>NW_025064189.1:0-9958166 GCF_018152265.1 Drosophila ficusphila
ATTATTGGGATTAAGTTCTGGTCCAATAAAAACCACATTTAGGGTTTTCACCGATGGCATTATGTGGAGGAGGAATAGTTCCCATTTCTGTAGCATATCCACTTCGAATTCTATCTCGGCTCCAATTAAGTGGAGGGTTAATACCTCACAGTTTCTTAAACGTTCGCAGAGTTTTAGGGCAAACCAGGCAGTTAAGGGTCCTGTGGAAACCTGAGTCAAAGCGGCATATTCGCACTCATTGGTAACATCTGTTGGAATTCAAGAAATATCAATTAAAATCTATTCTAAAGCCCACAGGTAATTTAAATAAATATCTTATTCCTTACTGAAATTAAGTTTCTTCATCATGTGTTTGGTGTTGGAGCAAGCCATAGGTAATTCCCGAAGTATCTTGTTGGGCAGCGATGGCTCCATCCGGCCGAACTTCGCCTGGAACATGATGAAAGCCTTGAACAGTTGATAAGAACCACACCACTTGGCGTGCTCCTTGCTCCGATGACCGGGCTTATCCTTGCAGAAGGCCACCTCGCCGCATCCTCCGCAGATGGCGAGTCGCTGGAAGCGGTTCTCCCGGCACTTGGGTTCGCCACAGATCATTGGAAAGAGGAGCAGCTCCTGTTCCGTGGCCGTGAGTTGGCGATTCATCTCCTTTTCCACCTGGCGGATGCACACGATCCGGTAGGAACGGAACTGCTCGCCACTGAAGTCGCCGCACTTGTAGAACATTTCGTGACCTGCATAACGAGTGTCCCGCCGATAATTGGCCATTAGTGTGATTTATGGTTTGCTGACAGGCTCCTCTCATCTCACCGTTGCGGTCCACCGTTTGGCGCAGGGCGTAGCACAACTGCCGGTGCTCCTGGTCGTCTTTCATGTGGCCACCGCTGCAGTAGTAGCTCAGTCCACAACGAGAGCAGGGTATCCGCTTTTGAGCACACAGGTCCGCCTTGCACAGCTATTTTGACAGAGAAATTCATTAAAGAATATTAATAATGGCATAAATCTTATCTCAAATACTATAGATATTTAAAAAAAAATTTTTATTTAAAAACTAAGCGAAGAAATCTATTTTATTGGATAGAAATTGGATACAACTTTAGAATAAAATTGTAGTCCAAACGCTTTAAGGAATTGTACTACCCACATTGCATAATGAGGCCATAAAATATTGCCTTGGCTTGTAGATGTACTCCACGTACTCCTCCGCCTCGTCATCGGATGATTCCACATCGCTTGGAGGAGCTTGGCTGAAAAGTTTGCCCAGGTTGCTGATTAACGCCGCAGCTGGCAAGTCTCCAGTTCCTATTTTAAAGTCCTATTATTACTTTAACAATTTAAAATAAAATAAACTCCACTAACCCTTTTGCAATTTGGTACCCAAACATTTTAGAAGGTCATCCATTTCCTCAGGTTTTACATCCTTAAAAGGATTTCCGGTTACCTTGGATTCTACTGGAATTTTGTGAGTTTCTGGGGCAGAAGCCACCTTTGGTTTCTTTTCTTCCGTTTTTGATTCTTTTGATTGGCTAACTACTTTAGGTTGAATATTAACTGGCACAGGTTCGTTTATTGGGGCTGTATTATTATTGGCCAATAATTTTCTACGTAATAGTTGCTGAATTAGCCTGATGGTTTCGTTCTCTTTCGAGTTTTCCAACTGAGAATGATCACTTTTCGGTGGAGTTTCCACCTGGAAGTCACTTTTGTCACTTTTTGGCGAAGCACTTTTAGGAGATCTTTCAACTGGGATGTCATTTTTAATGGGAGAAACTCTCCTATTAACTTCATCACTTTTGGGAGCAGATAGATTAAGGTTTTCCTCTTGTTCCGAATGCAACTGGTTTATCTTGTTCCGCTGGCGATTCCGTATCCTTGGCTTCTTTTTATGCATCCCCGACTGATTCATATTTTTTGGGTTTTATGTTATGTCGAATGCAAAATTAGACAGAGCACGTTACCCAATTGAACGAACAATAAAGAATGCGCATTGTTCTTGGTCTGAGATCTGCGATCCGCCTCGATTCAATTGGCCACCAGCCATCGCTTCTCATCGCGGCGGACACAAGCCCAAATGTATGCCCCTTTCTATTTTTGTTGAGCACGGGCCGATGTCTCTGACATCGCCAGACGGTATCTGAATTCGCATCCGAATCTGAATCCGTATGGGTTGTTGGTTGGCGTCCATTATTATTCTCGAGTACCAGCGTTTGATTAATTCTCTGCCTACTAATTGCGTCAACAATCACAAAATTACACTTAGCTTCATTTTTGGTGCTTTTCCGAAATTAAGTTGTCAATGTGGACTAAAATAATAAAACATTAACTACATGTTAAGGATAAGTGAATTAAATAAAAAAATGTTTTTTAATTGCAGAACCAAAAAATATATATTTTACAGCAAGGGTGTTTTAAAGTTTAGTTTTACATTTAATTTAAAAACAAAAAAAAAATTAATTTTATAAAATTTGCACATTAACTAAACAACTGAATTTGTTAAAAAATGTGTGTCTGAAAAGTTTGCGAGAAATTAATTGCCACATAAGTAACGATGTCCGCATTGTGGCTAATAATTAGTTAACAACATTCCTGTATTGACGTACTAGTTATTAAAAATAGAAAACACTTGTTATACGCCTTGAAAAATCCAAAATTCAGTTGACACTTTGGGTGACGACAAATGCTTAAAAGTATTTTTAAAATAATTGTCTACCAACTACGTAACAAATTTTTCTCAATGCAATAACAATTCCGTAATCACCACAACCAACAAAAAACAGATTGGCTTTGAATTAAAATTTGAAAAACGCGCGTAAAATACAACTATTTTCTGTCAGAAATTCTTGCACAGGTTTCCAACACTATTTTCACCTGCCCATTCAATTCCAAATAAAAACACGCAAGGTATGTATATTCAATTATTTCATTGCTTATCTAAAAATATATATAAGGAAGGTAATTGCTTACAGTTTTTCAAAGTTTATTTAAAATATTTTTTTAAATAAAAGACAATAAGAACTTAACTATTCAGAATTTAAGCAAGTCAGATAAGGTAATTTTAATGTAATTTAAGAAGGTTATAGACTATTTTTGTTTCCGATCAAGAAGACACACGCGAGGCTTTTCACACAAGGATGCGTGATTTTTAAGGATTCAAAATGTTACTACAAAGTCAATTGGGCATAAAGTAACCAAGAGATAATAAAAACTACTGTTCATATAAAACCCATCATTTGGGTTTTAATGTTTCATTGTAAAGCAAAAAAAAAACAGTTTATAAATATGAATTCTCTTTACTCGCACATGAAGAAACAGTTTGTTTTCAAACAATATATTATATATTATAAAATATACATCAAAATCAAACCCTGAAGTACATATGTTATCCTTCTAAAAAGAGATTTAAATTATTTTTTACTTATGCTAACTAAAGAAAAGTTGTAATTGTTTGTGGATTACTTTATGCCACTTCAATAAAACATTAAAATGTTTTAATCGACACCAGCCTATTTTACACACTTAGTCATATCGCAAACGGTATGGATTTAAAATTAAAGAAGCATGATTGATCCCATATCCGTTTACAACTTCACTGGTGGCCATTGGTCAGATCAACACCTCCACAGGCACCTTCGCCATCGGACGTGCTGGAGCTACCATTGCAGCCATTCGAAATTCCGTTCTTGGGTGTGCTGGGGATCTTCAGTGACCTCAGCGATTTCGTAGCGCCCGCCAATCCTTTTACGACACTTTCCTCCTCATCCGAAGAGGCGTCGGACAGTTGACGGGGCGACAGGCGGCATCCGCGCTGGATATATTGCGACAACCGATCCACGGAGGCGAGAATCAGTCCAAGAAACGGTGGCGATGGCTTCAGTGGTCGCGACAAGTACTCCGGATGATATTGCGTGGCCACGAAATACGGATGACCGCTTAGCTCAATGATTTCCATCCTGGTTTTGTCCTCGTCGGTGCCCACGAAGCGCATTCCCTGCTCTTCCAGTCGAGGTACATATTTGGGATTGACCTCGTAACGATGTCGATGACGCTCCTCAACTGTTTTCGGATTTCCATACAACTGACGAATGACACTGGGTCCATCTGCGAAAACCGTAGTTCGTTTGCCCAAACGCATAGTCCCTCCCAATTGTCCAGTATGATGCTCCGGCATATCAATAACCAAAGCATTTCCGGTATTCGGATCGATTTCCGTGGTGTTGGCATCCTTAAGACCCAATTTACTGCGAGCGAATTCAATAACCGCCGCTTGCAGACCCAAACAGATGCCAAGCAACGGCTTGCGATTCTCTCGTGCCCATTGGCATGCTCGGATCTTGCCCTCCATGCCGCGGGAACCAAAACCACCGGGCACCAGGATGCCATCGCTTTCGCACAGCTTCTGCCACTCCTTGTGGTATTTGCTTGGCTCCGTTTGCAGAGTCTCCTCTTCCAGCTGGCACGATTCGATGAATACCAGCTCCAGTTTGCGATTTACAGCCAGGGCGGCATGTTGCAGAGCCTTCACCACCGAGGCGTACGAGTCCGTAAACTTGGTGTACTTGCCCACGACGGCAATGCAAACTTCACGGCGAACAGTCTCTGTGCGACGTGCCAAATCGCGCCACTGCTGCAGACATCTAGAGTTAGCAAAGGATATAGAATTAATACATATACTTAAGATTTAAAAGCCCATTATTACTTACTTGGTCCTCTTGCTCATGTCAATATTAAGCTGCAGTCGCTCGTTAAGGTATTCGATCACTCCGTTCTGCTCCATTAGCAGCGGCACATGATAAATGGAGTTCAAATCGTGTATGCAGATCACCTGATCCGGACCCACGTGACAAAAGTTGCTGATCTTCTCCTTGACCTCCAGGCCAATGGGTTTCTCAGATCGACAGACAATCAAATCGGGACTCAGGCCGCAACCTCTAAGTTCCCTAACCGAACTTTGAGTGGGCTTTGTCTTGGGTTCACCGGTGGCCTTCGGCAACGGAACCAGCGACACGTGAGCCAAACAGAAGTTCTCACGTTTCACGCGGAACTGGAACTGACGGAAGGCCTCCACAAAAGGCATGCCCTCGATATCGCCGATCGTTCCTCCCAATTCCACAATGCACACCTGTGGCTTCGAGGAGCCCTGTACAGGTGTCTGGGCCCACACGCTCCACCCATTCCTGAATGGCATCCGTAATGTGTGGAACAACTGAAAACAGAATTTACCAAATAAGTATAATTTCATTTATATTAACTACAATTCTTTGTACTCACCTTGAACTGTTTTGCCCAAATACTCGCCAGTGCGCTCCTTTTCAATGACCAACTTGTAGATCTTGCCCGTGGTTATATTGTTGTCCCGATGCAAAGTGACATCCAGAAAGCGTTCGTAGTTTCCCAGATCCAAATCAACCTCGGCGCCATCATCCAAAACATAAACCTCGCCTGCGAATAAAAAAAATGTTAAGCAATTAATAAATGTTTTATTGTTTTCAACCCCTCCATTAAAAATAAAAGAACTGCAAACCGTTAAATGTTACATTTTTATTTGCAATGTATTTGTGCTTAGGCGTAAATGGCGCACTCCCAGCTTTCCTTGGAGTGTCGCTCAACTAGAAATCAATCAAGTAGCATGGCATGGACACAAAACTAAATGTAATGCTTAAAGTCTAGGCGTATTTACAGTCTTGTGCTTAATCTAGGCTTTCTGAGCTGTTCGACTACTTGGACTCCTCGAGATCCTCCTTGTACAGCTCCTTGAAGATGAGCTTTTGTATCTTGGTGCGTATGCGTAGCTTTTGAGCGGCCGTCAGCTGTTTCATGTACGGATGCAGGCTGAGCAAGTAGTGGTAGTCATCGTCCTCGGGCACCAAAGGAGCATCCATCGTCGAGGAGCCATTGAAGTTGCTGTCCTCCGAGAGACGTGGTCGCTTTAGCTTGAGGGCGGGTATAAGTCCATTGGCATACGAGTGTTGCGTGAAGCTGAGATGTTCCCCAGTACCTCCCACCGCTGTGGATGCTCCGAACTCCTCGTTTCGTTCTTTGGCCGCATGATGAGCTGCTGCCAGAGTGGCGAGCGGATGGTGGGCCTTGTTATAGAGTGGCGGTGGCGACACCGATCTCTTTCCTCCCATTGACGCACCATTCGAGGAGGCAGATGATGCGGATGTGGTTGTTGCCGGGGCCAAAACAGCCGCCGATCCTGGTTGTTGTACTTGGGCAGATGTCGTAGTAACCACCGGTGGTGGAGAACAATGAGCAGCAGGTGGCTCCACCAGCATTTGGAGTAAAGGCGCCGCGGGTGATGGCTGTTGTTGTGCTTGCGGTGGTGGTGGTTTCTTACTCAGATCCTCTGCCTCCTTTTCCAATTCCATCAACTGGGCGCGAAGTAATCCCGCCTTGATCAGAGCATGCTGATGGGCCTCCTCTTGAGCTCGCAAAGCTCCTGTGGCCAGTGGTGTAGTGCTCACTTGGTTCATTTGATGAGCAGCCGGTGGCGTGGGCATTGCCTCCTCCATCGTGGCTTCGCTAGCCTCACCGTCTGCCTCCGCCTCCATGTCCTCCTCGTCGTAATCTTCGTCGCTGTCCTGCAGGCGACGGATTAAACCATTTGTTAAATCCGGTTCCACAACTGTCTTTTCGCAATCCTCGCTCTGCTGGTTAAAGTAGAAAGACTGATCCTGCTCGTTTTTCGGCAAACGATGGCGCATGTGATCAGCTAAAGAAGGTTATTTTATTAACAAATGTATCATATTAATTTAAAAATGTGTATTATAACTTACTTAGAAACAACAAGGCGTAATAGTGCAGCCACTTGGACTCAAACGTTGCCGGATCCACCATAAAATCACCGTTATCCGCTCGAGGTATCCGTTTGTACTCTACCCGAAAGTTATCTCGAAGTCCCTTCCATTTGGCCTTGAGCACGATCTCTGCGAGAGCGAGTGGAAGAACAATAGAACAACTTTCTATCTCAAGCCCTAAGTCATTCTTAGTGTTGCCAACTTAGCTATTATATCGCCCAATTTTATAAGAATTTATTTTTATTTTGCCTTTGTTAAAATTTGTTTTCAATTTAGTTAGTTTTCAGGGCTTAGATTGGCTGGTTGTACTGAATTTGACAAACTGTTAAATTTTTTTAGCTATGTATGTACCTTAACAATTACAATTTTAATCCCAGCTTAAGCACAAAGGTGGGCAACACTAAGACTTCTTTTTGGCCATATGCTCTACTTACTCGGCAGCTTGTGCGCTCCGCTCAGCTCGTCCCACATCTGCTCGAGGAAGGCCTTGTTGCAGTGGAAGTTGCGGTTCCAGATGGCCGGACGCTCCTCGATATCGTGAATAAACTGCTCCACATTGAGCACAATAGTGGACTTTTTTGGCGCCATGTTAGCACTCAAACCGAGTGAGTCTTTTTTTTTTTTTTTTTTTGTCTTTTCTTTGTTTCGCGGGTTCACTTTTTTTTAATAGGCAGCTCCTGCTGTTTCACTTGTCCGCTAGCTAACGGTGAATGCCAAATGCATGCTCAAATAGCGCACACACACAAGGACACTAATACCACTGACTCACTGAGAGGAGAATAAGAGGAACGAAGAGCATTAGGCCTTGGTCACTGGCCATCCCTCTCCCACTCACACCCAAAACTTAGTTGCGATCCATGACCATCAATGAGCAGCCAGTGCCCTTAAAACTGTTAACACAATAACTTCATTAAGATTCCTGCTATAGCAAAATAGGCCCAAAACGAGCTGGGGCGACAGGAAATGCTGTTCTGCGTTGCTCGCTTTGCTCCGTTCTGCTCCCCAATCGTCCATCTCCCATTCTGCTCCCCCCAACAAGAAGAAGACGCAGCAGACGAGGCAGGAAAGAAGCAGCGAAATCAAATTATAAACACGCCAGGCCAGCGAGACAGAGACGGACGGAAAGACAGAGACAGACGGCCGGCCGACGACCAAGAGACCAGCCAACAGTTACTCCACGAGCCTGCCGGCTCCCGCTGCCGCTCTCCCGCTCACGCTCCCGGTTCCGCTGGCTATGGCTCACCCCTTCCCCCTTCCGACAGCACTGCGCTGGATACACTGGGGGAACAGGCGCGTAATCACATTGTTAACAACTTTGTTTTTAAAGCATTAAAAGGAAATTTTTTTATAAAATTCTCTTCAAAGGATTAAATGATTAACATAAAAATAATCATCACTCCAAAATAATTATATCACCTCGAATTACGATTTTGAAATCCTTTCTACTCCCTATTTCCTCCGAGTGCATGGTCTGGCCCCAGTGCATCAGAGTGGATGTGTGTTTGTGTGCTGGTGTGAGTTAGTCAGGCGCAGGCGGCGGCATTCAGTCAGTCATGCAAAAATGTTTGCCGTGCACCGAGTGCGAAATACTAAAAACGGCAGCGTGGAGTGTGGAGATTCAGATTGGCGAAGGGGGCGGAGAGGAGCTTGGGGCACACGGGGAGCGGATGCGGAGGCACAGGCCGCAAGCACATACATACAAACATACATATACACTCATCCATATATATATGTATATTCCAGCGAGCAAAAGCAATTTCTGGCGGCAGCTATAGCTTTGCTGCAGGCAAGGCAGCAAAGTCGGCAGACAAGAGACCAGAAGACCAACCAAGCCAAGCCAGACAAATAATGCGTCACGTTGCGCAGTCGTTAAATTTTCGTTTTCGTCGTTGCCGTTTTTATGGGCAAAAACTGCCGGCGACACAGTGTATGGTGTTGTTTTAGTTGTTGTTGTTGTTGTTGTTAGGTGAGGGTAGAGGGCCAAGAGAGGGGAGAGTAGAGGGGGGCCTGAAACAGGGGGCGAAAAGCGGGCTGAAAAGCTGGCCCAGCTGCTATCGAGGTGCTTGGGAGCTGTGGGTAAAACTGCTCCTCTGCTGGTAGCCAAGAATTTCACAAGTTTCGACCCGCCGTGGAAAGTTATGAGGCCTCAAACACACACAAATTGCACACACATTACATACACACACACACAGACAAATGCCAACTGGAAGCTGTGTGGCTAGGAAATTGGCAGCTAAGTGGACTAACACTTGGGGATTTGGAAATCATTTCCTTAACTTTGATTTTCCCGCTTATCAGTCGTGTTGAGCGCAACGAGATAAGACTTCAGGTCCGTTCAACTATTTATAGGTCAGATCTTGCATAAAGTCAATGTATTGATCGAGTGGGAATAGAGAGCACTGCAAATCTTTTTAATACTCCCTCTCTTTTTGTACTTAACCCATTAGAGTCTTTAACCGGAATCAAGTGGTAACTAACATAAAAATTAAAATATGTAATTTAAACTGGTGGTTTAGTCAATTTAAAAAATAATGTCATTAATGTGTTATAGATGTATAAATTATAGATGTAAGTAAAGCATACCCAGAAAACTGAATTTGTTATCTAAATTTTTTGGTATAAACGATACATCTTTCTTTAAATTTGTAAAAGTTAAATGTATCCTGTTTTTTCACCAATGATTCATAATGGGTTAAATTCTCTGATAATATCCTCTTACGCACCTTTAACTGTAGTCTTCCTTACTATCCGACAAACTCTTTTCTTTTCTTGGGCTTTAAATGTTCCATCTTTTTCCTTTTCTTAGGTTTAAACTCCTTATCAACCCAACATGAATGCTATTGTTTCTTAAACTTTTCACCGAATTCCAAACCGTTCGATTCGCTGTTTTAAACTTTTTTTCTACCTTTGCCCCTTCAAACTTAAATTTTTATGATATCCCCCTCCCGTTTCAACTGTCATTGAAATTAGCTCAGAAATGAAGAGCAGAAGAAGAGTGCCGATAGGCTCAAAAAACCCAGGGTTGAGGAAATAAACTATATAGTTTGCTCTATAAAATCAATAAAACACATACGCACGCACACACATGTGCGTGTTCCACTCGCTGACACAAACACACACATATGCAAAATTAGCGCGCCAGGAGTCGCAACTAACGGGATATATGTGGGTGGTTTTTAAGTGGGTGGTTGGGGTGGCTTAGTGGCCCAGTGGGTGGTCGCTTCGTGTGTGTGTGTGTTACCGCCGCAAAGTTTATAATAATCGTAAAGTTTTTTTGTTTTTTTTTTGTTTTGTGCGCTCGGACAGCGCCGGCCCGTATATTCCGTTATGTCCCGAGAGCGTTTTCGCACGAGCGATGGAAAAGCCGAAATGCGGAATTGCGAATTCCCGAACCAAAATGCGAACCACTGCTGATTGCAGTCAGCTTACAACTGAAATTGAAAATTCAGCAGAGCAAAGTGCGAAGCGCCGCTGCTGCTGTCGCGGCGGCGTTGTTGTCGTTGTTGCTGCTGCTGCCCGTTGACGCGCCGCCACCGCTGCCGCACACAGACCGCTCTGCCGCCCCCCCCTCGAAGTCCCACCTCCCCACCAATGCTGCCTGCCACTGCGACAGGCTGCAGCCATCCGCCATCAGCCGAAAGCCATGAGCCATGAGCCAGCCAGCCAGCCAGCAGGCCGTGTTCAGAGCCAGGCCCAGTCGTAGTCCCATTCCCATTCGCATTCCCACTCCAAGTCCCAATCCCCGGCCAGGTCCACAAGCCCCCCAAAAAGCCAAGCGAGCCAGCCAGCCAGCCAACAAAACGTGCCAACTAGCGGCGGCAGCTGAAACGACGCCAGCCAGCCAGCCAGCCAAACAGCCACCAGCAGCAGCAGCAGGCAGGCAGGCAAAATAATATGTATAAAAAAAAAAAAAAAAAAAAAGTACCAAAGGCCGGCTAGGGGAGAACGAAAATGGTTATACACTTCTTATGGGCATCTTAATGGTTATCTATAGGTTCAGTTTTCAAAAGTGATTTTCAGCATTAGTACCTTTGCAGTTGAATAAATATCTAAAAGTCCTACTAGTCTCGTACCGTACTTGCCTAGGATTCTTGGGTTATTTACCAGACAAATTATGTCATATCACTGCCCTAGAACAAAAAGTTTCAGATTTTGAAAGAATAGTAGTATTCTTCAAGATGTTAAGTTACCCAAAGATTTAACAATGTTTCAAAATCGATGTTTTAAGTAAATTTTTTACGGTAAATATAAAAATTCGTCCCTAAATCCCAATACCCCGGGAAAAGGAGAGAGCATGAGAAGCGCACACTGAAACGCAAAAAACGCCAGCGAGGAGGCGCAGGCGATCCAATGAGGAGCGAAGAGGGGGGCATCGGGAAACGAGGGGAACGGAAGAGGAGAGGAGGGGAGCAGAGCAGAGCAGTCAGCAGGCTGGCAGTTCAGTTCAGTTTCAGGCGAGAGCCAAAGCCACGCCACAAGCTTTTGCTTTTGCCGGCGCGACACATACATACATACATACATACATATATAATGTGCGGGGGGCCGAAGGAGGAGGAGGTGGAGAAGCGCGCACAAACGCTAAAAACGGCCGCCGCCATTTGCTTGGCTCTGCTCGCTGCTCCCTGTGTTGTTGCCTTTGCATTTGTTGTTGCTGCTTTTGGGCATATTATTGCCGGCTATCCAGCACACGCACACTTACACACACACACTTATTCAAACACTCACCCATAGTCCACACAAACACATGCGGGAGAGAGCCAGCCGTGCTGTCTGTGTGAGGTGGAGCCGGTGGCCTGCTCTCCTCCGGCTCCTCTTCCTCCTCCTCCTCGTTCTTCTTCTTCTTCTCTTCCTGCCTACTGCATGCGCAGCCAACAACAATCAACGCGCGGAAGCGAGCGAGCTAGCGAGCGAAAAGCATAAACCATGAAGAGCGGGGGAGGGTGGGGGTAAGAGAGAAGAGGGGGCCGGGGTCGAAGAGAGGAGGCTCGTTAAAATCACGCGACAGGAGGCAGCAGCAGAAGCAGAAGAGGAAGCAGAACCAACGGGGGCGGTGCAACAAACGCCGGGCAAAGCGAATCGATGTGAATTTGGCTGTGGCTCCACGGCTACCGCTCTTCTTCTTCGCTCTTCACTCTCCTCTTCTGTTCTCACTTCCCGCCGCTCCTCTCCCCAGCTCTTCCTCTTCTTCTGGCGCCTGTCGCTCAGACACCGTAAGTGTGAGGTGGGTGGTGGGCGGGTGGAAATGGGGGAGGCGGTTGGCGTGGTTGTAATATAACGCTATATAATAAGGGGCAAGTGCGATTGGGTAGCCGCTTCGAACTTAATTTCTTACAATTAAGCAACAGACTTTTGCCGGCAGTTACACAATCACCGTTAGCAATTTTAGTTTTTTCAAGGCCTAATCTTAAGTCTAGCTTCACGCTCTTTACGATCTTGCAAAATTGATTTAAAGAACCATATTAAACCACATAAGATACATTTACGCTCAGTTTTATATCAACCGTATATGGTTTCCAGATAAAAGCATCTCTTAGACTTCTTAATGGCGTTAAAACTTAAAAAATCTAAGATTATCTTAATTAAAACCATTCATGTCAGAAAAAGACACAAGCACCTTTTCCAAAAAAAATAACATTTTCATACATATTTTTACTAAGACTTTCGACCAAAGATTTCCCAAACCATAAAAGAGGGAGGCTAATTTATCAAACGGCTACTGTATTTCGTAACTTTCTTACTGCCCAATGTAATTACTTAAAGCGATCCGTAAGCTATGCTTAAAGTTATGGCAAGTGGGCAAACTTTTGACCAGACGGAAGATTGAAGCTTATGAAGCCATAGAATGGACACACACACACGCACACAGACACGTGCGGCCCCATCAGTGAGCCGTATTGTGTGCGTGTAGCAGCAAATGAGGGGGCGGAACGGTGGGAGGCGAGAAGGTGACCGAGGAGGCGGGGTTGGGTGGCAGCCACTCAACCTCAGACGCCAGCAACGCGTAGCAACGGTCACATCCTGCTGGCGAGCTGGAGAGTTCGAGAGCTGCCGCCACAGCCAAATGGTATTTTCCATTTAATTTTTGCACACTCACACACACACAAAAGCTCGCACACGCAGACCATATGTATATGAGTACAGTGAAGCTTCGAAATTAGTAAATCCAATCAAAAACTTTACTTTACTTTTTGGGGAATTCCAAATCTGTTTTCATTTCGCAGATTTTCTGTCAAATAATTGGACGGGCTCCTCAACGTATGCTAACTTTTTGGTTACATTAAAATTAATTTTACAATTTTGTTTTTTTTGTTTTAGTGCGAATATTTCTCTTTAGTATGATACTACTGTATGTGGCGGCACACGCACAAGGCGGAGCAGGAGCGTGAGTGAAAAAAAAGAAGAAGAGGAGCAGCCAGAGGTGGCAGCAGTAACAACTACAACACAGCAGTAGCAGAGGCCCAAGCATTATTGTCGTCGCGAAACGTGAGCGTAACGAATGCGCAAGCAGAAAGGCAGCAACAAAGCAAATGCAGGCCAAAAGGAGGTGGAAAAGAGGGGAGGCCGGACGATAGGGGGAGAGGGGGCGGCAGTTAATGGCGCACAGGCAAAGAGCAACAGCTGCTAACGATGTTGACGCGCCGATGACGGCCACACAACCAAACGAGCAGACAGAAGAGCAAAAGAGAGAAGCGAGCGGTGGAGGAGGACGTAAAGTGCGGAGAGCAGAGGAGCTTGGCTCTTTTATGGCTAAAAACGCTAATGTGGCCAAGGAAGCGCGGGGGTGGGGGGCAACATGACGGAGCGCAAAAAGCCCAAGCAACAACAAAGAAGCACTCGGCAGCTAGAAGAAGACACCCTCAAAAGATGGAACGCCGCAGCGGCCAATATGGCGACCCTTGCCATTTCCCACTCCACTTTCCCCCTCTCTTTCTGCCCTCCTCCACACACCCACTCACACCATGAAAATTAACGCAAAACAAATGAAGCACACGCATGTGCCGCAGTCGACGCTGGCATCGACGTCGACGCCAGCAACTCACAAAAACAACAACAACGATGGGCAGCAACAACAAGCACAATAACAAATGAGCAGAATTGCATTTTGTGCAATTCGACCCCCAAAAAGTGAAGCTGGGCGCAAAAATGCAAATGACAGGCGGCAGACAGTAATCCCCTGCGAAGGAGAGCAGCGGAGGGACGGTGGTTGTGCGTTGTGGAAGAAAGATGGGCTATAGGCTTGCTGGCTCTTTCAACTCATCGAAGTTTCATGCGTCTATTTACATTACCGAAAGTAAATTTGTTCTTTTAAAGTATTACGTACAAGATAACACCGAGTTTGACGGCAAATAGGTTGATCGTACTAAACAAGTAAGCGATTTTTTGACCTAAACACGTTTTTAACTTTCATTTTGCTTCACACATGCACATTTATTTAACCACACGTGCAGAGGCCCCTCGAATCGTTCAGGTCAAAGCTGCGTCACATGTCACACACACAAGCACACTCATGCACAAATTGGCTCCCACCTTCCAAAAACACACTCCCAAACACACAGCACAAACAAACGCTTCGTAATTGCATTGGCACGTTGCATAAATAAATTTGTGTGTGTCGCTGCTGCATTTTATTCATTCAACGTTGTTCTTGTTGTTATTGCTGGCGCCATTTTGGTGGAGAAGTTCTTTTTGAAAGGGGAGCGCGGAAAACAGGAGAGTATAAAGGGGGAGTGCGAAAAAGTGAGTGAGAAACACATAACGGCAAGTGAATTGCTAAAAAGTACAATACAAATTTTAATCGACTACACTATTTTTTCAAAGTAATAAATCATTTTTACTCCTATTAAATCAAAATTTAATCAAATAAAAATGTATTATCGCCGATAAAGACGTTTTTATGGTGTTTGCTTATCATAGCAAATGCTTTTTGTGGGTCAGTTTCGCTTAAAACGCAGCTGGCTTCGGATCAATTACAACTTGTTTTAGTGCGCACGTGAGTGAACCGTTTCCCTTTTCCTCAAAAAACACTAAACAAACAGACAAAAGAAAACCCAAACAAAAATAAGAATGAATCGAGCAAAGCAAAGCTAGTGAAACGAAGGAAAAAAAACTTTCGTTTTCAATGTCAAGCAACAAAAACAATGTTTGCCGGTTAAGGGAGCCTTTTTTACAAGAAGAGAGCAAGAAACAGACAGCAAAAAAATTAAGAGAGTTATTATATATTTTTCTCTTTTTTCAAAATAAATTGTATATGCGAATTGGTGTTGCCTTTTAATATTAAGCGCTTCATTTGATTTGGAGCCAAATATTTGTTCATATGTTCATAAAACTTAATGGGTAAAATTTAACATTCCAAAACACGTGCGAGAACTTGTTGTTAGTTTATTAAGAGAAAAAAAGAGAGAGGAGTGGGTCTAAGAAACAGCTGACAGGCGGCCGTGCTGTCTGGTTATCTCTTTCACACTCCCACCCACAAAACAGTAAACACGCCACATTGTCTTAATTTTTATGCACGGAAAGGAAAATTCCGTGCCCCAAAGTGAATAAAAAAATGTTTATGCAAATTTAAATCAGATAAAAGTTAATTCACATATTAATATGATATATGTATATAAGTAATGCAAGCAAACATTTTATGCGCATTTTATTTATCTTTGCCCGCTCTACAACATTCTACAGCGTTTAATAAAAGCACTGTATACGGAGCGATTGTAATTGTTGATATTTTCTTCATGTTATTGTTGCTTGAACTTTTTGGCGGGAGAGCGCTTTTCACTTGCTTGGTAACACTGTCACTTCAAGACTCTTTCTCTCTTGCTCACGCCATGTGGTTACAACAAGCCGCGTGACCTTTGACAACAACAACAGCTTGCACCTTACAACAATAACTGCACAGACTTGCAGACACTCACTAAAACATTCACTCACACACTCACGCTCACACAGATGCTCGAAATATTGAAAATTTGCCAAAATAAAAGACAGACATTTCCCTAATGTCGCGGGCACACATGTACATAATATACATATACACTATATAATATGAAAGAACTTGAAAACTCACCATGCTCGTACGGCGAAAAGGTTCCAGCATCAATATTGATGTAGGGGTCAATCTTTATCGAGGTAACATCGAGACCACAGGACTTCAGCAGGGTCCCGAACGAGGAGGCAATCACGCCTTTTCCCACGCCGCTGATGACGCCGCCAGTGACCAGGATGTATTTCATCTTTTAACGTCTGGAATCTCTTGGAATATTGGGATCACGAATTCCTCCGGATCTGATTCGCGAAGGGCGCTCAATCTACCGTTATCTGAGACACTCGCGAGACAATTGCGCCGTTTATTTGTCTTTTGCTGCACGTGGTGCCTCAAATTCGGTATTGGTTTATTTAATACGTATCGTTTCTGCGAACGAGGCGCCGGCGGTATGACCGCGTATAGTTAGTCCCTAAATACCAGTGATTCATCGCGTGTTGGAAAACGACCAATACAAAGACCATACATTCCGTTGCCTTGTATTGGAATTCAAACAAAAAATATAAAGCGTCAATGGTGTCAAGTGTACATTCTAAGCAATTAACTTTGTGCAACAAACAATCATTTCGTATCCATTCACATTTTCAGTAATCTTTTTTATAAACATGTACATATTTTCATTGTAATGCTAAAGAAAAAACCAATCGATAAAAAAATAAGAAAAAAGTAAACAATGTAATTTCTGAGTGCAAAGCATTAAATGTTGCAATTTTATTAAACTTTAAGCGTAGATATAAAAGAATTAGAAAACTCTGTAGCTCTGTAAATGCGTGTCAAGCGTGAGAAATTGGTTGATCATCCGGTTACTTGCTGGCCTCCTGCTGCTCGAACAGAGGATACTTCTCGGTGACCTTCTCCCAGGAAGTTCTCGCAGTTGACAGGTCCTTGACCACGCCCACAACCTCCTCCAGTCCGACGCGCACCTGCTTCATAGTATTCCGATCCCTCAGGGTCACCGTATGCGGTTCCTTCAGAGTGTCAAAGTCGACGGTGATGCCGTAGGGAATGGCGATCTCATCCGTACGAGCATACCGCCTGCCAATGGAGCCGCTGGAATCGTCCACCTTGTGCGAAAGTTCTGCCTTGGTCAACGCCGATGAGAGTTTCTGAGTATAAGGTTGGAAGTCGGCGTTGTTCGACAGCGGCAGGATGGAGCACTTGATGGGAGCCACCAGTGGAGGCAGGGTGAAGTAGCATCGCTGCTCGTCGCCATCGCGACACTGGAAACTGTGCTCCAGCAGGGAGTACATGATGCGTCCAATGCCGAACGATGGTTCCACCACACTAGGTATGAACTCCTCCACGTGAACCGTTTTGGTCGAGTGCTTCACACTAATGGTGTCCTTGCCAAGCTCATGGCTTTGACCGTCGGCCGTCGTTAGCTTGTACTGGCCATCGCTGGCCAACTGCTCCTCGACCTTGGTAATCTCCTCCAGCGAAAGCTTCGCCAATGCATCTGTGATATTCTTGGCCTCCTTTTTGAATGTCTTGCCCAAGGTCTGTTTGTTGGGCACAATTTCGCTGACCTCCACAGTTTTGGGAGCCGGTAGACGTTTCTCTGCCACCAAACGCACACCCGTGGCCGCCGTATGCTGTCCCAAATCGTAGGCACTGCGGTCTGCGCATCCGACGCACTCCACCCATCCGTAGGAAGTGAGGATCTCGGCATCCCAGCAATCGCAGGCATAGTGAGCCATCTCGTTCGACATATGTTGACGGAATCGCAAGCACTCCGGCTTAATGCCAATGGCCAAGAGGAATTGTTGGATGCGGGCCATGTAATAGCCAAGAGTTTCATTGGCCACCAGCTTGGTGGCAACTGCCTCACCGATTTCCACTTGAGAAGCCGACTTTCCGTCCATCTGGTTGCAGGCAGAGTAAAGGGTCATCTTCTCCGATTTGATGTTACCAAATTTGGGATGATCCTTGAGCACGGGATCGCAGAAGTGTTCAATCTCCGCCATCGTGAATTCACGCACTCGAATCAAGCCCGATCGAGGAGAGATTTCGTTGCGGAACGAGTTGCCAATTTGGGCCACAGCAAAGGGTAGCTTGCCCTGGTTGAATTCCAGTAGCCGCTTGAAGTTCACAAAGATACCTTGGGCAGTTTCCGGACGCAGGAAGCCCTTGACCAGGCCAGTGGGTCCAATTTGGGTGGCAAACATCAGGTTGAACTCGATGGGTTCGGTCAAATCATTGCCGGTTAAAGGAGACTTGATGTTGTACTTGGCTAGGACATCGGCCAGTTCCTGTTTGTTCAAGCCATCCAGCTTAATGATGATGTCCTCGCACTCTGCCTGCAATGCAGGCGTAGCCTCCTTGGCCTTCGACAGCTTCTCCAGGGCCTGCTTGATGAGATGATCCAGCCGGAAGCACTCGCCCGTCTTGACATCCTTGACCATCAGGTCCGCGAAGCGCTCAACGTGACCAGAGGCTTTCAGCACAGGTTCTGGGGTCAAAATGGAACAATCTACCTCCAGCATTTGCTCCTCGAGAGCAAAGTACTGACGCCATAGGGCCAGGATATTGGACTTGAGGGCACAGCCCATTGGTCCGAAATCGTATTGTCCAGTAATGCCGCCATAAATGGCAAAACTCTGGTCGTAAAAGAACCGACGCTTTAGGAGATCTTCCATCTTGGCGCGATCGAAGCTAACGACACTGGGGGTGAGGGCAAGCTCCTTGTCCTCCAGCAGCTTCTTGCGGGCCTTCAGCTCAGCCACCGCCTTCTTGACATCCAGTTCGGGGGCTCCCTTTGCCTTAAGGTCCCTCACCAGGTTTCCCTGCTCCTGAACCCGCTCTCGCAGGGGAGCAAGTTGGGCCTCGATCTCCGGATTCGACATAATGAACTCGGCAGCTGCAGATCTTAGCTTGACCTTTCTATTCTGTTTCTTGGCACCCCAAGTAGGCGGTGATGGCTGCGGTTGAGTGGGTGGTGGTGCTGCTGCGGGAGTATCTTTTGTGGTAGTGGTGCCGAAAAACACTTTCGTGGCAATGTGCTCGCTCCACGTTGTTCTTGCTATTGGATTTCTCACGGCTGAAGTGGCACTGCGCAAATGGGGTAGCGCTTTCAACAACTGCAATGACATAAAGGCGGTTTTATTTTTTACAGCTGGGAAACGCGATTTTATGTAATAAACCGTCCAATTGGCTACTGTTGAAATACCTTTACTTGCGGCTGCAATTTCGTTGGATGGATGAGTGTTCAGCGGCCGGCGTGCAACACTGCATTCGCAGAAGGTACTCAACACTGTTTTCGGTTAACAGCGCGGTCCAGGGATGAGAATGTTGTGACTCGTGACGAGGAAAATAAAAGGTGACTAAAAGTAATTATTAGGCAATAATTTTAATTAATTTAATAAAATAAACCTATTAACAATCTTCTACCTAACGTTCTCTTAACTATATCTTGAAACAGTTTTTGTAACTTCGGCGATAAACTGAAATATTTTGGTCGTTATCATTTTTATAATATAATGTCAAATTATTTATAAATAAAATTTCTATATATATAAGTTTCTAACAAAAAGTATAGTCTTTAATTATATGAACTGTTTAACTTCTGACTGTTAATGTCACTATCGTGCTTACAGGGAGTTGGTCACCGTCCCACCTGGTATCTAACGTTTTCCAGCACTAGCTCATGCAATTGTGTGCGTGCCAGTTTTTTGTTTAATTATGTAGGCGCAGCATTGCAGTCTGTTTTCTTGCGAGTTTTTCGTATAATTTGCTCAATTTTTGATTTATTTAAGTCGAGTTCGAGTGCTGCACAACCCAATTGCTCAAACGCGCAGCGAATAAATTGAAAAGCACGCACTTAAAGTGAAAAAATAACACAGTTTTGTTGATTTTATGTGAGAGGACGCGGCGTTGCAACAACAGCGACGCTATGCGACCGCATTTTGAGCGATAAAAAGGAAAGGTGTGCTTCTCTCTGGAAATTCTCTCACCTGAGTTACTAATACTATTGCTAACTTACTGCCAATTTGCCGAAATCTTGATTGCAAACAATTAAAAATTAACTCATTCACAGGCGCGGCCGCACATAACGGTTCTTGTTTGTTTTTACGACGCCATACATAAAAGCAGAAGTAACAACAACAACAAAGATCTCCGCTGGTAAGTTAAAAGTTGTTTTTGTTTTACCGTTTTCCGTTCTTGACCTGTTTTTGTTGTTTTACTTATTGTGTGTGGGACATATTTTTAATCGATCGATCTGTTTAAATTATGCATTATAATTTATTTGTTAGTCATAAGCGTAGTTGTTTTGTTCGTGTATGTGTGTGTGCACCATAAAACCATTAAAACATGCACAGTGGAGGTTCTTTAATTAGAAACCAACCCCCACATGGGAAACTATTGGAAATGTGGAGGGAAACCAGTTTGGTTCCCCTCAACGAGCATCCACTGTAGGCGCACTTAATTCAACGACTTTTGCACGTTTGATATTAAGTCATCGCCGGCTACGAAGGCCAAACTCAAGACTGTACAAGCCAACAAAAAAAAGTTATAAACAACATACAAATAACACCTCATCGAGCTTCTGTATGTTTGGGTTTAATGTTCTGGCCATTTTTTGGAGAGGGTTCGCTTCAAGGTTTACAGTGGTTGTGGTGCGTGATAAAACGGGTGGAAATCGGAAACAAACAAAAACTAAGTCTGTACATACAAGAAAAAGCATAAGAATTCTTATTAACTAGTGCACGTCTTCAATAAAAAAACCTAACTCTTAACTAAAATTCACCAGCTCTGACAAAGTGATAACAAAGCATGAAGAACCTGAAACAGTTCTTAAATATTCAAAGTATAACTGGTTTTGGGGCTACTAAAATTAAATATTTAATTTCCGAAATGGTATTAAAAGTACCAGGTTTTTACTTTTCTCATTAATCAGAGCTAGTGTACACCCTAAAACAAAACTATAAATTAGGTTAAAATTAAACCAGCTTAGGAGTCGACTTATCAAAGACTGCTTGTCTTTTCTAGGATCCCCCGATTAACCGAAATCCGCACCAACAACCCACCAACGAAGCCGACGAAACCCAAGCAACCACTGGCGATGCAATTGAAAGCGCCCAAGAGCAGAAATATGGCCAGTCTTAAAGATGAAGAACAGGCGGCAACCACAAGCAACTCCACGAACAACATCAACAACAATAACAACAATACGAATAACATAAACAACAATCATAGCAGTAGTAGCAACAACAACAATAACAACAACAAAAACGAGGATGACCCAAAGGTCAGGAAGGAGAATTTGGAGGCCAGGAAACAGGCTTTGGAGCAGCGTCTAAGCGAAAAGAGCTGGCTGCTGCAGCAAATTCAGAAACAGGAGACGGCCATTATAAATGGCAATTACGAGCACATGACAGTCAATGAATTTTTCGTCCAATTGGCCCAGCAGTACAAGCATGAACAGCAACTGCAGGCTTTGGCCAGGGAAAACCATTCAATATTGCGGCGGAAGCAAAGCACAACGAGCCGTGAAAGTCGAGAGAGCCAGATGACCAACAATAACAACAATCGTCAATCGGAAACGCTATCGAATCGAAGTTCAGAGTATGACAATTACCAGCCTTCCTCTTCGGCGGGAGCCGGTGATATGCTGGTAATAGGCGTGGCTCAGCAGCAAGCGCAACAGCAACCGCCGCTGGTGAAGAGCGCCCTGAAAAAGCGACCCACACCCACGCCCAGTCAAATGCAATATATGCGCCAGCAGCATCAGCAGCAAGCGCATTTGGTGATGAACATGAACTACCAGAGATCACAGCCGGATGTCATATCCATGTACTCGGCGAACTCCTCGAATGTGGCAACTTTGAGGCAACCGCCACAAGTGGCACCCCAGCAGCAGCCAATTATAGTACAGTGCGATAAATACTACCTATCCCCCACGCATCAAAACTACAATGAGGGTGGCTTCATCAAGTCAAGTCAGAACATCAAGAAGTATGTTTCTCCACTGGCGTCGCCCAGCAATCTCAGCTACGAGCAGCAGCAGCAGCAACAGCGTAATGCAATGCATCATCATCGACAGCTAGATGCTATATCCCTGGCGCCCAGTTATGTTTCCGTGGACATGGATGCCGCCCAACATCAGCAGCAATATCGCTGGCGCTCTCAATCACACATAGCCCCCTTAACACCGCCTCAATTGGGAATAATAGAGGGTAAATCGCACTCCAGCGATATGCTGGCAGTGCCCTTGCCGCCCAGTCGCTATCAGCCGCACGACGAGATCTCTTTGTCATCCTCCTCGACGACGATTGAAAAGAAACCGAAGCCGAAACAGTGGCTAGAATCATCGCTAGATGGACCTGCTGTTATCAGGCAGATGGATTCACAACCGCACAGTCCAGCTGGCAGTAGCAATGGAAGTAGTAATCCCGGAGCAGCTGCCATGGTATCTAGTAAACCCCGCGCCAAGCTCTCTTCGCAGTCCATGTCGGTGTCGGGACGCCACTATTCCATGTCCAACCAGCGACCCACGCAGAACTATCCAAGTGCCAGCTATGCGGTGAACACCAGCTCAAAAGCCTTGTTAAGTCAATCGACCTCGTACCTCAATGCCATGGAGCAAACGTTGGGGATTTCGGTGTCGTATCCCCTGGAACCTTTGGACATACCAGCACTGCGAAATTTGCCACCTAAGCCAAGTCAAATGCAACAGCCTACGCCGCCGCCCAGACCGCCACCTGCGAATCAGGGTCATAACCAGAATTTGAATAATAGTGGGAGTGGTATTCCAACCGGACAACTTGGTCACGGCAATGCTGTTCAAACGGCTTTGGTATCGCCGCCTTTAACCGTGGCCACGGCCAGCTTATCGCCAGAAATTCGCATCGAGTCGCCAAAGAACATGACCGTTGTGCAGCAGGCCACCTTCCAGCCGTACAAAGAAGTTACCAAACCCTTTGAGATGTCCGACTTCTACAAATACTCCACCAAGTTTAAACAAAAAGAGGGCGGCAATCCCAACTGACCTTTAAGGTTTCACGGGATTTACATCAATTTAATCTTAATTATGTGATTAACTAAATTAATTTTGTAGCGCAGAGTAACTACAAAGCAAAAAGCAGCACAAATTGTTGACCACCTATCGAATTTAAAGTTCGTTAGCCAAATTTTTTAGGACCAAGGACTAACTGAATATTATTTTTATTCAAAAATGCTCAAAAAATCTGCCAAATTTTGCACTGACTTATGAAAAGCAATTTACCGAGTGACATTTATCATTTGTATTACATTTTATAAATACAAAAAAAAAGAAAACAGGACAATAAATCGCCTTACGACTAGATGCCTAGAAAATATAGAAATATTTTACAAAACTGAAAGCATTTACAAAAGAATAACTGACTAGCAATTGTTAAATAGTGTATGAAAAATATATTTTTACACTAATCGAATAATATTTTTGAGTGTATATACAGATTGGAATAAGTATATTCACAAAGCTCTTTAAGACTAACTATTGACAAGCAATAACAATAAATATTTTGTATTAAAATTTACCTACCTAAATGCGTTTTTAATGAAGTAGATCTCGGTAGAGGAAATCCGATAAAAATGTTCCAGTATTTTATATAGTGTTTATAACACTTTAAATATTCTTTTAGTTAGCGTTTCGGGATTTTATGGACCTTACATTTTAAAGTTTTATTAGTGTCACTTTTACCTATTAGATCCATTCCCCTAGATCCCTTAGATCCATTCTTATCTAATAGTTTTTTTAAATCCCGAATCTCTGCTTAGAACTTATTTATAGAACTGCGATAAAAAGTAATTGTTTTTTTCTGTTTCTGCTCTAGGATTTCTCTTTATTTCTCTCCCAAATTTTGAACCATTGAGTTCTTGGTTTCTCTGCTTGACTCTCCCCAATTCAATTCCACTGCAACAGATTTTGTTTACGATTGATTATTTTTAAACAATCTCGTGTTGTGCTTCACTGAGCGTTACAGTATATTTGGGAGGGGAGAAAACGAGAGGGTTTATCTATCCCCCGAGGCCCAAAAATAAAAGACTCTTCGCAATGGATTTTGTTCTCAGTTGCAACGCGCTCGCGATTACGTGCAACTGTTTCAGATCGGTTGCACTATTGTTTTCGGTTTATCTTTATTTTCTGTGGATTTTCTCCTTCGCGGAGCAATACAAAATCATATAATGCTCGATTAAGGATTTCGGGTTTTCGTAGCTAGTTTTCCCCTTATTGTGTTGTCCTAGTTTAGAACATTCAAATCGGAAAACTTTTGAAAATTTACGTAAATTATCCAACTTAACCTACAAAATTCTTTGGTGTTGTGTGTGCGTCGGTGTTCAAAAGCAAATCAGGCAGAAAAAATTAAGAAATATCGTGTCATCAAAATCCTAACATAAACATCAACAAGAAAATGGATCGCTTTCGGTTTGCATCTAGAACGTATAAAAATATGCACGACTGACAGGCGCAAGTGGCAACAAAAGGCGGCTAGGAAGCCAGGGAATAGGCCATAAATTATTTGGTTCAAGTGCAGTCACCATGAATCTGTACACTCTATACGATTGGGTAAGCCAAGCAAGCTCGGGAATCCATTAAAGTATTAACCCATTGGAGAACTCAGAGCATCCATCATTTTTGCTCGCAGAATTCACTTAATGGGATCCACAAAAATGGGGAATAGTGGGCAATGAAATGTATTTTTCGAAAATATACAATCCACAAAGAGTATGTGTTGGTGTTCAAGTGTGTTTACAAATGAAATCGAAATTGAATGCGCCTTTGAACTTTCGATTAGGCGGCCACAAGGCCCTTCAAAACTTTATAAACAATCTACAGTGGAAATCAAAAAAGGGTGAACTTTAAAAAGTAGTAAATTTTGGGAGAACATTATTTCGGTTGCTGTGAATGCTGTTTGGTGTTGTGCCAGCTTACTGTCTCCAGTTTATAATTTATATTTTAAAATAAATATAAAAGTATATAATTATATAATTTTGTATTTATTTTAAAACTCGAAATAAACATTTTAAATAGTAGTCAGTAGATCTCCCAAAAATAGAACACATTTTTCCTCTTACCTTTTAAGCTTTATCTACTGTGAGGGAATATTCCTGGTCTTATCAACATAGCTCCATCAACATTGTAGCAACAAATGTTGCACACACACACACACACTGACGCACGGTGGCGTTTATGTTCCACATATAAATTTTGTTTATAAATAAAAAATGGGAGCGAACATTCGGTGCACGGAACCGCTTGGAACCGCGTTGCAAATTTCCGCGGCAATCGCTCTCGCTCATTCATTCGCTTTCGGCTCTCCGGGGACTGCTCTTTTCCAACGCTTTTCTTTTGATTTTCCTCGGATTGAGTGACTGATTTCAATTGAATGTCTCTTCTGGCGTTTTATTTATAAAAGAACTTGCACTGCAGGCGGTCGCGTCGCTCGTCTTTCGGTTCCCCGCACATTTATAGCTCTAAAAAGATAAAAGTGCAGTGCCTTCGCCCATAAAGTTGTTTCATCAAATCTACGATTTATGTGCATATATGAAAACTTTCGCACAATGTAACTCATAAATAGCCATTGTCGATATATGGACGTTTTAAGTGACTGTAAATTGCATTTAATTGAGATAACTTCATCGCTGAATTGATTCGAATGAGAGGCCAGCAGTGAAATGGGGAAATTGCATGTGAGTTTCTGTCGGCAATGCGATCTTTAACATCTGCCAGTGACATTTGCATCATTCGACGCCCAAAGTGTGTTAATATCATTCGAAACCGCTCGGTAATGAGCCACATTAGAGCTCGTTATTGTGGCGCAGTGGAAATTGACAAATGTTTGAATAGTACTTTGTATCTAGTATCTAAGAACCAAGTAAAAAAAAGTTTTAGGGATAACCAGAAACAATTAAATATTAAAGAAATCTAAAAAACTAGTTTATATTTGCTAAATTAATTTGTAAAAATTTATTCAAAAAGATTTAAATCTTCTCAAGGTTAAGCTAACCTAAACTTACAGTTCAAGTTTGTTTAAAGTATTATGCTTAAATCACCTTTTGAATGGATTTTAGAGTAAACATGATGCCAATAAACTTTGTCTTAATAGCATTTTTAAGTCTTTTCTAAAGATTTCTATCGAATAACAACTAAATCAGTCTTGTATAAGCCTTTTTTAAAACGCAAAAAAAACGACTCCCTTTCGTAATCTTAGTTTATTTTTGTTCAGCATATTTCATTGTCAACTTTTCCCCAGTCAAAGTCATTAATTTAATCATTTTCGCCAATATGCGTGCCATTATTGAAGGTTTATCGACAGTATCTCTTATGGAAAATCAAAGGAAAGACAGCAGCGCCATTAACTGAGACATTGGGCTAGGTCCTGCGCCCCTTTTCCCTTTTTTTTCGGGGGAGTGGCATTGTTGTTATTAGTCGCCGAAGTGCAAAAACCTCAGCCGATCCACCTGAAATGTGTGTCACACCCAAACAACGGCCCCAAATCAGAGGCAAACTATAGCAACAAATTGAAATTTTTGCAAGAAGGTGGGAAAAACTTTCGTTTTCGCTTTTCCCCGTCCAATGAGGAACACGCACACTTGAAGAAAATCCGTTGTCATGGTTATGATTGCAAACTTGTTATCCCGATACGCGTTTAAGGATATCGCTGGGCTGGGACTTCCTGATTGGGTTGTCTTTGCCCTGACAAGTTCAAGGACGTTCAAATAACACTCCTGTGGCCGGGAATTAACAACTTTTGCACAAATAATATCCGCTAATATTTTGAGAACTTTGTCAAGCGTTACGACCTGACCCACATGGCGTATGTGTAATATGGAAATTGTTGTCTTTTGCAGATGTTCAGTTACAGTGGGTTATAGGATTTTATTCAAATATTTTAATACATTATAAACCTTCTTCTATAGTTTTATTGAGCATTTAATTACAAAAAAAAGGAATTAAATTGAACCTTTTTCACATAACTATTACTTATTCCTAATTATGGTTTTATGTGGATTGTTATTGGTTACACTTATTGGGAAAAGAACATTTTGAGGATAAAAATATTTTTACTATTGTACATACCATTCAATAAGAATGCAAACTATTTTAATTTTGTATCAAAAATTAATTATGCTTCTAATAGACATATATGTCTCAACGCAATACATATAAAGATGTTTATTATCCAACCGACAAATGCATTGCCTTGGCATATGGCTTACATATAATAGAATGCACACGATCTAATTAGATCTCCAGCTGTGAAAAACGTAATTGGAAAATGCCTTAATATTTCCCCACTCAGTTCGGCAATTCGGGAACGGATGCATGTGTGGCACACGTTTCGAACACCTTCCATAATTATAGAACATATAGATCCCTCGAGTGGACAGAGTCGTCTTTCTTAATTAATGTGGGCAAGTCGAAATATAAATAACTCAAGCGTATGCAACTCCTCCGCGGTGGAAACTTTATTACCAAACATAAAGATGCCTCAAATGTTTCTAATTATAATTTAAAGGGAAACCAACAACCGACACAGCTGCAATCCATCAAGGAATGGATGTGGGCAGCAGTCCCCTTCCGCTTTTCCAAAAGATAGCCACCGATAAACACTTGAGATGCAGGTCAATTTGAAATTGGATGTTGCCAAACAGATATCCATATCGTTTCTAAAATTCCAATCACTTTTGTTTACGTAATAAAGTCGCTTCGTTTAATACCTTTTGCCCAAGTTTAGTGGGGCACAAAGACTGGGGACTGGGGAAACCAAAAAGAATCCTCACAATGCGTTTCGGACGTTGACAACTGGGTGACATCATTAAATCGAATCAAAATCTAGAAAATAAATTTATGGCGGCAGACGCGTGTTGCCTCAAATTCAAGTGGCACAGTCAGCCTGGTGGCACAACAAGTGGGCCAATGAAAAATTAAAACTTGCTCTTGTTTTCATTTGTTGTTCAAACAAATCCGAAAGTTCTGTGTTGTAAATGTGTAAAATGCGATACAACAAATGTCCGACTTGTAATGTTAGAATTTCTCAAGCGAAGAAATATACTATCTATTAATCAATGAACAATTAAAGATAGATTTTTCATAGCTTAGAAAAATCAGCTTATAACTACAGAGACAGATTCAAAAAAAAAAAAAAGAAATTATAAAATTGTTTTAGAAAAAACAATTGCTTAAAAAACAATTATTGAATATAATAAATTAAACTAAGAAAAAAGTTCTGTTTTCTCAGTAACATATATATTGTTAGGTTTATTTATTTCTAAGTTTTGTAAGTTAATTTTAGATGGAAGAATCTATTAAACGAAATGATTTTGTAGCTACATTTTTGAGTGTAATTCATCAAAGAAATACCTTTGCAATACAGTTCGTGGAAACATAAAATACGATGGTCATTAATATTCCATTATTTACATTCCAGATCACATCATTGCTTCGGCCGCACAGCGCCAGTGTCAGCTACAAGGCGATCGAAGCGTCGGCAATCGAAGAACTGCCGGCAACATCGTCAGCAGCAGCAGCAACATCTCCAGCAGCAGCAGCAACATCTCCGGCAGCAGCAGCAACATCTCCGGCAGCAGCAACATCTTGCGGCACTGGAGCAACAGCAACAGCAACAGCAACTTGTGTGGAAGTTGAATTCATACCCACGCTAAATTTCATATTCGAGAAGCCGACTTTATCAAGTGAGCAACGATCTCCCGCGAGTTTAGAACATGTGGAGAGTGGCGTTTCCGATAAGGAGGAACCTGCGGATGATTGCGACTCCGACAATGATTCCACGCGCACTTACATAATCTCCAAGAGCAGTTGGACGGAAGTCGAATCGAGTAGCACTCCGTATGCGGTTACTTCCACGGATACCTCTGAACTACTGAGGCGACAGAATAATCTCAGCCTAACGGAGGAGGATCAAACGGTGTCGTCGTTTAGCATTGAACCGCCCACCAGTTCCATGACCATCGACATGGCTGAGCAGCAGACAACAAAGACTACAACGACGAGCAGTGCCAATGTTGTGGCAACAACTGCAACAACAACAACAACAACAACAACCACAACAAGCAGCAGCATTGAGGAGGAGATCGAAGAGGCCATCGAGATCAGCGAGGTGGAGGAGCAGTTAAACTCTCCACTGGAATCTCTATCGGAGGCAGCTGCCTTTGCCCGGCCAAAGGAACCACAATCAAGTGCCAAAAGTTTGAGCAGCAATCCGGATGAAGATGAAGATGCGATTGAGTTTCGCATTGATGATGCCCAACTATCTGGTGGTCAGTTGGCTCAGCACTTTCTCGTCGACGATGAGGACGAAAGCGAGGAAGGTTCTCATCTGCCAGTTGGCTCCAAAGTGGGAGTTAGTCTCTCCTCAAACGATGACGACGACTTCGACATTAGTTTGCCTTTGGAGCAGAGAAAACCTGTGCATTCTCGGCACGAAGATGATGAGTCTGTGGATCAGAGTTTGAGCAACCAAAGCACAACGGATGATGTTTCCGAGTTGGTCGAGGAACCACTTCAGGAACGGGAAGATAAAACGGAGGACAGTGAGGCAATTAGTGCCAGTGCTCCGCAGGAAACTCAGGTGGAGGAAACGGAGGGAAGTGAAGCTCCACAGGAAACTCAGGTGGATGAAAGCCAAGTAACCGAAGAGCAGGATCATTCGATGGAAGAGATTGTGGCCACCAATGAATCAATCGAAGTGACCTACGAAGCTGAGGAAACAGTCCATACTTCACAGAACAAAGAACTAATTACGGATCTAGATGAAGATCAGGAGGATCAGGAGAATCAGAAGGATCATGATCAAGAGGTTATCAGACCCACTTCGACAGTGGAGACCCTGAAACTGCCTCCTCTTCAAGAACCCAAGATCATTGAAAGAAAAGCAGCCAGAGCCTTGACCACTTTACAATTGCAGCCAGAGGCAATGGAACCCTTGGATCTAACCATTCTGGAAATGGATGAAGATGAGGATGACGACGATGATGATGAGGAGAGTTCCTTGCAATTGATGAAACTAAGGTTAATGGTCATGAATCAGCAGAGTATTGATAATGCACCCAAACTCTCGCCCACGGAAGCGGAACAATCACAAGTTTCGAGCAGCACAAACAACATGGAGCTCAAACAAATGGAACGAGTGCCACTCACAGAATTCTCAAAGGATGTTTTAGAGGACATCACCGAAGAGAGCGAGAGAATGCTTTCGATGAGCACCACAATTGAAGAGGAGCAGGATCCGCCTTCTTTGTCCCTGGATGAATCAAAAACTTTGCTTCATGCCGGGGAAAGTAAAGCTGTGGGCAGCAGTTCTAGTTTGGTTAGCTTAAATATGCTGAAGCAACTGGAGGCCAAAGTGCAGGAGCTGCACACCCAACTAGAGACGAAGGACAACTGCCTGGCATCCTTGAATCTGCAACTTGAGGCGGCAAGAAGGGAATCCAGTGCGGGTCCAGCTTCGGCCAGGGATTCCAGCTCCTTGATGACCAACTCAACGGAGTACAGGACTCTTCAGGATGAACTGGGTGGTCCAGTAAGTATAATCATTATATTCAAATGCGAAAAACATCTCTAAACAATATTATTTACCCCACAGACTCTAGACATTTATATGGAGTTATCGCGAAGGGATGAAAAGATTGTCCAACTCACTGAATCACTGCAACAATCTCTGAATGTGCGTGAAAAACTTCAGACGGATTCGGAGCGACTTGGAGGCGAAGTGCAAACTTTGCGACGGCAACTTCAGGAAGCCATCGACACGGTGAAACGTTCGAGTTCCGTGTGGCAGGATCAGGAATCCAATCCCGGCCAGCGCATCTCGGAAATCTCCATGGATTTGATCAGCGAAAGCGACGATGATTTGGACCGCCATTTTCTCACGGACAACGAAGAGCGTGGATCGCGCAGCTCCAAGGAAAGGCAATTGCCTCAGTTTCAAACTAATGAAGATCTGGGTCTGCAGACCACGAATCCCGAATGGACACCGGCATTTAGCAAACAGATCGAACAGTTCCACACTTACCTGCTGCCAAACGAACAGAGGATCTTCATGATGGTCCAACGCAAGTTCGACGACTATTTGAATCAACAATTGACCTTGTGTAGGGAACTGAGTGCCCAGGAACTGAAGATAGCCCGCGATCAATGGGAGAGTGAGAAGCAAAATAGCGAACAAAATCAGCAGGCAGCTCATGAAAAGGAAATGGAGGTTGTGCGGAAGTACTTCGAGCACAAGTTTGCCGATCTGGAGAAGCAGTTCTCGGATGACGTATTCTCGCACAAATCGCAACACCTGGCTGGGGACAGCTCTTCTGAATGCTCCGAGGTGGATCAGCTGCCCGAGGAATCGGCAGTGGCTGCCTCCTCCAAGGAACCTTCTCCCCGCAAACGAAAGAGAGCTGAACTGCTACTCAGTCCCAGTCACAGGCAGATGACTCCTTGTGGCGTGGACTCCCTGGGAGATCCCGTTGGACAAGCAGCAAAAGATGTGAGTTTGCTTGGATTAAATAGGTTAAACTATGGTTTTACTTACTCAGAATCAGTTTGTTAAAGTTGTCATTAAATTAAAAAGGTTTTGTTTTATAAAGTTTTTGGGTTTAATAATATAATGCAATCAATCAATTGCAACAATTAAATATCCAACTAGAATTTATGAAAAACAAATTTAATGCCTGTTCTTCATGTTTGTTGTTTTTTAGTTTTTTTTATGATAATTTACTTAACCAATTTCAATAAATATGTAGATGTTTATACAACTAATTAATACAAAATGATTTAATGTGTTAATTTCTTTTAATTTCTTTAACATTACGTTATATTAATTTTTTTTATTTTGCTTCTGGCAAGTAATTTTACGTATGCAATCTGCGAATGATTTTTATTACATTTGTTTTATTTCGTTTTATTTAGTTTTACTTGGTTTTATTTAGTAAAGTACCTATACTCAACTATATTGTATTCTTCCTTCTAGAACTCACTGGATGCAACCGACCTAAAGATCTTCTACCAAACTCACATCAAGGAGCTTAGACGTGCTCACGAGGATCAGGTGCGCAAGCTGAGTGATCGCATCAAGTTCTACGAGCGCCGCCAGGGTGACGATGACTACAAGGTAAATATTATCACAACATCCCATACAATGTTAAACATTCAAGCTTGTTTTGACTAACTGAGCTAACTGCATGTCCATTCTTGTTTTTCTCTACCAACTTTATAACCCAATAAAACGAACTAAACCAATTGTAACTACCTGCAATCGACACCCAAATGCAAAACTAACCCAGCCTGAAACCGAATCTCCTGCTCGTACCTGCCCGGAAAAGGGTTCCGGAGATGGACCCGCCAATACCTCCCTGATCATCATCGATGAGGATGAGCTGAATTTTAACAACGAATCGCAAGTGATCCAGCGGATCATCGAGGAGTATGAGAAGAGGCTGCAGGAGCAATTGGCTTTGGCTCGGCAGGACATCGCAACCGAGTTGGAGCAGCAGATTCAGGTGAGCGAAACAGGCGGAAAGGTGCATCATGTGGCATGTGGCATGACTCTCACATCTTAATTCTCGTTGTTTGTTGGATATAATTTGAGATACTTTCCCTAATTTTCATGTACCAAATAATATCAAAATTGAATTAATTTAACCTGTATTTGAAGTTTATTTGAAGAAACAAATCATTGTCAGTTTTTATGTTTTTTTTTTTTTATGAGCATTTTTTTAATCACAAAGTAACCATTTTTATAACATTCAAAAAATGAATTTCTAAAAATTTCTTAAACAGTTTTAAATAAGATTTAACCGAAATAAGCATTAAGCATTAAATAAACGTAGTACGCGTGATTCATTTGAATTAGTCTAATCTAATAGAATCTCCCTTGCAAAAATTTCTCCCCGAGCATAAATTATTTTTAAACTCGCTGCACGCAGCTCACATGAAAAAAACGTGCGAAATTTGTCAAGCGGCCAAGAAGCAAATGAAAGCGAGTGGAAAAATAAAGAGGGCTAAAAACAGAGCAACATCAAAAAATCATGCTGCCATCAAGCGTGTGCCAAAAGAACTTTCAACTCGCTGCGAATTATGTAGCATTAAATCAGGCTGCCCTTTGATACCTGGGCATGCCTCTATTTATACCCGGCAGTCAATGATCCCCGAGATTCGTTGACAGATGCCCCAATCCCTTCCAGCAGCCACATCAATCCTCGTTGTCTCACCTAATATGGTGGCCACGTGTCATTCAGGGGGATACGTATAAAATTGAGTAGACCTCCCTTTCGATGGCGCTTCTCAGCGACAATATTTGTTGTTCTTTTGTTCGACACCAAAATAAATCCATCGAAGGTCAAAGACTGATGGATATGGTAGTGTGTTTACAGTATATAATAGGTATTAAATAAAAAGATTAAAAGAAAGTAAGAAAAAGCTCAATATGGGATATCGGAATAGGTTTGATCAGTCCTAATAATTTTTTTAAAGGAGAACTTGCTATTACAAACAGAGTTAAAAATACAAAGATATAGGAATTAACTTACATTGCGGATCATATTAGATATGTAGATGTTTTTTTTAACGATGTAGTTTACTATCTAAGTGTTTTATTTATTGAATTTTTATAACATAATTTGTATAATATAAGTAATATAACCACTCACTTTTCAAATAAGAGAAACTCACATTGCTTTGGTACAAAACCCTACCTCAAATACTTTCCGACCCACTTATGCTGTCAGAAAATAGTCTTTTTATATGTATCATATGGGGGCTGTCTGCCGATCGTTTTGTTTGCCAACAGCAATTTTCGCAGACATTCTGGGGAATATATGACAAAGATACATATTTTTAAAACGCAAAAAGAGCGCGCCAAATTCTCGTTGAAAGACAAACATGTGGTTGTCCTTTTGTCACAGCATAATATTTTATTTACTTCACACCAATCTAATCAAGTCATGAAATGGAGCTAATAAAGTCAAAGCGGAAGTGTGGCTCAAATGGGGATTAATGAAAGGGGGGAATAGTGGAGCAGAATCAACCCCACAAGAGGAGAAGAAAAGAGTGGGCTATTGTGTCTACCTAACTTTTTCAAAACTAACGCTCACAATTTTGAATTAATTCCAACACGCACAGGGAAAGAGAGAGAGAGAGCAACAGCAAGCAGTGCACTGCTTTAAACAAGCTCTCTCTCCCTCTCGATCTGTTCCGATTTTCATTATAAGGGGCTGCTTTCTTTGGGAAGCACTCAGTCTTTACCGTTACTTCAATGCGTGCGTACGTCTAGATCAGATTATTCATTCATCCGAATGAAATGCAAAAAGACTTTTTGTGAGAGTGAAAGAGATTTTGAGCTATAAATTCTATAGATCTTCGCGATCTTCAAGTGGTTCTCGTGAAAAAGCAAAATAGGCAAATCATTGCCAAAACGCGGAAAAAGTTATACATGCAAACAACTTAATTAAGAATATTTATTGTGTCCATTAATTGGAAATTTTGTGCGGGTGCTCCAATCCAAATTTAACGGTTTTTGTGTGCCTGGATATTGATGCGCATTAAAGGAAACTACGGATCTAAAAAAGGAACTTCAAAAGTAAGCAAAAGGAAATGACTAAACAAACTAAATTTGTTAAGAGTCCATCACTCAAAAAACGCCCAAAAAACACAGACTAAATAAACAAACAGTCTGCACTTTGTCAAAGATTTGTCTTCCTCCCAATTGACTTTAAAAGTCATTGCTCTTTCTCCCCAAAAAAGAAATTAAAACCGAAGAATTCCCATTTCCAGTCGCAATCGGTCCATGAGGAGTTTATTTTTGTTCAAGGCGCAAAATTTTCGGTTTCTCTTGGAATCTGTATTTGGGTTATATTTAGTCAACTTCCCGGGACTAAGGAAGAGCTCGTTGAGAGCGGTAATATCGATTTTCACTTGGAGTTCTATTCACACAGTCAAAGATTCAATGGCTATCAATCACAACGTTTTTTTTAATGGAACAAAGAATTAGAAATAACGGAATTAGTGGTACAACTTTAATCCTATTAATCGAAATTTTAAGTAAAAAAAATTTTGATTAAAAAGTTTTACTGAGTCTTTAAAAAGTAATATATATTTTGGCGTTTAAGAATATATATCTTTAAACCTTTTCACGATTGCTTTAAAAGCTAAAATGGTTCTCAATTGAGCCTTTAAAAATAATCCCTGTAAAATCCGCCAACTGTCTTGACTAAGTGAATTTTAATTGAATATGTTGATGAATTAGGACCCCGCCCCCGAAATTAAGCAATTAGGCAAATCAATTAAGGCAGGACTATATAAAGTCGATCCGAAAAGGGATATTATTAATCAGAGTTTGAACTTTTGCCATGGATTACGACCCAATTCGACCGGTGCGATACCCAACAAGAGTGCTGGAGTATTGCCGCCTTTGGCCAGAGAAAGGATCAGTTTTAAGACCGGATTGGATTAACTGGCAAGGATACCTTCTGCACGTCATCGTCACCTTGATTTTTGTGATCCTGCTGTGGGTGGAGGCCATTCTGAGCAAGGATCTCGAGCACACCGCCGAAATCCTGCTGTTTTGTTTAACCACAACCGCTTTGGTGGCTAAGATTTTAAATAATTGGAAGAACGCCCATGTGGCTCAGAATCTTTTAAATGAATGGAGCACATTGGATCTCTTTAAACTGAAAACCAAACAGGAAGTGGACATGTGGAAGTTCGAACATCGACGTTATAGCCGCGTTTTCGTTTTCTATGTAATGTGTAGTGCGGGTGTCATACCATTTATTTTGATCCAACCTCTGTTCGATGTTCCCAATGAATTGCCATTTGCCATTTGGACACCCTTTAATTGGCATCAGAAGAGTCTTTTTTGGTATCCATTTATCTATGAAGCTATAGCTATTCCGATTCTCTGTGCCTGCAATATAACCATGGATGGTGTTAACTGGTATATGATGTTGCATCTATCGCTCTGTTTGCGAATGTTGGGCAAACGATTGAGTAAGCTTCATCATGATGATATAAAGTTAAAAGATAGGTTCCTGGAATTGGTGCTTTTGCATCAGAAACTCAAACGACAGGCTTTGGACATTGAGAACTTCATTTCAAAGAGCATTTTCACCCAGATTTTAGTCAGTTCCTTGACCATTTGCTTTACCATTTACAGCATTCAAATGGTGAGTCAAAGGATACTTTTTGATTTTTGATAGATTATAACTCTTTTAATCTCTATAGAGTCCTATAATGCAGGATCTGCCAGGATTCGCAGCCATGATGCAGTATTTGCTGTCCATGGTCATGCAAATCATGTTGCCCAGCATTTATGGAAATGCAGTTATCGATTCGGCAAATATGTTGACCAATTCGATGTACAATTCCGATTGGCCCGATATGTCGCCTCAAATGCGTCGTCTTATCCTTATGTTTATGGTCTACTTAAATCGTCCGATGTCCTTATGGGCCAATGGTTTCTTTCAAATCGGTTTGCCTTTATTTACCAAGGTTGTTGATTTGGCTTTGGAATAAAAAAGAGTTCTTCTATAAAGCGTTTCTATTTCAGGTCATTAATCAAGCCTATAGTTTGCTGGCATTGCTGCTCAACATGAACAAATAGGAAAAGGAGTTCTACTCTATAAAAGTGTCTCGTTTCTATTTTGGATTAGCCGAAAGATTTCGCAGCTCGTTTGGAGATTTATTGCCGCGCGTCTTGTTATGCAAAGATCTAAAAATATATTGTAGCATTGCACGAGAAACACGTATTCCTATACTATATATACTATATGCTGAGTGCACATGAAATGTAGAATTGCAAGTGACGAAAATAAAATTTCAAATTTTACTTACTCAGTGATTTGAAAAGCTTTATTTCTAGCAAAACAGGGTTTTTCCAAATAAACAAAGGGGTTTACTATGGTGTGTTTCAGGAGTTAAGAACTGTTTTATAATATTTCATTAATCTTTATTAATTTACACAAAGTATTTAAGCTATATCTTCAAAGAATTCCCCAATTGTATAGCAAAATGTTTATATTTTAATATAATTTCGATTATACATATCTGTTTGGCACGGTTTGCCTACGTAAAAGCCTTAAGTAAATATTGGAAAATATTGAAAACAAAGAAAACTCACAATCTGCCGGGATCGCGACCCCTTACTGTATAATTGAGAGAAATAACGAGAGAGGTTGAGTATAAACTCACAGAGATAAGACAACTTGGTGATGATAATTCATTGAATTGCTTCTTAAAATCGTCATCTTTGAGCTTTATTTAATTGTATTTAATACGATTTAATGTTTAATTCATCAGAGAGGGTGTGTGGCTTTATCCAAAAATAAACCACAAATCCATCCACTCCCTTTTTTTCTTCTTCGACTTTTTTTTTGGGTGGGGAAGATTTTTATTAAGATTTATGTATCTGACTGTTTCCGTCTTTGCCACCCTCTGTGGATTCGACACACTCGAATGTTTCTCTGACTTTAGATAAGCCAGAATGAAGATTAAAAATAAAAAGAAAATACACAGATCATTTCCCATCTATATCATGTAAATATTTTGAGTTGAAACCATAAATATTTATGCTCTGGTGAAAGGCGGGAAAAGTTCCCTTCGAAAGCTTGATCTGTCTCCGAGAATTCTTTCGTGCAATATGCAGCCGATTGTTGCAACAGCTTTTCACACATTGTCCATAAACAATGGGATTTTAATCCATGTAAACAATTTGCATTTTCAGAATTTGTTGTCGGAAAACACCGTGGACGATCAGCATTGGCCCAAGGAGCTGATTTTACTACGCGAGAAGTTTACGGCCAAGAGTCAACTGGAGATCACTCAGCTGAATATTAAACATGCCGACGAGGTGAGTAAAACTATAAATAAAGGATTTACATTGAAGGGACAAAACAAGAAAATAATATAAAAAAAATATTGAAATTTAAAAGCCCTTTGTTCTTGATTTTAATATGGCACTGAAAATGAAGGATTCAACAACTGCAATCAATAAACCATTTAGTCAGAAATATACATATATGATAAATTCGTATGTTTGCAAGTTTTGATAGCCAAAAAAATAATGTTAAAACCGTTCAAAAATTACTAGAGAACTTGTTTAAAGTAAAAAATAATCAGGGTTATAAATTAGATATTGGTTTACCTACTTACTCTCCTTGATAAATGCATTTAAAATATAAAATAACCATTTGTTTCAATCCTCCCCAGATGTCGCGCATAAAACTGGAATACGAGAAGCAGCTGAACCGGAAGAACAAGCGCCACCTGACCTTCGATGCTGCCCGGGATCTGGAGCAGGTGATCACCGAACGAGATGGTCTGCGGGAGCTGTCCAAGAGTTTCCGCAGCGTGCTGTGCCGCCTGGCCAAGTGTGTGGCCAACTGCGAGGAGGATCTGAATGCCACGCTCTCCGAGGAGGTGCAACGCCTTCTAATCCACAGTCGCAGTCAAGATGCGGGCGATGACCTGGAGGTTACTCTGAGTAGCTCTCTAAATAACACCAAGCAAATGCTCCGAGTGCCGGATGTGCACAGTCTGCTGGAAGTGGTCGAGGATCCCAGTTTGGTGCAGTTCATCGACAGCAAGAGCAACGAGGAGCCCAGTGAGGATTTCGATTTGAACGATTGCCTGGAGCGCTTGAAGTCGGAGGCTTCCTACCTTTTGCATTTGTCGGAGGATTTGCAAAAGCAGCGACCACACGATGATTCCACGGAGCATTTGGACGAGCAGGAGAAACAGGAGCACGAACTCTGCTGCGAGGCGGAGGATGGTCTCAAAACCACAGCTGCTGCCCAGCAAGTCCTGTCGAAATTCCTGCGCACAAACTCCCTGAATGATCAGCAAATGGGCGTGGCTAATCAGAGGAAGAACAGCAATCCGGAGGCGGGAAAAACACACACCTCATTGCCGCCAGATCTGCAGCAGCATGCGGGAAATGCCTCGGAGTTGTCCTTCCAACTGGTTCAGCTGAAAAATCGTCTCATTAAATCGGAGGCAGATCGTCAGAACTTGCAACAGCAACTGAGTCACACCATTGATCGCAATGCGGAATTGGGACAGGAATTGCAGGCTCTGAGAGATCAGCTTTCCCAATTGAATTCTCTTAACCACACGGATTACAATGAGGGTTATGGTTTGGGGCCACTGAAGAGCCTTCAGGATCAGGGATTGGATCAATCATCGGCCAGTTTTCTAGCTCTCCAAGAGCGAGCACGTCATTTACTTTCATCATCTCCTGTTAAAGAGCAACCTTCAAGGGATCTTGGCAATTCCACTGTAACTTTGCTTCAGATGATCGAAGACTTTTGTCGCGAGGGCGATAAAGTGGTGGAGTGTGGCAAAAAGGATCGCGAGGATCTGCAATCCCAGGTGAGTTAAGAAACGATCTTCCCCAAGATCATTTTCCCCTTTTGAGTTTTTTTCCCCCACCTTTTACTTTGAGTGCTAAACGCATGATCCAAATGATAAATTCGTGTAGTTTGTAAGCCAGGATTTTTAAGAACTTATCACCCTTTCCAAAACCCTCTCCTTTTGCCCAATCAACCTATAACACACAAAAACACAGATCGATACCGCTGACAAGCAGCTGAAGGATACACGGCGATTCCTGGAGGATCAGGCCGCCGAACGCGAACAAGAACGCGATGAATTCCAGCGCGAAATCGAACAGCTGAAGGCTCAGTTGCGCGACAAGGAGAAGGAGCACAGCTCCTATGCCAATGCCTCCGAGGAGGTGAGTCCTGTCCACGGTTCTCGTCTTTGAATCTCTGGGATCTTGAACTTGATCTTGATCTTGCTCTTGATTTTTGGGCTTGGTTTGTTGACTTTCGTTTGCGTTCTTTTGCCTGGGTTCCAAAATTCTTTTCCTCTGTCTTTTTTATGTATCTATATTTGTATTTCTTTTATCTTTTGGTTATTATTACTCCATAGCTTTAGTTTTGGTTATAAGTTTGGTTATAGGCATAGAATTATTTAAGTTTCCCCAGCATGTGGCCTTCATTTTTATTAACTGACACAATTCCGCACATTTTCCAAATATTAACACAGAAATTGCTTGCAATGAATTGAATTCTGGAAGCTATTAAAACCATTTTCACAAAGAACTTACCAAATCGCATGGGCACCTGTTGGGTATAATTCAATTGTAAATCCCCCATTGGGGCTATTCAACGAAGTCAAGGGCACCACCGATCCACAGAACCACCGATATTCCGATGTATATATAATGCCAGAGCTTTTGTAAGCATGTGCCGACATATTTATAGACCCGTGGATATAGGCACTCAAGTGTTTTGAGTTCGGAGCCTTTCAATCAGTTTCCATTTAGCCAGCTACCTCAAGTTGAAGATCTCTGGGGGTTGGGAAAATTTTCAATGTCGCCTTGATACTATATATGCATTTTGTTGGCAAATGATCTATGAGATGTTACCAAACTGTGCTGCTGATTTATAAGTGTAAAGTTTAATTTGATTTATTTGCTTGAATTTGATATATAAGTATGAAAATAAGTTTTCAATAGTTTCCTACCTACTTTTTTTAATCCATATTTCCTTATCATGAAACACTATGCAAAATTGTTAGGCCTGCAAGTAGGTATATAATTATGTCTTGTTAATTGTATTTGGTTTTTGGTCATATGGTACAATACTATTCTTAATTCGTTTAAGTTTTTTTAATATTTAAGTCTGTTTCTTGTAGTCCTGAAAATGTTTTAAAACTCCCTAAATGTTATTTGTTCTAATCAAACAAGTAAATATATTTTTAACTCTTTGCATGCACCCAATAAACCAAATCGCAACTAAAATTAATATTTAATGCACCTGAATCCTTTTCCCACTGCGTGCACCTCAAAAAATAGTTGAAGTTAACGAAGCGAAAGCATGTAAGTTTGTCACTAATCTGGAAATCCGCACCCGCACACTTTTCATCACATTCCTCCATAAATTATTATTAAGTTTCCAAATAAACAATACTAATTAATTTTTTGTATTTATATAGTATGCACAATTGGAGGCGCAGTTACGAGAGGTTAATCTTCAGCTGAATGAATCGAATGCCAAGCGGGATAAATTCGAGGTGGAACTGAAGGCTTCGATAGACAAGATCTTTGTGCTGCGGGAAATCATCACGGAACTGGAGACTCAGGTTCAAACCAAGGCACTCAATGAACAAGTTCTGGCCGAGAAGGCCAAACAACTGGAGGAATATGTGAACTTGCAGATGAGGGACAATGATGCACTGCAGCAGGAGGTTCATAGTTTAAAAACGGACATTGGAGAGGGCTATCAATCCCGCATCAGATTGCTGGAGGAGAAACTGCAGCAGGGAAGACCATCCGCGGAACAGGGAGTTGTTCTGAGTCAGGTGGCGGAAAAGCTGCGTGATATTGAAACCACACTGGACCAGAAGACCAAGGTCCTGGAATCCCTGCACAACTCCAACACAGCCTCGAATTCCGCCAGTTTGAGTGTCACCGAAGATGTTTCCATTCATGGCAGTAAGGATCCCACCGCGGTGGGTTCACCCTCGCATCCCTCGCTCACCGTGGAGGGAGTTCAGCGGGTCACCGAGAAGCTGGACCGGCACACCCGCGTCGAAGAAGCAGCCATCAAGCGGGTTCGCGATCTGGAGATGCAGGTTCATCAAATGCGCGCTGGCTGTTTGGTAAGTTGATTTAAAAGATACTCATTTGCTTTAGATATAAGGGTATTTAAATACAACTTTAAATTTAGGATCATAATTTAAAAAAATCCGGTATACCTGTAGTACTTCAAGGAATATTTCAAACTTTTTTTTTTGTCAAATCTATAACTCCGAACCAAACGGTTTCTGTCCCTGCTAAGGTCTGCCCATCTTTCTACATTCGAACTCGAAACGGTTATGCTAGTGTCTTGGCTAAACCGTTTATTTAAAATTTGGACCGTTGGTCTCTGTGTATATTTGGATGCTGCCTCTCTCGATTTTCCATACTCACGCATCCGAGCAGCAAGAAGAGTCCCTTTTTATTTGTGATAAAACCCCATTAGTTTTCTCGATCGAAAGCATCTCTCAGTTGCCTTCAGAATGAAACTGTGAACGGTTGAATCGGGAGAAATGTTCTCGTTTCTATACATATTTTTGAATACTTGAATATACGCCACATAAATATATATATAATTTTGTTAAAATAATCTGATAATTCGGTTGCAAGTTACGGAAGCTTAAGAAATGTTTCTGGGTGCAAAGATTCCGTTGCGAGTGAGTTTTCAAATTAAGCTTCTAATGTCCGATCAAGGTTTCTCAGTGCGACAATTGATGAGCGGCAGAGAATGGTTATTTATTTTGATGAATTCCGCTGAAGGCAATCACAATATAAATAAATATATACATAATTTAATTTGTTGTGCCGCCAGATGTCACAATGTTGTTTATTATTTTTCTTTATGCATTCGTTGCGGACAGTGTGCGATTGTTCTGGTTGAGATATTGTGATTTATGGCAGAAAGTTTTTTTGTAATTTGGCACACGCTGTTTCATAAATAAATCGCTCCTTGTTCCCTTTTCACTTTCCACATGCCCGGTTTGTTCCACTTCAAAAATAGATCCATTTCGGATTTGGATGTCTTTCTTCAACGCCTATTTTCATACCACTTGAACCAATCATTTGGCGCCTCTGGCACCTGCCACATTTCCATTTTCCACTGAGTGATGTACCTTTTGTCCCTTGAAATACGACTCCAAAAATAAAAAAAAAATGGAGCCTGGTTCACAGGCTGTTTACAATATGCATTCTCGCACTGAATCCCAATTGAAACACTATTATGCGGTAATGCCTCCATCAATTTCCTTATGCGACGGCACGCATCCCGCTGAGTTGTTTGGAAAAAGGGGAGACTGAATGGTTGGAAAAAAGGGGAGAGGGGGAGGAGGGGTGGGGGAGATTTGCCGGGGTAGCTGCGTTCATACCCGCATAAATATAAATGGATCAAAACCAAGTAAACAACCGCAGCACGAGCAAAGTGTTCCAAGAGTACAAAGGCAAAGATACAGAGACAAGTGCGGGAATTTGCAATTTGCAAGATGCAATTTTTAATGCGTTTTTATCTTAAACTAACAGTGGAATTTGAATTTAAACAAGTTTAAGGGTTTATTATAAAATTAAGATAACTACAGGAGTTAAACATTTTAAAAGAAAAAATCACCTCTTATTTTGTTTAGTAGTGGAAGTGAAAGTCTCATCATGAATCATTAAAACAAAGAGATAAATTCATTCATGAAAAACCAGAATTTGTTTGGGATAGATAAAAAACAATTCATATAGTCATAGTAGCTCTATATGAAGTCAACACTATTACAGTTTCAACTTTATATAACCCAAAAACCACGGTGCAGAGATACGATACATATATCCACTTTAATTGAAGTTGGAAAGGGTTAAATGCAGATGAAGCCAACGGTCAAATGGTCGGCCATTGACTCACCCACTGAAGCCGGAGAAAAAAAAACTGACAAACAGATCCAACCACTTGACTAGGATGAATCCTACAATTATAGAAGAAATATATGATATTACTCTCCGATCAGTTCACATTAAAACAATAATAATGATAACTTGTAGTAATTCAAGTAATTTGTGGTTGCGAAAATAATTAGTAAAGAGCTAATATTGAATTTCATAACATTAATATTAATATTGCTTATATTTCGTTATATTTTTCCCTATTGAATTATTTACGCAAATAAAAATATTTACAAGTTACTGAATAAATTTTAAGAACAACCAATAGTAATGTTTGATTTAAATTAAAAATTGCATCTTTTTTCTCTTATAGGAACTCCAACATGAGCGGGACTCCCTGCAGGGTCGCATGGACGAGCAGACGCAGCGGATATCCACGCTGCAGAGCCGCCTGGAGGAGCAGCGCCAGCGGGCGGAGCAACTGCACCGGGCTGGCACCTCCGATCTGAATACCCGGGTGCACGAACTCCAGGGCGAGGTGCAGAATCTCAACGAGCTGCTGACTGCGCGGGACAAACAGATGGCCACGATGCGCCAGCAGCTGCAGCGCAGCAAGGAGGAGATAATGCGACTGGAGGCGGAGGTCACTGTGCGAACCCAACCAGATCGCAGTCTGGTGGACAAACTGGAAGCCGAAGTGCAGCAAAAGGGAGCGGAGATCGCCAAGCTGAAGGAGAAGATTCGCACGGAGATGATCAATCGGCTGGCATTGCCGGATCTCATGGAGACGATGCTGGCGGACAAGAACGATGAGATCGATCACCTGCGCGACCAGTTGGAAGCCAAAGAGAAGGAGCTTCTGTCCGCTCATCAGGATGGCAGCCTGATTTCATCCCCGGCAGGAGTTGCAGGAGGAAAACAAGAAGGAAGTGGGGGAAAGTTGAGTGCCCGCACATTAAGCGATATCGGATCAATTACCGAGTATCCCGAGCCGGATGTGGAGCGACGAGCGGCCATGAGGAGTATCAATAATCCTCTCCAGATGAGCGAAGGAGCAGGAGGCTTCTTACACCAGACAATGGTAAGAGTTTAGTACTTCCAAGTGGTTTGTTGGATTTACTACTTGTAGAAGTAGCTGATTATTATTGTATCTTTTATGGAAACCCTTCTTATAATCACTATTTTCTTACAGGAAACCTCCAAGGAGGCGGTGGCCAATTTAACACACAAGCGCACCGACGACTTGAGTGGCTTTATAGCTCCCTATCCGATGAACACTTTTGAGCATCCCCACTACTTCCAGGCGATGGGAGTAACTGCCCAGAGCACCGATGGTCTCACACCTGGTTTGGTGCCAAGGCAGATCAACTTCTCCAACCTGACAGCAGAGGACTCCAAGCTCAAGACACCCAGTCTGCTGATGCAAACACCAGAAATGCCCAGGCCAATGACTCCACCGGAAGTTCATCAATTGCGATTGAAGTTGACCAATTTGGAGAAGGAGAAGGAAAAACAGACGAGTGAATTGGAAAGTAAATTGAAGGATTTGCAAAAACAACTTGAGCAGGAAAAGGAAGAACTTAGTCGTCAGACGCAAAATCTACAAAGTCTCGAGGAGAGTGAGAGAAAATACAGACTACGCATTGAATCCCTGGAGTCCAAGATCCTGGAGACAGCTGCCCAGGAGGCCTCCGATCGGGAAAATCTTCGCAAGGAACTAATCTGCGTTAGTGCCGCCCATCAGCAATGTGAAGATGCAGCCGCAGCTCGCAAACGAGAACTGGAAATCCTCAACAGCGAAGTCAAGGTTAAAGCAGATCAGCTGCAAGCTGCACTTCGGCGATGCGGAGATCTGGAACTCCAAGTTTTAACTCTGGAAAGGGATTTGGAACGCCTGAAGAACAGCGAAAACAGTTCGAAGCAGTATTCGGTGGATGAAATTGCCCAGCAAGTGGAAAAGGAATTAAACTACTCTGCGCAACTGGACTCCAATATCCTCAAAGCCATCGAAAGCGAAGAGGAGAACAATCTGGACAAGAAGAAGCAAAAGGGAGTGCAAACGGAGGAGGAAACTCTACCGGGAACTGGCAATGGAACCGATGACGAGAACTTCCTTGGCGAAAGGGAGCTCCTCAATCAATTGGAAGCTCTGCGCGCTCAATTAGCCGTGGAACGTGAACAATGCGAGGCGTTGAGCAAGGAGCTTCTGGGCGAGAAACAGCACTCGCAGGATATCCAAGAGCAGGATGTGGTCATCATAGAGGCTATGAGAAAGCGTCTGGAAACCGCCTTGGATGCGGAGGATGAGCTCCACAAGCAGTTGGATCAGGAGCGGGAACGTTGCGAGCGTCTCCAAACGCAGTTGACTTCCCTCCAACGAGCGGAAAGTAGAAGGAATAGTTCTCTGCTTCTCAAGTCACCTGGCGACTCACCGAGGAAATCACCGCGAGCTGATTTCGAATCCGAACTGGGAGATCGTTTGAGGAGTGAAATAAAACTCCTGGCTGCCCAGAATGAAAGGGAACGGGAGAGATCAGCGGATGCCCAGCGAAGCAGCGAACGGGAACGTCAGCGGTACGAAAAGGAGCTTCAAGAGCGAGTGGCCTACTGCGAAAGGCTCAAGCAGGAGATGGAGAAGCTGTCCCGGGATAAGGAGTCCGCTGAATCCGAGTTGGAGCACTTCAACGAGCGGTTGACCCTGCAGGCCAGCGAAATCCAGAGCTTGGAGGCCAGACTAGTTACGCTCCAGGAATCGGAGACTCGTCGCGCCAACACTCGCACCCGTCAGCACCAAGAGAACGTGAAACTCCAGGCGGAGATCCATGAACTGAAGTCAAAACTACTGGCTGCCGAAGCTGGCAGGGATTGCCTGGATCAAAAGGTGACGCAACTCCGTTTTGATGTGAGTCGTTCCGGTCAAAGGGAAGCCAAATTGGCCGAGGCTTTGGCCCAAGCCAACGATCGATTGGCCCACAGCACCGATGACAATGTGCCGGCGCAATTTCTGCAGAAGATGAAGGAGATCAACACGCTGCTGGCGGAGAATACCCAGGAGAACCGGCAGATGGTCGAAACCGTGCAGTTTTTGGTGGGCGAGCGGATTGCGTTGCAGAAGAAGTGCGAGGAATTGGGTGGCGCTGGCAACACCAATGTCACGGAACTGGAGGAGCGATGCCGTCAGTTGATTGGCCGCTATCTGCGCGTGGAGTCCCATCGCAAGGCACTGGTCTACCAAAAGCGGTATCTCAAGCTCACTTTGGAGGGCTATCAAGCCAGTGAGCAGCTGGCACTGCAGAATCTGAGAGGTGGTGCTGCCCCGCCCATTCAGAGAAATATTAAGAAGAAGTTCAAGTAGGTTTCTTATTGATTTTGCACTTACAAACAAACCTCATTCTTATTTTTCCTCCCCATTTTAGGACTGTGGCTTTGGCCATCATTGCCATCCAGCGGATTAAATACATTGGACGCATCTGGCACACGGGCAAGCGGATTGTGAGCAAATCAGTCTTTACAATTACCCAGCAGAGGTAAGAATCGTCGAGGATTTACTGAAACAATTTGCTGTACATAGAAGCCTTGTCATAACCGTCATTCTCTCGTTTCCCTAAGCTCTAAGATGCCCCTTGTGACCGTCAATATGAAAGTAAAGCTTAAAAAAGGCGAATCAGCCAAGAAATAGTTTCCAGAAGGTCTGCGTTCTCGAAGTAAAAGCACTTTACTTTTCAGTTCACTTTATTTAGAGAGTAGAAATTCGTTTTAAGAACTTGATAAAGTCACCGGAGTAGATAGATTTTTATTATAGCTTTTTAATCGAGGTTTAAAGGGTTGTTACAAAATTAATGCTTATTTTTCAATCACTCTTTTAATAATCAAATTAAAACTCACTAAAAACTGAATAAATCCCACACATACACCTTAAAATAATGTTGTTAAATGAATGAAGACTAATCGAATTAATCATTTTAGGAGTCCTGGACTTAATTTGAATGTGGCGCCTCCCCAATCCCCACTGCCTGCATCCAACTCGAATCAACCCACCAATAACAACAACCTCATGGGGCGTCTCAGTTATGCTCCTTTATCACCGCCGATGGTTAAATACAGCACCGTGCAACCGATAATGCTGCCATCGGATTTTACCCTCCAAGCGCCAACATCTTCGCTGCAGAGCACCATCGCCAACAATAATAGTGAAAACAGCCTGCCTTCGCTGGCAAGATTGGACTGGCCAACAATGCAGAAGCCGAAAAGAGCGCATGCGCGGCATCATTAGGGAATAAATTCAACCTCCCATCAAAGGAAAGCTCAACGGAAGGCCATAACTTTAAGTGAAGCCATATCGAAGAAGACACATTATAGAATGCTAGCATCATGAATGTAGAGGAAGCGATCCATTTTAGTGTTAATTAACTGTACCATTTCCCCCAAAAACTAAGTCTTAAGCTGTTGTAACCTACTTTAAGCCACAAACCACACAAAACTTAGGCATGTAATCGTCTGTAAGTGTTATTTGTATTTACCGCCCAAATGTAGCCATTAAGCATAAACCTAATCCATGTCCCAGTATTTTGATTGGCTGACAAACCCCAGAGTCACTTATATTTAGTTTACTTTTATTTCAGTTTGGACTGCATAAGTTTCCTGATAAGTTTGATTAAACCAAAATTGATTTCATATTGAAAACCGTTTCTGTTTATTATTTATTTTCACTTTACTCGAAAGTTGATTGTACATATATGGAATGTGCCTTATGGGTGAGGATTCACTGGACAATTATGAATTCAATTCATCACATCATTCAAATAAAAGTTAACATGTTAATGAGTAAAAATTAATTTTGCGTACTTGATAAGCAGAAATAAAATTAAAGTGAGTATCAAGACTTTTTCTCAAGGCTTTTACTTTGGTTTGTATTAAAGTAAGTAAGGTCAAGCCTTCGTGAATTGCGTTGTTAACTTGGCCCAAACCAGGAAAAAAGGTCCGAAACGGCACTTAATTACAATAAAGACAAAATAAAAACGAACGAAGAGGACACAGAGAATAAGGAAACGTTTATTTTTGGACACGACCACAAAAATAGAACCTTAGGTAAGCGGGTCATAAAAAAGTCAAGAAAACGATGAAAAAGGAGACCTTTATTTTTAGATACAACTCCAAAAATAGGATTCAAGATAGAAAGCAGTAATCATAAATCAGTTACCAAAACGAGGTAGTAACCCACTGCGTATACTTGATATGCCGAAATCTCGATGAAGGTAAATAAGCACTTCCAGCATAACAACATACAATAAACAGAAGTGTGCTTCGGCCAATATGCCAGGGGCCAAAAGTGGATGCAGCTGTTCCAATTTCGAAGTGCCGGTTAAGCTCAACAGGTTGAGGTTGAGGGGTTGATACCGGACAAATGTCAAGTGGTGCAAGGACACCTAAGCCGGACATAAAGTAAAGTACCTCGCCTCGGGGCGGCTCTCCGTCAAATGAACGCAAAAGCAGCAATGTTTTTGCACGTCCAGCAGGGATTCGTTTCCCCCAAAACCGCCCATCCCCCCCTTTAACCTTCAAAAGGAGTGGGAAAACTTAAGCTGCGAAATTGAAAATACTCTTCTCTTTTAATTTAAAGTAGGTTGTGTAACTCCATTGTTGCAGTCAGTAAGATAATCAGATCTTATCATATATTTTAGTAAATGTTCCTTTATAAATTTGTTATATACCATTAGTATACAATTTAAAAATCAGTTTGCTACAATTAGATTTTGATATGAAATAAAAATCATAAAAAATTGTATTACAACTTTTTATATGGTACATACTATAACCATTAAAAAAAAAAAAAAAAAAAGAATTTTAAAATCTATTACCTCTTTAAAAATGATCCCTATCCTTTTTATCTTTTGCTACAATTGTAGTTTGTTAAGTTTTAATTTGTTTTCAGAAAGTGAAAATATTAATTGGTTTTTAAAATTTAAAATCACAAGTTAATTAATTAATTTCATCTGCCATAGTGCTCTCGAACCCGCTGAAATAGTCAACGAATCCTTTTCGCATACCCTTGATAATTACTGGGCAGCTCGTTATCAGCCGCAGCAACACACCGCCCACTGATAAGGAGTCGCGGAGCTTTCCGTCGGCCGGAGCCGAAGTCGGCCGAAGGTTTACGGCCGGAAAAGCAGAGCTTTTCCTGCAGCGACCGTGGAAATCGGCGGTGGACAGGCAGAGAAATCGCTAACATATGGTAGCGTTGAATGGCGCATCGTCTAGCATTGGCTATCCTGTCGTTGTGGCAAGCAGTCCTTCTTCTACCATCCTGCCACTCTTATCCTGTCACTTTGCCACGGCGGTTGCGAGCGGTTACCATTCGATTCGATTTCGGTTTTCGGTTTTCGGATCCGGGTTCTGTTTTTGTTTTCCCTTCTCAAAAGGTGCGTGTGCCAGGACAAAATGAGATTCAGTCGTCTGCGATTTGAATAGATTGCTCTTCGCATAAATATCAAAAATATTTGGAAAAGAAACTCAGTGAACTCGATTATTGCGGGTTTCGGTGTTAAGTTTTTCGCTTATTTGCATTTGCCACGAGTGTTTTTATAAAGTTTCTCTTGAATATTAATGGGCTGCCCCAAAGGAGATGATTAATTATCCAGATTTTGGGTAAAACAAACAAGGCAAATCATTTCAAAACAATTAATTTTTGTGAAAAAAAGGTGTCGACAGTAAGAAGAATCAAGGGGAAAAGGTATGTAATAATTAATTATTCAAATTTTAGGGATTATTAAATTTTTTTGGGCCTGAAAATCTTTAAATTCTTTTTTCCTGTTTAATAACAAACTAAGTAACAAACTAAAATAAAACAAGGTAGAAACAAAAAAACTATAAATAAAAAACTATTGTTTAAGGGTCCAGTAGTGACTAACTCAGAAATCAATGAATGTCTTTATATTATCCTACGACAAAAAAAATATACAAATAACATAAAGATTTCCATAGATTTTCTCTACGAGCAAATAAGCACAGAATATCTGATAATTGCCTTTCCAAAGTTTTAAAACCCACGAAATGCTTGCTCAATTACCAATTAAAAAGTTAAGACAAATTCCCATCGATTCAGATCTTAACTTTAATTCTCCAATCGAAAATGTTTTGTGTTGTGTTTGCCACTTTAAGCCATCGACAAACTCGAAACAAGTATGAACGGAAGAATGGGGCAGGCGATGAAGAAATCCAATTTGATAAGTAATCGCATCAGGCAAAAGCCTTGAAATTCGCAGTTAAAGCGTCTTCGAGCCCCTAATCCCGGCCATTTAAACACTAAAGCAGCAAAAGACACAATTTTTTTACGGCTGGCAAAAGGCATTTTCTGCCCCGCCCAGTCTGCCTGTTGAATATTTACCATTCAAGTTGATATTTTTTCTTCCATTTTTTTTTTTGGTAATGGTCTTGGTGTTCCCTTATTAAATCTGTGATTGTTTGCCTGGTGGGTGGAAAGCACCAAAAAAAAAAGTTGCGCAGGTCAAAGGCCAAAGTAGTTTAAGAGCTCTTTGATTTGGGTCCTATTTCGGTTTTTTTTTCTGCATTTCCTGAGAGTGAAAGTTTGCCTTTCGTTTCGCTTCCCTGTAGAACATTTATATCTATCTGTATCTGGCATTTGTTGATAAGATAGTGGCTGCTTATCTGCTAACAATATACGGGTATTCAATGTATAATTTTTCTCCATATTCGTTACGCCTCTGCAGCTTTCATTTTTTTTGTTGTTTTTTGCCTCCTGGCCAGTTAGTAGGCGTTACATGGGATTGTAGACCTAATTGTTGTTATGCCTATTTTGTTTTTTTGCTGTCTGTCCAATGACGTCAAGCTCGGGAGTACACACACCTAGAATAAGTTATGTATCTGGTCAACAGGTTGTGGATATCTGCAAATTGGTTAAAGTTGCTTTGACAATTTTCGAATTTAGAAGTTGTTAATTTGTGTCCATCTAGGTGGCCAAAAAGTTGATGCCAAGCAAAAAACTTTTACCGAAGCCCCGTGGCAAGGATGGGGTGGCATGCTTGAATGGCTTCACTGTCACCAGGCCAAGAAAGTGAAATAAAAAAAGAGAAGAAGCTCCAAATGGAATGGAGCAGGAGGAGCTGAAGCGAAGACAGCCAGTCGATGGCGAGACAGCTTGTCACTGGCATGTCCAAGGCTTAAATTTCATCCTTCGAGCTTCCCTGCTCCCAGAAGCACCCACAAGTTCGTTATTGTTATTTCCCCACTCCCCTTAACATGTGCACTCGCTTTAAGTTTTTTAATTACGTTGCCTGGTTAAGTCCCCCGGTTTAATCCGTTTTTAAGACGGGCATGCATGGCGTATACGCGACGTGGAAAGTTGTGATTTATTTGGTTTTCTGGCGAAGAGAAGGATGAAATACGCGGCGAAGTTATTACATTATTCAAAATGGTTTTTATGCCAGTCTTTTAAATGTGCTGCTGGTCATAAAAAAGGGTTTTATTTGCAGACGTGCATACACTGCGTATGATTGTTGAGGAAAGATGAGATTTTGCTGTTAATATTAAGATTATAAATATTATGATTAATAGTAATATTTTGTTAAAATTAAATGATTCAAAGATATTTAATATCTGAATTGTAAAGTCTACAATTTTGTTTACTGTGTTTTTGGGATTTACATTTTAACCTGACCAAATACAACTTTGTGGTCTCCATTTCTTGGTATCTCCACTTTTCAAAGGCACTGTGCAGCACCTGCAATTAGTCTAATTGGAACTTTACCTGGAACTCTGCTTGGAAAACGGGCATATGGAAATGTTCGACTTTCGACCACTATTAATCCGCCTTGCCATCAGTTTCCATTTATTTTTAATTTACTATTTAATGGCAACTCACTTTATGACCAGCTGCTTATGAACTAAAGTTGATTTGAAGCTGGCATAATTTATTGTACTAATTCCATATATAAGAGAGCTTTGTAACTGAGTTTCTGTTCAGTTTAGTTTTTATTTCGGACAAGATGAGGTTAGCAATTCTTGCTGTGCTTTTCTGGCTTGCTCAATTTGCGGAAAGTAAAGCAGATTATATTCCCAGAAACGAAATATCGCTTGAGATGGACGTTTTTGACACTTATGGAGACCCTTCTGTTTTGGATTTCCCTTAAAAATTTTATATATTAATAATTTAAAAGTAAAATTTGACGTTGTCAAAATTTAATAAAATAAATAAAACATTTCTTTAAAATTGTAATTTCTGAAGGACTCCTTTTTTTTTTTTGCTAAAATGCATTTTTTGCGATGTGCAAGTTCACCGACAGTGTTCTTTAGATGGAGAAACTTTCACACTGTCACCTACAGTCGAGTTCCCAAAATAATGGTATATAGCTTCTTTGTAAGAGTGTAGCACACTTTTAAGCTTCACGAAAGCAACACAATGTTGTTGAACTACAAGCAACAACTTAATAAAAGAAAGCAGTTTTATATTTAATATATTAAAGACTATTACAATTTGAAAAGAACTTGGAAGTTGGTGTGTCAGATTTTTTATGTCAGCTTACCAGTTTCATAATTATAATTTCTCATAAAGTATGTAGTTATAAATTCTCTAAAAGCATGTACAAAAAAAAATTATTTTACACTTATCAAATTAAGTTTAAACAAAACATACTTTATTCAAACAAAAATGTATATTAATTAAAAACCTAAGTAAACAAATTCGGTAACCTTGAAACTCTAGAAGACATTTGAGTTTTTATCAACTCTTTCTTTCCACAAATTCTAGTAGATTCTAAATTGTTTCTCAATTTCTATGGAAATTTATGCCCGGAATCGGTACTCACATGCAAGACTTTTTAATTGCCAAATTGTGCGAGACAATAGAACAGATGGGAACGCCAAACAACCGAGGTGGTGGCAAACCGCTAATGACAACTATTCAACGAAAATCTGTTTTCAAATCCCCGACCGCAGTGAACCCAACAACTAAACAAATATGAAACTACGCACGCGTTCCCCAAATAATTTGCATGGATGTTCGGAGACGAAATTTAGTTGAATCAATATTTGAACCGATTAAAAATGAAAACGAAAAATACCCCAAAAATAATTAGGAGCTCTATAAAAGAGGGATCTTTGGAAATGCGAAGTCAGTTGAAAGTGGTTGTTCGCTTGGGAAAAATGCGTCTGTTTGTTGCTCTGCTTTGTGTGAGTTTGGTGGCCGTGTCCTCCGGACAATTGTCCCTTCGCGGAAGATTGGCTCGCTCGGCTCCCTTGAAACTGGCTGTGGAGCCATCCTCCCTGTTGGCCAGCAATGCCGGAATTGTGAACGAGGCCGCCGTTGTCCCCTCCGTTTTGGTTAAGAACGCCGGAATTGTCCCATCTTTGCTGGTTAAGAACGCCGGAATTGTTCCGTCCGTGCTGGTTAACAGTGCCCCCGGAATTATTCCCGCAGTCGATGTGGCTGCCGATGTGCAAACACCCAGCATCCTGCCACAAGTGCCCACTGGCAATATCCTTCCCTACTATCCCCGCTATTGGCCCGATTATGGAGCATCCTCTGGTGGCTGGTATCCCGGCGGTTGGGGCGGTCCTGGCTACTGGAACAACAACTACTTCGGTTACGGAGCTCCCTACTTTCCTAGGCGACGATTTGTGAAGCCCGTCGTCCGTGCAACTAGATCCGCTCCCGCCTCCACGTCCTCCTCCTCCACCACCACCACCTCCACCACTTCCACAAGTTCTGGAGATGACTCCCAATCCGATGGTTCCTCGTCCAATGCGAATGCTGAGGTTGCTCCTGAGGTTGCCCCTGAGGTTGCCCCTGAGGTTGCTCCTGAGGTTACTCCCGATGTCGTTCCCAATGTTGACGCTGAAGTCGTTGCCGATCCCGTCGAGCCTGTGTTCACCACCCAGGTGATCTAAGCAGCAAACTGGAAAAAGTTAAATAAAACTGTGTATATAATGAGCATTTAATGGAATTTTTAAATGGAACGTTTGGTTGGCCTTAGTAAAATATAATATTTAAAACAAAAAAAAATTTTAAAAAATTTAAATCTCTATTTAAATGATCGGAAACAATTTATTTTTAAAAAATTATATAACGACTTTCAAAAATTTTAGGATTTCTGTTCAATTTCAGTGCTTTATGACCACTTTGATTCCAAAGCAAGAACAAGTACCTTACATTAAAATTGACTATAAAAGAGATAAAATTAGAGCGCTATAATATATTTCATTTTTTTACTTTATGTAAACAAACAAATAAACCTTTGCTTTCAAAATTAACCAATAAGTTTTCAAGCAAACTGTTAGGTTTCCATAGGGCTTAACAAAATCAAAATTATATTGTTATAAAGTTCTCCCCTGTGATTTGGGACTTGTGCCAATGTTGAGTGTTTATTTATGGCCACTTTAGGCCCTAAAACCAGAACGAGTGCCCGGCTATCTTATCACGGTTTATTTTATATTATATACCTTGGTTGTGGGCATCGAGTAGAATGCAAACAGAGGGCTCATTGGGGCATTAAAGGTGAAAAATCCGACAGAATGGACAACCAGTTCTCTGACCAGGCCCAAACCCAGTCAAAACCAGCCGGCAAACGGCCTTCCATATGGCGCAATATTGAAATATCCAATCAAAATGTTAATTCGAGGATAGAAGAAGAGCGACGAAGGGAGAGAGAGAGATGAAAATCAAAGGACCTATTTTTCGTTCAGGGCCAGGCATTGTTTGAACGGATCCTTGGATCCCAAGGATCGAACACTTCAGGTGAAATTTTCAATCGAAATTTAATGGGTTTTTATGTAAATTTACAAAACGCGCGCGCGAGATGGATTTCAAAAAAACTCCTTTTCACACTTGTTGATTCATTAAATGGCGGGACCGATGGGAAAATACATAAAAACAGGAGTTTATTGTTATTTTTCCTCTCAACTTGTTTGTGTACAAAAATTCTCCTTTCTTGTTGTTGTTGTTTTTGTTGTTTTTTGGCTATGTAATCGGAGCATATTGAGGGACTTTCTATGCTCGCTGGAAAAGTGGGAGTGTTGGGATGGCAGTGACGTCCCATTCGCTCCGTGTTTATTTTTAGGGTTTTGGCCGGGACTTAGGTTCTGGCGCCAGCGGACGGACCACTCCCTCCTCCGGCTCCCTAGATATATCCCCTAAATGCCCCGCCCCCTTTTTGCTCATGAGCGCTTTCACACCAAGAGCTTTGGGCTATGCAAATGAATTAATGCCCATGAAAGTTCGCGCTGAATGAAGGGACTATTTCTTGTGCAGTTTCGCTTAATTGCATCAATTAGACATGTAAATGTCAAAAGTTGAACTACAAGTATCCTCTAGATATAGTCTAGATATGGTTCAAGAACAGGACTTGGTCAATGTTGATTAAATATGAAGCTATTGCTAAGTTAAGTTCAGAGATATTTAACAAGAAGCAAGTTCTTTTGTTAACATTTATAAATATAAGTAAAAAGATTTGCATTTATAATTATAAGTAACAAGATTTGCAGAACACAAACAGAAAATGTACAGAAAAATATCTCTATATATTTTATATCTTGTTTGGTATTTAGAACTTTGTTATTTAATAAGTATAAACTTTAAACACATAAACAAGTTTTGGTTAAAATAAATCATACATATGTTTTAGAAAGACAAATGATTAATGTAGATGTCAGTAATTCAAAGTTGGCAGCACAGATCCGGCTTGAGAATGATTTCGTTATTCTAATCACAATGGCGGGCTTAATAAGCTGAAAGTAATGAATAAACATCAGATACGAGAGCTAGTCCTTAATAATCCCCAGCACATGACAGCATATGTGTACACTGTCCGAAATGGTTTATTGCTCTTTTTCCGCATCCAGCTATCAGGTTCATCGCTTTCGCTTTTCCTCTTTTTCCTCTTGCGAAAATTTCGTGTTGTCCTGACATTCAGGCGACTTGATGAGAGCTCAGCCATCAGCATCATTGACATAACAATTGGAAACACTTCCGTTTCCACATGGCCAGCCACGGGCAACATTTTATTTGTGGGCCAGTGGGGCTGGCTGGCTGGCTGTCCGTTGGGATTGGCAAAATGTGGCCTATAAGCAAACAGAAATTAGCGTCCGACGTCGAAGGAAATGATTGCCCAGGAGATGAACACAGTTATGGGATGTCTGTTTGATAGGGGGAAGGCTAAGTGAGAGTTATGGAAGGGATTTTGTGGGCAAACACAGAGGAATCTGTTAACTTGTGGCATTTTCTTGTTCGGGAACATTTTAGTGGAAGCTGAAAATAAAGGATTTCAGGAGGAATAAGCCAGAGAATAAGTAGCTTGAATTGGGCCATTCAACTTATTTGTTTTGAGGAAGTTATTTATTGTAGGGGAGAGTGGGGTAATGTCGTCAGTGGGGCAAAGTCGTCACTCGCTATTATCTTAAAAAATATAAGGGCTACCAACCCAATTTTTTTAGCGTAAGTGTATTGCACTATTCCTACATTACCGACGGAGTTTGGTAGAATTATAGGTTATGTGTAATTATTTATTCATCAGAAAGTGTTTCGGAGCCTTAAAAGTAATTTTTCTCCGGCGCAGAACTTTTTTTCTTCCAAGTACATTTTTGATCAAAGAAGTATAAAGGTGAGTTATTATTGTTGAGAAATGTTTGGCGAACACGAGATGGTAGGTTGTGTAACACCTGATTCGAGTTTCGATTTGTTATTCATGTTTTTATCAAAAAATGTCGCGTTGGGCATTGTCGTCACTCAACGGGTGGGGCAAAGTCGTCACTGTATTATCTCAGACTGAAATACAAACTCGTATCAATTTATTATTGTTTTGTGATTGTTTATGTAAAGTATTAAATATAAAATATAATTTCTCCAAAATGTTCTTAAAAAAAAATAAAATTCTAAAAAAGAGGTCGCCCAAAGAAAAATCTTTAAGAAATTCTGATTTTTGCTTTCTATCCTTCACTTAGATCTGAATGTGTCAAATTTTTGCAAAAAATAGGTATAGTGTTCCACTTTTTTATATGTATGAATATCAATAAATGTGTGTTTGACAAGTTGAAATAGTTTTGTGCACATGGGTACCTATATTTGCATTCATTATTCTATATGACGACTTTGCCCCAGGGGGGTGACGACTTTGCCCCACGATTTTTCAATTTTCCAATTTTGTCTTCTTTCAGATAACAGTTTCGTATTAATAAACAAATGAGAGGATGTCCGAAATACTTACTGCATTTTATAGCCAGATCTTTTCCGAATCCAACCATGTATATTACATGATAAAAATAAGTTATTTTATCAACAAATTTCGCAATTGAAAAAAAAGTGACGACAATGCCCCACTCTCCCCTACTATATTACTATTCCTTTCTTGAATATTGTATTTATTTAGCCATTACAGTTTTAGTTGTATATAAATATCTTTTATTTTATTAGTATAGAATATAAATATTTTTTCTTTAAGAGCTTATACTTTTTAAGTCAGTACTTAAAGCTAATGACACCAAAGAGGTTCCCTTTTCATACTTGAATCGCTTTGGCTTTCATCCTGTCATAAACTGCAAACCCGCAAAATCAACAAATAATAATTTAAAGGCAACACGTGCCGCATATATACATGTTTATATATATTCCGACCCAGAGGGGTCCCGACTCCCCATGGGACTAGACAAAGTTTCGTAATTTTTTGTATGCAAATTACCGTGCATGGGGTCTTTGCCATGGCAAATTGACCAAAACATGTCAGCTGTGTCAACAAGAATTATAGCAATTGTGCGGCGATTGCAATAATTTGACCTGGCAAAGGTCGCAATAAAATTCTTGGAACTATGCAAATAATAAGCCTATTCACTGATGAACTGTGTTGCACACAAATTTATTCCTGTTCAACAATACTAATAAATACTTCAATAGCAAGTTACAAAACCTCTGAAACACAATTCAAATTCAGCAAAGTTGTGACTTATTGGTTTGATAAATAAACAACACTTTAAGTAAGCAACACTTACAATTCTTGATTACCATTTTTTTTAATGGGAAGCCCGTTTGACAGTTTATTTAATTTCCATTAAAATTTAAATATATTCAAAATGAATTTTACATGACACTTTTTGGTAAGCTGCTTTTCCTTTCTAGTTTTATTTTATTATTTATGTAATGAACTTTTGGACTGCCATCAAAAAATTAAAAGGGACGTTACATGCACATCAAAAATAATCAATGTTCGGTCGTTCAATTTCGGATGATTGACTAAAATTGTGGGTCCGCCAAGAGAATTACTTTAATTGGCATCGGTTGGGGCAAGGTCGCCGACAATCGAACGGGGTCAGTGGATATGGCGAACATTAACTGGGCTAAGGAATCGATGGCAATCACAGTCATAAAGCGAATTACTTTGAACCCGAAACGAACGGGATGCAGGAATGGCATCGGTTCACGTGGTGGCAAATGGGATTATCCGATGGGTCAAAGGGGTTGTCATGGGGTTGTCATGGGGTTGCCATGGGGTCAAGTGTAATGGACGTGAACATGTGATGCCGTCCTGCGGCACGGACTGTTGACCAGGCTACACAGAAATGGAGCAATTGTCTCCTAGGTTGGTTCACTGAGTCAGCAAAGGAAATTGCTGCTTCCCGTGGCTTATTTCCCTTTGTCTCCGATTCATATTGTGGTTTAAGCTTTGCCTCTGATCACTGAAAGGTTTCCATTTTAATTAAATAGCGTCCGGGCGAGATTAATGCCATTATATTGAATACAGTTCGCTTGTGGTTTGCTTTATTCAATTGAAATGCAGTTGGGGGGAAAACATTTCATTAGATGTGTCTATTGAACTGAATGAGATTAATCTTCATCTATATGATACTATGAATATAAATGCAAAATGTGTAGCTTTTTTATATCCTTATAAAAAACGACTCACATGTTAAGTAAACATTTAAAGATACAAGCTGTTGTGAACTGAACATAAATAAAAATAAAATAAACTGAATTAACTGACAGAGTTTAAAAACCTCATTTAATTTTATTAAATTGATTTTGGTTTCTTGACCAATCTTGCCCAAAAGTATTCCTCAATTCTAAATCGTTTTTCCAAAATGTAAATTGCCGTTCATGTGAACTGTAATTAGCCATTTGAAATTCAAAGGCGTGTCATTAATCTCATTAGGGCCAATAAAAATTCTTCAATTAGGCAAACTTGATGCCGCATAATTGAAAAAGAATGGCAATTATGGCAGGTTTTCCCTCAAATTCCTTAGCTACCGCAGGGAGCAAAATTCGCTTGTGGACCTATTTTTAGAGCGCTGAAATGTATGCTACAATTTGCTTCAGTGGCACGAGGCCAAGTCGAACTTGAATCAAATTATGATTAAGTCCTTACGGACGCCTGTCAGGGGAATGCGTGCGTGAATGTCCCCACGAATCGGTGTGTGTATTGGTGTGGGTGTTGTGGGTGTGAATGGGGGGGTGGTGGTGGTGTAAGTGAGTATCCTTGCGCGTGACATTGATTGGCATTGAGCTGCGGATGGCATATTCAAATGGGCGAACAGAACATGGCCGAAACACTCTCGGCCATCGGCGGCAATCGAGTTAAGCGCATGTGGATGCCTTTTAAGCCAAACGCCATGTCCAACCGCCGCCGACCAACTAATCTCATTGTCGACATTAAAAATTACAAACACGCGCCGCATTATAATGCAATTCGCTTTTGTTCGACAAGCACCTGACTGCCAACCTTACCACCGCACCACCTTACCACCTAACCACCATCCTGTTGACTCCTTCGTCGGCCACATTTCTTTCCCTTTTAGCCACCTCCGAGAACTGTTTACAATTGCGCACAAGTTGTCAACGGCTGTCCTTGTCCTTGGGCTCCCGCAAATGGAATCTGGGGGAACCCAAACAGAAACTGCTTTCACTTTTCCTAGATTTTCCTTAGATTGTGCATTCAATAAACATCATTACATTTTCTTAGTAACCGCACGCAAATGGGGAATTTCAATTGCTATTAAATGTTTGTAGGTCTTTAAAGGAAATCCAAGTCTCTAAGCGGGCAAGAAGGTTTGAAAATAGAAAATATATAACTAAATGTTAAAAAAGGTATAAATAATTGAAAAAATTTATAAGCACATCTTAAACATTTCTTGTAAATTTCCTTAACCGAACATTTTTTTTTTTTTTTTTTGACGATTAAAAATATGCAATACACAACTTTTTTTTTGTATAAACTTTTTTTATTTATGAATGATCCCAAAAATATGAAATAATGTTCATGATACAGGTTTCTGTTGGTAATGAAATGTTTCTAAGTGAGTGTGAGATTAGTAAATCATTGTTTTGGCTTCTTCAGCGATAATTTCTTTCTCGAAGTCGTCCAATTCCTTGTCAGCTGCTACTTCCTCGGGATCGAGTTGTTCTTCCTCATTTTCAGTTTCCTCATCGGCTTCCTCCTGTGAAGGATCCTGATCGTCCTCTTCCTTGTCCAGCTGATCTTCTTCCTCCTCATCGAGTTGATCCTCTGAGTAATCAGCCTCGGTCTCATCAGCGTCTTCTTCAGTTGGATCCTCCTGCGTCTGATCCTCAAGGGATTCTTCGTCATCTAGGTCATGCGAAACTTCATCGGAAATTTCATGGGATTCTTCTAAAACGGTTCCATTTACAGCAGGATCCATACGGTAAAATCCGTTGTAGTAGTTCCATGGGTTGTATCCCTGGTAGTATCCTTGGTCATAGCCTACTTCATAACCTTGGTAAAATTGGTTTGGTGGCGGTGGAGGAGGTGGTGGACGACGACGATGGTGTTCCTCGTTGGTGTTGGCATTTGCATTCGCCACACCCGTAATGATCACCGTATTGTTTCCAAATCGAACCGTCGTATTCCTATCACCAGCCTCGGCCAAAAGTCCCGTCAGCCAGGCCAAATTCAACTGAGGAGCTGCATTGCCATAAGCCAGGATTCCGGCGAAGATCAAAACGGCAAAAGCTATGGAGCGCATGATTACCAAAATCTAGATTGGCTGAGTGCAACTGAGACTATGACTTCCCAATCGATCTCCTTTGTTTTTATATCTTTGATAACTGGTTCAAATCGATCGATTTATTGGGACATGATTACACTATGCTAACAACCATCAAGGTTCTATGGTCTTTGGTGTTTCTCAAGTTTTCTAATTTCGTTTTCGGTTTACCCCGAAAATGTGACTGAACATATGTGCAAATATTAAGATGATTCGAGGAATCGGAACAAAGCTTTTAATAAATACGTTATGATTCATAAACCATGTTTATAGTAAGGTATCCGAAATAAAAATAATAATGTTCAACAATTTGATATTACCATCACTGCAGAATATTATATAATAATGAATTATTTTTTTTGTGACTTATTAAAAGAAGAAAATCATTTAAGAAAAGTCTTATTCAAAAGTTAAAATAACAGAAGTAATAGAATACAACTACTGTTGTAAATTGATATATAGCTTAAATTTAATTGTATTAAAATTAGAATAATCTTTTCGATTGGGTTACAATTTAGATATATTATCTTGTGCTTCGCTGTATTCTTATAAGGCCACTAAGTTCTTTCAGTCAAATGTTTACGCACGACTCGCCTAATTTTCGGGCCTTAACCAAGGCAACAGCTGTTTGCCGGGTAAACATAAAGTACGCCACATAATTTGTTAACCACGCCAGCTTTTATTTTTCTGCCAATCAGCGAATTGCTATAAAAGCCAATTTTGGTAGTGGACTTTAAGTTAGTTAAAAACTAAATTACAAAATGCGTGTCTACTTGCTGCTTGCCCTTTTTGGATGTGTGCTTTTGGCCACCGTTTCGGCCAGTCCCGTCGATGTTGACGATTTGAAGGACTCCGAGGAAGATCAAAAAATCGCTGCTGGACAGGAGAACGTTGAGGATGATGCGGAAGATGACTTGGATACTAATCCTTCGGAGTCCCAGAATGAGCAAGGCGATTCCCAATCTGAGGATGATGCCTCTAAGGAAGAACCCCAGCAGGACGATGAAGAGGAGAGCGAACCCAACAACCAGGAAGAATAAGATGTCTACACATTTGTTGATTTTATTTACACGCCCTTAAAGTTCATTGAAAGTTTATACAACTGTTTACACAAAGAAACACTTTTCATCACCGAAATAACCAAAGAAACCCACGCTTTTATATTGTTCTAACAAATACATAAAATTCTGGAAACGTCCGTAAAGAACATTGTCAATTGTTGTTTTTTTTAGTACTTTTTGGTTAAAATACTTTTTGCAGTTGTTTCTTTTTAAAAGATACCTGATGGAAATTATTTCCGCATAAAATTAACAGACTTTATAAATTATGGCCAACGCAAGGTATTGCAGATCGTTTGGTATTTGAACTCATCAATAATCAATAATTAAATATTAACTTTTTATAATTTCAATATTGACTCGATAAATAAAGTGCAGTCATTGCACAGTTTGCAAATAGTAAATTGCAAAGCAAACACGTTTACCATATAAAAAGCCAGCCACTTGGAATATTTGTTATTATCAGATACAACTAAACTCTGTAAGGATGCATTTTTTGATGGTATTTGTCCTGGTTGCACTTTTGGCTATGGCCTTTGTGACATCAAGCCCAGTTCCGAATCCTGACGGTGAAGTGGTCGTTGTCGTCAATCAACTAAACCCAAATGATTGGACCACTACAACAAGTGCGTGGTGATCAATTCTTTCGACAATTCTGGCAAATGAAGTGGTTCATGTGTTTCCCTGAAAATTGTAGTTTAAAGCAAATATGTGACATAAAATGTACTTTAATAACACCAAAAAGTATGGTAGTTCCAAATAAAAGGGTACTTGCGGTTTTCCCTCCCAAAACAAATTTGTTCTAACTTAACTTTATAGTCAGTTCTAGAAAAATGTTCATCGAAAAACAAATACATAGGCGTCCGTTAACTTATTTATCCAATATTCACAGCAGCAGTTGTTTGATTTTTCCCAAAAATAAGTTGTTATTATTTTTCAGCTGTTGATGGGGTTTTTATTTTTCTAATTCATAGGTACTTTTTTTTGCTACTTGTGAGGTAAACGACTTTTGGTGAATGTATGTATAAAATGCAAATAAATAAGTAAATAAAGTAAATGATTAAAAAGGAAATTATCTTTTTCAACAAAAAGAAGGATTATTTTTAGTGACTTATCATCAGATGGAACACAAATTTATTGCATAAACTTTTTATTATATTTTAAGATTCATTCATATTGCATTCAATATAATTTGCAAAATATTTTTAATTTTTAGCATTTAGCATTTTCTTTTTTTCCAAGCAAAATAAACATGGAATTTCCCGTATAACAAACCTCTAATCTTTTGTGTTAAACTTTTGATCTCCCTTCTAAAAATCTGTTTATTTGGGCAAAACCCGCTTGCATTTTGTAACGTTTTTACTCTGCATTTAATATTTCAAATATTTTTCATGTTTCAATAATAATTGTTATCGTTATTGTCGCAAGATCCACAACCTGAATTGTTTTGAGGGTTGATGATGATGACTACTTCTCCATTTGGAGCTGCAATCGTGTTCGTTGACCAGAAAGCCAAGCCCAAAAGAGCAGTCAGGAAGATTGTTTTTAAGAACTGCATCTTTATTCAGTTGAATTAATTTTTCCCTTACCACATACCTTTTTATATGAAAAACTTCTTTACCTTACAATTTTTTACTTGCAAGCTGTCCAAACGCTGCACTTCTTATTTATCAAAGAACACAATGAACTTACTAAGAGTAAAATTAAATAATTGCACAGCGTGCAACAAGAATTGCAAAGAAATAAGCGGTATTAGGTACTTCTTTAGAAACAGAAGGTAGATACCTGAAAAAAACATGAGCCCCTAAGCGTCGTAATAATAAAATACGCAACTTCTGAGAATATTATTAATAAACAAAAATGCGTCATCAAATATTATTATGATACGCAATTGTTTAAATATGAAATACGTAAATAACGATTGGAATAATAATAAACAATTCTGCCGAAATTCTGCAGAGTTTTCGTATAAAAAGCTAATGGTCGTGAGAATGTGAAAAGTTGTCTTGAACATTTCACAGGCTAAACATCTAAAATGCGTTTCATCATTGTCGTCGCTCTCTTAGTCTTTTTGGCAGTTGGGCTTGTGGCTGCTCGTCCAGCTGAGGATAGTGACTCCTCTGTCCAGGAGAGTTCCAATCAGGATTCGAGTAACAACGAAGCTGAATCTGGTTCTGGTGCTGGTGAAGAAGGATCTGTAGATCAAGCTGGAAGCGGTGATTCAAGCCAGGATTCCTCAGCCAACCAAGAATCTGAAGGTCCAGCTGAGAATGCGGAATCCCCCGCGCAGGAAAATTCCAACCAGGACAGTGAAGGATCTGCAGGTCCATCTGAAAACAACGAGTCCTCTTCCCAGGAAAGTTCAAATCAGGAATCAAACAACAACGATGAACAAGAAAATAGTAATGCTGGTGAGGAAGGATCTGCAGGTCCAGCTGAGAACGATGAATCTCCTGCCCAGGAAAATTCCAATCAGGGATCGAACGACAACGAATCTGCCAATGAACAAAATCAGGATTCTGCTAATGAGGAAAATCAGGAGGATGTCAATGGTGATATCAACCAGCAGAGCGACGGAGAAAACTCTGATGCAGAATCCAGCGCCAGCGACAACAACCAAGAAGATAACAACCAAGAAGGAAACAACCAAGAAGATAACAATGAGTCGGAAGATAACAACGAGCCTCAAGGCGACAACGAATCTGAAGGCGAGGTTATTGCATTTGGACCACTTCTCATTCAAGCCAGGCCTCTTTTCCGTTAATAACTTCAAGGTTGATATGCATTCATTGTTTCAAAAACATGTTTCCTAAAAATAAAATGTTTATAAATGTCCACTGTTAAGATCCCGCTTTTAAACCAGATACAAATTAAAATAGTTATGGGCTAAGAAGTACTGGGATCTGGTCACTTTTCTGCAAGCCCATTTCTTGCAAATATTGACAGGTCGGGGGTCATAAAAAATGACAAAACTTCGACCAAAAATGGAAAACAAACTAATGATGCAACTTGTTATATATTTTAATGAAAAATTTATAGAGGTATGACACTTGTAAATCGGATAAGAACTATAAATGTTATGGCCTTTGTAGTGCTGGTAAAAGCAAAGCAAAAAAATTAACTTTTTTATCATTGTTTTTGAACTTATTACAAAAAACGCCATAAAGTATGTTCAATTTTTTTCAAGAACTTTGTCAGGGGCTTGCCTTATTCATTTCGTTCGTTCATTAATTTTTCTTGTTTTCTGAAATAACTATCAACAAAGTAAGCTGCTAAATATATTTCATCTGTATCTATTAATATAACTTTTAAGTAACCTTTTAGTTAGAACGTCAACGGAAGTGTTTGCAGTTTAAACTGCAGTACATATTTTTGAATAAGGCATTTTAAAGATTGCACAGCTTGTGCAAAAACAACTTCTCAAAACAAATAATTGTTCACTTTCTTATATAAAACTAGAATTTTCTACCAGACAGATCTAGTGTATAGATAATTTCAAGAGGATTAAGATGCGTGTTTTAGCAGTTTTAGCCATAGTGGCTTTTCTGGCCATTTCCTTGGTGACTTCGTTTCCATCAAACGACAGTGATATTAATCAAGGAAGCGCTGAAAATCAATCGGTAATTAATCCTGTTCCCCGCTGGCCAAGATGGGGTGGTATTGGCCCGGTTGTCTTGAACACACCTCCTACCAAAAATGTGACATAACCGAAGCCTACACAAAAATAGCCACACAAATACGCGCTTGTAAAACTTTCCACTTAGACAATTGTTCAAATATCAAAATGAGTAAATAAAGTTATTTGGTAAAATCAACGAATCTGCCAAATTTGGCCAGACTTTTCCTATAAAAAGCTGGGAACTATTTGAAGTACGAAAGTAGTTTTCGTAATAACTTCTTAGACTCAAGTTCAAAATGCGTTCCCTGTTGCTCGTCGCCCTTTTGGCCTTCCTGGCTGTTGGTTTCGTGGCAGCTCGTCCTGCCGAGGATGAGGAGTCCTCCGCTGTGGTTGATAATGCCGCCGAGGATTCGACCAGCAATGATGCCGAGAACACCGCATCCAACGCTGAGGAGAGTGCTAATGAAACTGCTGCTGCTGAGGAAGCTGGAGCATCTGCTGCTGAAGAATCTGCTGCTGGAGAATCTGTTGCTCAAGAGTCTACTGTTGGAGAATCTGCTGCTAAAGAATCTGCATCTGAAAAATCTGCTGCTGAAGAATCCAGTGATGATGAGGAGGCAACCAGTGATGATGAGGAGACAACCACCGCTAAACCCATCAAGATTCGTCCCTTTTGGCCAAGGTTCGGAGGCCACGGACCAGTTGTGATCCATCGTCTTCACAGATACTAAACTCTATAACTTTCCTATAAAACTTCTTTTCCTCTCTACCTCTCTAAATAAATAAAACTCTATTTCAAAACTGAAACTTGTTTAAAACAGCTGTTTCCAATGTCGCACGCAACAGTATTGTTCAAAACGTTGAAGAAATGCGTGCAGTGTGTGTTTTAAGTTTGATCGCTTGCTTGGGCATAACCCCGATCTCTACGAAGTCACTAGATGAAAACGAAACTACAGATGAAGTTAAAGCTCTTAATAAAACGGAAAGAGCTAGAATGTTCAAGGAGTTAAAATTGCTGCAAAAATTAGCCAATGAAACATATTATTCAACAGATCCAACCACCAAAGAAACAGATTTAACAAAAGATCCAACGGCGGAGGAAACTGAAGATCCTACTGGGGAGGAAACAGGAAATGAACTTGAGAATCATAATCATGAAGGTCATGAACATGTACATCATGAACATGGAGATCATGAACATGAAGATCATAATCATGGAGTTCATGAACATGGAAATAAAGTAAACGTAGAACTTAAACCTGGGCAACATATAGTTGAAGAAAACGGGGAGTTTTTTATAGTAGAGGATGATGAAGACGAAGATGAAGCCACTGTGGATAAACCCACTGAAGTTATCCCTGTGAATTTTCTCAAATATCCCAAGCATGAGCCCGACTTTAAGCCATATCCACGATTTGCCATCCTGAGAAATGGCTTTGTTCTTCACAATAGTTTAGTGCACGACTTTTAGCGATTGTATTAAGTACAAAATAAATTATAATAACGTGTTCTTAATCAAAATTTTTTTTTTTTACTAGATGGGGAAATTCCGTCACCAGTTAGATTTGCACAGCTGTGACTTTAGACAAAAGCAAAAATACGTTTGAAGTGGGGTACTTCAATTGGAGCTTGCTTTTCTGTAGTTTCACCTTTTAGCAGTTGGCTTTGAGCTTCGCATTTGAGTAGTTTATTTTGAGTTTTCAAAATGCGTTACACCCTTGGATTTTTGCTGCTCATGGGCTTTACTTTAATGCTTACGTCAGTTGAAAGTGCTGACTCATCTGGAAAATCCCGGAATCGAGAAGATCGTTTTGATCTGAAGAACGAGGGCGTTGGAAGTACGGAGGCTGACGACCTCATTTCTTCGTGTGAAAGTGCGGAGAGTGTGGAAAGCTCGAGCTGCAGGCAGAGGAAAAATAAGTACCACAAGCGAAAGACTTTTCGATTCGCTATTTGAGAAAAAGATTTCATTTTATAGAATTAAATTGAATATTATTGTATTTAACATAAATTCACTAATAAACCGTTTTTTAATTTATTAATACTTTTTGCGTTTATTGGTTTAAATATTACTAACAAATTTTAAGGGGTAGGTAAGTCTTATATTATAAATTAATGGCTATCGCATTTGCCAATTTTATTTATATATATATTTAAATGTTACTTTTTTACTTGTGTAATAAGCCCCTTCTTTTTCAAAAATTGAAAGACCACTTATTTATATAATAAATTTGTATATATATATGTTTTTTCTTAAGAAATTAGTTTATTTTCAAATTATTTAATAATATTTTCTTATATAATTGTAAATATTTACTTGCAGTGCAGACAGCTCACCGCCGACATGGTTATGGTTAGTTCAGCGGTCCTGGGGGCCGCCGCCGGAACCGGATTGGCCCTGATCCTGGCCGTGACAATCGTGATGTACCGCTACTACCTTCTACGCAAACGCGGCAAGGAGTGGGACGAGCTGGACCGCTGGGAGGAGACCCGCATAATGCGGAAACTGCAGATGAAGGTAGGTGGCTGACGCAGTCCTTTAAGGCTGATGTGATTGTGGCTTAGACTACGAAGGACTCCCCGTGGGCATACAGACTCAAAGCTGACACAACCAGGCCTAAAGCGAATGCAATGGAGCAAGAAGTTGGTTAACTTGGTGAGGGAGGCCAATGCGAAATAATCACATAGGTCAAATGTAAATTTAACACAATTTATCTGGGGTGGCATTCAACAATTGCGTAACATCTCCTTGTTGGTTAAATAGATATCTTTAAAATATATTGAAATATCTATATTTATTATTGAAATCTTAAAACCTTAAATGAAGAGTATTGTTTTTTATTTAACGTTTTTAATAACATATAAAACAATAAGAATTAAATTATAATAATTATAAGAACGCAAAATCTCGCAGCGACATTATGTAAAATACATTCTACATTTACGTTACAGTGGCGCCAGTATTTCAAGTATATACAGCGTCTAAGGTTCAAACTCCATTATTCTACAAGAATTTTACATTAGTGCCAATACTGGTTTTGTACTGAAAATGGATTATGCAGAGTATAAGTAAAATATAAGGGTCGTGTGGGCAGAGATACTAGTTTTTTTTTACATTTTTCTGCGCATGCGTGCCAAGTCTGTGCTCTTTTTGTTTATGAACGTGGTTACCAGAGTCCCTAAATAAAAATGTTTCGCTACAAGAAAAATTGGAAAAGCAGCAAAGGTTGGCTGACTTCAAAATTATATTACCTCATTCTTGGAACTATTCCCTATTTTGCCATTAACAATCATCCAAAGAATACGTATCTAAGTCCATCGGAACTTTTTATAAATTTTTATTATTGAATAAAAATTTTTTGGGTATGTGTTTATAAATATTTGAATATTCATATTAAAAGAATATTTAAATTTTATTCAAGATAAAATTATTATCTTGATTGCAGTGCTTTGCTTTCTTACATGGAAAGTAAGTCGAGCACATTCATTAATCACAATCCAAACAACTGCGCTGGGCAGCCATTTTGAATTGGTGGGAAATCAAAAGGATCGCAGACAACCACAAGGATACAAATGTATCTGGCGAGCGGCTGCAATCGAATGAATACCCAACGATGTCTCGGAGGCCGTATCAAAATCTGTTTCATTATGCATTTGATATACCCTCGAATGGCCATCCGCCGGATCTCGAGGGTTGTTCCGATACGGAATCTCACCGGGTTTCCATGGATATACATAGGTGACCTAACCCAACGCGTGCTGGTGGATGGGGAGGATCATTGAAGCGTTTTATGATTGCAAATGCTGTTTTTATTAACTAACTGGCTTTGCTCGTTGACAGCGGGGGTAAGTGGTGGACTTAAGGGTGCTAAGCGTTTCTGGTTTCGTTTTGTTTGCTATTTGTTATATAATTTGATTAGTCGTTAAGTGTTTAAGTGTTTATTTCTTGTTGGTTTGTTGGGGTGGCTATGCCACCATTCTCCATAAGAAATCTCCCCCTTCTCATTGTACAATGCACACTCAAAACAGGCCCTTCAAACTACCCACAACATTGACCACAATAAACACAACCGTCGAGTGTCCTGATTAATAGCATTGTCCAGGGACCTTGACCACGGCTAAAAAAGAAACCTATAAACCTCCATCTAAATGGCGGGCCTTGTTTTTCTGTTTTTCTTTTTTATAATGAGCAAAAGGTATTTCGCCTTACCTGCGTTTTCACCTCACAAGGATCGCTTCTCTGGGACAAAGGACCAAACTAAACTGCAGATCACTGCAAGTGCGGATCGTGTGTGGGTCCTTTGTCCAGTGTCCTTTGTCCTTTGTCCAGCCACTGACTTTTCATTCATGAAAGTAATACTCGAAGAAAGAATGAAAAAGTTTCTTTTGTTTTGGTTTCTATTTTTTATATTTGGCGGTGCGATTCTTTGATTTTTGTTTTCTATAGTTGAAAAAATGGTAAAAATAGCTAAGTATAAGAAAGCATTCTTTTTTTGACAGTTGTCGCAAGTATTTCGAAAAATTATTTATTAGAGAACATTAAACTTAGCCAAACAATTTAATAATTTAGTATTTTTTTATAAAGCAAATATTTCAATCAAGTTTTTCGTCAGGCTAGGCCAGATCTTTTTTAATGATTCATACAATTTATTAACGCGGAAAATGCAATTTCGAAATTTGAATAAGATAATGTCTGTACAGATATTTTCTTGTTATAAATCTCGATTTTAAGTGCAATAAAATCCGGATGAAAATTTTTCTAAAAACATTTTAATTTTGTTATTTGGTGAAATTTCTTTTTTGACAAATCAGGAATTTTACCCATGGAAATATACAACAGACCGCCATTGAACAACCTAAAATCCCATCCTATATCCAGTATCCCCAAGCAATCCCCGAGGCCCATTGACTCAGTAACACGCAGAGAAGCCAGACGCAACCTCAAAGCTCATTCGTAAATTATTCAGGGGTAAATAATAATTTATCCCAGTACATGCAGGCCCATATGAAACCGCTTGGAATATAATGAAGTCATATTTGTTAAATAAACAAATATACAAAACGAGAGAGTGGATAAACAAACCCCTGGCTAAGTAGCAACAATGGCAACTACAACAATCAGTCAAAATGCAAATGTCACAACCAATTAATGTCAATAAATGATTAACCCAATCCCCTCTCACAAGGGTTCCAAATTCACTTCGATGGTGGTGGTTCAGTATTCGTATATTTTTTAAAACACCCCTTTAATAATGGACAAATCCGGTTTGAAGTTTTTTCCGTGCTGAGTTAGTTTTGCGTTGTATCCATATCAAAAAGTTGAGGGGAAGTATACATTTCGATATGCTTTCATTTGTTCAGCGTTTAGGCGAGTTTTGTTCACAATTAAATTGAAATTGTTCGCTTGAATGGAACCGATGCTATCTATGTTCAGAACAAATTTCCATATTTCCAAATCGGTAGCAATTGTTTTCTTTATAAGCCAAAGACAAGATCTAAGTCAATAGCACGATCCAATTCTGAAAAAAAGGGAAGCCGACTCAATCGAGCGTGAAATAATCGCAGACAAAAAACGGAAGTGGTCAATGGAGAAAATCTCAAGTGGCCCAGACAATTGGTAAAAGGCGGTCAAAAGGACCTCTCGCACGAGACCAACGCAACGCCCAAAGATACGAAATTCCAGTAAAAATATTAACACAACAGCAGCTGCTCCAGATTTCGATATTGACCGGAGACCTTTCTATATTTTTTTTGCATGGCCCGCCAATTAAGCAGAAGCCAAAAACCTTAAAAAGTAGGCGAACATTTGGATCGCCTACGAAGAAGTCGGTCCACAATTAACAACAATTAACGTCATCAATTGTGATCCGTTTTATAGCCACTTAACATACGATCAACTGGCAGGACATTGACAATGCCGCACCTCGGCACAAAGCCATGAAAAGGACAATTATAGGTAAATCCTTAAAGTCAGTTAACAAATGATAAAACTGCCGCCATAATTCTGTGTAATGCTGCCCAAAAACAACATTCGGCGACGGTCTGTCTGGCTTAGATGGCCTGACCTGGCCCAAAAACACACACAAACAAAGGCGCAACGTGCGTCGTGTCTAGGATTTGTCAAAGGACCAAAAGGACTGCATCCATGAATGGGCTGCATTCTGAATGGATGATCCTGGCCGCATTGTTCGCAGTAGTTGCACAAGCAGAAGAATGCATCAATAAAATTACGCTAAGGCGAGGAATCAAAGGAGAAACATTTCTCAATGTGTTGCAAGGATCGGGATTCGTGAATCGGGAATAGGGATTCGGGAGTTGAAGGACTAGAGGTAGGATTCTGTGTTTCGGCAGCGACCACTTGGGCCATAAGTTGCCATGAAATTGGCATTAAACGCTTCGAGGGCTTGCATCTTTCAATGGTTGTAAAATTAATCGATTGGATTGTCGAGCATCATTGAAGAGGTTTTTTTGTAAATGCCATAAATTACAAACAAGAAATAGTACAAATGTCTTTTGGTAGTCTGAAGATGATCTTTCAAATGCCTTCCACAAAATAGGGATCACTTTAAATGGTTTGTGGCTCTTATTATTCTGTATAACAAAATTCAAAAATAGCTTATCTAGAATGAAATGTAGTTGAAGCAATGTTTTTATACTTTTATTTATAAAATGAATGTTTTCAATTTTAAGTTTATTCTTGTCCAAATAGAATAATCAGAATAAAATAAAATTCGAAAAAATTAAAATTCAACAAACCAACAAATTACATATTTTAAACTGTTGATGTTGTTGTTAAAGATAAATAATAAATGATAACAATATAAACCAATACACAAACTGAAGATCAATATTATGGAACTATGTAATAGGAAATTAAATATATTTTATTGCACACATTTTGTTTGTTCAATTTTTATTTTAAAAATAAAAGTTCAAATATATATACAATTAAAAAACAGAAAATAAATATTATATAGTTTGAATTTGTATTTATATATTAAATCAAAATACTTTGATTAAATTAAACGCAATTCGAAGCAAGTAATTTGATCTAGCTTAGGCAGAACTAATTCAGAGTCGTTTAAAAAGCTCTTACGCACTCTCTTCAACTTTCAATTAAACTCGAGTGATAATACGAAATGGAAATGGAAGATTCGTTCCGCAAGGACACAAGCTCGCACACAGCCAAACCCACACACACACTTGCAACATTTCAGGGGTTCGCCATTGTTCCGTGGCACACAGATACAGTGAAGCATCGCTTACCTGCCATTTGCGGCACTGTGAGTGATCGAACAAGGGCGGAGCGTAAATGGCAACAGTTGCCGCTAAATGGTGACTAAATGGCCGAACAGACTCGTGTTCCAAACAACCCTCGAATTGGCCCTCGGGGGTGGGTAAAAACGGAAAACCAACCCCCAGAAGAAGGTCTTGAGGTATATAAGACCCATGTGAGGGCCCAGCAGCCAGACAGTCTCGCACAGTCAGCGATCGTGTTCAGTAGTACATCTTGAAATCAGTTAGAAAACGAAGCACCCGAAATACTCGAAAATGTCACGTTCTTTTTTGATGGACTCCCTGCTCAGCGATAGGCCCACTTTGGCCCAGAAGAAGGAGAAGCTGGGATCGCCAGGAGCAAGTCCTTCGACCGCTGCTGCAGTTGCCGCAGCTGCGATGTTGCCTTCCATACCGATGTTGCCATATCCAGCAAGCTATGTGGGCAGCTATCTTTTCTCCTTGGGCATCCAACAACAACAGCAGCAGCAGCAACAACAACAGGCAGCTGCAGCAGCAGCCGCAGCAGCAGCAGCAGCAGCTGCATTGCAGCAACATCCACATGTCACCTCGAGTCCTGGATCTTTGTATCATCCATATGCCCAACTCTTCGCCAGCAAAAGGAAATCCAGTGGTTTCAGCAACTACGAAGGATGCTATCCTTCGCCACCGCTGTCTGCCAATCCGAATAGCAACCAGCAGCAATTGCCACTCCACAATCTCTATGGAACTCCAGTTGTGGGTGGTCTGCCTCTGCCAGAACCTGGTAGCTTCTGCACTTCTCCATCGGCTTCTTCGTCTGCTTCACTGGATTACACCAACAACTTTGATGAACCCCAAGGAAAGCGGTTCAAGCGCGAGTCCTCCTGCTCGCCCAATAGCTCACCTCTCAAAGTTCAATCTTCTGGATCGACTTCGGAAATCACTCCTTTGATCAGCGACTATGCCGATTCCAGCAAAAGGATTCGCACTGCCTTCACCAGCACTCAGTTGTTGGAACTCGAGCGGGAATTCTCGCATAATGCGTACTTATCCCGCCTTCGTCGCATCGAGATCGCCAATCGATTGAGGCTCTCCGAGAAGCAGGTGAAGATCTGGTTCCAGAATCGCCGGGTTAAGCAGAAGAAGGGCGGTTCCGAGAGTCCCACCTTCAATCTGTCCACCAACTCCAATGGCAGTCCCCAGGCTTCTCCAGTTTCTTCCCAAGTTAAGATCCATGAATTAAAAGTGGAAGCGTAGAAAAACCTACAAAAAGAATTAACCAATTGTACAGTAGACCTTAGTCTGTTATTAGCTTTAAGTAAGTTAAAGTAAATAAATTTTTAATGAAATGAAAACTCAAGTTGTTTATTGAAAAATCATAACTACGAACCAAACATTGAAAAACATAGTAACCCTTGAGGTTATTAACACTGCAAATTAAACTTAAGCCAAAGCAGGCCTTGATTTTCATTTTACAAATTGTTCTGTCATTAAAACGAACAAAATTTTACTTCCCAACAAATTTAGTCGTTGCTGAACCTTTGACGTGATCATGTCGAATCTGTACACCGAGTTGAAGAACGAGTGGAGCAAACATGCCCCGAATCTGAGCCTTTGCGCCTCTTTGCTGGATGGCTTTAAACTGGAGCTGGTGAGGTCCAACTTTGGAACAATCCAAGCTTCATCGAGTTCGAAGCAGAAGGACCAGTTGATCAAATCCCGAGAGATGCTGGAAATCGCCGTGGAGCACAGCATTACTATCCGAGATTATGCTGCTTTTGAGAGATATATGGCTCAGTTGAATACTTATTACTACGATTACGATAAGTACTTGGAATCATCGAAGCATATGCACAAGTTTATGGGATTAAATCTACTCTATATGCTGGCCACCAATCGCATTGCTGATTTCCACATCGAACTCGAGCGTTTGCCGTCGGCTTTGCTGCTCCATAACAACTTTATCAATCCCGTTTTGGCATTGGAGAACTACTATATGGAGGGAAGATACAACAAGATACTGCAGGCAAAGAAATCCATGCCTTCGGAGATCTACTCGAATTTCATGGACATGCTGGTGGACACGGCTCGCGAGGAGATTGCATCCTGTATGGAGAAATCCTACCTCAAAATGGCTCCGAAACAAGCCGCCCAGCGTTTGGGACTTCGTTTTGGTTCGAAGGAGCTTTTGGATCTGGCCAAAAGACGTCAATGGTGTCTGGATGAGGAAGGGAACTACGATTATGCTGGACTCCACTCCAGACCAACGGAGAAGGTTCCTGCCAGGGACATTGCCACCCATAATCTCACATACGCCCAGGAGCTGGAGAAAATTGTTTGATTTTTTTTCATTATTTCGATTTCTGTCTTTAATCCCTTCAACTGGAAAATAATGTTCGGAGTTTATACATTCATTTAAAAATCAGTAAATACCGAACCGGAAATTTGTCAGATTTAATTTTTCACACATCTCAACGGCTTCTCGTTTTTTTTTTTTTTGGCATAAAATGTGCAAAAATTGAGTTGCTCGAAGGGCCGATAAGTCGACAGGCTTGACAAATTATGGGATAGGAAATGTTTTCGGCCGAAATCTCGTTTGCAAATCTGTCATAGGATGATTGTTAGAGGAGCTTAGTGAGTGGCGATTGGATGGATATTGGATGGTTGTTAGGATATGGAGATGTGTATCATAGGAAGGTCCTTAATCCTTAAATTATTTAATGTCGGGGTATTTCTTTGGCATTTGAAATTGCATTTTGCTTTGCTGCTTACATCATTGTTAAATATGTTTCTTAATTGAGAAGAACAATTTTAAAAAACATTAATTTTTTCATAAAATTCTTTGTAAATGCTGAAATCATTTAACAAAACATTTTTGTTTCATAAACTTTTCCATTATTTTTTAAGTACCTCCAGAGTTGCCGTTTGTAAATTGGTTCCACAAGACCATGTAACAAATCCCTTGGCGAAATGTGCGGTCTGCCACCTAAAATTAACCTCAAATGATGACACCGAGTCATTTTTGCCGAATCATTGAAAATTCTAATTAATCAAGGATACAATTCACCGTGGAATGGGGACAGTTTTTAAGCATTTCCCACGACACTTCAAATTGCACAAATTGATGATGCCAAATCGACTGATGCTTATCATTCCAGATATTGCAGCGATTTGTCCAAAATCGATATAAGTGACAAACCCAAAACGAATCAAGCGCAACAAAACCTGCCGAAGCCGACTCATTCAGCATTCATTGAACGGCGGACAATTCCTCAATGGGTCCTCGAACTTGGAACCGAAACAAGGACTAACTCGTCCTTTTGTCCGATCCCAAGGGGTGCGGTGCTAATAAACGCAATTGCACCTACGCCCCTCTGGGCCTTCGGGGTCCGAAAATGGAAATCGGAATGCCGATGGGCAAAATAGCCCAGTCGGCGGTTTTAAACGGAATTTCGGCATTCCATTCTCCTCTAGCTATTCCCAAAAATTTCGACTCGCCTTTACCTGATCGAATCCGAGGTCCTCGATCGTTATCTACTCGAGTCCTCGGCGTTTTTGCTCAAGTGTGCGCCTCTTCCACTTGAGGTGAAGAGCTCTGCTCTTGAGTTTCGAGTGCTACGCCAGCAGGTAGGACTCCTTGACTCCTTTCAGGATCTCCTATTTTTCGTCAATTCATTCAAGGAGCGTAGCAAAAAATGTTTTGCCAAAAAGTGTTGCGTGGGCTCTTCGATCCTTATCGGATGGAATTGCATTGATTTTGGGAAAATCACAGATATCATTTGAAACTAGTCGAGGATGCTAGGATTGTATTTGGTGAAATTGAAAGGGAACTTAACTAAATTAAATATTATGGAGCAATAAAGGATGCCTTTAAAAAAAGATAAGTGGATGTTAGGAATTTTGGAAAAAGCAAAGAAAATTAATATATTTTTCAACAACTTCTAGCTACCTATAAAATAATAGCAAATCAATTTGGATATATTCGCTGTTAAAAATTAGTTATAAACAACATAATGCGACCCACTTTGGAATGAAATATATTATATTTATTTTAAGTTCATATTTACTACAAAATGTTATTTTAATTTTGTTGAAATACCATATGCAAAGGTACACTTTGCTTTCCCAAAATTATTTCCGTAAATAAATTTGCATACACCTCTTCCCTGCAGGTTCTCATTCTTGAGTTTCCTTTGCCAGATGTCTTGCCAACTTTCGAATGCCCCGCTGATTCGCAGATTCCTTGCTGTTTTGATCTCCCGCCTGGCGGACACTTCATGAATGAATACAGCCTCAAGTGCAGAACCTCTTCAGTTTAAAGTGGAATCTTTCTTTTCTGAATCGTCCTCATCAATGAATGCGTTGCACTGCCTTCGTCAAGGCTGGGAAATTCCCTCCGGCCTTTTGGTCCTGTTAAAAGATCATTAGGCCAACGCTTCTGGCTAGAACAAATGAAATTCCGTTGAAAATTGAACGCCTACCTGAAAGGCGGAGAAATTTGTCAGGTGTTCACTTCTGGATTCTTGTCTAGACAGTCTGTCGCCAATCCATAGAAGGTCCTTAAATTCCCTGTGGTGCAACGGTTGTGGTCTCAAGTGTTTAATTTAAATATTTTTCAAATTCGGCCATGAGGGAATTCTGACTTAGAAAGTTAGTAATCCCAGCCAGGGGAAATTCGAAAAAGCTTTGCAAACTTTCCCTTCAAAACTTTTAGTACTTTCACCACAAAGCTTTAAGCGATAAAGTTTAGGATATTTTCCAACTCCCCCTAAAAGTTTTTCTTGCTTTTGGGGGACTCCTTTCTGCTTGATTTCAGGGTTAAACTTTGGGGGCCATTGGTTTGTTGTGAGGTGAGCCATAAAACAACTGCAGACCGAGGTAAATCTAAGCTCGCATTCCGAAATCCTTTAAGCTTATGCAAATAAAAGCGTGCACACAAAATAAATAAATTAAGTGTATATGCTTATATGTGTTTGTAGGCAGTCTGGGGGTTTTTTGTGCTGGTCAAGCAAGGTAAACACGGTCGAAATGAGTTTTCACTTTTTCCACAAAATTGAGTTTTTTATTTCCTCGGTTTTAATAATTACTTTTGGGCGAAAAGGCTTCCGGTATCCTTGTTTTGACCTAGATTAAGCACATATTTATGTCAAATTTACCCTTAGACCTATAAAGGAAACTTTCTATGTTCCTGGGTCACGCAAACGGGAATTTCTCCCTTATCCGCGATATGTGGAACCGGTTAATTGACCCATTAAAGCGGCCTCCGAACATTGTTGCTCCATGGAGTGCTTTTTGAGCCACAGGATGTGTGAAGCCATAAAGTTGTCCGCAGTTAAAGCGATAATTTTCGTGGTTTTTTGAGCATGATTTTTGGGTTTTTTTAACCGAAAAAAGTAAGATATATTTTAAACTAACAAAATACATCTTTTTAATGTCTTAATTATAATTTAATTCATTACCTTAAAAATAAACGAGCCAATCACACGTGTGTGTAATTGAAAACAAAACAATTAAAGAGAAAAAGAAAACATTGTTTCAACTTTCTTGCTCGAATTTCATTTAGGTTGCCAAATTGTTTGGGAGCCCTGTGTTTACGTTTTCAATTACTTCAACCTGACTGTCAGTTTCCAATAATTATAGCTCCATAAAAGATTTCAATTTGCCGAGCATCCCGCAGCTTCTATCACCCACAAGTTTCGTATTAGGAGAGTTTTTCACCTCCCCGTAATCGGTTGTCCATGAAGGACATCTAGATGGCAACACGTCATCGTCCTTGGCCACACTGTGCATTGTATTTAATGAACTTGTTGGTAACCGTACTGGGCTCATCACCAACACGTTGACTTGGCCGGGAACACGACCTGGGATCCGGGGGTCTGGAGCGGAACGGTGGAGCAATTTCTGTGGCGCCCCACAGTCGTCTAGTGGCGCCTGTTTAAAATGAGTTTTGTCGCTTCGTTATGCAACTGACGACATACTACGCATTGAAAGAAAATAAAGGTGTTTACTTATTCGTAAACCTATTTGAAAGATAGAAAAACTATGGAGTCAACCAATTTATAAGTGAATAATTTAGGTTGCTGAAGAGTAAAAATTATTTTAAGCATGCTTGCAAAATTATTTTATTAGATTAAACAACTTTTTTTTTAATTAAAAAACAATTAGTTTTTAATTAAATTGGGTTTCTGGTTTAAAAATAATCTGCAAAATAAGCAAACCATTTCTTTGAGTGAAAAAGTCACCGAAGAAAGCTGAATAAGATAAACATACGCGCAGGACTTTCTGCTCAGGACGATGTAATTATGATTGTAGCATATGCCAGGAGGCGCCTACACACTGCGAGGACAATGTCCTCTTTCTCGGCCCCAAAGGAGTCCGATGGCCAAGTGAATTTACATATGGCGAGGAACGAACCGAAATAAGTATGTGGATCTGTTTATGTGCGTATAGATTACAAGTGAAACTGAATTTATTGCCAGCATACGCACTGACTGACTGGCACGTGTCCGGATTTCAATTATATAAAAAGCTTATGGCATTCCCAGAATTACCTATACTTACATACTATATGTGTGAACTGAATAAAAGGGAGCCAATGTTAAAGCGTTCGACATTTAAATTGCAAAGCCAGCTAGACAAAACTTTTGACCCAACAAAAACAAAACAAAGTTCACACAACCCCGATAAAAGTGGCCTAAAAGTGAATGAACTGCTGCAGGAAAATTGGTAAATGGGCTGTCTAAGCCTAGCGCCCTAAAAACAAGGTGACAAAGCAAAGGCGCTTTCTTTGCCGGCTAATCTTAAAGATTAAAGTCAGTAAACGTAAAAGTAGGCACTTGCTGCAGGGGGACTGGCGTTTATGAGAAATGAATGCGAAACCCTTGGAGAAAAACATCTGCCGAAATCCAACAAAAAGCCCAAATTCAGTCAAAATATACGACAAAAATAACGAAGACGAGAAAACAACAGCCATGGCTTTGTTATTAAAAGAACAAAAACAAAAAAAAAAAAAACAAAGGCAGCCAGAGATGAAATGAAATCAAGTCGAGAACAGCCAACTGGCAGAGCACATAAATAAATATGCCAGCATATCTGCAGGGCAAAGGCAACGAATACGTTGACAATTCTCGCCAATGCCAAGCGCCGACGAAACGAAAGCCTCGGGAAAGTGGGGGAAAGTGTGGAGCGCGGAGAAAGTGGAAAAAGGGAGGAAAAACACAGATAGAGGGCAATGTGCAGCGAGCAACAAGCTAAGCTTCCTTTTGATGGCTTGGGCCAAAACTTTTTGTGCACGGGAACTGGCAAATCGGGTCTGAATAATTTAAAAAAGGTAAACTTACACTTACACTCCTGAAAAAATATAGTAGCAGCTATAGAAGCAAGATAAATATTTGAAAACCATTTTAAGCCAATAATATGGTTACACTTTATTACAGTTGTTAAATTGATGTTAGCTAAAATAATTGGGCAATATGTTATAAAAGCAAAACTAATTAATTATCTTTCAATATTTTACTGCTTACAAAAATTCCCGCTAAAAACAGTATCATATATTTTAGGTAGAAAGACAAAGTAGACCATAAACAAAAATGAAATTCTATATTTGATTTTTAAGTTGATAAAACATCATTACATTTATTATTATAATAAATAAATTAAATAAAACTACATCTCGTAAAGCTTTTCCTTTGATAAATTTTCCGTCAAAACGGTTGCCTAAAATAAACTTAATAAAAATAATCTTGTACATTCCAGCTGCGAGTAATAGGAGCGACTTATAAACGTCTTTAAAAGTTTGGCAATTGCTTCCATATTTTTGCCTCGCCTCTCTTCATAACAAGCCTCTTTTTGCCACGCCCCTGAATGTCTGTCTATGTGAATATCCTGCGCTCAATAAAAGCCTACGATGAGTCGTCTGTACACGTCTGAGTCCGATGTCCTTTCCCTCTGTCCTTCTCGTCCCGCCCTGCTTAACGTGAAGTAGTCTGCCTGAAAAGTTTCCTGTCCACATAAAGTATCCACAGCCACACCGACTCACAAACATAAATATATGCACGCATTTAGGTTATGGACAGACACAGAGCTACGCCATTCGAGGCGAGGGTGTCCCTACACTATCCAGTGAGGTCTGTTTGTCTGCTGCAAACACAATGCAAAACTAGAGGGAGGTTAGAAGTACTCTCACCGAAGATAGTTATACCCTACAAGTTTCATTTAAGGATGAGAAAAGGAATTGAAATTAAAGAAGAATTTGTTAATGTGGAAGTACTATAATTATCTGTTCAATTAAACCACGTTTTAGGTTACAAAAATAGCAATTTTTAATTAAATCTAGATTTTTTTGCACACAACTTATAGCTCTTTTAGTTATCTGATTTAGAAACGAAATATCTCAAGCTAATGATACCCCGAAAAACAGTGTAAAACCCACTGTTTTAATGCGAGTTTTACCAATTCTGAGAAAATAAAATATCCTGTCTCAACTTTATACAGGCTTAAATTAATCAGCTTAATATTAGTTCAATACACGAAATAAAGCTGCAGTCCGTGCTGCGCGCCAAAAGGTAGGCAATGATTTTAGCGTTATAAGGGTTTTCCATTAGTAAGGGTATGGAAGTCCTGGGAGGACGAAGCAGCTCGATGCCATTGCCATGGGTAAACTTACTTTGCAGCTTGCTCAATGTCAGCCGCTGTTGGTCGTCGTTGGACTGGCTCTCCCCGTAGCTTCGTGTTTTCTGCTTTCTTTTTTCAGGGGCAAAAATGACAACAGGTAAATAAGGTGGGTGAGCGGGAGAAGGAGAGAGAGGGAAGGCGAGGAGGTGGGGGGGGGGGATGGATACCAGGCAATGACAGAGAGCAAAAAACAGTTGCTGGCGCATTTGTGTGCGTCAATTAAGGTCGCTTATGGGTAACTCGAGCCGCAGTTATGGGCGGTCATTAAGACGAAAAAACGCCGAAAAGTATTCAACAAATTGAATCACTGAAACACGCACTCACACAAAAGCACTAACACCCACACCGATGTGCAGATATATACATTTCTTATCTCTGGCTCTCTAAATTCACTGCTCCCCAAGCTTTCAAGGTGAAGTCGCATACACACGTACACCATTAAAAGCTGACCCGAGCTTTTTCGAACTAATCACTTGGGTCCCGGAGTTATCCCTTTTACCAAGTTCAATGGTCTAGAAAATTACAGGGCCATTATCCCAACAACTCCTAAGTACTCCACCCAAAACTATAGCCTCCTTTTTCGGGTATAGTAACCGCTCCCTAGAAAGGCTTATCCTTGGAATCAAAGGAGTGGGGGGACTAAGAGAGCAACAGCTGATTGGGGAACGCACAAGGCAACAAGTTGCGAAAAAGCTTTCGAAGTTCGCATTGAACGAATTCAATGCCAAAGGAGCTTTACCCGATTGATACTTTCTCTCTCTATTTGTCTCCTTGTGAGTATTTTGTTGTTGCTTACGCACTATAAGAAATGGTTCTGGAAATAAAATAAAAAAAATTCTTATAAAAAAATTATTTTTAATTGATTACAACTCTACGGAATATAAATATAGGCTATCAAAAAATACTAAAATATAAAGTATTGTTTCGTACTTCGGTTATTTTCTGAACTATTATTATTATAACCAGCCTTTTTTCATCTTAAAAATTAATTTTATTTGTTTTTTCATAATATAATAGTGAAGTTCATTATTTTTTTGAGTGTCCTGTCATCAATTTCGGGGCACTAGAACACTCGCCGATGCTTTTGGTGTCGGCAGTGGCAAGGCCGAAGACGAAGCGCTTTCGAATGAAGTTCCCGTTTTTTTTGCAACTTGTTGGCTCTGCGTGAAAATGGAAAATCAGTAGCACGCGTACAGCTCTCAAGTGAGGAACATCCCGCGGACCGGAATTGAGAGTGGGCCAAAGTCAGAGGCAACAACTGAAATCGCTGAACACCAATTAATGGACGCCAAGAGCCAACTTTCAATTGAGTTTCGTGTCACAGTCACAGTTGTTCTTGTTTTTGTTCCGGATATTTTTGCGGCGGTGTTTGTGTCTGTGTGACTCTGCAATATGGCCAAGTGTTTTGTGCTGAAAAATGTTAACCAAGTTTAGGCCGAGCGCTCTCTAATCCCTTCTGTTGTGCTTGTAGCCAAAAAAAAAAAAAACGAAAGAATAAAGAAGAGAAAATCAAGTATGTAAAGGAACCTTTGGAACTGTTGCTTCGCTGCCTTCGCTCTCCGGTCGAGAATTTCTCAAACTTTTGCTTAGCGACAACTTAGCCAGTTTCATTTATTATTTACCAGTTCATTTTCATAGCAAATCAAATGTGTCAGCAGCTGTGCGGAGCTCTATATCATAGATATATATCTACATATTGATGAGGTGCACGCATATTGTTTGCTTTCGGCTAATTGGAAAGTTAATTGAACGCACGGGCGATGGGCGCCTAATTTTGCATTAATTAGTTTGGTTTTCCGTGGGGAAACCCCTTAACTTGTCCTGAGGTAGGGGTCCTATCTGATGGCCAAATTGCAATTGGAAAATCTTTGGAATTTCGATTAAATTCCCCACGTCAAAGCGAAGAAAAAATTTTATCTTGAAAATTTTGTTCTAAGGAAAAAAGCAGATGGCAGGCAGTGCACAGAAAAAAACAAAACATTTATATATAGGGTGTCTTATTTCAAATATAGAGTGTTTTATTCAAAATATATGTAGACTGCTTTATTAATATGTGTCTTTAAGTCTTTCATTATTTAATTGTTATTCGCCAATCAATAAACTGCTTTTTACGCTATTTTTTTCAATTTCATTATTATTTATCATAGCGCAGCCTTATTTGCCAATAACATATTCGTATTGATCAAATTTAATTAAATTTAAACATAACCTTTTTTTCGTCGGTGCTTTCTTGTTGAATATTAGCAAATGCTTTTTGGCCCATTCCCCTCGCTATTCTTGTGTGTGTGTCTTTCTCCTTCAATGTTTTTCTGTTCTTCGAGGGACTGCCACAAAAATTTCGTATGCGCCCTGTGCTCCACGCTGAGTTTTAGGCGCGGTCCCAAAAACTCAGTTCCAAAAACAAGTCCCGACACCCAAACTGCAGCTCGCTGACTGATGAGTCCTTCTTGGTTTGAGGGAGTCCTTCCCTGCTCCCTCGTGTGTTTAGGCCTAGTCAAGAGCAAAAAGCAAAGTTAATATAATTATTTATAGATAACGAATCAGGCGAGTGCACAAATTCGTTGGCTGAATGTTGTCTCTTCTCTGGCAGGGAGCGTTAATGGGGCAGCTGCTCGGTTTTGTGGCAGGGGAATTTCCCTATTAACCAGAGATGATGGCAAGCCTACTACACTACAAGAAATATCAACAATAATTTGGGGTTCTTAAATGAAATGAACATACGTTCCAAGATGATTATATGCTCCTATCAATTAATTTGTTTATCCCTTAGATACTTTTCTTCTGCTTGATAAATGTAATATGCATTTTTAAATTTTATAGCTATTGTAAACCTAATGATTTTATTTTTCGTGTACAATAAGGAGTCAAATCAGGGCATGTTTAGGCAGTCATCGCTGCTCCCATGCGCCTATTAAATGTTATTGTTGCCCCTGCTGTTGCTCACGTGCTCCAGCAGCATCCTCATTCCCCCTCCTCATCCCTCATCATCCATTAGAAACGCACACGAAAGGCTTCTGGGAGCAGTGCTCCTCCTCAGTTGCTATACATATGTACATATAAGGCTGCCTTGAAGGGAGTCCATAAATTATATCAATGAAGCGGCGTATAATAGAAAAATATGTCAGCATTTTGTGGATAACAATAAATGGCAGCCCGGGGGAAAGAGATAGGGAGTGTGTGCGAGTGAGAATCCCTATGACACGCGTTGGCACACACACACAGTCGTAGGACATGTTGCATGTGCCACACAATTTGTCACAATTAGAAGGACGAAAATGGCTGCAACCAGTCACGGGCCAAGAAAACAGAAGAGGATTTGGCCAAACAAAAAACTGGAGATCAGAGATGGGAATGGGGAATTTCGAGTGGGTTCTTCAGCTGCGCGCGTAGGAGACAGTTGCATTTGGCTCTTCCTATTTTCCCTATTTTTCCGACTTTTCTTCTTGCTTTCTGTCTTTCCAGCTGAGTGCCCCGCATGCAAGTCGTAAATCTTAATTTGGCATGCGAGCTGCACTCTGGCTGCATCTAAGCCAAATATCCTTCAAGTCTGGCAATTACTGAGATACAAATATCCTCGCGCACTGAAACACCAACACACAAACACCAACGCACTTTCATAGATGGGAGCTCTCATGCATGCGAATTGCATATGTATGAGTTGATTGCGTTACCCTCGCCCCCCAGCATATCCATCCCAGCTTATTCGTCCCCATTTCCCCCTTGGTTAGCCAATGCATTTCCGTCCAAAAGCTCAACAAGCTGAAACTGGTCATAACTACACCGAGAAAAAATCCAGAACTTGACAGAAAGATAGGTCTTTACGCTAAAATTTAAATAAAGTAAAAGAGAGGAAGTGAAAAATCATTTGGAAAAGTTTTTAATATATTTTACTAAACTAAATTGAGGAATATATTACTAACCCTTTTTGCTTACTTAAATTCATAATTTTGTTTAGTTTTAGACAAACTATATAGGATTTGTATCTTAGATTTTCAGAGTGCATCAGCAGAATTTAGGTGAAGAAGTGAACTTGTGATATGATTTGTTCAAATGATTGCACGCACACATACACACATGCATTGGCTCTCGAGTGTGTGATGTGTGTATTTGCATGCGCAGTTAAATTAGTTTACTTGATTTCCGTTGGACATTTGGTTCGTTGGTTTTGATTTGATTGCTGTTAGCTTTGCAAAATCAAAGTCTGAAAAATATGAAATAAATGGAGAGGAAAATATCAACAATAGCTGAAAACAAAAAATCAGTAAACAAAATTTCCAGCAAAAACTTTAAAGTGATACCTTGGTTTTTGTGTCATAATCCGCTTATGCCAGGCTTACAGTAAGTTAAAAAAAAGTTTGCACAGGATGCAATGAATATCGAAAAGGTCGTTATACTGTTTATTCTTTTGAATATCAGTTTACGTCCATTCTTAACGTGCAGTTTTTTTCTTTTGTTTGTATATATCACTTTTGATGGAAGCTTTCTGAAAATTGATATTATTGTGAGATAGTTATTATCCCGTTTTTTTTATAAGGTTGTTCAATTAATTAAAATCTTAAAAATCCGTATATTCAATTTTGAATGATTGAGAAAGTTTAAGTTTCGACTTTTAAAAGCGAAGGCTTTCTCCGCTCTCTGTGTTAATTTGCATGTGTTGTTTACCAGGCCCCAAGTCATGCATAAAAAAGGGCAAACAAAGGGGAAAGGTGAAGTGGTTGGGTGGGAAGGTGGGTGGCCTTCGGATGTGGCAAAAAAAAACTGACACAGATACAGTCTGCAGTTAATTAAAAGCGCAATAAATAAACAATAAACAATGGCCGTGACGCAGATGCGGATGCGGATGCGGATGTGTGTGGGTGCGGATATGTGGCAGCATCAGCTGGGAGTTCTGGCCAGGCTTAATGCACTTATGGTCAGTGCAATATGCAAATGCAATTAAGATGCATGAAGGCGCGGAGTGAAATCCGTCCACCGTCCACCGCCCGCCGCCCACCGCCCACTGAATTGGAAATGGAATCACGTAGGGACGGATTTGCAGTCGACCAAAATCAATAACAGTTGCCAATCCAAGAAAAAAAATGATGTATATATTCATAGTGTGTACTTCAGCAGAGGAATTAAACTTTTCCCATGCTTTTCGAGAAAGTCCAAACTAAAAGAATTTTCAAATTTCCGCCAAACAACTTTGGCACAAAAAGCAAAGCGAAAATATTTCCATTTTCGTGGAAGCAATAAAAGGGAAACCACCGCCGCTTTCATTAAAAAAGAAGAAACGGAATCAAATTAAAGAATAACACAAAAGTTCGAATGCAATAAAAGAGCAGGCATTTTTTTCATATTTCCACAAAACGGATTTCCATAAAACCGTGCTTGTATTTGGGAAATGGGAAATCACGTAAAATTTGCAATAGATTTTCGCAGGCAATTTGCAGCGGCGTTCGAGATATTGAAACCTGATTCCAGGTTTGAGACACAGCCGCTGGGCGAAATCCATATAACCGCACACATCGAGCACTCCGGCTTACGCAAGCATAAAGTTTCCAAAATATTTTTTTATATCCAGTTGACAGCGAGGAAAAGCCGGGGAAAGAGCGTTGGATGGGGGGAGAAAGGTGGGGAAAATCCAGGGACAGAGAGATGAAAGCCAAAAATTATGCCCTGATAACGATTCTGGGCTCACACGAACATGCTCACTCACACACACAACCCAACTCATCGATTTGTCAGGACCTTTTTTGCACAGGGGAAAATAAATGGGGAGCCGGTGAGTATTTGAATTGGAGGTGGTTTTCTGTTTGTGTGTGCGGGGATGATGCTAAAAGTTCGGGGCCTTGTTGCCCTGGCAAATGGCAATCAAATTTCAGCCAATAATTAATTTGTCCATCAGAAACTGACAATTGGAATGCCCATCAGGTGCGGCGAAATACCAAAAACTAATTGCCAAACTCGCAATTTCGATGGCGTTCTCTTACACATTTAATTAAATGCATTTTGTAGTTTTGCTGGCACTGCAAAACTATGCAAATTGGAAAATAAATAATGTAGGCCACATTATTATTCTTTAGCAGTTTGCATTTTAGCTATTTTCAAATTAGATTGTGTGCTCTAAATAGTTTAAAAAAAAACCACCTATGGTTTTAACACCTGATAGATGTGGTTATTGTCATTTAAATTGAATTTGAATAATGATATAATTAAAGTTTGTTGGGAGAATTTTATTTCACGACATATTAATTTTTAAAATATTTAAATGTTCAACGTTCCGAACTTTCTTAAGTTCTATTTTCGCTCTTTGGTTACTACTATTTATACATTTAATTATCTTAAATTAACTCACCTTTAGCTTTATTAATAGCCCACCTAATATCACCCAAAAATGCTTGCCCAATGTCACTCCCTTGTCAAAAATCAACTGTCCAACAAAATTTAAGTTGGCTCAGCCTAATGAAATTATCGCTGCGATGGGAGATCACCGAGAATGAAAAAAAAAAAATACATCCGAAATTTAGATGGGCTTTGTTTATATTTAAAACTTTGGAACAGAAAATGTTGCGCCTAATTGAAACTCTTTTGGGCAAAGTCAACAAATAAACAGCTGAAGCGAGACACCGAGGCCATTGACGTCACAGCATTTAAGGGGCTTGGAAAAGTTTGTGCCACGGGGGAATTTTCCTGGGGACTGAGTGGCAGTCCTCAGAGATGGAGATTGGATTCAAGACGTTGAATGTCCTTGATTTGGGCCACAGACGAACGCTCCTTGGGCAAATCTTTTCTTAGTCCCTAACAAGATTGATGGCAAATAGCGCGCTATATGCATTTTCCGTTGCCATCAGCATCCATTTTGCTGAAAGGAAAGCCAAATCGGATCATGTCAATGCATCGCAGTGCAATTTCTGCTGCCGGGCCCCCAAACAATAGTCCTTTGATTTGCGAAGGGTTAAATGGCCAAATTGTCGAAAGGCGGCTCATTCGCTTTGATCCCTTCGTGGCTCCTTTCGCACAGCGATTTGCAAAAACATTTGCCAAATACATTTCCCCATTTCCCGGCATTCTGGCATTGTATTTGTTTATGGCAATATTGAGTCTGATTTTGTTTTGATTGTAACCGCAGAAAAGGTTGTTATTGTCGGAATAGTTAAGGTAGCACATGGGAGTTGTCAGTGGAGGATGTTTGCTAACAGATTTTGACAACTAACTCGACTGATAAAATTGGCAACACAGTTGTAAGAGGGGTGAAACATTTATTGAATCTATTTTAATTGGTTTAAAGAGTTGCGATCTGATAATTTATTCAAAACAAAATTTATTCGAAGAGGATAAATGTAAAGCAATTTGTATATTGATGAAAATATGTTTCACATTATTAAAAACGAGTCTAGACAAAATTTAATTAATTCTGAAATATGCAAACTTGGCTTAAATAAAAGTAGCCATAATTTTATGCGTATCAATTATGCATCAATTAATTCAATAAATAGAAACACATTTTTAGCATTCGAAAATAAATAGATTTCATCATAAATCAATTTTTATGAATTTTGAATTAAATTTAGGCAATGACTATTATAACCTGTCTTTGAAAATCTCTGTATATTACACCGCTTGAAATCGTAATCCACTTCTCAATGAAATTAACAAACTAAAAGAAATGTTTGTGGAAATTATCATCGAAAGGCGACTCCCTTCAACCGAAAAATTCCTTCACAAAAAACCTAGCCGAGAATGGGGCAAATAGCATTAAACACATTCCGGCGAACCCATTCGTAAGCCACTGCGTGTGGCCGCAGGGCTATTTGCCAGGGATTCGAGCAGAATGGCTAAAAGGTGAGAGGGGATAGCTGGAAAAGCAGGAAAAGCTGCCACCGCTTAATGCAATCGATGCACTGCAGCCGCACAATATCCATTGTATTGGTGATTAATTTCTTGCCTCCGGGTGGCTACCAATGATCACGATGATGATGACGATGAGGTGCTGTCTCTGCACCCGGGTTTCCCCACAAGGACTCCTGGGTCGACAGGATTCGCTCACATCTCGCCTTTGTAAACAAGTTGACAGACAGGCATCCGGCCACCGAGAACTCGCTTCCTTCAGAAGCGATGAGAGCTGTATTGACGTTTGATGAGCGGATTATCATCGGCAGTTTCCCCCTTGCGAGGAGGACAAGTGTTGGATCGGGGTTTTCCTCGCCACACAATAACTGCGCCATTTCCCACCGATTTCCCTCAACAATATGTGCACAAAACTGTTGAAAATCCATTCCCCGATTGTTCTTTAATGCTTGCAGCACTTGTTGCAGCCCGTCGGCAATTCCTATGCTATTTCATTCTCCGTTAAGCTTTTATGGGTTACAATATCGGTTTATGCAATATCCTGCTGGTATTGCATAACTTTGACATTTTAATGGCGAATTGTTTGAGCTGCAATAAAAGTTTTCGGTTGGCAGGGAAGCGAGCAATCTAAATGGCACTTCAAATATTAAAACACAACAGATATAAATGATTTTTTATATAACAATTACATAGATATTAAAACATAAAAAGTAGAGATGATTTTTATATAATAGTTACAGGAAAACAAAAGCAAAAATTAATTCTCTGTTAAGTACATTAATACAAATTAATTTGAATGAGTCAATTATGGAAACTATGCAAATTAAAAAAGAAAAAATAAATTTTTACGTATAAATAAATACGTATATATAATATAAATAATTATAATTGAATAACATTTGCTGTATAAAAACACATGCAACTCTTTAAGCTGCTTATAAAAAATAATTAAATTATCGATAGTATTTTTTGTACCATAAGTTATTTAATTTCCTCGTTGAAAGAGTTATATAAATTAAGTTTTTTTCCTGATTAAGTTATAAAGGCTTGCCTATTTAAGTCGTATTGCTGCTCACTGCATAAAAACAATTGTTAAAATGTGCCCTTCGAAACCGATTGAAATTCAAGCCCGTATTAATGTCGTTCTGCCCGCTTTTTAGCTGTTGCAATAAAGTGTAGTAGTTTCGTGTGGTAATGGGGGCCAGGCCAATAAAGTGCATCCAAGGCCGAGGTACAAAGTTGGCATGTTAGTTCCCTTCCGCAAAATAACCCCCATAAATGTCGGGCAATAAGAGGCAGCTCAAATTGTGTGGCAGGATCATAAAGTGCACGCACGGAAGGAGTATACGTATAACCGAGCAACCCAATTTCCCTTGAGCCACAAAAAAAGTGCAAGATGAATTACCGTTTTGCAATGGCTGAGTCCTGAGTCCTGGCCGAGAGAGAGTCCTTCGAAACGTGCCATCTCATTCCGCATTTCCTTCCCATCCGCCCACTCTCCGTCCATTGTGTGTGTGTAGGTGAGCGTATAATGAGCTGCTGTTTTACATTTTAATTTCCGGCCACGTTCAAATGGCTGGCTGTCCGTCCGTCTGACTGTCTGTCCGTCCGGCTAAAAGCAGTAGAGATTTGCGGATTTGGCTCTTAGCCCATCTCGCTCGCTTTTCCACTGTTGTTGGCCGCAATTATTTAAATGAGATTACAAAGGACTTATGCAGCGGAAATCTTATTGTGTGTATGTTTGCCATTCATTTGTCTGACTCGCTCACTTGCCTGTTCCTGATCCCTGATTCCGGATACTGGATACTGGATACCGGATTCCCGACTCCTGCTCCTGCTTTTGGCCCGGCTCAGATTACGGCTTAGACGACGTGTGTCAAAAGTTATCCCGGCCAATTGTTTGGCTTTTGTTCAAACTACAATAAAGTCGACGTGCATACCTAATTTGTTTGTTAATTGTCCTTTTTTTTTTTTGGCCAACAAGATTATCCTGGCGTTGGGCTGGGTCCGAGGATCTAATGAGTTTGTCAGCAGTTTTGCACTAACGGACACATGTCGGTTGGCAAAGTTTTCTCCAAAGGCATGGCCCAGTTACAAAGTTGAAACTAAATAAATTAGCATTTAAATGGAGTGTTGGCATGTTGTGGGCTGTGTATTAAACTAAAAGAGTTGGCTAGCAAGCAAGTGAATACTAACTAGGTAAAATTGAATACTTAATGGTTACAATTTTTTTAAGGCTTTAATTTAAAACTTAGTTCAATTTGAAATTTAGCGTTAGCTACATTTGAACCTTCTCTTTTGGTCTAATTACTCTAATTGCAAATTCGTTCTCAGAAAATCAATCAATCAAAAGGAAGTAAATTTCAAATACTCGCTTTTTCCGGGATAAAAACCCAAGTTGGTTCTAATTACTTAAAATGATATATTGACTTAAACAATTTTGTTTCTTGAAGGTTTTTGGTTAAAACGCTCTTTCAAAAGGAAATCTTTATCTGCTTCCTTACAAAATTTAACTACCATAAAACTCATGACCCTTCTTTGTTTTTTTTCTGGAAACTTTATGGAAGCACTTAACCATCTCCTTCTTCACTCACTTTGGAATTCAAATGAGCCCCAGTAAATCTCTACTCAGGAATGCGAAAACCTTTTCCATTGCGATCCAAAGCCTTGGCCATCTCGTCACCGCCTTTCAGAGACCAAGCAACCATCACCTGCCACCGGTTTTCCCCGATTCTGTTCACATTTAAGCGGCTGAAGCCTTTTGCACCTGGACGAACCACGCAGAATAGCTTTCAGCGCTCGACAATTCGAAGACTGCAGGACCACACCTAAGTGTCCTGGCCAGCCATCCAAAGCAGCCAACACCGCAGGATATTTGTGCATACAATAAAAAAGCAGCAGTGGCAGCAGCTTAAACAGAAACTGAAACAACAACGGCGATGACAATTTCCATTTGGCCGTTTTCCATTTTCCATCCAAAAGGTGTGTGTGTGGGTGTGGGTGGGTTTGGCTTAACCTTGGTTTAGAGAGGGTGTTTGAGGGGGTGGTCAAGCTCAAGGACGTCGGACGAGTGGAGTGACAGGACACCATTGCCGTTGTTGTTGTTTTTGGCGTGTCTGTGGCAGGGAGAGCAATCTAGAAAAATTACTGCAATATGGAATAACAGTAACTATTGTGCTAATAGGATTAAAATGTATGCAACATACAATGGCAGCTTTGGGGGGCACGGCCACGGGAGCTGTCTGCCGTTGACAGCCGAAAAGGGGGGTCGACGAATGAGGAAAGGTGAGCAGAGGTATCTTCCTATCCCCCACCCACACACCCACACAGGTGTCAACAGATGCTGAGCGTTTTTCACCGGACAGCCTCACGTATCCTTTGTTTGAGATTATGACGCCCACACATCTTGTTACATATAATATGTGTAACGTATATCTTACAGCTCGCAGGAGGTTTCCAACGCAGATAGGACACCCCATAATTGCAAAGGATAATTTGTGTGCTCAAAGTGCGGAAAAAGTTTATTCGTAGTCATATATGCATAAGCCGGGAATATGCTCTGTATTAGAGTTAGATACCAATGGAGTAAAGTATAATTACTTACATACTTAATTGAAGTTTATTTCTATAGAGCGAAAATGTTAGCCAAACCTTTCCAGAAAAAATTACGTTTAAGTAGATTAGGATATTTTCTAATTGGCTTATATCATTTTAACATTTTTTAAGAAGTAGTTACTTTAGCAAAGCTATGGAAAAAAAGAAGGGGAAAGTCATCTATTTTTCAGGGCGGCAAGGTCCATCTTTGCAGGGATCCCGACAACGTTTGCTCTTCTCCTTCTTGTTTTCCCTTCTATATTGCTCCGACTCTAAGAAAAAATCGATTGGGAAATGAGAAAAAGGAAATTAAATGAAACTACACACATACTCTTAAAACAGCCGCCAAAGAACTGATCTTTGGTACTGGGTTTTTTGCCCTTTTCGTTGCCTTGACTTTGGTCCTTCATCTTAGCCAGTCCCCTTGCAAAAACCTTTGATTGATGGGTGCTCCATCCTTTGGGCAGAAGGAGCTCGCCCAATTGCAGTAATTTGAAAAGACTAGCGGCCATTTTAGAAGAATTTAACCGAACAATTGGAAACTGATAAATTTTGAATTGATATCGCATGGTTGCCTAATGAATGAATGGTGAATAAAAGATTGAACAAAACTATCGCAGCCTGCCAATCGAAAGATTGCCTTGAAACTTTTTAAAAGCCCCGAATGCCACAAACCCACGCTTTTTGCTTCTGGCGGCAACAAGTTTGTAATGACTTTGAGCAACTAATTAGAATGCAGCGGAACTGCGATGCACTCGCCTACCAAAATGCAAGCACTTTAATCGAAAAAGTTCGGCCAGTTACAGATTAATTTTTTTGTACATGTTTGCATACATAAATCACAAAAGAATACATTACAATGAGAAAAAAAGAGTTGACTAGAAATTAAGTATAAAAATATTACAAGGTAATTACCTGAGCCACAAGTTAAACGTAAAATATTTTTGAAGAAATTAAGTGAGTTTCGGAAATAACATAGTATAATAAGTATAACCCTTTGACTCTTTAAGGGCCCTTATCCAAATGCAGTAAATATTTTAATTTAATTTGTAACTCCTGCTCACATTTCTATCGATATAAACCCATAGTTTAAGCACACATCTTTGAAGTGTGTCTAAATTGTCTGAGCCGAGCTGGCTGAGAGCATTATCGTGTTTTTATATGTATACCCGTGCCAACAAGTATACGTTCCTCTAGCGTTCAAAGTCAATGTTTTAGCACTTAGTGTGCCAGCTCATAACGTTCCGTCAAGAGCAGAAAAACCCAACAAGAGGTCTCAGGAATAATAGCAACCAGAGGAGGAAATGTGAAGGAGAAAAGTTGAAAGTTCAGCGCAGCTTAGCAAAACGAAGTGGAGATACTCTACCATGAGGAAAAATCCATGAAAATCCCATTAATCAATCCTTCAGCAAAATCAAACAAGCTGGAAAATTTCAATTTTATATTTATCTACTCGAGTGTCCTGAGGGTTGGAACAGGGTTCGTTGATACGATGATGATGTGTTGCAGTTGCCACATGCAGCACCTTTTTTTTTTTATTTTTCTCTTGGGTGCGGCTGCCTTTGAGGCAAATTCTATCCTCCCCCGTTTGTTGTTAGTTTTCCTCTTTTTTTTTTTGGGGTACTTTTACACGAAATTTTCGCTCATTTCCTATTTGCACGGGGTGAGAAATGTGAAAATTGTGGGCTTGGCTGTTTGTCGCTTTGATTGCAGTTTACATAGGTGTCAATTAGCAACGGTGCGGTTGGCTGCATTTCAATGGTATTATAGTTGATGTTTTCGCAGTTCTCCCCTTAAAATCCGGAGGTTGTGCAATACTCGATGGGATCAAGTAAGGATTAGAGAGCACACTTTAGAGCTCGGAAATTGACACCAAAATTACTAGTTTATGTTGTCGTTTTGGGTTGAAATAATTGTTTACATTATACTTCGAAATCCTCTTAAATCAGAAGAGAGAACTTCGGCATGACAAATTTGAAACTTCCATGTTAGTTAATTAAAAAAAGTTTTGTTAAATATATATTTTATTTTCTCATTTTATTTACCTTTATTTCAAACGGAAGTCTTCTAGAAATTATAAATAAACAGCTGTGTTTACTTCCCCTCGAAAATCAGCAGCCAAATCGGCGACAGACAGAGCAATGAATGTGATGAATAACTAAGAGTAATGTTACGAAATCAATAAAAATCCTTTTACAAGATCTAGGACACACCGCACACACATGCACATTAAGGACTTTCGGGTTGTCAGGCTGTCAGTGTGTGTGTGTGCGACAAAAAGACTTGGACAACATTTTTCTTTGACCGAGCACATTTTTATTATCCCAAACTAATTTGAGGGTTGGTCCTTGATTTCTCCTCCATCCCTGTCTCCCTCTCACTCTCATGTCCTCTCGCTTCCACGAGGGTCGTTGCCATGTTTTGATGTCATTCGCTACACGTGCTTAATTTCATTTAATTTATTTAATACTTGAAAAATAAGTTTTTTGTTTACTTTTGTATTGGGCAACCCCTCGTTCCCTTCGCTCCTTTCGATATGAGTTCGACTTCCCCGATTTTCTGTACTCTATCCCTCGGTTTCTTCTTCTTCTTCATCTATTTAACGGCACTTGGGCGTGTACAAATGCCAATGAATTCGCATTTCGCCATTCGCCACGCTGCGTAACGTGAAAAACGTGAAAATGTTGGGTGTTGTGTGTGTGTGTGTGGAATGGGATCGGAATGCAAAAGACGAATTCGAAATGCGGACTGCAAGACAAATCGCCCGCTGGGGAATTGTGAGGTTTGCCGGAGAATGCCTCGTCTGCATATTCATGATATTACACCATGGAACCGCCGATGGAAAGGCCTGCTCTGCATATTTATCTGCTGGCAGACGGCTGTTATTAACCAGAAGTTCGCAAGCCCAGCAGGAAGGAAGCAGTTAAAATAAAACTTCTATTAGCATCAGCAGCTGCCTCAATTAAATAGCGATTTAACTATTTTTGCATCGTAAGATATATTCATAGTTGAGAGATTGGGTTAGCCAAAAATATGGCTTGGTAAATAAATACTTGTGTACTTGTTAAAAACTCTAAACTAGTTAAACAAATTGTAAGATTTCTTGATCTAATTTATTTAAAAAACTTTGCAACTACTTCTTACTACTTATTTTACAAAAATAGAAATAATTGATAAAATATTTTTAAACCATTTTAATCTGATTTGTTTGCAATGCTATTCACTTGCTTCCCTTCATCATTTTTTTTCTCCAAATAATAAGACATTATCCTCTTCATACGCATTCTGTTGCCGGGGAGAACTAGTTAACTGACTGATTAGTGGAGCTGCCACCACAATGACGCACATTGGTCGTTATTCCAGTTTCCATGGTTGTGCCACTCGGAATCTTCATTTGCCACCTGCCATTCAGATCTCGAATAAAAGCGATGGTTGAGCTGAGATTGCTGAACTTTTGCGGGATTCGCAAAGGGGGTTGGCTGTCAAAAATACGAAAGTCCTGCACGCAATTTGCTCGTTTCGCAGGAACTTTAAAATGAATTACAGTATGTTGTTTAAAAATTGCACTTTTGCCAAGAATTTTATGATGTGCATGGTATAAATCGCTAGGGAATGCCAAAGTGCTGCACTATGACCTACATGGCCATAATTAATGCCGGTTCAGGGCTTCCAACCTGAAACCGCACTCATGCCGGGCATCTCATCCGGTTCCACTTCCCATTCGGTGGTTGGTCGAATCTAATGGCGTGTGAGTGTATTTGCCTAAGCGGATTAGCTGGCAGAGTGTGTAGGTACACTTGAAAGAATGAGGGTTTACTAAATAATAAATGTTTAAGCTATGGATTTTGAAGGAAGTTATATAGTTGGGAATAAAGTTATATAGTTAATAAAAACTAGCTAAAAATCAAGACAACTTAAACATGAAAGCAGTTTTTGTTTTTATCTTACCTTTCGCTTAGATGCATTTTAAATTAATTAGTTTAATGATATTAGATGTTTTCATAGTAAATATTTATTGTGGGCTTATTACATAAATGTACAATTTTCTGAGATTTTCTTAAAATCATTTTGAGTGCTACTTTAATTCCATTTTAAGTATCTGTAAAAAGGTTAGGATTATTTACAAATGGCTTAAAGATATTTATTGAATATTACCTACTAAGGGTAGTAAGAAAAAATAATTCTTCGGAAAGAACTGGCATACATTTCGTATTTATTTGTTGAAGTGTAGCTTGTTGGAGAGCAGTGAAGCATCGGTTTCCTTTGTCCGCAAATATTCAATATAGCCAAGCAACAAAACCCTCCATTTTCCGCAGAAAAGCAAAGCGCAACTCGCCCGGCCACAGTTGCTTGGTAATTGGGAGAGATGAGCGGTCTGGGTCCTGCAGCCTGTTGGCTGGCCCACAAGCGCATCGAGTCCTGGTCTCGGATGGCCAAGGAGCGGGTGGGAGCGGTGCGTCGAGTCACCCTCGATCGGAATTCAGCGGACGAGGGATCCCCGAGTGGGAGTGCTGGCACCACCACCACCGCCGCAAGTGGTGGCAACGGGGCAGCGGCGGTGCACATCCTGCCGATGGGGGAGGGGGCTCCACCACACCGCCGCCACAGCCAATGACCCCGCCGCCATCGGCCTCGTCGGTCACATCGACCACCAGCGGAATTGGCAGCGTTTCGGCTGGTAGTGTCAGCGATAGCTGTGATTTGCCCACGGACTCGGAGGTTCTTATATCTATTACCTACAATATCAATTATTCAATTAATTAAATTTAACTAAATATTTAAATTGACTTCCTCCAGGAGGTGGCCATTGCCAAGGAATGCCAGCCCATCCAGCCGGCCAGCCAAATGCATGGAATGCACGGCGGCATGGGCCTCAACCACCATCACATGGGCACAGTTTCGGCCACCGGAACGGACATCTTGCGCGGACCCGCCGAGGTGTTCCACAGTCCGCTGCACTTGCACCACCAGAGCCGCTCCTTCCCGCCGCGTCTCCAGCGCACGCCGTCCATCTCCAGTCAGAGCAGCGTGGACAGCGCTCCATCCAGGCATTCGGTAGGTGACCTCATTTAAATGTATAAAATGTATTGTTCTAATAAATATAAGTCCCATTGTTAACTCGAAATTATGGAACATTAAGTGGTTTTAAAAACTGTTTAGTTCAAAAAAGTTTAATTAGTAAAAAATAAATTTAAAATAGTCAACTATTTCCAAATTTATTAGTCCACAAAAATCATAGATTTTTTTAAAGAAAAATATATTTAAACAATTTTTTGCTGTTTAACCAAACTGCACAGAAATTCAGCTTTGTTCATTTTATAGTTACATTTTTGTTAGCTTGGATATAATAATAATTTAATGCTTTTTTAATGTCACAGGGTCATCGCGGCTCGTCACCACAGATAAGGACCTTCGGACCGGACGGACGCAGTTCTCTGCCGAGCGAGCCGGCCTTTCCGCACCATTTGGCCAGATCGCCCAGTCCGATGAGAACTATATCCTTAGACGCCCGTTGCGGCAGTCCGGCTCATTCGACGGATCCGGGAGACCTGAGGACACCCAGTCCTTCGCAGAGCAGCTTGGCCTCCTTGGCCGGCGGGTCGGGAATGGGGGAGGTAGCTCGGGAAAAGGAGTGGGCGTGGCCGGAGGTCGTTGCCTTTCGCCGCTGCTGATACCGCCGCGCTCACAGCCCGGAGTGGATCCAGCCATGGGTCCCGCCTCCCCGTTGGGAGCTCTTCAGCCGGATCTTTATCGAATGCCGGACGGACCCGTCTACTTGACAGCTCCGGAATCCAGTCACGCCGTGGGAAGATTGCACCTGCGCGTGAAGTACGACTATCACCTATTCGATCTGACGGTGCATCTGATTGAAGGTGAATACTTGAATATAAACAATTTGGTTATAAACTCAAGGGTATCATTTTTATAATTTTGTTTATTTTTTGGGGCTTAGATATGAAAACATAATAAATATTAATAATTGGAGACACTCAGACATGCAAATTAATTTTTCTATAAAATATCTGATCTTGAAACTATTCGAACTGGCAGATTCATATTTAACCATTATTATTAACTAATAATATTAAACTCCAGTGACTCGTTTTATCGGTGATGGACGTAGGTTGTGGTTAGTTGTGACCTCTATTACGTCGCCGGTTTTCAGACCCAGAAACTCCGCCGTGTCTGAGTTGGTTAATTGAAGGCCGTGTGCCTTGAAACATAAATTTCTTTGGTCCAGTTTATAAAAGAGGGCATAGGCCGCCATAAGCTTCTCCATCGGCATTCTGCTGAATACATCGAAGTGCAAAATATTTCGTTCCTCGCTGCGCACTTTTAGGTGAATGCGATCCATACTCGTATTTAATATTCTGTATTTGTCGGTTGAGAAAATATATCCAATTTAGGACTAATGACTTGTAAAGCTATGCCAAGTACTACTTTGGTTTATCTTTGAAAAATTATTGTATTGTTGTTACCTATTTTTGATACTTTTATATTAATGGATTTTTAACCCCTGATTTACAGCTCACAATCTCAGTCCCATTGAGGAAGGTGGCTTTCGGGATCCTTACGTTCGGTTAATGTTGCAACCGGAAGTCGACAGTCGGAAGCGGCAGACGCACATCCATCGGGGTGAATCGAATCCCTATTTCGACCAGCACTTCAAGTTTCCGGTTTCCCGCGATCAGCTCCAAGGAAAGGAGCTGATCCTCCAGGTGCTCGACTACGATCGCTATTCGCACAACGATATAATCGGAGAGGTTCGCATCTCTGTAGATGGTCTGGATCTGTCCAAGTCTGTGGAGGTGAGTAGATGATTTTTCAAATGTGGTATTGAAGTACAATAAAATATGATTTTAGATCTGGGGAGACTTGCTGCGTACCAAGAAACCCAAGGAGGATCGACCGGAGCTCCTTTGCTCTTTAAACTATTTACCGCAGGCTGAGCGATTGACCGTGGTCATAATGAAGGCCAGAAATTTGGACACTCTTCAGGAACCATATGTAAAGGTAAATAATATAACTTTTAATTAAAAATATTAAAACTGAAAGGGTATAAAAAGGTTATTTATTGAATTTGAAATTCCTTTTACAAACAATATTTCTTATTAAATTTTTAACAAATTCACTTAAATTTATTTAGGTATCCTGACTATACTAAACTCAATAATTCTCTTTTTTTTAGATTTATCTGATTCAAAATGGCAAACGCATTAAGAAAAAGAAGACGAGCATCACGAAGTCGGACGATCCCACCAACCCCATTTGGAACGAGGCGTTCACGTTTAATTTGCAATCAAATTATCTCCACAATGCAGCCATCGAGGTAACCTTTAGCTTTTAGCTTTTAGCCTTTTGGCTCTTGGCTCTTTGCCGGACTGGCGGCCATAAACCGGTGGCCTCCGCCGTTTTTAACAGCACGGCTGCTAATTCCGGGCAATAGCCCCGGTTTAATGCCGGGCCGTGTTTTAATTGAAAACCCCACCCCCTCGCCACACTCTTTATATCATTTTATATTCCATCTCCGCAGATCTATGTGGTGGGTGCCGGCAGCGAGGCCACGGAAATTGGATGCTGTGGTCTGGGTCCCCAGGAAAGTGGAACTGGCTGCCAGCACTGGCACGATATGATTAACAATGCCCGAAAGCCCACGGCCATGTGGCATTACATTCGCTAGGCCGTATAAATTAGTTATGATTTGCAGCCACAAAAAAATCGAAAAACAAAAACAAAAACAAACATTCAATTGTTCCCACATTGCGTCTATATAGGTGTACTACTAACGTAACCGTGTCTGTGTGAATTTTCCAATTGCATTTTTGGCGGCCCGCCGTCCGAAGCTTATAATGTTCTACGAAATCAAAATCTCATCTCTCTATATGCATATTATATATATGAATGTACAATATATACGCGCTGCAGCTAACTAGCCCTCCAAGAAGCTCAATCTAAAGTTCCTACGCAACGACAGAAACTTCGAAAAATGCCCACAAAAATTGTTTTTATTTCTGTGGGTAATTTGGTTTAACGGATTAATTCTTTTTTTTCGTTGTGCATTTTGTGCAACCTCTTGAGAAGAAGAATAACACACACACAATTGGTAGAAACCGGGTAGGGGTACAATAGGAAATCGGTAATCGCACATCCAAACTGTCAGCCAGACTTGTTGACATTTCCATCGACTTCGGCAGACACTTGAGGAGCCTTAAGGAAGGCATTCAAGTGTGCATTTCTTAAATAATTATGAATACACCGCACCGGGAATAATAATAATAACTCGAATAGGTGAGTGGTCGTCAATCATGCAGGAAGGGAGTACGAATCCAAGAGCGAACCTCCCTCGAATTCGCTTGGAAGAAGTCGCCCCTTTGTGCCGGCGACAGTTGACAAATTGCCATCGTGTCCTGTTGTCCTTTTGCCATTCGATCCTGTGTGCGCTTGTCGTCAACTGTTTGACAGTTTTGCCCGCAGAAAAAGAGCGAGATGTGGAGAGAACTTATGCTAATTGTTAAGTTAAACATATATATATATATATTCCTTCCAGACGAGTACGTCTATCAAGGAACACACCAAAGAGCATTTCTCGGGCACTTGAACCTATTTTATATGGACTTACAACGAGTATTCCAATGGCATCTGAATAATAAGATATTTATTGACGGGGGAAACGGGGCTAAGAGGGTTTTCCGATTTCTTTCACATAAAACTATGAATGTCATTTCGGTGTTGTCGCATCACTACGGGAAGTCAGACCTTATAATGTGTGTAAAATATGCTATTTAATCCAAGTAAATATTGCAGAATACAACAACTGAATGTGTGTAATTTAAACTTAAACAAAGACTTGAAAAGTACATAGCACTGCACGTGTTAACTAGACAAAAAATACATACTCTAAGGAGCAGCCTATAAATATAAATATATGATATATATACATACTATATATACACCATACTTGTACAAGTTTTTTCTACACGAGTCCTTCTACACAATTGTTTCAACTTGTCCTCTGCCAAACGAAACACAAGAACAACATTGCTGACATGAAGAAAATAATTTAAACCGAAACAACAGAACAACAAAATAAATGCTGAATACCTCCGATTTAAGCAAAACATTATTACTTTACAACTATGCGTAGAAGATGAAAAACACACTCGGAATGCAAATCAAAAGTATAATTAAACCAGCAAAGCAAAACGAAATGTACAAAACTGCATATACAAATAATTATATTTCCTAAAATAGTGGTTATTGAAGGCGATGCTGTCAAAAACTAAACCGCATAGAGGAATAACTCCACCTAAATTATAATTATATACACCTACAAACTACAAAACAACCTATATTCATATGAATGAAAATGTATATGTAACTTAAATGTATGTGAACTTAAATTATTCGGTAAATAAATAACTTAAAACAAAGGAAATATAAATCAAGGGCTGAAGGTGTTCTGAAGGATTATGAATATACTTCACAGCTTTAGTGTTTTGATTTTTAAAATTTTGGATTTCGCGCCAAGTTCTGTAAGCAGTTGGTAGACTGTTTACACTGCTTAAGAAAAAGGGATGCCATCATGCAACGCGAACATGGTTGTGTCTCGGCTAAATCGTAACTGATAAAGCGAATTCCCTGGTATTCAGTTACAGCGTATTCAAGCGAAACACGGCGAATTAACCAAACAAGAACAAAATTGGTTTGTGTCTTAATGTAGCCTAGACTTGTTTTAAACTTTAAATTTTAATTACTTTTAAAAAATTGCACTAATTTTTTATAAACTTGTTTTAATTATTAAAATCAAAAAGATTTTTTTTAAATTTCGGTCAAAAAAATGTTGTTAAAATATTATTAGAATTGAACAGATTATAATATTTTTTGAATTAAAATAAATAATTATTAAAATATTTATTTTTTAAGAGCTATATAAAAATACAATTTTTGGTAGAAAAAATTCTAATTTTTAATTTCTAATTTTCGACCGTAAAAAAATTGTTGTCAAAATATTTGTTTTATATTTACATATAAAATGAAAATTTATAAAATTGATATTCTTGCTTTTTATTTACTTACTTTTTAATTAATTTCCCGTGTTAAATAAAAATGTTCTCAGTGTACTTTTCAGAGTCGAATATAACACAACGCACATTCTCATCTGCGCTCACACAGTTTTCAGCCGTCGGATCGTGAGCACGTTAAAAGATGTCGCTGTCGCGCGTCGAGTCTTTTGATCGCGAACCAAAATAAACAAATTAAATATAAGCGAAAGTGTTTCCCCGGTACAAAAAAAAAATAAATGACAATCAGTCGAGTTAATATTAGCTATTATATTAAGCAAATCTAAACCAAAGTGACGAGTCCAACAACAAAGCTCAGTGAACCCGGTAAACAAATCAAACGACAAGTGATTATGGGATGCATTTGGGAGCAATGTGTGTGCATTTGATGGATGGATGTATTTGTGTATTGTGCAAGTCCTTTTGCGGCTCCTTTGCATCCCTTTCGCAAATTGGCGCTATTTTCTGTTTGATGCATATTGTTCTACCATTGCAATCAAAATGCAGTTGAAGCTGCAATCACAAGTTTACAGTGGGCTTTTCTCTGCCGGCTATCGGAATTTATATTTTGAAATTCCTAGATACTTCTTTTTTTAAATTAATATATTGTAGAATGTTATGAACATTTTAAAATTGTGTTGTGAATTTTTTTTCAATTATTGTTTTGATAATTAGCCTTCTTACGAAGTTTAAAATGTTTTTCTAAATTGAAACTTTTTCTAAGTATTATAAATTTTGAAGTTTGGTTTATATATACTGTTATTTAACCTCGAACTTATTCAAAAACTAATTAAATACCAATCAGAAAAGTTGGAAAAACATACTTATGGACGTAAGACTGTAGTGTCAAAGACAAAGGCTTCTTCTTTTACGCCCAACCTCAAGCTGCATATGAGTTAATATTTGTCTAGTTTTTGAACGTGCCGCTTTTGTCTCAGCCTTTGTGTTCGCTACTCTTGTTCGTCTGACGCTGAAGTTGAAAAACCAACCAGGTCCTGGGTCCACTTTGGGTGACGGCATCTTTGAGGAGTAGGCCGAGGGGGTGGCGGAGGGGAGGCTCGGGGCATAGGGGCATCCACATCACAGCAAATAGCTCTACTTTCCACTCTCGCTGAAAGTGCTATCCTTTTGCAGGATAGCTGCACTGGCTGCGGATGCGCGGGTGTGCGAGGACGACTCCCTGGCGCTGTAAAATATGCAATTAGAAAGACATCAAAGCACAGTCACCGCTCAACCCAACACTGATAGCCCGGTAGCACCCACCACCCACCACCCACCACCCCCACTGCCTGCCGCCCACCGCCCACCACTTACTTTACCGCCCCCGCCCAGAGCCACTCCCCCATTTTCTGTGTCGCCTGCTTGCTTTGCTATGCGCTTTGACACAAGCACAGGGACACACTCAAAATAATTGTCTAGATTTGGAGCTCAAAAGTAATAGGTTCTACCTACTGAGAAATTATTTCTTCTTAAATAAATAGCAAAATTAAAGCCAGGCAACTTAAAAATGAAACCTATACTTATCACACTTATTTAACAAATTTTCAATGTATTTTTTTTTTAATATCAAGATTTATTTTCTCTAATGAAAAATCAAGTAATATGGAAAATGAAAACTTTCATTTGAAGTGCAAAGTGCAAGGACACCAGGCCAAAAAATAAAAAAAAATATATAGAAAGGGTGGAAAAGAAGGCTCTTGAAGACCCCAAGCCGAAAAGAGTCTCATCATTACTGCTCCCCTCGCAGTTCCTTTCACTTTGTCGGCCTTTACCACTGGCGCTTTATGATATTATTTATTTATATTTTTTCACTTTTAATAAAATGTTGTCGCCGTTGCCGGCGTCGTTTGCCATTGCCCTCGCTACTTTGCCTTTGTGGAAAAGAGGAACGCTTTGCCAAACTGGCGGCCAAGCGAGGTCAATTGGCTTAATTACTGTGTGACATCGTGTGGACAAGTGGCAAAGGCGGATGCGTCTTCGAAACGCTTCCACACTCGCCTCCGAGTGAACAGTCTTACATTTATTTATGTATATTTCAGCAGCAGATAGCTCAACTCCCTATCAATAGAGTCCCTTGTGCGGCAGACCATTAAATTTAATCGTTTTTCATTTTTTGTCTGTGTTTTTTCAATCACTATCTAGTAACGAGCATCGCAGGCCCACTATGCATAAACATTTACACAAAGAAAAACCCAATTTAATGTTACTTAAAAACTTTTAAGTTTTTCCGTTTTACATGGAGCTTGAAAAATGCTTTTAACTAAGATGCTGAAACTTAATTTGATGTAGAATTGTTGTAATTAAGTAGGAAACATTTTAAAAAAATTTTAAATTTTATTTTTACCTTAAAAACATAAACCAGAACTTAATTTAATTTTTTCGGTGCAGGAAAATCAGTTTGGATATTGTGGAAAGTAGTCCGTAAGCGTCTGCTTATCATACGGATGTTCATTGGCCATGTAGTGAACCCAGTGAAACTTTTGACTTGTGACACACTCATTTCCTTTGGCCGCAACAACTTATCAGTGCGCACAAAATGCACTCGACATAATCAACATAAAGTAAAAGCAAGCCAGTGCATAAATAAGTGAGCAAAAATCCAGACAAAACAACGATAAAAATGCGCCCGAGTGGCTGGGGAACTCTGCTGCTACTGCTGCCTTTTTGTGTGGTGAGTGCGGTCCGCCAGTTGGATGAGAATCAGAGCACCAAGAACGATCACCTGCAATCCGGAGAGCGACAGGTGCGTCGCCGTAACCCGAAGAGCAATGCCTCCGCCGATCACCATCGTCATCCGAAGAAGAACAGTCGAAGTCAGTCCATAAGCCTCGATTCGGATGACTACGACTGGCTGGATGCGGATACCAGTGAGGCCATCGATAGCATGGAAGCCACGGCTGTAGAATCTGTCAAACCGTCCGGAGATTCACATGGTAAGTTGATAAGAAAGTTTAACCCAGTGACCTTTAGCTGACACTTCAAAAGCAGCCGCTTATCAGTTGCATACAATAAAATTATGAGTGACAAACTACTAGGGAGCAAGTGGGATTATTTATAAAAAATAGTAGTACAACGAATTTCAGATATGAACATTTATATTTAAAGTAAATGAACACATATTTCAGTGCAATTCATAAGGATTATAATTGTAAGTGCAATTGATGCCAACATATTTTGATTTAAAAAATAGAGGCAAAACAAATCAATTATGATGGATAAACTAATTTCACGTATGACTTTTAAATTAAGTACCTCCAATTTGTGATTCCCTGTTGTGCATATCTAATCCAGTATTCCATATATTTCGCATTTATTGATGCGTTCAAAAACTGGTTCACTCGTTAATTTTAATGTTGTCACTTTCATTCACTCCTGGCTCGCCGACCCGCATTTTTTAGGGCTGGTCAGTTCAGCTCGGCTAGAGGAATCAACAAATATAAACTGTTTTTTTACGGCCCCTCCCACTTTGATTTGCATGTAAATGGAACCACACTCCGGTCCACACTCGCATCCACTCACTTAATCAAAAGCAATAATTTTCTTTTGATCGCGAACGAAATGTTTTAATTGAAAGTGCTGCTGTTGATGATGATGATGATGATGATGATGACGATGATGATGCCACTGTTTTCAGAAACAGCCTATCCGTATTTGTATCTGTATCCGAGCGAATGCGTGCTCGTACTCGAAACCAAATTGAAACTGTGTTAAAAATTAGTTTAAATTGCTGCAAAGCTGGGCTGCCTGATGGCGCCAGCATATAAGAATCCAAGATACACTTCAGATTCAGCCCCTTCTTCATCGTTTTATTAGCTCGCAGCTCGAGTGAATTATGGTTTGGGGATGGGGGTGTCAGTGCATGATAAATGTGTTAGATTTCCAATGAAATTTTATGGCCTGCTCGTATATGTCGCCGCCTTGGAGCTTAACTGATTGTCGCTCTTTTCGCAAAAGGAAATTCTTCGGGCTGCCGGCGTGGTGTTGTGCATCCGAAATGATTTGAATTGTGCGGCATTTGAAGTGATTTGCATACAAATAGCCATCGTTGGATTTCCTTTGGATGCGTTGGGGCCGTAAAAAAGCTATTAAACAATCAGTTTTGTTGCACTCACGTTAATCAAATGGGTGGTCGGATGTGTCCACCTCTTTGTGATGGGAGTTATCTCCGCCAGCGACGGAGAGCTTGGCGACAAATCAGCTGTGACACTTGACATGCGGCAGCGAATCGGGGACTGCCATTCAGTGGGTTTCTTTATTTATAGAAGCCTCCCCATCCCACAGCTCCAATGTGCATGGGAAGAATAAAACACACAGAGAAATTTCTCAAGCCACATTTTGTGCAAATTATAAAACATTTTTATAAACATTTACGGGTTTATGTTGTACCAGGTTATTAAAATTTTTAATTTATTTGTAGTTTTATTAGCTCCCCAATTCAAGATTACCTAGTTTTCTTCAGTGTGGTGCGTTGACAGTCAACTTAGATCATTGGCCACAGTAAAAAATATCATCAGCAGGCAAAAGACTGCGCAACTTTGCAACTAAAACTGAAACTAAGATACATCATAAAAATAGCACTCAACAACACACTAAACGCAGAGTAGCAGGCACAAATGAAAACATTAACAGTTTTAAAAATAAATGCCAAATAAAAACTGAATTAGAATGGGCGGAAAATCAAATGGGGTAAATGACAACGCCAGTCGAATCAAAAAGGCATTTTCCAAGCGATTTGTCACAGATTCGCATTTGCACATTTGACTCTCCAAATCAATGTTCATAGGCCGTGGCCAAATTTATTTCGGTGGACTTCAAAGTAAATTTCCGCTAAAATTAGTCATCCAATGCGACAACAACAACAGAAAAAAAGGCAACTGTCCGGACTCGGTTGGCCGAAATGAAATGGCTGAGCCAAAAATACGTAAGTTTCCGAACAAGAAATGGGGAAAAATCTTAGCAGTTTTCACTCCCCTCCGGTCCATAGTTCTTGCCCTCCTTTGGCAATTGCACACTTAATTAATGGGCACTGCTTTTGATCTTCTGTGAAGTTCAGTAGCCCCCCAATTCCTGCCTCAAGTGACAAAAACTGAAATTTTTCACGCACTCAGCGAAACTCTTTGAACCCGCCCTTTACGCCCAGCCAACTGTCACACGTCCAAGTCCCCGGATCCGGAGTTTCCATTCCGGAGATCGGGGACATGTGTCGCAGATGTCTGACATGGGAATCGCTTTCGACCAGTGATGCGAGGTGTGACGTGATCACAGGAAAGTGGGCGAGTTTAAGGGATCTTTGGGGATCACTGGGAATTAAATTCAAGAATTCGTGTCACGATTTTAAGATCTGTTCGAGTAAACCTACTCATTCATATTCATCTGATTGGGATAAGCAGTCTATCTTGTTGTTCGATCTGCAAGGAAATCAGAATAATGTCAATTATAGGTGAGTCAAGTCGTTACAATTGGCAGGTAATACATCTTGAAGATCTTATATCTAATGTATATTATATTTAAAAATAGTATTTTTCTTGCAAGAAATAGTAAAAATATAAATAGACCTTTTAAAGCGATCCTTATATGAATCTTAAATATTTTTAACTCAATTTATGGTTTAAAAAAATAATTCTAAAATTATTCGATTTAATCTTGTAAATTCATTGGGTCCCTTCAATATTGAAAGAAAAAATTCACTTATCACGCTGCCATCTCCGATCCCAAATCCCCAGATGCTTCCCCATTTCTTTTCGCGAGAAAAGTTCAACACCCAATGAGCAATCCTCCAAATGAACCGCAGCCAGAAAAACAGAAGGGGAAAAAGAGAGAAAAAAAGAAAAAAAGAAAAGAAAACAAGCAGTAAGTGCTTAATAAGTAATCAGTCACCCAGGGTATTCGTAGATAAGCAGGATACCATGCCACCTAATTAGTGCGAAAAGTGAAACCCCGCCTTTTGATAGTTGAAGTGTGATTTGTGCCAGAGAGGAAGTGTATCTCGCAACAGATTCCTACCAACATGTGGCGATCATGATCATGACCACGATTGGGAATCGGGTGAATCAAGTGAATCCGCCTGCAATCCGCTCCTTTAACGATCCTCTGGCAGATCGCTCGCTGTTTTCTGTGGCATTTATTTAAATTTTAATTTACTGAGTGGTGTCAAAATGCGTGAGCCAAGCCATTAAACCCTGATACGCTGCACTTTGCTTACTTAACTTCTTGTTTTCCACTCGCAACATGCTCACTTTTTGTTTGTTTTTGCCTCTCTTGCAGATATCTTCACATGTTGCAATCAGGTCTTCGGCTCATGTCGCACAGCATGCGAAAATGTAAGTATCAAGATCGGTGGAAAGGGGAAAGGGGTTGCCTTTGTGGGTAGGATTGATCATATATCAAAAGTGCGTATGGGTACGGGATGCAACGGGTGGTACAGCCAGGGACAGACATTTTGTTGCACCTTGGGATATTTCCAAGTTTGCTTTGAATTTTGTAAGTAGATTAATGAGCCAATTGATTATGATCATAAATAACATCAAAGATTAAGAATTTCATATATAAATGTATTTTTGGAATCAATATTGATCTCAAAATCCAATATTTAACAAACAGAAATTGTTTTAAGAAATACAAGAAATAAATGTATTTTTAAATATAGAAATTTTGTATGTTTCCGCTATTGTTTTTTAGTGACCGAACAATAGCTGAACAAACAATATTTATATACGTTTCCGACGACCTCTGCATAAATTTCCTATTCGAACATTTTCACTCATAACTTTTTTACCCAAATGCGGTGTGTGAGGCGCCTTAACCACGACCAAAACCAACTCGAAGGGAAATGATGTGTCTGTCATAAATATTAAACGCCAGCCACGGGCAGCCAGCCAGCCAGCCAGCCATAAGTATGAACACCTCGGACAGCAGATCAGATACAGATTGAACAAGCCGATAAGGTGGAAAAACTACTGATCAAGCCACGTTGCATTTCCTGGTATTTTGATGGGCCCATGAATCCTCTTTCCCTGCTTATGAATGGTGTGCGAGAGGTGCATACTAAGCAAAATGAATTTAGAATTCAATAAACGTTGATCCGTCAGACTGTCACACGCAGAAAGTCCATTGAAAACGATTATGACAGGCTTTAATGGTCGTTCAATTTCGGTAGAACTTTGAATGCCGTATCCACATCCGCTGGCTGCTGATTGTGGAGCCTTGTGCCAAAAAGGATAGAAAAATCCGTACAAATTGCATTGTTAATTAGCATAAACTGGCAAACAGGTAATTGCAACTCAAAGACCGAACTCAGACCAAAGGCACAGACTTTTACAGAGAGAAAAAAAAGCAATAGAGTGATAAAAACTATATTTACTTTTAGTTTAATCAGTTTTAATATGTTCTTTTAATTCTCAGAATCACTAATTATTTTCAACAAAGCATTTACAAAATAATCAAGTATCAAATTGTAACTTTTAGATCTTTAAATATGTTACTAATTAAATAGCGAGTATATTACTTTTGCAAGACTCTTACACTAATCTCAAGTGTTATTTTTCCTATCTGCAGACTGGAGAGCCAGCCCAACCAGTTTGCCACTCAAAGTCATTCATAAAACCCGAGCCGGCTGAAAATCAATTTGTTGTCTATGAGACTGAGTGTCGTGTGTGCAGTTGTCGGTAGTCTGCTCCTAGCCCCGATTTAGTTAGAGGCAATGCCAGCAATCAAATCACTGACATCATTTAACTTTGTAATCATAACCATTTTCCACCCAAAACCAATTAGTTTTCCAACTGAAAGTGGGCTGTGGCTTTGCCAATCTTTTCATTTAGAAATGCAAATGAAGGCATTAAATCTTTCGGCCAAATTGAAACTGACAAACAGGATAATGCCAACCGACCGGTTCCGTTCCCAGGGGCGTAACCCAAATCCACTTTTGAATTGCTTTCCACTCTCGTGCGAAAGATTTGAGAGCTAGATCTTGCAAGTGGGTGTCGGGAAATAAGAGACTCCTTGATATCCGACTCCCCACTCACAAATTGTTCTGTTTTCGGTCCATGAATGTGTGAAAAGTCGAACCCGAGACGAGAGATCTTCCCGAGATAAGTGAAAATTTACGCGCACTTTATTATTGACAAAATGCTCTTTTGTGGCCCCGCAGTCTGATAATTGCAACAGGCAATTCTGTGGGCCTCTATCCGATGGAATTTTGTGCCAAGGTGGGCAGGTTGTCCTCGACGAGGAGGTTCCGGTGGGATGCCATGTATGTATGTAGCTATCGGAGTGTGTGGGAGTGCGCGACATGGTCACGGACACTTCATTAACAAAACTGCAACAGACACGCAGAGGACTGCGGCTCAAATGAGGGGAAGGAACCCAGGAACTCACATGGAAAAGTGCGTACCAAACAGGGGCGTAGTTGATGAAAGGTTCCATACAATTTAAAACAAACATGTGATTAAATCCTTTGAGGAGTATAATTATTTTCAATTGCCTGTTTTACCAGCGCATTTCCAAGTGGTGGGCTTTAAATGATTTTCTGCGTGACGTTCAAACAAATATTCCATTAAAATTTTACAGTTCAAATTATAGACATACAATTTTCTACAAATTTTTTGGAGCTGTTGGAAAATAGAAAATGGTTATTTTATGCACTAGTTAATTTCACGTTTTACGTATTTTCTATTTAATTTTTTAAGAAAGAAGTTTTGAATGAATAAACAATTATCTATATATTAAATATAAGACTCCTCCAAATGAACCTCTACGAAAATCAAACCCCTCTGAATCTCGCACTATCTACACCTCAGTTTTTGTTAATTTGTATTTATGGGAATGCCACCAGGCTCAAGATCCAGACAAGTTTCGAGGACAAGCACACGAAGTATCTTGAATAGACATCGCTTTACTCAGATTACTGTGGCAGATACGCGAGTCTCGCACTGAAATGAGCCTGGAAATTTGTTATTGAAGTTCCCTGAGCCTGTTTTTTTTATCGATAGAAAGAGCAAGAGCAGCAAATGTAATTTATGATGGTGTCAGGAGGAGAACAGCATTCAAAAATGTAACATAATACGCCAAAAATACAGCAACAAAGAGAGCAGATAAAAACTGCAACCTGCATGTTTTGAACCCTGTCTCAAAACTAAATTCCGACCCTGATTATAACCCCATGCACTTAAAAAAAACATCAGTGAAGTTTTTAAAGGCTAAGACAACAAAGTTATCAAATAAATAAAAGAATTTTTAATTTTTATTCAAATTTTTCGGTAACTATAATTTTGAATTTTATCTTTAAAATTTTTTAGCATTTTTTTGAGTGGTAAATGTGAAAAATTGCTTTGAAACCCAACAGGTTGCGGGTCAGGAGCGGGTTAAGCGCTTGGCCGATGATTAAGTTTTATTGCGATTAATAACTTGTTGTCTATTGCAATTTATGCATATTTTTCCAGTTATCTCTGGTTGAGTTTGCCACCGGCGCTGGAGGCGATAATCGCGAGGAGCTGCGCAAGTATTGTCAACTGCACCAAGTGGAATTTTGGACTTGCGTCAATCAGACTTTCGATGGTGAGAGCGGCGGGGAGCGAAACTCGTTAGGTCGTTTAAATAAATTAATTCTTATTCGCAGCGGTCACCCGTGGAGCGGACTGGTCCGGAAGACGATGTTGCCAATTTGGCGTTCTGCCCCATTGCCGCAATGTCTGTGCCACTTCGAATCGCTCACCTGTGCAAAATTGCCGGCGAAGCGATGAGCAGATGCTATACGACTGCCTGGAGCGCCAGGAGGCAGCAGATCAGTGCTGTGGCCAAGCCAGAACCTCTGAGTGTCTGGAGGTAAGAATAGCCAACTAAATAAAACACTTCTACAAATTAACAAACCGCGAGCATTGACTATTTATACTTTAAAGCTTGATTAAGTTTATTCTGTATATTTTAGGATTGAAATATACACAGAATATTATTAAATCCTGTATATGTAAATCATTGATTTATTAAACACTTTGAAAATAATTTTTATTTACAGGCTTGTCGAGCCGTTTTTGAACCCGCGAATGACAATCACGACCATGTGGATATTAATGGGGCCTGTGGGGATCGCAACGCGGATGTGATTCAGTGCATAAACAACCACACAGACATGTCTCCACTGGCGAATGCAGAGCAGTGTATGTACACTAAATTAAATAAAAGAGATTATATTTATAAAGCGATTTACCATAGATTTACCCTGTTGTGAGTACAGCACCAAGGAGCATTGCCGGCATACGTGTCGGAACCTTCTTCACCAAAATGCCACCTTAATGGAAAGGAGTGAGGTGATTTTCTCTCGATTAGAGGCAGCAGGATGTGGCTCTCCGTTACCCCAACTTCCCTTCTGGCAGTGTTTCCTTACGGTTACTGGAAAGCTATATGTTCCGGGTGGATCGGGAAGAAGTGCGGGATCTTTATCCCAAGGACGCATAACTGGGCAGGGAAATTCGCTAGGGGAACCCAATCACCTAGGAATGGATGCAGCTAAAAGGCAGTGCTGTGAGCAAGCCAGTAGCCACAAGTGTAGAAGATTGTGTAACCAGATCTTCACCAGCAATTGGTGGGATGCACGATCCAGTTTCGAGAACGAGTGTATGGATCAGCCAGCGGAAAGGGAACTCCGAAGATGTATAGAGAGTGTTGATGCACCTTGTGAACTGGGATGTCAGGGTCTTAGTTTTTGCACCAATTTCAACAATCGACCCACGGAACTCTTTCGCAGTTGTACACCAGAACATGATGCAGCTGCTCGAGAGGATTTACAGCTCCTGCAACAGCGAGGAACGGTTAGGGTCCTGGGACAGGAGCTCTTCATCAAGAACACCAGTCGATGTGCTCCTGAAAAATGGCAGGCGTTGGTTTGTGCCCTCCAACTAAAACCCTGCACTCGAATGGGACTCTTCAATGGCATCTGCAGTGAGGATTGCCACGAGCTACTGGATGAGTGTCTGGATTGGACATTGCAGCACCAGCGACCAAAGGATATATGTTCTAGGCTAAAAGAAAAAGATGAAGATGCTCCACTGCCTTGTATTTCTTTGGAGAGCTATCTTAAACCAAGTACTGCAAATCCCGAGGAATCCCAAGAGATAACCTCACCATGCTCGAAAAAACCCTGCAATGGCAGCGAGGTGTGTATTCTGCAGCGGGGTGGAAATCAGGGATACTCCTGCATACCTGGTTGCAATTTGGGACAGGACTCCAAACTATTTGTGCCATTCGGCGCGTATGTGCGACTTGGAAAGAGCAATATCCACAAGAAAAGCGAAGTGGGTCAGTTTCCTTTGGCCGAGCATATTGTGTGCTCTTGTGGCTTAAAAGGACACCTGGAGCAATGTCAACCTTTACCGAGCTATATGCATGCCCACTGCATCCTTCCTGGTGCCAGAAGCTACCGCCATGGATCCTCATTCTACCTGGAGTGTAATCTTTGCAGTTGCTTTGCCGGGGAGATCACTTGCACCAAACAGCAGTGTCGTCTGCCGGGATTCGTGGACTCGGGATACACCAGTCTGCCATGCAATTGTCCAGCTCATTACGTTCCCGTTTGCGGCTCCAATGGGAATACTTATCCCTCGGCCTGCGTTGCCAAGTGCCATTTACCGGAGGGGGACTACGTCTACGGAGCCTGCAATGCAAGGAATGCCTGCCAGGCAGCACCTCCAAATAGTTGTCCCCCTGGAACCCAATGCTTGGACAACAGGAAGGTGTGCCTGGCCAGCATGCAGCGACCCTGTCTACAATATGTGTGTGGTAAGTTGCAGAGAATTCATTTGTGTTTCTTTCTTCTTAATAAATGAAGTTTGTATCTCTAATGCTCCCTTTGTTTATTCATTACAGTCAACGCCACCGCTTCGAACTGTTCGCCCTTCCATCAGGGGGAGGTTTGCGATACTCAAGGACGCACACACCCCAATGCCTGTGCTCTGCTAAAAGCCAATCCCGAAGGTCAAGTGGCCTATTGGTCTGCCTGTCAATCGAGTCGCTACTCACCTTCTCCAGTCTGTGGAATCAATGGAGTCACCTACAAGAGTAGTTATGCGGCCAGAGCGGAATACGTGTTGGTGGATTATGTGGGTCGCTGTCGGGAGGTGGGTTTGCTGGCCAGCGATATGGGAAGACGGTGTCGAACTGTCCAGTGTCCCGCTCCTGTCTCTAAGCATTGTCGATTGATTGTTCCACCGGGAGCATGTTGCCCTCTGTGTGCGGGTGGCGCCTTTAGGATTATTTACTCCAGAAAGCAATTCGATAGGGCCATGTATGGGCTGAGGGCACAGAGCAGCACTCTGTTGACCCTGCATGGAGTGCTCCAACAACTGGATGGACTTGTTCAGGTCAGCGAATGCCAGCTGACTGGATTCCTCACCATGGAGGTGGGCATCTTTGTGGCTTTGGTGCCCTCAAGTAGCATTAAACGACCCACGCGTCTTCAACTGGAGGCCTGCGCAAGAGAAGCAGAGAAGATATCGTCCCTAATCAACGCACAATCACCTAGGATCACCACCAATCTAGCCTTATCCTGTTTGACGGTTTCGCATCTACTAGAACCCACGCCAAATGGAGCAACATCCTATGGTTCTCACACCATGTGGTTGCTCTCCCTACTTTTGTTAGCTTTTAAATTAATCATATTCTAAGTTAGTCTAAGGAGGAGCGTGTATGATCTGACTCAATCAAGTGAATTCTTGGTGCCAATTAATCTGTTAGTCTAAGAAGACGGTAAGTGCCTTCAACTGTTAGGAATTGACCCTCTATACCATGTGATATTAGCTAAATTAATCGTTAAGCTTTAAGTGGCAGATCCGAAAAGAGAAATGTCCTTTTTATACTTATTGTTTCGTACATGCCAGGGACCGGATTTTCAAAATCAATGTTATATACTTAAAATCTTCATCTTATTTCTAAATTAGATTGGTTTCATAATTTCTATAATTTCCTAACTTAAAATAAATTATTCGAAATGTAGTAAACCTAAAGTTTTTAAAATGAATAGACACTTTGGTTTCCTGAGATTAAATATATTTAATGAAGTAACTAGTACAAAAAGAGATTTGAAAAATACTTAACTGTTCAATTGTAATATAATTTTCTGGTCCCCGGCAAGTGTTCGTTTATGACCAAAGCAACGTCCGTTTAAGAGTATCGCTAGTCTAATAAAATCCCTTAAATAAAACACTGACCTGAGTTGAAGCATTACTTCCTTTATTTAACCACTCCAAGCAGATCCACTGAGCCAAAGCTCTATTATAATAAACGTACGAAAAGGTAGAAAAATGAATCCCTCTAAGAAGTCTCCATTGGCACCACCTGAACGCGTTCGGTGACAAGTAGATCCTTGACGGTGGTGTGCAGAACGGGTGTGGTGCCATGCTTGAAGCGGTAGTCCAACTGACGCTCGCCCTTCTTGTTGGCCAACTCATAGTTGCGCAGATATTCTACGCTGCCCTTGCGAATCACGCACAAGTCGATGTTGGAACCGGAACCCAGATCGTTAAACACTCCGGAAGCAATGGCATCGCGCACCAGTCTCTTGCCCTCCTCCTCGGACATGTCGGGTTTCCAGCGACTTTCAAAAACGGTCATGGCTGCCAACGAACCCGATCCCATGGTGGCATAAGGCAGTTTATCAGAGCTTCCATGTGGGTGGATGGAGTAGATGTGGGGACCAGTCTTATCCACCCCGCCGAGCACCAAGGCGGCACTGATGTGTCCCTGGTAGCGGAAAAGCATCTGCTTGAGCATCACATTGGCGGCCACTACGCGTACCTCGCGCTCAGTTTGAAGACGATGCAATTCCAGTTGGGAGGAGATTAGATCCGTTGTCATCTCGGTGTCTGCAGCGGTTCCAGCTCCACAGCAGCTGCAAGAAAACTTATTAGTTTGAGTATTGGTTAAGGCGTAAGAACTATTTTGGTAAAATATTTCAGAAAGGTATAAATTGAATCCGTAAGGAAATGAACCTAATCTAGAGACTCACTATATGTTCTTAGCCAAGTAGTGGATCTTGGCGCAGTTCTTGTCTGACACGATGGGTCCCTCTGTAGCACGCGTATCGGCACCCAGGATAACGCCATCCTTGAAGATAATGCCAACAATCGTGGTTCCTGTTTTCGTGGTGGTCGGTGGCTTGAAGCCTCCTTTCATCAAAGTCGCATTGCTAAAAGCAAGAAAAAGAGTAATTGACAAAAGCCGCTTAAAGATTTCGTAGCGTTCCGGACGATTCTTACCGCTTGCAGTTGTCAAAATTGAAGCCAGCGCGTGGCATATCGCGTGCCAAATCCAAATCCATTATTTGTTCCTTTTATTTCAGCTATATAACACGAAGAACTAAAGTTTTCTTGTTTTTTGCCGAGCGGGATGACAAACAAAATTGTTGAAGGCGTGATAGAGCTGGAAGTAACAACGATTATATCGATTGCATAGGGCTAAGCGATATTTTATACGGATTCACGACATTTCCGATAGTAAATTCTAGCTTATTATTTAATATAGATAATAAATATTTTAAAGTCATTTTTATTATAAAAAATAATGTAAGATATCTGCATCATTAAAAAATATGAAAAAAAATAAATTATTTGGCGGAACAGCTGTTTAAGGTTGCCCCTCATGTTTTGAAAACTTATCGATATGTTGATACAATTGGAACAGTCGAAGTAAAGTGCCATCGCTCCTGAATTTTGAATCCCTGGAAAGTATTTTGGTAATTTACCATGTCTGCGGCCACAAAATTACATAAAACAAGCTGGTGCGCCCTCCGGCAGCTACAGCAATACAGAACTAAGGGTAAATATCACTAATTAACATCCTTTTCATTGACCACAGATCGAGGAAGTGGTTTACATAATGCCGGTGTGCGCCCATGTTCAGCTGAGCTCCAGTGCTAGTGATGGCATGTTCAGCGGTGTCTCAGTGCGAAAATAGCTACTCTTTAAAAATCAATTTTTTTTTAATATAACATTTTGTAAAATTAAACTTAAATAAGCTTGTTTGTTACAGCCAGCTTCAGCTCCAGTTCAGCTTCGATAGACAAGCGAAACGAATTATTCAACCAGGAGCAACGGAGGCAACGGGATGCAGTGGGACGCATCGATAAGATCGAGGTGCGTTACCTAGGACTTCCCGAGGATGTGACTCTAGTGATGAACAGTAACATCTCCACACCCTTCAATTGTGCCCAGCACCTGAGTGAGGGGCACTGCAAAAGATCGGCACTGGCCCTGATTGATGGCAGTGTTCCCTGGGATATGCACAGACCTTTGCAGGAGTCCTGCACCCTGCAGCTGCTCAACTTCCATGTATCCGAGCCTCACGTGGTCAACAAGTGGGTGTGATTATTAATATTGAAGTTAAAAGTATATTTATTTGAATTTCTTTCTTGCAGAGCCTTCTGGCGCACTTGCAGCTTTATGCTGGGAGCTGCTCTGAATCGCGCCTTTAAGCCAGAGGCTAATCTTCAGCTCCATAGCTTCCCTGGACCCAACAGTAAGCTAAAGTGTCTTGATTTGTATAACTTACACTATAAATATTTATTATGCTTACAGTCAAATCTGGAAGCTTTGTGCACGATATTGTTCTGCAGACCCAGTCATGGCAGCCATCAAAGGAGGAAATGCGTGCGATCTCGGCTGAGATGGTAAAATTGGCCGCGCAGGACCTGCGCATAGAGCGCCTGGATGTCCAACAGGATGTCGCCCAGGAGATGTTTAAAGATTCCAAGTACAAGAGCGAACAGTTGCCCAGCATTGCACAGCAAACGCATGGAAAAGTTACTTTATATCGCCTTGGTGACCACATCGACATCTCACGTGGTCCAATGGTTGGTTCGACCAGTTTCCTGGGCAAATGTACGATCTCTGCGGCCCACAAAGTGGCAGAGGAAGGCCCTAATGGCGCTTTCTATCGAATTCAGGGCGTAGCTTTGCCCTCCGGCTTCCAGCTGAACCATGTGGCGTATGGCGTACTAGAGGAGCGGTCCAAAAAACCTGTAAGAAGTCTTCATTGATCGGTTTGAAAACCTCTGTGGATTTTTATTAATGTATTTTGTATTTTAGAGTCCCGCCCGCCTGCCCAATGAACCATTTGAGGAACAACAACAACTGCAATTATCTTAAATCGTTCTTTAATATTTCAAGATACACATTAAGTGTTAACAGGTAAATCATTAAAGAGCGTACTTATTTGTTACAAAAACATAACTGAATTGAAAAATATTGTGTATACAATGTTTGTCTTTTAACGATTTCACATAATTCTTAAATTATTATTGGTTGAACTTTTAAAAAACTCGGAGTTTTTTAAAGCTACAAGGTCAGCGTGTAGGGGCAATCTTAAATTATTCTATGAAACACTTGCGGTTACTCTAAACTATTCTTCGAAAACTTTACATTTTGTGCAGTTTCTAGCACACAACTTAGTTGGGCAAAACAGACTTACTTTAAAGTTCTAGACATTTTTATTACACTAAGGAAAGAGCTGGTTTAATCCAGCGTACATTTTGCTGACCACAGACTATAACATTTGGTAACGATTTCATCTTTAACATTTTGGGCATGCTTGAAGAAGGCAAAGTAACGGAGATTCTAACGAAAAGACTTAGACTACTATCTACAATAAGAACACGAAAAAACCATTTGAGATTCAGATTCTCAACACATTTTTAAAACCTCTTAAAAAGACCCTCCAAATCGTGTTCATTCAGGGCAATAAGCAACATTATCAGTCCACCCAGGAGGATACCAATAATTTGTATAACAATTCCTTTTGGATCCTTGGCCATCTCCGGATTGTGGGCCACACTCATCGTTGGCACCAGATCGGCAAAGGCAATGTAGAGGAAAGAACCTGCGGTGGCTGCATAAATCCATTGGGTCATTCCATCACCGATTCCGGCGATGAAGAGACCCACGGACATGCCCACAAAACTGAGAACTGAGCTCACAATGTTCATGTAGACGGCTCTTCGCATGGACACGCCTGTTTGGAGGAGCAGAGCAAAGTCTCCCAGCTCGTGTGGCAACTCGTGGCAGAGGACTGCAAAAGCTGTGGCAAATCCAGTGACCGGATCACTGGCAAAAGCTGCGCCGATTGCCAGGCCATCGGTTAGATTATGCAACCCATCACCAATGATAACCATGAAGGCCACTGGAGTGAGTGGACGATCAGGGGTCTTTTCATCCAACTTGGCCTCCTGCAGCATTACGTTTAGTTCTCGAGGAGCAGGAAGTTCGGGAGCATCGTGAGGAGCCGGCTTCTCTGTGTGACCATGGCTGTGACCGTGACTGTGACCATGTCCGTGGCTGTGTCCATGTCCTGGCTTGCCTCCTTTAAGCAAAGGAATCAGGTTCTCTAGCATGTACATGAAGAGAGCCGCCAAGAAGGAGCAACCACATAGCAAGGCAGCCTCATTGCTATGTTTGTGATTCGATTCCAAGGGATTTACACCAGTCACCTCTTCTTCATGTTTCTCCTCCTTGAAAAGGGCATGTGGAAGCAAGTGCATCAGGGCATCGCCAGCTAGGGTGCCCACAGCAATGGCAATCAGGAACTTAAGGACTTCCTGGTAGGCAGCTGTCTTCATCAGAGGAACCAGAAGAATTCCCAACAATCCGCAAGCGGAGAGAATCAGCATGGAGATGCTTGCAAAGATCCAAGCTACAATAATTTCTTTTTTATATCTTGTCAAATTGAATACTGTTCAAGATTCTTACCGTCCCAAATTTTTTGGTTTTTATCGTGAAAGTTTTCCGATCGTTGAGCCGGTTGCTTGCACACTCCATTGTCGATTTGAGCCAATAAAGCCGGACAGAGTTTCATAAAAGCTCGTGGTGTAATTCGCACCGAGTTAATGAATTCGTTATACTCCTCCTCGGAGTTGTGAATGTTATCTGATGCACTGACTCCATTTTTTAACAATTTCTGGTAGGCTATGTTTTTGTGGAGATCGTTGTGGTCCACGAGCAGCGACAGCAGTGACTTCGGCGATAAGCAAGCGGCAACAGGTTCTAAAATTTGAAAAGATCTTTAGATACTTTTTTAAGCTTAATGGCTTTTGTAAAAAGTCAAAAACACATGTGAGAAAAATTTAAAATAAATTTCAAAGTGGTTTAAAAAAACATTCCTGCAAAAAGATGCATTAAAACCCCCATTAAATATTAAGTCATTTGAGTCACAAATAATTAACTTAAATTTAGCTTAGAGCTTCTTCGGCTTTCTGGGCAACACCTGTTGCTTCTATTTTTAATGTTTTATTTATATGCTTTTGGGGGGACGGTGGCCCAGCAGGTAGAGCGCTGGCCTCCGGTTCGGAAGGCCCGGGTTCAAGTCGAGCCCCAGGCTCCCCGAGAAAAAGAAACGGTCTCTTTTTCCAAATCTCCACCACTTCTATGCTCTATCGCTCACTTAACATTAGTAACAAATTTCGGCTCCCCGGACCCGCACACCCCCTCGTCCACGTTACTATGGACCCAACAATAAAACTTTCGTCACTCCTAGATGGCGACAGGTGGCATCCCCACCGCTAGGATAAGTCGCTACTGGCTTATCACCGGTACGATCGAAAATCATTGATAACGAATCCTCTACAAGAAATTGTAGAGGCTCTAAGCTCCCGGGGTGGAGTAACAGAATGTAAAAAAAAAAATTTATATGCTTAGGTGTAGGGAATTTCCTTTTTCCCTAATAAATCGTGTTTACTGCTCGAGCTTTGTTACTATTTTTCAATAGAAGTGCCAGTTACATTTCTCCGATCCCGAGACGTTGCTTTCTCAGCGGTTGATTGTTGTTATCCAATTCGCATGTGCGAACTTGCCATTAATTCTCTCGGCTGTTTAGTGAGAAGTTTATATGGGACAGCGGTGTAATGATTGTGTGCACTTCAATTAACTGTAAAGCCCAACCAACAAAAATAACAAACGAACCGATTGAGGCCTGTTTGTTTCTCGTTCTGTATCTGTATCTGTGCGATTTCAATTGTTGTTTTATTTTGTTTTGGATTTCCGCATCCATAATGCGTCCGTTTAACGTGTTATCGCCCTGTTTTCGCCGCCTGCTGACAATGATCTTTCCTACCTGCTGATTTACGGCTACATTTACGGCCCAAAAGGAGAAAGATATACGAATCTGATAATGCATATGTATTTACATACATATCTGATAATTTATGCGGCAAGGCCACGATCACAGACGGAACTTCCTATCAACCAAATGAGATGGGACGACTGGACTGACTGGATGGCATAATTGAATTGATGATAGACCGCAGTCGCCGGTCGTCGGTCGTCGGTCGCCTTGCACTTGGAAATCGGCCAATTGATGGAAAGAGTCGAGGCCGGGCTTCAACTATTTATACTTCCATTCTGCGGCGACATTTTGCCGTTCTCAATTTGTATTGTGGCACAGGTGGGGCTTTATTATGTTTTCTTGTTTATAATTGCCAGTCAAGTAGGCTTTAATCCGTGCGTTCTTAAAAATTTCTCGGATTTTGCGATTCTTAGACTCTTGGTATCCGTGCGAAAATCCAGCCTACTGTTTATGACTTTGTTTGCTGTCTGCTCTAGCCTATCTTAGTTATTATCTGTCACCGCTGATGGACGGTAAATAATACGTATACAAGTGGAGTGTGAAATCTCCGACTATAAAGATAACAATGGGGCATTTCTTTGGTAAATATTACGGGTAAATACTTACCGGAGCTCTCCCTCGGGTGTCTGTGCTTGGGGTCATGCATTTCCAGGAATTCCGGCACTTCTGGCCCTGCCACTGGCTTTGAGAGATTGCTGGAAGGCGTAGAAATTTCCACCTCCAACGCCTCCTCATCGGTGACATTAACGCGTGCTGGTTCGAAGTAACTGGTGACATTCGTGCTGTTCGTTGACTCCTTAGAGTATCCTTGTGGTCGGTGCTGATCGATCGTGTGCGAGGGATCAAATTGAATTTGACCCAAGTTCAAGCTGAACATTAAATGCTCGAGACCCTGTAAAATATGATTATAAATTGTGTTATACTTATAAGAAAAGGAAACTTATTTAATGCAGCAGAAACGTTTTGTTTATAATAAGCAAGCTAAATCTTTAAAAATTTGTTTCCCAGCTTTAAATTCTTGTTATCACTCGCAAACAGTTGGCGTAGAAGATAAGATAAACTATTATTATGTTTAGTTGCTACAAGCAAACTATTTTCTTTTTATGATAAGAAAATAACTATAATAGGTATTTAAAAGAATTATAACAACATTAGATCGGCTTAAAGTAGATAATTATGTTGTTCTTTGGTCGGAAACCTAGATGAGTCAGATTGGTTGCCAATTTGTCTGTTGTTGGACAACAACTCTAAATATTTTAGCACTATGTTCAACCTTGAACCTTTTAAGCTCCTATACAACAACTATTCACCTCGAAATTGCTGGAGATATAAGCAGAAACAACTGCCAGCTGTTTCGATTCAATGAGCGTCCCAAATACCCATTAAAAGAAAATTTTACCTTTTACCCATTTGATCATAATAATACTTCACGGAATTTGTAGCCTTCAATTAGCACTTGCAATTTTCAGCTAATTTGTCAAAGTTTTTGCTCTGGCTCGATCTATCAGAGATAATTACTTGATTTACTTGTCAACGTGCCAGGCAATTATATTTACATCTGAATTCATTTGTTTATTGTTATTCCTGTTGTCTGCCGCATTTTTTTGCTGTTGGGTAAACTGGGTGGAGGTTTCTGGGGGAGGGGGAAATCCATCTAATTGCCTTGACAGCTACCTGTCGCCGGGGATCGAGGCGTGTGTCAGGTTAATGATGAGTGGCTTCAAAAAATTCCTTAGCCAAGATCAGGATTGCGGAATTAGCATATGAACAAACATTAAGCAAACACGCGCCGGCATAAAACAAAAGGAATAAACTATTTATTATGGAGCACATGCGCCCACCAAACGACAATTTTACTTTCATTCAGCAAAAATTTGTTTGTGTGCCAAGTATACTATGTAATCGAAATTGGAATATTAGAATGATAATAGAATCTAAGGTGGGTGGCCAGGGGGTGGTGTCTTTAATGTTAGTATGCCGAGTGCGTAAAAAGTAGAAACATTTTAGTAACCTGGCATTAAAATGGACAGAGCGTATTGCGTAGCCTATACGCATGAATAATGTTAATTGGCTCGGATTGTATGGAATCGGACTGACTGTCCATAACTTTGGAGTCCACAAGCATAACGATCGCGTTGCGAAAGTTATAGATGAGGGGGTGCACACACATATTTCGTCAGCTGTGCCGAACTATAATCCTCATTAGGAGCAACCAGTCTTATCGGGCTAATCCCCTAATCTTTGATTCGGATAAGGAGGATGTTGTGAACCGGTGGCGGCGGTACTACGCCACTCATGTGGATGCTCAAGACGCGTACTGTATATCTCACAATGTGTACTGTTCGTTTGTCTGGATTTTGATTAAATTTATGATAATGCCAGCAATAAAGTCTACGTTTTGTATCATACGTTCCAAACGAGACGAGTGCCTCCTCCATCGTCGCCTGTGTTATAAAATTGCTCCGCGTGCATAAAGATTACAGTCTTTTAAGAGTGACGCGATTAAAACTGTTTAGAGTGTTTTTTGTTTGCCTGTTTGTTGACTTGGTCAGAACAGCATTGTTTCACTTTCACAATACCCAAATATTTGATTAACTTTAATTTTTATAAGCCCCAATTTTGCCCGACGACTCTCATTGTTTTTGTTGGTGTCCCCAAAAAAAAACCGAAAAAAAACACAGACTCACTAATTTTTTGCCATAACATTAACCGCAAAAGCTTTGTCCGTGTTCGACTTTGTTTACCTGTGCTCAAATTACTCTTGTGTGTGTTTACAAGGCTAGTTCGATGGTTTATTGGTTATTACCTCAAAGTTGATTGTCCCGCCATTGCCGTACTTTTGGAATATCTGCGACAGGTAGCGATTATATTCCGTGGAACTCCGTACTGGTTCGTAAAGAAGCGAACCCAGGCACAGGAGGGTTAAAACTAGCACCTGCTTTTTGGCCATCTTAATGGGCTGAACACTCAAGTGGTAAATTATTTTTTGATGGTCGAACTCGCACTGTTCTAGGCGTTCGTCATTTCACGGGGACTACCCGGGATTTTCTCGATTTTTTGCAGACGCGTGCGATCCGTACCGCTGCGGCCAACTAACGATCCCGTTCAACGGTCTTTTGAAATGACAGTTTCGCCCACGCAACGTTTTTATACGACTTTCGACGAGAGGTGGGCTCTCCTTTCTCCCTCTCTTTTTTTCTCTCTCTCTCTCTCTGGGGGAAGTTTTCATCACTCTGCGCACTCGCTGTAAACTTAACTGCCATTCCGGTTAAGCTTCAGAAAAGCTTTCGCTATGCCAGTTATCTTTGACGTCTAGAAAATTTAAAATAAAATGGCTGTAAATACCGTTACGAAAAACCATTGTACGCGATTTGAGATTAGAGACATGCTTGTTTATTATTAAAACCAATTTTAATATATGTATTTAAAATAACAAATAAAGCATATATTCGTTACATTTGCAGACCGGTATCGAGTATCTATTTACTAAACGTTAAAAAATGTATTGCATATCCGAAGGCCGTTTGAGTTTTAAATAATTGTCTTCAAAATTCTATGTGACCTAGTTTATATGTCTCTGGAATAAAGTATTTTAAATAAATTGTTACAATTAGTTTGCAAACTAATAAACTGTTTTGACATCAAAATAAAAAAGAATCTATTATGAGCTCAATGAGAAATTAAAGACAACAATTTAAAAAACCCAAATTAATTTAAGAGCCCGATATAAAGAGAATATACAATAATTAAACCTCGTTTGCAATTAAATATTTTTTGTTCAAAAGCGGCAAGCCATTTGAAGGCCCTTTAGCTGTGTTTAATAGTTCCAAAACTAAATCATAAAATTACAACTCATTTGGTATTTTTAAATTGTTTTTTATTAACTGTCTTATACAAAACAAATTCGATTTTTACATTTCGCAAAAGATGCTTTAATAATAAGTATATCTTACTTCTATAATATGTAAAAATGGTTCGCACTTTGTATATCAGACACAGCGTGTCTTTATTTTCGGCTTTGACGAGGAACTCTTTTTTGGGAGAAATATACAAAATATAATATTATAAAATAATCATAATAATAAATTGAGCGGGAATTTCCCCACCAGAATGCATTTGAGTTATTTACAATAACACTTTCGTAATGTTGTGCGTAGATTTCCAATTTTTGCACTGCTAGCCAATCTTATTTGTTAATTGAGACTTATGCTAACTACAAGTTAATCCCTTCGTTGATCAATATATCCGCAAAAGGCACTCTCCTCTAAATCTCAGAGTCTTGTAACTCTAGTCGAATTTTTCCTGGTTGGGCATACAAATAAAGAATTTGGAGCACCACAAATTAATGACCTGCGATGTGTCTGCCAACCATTTCACCGGATTGTGGATTGTCATATAGTATATCGGAATTCCAGATACAATGATAACCGTGCCGATGCCCACTTCGTATGGTGACTTTTTGCACGAGGCGATCACCAGGAACAGGCAGACAATCAGGTAGATGATGGGAAGAAACAAACTGACTTTAATGGGTCGTTCCGCCTTGGGCTGCTTATAACGCAGCCACAGCAGTCCGGATACCGAAATCAGCGTGAATAGGGCCTCCACAAAGCTCACGTAGTTGATCAAGACGTAGATGTCCTTGATGAACAGCAAAAGCAGCGTTATTGCGCCCTGCAAAAGAAGAAAAGTGGTGTTTATTAAATAAATATATAGAGTAAAAATGTATAGCTTTATCATGTTATTCCTGATTATAGGATTTACTCATAGCTCACCAGGAAGATCAGAGAAGGCACTGGCGTCAGGCAATTAACGTTGATCAGCGAAATGGCTGCCGGTAGATGACCATTCCTCGCACCGACGAAGAAAAGTCGCGAGGAGGCGAATATCGCTCCGTTCAACGAGCCAAAAGTGGAGCAGGCCACTGCGAAAGGCATTATCCAGGAGAAGTAGCCCAGCATCTTGTCCCCGAAAGTGACGGCCACCGCATTCGAGGATAGAATCTCGTCCGGAGAGAGCACCGAAAAGTATGCAATGTTTGTGATCATATAGATGATCGTGACAACTGGCATGGATATGCAAATGGCCTTGGGAAGGTTTCGGTATGGATCCTTTAGCTCCTCAGTGACGAAGTTCAGGTAGTTCCAGCCTGAGTATGAGAAGAGGCCGCTGTAGAAGGCCAGCGCTATAAAGCCGGGATCCGGATATTCTCCGGAGAACGGTTTGTCCCAGAGCTCCGTATTGCCATCCAATAACCACCAGATTCCGGCGCCGACGATCACCAGCAGGGCAACCACCTTGGTGCCCGTAAAGATGTCCGTCACACGGGTCACCCACTTCACATTGTAGCAGTTGATAAACGTCAGAACACCTAGGGTCAAAGGGCAGGCAATTAGTCAATACTTCGGTTTCGAAACTGATTAATCCTATCAGCCTATCAACGGATCTTACAAATCATGGCAGCCGCCAGCAGCTGAACTGCTTCGATGGGCGCTTCGCAGGAGGCCCAGAAAGGTTTCAGCAAATATTGGGCAAAGGTCAAGGCCGTGATGGCATTACCCGTGGGCACCAGAATCAGCAGGGCCACCCACAGATAAAGGAAAGCAGGCAGGGGACCAAATGCAGTCCCTATGTAAGCGTAATCTCCTCCCGATTTGGGTATCAACGTGCCTGCAAATAAAAAGTAGATTAGTTAGAGAGGGAAATATATAAAAATGTATAATAAATAAAATACTTCCACTAAGTTGTTTATAGGTTTTAGCAAATTTTAACCTTGTTTGCTTCTTATCAAATATTGTCTTGCTAAGATAATATTTAAGATCTTGCTTAAGATAAAAACTATTCCGAACTATGTATACTCCTCCAATATGCTGATAATGCTTGGTGAATTTACTTTGTATCCTACTTTTTCTGTGTGTAGAGGCAGCTTCACAAGAGAATATTTTAAGAGAATTTGTTCTGAAAACATTGACTTACTGATAAGCGTGACATAGTTCCGCTAATGCTGAGAAATATTACCTGTTCATCGAGGGCTGCTTAAACAATTAGTGATCATTTTGGGCAGGTTAGTTAGCATACTACTTAAAATACTTAAAATTTCTTGTGTCAATAGTTGTTTAATTTTTATCATTTTAGTATTCTGCTGATTAAAAGGTGCTAACCCTAGGTTGTTAAACTTAATATCCATTAAATTAGTTTGTTCATTCAGCTAATTGGATAAAAAGTATAAAATAAATTTAATTTTAGTTCATTTATTTAATTTTATTTTCCACTTTAAAAATGTATTCCACCTTCTTAGCCATAACTTTTTGAATTTTTATCCGATTTAAAAGTGGAATACCTCTCTGAATCATTAGTTTATTTTCGAGAGATAACATCTCTCGCTTTTCTTAAAGTTCACAATGTGTGAAGTAAACTCCAAAAATTATGTTAATTTTTGTCTGCCCAAAAATTTATGGATATGAGTGTCTGCCAAGTTTACTGTTAGGGAAAAAACTCGTTTTTAATGATAAAGAATATTTAACTGAGGATGACGTAAAAAAAGAGAAAAAGGTGCAGATTTTGGTTCTCTTAGCTTTTTTCGATCTTTTAGGGGTACCATAACATTTAAAAGAGAACAAACAAAGCTTTTATTTATTTCTTACAAAGGTACGTTTCCTGTACTTCATTTGAAATCGAAGGGGTTGGATATTCTGATTCAACCCCAAACGTTGCTCAAACCACGACGAAAAACCACAAAAAATAATTGACTAAATTATTCGAGAATTTTTTTAAGTGACTTAAAATAAAATATATTATATATAAAAGTGGTTCAGATTTTTATAACATTACCTAACAAAATAATCTTTACTAAGAGATACCAGAGTTGTTAATTCGTTGATAATTGAATTTTTTGTAAAGGCCCCCTTTTTCTACAGAATTTAGTTTATTAGTTTATTAAGGCACAAAAACTGATTTCACTTGCGTGCCTGAAAAGGGCATCTTGATGGGATCAAGTTTTAAATTTGTCGCAATGGTAATTGGTTGGACTAGCTAATCTCAACAGATTCCCTCAGCGGGAGAGATAACTTTAAGGTCATTGGGTTTTCCTTTTTTTTTTAAATCTGAACCGATTTAAGTTGGATCGAAGCTGACAAATTCAGTTCTTTCCTCTAAGTTTAAATCCACGGTGCGGAAAAAATGCGTGCTGCTTATTTTTAGAATTTGCAAGTACAAGATGAGGCTTGAACTTTTCACAGTACAGTTAAAACTCAAAAAATACGAATATGGAAATGATTTTATAATACAGGAAGAAAAAACAAAAACCCTGTGGAGTATTTTTACTTATATCGTAACGTCATATATGCATTAGAGTGTCATTCCTAAAGTTATATAAAACTAAAGCAATTAAATTGTAAATTATATAAAAAAGCATTTAAATTAATAAATTTTTCTATACAGTAGTCGTACAGTACTTGATCTGCAGATAACAGCTAGCCTTAACCTCTTTTGTAGATTTTCCTGACTAGTGCATTCTTTCTGAATTCTTATTAAGAAGAGCTCTTGCTCCAGTTTGTCGATTTTGCTGAGCTTGCCACAGGTGCTTGTCTTACACCTATGTAAACAACTCCCCCACCTATCTGCTGTGCCATATGCTGACCCATGAAGTGCTGTCATCAGCCAGAGGCAATAACTGCCAGCGCCGCAGAAACATTGTTGACTGGGCGTGGGCTTATTATCGAATGGGGTAAACCAAAAAAAATTACAAAAAGCTAGCCCCTTTACATGGGCCATTACTCACCCAATTCGGCGTAGCAAAGGGCTCCCACCATGCTGAGAACGCCGCAGAGGACCCAGACGATGAGGGATTGCCCAATGGAGCCGGAGTACAGCAGCACTCCCTTGGGACTCACGAAGATTCCGGCTCCCACGATAACGCCAACAATGATGGCCACTCCGTCCAGCAGACCGATCTGCTTCTTCATCTTCACCCCGGAACCCTGACTCCCGCTGTCCGCCGTGGAGTTATTGGGTTCTGCCGGGGGAACCTCGAATACCTGGCGAGGTATCAAGGAGTCGCTGGCCTGAACTCGCGCCATTTTGCAGGATGTATGTGTAGTGTTTTAATTGGGTTATTGTTCTCGGAACCCTCTAGGGTTTATTTATTTAAATTTGGTTTGTATTTAAAGCAATTTGAATTTATGTAAGACCATTGCTTTTATCGGGGTCTTCTTGTACTTTTCTCCGTTTTTTTTTTATCAGCACACTCTTTATGCCAGCGTGGAGCTCAAATACAGTTCAGTTCGTTTCAGTCCACATGGTTTTTTCTGTTGATTTCGGATTTCAGTTCTGTTTTGTTCGGCGCTTCACTTATTCAGTGCTCTTGAGTACACAAACACACACACACATTTGTCGCTGGGCTATATAGATTCGAACCGATTAGGTATTTAACACACGTGGTTTTATTATGTTCCCTGCATCTTAGTCAACTGAATGGGCATTTGAGAAACGGAAAAAACTAGTCTGGATTTATTTTTTAAAAACGGAAAAAACTGCAAATGCCGGTTGGACCGATCCGCTCGCCGCACGCTCTGAGTTCAAACTAAGTTTGGAATATAATTTTACCCCCCTTTATGAGCGCTGTGTCGCTCTGCCGGCGTCGCTGTCGCCTCAACTTGGGCTTTGCATTTGCCTTTTTTTTTTTTTTTTTTTATTGGGGTTTACTTTTATGAGCAGCAGCTGCTCTCTCGCGCTCTTTTGGGCCGTCAACATCTTACCTGTTACCTGTAAAAGGCGCACACACTTTCCACGGAGGCATCCGCTTGCCGGCTTGCCAAACGCATGATGCAAGACGCCCCAAACATTTCGCTAGACGAGAAGTTTGAGTGCCAAAAATAAAGCACGTGTATCCGCGTAAGAGAAACTTCCCCACCATATCTCTCAAAATAAACTCTCTTCCGTCTTAGTCATTGACCCTAAGGTTCGTCATAATCGGAGTGACGCTTTTGGCCGCAATCTTCAGTCGGACTGCTAAATAGTTTATGCTTTTTAATCTTTAAATGTATATTGTTGACTACTCTCTTTAGAAATATATGGATAGCAAAAGAGTACATTTTTTATAAATGCACAAGTAATTTTTTTTTATTTTTAAAACTTTTTGTTTATCTTTGTTACCAACTTTGTGGTTTTGCTTTTTAAAAATGTATTAAAAGTTATACAGTAATTTATCATTATTAAGAAAATTTCTTTAACCTATTTAAGCACTGACATTGTCATGTGCCAAAAGAAATTAGCTCACTGATTTGTGGAAATCTATAATTGTACTTGATTCAACGACAGATCTAGGACAAATATTGCAAGTGAAACTTGCCGGAAGCTTTTAATGTAACGAGGGGATATTAAAAAGGTCACAAAATACAAAGTATAATGATTAATGGGTATAGCTAACAGTAAATCACGATTTTATTTATAAAAAATATTTTTGAAAAATAAAATTACATATTTAAGTTATAACATATAATAGTTTATAGTTTATTCAGTAGAGATTTCAGTAATACTGTGCGTTAATGATTTCCGTTCAAGTTTAAATTTCGGCACTCATAGGAAGTGCGCGATAATAAGCCAAAGTTTAGTTCAACTGTTATCACTTATCAGTAGATCAAGTGTCAATTAACTTTACAGCCCTATGGATTATGAGTTATGAGCTAACCGCAGCCAAAGAAAGGTACGGATTTATGAATTTCTTGGGTAATCTATGGGCCACCCTATAAGGCTTCTCTGGCTCGCCACCTTTTGTTGCTCATTTGACAGCGATTACTCCAATAGATTCGGCGGTCTTTTATGGGCTTTTATACTCATTAATCTGAGCCGAGCGACTTTTGTTAAACACTTGAGCGGATTATCACGAAATGTAGTTGGTTTCATGGGGAAGGGGCTCATCGCACGGGCGCGTGCATTTGACATTTCAAACTGTGATAATTCAATTGTGAATCGTGAACCTTTAGTAGCAGACAGACTATATGGATTAGCTACCCGTCTCGCTCGCTCCCGTCATAAAAAATACTACAAACAATAAACAAAACAAGTGTAGCGCCTCCACAAATTTTTAGTAGCTCAGCTCGCGGGATCAGTTCATTTCGGGTCCGTGGAGCTCCTCTGGTAATCTAATTGTAAAAGACACACACACACACACACACGCACACACGACTTGCCGGAGTGGTGGTGTCCGTAGCCGCAATTACAGTGGTTCAGTGGTTCAGTTCGGGCCCCCGTTTGCGGTTGATTAACTGTGATTCCGTGTGACTTTTATTGTCGCCCCTTAGCTGCGGGATATCAGCTTTTATACCTTATTTTTGGGGGTATAATGGATCTGGGGTGTATTTTGGGGTGTGGTGTAGGATATGAAAAGCTATATCCAAAAGATATTGCAGAACGCCCAAGTCTTTTTACCATTTTATAAAAGTATAATTTAATAATATTTTTAAACAGTGGTTGAGCTTCACTAAAAAATGTATTTAAATACTTTTAATGGAAATATATTTTTTAAACTTTATTAAAATCCGTTTGTTTATGTGCCTAAATGTTTCTAAAATCCATTGATAGGGACATAACTTTTTTATTTTATTATCAGATTCCTCAAACAGAAGGGTTTTAATAGGGTATTCCAATTATCGAACTCAGTGTTTGCCATTCCTTTCTTTTATTTTTTTAAGTTTGCCGCGCCACACATAATGGATTCGTTTGGAAGGAAAAATATGATGGATCACTTCCATATGCAATTTTCGTTAATGTTCCGTTGTCGCTTCCATCATATCATGCCACGAGTCATGAGTTTTCACGATCATTACTCTTACAGTAATATAAATGTACAAAAATTTTGGAATGTACATTATATATTTTATTTTAGACACGGAAAATCATGAATTTCTTTGTTTTTAGATGATGAACAAATTAGTACACATTAAATTAGTTAAATAAACTTGCACGCAATTTAAATCTCTAGGATACTACGATTTAACCCGTTTAACATTTTTACCCTTCAGTGGGAGATCCGTAATCCATTCGCACTGATAACCCGAAACAGACTGAGATTTCCAACAGCGGGTTGCTCTTCCGAAAAGCTTTAATAAAATAATACACCAAAAGATAAATATGTAAATCCGAAAATTTGTTTTCGTTTTTAGAGACAATTGTTTGCCATTGTGTGTGTGTCGCGGAGGTGAACGACAACAGAGAAATAAAAACATAAACAATTGTTTGTCTCTTTGGAAATGCGCATGTTCCATGTTTCTAAGAGCCAGAAATAAAGAGAATTTGCTGCAGTTGCATTAAACATGCACTTAGTTCTCACTTACAGCTGTGGTCGAAATAAAAGAATTTAAATTATGCAATTAGAAATGAAACAGAACACATTTTTAATAAGTAGTGTTAATAAAATTAGCTATTTTATTCAAATTACAAAAAATGAGTTAGCTGATTGTTTTGCAATTAGGATTTCGGTTTGAAAAACATTTCAGTGCTATTTTCTTGGCCTAGACTGTACCCGCTTTGTTTGTTCTATCTTTAGTCAGCTTGTTCCTCCCCCATTATTTTTTATATAGGACACGTGAAACAGGACCGACCCAGGGGGTCATTGCTCCTAGGTGACAACGATGACAAACAGAAAAAATTAATTTTTATATGTATTTTCTATTTACATATACAGAACGATACAACATTTCTATATCCTAACTAATCTCCCAACGGCGGCACCTTGAAAACTTTAGCCGTGTTGTCCTCGGACACTGTCAATAGCAGATTTTCCTGCGGCCTGTAGACAAATTCGTAAATGTGGTAGAAGTGTCCTGTCAGCGTGAACTTTAACGATCCTGTGCGGGCATCAAATGCGTTTAGATTTCCTTGTGAGGTGGCCGCCAGTATGGTGTTGTCGTTCAGCCACTTAATTCTAAAATAAATAAGCAAAATTAGTAAAAGTACAAAAAAAGTACAACAATTTGATGGACTTTTGACCATTATTTGAACTTATGTGATTTTGTTAATTGGCTAGTAGGGCTCACCTTAAGACTCCATCGTTGGGAACTGGGTTCTCGCACGTCGTACGCAGGGCTGTCTTGCTGTAGTCCCATATGGATATCTGGCCCTCCAAAGAGCCACAAGCAAGCAGCTTGAGATCCGCTGAAGCAGGCGCAAAGGCTAGGCACTCAATGCCGTGCTCTGACTGAATCGTATTCACAGGTCCGTTGTTGGTGCAAAACAGCATTTTGCCTTAAAAAAATTTTATTGATTAGTTTAAGTTTTAATTTAGTATTTTTTTTCTCACCTGATCCTTCCGCGCAAACGTAGAAAGGTGAATCTTTCTCGCAGGCCACAACTGCATGCGTGATCTCGCCGAATCCCATGGGATGCTGTTCGTTGACCTCCATCAGGACCTGACAGCTCTTCAGATCCCACAGTCTCACCGATCCGTTCATGTAGGCGGTGAATAGTTTTTTGCCATCACTGCTGAGCTCTCCAGATTCGCAACGCGACGATTGTCCCGGCAGGATTTTGCAGTCTCCGCTGGGAATGCGCCACACGAAGACCTCGCCGCTGTCACTGCCCGCCAGCAGGACGTGAGCTCCGCGATGCCAGAAGAGCCAGGACATGTCGCTCATGGAGTACTCCCAGACTTTGTTCAGGATCGGGCGGTCCTCTTTCTGTTCGCTGACCTTAAAGGCGAATAGTTCGCCGGACATGTCACCGGTGGCCAGATAAAGCCCATCGTGACTAAAGTGCGTTTCTGTGACGGTGTCCTTGTGGTCGGTGATCTCGTACAGGGACTCTCCCGTGGTGGTGTCCCAAACGATGGCGCGGTCGTCTTCGCTGCCCGTCACCGCCCAATCGTAGGTGGGATGCAGGCTGCAGGCGAAAACGGGAGCCTTGTGCTGCCGGAAGGTGATTGCCGCCTCGTCCTTGATGCTGCCTATTCTCTCAAGGTCGCGCAACTCTTCTTCATCCTCCTCCTCCTCCACGTCGTCATCGCCGCCAGCCATGGCAAGTCGCTCCTCCAGTTGTTGCAGAGTCACCTCCTCTAAATCGTCATCCTCGTCGTCCTCAATCATCTCTATCAGTTCATCATCACCATCCTCAAAGTCCGGACGGTGCGGCGGCGTGTTGTCCCGCATACTTTATTTTAAAGATCTCAAAAATCTGGTGAAATAAAAACAAAACTTAAAAGCGCCACACGTGCCAACAAAAGAGTGACCACGCTCTACTTAAACCAAAATCCACCCATTACGCGTAATGTGATTTGTTACGTTACAAAAACGTAATCCTCACGTTAAGAAACGTAACAACAATTTAGTGTTGGATAGTCTGCGAATGTATGCGGACTTTTTGAAATTGATTTCAAGCTCATTAAAAAGTTATTTGTTAAAAAGTTATTATAACTAATGTTTCTTTTATTATCATAAAAGATTTATTTTATTTAAGTTAACAAATTTAAATTTACATTTTCGTATATAAACAGTGAAGTTAACAATTTGCAGACTGTTAATATTACTACTAATTACTCTAGATATATCCTTAATGTTTTTTGGTTTTAGTTTACATGAATCCATAGGTTTAGGTTTTCTTAACTTTTTATCTTTGGCTTGTCTTTTGGGTGATTCTTGTCTGCTTCCAATTTTGCACTTCTGAGATAGCTGGGATAGTTTTTGGCGTTTAACTTAGTATTTTCTTGACAATCTGGACCCTGCCAATTAGTTCGTCGACGGAATTGAGATCTCCAAAGTCACATTCACCGTCGCAAGTGTCTGCCCTATGTTCCGTATTTTCGATCTCCTTGTCCAGATCCTTTAATTGCTGTTCCATATCGGCAATGCGGTTCAAAAGTTCCTTTTCATAACTTTTTATCTGTTTGGGAAACTCAAGAGCCATTGCCTCAAGCTTACTTAGTTTATCATCATAGTCGTCAGGTGTTTCTAATTCTTCTAATTCTGCCAAGCGTTGATCAATTAAATCTTGTTCCCTTTTCATCGCTTCTCTGAAAAGATTTATATCATTCAGTTGTTCCTCAACCTCCCTGTCGATTTGTTCTTTTTCCATTTCGAATTTAAGCTGACTGTACTGCAGATCCTTATCCAATTTGTTGATGCCATTTTCTAACTTTTCCAAGTCGTTTTCAAGTTGTTTGATCTCCCATTGTACAGAATTCGGATTTTGAAGTCGTGACTCCTCGTCCTCAGACACTTTTGCTTTATGGATGTAATAATCTAAGGCTTTTTGCCTTTCTTGAATTTCCTTAAGCTGCTGCATTGTATTATTTTGCTGTTGTTGGTAATAATCAATAGCATAATTTTTGTCCTTGTTGATTTTGTCAAACAGATCACTTAGTTTTGCAGAATCTTCGGAGCAATTTTTTGTTAAGCTTGAATTGTCAACAGTTATGGGAAAGGGTTCGTTGGAGTCGGTTCTTGCTTCATTATTGTTTAATTTCAAATTTGTAGTTTTTAGATTAGCAATTACTGACGAACCATCTTTGATCATTTTATTTACAGCATCTTCAGATTGTTTAACATGGGACAAATTTGCTGATTTTAATGGACCACTCATATCATTTAATCGAATGGCCAATTTGTCCACTTTTAAAACAAGATTCTGAAAAAGTTCGTGGCTTGTATCTTTCTGATGACATTCTGTTTCGCATATAAAGGTCAGTTTTTGGATATTTTTGTCTTCCAGGGAAAGTAGACTTTTCGTGGCTGAAAGTGTCTCATTGGTATAAGCTTGATCTTCTTTTAAAGGGTCTATTAGCTGTGATATTTTTTCAAAGGAGTTAATAAATCTTAGGTCATCAAATAACCTTTTTAAATCAATAATTTTAGATTTTTCCTCCATACAACATTTGTGTTTGCTATTCTTATTTTCAACCGAATTTTCTAGGTTACGAATAACACTTAGTTGACTAATCAATATTTTTTGCAAGCTTTTCTCCTTTTTAAAAAATGGCAAGTAGTCAAAGTTTGAATTTAGTGGGCTTAAATCTGTTAGATTAGTTTCAAAATTAGATTTAAAAGAGTTTAGATCATTTAAAATATTGGGACAACATTTATCACCATTGTTGGTTGTTTCCCTATTTAAATGCTCTAATCTGCGTGAGAGATGATTCAGATCTGAGTTTAAATCGGTGTAAGTTGGTTTAATAGATGATTTGATGCCCTGCAGCTTGTTTAAAAAATCAATGCCATCGTTTATTATTTCCAAACGATCTCTTATGGACTCATAGGGGCAGCAATTTTTGCTTTTGTACTTTTCAAGACTTAAAATCAAATGAGAAACTTTTCTGATAACTTCATTTAATTCTTGGCTGCCATCGATTTCGTTAAATATCCATTTGCCATGATTGCTATTTTGTTTGCAGTTTTTCAACAGTTGAGTACTTCTGTCTATTAATGAAAGTTCTGTTGTTGTTGAAACTGATAAGGTTTTATCTTCATCTGGATCATCGGTTGGTTCTGTTGATTCTTCAGAGATATCAGTTCGATTGCACCAACCCTTCCACTTTCCAAATGCCAACTTGGTATTCGGCCCGTCTGTCTTGATAACTACAAACAGATTCTGGATTAATAAGCTATCGTCAATTTCCCTCTGCCATTTGGCAGCAGTTTTCCAAAACTCCTTTTCTCCGTCTGCCGTTAGATCTTTCGGCAAGCAATTGCCTTTTCTGTATTTAGCCTTATCTTCCTCATTGATAGCATAATCATTAGCCGATTCTTCTTCAACATCAGTGTAATCAGGCGGCTTGTCCCGGAGTTGTTGGCAAACCCTTAGCAGTTTTACACACAGCTCATACTTCTCGACATCGCGTGTTAAAATTTGATATGGATTTCTCCCCTTTTTCGATACCTTATCATTAATGTCTGATTTTTTCCGGGCTGTCACCACAACCAAGGATATGAGCAGGAGTTGTAAGAGATTCTGCACAAATATGATAAAAAGCAATTAATTACATTTTAAAAACTGTACTTTTGTACTTTTTTTCATATTTGTTTAACGAATATATGAGAGTGAAGTGTGACGATAAGTAAGAAATGTTCTTGAAGAAATCACCGAACTGACAGAAACTGATATTTAAGTGACAAACAAATTTAAATTTGTACATGGCTATTTTGATTTGTCTAGTGATGGCGATCAAGAATATTTTAAACCCTCATGAAGATATTTCTGTGGCAACTCAAAAGATTTCTATGGTTCTTTAGAAAAGTACAACTCGAATGGAAAACACCAATAATTGTAAAAAATATTGTCAGTTACATTTTATGTATGGCTTGGGGTTGGTTCTTTTTCACTACTCTTCTTTTTTTTTTTTGAGGGGATGGATATTTACCATGACTTGACTGCTAACTTGGCTGCTTGATTTACATCTGATTGCTTTCATTCTTTGGGAGCCGTTAATGTGCACCCCCAACTCCACCTGGGCAACCTTTTCTAATTCAATTCGAAATGGCCTGGCTGCGGAGGGACCTGTCTATTGTTACCCTCTTCTAGGGTCTGGTGCATTTATTGTTGTTTAGGTGCATTTCGGTTTCGATTCCCACGGTTTCTTCCGTACGTGTCCTGCGCGTGAGGAGCGCACGCATAACGTGCGTTCCCATGGTCTGGCCATATATGAAGGGTTCCCCGAAGGAGACCCAGCAAAAAGGAAATGATTAGGGGAAGCAATTCTGGAAATCCTCCTACCTGAAGCCCCTGGTAATTGTAGAGGTTTTCATTATTGATAAGGCCTAGAGTAAACATTAACAAGAGAAAAGATTTGTACCAAATGGCGTAGATATGATACTCTTTCCCTTTTTTGTATACTGCCGTTGAATTTTATATATATGTATACAGTATACTGTTCTTATATAGATATTAACATTGTCCCATATTTGTATTATTTTTTAAATAACAACCACAATTATCTATAAATCAGAATTAGGGCTCAATAAAATAAATCTTTGTTTTATACAAAGTTTTATAATGATAAGAAAATGTATCTTTCGAGCCATATCAAATTAACCAGCATAAGATGGTAAATATTATATTTGTATAGTTTCTTTATAATATTTATTTAAGTACCCCAGTTCTGATTTTTTTGTTGCTTATCTAATTAGCTCTGAAGGGTCCCCCATTCCAGGGTGATACGATATTCGTCGTCGAATCGTTTTCCCTGATTTTGCTATGCGTAAATAGTCCCGCATCTGATTGACTTGGTCATGAACGGTCATTAAACTGCATTTCCAGAGGGGCGTAGAGTGTTTGTGTATATCTTTTATGCGTACGCTTGTATTTGTATCTGCATCCACATGTGAGTGCATGTGTTTTATATGTGGAATGCACATAAGCTCCACTGGCGAGGGACGATTCTTGTTTTGGGGTCCGCGAGATCGTTAAAAACGAGTCAAAGGAAGGGGAAGGGCGACTTGGATGGAGTGAGAGGTGCGGCGGACCCTAGAGATGCTGAGTAACGTGCGTGTGGAAGAAGATTAAACGAAAACAAATCACACCAACAACAGAAAGGAAACAGCAAAGTCAAAAGACGTTCCAACGTGCAGTACAGTGAAACAAACCAGTGTACATTTACTGATTTAATTAGACCAAAGAATATTAGAAAAGTGTAAAAGTAAAACTGGAAAAGTAAAAATGACTGGAGAGATAGCTTGGCGATAACAAGATAATGTTATTCACTAATGTATATAGGTAACTATTTAATATGTTTTGTAAACTATAACGACTTAATTAAATAATTTTTTTTAATATCAAAAATCAACAAGATTAGAAAGAAATTCATTTTATAAAAAGTATTGCCTACTTTTTGGGGTGTGAACAATGTGAACCCTCCGAAAACTAAATCTTTTTTGGGATAAAAATGTTGATAACAAAAATTAAAAAAATGTATCTAAGTTCATTAAAAAAACCTAAAAAATCTACTCTTTATTTTGAATCATCTTTTATTCCAAGAAAGAATATAAAACAACCTTTTTTTAGTACTTGGTTAACAAACCATTTTAATTTTTTTTAATAAATACAAATTCACGAATATTAATTTAAATCTATCGTAGCCTACGCCTTAAAGTCGACAACACATTTCCAATTTTCAACGACTAGCATAATTTTAAGACACATTCAAGGTTTATTCGAAAAATCCTTAAATCACTTCCAAGAAAAGAAAGGTAAATACGATTTCTTCATGTGCAGACCAAACGAATGACCTGAAGTAAACAGAAGATCGTGCGAGGGGAGGGTAAAAAGTGATAAACATAAAAATGGGTAGTAGCCCGTCGACTGTAGATAACCGAAAAGGGCCCAGCATAAATGGTTGATAACGAAAGGCAAACACACACACACAAAAGAGAGCCAGGCAATCGGGTCTGTGTGTGTGTGCGCGTAAGGGACTCTGCAGTGGTGTGAGTGTGAGTGCGCTTTGTTTATCTCTATTTACGCGGCAGCGGCGTCAACGTCAACGTCGTCGTGCCGCGAGTTGTATAAAATCCGGCGATCCGCCGATCGGAGAGTCAGTGCTCAAGGAAAACCGTTAACGATCACATCGCCTCTCCTCGATCCACACCCACTTTCTTCCAGAAGTAAGCAAAATGGGAGAGAGCAAGGGGGCGGCGAGTGAGAGGATTGTCGCAGCTTTAAACGCGCTCCAAGCGCAAACCCCTACGTAATCCTACGTAACCTTGGATGGTACAGAAGCTTTAAAGACCGCTTGGCTTCCCCGCAACTCCCACCACACCCAACCACCCACCGAAAAGAGGAGGAAAAGGAGGATGGTGTTCGAGGAGATGGAGGACCAAACAGGACCGGGCTGGAGGAAAGTGCAATGGTGACTTGGCGGGCAACAAACTGGAACAGAAGACTCCGTTTCGACTGCGTTTCCCCCAAGGTCAACACCCCCACAATATCATGTGCAATAATAGCTAACTCGTTATTAACTGTCTTGTTATTAACTGATTTGTTGTTGGTGTTACGTTCCTGGAACGTCAGCTGTGATTGTTATCCCCTAAAGTTAAGATTCGATTGTTATACCTCTGTTATGTTTGCAACTTTTTATTTGTTTATTGTATAAACAGCTGTACATTTAAGATAGCAACAATGTCGCTTACGTCTTCCATTACCGTTTAAGTGCAATGTAGTTTGTAAGAAAAATTAGTTTTTCCTTTGATGAAATAAAACAGCTCTTCATGGGAAAGCTAACAAAAAAAATTTGATTTTTTCGTTTTTAATTTGGCAAAACAATTTGAAGGATCAAAATCTCAATTCTAGGTGGATGATACTTTTTCTTTTCTTAATTTCCAACCAAACAGGATTTATCCGGATAATGATCAAATTGAAAATACTTTATTAAAAAGTTTGTGATTCCTGACCTTTTATTTTGCATATAGTGCGTCTGGTAACAAGTATCTGTATATAACCAAAAAAAATCATTTTATAGTACAGTTATAATTGTATATTTAAAAACAAAAACCTAATTTATTGTTGTTACAGACCAATCTAATTTTGTTTTTGTTATAAACCCTATCTTTTAACAGATTTTGAGTCTGTTTTGTTTTCCGAATCAGTCGAACGAATTTTTTTTTTCGTTTTAATTTTAACACATGTAAAGATACGTGATATTTTGTTTAAATCGAAATTTTTATCTTAACACCATTATGTTATGGTGATGGTAGTTTTCCTCACCAATTTCCACACATTTTCCGCAATCACAGAAAGATTTTTGGGTAACAGTAAACAGAAACCCAACACATGTCTGCTGCCGTGGGAATGTCCCACATCTTGAAAGGATCTGTAGACAGGATTTTTTTGTATGTTTACCCAAGACAGGACCATATTTGTACCATTCCATCGTAAATAATAAGAAATTCAAATATGTTTTCAGTGTTTATTTTAGTTTTTGTTTACAAATGCATTTTGAAAACCCAAACAATTGAAACCCATTTTTGCACAGCAAAAATAGGATAATTGTTGGAATACCTCCCGCCACAATTGTAGATACATATGTGGTTACCCAACCGCTTTTTGGGGATTCCCGATGAGTCAGGGAATCCCAAAAGCGCTGCCCAAGTCCGATGAACCCAAAGTCGAAGTGCCCAAACTCTGGAGTACCCATCCCGCTGGAGAGCCAAGCTCCAGTCCAGTTGAAGTTATCCCAATCGAACGTTGAAGAAACCCCATGGTTGATCAAGGTCGAAGTCCCAGCTCCTGGCGATTAGTTCAAGCTTGAGCCCAGCGATCCAGGAAGTTCCACTCGATGGCGTAGGGTTCGCAGGATTGCGGTTGAATCGAGGTCCAGAAGAAAGTGCCGGCATTTGTCCGGGCAAAGTGCACCGGAACGTAGTAGTCCTCCTGATCGATGGTCTGCAGTTCTCCAGAGCCATTTTCATTGTAAACAATGACTGCATCTTCCTTGGCGCACTGGCGAATTTCCTCAATGAGGCGATTTTCGAGATGCTCGTTGGCCATGTTGTCCATATCGTTGTTCAGCCACTCGAACTCGGCCTCCTTTTCCTCCGAAGCGATGTAGGAGCTCCTCTTGGGCTGCTCCTTCTTCAGGTTGAAGACATGGCCAAGAAGCGGCTTCAGAAGATTCTTCAGGCGACGAGATGGTGACACTTTCGACTTGTACATGGTGTTGAAGTTCTTCTGCTTGCTGATGGCCGACATTTGAGATGGTTTTCGTAGATAATTTTCTGTGTGCGTAGAATGTGTGTGCGTTGAATGTGCGTGCTGAGATGTTCTCGCTTCGACGTTCGGATGCTGTGTGATGCTGTCTCTAAGACCAGAGGCGCTATTTATACCTTCTCGGGTCGCCGGGCAGATCCTACAGCATCTCAGCCAATCACAACGCTCGAAAGGCAGGCAGGTGCAAGGATCCGAAATTTCACACGTTAGTCGGTGGCTGCAGGTAGGTCCTGCAGGACCTGAGATCCGAGATCTTGTGCGAAGCGTGGGAATCTCGGGCCTATTCCTATTCCTCCTTCCAAGACAATTATCCCCCGGAGGAATCCTTGGCGTGGGAACAGCACATTTCTGGCCTTCACTCGGAGACCCATTTATTGTTTTGGATTTCGGCTGGGTTTGTTTTGCCAGTTCGTCAGAAATATGTCGATCCTGTAACCGAAAACCAGTAACATTCTGAGCCAAATTTATACAAATCGTGCACTTTCATTCTTATGATTATTGCTTAGCCCGATTAGTGATGGTAGCGCAAAAAGTCCTTTGAGGCACGATCTTGAGATTTCTCACGTTCAGTTGGGGAGCTCGAGGTTTTTTGACTGTTTGAGTTCTGGGTTTCGAAACAATTTTCGTGTCACGACAGGGGATCCTTTTTTTGAGCATCTCTAGCCGTTACTTTTTGGGTACATACCTTCAATTAATTGAATGTGGGTTTATTGAATGAATGTATCATATTATAACTCATTTATAAAAGAGTGAGGGGAGAATTCATCTCGCATTTGTGACTACAGCTTGTGGGAATCTGTAACTTGTGTTCTAATGGCACTCGATCATTAGGACACTTATGATTGTAGGAGATCTCTTTTATTTGTAATTCTGCTACAGTAATAAAATAAATATGGTATGGTCACACACATTGGTCACCTAAAAGATTGAAGTTGTTCAAATTTAGAAACAATTTTTCTCTTGCTAACAATAATTAAAGAGTTACGTGCCCCCTTATAATTATGATATGTTTAAAAAGAGGATTGGCACAAAATGTTGAGTATAATGAAGTTAAGAAGATGGATTTTATCCAAACTAATAAAAATAACAATTAACATTAAGGCTAAACATTTTTATTTAAATATTTAAATATTTAAATTAATGTAAAATTTACTTTAAAAAAGATTTTAATGTTCAGCCTTTATTTGAACCTACTGTACCTAGATGTATGCTCTTGATAAAGAATCCGCACCAACTAAGAATGTGTAAGAACTATTTACATAATGCACACAAAACCTTATGTACGAGCATTCCCCTTTTGAAAAACGCTGAAATGATCGAAGTGATCCGTGCGGCCTTTTCGCATTTATTATTGAGATAGGATTGGCTTTGTTGCTGCCCGTGCCCGTGCGGCCCTTGTTTTTGTTTATCATCTTAGGGACCCGAGTCGGGATGGGGTCCCTCACTACCTCACTACCTGTTCCGATGCAATTCGAGATTTATTTTGTCCAGGGCCCAACCCTAAGAAGGAGCGCTGAAAACGAAAATCAGAAATCGCCTCGAGTTAACAGGTTTCCCCAGCTCACTTCGCTGGATTTTTCGAGTTTTTCGAATCCACAACAGGTTTTGATCAAAAGGGAACAGGTAAAGGTTTGCCTTTTTTTCGAGTTAAGGTTCTTAGGGTCTTCTTGTTCCGTGAATGGGGAAGGGGAGGGGGTAAGAACGGTTTTTGGTTTACAAATTCTTGGAAAAACCTTCAAGGAAATTACAATGACAAAGGGAAAGTTCGAATACGAAATCAGAAATGCCAACCAGTTTCAATATTAATATTATGTATTTATTCGTTAACTTAAACATAGATGGAAGACAATGATTAAAGCTGGATATTTATGCATTTTTAAATGTCCACTTGCTCAGTGTGGAGTTAAAGCTGATGTGCGGATGTTTAGAGACCGATTCCGATGAAGTCTTAAAGCTGTTTAGGAAGTTGATTTTTCGGAATTTCCCATTTTCCTCGATCACAGTTGCACGAGCTCGGCTTCCAGCTTTTCGTTCTGGGAGTTCTGGAACTCTTCATCGGAGGTCGGTGGCAGTGGGAGCTCCTTCGGGATGCTCTGATTCTTCAGTTGCTGGTGGCCAGAAGCCTTGAAGATTTTGCAGGCCACTTTGAAGATCTTCTTCATGGCCTTGGCGGGGGTGTAGGTCTTCTTCTGGCAGGCAGCACTGTAGGTGGTGTTCAGCAGAGTTTCGTAGGCCATTTTTGCAGTTTACTTGGGTTCGCTTTGTGGTAAAATGATCTTTACTGTTCAACGTTGAGATTGAAATTGATGTCCTATTCGAAATTTAGCTTCGTTTTTATACCCGATCCTTGCGAAATCAACCCCTGAATGTCGGCCAATCAGGACGAGTCCTGGCGCAGGTGTTTTTCGGTTTCTCCAGACTCGAGAGTCACGCATTCCTCAACTCTCTGCAGGTAGTTTGCGATCGGATCGGATCGAGTCCCTTTTTGAAGCGACCCTTGCACGTGTGCGAAGTAAGGCCAGAATTTTGAAGGCCCTAAATAAATCTCTCCCTCGGTTTCGTCGTGGGAGAGTATAATTTCAGTCGAATACTTATCGGACGATGCGGCAAGCATGCACAAATACCAAAAAATAAAAACCATCCCTTTTTCATGGGTTCGGTTTAGTAATTTGAGTGGTTTGTTTGCGGAGGATTCGGCTCGAATTTATGCCTTGATTAGTTTTTGGCTATTAATTGTTAATAGGCTGACAGTGGAGGATAAAAGTGACAGACCCTCGTTAAACACATGTTGTCGGCAAACGAAAAATATTTACACGTCAACATTTCATTTTTGATCAGTACAGGTAGACTGTGGTCCTTTTTAAAATACAGTGAACAATCAGTTCGAGGAGCTGACGAATTTTCTAGATTTTAATTTCCAAAAGATTGTTGGTATGGTTGCGAAGGCAGGCTTCACTGTCTTCACACTTGCTCCCTTGTGGTGTCCTTTTTGTGGCAGAATTTAAATTTCAGTTCGTGTTGAAATTCAGATTTCACCGTTTTTATTGCAAGGGAAGGTTCCTTACCCTCAAATCTGAGTAGGACTGTACAGATTTTTCTGGATTTCTTGGTTGATGCAACCACTTCAGAAATATGGTTTTGTGTGACGGGCTTCACTGTCCCCACACTTGTTCCTTGGATCGTTCCCTTCTTTTGAAAAAGAAAATTACAATTGCGTTTCGTGTCGAAATTCAAATTTCGTCTCCCATTGAAATACTCGGCACTTGTATTTTTGGGATTCATTCTTATTCCAGTCTTTTAGGATCGATTCGTTTTGTGTGGAGTGAGGTGGGATCCTGTTCTATCCACTTGGGGGGTGATCAGCGAGGGGTCCAGAATGTTTGTGGCTCTCTTAACTATTCCACAGGCATAATTCCTTATAAACACTTACAAATTTTATTTTCGTGGCGTTTCAAGTTTAGTTGTTAGTGTCAGGTTTCTTGAAATCCAAGCGCCTCAATGAAACCTGCATATGTAATTAGTTTGTGGTCATAGTGAAACAAAATATGATGTATCAAATTTTACAATTTATGTTGCATTTTATATGTGATAAAATTTATTACTTGGAAAAATTCGTAATTAAAATGCACAGAACGTGTGCTATATTCTTTTAAAATTTATGAAAACTGACAAACTTTGCATACTTTCGCACATTGATATAGAAATTATTTTTCTTAGCTTTTTTTTTTTTGTTAAAAACAAACATATTTTCTTTAATCTATTACCAATTTTTAAAGTTTCATATATATTACTTACAGTCAACCAAAAAATTGTTAAATATAAATGTGTACTATAGTTCATAGTACTTTCTAATTGAGGTTTTAGATCTATAAATTTGTATATAAATTAACAAAATGTCCTTTTTAGGATTTACTGTGAGACACGCGGTACTGCACGAATGAGAAGACTTGGAGCTTGAGGTTACGACCGTCACGATTTATTTCCAAAATTCAACTAACTGCTAAGTACATAAATTCTTATAACGAAAGCTAGCCCTATGCCCTAAAAGTGCTGACCCAGCTGCCCATGCATGGTGTTGGGTAGCCGCCGTTGCATCGGAGTGCGTTGCCCGCTGATTGCGCTGACCGAAGCCTGAGATTTTGGCAACGTTGTTGTGCAACGTCCACAGGTGTCGCTGGCCTTGCACTATTTTATTCGGTTATGCATGATCAGCTTGGGAACTTCCGTATTGCTGGTAGACAAATATCCATATTGAAACACATTTTAATGTAAATAAATCGTTTCACTTCTTCAATGCCAATGCATTTACAGTTGCTAACCCGCAGCATCAATAGTCATGAATTGTATCTTATATGAATGCAGTCGCTGATTGGAATACGGTTACCAGCATAGCAAGTCCAATTTAGTATCAATTTTCAAACCAGAAATTTAAAGAATAACTACCAATTTGAAGACTTGAACGGACTTCTTATGAGCAACCATTTAGATAGTTTAACGATTCTTTTTATTATACAGCAGATAATTTTGAAGACCTAAGGAAAGACTTTACCAATATTTAAAATAAAGAAACATAAAATAGTTTTTTTTTTTATTTTTTTTATTTCTTATTAGATATAGGTTGTAGTATAACTAAATTTTACATGGAAGACAATGATTCTTAGCCTAGTACCTATTAGAAGACCCTAACAAACAAACATGGAAGACAATGATTCGGCTAAGACTAACTTAAGGCTAATAAGACACGAGGAATCACAATGAGTTAACGGTAGTAACGCTTGATTGTGATAATTGAATATCAATTAGAGTTGTGTTTCCCTTGGGTCGGATGCCCAAAGAATCCAATCTATGCCTAATATCACCCTGAGATTACGAACATGCGAAGCTGAACCCGCATCCATCCGACGACCAATGGACGGAGACACTTGCACTTAAAGCTGCCAATTGGAGATTTTCCTGGTGGATCGTCATTGTTTTGGGGATAGATTTCTAGGCCTGGACCCATCGATCGAACTTCTGGCGCAATTGCTGCTCCTGGTGCTGGCGAGCTCCCTCGGCCGAGGTCCAGAAGAAGGTGCCGCTGCTGGTGCGGGCGAAGTGCACCGGGATGAAGGTCTGCTCGGGATTCACGGGCACAATGCTCTGCTGCTGACCCTGTTGCACGATCATCGCCGAGTTGTTGGGGCACTGGCGGAGATCGCTGTACAGCCGCTGCTCCAGCTCCTCGTTGGCCATGTTATCACAACTGGCCGCCGGATCTTTGCGCATGTCCTCCAGCGAGGCGTTGACTGCATTTTGGTTCTGGATCTCGGCGAGAGTCTTCCGGAGTAGCTGCTTCTTCTTCACCAGCCGCAGAAGGGGTTTGACCAGTTTCTTCAGACTCCGCATGGCCATCGTGTGCTGATCTGATTTCTGCTCCATCATCTTGCTGCTCTCAAACTTGTATTCCCGTGTGATGAACGACATTGTTTTGTTGGCACTTCGGGATTGTAATAAAACTTGGGATCTCGAGAGTTGGTTGCACTCGGTTGAGAGTTGGTAGTGTTCTGGTTTTTCTGCTCTTGGCCGGCTGCTTTTATACGATCTGCTCTCCGCTTTCTTTTGGTGGTGGTTAGTTCTCCCGAAGAGCGGTCGTTCTCTCGATCGGTGAGCTCAGCCAATGGGAATGCTGACTTCAGGCAGGTGGTTGCACAAACCGAGAGATTGTGAGGCATAAGAGAGGCAAGAGAAAGCCGCATAGTGAACAGGAGAATGTCCTTACCCTTGGTGGTGCAGGGTATGCCCGGTTTTCATTGATTTTGGGTAAATAAAAAACGATTTGTTTTTTATAGAAATATTTACAAACATTTCGAATAATTAAAATTATTTAAAGCATTCAAATAAGGGCACACAAGCTTCAACTTATCACCAACAGCATTAAAAAGAAATAACTAATGGTTAGGTACTAATTAAATTGGTCAAAAAATGAACAATAATGTTTAGTTCCAATTGCCATTGTTATGATTAGTAAATGAACTTTTTCTGATATTCTAAGCAAAATTAAAAAAATAATTTTTTTTTTTTTGGATTGGCAGTTTCAATATTAAGACTAAGCTAATACTAAGACAATTTATAACGATTTGCTTGTGATGTTTAATACAAAATTAAGCTTGCAATTTGTTTTAAAATAACATTGAGTTCGTTCTTTTTCCTAAAATATTTTTTACTTAACTTAAACTTATGCATATGGGAAAGAAATACATGTTTATCACACATGTTTTAAATGCTGGGTATTACCCACTCGAGTTGCTAAGTCTCTGCAGGTTTTTAACGGTCTTTTCGGGTATATCCAGATTTCTCTTCGTAGCCGACCTCCCCCTCCCCCATCCGAGATTCTCAATCCTGCACTGTCTCTTTCTACCTGCTTGACTCTGGCGCAAAAAAAAACTGAAATCCCTAAATCCCAAACGTAAAATTCCTAGAGAGAACCGTACAGACAAGTCTCAACTTGTTGGAAAAATTCCAACCCCGAGTGTGAGGGAAGAGAGATTTTAAAATTCGACACACTATCCCGAAAAATGACGGAGGATATGGACAAACAATAGATTGGCGTATCTGAGAGATACAATCTCGCCGCTGGAAATACCCGAGCGAACAAGGGACTTGTCCGTTATTTCATTGAGACAGCCCAGAAAGTGCCTTTATGTCCTTCCGTCCGATCGTCCCTTTCCCATTTTCCCAACCTGTAGGTAGTTGAGCAAAGTAACGTATTTTTCGGGTACTTGCATTGCGATGGGATGGGATCGGGATGGGATCGGACTCTCAAGGTTAGTCAATATGCATTAATGCCGCATTTTGGGAAATCTTGGCAGGTCCTTTTCAGCTCCTTCCGATCGCATTTGTTTGTCATTGTTGTTCTTTCCCGGTCCGAGGGACCTGCTCTGTTGATGCGTGAAAAATTTACGACGCGGGAGAAGCACGTACAGATACAATCTTTAGAGTTTTGGTTTTTGGCTCGGTTTACGCATTTTACTGGAATTTCGTCGGCACTTCGTTTATGAGTCGCCTTCCTAATTGTTATTTGCCCTTTTTCCTTGCCCCTGAAGGTTACTTTCATAATTTTGTAACGGCTCCGAGGACTCGAGTTCCTTGTAACGGCCGTTTCGCTTCTTGAATATCCTGACGATCATTAAGGATCCCTAATTGGCCCCTTGTCTGATATTTCTGCTTCTTATTACGCAGAGCTTTGTTGGTTTAATGTTCCCCTTTTTCGTGGGGGAAACCAGTTTTTTTTATACCAAAATATCACTTGCAGTGAAACAAAGCCAAAGGGGTTAATCTGGACCCTAAAACTTTTATGGCTGTCGACCTGATTTGACCCTCTCCACAGGTTGCACATTTCGATAGCCCTTTTTCTCCACATCTTTCCTCAATAATGAAATGCATATCAGGTTGATTTTATGTAAATTGTGTTATGGGTTACATAAATGATAATATTGGTTGTCCGTTCTAATTAATAATGGAGCAGATATGGAAATCAGATACATTTTGTTTTTATAGTTTTCGAGATCATTCGAAAAGGTATGGCAACATTAAAAAGCCAGATTTTTTTAGCAAATGCATATTTAAATTTATTATAATATTGAAGTAGTGGAGTTAAACAAAGCATTACTAAGTGAAAACTGTCAGTTTATAATAATTCAAGGCTTCATTTGTCATTTACCAGCTTATCCTTTTATCTTTTAGATAAACACGTAAGAAAGTATGTATTATGAAAGTAAGATAAAAAAATACATTTAGTTTAAGGTAAATTTACCCGCTTTAAATTTAAAAAACGATTTGTTGTTTCTATTATTTCAATTTTTTGCACATATTTTGTTATTTACTTATGTATGAGGCTGATCTTCAGGAATAATGACTTTACGTTTATTATTAGTAAAGTTAAAAATATGTTTGTAAAAAAATTAGTCCTCTTCTATGACTTAAACAAAAAAGAAACTGTTGACAAAATTAAAGAACTATAGAATTTTGTTTGATTTTGAAGAATCAATTGTTTTGGTTACTTCCTTTTCATTACTCTGTTCTCTTTTTTTGTCATTATCAAATAGATGCATTTACAAAAATGTTTTATTGTAAGAAAAGCAAAGAAAAAATGGAAAACAAAGAAGTAAAGAAAACTGCCGATTCCACAGTCATAGTGTTTACACACGTGCAACAGTTTTCAGTCCTGAAAATAACGAACAAGTCGAGACACGATCACTTGGTACAAATTCTCCACCATCTCAAAGAAATTAGGTCTCTTATTTGCCAAAGAGCTCAGTGTTTTAGAGTACAATTTTTTAGAGTAAGGGTTTCCACAATCTTATCTGCAAACATCATCGGCCGATCTCAGCGATCTTCGCGACGATGATTGCTTTTTCATGGCTGCTGATGGCCGGCAAGTAGACCGTTAACTAAACCTCCGTGAGGTGCATTAGTTTTGGGTCATTTTAGGGTTCGGATCGTTTCGTTTTCGTCTCGTTTAATCCTCTTTTATCTTGCATTTCTGATGTGCTTGGGGTCTCTTATTGTGTTTTTGTGTTGCTACCTGCCGATGCTGTGCGTTTTGACCCTTGCACGTGTGCAATGATGGACCCTTTTCCGAAATGCAACAATATACAATCCACGGAGGTGGGGGTGGAAGGGTATCTGGATATGACCGTCGAATGCCACTCCAATCCAGCGTAATTGTGACCTTCCGGAAAAAGGGATTAAACGCCGCCATTGTCCAACATCGATTTTTTGGCCTGAAATCAGAAACGCTCCTTTCCACATAATGATAAAAGGGTCCTATCAAAATGCAAAGAGTCTTCGGTTTCACTTCAATCCGACAAAAAATGTACCCAAAATGTAAATGTTTTAAGATTGTAAGAAAATCTTTTGAACCGAAAGAGTTTTAACCAAAATAATCTTTTGAATAGAATTTAAATTCGTAGGGTGATGCTTTTGTGAACTCCGTTGATTGATTGATGAGTTGGGTTCGAATTATAAAATCAAATGAGACGATCCCCTAAAAATTGTTTTTGGGGTTGAGCAATTGATTTGTCCTTCGCTGCTTTTATGTAAGGGGTGTGGGGTTTTATTTCTTTGGCGGGGTAATGAATATCTCCCCGGGTCATTGTTTTATTTATCTTGTGCTTAAAGAAAAGAGAGCACCGAGGCCGAACAATTTAAATATTTTCCAGATAAGTAGGTACTTGAAATTTAAATTGTCGAAAAAATTCTTAATTACCCAAAGATTTGTTCAGTGCTTGAGTCTTTTTTGTTCAATTTGTTGTTGCGAATTTTCATTCGTTTCCTATACGATTCTGTTAGATTTAACAATACCTGATTTCTGATTATGAATTAATTCGTAAGAATTAATATGGAGAAGATGAAATGAGTTGCTTAATGACAGCTTTGCTTTTAAAAGTTATTTTACTAAATAAATTGCAGCTTAGAATGTTTTTTTTTTATTTGAAATTTCTTCATGGTTAGGTCATAAAAATATTTACACCTCAGCGAAAATACTTTAATGAATAATTTTAAACATTCCTATTTTCGTGTTACTCTTACACTGACCAAAAGTCATTGATTTACTCAGCTACATATTGTTGCCGATTAAAAAAAGTACAGTTGAGTTATACATTGCAATTTTTGGGAACCGAAGCAAAGACATTTCCTTACTTTAAAAAAAATTCCTGCTGAGAAAATGTCAGATTGTCCTTTTGCAACTTTCACAACGCATAAGATGGTTGACATCAACCTGTTCTTTGGCTTAGTTGTTCTGGGTTCTGTCAAGTGTGAAAAATCGCGCTCTTTGGGACAAAAGAAAAATCCATATAAATTCTGGAAAGGTTCTGCCAATTCCTAGAATGTCAAGACGAATGACAAAAACGCCAGACAGTGGATAATTTTCCTGGCGCCGGCGTCCTGTCGTTCATTGTCCTCCTAACGACTCGAGACGCCTAGCGGAGTCTTACCTGTATCTTAGCCAAAACCAAAGTGTTACCTGTACCCCAAAACCTTATCGACAGAACTGTCGCTACAGAAACCATTTATTTTTTTTGATAATTTTAAATGGCGTCACCGTTTCAATTACTTTGCAGACAAGGCCAAACTCATTAGTGGACCAAAAAATATATTCAAATCCAGAGAGGAAAGTGCATTATCTTGTCGTCGATTCGGCTTGCCTCAATCGGCAGTTTAGGGATCGTTAGTTATCGTTTACTTTTATGGAGGAGCCTCTCAAGTGGTCCAGGCCCAACCCCCTAAAAAATTAAATTAAAATTTTCCGCACTCGAACACATTTGTTTGGTTGGTCTGGTCATGGTTGAATTTTATTCAGTGCCAGACACAAATATCATTTTACAGCAGATAACATTCCATTGGGGTAGTTTTCATAGCTGATTAGTAAAGATTATTGTGGCATGGTAAACACTTGCGCCTCCTCGCCGAAAAAAGCGGCACTTGAAACGACTCAGAGAATCTTAAAGGACCTGATTTGGGCGGGTTTTCCATATCGATAGTGGAGTGACGCCCGAAATGCATTTTCGAACACGAGATCGGCTTGCACATCGAGGCATTAAATTTCAGGAGCTGGTCTCGGTTCGTGTCAGAAACTGCACTTGACAATTAAACGCACAGAAAAAACAGATGAAATTCGTGTTGTCAAATATAACAGGGATCAGGACAGGGTTTTGGTGCCAGGACCCTCGTTGAAATTCGATCTCACGTCGGCTGAAAGACTCTCTGTGGAGTCTCAAGTGTTTCGCTGCTGAGGATCATTATTTACGATTCATGCTCCATTGGGACTAATGGATTTCCATATGCAGCCGACAATTTGTGAAATACTTTGGACACCTATTTGTTAAAATCGAAAACCAATCTAAAACCACATGGCGCCCAATAAGGTTTCTTCATCTGTTTATAAATTCGCTACATGTATATCCTTTTTAATTTAAAAAATTATTGGAAACATATTTGTTTGGTTGAATTAAAATTGATTATTGTAATTTTTGTTGTGATTAATCTACTACAATAAGGTTTGGATTCCTTATTTGCTAACTAAGAATCATCACATTTTGAAAATATAAGTTAGTGAAGTGGAGTGTTCAAAAATTCAGGTCTGGCCCATTTTATTGCTTATTGGCTTGAGTGGCATACAATTTAAAGATAATTAAATTTTTTTATTTACATTGTTTTGCTCTTATCAACAAGCTGTTTCAAGTGGATTCGCCCAATAACCCATAAAATATATTTTAACATCAAAAGAAATCTATGAGGACATAAAAGATTAATAAATTGATCTTTTGGGTACACTTTGATTTCCATTTGATTTTAATTTGAATTCTCAATTAAATTGAAAATGTATGTTACTGTTAGTTATACAAGCAAAGCGTTTTTTTTTAAATGTAAATGTTACGGATAAACCTTTTACGATTACCAATTTCACAGTATTTGTGATCCCTTGATTTATCCCTTGAGGCAAGCGCATTTTACGCAAAGGAATATTTTACACACCTATTTGTTAAAACGGATAGCCAATCTAAGGCCAAAAAGCGGTCGAGCATCGTTAAAAAAGGGGATAGCAAAAGATACAAATTTAAACCGAATTTTAGTGGAACGATTTCGGGCTAATGTCGATCGGTCGTTGTGGCGGTCAGTTTTCCTTTGTGAACACGTGTGCAAGGGTCTCTTTTGTTTGAATTTATTTTCTTTTTTACTTTAGTGCCCTTGGCCATGCCCCTGCCCCTTGGAATGACTTGCCTGTGTCCCCTGTGGCGTTGGATTTTATTGATTTTGGGTTTCGAATCTATTCTCCTCTTGGTTCTCTGCTTTTTAGGGGCGTTTTTCGGGCATTGTCCATGTAGAAGCTGTACATAGGAAATCCATATATGTACGTATGAAGATTAGAAAATTTTTAACGTATTTTTTTTGGGGGGGCGTTTTGGGAGTTCAGCCCAACAATCAGCTACAAACGATATTGTTAGAAGATTGATGGGAGACTTTCTGGTGTAAATTGTTAACACTGTTTTCCCTTTGACTTTGGAGGTCTTTGCATGGCGACCTACGGCGCTCTGGGCGTGGTCATCGCCCCTTCCGCCCCTTTCTGCGTTCCCCTGAAAAAGTGTTTTCTAGTGAGTCCTAAAACATCATTCGATGGCCTGAGTATGTATACTTAAGATGATCATGCCTAAGCAGCCTTTTTAGCCGCACAATTTACTAATGAACCCGGAGATATGAGATAGGAAGTGAGTCGGTACTTTTTAGAAAAAAAGGAGTTGCCTAAGTTGGAGCTGATTAAAGGACCTCCTTTAAGATACGATATCGAGCTATTAATTACCCCTGATACAAAAAACATATTTGGGATTTTCGTCTTGTCGGAAAGGTTTATTAATGGGATCAGCTTGGGTAAATGTATGTGGAAAATGAATCAAGGATTCATTTCAGTAAACATGATAATAGCTAATAAGATTAGTTCAATCAAAACTATATCAAAATAAATGCAAATATTTACATGTGGCACATATTTTTAATTTGGTCGTTAAATCAAAACAAGTATTCGATTCAGCGAGTATATTCCAATATAATAATTAAATGTACTTAGAGGTAATATAAAACTGTTGTTTCGACAAATTATATATTCTTTCATAAATACCCTGAAATTATTTAAATTTTAGTTATCATATTCAACTAGATTAAATATTTATATTTTTTGTGTTTCATAATGTTTGGATACAACTTAAATTAGCCGGAACAGTTGATAAATAAACATCATGATTTTAATGATTGTTTATATATTGCTATTTATTGATCCACATACTCAAACAAACTCCAGGTTGTTAAGATCCCACCAAAGGATCAACCCATGTGGAGAACCGACCTAAACGCCTAAAGTCTTAGACAAAAGTCCCTGTAAACATCATATGAACATCAAATCAGCTCAAGATTATAGCAGAGCAGTATCCTTCACTAAGATGCTAGTAAAGAAAATCGTTTTTCAAACAAAAAACTGTACACGTATGAAGACAATAGATGAGACTTTGGCTGGCAAGCCGCGCATTTCTGGCCAACAACCAGAGGTAAGACACAAAACACACATCAAACAGAAGACGCTTCAAATTTGCTCATTGTTTTGTCAAAATACCAAATAACATAAGCGACAAGATCTCATTTTCCAATTTCCCAAAAGGGAAGCGAACTAATAAGGGCTGCTGCGACAAGAGCTGAGAGCAATAGGTCGAGTCATAGGTAAAATTTGAGCAATTTAAAAGATTATCACGTTAGGGATCTGTCTCGAAAAAAGGAACAAAAACAGAACTTTGCTTGACTGCATTGGGTAAAAATACACTGAGAAAAATGCACGCAAATTTAAAAACACAAAATATTTAGTTCAAGAAAGAAAATAGGGATTTTAAAAAAGTAAAACATTTAAATTTAAATATAAATTTAAACTGTTTATTTTTTTTTTTAATATTTTATAGTACTTTACTTAGAAATCAAAAAGATAAAAATATTTTTGTATACATATTTTTTTGCATTTTTTGAGTAAATGTATCGCTTTTCTTTTTTTATCATTAATTTTATGAATAATGAACTAACAAGTTCATATTTTCTATCAAAATATCGACATTTTGTTCAGTGTAATTGGCTGCATGTTTCGTCCTGGATTCGCATTTGAATTGGGATTGGGATTCGGTCGAGTAGACAACCGATCGTTATTCCTGCCATTCTCTGGAAATAAGTTGCGAAGAATAGAAACCATTTTTTGCTGCTCGATCCCTGCAATCCCCGTTGTCGTCTATTCGAAATGGTCCAGCACCAAATTAGAGCTCGTTAAAAGGCACACTTTTGTATGGCCCGGGATCAGAGGAGACGGAGACGGATTCTAAGCATGGAGTCGAGACAGGGGATTACCCCCGCCTGAGTGCGAGTCGGGCAGAGATCACGTTTCAACAGATTCTACTGCAGGGGCTGAGCATCCCGGGTCGGTTGTCCTGGCTATTAATAAGCCTGGCGGTTGGTGGCTGGTGACAACACGTGAAACTCCATGACGTCTCACTGTGATGTTGGGCCAACCTACCTCCAACCCTCCTCCGCAGCGACAATGGTTAGCCTTGGCAAACACGGCAAATTTCCCAAAAACGTGTTTACAAATATTTTCAAAAGCGGCCCAAACAATGCGACAGCCTCGGGGGGACTGTGTCGGTCCTATTGTGTGCATTTTGCATGACTTTTCCTTTAACCATCCCATGAATATCTATCTATTCCCTCCTGGCTGGCTGTTGTTCTTTTTTAAATTGTTGCTTCTTTTCAGATATCTGTTGCTATACCCGAATATCCTCATCAAAGCGTCTATTTAATGCTTCGGTATTCTCGTTTCAATTTTCCTGCCGCTTATTATTCTCTGTGATTGAGTAGTTGCAATATCTATAAATTGGTATGTTCTTATAGATTTCTCTATTGATGGTCGCACATGAAGGTTCTTGGAGCCCAGAACAAATGTCGGTTGGTAAATAAACCGAGATTTGATATTTTTGTTTGGAAGCAAAGTTTATTGTTCGCAAAAATATCATGAAAATATTGACATGAAAAGGAAGAAAACACAAGCAGAAGTTGTATAAATAAATAATCAAACTAGGTTGTTATATGCAAAACTATATAGAAATTAAAACATTCCTGGTTGAGCCTAATAAATAAGGCTTATAAGCAATAAAAAAAAAAAAATTAATCTAAAACTTTAATACTAAAAATTTTGCAAAATAGGTGTCCCATCTGCAACATCTTAATAAAACCTTATAAATAATTTGCGTCGACTTACAAAAAATAAAAATAAATAACCCAAAAGATCCATACTAACATGATTTTTGGTTTTTAGTTTCTTTAGCAATATTAAATTTTATATATTTATTTAAGTATCTTTCTTGAAGTCATATTTTTGTGTTTTTAAAAAGCGTTTAGTTACAAAGGTTTTTTAAGTCTTAAGTTAATTTCGAGGAATCATAGATTAAATACATAATTTTTTAAGTGAAAAATCACGATTGCAGAATTGTGCGCAAATTCGTTCAAATTTTGAGTGCTCCACATCACATTTTTGTTGCAAAATGTTGAAAAAATAACCATTTTTAGCTGTGAATGCCATCATAGTGTGAATTTTAACACAAATTTAACGGTGTATTCCTTATTCTGATGATTAGTTTTTATGTTATGGATAAAATGAATAATTTTTTAGGTAAAAAATTATTATTACGAAATGAACATAAAAAATAATTAAAAACTCATAATATTGAATGAAAAATTTAGTCAGACTTAATATCTCGGACTTAATCTTCACATTCTGTGGTAATAGTTTGCTGCAATGACTGAAAGAAAAAAGCATTTCCGTCATTTTACTTTAAACCTTCTATTCACACAGAATTTTCTACTCATTCGCCTTAAAATGCACATAAGCATCTACATATCCCATATGTATATGCATAGATTAATAGATTCCATCTTGATCCTCGGCAAATTACTCTTTCCATGTACCTTATCTAAGGATATTATCGGGAATTTGTTGAATACTCGCAGATCGTCTGTGTTATTTCAATTTTGCCTAAAAAAACATCCACATAGAGATGGAGAGCCATTGATAACAAATTTCATACGTAAAGATTACTTAAAAGGAGCTCAGTGCGTAAAAATGTTATTGTAGGATTATGTTTCCTGTTTCTTTGAAAAATCGATGGACACAAAAACGCATATATGACAATGGGACGGATCAATAGGAAAAAATGAAATGGAAATGGAAGTGCATGCGAGGCATTGCATTGGACCACAAATATGGTGTGGGTTCGGGTTTCCATGGTCAACCACTATGCTGGCTTGCCACGGTAGTCGAATGTGAATATATGGGATCTTCAAGGATCGTTTCAACTTGTGTGTGTGTGTGGGTGTGCAAGGGAGCGACTTCGTCCTTTCATTCTTTTCCCTTTTTGGCCTCTGGGCGTTCGGTAGGCGACATGTAGGCAAACAAGGGCACATATATGGAATGTGTGCGGGGATGATATCTTCTTGAAGGCTTCTTGGCATCGGTGATTAGCTCTTTTGTTGGGATCGTCTTCCTCCTCGCCCTCGATCCTACCTCTTCTGCCTCCGCCGCTTTGTTGATGTCTATATGGAGTTGCAGAAGTCCGTTACAATGTCCGTACGAGATACTTGCCTTCTCTAGTAGCAATTGAATGAGAACAAGAACGTCTATCTTTCAATCGCCTTGCTGAATTGTCCCCTATGCTCTACCTTTAGGAATATTTGTAACAATTGTAAATATTTAATGCTATTGCTGTGGAGAGGAAGTGGAATGCTTACTTCAGAAAATGGTACAGCCAATTGTTTAGTATATAACTATCTCTATTCTCGGAAAAAGAACTCATTGTCCAACGAGAAGTTTTTATTTTTGTAAAAAGTATATTAGGGTACGTATAAGGATACAATCGAATTTCTGCGACATTTTTATTAGTATGGCCTAAAAAAAATAGAATCAAGATACAAAAATACAAATGGTACAGGTAATTGTTTACTAAATAATTACTTTTCCTCTTGAAAATTTACCGCATTGTCCGCCAAGAAGTTTTTGTTTTTGTAAAAAGTATATTAAACAGTTAATATATTAGAGTAAATACATATGAGATATTTTATCTCTTCAGATAATTAATATTAATCTTTCAGTATTTCACCTACATTATTTCATTGTAAAAAGTCATTCAAATTGATCGTAATTCCAGCAGTTTATTCTTATTTAAAATATATCTTTTACATTTATCCCATTATGATCTGCATATAAGATGATTATTTTTAGAATTGTTTAGCACTCGTGTTCAATAATCTTTTCTTCTAAAATCACATATGAATGAACACTTATCGAGGCGGTTCAATTACAGTTTTGAAAAGATCTCTCTGTTAAACTGAGATCGTTTATCACATGTGGAAATAGGATAGCACAAGATATTACTATTCCTCAAGAAACCAATCGCTCCTAAGTAATTACGCCAATCCACGATGCGATCTACTAAGACCGAAGTTCACACATGATCCTGGATAGTGGAATCTGGTTAACCAATTCCTGGTTACAATTTCTATCTTAGGGTTCAATTAGCAGGCTGGCCTGGATCTTGCAGAGATAGCCACTTCTACTTGACAGCAGATACTAATCGGAGTGTCTATCTCTAGCTCAGATATCCCAAAGTGAAGTGTGAGGGCACCCAAAAGTATCTCAATCATTCACATTCGTTAGGTTCTATTCATTGTACTTTAAGTACGTACGTGCATGCGAGGGATTAATGTTTATCTGTGATGTGCAATCTAGAAGTACTGCACTCCAATCCGAGATTATGCTGAGCAGTGATCCCAACTCCAGCCGAGATGTAGATAAGGCACCAAACTAGCTGGGATTTATTTTGTTTGGGTACACTTCGCTTACAAAATATTTTCCTCTGTTTTCACTACACTTCAAGATCCATTGCCAGTGATAAGATCAACAATGCCATTCTCCTGTCGGAGCCTCAAATTTCATGCATAGCTATTTTTTCAATAAATATTTCCCTGTCTGCCGACGCGACGCCTTAGAATACAATGATTTAGAATGTCTCGGAACAGTGCCGCCAAAAATTAAGAAAATATATATACAACTAAGTAGGAACGACAAATATTGTTCCAATCGACTTGGCGGACCTGCAGACACTTGCTATCGTCCCGAAAATAATGCTTTCTGTTTGTCTTCTTCTACGGCCAAGTGCGTTTGCTTAGTCCTTTGTCAATATTTGCCGTACAAGTGCAAAGAAAACGTCTATTGGCCCAGCAAGAAACTCTTGTGTTAATCGACGATATTGACAGAGAGCTCATTAGATACCTTTTTGAACACTTGATGACCCTGAGTCTGAGGGTATTTTTCAAAGTCACGACGTGAGTAATGGAGGGAGTCTACCATAAAGTGTTTGAAGTCTCGATCGCAGCATCAACGGCAGCATCGATAAAGACTTTACGTCTATCAGTCTCTCCGAAATTGTTATATGCATTAAATCTCCTAATCAGATTAGCTATATACATACGTGTGATTTAGATAATTTAAATATTTTATAGAATACTAGAGGTCCTGTGTCCGCTTCGCTGGTCAACACAATTTAACAATATAATAGTCAATGTTGCAACATTTTTCAAATATATGGAAGTATAGAAAGATGTTGATTTAACACTTTTCCAATTTGACTTTTCCACTTGCGCAGCACAATCCAGCCGTTTCTCTTTTAAACTTTAACGCACTGCAATATCGGTATATAGTCGCCATTGGTCCAATATCTAAATTTTCATTATCACTGTAGTTCGCAGTGGGGTCATATTGGAATGCCAAGCGATTGAATGATGCCAATGATCTCCATGTGCTCATTTGTCTTTCTTCGCTTAAGTTTTGTGAATATACTTGTTGCTGGCTTGGATGTCTGTGGCCAATGTTTGCACGTCGTCCTCTAAGCATTTCGGACTATGGACAGAGTGGTGAATTTATCCTCAAATGCACGATCCACATAATTTTCACAGTTCAACTTAAATTGAATAAAAATTCTTTTTTTTTTTTTAACAATTTCACAGTGAACACAAAAATTGAGTTAAAATGCTATGGGAGCTTGTTTGTCAGTGTGATGAGGTAGCAACTCACTTTATATGTGACAATATTGCAATTTTCTAACGGATCCCTTATTTTTTTCAAAATAAATTATAGCCTATTTAACTCCACGATAATATAGCTTTCTATCGGTGAAAGAATTTTTTAAATCGGACCAGTAGTTCCGGAGCCTATTCGCTGCAAACAAACAAACAAACAAACAAACAAACAAATTTTACCTCTTTATAATATTAGTATAGATATATTTTATTTGTTCAGCTCTTGAATTTTTTTAAAGAACAGCGAAGTTTTTTTAGAAAAGGACAAGTACTCAACTAGTCTTTGAATTAGTTGCTAAGCATACATATATGGTACCATATAAATATATATATATATGTTTTATATATTAAAACGGAAAAAAGGAACCTAAGACTTTTATGAAATAGTTCCATGGCTAAGAGTATAGTACAGTAGAGAGAAAAACATGAAGGACCACCATGATTTAGCAACTTGAGCACATCGAATGAAGTTTAGCTCCGCTTCTTTTGTGCGCCATTAGCACTCCCTTGAGAAATGGTGTTTTTGTTTTCATTTGCAAGTTGTGACTAAATATCGGCTTCCGGTCGCCCCGATACATAACAATTGCATGTAAATTGTATTAGCAACGCATCCTCTTTTTATTGGCCTTGTCCGGCAATTTCAATGCTAAAGGGCAATAAAGGACTCAGAAATTGCCCAAGGCCGTGCAGGAACATCCTGGCTGTTCTGTGAGAGCATTCATTGAATTGCATTCTTCTGAATTGAATTGGCATGTAAAATGCACTCGCCGTGTTTGCGTGCAATTGTGACCAATTTTAGTGCGACGATTTTGTTGTGTGGTTCTAGATTCCAATGGTCTGAATGGGCCAGAGATGTCCTGCGGAGCTACGCACGAGTGCCTCTCAATGGAAAGGACAATGCGTACATTCTCCGCCGGCAGGACCTCTCGCCAGCATTCACACTCGACGGTCGAGTGAGAAAGCATTGTCCTTTGAGAGGCAACACTCATTCAGCACTCGTTTCCCCGCAGACAATGCAACTTTTATCTGCACATGCGCAACGAATGCTCCGCTGGTCCATTGAACGAAATCCATTCCCAATTATACATACATTTATTGTCTACTTATATTGTTTTTTCCTAGGGGTCTCTGGATCTGGTTAACATGCCTCGAACATGTCCCTGCTTGCTGTTGGCCATAAGTCCCAACGATCGCTTAGCCAGATCCTAGCCATCCTCATCAGAAAAGTAAAAGCAATAGTATGCGATGGTACTGCATAAAAAGATTGACTCGTAAAAAGTTACACATATTTTAAAATGCAAAGTGAATACAACTTTTTTACACGTAAAAAAAAAAAAAAAATTTGATATAAAACTTCTATGCGACTAAGTCCAATTCAAATTTATTGATTTTTAAGGTTAATATATATTTATTTTTTTTTGGCTAAAACTTAAGTGGAGAAAATAGTCAGAATATTTAATCCAGGGTTTCTCTCTGATTTTTATTATTTTAAATATTATTCATTTGTTGTTTATATTAAAATAGTTTTCCTCAGTGTAAAGTATAATGTGTAGGTTAGATATATCCTCGTTTTTTCTGTGTTCAGATAGACAATAGCTCCACAGGCTTTCCGAAGTTTCGCCTTCGTCATCGCCTTCTAAAAGAGAATCCACCATTTTGGTTCAATACCCACGACATTTTCCAGGCAATTAATTGTTTTTTCGCTTTTTGTTGTTCATTTGTCTGCTTTCCACCTTCAATTACTCATAGGTGCTGCCATTAATGAGGACAAAGAGTAGTCCTTTGAAAGCAATTTCGGTCGCTAAGTAGCAAACAATAGTTTGGCAATTATCAAACATATAACACACTCTTTTTCAAGAGTTGCTCTCTTGAGGTAGCGAGTCAACTGCGGATTCCTGGTAAAAGGCAAATTATTGTTAATAATCGTATAATGGACAGCCATAAATTTCGAGTCAATTTCTAAAGGACTTTGTATTCATCCATATCAATATCCACCCAGAAAGGTGGCACTAAACCTGAAAGCAATCATGGGGATCACTGCAGATGTACTCCGCTTTTTCGAAATAAAGTGAATGGCAATTTGGTGGCAATTGAAGGGCTTTGTTTTTTAAGAATACCCAGAAAAGACTCTAATAACAACAAAATGGGAATGTAATGTTGTCGATAATAGAAAATTCGTCTGGTTTCTACCTTTGTCATTGGTTTTATTAGAAGCCTTTTATATAACTTTTCTGGTGAACATCAAGGTTTTGGAAAAAAATTCGTACTATACGGTTTTAGAAAAATATACTATACTATAAGAACGGAAGCAAGCTTCGGTTGGCCGACCCTTGCAGTCATCAATTTTGTCGAACAAATAAAAAGATTGTTCTATTAATGTTCTATATTTTTTACGATTGTTCAAATTAGTAATAGTCAAATAGTAATTCATTTTATAAAATTTAAAAAAAAAAAAAAAATAGTAGTAAAAACACAATTTGGAAGAAATCAAAAAATCATCAAGAAATTACCAAAAGCAACGGCTTGATAGTCTTCCCAAAAAAACTATACTTAGCTGCTTTTTACAAAAGAATTTTGAAGTATACTAATCCAAAATCTGACATTATTAAGATAAGTTATTGACTTTGAAGTGCTGGTTTTCGGGCATTTTCCGAAAAAGTCATTTTTGGGATTTTCGACAGGGGTGACATTATAACAAGAAAGGAAGCTAGCTTCGGCAAACCGAAGCTTATATACCATTGCAATCATCAAATTTGTCGAACAAAGTACATTATCCATATTTTCGACTGTTGTTCATATGGCAGATATATGATATAGTTTTTCGATTTTGATGAAATTTACAAACTTCTGACTTAAATTATAATACCCTTTGCTCTGCAAGGGTATAAAAATGTGAAAAAAAATCGATCAAAAAATCGAAACAAAATTAATGATGCAGTCTCTTAGAGGACTATGTCACATGAATTTTGAGGTCATCATTAAAAAAAGTTATGGGCTTTCAAGTGGAGATTTGGGACCATTTTCCGAAAAAGCCATTTTCGATCACCATTTTTTGAAAATTGAAAACAAGGCACCATATTTTCTATTATCCTTATAATTTGGTTGGTGCGCTTTATTTATTTTTTAATTTCTATAAGTTTTCTTAAAACTTCAAACGAGGCTTTCAACGCTTGTTTCGCAAACAAGCTCTTGTTAACCCAATTAAAGGATCGTATCTGCTGAAGAGGCCATGCCAGCCCTCGCCAGTCCTATCCGATACAATTAGGTGTCTAATGAACTGGGCGACTGAGGGTGTTTTAGTAAATTCGTGTTGAGCGATATAAAAGATCGCTTGTGCGGAGATCAAAAGCGAAACCGAGACGAAGACCACCAAGCCAAATGAATTTTCCGCTTTGATCCTGCCGTGGCCGCTCACCTTTGTAGCTGTTAATCGCACCAGGTGACGGATGCGTCGGCTTGTCGGGCACCGAGGATCAGGGCTATATAGTAGTGACAAGGGAATAGTTCGGAGGTGTCTCTTTTCATGCGCCCGAGCATTGTGCGAAAAGTAGCAGTTTCCTCTTCTCCGTCGGCGCTCCTCACTTTGGCCCGCCTTTTGTGATCTATGTGGGTAGTCCTACGTGTTCCCCGACGTCCTTTCTCTCGACGGGCTACGAAAATTGTTACATAGACACTTTCAATTTGCTTTTAAATTGCCGACAAATTGGGCTAAGCGAGGGCCACCAACATCGATTGCTCATCGTGATTTTTAGTCCATTTAAAAATTTAAACTAGAAATCAGACTAGTTTTAGTCAGTAAAACTATCTTCCCCACACTTTCATCCCTTGCACATATGGTTTCTAAAGTCGATTTGCAACGCTTCTCAAATTCTTTGACCCGAATTTGAAAGAATCTGAAATGAGGACAGGATCGAGCAGGAACGTGTATCCCATTTGAAACGGTTGATTGGGTTTCTAATAGGATTTATGTCTTGGCTGCATCTTGCTTGTTTCGAATTGATTCGATGCACTCGGTTGAGATTCAATAACGAGCTCATCTTTTTTTATCCAAAACGTTTGTTTTCGTTTGCCAATGTTCCAGGTAATCCAGCCAGGAAATTTCAATTTCTTCGCTAGCATTTTATTCGCTTCCATGTTTATTTAGGACTTTAATTGGTAATTGGCTCCCTCATAGGGAGTTCTAAGCTGGAGTTTTAGAAGCAAAGTAAAACAAATATTTGAAAACAGTTTGGATTTTAAAAGTTAGAAACAAGGTATCTAAATCTGGTAAATAATATTTTTCATAAATAGTAACAAACGTTCATGTACAGATTTTGAAAATTTAATTCAAGTTATTTAGGCTGTGAAATTTTTTACAATATGTTTACCTTCCTTTAAATATACAATTTGTCACAAAAGTGTTTTCGCGTGAAGATTTTTTTATAAATTTGCCATTCTTATTAAGAAAAAACCACTATGCAATAAGTTTTGAGTAAGATTTTTTTTTATTTTACATTATTTATGTATTTCTTAAGAATACACAAAAAACAAAACCTAAATTTTCCTACTAACAAAAAAGATATAACAAAAACAAAAAAAGTCTACACAATCTTCACTGTCAAATAAGTGTTTTCGTTTTTACATTTCTGGTGTTTTCTCGAATTTTTTTCTAGAATATGCTAAAATATGCTAGTCGACCCTAAACTAGATGATATAAATATGCATTTTGAGCATTTCAATGTCAGTTCTTCGTTAATAGTCGTATAAATAAGTGTTTTACAATGCCGGGCAAAAGAGTTTCTTTTGATGTGATCCAATTGGTGTATTACAACCATACCATTGGGAAAAGGACTGTAGAAATTGCAAATATGTTTAAAATAAATATAAGAACTTTCCAAAATATAATAAGTCGGGCAAAAAATGAGAATAGGCTCGAAAATAAGCCAGTAAATGGTCGGCCGGGTAAGCTCTCAAACAGAGTTATTCGGATTATAATGAAAAAAGTAGACCAGAACCCCATGATCTCAACAAGAAAACTGGCTGTGGAGGTAAGGGAAGAATGTGGAGTGAATGTTTCGCATGAGACTATTCGCAGGACAATTAGGAGCCATAACTTCACATCCCGAGTAGCTAGAAAAAAACCCCTGCTATCAAAATAAAATGTTGAGAAGCGTCTTTTATTCGCTCAAACTCTTTTGGATGAGCCCCCAAGCTATTGGAACGACGTGATTTTCTGTGACGAGTCGAAAATAATGTTACATTATAAAGAAGGACCCAACCGAGTGTGGAGCAAACCGTTGTGTGCCCTACAAAATAAAAACATAATACCGATTGTAAGATTCGGCAAGCTGTCCGTCATGGTGTGGGGGTGCATCTCAAGCAAAGGAGTGGGTGATTTAGTATTTATCGAAAATACGATGGATGCTAAACAATATCTTGAGATTTTAAAAACCAATTTGGTAAACAGCGCGAACACATTTCGTTTTGGGCGCAGCTTTAAGTTTTACCAAGACAACGACCCAAAACATAAGGCTCACAGTGTACGAATGTGGACGCTCTATAATTGCGTTAAGGTGATTGAGACTCCAGCCCAGAGCCCGGATATCACCCCTATAGAGAATGTGTGGGCTTATTTGAAAAAGAAGGTCGCAAGAAGGCATCCCACATCGCGACCAATGCTAAAGGAATTTATTTTGGAAGAATGGAATCAGATCCCAATAGATTACATAGAAAAATTAATAAATTCAATGAAATCACGACTTCAAGCTGTTGTTAAGGCCAAAGGGCATCATACCAAATATTAATTAATTTAATTATATCAAAAATAATAATTATTATCATAAGATTAGCGTTAAGTAATCACCCAGTTCCTTAAAACGAAAACACTTATTTGACAGTGGAAAATATGTTGACTTTTTTGTTTTTGTTATATCTTTTTTGTTAGTTGGAAAATTTATGTTTTGTTTTTTGCGTATTCTTAAGAAATACATGAATAATATAAAATAAAAAAAAATCTTTCTCAAAACTTATTGCAAAGTGTTTTTTTTTAATAAGAATGGGAAATTTATAAAAAAAATCTTCACGCGAAAACACTTTTGTGACAAATTGTATATATGAGAGTAAACACTTTGAGTTGTGCCGTCTGTATAGTAAACTCAGCTGGTTTTTAATTAGAGACATAATTTTAGTTAAGTTTCATTTATTTTTATTTCGCATAAGTAATGCGACTTTTATCCCAAATATAATCCTAAAGGACATTTCGCTCAAGCCTGAGGATTAAATTTGCAAGAGAGAAGGTATCTGCATATGTTCATACATATGTAAATCGCTTTACAATTTGACTTGATATTTGTGATCTTTCGTTATAACAATATTATTAACAATAATTTTCCCTTTACCAAAAATCTGCATTTGACTTGGGTGCCTGCACTGAAAAGAGCATAATCCCTCCCGTTTGAATATTTGGAATAATTACTAAAGTATTGTTCCCGACTAAGCCGCAGAGAAAACCTTTTCACGGGACTGCTCATTGTGCTGCTGAAACACACAAAAACCCCGAAAATGATTAAAATTTAAAATCTGGTAATTGAGAAAATGTAAATTTTCAACCTAAGACCATTGAAAAGTGTACTTATTTTGTAAGAGCTGGAATGAAATTGAAACACCACAAATCTATTTAAAAAATTGCTACAATATTTTATTAAACACCTTAAAATTTGCACACACAGTGCGATTTTATTTATATACTGTATAACGATTATAATTATAACAAAATACATTAGTTTTTTTTTGTTCGCAAAACTGTTTCTTTCTTCTTCTGGGAAAAAATACACGTTTCATAATTAGAAAAAACAAAAATTTAGTTAGGCGCAATATAAAACTTATCGCACTTAAAATTATTCTAAAAACAAATCGTATAATAAAATCCATAAAGTGGACTTACTAAACGGAACCTCAAACTGTACTGCTATGCGAAAATGTTGAACTCTTATTATTAATTCGTTAACTAATCTTTAAGTGCTTGAGGACAAATTTAGATTGGCGTAATAATTTCAATTTGCACAGAGAACGTGCTTGGTTCTAAGAAATCGTATTTTCTTTTATTTTGTATAGAACTTTTGCTTCGGTTAAATTTCAGCAAAGGTATGGAACGAATTGATTCGCCTTAGAAGTTGGCGACATTGTCGCCAAAATACAATTATTCATCGGGCACGTAACTAACTTTTCACCCAAAAATAATAGAGCTAGAAAAATAAAGAAAATTTTGCAGTGAAGTAATTGTGAACAGGAATGCTCAAGCGTTGCAAATTGGGAAGGATGCTACAGGATGCAATGAGATCGGGGGAGTATTTGTGGACATGCAACGTTTAGTGAGACTCTACATCCCTCAGAATTCCTTATTGAAGAAACCCATGCTGAGCCCTTTTCGGGACACAAAAAAGATCCTGCACACTTCTTCTGTTCTTCGGCGATCCGTACTTGTTGTTCGGGTCACGTCACGGTTTTTACCGTCCGAACCCATTTGACATTTGACAATTATTCATTTTTCGTTTTATTTCTTAGAAATAAACCTCGGCCGCATCGCTGCGAATCGATTGGTTCCAAATCGTTGCAATTCAATTGCGAGTTGCCTTTTGGCTTTTTGGCATCCTGTTACCATTTCGTTTCAGCTGTTCGACACGATCTATTTGGTGTTTTACGCTCATTTCGGATTGAACAAAGTTTTAACCTCGAAATGTGGAGAGTTTTGGTTATGCGTAAATCGGAGTAAATCGAAATACTCCTACAAAATGATACGGTGGAAATCGCAATTTTCACGTTAATCCTAATTATCCTTTGAACTTAATTGCTTAATTAGAAGAATATTCGAGTGTGGTGTTTCCCAAAGGCATGGCTGAAGGTGTATTTTATGGATTGCTAGAACGAATTTGGATATCAGTTCTTTTGGGTGGGCATTTTAATGAAAACATGATAAGATATGCGGTGGGTTCGATATAGTGTCGGCTTTTGTGTTTTGTTATCCTTCGAAGGTTCGACTGAGTAATGAACATGATAAGATATTAAATGAATTCCGTCGGTAAGAGAATGAAATCAAATTTCAAATAATTATAATATGGGTTTTTGTAAGGAGGATCAACAAACAAAATGATTGTGGGATCAAACCTTTTTAACGGTTATTATAAACTTTTTTGAGTTGGTGTTAATTTAAATACTTTTCTTTGTTTAGTGAAAATATGGTTATTGGTCTGACAGTCTTATATTTAAAAGATAAATTTTATCATATTTTTAAGTGTCTTTTTGTTAGGTTTTATTGCAGCTCAGCCTTCTCATCTTCAAGTGCCCCAAACCTTAGCTAATATTGCCACTTTTAAATGGCATACCTCCAAACGTTTGTTAGCTGATCCTTTAAAGCTGCGCCTTAAAATTTTTCGATTCCGTGTAGCTCGATTTGTGTCCCCTGATCACTTTGAAATTAAGCAAGTTTCCGAGGGCTTTCCAAAACTTGTCCAAAACAGCTCATCTTTACCAATTTAAACACAATTTTAAAGTGGCGTACAGAAAATCCTGTTGGAAATTGTCTTAACTTCACTGTTTCTGTACTATAGAACCCTATAACTAAGACTTTATGAATTAAATGTCAAGCTCGCTTATAATGATCGGCTTGTCTATATTCGATTCATTTCTTGTATTTAGTGGTTTCAACCCAATACTAAGTTGGAATCTTTTTTATATTAAACACAGGTATTCTTAATTTGTGAAATGGGACACTTATCCTTTATAGACCTAAGCCGACTCTGGTCGTGACTCTTTATTTTCATTACAAATCTTGTTTGCTTTCAAAATAATCAGTTTCAACCAACCGAAAAAGTACCCGCAGTAATTGCAATTAATTTAGAGTGCTCCCAGATAAATTGCTACAATCAAACATCAGTTCATGTGAGAAAATCCGTTACGATGCAACCGATCAGGTAAAGTGTCCCTGTCTTCGCAGAGAATTGATGACGCATTTCATCCCCTTAACTCGAAGGACCTTGCAAAGCAGGTAGGAAGGACCTCACCACCTCCGAGTATAAAAGACCGAGCAGCCAGACCAACAGCATCATTCAACCAACAGTTTTCCATCTGAGCAGATCATCAGCATCCACTCTCCAAAATGTTCGCCGAGACCGCTCTTGTTTCCAACTTCAACGGAGTGCCGGAGAAGAAACCTCTCACCGGCGCCTCCACCAACATGAAGAAGCTGCTGAAGACCATCAAGAAGATCTTCAAGAACTCCAAGCCCGCAAAGGAGATCCCGGTCTCCAACATTCTCCACTCCTGTCACAACGAGGAGGAGCACCAGAACTGGCTCAACGAGCAACTCGAGGCCAAGGCCATCAGCCTTCTCCATTGAGTTCATCTGGGAAATTCCCCTCCACCGAGAATCTGTGATGTGACCCGATCAAAAGGTCTATAAATCGGCACGTCGGCTTTAAACTCCAACTGTGATGATGAGAACACGAGACTGACTAACTTGTGTGCCTCGGAAGCAAGAAAACTTCTTCGCTTCCGCCAACTGTATATATCAACGTCTTCAATAATGCTTTAACTTAGCTGTAATCATTGTCTTCCACTAGTTTTAAGCAAATCATTGTCTTCCATGTTTGTTTAGGGTCAAAATTAGCTTAAGAATAAAAATCCCTCGAGGAAAAAGAAACATTTTCTGTGTTATTTGTCCTTGCTTTTCAGTGGCTTAATGTCTTTAAAGGACAATAAAATACATAATAGCAATATATAAGTATAATAAAAAAATATATTGCATTCTTACAATTACAATTCGATTGCTAAATAAGTATTCTTTAGAAGAAATGCTAATTTTAGAAACTAGGTCGGTATTTTTGCAATACCTGAATCTAGAAAGACTTTCTTATATTATAACTTTGTTTCCCAAAAAAAAAAAACATACTCGTCAAAAACAGGTTCTATCTTTTTAAAAAGGCATTACAAAATACATGAACTGAATTGGTGGTAATATATGTTTTAATATTCACAACTTTTGCTTGTTTGCTCTGTGCACTCTGTGTACTAGCTAAATTTATAACGGCAAAATCAACCCATTTAAGGAAAAGGTATAGGAATATTTTTCTCCTTTATTCAGTAAAAAAAAAGTGTGTATTTATTTTCCTATGGGAAATTCTTATTATTGTCATTTATTTTATTTCACTTGAACTTTCCTATCAAATTTTTTCTTATTTATAAATTTGAAAAGCTAAACCATTTGAGAGAAATTGTAAATAAAAATAAATAAAACACAAAAAAAGTAAATATAAATTATTTTATAATATATCTTCTGAATACGCAAGTGCTAAACATCTACCATTTAATAAAAGTGTGTTAATTTTAATTTAAAAATATGTTTGAACTTAGTTGATTAATATGTTTGAGAGTGTCAATTTCTGTGAACGAGGAAGAGAAAGTTGGGGCTTTTGATAATTATTTCTTTCACGCTTTGTTGTCATTGTGCTGTCCAATTTTTTGCACGTCATGTAAAGCGGTTGAGACCTACCTGCAAAAGAATTTAACACCCTCCGCCATTTTACAAATCAGGTAGGGAGAATCCTTACGAGGGGTTGCGAAACCCACGGGTATAAAAGACCAAGCAGCTAGACGAACAGCATCATTCGAACAACAGTTCCCGATCCGAGCAGATCATCAGCAAAATTCCTGAAAAATGTTCGCTGAAACCGCTCCCGTTTCCAACTTCAATGGAGTCCCGGAGAAGAAACCTCTCACCGGCGCCTCCATCAACGTGAAGAAGCTGCTGAATACCATCAAGAAGATCTTCAAGAACTCCAAGCCTGCAAAGGAGATCATCACCTCTAATATCCTTTACTCCTGTCACACCGAGGAGGAGCACCAGAACTGGCTCAACGAACAACTCGAGGCCAAGGCCATCAGCCTTCTTCATTAAGGTCATCTGGGAAGTTCCCCTCCACCGAGAATCTGTGATGTGACCCGATCAAAAGGTCTATAAATCGGCACGTCGGCTTTAAACTCCAACTGTGATGATGGGAACACGAGACTGACTAACTTGTGTGCCTCGGAAGCAGGAAAACTTCTTCGCTTCCGCCAACTGTATATATCAACGTCTTCAATAATGCTTTAACTTAGCTGTAATCATTGTCTTCCACTAGTTTTAAGCGAATCATTGTCTTCCATGTTTGTTTAGGGTCAAAATTAGCTTAAGAATAAAAATCCTTCGGGAAAAAAAAACAAAAATTTGGTGTTGTTTTTTGTACCTTTTCAGAAAGACTTGAGATCTAAAATAATTATAACATTTGCAATATGTAAAAAAGAAAAATTAACTTATTATAACTACTGCATTTATGTTTTGTAACCCTATTTTAGGTCATGCTAGTGGTGAAGAACAGACAGAAGGCCTGCTGCGAACTGGTCTTCCTACTCATCCGGGGAATCCGCATGGCATCAGCCTAGGCAGCGAACGGGGACACAGCGTTGGATTCTTAATTTAGGAATAGTTTATTAACTAGACTCGCACGTAAGACTCACAAGACATGGATTGTCCCAAAATGTACAGTATAAGTCTATGGAATAGTTATATTAAACTATGTAAAATAAAGTGGAATTTTGTTAGTAATTGTATCATTTTTTGGGGGGCTCTTGCTTTTGGAAATATTTGGAAAATTTTAAGAGCTGCCACTTACTATTGCATTTTGTTCGCCTGGTACTTTAAAATGCGTGTGACCTAAAATTGTGGGCTTGGCCAGACCGAATTTATCGAGACCAATTTTTTTTTTTTTTTTTTTGTATTGTATTTACTAGTGCAGAATCTGTACAGCATATCTAGTACTTTAACAACACATGTGTACACAAATGAAAAAATAAACCATTCCTTGATATTTAGTTAAGGATCAAAACAATTAACAACCTTATTGGCTCCCTATGGTTTTTGCAAAGCCGTGCCTTTAAAGACGCCTCAATGGTCTTGCTGGGAGTAAGTTCCTAGCTAGTAGGCTGCGGTGTCTACGTAGTTTGTAGCTGTATCTGCTAGTCTTCCAATCTGCTCTTCCACAGTGTGTAGATGGAGGTCTCGATGAAGTGTAGTGCCACGCACGAACCAGGGACAGTTAGTTATGTTTCCAATAAATAAACGTAAGTAAATAAATACATAAAATAAAACTATTGAAACTGTAGCATACTTTCGGGGGCTCATTAAAACAGTGGTACAGTTCTTGCTTATTTTTTGGGGCATACTTTTGGGGGCAATTGGAAAATCTTAAAAAAGAGTAACCACCTACTATTGCATTCTGTTCGCCTGGTACTTCAAAATGAGATTTGGTTGAATATGTTGCTTTTGTCGGAACGATTTCGACGGGACAAATTGGAATTTTAGGATTTAAAATACCAGGCGAACAGAAAGCATTAGTAGGCGATTCTTTGGTTTTGCAATTTTACATAAAAATTTCTAGCATACTTTTGGGAACAATTAATTATTTATTTTTCATTAAAAAGTGTAGTATGCTTTTGGGGGCAAGCCAAAATAAAAAATTTTAAACGGCCACCTACTATAGGATTCTGTTCGCCTGGTACTTCAAAATTAGGTTTGGTTGAATATTTTGGTTTTGATGGAACAATTTCGACGGGACAAATTGAAATTTTAGGATTTAAAATACCAGGCCAACAGAACGCATTAGTAGGCGATTTTTTGGTTTGGCAATTTTATATACAAAATTTGTAGCATACTTTTGGGAACAGTTAATTTTTAATTTTGACTATTTTCATTAAAAAGTGTTGCATGCTTTTGGGGGCAAGGAAAAAAAAATTTAAAACGGCCACCTACTATTGCATTCTGTTCGCCTGGTACTTCAAAATTGGTTTGGCCCAAAAATTGTGGAATTGGCTGGTCGCCCGCCAATCGATTGGCGAATACTAAATTCCCTTTTTGGCACTGAAATACTTAAATATACCCTTGTTTTTTCCCAAATAATAAAACGATACATGTTCAATACAATAAAATGTTATTTAATAAAATATACCAGCCGCTTGTCCAATCCCCAATACAAAGCCCTTTCTGTCTACCCACTATTTTCAAAAAGTTGTTTTGGTGGCGCCACTATTTTGTACCTATCGTGTTGGTTTCCAGAACCATGACCCCTGACCCGCCCAGCTGGCAGAAATAATCGATAAGCGTTCAGTGGCCCGCACTTTTTGCTCCGTTTCAAACTGTTTATTTATTTCAACGCTTATAATAAAAGTTGCTATAACAATACACATTCGATATATGTATATATAAGTATATATGTTGGAAGTGCACTTGGGTTTCGGTATCCGTGTTTGTGATTCGGGTGAGATGTATGTCTGTTTGTCACTTGCTGTCTGTCTGCTTGGTTTGCTGCATTTGTTCGGAAGAGTTCTGACAACTTTCTGGAAGATGAAGTATTTATATGCGGTTTCGTCGTATAGGGTTATAGTTTTTAGATCCACCAGTGGCATGGAGAGTTAGTTCGAGTTCGAGGGACTCAAACACATGTGGAGGAGCGCAGGGGACAAATGCAGATGGCAAGACCGGAACGGAAGAATCAATTTCTGAGTGGAAGCCGTCTTTTGGATTGCTCGAATGCTAGATTTCTGGACTGCTGGACTGCTGGTGCTCGTTGCTGGTGCTCACTTTTTTCTCTTTTCAAAAACGTCGCTCGAAAATGTTGAATTTCTCTCGTATTACGTGCAATTATCTAATCTCAATATTTCGTCTAAAACCAAAAAACGGAATGCTGGCCAATTGTAGTTCGTCTGAGTCTAGCAAGCAGTTCGCCGTCCATCGGCGAGGTCCTTCGGCCAGGACTACTGGTAGTCCACCGAGTCGCTGTCGAGGACCGTGGAGGAGACCCTCGAGGCGCGGCGGTGCCAGTAGTCCGAGTAGCTGGCCTCGTACTGGGCGGCGGTGCGGTGCCACGGTGGCCATTTCAGCTATTCCTCGACAATGTCCCACACCATCAGCGACGCGTCTGTGCCGCCGACGGTGATGAGCGTGTGGTCGCCGCACAGGAACCGGACGCAGGCCAGCATCCCGGAGTACACCTTCGACTCGTGGAACTCGGCGCGCGGCGAGATGCAGGGGTACCTACAACAAAGAGGAGTCATGATTAAGGATATAGTAGAGTTTGTATTATTTCTCTGATCATCATCGTTGTAATATTGTATTTTTAATAAATAATGTTTAAATAATCCAATTTTAATTTAAGGTATACGATATTCTAGAAAACTTTTTATACTTTTTAAAATACTAAACTTTATTTTCTGAAGTTAGAGTCAATTATTTGATTTTAAGTGAAACAATCAAATTTATTTTAAATTCGTTTTAAAGTTTTCTGTAAGGAACGCCTTTGGGTTCTTCAATACCCCAATAACACTATTGTAAATGCAATAAATGTCAATTTTACCTGAACAATCGCAGATAACCCTCGGCGTCGCCAGAGGCGAGCATGTCATGGGCGGCGGAGCGACTGCAGGTGGCGACGATGGTGTTGGTGGTGCTGTAGTAGCGGTTGCTCCACTGACCCGCCACCAGGAATCCCACGGTGCAGTTGTTGGTCAGCCACTTGACGTCCTTCATGGCGATGGGACTGCGCTCTGGCGACAAAGACTTGGCGTCCCAGAAGAGCAGGTCGAAGTCGATGGTCACCGTCTGCACGAAGTTGCCATCCATGCTCCAGTCCAGGTGGGTCAGCGGCTGCGATCCCCGGATCTTGTTCACCTTCTTGTAGGAGAAGCCGTCGCGCGACACGCGGAACAGGTAAATGCTGCCGTTCTGCGAGCCCATGGCAATCATGTCGCCAACTGGAAAAAAAGAGGGTAATATTTACACCAATTATTATTTGCTTGTGTATCAAAGAAATTGTTATTTAAAGATGAAAAGGTCCAAATATTTACCGTCTAAATTTCGATTAAAACAAAACAATTATGAAAACCGAAAACTATTTAAAATTTTTAATGGAGGAATCTAAATTTTTGTGAAATATAATTAGTTTTGACCTTTTTAAAGAATTCCATTTTTATAGGTTCCCTTTTCTTAATCCTATTTGTTTATATATTTTTTTTGTTTATAATATTCTATGACCTACCCTGGTTGTAGGCGACGCAGTTGAGGGGCGACCCGCAGACCCTGAGGGTCAGCATGACCGCCCCGTTCTCGCAGTTGATGACCAGCAGATGACCCTCGGTGCTGCCGGCGGCCAGGGTGCCGAAGGGGTGGAAGGCCAGCGCGACGCACTCGTAACCCGTCTGGATCGTCCAGATGAGCTTGTTCTTGCGCCAGAGGGCCACGTGCTTGTCGTGCCCCGCGGTGGCGTACAGCTCGTCGTCCGGATGGGCGGCCAAGCCCCACAACTGCCGCCCGTGGCCGAACACCACCTGGGTGAAGCGGCGCTGCAGCGATCCCTCGAGGATGTTGTTCCGCGTGGTCCCCACGTAGATGTTCCCGTCGTTCCGACCCGGTCGCTGCGGGTAGATGGTGCGCACCCCTCCGGCGGCCTCGGGGAGCTGCGAATTGGAAGAGGTCAATGAAATACGTTTACGTTTTGCTTCTCTAGGAGTTATTATTATATAAAGAGAATTCATTTGCATTAGAAAGATTTACTTCATTAAACAGAACCATAATGCCTTAAAATATTTAGCTAATGAATATCCTAAATTAAGAAAATCTATTGTATTACTGAATAAATATTTAAGCTTTAAGAAATAGAGATTTTGGCAATAAGATTATACTGACAATAAAGGTTACTTGATTTTGCGATATTTCTAGTAACGGAAATTCAAGAATTAATTTGTTTGGTGTTAGTCAAAATTAATTTACAGTCCCCAAAAATAACTGAGTATTAAGCAAACTTCATACAACTTAGGAGCTTGCTTTACTGAAAGGTAAATATTACTGCTAACTACCTCGCTGATTAACCCACCTTGGTATCCGCTATCTTCTTGTAGTTCTGCAGGGAGTCCCAGGCGGCAATCTTGCGATCCTTCTCACCGCCAGAGAGCAGAGTGCCCTCACCCAACATGATCAGACAGCCGATGCCCTTGTTGTGGGCCTCGAACTCGGTGCGCACGAAATAGGCGCCATCCGAGTCCACCGAGTAGATGGTGATGAAGCCGTCGGAATCGGCGGTGATAACATCACCATCCGGCTCGAACTGGACACTGGTGACATGGGAGCGCGACGGCTGCTTCACGATGTCCGTGCGCTCGAAAAAGCCATCCTTGCGCCGGTGCCAGAAGGCCAGGTGACCTCGTCCGTGGGTGATGATGAGATTATCGTCCAGCGGGTGGAAGGCCGCCCCCGAGAGTCCCTCCTGCAGGGTCTGTAATTGAGCCAGAGAATCGGGATTAGGGGGCGTCTTAAGTGGGCAGGCTTAGACGGACTTACGGCCACTTTGCCCAGCAGGTGACCCCACTGCCACTGCCACACGGACAGGATGCTCTCGCGTCCGCTGTCCACGGCCAGTATGTAGCTGCCTCCGTTCTGCGAAGGATTCACTCGAGTTAATCGCTAATTGGTTTACTTCTCGGGGGGACAGACTCACCAGCTGCGAGAAGGCCACCGCAGTTACGCCGCTGTCAAGTTCGCCCATCCCAAAGACGTAGAGCGTCTGCAGGGATTCGGTGCTCCAGATGCGAACGTGTGCCTGCGACTTACGATCCCGTCCTGCTTTTTGGCCGGAGGCCACCAGCTCTCTGGAGGGATGTACGTCCATGCTGCAAAATGGTTTAGCACATTTTTATGAACGCCACTTTTTACGGATCCACTGTGAAAGTTTTTCTTCATTAATGAGCTTAAGCTAATAAATTTGTTTGCACAGGCTTAACTTTTATTTAATAAAAGGCTTTCCTTGGAACTTAAATCGTTGGATTCATACTAATATAATAACAAAATCATAAATTGAATAGGAAGTTTTATATAATTTTCAAATGAATACTCAGTTTTCGTCTCTAACCTGTGGCACTATTATTATCGTGAATTTATTTTCATAAACCAATAAATAAGTAAAGTAACACAAATTCTTGGCGTTTTAAATAAATCATAATAATTTCTTTAATATTTACCACATGATATCCTCGGTGTGGCCCGTGTAGTGCCTCTGGGCATCCTCGTCGCGATCGAAGAGCACGGCCACTGCGGCCACGTAGTAGAGCAACTCCCCGGAGGGCAGAACCCAGAGATTGCGCCGCGCATCGATGCCGCGGTAGCCATGGCTAAAAATCAGTTATAATTTATATTGATTCAAGAAATGTAAGATTTAATTATGTATACTTACACCCATTGGAGCTGCAGCTTTTTGTCCGGCGGGGAGTTGTCCGCCGGCGCGTGGTGGACGGGCGGATAGAAGGTGCGGCGCAGCCCCCGGATCGTGACCTTGGTGGGCTCCTCCTTCATGATGTCCAGCATCGTGTACTCGCCGTTCGGCCGCAGGATCTCGCTCTCCGGAGCGTAAAGGATTCGGGGTCGGCTCTTGCTCCGCGGTCGAGCTCCTCGCAGCGGCACCTTGGGCAGCTCGTCCGTGGGGAGAATGGGGGCGGCGGCCACCACCGAGGGGCGGGATCGGGAGCGCCGGATGGGGGAGCCGGCGATCAAGGCCGTTCCCGTTGCCAAATAGAAGGTATCCACATCGGCGAACTCATTCCGCAACTGAGAGAAACTGCGGACCTACAGGGCAATAAATTTGTTGTGTAATAGCAAACTATAACTATTCTATTTGCATTTATAATTAATGTTGGCTAGACAACTAAATTTAATTGATAAATTCCGATACTTTTTACCGATGTTGTTTTTGTAAAAATATTAAATAATGGCTTTATAAATTATATGTGATTGTAAATTTTGCGTAGCTGAATGAATTTGTGAACCTAAAAAAATAATATTTAACTATAAATATTGTAAAAGCGTGGCGATAAAAAATCAATAACTAAAATCAACAATATTTTTTACCCTTTTCTGTTGGTAACACGATTAATGTTTTCTGACACTTTCAACTAAATACTATTAAAATATTTAATTGTTGCGATTGTTTAAACGGTTAGTGCTTAAAGCACAGTAAACTATAATAGGTTAGGGAGTGCAATTTGTCAACTAATTTTGCAAGTCCGCCAAGTTGGGGTCTTCATTAAGTTATTAGGCCGTGACAAGGTCGTGCGGTTAGCAGGCCACCCGTCCGCCCCCCGGAAGTTCACATACCTCCTGGCCAGTGCCTGTGTACATTTTCTTTGCTCCGTTAATTTTCAGCACTTGACCCAAATCCTCGAGCACTTCCTCAAATGGTTGCGAGGTGCGTAGGTTCAACAAAACGCGGCACTGAAAGGAGAAAAGCAGAATGGAGAGGGGGTTTCAGCATGAGTATATAGATTTGTATATGTGTGGAATCACGTGTTAAATCTGGACGGGTAATTAGTCTGGCAAGTTGCTACATATGTACTAGGCGGCCTTTCAACACATTTTACTTGACCCGCGGTCAAAAATTTAGTCATGGCACGCAACTTCCGTTTAGCGGCTCATTGCCCCCACTTTCCCTACGCCCTTTAGGTTTTAGTAATGCTTATAATTATATGTTGTCGTCGACTGGCGTCCTCGTCGCATCCTCAGCCACATCCACGTCCACATACCCGACCCCAATTTACTTTTCTTTAACGCGCGGCCCACAAATCGAGTCTGTGACCCAGTTTGCGTTTTCTTTTAATGCTTAATACATTTTATTTGTTGCAAAGGCACTTAGAGAAAATCTTTTAAAAATTTTAACTTAATTTTTGAAGATAAAGCCATGCGCATTAAAATTAATTTTATAGCAAGATTTGATAGTAAAACCAGGTTAATGCAGTTAAAGATATAACGACATTAAGATTTAAACTGTAGACAAAATTATATGATAATAGCTCATGAAAAATTTGATCTTGGTAAATTATATTCATAGAGACAAAAATTTTGTTCCCTGAAATTTATTAAATTTTTGTTTTTCTGATTTTTTTTCTGTACAGCATCATTGTTTGCATGTGCCCCATTGTAGTTGTTATTATTGTTGTTGCACTCGAGCTTTTGCGCTCATAATTGGGTGCACCCCACGCACAGTCAGCCGCCGAGCCACCCACAAAAAAGCACCCGAACCCACCCACCGCCTCCCCCACAATGAAGGCCGTGCTTTGTTGCATTTGTTGGCTGGCGCTTGACTTTGGCTTTTCTGCTTTCGCTGCTTATTTTTCAAGTGGAATACTTGAGTTTTAATGACCTTCAGGGCCTTGATAACAGTTATTCACGCGTGTTAAAGAAGAATTTGTCTCTCCACTTCTGCCAGGATCTCCATCATCATTTTCCTATTACAGGGACACTCGCATAGAATTAAAGCAGCTGCTCGGGAAGTTTTATTTGGGCAAAAAGGACGAGGACCTGCTCGAGAGACAACGATAAACTTTCGCCGTTGTCTGGCCAAGCTTGGTTTAATTTATGTATTTAGTTTGGCTTCGAAAAAGGCGTCCGTTTAATGGTTTTATGTCCGTGTTGAGTGGTTTTCCCCGCACATCGCAGCCACTTAATTTTCCCGCCCACGACGGTCTGATTGCCGGCAAACAGAAAAACAGACGAAAAAATATAAAAGCCAGGCTCAAACTTTTCCCCCTCGGAAGTCGCACATATATCCAGCTCATTTTGAAGTTTTTGGCGAAAAAGTTGGAAATTTGACTTTTCGCTAGGCTTGACCGAATATTATAACTTTTTCGGTGAATTTGTGAATCAATTATAATTATCATCGAAGTAGGCCGAAAACTATCTGCTACAGGAAAAGTTTTGATGACACTTCCTGGCTGGGTGCTTAGGCATTTCATTTATCTTTTAAAATTTTATTTTTATGGTAAACGTTTTTTGAAAACCATTTATTACTAGCTATTGATTGTTTTTATTTTGTCAGTTAATTTATTTTGATATTATTTAAACGTTTGTATTTTGATGCAATGCAATATTTACTTTAAATTAGCGTAAATAGCAATGTTTTCTAGGGTTATATATTAATGGCAGTAATTTGGTATTCAGTTAAGTATTTAGCTTTTTTATTACCTAAATTTTATATATTAAAAATAAGTGCCCTGTTTAAAAACCAGATCAAGTAAAAAGCAAACATCAACTTTTTGAAACCTTTAAGCCTTTACCTTCATCCACAATGTTATTATTTTTCTATGCCTGTTCTAGGCCCTTTTTTTATGGTTAGCCATTTGATTTACAGTGACGTCCATTTCGACTAGCGGAGCGCATGTCTTTTATGGGTCGTTAGGTGGACTGGTTCAGGTGTCGACCCACCGATTCGAGCCGCACCACACCGGACACCCATGGATTGTGCCTCTATTTATCACAATTTATTTATGGTTTATCAAAGCGTAGCACCTGCGACACAATTGTCCGGCAGAAATGTTTCGGAATTCAAATGGTGATGGAAGAGTTAGGCCTTTCATCAGATGAATGGGGAATATTCAAGGCTGCAGGGGCGTTGAGCCTTGATGGAAAATCAGAGATATTTTTTCCTGACACTTCTACATAAATACATGCTTGTGTTCTTTAACAGAATTTGTTCCAGAAATTAGATTAATTATTTACAAAGCATAAACCGTTTAAGAAATTTCAGCTTTTCATTTCAAACATAAAGTAGTCTTAAAGTTTTCTAATATGCAAGGCGATAAAGCCAATGTCCATTAGGCAAATTACTACCCCATTTGCTACTAAATTTCAGCTGCATATGGGTAAAGTTTTCCCAAACTTTTCTTTTGCCGGCCCAATCGACTGTCACTTAATTTACTGGAAAATTAATTGACAGGACAGAAGCTGAAAAGATGCTTTTAATAATTTAGTGCAAATGCATTTCGGGACCCGGACAGTTCGGCATTTCGGCTGCAAATTGTCGATGCCTTGGCAATAAATTATGCATGCATGTGTCTCCATCGCTCCCTTTTTGCACACGCCCACTCACATGTCCACTTGTCCACTTGGGAGCCATTCTAAAGACGCCCTGATGAGGCACTTGGGCTCCGACATGGACTATAAACAAATATAATTATGTGAGCAAATAATTACATTATCGGCTACGTTGCCAGCTGCAATCACGTGACCCCAAACAAATGGCGTTTGTTAAGCCAATTACGTGCACTTTTCGTATGCGGGAGCAGGTGGAAGCCAGTTGAGGAGAAGCTGGCAAACAGCTGCCGGAAGGAAATGGCCAGGACCTCCGTTTTCCCTACGTCCTGTCTGTGTATGTGTTTGTTTCTGTATGTGTGTGTGTGTGTGTGTGTATGTGGCCGTCTGAATGTGTGTGATTTAAATTGTCAGCATTTCTCCTCGTCTGGAAAATTGTGCTGGTTTTTCAGGCATTCAATCGGTCGGCCGTTGCACGGTTGATTTAATCTTGGTGACGTCAAAACCATGCAAATTTTCCAAATATTTTCGTTTGCGGCAACTTCTCTTTCCCCGCTTTTCCTTCTTCGCACACACAAAGGAATTCCAATAAAATACAAACATGCATAAAACAAAAGACGTTAAACTGCACCACTGCTGTCGTCCTTATTGTTGTCAACGTTCGCAAAGTTGCATAAAGGGAACACAAGTAATTTAAATGAAAAGCACAAAACTGAAGAGCTATGAACAGAAAGCGATTGAGTGAAATTTAAGTAGGACATTAATAGTTTAAAAATTGTTTTTAATTTTTTCAAATAAAATCCAGCCTTACACCACAAAATTGTAATTTTTATTTACTCTGCCTAATATTTATCTAATGTAAGGCCTAAAAATCTTCTCAAATATGTCAGCATCATAGTTTTTTCACTTTGAAAATATATATTATCAATTGGCTTTTACATTTATTGAAAATTAAATTGCAGGTCTAGTAATTCGAACCCAAGTGTTCGGTTCGCAGAGCGTATTCCTGGGATATGGAAACTGAAACCGCTCTTTGAGTTTTTTCGCTTTCAGCTTACTTACATATTCCCTGCCTTTTTCTGTTTACCTTCATTGGAAGCGAACGTGTAAAAGAGAACGTCAGGTGGGCTTCTGCCTTTGTTTCCCATTCCCACCTGTTCATTGCCCCTGTGGCGTATACGTTATGAAAAAAAATTGAACACCGTGAAAGCTCGATATTCATACATAGAGAACAATTTCAATAACCAAATTCAAAGTTCTAAAATATCCAATTTAAACAATATGTTTCGCCATATCTAAGGTACAAAATACAAAACAATGCTAACATCAAACGAATGCAAGGAATATCTTAAACAATGTTTGGTCAATTCGTTTGTTTAACATAATACATTGAACTTTTTTTCCGATTATGATTCAATAATATTCAAATTCAACACCTTTTTTTTCTTGTATATAGCACTACATTCGTGCTTTAATAAACACATAATGCCCAAAAGCCATAACTTTCTCCTAGAACGTCAAACACGTAAGCTGCAAGCTAAAAAAAGTCAAACAACAATGTGCAATGCGACACGTTGCACTCAAGTTTGCCAAATACCCGAGCACTATACTATACACTGTGCTATCGTGTGATATATAATCGTATGTATATTTTGTGCTGTCGAGGGACCGCCAATATTGAGTAGCCTGCCATTATGCATAGCCATTTATTGCGGCTTTCAATTGCATTACCATTACCCCAGAAGAACACTTGATGTAGCTGCAGATATAGATGTCGATGCTGATGTAGATGTCGTTGTAGTTGTGTAGACCAGACACAAACAAAACAAATAAACACAAACATGGGAGTCCTCGCAGCCTGGGAGACAAAATACAGACAGAGCCACAGAAACTTGATGGGCGGTGGGAGGTGAACAGTGACAAGGGAAAGCGGAAAATGGGTCGAATATTTGGCGAAAAAATTAAATATCTATATTATTCTATAAGTTTTATTAAAATAATATTTACTAAATAGATTATTATTATTTCAGGAAATGCCTTTAAGCATAAAATTAGTTTTGTTGATATGAATTTATTTAAAAAATAACAAAAAAATTTTACATTCATTGGTGTAAAAAACTTGCAAGAGAAAAAATGGTTTATTAACTAAATAATGAGTTGGAAATTTTATAGAAAGAGATTCTTAAAATAAAATATTTAAAACAAGTATCTATAAGAATCATATTAAAAAAAGATCCTTAAGCCAATATATTGCATCATCTTGAAGATCGGAATCTTAAAATGAAATGAGATGTTCACACTCTGAACACAGTTCTATGGGCTAAGGGAACTGGACTCGTAGCTTCGGGTAATGTACGTGTAATGCAATCGGCGTCAGCAGTCCGTACTTTTGGTGTTTTACCGTGGAACACACAATACCCAAGCATATATTTGTGAATATTTTCGCCAGGACTTCGTTTGTTGGTCGTGGCAAGCGACGAGCGACATGTCCTTGGCCTTGGTCAATGAGCGCGTGCAGAGTTGGGTTCAACAGCAGCAACAACAACAATAACAACACAAACAACAACAACTATGACTACTACAATTTCCTCTTTCGCTTTTGTTGTCGGTTGTCGGTTGTACTTTGGTCAAAATTTGCATTGCAAACTCCATTAGGGGTGTCTCGAAAGTGGCGTGGAGAATGGTAAAAGCAACTGCCTTTTGTTTTTGGCCACTCCACCAGCTCTTTCTCCCTTTGTCTTGGCCATTAATGAGATTCGATTTGGGTCTGGCCAACATCTCCGGCAGACAGGCAGAACCCCAGTGTGCCTGTCACGGGTCTATAGCCCCCCTCTAATTGGCCCGATCAGGTGCGGCCTTCGCCAAGGTTGCAGCCCACGTGCTGAAAGGTGCCGAAACGCCCACTACGTAAAATGTACTTTTGATTCATAAAACTGCACGAATGGCGTACCTCAATCGGCAGGGAAAACAAGGCGCTCCTCGAATGTTACTTGCACTTAGGAAAATTACCATAAAACGTTACTACGACAACGGCGAGAGGAGGAGGGGAGAGGCGGGGGGAGTGTTGCGGCCACCTATATAGTGCCAAAGCCAATTCATATTTTAAAGGCATTTTCGTAATAATAACATAAATTACGAGTACGGGTGCGGCGGAGCAAGAGTGAAAGAGTTATGGGGCCATACACCTGACTGCAAAGTTTTTGCTTCCCAGTTTTTCCCTTTCAAAAGGTAGAGAAGATTAAATGAATGGGTCGATCAATTTATTGGAGTGAATTAAATATTAAGAGGCTTAAATATTTATAGGCTTAAATATCAAGAGGCTGGTTATTATAATAGAAGCCACTGAGTCTTAAAAAATATATTTTAACGATTAAAATTATAAGCTTTTATTTGTAAAGTCTTACATACATTTATCGTGTTTTTTTGCAGCTCTAGCATGTAATTTATATTTTTAAATTTCATGCGGAAGATTTAAGTATAATGTAATCAACAAGCATGTGTGCTTAATGCAAATTAATATTACGAATATGTAAGTTCATATTTTTTGCAGCTCGGCAAGAGTGTATATTGTTTCGATTCCCGAATCTATAACGTTTTTTTCGAGTTTTTCCTTTCGCGATTTTTGCTGCTCCTTGCTTTTGTATGTCAGCGGAAATTACCAAATTGACCGTGGCTTCAATTTTGTTGCTGTTGGCTGTGGGGCCGACTCCCTGGCTGCATACAATAAAATACAAATTACCGACAATTGATTTTCCATATGATTGCCGCGGAGTGGAGCCCCCGAAAGTAGGCAAAGGTTAATTGCAGCCTTCTGGCGGACAGAACACACAGCGCCAAATTCTGAATGTCAAAATGGAAATGGGAGCCTTTTTTAGAGGAGCCATACAAATTTAATCATTGCACTCGGGACACTTTAATAGGAAATGCATACATTAAATGTAAATTCAAATAGCACAGTCAAAAACCGAATGAAAAAAAGTGCAGGGGAATTACATTTGAAAAATGGCAACCGCAACTAATGAAGGCCCCCGAGGGTGAATCGAAGAATTCGAATGGTGAAAAAACACATCAAAGTGGTTTCATCCGCTGGGGTTTGGGTAAAATAAAATGTCAAATTATTTATGTGCAGAATCCTTTAATGACAGTTAAGTCAGTAGTGTCACGGGCTGCTGACAAAAAAAATAAATACACTCCGCTGACCATAAAATATTGATGGCAAATATTTATAAAAATAAAAGCGAATCGGTTTGGCTGTCTGAGTTTCCGAGTTGACCTGTATTTTTTTTTTTTGCACCCGCCACAGAAAAGAGCGGAAAAGTAAACGTTCCGCGAAATGCATTTCACCAATTCGCGAGGACAGGTGGTGCACCCAAAATAGATATGTGTATGGACTCATATGCGCTGAGCTCTCCGCATTTCAGCCTTAAATATTTAAGCCCCATTTTTCATATTTGCTCAAAATATTTACCCGGCTTTGGCGCATTTCATCGAGTGCACTTTGCATAAATTTCAATAAACTTTATAGTCCGCTCGGCCGTCCTGCACTCTAATGCAATAGTCAAACATAAATTTACATAAATATTGCAGACCGATGCGCGCTTTAATCGCGGCAATTAAAACATTTGCACAACGCATCGCTGCCCAGGCACAAATACAAACGAAATTGCGAAAATAGCGAAAATTCCCGCAATCGCTGGGAAAATGGATGGCGGGGAGGGGGTGCAACCGCCACCCAGAACCGAAAATATTTTTGTGCATTGTTGATGACGTGGGCTGGTCGAAACAATAAATGCGGCACAGAGTCGGCGGAAAATGCCATCCCTCCTCTCCCCTCCCCTGCAATCCCCTCTCCATCCCTCTCTCACTCTGTTGCCACCTTCGCGATTTCAGGACTCACCTGCACCGAATGATCCAAATTATTGATGATGCGTATCACACGGCCGGCGCTGCGCTTTATCGAGCCTGATGTGGTCGATAATGTGCCCAAATCCGCTTCCATTATTGAGGGCTTCCGACTGGCGGGCTTGGAGCCCCATCCCTGATTTCCAGGCGATGCATACCACATCCCGTTCTTCTTGCCGTAGCTGGCAGGCTGTCCGGAAAATATAAGTCAGAGCGGGAAAGTGAAGTGAGAAACAAATAAATAGTAAAAGTACGTGCGAATGACTGAATTTTTGGCATCGACCAGTAGCCCATCATCGGGGATGGTGAGGTAACTGGTCGATGAAATAGGTACGATAGGGAAAAATTCCTAGTTATGGGGAATAATAATATGATATCTGGTGATAGGACAAGTTTAACAAGTTTTGAAATAAGAAATTTTTGTTGACCAGCAGAGCATACTAATAAATTATGTTGATATTACATATCATAGCTTTTAGTCCAAAGGTAAAACTACGATGCTGTTTTCCCATCACTACCCATCACATCCCTTTTCTCCCCTTCAACATAATGTGCGTATATATATGCCATTTACAGATTTCAGCCATCACGGCTTTCGTGAAAAATTCCGCGCAAATCTGGAATTAATTAAATTGTTTTGCAGCACGCACCGACCTGGCTTGACCATGGAAATGGATGTGGATGTGGATTTGGATGTGGATGTGGTTGGGGACTTGGACACGGACACGCACCCACACACACGTCACACTCGACTGCCCAAATCAAGCAAATCTCAATCCACCCACTCGAATACACGCATGGCCAGAATATCGTTTCCGAAACTTGTCTGTGCGGTGGGAACTTGGTTTTCTTTTTCTGTTGGTGAACTAATCCCCAGTGTTCTCTTGCTTAGAGGCACCCAAAACACTTGACTTTTGGATGGGAGCGTGAGGAATTTTAAGAAAGATATTTCATCATATGATGAATGGGATAAGCTGGGATAAGATGTGCAAGAAAGCTGACTAAAGTTCAGGGATTTGTTGAGCTATGGGTATTACAAACAAATTTTAACTACTTTACAACTTTCAAGCAATTGTTTTAAACTCTGTAGGGATTAGGCTTTTTAATAACGCTTATGCACAACGAAAACTGCAGCCTTTTAAGACTGGTTTTTCAGTATTAAAAATGAATGCTGGAGTTCAACATACGTGTTTTTAAATAAACTAAGAAATGTTCATTAAATTGGCTGATATCTAACCATCAAAAAGTAACAATATTTTTATTTTGTTCCCTCTTAGTTAAGGATTTTATTAGATTTGCTGTTCATATCTGTTCTTAAGTCTTTAACTTCATCTCCGGTTCTATCTCATCAGCTTAGATTCTATTCACGATTCCATCTCTGTTTCAGCTAAGCCGCACATTGGAAAGAAATCCGCCGCAGAACGCGTGTGTATTGGCATTTGCTTTTATCTCATTGAATGATTGGAGTCACTGACAGTGCGAGATTAGTTGGCCCACAGCCTGAATAAATTATCGGCCTAATCTCTTGCCCACACTCCAGCGGCATTCAGGGTTCAACGAGGTTAATGCTCGAGGTGGAGTTTGGGTATTTATAGTTTCCCTAAGCTCTCCATTTGCCTAATCATTAAGATTCGCCCGGGGTGAAAATGGCACTTTCATACAAATCAGACAGAACTCTGACAAATATTTGTGGCATTCTTGCACCAGGCAATGCGAAAGCCTTTAAATTGAGTTGCTCTCACTCGCAATCAATTTGACAAATGCATTTTTCCTATTTTCCGGTCTGTCGTATATTTCAGCTTCCTGCCACAAACAGAAGCCGGGGCCATAATTCAAAATAAATAAATTGTTTAATTTTAATTGTTTTTCGTCTTCCTGCATCGTCTCCATTCGTTTCATTTCGTTCCGTTTCGTTTCGTTTCGTTTGATCCGTAGGTGAAAATTCAATTTTAATTCCACATTCGGCTTCGATGGATTTTCAATTTAATTTTCCTTTTCTCCGCACAGCTCTTCTTTTGCTACCAATTCGATTGCTTTCTTTCCTTTGCTGCGCAAAGGTGGCTGGGATATATACAATTATTGTAGACCGAAAAACAGGGGCAAAAGGACGTAACAAAAACTGGAGTCTGAAATTAATGTAAATTCGTTTTTAACACAATTCCTCAGCCAGCAATTTCACATTTGCTTTGGAGGGACCCCCGACTGACCCCAATATTGTTTTTTGGGCACTTCACCCACCCAATTGTAACATTCACATAAAACTCGGTCCGGCCCAGCATGTGTAAAAGGTTACCATCAAAATCAAGGCTTTTAATTGAAATTCACAAAAATGCAAAAATTCAAATATGCCCCAGCAGCTCGGCATGTGTTGGTGCGTATCTACATATATGGGTGTGTGTGTCGGTGTGTGTGTTTGTGTGAGTGTGTTTGTTGAGATTTGGCTCTCGTGCAAATGGAAAGCCGGAAAACTCAGTGCACGTGTCAATGATTGTTGTTGCTGGCTGGGCGGACACTTCTCCCTAGGCCAAAATCAATTAAAATTCCGCCAAAACATAATAACAAATATAAAACGTTTTTGCCGCCTATTAAAATCGCGAATGAATACATTTTTATTGATTGCAAAGAGCCTTCTGTGGCGATTCAACTTAAATAAGAGTAAACAAATACAAGTGCTGTCTATCTAAACATTTATCCCCTTTATTCGATAATGGCTTCCTTTCTAATCCCATTTATTTAATCAAATTTTCTAATTATTCATGGTAATGCGATTATCGTTTCCAGAATTTGGCCACTAACTTTTAATTATTTAAAGCATTCCGCTTGGACTTGTTTTTGTTGGAAACTTTCAATGCAAAATTGTGTTTTTCGTTAAACGTAAGTGCAATCTATAAAAGCGAATGTAAAAAACTGTGCGTTTTGAATTTATTTTTAAATTACAACTAAAATAAAAAACTTTTTAAAGCTAATGCCATTTAATTTAGATTAAGCTATAAGCTTTAAAAACTAACCAGAGTTTGTTCTACTTAATGCTTTCAAAAATACAAAATCAAACGCCCAGTTGTCGAATTTCCAAAATTATATTTAAGTATTTTAAAAATATTTAGAGAGTAATACAGTTTCGACATATGGGAACAGAAACTCTTAGGCTTGATTTTAATTAAAAACGGTTTTTGCCCCGGCATAGATTGGTTCATTCAGCAATTTGTTAGCCTGGGTAGACACTAAAAAATTGATTTATATAAAAACCCGGATTGACCAAATAATGTTTTATTTATTTGAGCATGAGAGCTGTGCTTTACATTTTCGGCTGGCGCTTTAAAATTTCCATAGACCAAGGGGAAGAGGGAATTCCCTTCGGACCAGGAGGTCCTGCCACTTAGCAACTAATATCAGCAACAAAGTGCCGAGCGGGGCTGCTCGGCAAAAGCTTAAATTACGCGCTCAATTAAACTTTAAGCAAGTTGGAAGAGGCCACCAATTCAATACAAAGGGGCCAGCAAAATCTAAGCGCAACTTCAAAGCCCTTTCTACGTTTGACGTGCAGCCTCGCAGAAAATTCAGTGAAGCCAAAGCCAGGACCCAAAAAGGGCGGAGGATTTGGTGAGTTTTTCGGGAGGGGCGGCTTCTAAGTGGCAGCTTAAGATGCCGAATTTTACGCATATTTAAGCCGAATCCCGCTCTCCAATCTCCCCCATGGTAATCTTTATGATTATTATCGCTTTTCGGATATGGCGGCGCAGTGGGGTAAGATTGGTTTTTGTTTTGGCGTAAACAAATAAAATAGTTTCCTCAATAAACTGGTAAACATATAAATACTCGCCCATATTGACATTTATGCTTGGCTTGGAACCCTAGAGATTCACGCGCTCGGCTAATGCTAAATGGGGTTTAAAATTTACGGTCAATTTTATGTGTTGTGTCATATAATATTTACTGTTTCACACCTTGGTGGCTTTGTTTGGATTAGACTGGGATTTCGAAATAATGAAAAATTATTTGGTTTAATGGCAGTGAATATGATGAATGCGGCTTTAAAGGGATTCTTTGTGAATTTATGAAAAGGAAATAAATAAATCTACGCTGGCCTGAATGTTATGAAACTTAACCAAAACTGTGAGTTTACAAGTTGCCTTGTTTCGTTTCAAATTACAAATATGGGTTTTCCCCGCTCTCCGCTTTTCCATGATTTGTTTTGATTTCCATTTGTTTCTGTTTCGTTTGCCAATTTCGGGCTGAACTCTCTTGCACACACGCATTTCACTTAATCAGCAGTTTAGAGCAAGTTAGTGGCTAATGTAAATATCATATACTCAACGTTGTGTGAACTTTTTGGGCATAGCATAAATTTGCGCTGACATGGCACATGCCACATGTCGTACACATATTCGTACACGGAGAAAATTATATCTATTCAGAATCTAGTATTAAAAAAAGATAACGTTTTTCAAATCTTATACAAATGAAGATTTTTTGCTAATTTTTTTACAGAAAGATTTGATGATAAGAACATTTATTTTAGTTCATTGATTCAGTTAAAATGGCAAGTTGATAAACATGAATTGGAAAATTTAATTCTTGTATAATTTTTTTTTTTAACAAAATAATCCGGTTATATCAATCGACTTCCTCTTACTTACTTGTGAATTTCAATTATAACCTGATTAAATGAAAATTTAATTCCATCCTAAGTGCTTTAATGTGTACGAAAGTTAATTATAACTTAATTTGAGTTCACTCTGTGAGGTCAATTTGGTTCGCTAAATATTCCTGAACTCGTATCTCAGTGTCTGCAGTTGGCCAGCTTGTCGAAGCCGAAGGGAAATATTTAAAATTGAGCATACATCAACGGAGGGCAGCAGGACAGAATTCAGCGGCCAGCACACGTAGACCATTAAAAAACACTTAGAAAAACAACAAAAGTCATTTAAACTTTTTGCCAACTTTTTTCCGCCCGCACACTGTGCTGCTCCTCAATTTCTCTCGGAGGCAAAAAATGAAATGTGAAATTAAGAGATGTGTGTGCAAAGGGAATGGGGAAATGGGGAAATGGCAACTGGAAACAGCGAACTGAGAACTGGGAAGTGGAAAGTGGGAAATGGGAACTGGGAACTGGGAACCCGGAGATGTGTGATGTGATGTGCCGGACTCTGGACTTTGGACTCCGGACCTCGGACTCCGTGGATTCTGGACTCCGGAGTCCGGTCTCCGGTCTCTTTGTTTACATTGTGCTGACTGACCCAAGACTTCGTGGGGGATGTGAGCATCACAAAGGGCGAACTTTCCTCGCTATCCTCGTCGATGTACATTTAAGCGAAAGTTTCTCTCCCGTTTCCTCTATCTATGTGTGTGTGAGGTTGTGCGTGTGTTGAGTGTTCGAGGCACTTTTAATTCAGTTGCAGTTTTATCCGCCGCACAGCATTAAGTCCGTATAAACGTGGAAAAAAGGCGCCGAGCGGAAAGTGCAAAATAAATGTAATTTTCTGCGCGCAAATGAGTTAATTGAAATCATTTACATTTAATTGCACTTTAAATTAGTTAATTCGCTAAGGTTGATTTATGCGGGGGAGGGTCCGGTTGCTGGAGGTTCTATGGCTATACGAGTATAGTAATTATTATTGGCGGCACCGGTTTCACATTTCGTTTTGGTTTCGTTGGCGTTCGCTGAACAACTGAGCAACTGAATGAAAGAATGAAAAATAAGGCGGCGGCAACGCTACGTATACGTTACGTTACGCTGTCCTCAGTCGGCGGAGTGACCACGCACACAGTCATAAAAAACTTCCACATAGCGTGTACATAGAGAATATTCAAATTGGCAACTCAGCACCTGAGCTCTCCACTTTTGGCGCATTCAGTCATGAAGTGTACTCAATGTACTCGTCACACTCATACTCACACTCACACACACACTTGCTTTTTCACCTGTGCTCATATTTCTTGTATACTTGTATTTATTTATTGTTTGGCCAAATCAGGGCCGTCAATCTCGAAAACTTCGCGGCCATTAGCTGCCATCAACCCGCCCGTTCTGACCCCCTTTTTTCCCCCAGTGTATGGGTGCCGCTGCTTCCGCCATTCGCCGCATGGGGGCGCTGCTGTTGTGAATCAACAAGGCGTCGCTGAAATTGCGCGCCAAAAATCCCCTTCGACCGCACACACATGCATTTGCCTGGGTTATTTGTGTTTGTGTATGGCAGTGTATGTGTGTGTGTGCTATCGTCCTGTTCCCGTATATTGCTGATTTGTTTTCCTTAAGAGAAACATTTGCTGCATGAGCTATTGGCCAACACTTAGGCTGTTGGCCAATATCGGAGTTATAGCCAAGCCCTTTATTGGTTATGCATCGACTCGGGCATCCACACCTTGTCAAGCAGAGATGTGGCCAATTATGGCACTTAAAGAACTAGTTCGGGTCTATTTAAGTTGCTTTAAGTGATTTAACTAGTGGTTTTCCCAAAGTCCTGTCTAAATATACAAAACTGGTAATTTCTGTCTCAGAACATATGAACACTTTCTTTTCTGTATGCATGATTGCAAATTAAGATCGACGAAGAAAACGCATTCCGTCTAAGAAAAACTTTGTATTTAAATATATTTTTTTGCAAGATTTTTTCAGTTTGAAATCCAGCTTAAAATTGTATTTTTATTTTACTGTATCATATCGTTAAAGAATAAGAGGGTTAGTTTAAGATTTATTTTAAAGAATTACTTAAATTTTGTAGAAATGTTTTCATTGTAAAAATATTTTCACAAATCGTAATAACAATTTTCTCCTTCCTACTAATTCATTTTTAAAGCTTATTAAAGCGAAGCTACTAATCTTGAGCGAAAACAAATCCCTTGCAATCGGATCTAGTTATATCTCGGCAAATCGGACAACTCTGATGGATAAATCACGAAATACAGTTTGCATGCCCACATGTAACATATATATTCCTCGAGGAGTGTTTGTGTGCGTGCCAAAAGAGCCGTATAACTTTCACTTGCGAAAGAGTCTCAAAGGAAAGCGCCATGGTGGAAGAGGAAGAAGTGGAGCGCGCTTGGGTTTTCCCCGCTTTTCCTCGCGTTGCTTTTGTAGTTGTCGTTGTAGTTGTAGCTGCTTTGTTTTGCCTTGCCTTTGCCCTCTGAGATGGCCACTTTCGCTCTTCGCCTTCGGCTCCTACAGTCATTCGCCATTTGCATTGGTGTTTGTGCCGCTCTTTGCTTTCGTATTGGTGTTTGCTACTGCCACTGCTATCGTTATTGGTGTTGGTATTGGTGTTGGCCCGCTTTTGGTTTTGTGTTGATGTATAGTTTTGCGGCAGGTGCGGATGGGATGGAATGGGGAGGTAGGGAAGTTCAGGTCCGTTCTTGGGCAACTTGATGTGGTAGTTTAGCTTATTGCTTTTCACTTTGAAGTGGCTTATATGGATATTTATTACCATGTCGGTTGTATTTGAATTTCACTGGCACGAAGCACGCGCCAGTTCTCTGACTCTCACACTTTTCTCTTTCTCATTTTGTGTGTTTCCTACCAGTGCCTTTTTCGCACTAGTATTTGCCTTTGATATGGCTGCCTACGGGCAATACTTCTACATCTACTCTGCCTTTTTCAATTTCGCCTAGTTTTCCTCTCTCTATTTGGTTTGTGAATGAAAATGCATGAAATACGTGGCTTTCCCTGGCCAATAACTGGCGGCTATTGTTGGGCTTACTTGCCCGACTCTGAAATAGTGGAAATAATTAGCATGCACCGAGAGAAAAATTTCCTCGTTATTAACTTGCATATTCCAATGGCTGCCTGCGGTTATTTGCGCTGCCATATTTGATTGTGGCCACGACAGCTGCACAAATGAATCGGCCAAAAACATTTCTGGGATGCTGATTTGGGGCAGCTTATTAAATATTTTATGCTCTTTTGTTTGTTTTGTGGGCGTTTGTCTGGCATTGTCACTTTGTCCGGCATTTAATGCGGTTGTTCAAACAAGTTTGGGCGGAAAACTCTCGCCTCTGCTCGGAAAATGCTGAATATGCGTCACCGCAATTATGTGTTGCCTACTTATGGGGATGGTCCACAGGGCGTATGAATGAGATTCCACTATTGCTTTCTAACTTGTGTTTATGCGAAAAAGATTCTGCGAAGTCTATTAATTAAATTTTTTCACAGATATAGAATATCAAATTTATAAATTGCTATTCACAAAAGCTTGATTTTTTTATCTTACATTAAATTTTACAGATTGCCGATGCAGTTAAGTATATATATGTACCTAATTTTAATTTAAATGATAATAACATTTTTATAATTTTCCCTGACGAACTATTAAATTTTTGACACTTTGATAAAAATATTGAGTAAATTTAAACTTTTAACTGTAGGACTTCCGAAAAATTCTAGCATAAACTCAGTATTTAATGCCTTCTCAGCTTACCTAACATTTATCTTGAAGGTTAGAGTCAAGATTAATTTTGTTAGCCCGACCTTTTTGGCCATTTGCGCTTGTTGCCTTTCGTTTCTCGGAGCGTGTCGAAATAAATCGTCTTAGTTCTGTTGGCTTGCTTTGACTTTAATTGAATTAAATTGATTTTGCTCCAGTTGCCAGCCGGCAGTCATCAATTGCGACGCCAGGTGAGAATAAGGTGCTCCTGTTGCCAACGCACTTGATGTTTATAAATAGAATTTTCTAATCTGGACCTCTCGCACCGCAAATTTGACATGACAATCAACTCAAGTCGGACACGTATTAGACGCACACACCCTCCTCGCTGCGATCCAATGTTTATGTTTTTCCAATCAATTGTGTCACAAACATGGCTATGAAAATAAATACACCCACTCCCACACCCACACCCACAAACACACCCACTCACAACCACCTACATACAAACGCCCAGGACATTTTGTTACTGTTGTGCTTGAACGGATAAACACACGCACACAAAGACCGAGATACAGATACATTTGATGGCCATTCTCTGGCATAAAACAATAACAAAAGCGTGTTCAACGTGGACAATGAACCGAAAATGAAAATGAAAACTCGCCGAAATTGATAGATACATAGAGGCAAGTTCGAATGGTCGGATAGTGGGATCCATAGCATATGAAACTGCAATTTACAGCCATTGTGCGACGGTTGGTCACTGATTGTTTGGACAGTGGCGCAAATGTGATTGACTGCGCACACAACTTTTAAGTGGAAACTCGATTGCTCACTCTATTTGACTTGTGGCCACGGTGGGAAAAGTTTGTTCAAGTTTAACGATTGCCGTGTTGGCGGACGATGACCAATAGGTGAACAATTGTTCAAGTACTTCGCTCATGAAATATAGTGGGGCAAAGTTGGAAAAGAATTGCAAATTTGTACACATATTTGAAGAAGATCTAAAACCATAAAAAGAGCTAAGGTTATGAATTACACTTTTTCGTTTATGAATCCTTTAGTTTTTAAGTTAATTAAAATATGAAAACAATTTTAATCTGTAGTGTTTGATATTCTTGATATTTAAAACTGAACTTTAGGTTTTGTACTTCTAGAACGTTGTTTTGTTATATTTTTTTCACTATCACGTAGACTGTTCTAATATTTTATTTATGTGAAATCTCACGCTTGAAATAATTTGGATATTTTTGTTACCACCCCTCGTAACTCTTTTTGCTTCACCGTGCCCCAAAAAGAGGTGGAAATTCTGTGCACTTTCGGCGCTGCCTTTTTCATTGCCGCTGAGTTCATGGGAATTCGAAATATTTTCATAAAAGCCACAAAATCGGCCAGAATAATTCACATTTGGCCATGCGTTGACATCGCCTGCACTTCTGCCAGCCACAATTTTCCATAAGCATGTTTTTCTGTGTTTGTTGCCCGGTTTTTGGGGAATTGTTGGATCGGGACCCACTGCTGGGCGGCCATATTTTCAATTTCTATTGTTGCTGTCATGTCTGCTGCACCTTTCTTCACCTTCAACACCACCTCCAACTCGAGGCTCAACTTGTTAATAAAAGTTTACCGATTTTCGGACGTCGCAAGAATGATTACTGCCACACTGCACACAATTTAAAGTTTTCGCCGCTCATACATAAATCAGCGAAAGGAAAATCCTCCACGGGACCGCACGACAAAAAATATTGTCCGCGGAAAAGTTGCCCGCTTCGATGCGTGCAAAGTTGTTTAGTGAGAAACTTCAACTGGACACGGCCGAAACCGAAAACTGAACTTGGCCAAAACGCAAAGTGGTACAAAGTGTGCCACGACGGTGGTGGTCGCGGTGTGGTCGGCGGTAAAATTAATAAAAGTCGTAATAATACTCGCAATTTCCTTTTAGCGCCGCCCTGCCATCGCGCATTTTCCTTTGGCTTTGTTTCCCCCCTGCCTTTTGCATAATTTTTTTATACACATTTTCTTTTGCCCGCCCGGCTTTTCCGTTGCTGTGTGGAAATTCCGTAGCTCTTTTCCCGATGCTGGACGTTGAGAAGTTTTTGATTTAAATAGTTTGGCCTGGCATTTTACTGCTTTGCTGGAATTTTTTAGCTGCCATCGACTCCGACTCTAGTTTTTTTTTTTTTATTGTGTTTTCTCGTTCGGATTCCTTGGCTGCCATGGTTGGATTATTATTAGTAAACATTATGGACAAGGTTAGGTCATGATGTATATGGGTTCGCCTTCTCCTTCTTCTTCGTTTGCTTCTCAAGCGGAAGTTGGACGGCCGGGGCTGACTTATCGTCGCCATTTTCAGCGACGAGTCTCCGTGCATAAATAATTTGTTGGGCATTTATTATTTGTTTTAGGTGTAAATATTTCAAGCTCACAAGTGAAGCGGGCTGAAGAAAGAAGAAAAGAGGTCGAGGTTTATAGCTTAATTATTCCCATGCATGAAACGAGCCTCCTTTGACTCCGGCTTTCTTTTCTTCTCCTTTTCTTCCAGCCATTGTTTGAGAACCCCTTTTGTACGGTCATGGGGTTTTTATTTCCCCCGGCACACGCATATAATACATAATTTTTTATGATTTATAAAATGTTTGCTTGTGCGTCTGCCACCCAAGGAGGAGTGGGTATAATTTTAATTATTTCCTACATGTGCGCGGTTTATTAATGGCCACGTCAGCTCAGCTCGGCTTGCTCTTTTTCGGCTTGGCTTTCCCGGTCCTCTCGCTTTTTAATGGAGGTCAACTTTAGTTGGGCGAAAAAATGCATAAAGATTTATTGCATTTGACAAGTTTTGTTAATGATTATGGCACGTGCTATGGTCACTGTTTCTGCCAAGGTCTGGCGACCCCTTTTTCTACTTTAATTTACAATCCCCTTGCGGGGGAGGCAATAACCTTCCAAGGACTTAGTTTGTGTGCTTACACCGGGAAGAAGTTAACAATCGCTTTTATATTCTAAGGTAATCATTTTTGTAATAAAAAGTAATATCTGGAAATGTTATTTTTGGTTCAAGGATTATATGAATATTATTTTTATATGTATTTTAAGTGCCTTTGTAAAAAGTCTCACGAATAGTAAGGGAATAATAAAAGACTTGGTTTAGTACGTTGGAAACATTAATGAAGCTTGTAAAAATACAATTCATTAGTAAAATCTGTAAGCCTTTCGAAATGATTACTAATTTTTTCTACATGTACCACCTTTCGGGGGAGAGTCGCCTTATTTTATCAGCTTAGTATTCAATATCCTGAGACATGTGTGTCCTTGGCTACCGAAGTCACGCAGTGTCAATAAATTAATATAAATGTCACTTGCCAGACTGCATCCCATAAATTTTTCAATCATTTGGCCAACGCAGCGGTTTTTCCACCCATGCCACGCCCACTAATAAGGGGCGGCCGGGGGTGTATCCCGATGGAAATACCGTTACTTGGGGGGCACAACAAACTGATTTGAATTTAATTACTTGCTTGGCATATTTTGTTATTTTTCCGTAGACCGTTAAACGTTATGCAAATTGCTTCGACTTACAATACAAGAAAATGTTTCTTTTCTGTTGCCACTCGCTGACAAATTGTTGATGAACGTTGAATATATATTTTCTTTTCTTGTGGTGTCGAAGTGGGCAGAAGAAGCAGTGGGCGGAGAAGGGAGTGGGAGTGGTAAGGGGCGGGGCGGGAGGTGTGTGGCACACGTAATTGCATTTGCGTGCCGGAGGAGCGGGAGACGTTAATGAGCGCTACCGAAACGCGCTGGAATGTCAGCCTTACTAAATCATCATGCCAAAAGCAACGGCCAGCCTTGACGTTTTCCTAAAGGAAGGTGATGGGTGATGGGCGCTGGTGGCCAGTGGGTGGTGGGTGGTGGGTGGTTGGCTATCGGACATGGTCACAGATATGGTGAGGCTGTGTGGGTGGTGGGTGGATGGGTTGGTTGGGTGGTTTAAGAGCGGTGAAGGGCGTGGTCCCCATACTCACATGCATATCACATGTGTCCTTAGCATAGCCAGTGACATTTTCTGCTCCATTATTTTCATCATGTCTGACAGACGACATTTCAACATGCAACTAGCAACTAACGGGGGCAGCTAACACCGCCCGCCTTTCCATCTCGCATTTCCCATTTCCCCCTCTTCAGGTTCACCCCTCGCAGTAACACGTATGGTAAGTGTAACTCGAACTCAAATCACGTACACTGCAAGTTAAGGGAGGTGATAATACCGAAGGAAGTTTTAAGCAGGAAGCCATTAAATTTTATAAAGTTTGTGTGCTTTCTTTTGCAAAAGAACTAAAATTTCTTTTTTAAATATTAATGAAAATTTGTCTTCAAAATAATTCATCAATAATTTACTAAAATTAATTTTTAGAAGAAGACATAGTTTCGCATGCATGGAATTTTATACGTAAAACCCAAAAGTATCTAAAATTGTTCTCAGTGCATTGCATCTGCAAAGTGCTGCCAAGTTCCCTGGCCACACTCTTTCGCCTTCTGCTCAAGTCGGCCATTTGGTCGTGTCTGCTTTAGACACCAATATATTATGCCATTGTCGTGGTGTGCGTGCGCGTGTGTCTGTTCTGTCGGTGGTGTGTGAGTGTTGGTGGCAGTCCCTGTTGCATGTGCCCTGCATGTGTGTGTGCAGTGCCAGATACCCTTTCTAGTACCTATGGATACGCCCCCGTACATCCATCCATCCACCCACCAGATTTCACAATTCGCAGGACCCGTTCGTCCTTTTGACTCCTCCTTACGCATGCAGGCCATCTCATTCGCTTGGGTCGAGTCAGCATTTTGCATTGCAAATATTTATACCCTACTTAGGTTGAGTTTTATGTGTGTGCCCATGGAGTTTGCTCTGACTGTCAGATTTTGGAATACGGAATAAGGCTGAGAGTGGAAACCAAACAGTGGAGTAAGGTTACCAAGGATGGATGGATTTTTCTCTACGAAGCAGAGATTTATTTCACCGGAGATCATATTCTCTTACAGCTCTTGATAAAATGATTAATTGTATGAAGATAAATAGGCTTAATAATTTAATTATTAAATTCTAATTTGCTAAAAGTAAAAAGAAACCTTTCATTTTCTTACTGAAATTTCTAGGATTTTTTATTTACTAATATGGGTGATCTCGTTCACCTATTAGCTATCTTCACTGTTTGAGGACCGTTTGTCCTTGTGCATTTTGAGAGGTTCGTTTGGTTCGGCGTTGCCTTCTCGCCCAACAACTTGCCGTGCAATTAATTTGGTGCAATTGCATGCCATCGAAAATAATATACAGAGATGGAATATGGTAAATGCCATCTAGACATATTTTGCATGCAAATTTGACACTTTTTGCCTCATTATTTGACGCCATAATAATAATTCTGTGCCGGCAAAATGGCGGCATATTTCATTTAATGCCAGCTTGTGTGTGTGAGTTAATAAGGAAATATCCTTTTACACATGTGACCCTAATAATTTCCCCGAGTTCTTAGGTTCCGAGAGCAGGCTGCATTACTAATAATAATGCCATTGTATGCATGCGTATCTGTGTGTGCGCCTGGCTGTGTTGGTATTGGATGGGTATTTTGTGCTGTGTTGTGATTTATTGCATTCGTGTGCCAGATTTTACAAATGTAATGCGCCACACTATGGCACCGCTCCCCCTCCGCCTCCCCCCTTGAAGCTCCCCTCTTTTCCCCCTCATGCATATGCAAAGCTTCGAATATTTTGCCTTGTGAATGTGTCACTGTGTGGGTGTGTATCTGTGAGGGCTTCCAGTTTGTTCGTATGTGTGTGCGGAGGAGTTCTCGCATAAATATTCCGTACGGAGTCATATTTCTTTCTTTCGTTTTGTATGCTCTCCACTCTTTTCAAAGTGGCGTGGACATACGTGTCGGAATTATTTGACTTCCGTTTTTCGCTTGCCGTTTCGCCCCTTTTCGGCTTCAGTTTCTGTTTCTGTTTCAGTTTCTGTTTCAGCTCAGGCATAAGATGAATATGAAATTTTTATTAGCTGGCAAAAGTTGTAAATGCAAATTTGTTAACCGAACCATGTACAGGTCTCCTGTTGCTTACAGGACTCCCCAGAATCACCTGGCGCATCATGTAAGCGGAACTTGTCAATTCGCAGGGCAGAAGAATCAGGAAAAAGGATTTCTCGAATTCATTTATGCAAAATAATAGTTTACGCAATCTTAAAACTAAATCGCTGTCAGTCGATGGCAGATGCACACAGAATCTGTGAAACACTGAACTGTGATGGCCTTCACTTAAAATATTACGTATACGCACCGGCAAACACTCACTTCTACACACACACACACACACACACACACTAACGAACTGACACATGCAATCGGAATGGGAAAAGGAAACTATCTGTAGCAATGCGCATAACTATGCATAATTGTTGTAAAATGTCTGAGCTCGAAAATCTGATAAATTATAACTGAAAAGTTTTTTGAGTACGCCAGCAAAATTTTAAGCAATTCCAGCCACGCCCAGCAGGCCAACAAAGGCCATTCTTCCCCTTCCAGCTGAATATGTAACTGAATCCCTGGCAAAGCCAAAAGTTGAAACATATTCAATTTATGACTTTAGATGAAAATTCCCCCAGCATTTAAATCACTTATGCACTTAATCAGTGCACTTAAAATGCAAGAGAAGTGCCACTGCAGAGACACTCTGACAGAAGCTATGGCAAGAAATTCGCAATCATTTCGCAGGCACTTGTTAACAACATTTTGGAAACAGTCAGGGAATTTCAAGTACGAAAATTTTTAGAAAAGTTAGACTGGCTTAATAAATCAAAAGATTTGAAACAAAACAGAGCAATTGTTTTTCTTAATTGAGGTAAACTTGTAATTATAAATATTTTAAAACTGTTTGATTATGAACAATTACTTTTTATACAATATGAAATATATCTTATCAATTATTAAAGCCATTAAACCAACCCTCAAAGTTATCCATAATAAATTATCGCATATAATGTCATACTATAATAACATCTAATATCGTATTTATATACATAGGTAAAATTAATTTTTTTTTTATATTTTATACCAAGGAAGGGCTAATTTTTCTCAGTTTCTGGATATAATTTTCCATTGTTTTATTCTTATTCATCCCCTACTTTGATGACCAGTGTATTGGATGGATTTCGTGTACGCCATTTGATTTTAGATTGCTTTTGGGGTAGCCGAGAGAAAATGTTGACACTTTTGATTACGCAGTATAATAGTTTCTTCGCCCGCTGTGCCCTTTCCCCTCACCGTCCCCTGGTTATTTTTCCCCTCGATCAACAATCGATTTGCGAGGAAATTGATTCGAAACGTGTATTTACATGTGAGGTCTGCAGAAATGCATTCACAGCCGATTCCTTGGCCCAGAAATCACGTAGAGTGGCCTTCTCCGGCGGCTCCCTGTGCGGATAAGCGGTCATCTCCGTTGTGGTCGATTCGGCGTACATCAAAGTCGATTATTATAACACTGCCAATTACGATGACACGCACACACGCACACGCCGTACGCAAACGCAAACGCACACCGCACCCACACACTCTCACTGGCTACTTAGCCTAGTTTTGGAATATATTTTTGGCGATATTTGTATTGTGTGTGTGTGTGTGTGTTTTTCGGCCACCACGCGCCTTGACTCCAATTTGGAAATAAATGAATTTAGAGCACGTGACAATTTGCGCCTTGATTTATGCGCCAAGGTTTCTCTCGCCGCTTATTTATGCTATGTTTATTTTCGGCCGTAATTTGAATAATACGTTCGTATAAAAAAGCATTTATCACAGTTGATATAATTAATGTCACTTGCACAACAAATGTTTAATATGAATTTGTACGACTGCGTCAGCAGTGTCAAGGAAATATTTTCGGAAATTAAATTGCTGCCTCGCCGATTTCGGGTGCGTGGGATGAGTCCTTGCGAAAGTCCTTTGCTCGGAGACTTTTCCATGTAACCGCATTAGCCGCTGCTAGACACCAAACTGTGCCTACATTCGTGCTAAAAAGTTTGGTCAGGCGCGTTTTCCAAACCGCAGCCCAAGCACACAATATGACGCAAAATATTGCACCGCATACATAAACATAAACTTAGCGAAAGCGGAGGGGAAAGAGGAAGAGGGCTGGGGAAATGGTGGGAAAAACGGCAAAGAGATGGCTGAGCGTCTTGTCACATTGGGCCTGTATGTGTGACAGGGTCTAATGGCATTTCCAAATAGCTTAGCGCAAAAACTTCATACGACAGTCACTCACACAGGCGCACTCACAAAGACTCACTCACACTCTCACAACTTGTCAGGCCATCAACAACGACAAAAGCAACAACAACAACAACAGGGGCAACAGCAAACAGTTACAACAACAAGGCCAACAACAATGGCGACGTTTCAATTGCATTTCCGTTTGTACCAGTTTTCATTTCAAAACTCATAAGTTTCAGACGACATCAACGACGACGACGTGACCAGCGGGCTCTTCTTCTTCTAGTCACCATTACTTCTTCTTCTTACACAGAAAAAAAATTAGTTATGATATGAAAAATGATCTTCTTTAAAAACTATGTTTACCATAGAAGGTATTAAAATGCAAAAACCAACTTAGTTTCAGTTTTTCCTTTCTGCTTTTTGTACAACACCATGGTTTTATTATATTATAACTTGGTTCTCCAAATTTTCTAAGGTGTATTAAAGGGAACGCTCTGTGGTTGGCAGCGCGGTACAACTGTTTGCAAATTCTAAAAACTTTTCAATATGTTTGACGACGTGTGCCACACACAATGGGTGGAAAACACTTTTTGCTTATTTAAGCGAAGGTGGAAAATGGCGCAGGTAAACGAGAAAGTTTTCTTTAGTAAATATTGCATGGATATGGAAAACGATTATGCAAAAACACGCACTATGCTCGCACATCCTAGATATCAAAATAATTAAAACAACGCACAGAGTTTTTGAGCGATTTCAGAAAGCGGAATTTTATCTTTGAGCTTTATTTCAAATATAATTCACGAATAAATAAGAAAGTTTTCTTGAAGAAGAACGTGAGACCGCTGATTTTGAATTGTAAGAGTTATAAATTTTTTTAAGTTGTTGAGCTTTTAAAAAACTTTCAGTATCTTTAAACGTAAGGCAGCAACATTTTAAAAAGCGGTATTTTCCAACCAATGTTTTACTACCCAAAAAGTATGCTATAAAAAAGTTACCGAGTAATGCCGGGACACAATATAGTGTTTTTATCGTACTAACTACATTTTAGTTCCCTTGTGCAGGGCGACTCTCAAGTGAAAGTTGTTGTCTGAGGGAAAAACAACGGAAGTTTGCCGCTCGACCTGCAACCCCTGACCCCCGGCGACTATCCTGGTACTTCCACTTTACCACTTGAGCCGCTTGACAACTTTCACCATTAGCGGAACAACGGACAGACACACCAGCACACTCACTCACAATATGGCACACACAAGTCGAATTTGTAGTCAGCGCCATCAATTCGAGTTGAAGACATTCCCCAGCCGCTTTTCCAGCTCTTCCAGTACCCCCTTTCCTCCTTTTCCCTTTTTCCCCACTGAAATCCTCTCCTTTCCTCCTTTGGAGGCCTGTGTTTTATTGCTCTGTGCGCTTTGAGGGCGACAAGAATGTTTGGCGAGTGCTTTACAGCTCCACGGTCCGGTGGATTGAGTTGTTTTGCATAGTTTAAAGCGAGTGACGTCAGTGGCAGAATTATGAAAATATTATAGGGAATAGGGAGCAAGGGGGGTTGCACTGCCCTCTCGCTCCAAATTCTCCATTGGAAAATTGCCTAAGTCGGGGGTGTGCGTCTGTAAATAATTTATTTATTCTGCCGCCGCCTCTTGGGCAAAAACCGTTTAGACGACTTCCCCGGGCTGCGGGGAATTTGTTGTCATTTATTACAGTGCTGCCAGTTGGCCACTTGCTTTTTTGGCAACACCCGAGTCCGTGTTGCCAAACGTAGAGCGAATAAACAAATAGCCAAGTAACCGAAAAAAATCCCAACAAATTCTAATTACTGTCATTTGGCTCTGGTCTAAGTTTTTCCCGAAGCCTGTGGCTTGGGTCTTGGCAACTTGTGCTCTCGAGCAGCATAAATTGGCTTCCGAGCAGCCAAAAACTTCTGCGCGTTCTCCCCGTCTTTCTTTGATTAAGTTAATATATTTTAATTTTGTTTTATGGCAACGGGAAGTAGTAAAAACGAGTGAAATTATTACAGCTCGTCTTGATCAAAACAAAACAAAACAAAAGTCGTTTACCATTTATGGACCAGTTAAAGTGAAGCACTTCAGCGGACATTCCGATGAGTTTAAATGGGAAAATGAGTGTGTCTCTTCTATGATTTAAATTGCCAATTCTAATTCCCCCTTTCACGGAAGGGAAAATATGTAAGGAAGTAAGTTCAACCCTTTTTATGTAGCGCACTCGATAAACTTTTATAGTTTCTCCGTTATTGTCGCCGATGCCACTTTGAAGGCGTCCGCAGTTAAAACTGCCCTCGGCTATTTATTCAAGCCGGCTCCTTGTTGTTGCTGCCGTTGCCGTTGCAATTAAAAACGCTGATATATGTTCTTTTTACAATTCAATAAATTTACGCAATGCTTTACTGTTGCCAGTCAGCCGGGCCAACCGCCTCCTGGCTTTTAATGCAATATTTGTGTTCGCCTGTGCGCGCTTTTTGTTTACAATTTATTTTGACTCTGTGGCGCGGCGAAACGATTCAGAATCTTGCAAACCAATGACAGTTTAATTAATTGCCGCACTGTAATGCGTTTTAAATTGTCATGTTTATACAGAAAAATGCTGCGAAGCTCCCCGAATTGGTCCAACATGTCCTTTCTGTTTGTGGGCGAGTGGTGGTACAAGAGCTCACGGCATGTCCTTTATTGCCAGTGTGTGGGTGGCTTAATGCCCGATTGTGTAACAATGGGGGAAATTGCGAGTAAAAAAGCTATAGCATTTTATTTTTTACGGTGTCGGGATCCCCATAAATATTTAAAAAAGCGTAAGTGTAAGTGTGAAAGTTCTGGTATCAAAGCTTAAGTTATTAAACAAGAGAGAAAGTTAGTTCCCACTTATATATACTATATATTTCTTTTATCATTTAAGAGTTTACGGTTTAAATTAATATTTTAAAATATGGCTTTATTGGAAATTAATAAATCAATTAACATGCAAACAGAATTGTGGTTTTTATCAAAAAATATCTGGCTAAAACATTTTTTAACTAAATTGGGAGTATTTTTAATAACCGAAAAATTATGACTCGATTTAGTATTTTTTTGTTTCAATTTTCCGCCCATAGCCAATTTCCAGACATATTTAATAACTCAATGACCAAATTAGCCCACAGTAGACCGTTTATTCGCAGGAGGATGTTTATGGTCAGGAAAATGGCCGGCTGGTAATATTGTTTTTCATTTGTGTTTCATTGTTTTTAATAATTGTTATTATTGTCGGGGGCTGTTTTTCGATTTCAACACCTACATATTTTCATAGGAATTCGCACATGCGGTCGCAATCGCCCGTCACCCGAATCGCTAATGCAATTTCAATGGCCGCAAACTACAACAACCAGCCATTTAAATGCCGACCACAATGAGGATCAAGTGAACATACTGTATATGAATATTCGCATATTTATGCACCACATCTGTGCTGCTGTGTGTGTGCGTTAAGCCACGGCATGCAGCTGCTCTGATTTGATAAGACGCATAAGTGCTTCGGTTGGACTAATTTATTAAAGTGCTTTATTAATGCCCTTACGAAATCCCAGGCCCAAATGCTTCGCAGGCATCTGGATGTTCCTAATTGTGAGCCCTGCCCGAAGGAAAACAACAGGCAGGGCAACAACAATGGTGGTCTGGGTCACATTTTCCGAGCCAATGCGCCTGCAACACGGCGAATGCGTAATATTAATAGGCGTCTACGCAAGCAAAATCTCTTGGCTCCCGCTCCATGTTTCCATGTTTCCATGGTTGTTGTTGCCACTGCTGCTTCTGTAGCTTTTGCCATAATTGCAAAACGCCTTAAGGCTATAGACGCGTTCGGGCCAGTACATATCTCTATACATATGTAAACACATAATTAAGAGTTCAGTGGGTCGACTGAGTACTCTTGGGCAATTAATGAACCTTGTTAAAAGGTTTATAGTTTCCCAACAAAGGAAATAAACGGATCACATAAAAGCAATAAGGTTAATTATAACCTAAATTCTGAGATACAATATTTTTTATAATAAATATTATTCTGTTTACAATGATAAATAAAATAAAACTTTGCAAATGTCAAACTAACAGAAATCTTGTTTTCTTCTTTTTTAAATTCTTAAGAAATCTATATCGAACTTATTGCGATGAGATTATTTCCCACAGAAGAAAATCGTCTGGGAAGTGTTGTGATTAATACTTTTGACAGCGGACAACTAATTATTATTCCACCTTTCAGGAAACTTTAATTCCTCCCCTCTCCTCCAAAGACAACATTTCCGCCTATTGCACCTTCATTTCGTGCTCACCAAAATAAACACACATATATTATACATGCTCTTATGCATGCAAGGACATTGTTCAACAATTTAGCGACTCAATTCGAACTTGACTCCAATTTGTTCCGAAGGCGTGACACAAATGGCTTGTTATTGTTTCTGGTCTGAAAACTATTTAATTATAGTAATGCCATTTTTCAATAATCGAATACATACGCAGACCGGAGCAATTAATTCGGGTCCTTTTCAGTCGACCTGATTGGCAAACAATTTTAAATGAAAAAGTGCAGCAAGAACGCACAGCGAAAAAGTGGCGCTGAACAACAAATTAAGAATGCGATGAAAGGCGGCAATTAAACGGTAAAAATCCAGTGGCCGGGATGCGATTTCCCCATGATTTCTCCACTCCCCCCTCCTCCGATGTCCAGCCACTCCAGAATCCCCTGAATATCCGGAATATCCTGATGCTGCAGCAGTTACGTGTGCCAACTGTCAATGCAATCAGTAGCCGTAATGCTGCACCGGGCGGACAACTCAAAAATGTAAATCAAGCATGGCTCTGATGACGTAGTCAGAAAATCATTAAAATGAGCCCACAATGGCACCGGCAGATCCGCCCGAGAAGAGTCAGCAGCGGTCGACAACACGGCAGGGAAAAATACGAATATAAAAAAAGACCAGTCTGTGTTTATATTTGTGTCGAGCAATTAAAAAATCATTGCAGCAGCAGCAAACAAGAGGGATATAGTTAAGAAGTGTGAGAAAACTATGGACGATAGAGTGATGATTAAAGAATGTTTGCTTATACAAATGACAAAAATTATTTAAAAAAAAAAAAAGTTGGTGTTTTATAAAAATAATTTGGAAATTTTTAAGTAGTATTAATTTTATTACTTTTAATAATTTAGACAAAATGCATGGTTTTTCTTTTGTTAGTAAGCTACAAATAATTATTGCAATTTAGACTGCACGCCAAAGATTTTTCCGTTTATAATTAATTTAAAATTTACAAGCTAAACATATCAGTAATTTATGTATTTTTTGGAGTGTGAGACTTAATGACAAATAAATTATTTTCCAAATAAATACTCCCTTGTTTTCCACCCATTCAATGGGTATTGCGTATAAAATGCTCTTGTAATTGTAAAGCAGACGCGTCATACACACACAAACGCGCATTACTCATACGCCCCGGTGGACTGCACCTTTTGTTAAAACTGTCGAATGAAGCAGGGAAGGGGAAGGCAGAAGGGAAAGGGAAGGGGAAAGGGGACTGGAATCAAAGGGGCGGAAAAGAGAAAGGGTTTTGGCAGGCAAAAGGCAGCTCTGGAGGCAACTGAGATTTTGTCGTGGCGTTGTAAGTGAAAAGGATCACGACCACGCAAATGCGCAATTTATGTCGTCAGGTGCAGTCAACGGACACAGCTGTCCCCGTTCCCCCGTTTCGCCGTTTAACTTGGTTTTTGCCAGCCTCCCCTGTTAGCCATAGTCAACTATCTGAACCCACACCATCGCCGCACCACAGCACCACAGCTGGTTCATCCACATTTCACATCCACGGCGCGTGCAACACGTAAATGGCAGCGAAATTTATCAAACGCTTTATAGCCCAAAGGCAAGTTCCGAAGTTTTTGGCTTGCCGCGGTGTGGAAAAGCGGGGGTGGCGGGTGTGGAAAAGCTGGGAAATAACGGAGACAGAGTCGGGGCTCTCGGGTTTGTTGGGTTTAATCTTGTTCACATGTCACTGCAGCTTGTTTGGTCATAAGTTGGCCGCCTCTTGGCCACGCGCAAGAAAAAAATAATTGACGTGAAATCTGGTCGGTGGCCTTTCGCATTTCGCCTTTCAGCCGCTTTCCTCGCCGATTGCCCCGCCCACTTCCCACCCACTGCCACCCGCCACCACCCGCCACCACCCGCCACTTTATATGCAGTTAATTACAATGGCGCTGACCTTGCGTGCTGCATGCCCCGCATTTTGGCTTTTGTTCTCTTGGCATGCCGCACACGTTTGTGCCAAAAATCTTAATTTCTTTGCGGCTCTGCGTGTCCATTTTCTTGGCCAACAGCTTTCGGGGTGCAGCAGCAGCAGAAGCAAAGCAAACGTAAAGTCCTGGCCATCATTCATAATTGGCGTGCTGCACCTTTAAGGCGTATTTATGGCACAGTGGCATTATCGGTCAGCAGAACAAAGGGGCTGCTAAGTTGCACGATATACGAGTATATCTAATTTCACCACAAAATTGGTCAGCAAGGGGAATTTAAATGGAATTTCATATTGGGGTCGAGAAGGAAATTTATATATGGCATTGCAACTATTTTTCGGGGGTGTGGTGCCACATGAGCAAAACAAATTAAATAAAAATACCAAGGGCTCCATTAAGCCTTTATTTTATTTTCTAGAAGGGCCACATATTTGTAAATCCCTTTCGAATATTGCCTTTTCTTTTTTAAAATAAATAGGTTGCACGAAACATATTCAATTTCACAGAAAACTGGTCAGTATTTCGATTTGATTGCAATTTTTTGTTGTGGTCAAGGCTTACTGATTTTATTTTCCATAACTGAACTATGAAAGAAATCCCTATATTTTAAGCGCTTGTCTTGTATAATGTTTTTAATCAAATTCGTATAACGAAGAAAAAGGGTTAACATAAATTTGTATCTCTGTGCAAATTGGCATTCTTTTGGTCCTTATTAAATTTATTTAGACATTATTATGCTTCAGTTTTACGGAAAAGATGAAAACCCTAAACAAATTAGGGGAATATGGAAATGAAAAATTGTTAAGGCGACAGCAAACTTGAATTCCTTTCGGGGGAAGCTAACAAATTCCATTAATGCTCGTTAATCCCTTCCCCATTATTTTTCCCAGAGCTCCTCGAAGCGACAGAAGACGTTTCCGCCATTGTCTGGAAATTCCTCTGTCTCATCCCACTGTTTTTACCCGACCTTCGTTTGCCTGGTTAGAAATTTAAATTTTGATTACAAGCTGTGAGCACGGGCCACCCACTCGGTGTTCGGTGTTCCTGGTGCCCAGCGAAGCAATTATTTGGCGAGCTCGACAAGGTTAATGCAATTTGCTGCACCCAAAATCATTCAAATTTCGCTGGTCGGCGCGAGTGTCGTCACGCATGCCTGGTCGAATAAATTATCATAAATGATTTTGTAAACAGTGCTCGCTCGCCCGCTCTTTTGGTTTGGCCACAAAATGAATTTATATTATTAGCCAGGCGAAATGCACTTTGCGCCTGCTCCTGCCCCGATTTCTTGGCCCATGCTTTTCTGCGTACTTTGCATACATTTTTAATTTCCCTAAGTGAAACGCCACAAGTTTTCAAATTGGTCTTTTTCGCGTGAGAGCGCCCGAAGTGCCGGCTGATTTTCTATGCATTTTCCCATCTGATGAGTATATATGTGCCCGCTGCTCCATTGTTCTTTGCAGCCTTTTTGTGGAACGGCGTGGAGCACACGACCTCACAGCGGATCCCCTTTGGTTGCCGAGGAGAGCGCCGCTGGCTCATCATAAGTTTTGATTTCAGGCAGGGCACGAAGCGAAGCCAGGCATCACACTCGGAGAATAAAACAGGGAACTCTTTTATACTATTAGAGGAAATATTAAACAATTTCTTTCAAAAGAAACAATCCAAAGGTTTACTGCAATTGTTAAGCAATTCTTAAAAAATAGAGAGGAAAGTTTGCCATTGAAGTTTGAAAACATTGCTTTTAGTTCACTTAAGAATCAGTAAAATTTCAGCTACACCCTCTCATGTTCATAAAATATTTAACAAACTTGCAAATAGCTGCATTTATGTTTCACTAATATTTTTCTAAGTGTTCTCTGCATGCTCCATGCCGTGCTTTTGTTTGCTAGCCGCGGGCCAGGCGCGGAATTGCCTTTTGCCGTAGCGAGTTGCAGGCGAAGTTGAGGACGGATTCTGAGGATGGTATCCCGTAGTCGAGCCCGGGGGGAAGCCACAACTCGGGGGAGAAGGGAGAGGGGTACTACGGGCTATTCTTGCCGGATGAAATCGTTGTTTTTTTAGCTGCCAACACTCTTTGTCTCGAGCACCATCAAACTCCCTGCCTTTGGCTCACGCTTCGACTGCATTAGACGCATAGCTGCCGTTGGCTTCTGACTTCGTCGTTATCGATTATGGTTTGCCGCAGCCTCTCCATTCACTCTCCATCCCAATTCCCTTTCCCACGCCGATGACCACGCCCACTCCGCCTCATCATCATCCGCCCCCACAACGTTTGTCAAACGGAAGGTGGAAAACTTTTTCAATAGTTGTTCCGGGACATGTAGGATGTGCGGACGCTTGATTGCTATGCCCGCATGAAGCCAGTGTTTGTGTGGACCTCGATTTGGCCAACTGCCTTGGCCAGATGTCAAAAAATGGACTTTAACTCAACTGATTGAAGTGCATCTGATTGAAATTTATGCAAAAGTCAACACCCAAAAAGGGGACTCAATAAAAGAAAGATATTGGAGCAGCAGATTTGTAGAGGCAAAAATGTTTTTGCCCATAATGCCAATAACTTCCTTCATTCCGGTCCGATTTTGGATTGGAATACCTTTAAATGCTTGCGAAGTAGTTTCGAAAAAAAACTGCATACTTAGTTTGGTTTTAATTTTTGTGTCGATTTTTTTCACATTTTTATAACCCCTGCCAAAAAATTCGAAAAATGGATACAACTCTGCACTTGAAACGCTATAACTTTCATAATTCAAAGATCAAAAGATCTATATAAAATTTTTGAAACAAAATTATATTATCAAGATTTTTTTTTGTTTAAATGAATTTTTTCAGAGGTCACGGAAATTCCTCTGACTTTATTTTGATTCTTTCATTATTTCTTTCGATGGAACATGTTGTATATCGATGGGCTGCCAGCTGACCCGTTTTCGAAAAGAGCCGAGCTTGCTATCCCCTAACCGAGTTACTCTTAAGACCAGCTGTTCTCTTAGCCCTCTCTACGGCCATACAAGCCCACTCTCAGTCGACCATAAAAGCTAAGACCTAGTTCTTGGCTCGCCCTCGTCGCAGGCCAAGAAGGCGTGCTAATTGTTGGCATTGTTTTCTAGGGCTAGACTCCCACAACTCCGAGAGTGGGTGGGTGAATGAGAGCGAGAGAAAACGAAAGTGCTTGCATGCAAAAATGCGGCACCACCGCCCCCCAAAACACCCCAAGCTACCCCAACCACCCACTCCGCCCCCAAGGACGCCCGCTGCCAAGGAAGAGGGAGCAAAACAAAGAAGCCAAAAGGCGAGCGCCGCCTTTGATTTTTAGGCCAAGTGACCAAGTTTTCTCACCCATTCGGAGTGGGGACGCTGACCGCAAAAAAAAAGAACGCCAAAACCTCGTATATAGTTTTATGTATGTTATGCACACACACACACACACACACACACTCATTTGCAAACACACAGCACACTCACTAAAATTATACCAAAATATTCAAATTTATATTGATTTTGCCGCCTGACGTGAAAACGCTCACTTAAACTTCAAAATTATGGAAAACACTGAGTGCAGAAATGCATGCGAATAATCTGGTTTGGACTCACCTTGAAGGCCTTGAACGAGGAGACGACATAGAAGGCTCCATCCTCCAGCTCGTCCAGGTGGTACTTTCGATCCCCGTCCATGGAGAACACATACCGGGCACCCCGTGGCAAATCCATCTTGGGTGAAATCTTATCCAGGAGGTTGTCCAGCGAGGTGACATCTCTTCCGGGACGATAACGCAGTTCCACACCGGGAAAGAAGGGATCTCCATTCCGGTAGAAAACCACACGACGAGCCTTCCAATAGGATAAATTATTGTAGCGAGAGGCCGCTGCACTGGAGATTTCTGGACGGGATTTGGACCGCACCAGCGGCACCACCGGCGGCTGTTCGGAGTTCTCGCTCATGTTGTCCAGATAACCGGGACTGATGGCCCGGCTCTGGCGGCCACTGGTTGCTGGCTGCACGCCGCCGTTCCTTTGCTGCCAGTAATCCGGCAAATGGCGATCGCCACCTGCCACCTGCTCACCGGCTGCTAAATCCTCCTCGTCATTATCGAACTGGGCGTTCTGAATCCGGAAGCTGGAGGAAACCGGACGCTTGGGACTCTTGGCAGGACTGCTGCGATTGCTTTCGCTCTGATTGAAGTTGCCGTTGCCGTTGATGTTGCTGTTGGGAATGTTGCTGTTGCTGGCGTGCTTGTTGATGATGTTGCTGCTGGTGGAGCCGTTGCCGTTGTGGAGATTATCATCCAAATGGGGCTGCGTCGGCGGCGGCGGCGTCGGCGAAACGTTTCCCTCGAGCGGTGCGTTCGGACTAATTTGTGGCATTGTTTGGCCGCCCAGAACGGACTCGTTACTGCCAGCCGTCCCCCCACCGCCGCCGCCACCCCCTCCATCGACCTCATCCTCGCCGTTCTGGGCCTGACTCAAGCTGGCCATGTACTCGTCGTTCTCTTCGTTGGACATTGTCCTGGTGTTGGTGTGTGTCCTGCACACTCACGTCAGCGTTCTCTTAAGCTTTTCTTAAGGTTTTCCTAAGGCTTTCACCTGGCTCTGACTGGCTGACTTGGCTCACCTTGCGTGCTCGGTTTGTTGTGGTCAAAATGGCAGCAATTGCTAAGGGCAGCGTCGCGTCGACGCAATGGAAAACTTGCAGCTCCAGGAGGGAAAGTGCTTCTTAAAGTTTTTACTACAGCCCGCAGTCGCTGGTTGTCCAGCAAGGAGCTACGTATGTTGATGGCTCAACTGAAATGGCAATTACATATATGTTAAAAAGTTCCTTTTAGAAATTCCTCTTCAAGGCAAAAACAACATTTATTATTTTAAAATACTTACATCAAAAAACATATCTTAAATATGGAAAATGAAAAAACCTTATCAATTTTTAACATGTTGATACATGATATTAAATTGACAATAAAACACAAAATTTGTATCACACGCCTCCAAGTCTAATCGCAAACTAAAAACCTTTCGACTGAACCTGTTTGCACAAAAATTAGCGAAAAAAATAGCAAAACATAATATGCAAAGTAACGGTAAAAATCTTTCCAATGAATCTATTTAGTTTAACCAAAAATTGCACAGAAATTAGAGAGAGAGAGAGAAATAGCAAAACAGAACATGATAAGTAACGGTACTTAGCAAAAGGTAATTTAGTAACACACACTGATCGACGCGAATTTAAAGTTGAAATGTAATTTAAAAACATGTTTACGATCAATATGTGAAGAAAAAATCATGAAAATACAAGCGTTTTATGTGAACCTATTCTGTTGGTCAGTAGTGTATATAATAATAAAGAATATATGTACATACATACATTACCGAATATTAAAAAGGAAAATGCACCATTACGAAAAATAACAAAAATCAAAGAATTTTCTATTGCCAACTAAATTTTTGTACTGTTTTAATATGAAACATTTTAATTGGATTTTAATAGTGGATGCTGATGGCAATTATCTCATTATTTCGTAGTTAAAATTAATTATAATAGCAAGCAAAACTAATTTATTTACAAAAATAATTACACTCTGCCAGATCAAATTATTATGGTAGTATATTCTGAGCTGCAATACCCATAACGTTAAATGAACAATTTGAAATTATTATCAATTTGTTTGATGGATCCTTATGTGTGTGTAGCCTCCTCCCAAAGACTTCATTCATAATCCTGCAGCACACGAAACATATGTCCTGCTCCTTGTTCCTCTCGAGCACTGCACTTAGAAATATCAACTGTTAACCATGTCCTCACCCTCTGTGCAATCGATATGCCACGAGCTCTCGATGCAATGTTTCCAATTCTGCTTCCCGCTGCCCAGGGCTCTTCAGAATCCCTTCTGCAGCAGGACTCCCACTCCTCGGGCCACTCAACTCTTCCGTTTCAACTGCCCCACTCCACAGGACTCCCAGGGACTCAATGGGCTGTCCGGCGAGCACTTGCCACTGCCTTTGTCCCAGTAAACAGGCCAAAGAGCCCCACTCAACCATTCGGCGTGGGCACTACAAACATTCACACTTCTGCGGGTCGGGGGACTGGAGCTCCCCGGGTTCACAGTTCAGTCCAGGCTGCTACTCGCCCGTTGGAGAGGCCCAAAATATCGCGCGTTATTTGCCCTGCCTTTCCTTGCCTTTCTTTCGGCTACCTCGCAAATCGAAAAAAAATACACTCGAAGTTCGAAGGGTAAAATGTTGTACAATGCATTAAGCTACCAAACAAACGTTCTTAATTTAGAATAATATAATTCTTAGTTGCTCAATTTATTAAATAATTAAATATATTAATAATTTGAATAAAAAAGTATGAAAAGCAAGCTAGAAGCTTCCTTGAATTTTAAATGTATTCATGTTATTCATGTAATTCATGTTAGTGGCCTCATTACAAGACCAATAGGAAATGGTCTATAACCTTACAAATTTTATTTACTTCCATCAACTGTTAATAATTTTTAATCTCCCTAAATTTTAAGTATAAATTTGTTCAATCCCATATGCAAAAAATAATTCGCATTCGATTAATTCGAAAAGAAGGCTTAGTGCCTTAACTTTAATAAATTGTTGCATTCCCTAATTCCGTATTCTAGTTTTTCCCCCAGTGCAACGAGTGGTAAGCACCGAAAAATTGCAGACGGCAGGGAACAAGCCGACGACTTCTGGCTTAAGTGGCATCGGTCTGTTGTGTCTTTGACCAGTCCGCCGCACTCACACAAGCTCACTTACAACCATTCACACACATATACACACACATAGAGACCAACCGGGATCCAAGTCCTTTTCACTGCATTGGAATTTCGTGTATTTTACAATTGCAACAAAAAATAAATATTTGTTGGCCAAGGGAGAATTTTCACTCGTGGGCCCTTTTCTTGATTTTTTATGGTTTTTTTGCACCTTTTTGGGGTGGCTGGTTTCGGTTTTACCTGTTTTATGCAAATTTGTTTTTATTGCAACACGTTGCACGTTGCTTCCTTTGCTCCTCTTATTTATGGCCGTGGATTTTTTTATTCGGCTGGCCGAAAGTGGTGCGGTGGCTTCTTTTGCGGCAATTAGGTTAATGACACTTGGGCCGGCGGTTGTTGCTTTGGGTTATTTATGCACAAACAGTTGTTGCTCTTCGCTTGCAACATCAACAGCATCCACTTTCGCTAATTGCCTATCAATCAGCCGCAATTGTCTCCGCTAGTTTTTCAAGGAAAACCGGGAAAAACACTCACTTATCCGAAGGGGAAGGCGGGGGGGAAAAAGGGGACACAAACACATTTACTTGAATCAAATTTAATGAACTCGATGGCGAGTTTATTAAAACAACTCTCAGGGAAAGAAAGTTGGCCCAAAACAAAAGTGCGAAACTTTTGCTTACTTTCTGGCGTTTTACCGATGCACAAGAAGAAATTCCGTGTGGCAACTTTGCCGGTCAAAGTGTTTTTGAATTGTGTTTTCGAGCTGCGCTGCCTGCTGGCTTTTCAGCTGGCTTTCCCGCTGCTTTTCCCGCTGCTGCTGCTGCTTGTGCTTCTGCTGCTTGCTGCTGCTGCTGCTGCCATTGCTGCCTTTTGTCCACTCTAAATTTCCTCGGCGACGCAGCCAATTTTCTTAGAGAGTGCCTTTCTCTTTCTCCCGCATTTGCCGCGAATCGAATTACACGTTCGCCTGTGTTAGTGACTGACTTTTGGGGCTAACTGCCCACCGCCCACCGCACCGCCCCCCTCTCTCCTGCTCCACCACTAATTGTGCCCTGCTTAGGAAAACCGCAAGCACTCGCACACACACACACACACACACTCGAACACACAAATATACACAACGCTGAGGGAAATCCTGGGGGCCATTTGCTGGGTTTCTCTTAACCGTTTGGCTTTTTCACCTTTCTCATTGCACTATTACCTGTCGGCCAGTGGCGTAGCCATGGGATTCCTTATCCTCTCTAATTATTATGTTCGCATGGGATCCAGTAGATTCCCGGCTTTGACCGATTGATTGTGGGGATTTTGTCTTGGCCCGCGGCAGAGCTTCGGTCTTAAAACTGATTTTCAGTTAGGAGCTGCCAGCCAGGAAAATGCTTACTACCTCATCGCAGGCAGTCCTGCAGGAACTCCTTTTGCCCCCTGCTGCTGGGTGGCATCATCGCACGGTGGTCGCAGGGATCCTGGGCTCCTAAATGAGCCGAAGAAGTCACTTGCAAAGGTGGCTTGAGTACCTTTCTACACCATAGGAATCTTTAATTTGAAATGAACTTAAGAAAAATATATAAAACATTTTTAATGCAGGGTGCAGTAAATAAACTGTTTAAATTTTCATTAAATTTACATAACTCAGTATAATTTGTATAAAATCATTAAATGTAAATTACTTTGAGGGCTTTAAGGATTATGGAAAAACGCGACGAATAAGTTGTTTATAAAACAAAACTGCATTCAAAAAATTTTACAGTGCTGCTATAAATATTTCAAATCACTTAACTCTTTGACTTGTCTCTTTGTTGTAAATTAAAAAGATTAAATAAATTGTATGAATGAAATTTAATTTATAATTAATCATTTTTCGCAGGCCTATTAAATATTTGATGTATTTATTATTCAGTCATTATCTAGATCTGGCTATTTTTTATTGAGCTGTACAAACAATAAGTATGTTATTATAAATTCGTTCAGCGATTGTAGGGATTATTATAAAACATGATGAATAAATTATTGAAATAATGAATGGATCTTTCAATAAAACGTGAAGCATGCCCCTGTTTAATTGTCTTAGTAATGGTTGTTATTTTATTTGAGTTCCTAGAACAACCAGAGTTTCAAATTTAAAGCTTGATTGGTATGAAAACTTTGTTGACAGGATACATTGTCATCCCTTTTAGTTGCCAAAACCCTTTTCCCTCGACTAACTTTTATTATTGTTCGACTGCATATGACAGCTGAAATATTGTACATTGCTTAAACTTCATAGTTATGTTTCCTAAATTTCCCACTACTGCACCACAGTGCCTGACCTGCCACCACCCCCTACCCCCAACCACACACTCCAAACCACCATTAGCCCCACCACCGCCGTTCAAATTCTTACTAGCGACCCGTTCCCCCGAGGGGAAATCGCAGTTTTTTGCTTATCGTGTTTATATTGTCGTAGTTGTGTGTGCTCGGGGTTTATGTTCGTGTGTTTTGTCGTCGCCTTAGTCAGCACCGTCAACGTCAACCTCACGATCCGGGCAGCACCTTGTGGCAAGGAGCCATCGAAGTGGGAGCCGGGGAGTCCAGAGAGAGGGGGAAGGGGCTGCTTATGCGCCACTCACATGCAACTACTTGGCCAAAACAATTTGTGGGGGATTTTCGCTGCTTTTCAGCCAGTGCTACAGTACTGTGAAATTTTCTGTGTCACGCTGGTCGCGCGAGCAACAGTCCCCGCAAATAGTCCGCACCCGCGCGAACCGCAGGAAAATTCTTTCAACGGGCGGCGGTGGGAAATTCGGGGGTAATTCGTTCATTTTTTTTCCCATCGTACAATTAGGGCAAACGTTTGTGGAAATTTGTTTTTATTACAATGCTATTACTCGTGAATTGTATTAGGCGGCGACTCTCCGTTAATAACTTTGTGAACTTCCTACTCCGCCTCATCGTTTTGGCATTCCTTTAAATTAATCACATTTTTGTGTGGGCGACGCAACGTTTGGTGAAGTTAATGTATTATTTTAATGCCATTTCCGGCTGCCTGCGTGATTTGTGGACTTTCATCCATATTTCGGTTTAATTGTTTCACCAACTTTTCGAAATGCCCACGCAATTTAATCAAGACGTTGTGGATTATCTGTGCAACGATAACTTGGAATTTCTCTTATTGGCAATTTCAACGCAATTTTCCCTTGCCCAACTGAGGTAAACTTTTAAGCTTACTTAGCTTCGATCAGCAGCATCATTATTTCCAGTTTCGTTTTCAATTATCTAATTTTTCCCAGCAGACCGAGGAAAACACACACAATGAAGCTGGCAAACAACAAACTATTAGTGGAGCCAAAAGAGCCACGCCCACATCAGTTAACAACTCAAATAAGCTTCCTTTCTGTTGCCAATACGACTTCTGTTTGCTTCCCCTTTTTGGCCATAAGTGTACTTAGTAACTGGGATGGCAATTTGGATATATTCGAAATATCTTTTACCTTTTTGAAGCTTTGAACGCAGGGTAAAATTATAAAAGCTGAACTATAAAATCAGGTTTTTTAAACTTCACTTTATGGATCATTTTAAAAGACAATTAAAAGCTTTTCAGAAGAAAATACATAAATTCCTAGTAAACATATTATATTTGAAAGAGAATATTTTTCAAAATAAGAATAGAAGATTTTCTTATTGGCTGAATATTTGAAAGGTAAATAACCTTTTGCTTCAGTTTGTCGCAGACGTCTTGTCCTGTTTTCGGATTAGTTTTCCAGCATCACTGGGCAGAAGGGCACCTGCCATAATAAGCCCTTTCAATGCCCCAGAGAGCTGGTCGAAAAGGGGAGGGGGGAAGGGGGGTTGCTAGTTGAAAAGTGCAGGCTGTAGCACCTTGTTGCCACTCGGCATTGTGCTCACATGAAGGACTTTGCTGCTGCGGCAGCTGCACCAGAATCCACGAAAAGTCGATGGCCACAAAGGATGTTTTGTTTGCTGTAAATGCCCACTGTGCGGCAGCATGCACACACACGTGCGCACCTTAAATTTCCAGCTAATGTACCCACGTGCAAACACCCGCACCCACACACACATACACACAACTGCATGCAGAGGACGAGTAAACAGAAAGTGCAATGCAAGCCACTAAAAAAGTCCAATGCCGCCGGCATGCATTTTGTATTGCATACTTTTTCTGCGCCGTGGCCGAAAGAAAATGAAAATGGCAGGGGAATGGGAAAGGGAAAGGCAAAGAGAAAAGTGGGCGGTGGTTGGGGAAAATGCAGTGGAAAATATTGTGCAAAGGGCGCGGTCAGAAGTTGACAACGACAACGACAACACAGCCAACAATGAGGCATTTTTAATGTGACCATTAAACAATGGCAACGAGGACAATGCACACACACATTCAAACCGAAAAAAGGAGGGAAAGGAAACACATTGACTGCAGTGGACGGCGGCTAAAATAAGTGAACCCAGCAAGCAAAATTCGAAACAGTAAGAAAAGTTCTTCTATTCTTATGAAAATTTAACTACTGTGAAGTTGGGAAATATTAATTTTTGTTTAGCAAGCATTTATTTAAAAACAAAAATATTTGTTTAATTTAATTTGTGGTAGGAAAACAATCATTAAAGCATTTGAGTTGACTATAAAACATAATGGCAATTTTCCGTCTTTCTGTTTTAAAAGAAGACCCCACTCGTTCATTGGGATATCCGCAACCCACCAAAGTTTCCCAAGACAGTGAATATATGTATGTGTGTGTGCGGAAAGAAAAGACAGTCTGCACATTCAGCTGCATTCAGCTGCTGTCAGTCGCGCGCGAAAACTTTTCAATACAAAGTATGAAGCCCATGACGCTACTAAAAGGAGACATTGAAGAATGCGACAGCACCGATGAGGCGACAGAACCGAACCGAGCAGAGCAGAGCAGAGCAGAGCAGAGCAGAGCAGAGCTGAGGGCCACGGACCAGGCCAAGAGCTATAAGCCAAGCAACGAGCCGAGCAACGGTAAGGACATTTGACCGAGCCATATATACAACTGAATGAACCGCAACAAAGGCACTCAACTGACTCCGATTGCGACTCCGGACACAACTACTACGGCTACGGACTTCGTCAATGACTGTACAGATAAAAAAAAAACGAACAAATGAAATATCAACAAAAAATGATAAGTTCATTTGTTACTTTTGGAAATCATTCACGAGAAACACATTGATCAAAATAAGGAAAAGTGCAAACTTCTGAATCGATGATTAAATCGAGCAGAAATAAAAAATAAAAATCAAAAATGCATAAGTTATTAAAACAAATTTTATCCTGTCAAGAAAATGAAGTTTGGCATACAAATAAGACATGATAACTGATTAAGGAATATCTTTGACAGTAATTCACTGTGTACGACGACGAATGCGGCGTGAGCTTCGTCTTGCCACTCAGCTGTGCTTGCAACCACCTCCCACAACAAGCGGCCGCCACGTTCCCTTAGACGCTGTTGCATTTGGCCATGGACAAAACCGCAAGCAGGGCGAGCATAACAAGAGTTCTTTGAATGGAAAGGAAAGGAAAGGAATCGAGTTGAGTGACGAGAGGTGAGGGAAAGGGAAGGAAAGGAAGGGGAGGGGAAGGGAGTCGGGTGGCTGACCAGGCAGCTGCCATGTCAAACTGAATGAATGGATGGGTATATGGCTGGAAGGCAAACCGACCACAAGCAGGCCAACAGCTTGGCCAACTTATGTGTACGCACACGCACTCGGAAAAAAAGAGTTCTTCAATGCCAAGAACCTATAAGCCCTTTAGGTTTTTTGTAAATACAGTCAACACCTTTAAAAAAAATAAATTGTTTAATTAATTTAATATCTATAGCAAGAACCGTTTCTTTAGAAAAACCTAAGCCAGCAATCTTCTTTCAATTCCTAGACAACTTTATTATGTATTATTTGATTTCTTGCGTTATGAATTTTGGTATCAGAAAACAATGCACATATTCTGAGATATTCCTAATTGTACTTTTTAAGATATTTCTTTTTATTAATAAAACACTCACCATTAATCAAAAAGGTCACATTTTCTCAGTGCTCGAACACATGCTTTATCACATAAGAATGGGGAAGTGAAAAAGCGAAGTTGGGGGTCCCTGCCAACGCATGTCAGGCCGGTCGGCCAAGAAGAAAAGCTCGTGTCCTCAAATGTGAATGCGAGCAGAATTGTAGTCGTCGTCGTTCTAATTCTCATTCTCGTACGCTCATCCTCGTCCTCGGACAAAAAGTTTCAATTGTCTCTGGCCGAGAATGTGTGAATGCGATTGTCCGAGTTTCTCATTTGCGGCAAGGGTTTCTCGGATCCGTTTCGGTCTCGTTTCCTGTTGCATGTGGGTACAATTAATTTTTGTTGCGTACATGCAGCACATGATCGTAAGTGTAATGATGATGCAGATGTTGATGACGATGGCCATGCCTTATGCGGCCATATTGTGCCATTCCTGGCCCGATAAATGACCCACTTGACCCCCGCTGCATCAGTCAAGACGTCTCCAACTCCAACTCTTTGCGTTTGCAATTCGTGATTTGGGATTGGGGGACCTGGCTTTTGTGGCCAGCCGGGGTCTTTATCTCCATCTCAGATAGTGTCAGCACCAGAAACTTTCGCCATTAATGAGTTATGCAAAGCTCGAGTGGAAGCGGGTGTGCACTTAGCGCCACATCCTGAATCTTGGAAATTTAATTCAAATCAAGGAATTGCAATTAACCCTATAAAAGTACTTTAAAAAAGGAGTTGATAATATCCTTTGTAAAAATTAAAGTCTTAGAATTTTTCTTTAATATTTATTAAAAATAAAAAAGAAACTTGCTTAAATGGTATGTGAATAAATTATTTCTCTACAAATTAGTTATTTCAGTGGCTTTTAAAATTCAATTATATCTTAATAGTTCTAACGAATAGTAAAATAAAAGTTTATTTTACTGCTCCACTTAAAATGGGTTAAGGATTGGTTTCCTTTTTCATTTTTTGTCGTTAATAAAGCAAATGACCAAAAAGTTTTCAGCCAGGAAATTAGCATTTGGCAGCATTCGCTTTGAGCCAGCCTGCCGCTTGCCCACGATATTCCCCCATTTTCCTGGGGAAATGCAAATGGCGGGCGAAGTGTTACGGTTTCCGGTATTTTTTTTTCTCTCTCCAGCCACCGCGCAGTTGATGGGCAGCCATGATTAGTTTAGGTCGGAAGATCGCAGTCATTCCGCCGGTTCGCGCCGCTTGCCACACTCTGCAGGCCACATGTTCGCGCTGTTTTGGCATCAAATGTTTTGCACTGGGGCTCTGCTTTTAATATGATTGCAACTCGCGCTGCAGGGCGCCATCGAGGCACTCCCTTTCAAATGACTGGATGGTCAACTTTGGAGGCCATCGCGGCATTGCACCAACGGCGGTTGCTTCAAAGCAATGCTCCCTTTTTCCAGCCATTTTGATACGTTTTCAAGTGGAGCACTCAAAAGCTAATGAGATCAGTCCAGCAATCAACATAGCAGTACACATTTTTAAGCATCGATTTTACTTACAATAATTGTAAGCCTAAAAAATACTTAAAAATACATACTGCAACACTAATAAATATATTAAAATTGAATGAATGTCTTACAAAGGCTAGAGTTAAATTTATTTTTTAAATGAGGTACCATAGTACATTTTTTCATGTTAATCCATATCCGTGCACATGAATAAATTACAAATGTTTTAAAGCAATTAAAAAGAATATAAAGGTTTATATCCGTATTGAATTTTTTTTAATGTTGGTATTTGATAAGTTTTAAATAAAATATTTGCACAATATTATTTTCCTCGTTTTGGATCATAACAAAAAATATATCGATTTTATACAAATAATAAAACCATAAAAAGTGGAGTCGACATTTTTTGCGAATGTATTTAACAAGAAGGATGTCTCCCATTTCGCTCAGATGCGGTGTCTTTAATCGAGAAGAATTGCAAAAGGAAATTACACCGGCGGCAACAATTGCACACGAATGACATTTCTACTGGCCGCTGCACATTAGTTTCGCTTCGCCGGGCCCAAATGGTTTTTGGCCAGCCGTCAGTGTCGTCATATCCTTGCTGGCATTGGACCACACTCCTTCCACCTTCCACCTTTCAGTTTCCTTTACTTTGCGGTAATTAATGTACATATGTATGGGTTCGCCTGGGCGTGTGTGTATGTGTGTGTGTGTGCGAGCGGGGCGTCAATTACTTTGGCTCTTGCAGTTGGCCGGTTACAAATTACAGGCTATGTGGCCTCGCCTTTTCATGCGGAGAGTCCTTTTTGCGGTGGCCACTGGAGTTTTGTGAATTTTATTGGCAAATCAATTAGGTGGCTTCAAATTGTGTTTGGCTGCTGGTCAGCGCTTAATTTATTTGATTTCATTGAGCGACCGAAAAGAAAGCTCCTTTTAAATGAATGCCAAAAGTTTTGATCAGTTTTATTTTATTTATTGTACCTATATATAATATATTTCATATATATTATTTTGGCTTTACTCATGCCAGATGTTGTGGCTCTCCAATTTCTGTGGTCGTCGTTATTGCCAACAATCAGTTATGGAACTACAAGAGGGGGTTTTTGTGAAGGGAATCAGCGTAAAATTTAATTAGCTTTAAGTGTGTTGGTTGCGGCGGTTATTTGGGCCGTTGTTGTTTGCTACGGTTTCGTAATTTGTTGTTAATTACTTTTTGCAGAGCGGCTTTTTATTGGAAATTAACGCCAGCAGGTTTTCCGGATTTCTGTGTGTAGTCCTATTTTGTTTGCGGGAAGGGAGTGATGGGGGGTTCGCTACTTAAATTGAAATCAGCCATAAATAGGCATTAAACTTGGTACATAATGATTTTAATGGCGGTTTTGCTATATTATGCTGATTACTGTAAATTTTCGGTTTCAATTTGCCCGTTGTTATCGATTTCCCCCTTATCTTTTTGAGCCGATGTTGTTGCCATTTGGCGCTGTCTTTTTTTCAATTTGCCTCTGTTTGTGTGGAATCCGAAATAAATTTATCTAATGACTCTGCCATTATTTGCCTTTTGGGTGCGCATTTATTGCATGGCGATTTCAATGCGTTGATTTATGTGACGTTCTAAAATTTGCATAATGTTATTAATTCGTCTCAGACTTTAAATGGCTTAAGACTTTAAAGCTATGAACTCAAACCATTACCGAAATTTAATTACTGGTAATGAAATGCATTTCATCTAAGATTTTTAATTGATTTATTGAAATCCTCATTCATAATAGTAAATATTTTAATTTTTAATGCCCTGAATAAGTTGTCAGAAAACTGTCAATTGATTTGTAAGCTGGTAATTTTATTGGCAGCTGGAAACTTTAGCTCCAATTAAGTATAATGGATCCTTTATTGACTGACGACTGTGACATGAAGAAATCCGCAAGGGTTCAGATTATAATGGAAAGAACACGGGATACAGTAACCGAGATCTTCTCCAATTACAAGCGAAAAATGGGCGATGGAGCCCGCCAAGCAGTTCAGTTGGCCAGAAATCGCCATTCCGATAAGCTAATCATTAAACCAAAATGCGAATTCAAAGTCAAAGGATTTCGGTAAGTAAATAATATAAAATACTTGGATATTTAATATTAAATTTGAATAAATATTTTCCCTTTTTAAAACTTTAGATTTTTCAAAAACCTTGGCTGCGAAGAGGTGGCCACTGGATTACTTTTGCTGACAATTCTGATAATGCTGCTATTGACACTTTATCTGGTCAGGAATTATAACCATATGTTTGTTTATGGATCAGGCGGTTGCTTGACCACATTTCTTTGGGCCTATGACGATTGCCTTATAATTACTTAAAGACCAACATTGTTATTTTTTAACATGATCCCAACTGCTGTTTAATTGATTTAGGTCAATAAACTGTTCTAAATATTCTTTTTGGGACTTCTGCCAGCGGCGTATTTAACCCAGTTTTACATTGTCAAAGAGCCACAAAGTGTGGAGAGCCCTTACACCTTCAGCTAATTAGGCCGTTGGCGGTTTGGCTCTATTTTCCGAGAGGGCACTGCCAATCATCAAGCTGTTTAAATAATAAATCACTTTAAAATTAGTTTGCCAACTTGTGCAAGTTGAGCGACAGCAAATTAGTGAAAGTTAATTAAAACTATTTAAATTGCAAATTATTTTAACGTTTTTCATACACTCACACTCGCACACACAAATACACACACACACTCGCATACACCTGGTGAACTGAAGCCGTGTTAAAAGTTGGAAGCGTAACTCACGCATACCAGCGCCCACCAAAGGAAAACTCATACCCAACCATGCGAGTATATATATGACTTTTCACAAAATGTTTAAATGAGGGAAATTAAAAAGGGCGGCAGAGGGTTCACCGTCGAGTATCTAAAAAAATGTCAAGTTGCCGGGATGGATGGGGAGAGTCAACCGGAGGGTGGAGGAAAAACACAAAAAAAAAGTGAGGGGGCGTTGGGGCATGTACGTGTGGCGCAACAATTTGCATATAAAAAGGGTTGTTAGACTTTAAATAGCAGGCCTGGCCTATTATATGCATTAGGCCCTAGATATGGCGGGGTATTAAGATAAGGCACTTACGCCCAGCTTACCACGCTCCGTATTCCGTATTCCAAAGACCCGGGTAACTCTCCCATACAAAACCGTGCGCACAGTCACCTACGCAAAAGTTAATTTATGCGGGTATGTCTGCGCTACTCCCCTCTCTATCTCTATCTCCCTTTCTCTCTTTTTCTGCCCAACAATTCCTGTCTCTTTCGGAGGGAGTCTGGCTTGTTGAAATTTTAATTAAAGGGAAAATATTTAAGGATGCAGCAGTGGCAGTAGCAGCAGCAGCAGCAGCAGTAGCAGTAGCAACAGCAGCAGCGGCAGGAAGACGGAGAATAAAAAGCGAAGCGAACCAAAGTTGAATGGAGTCGCCGGGGTCGGGAAGTTGGGGAATAACCCGCATACTCTAAAAACTTTTGGCCTTGCAAAGAACTCCGGCATCATCATCACTTGACAAGTACTTAGCTTCCGCCACTGACTTTTGCTTAATTCCTAATGATGGAATCCCAACTGTATAGCACGTAAACAGTCCCTTAAAAATAAAACAGACGAGCAATGGGTTTGCGTCATAAACGTGAGATAATTATGCTGATGGCAGCTGTGATCCAATTTGTATATGCGGAGGAAGTCATATTTTTGTTATTTTATCATGAATCCTGCCCAAAACAATGTTCATAACTAATGTAAAAATGGAAACAATACTCATTAAAAATTTAGCAAAGATTAACAAGCGAATATTTTCTGCTCGTATCATAAACACGCACTACTTAAAAATTAACATATGTCAAATAATACTGTTTAAACAATATGCTTTTTATATTTAAATATAAGCCAGTCACAAAAATATTGATGACAAAAAGACTTGTTTGCCAGCACGTTCAGCGCATGCTTAAATTTTCAAAAAAAAGATAAACAAACAATCAAAAAATAACAAAGGGGTTATGCAACATTAATTTAAAGAGTGAAAAACAATGAGAGTCTTTAACCTCAATACTATTTAATCAATTAACTTTCAGTTACCTTTGCCAATTCCTTCCGTATCTTTCACTCTACTTTGCCAATCGAAAGTCGAGCACTCCGGCAACTTTTTGACTGTTTGCTCCAATCCTCGTGCTGGTATTTCAATTAGCAGCCTAATAGAGGCTGAATGACTTCTGACCCTGCAACGTGCAACAACTGACCACAACGAAGGCACGTCGGCATCCTCCAGTTGCATGTTGACCAGCCAGCCCGCATCCCTTTTAGGCCAACCCGATTTTTTCGAACTTTACTCAGGAGATCACGAGGCAACAATGCCCATCATTAAAATTCCAAGCACTTGGAAAAAAAACAGTAAAGGTCTCAGAAACTCTTAAAATAACAGACACTATAAAGTGTTAAGTTTAAATTATAAGTAAAAAATATCGTAGTAACACTCTAGAGAACTAGAGAACTGTTTTAATAAAGAAGTGTTATATTTTGTATTTTCTTAATAAAGTAGTAAATATAAACACTAACAACTTGTGTAAATTGGAATTAAAACAACATTTTACACATTTTTTAATTTTAAAAAATTTCTACTTAAATCTTCACAAACGAGTTTTAAAAGAGTTTTTGATTTTTTCGTCTGTGTTTAAGCAGGAACAGAATTTGCAAATATCTCAATTGAAAATGCCTTGCTACGTGAAATCCTCCACCTGATGTCGGCCTCAATTTTTGGGTGTGGGTATGTGCCTGCCGGCCTAAATGTTGACCGGGCTGCTTTTATGAGGCTCTTCTAAATCAATTTGACAGGGATGCGGCATTGAGGCAGCCAGGAACTCATCAAGACCGCAACGAGGTCCTCTTCAAAACGATTAAACGTGGAACGTTTGCGTTAGTCAACATAGTTTGACATTCCAAATTAATGAGCACTTAAGCGCACGCATAACGCATTTATTTTGGCTGAGAGGGTACAGGTGGGCGGAGTTTTTGGTGTGGGTGGACATACGTATCTGTGTGCCGACACTTTGGCGATGAACCTGCGCTGCCAACACGAAAGTTAAGTGTCTCTGACAGACAGCACCGAATTTGGTGGCTAGATTACGGCACACACTCACCGGGGGCATGATTTATAGGGTTGCCACGTGGAATTATGCATGTACCCGACCCGCAATTCTAATTATGACGCATTAATCACCAGGCGCCAGTTTATATATCTGCTTTTTATGGCCCCGAATATATAAAAGGAAATGCTATAAATTAGCGAAGATTTGTGGGCCTGGTCAAAATGCTAATTTTAATTTAACCTTGAAGCGTTGATTTTCAAACGTCACACTTTAATGCGTTCGAGGAATGGATGAAAAGGCGAGTGCCTGTATAGGTGCACAATAAATTAAAATAATCCGCTTCACGTACGTCTGGCAAATTAAAACAAATGACATTTCACACAGACACTCTCACTCACATAAACACACACACACATCCAACCGTAAAAAGCGAACGAGAAATAATAAAAATATAAAAGCGGAACTTAACGCGCGTCCCGCGATGAGAATAAAAATAAAAATCACCTCAAAGCAGTAAAAATAACAAGGAAAACTAAATTTTTCATAAATCCCCAAAGCAGCAACAACGCGAAACCTCATGGCCACGCACACACTCTCGTAAAGCTTGAAAAAAGAGGAAAATTAAATCAAAAACATAAAAATAAATATTAAATTTTCCAGCTTGCTTCTGCTGCAAAAACAACAAAAACCAAAAAAAAAAAAACAAAGAGAAAACAATCCACGTTGCGTATCCGCCACGTTTGCGGTCGGTTTCAGTTTTGCCGTTTTTGCTTCAGCTTGTTAAAGCTCACGTGGCTGTCAAACGATGTCAGTGACTCTCGCCCGGCATTCCCCCAGAAAACGGAGCAGGAAATTAGAGCGAGCAACGCCAGCAGAAGTCGCACAAAACAAACAGACAAAAAGTTAATTGTATGAAATCAACACACTTAAAGTCAACAGCAATAGCAACAACAACAACAACAACAGCAACAGCAGCATCAACAACAACAGGAACAACGAAACTGGGAGAAACAGGAACAACTCGAACAACAAATACGCTGAACATGTTGACAACAGTCAAGGGCAATATTAGGGGCAGGCCCCAGAACCCCAGAAAAAACCCCTGGCAAACCCCAGCAAAATGCTGGCAATGATAGCACGCCAGAAGAGGGGGCGTGGCATCCTCAAGGGGCGGGGGGCTGAAGATGAAGCTGAGGCAGTCAAGTCGATCTACAGCCAACAGTCAGGCGTTGAAGAGCAAGCAAGGACCCACCTCACACACAACGAGCATCCAAGGACAACTGTCGGTGTACAGATAAAAAAATCACAGAAGCTCATCTGATTTATTTAGTTTTATCTCATAAAATGTCTTTGTATATCTATCACTAAAACGATACTTATCTTATATGAATTTATAATTCAATAAACATTTTTGCGATTCAAATTATTATTTCTTAATATCTTTAGTATAACGATTTACCTATTTATTACAAAACAATTTGATTTTAAATTACCAACGTCTTCAGTTTTTATTCAAATTCTCCTTCAATCTTAAATATTTTTTGAGTTAAGAAAAGGTTTTTTCAATTCAACTCTTATTCTGTATCTTTTTACTAAATGTAGTATAATTTTTGTGTGTCCCGCAGGTGTGAATATTTTCATGTACTTTATTTATTTATTAAATAAAATTCAGTTTATTTTTCTAAGTGTCCGACTGGTAAAAGAGTAAAAATGATATAGCTGCTTCCTTGGCAGAGCTGCTCACTGCACATGAAAAAGATGAAACTGCTTTCGCTGCTCGGTAGGTAAGCTAAATACTCAAGGATCCTGGGGGGAGCGAGACGACGACGAGGACGAAGAGCCGGCACAGGACACTCGAGCAGAGACAGGACGACGGACAGACAGACAGACAGTCAGTTGGCCCAGACAGAGACATACCTTGACACTCGCTTGCTCTTTGGCGAACGAGAGCCCCGGAATGTGTCCTCGTTGTCGTACGAAAATACTTGAGCAAATCGTGTTAAATCGCGCTCAAGTGTTAAAGTAATAAGCACTTTTAATAAATAAAGTTGAAAGGTTGCCTGGCTGTGCGAGGGCGACAGCAGTCAACACAAACACGCCGAGACCGAGACAGCCGTTCGCCGGCAATTGCGGTGCTCGAGAACTTGTTTGTCTTCTAATGGCTGGGGTTATTATATTTCTCCAGCAGGTAATTTCAAAAGGAATCAAATTGGAATTGACATTCTGGATGGATAATCGGGAAAATTACACATCCCAACAAGCGCATTGTTAAATTTTAAATCGATATTCAATTCGTTAATTGGACAGATTTAAAGTCTTGGCAGGCATTAAAAGAATTTGGTGTCTATTTGACAAGCCAATTACATATATAACCTTTAAGGCCTAAGACTATTTGTTACCTACATTTTTTGTGTAATTTATTTTATTAATGTTCAATTTAACAAAAACGTGTAAGTACCAAAATTTAATCTGATAAAATAAAACAATTCTCAGCTGTTTGCTTGACTTAAGTACTAAAAATCTTCCAACGTTAAACCTGAACTAAACAGATATGTTAAATATCCAATTCTAATCTTAATATCTTGTCCATGTTGGAAGCACAAATAAATTTGGTTTTGTTTTTCATTCAAATTTCGAGATTCCTAAACCATTACCTTGGCATTTTATTGACTGCATTAACCACACTGAACAAATACTATTTTGTTAGATGATTAGTAAGTATTAAGCTTAGCTTAAATTCATTTGAAAGTGTGCAAAATTCAACTTCCATTGCTTGTGCTCTTACCATAAAATGTACATATGCTTAACCAATAATAAACGCAATTAAAGTACTTGGCTGAATAATCAATTCATTAAGTACATTCCCCATTCAGCCCGAAGTGCAGCTCATTAGTCTTTGATATTTTTTACGCGCACTCGAGAGCTCCAGTTGCTCGCAAAATATCAATGTAAATCACTTAAAGGCGTAATTAAAACATATTCACGTGTAATATGTGATATTTTTAATAACGGGCAATTAAAAAAGTAAACTGAAATATGCCGACAGTATAGAGATAAAGGGCTGGCCGAGTGCATCTCATGGATATGAAATTACAATGGCGAGTGCATTAATTCAATAATTAACACTAATTATGTGCGCCAGGCATTTATTATGCAACGACTGCGATTCGACTGCTGCCGATGTGGCACTTGCAACCGCTAGCTGCAGCCCCGAGTAGTTAATTATAATTTATGCATAATTAAAAAGATATTTATTAAAAAAGGGATGACAATAATGCAATGCATATTGATTGGGTGAAACCAGGGGCAGTCTACATCCCTTCTCCTCCTCCTCTCTCTCTCCCTTCTTTTTCATTCTCTCTGTCCCTCTTTTTCTATTTCCCCAGCTATCCTCACACACACACACACAGCGACATCCTGTCTAATACCGTTAAATGTGCCATCATTGTCAACAGCCGTGGCCTGCTTTTAGGTGCCCCCATCCTCTCGTGAATTTCCCATTTTCCATCCCCGCTGCTCCTCTATTAGGAGCATAATTTTCCACGGCCATAATCACTTTAAAACAATTTCGTGTGCGCCACATTTAATGAAAATTAATTTAAAACTTGCACAGGGTTAGGCTGCGCCTTTACATATACATACACATAATTTTTTTCGGGATTTTCTTTTTGGTTCCTGGCAAAAAGCCGCTTAAATTACCCCAAAAATCCCAGACATATAATCTTTTGCCAGCTTTTCTGCCGCTTTATATGTGTGTGTGTGTGTAAGCGACTGTGTGTGTGTGTGTGTGCGAGAGCGGTTTTTTGTTTTTGCATTCAACGAAACTTTGGTTAGCTGTCGGCTGGTGTGGCAATCACTTTTGAGCGTAAGCTGCGCCATATTGTCTGCCATTATTGTCAGCGTACGGGAAACGGAAATAGGGTGTCATATTTTTCACTGTCTGCCTGAACATTCTGGCCTTCGTTCTGTGTGTGTTTGAGTGCGAGTGTACGTATGTATGTATGTATGAGTGTTGTAAAAATGCGTTAAGCTCCACTCGTGCTTAAGCATTTCAACCCTGTCCTTTCTGTATGGCGGCTTATATCCGGCCAGAAAGAGTCCTGGCCATGACATCGGAATGATATCTCATTACCGGGCTTAAGCAAGTTTAACAATTCTCCGTAATTTCACAACATTCACACTTGTGCAATTAATTTCGGCTGGCATTGTGTGGCCCCGGCTTTAGAGATTTTTGGTCAAGGTACGTTGATTCATTTGGTATCTCTTTTGTGTCGACGTTACTGGCTTTATAGGTTCATAGTAATATATAAACAACTTAATGGGTGCGATAAAACGCATATCATTTACATATCTCACTTGAACGATGAGAATAAAGGTAAATAAAACGCTTTTTGCGAGTTAAAAACTCACTTAAACTTACTTAACAATTCCAAAATCTCTTTATACTCTTGCAAAGGGTATTACAATTTCACTCAGAAGTTTGCTGTGAAGTATATATATTCTCGATCAGAAGGCATAATTAAGCGTTTCTATGTTCTTTTTAGAAGATCTTCCAAATAAATAAAACTGAGATTTGTATCGGCTATGAGTTTCTTATCGAAATACCAGCGACCCGTCAGTAAATACTCTCCAGATGGAATGGGCAGAATTAGTAACTCCGGCTTTGGATAAAAGTCTTTGACGACTTGGTGACCCTGTGATGTGGATATTAATGTCAAATTAATGTTAATAAATTCGTTATACTTACCACATACGGACAGGTGTGGTTCAGGTTCGAGAATTCTTTTAAGAATTTGTAGAGGATGCTTATGAATGGATCATAGCGCCTCTTTAAGTACCTGCACACGTCAATAGTGGACTCCAGTAACCACGGCTTGAAACCATTGGCCTTTTTATAGACTTTTACGTGAAGTTGAATGTCGTAAGCTGGATACATAACAGTTCCATTCATATTGAGCAGAACCTTATCACGGCTGACGGCCTTCAGACGGTAATAGTTGAAAACGACCCACGATTCGTTGTAACTCTTGCACTGAAAATTCGAAAACCTGAAAACAACAGCATCCTGTAACGATTAACACATTTCAAGTCACAAGCCAATCACTTTATGTTCTGTTCACTCACATCCACTGCAAAATTAAAGGCGAGAACTGCCCCAAAGATAAAACCATATTTTGACCACATTGCTCCTCTACTGATAGTTTTTGAAAACTATGAACTCACCTGTCTGGTGATTAAATTAATTTCCGCATGAAAGAAGCACTAAATTACCTTGTAATTTTGCTACGCGATTAATATTTAATTATTTCGAATAACTAACTTGTTTGATATTTAATCCATAGTTTAACATATCTTTTTGATGAAATCAACATTAGCTAATTAAAATGTATTTCTACTCTTCGGAAGGCCATTGTGCGTACTCGATTTTTGGGTCGAATTTTTTTCACATTTTTATGAACTGGCGAGGGTATTAAATGCTTTTAACTTTAATAATTTTGAAGTAATTTCTTTGGTGTAGTAATAACGAGCAATTGAGATAAAATACGTTTACCTCTTTCACCAAAAACGTTCATAAATGGGACCGAAAGATGCAAGCCAGCAGCGATAAAGGGGAAATTAGAAAGTATAATGAAGTGTTTCAAGCTTTCCTTTATATTTTGTTTGTCCCAACGCCCAGTCATCTCCCCCAATTCCCCCTCCTGCAACTCTCTGTTGGCTTTTTGCTGTTTGCCGCCGCGAACCATCTCCCCGTGGACCAAAGTGTTCGCGTTTTATCAAGTGCCACGAGGGCAACACTCATACGCCATGTGCGCCATGAATATTTGTTAACCGCACTGTAAACTGTGTTTACAAAAATGTTTGCCCCCGTGTGCATGTTGTTACTCGTACAGTTACAGTATGCAAAAGCGCTTGAGCCGCCACCTCCACCACCCACTTTTCCATCCCCTCCAAAAAAAAAAGAATACAAACATACAAAACCCAGAGAGCCAGGAAGACCGCACCTGCGGTTCTTGTTCTGTCTTTTGACACATCTTACTGCCAAAAGGGTAAAAGGCAGATGTTCTCTGCCGACTGTTGAGTGTAACATTACGCATACGCCGCGTGGCGTTCACTTGGAAATGCCTCAGCACATCCTTGGTTAATGCATCTTGGGGCCAGGCCATTTGTGGTCACCAGCCAGATGTCTTTCATTAGGTGGTTGAGCTTAAATGCTCCTGGCCTGGCCATCTGTTGTTGCTCGGATGGTGTGCCAAAATGTCTTCATTAAATTAAGGAATTTCTTCGGCAGCTCTTAATTGCTTAAGGAATTCTCTGAAAATTCTCGGCTGTTAGCTTTTATTATGGAGTGCTTATGCAAATAGCAGGAATAATACGTTTTGCAAATATGCAATACGTTCTGCGAATGGAAATGATAAACGTTTGTTTGGAAATCAATGAAATAAATTGATGCGGTACATAGGTTATTGTACCTTCTAAATCGAATGCGTTGCTTTAAACTTCTTGCTTTAAAACTTCATATTCATAATTAGCTGCTTCTAAATATATAGAATAAATTTCAAAAGCAGTCTATAGGTGGTAGATAACAGGTAATATGGCCATTCTGCAATCTTGGTCATTTTCCACATTCATTTCAGAACAATGCGGATTTACGTTTCCATCAGATACTCGAACGGGTCAATCAGGCTCAATTAACATAACGCCGGCCAAGTGAAGCGTCCTTTGAGCCCACACACTCTCACACATGAGCTGGGAATTACTGAGGCTCAGGCAATAAAATCAACAAGATTGTATTGTATGATGGGGCATACTTACCGCAATCGCCGCCCCATCGCTTTATATATTAACTCAGATATAAGCTTTTGTGATTTAAAGCAGTGGCCACCCACCGGCTGCCACATTTATTTATATTAATGCCTCATATTTACAACAATATTAACGGAAGCCATATGCTCCTGTAAATTATATAATTAGCATGCAGGGTGTGGGATAAAAAATAACACAATCGATAGGTGGAATTAACAAACATTTATTATATGTCCAACAACATGCATGAGCCCATAAAAAGTTAATTGTTAATTGTTATTACAAGTATCATAGTGTTTGTGTTGTGTAAAAAAACGCTGAACAAACGGGCAGACATAAATATAAGTATGACTTTAGAGCATTACTTACGTGTGCGATCTGCTCTTCCCTGTTCAGCATTTTCTTCCTAATGCGCTAAACTCACGCAATGCCATTAAACCCAAATTTTGTGCTGCTGCTCCTGTCGCCGAATTCTACATAATTCCTGTGGCAGGACGATGGCGACAACGTTCCTGTCCACGCTGTGGCAATTAAAACTCGAAGGCCTTCGCATCGCACGACCCCAATAAGTAGCCAGTGAAAATATGCAAAAAAAAAAAAAAATTAAGTGTAAGAAAACTGATTTGTGATTGCCTCGGAAGCTGTTAAAATTCATAAAATATATTTCTATCCAGGCCACCATCGAGTAATAATCGTAAAGAAAACGAGCGGAGAATAAAGGCGAAAAAGGAAACAATCGCCAATAAAAATTTTGTAGGACAAGGACATTAAAAAATTAATATCGTAGGCACTCACCCATTGTACTTTGACACGCAGCGTGTCTGTGAATTTTTTATGATCATTATTGTTTTCGTTTGAGTTTTTGTTTATTTTTTTGTTGTTGTTTGCATTTTGTGTAGTTTGCAGTTCGTTAGAGTTAATTGTTTGGATGCCGGAAACAAATAAACAAATAAAATCATTAAACCATTATTTAATATGAAATTTATATGTGAATAAGCTTTTTTGTGGCCAGTGCTTAAACCACTGCCACTTATGAGTTTTTGCTACGACTATGGTCTCTATTTTTTTTCCTAGCCGTCGATTCAGGACTCGGCACAACATGGCGTATACAATATTTTCCATTTTTATGCCAAGATTTATTAGTTTAGCGATAAATAAAAGCTGCCGCTCTACATAGGAGATGAGGGAATCCGAGCGGTCGAGAACCCGAGAGGAGGTGAGCTCTCTGTCTCAATAAATCACATGGCATACTGTGAAATTGGCTTTTATGTCCCCATCCATTGGCATTGGCATTGCCTTCATTTCATTTGTGACTCTCGAATGGATCTAAATTTTAAAATAGCTTTCCTATCTAAATCTATTATGTCATATCTATTTGAAGTTATTGCCTGACAACCAATATTGAGAGCATGTGAAGTAACTGGAAATAAACAATTGATATTGGTATTTGAAAATAAAATAGATTCCATTTAGTTTACCAAAAACTACGAGACTAAACATTTTAAGAGGCTTTGAAAGTGCTAAAGTGGGTAAGTTTTTATCTCATTCAGAAATATAGTGTTAAAAAATTCTATTGTTAGATATATTCTAATTATTTAATAGCACAGCAATAAAAGAATACTTTGTTAGGTTAGTCATCATTTGTATTCCCTTTTTAACTTTCCTTTGACTTCATAATTTAACTTTTTCATCAGCAACTATATTTGTCAATATATTTTTATAAATTATGGATAACACAAAGTTGCAGAACAGCGAAAAACTCATTATAGCTATGCAGGTGTTTCCCTTAGAGGAGGACACTCCCCTTCTGAGGTAAAGTGCAATCAGCCACAAAGTGGGCAGCTGGTCGCCAGACAATATCATTTACTTGTAAATTTTCAGTTTTATCTGGCGACTGTCAACAGTTTTATCAGCATCTACAGCAGCAACCAGGCATTCGACCCTGCTGCAGTAGAGTAAACAAAAATGCACAAAAGAATCTGGGGTTTCGGTAAACTTGTGTGTGAGTGTGTGTGTTTGGGCACAAAGAATGCAGGCACTTAAACGTGTTGCATAATTCAGGCGCCGTTTATTCAGAGCCATTGCACTCTGGCAGCGTTTTTAGCAAACCATCAGCAGATCAAAAAACGGAAGTTGCTCAAGAGCTGTTGCAACATTTTGATGAGGTCGACTGAACTCTCGGCTCCTGCTTACTTATTAAAGTGGAATTTGAAAGGCAAAGGATGGCCACACAGAGAAAAACAAAAACGTAGTAATCTTTTAAAATAAGTACAAAAAATTTCACAAAAAAATTTGGTGACATAACTCACTGAACTCATACTAACAATAAAAGAATATAATCTTAAATTAAGTTATTTAATTATAAAACAAGCATATAGCACACCAGTTATTATTATTATTCCGTTTTCAAATTTGGAAATTTCTTCAGTTAAAATATTATTTTAAAATTGTATAATTAAGTTTTAATCCAAAGTGCCAAATTATTCAGTAAGTTTATAGTTTACGGTTCGATTGATTATCTTATTCTTTTAGCAACTAATTATTCTGCAAATTATTATCTGATTTTTTTCTCTGTGTGGCAACTGAAGGGATAAGAGGCCGCTTATATTCCATAATGCCAAACATTTTAAGCCTTCCGTTGTTTGACATTTATGAAGTTTACTCTATCGCTGTTTACACGCTCTTCTTCAATCATACGAAAAATCTGCCAGATTTCACTTTCCGGCATCTCGTTTGCTTATTTTGCATAAAGAATGGCGCACAAGTGTCGTCGCAGGAGCCGCGCTGGTAACTAAATTATAATAATCTCTGGTGGCACAGGCTGTCGCTATGATGGCATCATCCGTATCAGTATCAGATCATAACGGATTATGAGTGTATCATGTCGAGCGGCAGCAAAACTCCTCCATCAGGCGCGTCTCTATCTCTCTCGGATATTGTACTCGTAATAAAAAGGAATTTACATATGAAAGTTAAACTTTGTGCGCATATCGCTGGCTGTTTTCTGCTCCATCGGATGCGTCCTTTTGCTAATAACGTCAGTGTGTGCGTGTGTTTGAAGAGGTACCAGTGTATGTGTACTAGTCGCCATAACGTATGCAACATTACACGAGCAAACATCTGACGGCACGAGGCGAGCGGAGCTTCCATCTTCATCCTCATCAAAATGAGAGGCACTGAGAAAGGCGTAAACATGGGGCAGATGCGGCGGAGGGGGTGGCGAAGATTGAGGTTCAGAGAGGAGGGAGAGCACACAGGCATCTTTTAATATTGTACTCTACCGCTGTTTACATACACTTGAAGAAATCAAGCTAACAGAATGCAAGATAATGAATACTTTGCTCAGAAAATAATAATCAGCTCTTCAAAAAAAGTTAAATTATCTAATCTAATAAAAAAAAAGTTAAAATTTAATTAAAAGAAAAATATTTTATCTCTCAAATTAAACTTAATTTATAAAGTTTACCAATTGTTTATGAAACCAAAGGAGGTTTGAAAATAGAATCAAAGCACTAATGTAAAGAAATCTACAACAATTACGGAAATATAAGGTTAACCATTACTTCAAAAATATTGAAAGCATTTTAGCCCCAACTCAAGCCAAGATGAAAACACATTTAGCATATATAGATTTTTACTAATCATTGGTATTTTTTTCTCAATCAGTTTTCAGTTTTGCTTACTTTCATTACCAATTAGTTAATTATTTTACATTGTTTTCGTTTCGTTATGTTTTTGTCTTTTTCTGGTTGAATCACAGTTACATACTAAAAATTTATTACTTATTACACGCTACCCAAAAGATTTTTGCAAGCAAAAATTTATGTTACCCAACGTTTTTTCTCGCAATGCATTCTGTAAAGATGTCACAGTACACACTGTCTACGTGTGCGTGTATGTCTGTTTGTGTGCTATGTCAATGTCTGTGTTTTGTTTGTGTGTTTCTTGGTGTGTGTGTGTGTGTAAGTGTAGTTGTTTGAGGTTGCGCTTCGCGCTGTTTACACGGCCTATGTCTACATTTAGCGTATATATTTCTATATATATAGTATATATATATATCTATATATATAAGTTCGCTAGCTATACTTGGTTTGTTTTCGTTCATGGTTTTTGTTGTTGTTGTCATGTGCTGTCTGTCTCTGTGGTTGTTATTGTTATTGTGCTTCGTTTATGGCACAAGTTTCTTAAATCCAGCACCTTCTTGGCCAAGTTTGAGCTCCTCATAAATTGTGGGATTTACTTCATTGCACTGCGTATTGCTGAGCGGGTTGTGGAAATGATGCGCCGCATCTGCCGCACTCTTGTGTTGCTGCTGCTGTTGCTGCTGCTGCTGCTGATGTTGCTGCTGCTGCTGGTGGTGTTGCTGCTGCTGCTGCTGTTGGTGGTGCTGCCGGTTGTTCCCCGTGAGTGTGACACCTGCCGAGGTGGCCGATGCCGCTGCCGTCGGCGCCGTTGTCGTTGTGGATGTCGTCATTGTGGCGGCAATGCCATTACGACCATGACTGTGACTGTTGCCACCGTTGCTGTTGCTGTTGTTGTTGCTACTGCTCATCCCATGGTGGTTGCCATTCTGCGTCGTGATGGCCGATGTGACAGTGGGTAGCTATTGCCGTTCATATACGTTTATGTCCGCGTGTCGATGTGTGGGTTAGACGGACGTTGGAAGGGGGGGAGAAGAACACATTGACAGTTATAACATAAAAATATAGGTAAATACACGCCTACGACAAAATACACAAAAACATACAGCTATCATGTCACTAAACAAACTTTTGCTAACACGGCTAACACACAAGCGAAACAGGTGCGGGAAAACAGTCGACTGAGCCGACAAGCTGCTATCCATTAATTCTGAACAGATTAAAAAGTAGCTAAGTTTGAGAAGTTTGCGCTTCTAACCAAAGCTTCAAGTTCAGAGAAAATGGTTTTAAGCCTTTCGAGTTTTATTTCAGCTTTCGTTAGTTCGTTATTGAATTAAACTACTGAAAGAATTTGGTAAATATTTTAAAGAATTTTTAAGTGACAAAGTTTTTAATAGATTCTTGAAAATGCAACTTATTTATCGGTTAAGATTTTTAGATAAAATTATCTTTCCAATCGGACAAACGTAACAACACCAACGATTAATAGCTTATACACCCAGAGACCTATCCAGGTACCCTCTTAATAAAACAGGATGATGGAAAAAATGGCAATCGATCGCCGTACACACCTGCACCTGTTCGAGCCCTCTGGTGTAGGTGGGATTCTCGAATGCCACATTTCCGTTGGCCGACTTTCCGTAGCTGGAGCGCTGCCGGCGGTAGAACACAATGGCGGCTGCAGCCAGGAGAATGGCCAAAATGCTGGCCACAATGCCACTGATGGTGCCCACGGCACTCGAGTAGCTGCTGGTGGCCGAGGTCACATGGTGCTCGCCGAGCGTGAACCTAATCGGATCTGTGAGCACGCTGGCACCTGCAAGACAAGCCGGGCAAATTAAAAACCCCGACGAAAAGGAGAACTCCTTTAGCCGCTTCCTTTTGGGAAGAGCAACTCACCGTAGCTATTACCAGCCTTCACCACCAGCTCGTAGAGCACATCCTTCTTGAGGCCATTAATGCTTATTGTTGTGTCCTTTACGTCGATGCGTCGTATCTCGAGGGCAGCCATTGCGTTGTTGCTGCCGCCGCCCATACTTGTTGCATTATTCATGGCGGCCAGGGTATCCATGCCGGAGTTCTCCACCGAGGAACTGGGATCCGAGGCTGGAGAGCCGGAGTTTGAGCTCGACGTTGGCGGCAGTACGGCGGCCTCTTGGTAAAATATTCTATAGCCGTCAACGGCATTTGGATTCTTTGTCGGCGCATCCCATCTGTAATGAAATAGTTTTCATAGAGCGACGGCGCCGCATTATGAGTGCTCGCCCGGTAATATTGTTGCAGGCGCACAACTTGTCTGGAATTTTAATAAATTTAATGCGGCAGCAGGATCAAAAGGTTCGAAAAAACTTCCTAGTTGGAAGCCCCTCATCAACCTTTGACGTTGACCGAGTGTATTAAAGTGAGATAAAAAATCTCAGCTTTAATGGATTTGCGGTCTATTAGTGGGCCAGCCCTCTCACACACAAACCATCTCTCACACACTCACACACAGACGGACACAATCCCACGGAGCCACATGAGAGGATGTGTGGCGGAGAGAAGGATAATGAATGTATTGGGTTCGGAGCGCTAAATGGATGAGTCCACTTCCGCTTCGGACAAAAGTGTTTAAGAGCTTAGCCGGGGGTTGGAACGTGTCCCAAATAGTTTGGGGGCTTAAAGCCAAATGGCTTCTGCTCGGTTAAACTTTGTTTAGGTACGACACTCGACCAAAATAGATCTGACGCAATTTAAGCAAAGGTGAGATGCTGTGAATAATCTTAGGTAAGCTTAAAGGTTTCATAGGTTTTCTATAATTTACTTTTTGTTAGTACAAAATCATCCAGGAATATTCTTTTACTTCGTTTAACAGCTTTCCTTTTTTTAACCATGTGCTGCATAAAATTTGTTAAAATTCGGAAAGTAGCAAAGGGTATAATATTCTTTCCCAAAAGAAACTACATATTTAACAACAATTTGTTTACCCAAGGACTTACCTTATATTCACTTCACTATCGGACACCACGCTGACCACAATATTCTCGGGAGGTCCTGGCAATCGATCGCGATTTTTCTCGAAGCAACCCACAATGGTTCTGGAATACTGCAAGCTGCAAATCTCCTTGGATCGCACAGATTCACCGCGACACCAATTCAAGCACTTCCGGGGAACGTGTTCGTCTGCACAACAGGATCTGTGATCCGATCCATCGGCGGCACATCTCATCAGCTTGTCAAAGTCCACAATGCACTCTGGACGATCCGCAATGGCATCGAAGTCCACATAATAGCTGCAGGCACTGCGACATCCCATGGTAACATTCTGCTCCGCACAACATTGCGATACGTTGTGATTGAGCGCCGGCGTATTGCGTATACGCACCGAAACCGGCGTGGTGGTGGCTCCAAACGGATTATCCGCATGGCAGAAGTAATCTCCGACATCGTTGGCCTGCAGCTTGCTGATCCTTAACGACATCGTATAAATCGAGGGACGTGATTCATTGGCTTTGACGGATATAAAGTAGTTGCCGCCATTTATGACGGGCACCCTTCCATCCTTTTCCCTCCAGAAAATCGTCTTCGGCGCTGGTTTTGAATCAACAGTACACCGCAATTCGATCTCATCGCCGATATTGGCCACGGTTATGCCAGCTGCCTGAATTTTGGGTGGATCTGTGGATGCAAATATATAAAATTCAATTGTTCTTGTTGATTAAAAATCCACTTAGCTGCTCATAAAAAGAATATGGGTTTCCCCTTAAAAGACTTATATTACTTTTTACATTTCTTTCTAATTTATTACTTTACGCTTTTATAGACATTTTATACAACGTCTTTAAAGATTAAACGCATTTTCACACATTTACATTTCCTTTTCTTTAAAAAGTTAAAGAAAAAGAAAAAATTTACTATCTCAATTTTATTTCCTTTTAAATTTTCTTTAAGGTTCTTGCATATTTTTTTTACTCCGAGGAAGCATGTCTTGACACTCTGAGGCAGCTAAGCGAGTTAACCCGAATTGCGTTACTCACAGCATATGTTAACCCTCCTGGTGGCCTGCATGGGCACTCCGTAGCCGTTGTCCGCGTAGCAGGAGACGTGCTCCATGTCGGCGGACACGTTGTGAATGACCGTGACCATGTGCCGTGAGGTGTCCTGCCGCACCAGATGTCCACCCACGTAGAGCGAGATGGTGGGCGCGGGGTTGCCCAAGGCCAGACAGAGGATGGTCATGGAACCGCCCTCCGGAATGTTGTCCGCCGGATGCACAGTGGGGGGCTGCAAATGGAGTACACCTCGGTTATGCCGAAAATAAATACGCTGATGCTGCTGCTACTGCTGCTGCTGCGTCTGGGAGCACTCACATCCACAAAGGCGGGCAGGGCAGGATCCGTCCAGGCCACCAGCGTCTCGGAGGGCAGGGAGTCGCCCCTCTCGCCCACCGCCTCCACGTAGAGCACATGCTGCGAGCTCGGCTTCAGGTTGTTCATCCGCAGCCAGGCCAGCTTCGTTTCAATCTTTATGAATTGCTCGGCCCTCATGGCTTTGTGGTACACTCTGCAGGGGGAGAAAAACATGGGCATAATACAGTTTTAGACGCAGCACGAAAATTGGTGTACAAATTGGTCCTTTAAAATATACTTGAATGCCGAGGCCAAATTAAGTATAAGTACTTTATAGGAATGGGAACTACTAGCGATTATTTTTAGACTTAAAAGGTCATTCAAAGATATAAAGAAAAAGTAAAACTAATACGTTGAACTTTGAATAAAAATAGTATTCTTTGCAATGTAAACTAATGTATTATATTTTTACATGTTTCGTCTTAATTTAAAAATATATTTCGATGCCATTTCGATTTTAAAAGTAAAACAAAAATATATTCACCTACAAAATTATTAGTAGAAAAAAAATAATTACTACAACATTTTAATCATTTTGTTCATTTACAAAACATTTTGTCTCATAAGCACTTTTTTTTACATTTTTTATAGAAATGTTTTCAAACATGTTTGTGGTGTCTGCCTGAGGCCCTGCTGACTCACCTGTAGGTAATCCTCTCGTGTGGATGGGCGTACTCGGGCGGCTGCCAAGTGAGCTGCATCCAAGTGGCGCTGTGGGCGACCACCGTCAGCGAATGTGGTGGTGAGGGGGCTCCCCATGCCACGCCGTCTCCCCGATCTGCAAAAATACAAAACACACACACACGGCGCACCGCACAACAATTAAATCAACGCATTTAGGTGTGCAGTTGGCCAACTCACCATCGACGACCCGCTGCTGATTGGTGGTATTCACCAAAAGCATCGATGCCGGCAGCGATGTGCCAAATTTTCCACGAGACACAACCGTAATTCGATACAAGGCATTCGCATCCAAACTCGTCAAATCGATACTCGTCTCATTGGTGGTCAATTCCTAAGTGTATAATTGCAAGCGAATGCCAGACGAGACGTTAACGAGAACGAGAAAAAAATGTGTGAAAATTGCCATGAATAAAGTTAAATCGCAATACAATAAAAGGAGGAAAGGGTCGCATTGGGAATACCCTGATTTTTAAAGAGATAAAGGTTTATACAAATTGGACACAGCATTCACTTATATATACATATTAAATTTCCAATACCAACAAGCCCACCAAAACTTGAATAATATTTTCATAAAAACTTTTATTCTAATAAATATTATATTTGATCAATTTCTAAAAATTGAAAGGCTTCTTTTTAAGCTGAAGTCAATTAAAAGTAATTCTGCCATGCACAAAAAAAGATTGAACTGAATACTACACCCTTTGACTTCCAATTAAATAACCCCTATTGAAGGTACTCAAGTTCCCTTAAAGCGAATAAAAAAAACTGGTCAGCATTCCCGGTTGCCAGGGTTCATTCTATTCTGCTGCAGTCTGCTCGTGGCTGTGGTTTGGCTTGATTTCGCTGAAAGACATGTCGCCATGATTAGTACTTTTTGTAATTGCCGCCACGCAGCGCAATTTGTGGTATTTAGCCCGCCAAATGACACCACTCCCTGTCGTCTCCGTCATCATCATCCAACCAGCTGCATCATCACCAGAGTCACTCGCAGTGTGCCATTGTCGCAGTCATTCAACTCATCGCTTTTCTGCTGGTCCCTGTCACTATCTCCGATTCAGGTCCAGTTTCGTGGCCGCCCTGTCCGTATGGCGTTATTTTGTTACAAAAGCCATCCTCGAAATTGACAGCTATATCTCGGCCGCTGGTCTATGCATGGGGCTTTGCCCCCAAATGCCCCCCCATCGACCCCACTCAACGCCCTCTTGCTGCAAATCCACATTAAAAATCGTTAGCGTAATCTGTTGGTGTTACAGCTTTTGGGGCAGACAGATACGCTGCCCTGTGGGAATTGTGCGGCATATGGGTTAGGATTAAGTTTATAAAATCTCGAAACGGACGAAACAAACAATGCTATCTAAATATAAAAGTTTCGGAATGAAATGCAGATGGATTATTTTCATATTGACGTTTCACAATTTAAATATATTTATTTTCCCAGTTTTTTGGGGACTGATATTAGTTGCAAATGTTTTAGGTAAACATTTACTATTTGTCATTTCGTTTTAAAGTCTTATCACGAAAATAAAATACGTTTGCCTTTTGCATAAAACCATTTGCGGAACAATGTTATTAAAAAGATTTTGCATTTTTTTCTTAACAATCAAATGTTTTCAAGTTCTCAAAAAACTGATTTTATGGCTTTAGCCAATAGTATTTTCTTATCCCAAACGCAAATATTAGTTCAGCTATGAAATTGAACTAAAATTCTTTTAATGGTCTTTCATGAATTTATTTTATTTTTTTATTTAAGAAAATTTGAAGATAATCTTTAAAGCCTAAACCTCTTACACCCTACCATCTCCAAACCCATCTCAATCATTTACACACTGGAATCGTTTGGATGCCCGATGTTGCTGCTGTGATGATGTTGCTGCTGTGATGATGTTGCTGTTGTGATGATGTTGCTGCTGTGGATGATGTTGCTGCTGTGATGATGTTGCCGCTGTGTTGTTTCGCTCTCTTTCGTTTTTTAATCTCTTGCAGATGTCGCAGTCGCGGTGCGGTTTTTGGCCTTTAATTGCATTTTTGGCTGCGTGGCCAGTGCGAAAAAATGCGGCGCGTTAAGTAATTTATTTCGTTTTATGGCCGAGTGGTGTTTGTTTTTAAAGCAAAGTCAGTTTTTGGGGGGCAGCCAGCAGCCAGCAGTCATCAGTGGCGGCATTAACTTGTTTTTTATCAGCAGAGTGGCAGCAGCAGCAGCGTCATCATCAGCGTTTGGACAGGCATTTGTTATTTCAGCTACTTAGTGCTGGCAATGCGCTAAAAATATTTGAACTGAGTGCCACGCCCCCCGCCTCACGACTACCACCCCGCCAATTGCCGACGAGCTTATCCGGCGTAACGAGTCATTTTGAGTATGTAAGTCAATGTCAGAGCGATGTTGGACATCTGTTCTCGGAGCCAGTTTGGCCAACATCGCTAAATATGTATGGAGGTTCATCTCGCTTTTGGTTAGATGGTTAGATGTCTAGATTTTTTTTTTTTTTTTTTTTTTTTGTCATACCCGGGTCAAGTCGTAAATCTCAATTTGCAGGGGTTTTCGTTAGACCCTGCCTGTGACAACTTGTGTCAAATATGAGATGCCAAGCAGCGAACCCATTTTAGCCTCAGAAACCCGTCCGAAATAAAGATGTTGAGCAGGGGTTAAAGCCCGGAGATAGAGACTTCAATTTGACACAGGTACTCTTCGAGATAAACTAACTAGAATTTAGTGTCCACTGGCCGGGAGAATAAATTGCCCGGCTCAATACTAATTTCCTTCCATTAGAAACTTATCTAAAACGCATTAAATTCAAAGCCGAAAAAGATTGTCAGGGCAAAAAAGGGAAAAACGATTTATTATGCTCTCGACAGCCCCTACAGGAAAAAAAGGGCAACAGTAATAGCAGCCAAAGGACTTTTAGTTGGGCGTGTGTCCTGTGTCCTGTGTGTCGTTTTTGCTTTGCTTTTTCCAGTCCCCTTTCGTAATTACATTAACCGCAACTTAAATGTGCCACAATTGGCATGACGAGCTGGTCCTAACTGAATAATTAATGGGGTTACCTCGTAGAAATCGAGGTGAGTCCCCAGCAACTACTTCTGCGAATAGCTGTTCAAAATGCATAGCGCGATGTCCTTTGCTACTTAGCTCCTGCACTTTAAGAAATTCAAGATCGGAAGAGGGAGAATTCTTTCAGACTTAGCACGATATTTTCCCCGTTCAATTAAAAACAATTTTTTTAAACATTCCTTGGCAAGACCAATTTAAATCCAATTAAAAAGTTACCCTTACTCTTTTCTAAATATTATTTTTATAGAGCTTTAAGGCATTTATAAATTTTTTTTTTTAAAAGGTTCATAGTATGTATGCTTTTAGAAGCCTATTTTAAATTAAGAACACTTAAGTTATTAGGAGCGTTTTTGTTTCGAGTGTATATCTGCTCTATCTGAAGTCCTTCCCCTTAACGGGAGTCACACTCCGGCCATAAAACTAGGTCCCTGGTCGCTCATTTACCAGTTGTCTTGGCCCAAAGTCGACTGCAGTGACAAAGCACATAATCGCCGTGGCCCAAACCCCTTTTGGCTCCTTCACAGCTGTATCAGAATATTTAATGTGTCTAATTTCTGGCATCGTGGTCAGTCCCTTTCCCTTCGTTTTTTTTTTTTTTTTATTTGTACTTTTCACTGTTGCCGGCTATATTAAAAAGTTTTTTATGACCGTGTGTTTGCCAAACGCAAACACAAACACAAATAGGAATAGGAATAAAAGTCAAGCTCGAACTAACGCAGAGCGGCGGCACTAAAAATCATCACAAAAGTTACGTTCGTTTTCGGCCAGAGTCAACAGAGAATCATTTGAAAGCAACGACTGTGGAGGAAAACCTTTTATTTCCGTTTTCCCCCCGGTGAGCCCCGCGCCGAATTCCCTTCTCCCTGATGCCATGTAATATCCTGTAGATTCGAATAATGTTTTTGTGGGGCTGTTTGTTGCTGATGCTGCTGGTGACACAATGCCGGCCGTGCATTGGCGACGAATAGAAATTGCCAAATTATTGGCACTGATTCAATCAGGAAGGGTTGCAAAAACACAGCAGGCAGCCATCGGAATTACCTTTAATTGGGTGGGATGCCGATTGCGTTTGCCATTACTAGTTTAAGCACAACTTTCCAGCCAGCCATTAGTCTTGGCCCAGCGGTTTGTTTTCCAATGATGTTTTACTCTCACCCCTCTCCCTTTGAGGCTTCTCCTCTCTATATATATTTCTGACACGTCCAAAAGCAATTAAGTTTGTCCATAAAAGTGTCACACTGAGTCAACGCATTGCAGGCTGGCGGGGAACTGGGCCGATAGCCACGAACTTATAGATGTATGCGATGCAATAACCCATTCGGATGGGGTCGCGAGGCGCGTTTAAACCATTTGACACCGACGGGGTGCTGGTGCTACCGCAAAAACGGCAAAACTGAAAAGCATTTAAGCCAAGCCGAAGCCAGCCCCAAGTTAAGCCAACAGCAACAGCATCAACAGTAGCAACAACAACAGCAACAACAACAAGAACCGCAACATCTGCGTGCACTGCTGACCAAAGCAGACAAAAACAAAAAAAAAAAAGAACTGGAAAAAAAAAATAAGCAACCAACAGGGCGAATGAATTTTCCACAGCACAATCAACAAAAAACAGCTCAGAATATAAGAAGAACACAAAAAAAAAGCGGAGCTCGAACCAAAGCTGACACCGCACAGTATCTTCCATATCGATTGGTTTTTCGGGTGTAGAGTTGCTCACGTGATGAAAGATTCTGTCACGATTGTTCAGGGGATTTTTTGAGCTGTCAATAGAAACTGTGATTCCCCCCTACATAATCAATCATTTATATTAAATCGAACGCATGGCTATGAATCTTGCAAAGAAATAAATATGCGAGCGATATTGGATCTAACTTGGAAGCATTTTGAGATGACTCTTGCATAGGTTGTGCAAGGTGTTCGGTCTTTATCTTATATCTTAGAAGATTTACCTTATCTAATAGTTTTAAAGCATACCTATTTTTTAAAAAAACAGATTCTAAAAATTATTATTTTTATTAAATACAATTTTAATTATTAAAATGTAGATGTCATCTAACCTACTCTAACTACATTAATTAATTGTATCATTATAAAAACTATAAAAGCATATTATGATTAATTTAAGTTTCACAAAAATATAAAATTGTTTCCTTTTTATATTTGTTACTTAAATTTTTAAAAATATTATCGACAAAACTTCTAAGTAGTAAACCCTAAATTCAAATAATCAAAATGTTTTCTATAGAGGTTCCTATGCCAACTTCACGTTAACACCTCCCATCGATTCGCTGGTGCTGGTGCATCATTGGCAGGTTGTCGACGACAGGTTGCAATGGCCCCACCATCCGAAGCAACAACAAAAACAACAACACTAGCAGCAGCAGTAACAGCAATGCCAACAACAACAGCAACATCTGCATCACAGACCCCACTTTAAATACATTTCTGTGCGCATCAACACGCGACAAACTCTTGCCAGGCCTTTGTTGTTGCCTTTGGTGTATTTTTTAGCATTTGCAAGTTTTTCGAGGCCAATAACTCTGTTGATGGCCATGGCTGATGCTGCAGCAGCAGCAGCAATAACAGCAAGAACAACAGCAACAACAAAGGCAACAACAGCAGCAACATCGACCAGGCCCAGCTGCCAGCAAAGCGCGTTGATGTGTGACAACAACGGCCAATAACTACAACAACAAAGCCAACAGAATTGCAACAAAAAATAGTGAAAACAAAAACAAAAATTGCTACAACAACAACAATAGCAACAATGCCAATAGCAAAGCCAGAGCCAACTTTTGGCCCGTTGTTTGGTTTTGGTTACTCTTTTTCGTTTTTTTTTCGCCATCATTTTTTTGTGTGTGGATCGGCTACAATTTTTAGCAGTTTATAGTCACGTTTTGCACGTTGCCAATACATATGGCGGCCATAAGACCCCCAGCCCCTCCCTCTCGAGCCGCAAAGGCGTCAAAAACTTTACCCATATCTCTACATATAGTATAGTACACCTAAGCCCTGTACCACCATTCCCCCCTCTCAACCGATATTTTGGACAGGGTTCAAAGATTATTACACTGAATTGGATTAGCGTTGGCCAACCGAAACTATTTGCCAGCGTATGTGTGTGTATCGATGTATTTTCAAATATATTTAAGCCAAATATTTTGGTTCGAGAGGATTGCACTTGAAATTCGTTGAAGGTTTGGTGGGAATTCAATTGATTTTATTCGCTGGATAAACAATGGCCATCGATATATGCATTTAGTGAGGTTTAGCCGATGGCCAAGGATTTAAATAAATAATTGAATAATTGGCTTAACTGCAGGCATTACTCATATGCCGCGAGGCTGGAACTTTTTAGAAAACATGATTGGGCTCTTGGCTCCAATTAATTCAGGAAAAACTTTGCATTTATTTCACTTTTTATTCAGTGGTGGCATTTTGAATAAAATAATCAATTATAAAAAAATATTAGCTTTGATAGCTTAATTTTGCTTTACTCGATTTATTTTAATTATTAGTAAACAGTCTTTAAAAGCACTATTTTTTTATAAATAAATCTTTACAGCTTATCTTTAAAAGTAATTAATTTTTATTAAAGTACCATCCTACAAAGCCACCTGTTCTATTTATATGTATATACATTTGGGACTGTTTATAAAAACTAGTTTAGATTTTTCCATTAAATCATTTTGAAGTTCAAAGTTTAATTAAAAAAGGTTTGTTCTCAACCTCATCACAGTTCGAAATCTCTATGTGCCAGATGATAATCATAGATACTGCCTCTTGATGTCTTAATTGAACAATTAAAATAACCTCTCACGTTGCTCATACGCCATGTGTGCTTGTGAGTGTGTGTGTGTGTGAGAGCGACCACAATATCTGCTAATATGAATGCTTGTTATGGAAGCAATTTCCTGTTCCCGAACTTCTTCATTAACTCGGCAACCAATTTAAGTTCTCCCCCGTCGAAGGAAAGTTGTTGAAACGGTTATTGTCCTGGCTCCCCGGCCTCCGGCACTCAGACAAGGCAATTTGTAAGCTCTTTTCAATTCCATTGGCACTCGAATATATATAATGTCAGCATTTTGGCCCAAAAGGCAAATCGTAATAAGGCGACCTCCCGCAGGCCCCAATGCAAATGAAGTGCCCCATTGTGTGTGTGAATCTGCCTTTGAGTCTGAAGCCGGCCCAGCCAAAAAAAAAAAAAAAAAAACAGAGAATAAGGGAAAAAAAACTTTTTGGAGCCAACTCACAGGTGCGGAAATAGAGGGGAAATCGAGATGGGGAAATCGAGAAGGGGGAAGGAGTGGAAAATAGTTTTGCACTGGAAAAGTTTGTGCAGAATAGAGAGAGAGGGACGGTCTATTGTCCAATCCGATATATACTCACATTTTCCAATTTGGCAACTGTCTCGTACATGGTCATGTTATTGACTTTGCCATATTGCACGATGAATTCAATATCCTCCGTTCCAGTTGTCCCACTTGTGGCATCGCCCGCAGACGCAGGCACATCCTTTCCAGGATCCACAGCACCGGCTGCCAGTTCATCGCCGGTTACCATGTCACCTGGCGATGCTGTTGCACTGCCACTGCTGTTGCTCGCCCTCTCCGCATCGGGTTGCGTCCAGGCCAAACTGATGCTACTTTGGTTCACAAATGTCGCATGCACATCTTCCGGCGGTCCTGGGATATTCTGTGTGCCTGTGTTTCGATGGGAGAGAATTCGTGAGTACGTCGTGCATTGTTGTGCTTTATAATGCAACTTTAATTGGCCAATATTGGTTTTGTCTGCCGAGCTGTGCGGTCGCTTGGCCCAAAGCATTGACCAAATAATTTAGCGCACAATGGCGAGCAACAGTGCGTATTCTCGACGTGCGCAGACACGCCATTAAACAAACAGAATTAGCTGCAAACACAGCGCCCAGCGGGGCCAACGCCATCCATGCAACCATTCGACAAGGACACACAGAAGGATGCACCGCAAAGTGCGGCCAGTGGTGCAGCTATCTGGATGGCAAAAGGCCGTGACTTGCCAGTGACTAAAGGTATTCACTAATTAGGAGGGTCTAATTGTACAACATTCAGAAATAGAGCAAATAAGTATTTATTTTATGTTTGTATTTTACTTTAAAATATTTAATCTGAAAAATTTGTAATAATATAATTTTTTTAAATTTAGAGCTCAGAAGTTTTAGAATTAATTTGTAATAATATTTCCAAAATACAAATTTGATTTAAAAAGGTAATTTAAATGTAAACCCTTTAATAGTATGTAATATTTAATCAGAGGAAAGGTATTCTCCGATCGGAACTTGGACTACTGTGCGTTTGAATTACTGACAACCTAAATGCAACTTTCCCAATTACAATGAAATTGCACGGGACCAGTTCAAATGAGATGATTTCATTCGCTGGCGGTCACAACTCGGCTTACAATCCCAACTCCAGACAATCGTAGAGACAAAGACCTGCTGTGGCAAGTACTCACCTTCCTCGAAGCACTGCAGAATGTTGCCGGCATATGATAAACAATCGGGCACATTGCTTGACGTTCCCGATGAAGACGATGATGATGTTGCAGCTGCCGCATTGCCGTTGCCGTTGCCGTAGCTGTTGCTGTTGGCAGATGTTGCAGATGATGCTCCTGCTGCTGCTGATGATGATGATGATGTTGCCGCTGCAGCCGCCGATTTGGTGGTCAGTGCGAGTGGCATCACGCCGCGGCAGAGGGGCATGCAGGCGTTAATGACGCCGCGGCGACTGCAGCACGGACTATGATCACGTCCTCCGGCTGCACAGCGGGCCAGGATTGCTGAGGATTAGAGCGCCAGATGGGCACAAATGCGATGGCAACTTGGTTAATATTGTGGCGAAATTTGCATAAACCAACCCGGCGTCCAGCGATACGGCTCATTGTGCTCTGTTATGGAACAATTTGTGACATGAACTCATCAATTCTCTGCCCCGCTTGCCACTCCAGTTGAGATGATAATTTAAAGGATCTGCCATGAGTCGGCAACTCGACGGCAATTTACAGGAAATTAACCGAAAGATTTCCTATCATTGACTAGGTGACGGGTAAATTGGGTCGAAAGACTGCCCAGTCATGGCCGAAGCACCGAGGCAGATTCAATTTTTTGATTGAGAGTGACTTGGATATTTTTGGCACTGAGTGTTTTCCGACATAAAAGTTAGGACGAGCTTTGATTGCAGGAAAATCAATAATTATTTTCTATTTAAAGCAGATGATTTTGATAGATAAATCATTTGATAATTTATCAAATTCAAAAAGGTAAAAGTTATATATGTATATTATATTTCAATTCTATTTCATTTAATATTTCAACCGATTTGTGTTGAACAACTTTTGCACTACTCTAAAAATTTTAATATTTTGTTTTATGAAACTAACGTCAAATTAAGCTATCGACATTATCGACAATCGGCTCATTAAAGGAATTAAGCAAACAAAAATTTCTGTTTACTCTGAATGAAAGGATGCTGAAAAACGTTACACAGGGACTTAAACTTCTAAATAACATAAGCCCTGTCAGGCAATAACAATGCCAACAGCACTTGATGGTACAACCATTTTGCAAAATTCCCATGCATTTGGCAACATCAAACATCCCTCTCGGCCATTTTCGAGGGGATTGTGTGCTTCTAATTAACTAAAAATTGATTTGCATAAGTACAAAATTTCATTATGCCCAAATGGGCACGGCGACACTTAATATTCGAAATTGCATCGGCAGACGGAGCGAGAAATGCAAAATGAGCTCATTAAATTAACAAAAGTCCAGAGGACAATGGCTGGTCTATCCGGCCGCTAATTAGTGTTTTCCAACGGAGCGGGAATATTTGCCAAACCGGGGAGCCGAAAAGCCGGCATAGCCGGGAATCCAGGGAACCCCACTCTCAAAAAAAAAAAAAAAAAAAAAAAAAATGAAAATCCAGCTGTTACTTACGCATTTGGGCTCGGCACGCCGGACCCAGTCGCTCGATATCGGACAATCGAATGTTGTAGGAGCAGAGGGGGGCGCACTGGGGCAGGAGACCCGATGCCTGGCAGCAGGACGTCATGTTGTATCTGGCGGCTGTCTGCTGTACCGGCTCCGCCGCCAATGTACGGGTGATCAGCCGCGGGGAGGCCTCGCTCTTGCCGTACGCGTTTATCGAGACCACGTAGAACTCGTAGTAGATGTCCGACTCGAGACCCTCGAGAATCAGCGGTGGCTGGCGCTGCAAAGCTTAATGAATTAGCCAAACAATTTCGGAAGTGGGTAACGGGGGTGGCAGAATAATGCACTTGGAAAAAAAACACGGTCTTGGATCGGAAAATTAGTGTTTGATTGCAGACAGAAAAATACAAAAAATCTTGTTAAATTTTGAAGTTGCTTAACCAGAAGTAAACTTAATTTAAATATTAATTCTTCTCCTTCGTTTGTTTCAAGTTTATTGATTTAAAGTTCTAATTTTTAAGATATTTATTATTCCCTAAATAATTGTCAAAATCTTGTACTCAATATTTAGATTTCAAAAACGTATTATTCATAATTGTTGGCTGTGTAATACCTTCTCTACGGTCAGATAGTCATCGCCCACTCCCAGCCGACGGAACTTGACGTGATATGTGCTGACGGTGTCGGCCAGTCGCTTCGGCTTGTTCCAGTCCAGAATCACGAAGTTGTCCGTCTTGGCCACCGTCCGGAGCTTTGACGGCGGATCGGCCAGCACGCCGTATCCCTGGAACAGACAGCTGTTGTACTCGGACATGAAGCGCAGGCATCTGCAAATAACCAAGAAGAGCGGGAAAGCGGGAAGGAGCGGAGCTCCGTAATTGGCATTCGGCATAAAAACTCATCCTGCGGAGTCATTAGCAAGTAGCATTGTGTTTGGGCGCCGGATAAGGATGCGGAGTAGAGTGAATGGAAATGGGAATGGGAATGAGAATATGGGTGTGGGCATGGGATTGATATTAGGGCTTAACGGCCTACGGGTTTCCCAGCCCGTGATGATGGGTAAGGAGTGGGCTGGGTAAACGATTAACAGCGGAACGAGCAGCTCATTGATGATTATCGATTCAAAGTTGAGAGCCGTTATGGCAAGTAGCAAAATGAAAGGATGTGTGTGTGGAAAACAAAAGCGAAAAAACGGGAGGGATAATTCCTTACAGAAGCAGGAAAATTGTGTTTAGTCTGAACAATTTTTAAAGAAGCAAATATTTCAAATCATTTTCTTTGCCTAATTGCAATTTTTTTATAATATTCAGATAAAATGCTAGCTTAATAAATCATTTAACAATTTAATGAACAAAGTTCGGTATTTTTAAAATTTAAACAAATTTTCCGAAATTTTGATTACTGAATATTGTAAAGGTATATAATTGGTTCAAAACTTACTTGAACAAACTAAAGTCCAGCGAGGTCAGCTTTCCAGCACAAAGGGGAAAGCAAGCTGAAGGGATTCCCCTGGCACGACAACAGGGCGTATGATCGATATTATTGGCCAGACAACTGAATGTGATATTCGACCATGGAGCACACACCATAAAATCGGGCAGATTGGCCTGATCGGTCTTCTGCGGATCGCACATCTTGTCCAGACACATTCGGTGGGTCATACCATTGTCCTCGCAACATTGCCTCGTATCTGGAATTTGAGGCATCGCCTGTTTGTCCGTGGTTCCCGCTTGGGATTCCGCCGCCGAGGCACTTGTATGGGTGAAGAATCTCAACCTCTCGCTGGGCAGACTCGAACCGAATTCATTGGTGGCCGTCACAATTACAGCGTACATGGTCAGCGGAATGAGATTATTTAAAACCAACTGGGTTTGATTCGCGGGCACCATTTGAAGGCTAATAGATTCCGGGGAATCGGCGGCCGTCCGATGAACTATTTCGCCACTCAACTCATCCTCGTCGAAGCTGTGCAGAGTGGTCAGATTGATGGTGTAGCCGGAAACCCGATCCGCCAGCTTGTCCGGCGCCGTCCAGCCCACACTCACACTCGTCTCGCTAACATTCTCGATGGTCACAAATGTCGGGGAACTGGGTATCAGCTGCACACCCTTCAAGATGCACTGCAGCCCACTGAGAGTGTGGTGGACGCAGGAAACGCGGGTCTTCAGCTTGTCCGTGAATGGAGTGTACTCGCCGCGGCACATGTCCTGGCAGAGATCCGGAATCTGCTTGTCCACGCAGCAGGGCACATGGTTGCGGCCATCGGCCATGCAGCGAACAATGCCGGGGAAGTCCCGCTCGCAGGCCTCCGGATCGATGCCCGTCGTTCCGTCGAGGATGTTGTGCACATTGCAGAAGCCCATGCACTGCGTGGACACATTGGCCCGCTCGCAGCACTCGGTGAAGTCGTGCGTCACCAGCGGCGGCACTTGGCTGGGCCGCCAAAAGCTCCGATTGTCCTGCGCGTCCAGCGGCGGCGGCAGCAGGAACACGTCACTCGACTCCGCGGTCGAGGGATCCGTCGCATTTCCCGGCCCACCCGTCGACGCATGCAGCTCTTTCACTGTTTGAAAAAAGGAGGGACATTTAAATTGTAATACCCGCATAAGCCGATGTAGCACCAAATTTAAGGCAGGTATTTCAATAAAAATTTCATGAAAATGTGAAAAAAAAATAAATTCACAAGCATTTAGAGATATACCAATTCAAAATCGGATTTCAATTAAAGAACTTATGGGCTTTCAGTTCGAAGATTAAGAAATTTCTCGAAAAAGCAACTTTTCAGATTTTTGAAAGGTAATTTTTTTCGTCGCTAGAGTTTATACTTAGCCAAATGTATAGTTTATTTCATATTAAATATTTTTAAATTTAATATTAACCTATTTCTTAAATTGAAATGTTTTCTTTGGGCAACTATTTTTGTGTGTCACTCACCTGTCAGTATGTGAATGCTGCGCAGCACGGGATCCGAGTTGAGTTCACACACATACGCCCCCGAATCGCTGGGCTTGAGACCCTTAATCAAAAGCACCCACACTTCTCCCCCGTCTCCAGGTTCTTTCCCTTGGGATCTAATTAGAAACCACAAGATTGGTTAAGTGTTTTTAAGAGCTTAAGAGGCGTGCAAGACTCACTTTCATCGTGCAGGATTCGCACGCGATGATCCTTGGTTACCCGCACCGTTCCGGCGGTCAGGATCTCGTCACCCTTCTTCCATATTACTGTGTTGTTCGAGGAATTATCTGAGACTACGCAGGTTAACAAAGCATCTTTGCCTTCCAAAATTATTGAAGGTCCGCCGGTTCCTAAAAGAAATCAATTTAATTTTATAAAATAACTTATATTATTTATATTAGAATTATTATATACTTACCAATTGGCACACCAGACTTAACATTAGTTATTAGCACACATATCGTTATTACATGAACCAGCAAAAGCCTGAGCATTATTCCTTGTAGGATAACCTGCAAAACGGAAGTGAAACAGAACGGTTAACTAAAATTACCGGATCACCTGTAATGCTAAAATAAAACAAAAACTGTTTGTCGAACTTTAAAGCCCGGAACCATGGAAAGGCGAATATTTTTCAATCATTTCCAACGGCGGAAAGGAAACATTTTGATATTGCAATAAATGGCCAGGTCAGGCGAAACGCCAGTGGCAACTATCGAGTCGTGGAAATTGGAGAGGGCGTGGGCGAGGGGGAAAAGGGAGGGGGCGTGGCTGATGGCTGACCTGGGAAATGCAGCCAATTGGGAACAGTTGGACGAGAGGAAGGAAGCAAGCACAAACAGCTGAAAGTAGCGTCACTTTTGCCTTGGACCCCGTGTTGACGTCAACGTGGCCCGAACATTTGATGTTTGAAAAATAACATTCACAACTCCCCTCACGACGCTGAAAACTCCCCTCGCTTTTCACTTTTCCCGCCACTTTTCCCTTCCGCAGGCTGGATGCCTGGTTTGGTTACCTGTTCGCTTATAGCCAACGTTTTTGGATTTTTGTTTAAAAATTCGAACGAGTTTTTTTGCTTCTCCCTTCTTTTTCTGCGTTGATAAAATGTTTAACATTGCAGTGGTAGTTACACGTAGAAAAAATGAGGGTAATATATTTAAAACCACCATAACGTGTGTTTTTCACTTATATGTTTTTCGATTAGGATATATTTTTTAAAAATGAACTTATGCCAATACTGGCCAACCAATGTATATTTCTTTAACTATTTTTATAGCTATATCTAAAATCCTATTATTACTTTCGTTTTTTTTTTAAGTAAAGGAATATACTCTTTGAATATTGTTTTCTTGCAGTGTAGAGGGAGGTTTAGATTTGTTGAAATTGGTTCCTGCATTCTGTGAAAGGTGCTCGAGCTGATTGTACCGGAATGTTTGCTGTGTGTGTGAGTGTGTGTTTCTGTTTGTGCCTGTGTTTGCACTTGCAGCTGTGTGAGTGCTCCGTACGTGAGCGCGTAACTGAGAATTTGCTGGCAGTTTTAGCGACCGTTCGACGGGTAATGGCAACAACAAATTGCGTACACTGCAGCATAAGAAGTGCGTGCGGCTGGTGCTCTTGTATTCAATTACGAGAACGGTTAATCGATTCACCTAATCGCCGTGGGTGTGGCGGGAAAGGGGGCGGAGTTATGGGGTTAGGGGGTCACCAGTTCGCTGGGTCGTCATCAATGACGTTTATCGTTGACCCACTCCCCACGTTTTTCTCGGCCCCCAATGCGCTGACAAACCGCTTAGCTAGCTGGCATTTGTTTGGCCATCAGCGACAGTGAAAAGTACCCTCCTCTTCCGCCCACCGTTTTTCCAACCCCCTTTTTCCCGGTTGGGTGGCACTTGTGGGGTATCCAAAGGGGTTTGAAGGGGGAAGGCGGGGACGACTGGTATGTGAAAACAAGCTGCACAAGGTAGTGGGCTTGTAGGAGGTTGTGCCTTTGTGCGCATCAAGCGCATTTCAAATTGAATTTACAAAGTGCGAACGCGATGCCCGAGCACGCACTTGCGACCCATGAAGCGAAGATTGAGTTACCTGTTCAGGTGCAAGTGCAGGTGGCGGAGCAGGAGCTCACCTTTTGTCTAGATGGCGATGGCAGTGCCATTCATAAATTCCAACAGAGCGTCAACTGGAGTCTCCTTGCGAGCGAGCTCGCGAGGAGTTGCTCAATTGCAAAAGTGACAAATTTGATTAAATTATAGCGCTATTGCAAAACGATTTATCTTTCGCTGCACTCTGGTGTCGCTTGCCACCCACTCAATTAATTGTTTTTGCTCTTGGCTCTTGGCTTTTGCTCTTTGCCGTTGCCATTTTTGCGCACTCATCCAGGCACGCACATCCTCCAGAACACATACACACACGTACGCATATGCTGAGATACACAGGGAGAATATTCTAATATTCATTATTTTAAGTAATACAAATGAAAAGAAGATCTAAACTAACCAATAAATTAAATTGAATTATAAACAGGATATTCCATAAAGCATTCATGCAGTCAGAGCTTTAATATATTATAACATGATACAAATTGTATCTCAGTTTTTAATATAATTTGTTAAAATGTGATGCATTTTAAATAGTAAATTAATTTACAGCGAATGTAATTCAATTTCTGTGATTTTTTGCCTTAGTGTACGCAAGTGTTTGTGTGTCCTCGACGATTTTGCCATCTATTTGTCTTCATCTGGGCCACAACTACCAAAGCTCCTCGCTTCCCATCTCATCTCGTGTCGTCTTGGTTCGCTGTCAACGTTCTGCTCGTTGACGTTGTAAGTAAATTGTATAACGTGGCGTATGAGTAATATGATATGCATGCTTCGATTCCAAGCGTTACGCTGTATTCTGCTCCTCGTGCTCCGTGCTGGGTGGCTTCGTTCCGCTCAGCTCGTTGAAGATGATGTGGTAATCAGTTTTGATTTTATTAGCACAACAGCGAAGGAGCTGCCACAGACAGTTAGCTGGGGATGCCACCCCCAAAAATGAGCGGTAAGCGTCTTGAATCTTTTTTTACGATGCTTTTCCATCCAACATATATATACATACTATATGTGTTGGTGCTCCAACTTCTTGGCATGTCAAGTGGCACACATCAATCCAATCTTTCGCCCCGCATCTCCATCCCTGGTTTATGATGTAAGATGCGCAACCCTAACGGTGGGGTCATAATTGTTAATGAAATTACGTATGCGTTTTTGACTGGAGCGGTTAAATTGGTTCGCTTAGTTGCGCTTGGCTTAATTAAATTTTCTTGGAAGACAATGTGGGGAGAAACCAAAAACCGGACTTAAGTTAAAAACTTAACTCCCCAACGGAATGTGCCAACTGCTAATTAATTAAATTTTACGCCATTTTAGCATAATTGCGATTCAAAGGTGAAGGATAAAGAGAGATTGTCAACTGCTTTTCGGTTATTTTTCTTGAAAGTAAGAAAAACCCAGCATAAAATGTGTATTGTATATCGAAAAATTTTATAACACTACTGACCACGTTTATTATTAATTGACTTGCCCACAATTTAAATTGGCTATAAAAACTTTCTTATCTAAATAACAGTTTTTGGGTTTGTCCATTTTTTCCCGTGAGAAAATTTCCCTTGAAACTCCATAAAATATTTATCAAGTGCATAAATTAGCGTATCTCCTCCTTTTGTTTTTTCGAAACTCTTGTTTTTATTACTCGATATTTTTGGCCGGTCCGCGTCACTAATTAAGGAACTGAGCACACACATTAATGATAAAGCTCAGGCCAACTCTCAAGGTAAATGAGCCCCGAACAACAACAAAAACAAAAAATAAGATGAACAACAAGAGACAAAAAAGCGGAAAATAGTCCCCAAGAAGGCGTCATAAAAGGACCCGGGAAGCACATTAAGTAAATTAAACAAAAAAAACAACCGAAAACAAAAAAAGGAGAGTGGTGGAATAAATGAAAAAAGGCAAGGGACATTTACACATTATTTTATAACATGGCCAAGACAGACAAATGACAGCCGAGACAAGGTGGGCAGTTCAAAAGGGGGGCGGGGCTCGGCAATTGCCACACCAGATCTACTTCATGATAAATAAAATACACCGCAAAACATTTTAAAAGCCAACCGACAACACTTTCCACTTTGCTGCTAATTTAAAGTTAACACCAAAAAGTCGCAGCCACTAGAAAATGGTGAAAGACCCAAGAACTGGGGCGAAGATGCGGGGAAATGTGGGGTTTGGTGGCGGAAAACTGAACGAGGGTTTCCCACAGCTGACGCTCCAACTGTCTTTTCGTGCTGGCCAACTTTCTCTGTCTCTGTGTCTGTGTGTATGTGTGTGTGTGAGTGTGCGAGTTCGGCTTTTGGCCAGGACTACTTTATGGGCTTCGTTGTTGTGCTTTTCTTGTTTTTCCTTTTTTGGTTTTGGGTTTTTTTTCCGGATTTTTTTTCCTCTGCTGGGTAAGGTAATTTTTCTTAATTACCGCAAAATGTTTACCTTGTTGCTTGTGCTTTGGCTTTGGTGTATATTTTTCGGGAAGCCCCAGATAAGGTCCGCATCCCTCAAAACAACCCATAGATTGTAAGCCACAGTGGAAAAGGTGTAAAATATTTTTCGACAGCTCCTACAACACTTTACATTGTTATGGTTTGGTGTTTTTAAGCAGCTTTTGTTCGTTTCTTGTTTTCACACGCCCCGGAGTACGGGGCAAAAAAGTAAAAGTGTTGCATACTTACCAGAGGCGACAAGCTCTTACAAACACACACAGACACCCACACACACACACAAAAAGTGGGATACAAAAAGTGGGAGGGGCGGTGGGCAAGGTGAATGTTGGCCACAAGGTAAGCCAGTGAGACCTAGAGAACACACACAAACCTTTTTTTTTTTTTTTTTTTTGCAAATTGAAACTAATGTTCATAGCTGTGCATATTTCTGTTCTTACTCTTGGACAGAAAACTTGAACTTGAGTGCAAAAAACAAACAGAAGAAGAACATTGTCAACCTTTTTCCATTCATTTGCTGAAGGCGAAGGGAAGGTAAAGTGTGTTTAGGCCTTTTGTTTGGCTTTTCCTGCTTCCCTCTTTGCGGCGGCGGGGCAGCTGAGTGAGAAATATGATAATCAAACAGAAAAATTACTCATACGCCGGTTGGGCGCAGAAGTTGTACAAAACTTTTAGGCAGGGCGATAAGGCGACAAAAGCCCAACTAAAAACCAACAAGGTAAAACTTTTATTTGTTTTTGTTTAGGGTCCAGCTAGGGCGGAAATGGAAATGTTTCTGCCTTGTAGCAACAACAGCACACCTTGATTAAAGAGTTAATACCCTGATTTGAGGGGCTCAGGAATTTCACCAAAAATGCACAAGAATTTGTTAAATTATTCAGCAACCCTCAGTCGAAGTTTGTAATTAAAATTAATACGCAGAACAGCAGAAAAAACCAACAAATGCCGGGAACGACCACGGAAATCGGCTTGTGGCATTAAGCCGGATAAAAAAAAGAAGAGTTGGCGGAGGCAAAAAAGGAAATTTGTTTTAGCATTAAAACAAAATCAACACACCTCAATGTAAAAATCTCCCCAAAGAGGCATAAAAAAGGATGGGGCATCGGTCCTGGGATGCACAGATGCCTAAAAGAATCGGGTTTGGGCGAGGCGAATAAGCAAAACATGTTACAACAAAGGACCAAAACATAATGAACAATAACAATGAGAACCGCAAAATGCCAAAGTGTGGTTTATAATATTTGCTCGACAAAATGATGCTCAGTGTCACATTGCTGTTTGTTTAGTTGTTTGCTTAAAATGTTTAAAAAATGTGTAGGTTAAAAAAAATTATGGCATATTGAACTGCATTTAAATAGAAATACTTTTAAAACTAACTCATGCAATTTAAATAATTAAGTTATTAGTTTATTAAATTAAAGACTAGTTTTCCTTTAAATTTAATTTGTTTTACCTGAAATTATTCTTTTTAGATTTTATTAATTTTCAAAATTTTTTTATACAATTCAGATTTTTCCCCTTTTGTTAATAATTTTTCTCAACTCTCCGCATACCCAACTTGTCGTTGAATACCCATCGATAAGATTGGGGAAAAAAAGAGCAGAAATAAATGCTTGAGCATAACAATAACAGAAGCGGCACATTAAACAAATATTCCGCCACAAAACAAAAGACCGAGCGATGATAAAAAATAATTCTACCAAAGCAGTAGGGAAGGGGTGAACGCAAGATTTACTTTAAAATATATTTACATATGCAAATGCCAAGAGGAAAGACAGTTGCTGGTGGAAATGGAGGAAAGGGGAGGGGGTTGTGTCTAAGCAAGCATGTGAGTATTTGTAAATCTGACATAATTGCATGCGCATGTGTGTGTGTGTGTGCATGAGTTTGTTTTTCGGATTGTTTATTTTGTTTGCACATTTCGCTGGGCAAAGGAGCAAAAACTTTTTATGCATTTTTCATACACATAATTCGCTTCAAGCGCAAATGCACAATAATAATAATAATAATAATAACAACAACAACAAGCAAACAAAGATGGCACAAACAGCCATAACAATCACAACGAAATGCACAGCAGCATCGGGAACTGAGCAGTGACAACAATGCCTCAACAATGCCAGAGAACAGAGCCCGAAAACCCGACTATATCCAACTGTATTCAACCAGATCCAACCGAAGAACTGCCAACTACAGTTCTACGGCGACAGCAACAACATTGATTTTACATTTCCGCCGCTTTGCCTGCTAACTTCCGCCGCTGCCGCCATTTCCACTGGCACTATTCCTCTGCACATTACACTTGGCATCACAGCATTTTTGTTTTGTCCCCACACATGCAGACACACATGCATATGTGTATACACACACACAAAAGATGCACAACAAACCGACATTGGTATGGGTGTTTTCGGGTTGTGATTGCAGGCAACAGAACAAATGTGCGACAGATGCACTTCAATGGCAGCCATGGTTGTGCGACTAAAGACGTCCTCATATGCCAAGCAAACCGAGAATTTATGCAAGATGGTCACATGTACAAGGAGTTTTCCTTCAGAATAAATACATAACTATATTGTTCGGATTATGGTAAATTATCTCGGCGAAGCAGAAAGCCAACTCATCGAACACGTTTTAAAGAAAGCCATTGAAGAGAAGTTTATCAAGTAAAAACGAGTTTGTGATTTTCAAAGTTAATTATTAAAACATTTAATATTGCTTGATAATATAATTAATTTATGTAAAAAAATCCGATAGAGCTTTGCAACTTTAAATTACTGATATTGTAAAGTCTCTTTCATTTTTGTGCAAGCTGGAATTCTATTAAAAATGTTTATCAAATAAGTAGATTTAATTGGGATTAAAAAAACATTTGTTTTCTTTTTATTAGTAAAACTACCTAACAGTTTTTCTTTGCTATTTTTATACATTTTCTAAAAAAAAGGTTGAATATCATAAAAAAAATTATTTAAATCTGTTGATGAAATTCCTTTGCTAATTGTTACTCTTTTTATAAAAAATAATTAAAATACATGATCTTTGTGTACTATATCATATTAATTAAATTCCATTTTCCTATTTATCGTTTCAGCAAGCAAATTCTTTACAAATAATTAAATAAAAAAGAATTTGTCTTCCTGGAAATCCCACAATTAATAACGCAGAAAGGATTCTGCTCTTTTTGAGGTATTTTCAAACGATTTCCTCATGCTGAGAGCAGGTCAAATGTATTCATTTCCATATGCGCTGATGGCAACGATGCGGCCACTTCAGACTTCCAACATGTTGCTGCCAGAGAGTTGAAAAGCGGCAAAATAACTCGAAGCGGCTTCCAAAGAGCATGGCAGAGTTGCAGTTGCAGTTGCACTTGCCTTTGCCTTTACCTTTAGCTTTGGCTTTGGCTTTGGCTTTGGCTTTGGCACTTGTTTCTAGTAGTTGGCAACAAATAAAACAGAGTATAACTCCATGGCAAACGAGCCACAAACATATGTGGGCGACGGGTGTTTGGGTTAACTAAAGTGCTTACCCGGCCAACAGCTACAAGTTGGCTAAGTCGGTAAGCTCGAAAAATGCCAACAAGCGTCGCTCCGAGGAACTGGGGAGCTCCTGCAGTTGACGAACGCTGACGAACTTGCTCAGACATCCTCGCAGGACCTTGGTTGCAGTTACATGGCTGCCTGCGTGTGTATGTGTGTGGCTTGAAATTAGATTTACTAGTTTCCCGACAAACCCCAAAAGCCAGCACCCCGGCCACCCCGTCTGCAAAGTACGAAAAACTTCATCTAAGCCAAAGGAACTTTTTACCAAAAAAAATACAAAAAAAAAAAAATTATAAAAAAAGAGACGAAGTAAAACAAATGCTTGGGGCACTTTAGAGCCCGTATACCCCGTTGTACTATTAAATTTACCCATGGGATTGTTGACTTTTTGGCTTTTCCGAGGCAGTTTTCAACACTTTTGTTGTCCTCCGCACCAAATTGGATGCACAAGCACAGCCACTGTGGATATCAATAAAAACAAAAAATATTGCTCCTTTTTCCCATCATATCTGTGTTTGCGAACGACTTAATCACTTGGAAATATCAGAGACCAGCTGAGTATGTGGGTGGCTGTTACTAAAGTGTTACAAGTTTATGGTCATCAGCTGAACAAGAGGGAGTCGGGGGAAAAAAAGTTGCAAGAAGCGAAAACTTTTATTACGGACATTTGTGACAGGACAGCAACTTCTAAGTGGTTCAATTGGACTGGTCAGCTCTGGTCGCAATGCGGTGTTAGTTTTCTTAAAACTTTTATGGCCTAATTTCGCCATTGAAAATCAACTGAGATATTAAGAATTTATACAGCAAAATGGATAAACTATTTTGTTGACCATGCTGGGAAAGTTTATGGCGATTATAAAAATGTGCAATCGTACAAAAAACAAAAATATTATATAAACGATCTGTATATAAAAGAAGCTTAATCGATATTTGTGGTTTGACATACTTTCTTCCATACTTCCTTTGTAAAAAGTCTCTCTAATAAACTAGTAGTTAGCTGACATGCTAGCATATGCAAAATCTAATTATGAGCCACCGCCAATTTTAACACGTGCCCATGAAACACAGAGGGCAAAGAAAAATGTGGAAACCTGATTTCAAAGAGCAATTACATTAATTTTACTCAAGAGCAACATGCACTCAGCGCTAAACTTCATTGCAACAAAATTTCCGCGCCAATGTGGAAAGAGTTTTGCGGCAGTAATGCCAAAGTGGCGACGGTGTATCCGAAACTGAAGCCGAGGATGAGGACGGCGATGTAGATGTAGATAAAAGTGAGGCCTGGCGGCGGTAAGGCCATCGAGGAAAGTCAACCGCGACCAAAGTGCCAAGTTCGTGTGTCCCGGCGTTGGTTGCTGTGTATGTGTGTGTGTGTGTATCTGTGTGAGCGCCACGAGGTGCTAATGAGCTGCAGTTTGCAGTCACTGAAGATGTTAGCAGGCAGCCATTTTGCTGTTACCAACTTTGGCCCTTTCCCGTGCTGACAGCACTTAAAAGCTTTGTGCCACACACACGTACACTTAACCAAAAAAATTACCCTACATTTAAGCTCACTCTATAATGTAAATATGCCAAAAAAATAAAATTGTTTAATTATTTTAATTTAAAATTTATTACATAGATCATAGAGTTTTATTAAAGTAGATATAACGGCTGTATATTAAAGTTTATGGTTGAGTACAATCCACAAAACATTAGTAAAATTCTACATCCTAAAAAATTGTTTTGTGTAACAAAAATAAATTATTAAAATTAGTATAATCGTTACTCTTATCTATAGTTGAATAAGTCATACTTTTGATCACTTTTTACTTTAGTTAGTTATAGTTTTAGTTTTTTTTCATGTATTTGCTTGTGCCTCCTCTTTTTCCCCCACATTTTGTTTGGTGACGTGTGTTTATGTTGCTGATATTTTTGACATTTTCGTTTGGCGTTCTCGTTATTGTTACTGCACTTTATACAAGAGCTGTTGTCGCTGTTTTTTGTTTCCTTTCCTTGCATTATTTTCCTTTTTGTTTTTAATTAAAATTTCACATGTCAACGATTTTTCGAAGGTGACTGTGTGCGTAGGTGGATTGCCAACGACGCCGCTGCCAAATGAATGAGTTTCTCATTTCCTCAGCCAACGAGCATCCGCTCAATTTTTTTTCCTTCATTTTCCGCCCCACACTTGTGGCTTTCAGGGTATATAGAACTTGGGCAGGGAACAAATATATATATATATATACATATATGCTTCAACTGTGGAAAGCCTTTCAGGAATAACTTAAACCACGTTTTTAAATCACTTAAATTTGCAACTAATAAAAAATTTCACAATTATTTTATTAATTTGTAATGTAAAAAATATAAAAGGAAAGGCCGAGTATACCATAAATGTTTTTTAGCCTTTATAAAATTAAAATTTATTCAATTATACTCAATCACATTCAATAAACATAATTTATAAAACTAATAAATGTATTATAGAAAAAGCGTACAATGAAATGAACATTGTTCCTGTTCGCAAAACTTCACAGGGAAGAGAAAACTTCCGTGGTTGCAGCATTGGAATATGCAAAAACCTCAGTTGCCTCATTGTTCTAATTGGCTAAATGTCTAATTAAAATCATTCGCAAGGCTGTAGCTCAGTCACGTTGCAATTAATTTAGAAAGATGGTCCCCATACACGAGTGAACATAGTGGGTGTGATAGAGTCGAAACTTTCCATAGATTTTATTATTTTTTGCGATGAGCTGTCGTCGTTTTCACGACGACGGGGAGGCTGTCAACTGCATTTTGCGCTGGCAACTGTGAAATAACGCGCTTCGCTCCATCTACTTGCCCCAGTCATCCCATTTTGCCGGGATTTTTTAGCCTTCCTGTTGCCAATCTATCAAGTCCAAGCATCCGCCGACACGTCATCTATCGATGATTTCGCTAACTGTGAAACTATAGCAGGCACCCTGTCATCGCATCAGCACCACCCACCATCCAACAGCCACCACCCACTGCCAATGGGAGACCCACATTCATATACACCACCCACTCGATTCCGTGTTGTGTTCACAGGTTTTTGTTCCGCTGACATGATGCGCGTCAATTAAAATACGGAAAATGGAAAAGTTTTCCACGTTTTGGCATTGATTTCCCCGATAGCAGCGGGAAATTCGTTGATCGACTTTTATGCGCTTTGACGCTGCCGATGTCTCAGACAGTCGGGATTATTCTTTTATCCCCCTTTCAATGCTATTATAAATCACAGGATAAAGTTGACATCTCTTTGGATTCGACGCTGGCCTTCAGCTAGTTTAACTTAACAAAGTTATTCATGCGTTTTTTATGTATGAGCAAGCCTTATTCATATTTGATATGTTCCATTTGCCCAGGCAATTAAAAGGCCCAAAGCAACATTTAATTTATTGTCAATCCAATGGCGAGCTTCACTTTGCTCACTTCGCCGTCGGTTGGTGTTGCCTTGTTTTCATAATTATATATATTCGATTCATGCGCTTTAATAATGTAATCCCTGCAGCTGTTTGCATTATCCCCGTTGCTGACACAAAACAATTGTTTAATAAACAAACAACAAACAGAGCGGTGAAAAAAGTATTTTAACGAAAATAAAAAAGAAGGAACTCATTGCAATCCTTATTCAAATTAATTAAAATCACTTTAATAGCTTATGGTAAAATGCTGGCGCTGAAAAACGCACTAAAAGGTCGAATGCACATTGCTCTTGAAACAACAAATTAATATCTTTTTACGATATCACACAACAGATTTTCAATTATGGTTTTTTGCCTGGAAAAATCATAATATATTTGTTACATTCAGCCCTGACCCCCATAGACCATAGGCCTATTCTTGGGCTATTAATTAAATTTGTAAAATGCAAATCAAAGTCCATTGTCCGACCGTCTGCACGATTAATCAAAAACCCATTAACGATTTTCGAGTTACTGGCTCTGTAGCTGGTCCACCCTGAACTTGGCTCGTACTGATTAAATGCAATTAATTTTGTGTCAGCAACAATTGTGCCTATAATTTAACAGGCGAGGGCAGAAATGGACATTAAACAAAATGAGGCATCTTGCCTGAAATCAGTTGCAAAAGGCCATTTCAGAAAATTAACAAATAAATACATGAGTGAGCGAAACAAAAACAGCGAAAATACAAACGCTGGACAACAGAATGAAAAATGTAAATACAAGTTGTTGGGCATTAAGTTTGTTTAAGCTATAAAAAATGTTTTTAATTAAAACAAAAGGGAGAAGGCGACGTCTGCATGCGCTTGGGAACAATTTTCATACAGTTGACAGACTTTATGATGACGGCAAATAAAGTTTTTGGCATTAATTAATAATAGCAACTTGTGAAAGTTTAGCAATTAAAAGTGCAGTTAAGTACGAGGGAAGATATTCAGTAAACAATTTATTAAATAAAAAACAGCAAAATAGTATCAAATTGAAAAATATATTTACAAAATAAAATGAATTATTTAGTTAAACTAATCAACTTACAACATTACCTCAAAAATTAAACAGATAGAAAAGTATAGTATTTATTATGAACTAATATTATGTGCGTAGTATTCTTTTTGTTCTTAGCCTATCTATCAGTATAAGTACCCCTGCCATTGACAACCGTATCGAAAAATATTAAACCGAATCTATAGCCCCCATAAAGTATATTCAAAAGGCAGCCTATCGAAATTGTTGATTCAAAAACACTTCAACTCCGCAAATAATTAATCATGATACGTCAGTTGGCCAGTTGGCAAGTTGGAAAAGCAGGAAGCAGACACTCCACTCCGCTTCTGGCCAAACTGAAACAAACTGAACTGAACTGAACTGAAATCCCACTCCGATGGCCCGGAGCCATCTTCAGTCAGTTGTCAGCGTTGTCAGACTCGTTGGACGGCAAAGCCAATAGCATTTGGTTTTAACACGTTTTACTGTTTCTGTTTGCCAAAACATTTCGTTGCTCGTCGATTTTTAATGAGAAAAGGGTTTTATTTCGTTTTTTTTTTTTCTCCTCTTCTTTTTTTGGTTGGGCTTAATCACAAAACCGGAGGGACAGGCCATCAGTCAAAGTGGCAAACTAATGGTTTATTTATACAGACAGGATTGAGGGATTAAATTAGATTTTAATTCCAAAAGAAAATGTTACGAAATGCTGAATGCGGTCGGGCTATTCATTCCTGGTGAAGGGACATTTTAAAAGGATAAACCACTTTGCAGACTCCACTACATTAAGCAAAGATCATAATCGCCTTGAAGAACTTTTGGACAAAACTGTAAGCTGTAAACTGAAACCTAAAAACGGAAAACAATGCAGCAAAACTGTTGCTTACCAAGAGTGCGGGTGGAAAATGGGAAAAGGGATAAAGGATTTGACTGCTTAGTGCATGCAAATGCGCGAAAATTTTCTGAAAACGAGCTCTCACCCACTTAGGTGCTGAGGTGCAATCTGTTTACTCAATAATTTTCGAACGAAATGAATGTACATTTTGCACAGAAATTCCCACAACGCCAAGTGCATTTCGCTGGACTCGCTGACGTTGCGCATACGCAGCGTTGTATGCAAACTATCCAACTGGGAGATGGATGGATGGAGGCATGGTGCCAAGGAGCCAGAGTCAAAGAAAAGTTCCCTCGCCGTCGCCGCCACCGCGGAGCAACAAAAAAGTTGATTTATAAACAAACTTTTGCGGCACAAAGTTGTGTTTTCGGACCGTCAACAAATGGAAAAGAAAAACATGCTCACCAAATGGCCAACCAAAAGTTAAAAGTACGCCAAGCCATTCGACCAGATGCCGTCTTTTGGCGCGTGCTATCCTCAATAGTGGAGTGTTTCTGTGTGTTTGCGTTTGCTCCCACTGAAAATGTGCAAATCCAAACACACAATAGATTGCCCCAAGAGTTGAGGCGAAATCAGCATAAAATGCGCAGAGAAAAACACATTATTGAGAGCATTCACAAGTTAAATAATAACGCGACCAGATACAAAGCGCAAATAAAGTAGTTTAGTCTAGTGCCAAGCACTACTTCCCGTTCCCGACGCCATGAAGTTGGTGTCTGGATAGATGACTCCAATATGCACAAAGAACCAAATGGAGCAATCACTGAAAGAAACTCCTAGCTAGTTCTGTCATTTATTACAATTTTTAGAATAAATTCCAAATAATCAAGACCCTATTTGTTATTGCATAGTTAACTACAAACTCTGTTTCAATTTAACTACAAATTTAAATTTACATTTTATGAAAAAAGCATTATATAGCAAATGTTAAAATATTTAAAGCAAATAAAGTTATCATTATTAGTTTGTTATTGAGTTTCTAATTATTAAAATAAATGTTTTCTAAGTATTAATTCAATTCGTAGTCCAAGAAACTTATTCTATTTACCTTATCGATATTTGAAATACTTCAAAATGCCAAATTCTGACGTTTAACAGTTCATACCACGTCTTAAAAGAACTTCAACCATACAAAAACTTCACAAATGTCAAAAGTTTTATGTAACCCATCACACTTCAATCACTTAAACACCGATACAGTTATTTCTCTCAGTGCCAAAGTAGCTGCAAAGAACTAAATAAGAGCGCGCCATTCTCGACGTCCATCTCCCACCTTTCGCTTCCGTATTGCCGCCCACAACACCCACCAAATCAGAGCAGACACCCCCCACTTACGGGTGGCCAATTTCCACTCACCTCCTCGGCAAGTGCGGTAAAAGTCCTCAGTCAAATCAGTTGTTGGCACGATTTTCGCATGCAAAAATAAATCGAAAAAAAAAGCCAAAAGGAAAAACTCTATAAAAAGGCAAAAACAAAGTTTCGGTGCCGCCGCCACCAAGAACGCAGAGTAGCACGAAAACACACAGAAAAAATAAATAAAAAATAAATTAATTGGAATACAAGATGACTCTTTTGACTTTATCCGGTTTTTGGGTAAAAAAAAAGGATATTCAAAGTGCAAAACAAATGGAAAACTTTTTGAAAGAAATTATAGTTACAAAAATTCTATTTTTTTAAAAGAATGCAAAAATATATTAAATTAAATAAAACTTTATTAAAACGTTACCCGAAATAAGAAGAAATATACACTCGAAAATAATCATTAGAAATATTTATATATATATATATAAAAAACATGAACAAATTTTAAAATGACTTAATTTGTTGAAACATTTCTAATTTGTTGGCGTATTTTAAATATTTTTTAACAGTAGAGAAAAAAAAGTCGGGCAACCGACTCAGAATCGACAAGTTGTGCGCGCTGCCTCAACTTCTGCCACAAAATTTTAGTTTCCGGCTTTTGAAGGCTGGGCTGCATGCTTCTTTAGCCTTCCTCTGCTCCAAGTTTTATTCTTTCTGGAGTCTGGTGAAAAGATGTTTTGGCTGTTGCTTATTTGATTTTCCCGCTGGCTTTTGTTGCACCAGCACAGAACCAGAGAGACAAGAGCATGTGTACCACAGACACCGAGTCAAAGCAGCCAGCAACCGACAGCAGCAACAACCGAGGCAAATACGCAAAAATTTTTGTAATTTTCCAACTTATAAGCGAATATCTTGAAAACGGCCAGCCAAAACCAAACCGAAGGCCATCGGGGAGTACGGGGGTGAAAGTCACAGCCCTGCCGAAAGCCACTTGAAAAGCAGCTTTAAGCCAACAAAACCAACGAACAACGAACAATTTGGCAAGAGAGATGAAGCCAGAAGAAAAGTTCCGAAGGGAGCAGCTGATGTCTGGCGTCTTAAAATGAAAATGAATGGGAAACCTTTTTGGCCCCGCTTGATTGAAAGTGTTGAAATAGTCTTTCGGGTCGACTGTCGGAGCATTAACATGGCCAAATTGTATCGGGGATTAGCGCTAAATGATATTGCGATATTGATAGTTTCGGACAACTGGCCAAAAACCTATCCTCAACAACAAGTACTTATCGCAAATGAACGTTGACGAAATGGTTTTCGATTGTTTTGTGTCCTTGTTCATATTCCCATTCTGTTGTTTGTGCGAAATATTTACTGATAAGCCATTTGGACATTTCGGGGCTTAGACATAATCGATGGGAAATCATTCTTGTGCGGAAAGACAGTATTTACTTGGGCTCCTCAAAGCTTTTCGTCCAACGATTAATGGCTCGAAGAGGAAAAAAACATTATTTACCGAGTGGACTCTTAAGGTTATGAAGAGAATAATATAAGGCTGATGTACAAAATTACATGATGAGGTCACAAAAAAAAAAATGTAACCAAGTTCAAATCAATAATCATTTCATTATTTCAAAAAATGACATGTATTACGAGATAATAAATTTCCTTTTTAAGTAAATGTTTAATCTGAAAAGCACTTCCTAACCCGGAACAGCTTTAAATAACTGTCTACTTATAAAATACTATCACAAACCCCCAAAAACTAGCAGAGAAGTTAGCCAATTTTCTTTATCCCCATAAAGAAGGATATTTAGCAGAGACCAGCTACCACAATCATTTAACCACGCTTCCAATCTGGATCAACCCCCACTCACCGACTCTCAAAGAGAACTCATAAATCCGGGGTCGGGGAGCAGGTTTATAATCATCATCGGGCCATAAAGTATTGTCTGCTCCAACAGGTAAATAAGAAAACTTTTGCCTCACTCAACCTGGGCCATAAACAACTTTCCTTGTCTTGAACCAGCAGCCAAGCAAAGCCAAGCCAAGCAGATGACGTTGGTCACTGGTCTGCAGTTAAAGTTGGTCTACACAGCATCCTGGTATTTTGCAATTAAACAAAAACCGAAGAGAAGCCAATAAAACTTTGACCACTTCACAAGACCCGAGCAAAGGACTGAATCCAGACTGCCCCCACACACACACACGAACACACTCACACACATAAAAGTGCGAATAATAATTAATAGAAAATTAAATTTCCAACCTATGTGGAAAATATGCTGAATCGGCTGAAACTTTGGCCCGCACTGTAACGCACGGAAAGCAAATAATATTCCAGAGCATAGAAACCAAGGTTTTTGTTTACAAATGGAAATCTGTTTAGCAAAAAGTTCCTTCTGAAATGAAATACAAATGCAAATTATAGTTTTTTCCTAGCCCCAATTGTGTGTAGCACATGTGGATGAAAATAATAAGCAAATAGAAATGATAGTTGAAATATACAGGCAGCCTATGTCATAAATTTATGGTAATTTTTTCAACCAAATTAAACAGTTTACTTAATTTCAATACCATATTAACAGTTATAACAACAGTTTTACACATTTTTTTCTAAGAGTTGTAAAATTAGTATAGTAATTGCGTAGTGCTTAAATATTTTTAAAAAATATAATAGTAATGTGCACTACGATTTATCACCTACATTTTCGTTAAATGTTTAAAGAATTCTTACATAATTTAAACAGCCAAAAAATGCACTACAACTTTATGGTTTAAAGAATAATTAAAACTAATGGTGTTAATATACAACATGAACATACTAAGTAGATGTACCACTCCGCATTTAAATCCCAGCACAAAACAGCACACAAAACACATCCAGAAAACAGCCACAAAAAATAAAGAAATTCCCGCATTTACTCCTGATTATAATTGAAAATTTAATTATTTTCAATGGAGGGGAAGGAAGGAAGGCCCACCAGGGCTTATTTGTTCACTCTGTTTGTGGGTGTGTGCAAAAACACACATGTAATATATATAATTCTATCTGTAAGGTTGGATGTTTGTGTTGCTGTTTGCTGCCTATTAATGTCAAGTTGCCGTAATGAGCACACAAAAAGCAGCTGATGATGCTTGGAAAAGTCGCACTGAGAAAAAATGGGATTCATATTTATGTTAATGTTTCATACAAAATCTATATCAAAACAAAAGTGTAATAACATTATTGGTCGAAAATCAACAAATATTTTTGAATGATTAGTAGTCAAAATCTTATAATCATTTTTATTTCTTCATTTTTTTTTTTTTAAATATATCTAATATAATTACTTAGTATGTTATCAACCAAGCAACTTTACAATTTCTACTAACAAATTTCTACCCAAAATTCTATAAAGAAATCATATTATTATATTAACCAAAAAATATTTGAACTTATTAGTTTTTTATCCATATTCGAAGTGTAAAAAACTGAATGGATAAACAATATTGTGTATTTTTTACGTGCAGACCAAGGACGATTGGATGGGGAATTTCTGGAAGGGATTTGGGAGGTGGGAGGGTATCGGGGATTTTCCTGTGTCAAGGCGTAAGAGCGTGCAAAAGCATTAAGGTTAGCTGGAGTGGGGTCCTTTTCCGAAGGATATCTCCGCATGCCGGGGACTTTTGCCTCTTCTCCGTCTGCTGCCGTTGCTGTTGCCGCTTTTTCACTTATTTATGAAAATGAACCAAAAATCAAGAAGTTAAATTGGTTTTGTGTTTTGTTAACTTTTGTCTGCCAGACAGCCCTTCTCCTTCCGATTTGGCTTTTTGCGCTCTGTTTCAACCTGTCGACTTTGTTGTTATTTTGTTTATGCATGCGTGGATATGTGTGTACCATTGTGTGTGTGCGAGTGTATACTATATAATTGAAAATACTCGCACACAAATCCGGAGGAGCAGGAGCGATGAAATAAATATGGGCCCAGCGAAATACAAAGTGAAATTTATACCCGTCCGCCTGAAACCTAAATACGTATTATGCAGACGCCACACTTCACTTACCCGGCGGAAAACCCCAAGAAAATCGCCAGCTAGTAGCGAACATGTGGGGAAAACTTTGCCGTTGACAAGGCAACTTGACATCGAACCGGCGGGGGGTTGAAAATAAGGGGCGTTACGAGGGGTTTGGAAAAGCCAAGATACTGACTGACATAGTTTTGTGGGCGTCTTTTGTATTCTCATCTATTCAACGGTTTTCCTCCTTTTTTTTTTCTTTGTGGGCCCTGTCTTGTGGGCAGGACTGAAAGTTATCCCAGTAGTAAGTAGGAGAATGGCTGTAAGTAGTTTTGGTAACTGTTTTTGATAATCAAACGTAATTTATGTGTCTTGAACTTGCCCCTTTAGGAGCCACTATCTCATTCCGCCGGTTCAACGTACTCAATATTAGCAGCCATAAATGTTTATTACACACAGACATTTTGTTAACCCCTTTTGAGCCTGCTTACTGCAGATATCCTCAGGAATTTATGTTATTACCCAAAGGGGTTTGGAGTAAGACGTTAGATTCAATAAAGTCAAATCAATTCGAATAGGCCATAGGCCCCATAATTGATGAGTAATAAAAATAAGTATTGCGATGTGTCACAGCAATAATGTGCGACCAATTTTTTCCTAATTAGCAGACAAATAAATAAGTACAGATAACGCTTTGTATATTTGTTCGTCTATCAAGAAAGACAGCTTGATATGTGTTTATTGTTCGCTCGGAAACGTATTTAAACCGGTTTTGTTTATCTTATTTATTCCATCCAATAGCCGTCAACAATTGCCTGAATGCAAAGGAAGCAAATTACATATCTCAAGTAACGAAAATGCAATTAAATTTGCCCAAGTGTCTAACTAATGATTCCGCACAAAACTACAGCCCAAATAGAATAAATAGTTCGATGGGGAAATAGTAAATTCTTAGTAATTTGTGCGTCAATTTATAGAATTTGTAGAGAATTGCCAACAGATATTTTCACGAAGAAAGAGATAAATAGCTAGACCTGTAATACATTATTGTAATCTATAAGTTTCTTTACAAAACGATGTAAGCCAAAAGTCACGTCATCTGTTTTACTTAACCCTTCAAAAGTGTCTTTATTTAAAGAGAACAACAGAATTACTTCAATCACATTTCAGACGCAAAGCCAACATTCAAAACTAATTCAAGCCGCTGTCTTTGGCTCACAAATCCTGTCACTTATCGGCCATTCACCTGACCGCTTTCACGTCTGCTAACTAAATTATGTGAGGGCCAAAAACAACACTGAATGCATTTGACAGCATTATAAATGCAGAATTATCAGGGAGCACCACCGAGGACAGGACCAAAGAACGTCAGCTCCCAGGACAACTAAGACGTCGGTGTCCAAGGAATCCTTGGCTTAGGGAAATGAAGCAACGCTCCTGCCAGTTTTCCCCTCATAATTTGCATTAATATGCAAGGGAGGAGAGCAGCGGAGGGCAGAGGATGCCCGAACAGCATGCCAGAACATCAGCAAGAAGAACAACAAATAACCGCTTGATTGCAGACTATTAACAGCATTAAAGATGAACAATTTAAATAATTCCCGCATGAGTTCGAATATTTCACCAGTCCCTTCCAGGCCAGATGTTCCCAAAGTGCCAGATAATTCGACACGACGTACGTACAAATCTATCTATATATACATATAAGTGAACAAGCTCAGAGACTTTGGGTGAAGTAAAGCATATAAATTACTAATACGCACTGTTGTCTTTGTCTGCACTTGGACAGATACACATGTAGCTGGTAGCATATGTAATTCAAGTGTAAAATAACAACGTTTTCACCTTGCCCACAATGTTGCCAAAATGTTTCACTTTGTCTGGGACACAAAGATTCAATTAGTTTGCCATTGAATACATTTTGATATGTCAGTCAGTGTTTTATTTGGCACAGATTGTAGACATTTGCTAATTGAATTATATTTATCGAGAAATTCCATCACTTTGCTGAGGGATTTATAATTAGTTTTGAGCAGGAATGTGATGGAAATTTTCTGAGACTTGCTATTGCGATTTATTTTTGAGGAACAAGATTGCACACAAAACTCTCCTGAGCTGTTAATGATTATCAATTTTCAAATCAGTCGAAAATTAAAACCAATACAGTCTCAAAGGAAACAGTACAACTCTTGCTCAGTATTAAAATAATTTAATTTAATTAATAATGATTTGGCTCCTTTATTATATTTCACTCTGTGAAAAGCTAAGAAACTTTTGTGTTTTACTTCAAAGCAAATTGTGCCATAATCACTGAAATTTGCGTTAAAATTATAAAAGTTTGCGTCAAACATAAGTTCTTAGTTAGTCAGCTGTTGAAGTTTGTCTTTTGTTCAAGTTACTGCAATTTCGCACAGTTTTTATTCACAAATTTGCATATTTTGTGCGCAGGCGTCACGCGTCGAATGGATGGAACAGCTGTTTTTAGCTTTCTGGATTTGAATTGCTGTATTCAAATTGTTGTATTTGAATTGTTTTTGAATTCGCCAAGTGGTTTGGTGGGTGAGTGGCTTTGTGGCCGCCTTGACCTTGTAACTGTTTTCAAAGTACTTTGTCTCGCTTAATTGTTTCGCGGTATTTACCAGGCATTTATTGTGAGCATTTTTAAGTACCTCCATTACCGATGGTTTTGTTCAGCATCAAAGGTGTGAATGAAGAAGTCAAACAAAAGCCACTAAAAACCAATAAAGATGTACACGACTTACAACTGTCGATCTCGGCTTGGCCTACCTTAAATATGAGGTTGTTATACACTTATGGTGGGTATGTTAATTACTAAAGTACCTATAAACATTTATATTTATTGATCAGATCATGTTTTTAGCTTTTTTTACAAAACTTGTATATCGGTTAAGAAATCTATGTTTTACCTGTCCTTCTAATAAATGATTATGAATAAATGAAGAGAGCAAGTGTATTAAGCTCTTCGTATTGATTAGTTTATTTGTTTTTCTTTTTATTTTTTTGTTCAACTCTCTGCACTAGAATTCATAAATATTCAAATGGCCCGCCGAGCCAGTTTGTTTGAAAACTTGTTTTGTGGATTTGATTCGGTTTCGCGCAGTAAAGGGTGAGTGAGACCCTACAGTATGTGCACTTGAAAGAAATGCCTTACACGAACCGGTTTGCCCCTGTCTCATATACAAATCTATATATTAGCCGACTGGCTATGAATAATGACCACCCGACTGGCTGGCTGGCTGGATAGAGTTAGCTCGTTGGCGTTACAAGTGTCTCGATTCGGTTTTAGTTCGATCACAGACGAACACAAAGAAGTGTTTTCTGTCAATTATAAATCAATAAACTCGCCCAGTTGCACGGCAGATCATCGCTGAAAGTCATGAATGATTCAAATCACGAAGGGAAATCGTTCCCCACCTGAGAAACGAAATCTTCTCTGTAGAAGGTTTTTGTTTCCTCACAACGACTGATATCCATCATTAGAGGCCCATAATTGCTGAAACAGACAGGTCCGATCTGAACATAGAAGGCCGTCATTAGTCTTGTACTGAAAGCAGACATTAAATGCCCATCGAAAATTGCCAGCTATTTCTGTTAATTTTGTTCTATGGAATCACAGCCGCAAACTAATGACATCCAAAGAGGAAACAACAAGGTTGGCTTGTGGTAAGCTAATTCATTTAATTAGCAAATGCTTCACTTTGTTCACTTATTGGATTTGTGTTCATTGCGGTGGATTTATTACATTTACTGTTTATAAAAGACCAAAGTTCTTGTCTTTTTAACAAACCAGCAGAAGTTTGATTTGTAATTAGAAATCGAATTTACCTCCAGGGTATATAAACTTGCTAAGAAGAAAAAAATGTTGAAATAAATTTCTATGTAATCGAAATATTATTTGCATCAACTCAAAGCGATATCCAACTTAAGCGATTACAAATTTACCAGAAATGTTAAGCAAAAATCTGTCTAAATACAACTCGGATCATTCAGACAAAAGTTGGCCGTAGTTCAGTTAAAATCTCTAAATTGCATAAGGGAGATAGATGCCAATGCCCCTTCCACTCCGCATTCCATCCGCAATCGAAAATCCCCTTTCCACAGCCGCAAGAAACTTTCAATTGCCAACTCTGGGAAAAGTTAAAAAGCGGCACGCGGAAATTTTCTATATTCTTTTTGTTTTTGTTTTTTTTATTTTTGTTTTGTATATATATACAGGATGCCATCAAGAACAACAACTAACTGCTAAACTGTAAAGTACCTCCAGTGCCACCCCGTGACCTCTGCCCTCCATCCGGCGACTCCCATTGGCAGCCATTAAATGAAACTTAATTAGCCCTAAATAAGCAACAGAGCCAATGAGTAAAATGTGGCTGAAATGGGTGGGGGTGCGCCGGTTGGCTTTGGTATTTCAGGGCTTTGCATTTTAATGCACAAACTGAAAAATCATTGATTACTTTGGCGGGGTTTTCGGTGGGAGAAGCGGGTGCTGCTGCACTTGCCGAACTAAAAGAAAAACGTTTTGTGCATTTTACGCGATAAGTTGATTAAATTGCTTAAAAGTGGGCCGAATGGATCGAAGTTTGGCTGGGTTGTTGCAGCGGTTACACTGTGGTAGAAAATTTGTTTTAAAATGGTAAAAGCTTTTAAATCTGTGATTCAGAGAAGAACCCATGTAAGCTCTCAGTCATTTAATCTATTGAAATTTAACTTTGTATTTACTAGAATTCAACAATGTAAATATTTTTAGTTGTAAATAAAGTCACTTAAATATAACAGAAAATAATAAGCATTAATTTATGTATGCAAATTAAAAAGATATTTTTTTATTTCCCGAATCCTCAAATTAAGCTAAGAATGTATAAGTATTGTAAATATAAGACTAAAAATACGAAAACCAGTGGTGGTTGAATGAGATGATTGATATAATCAGTAAAATATATAGTGATAAAAACTATTTGGGTAATTGAAAAATAATTTTCGTAAGTGCAGGGCATTTGGTGAGTTGGCTCTATAAAATGGGGATCATAAAACGCATTAGCCGGCGGTTGAGTGGGCGGCCCGAACTCTTCCCAGATTGAGATTGAGTGCCGCTAATTTGAATCCGTAATTTCCTTGGGAGGCGTGCACCACGCCCCACTGGAACCCATGATCCCTACGCCCCCCAACCCCCTTCCCCCTCTCACCACACCCCCTTTTTCACCATATTTACCCAGTGGGTGCGACCGTAAACTGGCTTAGAACATGGCTGCAATTTTGTTGCAACTTGCAGCCGACGTAGCAATTCAGTTTACGGCCGTATTATGTGCTCCTTACTGCCGGGCCTCAGCCTTTTTGCATCTACTTGTAGTTCATCGAGTGTTCGGTTGGGAAGGGCCTTTCGAAAATAAAAAAAAAAACTAAAGAAGGGGGCGCTAGAGAAAAAGTTGCAACTTTTACGAGCCGTAACGGTCGAACGGGCAGGCGAGTACAGTTTCGCCCGGTGGAACAACACACCCGACTGGTTAGCTGTTAACAAACTAGCCGGATAGATGGAAAGATAGTTTTATTCAGCACCCGTCGTAGATGAACCCCCACAACAAACTTAAGCAGTCCGCGGGGATTTGGTGGCATCACCCCCCACCCCGCCGTCCATCCGCAAATGTAGTTCAAAGTCGTGCAACATCGTAAATCCATCGTTGAACTATAAAAAACCGTCTTACTGCAATTTGTATCTCTTTTGCTGGCTGGGTGGCAAAACGTTTCGACGGGGGTTTATAATACCTCTTACTGCTAGATTACACAAGAATATTGCAGACGTGGAAATACATGCAAAAAGGATTAGGGAGCATTTCCGATTTGATAAAGGATATATACGATTTCGAGGCAAATCGAAGTTGAGAGTTTCTGAAGAATAATTTTTACATATTACGACTAACAATCTGCTTAAAAGTTTTGACTATGCTAAAACTTTATGCAAGTTTATATCATTAAATCCGATAACTGGAACAACTAGAAGTTTTTTTTTTTTTAACATGAAAGAAAGTACAAGGTATCTCCTAGTTGAATCACTTGACTTTAGGACTCTTTCTTGCCATTTTTTTTTTGTTTTTACTTCTGTTTCTGGGGTTCTGGCAGCCGCTTTTGGCTTTGGCTTTGGTCTTTTGCTCGGTTGCTCAACCCGTGAGCACTTTTTAATCCGATTTTGTTGCATTTTTTACCACGCTAAGTGTGTGTGTGTGTGTGTGTGTGTGTGTGGGGCTGGCGATTACGCTTGCCGCTTCTTCTTATTCTGTGCCAGTGGTACCAGTGCTTCTTCTTCTTCTTCAGGCTTTTCCACCTACTTTTCCCCTTTTTTTTTCTCTCGTATTTTGTTTTTTTGATTATTTTAGTTGCAAACGCTCTGGCCGAAAGTCACCCTCATCACCCGTAGACGACGGCCCTAACGATTTTGTATTTTTTATTTAATATATGCGGTGTGTTGCCCTTTTCCCCTCCGGATTCACCTTTTCCCCTTCTGGTTTCACCTCTCCGATGTTGTGATGTTGTGGCCCCTGCTTAGCCTTGGTTGACTATTTAAAGCCGTAAAACCCTTAACCGTGGCTTAGCCGCACGGGCCATAAGTTCAACCGGAATGAGAGTGCACAGCGAGAAACGGTTCATCGAACTTGACATTGTTTTCGGCGTGGGTTGCATAGATAAATAGGAACGGAGAACTTGTAGCTTTGTAAATTCAGAGGGTGTAAATACAGGGGGAAACTATAAAAGACAAACTCAATACTTTACTCCAATGCCCAAACTTTAAAGTTTAAAATTCTTCTATAATAGTTTTAAATATATTCAAATACAAAAATATAATTGAATATATAGCCCACAAAAGTACAGCAAGATTTTTAAGCCAATATTTTAGTTTGACAATGGTTACTCAACATTAAAAAATTTTACTATTTACGAGGTTAAATATTTTTATGTAATTTTTTCAGTGCCTTGGAGACCCTCACAGGACATTTTTTTTTTGTGTGATTGTTTCTCGGTTTTATGTGGCCGACAGATCCCTCATTTGGCAATGCCAACAATGGACAGAATACCTGATTCGTTTGATAATCCTTTCGCTTGGGAAAGTGCTTGTGTACACAGAGCAGATTGCCTGGGAGTCGGCCAAGGATCGCAGGACTCCAAGTCCAAGTCCAAGTTTGAGTCAGAAACTGAATCTGAATCTGAGTCCTAGCCGGGTTGCAATTTTGCCTCGGGCTCTTATTTTCCCGTTGCCTTGGCATTCGGCTTGTCTCTGTGTGTTTTGGCCTATTTGCATTATGAATTATTTATTTTGTTTATTTCTTCTTTGCCACGAAAACACAGATACAAAGAGTTCGGCGAAGAGAGAGGGGTAGGGGTATGAGCAAACCGAACCCGGAAAATGTTGCAAAAGTGGAATACTTGACGTCGTCTCAGTGATAAACGTGGGCGGCCATATAAAAACAAAAACGGGCCCAAAGAGAAAAACCAAAAATAAAGCGAACGAAATACGCGAAAAGTGTTTGCTCGGATTAAATTTATGAATATTATATTCAAGCAAAAGTTCTGCCATCCGAAAACCCGAACCACTGCAATAGCACAAGTTTGTCTATAAATTTTTTTGCGCTTCCACCCAGTCTGTCCGGAATTTACGGTCCTCCCCCCAAAAACACCCAATGCCACCCGCCCAAAAAAATAAGGAGGTAAATTGCCGGCTATTGCAGCCCGCTTAAGGGTATAATTTTGGTCAAGTTGTTTATTTTGATGGCGGCCCCGTAAAATGATATATCGACTGTTCTATATCTCGATGGGGATTCGATGTTAATGAGAAGGCCGTACTTACTGGGCTCGTAAAGTATGTGACTGCTTAATCCTTTCAGCTCCAAGGATACCTTCAAATTCATACAAATCATTCGTTACAATCGTGTAGGATCTGCAAAGTAAAAAGATTTTAAAGAAACATTAGTTTTAAGTTGATTGTGAGTCTTTTAAGCATTTATTTTATTGTTTATTACGTTTTCAGTTTAAAAATGTTGTGGATCTACCTTGATAGGCCAATTCTCATTAACGAAAGCTATTAAATCCGACTAAAGCACGCCAAGGATCTACTCATCCAACATGGCTTAAAAACAAAAGACTCCTCGACTGTCTTTGTTCATAAAGGAAATTAACTCTTTTCATGTCCCAATTTGCATTAAAAATGTTATAAATTCGCTGGTAAGCGTTCCGAAGGCAACTAGGCATATATAAATCTACCCTAAGACCCTTCGAAAAAGGCCAAACTCGTCCTGTTCCTTGGGGCCAGGTAAAGTAGTAAGTGATTGTAGCTCCTTTTGCGAGCGAAATGGTGGGAGGTGGTGAAGCGAAAGGTGTGTCGACTGAAGGGTGGAAAAAGGGGGGTGGAGATGGGGCGGTGGATGGATGGGTTTAAGAGCGATGAATTTGGAATGAATGCAATCTTGCTAAAATATGCAAGGAACGCTCACACACAGACACACCCACCTACACACGCACACACTCAGACATTAAACATTGAAGCGACAAACGAAATGAAAAACGGCTGTGCAAATTAATTTTACGTTGTACGAACAACAACAACTATGGCAACAGTTACAGTAACAACAAAAGTAACTGCGTTTGTGACAACACTTGGCGAAAAAAGAGCATTAAAATTTACTAAAAACAAAAATCAATGGTTCAATCTATAATTCTGTTTATGAGCAGAGTAAGAACTGAATATATATAGTTGATAAATAAAATAAACCATCTCCTGATACATAAAGTATATGAAGCAAATTCTATTTATATATAACTACTAATCTTTAAGAAATCTTGATATTACTATCAAGATAGTTATAGTAGTTTAATCACAAGTGTTGTTTGGCTTTTATAATAGCATTATTCCAACTAACTAAAATACTTTAATTTGGTACAGTTTTTAAGGAACGAATCACAGTGGAAAAACTTTATTACTAATTAAAAAGGTTTATTTTTGCAGTGCACAGTGGAACCTCCCGGCGAGGACGATGAATAGCAAACAACAACAACAGAAACTATGCAGGGCACGCCCATAACTCCAACATCTACATGAGAATGGGCCTCAGCTGTGTGGGGGGCGGGGTTTTTCGGTGGAGGCGGGGGGAGGCGGGGACAAAGCGGGATGCCAAGGATAAGGATGACTTCCAAACAGCTAGACAAACATTTAAAGGATTGCCAGCAGGATCCCGCCTCCCATCCACACTTTATTTCGCTTTAATTACCAAGCTCTCAGTCTGTTGCTGGTTGGAGCGACACAAAAAAATCGCTACAAAATAGGGCGGCAAATAAATAGGCAAGGGTAGCTACTAGCTACCCTCGTGGTTCCGGAATTTCCTGGAAAAAAGTCTGTACGTAGGCCCTAATACTTTAATAATATAAGGTGCTATTATAATTACTTTCCTGGCTTACACGAGAAAGGCCTTGATGTGGCTTAATTTGTATAGAGGCTTATTTATACAGCATGATTTTTTGGTATCTATGTACACAAAAAAATAATAAGATCAATAGAAATATACACATAAATAATAAAATGTTTTACGTTTCAATGTTTTACTTTTAAACAACCCAATAAAATTAATTAATAAATAAAGCTGCTATTGTCATTAAAGTAAAGATGTTGAGTAACATTTTGAATTAAATAAGTAAAACGTTTCGACAAGGAAATAATGTTTACGTAAATTTTTCTTAGTGTTCCAACTCTTGAGTATCTTGTGCTTGAAAATTAATTTATGTGAACAAAGAAATCGACCAGGAATCGAAGGCTCAAAAGATAAAAAGCTGCAACTTTCGAGTCAGCGTTCGTCGTGCAAAGTCCACAAATTACATTAAAACCCTATTAGCCTGGCTATAGAAAAGCAACCCAGTGGCAGGAATAAACAACCTAGAGCTACTGCTGCCCAGAGTCGCTTAGCGGCCAAACTGTTTTACAATTAAGCATTTAAGGCCATGGGTAAAACAATTTCATGGTGAGTGCCTCGCGCCACCTGCACATTTCCGAACAAAATAGCAAAATAGCGGAGCAGTTAGCAGGTAGCAGTTAGCTTTTTATTTAACCCATTACTCTGGCTGCTGCAGGTAAATAAAGCCAGCACTAAAATGTTGCCCAGCGGCTGCCGCCGGCAAAGCCACCCGAAGCTGCAAAAACGTGGTGGGGTGGCAAAAACGACGCCAGTCTGCACCAATAAATAAATTCGCAAACACCCCAAAACAAACAGTTGCCAGCATCAGCAGCAACAGTGGAAACTGGAGGGCAACTTTGACTTTAACCACACTGCACCAAGTTATCCCATCTATTTTTTCTGGCTCCTTTGGGTTGACATTACTTCTATTCCTTTTTTTTTTTTTGGTGGCCCTTTTTGGCCATCTACGATGTGGCGTGTTAGCAATATGCATATGGTAAGTCCTTAAGACGAAGTTTTTCGGAGGGCTGATGGGAAAAGCTGGTCGGGGAAGCTTTTATTTGATTAAATGTTCTTTACCTTAAAAGCGGGAAAAATAGTTTTTCCGTCGTTTATCTTGGTAAGATACAAGGTTTCAATTACCAATGCGGAGTAATGGAATTGAACAGGTGATGAAGCGATATCAATAAGCCATCTGTCTTTATTACTGCAATGGAGTTTGCTGCTCAGCAAAGTTAATTCCAACTATTTTATGTTCTTTCAAGGAAACAACTTCTTTTTGGATTCAAATAATTTGTATAGCTTAATTTTCATAGTGTTATTTTGTTGAGCTCCAAGTATAAAGGCAATTGAACCTTAAAATTGATCATATCCCAAATACCAAACCCTAGGACCTCGGAAAACTTAGAGGTTTTGCTTAGCACAAGTTTCCTGAGCTTCCTAAGTACTCCGAATTTCAATTAAAGTATGTAAGCACTGGCGAGGCAACCAAGTTTCAATTAACCCGTCGAACTCTTGGCTGATTGAATTCCAGCGCATACTTTTTTGGCTGTTGGCTTAGTTGTGCAACTTGAACTTGGCAGCAAGTCGTCGTCGTCTTGGCCTCACATTTCGCATCCTTAAACTTCGCTCTTATGCAGACATACGGGTAGTTAAGTCGCCCTCAGATACTCGCATATACTGGCACATTCTGAAGGGGAGAGATTACTTCCGTACTTTTTATCTTCATGCGTTCAGGGTGCGCACTTGCCGCTTAAAAAGTCAACGGAGCAAACTACCAAGGCAGCCTGCCAATTTGTGACTGTCTTTTGCTAACCCTCAGCTCTCAGCTCACCAGCTCACCAGACCTCAGACATGAGACTCAGCATATATCCTTATATTCCTCATTTTGGTCCTGCCAAAGCGCGACGGTGCAAAGCTGACAGCTGCTTAAATAATTTCCAGTCATGTGCGCCGCCCACAAAACACAACTAAACCGAACGTAGAGCGTCGAAAAAAGCGGAAATAAAGGAAGGCCAACCGCTACAAGAACTGGGAAAAAGTTGCCATCTTATGCCGTATTTTCTTTTTTTTCCCCCTCAGCTTCCTGCTACTTCCGGACGGGGCGGAGTTCTTGTCCTTTAAGTCGACTTTACGTCGTCGTCTGTGTATCAATATGCGGGGTCAGTACTTAGATACCCTGACTCGGGGTAGCACCATCGCCGGAAATGGCCTCTTCGCAGGAAGTCCCAAAGATGACGAACTCCCTTTCACTCAAGTGTGAAGTTGAATTTTTGATGCGAAAATTAGTCAGAAATTAAACACCCTTATTCAAGTTAAGATGGAGATAAAATCCATATTTGATTTAAAAATTTGTAAAAATAGAAGAAAAATAGTAGAAGCACAATTACCTGACTTTTCTGTTAACTGTTTAACATATTTAATAAAAATTATAAAAATTCAACGATTACTAAACCCGAAAAATTCTTTAGGTTTTGTAAAACTGTTTAATTTTATTTTTTCCATCAATCAAAATACCAATTACCTACTATTTACCTTTTTACTTTCGCAGCAAGAAAAATCATACCTTTTGTTCGCTCTGAAGGAAATTTTTAAGTCGAGTGGATCCGAGCATTTGGGCGGTGAAAGCGGGAAAATCTATGTTCCTGCTACATGTTTAATTGCCGCTGCGTGAAGATGTTAATCTATTTTGAGCGTCGGCTAACAAAAACTGCTGCCTGTCGTTGGGACTGCTATATGGTAGTATTACCACTACTACTTCGAGTTCTGCTGACAGGGAACATTGTTTAGCTGGCTCAAAGGCACCAAATGACAGAGATAGATCGGCGAAACGAGAGGGACTAAAAGCTGAAAGCAATCAGCAGAGACTAATTCAAGTTACTTCTCTAAAAGCCCGCTTTGGCCAAGGCTTTGAGCCGGCATCGCGGAAATGACGAGGAAATTGTGTAAATTGATTATAGATAGCCCGGTTTCTATGCCCAACTACCAGATTTTCCCCACCGCCTTCCACTAAGTGGAAAAGTCAATCATAGCTGCGTGTGTATGCAGTCATATCGAAGTATTCCTTACTCTACATATAAACCTACATATATATATATATTTAAATTTAACAGTCTCCTTTGTCGACTTCTTTGCCACTGGTTTTCTGAAAGAATGCCTTCCACAGCAGAAAAACAAAATTTATTACGAATGAAAATTAATTAAATTAAATGGACTGTGAAAAATTCTTGCTCAATATTATCCGGTCCCTTCTTTATTTTCTGCCATCTTCTTTTCAACAAAGTATTAATATTAAAGTTTTCGATGAGCACTAGCAATAAAGGCAGCCAGAGGATGTGGTAAAAGTCGATTGGGGATGTAATTAAAAATGTTTTTTATGATGTGGCTTGCTGTAATGCGCTTCAAAATCTCCTTTAAGGATTACTATGTAAAACATACTATGTAATCCATTGAACGACTTTAAAGGGTCGTTATTTTTGTTGAACTATATAAACACGATTAAATCATGCGTTTGTCGAGTTGAGTGTTCACTAAAAGGGATTATTGTAAATGCTGCAATAATTTCTGTTTGAAACCATATTCGGATGAAATTCAAAATGATTTATTATGTCTTTGCAGTGTGCAGAAAATCAAATTATTTTTAATTGAACATTGCACTTACGGTTCTTTTGTGAAATATTTATTTTCACAAAGTAAACTCTTTAAGCTTCTGTGGTCGTTTAATAAAGCAAACGAAATCATTTAAGAATAAGTTAAGTAATAAAAGGATGAGAAAAAAAAGAAACTTTGTTATGCATTTGGATTAAATTAACCTTCGCACACAGCAATATCAAAAATATTATTTTCACTGATAAACATTAATTTTAACATTTATTGTAACACATAAATACCTTTGTAATTTATAAAGTGTTTTTATAAAATTACGAAGGCCATAACAAACAACACAATGTAATTGGATAACATCTGCATATTTGAAATAATTTCTGTAATTCGCTTTAAGCCATTTAACGCATGCCATAAGCCACAAAATTGGTCTCACCACCCGATTCAAGGAAAGCGACACCCTCTCAACAGATCATCACGCCAACCGAATTGTACCCAAATATATATTTTCAAAAGAATTCCAGCTCACGTATTTTAAAAACATTCCTTAATTAACCGCCCACTTAGCTCATGTGGCGCATTATATTATACATTCAAGCCCCTTCGAGCGGAGCTCTATAATCTTTTATCTGCTCGGTACACACACGCAATGAAAGAGACGGCGACAGGCTGCGGGGGAAAGAGAGGGGTGGGAGGGAAAACACTTGGAAAACACATATATAAATGCGCCATAAATATAGATCTTATTAACCTGTTGACATCAATTTCCACACACATTGCGATTACCGCACAAGTGAGTGTGTGTGCATCTCCTCCAAAAAATAAAAAAAAAAAAGAGAAAGCAAACGCTCGAAATGCCATCGTCATGTAATTTAATGGGAGGGAATCCACCAATTCTGGGTGGCTGTTCGAGTAGCATTGAAATAGCTGAACGAGGCCTAAAGAGGGGCTTTCGCGGGAGGATTTCGGGGGGTTTTGTTGGCTGAGGACTCGGCGCAAACGAAATCAGCGCAACGACAGTCGTCCTTGTAGTCGCTGATAAGCTTTGATTTCCTGTTACAGGCAGCAATGGCGTCGACAAAGTCGTCGCCTCTCTCACACAGATACTCGAACTCACCCACACACACACACACACACACGCACTGCCATTGATTCACCGATACTCCTGCAAACTCAAGCGACATATTCACACACACTCTTTGGGCCACATGCAAGGCGCAATAGCAATTCCAATACCAATGCCACTACCAATACCAATGGCAATCGCAATGAGCGTGGGCGGATGAAGCATGTTGAAATCCGCTTAGAGACTCTACATTTTTAATACCCAATAACCAAGGAGTTATCCGGAGAAGTATGCACAGCATTTCGAATGGGGCATGTAACTGGGAAACCGATAGCTTGGAGAGCTTGCACGATGATGCTCGAGGGAGCACTTTCAGGCCTAATAAATTAATTGCTTAACACAGAGATAACAAGTAACAGATATAGCCAAGCCTTACTAAGACAATACCCTTACAGAGGGTATTTTAACCCTTATGTTAGTAACCGGGTACCCGGGTACCCCCCGCGGTATATCTGTGTGAAAAGCTTAAAGCAAGTTCAATATTTCATGTTAAGCTCTTAAATCGTCGTTTTTTAACTTAAAAGGAAGCTAGTTGCGAGTTCATTTAATTTATATATATTTTTTTTATTATATTTTTTTATGCTTAAACTTCAGCCATCGCCTCATTAGTAACCGGGTACCCGGGTACCCACAGTGGAAAGCATAGGAAATAAAGTGAATAAAATTTTTATAAATGCATGCAATATAATTAATTACATTGAACACACTGGACACGATTTACTGAATGTTCGTCACATACAGGTTGGCGACAATTGGCACAAGACTTGCGTGTCTTTCGCCGTCTTCTTATTGGCAAAGCATTGCAGACATAGCAAGATCCTATAACCATTTTTCTTCCGGTTTTATCTTCTGGAATCTCTGGACCAGGATTTACCACGACTGTTTCTGTCAATGCATGGCCTAAAATACTTTGAATGGCAATCTTTGTTGAAAAGTGACGCATTATTTGTGGATTCGCGGTACGATTTTCAATCATCGGCAATGCTAGTTCCTCACTTAGCTTACGCATAAATTGACGACGTTCTGTCGTTTTTTTTTATCATTTTATTATTTTTTTAGAATAAATTATATATGTCGCAAGTGAAGAAATGTCTAACATATTGAAAAACATTGCCATTGGCCATCTCGAGAATCGTCGTTGACTGGTGTATCTCCGCACCATTTGGTCCATTGTGTCGACTCCAGTTTTATATTTATTATAGACATTTATTATTTCTGGTTTCTTTTTAGCGTCATCACTATTTTTTTTTTCCTTATATTGTCACTTACTATTAATATTTTAAGAAAAAAATATTTTGGAAAAATTTTTTTAATAAAATAAACAAAATTTTTGATATTCAGAATTATGGGTACCCGGGTACCCGGTTGCTAAAAGACGTCGGTAAAGTTGGTTACTAACATAAGGGTTAATTTCAGTCAGAAGCTTGTAACGCAGTGAAGGAGAAACCCCAAATCCCATAAGGTATATATATTCTTGATCAGCATCACGATCTGAACGACCCCTGCCAAAAATTCGAAAGCCCATAACTTCTCTAACTTAAGTCAGATTTTTGATTGGTATACCTCTAAATGCTTATGAAGTAGTTTTTAAAACAACTGCATAGTTATTTTGGTTAAGATTTTAAGTCAATTTTTTTTTTCTATGAAAATCCGGAAAATGTTTTTTTTTTTTTTTAAATTAATTAGTTCCTCCTTCAAATTTATACAAATTCTTTAAAAGCCCCTCAAATTATAAAGAGAACGCACCACGATAAAAAATATATATAACCAGGAATGTACGTTTTTATAAAAACAATTGCCAAACAAAATTCCTTCCAAGTATCCCGATGTCGGAACTCTGCTCAGCATCCCCAAATCCTCCTCTTTGTTTTTCCCCCAAATTATTTCGCTGACGAATTTATTAGCAAGGCGATGCCTGGAGTCTTTATTTTATTTTCGCATTCTTTTCAGCTGTCTTACTATATATTTTCAATTTGATTTTTTTATTTTTTGCTAACGACGTTATTGACTTTTATAGCTTCGCTATTGCAGCGGTGCGTGCGTATAGAATGTGTGTGTTCGAGTGGGGGATAACTTGTAATTCCGTTTATTTTTTCCCGCCTGTCTGTTTTTTGTTTGTACTTTTTATTGGCGGCGACACGTAACGTGCGGTGCGTAAAAAGCGTGAAAGAGACAACCGCATGCATTTGCCGGATTGCCAGCGGAAACGGAAATCACAACACAACGCGCGGACTAAACATGACAGCCAAAAGCTGTCATGTCCCACAGCAATCCGTGTATTTCTGTGTGTGTTCGTGTGTGTGTGCATGAGGATATTGTAAGCGATGCCCTGGGAAAAAAGTGTCACCAGCGAAAGGAGAGAAAAAAGCTGAACCGGACTGAGCCGAAACGAAATGAAATGAAATTGCAGGCCCAGGCCCCAACTACAGACTTAATACGATTGTGGTCTAATGAATTAAAGGCTGAACCAACACACACGAACGGGGAAATCCAAGACAAATCAACGCAGAAAAATCTGCTCGGTGAACGGTGTGTTCCATTTGTACACTCAGAGGAACTAATCCCTACACCAAAAAAAAAAAAAAACAAAGTTTGTATTGAGATTTAATTATAGAACAAATACCATCCAACATTCCTAACTTTGTAAAAAATAAAATTTGGAATTGATTTAAATCTTAAAACCAAATCTTAGTACTGTGATAACTGATAAAAAATAATAATAAGAAGTCTATGTTTTCATGTCTTGATATTCTGTTCATGTGAGATCATATCAATCAAATATTTATGGTTTATTTTCTACTTTTAAAAAGTATCTTACAAATATAAAACCTTCGCTTAAAGCGTATTTAAATAAAGGCTTTGCTTTAACTCAACAATGATTGATTTAAAACCATACTTGATCGAGAAGGGTAAAGCTCCTCTGGCTTATAGCTTTCTAGCTTATATTCCCTGATACCAATCTCAAGAACATTGTATGTTTTTTTCCATGTGGAAAATACAAAACTAACACTGAGGCCCAGAAGATTGTAGCAAAACGTGTGCCACACCAAAAACAAAACCCAAAGCAAAGCAAAGCCAGGAAAAACAAAACAAAACGAGTGGAAAAAAAAAGAAAACTAAGGAAAAGGACATCATGGTGCTGGAAAAGCAAGTGAAAAATTGTAGGAACAAAAGTGAAGCGAAGCCATTGAAAAAAAAAAACACACAGGCAGTAAAAGATTGAATTCGTATCTATGTCCATGTATCTGGCCGACAACCATTTCCCATCCCCACGAGGAGGGGGTCAACTGATTGTGTGTGCCTGAGCGAATAACCGGCCGGGCAGATCTGCCATCTGAGACCTATGTGGACATGGTGCGTTTAACCACGTAATAGTCTCGGCGGCTCTGCGGATTTACGGTAGCAGTCAGAGGGCTTAGCACAGTGGGCCCCAAAAGCGGACTCCAGGGTCCTAGCCATCCATATAATTAAACCAATTGGGGCTCGAGTGGGGAATAAAGGTATGTCGGGGCCTCTAACGAGCCTCAGTTTAGATTATAAGCCTCTTAAAGCCAGATGTAAACTTAAGTGCCCTGGGAATGTTTTAAAATTGGACGAAACAAAATTTCATAAATTACTTTAAAAAAAAACAATAAAGTATCAATCAATCGTGTAAGAGGGGTGTAACGATAGCTTAATCTTTTAACGAGTTTTTCATGGTTCAGTTATTCTGTTCCATAAAAATTTGTAATTTAAGGTAATAAAAGTCTTTATTTAAATTTCTTTAAATTTGAATTTCCCAAATTTAAAATCCTTTTCTAAATACTATGAAAACTAAAAATGACCATGGAATTAAAACCTGTATCCAATAAAAGTAATTGTCAATAAACCAACAATTTAAAGGGAAAATAAAATGCACACAATAAAAATTAGATTTCAAAATAAAAAGCAATTCTAGAAACTATGTCCCTGCAGTCAGTTTTAAGTGATAGATCATAAGCCCTATATATTTTCACAGCACACGTTCAAATTGTTATCATTGTATCCCAGGCTCCCCCAGTCTATTGTTCCATCTCGCACAGATTCATGGCCATTTCCCATTTGGAGCCTGCCTTTCAAGTCCTCGCCTCCGTTCACATTTTTCTTTTTAATAGGAAAAACACGTCTACAGTCTCCTGGCCGGGGAGTGCGTGTTTGGCCAGCTTTGTTTTCGCATGTGAAAGTATTTAATTCAATTTGCGCTTAATTGAGACAGGCTGACTGTACAGGCCGCCCAGCCCAACGGATCCCCGCCCCCAAAATGCCGCACCAGTAGGCAGCTGTCAAGGCAAAACCAAACGAAGCGTTACGCTAGCTGACAGCCGCCTGCCACCCAGCCGCCCAGCCCCACCCCAAAAAACACCACCCACCCAACGAAACCCAACCCCACCCGCATCACCCAAACAAAATTCCATTCCACACCCCACCAAGTCAGTTGATAAAGCATCAAAAGAAATGTACGGCCAAGTGTTGTATCGTTCGTTGTCTTAACAATTTATAAATTAATTATGTATGCACTGTGTGCGATGTGTGTTGGCCAAAAGCCGAGCCAAAAGCAGCCACGACTCAAGACCAACATATGCACACACACTCGTATTTAGACATACTCGTAGTCTCACATTTATGTACTTAGCCAGACACCATATGCGTAGTCATACATTTTAAATATAAACGCGTTAAATGTTTCAATGTCACTCGCTTAGAGAGTTGTCAGTTGTCATTAGAGATGGACGTGGTACAGATTTTTTCTGGTTTGCGGCCATGCCAACACCAGAATACTAAGTGCCTGGCTAATAAATCATTAAGCCAGCTGGGCGGTTTTACTGGAGAAATTCAGTTATGGATATATTACGATTTTCTTAGATAGATGTGCTCCACAAGTTACTCCCTTTAATTACAGAGTCAGTAAATTATAAATCCTACTATTACCGAAGATCACGTAGTGAAGAAATTCGTGAATTAAAATACCTTTATCGGATATTTAAATTAGATTTCAAAGTTGACCTGCAAAAAAAGGATTTAAAATATAAAACAACCTATTATTTTTATTCCCTATAAAATTGCACATATTTTTCAGTATTTTATTTTTAATTTACTTGTTTTGTCTAGCCAAAAAAATTGATTTTAAATCACGTAAGCCTGAATGAACTCAGGTGATTTATTTCTTTGATAATGCGATTTAACCTTAAGTCGCAGGCGTATTTTATGTTTTTCTAATTTTACGGCGCCGTTTTTATGGTCTTAGCTATATCCAAAACCAACCATGCTAATATTACGACCTTCTTTTACCCTTCAGTTGTTTCAAAAATTGTTATTTAATATTTCGCCAAAATTGCGTTAGGGAAAAGGGTTCTAAAACATATTTACATGGCTCAAACTTATTGTTTCGGCGTGTCAACCAATTTGCAATACTGAGTGCCAAGTGTCACGACACATTCCCCCAGCTAAAGTTGTCAACTTTTCGCCGGGTTTCGCATTTCACAAACTGTGTCGCATTACACATTTTTAGATTCAAAATTGTTTAGCTCGACTGCTGCTGCTTTGTCTCACTAATTGTCACTAAATATGGCTTCAGTTAATTCCAGTTTCAGTTACTTAGCAGCTAGCTGGCTACACGAGTGACTTGAAATCGAGAGAAGTGGCGAGGGATACACACCCGTCCATCATTTGATAAACTGTCTGTCTGTCAGTCATTCAGTTAGTCAGTAAGTCAGTTAGTCAGTGAGGCAGGTGAGTCAGTGAAGCGCTCAATCTTCTCACATTTTTTAGCACCTTCGTCAGCTTATCCAGCTTGTGTCAATAGCGTTTGTGCTTCTTTCGTTTGGAGTGCGAAAAATGTTGCAATATCTTCTTCACTTGGCACTCTGACAGATTCGCAAAACGCCTTTGGGGCTTGGCCCAACCAAATAGTTTTGAGGATGCTGTCAAACACTTTTTGTCACTCTCCTCCCACCATCGTCTGTTATTTCTGATGTGTGTCAAAGTTGGCAGATAAACAAAAACCGACCGGGAGCTGAACAACAACAGATTAAGGAGCTATAACTTCTAGTGCAAGATGTATGGGCATTAAGCTGGAGTTGAAACCCACCCAACAAGCTTGTAAGCCCTTTGGCTTACACATGTCGGAGCCATAAAACGATAAAATTATCCCTTCTGCCCCAGGGTCTTAGGGTAAAAAGCTCATTTATATTGAATAGAATAACATTACCTTACCAGTTTTACAACATGGACAATTAAAAGAACGATGTAGAAATGCTATTTTAATACAAAGGGTATTCAAATTTCCAGGCAATTCAAGTTTACATTTTATTTGTACCGCCCAGAGACATTTCTTAGTTAACTGACAGCTCCATACTTATCATTTTATTTTATTAGTAGGTCAGATCCACTTAAAAGACATTTAAACATGCAATGCAGAAAACTGCACAGTAGTTTGAACTAAACCAATTAATATGAATTAAAGCAATTGCATTTTATTTATGACAGACACTAAATCATCCCAAGTTTATGTAAGACGGAGAACATTTAAATAAAAGTTGTATTAAACACATTTTATTTATTATCAATTCTCATTTATTACTTTTTTGATCAGTATATCTATAAACTTTTTAGGAAGAGTATCCACAAAGTTCCCAAAGCTTCCTACAACATTTCTAATCGTGTTTAATTGCTCAAAGTTATTATTTTGATTAGTTTTTGTATTTTTCTTTATCTCATTTTCAACGCCGTGAGTTTAATACGATAAAAATGCTTGCTTGACCTTGAGGCGCATCTAACGATTATATTTTTTTTTTGCGGTTTGAGCTTTGTTTTTTTTTTTTTTGTATTTTGTTCTAACTATGGTGCTATATTCACAATTCTCTTTCAGTTTTTGTCTATCGTTTACTACTCATCGATTCAATGCTGTTGTTTCTGTCTTCGGTTTCTTTTTTTGTCTCTTAAATTGCTCATTTTTGTTGCTGCCTTCTCAGTTAACATTTACTTTTTCTCGATTCAAGCTAAAAATGATTTTTGTATCTTTTCGTGTAATCAAGAGAAGCACCTTGCAGCGATTTTAATTATTGATTTTGTGGCGCAGTCGGTTTTTGTGGTTCGTTCCAATCATTATTATTTGACTTTCGTACAGCTCATGCATAGTTATTGCTATTGTGGGTTTCGACTTGAGGGGTGGTGCTGTGGGTCAGGGGGTTGGGGTTGGAAAATGGGAGATGGGGGGCCCTACCCACATGGGCAAATCTTTAACTAACTGAGAGTCACCTGATTGTGTGCAATTATAAGGGGTTCAAACAGTACAGAAGGCACTAATCGTTAAAAGTAAGTGTGCCTTGTACAGCAAAGATATATTGTTGGTAAAATAAAAATAAAATTGGATTGCCTTAATATTTTGTACACAAATTATAGAATAAAAATAAGATATATAATATATATCTACAATAAAACATATGGATATAATTTGACCAATTAAAAACACAAAATATTACAACATATTAAAATAAAATAAAATACAAAAATTTATTTATTTTCAATAATAATAATGAAAGGTAACAATCAATAGAAATTTAAGATTAAATATTTTAAAAATTATAGAAATATAAATGAACGTCTTATTATTTCTCCTTATTAGGTTTCCCTTAGTCAGTGCTCACTGTGGTTGCATGTGCCTAGCTCGACTGACCCACTCAGCTGGCTCAGCTTCATAAGCATCACTCAAAACGTTTCAGCTGCTGCTGTTTTGCTTATTTGCATCAAGTCGAGTGGGTTTCGCTTCTTTTTATTACGTTCTTTTTTCCTTATTTTTTCTTATTTTTAATGATTTCTGCTCTATGGTTGCGAGTTGGAATAATAAGCAGCCGCGAGAAAAATGCAAAAAATAATTGTTATAAAACAGTTTATAAGTCAAGGTCAGGCAAAGCTCTTTTTTTTTAGTGATGCAACACTTTGCAACCCCGCTCCCCGTTTTTTTTTCCTTTACTAAGCTGGGGGCAACCTAGTTCCGTTTTATTTATATTTGTATTAAATGCTGGCTGCGGTCCTCTATGTGTTTTATATATGCGCATTTGTTTGTGGATGCACTCATGTACTTATATATAAAACATTGCATTTTTATTCCGGATCTGGCAGGCGCAAGTGGTTTTCGCCCTTGTGCTTAGCCATCTCAGCCTGCAAATGCATTAAATCCAGCCTTGAACTATAATTTACTTTGCGCACAAGCACATGGAAAATATATCGTGTTTGGTATGGTTTCTTTTTGTTTACTATTTCTTGGCACTTTTATAATTTGGCAAATTCGGTTGGCACTTTGCTTCCGATTGAAATCTTTTATTTGATTTTGGTTTTCCAAATTGGCATTTCCATTTCCTCGGCTTGCCACAATAATCTTGTCAATATATCAATAAATTAATCTGATAAAATGGGGATCACAGAAAAGCCTCTTTAAAAACTGTAGCTGCTCAATTTAACAAATGGCTTAAGTAAGTATTAAAAACATGTTGCCAATAAAGAATATCTTTATTTTATCGAAAAAAGATTTAAATTTAAGTTGGAATTTAATTTATCTACCACATTGATCTCTTAAAAATATATTGTTTCTTTCCATTTATTGAAATGAAACTTAAAAGAAAGTTCAAAATGACGTCGAAGTTTTCCCCAAATTATAATCTTTTAAAACAATCCATTTCAATTTGGCCCCAAAAACCCCAAATTGCTAAAAAGATACACAAAACGGCCAGCAAAGGAGCCACAGCCATTTAGTGCTATTAAATATATACAATTTAATAGATTAATTGATTCTAAAATAACCCAAAAATATTCTGTTGAAAGCCTTTTTAATAGCATTAAAAACACAAAAAGGGCACCCCGAACAATCGTCCCTCGCCCCAAAAGCGACTCCACTTCAGTTTATCCCCAGTGAAGCACACACAAAAATATCTTGATGAAGATGAAAATATTTTCCAGTTGCGTGCGCCAAAGCTGAAAGCCAATTTAAGTATAATTTCCTTTAAGTAATTAAATTTGAATCAGAAATCTATGAGCAGACAAAATGTTGTTTGCCGTTGCTGCTGCTGAAGTCGTTGTTATTTTGTTTAGACAAAACTCCAAGTTGGCAGCAGCTCATTAATATTTCTTTGCATGGGAGACGCTTTCGGTGGCGTTTCGCCTTGAAATGGGTCGTCTGGGCTTCGAGTCAATGTGTGCGTAATTAAGACAAAAGGTCACCGAGGGCCCAGCGATATTCGGTGGGGATCCGGAGGTCTGCCACCTGGTGCCTATTCAGAGGCCCATACCCAAACAATACCCATTAAGCATATTAATCATATTCAACATGGGCTAAACATGAACATTTAAATAATTGAGCAAACAAAATTGAATATACCACGGTGTCGTATACGTGATATTAAGTAGTTTACTTTAAAGTTACCTCTGTAAACAACGAATAAAATTAACTGACGCGGTAAAAGCTCATTGAAAAATCAAACAAAAACTTTGTTTTGGTAGCAGAGAACAAAGATTTAGAAAACTAGTAAATTGCCCAATATTTTGTATAAAACTTAACGATATACATAGATCTATTCATTTATATTGAAAATAAATCTTATATTCGAACATTTTCCCCGAAGATCATTTCCACACCATCAAATTTATCAAATGCACTGAATAATTTACATCAATTCACATAAATTCTCAAACATATTCAAAGGAATAAAAATAAAACAAAAATTAAGCTAAATTTATATTCAAGCGTTGCAGGGGGATATAAGCACTGAAGGTACTGAATGTATTACATTGCCAAACATTTCGATCACGTACGCAGAATTTTAAGAACAAAAGTGCGCCAAGAAAAGCAAAAAGGGAGCACTAAGATGCTGCTACAAGAGGAGAAGAGTTCCGAATGCTCACACACCATTTAAATACAGCTTGAGTGCATGAAGTTTTGTGCTTATTGTGCAGCGCACAGTGGGTCAAACTTGCTGGAAACTACTTACAATAAGATCACTTATTTCTATTGTACATTAATAAAAACAGCTTTAATAAACATTTTTTCATTTATTAGCAAATAATTATATATTATTTTTATTTTATTTTAATTTTATTTCAAAATATAATTATTATTAAAACATTCACATTCATTTTTTGTAATTTACCATAGATGTAGTTACTTTATATATTAATTGAATGCATTTAATTGTTGTATTAAATTTTTTTGTAAAACTTGCGTCAACGGAATAATAAAAATCGTTCATTTATATTTCATTTATTTAATAAGTTTATTACCACTGTGCTCCGCAACGTGCAACCAATCCGAGCTGAAGATGCTGGTGGCTCTTGCTGCATTATGGAAATGGTCGCGTCTTACGCGTGTATTCGCTGCCATTAAAAATGCTGGATGGTGGATGGTGGGGCTGGATTGCGGAAAAGTGGGTTGGAAAAATGTTCTTGGAAGAGTGCGGGAAATGGGGCGGTGAAAGCGGTAAGCGGGAAAGCGGGTGAAGAGCTGCAGTCTGCAGTGGCTCTTCCTGCCGACGCTGAATTCTCAGCCGAGCACGTGGTGTGAATGACAAATTACACACGGCAACCAGCAGCAGAACAAGAACAAGAAGTACGAGTGGCGATAGCGGCAGCAGTAACTTTTTTTATTGTTGTAAACGATTTATGCAAAAAAAGGCTATAAAGGCAAACAATGGCCACAAGTGTAATGGCTGCTCGGGCCTCACACATTCCGGCTGCACAAAAGACCGAAATTGCAGCATTTAAATAGTTGACAATAAGCTTGCCAACGAGTTTTTGGCCAGCTGCTGCGGGGGCGTTGAGTAATTTTATTTTTCCTCGCTTTTTTCTCTGCCCACTTTTTACCCGCTAGTCTCAAGTTGGCTTTTGCCGAGAAGTGGCTCACAAAGTGCTGGCCAACAAGTGAACACATGGCTGCAAAGCAACAACAAACAAAAAAACACAGGCGAAGGCAAATTGACGGCTAAGAGGGTTCCAAATCAAGGCTGGTTTATACGGCAGGTGTAATATAGGTCCGAACATTGTTTGCGGCCAAGTTATGAACTGTCACATGAAATGTGAAAAATGTGGGAAAAGTCATCCTAAATTATTAAAACATTGTTTATGTTATTGCTTGCCTTGTCTGTTTGCACCACCTAATAATTGCTCAATTCAAAAAGGTGCATGTTCAGTTTTTATACAGTTTAAATCTAGCATAAGCAACTGATAGTTTAAAAAATTTATATTTTAGGTGATTGGAAGTACTACATAGATATAGATTTACTAACAAATTTAAAGAAAACCCACGTCTATAATATTTTAATATTACTAAAATCTATTTGGGTAGTCAGTGTAAAAAATAGATTTTAAATTCACCCATGATTTTTTGATTCACTTTCACCTGTCGGCAACCTGATGGAATATTTTTCAATTAGAAGTTCAAACCAAATACAAATCCTCTGCCAAAATACGTATTTTTATGTACAACAATGGAAACTGAAAATAAATGCATAGTATCGCAGATACAAAACGCCATGAAAATTCCAGCTGATATACTCCAAACCGAAAACCACGCCCCTGCCACAAAAACCGCCCTCCGGCAGCGTCCAGCTTGCATATTAAAATTAAAAATATTCCCGACCGACCAAAAACCCCCCCAAAAAAAAAAGAAAAACAAAATAAACTTCAGTGCAGTTTTCCATGGGTGTCACACGGAAGCCACCGAATATTCCCAAACTCCCGGGGAAAACCCCTTGGCAAATTTTGGAGGGGGTCTCCCGAAAATTGTTGGTGTGGAAATTTTGTGTGGGGCGGTGGGTCGGTGGGGCAGCGGCATTGTACGGTCTTTCCATGCATACTACATGCTGTTTACTCTGTCTGCTTTTCTTTTGTGTTTTTGTTTATTAAGTACATTCGGATATTCATATTTTAGCCGTGCTTTAGTCCGTCCGTTGTCCGTTGTGTCCGTCCGTTGTCCGTATTGTCATCCGCCCGCTAAGCCAATGCCCAACTCTCTTCTCAGTTACTCAGAGCACGACTCGTCGTTGCCGCTCATTTCTCATTCAGCTTTAGGGGCACAATTACGCAAATTGCAATTATGTTGTATTCCTCGGTTTTCCCCAAAGTTTTTCCCAGCTTCAGCTACCCGCTTTGCCCTTCCATTTGAGCCACAGTGTTTGTCTGATGAACGGAGTGCGGCGAGGACTTTCGAGACGGGGGAGCATCTGGCTTGATGACAGCGGCGTGACCACAGTGACAAAAACAAAACGAAACAAAATTATTGTCACAGTGCTTCCTCAAAGCTATTTCAGAAATTTTTACAACTTTAAAATACAATCCAAAACATAAATAATGTCAATGAAACTTTCGGGACACCACAGAATGTTAACAGTTTGTGCGTTGCTTTGATAAACAATACAAGTAATTTAAAGGTGACTCATATTGTAAAAAATGGTATTTTCGATTTCTATAGCAATATTGAGTTATCTGCTTAGGAGAACAAAAATATACTTGTAGATTATTTAAATATTATTCTTCTTTAAAAAGCGAATAACAATATGGTTTGAAGAGACTACAATAATTATCTAATTTTAGACGTTTTAAAATGTTGGTGCGTTAATACAAAAATTAGATTATAATCAAGTATAAATTATATTTAGCCCAGGCCACTGTTTAACCCATATAGAAAAGCGCCAAATGTAGGAACACGCAGGCCCTTTTGGGTTCACAAAGTCCAACTAGGAAAAAAACGAGCTCAAACATTTTCATATAAAGGTTGACAAGTTTAAAGAGGAGGGGGGTTTCACGGAAAAGTTGGGAGCCACATGATCAGGGGCCGCAGAATTTTCGCTGTTGCCCTGTGCAGTCGAGCACATTTTTCAAGTGCTAAACAAATGTTTTTCTTTTGTTTTCCTTCAGTCGCTGCTCTTACCCTTTTTCTGTTTTTATTTTTTTTTTGTTCTGGCTAGAAGGGATTTGGCTTTTTGTTTATTTGCAACTTGTTTCCATTTTTACGATTCCATTTCGTTTGTGTTCTCTGGAATCTCAGTGCGATTCGCATTTATTGTTAGCCAAGGCAAATTGAAAGTTTTACAATTCTGCGGTGACAGGCACAAAATGCTCCACGGCGAAAACCATAATTATTTATTCGAGTACGTGTTTTTGTTTTTTTTTTCTTTTGTTTAACTAGCAATCAGCATGTGGGAATCAAAGTATAAGACATGACAAATTCGTTTCGCTTATCAATCGTGTGTATAAATTATATATTTTAGTCCCAGGGGCGGCAATACATCACACATAACTACAGCGGCAAACCCCAGCGTCGCTTTCAATTACCATCAAAAATGTTCATTAACTCACGCCCACACACCGCCCCCACATCCTTTGAGCTCCATAAATTTCCCTCGACTGCAGCCATTAGTCAATAATATCCTTCCTCCATTTTGGAGCCGAGACAATAAAGTGGGGTGCGCATAAAAAAATTGATTCGCTTCTTTTTTCCGGTTTTCCGTTTTGGATGTGTGTGTGCAGATAATGGTTGGTGGTTGGATAGTACTCCTTCCATTTCCCTTAAATAAGCGAAGGCCGTTTTTGACCGGTTTTTCGGCCGCGGGATTTACCATTCGCTTTGAAGTCCAATAATGAGGTTTTAGGTCCAGCCGCCAGCAAATCCCTTTTTGAGAATTCCATTTCGGAAATCAACTTATGGCCATAAACAAGTCAAAAAACCTACCAAAGCTGACACACCAAGCACACTTTCAAAAATTGTTATCAACTTAAAAAAAATGCTGATATTTTAACCTATAAAGTTCATATTTGTAAATCACTCTTCTGTAAACTTCATATATTATAAAATATTTGAAAAACAATTAAATTTTTAAACCTAACGAATTTAAATGATTTTTACGACTTATGTGTTTCTTTATTAGCTTTAACTTATACATCTGTGCTAAAGGAGTAACAAGTGAGTGCAAGTGGGTACTTAAAAATTGGTCATAAAGTTTATTTTAATTGCCTTTTTAAGTCTTAGTAAAACCAGGTAATAAAAATCATTTATTTTATTCAAATTAAAAAATAGTTAATTTACTCAACAGGCATCACCAAATACAACAAAAATATATCCAATTAAGAGGAATTGATTTTCCGAGGAAAATATTTAGGAATTCATATTTTTTCCGAGTGCCTAACACTCCCGAATATAAAGAAGTAGAGAGCCTTTGAGATGAAGCCGTTGGTTGCAACTTGCGGCCGTTGCGCCTAAGCGAAAGATAAACTTTGCGTCTTGGAGCGAAACGAAACGAACAGCGGCCCAGAAACCGTTGGCCGCCGCAAAAACTTCAAAATCCTCAGCCCGCAACCGCACAGCCCGCCTTTTAGAGCCGCTTTCTGGGCCACACCTCCTGGAAATCCCCCCTCTTAAAGCCCCCTTTTTACATCCCCTTTGGGGTCCTTTGCTCCCGCCATTTTGCACTTCAACTTGCCGGGGAATTGTTCTCCCTTTTCGGCTGCATGTATGTATATGCATGGATCTAAATGTAGGTTGGGATATTTTTTTCACTTCTGGGGCATTTTTGCATGTTTGTCTCGCAAATTATGCGCTGCACACAAACAAAAGAGGAAACGGCGTCGCAGGCTCTGCTATCCGCGGATATTTTTTTCGCTGCATCTGATGATGGTCGGGAATTTCGCGGGCTAAAGATAGAGGACAGTAGAGGCTCGGGATATAGATATATCTAGAACGAACCGCCCATAAAAAAGCCGCAATCTATAACCACAAAAAAATATAATTACCTATTCCGAAAGTGGGCTTAAACACGCACGCGTCGAAATAAACTTTATATGCTTAATAATAAACTTGCAAAAGAGCAGCATTATGAAAGAATTTTAAAAATCAAACATGTGTGTTATTTGGTAATATGGCCATTTGAAGTTACGGATAACTAACTATAAACTTTAAGTATAACTAAATTAACTTCAAGAAATTGAAATTAATGAATTTCTAAGGCTATAACCAAAAAAACAAAATTAAAAAAATCATCAGGATTTTATGAAACTTAGAAAAGCGTCTCAGTTGTATAAAATATTACTTATACGCAACGTTGGTTAAAATTGTAAATTAAATGCCATATTTACTGTCTTCATAAAGCTTTCAGAATATGGCAAAAGCAAAAGTGTAGATCTCACTAAAACTCAAAAATTGACTTTTATTGGCATATTCATCAGATTATATTTGAAGTTAAAATTAAAGTTAAAAAAGTTAAAGATTTATGTATTTCAACTTGACATTTTAAGCATTTTAAAATAAAAATAAAACTGGTGTGGGTAAGGCTTTTCAAACACCTTATCCCAGTTATTTTCATCCTTTTTCACGCTCCCATCTCGAACAGGAACTGAGGCTGCCCAACACTGCGGCTGAGTGTTATTTGGCGGGAGTGCGAGGCCTTTTTTCGCCTTTTTCGCACGCCACGCCTGTACTTTTGGCGTGTGCTGCTTCCTGCTCATTGCATATCCAACTTTATTTTTCGCTTCCAGCCGGAAATAATAATTGCAACATGGCGCTGCATCCCCTGCGAGCTGGTTGTTGTTCTTGTTGCCGCCTGCAACAGCGGGCATTAGCGAATTCCTACTTGTGGCACTGGCAGCGCCAGAAAATAGTGTCACTTGTGTCACACAAGGCATTCACTTCGCACAGCCCCCTCGACTTTCCCGCCGCTTTTGCCATTTTGGTGAAATTTTTGCTCATTTCTCTAGCAGCGAACACGGACAAAGCCTTCATCGCATTTTCTCCCCTGCCGCCACTGTTTCCTCTCTTTTTTTGGTGTGGAGCCTTTTTTTTAGAGATTTTAATACGTCCATATGGATGGAAACTATTAAGGGCTTCCATTTCATTTTTCTGTACATTACTATGTTATACACTCTTAAGTTTTCTGAAAAAACTTTACTTTGTCGTAAAAAGAAATTATATTTCTAAATCTAACTAAAGAGGGGAATGAATTTAATGTATAATATACATATTTTCGTTTTGTTTGTCTTCGAAAAAAACTCTTAACACTTTTTTTCTTGGTTGTTTACCATTTATGTGAAACAGCAAATTATTACTAATTACGACACACGAAAGCTATTTCTACAGCAACCCTCATGAAAGGAACAATTTCTTTAATATTTACCAAAGAAGAACGTCAAACAAAAAAGTAAGCCTCCAAAAAAAACCAGGAATAGATCAATGCGTACTTCCCCTCGTAGGCCGAAATCAATGCTATACCAATTCGCCTAAACGCCACACCATACCGAAATGGCCAAAAGGACTCCACAATTCCCACTCGCTGGCAGTGCGAAAACGTTACAAACGAGCACATGAAAGTAAAGATTGACAGGGTAATACGAGCGAACTCCGTCGACAGGCAGTCGTCTGGGCACACACAGATATATATATCCGGATCTATGTGCGGGGGTAGTAGCTATATATGTCTGGCATATAAACAGTGCTCAGCTGTCAGACAAACAGACGTAACGTGCAAAAAGGAACAACACATAGTAGGAAAAGCGTAGAAAAAAAGCACTGCGCAAACAATAGAAAAATTGCGAATGACGCGACGCGTTCTGAGTTCATAGAATAAAACAGCAACAACGGCATCAGATCTGACAGTTCTGGCTACATCTCGGCCCCCCATGTCAGAGCCCATCTTTTAGCCAACCAGCCAGCCATACATCCATCCATTAGTTCTTCCGTTTCGGCCATGTTTTTCATACACTTAAACTATATCCATTTATTTTGATGCGACGGCTTCTGCGACTACTTCCATCAGAGCCAGAAGACGTCAACGTATTCGTCACTCGCTTTATCTTTCGTTGGCTAGCACTTGGAAAAACACTTGAAAGAAACGAATTTATTTAAAAAAAATCTTTGAAATTAACTAAGGGATACTATCTATTTGGGGTACCTTTCTATTTTATTTCTAAAATAGTTTCCATTCTGTTTTATAATGACCCATACAATTCGCATTGGTTTCTTTGTTTATATTTTACACAAATATTTATTGCAGTGCAACTATAGCGCTCTTCTGCGGAGTAAATCCTGTTATAGCCATAGTCTGAGTCTGAGTCTCAGTTTTGCTCTTTTTGTGTTTATGTCTCTTTGATGTTGTTTATCAACTTGAGCACAGATTTACCAAAGCAGAAACTTTTTTAACTGTTCTCAAGGGTGAATTACAAAATGAGCACGAGTCGCCAAAAATATTTAATGGGAATTAAAATAAATTTCTCTTATTTAAATAATAAATTTTAGCCTGTATATAATTAATCCCACTCTTAATTAATAAGCTGTGCAGCAATTAAAATCCCAGAATACCAATGAAGGAAAAATCCATATGATTAAAATATTATGTACCAATAGAAACAATTACCGTCAATTAGTGAGCTCGTTGCATTCAGTGAATTGTATTTCAATAATCGTGTCCTCTTACTTATTAAATATTCGCATTAAACACCTTTTTCTTACTGATCAAATGAAATGTTGAATCTCCATTGTTTAATGGGGGGTTTTCCAACGTTTACCTATATGTATTTCAGATACTGAACGGAGTGAACGATTAGAGGCATGCGAGCAATCTTCGAACTTCAACTCCGAGCAGGAATTCCGAGCCCAAAGGCACAAAGGAAACCTGCAAACGAGCCAGGCATTTGAACATTTGAGCATTTGACCAGGCCGACCCCTCGCATGCTTGAAGCTCAAAGGCGGCCAAGTGCCTGATTCTAGCTGTGGATCGCAAAAGGAAACCCAAAACTCAAGGCTCACTTCCAGGACGAAATCCAATTGACAGACAAACATGCAAGCAGAGCATCGATAAATGGGAAACCCACAAAAAAAAAAAACGCTTGGACTTGGACCAAGACTCTGGGCAACTTCTGCTGACTTTTCCATGCCACACTTGGCAAAAAGAGTGGCTAATGCCCTTTTACCCTTTAAAGAAAATCGAAAGAATTCCATGATCAAGAAATTTAATTCTTGTTCTTAAATTGTGGGATCTAATATTAATTGATATAATAAATGCATTTTCATCAGAAATAAATTTAAAATTACTAATCATATTTAAGTTGGCAAGTGTATTGCCCAAAAGTAATGCAGTTCAGAGGTAATAAATGCATCTCGAATATGAAAAATCAAACCTCAAATCAAGGGAAGATTTCGCACATCCCTTAATCCACTAAATTTCCTGAACAAAAATTTATTGCTTTTCACAAGGCGATTTGCCGAAATTAGTCAAAGTAACCGAGAGGCAATCAGAGAGCTTCCAATAGTTTTTCCCCCCATTTTTCGGCCGGCCAGGGAATTTTCAAATGAAAATCAAGCTCGGCTAGATGGCTTTGACCTAACCTCACATTCAAGTAATTGACATTCTGTTGCGCTATTTGAAGCCAGGACAACGGATGAGGGACGAAGGACTCAGAACCAAGGAGCAGGCGGTTCAATTGCAGCTCCTTTTGCTTGTCTTCCCGGGGATTTATTGCAACCTCAGTTGTTTGCCATCTTGGTGCCTGCCCCAGCTCTTTCTCAACTTCAACCAGGTTCTCGTCTATATGCGTTTTTTTTATGGGCGTACATCTAAGCCGTCATTTCGGAAAACGACGCCCATTGCAATAGCGCCGAGATTTGATCAGTTGTTTGCTTTCGCCTTATATATCTTTCACTGTTTTAAAATTGCACTCATGTGACTTTGGCACAGTCACTCGACGCTCGTCTCCATTCGCCCATACAATGGGCACACAACGAGCTGGAAACTGTCAAAAGGAAGGTCTTCCATGCATCATTTAATGCCCTTTAAGGGGGGCAAGGTCCACTTTGCATTCGAAAACCCGAATGAGGTAATTTTTTAAATATTTTCGTAACATCTTTTTTTGGATGCAATTTTTACTGACATATTTCAGAATTTAAGACTAATCTTGTAAAAAAAATGTAGCTTTATATGTAAGTAGATATTCGGTTTTTAAGTAATGTTAATGGGACATAAGTAGCCAATTCATTTTTGTCTTCTGATGTACTTGATCTGCTTAACAGAGGGCATAGTTTTTATCTTAAATGGTGTCAAAGTGCATTTTTAATAGAATAAAGTAAGTAGCTAACAAACATTATTATCAAAGCAAATTTTTAAACCTATTTCTGCACTATGCCCATAGTGACTGCACTTCTTTAGCAAACATTTTTTTTCTCGCAAATTGTATCTGTATCTGCACTTTTATGTGTTTTATACTTCGTTTTTTTAGTTGGTCCTTGGTGGCTGCTCTATTCTAAAGCGACAACAGAATAAATTTTGGTTGGACAATTTTGTTTCGTTTTTTTTGTAGGTCTGGTAAATCCCAATGCAGGCGACTCAAGCTACCGAAATATACGAAGCACATTCATATTCATTCTGGTTCTTAGGTTGGAAGCAGATCCTTTGGGCATTAAACACACTCGTCCAACACACAAAAGTGAGTTTATTCTTTAATATACATTTTAACACATTTGCGAAACTTTTCTCTTGATATATGTAGTTGTTTGTGCTGGCCATTAATTATAGATTTTATTTTTGGAGAACTTTTAAAATGCTTAGGCACTTATTTGCCTTGCTCCTATTGCACAAAGAATAGTTTTTAATTTATTTAAAATATTTTCGTTTTTCCGTGTGTGTGACTGTGTTTGACTAAATCCTGGCCTGCAAATCCTACTCTAATTGGCAGACTTCCGGCAGCCTGTCAAACATCCTTGCAGATAAAACCAAAGTCCAAAAGAAAAAAATAATCAGAGAGTGAGTTGAGTTTTTCGTTCCAACGATTTTGCCTTGGTGCGTTATGTAAATAATGTTGGATTACGCAAATATTTACATTATTTCTCTTGCCATAGGTTAGTTTTAACAGCGCTCAGATATTTATTCAATCAATGCGATTGTTGCTTTCCATTTGAATTAAAATCCATGCTTCTTACTTGATTTAAGCATAATTCAATTATTTCCGTTTAATTTTCAGCAAATACTTGAACGCATTCCATTTGCATATTTGACTGAGTAAAGTGAGCAGGGAGATTTAAAGGAAAAGTTGAAAATCAGCCAAATCAAAAATCCAAAAGTTCTACGTCGTTTGTTTTAATCTTTTCGAGTCTGTGAACTTTGGGCTGAAAATGACTTTGCTGTAGGGTGTGTGCAAAAGAATTTTCTCTTATTTATAGTCCCTAAAAATTTTCCTAGCCTAGCATTCATAAAAATCCAATCAAATTCAACTATATACAGTGCATTCCTGTAGATTTCAAAATATCGCACCCAAAGTTATTTGGAAATATTCACATTCTATTTAAATTTCAGCAAGCGCAAACAAAATTTGGTTTTCATTTTTTAACTTTTCTATTTAAATTATCGCAAAAATGTGAGCTAGCGAACAAACAGATTGGGGGAAATGGGGAAAACCGAATTTGACGTTGAAAAAATTCCTTTGACTTGTTACATTTTTCAACAATTTGCCTCGTACTTTGCCGGGTTCTTTTATTGCTTTCGGTTTGTTTTGGTCTATTTTTAAATCTGTTTGGCAAAGCGATTTTTTTCATGTTGGCAAATTTGCGCTTATGACTTTGTACTTTATTTTACAAGAGTGAGATCCTTATGCATATAATTTAAATAGGGGTCATAGACTTTTTGCCTAATTATAATTTTATACCCTAATTTTGGAACCATTTGTCATCAATTTTCCTTGAAAAATGTAATATGGCTATTAAATTAAAAAAGGAGTTCTGAAAGTTAGTGTTCTTAATATTATTTTCATATCTAATTAGGGGTATATTTAACCTAATATTCATTTTCTTTGATCCTGTATTATATTATATTCTATTATATCAGAAAACATAATATTATATTTCCAATACTTTGGTTCAATAACTTGGTGCTTCTTTTATTTCAGATGTGGATTTTTTTAACATGAAATATTTTTCTGTTCGCATTTGTGGATACATTTTCTAGACCGAATACGTTTATAAATATTTTATTTCGTTCTAGGTTTTTATAGTCATTATTTATTTTTTAAATATTTATTATGCCACTTGTTCTAGGTGGCAGCTGTACTCCTGGTCCATTGTGAATCGTTTGAGCGCCAAAAGAGCAACAACAATCCACTTTCCTGCGCTGACTATGATTGTTTGGTTTTCTTTTTGTTGTTCAATTAAATATATTCCAGTGCAACATCCCATTCTCCCCCGAACCCCCATCTCTCTCTTGGTTGCTTCTCTCGGCTTGTTGTTATTAAAAAAGTTTTTTGAGTTTTTATTTGAATTTCCATGAGAGCAGTGCCGGGTAAAAGTGGGAAAATAAAAAAAAAACACAGTCAAAATGTATTTATACTCCTCACGGAAACTAGTGCAGCAAAAAGAAGTACAGCCCGACAAAGCGATAATAACTGACCGATTGGGTAAATTTTGTAATTATTGCCAATACTCAGAAACGTCGAAAAAAGGCATGAAAAAATTAATAACGAAACTTTTGCAATCACCTAGGGAGGAGGTTTTATATGAGGTAATCCATTCGCCAAAGCAAAACCCAAACAAAAAAAATCTAAAGAATCGAGCTTGGCAAATACAATTTTGTGTGTTTCGTTTAATTGCTTAATTTAATTTGCATGAAATCCAGCAAGGCAAACAAAGCAAAGCTCCGGTGGAAAACCGAAAAACCTACCAAAGTTCTTTTGTTGAGGCGGCAACGTCGTCGGCGGCAAACAAATAAAAAAACACTCGAAAAAATCCGTTTCGCAAGTTGTCGTTTTAGTTGTAGTTGTTTTGATTTTTTTTTTTTTTTTATTTGGATTTTTTTTTAACACTCCACTGGCTACTTTTGCATGTCTCAAGAACACTGCCCAAGTGGTTTGAACAATTGATGGGGGGATTTGTTGAGCGCTCCCCTATTGATTTCGGTATGATATTCTGTTGGAATTTTTATGCACTTGCATACAAAATAATGCGCCCACAGCACAGCACTCGTAAATGGATTTTTTTTATTAGAACGCACTTGTTTATGACTTGGGTGATTTTTTTTTTCTAAATTTTTACGACAGACTATTCGTTGGATTTTCCACGCTCTTAGCACCAGAACTTTTCCAGCTCAGCTTGGTTTGAACTCCGTTAGACGACTGAATCGCCCAGCGGCGAGGCATCGCAATTTTATACGTCCGTTCTCGAGTCGAAAAAGCTCGGCTTTCCGCTTCGGGTTTTTGGTCGATTTAGTTTGGGGTCCAGGGGGGCTATATGGCTTCTGCGCAGGCGCTACTTTGCTCATGGAAAAAATATAAACACAAAGCAGCTGGCTGAGCTCAGCTGATTTTTGGCCAAAAGCCGGCAACAACAAGCCTCACATGTGGCTCTGTTGGGGGGTTTTGTTGGGGGGAAAGAGCAGGTTAAAGCTTCGGCAATGCCGAGTGCGCAAAGACAACAATTCCATGTTGTTCTTGCCCACGGAAAACCAAATAAAGCAAGGTAAGCGCATAAAACCCAAACAGCAGCAAGACCAATAATATCTATTCGGCTTTAACAGGTGGCAATGTCATGAGTTCGCTGCATAGAAAATAATTTTGATACATAGATTAAAGATGGACTTATAAAATTTTAATAAAATATTTTTATATCTGGTGTTTATTTAAATTGATTTTTCTTCTTGGAAATGCAAATGTTCTTATATTTATTTCATTTTAAATTCTTTTGACAAAAAATAAAAAATTTTACTTTATTTTTCTGTGTGTTTATTGAGCTTTGTGAATATTCATTTTAATGCACACAACAATTGTAAATTTTCTGGCGTCATTAGTATTTAATTGATTATTTTGGTACAAGTTAAGTGTCGTTTTTGCAACAATTGTTTACCTTTTATCGGTTCATCTGTTGATTGCTAATTCCCAAAAAGTTCGTCGCAGAAACTCCGTCGCAAAAATGAAATCAAATCAAATCGAATCGCTACACAAAATAAACAACAACAGAAACTGGCCAAACTCGCTTTAATTAGAATCAATATAATATTATGTAGACAGTATAAAACGAAATTTGGTACTTAGACATGTCAAGTTCTAAATATTAATGTGTGTCGAGTTCCTTGAACTCCCATTTAAATTTATTTATCATCTCGTGGATAATATCAGAGATTTAAGGTGAGATTTAATCTATTTATGAATATTCCATTTGGCCTATACGCTTTCAATGTTTTATATGGTAGCTTTCATTTACCGATTTTGGGATTTATTTCTTTGATATAAAAATATTGTTATAATCATAAGAAGTAACTGGATGGTATTATGTTAAGGAATTTTAAGAACTCCTAGTGCGGTCGCATTGTAAAAGCTGTAAAACTTACAGTTACTTGTTCCTAGCAATAATTTTTGCACGTTTTTTTGTCGTCTTTGTGCTCGTAAAATTTTAAAATTTACATAATGGAACGCTATAATCGCGTCTATAGAGGTAATAGTTTAAAATTATATAAATTAATTTGTTTAAGGTGTAGTAAAATTGGCTTTAATTTAAAGATCCCGGTTCGCCGCTGGCGCCATTAACTCCGCTCAACGCCGAAGCTTTTTCATTTGACGATGTAATGCCTGCCGGAGGAGCCTGTAAAAAGAATTCCGGAAGATCTGGACCTAGTGGAAACCCAAGGGCCTTTCTTTCGATTCCAACACGTCGACCAACGCGTTTTTCAAAGGAATTCATGCGCACGAGATCTGTGTTCTCGCCAAATAGTCAGAGTACCCTCCATGGAGAATCCAGTCTCGAAATAACTCCCAAATTAAAGTCACAATCCAGATCAAGTTCGGAAAATCGAATGCAGCAGGAAACCCGGTTAAGACAGGAGGTAACCAGGTTGAGAAGTGCGACTTTAAAGATGAAAAGTGAAAGATCCAAGGCCAAAAGTGAAGCATCGCGAAAAAGCGAAACCCCCAAAAGCCCCATGCCCAGTATTATCCATCCACGCTATAAGGCCGTCTCCCCGGTGGAGCACCCAACATTGAGTCCCCGAGTTAAGTCCCTGCTGAGTCGTACTGGAAACGAACACCTCACGGAGATGTTCACCCGCGAGGAGATCGACCTCGAGGTGCTCATCCAAATGACCCTGGAGGATTTGGCGGCGCTGGGCGTTCGCGGCGCCCGAGAGATTCGATTGGCCATGAATATCATCCAACTGGCCAAGCAAATCTTTTAATTTATATAACAAGTCTCTTGAAAATGTTTGCTAATTTTTATGTCATGTGAAATTGTAATTTGTATGTGAGGTTTTAATAAATGTTCGATGTAAAAATACAAGGGAGGTTTTAAATTGGCGCATTGCAAATTAATTTTTTTCATAAGTCAAAAATACATTGGGAAATATCTTGACTTTTTTTTAGGTGTAGAGAAAAGCAAATTACAATGGCAAGAACCAGGGTGTGAACCTTTACTAAAAATATACAACTTTAAAATCATGGGATTTTTCCAGTATATTTTTATTATCAAGTAACTTCTTTTAAATCCCCATCCGCGGTCACTCTGAACACGTGTTTGTGCCGAAGAACTGAGTTTAAACAAAATATCCACGTTTTTTAACAGAAAAACAATGGTTAAAGTGAAAGTAGAACGTTCCGAGGATGCTGATGCGTCCGTGCAGATCAGCGGCGATGTCACCATCAAGGAAGAGGAGTCTTACGACGACAAGTTGGTCTTTGTGAACGCCATTGCAAAGCCAATGGCAGGTAAAAAACTGGCTAAGAAGTGCTACAAACTGGTCAAGAAGGCCATGAAGCACAAAACTTATCTGCGCAACGGATTGAAGGATGTGCAGACCCGCCTGCGCAAGGGAGAAACTGGGTGAGTAGTTGATAAACACTAAATGATATTCAGACACTAAGCCTTTCATATAATCCACAGCATTTGCATCTTCGCTGGCGATGTGACACCTGTGGACATCATGTGCCATTTACCCGCCGTCTGCGAGGAGAAGGGCATCCCCTATGCGTACACCCCGAGTCGGGCGGATTTGGGAGCTGCCATGGGCGTTAAGCGCGGTACAGTAGCGCTCTTGATCCGCCAGAACGACGACTACAAGGACCTGTACGATGAGGTCAAGGAGGAGCTCTCTGGGCTGAATATCCCCGTCTAGACCTGTAGCCTTAGTATCTTCTGTTAATTAAGTACCTAGTTAAGTTAAAAGGAGTCCTAATAAATGCCAGAAAATGCCTATTTTTTGGCACCACCAAAAACCCAATTCATGCACTTTTTATACCATCCTATTAAAAAAGAAATAAATGTACTATATTAAAGCCCAAACCAGATTGATTTTAGAAGTTAATGCCAGAAAGGTTAAATCATATACTCCTCATGAAAAAAGAACCTTTTGCTGCCGGCAAAAGAAACCAAAATTGCAAGATTTTTTTTTGCTGTCCCTTTGGGATCTTTTTTGTTTTCTCTTTTTTTTTTGTGTTTTTTTATAAGTATTTTCAGCGTAGCTGTTTTCATATAAATTGTTTTAAATATACAATACAGTTGAAATGGAGGAATTTCGTTAGGCTTCTGGTTTCTGTGTTCTTGTGTTGCTCGATGATGAGGTGTCTGCTATTATTGTTTTTTAGTTAGTTGCTGTATGTATGTGTGGTGTCTAAATTTACATATAATTTAACACTAAATGTGTTCGTGTTGGTATGCAATGTATTTCCTAGAAGATCGTTTAACAAATGACATGAATGGTGGAGGAGGGGATTATTAAAAGTACAATTTCTTGTTTATTAAATGTAATTTTCGTTCTTTTTTGTTTCCGCTTTTTAGTTTGTTATGCGTTACATTGGTTAAATAATTACAGTTATATAAAGTTAATATGTGTATGCTATCCAAGTCGCTAGCCAAAATACTACGATAAAACTCAAAGATCGGTTAAATACTCTTATCGAAAAATTCTTATATTTTTGCTTGCATTTCTCTTTCGTGTTTTACATTTACCAGTCGTCAGATCGGACTAAACAATGAGTTGGGGATAATGGGGATTATGTTTAGGGGTATTAGGGACGAGATGGCTGAAAATTTTGGGCGGGGCGGTCAACAATCGTAATATAATTTACACACGCATCGACAATTTCGGATGGGCAAAGGAACAAATAACTCGTGCACAAATTTAAATATTTATATGCATATTATATATATGTTCGTATGTAGGTAAGTATGTTTAATTCGTACACAAAAATGTTCATATCCCTTATAGCCAGTAAATATATATAATAGGTATATAATCTGAAGTTACATTAATAAGGATAATAATTTATGTATTTGAGTGCGTGACAAATTTTCAGTTTTAATGGTTTGTTGTTAATAGATTTTCTTTTCTTTTTTTTTTTGTTTTGTTTGCTTTAAATAGTCAACTCCTGTACAAAATTGAAATTTATAACTGAGAAATTAAAGATAGGTAGTAAACGAACTGAAAGGCTTACGTAGCACATACGCTACGCACTAAAAATAGAAAAAAATTTACAATACAAACTTTCTTGAATTATCTTACATCTAAAGCTAACTATGCATTTTGCAGTTTATAGTTATTACATAATCATTTCATTTTTTTTGTGGTTTTTATGTTTGTTTGTTTGTTTTTTTTTTTTGTAAAGTTTTTTTTTATGATTTTTTTTCTGTTTTGTATGTTTCAAGAGTCTAATCGATAAGGTTTTCTTGTGTAGGCGATTTATAATTCATTTCATTTTTCTGGGCTGCTCAGAGCAACCCGTCGGATGCTGCGAACCAATGGAGGCGCCTTTGGGGCTTTGGGGGGCGTGGCAGGAGGAGGGTCGCAGGGGGGCGGCGTTGGAGGCCAAGAAGGGGCGTGGACGTCAACAAGTCCCTGCTGCGGCATTTGGGCGAGCTTTAGTAACCACTAAACATTAACTAAATAGGTATGTATGTATATTATTAATTAATTATAATAATTCACACGTTGAACTTAAGGCTACCGTAATTAAATAATTTGCAATTAAAATGAAAGCAAAAAATAAGGATAGGGGCAACTATAATTAAGAAGCAGTTCTTTTTCGTTTTCTCTTCCGTTTTTTCCCATTGTCTGGGGCATTTTTTACGTTTTTTTGTTTTTGTTCAGCTAAGAATTTTGCAATTTTTTTTTTGTTGTTAATTTTCTTTTTTTTTTCTTTTGTTTCGTTTTTTTTTTTGTTTGCTTTTCGTTTTCGTTTTTGTTTTTTGTTTTTAGATTAAGACCCTTTGATGCCACAGCAGGAGATGTGCTGCCGTCACCGCTTCTCACTGAAAGTAGTTGTAGAATCCGGTCGTGGCTTGTCCCAACTCCCGGATAGCCGCAAACGGATCCTTCTCGAGGAGATCGTTGCCGCCGCCTCCCCGCCTGCGCGCCCTTGCCTCCGCCCGCCCCCGATCCGGCCACGCCCGCCGGCGCCTGCGATTGGCCCGGCGAAGGTCCAGATGACCCACCACCACTGCCAACCACCGCCTGAGGTCCCTGGCTCAACACAGCCGCATAGGTGGTTGCCGACGAGCCGGAGGACAGCTGGGGATGATTGGCCGCCTCCGAGTGCGGAACACTGGGCGCCATCGACTGGAACAGGTCCACATCGTGGCCGCCGCCCTTCAGCGTATTGAAATTGTTGTACAGCAGACCGTGCATGTGATCCGACGACTTGACCGAGTGATCCACCACCGAGTTGTTGGCGTGGAACAGTGCCTCAATCAGGTTCGCACCCGTATCCAGTCCATGCATGTTGTTGTAGCCACTGTTTCCACCGCCGCCGATCCCATTTCCGGCCAACGCCTGTCGGCGGTACAGCGGCACCGAGTTGTTGCCATTGCTCAGCATTCCGTTGTGGTTGTTGTTGCTGTTGTTGTGGCCGCCGACTCCTCCTGCGCCGCCGCCGCCGATTCCCATCCCGCCAACTCCGCCGCTGTTGACGCCCACGTTGTTGTGCACGTTCAGATTGTTGAAGGGCTTGTCGTTGAGCAGGGCGTTTCCAGCTGGGAGATTGAAAAGTAAAATCATTAGAATAATACCGAAAAAGTATGGGTGGAACGACCTTATCAAAGTAATTATTATAAAAAGATATTTCAATGGATTTGTCTTAAAAACAATTGTTAAAAAACAATTGTTTACTTTGATCCAGAACGATTTTTGTTGCTAATTATATTTTTGGTTATGCATTATCTAAACTTGTTATGTTGTTATTTCTTTGTTATTTGCCATTTTTATTTTATTTTTTTCTATACCCAAGAAATTCGTTAAAAGGGTTTTTTTTGGGTTTGCTTTTTTTTTGTCGATTATTTCAGTTATAAAACTCTAGACTAAGTTTTATTAGTTAACAACAAATTTAACATTTCCTTCACAATATTTAATTCTAAACGGCATCGTAAAAAGGTTATAACAAAGCACAACAAACAAGCAACGATCGTATCAAACCTTACTTCTCTTACCATTGCCCATAAAGTTGGGATTGCCGACGCCGCCCAAATTGTTGCCACCACCGTTGGGCGGCGCCTGATGCAGGCCAGGACCACCCAGATGGTTGGGATAGAGGGGCCCAGGACCAGGACCTGGACCCGGAGGCTTCGCCTGTTGCTGCTGCTGCTGTTGTTGCTGCTGCTGCTGTTGCTGCATCATGGCAAAGAGGCGACTCTGCTGTTGCTGCTGTTGTTGCTGCTGCTGCTGCTGCTGCTGAAGGTCGGCGCCGTTCAAGCCATTGCTGAGCGGCGGAGGACCACCTGGATTACCCGCACCAGCCACCATGCCCAGAACATCTCGCAGAATGGGTTGGGCAATATCATTGGCTCCGTTCATGATGGAGTTGAAGACGAGATCGATTTGCTGGTTGAAGTTCTCCAGTGGCGGTGAAGCGTCCACCGATTGCTGCGGCGGCTGCTGTGGCTGTTGTCCCTGTGGATACATCATGGGATACTGCGGCCGCTGCACATGCGGATTGTTCAGCATCGGATTGTTCACCATCTGCTGCTGCGGCGGCTTGTGCTGCTGCTGCTGTTGCTGCAGTGTGTTCATCACCTGGCGCAACATGTCCGCAAACTTGTTGGCCCCATCCTGGCCCACGGTTTCGAGCAGCTTGAGGTACCACTTGTACTGCTCCTCCTTGGGGTTGAACGCCATCTCATAGATGCTCACATTCGGCGGCAGCAGCTCATGGGTCAGCGGACCGAATCGCATGGAGCTCGGCGACGGCTGCTTCCCGGCGTACATAAACGGATTCGGTGGCGGCTGCTGTTGCTGCTGCTGCGGCGGTGGCGGTGCTCCCGGATTGTAGCCACTCCCGTTGTGCCGCAGATACGGAGGCGGTGGCGGTCCGTTCTCCATGGGCGACATGGGTCCATTGGGCACACTGCTGCCCCGCTGCATCCCCATCGGCGGTGCCTGCTGCTGCTGTTGCGATGGCGGCGGCGGTGGTCCGGGACCGGGTCCATAGAGCTGGTGGTGCGGCGGTGCCTGGCCGTGGTTGTACAGGGTCTTCTTCGCCAGGTAGCCCAGTTCGCTGGGATTCCTCAGCAGCTGGGCAGCCGCTGAGGCGTTTGGCGGCGGTGGCGGAACACTGCCACCGCGCAACGGAAGCGATGGGTTCGCATTGAGCGGCGGCGGCGGTTGCAGGGGTCCTCCTGGTCCTCCACGACCCGGAGCACTCACCGGCGGTTGCGGTGGCTGCTGCTGCGGCGGCGGCTGCTTGCTGGGTGGGAGCACGCTCCACGGATTCGTTTGCGGCGGCGGACCCCACAGACTGGCGTTCGGATTCTGCGGCGGCTGCTGTTGTCCCGGTCCGGGTCCTTGATTCTGTCCCTGCTGCGGTGGCCGCCAGTGCTGCATGGCCGGGTATTGTCCGTACGGTGGCGGTGGACCACCTACTCCTCCTCCCCCGCCGACGCCACCGCCTCCAACTCCGCCGCCCGGCTGCTGACTGGGTGGCGGTCCTCCGGGTGGCATTCCCCGCAAATGCGGCGCTTGTGGCGGTGGTCCGCGCATTCCCATATGGCCTCCACCCCCGCCTCCTCCGCCGCCGCCGCCGTAGTGTGGCGGTGGTCCTGGACCCGGACCTGGACCTCCTCCGCCGGTTCCCGGTCCAGGACCATTGCCAGACTTCCCGCCGACGGCAGCTGCAGCGGCCATCATGGCCGCCATGTGGGTGGAGTACATGTGGGTGAGCTGCTGATTGGCCATGGCAGCGGCCATTTGGTTCATCTGGTGGGCGGTGGCCGCCGGTCCAGGACCCAGCATCCCGGCGGCGTTGGCGAAGTGAGCCGGCGGACCCGGTGGCCCGTGGCCGCCATGTCCGTGCTGCGGTCCATTCAGGTAGAGGGCAGCCTGCTCCCGCAGATACGCCTCCGGTTGCAGGGATCGAGGAACGAACTCCGGCGCCAGGGGATTCAGCACATAGCCGCGTTTCAGCTCCACGCCGTCCAGTTGCGAACGCAGATTCGACCACGTCAGCCCGAACAGAGACTTGTGCTCGTCGCAGATCTCGATGAAGCGCTCCCACACTTTCCGACAGCGACCGATGGAGCAGAGAGCCACTGGATCGCCCACCACTGCCACCAGAGATTGGGCACGAGTTATGGCGGTGTTCAGAAGTTTGGAGTTGCTCAGGAACCCATAATCCGTGTCGGCATCGCCAATGCTGGCCGACGAGGCTGCTCCGGGTCCACTTCCTTGCGGCATGCAGGTGCGTCGAGTTCGAACCGTCGAGAGGAACACCGCTCGGAACTGTTTGCCCTGCACGTTGAGCACTCGCTCCACGGAGATGCCGCCCATGCGGCGCTTCCTCAGCTCCGAGCGAATGCGGAACACCTGATCCGCGTAGGGAGTCATGATCCCGATGCTGGTGTCGTTCAATTTACCCCAAGCACTGGGCCAGCGCTTTCGCAGCTCGGAAACCCGCTCCACCACCTCATAAACCTCGGCATTGTTGTAGAAAGCAGTTGAGTTCTTATCCTGGACGTCTTCTCCTCGGGTCGTAAAGAAGGTCAGCGGGTAGAAGCGCTCGTGCCTCGGCTGCTTTCCGGAGGCCACCAGCTTTTGTTCGTAGAACAGCTCCGAGGTGAAACGGATGATGGCCTCGTGTGCGCGATAGTTTTCGCATAGCAGGATCTTGCAGGGGAAATTCGAGGGATAGTGATCGTAGAGTCGCTCCAGCAGCGAGATGTGCAGCTTGCGCTCCTTGGCAAAGGCGGAGAACAGTTCCGGGCTCATCTGCATGTGATCTCCGGCCAGAACGATCCGCGTGGAGTCATTGGCCAGGGCCAGCGGCATAATGGCCTCGCATTCCATGGCCTGGGCCGCCTCGTCCAGGAAGATGTGCGTGAACAGACCCTTGGGCAGGCCCAGAGTGGCCAACTCCATGCTGATGCTCAACGTGACCACGACGATCCTGTGCCGCATGATGTCCTCCACGCTGGGCCGCCGGAAGTTGCCCACGGCATCGATGATGCAGTACTTCTGCACCACACTGTTCACGGTGGCCGACCATCGCTTGTGGTAGTAGACCCTCAGCGGCGTGGCCTCCTCCAGGCCCTCCTCGATCCAAGGGTGCAGGTACTCCTTGATGTACAGATCGGCTGCCGAATTCGAGTGCGTGCAGATCAGGATCTTGGCCTCCGGCTGCGACAGCAGCTGCTTGATGGCCTGGGCGAGCGTGTAGGTCTTTCCCGTTCCAAAGGGTCCGATCAGCAGGATCGGTGGCAACTTGATGCTCAGCGCCGTGGTGATGGCATTCACGGCCTCCCGCTGCTTGGCATTCAACTTGGGTTCGCAGCTATCGGCCCACTGCTTCTTCGGGGTCCATGGTATACTGGGCTCCAGTTCGGTGGCCGGGAAGATGAGCCGGAAATCGGTGATCTTGTCCACCGCGTTGTGCCACTCGCAGTAGGGCATTCGATTCAGCTGGAACTGGATGTCCACCTCCAGCTCGGTGTCCTCCTGCAGACCCATTGCCTCCACACATTTGGCCGATAGTTTCAAGTAGATCACATTCTTGCCTTTGTCCTCGATGAGAGCCTCGTAAACCGGGCGATTATTCTGATCCGCCTTCGCGTCCGGATCCTCCGGCTTTGAGATATACACGCTGCTGCAGTTCGAGAGGATCAAGCGACCCGGCGAAGTGTCCTCCGAGATGTCCTTGCCCAAGCGCATGAGAGCGAACAGTTCGCCCGCCAGCGAATACTTGGCCGTGCTGGTCGCCATTCCCGCTGGCGTGAGGATATAATTGGAGGCCACCGTGAGTCGGGTCCGGACATTATATCTGGCTATCTGCTCGTAGCGGGCAATCTCCTCCACGGACAGCAGTTCGTGGATGCGGGAGCGGTAGTTGTTCTGCGTCAGTCGCTTCTCCACAATCGTCGATTGGGTCAACGTGAAGGTGGCCGCCCTGGGACACGGATATCGCTCCAACAGCTCCCGCTCGTGCTCCAGATCGCTGAGATACGCCTCCGTCTTCAGATGGGTGCCGATCGTGGTCTCGAAACGGGTCAGCTGCGTATTGGCCACGTCCCATCGCGTTGCGGAACTGTTGATGATATCCCGCTTGATCTCCTCGATCTTCTCCGCATCGTTCACGGGCAGCACATCCACACAAAGATGCCGAACGAGCAGCGGCTCCTGGCCCACATCGAAGCAGATGGCCTGCCGGAAGGTTCCATAAATCTCCGTGTGAAACTCAACGGTGATTTCGTGGGTTATGTTGGCGTTCTCCTCGCTGGAAGCTTCCGTTTGAGTTGATCCAATGGCAACCCACTCCTGATCCGATTTTAGCTCCATGCTGGACTCCGTGGGCTTGCACAACTTGATGGACTTCAGGGCAAAGTGATTCCGATGGGCGTCCTGCAGGAGGGCCACTGCTTTCAGTGGCTTTTTCGTCTCCAGCTGGAAGAGCCACTCCCGCTTGGAGGTCTTCGAACTGATGCTGGTGACCAGCTGCTGCTCGCACCGGGCCTCCATGTCCGCCACCCGTTCGCACATCACACGCTCCGGCGCCGTCGCCTGGATCCATCGCTCCAGCACCTGCTCCGTGTACGACTTGCCGTAGAGCTCCTTTTCGCAGGCCTTCTGCATCCGCATGCGACGGTACTCGAAGCGCTCCTTCCACTCGTTCAACTCGTCCTGCCCGTGGGCCTCCACGCACTGGGCGCCGTAGTGGCAGGTGTGCGCATCGCTGAACGTCTCGCACAGGGAATAGGTGTCCAGGGTGTAGCCACGAGGCGGTGGCCGCCACTTCCAGTCACGGCCTAATCGAAAAAAGAACAAGTTGTTTATTTGAAGTGACTGAAAGTTCATGTTTTAAGTGATTTTTTGAAATGTAGTACACAGAAATTCTAACTAAGATCTAGAATCATTTAAGTTTATAGTTTTAAAAAGCTTTTCTTCAAGTTTTTGTTTGTTGGAAATGATTTATTTATACTTCTGATAGTATAAATATAAAAAGATCGTAATTTCTGGTTTACTGTTTACAAAACCTATTGTTAAACTGAGGCTATATGATTAATTATATTATATGAACAGCAGTTAAATCTTTTCAAATTTTAAATCTCATAAAACTGCAAAAAGCGAAACCTTCAAAGTTGCAATAAGAATTTCTAAATATAGAACATCATAATTCTGTCTGTAACCAGAAAGTTCCGATTTGCACATGTTTTTCTTTAAAAAAAAGTATTTCTTTATCTTTCAAAATGACTTATCTCACTTTATACTTCATTATAAAAAATATTACAAATAAGAATAATATTAATTTGTCACAAACCCAACTCCAATTAATTAACCAGTAATAAAGTTATCTCAAACTTATTTAAAATGAAGTTTGATGAAATTGAAAATTGTTGTAAATTTTTCCCTAAAGATATCTTTAGTTTTAAATTTCAGAAATGTTCCCGCTTTTTAGTTTCAATACTCACCCTCGTCGCTCATTATGACCTTCTGGTGGGCCTCGGTCTGGCAGTGCTGACGCAGCTCGTTCCTCGTCTGGAAGGTGATGGTGCAGTAGCTGCAGGTGGTCGACGGCGCCGCCTGATCGCCCTGATCCGAGCCCGAACCGTCACCGGATCCCGTCTGGTGTTTGCCGGCCGTTAGCTTGATGGCCGCCAGCAGGTCGGTGGTCTTGTGGAGACTCGTGCTCGAGCTGGACATGGTGCTGCTGCTCCCAGTGGAGGAGCTACTGCTGCTGCTCGCATAGCTGCCGATTCCGTTGCCGTTCTGGTGCTGCTGTTGTTGCTGCTGCTGCTGCTGCTCCCGCTTCTTCAGCCCCTTGTTGCTGAGCAGCTTGCTGTACTTGTCCAGCGGCAGGTTGTTGGTGGCCCAGTGATCCAGCTTGGTGTCCAGTATGGCCATCTCGTCCTCGAGACGGGCGTGCGGTATCTTCTGGGCCTGCGCCTTGTGCTGACCGTTCATGATCATCTGGATGATGGACTTGTAGCGCTCGAGGGTCTTGGATATGTCCGAGTAAATCTGCTGGCCGCTCAGCTCGTTGATCCACTTGCTCAGGAAGATCTCAGCATCCTAAACGAAAGTAAATGTTAGTAATAAGCTTTAGAATAGTTATTATTTTTTACTACAAATTAGCATCCACTTTTAGAAATATTATTTGAACTACAATTTTAAAAGACACGTGGATATTATTTCTGCTTAAACCTTAAACGGCATGCAAATTTAATTTGTTTAAATAAACTTAAAATTTAAATAAATTTAAACAAATTTTGCCATAATATTTTGTTTAACCTGTATTTTTATGTTTATACAGCCGTAATGCAATAAAACTTTTTCGAGTAACGAGAGGAATTCCCGTATCTTACTTACCCCGTACTTGTGCATCTTGAACAGAGCGTGGACGAGCCATCGGCGAGCTCGGGAAACGCTGGCCAGGCACTCGGTTTGTTCGGAAAGCAGAGTGAGCACCTTGTAGGCATCCGCCAGGCAGCCCTCGAACTTTCCCAACTCCAAAAGGCACTCGCAGCGGCCGAGAAGGCAGGCGATCTGCTGGTCCTTCTGCGCCCTCGATCCCCCGCCCTGGACACCGGATCCCTGTCCGGGATTGGAGGCAATCAGTTGGTCGTAGAGCGCCACGGCTCGGGCCCAACTCCGCCGACGGACCATGTCGTGGGCCTGCATCTCCTTCTCGGCGGCCATTGTTTAACGTCTGGTTTTTTTGGGCTTCTCCGGGTGGTCACTCATGCATGTGTGGCTCCTTCAGGTCCTTGTCTTGATCGCTCGTTTAGTTCCTAGGGTGATTCTGTCCGGGAAGAGTAAAGCTATCAATAATGTTTACATTTTTCGAATTCATACTTACATAATCTAACAATTTTGGGTGGTTAAATATAAAGAAATCGATTATCGTTTTTACATTAATGGTTTAGATACTTTGCGGGCATTATGTTTACTGTAATAAAAGAGGTTTAAGTTAAATTATATATTTACTTTCACTGTGGTTTCGTCGAGATTTAAAAAGTAGCGTTATGTATTTAAGTTTATTAATTTGTTTATTTTTTTAAATTTCACTGTTTTTGATTGTTGTTGAAAGTAAAAAGTTATTGCCATTGACATTTAATTTGTTGTTAACATTTTGCTCTTTTTTTTACGATTTCACAACCATTGTAATTTCACGATATCCTTTAATTAGTTTTCCATATACACTTCACTTTTTCAAAGTCCAATTATTTTATTTTTTTGGGCGAATATTTTAATTTAAAAATATATTATAATTCCTTGAAAATCCGTTTCTACTAAAGGAAAAATTTTTTAAAAGACTTTTTTGATTTGTTTGTAAATATGAATTTTTTTGAAATTCTTATAAAATGTATTTTTATAGTTTAATTAAAGGCAACACTTTTATTAGCCTGCTGCTAATTAAAATCTTTAATGTAGTCGTGTTTATAACTAGTTTGTTTGGTTGTTCAACTTCACTTCGGGGGACTAACGTGACCTTAACTAATAAATAGGAGATAAAACTCCAATTGATTAAACGCAATTCCAATTGTCTGCCAAATCCGAGTTGTTTGGACCGAAACAGAAATTGTTTATATCTGGCCAATAGCTTCTGTTCGGGTCTTATCGGATCCCAAACAATTGTGTGTACTTATAGTATATACAGACGGATTTATAGAGCCGCCTATAATCGGGCGTGTATGATAAACAATCCAAAGTGCTCCTTCTGCTGTCTTTATTTTTCGATTTACACAATTTTCATTCTAATTCGGTTACGCAAAATTTCATAAGAGCAATTTTCACTCTCGCACCGGCACAAAAGGGGGCGGAAAAATCAGAGGGGGGATTGTTGCGGGGAAGTGGGAGAACATTTGCAGAGAACGAGAAAATTTGCAAGCATAATTAAAAGTAATTTTTGAGTTGTTGCTTTTTCTTATTATCTTTTTTTTATTTCGAGGTGCTTGCTCTCTTTTTCTGCTATTTTTTTTTGTTGCGTGTATATGTGTGCGTTTTGTTGTTGTGCGGTTTTTATTTATATGCGGCGATAAATGGGTATTATTTACAAAAAATGGCGAACAAAGGTTGTTAGCAATTGCAAAACAATTTAATTTAAACGAACTATTATTTAATGTTGAGTTTTCTTTGCTTTTTTATATACATGAGCAGATTTTCTTGGACTGGCGTTCCTTTCCAACTGGTTGCAGGCGCAATAAGAGCATGTTCCCTCATTTTTTTTTTTTTTTTTTCCATAGTTTATACAACGGGACAACAATTGAACGTATTTTAATGTTATTTAGCACGATTCGCGAGAATTAAGGAGGATTTATTTTACCATTTTTCTTTTTACGTGCTGAAAACAGCAGACAATCGACAGTGTTGGTTAACGACGGAAGCACTCGCTGACGAGTATCGCATGTGGCAATTAATAGTGGCATAAATTTGCATTATATGTGTTTAACCGAAATTTTGATTATAATTTGTTAAAGAAATGAAGTGTTATGAATTGCTTATCATATTTTATTGTAATTAGTCCAGTAAACGGCTTAAAACAATTTACGAGTATCGGCTGCCGGCGCTTTTCAACACAGTTCACACTGCACGATGATTTTGCCATATAAAAACGGCAACTTATATACGCACAATACATGCAAATGGCTCCGTTGCACTTTTATCTGATTAGTCAGTTATTTATACGGCTCCGCTAATCGTTTTGCATGCTCAGCAAGCGACCGCAATGCACTTTTCCAGTGCGAATAATGCACGTCTGTCAGCCAGCTGCAACTTTGCTTGCCAATTTTGAAGCCAATTTCGGGTTTTATCTGACTTCCACATTCTTCAATTACCTTTGCACTTATTCATATTGTTTATACACTACAGGCTAATTATATTTTACATGGTTAAGCACAAAACTATGAGAGAAAATGCACATCACATCACGTCGAAAAATGTTAAAAATAAGTTATGTATGTATGTGAGGGAAAATTCGCGAAAAGCGATAGTGCTGGATAGCGTCGTATAAAAGTGCTGCCCATTAGTAGGCAAATACTAAAAAAAGTCCGATAACATTGGGTCTGAAAAAAATCAAATTTAAAATGTGGAAACATTTTAGGTTTTGAGTAGAAACTGAAACCAATTGGAAGTCAAAAGAGAGTTTAAGACAGTAATAAGTGATGCCACAGAAATTACTGAGACATATGACTTAAAATTTTAAATTATCCTAAACTTCGTTTGTTAATTTTGGCTGGGCAGTACTTCTTATTCATATTTAAAGATTTGTATTTCTGCCAACCGATTAACAACCAAAACTGCAAACCAACTTTATTATAATTTTTACCGACCTTTTCATATACATTGTTGAAAATAATCTTTTCTCCAGTAAATGCAACTACGGATTAAATAAATCTGGATTGAATTAAAAAGCCATAAGATTAAGTTTGAATACACTGTAAAGTTGTTTATTCGAAACATTTCAATTGATTTTATTACGATGCAAGCAGGCTGTCTCAATGATCTCTTTTGTGGGGCGGTACGTAGACCTGCTGACGATCTCCGCGGTAACGTGAGTGCTGCTGATGTTGCTGTGGTTGGTGTTGCTGTGGTTGATGTTGCTGCTGTTGGTATTGCTGCTGTTGGAGTTGCTGCTGCTGCTGCTGGGGGGCGTTGCTCAGCGGTCTGTTCTGGGCATCTGTAATGGGCAGGATGTCCACCTTGAGCACCTCCTCATGGTTTCCATAGCCCATAAAGTAGACCACGCAAGTTTTCTCCGATACTCCGGTGATTTCAGCCTCATAATACTAAAATTTTAAAATAATGCAATTAACAACTTGAATTTAATTAACTGCTTACTTATATTATCACCCACTGTTTTTAAATTATTTTAAAGTCGGATAAGTTAGTGCATTAAGTGTATTACTTCAAGTGACCTAAACTCACCCTTCCATCGTCCCAGTACTTGGCCATGCACAAGTCTCCCTTCTGCCACATCCAAGCATCGCCCGGCGTCATTCCGAACTGCTCCCTTGGCGCTGCCTGTGGCGCAGCCACTGAAGCGGGTTGAGCATGCGGATTTCCATGAGTGGCGGCGGAAACGGGAGCGAAGGACTTCGGTGGCAATTCCTGCTGCTGCTGCTGCTGCAGCTGTTGGTTGGGCATCGTGACGCCTTGACTCTTTAGAAGACTCATGGCAAAATCGTTGGCCTCCTTGCTCTGGAAACCCATTATCTTGCTGGGATCGTAGGTATAGCCATTCGCCAATTGACTGTAGTTTGCGTGCGAATTATGACGGGAATTGTGATGATGCTGTTGATGGTGCTGATTCTGATTCTGATTTTGATTCTGATTCTGATGTTTCTGAGCCTTTTCCGGCTTCTGCGAAGGCAACTGTGCTGTCTGCTGCTGCTGAGTTTCGGTTACTGTTCCCGTTCCTGTTGCCGTCTGGCGATTAGCATGTCCTTGACCTTGACCCTTGCGTCGATTCTCTCGCTTGGGAGCACTGCTCACCTTCAGATTGGCCGTTTCCTCGGTTACCTTGCTCAAACGGGCATTGAAATCGTCGCCTGCATTGCTTGTTGCTTTGGCAGTGGCACTTGCTGAATTTGATCCAGCGTTGACTGCCTGCTGTTTGCGCCTGCTGCCATTGGCGTTGCCGTTCTCGCCTTTGTTTGAGCCCCCGCGATTGCTGCCTCGATCGCTGCCGCGTCGATTGCCAGTGTGCTCCTTTCCATTGGTGGTTTCTTGCTCGTTTTTCACCTCCGAATTCGTCTTGGCCGGTGGATTGTCCGCGCCATTGCGACTGGAGGCTTTTACGGCCGAGGATTCCGGTTTGTTTCGTCCACCTCCACGCTCGTTGAAGCCTCCTCCTCGCTCCCTGGGTGGCCTTTCCTCCCTCGGTGGTCTTTCCTCCCTTGGAGGTCTCTCCTCTCTCGGTGGCCTTTCCTCCCTCGGTGGCCTTTCCTCTCTGTGGGCTCTCTCCTCCCTCGGCGGCCTCTCGTCCCGGCCACCGCCTCGATTACGTCCACCACCTCTTGAGGAACCCGAATGTCCACCGCGATGCGCGGCAAAGCTGCTTGACACATTGTTCTCGAACCTGGAACGATCCGCAAACTTTCCTCCGCCGCCCGAAGCGGCAGATCTGCTGTCGGCCTCGCTGAACCTCGCGTTCCCGAATTGTTTGAAGGGATTAAAATGGTTGGCAGTGGGTGGGGCAGTGGGAGCGGCGACATATGTCTCTGCGGTGCTGGCAGCCGGTGTCTCAGTGGCGGGCAGCTTGGTGGTGAGGAAATCAAAGAGAGTAGCATTGGCAGCTGGCTTGGCCGCCTCAGCTTCGTCCTTGGCACTGGCCCCTCGTTTTCCCTCTCTTGGCGGGCGATCTCCACGACCCGGACGTCCCATTGGTTCGATGGGACCCACGCCTCCGGCTTCCTTGCGTCTCTTAAGGTTAAACAGAGCACGCTCCAGGTTGTTGCGGGTGGCGTGCAAGGCACTGTGGGCCTCCTCCTCGCTAAATCCCTTGTCCAGGATCTTCTTGATGTTGTGATCAACGATGTTTTGGCCACCACCGCCAAATACCTTCTTGCCGCCCGCTTTCGTGGCCTCGGCAATGGCCTCGGTGCGCATGGCGTTGAACTCTTCGTTCTCCTTCGCCGGCTTATCCTTGTCGCCCTTGTCGACCAAGCTCTTAAAGTTCTTGTCACTCTCGGCGTTGGTATCGATTTTCCGACTGCCAAATGGCAACCAAGGTGGCGGCGCTGAGGTGCCGCTCAAGGGCCTTCCACTGCGGGCATATCGCAACATGGTCCTGGCCAGATCCCACTTCTCGTAGAGGGCGTCTACACGGCCACCAAGCAGCTGAATTTCACTGGATTTCAGCAGTATGAATCCCTGCATCAGCTGGAGTTTATCCGCCTTAAAATAGATCTTCGTACCGGGAGCCACATTGAGATTCAGCTGGGGCACGGGTTCGAGTTCGAGGGCTTTTATGGAATTCTGGCCATCGCTCAGATCGAGCTGCAGTAGGCGTGGCGCTGCCTTCGATTCCTCATTCGCCTTGGGAGCGGCTATGTTTCGCACTCTCTGCACCTGCAAAACCATTTTTCCCGGCAAAGTGGCGTCTTCGCGTTTCACGGGCAGTGCTCCACCCCCAATGTCACGCATATCCCTCTGAAACCATGAGTAATAGGCTATTATAAATAATTGATCATCGTTGAAAGCAGCCGGTTCGCCTACAACTTACGTTTAGAGCTGCATCCACAATTTTGCGGGGATCCTCGCTGCTAACGGCTGTCGTTAGGATTTTAAGGCCCTCCTCCGTCAGGTGCCTGCATCAATCATTAGTCCCCACAACTCCCTAGTATTTTATGTTTTACTTACCATCCGACTTCTTGTAGTTTCTTCGCTAATTCCATTTTTTCATGAATACGTCTTTTTTGCAACCTGATTTCTGCTAAACTAGTGATGGCAAAAGTATTAGATGTGTACTCGTTAGTGATGGGTGCATGGCAGCAATTGGAAACATCGTGAAAAACTAAACGATAGTTTTTTATTCCTTATGCATAAATTTATATTGGGAAACCCTTACAATTTTAAGATAAATTAATATTGAAGCTACCATAAATGGTTTCCTTTTTTCGGTGGGCTAAAGTTGCAATTTAAGGGCTTTTGCTAAAAATGCTAAAACTTTTCACACATTTTCAGAACTCTTCGCCTGTAATACTTTCATTCCGGTAAAGTGTTTCGCGTGAAGAACATGCCAATGTTCTAAAAGCGGTTGATCTCGCTGCAATGTTAATTGATGTTTTTAAATATAAATAATTGGAAGTCACGTTTTCCGACATGTTTTATTAAACTTGTATTAATGCTTAGGCCCCAAGGTAGCTCTTAAAAATACATTACCATTTTTACCTTCGGTAGCTGGGTTAGAGCAGATTTAAAAAATTGTTGAAATTAAAATATTTTCCCAAACACAAAACATAAATTAAAGTCCTTATTGTCGAAATAAAATCCATTTATTAAGTGGTCTGATAAAATAAGCAATTCCAAAACTAATCGGCATGGGAATACCCCATATGCAACGGTAAGTCTTACAGATGCGCAAAGCTTAGGCATTTGTACAACACTGTATGCGGTCACACTGCGCGGAAAAATATAAATAAAAGAGGCGGCCGTCGGCAGAGCGAACTAATAACGGTTTGCGAGCAACAACGTTTCGATTTCGAGTGCGGAGTAAATTTTCCAAGTTAAATAGTGTTTAAAAGCCAAAAACGAGACCTGTTCGAGTCGCACCCATATATTGCAATATTTTAAAGGAGCTGCAACGATTCCCAGAAATAAATCTGTGGAAAGTGCTAGAAAAAATTAGAGAAAAACAAAAAACAGTGACGCGAGCAACAAACAGTCATCGAACGATTTATAGAATCCAAAGCATGAATCTGTCATTCGCTGGCTGCGGATTCCTGGGCATTTACCACGTCGGAGTGGCTGTCTGCTTCAAGAAGTATGCCCCGCATCTGTTGCTGGAGAAGATCGGAGGAGCATCGGCCGGTTCCTTGGCCGCCTGCTGTCTCCTCTGCGATTTGCCATTAGGTGAGTCTATTCCCCCGATTGCATGGGCGGGTTTTCTGGGACCATTTCCACCTAAAATTAACAATTGTAAAATTGTTGACATAAATATCACTAAGCAAAATATGCCGTTTAAAATGTCGTTATAGAGTTTTTAAAAACAAAAAGAATAACTTTTTCTTAAAAAAGTGTAATTTTGTTTACTATTTTGTGTGTCTGAATTTGATCATTGTTTTTTAATAGCAGACCCCTCAACTATTCGCAACCTCTCTGGAATATTTTGCTTTTTCTTTCCCCCATTATTGCGAATTACGTACACACGTACATAGGCAAAACAGCTGACTGCAAAAACAACCACTGGTCAGTTCAGTGACTCTGTTAGTGGGAGGGAGAAAGAGTGGAAGAAAGAGAGAAAGAGGGATGCTGCGAGGCTCAATATAAAATGCATTGCATTGAATTGATAAGCTTGTTTGCGTTTGTAGGTCGCTAGGAAGTCAATGGGGGTCTTTCATAATTGTGTGCGATAGTGTGTTTTTGGGCGTGTTTGTCCATATTCAAAGGGGGCTCGTCTGTCGAAAGAAAACTACGGCGCAGTTGAAAAACCTCACGAAAACAGAAAAACAAGTTTCTTGGGCCGGGACAACGCACTTTTGTAAAGCGGCACCCGAATATATAAGCAAATGGCCGGGCTATACAAACACACCAGTGGGCAAAATAATAGCGTACTTCACCAAAATAAAATCATGTTACAAAAAAAGTTTAAAAATTTTAAAGTCTTTGCGATTGGAGATCCGCCATTTCTAACTCTGATGGAATTTGTTCTGTTTATCTTATCTGAATGCAATTCATAGAATAATAATAATCTCTAAGACCCTATTATTTCGCCCCCAAACGTTTACATATAAACCTATTTTGATCGAGATGCTTGAAGGTCGTGTGTTTATTCATATATTTTGTTATGCTTAGGAGGCCCGTTCGTCGAAAGCCGCTCTAGGAATTCGAGGCAAAACTTGTGCTATTGTAAAATCGAATCTATATATAACTGAGAAATATATGTAGGCCTATAGCACAAGTTTTTGTTTTGTTTTTTACAATCTCTGTGTAACGCTTCGTTTGTATCGTGGGTATAAACATGTCAATCAATGGGGAACACAAAACTAGCGAGGGAGAAAAACAAATGTCAGCTGGATTACTCATGGCTACTGTGCAACGAGGTACAGATCATATGGCTTATCGTTTGACCAGGGTAATCGAGTGTTTTAATCTGGAATAACGTCAGCAGAAGCAGCAGCGTTCGATCGTTAAAATAATCAACCGATTTTTGTTTGCTTTTGTGCCAATGGGATGATCATCACCCTCGGGGCATGAAATGCTCGATTTCCCTTGACTTTGCCTCCATTCAAGATGCCACACAGGAAATACAGCATTCTAAATATTGGGGTTTTGACCTCGAAATGGAGGAACTGTAAATTTAAAAAAAAATGCTGAGTTATTATTTTGTTTTGAAATTATTAAAATCTGTAGAATATGGATGTATGTATTTACCTTTATGTATTTATGTTCATTTATTTCTTCAGTAAATAATTTTCAGTGTGCACCTTCAATTACTCTCTGGATTATTCCTTTTTGCATCTTCTGTTTTCCCGCTTTTCTCGTACGATCTTCTACCTACCTGATCTTTATCCTCAGCTGCTAGAAAGTTCGTTAGCCTGGCCAGCTGGTGCAGGTAACTCGAATTTTCCTGTGTTCAGTTGCCACTTTAATTGCTGCAATTAAATTTGGTCGGTTGCATTGTGATCTAGGTCTATTTGATTACCCAGCCCAGAGCGTGTCTAATTTGGACTTTGAAAGTCGTTATTCAGGGGGATTCGGGTTCTAAGTACAGGTTTATGTAAGTACAGAAGTGTTGCACAGACAAAAGGCGTTTTGTTCCGCTGGCAGTTTATATTTGTGAAAGTTTTAACTTGTTTTTGGTCTTGCCAACCGTATCGCACAAAAAGTCATTACAGGTATAGGATTAAATTTAGAAAAATTGGAAAGAAAAGCCTATTTTGTCTCATTTTTACCTGGGGTTTTTTAAGTACTCTTGTGTTAAGAACCGCAGTTTATACTCCAAGCTTTATTGCAAAGTGTCATTTGTATGTTAATTCTATTACTATTGCACTCCATCTTTTGTACTCGAAGTGTCTGCTTTAATTTAAGGGCTATTCAGGCAGAGTGTTGAAAAACCCACCTCATTTAAAAGTCACTTTATAAGACTACATATTCATTCATGACCGATCCTTTATGGCCCTATTTATCAGCTGTTCACCGCACTTCCTCTTTGTTGTTGGCACTCGAACCACTTGAACACGAGTTGGAAATGGCCACGCGAACTTGTCACATTATCGTATCGTATGACGGCAAACTATATTGCCCATATATCTCCCATTTCCTCCATTTCACCGCAAAGAGTTTACCCCTCTTTGATTATCGCGGTTTTTTTCGCTTTTTATCACGTTGCAATTACGAATCTTGCCTTAGTTACTGGGCACTTATAAACAGATCGTTATCAGCTAGTGGAAATTGCCGTGTTTTGATGGTTCATCCTCCCTTTTTCCGGTTCAGAGATCGAATAAGCTAAATTTCTAAATGCAAACATGTAAATACATACGACTGTATAGTCTGCGTTTATTTTTAGTGGGAAAGCCAACGGCCGACCTTCAGTTGAGTTCCTCAGCCAGTTCGGCTATCTGGAAATTTTAGAATTCTTAACTGCAATTCATTGTTCGCAAGCGAGCACGAACTTCTACATATATATTCATTGCTTATCGGTTTGATTTACCTTTATGGGCACTTTGTTATCATGGGGGAGTCATGTTTTGTTGCCGATTTCCGTCGCTTAAAGTCCAAATTGCGGGTGTATCAAATATTAGCTTACGTAGTATATGGACTTCTGAGTGGTGAGTGGTGATGGTTCGATTTCGTTGCAGCTGGTAATACGAATATATGAGTCAAGTGCAGTTTCGCGATTTAAGTCGCACATCTAGCTCTTTGTTTGATTCAGATTGATCGCTATCTACATATGTATATAACCGTACTGCCTATATGGTGCAGTCGATTGACGTATTTTTCATTGGGCTTAGTTTCCTATTCCCCAAGTTGATTAGAGCACAAAGCAAATACTATCTGCATATTTACATGGGGCTTGCAGCTGGGCTTTACACCCTGTACATAATGCTATCAGCTCTGCGGGGTCCTCTATATGTGGCGTATCTACCAATGATCTCCTCCACTCAATCAATCGCCAATGCAAATGGGGCTGTTCATCATTATCGAATGCATTATTGTTGATTGACACACTTTCTGCGGCACACAAAACTAATCCACGATAACACTTGGTCACGAGCCGTGTTTCGAATATATTGAAATAGAATAGGAAGGCTTTCTTCGAGGTCTCGAGATTGGTGAAACCTTTTTGTATTAAATTCAATCTTGACAAATGCCTAAAACATTAATAAATACCCCTATAGATAGGCTAAAACTGTTCAGTCTATAAATATCCAAAACTAAATACCATATTGAGCTATAGTATCTAAAGGATAAGTCAGCTAACAGATATTTTTCTGGTCTAACGGAATCAAAAATTGCAGCTGCCACAGTCCACTGACGAAATTCCATCCCGACTTTCTCTTCTTTTCGACCTCCTGAAACCACCCTGAAAAAAACAAAATATCCGTACGTTTCCCCAAATCCGTTGCCAAGTGCAGAGAATTCATGGCATTGCAGTGTGACCTATATAAATAAATGTATTTGTGGAACGGCTGCAAAAAGCGAACACAGAAAACTTATATAGTCAAGACAATAAGTATGAACACGCTGAAAAACTATAATCAAATGTTTTAAAAATGTTATAGATTTAAAAAAAATGGTAACATCATTTTGAAGTTTAATTTTTAACAGTAATCAGGGACTGCGTTTTAATTAAATATGATATGATTTTAATTAAATATGAAGTTTAATTTTTAACAGTAATCAGGGACTGCGTTTTAATTAAATATGATAACTATCAAATGTTAATTGGGTGATCTGCCAAGCATGAATATTTAACGACTTTATGCAATGTTTAAAGTAATTTAACTTTTTCCAATTGACTGAATTTATAAATGTTAGGCTCTAAAGATTTCGAAAAAAATGAACTCTACTGTACTATTTCGAAAGGGGCATCCAAAAGTAATAGAACTATGTATAAGTTTTCCCAACTAGACAAACTATTCTAGCGAAAGGCTTCTGAATATTTACAGATTCTATTTTTAGAAATAGGAAACAAAGAAGACTTACAAGTCACAAAGTCAACAAAGCGGTAGTGTAAACATAATTACTTTCCTCACTGTAAACATATGCACATACACATGTAGCTTATGTATATGTATGTGGGTAAACTATGCGCAAGCGGAAGAAGCAGAAAATTCAGATGTTCTCGTTTGAGCTCTTTGAATACAACCACAATATCACGTGATAAGGCCTAACATTTTTTTTTGGGCGCCCTGATCCCAAGGCGGTGCGAGCAAGATAGAGTTATATCGAGAGAAAAAGAGAGCTAAAATGAGAGCGTTTGGGGGTCATACCTCGGAAATGGGGGTGTGTGCCGCTCTTCCTCTCTTCATTCTTGTTGAAAGTTTGTTGCCTTTCCTTTTCCCATTTAAGCAACAACTGCATACGTCTGCCATTAACCCTCCCCCCCCTTGGAAATGCCTCGTAAACTTGTTTATTTATCCATTCAAGTCGAGCCCCCAAAGAAATTGTATTTTTGGTGCAGCTGCTTGTGTATATGAATCGACTTTGTTTTGTTGTTTTCCTCTTTATGTTGTGTACGGTTTCATTTCGTTTTGGTTTCCATTTGCCGTTATGCCCCCGGCCTCCAAAGTGGGCGTTAGTTGCACTTGACTTGCGGTTACGTTTGACGTAACACTATAAATTCCACAAACCATAGGTGTCGTAAAACTACAACTATTTCACTTTTGTACTTAATAGGTCATAATTGTAAATTAAATGTAAAAATTATGACACATATATTACTTAGTATGGGCTAAAAAAATTTAATCACATCGCTTTCAAGGGTAAACAAGCATTAAGCACATTGGTTTAACCCACAGAAGCCACGCCCATTTATTACTTGCCCTTTCCGATGCAAAACAAAGCTCACTTTTACACGCAGTTGTTATTTGCCAAAGAAAAACAGAAAAACAATTATTATTAAGAGTGCAGCACGTAACGCGATAGCGTTGTTTATTTGCATTTTCTTCTCTAGTTTTATTATTGTTGTTGACAATCGGAGGCGGAATAGCGAAAACAAATTTGATATACAACTGGGAATTGGGACCCCCTTGGGTTTCACGGGTTCTTCACGGGTTCCAAACTCCATCAATAACAATAGTGTTCAATGTCGTAGGTGCCTTAAATAGATTAACTGATAAGCGAACGTTATGTGACTTGTTTTCTAACTATGGTTATTCCCGATGATATGGAACCGATCGAGTGAAACTATAGTATGGCTGGGTTAATGATAGTTCGTAACCTTAGCTTTACCTAATTCCGCGTTTTTGTCTTGTCTGATGGCCTGATTTCGATTTGCGTCAATTTCCAAAGTATAACATAATTAAACATGACTTCGTGAATAAATTCTAACCTTATCACTTTCATAGGCCGTACCGCTCGCATCTAATCAAAATATTTGGAAAGTACTAGCGTGTGGCACTGCTGGGAGCTTGATTTCTTATCATGGCACATGCGAAACTTATTTTTATGAGGTCAATATTGAAAGTATGTTTCCTAAGTAGGTCCAATAAATGGTTTACTGGTTAACTCTTTAACCAAAAGATATGTTGCATAATATTTGTTTCAAGTTAACTAGTTTTCCAAATACAATATAATATTTATACTGAATGCATTTTTGTTTTCAATCAAATCCTTATCAACAGGTTGTCGAATCGTACGATAGAACCCTGTTATGAAACACTTACATTTTTTGCCCCATTGTTAAACTCAAGTTTAACCATATGGTGGGATCCATAGTTCCTTATCAGCTTCATAAACTGTGTTGGGGGTCGAGTAGCAAATAGAACAAAACAAACACTTTCAAACCACTCAAGGTTCGTACGTCATTTCCCCTCGGAAAATGACCAACAACAAGAACACTGCCAAGAGCACCACTTGACCCTTTGGATGACACAATGACGCAAAACCGGCGGACATCATCAGACGCAGATCAGCAATCGGGGAAACGCGAGATGAGATAGCCCTCTGAACCCAAAATTATGAATATTGTATAAGACCGATTAGCAAGGGTGCTTAATTTACAAGTGGTTTTTTCTAAGGCAATCGCTGAATTTTCTAGAACCCTTATCAGATTGATTGATTGATTGCTGTAAGTCCCATCCAAGTTAAGGGAACTTCCTAAGTTCAGTAAATTTCAATTATATTTAATTGATTTATTTGTGAAACTTAGACGGGTTAAGAGCTAGTTATAATTAAGGTTTAAATGACAATTTCAATTAACCAATTCCCACATTGTCTTTGTTTTTACAGGCAGCATGACCTCTGACTTCTTCAGGGTGGTGAACGAAGCACGTCGCTATTCCCTGGGTCCTTTCAGTCCCTCCTTCAACATCCAGACCTGTCTGCTGGAGGGTCTACAGAAGCACCTACCAGACGATGCCCACAAGCGGGTTAATGGACGTCTCCACATTTCGCTGACCCGGGTTTACGATGGCAAGAACGTGATCATCACGGAGTTTGAGTCGCGGGAGGAGGTTCTCCAGGCGCTGCTTTGTGCTTGTTTTATTCCTGGATTCTCTGGCATCCTGCCGCCCAAATTCCGAGGGGTTCGCTACATGGATGGCGCCTTCTCGGATAACCTGCCCATTCTGGACGAGAACACCATCACAGTCAGTCCGTTCTGCGGCGAGAGTGATATTTGCCCGAGGGACCAGAGTTCGCAACTCTTCCATCTGAATTGGGCCAACACCAGTATCGAGATCTCCAGACAGAACGTCAATCGGTTCGTGCGGATCCTGTTCCCGCCACGTCCCGAGTTCCTGTCCAAGTTCTGCCAGCAGGGATTCGACGATGCCCTGCAGTTCCTGCACCGCAACAATCTGATCAACTGCCGGCGTTGTGTGGCAGTTCAATCCACATTCGTGGTCTCCGAGACCGTGGCTCAGCCCCAGGAATTCGATCCCGAGTGCAGGGAGTGCAAGAAGCATAGAAAGGTAAGGATTTCCAAATAAACTTTGAACTTAAGTCTACAAATTTAAAACTTTTTGTAACTAATGTATTACCCAAACATAAACCAATATTAATTTATCTTCCCTATTTTCAGGACGCTTTAAGCTCAAACATGCCTAAAACTGTCCTGGATGTATTCCAAGACTATATCGAACAAGCCAATAAGGGTCTGGCCAACTGGATCTTCAAACATCGAGGTATTAAATTGCTTTCCCTGCCCGCTACAGTGCCCATGGACTTTCTTCTGGCCACCATTTCAAAGTAGGTTACTTTACCTTTACCTACCTTGAAGAAAGCTAACTTAACCCTTTGTTACCCTTTTTAGAATTTCAGCATTGACGCCGAAGCTTACCAAGCAAGCCAGAGTAATGGTGGAGGACTTTATTCTTCAGTTGAATAACGCCATGCATATGCGCCTGCTAAACAAATTCACGGTGAGTTTAATTACAAGCTTAGATAGGCAATTAAGTGGATTTAAAATTGAAATAAAAGATAAACGGGTAACCAAGGTGTTCCGTGTAGTATGATAAACATTTTGATGATAATCCACCAAATTTTGAATTGCACCATTGATTACTTTCCAAAATAATTTTGGAATAACTGAAGCATTTTTACTAATGTTTATATTTTATTTGCAGCTTTATGACCAGCCCCACTTTGATGCCACAGGACTTCTGCATTCCAGTCGCTTATACGGACCTCGAGTATCCATTCTTGTGGACGAATGGTAAGTTCAACTTGAACAAACCTCCCATCACAAAAATCTTACTAATAATTATTATATTTACAGTGGAGCCACTCCCCTGGAGGACGATGTCGATAACTTTGAGCATGTCCTCAAGATGACCACGCACAACGACGCTCTCTATGCCTATTACTACACCGACAATAATACGAACAAAGTGAAAGTTACCGAGATCTTCGATATGACGGGGCACGACGAGCTGGCCACCGACCTGCAGATATACGAAGGCTCAGTCGAAGATCACCCCAATCCCCACCAGCACAGCCACAATACGGTGGTCAGCGAATGGAATGGCGTCGAATCAGGTTGGTAGCCAAGCGAAAACCACTTTTTCAAAACCAGAAATCACATCATTATCTAGACATTACGTATCATTTGCAATTTGAATCAACATAAAACATTTTTTGCAGTACAAATTATGCCCACGACTCCTGAACTACACGACGTAGCCTTTTAAAGCACTATCGCACTGTTACCCAAAAAAAATTATACGACTATAAATGCACTCCCATAACCTTTCACCCAATCAAGCATTAAGTCTAAATTTAAAATCATTGGCAGGTAAATGATCGAAATTTTCCATCGGCTCAGGCTCGAAAATTTCATTTCATTTAGTTGACCTACTGGAATAGCTAAACTAATAAATGTATTTCTTTCTAATGATTCACAGACTTTTTCATCGATGCTCAGTCTCCGAATGTGGAGGATAGTAAAACAACAGCGCCACAATTTTCCCGCCTGGAACTGGATCTCGATTCAGACAATAGTGTGCTCAGTGATCCCGAGGTGGACCAGACTTTCAACACCTCCATGCGCAGCACCGATATGTATATAGAGATTGATTGAGACGGGAGGAAAGAATTTGGGGGTCACATATTAGAAACTGTAACGAAACATCTCCAAAGCGGCTCGTAGCAAAGCGAAAAGCCTAGTAGCGTTTCCATTAGCCTAATTAGTCTTAGTACGACCAACGTATGTACCTAACTTAACTTAGCCGTATGCTGCCATTGTATCATCGCCAGTTTGTAAGAGGCAATTAGGACAATAATTGCATTCTTGTTATTAGTCACCCCTCACACGACTTGTATTACATCCAAATCCCATATGTGTTTAGGCTAAGTTGATAATGTATAAACAATAAAACAATAAACAAGATTTACAAAATTCGCATTTATGTGGGTGGGTCAAAGTTTTAAAAAAGAAAAAATTTAGTTTTTGTTCAACGATAAAAGAAAAGTTTATTAGTTTACAATTTTTCGAAAAAGTCATTTTTCGGATTTTTGGAGGGGGTCACATCATAAGAATGCGAAAAGAATGGGGTCTGAGGTCTCTCCTTCATTGCGTTGCATACTTCCGACTGAAATTATGATACCCTCTGCAAGGGTATAAGAATTATGTTATCCACCCTCCGCTTGTCCTTAAATCTTGTTATTAAAATCTTAAATTTAAAAAAAACGTTTCAAAACCGTTATACTTATCGATACCTTTTTTAAACGATAACAATATTAAAGAATCGATGCGAAGTGAGTACCTTATCGACTCCTACACTTGTTAATTTTTGCTTTATATTCAGAGTACCCTAAAACGGTCACACCTTGACTATTATTTTCTTGTAGCCGATTTGATGTTTTGATTTTGGTTAATTAATTGCAAACACTTAGTTTAAATTGTGTGTTTAGTATATTAAAAAGTGGCAATCACACGATGGAGGCAGTTCCGCGTTTGCATATGCTGTGGTTCGCCCTAAAATCGAGTCCCGAAGGAACCTCCTTTGCGGCTTTGAAAAAGGTAAAGAGAGTGCGGTGAAACGGGGAGTGCAATTAATAAAGAGAGTCAGCAAAACAAAGAGGAGCCCCAATAAGTTAAACTTAATTATCGGTCAGGCTGGGGAAAATGCGTTGTTTTTGGCTGTTTTTTGGCGAAAATATAACTGCGCCTCCTGATGCAATTGCATATTCCAATGCTCCCTTCCATTTTCCGATTTTCGCCACCTTTTAAGCCCTCTTTGTCTGGCGGCTGAGTCATCGCCGTCATCTGATTTACTCGCCAAACAATAAGTTATAAACAAACATTGGTGGGAGTTTTGATGGTAATCGGACACAGGCCTTATTTACTTTATAGGGAGCTTTAACTTACTACGAATTTTCAGTTTTAAAGCAGATTGAAGACAAGTTATAGAAGATTAAAGCCTAACAGATGTCGTTAAATTTTTAATATGGAAAAGGTCAGGTGGGAACGTCTAAACCTTTTACAAACAATTATTAACTGCAATACCCATTGGACTTTCATTAAAATTTATCAGCGGGGGAGTATTATTTCTGGATATATTTATATTTGTATTATTCAGAAATTTTATATAGACATGTAATATAGAAATGGGAGTATAAAAAACTAAAAACCAAAAAAATCTCCTTAGTACATTGCGGAATTCTACCATGAAGACCCCGAAGCCTACTCCAAGGAGGTTCATGCATTGGAAACCCTTCGGAACCAGGCGATGCGCACCACCAAGGATGGATCACCGGTGATGAAACGCTACTATTGCCAGCTGCACGCCCTCCAGAATCGATTCCCCCAGCTGGCGGATCGCGGGATCTTCACCTTCACGTGGAAGGATCTTTACCACAATGCCGTTCACGAAGTGAGCGACCTGCGATTCGAACGGGCCGCTGTCCTCTTCAACATTGCCGCATCCCACACTCAATCGGGAGCTTCGGTGACCCGTGGCGATGTCGATGGCATGAAGATGGCCTGCACCCACTTCCAGGCGGCTGCTTGGGCCTACGGAGAGCTGAGGGAACGCTACGCCAATGTGAATAGCGGTGGGGATTTCATGACCCAGGAGCTGCTGGTGTTCCAGCAACAAGTGTGCTTTGCTCAGGCACAGGAATGCATTCTGGAGAAGTCACTGATTGACAATCGGAAGCCACATGTTGTGGCCAAGGTGACGGCCCAGATTGTGGTCTACTATGGAGCTGCATTGGCTGCTCTGCTCACCGGAGGAGATGAGGGTCCGGTGGCCCAGGTCATCGATAGCTCTGTTTACAAACTGTGGAAGAAGTACGTTCGCTTCAAGATCAACTACTTGAACTGCATCCTCTATCTCTACCAAGGACAACATTCCGAGGAGAAGCGACAGATGGGCGAGCGAGTGACGCTCTACCAGGTGAGTAAATATTGCAGTATTAATGATAAATCCTATAGTAAATATATACTATTTAAAGGCCTCTTGGGACAAACTGGAGGAGGCGCGAAAGGAGTCGAAAGGTCTGCCCGATCAGCGCGAAATCAATGAATCCCTTAGCTTCACTGCAGATGTTGTGGAAGCAAAGCGCAAGAACGCCAAAAACGAGAATGAGTTCATTTACCACGAGGCGGTGCCGGAACTCTCCACCATTGCTGCGGTTCAAGGTGCCAATCTGGTCAACGGAATTGGCTTTCAAGTGACCGATGAGGAGCACGCTGGACCGGACATCTTTGCCCGATTGGTGCCCATGAAGGCACACGAAGCCAGTTCTTTGTACAGCGAAGAGAAGGCCAAACTGCTGCGAAAGTATGGAGCTCTGCTGGAGGAGAAGGACACCCAACTGGAGGCCTACATGAGCTCCCTGACTCTGGATAATCTCAATATCAACGAGGAGCAGGCCAACAAGTTGCCTCAAGGAATCGTGGATCGATGTGCTGCCTTGAATGCCAACAAGACTGCTATTAGCGATCTTGTGGAGGCCATGTCTCAGCTGGCTGAGATTACAGCCGATGTGGAGACAAATCTTGGCGAGATCTCCCAGATGCTCGAGGCGGAATCGAAGGCAGAGCGGGAATTCCAATCAGCCAGCGGAGTTCAGAGAACGCCAAATGCTCATATTACTGAATTATCGCGGGAGTTCCAGAAGTACAGTGAAGCCCATGCCCGGGCTGGGGAATCCAATAACACCCTGAGAAAAGCCATGAGTCTGCATGTGAATAATCTAAAAATTCTGGCCAGACCTTTATCGGAAATCCAACAGCTGATGCCCAAACTAAGTTCGGAATTGAATACCACCGAAATCTTTAGGGATGTGAAGCTCATCCTCAACAAAGTCAACGAAATGAAGGCCCAGCGAGCCCAATTCCATGCGGATTTAAGGATAGCCATTAACGAGGATGACATCACAGGCAAAGTAATTGCACATGGTGGCCAGGAGGGTCTCCAGGCTTTGTTTGCCACCGAGCTGGGCAAGCACGACAAGATCACCGAACTTTTGGATCAGAATATGGTGGCTCAAGCCAACATTCTGCAAGCTCTTACTGAAAACTATGCCAAAGCGGCACCAGTTTTGAAGACTCTTCAAGATGTGAAGCAAAAACGGGAGCATTTCTACAGCTCCTTGGCTGCTTCGTATGATGTCTACGAGGATCTGCTGGCCAAGTCCGCAAAGGGATTGGAATTCTACAAAAAGCTGGCCGGAAATGTGCAGAAGCTACTCACCAGATTTAGATCAGCAAGAGATGTGCAATCCGAAGAGCGACAGCAAAGGATGCAGAGCGTCAAGGCGGCCACACCACCAGTGGTCAGTAAACCCATTACGGAGGTGGCTCCTTCGGGAGCGGTTAGTACCACACCGAAACTGAGGGATTACCTTAAGGCCAAGGCAGCAATGGCAGATGCCTCGAATCCCGCTGCAGCCGGTTTCGTGCCCACTGTGCGTCCAGTGCCGGTGGGCTCCGAGAATCCCACCCAGGCGGCTTGCTCCTATGCGACCGCACCACCGAATGAGCCACCACCGCCGTACAGCCTCACCCAACAGCAGTATTTCGATCCCAGTGCCGCTGGCTACACGAATCCCATGTACCAGCAACAGCAGCAGCACATTGCTCCTCCAGCTTACAAGGCGCAAGCATCTCCGAATTCCCAAACGCTTCACGGGGCAATGGCTCAGATGAATCTGCAGGCACAGCCGCAGGATGCCAACCAAGCGAACTTGCCTTATAGTTACGGTTACCCTGGTGGAGCAGTGCCTCCGCTGGCCTATGCCCCACCAGGATCAGCACCCGCGAGCTCTGCTTCTCAAGGTTTCAACGTTCAGCAGCCTTTGTATGTGGCCACTTCGATAAATCCCATTCCGGTTTCGAATTCAAGCGAGTTGCCCTCTTCCCTACAAGCACCCTTTGTGGTAAACCAAATGGCCAATCAATACCAGGGAATAGGATACCCTCCTCAGGGACAGTCCTACCAACAGGTTGCTGCTCAAACTCAACAGGTGTCCTATCCACCGGGAACCTCTGGTTATCCAACTCCTGGCTATCAAAATCAAGCGGCGCAGCAACAAACTGGAGGGTATCCCCAATCTCAGACACCACAGCAACAGGTGGCGGGTTATCCGCAGCAGCCACCAACAGGATATTCCCAATCCATGACGCCTCAACAACCTGCAGGATATCCCCAGAATCAAACACCACAGCAACAGGTCACCACTGGTTATTCTCAAAGCAAGCAAGCTACAGGATTTTCCCAAGCACAGACTCCGCAGCAGCAACATTCGGGATATCCACAGACGCCGCAGCAGCAGACCACAGCTGGATATCCGCAAACCCAGACACCTCAACAACAGACAACAGGATATTCACAGTCACAAACACCTCAGCAACAACCAACGGGATACCCACAATCCCAGACGCCACAGCAGCAACCAGCAGGATATCCACAATCCCAGACACCTCAACAACCACTCGCATATCAGCAGCAACCATCCGGTTATCCACCACAGCAACCAACGGTTGGACTTGCTCCTCAGCAACCTTCACTGTTTCCATCGCAGGCTGTCCAAGCCTCACCTCAACCCATTCCAGGTCACCAATCCTCGCCACAGAATGCTGGGCAATCCCTGCAGTATCCACAGCAGTACAGTGATCCCAATGCAGCTCCAGCCTCCGCACCTGGAGCATCTCCTGTTCCGAATCCTGCTCAAGCTCAAAACGCTGCGCCAACATCATCGCAAGCTGCAGTTCCTGTTTCGCCACATCCTTCTGCCAACTACAGCAGTTATTCCAATCATCCTGGCTACAGCTTCAATCCTCAGACCGGACAATACGAGTACAGTAGTGGAGGAGTGAAGGGATCCCAAGGATCACAGGGCTACCAGTTCAGCCAGAGCGGCAAGCAGCAATCCGTGGGCACCACCGACTCAGAGCTCGCCAATCGCAGCAACACGGCCACGGGATTCGATGTGAGTAATATATATCCATCTCCATAAGGCTTCTAATTCAAAATGAAATCCTTTCAGTCACCTATTGTATCCCACACCAAGGCCAATCAACCAGCCACGGACTCCACTTCAGCGGAAGGGGAAAAGGAGTCAACCAACTACTACTCAGCTCCCTATGGCTACCATACCAACGTAACTCCCCAGCCGCAGCCCACTCCCACGCCTCCAACGAATCCCACGAGCTCCATTTACATGCAATGCGGAGCAAGCAGCACGGCTCAAACTCAAACGACCAGCAGTGGACCTCCATACGCCTCCTCCACAGCTTCTGCTAAGGTGGAACCGAAATCGGAGGCGGTGGCTCCCAAGGTAACCAGCAATGTGGATCTACTAAGTGACCTGGACATCGACTGCGCCGTGGCTGTGCCGCCGCCAATGTTGCCACAACCTGTGCTTCAGCCGCAAGTTGTATCCTCGCCAACTCCGCCACAAAGTCAGGTTTCAGCTCCCAGTAAAGCAGAGAATGTTGTGGAGGTAAATTATAATGTTTTCCTTTGTTAGATTTAATCTAACATTTTGTTCTCTTTCAGCCTGTTGTTTCCACTTCTCCTGAGGTTCCTCCAGCTGCAGAAATTACTGCAATTCCAGCATCGGTTTCAGCCACTGCGAAGTGCACCAGTCTGGACAACCTCTCCAATTGCTCGGACCTGAGTTCCCTGGAGAATTTCGACTGGGACTCGGTTTCCCTTACACATTCCGTCAGTGAGAAGCAGCCGAAGGCATCCCCAGCCAATGGCCATTCGAACAATTTTGCATTCCAAGCCGAAACATTCACCGATGAAAAGACCACGAAATATTTCCAAAAGGAGGTCGAGAGCTACGAGAAACTACTGGAGAATCTGCACGTGAAGATGCTCAATGGGAAGACCCAACTGGGGGCCAAGTGGCAGGAGTTGCAGCAGAAACTGGAGAAAGAGGCGATTGCCAACAAGCGGTCCACGACCATTGCGAAGTTATTCCCCGAGAAGAATCGATCCCTAGACTGTTTGCCCTACGATCATGCTAGGGTGAAACTGGACAAGCAGACAGATGACTATATAAATGCGGCCTACATGAAGGTGAGTAAGCGAATGAGGATCACATTCTTTGATACTAATATAATCTCTTTTTTTTTAAATTAAAACAGAACCTAAGTGCCGGCTGTCCCAACTTCATCATTGCTCAGACCCCGCAAGCGAATACCATCAACGATTTCTGGTCCATGATCTGGTCGGAAAAGTCACGTACTGTGGTCTGTCTACATACCACCAATGAGGTAAGGTGTCTAAAGTAATTTATAAACAAGTTTTAATTATTTTTGTATATTTTTTCTTAGCTTTTTGATCCCTATTGGCCACAGACATTGGATCAGCCCACTCACTACGATGACTACACCGTGACCTGTGTGAAATTGCAGCCACTTAGCCACTGCACCGAGTACCAATTAAAACTATCCATGCACGGAGCAGATGGAGTGCTGGATTTATCTCTACTGCAGCTGAAGCAGTGGACCAAGGGGTACATGGCTAAAATTTAATCAAATTAGGAACTTTGAAATATAATCTATCATATTTTATTAGCGCACCTGCTCAACTTCTGGGAGTGGCTCAAAATGCTCTGGAGACCCATCGTCAGCGCTGTCAAGCGGTTAACTCCCCCAACTCGCCGCTCATTATGAACTGTTTGACGGGTTCAGAGCGTTCAGAACTTGTGGCAATTGGCGTATGTGCCATTATAGCCACGCAGAATAAGCAACCGATTCTAATTAGTGAGTATTATAATAAAATTACAAATATGTATACAGTTTAAATCAATTTAATTACCTTATTGTCGTTCTTTTTGAAGAGTACTTTGTTTGAGTAATACAACAATATAATTTATTTTGCTCTTTCTATAATAATATATTCTATTAATATTTTAGATACCGTTGATGTTTGGTCGCGCATTTGCGCACAGCGTCAAAATTCCCTGAGGGATTCAGCCATTCTGGAACAGTCCATGCAAATTGTGCTCTGCAATGCCCACAATGTGCTTAACAAGCGTAAGATACCTGCAACTATTAATATATATTTTTTGAAACTCAAATGTAATAATTTTGTGGCTTTGCAGGTGGCATTATGACCTCATATCAAATGAAGATGGCGCCGCAGGTGACTGCCAAGGAGCAGCAGGAGACCAAGGATCCGCTTAATGAATTGGATGCACTTTGGAAGCTGAAATAAACGACTGAATCAGCCAATCAACCAATTGCGGCAGATAACTAAAGATATATGCTTAATCAAATCGAGTATTTATACAACTATTTAACTGTGCAAACCTATTTCTAACGATCTGATATTGTTGCAAACAATTTAAAGCAAGTGAAAAGTATTGAAAGGGATAACGAAATCTTTTTTTTTTCAACTCAAAAGTAATTGTCTTTTTCAAATGTTATATAAAGTGTATTTCAAAGCGAACCAAATCGTGATGTTAATGGGATATTGTCAAGCGTTTCAAACCACTCTTTACGAGTATATTAAATATCATTAAACATAACTAAATATTGTCAAACATTTATATCAATAAATAAAACACTGAAAATCAAATGCAAGTAGAGAGCAATCGTTGTAAAAAAAGTCAAAGAATCGATTTATGCTACTCCATCATGAAGGTGATCAACATTCGCTGGAGGATCTTTCTGCCTGGTCTGCTGGTGGTTATTTATTTGCTGAGTGCCCTGGTGATTTTTGGAATGGATTTAACTGGCATTCAGCCGGTGGAACCGCGAGTTGCAAAAAACCATTCAAATGTTGAAAGAAGGAGTCGAGTGTTTAAAAGAAAAATTCGTAAACCAAATTATAAATCCTGGGGACGGTTGCATCCGAGCTCAGAGATAAAGCCCCGATATCGGTTTAGTGGTGGCAGAACGGCAGTGAAGTTCGTGATTGGAGTGCCTACTGTTTTGCGACCCAGAACGAACTATGTGCTTCCGACCGTGTACAGTTTAATCCAACAGATGACCCCAAAGCAAAGAGATAATTGCCTCATTGTAATTTATGTGGGTGAAACGAAGCTGCAGTTTGCCAAGTATATAGTCAAGACCCTCCATGTAAATCATTCGGAGCATATGCGAGCGGGTCTTATCGATGTGATTGCTCCACCACTGAATTACTATCCGAACTTTTCGAGACTGCACATCACACTCCACGACGATCCGAAGAGGGTTTATTGGAGGACCAAGCAGAACCTGGACTATATATACCTGATGTCCTATGCCAGGTCAAAGGGTTCCTATTATCTGCAACTGGAGGACGATGTGAAGTCGAACAAGGGATTTCTGGACTACATTGAGAAGTTTGCCATCCTTCATGGGAATTTTCGGTTTGCCCATCAACCCGATTGGATTGCCATAAGCTTCAGTGACCTGGGATTCATTGGGAAACTGTTTCCCACCTCGGTTCTTAACTCTTTTGTTGCCTACTTGCAGTTGTTTTTCAATGATCAACCCATCGACTGGCTGCTCCAGAGTTTCGTGACCCTGCAAAGCTGTCGCTGGGATAGTATTGCCGATCCGAACTGCCAAATGGACTACGAATCCAGACTGATTCGTGCCGGACAATCGCAGTTCCAGCACATGGGTGAGTTGTCCTCGCTGGCGGAGAAACTACAGTATCGAAAGGATGGATTCTTCAATCACAATTTGGGAAGACAGCGCATGCAACATCTGCGACAGCCGTTCAACCTCATAGCTTCACATCGAAATGCGCTCTTGAAGCAGGATCTCGATCTCAAATCGGGCGAAACGTTTATCTGGATTTACATGCCTCAGATGCCCAAAATGGTGAAGTACCTCATCAAAAATCAGTTCAAAAACACGCAGATTCGTATCAGAAATGCCAAGGATACGGCGATTAATTTGGCGGAGTTCAATGTACATTTGGTGAAGGAATCACCCACTTTGGAGAAAAACAGTTCAGCTACAGAAGAATGTGGTTTCGTCTTGTGTCACACAGTTTTAGGACACGATGAAAAAGATTTAAATAAGGAGGAGCTACCCTATAATTATATGTACTACTACATCAAGGAGGAACCCGATGGTCTTAACTGGTTCCGTCGATTTCTTTGGGCTTCCAATGGATCTGTCAATCATAAATTGATGTCCTCATCACCACATTTAATCCTTGTCTGCTTGCAATTAATTATTTTATTTATTTCATAGAAAAAATAAAATAAAACCACTTCAAAATGTATTTTCAAATACTTGAATTATTTATTAAGCTTATACACACATTACACGCATATATTTGTTCGTCTTGTTTGATTTCGATTAAGTTTTGAGTTGTCCCAACGGCTTATGCATATTGTAAAAGTAATTTGTTTTGCAATAATTCAGCTACTATCATTATGGGTGTTTTTGGGTTCGATTCGTGGAAGGGGAAGCCTATAATGTCAGCTAATGTATAATTCAGTTGAATCACTATCAACTATTATTGTTGCTTGCTAATTGGTTGCAATTTGGCAAAATGAGTTTTTTTTTTCGGGGAGAGCGAGTGCCGTAAATTCTTGCTGCTAGTTGCCGCACACATAACACAGGGATATATAAAAATATATATATTTATGTTCGTATGATTATGCAATAGTAAGTATATGCAAAACATTTCTTTAATTTGTTCAGTTTATCGAAAGCAGTCTACAATATTTGTTACTTTATATATAGCGGCATAAACAGAAACAAATGGGATAATATTTTTAAACATCGAACTCAAGATATATATGTATGCCACTATATATTACAATTCTCGTTACTCAACAGGAACCAAGTTTAAACAATCATCATTCATGTTTCTTCGTTTATAGTTTTGTCGTAGTCTATAAAAAATTTGGCGTTTCCAATTAGTTAAACCAATCATTAAATTTCTCAAATGTATATAAAAAATGTTCTCTTTTTTTTTGGAATTTGGTTTTTCAGTTGCTAATCAGCGTTGTTTATATTTACGTGTATATATAATTTAGGTAATTCGTTTTTCATTGTTATGCAAAAATTATTAACAAATCACAGTAAAAAAGCAACAATGCTAAAAATCGTTTCGTTATATTATGCTGTAATGTTTATGTTAATGCATATTATATTTATGTAGTTATGGCTTCATGTTCAAGGAGGTGGCTATATATAACTGATTTAAGCATGCTGGATGAATTCATAAAATTAACATAAATAATTATTAGATAGTGGAGGAATACTTTTAACCAATAAACTTAGGTGTGTAACATAGATCGATAATGTTGATTATTGATCGAAAAGATTTCAGCGAGTTCGAGATTCTTGATCACTTGGATATTCAGCAAATGGAAACAAAATTAATTGGAATGTGTGTTTTTTTCAGCTGCCGATAGAATGAGGTTAACACTTATAAATAAAGCAAATTAAATCGTAAATCGTTATGTAATAATATAGGGAAACCGCATCAGTTACATAGCCCACAACTTGATCCGCACAATGTATATGTATATCAATAGGTTTAACCACCACGAAAAAATGGAAGGGGCACTTGGAGTATATCAAATCCATATGGATATACGCAAAAATACACTGATAGCTCGGGGACACTAAATAAGACTCATGGCGGACTGCAGGCCGAAAATATTGCAGAGATTTTTTGTAACGCTTAAGTTAAAGAAACCCTAACAAATTGGTTCTGGGGGATAGTCGCCATATCATCGGTCTGCAGTCGAATATAAATCCTATAGCTAGGGATAATCACTTACAAGTTAGCGAGAGAGCAAGAGCGTTACGTTCTGGGAGATTATTTACACATTGAGATATTCGAGGGTAAAAGCATCATTCGAAAAATATACACACAGATGTACAGACATTGGGTTGGATCGACATTGTTGCAATGCAAAAAAAAAAGGTGAAAAAGTCTAGTAATCAAGTAGACAATAAATACATCTTTGTATGCAAAATCAAAATCATTTGTTAACGATTCTCAAGAGATTCGCAAGCAATTAGTTTGGATTCCCACGACTTTTTCGCAACGCCATCGACCCAATCCCAACAGATATAGACAAATTGTGGATGGGGATTAGATTGGACATTAACCGGAGGAGGTTCTTAGGGGTCCACTGGAGTTCGCTTCCTATTCCTCCCAGTCCTGTCGCTGCCGGTGGCGATGTAGCAATCAGCTGCCCGCCACAAACCGCGGCTTTGCGGCATTCGTCTCCGACTTGGGATCGCTTGCCCACTCCTGCAGCTCAATCTCACTAAGCAGAGCCCAATTCTCGCTGTCGCTGTGCACGTGGAGGCGCAACTCCTTGATGGGACCGATCTTCACGTCCAACAGACCCTCGGCCACGCCTAAACTATCGAAGGCACCCACCACTAGATAGCCATCCGTGGTGGTGTTGTAGTTGCTCCAAACGGAGGAGTTCTCGCTCAGCGTGTCCACCGGCAGCAGCTCCACCGTGGTGTTGTAGAATCTGTCCGACGGATGCTCCGAGTTTCCACTCCTGAACAGATAGCGCCTCAGTTGCGTGGGTCGTTCGAATATAATCTGCACCAAGTCGCCAGGTTGCGGCAGCAATCCCCAGAAGTAGGATTCTCCCTTGTAGGCTCTTTTTAGGAGATAGTTCTTATACGGAGCAATGTTGGACTTGACCAAAGCCGGCGGATTATGCGTATGGGCATAATACTGAGGCACCTTGCTGCCAAACTGCTTGTCCTTCAGCTTCTGGACCTTTCCCTTCAGCGAGGAACTGGTGCCAATGTGCTGGAATAGGGATTTCCGAAAGTGCTGCCAGTACTTTGCCTTCTCCTGGTTGCAATGCTTCTGATCCTTGTCCGTTCGACAAACCTTGGACTCTATAAAGTAGGTAAGCAGCCAATCCACTGGTTTGTCATTGTAGAACATTTGGAAATAGGTAATTAGGTAAGGCAACTCCGCACTCTTGAACATCTTGCCAATGAATCCCAGCTGACAGAAGTCCAAAACAAACCAGGCCGGCTGATCGGGTTTGGTCAAGGCGCTCTTGATCAAGGCGAATTTCTTCATTGTGGTGATAAACTGCCGCTTGGTCAGGATGTCGTCCTCCAGCTGAACGTAAAAGGTTCCCTTCGAGTGCGCATAAGCCATGAGGTAGGCGAAGTCCAAGTTCTGTTTGCTGCGCCATTTAACCCGCTCCAAAGGATCGTTTAAGGTGATGCGAAGTCGCTCGAAGTTGGGATAGTAACTGGGAGCAGGTGCTATAATATCAATCAGTCCGCTCTCCACGTGCTGCTCGAAACTCGTCTCGATTTGCCGAGCAATAAACTGCACCGATTCCAGATCCGTTTCGCCAATATAAACAATGATCAGCGTTTCGTTCTGCTCCTCCTCGTTCATGTTCTCGATGAGATTGTGGAGGGTGCCGAGGAGGTAGGACTGCTTCTCCCGCCGCACGGTGGGCACGCCCAGGACGATGCTGACATCCGAGCGACCCTTGCTTTGCAAGTACGCCGGACGCAGGGAGCCCGCATCGTCGAGGAGATGCGGCAGGAAGTGATAGGCATTCGGCAGTCGGATGTTCTGACTCCGGGCCATTGAACCGTTGGCCCCACCACCCTTGCTGATGTGCGAGGCGTTCCGCAGCAGTTGCCTCGCCTCGGGACTCAGGCCGTCGAGCAGATTGACCACCGGCAGGGGAGGTGGCGGCGGCGGCGCAGCACTGGCCGCCGTTCCATTGACGGTCTGCAATTGGCCAAGGTACTGGGAGAGCAGGGCGACGTCCTCCTGGCGGGCACGGTACATCGACTCCAGGTACTGCAGCCGCATATGGCATTCGGCCAGCCGCTGTGTCAGCGACTGTTCGGTGGATAGTTCGGGTCCCATCACCATCAGGATCACAATGCAGGGCGCCAGCACCAGGACCGTCACAATCAGCATACAGTTGCGCTGCCTAATCTTGAACATCTTTCGTTTCGGCGCACCCGCACCGGGATTTCTTCGCTAACTACTAGATTAATTGGCTAACTGTTTGCCTTTGGGCTGCTTCGTCGCTTCTGCTTCCGCTTCTGGTTCTGGTTTTCTGGCTTTCGGTTCTGGCTCGGTCTCTGGTTCGTTTCGCTGGCGCCGTTCCCTTGGGCCGGCTGTCATCCTCATTCCTCCAGTGACTAATGCAGGCGCTGCAACAAAAGCAATGCGTTTAGTTTTTACATGTACATTGAAAGAAAATATTTCAATAAAATATAACTTGAGTTCTCTAACTTAAATTGTACCCAAATATAGTTGAAGTCAAATATAAATCTTTAGATTTATGAGTCCGCCTTCCATAACTCAACTTGTATAACTAAAAGGTTTTGCAAACGAACTAATTTTAGTGGCAATAGTAATTATTACTATAGTAGAAAAACTTTGCCTATAAATAACTAATTTATACGGCAGATGAGAGCTGGAATTATTCTTATTACTTTTAAATAGATCAGCATTCCGGAATATTATTCTCATATTTAACTTGAGTTATTCAACACAGCAGAACGAAAGGTTTTTAATTTGTAATTTAAAACCTTATCTTAATTTATCTTTAATAAGGGCAAAAATCCCAACTGGCTTTTAATAGGAAAAGCAAGTGCTTTGTATATTATAGTAGATTGGTATATATTTATTTTTAAAGTGTGATGTGGTTTGGCCCTTGGGGTTGGGGGCCTGAAGGTCGCACCGTTTAACGGGTCTTTGTAGCCGCATTTTGCCTTACCCGAGTTGGATTAACGACGTCGTCGGTGGTGGCAGCTGTCGCAATTCTCGCCACATGACCTGGCCGTGGGTATAGAATAATAATAATTGTTATGTACTGTGCACTCGAGACGATGGCAGGCAGTAGACGACTTAGACTTACATGGCCAAGAGCCCGGAAAGCTTTGTTCTCCTCCTCGCCGCCAAAAGTTCGATCGGTGGGTCTGGAAATGGGAAGGAAACGCTCTTTACTACTTGATAATTGCAATCGTTGGGCTTGGCAGTGCTAAAACAGGGTATATTTAGCATTGCCCGGTTTTATAGAGCCAGTGGGTGGTCCCTTCGGGCTTTGCTTATTATTGTGAATTATTCACCAAGGATTTAGCTAAGTTAATTAAAGAATATAAAGCTTCAAATAAATGTCATTAATGAATTAATTTTAAAGAATTACTGCTAAGAAATAACAAAATAATTTTGAAAAAACTACATGGGTAAAAATTAAGATAAAATGAAAATAAAGAAATAATTTTTCGAATGGGAGCTACATACGTAATTCTTGATTTTTTTTGGTCAGAAATTTACTGTAATAGAAACAACGATTATAGTTAAAGGAGTTTCTGTAAAGTGACTCTCCTGTTGATTCCTGATTAGGAATACAAATGTTTATTGTTTTTACGTAAATATCTCACGGCACATCAACCATATGGTACAAATCACTTCACAACAAAAATGAAATGTCCTTAATTCAATAAATCAATCCTTATTATTAGCCACCAGATTTTTTATCCCTGTATTCCAGGTATTAAGTTTTCGATATCGAAAATCGTTTTCAGCAATGTGCGAACATTAACAATGTGGGGTCTAAATTTTCGCACTCCGTTTAGCAGACGTAGGCGAAAGTAAACAATGGCCCGAAAAAAAAGATAAATAGGTAAATAAACAGCAACACCCAAAAGTTCGCACCCACGCACACACACACACACACAGAAACACGCACAGCCCTATTTACTCACACTTAATTGCAGCTCAAATAGGCAAGTAAATGAATTAATAAGCACTTAAATAGGAACAAATTGAACGCAGTGGCTTTTATTTATCCATCTATGGATTTTGTACGCTGGGTGTTGTCGCCAATTCGCCGTTTTTTCCCTTTTTGGGTGCTCCCCGATTTTTCGCCATACGCGTTTTTCGTTTGCCGATTTTGCTATTACATATTTTCGTTGGCCCGCCGCGTGCGTTATGTAAATGTAAATGATGTAAATTGTTGCAGCACTCGCGATGGCGATTGTTTAATGCTATATACAGCGGGGAATTGTTTCAACGCCCGTGCAAAAACAACAACAAACGACCATTTTGTTAGTAGTTCATATTAGCCTCTCTGGTAGCCGTTCTTTGGAACTAGTTCGGTTGAGTCTTTTAACCTGGTCACCCTAACGCTTATCGATAAGAGTAAAAAGTTAAAAAAAATAATTTTTATATTGAATTTAACTTATAAGCAACCAAAGTTCCAAACGAAATATTTCTGACATTGTTAAATTTTCTTCTTCAGTTATTTTTATTTAAAAAAGTTACACTCTTTTATGAATTTTAACAGCTACTCATCACATGTAAAATAAATGCTGATTGTAGACAAATTTGAACATTTACAAGCATCCTTGAAAACAAAACTTCATATTAATATTGGATTCGTAAGTAATGGTTGTATTTTGTGAAATAATTTGAATTTATACTGGTCACAGTGTGCAAGAATCTGTTTCTTATATCCAAAAAGTTTTTAATTTAAAATCGACGCTTTGCTTCAGTTATAGTACAAATTTGGCATCTCTAAAAGAAACAACAGGTACCCAAAAACCCTCCCATCTCTAGCGGCTACATAAACAACAAAAAAGTTTTGCGAAAATGTATTTAACTCTACTAAATGGCACCGGCTTCGTATTTAATGTAGATGGTAAGCTAATTTTTGCTTTTAATTACAACATTTGAACTTAATCAATGATTTATAGACTACATGGAACTGCGGAGCAAACATCGCATAATGGGTGCTCCAGTGGGCACAGCGAACACCAAAGGATGGAGTCCCAATCAGTCCAGTAAGTTTTAAAAATATAACCTCCGAAAATATGTCCTAATCAAAATATAATCATTTACAGAGGATGTTCATTAACTATATTTAATCTTACAGCCTTGCCAGTGGAGCTTACTAAATTTGAAACCCAGTTGATTCTGGATGAAAATATAGCAAAGTTAGTTGACAAATCTCAAGCTTTGAAGAATCCACCAACCGAAGACGAACTGGAGAATTACAAGACTGACTTCGAATCTCGTCTAGAAGGACAAAAGGAAGCTCTTAAAACGGAAAAGCTTCGGGAAACAGAACGCTATATGGAAAAAATACTAATGGGCAAACGCAAGAAGTTAATCAAACAGGGGAAAAACGAAATGGGTAATGTATTAATTTGTGATTAAACCGTATATTTTGATATATGATATTAATGATATAATATTCTAAAAATCTATTTACCTTAGCTGCCGCTTTAACTGCTGAAGATGTGCTGAAGGAAATGTCAGACAGTTTTAAATTCGATCGACAAAATGCCCTAGTGGAGGTGCCTTGTGAACATCTTGAAAAGCATTGTATATAAAAAACAACTAATATCTCTCGACTATATAATTCTAAAACCGGTTTCTTATAAAACCCGCAGCTGCTCGAATAGTTTCTGGACCTATCGTGAACGTAATGTCCCTAAAATACCGCATTTTCAAAGATCTTTGGAAACAGGGAACGTTTGTGACCTCTGGTGATGCTTTTGGAGCCGACTTTTTGGTGTATCCCGGAGATCCCCTCATTTACCACGCCTCTCATATTGTGATTATACAGGACACGCCCACAATTAAACCTTTGGATCTGGTGGCCAAAGTTCGGCTCTCTGTGATCGTCAACAAAGGTTGCGTTTTCGCGTATAAAAACGAAAATGATGAGGAAATTCGATACCAATCTGTGGCATGGTGTAATCTGATCAAGTGAGAATATTAAAGGTAAGTAGTTTCATTAAAATCATTTTGATAAATGCAATTAAATTAAATTAAAATTAAAAACTGGCAGTCACATGGAAACCGAAGAAATATTTTACAATTATTTCCCAAAAATGTTGGAAATTTATTAGTTGTTCATTCTATGTTTTTGGAAAGATCTTACGAATCCTTTTTAGTTTGCTTCAAATTTCGTGGTTTTATCCCTTATCAGTATTGCCTGAGTCATAATAGTTATCTATGCTAATGCGAGTATTATGTTTTTAAGTACCGTACTATCTTTGTTTTCGAGTAACTCATAAGTTCTACATAAATAGCTCTTCCTAAAACTCTGACATGAGGGAATGTAATGACTTTTATAATGTACCGAAATATTTTAGCAAGTGATTAAAAGAATCAACTTTTTTTTTAAGATTGAGCGGGAGAGAGTATGATTATTTCCGTGAGCATGGGTTTTGTTTTTGGCGCCGAATTGGGTTTCTTTTTCAGAGGAAATTGGATACAACAGCAGAGACACAACGCTCCCGCAACGGCCCCCCTCCAAACCCTCTCCCCACCAGCGGCCTCTCCACGTTTCTCCGTCTCGCTCTGAGCAGCAGGAGCAGCGCCAGAAATTATTTCTCCCACTCACAGTTGGAAATGGTGCACAGTACACATGGTAAAATCGGTTTTAATATGACCACGGCATCCAACTCGAGGAGGTGTTTGCTCGCCACTTTGTTCAGGGTCCATTGTTCCAGTTCTCTAGCGGGAGCGACTCTATAAAGTTTTGTTAAATTAATTAGTGATACAAAATGAGGTTATAATTTGATGGCCCCCCACCAAAGAAACAGAAACACACATGCAAACACACAGCGTATACAACTGCGTATTTGTTTTCAACAAAGTTGTGCTGAATTCTTTATGTTTTGCGTTCGTTTCAAGTATATTCAGTTTTTTTTTAAATAGAAACAACAACGTCGATAAGGCGCGGTGGGGAAGGCCAGGCAAAAGTCGTGCCGTGCCGTTCGAATTTCATATAGTCGGGTTGTCGCACAGTGGCATGAATTATACGTATCTTTACTAAAAAATCACCATTTCATCCCTTGTCAAAGCAAAAATAGAACAAATTATTTAAATGTACAGTGACTCAAAAGTACAGAAAAAGATATACATATGTATATGTAGTTATTTGTTTAAGATGAGTAATTTAAGTGCTGATTTTAATCACCACGTAAAACCTCATCATCCTTATAATATTTGACCACTTTAACACATATTTCCTCCCACTGTTTTTAGCTTGCGCTTATTCCGCCGCCCCTTCGTAACTCTTACCCCACACCCGTCTGCCTCATTACCCATCACCACCCCCCGTCTGGTGCGCTCTCTCCCGCTCTTGCCATGCTCCGTTGGTCGGCACTGCCAGCTGCGAAATACGCTCACTGCTTTAACACCGATTGGAACTTTAAAGGGGCCTTTCGAACCGCATTTCTCATGGTCCCCAACCCAAGCAGCATCAAAACAGAGAAAATTGTAATCTTAAAAATTCGGCCACTCGCTCACTTATATTACCACTTCTCTGAGCCTGAGCGTCGGATAGAACACCTCTCCTTCCTCTTTATTCGATTCAACTTCCCTATCGCGGGGGTTTCTCCGCTCTTAAGCGGGACTTGATCTGCATACGAGAATGAGAATGGCTATATGTTTTCTATATGTTTTTACCCTGTAGGGTCTCTGAGATGATTCGAAAGTAACAGGTGATTGGCAAGGAGAGAGGAGAGTCGGAGATAAGGAAAAGAGAATGTAGAGCGGGACTCGCGGGCGTAAGAGCGAGCCGGCTTTTCTATCAGTTGTTATTATTTTTACAGGATCTGTTGATATTTTGAAATTAAAGAGAGTTGCAAACCGATATATCAATAATTTTATTAGGATTCAAAAAACAATTTGAAGATTACTTAAATTAAAAAAAAAAAAACAATTTAAAGTATAAGAAGTATTAAAATTTTGGAAAAAAAATTTAAATTGCACCATTAATGTTTCTTTTAAAAGTTGTTTCAAAGTCAAACCACATTTCTTTAGTTTTTTACGCTTTAAGTTTATTATATTTTTGCATCTCTAATCAAGCACCTTTCTTATCATTCCACTAGTTTACTAGTCAAAAATTTTCCACGATTTAGTGGCACACACTGGGTAGCCTACAGCTAAAATACATATATATAAACAATTTATAAGGATGTGAGAATTATCTTGCAATATTTAAAAATTTCGGATTCTGAATCTGGTATTGATAGTTTCGTTTAAATGTCGTCTAGATAGTTATAGAATGTATTTGTTTACAACTGAAGAAGTAAATACCATTTATGTAAAACATTTTGTTTCGGATCCGATAGTTTTTTAACCTATGCGCCCCTTGACCCTTTCTAATCTGTAGTGTTGGCCCCAACATATTCTGTCCGCCTGGCTGGCCACATGTGTTTTGAGTTTGTCGTGTCGGCCCAGAATATTTCCACTATTCAATATTTACCACCTTTTATAGTTTTGTTTACTATCTGGCCGTCTTTTTTCTGTTTTTCCGTCTTTCTCTCCTCTCCCTGCCTAAAAATACTCTTCCCTCACCCATCTGGCAATGCCGCTCGACAACTGTACCTCAAAGAGCGTTGCCAGGCCAGTTCTCTCACACAGATACACGCATACACGCACACCAGCGCGCAGCAACCACCAAAGTGTGCGCGTGTGTTGAGCGCATGACCAGAAAGCCAGAAATTGTTTTCTCCCCCGTGTAGAGAACTGAAAACGCGCCGCGCTGGCAGCAGCGGAGCAGCGAAATCGATCGAAGCGGTTTGCTCAGCAGCGCCCGCGTCTCAGTTTCATTTCGAGTTATCCAACGTTGGCGAGCGGACAAGCAGGAGAAAAAAGCAAGCGTACCTCGTACGGCCAAGAGAAAGAGCAGGCGAATCACCCACTGAAATTTTCTTTTGCGCTCCGGTGAGAAGATAATTTCACAAACCGAAAACCAGCCAACAAAAAAAAAACAAAAGTGCGCTCCGTGAGCGGGAAAACAATAACAAAATCAAGAGACAATCGGTTATAAAACACACAAAAAACTGAGTGAACTAAAAAAACCAAATGCGTGTCTCATGTTTGACTGTACTGTGCATTAAATAAATGTGACACAGACACAGACTGTGTCCGTCCTGCCCGAGTTTGTGTAAGTGTGTGTGCGGTTGGCGTTTTTAAATGTGGCGCGCTATTTTTATGTGATTTTGTGGGCAGCAACGAATTTTGAAACAAAATTTTAGTAGTTGGTGAAAAAGTCCCCTCCAACAACAACGAAATTCCTGTGAGCAGCCTACACAACACATGCGTTGTCTCGCTCTCGCGCGCTCTGGCCCCCAAAGAGTCGTAGAGAGCAGGAGAGAGAGAGAGAGAGCGAGAGTACACCATATTAACGTTGGCACTCTTTTCTTACATTTCAGATTCGTGAAAGCAGCGCGCCAAGCAGCAAGAAGAAGCAGCAACAGCAGAGGGAGTAGGAAAGCAGTGGCGTAGAGCGGAGGAGTGGAAAGGGGATTTTTTGCGAAAAATCCCGATTTGGAGAGAATTTTCCGTGGAACCGTGTAACATTAAATCGTCGTGTTGGAGACAAATAGCAGCGAATACGCTAGCAACGCTGGGGAGGAACAACAATTGTTGGATTTGGACGCGACTGCTCTGATGTCGCTGCCAATGAATTCGCTGTATTCGCTCACCTGGGGCGATTACGGCACCAGCCTCGTATCGGCCATCCAATTGTTGCGCTGCCATGGCGACCTCGTCGATTGCACGCTGGCAGCCGGCGGGCGGAGTTTTCCCGCCCACAAGATAGTCCTATGCGCCGCCTCCCCCTTTCTGCTGGACTTGCTCAAGGTAAGTGGGAAAAAACGTTTAAAGCACCACAAACAGAGAGTTAACCGCACATAACCTCAAACGTGGCGTACAGTTTGTAAACAGAGAAATCCAATCGCAGAAATAGGTTAATGTGTGGAGCGCAGAGAAACCTACACACACAGAAATATATCTGCCAGATTTACGCTCCGCTCCAAAAGTTGTCTAGAGATTTTTGTACAAGTTTTCCACTGTCAATTGAGTTGAATGAGTGCCCCCTTCCCCTGCACATTTTCTCCTCCCCCACCACAACCTCCCCCTCTTATCAGTTTGTCTTGTTGCAAAGTTCACCAGAGAGCGAAAGAGAGAGAGTGAGAAGTAAAGCGCAGACGGACAGGGAGAGAGCGAGAGAACCAGTTGGTTTGGAAAAAAAATTGTGGGGCTTTAAAGGGGAGCGGAAACGCGAGGGGAAGAGGCAAAAGCTGCTGCGCCAACTTTTAGCTCGCATGTGTTAGAGCGAGCGCAAACGAGAGCGCCAAAAAAGCAGCACGGCAACTGTTGTAGTTGTTGTGCTTGGCTTGTTGGAGCTTTTGTCTTGCCTTATGGTTCTTGATGGTTTTGTTGTTGGCGGTGCTGTTGGGTGCACACGAGCGCGACCTCTTTTTTTTTCTAAGGAACTGTACAGTTGGCATTGGCTATGGGGGAAATTTTGAGCTTTTTTATTCAATAAAGTGAACTCTATAAATTTCAACCTAAGATAAATTTTGGCTTTTATTACTCAACTTCAAAAAGTATTTCTGCTGTTGGGATTATATTTATTATTATTTTTTTTCATATAAAACAAAGCCTGCGTACTGTAATAGTTGCTCTGCACGTGTTCGTTTTATCAACTTCGTACCGTACTCATTCAAATTTCATATCAGGAGGCCGCACTTTCAAATGGAGCTTGCTACTTTTTTCTTACTTTCGTGAGCTGCTTAGCTAGCCCATTTGCGAATACTGTACTTTTAAGCTATTCATTTGCATTTTACTTTACTTTTGCAATTTACTTTGTACTTTTCCGCCATTCTATTGATTGTGCAAAAAATGCTTTAATGTGCGTAAAACAAACTGTTCTGTAAATGCGTGGCCTATCATTGAGAATGAAAATTTCTGACCAAAACAGAGCACGGCCAGCGAAATAAAAACACCTGATGCGACGCCGGCAGCGGCTCTTCTCCACTCCCGCCCCTCTCCCTTCTGCTCCTCTCCGGCAGTGAAAAAAGTAAACAGAGCGTAATTTTTAAAAACGCCGCTCAGAGCCGTCGTTGGGGAAATGTCAAAGAGGAAGAACAAAAAGAATGGGAAATAAATGCGGCTGTGAACTCTGCAAGAGTCCGAAATGTACAAGATGTACTGATCTCGTTACACTCACACACGCACGCCAAACACACGGCGGTCGCTCTTTGTTGCTCTTGCTCCCCCGCTCCGGCGGCCCAGAATGCAACTCAGAAAAATCGATGAGCGCAAGAGGGTGGCAGGGAGGTTGTAGAGTTCAAAGAGCGCAATGGGGAGTGGAAATGGAAGAGGAGATTTGACATTTCAAGAGATTGACATTGGAGAAGGTGGGAAGATAGAGAGAGGGAGAGTGAGTGGGGTGGTTTTTGAGTAACGCTTGCTAATTAAATGTCCAGAGCGGGAGAGGGAGTGAATGAGGGAGCGGTAGAACTGCTAAGCGCTCTTTCTTTGAGCGCTGCTCTGTTTTCTTTTTCAGCATCTCGAAATCTCCTCAAAATCCTACTGCAGAATGTGCAGAGCGCGCAAAAAGTAAAAGCCGGTTGTCTGTCACTGTGTGTGTGCGGTGGAGAGTGCGGTGGGAGCGGGAGTGGACACACGTGTGCCTGAGCGCAGCACCGCAAGTTTCCGTTATTTCCATCTCCGTCCGATGTCTTCGTCTCCATTTGTTTTTGTTTAGCTAGGCGGACAGTCGAGCCTCTCGCCGTTTGTTTTCTTTTTTTTTTTTGGCTCCACTCCGCATACAAAATCACGCTCTGCCAAAAATGTGAGAAGGTTTGAAAACAAACGCCACTCTCTAGGATTATGTTTGGGCCTACAAAAGAGGCAAAAGAGGAAATCGGTTCTAAATCTCTTAACTTTCAAAGTTGTCATCTATTTTCTTATTAGATTCTTATTACGATACAAAGGGACAATTTGTATTGGTTAAATACATTTTTTTAAGTGTTCGTTAAAAACAGTGTTTTCAAAGACAGGTTTGATAAAAGTAAAGTTCCTTTAAATTTAATTTAACTATGTATAATGTTTTGTAATTGTCATTTTCATAATTGGTGAAAGTTAGATATTTTCGATTAAACAACAGACAATAAAAACTGTAATAATATTTAATATTTTGATTATTCCCATAATTGATAGAATAATTTATTATTCATTTTAGAATACACCATGCAAGCATCCAGTGGTGATGTTGGCCGGCGTGAATGCCAACGACCTGGAGGCGTTGCTGGAGTTCGTGTACCGCGGGGAGGTGAGCGTTGACCACGCCCAGCTGCCCTCGCTGCTGCAGGCCGCCCAGTGTCTCAACATCCAGGGACTGGCCCCGCAGACGGTGACCAAGGACGACTATATCACGCACTCGATCCAGCTCCAGCACATGATACCCCAGCACCATGACCAGGACCAACTTATTGCAACGATCGCCACGGCCCCACAGCAAACGGTGCACGCTCAGGTGGTGGAGGACATCCATCACCAGGGCCAGATCCTCCAGGCAACGACCCAGACCAACGCAGCAGGACAACAGCAGACCATTGTGACCACGGACGCGGCTAAACACGACCAGGCAGTGATTCAGGCATTCCTCCCGGCACGCAAGCGCAAACCGCGCGTCAAGAAAATGTCACGTAAGTTAAAAGAAATCGAATTCTCCTATTACATTTCAAACTAGTCGTTATATACTTTTGAATACATTATTATAATACAAATTGAAATTGAAATTGCAGCTACGGCACCGAAAATAAGCAAAGTTGAAGGAATGGACACGATCATGGGCACACCGACCTCGTCGCACGGTTCGGGATCCGTGCAGCAGGTGCTTGGCGAAAATGGAGCCGAAGGCCAGCTGCTGACATCCACACCGATCATCAAGAGCGAAGGACAAAAGGTGGAAACGATTGTGACTATGGACCCCAACAACATGATACCGGTAACGTCGGCCAATGCGGCAACTGGCGAGATAACGACGGCACAAGGAGCAACTGGATCATCCGGCAATACGAGCGGCGTGGCTTCCACGCCAAAGGCAAAACGTGCAAAGCATCCACCCGGATCAGATAGTGAGTTGTAGTAGCGATTAGTTCATTTGTCGGCATAAAGTGATTTTTATAGTTATATTTCTTGTAATCTAAAATACTATATATACACTTTATACGACCCAGTGAATATTTAAAAGTTCCTAGTACTAATCTTCAAACTTTTCCCCTTTTTAGAGCCTCGCTCGCGGTCGCAATCGGAACAACCTGCTACGTGCCCCATTTGCTATGCTGTCATTCGTCAATCGCGGAACCTGCGGCGCCATCTCGAGCTGCGCCATTTCGCCAAGCCAGGCGTGAAGAAGGAGAAGAAAAGTAAGTCCGGTAACGATACAACCCTAGACTCCAGCTTGGAGATGAACACCACGGCAGAGGGCGACACCACGGTGGGCAGTGAAGGACCAGTCGGAGTCAACGAATCAGCAGGAGGACAATCATCCGGTACGACGCCAACGAGAGTGATATCGAATGCACCGCAGGCCGCGGGGGCACCGGCCATCCTGGCCCAAAGTGTGCTGCCCCAGCAGCAGCAGCAGCAACAACAACTGCAGCAGCAGCAACACCAGCAACACCAGTTGACCGCGGCAACGTTAGCGGGTGGTGGCCAGGCATACATCAAACACGAGGGCGGCGGCGGGGGCGGTGCTGGGCAACAGCAGCAACAGGGCATGCAGAACGTCATACACATTGTGGGCGACCAGGTCTTCATGCCGCAGCAGCAACAGCCGCAGTCGCAGTAGCTGCCACCTGCCGAGCCTTCAATCATTCCAATGCACCAACAACCGACAAACACCATCATTCACATTTCCAAACACACACACTCGCATAACAACCACACACACACGAAAACGATTTGTAAATAACAACAACAATCAAACAAACAAATTCCCCGTGATCTGATCGAATGATTTGTGTTCATTTCCTGTATCATTTATAATTTTTCCATAATTAATTGCTGCGTAAGTTTTTAATTTGCTTAACTTTATTAAATTGCGCTTTCAACATATATAACATAAATTTCTTATGCAGTATTTTCTTGCATATTGTACTACAGAGAAAAGAAAACATGCGAGAATTCCCCAATTCTCCACTTAATGAATACTCGACTAATTACTTAAATAATCTAATTAGTGTCGCAAATAATTGTTGTAAAAATTAAATGTACAATTACAATCGAGGATCGCAATCGGTTTAAGTTTCTCTATTTTAAATATTATATTACAAATTGTTTAATTAATAAAATATTATATATTTTTTTATATAACAAAAAAAAAAAAAAAAAAAAATTAATCTCTGCCTGTGGCACGGACTTTAATTTATTGCAATTGGCTGTTATTATCGTTTCTCTTAGTTGCAAGAAAATACTGTTGGTCGATTTCCTAAACTACTAACTTCGAACTGATTTGAATTCAGTTCTCGATTCCCCTGCGAAAGAGTTGTTTGAAACTTAAATTAATTGGAACAAATCTTGCGGCTGTGGAAACCAGCTGATAATCGCATTTAAAAGTTTGGAATGTCTTCGAATTATTAAGTAGCTTTTAGTAACTTGTTTTTCTAATCTTTCTTTTCTTTATTTTTGTTAAACTTATATTTTATTTCTTTTAATCTTGATTTATTAACATTTTTGGTTTCCTAAAAAAAAGTATTTTGCTGTTACCAATTGTTTTGTCTTTTGTTATTGTCGTTGTTTGTTTTTCTTAACATATTTTCATCTACACAAACCATACCTTTTCACATTTCTTATCTGGCTGTAGTCCTAGAAGGTCGCGTTGTTTCTCTGTTGGGCCAGCGATGTTGCTGTAGTGTCGTCCTCTCGCTCTGTATTATCCTTACTATCCCCCTTTGTAATTTGGCCCACCGCAGCGGCAGTTTTCTCACCAGCCTCCTTCCTTCCTTGATTGCAGCAACCAGTGGCAAAAAGTCGAGTAGCGGATCGAGCGGTTCGGGATCGGGAGGCAGTGGAGCAATGAGCTCCAGCGGCGGTGTGCCCCAGGTGCAGACGGTGCAGTCCCTGCACACGTTGCAGGGTGTGCAGGTGAAGAAGGATCCCGATGCCCAGCAGCAGCAGCAGCAGCAACAACAGCAGCAGCAACAGCAACAGCAGCAGGCGATGACAGTGAGCGGAACGGCGGGCGGTCAAGTGCAACAGCAGCAGGTGCAGCAAGTGCAACAGCAGGTCCAGCAGCAACAGCAGCTGCAGCATCACCAAATCATTGATTCCTCGGGCAACATAACAACGGCAACGACGAGTGCTCAAGCCGCCGCTGCCGCTCAGCAACAGGCAGCCGGCCAACAACAACTAGTGGCTCAAACCGCCGATGGCAGCGAAGGTGGAACACCGCTTTCGATTGCCCAGGTGCAGACGCTGCAGGGCCATCAGATCATAGGCAATCTAAATCAGGTGAATATGACTGACTTCCAGCAACAACAACAACAGCAGCAACAGCAACAGCAGCAGCAGCAACAACAGCAACAGCAGCAGCAACAACAACAGCAGCAACAGCAAACACAACCACAACAGACGCTCTGATCGGACCGAAAACCTAGATCCACTATTCAATATAATTAATTAATTTGGGTTTTTGCTAAACGCTTTAAATATTCTCTTTGCGGAATGCGTAGATAAATTCTAAATTAATTTTTTTAAAAAGCCAGCTAGGCACCTTAGTTGTTTACAATTTTGTTGTACAATTTTTATGATTTTAAATGTTGATTTCCCCCCCCTATAATTTAGTTTTGTTGCTAAAGTTACTATTAAGTGCGCTATGGTTATTGGAAATTGTGTGGATATCTTTTATCTTATACGCAACTAATTGTGTAGTTAAACCAATGTCCCAATGCTGAAGGATTAAATTGAAATCCTTCATATCAGTGAAGGTCCCCTTGTTCATGGCCAGATTTTGGCCTTGAGCGATTGCACCTTCTTATTAAAGCAATCAATTTAATATTAATACATCTTAATAGCTTAAAAAATCCCTGAGCTATGGAGATATACTTAAGTAGCTCAAAAAGTGTTGATCTGATCAAATGAGAGCTCGCTCAAGTCGGTTTTTGAAAACCCAAATACTTGTCTGCCCACCAACAACCACTAATCAATCAATTTATCCTTGCGGTTTCCCTGCTTTCGATTTTGATTTAAGGACTATGCGCTCTAAGTTTTAATCGAACCAATTTTATATGTATATTTCTTAATTTTAATAGTTGGAAATTTTTCTTAATCTTTAGACCATATTGCTCTGTTTCACGTAGATGGATTATTTCTCCATAAAATTATGATTTAATTATGTAAATTTAAACGCACGGGGATAATCCGTTTACCTGAAGTGGTCAAATTATTGTTAGTCATTTTAAATACTTAAATAAAATTTAATTTTATTTAAACAAAAAAAAAAAGTAAAATAAACCAAAAACTTTTTAAATAAAATTATTTAATTTTCTTTTTTCTCGGTTGTATGCTAATTTGGTGAAGGTTTTATGATTTTGTATTCGTATGTTGAAATGTATTTACTAACCCAGCAAAAGTTTTTAATTTTGTAGCTTTAGTATTATATTATTTTTAAAATTTAAATTTATTTGTATATATTATTTTAGTATGTGCATGATTTCTTATTATTGTATCCCATTAGCTTTCCTTCCTGTACAGTTGACAAACAAAAACGGAATCTTCAAGAATTCAGTGACTGGATTTTAACAGAATTTCATTTTGAAAGCAATTACACCACTAAACCACCAAACCACTCTCACTGATATCCATTGAACCACTGCATTTTACACAGTTTTGTGGCACATAACCAGATCATTAACGAATCGTTTTTATCTTGTCTTCTTCTCTCTTTCTCGCTGCCACGTTAACTAAAAATTAAAACACCATCTAACCAACCGAACTCATTTGTGTGTTAAAACTAAAAACATAACTTCATTCCACAACGAATCAAAATCATATAAAAAATAATAGGGCAACAACAAGAACATTTTGGTAAAGAAGGTTTTCATTTTGAAAGGCGGTAATAATACGTAATGATGAGCCAACGATATGTCCAGCGGCCCTGGAGGAGGAGGAGGCGGGAACGGGCAGCAGCAGCAGCAGCAACCTAACAGCAGCAACTCGAGCAACAGCAGCAGCAACAACAACGGTGGCACGGCAGCAGCAGCAGCAACATTGAGCAGGAGCAACAGCAGGAGCAACACGCCAGCAATGTCAACATCATCGACGGCAACTGGAACGGGAGCCACATCCACGCTGCAGCGTCGCATTCTGCGCGGTCATGCGGCGCAGACGACCAGTGGCGAGCGTGTCCTGCTCATCAACTACGTGCCACAATCGGGATCGGGATCGGGGTCAACGGCCACCGCATCCACGCAGCAGAGCACGTCCGCCCAACTGCCCACCACCCGCAAGATTCTCCAGGCCAGAGCCACGGCAGCAGCAGCAGCAGCAGCATCAGCAGGAACAGCAACATCTGTAGGAGGAGTAGGATCAGGAGCAACAACCACCACCACTTCGCCACCATCCACGCCAGCTGTTTCGTTTGCCGGACTCGGCTCCGAGGTGACCGTCACCCTGACGCGCACAAATCAGCGCGCCAGCGTAACGAGTGTCACAGCCGCCGGTCATATTGTTAGGAATCAGCAAGCAACCACCTATCACCAGAGCACGAACACAGCCACCACAGCGTCGACCTCGAGCGGCGGCACATCGGCGCTCCATGAGCACATGGGCACTTCGACGTCGCCGCCACCACTGGTCTTCACCCACCATCCGCATCATCACCACAGCCAACAGCAGCAGCAGCAACACGAGTATCACCAACACGACCAACTGGTGGATCACCATCAGTTGGATCAAGAGCACATAATCATAGATCACCACCAGCAGACGGAGGACGATCAGCTGATCGAATACGACGATGGCGGGACGATCGAGGAGCAACAGCTGCAATTGCAGGACGACCTTCATGATCCCCAGCAGCAACAGCAGCAGCAACATCATGATGTTGTCCAAGAGGTGTATCTCCAGTAAAGGAGATCATTAGTTTAAGCCGTAGCGAAATAAGTTTTAGCCATTCTATATACAAAGTTGGGACGCCCAAAATGTGTGCAAAGCGGTAATCGAATTTGACAAGCTTTAATTTGGTGATTTTTTAAAAAAATTCAGCTTTATCTATAAGTTTTTCCTTCTTAAATTTTCCATATCGTAACCCCCACTTTAGCTACACATTTTGAGAAACACCAATTCAGATCGTGTACATATATACAACAAGGATTAATAACTTTAGAAACGAGTGTTTTTATAGAAAACCTTCTTTCAGCTTGTATATAGTTCTCTGACAAGTAGAAAAATATTTTCCATTGAAAGTATTACTCTTAAAATTTACAAATTGAAGTAAAAATTCAAAAACTAGTTATTAACAAAGATTATTTTTGTACTATACAAATACCGCTTCTTCATAAACGCTAGTTGAGAAATAACTGCACATATTAAATAACCCTTGACGATCTATTAGTTATTGTCAGTTAAGAATCAAAAGAAAAATCGTACGGAAACGTAATCAATTGTAAAAAATATCGACTTCAAATTAGAAAATCAAATTTCGCACATAATACGTATGTATGAATAAAATCCAGTCTGATTGTTCGAAAACTGTTGAAGCGGAAGGGCCCTTAGGATTACGAAAGGAATAGACCATCAAAAGTCTGTTCCGTAGCAAAAAAAACATATTCATGTAACCCAGTATTTGGGGCCAAGGCAATAAAGCGAGCCGGTTTGTGTACTGAAAGTAAAATTCAAGTGCTGTATTTATTTCTGGAAATTGGAAATATTTTTATAAATATTTTCCTGGTTCTATAATGAAAACCAAAAGGTTTTATTAATTTAATTGTTTATTGTTGGTTGCCTTTTTAACGGTTGCCTATACACAAAGTCGTCTTCTAATTTACAAAAAGCCATTTAACAACTATTCTTGTTTTATTATTTACAATTTCTTTCACTTTTTTACAAGTAGCAAACTAAAAATCTACAAAAATTACAGACTACTTTAGTTTTTTGTTTTCATATTTAATTTACAGGAAGTTTGTTACCAATTAAAATTTCCGATCAAGGATTGGTAAGCTTAAATTGGAGCGCTTGCAAAGTATTTGGATACACAATTTTTTAATTGAATTGCAATATCTACAATACAGGTTTTACATTAGCAATATAATCAGGCACTAGCTAGACAATGTTTTTTCTTCAATTGCAGCTACTTTAAATAAGTTGTTGTTGATTTTACTCTTTCCATTTAAGTATAAAATGTCTTAAAATGCATTTTGAAAAGATTATTGTTCCAAGTTATCATATAACACTTTTGGACCTGCATTATGTTGGTTTAATTTTCTTGTTTAATCATTTTGTTTAAGCATTTTTAACTTTATATTTGAATTTGAATTGTCTGATTAACTGGTTTGTTTAAAGTTTTTTGTTTAATTTGCAATCTATTAAATTTTAAGTACCAATTTTTGTTTTTGTTTTTCTTTGTAAATTTTCTAGTTGCAGCTGAAAAAATTTGTCTCAGAACACAGCTAATTATTTGATATTATCTGGCATTATTAACTATAATGTCTGTGTTTCAAACAATGTTTATGTTTAAGCCTTTCTATTTGGCACTTTTCATGAGGCGACTGCTGGCAAAGCATTCCCCAAAGAAGCGATCCAATGAATGATACAAATGAGGACGCACATTGGACAATCCATGATCCTCATCAGCGTAGCTCTAAAAAAGGTATTTTAATTCATTAAATGCATTATAATTTTAGGGCGAGGTAGGTACTTACAATCTGCTTGAAGAGAATATCCTGTCGCTCTAGATTTTTGGCCAGGATCATGGCCTGCTGGTAGTGCACATTATCATCCAGCGTTCCATGGACCAACAGATACTTCTTGCCACGCAGCTTTACGGCCATTGTGCTCAGTCTGGAATTGGCATAGCCCACCTCATTTGTGTTTGGAAGACCCATATAGCGCTCGGTGTAAATGGAATCTTTAATAGAAGATCTATTAGTTAAGTAATGAGATTGAAGGAAAGAATAACCCACCATAGTAAGCCCAATCTGTGACTGGAGCTATCGAGGCTGCGCATTTGAACACTTGGCTTTGATCGTTGGCCAGAGCCATGGCAGCTGCATAGCCTCCATATGACCAGCCCCAAATGCCAACGTGATCAGCATCGATGTAGTTGAACATTTTTGAGAGGGAGCTATATAAAAATAAATCATATAAATCGGTTAATAAGTTAATTTCAACAATCAATAATAAAACTTATTATTAAAAACTTACGCTGTAACATTGATCTGATCGCTGATCTCCACGGTTCCCAACTTTAGATAGATGGCGTGGAGAAGACTCTCGCCACGAAGTCCAGAGCCACGACCATCGATCTTGGCATAGATCACAGACTGATTTGAGGACAAATAGGTGCCCCAGTCAAGCATCCATTTGTTGGTTACCTTTGGAAGAACAATTATTATTATCCTTGATAACTAATTTGTTTAAGACTTAATAAAGCTCACTGAATAGGAATCTGGTCCACCGTAGACATCCACAAGCATGGGATACTTGGTGTCACCGCTGGTGTCCAAATTGGGGGGCAGCTGGAGCAGAACCTTCGCCTGGAAGCCACCGTCAATGTTCACCGTCAGGATTTTGTGGGTGGGTAGGGCCACGCCCTTCAGTTTGGCTCGCAGGCTTTCATTGGTTTCCCAGTCGAGGACATTCGAGATGACCACTTGAGCTAAAAATAAAAAAAATAAAGATTTAAACTATATTTAGAGATATGCCCAATTATCTAAAAACATTTTTATTGGAATTAGACAACATTTTTATAAAAGGTTTTAAATTCAATTTTTTTTTTTTTTTTTTTAAATAACAAATAAGTTTTATTTACGTCGATCAGCCAACCTAATGGCTATAATACGTAGAGCATAACAAAGAACAGATAACATGAAAACAATAACAGGAGATGTACAGTAACAATTACTGTTTCAGGACTCGGGAAACCATGCGTCCTCTTGTCCAGAGGTCGCCGGGGTGTCTCCGTTTCAGTCTTCTTCGGATAGCTTGATTACGTAGAGACGCTGCTAGGTGGTTTGGGTGCGCTATGAGGCGATCGCTGTAACGACTCGAGTGTCGGTTGATCTGCTCTCTAATGGAGGGAATGTGGAGATCATTTGCTAGGGCGTCGTTTCGAACGTACCAAGGCGCGTTTGCCATCATGCGTAGCGCTCGGTTTTGGGTTCTCTGCACTTTCATGACGTTACTGTCAGAAGCCATGCCCCATATCTGAATGCAATATGTAATCGAGGGCATCACGATCGATTTATACAGCAACACTTTGTTGCCAAGGCTGAGCTTGCTCGTTGGCTTAAGCAACCAGTTCAACTTCCTGAGTTTACTCCGACATGTAGCTGTTATTTTCTTGGTGTGTTCTTTCCAGGTGAGCCGCTTATCTAGGATCAGTCCCAGATACTGCGCCTGGGGTGACTGTGGGATGGTGACGTCGTGGAGTTCGACTCTGGGTAGGACCTTTTCTCTCAAAGTAAAGTTGCAATGTTGCGACTTCCTGCCATTTATGGCAATATTCCACCTGTTAGCCCACTTGCCATACGAGTCCAGAAATTCCTGGGTGATCCTTGATGCCTCGATTCGGCAGGAAGAGTTCACAAGAAAGGCAGTATCGTCAGCATATGTGGCCAAAAGTGTGCCCGGTTCAACAGAACTTGGCAGGTCTGATGTGAACAGGGTGTAGAGAACGGGACCCAGAACGCTTCCCTGCGGAACTCCAGCACGAGCAAATCTAATGCTTGACCTTTCCCCTCTCACCTCGACCATAAAACTTCGATCAAGCAGGTATGATTTCAGTAGAAGGAATTGGCCAGTCGGAAGTATTAAATTCAATTAAATTTTTTTCTTACATTTTTTGGAATTTTTTCTTAACCCTTTTTTATAATAATTAAATTTTCTTTTATTAGCACGGTCGTTTAGTAAGTTATAAAGAATCTGTTTCAGCAAAATATTAATTATATTTCCCCTGCTTTAAACAATATAATTTAATTTGAAGTTTTAATTTACAAAATATACATGATTTTTTCTTGCTATTTCTTTGTTCAATTTTTAATAAAGTAAAGGCAAAACTTACAGTTTTCGTACTTCCACTCGTAGATGTGGGTGGTTGGAATGCCGGGGCCCAGCGAGGTGATCACAATGTGGTTATTGTCGTTGAAGGTGGCCGAGAAGTAGGTCTGCTGCACATCGCCGGACTTGATCAGGTTGCAGGTGAGGCACTTGGGACTCTGCTTGGCCAGCGCCCGGATGGCGTACAGGTGCAGCTGCTCCGGATGATCCTCCGAGTTGGCCGTGTAGAAGATGATGTCATTGGTGCCGTCCCAGTGCAGGATGCTGTCCACCACGTACTTGCCCTCGGTGAGGGGCTCCAGTGTCTGCGGCTCGGCACTGGCCACCGTGGAGCTGAGCAGCTGGACGTGCTTGTAGTTGTTGTTCGGCAGGACGAAGGCCAATCGAGATCCGTTCCGGTTGCGGAAGGGAGCGGTATAGAGGTCCACCCAACCAGTCTTCGATTCAGCGCTGTAGATCTGTGTAAGTTTTGGGAATATTTAATTATATTCTTTGATTTAAAATATGTAATTTTTATATTTATAAAAGTATTCTATTTATGCACAAATAAAAAATAATTTAATAAATGTAATTATTCAAAAGAAATCAATCACTACTCATGGGTGATTGTGAATGAAACTAATTAAGAACGTTAATTTAAATAAATGGATTTTTAATTTGTTCTGATGTTAAGCTAGTAATTCGGTTTTGTTTATCTTATAAAATCCAATTTTGTAATGGTTAAAAGTGACTTACCACCTTCCTGTTAAGACCGTCGAAGGTAACGACATATGCGGCATTCTGGATGCGGTTCATCCAGATGGACAGGACATTGGCGTCGTCTACCCAACTGACCACGGTGACAATGTAGTCCGTTTCCGTGTTGAGAGCAGGTGGCACCGGCATCACGGTCTCGAAATCTCCACCAGCCACGGCTCTCTTCAGATCAACCATCACCAGTTCCACTCGTGGATTGGAGGATCCTGCCTTGGGATAGGCGATCACCTGGTGCAATGGATATTGATACCGCAGATCTCCGGCATCTCCGTAGTAGGGGAAGTTGATCAGGTGCGTGGAGGAGTCATCGAATTTGATGTACGCCAGCTGGGTGCCCGAGGGATTGAACCACGTGGCCACGTTGGAGCTGAAGACCTCCTCCTCGTAAACCCAATCGGGAATGCCATTGAGTATTCCCGCCTGGTCATCGCTGGTGATCGCGATCTCCGGTTCCGAAGCACTCTCCTTGTAGTAGAGGTTCCTATCGTAGTTGATCACCAGGGCATTTCCCACCGGCGACCATTGAACCATGCTCAGATACTGCTGCACATTCTGGATGGTCAGCGGAGTGGAGTTCTTCGTGTTCAGGTTGTAGAGATCGTACTCAGCGAGGAAGCTGTACCGGAAGTTCTTCTTGTAGTTCTTCGCCAGCAGAAGATACTGTCCATCGGCCGACTTTTCGTACAGCACATAGTGGGCGGCGTTTTCCAGGAGGACGGTTTTAGCTCCTGTCTTGGCATCGAACTCCACGATGGACTGGAGAAAAGGGATTATAGATCATAGATTAGTTGCAGAAAAAAAATTAGAAAAATTTGTTAAAGTTACAGTTTAATCCGAGGATTCTAAAAATCAACGTATTCATGTTAAGAAAAAGCTCAATACAAAAATTTAGGAAACAAAATTTGTAGTTTATTTTAAGTTTATTTAAAACGGATGGTTAATCATTCATTTTCAAAACACCCTAATAAGTGCATTAAGATAATTTTTGTTAGTAATTATTCGAACATTTTTTTAAAATTTGGGTAATATAATATAAAACTTTAACTTACCGCACCCTCCTTGTAAATCAAACTGTTTTCATTGCTCCAACTGCCATTGAACCGCTTGGCATACAGTTGGCCACTCAGCACATCCTCGAGATCTATGGCATTATTGGAATTGGAGTCTGAGTCGTCAGAATTATCCTTTTCATCAGTTTTGAGTATGAACACCAGAGCTGTGGCCAACAGAGCTACCGCTATGACCGCTGTCGCAATGCTCAGGATTATCCTGACCCGTCGCTTCTTTTCCTTGGTGTGCATCAGGTTCTAATTATGAGAAACAAAAATACTTTGCATTAGTAATACAATAAAAATGGTAATTTCCTTTTAAATGTTATGCTTTTTTCTCAGCATAGTAATTTTGTACACACAACTAAGTCTTGGTATCGTGTTTTCCCACAAATTTGCATTGGTAACCATCAGCTAATGAATAACGAAGTTTACCACAACAAACTTGGAAATAAATTAATTAAAGTGTAACATTATTATGGGAGTGTACTTTCGAAATTGCAATCAGCGAGTTCGTTAGCCTTTTTTCCATGCAGTGAAAATGGCTTTCGTTTCGATTGGCCTACGTTTTCCCATTTTCCGTTCACATTTCAGCAATCAGCCACCTTCTGGGCTGACCAAAAAGTGCAACTTGACCAAATCAAATTATAAGGCTCGAACGAAATGCGCGCTCTGGCCAATTTGTGTACAATCTTGCTGCCTAATCAGCGAACCCAGCCACGTTTATACCTATATGTATTATATGGAAAGCAACGTTGCGCATGCGCAATGACTCTTTCTTTCCCATTCGCCATTCACTCAACGCATTTCACTCAAATCGCCGAAAGCAAAACAAAATGCATAAGATATGGAAGGCAAGATTGGGGATAAGGTTTCATAGGGAGAGGGACGGCATCCAAATGAGTCCAAAAAGGTGGAGAGCGAAAATGAAAGTAGTTTTTTGTTAACCAGCTCTAGACTGGGTCGCCGATAACTGGTTTATGATCTGGTCAGTATAGTGTTTATATACAGGTAAAATGTTTTGTGAAAAGGGGGAAAGTGGGGAGCCAGAGGCTCCGGCAATTGCCGCATGACGTAAGGAAATAAAATCAGAAATAGCTTTTTTCGTATTGAGTGGATTTTTTTTTTATGGGCCTGTCTGGGGCTTTTGCCAAGTTTGTTGGTTTCTTTTACATAATTTTACATTACGCGACTAAATAATTGCAGTTGTCCACGCCCCAAAACGACAAAGAAATACGGAGATTTGCTTGTTGTTTTCTGCTTTTTTATTTAACTCTGCTTCGATGTGATAATTGCGCTGTTGAAATCTATCATTAAACGAAATGCTTCTGCTGTTTGTTTACTTCTTTTTTTTGTCGATTCATGCCAATGGCTTTTTGGCAGAGCGTGACAGTTTTTTGTGATCATTTAATAGGATTTATGTGTTTCTGCTCAAGGTTATCGGGTTCCATAAATACTTGAAATACTTTAATAAAGCAAAAAGGGTGGCAATTTTAAATGAACAATAAAAACCTAATTCGGCAACCTTCCCTAAAATATTATAGTTTAATAATTTCTAATGCTGTATAATATTAAAAGAAATTAAACAACAAAATTATAAATACTTATTAACATATAAAGGAACAAAGATAATTCTCCTAATTCTCTCAAACAACACTGACTATTTTAAAAAAGTTGAAAGGGGTTGTAGTATATACAAGTTTTGAATTTTGTTGACCTGCAAGTTAAAGCCAACCACAACAATATAAAAATAACATTATAGGCGTCGTTCAAGAATTCTAGAAAAACCAGTTACTATAAACCCAGCTGGACTGCATCGACTTTTGGCATTAGCACGTCTAGAAACAGAGTGCATACATTTAATACCTGCACTTTATCGAAGCTTTACAAACATCCAAGGGCAAAAAAAGCAAAGTCGAAGAAAAGAGACAAAGTCGCACTTTCCTTCGTTATTTTTTTTTTCGAAAATCCAACGACACGTGTAAGGATTCCCCACTGACCACGTAGCCACTCCCCAAATCTCTTGGATAATATATAGCCCTACGGAGGCACAACTGGCAACGTCGAAGACATGTTAGTTACAACTTTGCAGCATTTTATATACGTATGTATCGCCATGGCATATGTACACACAATTTATGGTTCCTCTTGGATTTCATTGCGATGGGGATTTGCGTTTGTGCGAAGAAAGGAAACCGAGTTGTACTCAAATTAAAAAGGTTTTCGCTCTCCCAGCTCTTTAATTAGTTTTATTATTTGTCAAGGCATAACCACTGTTTTCGAAACTGTGGAAAAAATATTTAATAAAATATAAACTATATTTTTTAAAATAATAAAATCATGTCTTTGTGAAGAAAGAATTATTGTAGGAGGAAAAATGTTTATAAAGTATTTATTTTTGTTGGGTTTGTAAGTTTTTGAGTTAGTGTTTCTTAAAGTAAAACTTTAACAATTTAAATACATAATTAAATTACGCTTACATAAAAATAATATATTAGTCACATATATAAAACATCTAATCCTTTTCTCACAGTTTCCCTCAATTTCAGCAATTTTATTGACTGGGCCAACACTCCGCCAACTCCAATCACACATATCAATGTCCATTCAGACTCTTTTTTTGTTTGATTGTTTTGGGATTTCATATTGAATTCGCAGCACAATATAGCGCAATTAGTCTGCTACCTGTAGTACTCCCCTTTCCCCTTCTTTCCAGACCTCTATTCATTTAATAAATATGAAACTGAAAAGGTTTTTAAGAGCACTATATTCTCTGTGAAGCGGAGGAATCGTTTGCTGGACTTCCGGCAATTAGTTGGAGTTTTTACCAGACAAGCTGTATAGGATATTTCATCCGTGTTGCACCACATGTCGTATACTTGTTCAGCTTCGCTTTTTGCTTATCCCCTTATTTGCCTTGTTGCTGTTAGGACATAATCGCTTGGACGTGAGGGGCTTGTCAACTATTTAAGGACTACTACCCAGACCCCTAGACAGGACAACAAAAAATTGATGACCTCTTTTCCGGTCTGCGGGTTGAATTTTTTCCTTTGCCGTTTGGTTTTTCATTAAACGGGCCCGAAATTAATTAATTAAACAGGTTTTTCCTGGGTGTGTTCTCTCCTTGGGGGTTCTCCTATTTTTTACTCTGCTTATTTGGCACACACTTTAACGTGTTTTACAAATGAGCTACATAAGTTACGTGTGCTTTGGGGATAAACATACATAATTAGTAAGAGTTTAGTGACAGTCGAGTGTGAGTTGATTAAGGTGTGGAAAATACGAAATACAGAAATTCCATAAATAAGAACAAAAATGGTATATTTAAATGTATTTTAATTATGATAATACTTTTGTAAATAATAAAACACTAGAAATATTTATCAATATCCACTTCTTAATTCTATTTATTTAAATAACCTTTCTACTATCAAAATCAAATCTTTTTGTTTATTTGACGTAACTTAAAAGTGCATTATTTTAATTAAATTCCATGCTTTCGTCTCGTGCCTTTGCACATTGTGGTTGATGCCCTCAATCAGCTCCTGCTTTTCATCGGCCACCTGTTGATCGAAAACCACAGAGAGATAAAGAGACAGACTCCCACTAAGCCACAGAGCCACAGAGCTCCCACATTTTCGATTGATATATTAGCTGTTCATGTGTCCATTCATCTTGTGTTTAGCAGAATGGCCATTGTGGTCAATCAGCGGCTCATTTTCGCACCCACGGACAAATCAATTTAATTACTGTGCACCCAAGGCAAACGAACATATGGCCAAATGGAAACCAATTGGCAGGCTGTTTGTGTCCTTTTAGTGATGTCAGTTTGGACTTATATTAATGTTGTATGATTTATGTGCTTTTAACTGTTATGAAAACGCATAAAATTATTCCAAATTTTTGCAAAAAAAACAATCTCCAACTGGTAACTAGTTCTTGACTTTACTTAATTTAACAACTTCTATGTTTAAAACGTATTTTTATGTTATAAAAAGTTAACACTTAATATAAAAAAATAAAATTTTTATTTGGTATACGAGTGCTTTTTAAACTCTGAATTTTTATGGCTTAGCTTACCACTCCATACCATAATTTGCTTTATTATTATTAATACTACCTACTTTTATATAATATAAATTTATTCACGACTCTTATGATCCTTAAGATTTAAGTTAAAAAAAACAGTTTCTTATTTTCCTGTATTACCTACCGACCTTTAGTTCATCTGCTTTCCAGCAGACAATATTGACCATATTTTTATTCAGCTTAATTCCAATTAAGAACAATGGGGGGCAACCGTTTTAGCCCCTGTCAACCTGGTCACCACTGGTGGTGCACCGTCTTACCTTGAACCGCGACATGCCCTCCCCGAAGCTGCCGGCACTGGTCATGTCGTCGTCCTCCAGACTGCTCCCACCGCCCAGCATGGACTCGTGCAGCTTGGCGCTCGTCCTTCGCCCCACCGCCGCCTTGTAGTAGTACGGTGGATGCTGGTGCCGGCCCACGCCCACACCCACGCCCATGCCACCCAGACCGACGGCCACGCCTCCGCCACCGCCCACATTGGCGGCGGTATTGCTGGCGGTGGCGGTTGCAATGACGGAATCCTCGTAGCCCATCAGCTCAATCGATGGGTGTTCGCATTTGCAGCGGTGCGGCGGTGTGCGATGCCCATGCTGGTGGTGCGGATGCGGATGTGGGTGGATGTGGGAGTGCAGCGAGTGCGGATGTTGCTGCTGTAGCTGTTGTTGTTGCTGTTGATGCTGCTGCTGCCTGCTTTTGTTGCCATTGTGGTGGCTGTGACTGTTGCTGCCGCCGTGCTGGGGCGGCTGAGGTGGCGGCGGTATGTCTGCGGGTGTTATATAGATTTTGCCACCACCCAGACTCTCGCCGCCCGTCTGCTTGCTCGGCCAGTGGTACTCATCAAATTCGCTCGAGCTGTTTGTCAGTTGGTGTTGCAGCTGCTGATGTTGCTGCTGCTGTTGCTGCTGATGTTGCTGTTGCTGTTCCCACTGCAATTGTCTTTGCTGCTGTCGCAGGCAGCTCTGTTGTTGCTGCTGTAGTTGCTGCTGCTGTTGCTGTTGTTGCTGTTGCTGCTGCTGGTGTTGCTTGTGGTAGCGATAATATTGATGATGTGCAGCTGCATTGGCAGTGGCTGGCAGGCGATACTTGTTGTTGTTTTTTGTTTTTTTTTTTCGGCGGGGAGAAAAGGAACACATATAAAATTGGTTTGTGGACAGCATCCTGGTAAATCGCTTTCTCAGTGCGGATACTCCATATGTTGGTGGTGGTGTGTGGGTGTGCATGTGTGTGTCTCAGGCTCAAAGCAAAAGGACATCCAACGGCAAAAACAAATTGGAGCAGCAACAAAGGGGTAAGCATTAACTACAAGACAACACAAGGGATACAAAACAACTTTGCAGATTTATTTCCAACCTCTGAACTTGTTGGAATACACAAAATGTTTTTAAAGGAATTTAAGTTCCGATTCTTAAATAATATAAATAAAAGTACTTTTTAGGTGCTTAATAAATATGTTTTGTTGAGACTTATATTTACTGTCTCGTACTTAAAAATAAGAAAGCAAAGCAAACTTATTGTAAGCCTTATTCAAAACATGCATAACAAAAAAAACTTACTTTATATAACTTTAAAATTTAGTTTATATAAGCTGTATCGTTTAAACAGCAAACATAAAAGTTTATCTGCAGAACTTGCTCGCATTAAAATAAACACCTTAGCAATTGAGAATTTTAGATAACTGAATTCAAGTAGTGCACACAAAGTTTTGCTAACTACTTACTTCCACTCAACATTTCCAACTCAACAAATTAGATCAACAAGAATTCTTAAATCCCCCAACGGGAAAGCCACGAAAACTAAGTTATGAAATGAAATTTGCGCCAAAGTCGGCTAAAGTAAATAACGAAATCAAACATCAAGCGAGCCAAAAACTATGGCAGTGCGGGCCAAAAAAAAAAAAACCGAATCAAAAATCCAAATAAAGCAAAATAAGAGGAAAAAGAAGGCTTAAAGGAAAAATGGACCGAGTGAGATTTTGCGCCAAATACATTAGCTCGATTTGGTTTGGCGAGTGCGGTGCTCACCGCAATTATTTAATTACACTCTGGCACTACGTAAACCCCATTCCCCCACCCCCTCCTCCGCCAATGAGGTTCCTGGCCAACTCCCGCCGGATTTTGGGTTTAATCAAAGAGCCAACCAAGTCAAGCAAAACACAAAGAGCGCACCAACGGGCGAACGAAACTTTTGTTGCAACTTTTCGGTGCAGCCAAGCAAATCGAGGCGCGACCTCTGAACCCTGCGATACGGGAGGGGGGCACCAAGTATCATAGTGCCAGTTGCAAGGGGTGAAGTGGTTGGGGGGACAATGAAGAGGCGCCCACATGCAGGCGACCCCACTTTACTCGCATACAGACAACGCCCGAATCGTATCGCTAATGATGATCAAATAACGACCAAATGTCGACCGACTCGCTCCCAAACACACGTGCACTGGGAGAAAATATGGCATAAAAGAAATTTGTATACTTCTGAATGTTTTTTGAATAAGAAAGAAACAAGGCAAGAATGCCTTGAATGCCTTTAAATATTTTTTTAAGGAGTTTTATGATTAAAAAAATAATAGTGTTCAATATTAAAATTTTCTTTAATTTCTTTCATGTCTCAAGTCTAACAAATGTTTATATCAGGGTAAAAAAAATGTGACTATAAAAAATCAGTTTATCTACTTTCATTTCTAGTAGCTTTTATTGTAACAACTAATTTATCCTTGTTTCTAATTTTTTCATAGCTAAATTTTTCTCTGTGTAGTCTTCCATAGACACAGACAAAGCGGACACAAAATCGTTAGCCCACTTGGCAGGGCACCAGCAAAATTTTTGCACTCTCGCCCTTTAACTGTGTCACGGCTCCTTTCTCCATCTCCATCGGAAATCGTCCAGCCTCCAGTCTGTATTCTCTGTATTCTTCAGCATATAGTACAACATCGAACAACCAACCTCCAACCGCCGTCCCAGAATCTTTCGATGTCGTCTGGCGTAATGAGCAGTCTTTCGGTTCTCCTCCACGGAGAAAGGGGTTGCATGTACACAAATGATATGTAAACACCAAACAATTTGCCATGAGCTGGCTGGCTCGCTGGCTGGCTGCTTTTGAGTTCCTATTTGATTAGTGCCTGATCAGTGCGCCAAAAAGCGGGCAACGTTTGCTTAATTTTTGGCAGCCCATCTGAAGGATACTAAAAACATGGCAACAAATCACGTTAATTGACGCTGGCAGCGCAAGAATTTTCGCCATAACTGATACGTAATCGAGTTACACACAAGCGGGTCAAAAGTTTATAACATTTGTCCTCGAAGGTTTCCGTACATGTAAAACTGCTTGGTAGATTTTTAATTGATTTCTTTGCTTTGAAACCCTATTTATTTTTTTCGGTGTTTGGCAAGGCCAGTGAAAAACATTTATATAATAATTAATAAAAAAAGAAATGGTTTATCATTCTATAATTGAAAGAACTAGAAAGGAAACTAGGTATACCAATCCACAATCGCACTTAAATTATGGAAGTTATGGGCTTTTAAATGCAGAGTTTTTGCAATTTTTTGAAAAAGCCAATTTTCGGATTTTTTGCAGGAGTCACATCATAAAAATGTGAAAAAAATCGACCCAAAAATCGAAACCTGTATACAGTTGTTCTAAGAACTAATTCACGAGCATTTTGAGGTATCTTAATATTGTTTCTTTTATTCCGTCCCCTAAACAACTTATAAATGGAATTTATTTTATTTGTTTGCGTAGAAACTTTTTTGTTATAAACTAACTACTTAATGGTGACTCCATAATAGTTCGATTTTCGTAGCCTAATCTAGTTCCCTTTACTCCATCCCATGGGGAACATATCACTCCTTTTAGCTGGCCCAGAAAACATTTTCATTTCAACGGGAACATACAAATTAGAATGCGTAGCTGTAATAAATTATATTTTTGACACACAAACCCAAAGTCCAACACGTAGAGGTACGCATACGTGTGGCCGACACCCAAATGTAGGCAATAAAACTTCTACAAAATAACCAAATGCATAAATATGTTTTAAGTGCCACGAGAATAACGCAGAGAATTCCCTTAAATATGACCATAATTTATGCAGAAAAAAAAACACACATAGAAAAATCATTGTGGGTAAAATGAATATTCAAACAGAAAGGGAATGTGATATCATTCAACCACTTTTCATGCCCTAAGCCCTTCTTGCGAGGGCAACCATGAAATATGCAGCACAAACAAAGGTTTTCGGTAAATATCCGGATCAAAATGCAACCAAAAATTGGTCTGCTAAAATCATAGCAAATATATCATGCCGCAAACAAACTGTGAGTATGCAAATAAAAGTCGGTACTTAAATTACGTGAATTCAAAAAGGTTTCATTACCGAACTATATTCATAGGTTTAAAAGCTTTAAGTGCATGCAATGTTGGGGATATATTTGAATTAACTCTGGTATTTTTGTTGGTTTGTATTGATATTTTGAAGAGGTATTAAAACAGTTTAACTCCAGTACATACCTGATCGCTTTGTGCTGTTTCAGTCACCGAAACATCATTGCCAGACATTTTATCTGATTTTAATTACTCAGATTTCCGCGGCTAATGTTGCATTAAGTTCAACGTTGTAGCTGCATTAAAAAAAGGAACAAAATGGTTTTATTTATATACAAAATATTTTATTTGTTATTTTATTCGGTTTCCACTTCGTCAATTCTAGTTTTGCATTCCGCGTACATTCCTTCGTCATTTTTTCAGATTTATTTTGACATTTCAGCAATGATTTATTACACACATTTTTTTTCCACTTCACATTCTTTTCAAAAATGTTCGCATCTGCTTCAAACGTTTTTATGTTGCCGTTGATTTTTCTTGGCATTCTAATTGATGCCTAGATTTATTACATTGTTCGCATTCATTGTTTATATTGCGGGTTAAAAATATGTTTTCGGATATTATTCATTTTATCTTTCGGTATGTTGTTTTTGTTATGAGGGAATTTAATAAACTAACTGAATTTTTTTCATTCTTTTAATGTTATTTTGTAGCCGAAGAGCCGTGTAATTTATACCAAGAAAATAACTGCTGCCTGTCACTTAATGCAAATTAAACAATTTAAATGAGCAAACAAACACACCAAGAAAATCCGAATTGAGAAGGGAACGAAGACAAACCATGAAGTTTTTGTGGCAGCCGCACAAACCGAGGCAGCAAAACTGCGCATTGCACATAACTCGTAACTCATACGCCCCGTTGTACAATAAGAATGGTCGCGTTTATCAACGTTTGTTTGCCTGTTTGTTTGGCGGTTGGTTTGTTGTGCCTGCCTGGCTGCGGTTTTTCAATTGTCAGTGCCAAAATGAACGAAGTGAGCCCGAGCGCCCAAAGTGGAGAAAAACGTTGAAAGAAAGGAAGAAAAAAAAAATAAAGTAAAATAAATAAGAAATACCAAATAAATTGAATTGCGTAGCCGACTATAAAGAGACAGCCAACGTAGGTGAGTTGAGAAAAGCCAACTGGAAGCGAAGATAAAAGCACAGCATCCCCAAGGGGGAATGGTTACCGAAAAAAAAAACAAAAACAGGACTCACAGTCAAACAACAAACGTGATAAATGTGCTGCGACCTTTGTGGTAATGTGCATAAAATATATTTCTAAATTGTCAAACGGAAGATAGCAGCCAGAAAAACTTTGAAGTTGTTGAAAGAGGTCAAAGTAGAGAATGTGATTGTATTTCGATTATCTGGACCAGATGCTAAAAGCTTGTCTTTGTATCTGTCTTCAATTGCTCGAAACCTTGTTCTTATTTTCCATTTTTATTTCTAGAGTGCACAAAACATAGTAAAAATGGTAGAAATAAAAATAAATTTCGAATTTATATCTACTGAGAAGTTTGTGGGGAAAACTTAAGATATTCTATTGGGTTGGAAATGGAAATTTCCAGTTAAATCAATTAGGATGCAGTTTTCAATTTTAAAGAACTTCTTGAGTTTGTATTTAAGCTGACATAAATACAAAATTTAAGCAAATAGTTTGAAGACTTGAGTGAATAATAAAATATTATTTTCCTTAAGACATTGCCTTGGTTTTAATTGCTCTAAAAACATCCTTGACAAATGTCTTTTCATGTGGTTTAAATTCCTGGGTTGACAAAATTGTTGAGCTTGAGCAAATAAATATCCCACTTTAGTTCTTAACGACTGGCTATCCATTAAGTTACTTTACGACTGACCAAGGCAAACAAATATTTGCTAAAAAGGCCATTTAAGTTCCTTAACTTGCGGTTGAGATAAAATTTGATGTCCTTTAGTGGCGGTCACAGCTGCCGGGCTGCCTAAATGCATTAAATATTAATGAGTTTAAAAGCGGTAAGTAATTTGTTATCCCCAAATGAGGGATAAGCCCCGCTCAACTGACAAATCGCCGGGCTATTGATATAGGAGTCGGGATAAGCCATCCCACATCAAAATGGTTCTCTGCGGAACTCGTCTGCTAATCCAGCAGATGCAATGTGCTCGCCGGACTATTTGATTTTTCATTTGTGCATTTGTCAAGTGCGAGAACAAGAAATTGCAAGTGGCAACCGACAGGCAGCGGATGGCCAAACAAACAAACATGGGGAAAAATAGAGTGGTGGGAATGGGGCAAAAACCAACAGAAGTTTCATCAATTTTACACAATCCACTTAACTTGAAAAGCCAGAGGGCAGTCACTCACAGAAAGCGAGAAGGAGAAAAATCCATTGACGAGCATTCTCTATCTACTCCAATTCATTTGAATTTCTGCTGGGGCAAGGAGATTGGCAACAGTGGCAGCTAATTACGGCTGGATAGATTGGGGGGGAAAAAAATTCTCGCAAAATAAAGTAAAGATTTACCAAAACTTAATTTATGGTAAGTGTTTAAAATATAAAAAAACTTTTTCGTAATACAAATTGGGATATTAGGATTTGACATGCATTTAAATTAAACGTTTAAAAATGTAATCAACCATTTTGTAAAATCCATACATTTTAAATTTTAACGTTTAAGGTCTTCAGTCAAATTCAAGAAATTAAAATATGTGCTTTAGTAAACAGTGTGTAAAAAGTAAACTAGAGGTGGGCTGCAGTGGAGTCTTTGGTATGTTTCGCTTAATTCGTATTTATCGTTGACGGTTCACCACTAGATAAATAAACAAAAACTACTGTTCATATAAACCCAAAGGAAAGAGATTATTGAATGACTGAAATCAAAATAATCAACAGCTGACCTAATTAATGCAGTTAAAACAGCATCAAAGCTTTTTTTTTAGATAAATCCGGCTTATCAGGCCAATTAACTAACAAATAGCTTTGAATAGGGTTGGAAAATACATTAAGTACAAAACTTTCGATACAATATTCTTGCTCAATACTAATCAAAGCAACACTGCACTTTGCAGTCAGAAAAAGTCACACACACTTGGAACCCTTTCGATTTACTTTGGAAAACTTGGCACCAACTCGATTCATTTTATTTATTGGCTTAAGTTAATTGCAAAATGTCTTCCTCAGAAACCGACCGCTTTACGGAGGAGGAGGTGGAGCCGCTAATAGCTTCCGTTCCGGTGCCAATGAGTCCCAATCTAAATCTTCAGGATAGACAAGCGGTGGAGTTTTCTCCATCGCTGTCGGTTACTTCGGTTGATGGCAGTCAGGCAACGGAATCCACAGCTTCGTTTCCTGACTTGCAGGAAGTTAGTCCCAGTTCGGAACATTATCTTCGATCCGTACGAGCTACTACCAATTTGAGACCCAGTTCTGGACGTCGCCGTTCGGTTTCCTCATTACAATCGTCTTCTTCATCGGCAACTCATCTGCGCCGACGCAACGAGATTTCCCAACTTTTGTATTATATGCAGACCCATGCGCCCTTAAATGGATATCTGTCACGTCGCTTTCGTCGCCTTCGGACAATGGCCTTAGCCGAAAGACGAAGGCTTCCAGCCGGATCAATCTTCGATCTCAATGATTTCGGCGATTTGGAGATGAGGGATCCCAAGGAGCAGGCTCTTCGGCGAGGGAACAGCGTCAGCGATTGTAGTCAGTGCAGCAGCGATGAGGAGGAGGTCAAGGGCAAAGGCAAGGTGCAGAAGCCCACTGTTCCCCCTCAGTTGGCCGAATGGTTGTATCCAGTTTAGGTGTTAACAACAAGGGTTTTTAGACTTTGGAAATACAATTGCCTTTTGTAACTAAATTGGAAAGCGTTTTAGCTTCTTTTCTGTTTAACGTAATTAAAGGCAATTTAACTAACGATTTTAGGGTCAAATTATTTAAATAATTAAGATTTTTAAAGCTGCTTTGATTTTAAATTTGTTACATGCTTTTAAAAATATACTATATTTTCATCCCTATGCCAGATTTCTTTCTATAATTTGTATATAATGCAGTAATATTTAGGAGAGTGCCAAAAATCAAACAACAAAAATCTGAAAATGAACTTATTTAAATATTTCAAAGTAAATAAAACAACAAAAAAATTAAGCCAATATTAAGACTGCACTTTACGACCCTCTCAACAACTGCAAAGTTCAGCTGACAAACTCCTTAAGATCTCCTAAGTCTCCTGAAATGGATAACAACTCGAAGGAACTTGCTTTCAAGTTGCCGCAACGGCTTCTGCTACTTGTTGAAAGTCTTTAAGGTCTTTGCATCTATTGGCAAGCTCTTTCTCCATTGTTTTTACCCAGTTTTCCCAGCAGCCGCTGCCACTTCATACGGGAAAGTGTTTATATGCAGTCTGGGGGGAGGCGGGAAGTTGGAAATAATAATGAATTTGCGGCATGCCACACAAACACTTGCTGCGGCCGCAACATGCGCCAGATTTTAGCTCGGGATATCAGCAGTAGCTGCACATGCACCAGCTCCGGACGGAGTCCAATCCCACACGGAGAAAGATTTTTTTCGAATTACTTTGAAGGCTTGCGAATTGCACTAAAAAAATCTTTTATGTGAATAGAAACAAGAATTGGAAACCAAAAAAATTTGGTTAAGGATTTAACCAATAAAGAAATGAAAATACAGATTGTTAAAAATGACAGAAAGGTTTTAATTTGTATATGGTTTATCTTGCCACTTGTTTATTAAAAAGTTTTAATGAGCAGATCAGTTTTGCTAAGAAACAACTTTTGTTATACCTCAATATGCATTTGATTCTGTTGAACCTTTTTTTTAGCAACTAATATAATTTTTTTTGGCAGTGCTTACTCAATGGTATCATCACCATCCTGCCACCCCAGTAGCTCATTCTTTAACCCACTGTGCGGCATGTGTGGCAGCTAATATGTTGGCTTGGCAGTGTCGCCTCTTGGAGCCGTTGAAAAATGCACTGACATGTGCCACAGCTGCTGCTAACCCCCAAAGCCCCCGCCTATCGCCCGCCACCCGTTGGCCATTTCCCATTTGCCATTTTCACCACCCACCACCGCCCACCCACCAGCACCCAGCACCATTCCTTTTGAAACAAATGCAGTGGGCGTGGGCGGCTGCGTGTGCTCTTCAACGGGGGCGTGTTGATGCGCTGAACAATAGCTATAAAAAGGATTAACTTGCATAACAAAGGAGCTGCCAGGGGGTGGCGGGGGAATTGCAGCAGACAGGGCCTGGCATATAAATTTCAAAGAACGCAGCAAGCCGAAGACTCGGCATTGGTCGAGTTCCAAATTTATAGCCCCCCAATCCCCCATCGCCACTCCTCAGCCCACTTGCCACTTCAACCGTGAGCATATGGTTTTGGATTTGCCAGCCATTGTTTGTCTGAAGCGCGCATCAAAGTTTTTCTTTTCTGGGTTCTTGCAATAAATACAAATCTTTCAAACCAGCCATTGTTTATTGCTAATTGGTAGCTGCAATCCTTTGTTGATACTTGAATTAAGGGTATTTCTGAATTTTTAATTCCGCCAATCAACAAAGGAAGATGTATGTGAAATTTTTCAGCAATTTGTGGATAATACCTTTACCAATATTCCACATGCTAGTTTGTGGCTTATATGACCATAAAATATTCACGTATTTTTATTGGTTTCCCTTGCAGTTCTATCAAATGAAATGCTCCATTGTTTGCCGTTTAACAGTTCGTGGATCTCTTTAAAGTAATTCCATCTAACTCCGCGTTAACCCCATTTCACCCCTTAACCCTTTGTGGGGCACAGCCCTTCGTCCATCCTTGTGGCGCCTGGAAGAGGAAGAGACAGCCCCAGTCAACTGCAACTGCTGCAATTTCTCATTTTAATAAAAATGCAAATGTCTCCGGCTGAAGAAAGTCAAGCTAGTATCAAGCTGTCTCTTTCTATTATCGCTATAGCCCTCTCCCTTGCTGCCACGATTTTTTCTCTCTTTCTTCGGCATCCTTGCTCATATTAAACGCCAGCAAACTTTTCGATTTTACGGTATAACGAAAACAAAAGCACAAGCTAACACAAAAACAAAAACAAAAACTACCACGGATGCAGTAAAGACGAAAAAAGTCCGGCAAGACAAATAAGTTTTCAATAAGGTCCTTAGAAATGTTAAAAGGAATGAAAAAAGAGGATTGCACTCAGCTGAAGGTTGAGTAAAACAAAGTGTCAGTTTACAGCTGTCAGGAGCCGTGGGACATAAGTCGTCCCGCTCGCTCGCACTCTCTCTCCCTCTCTCTGTCACACTGTTTCCGGTCCTGTTGCTGATTCGCACTTAAAGTTGAGGCCGCCAGATGGGACTGCACTATTTATCTGCGGACTGTAGTGGTGGCGATTTGAAATTTCTGCTCGACAAGTGATTTTACAGGTTTAGCTTTTCGAATTCTGAGATTTAAAAACTTTCAAGGAAATGTCGAATTAACACCAGATTAGTTACTAAAATTTAACCCACAATTTCAGATTTCATAATCTGTTATTTTTTCAGAACAAATTATCAAAACTTAGTTATAACTGAAAAAGAGTTAAATTCTTTGGAAAGTTTTTGGTCCTGCTTTTAATAAACTCCCTGGTTTTATTTTAATAAAACAACTAATAAGTTTTATAACCTCCACAGCTATATTTCTCCGCATTTAAGTAATTAAATCTTTGTTTTTAAGTGCTTTGCCAGCATCACTGGAGAATTATCGCCCGCTCGGCACATCAGGCATCGTGCAGTGCGGGCCGAGCTTAATTAATCTAATTGAAATAATGCCACCGACAGGCGAGAGTCGCACATATGGGCAGCTTACGGGCACCAACAATGGCTTAGGACAATGCCTGCTCCCTATAAAGTATATCCCAGATTGCAGCGGGACAACAAAAGGTCCTTTGTTTTCATCGAGTTGGGTGTTGGGACCTGAAGTGCGCACTGTTTTAGATGGCTAGGCTGAAATCTGCTTAGTTGGTAATCTCCTTTACGGCTCCGCTTCAAGTGGCAGGAGTTCAGGACAACAAAGCTTCAGATTTTAATTAAAAATAATTTCATTTTGGATTTTTAAAATCTTAGAGTATCCATTTGAGTATCCTTTCTCATTTTCATGAAAATTATTATGCTCAAACTGTTTTTATAATCCTACTTACTTTAAACTTTCTTAACTTGAAGTTCCTTAAAGTGGCACGACTTTTCTTGATCAGTAAAACATTTTAATATATACTACACTTTGATTTTTATCCAGACCTATGTACTTTAATTTTGAACAATGCTGCCTAATGCAAATCTGACAAAGAAGGTACACCAACTACGTTACGGGAGTTGTAGTGGTTTCTCTTGCTTTACCTCCTTTGGAGTCATCTAACTTGCCCACGAACTTCTCCACCGTGCTGACAACTCTTTCCACATTACTGCCCACGAACTGGATGAGGGTCACCCGATTCTTGATGATCAGGAACGTGGGCATACTACTGATCTCGTACTGAAGGGCCAGATCTTCGTTCTGATCGACATCGATCTTGAGGATTACCATCCGCCCGAAGTATTCCGATGCCAATTGCTCTAAGCGGGGACCGATCAACGCACAAGGACCACACCACGTGGCAAAGAACTCGACAAGGACATGCTTCGACCCCGCATCCTCGATCAGTTTGTCAAAGTTGCTCTTCGAATCCACAGTGATCACCTTCTTTTGGGCGGCCATTGGTCACCTCCGATTGGGCAACCAAGTTTTGTATTGTATTCACAATTTATTAAACAAATAATTTTGACTTGTATTTAGACGGCGTTGAAAATTTAGAATGACAAAAGGTTCTTAGCTAGTTGCGAATCATAGCGCATGCTCTTTATTTCATGCTAATGGATGTGTCTTTGTTTTTTTCTCGGTGGGCGTTTTCTGGCTTGCAATATTTTATTTTGCTGCCAAGGTTTTTCTTTTTAAGCCAAGTTTTGGTGACATATACTTATATATATATTATATTCTTTAATACACTTTAATACACAGAATAAATTATGTGTTCTGTTTAAATGTCTAATGATTTTTCTTTGCAAATTGTCGCTGTGATTTATAGTGGTACACATAAATAGCGCTTAAAGTTGTTTAAAAAGGGTAGGTGTGGCTTGCTTTTCCATTGTCTTGGCATTTTTCATAGTGCTAGCAGCTTGTTTGTCTTGTCTTGCATTTGTCACAAATTAAGACAAATGCACCGCAGTATCTTGAGTGTGTTTAAACCGTGTCTGCCCCTTTCAGTGTGGGCTTCCACATGTTTGCTTGCCACAATGGGGGCGTTATCTCTAGAGTGTGTTTACCTAAGCCTTTCTCTTACTGTCTTTTTGCTTGTTTTTCCCGCTTTTCTCGCTTTCTTTTCGCCTTACACTTTTTTGCTGGGTGGGATTTCGTTCACGTGGCTGTTTGCGGTCTAAGTCCTCTCCAAGTGTATCTTTCACTTGATTCTAAAATTCTGTCCGCTGGGCTCTTTAAGCTCTTGGCACTTGACATTGAGAAAATCGTTGATAATCCGGTGGCTGCATCTGGCTCTACTGAGCGAAAAAGAACGCAACCTAAATTTCAACCTTCTGTTTGTATTTAAAATTTAATTAGGAAAATCAAAAAAAAAAAACGGTGAGGTATGATTTTTTTTTAAAGGCAGTAAAAATCTATATCCCTAAAACTGATTAAGTAAACCATTGGTGGCAAATAAAACATTTATTGTGTTTTAAGTAACTTTGTGAAACTCCTCAAGTACACTCAATATTTAAGTAAAGTATACATTTTTGTGTATATTTTGCATAATACGTTTTTTTCTCAGTGTTCCTTTTTTTCTCCGTTAGTTCATCTGCGCTTTCAACTTGCATAACCTAATGAGCGGCGCTTAGCGGCGAAACGAAACGAAATGGAATGGAACGGAAATGGGTGCCGCGTATGCAGCTCTGGCGCAATATGTTGTGCAATCAGTTCAACATCCGGTAGTAGCAAGGATTTTCGTTCCCGCCAGCGAAAGTGCTGACCTCGTCCTCCCGCCGCCGCAAAAAAAAAAATAAATCCGCGGCGAATGCGAAAGGTAAAGTAAAATGATGGGAATGGGAATGGGAATAACATAGGCATCCGGTGAACACATTTCGCCATCATATATTTGTGCTTTTGATGGAGGAGTGGTGACTGGGCGAGTGGAATAAGTCACGTAGCTGCGAAGACAAATTGCTTCAAGTGCACAGAAGACTCGCGCGGACTTTCAGTTTCCTCGGGCTAGTCGGTTATGCGGTTAGACAGTTATTTTTATTGCGCATACGCCATGTGGCTGGCATGTGGAATAAATACATATATATATGTACGCGTTTTGCGGTCAACTACGAAATGGGGTCGAAATGGGGCTAGGATTATTGTGATTCTTGTCACAAATCAAAATTCGGTTGTCTCCGAGTCTCGGAGATCAGGCATTTCGTTTGTATTTCCCTTGGTTTTACTTCCGAACAATTTCACGTTGATGTTTATGGTTGGCTTATGCATGTTACATCCAGCTCAAGACCATAAAACCGCCAGGAAATCTGAGAAATTTGTCCGTCATAGTGTGAAGTTTTGAGATAAAGCCAGAAATTCTAGTCATCCGCACCACCCACCCACCACTAAGAATGTTATTTTCTGGCTTTCTGCAGTTTAGCTTTGGCTTGCTCATTGCTGTTATGTCCTGCAGGTCAGCAGATGGTGGTTGTGTTCGTTCGGGCCACATAATTGGCTTTTGTTTTTTGGAACAACAACTGAATTGGTGTTATGGTGCACGTTTAAGCATGTCAATGCCAGATGCTGGCTGACAAAATGATGAACAATCCGAACACATAACACAAAAGTCAGAAGACAGAAGACAGAAGACATGCCCGAATGCCAACATCGACACCAAAACGGCAATTTCAGTTAACAAGTTTATGAGCTCTGCCGGCTGACAATGAAAGTCTCGTGCATTTGGATTTTTGAGTGCGTTGTAGGCTGGGACAAAAGCTCCCATTTCCTGCGCTCTTATTTCCGGTTCCTGCCTTGTCACACTTAAAGAAAATGTTGAAAACAAAAGCAGGGTAATTTCCGATTTTTTTTATTTGGGGTAGTTCAAGATATACACTTGCTTAAGGCTTAAGATATAATTTTAAATTTCTACAAATAATTTGTTTTTGGTAATAATTCGATGAGTTGAAAAATATTTTAATAAATGATAATATATATTTTAAAAATGTTTTTCAACACTTTTTTTACTATTTCAAAACGCCGTGAGTTTCTAATAAAAGTTTCGGCATCTTTATTGTTCTAACAAAGTCATAATAGACATAATTTTATAAATAATTTTTTTTATAACTTCAGAATATTTTTTTTCAGTGCTGCATTGCACATTCATTTGCCTGCCAGGGCGAACACAATACGGTTTTATTTCTGCCTGGCTCGAACGCCTTTTGTCAACGAAAATCTCTCGAAAACACAAGCAAATTTTATTTGCTGCCAAAAATGTTGATGCCTGAGCCGAAGCAGGAGATTTTCCCCATTTCCCGGACGCTCAGCACCGGGTTTTCCCCCTTCTCCTGTCGCTCTGATTCTGGTTGTGGGAGTTTTGCGTTGGAGCTTACCCCTAACCACATGACAGTTGGCATTTGGCGGTGCTGAGCCTTGTAATGAGCCTGGGCGTGCGGAAGGAGGTCCTTTTGGGGCTCCTCTGGGCGAAGGATAAACAGGAGTAACAGGAGGCGTTGGCGCATAAACAGGACTTCGAGCACGCCCCTCTGCTTCGAGCATTCACTGTTTTTACAAGCTGCTAATGTGGGCCCGACTTTTGTGGGTGCTTCGCCGTTCGTAGCAGCCGTGTGAATGGGATTTGCATTCGCCTACTGAATTTGGCAGGCACAAGTCCTTTTATGTTCGGGCTTCGGCGAGAATCCGCAAATTGGATGGCTGCAACTCATTGGAATTGCTTCATTCGGGCGCAGACTTGGCGGGGTACTTATCGACCCCATGTAAATTGGCATGACTGTACTTAGTGGCGTGACAGTAGGCTTACTTTATTATTTCCTGAACTTATGTGGAGGATTTTCCATAGGCTTTCCTTTAGAGCAATGAATTAAGAGTACTTGTATTCAAGAAAATAGTTTTATATTATATTACTGTTAAACGCATATAATTTCTAAATTTTTAATGTATATATTTTTCCACTTTATTTTTGAATAGATTAATTAGAAAATATATTTCTTTTTAATTTTTGATTTAAAAAATATATGTTTTCTTTAGCTTATTTTACTGTTCAGTTATTTTATAACCCCTTTTTGCCAATACCAATTATTGCCTTTCAATTGTTAGCCATCCTTGTTAGTAATCGACTTTTGACGTGACTGTACTTAAGGCAAAGTGTTTTCTCGGCAAGAGTTTCCCCCATAATTAATCACTTTAAAATGCAAATATTTTGCCAATACTTGGTCGACAGCTTGCAAAATGCCTCAATAAACTAAATGCCACAACCAGCAAACTTCGGCTCCCTAAGCAGCTTTCCGCCGAGGCCCTCACCACTTTTCAAGCATCTTAACCCCCGACTCGGGCTAAAGTTTCAATCAATCAAATGCCATGATAGAAATCATCAGCAGCAGCAGCCAGTGAGCAAAAAGGATAAAGGCAGTTGGGTAACTCCCAACAGAGCTCACGATTGGCATAAAAACCACATGTGCCTCAACATTTTACGCTCCAGATGACGGAAGGAGTAGCTCTTTTCCCGAACGGGTTGCCCTTGTCGGGGTCCTTTTTCAGCTCCTGCTCCTGCTGCTGCTGCTGTTCGGTGTCCTGCTTATTTTCCTGACTGCCTAACAAGCTGCGTCAACAAACTAAACCACTTTGAAATTAACACGTTACATTGACATTGACAGCTTTATGCGTGGCATGCCAAGTGTCGCTGGAACTAGGAACTGGAACAGGAGCACGCTAAAGGAACAGGATCACACTTAGAAAAAGCTAAAACTTTTAGAAAATTACAAAAATTATAGAAAATGAGGAAAGCAATATCTCTTTCAAATTTAAAATAATTTACAAATATAGGATTTTTAACTGAGGAAAAATAAAATGGAATCGGAACAGGACCACACTTAAGAAACATGGTCACACTCAACCAAGCTTAAAAAGTTTATTTATTCATCAATATGATTATTTATACAGAACCTGCAAACTGATTTTACAAAATTAAACTAAATAAAAAATAAATTAATAATTTTTTGGCTCTGAGATTTATTTTAAGTGCACGACCAGAAAAAGCCCCGTGATGAGTCAATGGCAAGCTGTCACTTGCTGAAGTATCGCTGGATGGATTCCGAGCGGGAAAACTCCGGGAAAGGGAATCGCACAACAGCGGAAGTCGCGCAAAAAAGGCAATTTCCGTTGTGTGGTGTGGGCAGGCTCAGAGATGCCGAAAAGGGGGCTAAAGGGGGAGAGGGATTGGGGCAACTGCCGCCCGAATCGCGGTGGCATCTCGAGCACAGGAATTACCAATTCAAATGTCAGGCTATGGCAAAACACTTCATGCGGAATTAAATTCAGTGTCAATTGGTCTCCCGCCTAACGAGAAATGCTCGCGGATGCGGCTTGAATCCGAATGTACGAGTGCGTTTGCCAACGGCCTTAACCCATTAGTTACCCGGCAAGGTTAAGGCATCGAGTGCCTCGAGAACCCTTTAAGTCTCCGCCGGAAGTGCTCGCCATTTGCACCCTCCATTTGTTTTTTTCCCGCAACCGACCCAAACAATTTTTCAACTTCCTCCATTCTTTTCACTTAACTTTTTTTTTTCGGTTTTTTTTGTTTTAATTTTGGTGCGTGCCAGAAGCAACCCTACAAAATTTATGTTTGGCCGTGCTAACCTCACACCTATCCGAAATCCGGGTAAAAGCAAAAATTAGTCCGATGCTTGGAGCTTGAGGGAAATTGAAAAGTGCAAGTACTGCAAACGCAAACTGTGCGGAAATATTTGAGGACTGAAGAGCTCTCAGGTTCGTTTGTTCACGGTCTTCCAGAGCTGTTTGCGATAATTGGAGGACCTTGAGGAGAACTGGGGAACGCAATCTACACGAAACACGGGCAGGTATTGCTTAGATTAGGTGGAGGTGCTTTCCCGATAGGGAGCTGTCGTACAGTTTCTATCGGGCCAACAATCTATATGGTTGATATATGAAGTCGAGTGACTCGACAATTTGGATTATCAGTTGTAAAAGCGAAACTGTGTGGTTATAACAAGCAGTCAAAGCTGTTGGTTACGGAATTGACAGCCAATGCAACAGCACCTAGAAATAAAAGACTGACTTTGGAACAATAAATTAAAAATTGTGTTGCTAATTACCCATCAATATTTTAATCAATAAATTTCTTAAAATTCAAAGTTTGGTAGTTTAGAAAAAGTGCCTTAAATTAATTTTATTTATTCATAAATTTCAGAGAATTCTATTAGTTTTTTTTTTCTAAACTTCGACCCACTTTCCCTGAAAGAAAAAGTCAACTAATGCCAAGCCTACAGACGAACATTTTCAATATTTTATGCAGTCATGCCAGCGGGTCCTTTCCTGCAACTTTTCATTGGTTTTTTATGCTTTGCGTCCCAATAGTAAAAGTGAATTATATTACACGAAATTCTTTCGTTCGGGGTTATTTGAGGATTTGATTGCCTTTTGATTTTCGTTGTTGTCGCTTTGCGAATTTCCCCGTCAGACACTAAAATCCAAACAATAGATTTGTTGCCTCAGCAATTTGTTTATATGCAATAAATTTTTTGCAAATCAACGATAATGCAATTTATTTGCGTACATCTTATTTTCCCTTTCCACTTTTTCGTTCCTTTTTCATTTGCATTTGGAATGCTTTCCTTTCTGTCAATTCAATTTTTGTTGTTTGCTCCCGTTTAATGTGAAAAAATGTTCACTTTATTGGAGGTCAATGTGTTTGCTTTTTTTGTGCGCAAATTTACGAGCTTCAGTGACCAATTTATTCGTGGTTATATTTTAAGAGCGCGACTTTTGGGCCATTTTATTTTATTTTGTCGCTTTTTTTTTTTTTTTTTTTTTTTGCAAAAAAGGGATATTGGCTGTTTTTTTCCAATTTATCGTCAAGCAATTTGTAAATCAACTATGTGGAACTTGTATAAAAAAATGAATAAAAATTGGTTAATCTAGCCAATCAAAATATTTATGATAATCTCATAAAAGTATTAATCGATTTAAATTGATAATAAATAAATAAGGAATGATTTAATTTTTTTATTAACCTATCAGGTTAATTGTAAAAGATTTTGAGTGTAAAATATTTATAAATTTTTTTTAACATTTTTTCCTAATTCATGTATTATTCATTTTTCTGAATAGTTTGAGCTTAAATTTTAACTTTTTAAAATAGTTGTAAAAATTTTGTTTTTTTGTTCAATAATTGATTTTCAAAACAGCTTTTTGAAGGCCTTGAACTCTTTTAAAAGGGGAAATTTTTGAGGCTAAACATTCCGTTTTATTGTGCCCAGTCGCTCGGAAAGCTGCATTGCTAATGTTTATCGGTTTTCATTACGGATTCTTTGAATGGTTGCTCTCGCATTAATTTCAGCACACATTTTGCTGGCAATGAATGCGCTTTCCAATCATTTATCTACTTCTGCCACAGCCTCCTACGAGGGTCCCTTTCTCATGGAGGCGATTCTCAACCAGAATGCAAGCATCCTCCTCCACCGATTCCCCTGCATTGCGACGAATAATTTTTATTAAAATGTCAACAGCCTGGCAATGAGCATTGGAATTGGTTCTGCTGCTCCCCTTTCTTTTCCCCAGCAGTCTGTTGGCTTGCCAAGAGTTTAAAATGTTTGCCAGGACATTGGCAGGACGAAAGAGAGAGAGCGAGTTGCTAAAAGGAGACCAAACATGTCAAGGCGCAAAAAGACTGGAAATTGCAGACGACTTTTGGGCGCTGGTACACGTTTCATATGGGGGCCAAAGTCCCAAATGAGGCTAATACAAAAACGTGCAGCAATTACAGCCACAATCTATGGAAATGTCGGCCCAGTAAATGTAATCATAACGGAACCGAGTTGCACAACTTAAAGTCAACTTTGCCACAAGAAAGAAATCCTTTCAAGCGGCAGGGAAAACAAAAAAGTTTGAAGACGAAAAAGCTCGTAAAAGCCGAAGCAGAAAATATCCTTGCAACCAAATTATTCATACCCTAATGAATTCAGGTATGAATTTATGTAACTCCACACATAAGCTTGTATGAGGGATGTGAAATTTGAATTTTTATTATCTTTAAGTTGACTCCGTTTGTCAGTAAATATTCTGGCATTTATTCACCCGGGTATTTGTTATGTATCGCAGCAAATATAAAATATTTCATAAGTGTTCAATCTCTAATTGTGATTTTTTAAGGTACACCTGGGATGTGAAGCGTTTCCTACAAATATAATATTTTTCTCTATCTTAATTGGGGAAAGGAAAGTAATTAATCAACTATTCTGGCCCTCTTGACATTTTATTTGTTTGTTATCTAACTTGATAGCATTTGTGTTGCAAACGTTATGGTATTGCAATAAACCCCTTAGCAAGAGTATGGAATGTGCAACGGATTCCATTTACAGCTTTGGGGATTTGTAGGGCAGGCAAGCAGAAACGAGCTGAAACAAAAAAATATTTTTAAATGGAGGAAACGGTTCTGAGTCCGGCTCGACGGCTGCAAATTGTCCGCTCATGAGTTGCAGCTTAGTTGGCTAAAAAAAGGGACAACAGAGAAATAAAAGGGAGAAAAGCCTTAGAGGAACGAAGTCAAAAAAAAAAAAAAAAATCGAAACGAGGAAGCCAACTACTGGCCAAGAGTACATAAAGCTTTCCCCTTTTCTGGCCAATATAAGCCATTCGGTGCCCTCAAGTACGCACTTCAATTAACTGTTTTACCAGCGCCAGTTTGTCCAAAGGCGGCGAACAAAATATATATAAAAACTTTAAAATGACCAGCCCAGTCGGGAATAAAAGTTTATTGAATATCGTAAATGTTTACGATATACAAGGAGTCGCTTCTTATGGCCAGATTCAAGTTCAGCGAAGTCAAATTAAAGTTGTTATTGCTGCCCCATCACCCGGTTTTGTCTCCTGGGAACTTCTGGCTCTGCGGTTGCTCCTTTGGCTGTCTCAAAGCGATAAAATTCGAGATTTATATGACAATTAAATGGCTCAATTAGGCCACCATGGTAATTGTGGTATTGAATTATGTGCGAGTGTGTGGCGAACAATGGGTTAAGGGTCGAAGTGTGAAATCTAATTAAATTTCAAGGTGGCACCTTGTAACACGAGCAACAGCAGGAATAACAAACGATGTTGGAACAAATAGCCAGATTTTGTAATAAGGCAATATTATATTTGAAATAGTTCGACAACGAATGTATAATAATTTTTGTTCAAAATGTTACAATAAGATTGCGAAGGAAACCCGAGGACTTTCCCTAAATTCAAGGTAACTCCCTGGGCTTAACTGAAACCATAACTTAGGCTTAAAGCTCTGTACTTAACCGTCTTTACTTAACCCATAGTACCTTTTACGGGTTTAAGGTTGTCCTTTTCCTGTTTCTCACATGACCCCATAAATATGATCATTTGCTTCATACCCAAGTTTCATTACGATGACACGAGTCAGTCAAAAACTCATTTCGTGCGAAAGCAATAATACAAAATACTTAAATGGCCATCAAAAATACACTTATGAGGCATACAGCTGGCCATAAATGCCGCCCACCATCGCAACTTTCCTTTCCACGCTTTTCTTGTTTTTTTTTTTTTCGCCGAACGCCTTTCACAAAAGCCATCAAACTACAACTGGCCGCACCTCATGTTGCCGTCTCTTTCGCTCGCCGTCTACCTTTCTCTTTCTGCAGGAGCCAGCACATCTGGCGCTCCTTTTTGCCCATTCTTCCAGCTCGTTGGGCTCAAGTTTTATTTGTCGCAAAAATATTTCATTGTTGCAAGTTCATAAATAAGCATATAAATTTAATTTAATGTAAGGCAACAGGGATCTAGGAAGGCTGTCAACTTAAACAATGTCCTTGCAGTACACACGCAAATATATACGGCTTGTATATATACGGCTTATATACATATATACCGCCACACGTTCAGGGCTTATTAATGTCGCCTGCACGTAAAGGAGATTGCATTTAATAACCAAGTCGAGGGTAATAAAAAAAGTGGCAAACTTGGGTCAAGTTGGAAGCGGTGAAATGAAAAAATTAATTCCGCCCTGTCCTAGACTAGTTTTAATGGCAATAACAAAGTTGGCAGGAGCTGCCAAAAAAAAAACTTTAGTTTGGTACTTCCAATTTCAGGGAGTAAGCCGCTCTCGAGGCGGAAAATTTGTTTAGAAGAAAATGCAAAGCAGCTACCTTCATTCAGAATCCCTGAGCCACCTTAAGAAACACCGACAATAAAATCAAATATTTACGGTATTCTTATAATTGAAGCTAACAACCTGAAATTTTTCCAGTGAGATAAGAAAGTGGTCGAAAGGAGAACAACAACGAGAACCAGGATGAGTGCCACATCGGGCTAAATGTCCTTTGGGGATTCTGCTGGAGATTAAAGGAATCGAATTGGGATGTCGGAGAGAAAATGTAAGAGAAAAGCATTTCAAGATATCAAATGTACAATTGAAGGTAAATAAAGCTGAAAAGTAAAGGTAGTTCCAATAAGAAGACAATAAGGGAAAAATGTAAGAATTACCAGGGTATAAAATTTCATGAATTCCTTTTCAATGTCTTAAAGCGATGACTCGCTATTAGTCTTCAATTTGTTTACTTAGACATAAGTTTTTGATTTATAATTTATTCATTTTCGTCAAAGTCATATGGCCGGGCCGATAAAGCCACAATTAAGCCTGCCAACAAGTCACTTGGCCAATTTATGGCTCTGCCCCATTGCCCACGCCAAGTTTATCTTGGGCTGTCAACAAATTGCCAAACGAAAAGATTTTCAATAAGCCCAAGCCAAAAAGTTGCCCCAGGCGGGCAAAAGTCCAGTCAGCTGATAAGCTGATAATTATAATAATAAGTGAGTGACTAACAATGGGGCTATTAGAAAAATCACGCACAAATTTAAATCAATTTAGACGATAACCTTGGAAAAAATAGGAGAATTCTCAGTTAATTGGACTAATGGTGCCCTCAAAAGTTTATTACTTTTGAATACAATTTTTTTCCCAGGTTTCTTTCATCTGAGGCAAACTTTTACAACATTTTTGTCGAATTGCTTCTTTTTCGGTTCATATTTTTCAAGTGACAAACTTTTGGCAAAACTTATGAGATTATAAGTTTGCCGAAAAGGATTATAAACTTGAAATTTTGCAATCAAATTAAATTGTAAGATTAATTGAAAGATACCTTAAGCCCGGAAGAAAAGCATTTTAAATGGAATTGTGACTGCTTGGCTTCGAAGTAAAATGCCAGGGTAAATCCTTGATTTTCATTTCCAGGGCTAATCAAGCCAAAAAGCCCGGAGCTCATTGCCAAAAAATCACAATGGGCGAGCCAAAAACAAAACTATTAATTAATATGGAAGCAGAAAAAAAAAACACAGACCGCAAGAGAATATAAATAAAAGCAAATAAAATCAACACAAACCATGAGGGCCTAAACAACAAATTAGCAACAGTCGTTAGTCGTTCGCTCTCTTTCTCCCTGGCTCATTCCCTCTCTTTTGCACAACAAACTGTTCCAAGGTTTTGGTGCAAAGTTCCTTTTGTTCTTGGCAAACACAAACACTCACATATCCATAATGGTTGGGCCACAGCAAAACGATGGAGACCCAATAAAATCTTTTAGAATCTGCACTTAAAAATTATTATGGGATTAAGTAATTAATATCTTAAAAAAAATTGTTTTTCAAATAATAACTTTTTAACTTAGTACTAAGTTTGTAACAATTTTTTTGATATAAAAACAACATCGAATTTTTTTTATAAATGTGCTATTTCAACACCTCATTGGAATACAAAATTTTGATTCAATTATACAATAGCTACGTATACGTAATTTTTTTTGCGTGCACTGAGGACCTCCAAAAATAGTTGCCTGCAATTTAAATATTGATTTTAAGCCCGCTTTTGGGACTCTTCCAGTTTCGCTTCGCACAAATGTTTACAACTCAAACCGAAGAAAGAAGAAACAGAGATGGAGAATGCGGAGTGGGATAGGTCATCAAATAGGGCTGTGTCTTTGTTTTCGGCCATTGGCAAACATGTTCGAGATACTTTTGTTTGCCAGCCCCCAAACCATTTTGCCCAAACCATTTTGCCTTTGCCTCTCCGGCATTTCGAGCATAATTTGCGTGCCCAATGAGAATTTCAATGGAAATTTGAATGCAAATAAATAGCTGAGAGATACGTTTGTGCTTTGTCCATCTACTTATCGACATTAGTCCAAAACGTTGGGTGTGGATGTACCATTAAAGTCAATGGTTTCCTGAGTTTCGTCTAAATTGCAAACTGAAAACTGAGGCTTTTGATTTTTTGTGAGCTAATTTATGAATCGATCAATTGATTAGATAATCCAAAATGTTTTCTAATCAACTCGTAGAGGCGGAATAAGTGTTATCGATGGTTGTTCAAAACATGTGATTTATATGGTTAGCTGGATAGGCTTAACTTTTTACTCTTTTTCACTGCATCCAGACAAACTTTGTACAATTTCTTTGCTTAATTAGTTTTAAATATCAAATCTTGCCAAATATTTCAAAAAGCTGAGAGACAAGAGGGGTCTGGTATATATACATAGCTGAGAAATTAGTTAATTAAGTTGAGAACTTCTGCTGAGCAGCGGAGAATTAGCTGCAAGTTTGTCTGAGAAGTGCGGCATAATGAGTTTAATTTGGATAAAGTGGGGATCTAATTAAGAAGAAAGGGAAGCAATGCGAAAAATTATATTGTCCAAGCTAATTTTCGCAAACAACAAAAATGAGTGTTACTTGTTTGTGGAGTTGAGTACGTAATCAGAAGCAAAAAGGGGTAAATCAAGTGAGCGAACTTCTGCTAATTATAAGTTGAGCGTTGTTTCTTGATGGAAATAACAAACAATATATCAAAAAAATAATGAGGTGTCAAGTAATGGAGTATATACTTAAAGTAATGGAGTACATTGTTTTTCATAATATTCATCTACAGATGCACTTTTTTTTTTTTTAATTCAAAAACTAAAAAATTAGACGGTATTAAGTTATATTTCTCTTCTTAGTCAAACTAAAAGTTAGACCCATAAATAGTGGTTTCTTATCGTCGGTTTTAAAATTATGGTCGACACACATCTAGGCCCAGAACTCGTACACCGATTAGATATTGAAATTGCCGGCACTTGGCCATAAACTTGACAATCCGACTAAAGTAATAATCACCAACACAGAAATCCAACAGACCTAGGTTGAGAGCTCCACGAAAACTCCAAGGCATAAATTAGTAAAAGGAATCCCCATCATTGCTGTTGGAATTTCTCGAGAGAACTCGCTTCTTTTGTCTCGAAATAAAAAACGAGCCGTAATTGTAAGGGTAATCAAATAAATTAGTCGAGTACGTGCAAGTGCGTTATTTTCAGCACATTAAGTGATGATTTTAGTTTTTTTTTTTTTCGTTCGGACCGACTGAGTGAGTGAATGAATGAACGAGTGGCAAATGAGGGGGCGGTGCTCGGGGTGGGAGATCTACAGCCGGATGGAGCACTCTCAAAAAAAAAAAAAAAAATAGACTGAATGAATCAACTCGACGCGTTGTAATAGCCACTGACGCTCTGCGCTGCATTAAGACAATCATTTTAATTGGAGTGCCACTTGCGTACATGCAACCAAATCCCAACGAGAATTGGGTATTCTCCCTCTCCCTCTTTCCGTGCCCCATTGTCTGTCTCTGTCTGTCGATTGTCGGATGTGCCACTAAGCGCTTGATAAAAAGTTTTTGGCTCGCGCTGCCTCGGATATTGTTTTTAGTTTTTGGTATTTACTTTCGGTTTTAAGCTCCCGCTGATTGTCCAGTGCTCGGGCAGGATATATATTTTATTTAATCTGCAGAAGCTACTTGGGTGTTATGCAACACTGGCCATCTGGGTCGGGTTTTGCGGCCAAACTGATTGCACTTGCAAAACATCAAAACGGGTTATTATTGCAATGGGAAATTCGTAATCGCTGCAATACTTAAATTGAATCATCAATCAGAAATTTAATATTAGGCTTGTGAACAATAAGCCTTTATTGTTTAATGTGTTTTCTTTTCAACAGCGAATAGAAATATACATAAAACTTTTAAATAATTAAGAACTAATGAACGAAGCAGATTAACTTTAAATGACTCAGTAATAAATATTTAATTAAATGTACATTTTCCCTAGTGTCAATAAAATCAATTACAGCTGAAAGTCAAACAAAAACAAATCATGTCTGAATTTTGTAACCGCTCTTATCAGTTAATATTCCAGTTTAATTTAAATGAACAACCTAATCAAGCTAATATAAATCAGATTTAATTAGCAACTATGCAAATACTTATGTGCAGCTGTTCGGAAATGGGAATCTATAAAAAGTTTCGCCCAGTGGTAAACAAACTAAACCACAGTCAAAAAAGCCTGATTCAACTCAGTGCAACAGTTGCAGTGGCAATAAACATAATTATGTGATTTAATGAGATTTAGGTTTTTTCACACAATTTGGCATGTCACAAAAAGCAAAGTGCGGATGTCCGGCAAGCCAATAGTCCAACCGGAATAAATCTAAATCAGTTACCGGTTTTAATCAAGCTAAAGGTACGAAGGTCTCTTTGCCATTTTAATTTTAATATCAAAAGGTGTGTGTGCGTGAAAGGCCATTGAGCACACGTGCTCGAGTGTGAGTGTGCCAACACCCCATACCCCCCTTACCCCCTTTCCCCCTCCATCAAACCCCTAAATCATACCCCCTCCTCCTCAGATTTTCCAACCGCACTTGTTTGCACATTTCTCATTTGACGCACTCACTCGGCTTTCAATGTTAATTATACTTGTCGGCCACGCCCCACGCCCTCTTTTTCTGTCCTGCCGCCCACTCCCAATGCCACTCATTATGCAGCTCATATGGGATCCATGGAGCATATAAACCATATAAAAGTGAGCATGTTTTCAACAGATTTTCCCTCATCCCGGTCCTCTTGTAAAGCCATTTGCTGGCATTTGTGTAGGCCATTTTGTTATTTTTTGCCGCTTTCTCATTTCTTCTTTCGGCCTTTTGTGTGTTTATGTGTGTGTGTGTTTTCTTTTTCCCCCACCCTGTTTGCTTGCCCAACCTTTTCAGCGTTTTATTATAAATATGAAAATTAATCACTCAGCAAAGATGGGTTCCGAAAGAGTAAAATCTGGAGGGTTGGCACACCGAAAATTTGTTGGCCATTCGAAATGGTCCTTTAATTAGCTCATTTCAACCGGAATGCGAAGCTTGATTACCGCTAGCTTCTCTCTTTTCTGGCTTTTCCGGAAGGATCAAATAAATTTATAGAGAAGCTGGCGAGGGGTGAATAATTGAGTTATTTAATGTTGCAGACTGAACATTTAATGCGCTCATTATTCAAGTCAAATTTATTGAAGAATAAGTTATTAGATGGCATATAAAATAAGAAGTTTTGTTGGTAAATTATTGATGTTTTGAGGAGATTGAATAATGACTTATTCCACATTTTTACAAAAAATAATATTATCCTAGCTTTTAAGACTTTTGAGAGATGTTTTGAATGCCTTTTTTATGTAAATTAACTTAATTCTTTAATACTTTAGCCTATTATTTTTTCCAAACACGAAGTTTGATCACAGTTTAATTTTAGGGTAACCTCAGTTCTTCTGTTTGCCATTGATTTAATTTCTTTTTATGTGGTTTCGTCTAAGGAAGGACACCACAGGACCTTTTAGGTCCTGCCTGTCAATGTGCCACTGTGTCTTTGACTTGTTTATTTGACTTTTAATGGGTCGCGCTTGGCGTGTTTTTATTTCACGCTCGTAACACGCGATGCATACGCAATATCGACGCCTCAAATTAGGCTATGAAATTTGTGCGGAGGTGATGAAAACTATGCCAACCACCAGACATTCGAGCCTCAAAAAAAACCAATGCAGTACTTTTGTCAAATCATCAAGGGACTGGTCGAAAAAAAACCAAATATATATTAAAACGGGGGCAATATCCCAAGCCCGAAACCAAACCGAAACGAACTCAATTGGGCATGGACGGTGTGTCCAAGTTTTCGGTTTTATTTTCATTTTCATTTGCCAAACGGGGCCACTTGAATGCGCAATGAAGCTCGTGGCTGAAGTTGGAAAAAAAATAAAACAAAAACAACAAGTTGCAAAGGACAGAGTGTTGCGAGCGGCCCTTTGGCAAAACTTTTTACATTTTTGCATAAATTCAACGCGCCATCCGTTTATTTTGGTTGCACAATTTAAACGATTTCCGTGGCTATCACTGAAGATTTGTTGCCACAGAATCTGCAGGCGAAAGCTGCTTAAAATTCATAAAACAGAGGGCGGCAAAATAGTTTGCGGAATGGGTGGTATGGTAAATGGAAATGTCCGGAAAAGCGGGGGAAAGTGCAACAGTCGCACTCGAGCTTATTGTTGACATTTAGCGCCGGCAGCTCGCCATTTCGCCCACGGAAATCTCCTTTCCAACCGCAATCCTAGTGTTAATTAAGCTTACAGACGACCAGCCGGGCGGACCGGCAGCATAAAGTTGTTAAGTTTTTGTCAAGCCCCTGCTGTTGTTTTAGCTGCTGGCGGCTTAATTATTTTCATAAATTTTTTCTACATTTTCCGCTCGCTTTTCCGGCTTGTTCTGTCACTTTTGTGTCGAGAGTTGGCTTTCCCGTTCATCTCATTAAAATATATCAATTAATTTTCATTAAATTTATAGTTGGTTTCCCTTTTTATAATTTTTAACATTACATACTGACGGCAGGTCATTAAGTCTTGTAATGGTTGAAATATGATTAATTGCATATAAAATACCACCTTTATATTGACATAATTTCTTTCAATGAAGAAATTAGCTTTCGCAGTTAATTAGGCTTAATTCAATTTTCCGTGCGATGATAAATTTTTAAATAATTGCCTAAAGTGTTCAAATCAAAATTATTCAAATTGTATTAACAGAAATAATTACTATAATGGACAATATTTATTTGTCGTGCCTCATGAATAATAAATGAAAATATCAGCATATTCATAACTATATTAAATAATTGTAATTATTATTTAAAGCCGATTATTTAAAATTGTTGCCTTTCTTTGAAAATACAAGTTGAATAGCTGCTGTCACTCATGACTTCATTAAACAGTGAAAATAATTTTTTTTAATATCTATAATTAAGTTCAGTCTAATTACACACGTTCCATTATATGTTTAATGGAAATAATATAAGTGCACTAAATTTCCATCGCGCTTTTATAGTAAGTATCGTTCAAATGCATTGTATAAAGTAATTGACTTTAAATCAGTTTTATGGCTTTAAATAATTTTTTATCAAATTAGTTTCGAACAAAGAAGGTTCAACGTTAAGGAAAATTATCCAATAACAAAAACAAGAACCTCTGAAAAGATTTGATGTTGCGTATGACAACAAATCTGCAGCTTTTTCGACTTTTGTTTTGATAAGCTTCAAAGAGAGCTTACGTATATATATTTTTTATATTCGTATTTATATTTGTTCTCACTCCTCTTATTTTTTGCATTTTTATGAGTTTCTGGCTGAGCGGGGAATTCTAGTCGTATTTGTTTATTCTTATGGGATTTTTTTCTTTATCAACAATGTGACGAAAAAACGTCATATAATTGAGTGGAGGGCAAAAAGTGCACATTAAATCAAACTTCCCATTAATAGAAAACCGCACAAGCAAAACAGTTAGCTTTCATTAATCAGGTTTTGGAACATTACTCATACGCTAAGTTGTTTGCATATAACGAGGAAATCTAAATATAGTCGGGACATATATGTATAGAGAACGTGGAGCAATTAAAACGGCCTAGATTTCTTGGACAGCTGGCCGATGCTCCCCCGTTCGCACATAAATACGCTGAAAGCATTCACAAATTCTCAGCCGAGTGTAGAGAAATCTATTTTTCAATTATGTGAACGAACATTGGGGAATCGCCCTGCACTCAGTTTATATACCCCTTAAAATAACTCTCGGCCCAATCCAGACAACATTATCAAGTGCCTTATCTCTGCTCTTAATTTTCACCCAACCAGCGTTATTTACATTACTCACTTGAGTCTCTTGACCTTTTTTATTTAAATAATACAGTTAAATTTTCTCACGAACTTCTCGGGTCTTTTTCAAGCTTTGCTTGTTGATTGCTACAATTTCTGTTTAAATATTTGTTCTCGTTTACTTGTTTACTTGTCTGGCCGACTTTGACACTCTTGTGTAAACAAGTGAAAACTTTGACCAAGGTTAGTGTCAAATTACCATGGGCAATTATCTATTAAATTGCTTGAGAACAAGTGGCTTGCCCATTAAATTCAGTTTACAATTATGTATTTATTTGCAGACATAAATTATTTTCCATTATTTCGTGGTCTTTAAAGTTTATTGACAGTTGGGTAAAGTTTGCATTTATTTATTCACTTATCTCATTTGTTACCATTTAATTTGTTTCCGATGCTGTCAGTTTTTTTTAGTTTACATAAGCAGACCTTTCCGGAAAGATTCAATTTGCGATTTTATAGTGTATAATTTTAATTATGTTATGGTAATTTATGAGGCTCATGCATTATAGTTTTTATGTTATTTTATTTCCTTTTATTTGGCCTCAAAATTCAATCACTTCTCCTCCGTAAATTCTTCCACATCACACACTCCTTTGATCACATCTCGCAGCTTTTCTTCAGCTTCGTCGAGCAGCCATAGAAAACACCCAAAGTTTTTCCAATTAGTTTAATGCATCATTTTGTCATTTCGGCAGCCAGCCAAGGATGCTGCACACATTATTTTCATAAATGCACAGCATATATATTTTGTTTAGACAAGTGCAAGCCAAGATTCTAACCACTTCATAACACTGCGGACAAAATGTCTTCACATGCATATATTTTCTTCTTTAGGTCTTGCTTTGTTTTTTTTTTTTTTTTTTTTTTGCGTTTTCATAAACAAGAAATACTGCAACAAGAACGCCGAAGAAATATTTCGCTGCCAAAGTTTATTTTACTTTCGGCTTTGTTTCTTTTTATGTTTTCATTTTTCTTCAGTTGGCTTTTCCTATTTTGTGGCGTAGACAAAACGGCGGCGAGCACGTTTCCGGTTGCGAACGGCACCGGAATTATAACAACTTGTAAATGAATGGCAAAATTTGATTACTGACGATGTCAGAAGTCAAAATGAGAATTGCAAAACTAGTTAATTTGAATAGAAACCGAATAGGCGAAAATAGAACATTAGAAAATTCAGATGGGGAGATAGATAGTTATGGAGATGCACCATATTCATGAATTTGAAAAATATACTTTCAAAATATCAAAGACGAATAAAGCAATTTATCTTTTTAACACTTGAGAATATTTACATATTTTTGAGATATGAAAAAACTGGAAAAATCAATAACTAAAATGCAAAAATGATACATATTATTTTTCTTTGTAAAACCGTTCTTGAAAAATGTTTTGTATTGTTAATATTATATTTATTATTTTTTTTTGATAGCTATTAAATTTATATCACGAAAATACCAAAGGCAATAAAAAAAATTCATTCAAATTTAGGCTCCATTAAAATGTATTTCGTCGCACTGCCTCTGTATCGAATTGTGTCTTTATCTCCCCATCCAAACTGACTTTAGGCACGCGAACTTCACTTACGTTTACTCCCACTCTAGAAAGGCGACGTAAACTGGATTTTTAGCGCGACGCACACTTTCTGGCCACCCGGATTCGCTGCCAAAACCGTAACCGAAATCGTAACCGAACCGCACGTGGCGACTGACAAGCGGCAACTGAACTGAACTGAACTGAACTCAACCGCAGCTGGAGAATCGACGACGGCCAAAACGCACTCGGAGTGAGTCCGAAAAAGCAGTGGAACGAGTGGAAATGGCTGCTTGCCGGCGAAAGAGCGGAGCAAAACAAAGAGCGCGTTGAGTGGCTCCGGTTGAGTGAAAGAGAAGAGAGTGAACTCAACAGGTTGTTCAGCTGGTCATTTAACCTCGTAATTTGCGCTTTTCCTCTGTGGGTCACACGGGGCGTATGTGCAATATGGCTCACTCGGTGCGTATGTGTAATGTGGCTCAAGCTTGCCGACAAATCGCCGACAATTTGTTTTTGGAACATAGTTGCTGTGTCCTCTACAGGACTTGGATTGCCAGTTGGTTTTGTCTTTGCCCCTGGCTGCGGCATTTCACAGTGCGTATACGTAATTCAGCCTTGGCTTTGCGGACAGACGATTTGTGTCAGAGGGAGCGAGTTCCTCTGAGTGCAAAGTTTGGCCATAACTCTGTATTTTTATGGTCAGTCTGGGGTTCTTAGGTTCAAAGGCTTGGGAACTGAAGGGCTTGTCATTATTATTAAATATTAAACATAGCACTAGAGATAGCGGAAAAGTAACTCGATAAAAAGTAAGATATTTTTTATTTTTGCTTAAAATCAGGTGAAAAAATATTTATTCTGCATAATCAATAACGAGTTAAAATTGTTATACACTCCACCAAAAATTTAATTGAACTGCTAAAAAATATAAAACATTTTTGGCTTTGACCAACGGCTTACTTTAAATCAATGTGGGAGATGGTATTGAAAACAGTCTCTGATAATTTTTGATTATTCTCCAAAGCATCTAATGGTGTAACTTTTATTGGCTCAGCCACCTCAACACTTTTTTGAGAAGATACGCTCTCAACAATAACCTCGTTATTGGATTCATCAACTGGCTGAAGAGCTGGCGGAACAACCTCATCAATTTGCAAATCGCCCTCTGAATATTTCTGTGAGACAGTTTTGAAATCTAATTCGACATCCAAATCGGAATCAGCAACTGCTGTAAATAAAGTTATGAGAAGTCTTCGGCATGCTCTTTTTTCCTCCATATCACTGTTTCCACGCATGTTGGTTATGACATTATGGACAGATTCCTTCATTCTCCTAAGCTCTAGATTCATCATTTCGATGCTAACCAGACTGGCTCGCGATTTCTCCAGGGCAATGGCGATGCGATTACCAAGATCCACATGTTCGCGACGCATATTGGCAGCATTTTCCCGTAGACAATTCAGAAACATTGTGCGTACAGAAACACTCATACCCATGTTCATTTTAAATGTAAAAAAATATACAGATTTTATTTCAGATAATTTTACGAGAATATTTATGTCTGATTGGATTTCAGATGGTTACTATACAAATAAATTATGTTGACAAATGAAAGGAGAGCATAAAGAGGAAATTCAATGCCTGCTTGGGAGGACAACTACAATTAGATGATTGACATCAATTATAATAATTATCTGGGTAAGCCGATTAGTTGGCTAATGAACTAAATATTATGACAATTTGCCATCCCATCCTAGAGGCGACAAATCAATGTCACTAAAATCATATCATTATCATCATTATCCGTTAAAGTGCTTCGCGCCCCCACGTGAACTTAACTTTTATGGCAGATTATTTTGCTGCTCAGCGTTGCATTCATAATTGATTGTCCTGTGGGCAAACGTGTCCTTCGCCTGCGTCCCCTCGCAGGATAAGCACTTAAGCTAAATGAAGGCAGATGGCTTAATTTTCATTTGAGTTGCCGGCAAAGGGATTCCTAAGCCGCTCTGCCAATCCCTTAATCTTCATCCGTTCTGTTTAATTTTTAAATGTGCAAAAGCGAGCGAAAAAATGCTTGGTAATTGGTCAAAGCTCTTGATTCCGGCCAAGAGCAAAGGACTTCATTTTTAATGAGAAGCAAATACGTTTTGTCCTAATTGGATTAATTGGCCATCCTGCGGGTCTCGAACAACTTGCGGTCTAGGTCAAAGTCAGTTTGATGAGGGCTTTCTTTGAGTGTCAAACTTTTGCATTGTTAGCATTAAAAAGGTAAACTTTGGAGATAACTTTCTGTGAGAAATTAAAACGTTTATCGGAATGGAAAATCTCAGAAAAATATGATTATCAAAATAAAGTCCTTCGGAGTTAACACTTCAAAGGTTTTTTTGTTACCTTCACATTTAAACTAAAATAGTATTTGGCCAGGTGACCAATTTAAAAGCCAACATCATGCCTACAACAATATTAATTTTGCAAGAGTCGGTAAAAGCTGTATTCACTTAAGATAACGCCTCGTTAGGTTTCTCTTTACAAAACCTAAATCATATTCAACTACTTTAATAATTAAATCGAGCACAAACAGAATTTGAACTGAAATTTCCAACAAAATCACTTTAATTTTCCTTCCGTTTCCTTGCTGCGGAAAAGTTTTTTTCTCAGCTGTCAGCTGATAAATGCCGAATTCTATCAATTTGCCACTCAATCATTGCACTAACGTTGCTAAGCCGACTATGCAAATTGAAGTCAAGAGGCATTAAGTTCAATCCCAAAACTAAAACGCTACTCCATGACACAATTGTCAGGGTTTTATCGGCTTATGTCTATGCATGAGTGCAGACACTCACACCAATACACGCTCACGGTCACACAAATACAGAGCTCTTATCGCAAAAGAAAAAGCTTTGCCAATTTTCGGTTTTTTTTGGCTTCGAATTCATGCATGCACATATCAGAAAATACAACTTTTTTGATAGTCTGGATCAAGAGATGTGTAGTTATGCAGTTCTAGCATAATCTTTGCAGAAGAATTCAACCTAAGATCCGAAAAGCTTTTAAATCTAATATTTAATCTTCATGGCTTAAATCATATGCCCATATGCTTTACAATATTAATGTTTAAGAAATTTAGGGTAAAAATCAAAAATAAATAATTGAAGGCGGGTTGATGGATTGGCAGGAATATAGCCGTTAACTAAGGTTTTGGCACTCTCGAACTTCCCCATTGCCTTTCCTCTAAACTTTTGGAAATTGATGTGCGGTCGAAAGGTGATTTATTGCGGGTTTGAATGGAAAGGGTCTCCTTATTTCTCTGTCTGTGCTTGCTTATCAAATTTCGGTAAGGTTTCCATTCAGCGACACATATTCTGTTGAATTTTATGTAGTAATTCAATGAAGGCAACCTTTTTTTAGAATTTTCAGCATAATTGATGACAAATGCTGAGAGCTGAGAATGTTAAAGGTCACTGAAAAGGATATTGTGTTGGGTCAATAGGAATGAAGACAGTTTATAGTAAGTTGATTTAAAACAAAATCAATAAATAATAAATCTTTCTATGATAGATAAAGTTAAAAGCAAATGTTCAGTAAAAGGTAATCCATTATATACAATAAAAGAATATTTTCTTAATAAAAATAAAATACCTTTTAATCTGTTTTAAGAATGTTGTTTTTTCCAGCTTGGACTCACCTGAAAATAAAGCGAAAAAAAGAAAATAAATTAACATTTTCGTAGAAAAAAATCGTGTTCTTCGTCTTCCATTCACTATAATAAAAATTGATTGCGTAAACCATTTGACAGCTTTAATGGCGTTGAACAAAGTTAATAAGAAAGTACAACAAAGAAGGGGAAAATTCAAATTGAGCGCTCATCCCAATTCCTATTTTAATATAATAAAACGTAGAGATTGTTTTGGTAATGAATAAAAATGATTTCGATATCATAATCATGGCTTTAAACTTTTTCCCTTTTTTTTGTTCTATCTCTCGACAGACTTGAGCGACGCTTGCCAATTTCCCGAAGCCGTTGGACTCAACTATGCCAACTACTTAAAAAGTTCTTGGCTGCTACTTTCCCTTGAGGCATAACACCTATCAATTGCATCTGTCTTCTCACCCTCGAAGTCCTCCGAAGTCTCCGAAATTTTCCGCAAGGTTCGCCGTTGACTTTTCTCGCCCAACTACCACAAGTCAAACGCGAAAAGTTCGATTGCATTTTTGGCGGTTCTGCCACCTTCCGTCGCATGTGGCACGTTTCCTGGTGGCTTGCCACAGCATGACGCATACGCCACGTTGACTAATTAAACTAATCTCCTGACTCGATGGTTAGGCAAACACCTTGAGCTGAAATTATTCGAAATCCCCCAGGCATCCCGAGCACAGCACAAAAAATGTCTATATATATATATATATTTCACTTTATTTCTGCGGTTCAACTTTTGCTGTGATTTCAGTTTCGGCTCCTCTCATTTTTTCTACTTTTCCGCTTAGCAATTTAATTTTTGTGCTTCCCTTTCTTTATATTTTTTTCGTTGGCCTTCCCGCCGTGTTTGCGTAGCTGAAATTGTTTTCCATTTCAGGTTTCCCGCCCGCCCGCGGGGTCGGAAAAGTGGGTGCTGGCAGCTCGGTGGGGTTGGCTCGGATTCTGGATGGCCGGGAGTTCGCTTTTCCGACTCCCTGTTGGGTATCCATTTCAAGTGGCTCTGTAGCCACAACCTGTGCGATGATAACGAGTAAATGCTGCTCAGGGCATTGCGAATTGCATTGGGTTTCCCTCAAATTTATGCTTTTTTATTTGGGGCTCTTAAAAGTTGGAATGAGCTCGGTGACAGCGGGAGACAAAATATACGAGTATAGGTGGCCTAGCGTTTAAGATTTATTTTTGGGCATACTTTAATGTACGACTTCGTTGAATTAATTATATAACAAAATAATTTATAAAAAATGGCTATAATTTAAAAGGAGTTGAAAAACTTTAAGACCATTTAAATATTATAATTTTTATATACATAATTAAAATTAAAATAAAATTAAAAATAAAATCCATTTTTCTTGAAAATGGATTTTATTTTTAATTTTATTTTAATTATTTGGTAAGTCAATATAGTCTTATAATAAATAAGACATATTAATTTGTTTTAATTTTCTATCTGATGGGATTGTTAGTTCATTTGAATTTAAATCGAAAGTTAAGAAACTTCCCTTGTAGTAAATGAGCATAGCATGCAAATCGATTGGCGGTCACCGTTTTCCGCCAAAGACATCTCAAAGTTCTCTCTTTTTGCCATTTAGTTGAACTTGGCAAACTGACAACAGAGGTTCGTGGACCGCAGTAAACGTGACAAAAATGAAACCAATGGTGAGTTTAATGGATAGAACAGCAAAGATGTGTTCATTTAGTAATTTGAATGTTATGCACAGGTAATAATTGCGTCATTGGTACTACTGCTATATGCAATTACGATAGTGGGGTCACAAAGCAACCGTTTCTTCGGAAGACTTTCCAATCAATTAGAACCACCTCCAAAGAACGAAAAGTGCGAAGATTACAACGATATTTCCAAGTGGATGAACGAGCATCTAAAGCTAAATGTTCAAATGGAAAAAGCTCAAACAGATCTCAACTTACTACTTAGTGCACTCAACAGAAAAAAAACACCAAATGAATGCATTTTTGATGAGGAAACCACAATGCAGTTAATTTTTGATAATGTCAATGAAATCGGTAAAGAAAGCAGAACCCAACTACAGCTTTATAAGCCGAGCGGCGATCTTGAAAAGGATCTAAAAATGATTTTACCCGAATTAAAAAAAAAGTTAAAAAAGACTTTATTAGCTGTTGTGAAAGCTTGACGGACTCAATTCAAAAAATTAAAGATGAACTTGAGGAAAGTATTCAGAATATCTCGGAAGAATTAAAGAAAGTAGCTTCAGAAAACTCCAGAAAGAACGACGATCTACATAAGAAACTTACAGAAGTGGAGAGTCAAATAGAAGACATAAAATTACGATTGGAAACAATGCAAAAACAATTGGCTAATGATAACACTAAATGTTGTACTGAACTAAAAGGACATACTCTGGATTTGGAAAATAAGTTACAAAATACAAAAACGGAGGAAGAAAGCCAAGCAGAAGAGTTAGACAATCAACTTAAGGAACTAAAAGACAAGCAAAGAAATCAAAACAGTCTTACAAATAATCTTAAGAAAACAATTGAAGATCGTGGTGAAAATATCAAAGCAAATATTGAAATGTGCAACAAAAATTGCAAAAATGAAGATAATTCACAGGACAAGCAACTACTAGAAAAGCAAGTCGAAAACCTACAAAACCTTGTCGAAGATATTTCCAAAAAATTGGGCGAATTAGAAAGTCTTGGAGAGTCAAAACAATTGAACACTTCACTTCACAACTGCCAGGAAAATGCGGGAAACCTATTGGTAATTCAAATCCAGATTGGGGAATTAGTAAACCAGAAAAATGAAAATTGTGGTGACGAATCGCCAGATGTTTTTGAAAACTGTTCTTCAAGCAAAGAGCTAGATAGAAAAATCCAATTAGTAACTTTGGAAAGCGAACGTATAAGTGCAGAACTGAAAAAGTTTCCAAATTGTTGCCAGAGAATTGATGAACTAAGCCAGAAAGCAAATAACTTAAAAGCTTTGGTGATCAAAATGAACCAAGCCTTTAGAGAACTCATTGATGATAGCGAAGGTAAATTTAAAGACCTAAAAGATGGCATGAAAGAAAAATTTAAGAAATTGGGCGACATCGACAAAATGAAAAATAACGAAGCTCAACAATTTGAGAATCTTGAAAAAAGATTTAACAAAGCCAATACAAATGTGGAAATATTAAAAGAAAAACAAGCAGAATTTTTTAAACTAATTGAGAAAAGCAAACATTCAAAAAACTTACCAGATGAACTGGCAAAACTTAAAAGCGATTACGACGACTTCCGGCAAAAAGTTATAGAAAAACTAAAACGCTTTAAAGAAAAAAGACCAAAGGAAGCATCAAATGATTATAAGGATCGCGAAGATAAATTAGAAAAACTAAACGAAATTGTTCGCCAGGATATGGATAAATTAAAGCAAGCACTTATGCGCTATGACAAATTAGAACAACAAATCAAAGATAAGATAGAAAACCAAATCACGCCCTCAAATCGTATGGTTCAATGTAAAACAAAGTGCAAGGAGACAAGCAAGATTGACAGACTTATTGAGGAAATCGATGGCGCGGAAGAACTAGTTAAAATGAGGAGAGCGAAATCCACTCCCAAACCTACTTTAAAGCCAAAACCTACTTTAAAGCCGAAACCCAAACCAAGGCCAAAACCTAAAAAGAAAACAACTAAATCTGATGTTATATTAGGTCCCCCAGATTATTATACTACAGCAAGGACAAATCCTAAAAAGAAACCAGTTAAAGTTATATTAGGTACCCCATCTCTTGTTTATCCAGCAAGGCCAAAACCTAAAAAGAAATCAACTAAGTCTGATGTTATATTAGCTCCCCCAGATTATTATACTACAGCAAGGTCAAAACCTAAAAAGAAATCAAATTCTGAAGTTAGAATAGGTGGCGTAGATTATTATACTAATCGACCTTACAAAATCTTATAAAGTTTGTGTTTTCTCGAAAATGTAATTTGAACTTAAAAAATTAACTTATTAGGTATTTTCTTTACATTCGAATTTTTCTTGTATTGTACTAAAACATTAATGTTTAGCATAATAAATGCATTCTTTGAAAAATAAAATTTTTATTAAAATTTTAAGTCATGTCTTTTACTAAAATTTTCGCTGAGTTGAAAATTATGCAACTTCCCTCGACGCTTAATAAATTCAGCATGCAAATCGATTGGTGGCCACCGCTCTTCACCAGAGGTACCTGTATTATTATATAGTATACATCTCTCTCTTTGCTAGTTAGTTGAACTTGGCAAACCGGCGACAGAGGTCCATGGACCGCAGCAAACGTGACTAAAATGAAACCAAAGGTAAGTTTCCATCGATTGGACGGCAAAGATGTGTTTATTCAACAATGCGAATGTCATGCACAGAAATCGATTGCGTCACTACTGCCACTGCTATCTGCATTTACGGCAGTGGGTTTTCATCACACACGTGTCTACGAAAGTCTTTCTAATCAAATAAGTCGAACAACGGAGAACGAACAGTGCCAAGACTACAATGAAATAGTCAGCTGGATGGAAAAGCAGACGAGTCAAATTTCGAGTTTCAGCAATTTTCAAACCAATTTGAGTTTACTATTAAACTTCTTCAATGAAAGAAATTCTTTAAAGAAATGTTGCTTATATGATAAAAATTCACTAAACGTAATTATTGAACTTGTGAATTATATTGACGAGAGCACAGGAATATTAGAACCAACCGGTGAACTTGGAAAGGATCTGGAAAATATATTATCCAAGGTCAAGAATATTGTTGCCAGCAGATTTAAAGCTTGCTGTAAAAACTTGCAGGACTTGATTCAGAAACTTAAAGTTGAATTGAAAGATAGAGTTCAGGATCGTTTACAAATAGTAAAAGGGGAGGTGTCAAAAAACTTCAAAGAAAAAACGGACTTACAGGAAAAACTTAAGGTAATGGAGAATCAAATAGAAGACCTTAAACCGCGATTGGAAACTTTGAAAACTCAAACTGGTGGCCGTGTGGAAATCACCTTATGTTGTGCTGAACTTAAGGAAAAAATTCAGGATATGGACGATAAGATAAGGATAAAAGAATCGAAAAGAGAAGACCAAGCTCAAAAGCTCAACAACCAGCTTAAAGAGATAAAAGATAATCAACGGAATAATGATGATTTAACAACTTCAATTGAAAAAACTATAAGAAGTAGTGGTGATAAAACCAAAAACACTCTTGAAAAGTGCAATAGGATTTGTATGAATGAAAATAGATCGGATAAACTAAAATTAAGAAACGAGCAGGTACTAAATGAGAAAAAGAAATTAGAAAAATTGCATAAGCAAGTCGAACAACTTTTTAATGTATTAGTCGCGTCAAAAACTTCGGAACCGTCAACAAATTTAAATAAAACCCTTACTAACTGTCTTGAAAATTGTAAAAAGCTTACAAGTATTCAAATTCAGCTAAAATCGTTGTTAAAGGAAAAAATAGAAATGTGTGTTAAATGTTCCTCCAACAAAAAATTGAAAAATAACTTAGAAGCATTACTGGGGACTATGGAAGGTCTAAGCAAAGGGCTGAAAAAGACTCCCAATTGTGATCAAAAAATTGACGAACTTAGCCAGGAAGCGGATCAGTTACAGACTATGCTCAAAAATATAAACCAAACCTACAGTGATTTCCTTAAATTAAACACGAATAAGTTTAAGGAAATTAAGGATAAATTGGACGAAACGCTCAATAAGGTGGCAAATACTCATCAACCGAAATATATTGATGGTTTAAAAGAGCAAGTAGAGAATCTTAAGAAAAAGTTAGACAAACCCAAGTTAATAGTGAAAATCCTACAAGAAAAACAAGATGAGTTTTTAAACAACAAGAAGAGAAGCAATAAACAAAAAAACTTGTCTGATGAATTTAAAAATCTAAAAAATGATTTTGATGAGTTCAAAAACGATGTTTCCAGGCAGTTAAGTGATTTGAAAAGATTGAAAAACGGGCAATCAAGTTTTGGCAAGGTCCATCTCGAAGAACTAGAACAACTGAACAACGAAATTGGCAATAATCTGAAGAAAGCAAAAAAAAAAGTTATAGGAAACGATGAAGTTATAAAGCAGGTTAAAGATGAGATGGAAGAGCAAAAAACTAAAGCAAATCAAATGTTCACATGCCAAAAGAAGTGCAGCATTGTTAACAAGATGGATGATCTTATAGACCGTGTCGAGGACTTGGAGAAGAAGGTATATAAAATTATTATTATTTTTACCACTATATGATAATTTTGTAATTATGCTTTCAGAATGTGAAGCCAAAGAATCCTAAACTTATCTGAACGATAAAGTGGATTTAAAAATTATTTTTTCGTTATTAAAAATGAATGTAAAAACCGTTGCCACTGTTACATTTATTCTGGAAATGTTGTGTACCTACTTTTGGAGCTTCGAAAATTCATTAATTCGATTAATGGGAATCATTGCAAATTTATAATATTTGATGATTAATTGGGAAACATTTTTTATAAGCAATTCCTTAAAAATTTACCTGCACGTCAAGCTTCTCATTGAAAATATAATGCCCTCTGCAGGGTATAACAAGTGTAACATAGTTTTTAATTTTGTACAATAATTTTAAATTAGAAAATAATAAGATAGAATCGTAACTGATAACTCTAAGAACTTCCCTTAAGCAGTCTCCGCATTATTTGCCACTGCGCCTCATTTGAGATTATTATCAAATTCTATTGAAGTCAAACGATGATGATACAAACCGAGTGTGTGAAAATCGACAATGCCTTGGACATTTGCTCAACGATGGAGGACGATCTGCAAAAGTGTCTGGGGCTTGTGAGGTCGATGAACCAGAAGTACAATGCCCCAGGCCGCTACACCATTTTGATGGAACCCTTCAGCGAGGATTGTCCACTGTGCAGAACGGAATCCACGGAGTGGGACGCCTCCTCCTTGAAAACCATTGACTCCGAACTCGATATGCTGAGCCAACTTTACGGCGCCCGAAGTGCCCAAGAATTGGACGAGTCCTACGTGGATGTGCGCTATAAATTCATTAAATTAAAGCGCGATCTTGAGGGCATCATGACCCACACACAAAGGGTCATCGATTGTTCGGATCGCCAGGAGAGAATTTCCCATCAAATGCTGAAGAGCTCGCATAATTACAAAAGAAAATTGTGCGTTCACTAGGAATGCAAATTCCTGGAAAACTATTTCATCAAAGTCTAGAAGCGTGTGCAAATTGCAAATTGTGTCGACACTTGGCAGCTTTTTATTAAAAATTACTGTCACCATTAGCCGAGACGCTCGGAACTTTGGGCGGGACGAACTTTTTCAAAACTCATTTGGCCTGACATGAAAATGAGGCAAAGTTTTTTATCAGAGTCTCAGTTTTTTTCTTGTGTCGTCTCGCAACACAAGTTTTCCCTGACGTTAAGCACGACGATGGAGATGATGATGATGATGATGATGATGCTGATGATGGTAGGACAGGAAAAAGTCAGTTGCATGTTTATGAGGACGACAATGGGTAAATACAAATACGGACATGCGAGAGAATATGTTGGGGAAACATGAGAAATTGCCAGCGCAAAACTTGAGATAATGTAATGCAAAAGTGGCCCAGGACCAGACGCAACTTTTCCATAACGCTTCTTGTTTTTTTTGCTGTTTTGTTTTTGTTCCCCTCAACTTGGCTCTGTGTTTGTATAACGTAATATTTGTGAGCATTATTTTATTTTTTTGCCCCCACCTTTGGAGGAGAAGGGGAATCACCGCCGCCACTTCGTTAGAGGAACAAGTAGCCTGGACAAGGACCCCTTGCCGGTCAACTGGACAGCTGCAAGGACATAAAACAGCGAAGTTTTGCATATTTAAAGTAATATCAAGGGGGAAAACAAACTTTACTTTTTCATTATTACTCTTGTTTCTTTTTCGTGCTTTATTACCCCAGGGTTTTGGTCCATTGAATAGCGGCAGCAGGGGTAAAAAGGAGCTGAATGCGGTTCAAAAGGTGTTCATTGAGTGAATGCTGCGGTCAATCTTTGTGAGGAGACGCTCCAAATGCAAAAGTGGCTAGAGGCATGGATAAAGTTGGGGGAAATGAAGCAGGAGCGAAGTGCACGGTGCAGCTTGAACCCGGAATTATTCAACTTAATTTGGCTGGCTTCTAATCAAGCCAACACACAAAATTGGTTCATTATTTTGATCACTCTCCGAAGCATTCAGTCCACAAATTAACGAGCACCATTTTCCGCAGTTTTCTTTTGCTACATTATGACCCTCTTGAGTTTCACTTGTTTCCTGCTGAATAATTGAGGTGTATTGATTGTTGTCTTAATTAAAGCGTATTGGACTTTTAAAATTGATTTTATCTTATCTTGGGATTGTTGATAATTTATTACCTATTTTGTATAAATAACAAAAGATTTATTTTTGTTATTAGATGTTCAAGTTTTACTATTTGCACTCCAGGAAGTTTTCTCTATATAATCTTGTTTTGCAGCTCCTTTAGTTGTTTCTATTTGGCTTATAAATAAGCCTGCAATTCTTTAATATTTGTTGCCTCCGACTTAATACTGCTGACTTGTTATTTATATACTGCTTGTGCCCAATGGAGCCAGAGCAAACATTCGCCATTAAGCAGCGCTTTATGGGCCTACATCTCTGCATGGCCATCGATTGATATGAGTTGAGAATTTATTAGCACTTTAATGGCCCTGGCAACCGACCTGGCTTCAGAACGTAAAATAACATACTCGCAGCTGGATTCAAAATTCCCCATTCGGCATACGGAGTGCAGCAAAAGAGCTTTAAGCCTGCCCCAATACTATCAATTTGTGGACGACTCTTGGCTGCCCGAAAAGCCGACTTAGTGTGCTCTCTGGGAAACTAAAAATAGCTGGCCGAAATCAGAGTCTGAATAGTGCAGAACCGCCAAACTGTTTGGCACGCTTAACCGCAAATGGAGGCTGGATCCTAGCTTCCGGCAACCTCATACTCCGGCTAAGTGTATCCGGAATAGGCATTTGTTCAATACCAACATGAACCCTGATTTCGGTCTGTTCCGACCTCGAGAGCTCCACCTCGTACTTGTTTGCGTTGTGAAGGGCCATTTAGAAAAGATTTGCCAAACAAGTTTGCTTAATTAAGTCTTCCTGCGGGCCAGTTGATTGACTTTAAGTGCCGAGAACTAACCCAATTAATGAGACGAGCCCTCTTGCGATTTGATATCTGCAGACAGTGTCTGGGGAAATTTCATTCACAAGTTAATTGTGGATGCGGGTGAAGTCTTCAGCACAACAAATATTTGGTAGATTAACTTAAGCGAAAGTATGTCTTAAAAGGAAGGCAGTTTATTATGCCAAATAAAGAATATAAAAGTAGGAAAGGTAGGCTTTCTTTTAATATGAATCTTGAGTAGTTAAAGTTCATTAAAATTCTCCTAATCATTTACCAATTGACAAGGATCCGGTAAAAGGTTGTTTGCTTCAGAATTTAGTTATTTAGTTATTCCTTTTAGCCAACAGCTGATGCACGCCCAAAAGGGATTCCATGTTAACTGAATTAATGACACAACCCGAGAAAAAGCCTCCGAAAGTAGACAACAGACAGGGAAAAAATGTCTGCGGATGGCCACAGTTCATAAATATGTAGAAGTCCCATGAAATGGGCGATGGGAACAACACGCTAAGCACTTCCGTATGAATAAATATTTAATCAATCAATTTCGACAATTTTTCTTCTCGGGGCTCGTCAAATGCATAAACAGAATGGATACAATTTCATTTGCCGAATGATGATGACGATGAGTGTGATGAGGAGGCCTTTGTTGCTGTCGTTGGGGCATAAAACAAGTCAGACACATAAAAGAAGATTTGATTGAAATGCTAATTTCCACAGATTACCAACGGGAAAGGACTAGCGCAAAAAAAATACTCGAACTTAGTGTTGGGCATTTATCCTGTTTCAGGACAGATTTAGTTCTTATTAAAGCGTTGTCAACCGAGCGGAAAAACAGGAGAAAAATTGCCAATGGGAATCCATTTGGTTTTTATTTAGGCCTTGCATATTTTATTAATTTCACTCATTAAATAATATTTTTGTTAAATAAATGAGTTATATTTTAAATGGTTTTTTTTTAATGTTGCTGTGGATGTTGAATTGAACATATAAAAAAATATCAAAAACTGTAGTAAAAATCTAATTGAAATTATCACTTTAATGGTCCTCATAATATTCCCATTTTAGCTGCTATGTTTTATTGTTGAAAATAGCTATCGTCAGCACTGCTCGATTCGCCAATAGATGGACAGTCATTGAGTCGAGTTAGTCATCAGCATCATCATTATCATCAGTATCGCCGACCCCATTATCGAGAAGGCCTTGAAATATCTGTTGACTGACTACCTCTTGCCCAAATGGCGCTGAACACTCCTCAGTCGAAACCCATCAGCGGCAGCCTCTGTTTCGGTTTCAATTTCGGTTTCGATTTCAACGGGATTGATTTACCATGAATGCCCGCTTTTCCCCCCGCCGCATTCCACTTTTCCAGCTGCGATTATCGAAACGTTATTAGTTTGTCTGCTGCCTGTGACAGGTTACATTGAACTTGGGGGGCTTTTCTCCGTTTGGGTCTCCCCCAAACGATTCATATTCTAAATTGTGTGGGCAACCCAAATCAGGAAAAAGAGTGACGAGTGTGCCTGAATTTATAGGCACATTTTCATGGTTTTCATGGCTTTTCGGATTTTGTGGCATTTTGTAATTGAATTTCATTTGAAGCTCTCATATTGAAATTTTAATGAATCGATGATGTTAGGGGGAGGTTGAGTTGGAGGGGAAAGGGAGGGGTGTCGCCTGAAACGGACTTCAAAGCCAGCAGTCGGAAATTAAAAGCTGAAATCTTTGCTTAGTTCAATTACTATTTGGTCCACTTCTTTATTCAAATCTTTAAAAGGTTATTGCTTTTTAAAAAGTTTGCCGAAAGATCTCTTTCAAAATTGGAAGTGTTATAAAATGTTTAAGTATTTTAATATTTGTTATTTTGAGCTGGCAAAAAGTTGTTCTTCAAATAAAAATTTCTTTATCATTCTAAACTAAAATAAATAAAAAAATCTTAACCACCAATTAAATAATCAGTGCAAGGAGTTTATATCTACATTTATTGTACACGTAAGCCATGGAATTCCAGCGTAAAAGTTAGGAATTTATCTTGGCACTTGAGAGCTGTTCTTCAACCATTTTACCCACTCAGGCAGCCATTCATTCAGACGAGTGAGTTCACTCAGTCAACTCGGTTATCACACACAGTGCGTAGTCACAACATTGGGACAAAGTTTACTTAAGCATGAAGCTGGGAGTTGTGACAAAATTCCACTCGCAGCAGTGGGAAATGCGAGGAGCAAGGACTACATTCCCCGTGCTGCGGACCATGACAAACAGCCGGAGGATTCGGAACGGCGGATCCAAAGAGGAGCAGCTGCAATGTGCCACAGTCGCTGTTGCAACAGTCGGAGTGATAAACGCACTGCACAATTGCTGCCGTCGAGATTTGCCGCTGCCAACTGACAAAATGCATTTGACATTTTTGCAAGTTAACAATAAAAATATTTCATATAATTTAACGCTGCTGCGATGGCATTTCACGGCAAATTATGTTTGACTTCATCTCCAGTTTTGCGCTCGGTTTCAGTTTCAGCTTTTTGACAGCCCTTCGCATATATATATTTTTTTCTTTGCCAATAAGTCGAGCGGCAGCCGACGAACTTGAAGAATGTCCTTCCTTATTTATTGCTTTTAACATATTTGTTTGGCCCCAAGGCAATTCGTCTTTGTGTATGTGTGTGTGTGTTGGAGTGTGTGTGTGTGTATGGGGAAAGGCAAATGCAAATTTCAGTCTCAAATTTTCCGACTTTGTCTTTCATTTGGGTCCCGGCAAAGTTTTTCGGGGGAAAACAAAAGGCCCTTTACAAAGTGCAGCTGCTCGGAATTGCTCGGGGTAACATTTTTGAAGGGCGGCCAATGAAAAGTTTATTGTGCGCCAAAAAGAAAGTCATAGTTTGTCGGCAGGGCGGAAGTCCGTTTTTCAATTGTGTGCGAAAAGCCCCAAATAAATTGTAAATAGCGTTGGAAAGTGGCACAAATTATGGCGAAATGGGTGCATGTGAGCGGAATATTTTGTTTTTCTTTTTGTGTTTATTTTCAAGTTTAGGAAGAGTTTATTTTATGGGATCGGCAGTAAAAATTACACATCTTTTTCAGAAATCGGTTGGGTAACATATTATTTATTCCTGAATTGTTCCCCTAAAAGTTTTGAAAAATTGTATCACACTTGCTTAGTTTTTTGTTAAAGATATGTTATTTTATTTCAACAAAACTTGTTATTGTGACACATTGACGACTCATTAGCGTATTCGTTATGCTCAAATATCTTAACTTGATCCCATAATTATTTCATTTGGTAGAACGTATATAGATTTAGAAGTGATAAACTCAACAATAAACTAAAATCATTCGTTGGTGTCTTCATCTCTGCCTTGGATATTATCAAATCTCATTGGATTATCGCCTCCAGCAAACTTGTCGGCATTTTCGAGTTGCGTCGATGATGGAAGACGGGTCTGCAGTTTACGTTTCATTTGGGCCATGGCGGAATTGGCCATGTGGACGCGTTTCATGATCCGGGTTAAGCGTTCCTGAATACTGGAAAACATCTGCTCAGAGAAATGGGCATCTTCGGATGTATCCAAGGGCACAACAGCTGTACTGTTTTGGCTTAACTCTGCGTAAGACTCAGCACTTTCAGGATCTTGAAAATCATAAAATTTGTTATCTGACATTTTTTTTTAACAAAATATAAGAAAATTTGACTAGTTATTCAGAAGCGAAGAAATATAACTGACTGAAAAAATGAAGTTCAAAGATAGGGAAAATTGTATTGACACTAAAGAGAAGGAAATATTTTTAAAATATATTCTTGGTTATAATAAGGTTAGTTTATATAAAGAAAATTTTATGGTTAAAAGTAAAAAAAGTAATTTACTCAAAATTTAAAGAATAGCTTACATCTATTCTTTTTGTTTCCATTATTGTACTTATAATTACTTAAGAATATGTAAATTCTCTCTAGAAATCGTTTCCCACTTGGCATGTAATCAACTGTGAAATGTGTCCAGCAGGGTCGTAAAATCAGAAATCAATTAAAGCCATTTAAGAGTGAGACGGCGAAAGGATATGGATGTCGAGAATCGCTGCCAGGGCACAAGGCAAATAAATCTTGGAAACGACTCGGCAAAGGAGCGCCAACTCTGGGTGACGGGGATAAAAGTTGGCCCTCAGCTGAATGAAGCGAACGAAATCAAAGTCTATAACTTAACGACTGCAATGAGAATGATGCTGATGCTGATGCTGATGACGATGTCGACGATGGTGGAATGCCCTCAAGGCCCAACCCATCCGACCACCCACAATTTTCCGCCGTTTGGGGGAAAATCCTTACGCAGAAAAAAAGACAAAAGCCGAAAAAGACGGAAATGCAGCATTCATTCTCTCGCCATTTTCCCGCTCGACTTCCCGCCGCTTCCCCCTCTCACCATCACTTCTTCCGACTGTTTTTCGCCTTCATGTGCTAAATATTTGCCAGCCATTTCTTTATTTTCGTTTGGCCTTTGTCGCCAAACTGGATTCCCATCGTGATACCCATCGCTCTGCCACATCGTAATAAAGCAATAAATCTGCTGGGGAACTGCTCCTCCTTTATAATAAATTCCTTAACGCATAAAAACACTCACAAATGAGTTTTTGTTCAGTGGAACAAATGGGACAACCCGCTACAAAGGGATGTGTACATATATACAAATGTATATATAGCCATATCGCCAAAGCTACGAATGCATGTTCGTGACTGCACCCAGTCAGCTTCACACACCCGGTTTTCTATATCTTTTGGGATTTGCTGAATCCACTATTGATAATGCCATTTGGCATTTGCCTTGTGGCTAGGCTTTGACTCTTGTGACGTCTTTCACTTTGTGGGTTTTCCGCTGAAGAAAACTCGTTGCGCTGCTAAGTAGGCAACATTTTTCAGTCTGGCCCAGTTTATTGGTTTGAATTCTTGGGTTGATTTTTTATGGGGATAAATTGATTTTTGGGGATATAAATGGGGTAATCACATAAATAATGTTTACTCAAATAACGGTTTTGCTAATTGATAGCAGGAAATATATTTAATTTTGCGACTAGTCCACTTTAAGATTGTTAAACTGACTGATAATTTAAGTTAGTCACATGTTCCTTAGCAATTTCCCAACATTAAATGTTAAAATAAATGTTCTGCGATCAATCTACATTAGATGAGATGTAAAGAATAACCCTCTTCAATCGGAACTCATTTCTTTTGCTACGCGAACTCGAGCTGTTCCCCAATCTGCTGTCCAAATCACTTGGCAACATGTTGCACATCAAACTAATTGATGATATAATTGAATGTTCCGAGAACATTTCGCAGTTCGTTATGTTTCCCGTTTCAGCCCCACATCCCATATCCCCTATCAGGAACACCATCTGTCAGACCCATCACAATAAATAACCATATAGTTATAGTTGAGTTTCCTGCATTAAAATGCCATCATGCTGGAGATTAATGTGAAAAGGTCACGCCCATCTCCTCGAGAGGTGAATTCCATTCACTTCAGCGAGACATTGACATTTGCTGCTGGCTTTTCCTTTCCTTTCTTTCCCCTATTTTCCCTTCCTCTTCTCCCTTTCCTTTCCTTTCCGTTCCTTTGTTTTTGTTACTCTGAATCTGCTGTTTCACTTTTGTGAGCCGTTGATGCCACAGGATGCGGCAGATGAGACACGTGACAATGTCAGGGTAAACATAAATGCCGTGTGTCAACATCCAGGTCGCAAAAAGAACTAAAGTGAAAATGTCTTTTTATCAACTTTCGGGGAAAAGACCTGACAAGTGCAGAGAGAGAAATTTGAGAATTTAAATACCTACTTTTAAACAATTTTATTAAATTAATATTATACCAAGGAAACTGTTTTTTATGGTTTCAAAAATATATAAATTATTATGTTCCTTTTGTGGAATTTATTTTATTTATTTACGAAAACAATAAATTCGTAAAATCATATTCCTTTACAATTTTAAATCTTCCTTCTCTGTGCAGATGTGTTCGGTCTTTTTTTTTTTGGGGCTTCTGGACCATTTTTGTTGTAGTTTTTACATCTGTCTTAATTAGGGGGTGGCGGTCTGAGAAATAGAAGCCACTTGAGGAAATATGCTTGAAGGGCCATCAGCTGCCGCTGGCACTTGCCACTTGGCACCGTCTGACTTTCTCCTGGCTTTCTCCTCTCCGGGTTTCTCCGCATTTCTTCTGGGGCACACGTGTGCGACTTAATGGCAACACTTTCGCATCCTGCGAGTCCTCGTATGCCGCTCATGTCTGTCTGTAATTTATATGGCTGCTTGAGTGCCGCAGATCTTCCACCCAACCACCAATACCAACCCACCCACCGCCTAGCGAAATTTGTTATTACGTTGAATTAAACTTGAAAAATGTGTTAATGGGCTCGTTCTGTTCTGTTCACACCAACTGCGGCTCCGACCAGGCAACTTAATTAAATTCCACAATGATTTTGTTATTTCGCCATGTAGCAACACGGCAAGAATCTTCTTGCCTAGCTACAATTACCAAAGATGCCAGAGCGCAGTGCACCACATGGCGTATGTGCGATGTTTGTGTGCCTCGTTTTTCCCTTAAACGGCGAAACTTCTGACTTCATACTTTCTGTTTTTCCTGCTGTCCCGTTTAATTTGTTAGCCTTAATGAGCTGTGAAAAGTGTTTTGTGCGAAAATTGGTAAATTGTGGCAGTTGAAGTAAACGGTGTGGGAAAACAATGATGATCAAAAAATAAGTTTGAAGTTGAGGGTGGCAACCAAAAAGCATTAAAAAAGTCATTTCTTGAAAATTACAAAGAAACTTACATAACATTTAAAATTTTTCTGCTTAAAAATTAAAAAAATTTAAAAACAAAAAGATTTATTTCTTTCCATATGCGAATAAATTTTCTTAAACTGTTTCCAATTATAATTCACAGGGATCCATTGCAACTTAAAAGCCGTTGGCCCACAAAAAATATATATTCTTGTCTTTATCATTTCTCTTTTATTAAAATTTATTCGGGTTTTAACCTTAAACTGTACCGACATGGAAACGGTTTTACTGGTAATTAAAAATAAAACCTGCAGATTTATGTGGAACGGAAACTCAGGGAAAAAATAACGAAACAGAGAGAGAGAAAATTTCGCAGTGACCAACATGGACAATGACATTCAGATCCCATGGAAGATTCAGCTTCAGCTCCAGCAGGGTGACTTGTTGCCGGAAAAGCTTTGAGCTGTAAGCCGAGTTAACTTTAATCAGATGGCAATTAACAGGGAACGGAAACAGGATGACACCGGAACGTGGCTCAAAGGGAAAATGTGGAGCTTTCATTACGTCGACTTAAAGTTTTCACCATCAGCTTATTGTTTCAACCTTGGGGCGCTGTAACATTTGTTCCGCTCAACCATTCATTCTCGGAATCCTCAGAGAAATCACTGATTGCCGCAAAAACGAAGTGTGGCCTTTGGCTTATTGCATTTTTCAAGTGTGGCCAAGTGCTACAATTATTTATTGCGGCCCAGTAAAACACAAAAAGCCAAGGACAAGCCTCCGTTCAATGATGAATATGTATGGGCTTTAAAAACGTTTCGCACTCAGTATTTTACACATATTAAAAAGTTGCCAATTTCCCAGCACCCATTGCATGTGGAAAAAATGCGTCCAATTTGCATTTGAATTTTGTGTTCCTATTTGCCGTCGCAGACCGTATTTGTATTTGTGTTGTTAAAAACTTTCCTAAAAGATAATAAAGGGGGTGTGGCTCTGGCCAAAGTGATCATCGGGATGATGATGATGATGCAGAAACGTGCGTCTGTGTAAATGAGCCGAAAAAATGTATGTTTTTGTCAGCCGTTTTCTGTTGGTTTTTGCTTAGTTTTCCTATTTTTTCAACGGCGGCCAAGTTTCCCCTTTTGTTTGTGGATTCTAACATCAACACATGGTAATTTCCATTTTTTTTGTTGATTGGCTTGTTTGTTTTTCCTGTTGAACGTCATTGAATGGAAAAGAGCCGAAAAGGAGTTTTCCGGAAATGCTGATACATTTTCAGATTGTTTACCTTGCCGTCTACATTTCTTGAAACGTTTGCCTTTCTCCTACTTGGGTGAGAAATTGGTTCTTTTGAGTGGGTTTGCTATACCCGTTTGTTTAGGGGAAATTGCAATCTTTAAAACCTTTTTACCAACCAAATCTTTGTCATCATTTAACTGAGCGTAAGCCTTGGTATTATAATAATTTGTTTTGTGAGCACTCTTTCCCTAATTTGCTGTAATTCACTTTCCTTTCTCCATGCCGCCTCTTTTGCTGAGACTCTGGCATTTAAATTAAATTGAAAGTTTCCCGTCGACAGGCGAGTCCTTGTCAGATGATTTATCACCATAGTCCTGGGCAAAACTTTCATTAAGAAAATAAGAAAGAGCCAAAGGTCGGTGCCTCCCCGGATCCCTGATCCAAAACTAGTTCGCCAGGCGAGGCACGCACTTCCAGCTGCCCAAAAGTTGTGAGTTTTCAGCTTTTCTTTTTTTTTTTTTTTGCTCTCTGTGTGTGCCCGTGTGAACTTTAACTTATATATTTTTTTTTTTTCGGTGACCAGGATGACACTTTATCATCGCAGTGGCGAAAATCGGGGCGCAGCTTGCCCGGAGCGCACAAATTGAAATGTGCCAGTGTCAGTCCGACTAAATGAGGCAAAACGCAGCCGCAGACTCAGCGGGAAGTAATTGTGTGGCCCGAACTCATGGCCTATTAGGTCGAACAAGATGGTACAAAAAAAATCACGACTTTCAACTTTTCCTTTTTTTCGACCTTCCCTTTCATTGCTGTTGTGGCGTATTTAACTTTTCGTATGGCTCTGTGCTTGACAAATATTTAGCCAAAGTGACTTTTGACAGCATCATAATAAAGGCTGCCCGAAGAGAAAGCGCTCAAGGAATACTTCATGCTTCGTTTAAGCGTAATTTGCGATTGACCCGGCAGCAAGGCCCATGCGGCGTATGCGCAATTTGGCTGCTTGCAAAACAAGCCAAAGTGCCGACAATTGAATTGGAATTGCGGGAAAGTCGAGAAATGCTCTAGCGTCAAAATATTTGCCTAGGATTTGGGGATTATATTGCTCGCGGTCAGTGAATAAAATCATGTCAAATTAGGTCAGCTTCAGGAAGATTTAGTTTTATATACTTTTCATTTTTATTGGTAGAATTAAGTAGATAAAAGTATGTTATTTTGGGCATTCTACTTTTCAACTAGAATTTTATTTTTACTTCCTTGATCCCAAATTAAAAATTAAAAATTCGGTCCACAGAAAATTTTGATATATTTTTCCTAAAAATGGCAGCGCTATGTGTGTAGAAGTAGTGCGTGTGTATAAGTAGTGCGTGTGAAGATAATGGGATATGGTTATGTTTTTGTTGATTGAAGTGTTGTGTAAATATAGAACCTGTTATGCTGAAGAGCAGTTTTAAAAGTTTACGTAGTCTAGCTCCCTTTTGAGCCGTAATGTGAGCCGCAGTTTCTTTAGTTCAGTATCGTATTTGGCCTGACAACGATCTACATCGACGGGATGAGGGAGCGGTAATCGCAGGCGGTACAAACAAGTCCCCAGATCCACTTCCGTTTCCTGCAAGTTGAGCGTCATCTTGTCAGCTGCCATCTCCTCGTCTGGCAGCGAAATTTCCAAGATGAGATCTTCACAGCTCGCCGAGGAACCCGTTCGATTTCCCATCTATAAGGTAAACATATATTGTAGGAATGATATATATATTATTAACTTATATTTTACCTGCAGGAAGACGTCCTCGGTGCCCACAGCTTGCCGATAGGTCATCGTGTACTCGGGACTCTTTCGAGTTTCGAGTATATCGTTGTCCTCACGCTCCTGTTGGTCCTGCCATTCCTCCAGATTCGTCGGCTGCTTTTTCTCCTCCTCAACCAAAGGAGTCGCATAAGCATTGGGCTTCTTTTTTCGCTTGGCTTTAGCGGAAGTATTTGCTGCTCCACCTGGCCCAATTGAACCAGGATCTTAAAGGAAAAATGAAAGAATGAGTTCCGGGATTGCCACATATTCCTTTTAATTTTTTACTCCAAAAAAGCAGCTCTACTCACTCAGCTTGCGAGCCACCATGGATTCCTCCTCATCCTCGCTGCTGCTGTAGTCGATGCCACCTCTCCTCTGATTGGGATTCAGGAGGTCCTGCAGCATTTTCAGCTGGTCGGGATGGTCAAAGATCGACATTTTGTACAAGGCGGGTCGAACACGGCACTGAATTATTTATCACTGCTTTTCTCACACTTTTTTCACTTTTAACTTATTTTCTACTTGGTGTTGTTCACTTATTTGATGTTGTCGAGCGAATGAAGAAATCTAGCCGCATGTTTGTTACCTAACCTTGACAACGATTTCCCAGGCTACCTTGTTGATATATTGATGATTTTCCTAGCTTACTGCGGTAGGAAAATGTATGTTAGAAATTCGTACCATGTAGGTAATGTATTAAAACTCAGGTCAGAACAATGCCTTTTGTTTATTTTCCGAGTGCTGCCCTTCGAGGTCGTTTATTTAGTTACCCAGGCAACGTGGTTCGGAATATCCAAGCTTCTAGGAGAAAAAATATAGCTGCTCTTTTTTTTTTAACCAGTGAAAATCCATGAAGGGTTGCCTGGTCCCCAGTTACCCTATTCAAGAACATTTTCCCGCCATAGGCGACATTTCACTTTCAACTGGCTGGAAAACTATGGGTTCCACTTTAGGCATTTCAATTAAAAACTTGGACGCCCATTTAGTGGCAAACTTTTGTACCAGAGAACCAACTGTGCTCGAACAAAAATATTTCACTTGTCAAAAACAATTGTTTTGTGAATTATAAATTGTGTAATTATTATTTCCCGGGCTTGACCTTCCAATCCCGGCCAGGGCCGCCAGTCGAAATTATGAACAGTCGGAGCAGAACAGAACAGAACAGAAATTTGCATTTTTCACGCGCCCCTCGAGTGGCGAAGGGAAACGCTAATTTGACTTTCAGGCTAAAAATTTCGGAGGGGCTGGGAGCAATGGCAACACGAAAACGTGGCCGAGTTAACAACACGGTTATGGCCAACAGCGTGGCTATGTTACAATGGCCACGACCACAGCGGGGTCCCAGTTTGGCATTCGACAAAAAGGATTTTCGACTGTGGGGAACTACGCTTTTGGGCTACGTGTTTAATTTGTTTAACACGAGCTGTCGGCGAAAGTGTCCGGCGCACAAAAAGGAAGCGCACAGGGTCCTCTGCCTGAAAGGGATTTCGCTTCTTGTTCTGGTTCAATGGCAACCACTTGACAGCTCTGGCCGAACTTAAAGCGACCGCGGTCCACGGACCATGGCTTTGTCATTTGCAGCTTGGATAAACGTGGCACTAACCGGGCTTACAAGCCGCTTGGCCCAGAATCCCAGAACCCCAGGAAACGAGGGCATGAAGGGACCAATTTATTCAGAGCGATTTTTAAACTTCGTTTTGGATAGTTCGGGGAATTAAAGTTGCTGTTAGGTTTTTAGTAAAAGCGTATGCTTAAATTTATTCCTTTAAATGAAAATCCTTTCAGGGCTACACTGCCTGTTAAAATTTTAAAGCAAAGGCCGTAATTGAATCCCATTCTGATAAGGCCCCTTTCACTCAGTCCTCTGCAAAACAAAAAGCCACTGAAATCTGTTACCCCGAATACAACGCAAACATCACGTAACTGAACTTTTACCTTGGGCTCGCAATGCAATCCAACTATCGCTGTCAACAGAGGGTATTGGTTCGCATTGGAATGCACCCCGGGATATATGTCCAGATCCCCCGATCCCCCGATCCCTCAGCTGACGTCACGCATCCCGACAATGAACATGAATCCATGGTGTAATTGTATTTCGCTTGTCGCACACATTTCAATGAACTGCAGAGGGTAAAAAATAAACCCGAACCCCATCCGAAAAAAGGCCACGCAAATTTGTGTTGACTGAATACACAAGAACGTCTGTCCCCAGAAGAACCCCCACCCCCCTTGAACTCTCTTAAAGCCCAAAGCCCAAGGCCATTGCCAAATAGATTTTTGTTTCAGTCGCATATGGCTTTGGTGAGGGGAAAGGCTGCGAAAATGGGAAAAGCGGGACGGCAGCAGCTGCACCGAGGTTGAAAGTGAAAGCGTTTTCCGCATTGTGTTGGCAGCTGGGACGTGTCCTTTCCCCTCCCTCTCCCCCTCCCCCTTTTCTCCTCCCCCCGAAAGGAATGTGATTTGTGAGCACAACACTCCTTACCCACTCTTGTCTGCTGTTTTTCAGCAAGATATTATTATTTTCGGTTGTAACATAAAATGTAATTAAGAAGGCATTAAGTAGCGTGCATAAATCATTGGGCCACATGTGGATGGGTCCCACCTGGTGGTTCCGGCAACACTGCGTAGCTGGTTTGAGTTATGTAAGTGGTGGCCACTTGGCAGGGGAGAAAGTTGGGCCCAAGTTCCAGTCATAGATCTGGGTCTACCGATTGCATTCGCGATTTTTTCTCCTCAGGCGACATAGTGGCGCAAAATTTTTTGGCCATTTATTTATATATTTTTTGCGCTCGTTTTATTTTGGTGAAAAATGGCTGGGAAAGCACTTACAAAAATATTACGGCGGAGTTTTATTTCCTTCATAATTTATATGTAGTATTTGTGGTCAATAAAAGTTCTCTCAATAAAAATGGGTTAAGTATAAAGTTACTATCGTTTTTATACGATTAATGCTTAGAGTGTCAAATATTTTCTGGTAAATATTTTTTTTAAATTTTAATGTGTTCCGTCAACATAAAAAATTTGGAATTATGTATAAATAAAGAGTAGAATGCAGTAAACCCTCTTTAAAACTGCTAGAGAAACGAATTGTGTTAGATATTTTGTTTTGTGTATCTTTAAAATAAATGCGCCAGCTGAATAATTCGCAGGGAAAAGAACACGGCCACGAAGCCAAAATGTGAAAATAGGATGAACAGGATGTGCAGTCAAGCGAGTCAGGAGCAGCATAAAAATAAAACTAGAATCGCACAATCTTCCCTCTCTCTCCCACACATGCGGCACACAGTGCGGCTGAGCAATGCCAACAAACAAACAAACAAAAATAAGCCAAAAAGTCGCGTAACTTTAAGCGGCTGCGACTTTAAAGTCCGCTGGACCACGAAATGGTCAGAAAAAAAATAAATAGAAAATCCTAGATGAACGCAGCACAAAAACGTTAAGCCGAAATCCTCGCAAGACTGAAACTGGACCAAAAACTGGATTGAAGTCGCTTAGAGTCAGATGCTGAGATTTGAGCCACGTGAAAAGCCCGGCAGGAAAAGCACTCGTGAGAGAAGAAGAGAGTGGAAAATGAAGAAAATAAAAAAGAGTAAGAGAGAGTTAGGCAGCTTTTAGCCGTTTGTTTGTAAACAAAGTGAAAGCTTTAGCGGCAGCTGTTCAGGAGAGAGAAATGTACAGTGGGAAATTTATAAGTTTTAAACAAAAATTGAAAAAAAAAAATGGGAATGAAAAATTAGATGCAGTTTTCTATAGAAATAAAATACAAACCTTTAGAGGTATTCCACTTAAATCTGAATTTATGGACTTAAAACTGCTGAAATTTGGTCAATTTTCAGCAAACCTATTTTTGAAAATTTTGGAATTTTTTACATCATAAAAATTGAAAAAAATCGGCCAAAAATTTAAAATTTATTTTTATGATGCAGTTTGTTATAGAATTAAAATACAAACATTTAGAGGTATGGCACTTCAAAATCTGATTAAAATTATAAATGTTGTGGACTTAGAATAACTGAATTTTAATCAAATAACTCACACATGTGCACACTTTTATTTAGCATCGTTTAATATGGATTTGTGTTATCTGTAAAAACTATTTAATAGAATTATCTCATTACTTTTTTGAATAAACAAACGAAAGTGAAAACACGTTCCTCAGAAACAGAGCGTATCGTCCAGTAACCCCAATGTATAATGATTCCTCATTAAATAATTATCAAATAGCTGGCGCATTAAAGTTCGACCACACCCAAGCGATTAATGCAATTATTTAATATACCAATTAAATCAGATTCCACTTAATGCAAATGAGACTCGCCAGTGGACGAAAACGAAACTGAAAATGGAATTTTTATAGTTTTCCATGCGACAGTTCGTGCTGAGAGTGAACCAATTTGAAAGACAAATCAAAGTCTGATAAAACCGAACACGTAACTGTAGTTTAGAAGACCTGATCGGAATATATATGAAATCAGTTCAGAGCGATATTGAAATGCAGTTCATGTGAGCTTTCTTTTAAAGCTGTGGGAAAAGGAGAACAGGTAACTTCCTAAATTAAAAACCACTTTAGAGGTTTTGCAAAACTTATGAAGACCTTAAACAAGTTTCAAGCAAGAGGTAACAAATGGTTATGGAAATAGTTTAAGCACAAATCGTCGGCATGATTTATGTTACCAGTAGTTTGCTAAACTTATAGGTAACTTTGAGAAAACTATATATTAAAAAAATTCTTTTAAATTAAGAGAGCAGCGCTTAGAGTGATCTTGGTGGTGTGAAATTGCTCATACGCTTTTTAAATGCTTTACATTAGCAATAAAAGTTGTAATAATGGTTGAAATGGTAATTATGAAATAAAATTAAAGTGTTGGTTGTAATAGTAATTACACTACAAAGTTTTAATACCTTATAAATATTTATTATTTGAATATAGTATTTTGCGTGTAGGCTTATATTAAAAATATTTTTTTTTTTTTTTTTTAAATATGTAAAAACCACTAACCTTTTTTCTTGCTGCTCGACGTCGCTGCTCGGAAGTTCTCCTCTGCCATTTGCGGCGCTCCGTTTCATGGGCGAAAAGATCCTCGACACTGCTGCTGCTGCTGGGTCCTTCATCTTCGCCGGAACTCTCAGTGGAGCTGTGGCCAGCTCTTCCGGCCTCCGCATCCCTTTGCCTCAACTTCCGGTAATCTCCGGAGTCATCGCTGCTGAGAAACCGTTCGCGGAACGCTTTGAATATTCCGGAACTTACGCTTCCAATGCTGGCACGTCCGTGAATTCCGGCTGTGGATGCAGTACGTCCGGCGTAGCTGCTCCTTCGCTTGCTTCTGGGTTTCTGGGTGGACTCCGGCGTCGTGGAGCTGAGGTTCTGGAGAGCTGCATTCATATCCAGCCAGCCGGCGGCACTCATCTTGCTTGGCTACTCCCAATAATAGTGTCTGCTAATCTCTGTGATGCAATGATTTTGTCGTCACGGATTCGAAACTCTGGCTCGCATGTCAGGGAATCGCTTTCTGGTCCCCTGGTTTTCTAACCTTTCGGCCCTCTCGTGGTGTCTCAGTTGGCTTCCCTCCAATTAACAATTACGAGTGTCTGCTGCCCGAAAAGAAAGCAATTTGGGTTTTGAAAAATTAGAAGAGGCGAAATTTGCATGCTTTCAATTAATAAGGAACCCATTGAATTTGCCCATCTTGCGATTACTTGAGATTACTTTTCATTTTTCGGCACGGATTGTTGAGCTTTGCATAAGAGAGTAGTTTCATGTGTTCGGTTGTCTGATATGTATATATGCAAATCGGAATAAATGCAATTGGAATGGCAGGAAATGTAGGGAGTGTCGGGTGGGGTTGTTAAACTGGAATTCAAAGACAATTACTCGGATATTTTCGCAAATTTTGTATAAATTTGTAATGAACCAAAAATCAATCTCTAAAACTCGTAAACATTCAAACGTTTAAATTCATTTAAACAAATCTTTATTAAGTTAAGTTGCATTCTTCTGAACAGTTGTTTGCCACTCAACTATAAAACCAGCATTTGTGTATCTTTTTCATCTCATTAAGCTGAAAATACATTTTCCATTGTGCATATGACATTCATTTTGCAATCTGTCTACTGAACATTAATCGATTTAATGACAATTGAGCTTTTCATATTGCAAAGGAATGTCAGCGTGGACTCGATGCATTACCAAATTAAACAATAAAATCATTTGATGTGCGACACTTTTAATGAATTTCCATTTCACTTAATTGGGTCAACTGCGGTTGCCGAGTCCAGTTGAAACATATTAAAAGTAATTTAATTTAAACATCAGTCGTTGGGCAAATGCAAATACTGAAACTGTTTGATTTTCTTTTTTTTGTCAATTCATGCAGCGGTAAATGAACATGAAAATGCGAAAAAATACGTTGGATTTTCCTCTCTCTTTCCCTGGGCAAGTGAAAAGTCGGCGGAAAAGATAAAAGAGTTTGAATAATGAAAAACTAAAGTAAAATACCACGAGTCGGAATGTCAGTGTGTGTGTGTGTGTGGGGGCTCTTAGGTGCATATCATTCCGATTAGAAAAACTATATAATTCAAATCTCTCTTTCGCCCACTTTATATTTTAAGCTCATATTTGCCGATCTTAAAGGATGTTTGTGTTGGCCGTTGGAAGTGAACTCTTGTTTCCACTTCCACTTTGTAAGTGTTTGTGAGCCATACGAAAATATTTGCTGGCAGTGCACTGAGAACAAGTCATAAAAAAAGGAATACTAAAAGTACTGCATATTATTTACATTACGTAAATTTGGAAAACACAGAAATTGTAAAGTTAAACTTTATTAAAAGATATAAGCCATGAACAATAGTGAAACAAATGTTGAATAAAATCATAAGTGCAATCAAACATAAGATGCGTATTTTCTTAAGGGATTTATTGAATAAACAGATTAATCACAGTTAAATACCCAAATTCGTTCTCATTGATTAAAATTTTCACGGTGTATTGACGTGCGTTGCGAGCATAATAAACAAACGTTAAACAGACGATGTCGGCGACAGCAGGAAAGAGGAAGAACCAAGAACTCCCAACGCACACACTCCATTCAAAAAAAAAAAAAACTTAGCCAAAGCAAACTGTCACATTAGCATATTAAGAACTCAGGAAAGCCAACACAAGTATGTCTGCTCTCTTCGTTCTGTTCTGACTTGGCCAGCTCTCTACACTGCTAAAAAATGTTTTTCTAGAAACTAAAACTAAAATCATTCAATAAAATTAACGTTTAACTTTACCGCTGTTTTACTTTGTATCTTGCAATTGTACCATAAAGATATTTATGATTATTATTGCTATTTTTGTTCATGGCAGAATAAAGCTGAAGTTAAATCTTAGCAAAAACTAAGCTTTAATAGTTTCCAAGCTATTAATTGAAAAAAAAATGATTGATTATACCAATGTACATAATAATGTTGTAAAAATAGGATTGCGAATTTAAAGTACAATTTTTTTTCTTTTATTAACAACTTTTTGGAGGAAAAAAAGTGCTTTCTTACAAAATAAGTTATACAAATTAACTAAGAAACCGATTTCTTCTTCGTAATATTTCTTTATATGTACCCTCTGCCTCTGTCGGCGTCGCTGCCAACGCACGCTGCGCTGCGCATGCGCAACTTTCTTTGCCCCACCGGCGGCGCCACTGCTGCCGGCGTCGCAGTCGACTGCGGCGTTTTGGGGGCCTTGGTAAAATGGCTTAGTCGCTCTTCTGCGCCGAAGCCTCGTATCAGTCGACCTGCAGACTTTCGCGTGCGCGGTGGTGCGAACTAATTATATAGCGAGCATACTATATATTGTAGGAAAGAGCAAACAAACAAACAGATCGAGAAATTCGCTTGGGATTAGGGCGCGACTTGTTGACAGTTTGCAGTCATGTGAAATGGTTCAATTAGTGCAACAACAATAAGACAGAAAGAAACCGTCTTTGATTTACATAATTAACAAGTGCGGTGCGAACGGAGAACGGAGCGTTGATTTCGAGAAATCCCCCGCGCTTCAGAACAAGCTGAACGAGAATCGAAATATATTCCGTTAACGGAACCGATCGTCGAAACCGCTACGACGAGAGACCAAAAGGCTCATTAAGTTTACATGCATTGAATTGCATAACCAGCGGGCAGATGAAGATGATGCTCCACTTACGTCACTGGACACTCGTGCTGGCCGTTGCTTCCTGCCTGGCCATCGCCACAGCAACAACATCAAAGACACCAGCAGCAGCAGCAGCAGCAGCAGCAACAAATGCAACAGCAACATCAGCGACACCAGCAACATCAACATCATCGTTTTTATCCTCGATTCCGGGCAAATATCAAGCATTGGGTGCAGCCCACCATCAGGCGAAGAAGCTGAAAATCGGAGCCGTCAACGCTTCCTCCTCGGATGCCAATGGCCATAAACCTGTATTCCGGCAAAATCCGATCAAGAATTGGTTCGGTGCCTTCAATCGCAATAATTCGCCGGCAGCTCAGAACCAAACATCGCCGACATGTTCCTGCAGGTGAGTTGCTCCCCGCGAGACATACAAATACAGATACAGATACAAAAGTTACGAGAAGATACAAAAGCTGTCATGGCCATGATGACAACTTCCAGTTAGACGGCCGAAGAAGTGATAAACAACTCTGTCGTTGTCATTGTCACGGCAAATGGCACAGAATGGCACAAACAGTTAAAGTTACAGGTGGATTTTAGTGCCTGCGAGGCGGTCACGCAATCGGAGATATGTTCCTGCCCCAAAAATCTCCTTTTAGTTAATAAAAGAAAGCTGAGTTAAAAGTGGAAATAGGAATACAAATTAATTACTACTATTATTACAAAAGGTCGTAGGGGAAGTACATAAATTCCAAGCATTGCAAGATCTTTTAAGATGAATTAAGAAATTTAGAATATCTATTTTGCAGTCTTTGGCAAAGAATTCTGTGAGAGTTTCCAAAATATTTTTTAGCGACTTGTTCTTAATCAAAACAAAAAATCGTTTCGTTCTTGATTTTCTAGTTCTACCAAAAATAACTACTTAACTACTTTCCTTCAGCTAAACTTGTGGAAATTGAATGATTTATAGGAAACATTCCATTACATTAGCAGAGAGAACGCCTTGAACATTCTTCACATCTCAAAAGATTCCTCTGCACATCTGTTACCCGTTTTGCAAAGCCAATTCCCGGCATGACCTTAAAGCCAGGTTCTCTCTGAAGAATTGCCTTTGGAATGCATTCCTGCGTGGCCATTAAACAAATTGCACAACCAATTGGGAATTCAACTTTGGCTTTCGGCAGTTGGCTTTTGGCATAAGCAAACACCCGAGGGTATTTATAGATTCGACAACAAAAAGGGAACTGAGCTGGAAAAATACTATAAAAGGCATAAGAATTGTAAGCTCATGAGGTTTAAAAAAGGGAAACAATAAGGATATTTTTAACTGCAACTTTTTCAATTAATTTTTGATTAAGTTCCCCTAATCCCTATTTCTTTATGGCCTCAAAAAACGATATATTTACTTGGAATCAATAGCCGCAAACGTTGTTCTTTTTGTTAATGAAGGCCTAAAACCCGTTTTATTTCTATATAAAGTTTTTACTTTTTTTTTTTTGCATTTCAAAGAAGAAAAGAAACTGATTTGCATACGATTTGATAACAGTCTCGGCTGGGCTTTTAAATACGAGTGTGTGTGTGTGTGTGTGTGTGTGTGTTTGTACACCCAGCAGATACAGATGAGCATGGCAGATACTGTAAAAGGCGTACGCTCAATGCGTCATGTCGTATTATATTATATTAATGTCTGCGAGGGAGGCAGGGGAATTCTTCGGTGTTCTTCGGGTTTTGGCCGCCGTTCCCTGTCTTGGCCGTCTCCTAAGTGGGTCGCCGTCGCACATTCTGCTTCTTTGTTTCGGGACGCCTCTCGACCGACCAGGCCGACCACCATTTTGGGGCAATGACACGATTAAGCACACACACAAAATCTGAATCCCAAATACTTGTTGCGGCCGGATCGATTGATTGTGTGGCCAAAATAAACCGAAAGAGAGGAGATAACTTGTTACGCTTCCTTTCCGACTGGGTGGAAGATTTTTATTCAGTTTTTGGCTGCATGCGGTGTTCTGTTGTATTGTTTTTTATGCTGTCCCATGGGTAATTAAAAACCTGTTTAATGTAACGTGTTGTGGTCGTGCCTCTGCTGATGGCCGCCATAAAATCTGCGAAAATCGCTCATTTATTTTATGTATGTTATGGACGGACATAAAGCACTTTGACACTTTCTTTATGCCGGGGTTGCTGAACTCTGAACTTGCCAATCGAGAGAGATCGCAGGCTCTATCACCCTTGACCCAATCTGTCTTTCTCTTTGTCGTAAATCGTAAACAAAATGGTCTTGCTAATGAGGTTGCATTAAGCATTAAACTATGGGTAATCTGCTGTTTGTATTACAAAGACATTTAGCTTTTAAGTAAAACGTTGGTTGTGTGTTTTAAGAAAAACTTTAATAGAACCGCTAAAAATATAATGGCATAAATAAACAGGAAACGAATTATCGAATTATCTTAACAAGCTTCGGCAACCATTATGGCTAACATTTTGGTAGTCTTGGACTTTTTCTTAGAATTTTTTTGTATTTTTAGTTCAAGAAATATCAACTAACCATTAATGTAAATACATCAAGAAATTAATCTAATTTAACTTTGAAAATGCCATACTTATTTAGTGAACTGAGTTCTTTGAAATATTAATTTTTTTTTTATAAAAATATTTCAAAACAAATTTTGTTTTTGCCCTATTATCTTTTACAGATGCGGCGAGCGCAACGATGAATCGCGAATTGTGGGCGGCACGACGACGGGTGTGAGCGAATATCCGTGGATGGCGCGGCTGAGCTACTTCAACAGGTTCTACTGTGGCGGGACGCTGATCAACGATCGCTACGTGCTAACGGCGGCCCATTGCGTCAAGGGATTCATGTGGTTCATGATCAAGGTGACCTTCGGGGAGCACGATCGCTGCAACGACAAGGAGCGCCCGGAAACGCGCTTCGTACTGCGCGCCTTCAGCCAGAAGTTCAGCTTCTCGAACTTCGACAACGATATAGCCCTGCTGCGACTGAACGATCGGGTGCCGATAACCAGCTTTATCAGGCCGATCTGCTTGCCGCGGGTGGAGGAGCGTCAGGATTTGTTTGTCGGCACCAAGGCAATTGCCACCGGTTGGGGAACCCTCAAGGAGGACGGCAAACCCTCGTGTCTGCTGCAGGAGGTCGAGGTGCCCGTTCTCGACAACGAGGAGTGCGTGGCCCAGACGAACTACACCCAGAAGATGATCACCAAGAACATGATGTGCTCGGGTTATCCGGGAGTTGGTGGGCGGGACAGTTGTCAAGGCGACTCCGGCGGTCCGCTGGTTAGACTCCGGCCGGATGACAAGCGCTTCGAACAGATCGGAATTGTTTCCTGGGGCAATGGTTGTGCCAGACCCAATTATCCCGGGGTCTACACTCGGGTCACAAAGTATCTGGACTGGATTGTGGAGAACTCGCGGGACGGTTGCTTCTGCGACGAGGATTACTGATACAGAGAGTGCTCAAAGCGGTGGACAATTCTTTGCCCTAGTTGTAGTGAAAAACCCTTAGTAGTTTAGCTCATATTATGTACTTTTATACTAAAACAACTGAATAAAGTTAAACAATGCAGTAGGTTAGATATGCAAAAAGCAGAGTGTTTGATTCTTTAGGTGGAGTTTTGTTTCTAAAAAAGAACTGATTATCAATTAATAGTCGTCACAGAATTTTTAAGGGCTATAAAAGATCACTACAAAATGTTCACAGTGTAACTCATTTACAAAAAGGAAATAAAAAAATTTGCACTCGCAAATTTACCACATAGCAGAGCAAGGTTTCGATCCTCGGACCTCTGGGTTATGGGCCCAGCACGCTTCCACTGCGCCACTCTGCTTGTTGGTTAGTGGTTGTCTAAAGAGCTACTTAAGACAAACAGCAACTCTGCACTGTGTTACCGACGTCATGCTTGAGTAATAAAGCAGAGTAAATACTCAAGCAGTATACTGTTAATGGAACTGCTCCAAGAGTTAACAGGTTTATATGGGTCGATAATGCTGTAAATATATCTTACTCATGCTGAAGTCGGCCTTAGAGCCATAGATTAACAAGCAAGCAGAGTGGCGCAGTGGAAGCGTGCTGGGCCCATAACCCAGAGGTCCGAGGATCGAAACCTTGCTCTGCTATGTGGTAAATTCGCAAGTGCGAATTTTTTTTTAACACAACTTAAAAATGGTCTTTTATTTTTTTATATCTTTTTTTATCGGTCGATATGTTAAAGTCATCCTACTAAAACAAATTTTAAGTTGAGTAACATTTTGATATTACTAGTTAGGTATTAAAGCTATTAAAATAAAAAGGAAAACGCTAAGCGTTAAATTTAAATGTCTGTTATCTTTTGCACAAAAGCCCCGTCATGGGTATTTATCGTTAAAATAAAATGCATATATAATAAATGTCAACAACTAGCTAATACAAATACCATTAACCCAACGGATAAATATCCACTTAAATAAGAATTTGAGTTTGTGCTAAATTTTGTTCCATTCTTTGTTTTTCCAATTATGAAAATACAATTTTTATTTGCTTTTAGTCATCTCTAAGCCATCATTCAGCTGACAACAGTTGTTCAGCTGTCTGGTAATTGCGCGAGTAACGAGGCAAGACTCTGGGCTTCGGCAACCTTCAACCAAAAGCCACTGTTGCAGCTAGAAGACTAGACTTTCAGCGGCTTGATGCGGCCCGAAAAGCAAAAATATCGTTAGAAACATTAGCTTGCTAGTCGGTATAAACTGGTTTTCATCGAACAGCTGTAAACACAAGGGGGCAAATAAAGATGAAAGGCGCTGGGAAGAAGACGTTGGCTTTAAAAGTCAAACGTTAAATTGGCCCGAAGAACGGAGAAACACCGAAAAAGTTTATCTCATTTCGAATGTTTGTTTATACAATTTAAGTATTTTCTCTAATGAAACTTACGCGGAATTGCGGATGAACGATAGCGAATTGTAAGATTGCTGATAGCCTTATCTATTTGTCTTTCACTTGATATCGAATTGGTTACTCATCACAGTAATCACAAGAAAATTGACTTTTATTTTCACTTTCGCTTCAACCACTTTTCATTTCATCCGACGACCGCACTCACGTGTGCCGCACCTTGCGTAATTATTCAAATTCGAAATTTTTGCAACGGATCAAGATTCGCGCATCTCATAGATATATTTTCGTGTGCACAACGGGGGGGCCTCCAGGTTAACGTTTTGAAATTTTCCTTTCTGCCGCTTATTTTTCACGTTGCGTTGGCAGCAGTTGTTTACCGTACGCCGCTCGCGCGCTCACTGAAAAAAAAGCCACCACAAGCTCCCCGCGCACCCAAAGATACACAGAGAGCCACAAATATTCCGACGGATGGAGCGACGCCTGAGATCTCGGAACGGTTTCGTTTTGGCTCGATCTCGGAGTTTTCTTGCTCTTCAACTCGCCGGCCGCATGAATGAATTAAAATTTTCGGCACATTGAGAAAAAAAATTATTACCAAAATTAGTCATCATCATATCGTCACATCCCACTTAATTTATATCAGCAAAGCATGCGGGTGCAATTATTTCGATTCTAAAATTACATTCAAAAATTGTCAATTTCATAGAAGGCTTAGGTGCTTTCGTTCAGTATTTTATATAAGTCAAAGAACCCCACAAAGAAATTAGAAATTCAATCTCAAAAAATATTTTATTTAAATTTGATGATGTCTTCTTTGAATTCAACGGAGTTGCCAACGACAAGCTCTGCAGCTTTGCAAAAGCGTCTCTCAAAGGAAAGAGAGTGTTCCTTGGCCGAAAGTCAGAGTTTTGATGAGATCGACAAGCGTTTGGAGGTTTTACTGGCCCGTGTTTCCAGTCTGGAGACCTCGTTGCACAAATTGAGCAGCACCATTCCGCCGTACTGCTCCGATGATCGCGGAGATACAGATGAGGACTTGGATGCCTTGCAGAATGAATTGGATGACGAGGAGCATAAGTTTTCTGACTTTGTGGATGACGAGGAAGTGGACATGAAGGAAGATGCTGATGATAATCAAAAATTAATTGAAGAGATGCCCGAGAAGTAATTCATTTGCTTTCGATTATTATTATATTTTTTGTTATGTTTAAGGGCAAGCGACCGTTGAAAATTGTGTAAAATTAAAAGGAAGATCAATTAACATTCCATTTAACTAGTTTGTTATTAACAAGAACTTGAAAAATCTATATAACTTTTTTTTAAATTTGAACTTTTTGCAGAACAATTTATTCAAAACTCGATTAGGATTAAAGCGACATCTATCTTTCGCGATTGCCCGCATTGTGCGGTACAGCGCCACTTAAGTATTATATGCATGTGCGACATCTAGCGTTTGTTATTCACACTTTACCTCTTAAAATCGCATTGGCAGCACTGATTTCCGCTTCCGGTAAGGCCAAAAATTTACTTTAATTTACAATTTATAAATTTTCTTCACTTTTGCATAAACCCTTCAACCCATTGAAAAAGCAAATAATTTCTTTGTTACTTTTTGTATTTTTTCTTTTTCCACTTGTTTTAATACAATATATAAAAACTGATAAAAAATCAAAAATAAATATAAATATGTAGGTTTACTCAGCTTAGTTTGAAATGCGCGTGATGGCTGGCAAAAGTCAGGGCTGTCTACAAAAGATACAAATTACAAAAGCCGTGGCTCGGACGCTTTTCTATGGCCGTGTTAAGTTAAATTAGACATCATCAGTTTTTTTCGATTTATCAGTTAGACTACAAATTACAAATTAGTTATTGCTGTTCATGTTGGGGCTAATTGAATTCGTGTGCTGTGTGGCAACTTGCTCGTTACATATGCGCGTATGCATAAATATAATACAAATTAAATATGTAGGTGTAGGTATGTTTGTTTTCCGCTTAGGTCTCTAGGGGCTAAATGTTTATAGTTAATTTTTGCTAAACGATCACATTGAACAGGCACTCCGCTCGCACTCACACTCGATAAATGTACTCACTCGGCGACACTCACTCACTCACTCATGCACTCACTCGCTCCTTCTTTCGCTCTCTGGCTTACAAAATACAATTTCGCACTTAGACTTAGAGTGTGGGGGGCAGGGGGCATTGGGGGGCTTACTAAACTAAAATGGGCTCGTTACGTATTCTCTCTCCTCCACTAATTTCTTGATCTCCTAACGCGTTTCGCTAACGGAACGCCTAAAACCAGGCCTTTCTCAATTTTTACAACAGCTGGAAGTTCGCTGAAGTTAATTATTAGCTTATGAATCACAAACTTATTGTGATGTGAACTGATTTACATTCGAAATTTCCTGACAGAGAGTGTAAAATTCGAAAAAGGCCCGTACATTCTCAATTGCGTTTTGATTGCTTCTATCAAAAGTTTTTATAAAATTTTGGACTCGCATTTCGTATATAAGGGTTTGTTTTTTGTTTTGCATGTAGTTCTGCTAATAACATTTTGCTTCACGGATGAATGACTGAGAGGTGTAGGTGTGTGTGGGGGATGCAGCAGCCGTGCTCCACTGCCACTCGGCTGCCTTTCGCACGTTGGGTAATCACAGCAAATCGGCGCAGACGCCGCCGAACCACGCCATATAGAGCGGCAGCAGATAGACAACCAGAGCGCGACGCAGGGTCATCTTCTCGGGGGCGTCGGACGATCGGTTGTCATCGCCCCGGTTGGCCCCCCGAATCGCCGTGGCCGTCGTCCTCGTCGTCCTCCTCCTGCCGGTGCTCCTCATCCAGATCGTTGTGATCCTGGTCGAAGTGGGTGGTGTGGATGAGCGGGTTCTTGTCATCGCCTCCGCTCGTCGGTCGCGAAGTGTGCGTGGGCAAGTGCGCCCGGCCACCGGCGTCCTCGTCGTCGTCGTTGTCCACGTCCACCGCGGGACGCTCCACGTCCGGTTTGTGGCTCGGTTCGAACGGTCCCAGGCCGGAGCCCTCGTCATCGTCCTCGTCATCCTCGGAGCCCGATCCGGAGCCAGCCCCACTGCCCGCATAAGGCAGCTCTTCTGTAAATAAGAAAGCAACATGAGTAAGTGCATGAATTGCAACGAAAACAAAGTGAGCTTATAATTTCACTTATCAGCGAAATATGATCACTATGATTCAAAGTTTATGATCAGTCTAAAAACAAAACAAAAAACATTTTAATCTATTCGTAAGGGCAACTAATAAAAATTCAGATGGACATTATTAATATGAATAGAAGGAGAATAAGACAAACAAATAAATAACACTTAAAAAACTGAACATAAATCAACGCTATAATGAAAGATTTATTATTACCCACAAAAACTTAATAAACGTGTTGCAAAATCTTTGGGGAGGTATTTTCTCCGATTGTAATTAGTTGAGCTTTATATATACAACATTTTAAAGAGTTTTGAAAATTGGGTAATAAAACTCTAGCTATGTTGGATGGGATTACAAAGTTTTAAAAATTTTGTTTTTGCTGTATTAATTACAACTCTTTCTCACCTTGTTCAGTCCACTCCACATCCTGACCGTTGTAGGCATTCCGCAGATGAACGATGGCATTCTTCAGGTGGCTGAGTTGCGCGGACATTTGTGCGGTTTGCTTAGTGCTGGCAGGATTTCCACTGAACTCCGGATTAGATCCATGCTCCGTGGTGATCGAGTGCATATACCTAAAAGTTAAATTCAGTTTATTAATGCTTATTTAATAGGAATATATTTATTTCCTTACCTGTCGATTGTGTGACCATTCCAGCACATGCCATCCACGTCGGAGCTGGAGGCTATATCCTCGTTGCTGCAAACGGAGTGCGGCAGATTGGACCAGAACTTCTTGTAGTCCTTCACCCGCTGACGAATGTCCCTTACGATCTTGTCCAGAATGGGTTCGCGTCCACCGCCGCCACTTTCATTGTCATCGTCATCGTTGTCGTCCCGATTGTTCTGCTGCTTGCGTCGCTGTTGTTGTTGCTTCCTTCGTTGCTGTTGGCGCCTGTTGTTGCCACCACCTCCTCCTCCTCCTCCTCCGTTTCCACCCTTTCCCACTCCCTGTTCCTGGGACTGCTGCCCCGAGGAATCCTGGGAGCCTGGCTCAGCGGCTCTGCGCTCCCTCAGCACCATTGCCTCATCCAGAGTGGCATCGATGTCCAGGGTATCAGCCTCCACAGGACTCTTTGCATTGAGCACCTGAACTCCTTGCATTTTCGGGCTGATCGAACGCTTCATTTTCTTCAGCTTCGGTCTGCCGCAGCCCTGGAACACGCGGTTGGTAATGTCCTGACCAGAGTCCTAAAAAAAATATAAAAAAATATAATAAAATAATTTAAATAAATAAATTAGTCATTGTTAAAATATTTTAAAATATTTTATTTGGTTTCAATTAACTTACTATTAATTATGTATTATGAATTCAAAACCATCCCAACTCAACTATAAATTCGTTTCATTAAACTCAAAGGTTTATGGTTTTGAAGAATTTAATGATTTTAACATAAAGTCTCAGCTCATAAACAACTGATATTTGATATTTTAGGTTTTATGAAAATTAGAAAGTCTCGAATCGGAATGACTTCTTGAAACCAGTTGCGCAGGGGAAATCACATAATTCCCAATACTCAATAGCAATTCCATTCACACCCCACTGAGGATGGCCCCCTAATGGCTATTTATAGTTAGTTTTTATTGACCCATTCCATAGATAAGAATTGATTTCAGCCGGCTACTCATTATGAGCCACTCAAGCGTTCGGAGACCTCTCTTCCCAAAGAGTCAACTCCCGACAGAAGCTCGAGCTTCATCGGTCTTATCAGCACTCCTATATCTCCTGTGCCACTTCCTCTATGAGATCTTCTCATCAGTTTACGATTTACAGTTTACAGTTCATATAAGTGCGGAGTTTGGGTCACAGGTTGGGGAACGGAGTTCGGGAGTTTCCTCCGGTTTATCATAACCAAGAGATGGCAATCATCAAAAGCGGTTCGTCGGTTCAACTAGCTTGGAGATTTGGTAAACGCCTCAGACAGACACCGGGGCCAAAGAAACTAATCAGAATTAAAATTGAAAACTATTTCGCATTTTGCATTTTTGGCCTTTTATGGGGCCGTCGACCAACAACAAACACTGCCAAAAGTAAACACATTAAAAGCCAAATGCCGAAACACAAACAACAACAACAGCAGCAAAATAGATACAAACAAAGGCAGCGAACAAGAAGAACCAGCAGATGAAAAAATAAATGTATAAATTTTAAATGGAAATATAAATTAAATTCATATGCGAGCCAAATGTTGTGCAAATAAATCGTAAAAATGGCAAACAAAACAACAAACGCGCTGCTGAAGATAAATCGGATGATAGAAGCGAACGGCGAGGGTTAAAATATTGCAGTAATCAAAATTCAATAAGTTACAGCCATCCGAGTGTGAATTATTCTTTGGCTCTCTGTGCAAATGTCGTGCATAATATTTGTGTTATTTTTGAATGGAAATTTATGCATTTGATGTTTTAGTTTTGTTGTGTGCAGAATTTTGGCATTTATTAAGGAATTTAGTTTGTGATTGCGGAATATGAATCATTTTCAACTGAGTGGAGAATAGCAATCACTGATTTTATTAGTCTTATTGTTTTTCATGAATCATTTAAATGCTTTTATCTATAATAAAAAGAGTGTAAGCTTTTGTCATTCTTTCTTCTTTTATAAACCCAAAAAAAAAAAAATAGAAGCATTCCTCGCTCCATAAATAACTTCTAACGCTAGATCGCACATATCAATCGCTACGATCTCTTGCGGTTTTCCCCGAGAATTACTTTGGGACTCGTTTAAAATGTATGCGAATTAACCAACGAACCACGCGTAAACCACTCAGACGCACTGACAGTTTTATGCGAGCATAACTCACAGTCCCACTGCCAACAGGCCAAAGCAAATAAAATTAACCAGCAGCTGCCTGGCCAAAACGGGTTACAAATTGCGATTGGCTTATGCAAATGCTAATGATAATGATAATGACCCCGAGCACATCCAATTATCCCGCCGAAGAAGATCTCACCTGGAAGTTCATGATGGCGTCGGAGATCTTGATGTTGAGTGGCTCCACCACCATCACAATGTTGAAGGACCCCAGCAGTCGCTCAGCCACCTTGTCCATGGCCATGGCGAAGTTCTCCCACTCCCCGTCGAACTCGTGCTGGTAGTGGAGGCATCCCTTGATCACGTTCACGCAGTAGTTGGTGCAGGGCTTCTCCGTGTATCCCTTGCAGGCCCCACAGTGCTGCATCTTGGTCAGGGCTCCAGTGCAATCGGCATTCAGTCGGACCTGGAATTTGGAGAATTAATTTAGTAATGAAAAATTCCTTAATATATATTTTATTTGGTAATCTTTTTGTAGAATAAAAATAATGAGATATTGATATTGATTTACAGGGGAAACAAGAATAAACAGGGCTTTAAATATTTAATTGTCACATTCATTGTAAAGTATTTTAATTGTGGATATAGACAGACCCTAATATCGTTTACCTAAAGTACATTGGCTTAAGTACATTTTAGGTAAAAATCTCTACTGTATGTTAAGGATCTCTACTACACTTTTAAACACATTTTGGAAACTTACATTGAGGACCTTCTTGGCCACCTCGGAGGCGGTGGTCAGAGCCTGACCGTAGGTTCGAGTGGCCACGAAGGATCGCTTGATTTGCACGGACAGCTTGTCGGGAACATCCCCAAATGGCTTCAGCTCCTTCATGTGCTCGCTGACGCATCGCATGTAGCTGGAAAACAAAAAAAGAAATATATAGTATAATGGGTGGAAAACGAGAACGGAATGTTGGGGCAAATATTTTCATTGGGTGTGCTGGCGGCGGCGGAAATCTGCGCTTGTAAATGGCACGGCTCAACGCCATTGCCTCCGCCCTCGACTTCATCATCGTACCCGTCTTCATCATTATTAACGCATTCTTTTCCACCGCCACGGCCGCACAACTAAAATTTTTATGCGGAAAAATCATAAAAATAGTTGCTCGCCATGTGCTGCTAGCTTCGTGGATGTTGTTGATGTTTTCGTCCCCCTGTTAGTAAGTAAGTGTGTGCCTAGTCCTACGGTTCGGCCATCAGGCATGACAGTCATTGCACTTGTACGGCTGCTTTTGGCCCTCACTGTCACAGCCTTCGCCATTATGGTCAAGAAGTCGCCGGTCCCCTCCGCTTGGGCCAAACAATTAAGGAACTGCGGCAGTTGCATTCGCAGAGGTGACAGATCAGTCAAGCGGCAGCAGCAGCAGCTGGAGCTCCCCGATGGGAGGGGAGATCGAGGAGTTCGGGGAGCCAAGGGGGTCAATTAAGCATATGAGTTACAGTGCCAGAAGTAGCCTTGAAATATTAGTTTACTTTATGAGCTTACATAAGAACTAAGTAAGCAGATAATAAAGTTCTTTGAATTATTCTTAAATTCTGATTTGCTATTTAACTTCTATGAAACAATTTACTTAATTTATTGGAAACATAGAATACTCCATTTACTTATCATAAGCTACCTAGCCGTGTACTCCCCTCAATCCTCCATATCACATATCAGTGCTGTAGCCAAACACCCGTTGATTTCCCATAGATTTCCCCCTTGTTTCTGCCGAACCCCCATGTTTGCCTGACAAACTAACTGCTTGAGCTACCCCCTCATTAAATGGGCAGGAGACACTTAACTCCAGGTCCAGCTGGAACTCCATGTTCTAGGAGGGGAATGTGATCCCTTCTGAGGGCAGAACCTTCGCAGTTCAAGCGACCAACCGCACAGAGCAAACAGTCACAAACAAATAAAAGGGGGGAGCACACAGAAAGATATTTTAGGTTCTCAAAACCATTTAGAAAGAAAAATCCTCAATATAAAAGTAAACTTTATATAAAATTTGTTGCTTATTTATAAGAGTAGATTTTAATTTAAATATATGTTACTGCTTCAACCCATTTGATTCGTTAATGCAGCATAACTTTAAAGAAGGGGAAAATTCCTATAAATTCTTCTCTTCAGATTTGTTTTTCTTTTTTAATGGCTAGCATTTTTGGGCAGTGCAAAAGGAGCAGGCGGCAGGCGGCAGGCAAGTGGCGGCAATTACGCGACATCGTTGTTGGCCTTTCTGCTGTCCAATGGCAATAAACGGACAACGTGCCAAAGCACGTACGACAAACTAAAACGATGACAATAAAAGCGAATCGCTGAAGCTGAGCTAAAATCCGAGTTGGGCACCCGGAGTTGGAGTTGAAGTCAGCAGCGGCATCAATTGGAAAGCGCGTGGGTAACACGAGCCTTCCAAATGGATCAAAAGGGAGTGGTGTTGCAAGGGGGCAGGGGACAGGGGGCAAAAGTCATTTGGCCAAGTCGCCGGTTACCGGAGACTCGTTCCAAGGCAATGAGCCAAGTGGGCGCAATTTTCGCCTTATTTCCCTCCTAACCATTTTGGCGGAAATGCGAGCAGCTGACATAGGAACTGTCATAAAGTGCGGTTTTCGGCTTTCGGTTTTTGGTTTTGGCTGGCTTTTTGTGATTGGATGGAAGGCGATGGTTGGTCGGGTTTCGTCTTGGTCTGGCTAGCACACTTGGTGGGTCGAGACGGGATGAATAAACCACATAAGTTAAAATGATTGTAGGACGAGGAAAAAATATCACCTATGTGGGAGACAATCTGTCTAAGCGGAGTTGCAGTTAACTATCTTGGTAATTGGTTTAGTCTTTTTGATTCCGTTTGAGTCCTATTTTGATAGCTTTTAAAGGAGTACCTAAACTGAACTATACAAATTGTAATTTAATCTTTATACACGTTCTTTAACTGAATTCTATCATATAATATTTTTCAAACATTTATTTATAGTCAGGTATAAAATTATTTGCTGATGAATACATTTAAATTCAAGCTCTTATATTTTCATTGTCTTTACTAAGCTTTTCTAATCTTCATGTCACAATTTCCCTAGCAGCTGTTGCCCGCCTCTTTAAAAAACTTATCCACAACTTCCTAGTTTTCTCTAACCTGTAAGCGTTTCAACCGCAATCGAAAATCTGGGAAAAACAAGAGCAACTTCAAACTCTGGAAGCTGTGAAAAGCTGGGAAAGGAGACCCCCTGGGGGATATTCGTATCGGAATCGGAATCGCTAACTGAAATCGCACACCGCCGTGTCAAAGTTTCGTCTCCGTTCCGTTCGGTTCGGTTCCGTCTCGTCAAGTCAGTCAGTCAGTCAGTTTGTCAGTTAGTCAGTTAGTTGTCGTCGGTCGACAGCCCGAGACACTTTGCGGTTTCACACGTTTTGTTTTTGCGAACCGGAGGAGGCGGTGGAGCCTCCTCGAAAATCGCGTCTCGCTTTGGAGACCCGCGTCTCGATTTCGCAGACTACTCACTTTTCATCGAACGTGTACTGGGTGTTCAGCACGGTGAACATCTTCTGGTACAGGGTATTGAAGAACTTGTCCATGACCTCCAGCAAATCGACGCGACCGTTGGCAAAGTAGTTCTCCAGCTCCTTGAACAGATCCGAGAAGACGTAGGAATTTCTTTCATAGATGACTCCGTAGGTCCGGATGAACATTTTGTTGAACTGAGTTCGCGACTCTTGCAGCAGGGCGATGAAAATTTCTGCAAGCGGAAAACCAAATTAGTGGGAAATATAACGAGATTTAATTGCTTAGATGGTGGGAGGGGACAAATAGCGCACATCCGCTTGCGACGGCAAACTAAATGTTTGGAGTTCGATTTTATTTGTGGCCTGCATCCGCTTTTAAATAGAACGCAGCCACATCCGCATTGTCGCCTGCCACTTGACATTGTCAGTGACTCGCAGCCCGCATCATCGCCTCCTCACGGATCGTGTGTCTATATAGATCAGGGCAGAACCACTTGACACCCGAAAAATCCCTCTAATCGCCGGCTTCTGTGGCATTTTCAAGTGGCTCGTTGACGCAAGCGGTTTTCAGTTGTATAGTTTTTGTTGTGGAATTGTAACAATCGGTGACCTACCTTTGAACTTGGCAGCCTTGCTGCCCAGAATGCCAGACATCCGAGAGATCTGATCCTTGGTGTGTCCTTCCAGTTGCTGGCGGGACTGCATCGCCATTCGGGTCTCCATGTTGTAGGTGCAGCAGGTGCCCACCGAAGGAGATTCGCAGTATCGAAGGACTCGTTCTGGAAAAGGAAAAAGAAATAATAATAAATTAGAGTTGTATTCATAAGAGTTATTTGCTAATTTACAATTAAGTATGATAGCTACTTCTTTCAAGTAAGTTCATGTATTCAATAAGTTAAAGTCTCCATAATTTATTCTTAAATTAGATAACAATATATTACACCACTTCGAACATATTCTCACATCTCTGCTGCTTCTGTTGCCTCAAATCTAGTTTAACCATTTCTAAGGTAAGCCATTCCACTGAACGCCATTTGTTTGCACAAACATTAGAGCGACTTCCAGATGCATAATGCTGCCTCGCTGCCCCGCCACGAATGAAGGTTTATCAACATTCCGGGAACTCGCACTGCAGTCGAGTGCAACTTGCCACTTGACATGGTAACCAAATACCAAATACCAAATACCGAAAACCAAAGTCTGACCGGCTAACAGCGATTCGTTGGAAAAAACAAACGAAGCGTAGCTACCGTCCAATAACCCGAGGCAGAACCTGAAACCAAACTCAGTCTAGGCCCAAAAGGCAAAATAGAAAAAGAAGAAGTCGGACACGGGTGTGGTTATAGATGAAGCCTACAGAGAATTCCCAGTCGCTGGCTGTTTTATTTACGCAAACATTTAACACATTTTTTTTAGAGAAAATTAGAGGAAAATATGCATTAGTTGCCTGCAACGATGAGTTCATTTGGGGGAGAAGACTGCCTACCTATTTTCCCCCAACTTTACGCGATGTTTTTTATAGCTTCTTGTTTATTTAGATAATTTTCGGGCAGTGAGAGGGGAGATGGCAGATCGGTGGAACAAAAGTTCAACACTAATTGAAAGCAAACAAGGTGGAAGTCTTTTTTTTGTTCAGTTCCCAGTCCAAATCTAAATCGGATTTCGTATTCCGTATTTATATTCCATTTCGTTTTTTTGTGCGCTCATAAATTCCCGCTGCCCAGTCAAATGCATCATCTGCTGTGCACACATAACATTCCTTCCACAATATATGGAGTGCTGCATCGTTTGTTTATTTCTTTTATAAATTTAGATACTTTAGTGCACATTTTTCGACAGCCGAATGTAAACAGTGTTTACTCCCATTCGCTCGGCTCCATCGCCCCATTATTTCCCCAACTTTCCCAACTTTTATTGTCTGTGCTCGACTGCTCCGTTTTTATGGTCTCTACTAATTGTTATGTTGCACAAGATATGAATTGAGTGTGGCACCACCAGAGCTGGAGACGTATAGAGCGACCCTTTCGAGTCCTTCGGTCTGCTGGGGTTCCCCATATCCTGGGGCTTATCTAAATTGGCTCGCAGTCTGTGGTTTCCCCTTTTAATTGTCTGTCGCGGGGGTCGTTCTGGTCCTATGTGACCGGCATGGCAAATGTTTTGCGGGGATTTCTCGGTGTTAGACCATTTGAGTTAATTGAAATTGCGGCAGATAAAACGGCTCAGGATTTGATGGAGAAAACATAGTCACACTGCAAGGATAAGTGAAAATAACAATAAATTTATAAAGTTCATTGAAATCAAAAGGATTTATTCTGTTTTTAGAACAAGAAAGAATTAATTACAATTTATGGCTCATTGCTCTTTTCAATCAAACATTTATCACACCATTAACTTCATTTTATTCTTCTCTAGAGCTCCTTAAACCATATTTACTACACCTTCTCGGATTTTCTATTCCCTGCTTTTGAAATCCATTAAAATGCCACGCAAAATGACAGCCATAAACTAAACCACACCCGAACCCCTATGAATTTGGTCACCCCCCTTTGAAGGTCCCTTGATCTAATCGATAAACCGTAGCTAAAATCTATGTTACAATAACATATCGGCATTAAAGTAACGCCAATGGTTTTCTTCGGCCTGCCATTTTTATGAATTGCTGCATAATTTCGCCGGCAGACAACAATGGGAAGTGGAAAATGGGAAAAGCAGCAGCAGCGGGGGATCCCAGATAACAAATGTTGCCAGGCGGCAAGTTCGAACGAACGGGGGGCAAATCACCCAAAAAGGAAGCCGGAACGGCGAAGGATGGAAGGTGTCATGAGCATAATAAATGACCTCAACTTACCGATATGGCATTTTCCCTTTTTATTCTAGCTGACGCTGTGAAAATCACCCCGTTGTCTAATAGAAAACTTTGGCTTTGCTTGCCAAAAAGCAAGGAGACAACGACCAACCAACCAACAAACAAAAAAAAAAAAAAATAACAAGTAACCGAAAAACCACCCAGAATATTGGGAGGTAGAGCAACAAACACCATTCCCTCCCCCTGGGAGAGCTGGTCACATGTTTTCCATTTCCACGCGCAATCCACTTAGTTACCAGGAGGGTGGCAACGGGCCAGGAAAAACTCCGAGCACGCAGAAAATGCGGAAAACTATATGTACTTTAAATTACAAAAAAAATTATTAAAACTATTCCAATACGTAAATACAGTATTTTATATAGACTCAATATATTAGTTGAGAATTTATTCTAACCATAAAAATTACGTCATAAAAGAGTACTTACAAGGTTGAGTTAGAATCACATTCCTTCCTATATAAACACTCATCAAAAACCTATCACTTCTTTTTATTTATTTTATTTTTAAGAATTAGTGTTGAACAGCAGGTAATTTTTTTCTGTGCAGACGACCCACCGCGTGGAAGTGAAATTTCATTTCAAATGATTTACTGTAACGATCAACAAACGCAGGAATTGCCCCAGACAGACGAGTCGAGTCAACCCCCGAGGGCGTCGCTTAAAAGGGTGCGAAAGTTTAGCGAGCGTATCGCAGGCAATATCCACAATATCCAGCAGCGATAAGTTCGGGGTGAGTGGAGAATGGGAGCTCAGGAACTTCCAGCAGGCAGACGTCTCATCTCTCCAAGGTTAACTTTAAGCTCATCTCTTTTTGGTGCTGCAAAAGGACACTTTAAGAGTGCGAAAACTTGCCCCTAACCGGGATGTTCAACAGGATGCTTGACACCGAAACCAAAACTGCACCCTGCTAGGTCAAAAACAAAGAAGCCGAAACTGTCGGTTACCATGGGTGCGAAGGGTAGATTTTGTGGCTAGATTTGGTAAGCAGTTTGGAAATTTCTGAGGGAAAGGCAAACCAAAGCTTTTCACTTGAGTAAGCACATATAATTATTTTTCACATTTTTTGTTATCAGGATCCTTTGATAAAAACAAACTGTATTTTAAATGTTATATATATATATTTAAATAATAATTTAAATATCCCTATAAATGTATTTAACTTGTAAATTAAAGTATTATTTTTGTGCAAAGTTCAACTTCTACCTTAATACTTTAACCATTTAATGTGCACATCATTTAAAAGATGTACTACATATTTTATCTGATCAATATTATTTAACTGCATGTGCATTTTCCGCTGCAGCATTCCTGTCGGAAATGTGCCAGTTCCATTTCCTAGGCTCGTACACTTGTGCATTCAAAAATTTTCCCACCTCCCACCGCCCGCCGCATCCTGTGTGCACTCCCTCTTGCTCTTTTATTTATAGCTCTCTCTCAGTCTAACCACTCTTTGTGCTCCACTTGGAGATGAAAAGCGCAAACAAAAACACATTTGAAACAGTTGGGCGAGTGAAAAGCCAAAACCGGCAGAATGAAAGAGCCAAGAACAACAACAACAACAACAACTAGAGACAAAGGCAGACGCCAAAAACTAAAACCGAGCCCCATCATCATCACACCACCCACCACTTTTCACCCCTTTTTCTATCTGTGTGGGGGCAATACAACATTATCAATGGCAGGAAAATGCAGGGAAAACTTAACTTTTGAGTCGAGTTTCAATGGCCACTACACAAAGCGGAGAGCGCAAGAGCGGCGGGAGCGGCAGGATTCTCACTCATCGCTTCGTCCTTTTTGCGAGGCACACAAATGCGAGCCGGCAACTCGACCAGGCGCCCAGAATTTCGCAGCAGGACGATTTCGAAACTGTTGCACACGTGCACGAAAACTTTTCAGCACAAAAAAAGGAAATGTGGAAAAAGGGAGAATGAATAGCCAGACGGCGGTAAAGAAGAGCAACAGAGAGAGAGAGACAGTGAGAGAGAGACAAAGCGAGGCAGAAGAGAGGAAAGCCTGTGGAAAGGTCGTTGCACGCATGTAGCTTTCACTTTCCACTATGCTGCGGGGTTGAAAGAGTGAGACGGGGGACATACTATATACTATAGTTCGCAAAAGTCACCCCAAACAACAAATAAAGTCGGAAAAAGGAAATAAAACGAAGCAACAACAAATTGTCGCCGTCTGGCAAGGAAATTGCATTAGGCAAAGAAAAGGTTAAACAACCTGTGAGCTGCTGTCCAGTTGACTTTTCTCGCTCTTCTGTCCTTTCGGCTGCGACTTAAATTTCCTGTCTGCGAATTATTTCGTCGGCACAGGAAAAAAAATCATAGTGATTGGTACAAAAATCAAAATGAATAAAACATTTATTTTATACCTTTCGAAAAGGTTTAAAAAATGTTTATTTAGGTACATATTACGTATAGAAATGTATAGGTTTAATCATTCATAAACATATTGTATTAATTGTAAAAGGATTGTTAATTGTAAAAGGACCTGTTGATTGGTTTAAAGAAAAACACATTCAGTTACAAAACTATTTTTTCCAATTTATTTCAATTTATCAGAAGAAATTATAACCAATCCAACCTTTAATACCTTTTACTTGTATTCTATGCCGTATGAATTGAATAAATTCATTTCAAATAAATCTACATTTTTTTTCTCAGTGTGGCTTCTTCTTCTTCTTGCACGCTCTGCACTGCTTTGTTCTGCTTCCCATTTTTTTTTTCAAACAGTTTGGATGATGGAAATTTGCTTGCTCAAGTTTTATGCTTATGGTAATGAGTTTTAATTAGGCGCACAGCAAGCGAGAGCAGGCAAAAAAGGAAAAAGGAATCCCAGCCACCACCGTTTCATTACCCAACCAACAGTAGAGCCACCACCCACTGGGTGGTAGTATCCATGGTCTTTAACCGGCAGCAAAGTTTCTGTTTTTAATTCGCATGGAAATTGTAAATGATTTTTTTCCCTCCTAGGATATTATTCAAATTCCAGCAGCAACATCTGGCAGGGACTCTCGATTTACGGCGCTGGGCGGAGGTGTAATTTATTGGGTCAACACAGCAAGGTTCCTCCAATACTTTGGTAAACACTTTTTCCCTCTGGACGCACAAAAGTAGTACAAACTTCGCGCTTATTTTATTTTTTCAGGTCAGCGAATGCAATTAAATCTCAATTGTTTTTAAAGAACGCTGTACTTTTTCGGTTTCGGATTTTTTATGGCTCTTTCCCTACACTCCATAAGCCTCGAAAATGGAAACAAACAAATGCCGGGAAAAAAAATCAATGCACTTCACTACGGAATCGGACAATTGTCGGACTACATGTGGACCGCAGTTTCAACACATATAACTCAATCTCTCCGCCACCCGTTGCGAACCCGATACCGAAATAGAGATGTACTACAAAAAATAGAAATACCCAAAAAAGCAAACAGCGAAGCTGAAATTTTTATACAAATATTGGACCACTGGGAGGGATATTGAGTTCAATTCCTCTGGCACACTTCACCTCCCATTGGCTCGCACTTAATTAATTTAACAGAGTTGCATCGATTTGGGACTGGGATTTGGGAAATGGGTTTGGTACTGGGACCACCCGCCAGTTTCCGTTAGTAAATAAAAAATTATAACAGGTATTATGATTTTCGGCACGCTTTCTGCTTGAAATAATTCTATAAGTTTATATGTTTAATCTAAAAAAGCTCGGCATTATTATAGGACTGAAAGGTTATTATTACTTTTTATGATTTATAAGAATAGGTAGATCTTTCAGATTCAAGTCGTCCTTTTTTTTCTCATCTTGTCAAATTAATAGTTTTCTGTTTTTAGAGAGGGTCTGACTTTCAAACTACTTTCAGAGAACATGACATTCGGACCATAATTATCTCTATTTATAAAGTTTCCCCATTAATAATTCGCGCCTAGACAAATGTATCTCTCCCTGGATAATTGCGCGCTGAGGAGTTTTGAGAAAACCGTTCGTTTTGCAACGTTCAGATGAATAATGAACCTGGCGGAGGCGTTGACTGTTAATTCTGTATCCGGCGGGTGCATATATGCAACATTTAGCCTGCCCCACCTTCTCGTGCGGCTGGGAAAACTGCCACCTCCCGCCGCCGCCTGTGTGTAATTACACAAAACGTGGGCTACAATGTTGCATGGGAGATTTTTCCTTTTCTTCGCGCTGGCTTTTCGCTCTTTCTTCGCTTTCTTCTTCACGTACGCGGCGGCTCTTTTAGGCGTAATTAAAATTACTCGAAGAAGGGGCAGGAATAGCTGGGCGAGAGTGTAGGTGAATGTTTATGTTGCAAACACGTTCCATGTAAACAGAGAGCGAGGCGAAATGATTCAAGAAGTCTTCCTGGTCGATGGGGTTGGAGGTCGCTAGGCTTTTTGCCTGATGAAGTGACGACGTCAGTCAGCGTTTTCAAAGTTTTCCACATTTTTGTCCGTTTTTCTTTTTTCTGCTGCCAAGATGTCTACGAACAAGCTGCATCGTTCAGCATTTTAACATACCTTGCCCATCCGTCCGAATGACAATTTTGAAATGTGCAAAATGTGCGAAAATTTTTCATCACTAGCGAGGCATATAAAAATAGCATAGCAACAAAACAAACATTTTTCCCTCGACGTAATTAGCCATCTGAAACATCTGTTAATTGGGAAAACTAAAAGGGCGGAAAGAGCTGAAAAGCTGGGAATAAATACTAGAAACGAAGCAGGAATCTGGTTGGGAATAGAAATTATAACAACTTGCACAACATGTGGCGAGAGAAATTCAGATTCATGTACATATTTAAAACCCTTGAAGCATATTTTCACAAACTTCCAATGCGGATATAATTAATTTCCTTTTATGTTCTATGGCACACATGCTTTTTTGAGTCCGCAGCTGAACTTTATCCACAAGTTTCCACTAAATTTGCGCTGCTCTAATTACTGGCGACATTTTTTGGCTCTGTGCACATTGCTCATACGCCTCATTGTACAATTTTTGGGGGCAGCAGGCTAGATGTGTAAACAGCAAACAGGTTAAACAGAGGCTTTCCAGAGACCAAAACACACACACGCTGCCAACAATGCCATTAATCAAATTTTATTGTTTAATTAATTTCGCTTGAATGAACCGAACTCCGAAAGCGGGACGATGAGGCGGTTGGTAGTGGGCCAGCGGCCAAAACAAACAAATCAGCCAGATATAGCTGAGAAATGGCATTCAATTCGTTCGATTTCAAAGGAAACCCACCGCTCGACTTGGCCCAGGTTCGAAATTCTGCCTTTGTTTACCTCACCGTTTGACAATTACTGAGTTTTTTTGCTTGCTGTTTCCTCTTCTCCTATCTCCTATTTATTTGCAATTTATTCATCGCCGTTTCTGTTTGTCAGCTGATGATTTGTCATGGTTGTTGGTGAGGTAAGAAAATTGTCTGCTTTTTTTTGGGTTTATTAATCGAATTATGGATTGGGATCAGGCCCTTGATTAGATCACATTATTCGGGATTTTGTTTCATTGGCGGTGTTCTTGAAAGGTATTAAACGTGGATTTCAGAAATTATTATATAACAGATTAAATATTGAATATGTATCCAAACTTGTTAAAAGATTAAATAATTTATTCATTTTCTTAGATTTTCATTTTCAATTTAAAAGCTTTATATTTATAATATGAAAGTCACACTCTCTTTCAAATTCTTTCCAGCACTTGTTTTACTTTTATTGAACCATTTGCATAACTTTTCAATACAATTTCAATACTATTTAATTCAATTCACATTTTCGCACCATAAGGCGGGTTAAATTGCGGAGAAAGGAGGAGGGAGAATAAGAGAACCCGAAGGAGATAGCCCGGGGAGAATATCGGCTTAGGCCATGGTCAAAAGTGCCGCAAAGCCGAATTCAGACATGTTATGGCCTGGTTGATGTTTTGACTGGATTTAAATTCGATTTTGGACACGAGATAAAAAGCCAGCGATGGGGAAAGAGCAGATCTGAGCAGAGAATTAAAGGGGGTTGGGGGAGGGAGAAACTGAGAAAAGACAGAGATTTACCGAATGCAGCCAGCGTCCACTTTGTGTGTTTATTCAAAGCACGTTCCTGCGGTTCAGTTTCGTCTTGCTTGATTTTTTGTATTTTTGCAATGCCGAAGACATTGACTACGTGTCGCTGTCAAACTGTGAGTGATTTTTTCCTTTTCGTAGCTGCGGCCAACACGAGCAGCATATTTTGTGTCCCAATTAAAAAACGTTAACAATGACGGGTAACCGAATCAATTGGCAGCCAGCGCTTAAGCCATAAAAGAGCATTTAAGCCCCGGCTCTCACCCATTTTGCAAACCTTTCGCAAAACCACAGAGTCTAACCGCAAAAGCCATAAAAGCTGAGATTTCTTCTATAAATACAGCGCAGCGCAAGGTAAAAAGCAAAAGAGGGGAAAAAAAATAATAACCAAATCTACCCCGGTCAAAATTGCCGTTGACCGCAAAACAATTTAGGGAACAAGAGGAGCTGGGAAGCGAAATAAATTGCCTAAAACTTTAAAGCTCATAAATGATTTAATTTTGTGGCATTTTCAAAGGTTGCTTCGATCGCTTTCAGTTGCTCCATCCACACTCTTTGGTAATGAATCTGGCCAAGAGTTGCAATCAATATCGAAACGAAAGCTAAGCCAATACAAGAGTCGATTGTCTTGTGGTTATTATATCTTGAGCGTTTATAGATCAACCACTTTGATCGAAATGGATATTACGTATGAGTCATGCATGCTACATGCTACAGCTAGAAAAAAAGAAATTATTATTTTCGTTGGAACCAAGCAGGTGATCTTTTGAATTGTGTAATTCCCCGGCACAATTGATTTGCTCTTGAAAATCCATTTGTGTCAGACGTGGAGTGGTTCCCATACAATATAAAGCCATTTTCAATAAAAGAAAATCTTAAATGGAATTTATTAATATTTATTAAAGCAACAACAACTGGAAGCGACACACACAGAGCGTTAATAATTAATTAAATCAATAATCGATGGCAGTTCCACGGAGAAGAGCATTTAGGTGACTGCGATAGGGAGAGGTTAGAGTCCCGAAATAAATTCTACAAAATCCATGTGGACATAATCGAGCATAAATTCCCCAAAACAAAAAAGGGAAAATGAGAAAACCATCGAAAAGTCAAGCTGTGAATGGCAACAAAGCGGAGAAAAGGTCAGAACCAAAAAAATCGGGGAGAGACGACAACAAATTAGGCAATGTTTTTAGGCAGGTAGACGAAAACCTTAGGAAAGGATGGTTTTTGGTACGAGTATATAGTATATATACTGGCTGGACGACACCCTGAAAATGCTAATGTTGCATGCCACATAATCCTGTTAGAGACGCGTGAATGAGACTGCCAAACTCGGACTCCTCTCCTGTTTGCATGTGACAACATAATTTGTGGGTTCGGCCCTACTTTGTCTTAAGGTCCGCTGCTGATGAGCCCGCTGATGATTATTAATCACACACATTTCTGTTTGTCTTTTGGCCGGCATACTTAATGAGCTTCGAACAACTAATAACCGGGCTTTATTTGACAGTTTATGGCCATTTAATGTTGAGGAGAAATTCGGGGTTTTTTCTCGTATTTCGTATCAGGCGTATAAATTAACATAGGCAAATTGGAGAGAACTTCTTGGCTCGAGCGCAAAAGTCAAATGTCGCGCAGACGACCAGTTTTTATAGCACTTAAAAGCCCATCAAATAAAGATATCACTTGAGGCTCGTCGGGAGTTGCAACATACCCACAAATACGACGTTCCCCTCGGTTTCATATGCTCCCCAGCCAAACCTCAATTATATTTAGACAGCGCTTTTGGCTGTTGCAACGCCCACGATTCTTTTGGGGCACCCTCATCTGAACTCGGCTAAGGCTGAAATATGATTATATAGACGCTGCTGCTTCTCGTCTGTTCGCCACCACTTATAAATTATCTTTAATGACAAGTGCACTAAACTAAATAAATTGTTGCCGGCTTAATAACGTAATTCTCCTTTGGCCCACAAGTGGGTGTTGTCTGACTTCCCTCCCCACTCCCTCCGAAAAATTCTCGAGAAAATAGTTTAAACGATTTATGGATCTGCCAGCCGGAGATCATGTGTGTGTGGAAAATGTACACGGGGAATTGGGATTAAGAATGATAGATCGCGACACTTGGCGACAGCCGAGCAAATTTGTTACAAATTTATCTTAGTGCGTGGTATATGCATTACATTGTAAATTTAAATAAAAAAAAGAACTTATTCCTTTTTTTTTGGAAAAAAAATTGTTGCCAATTTACTCAAGTGCTCTTATAACTTGTTAGTAGAGACTTTTTAAGCAAAATGTTCCCAGGTCTTTTAAGGATTTCAGATGATTATTAATAGTAAGATGTATACTTTAATCCCTGAAAGTGATTGTCTTAAAATGCAGTTTCTTGCAATTTAATCCGCCTTCTTAGTCACTGAGCTCCTTAAACTCACTAAAGCAGCTCCATTATTCCTCTCCATCTCGAATTTCAACACAAAAAACTGCTGCTGACAACAGGCAAATGAAGAAAAATGGCATTATCCGCATCGTCATTGTGGTTCCTGTTGTTGGGACGCCTCTTCATAAAGCTCACACTCGAATGCAGACCGAAGACATTTATTTAAATTGAAATGCAACAAAAGAGATACAAAGAGCTCCGCTTACTGGAGTAACTACATCATTGTTTGCTCCACGCGTTAGATGAATTTGCCTCTGCTACAGAGGAAAACTTAAAGGCAGACGAAAGGCATTGAAGACCCTGTGTGTGCGCACAATAACGCAAATTTATTGCTGATAAATTGCTGGCTTATTTAGCTGCATTTAGCAGCCACCAAAGGCGGGGGAGGACGCGATTGGGAAACAATCCCCCATGGGGGGCATTATTATTACGAAAGGCCCAGTTCTTGGGCGCGAAATGCAGCTGTTTAATTAGCAGCCATCGAATCTTTCAATGGGGCAGCAGCTGCAACTTCTACTTTGTGCTGTTGATATCAATCAATGGCAATTGATCGGAATTGAATGGTGTTGCACTCCATTACAGCGAGTGGAGTGGAGAGATTCGAAGTTGATGCACTGTGGCCAAACGAAAATTTGAAAATTCTCAAAATTCCCAAATGAAATGCATGATGTACATTCATATGTATATGACTTGGATTCACAATTAATTAATGGATAAATTTTATAAATTTATTAACTTCACCATAAAATTTTTAAATATATTTTAAGACGTTGTAGTATAATTATTTCGGTTTTTATTGCAATCAACAATGGAATATTTTTGTAACCAGAACAAAGTTCGATAAGTTAATTGCGTCATACAAATAATTTTGAACTCACATACGAAAATATATCGATTTCGCATGACGCAAGCGGAACAAATCTGAGCAATCTCCGCTCAGACCACAAAAATAATATGTGAATTGTGTCAAATTAATTTGCATAAGTGAAGGATCGCGGGAGGGCGGCGATGATGAAAATTATTAAAAATTCATTAGTAAGCGAATCAAGACAATTAAGAGACATCGAAGATCGAATAATCAAATCGATTCGAATCGAATAATCAATGGGGCGTTCTGCCTGCGAGAATTGGCCGCCACCATTTATCATTTCGCTTCGAAAGGCGAAGGAATGCGAAAAGCCGTGTTTTTGTTGGCGATCTTAAACAGAAGGCCCCTCCAAGATGATGATTCCTCCTCCCGTACTTGTGGAGAGATAAACCAAATAGAGACTGGCGGAGAACAAAGCAAACTGGATGATGATCATCGACCCAAGAGGCCCCTCAACTAATTGAGTGGGCAAATAAATGATGAAGAGCTTCGAGTGGCCACCACTCCTCCTGACCCCAAGCACTTTGATTAAATTTGCCCGAATGACAATTCCTCCCATTGCGGATCTCTCGACTCTTCAGTTAGCCAGAACTTGTCCACAGGAAGTTGCCACTGCCAGAAACGACTACGAAGTACTCTCAACTCGCACAAGATGCAACAGTCGCCACGGGGAGCCGCATTCATCGAAAACTTGTTCTAGACCAAAAATAAACGGGGGAAAGGGGCGAGTGGAGCCAAACTCCAGCCGGAGCGCATTCCACAGCAAGTCCCACAAACGAAGTGCAGGGAAAATTACACTTGAAATAGTTTATAAACTTGATTATAGTATAGAGTTAAAATTAAGCTCTTCACAAATTAAATGTAATCATGAAGCATGACATAAATTATGATCTATAAAAATAGTTTGCAAAAGCATATAATTGATTATATTATGAAGTAAGAACTCTATCGAAATTAAAGTTATCACAGCTTTGCGAGTTTTAATTAGCAATTATAGAATTTAGTTAATAATGTTTTAGTTTTGTTTCACACTTTGTACTACTTGTTTTTGCTTTAGTGTATTACTTTATGAATCGCTTGTCGGTTTGAGAATGAATCTCTTTTTCTTGGGTGTCTGGGCCATGGCCCACGATACTGGCCGGCGTTTCGGGGCGTTTACAACGCTTTTGGTATCTTGTATTTATTTAATTGACGTTTGTACGTGTTGGTATTATAAAACGATCAGGAGGCGATCTCTGCTGGCTGGCTGGCTCTCTCTCCTTGGAGGTACTAGGCCCACGGATCCAGTCGCCTCTCTGGGGGCAATTATGACAGCATTTGGGGCGTTGCTGGACATGCATGTGGGGGCAATAGATCGCCGTCGCCATGCAGCTTCCACACTCGGCGGCTCTGTGTGTGTTTGGTTTGCTCTACGTGCTGGCAGGATAATTAGCTTGGTCGCTAGCCAACTCCCCACCGATCTGTCTGCCTTTTGATCCGACTGGGTGTTAGTTTATTAAGACTAAAGTGGGATTTTAATGGCCTGAAATATGCCAGGCCAACTGAAATTGCCAGGCTAGAGGAATGATCTCGAGGTGTTTCAGAGCTGAAAGGATGGAACTCTGGAATTGGAGTGCAAGTCGTGAGGAAGGAGTAAGCCTACTCATCTTTGGGTGAAAAGCCCACTAAATGGTAGCCAATAAAAATATTTACATCCACAAAGTCTCTAATTAGTTTTTCGTTTTCGTTTGCTTTACAAAAATCTTTTGTTATTAATATTCATCAGAACTTTCTCACGCTAAAAAAAAATCTCAATCACCCATGATCCACCTAATAAATAAACAGCAATAATAATAATAATTTAATGCCTCAATTGAGAAGCCATTAAGAACAAGTCTAATTTGCAGGTTACTCCAAAAAGAAACGCCCGAGAAAAGGGGGAAATGAAATTCGACAAACGAAAACCGGTAAGAAATACCGGACGTGATTGGATGATATACAACTATTTCGATCTCGCAGCCGCTCAGTTCGGCGATCAAACAATCGCAATCAATGAAGCTATTCAGGAAAGATGCTCCCACCGACCGGACAAAAATTGAGTTGTAGTTGAACCCGATCTGAAAAGCGAACCAGACTCCGGAGGAATGATAAGATCATCGCCTTGCCAACTAATAACAGGCAATGATGGCTGGCCAACGCTTTAGGATATGACTTGGCAAATTGTGCGCATTATTAAGACTCGGGCACCGAGTCGCCGAGTCGAGACAAGTTCTCTCGTTGAGATCTTTTGGATCCGATTATAGCCATTAACACATTTTGTTGCCCCGCTCAGACAATTTTATGTCGACAATTAAAAAATCAAATAATATTTGTGGCCCTGTCCCAGAGATGATGCGCAGAAATCGGAGATCTTTAGAAATATAAACAAACAGATTCGGAATGTTTGGGCTCTCAACTGAATCGAGTGGAACAAGCATTTTGGGGTAAGAAATACATTTCCTTTGGACAGGTAATTAATCCATTAGCACATTTTGTATTTTTCATCGCTAGCTGCAGTCTCGGGAAATCGAAGTGATAAACAAAGGGAATCATTTATTGGGCTGCGGTTGGCTACAGCTGTTTGCCTTTAATAGTGCTGATCTAAGGTAATTCAAATAAACTGGAATCAACAAGTAATGTTCGCACTTTACCGCTGAAATCGGCATTCGTGTTAGCGATTATAAAAAATGTTTTGCTGTCATCGCAAAGCCGTCACGATCGGATATATTTTTTGGCACATAGATGCGATATTTACAAAACTATCTATGCATATAGGAGTGATCGCAGATAGATTCAATGAAACATGGGGTGTGAACAGGAAATTGCAACGATTTTGCTATAAATTTGTTAGTGATCTTGAGCTAGTTTTGGTATTTTTATTCCACAAAAATGTATAAATATCTATTATAGATTTTTATATCTGCTTATAGGTTATTTGTGTCCGCTTTTCTACGTGAGTTATCAGTAACCCGATTTGCCCCCTCCCTCTTCCCCTTTAACCCATATCATTGACAAGAAATCTTTAACCCAAATCAAAATTAAAGAAAAAAGACACAACTTGTTGGAAACTTTGGTGATTTATGTGTACAACTAATTGAGGATTTTCAAAGTAAGCCCAACCCGTTCCCTTTTTCGTGGGTTGGGTGTGTGCCACTTTCATTTTTGTATATTCTCCACCCAATAATGATCGATTTGTACAAACAAAATGCCAAAAGATAACGACATAATATATAATAATTGATTAAAATTGAAACGCCACATTATCGCACAGAAAGAAAACCACTCGTAATTCAATGGAATTTCGTTTTTTGTGCCCATTGAGAAAAAAAAGGGAGGGAGAGGACCGCACACCCAGATTAGATTACTGCAAATTGACACATTTTTCTGTGAGCTGTCAGTGGCAGTTGGTGGAAAGCGTTGAAAAACTGGGAAAAGTGTCACTCCAGCGGATTCGTTGCGCTGCATTCAGTCGGATTTTTCTCCGATTCTCTGACGAATTGTGTGCGGGGGTTGTTGCCAATGATGAATCCCATAATGAGAGCATTAAACGCTCCTTTTTCTTCCATCCACATTGTTCTATGCTGCGTTACGCATTATCCCTTTCGAGTTCCATTGTTATGGTTTCGGTAACGCCTCTTCCTGGTAACCAAACTCCCGCTTTTTGTTACAAATTCGTAGCGCTCGCACACCTCGGTAACCTCCCATCACCTGGTGGCAGGAGCATTGCATGATTAGCTCTAATAATCCCGACCCGAACACTGAGTACGCACCTATTAATGGCCGCAGGATATCTCGAGTATTCGGCGGGGGATATGGCAGGGCATTACTACTACCGTTTATCCAACGGAAACGAAGGGGGAAATTTATTTGATTCATTTCTGAAATGCTTTTAGTGGAGGCATTTTCAGTCAGGATAAAAATTAATTAATGCGTCTTAGATTGGTTAAGAATTTATGTTTGCGCCCTAAAAACTTATCAAGAAATGTATAGTAAAATGTGTTTGGTTACCCATATAAATTAAAAGATTAATATTCATATTATGTTGCGCCTTTTTTACCTTTCAAAAACTAATACTATTTTTGTCAGGATTGGGCAGAAATTTGTTTAGAAGTGTTCAGCTTTTATCACTTTTTTGCAAATCCATTTTTTCCAATTTGTCACCGCTGCATTTTTTACACTCGACACCCAAACTAATCACAAGCGCTTGAAAATGTCTATCATTTGGCTGCCAAAAGATACAAATGTATCTGGCGGCATGTAGGCCTACAGCGTCTTTGATTAATAGAAAAATACCCACTCGGTGGCAAAGTTTCTGCTGCTTTTTATCATCTACCCACCCAGATGGATGCAACTTGAAACTGCAGAGGCAAAAAGCTGGAAAAAAAAAACTTATGAATTCTGCTGCTCTGAGGTATCCGAGTATCTGTCTCCGAGGCGAGCGAGCAAAGTGCTTAAAAAGACATAAATTAAACACTCGGCTACCTGTCATCATCATCCACACATCGTGTCGGCATCACAAAGCTTTGATTTCAACAGGGTTTCCCCAGTCCCTGCCCCTCGGTACCCAGTACCCTTCAGGCTCATCCTCATTGTTGTCGAGTGTTGTTGTGTCGTGTATCCTACACACAACCTAACAATTAAGCCTCTCCTCTCGTACACTCGCGGGCAAATAAAAAATGCATGTAACATAAAAGTTGCAACAACTTTTGCAACATTTAACATCGAGACTATAACATTTTGGGGGCCAAATTAAGAGTCGTGATGGAGGAAGAATTAAAATCAAATTGCCAACGAGATTAGTGGTCCAAAATTTAAACCAGATTTACTCTGGCTTTAAATAAACTATGAGAAGTTTCTGGAAAGCTATTTAAATAATCCTTTGTTTGAATTTGAATTTTTTCGTTGCACTTTCAATCCCTGCTGCGATGTCCAAACCTTTTTTTTTAGTGTACTCTACCTTGCGTATTGTCAAAGGGTTCTCTGGTTTTTTTTCATTCTGCTGCTGTTGCCACACATAAAATAAAATGCGTTTTTAATTTGCAGATGCGCGTAAAAACGAAGAGCACTCTGCGGGAGGGGAAAGTGGGGAAAAACTTTGCATCTGTTCCCTATGTCTCGCTTTTATTTTTATTGTCGCCGCTTTGTGGCAGGTATGGAAATTATTCGCAAGTGGCAAAAGTTATGCCAGCCGTCAAGCCAACAGACGGGGCGTGGCAATATGTGGCATAGTGATGGAGATGAAGCCCCAAGAAGAACACGACCGACCACCTGTCTTTGCGGCAGGTGCAAAGCTCGGTTAAGCCAGGCCGAATAAATGAGAAGCGCCGAGAGAGGCAGCAATTTGCGGATATCAATAAACCTAAAGAATGGGGAACATTAAAAAAAAGAATTTAAAGAAGTAAACTTTAAAGTAATGGCAGTTAATTTAGCAATTTCTAGGAGAGAGGATACATTAATACATTTTAAGTAGCAATAAAAGAAAACGGAATAAAAATTAAATTTTTAACGGGCAAAAAACAGATTAATGGAAACATAAGGAACCGATGTAAAAAATGTCTTAATTAAATCTGGATATAATTGCGCTATAAGTGGTTTAAAAGTATTTTATTACTTACTAAAAAAAACTTAAGTTTTTTTGCAGAGCAGCTTAGCTTTTGCATACTCCCATATAAATGTTAGCTCGTTTCCTATCGTTTACTGTGCTTACTATTTACTTTGTAGATTATCTTTTCAGACGTTTTTTTCCGCCTAACAACCATAAATATCCTATCTTCGCCAATAACACAATCCCCCGCATTCCTGAACTCCACGAATCGTGGGCCCTGCGACATTGACAATCCCCCGATTGCAACTTCCCACTGCAACTGAGGAGGAAACCCCTGCTTTTGCGACCAGCTTACATGTGCGTAAGCGTTGTATCTTCATAGCAGGAGTTTGCAGATAACAGAGACATTCAACGGGGTCTAGAATACAGGGGGAGCATGCCTCAAATGCCGCCACAAAGCGAATAAAAAGCGGAGGCAGCTACGACGACAGCGACATTTCGCTCCCCTCGATCCTGGGCGTTTTACTCTGGGCAAGGAGTCGCCCGTTGCCCGTGGGTAATGAAATATTGCCATGTGCCAGCGCCTGCGCCTCCTGACTGACTACCTATATGCAGCCCCTTTTGCCCCGCCCCCTTGCTCTGACTGGCCCACCTGGCCCGCCCCCTTTGGAATTGCAAATGTTTGCCGGCAACAGCTGCTGTTGCTGCTGATTTTGCTGCTGGCGGGATGTGTGTTGTTGGTGTAGGTTGACAAACAAACATGCCAGCGCATAAAACAAAAACAACCCATAGAAGCAAGCAAAGAACACAGCAAAAAAAGTGTCTCTAAAATCAATAAGATTTTAAAGCCATCAGATATTTACAAGACCTTAAGAAATAGTTGTTAAGTGGTTCCTGTTAACTTGGTAGTTTTACTTAAGACCAAGCAAGAAAGGATTAGTTGCTTAACTAAATAGTAACTCTATTTTATAATATATAAATAATGAATTTGCGGAGGAGTTTAATCATACATAACATGTTCAAGAAACTGAGAGCGAGTTGAAGCACAGCTCTTTTTTATGTGTCACTAAAAAAGATCTAAACTAAAAACACTTTCGTTTCCTTTGAAATGCTTCCATTGAATTCCATTTAAAATAATTTTTGTAAAGGATCTCCATTTTTCTTTCAGTGAATTAGAAGCAGCGGCAACAGCAGCGGCCAAAGGAGTCAAAGTCAGGAAGAGAAGCACTTGAATCGCCGCCTCCTCGACTGCCTTTCTCGCCTGCATTTGGTCTCCGGGTTGCACTTGAAAAAAAGCGACTGCCGCATGCCTCACCTGCTTGATCTCGCCCCATGCCACAGCTCTCCATCCAGCTGGCTTCCTTCTATTTACCTCTTGAACATGAGTCGAGACTTACGAAATTCGCATTCACGTTTTGGCTTTTTACCTTTGCGCCTATTTATCATCAAATGCAGCAACGAAAGATGGAGCACAGAAGTTGCTGCAAGAGAGGCAGGATACGGGGCAAGCAGGATGGGGCCAGCTGCTTGAAGGGGAAATAAAAAGGATACGAACCTTAAATACCCTTGCTGTATAACATATTTATCAAACTATTAAAAACATGTAAGCACAGATTTCTTTTCAACTCCTTTTAAAATGGTATTAAATTCTGTATTTAAATGTTGATTGCATTATTTAAATCGTATTTATATTAAAAACGATAAATGGTTTTGACTTTTAAAAATTTAAAACTATTTTATTCTAAAAGAGCCCATAAAAACGTTTTAGCGCTTGTGTCCCAAGAACCATTTTCACATGGCAACAGCCATAAACAATAATTATCAGGTCGCTAGAAAAACGCACAGTACCCCTGCCCTAAAAAGCAGAGTATCAATGGCATAGCTGCCATGCAAATGCACTTGAGTAGAAAAACCAGCGCCGTCGACATGTGATACCATTTAAACCTGGGGACTGGGACTTTGACTTCGACTTCTCGACTGGAACTGCGAGTGCAACTCGGACTGGGACTGGGACTGGAACGTGGTCCTCCATGGCGGCAGATCGACCATGTGGCGACCGATTCAGCAGCCCAGGTCCGAACTGCAATCAAGCAAAATTGTTGCCAACTGTGCTCCGCATTCCAGAGAGCCTGCTCGACTTCTTCTTTTGCATGGGAGTACGTCCGAAAATAGCGTGAGAAAGGAAAATATTGATTCAGGGATTCAGGGAGGCGGCAAGGAGCTGCTGCTCCTCAACCTCATCCGGCGATATGCAAAGCGCGATTAAATTCCTTAACCTCGGCCCCAAAAAAAATAAAACCGGCTCACCGGCGGCGGCTCCTGCTCTTCGGCCAAAAGGTGCTAAATGAAGTTCTTAATTAAGTGCGAGTGGCAGCGAGAAAAATGAAAGGGGAAAAGGGTCCCCGGAATGGAGAATGGGGAATGGAGAACGAGTTTTATTGGCACATCGTTAGCTTCGGGATCCTGCATTTATTGCATAATTTGTTAATGAGGAGGGAGTGGTGGGGCGGCAGGGGTTAGCAGACACGCTTCGTGGCAAATGACAAATTAGCATCGGAATTGGAATCGAAAAACGAGCGCGTGAGAATGGAATGTGGTTGGTTGGTTGCTTGGTTGGTTGGGAGTTGTTGAATCAACAAAAGGCAAATAACCATATGACCAAAGATGAGGCACTCGATGACTGAAACTCTACTTGAACTGACCGCTTATCTTATCGCTCTTGTTTGCTGGCTGGTAACCCAATATCAGATGATTTATAGAGGGAATATAAACTACTATCTGATTCATTGAGATAGCGAAGTGAGAAAATACATGCAAGCTTTGAGAATAAAAAAAGTTTAGTTGCATAAATTAATTGGTTCAAAGAAAAAAAGCTGTAAAGTAACAAAATAAATTTTTTTGTAATATAAAGCAAAAAAGATTAATAAATCAAATGGAACGGAAGAAAAACTCAAGGCAAAAAGTGGCATGAAATATTTCAGCATAATTTTCTTTTCAACCTCTCCTAACAAATTGCCTGTTCGCTAAAATTGTTTTTAGGTCTACCTCAACTTTATTTCCCGACCCCCATAAATTAAAATTTAATTAACATTTTCTAGATTTCACAATAGCAATATTAAGGAACACATAAATAATAAAAAAAAAAAACCAAAAGGGGAAGAAGAACAACTGAAAAACTGATTATGATTAGAGAAAGAGCGAGGGAGCTGAAGTTCGGAGACCGGGCGATCCCCATAATTAAGCGACATTTGCCGGCATGACATGCAACAAGCTTCAGATTAACATAAATTTTCAGATACCCAAAGAGGGAACCAGAAAATTTTATGGACCGCAACAGAGTAAGGGGCAAAAATGAAGAAAAAAACCGAAAAAGTGCGCAACCCGCGCACCTGTCAAAGTCAAGATAAAAATACAAATTATGATTATTATGTACTTGACATCAGACAAAACAAGAAGGGATATATGGCGAGGGTAAGCGTTGGCGTGTGGTAATTGGTGGCGATGAAAATATTTCCGAGCCGCCGTCTTCTTCTAATTATTAGCGCTAATTCTTTGTATAAAAAAATCTCAACCCCTCGCTTCAAGTGTCGAGTGTCTCGCAGTTGATTGAAAGATGTGCCTAATTGATAGTCGAGCACGAGGCCCCTTTAAAATCGGAGGACTGAGAGAGACGGGTCGGTTTAAAGACACGATGAGACATCATCAAGTGCGTGTCATTGTGTAATTTGGGCTTGATTATTATTAATTTGCAGACGCCGCCAGCGTTGAGGTTTTAAAACTGAAGCTGATGAAGAGGGAAATCCGGGGAGGGTCTCAGTTTGATGAGAAGGTCTCTCAACCGCAGGCCAAAAAGAATTTTTTATTTGATTTGCTAATGAACGGGCCGGAGGGGTATTAAGTTGATAGATCACAGGAAATGGTACACTTACTCAAACCGTTTTGGGATCGATGTAAAAACTTGAAATTATCGCTGGGAACTTACCTGTAAAGAGAGCAAAAGGAAATTGTTTTAGATTATATGTTGAAATTGTACGAGATTACTTTTAAGTACTTAGGATCATGCAATGGTTTTCTATAAATGTTGTGGGAAATACTTAAAATTAGATGAAAGCTTGGTGTGCCCGGTAATTTATGATAATGATCCCAAAATTGTTTATAACATGAAGATCGCAACAAAATTGTTGTAAAAAACTTACGAATTAATTTGTTTACAAAATACTGAAAACATGGTGATAAAACTAATGCTATCTTTAAATTTTTTAAATACAATGCTAGAATAGTTCCCTGAAATTTTCTCAAATAATCTTAGATTTATGAAGAATACCATCTTGTTGGTTCGAATGCTTTTTTCTTCAAAACTAACAGAGATGTTCCCAAACCATCTATTCCAGACAATTGACTGCTCTTCAAGTCGCTTGCTAACCAATCTTTGAGCGAAAACCCTTAAGAAACTTCAAAAGTCTAGCCGAGTCTGGGCGGCGTCTCCTGGTTATGTGTTTTTTTTCCCCACCATTTCGCCCAAGAAGGGCTTCGAAGTCAAGAGTCGAAAACCCAAGTTCAGAGGAAAAGAAATATGCACAGACGAGTCCCACAGAGAGTTGCGTTTTACAGCAATCCCATGTAAGTGCCATGTGGCCATAATGCATTCGTGTGCGTGTGTATCGGTGTGTGCACAACACCTTTTACCAAGAAACAACAACAAGAAGAACAACAACAGCAACAACAATTACAGCAGTCATCACCTTTGGTGGTTTCCAGTCTTCGTCGGCGCCTTGTGAACCTGCTGAAAGTCTCAGCTCGGCAGAAACTACCTAAGCAGCCCGAAAATAACCGAGATATATGTACATATATATGTATGGTTGGAGGGAGGAGGGAGCGGAAAAAAAGAGATCTATAGAGAACCCTTTTCCGGGGAGGGGGTCGGCCGACAGGTGGGGGAGTGGCTGCGGTAACCGAGAGACTCGTTGTTTATTGTCTTACGTCTTGGAAGTTATAAAACAAAGCGTCAATTGACTGCTGCCGTCTGACTCTCAATCCTACTCCTGCAATCTTCGGGCTCTTCGTTTTTTGGCCCTGTGAAATTAACATGGATGTTTACCCCAACAAAATAAAGAGAAAACTACTCCTTAATCGCGTCTGTAGAAGCCGACAAACTCCGGGAAACGAGCAAAGGCCAAGAGGAAGTTAAAGACACCACAAATCGAATAACAATTTGTGTGGGAATTATGCATGCCAGGTAAGTATTTAAATTAGATTAAAATGGGGATAAAAATTACATAAGAAATGGAATAAAGGAAAAAAATAAACTACTTCTAAGGGGCTGTTTATTTATAATAACTATTTTTCTTCTCCAAATGAAAAATCATAAATCTTTAATAACTGCCCTTTCCAAAGCAATAAACTTAACTTTCATCACATTTGTTAGAAATTTCTCCTCTCTCAAAACGTCATTATCCTCAGTTGCCGCAAAAAAAAAAGGAAAAACAATCACGGATAATTGAAACCCCAAAGTGAAACTGGGCCATAGCCAGCATTTAAGCAATGTCGAGAGCTCAAAGGAAATCTGAGAGATACCGACAAGAGGAGCCACATCATTACATTGTAATGCTTCTGGCCATTTCACCTCCTCGCCGGTCGATCCTTAATGGCTGCAAAACACGCGTCTTATAACGGTTTTAATGAAACACATAAATTCAGGTTGAGTTCCTGGCGAACGCCTCAGAAAACTCGACTTGGGTGAGCCCCCCTCTGCAATTCCAGCAATCTGAGGCCTCTCTTCTCTTCATTTTCGATCGCCTCGTGAGCGTGAGCAGTTTACTTAAAAATATCTTTTTGAATTGTTTTCATTCCGTTTCGTTGTGTGTTAACGCTTTTTCCCAACTCACTTATTAACTGCAATTTTGGTGCATGAATTACCGAATAATCAAAGCCAAGCTGGGAGAGATTTAAGCAGATTATTTACTTTTAAAGTTGTTGTTAACGAAAAATTTTCCAGACATCAATAAAAAAAATATTTTAAAATTTTTAATTTCAAATTAAATCATTTAAACACTTCAAAATCTCTTATCAGGTACATTTTAAAGCCTGCGAAGCATATCCTTTTGTGCGCTGCTATCCTTTTTGCGCAATTTACGAGGCAAAAATGAATGGAAATGAGTTACAACGATGGATGATGCCGACAAAAGATATGCCTCTGACTGGATCTCTCAGCCCTGGCCATAAACAGTCCAACACTATGGAAGGCCACTCAACTGTGAAACAGGTAACCTGAAGGAGGGCGAACGGACGGACAAACGGACGGACAAGCGGACGGACAGCGGACAGGATACGGACACACGAGCAGACGTCGGTAAAACTACAAAAAAGAATCGAGTCGAGTCGCGTTGAGTTTGCTTTGAGGTGAAAGAAGAGATTTTCCCATTCCCCACCAACTTTTTTTGATTCCGTTTCTGGTCTTTCATTTGATTTCAATGAACTGTCTTTCTTTGGCCGCAGAATGTTGCAAGTGCGGACCGAGAACAGCCAAAACAAATAGCTGATAAAAAATGCAATTTGTATCCATAGGATACAGCTGCGAGTGCGGAACAGAGATGGTTAGAGGAAAACTGATACTTTAGTTTGCCTAATACCAAAATCAATAGGACAAAAAAGGACAATTTCTTCTTGTGGGGATTTCGTTGTTTGCGTTGTAATTGTAAACCATTTGTCAGCAACTTTTCTATATAGTTAATTTCCTCTCCCCCTCTCTCTCTCTCTCTTCTACTCTTTATTCTTCCATCTCCTTTCTCCCAAAGATGCCGGAAATGTCTTTATTTGCCATTGAATTCAATAGTCGTTTGTGTAATTTATGTGTCATTCTGCTTATGGGATTTAGTTTCTAGTTCATTATTTGGTTTGGTTATCCTAGAAGCGATATTGAAAGAAAGGTCTAATAACAGATACTGTATAGTTTTAAGCCCAAAAAAATTATAAAACGTGTTATTAACAATTTGTAAATTTGTACTCCTCCTTGGTTACCTGATTCAAATATAAAAACAATTTCCTGTTTTTAAACTTTTGTATATCTTCAATAAATAATTTATAGCTATTTGCTAGTCGGAAACTTTCCCACATCTCATTAATTAAGGTGTTTGTTTTCCACACTTTCCGCCAGCTGGCCTCCTCCCACCAGATCATAACTCAACCCAGGACAAGTTTCGCTTGGTAGCAACTATCTCATAACCATTTAAAATATTTGCTTTTATAACTTGATTATTATGTGACAGCTTCCTCATGCAGACGCTCCTCTAAAAAGAGAAGAACAAACCAATCTCCGCATATATTTCGAGATGCGTGGGTAGGATTTTAAAACTCGTTTGAGTTCCACCGACAACTGAAACCCAAAACATAATGCCAAGCGCCGGATTTGAGCCCAAGTCTTCTTCAGCGAACTCAGCTTCATGTGGGTTGTTGTCTCTTAAATTTATCGCTCATCGTTTTCGACTTCTACGCATTAATGTTTTGATTTTTATTTGAGGCTTGCTTTTTATAATTTTTACCTAGCCTTTGTCAAAATTAGTTTCCATTTTATTATCGGCACCTTATAGAAAGAGATAGAAGAGGCGCTGACGGGTTTCCGGTAGCTTTTGGTCAATAAAACCCACAAATTTATGACCTCTGAGCAACGCTTCAGCCACAACCCGTCGTGGTAAAATATTTTATATACAAAATTAATTTTCGAATTTTTGTGGGTATTTTTTTTACGGCCGTTTAATGTGTTTTATGCCCGGAGGTCTGAGGTATAATGGAATTGTCAACAAATTTAATGGCATGTAGCAGGGTGAGATGAGGCAGATTACACTGGCTGCATTCTCTTTGTCCGAAGAAAAGCAATCTCCTTGAGTTGATCCAGGGTAATCTGCCCTCCATACACAAAAGCACATTCATCTCTCCACTTGAGCTCGAGAAGAATAAACAGAAACTGGACCAAAACTAATTGAATACCATTATTTGCCAGATTAGGACGACGCATAACAAATGGACAAGGTTAGGCGGAGATTTGCATGGCGAACCCTTAACGAACTGTAGGAAATGGAAACCGAAGCGGCAGAAGCCGGACAGGCAATTGCATTTTATTGTAATTGCCAAACACTAAAAGGAGATCAGAGCTGGGTAAAACGACCTTTGATGATGTCGGGAGTCTGTGCCTGCGGATAAGAGCCCTACTTGGACCTCGGGCCGGCTCTTTAATGAACTTTTAGGCACGCACGTAGAGGACCGGCATTAATTACAGACTCACTGCGAGTCGAAGTCGAAGTTCGGGTTCGCATCTTGATTTTCCAAAGGGGCCAGCCAGTCAGACATTCTCCGGCGTAGCCTCCATTCGTTGGGGCCGTGTTATCTGCAAACGCGCCATCAAAGTAGGTGGCGCAAATTAACAAATCTTTCATGTGACCCAATTAAATCAACTCGAGCCCAGCGGCCGCCGAGTTTGGGTTCTCCTGAGCTGTTGGCCCCGGCAATTTGGCATTCGTCATGCTCGCCAGGCAATGAAAATAACCGAAGGCACTCGCCGATGTCTGAATACTGGATACACAGTGGAAAATGAGATTACGTTTTGAAACTATAACCAAAAACAATTAAAGAAAAGTAATCCATTTGATTATAACATGCTAAAATAATCATAGAGTATTACATACTTCAACAAGGTGTATTGTGTTTAAAAAAATAAGTTTATTTTTTTTCAATGTAATGGTCCCTGGGAATGGGATTCAAAGGGGAAACCAAGGAGCGTCTGTGACCAACTGAAGGTTGATGAGGGAGTCGGTGCATCGAAATGGGTAATGAGGATCACTAAAGGCGATGCCAGTCGATTGTACAGAGAACTAATTCAAGGGTTACCTTTATAGATCAAGTGCAAGGGGAAACGGATTCAGTGGAATTTAATATGAGTAGTAAAGTTATTTTAAGAATCTTATGCAGATCAAATTGCTAAGCGTATGCAAATGTTATCAAAGGAGTATAAACATTTTATTATACAAGTTGAGATAAGTTAAAAACAAGAAAATTGGTTAACTTTTTGTTGTTGATATCACTTTACCAATTATCTTAAGCTTCATAATAATTTATAGACCTTTTAAGTACCTTTACTTAGATTAAAATCTTAATGATCTGCATCTTATTAAAATTGGCTTTAAAATAATAGCTAGTGTAATACCAGCTTAAATATTTTCTTAAACATTTTTGAACCTACCATAGCATTTATCATAAATAAAAACAAAAGATAAGTTTACTTAGCACTTCTGTTCTCAAGAAATTATTTTTCTGCAAATTTCCCAAGAAGGGTCTATTCACTCACTTAATTACCGTCTGCTTTGTTTTTACTTGTTCTTAGTTAAGATATCTTGGCAAAAGTTTTTGAAAAACGCCCACTTCTTTAACCCCTCGTCTGATTCTCCCTCCTTTTCATACTCGACTCTACTTTAATCTTTTGCAAACTTTGCTTTCTTGGCATTTCTGGACTGGGGAGAAGAGTCTTAACCCACAACACGCTCATTATGTAAATGCTGGCTTCCTCCTCCCAACTGCCACTCCTCTTTTTTTTTCGCCGTCCTGCACTTTGCCTACTATTATTATCTAGAGTCGGCATTTATAACTTTGTTGTAGTTGTAAGTTTGTTTCGCTTGTTTGTTTGCACGATTTAATGCTTCATTTGCTTGAGACTCAAAAGTGGGTGAAGCTAAAAAGGTTGGAGATTTAAGGGGGCTTTGAGAAATAGGAGTTTCCCAGCCAAGTACCAAACAAGGTAGAGTGGACTCAGCCACAGCTTCGTCTGCGGCTGTTAGCTGGTTAACTACTTAATTATCTTTTGGTCAAATGAAGCCGCCAAATGGTTAAGACCCCTTCATTCCCCCTTTCCATCCTCTGGCTTATTAATAAACATGTTAAATGTAATTGTTATTCGGCGCTACCATTTAAGGGGCGTGGTTGGGCTTTTAGTTGTGTAATTACCCAACCATCTACTGCGTAATCTTTGCTCCAAAAAATAAATTCAGAGCGTGAGAAAGCGTAACAAGATTTATTAACTACCATTGACTAAATATATATCAATACAAAATGTTGTTTCTCTGTTTTATAATAATTTTTAACATGCTAATTTAAAGAATTTAAATGAGAATGCAATCCTGGCACAAAAAAGGAAAACCAGACCGTGAGAATGTGTAACCACATTTACGAAATGCATTTTGGCTCGAGGAATATCCTTGAAAGGCATTTTCTCGATCTTTACACGGAGGTGTTGGGGTAAAGTTGGTCCCGAGAAACCACAAAAATAAATTAACAACAAAATGCCAAGTCTACCCATCTCTTTTCAGCCCTGTTAAGGCCTCTCTTTCTTTCTTTGGCTGCACTCCCGAAAAAGGTATTCCAACGTTGGCCATATATGAAAGTCATTGCTTCAACTGTTCCGATGGAATGAAGGCACGAAATGGACTCGGAATGCACCGAGAACTTGTTTAAGGAGTTTCGAACAAAGAAAGAGATAGACAGCGCGAGGGGAAAGGGACGGCAAGTGAGGTGAGACCACACAGGCAAAATGTTATCTCGCTCCATAAAGTGGCCACGTTTGACCTGCTCGAGATGACTGGAAATGCTGGGAAGTCTGGCCAAGAGTCTGGGATTCTCGTCGTCTCTACCTATTTTTGGTATCCTCCTCCGACACTTGCCGGCAATTAAGTCGTTGGATCGGATCGGATCCACGGCCGCGATCGTTCATTTTTGCCCCGGTTTCGTTTTCGTTTTATCCCTTACTCGAATCCAACTTGAATCATCCGCGATCCGAAGGATTCATTCTTAGAAAATTGGCTGACGATTCGGCTTTTGTTTGTCACAGCAAAAGCAGCAGCAGCGGCTGGCTGCCTGGGAGATCCCATTTCTGTCAGCATCGTCAGCTAATTACGCGAAATTGCCCAGATCTCCGATCTTTAGTGCGAGAAATCTCGGCAAGTGTTGACTTTGTAGGCGAAATGTCTGGGATTCCAGTGCCGATCAATGGATCAGATAGCACAGCTGGTTTCGAGATCGCAAGGCTATGATCTCAATGGGTAAAAGTAGCCCCAAGGAACTGAGTAATTGTTATGGCGTATTAAAGGCGAGATGGCGTGAAAGAGTTTGCTATCGATCATGATCGCGGTTTTCAAGTGGAGCCTCTGGGGAAACTTGATGTTAACCCATATGTTAGGTGATTTAGTTTAGTGGGTTATCAGTGATGCTTAAGCTTTTTCTATTAATTTTAACTTAATAAAACTATAGTGCTCATAATTTTGCTTTAAGCTGTAAATATACCAATATTATACCATCATAAAATTTCATCACTGAATTGAAAACTTACGACCTGTTTATTCCTATATTCGCTTAGCCCTTATAACCACTTATATCCCCTTTGTGACCTCATAAACAAACTCCCGACAGCAACTCCTACTCGTTTATAACCCCCTGCCCCATCTAATCTGCATTCCAATCGAAACCCAAACCCAATCCTCCATACAATGGTCAACAATTGCAGAAGTATATATCACATGATCACACGCCGACGACGCCGATGAAGATGATGATGATATAGTGCCATATAAACCGCTCGCTTCGTTTCTTCTTTTTACACGGCCCAGGAATGCGACAATGCAAAAAAAGGGCCAACAGTGGGAAAGAGATGGGGCAACAGAAGGAGAGAACGAGACGGGGCCATTTAGTTTTGGTTGCTGGAAAATGATTAATAGTCATGCGGTGGTTGCCTTGGAGCGGGTGGGATGAGGGGCGTTCGGGGGCAGTCGGCGGATGCAGTGCCGCCAGTGGAGACGCCAACAAAGTGGATCAACCTTGCACCGAAATTAAAATACTCATTATTTCCCAATTTAAAAATAGAACGGAAATTCTTAATAATAATGTAAGCAATTAAAAAAGATGTGATAAACTTTATTAAAAGATTAAATGCAGTAATCTACTTTAGAAGATTTAAACACTCATTATTTTTTTCAATTAATTAAACAAATTGATTTGAATGTAAATTTAGTATATAAAAAAAATCAAATCTCTTATTTAGTCGAAATATGTAAGGGCATTTCAACCTGCGATCAAATGAATCCCATCTTCCTTTTTCATCGAGTCTCTCTTTGCCGCTTCTCTGGTATTATTTTTAACGATTTAATGTTTTGTGAACTGTTTAAATTGTGCAAACAATTTCAGCTAAGTGCCTGCCTACCAATGATGATGATGGTGAGCCGAGGACGATGGTTAAGGGGGACTAAAGTGGGTTCGCACAGCTTTTTGATGTGGCACAGGAAGTGCAACTTAAATGAAGCGTTTAAGTGGCAGTCGTTGTTGTTGTTGTTGTTAGTGCAGCACGGAAGGTGTCATGCAGTTGTTGTTGTTGCTTAATGTTTGCTGCTATTCACGGTTCAATGAAAGGAATGCGCCTAAAGTGTGAAGATGAGAGTGGTGGGAAATTTGCCAAAAACACTTGTACGTGACTGATCGAAATTTCACTTCGTTTATGTGCGAGAAATTTCCGGTTGCTAAATTAATAACGGATGTTAAGTTCAGGAATTTTGATTTGCATATTTCTTTCATGAAAAAATGCTTTAAAAATATTTTCGGCTAATTTTAAATGATATAATTTTTATTAATAAAAGGTAACGTCCTTTTTTTTTATTCAAAAACACTATTATTATTCTCAAATAAAACTTTTCTCATAACTTCCCTAAGACAATATGATGGCCCCAAAAAGTCTGAGTTTCGTCAAACTCATTCCCACTCCATTATCTTACGTCAAAGTTTTTTTGGTATCACTTATCGGAAATGGAAGTTGGGTTATATCAGCCACACAGCTTCACCAGTTAGCTAGCCTACATAACCACGGAACTCAAGCCAAAAAGCCCTGTAAAACACCTATCGGAAAAATAGTTCTCAGTTAAGCAATTCGAGAATGCCTGGGAACAGGTCGGAATCTTTATCTAAATGCTGGCGCTTATCAGGCGGAGAAGGTGCGAGGGGCGGGGATCAGGTGAATGGAAAGGGAATGGAATTGGGAATGAGGAGAAGCGAACAAGAAGAGAGGGCCAAACATAAGAATTTATGACTCACACGGCGAAAGGTGGAAAAGAAGCTGTGCACTCAAAAAAACAATATTTAAAAATATATTATAAATATAAGTAGCTTCTGGATACTTTTTTTATTCGTTAAATAATTTTTTAAAAAGCTTGAAATTATAAATGTTAATATAAACACTTTGATTTTAATACTAAAAGCAACAAACAAATTTATATAAAACAACTTTTATATTTTTTTTTTTCAAAATTAAACATTTTTCAAATCAAATTCAAACATTTAAATTTTTATTTCGAGTGTTATCAAAACTGAGAGTCGAGGGCGGGGGAATACTCGATCGGGAAGTAAAAGGTTCACATAAAAATGCCGACAGAGAATAAAAATCCTGAACTGCATAATTTAAACGATTTCAATGACACCTTGATTAATATCAAAGACAACACAAAAGGGAACTCGAGAACTGACCACTCTACCTGTTGGCCACCCCGCCCCCTCGGCGCCCCCTCCCCCACCAACATTTCCATGAAATTATGAACGAAACGCAACGCGCAATGCATTTGACCAAAAGATAAAGAATAAGGAAAACATATAGGAGGGAAAAAAAACCAATCAGGCAACGTTGAAAACCAAAAATAAACAAAGGCAGGGCGCAGGTAAAGGGCCAAAGGAAGGGCAGGGGGGGCAAAAGGGCAGAGGCTGCAACAGTTTACCTGGCAACAAATCAAACAAAGAGAGAGGCAGCCACGAAGAGGAACAGAGATCGCTGCACAACTTATTGCAATTAAGCGTGATTAATTCAGGATTTATACAAATTAACTAAAACCCACAGGCGATCGAGGTCGAGACTAGGTCCTCCTTGAACCCCTCCACCTTTTTCCCCCCAAACAGCGTGTAAAAGTGGTGTGACAACATTTTTGCTCTTGCACTAGCCATTGAGCCTTTCAGTGGGTTTTACAGTCCAAGTTCTCTGGATCGCCATGAACTCAAATTTGATATGCTAAATAAAAAATATAATATTCGAATTTTGCGTTTTAAATCCCAAAAGTACTTTAGAAACATAGTTTCCAAACTGGTAAAAAATAAAATATTACACAAATTTTATAAATACTGCATTTTATTTTTCTTTGGGTGCAATAATGCAGCTTTTTAAATTAACTAAGCTTCACTGTAAAGCCACTCTCATCTGGTTTTATTTTTTGTTCATCAAAAAGGAATTTCTTGAGATTTTTCGTTGCGGCTGCTTCTGCCTTTTGGACTGGTCTTGGAAACTGGAACCCTTTTCCCCTTCAGGCGAAGGGGGAGGGAGGAACAAAGAGGGTTACGATGAGCAGGCGACGCATGCGCCAAGATCTCTTGGATGGACACGCTCTCCGCGACGGACTCTCTCTTATTTAGAGCCTATCTTATTCGCATTTCGAGTTGATTTGCGTGGAATTTCATTTCCTTCGAGGTAAAGGAGGGTTCGGGAGGAGTGTTCAAGACGCCTTAAAGGAGCAAAATGAATCACGGAATCGCCCAATTTGAACGCGAATACTCTTTGTTCCTTTGTGATTCAGACTTGTTTCTTATCTCTTGCTATTTAGCAATGTTATGAAATATCCCCGTTTTATGGAGGTATGCTTTTTATTGTTATATGTTTAATTGATTTTTGAATGTTTGAAGAGAAGTCTTTAAAATAAAGGAGTCAAAAAATTAATTAATTTTCAATATAATAAGACAAACATTTAGGTAGCCATAAAAGTTATTTAAGGTGGATTAAGATGGTTAAACTGAACCTTAAGTTTAAATTTCTCTTCATTGCGACACTATGTTACAGCTCAAATGTTAATTTAATAACATTGCACTTACCGTTACTTGGTTTTTGGGGAATATCCATCGCGTCAATACCTCTCGCCTGGAAAATGTGCGTTACGGCGCTGCAATTTGGGCTGAATTGGTCGATGATTGAGGATCCTGCCACGCCTCCCGCTGGATTGGGGGCGGCTAGGGCGGCCACTTGGGGGGTGGAGCCATCATCCGCTCGGACGGTGGGTGGAAAGTGGGTGGTGAGCAGTAGAAGAAAAAGACTGCTGAGTATCACAAGACGGGCGGGAGTTGTTGTTGCTTTTCTTCTGCAATGCAGAAGCTGTTGTTGTTGATGTTGCATTTTGAAACTTTAATAACTCTTCTTTTGTGAAAGAGAGAGCTAATTTCGCCGGCTGTTGTTGTTGTTTGGCTCTGATTAAATTCGATTTGATTGTGTCTGTTCTTTTTGCGGTAAATATTTTGGCAAACGCAGACACCCACACAAACACAAGCACACACTAATACTCCGCTTTGTTTGCCGGCATTATTATGATTCAAATTATTTTTGTCGTTTTTGTTTATCAGTGTGCATTTTGAGCTTAAAGGCAATTAAAGTGCAACATGGTATTAATCGGGATTATTAACTATTAACAAATAGCGGCACACGCACTGCCAGCAATCACACACACCGGCACTCAACACACACGCACCACGACGAAAGGCAATTGAAAGCAAAGCGCGAAACGCAGGAGGAAACAGCACAGAGCGTGCTCGCGAGTCGGCCGAAAAATGTTGACTGAGGAGTCTCTCTAGAGCTGCAACAACGTCGGTCTCGCAAACAGTGTTGCCACTGTTTCAGTCGCCAATATTAAAAATAGCCAGAAATAGCTAAATTTCTTAATTTGATTTCTTCTCATTAAATAATCTTAACGGGCATATTCCTTATGTCCGAAATAAAGCTTAATGTGCTCAGTTGCGATTAAAATTCTAAGTTTTAATTAATAAAATAGCCAATTTGCCGTGAATATAAGTAAGTTGTCAGCACTGCGCAATAAATGTCGATATATCGATATTTTCTGTGCTTAGATTTCTAACCTATCCGATGCACATCTCCAAAGATAAGTAGTAATAAGTAGTAGTGACAAAATCAGATTCCAACTTTAGCGAGTGCACCAACCACTGTTATCCATGGAAGTTCGAATTTATAGAGCGGGATTTTAAAATTTTGAAAATCAAATTTATTTTAGTTTTGGAATGTTTGATACTTTTTTGTTCTTATTGCTAACTAAGCAAATATACATATTTTAAAGAATTTATTCTTAAAATATTAAAATAAAACCATTAATGAAAACGCCCAAGGCGGCGAAATAAACACATAGTAAGGGAAGTCGACTTCTAGATAGAAACAATAAAATCATGTATTGATAAAACTTAAAAAACAGAGTGCATTGCTTGAATTTCACCGTAGGGACGCGTTATCGATAGCCCGCCTCGCATTTCCCACCTCTAGACCAGCTGTTTTGGCGGCAACGAGTTTTGGCCTGAAAGGGAAGAATGTTTATTTAAATAAAACGCAGTTTAAACAACGGCTCAAGAATGACGCGGGAAAGCGCTGTGCATGAGGAGCTGAAAAAGCACTTCGGCCACTCGAAATTCAAATCGGAGCTTCAGGAAAATGCCGTTAAGTGTGCTGTCAAAAGTGAATATGGGCCAAATTCTTACCCAATCTCGTAGATAATACCTCTCGTAATTCTCTTACAGAAAAGCAGGATGTGTATGTGTCGATGCCCACGGGCTCGGGTAAATCCCTGTGCTTCCAGTTGCCCGGCTTGATGTCCGAGAACAAAATAACCATTGTTTTCTCCCCCTATTGGCTTTAATCAAGGATCAAATTGATCATTTGACCAAGTTAAAGGTGCCAGCCGATTCCTTGAACTCCAAGATGACCACCAAGGAAAGAGATCGTGTTATAATGGATCTGCGGGCCGTCAAGACAAACCTAAAGTTTCTATACATTACCCCGGAGCAGGCGGCTACCAAGTTTTTCCAGGAGCTGTTACAAACGCTTCATAAACACAAAAAACTTGCATACTTTGCGGTGGACGAAGCCCATTGTGTTAGCCAATGGGGTCACGATTTTAGGCCGGATTACCTGAAACTGGGGGAGTTGCGTGCCAAATATCCAGACATCACCTGGTTGGCCCTGACAGCCACAGCTTCGAGGGAAGTCAAGGAGGATATATACAAGCAGTTGCGCCTTCACCAGCCAGTGGCGCAATTTAGCACACCCAGCTTCAGAAAGAACCTCTTTTACGACATTGTGTACAAGAACTCCATTGAAGACGACTTCAAGCATTTGGCAGACTTCGCCCAACATTGTTTGGGCGATCCCAAGGAGTTCAAGGAGAAACCCAAGCCGCAAAGAGGTTGCGGAATTGTCTATTGCCGAACCCGCGAGCAAGTGGAGCGCATGGCAATCGGAGTTACGAAACAGGGAATCGGAGCAGTGGCCTACCATGCTGGCCTGAAAACAGGCGAACGCACTGAGGTCCAGGAAGCCTGGATGCGAGGCGATCAGCCGATTATATGCGCCACCAACAGCTTTGGCATGGGAGTGGATAAGCCGAGTGTGCGATTCGTTATCCACTGGGATGTTCCGCAAAATGTGGCTGCCTACTATCAGGAATCTGGTCGCGCTGGCCGCGACGGTTTGCAGTCCTATTGTAGATTATATTACGCCCGAGAAGATGTCAAAAGTATAAGATTCCTGCTCCAAAACGACGCAAATCGCGCCAGGGGTCGTGGCGATAAGGAGCTGCTCACAGAGAGGGCTATAAAACAGTTTGAAAAGATCACTGAGTTCTGCGAACGGACAACCTGCAGGCATAAACTCTTCTCAGATTTTTTTGGAGATCCCACCCCAAATTGTAATGGTCAATGTGATGTCTGCAAGCGTCCCAAGAAAGTGGAGAAGGCGCTGGAAATGTTTCATCGCTTGTGCATGGATGACACTTTCAAGTCGCACATTTCACTGCAGACTGACTGTTCAGATCTATACGAAGGTAAATAGTAATTATTTTCTCTGAATCATGATTTATTAAATGTGTTGCTTTTAAGGTGGTCGCCCTGGCCAAAAACGTGCTGCCCAGGACTATGCAGCTGGTGATTCCGGTTCAGATGACGATTCTGGCAATAGTCACTCCGCCATGGCCAAGAAAGCCAAAAGGGAATCAGAGGATTTCATTAAACAACAGTTTAAGCTGCGTAAACAAATCAGCGCAGCTCGGCAGCTTGAACAGGAAACCGCAACGCAAATATCTCGCATTCGTCAGGCAGAAGCCACTGAAAAGAAAATCGCAGGACTTCAGTCCACTCACCGGGAAAAGTATCTCACTGCCATCATTGATGCCTTGAAAGACAACGTAGAGAAGTGCAAAGATGACCCAGAGCAGTGCCCGAAAAGCGTGCTAAAATACAATGATTACGAAGCTATGGCAGTGGATATGGAGTATGAAGTGTTTCGCCAAAATAAAGTAGCCAACATGTACCGGCATGCCTTAGTTAAACAGGTTTGAATAAGAAGTTACTAAAAATGCTTATATTTTTTTAAACTGATTTAATTTGTTTTTCTTACAGATTTCAACTATTAAACAACTTACAGGAAAGACGCAATTGATGCCGCTTTTAATGGATTATATTCCCAAGCCAGAAACGAGTGCAAAAGGCGCCTGGACGGGGGGAAGTGTGGCCTACTTTGAAAGGAAGCTGAAAGAGCTGGAAGAGCAGAGACCCCAAAGTCTCAAGGAGGTGCCAAAAACCTTGAAAGAAAGGAAAGGATTCAAACAGGATAGCAGTAAGCAGACTTCGATTTCCTCTTTTTTTAAGAAAGAGATAAAAGAAGAACCGTCCGATTCATCAAATGATGGAGAAGGAGTAGCCATTAAAAAAGAACCCGAAGAAATTCAAATGGATGTAGAAGATAAAGACACTGACAAGACTTCTTCCAACCACGTTAAAGATGAACCCATGGACCAAGAAAGTTCTGATCCTGCAAGTGAACTCGAAAGTCAACCTGACAGCATAATTGGCGAAAGAAAATTCAAATTGATGTCGAACGGCGATGGCAGCTACGACACGCATCGCAGGAAAAGAGTTTCTCATCAAAATCAACCCAAAGAAAAGGAACCCAAAAAGTCTACGGTTAGCATGCAACATCTTTTTGGATCTTTTAAAAGCGAATCTGAAGAGGAGTTTGAGCAACCTTCAATTGGTTTCAAAACTGCTCGACAAATGCTGGAGGAAAGAAAAGAAAAATTGGGCAGCTCAACTGAAACAATTAAAGAGGAAAAGGAGGAAAAGACAGAAAATAAAGATATAGGCTTTATTTCAGCAAGAGAAATGTTGGAGAGAAATAAACTTGAAGACGAGAAAAGGAGAGAAAAAGCAAATAGAAAACCTGAAACACTAGGCTTCATTTCCGCTAGAGAAATGTTGGAAAAAAACAAACTTAAGGAAAAAAGTTTGAGTAAAGCAGATGTTAAGGAAAATAATTTAGAAAGTAAAGCAGCAAAGGAATATGACAAAAATAAATCTGAGAAAAAGGATGACCGTGACAGGAAATCTCACAAAGAAGTGTCAAAAGTATCAAGATCTGATAAGGATAAAGTTAAGGATGTAAAACATAGTTCGGGTGAGCGCAAAGATTCAGAAAGGCATCTAAAAGATATATCATCCAGGAGTAGAGACTCTAAAGAGGTAGGATCAGAACAGAAAAAAGAGAAAGATAAAGACTCGTCTCAGCAGAATAAAGATTCTAGTGAATCCGATTCAAAAAGAAGTTCGCTGAAGGACACAAAGCCGGAAAAAAACCAACAAAAGAACGATGTCAGCAAAAATGTGGTTCAGTGGCTCAATCCCTACTATAAACGAAAAATTGCCACCAAGGAACTTTTCAAAGCTCTGGCCAAATTGCTCACTCAGCGTATTTGTGACGGAAGTTTGGGTAAGATAAATAAACTGTTTACAAACCACAAAATTAATTGAAATAATTTAGGTGACGGCGACGCTGGAAAATGCTACATCAAGGAGACCTTCCATGGCCTGCAGATGATCAACAACGATCAGGACATTGAAAAATACTTCATCAAATCAAAGTGACTTCAAAGAATTCTATCTGCCAACTTCATTATTTCATCACAACGAATTGTTTCGCCTTGTTAACAGTTAATGAATCTTTTTTTTCGTTATTGTTTCGACTTGTATATAATAAGAGCCCAAATTATTATAACTCATGAAAAACCACCATATTTTTTCACTCGGACTGTTTCAAAAGTAAATAGAATGTTAGCCTTTTGTTTCGTGAAAATATTCGCTCGTACAAAATTTATTTGTGTTGGATCTTAAGTATTAATTGGATTAGACAAAACATTCGTGATGCTCGAAGTATTAAGCTTATAAAAAAACAAGAAAGGAAGCTAGCTTCGGCAAGCCGAAGCTTATATACCCTTGCAGTCATCAAATATGTCGAACAAAACGCATAAAGGCTAGACAACATCGAAGCTAAGACGATTTTTCTATTCATTTTCCATATTTTTGACTATAGATCATATGGGAGCTATACGATATAGTTGTCCGATTTTGATCAAATTTAACTCGTAATTCAAGAGTCGTAAGAACACTCTATATTCCAAAAATTATACTTGTCTGATGAAAAACAACGATATTATCAATTTATTTCCATTAATTCTATATATAATTTTCGATCTCTCCTATGGCAGCTATATGATAGAGTTATCCGATTTTGATCAAATTTAATCCGAAGTTCAATAACAGTTAGAAAACGCCATCTTGAAGAATTCAAGTCGATCTGATGAAAAACAACAGAGTGAGAATTTTTTATTTCATTCTCTTGTATTGGAGCTATCCGATATAGTCGGCCGATCCGGCTCGTTCCGACTTATATACTGCGTGCAACAACTACACAACTTTTGGGAAAGTTTCAGCACGATAGCTTTAAAACTGAGAGACTAGTTTGCGCGGAAACGGACAGACGGACAGACGGACAGACGGACAGACGGACAGACGGACAGACGTACATACATATTTCGATTCTGCTCGTGATGCTGATCAAGAATATATATACTTTATGGGGTCTGAGGTGTCTCCTTCACTGCGTTGCAAACTTCTGACTGAAATTATAATACCCTTTTGCTCTGCAAGGGTATAAAAACAAAACAGGGCAGCCGATGCGTATAGAACTTTAAACCTCCTCGGACGTCGATTTTGTACATTTTCAATTCGATGATGGCAATTCAGATGTTTCTTCGTGGGATTACAATTAGCTGGGAGACGGGGATGTGAACAGGGCTCTTACGTCTAAGTTGGAGCTCTAAATATTACAGTCCACGTCGCTAGGCGAGAATCGAGTGGAGGCCCCTTTCCCGCCAAGCAAATCCTCGTCGACCATGTCATTCCAGATCGCCGTGCACGCCGAAACGGAGGGTGATGAGTATGTCCAGCAGGAAGACCAGCGAGGTGACCAAGGAAATCGAGGCGGAGGCCATCACGAGATCCAGACGATGCATATTCGGGTGCCAATAGTTGCGATCCTTGGTGGTGGACCAATCGCGGAAAAGCAGAGCAGTGACGGCCACGAAAAGAACGAAGCCCACCAGGGACCACAAAGTAGCCGTTCTCCAGGGTGTCCTATATCATGAAAATGTGATTTGAATATAGATCTATAAAAATAAGGGTAATTCTTGTATACTCACAGATCACCGAACAGTGCCATCAGCAGATAGATCGCTGTGTAAATAGTCAGGGCTCCAAAAGTCACATAGCAAAGGGCCATAACTCGGGGAGTAATGAACACCCGCAGATGGGAATTGGTAGCAGGCTCGTCAATCAGACCCAGGCAGCATATTAAAAGGCACTATTGGAATGAAAATATTTTTTTTATTATAGCCAGTTATTTAATAAAATATTTTTTGATAACTATAAAATATAAATAAATATTTACTACAGATTAAATTACAAATTCTTGATTGTATTCAAATATGCAAAAATATATAAGAAATTTGTTCAACTCTAGTGAACTATTGCCACTTATTACTCGTGAAATTCACAGATTTTTGTGTATTAAAATTTTATAAAATCAATATTTTTAATTGTTAACTTACCAGCTCCACAATTTTGATGCATATCAGCGTGTATGTGGCCTTTTTGTTGCCGTTGGTGGTGGCAAAGGAATTATCATCAGCCGGCGACATTTCGACGCGTGAGATTTCTGCACCGGGCAATTAAACAATTAATGAATTAAATAAAACAGTTAGCTCAATTGAATATTTGGGCAGTTTGGCATTTGCTCGGGGAGAAGACACGTTCTATATGTACCTATCGATCGCAAGTAACTCATTTCGCTGATTCTGTTGAATATGTTCTCGACCTACAGAGGAAACGGAATCTTCAATTTTGGCTTTTTCGTGATCATCCAAACTCGGGTTTAATGGCCATACTTGGCCTCCGACTCTGGGTTATCGGATATTTTTTATTGGATGCTCGGTGGAGCGTGCAAACATTTATAACTAAACAAACTACGTTCTGCTGCGGATTTGTGTCAATTGATGGCCGAAGGTCTCCCACATGAAATACATCCAGTTGCAGACCGAATTGATTAAGGGCAAATTCTGGGGTGATCTCATCTGATTGGGTGTGTGGGACTTTTGGGTGGGGTTCATACATTCGCCTGTGAGTTGCCCAGATGCATACCAAGTTCGAGCTGGGAATGCGAGCAGCCTACGTGAGTTTGCAGCGAAAAGTGTTATGAATATTTAAAGCCAACTAGAATCGCTGCCTTGTGACAATTCATCTATAATTCTATTGTATTCTACCGATAATTACATTCCGACAAGGAGGCTATTGTCGCTCAATTGTCACCTCTTTTGGACACTATTAAACCATTTTCTGCTGGTTAGAGTTATGTATTTATTTCTGCACTGAAGAAAATCTTTAAAGAAATTGATTTTTAAAATTGTATTTAAAATAATAATAATAAATAATAATATTAAACTTTTATTTTTTTTTATTTTACTGTTTGTATTATTATTATTTTTTTTATTCCCTAGCAAGTTTTGTTTTTTTTTCTGTGTATAAAGCGTGGAGTTGGATCGCTACTCCATAACCTAACAATGAAATCGCTGCGTGGGTCTGTCGGTTCCCCGCATTGATTAAAGCTAATTGCATCACATAAAGAACAAAAGAAAAAAGGCCCAAAATTGGCCAAAGGCACGTACAATAAAAGAGAGTGGCGGGAAATGGGGAGGGGATTGTGCTATTTAACCCCGCGATGTGTAACCCCATAAACAACAATTAAAATGCAAGTGGAAAACCAGAAAAAATAAGTCAAACTCGAAATGAAACTGGAAACTCAACTGGAGCCCTAAAAAGGGTCACGCATAACTTTCACTGTGGAAGGGGAGGGGGATAAGGTAAAGAAGAGGGGGAACGGAAAGAGATACACAGAGAAATGGAAAGAGAAAGATGATATGGTCCCAAGACACTCCCTCTCTAAAAAGCGAGGGCTTGGACTTAATAAACATTTTAGTGTCTAGGTTCTGGTTGCAAAGGTAAATAACAAATAGATAAAAGAAACTACCACCAATTGAAATACAGTGGAATGAAACCAAGTTTATATATTTGTATAATACATATAATAATTCTCAATATTTAAAAAACCTAACTTAGAGGGTTTTAAGAAAATCATTTGTAGTAAATAAAAATGTTTAACACTTTACTATAGTATTTTGAAATATAAAAATGAAGTAATTTTATCGTTTTTAAAATTATCAAATACATTTAATTTTTCTAAATAAAAATTTTATTTTATTATGTTTAAAATGTTATTTAAAATTCATGATGAAAATAAAGTCACACCGTTACTAATTCTTTTAGCCATTATATGCTCCCTATATAATCTGCTCAATCATTTTCAAGCTGGCGGCTCTAAAAGATTGGAGTTTCGGTGGTTAACTGTTTGCGTGTTGTTGCTAACGAGTGCTTCACGTTTTGGCCCACACTCGAACACCTCTCATCCCCCCTCTGAACCAAAAAAAAAACAAGTTTTTTTCGACGGCGCTTAGAAGAAGAAAGCCCAAAAGCCAGAAACCAAACAAAACACACGCAACAAGCCACGAAACACAGGAAAAAAGGTAAACAAAACGTATTGGCCAAGAAAACTCGTTTTGGAAAACAAGAGAGCTTAGCTGAAAGAGAGTTACTAAGAGAGTGAGGCTACCTGCCACACCTGCGTAAGCTTGGCTTAAAGAGAGGATTTATTCTCAAAAAAAAAGGTGGATGTTTTTTTGTGGCCATCACTGTGAATTAACCTTGTTTCGATTTCAGGCTCAAAAAGGGATATTTGTTCTTCCTTTTGTTTTCTTGTTCCTTAGCAGCCCTATAACTGGTCTGAGTTTTGGGTCAATGACTTGTTGTTGTTCTCGATTCTCCGTTTTTGTTTTGGTTCTTGGATTCTTTCCAAAGAATTCGCCCAAGCAAGCCCCAACTTGGCTTGCTTAATTAAGCCTCATTTGCAATTTCCTGAAAACCCAGATCCGAAGAGAACTATCATCTGTATCTTTCATCTTTCAATCAGAGCCAACTTGGGCAATTGAAAAATGCAACAAAACTTGTTTTTAGCCGATGCCGCCTCCCCCTTTTGCCCCTTTTCCGCCCCCTTGGGTGGTAGCCTCCCCCTCACACTCGCATTGATATGCACACTGCAAACTGGTTGCAAGAGAAAGAGAGACGGCCAATGGGGGAGTGAGAGGGCAGAACCCACCTCAAAATGCATATATGTATAAGGCGCCTACTGTACTTGGTCATCGCCTTAGTTTTAGCTCCAGGCGAAGGGCAGCTCGCGATTTCCCAGTTGCATTATCCAAACATGGGTATTACCAAAGGTAAGGGTATATTTGTTAAATAACTTTATTAGGCTAGACGAATAAATGTCTCTATCTTAAAATGTCCTGAAGCTGTGACTAAAATTCCAAACATCTAAAAAGAATTTTAAAATTTGGAGTTCGAAATATTTAAGTAAAATAATCCTTTAGTGAGTCTTAAGTTCGGAATAAGATCAGAAAGGAGAAAACCTAACTTACTTAAATATGTTTGGTTTGTTAAAAAAATGTTTTTTTTTATAAGTTTTAAGAGTATCTATTACTCAGGCCTTTTCGTTTTCAGAAAAAACAGTGTCATACTTTTCCTTATACATAAGCAGTTTATTATCTAACTTGATTTTTTTATGAGCCAGTAAACCAAGCACTAAAATGGGTATCTTGAAGTCCCATAACTCAGCTACATCACTGTTGCCTGCATGTTTGCAATTATTTACCATATTCTTGCCAATAGTTGCTACTGCTTTTGGTTTTGACCTCATTCAAACCCACTCCGCCTGCAACTAGTAACTAACTTGGGTTTTGTTTTAGCACTAAGCATGCAACATTTTGCGATGTGGGCGGTATGGGTAGGGTCTTATAGGGGTGGTTGCTGTCGGGGGAGTTTTCTAGGCGACTCCTTTGGGGGTTGCTGGCAAATTCAATGCCAAACCAATTGGCCCAGGCTCGTCGGGATTTACCCATGTTTCACGGGGGTTACTGTCACTGCTTTCATTCTGTTATTGTTTCGTGTCGAGCCTGTCATTGAAGGTCAGTGTCCATGTAGTATATTGGTTTTGGATCGAAAGGGGTTTAGTCCCCCCAAAGGGGAAATCGTGCGCGTGAAGGCAGTAATTGAGTGCTAATATAAACAAACTTGGCTCGAACTGGTTTTGGCGGTTGAAGAATTTTGCAAAAATGTTTACAAAGTATTGAAAAATTCAAAAACAAACTTTTTTAAAACATATAGTAAACAATATTTACTATTTTATGTATTATATCATTTAAAGGAGATACCAATATTGGTTGAATTGTAAGTATATGTTTATTTAGAAATCTACCTATTTTTTTTAAGCCAATTTAACTTTTCCTAAGTATTTGTCACCTAATTAAAGCTGCATCAAAGGGGAGGGGCCGCATTGACGGTGAGAAAATTGTCAGTGAGTGACATTAAACAAACTAATTTGTGTTAGCTAGTGTTGTTGTTGTTGTTTTTGTTGTCGTTGTTGTTTTTGTGAATTGTGCAAAATTAGCATGTCTAACAATAACAACAAAGTGCTGCGATCGTCTTGCTGATGTAGTTTTTGTTGTACACAGTGCTTGTTTATTGTACAATTAGCTCTGCTGGGTGGGGCCCTCCGATCTCACAGACTCCATTCTACAGAGAGATCTTCGCTGGAGAATCGAAACTGCGACTGAAGCTGAACAAACTTTAGTTTTGTTTTTCGAATGTTCGGTGCATTTCCAACTCTTCTACGAATTAGTTACTGTCGAGCAAACGACAAACTGGTTTTAAGTTTTACTATGAATTTTGTTTCTGGGTTATGGTATTACATTTTTCAAATATTCGTTGAACGGTGCAGAACACAAGTGCAGCCAAATGTTTTGGGTTAGATTTTTTAGTTATGTCTCACACTAAATGCACAGAGATAAATGAATAAATTTTTTCACGCGCGCTAGATAGTTTCAGATATTTCACTTTTAACTGCGACTTGGAGCGGAATTGCGTTTTCGAAACGCTCTGAAACCGACGAAACGCCAACGACAACTGTAACCTGAACCTCGGTTTCAAAGCCCGCCAAACGAGCCACAGCCCATGGTACAAGCCTCGTCGGCATCGTCAGACCGTTGGCGAACGCTCTCTGTGGCCTTTTCCCCGATTTCTCTTAAGAGCCTCGACAAATGTTGTAACCTGAACCCAAAACTAAAACCAACAGTTCCAAAGCCCGCCAAACGAGCCACAGCCCAAAACTTAAGAGAGAATTGCTAGGAGAACTAACGGTCTAAGAGAATGCTGGTACACACAAAAAACTTGAATAAATTACAATATTTTCACAAAGTAACTGTCCCAAACCATATGAAGTAGTTTTTTCTTTGATTCCAATAAAATTTAAGGAATACATGCAAAATTTAATAAAGTAGTAAGGCCAACGTTTTTTTGTGTGTAGCTTAAGAGAGCACATAAGAGAGCGCTTCGAGCGCGTTTAAGCCAAGTCTACTGTTTTCAAACGCTGGACAAATATTGTATAATAATACAAATTAACACCTGCATGCCAAGCAAATAAGATAAAACTTATTTAGGCTGTTGTTTTTACTTTAAAGTTCATGTGGAAATTATGATATGAATAACTAGTACGGGATATTTTTGAAAATGTTGGGTAGGTTGGACGCGACTGTCAAGAACTTTTATGAAATTTCCCTTTACTGTTAGTAGAGACCTAAACCAAAGGCAAAGCTTTACTTACAAGAATATAAACACATGGATTAATTTTGTTATTAACTTTCGTGTTTTGTTTAAATTCAATTTATTTTATTTGAATATTGTTTTTCTTTTAACAAAAATATTCACAGATGTAGAGATGAAATAAAAACGTAAGCAGTTGGGACACTTGAATAAATACAATTAAAATTATGCTGTACACAAGTCTAGTGACAGGTAAGTGAAACTATTTACAAAAAAAGGTGTAAAAACTGTTAAAATCATGAAAAACAAAACTTAAACACAGTCTTTCCGTTTACAGAACTCTCAAAAACAATTGCTGCTACTTATAAGATACAACTAACAATAATTATGCGAAGAATCGACAACTAAGTAATTACAACAAAACATGAAAATGTACAACTAATTCTACCATCCAGTCAGCATAAATATGTAAAATTATTTTGATTGGTATTGCTCTTGTTTTGATTGCTTCACAGGACTAGGCTGCTGATGCTGGGTCATCGGAAATATAGGATATATATAGAGTAGAGTCCTAAGCATATTTTACATTAATTTCACTTAATGGTTCAGTTCTTAGCTTTTTTAGTTGTATTTAATACAAAACGCTTGAGAGTAGGCAGGGCTTGTGAATCAGTTTTCAGCTTCTGCAGACGATCAAAAAACCCGATCGCTGAGCTTCAGACTAAGTGGGGTTTTGGGAGCCAACAGAAACTCAAACTCCGTTTCCAGGGGCTTCACGAAGCTCACATCGAAGGCCAGGACCATCTAAAATAATAATTATTTAACTCAAATGGTATCTTGTATCTCGTATCTTATACTAACCTTGGCTAACAGCAGCACCACTTCCATTTCCACAAAGCGCTTTCCCGGACACGATCTACGACCCACTCCGAAGGGCACCACAATGCTGGCACTGTCCACATTCACCGTGAAATTCTCCGTGGCAGGATCGATCCAACGCTCTGGGCAAAACTGCTTGGCTCCCTGGAAGTTGCTGTCCTTGTGGCAGGCGATCATATTCTGACATAACACCACGGTCTGGAGTAAATAAAAAAAATTATTTATTTTAATGTTATTGCCAAGAAAACAATAAGAAAACTTAATGGGATTTTAAGGTAAATATTAAGCACGGTACCTAATTCAATGTATGTTCTTTTAAAAGCATAACTATGTTTTTCTAAATTATAATTTTTATCTGGTGAATTTATCCCCTAACTCACCCCTGCATTCAGCGAATAACCCGAAAGCTCCATGTCCTCCTCCAGAATCCTGGCCAGACAAAAGGCCGTGGGCCTCAGTCTGTAGGACTCCTGTATGCAGGCCTTGGTGTACGTGGCATTTGTCAGAGCATCCTGCAGGATATTCGTATCCCGATACTCGCAAAACTCACTCAGGATGCGAGGTAGGGCTTCAGGACTCCCAGTCACACTACTCAGCACAAACAGCAAGGTGTTGGCTAACTAAAAAATTAAAATTATTTAAGAAGAAAATAAATTAAAATATCAAAAATAACCCATACCGTTTCTATGCCCGCAGCTATAAAGTCTATAATGGCGGACTTCTTGTCTCGAATATCCAGATCCTTGAGCTCCAGAATATTGAGAAAGATACTCCGCAGACCAGCAGCCTCGTCGTCCTCGCAGGCGGCTGATTTCTTGAGTTCTTCCAGCTCGTGATCGATGATCTCGGAGATCACACTGGTTGAGAACGATTCGAGTTAGATGGGAATTGAGAGTTAGGGAGCCCCAGATAGGTGTGTACCTACTCATAGATCAAGTCCTCGGCCTTCGCGAACTCCCTGTACGTTTTGGTGGGAAAGTACTTCCACAAGCCCAAACCGTAGTAGGAATCCCTTTGCGAGATGAAAAGCTGTTTCACAGCGGCTGCCAGTTGGCTGATCTTCTGCGGCTGTTTGGTGTCCACAGCCAGGAAACCCATTCTCCTGCCCAACATCAAGGTGCACACGGCCTCCAGACCCATCAGATTGGCCAGCTCCTCGAAGTTGGGCACCACCAGGGTGTCGGGATCCCTTCTGGCTCTCAGCAGTTCCATGAAATCATCGCAAACCGCATTCAAGGCGGGCAGGAAATTCTGCAGCACCCTGGGCGAAGTTATACTGGAGGTGAGCGAGGATCGCAGCTTCTGCCACATTGGTCCTTGTTCGTTCACGATTCCCACACTGGCATAGCGATCTGGTCGGGATTGCCGGTACATCACGATGATCTCGGTGGGCGGTCGGAATGGATACTTGCTGGGGTACTTCAGCACCTTCTCCAGATCCTCGCGGTTGTACAGATGCACAATTGGCACGTTGGAGGGCATCACCTCCAGCACAATGTCGCCATATTGTCTGTTGAGATCTTTAATATAATTGATTAAACATATTAGTTTCTATTTCTACAAATGTCTTCTGTTACTTAAAAAAATCAATACACACATACAAAAGTAGGTTTAAAGAAATGACGACTTCAACAATCACAATTGAGTAACGACTGGTAATAACCTGACTTAAAGAGTTACAAAACACCCCATATTTTCAATAATGTTTTACTTATGGCTCACTTGAATTAACCTGATTTCCTTCTTCAACTAATATTAAAGGTCTATCTAGATAATGTCTTACCCGCATATACCTCGTGCAGCTTGGTCATCTTGTAGCGGCGGAAGAAGAGCAAGAATATCCACTTGGTGCCCAGGAAGGGGATCCTCTGCGGACCGGGTATATCCCAGATGCCACGCCTCCTTCGCCTCGGCGCCTCCGGTTCGATTGGCGCGGCATGGTAGCAGTCCTCCAAGGGCGTGTTCTTCAAAAGAGGCCGCAGATAGATCTCGGCCAATTTTTGCCGGTGGAGAACGCAGTAGAAGCCGAGTAAAAGTGCCAAGGCCAGCAACAAAATCACGGCCATTACCATGAGGCGCTGCAATTAGAATTCTGGGTCTTACTTTACTGACTTAATCCACTTTAGAATCACTTATGCTAATTCTCCCGAGCGGTTTTAGGCCTTTAATTGAAGTCTGGCCAATTTGATTCGACTCGATGCCAACCGGTCGACTAATTCGTATTTGGCTTTATATAGCTTTTTTATTTTTGCCACCCAAACCACGGGTTGATCATCGATTTTGCATTATTATTGGCAACTGGCGATAACACATTGTTCTCGGTTCTTGGTTCTCTGGTTTTTTGGCTATTCTGCAAGGCAAATGTCTGGCGAAAAAGAAACAAGCTTTATGGCTTTCCACATCAGATAAGATAATACCAACCGGGCGTGATAAAGTTCAAGGTTAATAGCCGAAAAATTCGTGTAACGATTGTGTTGCGAATTTCGTCAGCTTGCAAAAGTCTATAAAATGCGATGTTTATTTGGGGATATTAAAGTTTATTTTCAACAAAAATTCCACAAGCCCCATAAAAACTTTCCAAATTAACAATAGCATTTTTGAATATTCAAATCGATCTTAAGAAAACCTGATTTGATTAATGAAAAGTGGAGCTGTTCTAACAAAAATAAAAGAGATCTTGGCCTACCTTAACCTACACTTTCTAGGGTCTGAAAATTATTTATTGGTTTTCCAAGGAAATGGGAACGTTTCTTATTGGTTTTGTTTGACTCAGGTTTTCCTATTAGAATTTTTGTGGAGACCTTTTTCTATTTTCCTATTGCCAACCGGATATAAAAACTATATAAATACTCCGAAAATCGATTTGAGCCTCAAGGGGTTACCTGCTCCAAGTGATTAATGATTGGACCGGTCAAACAAAAAAAAACCAGAGGGAAGAGAACCACTGATAGATGATCAATTCTAATATTTGCCCTAGCCACACAACAGCACAGCCACACGATCGTTTGGCAAATAAATCCGGAATACGAATAGAGAACCTCGCGATGACTTTGGGCTACCGAAAATGGTATTTGCGAAAGAATCAGAGGGCCCGATAAGAATTGTTCGGGGAGACAGGTAAGTAATGTCTTTATCTACGTGACGCCACATGCCGCATGCGATGTGCGTGAGATTCGGCGGGAGAGAGGTGTGGTAAATATAAACCATTAATGCAAATTTAGCTGGCCGATAGGCCTGTGCAAAAATCAAGAACAGAAAGAAGAAAATAAACTGGAAACTGGAAATACAAATCACAGACATCTGAGGCGAGCACTTCCTTCTTGGGGCTTAATCACTTCCTCATCTCATCATGAGATCTCGCTTCTCATCGCGACGCGTGCGCCGTTCTATGCGCTTCTCACTTTTCCAACGTGCTTGGGCTTAGAACAACAAAAACACAAACTCGCTTTTTAATAAGAATTCTTGCGAATTCTTCACTGGTCCGGCCCCATTCTCCGGCTCACTCTCTGATTAATATGCAGATGGGATCCACTCGCGACTCACAACTCCACGACGTTCTCATCGTTAGAGTTGCGTTAGAAGCAGGCAAGGCAGTGGCCAAGCAGATGGCCAAAACCGGCTTGGAAACCAGCTCCCAGCTCCAGGCCAAAAGAAGCAGAAGAAAGCACCCAGCGGTGGGTAGAAAGCATATTATGTAACCGATTATTATGTAAAACGAGAAGCGATGGGAAAGTTCTTTCTTCTTTCTCGTATTTTTGTTTTCGTCCCCGATCTGTTTTGATCTTGGAATTTCACAATTTCTGGCCGTCTTTTCTTCGGCTCCCCTAATTGGGTTAAGACGCAAATAAAAATTTCGATTTTTTCGTTTCTTTCTTTTTGACTACTCTGTTCTGCAGTCATTAACGCTTTTTGATTACCCCAACAAAAATGACATAGAAGAAATCGAACTTTATGGGCTCGGGGATGACGTGACTCTTAATAGTAGGTATATCGGGAATTCAAACAGATTTTGTGGAAGAATGAACTGGAAGATTTCATTAAAGTATTTTTTTTTTCAAGAAAAAATATTTGGATGGATATCCACTTTAATTCCCCAAATATAAATGGAATGGTTTTGGGTTGACTGGTTGTATTAATTATAACAAAATATATTAATTATTCCTGCACTTCAAGATTTGAGCGATAGCTATGTGAACTAAAATCTCACACCTGTTCTTTCACTTTTCTTATCCGAGCCAGCTTCTAATGCTTTTCTAACACAAGACTTTTTCTGCGAGTTCTGGGACGGAAAGCAAGTTTGGTCATGGCTTAGACCAGGCTTTCTGCAGATTCAGCAGCAACAAGAGTGGCAAAACAGCACAAATCTAATGAAAAATTTCTCTATTTCTATTTGCGAGGCTTACTTTGTCGGCGTTGGCCGTTGGCCGTACGTTGAACTTGGCCAAAGCCAAAGTGATTTAATGGATACACAGAAAATAAAATCAATTTGGAATACAGATTTATGCTAAATTTTATACATAAGTATAGATTAAGATATGATGGTATACACTCGAAATACAAAAAGATGAACAACAAATAAAAAGGCACTGTTTGTAAATCTATTTAATCTTTATTGCCAAAAAAAAAGTGTTTTTGAATATGTTCTCTTTATACTCTTTATTTAAATATTAATAAAGTAATTTTAAAAATAATATTTAATTTTAATTTTTTCCGTGTAGACCCCTCTCTGTTAGCTTTTGTTTATCTCTTAACTTTTGGCAAGAGCAGGAGGTAGGAAACAGCTGACCGAGGAAAGAAATTGTTAAGCCAAGTTTCCCGTTTGTCGATGGTGGCCGTGACCATGAAGCCCCGTCCGATGTCTTGGCGTGTGCACTCTATATATATATTTAAATGTGACTGGCACAAGTGACATAATCTGCTGATGTCTGGCTCTGCGGATCGCCAACCGTTTGAGCTGAGCTCGGGTCTTCTGTAACTGCGCAGCGGCCCAAGTTTTTTGACCAATTTTTGGGCGGGTTCTTGATTTGGAACGATTTGCATAAATGTGAAAAATGTGCCAATAAAAATAGCCACGAATAAATAACGAGTTAAGAATCAATCGGCATATATAGAAGAATGTAAATTCTGACGAAAACATAAACTTGTTTATTTTGCAAAAAAATCAGCAGGAAAAAAAGGTGAATTGTTTCACTTTTTTGTGTCACATTTTGTGGCCTGTCGTCGCTTTTTGGCAACGTCTGCAGGCCAAGTCGCACTTACGTTTAAATATTGTGTTTACCTGGTTTTTTTTTATGGTGTCCTGGCTTTTAATGTGGTGGAATGTGCGATTGGTAGTCTGTCTGACGCCAACAATTAATAATATAAATTTGTCCAACACCCGAAATTAATTCTTGATGCATCAGCAAACTTCGGCGAAAAAATTGAAATCCAGTCAAAAAAGGAAGGTGAAATGTGATCGCAGAACATGTCGCGAAAAGCCATCAAATTTGCGTACAGCTCGTGTGGGGTTTTGGGTTAAATATTATAAAGCGGGTATTTGAATAACACTTCAATAATGTAGGCGTGCGACCAGCACATTAAATCTAGGTCATCAAAAGTTCTTTAAGTTGTATTAAAAATTATTTGTAAACAGTTTTTGAGAAGCTTAGTTAATCTTTTTGTTATTTAATAAAAAGATTTATATACGGAAGTGTAATTTTAACAAACGATCTTTATATCAATATTCGCATATAAGGGCAATAACATTGAACCACTGATCCCAAAAGCCCAACCCAAAGGTAAATGCATCATCATTGACAACGACCCAAAATAATTTTAATCATTCGGTCAATGCTCGTTAAGTATGATACAAACACAAAAAATTAAGTTACACAAAGAGAGTAAAAAAAATAATAAAAAAAACATTTCAAACGTAATCGATTGGCATTTACTTTGTCAGATATTTATAACATTTTCGGTTTAATATTTGACAAACCAGATGAAACAACCACAATCGACATCATCGATGCGAGAATCTCCACCGTATGATGACGCTTTTTTTAATGATGATAATGAACTTGAAGCTCTCTCACATAATTGATAACAAAAGAAAATCATCAAAAAATTATTATTATGATTTTTTTCTTATTGCGTTACACTTGAAAACGCTCGTGCTCGCTGATAAATATGAAATAATAATGGGGAAAAAATTAATAAATAAATAAAAAATGACTTCAGCACGCCGTGAGAAGAGAAGTGGAGAACTGAGAGGCTAATTGCAATTTAATGCGTTTGTTTGCCGAAGTATAACACGATTTATTTTTCAAGATACACACGCACACTCTCATACATTTCATGTTTATATTTTGTGAAGTTCGATTCAGTTTTATTATAGCCGTATTGCATTTTATGATTAACTGCCGTCGCTACGGTTGTGTAAATATTTAATTAATATTTTTAACATTCCATAGAAATTGTATATATGAGAAGAACTGAACTTGATTTGAAAGGTTCTATGGAGACTGGCACAAATTTGAGAATTAGGAGGGAAAATTAAATACAAATAATATAAATATTAGTAAAACAACCAATAAAATTGGTTTCGTAGAATAATGTAACTATAAAAATTTGTTTAGATTTTGATTATGTACATATATTCAAAATAACTTACCACTTAAATGGGTTTTCGTTTTAAATCCAATATGTTTAGATCCTTTGCAGGCTAGGTCCGACTTTTATTCATTTTTATTAGCATTGCATTCAAAAATGCTTTGATTATCACCTTGTAAATATTTTAGAAATATTTTTATTTTGCATCACTTTTAATTGTTACATTGCACATCATTGTTGTTATTATTTAAAGCTTTAGACAATCGTAGTTTCTGGTGTGGGGAAAACAATAGAAACTTCTAATCACAGACAGACATTGCACTTTTGGACTCTGTTTTTTTTTGCTCGTCGATTATGATGCGTTTGATGTTCTTGTAAATTATTTATGGTAAACAGAATATATTTAATTAGAGCCGTGGCCAGGGACACTATATTTCGGATTGACCGAGCCCGCAACCGAATCCCAGATCTCCGATCACCGATCTCCTCCGCGATCCCTGATGGCGTCTCTTGGTTGCGACAACTGCGAGGCGAGGCTTAGTCAAAGACTGAATCGCTCCGTTTTTTTGAATGGGGAAAATGCTGAGCCGAGCCCAACGCACACCCATACACACACAAACACACACAAACACACACAGCGAACGATCACTCGGCACTCACGCACACGATCGCGCACTCGACGATCGGCACTCACGATGGGAGGCGGTTTAATGGAGAACCACCAACCACGCAACAAGTGCTTCGGCCGATCGATCGATCCAATCGATCTCTGCCCGATCTCGACCAGCTGTTCGAATCCGTTTCCAGTGAGTAAGGTTCTTCGTGCCTGCTGCTCCCTCTCTTCGGGTTCCCTGAGGTGTTCGCCGTGTGAGAACACAGTCGGGCGTCCCTAACTTGAACCACCATCTGTCACCTATTAAAATCGAGCTGTGGAGGCTGTCACTGATATGATATAGGGTTTATATGTGTTAAAAATATATGTGTATATAACAATTAATATTTAGTAGACACTACTACATTTACGGTCCCTCAATAAAAAACAATTTTATTCTTCTTTCTAACCAAAATCAATGCAACAATCAAAACAGAGTGTTTTAAAGAACCGGAAGTCCTTAGCTTAAAAGTATGCAATGCATTATAAAAGCTTAGAATTGGTTTTTTATAGGTCAAAAAACCTACTTCGTTATTAGATTAATATATTACATTTTTAATAGCATATCACATGATGTATATCTCTCATATCAATTTATTTAATTGGGGAGCTGCTACGTTCGAGTTACAGAATATGGACTGTAATTGATAGCGCCGATCACTCTCGCTCTCAGTGTCCCCACTCCTCTCCTGCTGCTTCTTCTTCTTAATCGTCGTATTCCCCATGCTGCTGATAAGAACCCATGTGTGTGTTTGTGTTCTTTTTTCGCATATAGAAACTCAATGAAAGTTTGCCAAGAAATAATGCCTCAAGGCTTATTGAAATGTTTACTAGTGGCAAATTTATGCAACACATTACAGCAGCGACGGCAGCAACAACAACAACAACAACAACACGAGCAGCTGGGCGCAATGCGTGAGTAGAAGGGTAGGCAAGTGTGCGTGAGAGATTGAGCGTTCGTGTGCGTGTGGGTACGATCCGTGAGGTAGGTTGCACTCCACATATATATTCCATGTTCCATAACACAGCCCAATATAACAGGTTCGCCCCAGGCGACGAGCTACTCTAAAGAACCGAAATCAGCTGTGCGACCGGCTGTCTGGATGTCCGAGCCGCGACTACAATGTTGCCACTGGCTGTGATTTTTAATAGAGGGTATACTAGCAATCTGATGGGTATATTAGCTCACATTCAATTGTCATTAATTATAAACATTTTTTGCAAAGAAATACATATGTACTTTAATCTGTAGTAGTGGTATATATGGTAATAAATTAAAGCTTGAATTATTCAACAAAATTTAATGGCAATCATAAAAGTATTGTTAAAAGAAAAATAAAGGAACTTAAAATCAGCAATGGAAATGGTTCTTTGATTATAAGACGACACTGCCTCTAGGATATCCTTTAGTCTTATCACGTTTGCTATTAATCCTTTACATGCAACTGCGACTTGTGGCAAGGAGCCAAAAGGGGCAGAAACTGAAACGATCGTGAGTGTCGCTCCAGTGTGCGTTCTAATTGCCTTGATTGAGTTTTAAATTAATGCGAATTAGAGTTGTGGTTGTTTTAAAGCCAAACAATGCGCATGTGTGCATGCTTGTGGGCATTTAGTTATATAGATATAGTACAATACTCAGGAAGGTATTATAGACCTACATAAGATCAGGACTGTCTCTTATAACATTTCCCAAATCATAAACAACATCTAGTTGAAAGATTAAGCATATAATTTTAAATTCAAGTCCCTAAATTAGGTCAAGCATTTTAATTCTAAAAGATGTTTTACAAATCTTTAAAATTCACAAATTGGGATTGTACATCATGTTTCTACCTTCATACAATGTGTCCTTAAAAGATTTTATTACTCTAAAATCTGTCATCTCAAACGGTATCCTTAAATCTAAACCCTTTCGTATCCTCCCATATAAAGTAAGTACTCTTGACTCTTATTATCTTGTAGATTCGTATCTTATCCCCCTCAGCTGTCACATTAGATACGATTCCCTCGTAACTCCTCCTCCGTTCTTCATCCAGTCCGAAGATTCACACGCTCTCCTCGCAGATGGATAAATTCTTATCCTGTCGATCAGTGGAATACAAATTGAATTTCTAAGCAATCGCCTGGTTGGCCGACTGAATGACTGACTGACTGACTGCCTGAATGAGTGACTGAGTAGGCATTGGCTTTGCATTACTAATTAACTGTGCAGTTGCTGCTACTTACTGCTCGTGATGTTCTTCTGCCGCTGGTTGATCCCACAATTATGCCATACCAGACATCCCGCCTCGCCGCCCATCATTTTCCCCATAACCCTGTTACAACTCCTTCGTGTTGGTCGGTCAGTCAATCAAAGGTACAAAAACAAAAGGCAGCGTTGTTAATACTTCTTTTCAATTAGCTTCACACAGCCACACGGCCAACAACAAGAACCACGCGAGAGCCTTTTCCCAAGCGAACAGGTTTTTCACGCGACGACAACAATGTTGATGATCGCGATAATGAGAATCGGTTCACGATAATGAAGAATTACACTGAACTTAAGAATTTTCGAACTACAGTTTACATTTAATTTTTCTTTTCGGAGGAGTATGACTTTTTGACCACTCTCCATGCAAAATGTATTTATCTTCACAATGGTTTCAATAGAAGTAACCCAAAACTTAACTACAGAGTCCATAACTTCACCAATTTTAACCTGATTTAAAGATTGTTTGGGAATTCCTTAAATCTTTTTTTTATATTTTCTTGAAGGCCGATTTCTTTATTTCTAATCATGATGGAAATTTTAAATTTGTTAATGGTGACCTCAACTGGACTCAACAGGCCCTGTTCATGACATCAAGTTTTTCAATGACTGTCAGTGAAATTATTCACTTTTTAATATTTTAGGCAATTGAATATTACTTAATGAATATTATTTATTTTATTGATTCTTAATAATTTTTGTCAGTGTAAAATAGGAAGCAGACGATATTCACGATGTTCTTTGGAATATTCATTTTACGATTAAGTTTTCCTCCTCTTGTTTTGGGTTTTTCAATTTTGTTGGTTTTATTGCTTGAACTTATTCACTGTCATCGATCGTTTTGGGGTCTTTTTGATTTTATTGTGCCGAGGCAAAGTTGTTTTCCTTTTAACGCGCCCGCCGCGACTTTCTGGCTCGCTTCATTTTATGGAACTAAAGCCCACAGCTCCGGGGATCGGACTCTGCCACAATTTGAGGCAGGGCTCGGGCCGAGACAATTGCTTTTGCCGTCGATCTGGGAGCTGAGCTCAGCTCTCGAGCTCAGAGCCAGCTCGCAGCTCCCTTAACATTTAATGAGCATTAACAAGCTGCACTTAAGTGCAATAACAACAACAACTGCAATAGGCTGGGGGGAAAGGGGGAGGGGCAGCCGGCCACAACAACAATTGATAACAAGTAAGAATACTCCAAAGTGGGGGTTACGGCAGAAAAGAGACTGAAGTCGGCTAAGGTTAAAGCGAATGGGTGTCTTCAAATGCCCTGCACGAATCCGTGGAAAGTTAGAATTTTTACATAAAACCATTCTTTATATGATAATTTAAGTTGATTCGAGTTATTATTGTATGGAAAGGCCTTAATGTTTTCATCAAATTTATAAGTAAGTTTAAATAGCAATCAAGAACATCAACAATTCTTAAGGAAAAGGAAAACGAAATTCGATTTTTTTCAGATATTGAAATATATAATTTATTTACTAATGTTGAGATATAACAACATTAATTTTGATAGAAACATTCCAGTTAAAATGTATTAAAAACAATTTTTGACCATGGTATTTAAAAGTATTATAAATTGTAGATGATCAGATATGATTTATTGTTAATAGAAACCTAATTACCTGTCATATTGTCATATTGCGTGGCAGGGTAACAGGAGCCCCAGACAAAAACAAAACCATTCAGAATGCAAGCTCCACGCTGTCTGAGTGAGCCCACAAGTGGCATCGTTGCAGGTTGCAAGTGTGTGCGAGTGTCTCACTTGATTACCCACGAGCTGCAAATTCATTTCTGCCTCCTTTCTTCACAAGTGGCCGGAGAATCGGGAAGCCGGGTGCATCGGGGACTCCAACAGAAGACAGCCTTCAGGGGCTCTTACAGTCAGTATTCTTTATTTTTTTTCGCAATGTTTTCAATGTGTTCCAGTTGCAAGCGGTAAAGTGATGCTGAGGGACGCATCTGCACACATAGTGACCCAATGATCTACAAAGGGCGCGGTCTTCCCAAAGAAAACAAGAGAGAGAAAGAACAGGAACGAGATGGTCAGAATAAAAGTGAAATCAATCGAGGCGAAGTTTAATCAATCTATACAGAATATTAAAACAACAAAACAAATTTAATATTGTATTAAATTGTGGCTTAAATATGAAGTAAATGTCCTGTAAAAAACTTATTTTAAAAATATTATTTAATAGGAGAACCCTTTTGGTTTTCTTATATAAAAAATATTATATGAGTAAAAATATAATAATTATTAGAGAGATAAAAGAGTAATGGGTTAACTTTTTTCTATTTCCTAGGTAAGCCATTTTTAGATCGCAAACTTATGACCAATAACATACACTATTTTTCTCTGTGTACTCATGCTCCCATTACCCCTTACCCTCATTTCAGCTTCCTCCTCTCCATTCATTTCCACTTATTATTGCTGATAGCTTGTCCTTGAACTTGACCCAGCAGCTGTGGCTGCGAAGACGATCTGCCCTTTATTATTATAATTTTTTCTTTATGCTCTTTCTTTATCAAGCACTATAGCACTATAGTACTACACAAGTGCTTACTATAATTAATCAGTTGCCGCTGTGTGCGTCTGTGTGGGATCTTCTGAGTGGCTACTTATCGGTTGGGGGTCCCACTTTCTGGCCCCGTCATCCGATCTCCGATCTCCGAGTCTTGTAATATATTGTTTAATCTCGATTCATTCACAGCTTTTTTTGCGCCGTGAACATTTTTCAATTTGACACCTTGCGAGCAGATCTGTTTGCACTTTTCGGCCTGATAACACCTAAATACGTCTTCAAAATTCATGAATTTTTATTGGACTTCGAGCTTATCGTTTAACGAGTAACGGAAGTGGCCAAGAGATCTGCGGGGGCAGGGGGGAGATTCCCAGTACGATAAGGCTAAAATAAGATTTTTGGAATAACGAAAGATGGCTTACGTGACCGCTTAATAGGTTTATTTATTAAATTGAAGGTAATGACATAATAATGGGCAACATTTAAATAATTTAATCAATACATATTCGAATTATACAAAAAGCATTTTGTTTAATATAAAAAACCATGTTTTTATTCAGTGATTTCATTTGTATAAGTACACATTAATGCAAACTTATTTATCATACCAGCTTAAGCTCACATAATTATACCTAAATAAGTCGCAACCAATTAAGCATACGCATTGTTGGCCCGCAAAAGTTATCACCCAAAAGACACGTGTGCGGGCCTATGACAAAATGTTCCATAAAAAGCGCCAATTGCAAAAAGTAGCAACCTAAACCACATAAATAAACCGAAAACAAAGCAAAAAAAATGGCAATAAAAAAGAAGTAACCATTAAAATAGCGCCATCCATGAAATTGTAGACAAGCCGACCGAGGGGAAAAGGGTTGGCAATAAGCGAAGGTAATGCGAGTAGCCATCGAAATTTCCACCTAGACTTACAGCGAATATTTCGCAATCGTTTCTGATGACCTATGAGAAAGTCTGGGAAAGTTGAGCGCTAATCGGGAAAAATATGTCACTGCAGAGTGAGTAAAAAATACGAGTTGCATTGCAATCCGTGCCACTCCATCCAGTGCAATTGCAGTCGTAATCAAAGCCAAAGTCACAGCCTAGGCCTCGTCTAGTCCACAAATGGACAATATGGGGGAGATAGAGAGCTCCGGAAATGCATTATGCATCACATAAAAAGTGTGCAATCGTAGGCCCTAGAAAAATAAAGGGGTTAATTTACAAGTATTAATAGAAATGATGCAAATATGCAGACAAAATGCTGAAAGCGGAAGGAGGATAAGTAATCTAGTTTATTGGGAGACTTATAAAGTTGTACTCTATAGAAAGCTCACCTAAAAGATTCCACAATGTTTTTGAATTGGATAAGTCTTAGAGAATATATATTTTTTAAAAATAATAAATTAAACCATATTAAATCTACGTATATGGGAAGTTAAAGGGTTAGTAAAAGAAAAAGTTCTTAAATATATCAAAGGGATTTAAAGTACAAAAAACGCGCAAGGATGAATCCTTCTTCGATTTTTAAAATTAAATAATTGTTTTTAGTACAAATTAATTACTTGAGCTAAGGAATCGACGTAGTGGCTCAGCTCGTCAGCCTACACAACTCTTGGTATCTCTTTGGAGTAAAAAACCAGCTTAAAATTATGCACTGAAAGTTTTTAAAAAACATAGCATTGCTCAAACTGACTGGCATATCCCCAAATACTTTTCACTTGTTTTAGGTAAGAATCATTTATAAATGCAGCCACAAGGTATGCCTTTAATTTTTGTAACACTTATATCTATTTAATACAGGGTGAAAGGGGAACAAAAAAAGGTTTTAAAACCTTAGCTACCGCCACTTAATTTTTATAAATCTCAACAACGCTAACAGCAACAATAAGAGTAAAACAAAATGTAATTAAACAAAACCAACCAAAACCAAAAGCAACAACCATTACGACAAACAACCGCGGCATAAACAGCTGCGACAGTTTTCGACTTTTCTACATTACTGAAAATATTCAGAGGGATATAAACGAAACGGGGGAGTGGGGTTCGGGAAAACCCCTTTTACACAATCCGAATAACACTCCCCCTTTGAACCCAGCCCAAGCCCAAAAACCACAAAATGCGTGTTTATTAATTAAGCGCATTTGTTTTCATTAAACAAACGTTTTAATTGAGCATGAAAGTTGGCGCCGCCAAAATAAACGCGACAAGGCAATAGACGTGGCCATAAAAACGAGCTGAACCCTTTAACCCATGCCACCCACCTGGCGCACACAACCGAACTGGCAGAACCGACATAATAATTAATTTCGCTGTAATTTAATGGATTTGCGTTGGTAGACATAAGGAAAAGCTGCGGAAATCCCAATGTGCTCGCTGGTTGATTGATGAAACTGTTTTTCACGACGATTATTACTTGGGAACGTGTTTTGAAATCTTTAAGATATTTGAGTTATAAATAAAACGAATCAATTAATAACGAAATCTGAAAAGTATCATAAAAAAAAGCGCAAAAATAGAGCTCGGAAGTTCTTGAAAATTCAGTTCAAAGTTTTTGTTTTATATTCTGAATTTAGTTTATGACCTTTTACCATAATTTTTTCATTTCATCATTTTTGGGATATGAATTTTCTGAAGGAGCGACTAACCCATTGTTATTTTGGCTCACTTTATTCTACCATTCATCTTGGAGTCTCTGACCCGTCTTCTCTTCAACGAGTCCATTGGGTGCAATTAAAATTCGGCCCCGAAATTATTATTATTGCTCATGAAAAACACTTTGCCACCAACGAGTCCTCCGCCCTTCCGAAGGCCAAGCTGGGCCAAAACTTTTTGGCCAAGACTTGGACTCGTTGGGATGTTTTTAAAAGCACTTTATACGCCAACCACACGCTGCATGATATAGATCTAGATCAACCCCCTCCTCGCCATAGTCGCTATGATTATTTTTCATAAACTTGGCAAATGCTTTGGGAAATCCATTTAGCGGCCAAAAGCAGCCGCATTACTTTATCTCTATCTGAGGCCATCAGGATTATGATTTGTGTCTGGTTGTGGATACTTGAACTGGGCGAACTGACTAAATTATGGGACAGGGCAGCAGCATCTACTATATATACGTTATGACAAGTCAAGGAACTTGGAATGGTTGGCCAAAGTTTCTCAGACCACAAGCGCCAAAGTGGCAATAAAAGCAATTTGATAATGATATATGTATATGGGTTAATAGATAAGAAATAAAGGCGATTGAATTCAAAAGGTTGTACTTATTAATACTGACCTTAGCTTTGTAATTAGTTTTTACTGCAATTAAATATTTTATATATCTTACACATAACTTTTTTTTATGATTTTGGATTTGTACATGCTTGTGACATAGCCTCCTAACAAACTGATTCACAAGCCGAAGCTACCTTCCATTCTTTTTTTTTTTTAATTTTTAAATTTTTGTCTCGAAATTTATGGGCTCAAAAAAACTGAAAATATAACTAGTCCACTTCTACTGAGAAAAACGATAATAATAGTGCATATTGTGTTGTTAATTATCCGTTTACTAACAATTTTAATTTAATGAAAATGTAAATTTTCCGCTTTGTTAGAAGAGCAAAGAAAATTTAAATTTTTCGCTTCGTTAAGCGAGTTTATAAAAACCCAACTTAGCAAAGCCGTTCTGTTCATTCAAAATGGGAAAGTCAAGGTGAGAAAGAAGTCAATAAAGTAGGAATAATTTTTGTATCGTCTTATAGCCTTCTGATTTTGGGAATCTTGGCATTAATTGCAATCCGAGAAGTTGCAAATACCAAACCAGGACCATGTCGAAAGTTAAAACAACAATTTCCACCAGTTTGTTCACTTAACTTTTTTTTTTTTGAGCTTTATTAATATTTTTTTATTCACGCAGACCAAAATGCAGGGAAAAATGTTACTTCGATCGATGTACCTAAATAGTTTTGATACTGTTTCGACATTTCAGCCCAGTAATTTATGTATTCGCTACGATGTGGCAGCACCTGAACTGAAGGATTACACAGTTATAGGTACTGACAACAAGGACTACGTAGTTCTATACAAGTGTAACTACTTCAATGTTTCCAAGACTCACATAGGTAAGTTATGGGATCTTTCGTTTATTTTTATAATTTTTTTTCTAATTACACCACTCTAGAGTTTATCAACGCATATACTAGCGTTAAAACCCCCAGTCCTGCCGTCTTAAATGGAATTTCCCTGGCTTACAAAAAGAATGGCCTAGATGAAAAACTTATTATGACCCTGTGTCAGTGAAATCGGGAGCCAGAAACCAATAGAATTTGGTGCATCCGAAATAAAGATCTAAAATATTTGCCTGAGAAATTTTTAAAGGTTTTTATTTAACTTGTTTTTTTTTTATTTGTTTGTTCCATTTTCCTTGTTTGCTGTTTTACAAATTCAATTTGCGCCAATGTGCGGGGTAGTTTTCCTCTCACCTCACTTTCTTTCCCCATTTCACCATCAGCTTGTCATAAAAATATGCGACATTTCGTTTTTATCGCTTTTGAAAAACTTTATTCTTGGCGCTTTGGTGTTCAATTCCTCCATGTTCTCTCCATTTGCGCGTTCTTTTGATTTTGCCCCTGCTCGTTTTTGTCTTCTTTTTTATTTTATTTACAATGGCAATTTTCTTTGTTTTAAACAAGCAGCGCATTGCTTTTTATTTGTGACGCTCGATTGGCGATTGGAAAGCGCCTGATTGGCTGCGATTTGTTGACATTTTTAGGAAAGTACTATGGAATTTTATAGCTTATTTTAATTAAAATAAAACGTGTAGTAAATAGTTTACCACACTACATAGATCTAAATTAAGTTGTTTTGGGTAAAAAAAGAGGCTTGCAAATATCCAATTGGCAACATAAAAAAACCAAAATATATCCATTCTTATATTGTATGTATGTTTAATAAAATTAAAACAAGTTTCGTTTTGTTTGTTTTCCGGTTTCTGAAAAATTTTGAAGGGACTTTTTGCATAGTATCATTTTACTTATAAATATAAATCAATTCCCTTAAAAAAACTTTTTTTATATAACTGATTATAAAATTCTTCCACTGTATTCTTGCCCCACCCAACCAACACCAAGTTAACATCATCAACAACATGGTCGAACTCCACTTCCACCACCCGAAAAGAGGGGAAAACAGCTTTTCCGCGTCGCCATAAAATGCAAGTGGTCAAGTGGAGGAGCTCAAAGCCAAAGTCAAAGAGGAAATCACAAAATGAAAAACGAAGAAAAACAATTAAATGGCTAGAAGCAGCGGCAGCAGTCGACAGAAGCAAAACAAGCGAATAAACTTGGGAAAATTCTTGGGTGGTGCGGGGAAAATGTGGAGCTGGCAGTGGGAAAATGGGAAAGCGAAAACTGAAAGCTGCATTTGCGACACGTCGAAAAGCGTCAGCGCCAATGGCAACTCAGTTTAATTGAAATCAAGTGGATCGGAGGGCGGAAAATGTGGGTGGGGGCGAATGTGGCGAAAATGGGGATAGGGTATTCGGCGGGCATCGAGTGGAAAGTTGATTGCCGGGGTGGATTGCAAATCGAATTGAAACGCCGAAACGTATTCGAAAATCGACAGCAAACGTAATTGAAATTGCATGAGCAACAATGTGCGGTGGGAAAAAAGTGGGGATCCGGAAAAATTGTGGAGGCTGTGGGCGGGGCAGAACTGCCAAATGGAGGAAAGCCAAACGAGTGGACAGACCCCCAATCAGCCGCTGCTTGCTTACTTTACACATAAATTGGTAACACTCAGACAGAAGTGGGGCACAAAAAAAGACAGAAGGTAGAATTATATAATACACTTCAATACAAAAAAAAAAGGAATATCTCTTCAACTAAATCATTATTTTTTGTGGCCAAAAATGCTACTTTTGAAAGAATATTAGTTATATTTTAGTGTAATTTATTTCAAACTAATTTAATGTAAAAGAATTGTGTTATATTATTTATAGCTGACTTCATTTTAAATAAATATTTGTTTCATTTTAAATCTCTATTAAATACTCCGGGTCTTGTAAAAGTCAATGTTCCCCCTACACAGCAGTAAAATTTTTCCCAATTTCATTTCCTTGACTTCTTTGACTTTTTATGGATTTCAATAAGTTTTACTGTTACCCCCAACCACAGGAAAAAATTTATTGGCCATGTTAAAGAAATTAAATTCTCAGCAGCTGACAGTTTCTTAAACTGATTAACAGTTGGCAAAATTTATATTTAATTACTGCGGCAGAAAAATAAATCCAATTTTGCAGTCAGATAAATTTCCATTTAGTGATTCATGCAAAGATCTCGACTTGGCATAAGGCAGATTTTTGAAGCAATTTGCAAATTGTTTTCTAAGCGCACACACACACACACACAGACAAACACCAGCGGTGGAAAAGGACTTCAAGGCGGGCGAGGGGGTTGGAAAAGTGTCAGCAGAATAAATGCTGACAATAAATAAAAATGGAAAATGATTGAAACATGTGTCGGGCATTTTCGATTCTTTGATATGCCATGCACGTTCTATCTGCTCTCCTGCTCCTATATCCTTACTTTCCTGACACTGTTTCTATACTTTGGCGTATGTCAATAGCCTGGAAATGTAAACAAATAAGAAAGCAATCAGAGGCGACATTTTCTAACCTAACGTGAGTGCGCACAAAAGTATGCTATAAAAAATATGATGAGTCTGACGAAGCGGCGGAAAATGTGAGTAAAAAAGGGAGAATGCTTGCTTTAACACAATATGATTTGAAATAATACGATGGCACATAAAAATGGTTGCCAAAGAAGTGTTCACATTGTACTAAAATGAGGTTAAGGGTGGAGTACAACATTTTTCTTGTTTTATTCTACTCACCCAAAAAAATGTTCACGCCTAAAAGGAATTGTTTAGTTCACTTCAAGTATTTTCATATCCCTCAAATAAAAAGTTTTGTATTAAGATTTAAGTTAATATCAAGAGTGATTTTTAATAAATACATATAGGAAACAACAAAATTTATTTTTCCATTATTAAGTCAGTAAGTAACTAAAAATAACATACGAAAATATCATACTACTTTTTTCTTTTTGTTTAATCTTGTTATATTTAAAAAAAAAACCCAATTATTTATGATATCCCACTAAAATCATATCTTAATATTTGCCCTAAACCAAAACAATATCCCTCCCTTTCCTATCAATATCAATAAGCCATATCGATGTCATTGAATGACAGGCCCAACTAATACCTTATTGATTGCCCGACCAATAAAACCCACCCACAGAAGCATTTGCACCACATAACTCGGCATCAGGCGGCACATCCTGTTGAAGTATAAAAGGGTTTATGGCTTGTTTGCAAAAAAACAAAAATAAATAAAAATAATAATAGCGCAGGGAAAGAAGAAACAAAATCCCGAACAAACATTAATTTGTAACGCACGTTTGGCCAATTTCGGTTTTACAATTTTGACCAAAAAATGTACCCCAAGTGACCGCATAACGAGCGCAAATCAATTTGCCACGTTGATAAGCAACCCTTTGATAACCCTTTTTTTATCCCTTCGCCCAATGGGCCTATGCTGTCATAGCCGGGGATTTATAGATATTAAATTAGACAGGATTTTAACACGCGCACGTAACTTTGACATACATCAACCGGACCTAACTTTGCACCACACAACAAAAAAAAAAATACAAAAAAGAAAGAAGTAAAGCAGGGGAGACAAAAAACAATCTCAAATAATGCAAATTGTATGCCAAATGTTGAGATTTGTTTTGCTGACCGAGACAGAGCATAAAAAAGTTACACATATATTTCCCGATACGAAAACACACATGAGTCCCAGCTGCGCCAGTCTTCGCATCCTGCGGTTGCCCCAATTTCATTTACGAAACGCATTATAATCATAATAATAATAATAACAGTAAGCAAAGATGACAGCAAATTTCAAATAGGTGTGAAATGAAAACTCTGTTGTGCATAGATTGGTCAGCAGTTGGTTTTCGGGTTTCGGATTACGGGGATCAAAGGGGTACAAAGTCGCAGATGTTATGTGGCCAATGGAAAATTCAAATTTGGAAAAGGATTATTGACCAAATATTGGCTGGGATTCATGGGAGGGTTTGGCCTTAAGTTTAGATTGGCCATGTTTAGAGAATTCGATTTGTGAATGTGGTCAACAAGTTTAAGATTTAAAGAACTAAGTTGTAGTTAAAATTAGAGATTTGTTTTCTGATATTTTAAACTGATTGTTATTCATAATATATTTATAAATAATACCTTTTTTTATTATTGTCTAGATTATTTCTTAGAAATTCTACCTTTAAACATAAAAGATACGTTTCCAAAAGATATTTCGTTCCTCGATTTACAGTTTAATGAACTGTGAGGAAGGGGTAATCCCATCTCGACGCTCTCGTCTCCCTCTCATAAGCACCAATCCAAGACATTAGCCATGGCTATTTACCTTTCCGTTCGTCTCATTTGTGCTCAGATTTTAGGACCAACATGTGAAAGAAAATAAAAATCTCACAAATTATTTATTAATTACCCAGCAACCTCGGTTGATTCGACTTAAAAGGCATCTTTGCTGCGACTTTGGTCCCAACTTTAGCCCTGAAATAGTGTTTTCAATTCTCTGCTTATCGGTATTGTAAATTTTAATTTCTCTCTCCAGCTTCCTTCTCAGTTTTATAATTTTCTCTTTTTTTTGGCACAATAAAACAATAAATCAATCACAGTTAGGGCTTGTGTTGTTTTGTTATCTCTGACCAAGTTTTTAGTGTTTTGTTAGATTTTTTGTGGGATTCAAAAATTTTGAGGCCTTGTGATTACACTCTAAAAAAGACTATGCTTTCCTTAAATAATAAACTAAAAGTATAAAATGTTTAAATAAATTTGTATCCTTAGATATCATTTTTTTTTTGTAACCTATTAAATGTTTAAATAAATATTAAAGTAAATAAAAATTATAATCTTGTATGTTACTAAAATATTTAAGGTGTACATTTTTCAATGCTTTTGGTAAGAGATCTGTTAACTATGATACGACATTCTTTGACATGTTTTCTGCCATGAATAAATTTATATTGAATTATTTAAGATCAAAGCAAAGATGCGGGCTGTTTAGGAAAAATATGAAAAGCGAGGTATGAGTAAGGTTTTTAGGAGTATTTAAAGTTGAAGCAGTCAACATTTTTATGGGTCGACAAAGTCAATTAAATAAAGAACACAGTCGAAAATCAACAAGCTGTGGTGGAAATGACCCAACACACAAGAAAGAGATACTCACTCAACCGTTGAGTGGCTTCTCTCTCCCTCTCCCACTTACTTTCACTCATTCAACAATGGCGGTCGACACTCTCTCTCCCTCTCTTGCTAAAGGGGGCGTGGCTTGGACTTCGATTCCATTTCCCATTTTATTCCAATAGTCTCTCACCGTTTTGTCTGAGTAAATTAAAATTTTGTGTAGTTTATTATTAAATGAAGCGCATTTTTGTATTTGTATGTGGACCGGCCGTCTGTCTGCCAATGGGTGTATGTCTTTGTGTGTAACACCAGCAACAGCGGCATTTTTATATAGATAAACATAAAAATAAATCGTTGGCCGTCGGTGGGTTAACCCAAACCCACCGACAGGCACATAATAATATTAAAATGTTAATTAGCGTATTAATTCAGTTCGGCGCTGAAAGAAAGGGTAGGGAAAATCAACACATAAATATTTGAAAGTAAAAATAGTTTACGGTAATTATGAAAACTCACAATAATGTGCAAAGAATATAAATGTTTTGTGGCATTAAAAGCATATATTATTTCGCAAGTTAAATTGGTTTAATTTTTCCTATTTATAAACATTAGACGGTTATTTACAATAAAAGCTTTCGACTTAAGTAATAATTTTATTATTGTGTTACAACGACTTTCCAACTATCCATATAGTTTTCCGTTTACTGCTCTCATTTATCGCCATCGCAATTTTTAATTATTTTAATGAATAACGCCAACGAAAAAAGCACCCAGCCCTTCTCAATATTTATAGCTTTTTAAACAAATAAACGGAATTCGCAGTCGACAAAAGGCCACCCACAATCCAGAGACCCTGGGAAAAAGCCATGAAAATGCACTCAGCCCCACCAATACAATGGCCAGAAGCGGACAAAGAAGGTGCGAGCGAGACGGAGAACACTGCCAGTACCAGGATAAGTTCCCGTTTCAGTCCCAGGCTCCAATCCGAATCCGAAATAGTTGATTTTAATGATGTACATAATAAAATTCCCATTCGTTTTGTGCCAATGCCACTGCGTTCCAGTCTGCATTTTATGTTTACACTGATTGTGGAACTCTCTTGTGGGCGAGAAAGAGACATTGCGTTGTGTGTGACCAGCTCGACCATATCCAGCCCTCTCGCTCGCACCCGCAAGAGGTGATGCTGCGAGTGGAATCCGGAATACGGAGGGTTGAAGCCGTACCCCCAGCCCAAAAGACTGAAGCTGAAACTGAGATTGTGCGACTGAGGGCCAGTCGAGTCAATTTCGAAATCATTCGCTAGTCGTAGGCCTAAACAAGCGGACACGCGCGGGTCTTCATTCACTCCGATACTTTCCGGCCACGGAGTTACCAAAAACAGTAACCTGATCTCGCCTCAAATCGGTGGATACAAAGTGTGGTTTTCTAAAAACTAAAAAACGATTTGAACAAAAATAGTTTTCGGTTCGCGCAGTCGGCCAAAATTGGTTTCGTGTGTGTGAAAAAGATCCAGTGATCTTAATAAAAAAATAAAAAAAAAACATTGAATAAAAACTATAATGTCTTCTAAGTTGGGAGCTTAACTTAGAACACCTTTAGTGCTGATCATTTCAAATGAAGAACCCACGGAACTCTAATTAATAAAATCAACACCTTGATCCCCAAAAAAAAGACATTTCATAAACCAACTTTTTGGAAATTTTCAAAATTTGGAGTAAAGATTTGGGACTAATTGGATTTTTAAAGCGCAATTCAGAAATTCAGTATATTGTAAAGGCATTTGCCTAATAAAGAAGGATATATCAAAGCACAAATGTGTAAGATTAGAAATTGAAAGGAACTAATCTCTAAAAAAGAAATAAAACACAAAAACTTACATTAACCAATAGATCACTAAAAACAAAAAGTACTGAGAAAGATCTGTAAGATTCGATCTTCTCCGAGTGCAACATTATCCGTAGATCGATCCCAAGCTGGGTAGTCCATTCCTGAGCATTACGCCGGCGGGTGGGAGCAGTAATCCCTCGCCCACGCCCCCACCGCCCGACGCCAAGGTGGCGGCCAAGCAGTTGGCCCAGAGCTTCCAGCTTTCAGCCAATTCCGCGTTCAATTTGGCCCTGCCGCCGGCCTTCTACCGCCAACCGCCACAGCATCCGGAGTGTTTGGAGTACGGACACGAAACGCCGGAGATGGATCTGATAAATCCGTATATGCGACACCACAGCTTCGCGGCTGCCGCACAGGGAAGTCCGCCGTCGGCGGCACAACGTCATCATTTGGCGGCGGCCATGAGCAACGGATTCGCGGACGTTCATGCCCATGCGATGGCGGCAGCGGATTACCAACAACAGTTGGCAGACTATCACAGTGCAGCGGCTGCAGCGGCGGTGTATGCCAACAACAACAACAATAATAACAACAATAATAGCAGTAACAATAATAACAGCAGTCCTCTAATGTTGCTGAAGGCGGCACATGGCGGAGGTTTAAAGGATTCGGATTCGCCCTCGACGACACCGCCACCCGCCTCCTCCAGACTCCATTCCGATTCCTCGCCATCTCCGCGATATGAACACAACTCCAGTCCCGGTGTGGACAGTGCCAAGTCGTATGCCTTGAGCCAGAGGAGCAGCGGAGCGGAGGATCCGTGCCAGACCAGCGAATCCGCAAGTCCACCGCCGCAGGGGCAAAATGATTACAGTCCCGAGAATCTCACCAGCCAGCGGGCCAAGTTCCAGCACCACCATGGCGTGAATCCCCTGGCCCTGCACAATGCCAACCATGGGGGAAACCCGGGACACCACAACAATAACAACACCATGGATCACAAGTTGCCACTGAGTTTTCTCGGTCCTCCGCTTGCGGCTCTCCACTCGATGACCACGGAAATGAAGACGGGACAAGGAGTCGGTGGCTCGTCCGCATCGGGCAATGGTTTGTCCTACGGACACAGCCCGAACTCCCATTTGATCAGCGATCGCGGATCCGGTGGCAGCTCCTCGTCGTCCTCCACGGCGACCACGAACACCAACAGCCAGGGAGCCCCCAATCCGCACGGCATCGACACGATCCTCTCCAAACCGCCGCCGGTCACTTCGGCGGGCCTAAGTGCTTTAACAGGAGGTGAGTTACTGAACAATAAAATTAGCAAACAGTTAAAATAATACAAAAGAAAAATGTAGTTTAAAATACTAAATCGGAAAATATAATAATATTCATAGAAATCAAAATATTTTTAATAATTTAACAACGTTGAAGTAGTAATGTAAAAATTTCATATACATTTTTTAAATTTAATCAGATAACGTGAAATGATTTATAAACATAATACAATCGAACTGTTAATTAAAAAAATTGAAAAACTATCTTTTTATTTGGTTTTAATTAAAGATGATAGAATTCACATTTAAATAGATGAGAATAATAAGAAGAGGTAGACGAGAAAGCATTTATTTATTTTTTTGATTGATTTAGGAAGGTATAAAAAATGTAATAATTTTATAAGCTTAAAAAGGGACTCTATAATTTGCAGCAACTTTAAATCTTACCTTAAAAGCCTTTTAAAGACCTCTTAACAACTTGCACCTACAACTTACTTTTCCGACACCCCAATTCAATTCACAAAATCATTATGCAACGCTAAAATATATATCAAATACAAATCAATAGACATTATGTATGCACCAACACTCACACACTCACACACACACTCAAAAAACGCGAAATATTTTAAATGCTTCAAAAACTCGTTTCGCAAAGCAAACAGAAAAATAAAAGAGCCAACCCACCAAACAAAAACGAACGGAAATTGTTGTTTTGTTTACGAATCCGGTTTGGCATGATTCCATATGATTCAATAAAGGCCGCTCCCCAACCCACAGCCCCCCTTTTTTGTCATTACGCCCCCTGATCCCTTTACCTAATCAGGGCAATTTTAGATATCGGGCACAGCGTTTTCAACGAAACCCCAATTGGTTATAATATCCAATTGCAAAATTACCACAAAACGTAATGAGATACGCGTTTTAACGTTAAATGTTGCAGCAATTAGTTGTCAAATTGTTTGTAATTAAATCAAAATGACACACGAAAAACGTGGGCAATATGGGTATAGGGGATAAAATCTGTGACGTTGTCGTTTCACTAAAATGATTTTTTGTTTTTCTGCCTCGCTGCCTCTGATTTTTCGACTTTTTCACTTAAATGTGGACCAATTGTGTGACATGACAGTGGATTGAAAGGGGGGAGTGGGGCGGACAGGGTGCTGACAATTTGCCATAACATTTTTAATTATTTTTAACGAGGGCGTTTATGTGATTTGATTCGTTTACTTTTTTTCCTCTTTAAATGTTCCGGTCACCGAAAATGTCGCTTATTCTTTTTATGACAAATTATTTAATGGCCTTTAATTAATTCGAACAAATTCCGTATTGTATGTGAGTTCGGCATGAGTGGGCAGAAAAATTGGCCAGCTGAGAACAAATTGAGCGAATATCTCATGAAGGGGAAATAAACTTTTGAGCGGATTAGTTAATGGGGAGGGTATTTTGATAGTGATTATTCAACTGATCATGAAGTACTACGTGCTAATAGTGGCAATTGTGATAGATAGAATTTTATTACATCAGTTTGTTAGATCATTAAGGTATTTACAAAAGGTGTAAATGGATTGTTTGATTGTTGTAAGCTGGAACATTTTTAAGTATCATTCTAAAGTACTTAAAATTGTTTTTAAGTTATACGGAGTAAATAAAAATATTTAACTTGAAGATGAGTATTATTATAATACTTAAAGATAATTATTTTATAGGATAACATCCAAATTTAATTGTTATATATTCAGAATACATACTAGGACTACACAAGTTTTCCCAAATTTTCTGTTAAATTAATTACTAACTTTTTTTATCCCGTTGGCTAATTTTCAGCTGGCATTCCCCGCTTCTCGATCGCCGCCGCAGCAGCGGGAATGGCCCAGTATCTGTCGCAAAGCCAGGGGGCGCCATTGAAGACCCACGCAGGACACATAGTGGACCGCACGCACCTGTACTGGCCAGGACTCCAAGGACTGGTGGCCAATCCCATCGCGTGGCGCGAACGCCTCTCCAATACGAGTAAGTGAAAAGACTATATCCAAACAATAATTAATTTGCAATTGATCAAGTGATCCACAAAGAGATCGCTGCAATCAGAGCTCGGTGAATCGGGCGCGTAATTTGGTTTCGATTGTCAGCCACGCCACACCTCGTTACGATTTCCACTTCCTGTTTAAAGGGCGGGGATTCGAATCCGATTGGAATAAATCGGGGGAATCGGTGGAATCGGGGAAATCGGTGAATCGGGGGAACCGCTAACAAAGCGCAGCGAATGCCCAACTAATGATCACGGTGATCAGGCGATGGGCTTCTCAAGTGATTACCAATGCGGCTTACAACGGGGGCAAGTTGCATTGTCCGACTCATTAATAAGTGTTGAGGAACCACTTTGACACGATCAGCGGGTTCACTTCGGCATGACTCCACACAAAAGTCGATAATGATCGCGATGATGTTATGGGATGGCACCCCACCACATATGAAATATTAATTTACTGGCCAACCGATTTCTGATTTCAGATGATTTCTGATCTGGTTACTTCATTATTATATCTATTTATAGCCGTCGCTAAGCTCATTAAGTAATGTGCCACCAGCTCGAAACTCGTTTTCCTTTTCTCCACAATTGTTTATTTGTTTAAAGGCCCCTCTCTTTGCTCTCGCTCGTCATTATCGTCTTCGGGTTCGCATTGGCAATTGATTTGATTTAGTGCTCTGGGCTACTGCTGCTGTTGCTGCTGCTGCGGCTGCTGTTTGCCTTTTAATTGCGGCCATGACTTTGCAGAAAAGCATCTTGGCCCAAAAGTCGGAAATCGTTCACAATTTTCTTGCATTCAGGCGATCGATCAGAGGCAGAGAGTGAGTGAGATTTGTGGCACAGACCCTGTGTTTATGTTTGTCTTGTGTTCGATTTGATTTCTGAAGTGTGTCGTTAGGTGCCGAGGAATTTTCACGCTTTTGGTAGCTCTGTGGGCAACATTAAGCAAATATTGATTTAATTGATTTGCTAAACAGAGCAGCGACTGATCAAGTGAATGGGTAGGAAAAGGAGACTGGATTAAGTCAGCAAAAAAATATATGTTTTTTGAAGTGGATACGTGGTTAAGTTCTGATCCGAAAAGCACCTGGTTAAAATAATAAAGTTTTTAACTATTTCAGCCCCTAAAAAATGTGAATGAATTCTTAAAGTAAACTCCTCAATTTTAACTCCACTTTACCAGATAAAAATCAATACTAATGTATTTGAGAATCCCAGACAACAAGTCATAAAATAGAATTGAATTTGAAAAACATGTTTCAATTGTCAGTTGCTCCGGCTCATTGTTTCCACATCATTTCTGTTTTGGTTAACTTTAACCACGTAGAACATTCTCATATTTTCCCTATTTACATAAACATAGATCCATTCCTTATATCCATTTTTTATTTATCTGCGTATACACGTATTTATGGCTGAGAAGATGCGACAGCTGGTGGGCCCAGACGGAGAAAACTTTCGTTTGCCGAAAACAAAATGTTAAAGCAGACTGCCTGTGTATATATATAATGTATATAGGAAGATAAAGGCAGACACAGACGCTGCGAGAATATGTTGCCACATTATTATCTAGCAAAAATGCGGGGGGTGGTTTGTTTTACTTTATTCAGTTTTTTCTTCCTTCTATCCCGAAATGGAGCATCCCAACAAATATATGTATGTGTTTGTGTTTATGTGCTTGTAGGCTGTCATGTTAACAAGGGAGAAAGCTTTTCCTGCTGACGGTGTGTGCGTGTGCGCAAAACACACACACACACACAACCTCATTTGAATTTGTTTTCCTGCCCTGGAAGGCATGCTACGATTTTTTGTTTTCCTCTTTTTCAACACATTTTATTTGTTATTAATAATGCAATTGCATTTGATTAGCTTTGGGGCGGCATTATTTACTCTTTGATTAAGCCCGGATTTTTTCATTTCTTTCAATTGCCGGGTTTATTTTTTGTATTTGCATAGATGTGCATTTCCCCACCTGTTTATTGTTATCATTGTGATTATTTTTATTGTTTATTATCAATATTTGCCGGGCAATTCATTAATGGCAATTTATTGGCTTTCAATTTATGCAAGTTCATTGCGAAATGTTATTTATTATGATTGAAAGGGATTAAGTTGGTTTACATAACGGTTGATAGTGGGCATGGAAATTTATTGGATAATTTCGCTTATCATTCAGTTGCATGATGCGGTAGGTAAGTTATTAATATGGTAATAAATAGATAGTTTAAGTGGGTCAGAGAAATTAGTCACAAGGCTTTACTCAATACAATGTTTCATTAAATAATGCTCTTATATTTAAAATATATACTTATTTATATGCTGAATTCAACAAATATTTTCCGTGTCCCAACTGTTGAAATATTTTAGTCCAAGTCAAAACTTCACCTTCCATTAAACCCTTTATTCATTATAAGCCAAATTAAGATAAAGCGAGTAACCGCATTCTGCTAATGAAATAATTAACTTTAGCATAAAAAGTAAATACGGAGCGTGAGGGAAAAAATCTTACATTCAGAGCAGGACGGCAACTGTAACCGCAGTCTGCGTTTGACACAATTCATTAAGCTTAATGAAGACAGCAGAGCGAGACAACACGATCCCGTCTAGCTGTTGCGTTTAATTAAAATTCAAGTGGCATTTTCTGTGTCATCCCCTCCGGAATTTTTCCCCCGTCCCTTGGCTCCCTGTAAAACTTGTGCTTTAAGCATATAATCGGGCATAAAACAGGCCATAAAACACCGCACAAGGCACGAGGACCAGACAGGGATGGCCGCAGTGGCACTTAATGAGGCAACCGACCATCCCACCCATCCACATATATCCATATATATCCCCATCCCACCTGGGGTATATAAAAAGGTGCGGATTATCCGCCCCAACTGGTGTGCGGGGAGTTTACTGCTCAACAACCAGATTGGCATAAACATTTTACAAGATTGTTATATCAACGTGAGAAGCGGTCGGAAATGATTCAGATTGCGAGGAGTTGAAATAAAAAAGTTCTTTTAGATGATTATTTTATGTAAGGACAATCAGTTTGAATAGTTAGTAATTTTCCATTTGAATTGCATATGCAAAACATGTTTTTGAAATGGTTCCTTTACTCAAAATATTTACAGATTTACCTTATAAACTACTCCCGTGTCTATCAACATTTGGTATTAACGATTGTCTCACTAAGCTCACTCTATCTTTAAACCCTCTTTTTTATTACGCCTGATAATAAATGGCATTTTAATATTTTCAATAAGGGAAACATTTACGGAAAACAGCACACGCCCACCTTGACTTCGGTTGCCGCCCCGCCAAAACAATGACCGAAAATATTAATGCCATAAAAAATATTGGCAGTAGAAAAAGTAAAAAAGAAAAGTTATAGAGGAGAGGAATCGAATTCAAGTGTTGGGAGGAAAAAGTGCAAATGCAGCGATGCCAACAGGGTGACTTATGCGATTATAGACAACTGCCGCTGCCTCAGGACGAAGGACACAGGGGCGTGCTGAGGGGACATAAAAAGGGGGCAGGGGTGGTGGACGATCCAATGGCCCGATGCCATTTCCATTTCATTGCATTGCGTTTGAGGGCCGTGACATGAGCAAATAAACGCTTCATATTTGTCGGTTATTTATGAGGGTCCTTGCAGGACGCAGCTGCCAACCGCCGCGCACTCCTTGAAGTGCGAAAGAGACAGCTGACGGGGGGCAAGCGAGATAGCTATATCGAAAGAGAGTAAAAAAATTATCACTGCTACAATTTTTCTTGCAAGGGATTACGCTTGTTACATTTGGGAACCCCCCTCCAAAGCGAAAGTCCGCGGGAGCTACCCTCGAACATCCTATCCCCCTTTATTGACAAGTCCTGTTAAGCTTCAGAATTGTCTGCGAAAAACAAAAAAAAGAATAGAACAAAAGCATATAAATTTAATGCCTCACACAGTTTTATTCGGGAGCGCAGTTTGTTTTTATAATTCGAACGATCCAAAGTGGGACAGAGTGACAATTGAACTCTGTTCAAGATAAATACAAGTTTATGGAGTTTTTTATAAACTAAAAAAACAAAACGAAGCTTTTAACATTAAACTCCTTTTTAAATTTGGTTAAATAAATGTGATTTTTCTTTAAAACTCCATAGGAAATCCCTTTTTCCCCTACTCACAGTATTCAACATTTTTATTTTAGATTTAATTCTTTGATAACTTTAACGCATGCCGTTTAATTAGAATCCCTTCCCTCACCGAAACTCACATCCTCTCATTTATATACTTTTATATCATCGTGCAGGATTCAACCCAAATAAAAAATATCCTTATCTATATGAAAGCTGTTAGAAATAACAATTTAAATTAATAATTCTGCGCAAATGGCACCAAAGTATCATAAAGGGACACAAAGTTTCAGGCCAATGCAGGATGAAAAAAGGAGTTGGAATGTACCACCCTTTTGCGAGGACAACGGCTGTCTGTGGCTTTACCTTTTGCCAAACCTCATTTCCCATTCCAACCGCTGTCCCCTTTTGGGTTCTGCGTTGTGCATATTTAGTTAAATCATTTCACATAATTAGGGATCATTTAATAATGGGGTGACATTAATTGAAAGCACACACACACACACAACCCACCACCAAAACCACCACCGCCACCCGCTCCTTTTTCCCAATCCCACAGCTACCGTTTAATTTTATGACCACCCTCTGTGTCCACTTGACTGACTTTACGAGCCAACAGGGCACGTAGCCCCCTGTCAATCCCACCATGCCCCCCGCCCACGACCGTGACAACGCCCCTTTTGGAGTGGGGGCGTGGCTAGCGGATGGGCGGTCTGTTTTTGGACCACTTGGCTCGCTTTTATTGGCCTCTGGCTGTCGTCGTCGTCGCTTTTGCTAATTGATTTTAATGAAGGCTCCGACGACCCTCGACGGAAAAGTTTTCCTCCTCCTTGCACCATAAATTGCTGTGGTCAATTTCGGTTTGTTAATTGGGCAAACGTGTGTATAGCGATTTTTTCAGTCGGACATTTCTTACATTAATGTTGTAGCCAAATTGTAATTAGTGTGCAATTATTATTCGGTACTGAAATAATATTAGTCATGAACAAAATTTTTTGAAAACCGTTTCTTTATTTTCTGATAGTTAGGATAAAATATTAAATATTTTGCAATTCTAAATACTAAAACTGTTGTATATAATTATTATATTTATTTTAAAAGTTCTCTAAAATCATCTAATTTTAGTTGACAACCCCTAAACACCTTTTAAAGTGCCTGTGACCCAAAAGTTTCTTCTCAAATTAGCAGCTGTCGCCTCGTAAACAATTAATAAATGTCATAAAAGTTTTCCGCCGCAACTAGGAAACCGTTTTCCAACCACCCCACAATGCGCTATAAGCAACTTTGTCCACATCCTTACGGCGACATTATTTAACAATTCATTAAAATAATTTTAAGGGGGACGAAAGTATAATTTTTGAGAAATGCTTGTAAACAAGGTACTCAAAGTGTTCAAATTGACAAAATTCGAAAAGTTTTAATGCTGTATAAATATATAAGGCAAAGGAAAACTGTTTTAGTATACAATTTTCGTGACCGAAACTAAATTGGTTATGAAAAGAATTTAAGTACAACTAATTGTTGTTATACATGTTAGGAAATCAATTTCCATTTTGATGTGAGATCGGGTTATTTATATTATTTTATTTATATTTAAATTAAAATAAAAAATCATTTTAAAATTACTATAATTTATTATTTCCATTTCAGTGTCCGCCAATCTATCTCAATCGCATCAGCATCACCCCTCGAACGACAAGGATGGCAAGAAGAAACACACCCGCCCAACATTCAGTGGTCAGCAGATCTTCGCCCTGGAGAAGACATTCGAGCAAACCAAATATCTGGCAGGACCAGAGCGAGCCAAGTTGGCGTATGCCTTGGGAATGTCCGAGTCGCAGGTTAAGGTAAGCAAATATGAACTCAAAACAACAACCCTCCAAAAACCGGGACTCAAGCCTTTGGCAAATGCAAATTAAAAACCCATAAAAATGGCGGATGAGGCAATCAACCCGAAACCCAAACCAAAAAAAAAGATACTTACTTCGCAAAAAGGTAGACAGGAGTAAGCAGAACTCCGCTTGTTTTGGCCCTGACTTTTCTGACAAATTTGCATTTTTATTGAAAGGCAAATCTCGTGGATTTTTCGGCCTTACCCCGAAACACAAAATGGCGCCAATGGGTCTCAATGGTCCCCATTCCCCAAGGACCTCGTCCTAAAGGCTTAGTGCAATGTGTTTTCCTCCCTTGAACCGCCCATGAAACACCATTTTAAAGTTCCTTTTTTCCCACTCGCACACAAAAAGAAGGAAATGTTATCAACAAATAAATCCTTTGTGTCGTCAAATTTGTTGTCATCAACTTTCGCTGTAATCCGAACCGGGAAAACGCACGTGTCATGGTCGATGGTCCGTGGTTTTGCCGCGTGTGTCGCCCGGGATTTGGAATCCTTCGACGCGGATGTGTATCCAAGTTCAGTTCCTTGTAATTCTTGAATTAGTTGTAAGCCGGGAGAAGTTAATTGGCTTGCGGCGTGTTTAATTTGGTTAGTGAGGAAAGAGTTACAGGGAAACATTTCAAAATTTTTTACTTAAGGGGTTTCACAATCATTTTAAATCAAAATGTTGAAGTCATTTCTTGAAATAAAAATACTTTAATATATTTTAGTATAATTTAAAAGACGTTTTTAAGCAATCATTTTTATGGCAAATACGTTTAGTGCTTTTCAAAAATGTAACTTAAATAACTCTCCATCTACCAAACAATTACTCTGTAGCTAGATATTCCCCATCGGATATCGTGATTAGAAGGACATGATTGCCTCATTTAGGCGACAGAATCCCTCTGAAAAACCCCTTCCACCCATTTCTCCACCCAAAGGGAAAACCTTTTCTCGCCACACAACTGAGCACAATCAGGAGTGGAAAAGAAATCACGTTTATGATGAGGAAAAATGATTAATTGCCAAAGAATGAGGCACAGGGCAGACAGAGACAGAGATAGAGAGAGAGCGAGGGAGAACAGAGATAGAGATAGATAGATGAACATTCAGGATTGATGGCTGAGCTGCAGCTAAATATGCGTCATTTTGTGCTAAGGACTAAACAGGACGAAGGGGCAGTGGAGGGCATGGGAATGCGCTGATGACGAGTACAAATGGACAGGGAGATGAATGGAAACTGCAGGATTTCGGGTTGAATCCGGCTCCCGAATTTCCCCCACATTTCCCCCCCAGCTTTCTCCTCGCTGTCTCAACTCGTCTCTCTGATAGACATGCCAAATGACTGCATGACTTTTGGGTGAGTGTAAATTAAATTCTGGACCCGGGATGGCACGAAATGCAGAAGGGACGACAACGACAACGACATCCATGGGCATCCTGCCAGCTTCATACATATTCAATTAGTGTGCGTGCATGTGTGCCAGTGTGTGTGTGCGGGGGTGTGTGTGTGTATTTTAGCCAGAGCCAGATGAAAAACAGCCATGACGATGATAGTATGCAAATTGACAAACAAAAAGCCTGCAACTGGACAACAGCCGCCCCCAAAAACCAAGCAAATTATGACAGACAGACAAAATGCAAAGTGGTCCGTACACTGTTCAAAATCAAAGGGTTCTAAAAAGAAGGTCTAAAACTAAATAGGTGAAATTTTTTTTTTAAATTAAATGAATTTATTTCTTTTTTAGTTGAAAACTAAATATAAAATAATTATAGAACTAAACTAGAATTCTCCTCAATTAAATGTACCTATAAGTGCAAAAGATTAAGTCAATAAATTGGCATTTAAAAAAATTAAATTATTTTCTTGGTGTAACTAACTGAGAAATTTTGTATCTAAGAATCAAAGATATTTTATAAATAGAATCTCAAGCATTTTCTCACAGTGCATGTGTATGAAAGTGGGTGGTTGGTCAAATGATCTTGACAAGAATAATTGCGCTGTTATCATAATTAAAACCGTTTTTGGACACAGACGGCGAAAGAGGGACGGAAACTCCTTTCGTCCTTCGTTTTAGCAATCATTTAATGCAAATGGTCGCCATTTTGTACGCTCTTATGAGTGGGAGACCTCCGCTGCCACGCCCCCTCTGCCCCCTTTTTCCCCCTCGCGGTGAATTATAGCGTCTGTGGCCATTATTAATGACAGTCCATGTGTGGGGTCATAGTTAGGAGGTCCACTCCGGGCAATAAAATTATTGCATGTTTTGTTGTTATAGCTTTTTCGTGATTTTTGCCCGCTCTTCTCTGTTGTTTTGCATAAATGTAATGGCATTTCGGGTCCTGATTGTTCAGTCAATGTATGTAAACACTTTGCTTGGGATTGTTTTGCAAATAGTAGGTGGATAGAAATAATGGCAGAGAGCACGATAAACACGCAAAGGAGGAGCTGCCATTTGATGTAATTGGCTTAAAGCAAAAGATAATTTGGGGAATAAATTAAATGGGGTTGAGCAATTGTGGGGTAATTTAGTATGACAAATTTTGATTTGATTAATTCTATTTTAACATTATTAACAGAGTGAGATATTTTGAAAATTAAATTTACACAATTATATATGTTCTCAAACTGGAATAGTATTATATGATTGTTAAAACCTTTTGTGTGTAGCTAAAGAGATAAAAAAGATTTTAAGAACTAAATTACCCTCTTAAAAAAATTATAAAGAAATTAAAAACTTTGTCAAATAAACACTTTAAATCTATACAAAGCTTTTAGCACACCTATATTGAGAATGATTTAATATTCAGGTACCATAAAAACACAATTCTGGAATTTTACCTAAGTGCCATTGGCAGTAGATGAAAACAATATTTTATTATGGCTAAAATGTCTTTTTATGATCTGTTACTTTGATGAGACAAAGATCGGGCCACATAATTAGCATCCGAATAATGAAAGCTTATAGACCAAATCCAATTCGAGGCGACTGTCAGAAGTGACAGTTTGGCAATGACAATGGCCAACTGACGAAAACTGACAGGCCAACCAGCTGACAATGGGACTGGTTCATAAAAACTTATGACAGAAATGGGGAATAATGTCTAATTGATTTTTTTTCGGTGATGAGGAAGAATTCTATTGTGAGCGACTAATGGATTTGATTGTGTGTTAATGAATGGGTTTGACCAGGAATTTACATAAGCGCTGAAGACGATTTCTAGGGCTGATGGACAATTAGTGAAATACCAGCAAGAAAAAAACCCAAAAAACCAAATGCATTTTTATGACTCAAACCCTCGGTTGGCTTCAAGTTTATGGCTACGAAATACAAAATCAAATAAATCACAAACTCACATAAATACGGAAAGCGATCCCATATAAAGAGCGAGGGCGAGCCAGCTATACAGATTCGGAAATTTACGAGCCAGAACTTCAAAACACACACATACTCGCTGGCTAAAATAAATAAATAAAAAATTCCCTCGACCAATAGGAGAAAATAAAAAGGTAAGCGAGGTAGGAGCCAACTTGTCAGATGTCGATGTTACCAAAAGGGCAACAGTATTGGCCAGTATCGATGTGTGCACAGCCATGTTGTAAATTTTCATGACTTTTAAGTATCCCCCGCACAGGACGCGTAAACAAATAAATTTCCAATTTGCCCAAAGAGTCATATATTTCGCTTTGAGGGCACCACACACTGAAGGTTTTCGGTTTTGACATCCCGTCCGTTCCTACGAAATTTACATAACACTTTTTATCCTTATCTGAGGGCCCACCTGACTGATGGCCCAGGAAACAAGGACTCCCGCTGCGGTGCCAAAATGGAATATGTTTTATAACGTTTTTTCGGTTTGTTTTGAGGGTTGTGCATGGTTTTTGTTGTTTCCTTTTCCAAGGTGCTGCTGCCGATGCTCCTGCTGCAATAAATAAATCCCAATTCGAAATCGAAGCGTAACGTGACCAAGTCAAATTGATTGCCACAATATTTGATTGACTTTGACATGTTGGCTGTCATAAATTCTTCGGCTCCCTTGACCATCTTCTCTGCCATCAGCCATTTGGCTATCTGTCTGTGCTCGTCAAGGCGGCTTCTAAGTTCTCAGCTAATGTTCGATATTGTGGTCATAAAAGTGTTGCAAAGAGTTGTGAATTTTCACTAAAAGATTAAAGTGTGTCCAGGGAATCGAAATAAAAGGAAAGGAAACTACACATCCTAAATAAAACAAGTTTTCAAGAACAGTAAAGAAATAATCTTAACATGATTAAGATAAGGAAAAAATATTACAAATATTTACTATTCAATATCTGCTAAAATTAAGTATACAATGTAGTTCAACTCAAATGTATTTCGACTATTCAAACCTTGAATATTCCTTTAAGAGTCAGCAATCTGCTGTCATTGCAACATCAACAATGCTTTAGTGGGTGCTAGATGACGCATACCCCATCGTTATGATGACGACAAAATGGGAAAAGGAGAAGTGGAAAATCGAGGATGGGAGAAAGGAAAATTCCGGGAAGCCAGTCACTTGCCCCAAGCTCAATTTTCCTTTTTGCCCATGGCTCAGTGGCAAATCCCGTAACAACATGGACACAGATGTTACCAAAAAATAATGACCATGAAAAGCAGCCTTAATGATGCCAACTAATGTTGTTGTTGTTGCTTCTGCCGTTGGCTGTCTGTTGTTTTTCCGAAAGCCAAGACTGTGAATGTCTGTCTCTGTGCTCTCCACTGCGGCTTGTAACACACGGAAAATATTAATTGTGTTTTTATTTCGCATAATGTTGCAAATAATAATTACACAAATGTGCAAATGAAGTTGTAAATTATGCTGTATCTGGTTTAATTGCACCTTTGGGTTGTTGGGCCAGCGTTGATTTTGTCGTGGGTGTGGGGAAAATGTTTAACAGAAATGGTTATGACAGTCTGGGATAGGTAATTAAGTTGATCTCTCGATAGGAAGTAAGGGAAATAAACGGAGTAGGTTTTCAAGTTCCCAAAAATGTAATGGAATATCAGGGATATAACACAAACCATTATAAATTAATTGAAATTATAAAATCAATCTTAGTTTGCTATTTTATCTTAAACACCAAAAATAGTTCAGTTGTAATAAATTTTATTTAGAAATATAAAAATTTGGAATAAATAATACATCAATATGTAATAAGAATATAGTTTTTTCTACAGCTTAAAACTTTCCTTAAATTGATGTCTATCCCGTTTTGAAAATCTCTTTCGAAATATCTTTCGAAACAGAATCTCAACATCAAGTGCCCATTTATACGCTTTGTTAATGATTCTAACTGCAGAGAGCTACCAAAAATCTGCTCCATCATCAGGCAAATGTAGAAATTATGCCGATTTTGAGGCAACCCATTGCCATGGGAAGCTGAAAAACGTGCCTGGGACTCGGGTGGTGAATCCCCCTTTTAAAACAGCCATGGGCGGTGGTGGAGTGGGTCGCGAGGAGGTCTTTGGCCAACATATGTTGCCACAGAGCGAGCCAAACGAGGCCGGCAAAATGAAGCGCAGCCAAAGACGTTAGTCATGGTTTTGTGCATAGTTTTTGCCGCTGAAACAGTTGCTATTGTTGTTGCTTCCATTCCGTTGATGTTGCTCCCGTGCTGTTGCTGCTGCTGCTGCTGCTGTTGCTGTTGCTGCCGGGTAGCAACATTTCGCCATTTGGCTGGCCAGGGCTTAATATTGTCTTAATTGAGGGTTAACCGGCGTTGATGATGCGACTTATGGGCTGTTGCTGGGCCTTTTCTGCCGCTCCGTCCCTTCGGACAACTTAATGACTTTGACAATGTGACTCGCCTAATTACACATGCAGCGGGAACTTTCGATTTAAAACTTGAGAGCCGGCACTAAAGTGTATTTCTTTTGGGTTATTTGCAGGTCTGGTTCCAGAATCGTCGCACCAAATGGCGCAAGCGACATGCGGCGGAAATGGCCACGGCCAAAAGGAAACAGGACGACATTGGTGGCGATAACGATGGCGATTGCAGCGAGACCATGGACAGCGATAACGAAAGTCTCGATATGGGCGAGTCCCCCGCGCAGAACAAAAGATGTCGCAGCAACAGCTCCGGGTCCTCGCAACAGCAGCAGGATAATTATCGTCATTAAAACGAATTTACAAACTATGCAAGGACATGGACTCGCAATGAAATGGAATGGAATACACTTAGGATAAATTTCAATGCGCCAGCTAATTAGCTAGAAAGCCCAGCATAAGCAGCTACACAAAAAAAAAGAAAATGCAGCCGCAGCTAGAAACGATTTCAGCTAAATGATTTGGGTTCAAGTTTTAAGGTTTTGCCACTTTACCGTCTTCTGAAGACTTCATTTTTCCCGTCTAACTCTCTGACTTAATTCCCAACTCTGTTCATTAGGTGTGTAAATATTTATGTTAATTTTCTAAAAATACATTTAACATGAAGCTTAATTAACGTCGCTAATTGGTAGGAAGGTCGAAAGGAGTTGAGGCACTGGCACAAAAATTAAACTGAATTTATTACATACTGTATGTTTAGTTTCTAATCCCTAACTTTAATGTAATTTCGTGCATTAGAACCGACCTTAGTTCATACAAATTAAAATATATATATAAAATATTAACGATTAACTATGCTAACTGAGATTGCGCAACAATATTCACAATATTGATGATGATACAGACGCAACACATGATGATTAACTATTGCGGTAAATTATATGTAAAATGTATTTAAATTAAATTGTAATTTTAATTATTTCAAATTGATAAAAAATAAATTGCAAGGAAAATATAAAAACTACATTTTTTACTTATTTTATGTGAGGAAAAATGGAAATAAAATAATTGATTATACCTGTAAAACGAAAAGTGCAGAGCTGGTTTATACCTATATAATAACTAAATTCTTTAAATCGGAGAGAGTACAAGAATTCTCTGAGAACTATACGACCAAATCCGATCAGCCAACACCTACAAGGGAATTAAGCAGTGATTCCCATGGCTTAAAACTCATAACAATTACAGACCGGAAATCTGCTTTAGACAATCCTCGCCTGCAGTCAATCCGGTCAGTCAGTCAGTCAGTCAAACGACAATCCGTCAAGCGGACAAAGTCAAAAGGATTAACTCGAAAGTATTTCTGGCCAACAAGGTGCGGACAAATGAATGGTTGGCCGAAAGGAGAGGGCGAAAACGTCACCCAAGAATAAGGGAATGTGTGAAAAGAATCAAACTAAAACCGAAAGATTGATTAACTGTCAATCAGGCGAGCATATGAGTAGAAAACATTGGACAGGCCATGAATGGAGTCGAAAAGCAGGTTGCAGCGAGATGAAGTCGGGGGTTTTGGCCAATAACAATAAATATCATTAAATTATGAATGCCCTCCAAGGTGGTATGAATGGGGCAAGAGTCTGAATGCAACAAGTAGATAGTTGAATAATGGAAACTGGAGATGGAAGCGTGAGTAATGAGTGGAAAATGTAATTGGAAAAATATGAGGGAGAATTAAAAAGGTATATAATTTCAAAAAGGGAAATCATTTTCATGTAATAATTTCTTTTTAAAGCTCTAAAGCCTGTAAGGCTCTAAATCTAAACTAAACTTATAATTGATTCATTTCATTTATTTTTAGATATATCAATATTGTACTTACGGTTTATCAATTCAAAAAAGGTTATTTAAAATTCCCTGATTTCTTGAAAAGCTCAACGTTTTTTGACTCAATCCCCGATTACAAAGGAGAGTCTTTTCCCAGAGACTAAAAAGAGACTTCACTCCTCCACAAACGACTCTCATGAATCGAAATCATGGCCCATCTAGACATTATCCGCGGACTCATTGAACTTCGACTGGCTAATGACTCCGGGCACTGACTGTTGCAACTACCGAACTGCCATTGTTGACTCGCGTCTAATGGGGCACCCACATTAATCATGCTTTAACAGCGAGTGCAATGGCAAACAATATCGGAATCGGTAACTCTTTTTGGGGGAGGCGGGTCCGCTGAGCGTTCAAAACGCCATTAGCATACCGGCGATAATTACCTAGACGAGCCATTAGCGGCACAGCACAGCAAACAGCCGCCGTATTACGTGATATTCATGGAGGAGTCTTAGGATCGTACATCAAATACTTAAAGAATGGCCGGTAAACTATATATACTCTATGAGATCTGCCAACTCATCGAATCCATTGAACTTGGCACGTTTTCCATCACATAAAAGGCAATCGGATGAACTTCCGCACAGTTCCGGAGATATTTTCTCCAGTATTTTCACCTTTGTCCAAGTACGCGCCCAAAGTCAATTTCTGGCAATTGACGAACGAGTGTGAATTGCCTTTGAATTTGCCATTTCGAATGAGGTTTACTTTTTCGCCAGCTGCGCAGGCGTTCTCCACAGAAAACCGAACGTGCTCCTTTTTGGTTCTCTCTGGGTTTCGGATCGGATCGGTTTCAGGTAAATCCCATCTAAGCCGCTTATTGACGCTGAGGTTAATAGAATTTTGGCAAAAAAAAAAAGCAAACAATAAACTGTTCCTGTGTGCAAACGTGTCCCTGGTGGACAATTTGTCTTAGGACCTCAGGCCTGTTAATCTGCTCGCTGAAATATTGCAAACTGACTTCGAAACGGGGCTTGCCAATTCGGTTTGTTTGTGTTCCCGGCATGTCAAATATATAATTTGATTAATTGCCTTATTGTTTTCGGCCACCAGGAGAATGCTAAGCAGTATTGGTATTGCATAAGATTAGAGATCTTAAAAATCATACACTTAAACGGCTTAAATGTTGATCTGGTTCAGGTTTTAGTGCGACTTAAGTGGATTGTTACTTTGTTGTCGTTATTCCATGGTGAGTGTAACTACAATATATGGAAGTGAAATACATAATCTACGAAATATGAATACCTACGATGGCTAACTTATCAGAAAATACATTTTTTATTTTACAAGTAACTTGGTTTTTTACAAATAAAGTTTTTATTATTATAAAAGGGAACAATGTTCCCTTTGGAAAACAATCTCAAGTAATAACAGCAACGTCTCCTTGAAGTTTCGTACAACCTTCAACAAAGTTGAACGGCACCCTTTAAGGAGCACTCCCCGAAAATCGATAGAATAGGGAGTCGGAGCCCCGCCCACTCGAAAAGAGAGTGCCGGGAGAATTACGAGGACGAGCTGGTATTCGAGTATGTGTGCTGGCCATAAATAGCACGAGAACAAGGGGACCTCGGCAGGATTGCTGGCCAGAAATGTACTCCCCAGCAGTCGGCAGCAGTTTTAGCCTGACAATGACAGGCCGGAGTTTTGGAGTCGGCCATCAAAATGTCCTCCCCCCAGCGTTTCACCCCTTTTGGATTTCGGGACGACACCTCATGAATGTCCGTGGAGTGGAGAGAATGGCCAACAAAACATAGACACATTGGGAACGGGACATGGGGCCACTAAATTGTCCCTCGACACAAATTCGAAATCGATAAATGATAAAAATCAACAGAAACTTCATGGACTGCTCGGTCTCTGTCGCACCCACATTCCAACCAATCGTGCCCTCTCGCTTGCACACTCCACTGAAATGATGGCGTCGGCAATGTCGCTTCATGAAGCTTTTATTGTCTGTCTATTTCTAAGCTTTGTACATGGACTCCACCGAAAACCAGAGCCATATAGCCATGGAACTGGTGGGAGTGAAAGCGAGAGGAGGCGATTATTTGGTCCTGCGCGCCGGATTAGAAGTGCTCCGTCTCGCTCGCACTTGCCAAATTTTCGAAAACTTACCAAATTGTTTTCGTTGCTGGGGTTTTGCCGGGTGGATTCCAATGCTGATATACGAGCGCTATTCCTTCTGCTCCCCCTATATCCTGTCTATTTTCCGGGGTATGTCTCTCTATCTCCGAGTGGGTAATGTACGATGTGGCCGTATTTGTATCCGTATCCACGAGTGGGTGTTTCTGTGTGGAAGTCCTTGTAGGCAGACATCGACATTGATTATGCCGTGTTTTTCGCTTTGTTTTTGTCCTTATCCCTGTGTCGTCCTTGTTGTTGCTGCCGCCAGAGCGAATTGAATTATTGTTTATGTTTATAGCAAAACAATGTCAGAGTATGCGTTTTTAATGATCATTGTAGGGGCAATCCATTTATATAAATAGGGATACGGCCGGAGAAAAGGGATGAGGGTGAATTAAAAGATGGATAAGCTTAGAACAGTTTTTAAGTTGGGAAAGGTGAGTTTGCACAAGACTCAAGATCTTTAAGAATATAAACGTTATTTCAAGCACTATGCTATATATAAATTATATAAGTATAAAGCTATATTCAAATTATCATAAGTCCATTAAACTTGAATAAAGAAATCGCTGTTGAAAAATTGATTGCAGTCTCGATTTTTATATGCACAAATATTTATGTATAAATTCGATTAAGGCTGTTTTATTAGTTTTAGTCCTTTAAATAATAGCCATACTTTACAGTTGTTGGAAGCTCAAGGTCGTGTATTAAAAATTTAAATTGTTAAAGATCGGTCTTATTGTGTTGAATGTCATCAAGTTGCTATTGAACTTACATCAGTATATATGTAGTTTTTTTATTGTTAATTTAAATTCATAACAGATTTTTTCTTTGGAAATTAATTACAGTGAAGTAATTGTAGTACGAGGACCACAACTAACTTGTGCAGCTTTTTTAACCACCTCACATTCTAAATTTACCCCTAAGCTAATACCAACTTCTACAACCCCCTTCCCTTAAAAAGGTATCCAAACCAAAAAAGGAACCCCCAACATTTTTTAATTAAAAACCCGAAGCAGAATCATGGGAGACTGTTAATGAGCTGGCACCGAGGGTCGCACGGTACAGTAGCCTATCAAATATGCAACAAACACGTCGCAACATTGAAGAAAACAAACGAACAAGGCAAAGAAATAAAAAACAGAAAACAAAAAAGGGAGAAAACAAAGCGGGACGAGAAGGTCAAAATGTAATCAAGTTGGGGCAGTCAGTATAAACCGGGCTCAAAGAATCGGAGCTCATTATCTTCACCACAGAGCGACTGGAAATGAGTGTGAGTGGAAAGAGGTCTTTGAGTGGAATGATGGGAAGAAAAAGCCACGCCCCCAGAAACGCAACAGCATCACGTCATGCGCAAGATGGCCAGTGTTCCATTTTCGTTCCGTTCCACAAAGAGTGCGACAAGGACGGGAAGAGCGAGCGGGAAAGGGATAGCAAAGGGGAAGTTGGGGAAGCCCCATGTTTTTAACGCGCTCGACATGAAAATGAGCATGAAACGTGCGACAAGCGATGGAGTCCATTTTGAGTTTATTGTTTGATGATTTGAACATTTTATATGTGTGCGCTCGCCGGTTGTGTGTGTGTGTGTGTGTGTTAGTCGCTCTCTCCGCCTGTGTGTGTGTATGGTAGTTGTATCTATTTTTTTAGTAATTGCCTTGAAGCTCGCTAGTTACTTGGCTTAAGCTCCCGGCTATCTCCCCCACGCTATGAAAATAAGTTGTTTTAGTCGCCACACATAAAGAAATTTCTTTTCATACTTAATATATGTGCCATTATACCAAAATCATAAAATAATCGTTTGAAAGTAAAAATTGTTATCAATTTCCCCACAATATATTTAAATTATATTTTATATAGTTTTTTAAAGTAGTATTGATTTCTGGCGTACTGTTTTTTAACTCTAATATTTTAATCCCTGATTTTCTTTAGACTATTATACTTTCTCGTTGTGCTGGGAATTTATTACTCTTTGATTGACATTTCGGGCAGCGTCAATTTGCAATTAATTTGCCATATAATGCATGCGTCACGCTATCTCATCAATTTCTATTGTTTAACCGTTTGTCACCTCCACGGCTGGCAGTTTATTAATTGCCCATTTTTATTCAGGCAAAATAGGTAGATAATTGGCATTCAATAATGCAGGGCCCTTTTTCTTTCTTAATATAAAGGTGTAACTAATCGGGTTGCCTGATATAGATTGCGTTCGAAACTGCATTTTGTTGACAGTTAAAATTAGGGCATGTTTTCTTTCAGTTTTCCAGTATGCAATTAAATAAATTGACAATAAAATTAAATTTTATTCAAGGATAAGCTGTTCAATAAAAATTTGGAATAGACTGCTCTTTTTTAACAGTAACCCAAACTTTTCTCAAGCTCCAAACTTTCCTATTTTAACGATAGTGTTTAATGTGTCTTTCAAAAAAGTAAGTGTAGTATGTATGTATATATATGTTTATAAACAAATTTTTTCTTGTTCGATCGAAGTTTTTATTGGAGAAACAATACATTTTTTATTTTTTATAATTTTTACTCTGTTTTTCACAACATTTTCCGTTTTTAAACAATTTGTGGGCATCCTTTTATTCCCCACTTCATATTCAATGATACAACCATAAAATAGTTATCCAACTGAATGAACTGCAGAACAGAGGACAAAAGACAGGCAATCGATAGATGCAATTGACACTGCTCTGGAAAATCTTCGACTGACATTAAAGCCGTCCCGTAATTTATGGCCTTTTAATTTAATGGGTTGGGCTGAGCCGGCGAAAGTGTCCCCTCGAGTAAGGCAGACCCACACGAGATGGAAGGGAATTGCCTGCTCTTTGCTATTTGCTACTGTTGCAATTTCAGAGTTCATAATCTATCACACATGAGGGTTGCGAAACCCATTGGAAATCGGAGCGGAGAAAGCAAAAAATAAAAGCAGAGCAGCAGTGAAAAAGAATGGAATAATGGCATAAATTTAGCCAGCAAATGTTCTTTTTTTTCTGGGTGCTTATGTGGAAAATTCTTAATCTATAAATATCTATAAAAATCAATTTTGTGTTCACGCGACAGTTTCATCCTTAAATGGCATTTTGGGTTCGGATTTGGCTGGGATTAATTGCAGATGTTATGATTTTTTTTGGATAGATTGGCAGACAAAATTTCAGAAACATTTTTTCCACACGATTTGATTCGCTCGTGCTTAACGAATAATGTATAGATCATGTATGAAATATTTTAAAGCATTAATTACAAGATGGCCGATTTTCTTTTGAATTATGGGATACTTTTAAGTACAATTTTTTAGTCAGCATTAATATCAGTTCATCTTAAAATATAAAAAGGCAACATTTAAAATTTTACCAAAGCAAGTAAATATCCACCATTATTTCTTATCTAAAAGTATGGTTAAGCTTTATAAATTGGGAGTTGGAAAATATGCCTAAAGACAACAACAAAACATTCTCAGATCTTCCTAAGTCAACATATCATAGATCACACAGAAAACCCAATTAAAAAGCAACAAACAGGACGCTGACTAATTATGCTCAAAAGAAATATAGCAAAAGATACAAGGGAACAATAAACCCGATTCCGGAGCCTTTCAAAAACACATTTATCACACTTTAAGCGGTTCGCTGCTTGTAATTCGCTGGCCAAGCTGCGCAATTAAAGATCACCCGGAAAAAGAGGAGACACACAGAAAGTGCCACGGAGCATTTTTCAAAGACTCATTGAGCTGCGAAATTAGCAAGGATAATGGCAGCGGTGACAACACACGATGAGCAGGACAATATCGTCTAGGGGTCGTGCCAAAACGCAAACTCGATTTCAGCTGCGCAGGATTGCTTCCGTTTCCACGAGGGGATGATTTCCACAAATGGACAATCTGGTCCAGGTATCGCTCGCACAGTTTTCACAACCGGAAATCGGATCACTCAGTGACTGTTGCTGCGACAATAAACCGAATGCCAGCGACTCGAGAAGAGCGTCTGAGTCTCAGAGTATCCTTTATCCGTGTCCGCTTTATGTTTTTTGATTGATCACCATCACCCAATTAGTGTAAATGCGATTATGTATATGAGCTTGCGAGGGTAAGCTATACGGAATGCGTCGTATGCGATAGATGCGGGAAAAGTTGTTACACATAAAAAAATTATAATCATCACAGAAATATTAAACAAAGAAAACCCTTGTTTTAATAAGTTTGTTTTCATTTTAATAGTTTTAGATCAATTCCGAAAACATCTATTTAAAAATACATAATTTTAATGTATTGTTTTTAAATTCTTAATATTGTCTTTTCAAACTTATTAAAAGATTATTTATTTTAATAGCTCTATGAAAATTTAAAAAAATTCCCAAATTTATTTATAAAATTCTATATATTTATTACTTATTTCTCTCAGTGTAGTTCTCTCCCTACGAATGGCTACATTATTAGTGCACAAATTACTTTTCAGTGCCAGTGTCAGTCCCTCATCAAATCGTGGCAAAACACTCGGCTCGACTGCGAAATACAAAGGGATTTCTGCCAAATTAATTTTTCCCAATTGACTTTCGGCCGGACAAAAAGTCAACTAGGGGGTTGATCCCGAACAGCCCTTCCCTGGATTTCCCCATCCCCAGATTTCCCTATCATTAACCGATCATATTTAGGGTAAGCTAAGCACATAATTAGGGGTTGCTGCCGATCTGAAGTTCTTGTTGTCATTTGAGTAATTGAAACGAGGCGACTTTTTGATTTTGTGTGAAATTGCAGATCCACAAAGGGATCCTCGTAAAAGGGGAAATATCATTAACGCGGCCACACTCAAATCGATTCAATGGAACTGCGACAAGATGGCGCCCCTTTGCCATTTGCATTTAAATTGTAATTAATATTGGCTGGAAGATTAGCAAACGGAAGTGCTCCTCCACATGGAAATGAAAATGAAGACTCGACGCTAATGTGTAAGCTCTAATTAAATCCCCAGCCCCATTTGGAATATGTACGATATGTACATATGTGTGGGGTGAAAGTAATTAGCGAAATCCCCTCACTTTCCTCGTAATCTGCAAAGCGAAATCATAAAAATATGCTCAGCCAAGAGACAGAGCGAGTTATTATTATTACCGTAGCCAAGGCGAAGCACCTAAAAACATTTAACCAAATTAGCTGGAAATGCAAATGTAAAAATGACGACAACGAATCTACCAGTAAAATTTTACAACCCTCTTGGAAATGAGTGTGTGTGTGTGTGAGAGAGTGTTGGTATAATCCACACGTACGCAAACAGAGACAAAGCCATCTTGAGAAATAATTAAGATGTATGTAAATGGAGAAATGCTGAAATTGTTAAAAGCATAATATTTCTTTGGAGGCGCTAACTCAACTTCCAACTCCCAAAACCCAAAAACCCGAACCCCTGACTCCAACCCCAACCCCTAAATGACATCGCACATGTGTTGAAATTTTTTGCTCCACCCAAGTTATAGCTTTGTTTGCCAGTGGCTGTGTCCGTGTGTGCGACGCCATATTCTAATTCAATTATCACTTGGCCAGCTAAGCGAGAGGTACAGTAGAAACACAAAGATGTGGGCTCAAAATATATTTTAAAAAAATTGTTTATTTAATTTCCAACTAAATCAATAAATCTGATGTAATAAAGTACCCAAACTTATCAGCTTGCAAAAATCAAAACATCAATTTCTTGACGGAATTTGTTGCATACTTAAGTGCGCTAAAATAAGTTATCAAGAAAATTTGGAATTTGAAGGACATATTCTTTAAATCATGAAAAATGTTTTATATTCAAATATCAAAACTGTTTTTGGACATCGTTTCTGTCCATTTGTGTCAGTTTCTACTGTACTTGCAGGGTGGTGGGCTTAGAAATGGGGAAGATCTCTCCCAGCTGACTCTAAAAGCTTTGTCAACTCGCCGGCTTGGCCACGGCAACTTTGTGGTAATGCACGGGGTACGTCACTTCGAAACCCGTCCTGATATATGTCCCTACTTAAATCTGAGAGCCAAAGCAGCGTAATTTAGTAGTGGAGTGTGACAAACACGCAAGTTGTTATAAATCAAGTGTATCGGTCTGAAAAGTGTTCAAGAAGATGGTGATTAATCGCGGAGAGCCCCAGCGTTAAAGCTTGCAGTCCATGGTTGTTGATTTCAAAGTTCCTAAGATAGAAAAAAATTAAATAACAATATGCTAGTCATTAATTTTAATCATTTTTTTTATTTTTAAAACGATACTATAAGAGAAAACAAAATTTGGCTCCTTTCAATATTTTATTTTAACAACATTAGGAATACTTGTTAAACTCTCTTGCAGTAATAAGTAAGTAAACCCATTTAACCTATATGTTAACCTTTTCTTCAATACCGCCACAAATCAATTAGCTAATTAAGCAATCCATGCCCCTAATCACCATATACATTAGCAGTAAATCTTAAATTATTTTCGCTTTGCCAAATGAAAAATCTTTCGCAAAAATCCGACAAACCTGACCGCAAATGTCTGAAGTTTTCGTTAGCCAAAAAATATGCCAAAATAAGCCACATCCATAAATTTCCACTTGGCCAACATGCTTCTTTCTCTAATTCCTCTGTCTCTCTTTCGGTAAGAGAAAACTTTACCACAAAGTAAACAAATTAACTAAATCAGTTTCTAATTGCAATTAGTACTTGGACGAAAGAGTTCATGAGAGATTTAGAAGGTTGAAAATGGTTTGAGTTGTTTACTTTCTTGTGGTGAGGTGAGAGAAAACTTTTTGGTTGTTCGGCTGTTTGGATAGGTAAATACATAAATAACTGAAAAGTTAACTTTAAGCTCATCTTAATGTGAGAAAAATAGAGCCGTCTTGAAAGAATTTTTAATATGTATTTTAATAAAATAGCCCTTCAACTTAGTTTCAATTCCCTTCCCTAGAATTAATTTTTGGTGCTACCATAAGCCATTTTAATGGCCCTTCCATAAGGCGGAAATATGGCCAGTCAAAGTCAAAGTCAAATACGGCTCAATATTAACCATTATGCTGGATGGCAATGTTTAATTTTCAGATTACACACATGTGTTGGCGGTAGCCAAAAAGGGGACAAAACAGGAAATTGCAACGCACACACAAAATTTCTAATTCTAATTACGAACAATAAACGAAGACTGGCTGAAAGCCTTATAAATGGTTCCACTTCATAATCCATCCGAACCTACCACCCCAGGACATTTAGCAAAAGAATTAATATTCAGATTTATGTATTAATAACATTGCCAACGGTCTTTGCTTGGGGTCAACTTGTGTTTATCGTTTAATTAGGAACCACGACCATATCAAGATTGCCAGCCACATGTGGCCACTCTGCCATTTCCAGTCAAAAGTCGCATAATTAATCTGCTTATGAAGCGGGCTTCGGCGTTTGGGGCGAGTGTGACTAAGTAATAGCCTCGTAATACTCCTCCATATTAATAAAACAATTTAGTTTTATGAGAGGCCCAGTTCCAGCAGCAGTTGCTGGTTGTAAATCATGACTGGCAAATGGCTAGAATTGGTATCCATCCGCTTAATACGGGGTGGGTGTTAAAAACAATTAAAGTTTGGTTTGGAATTAAGTAATAGCAATAATTTTATAACCAATCTAGTAAATACAATTTACACATATATATACGGTTAAGGGTAAATCTTATACTACAATGTTATACATAAATTTAATCATTAATATTTTTAGAAGAATTTCGTTCTTTTGTTTGCCTACTTAAAAATACTTTAAAGCAATTTCTGGACTATTTTTAATATATAAAATTTACTGCATAAATTTAAATAGCACAAATTAATAACATTATAGAGCACATACTTTGAATTTATGCGTTTATTTTATTCAGATACCTCTAATGAGTTTTAGAAATCAGACTATATTAAGGGACCAAAAACCCATTCAACCATAATTCCTTTTTAAACTTACCAAATCAGTAACGAAAACTGATTTAACTCCTTCTAAAACTTTTCAAATTAAATATATAGTATTTAATGTCTTCCCAATTTTATGACACACTCCGCGATCTCGATTTTCCTTGGCAATCAGCGCAAATGTCATAAATCAATTTCTTGGAAAAAAAAGGTCACTCACATGGGGAAGACCGCGGTTCTCATAAGTTATATAGGAATTTGGCAAGCGGAGCGGCGTCAATAAATAAACAAAAGGAGGCGTATAAGGTATGGCCCCAACGGTCTCCAAGGACAAAACTATCCGCTGGAAATCCAACCAATCCACTTGCCCCAAACATTTATTTATGGTCTAGCTAGCCCGGGAAAATTTACATTTTCCAAGCCAACGGGCCGCAGGCTGGGCAAATGACCCACGATGGTTACTTCGCTGGCTACGGGCAGAGTGGGTGAAGTGGTGCGGAGTTGAGTGGTTCAGGGAATGCAATCAAACGCCGTCTATCGGGATCCCTTTTTTTGTGGCTCGGCTTTTGGCAATTTTCATACACATGCGAGTGGCGCTTTTGCGCGCGTTTCGCCATTTCGGGCCAACATATATCATTGTCTGGCCAGCTAGAAAGAAATTCCCCCTACAAAAAAAAAAAAAGAATAACAAAAGGAAAACCAAAATTCGGGAATACCAAAAACTGACTCGAGGCGAGTCGAATTCAACCTGCCGCCATTTTCTGATTTATGATGCTATTTAGATTTCACGTGATTCGTTTTCAATGCGAACTCTCGTCCACTGGCAAAGATAGAAAAAAATCGCGACCAATAAATCGCGAGCGGGGCAACCAGAAAAAAATGAAACTAGAAATGAATCTGAATGCTAAAAATTACAACACACAGCTGCGTGTGCATAAATCTCCCACCCAATGGCTTAGAAAAATTTTACAACAAAAAATGGGAACGGGGAGGAATATCATTGAACCCACTCTTAATTGAATTCGTTGGAAATTTCTTGGCAACTATTTAAAGGAAATTTAAGGTTTTTAGTACCTACATTTAGAAACACGAAAATGAATACTACTTATAAAGTATATTATATTTCATTATTTTTTTAAACCAGTATTAATGCTTTAATTTTTATAAAATCTATAATGTCCCATACCTCATATGTTCCTACTTTTTTTGCCAACAACAAAGTGATAAGCTTAACTTCCACAAAAAAAGATATAAAATATATCTTTAAATCCATTCAAAATTCAGTTCGTTTCAAAATCAATTTCTTTGTGTTGGCTTATCAACTATTAAAAGCAAATGGCAACATGTTTAGCATGAAATTGGCAGAACTCTGGCCCTTGCCCCCTCCAATTATGAGTTTGGCAATTCGATTTGCATACAATCGTCGGGCATGAATAATTGGGGAAATCCCCCTCCGATTCGCTCGTTTGCTCATCAACTTCATGAGCCTGCCCGATTGACTTTGAATATTAGCTGAATGTTGTTGGATGGACGGGGGTTACGGGAAATTTTCAGGGGAGGCAGTACGGCGCCAGCTGTAATTGACATGCAAACGCATTTCCTGGCCTCTGATTTGATTTCCATGTTGTTGCTGCGCATATGATTATTGCTCCGTGAGGGTCTCATGTAATTCATTTGATTAATTATAGTCCGACATCAGTTATTGCTCCCTATGGTCGTGGGTGGATGGGTGTGGGTGCGTGTATGTTAATACAAATTAATTAATCTTCGCAATATTGCAGCGGAGAAGTGAGACTGAGATTGATTGCAGTCGCGAGATGGCACCATTTCGGCAAAGTTCCTTCTATTAGGGGGTTATCCTGCATAAGGGCTAAGCAACATTGAACAAATTGCGATTTTTCTATTTACTTTTCCATAATTTCACAGATTTTTTTATATCAGCAATATATAATCATCCGAATTTAATGAAATTTCATTAATTTGGTTGAATATGTTGAGCTTGGCCGAACGATTTCAACAAGTAAATGTGTAACATTTCGATTTGAAAGAACCATCATTAAAATTGAAAAATATCAGCCAAAAAAAAAAAAAAAATGTACTATAGGTATACCACTTCAAAATGTAATTAAAACTAAAAAATTATGGACTTTTGAAATTTGGTCAATTTTCAGCAAGTCAATGTTTTATAAATTTGAAAAGGCGTCCTTATTTGAAAAATTTAGAATGCTAGCTTCCTTTCTTGTTTTATTCTCAGTCAATAATCCCCAGCATTGATGACTTTAAAATAAAGCCTTAAAAGCCTCCAACATGTCTGCTACATGCTAACAATAAAAAAATCTCAACACGTGTTTAGTTAATACCTTTCGAGGAAAATCATATCCCACTGAAAACGGTTCAACCCTCTTTCCCTAAAAAGTTTCCCTAATGGCCTTCGCCTGCTGGCAGTCACAACAAATCCCACGATTGTAAATTCTTTAAAATTGTTATCTCGTCGCTTAGATTTTGTAATTTTTTGGCGCATAATTTACATGAGCATTAAAAAGGCAGCAACCTTATCCGACCATATCCCAATGAATGATGAGGCGACGGCACGCGGCAGACCGCAAAAACAACGCCCCTCGAACTCCGCCCACCTCCCAGCGTCTACCTCCCACCGAACGTCCCACCCCCAACTTGCCAACAGGGCAACTATTAAACGCTTAATGGCAATTTCATTGGGCATCATATCAGATATCGGTCGGATATCCGATGTCGGCGGACAGTCCCAAGGCCACATGTTTGCCGTGATTACACGAGAGTTGACACGCCGCCTCGTTGGTGTGGACACGTGATCCGGTCACGTGTCGCCAATTCGCCCACAGGCCGCAGGCCAAAATGCTCTCCAAGCGATGGCTAACTGGGAATACCTTTCCTCCGAAATAGGAATATATACTTGCTAGAGAATAAATTTTTTTAACAAATTAAAAACTAAGCATAAAAAAGCTTTTAAACCACTTTTATACTTTTTTGCTACACTTCAGTACTACATGGAATTGAATAAAAATGTACTATTATTAAATTAGTTTTAGCTTTTCTTTTTAAAATTTGTTCTTATTAAATTCATACTTATCCTTATGTATTTTTAAATTATTTTTATTATTTAGAGTATTCCAACTTCGTTGAGCAACCACCAGCAATTCACTTTGTTTTTATTTCGTAATGTAATCAAATTATGAAAATTATACGAGACCTTCAGTAAGTCAAGTTGGCAACAATTTTGACTGATTGTTTTCGCACGATCCCCTCTGAGGACGCAGGGAAAAGCCACCCCTGGGAGTCCTGCTGAGATTCACTTGAGGCACCAACCCCTTTTGGCGGGCGAGAGGTGTTCGCCGGCGCTGGTGGGCAAACAAATTATATTTAAAATCCCAGTCCCCGTGGGTGGCTTTCGGCCCAGTGGGTGTTGCCGCTTCCGTTTCAACGCTTAACCACTCAACCTGCCACGGATCCGGTTCCAATTGGATAACCGTTTGGTGCTCCTGCTCGGCCCTTGAGTCATCATCATCATCTCCGATGGGCCGTATTCTGGGTTCAGGACTCCGGGTTCTGGATTGTGGACCACCCACGAGGCTTTACTTATTACTTTCGAGCGAACCTTTTAACTCCAGCGCCGTCTTTTGGGGTTAAACTGGTCTTCTTCCCGTCCTCGAATGACACAACACGAACTTTTTTAATTTGTTTATGATAATTTACGTATTAGGTAATAGGCAATGACATGACTGCTAGTCATTTATTATGAAATGTTACTGAAAAGGATAATAAATGAATGAAATAGATAGTGATAATGGCTACTATATGAGAGGGGATAATAATGGATTTGTGTTGTTAATTAATTTTTAAGAGTACTTCTGCAAGCCGCAGCCCAAAAATTTATAAGTGACATCTTCAATTCATTACTTTTAAAAAGCAAAGATTTAAAAAAATTAAATAAAGTTCAGTAAAATCCATTCAATTGAAACATTAACCTTTTTACCTCCAGATCTTTAAAAATGAATCAGACTTTGGAGTCCTTAGGGACTAACCCAATGACATTATTTGTCAATAAGACAGTAATCCCAAGAAAGGTAAGCAAACCCCAAACTTAAATCAATCGTAAAATAGTAATAAATATTTATACCTAGGCTATTGATGGTGTAACACATGTAAAGATTATAAAAATGAATTTTTATTGTTGACCAAAGAACATTTCCCTCCCCTAACTTTCCGCTCCTGGCGAATTTTAAAAATCAAAAATTGACGATTATGCAAAAATGCGAAACATCTTTATAGCCGGGGATGGAAGAGGCTGGGGCAACACACATGATTCGGTCCTGATTCCTAAGTATGACATTTGGTTTATGCCCCGTTCAGGTTGCGGCAACATAAAAACCGCAAAAGAAATCCGCAACAGAAGGCAACCTCGAAATGCCAACCTGAATTGGGCCTAAAACACATGGGCGACGTAAAAGTGCCACGCGATAAAAGTTAAATATGCAAAGATGAAAATCTATAATTTTTTATTAGCCCTGATCCCCTGCAAGTGCGTCCTTATGCGGTTTTCTTTTATGCCGCTCTGGCTAATTCGCCCTTTTGGCCCAATTTGTTGCGGTTCTTTCCACGAAGCAGGGAAAATTTTTGCGCAATTTTTACGAATCGCGATTTGCACAAATTACACTGATGTACTTTTTTATAGTTTTACAATATGGCGACCCGATTGCAGTATTAAAATTTCATTTTCTCTTATTTCTTATTCAATTAGGGGTATATTTTGGAAGTCAAAGATGAATTACGTCTGGGGTTTATTGGGTTGGCAAATGCACACGTTTATTATTCCATTTTGAAATTGAAGGCTAAACGTTTACTTTGAATAGGCTTGGTGAAATTATTGTGAGGTTTGTTAATTGCATGTTAATATAGCTATAATATTGGAACTCTTATTATGGAACATGTGTAATTGATATTGCTAATAAATATGTTCATTTAAATATCTAGTGTAAATAATTAAAAATTTTGAATATTAAAACTATTTTGACTTAATTTAATTGCTAAAATATAATACTTATAAAGTTGAAGTTATTTAGATGTGTTTTTATTTTTATATACACATTACGGACTTCCCAGGTCCACAAAATGAAGTTTTTCAGCAGCACTTTGGCCGACAGGCACAGCAGCAGGCTCGGTGGGTATTGGGGGCCAGCCAGGAGAACCAGGAAGGATCCAGACAGGACTCACACCACGGGCCGCAGCATGTTTCGGGGAATATCCCAGAGCAGAAGGTACAGCAGGTGGCACAGCCACACGAGCAAGCGGAGCAGGGGCCACATGGTCCGCAGCAGGATCCCTGGTTGCAACAGGATCTCGGCTTGCAACAGGAACGCTGAGCTTTCATGCACATGGTCCAAAGAAACGTTGAGGAATCGTATGTGGGATCGTTCTTTCACAAAGAATATGGTATCGCCCCAAAGAAACTTTATATTTTCTGTTCACAGGACCACAGCTGATTGCACAGGCCTAGATGGATTTAATGCTGGCTGATCGGCCCATTTCTGGCAGGATGACGAGATTATAACTTACATTAGACACACGAACGAAAATAGAAAGCTTCTACGGGTTTTTTGAATGCTGGACAATTTTGACAATGAAAATTTGACTATTAAATATTTTTAACAGCTGCTCGTTTCATTCATTTTAAAATTTCTGAAGTACATATAAATATTTGTATTAAACAAAATTATACAATAAATTTAAGAATTCAAATAAATACATTCAATAAATAAGAAAAGGTATCTGGCTTTATTTTTTCCTAAAAAAAATCGCAAGGCTCACCATTATTCCAAATGATACAACAAATTTTAAAATAAGGGCATATTGTTTAAATTGATAATTTTATGTGTCTGGCAAAAGGGTTATTATATATTTCCCCATCCCCAAAAAGGAAGACCACTTTAGTTAATGGTAAAGCGCATAAATGAAATCATAAATAAAAGTCGCAACTTTGATTTACTTGCGTTGACAACAGCACAACATTAAATTAAGTGCAGTAAACCGACCAAAAAAGTAAGGACGAAGAAGTCGAAGGATGAGAAGGCAGTGGATAACCCCATTATATCTTTCCCTTGGGTCTAACGAAGCGTGAATTGAACTGGGATGGGTAAGTGGGAATTGCGCATTAGCTTCGCCTGCCAGTGGATGCAACCAAAGCGAAAGCACACAGATACCAAGGATACGCACCAGCACAAAGTCGACAGGACAAACAAGGAATCGTTGCTGCAAATCGAAGCTCTCACTGAAACTGGGAGGAAATCAAATAGAAGCAACTAATGAAACCCCACGCCAATTAGAACATCAGTTTGCGATAATTCAGCAACTTCCCAGGTCACCAAATGTGACCAACGTTGGTCTTTCTTGAAAAAGCAAAATGTTGGTACCTGAAGAAATTTTATTTGCAAAATGTTTGCTATTTAGAATTACTTAAATGAGTAAATTTGAGATCTTACTAAAAAAAATACATTTAATAGTTGGCTTTTTAAGTATTCAAGCAAAAAGTAAGATTTCACAAACATAAATTTTGAAGTGCTAAAAAATTCCTGAGAGTTGGGACATTAAAATGGGATTCAGCGCGACCCATAAACGTTGGCAATTAAAATCTTATTTTCGCTTATTACATTTTCACAGGTGTGTTCCGCCCGCCTCCCCCTCACTTTCCCACTGCAGCCCGCCAATAAACACGTCTAAAAATTTTAGCCAAGAATTTGTCGCCTGGCTCTGGCCACCTGTTCCCCTAAAAAAAAATGTTTTTCTTTGCTCTTTTTCCGTTTTTGGGTAATTGAATCATTTTAGCGCCATTTATTTTGTTCACGATTGCAGAGGTTTTCGTTAATGGAAGGGGATGGATGGTGCTGCTTTCTGTACGCGTGACATTTGTAAAACAATTTCTATTTCGAAAATGAAACAAGCGCGGGGTGTTCGCGACTGGAGGGAACATAAATAATAATGCGTTAAATTTATGCGTTGATTAATGTGGAGCAGTCAATCTCCACCAGCTTTGGGTTCACGGAGCTCTGGATTTCACCACCCACTTGTCCATGTTCTCAGGTGCGAACAGTTTGGGAGGTGTGGAGGAAGAAATCTTCAGTTCATATGAATACTCAATTGGGTGCGCAAAAGAAGGCTACGATTAATAAGGGATTTTATTTAAAAGTTGGTGAAAACTTTTGAATTAATAAAAAAAAAAGAAATAAAATTTGGAATAAATAATAGTATCATATTAGATTAATTTAAGAGTCGCTATATAAAATATGTAGAGTTCAAAGAACAGATATTTCAAATTCCTAGAAGTCATTTGTGGTCACCCCGGAGGAAGCCCCCCTTGTTTCATTCTTCCACACAATAAGCTCTTAAACCAAAATCCCATCGAATTAATTGAATGAGCTAAACTCCCACCACCAACATAAACCCACTTTCCTTCAGTGCAAAATACGTAGGCATTTAGCGAAACGTTTATTTCATTATTACGCCTAGGGTAACCGGGCAAGGAAGACCCAAAAGCAGAGAGTCAAATTGAAAAAGTCAAAAAGTTGTTTTCCCAAACGAAGGACACCCAGGGGGTGGCAAGTAGTGGTGGCCACCACCACCCCAAAAATCATCGCAGGGGTGCGACATCGCATCATCGGCGAACTAAAAACCGGAACGGAAGCAGCAACCGAGCAACAAGAAGGATTTCCGGCCTCCACCACCAAATAGCGTAGACAAAAGGCTAACACTTGTGTGTCCTCCGCCCAAAACAAAGTCACCCCTCAAATCACATGCATAAGGTTTTTAAGTTTTGTGCTTTGTCATACAAGTGCGTGGAGGACGATCTGCAGATACAGTTGTAAAGATATGGTAACAGGCGCGTAATGTGACAGCCTTTTGCAGGATGCTTGGGATGTTTGGGATGGTTAGGATGGTTGGGGAGGTGGGTTCCGGATGTGCGGTGGGTGGGGCTGACATAACGCTACACATGTTTGGGCGTTGCCAGACGGAATCGCTTGTGGGTTGCGGTATCCCAGGTTGCCACTAGCGAGGGTCGTTTTATAAATCACTTGTTTCACATTTTTTTGAAGTATTCAAAATTGAAGAGCTGGAATAAAAATATTATTTGATATAATAATATTTATATTTCATTTTACATTACCACAAAATCTAACTTAAGGGGTTATATACCTTTTTCATAATCAAAAAATCGAAAAAAATTTTATGATTTTTTTTTGATGTACATACTTTCAACAATTTTTCTGCAAAATTTTTTAGAGATCGGGGCACTAGAACCTAAGATACAGCCGTTCATAGCGCACGGTGTGCATGACTACCTAATGTCCACCTAAAACTTTAACCGCGATTATCTCGGAATCGCATTTTTGAGAAAAGGTCGTTGCGGTGAGCACGATATCTCGGTAACCACTACATCGATCGATTTGAAATTTTGGGGAATTGTTTGTAGATACAATAGCTAGTTCGTGAACGAAGGAATTTTATTTTCGATAAATTTTTCTATTTTTTTGGGGCGAAAAACTAAATTATTAGACCTCGAAAAATCGGTTTTTTTGAAAAAAATAATCACTGTAACTGTAAAAAAATTTTTTTCGTAAAATCCTTCGTTCACGAACTAGGTAACACTATATACTAACGTAGTTTTTTTTTTTTTTTTTTTTCGTTGAGCCGTTTTCTTGTTTTCTTGCTCACCGCAAGCCTCTAATGAAAAAAGGACTTCTGCGGCAAGGACTATAACTTCCACAATTCTCAAAATTTTCACTCAAAATTGCAGACGAATTAAGTTAAGGACACGTACTTTGATAAAATATATATTGAATTTAAATAAAACAATGGCAACATGCTAAAAAAAAATAAATAAAAACCCTGTATTTCTCTGGTCAAAAAGGTATATAACCCCTTAAACCATTTGTATAATATTTAAATAATACTTTTTGTAAGTAAGAAACTCCTCTTCCCACCCATTTTTGGCATCTCCCCACTCTTTTGATAGACAAGTTTCTGCCAGCCCGTCCACCCCTCTATTACCTCACCTCCTTACCATATCATGTGAACCATTTCTGTTGACATTGCCGCCTTGTTTACACGAATTTTGCACCAAACGCCCACACCGACGAATGTTTAGATATCATTTTGCGCGAACCGAGGACGGAAATGAGAATGGGACACCGCCAACTAAATGCTGAGTAAATAGTTGCCGGGGTAATTGGAGCAGAGCTACGTGAGGCATTTATTTACCAACGGATATGATATTTGCCCAATGCTGAATAGAGGGGCACAAATCAATGCAGCAGTTCATTGAGACCTTGAGAAGAAATTTAATTAAAGAACAGGTGACAATGCCAAAAGGGGCGGGAGCAGAATTTCTTTTACTGGGCATCATAAATCAAAGTTTCGAGAGGAAAGAAAATTCGACAAGGGAGGTAGGATCCCAGTGACTGCTGCAAGTGTCAGCAACATGTGGCCAAAAGCAGAAAAATCCAGAAAAACAAAATGAAAAAATAACGAAAATACCCAAAAAAAAAATATAAAAATAAAAGCAGCAATCAAAAATGTCGCGTATTTCTCTGGTTCTTTTTTCACTTTTGACATGGTCAAGTTTAATTGAAAAAATAATACAACAAAATTTGCTATAAAAAAGAAGGCAACTTTTAACCTTCGCAGCTGCTGCAGCCAAAGCTCATAATTAGAAAATCCAGCAAGGAAAGACAGAGCAAGCAAAAGAAATTAATTTATTCCTATTTTTTGTATACTTTTAATTGAAATTTTCTTCGTTTTTTCCACCTCCCTTTGGCCACTGCAGATAATTTTAATAACCGGAAGTAGGAAAATGGCCAAAGGATGCGACGGTAATTGCCGTAGCCAAAGCGGATGATAAGCAAATGTGGAAAGCACGAGCAAGGTGAACCCCGATTCCACGAAAAGGGTTCATTTCCGGGCCTTTTATTAACAAATTTCACTTTATTTGCGCCGCACGTTATGCTATAATTAATAGTCAGGCTGCAAGGGCACTAAAAACACTGCAGGGAAGTTGATTAAATTTGACACAGTTCATGGAGCATTTGCAATGATGTGAGTGCGCTTCCGCTTTGGGTTAAATATTGGCTGAAAAGGGTTAACTCTGCGGTTGCCTTTTGATGACATTTATGGGTGGGAAATCCCAACTTGTTGGGGGTTACGAAAAGCTACATTGTTGCAGAAAAATGCCAAGAGCCAAGCAATTTAAATAAAAATGTATCCAAGGCGGTTTTCCTACCATAAATAAGCGGATTACAATAAAAGTTAAGTATGTACTTTATTTCTCAATTTTTTAATACTTAAAATGCGACTTAATATTACTTACAAAATTGTAATCTTTATTAGGACTTTTCAATATATAGTTTATATATAGTTTAGAGGCAATTGTTCAGTTTTTTATCATTATTAATAAAAAAGAAACTAAGTTTAAATAAAACGCCTTATATGCCGCCATCTATTGCTGAAAACTCAACAAACAAAGCTTTATTTTCAAGCTCATTTAAAGTTCGCCCGCAAGGATACAACACAGCTTTTTATATCAAAGCTTGAATTGTCCTTGTTTGAAAGAGCACCTATTTGAAGAACAAGGTCAGAAAATTTAGTTTAATTAAAACAAGAAAGAAAGCTAGCTTCGGTGACCCAAAATTTATATATCCTGACAGTCATCGAATATCTCGAACATAATACATATAGGCCTTAACTTGAAAATTTGAAATAAACCGACCCAAAAATCGAATCCAACCTAAGGATGCAGGCAGGGCCGGCGGAAGGTGTATACCGGGTGTTGAGCACTCCACACGCCAAATCTTAGCGGGTGTGGAATTCAACACCCCAAAATGCTTGACTTGTAGAAAAAAATTTATTTACATCCATTATTATCAGTTGAATGTATGATTCAAAACTGTTTCTCCGGCCCTGCATATAGAGTATATCGAAGAAAAACGAAGAGAAATCCCGCCTTTACCACGGCCCAATTAAATCAGTTTCTATTTAAATAGATAGATAGTAACTCTCCCAAATACTTCCCAAGTTAAGCATTTTCCAACTTAATGTAAAAACTACTTAAATAATTATGAGATTATCATAAATAAATCTTTTCAGATTGGTACTTACTCAGTTAGCTCCTTGATCTGCACTGCAATCTTTCGTCTTCTTGAAGTAAGATAATCACCGCAACCACTTTATTCGCAACATTAACACTTAACACTTTACCCTGAAATTAAATAAGAAAAAAAAATAATAATAAATAATTTGTTACAAATAATAATAGTTAGAATTATTTTGTTAGTAAAAAAGGTATTTACCTCTTTGGGTTTTTTATTCACTGCATCTTGAAGTTCACTCCAAGCAGAACGGAATAGTCATCACTGTAATGAAAAGAAGCATTCCAAAATATTAGTTGTAGCAGGCTGGTAGTATTAAGAGTTACCAGATGTAACGGGTGGGTAGTACTTATTAAGAGTTACCATATGATTGTGATTGAATAAGTTATCGATAAGATACCATCCTTGATATACCGAATTATGAGAATGACGAAGAAGAGAACACATGTGTAAAAGCTAAAAAGTAAAGAATTAAAATAAAGAATACTGAAAAATTAAAATAAAGACTACTACAAATTCAGAAGTGGGATCAAGAACAGAAAAAATGGATATAGTTGGTGATAATTATGCAATGGCGGTATTAAAAAAATGGCTTGGCGAATTGGGTTTGTCCACAAAAGGCACAAAAGCTGAGTTGCTGGTGCGTCTTAATGCTGTACCAGCAGCAGAACGTGGAAATGCACCAAGAGTGGACAATTTGGAGGATGATCATCTGGTGGCGGAGACAAGACGCGTAATTCAATCGCAACAAGCTGAAATGTTTAAAGGAACAGAAGCGTTGGCAAATTTGTACAAAGAAATCGAGGCCGCTAAGAATGTTCTGGAACAATTACGCATGCATGGACGAAACCAAGAGTTAGAGGGAGACGACGATACATCATGCCAAGACGTAGAAGATGATGCTCAAGGAAATGCAAGTTGTGAAATTCAGCGAAATGTGGCAGCTGAAAAAAATTTCGGTGACTGGGCATCCATGGCGTTTTCATTGGCCAAAGAGATTTTAATGGAGTACGATGGAAATACACCAGTGCGAAATTGGATTGCTCAGTTTGACAATATTACACAATTGCACAAGTTGAACGACATGCAGCGACAATTATTATGTATTGCAAAGCTTAAAGGAAAAGCGTTGCAGTGGCTGCATGCAGATCCGGTACGTGTGGTGAAGCCTATAAACCAAGTTTTGGATCAACTGAAGGAGGCGTTTGGTGGAAAACTTCCGAAAATTGAGCTACGTCGGAAATTTGCTGGACGAATGTGGATATCGGACGAAAATTTCAGCGTATACTTTGAGGACAAGTGCATGTTGGCTCGAGATTTGGATATGGACGACGATGAGTTATTAGATGGCATTATCGAGGGAATACCACATGAAAATCTACGCATCCAGGCAAAACTACAGTGCTTTGATAATCCGGCGAAGATGCGGCGAGCATTTGCGGATGTTGCCTTACCTAGGCAGAGTGGTTTGCTGATGAAGTCGGAAGCAGCGAAGGGCAGAGATATAAAAGAAAATTCTCGTTGCTTCAATTGCAACTCCAAGGGACATTGGGCACGAGATTGCAGTAAGCCAAAGAGGAAGCCGGGATCTTGCTACGGATGTGGTGACGAAGGGCATTTAATGGCGCAGTGCCCGAAGAGGAAGGTGAAGACGGAGGACAGCGGTGTAAACAATTTTGTAAGGTCATTAGTAATTTATTTTAGTAATAGTAATAACGAATCTATAATTTCAGAATGCCTCATAGACTCGGGCAGCCCTGTTTCGTTTATTAAACAAAAATGTATTCCAACAAATATTAAATTACACACACATGAAGTGTTATATTTTGGATTAAATGAAAGCCAATTAAATGTGTTCGGAAAAATATTTTGTCACATTTTCAAGAACAGTAATAAAATTAATTTTGATTTAAAAGTGGTGCCTAACGAGTCTATGAGATGGAATATTGTTTTAGGTAGAGATTTTATGGAACTTTATGGTATAAAATTATATTTAAGTGAACTTGATGTGAATGGTAATGAGCGTACTGAAAGCCTATTAGATGGTAAAGACAACATAAGGCCAAACTTGGAGCAGGAAGGAATAAATGAAGTGGAGTTAGTGGAAGCAGCAGATCAATTGTTAGAAAATAGTGAAATGAATATGGATTGTGAAAAGGTAAAAAACAAATTGGTTGATAAATCGTTAGCAGAAAATTGTTTGTTAGATAGGAAATTGTTAGAGAGTAAATTGTTAGAGAGTAAATTGTTAGGTAATAGATTGTTAGATAATAGATTGGTAGCTAGTAAATTGTTAGATGAAAAGTCAAAGGAATTAGTTAGAGGAGTGTTAGAAGAAAATTTTCAAAGTAGCATGATGCAAATTAATGTAGTGGATTCTGAAAGAGAATATAAGATTGGGACACAAGTGGATTATGCATTAAGAGCAAAATTTATAAAAATGTTAGAAAGCACTTATATAAATGCAAAGAAGCAAGCAAATCCCAATATTAGGGGCGAGATGAAAATTATTTTAGAAAAAGAAAAACCATTTAGTTGTTCACCTAGAAGACTATCATATGCGGAAAAAGAAAAACTACAACTTATGTTAGATGAATACCTAAAAGAGGGTATTATACAACCCAGTAGTTCAGAATATGCCTCAGCAATTGTTTTAGTAAAGAAAAAAACGGGGGATCTTAGAATGTGTGTCGATTTTAGACGGCTTAATAAAATTATGGTTAGAGATAATTATCCGTTGCCTTTAATAGACGATTTGTTAGATAAACTTGTAGGAAAAAATATATTTACGAAACTTGATTTAAAAAATGGGTACTTTCACGTATTTGTGGATAAGGACTCGGTTAAATACACTTCGTTTGTGACGCCATTGGGCCAATACGAATTTTTAAAAATGCCGATGGGGCTTAAAACTGCCCCTCAAGTATTTCAAAGATTTGTTAATACTGTATTTGCGGACATGATTAGAGAAAATGAGGTTATAGTTTATATGGATGATATAATGGTCGCAAGCAAAGATATAGATGAACATTTTGCAATTTTAGAGAAAGTTTTGATTCGATTGGCAGAAAATAAACTAGAATTAAGGTTAGATAAATGTGAGTTTATGCAGGATTGTGTTAAATATTTGGGTTTTCATATATCTAAAGGTTGTATTCGAGCCGATGATAAGGGTTTAGAAGCTATTAAGAATTTTCCTATGCCTGATAAAGTTCAATCAGTGCAGAGTTTTCTAGGATTATGTTCTTATTTTAGAAGGTTTATTAAAGATTTTTCTATTATTGCAAAACCTCTGTATGATTTACTTAGAAAGGATAGAAAATTTAATTTTGGTGAAAAGGAGCTTAATTGTTTTTTATGTTTAAAAGAAAAATTGTTACAAGCGCCAGTTTTGTCAATTTATGATCATAGAGATGACATTGAATTGCATTGTGATGCCAGTGCCTTGGGGTTTGGAGCGGTACTTTTTCAGAAAAAGGCAGATGAAAAATTTCATCCTATTTTTTATTTTTCGAAGCGCACATCAGAAACAGAAGCAAAGTACCATAGCTTTGAGTTAGAAACTTTAGCGATAATCTATGCTTTAAGAAGATTCAGAATATATTTACAGGGAAAGCGTTTTAAAATTATTACTGATTGTAACTCATTAGCTTTGACTTTAAATAAAATTGATTTAAATCCAAGGATAGCAAGGTGGGCGTTGGAGTTACAAGAATTTGATTATGAAATAGTTCATAGAGTTGGAAGCAGAACAAAATCAGGTATTAGCACAGTCAAAAAATGAGGAATATTATAATAGCAAAAGAAAAGATCCAAATAAATGCAAGACAGGAGACTATATTATGGTAAAAAATTTTGATAGCTCGGCAGGAGTAGCAAGAAAACTGTTACCAAAAAGTAAAGGTCCTTATGTTATTGATAAGATATTAAAAAACGATAGGTATTTGATCAAAGACATTGATGGCTTTCAGTTAGCTCGAAATCCTTACCAAGGCGTGTGGAGTGCGCAAAATATTAGACATTGGTTAAGAAAAACAAATTCATCTATTGATGTACGAGATAATGTTAACAGGAGATAGAGGGCTATCTCAAAATCAGGATGGCCGAGTTGTAGCAGGCTGGTAGTATTAAGAGTTACCAGATGTAACGGGTGGGTAGTACTTATTAAGAGTTACCATATGATTGTGATTGAATAAGTTATCGATAAGATACCATCCTTGATATACCGACTTTTGAGATTGACGAAGAAGAGAACACATGTGTAAAAGCTAAAAAGTAAAGAATTAAAATAAAGAATACTGAAAAATTAAAATAAAGACTACTACATAGTTAAATTATTTTATACAAATCGGTTGTTTAAAAAATACATACCCCAATGAGGTGATGCACTGCATCCTGGAGTGGAGTTCAATAAGATAACCACTGCAACCTCTTTATCCGCAACATGTACACTTTACACTTTACCCTGAAATTAAATAAGAAAAAAAAATAATAATAAATAATTTGTAACAAATAATAATAGTTAGAATAAATTTGTTAGTAAAAAAGGTACTAGTAAAAAAGGTATTTACCTCTTTGGGTTATTGATTCACTGCATCTTGAAGTACACTCCAAGTAGAAAGGTATAGTCATCACCTGTAATGAAAAGAAGCATTCCAAAATATTAGTTAAATTATTTTATACAAATCGGTTGTTTAAAAAATACATACCCCAATGAGGTGATGCACTGCATCCTGGAGTGGAGTTCAATAAGATAACCACTGCAACCACTTTATCCGCAACATGTACACTTTACACTTTACCCTGAAATTAAATAAGAAAAAAAATAATAATAAATAATTTGTAACAAATAATAATAGTTAGAATAAATTTGTTAGTAAAAAAGGTACTAGTAAAAAAGGTATTTACCTCTTTGGGTTATTGATTCACTGCATCTTGAAGTACACTCCAAGTAGAAAGGTATAGTCATCACCTGTAATGAAAAGAAGCATTCCAAAATATTAGTTAAATTATTTTATACAAATCGGTTGTTTAAAAAATACATACCCCAATGAGGTGATGCACTGCATCCTGGAGTGGAGTTCAATAGAAGATCACGCCATTCATAATTGATCCTGCAGCCTGTTGTCCAGTCCATTTATGTGGTGTCAGCATACTTTATATTTTCGGTAACCGCATTCTTACAACTATTACTATATATATACTATATATATTTATATTATATGTCCCTACTTGTTTACAATTATTAATTGTGTTTGATTTTCATGTACTTCAAGTTCAATATTTGATAAAATTTACCTTTCAAATTTCTTTCATGTTCTTGAAAACTTTCAGATCTTTATCTGTTTCTTTGTCAAAATATTTATGATTTTTTAAAATATATAACTTAATTATTTATTGTCTAAAGGATGTACTCACTGCGTAATAACTTTGGTGCAGTGCATCCTGATGTCGAACTTCAAGTTACAAGTTGGATGGTGTCACCAATTATTTTCTGCAATCAGCCAAACCAAAAACCTGAAAAAAAAAATATAAAAAAATTGAATTAATTAACTGCATTTTTTTTACAAAAGCCACGTCATCACATAATTTAAAAAAACTGCAACTCACCTTTTCAGGTTTGGATGCCCTGCATCCTGGAGTCCACTACATGCAGGAAGGGATCGGGCACCTTTAAGTTCATGCCAAGTCAGGTCATGATGCAGTGCATCCTAGGAGGAGTCGACCCATGGTGCACTGCATCCGGGAGTGGACTCCAGTAGGTGGAGTCGACCCAAGATGCACTGCATCCGGGAGTGGATTCCAGTAGGAGGAGTTGGCCAGATACTCTCTCCCACTCTGGAACCACGTCACTAACACACACGCACACACACACACTTCCAGAGACCGGAAAAAGTTTCTTAGAGAAACTGCCGGTCATCCCGGAGAACTGAGAAATTGGCCAAAATCAAGGGGTATCCCACTACGAATCAGCCAGAACCACTTGGGAATTATAGGTGCGAGAAAACGAAAAAAATAATTAATTATCATTGTCGCTGACGTGGCCATATTAATTTAATTAACATTTAGTTAACATTACATTTACATTATATTAAATTAACATTATTTTAACATTAAATTAACATTACATTAATATTAAATGGATTTTAATTAACATTTTACATTTAAAATAGTTTTTTTTACCTGTTGCATTTTGATTGATTGGTGTTGTTGTTTTATTAAAATTTATACTTACCTATATTATGTCAACAGTGTTTCCCTCATCATGATTTGGAATGATTTTGAAACAAAAGGGGCGGGGGGCCATATTGAAAATTTGTGAGGTCATCACCCCACTCAAAACTGTTTCTCCGGCCCTATTAGGCAGTTGTTTTTTTGTATTACTATGATTAAAAAAACAAATTTTAAATAAAACGCCTTATATGCCGCCATCTATTGCTGAAAACTCAACAAACAGAGCTTCCTTTTCAAGCTCACTTAAAGTTCCCCCGCAAGGATACAACACAGCTTTTTATGTGAAAGCTTGAATTTTCCTTGTTTGAAAGAGCACCAATTTGAACAACAAAGTCAGAAAATTTAGTTTAATTAAAACAATAAAGAAAGCTATAGCTTCGGTCAGCCAAAACTTATATATGCTGAAAGTCATCAAATGCCTTAACTTGAAAATTTAAAATAAATCGACCCAAAAATCGAATCCAAACTAAGAATGCAGGTTCTTAGAGGACTCATTTATAAGCATTTTGAGGTATACCAATCCAAAATCGGACATTATTAAGAGAAGTTATGGGCTTTCAAGTGCTGGTTTTGGGTCATTATCCGAAAAAGCCCAAACAAATAAACGACTTCAAAACCACATATGTTTTTTAAATTTGTATGTATATTATATATATTTCTAGGAATCTGTCTTGTCTTCGTACTTTCGCATTACCTCGCGCGCCAATTTCATCTCCGCCAGCAGAGACTTCATCTGAGCACGTTCTACGTTGATAATATGAGTAGTATCCTTTGGCAGGCCATCAACAAGTTCTTGCGAGATTTTTAGTTCCAAGGTGGTATAATTCGGAGGAGTATGCTCAGGCGAGGATATGTCACGAATGCTTTGCAGTTCGTTAACTGAGGAATAAACAAATTTAATACATTTACGTTATAAGCTTCTATAAAATACTTAATTAAAAGCTTGGCTAGTATTTATTTATCACCCACTTTTAAAAGCGTTATCTATTAGGTTTTGCCGTATAGCAGCGGAGTGACTTTGGAGTACTCTGCACATGGCCGCAGAATGGTCCTTTGGCAGTCCCAACTGCTGGATCTCCTCTCCAAAAATACTTTCGGTACAACTGTAGCGAGCCGCATTGATCAGCATAAAATGAATGCAGGCCACAGCCGTTTTGCCCTCATTGGTTAAAGTGGATGTCAGCGATTTTATTTTGGATTCCTACAAAAAAAAACATTTGTTTAATGATAAATATTACATATTATAAATTAGACATTTGCACAAATTTAAATTTTATTCGAGCACATACAAACCTCAAATGGCTGCCCACAAATTCGAAGGGCCACCAAATCGCTGAGTTGTTCCAAGTTTTCAATGCTCAAGTTGGAGAGCGTGGATATGATCTCAGCTAAAACCCAATCGGGACAATCGCCTTCGCCACAGAAGCGGAATTTCTAAAAGGGCCAAAACAAAATGTAAGTTAAGGAAATAATTTTAGTTTGCTTCATCTATTTTGGGCTGTAGGACTACACACGCCCACACAGTCAAGTTAACCCATCACGTTTTCAAGTAAATTAAAGACTGAAGTGCTCCAACAAGAGAACTCCAGCCAAATGAAGAGCTCTTTGGAAAGGCAAAAGAAAAAAGGTCGTGGAAATGTGTTATACCCTTTAAAACGTAAAAAAAAATGTATGAGTTTCAACATAAGATTTATAAAATAATTGCTTTTAGCATTATAATTTTAAATTACATATTTAAATTATTGGCTTTATCTTTGCGGTTCAAGAAATATTTTATCACTACAATAAGATTAAAAGTAAATAAATAATTGGAAAACAAAATATTAAAACTGAAGTTTAAGCGCATTGGCCTGACCCATATTACACACATATTTTCAAAGGTCAAGTACCCACCGTTTTGACCCAATTTCGAGGAGGACTTCCCTGACACCTAATGATACCCTTTAGGGATACCGGGATCCTAGAAACTCCCACGACAGCAACAACGTCGCGTGAAGAAAAAGAAAAGTCGACGATATTTGCATATGATTAATTTCATACGCTTGCCTGCTAATCAGCGAGCAATTTGTACAAGTGGCGAGCACAAAAAGGGTGAGTTAGTGCGTGGGGATGGGACATTTTCCAGGGGGGGAGGAAGGGAAAATGGGTTAAAGGGAAAACCCAGCATATAAGGAAGAACGTTTGGGGAGCTCGTCTCAGTTTCAAGTGCACGTCACGTTTATCTCTGGCCAGGATTAATAAACACAAGTTCGGAAGGGAAAAGCGAGCTAAGCGAGTGAAAATTTATGACACTTGTTGCCATTGTCTGGAGGGAAAAGCGTGGAAAAGCGGGGTAGACGCTTATTAATACGCACTCGTATTTATTTAGCGACGTGTGTAACGGCTTAGAAAATGCGAACGACAAACGTTTTATAATTATTTTATGGACTTCAAAGTTTTGTGGATGGGTGGGCGGGTCGGCGGGCTTTATACGGATCGGGTGGCTATATAAGCAGCGTAACGCGGCAGCAAGCAACGCAGTTGGCCGAGAGGATTAGGGCAGCTAGAACCGCTGGCGAAAATGCAGTTAGTCCTCTGGATGGTGTTCCTGGCCTTTGGCCGTGAGATCTATGGAGCCAGCATTCCGTCGCCGATTTCTGGACAGGATTCGGAGCTGGGAACCTGTGAGCTGCAGCTCTCCAAATACCGAAAGTTCATACTCCAGGCAATCCTGAGTTTCGAGGACGTTTGCGATGCGTACAACTCGAGACCCGGTGGACAGGATTCGGACTCCGATGGCTGGCTCTTCCGCCACTATGCACCACCGCCAACTTCCCAAAGGGGCGAGATTTGGGCCTTCTTTCGACTGCTGATGGCCCAATTCGGCGATGTGGAGTTCTCTTCCATTATTCGGGATGCAGTTATCGAAAGGTGCCGCATTAAATCGCAGTTGCAGCGGGACGAAAAGCGAAACTCGGTGGTTTTGGGTAAGAAGCAGCGGTTCCATTCGTGGGGCGGCAAAAGGTCTCCGGAACCACCGATTTTGCCGGATTATTAAAGCCTGGTTTGAAGCGTTTTCCCCTTAAAAAATGTATGAACAGCCAACGTTGAAGTCCTCTCATTAATATCAGTGTCTAAATAAACTCGAAGATTGCAAACCGAAAAGCGGATAAACTGGTGTTTTATTTGGTATACTTCTATGTTTACTCACCATGTTGAAGCTATTCTAAATTTCGTGTTTTTTCTAAGCTAAATAAATATTTTCTTCTTGTTTACAAGAAATTTCAGTGTGACCAAATAGGGCAGCCGAAAAATGTTACAACAGAGCTGGCGGTAACATTTTGCCAAGCTGTTAAAAATTTGTATGTTATTTTAATGGCTCCAAAAGCAGTTCCCGTCAAGCAGTGTAAATTGGCGCCAAAAGATTGTAAATTTAAACTTGGTTTGGTGAATTTATTTAGAAAGATAAGGTTCCTAAAACTACTTAGTTATTTGGTTTAGCTTATATTATCATATGTGTATAATATTTCTAAGCATTTTAAGTAGAGGCAATTGAATAACTGTTTTATAATAGAAATTAAAAACTGGATTTTTATTAACCGAAAAATTGAATCAAACATATCCTACGATAAATTATTTTGATTAAATAATATTATTATCGCCATTAGTTTAAAAGGAATGCGATAACAACTGAAGCTCCAAATTTGTTTGTGCTAACATTTTGTTTGTCATGGCCCATTATCAAACAAATGTTTTTCGCTTATCTGGGGATCGGGACCTAAACGCCCACCAAAACACACACCCCTTTGAACCCATTTGGGGCCCACCTCCACCTAGAATCGCAGCTACAGAATCAATGCCGATCTCGGCAGTTTTTGGATTAGCACTGTAGGCCTCCGAGTAGGCAGAGTCTGGCTTAGTATAGTATAGTATAATATTATAATCCCAGATTGGAGGTGGGCACAACAAACTCATAAACCTTGTCTATAAATACAAACTAGGAGCAAAAGGAGGGTGTGTGTTTGTGCAGGCGGCACTAATTATCTCATCCGTCTCGGGCTCTGGGCTTTGGGCCGTGGCTGGACACGCTGAAAACAAATGTTAACTAATCGCCCCCAGCCTGCCCACAAATCTAAATTCGAAATCATTAAATTAACAGATAGTGGCCATACTATATACGCCCGGGAATCCGAGCAACGTGAGCGACTTTTTCCAGCCCGTTTGACAGCGGCGCCAACTTGCCAGACTTGCATCCCGATTTCGACCTGGAAACCCGGGCTCCACGAACTTGGGGGATTTTGCTGGCCAATGCGCTTATCAGCCCTGATTAGGTGGGCGTGATCAGTGGCCGTTTAAAAAACAAATCCGGAAGGCAAAGTTCCCTCTAAAAATACCTTAGGATTCGGTAAGGCCTTGTTAATCTATTTAAAGCCCTCGATCGGTGATCTTCTGACCCCCCAAGCGGAACTAGAACTGATCAGTGATTCGATCCGTGGGGTTGCATCCCCAAACAGGTGCTACAGGTATTTCACAAGCCGTGATCAAGTTAAGTCGCAGTTAGCCTAATTAGGTAAATAAAGCAAGGCTCTTATCTCAAAGGAGATTGGATTTTTTATTCGGAATTGTACCATAAAATGAATATTTAAAATTCGCCAGATTTAGACCACCAACAATGATTGTCAGCGTGTATCAGCGAAAGCAATTTAACGAAATAAAAAGAAATAAAAATAAATTCTTGACAATTAAAAATATATAAACACAAGGACTTTATGGGCTTTAAAATTGAACAAAATAGCCTCATAATATTTTTTGTCTATAATTAACTTAAAATGTTTTTAGCTGAAGTTTTAAAGTGCGACTGAACCCAAGCCGGACTTTCCCCACTAATGTGGCTCACTTTGTTTGCATTATTCATGTTCATTAAATTTATTAATTGACCTTCTCCCTGAGCTCGCACCTCTGCACCTCCCATTTGCACCATCTTCCACAAAAACGATGGAGAAACTAGGCCATCACAGTATATAGAGCTGATAACAGACTGTCGGGCTGATTAAACCTTGTCCAGAGATTCTCGAGGTAAGCCAACAAAAAGTAACAAGAACAAAAACTTTTGAATTTAGTCATTGAACTTCACATTGAAGAGCAGAAAGGGGAGTGAGGGGCAAGGATTTTTGTTTGCTATTTTGGTTGGTCGCACGACCGGCTGGCAACAACAATTTAATCTCCCCCCACAGCGCCAAAAAAACAAATTTTTTCTAATCAACGCGCGATTAGACAAGCTAATGGGTGTCGAAAAAATAAAACAGGAGAGAAAATTTGGAGAGTCATACAAATCCTGGTCCAAAGAGTTATACGAATATGGTTATGGTAAGCCAAACCCACCGAACTAATGAGGATATAAAGTTATGACACAAAACTATATAAATTAATTCATTTTTAAAATTTCAACAAATTTAAGTTAAAGTATTAAGGTTTAAGAAAATTAAAAAAAGAAAACAATGCTAAATAGTTTATAAAACCTTTTCTATTTATTACAGTGTAGTCAGGTTTATTTTCCAAAAACCTGTGTAGGCGTTTTGAAATATTTTCAGCAAACAGCTAACGTTAAGGAAAATCAACTTAGTGGAAAGTTTATTTTTGTTTCGTTTTTAATTAATTTACAATCCGCTTGATTAGTGGGCGTTAACTGATCAGATAAGGTTTGCAACCATTATCGTAGGAAATATTTGCTTCACTTTTTTCACCTTTTGCAGTTTTACTAATAACTTTCCAGACGGGCAAATAAAAATTTGTATGTCCTAAGCAGTTAAGCAAATAAATTATATCTGACCATTTTTAATCTGGTTCAGGGCACATGTTGAAACACATGCCTTATATAGTTTTAAAAAAGGATCCCCCAAAAAGGCATGTGGACTGATTCCGAATACTATAACGTTTTTACTATTACATTACTCAGCAAAAAATTGTAAGAGGGCAGCCGATAAACCCATTGAACTTCTCTGATCTTTATTTTGCGCATACGAAACGCAGGTTGGGGTGGAAAATTTTCAGATGCATTTTCCTGTTGATTATTTTGATGTGAGTTTTTTGCTTTTATTTTACAATCGTGCTCGCAGTAAGTCTGTTGTAATTTATATTTAAACATGAGTCTATATAATTATACAAATATAAGTAAGGTATATTACTGACAATCTTTGCTGTATACTCTATTGAAAAGCATGTCTTCTTTCAAAGTAATGCTTTGAAACGAGATACAACAATATAATTAAGAATATTTCTTTGTTTGTTTTATTGACTATGTATTTATAAATACTAAAAGAGAAAGTATAAAATAAGGAATATGTAATGATAATTATTATTAAACAGGTGGCTTAACCCAGATATACTAACTTATTTCGATATACATTCTTTTGTAAAGGTATTTGAACAATCGCTATTGTCCAGCTAACCTTGCATTCCTACACATTTCATTATTATTTTTAATATGTACAGAAATTGATAAGCCAAAAGGTGACCCAGTTGGGACCTACACGACTCGTTAATTATAGCATGTTAACAAATATTTCACTGCCCAGTTTACAAGAGAGAAACTTTAAAAAAGTTTATAATAAACAAAACAAAACATTCATTGGATATCCCTTTGCATGAGAAGCACACCAATAGAAAAAATAATAATAAACAATCTGTTTTGCAAATACTTTTCCTAAGAAGTTCCACAACGAGTTCAATGACCACCTAAACAAACTACTCCCAAAGAAATAGAATATAAAAATAATAAAGGAAAAACAATTAGATATTATTCAAGACTGCAGACTGACCTTTCAGAAAATGGAAGGTTAATTGAATCAGAATTTGTGCCAAAATTCAAAGTGCGCATTTGTTGGTTATGCGAAAATTTCTCTAGATACAGAAAACTAAAACAGATTTGTTTGAGAAATTTTGTAGACCACTGACTCATTCGACGGCCATGTAAATTTCAAACTAGTCTACGCGTTTCTAGTTGTATCTACAAAAGGCGCTGCACAGATACAGATGCATGCCCATCTACAGATACATTTGTATCTGGGCAGTGCAATGCACGCATTTAGCATTGAATGCAATGTTTGAGCATATTTTTCTGGTTGATTTTTTTCCCTCTCTCATTTTTATTTTAATGTCGCATAAACCGGAACTATTAATGAACATTTTAGGGGGAAATGGCGGGTCGAGGAAATAATGTTCATTGGTTAATACCGTTATCGCTGGTCGCGAAGAAAGGCGGAACTGCAGTTGTTGTTTTTATGCTTTCATTGCATTTTTTTGTTTCGGGTTGCGTGAGTGGAAATTTTTTTATAAAAATAAATATTAAAAAATTGAACTCTTACCGAAACATGACTACAAAATAAATATGGAAGATATATTTTATACCTATTTGTTTATCAATTCGAATGGAGTGTGTCTATATGATATATTTACTATAAATTCCCCTTATAAGCCAATACTTTTAGCAGCATCATCCTTATATCAGCACAGAGAACAAATATACTTTAGTCGTCGAAGAACCAAAAAATCCTGAAGTGTATACTTGTATATTGAATGAACTAAAAATAAATTTCAATCACGCCACATTTTTTTATTGAACTTAATGTTTCTTTAATTGCTTATCAGGTAGCCATCCAAAAAAGCAAATTCAATTTATGCAAAGATATTTTATCATCTGACAGATACAATAATACAATTTGGAACCTGTCATTTAACTGTTTTTTGTTCATTTTAACAAAAGTTGATTATATTACCTAGGTGTTCTTGCTTGGATAACATCAAGATTTCAATTAAATTAAGGTGGAGAAATAAAGTCATAGAAATGAGGTGCACGGAAATATAAATGAGTAAAATTTCAGAATACACAACAAAATAAAAAAAATTTAAGAAAAAAGGAAAAGTCTTATTTAAATTTTCTTCTCCTTATTATTGGATGACTAGAGAAATTTTCTTACATTGTTGTATGCATGCTGAAAGAAATTCTGTCACCTTAGTCGGCACCTGCTAATTACTTCATCTAAGGTATTGCAAAACGCAATTGAGTTGGAGGCGCTAAGCGACTGAAAACCCAAATACATTAGCCACAGTAAACACTTGGTTGCCCAAACTCTCGACTCTGTTTTGATAGTCCGCCGGACAGGTGTTGATAAGTGGCACCTTTCTGTTTGTTCGCCGATTAACATGGGAATAATGAAGAGGTTTCGTCTGACTATTTTTAGGGCTTTTGGGGAGTTCTATTTGGGCGATTTTCCAAACGCGACTATCAGCAGACGAGCGATATCAGACGGAATGGCGTTAGCACCTCCCGTCCGCTCAGATAATTGTACTATATAGATACCGTAGTGTATAGAGCCGGGCCCGTCTGGCGATGTCAATGGAACTATCGCCCTGCGATTACGAGTATCTCAGGCAGCCGGCGAAAACGTGATCAGTTGTGGTCGGGTTCAGATGCGGCTGCTGTTTGCCTGAAAGCCCGAGCTTTCTATATGTGCGCGCGTGTATTTATATTTGCATAATAAATCGCATAATTAAGTTTGTTTTAATGCTGATCGTCGACGGCCGATCGCAATAGTTGCAATGGAAAATTACGCGATCGCCTTGCAATCAAAACACGCAACAAAAAGAAGCTCGGGTTCCCAGTAGATTGCCTACGACCCCTTACCAAAATGGCAAAAGATCAGTTGACATGTCGTATTTATAGCGCAGACTTTTGCGACTTTTCCGTTTCCGCAGCGGAAGAGCCCCTTTTCCTCACCAAAGGTGTTTGCCAAAAAATACATTTTCTCAAATGCCCTGTGGTTGTAAAGTTAGAAGGTGTATCCAATTCGTTAAATTCGTTGAAAACGCTTAATAACATTTAAATTCCTTACTATAACGTATAATTCAAATCATGATTGAAAAAATTAAAGCAATCATTTTAAAATCTTTTTTATTTCTCTTATGAGCATTAGGTTTTATAACATGATTCGATTCAAAGAAAAACCTATTTTTATTGATAACGACTGAAGCATATGTGAATTTACCACAGGTTAGACAGATATTGCAGTGCAGATGTACGGTTATTTCGTTTTTAATTACTGTTTCTGGAATTTTGAATTCAAAAATAATTTGATTTATAGAAGCGCACCGAAAAGTAAACAAATCCGATCGCATAGTCGAATATATAGCACATCCTCTGGCTTCTTTCTTTATTTCGCGATCACGCTTCGATCAGGTGCTCTAGGTCAGTTACGGCATGCTGATCACTCTGCGGCGGTCTGTCCTCTGTCGCGTCCCAAAAATAAACCAGTTCTATATTTATGATTTAAGTTTATGCTGCGCAGTTTATCAGCACTTTTGGGTGGTGCCGATCTCTCAGGAGACTTCAATGCGAAGAGGGGGTCTTCATCTCCGGCTGCATTGATAAGACGCGAAAAACGTTCGGGTCGCGCGCCTGGTTTCTAAATTTAAATCAACGCAAGAGTCTTTCCGAAACTAGTCTATATGCCAAATACAACATTCTATCAGGTCGTCAACTTGTTGAATTTCACCGAACTGATAACGTAGCGCCAATGGCTAATAACATGGCTCGGCTGATATAGATTGCCCGACCAGTTTCATCAGCTGTTTTTCACGTTTCTTTGCGGTGGGACTCCCGACGCGTGTCTCTAAGCTCGTTCGCTAATTATGCTTGGCTTGGGTTCTTTTTTATTGTTGGCGAATTGTCTAGACACTAGGTACCTTTCCACTTCGCCATGTGAAACTGGCGAGGGAATTGTATGCTTTCTTTGGGCCACGCAGCCTCTGAATGATGTTTGATGATGGAAATAAAACGAAACTGAAATTTTAAATTTCTTTGGATTATTTATTGAAATTTTTAAATATTTGGACAGCCTTGACTTTGAAAATTTTAAAATTTTTTTTACTAAATTTTAAGGGTGCAATCATAACATTTTAATTTTCTTCAACCTATGAAGCGTTTCCTTAGCAGTAATATGTTGTATTTTACAAACCCAAAATTAGTAAAATAATCTACATTTTCGTTAACTGCAAATACATATATTGTGTATAGTTTACAGTCACCCAACCACATAGGACCACACCTTAAACGACAGAAAAGTGGAAAGTCGCCCGCATAAATTGAAAAATTTAAATGGACCCAAACGACATCCGTTGGAAACCGACAGACTATAATTACAAATGCATCCGAAAGACGCAGGCATGAGAAGATATGAAAATCTGCACAGAAATAGGCAAAGTATATTTATGGGAAAAGTGTGTACCCCTGAATTTGCCAGCGGGTGCAAACAGAGGCTGGGTTGAATGCAATTTCAAGTGCAGCAAAAAGAGAAAACTTAACGTAGAATGATATTGAATAAGAGCAGAAAAAGAGAGAGGTGAAATTGGGAAAGAGAAAAGTAAATCTTAAGGGGATTAAAAGTAATAAGGGTAAGGAGGGAAGCCTGAAAAAAGGAAGAAAGGCATTCCTTAGTAAAAATGCGTCGAGAAAGAGGGGTCTTTCATTAAAGAAAAGATTTTATGTAGTAATCATATCTCTCCCCATTTAATAAACAATAAAAATTGAAGTTAATCCCATTAAATGTTAATTAGAGAACACTTATTTTGCTGTTTTCAGGTAGATTATAATATCTTGAAATTACTTATATGAATAACCCCCTTGAACTACACCCCTGAGCGATCTCATCTGGTCTACGACCGGCAAACTGCAGCGAGGCACTCAAGTAACCACTTCTTCATGCACGCAGGAATCTCTCGAAACCGGCTTTCAACTAGGCAAGCAACTTAGCCGGCCGGCTCGTCCACCTCTCACCCCTTCGGTAACCCCTTGTCCACCCAAAACCCCCTTTTCCAGAGAGGTTCAATGGGATGCTGCGTTGGCAGCCGAAGAAGAAATGAAGAAAGTGCGCATTCGAAGTATGTTTTTGTTTAACAATCGTTGAGATACTCGAGAGACAAAAAGCGTGAGCCCTCAACGGAGTTGCATTATCATGAGTTTCAAGATGTGATTTCAAATCACGCATTACGAAAGCATTTCTCCGATAAAAAAAAACGAAAGAAAAACTGAAATGTCCATGCACCTAAACTGAAAACCGAAACTCGCACACAAAAACTGAACCATAGATAAAACCCACACAGACACACTCCCTCTATGGAGGAGGCCCAACAAACCAGCCACAATTTCGAGTTCCGAATAGTCGAGACTGCATTTCTGTGTGGAGTTAGTTGCGTTCAGTGGTTTCCGCTTGCCTGGGACACTTTTGATATGGGTACGACAGATACCATGTGGGTCGAAAATGGCCTGAGAGCTAGATTGTTAAAGAAAAGGCGACGAAGAAAATCAATTTAACTGGTTCATTAGTTGCGTTTTCAAAATGTTAAGCCCCTTAAACAGGTATTTAGAGGGGGACTTTTAATTTAATAATGCTTTTATTCCCCTGCATTATGGAGTTGACTAGGAATTTTAATCATATTGTTAGTCATTATAATAATAATATACTTTTTTAAATGCAACCAAAATGTTAATAGGTTGTAAATTATAGAAATGCTTGCTACCATGGAATGAAGGCGACTCGTCTTAGTCTCTACACCTCAATTACTCCTTTTAACCTAATTGGACTATACCGACAAGTACTTTTAATAAACAAAACAAAAGGTTTGTGAAATTTTAAAAAGAGCCTCATACACATTGGTAATTGATTTACATATATTTCGTGGGCAGATCTGACAAACCAAAATAACTTGAACTCAAGTGGAGCGGTACTGACCCATTTCCGAACAAATATAAAAGGGGTCCAAAATTATCCAATAAAAATGAATTGGTTGAACATTATACATGCACTTTAGTTAGAAAAGTATCTCGCTTACCAACAAAAATTTTAATAATTTATTTATTCAACATGTCGTAGTGCATCCGCCAATTTCTCCGCACTATAACCTTGCCATAAAATATCCAATAGCGGACTGTACCTTTTTTCATGGCATCGAGGTATTAACTGTTCAAGATCAGCGACTATAGTACACCGACTACGATAAGATAAATGCTCAAACAGCTGACACGGAAAAAGTGTTTGCCAAATCCCTTGAAATTCACTCGACCGCCACGAGGCACAGTGGGAAATTTCGACTATAAGATGAGATGCTCCCCGTGCAAGTGAAGTGATCATGTCTCGAGGAGCTGACACCCGTTTTGACTTTTGTCACCGCCACCGGCGCCTAAACTAATCAAAGCAACTAAGACTAAAGCCGAACCGAAACTACGACTACAATCGCCGCTGAATATCAAAATGCAATCAAAATATGCAAGCCACGTAGATCAGGAGAGAGGGACAAGGAGGCGTTCAGAGAGCGAGCGGGGCCGTTCTAGAAAGAGAAAAGGGACATGGTGGTGAATTAAGGAGACCGAACTTTAAATACCCTTACAGGTACATACCTAATTTTGGAATTAATTACTACGCAACTTTAAGGTACAGAAAAAGCAAACTAATTAAGTACATAAATAACAATAAAGGGACATATAAAATATTTACTATTTACCTTAAATTAATAGAGTTGTAAATTTTTCTCCCAATACCATACAACCACTCTCCAAAACTAGGAATACTCTCTGAAAGGGTACAAAAACACCCACTCTCTCGCGCTCTCTGCCGATCGCCGGGAAGTCTTAACGGCAAGTTGGGGCAACAAACATTTCATTCGTGTTCGCAGCGTTGAACAGTACGGTTCACAGGAGGAACGGAACGGAGTGGAACGGAACGAAACGGGGAACGCGACGGAAACTAGTTGTTGCTGTTTTTTTGTCCGTGTTTAAAAAAAAACTAAAAAATAAAGTAACACTTAAGCAAAGTCCGCGTTGTAATAAATTAAAAATCGTTCGTCGTTTTGTGCGTGTGACCACTAAAAGTGCCCCGATCGGAGGATTTTAATAAATTCAATTAAGGTCCCCAAAGATCGCTTTCATTGTCTGACGCACACGCGTGATGCACAAATGAAAAAGTAAAAAATAAAATAAAAGAAAAATCACAGCAAAAAGAAAGTGATTGACTGCACAAGAAAAAGAAAAGTTCCTTACCTCCTAAAGCGAAGTGGAAAACAGAAAGGAGATAACAACTAACGGTTAGTGCGAACTTCAAACCGAAACATAAACAAAAGTTGTAGCTATCATCTAAATTGTTTAACATAATCTATACCCTACTACCTCACTTAAAAATTCAAAAAGTACTCAATATCGACAGTTGATATGCTGATATTTTAGTAACCAAACCACCCCATAAGAATTTGAAACAAACTCATACGATTTCGAATGACACTAAAATTATGAAAAAAGATGGTGTTCACTGTAATCTGTGTTTACATCATTAAAACCGATTCCACCTGAGATAACCAATCAATACAAAATTACATAAATAATATATACTCTCCGATCATGCATTTCTATTTACATATTACTTTCCAATTAAACGTTCATTTATTGCCGCTTTGCTGCGCTTCAATTAAAACAAAAACAAATCGTTTAATTTCTGTATTTTTTTCACAGGGGCTTCCACACAAAAAGTTCCTTGTTTATAGAGATCATTGTAATCAGCGCAGATCGAAGCCATATATAAAATGATTTCACACAGTCCGCCCATATTCAGTCACAGTCCACCCGTTAGTTTTCTGGCGGACTTCATGAGCGGACATCAGCGTCAATCGTTAAAGTAAGTTTACAAAAAATATAGACATCATAAATAAATATTCCCCCAATTGTGCTAATTTAATACTGAATTGATTAAAGTGAACTCACGAGTTTCGGCAGCCAATCGAATAAATTAAATTAACAGAAATCATTGAAAGAGTTTTTGTTTGAGATGGTTTCTTTCCATGTTTAATTTGTAGTGTCATGTTTTAAATCGAACACTTTTTTATTTTCTTATCGAATGATAAGAAGCCAAGAGCATTTTCTGATACATCTTAAAAGAATTTCAACCTGTGTACGTGCTAATGAAAGGAAAACCTTTTTTTCGATAACATTGTCAGATTAACTGAATTAAAAAAAAAAATTACGGTTCCGTTGATTTATAACTAACTTCTGATATCAGTGATAATGAGGGGATATCAAAATACTTAAACAAAAATGTTTAACAATAGTTTCGAAATACCCCAACATAACCTACATCTGTTAAACAAACAAGTCATTTGAGGTCTGTTAAAACTAAACTGTTTACAAAATGGAAAAACAAAAACCGACATTTGAAAGGGCTGATGATATAGAAATACTTAAAACACTTGTTCCAACTGTCATCAAGAAACATTTGATCAAAGGCGGGAAACGCTTCTGCTCACAAAAAACCCTGAGAATTTTTCAAGAACAGAGTGAATGCAGGTACTAAAAATATTCGCGCGACTAAGGCTCGTTGTTGGTTGACAACAGATTACCGAAATATGAAAAGAAAGCATCCAAGATCAAGGCAAGGCAGACGACTGAACCAAAACAAACACTTCTCGCCAATGCTGGGGTGATCTTTTGCTGGTCGATCCGAGGAGATTTGGAGAGTAGTTCACGAGTCGGGAAGATGACGCCAAAAAATCTCTCGCTTGGCGACAATTTTGCGCGTGGCGCTTGACAACATTTTTTTTCTCAGGGGCACACAAGTTGCCCAAAAATTATGACAAATTGGTGAACCACAAAAAAGGGGTAGACCTGTACATATATAAATTCGAAAGCAATTGATTCAATAAAACCAATTTGCGCGCTTCATTTGCTGCACGCGCTGCATTTCTGTCATGTTTGTAGTGTGAATTTTATTTTGGGGAGTGATAAATATACAATAACCAAAATTTGAACATTTTATAGCAAGATATATCTTTGAGTTTAAGCTAAAAATAACTAAATATATATGTAGAATATGGCCAAGCAAAACAAACCAGCACAAGAAACAAGCAAAACGAACCACAGAATTTGTTAAAATAAATCAGTTGGATTAAGTCTTAAAAACGAAACTTATAACAGTTGTAATTCTCCAAAAAACTCTACTGGGGGACTAGAAACTACCTACATTTTTTATTATAACACGTGAACGGCGTGCCGTTAAATAATTCCTAACACTTTAACTAACTCAAGTAACTCTGTTGTGAATACGTCAAGACACTTAACATTTTACAGCGCGATTTTACAACTACAGACTTTGCTTTGTATAGTAGTTTACCCCACCCAATACTCGAAATCACCTACGTAACTTTGCGTTTTTTGATTTAAAACACTGAGCATTTTTAAGTTGCCAACTCAAGCACCTATTAGCAAAAAAAAAGTGGTGATAAGAGCAGATGGAAAAGTTCCCATAGCCAGGCCCACGCCGAAAAAGCCGTATCAGCATGCCACCAAAATATGTTCATCATGCGAAAGTCCATGCGTTTCCCATCGAACCTTATCAACCATTGACTTTTAGTTTTATGAATGTCTAGCCGAAAAATTATGATAACTGAAAACGGGATGTGAACTATGCCAAATGAGTAAGGCCAGCGCGTCTATCCAAAAATACATTTTCGGACGTGACTCACCGCAGAACCCAAACAAATATGCTTCATTCCCATATAATATGAAAATCCCCCACGGCAAACCTAAATCTATTGGGCTGCGCAACTTCGTAGAGTCTTATCAGCGATGTTTCTTTATAGACAATATACTACCACGTATCAGCTGAAGTACAAGTACAAATACGAGTAGTACATAGGCCTTCTACGGACAATAAAGACAAACATTGAGGCAGTGTAAAATTAAGCCACCACTCTTATCAGGCATGATAAAAGCCAGCTTGATGCGTATATGTCCGAAATAAAAGACTGATCCGAGGATTCTTCTTGTTTCTTTAGAAGACCAAAAAAAGATCAGAACGAGATTGGTCAAAACAATTTGAAGATAGCTGCCACCTGCTGATTTTTCGTACACAGAAATTATATTTTCAATAGCGGTGTGAAAAAATTAGAAAAACAAATAACGAACAAAGAATTATTTGGATTAAAATTTTTAAAACAAATCAAATCTTTCAAATATATTCACATGATAGAAATTTTATTTTTAAATAATGTTTTAAAAAGATGAAACTAACTTTTCTTTGTATTTTCAGTTACAATGACGAGCCCAACAGAGCGTCTCGCTACTGCCGGCCCCAAGTGATAACCCTGGCTTCCAAAGCCATGGTCAACAACGCCTCGGCGGCGTTCCAGGGCCAGGGTCCCAGTCAACAGAAGGCGGGTGCCACGCCCCTTGGCGTTGGCAGTCGATCCGGAAGGAGTTACCTGGAACGCATGGCCTCGGCGCCGCTGCTCAACAATCAGCCCAAGTCCTGTCTCAGCCGCAAATCCTGCCTGCACAAATCGCCAAGCAGCACGGCCAATTCCGCGGATCTCTCGCCAACGGACAGTGATGTCACGGACAGTGCCAGCCATAAGTGCATGTGCAGCAAGGACAGCGACAGCAACGGACCCACCCACTGCGAATTTAGGTAAGTGTGCGTTGGCGATAAGATTACATAATGGAGGTAACTCGATATGGCGACGGCGAACCGATCAAGAAGGCCGTAAATGCCTGAGGGTTCAGTCACTTTGACGTCAGGCCCTCGAAGATAATGGCGCCGCACTTACTAAACCGCCAACTTAACTAGATGAAACTTTTGTGGGCCGTGAGTCTAGGTAATTGTGGTCAGAACGGGGTGTATCAACCCAGAGCTGATTCATTGAGTAGTTGGATATCGAGTGGGGGGAAAATCTTGTGTATAACCAGAGAAAGCGGAGTAACACTAGGAGCTTCTCGAGGTTTCATTTGGTATCTTCACCAAGTAACTTGGTAGTTTGTGGCTAGAAAGAAATCGAAAGAGAAACTAATGTAATCCAAGAATATAATTAGTTCAATTATAACTTGAGATTTGTCATTTAAACGGGGACTCAATGGTACCAAACATAAACTGAATAAAACATTAAAAACATTAAAGGAGATAATTTCTAATAAGACACCAAAAGAACCGCAAAATGCCATTTCCGCTACAATAATTTATAAACAAAGATTAATTGCTTATAGGGCATTTACAATAGTTTAAATTCAAAGAACAAGAAAATGTGTTGGCATTCGAACAACTTTCCCACAGACGTCATAGCCGAGCACATGTCATTTGTTGAATAAGAAGGGAAAGCAAATTGCATACATGCAAAAAGATCATAAAATATACTAGGCAAGTCACCTTAGCTATATATTTAAGAACATGCAATATTGCAAAAACAAAATATAAATTATCTAAATGACGGCTAAAATCTGCCGAAACGAAAACACGCCACTGCATCGGGAGCCGAGGAGCTATATCTAATATATCTCAGATAAAAAACCGCACGTATTAAGACTCAAATCGGAATAGACTTCCATTTAGTATAGACCCGAACGGCAAGGCGCCATTAATTTGGTTTTGCTCATCCGTTTCTCCGATATATATAGGAAATACTTTCCCGATTCATATGCAGACCATGAAAGTATTTGGGTTATCGATGTCTCAGAGATATTCTGTAAATGTATTTTGCTTTCAACGAGCCCTAGAAATGCTTTCCTTCTTTGCACTTGAATCTGACATTTTGAGAAATTCCTAAAAATAAAAATACACACGCCACGAGATATATGAAATAATTTATACGTACATTTGCGTCAAAGGCGAGCACTATTTTTATTTGGGCAATGTCTAGACGAGACTTCGCTTCGGGCTTAAAGCTTCACAGCTCCTCAGATGAATGCAATTACCCGTAATATTATCAATGTAAACCAGACGTGTGCTCGTTGCTGTTGTAGATTTTGTGTACACTTTGTGGTTGCCTATTTTGTATGCCTTCTTTTATCAGTTACGAAATCCACTGAAAAAAAAAGAAACAAGCACTTACAACTTTCATTGCAGCTTAATTTTTTAATAATAAACAAATTTGTATTACTAAATATTTATTTAATATAATAATACATTTAACCAAATATATTGAAAGTGAAGAGGAAATACTTTTTTTTATAATAACAACATAGTAATATCCTTACGTCGGACTACATTAGTTGTCAAAATATTAAGTTTTCAAGGATCGGACATATTCACAAGATCTGAAATAATCATAAATAAATATAAGCTTTTAAAACAGTCGCATTTTGATTGCTTAAAGACTCATCCATCACCTTCCAAAACTTCCCGCATCGAACTGTCACTCATCGAAGCCTCCCGCCCTCTTTTTCCAATCGCATTTGACAGCCTATGAAAAAGCTTTCCTCTTTCTTAATTAGCCCCCAAAAATCATCAAGATCAAGCATCAAACGACGCAGACGGGTCACGTCAAGGCCGAAGAATTATTAGGCTAGAAGCGTGATCGCGTTTAAAGCGAAAGGCGTCATTAAATAAAATACACAATTTTTTCGGGTGTAACGTAACTAAAAATATTTCAACATTACAAGCCTCGGAATACAAATGCACACAGACGTAAGGTTATATATAGAGATGGGGAGATATGTCTGATGTTCATGCAAAGATCACGTGAATCGATCAGAAATGTGAGGCTCGTTCAGATGCGTCTGCTGTAAAAATGTTGGCGCACAATCAGCCGAAAAATTTAAAAGAATTTCGTAAATTTACAACAACGTATTTTCCCTTTTATTTCATACGTAGAAAGTAATAAAGAAAATCGAAATCTACGAAACGAAAATTTTCCCAGTAAAAACTATTTTGAGTCTCTTACTATTTGGACTTTGGATGTGCGTAAAGGAAATTTCCGAAAATTCTGAACGTAAGGCGTAGGCAAACTTAAAATGTTGTTTTTGCAAATGAATAGGAAAACCTGAAAATTTGGCAATAAAAAACACGGAAATGTCTTGACTTATTTTAAAAAGTTGCCCAAATGTAAGGCCAACTACAACGGCCATCGAATCTGACCCATGTAAAAACTTGGACAGTTCTAGGTGAAATCATTTTGGACAGGTTAATGACACAATAAACGGGGGGACTCGAGCAAGGTCTTTGGATTGAAAACTAAGGAAATTAAAAAGTATTTTTAGGCATAATTTTAATTTACCCGAAATGTTTGGGGATTTTAAAAAGCCCTTTTACTGAACGAAAAAAACTCGTTTCTCCTGCTGCCATCAACGAACTTAATGCGGCTTGCATATTGAGGAGTTTACAAATTTATTGACTTGTAAACCGGACCCTCAAAAATAAATGTGGTCCGTAATGCATACGGAATTGTGGTTGCTTCTCGGTGTTGAACAAATGCAGTTGATAGTCGAAACTCGTTTCCCTTGGTGAAAATGTAAGCCAAAGTGGGGAAAATGAATGGAAATGTAAATGAATATTTTATTATTTTTTTTTTTTTCGGCTGATGTCTTTTGTAGTGACACGTTTCAGGAAAGCGATCGAGAAAATAAAAAGAAAAAACGAGACCCGTCTGCGGTCTCCGATTTCTGGTTGGTTTCTTGGGCGTTGAGCCCACACACCAGATAAGCGATCGCCTTAAAAAAAAAAAGAAACCTGTTGAAGAAAATGCAGCAACAGCAGGCGCACACCACCACCGATCATGCCCCCAATGCGTGATCGTCGATAGTCGTTTCGATCCAATCCGATTCGAACTGAATCGGGTGGTACGATCTCCGGCAATACAGCCGGCGTTCAATAAACAGAAAGCCACCAGCCACCAGCCACCAGCCACCAGCCAGCCTGCCAATAGCCAGTTCAATTGTTGGCTATTTGTACTTCTCATATATATTTAGCACTCGATGCGTTTTCCCCCACTCTCTTCAAATATGCAGACCAAATAAATGGTGCTCTGTGTGGGGGGCAATAAGTCGCAGGTCTGTTCTAACTGACGGAAACTTTTCGATTTCTCAGCGTTAGTTGAGTTATTTCGGTTTGGCAACAGAGAGAGCTCATAAAAAGCGGGCCCCTAACCAAGTTGATAGGCCAAAATTAGTCTCAGTATCTTATCGAATTTATGGCCAACATATTAAAAACAGCGTTTACCTTAGCTACAGTTGACTAACAATATTTAATAATAAATTTAGAAAATCTCCAGGAGTCTTAAAAACAGAAATTCTTCTGTAAGGTCTGAATTTTTGTGTACGAAATTTGCTCTCTGAAAATCGTAAATCATTTATGGTGATCTTTAAAATAATTACTTAACACTTCATAATTATTATCGTCCACACATTTAAGGTGAAGATCTGCACGGTTTCAGAATAATAAATTTACGATTCCGAAAATGATACACCTATTAACAAAATTTATAAAAACAAATTCCAGTCTTTTGACAGACTCCGTGAAATTTTTCCTGTTCATAAATTTCAAATTTTTTTTTTGTCATTTCCTACGTTTTGAATCACGAGTTATCCTACATATTTGAGTGGGGTGTGTTTTTATTTACATTTAAGCCAAAGACTCGTGGGAAGAGTCGCCCAATAAAAAAAAGAATACAGAAAGGCAAAAAGAAAAGTAGGCGTGTTTAACATATAGATTAAGGCAGATCTTTTGCCAAAATGGTACGTGACTGCTAAAAATAAAACAAAAAAAATATACACTACACATTACTCTTTTAATGACGCAGGGAATTTTTCGGGAACCATATTGATTTAAGAAATGAAATCGTTCCCAGAAATGAAGTTTTTGAGCAGGAGGAAAGGTGCTTTTTACAATGTATTAGGGTTAGAAAATGCCAAGCAATTGGCAGACAATAAAAAATCTTCCTATTTGGCAATAAGTCTTAAAAAATGCATTTGGCAAAGACGCAGTTAGCTAAACTAAAAGTCAAAACAAACCAATAAAATGAAACTGTATAGAATTAAAATAGAAATCTGCCCAGCGAAAGATGCCGAGTCAATGACCACACAGCAATATAATAAAGATTTTCAAATGGGGGGTCAAGTCAAAGTGATAAAGCCCGGGTCAAATCTACGTTTAATAATATATATTTAAATAATGAATAAATAATTTATAATCTATTGGGATGTACTCATTGGATGGTGTTTCTTGTATTTTTTTTGCAGCCGTGGCCCCAAAAAAGCATGTGATTTTTGCCGACGATGAGGGTCTATCGCTAACCGAGGTTCGTGTGATGTCCGAACCCTCGAACGTGCCGCCCTATTGGAGCATGAAGTTCTTGGAGCAGATAACACAGGGGCTGGTCAGTCCACATCCTCCAGATCAATGGACAGTGGACTTCAAACAGCCAGCTTCAGACTATCTATCATTTAGGTGAGCTAAGGAAAAGTACAATCTCCTAAAACACAATTTTTAACACATTTGTAATTTATAACATGATCACTTCTAATGTTTATATTTTTTATTACAGACAAAAGATAGACCGGGATTTTGTTTCCCTTGAGAATGTGATCGTTAAGGACGAGGAGTCGATTGTGGTGGGCACCATCAAGGTGAAGAACATCGACTTCGAGAAGGAGATTATAGTCCGTGTGACCTGGGATGATTGGAAGAGTCAACAGGACATCTTCTGCACATTTGCCAGGGCCTATGGACCGGCCACTTGTGCCCATGTAGTCTTCGATACATTCTCCTTCAAGATCACCTTGCCCCCATCCTCCAAGCGCCTGGAATTCTGCATCTGCTACCGCACCAACAACACAGAATATTGGGACAACAATGATGTGAGTTCAAAACAAAACAAACTAAGAGAAATTACAGAAATATTAATAATTTAAATGTTTTTACAGGGTAAAAACTACACCATCAGCAAGCGATCGCCCTTTTACTACAACGCCTTGTCGCCCTACGATAAGGGTCAGAATCGCAATTCGAGCCAGCAACTAAGGTCCACCCTGACCGATGCCTTGGCCAAGGTGCAAGACCAAAATGGCTATAACCAGGAGCCCCTTACGCCATATTGGTAAAAATCGCCTGGGAACGGGATTGGATTTTCCTGACCCAAGCGAATGAATAAAGTTTCTCATTTAGGCCACATGAACAGAAAGAGAAAAGGATTGGAACAGATTTAAAATTTAGAACACCTTCGGTGACAGAAAGAAAGAGAGAGAGTCCAAAAGATTTTACCACTTACAAAACTTTTTTGACTTAAGCTAATACCTGGTACAAAAATCCCAATTTAAAAGTGCCATTGACTTGAGGATTACTCAATGATAAATGAGATGGAAGGGCTTATAACTACTTCTTCTATGCAAAAGCCCGAATTTGTATGTTTTGTCTTTAATCGACTCGATGGAATTTCTAAAATCGTAACTTCTATGTATACTTTGAAAATGTTTTATGTTCGATTGTAAAGAATTTTTGGAAACGAAAGATTTATATGTTTACCTGTATGCCTGTGTGATTGTCTACATCTATATAACTGATATTAGATTTATGTAAACTAAAAACGAAAAAAAAAAACCATAAAAAACGAGAGGAGATAAATTTTGAGGCGTGAAGCATCCAAGCAAACCATTGTTTCGAAATTTTCTGCAATTGCAAAATAAAGAAAACAAAAACACACATTGATAAACCACACAAGAAAAACTAAAAAAATTTAGTCCCTAAGTTTTTATTCGTTTTATTATTTTCATTTTATATTCTTTTCATTTCATTATACAATTTATTCTTTTTGGTTATTTGAAACGCTAAGACTGAAATGGCTTGTTATGGAGAAGAAAACACGTCCTGCAATATATTATAAAATAAAATAAAAAACCACAATTCGCATCATCACATAACAGACAACAAAGTACTTTGTCCTCATTGTTCTGTGTGATCCAGATCCCCGATATATACACCTAACTAGATCTAAGTGATTTGTACATACAGAAGCAAAAGCAAACAATATACCAGAAAATTGCCTGTTAAATACATTTATATACATATGAATTTAGTTATATAAAAACGCATAGTTCGTAGTCCTTAGAGGTTATTTAGTTAGTAAGGCGCCCAACGGACGAAACGTGAATGAATCAACTATATATGTGCCCATATATAAAACGTACTCTTTAATTATTTAGTTTTTAAAGACCTTATGACACAACGAGCCACTATATTGTCTTATTCAGCTCAATGCTCATAAACAAAATAAATATTTTTGAAAAAATACTCTTTGTTTTTTAATACATTAGGTAAAATATGAATTTACCTTTCATTGCCAAAAAAAACTTATTTGAAGATAATTTATTAGTTTTTTCAACCCAAAATTTGTTTTATCACTTCAGACCCGAAATAGTCACAGGAAAGTTAATAATGTTCATCATTTTTTTGCTTGGGACTACCTTGCTAATAAAAATCGTATAAAACCCCATTTTCAATGTCAGGAACAGCACTTGTTGGTCATAAGGTTATCTCCACGAGACTTCTGACGTGATCGTCGCCACTAGCAAGCTATAACCAGTTCCCGATAGATAGAAAAGATTAGAAAATGCATCGGGGTAGTGTTTTTATAGTTTATAATTTAATTTATTCAGAGTGCTTTCTTGGGTAGCGGGTCAGACAATTGAAACAGCATAATATCATATTCGCATGTGTGGCCTTTTTGGGGCGTGGGGCAGCGGGCTTTGAGGGGAGGGGAGAACAGGGGGCTGGCCATCAAAGGTACAACATACGGACATACTTTCTAGACACACATAGGGTTAAATATAGCACATAGAATTAGAGTGTATATGGAATTGAATACTTTGAACTTGAGTGTAGCTTAGTTACGTGGTTACGTAAGACAGAATGTTTAGCGACTAAAGTTAGATAGATTCGCATTCATAAGAGTGAAGGTAAATAGCTGTGTCAGAGAAATGCGTATAGTATTGTTTCTGGAATGTACATGTGCAATGGCACACACGCAACATTGATGTATTGTTGTGAAGATATAAGAAAATGGATTTTTGTCTATACAGAAATCGAAAATTCGTTAGAAAGTAAAAGTATGTTGCTCCTGGGTCTGCCCACAATTACGCCAACTAACCGACTCTGGCCTTAAGGTAACCGATTCGACTTTGCAACTTTAGTGCTGCTTGGCCTTCAGGCTGGCGGGCATCTCTGGTGGTGGTGGACGGGGAATGCCGAAGGCGACCTTCACACCGTCGTAGATGAACCATTGCAGCGCGGTCAGGGTACCGATCATGATGATACGAGGCGTCAATCCGTTCCACATTCCGCTGAAGCCCAGCGACTTGGCCACGCTCACGGCGCTGGCTCCCTTGGTCTGGTTCAGTTTGGAGACCACCACGTCGGCGGGATGCGACACCACGGCGCAGAACACACCGGCGATGTAGCCAGCGGCGAAGGTCACGACCAGCTGCTCGCCCTTGGAGCAATCGGCACGGGGCTTGGGCACCACATACCTAGAGAAGATTGCGTCATTAGTATTGATTCAATATTTGAATGAGGTTGGTTAGGCATTATTGATTTGCCCTGGTTTTCAAAAATAACAATTTTTCACATTTACTCATAAGGCTTTGTTTCAACGAGTCTGTTATAAAGAAAAGCCAGACATTTAGTAAAAGTCTCATAACGAATATTACGTTTCAAGTTATGGTAAAAGTTGTTTCTTATCAGCAAAGAAGATAAAAAAACATTCTTTTGATAAATGCGTCAGACCTTCTTATCTAAAAAATAATTTGATTATGAAGACCTTGAAATAGGAAAATTAGCAAGTCACTTCAAGTGAAATTTTAAAGATCAATGCGTATGAATTAAGTTTGGCTTCAGTAAAAGTTTAATCAATTAGATTTTTTGAGTTCTGTAAATTGGCGTTTCTTTTTATCTGGCAAAAAACGTGTATCTTTATCCTTTTTTTAGCAAATGTTTTTATCGCAAATATAATCATTTATCAGTCTGTTCGGATTCTAATAAAACCATTTAGATTCGAATAGGTGCAAAAAACAATTCTTACTGATTAAAAAACGAGGAATACCTCGTCATTATGAAAACCAGTGCAAATCCGCTAAGCAATCGTTACTTACTTGTAGAGCAACTCCACGGTGCGCTCGAAGCAAGCGAACTTCATCATGGTGTATGGGATCTGTCGCATCCACAGGGGAACCAGACCCTTGTAGAAGGCGTTGATGCCCTCATCCTTCAGCATCTTGGGCACGGCCTCGCGGAAGTTGTTGGCGAATCCGGGAACGGTCTGGATCTTGACCTTGGCGGCCTCGAACGGAGCCAGGGCGATATCGGCGAAGAACTCGGCCGAAGCGGAAGCAGCCAGATACAGGGAGGTGCGGTAGAGGTAGGCGTTCTCCTCACCGATGATATCAGCGTACTTCACTTTGAACAACTCGTACAGACCGAACTTGCACAGACCCTGGAAACAAAAATTTAGTTTGGTTAAATATTTCACGTTTACGATTAGTTTAATTAGTTTGTTTAGGTTGGTCGCTAAATGAAGTTTTAGCTGATATAATTAAACATAAACTCTTTAACTCAATAATTTACCATTCGTTCATTTTTAAATGACTAACTTATATGGCGGTTTAATCTGCAGAAACGTTTCGTATGCAAGGGTATTATATTTAATAACTTTTGTGTTTAATAACATAACACGAATTCTTTTTGAACAATTTTGTGTATGTATGTCAAGAAATTTTTGTTGTAATGCTATAAAGAATGTAGACTTTTATTGCCATAAGTAGAGGTGCCAGTTATAGCAGAGTGTTATAATTATTCTTCCTCAAATCCCTCACATCAAAACATTAAATCGATGTGTTATCACTTCTTGTATCTGTTTTCCACCCGGAAGTTTGTAATTGGGGTCACCTGACCAAGTCACGAGCGAAAGCAGATATAATCCTCTCCAAGAAGATTATGCAACCGCAAAAACGCTGGAGTCCCCGTTTTCTTACCTGAGCCGAGTATCCCAGCAGGGTGGGGAACCATCCCTTGGCCAGGCCACGGGCGCCCTCCTCCGCGACGGTGACCTTGAATCCATGGACCAGATTCTTGTACTTGGCCGGGTCGACCTGCAGACGGCACTTGACCAAATCCAGGGGGACCACGAAGGTGTGGGTGGTGCCGCAGCTGAGGATGCCACCGATTCCACACAGAGCGAAGTACTTGTTGCTGCCGAATTCGCAGGAGTCCTGCTGGTTGGCGACCGGAGCGGCGGCGGCGGCGATCTGGCGACCTTCAACCGGCTGGGGATCCACTGCAGGGGCGGCGGCATCGCATCTTGCCGACGTGAAGGGGGTGCGGAATGGCGAGTTCCGGGCAGTTTCAATGAAGCTCGAGAACATCTTGTCTTTTGTTCTGGATGTGTTTGATCGGCTGAAAGAATAAATAAACGACGGACATCTATTAGTTACGTACGAAACTTAGCCATGTGCTTTATCTAATTATATATATCGCTGGGGCAATCAGCTGCTTTTCGCCTTTATAGGTTACATAACGGCGTGCCGAAAATTCCGCGCACTTACGACAACTCTGTATTAAAACAAAAATAAGATGCGGAACAAATACAGCAATTTTGTCAGAATCCAGGAAAATGTACCGAAACGGCTAGCTTACTTCGATTTTGCTTTAACACAATCTTATGCAATTTTTCTACCCTTGATTTTCGCACTTACACTTCGTCAGCAACCTTTTTCGGCTCGTGGGCGGGGATTCAAAGAATGAGGGGGGAGCTCACAGCTGTTTGGCGAACTGCCCGCAATACCAAAGACGAAGAATATAGCGGGCGTTATTTTTGGTCAACCGCGACTGGTCACACTTAGTTTGAGTGAAAAAAACCGAAGTCTACGACTTTTTATTATTTCTTGGGACAAGGGCGTTGCCAGACTTCAAACCAGGGGGAAAACTTTGATGGAACTCCACCGCGGACATCAACCATTGCAGGTAACATAAAAACCGTCTTACTATAATTTTTAATACGCTTTATGAAATTGAAGTTTTTAAATTAGGTATACAAAGGATTATAATTTTTATTTTTCTGTAAACATTTAAGAATTTAAAGAACCTTTTTTAACATTTCTAGTAAATCAGTTTTCTCAAGAAATATCCAATTGCAATGATGTAGAAAACTTTGCAATTGACTTGACCCGAACCTTTATCTTTTATGCACGGACAGGCTTTCAACTTTTTGTACTCCATCTTATATTTTACTCTGCAAGTAAAACAAAAATCTCCTTGGTGATCTCCAGTTAATAGGATTTGACAGCCAGTTTCAGGAGCCCAAATACAACAAATCTTGGCATCGTTAAATTCTGTAATTTTAAAGGGTAAAATGGAGAACAAAAAGTTTCTTTGTTTAAAATACCAAATTTCTTTATGTCAGGTGGGATGCAGACGTCCAAATCGGTGGTAGTTTCGGGAAAAGCAGCATCATCAGAACCCTGGCGTCTATATATTGGTCCATCATAACAACTATATCCCGTTTCATTAATGGGACACAGTTTTCTACTTTGTTTTGAACAGTCTAAGCACTTCATAGCCGGAAGTTCGCTGTCAGTCGTGGAAATGGACGTATTTCTGAATTTAGCATACGTAATTAAATAGCTTTCACTAAGTAATATAAAAAGAAATATACAATTAAAAGACATTTCAAACAGAATTAATTTTATGTGGTTGCTTTGGTTGGGAAATATAGTAATAGTCATTCTTGTCAAACGATTTTCAAGTGTAGTCTTTAGTGTTGGAAATTTAATTTAATTAACTGGAAATTAGAATTAAGCGTATTTTAGCCAAAAAATAAAAATGATCATAAAACCTTTAATAAATTAGTCGAATCAGATCAGATAATAATCGTTACTAATCTCTTAAATATTCTGCAACAAAAAATTTTAAGCTTGCAATGAGCGGACAAAAGGATTACTATTAAAGTAAGTAAAGCTTTTCTTGTAAACCATTTTGTTAACATAATTTGTTACTTTTATTTATTTTACAAAGAATGTCTAACTATCAGAGCCACTTAAAAAAAAAAAAAAAAACAGATGTGCATATATGTTTTGACTTTTTTTATAAATTAAAATTATATTCCCACCTTTGTGAGTGCTATTAGAATAATCTTGAAGGATAGTTGTATGCAAAAAGCTAAGATCAGCTGACTAAGTGGCTCTCTTTGGAAAGCTTTGAGTCTGGTTTTGCGCTTCTTTCTTTTGCTTTGCAGGGGTTTTGCTTTTTCTTTTGGCTTTGCCTCTTTGTGTTTGCTCGCTCGTGGATTTTCTGTGGAGTGGAGCTCCGTCGTCAGTTTGAGTTTGGTTCGTAGCGCGTTCGCACACGCGCGCTCTCTTAGTTTATATATAATCCCATCCGATCCGAGATCCGATCTGACCGCCGTCGTGCCCATCGCCGCATCTCGCTCGCTCTGATCAGTTGGCCAACGTTTTGGGTCTGCGTACTTCGCGGCTAATTTCCAACTTAAAGAAGTGAAAAACAACAAAATCAGGCAAATAATTGAGTAATTAAAGTAAACGTAAGGAGAGCTGCTCTGCCAAGTGTTTTGTGTTTGTGCGATATTCGTGTAACGGTCTGCTAACTGGAGCTGGATCTTAAAAATGATTACGTTTGAGCAAATTGATTGTGGAATAGTTTTGAAAGCTGAAGAGTGGCTGCGATTAACTGATCGATTTTGTTTTGTTCGAGAGGAGGAAGCATAAAGCCGTCAAGAAACTGGGATTTGCTTGCCATGTTTTTACAAGCGGAAAAGAAAGTTTGATTTAGGAGAATAGGAAAGTGATAAAAGAGAGGAGTTAATGGAAATCAATAACATGGAAGCTTATCTTTATAAAGAAAACTAAGAAAAAAACTGAGCAAAGAATTATATACGAGTAATAAATATGTGTCACAGTTTAATCTTCAGATCGATCTTTTCAGTGGATCAAATTTCTTCTTCATTATTTCTTAGAAGATTTTGACGATGATAAAATTAATTGCAACCAGTAACAGATTACTACAATTAAAAATACTTTCTAAACAATGCAACAACCTGAGTGATCTTCCACTGCATATCGTGTTTCTAATGATCTCATAAGATTAGCTCATTTTTATTGGCAAAAAACATCAAGACGATAATGTAATGCAAAATTTAAATTGTTAATCTTAGCGATTACATATTCTAACTTATGGGAAATTATAGCAAAATGTAAATTCTAGGGAGCCAATTTATATTCCTTTTTTACATAGTTTAATGTAACGTCTAAAACATAAATAGAAACGTTTCCATATTCCTAAGCCGGATGTTTTCATTTGTTCTAAACATTTATTACCTTTTTCATCCGTTAAAAAATAAGTAATTCCTGAAAATAAAGAAAAAGTAATCAACACCAGCTTCGACTAGTTAACAAACAGCAAAAATTGGCCACTTCCTTTAGTTGGGCGCCAAGTCATTAGCTGCTGCTCTGCGCCCCAACACCCCTCCCCTCGGTTACCACCCCTTTGTTCCCCCTTGGGGGTCCCACTCAAAGTACCGCTATGACTAGACAGGCCTTGTCCACATATTTCTTTATTTTTTTCGCAAACGAATATATGCAGCCATTAGCCGCCGCATCAACAAACGAGACGCCACAAACACACTCTGATCTTTTGAGGCGCACACAGATACTCGAAGGAGGATCGGTCGGAAAGGGGGGAAGTGGAGGGGAAGGGACTCGGTGACGTTTGCTTTGGGGCCCCTTCACTTTTTGTTGTTGCACAGAAAAAAAAGGTTTACTAACAAACATAAAATCATTTTAAAGTTACCAAATTTGTAAGTTCAATGTTGGGTTAAATCGCAAAGAGCTTCGTTTTGAAGTAAAACCATTTTTCATCACAGTATAAATGAGTTTTGTAAAAAGATAAATTTTTTTTTTTTTTTTTTTTTAAAGCAATTTCTAAACATTTTTTGAGCATGATAAAAAGTACAAAAATAACTGCAATAAAAATATTTTTAACGAAACTAAATACTTCTTATCATATATACATGTATATTATAATAAAATAACATTTTTTTGGTTTTATCAAAAACACATTTTTCAAGCTTTATGAATCTTTTGAATTGGTTAAATCTTTAGAAAATTGTTTAACTACAAAAAGAATTATTATATTGAATGCATTTTCAAAGAATAATTTATTTATGATATTTTCTTTGTGACTAATTTTTCCGTGTGCTGTTTGTTTTTTTTTTTTTTCGTGGTCGGATGAAAAAGTTGCCGCGGCAAGTGCAATTCGCGGTACGCCGTCCACGAATCGCATTCCGCTGGCCGAAAGTATCTTTGGAGTTTTGCATCTTGTGGATGTCTGTCGCGCTTAACTGTAAATTGAGGCATGTGCCGCACTCGCTCGCTCTCCCTCTCTCTTTCAGCCAAAGTACGCTCTCTTTCGTCTGTCAAGTTCAATGTGCGTTGACAATTTTCCATTTCCCAATGGGTGGCGTTTTCCACTGTGCTTCTTGTACTTTCACACACATTGGGTTTTTCATTGTGCCTGCGCAACTGTGCGTGTATTTTAATTTATTTTAAATCGAACGGCAATTTAAATTTAATCCAAAGCCAAAAAAAGGTAGGGAGTCTTTTTTTGCGCACTCAACCCGGAACTGAAGGTATAGGAGTACCCGAAATTAAGCAGTCGCCCTGCCGATCGAGTCTTGTGTGGATGTTTTTCCGAGCAATGTATCTACGTATCTACGTATCGCTCCATCCTCATCGCAAACGCAATGCATAAATCAACGACGGAAAGAAGAAAAAATCTCCGCTTCGTCTGATTTTTTTTTTTGTTAGTTTTGTGAAAGCGCAAGTCGTAGCGTAATTTTTACACTTTTACCAAAGAGAAAGAAGACGGAAAGATACATAGATACTCTTTACATACCGCTCATAAGCATCTTTTCTCTATTACCCGCCGACATACACGATTCGTTTGCCGTTGTTTGTCTTTAAGCCGCTTAATTGAAAGTCTTGGCCTGACTTATGACTCGTTGGAAAAGCCAAATGTGAACAAAAAAAAATAAAAAGAAGACCTCAAGTCGGTAAACGCTTTTCCAGCTGGGCCAAAGTGAAACCGCAGGAGCGATGAGAAATATAATTTTATCGATTGCAGTGGGCTTGGTAAAGGGAAAGCTTTCAAAACTATAACCCGAAAATCTCAACTGTTTTTGTAGTGCAATAAACTCGACTAAACGAAACTAATGTGGCTATAATATGCAATCAAATTTGAATATCTGATAAAGTGATCGGGCTAGAATCAGCCAATGTATTTATCTGCCAATCTGTGCATGTGCTCAAAAATCAACAGAACAAACTGAAACCCACATCGGACCAAAAACAAGGTAAGACGAAATGTGTTTTAATAATCTTGCCTGTTTTAGTTTTTATTTATTTTTGCATATCCATTTGTTAACTCGTTTGCGATGTCTATTAACGGCATTCAACGCCCGGGGCTGTGAGCTCATCTCGCATTTGAGATATCTTTCGGTTCTCAGCACGAAACTTGTTCGTTCGGTGATTCATTTTTCACAGCCCTGCTTTTCGATCTGTTTATTTACAGTTGTGATATCTTTTCGCTTTGCATCTTTTGGCATGCAATACAGACACGTTCAAATATTTAATCAGTTAACCGTTTCGGGTTAGTTTGTTTAACAAGCCCCCATGGTTTTGCCATTGTTGTTAACTTTCCAAGTCGTTGCACATCTTTTCCCCCCATCCGCCTGCCAAAGCCAATGTCAAGGTTGCCAATGTTGATGTTTTGGATACGAAGCAAATGAAATAAAATATAAAACGAGTGCGAGTTGCCGGCTTATTGCCAATTGTCTGCCGCTAATTGGAGCTCAACACTCCTCAAGTGGAACGAACGCCCAGTCTTGTCTCTCCTTTTCGCATAATTTGTAATCGCTTCGTTTTTCGGACAAGCAAAAGATATTTTTAAAAAATAAATTAAGTGTGGCGGGCAATTAGTTGTGTCTTAAGCTGGCTATTTACAAAACGTAGGCAGATTAATTGCCGTCAATGAAGATGAACGTGAGATGGAGATGGTCGGAGGGTTTTCGGATTTTCGGGCTTACAGCAGGTAGATCACCAGATAATAAAACACTTTCCGGGTATTTTTGGGGCTAGCCTTTAAATATCTAGTAAATGTACGGTAAATTGTATACGGTTTTATAGTGTTTAACTACTTTGTTTAAAAATTCCTTTTGTTAAATAAAAAGATTGTTAGTTTGTATTTTGTTTGTTTGAATTTAAATTTTCAGCAAGCTGCCTTTAACAAATGATAAATATTTGCGAATAAAGTTTTGATTTAATTAAAATCTCAGCAGTCATTTGACCCTGAGCTCCTCATAAAATCTTAATTATTGAAAAAATAAAAATAAAGATAAATGCCAACACCATTTTCAAGGTTATGATTTAGGATCGTTAATTGTGTCAACGGCCATCATAAAACGCATCTATCAACATCCGATGAAAACGTCTGACCTAAACGTGTTATTAGCCATATATAGACTTCTACAAAATTGTTGGTCAATTAATATGCCATTAGGGCAAAGCTTTAGTTCCAGCCTAGAGCCAAGAATTCGAACATTTATCAATACCGTTCGCCATTCTTTTGGGTTTCTTTCTCCAAGAATTTGGCCCCATAGCCAAGATGCGGAACCGTTAAGCATTTCACCTTAAGCAAGTCACAACGAAGCGAATGGAGAAAAAACTATCATAAATTTGACTTTTTAATGTTAATAAAACATTTTTACGAGTCTTTTATGTGTGAAAATTACGCAGAAGGGCATTAAAATAAACGAGACCACGAGCTGCAAAACAGTTAGCCAGCTGGCAGGTGCAAGCCAAGTTAATATAATACGTCATTATGGCAGCCTCATCCGCACCTTCGGCACACACCTTCCCGTTTTTCTTAAGCTTTGCTTTAGGGTTCCCTTAACAGTACAATTGGAAAAAATATTAGAATTAAAAATATTTAAGTTTAAAAAAATATTTAGATATGACACTTCTTTAAATATATTTTTGAGGCAAAGGAAATTGATATTAATTTGTATAATAATTTTTAACACATGTACAAACTAAAATAAATCAAATGGTACCATGCTGCTTTTCTGCGAAATATTTCTCTTAGTGCACTTAGTACCTCCAGATCATGACTTGGAGAAATGTGTGACTCTGGAGTGAGATGACACCGTGTAAATAGCCGGCGGTAGGAAGAAACTAAACCGAAACTACTGGAGAACAGGTGTAGAACAATCAGACGCGAGGCGGTAAAAAAAACTGCCCAAGTAGCTGGAACGCAGGTCACTGAACTCCAAGACAAACGCTTCAAATATATTTTACACCGGGGCATTAACAAAGTGCCCCTTGCCACCGCTCTTCTTACCAAAGCCATGATAATGCGGCATTTAGTTGACCAGTTTTTGTCGTGAATGGCGTTTATTTATCTTGGCCTGGAATTGCCAAATAGTAATGACCATATAACTTGCTAATATGGGCTATTTTGGGTTTTTGTTTTTATTTTTTTTTGCTTTTTTTATTATGTCACATGTTAATTATATACTTGTGCGTGGGTTGAAACCAGTTAGCATGAGTCTTTTGTGGAATAGGATTTGCTTTTGTTTAAGGCTTACAAATCTACATAATCAATTTAATATAAGCCAAGCCCCTTGATTGAAATCAGACATTCTAATTAATTTTCTAAAGAGGTGGAAAGTTTTTGACTAGTTTTTAATATCCCTGTTAAATTCTTGCTTTTCCTATTTTCATTTTATTTTATTAAATAAAACTACGCCTAACAAGATAGCTTTTCAAATCATTTCTGCTCTGAATTCTTTAGTAGATTCTTAATCCGCTCCGCATTAGTTTTCCCAGATCGACGTTCTTTAGCATTCCCGAACAAATTGCACTTTAATTGAAAACACTCTGTGAAATTAGCAGCGAGAATGTCCGGAAAGTGAACCGCTGCCAATAACTGTAACCAACGTGACAAACCTCGACCAACTTCAGTGCTCGTCCCCGTTTTGCCGCAAACTCACTCACTTGCTGACCCACTCTGCACCACCGATGGACCATCCAACCACGCGAGATCGAGCCACTCGGCGGTGGTGCCGGGCCATACTATACGATGTCATCAGACAATGACGACGATGGTTAATCGGCCAGCGTTCTCATTATGATGGCCGGCAATTTCCGCACCTACTTAGCCGCCTCGCATGTCTAACCGTAAATCCCTATTGACCCCCATTGCCCAACCGTAATGCTTGACCACACACATCCTCCATTTTCCATCCTCTGTTTTTCCGAGGGCTGATTTGTAACCTGATCAATGTGGCAATTGCTTCCTCTTCTTCCACACACACACACACACCACTTGGCCTTTTCATTAGCTTCAATTTCAATTTGCTGTTTGCCATTCGCAATTTGCGCACCAAACTCTGTTTCGTTTCTGTTTCTATTTCTATTTTTTAGCCATTTTTGCCTGGGCTCGGGCCGAGGAAAAAAACTTGTTTATGGCTCCTACAAGAATGTGGAAAGCAAGAAAACGAAACGTAAAAAAATACACAAAACTGGGTTAAAATTGTTAGACAACCTGAAGTTGCAGTTGCCGTTTCTGAAATATTGCATAGGTATGGGGTCTGCGATATCGAGTCTGGTCTATAAGCTATGGCCTCGCCAATCTGCAAGCTCCAAACTCCAAACCCCTACAAGTGTTTTCGAATTGCAGGCACACATCGAGTGCTAAATTGAGTGGAGTGGAATGTTTGCTGGAAATATGGGAAGCTACCTACGATGTGGAAAAACATTTTTTATTGCATATTAAAGGGTTCTAAGTGGAATGTACAGATTGATGAGGCGGAAACTTTATTGCAAGCTGCAATTTGTAATTAATATTGCATGCCACCTTAAACATTAAGTGTTGGCTGATTTAAAAAAAATATATAAGGTGGCACTTAATTATTAAAAAAATAGAAAATCAAATTAATTACCTAAATACCTAATTAGTGTTGGGAGAAAATTTTATAATATAACAAACTCAACTTAGTTAGTTATTAAATATTTTGAAAAATGGAAATTTCTCCCTTGAAAAAGTATATGCAAAATCACGAATTTTGTTTAAGCACTTTTTTTAATTAATCATAAAAAAAATTCCCCCAAAAACCTTCAACTGCTGAAACACAATCCCTCACATTTCTGCTCTGCTTTTCGGGCTCGTTTGCATTGACTTGGGTGTTTGTTTCGGAGCCACTGCACTTGCGCAAAGCCCAGAAACGCCGAAACCCTACAACAGTTAACCGAAACTCGTCTTGAGTATGGTCAGTAATGAAATAAAGCCGAACTGAACCAAGCCAGGCCAAACCAAACCAAAGCGGGCCAACTATTGGCGGCTACTTAGTATGCCCGGCCCGAGTTCGACACTCACTTCGAGAAGGCTGAAAAGGTGCAACAAAACGCAACGTTCGGTTTCAATTGGGTTGTTGTTGTTGTTGTTGGCTTATTAATTACCTCACCGCACAATTGCGTGGCACATACAAAACACCCACCAGAAGGATTGGAAAGGGGATCCGAAGGGGGTTTTGGCCGCTTTTGTGTGTAGAACCCACAAAAGGCGTTGGACGGTGGCGGGTAATACGAGTAACGACTTTTGCGGCCCGTAAATGGAGCCCCCCGTCTGATGGAGTCAACAGCCCCAACCAGTTTGAAGTTTAATTTAGCATTTTTTCTCTCTATTTACTTTATATTTTATCTAAATTGTATTTTGATTGGCTGCGTGGCTTTCCATAAGCAAATGAAGAGCTCGAGAAAATTGAGAGTGACTTTGTCGATTTTTTTTTTGTTCACTTTTGCAAACTCGTTTTTGCATATTTCTCAGCCGTCCGCCGTTGGTTACTTTCAAATGTCAAACGAAGTTGAAGGTGGTCCACAATGATATTTGATTTTTTCCTATCCTATACCTTTTATATGATTTATTTTGAGTCATGTTGAAAAGCAATGCGGCGCCTTGACAAAACAAAAGACTTGAGCAAAAAACTTGTTTATGGTTTTTTTAACCAAATACAAATCTATTGAAGACAAAGAAAATATTTCCTCTATTACTTCAAAATGCGAGTTAGGTATTTAAAAATTTTTAAAAAGGCTTAGCAAAGTTTCAGTTATGACAAAAAAGTGCGATAGTGTAATAAGAGATTCATTTTTTATGTCTGAAAAGGTACATGTAATAAAATAAACCAATGCCAAATAATCATAAAAACTAAAATTGTTTGAAATTCATGAGCGAAGAAGAAAATCAATAGGAGAGATGATAATCTAGGAGAGATGATAATCTATTTTAACAGAGGCCATATAGTGAAAACTTCACAACTTGTTCCCCACCAGCCAGTCAAAATGCATGTTAAAAACGCATTAAAATTGCTTGCTATAACCATTTATCATACCTTCACTTACAATTCAATTAAATTCAATGCACGATGCGCAGAAAATCCGCAGATGGCTAACAATTCCGAAAACGATTCCGAAAAGTCATAAGCAAAATCGTGGCCGACTCGAGTGAAACTTAATGAAGCCTGAGAAAGTTGCTCAAGGCTCAGGTGACAATCATTAAAATAAAGCAACAAATAGCTGGCTAACTAACAAAATACAATAACCACAAACCAACTGCAAAAAAAAATGCGATAATTGCTAACAAATTTGTACGACAGGCGCATGCCAAACATGCAACACTCAAAAGCCACAACGCATTTAAAGAGTTAGTTGTCTGCTTAGGACCAACTAATTGAATTTTAATTTATTTTTGGTCAGGTCTCAAGAACATTTTAAGCTCCAGCTCGGCATGAGTTATTCTCTGCATACATTGCCGCTTTTTTCACCTCAACTTCTGGTTTTAGCCGAGTTCGTTTGCCGCATCTCCTCGACTTCTGCAATGACCCAGTTTAATGCAAGTGGAACGCTCTGGCCAACAACTGCAACGCGGCAACAGCTCTTGACCATAAATAGCCAGGCGCAGATCTCTAGACAGGCAGTAGAAAAATGAAATAGGAGGGGATCCGTCTAAAAAAATTCGAGGCTCTAATACCCTCTAACGAATATAAAAAGTAGTTTTTTTCTGTAAGAATAAGTTACTTAAATTTTTTACCGAATTTCAACCTTTTGGGTTTTAAACGCTGATTTATTTTAAATATGCTACCTTGACCTACATTTTTTTTATAAATTGCTTTGTTATTATTGGCAAACCTTGTCTATCAAATGCGAAATTAGTTAACGTAATTATTTGTATTACTAAATTGGGTTATTAATGTGTTTTTCATGTTTTTTCTTAAATTTATTCTTCTGTTACCTTATCCAAACACTCTTCACTCAATGAAGCACCTTCTTAAAGCCTTTCTCAATGGATCTGCGTGGAAAAGCGACTCAAAGTCAAGTCAAGTTTGGTTCTGAGTGGAAGAGAGTTGCACAGTTCCAAAAGAAGAGAGAAACTCGTTTCATTCGGGATGCTGGATTGGCATGGCAGAACTTTCTTCTCATTGATTCTAGCGGCCTGCATATAAATAAATAAATTAAAGAGACTTTCTTTCTGGCGCGGTGTGCGTGAGTCTGTGGCTGCGGCTTTGGTGTCATCATCTATTCAATTCTCCTAAGCTAACGCCTCACTTCTTCGGCTGACCCAAATACTTGGACGCTCTTTCACTGGGGTCAGATCCCAAGTCGAAACCGAAGTGGAAGTTAAAGTCTGGGCCTGGTTTTCGTGCACCTTGTGCCATTACGGCTGTTGTTGTTGTTTGGGATCGGCTCTTTTGGGTTTGTTGTTGGCCCAACAAGCGGACAGATTATAAACATCAACCCATTTACAAGTATTTCCAGTCCTCCGGCTTTTCGATTATACGCATCTTTATCGGCATCTTCATTAGTTTGACCCAATTTATTTGAGAGTTCTTTTTACTTTCTATTTTCGAACGATCGTCGAACGGCTTAAGAATATTTTGTGTTGTGGGTTGAACGTTTTTATGGATCTCTTGTTAAGCTTTTGATTTGGGGAAGTCAATTTACTTTCGTTTGAGGAAATCTTTTTCGGGTTTTTTGATTGTTATTATAGCTATTGGGCGTTTTCCGTGACCACTTCCGTTGATGATATCAGATAAAAAGAAGAAATTTCAAAGATAATTATATAGATATGGGTATTCCTTTTAATTATTAGTTAAGGGAAGAAAGTTAGTTACTTAAGGCGATGTATTGCTTAAAACAACTTTTTCAATTATTTTTAAATCATTTGTGGGTACTCACCAAACAGAATTAACCTTTATTAACCCAAAAGCCAAATGTGGTCAGCAGTATTTGATGACTTGTAATTACGAAGTGATCAGAAAAAGACTTTTTACCACACGTGCGGTTTAACCTTTAATATTCTCATCAACCTTTTGCTGGACTTCAGTTTAATTTCGTTCTTTTTTTGGGTCGCATCAATGAAGAAAAGAATTGGCAATTTCACTGGGCCATAAAATAAATTTATGGACTCAAACGTGGAGCAGAACACGAGTTATAAATCTCATACGCGATATCAATCCAGAAATTTGAGCGTTCTATTAGATTTATAACCAAGCGAAGTGGGACTTTTTTTTCTATTTCGGGAGAAAAGAAAGCGGATCCGACCATTAACATAAAATTTTGATAAAGACGAAATCACTTTGCAGACATCAAAGTTCTGCGATGGTAAAATGCAAAAATTATATTTTGCCAGATTTATTGACAAATGGGTTCAGTTCGTTTTGTTTTTTTGAAACTGGGTCAAGTGATGATAAAGGGCTTTCGATTGAGAACTGGGAATATGCAAAGAAATTTGGCTGATAAAATAATTTGATGGACGGATTAAGTGCCTCATTAAGCTGTTAATGTTTCGCGCATATATATGGGTATTTAAATATTAAGATGGATCTCTTGGATACACTGGTTGGTTGGCCTATAAGAACCGTTAAATGGCAAGGGCAACCCGTCAGTTTGCGTTTGCTAAGCGATTGGTTCGGTTCGCCGGGAACATGAAACTCAATCCGCCGGCTATTCTTCTGCTTCTCGCTCTCGTTTCGATCTGCGATCGGAGTGGGGCTATCTATAATTATAAGCCACCTTCCCGCGGTTATTTCTATCCGAAGCCAGCGCGATTGCCACCTCTGCCAATCAATGGCAATACGACAGAGACTACGACTTCCAATTCCGGCCCACCGCCCGGAGTGCAATCGGACTTCATTGACGATCTGATTGAGGGCCATAAGCAGCAAATCTTATCGAATGTTCTGGGCGTGGCCAGTGAAACTCCCTCGGATCCAACCTCCACCTCCTCATCCTCCTCCTTATCGTCCTCCTCCCCAATTGCCTCCTTGGATGGCGGTGGTGCCAAGGCGTTTCGCGTTAATCGCTGTGCCAGCTGCAGTGAGTTTTCCTGAATTGCGGTGGAAAAACCATATCCAGCCAGGGAGTGAAACGATCCCGGCTAATCTCCGGCTAATAATTGGAAATTTGAATCGGTTATTGCACGTCTATCGGGAAACGCATTACCTTCAAACGTGTTTGTGAAACGTGCTGTGAGCTTGCTCAACGACTTCATTTCTTTAGTCAAAGTGAACAAATCAATAAAACGCTTTTGATACGGTTGTGAAGAAAATTCATTATTGAATACATAAAAATCATAATAGTATGACATGGCTAAAATTAGAAACATTCACACTGAATAATAGGGCAAAACATTTTAAATAAGTTATGTTGAAACCACAACTAAGTAAAGAAAATGGTAAATCGTTTTATAAAATTATACAATTCAATATTTTGTGAATATGAACTGAATTAACGAAATCAAAATTAGTGAAATGGTGGATATACCTACAATAAATATATTCTTTATTTAATAACTCTTTTAATGAGTATAAATATTTGCAATTTAAAATGTTGCTTAAATTATGATTTTTGTAAAACAATAATAGTTTCTATCACACGTAGCGAGTTAATGTAGTCGCGTTTCCATTCCCTGGCTGAGACAGTTTTCCACCGAAGACCCCCCAGATTATCAGACCACCAGATCCCATCGAATTTCAATCCTTTTGCAGCCTGCGGCGTTCCGAATGTGAATCGCATTGTGGGCGGCACCCAAGTGCGGACGAATAAATATCCGTGGATAGCCCAGATCATCCGCGGCACCTTCCTCTTCTGCGGCGGGACTTTGATCAACGATCGCTACGTCCTGACCGCCGCCCACTGTGTCCACGGCATGGACATGCGGGGCGTGTCCGTGCGGCTGCTGCAGCTGGACAGGAGCTCCACCCACCTGGGGGTCACCCGGTCGGTGGCCTTCGCCCATGCCCACGTGGGCTATGACCCCGTAAGCCTGGTCCATGATATAGCCCTCCTGCGGCTGGACCAGCCCATCCCCTTGGTGGACACCATGCGACCCGCCTGCCTGCCCAGCAACTGGCTGCAGAACTTCGACTTCCAGAAGGCCATCGTGGCGGGCTGGGGCCTCAGCCAGGAGGGCGGCTCCACCTCGAGCGTCCTGCAGGAGGTCGTGGTGCCCATCATCACCAACGCCCAGTGCCGGGCCACCTCCTACAGGTCCATGATCGTGGACACCATGATGTGCGCGGGTTACGTCCAGACCGGAGGTCGCGATGCCTGTCAGGTGTGTTTCCCAAACGAATTGATACAAGTTGGAATCAAACATTTATCCTTTTGGCCCAACATTTATAGGGTGACAGCGGAGGTCCCTTGATTGTCAAGGATCGCATTTTCCGGCTGGCTGGAGTCGTGTCCTTTGGCTACGGATGTGCCAAGCCAGATGCTCCTGGAGTTTACACTCGAGTTTCGAGGTACTTGGAGTGGATTGCAGTCAACACAAGAGACTCTTGCTACTGTGCAAATTAGTTTTAAAACTTTGAAGCTCTTAATTTATTTGCCAATAAATTCCAAAAATAAATGTGGTTTTATTGCTTGTTTATATTTTAAAAATAAAACCCTATAAATAGAACTTCTCTTTTTTTGATTAAAGTGTTACCTTTTTTATCTATAGTTTAAAAATAATTTTTGGAATGCGAATAGACTTACTTCGATTTTTCCACAGCAGCCCACGATTGTATAAAAATCCAGTTCTCTTTGCTCAAACGTGGAGTTGGGTTTATTTATTTATTTTCTGGGCAACTGGACCGCGCGTGACCCACGCAACTCCCTCAATCGACATCTGGTTTTACTTTCTTAATGCAAGAGAAATACGAATTGTACAAATATTTTGTGGGAACAGGTTATGGAAACCCTATCCGCGGCCTTTCACTTTTCGCTTGGCGAGTGTGTGTGTGTGTTTTTGCAGAAATCAATAAAACGTGGAAGTCAGAGTTGAAGTTTTGCCGAGCGAAAATCGCAGCCAAGGACGTTTTCCGGCGACATCAACTGACACATTGTTATCACTTGTCAAGGCCCCACAAAAACGCCCTTCGGTTGGCGGTTCTCGGTGCTCAGTTCGCAGTTTTCAGTTCTCGGTTGGCGAGGAGTTGACAAAACTTTTATCTTTATCCCTTTTGGCCATGGCAAGGCAAAAGGCAGGCCGACTTGTGGCCGGCCGACAGTTGTTTAATGGATTTTCAAGTTATTTCTGGTATTTTGTTGTAGTTGCCGCTGCATGTCGCAGAAATACAGCGAAACAAAGATATCTCGGCGGAAAGAAACTCGTTTGTGGCTAGGGGCCAAAGAAAATGCCGCATAATTGCCGCCGCCACGACTTCGCAAAAAAGGGGGCGGGGCACCCAGAAGAGGGCGGCAGAAGGGGCAAAAGAGGCAGAAGAGGCAGACTAGCCACCGAATCGACAATGTTGTCAATGCTAGCTCCTCTGGCATTTGATTTTATTTTTAACTAGACTATAATTGATGCCAGGCATTGCAAGGGTTATCGAGAAAGACTCTTCGGGGGACTTCGCGGGGGGAATTGTGTGTGCGGAGTTCAGGGAACAGGGCAATTTATCTTAATTAAAAACGCGCCATCGGAAAGAGTTGTGTAGTAATATTCATGAAAATGCAACTGCTTAGCTAATTTACATGGATTAAATGTCAGATATGAGCAAACACCGCGCGTAGGTGCGCAAAGCTTGTATATTTCATTTGATTTCGATCAAACACGAAGCGATGTTTTTTATAAAAATAATAATTATCTGTAATTATAATTCACAATAACATACGAGGGATTGTTATATTATAACATACTTTTTCTCAGTTAAACCAAATCAGGATGTAGGTAAATGATAATGTATTACAAGCAAAGTCAATAAAGAAATTCCAGTGACAAATTTTTATCCAAACTTCGCTTGTCTAGATAATTATATAACCTTTAAATAGAGGTTTTTGTTATACAGGTATTTTTATTAATTTTTAAAATACATTACCTGTAGCTCATCCGGTTGGCTTCATAGAGACTTAGTTTCATCTAATAACCATTGCAGCTTCTTTATGGAAGTTATTGTGGATTGCAGATCCCTTTGTACGTTGACACATTCGACAACTAGATCGAGATTGTGATCCCAATCTGCCATTCTCAAGCTTTCTGGCACAAGAAAGCCGAATATATTCGTCAGTGGGCGAATATATCCATTGATCGGATCAACAGGATGTCTGAAGATCTTCATGGCTTTTCCCCAGGGATTCGATACTTTGATAACTCGAGTAAGAGCCTTGTAGGATCTTCCTCTGGGCAATTGGGCTTTTGACGAACTTCGTTCCTGGTGAAATCTTGACCTGGCCAAGATTAGTTGATCTTTAGCCGACTGCTTGTTAACCAGTAAATGAAGCACCTCGTGGTCCTCTATTAAATGTAGCATTTGCAAATGGAGATCATCTAAAAGACGTCTAATATCACCTTCCTCTGCTCTTTCACATGCTACATCCTCCGATTCTTTGCATTCCATTATTGCCTTACTCTCTTCCAAAAAAAATATTTCTCTTTAACAAAATTTTAAAGTTAAATATTATAAAATATTGTTTTGAAATAAATTTGATTGGAAATAAAATGCTGACTCAAATATACAAGCAAAACGAAGCCCTTTTTTTGCTAGGCCAACATATAAACAAACATAATGTTTTTCTGATTAAATATTTTTTGAAAATGTTAACCAAGTAGAAAAATAAATTTTCCTGAAATTCTAATTCTATGACATTGTAAATACCTATTTTTTTATGTTAATCAAATCTGACGATCATAATTAGATTAGAAAATATAGTTGTCTCGTCATACATCTAATTACCCATCTTTTTGAATAATTTCCCAGAAAAATGAACTTGTTTCCACTTAGTTGCTTACCTTCAAATTTCTTAGGTTTTCTTTGCTGGCTCAAATGAGATTATCAGATTTGTTGGTGCGCCTTGAAACGAAGAGGCCTTTGAGAAGGGGAAGCATCGCACCGCACGCTTCGCTGGCTAATTTAACATAATTCTCACATAAATCGCCAGCGAGTTGGGTAGAGAAATTTTCACGCCTCGCTTAACGCATTTGGCTCGCATAGCAAAAATTCACTTCTTGGCTTATTTTCTTGGCTTTTTGTTTTGGCCATTCCCTGCCTGTCTTGCCATATTTTTTATGGAACACAAACAAATGTCCAAAATTGTACGAGGCACGAGTGTTCGCGGCAACAACGACGCGGCACTTTGCTGGCGAACCGCAAAACATTTTAATAAATTGCCAGTTATTAGTTTCTTGCGGAGCGGCAGGAAAAAGTGCAATTAAAATGCATTCGAAATGGGGTGGAAAAGGGGAACAAAGGAAGTTCCGCAGCAAAAGAAATTAGCATAAGCATTGACTTTTTTTTCTATCCAAAGGGGGAAGGTTGGGGGCAAAAACACTGTTGCGCTAGTTTCCCATAATTTGCCCCAGCGATGATAATGAGCAAGAAAGAGTAGCCAGCGGGGCGGGGTGGAAAACTCGGGTGGGGGGTAACTGCGGTCAGTCGCATAGCAAATGGTGTGAAACTCTGCTGAAAACTGGGGGAAAAGCGGGGAGCCTTTTGCTGCCTTCATTGTTCGACGTTGCACTTAGTTTTTGTTGCTGTTATAATGGTCGCCGCTTGCAATTTGCATAAATGTTTTTAATTAAATGCATTTAAAGCATATTTTTCAAACACAGCAGGCAAATTTGATAATGAAATCGAATGAGGGGGAAATGGGAAGTGCCTTACGTTAAGGCTATTATTATTATTATTATGCCTAATATGGGAACTCGACAGGGAAAGTAGCAGTTTCAAAACAATTGGCTTGCGTGGGGCATGCCGATAAGAAAACTCAAACGTGACTTTTAACGTGCAGTGATTAACTCTTGAGCTTCATTAGGGAAATTGGTTTTAAAAAGATCGTGGGATATAGTAAGTTATTTCAGTGAGGAAAGAGCTTTGCATTGCAGATCTAGATATTCAACATCACGCCTTAAAATATTTTAAATTCTTTATTTACTTTATTTAAATATTGAGTAGGTTGTGCCATCACGCACTATATATTTAATCACTTTATTTTCAGGCTTAATAGTAGCTTTAAGTCTTTATAAAAAATTATTATTGGTAATTGCTTAATAACGTTAAAATCATTTAAGTTTTTTTTAGTATAAGTATTTTAAACTGAAAAACAAATGGCTTTCCAAAAGGTGACTTTTATTTCATTCAAAATATTTATTTGAAATTGCTATTATTTAATTTAAATTTAATCGAATAACTAATGTAGTTCGTGTGTGAAAAAAATTTAAAAGTATGTTTCTGTGTCATGTAAGGTTGACACCTAATTTAAATTAGCTTATTTAGTAACCGAAAGAAATTGGAATTCGAGCTCTAATGTTATATAACCCCGACGAAAGACCTTAATCAACTGGCAACCCACTTATCACTCCCTTGTCAGTAGGAACCAACCGCATCCGAACTAACCATAAAATCAAGACAAAGACGGAGGCGATTAACTTGTTTCACGAACTTTCAAAATGCAACACCAAAAGAAATAAAAAGAAAACCAAAGAGATCCCACAACAAACTTGCCAAAAACTCGATTCAAGCTCGCTTATTTCCTTCCTGTGCACGACCAAACAAAAAAGGCAACCGCAAATGTTTTTTTTAGGTTTTTTTCGCTACCTCAAATGTGCAAAGAAAAAATTGGCGAAAAAAAGTACGAAACAATTTATGTCAACTTTCTTTTTATCAAACAAAAAGAAGGAATCAACGTGTTGCAAAACAGCGGGGGGAAAAAATTCCAAACTATTTTCAAAGCCACCGCAAAATCTTGCACCACAGACTCCCACACAAAGTCAGGCAGTCAGGTGGGTTTTGTTGGCTCCAAACAGATGATTTAGCGACGGGTTTTTCTCTCCACCGGTTGCCGAGGTCCGTTGCAAGAAAGTTGCCAAATCATGTAGCAACTCCTTCCCCTTCCCCATTCCTCATTCCCCATTCCCCTCGCAATAAGCCCATCTTGCCCAACTGCTGGTACATTTTTTGGGGGAGAGTAATCGAAAAGCATTCGATGGAGCTCTTCTTCGCAGACAGGTGACCAATAACCACGACACTGGTCGGTTCGGTTCTTAAACTTGTTTCAATTTACTGTATTTTTACCGCTACTGTTGTTGTGACTGAAGTTTTATACCCTTTTTCAGGAGTGTGCGATTTGGTAACTGAATTTAAAACAGATCTAAAAATAAGTAAACGTAAGATAATACATATTAAGAATGAAGGTAGCTTATAATAAAAAACTAAACCTCTAACTCTTTTCTATCTTAGAATGATTTTGAATTAAAAATTTCTTTATATTTATTTCAATTTACTTCTAATTCCGATCCCAAATGTATACAAACTGCAAAAATTAATAACTATTAAAATTTTATTTTAAAAGATTATTTGTATGACCTTTTTAATACAAAAGTTCCTTGCCATTTCCCCTATTGCATTCTATATTCCGCACCACAGCATTACAGCTTTCCACTTATGTCGCTTTTATTTATTTCGGATTTTTCTCTGCGTCCATCCTTACTTACCGTGTGTTTTTTATACTTTTTGTGGCTATAACTGTGGTTTTGGCCAGTGCCCGGTAATTACCAATGTCGGGAGCAGGAACGAGAACTGGACCGGGATTGCGATTGCGATTGGGATTGGGGATCCGCAAACGAGTCGAGTCAGTTCCTCGTCGAGTCTCTCTGAACATCACAAATTTGAAATCAGTTTCATTATATAAATTGTTACCTTTAGACAATGTGGCAGACAGTTTGGGCCGGAGGTTGGAGCCCTCTCATTGAGCCAGTTTTTTTTTTATCGTCGTCTTATTTTTGTTATTTTTTTGCTCCGAGCTGTAAAATATATTTCTCCTCTCCTTTTGGCATTCCTCTTTCAACTGCTCAACTGAAAATTGCACACAATTTGTGCTGCATAATGTCAAAGTTGGTTTGGCTTTGGTGCGAAGCGAATTTGATTGGGCATCCGTTGGATAAAAGTAGCTCAGAGTAACGCACTTGACTTCAATTAGACAGCGAGCACTTACCAATTGCCCGGTTTCGCCCCCCGAAACCCGCACCCCGAGCTCCGGACCTTCGTCTACTGGTCAAACAGCTTCCTCCTCGAAAATGGCAAACTGTGTCAGTCAGCAGCGACTTTGACTGGCATCCGTCTGCCGTTCCATCCGAGTCCCTCTGTTCCCGATTTTTCCATTCCCAGCCAAGCCGGCTTTTCTTTCTTTCCTCAGTGCCCCATTTGGTCACTTTGTTTGCTCACTCGGGGAAAAATGTAGAAAAGTCAGGGAGTCTTAAATTTGAATTCAGTTCCTACATTTTTAGTTGCTAAAACTGCGGGCCTATCTTAAATTCAATAAGCTTTAATTAATGCTTTTAATATTCATAATGCTACCAGTTGGCAATATAAATAATTTACTCATTTGCTCATATTTTATGGAATTTATACATGTTTTATACTTAATTATTCAGCTTACAGTATGCTATCTAATTTCCTTTATTTATTTTATAAGAGAAATAATTTCAATAAGAAAGAGAACCCGTTTCTAATTTATAGAAAAAGGCCACTAATATTAAAGTTAAGTTCCTTGAAAGTTATGGAATGCCATTTCTAAAAAAAAGCGGATTCAATTTAATATAGAGGAAGGTTTATGTGGCGAGTTTGGATCTCCTGGAATCATATTGCTTAGACAAACTCTCCGATATTTTTTTGAGTGCCTGTCTATGGTCAGCGGCTGCCAGTCAGCCGCCGCTCTCCATCCAGAACGCGTTCCTCCACCCAGATTCCGCTCCTTTGTTTGCTTCCGTGGCCCCGTGGCTCCCTAACTGTTTGTGCCATCCCGAGTGTTGACTGACAGGTGCCGCCGGAGAATTTTGGCGCTACAAAGTGCATAAATAAAAATTTTTCCAACTCTGTTGACAGTGCAACATGGCAGCGAAAGAAAAACGGCAGAGGAAAAGCACGATTTCAAAGGACTGGGGCCGAACAGCCATTAGTTAGATGAGTGAGCAAAGGAAACAGAAAGATTTATGGCAGAGAGCTCAGATTGAACTTTAAAGTTCAGCTTGAAGGTTACTTTTAGGAAATTCTTAAGACTTTCGGTAGCATTTTAATTTCTTTCTTGTAACTACGGATATCTTGAATACGAATTGATGATCTGAATAAAATCAAACCTTTCAATTTTGTTATCAGCTTATTTTATTTAAAAGCCACTTATTAACGTTCGTTTTTCCATTATATTTAAATGCTGCAGGATATTTAATTTTGTTTAATAAAAACTAATAATAAGAACACATCATATGTATCTTATTCTCGACTTATTTTACATCTACGAACTATTTACCGAGTTTGTATTTTACGTAGTGATCCACAAACATTCTACAATATTTTACTGAAATCATGAGCTAGGTTTGAAACCGGAATTACACCAACGTCTTCAACAACGAATTGTTTGTAAAGCTTTAGTAAAGACAACAACCAACTTGTGGAGTTAAGAGACATAAACAACCATGATCATTTAACTTTACTTGTGTTTTTACTCATTTATTGCTCTTTAAATCAATTTTACTTTTTATATTGGGAGACGTCTCTTTTTGGTTTTCTGTATTTTAATTACACTTTAATAGTTTTAAGCTTTTTCAACCTTAACAAGTAGATATTGCGAATATTTCTTCAACTAATCATTTTGTTTTCTTTTTTTTACTTATTCAAAGGCTCTAACTCTCAACTGCAAAAATGGCCTCTGAGGCGAAAGCGAATGGCACGACAGCGAAGACAGCAACCGTGGACGATGACTACATAACGGTAGTGGAGGTGGACGATCCGACGTCGTCCACGAAGGATCGCCTCAAGAAGCTAGTCAAGCGGCAGAGCTCCGTGGCGGAGGACTCCTCGTTCATCACAGTGTTGACCATCAACGAGATGGAGCTCCTGCAGCAGCGACGACAGGAGGAAGAAGGCGGAATTTCCTCAATTCCGATAAACGAAGAGCAAGTAGAGGATGTCACAGTGTTCCGATTGCCGGGCGAACGCCTCGGCTTTGGATTAAAGTTCCAGGGAGGAACTCGGAGCACAGAACTCGTCCAGAAGCTGTACATACAATCCTGCGCCGCCGACAGTCCCGCCTCCAAAGTGGCCACCAGCTGGGGAAATCTCCGCGAGGGCGACGAGATCGTCAGCATTGATGGAAGGGATGTCATGGAGATGACTCGCATCGATTGCGTTCGGGGACTGAAGGACAATGTGGCCATTCAGCTGGTGGTGCGAAATGGTCACGGACAGAAGCCTCCCAGCGAAGAGGATCCGCAGCAGCAGTTGGAGCAGCTCTCGATCACACTGAATGCCCAGCCACCTCCGCCGCCACCAGTTCCACCCAGAAAATTGGTGAGGCGACAGAACTCCAAGGAGAACCCTGCTCAAATGGTCATCGAAAAACCACTGACTCCTCCGCCGGATGCGGAGTACTACTTGAATCTACTCACCGAATCCATCAAGGCGGGTTCCGAATCGGACGATACCGCCAGCACAATTTCCACCGTCATCGATAAGTTCTCCATGGGTTCCAATTACTCCTCGGACAGCAGTCTCAATGGTCACGAGCTGGCCAAGGTCCTGCAGCCTTTCACCCTCCTCGAACAGGAGTTTCTTCCTCTGGAGCAAACTGTGGGTCATCCCAAGTTGCTCATCCCTGGGAATAACTACGAGAATGTGGAGTTCAAGACCGAAAAGGTGAATGTGTACGAGAATGTGGTGCTCAGGAGTCCGGAGACGACGCCCACGCCGAAGCCCAGGATACAGGGATTGGCCACCGTGGAGCCGAAGAAGCGATCCATCATCCCCATGCCACGAAAAATTCCCACACCGAGTAAACTGCCCATCGAGGTGACACCACCACGAGTTCCCTCGATGGAGGAACCCAAAACTCCGACTAATGAGCAGCTGGATTCCCCCAAGACACCCACAAATGAGGTAACAAAGGACTCACCCATCAGTACTACCAAAATACCCAAGGCCAAGTTCTCGAGGGCCAAAACAGAAGGGGAGATCAAACTGCATCTGCAGCCCTCCTCAAAAAAGGAATCTCCGCAAGGCAAGTCTCGAATTCCCATAGTCAGCACCCCCACTCAAAAAGCGGTGCCCAAACCAGTTTCACCCACATTGAACGGCACACCACCCACTTCGAATATCCCTCGACTGCTGCAGAAGCAGAAATCCGAAACGGATTTGAAGCTCAATCTATACCGAAGTAAATCAAAGGAGTCGAGTCCCAGGCCTCCTTTGCAGAGAGCAAACTCAGCTGAGGCTCCCGAAAGGACCTTCATCCCTGTGCTTCTGAACGGCAACTCGAAGAGCTCAAATTCCCTGGAAAGCATCAGTTCAATTGGCAGCAACAGCAGTGGAAATAGTGGCAGATCCCCCAAAGGACCGAAGCCCAAACCACCAGAGCGAGTTCAATCGCTGCAGAAAACGCAGATACCCAAACTGCAGGCTCTTCCAACTACGCCACCCCAGCAAAGCCCCAAGTTGAGTATGCAGACCTTCAAGCAGAGTCCTCCCACTCCACGATCCACTCCAGTGGGAACTCCATCGCCAACCAGCAATCGGGAGATTCGCTTTAAGATTCAAACGTACGAGAGCAAGGCCCAGGATGAGGACAAGCTACCTAGTTTATTTGACCTGGTTCACAGTCAGGATAAGGAGAAGGATACCTCTAAGGATAAGGATAGTGATTCCCTCCAGACCCACAATAGTATCACCGCCCTTTTGGCTGCCGCCGCTGCTGAGGCCGCCGATCTCTCCCGGGAATCCCCTCCACCGATGGTCATTGGAAAGTGCATGAAGGTCGCCGACGATAACAACACCACCTGCTACTCGAGTTCCAGCAGCGGAGAGGAGGATGAGGACGAAATGGACGCCGCCAACAGGGAGTACGTCTGCGAGGACGGCGAGAAGTTGGGTCCTCCGGAGCTGATCAACGGACCCGGTCCCTCGGAGGCCTACTTCAACATGTTCTGGCACTCCAACATGCTGCCCACCATCGGCGAGGTGGAGGAGGAGTTCTCCTCCCTGGAACCACAGTCCCTGACCAACGGGTGAGTAACTGGAAGGGATTAGTTTGATTAGGAGAAGGATTAAGATTAGGTTGATAGGTGCCTATTCGCCATTTTTCCAAGCTATTGGATTGTAATAAAGATAATAACAAAGCAGATTTCTTGTTATATTTTTATAAAAAATATATCATTGAGTACGTACCTAACTATCGAAAAAAAGTAATATCAAAGTTATGCAGTCTAGTTGTTCTAATCAGTCAGTTTTATGGCATAGCTTAGATATTTGCCAAATTCCAAATGCCATAATAATGAACCCAAAAATAATGATTACGCGTTTTAGTGGGTGTAGTTTACCAATTATGCATTTGCAAAATAGATTAGCGAAAAATAGATTAAAGTGTAGATGATATGTAAACCCTATTTTTTGACAGATTCTATCGCTAACTGCAAATCATGTTCAGGGTTATTAGACTTTTACAAAACTAAATTGTTGCCAATTCATTTTTTTGCAAACACGAAGCGGTTAGCTAAGCCACTCGGCAATTGCAAAAAGGTACGGTGGTATCCCCCCATAAAAATAATAAAGAAAACGAAGCAAATAAAAAACAAAGGCTGATAAGAGCGAATGCCGGCGTGTTTACTAACACACCGATAAAGGTACCCCACTCACCTGATAAGGTGCAATGGCAGTAGAGAAATCGGAATCAGTGTGATTTTGGTAACGTTGGGCGAAGGTTCGGGACTGATCGAACCTGTCTCGATTCGATTGACGTTTTGCATAGCAGGTGCGATGGCAACAAGTCAATTAACATATCACCAACTGATAAGAAGCGTAATTATAATTACTAAGGTTTCTTTTTTTCATGTCGTTCTTTTTTTTTTATCCAGAAACCTTGTCAAATCAGAGGAGTCGAAGAAGTTGCCCAAAATGGAAGCGAATGCCGGTGGACTGGCGCAGCTGACTCACGATAAGATTGCTGACCATGACGCAAGTGAAACGGCAGTGGAAAGTCGCAAAGAAAGCACAACGAACCAGACACAGGAAATCACTTCGAGTAGTTCCAATTCGGTGAGGAGTCAGAGGACCACCACCACCACTCGAGTGACCACCACCAAGACCTCCAGTTCCTCGAGCAGCTCCTCCACCATCCTCTCCCCGGACATTGCCTTTAAGCTGCAACCCTATGAGGAAAGGGAGGAGATCATCGGGGAACCCATAACCACCATCCACGAGGAACGACGAGTGCAGAGTGAGCAGAAGACCCTCAGCGAGATGAGAACCCTGGATGCTCTGACTGGGGAAGAACAGCTGGTGACGAGTGCCAATTCGAAATCGAGCAGCGCCCGCTTCAAGAAGATCAGCAGCAACGACAACCTACTCGACATCGGTGACGAGCAGGAGATGCACGAGCAGCCGTTGACCGCCACGATCGCCCAGGAATCGAGTCTGAGGGAGCGGCTGGACTGTCCTCAGGATAACCAGAGTATCGAACGGGGTACTCTGACCCTATCCGAGCGGGGAAAGCAGCTGAGCGAGAGCCAGGGACTCACCACCTACACGGAGTGCGAAACCAGCGAGAAGGAGTCCTATTTGGAGGCCCAGCAGGTTCTCAATGGAGCTGGAGGCTCTTCAAACCAGGAAGAGAACGGTGACCTACCTACCTTCGAACGAGAGCTCTGCGAAACGTTGACGGTCACCAACGATGGCGAAAAGCAGGTAACCAAAAAACTGGAGCAGAGCAAGGAGGTTGCCGGGAAGAAGGGGGCTAAGTTGCTCAAGAAAACCGACGAGGAACGACGTCTGGAACAGGAGGCTCAAAAACTGATCGAAAGTTATCAGAAGGTGAAGAAGGAGGCGGAGAAGCTTTACAAACTGGATGATGATGATAACCAAGGCTTTGACCTAAGTGCTTTTGAGGAGGTGGAGAAGGAGGATAAGCCCGTAGTGGTTGAGGAAATCCAAAAGGAGGTGAAGGACTCCAACCCAATCCAGGAGGTTGTCCAAACCCCTGTGGATGTTAAAGTCTTTGATCAGCAGGTCAAAGAGGAGGTTAAGGAAGTCAAAGAGGAAGTCAAAGTTGTAAAGGAGGTGACCCAAGTAACCCAACCGGAAGTCAAGGAAGAGGTGAAGGTGTCACATCAGGAACTTAAAGAAGAAGTCATTAAGAGTGAAGTGAATAAGGAGGTAAACGAAGTCAAGGAGGAAATCAAAGAACAAACCAATATTAAAGAGGCTGTCAAAGTGGTGCACAAAGAAGTGAAGGTGATTCAAGAAAACGATAAGATCACAGACACAACCAGTCACAAGGAGTCGACTAAGAAAGTCACGGTCTCCCAAAAAGAAGAAGTCACTGTTTCCAAGCAGAAAATCGAACTACCCGTCAAGTCCAACACAACAGTAGAGGTGATTTCCCCTCAACTGGAAGACGACTTGGGCTACGTCCTCCACAAGCACATAATCCTTCCCCAGGAGAAGGTCAAGAAGGCACCAACGCCGCTTCCCAAGCCGAAACCCAAACCGCCAGTGCCCACAAACAAACCCAAAATGCCAGCTAATCTGACCAAGCCGAGGGTGGCGCCTCCACCGGTGCCCAGCAAACGGAGCGAGGTGGCAGGATCCGGTGGCAAGCCGACGCCCAGCCAAAGACGCAGCAGTTTGGAGACCGCCCAGCCGCCCAAGCCCCTGGAACGCATTATCGTGGGCGTGGAGCAGCGGGAGGAGGCATCGGAAAAACCGCAGCCCATTATCAACCTGGCCAGCGTGGACCTGCCAAATGTGGCGCCCAATGCCAAACAATCGGCCGCGGAAGCGTCGAGTCCCGTGGTCGAGATGCCACCGGATGAGCTCCAATTCGAGAGCCACCAGCTGCCGGACTCACGCGAGGAGCCAAATGACCTGCTCAGCGGGTCCTCGTCCTCCTCGGTGACCACGCCCATAACAACGCCAATTTTGGTCTCTGCCACCTCGTCGATGGACTCGGTGCAAAGTGTCATCGAGGTCGTGAACGGCTCGTCGTCCATCATCGGTAATCAGCAGACCAACGATGACGACAATGGTGAAGATGGACCGCAGGACGATGGGGTGCCTTTGCAGGCGGAAGGACTAAAGGAAGTAACTCCCGTCGAGGAGGTGACAACGCTCGGCAGAGAAAACGAATCAGGTGAGTTAAAGCCGTCAGCTTTTTTGAAATTTTATTTAGTTTAATTCAGAATTTTTTTGCTAAACAAAAATTAAACTACAATTTTTGGCGCTTCGAACTTAGTATATAACAAGTAGATCTCATCATTTTTTTTTTTTATATGCCAGATATAATATTTTTTCTTACATTTGAGACAGGTAAAATAATGATCCAAGCTAATTTGCTTTTTAAAAAAATATTTGGTAATTCCTAAAGTTTTAAACCTTTTAATAACCCAAAAAACTTCATAAGGAATTGCTTTCCCCAAAGTTTCAACAAACAGTTTATGGCTTGCCATTTCGCCAGCTGCAGTGGTCAAGCCCCAAAGTTGCATTTTGAGGGATTTACGGCTTTCTGCCCTTGCCCTTTTCATTTCCTCGCTGTTTACTGAGTTGATTTTTTGACAGTATCTCCCAGCTGAGCTGCCCCAAAAACGGGCGACGCACGCAATTATCAGCCACCAAATGAGTTTTACATCCATCGCTTTGGTGGTCAGCCTGGAAACTTTGAGCCCACTGCTAACTTGTCACATTGACCGCAATTTTAGCTTCCACTAGCCCCTAGCCAACGGCCACGCCCCCAACGCCACCCGCCCCCTTTGGGGACATTGCGTATGCAAAACGGCCACTAATGGACTTTATGGCCGAGTTTTGTTTGGTCGGTTTCGGTTTTTATTTTCGGTGCGGGGGTTTTTAATGGCAGCCTTCCATATGTGGGAACATTGTTGGTTTTGGACGTTGTTTTTATCGAGGAGATTATGCGATGTAAATTGAGTTTATCTTTCAATTTGTTACTTGATGGCGTTTAATTAGATTAAAGTTAACAGCGCTGGAGAACGTAGGATGTGAAGAAGCCTATCAACCTTTCTAATTAGTTTGCTATCATGGGCATTGTGGAAACTCTCCTCTTGAAAGCTAAACATATTGTTAAATTTAATTTCCTGCAATGTTTTGTTGAACATGAGTTCAATAAACATTAAATTGTCAAAAAGGCAAGTAAGCTATGTTTGTTTTTAAGCAAAAAAATCGGCAAATCCACAAAACCGAAATGAATCCCTGAATGTTAATAAACGCATTTTTTATAACACCCATGGCCATTTTACCCTGACATAATTGTTCGGCTTAAATATTTCATATGGATTGGATTTGGGCCACTTGGTGTACAAAGAAAATTTGCATTTCATTTCATTTAAAAATTGCAAGCGTAGAAAGGCAGGAAAAGATTGGTCGACCAGAATGAAGCCTGTATAAAATATTGGGGAAAATGTTTTAATTAAACAAAAAACAGGCAAATATTGGCACCAGTTCCTGTCATCCTCCAATCCCCTTTTTATGCAGAGTTTCCCTGAGTTCCGAGCACGCGCCAAAATATTTACATACCAAAATGCGTTTGCTGGGTGGCAATTGGATCCCCGAATTGGGGATTGTGGGCTCAGATCTCTCTGTTCGGAGTGTGAAATAATAATGAAATTTGCCTGGACAAGCCGCATCACATTTGCATATGCCAGGCAACAGTGGAAATGTTAAAGTATTTTTTGTTCAACTTACCAGCATTTAAGGGATTGTGGTATCTAAGAAACCAGCATTTAATATCTTCAAACTTCAATAATAGTTTTCACTTATTAGGGAAGCAAAAAAAAAGGTTGCTGTATTTATAATATTTATAATATTTAAAAAATCTTTTCTGAAAGTAAACATGAAATATAAGTAAATGTTTTTATACCTCATCGTAAATCAATCCGGTAATTATTAATTAAAGCACAACATCATTTCTTTTAGTGTTAGTTTTATTTTCCGCCTGATAAAACTTAACAAATAAGCCATTTTTTGCTTGGCTATTTTCTGCAGTTCAGATTTCTCTTTGCACATATACAAATATTAATACTTTTTCGTCCCTGGCCTCTGTCATTATTTTATGTGGCCGCGAAAATTTTCAATTAAATTTTGCACAGAAATATGCAATTTTTTTTGTATATATTTGCGCCATTGTGTTGTGTTATTTGTGCCTCGCATGATTTTCCTGGAATTTCGTTGGCTGTAATAAAAAGATATTGGTGTATTTTAACACCGCTTTGAATTCTTTAATAATTGTGAATGTGTGGAAGGTTTGTTCTGTCCGTGAATCGGTAATTCCCGGACAATTGCATTGATAACAAGGCTCGAATGTTCGATGAAACGTGATTCTTATCTATTAGCGCTTTGCTCGCTTTTATGACGACCATATGGTCAAGCATTTATCGAGGGTGTAGATAATAGATTTTCTGAAATAAATAATTCCTTCGTGCGGAAAAAGACGGTTTCCCTAATATATTTTCTCCCTTTAGTTCACACATAGTTTTCAATGAACTCGGCCATTGGGAATTGAATTGAGTTCTGAGTCAGAGTCTGTGTTCGAATTTGAATTTGCTGACTGACTGACGTACACCTCAGCAGCATATTTCCGACATAATTGCTTTTGGGCTATCAACCCCTTCGGCTCCATCCATTTGGCCAATTGCCTGTTTTTGGCCTAAGAGCGTTCATGAAAATGGCTAAAGGCAGCTGTTGTGGTGACACTTTCTGTCCATGTGCGTTCCATATTGAATAGTTCTGGAAGTTTTGTAACGAGGCGTTGGAGTTTCAGCATGAAAGTGTGTTTAGATTTTCAACTATTATTATTTTAAAAAATTTTGAACATGCTAAATATATGTGTGAATAATTTCTCTATTATTTTAAGTCATTACACATTTTTAACCCTTATTTAATTTACGATTTGTAAAGTGTATCTCTTAAACTTGGTATCTTGATTATAATTTAGTTTAATGTGATTTTGAAGTTTGGTTCCTTTAGTGATAAAATTTATCGAATTCGTGTACACAGCTGTTGAAAATCTAAGCTTGCACAACAGTTTTCCAGCTGTTTTCGGCTGTCTTGTCTGTTTATTTGGCTACAAGTACATTCGACATTTCAGGTCGAACACCCAGGAAGTCCCCACCTTTCCCCCCTGTGAACCACCAACCAATTTTGACCCCACCAATTCTCGTATTTGTGTGTGTCACGAATGTTTAGCAAATTTATCGCTTTTGTGAATTTGAAATTAATTTGAAATTAATTTTCAATTTCGATTTTCGCTGCAGCTTGCTTTCAATTGGTTGTTTCTTTTGTTGGCTCTGTGCAGTTTTCCCAATGTAATTACACGTTGTCCCATTTGTTGCTGTTGTTGTCATTGGCGCCTCGGGGTCCTTTGATTAGATTTTGTAGCTAATTTTATTGTGGTGCGGTTTTGCGGCTTAGTCAATTGTTTTGCTGCCAGTAAAGGGAAATCCAAATCCAAATCGAAATAGCATTAAATGAAACCTCCTGTTTAGACTGCTGTGTTTTGTTTATTCATTCGATTTGTTTTTCCCGCCTGCTGAGGATTTATTATCTCACTCTTCTGCTGTATTTTCCTCGATTTTTCAGTTGGGTTTCCTCAAAAATGCAACTCAATTCGATTTCTTTCTCCACTCCCATATGATTATATAAATGGTAGCAAAGAATAAAGTCAATGCTGGTAAATGGAGTTCACATTTTCAATGTAAAAGGAAATTCAGTTCGGAGCCCATTCAACCATATCATTCATTTGGTCACTCATCCTCTGGTTTTCCAGCTGCTCATCATTATTTTCGCAGTTTTTAGAGCAGCACCTCTTATCCCCTTTGGAATGTCCATCAACTGTCAAATTAAACGCTATTTAACAGCAATCACATCGAATCCATTTGATATTTAGCGTTATTTTGTGGCTGCTTTTAGCAATGCGGTTTTGTCAAACCTTTTTCAAATGGCAATTGTGTCAGACTTTTTAACTTTCGTTGATTAAGGACCATTCAAAATTTACAATGATGAGTTGAAAGTCAATATAGCGCATTGAAGATTTTTTTAATATAAATGTAAGTAAACTCTTGATTTGTAAGAAGCAATTTTAAAGGCTTAATTGTTGTTCTGTTGTGATAGTGCAGCTAAGATTCATTCAGTTAACGTTTCCACACCGTTAGTAATCCCCCAAATCTCCCGATCTCCGTTCCCAAGCATTATCTTTTAGCACGGCTAAGCTCATTAACGGATCCACCGAAAAGAGTACGACTTTTGGCCGCCTTATGGGGTTAACCCCATTCGCAGGAGCCTAATCAGTTGTCAGGTGAGGTGCGGTTTACTTAGGAGGCGGCGAAGAGGAAGCTGCCGAGAGAAAGAAGGTGTCAACTGCGCCTGCTGCACTTTCAAATCCAATTAAGAGTGTGAACTTGCCGTAGTCTTGGAAATTAACAGTCAGATAGCCGGGGCACAAACAAAGTGACATTGTCACATTAAATGCGAAATGTGCAACAGTAGCTACTGGAGATAAGGGGCGAAAGAAGCCGTTGGAGGTGGAACCCCCTGCCAAAAAAACAAAAAAAAAACAAAAAGAGAACTCGCAGGAGCCAAGCCCAGCTGCACTTTTGTGTCAGAAAGCTGCAAGCTGCAAGCAGCGAAGTACATATAGAGAACCCAATGGTCCCCAGCCCACCTCAAGCCTCATTACAGCTCCTTTTTTCTGCACTCAAAAAAATAAAGAAATCCCACAAATTTCTTAGAGAAATATCCACATGCGCAGGTACAAAAGTTACCTTAATTGCTAGCTTTATTAATCATGATAAAGGTTTTTTTTTACCTTTAACTTTATTCAACTTTAGTTAATAACGGAAAGTATAGGTTATATTTGAATTTGTCTGAAAAATAAGTATACTATTCCTCATTAATAAAATATATTTTTAATGTAAAGGGTAAGTACAGAAACTTTTCTCCAAGTGCAACTCGAAAGCCTGACAGCTTGCTGTGCAGCCTGGACTGCCTGCAATTATCACATTTCCAAATGGTCACGGACCACGAAATCTCGAGTTCAGATATGAGGCGACCCCGATCCCTGCAGTTGCTCTACGACTTCATAAGGCAGTCGCAGGGAAACCCAAAGGTATGGAGACCCCTCCACCCGGGTTCTGCAGCATAGGTTCTCCCATCCAATCCCCCCGAGTGTGTCATAATTCTCGCCAGCTTGACATTTATGATGTGGTCGCGCTCATGTGATTTTTCCAACCGAACCGATTTCGCAGGCCGATAAAACAATGGCAATGAAGTCATGATGTCTCCGCGAACAGGAGAATTGGTCATGGTGCGAAATGCTAATAATTACCTTTGCCTTAAGCTCGACTTTTGGTCATGGACTGTTTGCCTGATTTACGAAGAGCGTCACTGAAAAGAGTTACGTTGGGAAACAAATATTTTATTTAGAACAAGTCCAGATCTTAAGAATTTGTTTAGAAAAGTTAATGATTTGAATTTTGCTTTGCTTTCTAAAAGTATCTTTGTTATTAATAGGAATAATTTCCTTTATATCATATGAATTTTTTGTTCAGATGAATAGGGTATAAGGGTTAATAGTTAATAATTGTCTTACTTTTATTTACTTTTTTTTAAATTTGTTATAGTAAGCTTTATTCTTCTGTTGTGTTCCTTTGCATTCAAATGAATGAATATTTAATGGTTGTTTTTACCGTAGGGTACTTCATTTATTAACCCTCGATTTTGTTCTTCCACTAACGTTTAAGCTTCATTACTCAATAAATAATATGGCTGAAGGACTCTAAAACCCCTTGGCCGTAACCCAGCCGTAAAAGGAAAAGAATAAACGCTTTTAAAACGCTATAAACCTCTGTCTTACAACCGACTAATTTACGGCAAGCATTCGCAGGTCTGAGAACTATTCAATTACACAGTGAAAAGCTAAAGGACTTTTAGGGCCATTGCCTCATCATTCTAATTATACGATCAGTGCGTACCTTAGAGCACAATTTCCGAGGCGAAAACATTTCTATTGAAAGGGAACCCTTTTTGCGACCAGCTAATAAAGCTAGCAAACTATAATCATAAAACACGAAACTCAATTACCGCATTTGTTGCTCAAGGCCACAAATAACCGATGTTACGATGCGTCAACATTTTCTCGACTTGGAACTTTGGTCCCAGGATGGGCCTTCGACCAAGGAGTATGGCCACATCGTCGCTGAAGGGGAACGGAACCCATTGAAGGTCCAGTTGTCTGCGAGCTAGTGATTCATTGCTTTATTACCCCGAAAGTGATGCCCTCCGCTTTCCTCCCAAGCCCCTTGCATAATTATGCGCAGCCACGCCTTCTGTCAGCAGAAATCTCTCGTCTTGCACTCGCTGACCGCTTTAAAAAGCTACAGAAAAATTTAAAAATCTCAGGATGTAAAATAATAAATACTGAAGTTATCAACAACTCCTTTAAATTCCTCCAAGTTGAATAAAAATCACGATATAGGGAGAAACATATTTTAATTCTTAGACTTTAATGTTCGATTTTAAAGCTTTTTGTCTTTGAATATATTAGGCTGTAATTGTCTTTTTATTGATGTAAGCCATCTTTTATATCATTTACTTTAATTTTTTCTCATAGTTATACTTGACCACAAAGATCAGTTGAATATATCAGCATACGAAAATAATTAAATGATTTATTAAGTAGACAATAAATGTTGAGGTTCGGATTGAACGCCCTTAATATTTTTAACATTTTTTCAAGTGCATACTGTTAAGTTTGGCGGCTTTTCTGAAACTTTCATAAAAAAGAACGTCTGGCCCAGGGGAATACCCAACTTTCGGCCCTTTCCTCTGGGCATTTAATTCCCTTTTTTAGTGCTAGTCCGTCTTGTCAGCAGGATTAAGCAATTTTCAGCTTGGTTTGCGCTTTTTTGCTACGCCAGCTTTCCGCGACTCCTACTATTTACCCCCACGACTGCCCCGCCCCCTTTTCCTTAACCCACGATGACGAGCAGAAAAAATCACACAAAAGGAGTAGGCTGTGGAAGGGGCTTCAAAAATTTGCGATGCGTTAAATTTGGTTAATTTAAGTTGCAAGATGTTCGGATAAGAGAGAAGGTTGAAGTAAAACTTCAAGCAGCTGGTGTTAATTTACTGATTAATACCACAATAGGCTGAAAAATTTAAGGATTTATATTTGAAAAAATGTATACAATGTGTTTTTGGCCTGGCTTACATATTTTTTTACCACTATACCCCGATATCGACAAAAATTTTTTATGAACCGCAAAACAATAAAAAATAAATGACCTCCTCTTCTCACCCAATTATCCGCGATTCTTCACCGCAAATACTCGGAAAAAGTCAGAAATTCGGTCTGCGGTCGACGGATCCTGAATCCTTGAATCAATTCATGCAGCCACAGCCTGGGTGTTAATAATAAAAATAGTTCGCTGGCGAAATTATTCATGACGCGGCGGGGCAAATCTTGCGTCAATTATCGAACGCATGTGCCATGGGCCAGAAGAATCAGAGCCATTTCTTTTTGGCCCTTTTCGGGTGTGCTGTGCAAACTGAAAATTGCGAAATCAGCTTAAACCGCAGCGTTGAAAAGGACAGCGAGGCATATGCAACGAATCTCGAGTTCCATGCTTCGAACTGTCATAACTGAGATTGCACTCTGGAAAATCGGTATTCAACTCTTAAGTTAAAATTTCTGTATTTCTTTTGAAGCTATTAGCAGATAAAGCTTTTAGTCTTTAAGCTTTATATTTCTGCAGTATCAGAGAAAATAAATACAGATTTAATATAAATATTTGTGCAAGCTATATCTTTTTTAACAGCTTAAAAAAACTACATTTATATTTACATTTTAGACAACAAATCAACAAACAAAATAAAATATTTGCATTCTACATAAACTAAGTTAAAATTTATTTTACCTGCTATTCATTTTTGTTTTTTCTTCTATAGTCAAAGCCTAGCTAGTCTAATTGACTAAACTTTTTTCATTAAGTTTTACCATTGTTGGGTTAATAAATATCACACTGCATTCGAGGGCATTTAGGTTTGTTTAAGTGTGAATGCCGAAGGGCAGTTGGCTCCGATGGTTTCGATTGCAAACGATATTTACGCGCTGCTGTTGTTGCCCTGTTTGCTTGTGTTGTTGTTGTCACATCCTGCGTTGGCTGTCCCCAGGACACCATGGAAATGGGCGAGGGGGGTGGCATGAAAAGGGGCAGCGGCAGGGGGCAGAGGGGCAAAGGGGAGGCAACCTATTGACATTGACAGTTATAGCCGGGAGTGTATTTATACAACACAGCGCAGATATGTGGACCAGAAGTCAGACGTTGGCGCGAGTTGACTGGCTTGGTGCAAAGTGGTTACTGCCACAGCCACCTTTCTCCGATTTAACCCCCCATTGGCTCACCCCCTCCGAATTAACCCCCTTTCAGTCCGGAATCCAGAATTGTCATCGGTGCCGTTGTCATGGACAGAATTGTGCATGAGTGCTCTGTCCCATCTGCGAATTGTGGATTGGGTCCTCCCCGAACGGCGGTTGGCCGGGTTAAGTGGGTTAAACAGGTGAAGGGAGCTCCCTGCCAGGGCTTTTAAAGGATCCCCAGGTGGAATTTCACTTATTGAAAAGGTAAACCCTGCTAGGAAACACTCGAGTTTTCACCTCGAAATTAAGCTTGACTATCTCATAGTTAATATTGCATTTGGTTTCGAAGTAAACACTTTAAAGCGTAAGTCAATAAAATGTTTACTTTACCTACAACTTAAAGTCTGAATTTCTATATTAGCAAAAAATATGAAGGGATTTACCAATGGTGAGGTTTTTATTAAGCTAAAAATAAATATTAAGCTTCAATAAACTTTTTTTTGCTTTCTTTGGCTGCACTTGCTTGAAAGCATTTGATAAATATTCTGTGAAGCCTTGCCTTGCCTGCCGCTCAATTATTTAAAATAAATTTTTTGGTAAAAGAACTTTAACTACTTGTTAAGGGATTCGTTTAGCACAAGGAGTATAAAAGGGTATTTTTCTCCAAAAAAAAAGCCATTAGAGCCCCCATAAACCCCGGCAAATATTCAATCCTTCCCAGCCGCTAATCGATTGAGGCCTTTTGTGAGCAGAATCCCCAACCGAGTATCATTACCCACAGCATACCGAACGGGCTGCCCCACCGCAGACACGCCAGACATCTCGTAACCAGGCTGGCTCCTTTGTGGAGCTGAGGAATTAACCGAAAACAATTTTCCACTCAGGCGGAGGCAGGCAGCCAGCTAGAAAAACGCCCGAGCCGAGACCCCATCATAATGGTCGGGAGCAAGACGCAGAGACGCATCTCCGGGATGCAAATGTATCTATTAAACAGAAATCAGAAATCAGGCGGAGGGCCCGCAGCAACCAGGCAAACCAACAACCAGAAACCAACAACCAACAACCAGAAACGGGCAACGAGCAGTGAGCCAGGCTAAGCACTTCACACCAAAGTGTCAATTGCATTTTTGTGGTTGGTCGCCCATGGACGCCACGGACAGGGCCTTCGAGCACTTAATGCAACAATAAAACAATCAAAGTGTCTAGAAAATCGATGGAAATCAACGCAGCCGGAGCCGTTCTGCGGATCCAACTCCAAGTAGCCATGGCCATGGCCACTTTGGCCGCCAGCAAATGGAAATTCAATGTGAAGTGTGCGTATCAGCGACTGTCGCACTGCCGTGCATCCCAGATCCCAGATTCCACTCGCCAGATCCGAGGGACAGGGACCCCGGTCCGAAGACCCAAGACCACACACTTGACGGTCAGTGAGGAGCTCCTTTCGCTGAGGAGCTCTGCGATTCGATTCCAGGGGCACTTGACGACGACGCCGATGGCGATGGCAACGTGCCGCAGAAAATTTGGAAACTATCGCTCACAATGATCTACCACAAAAAATAATATTTGAGAAAATTTTGTGAATATTTAAAAGCAGCATTGCCTTGAAACAATTTAATCTGAACTTAAGAAAATTTTGAAATTTAAATATGAGTTACAAGCACCTTCAATTATTTTATTTAGAGAACTATAATTGCTTTTGTTTTAGATAATATGACTCAAGAGTTTTTTGTTTTTTAAAAATCGATTAACTAAAATATTATTTAGTTGAATTACTATTTATTTTTTGATTGATTCTAGTCATCATATAAAAATGTTTTAAAAATGTAGACAACTTCACGCTTATCTGACACTGAAAGAAAGGTCACTACTTGTGTTTAAAACCTTTTATGATGCCATCTCTAGAACTGATCAAACATCTCCCCTCGGGGGCAACATTGTTGCATGTAAATGGCTTAGAGGCTGAGGCATCCGAAAGACCTTTTCACACCTCCCACACCCACTTGTGCCAGCGACTTGGCTTAGTGTCAAGTGGTTTGCCAGTGGCTCCCGATTTCCGATTCCACTCTCCACTATCACGTGGGTGTTAATTACTCATGTCCTCGGCTCAGAGCCATCGCCACGCCATCGCCATCATCATCTGCCTCAGCAGAACTTTGTGTCAACTCGACTCAGGGATCTTCGAGAATTTTTCTATTACCCTGTCTTTAAGAAGGATATTTAAAGAGGTTATAGATTAATGATAAAGCTTTAAAAAATGTTATAAAAAAACAATATAAAACAATTTTCTTCTTTTTTTCAAAATATGCAAATGCAATCCCCCTTTTAGGCTTTTAAATATCGAAACTTTATTTTAAGTTCTGGTGTTTTTGTATGCCCGTTGAGTAGGTGTCAAATCGAGTCCTTTGAGTACCAGGTATCTGAAAGTTGAAGTCCTCGACTGAAGTTCTCCTCCTGTTTGCGCTCGCTTTGGTTTTTAGCAAGGAGTGCAATCAACTCGGCCGCTGCCATCGCCATCGCCTGGCCATAAAAGCTGCGCCCGGACAGTTTGAACAGACATTTTGGACAGTTTCGGACATTCGGAACAAGTTGAGGCGAGCGGTTCAAGGAGACCGCTCTGCCGCTCTGCCGCTTCGCCACTTGAAGGCCCGCATCCTCGGATCCGATGGGATTGGACTGGGGACACAGTTAAGGGACATCAAACAAAAGTTGAAGGGATTTGCGACCCGAAAATGGCAATGCCAACGAGTCGCTCCCCTCTCACTCGCCACTCACCATTGCCTATTTGACTTGGCTGGGGGCTTTTGGGGCTGGGGTTCAGTTTCGTTTTCGGCATTTTCGCTTTTTGATCATTTTTCAAATGCAGGTAGAAGCGGCAGGAGACAGTTCGTGTCTTCGTCTTGGCGTCTTTTCGATGCCGGCAGCGGGAAGTGTTTCTTGGCTGCATGACAAATTATTTGTAACGTTCTTTTTTCGGTTAATTTATGGTGTAAGATGGTCGCGAGCAGCGGGTTTAGAAAGTCGACTTCGTTTGGGAGTTTTATGTAGAGATGGTAAGATAGGAATTAGCTTTGTTTAGACTAATTTAAGCAATGTACAACAATTAGTCAGGAAAGGTAGTTTTTAATTCCTGAATTTAATAATAATTAATAATTAATTTTATAATAATTATAAAAAATCATCTTACCCAAAACAAATTACTTCACTAAAATATTGAATTTATGCTAGCCATAAAATAAAAAGGTTTACATATATAGAACCCTTTATAGAATCATTTCTTTGCTTACAATTTAGAGTGTAAAATGCACGAGTAAACATTTTATATTTTTAGACATATTTAAAGTAAACTTTAAGGTTTTATTCTTCCAGTAAATTCATAAGTACAGTGATTTGTATATTTAGTAGTTAAGACCTTCTTTCTTTCGCTCTGCCATCGATATAATTGTGCGTAATAAACTAATTTCCTGCTCTGGCCATCGAATGGGACTCTCTGTGCCTCATTTTCCGTGCTTTTCATAACCCCGAAGGCAGTGTCAAGGCCAGACAGAGATGGGCTCTAAGTGACCCACGCCGGACATTTTCCTCCGAGGAAATTGCCACTCAAAACGCCACGCGCACTTCCGTCAGTTCGTGAACATGGTGAACAAACTAATCAGAACCCACGAGCCGGCGATATAGTAATGCATCTGTATCTGGGATCTGGAGTGGGGGATTCGCAGATAGACCTGGGCAGGTGGGATGGAGATGGAGATGGGTATGGAGATGCAGATAGAGATAGAGATGGAAATGGAAACGGGGCTGGGGTTTCGGTCTCTAATAGACCATGGTCCGAACATCATTTCGCTTTCAGCGGCTCGCCGCAGCCACGCCACAGAAATTGAAATGAAAATTGCAAAAATCTTAGCAGCAGGAGGAAAACCGCCAGGCAGCAGCAGCAGCAGCAGCAGTAAGAGCAGCAGCTAAACAACTTCATCTGTCCGGGAATTCAAAATGAATTTCTCTAGGGCGGAAGAACAGAGCAGAGAACTGCGAGGCGAAGGCAGCGGAGCGAGCCCAAGATTGACACAAACCAATTAACATTTGTTCCTTTTATTTCTGGTCTTTGGTCTCTGAATTTATCGCACGTTTGACTGCGTTTACCAGTCAGATCTGTCCGACTTGAACCACGTTTTGCGCTTTACAACAACTCTTACCCTTCGCCGTCCCAACTTCTTCTCCCCCTTTGCAACTTTCTGCAAGATTGTTGCGCGCTGGGCAACTCCCTCCTAAGACCGATCTCTCGGCCCGGACTAATCCATTTATCTATGCCCATAACTCTTAAAATAGCCTGGAAAATTTGCACCACAATTCTGCGGCTGCCTGTGGCCGGGGCCAAATACCGAAAGACGTTTAAAATGCACTAATTACCCATGAGGTTTCTTCAGCTTCAGCTTCTCTTCCTTTTTTTTTTTTTGCTTCCCCCGTACTTTTATTTTCTTGTTTTTCGGCTTGCTTTTTTTTTCCTTATGCAGATTACAGAGCTCTCGGGGCCGACACTTGGCTGTCCATTTGGAAATTTAACGCGCTTATCTGAGCCCGACTGCCAAGACATCCTGGCCAGATAGGCGAAGGGGAAAGAAGGGGAGGGGGAATCCGCCGGGAAATCGAGCGTAAGGCAGGCAGCTCGAAAGATAACCAACATCGGGCTAATTAAAATTATAAAAAAGTAAAATGAAAAGGCAGTGAAAATGATCAAGAACTATGCTAAGGTTTCGTTTAAGAATGTTAAGTAGACAAAGTGGGACTCGGACATAATGAGTGAGGCGGATGGCCAAGATGGCAGAAGGACTTAAGTCCAGAGAATGACAAAAAGATCGCCCTGAAAGAATTCACAAAGTATGGCCCTGAACGATACGCAAATTAATCCGATCTAAAAGTTTAAAATGCAGTGGGCACACAAGAATCACTGACTTAGAATGACAACAAGAATAATGCAGAACACACAAAGTTCTTACTAATGAGGGATATACATACCATCAAATTGGGAAAACTAAGGTTTTAATAAAGAACAACTTAAGTTCATATGAGAATATTAAGTAATATACCATATTATATTAAAAAAAATATTTTTATTATTACATTTATTTAAACAGTGCACAAATTTAAATGTTTCTTTCTTTTACTTTTAGGTAAGCAAAAAGAAGTTATTAAATTCACAAGCACAATTCCACATTTTAAGGTAAATATATTGGTAAATATATTGAATTACTCAATTCATATTTTAGCAATTCCATTGTTAATTAATATCTTTTTAACAACCGTTTTTATCCAGTAAAATATTGCAAATTAAAACCAAACAAATGAAGTCAGACTTCATTAGGTCACTTAATTGCTTTAAATATAATTTCCTTGGTATTAAAGTGTTAGCTCTTTTTTACATGAAGACATAACTGAATAAATCCATTAAAGCAAAATGACACTTATTGTAAAGCGCAAGCAGCAGCGGGAAAAAAAAACTTCTATCTCAACTTTTGCCACTTGTAAATTATGCAAAAGCGCTTCATTGAAATTGCAAGCAGCTGCTCCTCCACTGTTGCAATTCCTGCCCCTTTCCGCTTTTTATCCTGGCTTCGAGAGGATGTTCTGTGGAGCCAGCCCATCCCATTTAATTAGCCATTAAGTTTTATTGCGCGCAATTTTGTTTAATTTGCTTTAAATACAGCAAAAAAAGGATGCCAAAGGCCCTTGGCAAAGGAGCATGAGGACGAAAAATAGTAGTTACTACTTGGGTGGGCGGCTCCGACAGAAAAATTATACAAAAAAAAGAGGAAAGATAGAAAAAACTGGGGAAAATGTGGAACTTCATGTTGAACTACTTCGAGTGGACCATTATTGCTTCTTCTTCGGCTTTGGCAATAGAAATGAAATTTTCTCCCTTTTTTCTGACAGCTAAATATTTGCTCTTTCGAGAAGGGAAAATGTAAAGTGGCTTTTGTAGACGAGAGGGGATTATTACCCGATCAACTAGCAATTTTAGCAGCAAAGGGCATTCAAACAGATTTGCTTGAAAAATATTTTGTCCTGAGAGAGCATTATGCTGTTTAATGGAAAAAAAAGTAAGCTCATTGAAAACTCGAGTAGGATTCGTTAAGGCCTTTTTTTTCATGACTCAAATTACATGGAAGTGCAATAAGTAATTTATCGCTTTTTGCTTTTATCTGATAAAATCCACAACTTTGAAATTCTAGCTGCCCGAGAGTATGTCACTCATCACATAAAATTAAAATCCCTTTTGGAGGAGTCATGTCTTTGATGTTGCACAACCTGCTGAGTTCTCAATTGCATTGTCCTTTTGCACATTTGAGCTTGGGCAATTTCCCAATTTCTTTCTTTTCAATTTCCCATCTTAGTTTTCTTTTTTATGTTTTACTGCTGCACTTCCTGCATTTTGCTTTCCTTTTTCGGCTTTCAACTATGGCCCGGACCCTTTGGCCTTGTTTCTATGTATTTAGCATAGAAATAGCCCATCTTACCAACTTCTGACATTCAGTTAGTCGGCATCAGCATATGCAATTTTCCGCTGCAATTGTCTGAGTCGATTTCAGCCCTTTTCTACTTCCCTTTTTTACTACTACATCATTGCGTCTTTTTTTGGATGGCAGCATAAACTTTTATACGCAAATTTAATTTTATCGCTTATTGGAAAATTCTGCGCGTGCAAATCCAATTTTCCTTCCTCACGCTGAAAGCTGTGTTTGTGGAGTTTTATTTTAGTTAGCTTGGAAGTTAAAAACTTATTTTTGTTGCGTAGGGAGAACATTGTTGTATAAGTTTTTTTTGTGGAATTTTCGCCTGAAAAGTTTCGCCGTTGCGGAAACTGTGCCAAACAAAAAGTGAATGGTAATAAATACATATAAAATGCAAGTAAACTTTAACTCTGTTTTAACAATATGTAAGCAAATAAATGAATATAAAATATAATTCAAGGTTATCATAAAAAAAATATTAACGTCTGTGTAGCTTGTCATATAAAAATTATAATATAAATATTAGATAATAATTGTATATATTTGACAAGCTAAAATAAAATGCGTTTTTATCTGGATTTAATTCCTTTGCATATTGCTCTTTAAGGATTCTTTATGTCTCCCAAAAATGACTCATTTAGAAAGACTTACTCAATAATTTGCCTCCCTAAAACCTCAATTCCAAATGTATGCCTTACCCTAAAACCTCAATTCCAAATGTATGCCTTACCAATATCTAGCATCTTGTCCAAGTGAAGTTGGAAGCCAAGATAGGATGAGAAGTCGGGGAACGGCACTTAAAATTCAAGTTCAATAGTCGCTGAAGGGAACGCGATGACGACGACGGACGTGTCTGCGCAGCATGTGGCGCGTTCTAAGAACTTGCAACAGTTGCCGACTTCTTCAGGAGTTTGGTCGTTGCTGTTTGGCAATACCTTTCTACAGGGTATTATGAAATGGTTCTTATAAAAAAAAAAAAAAAAAATCAAACGAAAAAGTCCGCAGATCAGAAGTTCAGAATCATTCCACAAAATATTTAAAGTTTTTATAAATTTCAAACCCTTTTTTCATTTTAAAGAAAATATCTCAGATCAAATTTCTTAAATAATAAGTAAATAAAGTTAAGTTCAATTATAATTTAATTGTTAAGATATTTGAATAATATTTTAAATAGGTGTTTCTTGTATACAATTATATTCCACAATAGCGAATATTTAACCAAGGGTATTTAAGTATTTGATTCTGAATGCTAAGCTCCCTTTCCTGTTGTTGTTGCTGTTGGCCACCTTGGCACGAATGTCAACTGCACGAAAATGTTGCTGCAACATTGTCGTTGTTGTTGCTGCTACTGTAGTTGCAACTGTTGCTGTTGCTTTTGCTGTTGCTGCCGTTGTTGCTGCTGCTGTTGCAGATGGTGCTGCCTGCTGCTTTTGGCCCATTCTCCTGCCGCTTCTGTTTTTTGTTCTATTGATCGTTAGGCGGCTGCATCTGCTGGCCGATGGGGTTGTTGCTTTTTTAGGTCCCTGGTGATAGCATTTTGCTCCTTGGCTTGTCAAAAGACAACCGGCAGCAGCGTTTGCAGCAACTGCGGCAAAGGTTAACAACATTTTCGTTCGTGCCGCATCTTGATGTTGCTTCCTGTTGCATTTGCTGTTGCTGCTTTTGCTGATGCTGCTGCTGCTGCTGCTGCTGTTGCTGCCACCGCTGCCGTTTGCCTTTTTAATTAGCAACTTTTGGGACTCCCGAGCGTCCCAAAGCGATGCAGCTGCCTCTTCAAAGGCCTCCTCTTCTATCCATTAAGTATGCAGTTTTTGGTCTTTTGGACGGGCTCCTTCTTGTTCTTGCATTTAATTAAATGCTCATAAGCATGTGACCAGAACCCAAAAGGAAACCTTTTTGGCCTTCGGGCCAAACAGAGTCATTGTCTCTGTGGGATCACTTAAGGGAGTTTGCCAAAATGGTTTGGGTTATGGAAGACAAAGCTGCGAGAAGGGGAAGAATGGAATATGCTCTTTGAATCTTCAAGATTAATAAAAAATTGTTTGTGTATCTAAAAAATTGTCTACGCTTAAAGGGGAGTTTTAAAATATTAATTCTATCACGCTCTACATAATTCAAAAACTAATATAATGAAAAAGTAATATTTGTTTGATATATATTCATCTGGTTTATAAATATATTTTTTTTTTTCTGTTCGACTTCTCAACGGCTTTAAAACCCAAACAGTTTGGCAGCCGCATCGTGCAATTGTCACATCAACGGCCGATCGGAGGCAGAACAGAACTATTTAATGTCACTTTGGCACTTCCTTAAAAGTCCAAAGATCTCCCGTTCCCGTTCCGTTGTCAGAGGTCTTGTCGCCTTGTCGCTTCATCGCCGACAAAAATATTTTCGCCTCGTTTGGTCTTTTGCTCCTGCTGCCTCTTCTACAGCTTTTTGTGAGCTAAGAATTTCTAATTAGTGGCGCCATATTGTTGCAGGAGCCAATACATTGCCCCAACTCCCAGCACAACAAATGGGCAGCAATCACAGGCTCCTCTAACTGTTTGTAGTTCTCAAAGAACAGTGGTCGATTTCTGATAGAAAATGAAAAAAAAAAAAATCAAATGTGCTTAATATAAATACAGTTTCCTAACCCCTTTTATATAGCATACTTATTGGCATTCGATTTTCGGTATAAATTAAGAAATGTTTAAAATACAATTTAACACAAAAAAAAAAATTAAACAAAAAAATAGTCAACTTAAATACATTTTATATATTTTTTGTTTAAATGTTTTTCCACTGTTCTCCATTCGTAGTCGACGTCGTCGCCAAAGTCTTGTTTGCTGCCTTAATTCGACGCAAATAATTTACGGAAAAGAGAGGGCTGCACTTGGACGCACTCCTTGGCTCCTTCGTTTTCAGTTTGCTAATTACGTTAAGCATTCGATGTGACACGCCTCCCCCCGCCCCTCCCTTTGCTATCCTCCAGTGAGAATCAGTTATTTTGGTGTTAATTACATGGCATTTTGTTTTCAAAGTTGCTGCGTGAACTTTACGGTTATGTGTATGTAAGACAATGGCTGTAAAACTTTGATGACGAAGAAGCCAAAACTATAACAAGAAGTTGCGAAAATAAATGGGGTAACAAAAGAAGACCGAATCCAAAAATGAAAAAGATGTTTTAAGAGATCCACCTTAAAATATTTCGAATATTTTTAAAATTGATTACCAAAAAATGTTCCCATATTATATATAATTTATACTTTCATAACTCTAAAATTTTTTATTGTTTTCTGCTTGCTGGAACAGTTTTCTTAAAACCTAAGAAATCGAGTTCCCCAAATCATTTTTGGCAATCAACATTTTTATGAACTTTTGCTTTTGTGGGCCTTTTTGTGTTCGCTTCTCCTTTGGCCACTCAAAGTCTCAGCTCATAAATCTCGCGTGCTGCAAATCTCTCATTTCATTTGATTTCGTTTTGTATATAAAGCTATAAAGACAGCGGCCGATATCCCTTCCCCCGTCCTTCTCATCGCCTCCTAAGTTCTTTTGTGTAGTTGTTTTTCGCTATCAACTGGCGCAGATCAAAAAGAGGGAAGGAAACCTTTGCATTTCGAAGTCCGAATCCCTTAAGTCGAGACCCTCCATCTCCATCGTCATCATGAGCTGCTTGATGTTTTGACCCTTTTCAAGATGTTGTCTTCATTGCGTGTCTTCTGTTGTCTGGATTTGCCTTGGACTCGAATGGGAATAAGGAAGGCTTTTTTAGGGAGCCGAAAAATCGCGATAATAATATTTATTTGCTGTTGGTGGTATTGGGCAGAGGGCGCTAAGCGTGCTTCATAATTTATTATTTATTTGTGGAATAATTGAGAGAATAAAGCAAAACGGGATTAATAATAAATGTTGTAATTTATGTGGTGCGTTGGCAAAAATATTTAATACGATTCAATGTTTTAATTGGTACCTGAAACTTTAACCTAATTGAGTTGACTTTTACTAAAGACAACATTAAAAAATCTTAGAACTTCTAAGCCCATAACTTATATAATTTTTATCCGATTTACAAGTGGCACACCTCTATGAATTTGATATCAAAATATCTAACAAGCTACCTTATTAGACCTTTCAAAATTTGCAAAAAATGGGTTTGCGAAAATTGCCTAGATCCCATATGTTAAAAAATTTTTTTATAAGCAAAATCCTAGTTTAACCTATTTATAAAGAGATAGGAACCTTTAATTATACTGTTACCATATACCAACAGTTTGAATCACATTGATCTGAAGAAGGTGGTGTCTTTCCTCTCCCTCACGCATGTGTTAAATACCACAATGTAATTAACATTACACCCAATTAACATTTTCCGCGGCTGCTAAACTCCTAACTGTTAAACGCTGTTCGAATGTTAAAGTCGCAGCTGCTGCAAGTTGCTACTGCAATTGCATTTGCTAGTTGCAAGTTGCCACCGACAAAGTCAATAAACGCGTTTATTGTCTTAGCCGCCTTAGCCCCTCTCTTTCCCCCAATCCTTGGCCATCTCCCTTGTGTACATTGTCTGTGTTGGTGCCAAGAAAAATGTTGCTGTCGCGCCAACATTTTGCCATTGTCTCCGTCTCTGTCTGCCCCCCGTCCCCCTTCCTCCGTCTCGTTCTTGCGCCAACTTTTGTCCATTTTAAGGCAGCTGGAATGTTGCTTTCTTGTAAATTGTTTAAATAAAATACAAATACAACAACGTCGCGAACAACAGGAACAAGAACAGCTCTATCTCTCTCCTTCTCTCACGCTTCTGCCACTGTTGCTATTGCCTGCTCTCTCTTATCTAGTATTCTTCTATTTACCCTTGTTGTTGTTGCCTCTTGGAGCAATCAAACAAAAAGCAAGGGAGCATTATTTGCTTGGCTCCTTATTGGGTTTACTTTTTACCCATACTTTTGACCCATGTTTCTGGGTGCGGAAATGTTGCACCTGCTGTTAAAAATGTTAACAGCAATGGGGCATAATGGTAACAGCGTGGGGGCTCGATCACGGCCAATGTTAACGGGACTGCTGAGCTAAATGCATTCAATTGGAATACTTTAGTTTCCGATTGGATATTATGACACTTGGAAAAAAATGTATAGTATATATTTTTAAAAACTTTCAATAGGGCACCTAAAATATTTTATTTTTACTAATGTTTCATCGCAAACTATTTAAAACTAGTTTACTAATTAAAAGATTAATTAATTTAAAGTTTAATTATATTTTTATATAATTTCTTAAGAACTACTGATTATAATTGCACAGGATTTAATTGCGATTTAATAGAAGCCATTGGCCAACAATGTTGCAAGTGGTAATGTTGGCTATAACCCTTACGGGCACGTGCTAACCACGAACGGATAGAGAAACCCTTCTAATTCGCATTCTCATCTGGTGTGGAGATAAAGTTGCTGCTGCCTTAATTAGAATTCCAAATTCCGTTTCAAAGGAAGTTGGCGCTTGTTCAGACATTATTAATATTTATGGTCTAGTCTGGAGCGATGATGGATCACACGAGCGACGAATGCCTGATGAGCTGCAGTCGCCAATCTCGAGCTCCCCATCTACAGAACATCTCAACATATTGCCCTCTCTTTCGTCACTAGTGGTGCTGTCTCTTTCCGTTGAGTTTGCCACGTTCCAAGCGAAGTGCACGCAATCTTCAAGTTGTCGGAGGTCATTCTCGAGAAGAACATTATCGGAGTCATCTCTTCCCCTTTTATCTAATGATGATGCCCACGACCAGGACGACGATGATGATAATGATAATGACGATGGCTCTCTTTTTCCGCATAAAATCGTAAAATCCTCGCCTCCACTGGGGCTTACCCATAATTTATATGCCTGAAATTCAATTTTCATTCAGCAAAAATTGCTTAAATATTCCTTGGGTGGTCCGCCCGAAGCGAAGGAAGTTTTTAGCTTGAACCTCTGCCAAATGTGGTTCGTTCTCTATCCCAGTCTCCTCCTGTCTATGTGTGAATCAGGGGATTCTATATGGCTTGGATTGTTTTTGGGTTGTTTTATGTTTTTGTTTTGCCGCGTTTCCTGGGACTTTTTGCCAAATGACTCATGAGCGGTAAGGGATCCTGGGAGGGCTAATTTGGTTTGAGTAGAAGATAGTACAGTGAGCTTTCTTAGCAAAAAAAATCAATATAAGGTTAGATGTTATATCAATTATTATTACATTGAAGAGAAGAACTGACTTACTCGTACTTGCAATTATAAAAATTAATTAACTATCTGTTTTACTAAATAGTAATTTATATTTATTATATACATTTATTGAAGAAGAATAAATCTCAGATCTTAAATGCTTTCGATTTTATATTCCTATTTCCCAAGGTCATGTTTTTGTTTAAGGCTCTTTTCAGTTTCCACTGTGGCTGGCTTAATGTACATTTGCGTTTTGCTTTTAGCCAGGCCGAAAAAGTTCCAAAAGAGCCCACACACGTAGTGCGGATTCCTCTTCTGTCTGCCAGTCAGTCATTCAGTCACTCGGTTGGTTGGTAGCCCTGTCAGTTTGTCAAACAGTCATTCAGTCAGTTGCGTCGTTCCGCCAGTCACTCATAAATTTAAACGCCTGGCGCCGCCTTTCTTTCCTTTTATTTTTTGTGTTTCCCCTTTTACTTTTTGCAGTGCGTGAATTTCACACCTTTTTGTACTGTTGGTGTTTTTGCTTTTTTCAGCTGTTAGTTGTGGGTAAAGTTAGAAAAAAGAGGTGGGAGCAGTCGGTCTGCCAAGTTTCAATAAAACGCAGACGTCAACGGAAGTAGTCAGATGACTAATGCACTCCTTCTGTACTTTTCAGCACATAAAAATACAATTTACAATGTAACAAGGGCTACAAGTTTTGTTCATATTTTTATGTAGAACAAGATGTTTTAATAAAATAATTCTTTTTGGGTGGGTTCTTATTAAATTGGCATTACAAAATATAATCCTCTTATAAAATTTTAATGCAGTTCAAATTCGATGATTTAAATTGCACCTTACATTTTCAGTATATTATATCTTTACAAAACAGTCGCCAAAAAAAAAATAGTTTAACTTGTACAAAAATATATATTTTTCTTAGTGTATAGTTCCTAGTGCAGTTGTGCTACGAATCTGTTTCCCAGGCTACGCAATTTTGCATTTTTATGTCGCTCGCTTTACGCTCTTTGAGTTTGAGCTCTCAGTTAATGGTCATTTGTATATGGGTTCTGGTTTTTGCCTTTTTTCAAATCAGTCAAAAAAGTCGGTTCTGCTAATGCGAGTGCAGTTCCCGGAATTTTGAGCCGGGGACCAAGCGACACTTGGTCCCGACACCCCCGACATAGTTCCACTTTTTAGTTTTCCTTTTTTTAGTTCTGGACTTTTTTGTTTCGACCAGCATACGCTGCTCAGGTTTCAGTTTCAGGTTTTTATTATAGCTGGCAATACTTTATTTTTCGTTTTTCGGATCTTTGTGTTTTATTTTTTGTTCCCTTATAGCTTTTTGTCTGCCTTTGCCTGGTGCCTTTGTTGAGCTTAGCACGAACTGCATTTAATGGCATTTGCTGGGACAGAGCCCCTAGATCTGGGCTCTCATTTTCATTGTAAATGAAGTGTCAAAGACTTTAAATAGCTTTTGATGCTACTGCTGAATGAAGCTGTTTTTCTTGGCTCTCCGCGAACAAATCTCGTTCCCTTTGAACTCTACGAGCCTCTCCAGCTTTGCCATTTATTGTTGGGTTTTCGCATTTAGTAGGAAATGCAATTAGCTTTGGCTAAAGGCGATAGGTTTCTAAGTAATTGCGGGCATAAAGTGAAAACAGCGTGAAGGGGGCGCTACTTTGTCGGGGGCAAATGTTTGTTGAACAATAGCGAAAACCTATTAGCACATATGTGAAGTGCTTGACAAAGATTAGTAAGCTAACAGTACTTTGCAGTGTAATTTTATAGTCAATTGACAAGCATTAGTGATTGAAAAGTAATACGTTTTATTAACAGTTCAATGTTTAATAAAAATCTTTTATTTTCTCGAATTAAATAGTAAACTTAATTAAGCCAAATTCACTTGATTTCTTATTGAGTCAAAGTGAACATAACAGTAACCTGAAAAACTTAAGTAATTATAGCTAACAGTCCAAATTAATTCCCCTTTCTCGCCTTGGGCATCCATCAAAACTTATCTGAATCTCATCACTTCGCATCACTTCATCTTCGCCTGTTTGCCTTTGTTCTTATTTTTAATTTTTGTTTGTCAAATATTTAAGAGTTGATTTTTTGGTGAAGCTTCCTTGACAGGTTGCTCTCCGTGCTTCAGACTTTAGACCGAGTGACGACTGTTGATGGCTGGCAATAAAAAATAAATGAAAAACATGAGTTTTTTTTTGCAGCTTGTTAGTGCTGGTGTTGTTGATGTTCTGGTTGGCCACTTAAAACCGGCAGCTGTCGCACTTAACTTCACTGTGCAATATGAAAAACCTTCTCTTTCGACTCCTCCTTATAAAATACATATTTTTTAGCAAGTAAACCCATGCATATTAAACGCTTTAAAAAAGGCTTCCGTATAGCCTTTACGCAAATATTTACAGTTGGTTTTTATTTAATTACGGCGAAGACAAAAAAATGTATGTTAAAAACGTAAGCTGATAGGCTTCACAATGCTTTAAGGGGATACACTGAAAAAATAATTTAAATTTAATTGAAAAATATATAACAGATAAGAGTCTGCTTTTAGATTCAATTTTAGTCAAGAAATGAGGTAAACTACATCCATTAATTCTTTGATTTAATATTTTAATGTTTATAGTTTACTCACTTTAATTACAAAAGCTTTAATTATATTATAATCAAATTCTTAAAAATTATAAACCATTTAAGCCCAATTAATATTTTCTGTGCCATGGTTCTCAAACCGTGCTCAAAGTTGTTCTTTTTTGCATCATGGTTGTTGTCATTTGTGATGAATTGTTGGCTGAGCTCCGCCTGACACTGCGGTAGGTTGTTTGGCTTTTCAGATATATGAACTTATATTCGCTGGTGTAGTGTTTTTTTTTTTTGGCCATCTGTCGTGCTCAAGTGGAATTTTTGCTTGTTGATGATGAGGTGGAATTACGGCAGGGGAGCGTGTGAATGAATTCCTGTTGTTCTGTTGCGGTTTGTGGTTCAAACAGAAGCACTTTGCTTTTTGGTTTGGTTGAAAAAGCTTAGAGAGGGAATTTAAACAGTGTTGATTCCAAAGTAAATACACTAGTCAGATAATGAAAGTGTGGGAATTTACACTTTGATTTGGCCTTCTCATTCATGAGGAATGTAATGAATCTTTAATGTTCCTCGCAAAATGTTATCGTATGCTCCACTTATTTTTATCTATAATCGATAAGTTATCTTCTAATTGCCGGTTTTTTATGACACAGTCATCGGAAGCATAAGACAACTAAAATTGATTAGTCAATAGTTTGTCAACAATTCTAATAGTTTATAAAGTTTTAATAAAATTTAATACTATTTGTGATCGTTATAAATGGTTTATATACTTAGCTTCAAAATTTATTTAAAGTAATCCCCTCAATCAATTATCAATTATACTTATAAACAATAATCAGTTGCATTTATCCGTTTTCCTAGCTTTCTTATTGCAGCCATTAATTTTCGAAAAGTCATTTATTTTTGGAATTCCAAATAAAGGGATCTCTGAATCGTGTCCGCAATCACTTCCTACCCCTCCCTCCCAGGTATTTTTTCAAAGGACTACTCTCCTCTGCAATCCGTATCGCCCAAATTGATCAAGCAAATAGTTAAAGCTCGCAACTCTTAATCTGCATTGGGCCCTAAACTGCGGCCCAACCCAGCGATTCGCAACATTTTCCCTGCTTTTCTTTTCCCTTTGCCATTTTTTTTCCAGCTGCTGATCAATCGTACAATTGAGTAAAATCCTACTTTATTTGCAGGAAGGCAGCAGCAGCAACATCGCCTGTTGCCGGTTGCCAGTTGCAAGTTGCTAGTTGCACGTTGCCGGTTGCCAGTCGCCTGTTGCCTGTTGCATGTGCCACAGCCGAGAGTCCCCGTCCAGGGCTTTTGTTGTTTTAATGGCTTTCGCTAACATAAAAACCATTAAGATAACATTTTTATAGGATTTCAATGGCAGTCACGGCAGCAGCAGCAGCAACAAAGAAGCTTTTCGCCCCGGCGATGCCTGCTTTTTTATGGCCAACTCTCAGCTGCAGTTGCTGCTGGTGCTGCTGCTGCTGCCACTGCTGCTGCCACAAGCCAAACACCAAATGTCATTGACTATCAATAGAAGATGCTGCTGCTCTTGAGCCTCGCAGCCAGGGCCAAAGCCAGCTCCAATCCCTCTTCGCAATGGGCAACAGGCAACAGGCAACAGGTTGGGCCCATGGCCTTTTGTTTCTGGCCCTACGCGCTCTGCGCTTATTAAACGCAATATTTGTTGCTAGTTGCTGGCTGCTAGTTGCAAGTTGCTGCCGTGCCTGCTGCACCACTGCGGCCATAAAGCGCGATTTATTTTTGTTGATTTTTTGCGTGCTCTGCGCCGTTTTGGATTTGGGATGCACTCGGAAAAATACTCGATAAAATAAAATCATTTCAGTATTTTAAAATAAGAATTACAATAACGACAGGATACAATTTTTTTTGAAAAGATAAAAAAATTGACCAAGAATCATATCATATCATTATCATACAAAACAAACAGCTCACTTATTCTTAACTCTGTTAAAAAATTGCAAAGGACTCACTTCGTAAAGTCACATTTTATATTTACCAATATTTTTTTTCAGTGTCAACTACGTAGTGGAAGAAATCCTTTCAACCCAAAAGGGAATTTTCTCATTTTTTCGCGGACTCATTTTTTGTTGTCTAGCGCTCACTTCCTACTTCCAGGTTTTTTGGGGCCCAGCCCTCAGTTGAAATGCCCGGCTATAGTCACACTTTTTCACTCCGTTTGCAACAGAGAAGTATAGCGCTCCGCATAATCCCCAATTCCCCAATCTCAATGCCACTCGATGATGCACTACAGGGCCATCGACTGCCACTGACTTTGCTGGCAGGACAGTGGTTGATCCAAGTAACAAATTTAATCTGGATCCTATTTCACAAGAATGTAACCCGAATTTATTTTTGAATTTCTTGGATCTCTAAACAATTTAATTAAATTGTTATATTGTTGTACACAATGTATTTTTGAAATATCAGCATTTCGATTTCTGTACCATTTTATAAATATTTGATATTTTAATTGTTTAACTGTTTTCTCTTATTTTTCTATTTTTAAAAACAAAGCTATACACCCACCGTACAGGCAGTTCCACACTTTCAACAAATCGCTTCGCATTCTTCTGTTTTTATTTATTTATTTTTTGTTTTCGTTTCGCCTTCTATCTGTATCTCTAATGCCCGGCAATTGTTGCCACATCTTCCTCCTAGTTGGGGCAGCGCTTTTCATTTCTTTTTTGGGGAGAGTCACGGCCTCGGCTATATCCTACCCCCCTGGATAGGCCCCGCCCCCCGTTCATTGTCCATTATGCAGCATTATTTGATGCTGTTGCTCCCATCGTGTGGCAGCTGCCTTGAAACTATCTGCGGCGCTGCCCTTTTTGCATTGACCAGCAACAAACACATAAATTGCATTTGTCGGTTTGTTGTCGTTTTCATAAATAAGATAAAGATAAACGACCAAGTTGCATATTATTTGTAATTGCATTTCTTCCCTCGCTGCATCTCCGGCTGGACAGTTGGCCATTGATATGGCACTGCGAAATGTTTGCAGCATTCTGAATTTATTATTGACCAGCGCGAATCGCTAATGGGGTAAGAGGAACAGCAAATACTTTTAATAAGATCCGTGGCAAGAGTGGGAAACGGGAAAACTACGATGGTCGAAATGGTCGATAATAATAGTTATACCATCAAAGGCTTGAAGGCTAGGAAATTTTATGGAAAAATAAAATTTTAAGTAAAAAAATGTCATGAATGTGACTGTGATTGATACACTCATTCCTGTTTGCTTTCTTAAATATAAACCATACTCCCTATTCCCAACAAACTTGTTTGTATTTATTGTTTTAAAAAATATTTTATTTAGAACCGATTCTTTTTTATTGGCTCTTTATCTATGCCAATTCCACCTATAAATCGCTTTTTCATGTGACTTTTTTTGTTGCAAAGATGCATGGCACGTTGTATGCAGCGATGAGTCAACGGTTCAACAATTTGTTGGAGTTTCACGATCCGCGGACATTGGACGATAACAAAAGGCAGTAAATATAAACCAGCCTCACTCAGTCCTATAGAAATATGTATATATTGCTTCCTATACCAATAAATAAAAATAACACCAAACCTTACCAATATTCTTGGCTCTAGTTGACTACCCTTAATTTGCTACAGAAGGTCGAGTTCTCCTCGAATTACTGAGCCTTAATTCAAACCATGTATTTTATAAAAATAAACCTTTTAAATGTATAACTTCTAGCAATATATAATCCGAATCAGTTTACTTTTCTCTATGTTAAAGTATAAGTAACACTCAACTTGTAGGTATTATTTTTTCTAACATGCAAATTCAGCAACAAGTAAACGAAATTTAGTTACTGAAGCCAGTAAACATTTTTTTAAGTAATTAGGCGAACCCCCTAAATACATCTAAATATTTAGTTATTTAAATTAATTTTAATAATTCCCTGCAATTTCCCAGGGCAATGCAACTTCGGTTTCCCCACGACCAAATGATTTCCTTTCCATTTTTGCAAACTGTTTGCAAAATGCCTTTTGTTGACTTGACTGAGTGGAGCTGCCCCGCTCGCTCGGTGTTCTGTGTTTTGTGTATTTACCGCGTTGTTGTGGACTTTTAGCGTGGGCTTAAAAAAAAAGCAAAAATAACAAGGGCAACAGGAACAACAAGAGCGACAAGAATCGACGGCGCCGTTGCCGCTTTATTATGAATTATGACCACGTTGACAGTTTAGGACCAGACGAGGGCGTGGAAAACTTGACAGATGCGCTCTCAGAATCCAGGGAGTCCAAAGAAACCGAACAGAACAGAACAGAACAGCACAGAACAGAATGGCTGAAAATCTTGCGAATAAAGACCTATTCCTGGTATCGGCCACGAGCCTCGTGTGGCTCTATTTCTTATTAATAATGTGATAAAACTGTCAGGCGTCCAACAGAGCAGAGACCTAAAGATTTCCATTCGTTGCCTTTTGTGTAAACTCTCGCAATCCATTCCACTAAATTAAGCAATTAATTTCCCATTTATATAAGCCGACAACTACAACTTCAACTATAAATTATTTTTTTTTTTTATATATGTATCTCATTTGGTTGGCTTATTTTTCCCGAATGGTCGGAGATTAAGCCAAAAAAGAGTTATGCGCATTGCTGTCACAGCGAATTATGATGGCTAAACAGAAACAAAACGTACAAAAAGTAGATATATGTACCTTTTTCGGAACAAAATTGGAAACTGAAAAATCAGTCAATTATGTCCAACTGACATAATCGATTGTGGCAGACGACGCATGGCAAATAAGAAAAAAAAATTGCAGTCTTATAAAAATGAAAGTGAATCAGCTGACATATTTTGTATATAAGTTTAAAAAAACCCTTCAGAAATGCAAGTAACCTAATAAAATGTTATTTAATTCTTTTCTTCAGGTGAGTAAATAACTCCAATCTATGCCATTTTATGTGTTAAGATTTCTTCTAACTGAAATTGGGTAAGTCTGATGACCTCCAAAGCTATTAGTTCGTTTTACTCTCTTCTCATTTCCTAATTACATTCGCGACTCAAAAAATATTAAATGCAATTTCATTCTCATCATTTCCGAGATGAAAACGCTGGGTTCCTTCTTTTCACTAACCAAAAAACCTAATTGAAATTACACAACGTTCATTGACTTTAAAAACTTCTTGGGCAACCTTAAGTACATAAACCTTTGAGTGCGTACATACATTGTATTTACTTGTGGTCACCGACTTGTCTCTCCCATGTATGAATTTTTTCACTTTTATTATTAGTTGGACCTCGTATTAGTGGGCTCTTTGTGGAAGTTTATTGGCCAGGGGAGCGAGTCTAAGACCTGTAATGTAATCGCATTAGCGAGGCTTTATTGCCGTCTTCTTTCCAATGCCAAATTAGCCATGAATGAGTCGATAGCAGAGAGGAAAAAGGTGACTACGAAAAAAATAGATTTCATTTAGACACGATCATTGCCCGTAATAATATGAAGAATATCTAGAAATTAAGAAGCAGAAACGATCTTAGTAATGACAGAGAACCAGAAGTTGACAGGTCTACAAAATATAAGCTGATAATAGTCAGGAAGCCAGAAGAATTGACAACTGAACAGATGAAGATTCCAAAGAAGGAAGGCAGTAGTATAAACTTATTTTTAAATAGAGAAAGAAATATAATTTAATTGAAAAAATATTTTTTTGTAAGTTTAATATAGAAGTAAAATAAAGAATTCTCATAAAATTCAAAATCGTTTAATCATTTATCAACTTTAATGAAACCATTGAACTTTGTAAGGCCTGGAATTCCGCGAGCCGAAAGCAAAAAGAACAAAACCCCAAAATGAAAATTCAATAATAATAACAATAAATATCGATATAATTGAGTAAATAAAGCGAATCAAGTAGAGTGAACGAAATCTCAATGAGTGCTGAAGGTCAGAATGCTTTAGGCATTCCAAAACGAAACTGAAAATGAAATTGGGATCGAAATTGTATCGATTGGTTGGCGGCTGTCGCCAATGAATTCTTGAACCTCTCAACGCAATTAAATGCCAATTGAAGTTTTTCGTCGCTGCTTCTCTTTGGTGGCTTACAAATTGAAATTAATGATTGGGAATCTTAAATAATTTATTTTAATTGTGTGACAAATTCGACCAAAACTTTTTTGATTAATTTCCCTTTATTGATTTGCTTGCTAATCTCTTCGCCGCGAGATTCCATAATTTTTATTTTTAAGCGATGATGTTCGTTAGTGTTTTCTGCGTGACTTTTTCTCTCTTTCGCACTCGCCATATTTTTTGGGGTATATTTCGTTACCGAAATCGCAGTTCAATGATCGCATTTAATGATTTTTGTATGCGAAAATAAGTAGATTTTGTACTCTATAGATGGATCGCACTCGCTCGCACACAAAAGTTTTGTCTGGACCCGTGCGAAGCTTTCTTTTGTTTGGTTTTGGTTTTCGTTGGGGTTTGTTTTCTTTTTATTTTTTTTCCATTTTCAAACGGCTACAAAAGTTCGTGAAATGTTTTTTCTGCGACCATTGAGTCGAGAAACAGTCTGAGGGAGGGAGATACTTTTTTTTGTGGTCCATCCACTTCAAGTCGAGTGGCAATTGGCACAAGGCAAATTGTCGAAAAGCGATATATGGCAGTATTATGTAACGAAGAATTGTCTCAAGAGCTTGGGGATTATAAGTAGATTACAATTTAATTATCCCTTTAAGGTATTAGGCTCGAAATATTTAACCGAACTTTGGAAGGCCTTAAAAAGGTGTTTATTTTATATCAGCTCTGTAATCAATCCAGCTAATTTAAGTAAGTGGTAGTATTTTACACCAAAAGTTACACCATCAGCTGTCTCATAGGCGTAAAACCCTACACATTGCTAATAAAAGTTCCCATTTTTTAACATAAAAAGATACAAGATCTACAGCTTGCGATAGAAAAAGGAACGCCCCCTACAGAAAAACCTAATCAAGTTCAACAAACTTCCAGATTGATTCCTCCCCTCGTCGCCACTCAAAAACAAATCAAACTCGTTATCGACTGACACTGACTGTGCAGATATATCTACGCATATATCCCCCGTAAAACCCGAATTGGGTCAAAGTTTGCAGCTGAGGCAATTTATTTTGCTCCTACTGACAAAATATTTTGTTCTGGTAGCCAAACGGACGGGTTGAAAAAACCGAAACGAACAAATTTACATGCGAAACCTGTGTTTTGGCCTCCGTGCTGAAGAAGATTTACAACGCGATAGATAAAGATCTCAATTTACCTATGAATATGTTCTCACGCTTTATAGTTTTCAGTTGTTTTTGGCATTCCCTCGCATTTTTGTTTTGGTTGAGATGTCAAGTTGAAGCTCGTTTCTGGCCCACAACTTTGTTGCCTCATTCTAAGGGCATTAAAAATGGAAAACGTTCTCGGTTAATATCGGTTTTTTATTGGTTAATGCAACTATCAAATCTCGGTTTATTGCTTATAGCACATTTACTCCGAGGATCGCGTCGGTTTCTTCACTTTTACGACCATTTTGGAGGAAGGGCCGTGGGCTAATTTTTATGGCTTTTGATAGCTCGTTTACACGCAACGACAACGATCTGATTATTGATTCCGAATGTCATCGGAAATCGCCCCTTATCTCGTTTTATGTGTCAAGTTTTACAGTCTGCCTCGTCCTCTTCGCGTAATTGCATAAAAAGTCATCTCAGGTTGAAGGGAATATTCGCTATAATGTGTGGTACTTACAGGGCACTTAAATAAGTGGTTATTGCCTACTGATCTTTAAGCGTTCTGTTTATGGATCGTACTTGTAATGGTGCAAGCTAGTTAAGAGCTAAATATCAAGTGGGCAGACATTAAATCCCCGAAGGTGGAAGAAAAAGGCTTAAACTTCACGTTTTCAAGTTCAATTTTCTGACCAACATGTTATTATATTACTTGCAAAGATACGGGTTGTTAAAGAATCATTAACATATAAGTTGCTGATTGATTTTAGCATACTGACGCTTAAATGTCAGTAGCATACAAATCAATCACAAGAAGATCAGCAACTTAACAAGGTCAGGTTCACATCGGACCAAACAAATCAATTTGTTTTAAATGTCAAAGCAGAAACTCCATCCGACATTCAAAATATTAATTGTTGGGAAAGAAACAATGAAAAGATTTAACCATTTTGGTAAAAAAAACATCAAAGAAGATTAAATTGTTAACACAATAATGCGAATTGTTGAGAAAAAAAAGTTTGAAAACAACCAGAATTTCCATTTTATTATTACTACTCAAAAACTATATTTCAAACCACATAAGATCATTTATTAATAAAAACATTAACCAAAATAAAATATTTGCTCAGAGTAATATAATTCTGAAAGAAAAATAATAAAATACAAACGAATTTTTATTTTCATTAGGTTTCTTAGGGTTCTCACAAAGTTTTTTTTTTTTAAACCTGGTTTTTGGCTTAAAAACCTTAAAGAGTCCATCGATCACTCAATGCAAAACTCAAGATCAAGACAACCTCGGCCCAAGTTCACTGCCAATTCGTTGCAAGTCAAACTTGTTTGAGCCAAACTGCCTGCAACGGGTTCGTTTCGAACCTCTCTTAGCCGCAATTCCCTTTTGAAGACTCTCTTCCCCTACGATCTCTTAACTCCGAAGACTTTGTAACGCCGAGTGGCGTACAACTCCAACTATGGACAATGGAAACAAGTTCTTCTTTGGGCCCCCTCGACCCTCCAAATTCCCCCTTCCCCTCTCCCTTCTTGTGATCCTGCATTTGTTCTTGTTGCTTTTAGCCAGTTTTGTTTACCTTATGCCTCGTTGAAGATCTTGACTATTTTTTGTTGCGCTTTTTTCGCGATTCTTTCGCTGCAAAAAGTTCTCTCAACTTGATTCTGCTCTTGATGTGAGACAGAGCTAGAGAAAGAGAGGGGAGAAGCCTGGAGAATCGTTGGCATGACGGGGGAAGGGGGAGTGGCACAGACTGAGAGCCAAACAAGTTGCAGTTGCTCGATTCTCGATCCGATTCTCGGGACCAACAGACTCCTACACGAGGTCTCGCCTCTTCGATCCCCAGATATAACTTTTTTTCCCCTTTCTTCTTCTTCTTCTTCTCCCTCGACTGGCAGCACTTTTTTTCTTATTTTTTCGCAAGCAGCAGGAAGTTCAATTTTCAGTTCAGTTCAATTTTGCACGTCATCTCAAGCGGTCCAAGCGGTGTTCGTAACTCGATTTCAAGTCAAGACTTCGGACTTTTGTCTAAACCAGAAACGCAGACCACTGGCACTCTGTTTTCTTCAGCGACTCTTTTGTGTGGCGCGGGTGTAGCTGAAAGTGCAAAAAATACTAAAATAACTGCTAAAAACAAAACAAGTCCTCAACAATGAAGTGTTCGTTTTTGTAAAGTTCTACCCTTTGCAGTGAAGTTTTTATAAAATAATTCTTGATAAAGACCAGCCAACATGTATCGCCTACAACGACGAGCTGCTTTGATAGCCAAACAAGGTAGTTATTGAATAAAACATTGCAAGAATAACATTTTGAATATAAAAACAAAAAAATAAAACAAATTTTTCGTAAAAACGATATATTAGGAATTATTTATTGTGTATTAAAGAGCTTGAGATATATTTATTTTTCTGAAACTTAATTACTAACATTTAAACATTTTGTTTACTAAACAAAATTCTGATATATGAAAAATTTAAATTTAGACCTATTTCGTGAATTAAACAGTGACAAAATACCCTCCAGCAATATGCGATCCGTTAATAAAATCCAAATTGACATGGTAATGGTCTTGAATGACAATAAATAATTTCTAAATTCTCACAACTCAACAATTTGTCATCGCCTTTGAGTCACTGGAGTAGCTGAAAAATGTATTGATTGTGGGCATTACTCATACGCAACGTTGTCAGGGGTTGAGGTGGTCAGGCTTATTTAAACCGTTGCGGTTACACGAATATAAATCTAATCTTTGCGGTTTGGCGAAATGTGTTTGGGAGGGGTCGAAATAGGCGATGAGTCCTTTGATGAGGTAATTGGGAAATGTTGTGAGTATTTAAGCTCAATATTTGTTTAAAGAGACTCAGCATATAATTACAAGTGTTTGCTATTTAAATAACCAATAACCATTTCAACAAGACAAACTTTTTATTTTTAAGCCCTTGGTTTTTATACTTGTATCATAACATTTTCAATTAGTAAACATTAGGGTTGTCAAGACTCCGAGATTTTCAGTGACCGATTTTATACCGAGTAGCTTCTGAAAACATTAGTAAGCAATCTCCCCTAATTCAAGCCCTTTATGAATTACTTAGGGGGATTTTCTCCAACTGATCTGCTAACTTTCTTCACCGCAAGTTGTGATAGCCTGCAACTGGGTCATCTTCCTAGAAAGACGGAAAAAATAAAACCCAAAACACGAAATCGCAATCATTTTACTTTTGATTATAAACAAAATAAAATGAAGAGAGGCCGGAGAAAGAGGATGAAATTATTTCTAGCCACTAATCGCTGGCTGAAGTCGACCTAGAAAGGCTATAGCCTTAGCCCAGCCGCAGAAGATCATCTTCTTTCTATTTCATTCGGTTGGACATGAAAAGCCATGGAAAGGGACAGGAACCCCCTGGACGACAAAGTGAAAGAAAATGTCTGCTGAGGTTTTCCTCAGCACGACTTGGCCAGCATATAATTTGAAGATTTAGAGAGTCGCGTTAGTCAAGATCGCATTTTGCATGCCAAATGCTGGGCACAATTTGTCCTCATGCAGATCCCAAAATCCAAACCCAAACCCAAAACCCAAATCCAAAACCGAAACCAAAACCAAAGCAAATCCGAACCAAGTTCAAAGTCGTGCCCAAGACCCCCGCCCCTCCTATTCTCCAGAACTTTCCGCACCTAACTCTATATCTCCGTCCAAAGAAGGTCATGGACAGATTTTTAGGCTCCCTGCAACTCTTCTCGCTTCGGGTCCACTGCCGTCTGGTCTTTGCCAATTGACTGCAGAGATTTATTATGGAAATCTATAAAAAATATGGCCACAGATTGGCATACATTCCCTCATGGACGGGCACCCCGACTCTGATAGCTTTATAATATTTATCTACCTTTCTAAATCTGTCCTAATTAGGATTCGATTCGGCCGGCCATTCGATAAATTCTTTTGGTCTCGATTCTGCTTTGTTTTAGCTTCAATTGGATTGCTTTGTTTACATTTAGAAAACAATGCAATGCGGAAATATGTTGATAGTTTTAGCACGTACGGTGAGCACTCTTTTGGTGGATAAAATATAATTTCGAAAATCACTTTTTACAATATAATTCAATTCAACAAGCTTGCAAATAAATAAACCATAGGGATATAAAGGCATTGAGTAAAGGGAGAACTGCGCACAGAAACTGCTTTAATAAATTTTAAACTACGAAATAAATGATGAGAATTAATAGTAACAAGAACACGAAATGATCAGCAATTTCTAACTTTTTTATCTCGGTTTTCCAAGCCCATGACTATCGGTTATGCATTCAGCAACTGATAGAAGGCATATCCCCTCGACTCGATTGATTTTATTGTCCAGTAGTCGCTGTCTGTCTCTCTTTCCCTAGCCAAATTCCCTCGGATTCTGCCCGTTGGCTACCGACGATTCTAACTGTAAAATTACAAACTTGTGCCCCTCCCCGGCACCCTTTCGCCCCGTTTTCCTTTGAGCCAAGAGTCTGGCTGATTCTCATTTAATGCATTTCCTTAAGACGACAACGTCGCCGACCAGAAGACCAGAAGACCAACAGTGGACACTTGACTGGACTCCATGGACAGTGTACACTGGACAGCGCGCACCGGACTTGTGTCAGCTAAATTATTTCCACGGCTCGATTCGATTCCTCAGCTCGTTGGGGCTCTTTTATGGCCAACTCGCACGCATCTGTCAGTCTAGCGGAGATCCCCCGCCCGCTGCCTCTTTTTATGACCTCTGCCAGCGGCCAAGTTGTCTCCCAACTAGCTGCACTGGAAAAAAATTTACAAGCTGTAAAAATAAAAAATGTTTACTAATACATAATTTTTAATCAAATAATTCATTGTTTTTATTGCTCTCTACGTAAATCAAAGAGCTGAAACAATATATTTTGTTTGTTCTTGATCAATATTAATTGACTATCAATTATTTTACTCAATATCATAAATTTAAACATAAACCCATATTTTTCATCATTTACAAGCTTATATTCAATGATTGCTACAATATTTTTTAGGGATAATGTTTTTTTCAGTGTACTAAAGGCTGGAGCAGGACAGCAACGGCTTTTACCGTAATACTTTGAAGCTGTTCTCTAACGATGCGCTGCTCAACGGTTGTTTTCCCTTTCTGGCCAGCATCCGAAAATAGCAAATATACGAAGAAAGAGACATAACTATTCAGTTAGAAAGAGATGGGCACTGCGCATGCGTGACTGCCCAATGTCTCTGGCGATTCTTCTTCTTCAGCCTGGGTGAAAAAGTCTTCCTGTTTCGGGCTCCTCTTCATCTGCATTTTATGGCTCTCTTTACTGCTGCATCTTTTTCACTCCTTCTCCATCGCTGCACTCTGTTGCAGTTAATCAATTATAACGACTCTTGATTTCCTTCCTGATCTAGATCAAGATTTGAGTTGCCTGCTTCTCCACTCACTCCGGGTTTTATGTGGGTTCACGAGTTGCATGTGTGGGGAGTTTACAGTTCTCCCCACATTAAGTCATTTGGCTATCTTTGGGATCTCGGTTCCCAAGTCTTGTCTCATTTATTCGGCTGATTCGCGGTGATTCCTGATGCTATTAAGTCATTTCAAGTGCTTGATTTGTTGATGGCTATATCACTTCTATTCTTTTTAGTAGTTTTAGTGGTGCAATTGCACTTTAATTGAGTTTTATGGTGGCAGTGGGGTAAATAAAATAATACTCATTAACGGTTTAGGTCGGAATTTTTTTTTTAATTGGTAACCAGTGACTTCATTTTATTGTCAACATACTTGTATTTATCAAGCATTGTTACTAATTACAAGTATAGTTGGGTATTTTGTATATGTATTTTAATTCTTGAATGTTGTATTTACTCGTTTATTACTTTTGTAATTGCAAACATAAAAAGAAGTCTTTGGTTTATGTGTGATCTTATCCTTGACCCCGCATTCATATATTTTTTTGATTACATAACATTTATCGTGGTTATTACATAACATTTATCGTGGTTACTACTAGTATAACTCAATTGTTTTCCCCTTCCTTTTGATATTTGATAGCCCAGGAAAATGTTGACAAATGACCCAACAAGAAGTTTCTTCAGCACCAGTATCTATTCTTTTAAAGGCGAGGCATTGAAAATGTCCAATGCACTTTGCAAATAAGAAAACATTTTTTGTTTGTTTGGAATGTTTGTCAGCTTGTTGCAAAAGATTGCGAAAGAGGGAAAAAAACGGAATCGTTCTGCGGGGCTTTCCTCGGAAAATGATGAGTGTTGTCTAACAAGTTGCTGCTGTTGCAATAACGGTTTCCGTTGCTGTTATGTAAACTTTTGTTGAACTTCTGCCAAATTAATTAGCGCTGAGAAAGGTGCAACCCATTAAAACGTGGACGAGAGTTGAAGAAAGGTAAAATGAAGTGAAATTAGAACTTCGTAATGCTTCCGGAGCATTTTTCCCGCTTTTAGGGTCCATTACAGAATAATGTGAATAAACTTAGATCATTTTTCATAATCTTCTTAGGAAAAAGAAATAAACTTGATTTAAATTTAAATCAATTTAAAATAGGCTATAAAAAACCATTCAAAACCCTTTAAAAAGTTTTGAATTGGTATCTATATATTTTTACCGTTGAGTTAATGACTTTCATCTTGAATAATAACGAAGGATACGCCTGAGCCCATAAAAAATGCAAATACAAAGCACTAACTGCTGGGCATTATTTAATAGAAGGCGATTTAGAAATTTCGCAATCGCATCGAGCCGAACTTCCCGGGAAACAAAGCAAACACATTCAAGCGAAGCTCGACGAGCCCCATTTAATGAGATTCCTTGGGGGCGCCAGACTGAACTGGTCTCTGGCATTACAAAGATGGACAAACAGATGCTGGAGATAAAGCCGAGAAGGAGGCTTTCCAGTAGCCGGGGAGAATCTCGACTTGTAATTATTAACTTACGGCATATTAATTTATTATTTGCTATTTAATGTGGCCAGCCCCCAAAAGACGCTCCTCCACTCCGTCGGCCAGACGCCTGGATTCTACTATTTTGCCGGCAGGCTGCGGGCCAAGTTAGCTTTTTTGACATTTGATGTATTTATGTGGTCTGGCGCAGGCAGCTTCTTCGCTTTCCTGCTCGCTGTGAGCGATTTGTGGGAAACTGTCCTGTCATGTGTTGAGTCCGTCTGGCATTCGCTTTTCTCTATTTTGATTGAGTGATTTATTCGGAAATTGTTGTTCTCGCAAAAAGGTATAATTAAATGGGCATAATGATGCCAAAGGGAAAGGCCAACGCACAGGCACTTCAAGTTCGTGGCCAAAAAGGGGGATTCAACGGGTTGATTTAGGAGGGATTGAATCGAGGAGCAGGTGCTCCTTTGGGAAATTGCTTTGGCTGGTAATGGAATCAGATTGACGTGGCTTAATATCAGTGGGAATAAAATGTATGCTGTAGGGGCTGAGAAGAAATATAATGGTTCAGATTGTAGTTCTTAGATTTAGTGAGCCTTGAAAACTTTATTATTAAACATTTTTAAATGAAAAAAGAAAATGTATTAATGTGACATAAATCATAGAGGGTAAGTAGTAAGGATATAAAATCTGTGCACCTGTTTATCCCCCTTCTTTCCCTAATTCTTATTTTTCTTGCGGAAAACATATACCGCGGTGGATAAATAAAAAAGAAATGATTTCTTTGTTTACACACACATAAGGAAGTTATCGAGTGGTCAGATGTGCTATAAATAAATGCATTTAACTTGGGGTTTTCCTGTAGCCACTGGGCTCCCACCCTCTCTTCACCCGACCCCTTTTTCCAATAATTCTTCTCCGTTTTTCTTCGCTCTTCCCCTTAATTCCTGTTGTTTTATTTATTTATTTTTACCTCTAAGAATTGTTGTTTTTTTGTTTTTAGCCTGGCTTCCGGCGACATAAAACTGCCGTTTGTTCTGCTTTTCCCACCCCCTCTGTCGCCCACCTCTTTTGCTGTTCTTTGCCAATAGATAGAGAGGGAAGAAGGCAGAGGAAAGAGAGGGAAGACGTTGGAAGAAAGAGAGGAGGCGAGTTTCAGAGCAGCTGCCCATTGGCGTTTGCTCCGCTTGAATAATCCAACTTTAGCTTGGACTTCTTTAGCTTTTTCTACTTCTTTCCTGGCAGATAGATTCCTCTTCTTCTTCTTCGCCGTCGTCTTTCAGTTGGTTTCTTCCCTGCTTCTTCTTCTCGGTGGTTTGGTCATCTACAAGTTCTGCGATTTCGAGTTTTGTTTTGAAAGTAATTCGTCTGTAGGATAGCCATGTGCCCATAATTATGGATTTCTGGCAAGGGGGAAAAATGTGGTGAACGGCGGAGGAGAGGCAGAGGTCCAAGTTCAACCCACCCACATTTTATTGTTATCGTTAACAATGGCCAAGACCAACAGAAATAAAAGAGGCAAGGGCACAAGTCGCAGAAGTGTAGCACAGCTGCTGTCTGGAGATCTTAAGTTTAAGTGGCAAAGACTCGGTAATGGAGACCTAAAATTGCACGAAAGGGGGATCCCCAGTGGGACATATGGCTTGTGGTGTCTAGGGATCAACTTCGTTTGCTATTTGCTTTTTTACCAAATCACTTCCACTTCGTTTAATCTTATTCTCCTATTAATAATAAATTTGTTTATGTACTTCTTTGTACCTTGTTAAAAAATATAAAAACCTCTATGCCAAAAAAAGCATTATTATAGTAACATTACCATATGAGTCTCGTTAATTTATCTTTATAGTATAAAGGGTAATTATTAACAATAAATTAAAAATTTAATAATTTCGATATGTTCAAAAAGTGCTGTAAGCCTCTATAAATAAACTCATCCTCCAAGCCCAGATGCCCCAGCCTAGGATAGCGCATCCAGCTCACTCAGTTCAAGATAAAAGCAAATAAAAAAGCTATAGACAAAGAGGAAAAAGCCCAGGCAACGGCTGTGGCTAAAAGAATTGCATAAAATGCCAGAGGCAAGCAAAATGCAGGCCGCGACTGCGCAGTGGCAGCGCTGCTCCCCAGAATGCTGCAGAATCGGATTCAGAATCAGTCGGTGCATTGAACCCCGCGGTCTGGGCCTGGTCCACAATTCCATTCCACTGCACGCAAAACTAGAAACGTTCCCTCTGCCAGCGATCGAAATATACACACGGTCATTCGGTGGGGTGGTTGGGGGGATTGGGGATATCGGGGAATATCGGGGGACCGAGGCTATAGACATCGGACGGACTTTCGCACGAATGCACAGGCCGACGTGTGTTCCAGCTGTTGTGACTGTTACAGTAGTCAGCCGCTAAGAGGAAACTATATCTCCTTCAAAAACACAAACCCAGACGATTTCAATTTTATATTTCGACATTTTTAGTTACGTAAAAATTCAATTTTATTTATATTTATGTTCCTAATTCTTAGCTTTTTAATTTAAAAAACCTCAAGAGTTCTTTATAAAGAGCGGTCACTGTATTTGGCGTTGAGTCAGCCAGCGATTAGAAGCCTAAAAGGAAGTAATGTTGCAGAAAATGCAAAAACCGGAGAACGCGAGCCAGAACGAGATGGGGGCAATGGAAAAGAGCGAGAGATCGGATTGCCGCTGCGCCTGCGTGGAAGAACAGGACTATTCCCGTCTCGCTCTAACAGCCACAGCCCGTCTCTTTCGGCTACGTACGCCTGGCGATTTTTTATGATGACTAAAATTGAAAAACGAAGCTGCGGTAAAAGCTCAAGAGCCCCCCTTTCCGCATCTTCTGGGTTATTATTGTTGTGGTCTTGGGGTCTCTTGGCGTGTGTGTAATTATCCAAGGACGCCGCTGAGTAATGAAACGACCTTGAGTGCAGCTACACACAAACACTCACACATAAACACACACAGACAACCAGGTTTTATCTGGGCTTTGGGCGTGATTTTTTCTCGATTTTCTTGGACCTCACTTTGGCAGCAAACTCATTTGTTACACATGGACAAAAGAATAGAACAGAACTAAAAAATATATAAACTGATATGTCCAACAATTTGTCAGCGTCACATGCCGTGGGGGCGGAAAGGGCGGAAGGGGCGGGGTGATCTGCAATGGACAAAGGAGAACGCCCACCGCAAACACACAACACCGAAATGGTAGGGAAAATAAAATAAAAGAAAAGATCGGAAGAAAAGAACAAAACCTGCAAGAATCGAAATGAATGTGGAAACGTTTGTAGTTGTCTGGCTGCAGATCTTTGAGCCGAAGTAATCGATCTTGCCGGAGATATGCCAACTGAGTTATGAGCACAAAGCTATTTTTGAATAGCTTTTAGCTCTCCTAAATGATTTCGATCAAGATATCACCTTTTCATGAAAAAACATTATACATTTAGGGAATAATGAAAGGGAATTTATTTGGTTTGATTATATTTTACTTAAAATTAGGACCTGCTGCTTTTGCTTTCATCTTAACTAATTCTTTGTTGACGAATACAGTTACTTAAGTTTTTTATTGGCAAAACAAGTTATAGAAATATGTAGTTCATTTTCCATAATATAAATGTATGTATGTAAATACAGCTCATTAAAATAATATTAAATAATCTGGTTTGACTTTTTGTAAGCTTCCAAATTTTTATTTTCTTTTAACCACATACTATTTTAAAGTTTGATAAAAATCTGGGAAGAATAAAAGTGGCCTTAAATATCCTAAAAGTGCACTGTAATATTCCTTCTTTTACGTATCTTATCCCGCCCCATCATCATCATCATCCCATCGACTGGGACTAGGCATTCAACTAATCAGCCACAGAGCAAAAATTATTGCCATTTTTTACGCGCTGCTTCAAACGCGGCAGAAACCGCAGCCACCAACAAACAATGAACTTACAGAGTTTGTACACTGAAAACTAAAGAATATTTTTACAAAATATTATCTAAGTAGTCTTGAAAAATGTAATCCAGCACAAACTAACAATTCATTACATTTTGTACAAAATGACTTCAGAAAGAAAACTATCCATCTATTTATATTTATTATTTAAGATTGGTAGATTGATTTTGTGTTCTACTAAAGCTAAAAATTTCTGAGTTTCCCTTCTGTAACTTTTGTAATTTTCGCATTGTGTACCTGTTGTTGTTTTGGTTGTTATTATCTGAAGTTGCTGTTGTTTTGTTGCTGGCATGCCAACAGGCTATCCACCATTAGGCCATAATCATCATCACACACGCCTTGGCCAAGGCCAGAAACCCGAGCCCCAAAACCCCTTCCTCTTCGCGAGGAGTGCCAAATGCCTTTTGTCTATGAAGAAGAGGGATAAGGTTTATGGAGGCGAGGGGATCGGATTGAAGGCAACTATTTTTAAGTATAGGTTTCGGTTTCATTGTTGCATTTCTTTTTGCGTTTATGAAATTAATGAACAGCTTGGCCGATCCTCCTTGGCTGCCTCTTCATTCTGGTAAACAGATTGCGGAGGCCACGGCAAAAATATAAGACGGTTGCATCATTTTCGCCGACTCTTTTGTACGTAGCTGCCCATTTATTGACCCGCATTTTTTTCGGCCTTTGCGCATGCGCAATTTGTTCAGGGGCCCTCGGGCCCATCAACTTTATACAATTGAAATGTAAACAACGTCATCGCTCGCACATTCCATTGGCCCCCTTTCCCCGGACTTTTTGCCTTTGATTACTTCACTCATTTGCATGTGTTGATCGCTGCTTCCTTTTTCGCACATTTATTTATTTATTTATCTTGCAATTATCCCACCATCAAAGGCGCATAAGAAGCTCTCAGCTTTATTTTCAATTTGCATTGCTCAAGAGATATTTTTTAATGACATATTTACTCACGCTTGGCTTTTTTCTGACTCATTGCAGGTATGTGCGAAACTAAATGCTCGTTTATTTGTGGACACTTGGACTCTTGTCCATGGAAAGTGAGTCAGTACTTTAAAATAGATTTGTTTAATAATTTGAAAATGAATAGGAGGAGATGCTCAGCACTACTCAACCGTAAAAAGAAATTATTAAAATTTATTACAACATTGACACATATCGCCACGTCACATTTTTATTATACAAATGGCTTAACAAGAACCATAAAAGTTCACAGGTGCGAAAGATCAGTATACTATAACTACATCATTAATCAATGGCAATCGATCATAAAATCGAAGTTTTATGCTCCCACCCGTAGATGGCGCCACAAAAAAGATTTATGTTCCTCTTCAACTCTTGAACTTTTCCGCGAAAATTTAACTGTCAGTCGATTTTCGGCGATCCATGGGGGTGGACATGGATTCCGGCGATCATCGGATGTGTTTCGGCTTCGGTTTGCGGTAATTAGTGCGATTAATTGGTTTCGTGTTCGGAACAGACCTCACCTAGTAACCTCCATAAAACAATTAGAATCGACATAAGAGCTGACATTTGAGCAGTCCCCTGTGGAGGAACCAGAAATGAGTCAAGTCAAGCCAAGAGTGGCAGCAGAGGTGGGCTCCCAATTTGGTTGCAAGTCCAACTCGGTTCCAGTTTTCCATTGGGCTCGCTGTCAAGTTGCAGCGGCTGCTACCTGAGATTGTGGGCGTGACGACAGCCCACACTGACATCCAATTGGAAATATGGAAAAAGAGAAAAAATACGTACTGCAAAATGGAAAGACCTAACCTAAAGCCAATAAGTGGCATTAGCCAAATGCGGTAAAACCATTTGGCAACTTGTTAATAAGCAATTGCACCGCGCAGATCAGATAAAATGTGCGTTTTATAAATAAAAGTCAAAGTTCAGTAAGACAAAAGCTATTATGTGAAATATCTAAATTGTATTCCAAGTAAACGGAATACGATGATCAGCAAAAATACATCTTGACTTTACGGTCTCTGAAGTATGTTTTTAATATAATTATTTTCAGGATTAACTTAATATTTAATAATATGAAAGGAAATTGCAAACCCACGCTGAAAATGTATACTATTACTTTAGTATAGAAAGCCAACTATTATATATCTTTGTATCTTATCGGAAGCCATTGTTATTTATGAAACCCACCGTAAGTGCTTACATCGATATGTGTGAGATTATCCACAGTTGAACAACAAATTTCCCACAATCGTTTCTTAGGTGTGTTTTGACTTTGATTTTTTTCTACCATTTGTCTGCGCTTCACTGACCACAAAGCAACCGAACTAAAGTGAACCCAACCCAAACCCAAATCCAATCCCCAATCCCCAATCCGAACACAAATCCATAACACCGAACCCCATATGCAAATATGCAAATTCTGCGCGATGTAAATGCGGGGGGCTCAACCAAGATAAGTGTGACAGCTGAGCGACGATTTGTTGAGAAATTATGGACAGTAGTCGGCCGTCGCGAACAAATAACAATAAATTCATCTGTGGGCTGGGAAACAGGAAGCATCTTTGCTTTTCCCTTTTTTTATGAGGGGTCCTGTAACGCCCACTACGGCTACTGGAACTACGCCTACACTGCCACGCCCCTTCGGGCTGTAATGATGTGCAAGACTAACTGCATTAGAAAGTCAAAGATTAAAGCTTAATGCATGTGGAAATTGGCTGGGAGTGGAGAGGGGGACATACAAGGAAATTCAAGCCTTAAGCCGATGAATAAAAAATATTGAAGATGCAAAGAGCCAGGGGAAATGGAAGGATATTTTTTTGAATATTATATTAGGAGCTATTTTACATAATTTGGGTACTTTGTTCACATGATTTTAATAAGGATTTCGAATGCATGTTATTGCTTTTTAGTTGTAAATAATCTCGTGTAAAATCTATATAAATAATTTATTACATAATAGTTCAAAGTAAATAAATCATTGTCAGAACTATTGCCTTTCCTATTTTTCAGCTTATAATTCCCACCATTTTGATAATCTTTCACAAAGCCAAAAAATGTAAAAGAAACTACAATTGATTAACCTCGGGATTTCGACTTTAATTTAAAACAACATTTCAATTTCCACCAACTCTGACAGCTATCTCAATTGCCTCCCCCCTGCAGCAGTTGATATGCCATTTAGCTAACAACCGACTGTCAAAATATGCTTATTTATTGTAATAATAATTCATTTGATTAACTTGCAATGAAAAAAGGCAAAACAAAGACCAAAAACAACAGGCTAAACTCCCCATTAGCCTTTCTAAACCGTGGCCAGCCCACATCCCACTCCCCCTCGCGATTCTCCCATTAAAAAACGCTCACGTTTAAGATGTCCGAAAAAAATAGAGAGCGACTTCAATTGAACACCAACAGTTGACTACTGTGCAGCAAAAAGAGAGACAGTATTGGCCAGATATCGTTTGCCAATTGCAGCTATACTAAATAGTTGAAAAGCTTTAAAAGTTCAGCTTGATTGTCTAGTTGACAACAAATTAAAACAATTGTAGAAATTTTTATTTTAAGATAAACATAAACATTTTGAAAAGGTTAGAATATTTGAACTCCTTGATTTCTTCTTTTAATTGTCAACATAAGATATCTTTATATAAAATTTCTATAAATTTCTAATAAACTCAAAGGCTTGGAATTCGTTTATTTAATGTTGTGTTTGACTAGATTTTAAATTTAATTACTACCCACGGGGTACTTACTTGATTTAACACTCCTTAACTCGTGATCTCTAGAAAACGTGAAAAGAAAATAGCTAGGATGACAACACTGAGAAAAGAGCTCTTGACTAAAAGAAAATCGGCAGCCTCCGCCTGCAGCAGGAAAAGAAAACTCCTTGGATTTTGTATTTTATTGAGCCATTATTAAGTTATAAACACGTTGCTATTAATACAAACACAAATAAATATCCAGTTAGTGTGTGTTGGTTTTGTCTTCGGTTTTCTCGGACAGTCGGAAGAGCCAAGTGAAAGGTTTTCCCATTTCCCAACGCCAGGTCCTGGCTCGCGATTCGTGGAAAATGTGTGATAAATAAATATTAGGCCATGCTGGATATTCTGCGAGCTCTGTTAGTGGGCGCAACATTTGGCTGTTGTTTTTATAGCCCGCTCGCTCTGTTTTAATGGCCCATTTCGAATGGAGTTGCCTGGGTTTTCTTGTGTCAAGTGGGCGGCCACCGGGGGGTGTGGTCCCGCTTTTCACAGTTCAATTTGTGAAGCATCATTTCGCTGCTCAGATTTGGGCTTCGATTATAGCGTGAGCCCATCAAAATTGGCAAAAACAATTAGGCGAAAGGATTTTCGAAAGGGCAGAATCCAAGCCAGCTTGGCCATAGATTGTCATTTGGTACACGACAACAAAAATTATAATTCTGCATTTGAATAATCAATATGGAATAGGTTATTTATTTTTTACGAATATATTAAAGAAATGTACTTTTAAAATGATAGAACATGCTAAGGCCAATAAAAGTATGCATATATTTGACAGAAGAATAAATAAACCTTGTACGTAACAAATTATTAATTAAATCTATAACTACCCCTGAGCAATGAATAAATACACAATTTAATCGAAACGATGTGAAAAATCGTTGCCATTTTTATGGACTGGCCTCAACTGTCTAAGCGCGGCAATTGGTGTGGCAATTTGTTTCCGTTAAATCCTGCAAGTAAAACGGCAAACGGAAAATGCCTATGAAACCGTTTTTATGGCCATTTTCATTTTCGTGTTTGCCAAACATTACCATAGTACCACAGCCACAATTCGCAGTCGTTATGGAGCCAAAACATTTGGCACACTGAATTTAAGAACCATAATTTGCCGTTAGCCGCAGGATAAACCACGCAAATTTATCATGAGAAAAAAGGCACAACGAAAAACAGCAACAAATAAAATGTTGAGAAGTGAAAATGAAAAGCGCGCAAAGTGCTGAGGGGAAAACAGATTGTGTGAGCAGAGATGCTTAAGGGGGGGGTAAGGTTTTAAAGGCCAAAAAAAGGGCCATGTTTGATTTTTTTTTGCGGCAAAATGAATAAGTTTATTTTATTGAGCTTAATTGCATGTTATTGTTTAACTTTTGAAGAGTATTAGAAAAAAAAATTATTAAAAAATATTAAGAAATAAGCCCGTGGCGGTTAATCTTCCGAAGCGCCTAAAGAAAAAGTTGTTTTGCGGTGAACATCATAGGGCGTTAACGGATCATCTTAGAAATAAAATGTGATAAGCGTTGTAAAGATAATGAATTTCCCGAGGTAATCAGGAAGAGTTTTTTTTAAATTTATTTTTTGTCTATTTTTGAGAGCACTTGAAAGTGAAAAGTGCGATTTTAGCTTAAAAAATCGCTGTTAATTTATTTTTTAAAAATAGAAAAAAATTAAAAATTAAAAAAACTCTTCCTGATTACCTGCGTATTTATGTTGAGAATTTGTGTTAAAAATTGGAAAAGGATCGGCTCAGTAGATTTTGAGTTCTGATGTTCACCGACTTTCAAAATAACGTCTTCGGCAAAATCGATTCAAAGTATTTTTATACGTGAAAATACGTCCAAATACGGTTGTTTAAAACGCTGTAACTCCGTTAGTTTGACTTTAATTGACTCCAAATTTTTACACAATGTTCTCGACATATTGGTCATTCATAAAAAAAATATAAAAAAGATGTAAAAAAAAATTTTTAAAACCTTACCCCCCCTTAAAAAAATGAAAAGTTGTCATATAATGGCATTGGAACCACGGAAATCTTTTTAAGCACAAATTTTTCAAATAAATATATAAGAATTAACCTTTTTCGTATAGAACATATAAATTATTTCGACACTTAAATAGTTTAATGTTAAGTTAATGTTAAGGAGTCCACTATTATTTTTCGCAACACTGATAAAGCGATTCCGAGGGACATTTGTCTGCCTTGGCTAGTCTATAAATTATAGCTGCTAGTCAGATCTTCTCCTCTTTTTCTCTGGGCTTATAATCAGAATTTGCGCTTTCACACGCCGAAGGGGAAGGGGGGCTGGAAAAGTGGGGGAAAAGTGGCGGGGGAGTGAGGAACAGACCGGAGTTCCGCTCGTTATCTGCCTGACACAATCAGTGGGGCCAACTTGGGGCCAATGCCTCTAAAACTAGGCTTAGTTCCCTGTCTGTGCGAAGTTTTTCTCATTTTTTGTTTTTGGATTTTAGACTTTTCTGATAAGCCATCTGCTCTAAATTCTTTTTGCTTGCACTTTGTTGCCGCTTTATTTTTTGGCGCTTCCTTTTGTTGAAGTTTGCGCTTGGGCAATTTATGGCTGAGGCTTTTTTATTAGCTGATAATAAAATACTCCTTACCGCGAGGGTGGACTCAAACATTGAAAAAAATTGTAGTTACCATTTTATAGCTAGTTCGAAAACTAAGCTTACCTTTTTAATTTAAATAAGCTTTAAAATAAATATTGTGAAAACGATAATTATCTTATTAATTATCAAATTAATATATGTACTTCAAGACAGCAAAATTAAAAAAATATTATTAAGATGTTTAAATAAAAAAAATTATTCTTGATATAAATTTTTCTCACGTACAAACTTTTTGAATGTTTTCAAAAGCGTTGGATTATATTTATTTTAAACTTTTATAGAAAAAAAAACCTCCAACATTAGTTATTACCTTATTTCGATCCTTCTAGTACCTTATGAAGATAAATCTCGCGAAATGATCTACCTACTTGTCAAGCTCCCCTCGGCAATTGAAAGTTGATGCCGCTTGGTCGATCAACCCATTCAATGCTTATCAACTGCCATTTAAACTCGCATTTAGACTCATTGTACAATCTCCCGACTGTCCTCGGCAGCAGATTTAACTCCTTTTTATACAGCTATGGTTGCAGTTTATGTTTTCCCCCTTTTTTTGCTTTCAGTTGGGTTCTTCGGCGGTTTGTGTGTGTTTCCTTTCCGCGGTGTCTTTTTATCGTTGGCGTTCATCTGCCTCATTTATCATCATCGAAAATGTTGAAGCGTGTTGAGTTCGGTTTCGTTTCGAGCGGGCTCTTTTTTTTTATTTTTTTTTTGTTTGGACAGGCCAGACTGCTGACCCACATTCCCCCGCCCCTCCCCCTCAATTACCCTCACAATTTGGACTTCCTTGTGAGCTTTCTGTGTTTTATTTTTTTTTTTTTTTTTTTTTTTTAGCTTTTTTGGTTGCTCTGCTGTCGCTTTTCGGTTGATAAATATATGTTACACTTTTTTACTGTTATTGCCGAACCGCATGTGGTTTTGGCATTTCTCCTGGCTGCCTTACGTTATTTTTGTTTTTCTTCGAGTATTTTTAGAGGCGAGTGCAACTCTTCCTTTCGAAATGCATTCGCTGCCCATTAATCGTTTGCGTCGTGTTTTCTAATTAAATTGCGGCCACACTAAGCACACATGTGGGTGTCTTGTCTTCTGCTGTCCGGGGTAATTATTCTACAAGCAGAATTATTGAAATGGAACTTTTACTTTACATGGATCCCGTGAAAAATATATCCCGTCGGCTTTCGACAAGACAAAATGCCAGTGTTTCTCTTTCTGTCGGCATTAAGTGGGCCAATTAGAGAGAGTGAGAATCAGACGAGGCGAACAGTTGGTGGGAGTCCACAAATTGGGGAGATGGGGCATTATGTGTGGGTTCCTTGGGTGGTCAAAGATAGGTACATACTTGTGCTAATGGACACCGTAGTTAATTAAACCCTTCACTTAAAGCTGGAGTTCTTGGTATGTGTGGAAATATAGATGATTCTTTAAACCTAGAAAACTACTCTTAAAATTACAAATACTAAATTAAAATCACTGTTTAGGATCTGGAAATTAAAGCTCCGTTTGCCAAGAAGGATCAACCAAAATTATTGTAAAAAACATGTTGATCTCTTTACCTCTTTTTCAATCAATACCCTTTTTTCCTTTCTCTGGAGGCTCCGAAAATAATTCTTGGCCATGATCTCCTTAATGTTTCCTTCGAGCGGCACTTTCCCATGACCAAAGCCATTTGATGGCCTCCTCGGTGGAAGTCACGCTCGTTTTTCAGCAATGAACCAATAAAAGGCAACCGAGACAATAAGGGGAAAACAAAAGCGAGGACTAGACTAGAGGACCCTAGGAGGGTGTCAGGGCTATTTTGCAAATCCCTATGTCGACCCACACTGCGGCATTCCACGGCAAACCATTGCATTCGGTCCATTCCATAGTCACGACACCCACAGTCAAGGTAATTCCCAGCCAAAATTTTGCATTAGCCGAAAATAGTGTTTCACCTCTTTGGCTCCCCGTCTCTTTTCATCTGTCAGTGGTTCGCGTCACGTGTGTGCATATTTATTAGGTCATCTAATTGTGTTTTCCATTTCCACAGCGCTGTGGCTCGGACACTCAGCGGATTTTCCCAAACGGTTTTCCCACACAAGCACAACAGTTTTTTGGCTTAGTTTGTAGTTTTCCATTTTCAACGAGTTTTTCCATGCCATTTGGGTACTCCGAAAAAATGTGAAATGGTGTGCAGCGGAAGACTGATAGACGTTAAACTAAATTATCGATACGTAGATGGTTTTAGTTAAAAAAGAGCATAGTGTGCCAGTTTTTAAATAATACCCAAAAATAAGAGTGGGTTTGTTTTAAAACTGGGTTGTATAGGTTTGCTTGTTAATTTGGTTATTTCTCATACGATAACAGTTTCATTTCCGTTTTATACAAGAAACACCCGCCTCTCAGGTACAAACAACCTGCTCATTCTTGACCTAACTGAAACCCCAATTTGTTGCTGGAGGTGCGACCACCTACTAAAAATGTTGGTAAGACGAGACCCCAGCTGCAAGCGCTCTGTGGCGACTTTTGGCCAAGAACCCACGTCAGGCCAGCTGTTGGCAGTCGCCACGCCCCCCGCCCCACTACCCCCTTTAAGCCGGGTTTTCGACCCAACAAATAACACGACATGTGAAGCACACACCTACTAAAGCGAGAAAGTCTTAAATTACACACGCACCCACATGAACCCACAGAACTTTCTGTCTCTACCTTTTCGTAGTTGCTGTCCTGCTCTTCTCGATTTCCTGTTAATATCCTCTTTTTGGGGTTTCTCAATGTAACTCTCAATGAGTTTAGCACATGGTATTTTCGAACTCTGAAAGTGGGTAACATCTTCACATGAAGAGGCTCAAATCACGTATAAGTTTTCTTGACTTTAACTAGCTTTGAAGGTTCAAGCGATGAAGCGACCTTAAAGTATTTATCAAAGAGTGACATTAAATGACATTATTATAAAGCTCTTAATGCCCATTAAGGGTATTTAATTTGTCGATGCTATCATGAGTATTCCGATGATGTCGTGCGCGTTGTTGCGTTTCCTTTTCGTGCATGCGATCGCTCGAACACCTCGGGGCATAAAACGATCCATCGGCGAAGACGGGATATTGGGGAACTGAGTTTGCAAATTTCGGGGCACTCAAATTACAGTTCATTGAGCCATTTGGCCAGCGCAAACAAGAGCAACACCGGAGAATCTCTCCCGACACTTGACGGACTTCCTGACCCCATTTCCTGCAGCTGCAAGGAGAACCTTTTAACCAGCCCCGCCCATCAACTCGACCCTCTTATACACACAAATAAATTATAGCTTATTTTATTTTAAAATTATGTCGGGACTCTTATTTAAGGAAAACACAAAAAATGATTCTTTAATGTTCCATAACAACTTTTTACCCTAACTGAAATTTATTAATAGTAGAAATTTAAGTAAGTAGCTTAAGTAAATTAAATAAGTATATTTTTTTGGTGTACTTTTCCCTTCTTTTTCATTTCGCTTATGATAAATGAAGAGGCTGCGTTTCGTTTTTGGCAAACATTATTATATAGCAGTTACTCATATTCTGGCCACTTTTGTTGTGACACTCAAGTGCTTGCCCCGTCTCTTTCCTTGCTCCTCGTGCCGTCTCTTTCTCCCCGCACAGCCCGTCTCTTTCGCTCTGAGTGCTTCAGTTGAGTGAACATCATGTCCCCATGTTGTCGTTTTGGGGTCCTCATCATGTGATTTATGAAGCCAAAGCGTTAAAGTGTTTTATTTTCATCAGGCACATTTTTTTCCACATCCCCTACCCCCAACCGCTTTTCCCTTTTGTCTCGCCATTTATCTTTCCTTTTACCTACTTGTCCGCACTTGGCCGAGAACATTTCACTTTTTACCCGAGAGCTAATTGCAACTGTTGCTGACGGGTTGTTGCAGGTTGCTGCTGGGCTGCTGCAGGTTGCAGGTTGCAAGTTGCCGGTGGCCGGGGTGTTGCCTCATATCATAAATCTTCAAACACTTTCACCTCCATTCAGTCCTCCCTCCTGCTCATTTACGCACCGAGTGGTTGTCCTTTTCCTGCGACAAACTCATTAGCAAGTCGCGACGCATTTAAAGTGTTTGTCCTCTTTTCACAAAAAGTGCTGGGAAAATGGGAAGAGGAAAAAGAACAGGTACTAAATGTGGCAAGGTCGTGGCACTAGCCCGCTGTTCATTCATGCCGATATCCATTCGCAATTTGTCACACTCGGACATTTGGTTTTATGGCTCAGGGTCGTAAATAAAGTAGTTTCCATTTTCGGCAGATTTTAACCAGATATGTGTGAAATATGTTTAAAATAAATAAGCATAATGTATTGTTTACTCACCTAAAGGATAATTCAGTTGGGACAGACCATTAATAAATATAATAACTAATTTAAAAGGTTTAAAGAGGTAAAAACTTGAATAGTACTTGTTTGATTACCAAAAGTTGCACAGCATAAATATGTAAAGAACCCTTTCAACATTTTTCCCTCAGCCGCATGCAAAATACAACAAACCAATGTTAAAAAACACTTAGGACTCAATTGCATTCCTTTCTTATTTAAATGTACCATTAACCCTGCATGTGATTACTTTAACCCCCTTGAACAAAGTTCCTGCCATAATTATTGTAATCAAGTGTAATCAAATTAAAGACCATTGGAATTTTGGTATGCCATAAGGGAGCAGAGATAGTCTGAAACTTTTGTTTAAAGTACGATTTCGAGTAAGCTCGAGTTTACCCCCTTCCGATTCCGCCGCCTTGGCAAGCAGTACAATTTATTTGCATTTAACCTGCTTTCACTCGGCCATTGCCGTGTCATGACCAACCGGCAACCGCTGCCAACTGTTGCACATTCAGCCATTCAACCAGCCTGGCTAACGGACATCGGACCGCCGGACGGACAGCGGACAACGGACAACGGACAGGCGACCCGGACAGGCGAAAAACACTTCTACTTTAACTGCGGTTTTAGATTCCGTGTGGGTGGGCAAAGCGAACAGAGCAAATCTATATGCGAACACTTCAAAAAAAGTCTTTTACTTTAAAGCTCCTTGGCATTTCTAAGGAATTTTTTCTTAAAAATCTCTGATTATGGTTGAGTTTTAAAAATTTGCTTCAAACTGATTTGCTTGAAACCCATCTTAGATTTTTTCTTGCATATTTAGCATATAATATTTTCAACAATTTTTTAGAGATATTTTTTGGACCCGTTTTCGAAATTTTGTTTATAGAAACTATTAATTACTTTAATCTGCATTCCTTAAAAATGCTTAAAACTCCTTTTAAGAAGATAAACAGCCTACTCGTATACTAAAATTCACATTTTTCATATTTTCTCAGATTTTTCTAAGTGTTTTAACGTATGTTTTTGCCATAGGTGTGCACTAGCATTGCGTTTTAATCTCTCAATTCAAATTCCAACTGGCGTCGTTCGTCTGTCGTCCTCGCTTCTGCGGTTTTGGCAAAGTGGCAAGACAAAGTGGAGTGAGAGGAAAGTGTGGGAAAATGGGGAAAAGCGAAAAAGTGGGAGGTGGCAGCACCGCTTAGCGGTCGCTGGTTTTGGCCACTTTTATTTTCGGGGGCGAAGTGCTAAAAGCCAACACACAAAAGCTAAATTGGTTTTCGTTTATCGTATGATTCCTCGGGAAGATTGTGTAATTGATGGCTAGGAAATAAAACATTTAAAAAATGTTTTGGCTAGCAAAGAAAATAAATAAAATTAAACAGTATAAAAAATTGTTGTTATTGTTTTAAACTAATGCAACTTCTACTTAAATTTAAGTTGCTTTCGGATTGTTCTTTTTGAGTTACTTTGTTTCCTCTTTTATTATATTTATCTTTTCAAGCCATTAAATCCATCTCTCTAACGGCCACAATTTTCCCATTACCTCCAACTGTTGCCAAAGGTTTTTTTTTTGACTGCAACGTGATGGATCTAGTTTAATTTCCCGCACGCGTTAAGCCGATTTCCGCCTTAAGTCCCACACACATAATATAAATAAGAAAAAAACTTCCCCTCGATGGCTATCTGTGAATTTGGAGTTGCGATTTCAATATCCAGTCAGAAGGGGGAAATCGGGGGACGAAGTGAAAATCGGTTGTAGCATCAATCAGGCTTTGATTTTCACATGTCAAATATCGGCGATGAACATAAATTCAAATCGCAAAACAGAAAAAAAAACCCAGTTGCCAACTTTCTAGCGGCAACATTCTCATTCAAATGATTTAGAGCGTGATTTAAGCGATCCCCATGCGATCGTCGATCCGTCGAGCGATCGATCGATTGAAATCTTGTTCTGCCGAGAGTCCAAAGGTTTCTCTCTATCGCTATCCTTCTCGTCCCGATCCTCCCGTCTCCATCGAGATTTCCAGTGAGTTATTGCCGCGACACAATCACTTGTCATAAACATTAATTGAGCGTGAAAATCGCCAGAGAGTAATCATAATAAAGATGGATCGCTTTCAATCGCAATGCGATCGCTTCCCCAAAAGAAAGAGAAAGATTGAAGACTGCTGACTGCAGACTGCGGAGGGCAGCTTCTGGGGTAAAAAAGGGGGGGACAATCGGCCTTTGGCACCCCATTAAAAAAGGCGAAATTGGGTCAGAATGCCGTCTGCTCTTTTTCTCCTCCTTTCATCCTGTTTCGGCTTTTTGTCTGTGGATCGTGTGTGGATCGCATGTCGCTGGCTTTTTACTTTCAATTGTGACCTGCTTTGATCGATCGAACGATCGATGCCTGCCTTTTGATCATAATCGATGATGTTGCCAAAAAAAGCATATTTATATATACATTAAGGCATGTGAATGCACTGCCAAAATTTTTCCAAATAAGTCTCTTTCAACTAGAAATTCGTAAGTAGAATAAAACGTAAATCCTTAATAAGAGATTTGCAAAATATGCATCTATATTTGTTATTAAATTTTACATTTGAAAATGTTCACAAGACCGTATTGTTTACATGAAAATAAAATAGTAATATTAATATTTTTTAAATTATTATTATTTTTAATAAAAACTAAACATAAAATAAAAATATTTTATTGAATGTGAAAGCATTGAACCAACATTTCTTGACCATTTTTAACATTTCCATTATTTAGCAAACTTAAGTATTATTTTTCCCTGTGCAAGCATTTAGTTGTTCCTTGAACTGGGTCGAAATTTCTCTGGCAAATGTACGCTTGTTTCCTGCTGCCCACTCCAACCCCCGAACGTGCCTTCCTTGAACCCCCTTCAATATTTTTTATTTTTCTCGGTTTGTGATGTCTATTTTTGAGTATTTCCTTTTGCAGAGAAGCTGCGCCCACTCGTCGGCCACATGTTGCATATGAAATTTATGCAAATCAGCGGACAAGGCGAAGAAGCTGCCAATAAGCCAAGCATAAATTACATTACCCAGATCCTTTTGGCCGCGTATTAGCATATAACCTGAACGGGGAGTTTCGATTTGGATCCGCCAGTTCCACTGGCAAATGTCTTCATCGCGATCTCTCCCCCAACTCTCCGTCCCCCGTTTAATTTTCTCGATCTACAGTGTCTGTCATTTTTGCCTGACACAATTACCGCAGCCTTTTCTGCATTTTATGAAACAATTCAAAATCTTCTCAGGCTTCTGAAGAGTCTTCTTTGACAGAGGAGAGCAGACTCCCCGCTTTGCGGGGAATGTGCTCTCATTAGCCGACAGTCGCGAGACATTATTAAGACTTCATATTTTCGCGATTATTAGTTCGCTTCTGAGTGTGGGAAATGCAGCTGAAACGGAAAATGAAGTGTGCAAAAGACACTTGAAATGCTTGAAATTCTTCTAAGGCACTTTTGGGTCTGTCTTAGCCACATTCTACCCGGAACTCAGTCGGCTAAAGAGCTGGAAGAAGGGCAAACCATAGCCTTCTAATTATGATTAGCAGTTGTTTTTCGTAAAACGTTTTTGAATTTAAATATCACTATTTAATTATAATTATAGGTTGCAATTGCAGTAGCGCTCTAAAAGAGAAGATTATAGCTTTCGGTCTGCAGTTGACTATTTTAAAAATTTGCATAAGTTTTTACATGCTTTAAGATAATTTGTCCTTAGCTTTCATTGTAATATGCTAATTTTCAATACATCAGTTTAGCATCTAGTACATTTATTAGCTCCAAGCTTCATTTTAAATTTTTGTTTTATTTTATGATGTTGCTAACAACATGCTCTGCAACATTTTCATCAGTTGGCAACAAAAACTTCAACTCCCATTATGTTGCTACACAGGAAAATAAAGATCTGGCTATTTCTTAAAAATGAAAAGTCTTTTTTAACTAAGAAATAAATTTCACAGAGAAACCCAGTTTTGGAACTGATTAAGTTTTAATAAAAAAGGAACCCATATTAAAAATTGTTGTTTTGCAATTGAGATTAAAACGAAGCAAAAAATGGAAAATTATATAAAATAAATATACAAGTTTCATGACAAAAAAAAACCAATTTGGTACTTTTTAATGTCAATATTTTGTTTAAGTGTAATCAACCTGTACTGTACTCAACATGTTGATCGCGGCTTGGCTCGTGCTCTGCTCTCCCTCTCTCGCTCTCTCAGTTCTCTACCGCAATTTTAAGCCGGCTAACCGGCTTTTCTCTAACCTCTCTCTCTCGCTTTGTTGTCTCTCTCAGTGTTTACCTGTGTTTACCTGCAGTTTGCAGATCTCCATTGCGATCTTCGCGGCTTCAACGCTCCAAAATTACTCACTGCCTTTTCATTCCGTCGCTGCATCTCCGCGTTAGCAGACGTCGAACTGTCGCAGTTTTCCGTGTGCGTTTTCCATTTTCCGCTGTGAGAATTTTCACTTCTGCTGCAAGTATTCATGGAATTTCCAAGTGCACAATAAGAAGAGATAGCATCTCGAATGGGGAATTTATGAACCCTTCAGAACTAGTGCATCGCGAATAAAACGACTTTTTACTTAATGTACTATTAAAACCAAGAAACTATTCGATGTGAATATAAAACTAATTCTATAAGCTGGTCTTGAGAAACGTTAAAAAATTTTATCATTAGTGTTCCGCGGAAGCAATGAAACAAGTTAAAAATTTTTAAAAACAAATCTTTTATAGTAAGTAGGTTTGTTATTTGTATACATTTTGTTATTAAGATATTATTTTGAAAAATAATTACCCTGAACTCAGTTTAAACGATTTAAATACATGCAAGATATTTGATTTCAATTTTTCATCCAGCTCTGCTATTTATCAATTTATTTTGTTAAGATCACGGTCCCTTATAAAAATGCAAATTTGAATAGGCAAAACAATAAAAACCGTGTAAACGCACGTTGATTAATATTTTGCCTACATGTTTTGTATAATCAAATGTTGACCCATTCATTATCTCCCGATCGATTAGATCGCATCTTGAGATAAGGAATTATGCCCATATAAAAACTAGATTTACATAAAAAACACACTTTGCCATGTGAATTGATGAATATTTTCGCCTGCGTTTACGTGTTTCTATTAAATTTTGGTCCATTTATTTTGTTAAATTTTTTGCGTGGGCGTCGGTATTTGTGTTGTTATCTGATTTATGTGTGACAGGCGGCCGACAAAAGTTGACCGATAATTTGAAATTAACAACAGCTATGAAAAAATTCCCCGACCCAGAGAAACAAAGGTCCAAAACAATGTTGACCTCGTTTTAAAAGGAAAGACACCACAAGAAATAACTGCAATTACGCAAGTGACGTAACGCAGCGGACATAAGTGTAAGTGTAAGTGTAAGGCAATGGCACACGACACAAAGAAAGGGAGAAAAAGAGAAAGACGCGGCAATAAAGCAATTAAAATGTCATTGAAGTGGCCGAGAGGGAAATGGGTTATAAAAACGGATATGAAGGCATAGATACAGATACAGATTCAGCATAAAGATATGGAACGCCAGCCTTTAAATCATAAAAACTTTTTCGGGAGTGGGTGGGTAACTGCAATTGTCGGGAAATTAGAGCTTATGACGGGGAACTTGAAAAAGTTGGGGGCACAGAAAAAAGGCGAAATAAAAGTCGGCATCTTTTGAACGGTCAAAGGTACTAAACAAACTGAAAAAAAATTAGAAAAAAGTGCAGAGAAGGGGGCAGGTAAAATAGCGCGACTTGATCAAATTTTCCACTGACAATTTTCCTTTTCTTTCCTGGTTTGACTTTTGGTCAAACTGTTGGAGTAAATATTTGCATAAAGTTGAGTTGTTTGCTCTGTCTCGCTCGCTCGTCACTTGATGTTCCGTTTCACTTGCCCTTTGCCCTCCCGCTCGCACTTTGTTTTCAGTGCCCGAGATTGCATTTACCGATTGCTGATTCGGTTATCCAACCGTTTCCCTCTGTTTTCCCAGTTTTCCCAACCCCCTCCCCTTTAGCATGAACCATTCTTCTAGTGTTTGCTGTGATTTGAGAAACGTTGTGAGAAGTACAAATAGCGATAGATGGATAAACAGATAGATGGATGTTTGGAATTCGTGTGCACAATTGAGTCCCTGTTTAATTCAAGATTGCGCTGAAGATTGTGTCAAGGGATGATTGAATGTTGCTTGGCATTGCATCGAGGGTGTTATTTTGCTTGGGTGAATTTAAATTCGTGCAACAAGGAGTATTCAATCTGGTAAATTCGAAATTGAATCAAAATGTATACCAACATTTACCAATGGGAATTTACCGCAAAGAAAAGGTTTGGTTACACAAGTGTTTCAACAAAGAGCAGTTTTCTATTATCCAAAGTACCAAAAACAATTTATAAAAGCAAAGCAGATCATTTTTTATTCTTCAACTTTCAACTTCTTGTAAACTAGCACCCATCAGTAAACATATCGAAGAGTAATAACTTATTCTTTTACCCCAATTTCCCCCACTTGAAAAATGTTCACATTTCTCATGCCTGGTCTGTTTCCATTTTTCAATTTCAAAGAAATATCCTGTCTGCGCTATAAAACACTTCCAAACCAGAAATCGACCGCATAAAGTACACACTGACCGTACCAATTCTATAGAAATATCTCCCGAAAAACGAGAGACAGCTCAATATTTTGACAGCTCCAACGGAACCCCAACTCGGACCCAACAAAATAAAGAGGAAAGAAAACTGCATGCCAAACAATGGCAAACAATTTTTATGCATTTATGCAAAAAGCAAACAGTGCACCCAAACCCAACCCCCTTAACCCCTGCTCGCCCACTTGTGGGCAGCTGTCAGAAAAGTCACACCAGAATTCTCTTTTTCCCTCAGACTCTTTCGCACTATGTGCTGCTGTCAAAGAAGTGACGTACGGAATTATTTATGTGCGGCACCCAAACCAAGGAGAAATATGTTTTAAAAAGTAAAAATATGTGGTGAACAACAAAATATAGTTAAAAAGAACGGCTCATACAATTGGCTTGGTAAAATATAGTAGTTTTCAAATTAATCAATCGAAAACTCTAGAACCTGCCTAATAAAGCCACATTTATTTTGTTTCCATTAAAATATCAACTTCAGTACCTTGGTTTCAAAGTATGGCTTGATTTTCGTTATATATTTCACATTCCACTTGTCTGCTGAGAGGTTTATTTCTAGGCTACGGCTTAAAGCCGACGACCTTCAGCCAGGTTTCGAACCGCAGCTAATTTGAAGACCAGTGATTATTTCATGCTTTTCTCCTCACCTCTTGTGCTCCTCAGTTTGTAAGTTTACTTTTTATAATTACCGCACATTAAAGCCTATGTGTGTGGCTAAACAAGAAAAGAGGTTGGCTCATGTATCTTTTCTGCAGTATTCACTTCTACAGCTACGGCTACTGTATCTGGCAGATTAAACTACGCCTGAATTCGCCACGGTGACGCCTCGATTCCCTTTTTGGTCTGGCGCTTCTTCAGCTGGTCATTCACATTTTCGTTCGGGGGCGGGGAAAATAGGTTGGGGAGAAAAAAATATATGGGGGCGGTTAACTCCGTCTGCCTGTTTAGAATTTTTAATTGCGAAAACTCCGCTTGCAGTGGCGAACAGAGTTGCACTTTGCACAATTGACTCACTGACTGACATAATAGAAATGTCAAACGAGGCGCGCCGCTGATTTGACAGCCGCAAAGGGGGAGCGAAAGAGACGGGAATACTAGGGGGTGATGAAAAACAAAAGAGATAGCAATAGAGGATGGCGCTGTTTGTTTGTTTGCATTCGTTTTAATTGATTTTAATTGCTGTTGATTAGAGTCGGAGTCGCAAGTCGGAGTCTGCGATTTATATATTCTGTTGGGGATCAGCATGTGTTGGGATTAATAGAAGGAACTGGAAGAAGATAAAGATCAATAAAACCAGGAAGTGGTATTAGCCTTAATTTAGCACATAAGGGAAACAATTTAAGGACTTCATTAAAAAATAAGTTATTGAGATTGAAAAGAGCGATAGTAAAAAGAATATCTCATTTTCCCACATTGTCCAAAATTTTCCCCAATCAATTTGTTGACATTTTCACTTCAAGCTCCTCTTGTCGAGTCAATGACCACAACAACAACAAGGGTCAAAGAAAATATATTCGAAATTGTTTCCAATACGTCAAGTGCAGATGCGAGTTCTGCTGCTTCGATTTCTGATTGTTGTGGTTTCTAACTTCTCGAGGTGAGCCATAGTACTCCTTACCTCATATCAGTGGTCAGTTCGGTGTGTTGTTCATCATTAGACTCAATTTGTTAGACTGGCTACGCCTTAAACATGACCAAGCAAATAAAACAATAATTCGAACCCAACTCGATTCGGTTCTTACAGCATGACAAACAAAAGCAGCAGGAAAATGCATTCATTATGAAAAATTACAAAACAAGAAAAACTGTCAACACTTGAGGGAGTTGGGCTGTAAAAGCGGTGGAAATGGGAACCAGTAGCTAGGAAAACAAACAACCAGCGCAAAGCACTCGATGGCCAGGTCTCTCCACAGTTATCCCATAAAAGGGACCCAACCTATATATCTTGTATTTATTCAATCCCCGATTCCCAGCGGTTCCAGTCCAGTCCAGTCCCCCAGTTCCACTCGAACTGTCAAAGCCAAATGTCAGAATGTTAGTTTTGTAATTAGCTCGATAGGAACAGTTGACAATTTGCAACTGTCAGTGTGACATTTGGGCAGCCGGCAGCCGAGGGTTAATGACACCCCGCCACACATGACAGCTCCAAAGTTTAAGTTAATTTTTCATATAGATAAATATTTTTTATAATTTTACTTGGCTCGCTGTGTACCTCTTGTCTTGGCTCGCTTGATCAGCCTTGAAGTAATTTCAAATGTTATTTTTTGCGTTTGCCATTTGTTGTATCGTATTTCTGGTGGCAAAATGTCAAAACTATTTATAGATGAGGAATGCGTTTCGAGAGCTTTGATATTGACGCGGATTGCGCTACTTGAGAAATAAATCAAAATTAAATTGGACAGCCAAATATGACATGAGTATTGTTTCCTTAAAAGCGAAGTCGGTCAGAAAACTACTGAAGTTCAATTTACTTTTGAGTACATGTTTTGTGGATTGTTAAAATATTTTATAAATAATATTTTGTAAACTAAAATTAATTTTATCTGCATGGCAACAGTGTTTCTATGCAGCAGTCTATGAGTTGAAGTATATATTTATGTACGTACTCAAACGTTTACTTCAATCAATGGTGAAGTTTAATCGAAGGTACAACACCCTGCCACGAAATATCGTTTATCCAAAAGTGAAAGTTTCCCCCCAAGAATCTACCAAATGGCTGTCTTTGGGGCATCTTTAACACCTCCAAAATGGACATCATTTGGGAATGATAGATCATTAAAATGAGCTTTTCTCCCTGTTTTCCATTGCTTATTTTGTGGGAGTCAGTCACGACCTTCGGTTTTTTGGACTGGTCGCCGCAGCCGCCAACTGGGAAAGTCATAAGTTGAAAGGTCGTGTGAATGACGGGAAAAGTGTTTAGGCAAAAACCCAGAAAAAGGGAAAATAAACAGCATCGAGCTTCGTGTAAAGTTCCCAAAAATGTTGATTAAGGTTTTTACCCCACCCTTGTTTTGTAACATGTAGAATTGTAAGCAGGAAATGATTTATGTTTTTTTGTTTTTGTGGTATGTCACAAACTTTGGTTGGTAATCTTTTTATTGTTTAGGGGTTAGGTTGTGTAAGATCATTTAGAATGTTTTACAGTCGACTGAGCCGGATGGAAATGATAAGGCGAAATTAACTGGGGAAGAAGAAGAATTGGGAAGTCAGATGGAAGTATTTTGGAAACATTTATTTCTTCGAATGAATTTTTCAAATCTTTTTAAATTTATTTCATAACTCTTATTATACTTTTTTGCAATATACAATATTTATCTTTCTATTAATAAGGGCTTGGAACTATTTTGTAGACAATGAATTCTTATCTAATGATGGTTAAAGAAAGTACTTCTAACCCATTTCAATATCAATTCTATCAAAGTTTTCCTCAGTTCTAGGAATACCTAAATAATTTTCCATAGGTTATTTCAATTGAATCGAATATTCTTCAAATTCCCTACTCAAATGTCATAACGGTTCTTCATTTTCCAGCCCTCCTCCCCAAAAATCGATTCTTCCATCAAATATTTGACATGAGCTGACGAAAAGCATTTCCAAGATTGACTTCCAAACTCCCTCGAACAATCACTTAACGGTATTTGTACGGGAAAAGAAGAGAAGTGTTCTCTATGCAAACTAAGTGCCCCAAGCCCCTCAACCTTAACCCACCCATTCCCCCCTTTAACCTCACAAAAGGCGGCAAGACCATAAACGCACCCATCAAAAGGCGTTACAAATTTTGATTTCTTTTGAAATCCAGCGACGCCTGGCCAGAAAGAGAAAGAACCCGAAGAAAGGAAGCCAGAGGGAGATAGAGCGAAAGGTTGGGGAAAAAGAGGGCGGAAGGTGCTGAGCCAAAGAAAAATATCAATTACAGCATAATTATGTATGACGCAAAGAAGAATTCTGACAGAAAATGATTGATTTGTATGCCAAAAAGAAAAAAAGAAAAGCTTCCTCCTGCACTTCTTATGAACTTTTGACACATCGAGGAAAATTCTTTTCGTTTGTCATCGTATAATTTAATTTTAAACGTTACAGCCTCCCCCATTTAGGCATCTCTCTTCTAAAAGTCCCCCTTCTTCTTTTAATGGCCCGAAGCAACGGTAAAATATCTTTTAAAAGGTAAAAATTGGAGGGGATAACGATTGTCAAACAAGAAAAGATCTTTTGCCTGTAATTGCATATTAAACATCAGTTAACCAAAAGTTAACTGGTAAAAGGTATTGCTGTCCCGCTCTTGCAATCTTCTCTGGTTGAATTCTCCACACATTCTTCCCTTCCCCCAACCACTCTCTTCCCCATCTTTCTTCCTCAATGTCAATGTTGTGACCTTTGTTAAGCATTTTGTTTGCTTTTGCTTGAGGAATCTTTTTTTATTTTCGCCATCTCCCTCCCTCGCAATCCCCCATCTCTTTCTGATTCTTCAAGTACCGTTGTAATTGTTTGCTGAAGCTTCTCTTTTTAAAGAGAAAATCAATTGCATTGTTGTTGCAACAGCTATTGTCGTTATTGTTGTTGCTGTTAAATAATATTGCGCAATTTTTATTCAAACAGTCGAAAGGAGTAGAAGAAGCTACAAAAAAATAAGATTTATAGAAAGTTGGCAAACGAAAAAATAGAGGGTGAGGTGGGGATCACTCGATGATGAACGTTTTTTGTTTGCTCGCTGCTCAAGCTTTTTTTCGAGTTTTTTTGTCGAGTTCATTTTTTGTGGGATGCTGATGTAAAAAAGATTTGAAATGGATGGGCTGGAAAATGTATGCGGTAAGGTTGTTGGGCGAAGTTCATGGACATGTAACAATATTGTCGGCATAACAATGCAGTTAGGAAGTTCCTTTTCAGTAAACCAACACTAAAAATGATTTTAAATAAAATTGGTTTTCAGAAAATGTATCTCACGTTTCTTAAATTTTGTTTATACAATTGTAATATTTAATAGCTTGGCTTTAGTACCAGTTATCCTTCCAAACTTTTTACTTATTTTATCGAATTTTGCTAGTTTCCTTTTTGCTGCAAACTTTTGCTCCAACATCTCACGCAAACAATTTTCAATTGGCAGAAAAACGAAATCTCCAATAAAATCTTCAAAATTTCTCAAGTGCCAAGTCAAATACTTGATGAATAATGAAAATACTGAGCTGGATGAAAGGCAACGAAATAAACAAAATCAAACGAAACGGAAGTCGTACAAAATCAATAAGGCATCAACCAATTTGAATTGGTAAAAGTGAGGCAAAGTTTAATAAACTTCCCAAGCCGTTTTTATACTCTTTTCCTAAGTTGTGGGTGAGCGGACCTCGATGCATATTTTATTAGCTGTAAATTTTATTAATGTGGCCATAAATCGAGGAGAAGCAAACCCGAAACAAGATGCAAACAAATCCCAAACTGGGTTTCCAGAGGGGGAGTTGCAGTTGCAAATGCAATATGGCCGCAATGTGTGGCAACTGAGGACATTTGGATTTGGGCAGTGTGTCGTCGCCGTTTTTCAGGCAAATGGTGGACACTTTTAGAGGGGCACGGAGGGGTTAAGAGGGGGTGGCGTGCTATGGGTAAAGCGTTGAAAAGAAATACACGAGCGTTAAATTTATTTAAGCCAAAGATAAGGCACGCTAAGCCATGGCCAAAAGGATTGAAGTCGAAACCAAATGCACCGGAAAAATTAGGAAAAATTCGTGTTGTCATAGAAATATTTTGTTTTCAACAACATTTTTTTTTTTTTAATATACAAACTTTGATAATAAAGTTATCTTCTTAATAGTCATTTTCCTTGAAAAACCAAAACTTATCTTAAGAGTTAAAATACGGAATAGTGGTTAATCTTTTAAGACATCGCTTATTTATTAACGATTCTTTTAATAAATCACTAATTAATTGTATGACTTTTTTTAAGACTAGAATCCAATTCAAATTAGTTCCAGAAACTCTATAAATTTCTTTCAGCGCAGCTTTTACCAGCACAAAAAAGTGCCTATTGCATATATGCATAAAACACAATCCAGTATAGCAGTGCATAGATCGGAATAAGGGGCTGTGGGTTCGGGGGGAACTACTCCTGCTGTGTGTGTTTCTATATCTTTTTTTTTGGAGTACTGGTGTGTGTGTGTTGTGGGGACAACAAGTTTCCCGCAGCAGCGACAGGAACTAAATCACGTGTTTGCCGCAGTGCCTGGCTGTTTTTGTTGTATCTTCTAACTTGACTTTGGCCAAGTCATGACGACAGGTTCAAGATCTTGCTGGGCAACTTTAAAGGAGATCGGTGGGTGGAACGCGGGGGGTTGGGAAAAGTCGGGGAGGGAGTTTGGGGAGTAAGGGGAGTATATGGGGAGGAGGCTCGAACAGATCGTCAGGCTGCTTAGCAGCGGCTTACACATGTTTGTTTTGTCTTCCTCTGTCTTTTGTTGCGACTTACCGTTAGTTAGATGTATGCAACAAGGAGAAGAAGCTGAAGAAATCTCGTTGCATGCGGCAGGTTTTTCTTAGTTTTTGCTCTCCCAATCGCCTGAAATAATATCTAATAATGCATATAATTTTCACATGCACAGCGAATCGCCGAGAAAGAGGAGGATCGCTGGGAAAGAAGTCTAAGGAGGGGGCAGCAACTCTCGTAACCCGGCAGGGGATATGATATCATTAAATATTATGATCAAATATTGCTGAGCGGCATTTTGAACTGAATTAGCCCCGATAGGAGATCGGCGAGATGCCGCCATTTGTGGGATGCACAAGGGAACGAGGGGGAAGATCGTGGAGAGTATCTTATAAATAGCGATAATATTTAGCTGTAATGCCGTCGATATCGCGGAGAGAGGAAAACCAAAGCGATGATGGCCTTCGCTTAGAGATTGACTATCGGTTTAATTATCCGCGATTAGGACTTCATCTGGGAATAAGAGAGACGTTATTGAGCTCGGAAACTGATCAAAGATCAGGAAAATAGGATAATGAAAGATGCTATAATAGATAAGAAATTGGGAGCTACGTAAAGAAGATTAGTAGATAAATGAAGATGTTATTCTGTGTTATTCTTTGTAAAAGATTGCTACAATGATGGTTGAACGAAGACCAGATAACATATTATGTAAACTCAACATCTAAATTTATATTTATGTATTTTAGCTTACTTTCTTAATATTTATTATATGTATGTTTTACTTGATTTAGTTTACAAAGAAAGTTAATAATATACTTGATAAATGTTTATTCTAATTTTTAAATTTATATGCCACTTTTACCTACTCTCCTTCAATTATATTTCTATGGCGTGTCAGCCTTATTTAAAAATAATTGCAAGTTCCTTTCTTTGAATTGCTAGCCCATCTAATAGTTTTTAATTCACTGTATTTTTAACAAATGTATTTCGCGCATGCAAAGACAGCATCCGCAAACAAACAAAGCAGAAAATGAAAAGGTTTACGAACAAAAAACAAACGAATCAAATTTGCCACCAATCTCGTCCGGCGCCGTTGCTAATGTCAAGTGATTAATTAAAATGAAATGCTAAATGAAATTCCGATTTTATTTTCACTGCTGCCCAACCGCGGCCCGCATTATTTATTTATTTAAAAAATATTAAAACAAATTGCACTCAATTCACGCAAACAAAGCGGCAGACAAATTTTTGGCAATGGAAAAGGGAAAGAAAGATATAAAGAGGGGAAAAAGAAAGTGACTGAAGGGTTTTTCAATTGTATAACACTCGCCGTTAGATTGATAAATTGTCAATAATTAAAGCAGCGGCGATCAAATTGATGAGCTGATCCGAAGACGAGTCGCGTTGCGAGTTTTTTGAGGTATAGCTCTTCATTTTGATTGATTTCAATGGGGTTTCATGGCTCAAGTTATGCAACGTGTGGGCCCGAGTAACATTCATAGGATAAGAGAAATTAAAAATAAATTTATTGGAATTTTTGCAATTGCAATCGCTGCCGCGCCCATTGAATTACAGACTCAACTCGAGCGCAATCTCCTGGGTAATCAGCAAACACAAAGGAAAAGAGCCGTGGAAAAGGGAACTCAATAAAAGGAATTTCCTCTTATCGCCTTAGAAGCGATGTTCGCGATCTTTAGCCCCCTTCTTTTCCCGATATCTTATTCTGAGTCCAAGTGGGCGCCCGCAGACTCTTCGACCTAGACCTTTATCAAAAAAAAGTCAAACTTCGATCCAAAGGACAAGTGACGTTTTCCTATAGATTGTGTCTTCAAGTGGGAAACCTTTCGATAGTCGGGAATGATCAGTTATAGATTGGAAGAGGCTTTATAATTTACTATTATATTTTATATTTATATTTTATATATTTATTTATATGTTATCTTTTTATAAACACCTTTGAATTTTTTATTAATTTAAAATTTTCTTTTATCTCTTTCCAGGTAATTAAAATAAAAATATTCCAAAATGCTTCGAATTAACCGTTACAGGGGTGAGTTAATTAAATGAACAAACAAATATTTTATGGAGGAACATTTCTTTGAGCCAGGTTACATTCTCTTCATTGCTGCTTGTAGAGAACCACACCTTTAAAATTCATGCACCTTAGGTTTTTTCATCACTTCACTGTTTTAAAGAAAAAAAGTTCCTAGACACGCACAGCTAAAAAAAAGAAGAGAGCACGCTATCAATTTAACAGCATCTGTCTATGATGCATGGGATCGAATTCCCCGCTCGATTTCGATCCTCTGCAGATTCTTCTCCCCTTCCCCCCATCTCCCCTCTTCCACCCACACGCTATTGAGGGATTTTTGCAACTTGTCCTAGACAACATTTTTCCAAGGAACCAGCATGTACACACACACACACTCACGCGAATAGCCACCGCCGACTATTTATAGATTCCTCTGATCCTCTGTCGTTTTTCCTCTCTAGAGCCCTTCACTGAAAAAAAGGATCTTGAAATCGATGGAGTTTTATGGGCTCTGAAATTAATACCGTAGAAATAATTTAGTTTGCAAAATTAAAGCGAATAAATGTTAGTTTTCAAATAGGTCGGTTGATTAATCTCTTATAATTATTAAAATAAATATTCTTTCTTCATATTAATTTTTTTATTGTTTTGGCCATGTAGGGTTTTTGCTTTAAGTGTAAGCCACTTTTATTAACCCATTAATTACCACCATTCAATAAATCAATCAAATACTTTGTATATCCCTGCAAGACAGTAGACAATTTATAACACTTAGCAAAGAACAGGCTTAGCCCTTGCTAGAATTTATTTTTTTTTTTTTTATCGATAACATATAAGTTTTAAATAAAAATAAGGTAAAACTAATTGTTCAGCTTCGTCATAGCTTGAATGACATTTTCCGTAGATAGAACTGAAGCTATAAACTGCCAAGACAACAAAGGCAGCCAAATTACGAACTTTTTTCCGCGCTTTTTAATTTTGCTTGTAAAATAATTAAGCTGAAAATAATGAAACTTAATCCCCGCCACAAGCAGCGAAAAAATGCGAGTGGGGGAGCTTTAACTGGGTTGCCTCAATAACCGCTGGGCGGGATTAACACAGTTTTTTCGCTTCTTTTCCGTGGCCATATCCCGCGGCATTTTAAACAGTAGCCGAAAAGAAGGTAAACACCAGAAAAAGCACAATTGCCACCGCGTATCTCCCCTTTATAGGTATGCAGCTACTGTGAAAATGCTTCCACTCAGAAAAAAATAATTACCTTGGCATATCAGAACAAATTAATGTGCCACTACTTAAGCTGCGTTTTAAGCTGCTTTTGTCCCTCTTAAGCTTTTCCAGTCGCAGGTCCTTTTATAAAGCTCTTTTGCAGCATGGATGATATTTCATTGCCTTGGTAAAAATGTCATTGGTAGATATTCAACCACTACTTAGTTTTGAGGGAATGATTTAAAATGAAGTTCAAGTCAATGTTATAAAGCAAAAATTAGTTACTTATTTTTTTTAATTTTTATAAGCATAGTAAAAAGTATCTCTATTCATGATCATTTTACATATCCCAAATAACATTCTGTTACCAACTCGACGTGGACTCCTTTTGGCCATTGGACATTGCATCATGTTGAATAAGCTGTTACGTTAACGTAAGACACGTCAATGGGGGCGAAACTTCCATCCCCGATTTTTTGGGGGGGCGTGGCATTCGTTTTAATTAGCCCTGAGGGGCTGTGCATGTTACCTTTCATTGCCCCAAAGCTTGTCAAAAGTGCAAACAAGTTTCCGACAACGGAAACTTTTAATGCCTCCCCTTTTCTCCCGAAACTCCCACAATGATTAGCCATATTCGAGATGAAACCGAAACCAAAACTGAAAACACCATTTATGAGGATGAGTAGCCAGAAAACTCGTGTCTGTATCACTTTCCTCGATTGTTTCCTACTTTTCCCGCTGCATGAAAATGCAATAAAAAGCAATGATGAAGAAACGAAGAAGACAAGTCGACAGCGAAAATAAAATGATTTAAAATGAATCGCAAACTTTGAACTCGGACTTGAATATCGGCAACCACAAAATAAAAAAATTGCATCTTTTTGCATCTATGAATTTATAGCTATTTTCGCGTGGGCGACTTTTGTTGTTGTTATTTTTTATTGTGACTGTCGAGATTTCATAATAATACAGTCGGCTTTGTTTTGTTTGTTAACCTGAAAAGTGAAATGCATTTTCGTTGGTCGTTTTTTTTTTTTTTTTGGTTTTTGTTTGGTGGGTGGCGAGGGGGAAAATTATCGCTTTATCACGATTCAAACGGTACCACTTTCTCAGCTTCATTTGTAGCAATAATTATGCAATTTGCTCTTCGTAGCTGCGATTCAAATCCGAGTCCGAATCCACAGTTGAAGTCGAAATCGGAGGCCCCTGCAATTGTTGCATTTCCCTCGTTCGCTCGCTCGTTTTCATTTCAATTCGATTTGAAGACTCAGTGCATTATAATTTCTGTTGTTATTTATAATTGTTGGGCATCCGAGTATTGTGGGTGCTCACTTTTCTCTCAAAAAGGGGAGGGGTATAAAATCGTTGGTTTGCATAGTTATCACTCGCCAGATATCTTTTTTTCGGGTAGCTATAACAACGTAATTGTGAAGAAAGAAACGATTCGAGGCGATTTTTCGGTTATGACAAATTAATTGGCTGCAATTGTTTTGTCTGGCATCGAACCGAGAAAGTTATCGATGGGTTTATTGCACACAATTGGTGCAAGGTATATTTATCTGTGAATGCAGATTAGGTGGTTATGAAAGTAATAGATACCCGAAATTGGTTAAATAATAATTATTATCATCTTGGCAGTGGGCAAACAAAAGCAGCATTTACTCGTTTGTTGTTATGGTTTTGCTTATGGTTAACCGAAATTCAAGACAATTTGAATTTATTGACTGTAATTTGATAGTTTTTGTTTGGAGAAGGATTAAAGATAACGTTGCCAAAATCAGAAGAAAAGCTATATGCAATCACAGTAACAACCAGAAGTAGTTTAATGTATTTAAAGATTTAATGGAGGAGTTTTAGTAAAGACGAAGCTCTCCATTTCCTGAATTATCCAGCTTACAAAAAATGTGAGTGTGACACGACAAGAGCGATAAAAAGTCAGTGAAATCCGCAGTGGCACAAAAAATTCGTGTCAACGAAGTGTGTCACAAATTTGACCAAAATAACTCTTAACCCATTAACTTAAACTTTTCGTTCCGTATGATCTCCCATTGATTGCCCCGCAGACGAAATTTGATCGATCAGCGGTTGTTGTTCGGTTGTTGTTGTCAAATATTTTTGCCAGCCGCAAGGCAAAACTTTTTCTTTTCTTTTCATTTCATTTCATTTCGTTTCGTTTTTTCACTGTCTGGCTCTTCTTTTTGCCGGTTATTATTTCTCCACATTTTTTCCATCACAGTTTTTTGAGGCACTCGGTATGTGGACCACTGTAATTGGAGATGCGACGATGTCTGTAGCCCTTTGCTTCCTGATCGAAAATGTATATACGAGTACGTATTTATTTTCCATAACGACGAAACGTGAATCGAATTGTTAGATAAATAGCGTAAGGTATTTGGCAACCTTCTTCCTGAAAAAGAGTTTTCGGTTCCGTCAACAAAAATTAAATTTAAACAATTTAATTTGCCAGCAATTTCATGTGCAAAGCAAAATTGTTGAAATGGCTTAATTAATTTGCCCAATTTTTTCGTGTTTTATTTTTTTGTGCTTTTTTCGCCAGGGAAACACATTTAACTTGGTCAAGTCAATTGCCCAATCCCAAAATGAGACCCAAGCCCAGTTAACAGGAAAAAAACCCAAACAAACCTCGACAAGCCCTCAGATAAACGCCCACTTGACTTCCCTCTCTTTCTAACCGCATCGCTCTGTCCTTTTCTCACTAGGTTGTTCGATTTGGTGCGACTAACTCACGCCTACGATTTTACAGCTTTTCGCTTGTTGTCTGGACTTAATTTGATAAGATTTATTTCGATCCGAATGGAGAGTCGAGGAAAAGGCCAAGAAACCCAGCGAACATCGAACATTGAGAAATGTTTTCTGCCCTCAATAAATTGTAGGAGGAACAGAAAACATGATAAAAAATAATACTTGAACGAAATCGTTTAAATAAAACCAGTAAATGTTTTTTTTATATTTTATTTTGTTTTTTTAAAACCTTTTTGATATAGCGCATATTTATGTATTACAACGATCATTAATATAAAACGCAATATTATATTCCGCTTATGTTGTTCGTTATTTTTTTCAGTGTGTATATCTACATCTATGGAGCAAACATTTAAACACAGTTTGAAATAGAAATGTAAACGTTTGTCTGATAAATGGCCTAAACGGGCCTTGTTTCGGGTTCTCACTGAGCACTCTAGATTGGAGAGTGTGGGTGATCTTTATTTTCTGTTTGTTTTGTTTTTGCCCGTCGGTGGGTGTATCTATCGGCTACTGATTGGATTGGAGAGCTACTGCGGTCCACAAATAAATGGGTAAGGGGCTAAGAGCGGCGGAAGAGATATGAAGTGGTTTTGGATAAAGACTATTTGGGTCGTAGAGAGGTTTCATATATCTAAGTTGGTATAAAAAGTTAGCTTGCATTGTGCGACCATTTTCTAAGCTGTATATTTTGCTAAAAATACATTAACAAACTCCTTCAAATTCAACAATATATGTAATTAACAAACATTTTTGCCTTTAAAATGCAGAATAATGTATTCTTTTGTATAACATTTAGGTTTATATTAAACTCCTGAGACTCCATATTTTTTCCACATTTTCCCACAATGATCCGCTGGTTCTTTTCTTCCATCAAACTGTCAATGTGAAAGTTGAGACTTGGCTGGTCTCTTGTTGCGTTTTTTCCATTAGCCTTTTTTTTTGGCTTAACCACCCGCCATGTAAATGTTTTGGGTTGACCCGCTCCCCCTGCTAGTTCAAAAGTTCATTGTCAAGTCTAATAAAATGTTCAAATGACACGTTAAGTGTCAGCAGCTACAAGAGAGTTTCCCTGGCTTTGGGTTCCCTTTGCACTCAGTTTGAAATACCGCCGCGGCGAGTAGCTAACAAAAGGAAAATGGAAAAATGCTGGAAAACGGGGAAAACTGGCAAGCCGAAATATATCGTTTACCGCTCTATCTATGGCCCTCTTGCTCTGTTCCCTTTTTGTCAAATGATGATAAATCGTGACCCGCCAAAGCCTCAGTGAAAATGTTTCTGCAATAGCATCTCCCTCCTTCAACTTATGCTACACTTTAAAAAATAATATGGTAGACATTTTGGCATATAAAAATGCAATATTGTTTGCAAAGTACCTAGTAATAAAAATGAAATATTTTGGATTTGCTAAGAACCTTTTTTTAAATGATTAAATGAGTTATTATTCATGAAAAACAGTAAAATTGTTTTTAAAGCCCTTTAAGAAGATATTTGTATATTTATATTAGTTTGAATTATCATCAAGAAAATCCCTTTTTTTTTCTCTGTTCGGCTCTTTTCTTTTGAGTGACGTGGAGGGACCTCCAAGAGGGCTACCAATGTTGTATTTTCCTAACCGTTTTTACCACCTTAACAGGATCTGCGGCACTCGAAACTTGACATTTCAGTGAATTATGTAGTTTTTATGCTAACTTTGATTTATGTGATTGTATGAGTAAATGAGTGAGTGCACTGTTGGCGCTTAGAAATTAGGCAAATATATAATTTATGAGCAACCAAGTTGTCGATGCTCAAAGGTTCGTACCCTCCAGGTAATCGTTGTGTGTGGCTTCACTTCGGTTTTGATTTAAATGCAAATTTGGGATTTTATTACCTGGAGTATCAGTTGAGGAAACGTCACCTTTTCGCACCTTTAATCACGATCCCAGTTGAGTGACAAGTAAATATAAAATTTATCTATTCGCATTTGCATTTCTGAAGATGGATGGGGGAATATCGAGGCGATGGAGCAATCATTGCAACAATGTTGAGCTTATAATTGGGAAATTGAAGAAACCTTAGAGTAAATTGAAGTTAAAGGGAGAGTCACATTTGATTTTAAATAGAAATATATGTGTATGTATTTGTATGTATTTTAATCACAACCTTTTGCTGTTGCTAGTTTAAAAATAATAAGAAACAGCATTGTTGTTTAATTAAGAGCAATATTTTACTATAAGCTTCTCTTCTTAAAGCTCCGTTTCAATAATTTCCACAAGTCTCCGACAAATCATTCACAAACCTTAATAAGTTTCGATTTTGACATTAACCCTGAATGAATGTCAATTAAATTTCATCACAAAAGCTGGTGACAAATCCCACTTCAAGGTCGCTGTTCAGCCGACTGAACCTGTGAACGATAACGATCCATTGATAAAATGCCAGAGCTATCGGTACAACTTCCACTTGCGACTTACAAGCTCATTTGTCAGCAGAGTTCGCGGAGCACGAGTATCTGTATCTGCGAGTACGCGAGTATCTGTATCTTTGCATCGCCGGCGACCTTGCCGAAGTGAAACGGCAAAAGCAATCAGCTGCCATGAAATGTGTGTCTGGAGTGTTACAAATTGGCAAACAACTATAAAAAACTGCACAATAATATAAAATAAATGAAGTGAGCGAAACATGGCTGAGGAATTTTTTAATTTAGATAATTGAAAAGAGAGCTAAACAAAAAGAAATTCTCAGTAAACGAACCAAATCATTCGTTTACAATCCGAACGCAATTCCAAATTTTATTTTTAGTGCGTAAAGTGTTTGCAATTATTTAATCTGAGTTCTATTTTAATAGGTTTATATAAATTGACTGCCATGTGTGATTTTTATTATTTTATATCAAACTATTTGTTATTGACTCTTTAAATTATTCACAAAACACATCATAGCTTTGCTATTTTATAATTATTTAATAAACAATTTGTGCGGTTTAATCGGGAGAATTTATTATTAAGCCGATTGTCGTTTTCCGTTTGATTGATAAATATTTGATTAACATAATTTGATGCCATAAAAATTGCATACCACGTTTGTATAAAATAAAAAATGAGGTACAATTTTTTTCCTGCTCAATCGTGTGTGTGTGTAGAAAACAGTTATTTAATAAGTATTTGTTGGTTATCAATTGTGTTATTTTTGACCATATTATTTCTATCGTTATATAGACGTGCCAATCCCAAACTGCGTCAATTACGTTTGAAATTGAATCCTATCTCTGCACCGCAAAATGTCAAATGCATCAAAATCAAATCGAAAGAAACACGATCAGACTAATTAAAGAAAATAAAAACAGTGGAAGCAATAAAAACCACTGCCGACAAGCCAAATTAATTAAAAGCAAAAATACAATCAAAAGTAAGCAAAGCAAATGCCACTTGTTGGCCAAAAAGGTCCCCATAGCCGAAATAAAACCCAGCCCAATACTGAGGGCCCCACCAACTTGAATCCACAGATGTTTTAGGTGTGTCCTATCCACGGCCACGCCCTCTTCTTCAGCCCCAAATCCCCTTCCCAAATCAGCTTTGTTTACTTTCTAATACATGATAGCCGGGCCAGAATCGCAGCCATGTGAACTTGGTCAACTTGCTGTCGGTTTATTAAAGGTCAACTTCAGTAGGGGAACCACATAAAAATTTATAATAAACTCAACTATTCGTATTGACTACTTAAATTATCCGTATGGAATGGCAATTGAATAAACTATTGCGAAACGATACGCCTGTTTTTTCTAATTAAAAACATGTTTCTTTTAAGTAGAATTCGGAAGAATGAAAATAACATTTTTTTCTTTATAATTGCTATAACTGCAGTAAAATCAGTGTGATATCAGAATTTTATAATAAGCAAATCTGAAGCCAAACTACAAGTACTCTTTTTAAGGGTATAATTATAGCCGCACTTATTTATGTTTATAGTTTATTATGCTGTCGATATTGTTTTTATTGTGTTTGAACTCCTTTGGGCCTTTTCAACTGGAAGCGCAAAAAAAATTGAATTTAATTATTTGTAATGCCCGTTTTTAAGTTGGCCCAACTGATTGAAATTTATGCCAGCTTTTGTCTGCATAGTTTATTAATATTTCTATGACTTTAATGTCTCTTTTTGCGTGCTGAGTTCCTCGTAAACCTTGCGATTTTTTATGGTACAGCGATTTTTAGTGCTTTTCAATTGATGTTTATGGATCTATGGCGGTTTGTTTATGTTTATTGGATAAAAAAACAGAAGATTATCGTTGAAATCGAATGCCTTGAATCTAATCCATAAAAGTTCGACTATTAGATGGCCAACTCGACGCATAACTCCCACCCAAAAAAGTCCGCACCGTTAATGAGCTTAAATACAGTAGAATCCGGTTATAACGACTTTCAAGGGACCGACCATTTTTCGTCGTTATAACCGGAAGACGCACTAAGCAAAAGGAGGAACAAAAAATTTTTTTTTTGATTATTTAATGGTTGCTGTGTTTGTAATAGGTTTTTAAAATAAATCAAATTAATTTTTTAATTAAAAAGAAAAATTTAATAAATTAAATTCAAAAACATAGGTTTTTCTAAATACTGAAAACTATATGAGCTTATTTTTGCACATATTGCATTTGGCAAATTAAAACATTCAGTTTTACTCGGAAAAAAGCAGAAAAAACTAGAAATATAACGGGACATCTCATGGAATAGACTATGAGGTCTGCACACACAGTGTGACGTCGGCATTGCACTTCGACTGTCTCTCTCTCGCAGCAGCGTTGTTAAGGCGACAGCTTAAACTAACAGAGAGTTGTGCCAGTGCAAGATCCTTCGTGTCGCTGCTACGCACACAAGCAAGGGTGCCGATCACTGACAAATACATACATTTCTAACAGCGTGTTTTGATGCTTAAATTTGGAACTATGGCACTGTATTTTTTCCGGTACGACGCAATATCCGGTTAAATTTTCCAATTTTCTTGAGAAATTTCATTCTTATAAGCGGTTTGTCGCTAAAAGCGGAAACGTTTTAAGCGGAGGCCCTTTCATATAACTTTGTATGGGGACCAACCAAACCATCGAGTTTTCGACGCACAACCCGGACGGACACTATAAGCGGAGTCGTTATAACAGGATTCTACTGTATATATAAAGTTTTCGCTGCGGTTAAGAGATTGTCTGTGTTGGAAATTCCGTATTTGGGTTTGTTTTATTTAAATATCAAAACCATAAATTCGAATGCAACTGTCAAGTGCAGCATTGTTAGTGTGGGGCCTTATGGGGTTAATGTGCGCATTGTGAGGCTATTTATTTTTCCAGCTCGACTCTCCTGTTCCACTTAGTTTTTTCAGCCTGAGCTCTGAGAATGAAATCGAAGTGCAAAAAAATCACACTGGGTGCGATCCTTTGTCAATTACCGACAATTAGTAATGGAACTATAGTTTATTCAAAGTTGAATGGTGTCTATATAAAAAGTCTATGAGATACCTCTAAAAATAACAAAAAGAAAATGAATAAAATAAATAAATTTCAGACAAAATTTAATGCAAGAATAAGAACTACAATAAATAACCAAATTCACCGGAAAATAAGATTTCTTTATTTATTTCTTTACTTAACAAAAAAATCAATCACATTAATTCAGTCGACAGTGTTGTAATCGCCACTTTAACATTCAAATTTAGATAATAAACTTTGACAAGTTTCACAAGAAATTTGGCCAACCCCCAGTAAATGTAAATTTATGGGCAAGGAGATCTCCTCCCTTGATGTCGCATGTCAAAATGATTTTGGCCTTTTCAAGTTGTGCCGCCAAAGCTTTTGACGCAATTTGCATTTTATTCGCAATATATTGGCGCCGCAGCTTCTGAGAGGAAAAAATTGTATGGGGGCGATGCAGGAGAAGGCCATGCGACATATTTTACAATGTTTGCCATATTTGATTGATTTGTTTTGCCAGCGATGCCCCGGCGCCAGATTTTGTTCGTTGATTGAAGGGAAGCGAAAAATGGAGACCAAGGTCTTGGGGGATAGGAAGCGATTTTTTCCAGCTGTTTTGCATTTTCACACATTTGTTTCATTAGTCGAAGCAATAAAATACGAATAGAAAATCCAAGATTTTTTTTGGTATGAGACCACACATTTGGTTTCCATTTCAGGCGTCAATCACAAAATCAAATGAAAAACATAACTCAAAAACATGAAAAAAATCTTCGAAATGATAAATGACAATTGGGAATGCTAGAATTCTCTAGGCGAGAAACTTTTTATTTTTTCTCATGGTGGGAAAGAAAGTTTTACTGCCTTTTGATGATTAGCCAAAGGTCGTGTTGATGTTATGCAATATTCTGTAGGAACCCAAGTGAAAGTTTCCAACGCACTTTCAGTTTTTCTTGTTTCCTATAGCGGGTGAAAATGTTTTGGGCCCCCAACTGAGAGTCATCTTCATGATCATCAAGCATTGAGTGATCCCAAATGGTTAAAGAGATCTTTATCCGAGAATTTTGTGTGGGCAGCGGGACTCTCGAAAAATTGTTGAGCCCGAGCTGGAGACTTTTGGAGATGGCTTATTAAAAATTCTAATCACATGCAATCACCACGAGTCGGTTGGAGGTTGGTTGGTTGGATCTCTTTGATTGTTGTTCCCCAGTTTGTTGGGACCAGTACAATGGCCCGAAGTCGCCGACGGTTATCGATTAATCATCAAATTAAAAATTACCACTGGCAAAGAGAGCGTGGAGCGTGTCCAAAACAACATGAAACACCTCGAAAGGCAATTGGAGCTTTTTTTTTTTTTATTTCTTTTCGCTGTTCTTTTTGGCACTTAAACTACGTCGGGTCAGCCAATTTAAACAATATCTAGAATTTCGTGGTCGGAGTGGGGTGAAAAAAATAAAAACCACACGAACTTCGATTGGAATTAAAAGTTTTTGGCAATTGTCTGGCTCGATTTGGGCAATAAAATGTGGGGAGCATGGAGTTCGGGGATGGAAACGTGTGCTATAACTAGCTATAAGGATTGATAATTGCCAGAATTTGTGGGATAAGCCAACTGAAAGCGAAAAAACACGATGGGGCGGACTCCAATGAAGCGTGGAAAAGTTTTTTGCCAACTAATCGATTTATTTTCGACCGAGTTACGTGAGCTTGTTTTGAAATAGACTTGTATGAGAAGATTTTCTTACGTCTTTCAAGGTCAATATGCCAGCTTTTCTATAGTTAATTTATACGTTTGTCTATATAATAATTATTAATAATAATGATATATCTAGGAAATAGCAAACATGCCTCGCTTTCTTTGCAAGGTCACTCCCCTTTTTTGACAGACCCATTTCTTGGAAACTTTTTAGACTGAAAACAAAACAATTGACTCACGCGTTACATAAACAAAGAAATTCACAAGTATATTAAAGTCGTAAATTAATTTAAATATTGCAATGGATCGCAATCTTGAGAATTTTTCTCTGATTCTTTCAGCAATTTGTTCACCCATAAATTTTCCTTTGAAGCGCCGTCAATTTGAATAACAAAAGTAAACTTTTTTTTTCAATTCAACAAAAATAAAATAAATAAAGATTCATAGAACAAATATATTTTTAAGAGATAAAAATTATTAAAAATAATAAGATATTTAAAATGCTGAACACATTTGGTGCTGATAAAGTAATAAAATTTCAAAGGAATTAGCCCTAATGTTAGATTTTCCTGGGTGTCAGCTTACACTTGCCATTGTCTCATTCAGATTAATTAAATCAGATTCTCTCCAAAACTCTTATCACAAATTTGTCATCGGCTTGTAAACAGATGAGGAAGACTCAGCCACATTGTGATCATAATGAAGTTAAACCGCTGATACGATCGCTCGACGCCCAGACAATTAAAAACCCGCACCACAAAATCAACCCAGAAGAATTGCAAGAGGAGAGCGGCGAAGACCGAGCTGCAGTGGCTCCGATCAGCTGGTTGTATGGCAGCTCTCTTCGGCTTTCTTCGGAGAGCCAACGATGCGAAGTCGGCCGGAATCGAAGCGCTATAGCTGCGCAGAGGTCTCAAGCTCGACTGAGCGATCAGTTCGCTTTCAGCGGTCGTCGCGTTAACTACCTTCGGTGAGGAGGGCTCATAGGATATATAGATATAGCTACACCGATCTCTGAGGGGCTCCCACGCCTTCGTCAAGTCTTCGTTGGCTGACCGTGAAGTGAGTTTCGTTCTGTTCGCGCAAATTACAAACTGTTGCGGAGCTTACAATACATTTTGGCCAAGTTCATTCACGTTGCGCCATAATTAATGTAACGTAACGCTCGAGTCGAAATCGAACGTTGAATTAATTGCAATTCGCAAACTGTTTACATTTCGTATATTTGATTTCTGATTTCCATTTTCGGGCATTTCCGTTTCACTTTTGAGCGCGCATTCGAGCGCAACAATTAATTGCAGGCAATGCAAATTGTCCGTGATTGTTTATGATTGCCAGTTTGGCAACAAGCGCCGCAAAAGTGAAATTTCCCTCAAACGCACATAATAATACAACAAATTAACATAATACATTTTTCAGTTTCTCGACAAAAAAAAACACAACAAAAAAAAAACAACCAAAATTGATAACCGTTAACTGGCAATACAAAACCAGAGACGTAAGCCAATTTTCAGCTAAAATATGGCCCATAAATAAAGATAAAAAGTAACCCTCGAGTGCAAACAGAAAGCAAACTGTTTAAATATTTTAACGAAAAATTCTTAAATATGTCTGTGGAATTGATGCAAAAACGAAAGTGCTCGAAGCGGATCAGCGGTTAGAGAGAAAGGCAGGTAAGTGATGGGGAGTGGCGGGGGGAAAAGAGAGTTGGATCTGGCTGGGGAATTCCGTCAGTGAAAGATCGATGTTCAAGTGGAAATAATTCAGGAAGTTCTTTATCATTTGATCTCTGGTGAATGAACGATGTTAAACGAAAAATGCGAAGTGAAATGAGCTTCAAGAGAACGAGGAAAAGTATTTCGACATCTGCCAAGAATTTCGAAATCATCAATAAAGAATCGTCTTTAAAGTACGTTTAAAAAAAATTTCAATCAAAATTAAAACTTTATAACTTCAGTCGTTTTGTTGGCATAAAGTACATTTATCATGATCTTAAAGTTGTCCTATAAAAAGTTATATAAAACAAAATAAATTTGAAAAACGCTTTTCTTTCTTGTTTTCGTTTTGTTAACTATGTATATTTAACTTAATTTGTATTTTGCTTTGTCCAAATCGCATTTTCTCTCACTAATTTCGCTGCAATTGAACTCTTCCTTGGATCAGTGGGCTTATTCCCTCTTTCCATTGTTGGCGAAAACGATTTCCCTTTGTGCGAAAATACACTTACCCCTTTTCCTCATCGGTGGCAACCCACTAACTTGGTTTCTACTCCAATTTACTTTGTTAGCGAGCGTGATGATGACAAACACAACCTTTCACACTTAGCCAGTCAAGCCAAACACACAGAAAGAAATCAACAAATATGTCAATAAAGGGAATTTCCTCTTGTTGTTAATTTTTTCAATAAAAAACATTTTGAAACTAACCTTTAAACTATATAATTTATAAACCTTTGAATAAAGTTAAACATTTTGTTTTATACCTGAAGTAAAATGCATAAATTATTTTTGGGGCTAGGAATTTTTCTCTATGCCCCATCGAGTGAAGCTGGAAATTCGCCCTGTCATTCTCCGGTGATCTCTTGGCCTTCTCCATTCCCCATTTCTCCCCCCATTTCACCTTCTCTTTTCCTGCTCAGTTGTGACACATTTCCTTCGCCGGCCAGTAAAAGTTCTTTAACAAAGAGCTCAGAGACAATTTGTATGCCACGGACAAACATTTTTGCCAGCAAATTGAACTACTTTCATTTAAATCGGTGGAATGGGGGGACTGTATGGGGGGAATTAACATAAATATTTGATGCGATTTGCGAGCGAATTTGCTGTGTCAAATGCACCATAAACACTCAACTCAAATTCACCTACTTGGCTGTCTGTCATCGTTGGCCAGCTTTCATTCAGTTTTTTTTTTACATTAAACCAGACATTGGGGAGAGGGGCTCGCCTCCTTTTAAATGCAACTCCAGCACTCCGGCAATAAAATTCAAAATTTAAAGCGAAAAAGAGGCCACAGCCGAATAGTTGAAATTCGCTTGAAACACATTTTTCGCTTTTTGTGACAAGAATTTGCAAATGTCAACGAAAATTGCGAGTTTCGCATTAAGAAGAATTTGGCAAAAGGGGCGGTCGAAAAAGGGGAAATACCGAAGCTCCAAAAAGCCAACCAATTGTGATCGTTTTATAAGGTTTACTTCAATTTATTTCTTCCCTCTCGCCGTTTCTTATACAACTTTTGCATTTCTTTTCTGGGGCATTTTGTGCCTGGCATTTTTAAAGAGTCGAGAAAACGGATCCGTAACGGAATCGGTATCACATCAAAGGTTGGGACATGATATGCTCTCTGAAATATATATCGAAGATATCTGATAAAATGTGGAGTGTGTGATTCGTTTGTGTAATAAATATAACTCTTAAAGGATATTTTTCGTGGGAAGGAAACTTTGGTGTTCAATGAACACAAATAAACAAAGACTTATTGAAATAGAATATGTTTTTTCAGTTATTGGGAACCAAATTGTGATGACTTCCCATTTTCACTTGAATTGAAGCTCTCGAATTTTAGCTTGATTTCCCTTTGGTAATATTGTATTTCCATCCGATCTTTTCGTGTACTTTTCCACTTGTTATCATTCTTACCGTGGACGTTTCGCCTTCGCATGTAACACTTGTCTGGTCTGACTGACACTTTTGGTATCCGTCAGATACTTTTACAAGCTCGGTATTTCCATTACGATTGCGCTGCTCACTTCCCCCTCTTGTTAATGACAACTTTGCTTTTATTGCCAGACAAGAAACGAATTCAAAGACACTTGAATAAATCGAAAGGTATACAAATAATTCGGACACCTGTCGACACAGTATCTTTGTGCGGGGATGCCAATAAAAAGAGGAATCCAACTGTTGTAAATTCAATTGTTGTCCCCATGATTATTATTTACTGGGGAGCTAAAAATGATTTCTGACTCAATTAGAGGTTGTTGCTTCTTCGATCCCTCGTGAGCGGAGCTCATAGATATTTGCCGCTTGATTACCTAATTGATATTGTTATGGTGTCATAACCATTATCAGCCCTTCGTGCGATAAGCTGAAATTTATTGGCTGTGATCACCGAACAACCGAAAGGTATACTGTCATCGAAGACCAGAAGATTTCTCCAACTAATTAGACCATAAAGGAGCTCGCCGCTCTGGCCGAACTAATTCCCCGTGTGATTCAGATAAAACCACAACAAAGGTCACGCTTTAATTGATAAGAAAACAATGCATGACTCTCCACTTCTGCTTCTAGTTCGTTACTTTTCGAATTTTCTGCTCACTAGCTTGGAAATCCTCAGAGTCGAGCTTCGGGTGACGGGCCCTGCCCCGATAAAGATCGCACCCCAGACGAAAAGTCGGAGGCCCAGAACTCCGACAGGTGGCAGGTTCAGTTCATGCCACAATCGAGTGCACTCCTCGTGCAGAGGAAACGCAGAGAAAGATACAGATAAAGGTGGAGATACTGGGACGGCAAAACAGTAACAGAAACAGAAAAAGAACCAGAAAGCCAGAAAGTCTGAAAACAGAAACACTTTTAATAGTTTTGAACCTTTTGTGCCTGGGCTTCCACTTAAAATGTGCAGCGGAGCGTGCCTTTCTCTGGGGTACAAGTAATTAACCCATGTTGCCATTCTTCTTCGGGGCTGTGCAAAACATTTAATTGTGCCGATTGCATTTCCACCATACCTCAAATGCCAAAACACACACAAATTAACTCCACTCGGTGCGGAGATCAAAAGTTCTTACCGCCGCTACGGTTCTTGACATATTCAAAGTATTTCCAAGTCGGGGTTATTAAAAGTACCAACTCACCATCATCATCTAAGCCCGGCTATCTCATAAAAACAAAAACCGCCTGGCTATCCGGGTTATATAAGCACCACAAACATCGCACAGCTCCACAAATGTCACACTCGAAAAATTAAAGCACAAAACATAAAAAGAAGCCCAGTTAATCCCCACTGAAGCCAATTAGTTGCTTCCGTAATTTCTTGGTATTATTCTAATTAGCTTTTTCGGCTTTACTTTTGTTTTTGGCTCTTGGTCTGATTTAAATTACTTTTTAACAGCCCGAAGATTTATTTGCTTATACGCATAAAGATTTTCAAAACAAAATGAAGCGATGCTTAGAGCTAAAATAATTTATGGGGGAATGCATTTTTTCGTTAGACTTGATAGTATAATTCCTGGAAATGAACTTCTTCGATGTGGGGAAGCTTTGTTGGAAAATCAAAGTTAATTTCGTGGAATTACTCTATATGTATAGGCGCAGATGGTTTTTTATATTTTTCTCAGATTGCAGTTTTTATGATTGTGGAAAATAATTTAATTAAAAACTGAACAGCAGACAAAGATATCGTGATTCGTCTTACCATACTACAAATTTTTTGTTACTTAAGAAATTTAAATCTTATTTATTTATTTTTATTCTGATAATAAATAGAGCTTTCAGCACCATTACCTTTTTCCATTATTTTCTCTAAGCCTGTCGTGCATAAATTCTTTTCCCCGAGTGCTTGTGTGCAAGCATATATTCCGTGTAAAAATCTGAAATATACCCAACTATCAAATAATTCATAACGTTCTTGCCACACATTTTTCCTTGCCCCTCTGTGAAACCCGACCCCTCCCCCCTTTTACGCACCTGGAGGCCTTCGCTGCGAAATGGGGGAACAACAAAAACAACAACAACACACACAACAGTAATAACAACAACAAAAAATGCGTTTAAGTCAAGTTTGCCGCGAGCTTCTCGAAAAGATTCGCCGCCGGCTGTAAGAGTGTGCTATGTGTGTGAGGCACAGTAAAGCTTTCCTAAAACCAACTAAGCGCTATAGGAAATTAATTTCGTAAAGCAATAAGCTTAAAAAACTGTACAGCCTTTCTTTCTTGGTATTTTATGACATTGAAGATCAGTTTCTATATCTTTTACGATTTATTGTAAAACAAAATAATACTTTATGATTTTATAAACTTTTCGAAATATAGGTACAATGTCTGATTTTCTCTGTAAGACAACCTTTTTTTTTTGTTTTTTGTATATAAAAATTGTTCTTAGCTGAGGTCTACTTTAGATCACTTTGTATGCGCGTTCTTCGTGTGTGGCAGCTGCAAGTCGACCTCAGACGGTGACGGCCCCTTCTTTCGCCCCTCCGGTGTGGCACTTTAGCTCGATATTTATGCAACGGCACACACTTCATCTCCCTCTGCCACCTATCCCCCTCTCCCTCTCCTTTCCTCCTCATCCTCACCTTTCTCAGCTGCAATTTAAGCGCACATTTTTCTTGGCAACACACATTTTCCTACTCTGCATAGGAGTAGTTTTTCCAGCTCACGCTCTCCCACTCGCTCTCATTGTTTGCAACACTTGGCGCTTGCCACATAACGACAACAGCAGCAGCATAAGTTGCAAGTTGCAACTGCAACATATGCAACAGCAGCAACGGGGCAATGGCAACAGCAACAGAAACATATGCAACAGCAGCAGCAACTGCAGCGTAGCATGACACATTAAATGCAAAACGGCAGCAAGGTGCGAAAAGGGCGGAGGAGGGGTTGCCATGGGTTAAGGGGGGAGCGGGGGGGAGAAGAAGAGGTTTAAGCCGGGTTTCGAACAGCGGTTTCTGCCGGCTGCTTCTTCTTGGCCATCTTGCACATGCTGCTGGCCTTTATTTAATAAAGAAATGGCTTGCGCATTTTTTAAGGTGCTCCACAACCAGGTGATGAAGGTATTTGCGGGGTATACTAATGTGTATCCATAAGATACTTTTATTTTAAGCACATACTTCTCCATACAAAAATTAGATAAAATTATAAAAATTAAAAAGAGTAGAATAATATTAGTAATATCATTAAAATGAAAGTTTTACTTATGATTCAGCTTTTATTAAATACCTGGTTGTATCTTAAATTCCTAGCAGCAACTCCCTTCTACACAACTTAATTTCCTATTTACGAATTTTGCCTCAAAATAAGGTACGACCCTCGTCCAGCATATCCTTCGTCCTTTTTTTACCCTTATCCATTTTACGCATAATAAACCGTATACTCGCCGCCGTTCTAACTGGTTACAGCCCGAGCAGCTGTTGCCACTCTGCATTCCTCTTAACCCTTGTTGCCGTTGGTGCTGCTCTTATGACAAAACAATTTCGAAGAGCAGATGTGACGAGATGGAGGGCACAGGTAAAATATGTGAAGATGGGAAAAGATAAAAGTTAGCAAGAATCCAAGGCAAGCTTGAAGGTTATTTTTGGCACACACATAAGTCGAGCAGAGCGGTCAACCCGCCGATGTTGATTATGTAAACGGATTGCAGTGGAAAGATCATTAAATGGCATTAGATAATAATGCCGCCTTGGGCCATCCGTCAATCCGTCGTTTCAGCATCGAACACACTTTAAATAATTGCACATTATGCCCCAGAGATTTTAATAAAATAATTAAATTGAAATATGCGGAGCTCGCTAGTTGGGAAATACAATTTTTTTTTTCACCACTTCAGAAAATTGAGATGGGGATAAAAGAAGGAGAGAAATAAGAAGAAGAAGCGACCGCAGAATGGGGCTACCCAAGTGGAAAAAATTCTGCGGGCTACCAATCTACGCATTTTTTAACCCCCCTTTCGCCTCCTCGATTTCGAGCTTGAAAAGAAGACCGACAGAAATGCGAAAAAAAAAACCCGAATGCGATAAACTGTTTTCATTTTACAGAAATTTGTTGAAAAGCATAAAAATTCAACAGAAAATATTAATTTCAATTATTTAGCTACGCGCCAAATCGCCAAGCTCTCGGATTTTTTCCCACCACAAAAAGGGCAGAGAAAAATGTGGAAAAAAATAAGAAGAGCTCCCAAAGAAGGCAGCACTTTGTTCGCTAAATGCGAGCAATTTGTTACAGGATTTTCATCGGTTCTGTGGGAAAATCTTGCGCCCGGGAAAAGGCAATTTATAATTATCAACTGTAGGTGGCGCTCTGGGAGCTCTTCGCATAGCGGAAGTTATTATAGGAAAAACTGCAGTTATGCCAGCTGGCTTTTCCAAAGAACTTGACATTGGCTGTCGGCTTCTGCTTCGCCGGCTTTGTCTTCCAATTCTGCATTCGCCAGTCTTCTATTTTCTTCGGCTTTACCTCTAATTAAAGACGACACTTTGGCATGTTTTGTGGCACGGAAATGCTTGAGACAACTTTGATGAAAGACCAGGTGATTTAAAAAGGGGTAAAAAGTAAAGAAGCCGACGAAGTTGGACTGAAATTGTCAAGTACCGAGAACTAAATGATATTTTAGCACGCCAATACAATGAAAGAGCTGCCGAAGAGCGGAGAATTTGATTGACTTTGATACTTGTTATTTAAGTGCTAAAATTGATCAATAGATGAGAAAGGCGTGGACTAAAGGAAGTCATTATTTTAATTCAATTAAGTTGACTTTGTAATTTAAAACAGGTTCTCTTATACTGAGTATTATTTTGCAAATAATTTCAGTAAATTTAGCAAGCGGAGCCAATAAAAAGACAATAACAACGACGACTTTGAATTAATTAAATCAATCCAATTCCGCACAAAGATTTAATTTCGCCACCACCAACCTTTCCGAAAAGAATTCATCACGAAATTACCTTTCCACACATTCTCTTTCCCTTTTTTTTTTTGGGTCCAATCTAAAATTGGCAACACTCATTATAAGAATACCGTATCAACAACCTTTCACACAGACTCACTCAGGCACAATCCCCCGTGGATTTTGGAGACCTCCTGAAAATTACAATTAAACCCAACTCCCAGACCCGAAAAGATCACTTCTCAGCGGGTGCTAATGTGAAATAAAATTAAAGATCTGTGAAGGAGAGGAAATAAATAACAGTAAATTATGAAATCTTATTTAGAATTGTTTTACCTAATTGCCGAAAAAAATTGGCCAAACAAAAATTACCGAAAAATATGTCGGCGATCGAACTTTAACCCCGGCGCAAAGTTGATTAACACTCGATAAGCAACGAGTTTTTTGGATATTTAAATCCATAAATACCAACCGCTCCACTCATGTTACACTTGCTAGGCGAAGATTAATCGCTTGACATCACACTCCGCTACAAAAAATGCGAGACCCGAACATTTTCTTACCTAATTTGATTAATTAAGCCTCTGGGAAACAAACAATACACTCTTTCTTTGGGAAGATCTGCTCGATAAATAATTACAATTAATATTCGGAGGCCGCTATAGTTTATCGTTTTTATTGTTGGTGGCTACATTGAATGGGAAATATATGTAATTGGGTGATATAATGCAGGTGCGTTAATAAGCTGAAGTTCCGTCATCGAATGACGTAGTTTAGTTGTCCGACTGAGTCAGGGGGATATGGCGTCGATATGGCTCATTGGGCGAAGCGATCGATGAGTTAATATTTATTTTTTAGTTACCGGCCGTCGTGTGAAAACTGAGCAACAGAAAAAGTGGTTGTCCATTCGAGTAAAATACCTCAAAGGTTCAACAACATAGAACTCGACTTGCAGAAAGTGGTATGTGAACTTAATAACTCATCTTTTCCGTTAAAATAAAAGCACGTAAAAACAATATCATCCATTATATGGAACACAATCTTGATGGATTCCTCCACCTTCGCGAGAATCTGAATCTTCCCCTTTTGGCCAAGGTCAAAGTTCTTTCTTAGGCCCTTGACTTTACATTTTGCAATTTTTCACGCACTTCTTCGGTTTGTTTTTTTCCTCAACCATAACCATTTTTTGGTTTCGGCACATGCAAACATGATTTTTTGTTGCCTTTCTTTTCATTAAACAATTCTTCTGTATTTTTTTATTTTTCGCTACTCTTCTCTTTTTTTTTTTGCGAACTTTAGATTTGCAAAAGTTCATTAACATTCTGTGTGTGTGGCCAAAAGGCAGAAAGAGCAAGAGATAAAGTTGAAAAAAATCCACTCAGCGTTTTCCATTTTAATGAAATGTAGCCTCGTTTTGTTTTTAGATTTTTTGTTCAATTAATTATGCAAATTGTTACAAGTCCAAAGAAGCATTCCTCCGCCTGCTTGTATTACCCATTTCTGACGAATTCAATTTAGACTTATGGCCACATAACAAATCAAAACTAAACGCTGGCATTAGAAACTCTTTCCAGATCTGCCATAAATAATTTGAATAGAAACTAGCTATCAAAACTCCCCCGAGTGACCCCAAAAAACGAAATGTGAGGCAGCAGAATTTAGTGAATTTTTGCATAAAGGTTTTTGTCAACTCTTCGCATGAGGGAATAGCTATCCATTCTTTTCGCTACTTTCGCTTTTGGGAAACCCTTTTGCTTTCGTTTTCAAAGTTTTGTTTTCTTGGCGTATAATTTGTTTGGCTAAATCTTTGTCTCCGCCTTTCGGACCTTCTCTTTCGTTTTGTGCGATTTTTAGAAACGCTTCTGTCAACCGCAGCGTTTAACCAATTTTTCTTGTTATTGTTGCGGTTTTTAATTGCTGGGATCGCATCCGTAAGATTCGCTTTTGTTTCTCGTCTCCGGTTAGCGCATAATGACAACTATTTGGGGGCTTGCTGGGAGCGAAAGTTTCGCTCGCCGGGATGGATGGATAGATAATTGTTTAAGTTTTGTAACAGAGCTCTCCCCCGACAACTAATTGACCATTACTTAAACGATTTTTGTGTCTGGTGGAAATTAGCTTTTGAATAGATTATTAATACGTTTTTATTTTACGTTGTTATTTTTCGATTATCCAACAGCTTACTACTCCAATTCCTATTACATTTAGCTAAAAGATTGAACCGGAAATCTTTGAACCAAAAAATGTGGCTAACCTTTGATTTTTATAAAAACTCAATTAAGAACAAATCGTCGATTTACTAAATACACCTTTTGGTTAACATTTTGTCTAAACTTTTGATACCTATCAAACTTATTTTGATCTCGATCTACAGAACTTAAATAAAAATCTGTTAAACAAAAAATGAAAATTTAAAATTTAATTATTACAAATTTAATACTCAACTTTGAAACTTTTAAAAATCCTTTAAAAGATCATAAGAAATTAATTCCCCAGATCATTTATCTGTTTTTATTTGAGTACCCTTATGTTTGCTCCTTGTGTTTTCCTTTTGTCTAACCGAAACCCTTTCCTTTTTCTATCCCAACCCTCTTCCAGATCTTGGTACCCTTAGCAACCACCACAGCAACATCAGCAACATAAACGCCAGTGGCAACATCCCACCGGCAACAACTTTTATCAGCACCACCACAAACAGCAGCAAGAAGACTACCACCGAGGCGACGACTGCGGGCAAACCTGCTGCACCACTGAACCCCGGCAAAATGGAGCTGCTGAGCAGCAGCACAGCAACAGCGACCACGACGACGACAGCCACGCACCACCTGCACCAGGCGACCACCACGAAGCAGCTGCTGGTGCAGGACTACCTGAGCTACGCCTCGCCACCCACATACTCCCGCCTGCCGCCCGACGGCCATGAGTTTCCGCCCAACTTCAGCGAGCCACTGATCATGCACAGCCACCCCCTGAAGGTCACCACCACCGAGTTGAGCTACGACATCCAGAACGGCAAGGGTGCCGATGAGGCCTCGGCACCACCGCTGCCCAAAACGGGACCACCGGCCACAGTTCCCCGGAAGGTGTACCGCCAGGACTTGGTCATCAATGTGGAGCCAGCACCCAGTTTGAGCCGCGACTATCAGCGATCCTTGAGCGGCGGCACACCCAGAAAACCCAGCGATTGGCGAAAGGACGAGAAGTCGGAGAAGTCGGTGCGCGACAAGATTGCCATGTTCTCGTCCAACAACGAACTGGATGCCATACCGCCCACTCCGGCCACAGCTCCGATTACCACATCATCCTTCTCGCGGAAACCCCTCAACCGCAGCAGTGAGAACCTCCTGGACAGCTGCTCCGCATCCGCGGCTCCTTCGCTGAAAACCCGCGCCATGAGCGTGGAGAACCTAAACGATGTGCAGCGGCAATATCAGCTGGCCAAGCAGCTGCCCCAGTTGCACGTGGCCGACTCCATGTACTCCCTGAACACGGCCACGCCCACCCAGAGCTACGCCTCCTTGCCGCGCAGGAGCCACGGAGGCTCGTACTCCGCCGGCGTGGAGCGGAGGATCAGTTTCTCGGGCGAGGGAGGCGAGGCGGCCAACCGGAAGGCGGCCATCACAAACATCCTAGAGCAGCGAAGGCGCAGTCTGTCGAAGCTGCGCGGTCTGGTGATCCCCGAGAGACCTCAGCTGCTGGAACCCATCCTGGATTTGCCGGAGATCAAGAGCCAGGTGAAGGCGGCCAGCGGGGGAGGACAGCACCGACAGTGGACTGGGCGAGAGCCACCGCAGTTCGGTGACCAGGAGCAACCAAGTGGGTGGCGGTGGTGCGGGTAGCAACTACCGCAGCATCTTCACCGCCAACCAGCGGAGGCCGCTGGAGCAGCAGCTCTCCCAGCCGCCGGCCAAACCACCGAGGACTTCGCTGACCCCGCTCCAGCCGAGAACCATGATGATGCCGCCACCACCGCCGCCCTTGGACCAGGAGAGCGATACGGATTCGGTGTTCTCGCACACGGCTCGAGTGGCCACTCCGCCCGAGAAGTTCGCCCTGACCCGAACCCTGAGTTCGGAGACCAACACTTCGATAGCCAGTTCCAACACCTCCACGCTGACATCGGGATCCTCGGCGGGTTCCCAGGCCAGCTGCAGTTCGCTGGGCAGCACACCAGCCGTGGACCTGACCAGGCGGGTGCTCAAGAGTCAGGTGAACAGCGGCGAACCCGTGGTGCTCTCCAGCCGGAAGAGCATCCTGGCCTCGGCCAAGTGCCGCAGCGCCAAGAGTCGCGGCCAGGAGGAGGACAACGACAGCACCGATGGCGAAGCCTGCTCGCTGGCCAATCGCCGGATGAAACCCATTTCCAGCTACAAGCTGCAGCAGCAGCAGATCCAACTGGGCAAGCAACTGGTCGTGGATAAGCTCATCAATGTGGCCGCCTACGTGGAGCTCACCTCGGACACGGACGACAGCAGCCGGAGATCGGACACGCCGGCCAAGATCAGTGCCATGTTCATAGACGAGGAGCGCAAGGCCAGCTTTAAGGGGGATCCCAGCCAGCAGGCCAAGTTGAAGGTGGAGCCGGTCATCAAACCACTGCCCATAGTCCTGCCCTCGCCGAAGAGGGAACCCCCGAAGCAGCAGTCCACCGCCGAGCTGCGCGAAAAGTTCGAGCGGAGTGCCGCGGCCCAGGTGCAGACCCAGAACCACTCGCCAGTGATCCACAAGATCCACGCCCAGAAGCCGCACCACGAGCGCTTCTCCTCGCTGGACTCGCTGGCCTCCAGTTCCTCGGGCGTGAGCTCCACCACCCAGAATGTGAGCACCACCCAGGAGACGGCCACCGAGTTCGGCAGCTTCTCCTCGCTGGGCAGCAACCAGAGCCTGATCACCGCCCAGGATGTCCAGCAGATCGTCGAGGAGGCCGATCCTCCGCTGAAGACCCCCGAGGCCTTCATCATCGTCCTGCAGCGGGATAATCCCGAGAGTAGCATCGGTATTACCCTGGCCGGCGGTTCCGATTACGAGGCTAAGGAAATTACTGTAAGTTATGGGATTAGCTAAGATTTAATCCTTACTAATTTGATTTACTTTCTCATATAACAGATTCACAAGATCCTGAGCAACACGCCAGCTGCCAAGGATGGTCGTCTGAAGAAGGGTGATCGAATCCTCGCCGTTAATGGAATGAGCATGCGCGGATTGACGCACCGCGAGTCCATCAGTGTGCTAAAGGTAACATCACAATTTAAAACTAATATCTAGCTAAATGTCTAATAATATATATTCTATTCTAATATCTAATCTATTCATTTAAAAATCAAAACTAATAATTTATTTTTCCAACAGACCCCCCGTCCGGAGGTGGTGCTAGTGGTGACCCGCTCCGAGTCGCTGGTGGTGAAGGCGCTGACCAAGAAGCGCTCCTCCCTGGGATCCCTCAGCTCGCTGAACGAGAAGCCCACGGAGCTGGACTTCGAACGCAAGAGGAACTACCACAAGGCCTCCCGATCTCTGGACTTGGACCTCGACCTGGTGTCCAACGAGGCTGGTGGATCGCCGGTGGCCACCACCCCGAGCACTGGATCCGTGAGTCCATCGCAGCCGGCGAGTTTGCACGACGAGGATGCGGAGGCCACCATCGCAGGAATCCGCGCCCGGAGGCAGTTGTCCCGCGGAGATGCCGCCAAGCTGAGCACAAGTGAGCTGCTGGAACGAGCGGCGGAGGCGAGGAACGCCATTGCGGCCGAGATTCGGGCACAAGGTGGGTTTAACAAGGATGCAAAAAAATTCCAAATTCCTTCCTTATTTGTAAATAATTACCAGCAATTAAGATGTCCAAACGCGCGAGTAACTGACATAAATAAAAATTTATGTTAAGTTTGTAAATCAAACACCTGTTCATTTAATATTTCAATTCAAATTTAATTACCTTTTGTTTTGAAAAACCAACAAAAAGTGTTTTAAATCTTTTGAGTAATGAAGATGAACCCCAGTTGAATAATTCTAATTAATCTTGTTTTCTATTACAGCGGAAGATGCGGCGGCCAGCGGTGGAGGAGCTCGTTGCGTGGAAATTGTCAAGGACAGCTGCGGACTGGGCTTTTCCATTGAAGGAGGATTCGACTCACCGCTGGGAAATCGTCCCCTCATCGTCAAGAAGGTGTTCATGGGTAAGGGTAATTTTTCATAGTACCACCAAGGCGAATATTAATCAAGTTCTCGATTCTCAACCAGGTGGTGCTGCCCAGAAGACGAACCAGGTGCGCAATGGCGACGAAATCCTTAGCATCAATGGTGCCTCCACGTCGCGGATGACGCGAGTGGATGCCTGGAACTACATGAAGCAATTGCCACTGGGACCGGTCAAGATTAGCTTCGCCTAGAGAGGATGGTCCAGATTCAAATGCCAACGAACGGGGAAGAATGCGCCACAATTTTTGTTAGATTTAAGCCAATTAGCTTGGTTACCCCTCAGCCGGTCTAACCTTGGGGGTCTTGCCAATCCGATGGATCGATGCTGCGAGCGATTTGTTTTGCATTTAAACGAACCTTTAATTGTATGCCTAATTTTATAGATATTTAATTTAAAGTGCAATTGTTTAAACTCTTACAACGTTTTGATGCCCTACTTACATACCATACCTTTAACTGATCGATGATTGTACATATAACTAATCGAGACTAATTTACGTATTTAAACCTTAAAACAAATTAAAGCCAGCCGTTGGGGCAGCGCTATTTCCTTACACACAACTTATTAATCCACAAAAAAACATACGAAAAAACACAATTATATTTTATGCCATAAATTATACGGGAACGTTATACATGTATATTATTTTAATAATTATTATTTTATTTAAAAACCGATAAAAACAATGTTTACGTATACAAAAGTATTTGCTAAAAATAAACATACAATATATATGAAATAATTTTAAAGTGTTGTCATGGTTATTTTTTGTTTCCCAACGCACCAAAATCGAATACCACATTTTAAAGTAAAAAATCGATTTATTTCAATTTATATCAACTTCATATTAGACTCTTAACTGCTTCTTGCAGTAAGCATATAAAATCTGAAAAGGTTTAAAAACAACTTAAAATATTATTTGTCCTAAATACTGTACATAAATTCGATTTCTTTCGATTGAAGCACGAAACTCAGACATCTTTGGCTGTCTTGGCTGCCAGTTTTGGCAGCTGCAACGTCAGTCCCAAGTGCTGCAGCGGATTAGAAGGCGGAGGTGGGGTTTCGCATCGCGTTCCATTGACCTTGTCCGGGAGCTGCGAGTGCGGTGGGTGGCCGGGCGATGCAGACTCCTCGGAGTGGAATATCTCGCTGAGCAGCTCGTAAACACGACGTTTGAAGTACAGCTTCTGGTGGAAGTTCATGTGCTTGATTTCGGGACGCAGGCCCTGCAGGAATGCGTCATCGAAGTCCATGACAGGCACAGCATCACCATTTTGGATAGATGCCTTTAAGAAAGAAACATAAAAGCATAATTACATTATTATATCAAGCTTAATTCGGCCAATTAACTGTTTGCAAGGCATTTTAAATCCCTTAATCAGGAAAATAGCGTTCTTCTTTAATTCATATTAAATATAGTAGTATAATAATATCTTTTCTATGTATAAAATAAATATTAACAAATATGGCACCAACCTTGGCTTCCTCTTTGCCTTCCCTGGATAATCGCAGTCGCTTTTTTGCTCTTCCCTGCCAGGAACCCTTTTCGTCCTCCGACTCGTCCTCTGAATAGGATTCGTTGCTTTCGCGGCTCTGCGCATGATCGGTGTCCGGACTGCTCGGCGACTGCTTCATCTCGAGAAAGGCTTCCACCGGCGTTTCGTGCTCCTCGTCCTCCTGGTCCACATCCTCCTGTCCCTTGGGCTTTGAACGGCGACCCCTCAAAGGGACGGGAACTCCGGGTGTGATGTGATTCTGAAGGAACTGAAGTTCGTTGTTGAGATAGTAAGTATTCGCACCGTGGTGCACCTTGATGGAACGGGCGTAGCTGGTGCGGATGTTGCGCCACCGTTCCTTGCAGCTCTTGACTAAAAATTAAAGACATGCAAATAGCATTTTAATTACGTTTTTAAAAACAACATCTATTATTATTTAAATACAATTACTAGAATATGCTGTTTAAATCGTTTTAATTTGTCATAATAAAAAAGATGTGACAATTATCCTTAATTGTGTTGTTAACCCACCCGAATTTCGCATCTCTTTGGATATATCCTTCCAGGCGTTTTTCACGGTCGATTTCCGCATGTAGTTATCATCGGATCGATCGTAGAGACAAGGATGTTTGGCCACCAACTGACAGATTTTGGCGTTGGTGGCGTAAATATTTGGCGATGGAGCTATAGGTCGCCGACGCGTGTTCATTTCATCAATAAAAACTGAAAATTAAATATGTGAAAATAATAAATAAAACAAATAATTCAAAGCCAAAAAATAAATGCGAAACATGTGTCGCCTGTACGTGCAACAGCTGTTTGGGCGACTTTGCTAAGCTACTCTGCCTGCAACAACAGTTATTTTCCCAATCAACGGGGCTCCCCGTCTATTAGACTTACATGAATTTAGTAAGCAAAAACTTTATTTTATTTTTGCCACTGATCCAATGACTATAATTAATTTATTTATCCGAGTTTTCAGTCGCTTGTTGCTGCCGTGCACGAAGAAGTTGCTGCTGTCGCTCGTTTTTGCAACTCGTTGTTATTTCGTGTTGCTGCCAACAAGTGTTGCAGCTGCAATAAAATGTTGCACGTGACAATTGCATTTAACACTAGGAGCACTAGATTGGTTTGATTTTCAGCCTTATTTAAGGTGCTAACGGGCGTCTAATATAAACAAAACACTCGTTGCCGGCGAAATAAAAAAAAGTCAAAACAAACTCTAAGGCAGGGGCGTAGCGCGCTCTCTTTAAATTCCAGCAGGGTCTGCTTTTCCCTGTGCATGATACCCTCTCAGAGAGCGCGAGCTAGTACCATGCCTCTGAGTCTCACACACACAACCCAATCATACTCTGCTTCAAAAGAGAACAACGAAGCTGCCAGACACGAAACAAAAATAATGTTGTTATTGCTGGTAAGGCCCTTCGATCAGTGGTGGAGCTGCCAACGCTTTAAAAACTAAAAGTGCCTTACATATGTTCCAGCCCTGTTCGCTAGCGCTCCAAATACATCAGCAAACAAAATTTTCGAAATTATTTTCTTAAATCATATAAAAATGTATGTTTAATGTCATTGGAACACATGTAAAATCATTTTTAATATTCATTTTTATACTATAACATACTTAAGCAGACATTTAGAAAACGACAATTTTGATAATTCATGAAACATGATTAAACATAAATTTTAAATTATCATACCTTAGTTAAACCCAGTTAAAATCGAATGACTTCACATTTATTTTTCGTCCCTGGCCTGCTTTCGTCAACCCTCGTTTGCACACATCGGCCTGCTAATTCAATTTTTCCTGCAAGGAGAGAGCGCTCTCTGCTCTCTCGTACGTCGCCGGTGGGTCTGTGTGTGGACTCGCTCGAGTTTCGCTGTTTTCGTTTGGCAGTTTTTTCTCCTCAGCTGCTGCGCGCGTGTGTTGTGGTTGTGTGAATTACGTTTGTTTTTGCCCCACAAAACGATAGATTGTCGGCGAGCTCTTTCGATTAAACAGTTGAAAGCGTGATAGTGATGAGCGGGACCACTGAGTCGAATGTGGCGCTGTTACGGGCAGTGGAGAAACAGCCGCCCCTGTACGATCGGCGCGACGAAAATTACAGGAAGCGCCTGCCGAGCGAGAATGCCTGGGACATGGTAGCATCGGAAGTTGGAGATACGGGTAAGTGAGTGGAAACGAGATGGCAAAGCAATGATGCGTAATTTTCGGCCAGTGTTGCACAGCCTCAACGTGCGCACTTTATTCTGCCACTTGGGGTTATCGGCCACCGATAGTAGCAGTCAAGTTGGCAGCACGCTGGGGGCTGGAATGACAGTTGGCATCGATTAATTCGAAAAAAACGAATCTCCTGTTGAATGGAATGGTTGAAGGGGTGCATTAAAGCAGGAAGAAATTCTTTAGCACCACATTGTACTGAGTTGGTGCAATAGATTAAGTATGAATTTGTTTTAGAAAGAAATATGTCTTTGAAGCAGGTCCGATTTTATTTTGCGTTTAAATAATTTTCGAAACCTTTTTACTGCGTTTTTAACTTCTTGGGTAGCATGTTTTTCAAAGTATTTGTTTGTTTTAATATATGTACCATATTATTAGGTACTATTTAAAGTTAAATATCATTTTGGAGAAAATACAATTTTGGAGTTTTCATTTATATACATACTTAAATGTTACTATTTCGCAGATATATTTTCGTTTTATATGATGAAATTAAATTAAGATAAAAAATAAAAGGATAAATAATTCTAATTCAATTGAAACTTATTTATTAATTGATTTAAGTTCATTAATTTTATTTTTATCTTAAAAAAGTTATGTTTTTATTTATTATACAACTCTATACAACAACGAATTACAACTCTATTTGGCATGTTATATATGGTATATATTATTGTTGTGTTCCAATTCCGTTCTGCATGCAACTCTGTTAGTTTTGTAAACGAGGCGTTGTCGATAGTTTTCCTTATGCTTCCCTGAATTTCTTTTCCGTAAAAATTTGTAAACGTCGCATAGCCCAGTTACTTTTGCTTAATTAAAAAAAGCATTCTAGGCGCCTGCAGGAGATTCTTTGTAAGTTATATTTATACATTTGATGTGTTTTAAAATTCGTATAAGCCATCTTCTCAGAAGCTGTCTGAAAACCAAGTAGTGTACTTGCAAGCTATAAATTTTTAAGAAATTTTATTTTTTTGAAACCGCGCTTTATTGTATCTTACCATCCGTGTTAATATTACTATACTGTTATTATGTATTAAAAACAAAAATCCAATTGCGCATTTTAAGACTTCGTTTTGCTAGGGTGCAATGTAATTATTAGCACGTGTCGGAACTTTTTTAAACAGTAAACAGTTAGAAGACTTTTGGTTCTTTGAAAAAAAAAACATTTGAGTGGCTTTAAAAATTTTTTGTGTGGGTTTAGGGGGTAAGGTTTTAAAAGCCAAAAAGGGCCATATTTGATTATTTTTGCGGCGAAATGAGTAAGTTTATGTTATTGAGAATTAGAAGAGAATTAGAAAAAAAAATTTTTTTAATGTATAGAAATAAGCCTGTGGCGGTTAATCTTCCGAAGCGCCTAAAGAAAAATTTGTTTTGCGGTGAACATCATAGGGCGTTAAAGGATCATCTTAAAAATAAAAAGTGATATGCGTTGTAAAGATAATGAATTTCCCGAGTTAATCAGGAAACGTTAAAAAAAATTTTTTTTTTTCTAATTTTGGCAGCACTTGGAAGTGAAAAGTGCGATTTTGGCTCAAAAAATTGTTGCTCATTTATTTTTGAAAAATAGAAAAAAAAATTACAAATTAAAAAAATAGTTCCTGATCGGTTCATTAGATTTTGAGTTCTGATGTTCACCGACTTTTAAAATAACGTTTTCGGGAAAATCGAATTTAATTACTGGGGCGCCAAGAGTTGAGGCCATATTATTGTTAATCGACCTAAAATAAACACTTTTTAATAAATAAAAGTTTTCGTATCAATGCATAAGTGCGCATAAAAATAATCTTCAGTGTCCGTCTTGTGCCAAAAGTTCCGCGAAAAATATGTACATACAATAAGTACATAATTGGCATATTTATTTCGCCCGCTACCCGCTTGCACTATAATCCGACATTTAAGACTCGATATTCTTTTTTTTTTTGTCCTTTTTTAACACATTTTAATTTTTATAGTCCTTTAATTTGAATTTAAAAATAATTAGAACCAAAGCTCGACGTAAAAAATTGTAAATTTAACTGAAATATAAAAAATTAAACAATTATTGTGATTTACAATTTATTAAAAATTTTAAATTTTGTTGTTCACATTTGTTTGCTTGTTTGGAAAATTTGAAGATATTTTTTAATCCTACTTCTTTGCTTTACAACATGGGTTAGGTATAGTGGATTTTATATGTTTATGGTTTTAGATTTCACTGGGATTTTCGGTAGCCAATCTCCTGAGGTTTTGACAGATGTCGTTGCCCAACCCGCTACCTGTTGTCCTGAAAATAAGTTTTGTTTACCTGTTTAATTTTAAAACTTTCCTCTTTATCTACCTTGCAGTGGAAAAGTGCAAGCGACGCTGGCGTCAGCTGAGAAACGACTATACCCGTTGGTGCAACGCGGACGCCAATCGAAAGCGAAGTGGACAGCGTCGAATAGCCTATCCGCTGGCCAATGACCTGCGCTTCTTGGACCGTCATCTAACCTTGGCCGAAGACGTCCTCAACGAAGACGACCGCAGTGTATCTTCGGACAAGGACAGGAATAGCAACAAGGGAAGCGAAAGCAAAGATAACGGGCAGCAGCCTAAGTCGCCCTTAAAAGGAATCAACCCGCCGCCAAAAAAATTAGTCAAGGCGGGAAAACTGATCAGCCAACTGCTCGAAGAGAAACCCGCAGGGAAACCGCAAGCTAAGGAAAAATCTGGTAAAGATTTGGAAGATACTGAGGAGCCAGAGAAAGTCGAAGAACTGGATAGTTTCCTGCAATCGGACGACGACTGCGAAGACGAGGAGCACCTTGATGGCTACGATTTCGATTTGGGGCACGAGAACGAATCAGCACCCGATAAGTCAGTAGGAACGGAGAACGCAGATTCACCCGCCAGCCAATCGGAGTTCTTCATCAAGGAAAGCAACGCTCCCCACTTGCTAATTATTGGCAAAAAGAACTCGGCCGCTTCCGTTGGTGAGCCAGAAGGTGATAATTCGACCTTTATGGATTTCTTGGAGGATGACACGGATGATAGTGGCGATGAATCCTTTGGGGCAAGGGGAAGCCGTAGCACAGCCAGCAGTATCTCCGACTCTCCCAATCGCCGTCTACGCCGAGCGAGTCGTATGTCAATTGCTTCCGCTGGCATCAAGGACTTGCCAATCCGCAAAGCCGGCCAAATACAACGATTGACGCGTTTGCAGCGCAGGAAATCGATGAGTGTGGGGGCCGTTCACAGTGTTAGGAGTGCCACATCGCCGGTGAAGATGACGCCAGTGCCCAGATCCACCACGATCAACAAGCCACCATCCGGAGCAGTCCAGATAAAAAAGATAACTCCGCGGGATGACATCTTTCCACGGCCAGCGCCGTCAGCTGGAGGCCAGAGTCAAACTCAGAGCCAAACGAAAGCCGAACAGATGATCTTTCCAAAAGGCGATAGGATAGTTGTTCCACAAGCGCAGACTTCGCCGGCAAGAAGGCCCGTGGGCAGGCCGCCCAAGCGGCTGCAATTGATCCAGGGGTTGGTGGGTCCTCAGCCCAGACCCAACACACCTTCTAATGACAAGGTTATGGCCATGAACAAACCCAGCAGTAGCAGCAGCATTATCAACAAAGTCAGCAGCCCAATACGCACCACCCCAAGCTCCACTAGTTCCACTAGTACCACTGTAACCACAAGCACAGCGACCAAAGTGACCGCCACCAACACCACCCTTAAAGCCCCAGAAAACGTAATCAAGATTACCTACAGCGCCGCTTCGACAACCGCTACCACCAGCAGCGTCCAGAGTACCAGCAGCGTCCAGAGCACCAGCAGCATCCAGAACTCCAGCAACGTCCAGACCACCAGCAGCGTCCAGAGCACCACTAGCTCCCAGAGTGCCTCGGGTACGGTTGTGACTGCTCTCCCCACAACAAGCACTGCAGGATCGGCCACTCTAGCAACTCACCCACATCTCACCATTTTGAAACGCGCCGAGCGGAGCACCCAAACCGACAGCCCGAATATCTTCTCCGATGATCACTTCTTGGAAATGATCAAGCCGCAGATGCATGAGATGAATCCCCGCCAGAAGATGCACTTCAAGAAGAAGGTATTCCAAGCGCTCATGGAGACCTTCGACGATGCCACCGATTTCCCCGCGGCTGGAGAGACGCAGCACTTTAACATCAACACCCCGTCGGGATTCGAGCACGTTTCCGATCCGGAACTGCGACTGGTCAGGGAGCTAGTCAGTATGGTGAGCGCGGCTAAGGTAACCGCAATCCGACCCACTGCAGATAATCGCACCCAAACTGTTTCGGACGTTTTGCGAGGACCGAACCGTGCCATCGGGCCACGCCACGTCATTCAGAGGGTCTTGAAGCCAGGCGCCGGAGTCGAGGTCACCACGAGCAATGGCACTGCTGTTGGCCAAGAGAAGAAGCTGTACAGGATCCTTCAGATGAATGGCAAGCCGTCTGGCAGCTTGCATACGTCGCTGGAAAGTCTTCGCAAGGAGAGCGTGGACAGTAACCAAAGCACTATAAGGGTGGCCAATGGGCCAAATGTCAGTCCTAAGGCCAACACTGTTGTGGTGAGACCGCAGGGATCCCCGATGAACACCTTGTTTGGCCAGTCGAATTCAGGGCATCAAATTATAAAGGCCGTTCAACCGGCGAAGGTTACCACCATGTCCCGTAGGTATTCAATTTGCGGCAGCAGCAATCCCGCCAATAACGCCGCCACCATTCCAGCAGTGGCCACTGCCACCGCCGGGAACTCCAACATCAATGCCATGGATGCGGCCTTGCTGAAGCGGCGACTTATGGCACCGGCACAGGGAACAGTGTCGCCTTCCCAGAGACCTCGCTACTCCAACGTAGGCCCAGGCCAAATAGCCACTGTTCAGCAGGGCAGTAGCTTACTTGTTCGAAAGACCGTGGGCAGTGTTCCTGGCCATGTCCAGAAGCAAGTCTCACCCACCGGCGGAGTCTCGGCGGCCCAGAAAACACCGCAGATTGCCAGTGTCCAAGGTGGCGCCTTCAGCGATTTCATCCAGCCAAAGGCAGCTGCTGCACCATCTGTTTCCAGCGATGCAGGTTCGTCATCCACTGCGCTAAAGCGCAGTTTGGTGGTGGCCAATAGCAAGACCTCCTTCCAGGACCTTTTGCAGCAGCCGGTGCAGAAGAAGAAGGAATCCTCGGAGACGGCAGCCACCATTGCTGCGGATGATTTTTCACTGGCTAACCTGAAGCGAGAGCCGGTGGATCACGACCAGGACGACATACTTGGCATTTAAGGATAAGCCAAACGAATCCCAGAAGATTGCAAAATTATACCAATAATCTTCAAGATTAAACATCCAAACAAAAACAATTGTCTAAAATAACTAAATGTTGCTTAAAACATTTATCTACTACATTATAAATTTATAAGTTACATTTGTCAGTTTTTGATTTTGTTGCTGCAAAATTTGCTTAGAGTTTCCTGAGCGCTTTTTTTTTACCATTTGTACCCACAAACAAAAAAAATATTACAGTTACTCCTATTGTAGCCATACATTGTTAAGAAAATTCGAATCTAAATTTCATTTCACATGTTCTAGTTATATATAAATAATAAATATTGCCTTTTCTTCAAATTGAAAGAAAACTTTTTTATTGGTACTTATTCCATATGGGGGTCGCAACTAGTTGATTCAATGACAAATTTTCTAATGTTGCAGTTTGTTAAAATATTTTTTTTTAATTTTTTATTCTTCTGGAGAATCTGTACAGCATATTTAAAGTACCTTAACAACTCGGGAGTAGTAAATGGTTTTTGGTTTGAACATAATTTTTAATCCAGCAGCCTAATACTAAACTTCTTATAACAAGCTTTTTATTAAGATCTTTTTAGTTCTTAGATATAGTATATTAGATAGTCATAAAATTGAATACGTTGAGTCAGAAATATCGAATTTTTCTGATATTACCGTATGCCTTGTGGTGCAATCACCTCCATGAGTGTTCAGTACGTGGACTAAACTTCTAGCCTACACGTCACCGATGGTAAAAGATAAGATATATAATGCCTGGCACAACAATGATTGGTAAAAACTACAAAGGTAACAAAAAAAAAATACATTTAAGATCCATATTACATATATTTAAATAATTTCTCTGCGGAGAAAGGTAATAACAAAGAAATAGAAAAATATATTTAGCATTAAACTTGTGCTTGGTCACGTTATTGGATCCAATACTTCCCGTTTTTGGGAACCACCGTCCAAGATTTACAAGACTGAAATCCGCTGCTCTTTTTGCACGCTTTGGGTTTGGAATCTAATCTGAAGAGGTCTACGGCGCTCGTGGCCATAAATATCGGAGTCGGTGGCCAGATAAGACGACTATAAAACCTCAACTCAAGTGGCTGCGAAGCTCAGTCGAATTTCAGACGTACACCATGAACAACTTTGCCATTTGCGCCCTGCTCATCCTGCCGCTGGTCAGCGGTGGGTTTGCTCCACCCCAAAGACACTTTGTGGCCTACGAAATCCAATCCAACAACATGCCGCAGATGGAAGGTAAGAATTAGTAGAAAGTAAAACGGAACTATTCAATAAAATCAGTGAACTTTAAACAAATAAATTCCTAAAGATTTTAATATTTTTAAAAACCTTTCCCTTACATTTACATTTTTTTAACCCAAAGTAAATTTTACAATTCTTCAAAAAAAAAAAAAATATTGAACAATAAAAGAAATATAAATCAATAAATATTTATAGCTTATTCTTCATTACAATATGTACAAAACAAAAAAAATATCGAGATTAGATTAGATGCGTCATTGACTTCTTTGTTTTTTTTTTGCAAGTTAATCATGTTTCCTTTGTTTTGTTTTACCTCTTGTAGCCATCGTCCAGAAGATGCAGGCCATGCTCCAGAACATGGTTCCGGAATTGGCTCGCCTGGCCGATATGTCCGTCCAGGCTGATGCCGGTGTCCTTCCCGACATGTCCGTGGCCACCGATGCCGACGAGACCCCCAGGAGGCGTTCTGCGGAGTTCAAGGTCGCTCCGATCGCCAGGGTCGCTGCTCCCGTCTTCGCCCAGATTCCCGACATGTCCGTCCAGGCTGATGCCGGTTTGATCCCAGACATTTCCGTCGCCACCGATGCCGACGAAACCCCCAAGCGCGCCTCCTTTGCCTTCAGGAAGCCCATTTTGGACAGGATCGCTGGAGGAGTTTCCAACGTAGATGCCGATTTGATTCCCGACATCTCGGTGGCCTCCGATGCGGATGAGACCCCCAGGCAAGCCGTCGATGGTCTGAAGACCCTGCCTAATTTCGCAAAGGTCTCTGGAGGAGCACCAGTGGACTTTCAAAAGATCTTTGCCAAGCTCAGGAACCTGCCTCAGTTGACCAAGGTTTCCGGAGGCGAGCCCGTGGAGCTTAAGATTCAAGCCGATGCCGATCTGATTCCCGATATGTCCGTTGCCTCTGATGCGGATGATACTCCCAAGAAGATCATCGCTGGTCTGAAGACCCTGCCCAAGTTTACAAAGGTTTCTGGCGGAGAGCCCGTTGAGGTTAATGCCCAAGCTGATGCCGATTTGATTCCCGATATCTCGGTGGCCTCCGATGCCGATGTGACCCCCAAGAAGGTGGTTGCCGGTCTGAAGACCTTGCCCCAGTTGACCAAGGTCACTGGTGGTGAGCCCGTCGAGATCAAAGCCCAAGCTGATGCCGATCTGATTCCCGATATCTCGGTGGCCAGCGATGCCGATTTCGATCCCAAGAAGACCCTGGCCGCCATTTTGGCCAAGCTTCACTAATTGTCTCCGAAATTCATCAGCTGACCCTGATTAAATCGGAAATCATCTATATCTAAATGGTTGTGCGTTTTTGTATTTTTAGGTTTTTATATAAATTAATCAAGTTTTAAAGAAGCGCATCACAGTTGGGTTTATTATTGTTTTCCTTTCTTATCAGTCATTGATTGAAGTGGTCTGATTGGTTTGATTAAATTTTTTTGCACGAACTGTGGCAATTATGTGTTAGTTTAAAGTTGGTTAAACCCAACTAAAAATATAAAGAACTCGGGTTTTACCATTGAAAAACTAGATTGGATATCTTAAATAAATTATTACTATTTTGATTCAGTCAAAAGGTTTCCAGCCATAAATCAGGGGAAAGCTAATTTATAAAAGAATGCTCCACAATCTCACTAAGTATCAGCATTTATCGAAATCCAGTCTTATGGAATGAATTTTCTCATCTCTCCAACTGAAATTTATGTGCATAAAAGACTCAACCTGACCTTTGCCATCTTAACAACGGCGGACATTTCCCAGCGCGGCTGGACTTAATCCAAGTTCAGGCTTTGTTGGCCAAGACAAAACTGATTAGTTTTGGCCCTGGACTAACCTCGCAACTAACAAATAAAATTACTTTTTCCTCTGGATAGCTGGGTACGAGGGAGTATTGTGGAGTATTGTATCGCTTGCTATTTATAAAAAGGAATTAACGGCAAAAACCGGATCCACACACAAAAGTAGCCCGAATGTGATCCCAATGTGGCACATGGCCATAAACAACGCGGGGGTGCAGAGGTCGTACGGAGAGAGAACTCTGTGATAGAGATGCCAATGTGCAACATTGTGGTGTCAAATTAGAATACTAAAAAAAAGAATTTTATTTCTACTTGTTTCTATCCTTATATAAATAAGAGTATTCTGTTAGAGAATATTTTACAAATATATACAATATTATTAAAACCTATATTTTACTTCAATCTCTTCACTTTCCTTTACAACTTAAATAATTTTAATTTTCTGTAATATATAATTTTTATTTATTTAGTGACTTAAATTAAAATTTGTCATCTCTGTCTTGTGTTGCTGGAGTTCCTGTGATATTGTTGCTGCTGTCGTTGTGATTTTCATACAAAAGCGCTAAAGCGGCTACTAAATTACGTGCTCATGTGTTCTAGTTTGAGTTAACTCCCCCTTTCCCCTTTCCCCCTTCCCCTCCCTCTTTCCCACCCATCCCACTTACCAGCCTCTTTGCATTGCGAGCAAATCGCATTTGGAGCCGCTAATGAACCGCAGTGGTCCCGACCAGGAGGCGTCCATCGGTGGTGCTGGTGGTTTTGGTACTGGTACATATATCAGTGGTGCTGCTGCCCCAACATTGTACGGGTTCTGTATCTGGTTTTTGTTTTCGGTTATTCGTCGCTTCGCTTTTACCTTTTGCCGCATTTTCAAAAGAAAAACTTTACAGAAAGGCTTTAAACTGTTTAATACTGTGCAGAACCATTCAGTTATATAGAGTACACCGAAGCTTAAATAATCTGATCTGGTAAAATGATGTGGTTTTAAGTCAGTAGTTTGAAACAGTTTAACCAAAATAAATTTTATAAAGTGAAGACCTCATTGTTGGGGCTCAAATGTGTTTTTATTTTTATAATTGTTTTATTAAAAAACATTTTTTTTTTAAAAAGATTTCCCTAATAGCTATATACCCTTGTTATGTCCGAGTACCGGGTAAAAAATACCGTTTAAAAGTGTAACAATGCTGTTAACTGTTGTGGGCTGGCCTGCGAATTGAACTGCATTGCATGAGCGGGTAAAAGGGGGCGGAATTAAAGGGGGGACCTGCAACAATTGGCGCTTGATTAAGGAGAGTTACCTTATGTGTGAGTGGGGGTAAGTTGAAAGGGCGCTGCCGAAAATTTCAATCAACTTTTAAGCCACGTGAGGGAAAAAAATGGTCTTTTGCTGAACTATAAAAAAAAATTATAATTTCTGAAGTTAATTTGCGTTTTCATACAAGGTATATTGATTTTACAACCTTTTGCCTTGCAGTTTAATTACAGTTGAACTGTTTTAGATATCTAGTAAATTTAAGTTATGAAAAGTATTCCAAAAATAAATGCTCTAATTCTATGAATTACTTTGCGATAAGTTGTATTAATTAAAACAGAAAGGGTTTCGTTGACTCTAATTTCATGATCTTGTTTAAACTGTCTAAATGTATTGTATCCTTTGTCTTGGCCTACACAATGTCTTAGTCAGCAGAGCGGATTAAGGACTTCAGTTCTCTGGATCTTAATGCAACCAGCCACAATACCTACTATACCATAACTTCTTTTCATTTACTTTGCGCTGCTTTTGCTGTCAGGACCAAAGTTTTCTCCATTTCGCTGCGGCTTTGCAGCTGTCGCATTTGATGTGACCCTGCCGCCCATCTGACTCCGTTCAGTTCACCCACCACCCACTCGGGTGGCCTTTGGCTGCACTTATTACAAAACTTTTAACTTCTTCCCGTTTTGCATTTTCATTTATTTTGCCGCCTTTCATTCACTCTCGGCTTTGTTGTTGCTGCTTGAGCATATCACTTCTCTCTCGAAGAAATTTCATTTTACTTCCTTCCGCTGTTTTATCCACCGAAAGAAAATATGAAAAGTTTTTACCAATTGTGTTATACACAACAACATATTTTACGCAAATATCCTATTACTTCTTTATTGAACCTCCAAATATGTCAGTAAAAATATCACATATTGAATTTTTTATCAAATCTAAAATTTACTTGTTGAATTTAGTTTGTATATATATTTAAGTAAGGGAAGTATATAATTTCAACTTAAAGACTATCTTTAAAACTTTTTTCTATGTCAGCTTTTGATTTTCAAGTGCACTTTTTTCTTTTCTTTCTTTTTTCCCAAAAAGTTTTCTCCACTTTTGCCTTTTGATTTCCGCACTGCACTTTGCATTTAATTTTTTTTCCTTTTTTTTGGGGGGCAAACTTTTGCTTTCAGTCGGACATGAGCTTAAAAATATATTTCCTTAATATATGTGAGACCATAACTTTAATATATAGTATCGAAATTGGTTTTAAGTTTGGAGCTCAGCTGAAGAATGAAACTCGATTTGTTTAAATCAGTTTTTCATCGTTTGCCTTGAGCCTGCTTGCTAAATGTTGTAATATTAAGAAAGTTTTGTCGGACTAAGAATTACTTAGCAAAGTGGAAATACCAATAATGTTTGAAAAAAATTCTCCCCAGGGGAGAAGCATGAAAGGGGTCACTTCATTGGCTAACCTTTTGCTAATGACTTCCTTGTCGTCGCTGTTGCCTCCTCGAAAAGATAAGCCCAAAGTGCAACAGCACACTCAACTTGCAACTAGCAGCATAGCCAACTAGCAACATCACCAACTAGCAACTCGCAACAACAGCAAACACTTCAAGAATGTTTAGCGAACACGCGATGACAACACAACGACTTTAAACAACAACGCAAAAGGAAACTACCGAATTGGAAATACTCTTGTATGTGTATCCTATTTATTTATTAGAACAGAAATTTAAAATGTTTAATAAGTTTAAACTTCATAATTAAAGAACCCGAAGATTTGAAAAGAGTTAACATATATATTTTTTTTGGCAGATGAAATGGCATTTAAAATGTTAAAACTTGCAGTTTGAATATAAGAAAAAGTAAAAAAGTATATTTATTTTATAATACCCTCTTCAAAAGTATGCAAAGAAGAAAACTTTGATGCGTAAGTGAGAAGAAAACAAACTTGACTTGCGTTTCACCCAAACGCCAACAGATGGCGCCAGCTAAGTTCCTTACGGCAAGCATAATAAATAAAAATTCACTTGGAAGAAAAACTAGAAATATTTCGTAGCAGGTGCGTCAAAAACGAAAACATTCGTTTTCCATACCGACAAATAAAATTATCAGCAAATAGAATGCAAAAAAAAAATTGCTGATTGGTCAGTCAGGAAATATCAATCCGATGCAGCCATCAACTTTGGCAATAGAAATTCCCTTGCATTTTGCCTTTTAATAATATGTTTCTGCACAGTTTCCCACACGTATCTCGTATTTTAGCCAAAAAACAGCCATTTCAGTGATTACAGTTAAGCACTTCCGCATCGTTAAAAATAGCATGTGCACAGCAGCAACAACATCCCACAAATAAGCTGTTGCAATAACCACTGTAATCATGGTTGCAACATGCCACTGCCACCATATCGTCGTCTTAACCTTTCGCAACCGATTCGACAGCTGTCGGAGCCCACAATTAATTTAAATAATAGTCAATTAAATTATTTTCATTTTCACTTATTTTTCTTAGTTAAATAAATCAAATCAAATGTGAATAATAATAAAAATCACACTAAACTTGAAACTATATGGCTGAAAATCTACGGTTTCCCACCGTAAAACATATTTATTTTTCCATAAGCAAATTAAATTTTTGTCTTGCAGTTTTTGTAACTTTTTTTCTTGAAATTTTATTGCCTCGCCAATTTTGTGCTCGTGACCTGCAGGCGATTCATCTTCCAGTGGGTTCATTTCAATTTTACTTTTTTGAAAAAATAAATTTAATTAGCCAACGATTTCATGGAGTTGTGGGTAGAGGAGGTAGATAGGTTTCATGTTGCTGCAGTTGCAACTTTGACATTTTGCCGCATTAGCAAACGATTGCCGTAGTACGTGATGTCGTATAGCCGCTTTTTTCGTGCATCCTCGACTTTTTGGCCTTGGTATTTTTGTTTCATCGCTTCTTTTTCGGTTGGCATTTTCGGTTTTGGGTTATTCAGTATTTTTGGCCCTGCTGGTAATAAATATTTTATTAGACGCGGTGTGAAAGGTGTGCAAAATTTACACCACCGCCAGGAGAGTTTAGGGCCTGCATGAGTGGTCTTTTTCCTGGCTGAGTCATTTGCGGGGATTTGCATTTTTGGCCATAAAAAACGCCAGTTGGCAGCTCTTTCTGGCATCCTGTTTATGGTCGAGAAAGTGGAAAGGGGGTTAACAGGGGGTGAGAATTTTAAAGCCCCAATTTGTTTTCCCTTTTTATTTATATTTATTGTGACGTAATTTTTTTATGTCCCTGCTTGGCATTGTTGAAAGTTTTATGAGAATTGCAGCGAAATGGAGCAAGGGATCAGTACGTAACAGGATTTGGCTATTATGGCACTCAAGGATTAAGCTTAAATTGAATAGTAAGGAATTCGTTAAAATTATTTTGAGTGAGTATTGGCTAGTACAAATTAGATTATTGGATTACCAACAAATATTTTCAAACTTTTTATAAACCTTTTCAACTTTTAAGAGCCAAGTGTATATACAATAAGGTACGTTTTTTCTGGAAAGGTAAGCAAGAAATATTAATTGAGGTAAAAGGTAGGACGTAACATTTTTAGTTTGGTGCTCTTATTAATTTTTTCTATGGCTTTCTTCGCCTTACAAGAACTTCGTGTTTGCAGCTTGTAACTTTCTCACTTAAGAACACATACTTTTGCCGAAGACTGTTGCTGCAGCTGTTTAACCCAGTTATTTATGACACTTGGTCACACTTTGTCAACCCCTCACACCCGCACTTAGCCACACATATTTATACTCTCTGCCATCCGCCTTTGTTTTTGCAAATTCCTTTTTGGCAAAATGAAAATTCCTCCCTGGTAAATAGTTTACAGGACAACGGCGTGAAGATGTTGTTGTTCCGTCTGGATGAAAATATTTGTGCACTTGCTTTTTACACAAGCTGCAGAGAGAGAAATATAAATATATTGTCTGTACATTTTATAATTAATCCTTACCTTAGCCATAACGTTGGGGAACTAGTTCAAATTAAAGTCTGCTTATTTGTAATTTAAAAATATCAAAATTAAAATACAATATAGATCACATTTTTTCCTGTGTTGCATCTTACCTCATTGACCCAACGGACGTGTAGGTGAGATGAAAAGAGGTGGCAACGGCACAAGGAATTTATTATCATTGTCGAGTGGTCAATGCACCTGGACGCCAAAGAGAGGAAGGACACTAGCATGTCCTGTGATGTCCTGCAACAAAAGCTCTGGGATAATTAAAGCCATTTGTTTCGACTGGGATCGTTGTGGGTCAGGCGATTTATTGTATTTTCCAGTTAGTTTATGCCTCGAATTCAAAATCGGCAGGCATGCACAATAAAAAAAAAATTTAAATTTTCGATTGCAAGATTACATGTTTTTTTCAAAAATCTGATTACGATTGATATTTCATAATGAAAAAGGTTTTAAATACATAATTTTAAAGAACCGGTATGCTCTATAATTATTTTAACTTTTTATACCTGCAGATCTGCAAGCTGTATAATAATTCCCAAATAGGTTTTTTTAATCTTCAATCAATCAAATCATAGATTTTTGTTGAGTGTGGGTTTTAAAAGGGCGGTCAACATCCTCATAAATTGCATGAGCCAAATGGGCAGGGAAATCAATTAACCAAATGCTCGAAGCTCATTAAGTTCACCACCCAAAACGAATTATTGTATTATAAATATTCTGGCTCTAGCCATTAATTTCAATCGCGGATTGTTCTCCGCAAACGACACAGTTCGAAAATATTCGCCGGCTAAGTGTCGGTCGATCAATTTAAAAAACAACAGCATTTCACAAAACGATTTATGTGACAACATTATGGTTCCTCAGTAAATTTTAAAAATCATGTTCAATTTTAATTTATGCGCGTGGCACGTATTAATAAATAAAGGGCAAAAGGGCAAGATGGTAAGGACTACGCATTGTCAGTGTTCACAAAAAGGTTTTTAAAATTTAATTACAAAAATATTTTATAATAATAAATGAAATATTAAGTATACAAAACTTTTTAAATTTTTATTTTTATGCTGTTTAAAATATATGCAGTGATATTATTAAAAACTATTTGTTGAAGTTAAGCCTTAACTGAAATGTAGGAAAGCTTTGTGTCAGAAGCTTTGTTGTAATAATAAAAATTACAAAAAAAAGAACGAAATCATCGCGGGCCTATTGGACCGCTCACATTAATTTGATTTAAGCTTCGCTGCTTTTTTGACATTTTTATTGTTATTGTTTTCTGGTGCGCTTTTTCGCTTTTCTGTCTTGCTGTGCGGTATCGGGGTTTTGCCATCGCTTATTGTTGTAACGGTGCCCGTGCATTGTTTTTTTTTTTTTTTTTTTAACATTTTCCAACACATTTTATCGTTCGTTTGTTTTTTGCTCTCCGCGTTTCCAGTTTGTTTTTTATTTATTTGGGCCATTGTTAAATGGCATTTTCATGCTCAACTGGCGTCAAATATGGAGTTCCCAACTCCAAAACGCGAGAAGGAAGGAGGTTCGGGGTGTTGGTCTCCAACTTTCAGACACGTGCCCAATTTTGTTGGCGGGGTGACAGGTGAACATTTAAATTTTCTCGTTTTTCCGTAATAAATAAACAATATATTATTTGGCTCTGCAAAAATAATTTCCCAAAAAACTGCTGATAAATTCATTGAGCAATAAATAGTTGTTTGCTTTTTGCAAGCAATGTCGTTCATAAATTCAATATAAAATATTCAAAATATGATTTTGCATATGAGAGCACAATTTGTTGGTTTATTCTGGCTTGCCTATTTTTTGTGGTCTCCCAAAATTTGTAAATATTTTGTGCAATTTGTTACACTTTTGCTTGGCAATTTGTTTATGCATTTTCGGGTCGTAGGGGAAGAGTTTTTAGCGCCCACAGTGGGTTGCAATTGTTTGAAGGCAATGCGCCTAAAATGATAAAATGATAATTACTAAATAGAATTTATATTTGTATTGTAAAACCTTAGTTAAGGCTTATTACAATTTTTTTTCTTTTCTTGATCACAGTGAACATGTTTAAATTATTTTCGTTTACAAGCTCAAATATTAAATTCGAATATATTGTGAGTAAACTGTGGTTCTTTCACGGTTGTCAAACTCTTGGCACTTACTGTGCCACCGTCCCTGGGTTAATGCAAATTTAAATGGCAATTTGTTTAAGCCTCTCAACTTTAACCCGGCAATCCAGTGCCCAAAAAAAAAGAGGAGGAGCAGTGGGGCAGATGTAAAAATGTTACTCACATTTGTTTCGGAAAAGAATTCGCAACTCGGAAACCGGGAAGCGGAACGGGAAGAGTGAATGGGTGGCTGGGGGAAAAGAACTCAACTAAAACGCATAAATCTTCGTAAAGTGTCAGTGTCCATATTTTTTGTCTTCCTCTTCATGTTGCTCTTGTTTCGCATTCAGTTGCGCACTTGTTGTTTTTGTCATTTGTCAGCAGCAGGAACTTTTTCCACCAGTTCTTACAGTCCAAATTCCATAAACTGAATTTCAATTTGGAGCTAACAAAAATAGAGATTAACTTATTTTATGGAATTTGTAATTGAATTAAAACGAATTGCTGCAAATGATTTTATTGATGTCAAAATTAAATTACCCATTTTAGTGATTAAATAGAAATATTTTATGGATTTTTAAAATATACCTACCTTTGTTTCAAGTTTCATTTTTTAAACAATTGTAGGGTCGTCCTTTGTTCATGATCCCAATAAATCATTTTGATGCAAATAAATGTGTTTAAAACAAAATAAAGTAGTAATCTACGCTTTTTGCAAAACACTTCTAAAATAAGACATGAATTGCAAGTATAATTTTGTAGAATATTGTACTTTAATTAATATCAATGAAGGCAATTTAAGAAGTTCCACTGTTTTGTTGCCGCTGCTGTTTCTGTCCATTGCGTTTTGGGGTAATTTGTACGCATTTCTTTTGTCATTCTGAGCGACTTTGGTTTTTTTTGGATTTGTTTGCTCAACCCGACAAAAAAATATGTTCTGCTGCTGTCATCGCCGCTGCTGTTGCTGCTGTTGTTTATTATTGTTATTTCATTTGTTTATTCCATTTCCACTCGCCACCAAGTGTGTGAATAACGAGTGGCAAAAAGCGGAAATTAGTTGCAGGCCTCCAAACCCCCAATATCTGTTTTCACAAAAAGTTGCACAAAAATAATTATAAAAACGAGTGTTGGAAAAGTAATGGCACAAAGTGTTGCTAAGCTCGGCAAACTGAAAACAAAAACAATTAGGGGCAGGCCAGGGGCAATTAGTTGCAGGAGAGGTCAAGGAGGGAAAAGCTTGCGAAAAGCAAGGGAAAGTGGGCGGGAAAAGGGGGTTAACGCAGGGATGGACAGCAAATAAATGCAAATGAGTTTCACAGCAGTTGACTTTTTGTCTGCGTGCACTTGCAAAGCGATTAGCAACATTTATCCAAAACTGAACCAGGGAAAAGTTCCAAAACTTTCTGAAAAGGTTGCAAAACAGAGGGGCAGTTAAATGATAAATAAACAAGTGTTCGGTCACTTGCTCCTCCTTTTTGTACTCGTTGATAAATAATTGCTGAAGGAAACACAAAATGGTTGTGCAAATTGCTGGAGATTCATTTGGAAAGCGGAGATTGAAAGTATTTAAAGTATTTGCAAGTAACCCTTTAGCTTAACTTTAAGTGGGAATAATCCTGTTTTTCATGGTGTAACAAAATGTAATATTTTCATTTAAGCTTTAAGTTAAATTCTTATTATTAAAGTCCTAGTAGTAGATATTTGAAAACTATTTTTCTGATTAATAATTGAAAAGCAATAAGGCCGTAAGAGCGCTAATTGAATCAACACAGAAGAGTTCACTCGAGTGATTGGACTGAAATGCATATGTTGAATTACCAATTATGCATACAGTTAGATATGTTTAGACCAGCTGGTTTGCAAACAATCTAATACCCTGATTCCCCTTCAAATATCTCCCATCATCAAGCAAACACAAATTAGATTTTCGAGCGGATGCTGTGGGTTTTGCTCGGCTAATAAGCACTTAATTAAATTAGCGCTGCCGTCCGAAAAATCAGAATGTATACCTCCCTCAGCTGCTGCAGAAATAAATGCAATTAAAAAATATTAAAATTATATAACGACGGACAGAGCTCCATCTATCGGGCGAAATAGAGGGGTGAAAGGGAGCTTTATTGACGTTGCCAGGATATTGTGGTTTCCAAAAAAGGGGGGCGGGATGGCAAATAGCAGGAGTTGCACACAAAGTTTCCTCTGGCCATCGTTGGGCGAAAATATTTGCTAATTATTTGCAAAATATTGGTAGCTCCTGTTTACGCAATTAGTCATATTGCAGCGGGATTGCGGCGGCAACCCTAAAGTAGTTTATTAAAATTGCACTAAATTCGGTGTAATATCCAGCGGGTTTTTGTTACGTAAGTGTAAAGTTTTCAGCAACAAAGTGGATACGAATTCGAGGGGGAACATAAAAAGCCATTAGGTGGTTTTTCATGCACGAAAAATGAAGCTGGTAACTTTGATACTTCTAAGCTAAATTATACTTTAATACTCCAACAAAACTTTAAAATAGAAGCGAACGAAAAAAGAGATAAAAACCACAATTGTCATCAGAGTTTCCACCTTTCTTTATTCCTTCCTCAATTCCTTAAATTCGAACTCAATTAGAGTAGAAAACTTGATAAAAGTTTATGTCTGAATCATTAAATATGCTACTCATTGGAGCCCAATAGCTCCATCCCTTATCTTTCGCCCCACTACATCTGTCTCTTTCTAACCAACGGCAGTATGTCAACCGCAGAGGACCAATTCCAATGCTATTCAAATTGCGTATCCATCTTCATTTATTTCATTTTCCTGTAATTTCCTGAAAATTCTTTCTTTGCTGATATTGCCCATGGCACCTCTTTCCACCAAGGTTTTCCCCGATTTCTTCTGCCTTTATCTATCGCTCCTATCTCCGCGGACGGCACGTCTTTTCCTCCTTTTTGGTCGGAAATAGAAAAGTGCGCCAACTTTTCGCCTGAATTGGCAACGGTTACACCGCCCAACTCCCATTTTCGAGCCCCCTATCCCCTATTGGCTGCACTTTTGCCAGCCATCCTGTACACTAAGAAAAAATATATTTCTTGTTCATTCTGTTCTTTTCAACAAAATCAACACCACCTTAAATTGTTTATATTTAAATACATTTTTGCTAACTTTTTATTAGGTCATCATGCAAATTAAATATTTTGGTGATTTTCGGAAATGCACCAGAATTTTATAAATATTTTTTATAAAGCTTTTTTTTCAGTGCAACTCCTCTGTGGTGCCCCTTATTCTTGCGGTTCTTGCGGTTTTGTGTGTGTGGGTTGAGTGCATCCATCGGACGATGGCAACCTGTAATCGTTCTTTTGCGCCACATTTAAAATGTCTCCGGGTGTCTCCTTCATCTCTCCACAAGCCAACCCCCTCTCCCCCTGCACCACTGTCTTCTGCCCGATTTACCCCCTGAACCACCGCCACTGTACATCTGTCTCCGTGTCCATTCGTTCATGTCTTGTTAGCGTAAATCAAGCGGAACAAAGCGACGGCAGCCAGGAAGAAGAATCCGGGTGAACTGCCGGAGGAAGAGACCGCAGCGGTGGAGTCTTACCCCTCCCCCTTCCCCTTTCATTCCCCCTCCCCCTCCCCCTTTCAGCTGCAGCCCCCCCCTTTCGAAGTCAAGTCGCTGGCTAGAAATTTATTACGGCGCTCAAAACGGAAACTCGCTGGCTAAACTGCGCCTCTGGGATTGCGTTACGGATTGCAGTCCGCCGGAGAGACAGCTAGCTGGGATGTCCTTTTTGCCGGGACCTCGTTGATTAAGCGCCGCGCCAAAGCCTTCAAAATGGCTTTGTAATGCGGTCGGATGAAGGAACCCGTTTAAATTGATAAATTCCGCTACCGTTGTGCCACGAATCGCACGGATCGCGGTAGATTGCAATGGTGTCTTTAAGTTTTTGATTGATGGTCGACATAAGTCCAGTAATAACTGCAAATGTTCGTTTCTCTGTTGAGCTCATAAGTTGGTCCTTTGAAATAAATTGATTTATTTCAGCCATTGCCGAGATACGACCAAATCCCGGAGCTGGCTTGCCGAATTAAAACCCATTTTTATTTTCATAATATTATTTTACCTCTTAGGCAATATAAAGATTTGTGGCTTTAATCCTTTCCTTGATTTAATACCTTCTTGCAACTGGCCAAGGATCTGCCCCTTTCAAGTTCTCCGACTGAACCTTTTAACCCTTTGCAAGCACACTTACAAGCTGCTTAAGTTCAGCCCCAAGCTATTTGGCTTTTGACCAAACTCAAAGCGGTTTGCCCTGCAACCCGCTTGATTCCAACGCTTGTAAACAAAGTGCCAAACATCAGGGGAAACTCCGATGGCAAACTCTCCCATAGCCTGAATAAATCTCATTCTAAGGCTGCAAATGCAAATGCAAATCAGCTCGAAATGTTGAGCAGTTTGATTTGATAACTGGGGGATGTGTAAACCAATTTCGCTTTCCAATTAGTGGTGCAGGTTACTGAAAGACCTTCATACACTCATAAACACGAACAAAAGCCCACTTCAACGACAATGCTAAGTTCGAGAATGCTCGGGCGGGCTGATTGGGAACATTCGATGAGCAGATGAATGCAATTTATTGATTGCCCTCCCTGGCCAATTGGTAATTAGAGCTTGTGGCAAGTGTCTTCTCTGAATTATTGACATGATAAGCGCATCACAGGCCCTTTTTCCTTCTCCTAGATAATTTTACTGCTTGCTGGCAATTAGCCGGCATTCGAGAACTTTTAAATTGGTCTGGTGAAGCGGGCTTAAAGAGACTTATCTCTGGGTGAAAAGTTTTTTTCACACAATTTTCTGTTTGCTTAATGGAGCCCAGTTGCCAGTAATAACTGCTGAACGGGTTTAAAGTTCAGCTTGTTTGCTGGCCATTCTGTGGCTTAGAAGTACCAAAGTTTCTGACACTTGCCAATTTTCAAGGGGATTGCTTTAATTAAACATGTTTGTGTGCAGGTTATGAAGTGTGCTTGCGCAATTTCGAAAAGGCCTTTTCTGGATGTCAGTTCATTGCTAGAGTCATAATAATTAAATATCACTCATACGCACTGGTTAACAATGCACAATAATCCGCATTCTGAACATGTTTATGAAAACAGTGGTAATCAATAGCCTTGTATTTTCTGACTCCATGAATTTTCTCACTGAATGAATTTTTTCAAGAAATTAAATATCACTCATACGCACTGGTTAACAATGCTCAAGTTTTCGCCACAAAGGAAATTAATCCGCATTCTGAAAAACAGTGGTTATCAATAGCCTACTAATTTTTTACTCTATATGTATTTTATCATGCGATTTTAAATATTTCTGATGACATATTTTTCACATCATTCAAGTTATGAATGCGTTTTTTCTTTTTTGGTATTGGGTAAATATACTGGAAACCTTAGATTGATATTTTTACATTTATTATTTTTTGTGATAAGACTTTGTGACTTACTCTACAGTTTTCGTACTCAGTGTTTGCTTAAATGTGCATGAGTTTGTGTGCCCTATATTATTGCAGAAGGTATAATAAACAAAAGGCGCTCGCTTACGCAACAACACGCTTGCAGACAAATGACAACAAATGCAAAAGCAGCAACAAATGCGTTTAAATATGCAGCTGCAACTGCAGAAACAATAATAACAATCGGCATTGTCTGCGAATCGGTTTATGTGTATATATTTGTGCATGTTTGGGTAGCTGTGGCATCAAATTTATAGACTCCTCTGTTGGCCCTAGGCCATGACTTTCTTATAACTCTTCTCACTTTCGTTCTGTGAAAATAACACTGCACTTAAATATCAACAAGGTTTGGTAGCTCAAAAGATGTACATCACATTACAATAATATAGTACAAAAAATAACAGAAAATTTGATTGAATTTATCTGTATAGATTTCAAGCAGAAATGCAAATCAAAAAAATGTAGCATACTTTTTTGCGTAAGCTGAGTACATCTCCTTTTGTCTTGTGATTCTGATTGAATAAAGAATATTATTTTGTGCTGTGTTGTTTTGGGACCCGGACAAATGCAAATTGCATACATAATTGAGTTTTGCGGGTTGCGGAGTGACAAGGAGGCACAGAGCAGAGGAAGGATAACAGTGGAATTTGCAATCTATACTGGAAGACCCTTCTGCATGCATGTTTCATTACTTTAATTGAAATTATTCCACAATTATATTGAACATATTTGTCTGCAATCAGAGCATACATTTCGTTGCCCTCCCCCTTCTGTGCTCGCTCATTTTGTTAGTGGCCAAAGAAGCTTAATATTGGATGCTTTGCGTTGAGAAATCAATTAGGTTGCGTATACGCCATGTTGCTCCGAATCGGAAAGCAATGTAAGTTGGTAAGCCTATCTGAGCCAGCAGTTTTCAATCGTCGGCTGCTACCAGCTTCAATGATCATATTCAAAGTAATAGGCACAATTTAATTTTTAGATATGTAAGCTAGCAATTATTTTCAACCTGATTAATTTTCCATCCGATTAAATGCATTCACACTTCAGCTTAGTTTTATTTGCTCGTTTTAAATTTCTTTTCGCTCTGCCTGCTCTACTCGTTCATCTAGCTGAAAGCATTCCGAACCCCTGATTTATGTGGTATAATTAACGTTATCGCTCCGCTCGCAGACCTCACGCGCGCATTAATTTAGCAAATCCGAGTAAAAAGCGCTTAAAAATATAGATTTAGCACGCATCGAAAGCGCGATTTGCCATTCACCGGAATTTAATGAACTGTCAACGCTGTTCGGGGGCAACGGTGCGTATGTGTGATTTATGGTTAGAAAATCAGTTGCAGAAATAGCATGACGATGACCTGAATAACATGTGTGAGGTAAGATTGAATAAATATTAAGGAACACTAATAAGCGAGTGTTTTAAGTTGGAATTGTAAAACAGGAATTTTATAAAACAGTTACTTTTAAACAAATAATACATATCGATAATTGATAGTTAGCAATTAAGCGAATTTATATTGTTAGTGGTGATTACTTTGCAATTAAATGTCGTTGTGTTTTTAAATTTATTTCTGTGCACATTAAAGCTGAAAATGACTGATCATGCATTTAGTATAAACACAAAATAAATCATTAAAAAGTTATTTTAAATTGGTGTAGGTATTTAAAAGTCCGTTTCTATTTACCTTAATTAATGTATTGCTTTTTAGCAAACCCTTTATCCTTTTTTTATATTCCCTCTGACTGCCACCGGCATTTGGAATTTGATTGTTCATGTGATACTGAACCGGCTGCCGGATTTAACTGTTGCATACGCATAAAGGATAATCGCGAGGAGCAGGAGCAGGAGCCGTAATGCATTTCCGTCTTTGCCTGCATGTGAGTAATATTTTAATGAAGACACGGCAGGTTGCAAGTTGAGGGGGCAGGGAAGAAGGCAGCGCCGACATGCCGCGGAATTCCTTTGCCTTGCCAGGCACTTTATCAACTTCCGGCATGTGAGCGATGACAACGAGGACACTATAGCAGGTGTCTCGGTGGGTGGCGGATGTTGGGTGGTGGGTGGAAAACTATGAACGCAAATCAAGCGCAGCCAGCTGCTTGGCAAACTTTCCCTTCGGGGCACACGCGGGAAAATTCGCGGAAACTTGCCACATCGCAATGAGGCTTGGAACGTGCTGAATGTCCTGCTGCCCCGCCCACTCCTTGCAACATCCTTTGCATATTTTAGGAAGTGATTGCGCAAATGCATAATTTAATGACAGGCGATAGAGATGGATGGCGAAAGGAGTTTCGACGGCCAGAGATTTCCTTGCTGCAATTTTGATAAACGTTTTCCTTTTCATTTTCAGGTTGAGCAAGAGTACAATTATACTTAAGCTAGGATTTCAGAGGGGGAAATGCATTGCAGTAATCAAAAAAATTGTAACTGAAAATTTAAATAAAAGTGTGCCATAAATTGTAATTTATTTTATATACTAACCTACTTTAGCTTTAAGAAGGTTTTAGGAAAATTGCCCCTTCACAGACTTCCCATATTTATTCAGCGCTTTTGACCTAATTTCAATTACTACCGATTGTTTGGAAATTTCATATGCATATATATTAAACAACAAGTATTCATTGAATGCACAAATACCAAAACAGGCCCATCAAATTCCAAATGGCAAACAGAAATCAATCAAAATAAACTCAAGTAACTTAGCCACCCGTTTTGCCATCAGCTCTCAAATTTTTATGAACGAAATTCCTTCCGATCGAAACCATCAGCAGCCATATGTAATGCACATCACACAACAGACATGTTTACTCAGTTTTCCTTCTACCAGACCACTGCTGTGAGTATTTTTTATTTAAATTCAAAGTTATTTATATGTCAGGCGAAATTGAAGTTGCTGCGGGGAATGGAAAATGGGTTCTGCGGAGCTTGTCACGACAGCCATTCATCATCGTCTTCGCACAATCGTCATCATCGACAGTGTCAGTCATCATCATTACCGACGACATCCAAAAGATGAAAGTGTCCCGGAGAGTGATGGACCGACTCAGCAATTGAGTTACTCACAATAAAAAGCAATGAATTTTACACAGGAAATGAAAACTAATCACTGTTGTGGGGTTTTGGGCAGATGTGACTGTTTAAGCACATGTTTTAGTGCCTTTCAGCTTTCATAGACATTTTCAAAGGATTCAGAAGAGTTAAATGTTTTTTACTTACGTGCTGTATAATACAAAGGATCCCTAGATTATTCAAGTTTTCTATATTATTTTGAGATTTCTTATTTTATTTTAAATGAAGAAATATATCATATTTGAATGGTTCCAGTTTTATTGCCCATGCCATTGATTGATAACTTTCTATTTAGACAACATCAGCATTAACTTTTCTTTTAAATGTTAAAAAAATATAACTTTTTGCTTATTTTTGTTTTGTTTATTTTTTTATTTAAAATCACTGTTATTGGCACATCTCTGGTTTGAAATCCCGTGACATGCGACTACTTACGACGACATTCATTTGAGTGCCGTGGAGACTATTCGAAAGATATTTCGAACATATCGAAGTAAAAAATATGTGCGTTTGCTGGCATTCCTTTCGATTCCCATTTTCATTTTCACTTGCTCCCTTTCCCCCTTGTACCCCTTTTCAAAATCCCCCCAACCCACTTTCACCCCCCGAAAGTCCACAGTTCTTTGTGTGGCTGTCTCGCGTATCAAAAGACGAAATTGCATAGCATTTGGTCTTGTGTGTCGCAGGAATAAACAGAAAAAAATAAACGTTTCTGTTTATAATAAAGGAGTTACAAAAAAAACTAAATGTAACCAAGCATTGGTTTTCAAACTCTGTATTGAATTTTGATTCCAAATTGGAATTAAGATGAAAAAACATTTGTTTAGGTTGAGATAAATGCTCGCTAAAAAATACAATTTTAAACAAACAGCGACTTATAATTTAAATATATATTAACAGTATTATATATTTATTCATTCTCTAATTTTTTCCCGTGTGGCAAAGAAGCTTTGGTTTGTTGGCGTCTGCTGGAAATTGTCACTTGAAAATTGCCAAGTTGGAGGCGGTAGAGATTACAAATAGGAGAGAGTGAGTTTTGTGGAGTGTGTGTTTGGCTGGTTTTGGTTCGGTGACATATTTAATTTTAAGCAGTGACAGACACACTTGCTGAAAATGTACTGGAAACAGCTTAATGCCATTTTTCTTCTATCCTTTTTTACCGATCAATTTACATTATCCCCGGTCTTTTGCCCTTTTTGGTTTGTTTTGTCTAAAAGTACTGCCACAGTTACCCCACATTAAAGTATTATGAACGTTCTCTTGCATCAATGTGCAATTATAGTAGGTAATTAGTTGAAATTGGCATTAAAGCTACTCGCTGCCTCCCGCACATTAACGTAATTAAGCTGGCAATCTATTGAGAAGCCTTTTCGTTGCCAATTTCGATTACGTGCTTACCATATGAATAACCGACGAAGATGAGGGGAGCTTTGGAAATGGGGAGTGGAGCAACCTTAATGTGGGCAACATAAATTTACATATTATAATTTGCATTGCGAACATATTAAATGCATAATTTTTGAGGGCCAGCAATAACGAGTGGGTAAATATATGGAGAGTGTGGTCGGCGAGGGAGTGGGGATCCTAATTAAAATTGGCTTAAATTCCGATACTAGGGGTTGGAAATAAATATTTCAAATTAATTGAAGGGGACTGAGAGAAAACTTGACACATTTTTATTGGCCAAGGAGTGCAAAACGACTGTGCGCTTCAAATGTTTTATTTCCAGTTTGAAAAACAGGTTTAAATTGGTTTTAATTTAAGCCAATACTTTCGGGACATTATCCAAACTTATCGGGTTAAAAAAAAATTAAATTGAAATGGTATTCCTCTTAGCTGTTATTTGCACCAAGATTGTTTTAAGTGGGTGTACTTAGTGATTGTAGAGATAGGGTTATGATGTCACCTTTTAACAAAACAATGAATAAAGAAAAGATAATACTATTAAAGGTTTGCCTTTAGTAAAAATAAATAGGACTTTATTCTTCAAAGGGTTTTAAAATGAATTATATTTTTTACCATTTTTAAAAATAATAGTTTTTTTGTTTGCAATACTCCTCAAAGTTTAGCCTTAAGGCTATTTAGTAAATTATATCGATAAGCAAAAGTATCAGACAACACATTGGATTTTCCAGGACCATCGAAGATTTCTTTTAATGTCATTTCCTGAAAGTCAATGCTTTTAAGCATATCGGTAATCTGATCTGTAATTGATGAGCATTTACTGTCGAAATTATTTTCATTAAACCAGTTTTCTATCATGTTGAAACGTCTTAGTTCAGAGATAATTTTTTTGGTGCTCTGAAAATATTCCTTAAAACAGTCGAGTTCCATTTTTGCAGTAGATGGACAATCTATTTTGTGGGGCCATTTTTCGTGCAAGAACTGTAAATATGATTAGCTAGTTAATAAAAAAAAATACGCTTATTGTTACATTTTTTTACCTGAACTACCACTATCATTAATAGCTCATGGTCCACAAAAAAAGACACAGCATAAAGTCTGAAAAGCGTATTTGGTTCCATATACTCGCATAAGGTTAAAAGGATTTTGGCGCATCTCCCTTCTACTTCTGTGGCCAGCCACATATTCGCACACTTTAAAACAGACATTAGTAATTCTGGTTCCAGGTCGTCCAATTGATCATCGTTCGGCTTGTAAATAAACTCAAGAAACATTTTAAATACTTCGGGTGTTACGCCCTCTAATGTAACTTCTCCCGTTTGCTCATCATCATGTTGAAATAGTTTCTCGAAGAACTTAGAGGCACATGCCAAAACAATTTTGTGACAACGAAAACTGGAGTCACCAACATAGATGCATACATCAGAGAAAAGACCCGACTTAAGCAGCTTGGTTCCCCAACTCGACCTGAATATAAAATGATAATATTTTCGGCAATCAGAATTTTAAAGAAAATTTTAATCTTACTTGGAGAAGACACTCATGTTAATGCTTAAGGTTACGACGTTTCGTTTCGATCGATTAAATGCAACTGGCCAGCAAAACTAATGTGACACTGTTTTGAAAATAAGATAGGAGTTTGTCACGTTTGAATGCAAAAAGATTTTAGCAGCTGTACAGTAGAATCCCGATTATCCGGATCAATTAAAACCAGGGGTATTCCGTATAATCGAAAATCCGGATAACAGATTTAAAAGCAAATCAAATAATATTTAATTTTTTATTATGTAATGGGTTTTACTTAGATATATAAAAAACAAGCTACCTTATCTGTTCTTATATCATTTCACGAAAACTTTAAAAGGGTATTTTACTATCCATTTTTTATCCATTTTCCAAAATTATATTCTTGATTATATTTGTAACTGTTTATTAATAGCTAGCCGTCTGTCCCTTTCTTTGATAAGTTACACGAACAAAGAACTATACTCACGTAATCATTGATTCGCGATTATATATAAGTTATTACTCACGTCGTACTTTTCCTGTATATTTAATGGTATGTTAGTAAATTTGTAATTGCATTCAAAATAATTTTTTTACATCAATCCATTTCTTTTGAGTTTGTAAACACACTTTGCAGAAATATAACTCGAAATATTTCCCGACTTGTTACACTTATTTACGACACTTGCCACCAGCTGGCTGGCGAAATAATATTATTTAATGACAAATGCGCATAAAATTTAAATCAAATCCCATTAAAACTGTCGCCTGGTTGCCCTAATGGGCCATCAAACCCCGTATAGATATAGTACGAGATGTGGCAACATTCTGCTTTTATGACAACTTATGGAAATTGATGGCCATCTTCTTCTGCGAGGGAGAGCAAAATAATCGCGGGTCTCCCGACTGTCAGACACACAAACAAAAAAACGGAAACTTCCAGCTCAACTTGAGTGATGTCTCGAGGGGGTCAGGGGGGTTTGGATACCCCCGTGGGGTTGGGGGAATTGGAAAATGGCGGGGGCTGGTGTTGCCACTGACATTGATGATGACGTTGGCCAAGGGCGTTGACAATGTTTGTCAGCCGAGCAGGCAACTTTGACAGGGCGTCAACAAATGGAGACAGACAGCAGCCACGCCCCCTTCTATAACCCACTACATCCTCATCTCCACAGCCCCCTTAATCCAGTGGGGATCGGAGTGGCTGGGCGGTTGAGTTTCAAAGAATCCTTCAAGTGGCGCTTTTTCCTCTTTCGTCTGTAATGAGCTGCTCTTGGCCTGCGCTTAATTGTGGTCCACTCTAAACAGAAAAGAAGGGGAATGTTGCAGAGAAAGAAAACTGGAAACGTATCTTATCTTAGGTTCTTCTACATTTATTGGACAGTAGAAAATATTCGTGAAATGCAGTACAGAGCACATAACCAATTTAAAGCAATATAATACAATCATTTTAAAGATAAGTTGTTTGAATAAGGTAATAAGATTTGGATACATAAATTAAAACATTAATATGTTCTGTGCTGAATTTTTATTTACCCACTTATAACAAAAAATTCAAATAAAAATAATATATAATATTTAGCAACCACTTTAGTTTTCTTTCAGTGTTTCTTTTTAGTTTTAGTTTGAAGAGAGATATAGAACACCACGCTTATTGTTCACTGCGGTGCAATCCTTGCTAAAACTTAAACTCCGACGTCCAAGTTCCGAGCACTCGCAATGAAAATCAAACGATAAGCGGCAGTTTTTCCCGCACAGTTTTCCCAGTCTGTGGGGGCAATTAAAGGAAAAGTTCGTTACAATTGGGAAAGGGGCTAAAATGAAGATAACTTCTGCGGAAGTAGTAAACTGCGTGGATTAAGTGTTTAGGAAAGAGCTTCTAAGTAAGAGAAAAAGGGAGCTAAGTAAACATTGTTGGCGGCGAATTTTGTTCCTTTACAAAAAATTGAAAAACTAATACAATACATTTTTTGTGAAACATATGCATTGAACAAACTCACATATGCCATTTAAATGAACTTTTTACCCACGGAACCAACTGAAAAACTAATCGCTGAGCATTTCTAGTCACGTCCAAAGATATTTTCCCCGAACTCCACTGACCCCACTTGGCTCCACTTTTCAGTTTTCAGGCCACACACAATTAGCAAATGGAGGCGGGTCCATAACTCAAGTCGAAGGGGAAACTATTTAGCATGTTAGTGCACACTTTAAATATATTCCCGCAACAGTGCCTAGTTCTCAGGCAGCAGGGTGACCTGCATTTCGGATCCAACTTGGACCTGAAATCGGACTTGGATCCCGGCACGTGCCGGGAAAAAGTTGCCAACGCAGGCAGAAAGAAGTTACTTTTGCTTGCCTCATTAGCATGCGACACCAAAGGGCATTAAATCACATTTTGCATTTGACGCAGCAGCAACTTGCAATTGCAACCGTGCAGCACTGAAAAATAGTGGCGAGAGCGGGCAGATTTCTGCAAGATATACAAAAAAGACAGACTATGAATTCTGATGACTTGCCCGAGTTTTCATGTGAGGCGCATGCCAGATAACAGCAGTTCGAGATGAAAGCGTGAAGTGAGAGTATAAGAACCTACACTGGGAGAATATAAAAATAAAGTACAAAGTACAAAAATTCCTTTAACTTGTTTAGAAATTATTTGATCTATTGCAAAACATTTTATGGTATATTAAATTATTTTATTAATGGAATTCCAATACCAATATCTTAATCATATTGGTTAGATTATTAAAGATTTATTAAGTGTTCTACAAAAATTAAAGGATAAACCTTGCGCATGTTTAGGTATTTATCACTTAATCCTTAATAATTTCTTTTTATGCATGCATCTATTCATTATTCTGGGATCTAGCCCTAATAGCTATTTTTTGATAAGTTTTCGAATGAAGTCCTTTCGCTGCACTCCCATGAGTCACGTTCCTATCCTGCACATCCTTCTTCGCTTCTCAACTGCATTGAATACCTCCAGTGCGGCTTGTTTGTTTTTGTTTGGGCTCCGGGTTTGCTCGTGTATCGCTCCTTTTATCTGCTTCCCACTGCCGCATGCAGGATGCATTTGGAGCCCGTCCATCCCGGCGGATCCTTGTGCACGTTCCTAGCCGCATTCCCGGCTATATTCGCCCCGCAGGAGTAATTCCAGTCTGCAGTTGGCAATGAAAACGTCTTGCATGTGGAATTGACAAAAAGGCAAAGCAGCGGGCAAAAACCATGTGAGTGTTTTTGCCGCGATTTCCGACGGCCAGATACCCGCTATGTTATTATTAATTTCTTTTTGTGAATTAAGAGCTGAGTACTATAGTTGCTGCAAAACATAAAGAAGAATGCTATCCTTTCTGAACAAAAAAAAAAAAACTGTATGCGTTTATTTAGTATTCTTTTGAAAAATTATATATGTAGATTCATGTAAAATTTAAGCTCTTTCTTTTAAGATCCACATTTAACATGACTGCCCAAACAATGTTCTTATATTAATATCATGTATTTACATTATAGATGCTAATATTTTACTATTTTTTACCTCATTCAATACCTAATAAAAACGCTTAGTACTCAATTGTTTATTTTCTTTAGGTACAACCATTTTTAAAATACATTTATCTACACAAACTGGTTATCATAAATTCAAGCTACCTTTTACATGTAAAGCAAGTCCAGGGTAAAATAAAGAAGCTGGCGAACTCATTCAGCTAACCTGGAACTCGAAGTCCGCCTGCGAGCAACGAAATCATAAATAAGACTCCGTTCATGTGCACCTTTCTGCTCATTTTGCCTCGGGCCAGAAGTTGTTAAGTTGTTGGGAGCGGCATTGAAAGTGGCCAAGAGGATCGACAGCAAGGAACCTGCTCGAGAACAACCCTTAAGGACTCGAACTCAGGACTCCAGCCCGATCCGAGGCCAATTCCCGGACTGGCACTTTAATTTCTTTAATGCAGCTGCACCGTATTTGATTTTGCGGTGCACTCGAGCTTTTTGCCAACCACTTCGTTCCATTGGGAATTTATTTCCCTTGGTTTTCCATTTGCTTGTTTGCCCTTTCGCCGGTTGTTGTCCTTTCGTTGTGATTGCAAATATTTTATGGTTTTAATTTGTGTTTGTGCATTGCTTGAAAATCTTCTGTTATTTGCCAAGCATTTCATGCTCGAAACTAGTATTTCATTTTGAGGTTTCCCTGAACAACTCATCGAGTTTTTGCCGCTTTCTTGAGGTCCACTCGTTGTAGTTGATAAAACAATAAATCGGTTTTGTTTATGTTGTGGTCGGAGGTAGACATGTTTGACTACGATATAAATATTTGGAATTTGGCTCTCTGAAACCGTTTGGTTTAAAAGAATTTTGACAGCTCACAGTGCTTATGGCAGGATATCAAATTATTATTTTAAATGACTAAAAGAGATAACATTTGAGTGTATTTTCTTTACATCTTTCGATTGCATTTGATACTTTTCTTCACTGGGTTGATTTGATTATTATAAAAATACACAATAACAACGTAAAATCCCTAAGGGCCTTAATGACGTTTTATAATGGTTGCTGAATGGTTCATATACGTTTATTCAAATAATTAATAATATATAGAGTTTCTCTTGGTCTTTTCAATTAATTTTCTTTCCGTTGAGATTCGACCTTATCCCCAAATCCATTTATCTTCCGTTGGCAGATCTGAATCCCTGGGGAAACTCAGCTCGCCATAACTATAACGAATTCAATTAATATGCAAAGTGGGTTTGTCAAAAAATAAAAGTGGACAACCGGCAAAGTTAACTCCAGCTTGCAGCCCAGTCTAGCGATTTAATAATTAAAGCGTAGCCAAGAAGATTTACCCACACGCACTTTCATGGAGAATTCCCCTCTGAATCCACCGGAGAAGCTCCAGGTAAGCCAAACTGATAATCACTCAATTTGCTTTGGGGCACAAAACTATGAAGTTAACTCAGCTTGTCGAAAGTTCCACGACGAGGAACCGCATTTAGCAGGGAGACTCTGCGTTACAGAGGGCGAAACTTTTATGAAATTATATATTTTTAATCTTACAAAAATTTTAATTTTTATTTACCCACACAAACTGAAGTTAGGTTTAAACTCTTTTTTGTAGATTTAAATTAACGTAATATATACATAACTAGTTGAAATTTTACACAAAATAACTATCTCGATATATTTTTTGTATTATTTCCCATTAAGAAGAGTGGGTACTAGGTTTATGGATAAGATGTGATAGCAACGCATTAGGTCTCAATTTTTTGTAAATTAAGTAAGACAATTTTGCCAAGTGCAGTTGGTTTTATCAAGCTAACCATAGCCGAGCCGAGGCGAAAAGCAAAGGCAACTGCAACCATAGAAGCCAACGCCTGCGAGCCACGAGAGAAGAGCAAGTGGAGTGCACCAAATTGGCATTAGCAACTCAGAGGAGTGGTAAAAGGGGAAAGGGAAGGGGAAGGGGGAAGGGGAAAGGGGGGTGTACTGCCATGCAAAGTAAATGTAGCAAGCGTAAACATTGCTAGGCGCTGGGGAATAATGGAGGAATTCCCCGCCCCCTGCTCATTTTTGCCCTGAAAGATGCATAATGCAAAAGCAAAGCAGCCGAAAAGAGCCGGAGAAAAAGCGAAGAAAACACAGGAGAAAAATTAGTTACGCCAAAAGCAGAAAATAGTTGGGGAGTTGAGGGAGGGGCTACTGACTTGATGATGCTATGCTAAATGCTTGCGGGACACGAATACCAAGCTGGTAAAAAGGTGATGGCCAAAAGGGGACATTGGCTCTCGAGGAGCTAAGAGGGTTCTCAGTTCCATTTTGCCAACAGTCTGAAAAGTTGCTGTCAATAAGATGAACTATGTAAATAATGTATACTGTTTATTTGAACACTAAAAGCTTAACAAAAAATGTGTTTAATACACATTCGAAAGACAAAATAAACCAAATCATTATTGTTCTAAGTGCACATTCAGTTCTTGCTGCATTTTGTGTCATTTTGCGAGAGATAGGAAGCCGTGAAGCCGAGTGGCAACCAAAATGTGGCCAGAAACAGTGCGACACATTCAAAATAAGCTAGGCGGCCAAAATGGGCGGAAGGGGGCGTGGCACTGGTTGGGTTTAGTGGAAGGATTTCGCGCCTAAGCTGCGTTTGATGGCTGCTGCCGGCTGATATTTGCCACCAACTCCGCTGGCGACTTCTGGATGCCGCAAAAATGGCAGAACCGAGTGGCAGAGAGGCTCCAGAGGCTCCGAGTGGCTGAGTGGCTGAGTGTATGCAACATTGTTGCCTCGTGTTTGCTCGTTGCAACACTTGGCCGCGGATTTGGCGACAATGTCTCGCATGCTCCGCAGATTTCCAGCTGGCGACAAGTTATCAAGACGAACGTGACTGGCAAATAGTTTCGGTTTAACTTCTGTTTTCCAGCAACGAAAGTTTTGACAAGGGCCTTAGCCACGGTTTATGGAAGCGGAGACTGCCGTCAGCGGGGCCGGGATTGAAAATTGAGGTGGAAAAACTTTTGTGGCTGCATCGGACATGCTAACGTCTTGACACATTGAAGGTGGAGATAAGGTAGGACCATGGAAATGGATGGCCAAAGTGTCCACAGAAAATTGGGGGGAATTTAAGTGAAATCGTTTAGCCAGGCAGAATATCTCTATAAGCATAATAAGTTTTACTTTCCTTAGGTTTATTAATAAGTATGCAATCATATTATATTAATTATTAGTAGTTGTCAAATTCAACACTTTTTAGCAGTAGTATCCAATTAATCAAAATATTAAACAAAGCAATCTTGCATCTTTAAACTACCTATTTCCCACATTTTTATGACACTGTGATCCATCACTCCCCTTAACTTCCATCGAATCTTTGGAACTATTTTTCCCTTTTACCTCCTTTTCACGCCGAATTTAGCTGTTGGCTCCGTTCGACATAATTTATGTCCGTCGCCGTTGACCTCCTCAAAATGGAACCATGAAATTTGTAAGTGTCGCCAGAACTACCTTCCTGCTGCCCCTTCCAAAGCTCCATTTCCACTTCCCCAGTTGCTGGGCCCTAAGCTCGAACTCGAGCCCGAGTCGAGCGTGGCTAATGAAAAGAAATATTAAATTCTCACGTTCCAAGGCAAATGGAAAAAAACAGCGAGAAACGAAAATCCCTGCAAGCATATTCTACAAAATAAACCAAAAGCTAAGGGAGGCGGCGGGGGAATCGCCAGAAGAATAGAACCGAGTTGTTCTCATACACAAAAGGTAAATAAAAATTGCAGGAAACCTCGACTCTCGACTCTCGACTCTCGGCTCTGACCTTTCAGCCAACTCGAAGACGAAGTCAGTCAGCCATTGAGCCAGTCTGGAGTTGACTGGCCCTGCCCGCCGCCTCTCGACTGCATCGTTAAAGTCCGAAGGCAAAATAAAACGTGATTCATGTTACTTATCACCCGCACAGCATCGACCATCAAGAATGGCCAAGGGAACAGTCGAGCACAATGGTTTCCTGGTCTGGCTCTTTGGCGTCGCTTCCTTTTACACTCAAAGAATTTAAGAGTAGATTTTTCCTAAGGTGTGCTAAAAACCAAAGCTAGTTAAAATGAGGAGTTAGAATTGTAATGTAAATTACTAAGAATGTATTTGTTAAAAAAAACAACATCTAAAAAGTCAAATTATAGATACAAAATTATAAAGTTGTTGTTAAAATTAATTGTAGTTTATGTAACTATTTATGTAAAATGTTATGTAAAATGTAAAATTGGCTTGATAATTTGTGTAAACTACCATTCTGAAAAGTAAGAACTTTTTTGAACGTTGCTCTGGAATCATATGTAATTTAAAATATTTTTTTGATTCCAGAAAACCTTTTGCCTTCAAGGTAGGATTTTCTTCATGTGCACACTCTCCCCGACTCTATTTCGCTGTGGCACTCCAATCTGCACCTTTCTTGGCCATAAGTTGCCCTGTGGCATATGAGGCTCCCCAGTTCTGCTCCCCGCCCATCGCGATGTACTTCATCAATGCCGCGCGCCGCGGCCAAGAAACAATTTTGAAATTTATGCTCACGACCCTTACTGTTCGCCGATGATGGCGTCTCCCCCTTTCAAAATTATTTTCATATTTTTTTTTCCGCTCCTCCACCCCGATTTATTATTTATTTGCGCTGGCCGCGCATAATTCGGGCTGGCAGGAGAAGTATTCTTAAGATCGTTAATGAGTCTCCATTGTTTGGCCGATCAACTCGATTGGTGGCGACCTCTGACAGCTGGCTTCGACATGAGATCACTCACAGCCCAATGGGTTTTCATTAGGTTTTTGGGGAGATTGGGCGGGCACCGACAACGGATCTCGGTGGAGTACGTGAAGCGAAAGGCATTTAATTATTTAGGCACAATGTGGTGATTTTCGTGAGCCTTTAAAAGTAATGAATGTTGCAGGTCATGCCATAAAACGTAATGATTTACCTAATTGGCCCCGTTAACGTTATTGAATGTTACAACTTTTACAGTTTTAAAGCAAAATTGTTTTTTTTTTTTAAATCGGCTGCTTACGTTAATATAAGTTGGTAAATTAATTAATTAACATTTCTTAAAATATATTTTTTAATTAAATCTTTTTTGATATTTATTACATATTTTAATATTCGATACATTTATTTTTAAAATAATAATTACTGACTCTATATTTAATTTTATTTATTATGACACATTTATTTTGGTTCTGCCTTATCTATTTAAAAGTTTCCCATTTGACAGACTCGCCTTTGGCACTTTTCCTCTTCTTTCTTGTGCCACCTAATTTTGACACATTTCGAAAGCGCTAAAAAGAAATTATGTCAATTAAAGCTGACTCGTTTGCCTGCCGCGGTATAAATCTGATTAGGGCCTGCCCAACCTCTTCTTTTTGGCCTCATGCTGCTTCAGCTTTGTGGCTCTTTTGTCGCAATTGCTTTAATTACTGAAAGGAAAAGCCTTAAGAGGGCCACCTGCTGCATAGTTTATGTCCCATTGGAGACTCACCTCTCTGCAACCACTCAGCAGGAGTTCTTGGCCCAAACTGATTTATGGCCAACAGAGTGGGAGAGAGAGGAAAAGAGAGAGAGAGAGAGACTGCTTGGCAACTTTATCAATAAGCCACACAAAAGTTGGGCAAAAGGGGTCTTTATCGGGCTGAAATGTTTTCAAATTGCCAGCCAGCCACCCCCTGAATAACTATAAAATTTGACAACTTTTCGGCATAACCCCTGCCATCGGGAAAACTATTCATTCCGATAAACAACTCGATTCGATTATTTGCGATGCCATTAGAATCGATTTTCGGGCAAAACTTTTCGACAACTGTCATTAGGCATTGTTGGATTAGCCGAATGAGAGGTGGTGGGCGGGGTGGTACGAAACGGGGAAACTTTATCAATTTGTGGGCGTGGCCGGGGGCATAATATATGCCACCCCCTGGAACTAATGGCAGCTGGTTTTCCCGCCCCAATGACTCATCTCGATTTGGATTTAATTCCGGCCTCCAACTCGGTTCCTCTCGCCCAATCAATCCCTTTCGATTGTTTGTCTTCATTTTGCAGCGCTTAACTTTGATTGACATTCATGCTCCATCATTTATTCATTCTCGGCGCCGAAAAGTTTTTCAGCCTTTCCCCCGCTTGGAAAATTTAATTGACTTTTCCCGGCGAAAAATTAGCAGCTACTTCTCTCCTTATTTCCGATTCCAGAACATAACTAAGGCAAATATTGAGCCAACACCCCCGCAATCCAGCCATTTTGGCCCAGATTTGTGAGGGTGGCGGCGTGCTGACTTGTTATTTGGCCTGGCAATTAACTTTCTTTTGTTTGCGGTGGACTTGCAGCCTTTTGTGTGATTTCGGCTAGCTGAAATTGGCGCAGTCTGGAGGGTACTCCGTGTTTATGGGGGAGGTGGCCCCCCATTCGGCAATGAAATTTCATTGCTAGTTGAGCGCAGCTGTCGAGATTTTTGTGCGGCGCAGTTTGAAAATAGATTGTGCAGTAGACCCAAAAACCTTTAAGCCAATGAATTTTCTAAGCTGAGAAGTTTTAAGTTTTAAATATTATAAATTTATTAAAATATTAAATTCAATTCAAATATTTAATTCAATCTAAAAATTTGACAAATTTAAACAAATTCTGTGGTCCCAACAAACTACACTTATTGAACACTTTTCAAAATATATTTATACAATGTCTAGTAAAATTATATTTCAATATTTTCTATTCATCCGTTAATATTTGATTCTCGATCTTATGCTTAGCTTGCATTAGTTAATTAATTTTATCCGAGTGCTCTTTTCTCTGTTGTCGAACTTTTTCCGTTGCATACTTTTTTGGGCTATTTTGGTGTTCTTTCTTGGGGAATCCCTGTAACTCCTCCTCGGCAAAACATTAATTAAGTAAACTACAGAGCTAACTGCAGCATATTCTTCGTTGGTCCGTTTGTGCAGTTTCCTAATTGAAAATGGCAATTAAATTGAAAACTCCCTCAGGCGCTCACAAAGCGGCTTCCGCTCGGGACAATTTTTTTCGCTCTCGATTGTGTCGTGGCGAATTTGCCAATTAATTTAATGTAACTTTTTTTTGGGTGCTTTTAAAGCGTTTATTGATGCTAGTTAAATGTTCTCCAGATGTATATTAAATTATAGAAATATAATCGGCATTATACAATCTCTTTCCAAATTTCCAAAAAAATGTGTTTGCTGAAAATTGACAAAATTTTACTAGTTCTAAGTCCAAAACTTTTCAATTTTAATCAGATTTTGAAGTGGTGTACCTCTAAATGTTTGTATTTTAATTCTAAAACATGATGTTGTTTAGCCTTTATTTATTTTGCCCGATATTTGTGATGACTGCAAGGTAATATACCCTTCGGTTTGCCGAAACTGGCTTTCTTTTTTGTTCGCTTTCTGATAGGTTTCTAAAAATGCTCTAGCTTAATTTAAAACCTCTGACCTGTCTGCTCAGAACGTGAAGCCGTACAAATATATCGCATTTCGACATTCCTCGTCCAAAAATGACGTTTATTTCTTCCCTGGCATCACGTCCAATGCCGCGAGTTCTTTTTCCGTTTTTATGGTTTTTTTTAGTAACTTCACATCTACTCATATGTTTTGCTTTATGATTTTCACGCCCGCATTCAGCGGCAACAAAACTGCACGGCAAATAATAAAAAAGAATCAAGCTTAACAAGAAACCAAAGCTGAACATGGGATACTCTTTCTAAATATGTAGTTCTAATCTCTAAATTAAATTCTGACAAATTTTTTTTAAATACTATTTTGAAAAATACCCTATATGCTGATCTAAATGTAATTTTCACACATTGTAGTATATCCCAAGTCGAACAAAAAAATATTCGTCCTGGCACTGAAATATTTTTGTGCCACATTAACGCCTGCACACGCCCGTGCCATTTTGAGGCCGTGTGCAGCCAGCTTTTCCTTTTGCCTCCCTTCAGCTTTTCCCTCCCCCAACTTTTACACACATACCCACACACAAACACACATTCGCGAAACCCACACATTAATAACTTTTTTATGGCGGTCGCATAAAAACGCAACAAAACCCACCGCCGAACATTGGATTCCATTTTCGTTTGCAGTTTTGTTTCTTTTTCTTGTTTTTTTTTTTTTTCGCTGCTAAAAAGTTTTCTGTGTGGCTGTTGTAGTTGTTAAATCGCACACGTGTTTTGTACAACATTGCCATATCCTTCATATCCTTTAATACATGTCCCTCTGCGTGGGCGGCTAGAGTGATTTTCCCCAACTACTTGCCCAAATTTTAACTGCAATTTGTTGTCAAGGAGCTTAGCGACTGACTGAAATCAACACGGAACAAAAACTTTATGTTACCGAACTTAAAAAAATCATTCTGCGGAAATGTAAAAACCTCAAAATTATTTACTTTTTATATTTCAGAAAAACCTTTTTAAAAAGCCTTTGAATTTATTTGGTATGCAAATGTCTGAAAATATGATTTTTCTTTATATCGGAAAAATGGTTTTTAATCTGCTTTTTTCTGTTTTAAATTTTTTCCTGTGTATTTTCAGTTACAGTACACCAAAAAGTAGAGTCTAAGTCTACATTTTATTTCGGCCTTTTCACCGCACACATATGTTTCGTACGCTTTTGTTTTTGTTTGCGTGTTTTCCTTTTTGTGTTGTTTTTTGCGGTTTCTGGGAGAGAGTATTTAGAAAACAAGTGTAATCAAAATTATATGGGCGTGGATTTCTGGTTGCCACTGTAAATTTCAAGGCTTACGGCCATGTGTTTCAAGTGTTTGGCGGAGGGCGAGGGCGAGGGCGAAATGGCCATGGAACTTGGCCACTGGGTGCTGGCAAGTTATGATTGAATTTCGAGCTGCTCTTGTGGCCATAGTTTGTCTGTCCGCTTACATGTGTAGTTGCCTCTAATGGGAAAAGTTTTGGTCCAACAAAAGAGAGGTGAGAAAAATGAGAACTTGCAGAGGGCCTTGAATGGTGGGGTTGCTGCAGTTAACTGAGCAATTATTTTCCAAAATGTAGAGTTCAAATCTGACTGAATATTAAAATTATAAGGGATTCTTCAACACAAACTTTATAGATTCCCTTTTAAATTTAAATCTAAGCAGTATAATAATAATAAAAAGGTTATCATCTAGCTATCTACTATAACTTGTCATCACAATACAAAATGTCGTCGAGCAACACTGAGACCCTGGGCCAAATGAATTCTCTGGTGGGAACTCTGAGCATTCTGCAATCCCTGGAAGTGCTTTTCCTCAATCAGGAGCAGATGGAGCAGCCCAGTGAAAACCTGGAGGAGCAAGTCCGCAGACTGCAGATGTTCAAACGTCAGGTAAAGTGGTTCAACACTGAGCGTCTTCGCATCCTGAATCAGTTGCGGCAGAAAGTATCTTACCACGTGGCCGTGGAGCATCACAATGCGATGTCCTTGCGGCAAGGGATCGTCGAACTTCGCCAGGGATTGAACGGACTTAACGAGCGGATGAACAGGATGTACGAGGACATCACCTGCTCCATCTGCCTCTCTCCCTGGACTTTGCAGGGCCGTCATCGTGCGGTTTCCTTAAAATGTGGCCACATCTTCGGGAAAGTCTGCATCCACACTGCCATCAGAAGATTCCATCGCTGTCCAATCTGCAGACGCAGGGCTCTGCAATCCGATGTGCGCAGGATATTTTGCAGAGGAGTTTTACCATAATGGAAGCTATTTCGTTTTACCATATGTTTCCTTAGATATATTTTATATTTTCAACATTTTATTCTGCCGTTAAATTGGATTTATCTATTTATTGCTAATTTATAAAAAAGTTTAAAGAAACTACTCAACAGCCATCTCAAAATCGTCACATCTTTTACGAGTTAACGTAAATTTATGTTATATCAATATTTATATATTTTATATTTATATATTTTATACTTCTTGTTAACATTGAAAATAAAATTGAAAAGGAATTCAGATGCGGACTTTCACCAGTTGCACAGAAAAGTTACCCAATCGAATAAAAACACAGCTCAAAGTTTCAGTCTTTAACAATAAAATAAAGTTTTATTTTCGCATTTTCCGTTTGTTTTTGCCAATGGATGCTTTCATGACGTTCTGTATGTTTATGTTTGTTTTATACACTTATAATTGTTCGCTTGCCGCTGGGCACTCGCTATGTTACACCGATAATATCGATAATTGCTATAATTAATATGCATTTCCATCAGCTTAAATGCTACACAAATCTGGCTTGGACTTTAGTTTCACATATTACTAGTGCCAATTTAATTCGAGGACTCAATTAAATGCGCTGAAAACAAATGCTCAACAGTAGGCAAACATCGCGGTGTGCGCGAATCTTCCTTTCGGTGATTTTTCATGGTTCTCTACAAATATTTAAATGGCAGTTTCAACTCTTATTTAGTTCGCGGGGGGAGAGTGAGGGGAAAAATTTCCATAAAGTGGCAACAAAATTTTTACGTGTTCCGTTTGTTTGTTCACTTAAGTGCTATGACTACAACGTCATTTAAAAATTGAATTAAAAATTATTCCATTACGCGTTTAGAATTAATTAGTTCAACAAATATACAATTACAGTTAGTGTTACAGTTACAGTTAGAGTTACAGTTATAATTATAATAATCGTATTTGCATTAAGTTTAGCACATGGAGGACATTTATTGCTACATAATACATTTATATAGTTTATGGTTTCCCTTTTGTTTATACATACACGAAGCATAGATGTGAGCGCCAAACTGCAATTGTTGTGGGTATGGATTGTATACTTTATATGCATAATTACTGTGTGTAGGCGAAAAGTATTTGTTCAGTGACTAATGAATTTAATTTGAAGCCTTGGTCGCTAATATCTACTATAGAACAGCAGAGGCTCACATCCTTACAATGCCTAACATCCATACCATATTCGTAATATCTATATTTATATATATGTACGTTCACTATCTGTAGGGCACATTTAAAGCTTTCAAAAAATCAGAACCTAACTTAAAACTTGCGTCAAGAAATGAAGGATCGTACTGGCTAAAAGTTCGTATACCACGAAAGCAATGATATCCTACAGAATACAACTCGACTTAGAGCTAGAGTCTCTCAACTTATATGCGTAGTTTTGGTTCAACAAGCTTGCTTTCGTATCAACTAACATATTTTCAATTCAAACAATAGCCTAGGGTCAACTTTTGATTTTGTTCTTGTGTTTTTTGTTTTGTTTCTGGGGTTATATGTAGATGATGAACTTTATACAAAGTCACTATAAACTACGACTGCTTTTCAGGAGGGGGTTTTATGGTTTTTTCTGTGGGAAAGAGGGGAGTGGGGTTGTCTATGTGCTAAACTCTAAGTAACTCTCGTTGGCCGCCTCCGGATCGGGAGTGAGGGGCGTGGACTTGGCCCCGCCCACCGGACCCGTCTCATACTAGACGTACGCCTGCGCCCGCGTCCGCGGCTCCTTGCCCTGCAGTCGCTCCACGAAGTTCCGCCAGCTGACCATCGTCTTGCTGGAGTAGAGCCACACGCTCGAGGTGACCCCCACCAGCATCGAGCAGAGGTACTTCACCATGAAAATCTGGAAGATGGGACGGGCCTCCGGGGAGCCCGGCGCCCTGGCCGCTGGACAGGGAATCGAGAAGGGCTTGCAGATGTCCCGGTGCCACTGGATCATCCACTCGTCGAAGTTGTAGTACTCGTAGAACAGGCATCCCAGCAGTCCCACGGCGGGCAGGATGAACAGCCCGGAGAAGAAGCCGATCCGCAGCATCAGCCGCTCCAGCTTGTCCGTCCGCTTTCCGTCCGTCTTCATCACGGTCCGGATGCGGAACAGCGAGATGAATCCGGCCAGCAGGAAGAGCGCTCCGATCGAGAGGTAAATGCAGAGGGGCAGGATCAGAAAGGCGCCCAAGGAGTGCGTGTCCAGCTGGCCCACGAAGCAAACGCCAGAGAGGATGTCGCCTGGAAGAAAAGATTTAAAAGATCATTATAATATTGTATGAAAAAAGAATAAGAAAAAATTGTTAAAAGATTTGAAAAGATAAAAAAGGGTTAAAATTTGTTAGATTTTTAAATTTGTATTAGGAGCAGAAAAGTCTTCATCAAGAAACAAGAACATACTAAGATGAATACATGGTTTCCCATAAAAAATTAATTTATTTGTATTCCCCATGATTGACAATAATTGAAAATGTTTTAAGCTTAAGTGACTTTTTGTTTGCTATATTTTTAAAATCTTATTTTTAGGACACATGCAAGTGAAACCGTCGACCTTTGAAACGCAAACAATATTTAATGTCAACGCTTGTGGGGGATATGTGTTGAAAATAACTGTTGATTGCAGTCGGGGAAAAAAGCCGAGCCGGAGATAAACAATGTTTAATTTTACCATTTCATGTACCTCTTTCAGGGTAAATATTTACCCAACGATAACCCCAAACGGCAGCGTCGATTTCCCCCTCTCCCCCTATAATTTCAGTTCAAAGTCAATGCGCCGCTTGTTTAAACATTTTACGAGCGGTTAAGCTGACCCACCTCACACCTCCCCCTCCGATTCCCCCGCTTATTAGCGTTATTTATAAATATGTTACAGTATACCCAGCTCACACCTGCCCCGCCCCCTGTCCCCCGATCGCCCATTCCCCTAATGAATCCATCATTCGTTCGGCGTGCCATATTTCCGCTCATAAATTATCGATTAGCCCCTCGTTGGAGCTTCTGCCTTTTCGCTCTTTTCCACTTTAGGTGACATGTTAATTTCGGTTTTTCTCTGCGGAAACTTGTCGCGCTTTTCCAGGCTGTTGCCACACGCCAATTTGACACGCCTCGTTGGGTTCAATTAATGCTTCAGTTCACCTTTAGTTTCTTTTAGTTTTGAGGGGCATTTATGTTAAATGCAATTTTTAGCAATTATGATTTAAGAAATGGAATAAATCGTTTTGTTTTAATATTTAAATAGTTTTGATGATTAAGGATTGTAAATCACTGATTTAGTTGCTTAGAACCGTGTCCCGAACTTAAACACATTATAAGACCGATTTTATGGTCCCGCCTATAACATAAATCCTTAACCCATCGATGGCCTGACATTTATAGCCATTGAATTCGCATTCTCAACGCCAGATGGCGCCTTTACAAATCGCCTGCCTTTGAAGTTATCTACGAGTGGAAGCCTGAAATATAACTTTATACCATAAAAGTCATGTCATGCTGACAAACCAAGAGTCGTACTTGTAAGAAAGAGAGGTGAAAACCAGAAGGAAAGAGAAAGCAATAGTAAAGACTGGACTGGGCAAATTAAGCGAGTTGAGAACCGGGAAAACGCCGATAAACGAATACAATAAATAACAGCGGGCAGTCTGCAACATCCTCCGAGTAGAAGAATTCAAAGAGAAGAATTCTTTCCAACTGAAAATTTTAAGCGAATATATAAGAAACGAGCTGAGCCCACGTAAAGAACTATTGAATATAAATCACAATTCCGGGGCTGGATATGATTCGGAATCTAAACGAGAGCCCGATACTAAATGCCACCTGCCGTTGGCTTCTTTCGATTTCCACCGACTCAATCGCAGTTCCAGTTTCCCTTCCGATATGGATCTTAATTTATATCTGAGCCTGAGAATGGTTTGCAGTCCGAATGAAACGAAATCAAATGAAATGCACCACCAGGCAGTGAAACCGGACTTTCGGTCTCCGATCGAGTATTGATAAATGAAGAGCAGGGCTTGTACACAGAACCAGTTCTATTCGTGTCCTTTTTGCAGAAAGTCACACGGACAAAAATATTAACAAAATTAGTTGATATTTGTTATACTTTAAGATATAAAAATAGATAATATTTCTATCATTTTTCCTGTAAAAGTTGTTTTAAAATTAAATTTGTATTATACCATTTCATCAAATTTTGAATTAAAGAATTTTAAGGTTTTTTCCCTGTGCATCTGTAGAAACCAGTTTTGTACTTTTTCACTTATTTCAGCTTCATTTTGGAAAACTGCAAGCGGCACAAGTTGCTGTGACAATTTCTGAGGTTCTGCAGTTGAAAGGCTGCCAGGAACTGAGAGATGGAGCAGCAACATCGGGAACAGCAGCAACATCCCAGCAGCAACAGCAGCAACAGCAGCAACAATGCATGTCAATTGTTTTGTATGGCATGAGGAATGCATGTTGCACTGAGAGAAACGGGTTCCTCGTGGGAAAGGAGGGGGAGCGAGGTGACTTTTTCAGCTGTCAGCCAGTCAGTCAGTAAGGCTTCTCCCTCGCCTCCTTGTCCTTCCTTTGATGAAGTGCTGGCATCAGAATTCCATTTTTAGCCAATGCCACATTGCATTTCATTATGAGGAAGAAGCTGCTTTTGTTGCCTTTGTTCTGGTCGGTAATACAATTTGAGTTCGGGTCCATTGTCCACTCTCGAAGGTGTTAATCTGCTGGGCAAATACAGGAATGCAGACACCAACTTCAAGTTGGCTAAACAAACGAAACAAAGTTCGAGCTTTGTTCGAGTAGGCGGTTAACCCATTAAGAACTTGTTCTTTACATCTTGAAGAAAGTATACAATGAAGTAAAGAGGTATTAAAGAACTACAAGCAAAGATTATATTTCTTTGCATTTACTCAAAAGTTTTACAGTTTACTTAAATTGTCACAAAAATTATATATATTAAATAAAACTGCGTTTGTAGAGCACCATTTCTTATATTAGGATGATTGACTTTTAAGTTATAATGGGTTAAGAAAATGAATTTTATCGAAGATCAACTCTTTGTCGGTTAATTTTGTTGTTTGGGTGACAATTTAACACATTTAGGTAGGCTTACTATCAACAAACTGGTTAACAAAATCAACAATACTGACTGTAAAAATAGAAAGACCCAAAAGATTTTCTATATATATTTAAAATTTTAGAATGTTATGTTTCTTAACCGCTTCCACAAGCAAAAACACTTTTATCAAGAGATCATCTTTTGCATGTGACATGTTCACTCTCATTAGTTTCCCCTTTTTTAGCCTTTTGGTTTCCGTCGTAAAGTCAATCTCATATGACATTTCACCTGCTCGCCAGTTCCTGTCGACGTTAACCCCCTGAAGCCCCTTGTGCCGCCGCAGCACTATCTGCCTCATATCTATGTAAAACTCTTGTACACATGCTGATGATGAAACTGTCAACTGTCATTTAAAATTTTAATCGCATGTTCCTCTGCTCGTTTCTGTTTTCTGTGCCCCTTTGTGTGTCTCTTTTGCACTCACTGTCGGCGATTATTGTCGCCAGTGAAAGACAGCAAAAACAACGAGAGTTGAAGATTTTTAATTACTCTGGCACCACAACGCTGCCCATTCCAGTTCAGCCCTCGGCCCCTTTGGCCCTCATTGCACCGACTGACAGTTGCTTATCGCGGAGCTTTATAAAAATAACACTGGGAGACGGAGACGGAGCAGGCGTCATTGGGCTCTTTGCTTTCATTGCTCTTGCCTCGCTGCTCCATTTAGATAAATGACACATAAATTAAGCAATTTTCCTTTTATGCTACCCGCTACTCAGTGGCCACTTTGCGGGAGTGTTGGAAAAACCGAGTGGGAAAAACGAACTTCTGGCAGATTTACTTTCAGGCATTTCCCATTGCGGCATGTAAGGTTCTACAATATATAATAAATCTCTAAAAATTTGAAGTCATTGATCTGAGTTCTGACTTAATGCTTAAGCTGCCTGATTAATTTGTTTTGTTGATATATATTTTTATATAATAAATACTATCTTTAGATTGGGTCTCCCCTGTTTTTCGACACATTAAATTAACAAGGAATTTTTCTGGGTCTTAAAATTAAATAGTTATTCAAATAAATTCTAAGGCGTAAAAAATTAGTCAACTTCTCTGAAATGTATTGCAGGGTATTTACTCATTTATCCTTTTTGTTTCGCTTTCTGATTTTTCCTTCGTCCATGATAAAATAATTATAAAACAATTGTCAAGCTGCTTATGTTGGTTCTTCCTTTCCTCTCTATAAATAAAACCCTTCCCTCCCACCAATCCCTCCCTCACCCTCGTTATGATCGGTCGTTGGCTATTTGTTCAAAGTGAGCGTTGACCCATTCGTATAAGGGTTGGGGGATTTCAGGGGGTGCATGGAGGGAAATAAAGCTGGGGCACATCTGTTTTAGTAACGAGAATTCTATCTCAATAAAAGTTTATTTGCTCTCTTAATGCGTTTTTTTTCTATCATTTTATGGACACTGCTTCTCAAGTGTTAGATAAACATTTTGACAACAGAGTCATAAAGTTGCCATGGGTAATAATGGATGTGGGAGGGCTTACACTGTTGGGTTACTAGAAAAGCTGACTATTGTGCAATTTGTATTCATTCTTTGCGTTTAACTTGATAACCTAAATAGGGATTTTATGTTGAGTTAAATAGGAATAAACGAATTACCAAGATTAGAGTGATTAAACTTCTTGTTCAGTTATTGCTTCACGTAAATCCCATTAAGAATTACACATTTAAATGTCTCAATTAAGTTTTTTAAAGCCAAATTAAAGTTCAACAACCTGTTGCTCAAGAGCTTAAAAATAAAAAAGAACCATATCATCGCAACTAAGGCAGAAAAAAGGAAAAATAAACCATAGCCAGCGACACGCGACATTAAAAACGTGGCAGGCAATAAAAATTGAGGTCAACAGCAACGGCAGCTAATGAATAACAAAGAAAACGCTAACCGGAGAGGAACAAGTGGAACAAGGAGGAAAAAGAGTTGCCGTGTCGCATAATTTCGCATTGAAAATGTCAACAGCAAAACGTTGTTGTTGTTGTTGTTGCTGCTGTTGGAAAAACGAGGCAGCGAGGAAAGGGGGAGTCACTTTTATCAAGATGCGCAATTAAATATGGAAATGTGCAATGGAGACGCGAAACACAGAAAATGCAAAATGCAGAGTAAAAACTGCAACAACATAAAATCCGCACACGCGACAAGTGTCATTAGCAACCCACTGCCCCGAAAAAAATATAAAAACATTTTCTGTTGCAACAATTTAATGTCATTTGGGTAGGACATTTTATTCACGAAGAGTTCATGAGGCAACCGCAGAGTTAGTGTTGCAAAAAAGCTGCACAGAAAAAAAAACATTGCTATTACAATCCAATTTGTTGACGAATTTATGTTATTCTATTTTTAAAAATTATATATAATAATTTTTAAAAGAAAAAACCATGTTAATTAAATGTCGTAGATATTTAAAAATCATTAATAAAATGAATTACCACGGAACTACATTATTTTTCCTGTGGAGGGGGATTTTCACCCCTGTGACATTAAGTGTCGTTGTTTCTGTTTGGTGTTTCACATTTATAGTTTCTGCAAATATTTGAACATTAAACATGATGGAGTTAGAAAGGGTGGGGCAAATGTTTGTCCTAAAATTCGTTGAGAATTTATATAACGTGTCGACATCGGCGACACTAGCAACAACCACTACAACAACAACAACAACAACGGCAGCGACAATTAGGAGCAACAACAGCTGGCGGCAACAACATTGGCCAAGGTTCAATTCGGTTCACACACTCAGACAAGGCAAACAATTTCAATTTGCATGTAGAGGAAGAACCCAACACGAACTCACACACACTGTCACAATTGGATGTCGAAAGTTCAAAGTTGTAAGCAAGTATGCTTCAAGTGGGGGTGGGGATTACTGTAGAACTTTGCTAAGTCGCCAGAAAAGTTTAAACTGAATTTTCGGACCTTGAATAAAACAATCTTATTTCAATGAGCTTAAGCTATGTAATAGGAATTTATGTGTTACCTTTCCTTTAATTATAAAATATGAATTGATAACGCACTTTGATTTCATACTCAAATAATAAACTTATCGAAAAGGTATTAACAAACTTTAGTTTTGGGAAATTGGTTTGGATAATTCAAACTGGCAATAGTGGTTCACATAGCAGAGGTTATACTGTGGGTGTAAAGTGTTCTGAAGTGGACTAAGTTCTGTGCTAGTTTGTGCTGCATGCAACATATGGAATGTTGCTGATTGTTGAATGAACATGTTTTGTTTGTCAACTTGAACAGAGCAGGATTTACTATTTCAAGTGGGGTAGGGACTTATAATTACTTCAGCTTTGGTTTCCCTTTAAGCTGCTTAACGTCATTTCCCTACACTCTATACAGTTTTATAGCGAATTTTACTGCAAAATCAAAGAGACATGCCATTTTAAAATCGAATTTTAATTTAAAAAGCTATAGGTATAAGCGGTTGCTTTTTTCTATTTTTTGTTAGCCTGAATCCAATTAGACGTGTTTTGGTTAGTGAAAGTGTTGGCTTGGGTAACGTATTTTAAAATTAACATTAAATGTCTGACAATAATTAACTAAAGAATAAGTTTTATAAATAAAATCATAGGTATTCTAAACATGTAAGAACATTTTTCAGTTAACATGGCGTATGCTTGATTTTAGTTCACTGTGCGGACTTCATATATCTTCTCTTCTCTTTCCCACCGACAGCGCTTTTCAACGCCATGAGCACACTAACACCAAATCTCACACACGCGCCATATCATCTCGTTCGTTTTGTGTTTTCGCATTCCTTTATTGCTCTCTTCTTTTTTTTTCGCCATATTTAAATGAAATTGTGAAGGAGGAGGGAAGGAGAGGGAATAGAGGCTTAGACTGAGACAGACAGAGGTAACCGCAAGCAGTGAGCTTGGGGCATATGCTTGACATTAAGTGTGGCGCCCTCTGCTGGCGAACACTCGCATACTCATAATGCGCTGAAGGTGGCAAAGTAATTAGTGAGCAGCCGAAAGAGTTCCACTTTCCCTCCTTTCTGGCTTAATCCCCCCTGCGACGCGTTTTCCAGTAATTGTTGACGTGGTCATACACTTGCAATACACTGTAAGAAAATCTTGGCCTTGTCATCATACCAATATCATACCAGGAAATAGTCAAATAAACAAGGCAACAAACAAATAACCGATTTTTGATTAAAACATTTGTAAAATTTGGTTTATGAGAACAAAAACAACTTAACATTTGTAATAATGGTACAAAAGTTTTTCCGTGTGTTTTCCTAATGTTTTTGAGGGGTTAAGCGCAGCTTTTCATTCTCTTTTCAGCACTAGAGTGTCCCTTTTGGAAACCCATCTCCTTATTTTCCCACCGCACGTGCTGCGGAAATGAGTTTTGTGTATTTCACTTTCCATTTTCCGCGCCTTCTTCTTTTACTCCCATCCACCTGGGCAATAAAAAAGGATTAAAATTTATGAAATTGCTTCGGTTTTTGGTATTTGCGGTCGGTCGAGAAGGGAAATGGAATTGGAACGTGCCTGTGGGTTAACTTTGGGTTAAGCCCAAGATGTGTGATCCATAAATAAGCAAATGACTGCGAAGAGAAGTGGGAGTCATTTGACATAAATCGTGATATATGGCGAATTTTTTATCTAGAACAGTGCACCGCATTATGAAGGTAAGAAAAACCTAGCCAGATTTATATATCTTTGTCATTTTCACTGAAATTCTTATTAAGACAAGCAAACAAAAATTTAATCCCAAAACCGGAAGCCTAAAATGATGTCAAAATCATTTATTTGCAGATTGTACCTAAGTATCCTTTTAATTTCTTCTTCTCCACCTCCGACCAACAGACTTATTTTCTTTTCCCTGCCTGGCATTTTAATTTTTAGCTTACCATTTTCCGGACAAGAAAGCAGCGCAAAATAAATCTCCTCGCTCGTTTTCTTATTACTGGCCCACGTTCGCGTGCGGTTCCTGCGGCTGACCCATAAAACCCTTTTCCACATCCTTAACCCTTCGTGCCGACTGTCGCGTGCTGGCTCTGAGCTTCAGCTCAATTATCCAGCGACACGACCACGCATAAAAAATCAGGCAGCGCAAAAGCAGCAGAAAAATGTTCATTAGGGGAAATTCCATTTAACGAAATTGTTTTGGGCTCGAGTTCCCTCAGTTGGCGGTACAAACACTTAACCCACTCATTCAAGTTGAGTGCTGAAAATGTTGAATGTGAAATTTTAGGAGTTGCCTTAGCGATGAGATTGTTACGATTACGGGTTGGTTGAGAAACGAGATACAAGACACAAATTAGAGACGTGGAATTGTAGACAAATTACAAGATCAGATAGTATTTGCTAAGTATGTATTATATTTTGAATATTAAGAAAGCTAAGAAAGGTAAATTTTAATACAAAATATTAAATTCACAAAGGTGTTAATATTTTCATCACCAATAAGAGGAAAATATGAATATATTTAATTCTCCTCTTATCTTAATAAGATTTTCGCGTAAGCCGCTGTGCCTCAGAGAAAACTGGTAACACAAACAGGACCCCAAGCAGAAAACATTTCTCCAGAGAAAAGCTTTCTCCTGGCCACAGCAGTCAACACCAGCGGTGTCGCAACCAACGAGGAACCAACACCAAACCATCTATGTAGGTAAGCGGTGCCTTCCGCTTTTCGGCGCCCCCTCTTCCTTTGGGAAACTGCTGGGAAACTTCTGGCAGAGTTTTCCCCAAGAGTTTTGCTTACATATGCCGCCACATCCTGAGATGGTCTTAGAACAAAAGGCGACGAAATTCCCGAAGTGCGGAAAGTAAAGCGCAACGCAGGGCAGGCGCAAAGAAAAATACCAAGTATTATATAATATGTATTATCACTGGCGGGAGACGCATATGGAAAATAAATTAGAAAAGTTCCAGTTCGCTCTTGCCTTTCCCGAAGAGCAGACAAAAGTTTCGCCCCTCCACGAAAAATCTCTATAGAAAATTTATTAATATTTTATCAGCGCTCCGAGGAACAAGAGCTCTTGTAAACATTCAATTAAAAGTTGCTTGGGCAACATTTGTTTACCATTTAGTGTCCAAAAAAACGAAGGGGAAATCAAAGTTTATGAAGGCGTCAGATGCGTAAACACAAACAGAAATAAATTCAAATGAAAACAAATATAGTGGAAAGGTCAAAGCCCAAACCACCAATTTGTTTCCTTCTTCCGGAAAAAATTGGACAGCCCCTGCATTTGTAATGAAATTTTTCCGCTACAGAAAAAAAGGTTCGGGTATCAATTACTCGAGTCAGAATTTGCTAAACCGAAAAGTCGTATCTCTGATTAATAGCAAACAAATTTCGGGATCGTCGCTATTAAGCCTTTTTTCAACTCATTGTTTACCACATTAATCTTGCTTTTTTCGGGGTTTTAGTCTATAATCGATTAATACATTTTAAGCGTAGGAAATATTTTTAAAATATAATTTATTTAGAAACTAGGAACATATTAATAAATAAATTCTATAAAATAATATGAATAGTATAGTTATATTGTTGATAATTAATATTATCATACCCAAAAGAACGAATTATAACTACAATGTAGTAAAGTCTTAATGTGGCAATGTGTTAGCCCTGCAAAGTTTTATTTTCCGCTTTTAATTATTCGGAAAATTTCATTGCACTTTTCCAACTTGTTCCTACAACCACTTTCTGTCCCATTCTCTCTAGTTTGATAAAGCATTCTCACTCTTGAGTCTTGAGGGATGCGCCGAACAAATTATTAAGAAACATTCTAGCAAACTGCAGACAAAGTTGGCAACAAAAGGCAGCCCGCTTAATTATACACACCATTAATAACTAAAACCAATTTGTATGCTCTGCAAGGGCGAAGTGAATGGGGGAGGGGGGGAGGTGGGATGTTGAAGTCAGTAGGTGGAAGCAGCAACAACTGCAACTCATGACCCAAGCGCCCAACACCCACACACATGCAGTGCATGCCATATAGCCCATAAATCAACGCACAAAAGGAGCAATAACAAAGGACGGGGAAACAAGCAGCGACACATGGAGAAGAAGTACCATAGCAAAAGCAGTGCTGCAAGCAGTGTACGGATATGGGGAAGAAGAAGCACCACAACAACAAGTGAACGCAATTTGTACTGCGGGACTTCCCCAGGATTTGAATGGATGTCAAAAGGACGAGGAACCAGAAATGCATTACACTCAGAAAAAAAACTTACTCGTATGCTTGCAGATTTTTATTTACAAAAATATTTGTAGTAGAAATATAACATTTTCATAACACTAACATTTTCATAAATTTATATTTTTTAAATTACAATGCCATAACTAAAAGCCTTTGTAAGTTGATAAAAATTAAAATTGTTTAAGTCTTGTCTGATCAAAAACTTGTAAGACTTTTATTTAATTAATATTTAATCAGAGGCTTTGATTTTTCCTCTGTACAGTTAAGAGCAGCAGTATCCAGAAAGTACAATAACTACCAAACAACAATAACCGAGAAAAAAGCCGTGTTGCAAATAAGCAATATTGATGAGTGGAACGCCCGCCAGGGGGGCGCCTAGACAATACCAAGGCGATTGAGGTTTTAAGGAAGGAAAAGAGGGGCGAAAACACAGGCGAAAAGCAAACAAAAGTCCGACCAAAAAGGGCAACAAAATGCAAAATGTGCAACTAACGAGTAACTGCCACACACACACAAACTGTAAGACGGAGGTAAACAAAGTTCTTATAGACAATGTTGGTGGGGAAGCCCCCTGCTTTCTAAGCAGCTTTCGTCGTAACTATAAACCGCTCCTCGGGGCCAAAGTTTTTCCTCCTTGACCGCCCACAGCCACCCGAAAATCTCCTTGTTAGTTTAGGTTTTCCTCTTGTTTTTTATGTGATTTCATAGTATTTTTTGGGCCTTCCGCTTCTTGTTTCACATTGTGGCGTCATTATAGGGTAGCACTCCAAAAATGGACAGCACAAAAGCGGAAAATCGGGGGAAAAGAAGGGGGAAAATGTGGGTAAAATCACTCTAGTCGGGCAGCTGAGCTCATTAAGTTGAAGTGAAGCCGGGCTCAAACGCAGTCAGCCTTCTCTTTCGCTCACCGCATGCCGTCTCTTTCGCACGCGGACCCCTCCAGTGTTTTGAGGATTTCCTTTTCGCCTTCACGCTTTTGTGAGTTGTTCCTGTAACGTGTAATTAACATCTGAAGTGTTTGTTGTTCTGCTTTGTCTAAATTGCGAAGGGGCGGCGGCAAAGTGGGCGGGACAAAGAGGAAATTGTTGCCATTTGAAGGAGTTTTGAGAGCCAGAGGAGACGCGTTTCCTTTGACTGCCTTTTGAGGGGCTTCCTTGTTTGCAGTTCGCCACTTCAAGCTAGAAATATTAGTTTTCGAAATGCAAGGCTTAATTACCTTTACAATACATAAAAGTTTCCTCCTTTAACACAGTCCTTAGATCTTAAATACTCGGTCAAAGGTATTTTCTTTAACTTCGACCTCTTCAATGGACTATCAAAACGCACTTAGCACAATTGCCACAAAAGTTCAAAGCCGTTAAACAAACTAAAGAGCTTCGTTTCCCTTCCCTCTCAGATTTCCAACTTTTCTCCTACTTTTCCCATCTAACTAATACCAACAGGTGCTTTTTCCTCTTTCATTTCGTCGATAGTTTTGACACAAAAGTTTTTGGCTCATTTGCGTAAAAGTTAATAAGGGGGTCGAAGGGGAAAAGTCAGAATTGAAAGACCCTTGTAAGTTGTGCACTTAATTATGAGGAGTGGTTGTTGGCTTGATAGAGGAAATACACTGCGCTCTTTCATGTAATTCATGAGCCAAAATTATTTCAAAATTTAAATTAATACAATTTTTATTATTTAACATAGTATTTTATGTTTTCAGTTAAAAGTTGGTGGTACCTTAAATAGTTTAAGTAATTAAATTTTCTCCCTGTGTCACCAAGTTGATTATGCAATTTGTCTCGCTGTCAGAAGACGACTTCAACCCGCATTGATGAGAGAGATAACCGCGATCTCTCCATCCCGCTCTCTCTTCCCCTTATGTTTGTCCCCCGATTGCCAAATGATTAATAATCGAAATGTCAACGCTGCCCCTCCGTCTGTCTGTCAGTTATAAAGTCACTTGACAGTTTAATCAATTTGTGTGTTTCGACTTTTCCAGCTGAAATCTCCATGCGGGCTGAAAATTAACTTAAGTGGCAGACATGGGCGGCTGAAAAGCAGGATAAATAGAAAATTTATATAAAATGTTGACCGAGCAAACAGTTTTGAAAAGTTTACCAAGCAAACAATAGAAATGGTCGGGCATTGTTAGTTTGGCGAGATGAGCAAGTCGCACAAAGGCATTCGACATCGGGAAGAGCATAACAGCTGTGCTAAGTCTGGAGATATATCCCACATAAGCTTCGTCCCGAAAACCCCCTCTATTAGCTCTGTTTTCTCAACAAACAAACGTCGAATGACGGCGGGTGGCAAAGAAAATAAACAAAAATTATGACAAACCAAAGCAAAGCGAAGGAAGGAACGAAAAAATAATAAAAATGCTCAAGAAAAATAGCAAACCGCAGTTGAAAGCCTCGTATTTATATTTGTAGTTGCACAGCAACTTTCATTTTAGTTTCCTTAAAAAACGTATATGCAATAATTAAAAAATACTTAAAAAGTAAGTTATAAAGTAAAGAAAATAATTCTGAAGTTTAGTGATTTCTATATTTAATTTTTTTTAAATAAACAATAAAAGTATTTTTTCTTGGTGTATCTGGAAATGGAGTGGGTGGCCAACTACTAATAAACAGGCCTGAGTCAGGGGATATAAAACAGGGAAGGGGAAAAGTCAGCCCTCTGCATGCATTAGGCATAAAAATTCCAAGACATAAAGCCAACTAACAAGTAACCAGGTTAAGACGAAGGGGCAAACGGGAACTGCGCTTTAAACACATAAATATGAGGACTTAATGTCTGTCGGGGGCAGCGACTTAATGGGGGGAAATCGGGGAGTTAAATTGTGTTGGCGTGTATGCCAAAGTTTGCCATGTGATGTTTAACAAACGTGCAAAACTGTCATAACAAGCTGCAACAGGAAATGGCTATAAATTGAATATTTTAGACTTCTAGAAAATTATCAATAACTAATATTCTCCATTTATTTTCTATATAGCTTTACCGAAACGTTTAACACATTTTAAATGTGAAAAGCTGCCGACTATAAAGCCAACTTATTATTCACATCAATGTGTCATAATGTTGCACTTAACTGTGATAGTCAGCTTTTTCCCCCAGGTAGACAATGTCTGTCTGAATTGGCAGACCGCCCAAAACTTTGCCAACAGGCAACAAATTTTCCCACAGCCTGCTGTTATAAACACTGTTATACATCGGCCATCAGCGTCCAGTGCAGATGCCACTTGAATTCCCCCATCTACGTACGCTCCTCTCATCTTACAAGCTGATGACGTTGTCCTTGCATGCAAATTTCTTGGACTGCTGCTGTTGCCACCGTCCTCGGGCCCTCTTCCCCAATCAAGTCCTAATGCCCTTCTATGGGCCAAGTTATGACCCCTACCTGACTGCTGGCAAATACACATTTATGACCAAACAGTTCGGGTCATAACGATAGAAACGGCAATACAAAAACTTATACTTCTTAACAGATTAGAACAACACGAGTTACTTGGAATTAAATCAATTTATCGCAATAATCTATTTGTGGCGTTTCCTAATTAATACGAACACTGACACGAAAATGACGAGATTTAAATAAGATTACTTATTTGGCTGCTTAGGTGAAAGGTTTACTAAAACGCTGTTTTCGGAATTGATAAAATCTCAAATTAGCAAAACATATTCGCGAAATTGTCTAAAAGGCTTGACAATGTTAACAAATGATTGTGGAGTCACCTAATTTATTAGGTTTTATTTGTTTAGAAGATTCTTACTTTGAGGATTTGTTGTGAAGATGGTATGATAACAAAATAAAATAAAATATCTGGAAAAAGTCAGCAAAATGAGTACAGATTTATTCTTTTTAATCTTAGCTATGCAAACTTTGTTAGTGAATTTGTAAATTAGAAAATTATTTCTTAGCAGAGCTACTAATTTGACCACAGTTGTTTGTCTGTTCGCCGGTGGCATCATTTGCATTCGAGAGACGCCCCCTCATCAATGCCCCAAACTCACCGAAAAATGTTACGTTTTGGCAGGCTTCCGCCTGAATGTTTGTGGAGCCAAAGGGGGTTTTGAGGGGGTTCCCAGAGAAGGGGGCAAAACAGGATGGGAATGCACACATGTAAAATGGCCAGCCCTGACTAAACATTCACATCAGACTCGGAGTCGCAGACACATATGGCCAAAACAGAAGGGGAAAAAGCACAGACAATAGATACAAGAGTTGGCCGAAGAGGGAGGAGGGTGGATATAGAAGGAGCCGTATCGGGGGATCGGGGGAATACAGGGGGTATAACTCAGTGAACAGCCGTTGACCATTGCCTGACATTTGAGCCATGTTGTCAACGTTCGTTCGTTTGTTGTAGCAGAAGTTGTTTGCTGCTGCTGCTTGCATCCATTATGGCTGTTTGCTACTAACCCTCTTCATTCCCCTCGACCACTTTGTTGGCTCAGTTTTTGCCAGTTTTGTCTCGTTTCATTGGAAATTTTGTTGGGTCTTGTTTGAAGTTGCTGTGACCCCCTCTCTCTCTCTCTTTCTCACCCACAAAACTATATATATTCTTCCACGTAGTACCTCCTCATCATGACCACAATTTAGCATATGCTTGGCTCACTTAGTGGCCTGTAATGAGTTGCTACTCCTACTGTTTCCCATAATTCAGCGACTTGCTTCCTCTCTTTCCCACACTCTAGTGCCGACTCTTTCTAGTGTTGCCGAGAAGTACATCAAATATGAGCAAAAATAGCAACAGCAGCTGGCTTGTTTGTTTTATCTTTCCACAAAATTAGTTACAGACGACAACGACAACGGCAACAACGACAACAACGACATCACAACATCACAACACTGTCCACTTCAAATGTTGTCCGTCATCTTCAAACAGCTGTCAGCAGTGGCTCTCTTTCTAGCTGATTGGTGCTCTATATGGTTATGGCCTAATAGCCAACCTAATAAGTGCCCAAACCCAAACACACACTGGCCCTGGCCATGTTTCGGCCATTTCCCATGTGCCTCATTGGCAAATTATCAACTTGACCACACACACAAAAGCGGAGAAAGGAGGATTTTTGCGGCCTGTGAATGACATCCATGTCGGTTTGTTCGACTGATGGAACGGAAATGAACCACTGGATTGCTTAGCTCCCCTCGGTAGTCTTTAATTTTTTAATTAATTGCTTGTCACGTTCGTCTAGCCAAAAGAGAAATAGAGCGCGAAGTGAAATGGAACGCAAAACCACTGAGAAAAAACACTAAGTGGTTTCAAGCTTTTTTTTTTGCAAATGGTAGGTTCTTTTGAGGTATCATAAAAACACCAAAGAGGCAAATGAAAAACACTCTCCAGATGTTTAAGAATGTTTTTTTTTACCAATTAATAAATATGGGAAATGTCATGAGTGGATGTCATCGTAATTTATTTTTTTAAATTATTCAAAAAATTTCATTTCGATCTGGGCAATAATTGAATTTTTAAACAATTTTTTCCGACTGAGCTTGTTTTTCTGTTGTGGCTGCGTCAGCGAAAGGCGGTGGAAAAATAATTGTTGCCTCATCGCTGCACGTTGCTTAAAATAATAGTAATAAGTGGCGGTTAGTCTGCGGCTCTTCCGCCCCCTCATCCCCCCTCCCCTTGCAGTTTTTCCCCAGCGACCAAGGCTCGAATGGAAACTCATAAAAAGTGCCCCAGCCAGACGACACTTCTGGTGGAAAAAGGGGAAGGGGAGCTGGCTGAGATATCCCATAACAATGGCAGGAGACTGGCTGGCAAGGAAGCCTCTGCAGTGGCAATAATTGTCATCATCATCATCTTCGTCTTCTGGTCAGCGGCAAGTGGGCGGCTCTTTTCCAGATCCCAGCCAGCCAACGTTACAGATCCAACTGCAACTGCAACAGCAAGACGACAATCAAAGTCCATGACAGAACCGCAGAAAAGAAAAGAAAAGCAAAGTAAACTGAAAGCAAGTTAACCAGCGACATTTTTGAGATGCCGCAACGAGGGAAAAAGGCCCCAAGAACAAGCAACTAAATGGCAAATCGCTTGGACTTGCACTTGGCCAAGAAAAAACGGAGAGGCGCAAAAAGAATGACCAAACATGGGTAAAAGTGCCGGCCAGAGGCTCAGCCTTTGGAATTGGGGGGCTTGTGTTCGCGTTAAGTGGAATGTGATTGACAATAGTTGTGGAACCACTTAATTTCAAAGCGATATTCATAACAGTTTTTAATAACCGGTGATGTAATCAATCCTTGCTAAAGAATTTTAGTTTGTTTTCCATTTTTTTTATTCCATTTTAGATTCACAGACCTATATTGTAACAATTGATGCAGGATATATTAATTAATATACATTTAAATTCATCAAAAATGAACTGGTGCCCTGAACAATATTCCCTTTTGTGACTACGCCCCTGATTTAGCTCCCCAATGGACTGCGCCCACAGTTTTGCAGTTGTCCAGTCCTCGGCGGTGTGTTGTGGGCAATCAAAGCAATTGCAGCCCCAACTCTACGCGGATCCCCAGCCCAATCCCGTCCGAATCCCAATCCCATCCCGATTCCGATCCCAATTGCAAGTGTCGCTGGCCGAGGAGCCCGAATGAAGCAACTGAAGCGACGAGATGACAACGGGCGATGCTGGTGGAGCTCAAGATGGATTGAAGGGAGCTGGAGGGGGCAGAAATAATGAGCTGTGTAACCCTTTTGCGCCAACGGATGGGGGAAAAGGGCCCAGAAGCTGAGTGGCGGCAAAAGGAAAATTAATTAAGGCAAGGGGCCAAACGATTGAGGCGTCGCACTCGACTTTGTCCACACTTACACCGAAAAAGTTATCTACAGCTTTAAAGATTGAAAAATTAATTCAAAATCTAATCCTTTAAATATTTAAATTTAATTCATATTGATTTAAGCGAGAACTGATTTTCCGTGTAACGTTGAAAATGAATTTAATATTATGCTTTCTTTTTAATTTTTTTCTTTCCTTTTAGAACTTAAGAAGACTTCAATCTTTAATTTTTAAGGCCTGCATCGAAGCAAAATATTTTGGGAACTTTACCTATAGTAATTTTATTTCATACAAGTGCCCCCAATTATTTCATCTGCATTTGAAACTGGTAGTCCGAGTGTAAGTCCGACTTGATGGCGTCGTCGGGTGGGTTGTTTGATTTCTGCACGACCTTCGTTTGGGGCTATCGCGAGTCTCACATCTCCGGCTCCTTCAATCTCGGGCCTAATAAATCTTCAGCTCAATCTCGGGCCACGCCTCGGTCTTCAGGCCTCCAACCGCCTGCTCCTTAGCGGCTTCTGTTCTACTCTAATTTTTATGCATGACAAGGCCCACAAAAATGGCCGAAATGCTCGGCCCACTTTGGCCCGCAATATCTTTGCTCATCGGCGCTTTTATTCTTCTGCTCGCCAGAATTTGTTGCAAAGGTTTCATTAAAATTTGATTAAAAATAAATTATTGGTTATTAAAAATGATTAGTTTTGGCCAGATTGATGTGCAGGCCAGAACTTGCTCCGTGGGGGAAATCCCTGAAGCGAATGGACAGGGAAGCTAGCTCCACTCTAAATTCTGACAGAAGCCATAATGAAACTGTTAATGTGCCTGCAAAATTAATGAAGCTCTGCGGAAGTTGGCAGCAAGTTGAGCAAGATAAGCGAGGGGCGTTTAATGTCATCTGCGGGAAGTCCGAGTTTTCTAGAGGGAGCAAGTCCAGGGTCCTTTGGCAATTCAACAAAGGCCTTCTGAGGGGATTGGAGATAATTGAAAATAATTTAGACCCTAATGTTGCGGACAAGAAAGGTCGACTTAATTATGTATAACTTTTACTTGTTCAAAGATGTTACAGGAATTTTATATGGATTCGACAGGAATCTTAAGCTGCGATTTTAAAGTTTTTAACAAACTTTCAATTTCAATTAATTTGTTAAGGCAAGAAACTATGTAGAAATCGGTTACCATTCTTCCAAATGTAGGTAATTTTAAGTTATTTGAGGTTTTAAGAGTAGAAACATTTTTTAAGTGACAACATCGAACACCTCGACATCCCCGAGCATAGTGACAATCGCAAAGTGCAGTTAATCAGCGAGCTTTTCCCGTTGTCAGGTGGGTCGGTTTACCTTTTGACAGGCTGACAGGTGGGCCAAAGTGAGCGTATAACAGTTACGGCTCCCTGACCACTTCGCCATCTTGGCCACGTCAAAAGCCAAACTCAAAAGCCAAACTCAAAAGCCAGCGCCGAATTGCACTTGAAATGGCCGCGTCAAAATGTCGCTCAAAAAATGGGAGGGAGCTGGCTCGAGCGGAATATCAGCACCCCGACGAAGGAGTGAGAGGGACAGGTGATAGACAACTGCAGATGCAGATGGAAAGATGGCGGCAGTGCTGATAAAGATACAAGTCCTATCACTCAAGAAAAGAGTGTTCTAACAATTCGGAATCTTAAGAAACAGGAAGGTCTGGTATAACATTTTACTGGAAAATATATTCAATAAGAATTATTTATCGCAAGAATAAATATGTTTAAATAATTGTTGGAGTTTTTAATCTTAAGCTTCCATTTAAGAATGTTATTCTTATTTTCAGTGCATCCTGCAATAGATGCTTTTGCAGATCGCAGCGGAGCAAAACAAATGGAGCAAGCCAAGCTTGGGATTGGGCAATTTTTCACACACAAAAAGGAAAACTCGGAAAATAAGGAAAGCGGCAAAACTTTGTACGCACGGCGTTGTACAACGATTTGTTATCTCGGCATTTGTATCTAAAATGTTGCAGTTAACGGTACTCAGGCACTCAGACGAAGCCACGCACCGACAACAAGTTGTTTTTGCAGTTTTTTGCGAAAGTGTTGCCAAAACATATTGGCGCAGAAAAACACTTTGCCAAAAAGGCAAGACGATGTCATGCACATACATATTTCCTTAACTGCAGTGGAAATCGTATCTAAATTTGCAAATCAGCAGCGGCCCAAAGCGACCGACAGATGACTTCCCGAATCTCCAGACTAAACCGGATCCCTTGAGGGGATCCTTCGGAATAATCCTGCCATATCGGACCCTACATATGTCCAACATGCACCGTACAGTGTGAAAGGAAGGCAATCAAGGGCCCTCAAACCTCATGCATCTGGCCATTAAAAATGATTTATATGCGGCAGCTCGAAAAAAGATACGTATGCATACATATCCAGTATTCATAAGCCGAGTTTAGTTTGTGCTGCTGCTTTATTGATGTTAATTTATGTATGTTTCACTTGGCTTTCTTGCCACGCATGTCTTTGGAGCTCTCTGAGTTGCAAAGTTGATTTACAGCTGCAGTTTGGGTTGGGTTGACTTGGGATTGGAGTCGGAATCGGAATCGGAGTCGGATTGGATTGGGTTGGGTTAGTCCACGGGTCTAGAGTCTAGGTGGGTAGTCGCTTAATTGGTCGCCACCACCTAGCCACATGTTGCGCCATGTGTGCCACGGAGTTTCGATTTCAGGCAGCCCGGTAATGCGAAACGCACTTTCAAAACCACAAAAACAAAGCCAACAACATATTTATGATTTATTTGAATAGGCGTCTTAATAGACGGCTTTGTACGGGCCATAAATGGCCTATTGATAAAGTTGTGTGAATTATTTTCCATAATTTACAACAGCTGCAACTATTGTTAATGGCTTTCATCTTAATGTTTCTTCATTGCTTTGTCCTTCAATAATGTTTTTGTTTGACTCAAAAAATAGTATCTTTGTTGAAACAGTAGTTTATTATGATATTAATTAAAGTTTACTACGTGGTAGCTTTAAATCATTTTTATAAGTTGCTGATTAAGCTGCGCAAAAAAATAAAAATAAAATGCATTTAATCCTAACAATCTTTATCTGACATCAGCCAATCAATTTGTATCCCACATACCATTCCACATAAATATATAAATTAAAATAAATAAATAATATCCGCTCGACAAGGCAGAATAAATAAAAAACAAATTTGGTAAGCGATCCCATCGGTCAATTTATGTGTGTCCGAATCCGTTCCAATATGACTAATGGAGCGCCAAGATCATTTCAGATCGCTTCGGATCTCCAAATGCAGCTTATAGCGAGATCGGTCTTTTATATTTCGTACACAATAATTTCTGTGGTGCCAGTGCTTATCTTTTATGTAAATTTACGAACCAGTCTGCGACCACTCAAAAAAGTTGACTGGCAATAATTATGATTTCTTCAAGTGTGCACAAGCAACTAAACATACACTTCGTATATACGCGTGTATATAGTGTTGGGTATGCTTTTTTTCGGTGGATATATATTTTACACAAGTCATGGCAAGATGCCTATTGACAGCCAGCCACACAGAGACACTTGACGGGCAGCTCGAGTGGCTTTTTGAGAAACCAGTCTCGAGTGCGTTAGAATACCAGCTCAAGTGGGCAGTGAAGGAGTAGTGAAAATCGGGGGAATGTGGCTGGAGGATATGGCCAGGGATCAGGTTGGGTGTGCGGACATCGCCAGAGATTCCCATTGGCAAGCGCCGTACTTCAGTTGCCGGCACTCTGCAAATGGACTGAAACCCAAACTGAGGCCGAGATTGAGGTTGCCCCAGAAGGCGAGGATGGTACGAGCACTCAAAAAAATAAGATAAATTATTATGATATTAAATAAATCTATGTCTGATATAAAATATAGTTCAATAAGTCACAGGACTTAGCTTCAGTTGAATAAGAATCACTTAAAACAATCAATTGAATATAAATAAATATGCAAAAGGAATTATAAACAACTGTTAAGTGCATAACGTTTGTTATCTCAAAGCGATCAATTTTAAATAATATTGATTTTAAATATCCGGAATATGTATCGGAATCCATTTTCCCCTTGATCTTTTTTTACAGTGCACTTCACCTTCAACCGGTTTCGTTTACAAAACAGTTTGGCCCGAGCTCCTTAAATATCTATGATTAAATTTATATAGTTATAGTGGCAGGGCCAGCGGCTGTCCAGCTGTATCAAAGTAAAATTAACTTTATGGCATAATTGCAGAGGGAGCACAGAGTGAGCTTCTGCGGACTCAATTGCACTTTAAACTAATTCATAAATCTGACCGGAGTCGAGACCAAAGAGCAGGCCTAATTGCCTCCATTTGTGGTCCCCAGTGCCATATGCGATGTGCGATGTCAAGTGAGTGCCGGCTGAGAGCGATTCGAGTGCAAATCGATGTTGGTAATCTGGCCAGTAAATATGTATAAATATTTAGGGCCCTCTGCCGGCAGTGTTTGTGTGTTCATCGTGTCTAATTATGGCAAATTAGCCGGAGTAGTGCCATAAATCAATGCGGGTCTCTGGGGGAGAGTCGTTCAACTCACATGTTCTGGGGCTCAGGGGTCAATCAACGGACGAATAATGGAATTTACATACCTGGAATGAAAGGAATTCAATAAAAATCGAATTAGAGGTTGCACAAATGTGACTGGTAATTAATTTTATTGCTATTATGATACAAGCACGTGTAATTACGCTTAAAAACTAGAGGTAGATTTAAAATGTTGGAATAAAAATGTTAATAAATATTTTAAAGTGTTGTCTATGAATTTACATTTATTATTTGATTTAAAAAAATATTGCATTCGTAGCCAAACAATGAGTATTATTCTCCATTAAATATATTTATATATTTATTTAAAATTACATATTCCATTTACAGCATTTCACAACTTGCTCTTAAAGCAAAAAAATAACTTCCTACATAGCCTCGAAATCCCCCACACCACAGGGGGTTAAGCCGTGTAAGTTGGACAGCGGGGGTTAAAGTTGGGGAGAACAACAGCATCCGAAAAGCAAAAACACAAACGAGAAATGCAGCGAGCCAAATTTGCTTGACATTTACAACTGGCCAGGTTGGCCAACTCGCATCGGATCGGGCATTTACTGCCTGATGTACTCACTCGACTCGCCGGTGAGGAGCTGTGCCATTTTAAGTGTTTATAGGTATTTATTTTTATTGTTTTTATGCTTAACGATTTTTTAAGTGGAGTGCAGGAGCAACGTAAGCGGCAGCCGTACGAGACTTGTATGCAAAGTGTTCTGGGCTCCACTTTCCCCCTGCTTTTCATCCGAACAGAGTTCGCTTGAATTGTTGTACTTTTTTCTCCTGGACGGTTGCTTGGTTGGCATTTTTTGTGGCTCCTCTTGGTCGAGTTAACAAGGCGCAACAAGAAGGCGGCATAGTTAAAGCCAGGAGCCCCAAAGTCGCCAGGTCCCCAAAGTCAGGGGGCAATTTAAATGACCAAAACCAGAACCTAAACTGAAAACTGAAAAGAATACGACGCATTCCTTGGCGGGCAGCAGATTTATGTGTCCTTTGTTCTGGCGATTACAATGCTCTCGCGAAGCCGCAACAAATTTTCCCTTTCAATCGGCCTACCAACATCCCGGCAATATTTCAATTAATTCGCGGAAAATGCGCTCACAAAGAAATATCATTAATGGGGGCTTTTGTGGAGATTTTGCAGTATGGTCGGAATGGAAAATTAATGAGCTTCGATCTCGTCCTAGATTCTTGTGAAAATAAACGGATTTCATTTTTCAAAAGAACACGCGTTGAAGTTAAACACATTATTTTCTTCATTATTTTGGTTAAATAACAAGGTTTATCATTAAGCTTTTTTATAGCCTTTCTTGATAGCAAACAAAAGCATACAGCTTAAATAAAAAAAATGTTAAAATGAGTAGATATTTTACAGGGTATTTAGCATAGAAACGGTCTCTAAAATTAAGTTAAGTCATGCTGATTCTGTGCAATTTTCCCTGACATTAAACACTTTCAATTCGATGTCACTGTGACTCTGGCTTTTCCCTATCACCTCACCCGTTTTTCCATCGCAGACCAACCATTTTAATTAGTTGACGCATTTTCACTTTTTATTATTTCATGATTCATCTTAATTTATGAGAACCGAAAGAGCAACGGCGACAGAAAAGAATTGTAAATTATGCAGGTAAAGTTGCCAGCCAGGTGAAGCCCTCCGACTTCGCAGCTTAACTTTTATTTCCACCCAAGAGTGGCGAAAAGTGACAAAAAAAGAACGTGAAAAGAAAATTATTTAATTATGTGTATAAAGTTCCACTTGTCAACCTGTCAGAGGCGTCGTGCTGTAATTTGACATTCGAAATTAATTATAACCGAAAAAAGCGAGTCGGAATATCTGATTCTGAGGTTAAAGTTTGGCAAATTTTCCGGGCCATAAGAAAAATGGCACGGACTTAAATTTCTCCATTAAATGGACTGATAATCTGCAAATAAAGACGAGGGTAGACATTTCTTTGGCCATGTCCTGAAAGGTCCAACTGATGACCCCTTGTTAACGCACTAATCTAGCAGATTTTTATTTTATTTCTCTTCTGCCTTTGCATATTTTCAGCTGGGGACAGTGGACACAAAAGCTCAAGGAACAATAACGGAGAAGTGAAAAAATATATCCCATGTCAACATTAATTAGGGTCCGGCCTTATTCGCATCTAATGCCAAGCATTATTGTCCTGGGGCAGATAAACATATGATGTCCAAACAGGTCACTTTGGGGACAGAACAATTAAGATGTTTGGCATTTGGAATATTTTTTGGAAAGAATGAAAAAAGGTTTTGTTATTCCAAATAATTTGGGTCAGGGACTTGTTTGACATTTTTTGCTAATTATCTGTTAACTATGCCCCATCAATTTATGATTAAAATATGTTCCAAAAGTTTTGACTTATTCACTTTAATCAAGTTCAAAAGATAAGTTAGTTAAGCCCAACAAAAAACATGTTTAATAGAAACTTTGCTTGATTGTTAGTTAAATTTAGGCAAAATCTTTCCCTAGTTACAAAAATAAACATCTTAATAATAATAAAAATGGAGAGACAATTCTGCTCATTCCACATCAGCTTCTCCGAACTTATTGCCCTGTTCTGCAAAGCTATTCATAATTTAAGCCGATTTAAAACTGGCGCCAGTTAAGTCGACCGTGGGCGTATAGACGACACTGAGTGGGCGTGGCTTGGCTTGCATCAGAGCTCACGAACACAATAGAGAAAAGATAAAGCGCTTTAGATGCGACAGCTTTTTGGCCCAACTGGACAATTTGAGATATGGGTATACACTAAAAAAAATACCATTTATTTTACAATTTATTTGGTGTTTTAAAGGGCTAATAATGTAATATTAAATCAAGATGTCAAGTTTAAAATAGTGTTACATAAATGTATATTTCTTGTATTTCTATTTAAGTACTTCTTAAATATGTTTTTGTTTGAATTTTCCCTTGTGTTTCGCTTGAAAAAGTGCCAGCAGATGTGGGGAAAATTTTATCCGATTATTACATTTGAATGAATGTTTTGACATAATGGTGAAATCTGTTTTTCTTTTATAAAAAAAAAGTAATCGGGTGGAGGAAAAGCCGCGTGATTAGGAAGAGAAGGAAGTTGGCCGCGCTTGAGTGTGATTTCCCATTCCCAGATGGTCCCGTTCCCATGGCGTAAGATATAACTTTTTGTTCACACATCGGGCAGATCGGTGGGGCGATGAAAGGGAGGGGCTGGCGGGGGGGAGTCGACTAAGTAACCATAAATAATGCCAAGAGCAACAATCGAAGCCGAAGCAGCTGAAACTAACCCAGACAATGGCAAAGCTTTTTTTGGCCATTACCGTTGGATGTCTCTCGCCTCTTCCCACTTTCCCGATACTTTTCGCCTTTTTGATATATGGTAAGGCATTGATTTTGCCTATATAAGAATACGCGATATAATGTCCAATTAAATTCTAAAGAAAAGGCCAAAAACAAGAAGCCAACATCGATGGCAGTTAGGACTACCAAACTGGGTCCCCTCATAAATTTATACAATTTTATGCCTCCTCCACTCGGTCGCTGTCTGTTTTATTTATTTTATTGTATAAAAAAGGCGCTTGACTTCTGCATAAAACTTTTCGCCTCTTTGGCTTTATGGCTTTTCGGTCGTTGCTGCTTCTTTATTTTTTTATACTCCTCCAAAAGTGCTGCCTCTTTTCTGCGCATGGTACACCAATCGTCGAGGTTGAGGGCATAAATCTTGACTTAAGGCGCCATAGATCATTTACCCGGCTGCAACTAAACCGTATAGGAAGCCTGGACCTTGGCGAACTCAGAATTGTAGAGGCGGAGGGTAGGTAATTCCCATTGTGCGCTGAACCGGATTATTAAATATTAAACTTTATTTGAAAAGGTCCTTCGGCGAAAGGTCAAATATGACAGCGACCCAAAAAAACGTGGTCAATTTATGGTTGACTTTTAATCCCAATTTGACACTGACATGTGTTGTAATTAGCTTTGGGAATGAAGAATAGTCTTTTTTCATCCAATATACATTTTTGGTAAGATTACGAAAAAATGTTGAAAATATATAAAAATGCATATGTAAAATGCTAACAAAAATAGAATACTAAGTAATGATTTAATAACAGAATAAATGTTGAGCCAACTAAAAACTTCATATAAAATTTAATAATAAACTTTGTATTATTTTAAGAATTTGTAAAACCAACCCAAAGCAAACTTTTCTAATATGCACGCCCAAGTATGAAGGAGTTATGCCGCACGTATTTATTCATACGGCGTAGGACCCACAAAAACCTTGTAAGCTTGTCAGTGTACTTTCCGCACCCACTGTTCATGAGTCCGCCCTCTCTTTCCACATTGTTCTTGCTGACTCTTTTTCTTTTGCATATTTTGTACACCTAAGGCCAAGTCAAATATTCAACGTAGACTGTGACTACATCGAAGCAATTAAAAAGTTCTGCACAACTTTAATCAACAAATTTCCCACACACTCATCCCATGGAAACTAAGTGAAAAAGCGCGTGCGTGGCCTTTTCCTTTTCTCGTTCTGTCTCGTTCACTTGAGTGTCGCCTGTCTCTTTCATGCGAGTGTCGTCCGTCCCCCTCTGTTCTCGTGCTCGTGCATTTCATTTCACACATGAGCAACTTCGGGAGAGAGCAAAAGTTTAACAAGTTGATTGGGGAGTCAGAGGCGGAGGATATTGCTTGGCAACTCTGTGGACAAGAGCTACCAACGTGGCCAACAAATTTACAATTCGTCAAAAGCCTGTGCGAGCGAAAAAAAATGGCAGGAAATCCAGTTGAATTGGGCCCATTTCCTAGCAGCGAAAAATTCAAATTAGGATCAATTTGGTAAGTGAAAAAAAATTTGTTGGATAAAATAAGTTTTATAAATTGAATTAAATTAAAAGAAATAAAAGGCTTGAAAAATCCTAAATTTCAGTGTTAGTGATGATGATATCTTTATTATTTACCATACATTATTATTATTTAAAAAACGACAGTTTAACGCCTGAATCATAACCGACATTATAAGTACAAGGTGCATTATATTTTCCTGTACAATATTCTCAGTCCTGTTCATTAAAGTCTGTTATTAGCATAATTTTCGCTGCATGTAAGCAAGAAGCTGAGGCGCAGAAAAAAATGATGCAAATTAATTTGCATCGGGCGCATGCGCAACTTGTCTGCAAAAGCTGAATGCTGAGTGTTTTGGTGTTGTTGTGCAGCAACATGCCTACTTGGATGATTATATGCCCCTCCCTTTCTATTTCCCATCGCACTCAGACCCCAAGTCTTCCAGATTTTCTCGTCGGCTTCCTCATTTGCCTGCTGTTGTAACATTTTAATTATGCCCAGCCGTTAGTTGTTGTAAATTCTGTTGCACTCAGCTCGAGTCTCAAGTAGTTCTGACTCTTTCGGCCGCCCTCGTCCCGTCTCTTTCTGGCGTAATGGAAGAGCCTCGTAAATTGCAGGCGCAAATAAATTTGTTTGAAATATGTTCGAGGAGTTCCAAGCGAGGGTCCCGCGAGTTGTTCTCTTAGCCAAATGAGAAGTTTAATAGCTTGTTGCTTGTTTCGCGGTGTTCAGTAAGTTTCTGAGATTACAGTTAGCGAGGAATCGAGGGCCGTGGCAATTTAATTGGCTAAAAGCTGTGACTTTGAGGAAGTTATTATAAGTGGTGATTTGTTTCGTAATTTAATGGTTATTTCTTTAATATTTTAATTATGAATATTTTTAATGATTTGTTGAATAATATTTTAAAGTCATATATTTAGCACACGAGTCTTTTGCGTTTCCTAATGGTATAATGTATTCTTCTAAAAGTTTTTTGTTATTTAAAAGGCTCCTTGATTTTTTTGAACTCAATGCTTCCCAGCTGACAGTATCATTTTGATATGTCAAGAAATAATTAGTTTTGCTCAACTTTGATTAAAGTTTATTCCCATTACCGAATACCTTTTACCTGCTACCTTTGGCAGTTCCGCAACTAACTATGCCTTTCCCACAACTTTTTTCCGGCGACTTTTTAAACTGTTCCCACAAATTCCGCCACCCGGGCCCGAAAACACATTTTGCCTTTGGAGAAGTCACAGTTTTGCGAGGCGTCCCTGGCTCCCTGGCTCCCTGACTCGCTGGATCTTGGCCATGATGGGACGCTTTTGGACAGGGGCGTGGGGGTGTTAATGCCAAATGCAGTGGCACCCGCAACTGAGCCGCTCGTTGGCCAGGTTTGCTGGCAGCTCTTGCCATTGGAGTTGCAGCTGCAGGCCACTCTGCCAGAAGCCTGGAAAAGTTGGCTAAAACCAGCGGTGGGATGGGGGGCTTACAGTCGCCGGGCCTGGCCAAAACCGCTTGTCAATCGTGTGGCACGTTTTGCTGTTGCTGTTCTATGCTCAATAGAATTGCAGCATTACTACTTCTTCTTTTTTTTACTTCTGCTTTACTCCCCAGGCACGTTTTCCATTTTTCTATTTCTCCTCTATTTTTTCCAGCCTTTTCCTCACAGAGTTCAAGATCGCCGCGAGTCGATAATGTCGCCCGATTCTTCGTGGTCTCCTCGCTAACAAGTCTCCAACTTGTTGCTGTTGTTGTTTCATTAAAAATGATTGATTGCCAATTAATTGAACTTTGCCGATATGTTAATTAACAGCCAATCGAATGCATTCCGCTGCTATTGCTCAATTTTCGTACTTAATTTATTAATAAACTTTGATTAAATCACAATACACTTCTGAACTTTATTTACTTAAGGGGTTATATACCTTTTTTTTTTTAAAAAAACGAAAAATTTTTTTTAGCTGAATCCTAAAGTATATCCCCTAGAGAACATTTTCCCAAATTTTTGAAGAGATCCGAATAATAGTTCGATAGGAAAACAGCGTTTTGAGGCGCGGTTCGTCACTCTTTGTAACGCAACGTAAAACTTTGATTGCGATTATCTCAAAGTCGTTTTTTTCCAAAAGTGCCTTTGCTGTGACCGCGATTGCACAAGAACTATTTGATCGATCTTCTTCAATTTTTTTTTAAAACATTCGTAATGATTGTGCCGAGTTCGCCATTGAATCAGTTTTTCTGCGGCAATTTCGATTTTGCAGATAAGAAATTTTTAATAAAATTTTTAGAGTTCAAAAATTCAATTTTTTGAAAAAATTGTTACTGTATGCAGAAAAAAACAAATATTCTTGAAGTAATTCAATGACGAACTAGAAATAATACTAAACTAATAAAAATTTTTTGGTTTATTGATTTTAGTTGACCCGCTGGACTTCCATCGTGGTCACCGCAAGCCGCTATAACAAAAAAAGGGTTATGAGAGAATTGCCATAACTTCGAAAGTTATTTATATTTTTTTAAGAACAAACGTTTGTTGTGTCTATAAAAACATGTACTATCAATAAATAATAACCTCAGTATCATAAAAAAATTGCTACACACCTGAAAAAAAAATCCAAAGTTCCCTCATTTTTTTTCGCTCAAAAAGGTATATAACCCCTTAATAGCTGCAACATATTTGCTCAAACTTTTTATGTGTTTGATTTTCTTTATGTTTGTATTTTTCTCTATTTGACTTTCATTATACAAATGTTTTTTACACCACAAACGTGGCATTAATTTTTGAACGACAGAAGAAAAAGCTATAAAGAGGGTGTATTGCAAAAAATATTATACAATTCAGTTTAAAGTCAAAATAAAAAATAAAAAATTAAACTCTTTAAATTGTTGTTTGTAATTAATCAAAACAAAAGCTTTGTCCTCTGTTGTTTTCATTAGAAATCATTTCCAACCAAACACACCAAAATTTGGCCGCCAAATCCACTCACTTTTAATTAAAACATTTAACCGGCAGATAAAATAAACTATTTTCTCTTCTTTAATGGAAAAGCAGGAAATATCATAGAAGCAAAGAGCACGCTTCGAATAAACAATTTCGAATGCAGCTTCCTCGGCAAATCTTCTCTCGCTCTTGTCAAAAACTTAAACATTTTTATGTGTGCCGAAAAGTTTTCGGTAAAACTAAGAGTGCAAAATAATTTTCACACGCGATAAACAAAGCGATGAAGATAAAGGGGAGCGGGTTTTCGGAGCAAACAGACTTGAGGTAAAGGTAAACCCGGCAAAATATCACGAGAGCAGCAGCAGAAAATAAGCAGAGTATCGCAAGCAAAGTGCACTGTCAAAAAAAGGTTTATCACTCAATCAAATAAGTCATCTTAAACTTTGAAAATATAAAAAGTCTTTCTTGTTCCTATATTACAAAAGCTTTTTCGTGAATATTATTATTTATTATTTGAAAATCGTTAAAAAAATTAAATAAAACTAAATCGGCTACCTTAATTTAAAATTTGATTTTGCCAATCCTTAAAAAATGCAATGAAATATTACAAGAGTGGTAAGTTCTGAACAAATAATTTCATTTAAAGATTGCAATATATCATAATCGTTAACCTCAGTGAACTCCGAGAGCAGCGGAGTTGCACTGCTCTTGGTTTACCTGAAGTGAACCTCAGACAAACATGTCGAAGTGGCCGACCAACAACAACAACAACAACAACGATAGTGACTTAAGCAACAACAATAGCAAGGCGACAGTGCCGGCAAATTGTGTCATGTCATGTAAAAGAGGTTTTTTTATAGTGCAAAAAGTTGGCTTTTACGTATAGATTTTGCTTAAGCGCGCGGCCTTTCTTATGTCTTTTCACACTTTCCCAGCCCCAAGGCATTTGAGGGGGGTGGGAAAAAGTGCGAGGGGCACCAAAAGAACGAAAAACCAAGAAACCAACAAAAAAAAAAAGTCAACAAGAAGAACAACAAAAAAGATGTAAACGAACACCTTAAAGTGGTTAACTGTATGAGTTACTTAGACACTTTTCTAGGTTGGTTATACTCGGGTGTAACTAAATTTCTAAGATGCCAAACCGCTTAAAAAAGGTGTGTGTATGTTTTAGGGTTGTGCGACTTGGAAATATGATATTATCTTTGTGAAGGTACGGAGAATAGGCAAAATGTGGTCATAAGGTTAAGTTGGGATTGCAAATGTAGGTGAGTGGGATGCAAACAGAAAAAATATGAAAATCTGTAAACAATCCCATTAAATTAAGGCTAAGTATTTGTTCAAGCTTAAGAAGAATAACTGTTGGTTATTAATATGAGTATTTAAATAAAATATTAAACGTGAGCTGCATTTTTCTAGAAATATCTTTAAAGGGGTATAATTAATTTCCTTTTGTGGAACGCTTTTTAATTAGAAAGTTCTTACTAAATCTTAGAATCTTTATTTTTAATAATTATAGACTTAATTGGAAGCACAGCCGAAGTCGACTATATAAACCTTTTGTTCATTTGATAGTTCATGTCTAGTCAGAACTGATCTTCTTCAATCTACTTCACGCAACTTCAAACGAACAATTAAGACTTCTTGGAGCTATATGCAAATTGTGCCCCGAGACCAAATTAGTGGCAATAAGCTAATGAACAAAAAGCACTCCAACTTCAAAGACACATCACAGACCATCTGCCATTCATCTTCATCTTTCGGTTTCCAGAGCTGTCCGCGATCATTTCCATTCCGAATGTTCTGAGTTCCACGGATGAGTTCTGTGTTCGGCTCGCAGCAAGTATTTCCTCATTTGCCCCTAAACAATTTCTAAGAAAAGCTGAGACGATGGCGGCATATCAAAAAGGGCAGGCCGGACTAACTCCGCTCCTCCCATCCCCACCTTTTCAAATTTGTGCTCTCATTTGTTAATGCGGCATAAAGCGAATTTTGCATGGTCTGGTTAAGATAGCGAAATAGTCGGATGGATAGATGGATGAATGAACGGAGGTTGTGTCATCACTTGTCTGCCATTCATTAGAATACAGTGGGAGTCAATGTGCTGTAAACTTTATTTTAAATGATTTTTTAATATATGTATATTAACTATTTAAATGGAACTAGGAGTCGTCGGTTACTTATTTGGATAAGAACTTTGAATTGGAATCAAATTTATTATTTTGCAGAAACATTGACTGCTTAGAATATTTATTTGTAATAACTCATCCCACTGTTCTTCGCTGTTTCTTTGATCTTTATTAATGGACAGCAACGATTTCATCTCATTCAAAGAAAATTTATGATCGGCAAGCTGAGAAAAAGTACAAGTGAAAACGAAAGAGATCCGAGATTGGTGAGATTGAACATTCCGATTTAACGGAAGCCCCAGAGGCAGCACTTGAGTAATCAGTAGGCAGTTAACACAACAAGCCAATTAATTGAAAACAAATTGCCCATTAACGTGGCCAAAAACAAACGAAAATGAAACGAGCGTGCGATCAGTAAACGAAACCAAAATCACTTGGCGATCGCTTCGATTACCGACCATTGCTAAATAGAGAGCCGGTCATACTATATGTACGACGAGTATATATATATTTTGGGGCAGCGGGGGGATGATATGAGTGGCACAAGATCGCTTGATCAAAAATCGGACCAACTTCAAACAGACGGCCGCTTCAATGGCTTGATTAATGTGCCCCACATCAATCAGAGTGTACTGGGGCTGGATAAACCAGGGGGAGAGGGGTCTTGGGGATTTTTCCTTTTACATAAACACACAAATCTTTGGCCGGGGCGGCGCCGCTCAAACAGATAAAAAGAGAGGGCTATAGGCTGGGTAAAAAGAGACGGTCATAGGGACACCCACACAATTTTGTTTGGCTCGAAAAAGAGCCAAAGGCTTTGTCAAAATAAATGAACAAACATAAATCGAGCAACACCAAAACAAACCACAAGCAACATCGAAGTTGTGTTCAAAGGAAGTCTCCTCCACTGTTTTTTTTTTTTTTTGTACCAAAGTGACGACTGATCGAGTCAGCAACAGCACTAAAAAATAGAAAACAAAAAAACTGGCCAAGAAAACAATGCAAAGACAAAGCCTTAGAGCCACGGAGTTGCTTAGTTTAAAGATCACGATCTTCCACAGTCTTTGGAACATTTGCCAAAATGAGAAAAAAGTTAAAGCCACGGCAACAACAAATCACGTTTGTGATCTTGACTTTAGACATCAGACTTGGGCCAGAAAAGAGCACAGTGCAAAACAAAAAAAAAATAAAAAAATAAAATAAGGCTAAGCGAAACCGAACCGGCAAATAGAGCCAAAGAAAAGTCATTTAAATGGCCTGGAGGCAAAGCCAAAGTTGGAGTCTCCTTATTTCTATAAACCGATACAAAGAAATCTCGAGGGAAACATTTGTTAGCCGTGCAAGAAATATTCAGAGGCGGGGATAAATAAATATTTTAAGAACTATATAGTAATTTTGGGTAATACCCAAGGTTCAAAACAATATACATTTTGTGATTTAAGGTGTGTGCTTATAATTTATTAACTTACGAAAAAGTAAGTTCCTCAATTGCTAGCTTAAATTAAAATTATTCATAAAACAAGTTCAGGGAAACATTGTCACTACATAATTTAAAATTTCTTATATTATTTCTCCCTTCGAATTCGATCCCTTTTTCTAAGATATACGCCTCTGGACTTAGGCCTAGACAAGTTCTACTTGTTTGGCTTGGTTTGGTTTTCTTCGACTCCCCCTGACTTTTTTTTGGCTGTTTGTTTGTTGGTCGCTCTTGTTGTTTGTGTGGCAGTGTTCTTTGTTTGTGGAACCACGGCTACACATGCAAAGTGTTGTTTGTGTTGTTTCCAATAGGTCGTAGTTGTTGGTTGTTGTAGTTGCTGATTGTCGGTTGTTGTAGTTTGTTGACTGTTGGAGCGATTTGAGCTACATGACAATGAGATATTGGGAACACAGCTCGCACAATGCCAATGAGTTCATTTGGGTTTTTTTTTCGAAACTTAAAGGTATGGCTTTATTCCGTGAACTTTTCAGTTAGCTTGGCAAGATTTCTTGGCTTCCTTCAATCACTAATTTTCGTCAATTGTCTGCTGGTTTATTGCCCTTTTGATTTCGTGCTCGAAATCATAATCTGAATTTCGTATTCAATTGAGTAACTCAGCTCCCCTTAATTAAAGACGGAATCCCTAGGGAGTTCCTCTTCCTCGTAACCGAACAGAAAGAGGAAAATAATTTTCCAAACAAATGGCAAACAATCAAATGAAATGCCCAGCCCACCCCCACAAGCGAAAGAGGGAAATGGCAACTCATCAATTTTCCACGTGTGATTTATTAACTAATTTGCCTCAACCGCATTTAAATGCGCTTTTCACACAGGCACGTACCACAGAGCAAAATACAGGGAGAATTCGAGTTGGAAAAGGCTGAAAATGGGAGGTGATGGCACGTGGAAATTCATTAGACAAAAATGCCTTTCATTTTCTTATTTTTCACATTATTAGCGGGTCTGAGCGAAGGGAAAACGAGGCGAGTATTTCAACCTCTTGAGAAATATGCGAAAATCATGAGCCGCAGGTAAGCGCGAAGAAAAGTGTTTAGGCATTAATTATTTTCCACAGGGCTCTCAAGGAAATTCAGAGGGTGCGCAATAATGGATCTGGGAGTTGTTATATGCCAATGAATTATTTTCCAAATTGTTACTTATAATTTATAAGATTTTCTTGATGAAAGTGCATCGAGCTTTCTCGGAAAAAATTTATGTACATTTTATAAGCTTGGCTCAAAGTAAAATTAACTATGTAAACTTTTTTAAATCATAAAAAAATTAATCCAACAGCCCCAGGAGCTGTACAATTTGTTAATGGTAATTATCATCTCATATTCTTTTCCGATAAAAACATTGATGTGTGGGTATATTAATATAAGTGCTGCATTTATCCCCCTCTGCTCCAAAGTGCCTTCCATTTCGGCTAATTTTATTTTTATGACTTTTCTGCGCCGCATTTGCGTTTTACGGTTTTCCCCCTTTTTTCGCAGAGTTTCCTTTGTTTTTGGCCAGACTCCACTCGCATGATTTATGGGGGATTTCTTTGCAGTTTTTTTTTTCGCCCTCTGCAGTTTTCCTACCCTTTGCCCTCTTCAGCTCCCAATGCCGTGCATTTGGCGTTAAAAATATTGCCAACTTGCCATAAATTTTATTGTATTTTGACAAGTAATAAAAATGCAGACCACAGACCGAAAAAATATGGAAAAAATAAATAAAGAGCGAGTGCAAGAAAATGCATTTCGAGGGAGATAAGAAACTGTGAAGTGATGGAAGGGGGGAAAACTGAATAATAGATGGCAGGGGAGCGGAGCCAAGAGATAAGCCATTTTGTAGCTAATTTGCATTTTATATGCCAGAAGATATTTCTTCGGGCTATGGGGCGACTTTGACAAATCTCATTTTGGGTAATTCGTCTTCGGTTTGGAAACGTTGAAAGATTTATTAACCAAATGGCTTGCGTAGGTTAAATATATTTCCCTTTTAGTTTCCCTCTTCATTCAAAACAAATTAACATCGTGCATTAGCTTTTGGCCATTACCATTTGAAGTTATCACTCAATCAATTTTATTGTGACTCAAACCGTATAAAAAGAATCAAAAGTTAGCTCGAAACTCGATTTAAAATTTAACTTGGCAACTTTGTGATTAGTTTTTTATGTGTTTGTATAAGTTTATTTTGTGTGCTTTTGTTCGGTCAGAAGTGAGGCATTAAAACTCAGTCTTTGACTGCTAACGATTTCCAGCCAAGTTCTGTAAAGTTTTATGGTTAGATCTTTAAGTAGAATGGGTTGTTTCTGTTCTTTTTTTTCAGTCTTTGGGTTGACGATTTGGATCCCAAGGCAGGTTCTGTTCTGTTTATGACATGTAGTAATTAAAGGAGCAGATATCTAAGAGGCTGTTAATTTTGGCTTGGTTTTGTTGCATTACCATTTGTAACTCTCATAAAAAAGAGTTGGCCCAAAGCGGTCAGTTTTTCCCATTTATGACTTCAGCTTTACCAGCGTGAAGTCAAGAGTTATGAACACTTTATCATCCACAAATTCCTCTCCTCCAATTAAAAGCCACAAAATCCATTAGCTTGTTTATATAAATAAACTTCCCATATCAACTCTTGCATAATCGACCATCTATTTTCCCGACTCACAACTAAAGCCGAGCGGAGGAAAAAGTTTTTCAATTTTCTTAGACAAAATCGTATAAAAACAAATCTGAACGCTGCGTGTAATTATCATAAAACGAAATCTTGTAGCGCCAATATGAAGCCCATAACTTGTCGGCTAGTTTGAGGGGGAGTTGCGGAGTTTTCCTCCCGATTTTTCCCCATTTGCCGGCTCCGTAACGATGTAACTTTCAATTTGCGTAATTTTCAAAGTGACTGCGATGGAGAAGCGTGGCCAACTGATCCCTCACCTAATGACTTCTGCCGTGTGAGTCTATGAGAAATGTTTTTCCCCAAAAGCCTCAACTACGAGAAAAAAATGGGGGGCGCTTGGCCAGGGGGCGTGGCCCCGTGTCCCGAAGAGCGTGTTTGTGTGTGTGTGTGCTGAGGTGCACGCTTGTCATAAAATGCCGCTTATTATGTTGGCTATTAATTTTTACAGCCTGGACGCGACCGTCGGGATCCAATGGACTGTGGCCGACTCGCTTTTTGGCCGGTCCTGGGTGTCTTGACTTCGGATTAGAGATGAGTTGCAGGAAACTCACGAATCGGAAACTAGGAAAAACATTACTAGAATTCAAAGAGAGATTTGCTTGCTCGGTAATCAAATGGGAAACTTTGTTTTGATCGTACAAAAACTATCCAAAATCCAATGCAGACAGAAAAAGAATCAGACAAACTCAATTTAATTAATGTATATTAAAATGACCCATTTAAATTATTTTATATTTTTAAATTGGTTTTTAACTAACATATCTTTTAAGAATGGCTGAAAACTTCTTGTTATTTTAATTCTAATTTTTAGAAGGTAGTGCATTGTACTTGATAACTTTATCCCTTTGTAAAACAGTTTTATGAGTGCTTAAAACCATTTTTAATTATTTTTATTAGGGCTATTTACTACTACTGTGTGTAAATCACGTTGCCATCCCTGAGAATGAAAAAAAAGCCTAGAACGCTCGAAGTCAAAGGAAACTTGTTGTTGGCGCTCCATGGCAATTTATGACAAGCAGGCGAAATGGGCAATGCTCTTTCTTGGCCTTCCGAGGTCTCGGCCATGGCTTCCATATCGCGGCTTCTATCGCAGATGTACAAATTTATTTTTGCGTTTTCCCGCCGGCGCGGAATATAAGAGGTTACGAGGAGATCGCATGGGAACAGGGGTCCAGCCCATCATTAGTACTAACAAGCGACATTACGCGGCCTCAGTTTGGTACTAGTTTTCCGGAATGCGTACTCGATTTGGCCAGGCCTTTGTCTCCCAGCCCGAGTATGTTTATTTAATGAGAGTCTGCGCTGGGGAATTTTTATTGCCCCGCGTGGGTGGAGGAGGATAACCCCGTTGTCCCTGCGTACTTATCGTATTTTTGATTTTTCATGGGTTTATTAAATTATTTCGAAGTAATCCTGCGAACTGAATTCCAGAAATTGCCATTGATTGTTATGTGAATGGGCTTATGATTAGTCCACCCATTTCTACACGATGTTCAGTGAGTACGGTAATGGGTTTATTCTCCCGATTTGATTGCGGTCTATGGCAGTCTCGTTTTCTGGTTCTATGTTATTGGCTTGTACTTCAGTTGGTTAGTTGGGTAAACTCATTAATGGACCATCAGGTCGAATTGGTGATCAGTGCCTGAACTTACTTACTCAACTCATAACTCTAGTTTATGGTGTGGAAACGCCTTGAGTACATACCTGAAAGAAGAGGAAATTGGGAAATTAGTAACTTCGTTGATGGAGAAATGCAGCAGGTTTTCTGTCCTAATAGTTTATTTATAGTGTTTGGCATGAAATAAGGCAGGTGTTCAGTTAAGAAATATTGCAGATATTTAAAACCACTGTCAACTACAGATTGAAAAAAATCTCAAGTGAAATTCATGCAGTTACTCAATAGTCTCACGGATTTTTCACTTTCATCGTGTCATGCATTATTTCGCGCGCTCTTGCATAATCATAGATAGTATCTGACGGATACCCAGCCTCTTTGCCCATTGTTTTCTCTCATCTTTCACCTCCCGACGCTCACCTTCTTACCCGTAGAGTCAACACTTGGCCAACTATGCAAAGTAAACATTTTAATTATGGAAAAAAAGGCGAAGAAACTTCGACTTGATATTTTCCTCACCCGCTTGCTGTTGTTTTTCCAACATTTTCAGCCTTCGTGGCAAACTTGGTCCCTGCTTGCCATATAATTAAATACAAATAACAATTAAGATATACGCAGAGCCTCAGTCGAAGTTGCCGAGCGGCTCCATTTGCGGTTGAAACATGGATCAAGACAGGCCACAGGCATAATTTAAGTTTTTTAATTAAAAGCAAGCAACTCGGCTTGAGGAATGGATTTTCCAGAAGCGACATTTATAAATTGAGACGTTAATTGTCATCTACTCAATCTTAAAGGGGGAGGGGCACTCCAATCCCCCGACTGTCAATTGTCGAACTGTCCCATGAAATTGTCAAAAATTCGTTGATCGGCGGCTGACTACGAATAATTTTCATATTTAATTGACAGTCTTGGTCCGAAAACCTGAAGAGAGTGCTCGAGTGTCACGAGCGGCTACCAATTCCATTAGCGCAACTTGTCAGTGGAATAGCGATGGTATATATATAGAATAGTTCAAGGTATATTAAGATTGGATAAGAGGTATATACTATAAAAAAAAGGTTTGATTTTTGATTAAATATTTTATATTGCTTTACAATAAAGCTTAATAGTAATTTCTTACTAAAAAAAACTTTGAAAGTTAAGCTGCACAAATTTACCTTTTGCTACATATATTTTTGGCATGTTGCCAAATGAAATATAGGGTATTTCCCTACCACTTAATCATTTTCCTTGTTTTTCCTGTTTTTTTTTAGCTTTTGCCTTTGGGGCGTTTTGGCGTCTGTCGCTTTACTTAATGGCAACATGTTTTACAACATTATTAGACAGGCCAAAATGGAAGCGGTTTTTTTTGGGTTTACTGGCCGACAACTGGCAAATTTTAATTACCAATATTTTCCAGGTGTCGATACCCATATACCCATACGACCCACGCCGGGGGCAGCATTTTACATTTTATGACAGGCCGTAACCCACAGACAAATGTATAGGGGTTTGTGGAGGGAACCACTCTATATGGTAGCTGCTGTCTAATTAGCGTTTTGTGACAACCGCAGAAAAAATAAAATAAAAACACTTTGAAATGGTTTTGTAATTGGCCAAACAGTTTGTTTGTTGACCCACACGAAGCGAAACTAAATCGCACTGAAATTATATTTAATTTCATTTGTGTTTATCGGCTTAGCAAATTGTTTTGTGGGTGGTCTGGCTTTGTGTTTGTGGTTCGAATTAATCTTCTTATTGGTTTAGAATTTCTTTAGTTATACTTTTTTTTTTTAGAAATATTCTTGACTCAATTGGCTTTGCACGTCGTACGTAATTTTAACGTGTCAGTTATGTCTATAAAGATAAGATTAAATGCTATTTTCAACTTTTATAAGTAGTTTCTTGTCAAGTAATTGCTGTTTTCGTTCATGTACTGAAATTTATTAATTGATCATGTACATACTTAATACAATTAAAGGTGAACTAGAGCTTTAACCTTACCCACTTCAAGTAAAAAATGTGTAAATAGTTTTTTGTATAAAACAATATATTTTACTTTTTTTGTTTGATAGTTTTTTTATTTTATTTTGTTTTTGGTGCTGTAATCAGCCTTTTAAGGTTTTTGAGTTATTTTTGTTCCACGCTGACGTAATAAATTAAATTCTTATATATAAATTCACGTTCCACTAGTAAAGAAGTCCTTCGAAGACTGACTTTTTCCAATCATTTTTCCTGGACTACCAGTGATGATGATGGTGTCCGTGCGGCGGACCATGATGATGATCAAAGTGGCCTCCGTGGTGGTGATGATGATCAAAGTGGGGCGGCGGAGGAGGTCCATAGTGATGGTGGTGGTGCGGCGGAGGTCCGTGGTGGTGCGGAGGTCCATGGTGGTGGTGGTGGTGCACCGGTGGCGGCGGCGGTGGGTGGTGATGGTGGTGATGGTGTCCATGACCACCCAGGTTCAATCCGAAGTGGATTCCAAAGAGACGATCTTCGTGGTGTGGCGGCGACATTTTGTTGGTACTTTTTTAATCCTTTATATCCTTTTGAAACTGAAGTATTCCTTTGGAGAACTGCTCTCGTTGCTTATTGAATTCGAACTGCTTTCCAATGCGCAGATACGACCAATTTATACACATTTCCAATTCACTGGATTGACACTTCAGATAATATTGTTCAGTACAAGCTTATCTTATCGGAAGGGGTGTGTTTTGGACTGACTCATTTGGGATTCACTTTGATTCTGTTGTTATTGCTAAAATAGGGCTATAAAGATAGCAATATTGCTGTGCAATATATACAGAGAATTACTCATTGGACTAATTCAGACATTTTAGGGTACTTTACTTGTTTCCATTCATAACCAATGCAATCACAGTAAAAGCAAAAATAAAAGTATTGCGCAGACACAATAACAATTTGACATTGCAAAAAAACGGATTGCTTTGAAAAAGAAAAGCTAAAAAAAACTGCAAGTCGCAACCGACAATAATTTCCGCCTTGTTTGCAGACGTAGTTTCCAAAAAGTGAAAAGAAAATAAAGTGCGAAAGAAAAAGGCAAAGGAAAAGCAAAAACCCACTAGAGACATCCAACAAAACCCTAGAGAAAGTGCGAGCAGGAAGGCTTCACCCAGGGAGCTTTTGCATGGAGATTGGCTCATTGGGTTGGGTTCTGAATATCCCCTTTTCAGCCATTTCCATAAAAGAATAGCACTGAAAAAAAGCCATAAGCTTTTGGTAACTTGTTTACTTTAAAAAAAAAACCAGTACAAAACATTGAATCATTTTGCGTAATGCAAATTGGATTATTCCAAAAATGTTACAAAATGATTACTTTTATTTTTGCACCGACTAGATTGCCGCAACTGATTGCGATTGTATATTTTGAATCTACAGCTCATATTGTGCTGATTAGATATTGATATTAAGGAAAAGCTTATTGGTACCACAAATCTAAAGCTTTTACCAATTTTTTTTTCTCGGTGCACCACACAACTCCACATGAATGCGACTTTAGTGCGTGACAATAACTTTTGCCTTTGAGCCTTTTTAATGCTTTGGGTGGGATGTGTTTGGGGGTGGTGGAATTAAGGGATGAGGGGTTGTGAGCTGCGGTGGGATTCTGATAAACTGCGTTAGAAGTTATAAAGCGATTAGAATGTGTCTGGAGTGCGTCTCCGTAGAAAGAGATGGCGAGAGAAAGGGGATAGAGACGGAAACAACTTTCTGCTGTATCAATTTAATGCTTATTTAAAGTGCGACCGAAGGTTTTGTCCCCCTGCAGTTGAGGGAGTAAAAACGATATGGGAAATGAGCGAAGAAGAAGCTTTAAGGCGAAGGTAAGGTATATAAATGGGTGTACGACAATGAAGGTAACACATAAATTTGATTTTATGGAGTTGCTTTTCAAAGAACTTCTGCAAAAGTTTGATAATGCATTTTATTAGCTTTGTAAAGAAATCTCTTCGTTGAGATGAGAAAGGAAGCCGAAGCATAGGGAAAAGGATGAGGCGAATAAAAAAAAAGATAAAAGAAAGTGAAAAAACAAAAATTTGGAGAATTTTCAAACTATTGTATTCAGTTATTGATTATTGATTATTAATAATTATTTTTACATAAATATTTTTCAATGCTGTGTTTGTAGTATGAAATGTTGAAAACATTATTTAGAATTTATTTAAATTGATTAAGTTTTTGTTTAAAAATGTTTTTATAATTTTCAAATTTTAAATAAAATTCCAAGAAAATGACATGCCTTGTTAGTATAACTTTGTGGAATGCTTTTCCGACCAGCTCATCTGGTTCATTTTCTCCCGCTGGTTTTGTTTACACATCCAATGAAAATTCCACTCTCCGACCGGCACGTTCGGGAGGTTCCCCCTGGAGAAGGGTTAGGCCACCCCATTTTCATATAAACCCCCCTTTGCCGACAGCCACAATTATGGCCTTTAACCCCTTTGTCAACAACTTGAGTTTATTTGAGCTTTATGCGCACATGCTGAGTCTGATTTTTGGTCGAGTCCGAAATGCCTTTGAGCATTGTCCCTCCACATCCTCCCCACAGCCCCCGATTTTCACTCCCCACGTTCCTCGTCACATAATAATTTTATGTGCTTTTTGGCTGCTGCATTTTTGCATAGTCAGACCCTGAATTCGATGGGCCAAAGGGGGGTAGATGCCGTGGAAACTTGTGGAAGATTGCGACAAAAGCAGAAAATGTTCGAAAAAAATAAACGTTGAAATTATTATGGTCTGTTGCATTTTTTATGGTTCCATTTCATATATATTCTCCCGTCTGGGGTTGAATTGGTTCCTTTTCTCCACATCTGACTCTGCAAACGGGTAAAATGCATAGAAAATTTGCGATTTACGGGATTTGGCTGGCTCTGATTTTCTGAGGGGATTTATTTGTTATGTCTGCTCATGAGTCACCCATGAAGGTTTTAGTGGGAGATATGTACATATATTTTCAGGAATAGATCCAGGAAAATACTCGTTGGTTTAATGGAAGATTATTAAAATTGGGATATATTATTTTTTTGTGAAAAAGGAGATTATTTGTATACTATGACTACACAAAGCTCCTGGAAATACTTTCTATTTTTTTAAATATAGAGTATCGGTTGGGAAACTCATTTCTTTAAATGAAAGTCCTCTTTTTTGTTTTCTGCCTTTTATTTAATTAGAACGAAACATGGCAACATGACAGCTCTGCCAATTAAGTTTTCAATTTCCGCAAGTCAACTTCAAAGATTCGGAGGAAGTCGAGCAACCACCGCTGAAACAATGGAACACGTTGTAGCCCTATTTTATACTTCTGCCAACTTCCCTTTTCTGATTCACATTTGTTGACTTTTCATTATGCACAACTCACCCTGAAGAAGACGACATCAAATTTTAGAGGGTGACTTGGATTTCTTGGTTTTTGTTTTGCCTACGCACGTAATAAAAATAATAATAATATTTGGATTCGGGCGCGTGTGCATAATTTACGATAATTGCCTCGGATCGGTGACATTTTCAATTAATACGCGTCGTTGTTCTTTCAGCAGTTGTCATAGATAAAACTCCGACAGATTTTATGGCTAATGCTGGTTTTATAATCTCTCGAATCCCATGTCGTAAACTTATGTCGTATATATTCAGCCAATAGCTGTCGTCCATAAAAGTCATATTATTTTCAAAGATTTAACGATCGAAGGGCTTTAACCGAGGACTCTCAACCGGACATCCATATCATAAATGTGAGGAAACAGAAGTTGGAAAATCATTGCTTATTCTTAATTTATTTCCCCTTTGGCTTTTCAAAATTTCCTTTGGCTTAACCGCTTTTTCTTCCTTTTTTTTTCCTTATTGACTTTATGGACTTGTACACGGATGTGGCATTTCCGGCCAGGCGACTTCTCCGTTTCCCACCCACAATTCGAAGCGCCAGAACGGGGCCATTGACCATAAAAGAGGCAGAATACACAACACAAAGTGGGACAGGCCGGGGAATATAACAAAAGCCTCGGGTACAACAGTTTTTTTAAGCGCCTTGGCCTGAGCTTGTAATGAACTTTTATTTGCATTGCACCCCACGTACGGGGGCGGTTACCCAAGGCGGGTTGGGGGAGCAAATCCAGACAATTGTGCCACAAGTCGATACAAGCCACACACACTCGTCCACACCCATTTCAATTCATTCATTTAGCCCATAAAGTCTGATGCATCCGCAGACGAAGAAACCGAAACACTGAGAAAAAAGCAACTGCATGTGTCTCGTCCCTTAAAAGTTAAGCTTTGACAGAGATCTATGAAATATATAGTATACTTATAAAAAAAAAACATTTTTTTTATTTAAGTGTTGCAAAAAATTGATAGGTAAATTTTATGTTAAGCTTTATAAATGTGTGTAACTATGAAAGATGACTTTTTGATAACATGAATTTTTTCTGTGTAGGGAAACCCACAGACAACCTATCCTACTCCCCACTCTCTCAAGATCCAATCGATTTATGGGCATTTCCGGGTTGAAATCACTTAAAAGAGTTTGCAAGTTGGGAGGAGTAGGTGGAACCGCTTGTTAGTTCCTTTGTGTTTCGGTTTTATGTTTTTCCTTCTTTTCTAACATATCTAATGCATTCTGTGGCTCCCCCGAAAATATTTTTTGCACGAATTTGTAAGCTTTATAAAGTAAATATAAGGATGGGGTCTCCAGACTTTAAGGGATGATATTTTTCAAGTTTGGGGTTACTCTGATATTTTCCAAGAAACTCTTCGAGTGTGTGAGACTGAGTCATCTTCTGGGATTCTGTGTCTTGAATTGAGTTATTGTACGTGGAGTAATTGAATCTTGGGGGAGGCCATCCACTTGATGTATCAATCGATCGATCGAAAGTCACCCTTAGATAAATATTGTCCCAGAGGGTGCACCACTTGAAACAAACTTCATAAGAAAACTGTGTTCTGTTGTCGGTATTTTATTTCTTTTAAATTATTTTCTATTTTTATGGTACTCTAAATATACCAAAGTGATACAGAAATGAATGATATGATCTTTCTATTTAAATCAAATCTTGCCTCATTTAATTATCTGACTTGACTTTGAACCTCAAATATAGGATATCTCTTCATGATCTATGTGAAGCAACCTTTTAGCATAACCCAAATCAAAGTTACTTTTGATCCCTAAATTCAACCGTCAGAAACCAACTTTCATCTTCCGTGACCCATTTTCAATTTGGTTGATTTTACTGTTTTAATTTTCTTTGTTGTTATAATCAATTTTGGCAGGGATTTTTTCTCCCGAATTTCATGCCACTTAATTAACCCTTGGTGGTCGGGGCGCAGGGCTAATTAACCCATTACCTTGCACCTGGCACATGAACAAACAAAAAACTGCGAAAACTATTCAACGCGTCATGCAAACCGGGTGGGAAAGAGATGGAGAAGGGGAGTGAGCGAGAGGGGCAACGATGGAGTGGGAAACTTTCGCACTCTTTTTTGTTTTATGCGGGGCTGCCAAAAACATGTTAAAGGTGTTGGCCTAGAACAAAAGCAAAAACCAAGAGGAATATAAAAAACCAAAAATGTGGAAAACTTTTTCGAAGTTGTGCCAATAAATTGTGCGGGACACCGTAGGGTTAAGCGAAAGTTCTCTGCACTCGACAAGGAAACAAAAAGAAAAGCAACCCGAAAATACCCGAAAAAAATTATGGCTGAACGTAATTAAGAAAACTTTTGCACTGGCACAATTGAAATCGAGCGAAATCAAAGAGGCTGGAAACAGAAATCTTTGGCCCGCCAGCGATTTGAGCACTTTAGCCCACGCCACCCAAACCAAAAAAAAAGAAGAAAAAGCCGAGGAAAAACTGGAATCCAAAAAGCAATTTACACGCCGAAATCTTTCTTTCTTTCGCTTATCAAATTAGACAAAAGGGAGAAATTTCGGGGAAAATCCTTCTGAGGAAGGCGGGCACAGGAGGGGCGTGGCGTTAACCCAGCAGGTCAAAGGTGTTGGCAAGCGCCACAGGATACATTTGAATTGCCCCCCGGCTGAGGAATATCCCATCGATATGACGGCGTGCGAAACTTCGTGCCGAAAAGAGATTTTAATGACATCGGCTGCGCTTTATGGCAGCCGCAAGAGACAATTTCGCCCGCAAATTTCGTGTGGGCGTGTTTATTGTCGTCGCTCCTTCCCATTTGCCCACCCAACAAAAAAAAAAACTCCGGCAGGATATTAGAAATAAACAGAACAGCAGGATGCCACCCGTTGGGGAGGATATTTTACTGGGTGTATATTTGGTGTATGACCGGTTTCAATTTGCCGGAGGTTAAACAGTTTCACATTTTCTTAACTGCAGCGGATCGATGAAAAGTCATCAACATTTTGGGGTGCCTATGGGACACATTAGCTTTAATTTTATGCTCGAGCTGGTTTTTATGCTGAAAGATTTTTAAGATTCCCCGATGAAACGTGCTTTCTTTTTATTTAAGTATTATTGAGCATCCTTTTACATTTTATTACATTTGATTATTTTATCATCATCATCATTATTTTATCATCAAATCATTTAAGAATCATATCGTATTTTTTTTGCATTTGAGCAGGAAGTTGACAGGAACTTTAGCAGAATTAATTGAACAAACATAAAAGAACAAAAATATTATTTGTTTTCCCTTGCCAGGTCATTTGATATTCCTGTTAACACTTTAGTATTTTTTCAACATTTTTCCCCATTAAGAAGCTTTAATTTTAGCGAGCAGCTGGTCAGTCAACCTCCACGCTCCACTCATTAGTTTCCTTGGTTTTTGAAGATTCATTAACTTTTCCGTCTTCACACTTAGCTGCCTCATTTTGTACGGTTTCCATTGTTCCCTTCTGGTCATTGGCCCTTATGCCGCTTCTTCTCCTTTTACAGTTCTCTCTTGGCTTTTTGCCCTTGGGCAACGAGGCTCCTAACTTGGCTTTAATGTTTTTCGAATCATATTAATTTGAATTAATGAATTTAATTGCCGCAAATTAGTGGGCATGCTGGACCACCAAAGCCGAACAAAGCATTATGACATTATAATGATCCGACCCGTTACGAGTTCTATATAATTATTCGTAAATTTAGTCCGAGTTCTCGCCAGCAGGCTAAATATCAAAGAATACGAGTATAGGAATTACGTTCTTGCAAAAGACTTGCCGACAAATTATCTAATAGGAAAATCCATGAAAAAGTGCCAGACATGACAATCAAATTATGGCGCAAAACGGAATAAAAACTCATAAAAATGACATTAGCCAAATGGAGCACGTAGTGACCCCCGCTAAGATGAATGATGCCAAAAGCTCGCATATAAACAAAATATAAAAATGAAATCAAACAAATAATCTGCGAGTCAGGGTAGAAGAAAAAGAAGCCGCACAAATCGTACGGAAAGCAAAAAAAAGACCTTGGCCTGTTGAAATATTTGGCAAATGTCGCACTTGCTGTACCCTGTATTCATTCGTATTGGATTTATGGTTAACAAGAGTTCTTTTATTTTAACTGGCAAGAAATAATTCATTTAATTCGTTTAATAAATTTACGCTACGCTGATGACATTTATATGAATGCTTTTTCTGGTTATTTCTGACCAATATTTTGCTGGCAATAACTCGTTTTATCATTAAGAATTGCTAAAGGTATTGATTTCAAAGTATATCTTTGCAAAAATACATATGTAGATAAAAAATAACTTTATAACAAAATAATTTCCTCGCAATTCAAATTCAGTCTTCATATTTTATCACAAAGATTTCTATCGTATTAAGTTTACAGAGAACACTTTGCCCAAATAAATACGTCTTAAGCCCTAAATGTCTTTTGCAATATTCGCCAGGGTGAAGCTGCCTGCTCAAATTGTAAATGTAATCAAACGGATGACAGAAAAGGCGCACTCTTCACCACCTGACCCACCTTTCTCCGCCTTTCCCCGCTTTCTAAGAGCTTTTGCCAGGCCATTTCGGTAGCCATGACAACGAGCAGCAGAAGCAAGTGAAGTTGAGGCCCGATGCCGTTTGGATATGGCCAGGGTAATAGCAACATGTAGTCATGTTGCCGATGTAGCAACAACATCGCGGTATCTCAAACTGCGTATCAGTTGCTGCCGCTGTCGCCGATGTTTTCTGCTGTTGTTGTTGTTGCTGCTGCTGTTGTTGTTGCTACTGCTACTCACGCACACGTTTCACGCTTTTTGCTGTTGTCTTCATCGCGTCTGTGAACCTCGTTTCTGGCCAATCCCCCCGCAAGCCTCTTTCCCATGTTTGTTTCGGCCATTTGAGCTACCGGTTTTACGCGCCAAAGTCTCCATAACTTTTGCCACATGCCATTCAACGCACATTGTTCGTGTTGCTATGCTGCATGTTGCTGTTGTCGCTGTTGCTGCTGCAGTTGTTGCTACCGCTGCTGCTGCTGCTGCGGTCAACTGCATTGTGGCTTCTTCATATGGATTGACTTTCAATCATTTTAAGGGGTATATAAACCTGGGAGTTATCGGTTATAGGCAACCGACATGCGTGAACATTTCGAGGTATTTTCCCATTATTTAATAGGGATTTTATGGACCGTGGGATTATGGCGGAAAATGTCTATAAAAATAAGCCACAAAAGCAGCTGCTTTCAATAGGGATTAAATTCATTTTCTTTAAAACGGGGTTTTCCAAGATATGTATAATATTTAACAACCTGAAGGAATTCCTTTAAAAAATTTTTACTTTAAAAAATTAAATACTTTACAATACAGAATCTTTCAAAGAGTAGGAAAATACATTTTTTTATCTTTATTTAAGGCTCTGTAAAATTTCTTCATAGGGTATTTGTTCCTTAGAAAACTTGTATTTAATTTATTGATTTCCACTGTTTGTGGATTCTTGGCAGGCAAAGTTTTTGTCCCCAATGCTGCATATTTTCCATCTCAGTCTCGGTCTGAAGCTCTTTCTCTTTCTATTTCTCAGACTCTGCGTCCGTCGATTGTCTCCGTCCGTTTATGTGACTCGCATGCGAGAAAAGTGCTCCGTTCCATGAATCGACTTTAGTATTTCATTTGCTGCTAGCTACTCATTCTAATTCTCCGACGTTCATTTTATTTCTGTGCGGGTTATGTTTTGGCCCGATTGCTATGGAAACTGCAATGCCAAAGCGCATTATTTGATTATGCAGGGTGCACTCGAGGAGAGTGAACGAGACGGATGTTTTCAGAAAGAAAGAGGCGGCACGAGTGGGAGTGAAAGGTCAAAGAGCAAGAAGACTTTTGTGTATGATCCCAGAACGAATTCCGACTGCACTTGAATAACATTTTCCGCTGACTTTACTCCTGGCTGACCGAATGCACTTCTAAATGCATTTCCAAATGCATTTCCCCAACTGAAAGCTTCGTTTTCCGCTTTTACTCTAAGACCACTCCGTTTCATAAATCATTCATACGCTAGTATTTTTATGCCATTCGATAAGTGGCTCTCGATTGCTTACTTTTCTTTCTCGACTCCCTTTAAATGGGTTACAGTGGTATTAGCATTAAGCTTTTTAGATGATTCTATAATAAATATATTTTAGGAAGTTTTTGTTTTCATTTTATGTTGCAACATTTTATCTTTAATATTTAAAGTGTGTTTAAAGTCGTATCAGTAAAATAAATTATCCAATTCTAAACTTCGATCCACTGTACTCGAGTTTCGCTTCGTTCGAGCAAAAAAATAAGTCTGCCTTGGATAAATTATGTTAATTTAGTTCTACCTCTCCGGCTCCACTCGCTTTGCTCTTTAATAACTTGACAAATGAAGAAAAGAAAAAAGGCGGGCAGAGAAGTCTCTTCAACGGACTTACGACTGCCAGGCATATAATTTCGCAAAAGCGCAACAAATTGTTAATTTTCCTTTGCTCTGCCTTGCTTGCGTCTGTTTCTGTTAATTTGCATATTTCCCGGTTCTTTCGTTTCTTTTTTTATGTTCTTATAAATGAAAAATAATTGTTGAGCGTGTCTACAAAATGGTAATAAATTCTAGTCAAGTAAAGCAAATTGTTGCCTTTGGGTTGGTTTTCTATTTTGGGGGTATACTTAAGAATTTTGTTAGTTGAAAAATTCGAAATATGTATTTTAGAGGTGTGTTTCGTGCCACTTAAAAACTCATAATTATTTTAAATACTTTTTGCTTTGTTGAATAACTAATACATTTGCTTTAAACTCAGTGCAGTGCTTCAATGTTTGATCCATATTTGAAAACCGAGTAGGTCTAAACCAACAACCAAAATGCAGTCCAATTTCGCTCGTTTAGTATTCGCAGCATAAACCTAATGGAATCCCTACGGAACTGGACCTCTGCAGTTGGGCAGGTGATTCATAGTTCCCTTCTCCGAAAGCCTGTCTGCGAGAAGGGGAAATCCATCAAATGAGCTGCCAACGCGTTGTGGAGTCAATACAAATTGTTAGCTTCCCCTTTTGGCCTCCTCTCTACGCTGCCTGTTATTTACTTGGCCAGAAGTGTTTAAAGGGGAGTACCAAAGGGGGAGAGGCGAAATGGGAGGGATTTTCTGGGGGTATATCTGTGAGCATTATTCAATGTTTGCAACGAACGTGCGCAAATTAGAGATTCAATGCACGTAGCCGGCGGCCAAAGCTTCCAAGCTTCCAGCCTCGAGCGTTTCTGTTCCACTTACTTTGTTTACCCAAAAGCATTCGGTGTTGTTGTTGTTGTTGTTGTTGCTGGTTGCTGGTTGTCGTAACTGTCTGCTGCCATCATCAACGCCCAAGCAACAACTGTCCCTATCCCTCTTACTCAGCCGTACTCCAACTGACGACACATTAAAATAATGTATTTTTAAATTTAACATTAATTGCCGTTGAATGGTTTCTGAATGGGCCGAATGCACTGCGGGAAATAATAAATTTTACGGACAAGCTGTATTTAAACAATAAAGTTATTATATACCAAGCAGAAATCAGAACAAAAGAACATCATTACTGAAAAAATATTTTCCTCAGTAAACAGTATTTTAATATACTTCACAAACTATATTAATTTATATTAAAACCCATATTTGCTTTAAACAAAAATTAATTCCCATAAAATACTTATTTTTGTCAGTGCATGAACCGGCTGCGCCTGTTCCTTTCCATTTACTGTTACTTTCTTGCCGGAGCATCTCAAGGAGTGCCCCAAACAGCAACAACAACAACAGGAAAAACGCTTTTCGCCGGTCGCTTGTAGTGCATTAAGTCATCATTTTATTTTAATTTTTTTCGGAGACTTTTCCCATAAATCGCTTTTCCGTTGCCTGGGACTTTAATGTTTTTATATAAGACGCGATGAGGGGAAATATGTTTTTTATGGCTTTTGGCATTTTGCATGCATTAGCGAGTGTCTTCGAGTGTTTGTGTGCGTTTAGGCCGGAGTGAAAAATTTTGATTATATTTGTTAAGCAATTGAAAATTTTTTCAACGCCGAGCAATTATAGGAAGGAGAAGACTGATGTGAAAATTGCGATTCAATGCGGTGAAAGATAAAGACAATATAATAAAAGGAAGTCTTGCTTTGATTTATTGGTTGGATAATCTAATAAGTGGAAAAACTTAATTTCCTATTCTATTTTTTGTCTTGTAAATCACAACCAAAATGAACGAACATATTATTGTGACCTTTCAATAATGTTTGGTGGGTATAACCTTTTCATTAAATAATTCCCACAACAGCTTAACCCCGTCGCATTGATTGACTTATCGAATCCACTCACTTGTACCCTGACATTTGCTGGAATATTGGGTGAAGTCGCCTAATTCGCAGCCCAGTTTACCACAATGCAGCACTAATCCAGTGTTAAGCTGGCACCTAGCCTCACTCACTCCCACCAATTACGTAACGGGGCATTAAGTAGGCCCAGTTAATACTGGGCTATAAGTGCCCATCAGCAGGGATGCTGCCCTCCACTCGACAGCCCCTCCAAATTGTCTATGACTTTCATTCGATTTGCCTAACAAGCCATAATCATGTGCTGCTGTATTTAATTACTACCGTCTGGCCATATTGGAAATTGTCCGGGTTACGGAAAGAGAGCTCTGGATATTTGCTGTGGGAGTTGGGGACACCGGAGCTTGGCCGGCAAACACAATTGAGTCATTAAGCCGCAATCTAATTAAGCCCAAAAATGTGAAATGAGCCCGAGAATGGGCCACAACAGAAAACCCTCTACTTCGGCTTAGAGTCAGCGCGTTAAGCGAATTAGTTTTGGACTTGTTCTTTGACTTGGGAGCCCCAACCAAAAAAAAAGAGGGAACTCATCCGAAGTCCACAAATTTTTACGGCTCTTTAACGTGACCGTTTTCAGGCTGTCGTCTTTTTTCCCTGAGCTTTACATTTTTGTTGGCCGTCAAGATTTATTTCGTGTCTGCCCGCGACCACGTAGGTCATTAAATTGTTTAGAAATCGCGGACAGCCGAAAGTATCTCAGAATCCAGACCCAAATAATCGAGCCCAACCCAAAGTCCCCATTCTCAAATGAACCACAAAATGACTGTGAAATGGGCGGCACAGTGGCTTGGAGTGAAGAAAATTATATTTAAATTTGACTCAAGCTTCAAATCGATGAGTATCAAATGCAGAAATAAAATATATATTATACATAAAAATAAAAATGTTATCGTTTATTTGAGGTGATTGTAAAATATCAATAGGGTTTTTTTTATTTCATGATGAAGGTATTGTGCTGTTTTTTCACCAATATTAAAAGCACATAGTTAAGCCCACTGTACGGCCTGCTTTAACTTTAATTGGTGGTTGAGTTCCCCAACTTTTTTTGTAACATTTTCTACTGACTGATAGCAACCAGGCCTCTGCCCGAGAAATAGATACAGTTAATGCCACAAATGATGTCTAATGACGGTTTCGTCTTACGCGTTGAAATTGCCCCAAACCGCAGCGATGGCTGAGTTAAGTTATTGGGCGGAGTGTGTGCGATGGAATTTGATGTGGACTCTGGGAGATTAATGCGCCAGCGGATCAAGGTCGCACTGGTGGATAATCGATAATAATCCTGCCTCGATTTCGGCGCAACTTACCTTCAACTTTTGCGAGAGCCAGCACGGAGATTGTTTGGAGGGCGGGGACCGCCCAGGCAACCAGGTGGAATAAGTGCGACTTGTTCTCAATCGCCTCGTGGCCCCATTTGAGTCCGGCGGCCAAAAACCAGGCGAATGCCAGACACGACCACCAGGCGAAGGCCGCCATGCAGCAGAAGTAGAGTGCCATGAATAAAACAGTGCAGGACGTGGTCTGTCGGTGGCCCTGTCGGAAAAAGAGGAAAACCCAGTCAATAAAATCACAATTAATGTAGGGCCAAAGACCCGCAGGTCGAGTCTTTCGATACTCTTCGAAGTACTAAGGATATAAACCACAAGTTAAAATTAAAATTAAATTTCTGTATGACTTACTATAAATTATAAAGTTAAAAAATCCACTTCTTTTAGTAAGTCAAAAACTTCAAATTTTAACAATTCTTTTTGTATTTTTTTCCTTCAAGCATTTCATTTCCAATCATCAAAATAATTTTATTTCATAAAAAAGCTAGTCTTTCATAAAACAAAAATTGAATGAATTTTTAGATTTCAAATTAGTACTTATATAATTTAATTTTATTTCATTTTAACACCTGCGTTTCTTGTACTCTCCGTCCGACTACAAAATCAAATCAAATTTTCCCCCACAGTGCTTTCCCTTTTGAGCGCAGAGTTGCTCCTGCCGGGTCATCTTACCTGGGTGATGGTGGACATCATCTGCAGGCGGCCGAGCTTGACGGGAGGCGGAAATGGTTCGCGGCACGAGACGGAGTCGCCTGCTCCCAGCCCGGCCACGTAGGCACAGCCAACTACCAAGTAGCAGACGGCCAGAAAGACGATGGCCCTTTCTGGGTAGCGAAAACGCGACGAGTCGATCAGGAAGGTGAGCACCTGCAACGAGTCACAAGGGGGAGAGCGGGTATTAAATATAAATTTAGATTTAATTAGGTTCGCCTTAATTAACCCGGGATATGTATGCTTTGATGTTCCCTTAAAAATGCATTAGTGTTTATATGAGTGCGGGGACATTAAAGGCGAGGCGAACCTATTAGGGGTCCTCTTCGCAGCGCCTTTTGGTCATTAGGCTCTACACATTAGCTGATTGTGATTGTTGTGCCATTTACTCCAAAAGCTGAGCCCCATTTAATTCGCAAGGTTTCTCTTCCCATGGCGAGTTGGCCTTAATGAATATGACCGAAACGTCCTTAGCGTTTGGCTTTAGTTAGAAGGCCAAGCCAAAAGTAAGAATTTCAGAGTAACTTTCATCACATTCAAACGTAGTTATTTTTCTGAAGGTAAACTGAGCTTTTTTCTCATGCCTAATAAATTAAAGTTAAAAGTTTCGTTTAGAAATAATTAATTTAATCAAATTTCAAAAATGCTTAAATGTTTATCATTGCATCAATTGAATGAACTATGGTAAGCGAATTATTTAAGCCAGTTGCAATAAACAAGTCAGTATTCAAGATAAATTTCAGATATTTCTTAGATTAATCTTAATTGCTCTTCATGGCTTATTGTGTTATATATTTTGTTAAAGCAGTCGATAACATAACTGGTTTTCTAGCAAAAATCATAGTTTATATATATATTCTTTAAAAAGCATAACTCATACGCAGTGTTGTCTTTAAACCACTCAAGATGCCAAGAAATATGTAGAAATCGTTGGAAGCCCAATCATCGTCAGCAGTTTTATAAATGCTCTAATTGAGATGTGGAATATATTAACTCATTTTATCATCAATTTCCAGTGTGGCAAACCAACGACCAATCAAGTCTTCCTTCTAATCGGACCCAACTTCCGGTTTGCCAGAGGGCCAAATGGGAAATTGAGAAGTGTGGGATATAGATATTCAGACATAGATGAAGCCCCAGATAAGACCAACATAATGGTTGACAATTCCTCAAAGCTTTAAAAGCAATTACAATCCACACACACACATACACTATTTTCCCTCCGTCTTCTGACCGCAAACTCACACATTAAACTCCACGATGCTTCTACAAATTTCTCTGTTGCCTGTGTGATTACGCGCCATTTAAATAAATTCATTATCATTCCCACTAAGCCAGGCCAAGGAGTCTTTTGTCTAAACCAGAAACCCCGAACCAGAAAACCAGACCGAACCCAAGCAAAGTCATTTAATTTGATCATTACAAAACTATCAGAGAGAAACAGTTAGCTGGAAGTTCAGTGTGTGGGTGGCCTTGTACGAGTGTGTGTGTGTCCGTGTTAGTGTATGTGTGTGTGGGTTGTGTTTGCGTTTGAGTTGTTCGCATTGCATTAATGTGCCGAGTATTATTGTTGCCACGATGAGACCTCTGAATTATTCATAGATGCAGAACGCACTTCTCGGCTCTGAGTCGTGGCTAACATCAGTCTTCCCCTGAAACACCATTACTGCACTGGAAAAAAATTCCTATATTTTGTTTTCATTTTTTTAAATTGAATATTTTTTTTATTTATATTTATATGAATATTTTTACAGTCGCTTCCTAACGAAAAACGAAAGATAACTTGCCATAATAAATTGCTTATTTAATTTATGTGCATTTTAGGCAAGAATATTTTTTATTTTTTAAAGTATTTTTTCCCACTCGCTCGACCACTTTTTTTTCTAGCCCGGCTCCTATTGGTATTATAGTTCCCTTAGCCAGCTCACATCTAATTTCCACCTACGCATTGTCTTCGTTGCGGCACCCTTGCCTTTCATCCTCATTTAAATGCAAAATATATTCGTGATGGCGGAGAGGAGAATAGAGGAAGTGAGTCAGTTTGTAACTCCTTTTGTTGACAACGCTGCACTGCAGAAGAAACAAGCTGAGAAATTGAATTGAATTGTTTATTTATGCCAAAAACAAATACAAAAACAGAAACAGGGTTCCTCAGCCCATTTCCTTTTGCTCCTCGTAGCAATTTGTTATGCCACGCATGATGGGTGGGAAAAGGGGAGAATTTCTGTAGGTGTGACTAGCTACAAATGAAACGAAATAAGCTGCAAATGTTGAAACATTTGGCAAGCACAGACTTCCAAATCTTTTGCCCCTCTCCCGCATCCGCCCCTTGGACACGCCCACAAATTATGCGTCATCGAGGGCGGAAGTTTTCCCAACTTGGCGAAAAACATGCAGCGTTTCTGTGGGCCACACCCACACGACATTTGGAGGAAATTCGCATTGGAGAAGAGCTTAGTTTAGTGGCACTTAAAGATGGAAATAAAGAGGTTTTCCATACATAGGTGTTACCTAAGAAATCTTCAAAAAATTATAAAGGAATATAACAGGCTAAATAACAATTAACATTTGTTTGCCAGAAAATATAGCCCACGTAGTCACATCATTAAATTGAATCCATCAAATTAAAAAGAAAGTATTTATTTTATATAAATGATAATATTAAAAATAAAAAACAGGAAAGCAATAAATCAAAAAAATGAATATTAATATAAATTAATGAGCTTTTTAAATTGTGTTAATATTTATCAAGTTCAATTTTTGTTGTTCAATATTTTTCTAATAATTAAAGCCTTTCTTGTACAAAAACTAATATTCCCCAATCAAATTCTATTTTAAAATATTTATATTCTTTAACTCTTCAACTCTTCAAGTTTATTTAACCTCTAACCCAGTATCTCTAGACTTCTTTACCCAACAACTTTTCTCTGAGACTTTTCTTATTTCCACAGTGGTGGACTAAACTTGTCCTAAACATTTCCGTCAACCAACTGCAAATAAATTATTTAACCCGAGCCGCCGCCGCGCCTTTCATGGTCAATGAAAAAATGTAATTTCAATTTTTAGCGCTCATAAATTTTGTGGAGTCGGGTCATTAAAATCAGCCCAAAACTAAAGTGGTTACACCCACCTAACCGCCCCAAAAACCGCCCCTCCTTCTTCGCTGGAGTGCTGAAAACTAAAAGCCACAGAAGAGCTTTGAGAGCTTTGCCAGCGGTTGCCAGTTTTTGAATTTTGCATAAATTAGATTTAACTCAAAACAAAAAAATCGCTTAAAAATTGTATAAATCTGCATAAGGAAACAACAACAATGGTCCGGTTTTTTTCAAAGGGTGGATCGTCTATTAGAATAACTAACTATTTACATAAACATTTAAGTCAGGTTGGACAGAGATTGCGGCATAAATTTTGCGGCAAACGTTTGCGACGAAATTTTATATTTTCTGTTTTTGACATTTGATGTTTACGGCATGTATTTTTTATGCATATCAATGATTAAATATTTGGTGCATATTTAAAAACTATTAATAATGTTGTGGATATCACTGGGCAACAAACAATGTGAAAAGCCAACTGTCAAAACAAGAGACCCAAAAAAGTTTGGCATAAATGGAATGAGTAGGAAAGGGTTGATTTCGGATGACTTTTGGGTGCAGTCACCATGAGCTGTCATATTTGCTCATATCGTCCACAGTCTTGACTATCGAATATGCGCCTCACTGAACTTTCAGTTTCTGGCTCTCGATTTTCCCTTTTCGGGTTCTCTGCAGTCGGTCTTGTAATTAAGAAAAAGTCATCAAAGTCAACGACTATACGATTATTTGCTCTTTCAGCAAACACACATTGTCATTTCCTCTTTTCGCTTTTCATTGGAAAACAAATGTCAAGAAAGAAGGTTGGAGGGGAAAGGCTCACTCATTGTCTCATCTCATCTAATGCGCTTAATGAAAAAGGTGTTGATTGTTGACAGTTGATGCGACACACAGAATCCCCCATTTCGCATTTCCCATTTTCCATTTCCCATTCGCCATTTTAGTCTCATAAGTTTTCTTCCCTCTGACAATTCTACTCGCACAAGTCTCGCACAAGTAAAAGTTTTTGTGGGTGCAAAAATATTTGTTTTAGTTCGCGAAAATTGAAATAAAATGTGCTTGTTTATAATTTTGCTTGATACTTGAAATGAAAAGCCCCAAAGGTTTTCCCAGGTTAGCAAAAGTTGGGCTGTCATAGGAAATTGGTTGGGGAAAAAGTTGGGATTACTTTCCCTCACTAACTTTGACTTGGCTTGAAGTTTACGTTCTTACCCTGCCAGCTATCAAAATAACTTCGCTTGTATGAGAAATGGTCGCAATTTCTTTGCCATTTCATTGCTTATTTAAAGTTATTTCGGCAACGAATTTATCGCTTATAATCCCTGATGTTACATATGTTCATGTATTTCCGTTACAATTTCTAACATTGTTTTTTCAACATTTCCTTCAAAACATTTTTATTTTTTCAATCAATTAGCTGAGTAATTTTTATGTGGAATACAAAATCTGTATAAATGTGAAGCATTTCAAGCACAAAAGCAAACATTCGTTGGTGTTCAAATATTTTCAGATAAATTTTTTTCCCTGGCCATCCACACCGAAGGATCAACTGCAATTTTCTAATGCTTTCGTATGGCATACATTTTTTGCAGTCATTTCCATCGACATATTTTTGTGTCATTGCAATTTTTTATCCCACACACATATGGAGTGAAAGAGAAAGTTTATTAAAATCAACAAACAAACATAACCCACATTTCATGGGGAATTTATTGAGATGCATTGAGCACTATTCACATCCACACATAAAAAGGGGAAAATGGCAAACGGAAGAGGAAGCAAAATAAAAAGCCATTCAAATATTTAATGTGTGTGCACTAAAGGAAAAACATTTTCCAGGGCTTATGAAGGCTTATTTGGGTTAACTTCTTAAAGCCGAAAAGCATAACTGGGAAAAACACTTGGAATCAGCTTAAAACTCCTAGAATGAATATTAAAAGACTTTCAGTTCACATTTTTAGAATTGTTTAAAGCTTATACTTAAATTCCTTAGTCCCTGGCCTCTTTTGTTTATTCAGAGCTTGAAAAGAATTCAACTTAAATTGATGATACATTTTTCTGTAATTTTCACAATAAAATAAGTAAAAAATACAATCAATTCCAGTTTGATGGTTTTTATGCATTTGAATCAGTCTGAATATTCCATAAAATAAACTCACGTAATGGAATCGGAGTATTTTCCATCATCATCATCATCGGGAAAATGTTGCACTCGGCTAAATAACATAACAAAGAGGCCAAATTTGCATGAACTGAAACTGATGAATGCGTGGAAAATGCAAAAATACAACGAATGAAAATGAAAATGATATGGAGAACACTCAGAGAACATAATCATAATCGTAAAAAGTAAGTAGAATGAGCTAGCAAATGAAAGTCTTCCTCGTTGGCTCTGGAAAAACAATTTCGAAATTTGCATAGAATTCGTTGTTGTTTTGCTGTTACGAGTTGCACTGATATGCCACGCCCACAAAAAAGGGAGTGGGAGGGGGGGAAATATCTGGCACTGACAATGGGCGACAAATTATATGCAATGACAAAAATTTATCACACACACGGAGAGAAAAGAATCAGAGTAGACAGCATGCAAAACATGTCGCCATGTGAGTGACAATGTTCCCCGGGGCTGAATTCCGCCCCCAAGCCCCCAAAGCCTCCAAAAAAGGGCCTTTATTTCTCTGGGGTTGATGGATGTAGCGCAACTTTATGATGTGTATGTGTGTGTGTGTGTGCCAGTCAGTCAGGACCTCTCCAGTTTTGATAGATGTGCTTTTTGGGTCGTCCCTCCTTTTGAATTTCCCCTTCTTGATTGCTTGGGAATTATAAGCATGGTTATCATATTCATTTTTTGTTACTCCTGTTGATTAGTGCCTGTCATGTGCTCGGTCCAGAGCACCTAAATTGATTTTTTATTCAAATTTTGTCAGTTTTTGCGCTTGATGGATATGAGCAAAAATAAACAAAGCGTACAAAAAGGCAAACACATTTTTCGTTGGGAGGAAAATGCCTGACTAACAAGTTGATTTCCATATGTGAAAGTGATGGGGACAAACGGAGTGAGATATTGCCGGAGAGCATTCTTCAGGTCCTTCCAGGTCCTTTCACATGATGAATCGTTCCAAGTAGATGAGATAATTAGGCAAGTCAATTGATTGATTTATGGTTATGGAAAATGGTTAACCGAAACAGTATAAATGGTGTTGGAATAAATTGAATAGCAATAAAAATACGTAAGTCAATTGCCTTAAAAGAACTAAAAAGATATTTAAAAAAAATAAAGGCGAAATTGAGCTTTGCAATTTTAACAACAATCATTCTTTTGCTCTGCCAGCCTTAAAGATTTGATTGTATTTTATTTACTCTTACTTTAACTGAAAACATCTATAAATAAATAATCTGTAGGCAATTCGCCCTTCTGTATTTTTGTCATATTTCTTTGAGCTTGAATTTTCAATTTGGCCTTTGACCTTCAACTCTTTAAATTCATTTTCAGGTCCACTTCCTCAGCGCCCACATTTCCAATTCGATTTCTGGCACACAAGGATTACAATGCGAGAACTATTTCCAATATTAGTTCAGAGCTCAACCATCCCGAAGGCATTCGAATATAGTCGAATCAAAGGACGCCCAGGACGTGGCTTGCCAGTACATTCCGAAGTATCAAAGGGCAATCCTAATAATATTTGAAATTTACTTTTGTTCTGCCACTTGTCCTCCCACAGCCGCATTCACACATGCCACATGCCAAGGCGAGTTCCACAGCTCTCCTTCCCCGTTATGTCCCTATATGCCAGCTATATCCTTACTCCATCAAAGGTATCCTGCTTGCCAAGGACCCCTTGGGGGATTTTAAGGGGGGAAGTGGGCGTTGTAGCCTTGATGGGATGGCTTCAGCATATGTTTTGCCAAGTTTATTGAAAAATATGCGCTGACAGGTAATATGTCAATGCGTGGGATTTGCTAAAGTGCCAACGCCTTCGTCCTTGCATCCCACCTCCTATATAAACTTCCCCTTTTCGCAGAATAATAAACCTTCTGAAGGAGCAGGATTCGCTCGTTTTTCCCGTAGAGGAAGGAGCGGGATTCACTCGTTTTGCCACCGTGAAGAATGTTTACTATCAGCTCTAAAAAATATGGTAGCACTTAGGCAGTCAGGGAAAAGCGAAAATGCGATTGGGAACCAATAAAAATAAATATAGTTTAGTATACATAAATGTACGACAGATAGGTGCATTTTTCTTTTTAGTGTATTTATTGCCTAATTCAAAGCAAATATTATGATTTGAAAACTTTGTGGCATTTGTTTTCATGAAAAGTTTGGCACAAAATATGTATAGCAAAATAACTTTTATTAAATTTGTAAATAATACTATTTATGACAAACTGTTTAAATCAAATTCAACGTGTATAACATGCATGCATTTTAATATGCAAGTTTAAACTGATGCTAATCAAGTCCGTTGAATTGATTTAATATTCATGACTAGATAGCACCCATGCTGCTACTGATTATTAATTATGTAATTTTAATTAATATAATTGCGCAATCGTACACTTTGTATGCCAAATAATTGTAAAATCTGTTCGAATCTGATGATTAAATAGCTTAAACCGACATTAACCCAGAAACAAACACTCACCGTAAATAAGCAGCTGGCCACGCAGACCGCTGCCCAGGATCCAACCCAATATCGGAGAACGGTCCTTTCCCTCTCGGGGAAAAACATGGCATGACACGGTGCTCCGCAGTCATGGAGATCCTGCAAAGGAAAAATAACAAAGGCGAATAAGTGTACTGTGAAGTGAAGTGGGTAAAAGTGAAGAGCCGGCTTTCAAAGGAGAAAATTCATTTGCAGGCGGCGATTAATTAATAAGGCTTACATTTAATTCAGCCAAATTGGATTGAGAATTGTAATTAAAGGGGATTACAAGAGACGGCTTATAGGAAAAGCACACAAATTAATGGCAGATGATATAAATTGTAAGCTTTAGTCATAGAGATATTGACAAATGGGATACTTTAAGATGTAAGTAGCGTATTATATGTATATGAGTACATTCAAGAGAAAACACAACGAATCAAACATTTATCGGATGTTGCCAAAATAACAAACATACACTTGAAATTGTAAAGACTTCAATTATATTATAACTTAACTAGAAAATGCCATTACGAATTGGTAATATCTCACAGAGAACTCAAAATTAGCATAAATTGAGAGTACAATTTCAAAATCTTGCCTTGAGGGTGACACAGTCTCTCAAATTACATTAGGAACCTGAACAATTTACCATTCACAACCCCCGTTTGGCAAAAATTTCATCGGGTTGACAAGTTCGCACATTCAAAGTCCAAACTCCGGACTCAAACAATAACTGCAGTTTAATGAGATTTCCTGGTAGAGGGATCTAAACTCCACCCACCAGCCAAGTCAACCTTGAACTCCAAAAAGCAGAGGCAAAATCAACCCCCGCAGCACCAATTGCATTACGAAGTGCGGCAACAATGCAAACAGTACGACCCCATTAAGTTGACTTGTTTATTTTACCAAAAAATGTATCTATAAATAAATAATAAAATTAGATCCAGGAAATTTACTTAACATATTTTATAATAATGGCTTTAAATTGTGTTCGTTTTAAGTATGTTTGACTGTACAACAACAGCCGCAATTCCACAGTTTGGTTTACACTCAGTGGATGTGAACAGGTCAGATGGAATGAAGTTCGGAGTTCTGGCCCATTGTAAACCACAAGAGATTTGAATTTTAGATAGCATAACACGCACGCACGAAACACACTCGAAAAAAACCCCGAGGGCGGTTAAAAATAAAAGAAGGGGGTGGAGTTGTACGAAAAAATATTGTTGCAGGGCTTCGCCACAAAGAGTCTTTCAAAGTGAGCTCTAAACTCAGCTTCGAGATAAAGAAGAGCCCTGCACTGCAGCAAGACTTTTTGTACCCCCTTCTCGCTTTGCAAAAACACACATCACACTGAGAAAAAAGCATGTGAAATTTAATTTCGCAAAAAATATGAGAAAAACATTTTGAAAACGAAATATAAATAGGACTGAATCTTGGAATACGTCGGAATGTAATTTGATATTTGCCATTTAATTGGTTCGTTTCGCATTTTTTATGATTTGTATATTGGAAATTAATAACAAATACGTATATATATTTTTTTCAGTGGAAAAACCCTTTGGAGCATAGAAAAACAGAGAGATCCAGGGACCGAAGCTCGGTTGCAGTCGACAGTTTCTCTGTCAAAGAGCGAGTTCCCCCCGAAAGTGTTGACTGTCCCTGTCCCGTCGCCTTGTCTCTGTCTGAGTTTTATTTCAAATTCCCATTAAAAATTTAAAATCCTCCCCCCGAGCACAGCAGCCCCTGGCTTTTCAACGTTTTTGGCAATCATCGTTAGGTTAGCGGCGCAAATTGCGTTTTTCTGCTGCTCCGGAGAGCGTCGAAAAGGGCGAGATTTTGGGGGAATCGATGGTGGCGATAAGCAAGTGCAGACAGAAAGAGATGGCACGGACAAAATTGTTGACTGGGGCAATATTTACGCATATTTGGGGCGCATAAGGAAACGGATCCGCAACAATAACATAAAGCAGCAGTTTCGAGGGTTCTTCAGGGAATGGAGCATCTCCTCCAAATTGCCTGCAGTTTTTTCTGTCCAGCCAACATTTATCTGAAATTATTCTCGAAGCTTTTAAGCCAGCTTTAAGCCAAGAAAGCGCTGAAAATTTAAATTTAAATTTTAATGAACTAATTTTGAGGGATTCGAATTGCCCAAAAGTAGAATGAGGCTTATTTTGGGCGTTAAAATAAGCTGGGATAGCAAATGGAGTTGGATTAAAGATTGCTGGTGGTGTTTTTGGTCAAATAGAATGGAGGTTTATGACCTTCATTAAAAACTGTTTTTGTATGCGTAAAACAAAATTAAATCGCCCTAGAATTTTTTCAAAAAATGGGAAATAAACTAATAATGCATTTTTATAATTTATTTATAATATTTATTTTAATCATATCATTTCAAAAAAACAATTTTCTAGGAATAAAGTTCAGTTGCTGCTAAATAGCATGTTCTTCTGCCTTAAATTGTGTTACGGCTAACCAATCCGAACCAGAAAAGTATAATTAAATTGTTCCCCTTATCATGCAATCTTCCCCATATCATCATAACATTTATCAGGCTCGTTCCACTTGAAATGTTATATCTCAGCTCGAATCAGCATTCGCTTCCTGTGCCACTGGTCAAAAGATCTATCCGCCGATCCATCGATCTATCTTTATTACCGAGCCAAAATCAAACAGACTGCTTCTTCCATGGGTAATTGTAGCCCCCCGCCTCGCCACTTTTACCTTTAAGAATAAAATGCCCCCAGAGCAGCCGGCAAACAACAACAATAACAACTAGTTGCAACATTGACCACAACAAAAGGAGTCGAGAGACTTGCATTGTTAGTCGAACTCGCTGCTGTCCCTTTATATACGGTTTTTGGTCTGGGTCCCAGGCCGGGCAACCATTGTCTTGCGATTTTTATGAGGCATGTATAAATAATTGCGCCCAAAGGCCGCCGACATAAGTTTTCATGCCGGCCGCGTGAGCATCCGACCATCAGCCGCGGCTAAAAGCTGGCCAAACAGCAACAACGAATACCGGACAGCGGCTAAACTGCCCTGCAACTAGTCCACCTTATCCGCCCACCTCCTCCTTGAATTCCACATCGCGCCTTTTACACAGAAAAATATTGAGTTAAAGAGATGTAGAGCATAAGATGAAATATATAATAGGAATTGTATATTTTCAGTAACAATGTTTGTTCGCTTCACATAAATTAGGATTCATAAATAAAGTGGAGTCCAAATTGGTCTTAACATTTCCATAAACTAAATTCTCTTTTGCAAGTGAATATGCGGTATTCTCCGTGTAAACCAAAAGTGGGAACTACAAGATCCAAACAATATAGAAAATTTCATTTTAGCTGGATTTTTTTTTCGCCGGCGGCCACAAATAAAACACAACAAAAAAGAGGTGGGCAAGGAACAAAGAATGGGAAAGGGTTTCGGTGTGGGGAGACCCAGGGCCATAAACCAAGTTTTGCCAACATTTAAGGAGTTTTTAATTTATTATAGATAAATTTTATGCCGTCGCGAGTTATGAAAGGCCAAAGGGTAAGGGGAGGAGGAAAAGGAGTACAGCCAAAGCTAAGGGAATCCATCCAGCTGGCTCTCGATTTGTGTTTTAGTTGGAGGCGTGTTGATGATGATGGTGGAAGCTGCAAATTATTACGACTCCAAAGATGAGGCAACAGAAATACAGGCGAAGTTATGTTGCAGAAACAGTGGTTAAAGAAAACGAAAGATTTTGAAATTAAAATGGTTGTAGTTGCAATATATTAAATAATGTAAAAAAATAAATAATTATAATTATGATTGCCCTTTATAATAATTTTCTTGAGCTTCACAAAATATTAATAAATACGTATTCAAATTTATAATGAATAAGCTTTTTAAATTCCACTGTGCGCCTAGAGCTGAAAAACTTTTCGAGCGTACTTCAGATCAGGGTTCGGTTCCAGACTTCCTCCAACTCCGCCTCCACCCCTGCCCCCCGCCATCTGTACCCTTCTCGGACCTTTCAGACAACCCTCGGACAGCGTTAATGATGATTCTGGCCATATAGACGGGATGTGTTTGCCTGTGTGCTCTTTTTGGGGGTGTTGCTGACGTTGTTAAAGTCAAAATAGACAGAGCAACAGACAGCAGGAAGGAGAGCAAACAGGCGGCAAGAGTTCCAATGTCCTGGGGGTGGATTCGAACAGGAAGAAGTAGAAATAGGCAGGACGATGGTCCCCGAAGGCCGGCTGTCAACTCATCGTCCTCCGCTTTGCTGTTTTTCTTCGAGCAAGCCAAACATGCAGAAAAACCCATACAGACAGACGGACAGGAACAACAATTTGAATTCAATAAGGAAGCGGCAACAAGAAGAGAAGCCTAGCAAATTTCCACTCGGGTCAAGAGGTCAAATGGCCAGAAATACCCAGAATTATAATATGAGGAGGAGTCAAAGAGTCAGACACGAAATTCCCCAAAAATACAATGCGAGTCACACATTTTCCTTTGCTGACCGCAACACATAAGAAGCCGACTAAAAAAGTGCCTGCTCATAATTTATTAATATTATTGGTCGGGGGTCAGCCAAATGCCCCCATATGAAAGCCCCCCTGTACCCCGCTCACAAATTACACATGTCGACACTTTATTAAAAGCCAAAGGAAGAGCAAAAAAAAAGGGTTTTAAGGACTTTGATTCGATATTGGAGGATTTCCAGCTCCTCTTTGTTTCCCTTTCCATTTCCCTTTTTGTTGTTTTGTTGGGTTTGCGGTCTGCCGAAAAAATGAAACCGATCCGGAGGCTATAAAATGTCGACCCGTCCATATGTTGGCTGCGTTATGGAAGGAGGATGAACCGGCGCTTTTAGGAACCGGAGGCCCAACAACTTTTGGCGCGATTTCCTCTTATTTTGGCTTAACGCCCCTTTTTTGTGTTGTTGTTGTCGCTGGTTGAACCCTTTTAGGGCCAAAATAAGGGCACAAAGAGACAAACAGAAATTGCTGTTAAGGTCTACACTTGACTACATGCAAATTAAGCCCAAAGCAAGAGCGCAAAAGAGAAACCCAAGTAAAAGGAGGCGTGGACGACGAGTAAACTGAAGGACGAGCGCGGTGGGTTAAATGGCACCGGCATCTCCTTTAACCCTCCGGCTGACTGCGTCCTCCCCTTGATTACAGACCATGTAATTTTAATGGATATTTATAATGAGCATCTGTTTTAAATTTTTACGAATTCTTCCCTCCTCCATTTTGCCCGCCTGAAAAGGTGACACGGCACAAGGTCCAAAGGCCCGAGGATATGTGAATTGTTGTCGGGTCATTTTTAGGAACCGGAGGAGTTGGGTTTAGGTACGTGAGGCAACCTAAAGCGACATCACATGCAAGGTGTTAAGCTGGGGGAATTTTTCATAATGCGTCGCTCATATGAATATAATATTTATAAAAGACCACAGGTGGCAGCTCCATTCTTATTTCCATATCTCCTCTCAGAACCCTCGCAATTAGCTTTTAAAAAGGGTTCTGCATATGAATTAGGGCTATTGAGGTGAGAGGATAGCTACCATTCATATTACCCAAATTACTTTAAATATTGTCCATTAACTGATGTATTAAATTTGGTCGTTGCTGAAAAGATAAGTGCCGCAAATTATGGTTGAAATGTAATAATAATAATTTGGACATTTATTTCTTTTAGAACTAGATATTATTAAAACTTTACTACTTTTTAAGCTACTTAAAAATACTTCTCAGATAAAACGGAAATGTATTATATTTTAAACATTTTACTTATTTATCATTATGAAATTATTTAAAGGAATTTATAACTAAATATTTTGACAAACAATCCATCTATCATGTTAAATCCTATTTCGCCGGAGGCCACGACATATTTTAGCCCCGTTATCATCTGCGATAAACAATTCCAGCCAAGTTCCAACTTCCCCCTCGAGCATACAAATCCCAGTTAATGTCAACTAAATGCTTACAACTTAAAACCAACTTAAACCCAAGTTAAAGCTTTTCCCACACAAAACTTTTACGCATATACAGAGATATCCGACACCCCCGATCTGAGTATATAACAAATATTTATCGGCCATGCACATCACGTAGTTCCGAGTCGAGTAGAGTATGGGAAAGCGGATTGCTGGCGGGAAATGGAGAGGGGATGACAACGTGACACTGACACTCATTGACCATCTGACGGCCTCAAATACACGTTAAACATGCTAGCCGCTATAGTGTAGAGTGGGTGGCAGGGGGCGGCAAGGGGGCGTGGCTGATCTCTAGTCACATCATTCAGCATCACGGGGCATTAAGTCAAATGCAAATTGAAGCATTTGTGGGGGAAAACAGTTGCAAACATGCTGTCAGGAATGTTTTGAGCATGTCTAAAAAAGCGGAAAAGTTTGCAGAAATTTTCTCAAGAAGATTGATGCAGAGAAGAACAAAATTATAAAGAGCTTGAAATTGGCCAAATACTGAATAAGTACTAAAAAATAACTGAGTGAATAGAACTTGTTTGATTTAAAATAAGTAGATTTTTACCATCTCTTTAAAATGATGTTGTTCTTAGCTTCATCATTCAAAATGTTAAATGGAGAAGTAAATTAACTAAAATTTAAAGTCTTAAAAGTTCTTTAGTATTTAATAAATTTTTGGTTAACTGTTTCGGAAAAACTGTTGCTACAAGAATTTAAGTGCGACTAGCAGGTGCAGCCTGAGAAAGAGAAATATAAGTGGGAAGAAAAAGAAACGATTCCCACTTTCTACCAAAACCTGTACCTGTACTACGTATTCCTCTCTCTTTCTCAGCTCCTCTCGCTATCTCTTTCGTGACATTGACATGCAGACAGCAGCAAACGCAGCAAATTTTTGGTTTGACATTTTGGCAGCCGTTTCAGCCGCTTCTTTCTAATTGCACAAGGGGAAAAGTGCGGGGAAAACTCTGGTAAAATACGGAGAGAAGGAGAAAGGAGTCCCATCTTTGCATGCTGTCTCGACACGCTTCAGTTCGGTCTTCCCCCTTTTTTCCCACTAGCATTTTCCATTCTCGTTGGCTGCATAATTTGACATATTAATTTTTAGTTGGCTGTCAAGCCTCTGAATGACAACAACTAATGAGCAGAACGGGCAGAAACGCAGACCCATTGACTTTTTCCAACTCCCACTTTTCGTGGCATTACAAAATGAAAAACTGTTGAGAAAATTTTCTCCCCTGTTGAGCTCACTTTTTGTTCTCTTACCAATTACACAGCCGCACTTGGTGGCATATTTAATATATATTATACTGAAGGAATATATAAGATTACTATTTTTGATCAAATGTTAAACTAATAATACATAAATGTTAGAAAGCATATTTATAAAAATATTTTAAAAACAAAGAACAACAAATTTGGACTTTTAATATTCATTAAAATAATCAATATTGGCCACGATTCGATTATTTTTTTCCAGTGTACATATTATTCTATATTAAAGCGACTTCATCGGGTATTCTGTTTTGTCTTCGTTTTTCTGGCTTTGAGCCTCGACGGCCGGGGCATAATTTAATAAATTTATGAAATTTAATAGAGAGGAACGTGTTTGCTGGCCACAAATTTGTGGTGACTCTGCTCTTGAAATTTATATGCCAGCGATATCCCAAGGCGAATGGGAGAGGTGCTGTATATAGGAGACCCTGTGTTAAAGTGGGCGTGACCGCTGCTTATTGAGGGGAGAAATGGGTGGCCTATCATGATGTTACTTACTGAGAAATATCCTAAACAATTTGTCCATGAAATTGTGAAACATTTATCACAGTTTTCTGATTATTTATTTAAACGTTTCGTCTTTGGTCTAATAACTTTTGGAATTTATCAAACGGGTTAAGTGCACTTAAAGATTGAGAGGAAAACTATTATCGTGGATGAAATATTCATAATCGGAATGATTTTTAATTAAAAATAAAAACCAGTTGGCTTAGTAACTTGTTTATTGCTTTGCTTTTCGAAAGCTGCACCTTGCTAGAGAACCTCAGGTCGAATTTTCTTTATGTTTTCAAGAACACTCCTCCCGCGTATAGATTTCCATCTGTGACAAATCCCAGCTTAACTGCGATCATTAACCATATATCAAAGTTGACTGTAAATAGTCCTCCGCACAGCGCAGAAAGTCGCAGCAATAAAGTGAGATGCCCAATGAGCTTTGTCAGATTCAAACTACCAAAACGGTAATTTGGTTTCATGGAGTGTCGCCTATAAGCCCATAACAACCAACGGTCCATTTGAAGTCCCGTCCCCGCCGCCACACACACCACACCTACCCCCCACCACTTCCCCCTTCTCCTATCTTTGGTTACACGCAATAGGAACAAAATCATGGGGAGCAAATGTACACGGAGAAAAAATACCTGATTAATATAGTTCTCAACACCAAAAGAGGTTTAGGAAATGGGAACCTAATAAAGTTATAAGTTGGTATTATAAATATCATTTTAGTAAAAGGTAATTAATATGTTATTTCCCTGCATAAAATTGTACTTCCTTTTTCTATACTTATAGTGATACTGTCCATCCTATTTTAAATTTTATCAAAATGAATTTCAAACAATTTCTTTACCATATCCTTAGACATAATTTTCCGCAGTGCAGAAGAAATCAACATAGAACACACAAAATATTACAACAATTTGCATAAAGCCTGTTACTGTTACGATTTCGAGACGACGGCCAAAACGACGTCGGCGATTCCAACAGCGATGGGATATGGAATGGCGATGGCGATGGCGTCTGTGGCATGCAACATCCGAGATACAGATACGCCACAAGCCACGCGGCTAACGGCGAAAAGTGTGCGCTGGACGCTCCTGAAGTACATGCACGTACATCAAAGATGGAACGGAGATGGAGATGGGATGGTGTGGTGCTGTATGAACTGGGGATACGATGCGATGGGATGGAATCGCGGGATGGGATGGAATCGCGGGATGGGATGGCAGGCTGTTCACGTACAGTTAGTCGAAGGCGTTCGCAGAGCCGGTTTCCCTCGCTCCTGGACACCGGACTCCACCATTATAATTACAAGACCAACAAGTTATGGCAGGTGCCAGGGATCCATGGAAAGCGTACTAGCGTACTAGCGAAAAAGGTGAACAAAAGCCCGACTCGGCCTGTCAGCCGGGGATTTAATGCTATAAATTATATATCATTTTAATAATAACGCATCAAATTACATCAGCGAAATACTCGTGCCGAGACAAAACGTCTAGGAAATGGAAGATCAAACTGTGATTGGAGCTCTTTCTATGCGATGTTCGCTCAAATCATCGCGTTGTGTGCGATTTCAGCGAAAAGGGAGCGAACACAAATGAATAGATGTCATTGCTCAAAGCGAAACAAAGTGGAGTATTTTCACAGACGTGTATTTAGTGTACGGATTACTTCCTTAATTACCAATAATTTTATAGAATTTTTCTATTGGTAGATGGGAGTTTGAATGGAGTGCCAGAGGCTTGTAATAAATGATTTTGAGTGGTACTTTGGTTCCCGATTTTATTGTTTGTAAATTTGCTGTTATTGATTGCTGATAACTTTATCCAGTTGAATGAGAGTTGAAAAAATTTTATGTTTACAAAAAAAAAGCAATGTTAGTACAAACGAAATTAAAATCTATAAATCTTATATTGAGTGCAAAGTTTTTTTTTTGCAATTTCGCAATTTATAATTTTGTATATTGATTGCTAAACCTTCTACCTATTTAGTTGAAATTTTCACATTTTCCGTTTATCATTTTTTACCCTTCTTCTTTTTGGCAGAACCAGTCATAAATATGTTTCTCCCCAGTCAATTTCATTTTGAATTTATTGAATTTCAATACGTTTATCTAAAGCTCCGTGTTCTGTGATTGGCAAAAACAATCAATCAACGTGCCGCGGCTCCCTGCTGCCACTGTTTTAAGGGATAGATAACTTTGAGTTATCATATCACGTACAAATTGGAAATACTGGATGCTCCCTCCTCGCACTGCAAACTGTCAGATACAAAACCTTCGCACTCGAAACGCGAATGCGAGGCACTTGTGCACATCTTATCCACTGACATCGATCCCATCGATGCTAGCTGCATAATCTGTGCTCTCCAGCAAACTCTATACTCCTCATTCCAGGCCCGATAAAGCGAAGCCACTTGACGTCGGCTGCTCTAAGCCGAGTGCGCATTAACTAAAAGCCGCCACTATCGACATGAGAAGGAGCGAAATAAAAAACATTTACTGAAAACTATTTGCCACAATTTTTCACAGTCAGCTGCCATAATTTTTCACACAAAACCCCAGCCAGATGAACAGAGTCCGGCGCACTTTTTTTGCTTTTATTTTAACACTTTAAACGATGACGTTTGGACGGGACGGGGATCGAGGATTGGGGATTGGAGATGGGGATGGGGATGGGCTAAACCGATGGTCTATAGTGGATTCGTGGATGCAGCGGTGCATTTCCATTTCTCGGTACGCTGGCCAACGCTTTGTAATCAACTTTGGAGTGGGGGCTTTGACTCTGTACAGTGTAAAAAATACTTGAATGTTGCAGAAGATTTTTTAGTTTAATAACGAGAAAAACCAATTTAAAGCTAAAGTCATTCCCATTTTAAATACTTCAATAATTGTATATAAATTTGGTTATGATAATCGTTTATTAGAAATTAAATTTAAAAACATTTTATCATAGTGGAACACTTTCAAGAACCTTTTAGGATAGATATATGAAATTCTCCATCTAAGGAAATTTTCCCAGTGTAGACTCCTTACTGCAGTTGCCGCGCTCGGTTCCAGATACAGATATACACCACAATTTATCTCACAGTTTGCAGTCTAAACAAAACCGACTGGCCCGTGGGGAAGTTTTTAGCTGCTCAGCGGCAGGCTCATCGGAATCATCGGACTCATCTCTCCTGCCGGACCATTTGCCATGTCCGCATCCGCATTGTCCAGGTCCAGGTCCCTGGCCCTTTTTTCCCCAGACTCCGAAACCGGCGACAGCGATAAATGTTTCAGCATCGCAAACACAAACTACGAAACTCCGGGAAATATACAAATGATTTCGTATTTATTTCAACCGTGTTCGCAACGATGACAGCCCAGCAGAATTCTCTGGATCAAGAGGGTCCTCCGCTCCGACTCCCTACCAATTTTCCCGTCTCTTCACTGGCTTTTGCAAATTTCTAGTGAGGTTAGTCTAATTATCTATGCGGGTTTACTCGCTTCTACCATGGGAACATGGGTCTCCATGGCAGAAAAGGCCGTAATTGATGGGCTTTGGGGCAAAGCTGTGATGTACGACACACTACAAACTGAATTAGATTAGCCTCAGACTTTCTTTGTATTATTTCGGCTTGAAATTAGCTTAGTTAGGATTGCAAATATAACATTTCCATACAAGGAACGCTTTATATTGCATGACTTATCGGTTTTTTACCAGTCAAAAGAAATAATTAAATTAAAATAAAATGCATCTAAAGTGTATTCATTACACCTTTTCCACCTTTGACACCTTCAATTCAAAGTTTCACACATTTACCCATTACATGCAATTTTCCATTTAATTGCCAACTTTATTTCACACAGAGCTTTTCAGTCTTTTTTTCGAGTACCTTCAACAGTTTAAGCCGATTCAATTTAGTGAATGCAATCCAGAGTTAATGCGAAATGCTTTGATTAATTTTCGGACTCCACATAATCGCATTGGCAGAACGACTACCATGGAAAAGTTGTTTGTACAAAAGTTCTCCTTTTTCCCGCCGAACTGGACAATGACTGCAACTCCCGTGGCGAGAGCTCCAAACTAAGATAAAGCCGCCGACTTTTTATGCGGCATTTATTTTCATTTATTGTGAGAGTGTTTTTTACACTGCGATAACACACACTGCGAGTTGGGATGCAAAAAGGAATAAACAGAGTAAAACATGACACACAATCGCACATTGATTTCGCACATTCCTCAGTGACCCATTCCCAACCGAAAATTCTTTTGTGCGGCTGATAAATGATTTCAATATTTATTTATATAAAAAGGGAAGACAAAAAAAAAAAAGAAGGCAAAAAATGCGGGGCATCAAATTGCGTCAATAGCCTGTCAGTCTCATTAATTTCCGCTTGAACAGCAACAACAGCAAATAAAAAGGAAAAATAAAGAAGAAAAAAACAACGAGACGGTCGACCAACATTCAAATGCTTTGTGTGGCTCTCTGGATATTCAATTGCTGGAAAATGCTTTGCGTCCATGGAAAACTATCTGCTAATGAAGGCCCGACCTGCCGTGCGGACAGGAAACGCTATTCAGCCCTGCTCCTGATCCAGGAAATGCTGCTGGGCCACGGGGATCTGAACTGGGGAATGGGGTTCCTGGGGAAGTGATTCAGCATTTGGCATTGAATCCATTGTAAATGCCGCTCGCGGGCCACATTTATCAGTCATCGCTGGCGGGGCTTAAAGGTTCTGCTTTTCAATAAGATAGAGTACTGATAGACGATGAATAAATTGGCCTGAAAATAAGAGAAGGACCCTAACTTCGTTGGCTGAGTGTTTAAATAAATCTGATTCACTCGTGTTAGGGGTTTGATTAATTATCCCATCAGTTTTTATAAAGAATCTATTGTTGCTGGGTTTCAAATGGGGGAATATAGATTTTTAAATGACAATTTATAACGAGAATTGAATTTAAAGCTTAAGAGAACCAATTTTGACAAACAAAATAGTTAAATTGAATTTAAAGGAATGAAAATATATTTTTAATTCCCATTATAAAATAATTTATTTAAGATAATTATAAAAAGTCTAAAGTTAGGATATATTTTCAGTGCAGAAAATATATCCTATCCCATCGCCCAACCTTCGACCAATTTGTTTTTCATTTTCTTCCAAAGGCATTAGTTTTCTTTGCTGTTTTTCTTTTCTATGCTATCTGCTATGCTAGTCCCCCAAATTGCCTCAAATTAAAGGCAGCTTACCCTCGACGCGACCCATGACCGAAAACTTTAAGCCATTTGTCAACACATGGGATCGTGGGAGAAGGGGGCGTGGCGGATGTTTTTGGGGGCGGCGGCGGCGGATGGAGCATGCAAAAATGCGTTGCCCAACGCACCTATAAATGAAAGAGTGAACGGAAAAAGCAGGGGAGGCAAGTAGCAGGAGAAGAATGGATGAACGGTTGGTTGCTCCAAAAATGGCACCAAAAATACCGATACCGAAAACCCCAAAACACACCCACCACCCCCCCGTTGGAAACACTAACTCAACCCGAAATCCCATTCATTCCCCGTAGACCGACGACCACAGGAAAATTTATAGGCAATAGCTAAAAACAACATCGCTTCACTTGAGCGTGAACAGTGGCAGGCAAAAGTACGGCACCCAAAATGGCAGGGAGAAAAAAAGCTTCAATTCTGTTCTTTTTCGATGAGGTTCCGGGTGCTCCACATCTCTGGATATAAAAGTCAATGGCTCGCATAACAAAACACAGGAAAATAAAACAACGAGACACCGATTTCTGTTTGTTTTGTGGATATTCCGTTTCATGAAAAGTAAATTAAGCCATCCCAGCGAAAAAACACAAAACGAAAATTAGCAGGACGGAAATGTTTGTTTTTTTTCTGCAAAATCCACCAAAATTCTCGAAACTAGAATCGAGCTTCACCTGCCACAATGCCCAGTCAGAGCAAAAAAAAAAAATAGAATGGGTTTGGGGAAGTTTTTACAAAGAATCAGCAAAATGTTTGTTTCAAACTTGTTCAACCGAAGACAATTTCAAACAGATGAAAAACCCCAGCTATCTGACAATATGCATATATACCGGGGTTAAACTTTTGACAACTCGAAGTGAATTTTCGGTTTTTGGTAATTGCTAAGAAAAAATAGCGATTGTGCGTCTGGCTCATTGCAGATAATGGAGACCAAAACTTTTGCCTGGAGGTCCACTCTCAAAATCACCTGCCAGGGGTTAAATTAAAGGACTTAGAGGTAAGACTCTATAAAACTTTTTATTAGGAACCTAACAGAGAACGACACTCGGCTCGCCGAATTATTTGCGTATTTATGGTTGACCCTTTTTTGGGATCCAATCCTCAACCCAATTCTGCACTTGGTTCCATCCCCTCTGGGGAAAACTTTTTCGGCAATTGGCTTTGGGCGAAAGTTTTTGACAGTTCTGATGCCGAGGGCTTGGTGTCTTGAATTAGGGTTGAATGGGGATGTCTCGAATAGATTCCGAAATGATTTCGTTACTCACACTCGTCGAATGCTGAGGCTTGCAATTTGAGGCTTTAAGTTGAAGTACGACTTACCTAAAATGAGAAAAGAGGTAAAAATATGAATTAAATGTTGAAAGCCATATACTTTTTTAAATATGCAATAATTGTAAAATAAACAGAATAGGCCTGCAATCAAATGTTTTCAGCACGTCTGGCGAAATACTTAAAAGGAACTATCTTCCGCCATTGATCTTCCCTTGAAAAGCCTTAAACATTTTACGATTGCGCAATCAAGCGAAGCTCTTGGCTCATCAAAATTCCGCGCACCTTGAGCAAGGGATACAATCACTCAAAAAGATTCCTGATTTCGTTTTGATGGCTTTTAATCAGCTCAAAAATTAGTAGCCATAAAAAGAGCTCGGTCTTCCCTCTCGAAAAGTTTCTACGTCAGTGGCAAGATTATTATGCTTAATGATGTATGTTACAACATAAAAATCCTTTTTTTACGATATGCAAAAGCATTCTGATAATTTGCTTTAAATAATAAACAAGAGGAGGATTCTCCTCGCAGGCAGTGCGACTCATCGCAGGATGCAGGCAGCCATAAAAAGTTTGAGCGTGCCGTAAAAAACACTTAAAGGAGGCGAATCGGAGGCTCCGGGGAGCGAAGAGGTAGGAAAGCCCCTAATGGGTTGCTTAAGAACACGTTGCCACTTTGCCGGGGAGAGGGAAAAATCATTTTCATGTAAATTGACACGTTTCATTATGAAGATGGATCTGAGAAGCAGAAGTAGTGGTGGCTTTCGTTGGTGATGGGATAAGGGCCCCACGTTGGGAGCCACTCAGTTGCAGGGCTAAGATGATGAGCTGCATTGCCAAGAGCTGCGTGTGGTTGTCATTGCCAGGGTGAAAATCTGGAAAGTGGAGAACCACGTATCGCCATGGCACACATTGTGGTCGAGCTGGCTGGTTGCGAAACACGATATGATATGCGGTAAATAAACTACCAGACACCCAGCCCACATTGTTCTTGATGTCTTTTTTCTGGTGTAAAGAGTGTAGAATTGCGGGCTGGCTTAAAACAGCAACAATTGGCCGGTAGATCCCTTTGATTTTGTAACAGGAAGCAGCCCAGCACGACACGTTTTAAGTTTCCACATAATAGGGGGAACGCTTTTTATTTATCTGAGCTTTAAAAAGGTGTTAAAGGAGGTGAGAATAGGATAAAATGATTGATTCTTAGAAAGGCTATAAAAACTTTGAGCGGTTGTTACACTTTATACTTGTTTAACTTAAGATACATTTTAAAAAATGTACACCATTTGGGCTCATTACTTTTGAAATCTTTTTTTGTAATAAAAACTTTTTTACGGTTTTTACCTGGAAAACATTAAAATTGAACAGAACAATTTTCTCTAATTTTATATGGCAATTTTATGTTTTTGCCAACCAGAGGCAAACAGAATTCAGCACGTTTTCAGAGTTTTCCGAGTTACGATCTGTTAACCAGCGGACTTTCCTTTGCTGATCGCGATACCTATCCTATCATTAGCATTTTAACCAGCTCATTCGGCCAGACCGCCCCACAATCCAGATGACCGACAATTGTGGTGAAGCATTCTCGGAGCTTTCACTCAAGCCTTAACCCACCGCTGGTGCCAGGGGGCGCAGAGTGGACACCCAACCGGGTCGACTGTAATTTTGTACACATGCTTATGTATCTCTGAACTGAATCACTTATTCAGCTGGCGATGGCAATAAGAACGTGAGTTCGTTCGTTGGTTCGTTTCCCCGGCATCTGTTTTTCTTATGCTCACCTATTTACAACCGCTTTAACCTAATTTCATCAGAGGGATGCCCGGAGGGGATGGTGGTGGTGGTGCTGGTGGTGGTTCTCCCGTCACCACCGACTCAATTAAGCTGACGGAGATAAAAAATCAAATGGACCACTATACTGGCAACAGACCTCAACACTCTCATTTGCAGCTGAATGTGAAATGTGAAATGGAAGCGGAGAATTGAAAGCTGCATGTGGACCTGGCTGGTGGCCACTCATCGTCACCAAGCATGTCAAGTGTTTTTAGCCGCAGCTCCCCTCCCCTCCCCTCACCCCTTGTATTCCCCATCCACCCGTGTACATAAAAATCCAATTTTCGTAATTAAAAAAAATAAAAGCCATGCAGTCCAGCTGCCTTGGGGGCATTCGCAGGGCCCGAAGTCCGAGTCCCATCTCATTAGAGCGTTTCCCTTAGTGTCCGCTGGCTGCCTCATCATGGCCCGCCCCATTCCATTCAACGGTGGCATAAACACTTGAGACCATCGAAAATTTTATGCACCGTAAGAAACTAAGAATCCCATTTAAAGTAATAATCAAAATATATAAAAATAAATTAAAATACTATAATTTAAAATAAAAATTATGGCAAAAATATTTATTTAAAAAAAAAATAAAAGTAGGGAATGATACGAATATTACAAAAAAACTTTGTTTATATTATTATAAATTATTTTCAGTGAAAAAATTAAAATTCTGAAACTGGAAATTCAGTTTTCAAACCATTGAATAGCAAAAAAGCTGAAAAGAATGCAAAATAAATAAACAAAAAAAGAGTAAAAAGAAAGAGAGTAAAAAAAAGTGGAAAAACAAAAAAAAAGAAAGAGAGGTCGGCACTGAATTGAACATTTATTCTATTCCCCGCTGGCTCTTATCGTGTGTATGGAGCACTTGAAACCAGCATATCATCGTTGGCTATAGACAATATGGAGATGGAGAATAGTGAGCGGAACGGGGAAGGAAAGAGACAAAAGAAGAAGAAGAAGAAGTGGGAAAAGGAGAGAGTAGATCGGCCATAGTCATCATCATCGCAGTTGTCCAAGCATCGTTAAAACGCTTAGCACGTTTTTAATTATGCCAGCGAATGGAATACGGGAGTTTGGAGGGGGAGAAGGGGGGAAGGACGGGTGGAGAGGGGGGCGTGTCTTTAGGGGGCTGGCGCCCTTTATTTTCGGGGATACGCTTCAAGTGGCAGACTGCGATTTCCACTTAACTTCGGTCTGCTTCGCCATTGTCTGGCCATTCGTCAAATGCAAATTGCAGTTTTGTCGACAGGAAAACTACAGAAATTGTATGTAAATTGGAACAGACAAGGAAAAAGACGTATGGGAAAAAAGGTGAATGGTAAGGAAATAAATCAGTGAGGTTCAAATTTTTAACCTGTAACATGCCATACAAAATTACCATTGTGGCTCTAGTTTTTTGTTCCCTTGACTTCAAAACAATTTTTAGAAGTTTTAAATTCTTAAATAAAATCAATCCCAACACAATTTTTCAGAAACAATATTAACCCCATCTAAAACGCAGCCGTTGTGTTGCAATACGCTTTGGAAGTAAACAATAAAGAATTGACAAATATTTAGCAGCAAACAAGCGAAAAATACCAAAATATAGCCAAAAATAATACAGCAAACACAAAAAAAACTGCTGCAGGATATAAAAACTAAAAATATAACCCAGAAAAACTCGTTGGCCTGGCCTCAATATCTGGCTGTAAATTGTCCTGGGGCTATATAGTAAACTGGACAACAAAAAACTGTTGATTAAATAGAAAACATTTTAGATAAAATTGAAAAAGGAAAAAAGCGAGGCTACTTTGTTGTGTGGCCACTATTGAGTTGGCTTAGAATTTGCAATTTGGCGAGAAGTTCAACATGTTGCACACTCAGTGATTTGCTGTTGCCTGTTGCTTTCTTGGCCGCAGCCCGAAAAGCTGCCCGTTGGCAATTTTCACAGTTTGTCAAGGGGCTGGTGGAAAATGGCCAAGAAGAAAAAGACTCACTCTTTTCCTCCTTCTCTCCAGACATCAGTCAAATGTCCAAGTGCTGCAACTGTGGGTGCATCTCTCACCTCCTTTTGGCCCCCTTTCCTGTTTGACTTGTTTGGCCGTTGTTTTTCCACTGTCTGGGCTTAGAAACGCTCGTCTATTGACAGTAGCCATAATTTGTTTGTCTAGCGTTGCGCGGATGAGGCCAAGAGGGGTGGATCTTGGCCGAAGCCGAGTGGCAATTGCCAACTCCGCTGATGGCTTAAATATTAGATGCTGTTTTTTTAGTTACTATGTGCAGTGTGTTTCTCCTTTTTTTGCATTTACTTGGCCTGTTTGGACCACAAAAACTGTTGACAGTTATAAATGATGGGGTTGGCTGTTGGTGGGGCCGGCGGCTCATAGGAAGTGACTACTCGGAGGAGTGGACCAGTGACTGCTAGACAGGCCCCCAAGTGAGTACTTAAGTGTACCTAATCTGGGTGTCAAGATGAGGCTGTACTGTACCGCGGAAGTGGAAGCTACTAAATTCTGCAACTTAAAGATTCTACACCGAAAATAAAAGTACTTTTTTTAAAAACATTTTAATTTGTTTAATAAAATTAAAATTAAAATTAAGTTGCTAAGGTAACAATGGTAAATGGTATTCTTTAAACGTATTTAACAAAATAAACCTAAATATATTTATGAGTTGCTAATTTATAATAGTGTACTCGAAAAAAACACTCCGTCTAGTAATCCTATTTAATTCTTCAATTAATGAATTATTTAATGCGTTCCCTTTTCCAACCACCAGCGGCTCCCAAATTGGCCATCATTAAATAGTACCGAACTTCTGCGAAGGCTTTAAGCTATTATTTCTCAACAATAAAATAATACGGCACCGAAATAAAAGTGCCTAAACACCTAAAATTAAGTGCCAGTCGGGTCCAAAAAGCTATTTTCAACCATCGGGTGCCATTAAAGCGGCAATTTGCATTCATTTCACCTTCAACGCGGATACCAATATTTTGAGCCGAGCCATTATAACGGGACATAAATGTGCTAAATAACTGCTAGAGTTGTAATTCGATATCGCAAAAATAAAAATCATGGCATTTAACCCATATTAGCCGTGGCAAATTGATTTGGTGCCGTGGCCACCCCTTCGCCGCCCACTTGTGACACACACCGAAACCAAAAACAGTGAGCACCAACTTAAGACGAGGCAGGCATTTATCGTTCATCGTTTATCGTTTTATCGCCGAGCAAATTTCCTTTCAAGATAAACTCACAGTCAGCGCAATGGCCATAAATTACGCACTTAAAATTACACTTATAGGCCAATGCCCAAGATAAATGTGGTCAGTTCGATCTATCGGATAACAGATAGCCATCGATTCGGTTCGAGACGGAGGCTTTCACTCTATAAATAATATAATCGATGCAAGGCATATTGGTAATCGAGGCAAGGCTATCGCAGCGATTTAATCGCCAACTTTAATTGTAAATCTTTTCGCACAAAAAGTGGCACACCATTTAGGCCCAACCTCGTGCAGTGGGGCTATTAATGGCTCGATTCGGTTTGGTTTTTGGTTCGGCATTATAATAATGCTCTGGTAATAGTTCGATGGCCATAGGCGTTATGCCGGTCGGCCATATAAGGTCCTCGGCTCCCTGACTTGGCCAGCAATTTTCACTCGATGCATTGACAGCTGGCCGACCAACATGCAATGCAGTTTATGCATAAGTCTGAGGAACTGCAATTGCAGCTCCCCAGGCGGAGCGCTCAGGTGAGAACAGGTGGGGCGGCAACCGGGGAACGTATATAGCCCAGGCTCACCACAAAAATATGTCCAGTCCGCAACGGATGTTGGAAAAAATCAGCATTTTGCCTGATTGTTTGCTCACCTGCTATGCAAGCAAAAGGGGAAGTGAGTGAATGTGTGCTAGGCAGTTCCTGAGCTTAGGTTCTAGAATATTGAGAGATTCCGTGAAGGAACATGAGTTACTGCTCCCAGATGTTCATTTTTAAATACCCTAACATCTGGCTGAATTTGTGGTTTAAAATGGCCTGTCATTGTGGTCTTGCGTTCTTAACATAAATTTTGGTAGAAGGTAACTTGGCTCAGAATTTATTGGGAAGGGTTTTTATTTTTCTGAGGATTACCAATAAATATTTATATACTAACATTTATTTTAAGTTCATAACTTCTGAAATAAAATGAATGTAGATTTTTGTGGTTGAAATATTATTCCGTTTCGACAATAACTATTTTATGATAATAGAAAAGTATTGGATATTCTGCGTCCTTAACATAAATTTTGGTAGAGAGTAACTTGCTTTAAAATTTATAGGAAACGATTTTTATTTTTCTGAAGAATGCTAATAAATATTAAAATTCTATTATTTTTTTTAAGTTTATAACTTCTGAAAGAAATCAAATATTTATTTTTGTGGCTGTAATATTATTTCGTTTTGACCATAACTATTTTATGATAATAGAAAAGTATTGAAGTTGTAGTATCGTACTTTTTATATTGTATTATTTAATCGCTACTCAATCATAGAATATAAAAACTCTTGGGTCAAATAAGGTTTTTAAACTGAAATTAATATTTTTATTCATTTCCAAGTTGACTGATTTATAATTTAACCAGCTTCCAGCACAAATTCAACCTTTCCCATTCAGCAACCTGAATAACCAGTCAAAGGACCCTTAAAAGCTGCCATGCGGGCTAGTTTTTTTTTATCACACCCCACTTTAAGTATTTTTAAACCAGAGATGAAACACTCAGCCCGATTCCCCAGATCCAGACGCCCAGATGCCGTGGCTGATGCTGCAACTTCGGGCTGATTCTGCAGGTGCTCTGATTGTGTTTGCTTGGCCGGCATGCGTGCTGCAGATGATCTGCTGGGGACTGTCCCTCTGCCAATCTCGCTCGAAGTGAATACAGAGATTTTAATTAAATTAAACTTTACTTTGAGACACGTGTCAGACGGACAGTCCAGCATCTCGTGCTATCGACATCTCTCGATGGGCTGGGCCCTAAGAATTTTACGACAGTTTTTTTTTTTTACTTTTTGGTCTGCTGCTGCCATTCGGTTCTTGTTCTCGTGTTATTCAATTAAAGTTGGTACTGTGCTCCGCTTTTAATTGCATGAAAAATGGTTTTTTCTTCTCTTGTTCTATGCGAAAGGAAGAGGCCTCTAATTGATTGCCAGAGATTGAGTTTTGAGGCCTATGTGGATGCGAATACTTCAATTGGTTTGTCCAAGCAGGGAACTAGATCAAATTGCAGTGAGAAAAAAAGATTTAGAGGAAAAATAACGCGAAATGTATTTGTTTGAATTTGCATAAAATACTTCACCTTAAAATTAAGAAATAAAAAAAAGGTAATAAGTTGTTAATGTTGAGATTGTTGTTTATATTCAAGTAACTCGATAAACCCCTCCACTAATCCACTTAAATTTGACCTGACTTTTACGCCAAATTTTCTCCTTGTAACCTGACCCACATCATCATTTTCCCCAACTTTCATTTGGCTCATAAATAACCTTTTTCACATTTCATGGGGCCAAAACATTTGACTTATTCACCCACTCCCGTAAAAGCGAGTCTATCGTGTCTGAATGTATTTTATCCGGCAAAACCATGCACAAATGTGGATCCGTAGGCCGGGCTATAAACTGGTAAGCCCAACACAATTTGGTCACGATTTAGGCGACGCACACGCCAAAAATTCATCAACATGCAAAGCTCTGTTTTTCTCCTGCCATCCAGCCAATCAACCAATTTGCCTGATAAGAAGCGTTTAGCTAAAAACATGCGCCAAATTACACCAAATTTCTCACTGTAATGTGAACAGCTCCCCTAACTCCAAGTGCCAACCGAGCTCCGGCAAAATGGGAACTAGTTTTTATGGCTGCAACATAAATCAAAAGAGACCTTCCCATGCCATTCGGAACAATCGAAGTTTTGTGACGCGTCACGCAAATCTCGATAGCAACGCACATACCCATGAAAGCGAAGGAGAAAACAAAAACAATTTTCACTTGTCAAAAAAAGGAAAATTTCATTTGACGTAATGCCAGAGAGCAGGAGGGAAATAAGGAAAGCTGGAAATTATCTGCCCAAACGCAATGTGACTCTGGCGTAAACATAAATCCAGGCGAATCACAAATCACGGCCACCAATGCGATTCGTCATGAGGGAAATCTGGATGAATACCCATCATCCTTGGCCCATTTCCTCGTTGTAATTAACGCGACAATCAAATGCGACCCGCCAAATGTCGCATGATTGATCCGAACATCAGTCAAACGATGGCCAATGGTCGAAAGCATAACTTCCTACGATTTGGCCTCCTCCATTGGGCCAACTCTGCTGTCTGTTGGCCCTCAGCCCTCGCAGTTGGCCAACACGCAGCATCATAATAATTATTAGCAGCGTCATCGTAATCATCGTCAATGAGATCTATCCGAGGTCGTTTGGGTCTCGACTGGGGATTTATCAGTTGGCTGATCCCAAGTCTTGAACTTTGTTAAAAGGTTAACTGGCTATTTGGAGTTGTTTGAAATTTATAAAGTTTTATACTTATTTTATATATTTTATAGTTTAAAATGTAATTATTATAGGTTTTTCTTTGCTGACTCCGAACTCTAGGAAATTTTATAGAATAGTCTAAATTTTAGACTCTAAAACTATAATCCAATCCTATTAATAATTTCTTTTAATTTTTGTAAAGTTTTTGTTTACCCACTTATCTGCTTTTTTATCCATCTTTAATCTAATAACCTTACGGCTTCCTATGATTATCCAAATTAATTTTAGGGTATTTCAATTTACCCATTTTTCTGTTTTTGTGATGATTTTATGCTACCCCGCCCACGATGAAATGACTTTGTCTTCAGGGCCTCAACTGATTGCTCCACATATGCACGCTCCATAAGTCCGAGATGATTTACAGTTATGACAATTTTAAGTTGGTTCATTAGTGGCAGGCACACAGATACACAACTTTGGCTTCGAGTGTGCGTGCCTGAATGTCTGTGTTATGATTGAGGATGATTACAAATGCCTTGTTATGGCTGCGGAAAACCCCTTTCCCCGTGGAAAGCCCCGATCGCTATCCATTCGGAGTCGTCCCCGGTCGTCAGCTGCTCATCTGGATCTCCACTCACATTTCCGTGGTGTGTCTGCACTTTAATTAATAGCCACTGTCAGCGATTTTGAGGAAAGCATCCGCCAGATCCCCCTGATCCCCCACAGATTTGAGTTGCGTTTAAGTAGCTGCATTATGGCCATATCTAAAGAGCTAAATTATATCTAACTAATGGTTGTTTGCGTAGTTTTTCCCCGGCTGCTTGTCTTCTGAATTATGGGGGCGGGGGCGGGTCTAACGTTAATTGAATGATTTTTGCTTGCTTGAGATTCCAGAATCGTTTTACTTTTTTCTTCCTGCATGCCAGCGAAATGTTGCACAGAACTTTCTCTATTTGGTCGTGGCAAGTTTTTCACAGAGGAATCTTTCGTTGGTACAAAAAAGTGAGGAATTTCAGATTATTATCGCTAATCGCGTGTTGAAAGCGGGGGTTTTGATGAGTAATTTTACGTGGACAAGGCTGTTAAATTATAGCGATTGATCGATGAGTGTAATTTCCTGCTAATATACTTTAATATCATTAAAAATTATAACAGAAGAATGTGTTATATCTAATCATCTAAGCATCGGAAAAAACATTTAAATTAAGATCTACCATTAAAAGATCAAAGAGGCCAACAAACCAGCGATCTTGATTTTTATTTTGTACTCCTTATTTAACATTTCCTGGCCCAACCAATTAGCTTTTATTGACGCATTTCTTAAAATGTATTGCCGCCATTCTTTTGGGGATTACGACAGGACATTATCTTTATAGTGGTTCTCGTGGCAGATCCTTCTTAATGAATCCCACTTTGATTACCCGAAAGCCAGCTGCTGGCAACCTATACTCGTACAAATACGATACCCCGTAAATCTTTAACAACTTTGTTTATTTCTCCTCGCCATGTACCATATACTCGTACTATATACCATATATATAGGACCGATCCAACCCACACGAAGGCAGGACGGGTATGCGGCTGCTGCTCTTTTCTTCACTCGGTTGGAGCATAAAATTTATGATTTGCCTTTTCGGTTTGGCCGCTTTTATTTTTGTCCCCAAGAAACTCGTTTTCAGCCTCCCATTTGTGGACTTTGTGCGCCGGCGTGCCTTCCTTTTTTTGCACTTTCCAGTTCGGTTTTCAGTTTTTTAATTAAGTCTTGTGTCGGCTCGGCTATGCGAGGTGTTAACTGACTTCCAACAGACGAAGCCAATTTGTAGCCCCAAGGAGTTCATTTCCAATCCGAAAATATTGAAGTTTATTGGCCCGTGGCTACGTAGTCCACTTAGTATGTCAGTCAGCCATTTTTGTGGTTCCAAATATTTCAGTTTATTTGCAGGGAAGTTATGGCTCCTTAGTTTTACTTTTGTTTGCCATTGTCTGGAGCCCAAAACAGACAATGGGCATTATAAATTCATCAGACAGACGGCGGTGACTTACATACGAGGAGCAGGAGGAGCAGGAGAAGCCCTGCATAATGTATTTGGATCTGGGGGTATCTGAAGTATCTGTAAGATGCCTTTTGCCATCGCAAAATGGCGCAGCGATTCAGAGAACAATGCAAAACAGCAAAACAGACAGCAAACAACGGAGAGCAAAAACAAAAAAAAAAAAGGACTCTCCGTCTGAGTTTGACATTTGTGCTCGGCTTGCCTTTGTTTTTAATTGTGTCAAATTTTGTATGGCCCGAAGTGGGGGGGACTTTTCGCAAAGTGGAGCACTGCGGTGCACGTAGGTGCAAATGAAAGCCACTTCATTGAAAGAATCCTGTGGCAAGGGCCCAACAAAAAGATGTGAATGGCACCGATGTGGGTTCGGTTCGAGGGGCCCTTCGTTTGTGTGCTTTTGCGGGGGATTAGTTCAGCACGGTGGGGCGTTAGTTCCCTGATTAAAAGGGACAAACAATATGGGCGAATATGTGTTTCAGTTTCATGCTCTAGTTCAGCCAACAAAAGCGTGAACCGCTCGAAGGGAAACGGAAAAGTTTTGCGAAAATTAAAAGCCAAACAGAACAGAATAGAATGGATTCAGATTTTGGGAAAAGATAGTACATCCAAAACTATTTTTGTAAATTACATCTACATGAAAATGTTTCGTGTTTCACTCATAAAATGTTTGCAATATTTAAAATTACTTGTTAAAAACTCTGAAATACCCAAAAGCTTTAAAAAAATATGGATTTTAATAGAATTACTGAAAAAATGTTACTGCTTTAATTCCTCAAATCTGAAAACCAACAAAATAAACCAGTAAATTTCGGTTGTCGAAATATTTGTATAGATTCGTCAACCTCAACACTTTCGGTGTAAATTGCTTAGATACATTTAGTGTCGCTTTTTCGAACCAACCAACCCAAAATATTCGAGCGAACCGCATTTAGTTTTACTTGATGCAAAATAAAATCATGAAAAACATGGAGGGAAACCGTAAAAGGTGACAACTGAATAGTGAATTGCATTTTTGGGGTGCGGTTAGCCAGAGTTATTAAAGCAAAATGCTAAATGGAGTGTGCTGGCCGCCAAATGGACTGTCATTAAACGGCTGGCAGTAATTAAATATTTAAACATTTTTAACTGGCCCGCTGTCAGCCAAAAGTCAAAGCCAAGCATTAGCATATCGTTGGCAATTCCTATTCAAATTCGATGCATGAGGCATGAAAATATATTTCAAAACAAAATCAGCTTCCGTGGGCGTTTTAAAGTTGTTGTGTTGTGAAAATCGCAGCTCGGGGATAGTTGTCAATCTATGAATTGTAACTCGAACTCAAAAGAGTTTTCTGTGTGGGTGTCAACTCACAATTGAGTGAATACAAATATTTTTAGTTTCTTGGTAAATATTTTATTTTAGAGCTTTTACTTTTGTTGCTGGATGTCACTCGGCTAACTAGATTTTGTCTTGTCATCGGCTATTGTTACAAAGTCCTGCAGGACATTGTCTTGCGTTAGACAAAACGATTCTGTTGTCCTTATCGCTTTGGTCCAGGCCAAGCCAACAAAAGATGAGGGCTGGAAAAGCGTGTGGGAAAAATTGTTTTCCCATTCTGTGGTCATTTTTATGGATTTACTGTAACACGCTAGCTTTTCCTCCTGCCCTTTTTTCTACCATTGTATCACTGTTTGTCTGTGCTTAAGTAGCCGGAAGTAGATTTTCCTTTCCCCGGCAAATTAATTGAGTTGAAAACGCTTTTGTTGCAATTTTACCGCGCATGGTCGGGGTGAAATGAGATCCATGTAAAAATAAATAAATAATCGTCATCGGCTTAACATTTATTGGTTATAAATTGAGCAGCTCAAGCGTGAAATATAAAGTGGATTATAGTTTTAATGGAGAAATACCGATATGGCAAAACCAACAAATGCCTTTGCTGTAGTGTGCTATACTATATATAACAAGGTTCAATTTAAGGGATAAATTGTACAAACATTCGCGGGAAATACAAGTAGTTGGGTGGAAAAACTAGGGAGAGATTATCTACGGACTTAACGGTGAAATATTGCTGATGAGTTGCGAGGATAATGATGTCGATTACTGACAGAGAATGAAATAAACTCGAGGAGCTTGTCGATTAGTTGAAATGGTCTATAGAAATTGTTGTACAACGTCCTTGTTTTTAAAAACAAAACAAACTTAAAAACTGCAATTTACATGTTAATAACAAAAATTCGTTTCCAAGAATTTAAAATTTATTTTAAAAGTTTTTGTTTTAGAACTTCTTTTAATTTTGTTTGCTTAAAGCATACTCAAAGCAGGGAAAACGGCGTTTTCTATTTGTGTGTTCAATACACTAAACAACTTCCCATTTACTTCCGGCAATCATTATCCCTTTTTCCGGGGAAAATCCTGAAACGTATACCATTAGATGACGTCAAAACCTTTTCAGAGCAAACAGATTACCGAGGGGCAATGCCCGATTGATGGCTACATGTGTAGACAACTGGGCAACCAGACACGCCCCCGCCCCTTTAACCCAAAAGCGGTCGAGTCCCGATTGCGAACAACATCCAACAGCCAATGGCAGCCAAAAATAAATTAATCAAAGAGCGCGAAAGGACAACAGTTTAGTTTGTGGAAAGGAGAGAAGGATTTCTGTTCGGTTGTTTAGGAAATCGTAAATCCATTAAAAGCCTCATTTAGAACGCTTTTGACGCATTTAGAGGGCTGAAGTTTTTGGGGGGAGGATTCCGATTTAGGGATTATTTGTAGGCCCCAAATTGATTCATCCGGAGGGGATGTTGTCCTCCCGGCCAGGAATTTTAATTGTAGACGAATCCGTAATTGATTGTGCCCTCTTATGACTGCTGGCTTTCCACTCAGTTTCCTTTCAGTCGGAAAACAGATTTTCCCGGCCCGCACTGCTGCCTTTACATAATGGATTCGGGCCAAGAAAAGGGCAAGAAAAAGGACTGCAAAAAGCGCTCAAAGGGTTGAGGTTGTCATGCCCTACGGGTTTTGAGCCTATGATTATTTCAATAGCGACTGAGAGAACTTCCAACTAAATCTATTCAGCATTTCTCACTCTAATCCATGCCAGCGTGTTTTGTCTTTGGTTTGGGTAATTGATTTGCGAAATTACATATTTTGTGGGCCAGAGTTTTGTTTGTACAAGTTCCTTCTGAGATTGACTGGTTAATTTAGCCTAATGGTCTGATTGACAACCCAATACAGAAACAGGAAAATGACGAAAAGGTGAAGTAATGCTGTGATAAATTAAATAAATATTTAATATATTTAGCTGGCTTACTGGCGAATTTTAGGAGTTGCCTTTGGATAATTAAAATCATTCAAAGGTGTCAACCGAAAATGTTGTTTCAGAGATTACAAATGGAAAAGCAAATAAATAGCTCATTGGTTATATTGGTAAATGTTATATAAACCCCTCGTAACTTTAATCTTAAGAGCGTTGTAAAACAGTTGTTAGAACCTTATGTTTTAAATTTATCTTGAATAAGGTTGAATCGTTATCTATCCAATAAGCATTTATTCACGCTCTCACACGGAACCATTATCATTAGCAGGCACGGAGGCCTAGGTATCTGGCTCATAAAGCACGGCAAACAGGGCCGAAACACACTCAGATACAGATGGCATTTGCAGATACTCTTGCGGACACACTCGCAGGCAATTGTGATGTGGGCCAAATGCAATCCAGGCAAACAAGCTGCTAAATTTCGCACGCAGATCTCAAAAGGCATTTAAGCACGGGGACCAGGGACTCCGACAAAACCAAAGATGCTGACAGCCATGATGATATGGGGATGGTAAGAAGGATGGCCAAGGGGAACCGATGACACACACAGCCAGGGAAAAACGAGACCAATCAAGTAAAAAGCGAAGGAAAAAAAACAGAGGAATCGCAATGCTAAAGTAGCTGAAAGATACACATGTATCCGCCAGATACCCAGACACTGAGGCAAGTGTGAATTATCCTGCCTCAAAGTATTTAATGCGCTTTACACATGGCAGCGAGCAAACAACAGAGCGTCGGATAAAAATAAATAGCTAAACAAAAAAGTACTGAGAAACAAATACACTGGAATCACATAGACCATCATCACTCATCCAAAACAAACACAAAATAAAAATAAATCGTGGAAAATCAGTCAGTTGATGGACTTGAGGCCCCGAAAAAAAGCTGTTAAAGGAAACGGGTGGAAAATTAATTAAAGAACGTGAAAATGCAACAGGCTGACCCCCAGTTCAAGTTATTAAACATTCTTCGGTTCTTGTTACGTTTTTTTCGGAATATTTTTTTAAGCAGGCATTACAAATTACACAGCTCCAAAAAGAACTGGTTTACCTTTCCTCAACCGAAGCCAAAGTAACGATCAACTTCTACCTGACGTTGTTAACCATCTTTTGTGAGCTACGGGCAGGCAGGTAGAATGCGGGCTCGCCGTTTCCCCCCCGCTCCTTTTCCCTCTTTTCCTGGCCTGTCAAGGACCTCCTGCTGTTTTCCCTGGTGGTTGAAAATTGTTTTCTCGGCGCAACAGGATATGCATTTTTTCCTACTTCAGCGTTGCTCTACAAATTGAGTCTGGAGTTCAAATGAAGACATAAAAAATTGTTGACCTACATGGAGTCATGAAAAAATATGCCATATTAACTTTCAGCAACAATCGAAATATTTATGTAAAGGTTTGGGAGTCTCCGTTTATTTTAACCAGTAAAGATATTTACAAGGATATACCAATGCTGAAATGTAATGCTTTAATAATATCCCGTCGGCTTTTACAAATAACATAAAATGTCTGTTTTTCTGAATCATTTTTAAACCCCATTGTGCAACCAACATAAAGTATCGATTTCCATGCTTACTTCTAACGAGCATTAATTAAAACCCTTTTTAACTTTGTATTATTCCCTTTTTAAAATATTATTTTACAAGAGCAGTTCGTTGTACGTGTTGTACCATTTTTTTTAAATCGGAAAACTCACCTTTCCGCCGACTTTAAGTTCGTAGCCCATGCCCAGCGGCGTTTTCAGTTGCACCGGGCAGACGAATCCAATGTTGCGGTGAGGACTTTCCACGCCAGTCTGGTGTTTTCGGGTGGTGACCTTGGCCACACTCCTTGTGGGCGTGGCCGCGGTGGAGGCCGAGGAGGTGGTATTCTCGGCCACACACAAATCCTCGCCGCCGTGGACGGGAAATTTGGAGCACTCGAGGTTTTCCGGCCAGTTAAAGTTGTAGGTTTTCATCAACTTCTCGCAGACTCTCGCCGACTCGCAAAGAGATCTGCACGGTGGAATGGGTCGCTCCAAAATCGTGCAAACCGGAACGTAAAGTGAGCAGAGGAACAGCTGGAGATCATCACTGCAGCCGATCTTCACGAGCGGAGCGAACTGGTGAACCTCCAAGCCAGCTTCCTCCTGCTTCGTATGCCCAATAAGATTCGGCATAATGGTCATGTTGTAGGGGATATTCTTGCAGATCGAAATGGTGATGGGTTCGCAGCGATTGTGGTGGGGTAATCCATCCAACTCGGTCCCAGAACTGGGCATTAATCCCCCGCCACTGCGATAATATGGACTCGCATCCAGGGGACTTTGGTCATAGCGCTGGACGCCTTGTATCAAGGTGGGTAAAATAAACAGGATTTGCCGCCACATTTTGGATTCTTTTCGTTGCCGCTCTTTATCTCTGTCAAAGAACTTTCCGGGTATCTATTTCGATTTTAATGAACACTCTTAAAACGCGCACATGTTGCTTAACTTCTTGCACTCACTTTTACACCATAAAATATTTATTTAATCTATTATTTTCTGTTTAAAATCTTCACTCCCACGAAACACTTAACACCTTTTAATATTTGCGCCGGCAAATATTTAGTTTGCCTTATAAGCAAATAATAAATATTTCTATTTATTTTGCTTGAACTTATTTTTTTGTTTGCAACCTTTATTTGTTAGCAATTTGGTTTTGGCTTTTGTATTTGTTTTTTGGTAAAATATTATCTTGTCAACCTATTTTTTTTGGCGGTCTTAAGACCTTGTTTACGGTTGCTTTTTTGATGTTATGCGGCTTTTTAACGGCAAATGAACCACAGGCTTTTCTTTTCAGATAGCCAAACTTTTTTCTTTCTGTTTGGCGTATTTATAACACGATATAGTATTTGCCTGTTTTTAGAACTCTTTTTCGAAACGCGCGACGATAATACCGTACGCCCGGAGTTGGAAATCACTTGTTTTGCACGGGGTTTACGTCAAAAGTCGAAACGGAGCCGGAGTCGAACCAAATTTCATCCGCGAGCACATCCGCATGGGATCCCGTTCGCTGACAAACTGAGTAGCTGAGAACATGGGGGAGCTGACGGTCTGGGGAACAGAGTAGTCTCATCGGCCTGGTCAGTTCGTTAACAATAACAAAAATACAGCTATAGAGTGTTGGCCATCAACCCTAAGGTACTGAGAAACTGAGAGCCGATGGAAAGAAGCCGCTCTCACGGTCTCACTCTCGCTCGCTCGCGCTGAATATGCGCTCTTTCGCTCATGGAGCTGTTCAGCACTGGGGGCGACCTTGAATTTGACACTCTCGATGGGAGTCCAGAGAACTGGAGAGAGCACAGTGAAAGACAGGGTTGTTATTCCATTTGTTTGGATGCTGTCCCTCTCGCACTGACTCTTTTCAGTTTCTTGGCCTCCTGTTGATTAGCCGACTGGAAAAGAAACATCAACAAACGGCTAAATGTGGGACCATGAAATTAATTAGAATTTAAAATGATTACGCTATTGATAGGGCTAATAGAAAATCAGAAGCCGGAAGCAATGCCCAAATTAAGATGCGCTACCGCAGTTAAAAAAGTCTCTTCCTTCAGGAGGCCTGTATTGTCGTAATAATAAGTGTTTAGACTTTATTTCTTTTCTTTACAAAATTAATATTTATAATATAGTATAAATATTATACATGACATAAATTATTAAAATTCAAAGATTATAATATTTGTTTGTTTTATAAATAGGCAGGAAAGCAATTGTTTGATATAAAATAAATAAAAGAAAATGTGATGATGTTTTAAATATTCATATCTTTTTGATGATTGGGTCATCGCACCTCTTTAACTTTTTATCAGTTCGTGGATACCCGTTACATTTCTTTTGTTCTTTGACTGGCACAAGTGCCGTTAGAAGACATTAGCCCTGGAATAGACTCTGATTACGCTTATTCTCCCCTTGTATTCTGCATGGAATATTTGCACGCGTTAATTTCCTTGATTTTCTGCGACAATTTTTATCGCCGACCATTTCTCCTCGCACTTGCATCTATCATTTATCTTTATCTAAGTTTTTTGTCGTTTGTTTTATTTACTTGTTTTTTGCTCGGAGTTAATTAAGCCATTAACTTGCGTTTAATCTGCGCTTTAGCTTGAGTTAAGTGAACCTATGCTTGGCATTTCTCTAATGACCCCTTGGTGGAGGTTGAGAGAGGGGGATTCGGGGGGTTAAGCATCTGCTGCCAGTCAATAAACTTGTTATATTGACAATAATGATGACATTAGAGGAGTCTTCAGACTTCATTCTTTTGTGTTTGTCACCTGTAGAACCCTTTTCTCCGATCAGACTCTCGCTCTCCACTTAACATATCCCAGCATATTACCAACTCTCTCGCACCCTCTTCTCCTCTCATTCTCTCTAATAAACAAGTGTTACCGGTTTAGCCGGCAATGTTCATTCTATGCTCTTTTTCTCTGCTCTCTTCTTGGCTCCTTCACCTTATGCTCGGCCCCACCGGCCACCTCCCACCCTCTCTCTCTCTCTCTTTTCCCCACTCTTCGCTTCTACACTTCGTCGGCTTGTTTAATAAAAAGCGCCAAAGTTGCGCCGCATAAAAAGGCTCATTCTCCTCCGTCCCTCTGTTCTTCTCTGCCATCCCCTCACAAAACACTTAGAGAAAATTCTGAGAAATTATTTAGATAAAATTTTAAACCCACAAACTTATTTAATTTTTTTTTTTTTTTATTAAAATTTTAAAATGCAAAACATTTTCAAACAAATTGCCGTAAATGTTTTTCTCATTACTAGTGAGTGTTCTTGAAGTTGAGTAGGTATTTTTTTTTCAGTACTTCTATATCTTGGCTTCTGGCTCCATTGTTGTTGCTCAGACGGTTTCCGTTTGCCGCTTGTTGTTGGTAGTACTGCTGTTTTGCAGTTGCCGCTCATTTTATGTTTACAAGTGAACGAACTTTGACGTTTTCCTTTTTCTCTCTCTATCAGTCGTTCTCGCTCGCACTCTTTTGTTAGAAAGTGATTTTGTTTTTGTTGTTCCTCCGCTGTGTCTGTTTTTGGAATATGTAATTTAATATAATTAAAATGTAATAAGGGCTAAAAATAACACGCCGAATGCAGATGAACATTATTAGATAAGCGAAAGTAAATTGAATTAGCTACTTCCTCTTTCTCACCTATACTTCTTTACGTTTTTGGGAATAATTGATTTTAATAGCTGTTAATAACGGGTTTCAGCAACATGCCTTAAATAAAACTAGATACTGACGTAACGGATAATTAAGTTTAGTTTCTGTAGTTGTATTTTTAACAATTAAACATGCCTTTGGTTTTAAACTCCTAAAGTTAAAGTTTAAGTACTTACATTAAAATAAAATTCTTTAAAATATTTGAAGTGCATAGTAAACTTAATTAAGTAAAGTACGGTAACAATCAAAACCAAACTAAGTATGCAGTCTTATAGGGGACTATGACACAAGCATTTTGAGCCTCAAAATTTGAGGTATACGGATCCAAAATCGGACATCATTAAGAAAAGTTAAGGGATTTCACATTTTTTCAAAAAAATTCTATATTCAAAAAATCGTTATTTTGTTCCATAAATTTTATATGTAATTTTATTTAAATTTTTTAGAGTACAGAATTTGCTTTAAGCCGCCCTTATACTAATTTTTGATTCTTAATGTTTTATTGTGGTTAATTTGGGATTACGGATAGGGTTTCTTTGCTGATTTCCCCCTCCAATTAGGCTGATTAGAGTGCTTCTTGTTTCCCCATCTTACATAACTCCTCAAGCCCGTGATTATAGAGACTTTTGCTCAATCGAAAAGGGAACCCAACTCATTTGTAGCCAACAAAGTACAAGGGATAAACAAATCAATCCGCACAAATTCAGGCATGCCTCGCATGGAAAGCCAAAAAATAAACAACCCCCTGAACATGTGGGCTAATGCAAAAGGGACTTGGCCCTAAGCCATAAAAAGGGTTTTCGGTTACTTACATAGAAAAATACAAGTATTTACTTTTCGTTTGACCCTCTAAGAACCCACGCCCCCAACGAGTTGAGTGGGAGTCTCAAGTCACATTAGTGGAAACCCCACTCTTAACCCCAGAAAGGTCACGTGGCAGGCAAAAACTTTGGCCAAGAGTCACACACAGAAACCAAAGTAAAATGTCAACTTTTAACAGCGAGTGGCCAAACTAGTGATGAAAAGTATCTGGGTACAGTCATCGTGGGCAAACGTACCTTTATTTATTAATTTATTGTGGTAAAAAACACAAGGATAAAACATATATTATTTATATATATTTTGAGATTTTTATTTCAATTATTCATCTAAAATGTAGGTTAACGAAATAATAGTCTTCAAAGAATGCAGCGTAATAAAATGTATCCGCAGATTATATTTTTGTATATCTTTACTGGCTTTTTGTAGTTATCGGGTACCTTGGTACTAAAACTTGTCTATTTTTCTCATCTCTGAAGTAACCCAAGCTGCCTACTCCTCCAACTCATTTGGGTGGCTCACTTCCTTCTAATTAGATGTAAAAGCTCTTGGAAAAGCCCCTCAAGTGTATCTCTTGATTAAAAGTTTACAGTGTTTGGTTTGGTTTTTTGACTCGGATTTTTACAGATCATTTGTTGCCATTTGGGCAATCACAAAGGCCTGCAGCGAAATTCACCAACTCCCCCATTTTTCCCTCTTTTTCCGAGCCCATCCAGACTGTTCTCATAAATAAAACATTCATTTACTTAAAAACAGCCAACGGCCGAAAGCTCAATTAAATTTTTTGAAATATTGCCAACGTAGACTGGGATTCGAAAAGGGCATTGGCGGGGTAAAAGGGGGTTTGGCTTTGGAGCTGGACATTGGTCAAGCATCGTTTGCTGCAATCAATCAAAAGGGAGAAACAGAATCTCATTAAGTTCGCCGGCTGCGTTCAATGCTCCCACCAACTGTTGCATGACATGTTTGAATTTGTGGACGCATAAAGTTCAAATTCGAAAATCATTGAAAATGAGTTATTTCGAAATTTGGAATTTCAAGTAGTTTATGTAGAGAAATTATTAAGAAATTATTTATTATACAAATATGTTTAAAAACACTTTTTTTTTAAATATTTTATTCATTGCATTTACACATATTCTTGCATAAATAAAAAAATAAATATGAAAACGTAGGATGAGGAAAATCTTTTCCCACCTGTTCAAGGAAATTTAAAGCTGAAATTTAATCCTCCTGCTAAGTTTTACGATCAAATCGCTTTAAATGTAACCCCAAACTATCAATAAACACTTCCTGCCACATTTGATTTGCTCGGCATGAATTATAGCGCAGTTCTTATGGATGGCTGCCCACCTCCAAGCCAGATAAGTAGATTTCATCGCGCTCCACCATCTTTATGACCTCTCCGACCGCGCGCATAATTAATTGCACGCCCCGCCCTCCGACCGACGCCCACTTCCCTTTGCCCCCGAGGCCAAAGGTCAGAAATACCGGAGTTCGCTGCGGTTCTATTTGGTTAAGGCTGCCCCTTGACTGCTTTGGCGGCTTGGGGTCGGGCGTTGGCTTTTGGGCTGCGGAAATTTGCAATTCGCTGGGCGCAGGCAATGCAATATCGCCCGCTTTTCCGCTTTTCCCCCCGGAGGGAAAATCTGGCAAACCAGCATACGCTGCGTATGCGTGATAAATGTGCCCCCGTGTAGGCGGGGAAATTGTTGCACTCAAAGTTTAAGGTGCTACTTAAATTTTAAAGTTTCTTTTGTTAGAGAAATCTTAGTGGGATAAATAAATAGTTTTTATATTGCTTATGTGAACTCTGATTATCTTACTGTTTTGAAGGCTTTCCCTTTGAAATCTTTTTTATAGGATATTCCAAAAAACTTTAAAAAGCTTAACAAAAACTGTTAATGAAATCATTTTTAACTATGATTTTACTGACTTTGTCAACTTCGATTACATGATATTTTTTATATTTTATTGTTCTTAAAAAGTTAATTTTATTATATAATTTTTTTATTTCAATAACTTGACTAAGAATTCGATTTGTTCAGTGTAAGAAGAAAGAGCTGCGGAAATGTCTGTGTGGTTGCCACCTACGCGTGCACCGCTCCAACGGGCAATCGATGGCCAGGGGCGGTGGGGAAAAGCGGGGCAGGGGGGGCTAGGTTCTGGCCTAGGGCGTTATTTATGCGATTTGGCTTACGACTCTTGCCGGCAATTCATGGGGAAAAGCGTGGAGAGGCGAGCGGGCTAGTTGCGGCAAAGATTTGATCAACTTTTGCTGTGGGAGTCAAAGATTTTTCGCTTGTTGTTCGTCGGCCCATTTTCAACTTTGAACTGCATTTGATTTACATGCACGGCCTGGGCATCCTCGATGATTTGGCGAGGGCGGCAAAGTGCAGGGGAAACAGGAGCACCAAAGGGGCTGTATGACAGGCGAAATGGAGTGGAGTTTTGGCGAAGTTGGAAGCTGTGCGAAGTTGTCGACAAGCTGGTTAATTGGGCGTTACAGAGTTTTCGGTTGGGTTGGTGCTGAGGTTCGCTCTGACTGGATTTCAAATAGCCTCAGTTCTGCAGAAGCTTCGGGCTTGTACTACATATTCCCCCTTCCACAACTCCGCATCTCTGGTTCTGCCTTTAATTGAATACATTGTTGTGGGGGTTATGAAGCAAAATGAAAATTCCCAGAAGTTTCTGGTATGGTTAACTTTAAAGGTTCCAGCTTAAATTGCAGGCCAAAGTTTAATACAGTGCCGAGGAAAGCAAAGACTAAAATACTTAAAGCGTTTAAACAAGCAAATTAATTTTATGTGAACTAAAGGCAACAGAAATTCGTGTAAAAATGTATAATATATTATTATATACTTAAAAGCATTTTATAGTTTGTATATATTTTATAAATATTATTATAGAAACATTAGACTCTCTTAAAAAAGCTTAAATTAAAGCCTTTTTGTTTGCCTATACTTTAAATACAACAAAAAAAATTAAAGAAATAAAGGACTTCAACCAAGATTACCTCACATTTATTTTTTTCCTGGAATCCAACTAGGGTAAGCCCGCCCCTGGGACACTAAAATACTTGCTCTACTTTGGCTGCACTCTGAACAAATTTGATTAGCATTCCCTTGACCAATTAACACAACTGACCCAAGTTGAGCCTCTAACTGGACCCTAAAATACGAGTCCCAGACCCGAAACCTGAACTCAGCCACTTCAATTAGATTAAACTCATTTACCCCGTAAACAGAAACTGCCCCCAGTTCTCCCTCCAGTTTTTTTTTTTTACGACCCTCGGTTGAGAATTTGCCACACGACTAATTTATGGCCGAGAGAGATTTCGTTGTTGTGATGCATTTGCCACCTTGCCAAAAAAGGGGGCAATACCACAGCTGATACCAGGCCAAAAAAAGAGCAAAAATAAACAAAAAATAACATTGTAAACCGGAAGCCAGTCCGACAACCCTTCCTTAAAAATGAAACCCCCTCTTGAGCCGCCGGCAAGTTGCAACAAATTAAATATGGCGGCGGCAACATATCGTCTGGAAAAACGGCAGACCAAAACACAAACTAGCAACAAAAACAGGCAAATAAGCAGGAGCAAAAAGGCGAAGCCAGGAACTTTTGCCAAAGGGTCAGGACGTGTGCTGACTGCGAAATTAACGCCACCTGATGGCCGAAACGTGTGGAAAGAGTCAAACAAAAGGGTCAGGCCTTGGCCAGGCCAAGGGTTGCGTTGCGCATACGCCACGTGGCCGAGGAAAACATCAAACGGCGACTCGAGAAATGCGGTAAGGGCACTCCCGGCAATTTCCAGGCGGAGGTGCTTCCTAAACGAAAGCAGCCAGCCTCATAAACAGTTCACACAGCTGGGGTCAAACAGGAGCTCAGGCAAGGGAATACTCTTCTATAAAAAGGAATAATGAATGAAAATATATTTTTAAGTTCAAAAACATTTCCAACATAAAATGTTTTTTACACGTTTAATTGAGTAAGGTTTTAAACATGAACGAAAAGTAAATATAGAATTTTAAAAGTAAGTATATAAGTATACGTTAAAAACTTGCTTTTCTTAAACTCTTATTTGTTAATAACTTTTGGTATTGTGAAGAAAAGTTTATTAGAAATATTGTACGAAATGTAAAAAGTGTTCAAATATTTTTCCCAAGCATCGTTTCAATCGATTAATTGTTGCAAGTATGTTTGATTGCCAAAGCAATATCTATAAATCACACTTCTTTTATAAACAGCCAGCAGAAACGATTAATTATAAAATAACAAACATAAATGCTGGACATTCCAAAGTCACCCCTAATAAGAATAAAAATACAAATACATACATTATCTTTTTTTTATGTGGGCAAGACAAGCTCTTAGGTATTCCCGAAGGACTCTGATGGGTTGAAGCTCAGGTTAGGGCATAATCATAACAAGCTCTAATATTTCTGGGGTAGCCCTGCAACATGAGTCGCGTTTTGGGTTCGCTTCGCTTTCCCCGTCTGGCTTTGGCGTCTGGCAACTTTCACTGGGGGAATGCAGGAGGGTAGGGGGTGAAAAAAAGAAAAAAAAAACTGAGGTGAGCTAAGGAGGCGATGCAAAACAGCCGCAGACACACGCACACAGAAATAAACACACTTCCGCATCCGCCGGAAAGTTTTCTTATGTGTGTGTGGCGAAAATACCTAAACATAATCGAGGGTTGAAAGAAGGTGCGAGGGGACGCTTAAGGGAGGTTGTAGATGAGACTGGGGAGAAAGTGATGTTCCGGAATTTCCTGCCTACACCGGTAACATTTTCAATGAATTCCAATACATACAAATTTTGGGAGACTTGTAAGAATTTCAGTAAGCCTTAAGAAACTAGCTGCTGTTAATATTAACACTAATGTGCTGACAACCAATTTAATTTAGTTTACTTTTATATTTTCTGTGTTTCTTTTCATATCATTTTTTTTACCTAAAACGTAATAATTTTTTATTGTATACCTTCTCCTTCTTTATATGCCTAAAAAATTATTGATTTTTGCTTAAAGTTCCCTCGCGTGAGCTTTAACTTGGAAACTCAAAGAGGAGGCGTGTGCGAAGGGAAGGGGGCGCGACTTGGCTATCTAGGAATTTGTTGCGTAATTAAAAGCGCAACAGGGAGATTGCGGCGTCACCCGGAGGGCGTTATATATGGTAGATAGGTAGCCATAACATTCGGAGCAGAAAATTAAATAAATTTGCATGTCAAATGCGCATTAAAAGCGACGCGGGAAAAGGAATTTTCCCCCTGCCAATTTCCATACCTTTTTCTTTTTTCCCTTCCCATTGTTTCTGTTGTACCTTTTCCTGATTGTGACAACGGCCAAAAAGGATTTGCCACAGGACGAGACATGCAATCCAAAAAAAAGCCGGAGAAATGCGAGGAAGAACAGCAAAAACAAAGGAATATGCAAACGAGTGATACCCCACAATTCCCGCCCCCCGAAAACCATCCACCAATCTCTGGAGGAACAGCCAAAAACAACAAATAAATGTCAACAGAGACAGAGCTGAAAAAAATTGTACACTTTTTTGTTGTGCGCAAATTAAATTAAAATGTTAAGTCAAGAGGGAGCAGGCGAGGGGACTGCAATTTTGTTGCTAATGATTTTGGCTTGTTTGGGGATTTTCAGTTTTCGCCAACAGCAAACAGTCAACAAAAAACAAAAAAAAAAACAAAAACCAAAATGAAGCTGAAAAATACGAAATTCTAAAGAAATGTTAAGCCGGCTGGGGAAATGTATCCCCAGCCACTCCCACAACCGCCCACCACAAAAACCACATTTAAAGTAAACAATGCAATTTTCGCTTAACCAAATTAGTTCTTTGCTGAGAAGCGTAAGGAAATTGCTACAAAACTACTGTCGAATTTGTCTACCAAGGGAGCATTAATTGGCCACAAACAGAGAGAAACAAACTAGATAACTATGTTTTCAACTGAAATAGTTAATGCTTTTTAACAGACATTTGAAAAGTATATTTTTTTCGAGTGTATCAGTTAAACAACAATTTTTAAGCTCACCTGGCTTATTGGCAATATAATAAAATATAAAATAAAATGACTTTAGGTCAATTACATGGATGCAAAATCCATTTAAGCTTATATTTAAGCCAAAAAAATTTTTGCCAAAAACTATTAAACGCGTAACAATTTCAGCTTCATATTAAAACAGTTAAATTTTAGGGTCAAAGTTGATTTCCCATGGCACCACAATCCGAAACAATTCATAATCCCAATTGATTGTCATTTTACAATTGATAATTTCCCATCAAAATCAGTAGGTGAGCTTAACTATTAACCAACCATAAATCAGTCATTGAAAATGAATTATATTTAATTGCACATAAATATTCTGTATTGGCCCCAAATTGACTTGTCGAAATAAAAACAATAACAGTGGAGGAATCCATTGCAAAAAACATGAATAAACAATATTCAATAATAAACAAAACTGAAAAAGCACGCGCACGACAAATAAAATAACGAAATACATATGTTAATACGCTGCCCATCAATCAAACCAATCCAATTTCAGCTCAAAGGGAAACGAAACGAGTGCAAATATCTGTGAGCGAAAAAATATGCAAAGTATTTTTATGCGGAAAGTATTTTTATATTTTGCAAACATTATGAATCAATAAACGGCGGAATAAAAAGCTCCGTAGCCTGACTCCATAAAATCATGCAGAATATTCCCGTATAAACAGAAAGGAGTAGCTAGCATGGAAAAATTTGTAAACAAAATTTGATGGAGGGCAAAAAAGTGAATCACAGAGCCTGAGTTTAAACAAATATTTATGAGCCAGAAAATTGAGTTTTTCCCTTGGTAAAAAAGTAACTACTTGACACTTCCCCCCTTTGGCTGCTTGAGGGACAATAAAAAGCCCATTCCATATTGAGCCATTGACATGGCCATGTGTCTGTTGCCATGTTGCATTGATAGACTCCAACGTTGTCATGTTCTGGTGGCCCAATTTAATGTGCCATCAATTTTTACCCCACCTCCTCACTCTCTCTTCCCGTCCACTGTCTGCTGCCTATCACATCAAGGACCTCGGGCAGGCTGTAAAAAAAAAGGAGACAGACCAAAGAGATGGCTGCTCCTTACAATGCTCCAAGGAGCCTTCCCTCCGTGTCGCCTAAAATGCCATCAGCAAAATTGGAAAAATTCCTCCATATATGTATATAACATAATATATATAAACAGGCTGAGAATACGACAACTTCGATTGCGACTGCGATTCTTGGCTATAACTAGCATTGACATCTCGTTGTCCCCCTGCAAGGTTCCATACTTCTTGGGTACGGGGATATTGAGATGGGGTGGCCAATATCCTGGCAGTTTGAATCGAGGATATTGAGGCCTTATCTTATGGATGTGCGAACAAAAGTGTGTGCGTGCTAGTCAGGTTAGATTGGAAGTTAAGGAATGCTCCATTTAGGATTTGAATGCCAACAGCACAATTGCTGATGAGCACAATAAAACAGAGGCAAAGATAATTCTTGAAGAATAATATACAGGATCTGCAACCCAGGGTTATAGCTGAGCATACAAATTTTTAATACGGAAAATCGTTGCTTGAACATTTGGTTTAATTTGTTAAAAAAATAAGTTTAATGTGCAGTTTTTTATTGGTATTATTAAGAGTAGAAAATAAATAAAAAAGGTAGTTAATTTACTTCTTTATTTCAGTGGAATACACATTTTTTTTTCTGTAAACCCCTAGTTACACCCTTTGAGGACTTCTTTTGAACTTTCCCCAAAAGGTTTTCCATCACTCCGCCCCCCGAAATTTCGTTATCAACTTACACTCTGTTGAAACGCAAAGTAACTCGACGAGCAGGAACTATCTGAGAGGCAACAAATTCCGGCCAAGTATACACTGCACTCCCTTGGTAATCTACTTTAAGTGTGAAAGACAACCCCTACTTGCCAACCCCCAAGTGACAAATTCTTTTTACACCGTGCGTGCCAATGGCCTCCGGCTAAATAAAAGACATTGCCTCGAGTTGAGCATTTGCCGCTTTTTAGGCCTGACTACTTTGTCACCGAACCCAACAAGCCCGCACACCCACTTACACCAACCCCCACTCAAATACACACTAAATGCACATAAAAAACCAAGACTTTCTCCCTGGCTTTCTCCCAAAATTCCCTTTCGGCCTGCAACTCAACCAATTTGCGATAAAAATAAAACATATTGCTCAATAGACAACAACCAGGAGAAGGCCAAAAGGTAACTTTTGGGAAGGGGGAAGGATCGAAAGACATGGCTGAGCGACGAGGGATTTCCCACTGTGCCACACGTCGTATACGCGATGCGGGCCAACCGGCGGCTCAGGGCGGGAAAACTTTCACAGTTGCAGTTGTCACGTGCCGCATTTGCTACCTAAACATTTTTACTCGACTCGATTTGTATTTTCCGTTTTCCGGCTGCTATTTTCTTATGTATTTTGTTCACTTCTCAAAAGCAAGAGGCAAAAGGAAGAAGGGATCGTGACTTTGCTGCCTCAATTTAAATAGGGCTTAGCCGGGTTTTACTTTCAAAATTTATCTTAGGTTTTTGTTTTTGAGTTCTTAAAACAGATTTGATATATACAGTATTTATTTTAAATACTGTGTACCTTGGATATAATTCAAATTTAAATTAAATTAAATTTGAATTTATACATAATTTATATTAAATTATTTAATAAATATATTTTTGTGCCAAAGAAAAAGAATAAATAAGTTAATATTGAGAAACGTTTAATAGTTCAATTTTATTTTTCAAAAATATTTTTTATGATAAAATCCTTTTGCAAACAAGTTTTCCATCAAGGGCATCCAAATTGCGCTGAACCGTATTTTTAAATTGGCCAATGTATCTCAGGTTTTTATCTATGTAAGCAAAAGTTTTGGGGTGTAGCAAAATTTCTACCCACTAAGTGGATGTCTAAAAGTTTTCGGCAGTGGGGATGTATTTGCTCAACGGTGGGGGTGTTTATCGAAGCGAAAGGGGTGCACTAAAATTCGCACAAAACACGAATGCATTTGCAGTTGCATCTGCAAGGGGATTACATTTCATTTATCGATTGATTTGAGGGGCATGGCCAAAGTTGCCCCATAAACTTTTATCTGCGCCAGGTGAGTAAAATCATTCGATTGCATTTGCATTTGTGTTTCGAGCTGCATTTCCAACTTTGTTGATTTCAATCTATTTTGGCATTAGGCTGCCAATTGGGGCTCAAATCGGATAATTCAATAAGCCGAAAAGTTCGTTTGAAATCAGGAGAAGAAGATATAAAATATACGTCTATAGACTATAGTTACATTTGTTAGACAACTTATTTTACATTTGGTTCTTTTAAAGTTCATGTGTGCTCTTTTTCCGGTAAGCACTTAGAATTTGCAATTCATTTCTCTGCTTTCAATGGCTTTCCACAGGCTCAGGAAAATTCCCGGCTGAGCGTGAATAATTCATCTAGCCTGAGTTATGGGCACAGCTTGAGACTGATGCTAAAATATTAGTCGGGCATAGCCAGGTAGCTTCTGCCATAATCACTCAAAAGCATTAAACATGATAAATGACACCCGTACAAGTAGAGCAACCCAATCCCCTTCCCCCTTTCCCCCCAACTCCCCCCCTCTTTGTGTCCTTGGGTAACATAAATTTTGTTCGGTGGCTGACGTATGATACATAAAATATGCAAGTATTTTGGGGAGAACTTACCTCTTTTTTTGGGGTACTTAAACTAACACATAAAATGTCACGCTTGATAGCTTCAAAAAGATAAATGCAAAAAAATGTGTACTCTGTTACAACTCATTTCATTAATCTAATATTTATTAAATTGTTTCCCTAGTTTTAAATAGCTTGGTAAAGATTAAATAAACCATAAAATTGAAAACAAATTATTTACGCAAGCCAAAACAACAAAATTTACCATTCAAAAATATTTTGTTTTATTTTTTTGTATGCTGACTTTTAAAAATATTATTTTCCTTTTTCTAGATTCGATTTTCATAATTTAGCCTCCAGCTGTTGTTCTTTTTTGCAAATCCAATCAACGGCAAGTTTATCCATAAAAATCCCTCAAATATAACCCCAAATCTTGGACCCGAAAGGGAGCCACTTGTAACCCTTTTTTTCTATTTTTTTTTTTTTTCGAGTCCAGCACACCAATTTATTGCTAAAAGCTGCCAACAAGCTAGAAGAAAGGAGGTCCGATGCGAGAGGAACAGTGGCAGCCATATGTTCCAAATTGACCACAGCATCATAAATTTTGGAATTTAACATGTGAGGCGGCAGTCTAGGGAGCTGACCACCGGCCAGCAAAAGTATATATATATATATAGATGTGAATGTAGGGAATATATAGAAAAACTGCAGATTGAGGGCAACTCCAAGCAACTTCGACAGTTACTTCAACTTCTGCGTGCATAAAACATGAATTAAGGTAATGAAAATTTATTGACTGCCTCTCTCAGCGTGCTCATAAAAGTTACAAGGTCATTAAGAATGCATGGCTAGGGAGGTTGGGTCTGGTTTATATATACACCACCCCCTTTACCTCCCCCGCCGAAATATCTTTTTAATCGCCGCAATAAAAATTTGAAAACAAACATTTATATATCTTTTTTCAGCTACATTTTTCACACCATTTTGTGCAGAACTTAAAAAACAAATTTCGACAATTTTCTTGTAGGTTTTTTTTCGGGAACAATTTTTCATGCTCGCCGCTATGGAAAATCGTTTTCCAATCACGTAACACAGCTGGAATTTTATTGCTGCGTGTTTTATTAAAAAAGCGAAAAGGAAAAACAGAAGAAGACCGAGAGGGAGATCCCGAAATCGTTGAACGCATTTTCGCAGAGCGTTGTAATAATAAAAGTTTTCCGCGGGGGAGGAAATCGTGGAAAGCCACCACAGGACAGGGACCGAAATCTGGCGCAGAGCGAGTGCAAGCTACAGATGCACAGAGATATATGTGCATATATCCTTTTGGGTTTTCGTGGGGTGTTCGGGGCAGACCATATAAATCAACCCAAAAGCGCACACACTTATTTGGCGCTCTGCGGCACTATGAAGTCCCGAGTTGTCCTCCTCTTTTTTATTTTATATTTTTTTTTTTGGAGCCGGAGTCCTCTGGCTTAGAGTATTACGGATCGGTTTGTTATGCCAACTGCGGGGGGTCACTCAAGCCCTGCATGTGCATGTAGATCATGGGATTCCCGCTAGAAGGTAATTGCTGCTGTTATCCTACAAAGAGAGCATTGTTAAACTTTGAAATCCAGACAGAAAATTGTTTGTCAGAAAAGTAAAAATTCATACAAATTGCATAAGCTGTATATATACACTATTTAACCAAAACATGCACTTTTTGAACGTGCTCTAAAATAAGATATTTAAATACTATTTTGAACAGAAAGCATACCATGTATACATTTTTTGCGAGAACAAAAAGAGTACATTTATCTTCTTAAAATTTAAAAACATATTTATTTTTATTTTTTAGACCTAACCAAAGTTGAAGGATATGTAAAACGGATAGAATAGAAAAACTTTTCATAAAGAGCATTTACGCGTCTCCATTGTGTTAACTTTCTTTTTTCCTTATTTTTTATTTTATATTTTATTTGGGTTGAGGAAACAGGAGTGGCAGCTGTTGCTACTTTCGCTGGTGCATGTTGCCTTGGATCCTTCGCAATGTAGCGAAACAGTTTCCCCATTTTTTTTACCCATTGCATTTATTTATCATATTCCTGCTTTTGTTTCAGAGGGGGCGTGGCGGGTCGAGGGCGGGACTGGGCCAACGGGTCGCATGATGAATGCAGTGGGCATTAGAGGAAGGAGCGTGCGGTCGGTTGCAGTGACCAGGGAATTTATTTGTTTTGTACTTATGGTGTCATAAAATTGTTTTAAGGCCAACTTAAATAAAAACACAGAATGCTGAAACCCAAGAACGGCAAAAGACTGAAGCAAGTGGGGCAAAAAATCCAGAAAAAAAAACAAAGAAGAGAATAAATGGGGACGAAATCAAATGGTCATTGGGGAGAAAAGCGGGAAAGTGCTAGGAAAATGCATAGCATGTCGTTTTCTGCTTATTTTCTAAATTGAAAATACTTTGCGTTATAATTTTTCAATGTGAGTATCTCGGGAGGAAAGAGAATTGAAAATGGGTTTGGTATTAGAGTGAAGAAGTGCAAAAGAAGTTCCCGCAGAGAAAGCGGAAATATATGAAGCAATATACTATTATTGCTAGAATTAAAAATATGCTTTGTATATGAAAGAGTTGATGCTCCAAAATAAACTCCTCTAATTAATTATAAACGACTTCAAAATTGCAAATATTTTTATACAACCAAATGTATGTATGTAAGCTTTATTCGATTTTTTACTGTGTTTGTTTTTGCGGAATAATTTATGAATAATATTTGCATAACTATTAGCTTTATAATTTAATATTAAATTTTTGTCATAACTTTATACAATATTTATAATGAGTAAGTTAAGTTTAAGCTCAGAAAATACACATAAGAAGGATAACTGCATTATTAATTATAGAATTGCCTGCACTAACTACTCTTTTTGACTTTCGACTTAACTTTGTTTTCTAAGATCGTTTGGCTTACTCTTTGAATGAGCAGAGTTTCTTGAACTTTTTTTCTTTTGACATGAGTACGATTAACCCTGACTTGCTTACCTTCTAACTTCTTTTGAATAGCTGCAGTTCCTACTTGGATACGAAACCTTGTAAGGCAACTCGTAACCCTTTACCATAAACCACTTTGACTAAGGACCCTCTTCCTCGCTTTCTCCTTCCTTTCATTATTTTTATAGCATGTAATGGGTAGGGGGAAATATTCTTTTCGCCTTCTGCCCTTGGGCTGCATTTAGATATTTCGCTAAGCTGCATAATGAAATGTTTGCAAGTGCTTAGCAATGCAAATTCGCGGGCCCTCAGGTGTGGACGATGGTCCAGGATCCTAGAAAAACTAGATGGAAATTCTCCTCGGGCAGCACAAATTATCTAATTAAAGCAGAGTAAAGTTCCTTGCCACTGTCAGCAGCTGAGGCTTAGACCAGGCTTTAAGCTTTCTATGCAAATAATCCACAAAGGAAAAGTTACAAATTGTGAACCGCTCGTGGGGTCCAGAGGGGGGAAAATTATGCAAAGGACCAACTTTCCGTTGCAGCTATCTGAAAACGCCACTAAGCAGCTTTAAGTGTCTGTCAATGTCATATTTTTTGCGAAGCTTACAGCAATTTTTTGGTGCTTCATACTTGTACTAGCTGATAAGCTTAAAACAAATGCAAAGAGTCAAAAAGGAGAAGACAAAAAATAACATGGAAAATGGAAGGAATACAGAAGTTGGAAAGGGTGAATACCAAATACGCTATGACTGCGAGACAGATCATTAGCATTTAAATACGACACTGTTTCTAAGGGATTTTAACTAGGAATACAAATAAAGCTATCAATTATTAATGTACTCATAAATTTAATAATTTTGGAATCTTTGAAAAGAAGCTTTAACTTTTTACATGTTAACTTTAATCCTTACCAATACACTTCACATTCAAGGAATTAAAAACAGGCTCAAATGCTTATGTTGTACCTCGAGGATAACAAGGAAGTTCAGTCAGAAGGAGACTTCCTGCTCGTTGTTCGTATCGCTTTCCCATTTCCTCAACCCTTCCCCCCGATTACTGTCCAACTTGCCTCATAATTAAGTAATCTCCCCGACTATGCAGCTCACCTTAAGCTGGCAACTGGGAGAACGACTTGGAGTCTCAGGGGCCAGAAGTCTGGAGACTTGGGGACTGGGACAACTGGTTTCCACACCATAACGGAGCTTTTGAGACAGACTGGCAGCATGAATGAGCCGGGTAACCGAAAAGCGAATAAAAAAATTAAATTTAAGGCAAATTTTTCACCGAGGTTGGCAGAGAAAAAGAACCAGAGACTAGCGACTCCAACGGTAGCCGAAGTCCGCACTGCAGGCATCCCAATCACAATCAGTGAGCTTGCGATGCAGAACAGTCCAAAATACACATGCAGAAAAAAGGACAAATATTTAGAACTCCCTAATTGAGAACACTGAGGCAATTGGTTGGGAAAAAAAGTTCAGAGAAGTTTTTGTACTGTTTAAAATTAAAATGTATGTCATTCAAGGCGTTCATTTAAAACCTAAAATGATAGATGAGTTGTAAAGAAGATTTTAAAAATAGCTTTCTTTTCTTTTTAATATCAAGTAGTATTCTTTAAACTTAGCACATGAACAATTTTCGATTATTTTTTTGTTTTAATACTTTAAAGATTTGTACTTCTCTTCAGAAATATTAAATACGATTTAAGCTTGTTTGTTTTTGAAGTGCACAGGAGAGGACCCGACTGAGCATATCTTATTACCACTGCAGAGAGAAGTGAGGGACTTATATTACCAAGTAGCCAAGGCAACTTTAACTGCCGCTCGCTTTGACTTTGACACATGTTATGAAATTTGAATAGATCACCGCGAACATTACGGCCGGAGTGAAGTTGAGAGGTGAGGGGAGCACATAATGATGCAGCAAAACCTGTACATCTGTACAACTTGATTTCTTTTTTGAAAATATATCCCGTGAGTTCTCCGAGAAGAACATCTGTACAATGAGTTAACATGAATTGAGTGCCAGTTAAATAAAGCTGTTCGCCAGCAAAGATTTTAGATGGGATAAATTGAGGAAAGTGGGAATAGATTGAAAAATTGATTTCTAAACCGGAGAGCGGCAAATTGATGGGAGGCCTTAATATAAATTTCTTTTGAAAAGTTGCGTATCATCTTAAATTGGAAATGGATGAAGGGCATTGGAAATAACAAAAAAAACCAATAACAATTTCACAAAAGGTGAAACATAATCAAGGCGTAAACGTTGCATAGAAACTGAAGAAATATATTTAAAAATCATAAATCGAAATATAACAAAATAATTTGATATGTATTTAATATAATAAATATGTTACAAGACTTTATTATAGGTTAACTTGTTAAGAGACAACGAGGAAGGAATAAAAATGAATTCTGCCTTAAAGCTAGATATTATTTTGAAGCTTATTTCAGGAATCACCTTTTTAAGGAACTTATGGCAGGTATGAAAAGCGTCATTAAATTTCCATCAAACGCAGCCCCACCCATCGCTTAGTTCCATGCAAACCCGCAGCTTATTTTTTAAAGTCTCAGTCTCCCTCGGCTGGGCGCATTAAACCTGGAATGCTCTGAGGTCCATCAGAAGGACAGTGACCGCTGGTGCACCTGGGGGCAACATTATCTAATCGGATGGGGCTAAGGCATCGGCGGAGACTTGCACTTAACCCATTAGCCGCAATTGCCACGGCAACGAGCTGCAACCGGAGGTGGAAAAAGGTTAAGACCGTAAGACGAGCGAGCTTTGTGCGCGAGTCAATAATTTTCATAACTGCCGCTTAATTGAGACATTAGCCATAATTGGCCCTAAGTGAGTGTAATACAAGCGACAAAAGCGGCCACATCAACTTAAGCGCACTGAAGTGTTAAGACGGCGATAAAACAAAACCAAAACGAAATCGGAAAAGAGGACATTGCCTTCGAGATAGTTCAGTTTGCCTATTATACATTGAGAAAAAATATAGCCACGTTTCTGTAAATAAAAGTGAAGTCAGTACAAAGCGCAAAGAGTTTTCGTTTAAGAAAAATGTTTATACAAATATGTAAATATAAATTAATAATAGAATACCCGAGGTTTGCCAAATATTTTGTATAATTGTGTTATCATTTTATTTTTATTTCCTATCTAAAACTGTTTTATTTAATTTCCTGTGCAGGGGAGTTGAACCCCAACATACAGGGTGCTTCTGCTCGCCTGGGCGTGAAATTGGCAGAGGGGTGAAAATCAAAGCAAAGTGGCCAAGTGTGTGGCAGGCAAAATGTGTCAATAAATTATTTCAGCTTGGCTCTCGCTCAGGTGTTAAATTGTCTTCAGCAGGCAAGGGGTTAAGGCTGGAGCCAACCAACCCCCCAGATCCAAAATCCATCGATGATTTGTCAGCGCACGTGTTGCACATGTCAACTGCGTAAATAACCGGGAAATTGGCCAGCAGCAGTAAAAGCAAAACTGCCAGAGACAAGAGAAAGTCGAGACCCTCGAGCAGTTGGCGAACCATGAAAATTTCTACACCACTTGGCGACATTTCCCTTCGATTTTGCCCCGCCAATCGCCAAACTGCAATCAGTTTCTCTTTGGCTCACTTGTCGTATGAGTGATTTATTGCCTCTGACTCCTCTTGACCATCGCCCGAATCGAATTCAAATAATAAAGTTGAAATTAGTTGCGGTCCGGAATGGAAATGGCCAAATTGGAATTGCAATAGTTTTATGGGAAAAAACGAATAAAAACAAAGCTAGGGAAACAATAAAATTGATGAATCGCATAATACGGGCAAGGTTGTGGATTTTGGGGAGGGAAACATTTGTGGCCAAGTTCGGTTTTGGCTTGGCAAAGTTTTACCAGGAGGAAAACTGCGATTGTTATCGCTGGCAGATGAAACTGGGTTAGGCAAACAGCAAGAGAAAATATAATAAAATCTAATAAAATGAAAACCAATTATGAAATATTTAAAGTCCTAACCAGATAGAGACCGTTTAAAATTGGCCATGCAAATATTTAACTACCTCAGGTCTTTGCTTAATATTTCACACATCAAACAAATATCCACAGGAGTACAATAAAAGTGAAAAATGGAATCAGTTTAATTTAAAAATTTTGTAAGGTATGGTTTCCGTAAAATTTATGAACGCATCTTCGCCTCAGAAATTCTTTGTATATATAATTATGTGCATCTGCTGAATGTCAACATCCTGGCTATTGAAAGCATCTATCAACGCATGGCCATAAAATTTGAGCACCCAGCTGGACGACTCCTCCCTATGATAAAGAGGCTATTGACTATTGGTGCCTAGAGCTGTGATTTAACCGCGGGCTGGGAAGACGACTCCATAACAACTTCGGCCTACACCCAATCCCACCTGGAGCCACTCCAATGGAAAAGCTCTTCCTGGGGCAACTCTAGTCAGCCATATGTGTTGAGTGATAAAGAACATGTTAATGGCTTTTAATCAATTTGCAATTTTTCCTTTTTTTCTATAAAGTTTTTTTTTTATTTTGTTTTGGCTCACTGGGCTGTGATGTAATATGTAATGCGAAATTGATATTGCTATGATGAAGTGGAAGGAAAGTGGGATTGGCGGGGGAATTCACTAGATTTTCTACATATTTTAATGATAGTTTAATTTACGGCAATTAAAACGGTCTACACCAGACCTCAGCTGACTCTAGCTGCGATTATATAATCAGTGAGAGAAGACAACAACAAGCAGCACCACCAGAAGAAGCTCTCCTCTGCGGGTCTTGCATAATGATCAGTTTTCTCAGTAGTGTTGTCGGTTTTATTTAAATAAAAGTATTTTTTTAGATTTTTAGAAGAAGTAGTAACATTTTCTTATTGATTATACAACAAAATATTGGATATATATCTATTTTTTCTTAATAAATAAAGAGTGGTACAACCAATAGAGACTTACTTTAATTATATAGTTATTATATAGATATTATATTTAATAAAAATAACCTATCAAGTATTAAGTAATAGTCAGCTATAGCTAAAAACAGCAAATCCGGCATCACGAGTCCTCTTCCTCCGACTCCCAAGTGATTTCCGCTGCTGGCCTGCGCTTTGGCTTCCTGACTTGGCATCGATCTCGAGCCCACCTGGCTGGGATGGGATGGCCCAGATGACTCTGGCTCTGGCTATGGCTCAGACCTCCACTCCAACCAGTTATCGGGGAGGCAGCATCTTGCCAGCCATCCATGGCATTCGAAAGCGTCGAGTTGCGGCGACAGCAACTTGATATGCAGACAAGGAAGACAAAGTGGCAGGATCGTCAATTAATTCTCTAGATGTTGAGTGATTTCCAACAGATAAAAACCTTCGAAAGCCGAAGTGTGGATAAAACGTTGCATTCTAACCATAATTTAAGCCGACTACTCACAAGAAAAAGTTACATTAAAGTTTAAACAGTTAGGAGTCAGGAAGCAAAAAAAACCGAGTTTAGGTATATAGTGTTTGCAATAATATATAAATCTAATTGAAATAAAATAAATTAAGAAAGTATACTCGTATTGATGATTTCGATTTTAATTATTTGGAGAATTTAAAGATCCTTTTCTACTCAAGAGTTGGAAGGCGTAGAAGAAACTGCCATTCAGAATCCGTTCTTTGGCCGCCACTCTTGGGAGAATTGCCTTTCTTGATTGATCCATTTATAATTGGCAGATAATTATAGCTCCATTAGCATCAAAGCCCTGGGCAATAGCTACACTTTCCTCTATCGGCGGCACTCCAGATTCTTCAGCGGCTAGTTTGGCGAGTTGCTTAATTAGCGTTTGTCGTGTTCGGGGTGTGTTCGCCCGAATTGTCGCGTTAATTGATTTTAAATGGGCAGCATAAGTATCCTTCCTCAGATAATTGGCCACAAGGAGGTGATGAATGGACAGCGTAATGGTAACTAGATTGCGCCCAGTTGATAGGGCTCTTCCACCATATGCAAAATAAAGCGTGCAGGCCCAAGGTGTCGATAATAAGTATAATAAGTGAACTCCTGCCTTTCCTCGAGTTAATATGATCCCATAAAAAACTTGTACTGTAGGTATATATTATATTCAAATTTATTTTCTGCTGGGAAATAATCAGGAGATGTAGCAGATTATTCCGGGCAAGAAAAGAGTGCAGCTTTCGATAATGGTTTAATCATTTGTAATAGAACTGAACTTGCACTTCAAAGGATGTGTTAAATAACCTTTACGGATAATAAAAGAAGGCTAAATCAGTCAACATTTTTAAAGGACTTGACTTTTTTCTGATTATTTCTGTACTTCAATTCAGTTTGATTTTTACTGTTAAATATTTATGCAGCAAATTTTCAGTCCTAAGTGCGCAACTTTCAATAGCTCATAATTAGCCATCCATAGGTCTACAATTTATCCATTCGCTTAATCCCTTTGACAATTTAACTTTAAAGCAGGATTTTAAGTCGTTGCAACTGTCGCAGCTCATTAAGCATCCAAAGAATTTTTGGACCGCGACAAGGTCTGGAACACAGGGCATGGCTTACTCGATCATAAATTAGCAGCAATTTCATTTCGCTATTGGAATTGACGGCCAGTGCCGCGCAACACCCTTCGGTTCCCATCCCAGTTCCCCCTATTGCCCCAAAATGGCAGTGGCACCAACTGGGTCCATAAATCAAAAGCAGAGCACGGCGTTTAATACACTTGACGTCAGATTTCCGCGACAATTTGCGCATGAATTAAACATAAAAGCAAGTGAGGTATACACGAGTGGAATGCCCTAGCACCGCCTATCCTCCAACCTCTCTACTCCTGGGATCTTATATAGGGCGGTTGGGTGTTTTTTTGGGAGAAGGTACACCTTTTTGTGCACTGAAGAAAACTGCTAAAGAACAGATTTAACTGGGAGGTAGAACCGAAGATTTTTTTTGTTTGATTTGAAAGTGCCAAATATATGTTCTTATAATTGTTGAAAAATTTAAAATATTAACAATTCATGTTTATTCAATTTTTATTTTATTTAGAGTTTTTTTCAATTATTTTTTTAGTGCAGTTTCCCTGGCGAGCGGGCAAATAAAATCAAAGTAGGTAACACGCGCAAATAAAACACTTGACACATTAAAACAGCAACAACGGCCGCACACATGGGTGGCCCAAAAGGGGGGCCCTCGAGTGGGTGCCTTGGGTGGGGGCGAGCTGGGCGCTAAGGGAGCTCAGGGGGCGTGGCAACGCCATGAGCAATGCGGCAACAAATTTCCATTTTGTCGCTGAAGCGATGACGACGCCATGCAAATAGGAGACACTCCACGGACCCCTGACAACGGGGACGAGCGAAATGAGCAGGATATGAGGATGCATATATCTCGGATATATATACATATACATACACCTCGCACATCCACTCACGCATTATGCACGCCTGTCTATGGTTGTGCGTCGGAGTGTCATACATACAAATTTAACGAGTCGCATTTATGATACCACAGACAAGTATAATAATTTCAATTAACGACACCCACGGGTGTTTTTGTGCCGTTGCAGGCTTATCCTAGGGATGCTGTGGCAATAGAGGTTGCGGGGTGAAAGGAAAGCGGGAGAAAGTGTGCAACAGTGTGCGAAAGAGATGGGCTAAGTCACATTTTAATGAGCTGCGTTGATTGGGTTTACTTTAAGTAACTATTTCAAAGCAAATCCGATTAGCTAGAGTAATTAAAGATTTTTTTAATTTTTATTCTTCTCCCAAAAAATTATTAAAAATAGGTTTGAAGGATTAACAGTTGGCTAATAAAAATCTATAATTTTTAGATGTTTCCCAACCAAATTCAGGTTATTTTATTTCCCTGCGAGTTTTTCTCCTTAAAATCATAACAAGTGAGAAAAGCGACTGTTTATCGCACATTTGCCAACATTCTGCTCACATAAGGATAAAGTATGCCTACTTAACTTTTATAAGGCTTAGGCGTTATGGGTGAAATGAAGAAGCAACAGTTGATGAAAATATTGCGAAAGCCGATGGGAATTTGAGGATGTACGTGCTTCCTGGGCAAAAGGAGCTTCAGTTACCTGGAGAAAAGAGTGTGTATGCGCATTATTACGCCGCTAATTAACTAAACGCACACACATGTACCTACACACTCACCTCGGCCACACTCCTTGGCCAAGTTTTTACAGCCTTCGCCATCTCATCAGCATAAAAGTTTTTAATGAGCCATTTTGTTACTCTTGACAACGCCCCCGTTGTCGCACTTTGCGCATCTCGGGGTGTAATTCAAATGCGAGGCGAATTTGTTATGACAAGCTCAGTTGACACATTTTAATTAAATTTAATTAATGCATTCGGCAGCATCCCGCTCCACTGCGTAAGCCAAAACATAATGCCGCCGCAGAATGAATGAGCATAAAACCAGGAGTGTGGAATTCAAGAGTGAAAGTGATGTGTATTTTGTTTTATGATGTGTTACATTTGTCGCCTCAATCGAGACAGGTTGTACATTTGGACCACGTATAGAAAAATTCAACCTTCATAAAATAATGAAGTGGGTAATTAAAGAATGGTTGGGGTGGGACTTAGAGTCTGCTATCACACAAATTTAAGCTTTTTCAATGAAAATTTAATTTTATTGTTATTGGCCCATACTTTATTCATGGAAAGGAATTAAAATTTAAATGCCAACTGCACTTTAGTTAATTAAAAACGTGCGAAACTATGTTAAACGAAATTGAAAAAAAAAACTAAATTGTCACATTTGTAATAATAAAATATTTCAACTCATGTTTATTATCAGAGAGTTTGTTTTATACACATTTTATTTCAAAACAAATGAAGTCACAAATTATAAATTTTTCATTTAGGTGTATTATTGACTGATTTGGATTTTTGCGTATTTTGTTTCCTTTCTTCGGCGATCTCCATGAAAACCTCTTCCATTGATGGCTGTGATAACGAGTAGTCGGCCAAATGCCAGGAGCCGCGCTTTCCTTCGACAAATTCGAACATTTGCGACCAGCTGCTATTGTCATCAGGAATATGAAATGTAAGCCTGCCACTGAACTCGTATATTTCTCTTAAGATAAAATAATATTGATTAAATAACATTATTATTATAATCCTCCTGCTGGATTTTACTTACTTTATAGTTGCATCTGGGAATTTTTTAACAAGTTCATTTTCGATCTTTAAAAGCACATCAGCCATGCTGAAGAGATTGTTAAAATTATATTTATTTAATAGTGCGAAGATCGAATTGATAACTTACTCCTGCGTATTGGCGTTTATCGTTAACTTCAGAACCATTCCCCTTGCAATTTTGTTCTTGACATGCTGGTTCGAACCCATGGCGTAGATACTTCCGTCCACCAAGATAACACATTTGGAGCACAGGGCATTCACCTCGTCCATGCTGTGGGATGTGAGCAAAACGGCCTTGCCGGTGCTGGCCTCCTCGCTTATTAGGGTCCAAACTCTAAGCCGGGAAGCGGGATCCACTCCCGAATTGGGCTCGTCCAAGCAAATAAGTGATTTAGCCCTACAGGCGATCGCAGCCGTGATTTTCCGCTTGGTTCCGTCACTGTAGTATTTAATCTGTCGATAAACAAACATTTTTTGGTCAAATATCATTTGATTTAAATAAATTTATTTAATTAGTTAATTACAAATGTATTTATTGATTTAAGTGGAGATTAAGATATCGTACTTTTGATATCGCAAAAAAAATATGTATGGGATAACACATCTAAGGAAATATTTTTGAAATTATTAGAAATATAAATATTTTTAAGATTTTTATAACTTAAATAAATTTGCCCTTTAAAAGCCTTACCTTTTTATCCAAATGCTTGGTGAATCCGAACTGATCGGCCAGCTGCTCACATCGTTCTTTCAGTATGTCTGATTTAGTTCCTCGTAGCATCAAAAAGAATTTGACCATTTGGCGACCCGTGTAGAATTCGAAGAGCGAGTCGAATTGTGGGCAATAACCGATTTCTTTCAGTGCTGATTTTCGATTCTTTTTCATGCTATAGCCAGATATGTATATATTGCCTCCGTCTATCGAATGTTCGCCAACAATCATTTTGAACGTACTTGTCTTGCCAGCTCCATTGGGTCCAAGTAGACCCACACAATAGAACCTGCAAGTTCTCTCAATTAGTTTCGAAATGTAAACTGAAAACCACATTGGATAAATATATTAAAAAGACAACGAACGAATAACGAAAGATGGATAATTAATCTTACTTTATATCTGTACAATATTATATTTACAACTTAAACTTACGTTACTGGGCTTTCGGTTATTAAGAATATAATACGTATAGTAAAAGCTAAAAGAGTTTTTAATCTATATTAAATACGCCAACATAATTTACTTACGGCTTCACGACAAAGGATATATTGTTAACCGCTAAAGGACCGCAGCAATAATTTTTGGAAACCTCTGCTACGACTAAGGCCCGACTGCCAATTTGATCTGAGTTCATACTTTTTATTTTCTCCGCCTCCTTGAGAACTTTTGGGTCATTAATATTACTTTTTCGCTGGACTGGGCAGCAATCTTTCAAAGCATACCACAAACAACCGCCATACTCAAAAAGTACTATTATTATCGAGAAAAGAATGGCGCCAACAATCAAGCAAATTATCTCAGGCCAGATTATCAGATCTGTCAATAACATAAGAATTTAATGGCATAAAGTAACATATTTAAGACTTACATTCACAAACGCAGTGTTTTACCGAGTTAGCAAAAGGGTTAACACAATTGATCTCGCGTTCACCTTCACTTTCTATATATCCTGGACTGCACACATAGAAGTGCGAGAAGCATTTGGCTAAGCTTAGGTAACCAGCTACCATAGGATGTAGGTTGGCAACATATACAATAACATACACGTATGTACGTAAATCTGGTATATAAATTGCCATTGTTCCAAAAATACTTAAAATTGTAGCCAAAAAAAAACCTAAAAGAAAAGAAATTTATAATAGGGGTACTGGAAATATATGCTGAATTGGATGCATATGTATATAATATAATATAATATATATAATATATATATATATAATATGTAATATATAATATATGCATATAAAACCAATATAAGTTTAACAATTTGCATGTTTTCTTAAACGACTCTGAATTTAAATAGTGATAATTTCATTTGAAAACTTTAAACTATTTGGTCCCGGTTTTGACACATACCTGAAAGTAGGACCAAGGACACTATCAAAACTGAGGCCGAAAACACCAAAATCATGAAGTAGCAAAATATCAGGCCCGTTAATCCCATTAAAAGGAGCACCAGCAGCAATTGTTCCCAATGAGCGGATTTGTAAAGGGGAAGAATTAGGACCAGAACCAAAATTAAGTAGACCATCATGTCGATGAGAAGGTTAGTTAGCCAATAGGATATCATGCTCAGCCCGGAAACCTCTTGTTGCATTTTCATGTGCGAGTCCCTCTCCACGATAATCATGCTCGAGAACAGGATCAGAGCGATGCATATGTAGATATAAACGTTTAATTTCTTTGCCGAGTTATCCTTGTCTATAAATATGTCCTCCTTGAAGGGAGCAGTAACTACTTCCAAGTTGATTTGGGGTCCAAGAAACTCATGGGCCAGGACATTGTAGAGCAGGTTAAGGGTCATGGGCCTCGCATGAACAAAATGTCGGGGGCCAACCCATCCAACCAAAGGAGTTTGCACGCTGACTGCAAACGGCATGAAAACAATCTCGCGACGTCCCTCTTTCGTTTTCGAAGCTTCCTCTAGGTACTCATCCACGGTTAGGGACGTTTCCTTAATTTCGATGTCATCTCCGATCACCCTCGAGAGGGTATAGGGTGTAGGTCTTATTCCTGTCGAGTTACCCGGATCTGACAGCAATGCGGAGACATCGTACCGATCGTACACACCGAAATTCATGTCCAACCTGATCAAATCTTCCGATTTGTCAATCCGCAACAACATCAATAGGAAGTAGAAAAGGGGAACCAACAGGAGCACCAGGAAGTAAACCTGATGTTATATAGTTAAGTTTTATAATTGATAATTGATTCAAAGAGCGGGAAATGTAATAAAATTATTATGTGCATCTTTGAGTTTAAATATTCAATATTCAAATGTTACGTATTTTCCGTATTTTAAAAAAGCAATTATGGTTAAATCAAGGATGTCTTAACTCTTATTACCTTATAGTCGTAGAGAAACAAAAACTTCTTGGTCCCCAAGGCCCCCCACTGATAGCAACATTTGTGTACATTTTTATCCTCATCATCGCTCTCAAAAGATTCATCGTCGTCATCTTGATTTTTGTCAGCACCACCATCCTTTCGAGGTGCTTGGAGATCCTCCGCCCCAAAAGTCATGAAAATCTCCTCTAGACTCACGGAACTTATACCAAATCCCCGAACACCCAAATCATCTCTCTTGCGTTCCAAGTCGCGGAAAAGCGCCGAAAACGATTTCGACTTCTTGAGCGGCAGCTTATAGCAAACATCACGGCCCTTGGTGCTATATGGCGTTATTGTACCCACGTGACTGGATATCAACGCGGAAAGCTTATCCACTTCACATCTTTTTCTAGTTTCGCAGGTGAGCAGGCAGGAGGCATCCACCAGGTTCTTGAGAAACGGCATCGATCCAATGCAGCGCAGTGTTCCTTCGCTTATGATGACCATACGATCGCAGAGGACCTCTGCGTCTTCCAGTTCGTGGGAGGTTAGCATGATGGTGCAGCCCTCCTTCGACTCCAGGATCAGTTTCCACAGGTCCCGCCGGGAACTGGGATCCAATCCGGTGCCGGGTTCGTCGCAAATTAGAACCTGGGTGGATACAAAAGTTGTTATCCCCAAGCCATAAAATTAATTTAAAATTAATTTTTAATAAAAAATGTGGTCACTAAAAACAAGGTAATCGAGTAAAAAAGAGCAAAATGGTACAATTGGAAAACTTTTTAAACATACCCGTTACAAATTTGTGACAACACACATGTTACTGTACTGTGAAGATGTGACCAATCATTGCAATTGAATGACAAATCGCAGATACGAAACGACTGCATGAATCATGCACATTACTATTGCAAATACGGTCACACGAGTCCACAAGTAAAAGCGAGAATACAGTGTTAAAAGATCATATAATTTCTCCAACTTTAGAAAATAGTGTTATGAAACAACCGATAGAATGAGTAAGGTTACATTAACTAAGTGTCAAGTCACTTGACTCAAGTGATTAAGTAAGTTGCGTTTTAACGATACTATTTTGTTCTTAAAAATCAACTAATTATCAAATATTTTATATTGCGTTCACAGTACCTTGACGCCCCCGCAGAGGGCACAGGCGACGCTCAGCCGCCGCTGAGTTCCGCCGGAGAGGTTCCGGACTGGCGCCCTCCGATTGCTCTCCAAATTGAGCTTCTCCAGGTACTTTTCGACCTCGGCCTTGACCTCCGCACCCCTGAGTCCTCGAAGCCGGCTGAAGAACTCGATATGGTTTGCCGAACCCATGTTCCTGAACAGTACATTTTGCTGCGGACACAAGCCGATGCACCTGCGAGCTTTGTAGCGCTGCTTCTGGATGTCATAGCCATTAACCAGAGCCGTTCCGGAAGTGGGCATTATAAATCCGGCCAGCATGCTGATCAGCGTGGTCTTCCCGGCCCCGTTGTGTCCCATCAGCACGGTGACCTGATCCTCGAACATGTCGAAGCTCACGCCTCGCACCGCCTCCAGTCTGCCGAAATTCTTGCTGAGACCCATGATCTGAACGCCTGCGGTCTTGCCCTCGGGATCCGGCTCCATCAGTTCGTCATCCAGGCGCTCCACGTCCAGAGTGGATGCCTCTCGGATGCCGAACAACCTGCGGAAGAGCCGCCTATAGGGCAGCAGGGCTTGCGGATTACGGCAACAGAAGGTTACGGGAAAGTGCCAGGGTCGGGCAACTCCGTAAGGACCTGGCCGAATCTGCTCCACATACAGACAGATGAGCACGCAGACGATACTGCACAGTATCATGACCAGCAGGACATACCCGATGCTGACCGAATCCCCCGGCCAGGCGGTCTGGAAGAGATTATCCCACTGGACACCCACACCGTAGTCTTCCCAACTGCCGGCCAGTTTGCTCAGCAACATCAATCCGGACAAGAGGAAAACGCTAATCAATGTGTCCATTGCCATCCTATTATCCTCTGAATATAGGAAATAATACGGTAGTGTGGTGGCGAACAGGGACAAGGTTGCGATCAAGGCGACTCGGCGTTTCGTGGAGATCAGGCTGCTCAACAGGAAGCTGAAGCAGATCATACAGTGACCGAGGACCATCAGGATGAACAGGAGCACCGACCAGTGGGTGAACGGCACAAAGGCGATCAAGGTGGTTTCCTCTGGCAGAACGACTTTCCAGCATATCGTGATCAGAACAAATCCAATCAAGAGGATTATAAAGTTCTGGATGTACCACGCCAGCCATTGCAAACCGGAGCAAACACCCAACAGGGCCAAGGTCTCCTTTAGCTGAAGAACCTTTTCCTCCACAATGCTCTGCAATAGAATCTTATAGAAATCTCTGATATACATAAAGCCCTTGTCGCTTTCGGATACCTTTGTCAAACTTACGACAATGAAGTAGGTTACTATTATAATCATAAGTTCGGCAAGTAATTTTATAAACGGTGCGAAACCATTATCATAAATCAGAGGTGAGGGCAGGTCCTTGAACTCTGGAAACTTGGCACGCTCAATATCCTTGTTCATCTCCTTGCACTTTTGTTGAATGTGCGCTTCGCTCAATGCCTTTTGGACTCCCATATAACCATTGAAATAGATTAAATTCGTTCCAAAGAATGCAAACAAAGGTTGCACCTTTCCTTTCCAATTTTTGGGAATGCGAATAGCAAAGGATAATTCATCGGGCCATTCGTTCCAACTTTTGCGAAACTCGATTCCAAGAACGCTACTTCCCGGATCTGCGAAACTAATTAGGGCATCTTTGAGCTTATCTGCATTTTGAAAGCCCGTGATATTGCTAGTATTAAATATTCCCAACATTGACTCGAGAAATTTAGTGTGAGGGGCATAATATATGTTTCGGCTTTATAGCCTATCATTAAATTTTATCCGAAGAATAAACAGATTTATTTGACTTACGGAAGGCTTTCGAGGTAGAACTGGACCGGAATTACTCCTTCAGTTTCTGGTTTATCTCCTATTGAAGGAAAAAGCCTCAGACACATAAGCAATACGGGCAGTATGGCAAATATTATAAAAAGGCTGACCATGTAGCACTTTTGATCGAAAATCAACAAGAAGTTCTTCCATACGAGCAGCAATAATTGTACCAGGAAGTTGGGCCCTTTGCGCTCAGCCATTATTAATATGTTTTTCCGAAAAAGTGTATAAGATCCAAAAAACGTGTTGATATATAAATCACTACAAACTAAAAGCAAACACGAAATTCTAAGCCACTTTGTTTTGGGTGGGTCAGGACTTGAATTTAATTCTGTGGGTAGAACCATAAAATGTAATAATTTCATATTTTTTAATTGCTGTGTATAACTACCAATTAAAGATCAATAGGCATTCTGTGTAAATTTATATAATTTAAAATTTATATAATTTTAAATAGTCTATATCTACAACAATGATTCACATCTCATATTTCTGAATGCTTTCAAGAACAATGAAACACATTCACCTTTTGTTGTCAGCTTCTGCAACTTTCTAAAGTCAGCCCCAAATATCGCCCCAAACTAAGACCGTTAACACACATAACTTCAACAAATAGGATTACTGCGTCACTTTCAAGCCAAGGAGCTCCGACTAAAGTCTGGTCATCATCACAGGGTTATCCATTTTACCCGAACAGCAGCCAGGGCGAAGCCCCAAAAGTCAATCAGTCTGAAATTATAAATGCAAATTGATGAAGCCAGTGAGGCTGGCAGCTCATTGATTACTGGGTTTGCTGGGATGCGGAGAGGACATAAACAAAGGTCCACCGCACAGGACACACACATCAAGGCAATCGACGACGACGACTCCAAGACGGATGGACAGTATATAACAATTAGAAGTTTCCTGCTGATGCACGGAATCGGAGGACACGGGAAGGCACCTGGTAATCTGAGGCCATGTGGACAAACGACGGTGGCAAAGGCAACTTGTCAGCTCGAATGACGTTTTAATAAGTCACATAATTCATGGGTCGAAAATGGGCGGAGGGGCTGTAGGTTGGACTCGGCACGGAGATAGGTGGTTGGAATCTACTCAAAGGAGTTGAGAGACTGGCGAATGTGAATGTCCCGCGTTCCCCGAAACTCCAGAATACTTGTTCAGCATGTAGATTGCAGCGCGACTGTCGTACAGTGGGGCTCATCAGGACCAGAACCACTCAATGCGGGGGTTTTTAATTATTGCCATTAATAAAATATTTAATGACCTTGCGGTACTTTTAAGTAAACAAATGTTTGTTTTATAAAACCTGTCAGCACCTTTTAAAAATGCAAAATTGATTAAGAGTAAATACAGTCTGGCAAAAAATTAATGTAAATTAAAATGGTTGATTTAATTATTTACTTTTTTAAATTGTAAAACGAAGCTCTTAATTCTTATACAAAAATGATTCTGAATAGTTAAAATGTAACGTAAAAAATAATTATAAATATGATAGGGTATCACAATAGTAATTTATATCTATAATAAAAAAATTATTATTAATATCAAGTGACTGTTATTCTTCATGATTTTTATTTCTTAAAGAGAAAAAAAATTTATATGTATAATTATTTTATATTTATATATTTTTAATGGAATATAATTTTTAACATATAAAAAATTATCAAAGAAATTTTACATCTTATCTGTTATCCTTATAGATAGCCCACTGTGCACGTTTACCTGGTTAGCCCGCGTAGCATCCACTGCCTTCGGGGCAAATGGCGCTTTTGGGACGCTTTGACACATGCTCCCTCCGCACGCTCCACCACCCACCCCCTTTCGCCGTCCCATCAGCCCCCATCCCACTGCTTGTCAGCTGCTCATTTGTCAATGTAATTGATTTTATGCCTGGGCTTTTGACTAAGGTTGTCGTGCCGTTAAGTTGGCCTGTGTATGGACTTAGTGGAGGGGATAACTTGGCCTAGAGCAGACAGTCAAATCGGAGATCACAGGAAAAATAACAGTCCTTCTTGTTTCCTAATTCATTATCAAATAACAAGGTTTCGCATTCATAATTATCGTATTAATTTACAAATAGTATAGAAACAAATTTAAAGTAATAAGTTTTAAATGATCTTTTTTATTATAAATGGAGGGAAAAAAGTTTTGTAGTTTGTTCATTTTTATTAAAAAAAAGGTGTAAAACTTCAATCGCATTTTTTTCAGTGTGCACATCATGGTCAAAGGGACGAGTGAAGGGGCATCCGCAGACTGGATTGGTTTTTGCGGCTGAGATAGTCGGAGCTACCTGGCAACTTGGCCACTAGCCTTTTGCCTGATATATTATTCGATTACAGTTAGACGTAAATCAAGTGGAAGAGCATGATGTAGCCATCACGTGAGCTTCAGGTTCAAAATGCGAATTGGGGCTTGAGTCGGGAGAAGTTATTGCGTTGACTTCATATGACAACGATTCAAATTGAATGTCTGCCCTGACCGATGGTCACTTGGGAGGCTGGAATCAATAAACTATGAAAGAAGGTCAAACGGATGTGGTCACACATGAGGTGATGTTTAAACTCTCTGTTGAGAGGGATAATCTATGGGTTTTGGCATGATTAAAGTAGCTTAAAATAGGAAAAAAAATATAATTTGAATTGGTTGTTATCTTTAAAAATAGTGCAATCAAATTTTGGAACTATTTCAAATAAAAATTTTTCCTTAAATAAAAAATATATATTTATATTAATTAATTTTAAGAATAAAAAATGCTCGTTGGACTGTATAAAATATTTAAGTGTTTGGAAAATATCGAAATGGGGGAGCCTCTTACTTCCTTTTAAGACTTAAATTTTAAGTGTCGTAAAATTTTCTGTTAATATTTTTTACACGGCTTTTAGCCAATATAATGAAATATAAAAATTCAGCGTCGGGTAATTTTTCTAGCTTTTCAAATTTGATTTTTACACATTTCGTGACGGCATGATTGAATGATGAATTGAGGAGTGAGAGATTGAGGCACAACTTAATTTTCAATCAATGCACGAAACCAGAACAAAAGCCCGGCCAAAACCGGCGGAGGAACCGGTAGCCGGGAGCTGGCTGCGACTGAGGCGGCTGTTTTATGGGTGAGCGCATTGTATCCGCGAGATACATAGATACTTCTGTTGGCCAGTGCCCGAGGCGCACACACGCGTTTTGTGGTGGCAAAAAAATCCTTGGCGCTCATAAATTTTTATAGCTTGTAATTATTTGAAATGTCGGGCTGGACAAGTCTACAGTTGGGCCCCCTTTTCCCAATCTCTCACAATTATTCCGGCTTGACTGCTGTTAGTGTTGTTGAAAATTATCTGGCTTTTTTTAAGGTCAAAAGCCGGAAGTTTTTTAAATTCAAATAAGAAAATTTTACGTAAAAGTTAATATTGTATAACTCACTTATAAATATAAAAACAATACCTACTAAGTAAAAAAAAAAAGGTTAACTATTTGGTAGCCAAAAAAATATCTATAAATAAGTATCTATATAATTTAATTCCTTTTTTTCGGTTTTTTTTTTTTAGCTACCTAAAAAAAGTTAAGCACAAAGTTAACACCAATGGGCATTCTTATTTGCGCATGCGCGGCAGGCGGTCCGAGTGTATGAGTTTGGCAGCTTCCTGCTTTGTTTGGTTTTCGGCTTTGGAGCAATGCGAGATTTATACTTTGGCTTAATTAATGGCAATGCTTTCGCTATTGGGTTTTATGGCTCGTACGCGTATCTTGTGGATGCATTCGAACTGCCGGTATCTGTAATTAGTCGTGGCCAGCTGAGAATCGTGTTTACTGTGCTGTCTTGGCCAAAACTATCCGCCTTGCTCTCTCTTAGGTGCTAATAAAGTTGTCAGCTAATGAAATTGGCAATGCCAGGAGCTACAATCACGATTGTTGAACGATAAACGATTAATAAAAAATGTTTGGTCCACAGCTTTTACTTCGTTCTATGGTCGCAATTAGGAGTTAAATATATTGAGTGTGGGAATCAGATATATATATATATGCGTATACAATAAATTACTTAACATTTAAGGTAATTATAGTTTGAACAAATTTTCTGATTTTTACCTTTTGAGTTTTTATTGGTAGAGTATCAAAATTAATACCACCAAACGTTTGGGTTGCAAAAGTTCCAAAGATAATAATATTCCACACTTTTCTAGGGGATAATCACGACGCTGTAACATATCAGTGTGCACTCCCGAACATTAAGCAATATCGCTTTGCTTGCTCATTATCTTCACAGCCGGCACTTCCCCGATTTCCCCAATTCTCGGCCACTTTCAACGCCTCGGCGAGCAAACTCAATTACTTAGAGAACACACTTTTGTCCCGCACTTCTTCTTCTGGCCCGCCACGCCCCCCCAACCGCTCACCGCCTCTTTTTCATCCTGAGGCGATTCCTGTCTTGGCTTTGGCTTTCAGTTTGACTTCGTTTCGTTTCTGCCTTTCTGCCCGGCAACTTAAAATGCAAACATTTGCCGAGCTTCTCTGGAGCGGCAGAGCTCTTCTCTACATGGCTGTTTTTGCCTTTTTGATGATTACAAATTAATCACACTTTAAACATGGCAATTACGCTCTGGAGGGGGCCACAAAACTTGCATAGACACTTGGCCCGGTGGATCCCTATCCCGATCCCGAACCCGGCTTCCTCAGCAGCGAACTCCGCTTCTTTTATATGGAAAATTGCTTCCTTTCGCTGTTTAACTTTCGTTTTAATAAATAATCAAGTAGGCTCTGAGTCGGGAGCGCAGCTCCACTTCAGCTGTGTTAAGCTCCACTTTAGCTTCTCGAGCACTCAAAAAAAAATAACGAAGGAAAACACAACTATTCAAGTTCAACTGAAGTTCTTAATTTCAAAAGATTGTGTTAAAAATGTTATTGAGGATGGATCTTGATGCATCTTTTTGTAAAATAAAATTAAAAGTATTCGTTAGTTAAACTGCCAATTACGAATTCAAATACATTTATTATTTTTTACTAATTAAATTATTAAACTTTTTTTCTGAAACAACTATTTTGTAAGAGTTCTAAATTTATGAAGAAAAACCTAATGCTCAGATAATTTTTTTTTTTAATTTCATTTGTAAATTCAAGCATTACACCTAAAATAAAAATTTTTTTGAATAAAGATTGGATTTTTTCCAAGTGCAGTTGCTCTTCTTAGCTGCTGTTCGTCAAGTCCCTCGTGTAATTTCCAGGCAATTTCTCATACCCATAATTGCATAATTTCAAAGTTGTTGGCAACTTAATTGCGCTGCACATTGGACCAGGCCAAGACCGATTCTCGGGCTACCTGTCTCCCTCTGGCTGCCAACATGCCGTCCCGCTTCGGCTGCCGTCTTCGGTGTAAATAAAACCTTTTTAAACGGTTGTCAGGCGGTTGGAACCCACGATGGACCTAACTGCCAGCGACTTCAAAAGCGCGCATCATCATCAAACATGTGTTGCTGGACTGGGTTCCAGATCAACTCCCCTCCCTCCCCCGCCAAGTCCGCCCCCACTTCTCCCCCTCCCCTCCACCAATTCGCCCTTCGCCCCGTGGTCATTTGCCATCAAAGTTAATATGCTTTATATTAAATTTGTAGCCTGGCCTCCTTTTCTGTCCGGTTCAACTGCTCTGGCCGGCAGGCATTTTATAATCTGCATCAGCCCTCCGCCCACCGCCAACTTTTCAGTCTTGTTTGTGTGGAATTGTTTTCGTTTTTCCCCACTTTTTTCATCCAGCTTTTCCCCTGCGTGTCGCAAGCATTTCGCATCAAATTACTCAATTAATTTCACTTAAATGAAAAACAAAGTTAAGGCCAGCGTTAAATGTGGGAGAAGCAGAAACAGGAAATGCTGCGGCCGGTCATTCCCACCAGGAATTACCAAATTGGTAGGCATTTGTGTGGAAATCGCGGATAATTGGTCGAGAATAAAACAAGTTAAGGAGCCAACTTTTGGTTCGCAGGACGTAAAATGATGGCGAAATTATATGGTCCGGAGGATCAGGTTAAAATTAAATCAGGGGAATAAAAAATGTTTATGTCTTTAATCAGAGCATTTAAAATAATTTGATTCCACGAGGAAAATAGTAAAATCAACTTCTACAAATTTTAATACAGTTGAAAATTGAATTTTTTACAGGAAACAATATCAAGTTATACCTATTATTACTAGTTTTAGAAAGTATTTATAAAAAAAATCTCAATTCTAAATAGTTAGTTTAAAAAAAGTACTTAAGGAAGTACATCTAAAGTTTAAACCTTATACACAATTCGAAAAAGTTCCTGTAATGCCATCAGAAATATTCAACTCACCAGGGGGCTATTATTTCTCCCTTTCACTAGATCCAACATTTGACTGGAATCTTGTGTTACCACCTCTCCAAAACTTTGAGGCATCTGGGGATGCCGCCTCCACAAATGTACATGGAGTGAAGAACGTAGAATCGTGGTCTTCAAAGGAGTCGACAGTAGTCAACGAGCATTGCCAAATTGATTTATGGGCACATTTCTTGCAAATGAGCCAAGCAAATCAAAACAAGACTGCAAGTAGGAGCATGTGTTCCTGTTTTCCTCACCATTCCTTGGATTCTCTCCACTGGCTATTGCCAATGTGGACCGGCCACAGAGCCAACGAAATGCATTTGGCACGCAATTACGGCCCAAAGTGTTAATTGCATTTCCGCTCTGCTCTACAGCCAGCCAAAGGAGCAGAATCACCAGCAGGAGCAAAAGCTGGAAGGCTGCAGCCGGGGCTATCCAAGCCATCAAATGCGGCACGGCCCACAGCTCACGCATTTGGCATTAACCAGAGACAGCCAACAACACACTAGAAAAAAACCAGCTCAAAAAAATTATATGGAAGGTAACAACATGAGTGCAAGTCACCAAATCACCTTTTTATTATCATCTCAGTTAGAAGTTAAATTGGCTCAACCTAATATAATTAATTCGTGTCCCAAGGACATTAAAAAAAAATTTCAAATATAATACATAATTAAAAATATGTATACCCTTGCCCCTTTTTTTTTTTATTTTTATGATGCAACGCTTTCCGAATGTCCAAAAAATTTGTTTGCTGAAAATTGACATAAATTTAGATTTTTTTTTTGCTTGACATTTGTGAGGACTGCAAGGGTATATCAAGAAATCAAAAATGATTTGGTTTAGACATACGATTATTATACATTTTTGATATGATATATGATATTTAATATATGATATAAAAAACATTTTTTCTGAGTGTAGTTGGAGAGCCAGCCTAGCTAAGCCCAAGCCGAACCAAAACATTTGGCTGAGATAAGCGAGCGGCAAGTTAACGGAGCTTTTTTGTGTGCTGCAGTGCGGAATGGAGGAGAACCCAGTGGGGCAGAGGGAATATAATGGCCAAGACGCATGCGTGGCACTGCGGACCTGGCCAAAAACAGAGCAGAGAAGCCCAGACACGCAGCAGGCGGCCAGATGGAGCGAAACTAAGTCAAACATTTGTAGAACACGGCGGAGAATCCAGCAGTGGAGCCAGATTCAGATGCCGGAGATCTCCCGAGGGAATCGCGGATGGAAAAGTGGAAAATTTATGGGCCCCAAAAGGCGAATAGATGTCGTAGATTCCGCATGCTGCACTGAATAGTTAACAGTTTCGGAGGGGGAGAGTTGGAGGAACCCACCATGTAGATGCCACGGATATATGTAAAATATAGGTTGCTGCAATTGATAGGGTGATAGCAATCTCTTTGTGAGATAACCCGAAAATACGAAAAGTAAGCATATGGCCATTTATGGTGAACTTCCCTTGAACTCCGTTAGCAGACCAAAAGTGCTTTTTAATTGGTCAAACGTGCAATTTGCATAGACCATTTTCAGTAGTAGTTATCGCCCGGAGGTCCGACATTCGAAACGGGTCCCAGTTTCCATTCGGGGATCCTGCTCACCATCGCTACTTGTGGCAGCATTTCAGTGATAAGCGGTAGTGGCAAAAATGTTGGCCAACCACTCGCCGGTACCCAGCTGGCTGTTCCGCATTTGGCCAAGCTGCAATCTCGAAAGTCGAAGCCCCATCCCCTTGGCGCTGTCGGTTTTGTGGCATTTGTATTGGCAAATCAATGATAATGACATTTATTTGAGCCAACTCCGATACGCTCGTCGCGCGTTCTCGTGCGGCTCTTACCCAAATCCGTTAATAAGCCATTTTGACAAATTGGATGATTGCCGACGCAATCGTTCGCCTGCCAGGAGCAGATGGGACATTCCCCACAATTGTGAAAGTGTGGCGAAAGTGAAGATAAAATGTCAAGCAAACAACCTCTCGTTTGATACGGAATATGGCTTGCAAATGGGAAAATGGCTGCCTGTTCTTTGGGGACTTTGAGTGCGAAATCATAATGATTGGGGGAAATGGGAATACTCAAAATAAAAGCTACTAGGAATCAATTCGGCTTGAATGTTTTTAAGTAAAATGTAAAGGCTACTTATTCATTTACGTTATTATAAACTTCATTTGGAAAATATTATTTTATTTCATGGAATGTTATTGTGGTTAATTTGTAATTATTCACGGAATTAATTACATCATCATGTCCCTCTTATAGCAAGTAATGGTATTTTGGCACTCGGCATCGTGCACTTGATGGAAAACTATAAAAGAATAAATTTATCATATTAAACACTAATATTTAAATTAAATATTTGTGTGTATAAATCATTACCGTTCTTGGTGTTGAAACAGTTCCATTGACTCAGTTCACATTGGCCGGGAAAGGTGACCACACACTTGCCATTGCTGGCGCAAACGGATAATGCCGCTTTGGGGCACTGGAAATTGCATTTTCCGAGTTTCATTTCCTCGCGATGCTGGGAAATCAGCTGTGGAATGTGCGCGTGAACCTGGTTCACCACATGGGAGACCTTATCGGGAATTACGATAGAGCGACCTGTTTTGGATCCATTTGGCTGGTTTGTTGTCTCGGTTTGCTCTTGATCCACCTTGCTATTATCCTGATTTTGCTTATCCTTTTGCAGCTGCTCCTTTTCCCTTTGCGCCTGCTGTTCCCTCTTTTGCTTGATGGCCTGATTGACGGCCAAAGGAATGTGTTTCTCAGCCTGTTGCATCACCTTGTTCACATGCTGTTGCAGTTTGCCAAGTTTCTCGGCCACATCAATGGGTTCCTGGCCGGGAAGGGAGAGCACCATATGCTCCACCGGCCGCATCACAACTTTGTTCTGCACCACCGGCCTGCCCTGGTGGATCAGGGTTCCGGTGGCGTGGTGGTTGGTAACCTTCACCTGTGGATCGCCAGCTTGCACCGACTGTAGGCCAGATTGCAGCGCAGGTGAAGTCGTTGGGATGTGGGCAGTGGGAGACGAAAGGACATCACCAGAGTGTGCCAGTGGTGGAAGGAGATCTGGATGGGGCTTGACGACTGGCGCCCCACTCCCACTCCCAGTTCCACTCCCATGCCACTCCACCGGGCCACTCAAAGTATTCGCAGCCTGGGGTTTGTTCTTTATGTGCTGGAGCACCTGATTGACATGGCTGGTTATCAGGTTCTGGACGTGAACGGGCAGTTCCGGCTGCTGGGGCTTCCCCGCCGTGGTCTTCGGTGCGGTTTCCGTGGTCTGGGGCAACTCGGCGGCGAGTCCAAGCGACAGGAAGGCTGTGGAAGTTCAAGGATTCATAGTTTTCTTTTACGCAGCACAAAAAATATTCAACGTTCTTTCGCCAATTTAATGCATCTCTATTAAATTAATCTTTGTACAATCCTATTTAATGAATTTCAATTTCTAACGCGCGAGGTCAAGAAACTTAGGATTTTGTATTAAAAAATAAGAAGTTAAGTTAAGTTAAAGAACATTAAATTTTTCTATAATCTTTTCTTCTTTAATAAAAAGAAAACTGACGAACTGTTAAATTTTCTTATTGCCTTTTTTGTTTTCACTAGGCACTATGAAAATATATTATTTTTCTTCTTCTTAAGCTGTGTAAAGCTTAACAAAATTTTGGCTCAAGCTTACCTAATACCAAAATGACTTTCATGCTGCTCAGATAATCCACACTTGCGTTGCTTTTCGACACTCGAAGGTGTTCTGTGTCTCTTCCCAAAATGTTTGCACTTTATAAAGGCTTTTCGGGCTCCCTTAAACGTCAGCAGCCTTGCAAACGATTTGTTTAATAATATTTGTTCATGTTATTATTTGGTTTTTATGTAAATTCTGAACACACGAGTTGCTAACAGGTTTTCGGTTGCGCTTGAACGGACCAGTGAGCTGAGACCCGCTCATTGAGGGAAGGTGTCGACTTGTCTGGTAAATCTCATCATACTGCTTCAATCGTTTCCTTATGGAAACGACATTTTAAAATAAGATAATAATGTGGTATTTTTGGAGAAAATCCATAAGTTATAAGTTAATAAGTTCAACAAAAATGTTGACATGCCAAAAAATATAGTATAATATATATAGAATATACTATAATTCATCTTTTTGAGAATTCTAAATTTGCTTTATATTTTCTGAACACCGCTGCTCAGAAGTTTATTAAGTCATAAAAGTGCAGTTAGACGAATTTTTCTATAAACACGCATCTATATTTATTAAAAAAAAAAGTAACAAAAAAAATATATTTCTTAATGTAGGTACATACATTGCTTATAAATAAAGTTAATCCTCTTTCGACAAAATAAACATTTAACTTCCTCCTAATTTAAATAGTATCAATAGTAATTAAAAATGGGAAAATAAAATTATTTATTTCAATTTGATACACATAATTTAATTGGAAAAATTAAAAAATTGTTTAATGAGTTGAAGAGATTAAAAAAGTGAATAATTCAATTTATCACTTTCAAACAATAAACTTTAGCGCCGTCACAGAAACCAAGCGGAATTTTCCCCAACTAAGAAAAAATGAACGCATTTCAAAGAGTACTTTTAGGCGACAGCCGCAGTGAAAGCAAATTAAAATGCGAACAATAAATATGCAAATTCGGCATTTCAGAGTTTTATTTTTAGTCAGGCGGGGGACGTTTAATTACAACGCAGTTAAGAATAAAAATGACAGTCAAAGCTGTTGATGCCGCTCATGATGATGATGCAATTTAATATCTGCGGCAGGTGTTAAAATAAGGGATTATGCAGGGAATCAGGAAGAACAGACCGCAGCATCGGCGGCAGAAACCGAAAGCTTTCATCAGCACAAATCTGTTTCGTATATAAACTGGTCGAAAGTCGGTGGCAAAATCAACAGTTTTACAGTTGCTGCGAACACAGCAAGGTAAACGCAACAAAAATAAACATCAACAGTTTCAACCGAAACTCCTTTACATACCAACAATGAAGCTCCTGTCGCTGCTGTTTCTGGGTTCGTTTTTTATTAACCAAAACCTTAAATCATTTATTATAATAAGCGATTTTACCGCAGCTTTTGTTGCCTATACTGCCGCCAAAGTGATGCCCGTGACGCACAGCAACAATTTGAGTATTATCGATCAACATGGCAAAAGGGTTTATGCCGACCTAACCGACGTTAAATGCGATTATTATTGTGCCGAAAAGGATCCCTCGGTGTGTGCCACCAATGGACAATGCCTTTTGAAGTTCGAAAGTCGTTGTGCCATGGCAGCGTACAATTGTCGCAATCCCCAGAAAATGTTCACGGACGTGGAGGACCATCGTTGCACCAAGGATTGGGAGCCCCTCTGCTTGGAGTCAGATCTCAGGGAGTTCGGCCTGTAAACTGGGTTTCGGTTGAAAGGTTGTAGAATTAAGATTTAATAAAACTGAATTGTAAAGCTAAACTATCTTTTTGTAATTAATTAATTTATCGTTAAGGATTTTTTTGACAAAGAAATCTGTTTATTTCAGGCTACTGCAAGTTTAAGACTTTCTTAAATATAAAGTCATTTTTCGGATATCAAGAAAATGGATCCAAAAATCTAAAAAAAAATTTGGGATACAGTTTTGTTAAGATTTTTATCAAATCCAAGATCGGACAACATTTAGAAAAGTTATGGGCTTTCAAGAGCGACATTTTTTAAGAAAGACATATTTTTGGCGGGGTGACATCATAAAGATATAACAAAAAATCGACCCAAATATCAAAACCAAACTAATGACAAAGCTCTTAGAGAACATCATCACAGTCATTTTGAGGTACACCAATTCAAAATCGGATATCATTAAAAAAAAGTTATGGTCTTTGGAGTTTTGATTTTTTGACATGCATCACCAAGGATTTTTTTTTAATTATTGAAAATAATAATGCAAATAATTATTTAGATTTTAAGCATTCAATCTAATGTAATGTAATTCTTTAAAAATACTTTTAAAAGATTTATTTTGTAGAATATGTTGTATATATATTTAACTCTTATCCTCTTAGTTTCTGGTATTTCAAGGCTTGAGGTCCTCCTCCTTGCATCGCCTCATGCAGACTCCCAGTCGGCAGACATCCTCTTCCACAGCACGGAAGGTCGAATCCCGGTTTTTGCAATTGAAGGTGTCCATTACGCACTGATTGGCAAACTCATGGACACAGACTCCGTTGGTGGCACAAATGGGCACGAACTCGAGCTTAGTGCACAACTGCTCGCAGTTTTCCATCGATGGAGGAGCCGTTGTCATCATATCCGTTGGAGACATTGTAGTCATGGCTCCCATCAGCAGGTGGAAGCAATTCCTTGTTGGCACCTTTTTGGGCATGGGTGTGGATGTGAATGCGGGTATGGAGGTGGTTCGTCCAGGTGGCATCACGACAACAGGCATAAGTTCCGAAGCACTGGCAACACCTGGATTGGGAGTTCCATGGTTAGGGATCCCGGGATTCGGAATTCCATGGTTAGGGGTTCCGGGATTTGGAATGCCATGATTTGGGATGCCAGGATTCGGAATGCCATGGTTGGGAATGCCAGGGTTGCTCACTTCTCCTGAATTCCGAATGGATCTTGCCTTCCTAACCTTCGGAACTCCATGGTTGGGGATGCCAGGATTCGGAATACCATGATTAGGGATGCCAGGATTCGGAATGCCATCATTGGGAATACCACGATTCGGAATTCCATGGTTAGGGATCCCGGGATTCGGAATACCATGATTAGGGATGCCAGGATTCGGAATGCCATCATTGGGAATACCACGATTCGGAATTCCGTGGTTCGGGATGCCAGGATTCGGAATACCATGATTGGGAATGCCAGGATTCGGAATGCCATCGTTGGGGATTCCGCGGTTTGGAATTCCATGGTTGGGGATGCCGGGATTCGGAATACCATGATTAGGGATGCCAGGATTCGGAATGCCATCGTTGGGAATACCGCGGTTCGGAATTCCATGGTTCGGGATGCCAGGATTCGGAATTCCATGGTTTGGAATACCAGGATTAGGAATGCCATCGTTAGGGATTCCGCGGTTCGGAATTCCGTGGTTGGGAATGCCAGGATTCGGAATACCATGATTAGGGATGCCAGGATTCGGAATGCCATGGTTAGGAATACCAGGGTTGTTCACTTCACCCGCATTCCGAATAGATCTTGCCGTCCTAACCCTGTTCTCCTCCTTCACAGTGGGTGGCACTACAACTTCCTGGACAACATGGACCTTTCCCGGCTTTATCTCCTGCACGGAGGCGACTTCCTCTTTATCCTGACTGGTAAGGATCACTGGTTTCCCATTGGACAGCAACGGCACTTGGACGGTAATCCGACCGATCTCTGAATTTGGCACAACCTGCGCTGTGGCGAAGACAAAACACAGCAGCACTGGAAAAAAATAAAAGTCAAGCTGATTCCGGCTCCCCGTTAATAAGAAAATATTAGCTGCCCACCTGCGGCCAAAGGATAATACGACTTAAACATCTTGAAACTTCAACTCCAATGTCTTCTCTGTCCTTGACTGCTGGATAACCCGGCTTATATAAGAAGCTCAAAATCAAATGATCTTACGCAATCTTCCCTGGGAACCTGTTCTCAGCTTCAGGCTTCCTTAATAAATAAAACATTTATGTGCATTGTCTTCGAACGAGTTTCGCTAATTAGCAACGCTTTGGTTTTAGGGCCAGTCAAAAAACCCCGCCTTTGAGTTTATAAAATATTATCATTTTATTTTGATAAAAGTACTGAGACTTGCATCTGGTAAATTACATTTAAAACTCCATTTTACTCAGCATGTCATTAAACGTTATGGACTTTTTTGTTAGAGTTATCTAAGCCTTAATACACATTAAAAATTTCCGTTTAAGGCAATCAAATTTTGATGAACGATTTTATATCGAGTTTTCAGTTTTCTTGGATATCATAATATCTATTTATAGGGTTGACCGCTTGAGTTCTTCTGTTGCTTAGACTATTAGGGATCACCTTCGTTTGGAGTTCTTAGGTGAGACCTTTGCATGTGCTATCCCTAAATGTTTGCACGTTACGTCCATTTCATGTTCGGTTATATATGCAGAGTAAGTTTAGTTGCAACTGTGCTATACATTGACATATGTTTGTGGGTTACGATATAAGTTTGCAATTGTATACATTTTACTAGTGATAATTGCTTTCTTTTTCGATCCAAATTAAATATAAACACCGTCTTCGTACCTTGGGATTGTCCATACCATAAACGCAAATTTTTTGATAGATTTTTTTTAACTACTTTGGGGGCAAACTAAGGAAGATCCTTTTGCGAGTACAAATTGAAGTATAAAGAGTACAGAAAGTTGAGAAGTAGTAAAAATATATTGGTGTGGAAAAAATATGAAAACTTTAAAGTGAAGAATTCATTATAGCAAAAGCCTTCTTAGCTGCCTTAACAAAATTGGAAAACATCAACGCTCCTTTAAAGTTCCTCATTTCGTGCTGTACAAATTCGCAATCAGAGTTTCCATTAAAGTGAAGGTTAAACTCTTTTAAGACTTAACATCTAACAATATTTATAAGTAATATCTTTAGGGATCAACAACACTCACTATACAAAACTCAAAACTAGAACGAACGAAAATAAATTTTTACACAATTTCGGGCTTTCTTTTTTACAAAACATTCTCTAATCGAATTAAGGACTTTTTCACCATTTTGACATACAATCTTTGTGTTCTCTTTCTGTGTTGTTTTGGTTTAAAAAACTACAATAAATTTTTATAAAATAAATTACGACTTACGTTAGGCATAAATACATGTATAGAGTGTAGCTTAAAAAGTTAACATAGAGTATGATTTAGTTAGTTTATTCTTTTCAGTTAATGTTAGGTGGTTGTGGCTCTCTATAGAGTGCCTGGGGATTGGTTTGTTCTTCCGTTTGGCTGCTCTACTTCCGCTCCATGGGCTTGACCTCCAGCAATTGAGGATAGTTCTCCACGATGTTGAGTAGGATGGTGTCAATGTAGTGTTTGAGTCGCACATTTTCATCCTCCTTTTCCTGGAAGGCCTGTTGCAGCTGCAAGACATAGTTTATTATTAGTACTCAAGTCAAGCTTTGACCAACATGAAAACACAAAAAATAAAATGATTATTGAGATTTTTATGTACACCAATGAATGTTAGACCAGATGAAAGTTTGTATATATATATATGTCCTTAACAATTTTGATAAATTAGAAGACCATGAACCATCATTAACGTTAAGTCAAATTTAGTTTAAGTCAAACTGCAATGCGTGCACAGTGGCTCCAAAACCGTGTTTAATTAATTCGTTTTTTTTAGTTTGTGGCTTTTGCGTGATTGAAGCATTACCTGACTTAAGGATGCTAATGTGGCTGAATCCACAGAATCCTGTAATACAATAAATGTCATTTTAAATACATATGTTGGCAGATAAAAAGTAAATGTTTTTAAATAAACGCATGGCAGTACGGTCACTAGGAGGCTCTCAAACTGTAGGTTTCTAAAGCATTTTCATCAGTATTTCTTTTGCGGTGACTGTGCGTGTGCTTTTGGACTTGGCTTCTAAACTCTGTGTTTTTGTGGGTGTGGGGATGACGGATTGGACTACACTAAAAGCGGAAGCAGGCGATATTGCAGAGGTGGGCTTTGGATACACACCTGGGCTTGTGACATCTCCTCCAGTTCCTGGGCCAAACTGTTGAGCGTTCCGTTCAGCAGATGGCGACCCTGCTCCACGCCATTCGTCAGCATGGTGGCCTGGTTGGTCAGCATCGTGGCCTGCAGCTCCTCGTTCTGCTCTTCGAGTGCTGTAAACAATAAATAAATTAGTTAAATTCCATCTTGTTTAAGATAAAGAATAAAACGTTTCAATACTTGTAATTTTAATTTGAAATGCAATAAATTATAATCTAACCCACACTCAACCTCCCTAGCTACTCACTTCGATTCTTCTGGCGCATCTCCTCGAGCTCCTGGTGCAGCTCCTCTAGTCTTATGCTCTCCGGCGACGTGGTTGGCATCGCCCGGGCGCCGCTCTCCTCGCGGGCGCGCTGAAGTTCGCGGCTCAACTCCACCATCAGATCCTCGGCGGACTTCTTCTCCTGTTCGTGCCGTCGCAGAGCCTGGGCCTGCTCCTCGTGCTCCTGCTGCAGGACGCCGATCTGGTCGCGGGCCAGTTCCAGCTGCTCCTCGGTGCGGTGCAGGTCGTTGGCCTGCTTATCGCATAAAACGCGCAGTCGGGCGGCCTCTTCCCGCAGAGCGGAAGCCTCGATCTCGGTGGCCCGGATCTTCATCTGGCAGTTCTCGTTCTGCAGCGAGGCTTCGCGCTCCACGCGGGCCAGGATCTCCCGGTGGCGCTTCTGCTCTTCGGCCAGCCGCTCCTCGGCACGCAGCTCCGACTGGAAGAAAAAAAGAAAGTGTATTGCCAATATTAAAGTTTAAGAAAAATGAACTCCAAAAAATTTGTACATATATTCTTCTCATTCAAATAATATGTCTCAATTGTTGTTGAATTTGAACTGAATTTTAAAAAACTAAATGTTTCTCTATGTTCAAACCAACAAACTTAAGAAATTTCGTTTTTAAAATAGCAAAGAAATTGATGAACATGAATTATTGCACTTTATATAGGATACTATTGATTTAATCTTGTTTTCCAAGTACTAACCTCTCGGTACTGCTCCTCGAGCATGTGATATCGCGCCTGGAGCACCGCATATTCGGTTTTGGTGCGGGTCGTCCGATCTTCAGCTATGTTCTGTGTATCCGACAGATCGTCCACCTTGCGCTGCAGTAGCTCCAGCTGTAAATATATAGATGGAAACAACTGATAAGTCTATATTCGAAAACGAAGGTTCGCGGATCGACTAACACAATCTTTTTTCATGTGCCGCAGATCGAGGAGCAGATCGTTCACCAACTGCACATCAGCCATGGGATATTTCACATACATTTGCCTATATCTATATGGTTTGCAACTGTGTTTATTTCTGTGTATAAATCTTTTTCACATTATTGAGGAATGCCTATTTCGCGAAGGCTTAAGAAAAATTCAAATTATTTCTGCATCGTCGCGTAGTCTTTGCTCATTTGATGGTCGCAGAAGACTGCCGACACTTCGTTTATATTTTTTCTCGGAGCGACAACGACAACTCACTGAAAATGTTGTTAATTACACCAGCCAACAAAAGCAAACAGTTTGTTGATAGCAAAACTTGTGCTTCAATATTGGAACTTTGGAAAAATAAAATTTTACTTAAGCAGCAGCACTTTGATGCCTTTCCTACACATCTGCCATCCCACTTTGGTTGCAAAGTGCTATTGGCATGCCTTGCCCATATGAATCTCATAAATATTAAGCATACGCCCCATAGGCAACCACTTCAGTAGAAGGCGTAAAAAGACACGCACACACACACTGTCGTTATTTTGCATTCAAGTTTTGGCCAACTATTTGCTGGCATGTGCAAAAATCTGTTTTCGCAATTACAGATTGGCTGGCTGCTGCTTTTTGCGCAATTACTCACGATCCGCCCGCACTTTTAAAAATATATAGGGGATTTAATAACAGATGATCTGAACATGAGTTGGTTGCCTGCTTGCGGTGATAAGAAATTTGCAAGATGACTGCACTACAGGATGCCGGCGGGTTTTGATATGAACAAAACAAAATACAGGGTGAATAAACCAGGTGAAATATTTTTATTTTTGTTTCTTTTAAAATGAAAAAAATAAAGATTACTTATTTGCTAAAGCCTTAAATATTTAATGAATTTGTTTTAGTTTTAATTTGTTAAAATAAATTGCTTTGAAAGTTTAATTTGAAAACTAACCAGATTATAATATCAGAACTTTTCTCAACTCACAATGTATTTATACCCCTAATCTCAATGTGCTGCTACGTTAAACAATAGGTACTAATAATGAACGACATCGCGGGATTCCTGTTAATTTAATTCCACCACCTTTCCTAAGGACACCCTCACCACCCCCTTAACTTTGGCCCCCAGAAATGTCAATTGAGAAGTTCAATTAGCGGTTACAAGCGGCTGTTATTCGGGGTCGGCAACCAATAGCTATCAAACTGTGCGGCATAGGGTTCAATTAGCCTTAATTAAATGCAATTTGCTGTCAACAATTCGCAGTTGTGCATTCTTGTTTGGTTTACAGAGCGTGTGGCACAATATATATTATATTAGATCGAGATGAGAGTGGAGCAGTGGCAAACGATGGATACACGGAAACACAATCGACGGCAAAGGCGGCACGACGGGTACTGAAAAATGGGCCTAGGGCCCCACCAAAAACAAACAACACACAGAGTCATAGAAATGGAGAAATATTCAGAGAGTGAGAAATATACTCAGAGAAGAACAAGCTCGCTGAGTCAACCGAAAAACACAAAGTACGATATGGCAGGGGTCTCAATTAGGGGCTGGGTATGTGTACAATGAACCATGCCAAAAAATCTAAGCATATTATATAGAAACTAGCATTTAAATTAAATGTCTACTGAATTCTTCCGAAAAAAAAATACGAAAAAGCCAAGAAGCAGAAAAAAGCAGCAAAAACAGAAGTCGCGTCTCATTCAGAAACCGTTTGGTCAGAACGTAAACAACAACAGCAAGAAAGTAATAAAAATAAAATGTTGCTGAAGGCATAAAGAGAAAACAATAAAAGTGTAAGACAAATTGAGTAACAAGTGACGAGGATTTGTATATAGAAGGAAAAAGTTGATGGTATAGAATAAATATTACCCTGTCTTTAGATTGCTGTCTTCACAAAGAAGAAATCTGTCTATCGCAATATATCTATCAATCTTCATATCATATCTATTTGGATTTACCAGAAGAAGAATCGATTTAAGTGATTTTACTTTTATTTTTAAATAATTGAGGGACAATTGCATTTATGTAAATTTGCTTATATATATTCCTTGAAAATTATCAATTAAAGTCGCATTGCTTTTTTTTAACTAACAATGTATTTATCTAAAATTATCTGTAATGCAATATACCCATTTTTTATTCTAGACTTACTATTTATAAAAAGAGTGGTCTGGCTACGGTTTCTTTAAATGGGATTTACTTGTGCCCGTCACCTTTCGTCTTTCTCCAGCCTGAGAAAGGTGTTCCCGGGGTCATTAATGCCCCTCGGCCTCTTTGAGGGTCTTTGATTTTTCCAGTCTCGTTTTGACAAGTTGATGGCACGACAGGTGCGACCGAACGACGGGAAATTTTTAATGACAAGTGCGGAAATACGCAACAGATGTTTTGGCGCCGTGAAGGTTGCCCCGAAAATGGGGAAAAAGTGGAAAATTGGGGAAAATAAACTTGAAAGAAAACAAGGTGTCACAAGTTGAAGTGCCCGAAATAAAGGTACGATTTTAACGAGGACACCTATTAATAAGTTAAAAGGTCAAAGGCTAATTGGACCGCTTGCTCTAATTAATTGGGCATCGGTTTCTTTTTAAGTGAAGGCTACTAAATCAAAACAAAATTTGTAGTAGCTTTACGATTTTTAAATGTTTTCTTTTCTGATTTTTCTTTCTTTTGTAAATTTTTTACCATTGCCACCAAATATAAACAAAGATTGCATTACATCGACCCGGCAAATTGCTTTTCTTTGTTTTAGTTCGCTCGTTAACAGCTCGTAAATATCGAACGGAAAAGCAGATGGAAAAAAACGAGGACCATTCGCACAATATAATCGGCATTTGCTTTGACCCCAAAACGAAAATCTTGACTTGCAACACATACTCAGTTTCCTCTTCTGGCGATACAAAGCCCTACGATTCTTTTCATTTATCTAATGAGTTTCCTCACTAGTTTATGTGGATCAAGTATAGTAAACAAATCTAGCATCCGCCGGAGGTTTATCGCTTTCCAGAAGCAAAAATTGACCTCTGGCGCAGTGGAGGGTATTTCAAATCATTGCCTTCCATTTGCAGACCCAGTGGGAAAAAAAGCTCTTTAATTGGTTGCATAAAGTGCTGGGAATTGCATCAGTAGCTGGAAGATTCTTTTCTTTGACTGCCATAAAACTGGAGCAATCGCCTTAGGCATTATCGTTCCATGGGTTTTTCTCGGTTTTCTCTACATCCACATGAGCTCGCTTCTCTTACTTTCGTTGACACATTTTCCCTTCACGGCTAATCATCAATTTTGTTACAGTTTTTTTCGGTATCATTAATTTTGGCTTCCTCAACAAATTTCTCAAAAAGTCTGTTTCGATTTTCCTTTCTTTTCTGACTGATGACTTGTGCTCGATGATCTCATTTGACGCAAACTATAATATATTTCTGTTTATAGTTAGCAGATGTCTGGCAAATTATATGGCAAACACAACAGTTCTTCGACTTTGAAATGTTATTTTTGGCCCAGTTTTGACGTTAAAAAAGGTAAATAAGTCAAGGAAATCGTAAACAACGTTTTCGAAACAATTTATTTTCAAAAAGGTGGCAGCAGTTGGAAGAGAAAATCTTATGCCACATTTTTTTAAACTCGAGGAGCGCAATCAGTTTAGCATTGATATTATCGATTTTTTCAATCAATAAGAACCCAACGTTACATTTTCTTTCTTGTTTTGCATATCAACACTAAAAACTTTTCATTTCCAACTTATTATCCACGTTAAGACCACACTTTCAATGGAATTTTCCACCACACAACTTCAACTCACTTCGTTGGTTTCCAGCATATTGTTTTAGCTTTTTAGTATCGATTAAAATGTCAAATCGTTCTGAAATTTGCCACAACCGCACCGAACTAAACAGTTGAACTAAGGCAATTCAAAGTTAGACTAAAGCAAATTGCATTCAATTGCGGCTTATTTATGGTGAACGGACTGGACATTATTGACAGGCCGTATATACTATATACTACTCAGATGTCGTGACATGCGAACTAAATAAAGAGGGGCGTCACCACCCCCAAATGAACCCTGAACTTTGAATGAAATTGGCCCCCTGAATCGGGGGAATTAGTAGAACTTAGCTTACTTGCTCGTTGAGATTATCGCAGATCTCGGCACTGAGGGCCCCGTTCATCATGCCAACAGGTCCTGATCCTCCACTGCCACCTCCTCCACCACCTCCTCCTCCTCCGCCGTTGGTGTCCTCGAAATCACAGAGTAGTTTGTTCTTGAAATTCTTCAGGTTCTCCAATTTGAAGCCGTTTGTGTTTGTGTTGTTGGTTTTATTGTTGAATTTACTTGTCAAGTTCTCCAAATTGTAAATCTTATTATTATTATTATTGATATGATTATTGTTGTTCGATTCGATGCTGTTGTTGTTCGTCTCAAGTTTGTTTTCAATAAAAACGAGTGAATTGGGCTCCGAATTCGATGGCACAATGTCCTCAAAGTCCGCTGGGTTTAGGCTCAGGAAGGTCTCCTGATCGATGAGTATAGGCGGGTGTTTTCCAAATCCACAATAATCGCCACCGGCACCGCCAGTGACTCCCAAACTGTAGGCGTTGCTCAGCGGATTTTGCGAGGCACTCGTGTTAAAGCTCAGATTCAGATCTTCCAGACTATCCGTAGATAGTTTCCGATTTTGTTGCGCGCCAATCCTGCACTTGTTGTTGTTCAAATTGCTGTTGTTATTGTTGTTATTCTTGTTGCTCTGCTGATTTGTGGGTCCTACGAACTCGAATTGGCCCGCCCACATATCATAGGCTAAGTCGATGCTATCGGGCTGGCTGGCAGGTTGACTACTCATGATTTGCTTTTTGTTTTACTGTTTTTTTGTTTTAGGCAGTTTTTATCTTATTTGGCTAAATGGTTTTACTGGGGCGTGGCACTGGTTGGGGGCGATTTCTGTTGGATTTGTTCTCACACTTTGATGTTGTATTTTATTTTGTGATTATTTTTATTTGAGTAGGAAGACGGTTTTGTCTTAGGTTTGTAGGCACATAATTCAGATATTTTTGTGTTGCTAGGTTTTCATCTCTTCATACACTTTAAGGCACTTTTCTGGGCATGTTTGGGCTTTTCTCTGGCTAAATTAAATATTGTACGCATAAGTAAAATAAAGGAAATCTTTTTGGGCTTACAATTAAAATGATATTTATCATATTTATGCACTTATCACTTTGTTTAATATTTATTTCTTTATAGATTTTTATGTTTTATGTTTCCTTTGTATTTTATAGTTCACCTTTAAGCTTAAAATATACTCTTTTACGATAATAATTGCTTTTTTTGATTTCCTTCCCATAACAGTCCCATTAGTAAATTCCCCTTGCATAATTATAAACAGACCTATTTTTTTCGCAGATCTCCCCTCAAAGATTGTCCCCCACGAATATCTTTCTTTTTTCACCAAAAATGAGTTTCTTGAACTGCCAGCAAAGTTCAGCAGACAAACAAAAGAATTTTCAGTCCCCCCAAGCAGATAACTGAGTTATGCAGAAAAATAATAGTAAAAAAAAATAAGTAGAAGCTTAGCAAATGATTTCTTCTTTTGTATCGCGATGGCCTTTAGCACAATTCTTAACAAATTGAAAGGTAATTGTTTGGGATCGGGATTCGGATTTGGATGGGTCTCATGCAAAGTGGAGGGATGCGGAAAGCAGATCAAGAAATTGACTGGAAACAAAGGCGGAGAACGGTGGAAAACCATAAAGAATTTTTCTGTATTTCATGCAGGAAATGTGCGCTTGCAAAAAGATAAACAAAACAAAAGAACCGACGAAGACAGTCCAAAGAGGCGTGCTCCCCGATTCTTCTCCTCTTCTCCCGACCGAAGTCTCTTTCTTTCTACACGACTGAGTTTGGTTTCTTCTGGGCTTCTGGCTAAGTTAATTTCCTAGTTGAATTGATGAACTTCGTGTAGATAAAACAAAGCAATGGCAAGAAGACGCTTAGAAGAGGGAAAACTGTTGGTGCATGCAATTCTTCTGCTGTAACTAAAGAATTGCATAATCTTGTCGGAGACCGTCTTCGCTCTTCATTGCTCTCTCTTCTGAGAAGATGATTCAATCCATCGCTTGAATTGGCGTCGGGAAATGTGTCATGAGTTTGAGTTTTTCATCTGCTAAATTGTTTATAATAAATTGTATGAATCAGAAAAGCAGAGCAACGGGAATTATACAAATTAAGAAGACTGGCAAAGAGAAGAGAAAACAACGCAATTCTGCACATCGGCTAATGTCAAATGGGTTTAAGTGGCTTGTCATAATAAATTAGAATTTATTTGCTTACGAAATTCGACAGCTAAGAAATGAGAACATTTTTTTAACAGCTCAAGAAAATATTCTTCAAAAATAATGTTAAACGGAATAAACGATGCAAAAAACATAGTATTTTAAACATTTTATGTCTTCTATTTTTTCTTATTCAAAACTCTCTTTACTTTATTCTCTTCGCTTTTCATTTCAAACCACAATCCACACAGCCGAAAACAGAAGTCCAACCAACTTGACCGCAAGACTCATTGATCTATGGACAATTTTGTCAATGAAGCATGGCAAACGCAGCAGCAACAACAACATTAACGTGTACAACAACAACTTTCACCAACAAACTTGTCTGGTAAACAACTGAAAATAACAACAACAGACCCTGGCATAAATATCTTGTGCAACTTGTTTCGTTTCGAAGGAAAAATATGAGGAAAATTGAAAGTAAGTGAAATACCAACTTCAACTACATTTTCTATTTTCAACTGCAATATTTTCGGATCTTTATGCAGTAGCAGGCACGTTTTATGATGCATCGCTCATCGCCTAAACGCTTGAAATCCGAACTGGAAGAATGTCTGGGGTTCAGATGAAATATCTCAGTATTAATGGGGGATCTTATAATGAATGCACACGCGCTAGTCCGGGAACTATTCGAGTTTATGAGTTCCCAGATGAAGCATTTATGTGGGGCCGTTAAGATTGACTTGTTTAGCATAAATAGCTTAAGGGGTTATATACCTTTTTGAGCGAAAAAAATTAGGGAACTTTGGAATTTTTTTCAGGTGTTAGCAATTCTTTTATGATACTGAGGTTATTATTTATTGATAGTACATGTTTTTATATACACAACAAACGTTTGTTCTTAAAAAAATATAAATAACTTTCGAAGTTATGGCAATTCTCTCATAACCCTTTTTTTGTTATAGCGGCTTGCGGTGACCACGATGGAAGTCCAGCGGGTCAACTAAAATCAATAAACCAAAAAATTTTTATTAGTTTAGTATTATTTCTAGTTCGTCATTGAATTACTTCAAGAATATTTGGTTTTTTCTGCATACAGTAACAATTTTTTCAAAAAATTGAATTTTCGAGCTCTAAAAATTTTATTAAAAATTTCTTATCTGCAAAATCGAAATTGCCGCATAAAAACTGATTCAATGACGAACTCGATACAATCATTACGAATATTTAAAAAAAAAATTGAAGAAGATCGATCAAATAGTTCTTGTGCAATCGCGGTCACAGCAAAGGCACTTTTGGAAAAAAACGACTTTGAGATAATCGCATTCAAAGTTTTACGTTGCGTTACAAAGAGTGACGAACCGCGCCTCAAAACGCTGTTTTCCTATCGAACTATTATTCGGATCTCTTCAAAAATTTGGGAAAATGTTCTCTAGGGGATATACTTTAGGATTCAGCTAAAAAAATTTTTTCGTTTTTTTGAAAAAAAAAAAGGTATATAACCCCTTAAATGTGCGGCTATATTAGGTAAAAAAGTCATGGTTGAGTTGGGATAGGGCGCGTGGTATAAATAGAGTTGTGGGGATCGTTGAGGAATGTTCAAGAAATTCGAATTGGGAGTTTAAATTTAATGGGTTTCTACATTTAATTGTATATCCATGTTCAGGAGAAATACCAAAGATTAATGAGTAGTTAATTTGTTACTCTTATCCTACATTATCTCAAAATTCTTGTGGTTTAAGCTGATTCTTTTGATTCTTTTCACCTTCGTAATATTTTGACTTGGCAACAAATTCGTGCCAATTACCCCGGCTAACCTCGATTTCTTTGCCGGGTGTTGCAGTTTGCATTTGCAATTATTTCTTCTGTTGTTGCATTTTACATGGCAATAAACCTTTTAGACGACCGACCGCCCACGCTAAGGCAAAGAACCAAAAGGTGAAACTGATTAAAACAACATGCTAACCTCATTTCACAGCTCGAAGGGAAACGTCAAGAAGGCGAAGGAAAACAGTCAGAAGTCGCGACAAACAGCAGATGTTTGCTGTCACAAACTGATCTACCCCAAATTAGAATTTCCCCCTATAGCAAAAATTAATACTGTATTATCATATAACTAAGAAATTAAAAGGTTACTTGGCAAGAGATATATTTTCTGACAATAAGAACCAATACAGATATGCTAATCACAGTTAGCCACATTATATAAGCCAACCCTCTTTTCTCTCTCGACCTTTTTTTTACGACCAACAGAGCGTTAAATTATTTCTGTTCAGACTTCAAGGCAAATTCGTAGACAACTTTACGTATCCTCTCTGTACAGCTGTTTTTCACCTCATCCCATATTCTTGGTTTTTCATTTCTTTTCGCTTTGAATGTCCGACATGTATCTAATTACCAGAAAATGCAATGGCTGGCTAAGTTTGCTTTTCTTTTGCTTGGAAATGTGAAATGCCGTTTGCTTTTAGTAGACAAGTAGACTGAATCATTCTTAGCCTTATCAAAGCGTTCTGCTACTTTTATTGGTAAGGTGCCCTTGTCGAAACGAAATAATCACTTAACACATATAAAGAGAGGTCAATATAAGGGCCAATTTAAAGCAGGGAATGACTGATAAAGATTCGACTAGTTTGAACAACCGAAAACAACAAGAAAAGTTTATTTCATTTATATAAAGTCATTGTTCAATTGATTGTTGAGTAGCCGAAATGTAATATTTAATAAGAAACATTACAATTTTAGGAAAGATAAGGAATTAGTCAGCCGTAGTATTAAAATAAATAGGTATTGAATAAAAGATACAATACAAAATAAATAAATAATGAAATACAGCCATTATTTATAGAAAAAATACCCTTGCTTTCATGAACCAAAACAATCAAAAACTAAATTGTTAATTAAGTAAACTTTCCTTTTTTAGTCAGTCAGTTTGGTTTTTTACGATTTCCATATCTTTTCAAAAATTTTCTGCCTTGGCACATGCCCGGCAATCAAAAGTAGCATAAAAGAAAATTATCATTAGTTACTGTTCAAAAATTGAATTCCACAAAGATTTGCATACAATGGGTGGAGAGGGGAGGGTGTAAAAAAGAGGATGAGTCGAAAGAGGAGGAGCTCATTAAATGCAAATTTTTCTCTGCCACTGTGCCTTTTCATGCAACAAAGTAAGACAAGAAGAAAAGGTTGTAAAATACACAATGATTGAATGATTGAGCAAAATTGGATCAGGAATGCCTTACACTATGGAAAACGTCCTAATTTTGTAAAAATAAATAAAGTCTTTTAACGCCACAATGGCAAACGAAGAAGTAAAAGAAAATTACATATATTCAAACGATTCATTCACGAAAATATTGAAAAAGAATGTTTTTGAGCATTATTCACAAACAAATGATACAATCAAATGTTTTGCCCTTATTTATTATGCCAATTTAAGAGAATCTTGAAAATCCTAAGGGTGCGTAATTTCTACATTTTTTAAGTTTCCCCAAAATGGGATTTACATTTTTTGCAAATTTTTAATATGGCGTGTTATATATTTTTATTACAACCACAATCGGGGGAGGCAAACAATTTACGATTAAAGCACGCGAAACGCGAAAAGCAAACTGAATGAACCACAAATTCAGGGGCAAAATAAACTGAGGCAATCAGGGAAATAGAGAAAGAAGAGAGACTGGGAGAGCGAATTCGGGGAGGCGCAATCTTTATAAATAGTACAAATAATAATCAACAAACAAGAGCAATGACAAGAGAGCGATCCCCCCCAACGAAAAGTTTTTCGCCATATGTCCGAGGGTGATTCTCTCGTCGAGTCCGACTCCCTCTTTACTTTTCGAACATATGGTCTTTGACTCAGAGACAGCGCATAATTATGTGGAATTTTTATACGGTCACCCCCAACCACTCCCAAAATCCCTCCCCACATTATATCTTTTACTCATTACTAAACAAAAACGCAAGTGAATAAGCGTGGACAAGAACCGAAAGTCAAGAGTAACGGGACGCATGCGGGTTGGATAGTAATCCCCATCTCATCCCATTTCTTTCGTACACCCCCTTTTTTGTTGATGTCATCAGAGGTTCTTTCCGTTCTTTTTGTTGTTGTTGCTAACTTAGGCCTTTTGCTTATTGGTTTTAATGTTATTTCCAGTTCCGGTTCGTTGTCTTCTTCTTTTTTGCCTCGGCCACTTTGCCGTTAGATTTATATGCCTACTAATTGACGAACCATCGCTAATGAAAGAATATTTTCTTACCAAACTTAACGGTACGGAAAATGCCTAGTCTAGGAAAATAAATATGTACAAAAGAAAAAGATTGTAACCTTCTATGAATTTCAAAATCCTGTGCATAATTTTAAAAATGAAAATATCACATCCCTCTTTACATTCTGCTTAGAATTGTAATTTTTAGGTGTTTATGCTTTGTAAGTTTGTTTACTAAATTTCTTTAGCTTAATAAACACATATGTTTTCACATGTAAAATAACTATATGGGGCTTATGAACTTTTTCTATCTTATCTTAAGTACTTTTAAGGTTTAAAGTTATTAAAACAAAAAGAGAAATACGTATTTAACTTCGCCATAATTTTTTGTAAACACAATAAAGGCACAATATAATATTGATACCTTATTATTTATTATAAAACAAAATTAATTAAATGTTATGTATTATATTAATTAAGTTCCTGCGTTTTTTGATCATCAATTACCACCAGGCCTTTTAAATGTTTAATACCCACATCACAAAGTTTTTTAATTTGTTTTATTTTTCATTTCTTTAGTAACCATTAATTTATTCATTTATCAATTTTATACCACACTTGATTTCCATTTTTTTGTTTTTCTATAAAACACTTGACGGAATTATTCAACCGCACTTTTCAATTTAAGATCAATCAACCAATATATTTGCCAGAGGGTATGGAAATTGGAATATAAGGCGAAAAAGAGGGTATTATTTTGATTAGGGTTTTTCACAACAGACCATATAATTAACGTGTTTTTGTTTGATTTCTTTTTTTTGTATTAAATAACCGTTTAATGAGCCGAAGGCACCTGACACAGCTGATAAACGATTTCGATCGATAAAAAACTAAACGAAAAAAACAACACTTGAACACACACAGTTAACGTTAATTTTCGGTTGAATTTTCTTGAATTATAAACCTTTTTTTGGCAATTTGCTTCAGGGGAGCAGCAGCAGCTGCATTTTCCTTAGCATTTTCCTTGGCAGTTGCATTGCCCAACAACAAAACACCCGCGCGAGAGAGAGAGCGCGACTGGGAGAGAGCGGCGGTTCGCTGCGCTGCTCCGCTTCTTTAGTGTTGTGAACGCGGCAAGAGTTAAATGCAATCTGAGAGAGGAAAGCGCTGAAAAGCCAGCGCCAAGCGGCGGCCCCTCCTCTGCCGGCGTCGGCGTCGCCAGCGACCGCGACTTGTTTTGGGTGCCGAAAAAAACTGAAAAGAAAAACAAAAAAACAGGGCCCCAAAGCAAAAGCAAAACAAAGGTAACCGAAAAAACCCACTAATGCGATGTAGTAGTGTTGGAAATTCGTATTTTATGCACTCTGAAAATTATATAATTCTGTTCCCTAACACTAAAACTGTTTAAAAAATATTTGCTATTCATTAAAAATTAACTTTTGTTGAAAACATATTTATTGAATTATTGTAAAACGATTTTTTACCAACTACCAATATGATCTCAAAATAGAGAGTGTTTTTCTTTAAGTGTATGTAGCTTAATAGACATTTGCAAAGTGCATTTGGGTAAAGTGGATAGAAAGGCTTGAGGGAAAGGTAATGGGAGACAGCACAAGAATCGAGTGGAAAGAATCAAAAGCGACACATGTATGCAAGCATCTCTTGAACTAAATTGAGTCAATTAAAAGTAATGGAAAAGCAAATCAAAGGAAAATGAGTCAGGGAACTTTATAGTTCAGTGATTCAGCGAATTGGTCTGAAAAATGAGCGATTCTACTAAAAGAAATGGCAAAAGCGGCTCTAATTGCATCTTTCTATTTTATTCTGTTTTATTATATAATATGATATATTTCCTGCTCCCCTATGTTCTCCTAGATTTTATATGAACTTGAACGCAAACGTGAACTTCCTAACAGTTGATTCCTTAAATGTAGTGAGGTGTGCATCGCTTTAAGAAACAAATTGTAGTAATAGTGTTCGATTGTGTAGGCTAAGTTTAGAGGGACCCGCAGTCTTCAATGATGATCTTCTTGCTGGTCTTTCCCTCCCTCGATCCGAAGGATTCAACCTTCTGGACGATCTCCATTCCCTGGACGACCTTGCCAAAGACGACGTGCTTGTTGTCCAACCAAGTGGTCTTCCCGGTGCAAATAAAGAACTGGGAGCCATTGGTATTGGCACCGGCATTGGCCATCGAAAGAACCCCCGGTCCAGAGTGCTTCAGCTCAAAATTCTCATCGGGAAACTTGTTACCGTAGATGGAGCGTCCTCCGGTGCCATTTTGATTGGTGAAATCGCCACCCTGGCACATGAAATTGGGGATCACCCGGTGGAAAGGACTTCCCTTGTAGCCGTAGCCCTTCTCACCGGTGCAAAGGGCTCGAAAGTTCTCCGCCGTTTTCGGGACCACATCCGATCGCAGCTCCATCACAATCCGACCGAGCTTCTCATCTCCGGCGGCTATATCGAAATAAACACGCGGCAGCGACATCTTCGCAAATGCCGAAAATTTACGTAGGAAAGCCAGGTCTATTAGGTTTAATATCACATTTTCACTTGTCCGAAAACAAGTATATAAATAATTACCGAATAAGTTAAGTTAGACAAGTTGAAAAAAAGGTAATTTCCAAGAGGACTTCACAGTGGAACAGTAGAAACTGAACTGAATAAATTCCGGAGTAAGCTAGGAATCTAAACTAAAGCCGGTTTGAAATAAATTGCAATGCCTGCTTTATAAACACCTTCAAAGCAATAAGGATTCACAGCTTACTTAAATAAATCTATTTTAAAAAAGTTTATTTTTAATAGGAATCTTATTATTAGTAGAAAAACCCTCTTAGACACTCTAGAACCTTTAATCCCCTTTGTTTATGTACCCAAAGAAACCAGGCACCTCACTTTTGCTATCTTTATACTTCGCACTACGTAATATTGGAATCTTTATTTACTCTTCTAATTTGTTTAACCGACTCTTTAATCAACGCGAGCCCCGCAGATCGGTATTATTTACTTTTCATTCGGAGCCTTGTACAAACCTCACTTATTCCACCCGATGAGTGTGTGTTTGTATAATTAGGCAAAAATATGGTCAATATTTATGTGGCAAGTCAAATAACAAATTCCTCAGGAACTGTGAGAATTATTAAAGTTTTTAAGAAGCGGCTATTGCAATTTGAATTCATGCATATGTTTGTTTTCAATATGAACGTATAGCACTCCTTTAAAGTCGTTGTATTCCGATTTGTTTGTGTTTGGCTCATTATGTGTACACAATATGTGGTATGTACATATTGCAGGGTTTAGTTAGTTGCCAGGGTAACTATTGCTTTTAAAGTAGATATACACAACAATTGTTATGGAAGGAAACTAAGGAAGGTCTTGTACGATAAACTGTTAAAAACAGTTTATGTAATTAGAATTGTATTTTATTTTAACACTTCTTGAAAGGCTGAATGAAACACTACAAGTTATAAATTATCCTTTTATGCGATAATCTTATTCTTTTTATCATATTTTCTTGTCGAAGTTAACATTTAATAATCTTTAAACAGTATCCCATCGCAAAATGCCAAGAGTTCAAGATGATTTTGTGAAAGAAGTACTCGAGAAAAGGTGATTCGCACGTAGGCCGTAATTGTTAACTCAGATCTCCACTGTCTCATTACTTATAATAAATTGTTGTGCGGCCAAATAGCGAAGACAAGAAAGATACTACCCATAGTTGGCCAAGACAAGTGCGCCCGGCCTCAACTCACCTGAACTCGAACTCGAACCCGATTCGATTCGTTTTGACTAGTTACCCATTAATGTAACGCCCCGTTTGCCTTGGACAACCTTGTGCAAAAAAACAATATACGAAAAGGCAATATGACGTAATGGAAAGCGTAGGATTTCTACTTGGCAACTGCTCCCACTGCCACGCCCCCAGAAATTGGCGCCTCTTGCTTAGAGCGTGTGTGTGTGTGGGAACATAAATTCACATTATGGCCAATTCTTCGGGCGATTTTTCAGCTTAGATAAAAGGCAGACAAGAAACACTTTTGTGGGTTCGTTTTAACACTTACCAAGTGGAATTGGTAAGATAAGAGTGCTTGAGGTAGTTGGTTTTTGGCCATTGTAGTGCTTACCTGGAAGTAGAGGAAAATAAAGAACGAATTATTATTAGATTTGGAATAGCAAAAGGGAGATAATGGATATGGAAATGAGGTGAATGTAAAGTCAACACGAGAAGAAGTTAAATGTCAACCAAGGGCAAGTCTTGGAGAAAAAGAAAATTAACAAAAATGAAAGAGGTGTGAAATTAGAAAGAACAATGGAATTAATTTAATTTATATAAAATAGAACATCATATAAACTTCAATTTAAATTTAATTTATACAAAAAATACAGAAACTTTTTATTATATTGGCAATATAATTAACTTTTAAGCACTAAAAATAGTACAAAACCCTCCATAAATATTTATCGCAAGCCAAAAGACCGTTTTACTAATTCCCCGCCATCATCGATCGATCCATCAACTGAAAAGCGGCAAAGAAAATCGGTTTCTACGCCCACTCTCTATAAAAAAGACCACTGGAAATGGGCTTTTTGTCTGGCAGGTCGTGCCATTCCATTCGCCACCTGCTAGGGTCGTCTTATCGATTAAACAATTTTGCTGGCACCTCTGCTCGCCCACCTTATAATACGTATACCCTCTACGAGTCGAGGCCCGGCACAACATAAAAAGCATAAAGCCGAGTCGAATGCGATATGGAAGGAAAACACGAAAAACGCGACTGTAAGCCATAAACGAAAATCAATTTTTAACCCAAATGTGACGTTGACCCAGAAAGTATCGAAATCTTAAAGACAAACAGAGCCACACTCAAGGAATCGAGGCATAAACGTTGCAATTATCATAATTAATGCAAATGCGCCTTAAAGTAAACCGAAAGAAAGACGAATTAAATACTCGAAGCCGTTTACGAAAGCGTTTAGGCCAAATGGGGGGAAATTGTTGTGATAGGCTAGGTGATGCAAACCCATTAGGGGGAGGTTAATTGGTCGAAATGACAGGGAAATTTCGGGGGTTAGTCATATTTTAATTGAATTTAATTGAGTGATGTTTTGTAGTAGGAAAGTTGCGCAGTAAAATTTGGAGCTTAGTCAAATTTATTGGGAAATAGTAATAAAATATATTCTAGTAAAGAATTTTTATAGAAAAATAAGGAATACAAAAGTATTTAAACTCAATTAAAGATATTAGCATGTGTAGAATACAAATTAATAGTTGTTGAATTGCTTCACAAAAGAAATATATTAATAAAGAATCTCGTGCTGTGACCGTAGTATTTGTATTAAATAAAACGCTGTTCAATAAAGCCAAATGGTAATTTCTATTCCCGTACACTTCGCGTTTCTTTTTCCTTCCTGCTGGCTTTAGCTTCATTTGTATTCCATTTAATATATTTATGCATTCTATTAGCCAGACACCTGGTCGAAGTTTTGTTTATGCGATGTCTTGTAGGTGGCTGTTTCCAGTCAACGCCTTCTTCAATATGGTAAAGAAATATATATATATATTTTGCCAGGGGGATTTATTCGCTGCAAGAGATTACCAAATCCTAAACATTTTGCTTGGGCAACTTCAAAGTGATGTCGTCACCGCAGATACTCCACTTGTGCATGTATTAACCCAAAAAAAAAAGAGAAACAGATTCATTCCCCACATCTTTTGCCAGCTCTGACAATTGAACAAATTGCAATTGTGGCATTGTCTTGGGCCTGCCTACAGTTATAATTGCATAAGTGCGACGATGCAAAACAGCTGGAAAGTGTCTACAGATTTAATCAACCTCTGACAGCGCTGGGAAATCAGGGAAGACGATGTCAAGATCTCTCCCTCTTTTTAAGCCTTATGCAATGCGAACGGCTCAATCCAATGCGATTCTTTTCTTCCGCATTAGATTGTTGAAAAAGTGACCTCAGCTTAATTAAGCCAACGGAGCATTGAAAACTAGGAAAGGGGAAGGGGAGGGGGAGGGGGAAATTGGGGCAAACAGAAGTGAAAGAGGAATTAAATAGAAAATCGTATTTGGTGCAGTGAAAATCTTTTTGGATACGCTTAGCACTTTCCTGGGCATCGGGCCAAGGTGAGATGTGGAAAGTTTCACGGGTTTTCACCGGCCAATTTCAGTCAGGGGTTAAAACGAATTTTTCTTAAATGAAAGGGGACCCAAATAATACTCATTCTACTAGCACTTTGTTTAAGGTTTTCAAAATTAAAATAAATATTAACATAACACTATAAATGCAAAAACCTTTATTTAGATCAAATGTATTTTTTTTATCAGAATCAATACTCGCCAAAGTCGCTGCTTTTATTTCAAACAATATTTTAAAGCTTCTCTTTTGTAAAAAAAAAACAAAATAACTTTTTCCTTATTTAGCTCTTTATAAACGAAGGTGCATAAAGGTTCTCGACTTTAAAAAACTTCTGTTGTGATGCTCTTAGCTTAATTTGTATTCAGCGCCAGGTTTCACACAACAATCAAACCAAATGCGAGGCACTTCTATGCCTTGTAATGATCTCCTGGGCCAACTCCTCCAACCTGGCCAAAATCCCCCTGCCCTGGCCCACAAATTCCACTTCCGTTTGCCGCTGGCCTGTTGCATAAAAGAACAATCGCAGAGGGGCGTTTAAAAATTGATTCGTACGTGAGATTTTTCGCAAAAATCATTTTCACTTCAGTTTGTTTTTTCCGAGTTGTTTTTTCCTGTATGCCTTTCCTCCTTTCCTTTTATGGTCGTTGCTGGCGACTTTTACCAGTTACATACTCCTTTTATCTGTTTATTTTAAGCATTTATGCAGAAAGCAATTTTACATCTGTCGCATTGCCATAACATTGTTGTATCCCTATCAGCTCTCAGTTTTATTTTCTTTCCTTTCTTGCGGGAAGTCTTAAAGCTTAAGATGGCAGGAAAGAAAGTGTTCGGCTTTATATGATAAATATTAAAAAGTGTTTAGTTGTCGGATTAATTGAAGAAAGTTTTGGTAAAACAAATATTTTGTGTTGAACGCAAAAAAAATACATAACATTATGACTTTTCACTGCTATATATATTTTTATCTAAATTATTGCCTTCTTCTTCTTATATCGATATTTGAATTCCAACCGGAACTACTAAACATTTTAGTTCTTCCTCACACGATGATTTCCTCAAACAAAAGCGAAAATATACAGCCAAAGGCCCAAATGCTTTTCCGACCACTTTGGCACCAAATCAAAAAAGCTCTTACGTTGAACGCCATCATTTGGCCAGTGGGAAATCTAATTGGCGGTAATTCGAGGGAGGCTGAGTGAATTTCAATGACCTTGAGGCGCCAGTGCACTCCCCTTTTGGCCATGGCCAATTGCGGCGAGCCTGTTGAAATGCTTTTGCTTTTTTCGCTTTATATAATAGTCGGTGGAGCACAATCGAATTGGATCCGCGGAGATCGCGATAGACAACGGCAACCCACACAAGACCTGAAAACTGAATTTCACCTGCCAAGTAGCCACGAACTCCCCCAGTGAAAAATACCAGCGAAGGTGACTGCCACAGCGATTGAGGGAAAGAAAACACGTTTTATTTCATTGCGGCCGAAGATCCAAAGTGAAAAGTCACAGATTCACTTTTTCCAGGGAACTTTTTTCCCAACGAACATAGAAATGGCAATCAACCAAGTCGAAATATTTTCGGAATTTCGTCGCAATGAAAATGTCTTACAAGCTTGCACACATGAAAGTTGTGAAATAAATTCACAATTGCGAATTTGGCTCAAGTGCAGATTATGACTCCTCATCAGCAATTTCTTTGATGAAATATCAGACAGTGACAGTTTGTCTCATTATTTTTGCACAATCATGCAATGACAGATTTATTTATTTATTCAGTTAACTTTTTTTTCTCCATTGTAAAATCTTTGATATCAATTTGTGAAAAAACGTGTAATAAGTTGCAGAAACTAATTTGGATTTGATTGAAGCAATGCGTGTTGTCTAAACGATATCTTATTATTAAGAAATAATTGCAAAACTTAAGTTTGTTGGGATGGATTTGGAATTGCACTTGAATTTTATTAAATTAATTTGATTATTTAATAGGTGGTACTTACCCTATAATCGTAGTCATGACGATTCTCCAAGCTGATGTCGCTGTACATGTCTTCAGTGGTATCACAGTTGGAGCTACGGCCCGATGAGTTAAAGCTCGATGATCTGTAGAGTTGGCTGAAATAAATAGTTTATATTTTTTAATAAAAAAAATAATAAATGGTATTAAGCTATAAAATTTTTTTTACTACTTTAAATTTTTTAATGAAATTGCAGGGAAAAACTTTGATCTTTTGTTATTTTACATCGTTGATATTTTAATAAAATACAATGCCTCAATGCTTTTATTTTATTTGTGCGCGAAATTTTTAATTTTAAACTGTTATAATTTGGAACTGTGACTAGCGAGGACACCAACATTTCATTTTTACACCGCTCTACGTGTATATTGGCGCCACCTATGTTACACCGCTAACGGTTTGCGTATCTGCTGAGTTATTCACAGTTTGGGAGACTTTCTGTTATACATTGTTCCAAAGACGCTAACCGACTTTTCAGTGAATCACAAACTGTATAAAACAGTGAAGAAAAACCAGTGCAATAAATATACATGTTTTTTTTTTCAATTTTTACCATTTGCTTTCAGATTACAAAATTTGTTTAATTGCTTTTTGAGCAATGTTAAGCAATGTTTTATAACCGATATTTAGTTTTGGTATTTAAGTACAAGCAAAAACATTCAAATAGCAATGAAGTTACCAAATATACTACAAAAGAGCTCCTACAATAAATATTTTAAAATATAAAGAACTCACCTGGCTAAGGCATTTGAACTGATCTGTCGGCGACCGGAACTGAAAATTATAATGAAAACATAAATCAGTATATGCAATATTATTCAATAGAATTAAACACTTAGAAAGAAAACCTTCAAGCCGCTAAGGATGGATAAGTGCTAATTTAACCCTTAGCCCAAATCAGCCACAACCTATAGAAGCCCTTCAGCCCAAATGGATGAAATTCTAGCAATTCGAAATGCAAATAAATTCGCTGGCATTGAGGGGCCAACAAAAAAAAAGAAAAGGGAATTGCCAAGAAAGGCAACTTGTAAAACAACTTGACGCAGGCAGCCAAACAAAAATAAAAGGAAACCAAACACGTGATAATGAAAGAAACAACACTACCCATTATTGCGCCCAAAACAACAAAAATGCGCCACCCACGCGAACAGGTAAAAAAAACTGAAAAAAAAGAAACAAACTGCAGCCAAGAAATTGTAACAGCAACGAAACGTCAAAGACAAAATAATTGCGAAAGATGTAGATGTAGACAGATAAAGACACTTGGATAGAGACAAAGACGCAGACGACTGAATTTCGAGTAAAAGTGGAAAAGTGGGGGGAAAATGTTTGTTTGTGTAAAGTGCACATCGGGAAAATGGGTCAAAGGTGGGAGACATTTTGCAACTACCAATGCTGAAAGCCAAATGAAGGAGAAAGGAAATGGGAGATGCAAGAAAGGTGCCGGAAAAGTGTCTTTATTTATATATTTTGGAAGGAACTAAGTTTTTAAAAATAAAAAGTAAATTGAAGCAAAATAAGAGCAGCTAAAAGCTAATTGTGGAAAATATTTTCATGTCTACGCTGTAACATATTTCATATTAATCAAACAAAACAAATCATATTACATTTAAACACAGCAATTAATAAATATTTCATTCTAAGGTAGCAAACCTTTGAAATTTATCATTTTCACAGCTTATCATCCACTACAAACATTTAAACTATCTCTCTAATAATCAAATACTTGTCAAGCCCTAACATTAGCTACATTTATAAGTGTTTTGTTTTCTTTATTGCGGTTTCTATCTGAGGTGATCTCACATGGCGAATGCATGGAAAATGTTTCGCTTTAGCCGAGCCATAAAACGCGTAGATATGAAAACCGCAAATAGTTTCCGTTTTGGAAAATTGAAAACCAGAAATGAAGCGAAATTTGCAAAGCCAGAAAAGTTTGCGAACAAAACGTTAGCCAGTCCACTTTTTTAGCCTCTTTCTGTGTCAGTTCGGCCCCAACTGAACTCATTAGCCCACTTTTGAGTGTAGTTGAGCCAAGACCATAAAACATTCGTGAAAATCTATCTCATCTGGGTTTATGGCACTCTGCTCAACGAACGCAACTTTATTTTATGTTTTAATTTACTTTATGCAAAAACAACATACAAATTGAAGTTGCGTGCTCGTAAAAAATGCAGCAAAAAATCTAAAAACAAGCCAGCAAATTATTGCAAATTGACCAAAGCCAAAAAGTGTTGAGGGGACCTGCTGCAAAATGTTGCGCAATTTTAGCAACCAAAAGGCAGATGCAGAAAGTAAAAAAAAAAAAAAACAATATTTTTGCGGCTAGTTGTATAGCTGCTTTTTATGCGTCAGTGGTCTGCTGGCATTTTATTGATGCAAAGTGGAGTTGACATTAAATGGCAGCCGAAAAGTTGCAACTTTGAAATCGTCTGACTACAAAAGCAAGTTTTTCGGTAAACAAAAGTGGTATTTTACTGGGGGCAGCTGTCCACATATGGCATAATAAATAAATGCAGTATTTATATCTACACTGCATAATGCAAAAACTAGTTAAATAACAATATCATTGCATTAATTTTAAAAGTAGTTCTAAGCTGTTATTTATGTTCAAGGCAAACCAATTTTTTAAATGTCGTACAACTTAATTCAAATGGTAAAATTATTTTAAGTGCTTCATTATGTGATAAAGAGGAAGTTGCGAATAAGTTTAAAAATAAATATGACTTATATAACTTCATATTACAGTCAAAATTACTTTAATATACTTTTTTGTTTGCTCACATTAAACACAGCCAAAAATCCACAAAAAACAAAGCAGTAAAAGAAAATAACGAATCAAAAAATGACAGTTAATTGTACACAAAAAACAATCAAGATAATGACTTGAAAACTCTATAGCAACCAAAAAAAAAAACTGTTTAAATATGATTAAGGTCGTTGGCAGCATTTGGAGGAGGAGTGGAATGGGGAGGGGTTTTATTGGGGAGTGGAGCTGGAATTACTGAATGAGTTTTCCGTTTTTTGGGTAACCTTGAATTACGGAGAGGGAGTGCTATCAAATTTGAATGAACTTTGAGTCTTTGACCGGAAAATATTGCCGAGGTATTCTTTTTTTTTACAGATTTCTTACTTAAACTTCAAGTTGTTGGACCTGATTAAAATTCCCAACACACTTTTTAAGCTGTAATATTTTTAAAATTTTTAAAGGTAAACAAACTGTAAAAGAATTTTACCAAAACACCTGTTGAATATCAAAGTCTACCACTTATTTCCCCTTTGATTTACCTTTTTTACCAACCATTGCAAGCTAATTTCCCTACCTCCCACTTGCCACTCCCCCTGCTTTATTCTATCCCCTCTCGAAATGCGTTCCGCTTCGTTAACCCTTATGAGGGACCCCTTGACATGGGTGGGAACGGGAGGAGCTCACAAAACAGAGAGAGAGGGAGCTTTCAAAGGCATTTCAATTGTTATTTAGAACGGATTGCAGTCATAACCAAATATATATTTTCATGTAGTTTATTACATTTATTTGTCGGCTTTTAGAGATTGTGTAATAGAAATAGAATACATTTAATGGGAACGAGGATGACGTTTTAGAAGTGCTCGTGATTCAGCTAGATTTTTTTCTTTTGACAAATATATTATATTCTGAGATAGTGCTATTTGAAATTTTTACTCAGTTTTTTAATGTTCCTGTTTATCTCACAAAGTGTTAAAAACCAAAGGAACAAAAACCATCAGTTAACTTCATTTAACTCTACAACGTTGACTACGTCACTTGCACCTTTTAGCAAGAAATCGTTAATTGAATGCAGGGGAAAACCCAGCCATCTCCTCAAACTAAAGTCACCTGACAAAAGAAACCTTCATATAACGACTTATGTCTTTACACAGAAGTGGTTAACAGTTTGCCGTACTTGTTATGAGGCCCGGCTCAGATTAAAGTAAAAGTCAAACTTTAATGATCCCCAGACCCGGTCCGAGGGTCTTCAAAAATTAAATAATCAACTAAGTAAAGGTGGCAAAAGTTTCTTGAACTTTACTGCTTAAAATTCAAAACAAAAACAGAAGCAGACAATGGCCGCCAGTCAAGTTTGTATTTTATAGCTATTATCTCTCCGAGTTTCTTTTATTTCCAGTATTCCGCTTTGTTTATTTATCCCTGGCTTTCTTTAGTGCAATTTATGTCTCATATTTGCGCGCCAATCCTCAAAGCGCGTCAATCAATCACGATCGGATTATGCAAAAATAAAGGAGGGGAAAAGAAAACACAAAAAAAAGGGGAAAAATTGGTTAGACAAACACCTGTCCCCGTCAGGTGAGATTGACCCACATAATTGTGTGCCTCTCTGGCGGAAGCTTTTTTTTTTTTGTATTTTGGCTGCCCAAATCAAGTTTTCTATTGCAGAAATTGTTGTTCACAGGGAAACGCCTCAATGCACAGTGGTTTTGGGCTGACTGTTACAGTTATTTCAGCGCTGTTGCCAAAGGGTGAAACACACCTTGCTCACTCACCTGGCCACGCCCCCCGCCCCTCTTCAGGTGCTTCGCCTTGCAAACCGCTCATTAAGCGCCTGGGAAGTTCAGCTAATTGAAACTATTAAAAACAACTATTTTTTTGGACTGGTTTTCGCCTGGTTACGACAGTATCTTGAGGCCTTTTAGATTTTTGTGGATAACTTAATTATGAAATAGAAGGCTGGGTATTCATTAAATTTTAAGAAAACCGGAGAAAGGGCTGGATTGTAAAAAGGTTATGAGAGGAAAGAGCACCCAAATTTAATTTAATTTCATGACTTTTTTCTTTAATTACGTTTATAAAAATAAAAAAACTATTAAGAATCTTTATGCAACAATGAAATTGACGATGATGGTTACGTTCTATTGCAAACACTTTTTGCTAAATGTGCTTTAATTGCTAACTGGAATAATTTGAAAATTAAAACATATAAATCATGTCTATTACTAATCTAATTTAACATTGTTTAAATAATATGTTATATATAAATACCTCTTGCTTACTGACTTGTAACATAAAAACACTCCCCTAATTAAATGTTTCGTATTTTTAATAAACTACAAAACTTTTACCTCAACAAACATTTTGATGTGCTTCAGTTGGTTTCTTTAGAAATGGTAACAAAATTACAAGGGGTCAAAAAATGTCGCGATTGTTGCGATTTCCAAAGAAACAATGCCTTGAGACGCAGTTAAAGTGAAGAAGAAATTGACGTCTTTTGTTGCCGGACAAGTGAAAGTATTTATGGACATGTGGGCGGTGACTTCTTGTTGTTTGCGAGTTTTTTTCAGTGGGCGTGTCTGGTGAGCTCTCTTAAGAACTAGCTATGAATACAACAAACAACATGAATACGACTAAGTGCAACAACATCGAGATGGTGAAGGTTTTTAGGTAAGGACTTTATACGCACATGTCTCTCAAATGACTGCGACGACGGTCATAAGGAAAGTACTCAAAATACTCATCATCCATTTAGGTGAGATCAGATTCCTTTTATTTTGTAATTTACTAAGCGGTTTATCTTTTATTGTTTGGTTAGCTCATTTGCTTATCAGTTTTAAATGCCATTGTACGCATTGTGAACGTCATTGACTTTAATTTGTTGACATTAAACGATAAGGTCTGTTTTACCACGATTTCGATAAGATATAATGGCTTGTAGGAGTAGAACGATAATTCCTTTGTGTATTAATTTTCTATTCTTACAGGTGTTAACACAAATTAAATGTTGACGAAATTAATACGAGCAGAATTGTCGATTAAACACAATAAAAGTTAGGCAATTTTTAATTGATTTTGATTAGTAATGCTGTCTTAGTTTCTAGCAGCATATAAAACTTCAAGGTTGATCAGTTTAGCGAAATGTACTTTGTTCGTTTTTCAGCACTTTTAATTTAGTTTCTCGTCAAACTCGTTAAACTAACACTATAAAGTACTTTAATGACAACAATTTATAGTGCGATCATCATCATTAAAACTAATGATACATCAATGATTTCTTATAGATCTTCCTGGATTTACGATGGCTTACACTCCCACAGAAAAATGTTGCACATCCGTTAACTTCACTTTTTATTTGGTTTATGAGGCGCTCAACAAATTGTTAGCTCGTTTTTGCCACAGAAAAGGAAATTTCGTTCGAGAAAACGCACTCGCACTCATCATCGGCAAATTAGACACACTTTCGCAATTGACGGCTCCGCCAGCCACACTTCACTTTTCATTATAAATCTCCTCAAGCCGAACAGCCAAGCCAAACCAAACCAAACTGAAACCAAACCGAAACCAAAACCAAACCGCAGTTAAAGTCGATGAGAGGATGGTTAATATTTTACCAACACGCTGTTGGAAAATCGCTCTGATAACGTCGTTAAACGCTCTCAGGCAGCGAAATCGAAACCAAAGCTCGAAAATCGAAAAGAAAATCGCTGGAAAAGTGCACTCTCGACTGCGCTGACCAACTAACAATGAAATTGTTCAGCTGCGGACGGGCAACATTTATACGGCTGCTCTCCGTGTAATTAAGGCTATAAAACTGATTCGATTGTGATTGATGGCTCTCGACAATGCGTTGCGAGCAGGAAAGGGCCAAAAAGCCGAGTTGAAGATGCGGTGAGTGTGGCAATGGGCACTGCACTTTTGGCCGGCTTCCACGCGTCGATTACTCTTTCAACTCCCAACGCATTCGAGAGCCCCAGTTGATTGGCTCTGTCGTTACTGGTTTTTAAAGGTGTCGAAACAAGGGTGCCATTTGGGAAGATATCATTAATCATGATTTCAGAAAGCCCTTTTTTTGGCAGAGATGGAAAACGTTGTTCCAAGTAGTTTTTAAAACCCCTGATTTGTTGTGTAAAAATTCATAAGAACGTTTCACTCAGTTACTGCTGCATTAAAAACTTTCTTAAATTTGAAATGCAAATATCTCTAATAAATTAAAGCAACAGAATAAAAAATATTAAAATATTTAGCTTTCAAAAAAATGCAAAAAAATTTAAGAAGTATTTTGAATATTGAATTCAATTAATCAAACTAAAATAAGACGAAGGAGAAGAACATTTCTCAGTTTATAAATTTCTAAGCAATTGTATTTTCTGGTATAGAGTGACAATAGTAACCTATACACCTTTTGTTAACATTGTTTATGCACCTATTTTTAACCAGCCAGTGTGTAAATGGGGCTTTAATTTGGCTGAATGCATGGGAAAAGTGCAGCACAAAAGGGCGTGGGCCCCGTGGAAACCCGGGGAAAAGTCACGTGCAAAAGACGAGACACACATGTCGAAGATGGAGAAGAGGATAACGCACGAGAAGAATAAAGAGACGACGAAACGACCGACCGACCGACCGCCTTGTCCGATTTTGCATGGGAATGTGCAGTATACTATACTATATGGCCGAAGAGTGCTCTTGTTATAGTGGCCATTATGGCGGTGATGGTAGTTGAACGTCATTAAGGCGTGACGCCGTAAATTACCAAAGTGTAAACTACAGCACAAAACTATGTACGAAATCTCATAAAACCGCGCGGCTCAAATTAAAATCGTTTTCTATTCCGTGGAAAGCGAAATTTATGGCCAAAAACAAAACCGAAAAAATCACAATTAAATCTATATTTGCACAAATGTTTCACATACGACGCGTTGTCTGGAGCCCCCAAAAAATACATATATATATCCATATAAAGGCCACACACACACTTTCACATACTTTTGTTTTCTCAATGGATGCGGCGGAATTTTGTATGTTTGTTTTTTTTCTCGGTTTTATACCGGAACACTAGTTACAGACTCTCTGGCGATTAATAAATAATGAAATCGGTCCAAAACGGTGACAAAAATTATCTGACATCCGCTCGCGGTTAAAGCGAAGTTCGAACTAAAACCAAAAACCACATTCCAACTTTTTAGCCGCTTGCCAATCTAAGGCGGCCAACAAACAGGTTCGAAGCGGGAGAGCCAACAAGCCAAATAATAAACAAAGCGGGAGCGGGCCAAAAGAGCGAACAAGTGTGTGTGGGAGAGACGCTGAGAAGGCCAAAGGCATTTCTGTTGCAGTTCAAACGGTTGCCAGACGCATTGAAATAGTCGGCGAGTGAAAAAGTGGTTGTAGGTAACAGGAAAATACTACTGACTTACGGTTAAAAAAAATTTACTTTAACTGCCTATAAGCAAGGAGGGGTTTTATGGACCATTTTAGATAAAAAAAAATAGTATAACTACATGTTCGATTTTTAAAATACGTTGGATGCTGTTTTCTTAACCCTCTAATGCCACTTTCCACAATAACGCAAGTATAATGAGTGCCTCAAGGCACTCTTGGGGCTTAGAGGGTTAAGATTCTATTAACTGATTCAAAGCAAGTATAATTTATCTAAAAATTCTTCCTATTCAAAATAATAAATAATAATAAATTGTTTTAAAGGTAATTTATAGTTTTAATATGATTATTTTTAATTTATTGTCAAAATAAAATCTAAATATTTTTAAAGAGAGTTTCAAAAAAAACATGATCACGTAAAATAATGCTTTTATTAATAAATTTCTGTTTTTATTACTTTAATTGGCTTTAGATATTAGTTTAGTCATTTTAGTTCTCAAATTTTTGTAAATCGTGAGATTTTTTATTAACAGTAGACTGACTTTTCCTAGCTTTGTCTGGCAACTCTTTTACAGCCTCTGCGCTTTCCCACGCAACTTGTTCGCCTGCAACATGTTGGCCGGCGAAACTAAAATCTAAAACTACAAACAACATCAACAAATCTGGCAGGCAGTGAACATTCTCAAGTATCTATTAGATGCCAGCTACCTCAAACCGAAGCCAAATTGGCGTCAGACGAAACTTTCGAGCTGCTTTCGGCTGCCAAATCATTGGACAACATGCAAGCAAAAAACGTGGAATTGTCGCCGAGTCTGCCAATTAGCCAAGAAATGCCAGCCAACTGCCAGCAAAGTCGGGCCCCCGCAAAGTGGCCAGGAAAATGCCTCGATTAGGCAGCCGACCACCACAAAGCTAATTGAGGGCCAACAATGGTAGACTTGGGAATTATGTGCGGGAAAACTGAGATAAACAACGAAATAGGTGAGAAATACAACGAAAGACAATTGAAAATCACTTAAAACTAAACGTTTTCCAAGGCGAGATGTCAAGGTTGAACTAAGGCATTGGAAAAGTTAATAGGGACAGCTATTGGGCCAAAATTAAATATTTTTAACAAACACAAAAAAACCAGGTTTTAAAAATGTTTATACAACTACAAATTTATATCATGGTTATAAAGTAGTACAAACATTTATGTTAAAGTAGACTTTGCAATTTTAACAAATAATTTATAGGGTTTACATTTTGCTTCCTCAGTGATATAAAAAAATTATCTAAATTTTCCATGAAGGACTCGGCACATTCTGACGTCTACGTAAATTTTTTTGATCCTGGTCATTTTCCACATTTGCATTTTCATCTGTATTACGCCGATTGGAAGACAAACTTCGAATGGGTTTCGGTTTAATAGGGGGCTTCTTGGCAATTGCATTAGAAGAATCAGGAATTTCATCGGATTCGGGAACTTCAAAAGATTCTGGAGGCTTAACATCCATTTGTTCATTACTTTCCTGTTCATTACCTTCTTCCTCTTCCTTTCTCTCATGCAAGGCGGCATTAACCTGGTCTATAACCACATGGGAAATACTAGGTATCGACTTGGCCGCATCAAGGGCATCCTGCAACTTGACAATATCCTCACTGACATACTGAACACGATCTCTCAGCGATCTTATCTCCGACATGGGCACCTAATGAAATATCTCAAATAATGCTATATACATAATTTATTGAACTACAGATCAACTCACTTCGCTCCTCTTACGCTTTACCCATCTAAATAATATCCAAAAGAGTCCGATCAGAAAAATCGACATAATGACATGGTAAGTCGTTGATCGGTCCGATACTAAGAATTTCCACATGTCCACGCCTTTTAGGAAAAACCAACAAGCCGATTGCCAAGAATGGCAATACGGTGACATTTTCACCGAAGTTTCAAGGTTAATATCCTGGCGATACTCCCACATCTTTAGGCAGAATTTCGTTTCTTTATCTTGTTCAACAATTTTGTTTGTTTAACGCAAAAAAATAGATGGATGTTGCTTGCTGTTATTACAAATTTGAACTGAAGTCTAGAACAATTTGGATAAAGTTAATTTCTCAGTTTACTACAACTTTTGATTTTGTAAAAGTTATTTTTGATATTTTATTCGAAAACTTTCAAGTAGCTTACAAAACTATTACAGATGCATAAATAGTGAAATTTCCAGAGCTCTCTTTTAATATACAGATCTTAATCTCTTTTCCCTTAATTGTTCTCAGTTCTGTAGCTGCATTTTCCCCCTCCATTTCCCAGAGCAACTTTGTTGAATGCCAAGTGCAGACAGGGAAAAACATGTTCACAGCAGATGAGCAAAAACAAAGGCATTTGCATGACAAATTCAAGTCAGCCAGAGATTCAAAAAGAGGAGAAGCCCTGGGAACTTGAAGGTCCGGAAAGTTGACAGAGCATCCACAATTTACAGCCTGCGTGGGGTTAACTGATTTGCACACGCCTTTAACGCAGAGAAATCTAATTATTTTTGCAGATTTCTCGCATTGTTTTAGCCGCCTTCAAGATTTAAAGAAAGGTTAAGAAAGATTGTTAATGCTGTTTAATATTTAAAATCAACTAAAATAACAAATCATTAAATGTAACTAAATATCAATATCAACTTCGATATCCCAAAAACCATTTGGCCAACACCAAACTGAGTTTTATTTTGGGTCAACTTATTTTTTTGCGACTTGACAAAAGTGCCGGCCTAAATTCTGAAGAGTAAACAATTGCCGCAAGTTAAACCTGTTTCTGGACCCTCTCCACTTCCTCTGATCGCCTGAGCGAAAAAGTAAATTCCAACGGCATGACAACCCCAGCCAGTCAGCGAAACTTGTAAGCCAAGTTAAGCGGGAAGGAGTTGGCCAAAAAGAGGGGAGAGTAGAATGACCCGCATCTTCTACCTTCAACCTTTTCACTTGGTCCCTGAGAAGAGTTCACAAAAGCGGCCAAACAACTTTTGGGCCGAGAAGATGGCAACAGGAAACATGGTCTTCAGTTGACAAGCAGAACTGCCAAAGGAAGTTATATAAATACTAGTAGATCCAATCTCAGTGTTCTCATTCTATTAACCAAAATCTCTTGCTATAAATCTTACATATTCGTTTGACTTTTGTAATAGTCTGCGTTGCAATTAAGTCCCAGGAAAAAGAGCAATTTTGGTTTGCTGTAACTTTTATGACAGCCCGCAGGCAATAATCATAAATTTCGGTTTTTCGGGGGTGATGGCGAAAAGAAAGCTCTTGAAAATTACCCAATTGAACATTCGCTTGTACAACAATTGAAACAGCCGAAAAAGATGGTAAAAACTGATAACTAATTTGGGTGGAGAAAAACAGGCAATTGACTAGACCAACTAATGGAAAAATGGGAAAATATGAGCCAACTTATAGTTCGAATTAACAAGCTTGGGAAAAGATAACGTGAAAATGATTTTTGTGAAAACTATCTAATTGCGTTACGAAAGAAACAAATTGAATTAGTAATGGAATTTTATAAATCTAATTTTTGCTTTGGAATTATAAGTTTTATAATAATATTTGCAAATTATAAGACATCTAGTTTGTTACCAAAATAACTTTTATACAGCTGATAATTAAGGATACCAATATTATTATTAATATATAACTTATAAGACTTTTATTTACAAATCAATATACCAAAACCAAATGGGACCAAAAATGAGGGTTATGATATTTATGAGGCTCTACATGAAAACCCAAAGAAAATATATTTGAGAGGGCTTACTGTCTCATTGATCCCCAACGACGCTGGGACAAACTATCAGGATTGCTGTAAGAAAAATGATTTATCAATTTGAGGAACTTAAGATGGTTTTATATTTTTTGTTTTTTAAGGGATCTGTTGCTAAGCTCAAAACACCATTAAAATGGAGCAGTCATTAATAATTTAATGGGAAATTCAGAATCTTATTAAAAATACAAGAATCAATATTATTTTAAATAAAGAAAGTAGAATAAAATATAGAAATACGAACACAAAAAAATATATATTATTACTACTAATTTTTTAAACCTCCTTTTAAGACAGCTCTTTTATTAATTTTTAACCATTTAGTTACTAGCCACTGATAAAATTAGACCTCATCACGGTATAATTTAAGAGAGTTTCGCGACTCTCTTACGATCAGGTGAATTGTGAATTCACCACGGCTTTGGCCAAGTGTTGAGCAAAGGCGGAAACAGCCAGAAAGAGACGGGTGAACGCGAATAGAAAGAGAGGCACGATCACTGTGATGTGAGAGATTCCGAGACTCGAAGACAGAGACACGCATGAATCACGGCCCAAAGCGTTTCATGTGCCCAAGACAGAGCATAGAAAAAACTGGTTTCAATCTGTGTATGCATTTTTTATGCCCCACACACAAGCACACATACAAATGTACAAGCTGACAAACACAGGTTTACATAAAAGAAAAGGTTAACTATCCAAATACGCTTTTTTATGTTGCCTCGGACAGACAAATTGAGAGTTTTGAATTTGTGAAGTCTCTGGGCCTGGTCAGTTTTGTTTTTTGTTCACGGCAATTACGTATTCAGTCCGATTATGTGGGCAACCTTATAAATGTCTGACAACTAAGGAAATTCGCATTCGCTTCGATTTCCATTTTGGGAGGTGGCCGATCAAATGAGCGAGATTACCTGGTGGGAGTTCGTCGCAGACTGCGCCTGGCCCAATTGTCCCGGGGCATTATGTTCAGTTCGTCATCACTGCAACAATGGAAACGAGATAATAAAATAGTCAGTTAGTAGTAATAACAATAGAAATATACGAGCCAGTTCAATGTGGATACTTCAAGCGATTAAATTGGGTATAGCTGAATGAAATTTAATTGTCTATTCGTCTTTATAACTTTTACTTAATGAAATGACATACTTATGTAAGGCATTTCTGAATAGAATAAATAAACTAACAGCCATTCGCAGTAAATATGCGAATTCAATCTGCAAACAATTTTGTTTTGATTATAAGGTTATAATTTATACAAAAATTCAATTCATTTAAAAGGATTCCAATTCCAGCAAATCCAATCAAAATTCTCTATCAATTTCAATGAAATTTCGTTTGTGTTGTGAAAAACCCATATCTACATTTGAAATGCTCTGTATATAACCTTTAAAGACTTACTCTTGTGGTGTTGATGAGCCGGCGTGAGGGGCCAAATCGAGTTCGATGCCAGTGCTGCCATTTAAATTGTTATTACCGTCATTCGAGTGTCCACTGTGGTTGTGGTGTGAGCTTGAATTGCCTACGCTCAAGTTATTATTATTGTTTATAAGGTTGCCGTTGTTGTTGCTTCCATTGGAATTGGAGCTGCGACCTTCACGAAGTTGGGTGGGATACTCATTTTCGCCATAGCCCTCAAAGGATTCGCCATCCGAAAGCGATGAACACTGGGATTTGGCAACGCCCGCTTTGTTATTAAAAATAATTGATTAAAAGTTTATTCAACCAAAATATAGTTGTTTAATATTTACCTGTACTGGAAGGAGGGCTGCTTGGGGTAGGGCTACTATCGCCCGACATCGTCTCGGCATAAAGAAAATTATTTGTATTGGCCTTTATCGATGCATTTCCATTGGGCAACTGAATTCGGGGCATTGGCGCCATTTCGGAGGAACAAAAAATGCAACTGGAAAGGAGAATAAGAAATTTAAGAGCTCAAGTTGGTTATCTGTGAAATTCATTTAGATATTCGATTGACTGCAGACATGACATGCAGGTCAATAGGTCAAAGTACTAAGCCAACTTCGTCATGCAATCGCAGAAAGTTTAGCAAAAGAGCAAAAAGCGAACCCATCACTGCATTACTTATTGATTTAAAAGAAAACGAGAAAGTTGGTTGGACTTAAACTTTTAAGTGCACTTAGTAAAATTAAAACTACTGCTTAGGAAGAGAAATAAACCTCAAACCAAACAAAGACAAATGTTTTTTAATTCTTACACTCTCTAAATGTCCTGTAATTCAATATATACAGTTTCATTAATTGCATTTCCTCCCCAACCAAAACTTGTCACAATTTTCAGGAACAACCTTCAACAGGTGCGTTTTTTGTTTCCGTTCAAAAGGAAAACGAAAATTATCAGCCCAAATCGTCATTAGCTAAATGGGTCGAGGTTTTCTGTGGACACTACTTCCTTTCCTGGCCACTTGCATTAGTCCCCACTTTCCGCCCCTTCAATTACTCGAAACTTTGAGGCATGACTAAGGGCCTAAGTACTTATATAGAAGGCCCCGATCTAAGCGTGAGTAATTACCTATATTTCTTTTTTAATTGGTTGTGGCTCTGCCTTTCCAACAATTTCGGTTTTCTTTTCCTAGTTTCACGCTTTCGTTTCTTTTGGGCATATTGTCAAACTGTGGGTGTAAAAGGCAGACGGAGAAGGTATGGTACAAAAATCTATAAATACTGTAAGTACAATTGTTCGAGTCTTGAATGGCTGATTGATTGATATGTCAGGGCCGTTAGTTGTAGAAACCAGAATTAGGTCAACATTTGTTTTGGGGATTAGGTAAAATTACAGTGCCCAATAAAAAGACTCAACAAAAAGGACAAAATTATTAAAAAAAGTTGTTTGTTATATACTTAACACCTATTTATAACTTCATCACTGTAAATATACAACAAAATAAATTGAACAAAGAGAAACAAATATTTAAAGCTTTTTAATATTTCTTATTCCGAAATGAAAAAAAGACTTTTAATCATCATCAATATTTCCCTATTAATTAATAATTAATAAGATATTATGGCATGTAATCTTTTCTCTATTTTTTCCCTACAAATTTCTCTTTAAATAATCCAAATTACATATCCTGGCCAAGTCATCAATTTCATAATAAACTGACCATAAACTTGTGATTAAATATTGATTGTCTGCTTAGCTCGATGCAAAACGTTTTTAGCTGGAATAATATGCAATAATGAGCATAAATATGTGATTAAACTGAGGAGGCTCGACGATTGAAGTTCGAAAGAAAGCAAAGAAAATAGTAAACACACAGCCGGCAATCAAATCAAATGAAATCAAACTAAATATACCATTGACCAGCCCACCAAAGGAGGCGAAATGTTGGAAATGGAGGTGACTTGAGGGAAATGCAAAAGCAAAAGAGCAATGAACCCTGCTCGAACCCAAAGAAAGCAACAAAAAGTGTGCACTGAAAAAATCGATGAAAGTTACTCAAAATAAAACCAAGCTAAAAAACCTCAGAAATCTTTTCCCCTTATGCAATGTTTTCTTTTGCTTTGGTTGCTTTGCATAATGTTTTGAAGTTGGGTGTAAGTTTTTTTGCTGAGAGCTGCCACCCCCAAAAGTTCACATGGCTGACAGCTGTGACACTTGATTAACTTGGCTAATACCAGTTGTTGCGCAGGGTTTTTCCAAACAATGGGAGTGGGTAAAATTTTTGGGTTAAGCTTTTCATTTATGAATGGCAAATCAATCATAGTATTTATTGACTTGAAAAAATTATAAAAAATCCAACATAATTAACTGAACCCTATCAAATGTTTAAGTTTTGCTAAATAAAAATAGTTGATTTTTTATTTTACATTCTTAGCCAAAGTTATAAATGCAAATGTCTATCTTTAAAAGCCAAGCCTGTTCGGTTACAAAGTAGGCAAAAAAAAAATGAACAACCAGCTGAGCAAGAAGTGCAGTTAGAAGAAGAAGAAGAAGTCAAACCGCTTGGTTTACAGTTACTGCAGATGCTCAAGGGGCCATAGCTTTTCCGAGCTTCCCATGCGTTTTCCCTTCTGCCCATTGAGATTATAAAATATATTTCCCATGAACGGTTTTCTTTTGTTCGCAGCTTCGTTGTAATTATCGTTACCTGATATGCAAAGTAAAGCAAGAAATATTTGGAATAGAAATAAATGAATAAAGAATTGTGTGAATTTCCTAAACAAAAGGGAGGTGCAGAATGTCGTGATTAACTTGGGTTGAGCTTTCAGCTTAGATCGGAGATTGTGCCCATGCAACAGTGGAATACGGAGGATCGTCTATAATAGTATATACTGTTCTCATTTATTATTTTCCTTATCATTATATCCAAACTGATTAATGGTTACAAGCTTATATCTAGTTCACTTTATATAACTGATCCAAATTTTTATTTTACGAGTATAATATTCTAAAAAAGTTTTTAACTTTTTACTGTCATCAAATTGAAGTCGAATTAATATTTATACATTTTTATATTTGAATTGATATATAATCTCTTTTGGATATGTCTATTTTATCACACACATTTTCCCCCAATTACCGAGTGACCCAATCCAGCCTTGAACCATTTCTCAGGCCACTTTCGATTCATTAACGCCAAAAAAAATACAGCTCATAAAAGCGAGGCACTGCAGTTCATAAGGCCGAACCATTAGCCATATGCTAAAGATCAAAAACTCGATCCCGATCTCCATCCCGCCCCCGCCAAAAACGAACACAACTCATATACGTATATGTATGCCCAACTCTATATGGGAATCGTATAATTATAGCACAAGTCGTGAATTGGAGGGGGCGGTGCGCTGACAGCATGCAACTAAATTTCGGTTTTATTTCTATTAGATGTTATCCGAGACTTGACCAGCTGGCTGCCCTCCAACGATTTCCCCTGCGATCCACTTTATGACTAATAAACTTGAACTTGTGCGAGAGGAAACAATTGAAAAATTGAACCGATGGGAACAGAGAAAGAAAAAAGGGGGAGTAGTATCGCCTAGGATGTTCAATTACTTGTATGTTGTGTTGTCACACACATGTAATCCATCTATCCATCTACGTATCTTAATAATTATGCAGATGCCTTGTTGTTGTCGCAATAATACTTGGGGATTATGAAACCGCACGTACCAAAATACGAGATACATGAACCCAAGGAGGCTCATTAAAGATTCCAAGCCATGTGGCAAATGGGCGAGTTCGAATTCGATCCGATACCGAGAGTGGATTGCACACTTCAATGGAACAATTCCACAATTCCGATGAAAAATCCTAATTAAAGCGAGGAGAAAATACGTAGATTTCGACAGATCCTTTTTTCCTCAAGTGGCAACAGATGCGGAGATTTTCCAACTACCTGCTCGAGAAATCGCTTCCATAAGCATGAACAGCTGTTTTTCAATTAGTTTTGCTCGCCTCAACTGTTCATCTTTGGAGAATAATTTTCTTATCTAACCCGAAAAATCAAGAAAAATGCATGGAAAGGCAAACGTGTTTAATGCCTCAAGTCGAGAATTTCGTTAAACCGCAATGCAATTCAAATGTAGTACGTGCTTTTAGTAAATCATTCGGCGACACAGCAATCAATTGCTTAAGTAACTAACAAAGCAATAAAAACTCGCTGCGGTATTTTGTATAATATTTCGAATTATATTTAACCATGTTCCGATTTTCAATTTTATAGGAGATTTTTATAGCGATTTTGTAAATAGTTATACCTCTTAAAAGTGTTTAAATTGTGCTGGTCAACAGTGTTTTAAAAGAATAAAAATAATACTAAATAAAATATTTATATTGACATACAAACTCTAAAAATAAAATACATTTTGGCTTACTTTGTTTTGATAAAGTACATAATATATTTTCTATATCTCACTTAGCCTTCAAATGAGCTTATCTGTCGAATTAGCTCCCAAAGTCCCAAAGCAAACGCCCCACATAAACAACAAAAAAAACGCCCACAAAAAACAGACACACTATAATAACAATCAAAGAAAAAGACAGATACCCAAGAAGTTGAAGCAATATTGATGAATTATACAAAACACAGACTGGAAAAACAAAGAGGAAAATTTGGTTACAACACTTGAATCGGAAAAATTGGGTCACTGGGGGAAGTGAAATGAAGGGGAACGTGGTGGAAATTAGAAATGAAAAAGCGACAAAATCTGGGAAAAGCACCATTAAGTGAAACTATTAAAAGAAAATAAAACTTTAAAAATGATTGTATTAAGGAAAATATATTATTTTAAAAGCTGAGTGCCAACAGCTAATATCCTATATTATATTTACTAAGGTCCCAATGTCCACACACTAATTTTCGCTTAAAGCTTGATCTTTTAATCCTTATGTCGCTGACATGCACTGTATGGTATATCCTCATTCCACTCCGTATACTTTGAAATCAATTAGTAAGTCCACGACACGTCTGAATCAACTAGAAGACAAATCTCATTTGCGCCCATGTTGACATATTTTATTTTAAGTCGGTGAATTTATTTTTATGCCTCCAACTGTCGGCACCCGTGGAGAAACTCCCTCTCAACGTATTTCCCTCTAGTTTGCACTCTATTTCTGATCCGGTGAATGCTTCGCTGGCAGTTCCCGCTAATTTGTGCTCCTCCCCGCAGGTTTGAAATTCTCCGGGCGCGAACAGAAAGCGGAAGCCAAGGAGACCCGTAGAGAATCCACAAGAGCGAAAATTCCACGTCAAGTTTTTCGTGAATGCCTTTGCTGAATGAATAATGAGGCAGGCGTGCCGTTCCCTATTTTTCTAGGTATGCGGAGGAGGTGAAGGGGCGGAAGTAAAGCCGGCGGAATCTGTAGACTTGTCTGAGAGATCTCGAAAGGAAAGACTGGGGCAGGTCAAGAAAATAAGGCCGAAACACTCAGATCAGGCAAGAGGAATTTTTGTTCACGAAACAGTACCCAATAAGAATTATATTCCTAGTTATATTTAAACAATTATTATGTATGAAATCGTATATCAATAATAAACTCTAAGTAACATAAGTTATTAAGATAAAACTGAAGTTATGCTTTATGCTTTTAATTAATACAATGGAAGACCAGATTAGGGGAGCCTAATCCTCCGTAATATCCGTAACTGATATCCTTAATATCCGTAATTGATATCCATAATATATCAAATTAATATATTGAAAATCATTATCGCCATTTTCCTTTTATTTTAAAAGTATTGACAGCATTTTATGCTTCAGTAAAGTTCCCTTTCGCTTTGTGTTAAAACAATTGAAGCATGAAAACAAGCCCTAGTTAGTTTATTTAGTAAAAGGTAAATACGGAAGTCTATTACAGATATAAAGCCTGGTATGCACATATATATACCTATGTAAGTTATAGTTGCTTGTGAGATGCACTGCCGCCAACAAAGATGAAAAGCAAAGCACACACATTCAACCGCATGGCAACACATGACAGAACAACAATAAAGAAACAAAAACACAGGGAAACAAGGCAGACTGTCATAAAATGCGACACCTGTTTAAAGTTGTGGCAGTGCCCCGCCTCCCCAGCACCACCCCCACCTCCTCGCCCACCTTTTGAGTTCTTTTTGTGTGTTTGCAATGCATTTCATTTACCGCAATTATTTACTTTGGCTACGTAGACGCGGACTCTTCAAAAAGGTGGAAGAACCAAATGTGGAAAGAGGATTTCCTCACACGCTACACTTTAAAAAACATTCAAATATTTTCGAAAAGTAAAAATAATAAACAGCGAAATGTTTTATATATTTATTTTGACTCAAAATGTGTTATTTGCAGCAATTTTGGTATATCTTTTATAAATTGTTTTGGTTTAGTAATTTAAACTTTTTAAGTGTGGAACCAAAACAGTAAAAGGAAAACTTAATTGATTGCTTCTTCTTCTATTTTTGGTGCATTGAACCGGCAGCACAGGTGGAAGAAGAAGAGGAAGTTGAAGAAGCGGCATTTGACCCAGTTTGATGGAATGGCATTTGAATGCATTTCCATTTGAGTCGCTCATTCAGTGAGTCGGTCGATCAGCGAGTTTTTCAGGTTGCTGTTTAACCAATTAAATGTCAATTGGCGACGTCATCTGGCTCTTCAATCAGCCATTCATTCAACCCCTGCAGGGAGCTTTTCTCACCCCCACTTAAACAAGCATCTGACACAATTGAATTCTTTCACATACTGTCTTCTCTCTTCATTTACATTCTTTTTCTTTCCCCCTTTCGTTCTTGTTTAGGTTTTGGCACAATAACAATAATAGCAACAACAGGCACGAGTTCTCTCGTCATTGCCTCGTTTATAAACAAAACAAAAAAACCAACGTGAAATAAAATTTAAAAAACAAATACGAAATCTTTTTATTTTTAACTTGTTTACCTTGAATCGGCTCGAGTTGAAGTTCAAGCAATTAATTACACTCAATTTCAGCTAAAGCTTTTTCATTTTTTCGCTTTTGCATTTATTGCATTTTGTAAAAGGCTTCTCAACAATTAAAATACTAATGACTTTTTGGTTAAATTGGTTACGGGTTAACAATTGAAAGGCAATATTTACTGGTAATAAATTAGTTTGGGAAGATAGAAAGTACATATTAGAGAATTCAAGGAAAAAAGTGCATTCATAGTTTTAAAAAAATCTCAATTATTATTAAGTATAAATTTTTTTGTGACTTTTGCATTTAATGCTTCTCTTTTAGTTCATTAAAATATTTATTATCATTTGTTAATTTGTTTTGGGTAAACGGATTCGAAAGGGGATTTCTGGCAACGAGTGTACGTAAATTATATGATGTGTTATTAAGACACCCCAGCTGAAAATTAAGCAAAAAAATGCAAGAAAAAAATGCTCAAAGCCGCATAACTGTGCCAAGGCAAAATATTCCAAGCCAGCAGCAAAATGTATATTTCTTTCTTGGTTTTTTTTTCTCTTTTGTTTGCTGGCCAGCATTGTTTTTCCCTTTTTGGCAGACTTGCAAAGTGCAAATGTGAAACGAGAACCTCTAAAGCATGTTAAACAGAGGCCAAAATGAACTTAGGGGAAATGGACGCACTTACAAACGAACGAAATATCAAATTACACTGTGCAGCCTGATGCAATAGGAAGAGGAAGCAGCTGCCTCTGCTGATTTTCCATCTTAGGCCAAGTGGATCTCAGATTACTGAGGGAAAAAGAGCAGATACTCGAGTGCAAGATGAGCCACTTGTAGGGATGCATCCTGTAGGATAAGGATAAGACAGGTGGTCCGGAAATAGATGACAATACCCGGCACTTTAATTAATTAATGGGTGGCATAACTTCCTCAAACTCCAAAAACCACAAAGCCCAGTAAAAAGTGAGGGAGCGGGTCGAAACAAAAGCTGAAATAGCAATGAAACCAAAACAAAAAGTCAACGATGTCTCCGGCTGGCACGAAACTGGCTCAAACCCACAATATATAAAAGCGATGAGAGAATTGCAAGCGAAAAGCAAAGGGGGCTCCCAAAATCAACAAATAAAAACAATTGCGAATTTTCGCATTCGTGGAAATGTTACAACTGTCCCACGCAAACACACTCACCAAATAAATAAATGCGCAAAAGTCGTTTACTTAATTGCCAAAAAAAAGACAAGAAAGACGATACTAAATTGTATACTACTAAACTTTTTCAAATGACATTAGACAATCAATAATGCTAAGAATGCGTGACTTATTTGAAAAAGGCCAAAGAAATTAATAACCAACTCGGTTAAATAATTTAATGCATTATTTAACGTTGGCAGTGGGCTACAAAGTTAATATGTATACATTTTCTAAAATAATTGCCTAATCACTGAAGTATAATATGGTTTTAAATAAATAAAGTACAAATTTATGAGCCCAAAGACAAAATACACTTAATTTTAAATATTGAATAAGTAACTTCTATAGTAATCTTTTAAATATTCCTAACCAATAAAGTATGTATAAATAAACCAAGTTTATTAATTTAAGAGAATATGCATACATATATAAGTGTATGTGTTTACCTATGTACACAGAGATCAGATAAGGTAATATATTCCCATGAAAGTAGTTATAAAAACTAGATAAAACATTTTGCTAGGAAATTGTGACAATGAGAATCTCAGTTCTCTTATTTTTACTATGGAGCCCTAACTTGTTGTTCCTTTAACTAATAAGTCTTTCCAACTAGTTTTGCTTTATCATTTGCTTAATTCAGATTTTCTCGGTTCTTTCCATTTCGCTTCTACAGTGTTTTTTAAGCTTCTGCTAATTAGCAGCCGTTTTAAAAACAGTTAGTTGGGCAAACGCACCTGTTAAAATATATTTGCGTATCCAATTGGAGCAGACGACCGACTTTAACCGTTAGCGGGACATGAATTTGGTTAAAAACAAAATAAACGAATTATTTGCACTTGGCGAACAGCAACAACAATTGAAAAGTGGAAACACACACAAACACAAATGCACGCGAGTGGGAGAGACGGAGACGGAGAGAGCCGGCGGAGCGCAACAGTTAGATGTTGTTGTTGTGTGTGTGTGTATATTTGTTGCAGAACAGGTAGTTGCACAAAATATTGCCTAAATAAAGCTATTTATTTTTGATTTTATTTGATTTGTTTGCACTTTCACTCAGATTAGCATTTTCGCGTTATTTTTTGTGTGTAAGTTGTAATTGTACGCGTGCGTAACGTTGGTAACGTCTTTAACTATTTTTTTGGCAGTGATTTCGGGCTTTTACGAGGGAAATTTTTCCACCGCACGCACGCTTGTGTTAATGTTAAACATAAAAGTAATGAAGTGTCAAGATGCCGGGAAGTATATTTTATCAGTAAAAGAATCCATAGTTTTGTTGATGTTCCGATAAAATCCGACAACACCCGCGCACACGACCAACCTGTCTCGAATTTTTTTGAAAAACCAACTAGTGGTGGAATGACATCAGTCTCGCCAACGATGTCATCGATATATTAAAGCTGTTAGAGTTATCGATATTTTGCAGCTCTAGTTTCCCACCATCGATGTATAGCTTGTTCACTTACCATCAATAAAAGGTTTGAGACCTTACTTACAATGTTACCATTCACCTACATGGGCATCACTGCTAATAGCGCCAGAGCGGCGAAATTGTGCAAAATAGCGGATAAACCAACCATGGTTTGTAAGTACAAAAGCATTTGGAATATTCGATAATTTGGATGTGAAATAAAATCGCCGCTTTGTTTGAATTTCAAGAATCAGTTCGACGGATAATTTTGTTTAAACTTGTTAAACAGTTAATGGGGAAAGGTAAATGTTAGTCCTAATTAAACTAACTACGGAACTGTAGTAATTAAAAAATACCTTTAAATTAAACTTAAAATTATTTTTATTGGTGTTTCCAATAACTGAATAAATTTGAGAATTATGTATTTAGTTCGACTCTCTAGCTAAAGTCATAATATATTTTTACATGATGAGTTTGTAATCCAACGATTATTAGCATGAATCACACAAATTTTACAGTATGATTAATATAGTTAACAATACGGTATTTTATAGTTATATTTATATTTTAAAAAATATATTCAGATTAGTGAAAGAAAGTTTCAAATGTTATTGTTATCAACGCCGGTAGTCTTCTCTTGTATGTAAACAAATATCTAACGAAAAGGCTAGCAAAACCTGTTGAGCGAGTGCAACAGGCTCGATGTCCTGGCAACGCAGCGTAAACAGAGCAAAGGAGCTCAAGTTCAGCTGTTGCATTGGCAACGGACGTGCCTCGGAATGTTTTGTCGATAGCCACCGATGGACAAGGACCACGCCACAACAAACAGAAAATTCCAAGAGCAGACAGTTCATCCAGCAATGTCGCGCTACAAAAGCCTGTAAAAATCGGAAAATAGCCAGTGGGAAAGTGAGTTCGGGATCGGATAATGGGGAATACGGAGAGCAACGTGACCAGCGGGGTCAAGAAGCAGGCCGGAGTCTCCACGCAGGCCCTCTACAAGTTCGTGAACCTCAAGGGCGGCGGCCTTCTGGTGGACATGATGAAAAGGGCCTGCCAGACGAAGCAGTTCGCCGAGATCGATCACGCCATCAAAACCAAGGTGGAGCCCTTTCTCTACAACAAGGGCGCTGGCCGGTACTTCCCCATCTCCAAGTTGGTCCTGCTGCGGAACAGGGATCGCCCCCGCACCCGCCAGCTGCCCGAGATCAGGGCCCTCGAGAATCCCGACGACGACTTCAACATCCACGACTACTGCCCCGAGGTCTCCGAGGCCGAGTACATATCCAATCCAACCGCCTATCGATTCGTCTGCTGGGATCTGAATGTGAGTGGTAATAGTTTTTAACCATTCAACTAACTACATTCTTGCTGTTTAAAAGATAGTAACAATTATATAGGGTGACATAGAAATTTTTAGAGATTTAACATATTATGGTTGGGAACTTATCTTTGTACTTCTGGTATATAAATATTTATATATAAACCTGATTGTTTAAAACTAAGCAGAATATATTTCCTGGCAACTAGAAGGATATAGTAACAAAAGTACAGAGGGCCTCAGAAATTTCTAGAGTTATAAAACTGGGACATTGCTGTTTGGAATTTATTGTGAGCTTCTGGAACCCAAATATTTTGAAGTAGTTTTCTCTATCAAGTTACATTTGTTACCTATATTTCTGGGCTAAGAACTGCCTTTTAATGACTTTTAATACCCCAAGAACTTTAATCAAGCTCTCTTAATCTCTTAATTTTCTTTTTTAGATGCGTGGCGCTGTGGGCGAGACCATCCTCCATTTGTGCCTGCTAAACGCTTCTTCTTTGCACGCTGACTTGGCCAAGAGGCTGCTGAAGTTCTATCCAAAACTTATCCTGGACATCTACATGAGTGACGAATACTACGGAGAGAGTGTCCTGCACATTGCCATCGTTAACGAGGATCCTGCTATGGTGAAATATCTGTTGGACGCCAATGCAGATGTTCAAGAGCGGTAGGACACTAAAATCAACAATTTATTTCATGAAAATATATAACTAATTCATTATTTAATTTTTCCAGTTGCTGTGGAGCTTTTATGTCGGCGGAGGATACAAAGTTTTCCCGAACGGATTCGCCGGATCACGAGTATGTGGCCCTCTGTCCCATGACCAACTACGATGGATATGTTTACTGGGGGGAGTATCCCCTGAGTTTTGCTGCCTGTTTGTCGCAGGAGGAGTGCTTCCGTTTGGTTTTGGCTCGAGGAGCGGATCCGGATTTCCAGGACACCAATGGAAACACCGTGCTCCACATGCTCGTAATCTACGAAAAGATCGAAATGTTTGATGTGGGTTATGAAGTGGGAACTAATATCCACATAAAGAACATCCAGAACCTCACGCCCCTCACTTTGGCCGCCAAGTTGGGAAGAGTCGAGATGTTCTTCCACGTGATGAGCATCGAAAGGGAAATCTACTGGCAGTTGGGGAGCATCACGTGTGCCGCTTACCCACTTTTAATGATCGACACCATCAACGAGGAAACTGGCAATATCAACAAGGACTCCGTGCTCAATTTCGTGGTATTTGGGGATAAGTTGGAGCATCTGGAGTTGCTTGATGGCGTGGTCATCGACCTGCTGAAGACCAAATGGGAAACGTTCTGCAAGTCGCGTTTCTACAAGCAGTTCTACATGTTCGCGGTTTACTTTCTGATCTCGCTGTTCAGCTTTATCCTGCGACCAGGACCGGATTCTAAAGATAAAGATGAGGATAGTGCCAACAGCACTACAGCTAAAAATGATCTTTATAGACAGAACGGTTCGGATTCATACCATCGTCAAACCAAAAGGGGTTCTCTAACTACAGAATACAGTTGAGTATCACTAAATAAGAGTAGTAAAACTAAATTCATATATTTAGAATTAATATATTTTATATCTTTCAGAAACCTTTTGGCTGAATTTCACCGAGTATTATGACCCATCTGAGGTTGAGGTTTTGCCAGCTTGGTGGGAGAGTTATGCCCAGTGTCCTCTAATGAATCTCGAGTCCGATTTGGCTAAACTACGAATTATGGCTGAACTTTTAAATTTTGTTGGAGCTATATTGTATCTTTTAATTGCTTTGCGAGAAGCTCGCTTTTTGGGTATCAAAATGTTTATTGAGAATTTGGTAAGTAGGTTAATATAAATTAAATACGCTATTAATTATTATGAGTTTTTTGTTAAGATGACGGCTCCATCGCGGGTAATGTTTCTGTTTTCTTGTGCTTTGATGATGACCATACCCTGGTTGAGGGTTTCTTGTCTCACCGAGATCGATGATCACGTCACCGTTGTGATAATGCTAACCACTGCTCCATATTTTTTGTTCTTCTGTCGGTAAGTTGAAAAATAAAATACGATTTACTACCACAAGAAATCTTAATTTATAGGTTACATAATTAATTCCCATATCTCTTTTCAGAGGTTTCAAAACAGTGGGTCCCTTCGTTGTGATGATATACCGCATGGTCATGGGAGATCTGCTCCGATTCGTCTCCATTTATTTGGTGTTCGTGATGGGCTTCTCGCAGGCTTTCTACATTATTTTCCTGACCTTCGACAACCAAGCGTCTCCCGAGGATCCGGATGCAGAGTCCAACCCGATGCCCTCGCCCATGGAATCGATTGTGGCCATGTTCCTGATGTCGCTCACCAATTTCGGTGACTATTACGGAGCGATGGACTCCACGCAGCACGAGTACGAGGCGAAGATCCTGTTCTTCCTGTTCATGGTGATCGTGAGCGTGCTGCTGGTGAACATGTTGATCGCCATGATGGGCAACACCTACCAGGTGATCGCCGAGATCCGCAACGAGTGGCAGCGCCAGTGGGCCCGGATCGTCCTCGTGGTGGAGCGGAGTGTCCCACCCGCCGAGCGCTTGAAGAACTTCATGCAGTACAGTCAGCCCATGTCGGATGGCAGGAGGGCTTTGGTCCTTCGATTAAACATGACTGTAAGATTATAAAAAAAAAGAAAAATATAAAAAATTTGAATTGATTACCTCAATGTATAATTTTACCATTGAGAAATGTAATACTTATACTAAAAGTTGTATTTTATTATTTCTTTTTTAATACATATATCAAAATAATAAGCTCCGTATCAATACAACAATTTTATTAAAGTATTTCTTAAGAATTTCTTATCAATTTAATATCTGTGTAACACTATTTTCTAATTTAACAAAGTAAACTTATTTCGGGAATAAATATTTTTTTAATTTTTCTAGGACGAGGAAAAAGAGGAGATGAAGGAGGTGCAGGAAATGAAGCGCATCCATCTGAAGTTCTCCAAAAAGCGGCAAATGGAACGCGAGGCACGGAACCTTCGGAGGCAACAGGAGTACGAGAAGTTCTTCGGCACCGCCCACAAATCGGAGAGTTCCGACAATAACAACTTTTGAAAACCAACAAGAGTCACTTAATTAGTTCAAGTTTTATTGAGCCTTGTTAAAATGTGTTCGTTTCAAGCAATAAATTTAGTCTACATTGCGTTTCACAGCTATAAATTAATTTGTATCCGATTTAAAAGTGGGATACCTTGCTGAATTTGTTATTAAAATATCTATCAAGCCTCATCATTATATTATTTTCGTAATTTTTTATGACCACCGACCTTTCAATATTGGCAAAAAATGTTATTTCAGGTCCCTTTTTATTTAAATAAATCTTTGAAGTGCGGTAAAAATTTATAAATTAAATATTTGCTCCTTCTTTGGTTAGTAAATGTTTTAAAAACATTTCACACGTTCTCAAATATATTGTTATAAAACGCTTAGTATTTAAATGTGGCAAACACTCAAAATCATCCTTGAAATCAAGTTTAGCCACAGCTTTTGACACATAATCGATGACTTATTTAGGGGAGCCACGAAAAATCTGTGGCACAAGTGTCGATGCATGCAAATGACAGGTCGCCCCAACAAACAGCAAACAAATATCAAAATCAAATTCACTCAAAACAACATTTAATAAAATCAATGTGCTTATAAAGTTCGCAACCCGAAAAAAGGAAGGAAGAAAAATGTCCCACAAAAGCTGCGAACAATCACCCATTTTCCCATTTTCCGATGGGTCCTAGGTAAATTTGCATTTCCATGTGGGTTGGGAGTAGAGTGGAGCCATAACTCAACGACTAGCAATACTTTTTTTTAACTCTCATGTGCGTTGACAGTTTTAAATCAAAGAGCAAAGCTCAAATGCAAACAGAGTTAACAAAGGTCAGACCCTCAACCCTTGAGAACCCCCACAAAAACCCAACCCCCAATCGATGAAATAAATTGCAAACTTTCCTTTCTTGCGCACTTTGATTTGCATAAATAATTTACTTTAAACAAACTCTTGAGTATCGGAGAAAGTAGAAAGTAAAGAAATTTCCAGCCAAGAAAAAGGCAGTCAAATGTAAGGGGAAAAGGGGCAAAGGAAAACCGAATTTCCTTTGACTTCTAGTGGCAGTTCGCTTGGGAATGGTCCATAATTCTTATTTGACTGCTTGTTTAACAATTTTCCTTATGCTCAAAGGCAACTCCCTAAAGGATTCAACCTGAGGCGGGTATAATTCTTGGGTTTCTTTTTTTTATATTTTTTTTTGGTAAGAGAACATGGCCAGCGAAACAATTACGATAGTTAGGGCCAAATCACAGACGGCATTTAAAAGTCATTTGGCAAACGCCCCTCACCGAAATTGCGCTATAAACGATGTTGCTCAAGGATCATAAACCCTGTTTATTTTCCGGGAACACCGGGAAGGTGAAAAACTGTCCGTTCGCATTACCATTTCGCATTTCCCGTGGCCCATTACCTTCCAGCGCTTTTATTGTTATTGTTTTACAATGTTTGTGTGTTTCCAAGGGGCGTAATTAAACAGCTTTCTTCTTCAGCCTTTTTTATGGCTGGAAATTTCACAAGTCGAAAGGGCCATCAAGATCCATATCTATAGTTCAGTTGGACTTTATAACCCTGGTTTTGGGTGTCTAAATAAATTTAACACAATTATCAATTTGCTATTTTAAACAGAAAAACTAAATTCTTTAAATAATATTATGATCTTAAGTTTCTTCAGTTGGTTTAATATTATAATCAAATACTTTATTTTAAACTCAACAATACAACTGATTGAACTATAAAAAATGTGTGCAGGCCAAAGAATGATTTTAATTCAAAACGCAGGAGGTCGGGCGAAATATTTACATTCCGCAATTAGGGGAAGTGGGCGTTGATTTAGCCCCGTGGGCGTGGCCGCACCATTCACAGCTGCCAGCGGAGCTGAGTCAAAAACATGTGATTACGCAACTCGAACTCGACACCTAGAACTCAGATCCAGAAATCCAGACTCCGACTCAAAAGGTGTGTAATTACATGGCGAGGACACAATGGCAAAGCCAATCGCCAAAGCTGGGAACATACTTTCTGGCCACACTGTGACACATTCAGATGGTAATTGTTCACCCATGAATATAAAGAAAATGGAAAGGGGGCTGCGATGGCTGCGGGGGCAGGGCGAGGGGTTAAGCGAACCCCTTTTGTTGTGACCGTCGGGGGTTGGACACCATATCATTAACGCCACACCGAAGGAAAACAATTTTTCCAGCGGGATCTCGAGCTGAGAACTTTTGCCCAGATTCCAGATCGAATTGGAATGCAAAAAAAAAAAAAGGAGTAGTGCTGAGTAGAATAGCGAATCCCGATCGCAGCGGGAACTAAATTGCTCTATTCAAACTCAATTAAAGTCAAGCTGCGGCCCCGAATGAGAGCTCCGATTGTGAGTGATCCCTGCTCTTTAACACTTTCAAATAAAAAACGCGAACCCCGCTCCTTCATCCTTCGTCCTTCGTCCCTTTTGTTAGCGATCCTTAACAAAGACGCTTGCTAAACGCTCTTCCGGTTGGGAAAAACGAGCGGAGACCCAAAGGATCCGACCTGATGCGATCCCAAAAGGATACGATCCCACGCATTATTCGGCAACGCTCCCATTGATGTCAATCATTGATATCCCTTTCCTGAATGCAAGGTGTCTGGTTATTGTATCCCTATCTGTATCTTTTTCTTTCAGCCTTCAAACTTCGTTTTTTTTTCTCGTTGGCCTTTGTGTTTGCTGCTACAATTGCAATTACGTAATCGTTATCTTGATGTGCAAATCGATAAACGGATGTTGTCCTCTTCTCCCTCTCGGAATCTCACTTCCCCGACGGACTCCATCTTTATTGGCCCAGACGAGCCCCATAAAAGTCGTTGGCTTAAATCGAATGGCCGCCACTTGCCGCGAGCCTTTTTTTGTTTGCCAACTCATAAAGCGCAACTTTTATGGGCTCAAATAGATAGCTTCGGGGTGGTTTAGATGTGCTTAGAAATTGCGTTATAAGCCATAAAGAAGTGGTAAACAAAACACCAAGGGACATTTTAGGAATTGATTTCAACAAGGTTTTTTTAATTTGTTTAAAGAAATAAAGAAAATCATTTTAAATGCTTGCTCTAAAAAGCAAAACTATTGTACTTAAATTATTTACATTCCTTATTTAAACATAAGGTGGTTCTCCTTGAAATTTGAGTTTGTTTATTTGTTTAATTCGTTTTGAGCTTTTCAACAAAATGTTTACAAAATTGTACATATCAAACGAGATGAAGATTTTTTCGCACTTTAAAATTTGTTATATTCTTAATTGCATATCCGACTTTTAAATAAAATTTGTTATGACTAACCAGTATTTTAAGCAAATTGCTTTTACCATCTAAACATATTTCTAGCATTAATGAACAAAGCCTCTAAGCTCACCTTCAATTTATTGATCTGCTTCCTTGCCACCCACCTCACATCGTCTTTCGAAGTCTGAATAATACGCCTCGATTTGATTGAAAACCACTTGAGAACCGAAGGGAAGCGAAAAAAAAACAAATTCTAACAAAAAAACCGCAAAGTTTTAATTGAATTTCCTGAACAAAATAATGTTTTGCCACTTGAGTCTCGCGGGAGGACGCTAAGCAAACAATCAGCACAACAGCCACAAAAACGATGACGGCGACGCCGCCAAGTCTGAATGACTGACTGACTGATTGACGGGCAGATTGAATGGCTACGGGATGGATGGGTGGATGGATGGATGGATGGGGATGCTCCTTGATCTAGATATGCATACACACTTGGAGCGAAAATTCAATTCGCCAAATCAAATCACTTGAGTGAAAATGTTGCATTCAGTCAATGAAAATAAATAGAAAAACACACAAATAAACACGCAAAAAAAAAGGGGGCGGTGGTGCGAAAAGGTGTCTTTGAATTGCTTAAAGAGCGCTTTGATCTCCGACAGCATTAAACGCGCTCAATAAAACCCTTTGACTTTGGCGAAACCATTTGCCAAATGACTGAAATTAATTAAGCGAAGAAGCCACAGGAAAATAAATCAAAGCAAAGAACTGGTTCATACCAAAGGATAATTGAAGTGTGGCTAAAACCACTGCTGCTTCAATTAAAGCAATGGGAAGTGAAAAAAACACAAACTGGACTTAAATGCTTGAGAAGAAATTTGTTACATTTAGAAAAGTATTAAAAGGATATTATTATTTGTGAGGTGTTTATCTTCGTTCTTTATTGTTATATAAAAGAACAGGTATGCAATAAAACAATAAAAACTAACCTAATTCAGAAAATCTAGTTATATTTTTTTAATTAATTTGTAAATGCACACATTTCTTCTTTTTTTAAATTTCAGGGTAATAATAACAATAAAAGAATATATTGTATTCCATGTGTAATTTTTATAACCAACATATTTTTGGTTCCCAACTTTGTTCTTGGTAATGTATTGTGTTACTTAAGCTAACAAATTGTGCCTCTAATGAAGTCATAAACCAGTTCAAAAACCGAGAAGGCGTTTTACATCAATGCCGAAGATTGCAGGCTGTCAAAACGATGCAAGTCGTTGTATCCTGGGGGGTTAAATAACTGCTTCTGACAGCCGCCCATCAGGTGGAGTGGACCTCATTTGGCAGCGGTTTTCCCAAAGACACGCCCATCCGCCCATGAAAACATTGGTGTTTGGCCCTCGGGCTACAAAACCGCAAGATTTGGACACAAATTTTGAGTTTTTCGGCAGCTAATCGATGGGCGGCTGTACTTTGGCTTGAGCAATCTGTTCCAACTGTGCTTGTTGGTCGTAAACACACACCGTGGGATTCGGCACGTCGGTCCGGAAGGAAACCCACCTCTTCTCCGTTTCGTTCTGGAATCCTTCCTCCGCCCGTTCGGAACCCACTTCAAACGAAAGTCGCATCGAGTGGGCACTTTGACGGCGACGATTTGCCCGGAGAGGAGCGACAACAAAAATTAGGGGTACACTGAAAAAAAACCCTAAAAGATAAAAAATTATTACAAAATCTATCATATATAATATAAATCAGATACATTGTTTAAAAGGTTTATAAAAAAGTGTGAGCAGCCATAAACATTTAATTTTTTTATTAAAAAAAAAAAAAAAATAGGTTTATATGTATAAACAACACATTTTAAAAACACATAAACTGTATTAAATATTTTATACATTTTTAACCATGTCTTAAGTTGCACCCTAAGGTTTCCTTAAAGGATTATTTATTAAAAATTTCTAGACATTCTAAATTCTTCAAAAATTGGTTATAGGTAAGGCACCTTGAAAATGATTTATTATAGAACATCTATTTAGTATTAGGAACCCTACCTTTAAATATTTCTTATAATTTCTGGTCTGTGTACCAAAGCACTTCAAATATTTACCCCCACCCCTAGAAGTCAACCCCTAAATTCGCGAGGAGAAAAATATGCAAAAAGAATGGAAATGAAATGAAATATGAAAACGAGGCATAAAGAAATTTGACTCAAGGATCGCGGCGGTTCCTTAAGTGGCTCGTTTCGATTACAAACGAGTGAAAAAGGCCTCTAGACGAGAGATCCCAGGCAAAGTCGTAAGTTAACCCCACCGGACGGCCACTTCAACTTCGTTTAAGAAATTAACATCGTTTAGACCAAGTGGAATGGATGGATGGAGGAATCGGAATCGGCGAGCAAGGGTTAAGAACAATGCAGATGGAGGAGGTGGTGGGGGAGACGTGTTAAGGTTTCTCGGTTAATCTGTTATGACATCTAGGACCTGGAATCGTAATGAACTCTAATCGAGCGAGGATTATGAGTGGCCATCGAAGATCTACGCTCTGACAGCTCCGACAATTGGATTTGCATTTGCCATCACATTTTCCCACATTCATTCAACAATAATAATGAATAAGTCGATGCGGGCTTACACATGTTTTTCACAGCAATTATCCTTTTTGGCAAACACTGCAAGTTGCTCGGAAAACACGCTGAATTGATTGTTTTTCCTGGGATGATATTGCGAAATATTATCAACTTGCTTGGGACAATGCAAATGACAATAACTGACCCCGGAAATAGTATTTCCATACAAAGCGGTAAACAGCGATATTGTTTTCCTCGAGTTTCCCTGAAACGAGGAGCAACAATGGATGTACAAAACGGATACAAAAGTTGTTGGAATTGTGCAACATCCATGACAGTCAGGTGAAGCCGAAACGGAAGTCGACGGCACATGTGGGCCTCCTTTTATCGCTATAGAGTTTTCCTACAGTTTTTATCCCTCGAAGAATGCCTCGTTTTGTTTCCCTAATGGTCTGAGCTTGGGATGAGCCGAGAGGCAGAATTCTGGAGACAATTTGGCCATTTCTTGTCACATAATCACGCCCGGAGCTGAAAGTAGGACCCGTATATCATGGGAAATTTAAAATTTAAAATTCAATTCCATTTTCTTTAGATAGGTAACTAGAAAAGTATGAGAATCTTTAAACGGTATAATAAGATAATTTCTAAGAAGAGATTATATTTTTCTAATCGAGTAAAAAGTAAAAAAAAAAATATTTTAATAATATACTTACATGCCTTTTGGTATCTAAAATTTAACAATGATACGTTTTCATTATCCCGACAGGATTAATCCCCCTATTAACATCAAACGATAAATGCGCCATAATTTTTCATTTTTCCATCCCAAAATGAAATGCAGAAGAGCCCCAAAAATGCAGAGAAAAGGAAGGGAAATTCGTGAGCATGCCAAAAATGCTCTTAACTGGAATGACATGTGAAAAGCGCCGAAATCTGTGAGGCAATCAAATGGACACGTACACCGAGAGTCAGATGAAATCAAAGGAAAATCTAGTGGGTGGAAAATGGAAATGCAAAATGAACAAAAGCCAAACCAAAAACGTGAGAAAATCCAGCCGAAATGATTCCTTTTCCATCTGCCGAAACCAGGTGCAAGGCGAACCAAATTATATAACTCACAATCAGCAAAAAATAAGTATAACTTGCTAAAATGATACTTGCATATATGCCGCATCAATAATTGAACGATTCAATCATCTGAACAATGCTGGGAATGTAACCTCATTTGGCTTTTATATTCGTTTCATTTTTGTCATTATCATTGAATCCATTCTGGACATTGTTAAATCTCACATTTGCTCGATTGTTCCTGAATTTAATTAAAAAAAGAATAAATGAAAAAAATTATATTTGCGGAATACAAAAAAAAAAACGAAACCAGCTCCCCGAAATGACAATTGAATGACAACAACAACAATCAACAATCGAAAACAACAACAATGCAGGAGCAAACAATGAAACGCGAGTCTTTCTCTTTCTCTACCGAGAATTCTGAATGGGTTAAGCGGCGAGGGTGATTTCTGACGACAGGATAAAGGTTAATATTGTATTCGAATAATAGTAATCACGGCCCAACTTGACTCATCTCTCACCTGTCACGAAGCGATAAAATTAATATTGCATTCATCAAAATTTGTACTCCAAATTTAACCATCTGTCGGACGCTAAATATGATTTTATTAAATTTTTGGTTATTAAATCAGAAAACAAAAGATATTTAACCCTTCGAAACTCGTTTTATCCAGCTTTAAAAACTTAATTAATACAATATGATAGACCGATATTTTTAAAGAATTATGAAGAAAAGAATAATAATCATTAAGAAAAATATTTTAGTTATTACCCATTGAAAGAATTAAACCGTAATTCAGTTTTTATACTTTTAGAAAAACATCTTCTCGTTTCTTATCTGAAATATATTATGTTTAGCCTTAATGTAAGCCACATATGAGTGGGCGGTTCCTAAGAGTCTGTATATTTTGCCGTATTTATCTCACTCTCATTGCTATTATCACTCACTTAGTGTCCTCGTCTGCTAAGTGAAATGCTGAATACTTAGAAAGAAAAATGTGGCCCGGACAAAACTTTTTCCATTACACAACGTACAACAGTTTTTTGCTTTCATTATTATTTGAGTTTCGTTGTTGTTGCCGTTGTCCTTTCTCCCTTTTTTTGGGGAAAGCAGACACAAAGGAAACGTTGAGAACGCTGAAAGCTTTTTATGCTCTTACGCTATGGGCCAGGTATAAGAGCTTTGTAAATGCAATTGGAAATTGCACTAAGCTTTAGGTGCTTCTTGCTAGTGTGTGGGTGCGTAAGTGTAAGGGAAAAGGGAAAAAAAAGGTTGGGCGAAAAACTGAACTAACTTTGGTTTTGGGGTAATGGAGATTGGGAATTTGAGAGATATAATAAAAGATTACGTTCCCCTTGTCGAATACAAAATGTATTTCGTTATTAAAGTGCGAAGAATATTTTTAACAAGCTAAAACTAACTAATTAACCAACAGTAAAACCCTGTTAAGTAATTGAAAAGACATAGTTCTATTAAATATTATTATCCATCCGGGTACCTAACGTGCACTCAAAACGACGAAAACGTAGTCGATTGCCCCTGCCCCAATCAATTTAAAAAGGTTTCCTAACTGAAGTTGAACTTAAAAAAACGCTTTTTTGTTGCTTATTTATAAAAGAATAAATAATGGAGGACTAAAACATCTTTATAATCAAACTCATAACATTGGACCGTTCTACATGCAACTGGGTGAAGACTTGCCTCGCTTCCACTCGCAGTCTTTGTGGGCTTCTTTATTCGGGCTCACTTTTCTATAGCCAAATAAGTAAATAATTGCAGTAATATCCTTTCTGGAGCGGCCAGGAAGAAGTGGCAAAAAGGGAACGGAAAAGAATGGAGAAGAATGGCGAGCGAAATGAAAGAATGCGAGAATGGAGAGCGGGGCGAGAGAATGGAAAGCGTGTTTCCATGTCCTTTTCACAAACTAAAAAGTCCTTTCACATATACATAGAGAACGGTATATAGCTGAACACAGACACCCACAATGGACAAAAATTCACACCAAAGACCTATTGTGATTGGCCCAACAAACACATATACACTCGCACTTGGAGAGAGAGAGAGTTCCTTCTCCCTCTCGGGATGTCTCTCCCTCTCTCGCTCTGACTGCACGGGAGATGCGGAAGTGCAACGTCGCCGTGCAAAACAATAACGGAAATTGTGTGCCCACTGTGCAAAAATCAATGTGCTCCCAGGCTCCCGCATCCGCTCTCTCCCATCCACTCTCTCTCACTCTCTTCGGCTTTCCCCCCACCCGAAATGGGGTCGCTAAATCGAATAACACGAAGTAGAGCCGAACGAGCTCTATTGAGATTCTTCTATTGAACACACCCCTCAATGGGCGAACAACTATAACCGATATAAAGGAGCCAATGGAACAAAGCCAATGGAACAATGGGCCACAAAGCCAAAGAGAGAAGGCGAGATGTGTGAGTGAGAGCGCGACGGCGGCGCAACTCTCTCCCAGGTAACATACACAGGCGCTGTCCCGCTCGCACCTACACAAGCTTACCCAACTAAAGGTGCGAGGGTTGCTCGTTCACTACTCTCTTCCGAAGAGAAACGGGATTTGGCTGGAGTCGTGTCGCCAGCACTGGAACGCCACACAAATCAGTCACAAAAAATCAGTCGAGCCGAGCAGAAGCATAGCAAGAGCGAAGCAAAGCAGAAGCACGAGTTGAGCAAACCAAAAGCAAGACATTTAGAGATACAAAGAACCTGAAGAATCACAGTTTAACCACAGACATTGTGTTCCACAAAGTGAAGTGTTGATCTTGAAAGAACCCATAAAAACAGAAATAAAACAAAAAACAGTGAACAAAATAGCTGGAATGGCCACCTTATCGACACATCCCAATTACGGTTTCCATTTGGGCCAGGCCCAGGGATTGGAGGACTACGCCCCGCAGGGTCAGCTCCAGCTGAGTCCCGGCATGGACATGGATATCAAACGGGTGCTGCACTACTCCCAGAGCCTGGCGGCCATGGGTGGTTCGCCCAATGGACCCACCGGACAGGGAGTGAACGGATCCCCGGGCATGGGACACCACATGTCCAGCCACATGACCCCGCACCACATGCACCAAGCCGTGTCCGCTCAACAGACCCTATCGCCCAACAGTTCCATCGGATCCGCCGGCAGTTTGGGCAGTCAAAGCAGCCTGGGCAGCAATGGCAGTGGCCTGAACTCCGGTTCGGGTCACCAGTCCGCCGGAATGCACAGCTTGGCCACATCGCCCGGTCAGGAGGGTCACATCAAGCGACCAATGAATGCTTTTATGGTCTGGTCCCGCCTGCAGCGTCGTCAGATCGCCAAGGATAATCCCAAGATGCACAATTCCGAGATCTCCAAGCGACTCGGGGCCGAGTGGAAATTGCTGGCTGAGTCGGAAAAGCGACCCTTCATCGATGAGGCCAAGCGCCTGAGGGCCCTGCACATGAAGGAGCACCCGGACTACAAGTACCGCCCACGGCGGAAGCCCAAGAACCCCCTGACCGCTGGACCCCAAGGTGGACTGCAGATGCAGGCCGGCGGAATGGGTCAACAGAAGTTGGGAGCTGGCCCAGGAGCCGGAGCTGGAGGATACAATCCCTTCCACCAGTTGCCACCATACTTTGCGCCATCACATCATCTCGATCAGGGATATCCGGTTCCGTACTTTGGAGGATTCGATCCGTTGGCCCTGTCGAAACTTCATCAATCGCAGGCTGCGGCGGCGGCGGCGGTGAATAACCAAGGTCAGCAGCAAGGACAAGCCCCGCCCCAATTGCCGCCCACCTCGCTGAGCAGCTTCTATTCGGGCATCTACTCCGGGATCTCGGCACCTTCGCTGTACGCCGCCCACTCCGCCAATGCCGCCGGACTCTACACATCCTCGTCCACCTCATCGCCGGGATCCTCGCCGGGAACCATCACGCCAAATGGCATGGATGGCTCCATGGACAGCGCATTGAGGCGACCGGTTCCGGTTCTCTATTAGAGCCGCGATTTAGGGTAGAGTACAGAGTAGAGTACAATTGTTGAAGCATTCCCAAAGTGATCCACTGGTTTTAAATCTTCAAAAGCTCTAAGTAAGCCAATCCTCCAAACCACTCCGCTTAATTCTAGTACAATCTTCGCGCACTTCAGATCGTAGATATAAGGAAAAAAAACAAAAGCACACACACAAAACATTCCTAGCCAATACACAAAAACTATAAACTATAATTTATTTCGCGCACTCAACTACGACACGACAAAATGAAAAAAACAAAAACCTAATTGTAAATTAATTTTATTTAGTTTTAAGCATTGAGAGAGCGCATCCTTCTTGTTGTTTTTTTCGCATCAGCACCAACTTATAATATAGCTCTTAGTTTTAAATGTCTAACCCTCTCAAATTGTAAATACCCCAGCCAATTTCGTTATAGTGTCAGTGTAGCCCGAAATGTGTGGAAAAGAATATACATCAATGTATTATTGTATTATTAATTGTATTAAAAGTAAACGTTATCATCTAAGCAAAATGGTTCATGAAAGCCAACACAAACAAAGACATTTAAAAATGAATGAATAAAAACAAAATAACTTGAGAAAACCAAACTTTAAACACCGACTATTTATTTTGAAATATGATATGGGTTTGCATCGTCAATATTTTATGGGCTTATAAAAACACTACGATTAGTGGGTCAATCTTTTCAAACAAAAATTAAAACAAAAATATATAACTCCTTATTTATTATCATAAATCAAAAGTTACACAAGGACTGACACGTTTTTTCAAAGCCTATAAACAAAGTTTTACGTTCAACTTAATAATCAAATCTTAACATATTTTAACTCTAAACTCTCGGCATCATATTTTCAATTATCTTTCCCATAATTGGATCATCATAATTTTATTTGATAATTTTTTAATTTTTGCCCATAAACTTTACGATTAAAAAAACGTGTGCTCCGAGCTCTTATCAAAATATCAGAAATACGAACAAAATCCATTAACAATTTGAATATTCATTGGATGAGATTATACAACCATTAACATAATATTCTCAACTCGACCGAATGAGTCATTTGGATATAGTTTTAAAACAATAATTTCATCATCACTTAATAATGCGGACGACTTTGCTGTGTTTTTTGTTAAGTTTACCTTGGCCCAAACTCCTCTCCCTTTGCTGATCAAATTAACCTTGTCTCTGGGAGTCTTTACCAGTATTTCGCTCATTTTTGTGAGCGTTTTTGTTGGTTAGTTTACACCCGCTGCGAAGAGAAGAAAAAACTTAAATTTGATTTGCCATTATACAACTATTTGCCGTTGTGTATTAATTTCTATTGATTAATGCGCTGTTTATTTTGCGCCTCCAAGACAGAATTCGATAGTTTGAACAAAAGGTCGTCTCTGGGATCATTGGATGGGGGTCACATTGTGTTTTTTTTTTCGGGATCAACGGGGGGCCCGGGCCCTCTAAGACCTCACTATTCGGAGTGTAACAGAATACCCTGGCGAAAGAAATCAACGCGTGTTTTTTCCGTTTTTTGATTTTTGGCTTCTTCTCGTAATAATAATAAGAATAATTGCGGTCATTAATAAATCCACTTGCATTGTCTTCCCTCGAACTCTGGCTTTTCGATTGCCGTTTTCTACTCTTTGGAGTCTATTCAATCTGGCCCCGCTACTCCCTTTCCCTACAGTTTGTCAAATGTGTTAAAATATCAAATATTGATTATTGTTGTTATTATGCGTATTGTTGATATTGGTCTTTTTGTTGTTGTTCCCTGCCTTGTTTCTCCGTTCTCTGTTCGCTTTCCGTTCTTTATTCGATATCTACATTTCACAAATATTTACCCAGCATTGACGTGCTATTGAATAATTATATAAAGATTGGATTCTTCTGGCTTAGCCCTTTAGAACATTTTTGGTTTAAGTTTATAAAGTGGAGTCAACAGTGAGTATCAGGGAATTAATTAGTTCGATTTTTCAATTTGATTTCATAATATAAATGCGTTATATTATTTAAAGTATAAAAAACAAAACAAAATTATATGAAACTTTACCATTGATTACATTAAATTTTTTCCTTTTAGATACTTCTGACTTTGTATGTTATTTAATTTTCAAATAACGAAAACGAGTAAATAGAGTCTTACAAAATAGTTTAATACTTAGTTTTAATCATGATATTAATGTCATATATTTTATTACTAGCCATAAAACTCACCGGCCTTATAAAAAGCCAGCTAAATCCTTAGCTTACCCGAAACGGAAGTGACATTTGACTTTGCTTAAGACTTTATCTAACCATTAGACTAATCCCAGCCGAAAGCCATAACCTCTCACGCCTTTTAAATCCGACTTTATCCCATTTCATCGAGAAAATTATCGCACAGATTGGCGTCAAATAATTGAAATTCCAGTTCAACTCGTTGGGTTTTTAAGGATTGTCGAAAACGTTTTACGACCCGTTTCGCCTACGCCTCCTACTCCCAAAAGCCACGCCCCGGAGTCTCATTTAGTCATGTCTGTATACAAATATAATTTGCAGCCTCTGGTGCTTCGATTTTTTTACGACTTTATGGCCGGGGGATTAGCGTCCGGTCCGCAGAAAGGAGTGTGCAAAATGTCGCGATGTTTTTATGCATCTATCGCTGTCTGTTTGGGTTGTTGTTGTTTTTTGTCGTGGGCCGTTTTGGCTACCTGCGGTCACTTAGACCCGGATTAGCCGGACTCTTGATTTCCTTCAACTTTTCCCAAAAATCCTTGTGTTTTTGTGCACTTTTTTAGGCGAAAGATGCGCTCGCTAATCCGGCGGATTAGTGACAAAGGACCAGACGGATTAGCTAATAACGGTGATACAATTTGCCAGCCAAATTATTGCAGCGACCTCGTCGACAGTCGGCTGGTCTCATTTCCCGACTTTTCCAAATACCTTTCTTACGCGGAAGGTTGAGTTTACTAGCAATTCGGGTTGTTTGTGCCATAAACCATTAACTGGATAGATATAGACGGTTGCCAGATCGGCCTGCAAAGGGGTCAAGCTGTTTTCTGCTGGAAAGTATATTCCCCTAAATATGTATCTCCCCCAATGACAGTATATATCCTAAACATGGCGGCGGTGTCTGTCGTCTGTCAAGTCCTCCCACTTCCTCCACTTTTTTTCATACCCTTTCCCCATTTTGTGTCACTGGTTATGCAGCCTAATTTGTGGGTGGTGGCTTTTTGTCAAACTGTTTCATATTTGCAATGGCTTAACAGGGTTGTTTAGCGGTTACACTAGGCTACAAAATCTAGGGCTAATTAAGAGCAATCAAATTTGTTGTGTAAATAAACTAAAACCTAAATTAAACCAAAAAACCATTACATATTAATTAATACTATGACATGTTTAAATATTTAAATTTTTTTCGAATACTAGAATGCAAATTTACATAACTATTTTTATTCACTTTAATGATTTTATTCAATTTTTTTTTGTTTCTGTTTAAACTTGATTTTAAATGGATAAATGATAAATAAAAATGCGTCTCCTACAATAAAAAAATAACATATAAAAGGACCAACAACTTTATTTATGTTAATTAAAAAACATCTTTATGATACTTTCTTTATTGTCAAATTTGTAGCTTAGTGTCTTGTCTCATATTTCATTCAAAATCGACAACCGTTCCCCAGTCCCTGAGGCAACTACCCCAATCCCCCGCCGTTCCGTCTGGACGTGAAGCATATTGTCGCGAGGGTGGCTATGGATGAGGATATAGCCGGGGCTATAGCCGACTGCCACGGCGACTGAGGCGCGTGGTTGACAAGTAGCAAAGCGTGGCGGCTTTTTAAGTGCTAGTTTGACATTTTTTTTTTATTTTTTGTGTGTGTTTCTGCCCCCACTGCAGTGGCGCTGCGGCGTTTTCCGCGCAACGCTAACCAACCAACCAGACCGTCAATAAGTCGCAGGCTAACAATTAATTAAAAGCCTCCACCGCACAAAGAGCCCGGCGCACTTAGGCAAATGAGCAGCGACGGCAAAAACGAAGGCGGCCCACGGGGCGAATGCGCGATGTCGACTGGGACATAATTTGTCAGCGAGCGCCGAGGGCGTCAAAGCAGCAAGGAAATTGCAGCCGTAAGTGCAAGGATAACGCTGATTTGCCTCAAAAGTGATGCCGAGTCGAGTCGAGGCAGTTGAGTTGTTGTCAACTCAACAGCGTCATTAACATTTGGCACGAACGCCAAATGGAAATTAAATGATGCTAAATTTGCAACCAGCCGCAACTTGACAACTGATTGCTTGGCAGAAGCAGGAGCGGCACACAAACAGGACCTATTTGCATACACGGCCGCCGTTTCGAGGCTCATTCAGTTGTATCAAATTTGATTAGGTGCGAGACATTTGTCATAGCCGTATATTCGGAATAGTGCGCCCCGACTTGGGCGACAAATTTGTGGTTTGCCTCGCTTTTTCCACACATCCATATCCAACCCTCCTCCCAAAGCGACAGCGATTGATGAGATGGGCTCCGAGTTTTGTTCCCGGTATTCTATGTATGCTGATTTCTAAGCTGGACGCTCGACGTCGAGTGCCAAAACACTTACGCCCTGCATACGAGGTTGATGTGTTGATGATGATCATGACTGCCGTCTGGGAATTGAAAAATCACACATACTTTTAATCGGGAAAAAGGGTGGAGTGCAGACAAAAGATCATTGTCATTAGCACGCAAATTAGCTGGCACAGCAGATAAATAATGGTAAAAGCAGGATTAGGTGAATGAACTGCTTTAAACAGAGTCTGAAATGACTTATGATTTATTTCTTGTTTAACATAAAATATTATTTAGTATTTTAAAAAAATTTCCGTATGTATCATATCATCATGAAATAATTAGGATAAGTAAAAAAAAAGTAACTTTTCTCATTCTCATTTTAAAGCTGTTTGTTTTGGTTAAATATAAACTTCTATAAAGAGCTTGTGGTAAACAACAAAAATACCCTCTTATAAAACATATAAAAGTATTTTAGGAACTTATGAGTAGAAAACGATACAATAAAGTTTATTAATAATTTAGAATTTTAAGCTCCTAATAAAATTTAAGAAGCTTACATTTATTAACTCTAACTAGGTATCAATTAGCATCTAATTCCCATTGAAAAAACCCCAAATTTTCACCTCGAAGAGCAGAGTATAATGGGTATTGGTTGCCAATAGAGCTTAGTTATTATTTTTTGCAGTATTTGAGGGTATAAATTTATACTTTTAAAAAATGTTTCGATTGATCCCTGGTCTCTCCATTATATTTTGAGGCTCTTGGCGGGCGTCCAGCGTTCGCATGACAATGGGCCAGTGAACTGAAAGGATTTTTATGACGCGAGGCGAGTGGAAAACTTCCGTTTCGAACTCCTGGCCGCTCCTTACCACGTGTCAGAGGAGATTGGAGCAGGGGCACGCAGAAAGGGATTTGATTGGAATTAAAATCCTGAAGCCATGGCCCGTCGCCACATTGTCTATTCTGTTCCGTTCTGATACACCTAAAATAAATTGGGTTACTTATTTTATGAAATATTAAAAAAGCATAAAAAAACACAGTATATGGTTTTTTTTAGCTTACTAATCCATTTTGATAAAAAAAAATGGTCATTCCCTTAAAAATGTTCCGTTTTTCATTAAACAATTATTTTTTAAATATATAAAATATTATTTCTGTTTCTATTTTTCTTTATTGTTGTATCTTATAATTGAATTTTATTTGTTTTATATAGGGACAACAAAAGTTATAATAAAAATAATTGATTGAACGTTATGGGAATTTTTCTACATTTCTTTCAGTGTACTTGGATGAGTTCCACGGCTTCGTTTGCGGCTGCCTCATGCATTATTGTTCCTGTCCAGTGAGACGAGGACAACAACAACAGCGGGAGCAGGAGCATTAGCAGGAGCAGGAACAGATCCGGGAGATCCGGGAGTCTTTATGGCATTTCATAACTGCTCTCGAGCGTAATTTGTTTCCTGTTTACGCGCAGCAGGACATCGCACATCGCGTGCGCATTGGCGTATAAATTATTGCCCGAATCATGGCTCGACGAGTGCGGAAACCACCACCAGATTTCGATATCCATGTGGCCTGGCCCATCGCCGGTGCATCTGGGATAACGGACTGCGATTCCAGGATTCAGCTTCACAACTCAAGTGCTAGCCCATTAATTTGCTTAGGCCAGGGTGCCATGCCATGCTAGATACTTTCCGCCCTCCCCTGCCACGCAAATATTTGCATAAATTTGTAATAATTTTATCGTCAATTTGGGTTTTATTAGCATGTTCCGAGGCCCCTTTCATCCGCACTTGAAGCCTCCCCCTTTTCCATCGCGGCTTTGATTTGTGGCCTGTTGCGGGTGTCTTCACCGTTCGGTTTCATTTTCATTTGCATGGCTTGCTTTTTAATTTTTTATTAATTTGTTTAAAATTTGTCACTTTTGCTGTGGTGCTTCTCAATGGCCCCTGATTATGATAAATGGGCGCCGAATGATGAAAGCGAGCAGCGAAATGGAAACGCTTAAGTGTTTTCTAGGGAAGGTGGTGAGAATTCAGCACTTGAGATAGAAAAACTGAGTGCTTTGCTGGGAATGCTTTTAAGTCCTAAAAAAAAAAAAAAAATATTTTTCTTTATTTTTTATACTCAAAATTAAAGTAAGTAAACCATGAAAATTTTATATGAATTTTATATCTGCTAAAGTAAACAAAGATATAAAAAAATTGGAAATAAAGTTTTTGAGGTAGACGCATTTTTGTAAAATCTGTACATTTTGTTATGGACTTATGAGATAATAATTTATTTATGTAATAAATTTGCAAGAATATTTTTTTCGCCTTCGATAAACTAAAATAATAGAATTTTGTTTCGTTCATACAACTTAATCCCTACAACACATATAGTAACTTCCTGCCACTCCCTTAATACTCATTTCGGTTAAATTGCATAAAGGAAATGGCTTAATTTTTGCTTGGATAGCTCTTTGATTTGGCCCGTGTCCCAGGACCCAATGTCAGACATCCAGACAAAGGGGTTTCTGAGCCCCAAAAATGAAAAGAGGAGGGAGAACGTTTGCTGCAAGCGGACAAATCGGAACAAAACCAACAACGGCCACAAGGCAAACAGATGAGTCGAAGGGACCTAACGAGTTCGGTTGCCGGTCTATTATGACATAATTAACTCCTCGAATTGGCCCGACAAGCGATTACATAACGCGTACTAAACGGAGGGCGGAGGGATTACGCAGCCGATTACGCAGAAAACGCAAACTGTTTACATTTTTGGCAAACAACAAACGGAAATGCAGGCTCCCGTTCAAACAAATAACCCGTACGCCAAAGGACTTCCGAATGGGGTGGGGATTGGTAGGACAATGGTCCTCTCACAATGGCCATCCCAACCATCTGCCCGATGTCGATGCGACGACACACCGTGTAGAATCCAGAAGAAAGCCGGGCCAGAAAAGAAAGCAAAACAGCGCTAAGAGTGGAGAAACAGCGATAGCAACAGCAACAGAAACATAAATAGAAACAGAAAATAGAAAATAGAAAACAGAAAATCTATCTTTATTGATAACTGCATTTCGCCCATTGTCGGATTCCGAACTGCTCAATGGGTTAAACGCCACCAGATGTTAGATCCCCTCTTCTGTTAAATGCCAATAGCTTAGGATTATAACTGTTACCCCCGACCAGACGGAAAAAAAAGAATCTATTGGAGCAACGGAATTGTGTTCTGCTTTTTGTTAAGCACTAATCACATTTAATAACAATTTTTTTGGCAACAGTTTGTTAGGGGGAATTGGGGAAGGGGAAAGGGCGGGGTCTGCTCAACTCATCAACACCTTGACGAATCGTAAACAAAACCAAATTTGAGTAATCAGCTTCATTCAACAAAACTTGAAAAGAGTTGAGAAACGTGTAGCAAAAACACAGACGGACAGAGGGACTAAGAAACACAAGGCGGAATAAATAAAAATGAATTTTAAAAATATTAATGAAATGGTAAAGAGCTGAATACTCTTTAGAATTTTTTTTTTTTTTTATAATTTATAGTTTGATTCAAATAATATCTTTAGGCTAGGAATAAATAATTGGCTATATGATTCATAAATAAAATTAAAAATGATTATACAACAAAATACAATCGCCTTAAAAACAGGGAAACTACTGTTTGACTTTATAGAGCTTTGACATTTTTTTCAAATTGGTTTTTAAACTTTAGCGTATAAAATTATATAAAATATTTTACATTCAAACAGATATTTTTCAATCAATATTTGTTTATCATGGTATATAGTTAATCTAGATGATTTCTCACTTCCCAGGGGAGGGCATTGGGAGGCCAAGTCTCCGGTTGTTTCCCACCAGTCAATACTGTAGTGGGAGCTCGGAGCGGGGTCAAGGGGGCGGGGGTCATCGCCGCTGAGCTGGGGGCCCCACAATAATAACAAAACGCAAACAACAAAAGCGCTTAAATGAAACAAAGCCACCGGACAATGGGTGCGCATTATTTTCTAATTTATCGGCATTGTGTGGTGGATGCCTCTCGCTTTGGATCCGATCGGATCGGTTTGGTTTGGTTCGGATGGGATGGGATTGGTTCCTATGGTGGGGCTTGTTCGATTTGGTGTTTTGATTTGGCCTTTTTCTTGCCCCGAAAAGCTCATTGTTGTTGCTTGTTTTCATTATTGATTTAAACAAATCGAACAGCAAGTGAAGAGCGGTATTAATGCGGTTTTAATGAAGTAATAAACAACGGCGGCGAGTCATTGCGTTTCCTTTGGTCCACAAAAAAAAAAAATTATAGCCAACTAAATCGGACACAGGGAATCTGTAAAAACGGCAAACCGTAATTAGTTGTAATCGCATAGAACTCATCTGTCCGGACAATCCCAGCCATTAATTGCATTTTGTCATTACAAATTATAAAACAGAAAAACCCGGCGAGATAGATAACTATTTCTGGTTGCAGTTTGGCACGCAAAGCTATAGTATTTGGCCTAGGTTTTGGGTTGGGCTTTTAGGCTTGCGATTGTCCAGTTCTGATGGGTTGGGCCAAACACTTTCGCTTCGAGCCATTCGACTCCATTCTCTGGCGGTTTGTGTGACAAATGTTACGTTCCAATAATTATGTAAAGAGCCAAACGAAAGGTTTGGCCATTGACTGACCCAATTTTTCGGTCATTTATGCCGAACAAGTGATTTCTATAAACGATAGTTTTGGTTTGCAAAACGGATTCTAAACGAATTTCTATTGAGTCGGACAAAGGTTGAGAAATTGTAAATGACTCGTAATAAGGGCAATTGATTTTCTTTGATCTTGTAAATATTTCTTAAGTACAAACGACAAGAAACATTTTCAAACTTTGTATAAATGCAATTAGACAACTATTTACACAATTCGTACAATGAGGTGTTTGTTATTAAATATTCTTAATTATACAGAAATTAAATTTACATTTGCCAAAGGCTAATTTAAGGTACAAATTATTAGGTTTTTTCCGTTTTAAAGATTAGGACCGAAAAAAGGCTAACTTTGTTTCCCAGAATTTCGATTTGATAATTACAAGTCAATAAGGTATCTTTCAAACAATATATGTTTAAAATTCAAATGAGCAATAAAAAGACTCCCTCTATGTAAAGACAAAACCCACAAAGGGGCCTAAAAGGATTCAAATATTGATTGAACCTGTGTTGGCATTGTCCATTATCTTTGCATTCGATTCTGTCATCGAACCCTGTGATTACCTGGAATCGCAATGGATCGGAGTCTATAGCGTCACGAGCTGTCTCCCCAGAGGCCAAACAAAGTCGCGACAAAGCCAATTGACAGAATCCTGGCGAGCCTTGGAGTCACTTGGCCGAATGTTAATTACAGAAATAACTGAACCGTCAGACAAAAAGCGAAGCGACAAATTCCAGTTAATAGTCGAGAAGAGAACAACGCTGCGAACTCTGTGTACCATTCAATTAGCAATAGTTTGCGATGCACCCAACTCACGACTATTACAAGGGCCAACTACTGTGCGGATCCGTTGCCATATAAGCTATAGTATACTATTTGACTTGACTGCCGGCCACTAAACGATGGCAAACAGAGGAGCAACAGGCCCGATTGGCTGCCAATCGGCTGTGGAAGCGTCAACTGGATCTTGCAACTGCAGTTCAGATTTTTCGAAGCCAAAAATCAAAAGGGTATATTGTTTTTAAAGGCGTCTCTTTATAGCGGAGATTTAAAAGATATAATAAGATATTAAAGGTGACGTACTAATATGTCGTAGTAATGTAGAAGTAATGTTTATAAATATTTTTATTTCATTATATTATTAGTGAAACAACTATATAAGTTTTTATAGTTATTTATTGAATATTAATTTGAAAACTATTTAAATATATCAGAATCATTTTTGTATCACAATTTATCAATGATCAATGTATCAGCATTTATAAAAAAATCCATGACAAAATAAAAACCGCAGAAGTAGGCAACTATTTTCCACTCAACCAAATAATCACTGAGTATTTTATGATCGGAACACTTCATTATATTGCTGTTACACGTTCTTTGCTCTAATATTCAAATGAGCCCCTACAATGGGAGTAGTTTCTAACTGTTTGTTTTGGGCCATTTGTAGTTTGACTTTGTAATTCGTAGCTACGCTTAACACTCGATTGGTTTTGTTGTTTAGCACGAGTGCCCGATCATGGCTACCTATGGTCCGAAAACCCTCAACACTCCAAAACAGCTGCCTGTTGGTTTGGGTGCCCCTGTTCGATATCATTAGGGTTCATTATGTTCGATGTCCAGGAAAAAAAAAGGTCTTCTGCTCTCCGTTGCATTTCGTTTGATTTGGCATGTTTATTGTTTGATATTGTTTTTGTTTACGCTCGATACCATTGCGAATGCTATGGCGAAAACTCTGCTGCGAACATAATTACGTTAATTCTTTGTGCCCATCATCATCATCGTCGGGCATGAGGGTAGTGGCATCGGATCCGATATCGCTATAGGCTCTTCCCCCTCGTTTTGCCAAACATATATTTTGCTTGATTTATGATGTGACGGAAGTGTAGTGTTTCGGAATTTATTAGACAAAACATTCGGTCTGTCCGGTCTCGGGTTACGCAACATCAAAAAGATCTCCGATTCACTGATGTCCACTAAACTGCACATTTTACACCAAGAAAAACGAGAAATTAAAACAAAAACTATACAGATATAGGTAAAATAAAGTCAGCTAGGATAGTGTAGATTTTTTCCAAGTGTTCCGAATCTCTTGGTAGCTGGAAAACTTTCACAAAAGGACTCGAAACTGTCACAAAAAGGAGCAGCAGCCTGGCAAGGAGCAGCCATTCGGCGAATGCTGTCACACCAAAAAGGCTTCGATGGCATCACATTCAATCGAGTGCGAGTTCCATGCGAAAAAATTGAGAGAAATGCAAACTTTTGACGAGACATTTTTCGCTGAATTCATCTACAAAATACAAGCAATATATGGATGCCAGTGGCGCCAAAAAGGGCGGTGGGGTGTAAAAAAATAACGGTAAGGGGAAATCGTGGAGAGTGACATAAAGGATTGTCGCCAATCGGGGCGTGTAAAACCAATTAGCGGCCGACAAATTGTTACTATGGCAAAAGGTTACACAACGCAAATTATATTTCGCACATGCGAAACTGGAATTGAACTGAATTGCCGTAATAACCAAAGGCAACAAAAAATTTGAATATTAAAAACAATATTCAATTGAAAAATGAGTTAAAGAGGTTTTCTGTATTACTCAATTTTTAAAGGCATTTAAAAATCTGAAAAATATTACTTTTAAGAACATATTTAAAACTTGCTATGAAATGAGTTTCATTTAAAACAAAAAACGTGTTATAAAGGTCTAATAATGTCTTAGTTTTTACTCACATGACTATTCTATTTTCTATAAAGTCTGTTTAATTTATATCTGGTTTTTTTGTGGTATGTTTACTATTGCTATTTTCAAATATTTATCCAGGGCAATGACGAAAGTAAATTAAAACAGATGGGATTATGGGAAATTTTTTTTTGAAAGTAGTGGTAAAAGCAAACAAAAAATTTTAAATAACGCCTATTTGCTTATGACATACAAAAAGAGTATTTATTTATTCCAGAATTCTTAAAAGATTAGGAAATTCCCGTGTGTGTTTCATATATGCATACCCAAATTATTAACCCTATTATATATAGTCTTTTCAACATTTTTTGTTTTTTAAACAGTAATACAGCTTTGTTTGATCTTTTGTTGCATTTCTTAAATTCTTTTGCGAAAACTCAAAGTGAATTTAAAGGCTTGAATAGATTTTTTCGCGTTAACTGGTTTTCAGCGGTTACTGGGTTAACTTCTGTTGGGGTTATTACGCAATGGAGCGGGTAAACAAAAAAGGTTAACTGAAACTGCGTCACTCGATTGGAATGGTACTGGGCACCAACTGGCGATTGCACAGGTGTGTCTATATCTGTATATATCGGTACATATATATATCTTACACGGCATTGTCATATTGGTTTTTTTTTTCTAGCCTCGCCTGTTGCTGCTGTTACGCATTTCATCGGGTCAAAAAAAGAGATAAATAATAGAAATGAAGTACAATTAAATCGAAACAATTGCGATTACAAAACAAGTTGCCATTGTCTGCTCTATGATCGCTATTTCAGTTTGTTTTATTTATTTATTTGTTCTGTTGCTCAAATGGTGCGAAAACTGCGCTTTCAGTTCTATGTTTTCCACTTTTTGTGTTCCAATTCTTTATGTTTTTTTAACCCCCTAGCGAGTATGGCCTTAATAAATTTATTTACACTTTGTTGCGTTTTTTTTTTTTTTTTTTCGTTTTCTGATTTGGGGCGCGAGTCATTTGTTCGAGGATGATTTCCGGACCTTCAGTGCAACCCCTAATTGCCGTCCACTTGAGAGAGCAAAGTACAGACATTCAGCTGCACTTATCTAAACCGAACCATCAGTTGTTCGGTTTCTCAAGCTAATTCCATATATGTATTTATCGCGGGGCCACATCGAAATTGTCCATTGGCCAAAAGGGGCGGTGTGTGTTTTAGCTTTTTGCGGTGGTTTGTCCTCGGCATAATGCCCTGATCACACTCCCCGCTAATTGGTAAAATTCTTTTCACACGCCGCTTCTTGCTGGTTTTTTTAAACGATTAATTTGGCTTGTTTATTTGATTACTGATCTGGTTTACTGAATGGACAAAGATATTCGGTTAGCCTCCATTGAGCATCATTTTTTCATTCAGAGATTCGCATATTTCGGCGTCTATTTTGGGGACATGAATTTATTTTCCATAACTTTTATCTCCCTTTTTTTGTGTTGCCTTTTGTGACGTGTTACCAAAAGCGCTAATTTCGGGCTCTATTCTTTTGTTGATGTAGACCGAGCTATGAATTTGTTTACTATCATAATTATTTTAAGCTGCTTTGGATACAGGGCCGATGGCCGTCATTGTTTTAATGTTAAAGGGGAATTTTAACCACTTATAATCATTGTTTGAACAACCAAATTAGAAACTCAAAAATAGCTCTTATTTAAAAAAAACGTAGCTGACGTCAAAAAGGGGACACATGTTGATGTTCATTGTCATTGAGTAACAAAAAAAAAAGTAATAAATACTCTCCTGCTAAAAGAAATAAAAATGTTATTAAACATATTTAATAATTTATTAAAGCTAAAGAAGAAAAGACATTTAATTTGTTTACATTTGTATCAAGTTCTTATCTTGGAATCATATCTTATATTATCGATGTTTAAATTTGAAAATAACCTGCTAAGAATTTTACATTAACAATCAAACAAATCCACCGACTGATCTTGTGTTTTCATAGTTTCACAGATCTATTTAGTTCCTCTAAATATTCCAATGCTAAGAGCACGTCAAATTCGATTTGCCACCTCTCCGTCGATCATCACTTCCCAATTGTTATTGTCGATTGTTACATTTAAAATTTTCCATATTGTATTAGCCAACGATTGTCGGCGACCGTTGTTGACTGAGTGTGTTTGGCTATGACGATCGCAATTTGCGTTGCCAATTAGCACTGGTTTCGGCCAGAAAAGCCAGCAAAGCGATGGCGACAATTCGCTTTTGTGGTACATATATAATTGTGCAGTGTTTTTGTGTTTTTGTGGGTAACTGTATCAATTTCGATTAGCCAACAGCGACTGTGGCTCTTAGCACCTGTTGAAGCTTTTCACTAAACTTTGAGCTCACGTCTCGGGTTACCGAAAATTCAATGGCAATCCGGTTGGAAAATCTGTTCTCACAGGCCGCCGGACTCAAGTGGGCGGCTTCGTCTGCGGCCCACTTCAGCCGGATTCTCACAATGAAAATGTTTTGCCCCGGTTTTTCCACCCCGCCTTTGCAAACCGTATGCTCGCCCATTAGAGCATGCTTAATGTTATTTATTCATTAGGCTCAAGTGTGCGCGAAAAATAACAATTATCAAAAAAATAAAAAAGAAACTCACCATTTTTTCGGCTCGCATAAAAATGTACAAGTCCGTGGCGGGGTCAGATTTCCCGAAAAACGATAATTGAGAGGCTGAGTTCAGTCGAGCCTGTGAAAACACGAGCACTTATAACAGGGGTGTAGCAGGATTTATTGATGAGGGATTAGGAACAGAATTTGTTTAAAAATGTATATAAAAATCAGAAATTTTTATATTTAGTTTTAAACTTTAATATATGACTAACTAACTAAAAAGATAAGCTGTTAAGTTTTTTGGGCTTTAAAAAAAATTGTACAAATAATGAGTACAACATTTGGATATAGTATACTAACTATTTATAAATGTTAAAATATGAATATTTTTTTCTTTTAATTTTAAAGCACGATTGTGACTAACTACACCACTGACGCTCTCGCACTTTCCTCAATTTTCACTAACATATTTTTCGCGTTATGCTGCTGCAGCTGTATTGGTGACAGGGGTGGCAGGGGGGTTAAGTGCAGAATGTGAAATTCGCCAAAGATTCTGTGGTGTTTTTTCATGGGCCGCGGCTCAAAAGTCCTTGAAAACTTGAAGGGGGCCAGCTGTGGCAGGCACAATTAGACAGACAATTGGGCTTACTCAATCGGTTAAGCTATAGGAGTGCATTTAAGGGTTATATTTTTGTACAATTTTCGAAAAAACTTATTGTTGCGAAATGGGAATCAAAAGTAAATGATTCTTGAACCTTAAAAGCCTTTTAAAGCGGTTAGACATTTAAATATCAGAGATTTAATAGTTTTTTAATGGCGAGCAGTCTTTATGATTGAATTGTGTTGGTTTGGTTCATAGGAAAAATTAAAAAAGTATGGAAAAGTATACTTCATTAAAAAATCAATTGGCTGTTCTATTTTTTTTTAATCAAAAATACAATTTTAAAGTTTTATGTATTAAAATTTAGACCCACCAAATAATAGTCGCCAAAAAGCATGCTATGAACAGAAACTATAAGGAATGGGCCCTTTTATAAAAGCTCTGGTACTTTTCTTAAATAAACAAGTACGATATATCAAACCAAGACATCCCCTTTGTGTGTTTTGTTTTCCAGAATAATGTATAGTTTCTGTACATGCTAATCACAGCTATAACTAACGTGACCTAGCCTAACTTGGCTTCAAAGTATTATGTTTAGGTGTTGGCCACAAACACACACGCCGAAACACATAAGCAAACACACCACATCCATTTTAGCCAAAGGCCTTTGTGGCCTTTGATAATTATGCGCCTCTGTGAGCGGAAAACAGCCACCAAAGAGGAAAAGCCCAGCTTTTCTTCAGGCAACAGGGGCATAAATAACAGCAAGCAACTAGCGAGAGTTCCAGCACTTGTCGGGCTTTCATTTAATTAGCCACAGCTGACAGTTAGCCGAAGAAAAGAACAACGGAAGGTGGGAGACTGGGACTTCTGGCACAGTCACCGTCAAAAGTTGACACATGTGAGTTGGTCGCAACATAACCCAACTTGACTTAACTCGAGTTTGCCGGCGGCGAAAATTCTGCATTGGAGTTGGGAGGTTCGTAAGCTCGCGGAGTTGAGTTTGCCATTTTCGCCCACTTGACTTGGCAGGCGACCAGCTGGCAGGGTAAACTCAAAGCCTTCGGGATAAAACTCAAACCCAAGTTCAGAGTTGCACTGGGAAAAATGCGCGAGTTTAAATATACGATAAATAATTCGTTAATATATCGATTCTAACCAATCTTCCTCAATAAATATCTAGTAAATAAATATTTGTATATATTATTATCTATGGGTAATTAGTAATAATATAATAATAAACTTGTGCAAATAAGATATTTCTTACTTATAAAATACATCTGAATAAATATTATATATGAGTAATATTCATCGTTATTACCGTCGTTATTATTATATATTGGATATTTTTGTATATGTGGTGTTCGAAAGAGAATTTTTAGAAGTAAACACCTTTTCTTTCAGTGCATCATTGCGGTTCCGGAACGGGCCGAACCACTTGACGCTGCTTCAATGGCTACAAAATGCAATACATAATGACATTTCACTTTGCAATTACAATATAATATTGCGCGGGCATTAAACGGCTTCAACTCGGTACCCGAAATGCACTCGAAAACATTTCAAGTGAGTTCTCGAGCACAAAAAAACGGAAAACGAAAGAATTATAAATCAAAATGTGGAAAAAAAATAGAGAGAGAGAGAGTGAATAAAAGTGAGAGGGGGGAATGGGGGGTAAGGTAGAGAGCACCGAGGGCAGTCAAGCATTAAAAATTAATTATGAATTTTTGAAATTCTACTGTACTTGGGCAAAGGCATTTCTATGATTTATGGCGTAGGTAGAGGAGTCATAAATTTGACTTATTGAAGAAGAAACCTCTGTGGTTCCTCGAGAGGAAAACACACCCTATTACCAGCCCATTTTCCATTACCGTTTGCTGGAAAATTTTTCTTGAAGGCGCCAAATGTTTTGGCAAACAAAGCGTAAATTATGAAAATTATGAATTGCCCTCGCCGTAACCATGGATATAAACCATTTTTATGGCTCACACAGACTTCGATCTACCCGTTTAGGATTGTATCTCATAGTCCGATTGTCTCCTATGGCCAATGACATCTTTATTAGTTTCCACAACACTGCATCGCCGACACTCGAAAAAGTGTCAAAAAAACTTATAATGAATTATGATGAATTGCTTTTCGTTCTCAGCGAAATCAGAAATAAAGAAACAATCCGGAGTTGAGGCCAACCAGCCAACAACAATGCGCCCATAACAAAAGCCAATTAAAAACTTAATTTAAGCTTCTCTTGAATGCCGCAAAATATTTAAGCTGGCATGTTGATATAATGAATGCTCTTTTAGTAAACATTACAAGATAAAACTTTATAATGATGTAATGGGTAGCACGTTAATAAGTTCAAGTTAATGTTGAGATATAGCATTTAAATAAGGTTAATAAAAATAATACAACTAAGGTATTGTAAATAAAATATACAGAAGTATCGCAATCTAAATTAAAATATTAAAGCATAGCTAGTATAAATTAATCAAATTGAACCAACATGACACTAAAAGTGAAATACCCTTAAGGAAGTTTAATCCAACCCGACAATCAGAGCTCCTTTTCGCGATGACTCAAGGATTGTTATGGTGCCAAAATAAGAGCTTAAGCCCCAAAGTCATTTCGGATCTCCAAAGTCTGAGCCGCCCGCTGTGAATTATCTGGGGATCAGCTCGGTAGCCGACTGGGCAGTAGCCAAAAAAATAGTTTCATACATTCTTTTTCGGATCGGCCATTTTGATTTCAAGATTTTTGTTCCGTGACACGCTCAGTGACATTTGAAAGCGCTTTAAGGCCCCAATATTCATGCGCATATGAATATCTTTTGACATTAATTGTTCGGGTTCCTTAGCCCTTGACAATTCGAAATTCATTTCAGATCGATGCCATAACAATTGCGTCAAATTAAAAAGTGAGCCAGGTTTGGGGCTCGGACACCAAATATCTCTTGTGTGTTTTGTTCGAGTATATTTTTTGTATCTTCAAGTGGCACGTGCTTTTGTGATCGGTGAAACCGTTGCTCGCATTTGTTTAGAGAAAGGTTTCTTTTCAAAACTATCTTATAATATACATAACAAACTGTGACAATGTAACTGAATGGCTTGAGATTGATTGGACCCTGAAAGTGGGGCCCTTTTTACAAACAGATTAATTCAAAAGGGGAAAAATTAAGGTCAAAGGAACTTAGTTAAGCAGCTCAACACAGATATGTCAATGTGTCGCTACATTTTCCCAACTATAATCCCAAATAATCATTGGCATTAATTAGCTAAAATCATTAGAGCTGCCAAACAACTGACCCGCAATAGTAAAAGAACAGATATTTCCCAACCATTTCATAGGATCCTGGTGACCATTCACCAAATGCTGGTAGTCAGATCATCAATAAACTGATTGAAACCATGCTAATGATGATGGTTTTTTGCTATTCAATTTGATTTCATTTTTTCCCTATATCTGACAATATTGCAAATGCGGGAGAAAACTCAAGGGAAAGGGAAGTGGCTGCCACTGACCGTTAAAAGATCACATCGAAAAAATGAAACCAAATCGATCGATTTGTAACGTTCGAAATAAATTTTTATGTGGCTGCCGCGCCCCCTTTGGCTGCATAAATTTCTGGAGGAACAAAAAAATATATCTCTGAACCGAAAAAGGTAGCGAGAGCCGCGGCAATAAAATTAACATCTTTGACACTAAGCTCTGATTTACTTTTGTTTTAATGTCGCGCACTGCTTTTGTTCACGTGGTTCGAACTTGATTTTTATACGATCTGATCGCTGCTGAACCTAACACGCCTACCTGTCTTGATCGCATTGGATTTACATAAGGCATTAAATTTTGAAAATATCTCTCTAGTTAAGGTCGAGAGGAGCACACTTGATTGGCCAAGTTGGGGCTCCAAAATTAACAGAAATCTATTTAGTAAAGTTGATTTCCATGACATTTGTGTGATGCGACGAACTGATTCGGTTTAAATTTGCTTTACATTTTTATTAAAACGGGGAATCAATGAGTTGATTGGCTTATCTGAATAAATAACAACGATTTTTATTTTAATCCTTAACATGCTTTTTATATTCTAATGGGATTAATTTTCTTATATCTGGTAAATTATAAAAGTAGAGCAAAAGTGTGTTCGGTTAAATTTGATTTGGAATGCAAATGGGTTCTAACAATTTATAGGTAGAATAACTATCTAAATGTAAATACTCATTCCATACATATTTTGCATTTAGAACAGTAGATTTATCTGCAAGGGTATATATACTTCTGCATGCCGAAGCTAGCTTTATTTTTTGTTTAAACATAATTAAGATTCCAAATGTTTTCAGTTAAAATTAATTTTTTGGTAAAAAATAAACCTGATACTTAATGACAATTTATGAGTCCTGGAGCTATAAATTTTCAAAGAAAGTTCCCCTACCCTAAGCTTTCAATCAAAGCTCCGTTTAGCTCTTGGTCTTAAGAATTGAGAAGGGAGCATTTGAGACAGAGCCAAAGAAAACACGGCAAATCCTTGTTTAACCTTTGCCCTCTAGCCGGCAGCTATTTAACTTTGGCAAACACATAACATGTCCAAATTTTCGCACCGACAAACTTTTCGCACAGCCAGAGATTTTGCCCCGGGGCGAAGGTTTGCCTCGAACCCACCGAGAAAAATGCGAGACGGAACGGGTTCGACTGGAATTTGCATTCAGAAACCGAAGGGGAAAAAGACAAGGGACGTGTCGCTCGTAATCTTCACGCAGTCCCCGTCCACGAAATCCAGAAAAGCTTGGGACGAAGGGGATAATGGAACATTGATTATTATTTTGATACCACCACTCAAAAGTCTTGCAAATTAAGTACGCATTTATCTCAAGTAATTTGGGTTCAAATGTGCCGCAACTGCGGTCAAATTGTTGCACATACTTCCGTCGACGACTCCTGTAGAGTTTTCTCAGACGAAAGCCCGTTGACATTAAGCGTATCTACAAGATACTTTACCCGTTCAAACTGGCTGCCATCATATGGCCACTTTGCTCCTTTGTGCGAGTCGCCAAATGCTCTTCCTGTGGCCAATGGACCTTCATTGGGTTCGGTTTCGGTTTTGGTTCCTATGATAAATGGTTGTTCGGCAGGACCAACGAAAACAACGCAAAAAGTATCAAAGTTTTTTCCGCATTTTGTTTTCTTGATTTTGTTTTTTTTTTTTTGTGATTTTATGCTGGTTGAGGGTTGTCGGTGGGATTGTTATAATTTGGGATTTTCGTGTTAATTACTCTTCTATTATGTTCATGGGGTGGAACCGGAAGTTTGGTTTTGGGAGGTTCCCTAATGGGGGAAATGGAGACGGAGTTTGCAACAAAGGTATTCTATAGTTTAATTTTGACTGGCCATGATTTCAAGAAAGAATGAAAGAAAATCATATTTTATTAATGGTTAGAGCATTTATGGGGAAATGTATTCCACCAATTCTTACTAATGTTTATTATTTTGCTTGTATATGGAGAAAAAAATATTATTTTTTCTATATTTGTTTATTCTGTTAATATACCTAGCTTTTGCAGTTATCTAAAGAACGTTCATTTGCATAAACTTTAAATTTAGCTGTTAAGCTTTCGTTAAATGTCCAGATTAAATCCCATAAATTTACATTTAGAACGTCCAGCTGGCAATTATTCAATTAGCACGCCGAGTGACGCGTAAAAATAACGCGTTCTGAGCCGCACAACATCATCAGAATCCCAAACAAAGGTCGGACAAGAGGATGGGAATCAGGAGGATTTATACTCTCCAAAGCACATTGAACGTGGCCTAAGCTGGAGTGGGCTCTTAATTACGTCGGATTCGTACCGTTATGAGTGTTAGCCAGCATTGGCAAATGTTTCCACATGCTTTGGCATTTCCGTTTCCGCTTGGCGCCAACTTGCATCTCTCCTGTTGCCAAATCGTTTTCAAAACTCAAGTGGCGTAAATTAATTACAGCACCCACAGTACGAACGTGTGGGGCCTCCTGATATATCTACTTTTATGGCTTTGTTTCCTTCCCAGCCAACATTCTGTTGCCAAGGCCTTCTAATTGCTCTAAATGCTCGGTGGGCTTCACTTCGTTTTCGATTCCAGTTCGCTTAGGTGGCCTTCTTTGTTTTAAAAAATTGTAGATTTTTTTTTTGTTGTGCGAAATCATAGCGAAATATTTTAATTGCATTTTTAAAACGTTGGAGATTAGCAGTTGGATGCAATTAAATTATATGATAGAAATTTCCTTTTAATACTGCACAGAGAGCTATAAAAATATTATATTTACAAAAAGGATAATAAATATTTTTCAATACGATAATAAATTTAAATAAATATACACAATTTTCTTTAAAAATAAATTTCAAACGATTTTGATGTTATACAAATATTTCTATTAACAAATAATAAAATTGGTAAGATATATTCTTGGCTCTCTGCAAAACTTTCCATTCTTTTAAACAATCAACCGTTTATTTAAATTTCATTATCCTTCAAACTTTGCGCTCAGTATGACAATTGTTTTAATCTTTCACTGGCCCTATTAACTGATATAATGAATATTTCATGAAGACAACTAAGAACCGAACATCTGGCCACTGTTCTGTGGTGCACAAGTGGTTTAAAGAGGACGGGATTCCCTGATCTATTTTGATGGACACTTTAGTGGTAAGTGCGCTGCCTTTTGTCCTTTTGCTACCAAGGACCTCCCAATATGACTTTATGTGGCATCTTTCGCTTCCTTTCTCCTTGTAATTTTCCTTCGAACAAAAAGACAATTCTTTAACGCAAAATTAAAATTTTAAATACGCAATTGTCCTTTTTGTACGATTGTCCTGCCGATGCCGATCCACTGTCTCTATTCCAGTGTCTTTTGAAGCGAACCGCGCGACACAAAACAACCAAACAATTGACAATGACAATTGTCCTGGCTTGGAACTCGGAACTCGGTACGGTACGGGGTTCAGTCTCCCTGAAATTAGCATTTTCGACCAAGTTTCGCCTTTGCCGACGACGACTCATTCCCTAGAAGTAGTTCCATAAGAGTCGAGGAACTGAGGAGACCCACCGCAAGGCAAAAATGAGGCTCATAAAACGCTCGCAAGGAGACGAGAGTCAGGGCAATAAAAGTAAGCCAGCTTGAGAATCGCGTGCCTCGCAGCAATATTTGCATTGCCTTCTTCGTCGTCTTCGACGACCATCAGCCATCCAAGTGTAACTGTTGCGAGGTGTGATTTATAACGTTTGTAAAAATATGACAGACTTGTCGTATAAATTTTCATATTGTTAGCAGCAGTGCAAAAATGCCACCAAAAGCATCTCCTCGAGCACCTTTTGTATGGCTCCCCCTTTTCCATTTTACCATCTTTGTTTTTTTTTTTTTTTTTTTTTTTCCTTTTTCTGTAGCCATCCTCTTGCGTATTCTCAATTCCCGATTCCCGATGATCTTGGCCGTCGGGGTCACCAGCTTTTTGTTCGCTTTACAGGCTGCACGTGCTTTTTCCGTTGGGTAATAAAGCATTTCCCATTGTTTCTCCTCAACGCCAAGTGCCAGAAACTGAATGGGCCATAAAAAAAAGTATAAATATGCATAAATATTCTTGTTTAGATATTATTATTATTGCATCGGACGCAAGAAGTGGAGGCGCAGGAAGTTGGCTTAAAGCGTCGGGTTGGTAATATTCTTGGCGGGGGTGGTCAGCGTTTTCCACTTTGGAAACTCCTTAAACGGGAGCTGAAATTGATTTACCTTCAAGCAACTGAAGTTTACATTTTGTTATTAACATAAGGATAGGTGTGACTTTCAGGAAATTCTTCATTATTTTTACCTTGTTATTTTTAAACTTATTTTTTGGCGCTTTAAGCAAACAATTCGAAGGTTACCTAACTCTTGATTATCAAAAGAATCGATATTGACATATCTCTGTTTCTTTGACAATTACATGAACAGTTTTAAGATTCAACAATTCTTCTCTTTTTTTAGGAAAACTTTCAAAAAACAAATTTTTTAATACGAGGGTATTTTATGGATAGATTGTTTTACTCCGAGTAATTATGAATATTATTATAAGTATATATAATAAGTTGACTATGAGGTAAAATTCAATATTGCTTAATATCAATATCAATGTTATTTAATTATATATGTAAGAACACTACAACTACGATTAGTTCTGCCACTTAAGACAGCCATGATGAGAAGAGGACACATCCCACCCACTTCTGCTGCCCACCAAGTAGGCATCATAAAACCCGGATTCCTGGCAGGTCGGTCGTCCTTGATCAGCAGTCAGTGCTTCGGGTAGGAGTGACTGCGAGGCGTTTTCGGTGAGCTAAAGTTATTAGGCAAAAAGTGTGACCTTTATGACGGTTCCGTGCTGAGCCTTTCCGCGATCAGCGATCGGCGATCGGAGATCAGCGATAATCCTAAGTAGAAACAGACGCGAGAGTCGCGCGATCTGTTGTGGGTATTTCCATTTTTTTCCGGATGGGTGGGAAGGTCGCGTGTCCAGGGACAAAAGCTAAATGCCTAGCCCATTCCATTGTCCGGCTAATGCTAATTCCACTCGGCCAGTTCCTTCTGCTGTTTGGCCTTATTAGTGTGCCGTTTTATTGAAGGCAGGAAATTCCGAATTTAACCCAATCCCAACTTCCGAGAAGGCGAACGATTAGCGCTTCTTCTGGCTGATTTCCTCGCTTGCCTTTGGGTTTCTGTGAAAATTCCGTGGAAATTTCACACATCCCTGCGAGGGCGGGGATCAAGGTCCTGGGATATATTCTTCGACCTACAGATGGTTAAGTGTATCCGATACTTGATACTTGATTGCGTAATCTCTCTGAACTCTGTGAAGCCTCCCCATTCCATCGAATGAATAATATTATATCCTGACATATTAGACAATCCCGGATACAAAAGGTAAAAACGCAATACAAAAACATTAGGAAACAATTGAAAATGTTGAAACATAAATCCCCCCACCCCGCGACGCCTTCCACCCTCCCCACTTCTCCCCTGGCCACTCGAGACTTTATGTATATCCTTGTGTATCCTGCGCAATATATGTGTAACTCTTGTTGTTGTTGTTGTTTCGCCTCATTGTTGCCGCCTTTCATTATTGTCTGGGTGTTATTCAGTCAAAAGGAGAGCGAAAGAGACAGGGATGCGCTGATAGAAAGAGAGAGAGAGAGAGAGAGGGACACTGAATTCGCGTCATCGTTACGTTGTTTTTCTCGCTTTGTTAGCGTTCTTTATTTGTTGTACTCCGCGGCATTATTATCCCTGATATTTCCTCTATATTGAATGGGAATTGAAGGGCATTATTTTTTATATATGGAGCAACAACTAAGTGCGCATTATGACGGCATTTGCCATGGGTTAATTGAGCGACTACCCCAACTTAAGCTAGATTGCACTGGAAAAAAAGTCTTCATGGCTTAATTAAATATAAAATTTATAATGTATAATTTAAATACATCACTATTCATTTAAAAGTATAATTTTTGTAAAAAAATTAAATAAATCATTAATAAATTAATCTTTCGAAATTATTAGCATAATATAATATTATGCTTTAAAATATAAAGAATCATTTGATATATAAGAAAGTTGCTCGAAATAACCAACAGGTTAATATTCTTAACATCATTTTGTTAAATTATGAAGTACTAAAATTAAGTTTTATTTTCCAAGTGCACTGATAAGTAGGCATAACTGTACCTAATCAATTGAGACTCACACTCGCCGAACAAAGCCACTTCTCACTCTCTCAAATTCTCGTGAGGATGACCGGATGTTCCAGGGCATGTTCCACGCTGATCTAATCTGACATTTGGTAGACAATCAATGCATCGCTGCACAGATTTACCAATAAACAAATTTGCACATGGAATAGATACACGCACTCATGGATGCAGGCCGAAAAGATACACTGAATATCTGCGGCGGAGATTAGCGTTTTACGCTCGTTTGAATTTTTATTATACTAAGCTCGGGGATTTAAAACTCCCCATTGTTTGGCAATTGAAGAGGGGTTGGCCACTCAATTGTTTTCCATCGAGAGGAGTTCCGAGATTTTAGGGTCGCTTTCGGGAGGGGTGGTGGCTCAAAATATATAAAATTGGGTGCGGGGTGATGCGTCAAAATGTAACTGTCAGAATGGATTGATAAGCTCTGATCTGTAGATGACACCTGAGAGACCGACCGCGTTTTCCTTCCAAGTGAGCAGCCTCAAAAGAGATCTACTTAGTGAATTGTCATGGTGGAAAGGTATTAGACGGTTAACAAGACGCACAAGGTGACTCGAACCAGTTGGCCAAGAGATCCTGCCAGACAGTTTGTCGCCACTCCAGGTTCCATTCAACCATTCAGACGGACATGAACACCTAAACAGAAACAGAAACAGAAACAAAATGCATATAAAGCATTTAAAAGAAAATAGATTATGCCATGAATGAAATGAAACGAAATGAAATTTCAGAATGATCTCAGCAATTCTTTACTAATCTACAAGGCAGGGACCATTGTGTTCTTGGCCCGAAACTGCTGATCTTGCCAGACATGCTGGCGACGGCGATCGTCTGCACAATGAACCATCGGGTGGCAGGTAGGTGTTCCTCCTCTCCCACTCTTTTCACTCTGTGTCTGTGTTCTGGAAAGGAAGTTCATGTGGCCCTGGCCATTGTCCATAGATCTTAGTTTATGCGTCTGCCACGGATCCGATCCGATCCGAAACGATCCCAGCCGAACCGATCCCATCCGATGCCATTGTTGGCCACACGCTTTTCGTAGAACAGTGTGTGACAAACTGTGGAACAAGGGAGAGACACTGAGAGAAACACTGGGAGAAACGACTTCTTTTCTTTTCACTGCTATGGTCCCATCTTTCTGTTCATATTCTCCCATTATGAGCATTTATTTCGCCGCCTTTATGCCCAATGTGTTTGCCTGCTTATTAATGTGGAAATGCCTCTCCAAATTGGAGTGTCATTTGGCTTGATGGCTATGGCCAGAGACAAAAGGATCCAACCGAATTGTTAGGGTAGAACTTCGCCCCGCTTTATACTGCTCTCTACCACCAGACCCATAAAAAGAGTGTGAAAGGAAATGTTCAGTTTTGATCACAATGGAAATTGTTACAATTCAAGCGACGTTCACTTTATCGAGGTTGACATGCTAAAAGTGCCACTGATCGAGGGGAAACCATGATAATAGAAAACTAATATCTATGGGGTCGAATAACTACTTCGCTTTTCCTACTGCAATGACAGAAAATATTTTTAAGAAAATATTTAGTCGAATGTATATATTATAAAACTAATTGGTTAAAATATTTTGTGGTGACTTTCATAAAAAAAAGGCTACTCTTAAAATTTTGTTGAATTTAGGTATAGTTTATATGTTTATTTTAGTTAGTTTTATAAATTTTGATAAATTAGATGTAATTTTGAAGACCAAAACTTATTTTTCACTCAGATTAAACTTGAATAATGGTTAATATCAGAAAATTGTTTAAGCCCCATTTGAAGAAGATTTGAGCAGAGCTCTAAACTTCTTTTGCCTCATTAAACAATCGAAGCACAATATAGCAAATCCTGCTCAACTCCGATCAAAAGAATTGTTAGGAAAATACAATTCTCATGGATATCTATGAGTGCACTCGAGTCTGAATCAATAATCCCATAATATAAATGATGTCAGATCGAGAAATGAAAAGGAAATAGGTATACAGTCGCATTTGCCTATGTAAACCAATGGTACATAAAAGGTCGAGTACATACAAGGTGAAACCCTGACGCCGACGCGCCAGACAGTCTGTCGCCAGAAGAAAGAGAAGAAGACCCCGAAGAATAAGAATCAGGGAGAGGGGCAACAAAGGAGATAAAGAACCAAAAAGTAGCAGACGATCGACAACAACACGCACAATGAGAAAGGGACAAAGGTATATCTGCACCGAACAAGAGGATCACTTACAAGGCGAAACAGAAAGAGAGCGAGAGAGAGAGAAGGATATATATGAAGAACAATGCCCTCCTACTCAGTAGTGGTAACCGATCTCGTTCAGATCCTGGGTCTCAACTCCAAGATCTCTCCGGGATTCTCGGGCCCGTGCCCTGCGGCCATTTGACTTTTGTTGTGCCCTGCACTTTATTTTCATTTGTTTTGGGAAATTCCCAAATAAAAGGTAGTTAAAGCCATGACAATGCCAACAGAGAAACAGGTAGAGCCTTCGAGCCAGTACAGTCGTTCGGTGACATCGGGAACCAAAAAAGGAAAAACACCTGAAACACACATCGGACTTTCCCAGGCTCGATTTTAGTCCAGCTGGTGTTCCTGCAGGAAAGACAACAAACCATCGAACGACAGGAAGGAGTAAGCCGCTCTTTAAGCCGGCTTTTACTTATCAGCCCAAAACGACAGATCCCGCAGATAGGATCGAGCGGACTTGCCAAGTTAGCCATGGCCAGATTTAAATGACCGCAGCTCAGCAGCGATTTGTATAATTAGAAGCCGCATGCAAATTGTGGGAATTTCTGCCTCGTTGAGCCACCGATTTTTTCACCACAAAATGGGTGGGTGGAATGAAGAGGAGGGGCGTTAATATAATACTTAACCAATTCACACAGTGTTAAACCAATTCAGGCCAAGTACTATTCCGTTATAGTATTTATTTAAGATCATAGTAGCAATATAAAAAATACACAAATTCCACGATATATTTTACTAACCAATTCAATTTAATAGAATTTTTTGCAACTTTTTTTTACAACTTACTTTCCTAATTATGAAAAAGAACTTTTTTTCAGCTTTCTATATAAATGACAACTCCTTTATAAACGATTATAAATCCGATCAAAGCTCAGCTTATATTTTTCTAATCTATATCTCCCCCATTAACAATCTGAGTTAAGCATTTTTATATTCCCAAGCGCTCTTAGCCAATTCTCAAGCTCAGTTTTCACGTCAAACGCCAAGGTCGGCAATAGGTTAAAGTTCAGAAAAAATGATTTATGAGATCCAAATCGAATTCAAAACCATTTTTAGAACAGTACACAATAACCCAGAAAACTCAGACAAAATGTCAAACGAAATTAAAGAAAATTGCGAAGTTCGCCTTCGTTAGGGAATCGATTGTCAAGAAAGGTCGCGGGTTGCAAACCCCTTTTTTTTGCATTGGTATTTTTGTTTTCGCCGTCAAAAAATCAAATCGATGCGCCCTAGATTCATTTAACCCTTGGAAAGAAGTTCGGCAAAGGTGATCTCACCTGAGCGGTTGACAAAAATAATATCGGAAAAGAAAAAAGGGTCACGCACCTTTTTGCATTTGCGAAAATAGTATAAAGAAGTGAAAGGGGCTGGGGTCGGGGTCGAGGTCCTTGGGTTTTCGACTTGATTGAGTTTTTTGGCTCGCTGATTTTCGATCGAGCCTCTTGCCCTTCTTCGATCGGATCAAAAGGTGCAAAATAATTGAGTTCGAAAGGTTGCGAACAAAAATTTGCAAGCATGTAATTGACAATTCTCTCCTCCTAAGATTTTTTTTAAGGGAAAGGTCGCACCATCCGCAGTAGAGTTGAATTTAACTCCTTTGTTGTTTATTTATTGGCATCAGATCTTGGCCCTGCCATCGAAGTAGAGCAGATCAGTCTGAGAATCGGCAAGGGGTTCGATTTTTGCATTCGAATGCGAACAATGAATTCGTAATTGCAATAACATGCAAAGCGCAAAAGGAGAAAAACTAAATTTTGTCCTAGAAAATTGGCGCCAAAGGGAGAATTATTCCTTGTCACTGAATGGAAGAATATGAAAAGAGTTATAATTATGATTGGATTGTATGGGATTTCTTTGGCTAATCCTAGCTTTATGTAGACCAAAAATGGTAACAAGACATTAATGCAAATTTTTAATGAAGTAAGTTATTTTGTGTTTTTGTGAGTGTGAAATGTATGGATTGAATTTCCTTTGCTACAAAATTGCTATAGGGACAAATAAACCAATTCCACATTTAGAACAGCTCCTTGCTTTAATAAATTTTCCCAAACATAATAATTAAAGAATGCATTATAAGAAACTCAATTTTGTTTAGGTCACTGCCAACGATCACTCAAAACTGATATTCATCTCTAACAGACAACTGCAAATCTAGAATGGCAATTCAAATATTTTCTCAAACTTTATCAAAGATTGGCCATAAAAGATCTGTGCAATCACTTTTGCAATCACTTAAAAAATCGTTAGCGGTTTTTCCCCCAAGAAATGAGCAACGGCCCTGAGGCAGATGACGTTTTTCACTAAAAGATCACAGAGTCGCTACCCAAGTAGTGCAAAAAAAGAGCAATGCTAACTAACAATTCAATAAAGTATCACTTTACCCCCCAGGCCGGAGTCAGAATTTGCATTGATTTCTGCGACCATTCAAAACCAATCAACTGTGAGTGTGCGATCTTGCCAAAACGATATATATGCAAATTATGGTGGAGTAGTTCCTACCAAGATTGAGTTTCATTGCACAACAAAAGGGAATTGCAACCGTGGCGAAAATCAAAGAAAGAAAATCGTCTCAGAAGGGGAGGGAAACTACCACCCGTCATTCGTTTCAAATCGGGGATCGATCGTGTGACATTTGAACTGGATGCGTAGCGAAGAAGGCTATTTTCCTTTTTGCGAATGCGAATCCAAGACAATTGGCATTCGGCACGCATTTGCATGCATCTCAAATTCATTGACATCGATCGTCTTGACTGACTACTGTTTGTTGATTTTTAATTTATTTTTTGATTTTTTGCGCAGCTCGATCTCAAGACTTTGGCAGCTGGCGTTTGCCAATTGCGGTTTCCTGAAGTGCAGCTCGCCATCAAAGTGTCATCCATCACTTTGATGGGTTTTTTGCATTTGCGTAACGCTGTGTTTGCTTGTTTACATGTTGTGCCTACTCGACCCAAAGTCACACGGATCTCTGTAATTGAATCTTTTATCCTGACTGCCAGATCGCTGGGAAACTTTTTGCATGCGCTTTAGATAGGAAAATTTACGGTGCAAGAAGATAAGCCTTCAAATACCTTATAAAGTTGACTTAAATTGTCTGAACCATTTTTATTACATTTTTATTTTTAATATATTGGTTTGAATATTATATTTTAATGGTAAATAATATGTAAAATCTAAATATGAAATATTTCATTATCATTTAATGTATCATTTTGTATTTTAGGTTACACTGGTATCTATTTATCTAAATATATTAAACTTATTTTCCCATAACCTATTGTTCCCTCAGGCTTATTTAAACATGCAAATAATAGTTTCCCAGATATTCTTCTCCGCCCTTTTCAAACTTCTCACCTTAATAACAACACCTTCAACAAGGGCATGCCAGAAAGTCAAATAAATTTGCATGAAATTTGCCCTGTGTGCGTGGATGCGTGGGGGTCTCTTTTCACAATGCCAAGGAGCAGCCTAATGGGGCAACTTGAATAATAATTTTCCACTTAGCCAGCCCGAGACGGGTGCCATGGCCCATGGGTCTTGCCCGGGTTTTGGGATCAGTGCCCCAACTAATCAACTGTCAGGGCCAAAATAACTCAATTAACTTTATCTCGCCGGCGAGTTCCACGGAATTTTCAAAATGCAACTGTCAAAATTGTTGTCGTGTGTTGGAAATTCGAACGAATTTCGAGATCAAAACAATATGGAAATGCATTTCTCAAAGACAAGAGTCAGACCAAAGCGATCCAGCCATTGATCAGCCCCACATAAAGTGGCGACTGTCATTTCCACAACGGCCACGATGACTGTGTATGAAATGCGTTTCGATGGCAGTTAAGTGGGGTGCACAGGAAAATAAAATGTTTAAATGGATTATGAAATCGTATTAGAGGTCTAACTAAACTATTTAACAAATATTGCAAAGTGAATCTTATTTGGTAGCCACACCTAAAAAAATAAAAAAATTATTAAGAGACCAGAGTAGGGATTATAATCTTCAATAATATATTACTATTTATCCCAAAATACTTAAAGCACTTCCTCAACAAAATTCAAAAGTAGCGCTATAAAGTATGCAATGATTTTTTAAGAACACATCCTTGCATCAAAGAATTACTATTAAAAAAAATTTTTAAATTGTGTACAACTAAAAATATTTTATTTATATAAAATATACGAGTATATATCGGTGGACATCATATTTCGCAGACATTCTAAGACTTAATAAAATAAACATATATTTTAATAAAATATTAAAATTCGTTTTTGGAACATGGATCTTACCAAATTATTCCAAAGCTTTTAAATATTAAATATTTTTTTTTCTGTGCGGTGGGACAGGGAGAAAGACATACACACTCGCAGCTGGTGGTTCCAGCCTGTCTGGTGTTGGCCAGACCAAGTGGCGACCCGTCGTCCACTGGCAACCACTTGTCTTGGAATGTTTTCACGGGGGGAAATGATTTCTTTCTTTCCACCGCTTGTTGCTGCCTGCCTCGAATTAAAAGGCAGCACCAGCAATCAATATCCAATAATCAATAGAGCAGCAACATTTCCATTCCATTTTTCCAACAGATATCCATGCATCTGCATCCACACAAATGACAAAAGCGCATCCACAGTTGTTACTGTATCCGAATGGACAAACAATGCCAACAACAACCACAACCAGAGTCACTCCTTCCCAGATACAACAACAATAACAATGACGCTGCCGCAAAAAGTTTCTTATGAAGGCCCCCAGAAGAAGAATCGAACCTAATGAGTTGGAGAGCAGCACTTCGGGGACCGATCGACTCCAACCGGTTCAAAAAAAATACAGTGGGAAAAAAAGAAGAAAATTCAAAAAAAAATTTTAACGATATTTTTTCCTCTAAAATCTTGGGTACACGTATATATAAATAATTTAATGATAATGAAATTTTGGCTAAAATATTTTTATCGGGAACGGGAACAAATAATAATAACAATTAATAACAATTCAATGAATTTGGATTTTATAAAATTGTATTTTATAACGAAGGATGTTTTAAAAAAAATGTTTTTAATTATTAACATTATTTTATGATTTAATATCTCTATTAATAGTTCTTCAATATCTACAACATCAATTTAAAGCATTTATTTTTTAATCACAGTTTTTACATTACATCCCATTGTACCTCTTGAGTGCTTGTGCTCCGGCTGTCTCTGATTGAATCCACTATTTATGCGCTTAAGGTTAATCAAAGCCCATTCCAGCCATGCCTTACACTTGGCCAAGAAGCGGCTAACAGGAGGGTGACAGGAGGGGGACAGAGGAGGAACAGAGGAGGGAAAGGCGGACCAACAGACAGAACAGGAGGCCGGCAGAAACAATTGGAATCTTTTCGGCCGTGTCATAAATGCCAATGAATATATGGGGGAATATGAAAAGAACGGCCGCAGGATATGCTGGCCCAGTGCCATCCATAAATAATCAAATTTTATGACTTTCGCGGGCTCTTCTGGGGATTAACCAAGAAAAGAATCCGGTGTGCACATATATATTTATATATGGGGCACCATGGGGCGCCAACCGATTGTCCATACTCAACGGCCTGTTTGTTCTTATTAAAAGAGAAGGCGGCCGCTAAACAAAAATCTAAAAAATGTTAATGAAAATCCACACCAGCGATATGAGAAGTTATGCAGCTAAGCCCATCTCTCAAATATCTTTTTATTAGGGATGGCATATTATATTTAATCTTTACACATCGGAGTAGTCTTAAAAGTTAAACCCAAGGGGAAAAAAATGGATTAGGTTGTCGGTTCAATAATCTTTAAATTTATTAAAAATAGTTTCGATAAATCTGAAATTACTAGTATTTATATTAATTAAAATTAAATTACCTTAAGGAATATCTACATATCGATTATCTAACTTTCCGTTTTAACTTTCGTAATAATAGTATTATTATTAAATATTTAAAGAAATGCCTTTATACAGATTAGTTGTTCCTTCCCAATATAAATCCCAAACTCTTTGTCTCTCCTCCTCCTTGAAAGCTTTGGGTAGAACTATAGGCTGGCACTTATTTATCACAACAAATCAGTGCGAGCACCCACACAAAACCGATTCGACACGCGCCCAAGGTGGGCCACCCTTTCCAAACCCCCGGGATCCACAATTCAGGGCTCCTCAAGCCTGTCCACACGATCAGTGCAATTAAGAGTCGAATCGGATCGGATCGGGCTTTTAGTTCGCATTTGGGCTGGGTTTGCCATATGCTCCTCCTTCCATTTTTTTTTTTTTTTGGCTCTGTAACAAGGTGCTAAATCATTGGCACGACATTAACCCCAAGCTATGGCACACTTTATCAATGCGAAAAACCAAAAAATGTTGCGCCTATCAGCGCCAAAAAGGATAATGTCTGACTGCAATAACAACACGAACAACAGCAGCATCAACAGCAGAAGAAATCTGGGCGGCCTGGATGTTGACCATTCGACTGAGCAGCTAATGAAAGCGAAATGGCTGAATTACGACTGCCACTCATAGCACAGTGGATCATACATATATTTATATATAATTCATAACCATAGATTTAAATTGTTTTGTATTATATCTGACCAATTTATTTTGCTTTCACTTATATTTGAAATTCTTAACTTTAACAATAGTTATTTTTATCCATTAAAAATTTTAATTTGTTAGCAACCATAAATTTCAGGTACTCTACTTTTTATTGCCCAATATTTAAAGAGTTCATTTTCTATCGAACTTGCTCCACTGTGCATTCCCACATCGCTTCTCATCCACAGTGCGACAAAATAAAAATGCGCAGCCAATACAGCGACAACAACTGAGACGGAAAAATGCCTAGAAAAAATGTGTAAAAATTGTTTGGATTTTTTCGCGCTGGCATTTCCCCTTTCCTGCCGGCTCCACCCTTTGCCACTTTGTTCCCCCCAACATTTAATGGCCATTTGTAGTTCATATGGTGGCCATCGGTAGTTCATTCTGGGCCCAGCGGTTGCCAGTTGGCAACATTGTCACGGCGAAAAAATTTATGACCAAATGGGGTCGTATGCAGAAAAGAACCTTTGAGCCAACTCAACTCCCTTTTCGCTTTTCAGCCATTTATTTCTTTGATCAGGCCATGTTTTGAGGCGTTTGGAAATTGCCATTCAATGCCATTTGTTTGCATGAAATTGGGTCAAAAAGCGTTTGCAATAATGACGGACGAAAAAAACAAATAAATGAAAAAAAGATAAATAATGATTGAAAAGTAATAACAATAATGAGAGCGAGCGACAAAATGATCAAAAGATATAACAGAAAAATAAAGGAAAAAACACATATAACCATTTATAACAACTGTAACAACATTAACAACGAACGGTGGCAGCAGCACGAGAAAGCTTAAGAAAACATAACAACAAATGGTACGGAATTCGCAATCAATCAAATATTGCTTAATAATTAAACAATTCAATAAAATCAACAACGAAAACCCGAGTAGTTATAATAGCAGTCACAAAGGCAAGATAATAGGAGAGTTGAAATAGATTTTTTTAGGGAAAACTGACAGTGTGATACTCTCAAGTTTTGGTTAGTTGAAAAAGATTTATTAAAGTTAAAATTATTATAAACTAGTAAGAAAATCAAGAACTTCATAAGAATGGGATTTACAATAGCAAAGAAAAAATCTGTAAGGGTTTACTTATGTACATGAGCTCCCTCCCCAAAAGTTACTTATAAAATAAATTGGTTTAAAATTTAACATTCTCATTGGTTCTACTGACAATTGAAAAATTAAAAGAATTATTTAATTTTTCAAACTACTCCAGAATAAAGGGCTTTCCAACTTACTTTAGAGAGCACCGGTACAGAAAACGGAACCGTTTTTGGGGGGCAGTCGAAATCAAAAGTTGTTGCACCGCTGTTTTGGACCGTTGCTTTTGGGGCGAGCGATAAGAAATACCCGGCTGTGGCTGTTTGGCTCGTTTCTAAGCAGGGCTTTGGTGGCATATTACCGGGCGAAATGACAAATATTTGTTGTTTAGTTATTGAGCGGCATGAATAGGCTTCCCTGGGCCGCAATCCGATTTGAGGGCTTTTGTCACTCGATTGGTTTGCTGTCGCTGTTTTGTCTTGCCTTTCTCTGCCGGCCTTTGTCGCATTCGTTTCGCTACTCTTTCTGGCCGTTGCTTTTCCCATTCGAGCTGCCTCCCCTTTGCCGGTTGTCGCTTTTCTTCAGCCTTTGTTTGTACTAGGAACTTTTAATTATAAGCAACTTAATATCGGAGAAAAAGCCAATTGTCATTGTCGCTATTGGATCGGTAAGCTCATTTATCAGCGCGATCACAGTTCTCGAAAATAGGGAAAGGTCTTTAGTTATGGGAAAACATGGGAAAAGTTGGTACTCTTAGCTTGTGTATTTTCCCCTATATTTATGGGTAAAGATTAAACAAGTTGTTTAATTTTTAAATAGTATTTAAAAATACATTTCCAACAATTACATTTTAAGTGTTTCATACATGAAGTTTTTATTACTTTTAAAAAAGGTATGAATTTGTCTATAAATATTTCTCTCACAAAAAAACATTCCTCTTTTGTTCTTTCATCTTCTTACGAATTGAAAACTGTTTTCCCATGCTAACTGCAAAACATGAAAAGAATCTTATTTTCAAGCTTTTGAACCAGTTTGGTTTGTAACTCTATTTACAGCTACACCCGTTGTCAAACCTTAACCACGTGATCCTCCCCGCTTCTGTTCGCCTTTTGTCTCGAAAACAGCGTAAAAGATGGAAATTATTAATTCACAGCAGCAAACAAGGCAGGTCCACTACCCTTTTCCCCTTCCCTAAGACAAAACCCGCTGGCAAAGTGAACGCATCTTACAGATACAAATCACTTTCGCGCTGCATCTTTCAGCACGTTCGTACGCATCAATCACAACTACTTAAACAGCATATGAAAATATGACCAAAAAAACGAAAAAAAAGCCAGAAACAAAAGCCAAGAAAATATTTACGAGTTTTTTGTTGTGCTTCACGCCTTTAAGCCGACAGATACAGGGAAGAATAAAAAAAAAGAGAAAAGGTGAAATAATAAAAAGAAAAGCCCTGAAATTTAATGAAAATATCCCTTGTTACATTTACTCAGTAAGTTTCGGCTTTTTTGACTGATTGAAATGCGTTGTAATTGTTTGAACTAGGTACAAAAAATATAAATATAGGCACTTTATATATATGAGCTTAACCAGAGCAATCTTAATAAAAAATATAATATAAATACACATATAATAAAAGCAAAAAGAAAGTCAAAATAAAAAAACATAGTTGTCATAGTTTTTAAGATTTTATTTAAGTTTTATTATCTCTATTTAAAGAATATTGAGGTAATTATTTTTTAAGTAATATAAAACAAGTTTCTTTCGTACTTGTCTGAAACTTTTCCTCAGATTTACTTTACCTATTTGAAAATCGGCATAAACACATAAAATTCACTATGGTACAAGACGGACTGCTATTCCATCTCCCTTACCTTCTAACCCACAGACATTTAGAAGCCTCTATAAAATTGCTACAAATTTCCTTTACAGTTTTTATCCCTTTTTTTTTAGCAAAGATGTCAAAGGGCCGTTTGGGTCAGTCAGCCAGTTTGGTTATTGTCTTGTCGGAAAACTAAAACTGGGCTGGGCAGCAACCACCGAGGGAAAACACATTTTCTCAGCTTGTAAGTTGAAAATTTTATGGGCCTTGACTTGGGGTAGCAGCGTCATTATCATTAAATTAGGGTAAAAGAAAGGAAATTTATGAAGGCACCGCAATGGGATGCGCTAAATTTTCTTTTGACTTCTTGCCCGGCTCTCCTTCTTTTTATTTTTCTCTGACTTTTTTGAACATTGGCAAACTTGTAATTTATGAGGCTGAGAACGGAGAAGGGACAGAGAACTGTCTCCGGTTTTTTTTTTGTCAAGGTGTGGCCAATTAGTGGCAGCAAATGGCAGGACTGGTTAAAAAAGGTCCCCCGTCCAAGGACAAGGAGGTTATTTTCCAGCCCAACCACCCACAGATTTTGTTTCACCCCGCCTGCAACCTAATTGAATTGGGGACAAGTGCCAAAATCGCTTTTGGGCTAATCCGATTTGCGGTGAGATTTGGAGTGGGGATAACTGAAGAACCCTCTAAGGAATCCCCGCCAGACTGGACACCCGCAAAATCTTGGCTTTTACTTTGATAGTCCTGTACAAAAAATTGGTCATCGAAAAAAGAAAGAAAAAACTGGACAAATACTCATGTGCACTTGAGTTTCCTTTTCTTATGCGGCCTGTCCCTTTGTGGGAGATTTTCTTTCATATTTTTCCGTTTGTTGTCAGGGCGAAGTGAAGATTGAGCGTAGGTGGAGCTCTTTTGGCCGGTCAGTCAGGCGCAAATTATAAAGGAATTAATGGCAGATCCAGGGAGAGAAAAGCAACACAATGAGCATAAGGAAAAACCGCACAAAAAAAGGAAAAAAGCGGGACAAAGGGAGTTTTGAGGTCTGGGAGGGATTACAGCCTGACAATCTTGGCGCAAAAATTGCCATTTAAATATGCACACATAATCGTAATGAAGCCCCGGCTGTCCCGAAGCTAAGCTGATTGATGGCTCTGGCCAAAAGATGATGTAAGGACTCGAGCTATCCATCAAAGGCTCTGCTCCCAGCCAGCCACTGGCACAAAATTTCAAATGCAAATATCGGTTGTCTGTCTGGCAGAAGACTAACCCACTTAAGGCTGTCATTATGATTATTATTGATCATCAGCCGCGAAGAATACTGTGGATTCACAACTGGATCTAGGATTGTCTTCATTTGCATGACGAACAAGTTCTGCAGATTAACTAGCCAATGTTTTGGGAAAACTGTTCGGCAAACAATCCACCCAAGGGCAACACACAACAAATGAAAATGAAATTGAAATGGAAATGGATAGGACATGGCATTCGAAGCTCACCGTATGACGGGATTAGCGTTCTACTTAATTTTTTTTCTTTGAATACTGTTCTCATTTTATGTTTTTTTTTGCCAGGCATCTTGAGAGGGGACTACCAGCTGTCAGCTTAGATGGCTAACTTGATCTTAAGCTGTTTTGGTCATGTGAAAATTATGGAAAGCAGGCAAACAAACTTCGGACTCTGGCGACGGACAATGAGTAACGAAAAAATTGCACAAGATTGCAGCGATCGCGTTATCGCATAACGATCAACACTCGCCAGGTAGGAAGGTACATGCCTACTTACTATATAAGGATTCCCACACGGGACATCGGGACCTCAGGACTTGAAGTGGTTCAACTAATCAAAACTGACAAGGTAGCAGAGCGGTTCGAGATCAGGTCCGCGGCAATCCCTCCGATCATCCGGATGAGGAAGAGGTTGAGGATGAGGCGAGGGTTGAGGAGGCTGGACGGAAGTGCCGGAAGAGGAGTTCATCAAATGGTTAGGTGACAAAAGGGTTGCTCAAGACTTACAGGGGCCACGTCCCGACCTCCCGAGGTCAGGTATAAAACAAAGACAAGGGTCAGAAAAGTTGCCCCCGTTCGTCAGCCGATTGACAGACACGGGGCCAAAGTTTAAATTAAATTAAATTCATAGGTTCAAAAGTTGACAACAACAATCTGGGCGAGCCTAAAGGATAACCTTAATGAAGTCGGGATGCGTGTCGACGGGATGGGCAATATAAACTGGTCAGCTTCATTCGGAGATCAACGCCGTAAAAGTGAAGCAAATCCTGGGAATGTAAGATGTTAAAAAAATTGGAAAGGGTTCGGAAAATCGGGGTCACATTTGATTACCTTTAGTTAATATCTTAGCCTAATTTAAGCAATATAAAAGGACAGATTAACAAATAAATAATAAGTATTTTGTTAACTGAAAATGTTTTTGCCTTTTTTTATGACTTCCAAAATTTGGAAAAGTGACCAGATCCGAGTACTTCTTAGCCCATAACTTTTCTAATTTGTAACCGATTTATGACTGGCATACCTTGCTGAATTTGTTATTAAAATATCTATCAAGCCTTATCATAGGATTTATTTTCGATTTTTTGCTCGACGTTTTGTCATTTTTTATGACCCCCGACCTATCAATGTTTGCAAAAAATGGGTTTCCAGAAAAGTGATCAGATCCCAGCACTTCTTAGCCCATAACCTTTTTTATTTTTATCTCATTTATGAGTGGCATACCTCTTTACAATTGTTTTTTTTAATATCTAACAAGCATCATTATTATTATTTTCATTTAAGCAATTGAAATGCAAATTCTTTAAACTAACTTCAAAAACTCTTCTTTATCTTATCATTATTATTTTTTTTTTTTTTTTTAAGCAATTGTAAAGGTTTCTTTTTCGGTCACAGTATATTTAAAACAAATTTCATGCTGATTTAGCAATGATACACCATTAGGCATATGCCTCGAATTTAAAAATAGGGTTTGCTCTTTTTTGCATTTGGCACAAGCCGTATTCCATTTAAATTTCATTCATTGAAAACTTTGATATTTTTTTGCTGAGATGCGTATCATAAATTCGCATAAATTATGCCAAGGGATGGCAAAATCGATACGCAAATTTTCCAGCAATGAAAAAATTCGCAAAAAGAGAGAAAAGGCGGCGAGTAAAATGCGACACACGCAGACAAATGGAAAACATTTGTAACGGCCATTAATCGATGTTTGTTATAACCAAATGCAAATTGTATTGGCGAAGGGGTTACTGTTGAAATGGCACACAGGGGCGGGGAAGGGGTGAAAGGGGCGGGGAGGGGAGTGAGAGTGAGTCACCCATTTAATGAAGCCATTAAAAGATTTTTCTCGATTCTTGACATTTGTCAATCGCTGGGCGTTGCCCATAAAATTTGTGAAATTCAAAAATTGCCAAATTTTTAATGGCCTACCAGGATACGCCTCCTAAGGTCCATTGATTTATAAAGAAATATATTTGATTGTTACGTTTTTTGGATAGTATGGGGTTGATAAAGGATTAACTGTCGGTTACGATTTTGGTTTCTTTCCATTCTTTCACATTTTTTTTGTTATTTGGCCGCGTGTTCATAATGACAAAGTTAGGCCATTAGAAATTCGCCATGCCCCTTCTAAAGTTTTCAGCTTTGTCGAATTATAATTGCTAAATCTTGTCCGAAAAGGTTACAAGCCCTATAATGCGAACCGTTAGCCAACTCACACTTGTTACAACCAAAAGGCAGATCTGGATTGGGCATTGAGACAACAAAACTGGAAATGGAAATGAAAATGGAACCAGAATGCGAAAATAAAAGCGACTGAAGCGGTTTCAACTTTAATTTGTATTCAATCAGAGCCCTTCTTCGGGTCTTGAGGTCTTCAGGTTCCTCACGGTCACTTTCGCCCTGGCGAACAATCAATGCTCATCAGCAGCATTCGAGGATCTCCTCCGTGATTTGCATATGGATGCAAGTTGACCCTCGGTCCGAACAACACAAACAAATAAACAAAGAGTTGCTACACTTATGTCGCCCTGGGCAGTTCATCATTCGGCGGCAAATCGGCGGCGAGATGATCATCCAAATTGGAATCGAGATCGGGATCGAGAATCGGGATCTTCATGATGGTGAGATGATCGCGGTCCGCAGCTGCTGATTCGGCGATTCCCGGGTTGATTCAGCCTCATCTCGCGATCATCTGGGTGTCTTGTCCTTTGCGACGAGTCCTTCGAAGGTTCGCGCGCTGTCAGAAGCAATCAAGCCGACACACTCTTGACACAAAACGATGCGTAACTCTTCGAGAGCGAATTCATCATCATCATCATCATCGTGATCTTCAAAAGGATCCGTGACCAGGGCCGAGGGCGCGCTAATTTACTTGACTTGATCTCGCCTTCCCCTGCTCCTATATCTCCCTGTCCCTCTCTTCTTCTTCCTCACCCGATCTTGATCTTGATCGTGGACTCTCGAGTGGCCTTTTAATGCTTGGCAGCTGCCCGGTGGTTCCGATCACAATGGTGCCCGCTAATTGCTGACTAGTCATTGTGAGTCGCTAAAAACTTCGGATTCGGAGGATTGAAATGTTTACTAAGTTTATTTTTCAACGAACGGGAAAGAGGTTCTCAAAAGAGGACTTTTAAAATTAAGTCATTTAATTATTGAAAAAATATAATAAATATGTATTTATAATTAAATTATATAAATAATAAGAAATAACAAGAACACACTAACATACTCTTTTTATAATACAAAATTCCCAATTTCATTTGATCTTTTCATGTCGCAAGTTGACACTAAAATATATAAAAGAAAAAAAAATTCTCTTACCATTTTTGACATATTCAGGATAAAACCTAACTTCACTACGAAAATTCTTTATAAATAGATTAGTGAATTCTGTTTATTCTTAATTCTTTTTCATTATTTCAAATATTTTTTACAGTAAAGCCATTCAAGGATACAATTGGCACTTGATGCCTAATTCGCTTAATCCGAGCCCTTTATTACCAATTCCCGATAGAACCCTCTTCAGCAGATTACAAAATATGGCACCTGAATAAAAGAACAGCATTTAACTCAAGCAACCAGTTAACGCCTCCGCCAAGAAGATGAAAACCAAGTGACAGACAAATCATATTATGGACGAACCAAAAAAAACCCTTCAACGTGCAAATTGAAAAGGAAAAATCGAAGGAGGAAAACTGAATAGAAATTCAAAGAATCCCGATGAAAAGCGCAACAAGACACAGAATAACAAAAATATAAGAAAATATAATACCTGACCGGTATGCCAGGAGAATGCATGTAATTGACTTTTGTGCCCGGCATTTCTACTCCATTCATGAGGAGATGCGACAATTCATTGAGCATCATCCAGACAAACTGGCGGCGGTACCAAAAAGACCCAAGGGAACCCAGGAACCCACAAATGCCCATCCCATTCGGTTCCTTTCAGCTGTTTAACTTAGGATCCCGAACGAATCCCTCTGAATGGCGCAACGTCTTTGCACTCGCACTCACTTGGCCAAGGATACGCCGAAAAAGTGTCAAAATTCCTATAATCCGCTTTAAGGTGTTTTAATGCCCAAAAACCCGGGGACGTGGTCAACTCAGCACAGCACAGCACAGCCACCTTGCCCGTGTCTGCCTGCCTCGTTTCACATGAATGAATTTTCAATTTGCTGCCATGTCCATTGTCTTGGCAACCGGCAAAACAGCCCGCGTCCTGCCATTCAGGCCATTCGAGTCATTCTGGCCATTCTGGCCATTCTTCCACGTTCGATTCATTCGGGCACGTAGGTGTTTTTTGTCCGCGTCATTGTCTCAAAACCCCGCTGCCCGCTCGAAGGACAATGGAACAGCGGGTGGGGGCCAACGGCAGGGAGCGTTGCGAATGGCCGACAGGATAATGCGTCGAAAGGGGAAAGGGACATGCTCAGATGCAACTACACATACAGATACAGATACAGATGCAGATACAGATACTCACGAAAAGAGCAGGAAGCCGTGGAAGACGCACTCCGCGCAGGAAGCCGTCAAGAAGAGCCACCAATAAACGCTAACAAAGTGCAGCCGACGCCTGCATTATGGCCAAGGTCAAGTGGCCATTGACCAAAGAAAGGATACAAATGCCACCTAAGCGCTTATCTAAAATTTTAAGTTAATTTAGGGGAGAAAAGCCACATCTGCTATTTAGCCATTTCTAAATAAATTTATTCATATTCTTGTGGTATTACAAAATGGATTACTTAACGGATTAAAATGTAGTATGTATTTTGTTACTGGGAGAACCCTTAAAATTTATGTAATGTTCTTTTATCTGTTGAATGCATATTGATAAACTTTGTCACACTTGAAAAAGATACTTCAACTTAAGGCGAGCATACAATTTAAAATGTTTGTGAAAGAGGAGTTAAATAAATATTTTTATGATAAATAATAAATTAGTATATTTTAGGGTATATTATAAAATAAATTAGATTTTTGTTTATTGTTTATTAATTAAATCATTTAATTTTATGACAAAATTTCATTATTTTCCATTAAATTTCATTTTAAATTACCTAATATTTATTTTACTGACTACACAGTTGCAACTATTTAAATCTTGAAACAGGTTTTCGTAATTCATGAGCTGTCCCCAAGATATCTGGAAATCTTTCCCATGCCTGCTGCTATGCAACTCCCATATCATGGAGTCCTTTTTTTGCCGCGTAATCGTCTGCATTGAAATCGATCGATCGACAGGCAGTCTGTCCTGACCAAGGCTACTTCCCCAGACTACCAGACTGCGTGTCCATTAGTAAAGACCATTCCAATACCAATTTTAAACATGTCTGGGACATTATACAACTGTTTTTTTTGTGTTTACTTTGCGAGCCTGTGAACAACATGATTTAGCATTTTGATTGCACTGGTTATACAATCAGGAGGGGCCAAAGAAAGAAAAGGTAGCTCCGCTAATCAATTGGTCAACGCGACAGGCTGTCTGGGTCGATTATGGTTTCATATAAGGGGAGATGTTTAATTATGATATGTCCCAAATATTTTATATATTTATTCCCAAGAATACATCCCTGGTTCTTTATAAATGTTAAAAAAAAAACATGTCTGGAAAGAAAATTATAGTTTTAAGTGTTTTTTACGAAAGGAAAAACTATTTTCTCGAAACAGAAGAAAGAACAGTAGAACAGAAATTTCAAACCAACAGATAGCTTCTTTTTGTTGTCCACTTCCACTATGGTACATCAGTTACTGCTCTTAATCAACTGTTTTTTCTGGAAGCACGAATGAGCGAAAATGCCTATTGTGGTCTTCCAATGAAATCCCCACCTATGCCCACATGTTCCAGGACCAAAAACCCGAAACCATATGAGTTTCTGTTTATCTGCTATCTGACCTATCAATCGGTGTGTCATAACTGCATTTGGTTTTGTCAGTTTCCGTACGGTACGCTTTTTTTTTCCTCCTTTCGTTTATCAATTTGCTGCAAATCTGGTCTTTGTTTGGGTTGTGTCTCTGGAAGGATTCGCAAGGATTTAACTCACTCAGGCCCGATGATGGCAATCTCATTTGTTTGCGACAATTGTTCGACGACCGTCGATGGATCGATGCTGATTTTGATGCTTCGATCGTTTCGAGCAAAATCTGTTTGCCTTGTGGCCTATGAAATTGTATCCGATGTTTATCAAAGTGGAGTGGGAATTCGCACTGCGACTGCGAGGGGAATTGCTAAGGGGGAAGGGTATGTATCTTGAAGAAATCCCAAGCGGTTGCCAAACACAACCGAAAATTTGAATGATTTTCCTCGGGCTTTCTGCTTTTTGATTAACATTAATGAGCGACAAAAAGTGCAAAAATGTACATGGCAACGGCGGCTTCTCTGGCCCCCCATTGTTGTTTGGGTCTTTAGAAAATTTTCCATTCAGCGTGACAGAAGCTTGTCAGGAGTGTGTGGAAGTCCCATCCCCACCTGGGCAACCTATCCATCCCCAACAATAACGATTTAGGCATTAGAGCTCCATTGAAATCTTTTTCGCTGCGATTGTTGTGCTTCTTTCTGCATGTTTAGGGCTCCAAGACGAGCTCAACAAGATGGTAAATCCCCCCATCAGACTTTTCATCACATTATTATGTATCTAAGTTGCAGTCGGTGCATTGTCAGCGCTTTTTGTCTAACTACTCATTAACATTTATTTGCAAGTGCAGAGAATGGCATGGCAAATGCAAAAGCAACTGCCATGATAAATATGACAAACAGACAATGGCCAGATAGACAAACAGAAAACAGAAATACACAAAGGCGAAATGCACTGCGAAAAAAGTGGGTACAGTGGTGGGCAGGGATGGAGAATGGTCGAAAAGGTGGGAGAAAACCGGGGATACTTATATACACTTACCAAAATTAATTTATAAACGAAACAGTAGATAATGATACTACTTTATATATTAAATGCCAATAACATTATTTTAAAGATTTTATAAATGTCAAAACCCTTTTGACAAAATAATGCACCACAACACAAAGTAGCTTTAAGCTTAGAGAACTGATTTATTGAAAATATTTAAAGCAAACACTTTTAAAAACTAATTAATCCCATGCCCAAACTAGTAATCCATTTACCTCGAATTTCCAGCGAACCCCTTCCAATAGCGAGTTAAGCCATTTTAGGCATTCAGAGGAGTGCAGTGTATAATTACAATGGCTGACTAACAGAGGAAGAGAGACAGACACAGCGAAAGAGAACGAGACATTGCCAAAGACAATGGACACAGCAAAGTACATAGAATGCAAGAAGGAGAGGAAGAAGACGAGACCGAGAGCGAGAGGGAGAGGGAAGAACCTGGTCCAAATAAATGGAACAGTTGCAGTCCATCCAGTCATCCAACCATTCAAACACATCCATCTACCCCTTCGTCACTCGCTCAGTTCGTCAAGTTGGGGCTGGAAAAATGTGCCCCATTGTTTTCAACTAGCAATTGTTGACTGACAATTGGCAAAAAGGCAGCAAGTACCCCCGTCTATCCTCTATTTTTCTGAGACTTTTCCTCTATCTGCCGTGTAGGAAAAGCTTAGGTCATTAGAGTCAAATTAAATTAGAGTGTTAGGAGGTAGCCTTTTCGCATAGTAGTATGTATGTATATACTGTTTGCATTTGTCATTAGTTCGTTGTTAATTAAAATGAAGCCCAAGTGCCAGACGACAGAACTCGACTCGACAGACTGAATGGAAATCAAAATGCGCTAAAAACCGCCCTGAAACAATGGCAACACCTGCGTAATGCCCTCGCCCACCCAAAACCCGTCGTACAAAAAGCCCTGGAACAATGTCCTGAACCAAATGCGAGTGGAGTTGTTGGGACTCCCGGTGCTTGGAGTCCGGACTTTCGAGCCGTTGTCCTGGCAACGCCACCAACACCAAAACAAATTAACAAAGCAATAATGTAGACATGAAAAATGCAATGGCAGGTACTTTGCAGGACTATATACTGCTAACCGTGACATAAGGCGGATGCAATACTGAAAAGAGTTATTTGGCCAGTTAAGAAAAATACAAATTGTTAATACGTGTTTTAAAAACGTTATTCCTTGACTTTAATATACTGATTGATTGGTTGTAACTGAAGCTTTACAAAAATGTACCGGAAAAGAGATGACACCGACAAAAATGTTACCTATATAACTTTACTTTTATGAACCAAACTCTTGGGAACCTAATATTTAAAATGAGTAAACATTTTAAAGACACAAAACAATAAAAAATGTGCATTTTTGGAGGTGACCTTATAAATTCTTGTTTACCTGCTAATAAAAATTTGGATATCAGTTCAATAAATATTAGATTCTAATCATTAAATCCGAAAGCCTCAGTACAAAATAATTTAAAGATTGAAGGTAAACGGAGAAAAAAATGTGACCCCTTTGGTATCTTTAGGGACCCATTTGGCTTAAGCCCACCTTGGCCAACATATCCACCATTTTGAGATTAGAAATTAGCCAAAGGCGAAACGCAGTGGCGGGCAAGATGTCAGGCTCAGATCTCCACAGTTCAGTTCGATTCAGAAATAAATGTCCATTAAGATTAGTTGATTTTGCTTTCGATAGTTGGTTTTTTTTACTCATTTTTGTAACGCTCTCTGCTGGTCTCTAAGCAAATGCGGTAAATAAACGACAAACACCCGAAAAGCTCATTCCCAATGGTGGGATCTCCTCCCAATGAACTCCGCTTCGGGCTCCTCACTTCGCCCTTCGGATTTCCACTTGGCGTTTCATGTAATACCAAACCTTCCCCAACCAGAAGCATTCCAATTGGAAACGCCCATCATGGGGCTCGTTGCTTAGAGTGAGATAGCTCTAGTGGCCAGTAGCCAAACTGTTTGTCTCGCTCGCACGCCCACGCAACACCTGCTCATGCTTACTGCCCTCCCTCTGGATTTTCCATCCCTTTCTGTCTGACATTTCTGGTCTCTGTTGCTCTGGGGGTTTTGTTTATTTTCCTGGAGCTCTTTAGGTTTTTTTTTACTTTTTCCTTCACGAAATGTCACCTGGTTGTTGAGCCTCTCTCTCACAAATACAGAGCCATTTTGGCTCTCACTTTTTGGCTTGTTATGGATGTAGTTTCCTTATAAAGAGGCTTTTTATAAAAAATCATTTAACAAACCAATAAGAAAGAAAGCTCCCGGAAAAAAAAAGTTTCAAGCAGAGCGAGAGAGAACACAAGCTTTCGCGGAGAGGACTTGCGGCAGTTGTGTGTGTGTGCTCGTGTGGAGCGAAACTGTTACATAGCAGCTGTCTCACCGCCCCACCTGCCACGCCCCCCGCCCCCCATTCCGAGGCTGAAAAGACTCGTTTTTTGGCTCGTGTGTTTTTGAAGAGAGCGCGCGCCAAGTTTTTAGTTACGCGTCGGAACGGATCCGTTGAATAGCCGCCAAAGCGCGCTTAGATGCAGCAACAGCCAACTTGGCCAAGAAGAGCCGATCAGCCAACAGCTAGCGACGGTTTTATCCCCCTTTCACAAGAAACGGCAAAAATAACAGATAACCAAGAAAAACAGGAAAAAGTATTGCACAAAAAACATAAACAAACTTCCCGAAGTTAAGGTGTAATACCTATAAAAACCTAACTTTTATTCAGAATATAAAAAAATAAAACACGAAACCCAAAACAGTGCTCATATGATATCGAATTCGACCGCCCGTTAAGTGCTCACAAAAACAAATAAAAATTCAAATCAAAATAAAGCCTAAACGTTTAAAAAACAAACAAATCTAGCCAAGTTTCCCCCATAAAGTTGTGAAATCCTAAGCTACTTATTTCTCTCGTTAAACTTCAAATCAAACAAGCTTCATTCTTTGTTGAATCAAAGAATTGGAGGCAGCATAAGTATCTTATCAATGAATGGAAACCAAACAACAAAAAATCGACATAAACTAGTGATATCCCATATGTAAAGTGTTCGTTAAACAGATTCGGTTACCAAACAGCTCAAGTTAATAAAAGTCAACAAATTCAACATTTTATGGCAGTTCGCAGAGTGGAATTCATAAGCAACAACAACAAACCATAAACATATATTAGTCAGATGATTCGGTAGTATATTCCGCATATATGCCGCCATCGAATATTTGATTCCAATCGCCGGGAAACGGGAAATACAAAGGAAATGCAGAACTTTTCGAGGTAAGTTTTTGAGATTTTGGGACCCCACGTTACGTTTAATCACACATAAAAAGATAAATTTTTCAAATCTACAGTTGACCAACTTGCAATCGTTTTTCTTCACCTTCTTCAACCTCAAGTCAAATCATTTTCTTAAATTTATCCCCTTTCTGCAATTATTAAGTTGAACTAATAGTAATCACAATTAATAATCACGAAGAAAATCAATTAAAAACGTACTTCAGTTTTTGTAAAGAGTTGATTTAATTATTGCCGTTCAGAACGCAATTTAAACAACTTTTCTTGACCATCAATTAGGTAAATACGGAGAGAGCTCCACAAAATGAGTCTGAGTGCCCAAGATACAAGGGGAATCAACAGATTTTATTGTTTGGATAATTTCAGGATTTTCCTCTTTTCATTTTCTGCCAAATCATTGTCGGAATCTTTATGTTCCACTTGAATTAAAGCAAGCTCTTTTTCTTACACCGAGGGGCATTCAAAGTTGTTTGGTTAACTTAATTTCAAACTATAAATGAAAACCGACTCAAGGAATGTAAAAAGCGGCGATGAAAAAAAGAGTCAAAAACCCCAAAAGCATTGAAAATGACGCAATTAAAACAGATAAAAGTAGCAGAAGTAGGGGAAAACAAAGTATGTTTATTAATATTTGCACAAAATTTGCGACAACAATCGAGTTGAATGTGACGTGCCCCCTTCATATATAGAAATCGACTTTGGACCAATACACAAAAACACAATTGTGCAAACAGAGTTTTGTGAAATTATTTTGCGGCCCAATGAAAACAGAACCAGATGTCAATCGAATATTTTGATATTATTGTTTTGCCACTCTATTTGCTTAGTAAATTTGCTAACAAAAAAAAAAAGTACATTTCAAAGAGTGGTTTTGCGAAGAATTCTAATTAATATTCGGCAGTATCAGCATCTGTATCTGTGGCTGTGACTTTGTATCTTTTCTTCTTTTTGGCTGCCCTTGGCACGATCTTGACACTAAACCTTGCTGGGAGCTGGGGGAAAAACTCGTACGTTTACGAGGCGATTGTTGCGAGTGTGAAAGTTCTTAATTACAAACATTAGGGGGCCCAGCGGCTTAGGGCCCTGAGAAGATCCGATCCCAGCGGGCGGCCAAGACGACACTTTTGAATGGAGGGTCTCGGCTTGGCTTGGATTGGATTGGGGGGACTTGGGGACTTGAAAAACCCTCTGCATCCGCGATACATTTCAACACAAAGTGGAGACACTTAAAGCTCTACCTGTATTGAGAAGAGACCGTAGACCGTAGACTGCAGACCGCGAGACTCCTCTTCTTCGTCGGGTGGGGGAAGAATCTGTTTGGGGGGAAGAATCTGCTTGGAGGGGGGAGAGATCTCAAGCTCAGCATGTGGCTAAGCCGATCATAATTCTTGTTTGACACACCAACAAACGGATGAACAAATGAACGAGAGGCAGCAACAACAAAACCAACTTGGAAGGTGGCTAAGAGGTGGGGGCCTCAATATGGTCTCCCGAATCTCAAGTGGCCAGCGGGTTAATTTTACTCCTACTGCGATACGAAACAGAAGAACGCGAGTGGATTTCCATGAGAAAGAATCGGACATAAAGTATCTGGTGGGTTATCTATTAAGGCTACTAGATTAACACCCTGAGAAGACCCACGCTTTCGGGCTTAACGGTTACATTTCCGTTACAAATAAATATCGGAGGAAGCGTTTTTTGTCTATATGGCGGAGCTGGAGGAATTAAATGGAGGAGCTGGCATATTCACAGCAAATAAAAATATCTGGAGTGCAATTTGTGCACAGCTGGTGGTGCAACCGTCGAATCGGATGGTGGCCCTGTGGTGCAACTGAAACTGCAACTGCCACACTGCACCACATCGAGCAAAAAAAAGCCAGTTTATATTTTTATTAAACTCCTTTACTACTGCTGCCATTCCAATGATGTAATGGATTAACAACAATATAAAAATGAAACCTACAAATATTATATCAATAATCTTTATTTCGTTTGATTGACTTTAAATAAGAATAAAATAAGAGTTATTTCTTTCCCATAATACTTATAGCCATAACTTTTTTATGAGACTGCCTTGCAGAAGTAATATGATCCAAAATTGTTATAGGCAGTATAAATAAACATTCGAGACTATAACTTTGAAAGGAAATATAAACACCAATGATTTGTAGATAATTTTTTTCTCTGTACCAACTCCAAAACCGAAATGAAAAAGAGGAGCAAAAATAAGGAGGGCAACTTGACAACACAGAAATTTGTTTGCACTCCATAAGGATTACAAATATGCGTGTCCCTGGATGGAGTCCGGGCTCCCCGCACTCAGCTCCTCTCTTTCTTTTAAAATAAATTTCATGCTTAATACGCATGCCTGGCAATTTTTACTTTAACACCAAGTGGTAATGCCCGGAAGCAGTGCAGATGTCGCCTCGCATAGCCCAACACAAGTTATTGACCACGTCGGTCGCGACGTTTGCTGTTTGCTGCCTGGCCAGGAATGTCAATGAACAGGGCCAAAAAAATGGAGAAACTGCGGAACATGGCAGCAGGGAAAAAGCACTCGAATTCGACAGATAAAGACAAATTGGTTCGATTGGGTTGGCTACCCAGTTTATAAAGTCAGCATAAGTTAAAAAACTCCATCATAAAAAAAAAAAAGAAACGAATTTATTTACTTTGATTATTATTTTATAAGGTCTGTTTACTACCTTTTTCTTTAATTAAAACCAAATAAAAAATATCTTTATCTTTTTAAATATATAATTTTCAGCTTATAATTAATTTATTTTTATACTTCAGGGAACATGTATATATTTTTGTTTACATCCGCGTTAAATTTGTCTTATATTCAAGGTCAACATACGCTTTCCAAAAATATTCATTCTTCAATATTTTTAACATCGCCTCATTTTTAAAATAAACAAAATTCTAAATGAGTGCTACTTGTATAACAAAGCAAATAATTACATTTCAAGAAGCTAAGCCTTTTATAAAACAGTTGAATTCAAAATAATAGCAAAACATATGTCACTGTGTATTGTTCAATTTGGGTATATTAAGCTTAAGATTGTAATGAGCCTTTTGTAGGGTAAACAAATAACATGTGTACATCCCCACTTATTTTCTTATTATAATCTTTTATTACTATACTTTTATTATTATTTTAACCTTAGAAATAAGCTTTCAACTCTCCACTTGAAAGTGAAATCGATTAAAAATTTCCCACTAGAAGCATGAATGTTAAGAGCAACCAAAACAAAGTTTTCATACCACTCCCAATAAAATGTAATTAGCTGAATACCCACACAAATGTAATTATAATATTAATTATTCTTGTTTTCGCTCGGCGACAATTCGCAGACGTTTCCCCTCCTTCTCCAACGTGACCCCTTGCCCAATGGGGCATTGTTAATCAATTAACTAATTGATTCGGGCTCTTAAAAAGTATGTCGTCTGAGACCCATTCTTCGGGGACAAAAAAAAACAATGGACTTGTGGACTCCTGGCCCATGAAAACCCACTTGCGAACCGCGCTGGCGGTTGCCACCTCAACTCGACCGGAATTGAACTCGAACCAAACTTCCCTCACTCCTTTTTTGGAGTCCTTTGTGTGGGCCAAATGTCAACCCTTAAAACCAGGCGGGATATATACAATAATACAACAAGAATAACAACAACAAATGAGACGAATACGACGACGACGTCGTCCATCCTTTTCATTATGCGACGGGGCACTTGAAACCCATTTCTTTCCCATTTTACATTTTTGTGTACTTTATTTTGCACCCAAGCCGCTTGTTTTGGACACGCTGGGATGAGCTGGTCATGTGGCGGTTGATAGGCTTCAATTCTGGCCCATTCAGGGCCACATGTGCGTGCATTATAAGCGGGATTTACGTGGTCCACTTGATGCCCGGTCGGTCGGTCGGCATCCGCAAAAGTGTTAAATACGCCGGGCGAAAAGGGGAGAAAAAGGGTCAAGAAGCCAGCGTCCGGCTAAACGCTTTCAATTTGTTTAATGGTCCCCTTCGGATTCGGGCATACGGATTGCCTCGTCCTCCTGGCCAGGATCTCGAGCACAATCGAGTGTGCCGGGGACATATGCCCGATCCGATGTGAGTGCGAGTCCTTATTCCTCCTGCGCATATTTGCACGGATATTTGCCTCGCATTATCCTCGCAAACGTGTCATCTGCAGTGGATATTTACATGAATTGTGGTCCCAATCTCAAGGAGATTTGCTGTCCATTTAAGGCTGCTATGCTTCCAAGTCATTAGTTTGGAACTTAGTTAGTAAATTAAACGAATATAGCAAAGGGTGTGGGGTGTAATAAATACAAACAAATTTTAAATTTATTTACATTTTTTTATTCATCGATAATATGTTTTATGCAATGATGCAGCAAAATTATAAATATGAAAGATTAATTGCATACACATCTTCTTATTTAGAATAAGTATTATAAATTACTCTTTCCGAATCAAGGGCAAGAGACGTTAATTTCCTTTCTTAATAAAATTTTTTAAAACATGATTAATGAATCTGAACCTCCCTAACAATTTTAAATAATTACGCAAAAAACATATAATACGATTATTATTAACTATATTCAGCTTCAAATACATACAATCTATTGGCTATGAAATGTTCTTTGCTTTTATTGGGTTGGCAAGAAAGTCATGTCGTTTTTTCAATATTTTCAAAGATGATTTATTGATATAAATATTGGGTTGGCAAGAAAGTCATGTCGTTTTTTTATATTTTCAAAAATGATTTATTTATATCAGGACTTATAATTAATCAATTATGTACCATCTCTCGGCCAGCGGCATAAATCCGCGCTCGAAGAACTTTTGGTCTTTTCCAGCAAAGAATCGAGACAAGTGGTTTTCGACAGCCTCAACTGAATCAAAGTTTTTACCATTCAAAGAGTTTTGAAGAGAGCGAAACAAATGGTAATCTGAAGGTGCTAAGTCCGGACTATAAGGTGGATGTGGTAGCACTTCCCAATTCAGCTCCGTTAATTTTTGCCGAGTGACCAAAGATGTGTGGGGCCTAGCGTTGTCATGGTGAAAGACTATACCCTTGCGATTAGCTAGTGCCGGCTCCTTTTCTTTAATTTTTTCCGCCAAATTGGATAGCTGGCGACAGTACACATCTGAATTGATGGTTCCATTCCGTCCCAGCAGCTCAAAGTGGACTGCACCCTTCCAATTCCACCAAACAGACAGCATAACTTTCCTCTGATGGATATCGGCCTTTGATGTGGCTTGTGCTGGCTAATCATTCTTGCTCCATGATCTTTTTCGTTGGACATTATTGTAAACAACCCACTTTTCGTCGCCAGTAATGATCCGCTTCAAAAAAGGATCGTTTTTAATCCGTTGCAGCAGAGAATAGCAGATGTTGATACGCTTAGTTAGGTGAATTTCCTTTAAGTTATGCGGAACCCAAACATCGAGCTTGCTTACAAATGGTTTTCAACCGTTGTATGCGACACTCTGAGCTTCTCTCACATCTCCCGCGTCGAATAACGCCGGTTTTCATCCAGCAAAGCCTGAATTTGTTCGTCAAAAACGGCCGATGGTCGACCAGAACGTGGGGCATTTTTAACTCAAAAATCTCCAAGCCTGAATTTGGCAAACCAGCGCTGACATTGGCTATCACTCATGGCATCTTTACCATACACTTCGCACAATTTTTCGCGAGCTCGACCGCTTTTTTTCCTTTTCAGAAGTAAAAAAGCAAAATATGCCGAAAATGCTCACTTTGGTCCTCCATGTTTAATTTGCTATAGCTTCCACAAATGTTATCGAATAATTACCAAATTTTCGTCGATAGTACCTAAAACCATAAGCTTTAAAACGATACTAAAAAGTGTGACCCTGGTGCTCGATAGTCGTAAATAAATTAGATTAAAAACGATTACTTAAAAAACGACATTACTTTCTTGCCAACCCAATAATTACAATAAGAATGGAAAAAGTTTCCCATTTAGCAATGCTTTTGAGTATTTATTCCATAAGGAGCCATGACCTTAATTTTTTATTTATTAATATTTGTCTTAAAAAAGTTTTTTTAATATATTGCATATGTTTAATCAATATATACTTATCTCATAATTTCCAGCCATGACCTTAATTTTATATAAATTATATTAGGCTTAAAAAAAGTTTTGTTTAATATTTTTCATATTTTTAACCAATACATACTTATCTCAAAAACTTGCAGCTCGACGCATCAAAAACTTCTCACCACCACCACCACTTGTTCCAGCACCACTAGATCCAGAACCAGCAGCAGCACCACCCAGTCCGCCGGTCGGCTCGTTGGCCACAGATTGAGGCACCGCGGAAGCTCGGCTCCGTCCCCGTCTCCATCTGCGGTATGATGGAACGTCTGTCCACGCACCTGTCGCTCACCGGCCTCTCGCTCGCTCACCCACTGCAGAGCCACCTGGGCTCCGGCGGCGGCACGCACCACCTGGGCCAACTGGCGGCGGCGGTGCAGCAGCACCAGCAATCCGACCAGGGACTGGGCCACGCGCACCACTCGCTGCACGGTCAGCAGTTGTCGCTGAACCACCAGCACCACCACGCCCACCAGTCGCCGCAGCACCAGCAGCAGCATCAGCACCACCCGTGCAGCAGCAACAGCAGCAACGGTTCGCCCAACGGATCCACCGGCTTGGGTTTGCATCCACACTCGGCGCTCCATTTGGCGCACCACCACTCGCAGCTGCACCAGCACCACCCGGCGGGTCAGCAGCAGCAACAGGGCCAGCCGGCGGTGTCCTCCTCCTCCTCCGCGGCAGTGGGATCGCACCACAGCCAGTCGCAGTCGCTGAGCCACCAGCCGCACAGCAACGGCAGCTCCCAACTGGGCGGTGGTTCCGCCAGCGGTGCGGGCGTCTCGGGAGCCGGTGGTTCGGCCAACAGCCACCACAGTGCTTCGGCCCCCAGCAGCGTGATGGCCGCCGCAGCAGCCGCCCACCTGCACCACAATTCGCAGGCCTCGCCCATCAGCAATCTCCACCAGAACATGGGAAGCCTCATGAACTCCGGCAGCAGCGCCAGGTAAGTTTATTTTATTAAAGAAGGTTATTGAATAACATATTCATCAGAATTATATAGAAATTATAGAAAATTATATTTTGTATTCTATTTTATAAATAAACAAATATTTATTTATAAAGTTGTCAAAAACCTATGTCAAAAAAGTTGTAAAGAAAAAGGTTATTTTAATTATTTATACTAAACCACTGCTGCTTTTGAAAAAAGTTTATTAATTTGATTTTTCTACTTTGAAATAATCGATGAAATATAAGTGGAAAGGTTTTTACTAAAAATTAATTTAATACTTTAAAAACTTTCAACCATCAATAAACTTTGAATTACTTTTTAATAAGAACATTAATTTTATTAATTATTTTTTATACATTTATTTGTTTTTAGCGATGTCTTCTTCAGTTTGATGATCCAGAACACAACGAAGCGCCAAAATGAGGAGCACATAAAACGTCCAATGAACGCATTCATGGTGTGGTCAAGACTTCAACGGCGCAAAATAGCCCAGGATAATCCGAAAATGCACAATTCTGAGATATCCAAGAGGCTGGGTGAGTTTCTAATGTTTATTAGGGGTTTTGGGGTGATCCGTTTAGAAGCTTTAAATACTTTGAAAAAGAAAACATTAAAGCTTTGTCTTTATTATTGAGAAACCAGCATTTGAACCCTCAAGAAAATTTCATTTTTGCTTCTGTAAAGAACAGAACTTTTGTTTTGTATGATCTATTTAGATTTTGATTCTCGTGCCACGAGCAGAGTTCAAGAAAAGTCAGTCATCCACGAGTGACTCAATTGCCTCCTTCAGAGCTGTTATTTCCAGAACAAACAAACTATTTAAATCACATCCGAACGCACTTCAGTTTCTCTTTTTGTGGAGGGCTTTGTGTAACCTAAGCCACGAAAGTCTCGGTTATCTGGTGGCAACGTTTCTTTCGAAATGTGTATAATCTGCGGACAAAGGATGGGGCAATACAAAACGAAATTAAAATGCGGCACACGACCTGCCAATCTCTCGCGCCCACTCACTCCCCCTCCAGCTTGTCTATGTATGTGTGTGTCTATCGCTTATGCAAGTTAAACTAATCAACGTAATACCCAACTGTACAATGGCAATGACAAACCAAAAACACCCGCCACTCAACGCAACTGTCAAAAGTGACAGGCGGCTGTCAAACAATGAGCAGGAAGAGCCGCCCAGGAAGCTGTTGATTACGCCCGAAAAATACTAAGGAGAAGAAGAAGAAGGTGAAGGGGTTCGGATTTGGGATCGACCTTGTCCACAGAGCACCACCCACCCGATTAAGTTTGATTCGCCAAATCACGACCCGCTTTGTCTCTCACCCGCTTAACTAGTTGCAAAGTTAAGTAGTTTATTTTTCGGAGGGCTCGGAGCGTCGTCAGATAATCCCACGCAAGTCTTATCGGGTCTTTGGGTCTCGGCTCTTTTGGGCGTGCAGTTTTTGAGCTAGATCACTGAAACAAATAATTCAAAAATAATAAAAAGTTATACAAATATTAAATCTAAATTAAATAAAAATATATTTAACTTGAGAACCATTTCCTTTGAACAGCCAGTTTCCAGATGGGGATTATTATTGCTCAATTATTCAAAAAGTCATCGAAACATTTTTATTTGTTGGTAGGACATAAAAAAATCCAGTAAAAAATTTTCATTTAACTTCACTAAAATATGTCATGTTTTTTATAATTTAGAAAACATTTTATGAGGTCATAAATATGTTTGTTTTAACTTATAAACTTTCGGTTTTAAAACACACATTAAAATCCAGAATTTAAAAATCATTCCAGAGAAATAATTTTTTTCATATGAAGGTTTAGAGTGAATATTTCTCTCTCTGATTTTCGTGTAGTTAATTCAATTTCCATCCAACTTGCAGATCCAAGACACGTGGCAGCTGACAGGCAAGTTCTTTAGCATAACAATGCCAGTTCTTAGGACTACCTTTTTTCGATCAGCTCATGCATATTGGATGAGAGTCCTATATAGGTTGGGGTACTAATCAGTGGCTGCTGTCATAACAGTGATAGCGATTATTCGAAATTGAAACCAAAAGACAAACCCATCTTGGCCATTATCGATCTGAACTTTGAGGAAATTTGCCAGCGTTTTGTGCAATTTTTTAATCAAACTCTACGGGGTTTCCCCCTGGGTACGCAAATTCATCCAAAAGTCCCCCAGTCAAGCACTCGTTAAATGACTTTTTCTTGCATTTTTATTTAGCCATTGTTTGCGTCGAAACAAAGGCAAATTAAATGCGACTCACTTGCTATCCAGTTGAGCGAACCAAAGAGCAACAACAGGCAAACTCGCTGCATCTGAAGGATGCGAACAAAAAAGGGGTTTCCTCCTGGGGGAGTTTTTTTTTCCTCCCCCCAACTCCCTTGATAGCCCCTTTCTCTTCTTATAAGCCATTCCGTCTTGTACATCCATTTAGCGTGTTTTTTTCGCGTCCAATGCGAAGAGTTCATGTAAACATATCGATGGGAGGCAGCAAACTTAAATACAATTTAGAAGCAAACTTGAATTTCGAATTATTTTCTTTCGATTTTTTCCAGCGCCGTTGTTGTTGATATTGTTGAGCTGAAAAGCTTTTGTTCGCCTTTCACATTTTCCTTTTTAGTCCGCTTTTTGGCAAATCCATTATGCGAATTGACAGCTCCTCTCGCTCGTCCTCTCTCTTTTAGTAATATTTGCTGTCAGTTGCAGTCTTTGTTAAGTTTGTTTAGAGCGGGTGGATGGAGGAGCGGGTGGTGGGGCAGAAGCTCGGAAAATTCTTTTGTGGCAAAGGTGGAACTGGAGCAGAGTGGGTCGAAAAACTGAATTGGCAGCCAGCAGTTTGATAAAAGTATGACCGCGAAGGTAAAAGATTGTCCTTTTACTAGAAATGTGTGTAACTTTTCTCGTTTTCCCTTTTCAGTAAATGGAAAAACATTTATTTTTGGGATATATACAACACATATTCTGCCTTAGGGCCAAATCTTCACCACCTTATATCCCTCTGCATGAGCTTTCACTGTACTTATCACTTCTTCTATACCATTTATAAACTTGAGGACAATTTTAAAAACGTTCATTATGCCACAAAACCAACAAAACCGATTTATTTAAATAAACAATGCAAACATGCAAACAAAATGAAAACGAGAAGCAAAAAAAAACGGGGCGCATGAAAAAAGGAAAGCAAGAGCAAACATTTGCCACATTTACACAAAATGTCAAAGTTTTTTGCACTTGAAAAAGTTAAGCCAACATTCAATTAAATGAATAATTCAACAACAAATACAAAGGCCACGCTCATTATGAGAAATTGCCAAACAGAAAAAGCACAAAAAGGCGCAAGATGATGGCAGAGGAGGAGAAATAACTGTGGCATAAACAAAGGCGCCACAAAAAATGGCGGCGCGAAAGCTACTTTTTCACCACAGTGCGACAGAGATAGCTGCAGAGTGCGGCCGAAAGGAACGGGAGCGCGTGCGAGCGAGAGGGCGGCATAGACTGGCTACATTGGAGAGGCTCTTCAGTTTCAGACGCCGTCGCCGCTGGCGTTGCCATTTATTTTATTCGCCAAACAAAAAACAAAGGCCCACAAAGGTTGAAAAAAAAATTGTTATATGAGTGGGTAAAATGGAATAAAAGTGAATGTTATAGAAAACAATTCTGTGCTGCGCGCGGGCTTAATTGAAATTGTAACTGTCATTAATTACTGTCTGGAAATTTGAATTACCAACAGCAGCGGCGCCCAAACAAAAGGCGACAACAACAACAAAATACAACAGCAGCAATAATGCTCATGCTTTTCGGAAAGTCTTTTCTGCCGTGTTTTGTATTTTGCAAATAATTGAAAAACCTGTCGAATCGACAATGTTCTTTATTTTTAATCAAAGCTGCTGCTGCTGCTACTGCTGCTCCTGCGGGAAATATTTAATAATGCCAGACAAAGCTGAGGAGCGATGGATGAATGAGCCGTTAGAACCGGCGCAACAAAAGGCCCAAGGAGCAGAGTCAGAAAAAAAAAACAGAAAACAGAAAACAATCACAAAAGGTCGAACTCAAGCCTTTACCACCCCCTCGATCACCTTTTGTTGCTCAATAAAATGCCAACAATTGATTAGTTTGCAATTGGAAAAAGCTTTCGAAAGGAGTTTTCGTGGGGTTACGACGCTGTTTTGCAACTGACAGGTGGGCGCTTCTATATTTGGCTGCGTTTAATGGGCGGAACGAAAAAAATTAATCGGGGCTCCAGGAAATTTTAAACAAAGGTTTTATTTATTCCGCTATGGTAAATGTAAGGATATCATGCATTGATGAATACACACGCAATGCGGCAAAGAAGCGTTGTTATATAAAGTACTGAAATTTTTATGTTGAAAAAAATTTAAACGTTCTTATTGCTTACCACGAAAGTCAATCATATAAAAATCCCTTAAAAGTATTCTTTATATTTAAGCAATTATTTTGCTAAATGAAGAGATTCACTTTAAGTAAAGGTCAGTTTTATTAAGACCTTATTTCTTCATGAAGCTTTTTATAGCCTATAGTATGGACTTTGTCCACCAACAATTAACAATTAATTAACTGACCATAACACAACAAAAACTAGTTCATATTTCAAAATCCTGTTTGAGAAGTTTTTTCAGTAAAGCCCTATCCCTATTCCTTCGGCACTAAATTAGCCAGAGAATAAGACTTCTTCTCACGTTTTCACTCACAAAAGGCGGACAAATAAGCCAGATTTCCACTGGTCAAACTGAGGGAGGGAAAAAGAAAAAAAACAACACCCAACGCTCCACCTAAAAGCCATTAAATTGCTGGGCAAACAAGTTAACCTGTGGACGCGTTATGAGTGGGCTCCAAACAGAACTCAGCAGAACAGAAGCGAAGTAATCCCATAAGTAGCCCGATTGTTCGAATGAGTGGAAAGTGTAACTACAAACCCCAAAAGAGAAAAAAAGAAAGAAAAAAAGAAAGAACTACCAACTGAAATTGGAAACTGCAACTGGTGATGGTTAAATATTTGCTCTGTGGGTTAGGCGAACGTGCAACGTTTTCCAGGCCGGAAAAACTTGTTAATTGTAACAGAAAGAGTCTCGGAAATATCTCGCAAGCTGCCAAGTGCTGACTTGTTTTTCGTATCAATTATTAAGCCGGTCAAATGGACGGACGACGAGGAGAAAATTCTCGGACTGGCAACGTAGTGCTCTGTTTGGCCAAGGGGCGCCAACATCATAGACATTGGGCAAACATAGACATTGTCATTGTCATCCTTTTGTGGGTCTAGTTTATTCAACTGCTCAACTTGTATCTACAAGCTTGCCCCCCTTTTTCCCATCGGCTGCTGCTGGTCTTGTTTATTATTATGTCCAGGAAAGGGGGCTCCATCCATCCCACCTTTCTTCCCACACTCCACCTCCTCCCCATTGGAGTCCATTCTCTCGAAGGTGCCGTCCCCAGAAGGAGAGTTGCTCATTTGACGGCCAGTTGGACCCTTGGCTCTGTCGATGTATCTATAAATTAGTATTTTACCATTATGAGTGGGTGGTTGGTTGGTTGGTTGGGGGGGAAATGGTTTGAGCAGAAGGCTTTTCAGCCTTTGTATTGGCCTTATTGTTATAGTTTTCGTTGCTTGTGTGTGGGCCTCTGTGCAAGTCTCTGGCTCTGACACTCGAATCGTTTCCTCTTTGGCCAAGAAGGGAACTTCAGTTGGCCCTGTCATCGTTGACTGTCATAACAATGCCACTGGCGACTGGCTTTGTGGCCCAGTGTGTATGTGACATTATTCCGGCTTTGTGTCCGCATGACAAGCCACTAAAATTACACGTTATAACTAATTAGCGACTTGCCCCCACACACTCGCAGACCGACTCTCTCTCCCAGCAATTCATCAACTAATTCACTTACAATATGTCAACATTCTTTGGTTTTTATTAAGTGATTAAGGAATTACCATTGTTGGATTAAGAGGTGGTACAAAAAATATAAATGAAAAAGTAATCATGATAACATCAAATCAACTTGTAGTTATTATCAAAATCTAAACTTTTAAACAAATAGTTTATTTTTATATCAAACAAATATTTTAAAATTAAAAGCAATCGAATAAGTACAATTTAAGGTGACAAACAACAAATTATAGAAGGTGCATAATATCCTTAAATGTATAATTGCAATGCATAATTAAGATGCCAACATAATTTCCAAAGCATCCTACCAAAACGCTTAAGCTGCTCAGCCAACCCAATCGAGTATTGCCTTTAAGCAAACTCCCCAACTGGATGAAAGGTCCTTGTTATTGTCACAACTCCAGTTCTCTTCCTGACACCACTTCCCCCATTCAGACGTCGTATGACACATGTCATTATAACGTTTTACATTAACTTAAAAACATTTGCAATTTCCAAACGCACAATGGACGAACCAGAGTTAGAATGGAAGTCCTTGGTCTCCGAAAAGCAACCCCATGTGCCACTTATAGGATGTGTCCTTGCTTCTCCAGTGTCTGTGTGGCACGTGTATCTGTGTGGGTGTGCCTCGAACACATCCTGGCAGCTCCTGCGACCCCTACCATCGAAATTATAAACCCAAAACCACCTGCTGGGGTTAGCAGGGAACTCGTCTGGATCGAAAAGGGGAACCCCGCACAATGGCGGGCCAGAAAGGGACGGATAGTGAGTGAAGAGTGAGACAAGAGACAACCACTGACAGGGACATTGTTCACCGTTATCCTTCTTGCACAGACAAGACAAGTTTTCGGGGGATTTGATAGTGGGTGTTGGCCTTATGCTTATGTGCGACAGCTTCTCATGAGTGCACTCCAATGGTTGTACCCAGATTTTCGACAAGATTCCACAAGAGCTTCGCTTCAAGAGCAAATGTATCTAATGGATTAACGAGAATTACTTCAAATTTCAGGTGCCGAGTGGAAGTTGCTCACGGAGGAGGAGAAACGTCCGTTTATCGATGAGGCCAAACGCTTGAGGTGAGTTTTGGTTAGGATATTTTTCGGGATTATTAACGTAGGAATTATCTTTCCTAGGGCCATGCACATGAAGGAGCATCCGGACTACAAATACCGACCGCGACGAAAGCCAAAGGCCCTGAGACGCGATGGTTATCCCTATCCAATGCCATATCCATCGGTGCCCGTCGAGGCGTTAAGAGCGGGTAAGGTCCTAAAGAACATAAATATAATTATTTTTAAAAAGTATTTAGTAGAAAAACTATCTTATAGTGTGTTCTATCTGATCCTACAAACTTAGAACCTTAGAAATCCAAAACAATTCATCTTCAGACCCAAATACTTTATTTTTGAAACCCCATTTCATAGTTCAAGGCATCCACAAATCACGCCAAAAGCAAAATTCCGCATTGAGACCCTTGAAAACCCCTAAGCCAAAGCACTAGGCAAAATAATAATTGAGTTTTATGGAAACTGGCAGCAGAGGCGCAAGACAAATGCAAATTTGACACGAAATAAGGAGGTTTTGGGGTGTGGGGCTTTCGGTTGCCAACAGCCTATGCCAAAACTATTCCCCACCCGTTGTTCAATCTTTTGTAACCGCAATATGGAACCACCCAACTGACTGACAAACTGTGAAGTCATCATCCTGGCTTAGCAACTCATTCGAGTGACAGGAGAGGATCGGGGAAGGAAAGCCAGCCAGCCAGACAGACAGGGAAGAGCCATCAGACATGAGCCACGAGCAGGAGCATAAGTTTCCATTCATGATTTTCCATGGTCATGAAAAGGGGAGTGGAAGTGGGTGGTGGTGGTGGTGCTTCTGGGATGAGTGTAGTTTTTCCCGCTGGTTGGAGGTTTTAAATTAGCATTTGTCACGTTTTTTGTCTTTCACCCCGAGCGGCCCTCAATTTAACGCAAGTTTTCTCGGTTAAAGTTGGTCCCATGTCCTGGATGATTTATGCCCAGCGGAAATGATAATAAAAATACTAGGAAATGCGTAATAAATAAAGCGAATTAGTCTGTTTAGTTGGCTCGTGGCTTTCCCCTCACTGAACTCTATGAAAAGAAGGGATTCGGAAAGACGATTGTGCAGCCAACTGTGGAATTACTTAAGCATAAGTATTTGTCAAAGATTTAATTATGTTTTTTCTAAGAAAAATAATAAAAGCTGCGTATATGAAAGCATAAATAATATTTGAAAATAAATTGTTCTTGAAACTGGTAAACCTTCTTAAAAAGTTATAATATATTGATGATTAAACTCACTCTACTTAATTTACTTCTCAAAAATGTTTCAAGCAACTGGGCTTCCGTTTATTTACCACAACCGGTCATTACAAACAGATCGAATACAATAGATCAACTACCTAATCCGCTATTATAATAATAACAATGATGATGGCATCCGAAACCGTCGCTACTTGAAATCGCCAAATAGTTGAAGAGCAAGAAGTCTTTCAAATAGATACAATGTACCTTTTTTTGGTTGATGAAAACATTGTTGTCTAAGCGAATTTAATTGCTTGCTGGAAGATCCCAATTCGGTTGGACTCTCAATCAAATCCATAGCGCCATCAATGAAATAAACGCCGAAGTCTTTCAATAAGCGGCGCCTGTAATTATCAACTTGGCCAACACAAAAGGCCAGGAGAGCAGTTGGACGACTACCGTTTAGGGCAATTGGTAATGACTGCCAGCATCTACCAGATACGCAGATACTCTCTTTTTGGATCCGACACACTCATTTCCAAGTGAAATAGCTGATTCAGCGCCCAATTAAATGCCGATGGCGACCCCGAAAGAAAAATTGTTATTTAAACGAAATGAAAGAGTTGGCCGAACAAAGAACGCAAATATTTCGAGTGGCAATTATTTTAAACACACACCAAGTCGAACCTCAAACTGAGCCGAAACGAAGCTGCATTTCAAGATGCACAGTGGTTAAAGTTTAGTAGAGAAGGTTTATGTATATAAGAAGCTGACTATCATAGATTTTAGTAAGAAATTATTTAGGAAAATTAAAAAATAGGGACATACACAAAGGGGTAAAGATTAGGTATACCATAAACATTTTCATTTGCATTTATGCTTCATTATTATTTCATTTAAAAAGAAGAATCATTATAGGTTTATTCTTTCATTCCCAACCGAAGACTTTAGTTATAAAACCATTTATATCTGATAGCCCCACTGTGCCTGTATCCCGGTAATAATTGTTGTAAACTCTTTTTTCTTAACCCCTTAACCCTTTAGTTCCCTTAACCCCACCAAAAACTGAACTCATCTTCGGTCGTTTTCGCTTCACTTGCAGGTATTACGCCCGGTTACTTTGCGCCCGGTCCCACAGCGGCTGCCTATCACCTGGGCAGCCATCTCGGCCAGACATCGACGCCGACCACGACTCAGGTGAGTGTGGCTTCCCAGTGCCCCTTCCAGCTTTCCCCTTCCACCTCTACCTTTTGCCCCCTGCACCACCTCCCCCTTCCCCACGAAACTCAAGTGCCAGCACGTCCGTCAAAAGGGCTGAACGGTAGCGGTGACCAATTACAAACACATGTATTCATACACATATATTCATACACATATATATATATAACTCATGTGCACATGGGCGGAGGTTATTGCGGGGTCACCTTAATAACATAATTACAAACTCCTACGGTAGACGCCCACTTTAAAAGGCGGAAAACATGCCGTCCGTTGCACCGAAAAAAAATTAAAATTATTTGGTTTCCCTGTTATCCCAAGATACAATTGGGAACATACCAAATAATAATTTGTATAAATAATTTTTTATAAAAATCAAAATTAAATTTAGTCCAAAATATGCTTTAGTAACTGTATTAAATATATTAAAATGAAATGGTTTCTCGATTTGGAAGGAGTTACTTACATACATACATCGCTTACATAAGTACATATTTATATACTACTTCATGTACTCGAAAACGTACTTCGTTATTTAATATTTAAATTTTCTACAGTTCAAGTTCATATATTTCATTTACTATTATTTTTATATTTAATTCACTGGCACAACTATTTAATTATTTAATATTAACATTATTTTATTTAAACAAATCTACATATTATAAAGTAGAACATTTCTTACTGTGCACCCGTGACTAAGCAGGCGAAAAAGCGGGAGATCCTGGCCCAATTGAATTTTCTGACATGTCATGCCAAAGGATTTGGCCTGCAAGTTGTCATTACATGTTTAGCAGCTCCGAGTAGTTTTAGTCCCCTTCTCTTTTTTTTCGATCAGATAGAGTTGATAAACAAGGGCAGTCGCACAAACAAAAACAAACAGAATTGGACAGGTGGGATAGCCGTAGAGTGTCCTTAAAAGTGGAACAGCTGCCCGAGGAAAGCTGCTAGGAATCCCGAGAATGGCCAAGAAATAGCCAAAGTTCGGACCTTTGTCCGTCCATCAGGTGGCCAGCTACCCATGGCCAACCTCAATTGATTAACAATGCCCATTAAAAGCCATGACTCTCGGTTCGCGACCATTGTCCATCTTTTCAGAGGTTCAGAGGGCCACGTATGTAATTCCCTGGACGATGCCTATTTCACTCCGTGATTGATGTGGCGTTGCAGATGCGATGCGGGTGTTGAAGACCCGGCATTAACATTCGCCCGATAATAACACACCTCGTTCTCCGGCCGTAATAATAGACTAAGTTTAGGCCAAAAAAGAAATCTCGTTTGAGTGATGGAATGAAGGAAGGCTGGGTTCTCAGAGAAAATTGCATAGTGGGCGGGATTCAAATTTCTGACACGGCAAATTGCTGACAGCATTCCTCAAGTTTAATTTTTTTGCTACATTTTCTAGCTTTCATAATCAAAACTTTCTCAGGCTATAAATATTATTTATAGAAAAATATTAATCAAACCAGCAAATGCTATTAGAACATTTTTCCCAATTACTTTTCAATTCGAAACCCTTAAGGTAAAATAACAACATCCTTTACAGGTGGTCCTGCACCTTTATCCATTAATTGAGCACATCCACAGAACACTTTAAAAAGAAATTGTTAGCACAGCTGCCATTGAATCCAAAACTAAACACTGCACTGTCCTTCACCTGCCCTCGAAACCCTCTAAAACCACGTTGCATAACCCACTCAGGCAACAAGGGGTTTTAAATCAATTAACTGCAACACGGTTAAGTAACCGGAACCTCAGCAAACAAGACAAACAGAACAGAACAGAATATCCACTTGATAATGCGATGGATCAAAATATTTACGAATCCTCACTAATTCCCAATTGGGTGCAAATCAAATCAAATTGTAATCCAAAACGCTCTCGGCACCAAAGACAAGCCCAGAAGAACAAGGGGGAAGTGAAGTTGGGGAGGCCAGAATGACGAGGAGGATGGTGATGGTGATGGTGATGGTTATGGTGATGATGATGTGTTAACAACATAATTATAGCCCGGAGCCAAGTGTTCGGAGCTCAGCGAAAAGGGGAGCGTCGTATGTATATACAACCCCTGGGCCTTCAAACCTTCAACCACTCAAAACAAAACGGAAATGAAGCAAAACAACCCTCTGGCTCACTTTAGTACCCGTTAACATTCACATTTTCATTCACATTCACATCTACATCCACTTTCCCCTTTCCCAAAGAAAAACTGGCAACTGGTGTAGCAATGAAAAACGTATTGCAAATCAAATAAAATTAAATTGAGACCGTTTCGGTTTGCATTACGATTTACGGGGGAGTTGGTGGAAGGCAGAGGGTTGCTTTTCATCCAACAGCCACAATTAGTTGGTCAAATAAAGCCGCAAAAGTGTTAAGCAATTTGCACTAATCAGAAGGTTAAGCACTTCAGGTCTCTGTGGTTCAGTCCGTTTCGGAATTAAGTGGGAAAGTTGGCTATGGTTTCTATGGCAGCAAATAACTTGAATTTCGTACGGCTCTTCGTTATCAGAAATTCGTGATTGATTTTCCAAACTGATGGGTTTTTTTGATAGGTGAGATGTAGATGTATAGAATTGTTCTAAAAAGGAGATCATTAAAGGAGCTTAGTGGGAAGCTCTATTATATCAATATTCAGTTGTTAAATTGAAACTCAATGAAGCAGTTAAGTGGATTTAAATGGTTTTATTAAGAATTTAAACTTGCTGACCCAAAAAAATCTACAATTTTGAAGACTGTAGTATTTTTATATCAGAAAATATATACTTTTAATAACCCTTTAGATGTTTTTCATAGAGATTCAGTATTTCATATTGCTAACATTTTTTTAACCACACTTTCAAAACGTATATAATTAATAATCTAATAATATCTGTATTTATTTATTATTTTAATATATTTTCTATTTTAAATAGGCCACCCTCTCCGGTCAGATGGACAAGTTCGCGTTGGAGCGCAGCTCGTATCTGAGCAATTCCTCGCAGGCGAGTGCGTACAGCGCCTACTTGGACCCCAGTGTGCTGACCAAGGCGTACTTCGACTCCAAGATGTACCAGGATCGGGCGGCCAACTATGCCTTCGACATATCCAAGATCTATGGGGCACAGCAGCATGCGGCGGCGCATCACCAGCAGCAGCAGCAGCAACATCAGCAGCAGCAACAACAGCAGCAGCAACAGCAGCAACAATTGCTGCTCAGCGGAGGGGGAGGAGGTGGAGGGGGAAGCGGTGGGGGCGGCAGTGCCAGTTCGCACAACAACAACAGCAGCAGCGGGCTGGACGATCGCGATGCCACGCCCCAATTGGAGGCGGTGGAGGCGAAGCCGCACTTGCATTCGCCCAGCGATGTGGGTCTGGATTACGCCCAATATGCCCAGCAGTATGGCGGTCAATTGGCCTCGGCAGCGGCGGCGGGTGGTGCAGTGGGTGGTTCCCCTGCCGGCGTGGGCGGTGGTTCGGCGGGCGGTGGGGGTGGTGGCGCCACCGCCGCGGATTTCCGGCGACCACTGACGGTGATCTTCTGACCACCATCTTCCAACGGCAGCGAGGAGTTGAACTTGTCTATGACCTAGGAAAAAAATTGGGGAAAACCCTTGATTCGGTGGCAATTCTAAAAAAAGAATTCTTGAATTAATTGAAAAATAATTACAGTTTCAGAGAGATTTTAAATTTATTTACTACACTTTTTAAAAAATATTTAAAAGCTGAAAATAAATCGAAAAATAAATCCTATGAATATTCAAATCAAAGATATGAACTTTAAAGAACATTTTATGTTTAACCAATTTTTAAACCACAAAATTAAATTCGAATTGTCTTTAAAAAACAAGGTAAATTTTCCCCCAAAAGAAATATAACGAAAAGGGTATAACGAATCCGAAAAACGCGAGATTAAAGTTAAACGTAGCCAACATTTACATTTAAGTCTCCAGTTGTAAACTAAACTTAAGCTTTGTTAAAATAGAACGAGAGGGAAAATGGATTAAAGAGCGAGATATTGAAAAGGAAAAGGAATTCCGATTCAGAGAGGCAAAATCACTTAGCTAAACAAAAAAGAAAACATTTCAACAAAATGAAACAACAACGAGCGGTGCAATTTTTTTATGTTTTAAACGCAGATCGAAGTGCATAGCATAAATTTAAAATTAAATTTAAATGTATTTAAATTCTACACTAAACACACACAAACAAAACAATTAAAATACAGACATAATATATACTTCTGAAACCAGAAAAAAATAAAAACAAAAAAATAAAAGACACTGTCATCATCCGCAAATTTTTGAATTTATTTTGGGAATTCTTTAAGAAGAGAAGTTGAGGCTTGATGCAAAGTTTTAATTAGTTTTATTTGGGTTAGAAAGATTTTTAAATTGAAAAATAACAATACAACTGTTCATTTTATTTTCTTAATTAATTCCATTTGGAAACTCTGCGAAGAAAGCGAAAAAAACTTACATGGGCGTTTTGTTTGGCAATTTGGCGGCTGGCAAAAGTCAAGAGCGCTAAACGTTTCCTAATGACGACAACTTCTGGCCAATCAAGTTGACAAAATGCAGCAGAGCAAACTGAATTGCTCAAGGAGCCGCAGCAACTTAAGGCTCAAGTTTGAACCCCGTCAAAATTACCGTTGGCCACTAATTAACGGCCGCGCGCAAGTCGAGGTGCAAAAATCCAAGTAAATTTAATTAATTTTACGCTCTCTTAGGCGCCGGCAATTAGTGGTAATTGTGGGGTCTCTGCTATTGGGGGTGGTTTCAACCAAACAGAGTTGTCGTTTAAGATATATGTAATTAAAAAAATCGATATCATGCTTCTTAGCATATCATCATGAACATAGTTTACTTATTAAATTTTAGTTTTATTTTTTTATTTCAAAACTTTGTGGTAATAATTTTCAATTTCAAAATTAAATTCGATTTAAATAAATATTTTTGATAATTCAATCCTTAACTCGCGCCATCTACGGGACTATTTTATAATCTGTTCCAATTTGTATAGCGCCATCTGTCAAATAATTAACCAACCAAGTCTAACTTCTTGCCTGTGTAAAATGCATATGTAAGGTTATGTGGAATTATTTTTGTTCATGTATACTACCGCTAGATGGCGCATGAAGTCTAACTACAGTAAACATTCGAGAAGGTAAAAATTGTTGAGTCAATCTTTTGAAAGTAATTGTTTAGTTTTTGCCGATTTGTTTTTTTAGTTCAAGTAACCCATTTTTACAGCTTTTCTAACAAATTGATTTCAATAAATGGATTTTCCAAATGTACACCACATAAACTTTTTTAAAACGAACAATAACACTTTTTTATCTTTTGCTTTTTCGGAAAGTTACATAAACAGTACACTTATCAAAAAGTATAGCTGTTCAAAACAAGAATTGTAACACTAACATTTCCTACCTTTCACTAGCCACACTTTTCTCTCTTATCAGTCACCTTGTTCGACTGCTCAGCATTTAGACTCATTTAAAACACAAATCACGATTAGCGCGACCACAAAAATAGAGGGGAAAAAAGAGATAGAGAGACAGAGGGTCTGCCGAAGTATGCAAAAAATGTGTGTGACGTTGTGCCGTTAAAATCCCCACCATAAATTATTGCAACTAAACGGAGTCAAACAATGCTACGATGGTCTATGGTTGGGTCATTCCAAAAACACCCAAAATTATGACTTCAGTGTGGTGGGGATGTCGGAGTTGCCTTGCTGGGATTGAGTTGCGGATATAGACATATAGCTTTTTCTAGCTATGATAGTACAAATTTTAAGAAAAAAAACAATCATTTTTTTATTTTTTATTTCAGTTTGGGGTATACAATTTAAATGCCCCAAATTGTGCATAAATGTCACAAAGAATAATATAAGGTTTAACGTTTGTTGAATTTCGACTCTTATAAAATCAATAAATATCAAAAAAATAAGACATAAAAAACTAATTAATAAGAAATAAAGGAACATTTTCTAACATTTTTTTAGCTAGTTCCCATTTACAGAAAAGATTTATAATTCCCAAGTGAGAGGGCTTGTGAGACACATTCCCTCATCTATTATTTCTACTGCCGGGCCTTCCTGCTGTTCATTGTGCTGCGAGATGACCGCATAATAGGGCCAGCCATAATGTCCATTAAGTGTGAACAAATGAAGAATGTCGGGGTCCCCGAGCTAAATATCCTGCCATCCCAACGGAGTGAGCTGCTCTGCCAGCCGACGATAAGGCTCCACTTCTTTCTTTGCCAAAGTCCTCGCAAAGGACCACCAGTTGCTGCGCCTTTTGTTTTGGGCCCGTCTGTTCTGGCTTTTGGCCAATAAAATGCATTCAATTCGCATGCAAAACAAAAAGCGATAAAAAACGCGTCACCATTGAGAACGCTTCTAAGCAGCGTTCCCCATTCTACGGTTTTTACATTCCGAAGCATTGTCTACGCCATTGGTCCAAAGCGCCTGAAATCGACATGCGCGCACTTTTCAGGGGGTTTGAGGGGGTGGCAGCGGGTGTTTTGGGGGTGTATTTTAAGGGGTTGGGGATTTTGAGGGGTTTGGGGAGCACACACACATTTCTAGAGCGCTGCCATTTTTATTGTTACACGATGGCGAGGGGGGAAAAGCCGCCAAATGCGTTTCCTACTTAGCATTTGTTTTGGTGGAAAAGTCAAGGAGGGAAGTGCTGGGGGTGACAACTCTCCAAAAGTGACGAGCGCTTGGAGAGCGACGCCTGCGCAAAACAACCCTTCAAGGAGATATCTTTTTATGGCGCCAACAGTTGTTATTTAAATTAAGAATGCAACGCGTATTCTTTAAATGTTTTATGTTTTTATACTGGTAAATATTAACAATTTTAGAAAATAACTTGGGATTAAAAGATGTTTTTACCTTTTTGTCAATCGATTTTTTTTTTTTCAATAAGATACAAAATTAATTAAAATAAATAATAATAAATAATTAATATGCGACTATATATATTGAATATACATACTTAAATATTTATATTTAAATATATTAAATATGAAATATAAACTTTGTACAATTTAATGAACGCTTTAAAATAGTGTTAATAATAAAACCAAATTTTTTTTTTTTACTACATCCCTTCAACAATTTATAATTTTCGTCGAATTTAATACGACAAATTTAGCTAAAGTCATAAAACTAAATTATCTAATCATTTTTTGCTATTGATGAAGACTGAAAATCGAATATGCCATTAACAATTATTGGAATCACTTACTTCTGTGACCCCTGCAGTATTACATATTTGGTTGTTTGCATTACACTGTAAACACACGAAGAGCCGTCTAATTTCTAAGTACTCGGCAAGGGAGCCCTTTCCTCAACGGAAGATTGAACCCGGCAATTATAAAGAGGGTCATTTATAAGAAATTTTAGCAAATGTTCAGAGGTTGTTTTATTAAGGGATCAGAACTATTTTTATGGTTAAATTTATACAGAAACCGATATTAGAGCAACAACAAAAACGAGAATTGGGAATTTCCTGTATGTACGATAAGTGAGACAAACAAAAAGGGCAATTGAGTATATCCGCCAAAAAGGGACAACTTTACCAAACATTTTTGATCGATTGTGTTTATACGCGCCTAATAAACAGTAAAATACTTTGTAAAACCAATTATTTAACAGATCATTCCGACCTTGTAATAAAATGTAATAAAATTAAAATAACCAAAACAACAAAAGGAACTAAAAATAATTTTCCGTTTAAGATATTAGTAAAAAATGCAGATATTAAACTGGACGAGAGAAAAAGAAGCAGCGTTCGATAAGCAAATATGCAAACACGTACACAAACCGAAAACAAACCGAAGACAATTGTCAATAAGATACAAAACGCAGATACAAAGATACAAAGCAGCAGCAGCGAATTTTTATCACTTAGCCGCCACGTTGACGCGTCCTACGAAGGTGTAAAAACTCTACAAAAAGTGCGCTCTCTTTCTCGCTCCCTCGAAACGGCCTTCTCGCTTGCACCCGTTATCTCGCGCTCTCTCTCTCTCTCTTTCACTTGGTTCCTTTTTTTGGCAGCAGCGACCAACCACTACACAGACACACACTCGCCCTCACACACACGAACACCCACTGCTTCTTCTTGCCCCCTTTTTTGTTGCGTTTGTTTGCCGTTTTTGTCGCAAGTTTTCGAATGTGTTTTCAAATCTAAATTGTCGCGCACTCGAAACGGACGCGTTGCGCTTGGCTAACGGTGAACGGAAGACTAACGGTTGAGATACCACCCACGTTCGTAAATTGGGGATCTCTGTAATCCTCAAACTGTTTTGGAAATATTGTAACTGTGCAATTTGTGTATTATTTAAAGATCAAACATCGATCAGCAATCAGAAAAATTAAAAAATTAGTTGTAAATACTAAAAGACAACAATCGCATTTTAAACAACTGTGCAATAGTTATATCATTTGAGTGTCATGCATTTTAATGAAAAACTAACATAAGACAGAACAAAAAGGAAAATCTATTGTATATTTTACAAGGTAGGTTTAATATTTATAAAACCATTAAGATACAATTAAACTTCTTTGATAATGCCAAATAAATAGAAAAACTCCATTTAAAGTGAAGGCTCACATTTAAATAAACAAAAACTAACCATCTTAACCTTAGAAGAATTGGAGTCTTGAATAATCTAGAGAGAAATATATAATAACTATTTCATGCAATAAAAGATCAACTACATTTATATTTAAAAGATCATATTTATAAAAACGAAAACTTACATCTTATCTTAAAAATACCTCGGAAGAATTTAAGTCTGAAATAATACAGAAAATTTAATTTTAAATAATTTTTTTATGAGACTCCAAGTCATAAAGAGATTGCATTTAAATTAACATATCTTTAGTATATTGGAAAGTTCTGACATTTGTATCCTTTCTTATTAATTTCTTTAGCATAATTTTCTTTCTCCGAGTTTGCAGATAAGGTTCTCTTTTTTCAAGATTCATGGTGTTCAGTACCACCATTTAGTCAAAATTCCTTTCAAGGGGAAACCCCAAATTGCACAACAATTTATTTCCGATATCCGGCTACAAAACGGTTTCAATAAAATTTAAATATTTGCGTTGATTAGTCATAAAACCAAATTCGCGACTTGTGCCGCCATTGATAAACATTGAAGAGGGGTTAAAGAGAAGCCTTTGCTAAGTTTTTAACAAACTATTAGCCCCCAGCGAGGGTTCCAATCAAATGACTCATGCAGGGAGCAGCAAACGAACAGAGTCCCCAAGCCAACAAGGCATATCTATTGAATACCATTTCCGTTGGCATTTCAGAGCTCGAGGAGCAGCAGTCCCACCTGATAATTACCACCTGCCACCCCATTCGGAGCCCCGACTGCCCGATTGCAATCATGACGAGCATCTCGGCACTGCTCCACCGGAGCCACAGCCACAGCAATGGGTACACGAGCAGCGGGAGCAGCAATCACAGCCACAGCAGCAGTCTCTCACCGCAGTTGCCCGGCATCAGTTTGGGCTTGGGAATGGCGCCCGGTGGTTTGGGATCGGTAAACAGCACAACACCACCGCCACCACCACCACCGCTCCCGCCGGCTGACCTCGCCATGCCAGCGGCAACAACTGCCCCACCAGTGCCACCTAAACTGCACCACCATCCCCATTCCCATGCGCATCCCCACCATCATCACAGTGCCAATTCCCACCCGAACTCCAACTCGAACTCCAATTCTGGATCCCATCACAGCCACGACCACATTAAGCGGCCAATGAACGCCTTCATGGTGTGGTCGCGGGGGCAGCGCCGCAAAATGGCCCAGGACAATCCCAAAATGCACAATTCCGAAATATCGAAGCGTTTGGGCGCCGAGTGGAAATTGCTCACCGAAGGACAAAAGCGTCCATTCATCGACGAGGCAAAACGATTGCGGTAAGTACTGTTCACTGAGGTCCGGCTCAAATACACTGAAAGTTGAAACAAAAGAGATTAGGATTCTAGTATATATTGTTTTTTGAGAGGAGTAGCCACTTTGAGTTATTCAAACAATCAGGAGGAATACTGAACAATAGGGAACTTAAGAGTAGTTCAATAAAATATGATGAATTATTTATTTTGAAATTAATGTTAGCTTCTTCCCTTTTTGGGATTAAAGGTGCTCAATGTTTTAATCAAAGAATAATCAAACTGGTTATGTAGAATCTAAAGATATTATTTTTTAGAAATCATTATTTTCTTTATAACTTTATTGAAATATTTATTTAAATTTTAATTGTGAGTTTTTTAGGATCACCAATCTTAAGTCTGGTTATATGCTTTTTTTTTTTTCTGTGTGGGAAATTTGGCTTGGTTTCGGTTACACTTTTCCCAGTTGGCAGCTCATTCTGTCTCGGTGCCGCCTGGCCACAAAATTTGATCGATTAGCTAAGACAAAGGCTCCCTATTGTGAGGAGCTCCTGCTGCATTGTGGAGCTCTGGAACTCTGGAGCTCTGGATTGTGTGCGCTCTACTTAGTCAGAATTTCATTGGCACTGGCGTATCTTGGGTAAACATTTCAATTGAAGTTGTCACACAAAAGCGAGAGACAACGACACATCGCATGAAATGCTTCATTCATTTTGCATTTTGCTTCTTTTTGTTTACCCCTTTTTGTACCCTATCAAAAAAGGGTATTAGCACCTTGAGATAAAAAGATATGTTACAATACTTATCAGGATTTCCCTTTAAAGTAAAAATAAATTAGAAACTTTTTACATTTATGTATGGATTTTAGCTTATGTGTTTCCTTAGCTTTTAGAATAATGGGAAAACCCAAATTGCATATTAATTATAGAAAAGTGCTTCTAATGGCGAGATATTAAATATTGTAATTATTGTGTTAGGAAAACAAACCTTTGAAGGATGTAAAAAATACATAAAATATAATGTTCACCCATTAATAAATAAATAGAGTACCTAGGCATTGCATTCGCTAGAAGAAAATGAGGCAACCTTCCCGGTATTCCACACTTCCCAAGATAGTGGCGATGACGAACCTCTGTGTTTGCACTGTCATAATCCTTTTATTGATTGGATTGGCCTGCCAAAATGGAAACGTGTAATTTTATGTACCTTTTATGACATTTATAAATGAGCAGGGCTCGTCGTCTGAAGGGGCTTAAACTAATGGCCATTCGGGGTTTTCGAGCGAGCATATCGAATGAAAAGAACCAAAAATTCTGATCAAATATTTGCCAATGCGCGGTGATAAGGAGAACAATATTTTTTTATATTTTCGGGACCCGCGATAACGCAGACATAACTGACCAAAGAAAGGAAAACAAAAAATAAAGAAAAGAAAGCGAAAGTAAAACAAGAGGAGAAGACCCAACCACACACACACACATACTCACACACACGTAAACACACCTTTTATCAGGTTTTATCGTTTTGTCAAACAAATGTCAACAATTGCGCATTGTTGCAGCTGGGAAATCAGAAAGGGAATCGAAGTCGGAATTGGAATTGGAGTTCTTGAGTGGAGTTACTTTGCTAAATACACAAAAAGAAGACTTAAACATGTGCGTTTTTTTTCTTTTTTTGTATCTCGAAGTGTTTGGGTTTATGGAAGAAGGGTTCCGCTTCGCTTGGGGTTTACGACCAGAGATGTGTTTGGCTTTATGATATCATCAAAGTTTAAATCGTTCGATCTTTTGATCAGTGTTCCAACATTTGTTCAATTTACAGGGCCCTCCACATGAAAGAACATCCCGACTACAAGTATCGGCCGCGTCGCAAACCCAAGACGCTCAACAAGTCACCGGTGCCAGGTGGAGGAGGTGGTGGTGGTGCTGGTGGTGCAGGAGGTGGTGCAAATGGAGCAGGTAACCCAGGTTCTGGGGCACCAGGATCGGTGGGTTCCCCCAAGGACATGCAGCCGCAGCTTTCGCCTTTAAGCCAATCGCTGCCCCACCTGCATGGACATCCCCACCAGTCGTCGTATCCACCGCATCCGCACCACCCGCATCCCCACCCACATCACGTCCAGCTGGCCGCTGCTACGTTGAGTGCCAAGTATGGATTTGGTTCACCGCTGGAGTTGTCCCTGCCCCGCCTACCGAACGCCTTTCCCGGACTCGCCCACTATCCACTGGATCCCACGTTGGCCCTGGATCTCCAGGCTCGCCTGCAGGCCATGTACGCCGGGTCCATCTACCATCCGTGGCGATATCTGCCGCTGATCAGTCCGGAAACACCACCCTCCCCGCCCAGCAGCAGTGGAACCGGAATCTCCTCCTACGGATGCGTCAAGTCGGAGAAGTCCTCGCCAAATGCAGTGGTGACCGCCACTTCGAGTCCGCCGAACATCATTTGACCGACTCCTTTGCGCTTCGGCGCCGGCAACTCATCATCCGCTGAACATGTGGTCTGAAGTGTGTGAGCAAGAGCAGAGATAATCCAAAGGGGATTGGATATATAAATGGATTGTATACCCAGCGGATCCATCACGGAATCGGCCACTTGGTCACCCCGCCCCGCAAGTTAAAAGTCCTAATGTTAGAACTTAGTGTTAGTCGAATATTTGTGTGTGTCTTCAGTTGCAGCAGGAGTTATGTTTCGGGTTCTGATTTAAGATCTTCTAGGTTATTTTTTGTTATTTAAAAAAAGGTGCCAATATAACGATTTATGTGCCAAAATAATATATTTGCTTTCTTATTTTAGAAAGATGAAAATTTAATTAAGGATGTGCGTTTAATGACATTCACCAACATCATTTTTCATTTATACCTACTTTTGCTTAAAACTTTTAATAGTATCATATAATTTTATAAGCTTTATATAATTTATTTTTACTCCTTTTTTTCTTGATTCACCGCACTCTACAAACAAATTCCAGAACCCAAACCAATTGCTTTTTAGGTCTTTAGTGCATTAGATTTGTTAAGGCATCGAGAACATGTCCAATTTTATGTAATATATGATTGTAAAACTATACTTTAATGTGATAAACGAAAGCGAGCAGAACACTAATTAAAAAACTGTGAGAAAATAAACGATTTTTACTGGCTAGATAGATAGTAAACGAAAGCTGTGCGGATTGATGACTACAGTTGTTCGAATCATATTCAATCACTGATACCTGAAGACCCGGTGAAAGCGTGAGTGAAAACCAGAGCTCGCAATCTGGCGAGAGTCAGTGGCAAACGCCGCAGGCTTCTGAATAATAACGACAATGTTTGCTGATGCGATGATTATTAGTTTAAATTGCCGACACGCCGCGGGGATGAACGGATGGCGGTGGCCAGGATTGTCTGCCACTTCGGAAGGGTGGCGATGCTCCTTAATGGGATTCCTTCACGCCCACTTGTTTAGGCGACCAACTGTGAATCGCTCACCGGCGAGGCGTGTCAATATTGCTCAGTCCGAAAACAATTGACACTTTTTTGTCTGACGCTCGGCAAAACAAAGCAGCAACCACCACTATGATTGGACTTGGGTGATAATGGGTGGTTTGGGTGCTTTTGGGTGGTGGTTGGGTGACGACTCAAAGACTGGGTAGCGGTGCAGAGCAATCGCGACAGCATCGTAACCAGCTGAAAAGCCGCCCATAAAAGTCACACAAATGCCACGCTGCAACGCAACGAAACTGCTGATAAGGAGGGCCAAATACCAAGGATGCCGCACCTAACTCAGCCTCCTTGCCACACTTACCAGTCTACTATTTCGACTTTCACTCAAAAAAAAAACATTGCCACACTTTTAAGCTTGGAAAAAACCATTAACAAACTAAAAATGTAAGGAGGCATAACAAACATAATTTTAAAAATTTTAATATTTTTAATAAACAGCAAATTCTTTTTTCTCGAAGAAACCTAATCTTTTCTTTGTATTAATGTAAACTAAATTTGGGATCATTTTGATTGAAAACACTTTTATGTACGGGAATTGCAGTTTACAATTAAATATTTTAACTAAGCTGTATGTTATAATTGTTTTACCCAAGATGGGCATTCCTTTAAATTTTTTAAAAATTATTGAAGAACATAAGACGGCAATTAAATCCATATTAATTGAACAATACATTTCCTAACATATATTGAAAGTTTTTTTTAAGTGTTGATTGCCTGCCAATTGCCACAACCACACAGACAGCGTGCCTTTTGTTGGCCGCAAGGTCGTTTTTATAGTGTCCTGGCCACATTCACAGACACGAACTTGAATAAGCATTTAATGTTTGCATTTTGACCTCAGCAAAGCACAGACAAAGGACCTGGCAGCCGCTCCATTCTGTCCAAATCACTTGTGCGAAACTCTATGAAATGCTACAACAATATTTGCCGAATGGAACTGGGAGGGGAAGTAGAGCAACCCCCAAGAGAGCAATCTATGAAGTTGCTCTACTTACAAATTGCCGAGATGCTTTTGAGTTCACCATGAGACGTAATTGAATCAAATTGAGTTTTAAGCACTGCTCCCAAAAGTATAATGCATTTTAAATACCATAACTCAAAGTCATGAAGTTCTTTTTTTTTATTTGTTAAAAATCCTTGACTAAAATCCTTAAAATTTAAATTGCATACACGGAACCAATGTATTAATCGAACTAAAAATAGTTCTTTAGCAATATGTTGATAGCTTAAGGCTAAGGCTTAAGGCTAGCTAAAGGCTTTTCTACTTTTAAAAATCTATTGCTACCCCTTTTAATTTTTGATAATTGTTTTTATAAAAATGTCAACTTTTAATACAATGGTAAAAACTGACAATCCGAAAAATGAATTATTCCAAAAATCGTCAAAACCCTGCACTTGAAAGCACAGAACTCTTCTAAATGATATCCAATTTTGGATTGGTATATTCCTCAAAAACTCAAAGGGATTCAAAAAATATATTTATGGTAAACAGGCTCTAAAAAGTATTCTCCCAAAGGAGTCGACGCTCTAATGCAGCAATTACCCAAAAATTTAACGGGTCAACCGAATGGGTGGCTTCCAGAAACAAAGTCAACTGGCTATCAAAACTAACAGACACGCGCAGCACGTGCGACTATAAACCCCCACCTTCAACCCCGATCTCCAGTATACCAGTATCATCTCGCTATACTCACTTGTTTCAAGACAAATAAAAACATTGAAAGCGATTCGCTGGGGGAGAAAAATAGCAGAGCGAAAACGTGTGAAATAAAAGTTTGTTTGACTTGCTTTGTATGGAGGAAGTGGCCAGTGGGCGGGGTAGTGTTCAAAATGGGTGTGAGAATCGCGGTGAAAAACTTACACAGTTATAAATAATCGAAAGATGTTTGACAGAAAAATGTACTGTAAATTTTTTGTTAATTTTCTAAAATTTCATGGTTATTGTTTTTTTTCAAATGAAAGATGGAACAAAGTTATAATATTAAACTACTTGCAACAATGACAAAGTATTTCATTCTTTTTTCTGTTATCACTTTCTTTCACTTTTTTCACTTTTTTGTTAAATAAAAAATATATATGTATGTATTTAAAAAAAAAATATAAATAAATGTTATTTTGGTTTTTTAAACTCTTTGCTTTTTAAGATATCAAATTCTTTTTCTGCGTGTATAAAACAGCGAATGCTATTCCCTTCCTTTCGGCATTGAACCCAACCAAGTTCTAGAATCACACTACTCGAGGCAGGGAATTTTTTGTTTTATTTGACAGGATGCCAGCGGAGGTAACCCCGACCTCCAACCACCCACCACCCCCTCTATCTCCACTCTATCGCCACTTCCACTTCCAGCAGCCGGCGACTCCGCCTCCTGTCCTTTCTCCATCCTTTGCTATTTCAGTCCTGGCACACTCACATCCGTTGTGATAAAAAGAAATATTTTCTTTTGGCAGCAGACTTTGGCTTTTCTTCTTCGTTTTTGGCCCAATGCTTCATTATTACTATATTTATATTTATTTGCTGTACTTTTTCTTTCATTCCCGGCCACCATTCACATTCCATTTCATTTTGCTGACTGCTGAGTGCTGACTGTTTAAGATGGCCCAGAAAGACCATTACGCAAAGGATATTGTGTGGCCATGAATCAATTGGCCAATGTCCACAGCCAAAAAGTTATGCCCGGAAATATGTTGAACCGCCAAAGCGATGACATTCCATTTGCATTTTTTAGGCAATTCCATTCGCAAAAGGTCGAGAGGCCATGGCAACCAACTTAATCGCATGTAATAAATTTTAATTTTTTAAGCATTTGTAAGCACTTTTATCAGCGCAACAAAGGACGCACAATTTTTTTTTTTTAATGCCAAGCCAGCCGAAAAAAAAGAAGGAAAACGCAAAAAGGATATAAGATTAAGACGCCAAGGCGAAGTTGGGACATAAAAAAAAACAACGCCAAGCAAATTAGCAGCCTAGAAAGTGGGCGGGGGAGGTGGGTGGCTGAGGGGAGGATGCGGTTTATCACGCCCACAGCTCGTCGAACGGATTTCCGACGCATGGAAGACAAACAAAAAAGGCATTAAATCGCATTTAAGTCAAAGCGAGCGGCGACAAAGCCAACAACGAAACCGAATCCCAAAAGCTGGAATCCTGAAGCCAAAAACATCCACCACTTCGACTTGACTTCGTTCAGACTTTAACGGAAGAACAAGGACAACTGGCAGTCGAGACAAGGATGCGTCCTCGATTCCTTACAGCTTATCACTAGGTATTTCTCAAGGTGAGTTTTGTATGCTTAAATGTTTACTCTGCGATGTACTGTAATGTTGGTGTGCCATTTTATTCAACGCTCTGTTTTCCAAATTTTCTTTTCTATTTTAAAAAATACTGTACCTACTTAAGTAATGAACTAGTTAGTATTCTTTACACTTTAGGGGACCTACAAAAATTTAGTTTAATGTTAAAAGTGTTTTGGTAATGCAGGACAGCGAAGCAGTTTCGACACAAAATGGTAGTTAGTATTGGAAATAAGAGTCCTTCCACGTCCAATTCAGTTTTATTTTTCTGTATAGACGCAATACGCCAGGCACCGACCAGACAACGCAGCCAGATCATGAACAAATCCCAGCAACCCCTGCAACCTCGGACACGGGCAGCTTCAACTTCTCGGCAAGGTAAAGCAGCTTCACATCGAAGGCCCACCGCTCGACGTGAAGACTAGTGAAGAGTTTTCTGGCCGCAGTTCGAGTAAATAACTTAAAGCCACACTGGGTGTCGCGAATAGATCGCACGGCAAAAAGCCAGACAAGGAAATTGAAGCCGTACATCAAATTGGTTCTGTGGGAAAATAGGTTTTGGTTAAAAAAGCACTAACTTACTACCCGAGAGTATATCTAACTTTATTTTGAAGATATTAATGTTCGTAGGGTATATTCTCGATTTCATTTTATATCCTATCCGGAAGACTCTTCTGGAAGTGTCGCGGAAGACACTTCCGGAAGGGATTTTCGGGTATAAAAGCTTCAGCGAATCGCTGAAGACACTTCTGGAACTGTCGCGGAAGACACTTGCAGAAGAGTCGTCCGCGACACTTCCAGACGAGTCTTCCGCGACTCTTCCAGAATTGTCTTCCGCGACACTTCCAGAAGTGACTTCCGAGACACTTCCAAAAGAGTCTTCTGCGACTCTTCCAGAAGAGTCTTCCGCGACTCTTCCAGAAGAGTTTTCCGCGACTCTTCCGGAAGACTCTTCCGCGACTCTTCCGGAAGACTCTTCCGCGACTCTTCCGGAAGACTCTTCCGCGACTCTTCCGGAAGACTCTTCCGCGACTCTTCCGGAAGACTCTTCCGCGACTCTTCCGGAAGACTCTTCCGCGACTCTTCCGGAAGACTCTTCCGCGACTCTTCCGGAAGACTCTTCCGCGACTCTTCCGGAAGACTCTTCCGCGACTCTTCCGGAAGACTCTTCCGCAACTCTTCCGGAAGACTCTTCCGCGACTCTTCCGGAAGACTCTTCCGCGACTCTTCCGGAAGACTCTTCCGCGACTCTTCCGGAAGACTCTTCCGCGACTCTTCCGGAAGACTCTTCCGCGACTCTTCCGGAAGACTCTTCCGCGACTCTTCCGGAAGACTCTTCCGCGACTCTTCCGGAAGACTCTTCCGCGACTCTTCCGCGACTCCTCCGGAAGACTCTTCCGGAAGACTCTTCCGCGACTCTTCCAGAAGACTCTTCCGCGACTCTTCCAGAAGAGTCTTCCGCGACTCTTCCGGAAGACTCTTCCGCGACTCTTCCGGAAGACTCTTCCGCGACTCTTCCGGAAGACTCTTCCGCGACTCTTCCGGAAGACTCTTCCGCGACTCTTCCGGAAGACTCTTCCGCGACTCTTCCGGAAGACTCTTCCGCGACTCTTCCAGAAGACTCTTCCGCGACTCTTCCGGAAGACTCTTCCGCGACTCTTCCGGAAGACTCTTCCGCGACTCTTCCGGAAGACTCTTCCGCGACTCTTCCGGAAGACTCTTCCGCGACTCTTCCGGAAGACTCTTCCGCGACTCTTCCGGAAGACTCTTCCGCGACTCTTCCGGAAGACTCTTCCGCGACTCTTCCGGAAGACTCTTCCGCGACTCTTCCGGAAGACTCTTCCGCGACTCTTCCGGAAGACTCTTCCGCGACTCTTCCGGAAGACTCTTCCGGAAGACTCTTCCGCGACTCTTCCAGAAGACTCTTCCGCGACTCTTCCGGAAGACTCTTCCGCGACTCTTCCGGAAGACTCTTCCGCGACTCTTCCGGAAGACTCTTCCGCGACTCTTCCGGAAGACTCTTCCGCGACTCTTCCAGAAGAGTCTTCCGCGACTCTTCCGGAAGAGTCTTCCGCGACTCTTCCAGAAGAGGCTTCGGCGACTCTTCCAGAAGAGTCTTTCGCTTCTCTTCTGGAAGAACAATGAAGCTGCCAAATGCTACGTGGCCTTCATTTTAGGGCTCCCCACTCCACATTGGGGTTTTAAGGTCTTTCGAAAGATCCGCGACATTTCCAGAACTTGCTTCCGCGATACTTCCAGAAGTGTCTTCCACGACACTTCCAGAAGTGTCTTCCACGACACTTCCAGAAGTGTCTTCCACGACACTTCCAGAAGACACTTCTAAAAGTGTCGCAGAAGTCTCTTCTGGGGGGTGGCTCGGAAGTCACTTCTGGAAGTGTCGCGGAAGTCACTTCTAAAATTTTTTAACCCTTCTCTGATGCATATTGAAATGTAAGGAAAGTTTAAGCATTAAAAACACATTTAGGATGTAAAATTCATTGAATTTCCTTTAAAATGGAAGCCCTGGGGTTATTTCTTAACCTCTTATAATTTTTTAAGTATTAGATGTACCACAGATTTATTTAAACAAAATATTCATATCTGGCATTTTTAATGTTATTGGAATTATGTTTTAAATGCGTGAAAGAACCAATAACAAGAGGTGGTAAAAGCTCTGCACTTATTTTTTAAATTAAATAAGTTACAACGTGTATTTTTTTAAATATATTTGTATTTCAATTTGATTGTATTTGGTCACCAGAAAACCTGCTTTACCTATGGGTTATTAGAGCTCTCCCTTTAAAGTAAATTTTAAAATGATTAAGTCCAGAAAGATACTATTCGATGTATTCTTAAAGGTGAACAGAGATAAGAAGCCTAGGCATATATAATATGTTCTTATTTTGACAGCCCAACAAACTTGAGAGATTATACCGACCGCTTGGAAACAGCGTAAATGGGAGTAACGAACCAAGAATTGAACTTGCATATTATATTGAACACTACGTACTGTATTTTTTTGTATTAATTGTTATTAAAGCAATAGCGAGCTGAGCCTGAAAAAAATACCAATGGTTGAGAACGGAACTTCACAAAGGATAAAAACCAGGATTCCAGAGACCAATGCCGGAGTCCAATCCTCAAATAATGCAAATTGTGGCACAATCGATGGCGATGGCATTACTATGCACATAAAGCGCATTCCATCCGATGTCCGAGGCCGGGAGCAATTAAACCGAGCAGCCGGCGACTCCGGCGTAAATGCACCGACTCACAATGCCGGAATGTGTGTGTTTTTTTTCCCAACCGGCTTACAGTGGGTGCAAAAAGGACACCACCGGCGGCACAAAGGAGCAATTAATGCGAAATTGTAGCTGCATAATTGCTGAACATGCAGCAGGGAGCAGGCGGCATAAAGAAGCAATTAATGCCGCACAAATGCGCTTGGCATGCATAAAAATGGCAAGTGGCAAAAAGCGTGTAAAATGCAGCAGAGGCAAATCAAAGTCGCTTCTAGTGCTCGTTTTCTGGCATTCTGGCATTCTGGCTGGTGGAATCTAGAGGATGAATGGCCGGCCGGAGCTGGCAAACAATTGCAATTACATTAGAAAAGGCAACAGAAGCACAGCAGCAACGATCATTAAAGTGAAGTCCACTAGGGATGGACTAAAATAACAACATTTTATTATCGTTCCTGTGTTTAAACTATAATTGTTAGTAAATTCGAAACTTAAGAAAAAATATTAAGAAGAGATGATCAACATCAACGATTCAAATTTTAATTTTGAGCTCCTTCAGGGACAAGTCTATTTCGTTATATATATGTATATACTCGCATAAAAAGAAAATATAATGGAACAATATTTATTTTAAAGCGGTTTCATGATCTGAGAACTTTTTCTCATTATTTAGTTAACAGATTTATAGAGCAGATTATCAAAAAAGATTTTCAACTTTAATACATTTATCCCCTTCAAATTATTTAAACTCCAAAGTTTTTTGTTCTTTAATGTTTTATACAAGCCATTGAAAATGATTGCCGACATCGGTGTTTTCTTTGGGTTATATCACATCCCTAGGAATATCTAAGCTATGGCCACCCACGTAGCGCTTTTTACTTCCGTTGCATGCCAGGCACGTTGCAAAATTGTCGCAGCGCAGACAACCAAAAAAATGGCAACAAAAATCGGTTGGCGAACACAAAAGCCACGGACAAACGAATTGCCAATTTAAATGTGAATAGAAAAATTGCATCGACTCGCCCGCATTGCTCTCCCGCCCACTGCAATCCTTTATCCTTTCACAATCGCCAATCACTCACTCACGCGAACAATGAAGCTGCCAAATGCTACGTGGCCTTCATTTTGGGGCTCCTCACTCCACATTGGTTCATTTTTGGGTTGCACTTGAAATCTATTTGCATTTGTGTTTAAGAATCTTTTGAAAGATAAAATCTAAGATTCTTAATAAAAAATGATTTTATGAGTTGTGATAATATGATAACCATTCCAAAAAGAAATGTACGAAAAATAGAATATACTGTATACTGCATTTCCTTTATAAGTTCTAAGCACATACCATTAAACATACAATTAGCAATTGTGCAAATTAAATAGCTGCGACATTAGCATTATGACCGTATTAATTTGTCAAATAGATGACCCCTACTCGGATTATGCTGATTCTATGCACATAAACAAAATTCATAAATTCTATTACTTATCAGTTCGAAGAAAAATTATTCCATGCTGAGTTGTTTTCTTCCTTGTGCTTATCAGCAATGGAATTTTTGTAATGAATACACATTTAAAATCTTACATTTAATATAATTTTAATTTTAAGAAACTTTCTCTGTAAATTGCCAATGCACTTTGCAGATTGTTTGCTCGAAAAAGAGCCAACAAACACACGTGTAGCAAACAAAAGTCAAAAGACTTTGAGATCATTGAACCAATTAAGATAGATCGAGTGTCATGTGACCCACAAAACAGATTTAGTCCAAGTACCTATTGCCCCACCGATTTCGGGAACAATCTACTGTGACAACAACAATTTAATTGCATAATGATGATGCGGTTTTTTTAAACAGTCTCTCTTTGGCTGATAAACATATTTTTGCCTGGCGAAAGGCATTCAACCCAATCCGGGAGTCAAGCGATAGGCCTATGGGATGCACTTCGTGATAATGGGTTTTTCGGGTATAAAAGCTTCGGCGAATCGAGTGGAAAATGCAGTTGCCTGCTGGTCTGTGTTCTAGCAAGCTAAATCCATCAGATTCCTTCAACCAGGATCAGTAATTCTCAATCAATAGGAGAGATTAACCAGCAAGATGATCAGGATTCTGCTGTTGGTGGCCTTTGCTGGCCTTGTGGCTGCTGGAAGGATAGCTGTGAATCCGGAAAGGATTCAGGGTATTGGTAAAGTTTTCTTTCCCCTTTGGGGATCCCAGAATCTAATTATTTTTCTCCACAGACCGCATGTCCTTGGAGGATCTGCAGCGACAGAAGTTCATCCTGGACATCGTTCAGAATATCCGCCAGCCTCTGCAGCAAAACGAACTCATCCAATTGGATCAGGGTTTGATTGTGGACAGCCAGCGTTATCGCGGTGGAATCGACGGGGAAATGCAGCGCGTCATTGACTTGGATCGCCAGCGTCGTCTTCTGGATGAGCACCAGGTTTACTCCGTTGCTCGTTTGGAGGATGTGGAACAGCTGCGTGGCATTTACCGCCTGTTGGTTCGCTCCCAGGACTTCGATACCCTGCGTCGCAATGTTGTCTACCTCAGAAGGAATATCAATCCCGTACTGCTGGTGAATGCCTTGTCCTTGGCCATCCGGGATCGCGAGGACACTCGCAACCTGATTGTGCCCGCTGTCCAGGAATTGCTGCCCGAATTGGTTTTGGACGAAGAGGTTGTCGATCAGGTTCGCGGAGTTCTAAGGCAGCAATCCCAGCGTCCTTCGCTCATGGACATTGTGGTGCCGCAACAGCGTGGCATTAATCCCGTGATGAGCATCCTGATGCCCTGGCGTGGAATCCACATGCAGATGGCTCTCATGAGGCAGCAGCAGTTGCAGCAACAGAAGTTGCAACAACAGCAGAACCTTGTGGGCCAAAAGCGAGTGGTTATTCGTGCCGAGACCCCCGGACAAATCGAAGGAACTTCCCTGCTTACCGAAGACATTGACCTGCGCAACTTTGTCCAGAATCTCATCCAGGAAGTGGCCCTGCTGGAGGATGTCAACCAGGTGGAGCAAATCGACAGGGATCAAGAGGAGCAATTGATTGGTCGTCAAAGCCAATATAACAACAGGCAGAGGGAATTGGATCAGGATATCGACAGTGACCGTCTGCTTCGCGTGAACCGTCGTCGTCTGCAGGATCCGGAACAGGATCGGGAGCAGGATCAGCTCCAGAATGTATTTGGCAACCAGAGGGATCGTTTCCAGCGAACCCTGCGCCGCGATGATGATAATGATGATGACGATGACAACGATGATGATGTTCGCAGGGGACGCGTGCAACTGGAACGAGGTTATAGCCAAGGAGGTCTTCGCATTGGAGGAGGAGCTCGTGACCTGCCCACTGTGAATGTGGACAGTGACCGACTGCTCCATGTGAGCCGCCGTCGACTGAATGCCATCCAACAGGAGCAGGAGAAGCAGGAGCAACAGAATCAGCGCCAGCGTTTCTTGGGTTTGGTGCGAGGTGATCGCATCTTTGGAGTTCAACGTCAATACTCCAACCAGGACGATGAGGTACAGAACCGTTATCAAAACCAGTACCAGAACCGTTACCAGAACCAGATCCAGTACCAGAACCAGTACCAGAACCGGTACCAGAACCAGTACCAGAACCAGTTCCAGAACGAAAGACAAGGACGTCGCTATGGAGTCCAACAGGATCAGTTGGAGACTGTAAATCGCGATGATGAGAGTTTGGTGCACATCAACCGCCGACGCCTCGACCAGGACAACAACCTGGACATCCAGCAGCAGCAAAGGATCACCCCCGTCGCATTGGCTCCATTGGCGAGGGTCGTCGAGTCCTCGATCGTCCCATCCAGGATGAGGATATCCTAAAACTGATCCGCGGCGATGGCCGCCTGCAGTTGATGAGTGACGAAGAGATCCTTGATATGCTCAAGAGGAACCGCCAGCAGAAGCAGCAAAGAAACATTAACGATGATGATGAAAACGATGATGATGATGACGAGGATGTTGAACGCCGAGTGCGAAGCCGTCGCAGCCTCCGCCAGCAATCCAATCTTCGCCAGCAGAACAGCCGACGTGGCGAAATCCTTCTGCACAATCTCCGCCAGCTGGTGGCCCGTCTCAACCAGGAGGCCATCTCCCAGGGTGAGAGGATCGACCAAGGACTGGGACAGCAGCAGCAGCTCATCAACAATCCCCGCCTGACGCAATCCGAGCGATACGCCCTCCGACTGAACCAAATCCGCGTTGATTCTCAGCGCAATCGCGAGGTGCTCTCGCAGATTGGCCAAATCGAGAGGAGTCTCCAGGAGGTGATTGGTCAGGTCTTGAACCAGGTTAACGTAAACTCCCTTCGTGGTCAGCTGGAGGACCAACGCCAGTTGGAATCCCTGATTGCCGATGTCCTGCTCGGTCGCGTTGGCCAAGTGGGCATCATGAGCATCATTCGCCAAGTGGTTCAGGATAACAATGGCCAGCAGATCGATCGCAATGGCTTGGGCATCCGCCTCAGCGATCCCGTGGTGCAGCACACTCTCCGTCGGATTGTGAGGATCGTGGACCAGCAACGCGAACAGATCCTGGGAGCCTATCGCCAGGAGCAACTCCAAATGCGCGGTGTTACCATCAACGATGTCCGCGTGGACAAATTGCGCACTCGCATCGAGGAGCAGGAGTTGGATCTAAGCAACCTGGTGGAGGAGCAGCAGGATCGGCGAGTCCAGCAGGAGATTGTGGGTCGCCAGCGACGTCTGATCAGCAGGGACTTCACCATCGACATGGACATCACCTCGGATCGCGATCAGGAGGCCATAGTTCGTGTGTTCCTGGGACCCGCAGAGGATCAGCAGGGCAGACAAGGAGTTTCGCTGGACGAGCGTCGACGTGACTTTGTCCTCCTGGATGCCATCAATGTGCAGTTGCAGTCGGGACGCAATCGCGTGCAGCAGAGGTCTAATGACATCCCCTGGACCAAACAGGATGTTACTCCTCTGGGCGAGATCTACCGTCAAGTGATGCTGCAGCTGAAGAACCAAGGAAAACAGGTTTTCGGTGTTCATGAACTCGTTGGCGAAAATGGACGATTCCCCGAGCATCTGCTGTTGCCACGCGGAAGAGCCGAGGGTCTGCCCATGCAGGTCCTGGTGGTGGTTTCCCCCCTCGACCAACAGGAGCAGGAAATCGTTCCCGAAGTCAGCATTGGCATTGGATCCGCCTCCCTGCGGGATGTCCGCCCACTGGGTTACCCCCTCGATCGTCCCATCCGCGATGAGCAGAGCCTGCTGCAACTGTCCAATGTCCTGCTGCAGGATGTGGTCATCATCCAGGAGAACTAAGATTCCCAGTTAGGAAGTTTCAACCAACAACCGATCGACAGGACAAGCTATTGAAACTGGACCCTTCTGAAAAACCCATAACGAACCCTAGATTAAGTCAATCGAAGTTAAATCACTATACAATAGCAGCATGTTAAATACTCTTGTAACCAATTTATCTATACTTGTTATTAAAGTCCTCGCAAGCGATGCAAAAAAGCATTAAAAGTCTGTTTTTTTATTGAATTTATATTAAGGAGAATAAGAGATTTTAAGGAATTGAAATCTAAAAACAAGGTTCGATGGAATAAACCCAAAAGGATTTTAAACTTGGCTTAATTGACTCACACTTTCGCTCCATTTAAAAGCTCCAATTCGAAAAGTCTTATTTTAGGCTCAAAGGAAGTATCTATCAACCAGGCTTTTAATGGCTCTCCCAAAACTGCAATTTTCTCCTTATTGGAATTGACACTTTTCTCGATTTTCGCCCAAGTTGGTTAGTCATCGTTTTATCGCTTTTCACACCCCGCTCCCGTTCACCTGACTGGCTTTTCTAATTTCGAAAAACAATTTCAATGCAAATTGCATGTCCATCGGGGAAAGGGAGGGAGTTAGGGGAAAGGGGATGCCAATGAAATGGGAGCTGGTAGGGATTACAGGCGGATGCCACGCCCCCAAACAATGGCCGCCCACAGAACAAGCGGATGCCAGGATGGCCAGACAATGCAGGGACCAAATAGCTGGCAGGCAACCCATCCTGTGACTATAATAGACTTTTCTTATTCTTGCCACACAACTCAATTTGCAACAACGTCGGGTTGCTGCATATATACATATATATCCACGTATATATCCAGCAGAGAGCAGACGACCAGCGAAGCGTCAATTGCCAAATTAATTGGCCGTAAAAAATTGAAAATGAAAATATAATCACACTTTCCGTTGTCGAGCTCACGTTGTCACTGGCTGGCTGAGGTCCAAACGGATCCGGCCTTTAACCCTCTATACGAGTATATACGTCCGCTATAGAAGCGTTTTCTCATCAGGATATAGAAGCGGATCCTGGGGGAAAGGAGAGTGGTCCACCAACCAACGAACGGCAGACATTTCACCGCAGGCGTTTAAACGTTGCATTTTTCCAGGTCGACCTGCACTCACGCCTGAGTTTATACCCTGTGGAATAAGTTTTTGAAAGGGGTATTATAGAAATGTATGTATGCTTATTAATACTAGTTATGCCCAAGGATAAAATTTCTGATTTAAATTAAAAGCCTTGTTTTAACATTATCCAAACATTTACATAAAACATATGATATGATATATGTTTGAATCCCAACCTAAAGCAACAATAAAGGTAAAGATGAATAAAACCTTAAAAAAGTAAATCTTTAAAATAAAAAAAATTAATTAAGTTAACCAATAAGGGATTTGCACATAGATTTTATTTATTTGATGTAAGAATCAATTATTTAACTTATTTATTTATTTCAATATTCAATATTTATTTATAAATGTTCATAAATTTTATGTTTATTAAATATTCCTACTATTCCATTTTATTATTTATATAGTTTTCTATATATTTTATATTAAAGGCAACTTCTTAGTCGATCATCCTGTAGCAATTCCGTTTTTCTTTACCGAACGGCAAAGAATGTGGCACGTTGCATAATGGAAAAATGTTCGCACTCGACCTGATACTGTTTCCCCGACTTTTGCCGCCTCAATGCACTTTCATTATCTTCGAGTGGTTTGCCGTACATTTCATTTCACTTTGCTGCCACCGTTGTTGAGGTGCCTTTTTTGTATTTTGTATCTTGTAATTTGAAATATAAAATGTTGTTTTCTTTAGTTTGTTGTGTCTGATGAGCTGATTAGCGGTTTTTTGGCAGTTGGGGAATTACACAAGCTATTAGGCAGCTGCTTAATGCGAAAGTAATTATGTCTTGTTAATCAGACTTAAGCAGTGAGGGGCCAAAAGGGTATTTAACCCGTAAGTTTATCGGCCCCTTTCCCCATTTCCCCTCTTCCTTCCATTTCCAAGTTTGCATTGAAGGTAGCTGAAAACCGAAAACTTTTGTGATTAGCGAGAGGCCCTTGTTGCGGTTCAGATAGCGTCTTGAGAAAAGCCAGAGCAAGACGGCACTGAAAAAAATAGTCTGATTAGTTTCATTAAATACTAAAAAATGGATAAGTTAGTTGAATGTGGATTAATTCCCCATAATAACATTTTTGGTGCGAACTGAAAACGAGAGTAATTAATAGTAAAAAATACTAAAAATCGTATCTAAATTTAATTTAATAATTTAATTCTATATCAACATTGTTGCAATACATATTACATTTCCATAAAAAACTTTAATCTAAATATTGTTATTTAACTGATTTTCCGGATTTTGTTACATTTATTCAGGGTAATCTTTCAACTAAATCTTATAAATTGCTTATGCAGTGAGCTTGCCCTTTTTTTTCTAAGTGATCCTGATGCGGAAACGCTCGTATAATTTATGATCTGCCTTGCCGCTGTGGCAACGGAAATGCCGTCGCGTAGTTTTGCCGCGCCTACAAACTCCTCCTGATGTTTGCCAATTTTCGTAGCATACTATTCAGCGCCGAAAACTTTTTGGCACGCAAATTAGCGGCCACGTTTGTTTCGCCAAGGGAAATGGCAGGAGGAATGTTGCAAAACTTTTTCAGTTATGAATATAAAGTTTATTTATTAAGCAAACAAGTTGGCGGTCTTATCTGTGCCATGTCCTCTGATGGTCCTTTCTCTGTCAGTTCTTTCTCTGGCTGCCAAACAATTTCGCAGTTAGTTGAGCTTTCTAGTGGAGAAGAGTCCTGAAAGTGCTACAATCTGGAAAAATTTGCTTGAATGGTAAGAGGAATTAACTGAAGGACTCTTTTTGGTGGACTTCATGAAAGAAAAGTAAAGGGTTTTTGTGCTTTTTTCATACAATTACTTGTCATAATATTTTAAGAAATTATTTCGCAACAGAATAAAAAAGAACAATAAAACAATTATTACCTGGAATTTAAAATAGATACTGCTTTACCTATTAGTAAGTTATTATTAAGAAACATTCTCCTTATTAAAATTTATAAAAACAGTTTTCGTGAAAAGTATGTGTAATCAATAGAAAATATATTAAAGACTACAAATCAAAAAGTCATTAAGGGGTTATATACCTTTTTGAGCGAAAATAATGAGGGAACTTTGGATTTTTTTTTCATGTGTGAAGCAATTATTTTATGATACTGAGGTTATTATTTATTGATAGTACATGTTTTTATAGACACAATAAACGTTTAATCTTAAAAAAATATAAAAAACTTTCGAAGTTATGGCAATTCTCTCATAACCCTATTTTTTTTATAGCGGCTTGCGGTGACCACATGGAAGTCCAGCGGGTCAACTAAAATCAATAAACCAAAAAATTTTTATTAGTTTAGTATTATTTCTAGTTCGTCATTGAATTACTTCAAGAATATTTGGTTTTTTCTGCATACAGTAACAATTTGTTCAAAAAATTGATTTTTCGAGCTCTAAAAATTTTATTAAAAATTTCTTATCTGCAAAATCGAAATTGGCGCATAAAAATTGATTCAATGACGAACTCGGCACAATCATTACGAATATTTAAAAAAAAATTGAAGAAGATCGATCAAATAGTTCTTGTGCAATCGCGGTCACAGCAAAGGCACTTTTGGAAAAAAACGACTTCGAGATAATCGCATTCAAAGTTTTACGTTGCGTTACAAAGAGTGACGAACCGCGCCTCAAAACGCTGTTTTCCTATCGAACTATTATTCGGATCTCTTAAAAATTTTGGGAAAATGTTCTCTAGGGGATATACTTTAGGATTCAGCAAAAAAATTTTTTCCGTTTTTTTGAAAAAAAAAAGGTAGGGGAGGGTGGTCCCATACCGACCGGTCGTACCATACCGACCCCCCATGTTTCTCAGAGATGGCGATGCTAGCCGAATTGTCGGTAACTTCAGTGAAAAGCTGTTATAACACAGACATTTTGGAGATAGATAGCCACTTTGACTTATTTTGTTTCACTGCAATTTTTCCGTTTGTTTTGTTTCAACGCCTGTGACATTTATTTTTGAGCTTTACTGAACTTGAGCTTAAATTTTTTTTCTCCGCATAAAAATCGGAGAGTAAATTTTTCTGATCGTTGATAGTCCTAGCTTTCACTCACATAATTAGAATTACATCGCTCTTTGCGTCTTTAGTTAATGCCGAGCAGTTAATCAGAAAAGGTCGTGGTGGTCCGAAACCGACCGCTAGGTTATGGTCCGAAACCGACCCCCATTTATTGGCAGCTTAATATGTCATAGCGTATTTTTGAGGGAAAATATGAAAAAGTAAACAAGATTCAGTAAAGAAAAGTAACAGAAACATCAAAACACATCAGAAGAAAGCGAAGAGACAGTCATTAACGAGCGGCTTTCGAAAAACACGCGAAAACAACGCGAAAACTTACTATGAGAAAGGGGACAACTCAGACTTCATCAATTGACTACAGTGCCCTTTATTTCATACATTAATTTTTATTTTCTGGAAAGAACCTTCAATATATTTCTTAATAAACGTCAAAATCATTAAATTCTATTTTATGTTATTAAATTTTTCTGTTAAGAAATAGGGGGTCGGTTTCGGACCACTACTTTTGAGTACGACCAAAAAGTAGAGTTTTATATTTGCCTGAATATCTAACGCTTCAAAGCACCTACGCACTTACTAATCATTTAGATGTATAGTAAACTGATCCCTCTACATAGTAAATTTTTGAACTGAACTGAAAAATTGATTTTTCTCACCTTTATCGCCTTTGCCTTTTAGGGGGTCGGTATGGGACCACCCTCCCCTATATAACCCCTTAATGTAGCAAGTTGTGCAACCAAACCATCATCAATATGAATAAATACAAAATATTTAGAAAACCGCTCGACTGTTTGTGGGGCAAATCAACTCGAACCATTGGATTTGGCCACCTTTTCTGGTTGGACGTGTGGAAAATATTGGGCGGAAGGGAGGCGTGAGCTGCCTCCCAAATCAACTTGGGCGAAAAACCCTTCCTTCCCATTCCAAAGCCAGTCATTGAAAAGTGTACAATAAACATTTTTACACGCCGTCTCTCTGGTTGGGAGGCTATCAAGTTGAGCAGAAAACTTTTCGCTATTCATGCAGATGTACACGACAAAAAAATTGGTAACAAACGGAAATGTGATATACGCGCGGCAACCTAAACACACACAAAGGCTAATGGGGCAAGGTTTGCAAGGGGGCGTGGTGGCAGCAGGGGCGTAGGAAGAGATTCAAGGGGGTCAAAAATTACTTTTTATTTTGTATAAATTCTTTCCAGCTTACTTAACAGAAATACAACCAATATTTCTTGAAAGAAACACATTTTATTGAATTTAAAAAAGGTAGGGGAGCATGGGGCATTGTCGACAGTGGGGTAAAGTCGACACCCGTTCTTAAAAAAAAAACTATAAATCATATCGACGTAATTTTTTTACCGAATGTAGATCCTAAGAGCCCCACATTACCAACGAAGTTTGGTGGCATTCTGAGTTATGGAAAATTTGTTATTACGCCACATGTGTTTTTGGCACACAAAAGTAAAATTTTCCGATCGTGTGAAGTTTGGTTTTTTAAGAATTGTGCATTGCGAAGAGTTATCAAGGTATGTTGGCTTTATTCAGTAGAGTTCACAGAAGATATAAATGACACTCGTCTTAAAATTTTATTATATTATCATGATTTTTATGTAACTTGTTTGCAAAAATGTCGTGTGGGGCATTGTCGACACTATGTATGTGGGGTAAAGTCGACACCGACATTAAAGCGTGTTTGCCTCTGTGTACTGAACAAAATTGAATGCGTTGAAGAATTTTGATCAACTTTGCCATGTTTGCCACCCAATGGTACGCAATTATAAAAGGAAAACGGTTCCCGTAAGCGTGGAAAATATCAAAACGGCCATCCACGCAGTACGATCGGAAGGCTTAGCTGCAAAAAAGGCAGCTGAAAAGAAAGACATTCCCCGAGGAACATTAATTGATTGGCTGAAAAGGAAGTGGTGGGTAGATGGTTGTATTTTGTAAACATTTTACTTATTGACGAATAAATATTGATACCTTATGATTTTGTGTTCATTTTCTTCGAGTTTCAGGTATGTGTCGACTTTGCCCCAGGGGGGGTGTCGACTTTACCCCACGATTTTTCAATTTCTGAATTTGACAACACTTCAGATTTTTTGGTTACCACACTCACCCCCTTGACAATAGACCAAAAAACTTTTTGAATGTTATTAGCCAGATCTTTTTCGAATACAACGATATGCATTACATTATCAAAAAATATATTTTCACTATGAAAAAACGACTTTGAAAAAAAAGTGTCGACAATGCCCCATGCTCCCCTATATAAGTTTTAAATATCTTAAATCTGTACTAACTTAGCCTTAATTTTTGAGTAAATATTCGAATTATTTATATTTGTTCCTAACGAAGATTTATGAACTTGTAAAAATGTTTTAAAATAATCCCATATGAAACGCCTACGCCAGTGAATGAAATAGCCAAGCCAATTGTTACTGGAAAATATATTCAGAATATAAACACCCATACAGAATAGGTGAGATCTATAGCTTCGTGGCAATCGTCTCGTATTCTTCTCGGTCTCTCACTGCTCTATTCAACTTGTTTGTGAATTAAAATGAAGGAAGGAAAAAAACGTGGGACCGGCGTAGAGAAAAAACATTCATGCGTTGCATTGTCAAAAGGATTTTTTCTTTTCTCCGGCTTTTGTATGATTGAAAGACACCCACCTCAGTTTTCAATGGTGGGAAAACCCCCTGCTCACACCCACTTTATTCCATCTTAACTGACACGCTTTGGCGCATCGCTTGATAAGCGCAGGAGGAAAAGGAGTTCTTACTGGAGGCTTTCCTTCGTGAGGGATTAAAAATTGTTTACATAGAGACGCGCAGGACATTTTAATACCCACAAGAATTAAGGGTAGCAGGGGGTTAAACAAATATTGAAAGTTTTGCAAGTCAAAAAGTCTACCAAGAAAAAGTATATAAAATTTTTTAATTTTATATTTTTCAGAATACCTTATTATTAATACAAAAATTTTATTTAATTCTACAAATTCTTCTTTTTATAAATAACAAGCTTATGGAACTTTATTAAATTCAATATTATTAATTTACCAGAAGACATAAATCCATATCATTATTTTACCATTCTTTTTTATATTTAGTCATATATCTTTAATATGGTTCTGAACTTTAATTATTATTTTATTATTATTATTTGAAAGTCTGGTTTTAAAGTAATATTACAGTTCAATATTTACATAGGTATCCATAAGTCGTTTCCTTAAGAAATAAATATTTAACCAAAACAGGAAGATCCGGATCCTTTGAGATGGCGGTGAGATTACGAGAACCGGAAAGGATACGGACACAGGTGCGGAGGATGATTTGGGGAGAGATGTCCCCATTTCGACGTGACAGATTTCGTTGAAAAACTAATAGTTAACAAAAAATGTTTTCAATTACTGTTGCTGTCACAGCAAAATCAATCAATTTGCAGCCACAGACACGAAAGCCATTTAATTTCTATCCCCGCACTTTTCCATTTTCCTTATCGGTTTGATATATTTTAAACGCAAATTGATTTTGTGGCCACAGATTGCAGCGGTAAATGCATTTTACCCTGGATTTCTATTAAACGCTTATTTTTTACACTTTACGGAAACCCTTTTTTCCCCATTCCTCTTCTGTGATTTTGCCAACTAATGAGGTGTGAAAATGTGGGAATACAATTTTTGCTGCGTTGACTCTCTGCACTGCAATTAGAATGAATTTATGGGCGGGCGGACTTCGCATTCTGTGCGGTTGGTGTTGAGGATAAAGAGATGAGGCGAAAGTATGCTATAAAAATGGGATTTGCCTCGAATTGGTTGCTGCTTATTTGCTATTCACACCACAACAATGTAAACAATGCCCGGCCCGAGGACACCCCACCCCAAGCCAATCCAAGCCACTCTCCCTTATCCCCTATATAGTATCTCATCACCCCCGATCTGCTCAAACCCACAGGCGACAGTGAAAAGCAATAAAACGCTCTTTGCCCAGAGACAGAGAAATACCCACAATGCCAGAGCAAATTTGTTGCAAATCAAAACAAATTCCAGGCCGACACGCACACAAAAAACTCACTATAGTTTTGTAAAAAAAATAACCACGAAGGGTAGGTACTCTTATTACAAATTAAACAATATTAATAATGGAGCAATTCTTCTAAGGTTTAAGTTATGTTTTTTAAGATGGGAAAAAACTTGTTTGTGACTTAAATATTTTTGTAAAAAATTACAGTTTCATTTTAATATATTTTACTGTTGACGAACATCCTTGTTTGGTATATCATATAATCTTAGTAACTAAATTCAATTATTTTGAAGCAAAGATACATCCAGATAATAAATTATGTACATTTTAAAAACAATTTTTTTGTTCCCAAAAGCATGAACTTAAGGAAGTTATTATAAAAATAAATTTCACATATAGACTAAAATAATACACTTCTACCAAGAAGTAAAGTGCCTCACAGTTTAACCGCATTCGTCCCTCTGCACAAACCATACACCCTTCAAAAAACGAACTTCGGCCATCAACTTGATGAAATTCCACAACAATTTATGCAATCAGTTGGACAAAACACCGAAAAGGAAAAGAAATAATACAAATATGAGATGGGTCGACGGAAAGGAAAACCGTTTCATGCTGCAATGCAGAACCAGGAAATTCCACCCACTAAAATCGCGCAACCCGGCAAAATCCCTCTTAAGCCTTTTTAAATATTTTTGACACGTGCGCTGCAATTATTTTATTACCCAAACCGCCCATCGCCCATTGCCACCCAAACACCAACCGCCCACTCTATATATATATTTTGTCGTGTGCACCGTGCCACGCCCACTCGATTGCAAACAGCAACAACAACAAAAAGGGCTGCGGGAAGAAAAAATATATTCGTATTGAGGGAGAGCGGCAACAATGGACCGGCAATTGATGCAATTCATTGAAAATTTTGATGGCAACTGTTTAGACTAAAATTGCATTAAGTCACCAAAGGCTTTTGTTGCCGAAAAGTGGAACTGAATGCCAACCCAAACAATTGCCAATCATTTTCGCTTTCGCGCAATTGCATTCACAAATTTTCGAACGTGCGCCCACCAATGTTAAAATAAAAATCAACCAAAATGTTGTTTTAAATACGCGTCTATTCCGCGCTTAAATAATCTATGGAAATTATGGTCGGTGTATGCACAAACATACATTCGTATATATATATTTTAATAATGATGCCATTTGTTTGGGCATAGAATTTTTGTTGCGACTGTTTGTGTTGGCAATAAAATTTGGCTTTGCCACATAATTCAAATTGTTAATCGCGTTTAATGGCGGGCATTTATCAATATTTTCTTCATGTTGCTGAATGCAAATTTTCGTCCTTTGGCGGGGATGAAGTTTGGGGCAGTGAGAGAGATGAAAGTATCCTAAAGCTACCCCAAAATGGGGAACATCCACACCAATTCAAATGGCTCCTTCATTGGGGGTCTCAATATTGTGTTGACAAAGCCAAAACAAAAATGGCGTATGTATAGCTACAGAAATTTGTGGTAAAGTGGGTTAGGAAGCGGTAGCTTAAGAATTTTAGTCAAGAGTTGTAATCATAGTACCAAAAAGGAGTTGAAATTATGCTTAAATGTTAGTTTAAGTTTAATAACATTTTTAAGAGGCACAAAATAGTTCAGCACAAATGATTTTATAAAAAAAAAGTTCTTCAAGGTTGCTGCTATTTAAATAATGTTTTAAATATAACTAATTTTTTTAAACAAATATTTTTTATTAAATAAAAAAGAATATTTTGTTTCTACGATGATACACTATATCTCCATATTGTCGACCAAGTACAACCCCATTTAGAATGGGGCGGAAATAAAAGCGCAGCGGTCACAGCTGCATCTGATTTTGGGGATGTCCCGCCCTCTTCTTATATAAACCGCCCTTAGCTGTGAAGTTTCTCCTGCCCCAGCCAAAACCCCCTGCCCATCGTGCTTTTAATGCGCACCATTGTGTCAAGATAAAGAAACGGAAATTAGCACGATAGCAGGAAGTTGCCATCGCCGTTGACGTTGTTCTTGTGCTCCTTCTCGTTGGCTCCACAAAAAGCCAAGGCAAGAAGGCCAAGACAGCAGCGATAATAAAAAAAAGGGGCAGCGGAGACAACAACAGAATGGGGGCGTGAACAGCCACTGGCAATCGGAATTGGAGTCAAAGTCGGACGGCCACAAATAATAATGAAAACGGAAATGAAATACAATACCCGAGGAATGCCACAGAAATGGAGATGGTCAAACAGGGGATGCCAAATTTGGTTCTCCAAGAAGGACTTTCACTTATCAAGCTCTGAGATTTTGAGGCATGGAAAGCTGGAAAATAATTTAAGAGCAGTAAAAACAAAAAATTCAATAAAATACAAAGCCTAAATTAAAAAAAAAAAAAACATATTATGTATTCTAAAAACTTAGTTGGTATGGGAGTAACTTACAGATATAAGAAAAATTTAGGTAAATACTACAAGATCAGCAATTCCTAGTCAAAAAAAAAAAACCAATTAAAAGATTTAGTAAAACTTTAAGATTTGATTACTTTAAATACATTTTTTTATGACCTCATTTTGTTGGGTCAGCCAAATCCCCAAAAGTACTTTGATAAGTCTAATTCCCAAACCCCAAGCTCAATCTGGTCCCAACAATTGCAGAATTAATAAGCCCAAAAGTGTGAAACAACTTTTCGTTTTTCCTTTTTTTTTAATTGTGGGGATTTCGGTGGCATTTTTTCCTGATAAACCGCACGCAAATTAGGCGCAAACAAAATGAAAAGAAAGGCCAAGAAAAGCGAATGCTGATTGTCGTCTATTCAGTTCATTTTTTCGTTTATTATATTTTTGGTGCTCCTTCGGATGAAAACGAAGTTGCGCACTCGCACACAAAGTCAATTAGGCAAAGCGTCGCTGCCAACAAGGTGAAAACAATTCGCATTTAAATTTGCGCATTCTTATAAAATTTTCGCCGCGAAAAGAGGAGGAGGGTGGTGGTGGGGTGGTCTGGGTTGGGTGGTGTGATTTAGTGGGCGGGGGTGTGTGTAAGTTGGCGTAAAATACGTGCATATTATTGCGCTTATCTAGGAACAAACACGCCCAGGACTCCATTTCCCGGCCTGGACCCACAGATGATGAGGACTTCTCCTTGATGACGACGATTCCTGTGTCTCCCTTTTCTCTGCCTTTTTGTTACGGGGAATTGAATGGGATTGTTGGTGGTCGTATTGTGTGCATTTGTTTTTATGCGAATGTGCCAGTGACAAACCAGCCACATCCCACATCCACTTCCCACATCCACTTCCCGCATCCACATCCTCCACCACTTCAAACACTTCGCACCCGTCTAAGCAAGACATCCTTCCTTAAACGTTTCTTGCCTGCAAAATGATTCCGTAGCCTCTGCACGTAGAGAAATAACTTGTAGTTTAAAACAGTTTTTTTCTTTATCTTTCAACATACATCAAGGTTGTAAATCAAAAACGTGTTCTTGGATCCATTCGTAAATTTTGCATTCAATAAAAAAATTTAAAGAAATGATTCGATACCCAATATGGTTTTATTTTTAAATGTTTTTTCTTTTTATAAATGTAATTATTCTCGGTGTACTTATGATTGTATGGCACATGCTTGTGAGGAGTTTGAGTGTGGTTTTATGTGTGCATTGTATTAGCCTGGCATAATAGACACATTTAATTTTACTATTATGCCTTTTTGTTGTCATCGCATTCGTATAATAAACCGTTTTCGTTCGTTTTCAAGTTTCTGTTTTGGGGCGGCGAAATCCCCACTCTATTCTGTGTCCCATTTTGTCAGTCATTTATTTGATTTTCCACAGAAAAGATGCTTGGGTATTATGTGTATGCGAAAGAAATTAGAAACGATCAAGTACGAAGGTTAAATAGATATGTTTTATTCAATTGGATATTTCAAACCAAAGATTTAAAAGATTTTTTTATTTAAATAGAATATCAGAATTAGAGAATATTATTTCTATTGATTTACAATTTACAATAGGCATTATTTCTGCAACATTTTGTGTTTTACTGCCACAGTTTAATTTGAATTGTGCGCGTGCTTGGAAAACTATAGAGATATGAAACCCTTTCCCACAAAATCATACTAATTCAGACATATGTGTTTCCATGAGGGAGGATTCAATTAAGAAGTTTAGGCACTTAGCATATATTATCGCATAATAGTTTTAGGCCTGGCGATGAAAGATTATCACATCCTTCAGAGTTTTTGTTAGGACAGGGGAACCCATTCCATCAAAGTCCTGTCCCCAACCGGTCCAAACAGAGAGTTCCACAAGTAATTGAAGTTTGAGACCTTCTCTAGTCCCTCTGGGCAATAATAGATGTGGGGGAAATCGGTTGGAGCTATTTTCATCTTTAGATGGGTAATCCGCTTCATAGAGTTCGTTTAAAGTGGGTTCAGAAAAGGCTGTTGGAAAAACGCGTTCAAATTTATTCAATCCTTTCTTTAGAGAGCATCTAAAAGTGTCTAGATGATAACGAAGTTTTGATTTGTTTGGTACTACTAGATAAATCTTTGCCTGAACAGTGATATCATCTTCAGATGTTATATCCAAGCTGATACTAAAAGGTTCATGATTAAGACGATTTTGTCTTGCCACAAGATGTCTCCTCAGGAATTGCAAATTATTTCGGTGCGATTGAAGCAATTGCTGATCAATCAGATTAATGAGATCCGTGTCTATGTTTTCCTCAAAAGTTTGCAGGGGACTGACTTTGATATCAACTATTAATGGAATCACTTTTTCTTTTTCTACTCTTGATAGATCTTTATATTCATAACCCATTAAAATTTCATTCAGGCGAAAGAGCAGCGATCGATATATGGGATCTCTGAGGTTCGAAGTGGATAATCCCAGCATATTGGGTTGATTTACTTCATTGCCATTTACAGCCAGGCTTAGTTGCCTACAAATGTGAAGATAATTATTGGCTATCATTTGTCCTGCTATTGATAAATTATCCAAGGGATTGTTTTTATGTTTAACTGCCTCATCGATTTGTTCGTTAAGGTTTTCTACTGTCAAATTTAAAATGCGTCTTACAGCTTCCATATTTAAAGAGGTGGTTTTGTAGGGAACTCCATTGGTTGTAATTAAAGGTGGATCAATAAGATGCATCGAGCTCTGTCCTGTTGCCAAATCCTCCATGGACAAAGCAGCCACAAGTTGCTTTAGATTGTAGATATATAACTGGAAATTCTGAAAATGTGGTCCCAGTGCCAACTGATTTTTAAAGTTATCTTCATTGAAGGATCCTCGAAATGCTACCATTCGATCACCATCAATAATAATAGGATTGTCGATCTGTTCTTTCGCTTCTTCAATGGTTATAACCAACCGATTTATGAGATTGTTCCAATGTGAATTTAGTTCCAAATCAAGACTTAGATAGGCTACCTCTCTTTCATTGTTTATAATCAAAGGATCCGCTGGAATGGGTTCCTCTTCCCACCAAGGTTCTCTGGGACTACGGAATCGCAGAAGAATATCCTTCCATCTTCGTTTGGGTGTCACCAATCTGATGGGAGTCAATTGATGCCAGGCGATTTCCTGTGCCGCCAGGATCACCTCCTTCTCGAAATAGAGATGTGGCAGCACTTCATACATGGCTGGCATTCGCAGATCCTTCGTGTCCTCCCTTTCGGCCAATGCCATTTGAAGGGCATTTACAAAGAGCAAGGGATTAAAGTGAATCCTAGCATAACAGGCGTTTTGCTGGAAGGAAGGCCAATCCTTGGCCAGGATAAGGAATCGATAGACTCCTAGCAGGTTCTGGGGCATTTCCTCATCCAGCTGATTATATATTCCAAAAGGGCGTGTCACTCGATTCTGTTTAACACGCTCCAGAAAGTCGTTAATGTATCTCCAGGAGCCCTAAAAAAATGTATGCATTAATATAGATTTCAAACCACATGTTTTCCAATTACTTACAATTTCCTTATAATAATAAACAAAGAGAATTAAAATTTCAAAATAAATTATCACTTTTCAACGCATTTGAATAATTGTTCTTTTTTATTAAATAAAAAAATTTTTTTAATACTCACTTCTTTATATTCATTGGGATCCTCGTTTAGTTGGCTTCCCATTGCAATGAGCTCCTCATTGAGCAAAGGCTTATGCACTTGGAGCAGCAAATCAAGAAGAAAACGTTGACGACCTTGCCATTGGTTATAATTGACTCCTATACTTCGTCCATGTGGATAAAGCTTCCAAGGATTTCCAAAACTTTCGATCCCGATTTCAAGCGTAAGAAAACAAAGGCAAACGTACATTAATCTTAACATTTCGAAGCAGACTGATCAATGACTTGAAATAGCTTTTGTATATATGGATGCCTTGGTAAGCCAAAGGTTGTCTTGTTGTTTGTAGATAAGAAATTCTGGACTTCGTTATCTCCGAGGTATATTGTAGGCTTGGTTTACAAATTTGAGAGGAGATTAATGGATCCCTAACATCGGATAATTTTAACTTTTGACTACTTGTAACTATTGGATCTGACAATAAAAAATAAAATGTACAAAAGTTTTAAAACAAATTCGTTTTTATTGCCTCAACAAGAAGACTTATGAAATACATTTACAAAAAACCAAAGACTCAGACCAAACTTTTTTAAAATACTTGGTAAATGATACAAATTATAGACAAATTAGTTCCTATTTCAACTTGACATTCAAAGGAATTCAATGGAAAAGAAAATTGATCGTAAAATATTCGAGGTCCAGAAAGGAAAAGCTAGATTCTTTTTGTAGTTTGGAGTTGGCCAATTAAGGTATTTTTGCTTCAGCGAGATATTCTTTGGCGATTTCTGTGATGAAAGGCAATGGAGTAGTGGTTAGCGATGCATCGATGGGATCTGGTTGACTCGTTGGAATTCTCCTGGTTTCCTAAGACTAAAGACTAATTAAACTTATAGGTATACTGGTATCTAAGGGGAGAGGTCTCCCGGAATGTTTCGGTATCTGAACCATCGTCCTCATCCCCCGACGAGGGTGGTGTTTCCAGCATGGGCATCGAGAGGTCCAAGTAGGCATCGTTTGGATTGCTGCTCGCCTGCTGGAGGATCCCATCGAAGCTCTCCACGAGTTCCGCGAAAGTTGGCCTTGCACAGGATTCAAAGTGCCAGCACTGTCGCATCACCACATAGATATTCAATGAGCACTTGGCCGGCTTCTCCATCCGCTGACCCGTAATCAAGTAGCTGTAGAGCTCCTCAGCGGATAGGATATTGGGATAGGGCTGATCTCCGTAAGTCATGATCTCCCAGAGAAGCACTCCATAGCTCCACACGTCGCTCTGCGAATCGTACTTCTTCTCCTGCAGCGACTCGGGTGCCATCCACTTGATGGGCAGTCGTCCGTTGGTGTTCTTCCTGTAGTACTCCGTATCCTGGATGTCCCTCGCCAATCCAAAATCGGCGATCTTCATTACGTAGCCATCGCTGACGAGGACATTTCGGGCTGCCAAATCCCGATGGATGCACTAAGAGTAGAAGATGTTATATTATTAATAATTATTTTTTTTAAACAATATTTGTAATTAAAAAGTATTTATTTTTATTTGCAATGATTTACCCTTCTAGACGCGAGATACTCCATTCCTCTAGCGATTTGAAAGGCGAACTTGGTAAGCTCCTTCTCGCCCAGCTGCTGTGGTGGAATCAGAGGTTTGTCGTCCAGATAGCCATCGCTACCACTACGCCGCTGCGGAGCACCTGGTCGATTCTGCTTGAGGAAGTCCTTGAGGTTACCATGTGGAGCATACTCCACGATCACCCAGAGCGGTCCTCCCTGGCTACAGCAGCCGAGCAGGTTGATGATGTTGATGTGCTTGCCGATCATCTTCATCACCTCCATCTCACGCACCAAACTGGCCATATCCGTGTCCGTGTGCTCCTCCTTGACCATTTTCACGGCCACAATGGTCTCGGCCAATTGGGGACTTCGGGGCAGACCTTCCGCCTCCGCCATTACTACTCTGCCAAAAGCTCCTTCACCAAGAATAGAACCCAGGTTGAGTTGGTGCCTTGGGATCTCCCAATTGGAGTCCAGCGGGAACTCGTACTCATTGAAACCCTGGGAAGGATCAGCACCACCTGTGCCCGTTGTGGAAACAGTGGTTCTCTGCTTCTCAATCCTGATCACCGGCATTTGCCAGTCCCCGGAATTACAGCCACTTCCCTCTTCATCACCCGGTCGATAGATGATCACCTTCTTGGTCCACTGGTGAACCGTTTCGATGCGGAGCTTCAGCAGCTTCTCCCTTCGCAATCGACGGAGCATGAAGGTGATGAAAACACTGCCCAACAGGAAGAGAGCCACTATCATTATGGCAGCCAAAGTGAATCCAAGTGGATGGGCGTGAATCAGGGCGTAGATCTCCAAGGGCGGCAGATGGCTCACCACTCGCAGATAAACACTGGAGTTCCTGCTGCCCAGGTTATTGGATGCCAGACAGGTATACCAACCCTCCTGCTCGTAGGTCACATTGTTCAAAGTCAAAACGACCGAATCATTCGTCACGGTGAAGTTCAGTTTTTGTATCTCCACGGAGTCAAGACCCTCCAGCGATGCATTCCTGAGGATAACCCTCGTCCAACTAACCGCTGGATGCAGATCCGAGTAGACGGTGCACTTCATCTCCACCGTGGAGTTCACCTTCACCGTTTGGTTTTGCGGCACCATGATTATGGGTGCGGATCTGGTGCGATCGTTGACCTGAACACTGAATTCAAAGTGACTGCAACCGAAGGCGTTGCACACTTCGCATCTGTAGATTCCCGAATCGTCACTGGTGGCCTCCACGAACCGGAGGGTCCAGTTCTTCTGGACATAGACACCATATGGTCGCTGGAGAGGCTTGTTGTTCTTGGTCCAAGTGATATTTGTCAGACCGGAAGATGGACAGGCAAGATTGACGGTATTTCCAGATAACGAGTGGTGCAGTCGTTTCAGTTCCTTGGTAAAAACTGGAGGACTTTCGCCTTCAGTAGACAAGGCACTACCAGAATTTCCTTTGGTGTCCACTCCACTGGAGGAAGGACTAGGTGATGGAGTACTCAGTGTTGGAATGACACTCATTCCACGAGGTGTCGTCGTGTCCAGATGGTCGTGCAAATCCAAATAGGCGGCGGCCACTGTGCGTCCCACCTGATTTTCGGCAATGCAAATGTACCAACCTCCGTCTTCCAAGATGACATTTCCCAGTCGAAGCACTTGGGGTTCATCCCTCTGAGTGATCATCGGATCAAAGTCCACTGGAACTTGGGACTGCTCTTTCAGTCGCTGCAGAACATCCTCGATGTTTGAAACACTCTGCTTGTGCAACCAAGTCATCTTTGGCTCAAGGGTTGAATCCTCCAGCAGGCATTCAAAGCTGACATTCTCCTCGAGAATACTCGTCACATTGCGTGGATATCCCTGCTTTAGAACGGGAACTGTATGAACCCTACTGATCACCTCCAACTGGGTGGGATTACTCCTTTGGCAATCGTGTTCCACACACAACTCGCAGTGATAGTTTCCCGCGTCCTCCGGTTGCAGTTGGCTTATGGTAAGCGACCACTTCTTCATCTTAATCCGACCACGTCCACCCAGAATCTGGGTGTCGTTGTGCAGCCAGGAAATATTCACTCCCGTTGCCTCCGGATCTGTGGGACTGCAGCTCAGCTGGAACAGACCACCCGCCGATCGTTGGACCAACTTGGGAAGTGGTTGTAACAACTTCAGGGATCGACTTTCATTCAGGGGCTGAAAGAAGAGATCCGTCTCCGGACTTGAGTGTTCAGGTTCCACCCTGGAGAAGCTGGCTATGTCGTTGCCCACAGTTTCCTTAAAGCCAACAACCAGTGAGACATTGTACCATCTATTCTGGTTGTCCAAACATCCGTAGTTTCCAGAATTCCCGGCTTGTGCCCTTTCAATTCGCAAATAGGGATTTCTGAGCTGTAGTTTATCTTGGTAGAACCATCTGGCCATGGGTCGGATGCACTGCAGCGTGATGTCCATGTCGGAGAGGAGGTGCCGCTGGCGGGGAGCGTTCTCTGCAGTCACATCGATGTAGCAGCGGTGATGGCCAAAATCGCATCCCAAGTCCGGAGATGCCGAGACGAGCGCAATGATCATCAGCGTGATCGGCACTTTTGCCATGGTTCAAGTGGATTCTCGCGAGTTCAACAGCCACCAAGTGATTGTATCTAGATGCGCACAAACATGTATCGATACACAGTGGCGGTCAGAATAATAGATCATCCAGGGTTTCGGTTATTTAAATCCGATTTAAGTGTCCTCCAGCTTTAGAAAATAAAAAAAGGGAAAAAAAAAATATTAATTAAATGAAGAAAAAGTTCTAAAACACATCATACACAAATGTGCAGTAATTATGGGTAAAAGGTCAAAGTTCAATTGTAGAGAACTTCTGTAAGCATATTTGCTTTATTTGATACAAATTCGTATTTCACTAGCTACAACCCCAAACAGCTTTATAATTCGTAAAAACTTTTTTCAGATCACAATTTTTATCTTTTAATAATGTATTTCGTTTTTTATCCATGGCTTTAAACCGTTCACATATAAAGCTATTATTTTAACCGCAACTGTATGTGGGTCGATAAATATTGCCAAATCTCAGGTTCTCTTTTTAACTCTTTGGAAGCTCCCCTTCGATTGCCTCTCTGTGTCATTTTATTTATTTATTATTATTGTTTAATATTTTATTGCCAACACGGCACACAGCCAAGTGAAGTCTGCCCGCACCAATATGCAAAAATCCAAAGGAGAAGCAGCAGCGAAGACTGTGTGCCTTGCCTCCGTAATGAGATTGAAGACGTGGTCGAAGCCACTGGATTGCCGGACACACTCGTTGCCACCCACTCCCCATCCCCATTCCACGGGGGATCTCCATTATAAGTTGTCTATATTCGACAATCGGCAAATAGTGTTGTTGGTGCGGCATGCGTTTCTTAATTTCCATTCAACAAAAACCGAACAGTTAGAATTCCACTTAACAATTAGTTGAAATCAGTCGTTACAGTGGCTTGAAAAACTACTATTATTTTATAAATAATTTCCTAGCTATTTGCCTTGCACTCACAAATCAAACAACAAAGGTGTTAAACAATCTCAACGCCAAATCGCGAAATTCCCAAATGATGCCATCTTATTTTAAAAATCACCGAAGCTACTTTTAAATTCTCTTTAAAACATTAACTCAAACCAAAAGTAAACCAAAAGTAAAAAAAAATTCTTCTAAATTAATTTCATAAAATATTTTAATAATATTTTAAACTATAAACCAACTTGCATTTAATAGCGTGATTAAAGCAAGAAAGTACAAAAAAGTGAAAATTATATGAAGTGTATTTAACAGCATGTTGTTCGGCTACTTTAAGTCACCTAATGTTTACCCTGTAAACGTTTATATATTTTCTAGTTTAATGATTAACAATGACTCTGGTAAATCCCAAAATGAATCGAAAGTGTGAATGCAAGTTTATAAAACAACTTCATAACAGTTCTAACATCTTTCAGAAGCCGATACAAATAAGTAAAGGACAAATCAATTAGCAAGAAAATATCCAGTTCAACTTTATATAGAAATCTATCTCTTTTTATAAAATATTTTATTTCTATGAATTTTTATCTTATTTCTTAATACTCATATTTTTTTAAATCCTTATAATAAACACATTTGTTTATTTCGGTACAAGTTGTTTCTCATAAAAATCAAGATGTTCTTTAACCACTGTGCCGTTTTATAAAATTATTTTATTGTTTGTAAGACTTGCATCAACCGTTGCGATTGTCATTGTTGTTGTTAATACTCTGCTAGTGCTACCAGTAATTGTTGTTTTTGTTGCTATATCCGATATTGCCGCTAGCCGTTTGACTTCAGGCCAGATTTATGTATGCACACGCGTCGCGGGTTTTAATTTATTCAATTCCTTTTTTTCTCATTTGTTGCCAAATACGAGTCAATCGCTGTATTTGAGGTATGTATTATTGCTTTTCTTATTTAATTTTTTTTCTCATTCAGCCAGTCGTTCAATATTATTCGATTTGAAGCCAGCGCGCACATGGCCAAAAACGTTTAGCTCACACCTTTTTATCTAGTGAATTATTATCGAGCGAATAAATTTTGCACGTTCCCCATTTGACATTTCAACTTGATTTTTCAGCTATTTTGAGATACGAATTTAATACAAATTCATCATTCAAACATATATTTTATATATTTATTAAATTTGATTTGATTTTGGAATTCCATATGACTGTAACGAAATTTTTTTTATTTTTTTCAAATCAAGTGTTCTGATTTCCGTTCAGTAAATTTTTTTTAAATACTGTACTGTTAACATTCCAATATATTTATATATTATTTATTATATTTATTCATTTTATTCTTTTGTATTCACTTGAGAGATGTTGTTTTTAAATATCTTTGTTTCTCCTTTTTCAGTTAGTTGATTTTGAACTTTTGGCTACACTTGACATGCTTTGTATTTATTTTACTGCTGGAACATCTCTCTTTTAAATTATTTTCGGCTTTATTTTTTGTTTTACTGCTGCTTGTCACTGCCAATGGGAATATAATTCTTTTCTGCCATGCCACAACCCCAAAGTCTTTGACCAAAAAATCACGTTCTTTGTCTTTTATTTGCGAGGAGCTATGGAGGGAGTCGAATGAGACCACAAAAAAACATTGTCACCATGTTTATTCGGCTGTCAATCGCGAATGAAGCTTGGATAAAAATCTTAAATCTTGGAAGGGAAAAGGGACAGGGCAAGGCGCCTTGCATTTCCGCTTCGTTGCCAACTTTTAATTCCATTTACCAGGCAAAAGAGAGAAACTAAAAAAGTGTGGAGGGTGGAGGGTGAGGAGGGGCCACTTCCGTTGCACTAACCGTAATCCGTAAAGTTTGTGGGAGGAATCGAGCGAAGCCAACCGATTGGCTTGAATGTGCGCAAACAACTGAAAGTAACGATCGAACGGAAGAAACTTTTACGATGTATAATACCGAACGTGCCCGATGATCGCAACGATTCAATCCGAACGGTTCGCTTCGGTTAGGTTCTCTGCAATAATGTTTGCTAGGATCCTGCGGCCAAGACCCTAACTATCGGCTATAGCTACCTGATCGAGGTGGTCCCCCTTCTCCCGCATGTTGCAATTGTTTTTCCTCAGCGGTTTCCTTTCTTTTTATTGCTGTTGTTGTTGCTGTTGTTGCTGCTGCTGCTGAGTTCTTGTTGGTTTTATTCTAAGCATGTTTGCGGTGGCTTCGGACTCGTTGAAATTCTTTATTATCTGGCCTTCGGCTTTGGGTTCCCTCCCTGTTTGTTTGCTCGGCGGCTTAATTTATGCAAAAGAAAATGTGTCCATTGTCTTAGTGGTGTGCAGTGTACGTGCGCATGCGCGGTAATCGCATATCAATAAGGAAATATCCGTTACGTGACTGATATCCCAAAAAACAAATCTCAGTTTCTGGAAGTGGCAACCAGCAACTCCCGCATAGCATAGATCCAAATCCTGATCCAGATGCCATACACGTATAGTACCCAAAAATAGTTAAATACATTTTCGTTGCACTTGTTGGGTCGATGGGAACAAAAAAGAAACAGTAGGGAAAATTTGAACGCATCGGTTAACTGTGCAACCTGGCTACCAAGAACTTTCCATAACTTAGAACCACTTCCGGTGAAGGAATAGCCAACCAGCGTTACAATCCCTTCACAACAACTGTCGTGTTTACCGAGGTCGGAATGCTTGAATTAAAAAAAAATTATTTCAATTGAAATAATTTGAGTTTTATGTATAAACCAAACACAAAAACAAACTAATAGGTTTTATTTTTAATTCTTTATAAGATGTTCTTCTTCAGCCTTTTCAAATTACTAAGTTAAGGAAGAAATCGATAACATCATCAATTGTTTAGAAATAAATCAAAAGCTGTATTTATATCACAATACTATAACAACATATTAATTTTTAATGTCTCAACGAGAAAGCATACAAACCCAAAGAATAATCCCTATGTATGTATATACAAATATACAAAATAAAAATCATAGTTGATAATATTTGCTAACCTAATTAAGTCTTTGTCTTTAAGCCAATGTTGCGCGCTTGGCCACAAACTCCCTAGAGCTCTTCTCCTTGTTGGTAAAACGAGAGTACCTGTATAATATATAAAAGGTAAGTAAGTAAGTACAAGGGAATAATATTAAAATACATACGTTTTGTGATATTTGGACACATCGGAGGCGCTAAGGGACGGCCTTGTGGTTTGGAAGGACTCTACAAGGTGTTTCTGCTTCAAAAGATTTTCTTTGGCAACTTCTGTAAAGGGAATTCGAAACAATAAAGATATTATAAATATTTATATAACTTTTGTCGCAGTTTCCGGTGCCCAGCGTATCCAACTTACCTCGTGTCCGAATTTAGCTAGCGCCTCCTTTACCGCTGCCATGTTTGCCGAGGTCAGAATGCTCTGAATATCGGCGCCGGTGTAGTTCGAAGTTTTTCCAGCAAACCATTCGAAATCCACGCACTCATCAAGGTTGAGGGTTGAACTGAGAGCCTCAAAGATGCGAACTCGAGCTACAGCATCCGGTAGAGGACACTCGACCAGGCGATCGATGCGGCCGGAGCGAAGAAGCGCCGGATCCAGGAGCTCTGGCCTAGAAGTGGCTGCTATCACTGTGACTCCCTGCAGACCCTCAACGCCGTCCAATTCGGTTAGCAGTTGATTTACCACCCGATCGGTGACTCCGGTAGAATCGTGACCACGCTTTGGTGCCAAACTGTCGAACTCGTCGAAGAAAAGTACACAAGGACGGGCACTTCGAGCCCGATTGAACAGATTGCGAACATTCTCCTCGCTCTGGCCAATGTATTTGGCAAGCAGTTCGGGACCCTTGACAGAAATTATGCGCAGATTCCAGGATGAGGCCAACTGGGAGACCAAGTAAGTTTTTCCAGTTCCTGGTGGTCCGTACAGGAGTACTCCTGCCTGATTGCGAAGGGGTGAGGCATTGAAAATCGTTGGATACTGAAAGGAAATACAAGGATTATAAAATCATTTTAAAGAATTAAGAAAAATGTGTAATTACCCGTGATGGCCACATAAGAACTTCCTCGAGCACACCGACAACTGACTCCAAACCAGGAAGTTCCTCAACTCGCATTTCATTGGCCTCTGTCTCGTTTCCAGTCTTTTGATTGCTTTGAATACCCTGCAGGCAGTAGGAGTTGGTGTGCTCCAAAGACTCAATAAGCTGATCGTTTGTTAAAACTGGCTGGGCCTTGCCTAAAAACAATGCAAATTGTTTAACAAATTATGAAGCTCAAAAATGTGTATCCTATTTCAAATAATAAAAATACTTACTTATGCGATAGGCATAAAAGATGGCCCGCTCCACGAATTGGACAAGATCACACTTCCGATAACCCTCAGTGAGGTTGGAGAACTTTACAAGATCCAGGTCCTTAGACGAACTGATGTGGCTGCATAGCTCACGGAGGATTATCTCTCGATCGGCCCGCTCCAAACTAGGCAGGCGAGCAACAGTTTGAAAGATATGCCTACCCCTGGGTGAACTTAACCGCTTGTTGAGTGTCTGCAGCTCGTTGACGGTGGCAATTACTGCAATGGCATTGTTGCTGGTGTACTGAACAATCAACTGGTGAACTGTATCCGCCATGCGGTTGTAGTACTCCCCATCCTGGCTGGACTGCTCGCCAGCGGAATGGGCCAGCACATCCAAGTTCTCCAGCACCACGATGGCAGGGGCATGTTGCAAACAACTGGTGAATATGTTGCGCAGATCCTTCTGTATCGACTCGGTCTTGCGGCCTTTGCTTCGCGATCCGTAGAAGAACTCGAAGTAGCAATAGTCCGGTTTGCGCGTCAACTGGTCCAGGATGCGCTCGACAAGAACGCTTTTACCTGTTCCCGCGGCACCAGTAATCAACACATTGCACTGCCGCATTACGGAGTTTTCGGCATTGAGGCACAGGTTCATGCGCAGTTCTTGGACTATCTGGTCCACAATCTTATCATACTCTGGCAGTTTTATGAGATCCTGAACACTAAGTGGCGAAGTCAGTGGCGCCTGTTCCTTGATGATCTCGGCAACTGGACGCACAAGATCTGCCGCATAGATTTTGGACTCTTTAAGGAACTGGGCGTCCACCACGCAATAACGAAAATGCTCTGGTAGTATTCCGACAGTAACGAGCAAATCGTCCTCTAGCCGCACCACTTCCTCCTGGTTAAATAGCATTGGTTTCTGCTGAGTTCTCTCAATGACAAATCGCTTAAATGCATTTTCCATGATCTTGTAATGCGTTTTCTTGTTGGCAAACAGCTCAATTTTCTCCACAAAGTTTACAACTGTAGTTTTCGGCTTAAGAACAACTCTCTCCAATTCCTGGATATTCAGTAATTTCATTAGATTAGCATTAAGTTCAATCGAAGAGTGAATTGTGCCGGGTAAATCGTCCTCTAGATCGTCTTCCTCATCCAATGTGCGCACCCGCACATAGTAATCCTTATCACCGGCAGTGTGCATACAGTAAAACAGATCCAGATCGAAGAACTCTGGCAGATGCTTCTTGTTCACATAGACATCCGATTCCTGGGCTTTTTCCCGCCACAAACCTCGAATAACGCGGAACTCAAAGCTACGCGAACTCTCCCTACGCAAATCCTTTTGAGACGCTCCATGTGATCCTGTCGCTTGTTGCGTTGAATTGTATTCTTTACATTGGACACCGTGGAGGAATGCGCCAAGGTATTTGGCTTCTCCACCAGTTCATCCTTAACCTGGGCAGTGGTTTTACTCCTAGATAATTTTGAGTTATCCTCAATGGCACCATTTGAATCTCCATTTGTCAGTCCTTTGTAAAGATTGGGTGCTACCACAAGTTCCGTGTTGTGATCGATTCTGCCGTAATTCATATGCGGCTTCAGGCGATCTAATAAAAAGGTAACAAATCAGTAAAGACATATTGTATTCAATAGGAAATATTTACCCACTGTCAACGCCACTTGCATGGACTTGTTAATCCAAACAATTAGAATCTGAGTTGAGTTTACAATGCGGGTTTGCTCCAACACACTGCCGGAAATCTTTTCAGTGCTTAGTTCCTACAGAAACAAACGGTATGATTAGTAATATTCTATTAAAAGCATCCCTATCTATTTAACATATATAAAATATAAACATATAAATATTTTCTGGGGTTGTCTGAATCAGCAATAACTTGTGTTTTAATCCCACTAATTTTGATTTTCTTTGTTTTATTCAGGCAACTAAACAAAATAACTAATACTTATGCTATCTTGAACCACTTTCTAGTCTTTCCTCCCTTTCTTCCAATTAATTTAAAAAATCAGCTTTAAACGGTAATTTGATTAGCACATAATTAATCAAATCAAATCAGCAGGTCAATGGCAATGCCGGCCAAGCAATTGCGGTATAAATAAAGACCAAGCGCACGCCCGCGCCAAATGCTAATCCGATATAAACTAACTTTTCTATTTTTAGGCTGACCGCTGCCGGCCCCGCCGCATAGCAGGCGAAACCATCACTCACAATGATCTCCCAATCCTTGGACGAGACGGGGGTAACGTGGACGCTGCGCAGGTTGAGAACGTCAGCGATGAGCGCACACTTGACCAGATCATTCTCATGCAGACCTACGGCAAGAATGGGTAAAATATGTTGATGAGTCTTTCTATAGGAGATAAGAGATGCGGGGCAGATGGCCGGAGTCCAATATTACGGCACATTGGCAAGCGATGCACATCCGGCCGTTAAGTAATGGCTTACCGATCTCCTTGGCCGCCCTGGCATTGATCCCAATCTCGGTGTCCTTGAGGCCGCCGCCCCTTTGTGGCGCCCAGGAGGCGTAGTGCACCCGACCATTGTACTGCAGACTCAGGCAGCCCGTATCCTAATCGGAATGGTTAAACGGATTAATCTTAAGCTTATCTAATCTGGAAGGCCAGTGGACTTTTGGACACTTACATAGGTCGAAACGACACCGTAGTATTGATCCGGAAGCAGCACAAAGTTGCTCCTGATGGGCCGATAAACTACCTTAAAAGTGCGTTTAAACATTCTCGACGTGAACCGTATGCGAATTTTATCCGTTGCTTCCCCGGTTTAATTCATTTTTGCACTGAATTGTGCTCTCTGCGGAATTTACATTTGCTCTATTAGAGATGGGAGGCATCAGCTGTACCGATACTTGCAACAGGTGAATCAGCTGCTTAGTGATGGCCCTTTGACCGATGTTTTCGGTTACTGCAGTAGCTGCTACAACCAATTGGAATTCAGTTGGGACAAAACCAGTATTATTTAATACGGGTTTTTTTATATAATATATCTATTAATATTTTCCGAAGAAAAACGTATTTCATTCTATCATTAAAATTATATTATTTAATTCATCCAGAAGAATAAGGATAAGCTTAATAGCATAGCCACCATAAACCAATGCTATCAAATAGCTTTGGAACAAGAAAACACACTTTGTTTTTGGCTAATTTATTGGGTTAATAATAATTTATTTAAAATAGATCAAGTGTTTAATATAGTTGTGTAAATGTGTGTACAAAAAAATCCGGCATTTATATTTATATATAGATTTCCTTCTTCGTTCATCGTATACCATGCTGGCGTCTTATCAAATTAAATAACACAATATTTAAGTTCTAACAATGCAAAGCGTGCTAATCGTGTATTTTTGCATTAAAAACGCTTCCACCTCGTTATAGTTTGCGCTATTTCCTTCTTTTGGCAAATTAAAGAGAAGACATTGAAAGGATATGCATAAGGATGCCAATGGCACTTGTAAATATGTAAATACAATAAAACTGTGCTTATAGTTCAACTAAATTCGTTATTGCATTTTTTTTAAATATATATCTAAATATATATCGAGAGAAGACACTATCCAAAGAGATTACAAAAGCTTTTTAAATAATAGAGTATATCTGCATCTGCGTGTTTTTTGCTGCTTTTTAGTAAAACTGCTCCATATCAGTCTTCTTAAATTTGTTGTGGCTCGTGAGAATAAGTTGGCTTATAAATGGAATATCTTTTAATATAGTTTTATATATCCTTTGTATAAAAATTCTAATAAAATTTTATAAAATGTGTAGTTCTTTAAGTGTAAAACATTCTAAAAATGGTTTCTTCTGGCATGCAATATTTTGGCGCTTCGTTTGAGTTATTGTGGCTGTGTGCGGGTGAAAAAAAAGTAAAAATAACATCAAAGCAGAATATTTAAATAGGAAAATATACATTAGTTTAATATTTTATACTCTCTTCTCATACAATTCATTGCTTATATGACTTACTAAAAAATAAAATTAATTAAAGTGTGGAGTTTGGTTCTCCATATTCATGCGGATTTGCCATCTCTGATGGATGCAGCAAGCATTTCCAATTTGGTTAAAACTTAAGTATAAAAAATAAAATTAATTAGTACATATATAGTTTTATATATATGTATGTATATATATGTACACAGGTTACAAATTTAAATCAATATTTAACAATTAAAAATTTGATAAATACAGCATTCGAATTTTCGAGTTCAACCTAAGCTCTAAGCAACCAAATTAAAATGCGTTTTTATAAACAAAATTTTGGCGATAAAAAATGTCTCTCAAAACTTAAGGCGAGATTCACAGAGGGGAGGATGTTGGGCTTATGGATTTCGGTGCGTAATTTTCCATATCGGATTGGGATTCTCGGATACGGTAAACAATATCCGTCTCGACTTAGAGTTAAGTTGTAAAATATTCGAAAACAAAGGATTTTTTATGGAAGGGAATGTGAGTTTTGTGTCTGTGTACGAGTGTATCGAAAACAATTTAATCGCCCAATCACATATTGCAGTATCTGTAATGTTCTCTATTCCGTTTTTTTTTTTTTTTCTGTATGATTTTTGATTTTCGATTCGTTGCCAATGCCCCGTCGTCGTCGTCGTTGCATCTCGATATCTCGGTATTTCCTGTCTAGCAGTCCATCTCCTCCAGGGTTCGTGAGAGGCGATTATTGTCGATCCTCCGGCGCTGAGATCGCCGCACAGCGTCCGCCCGCCGATAAGGCTCGCTCTTCAGACCGAGCAGGATGTCCTCCAGGGCTCCGTTGTACACCTCGTCCTGTTGCAGCAGCTTCTTCTCGCGCACCGAGTGCGCCTTGCTCTTCAGCTCGTTTATGACCGCATCCTGCAAGGATAACGCGCCGTTTGAGGGCAACTGTTTGCATTTGGGTTTTTTGAAAGCGGAGCGGGCCCAAACCGGAGTAGGATTAGAGAAAAAGAAACAGGTTAGCAATTAACATTAAAACCAACACCAAGCAACAGAACATTTATGATTAATTGGTTATTATTGTGGGTACACATGGCCATTATTCCGATCGGTATATACATATATACATATTTGGAATATAAAATTTTGTTTAAATGTTTAAGATACATATGTGATTTATTAAAATAAATTGATTAGTAATCTTTTCTTGTTTGCATAGATATTTATTTCAAAGCTTCTTTTTGTCTTCATTTATAATAATTTAAAAATTTCAACATTTTCTCTTCGAATCATTCAAATAAGTCAATATAAAGATTGTTTTTTTTTTTTCATATATATTTTAAAAGCTGTCAACAATATATTAATATTAATCTTCAAAACAATTGTCTGCGAGCATGTTCTGGCACGAGTCCAAAATGTGGAACGGCACGCATGTGAGATCACAGTCAAAGTGGATTGGAATTTGCAATGGAATTAGGGGATTAGGCAACACAATGGCGGAGGATTAGTCTGAACAAATACGGTGTTAGGAGACAAGTAGAGACAAGCCAGGCGACTTACACTAATGTGGGAACTTTACACAAAACAAATCCCGTCACATGCCGCCCACACAGAGCAACACAACTATGTAGGTGGTTGGTAGAGAATGGTGGTTCGATTTTTTTGTGGTGGTGGTGGTGGATTTAGCGGGGATTTGGGGCACGAGGGGCTGAGGCCAAGTCCCCCCATTGAGTTCCCATCCCCCAGTTGAGTATTAGACAAGAGTGTGATGCGATTTGTGTGAGTCAACCAAAAAACCAAGTTAACGTGCTAAGTTTGAGGAAGTGGCCGGTGGGTGGATGCTACGATTGGGCAAGCTGCTTCTGTTGCTGATTGGCAAAGTCGAGCAGGCAATGTATTTGCTGCTGCATAATCAAATCAAACGAGATCAGAACAAATCATAACAGGTTATCACAGGTTTGAAACGATAAGTGCAATAAGAGATTAGATAGGTAAATGAACCCGTTTCGAGGGACTTGGCCACCCAAAGATGTAAGGACTCGGATTGCGTGCGCTTCACGTTCGGTGTCCGCCACTCACCTGTTGCTTCTTCTGGTTAACCTTGTTGCGCATCAGCACCTGGTCGCTTTCCTTTTTTGAAGCCGCCAAAGCAGCCGCCTTCTCCAGTCGCAGTCGCTGCTCGTTCTCCTGATCGTGTTGCTAAAATTAGGAAATATATAACATGAATAAGGTAACTCATCAATTATTTTACAATATACTCACCTTAAACGCTCTTGTGAAGCGTACGATTAGCGCAAAGAAAGCAGCAGCATCGGCATTCCGCGAGGAATCGCCAAAGTACTCCACGCACTCCTTGAAGGCATCCTGCGCGTGTCGCAAATCGCTCTTGATCTTCTTCAGCTTGTCCTCGCTGTTGTTGAGGAAATCGCGCAAAATGTGCGTCTGAGCACCCTTCACCCGCAGCTCGGCCTCCTTGCGAACCAGCTCCATGCCCTTCTCCAGTTCCTGGACATCGGCCACCACGTTCTCCAGTGCAACCGACGCCGCCTTGTCTGTTCCATACAGCTCACTATCGAAATTCAGTAGCTCCGGGAACTTGGCACGAATGGTGGCCACAATATAGTGCAGGAGCGACGACCGCTTGTCCGTTGACTTCGTATCGATCAGCGTGTCCAGCGATTGCAGCTTGAAGCCATAGGCTGGTCCTCGTTTATTGCTGTTCAGATAGTTGCCAAAAGCAAGCACTATTTCCAAAACCGCCTTGAATTTCCGCGATTGTTTCAGGGAGGTCGAAGCTCCTGCTATCGATTGCACTTGCTAAAATGGGAAAATAAAATATGATTAATAGTTGAATAGAAAACTTTAGTAATTTATATTATTTATAATTGAAATGCAAACATTCGTAGTTCATATTTATTCATATTTATGAGCATGAGTCTCTGTTGAGTATTACTTTGTAATAATATGTAAAAATCAACGAAACGGCTGACTAAGCAATTTGTCATACAAATCTTACATTTGTCAGCCTATTTTATATCATGAATAAACAATTAGTGCTTGAAAAAATATTTGCTCAATAAGCTCTTATTTAAAAATGAGTAAGCAAATATTTTAAAAACATATTTTTTTAATATTTAATTTGTATGTCCATTTCCTTACCGGACTAATGAGATGTACGATATCGACAAAGTTGCCCATGTAGTTCATGATGGCCAGCTTGGACGAGATGCGTTCCACTCGCGAAAGCTGCAGCATAAACTTGTCCTCTTCGGTGAGCAGCTGCTGGTCCTTCCGCTCGATGATGTACTCCTTGTACGATTTGACCTCGGCATCCGTGGGCACCATCTTCTGCAGCAACTCGACGTTCTCCAGCGAGAGTTTCTTCAGGTCCAGACTGTGGATGGCAGCGATGACATCGTCAATGGGCATTCCCAGCTTGCGACGTGAGATTGCTGAAAGCATTGAAGAAAAGTCAGTTGATTCAGAGATGAAAAGGAAATTTCAGATTACTCACCAATGTTTCTTAACCTCGTGTGCTCCAGCAGTGAGACATTGTCGGGTCTCTTGAAGCGCTTGCTGGACTGCAGCGAGCCATCGACCTCGGTGCCATTGCTGCCATTCCGCAAGGCGCCGCCAATGCCAATCTTGAAGCACTCCTCGAACTCGTTGAAATCAATTTGCTTGAAGATCTTCTCGTCGTCCAGCTCGTTGAAGATTGTGCCACGCACCTTAATAAAAGAAAAGTTGATTAGTTAGTTCGATAAAATATATTCCCAAAAATTCACTTTATTCCTACCTGATTGGGCTTCAGTGCCACCCAGTTCAAGGTGGGCAGCTTGTATTTCGTGGGCACCTTGCGCTTGATGGTCATGGCTCCATCGGGAGCGGGCATGGAGCCGGCCACTGGAGGCGGCGGCGGCTGGAAGGAGCTTAGCATGGGCGGGGCATGTGGCGGCGATTGCGCCGTCGATGTGAGACTGCCGTTCGGACTGCCCAGTGGACTGAATCCGGGCATCATGGGCGGTGGTGGCGGAACGGGTGGTGCTGGCGGCGGAGGCGGTGGTGGAGCAGCCGACGCTGCAGCGGGTGAGGCGGGCATGGGAGGCGGTGGCGGTGGCAATGCAAGCGAAGCTCCCCCGAACTGGAACCAGCCAATAGGCTACCGTTCGACAGAGAACCATCTCCGCTGGAAGCGGATCGAGGCAGAGAGCGACTCAGTGTCTGCAGCTCCATGTTCTTCGTGTGCAGCAGCGTGTCGCGCTTCTTCAGCTCCTGCTCGTTGTGCTGCAGCATTCGTTGCATAACGGTGAGCTCCTCCTCCAGCTTCTGCCGAATCATTCCCAGCTGTTCTCGCTCCGTCTTCAACGTCAGATTCTCCGTCTCCAATTCCGCATACTTGTAGAGGAACTCCGAGTTGCGATCGATTTCCCGCTCCAGCTGATCCTCGAGCTCCTGGACCCGTTCCAAGGCCGAGGTCTTCGTCTCGGAATCCTCCATCAGGGCGGCCACATCGAAGACATTGTCCAGATAGGCGGAGATCTGTACCTTAAGCTCCTCCGACTCCGTCAGCCGAATCCTCTCCAGATACTTGTCCAATCCCAGAGCTGTGAACTCGTACTGCAAGTGCACCCTGTAGTTCATGTCCTCCACCGAGTGCACCACGATGTTCATAAACTGCATGCACGCCACCATGAAATCGATATTGAAGGCCTCGAAGTTCATGAAGTACTCCATGAGGGTCTGGAAGCGCCGCTTCTCCTGGCACACATCCTTGAAATTGTCGAAGGAACCCAAGATGATCTCGTGACCTCCTTTGACCAGACAGATGGCCGCCAGGAGCTCCAGCACCAGGGCCTTCGTCCTCAGCGACTTGTGAATGAGACTCAGGGCAATGCAGTTGATGGCCTCGCGATGCTGGATGACCATGTTGAAGCCATACTTGTTGTTCATGATGGCACGCAGGCACATAATGGACACATGGATGTCATCCGTGGCGGCACCCATGTTCAGTTTGGCGATGTGACGCGATCTCCGCTTCAAGCTGGGACTATCCAAAGCATCGGCAATGGTGGGACGCAGAAAGCCATAGGACATCGAGTGCTGACCGTGCTGCTGCCTCGAATCCATGAGCATGGATCCATTGGCCAAACCATGACCGGCACTGCCGCCATGCGACATCACACCACCGCCGCCACCGGGACTGATGGAACTGCTGTTGCCCAACACCATCTCACCGCCATCGCCGCCACTCGTGAGATTCAATCGCTCCTCGGAGGCGCACAGGACACCCTGGAGGCGCTGTTCGTGGCGCATCATCTGCAGCCGGAAGCTGAGATAGTCGACCAGGGCATCCAGACCCTGGTTGCTGTCGTCCAGGAACTCCTTCACCCACTCGATGTGGTTCGTGCGCAGCGAGATCTCCAGATCCCGGAGCACCTGGGTGGACGTGGACTCGCCGACCATTTTCCGTTTCTGACAAAGAAAGTAGAAGAGGTAAAGCTGTAAGTGTACAAAGAGAGAGAGAGAAAGAGAGATAGAGAGAGAGGAGGAAAGGAAGTTAGGAAGACAGGAAGCCGGAAACGGGCGACAGGATGCGGAGTCAACAGCAGAAGGACCAGGATGGGGATCGAATTTTGGATCAGTGCAGGTGCCAGGTGAGGATAGGTAAACAAATAAAGAGAAAGAGAGAGAGAAGATTGGGGGAAAGAGGAAGAGAGGACAGTGTGGGAATCGTGGTGTGTTGTCAGTGTTGTGAGTAGAGAAATGAAATTTACACATTAATATTGGAACAACAGATTTCGATTTCAAGTAGGGTTATTAACATTGCTTTTTTATTTTAGCTTTGGCCTTATAGTTGGTTAAAAAGTTATATGATTTTTTTACTTATTTATAAATTTAAAAGACAACCAGAAACCACACTACAGAAACTACTAAGGAAAGCTAAAGATGAAAGAGATTCAGGATTAAACGTACCCGATGACTTCGTGACGCCTTTGGATCTAAATATGTGCGCAGTTTACTCAAGTAATGTGAGGGCGGATCCTTTGCCTGCACCATTTCCTGTAAGAAACATGATATCCTTTAATATTTGGCTAGGATAGGATTTTCCTAGGATATAGATTTATATAATACAACATATAAAAAAACATATTCTAGGTAACTATTTGCAACTCTCAAGAATTTTCTTGTATTTAAATGACATTGAGCAGAAAAACTTGTTGAACGACTGAACTTTAAATTGATTTTATGATACACAACTGAGTGACAGGTGACAAAGGCCAAACAAATTAAATGTTAATTGATTACAACTCCAGAACTTCGTAAACTCAAGACACTCGTACCTAATATAGTCGTAAATCGTTTTTTATTTCTGTTAAATGCAATTCACACGTTGGGAAAACTTTTATTAACGGCTACACAACCCATAGAAATACACTATTCGCTTCCTAATTACTATTGCTACCTCCATCGCATTTATTGCTGCTGCAATCATCTTCAGCGGAGTTACCCAAGTCGCTGTTCAATGAACTGCCAGCGATCGGGCAACTTTTGGAGGAGGATGGGGGATTTCCAGCGATTCCACATGCATTAACACTAGACCGAGACTTAGCGGCTTTTACTTTTGTTTTTCTTTCCGAGCCTTAACTGCATATTTTTGTACATGTTTATGGTACTCCAAACCCCTCGGCAGTATCTTGGATACCCCGATACCCCATACCCCGATCACATAAGCATCGATGGCTTGCCTAACTTTAAACATTTCCAAGCATGAAGCGTGGTATACTTGTTTTGGCTTGCGTCTATTTGTTGTTGTTTTTGGTTTTTTGGGTTTTTGTTTAACTATGCCAACAACTAAGGCAGCCTAAAACCAAAAGCCACAAAAACAGCACCAACAACCAACAAACAACAACCAACGGCCAACGCATGACTACAACCTAAACTATGTGTGGGTTTTGGGTTTGGAATTGGGATTGGGTTCGAACTGCAGCAGCTAGAGAAAAACCAGTTTCGATTCTTTTTCCCAGTTGAAGAGAGCTGGAAAAATATCAGCGCTTTCGTACAACCAACAACCACAGGTATTCCTATTCGTATACGTATATACGGATATGCAAACCGCTGCAAGCGGCTCCAGCGATTAAAAACTGCAATTTATCGCCGTCATAATAATTTGCATTTTGTCACTGTGAGCACGAAGTGCAACTGAGGAGCCAGAGAGACAGGAAGACGACGAGGACCAAGTCCCTGGGATTGGCCTCACCTCAGTCCACACTCCACACTCCACTCTCCACTAACTCGAGTGGCTAGCTTCGCCTCCACCAACCCACCATCATCACCGGACCTGTCCGTCCTTTGTCTCCACGGTCCGTCTGTCAGTGGGCTGCGTTTTCATTCATTTTCATGACTAGACTAAGTTTAAAGTGGAACTGTGGAATACGCTGGATATTGTAGAGAACAAATGATGCATGAAAAAGTATTTCTAATAATAAATACAACTCCATAAGTATCACAAATAATGCAATAAATAAATTTATCAGAATTTTTTAGAATTTTTATCAGTGTTCTAGTTTTACAAACTGATTATGTAAGGCAACTTTGCATTCCCATTTGCAATGAAAACCTTTGCCCTTCTACCAAAAGCCCAAATTTGATTTATACCGCTATTCATTTAGCAACTAATGGATTTCGTTACCAATTTCGAACGCTTGACCCACAGTGCACGGGGGGCCTGAATTATGGAAAACAGGTCTGGGTTGCAGGCATGCAGGCGGCTGGCTACAAGGAACCGGCGACGAAGACGACGACTTGGACAACAACAATAGCCGTAGGAGAATAACAGCAGCAGCAACAACAACAACGACGAACCGTGTTGGGTGTTTATGATATTTTATCGTATGGCTGAAAATATTTGACGCGAGTACCAGGTTTTCGAAGAGTGTTGAGCATTCCTTCCTCTGTTCTTTTTTTTTAGTTTTTTTTTTTTTTTTTTTTTTTTTTTGAGAGCTACTCCACCAAAATGCCGATGGCGAATATATTATGCCTGGCGTCGCCGTTGTTTTCCGTTGTTATTTTCCTAGGTGCAGCTCTTGAAAATTCAGTGACCCAGTTGCAAGTGAGATGGATAGATAGCTGCTTGGATGGATGGATGGTTGGATAGATAGAATCCACCAAAACAAGAGGCACGCTCTAGCGAACACGTTAATAGTTTCGTCATATTCCAAAAACAGCGGTAGTTGAAAAACTCACGCAATCTAGATTTGTACATATAGCATATAAAATCGCATATATACAATTTACTGCCCTATTCTAAAGCAATTTACAGTCGTACTCATTGCCCAAAAAGTTTTGGTGTTTCGGATTCAGCGAGCGAATTTATATCATTAAACACTCTGATGTGCGAAGCCGGAAAAAAAACATCAAAAAGCGCGAACGACAAAACAGCACGCACTGCATAATGATTGACAAAGCTGATATACACGCTGCATATATATAATTATATATCTCGACAGACAGAGACATATATTTAAACACATGTCCTACAATTTATTTATGCCAATTCAGCATTTGTTGTTTACCGAAAATGGTTTAAAGGTCAAGAATTCGAAAATACTTAATTAAAGTTCTATTGTGTACTTGTCCCTGTATCTAAATTAGTTGAAGTATAAATAAAGTTAAGTTATGACAGTAAAATAAATATTGGAATAAGTTAACGCAATTAAAGGCCTTAAATTCCTATAGATGTCAGTAACTCAAACAATATGCGTCATCTGAAAGGTATTGTAAACGATTAAGGCAGTGGTCTGCTTTAGGAGCCGAAAAAAGAGCGTTTTTTCAACAATTTTTTTGAAAGGGAAGGAAATGATTGCGGTAAACGAAATTTTGAGACGATATAATATTATATTTAAACTTTAAAAAACAATTTTTATTATTGCAAATAATTGAAATTAGCGGAAGTTGTAACGATTTTTCTGGGGCGCCTAGAGTGTGCACTTGTTAATCGGTGCCGGTGATGGAGTTCGTGCGATGCATCTGAAACAGTGGAACCAAATTTTTTTTACTTTTTATAAGTTCCTTTTCTATATGAACTAAAAAAATTCCGAAGAAATGACGAAATTCCAAATTTTTTCTAAGTTTGAAAAAAAAATTCGCTTTTTTGGAAAAAAAGTTCACTTTAAGTTGCAAAACAAGTAATTTAAATAGTACTTTTATCCATTTTTTTTAGTTCAAATAGAAGATAATTCAATACTGAAGCTAGATCACTTTGGTTTTTTTCGATCGGACATATATTTTTTTTACTATGGCCGGCACCGTTTTCCAAGACTTGTGAAAATAAAAACTCGAGAAAACGGGCTGTAAAGTCTGCCCGAGCATACGAACCTGCTCGACGCTCGGCCACTAAAACTGATCTAGCTTCGAAAATATGTCGAATTGGCCTCTAAAATTTTGAACACATATTCTTGGATAGTTTTGGAATAGATTTAAGACAAAAAAAAAAAATCGATTTTTTGAAGTCTGTAAAGCAGACCACTGCCTTAAGCTTATAATCAACAATGTTTCGTAGAAATCAACAGAGAAATACCTGATAAATTTCTGTTTACAAATACATATAGTAAGCCTACATTGTTATCACTTGAATTTCGACGAAATCAACTGTTTGGGATCAAAATGCACTATTGGAAAAGATTGAGTTTCTTTGTATCTTTAGTATCAAGATTTCTCACAAGTTGACCTGCGTGATTTTTTTCGCAACCGAGTTGTAAGTCGCTAATTGAAAGAGAATTTCGTAAAGTTGCTCAACGTATAAACGCCTTTGGCATTCCAACTGGTCTACGCACACACAATTCCATTACGCAAAGCCATTTGGTAGAGCTTAATTAGAGCGGCGCCCGGTCCACTCGACCCTCCCATCAGTTTCGCAGCCCAAAGGTCAGCGTTCAAGGTGCCGACACCAACTTTATCCCCTCCCAATCTATGCCCATGTTTCTATTATAGCCCCCTTATGAACTGCGATCAAGAAAGGGTCCAAAGTACACAACTGGGAAAAAGAAACAGAGTTTAATCTGCAAAAACACCCAGGAAGTTCGGAAGTCGATAGCAAAATATTTTTAGCAAAACTTGTAAATGTGTGAGTGTTTTGAATAAATATTTAATAAAACCGTCTTGATAAAAAAAACTAAATATATTTGTTTCATTAAAAAAAAAAAAAAATTTGATTTCCACTACTTACTTGATCACATATCATGTCCCATTTCTTCTCGTCATCGTAGTTACGGAGTAGCTTTGCTTTATCCGGTGGCAAGTCCATCGAAGCCTGTCGCAAAAAGATAAAGAAAGACAAAAGCAATTCATGAGTGTTGATGCACCATTACGCAGATATACATATATAAGCAGATATATAAAATGGTAAAAAGCTGGCTAAAGCTGGAAATGGCACTCATCCAATTGGAAAGCCCATTAAAGCCCAAAACACACTCTAGTGTGGCCCATTAATGTCTTCAGTCTTGCATCTCTGGAGTTATTTCACCGGAGCAATGTTTGCCTGCCCATGCAAATATTGAATTACTTCAGCTGCTGATCGTTGATCAGAAGATTACTGAGAGAGAGTCGCCGCAAAAGGCAAACTTAAGTGGAAAATTCTTCACAGAAACAACAAAGTTTTGCCCTATTTACCACACTAATGTTAAAGTGAAAGTTGCCTATCACATTTGATAAATTAAAAGGATAATAGTAGCAACAATGTATCTGTACTTTTAATATGCGACTACACATCATCTGAAACATATGTATTTTTCAGATTTAAACTGCAGCTCACTGAACCTGAAAACAGAGTCAAACACTGCGAAGCAATTTACCTGCCCAACTGCAGACGATTGTGTAAAATGGTTAAATGTACCATTTAACGGGAGGGAATGCACCATAATGAAATCGGCAAATATGCTTACGTGACTTCAATTTAATTTTTCCACTTTTTCTCCTTTTTTTATGGGTGCAGCTGCAGTTGAAAGTTCTAATTAGACACACAAACACATTTATGGGATGAGAGCAGGAAAAGGGTGTGGCAAAGATGAAGGGGTCTTTGAAAAATGCAAAACGTATACCCAAACAATATTGGATGCACAATTGGTACATAATGAATAAAAGAAAGGTATTTGGTGCATTGAAATGCATAGAAACGTAAATGATTTCTATCTCTTTGCACAGATCATCATTAGAATAAATTAGAACACTTCGATCCCAAGATTCAAACTATGGAAACTTATTTGAAATTAATAGTAGGTAAAATAAGTATTTATTCAACAAATTGTATAAAAACATGCCACACAATATCAACACAAATTTGAATACATTTTAAGGATTTCATATACAAATTATAAGGATTATATATTACCATACCCAAACCATGTAGTAAGAGCAATAATTAATTAACCTTTCTGATAGCTGGCTATACAATGTTCCTAATATGTATTTTTTTCTATTCATAAGTTGATAACGAATTGCATTTTGTTCAAAGTTTTTTCTCATTCAATTACTGCAAATTTACATGACGCCTCGCAGTATATCCGAGTGCTGTTCATTAAGCTAAACAATTATTACAATTATCGTTACTTCTAGCTTTGTTAATTTCTTTATACGTGCCCATTGCTTAATAAATGTGCAATATATTTCCCATGCGCTGAGGGTTGCGAATAAATGCGGGAATGATTGCAAAATTTATTGATTAATTAATTGTAATGTTATGGGTGAGCCACTGGGCCCCATACTCCGTCCTCCCATTCGATTCCACTCCCAGTCCATTGTCCGTTACGGTCTGAACCCATCAGACTGAGTGATTTGCCTCGACGCGCTTTTCATAATAACAAAACAATAAATAAGTAAATAAAAGAGTGCATAAAAAGAGAGAATAATAAACAAGGTGACAAAGACGAGGGCTCTCTTCAATATTTATGCCAAAGCAGACAGGCTGTTAAGCGAAAAGTAACTATACATATGTACATATGTGTACATATGTAGATTGGACATGTTGTACATACGTTGTACATAATGAATTACTTGACCGTCATACCGGATACGCATTTTAAATTTGTTTTATTTTTGTGTTCCTCTATCTGAGTTTGTGTGTGTGTGCATAATGGGGAACTACGGGATTGTAGTTACTCCCCCTTTTCCAATTTAGTCTGTCTACGGCTATGACTAATCTTTGTTAAAGTAAAAATACAAAAAAAAATATATACAGCTGGGCTACTACCATGTAAGGAATAAGAACATTTAAAAAATTATAATCTGTGGCAGTTAGTGATTTAAAATACAATCCTATATAATTATTCATTCTCTATAAAAAAAAAAAAAAATAATGTACTAGAATTTAATGTCAATCTTCTATGTTTAACTTTTATTTATAAATAAGTTTCCATATTCAGAGCAAACCACATGGCGCTATTATAAAGTGTTTTTCATGCGAATCATGAACATCATCAACACATGTGCTTAGTGAGTCAATCAATCGCGTCATTTTAATTTCCACAATCACAACTTTCATAGGAATATAAAAATCATAAAGCCTAATCCTGCAGCGAACCGAGCTTAAAATAAAATTGTATATTTTTAAATGAATTAAATAAAAAAGGGTGTCCCTATGATTTATAATTTGAATCATCTAAAGAACATTGTAAATATGTAGGTATATGCAGAAATAAAATCCTAAAGAAAATTCCAATTTTTTTCAGAACTTGGCATCTGTTTATTATTTCAAAGATAAAAAACGCCGAACATTTCTTTTTAAATGCACGTGCAGAAGACAATGACTAATTTTTGCTGGAAAAAGGAGTCACGCTGATAATTTTCTTTAGTTCCCAACATGACTCGTTATACCTTCGATTCATCTCTTTTTGTTTTTGGTCAACAAATAAAGAAACGCCGAATCTGTTTCTATCAGTTTTGTTATCGCACATACGATTCCCATGGAGTTTAAAGCTAATTACCGTTTATCCACTCTTTCAGCATAAAAAACAGATGGTCTTATGTTTTTATCATTAGTCGGTTTTTTTGCTAGTTTTTTTTTTTTTTTTGCAAGCCGCAAAGGAAGTGAAAAGCAAAGATAAACTTATGTTTGCCCTACAAGGCAGATAATGGGGTTCACATAATGTGGAACCCTCATTTTTTTTGCGGATTCAAAGCTGCCGTTAGATAAAGCCAATCTAAATGGACAATGCGTTGAACAAAGCCATCAATTTATTGCCATTAAATGAGTATTTCATGCAACGAGGTCTGCTGAGAGAGTTACAATAAAATGAAGTAAAGCGGCATAACCATAATTTCACTAAAAAAAAATAAAAATTTATATTTTACTAAAAATTTTGGTTTTTTTTAAAAAGCTAGTAATACATTTTAAATATACAATATACATATATAATATATTCTCTGCAAAACTTGACTATAATAAAATTTGAAATATTTCAAGTAACTTAAAAATATCAACCTTAAAACAAATTGTCAAAATGCAAACAAAAGGCTTTAGATTTTTAAACAATTTAACCAGCCCTCGACTGAGGAATCAGTGCTTAACAATATTAACAACAATAACTGTTGTGGTTCACTGCCTTGCGGTTTGTCAGCCATTGAAAATGTCATTAAGAGAGGCGGCTGGCCCTGAATCACCCTACCTTAACTACGCCCCTGCAGGCAATTGTTTATAGATATAGATTCTAGGCCCAAGACTCTTGGGCAACGAAGATTAAGCGAGTGAAAGTTGGTTTGTCTGAGAAAGCTGGAAAGCGATCGGGGATGAGGATTTTATGCGGTTTAGTCTTTGTGGTTTCTCTATATTTATGCCTATGTATGTGAATAATGACACCCACAACTAAGCCGCAGATAAGTCTCTTGAAAGTTAATGCTTTCAATAATGCAATCAAATTAACATTTTTATGCATTTATTTTCAAAGCTATCACTTAGGCATTGCAATAAATACACTTTTACTTTCAATTGGATAAGCTTTCTGGATTTTATTGGCATGATGCCAATTTTTAAGCCATTGAAGTTAATAAGTGAGCAAATTAAACTTAACTATCTTCTTTGTGGTGGACATCTGAAATTTGTGTTTAAAGCTTCGCAAACGTAATGTGTTTAAAATTTAAAGAATAGCAAAGCACAAATAACGAAAACGGATTTGAAATAGAAGTTTGTTTTAGTCGTTATCATTATTAAAAAGTTGCACAATATTGTTTGCATTTCAATTTAGTAATTTTTGAATAATTTCATTAATAATACTACCAAACAATCGATTCAGATGAGCGATTCGTCTCAGACTAATGTTGATTAGTTTAGCGTTCTCCAGAGCATCCCCTATGCAAACGTACAAGATTTCCCCTCTCTGGTGTTTAAAGTTCAATCAACCCACTCGGCAGAATCGTAATTTAACCGGAAACATATGCACCAACTGCGTCTGATTAGATCCAGCCGAACGCAAATTATTAGCGGCAAAATTGTCGGTTTGTTGTTATTTTTAAACCATGAATCAGACAAACAATTGCTTTCAATCTAAAGGCGACTGCACGGACATTGGCGCATTGGATCTGGCAGTCTCCGGTCCGGTCCGATCCGTCAAGTCAAGTCAAGTCAAGTCCACTTCAATGGCAATGGGCCAGCGAGCAGCACTTTTGACTAAATTAAGGTAAACACGAATTAGACAAGCTGGAGACACAAGGCAAGGGCGAGGCCACCAGGGTCTGGCACAGCACCTCCATAATGCTACCGAAATGGCAAACAAATACCAGATCAAGGGGCAAAATGGAAAAAAAATAACAACCAAAGGTAAACACACAAAAACACTCTTTGAGTGCGAAAAAAAAGGCATTGAATTTTGAACAAACAATAGACCAAGAATAACAAGTAGGAGAGGGGGAAATTGTTATCTAAGGTCTGTAAATATCTTAAATACCCTTGAATTATCGAATATTGAAGTCGATCTTAGAAACGGATTAGATAAGAAGGAACGTAGACCAGATGTTTAAACAGATATTCCTTTTCGAGAGAATTATACAAATTTTGTTGTTTCTATTTATTTATTTTATTTTATTTACATAACCAGAACATTAAATTTCTCCCCAAAAAAATGCTTTTTGCATATTTAATTTTTTTCTTCGATATAAAAAGAAATGACGTTATAATACTTTACACCTTTGAAATCCTCATTAGAATTACGTGTCGCCAAAAATGGAATGGATGTAATAAAACGAGATTCCTTATCGAGATGCGCACGAAAGCATTTATAAACTTGAGATCGCACAAAGAGATATAGTATAGTAGTAAGTTTTCAAAATTCATTAAGGAACTAAAATATTTAATATATGTATATACCCTATCTGCCTAATAATTTCATATTTACAACCTTGAAATCAAAGCAAAATATTTTTAGAGTGAGCGTAGTGCCAAAAATAAGCAGATAAGTCGGAAACCCGTTGGAGGAGCATTTCTCATATTACTGACTGACTGCCGATAACTGAGAACTCAAGCTGCGCCATATAAATAAAGATTTCTGCTCTCGTCTTCCCCTTTTGTTCAGTTCGTCCCAGAGATAAGCCGCGATCTGAAAAAGCCATCCAGCAGCCCCAACACCCGGGAAAAGAGCGGGAGAGGGAAAGGGAGAGGGAGATCGAGCGGACCGCCGGTAGAAGTGACTCAGCACTCGAGTGCGAAAGAGATGGCCACAATCGATCAATTCGCTTTAATTGCCATTAGCATGCCGAATTGGAGTGGCTTACAAAGGGGCGAAGGGTGGAAAAGGAGGCGAATCGAATGGCGACTGTGGGTCACAATCGTCTGTTACGGATTTATGACGGTCAGAGCTGAGAGCTTTTTTGCTCTATTCTTAGTTTTATTTCATTTTTTGGCAATATGTTTACTCGTAAAATCTTAATTACGTACTCTTGTTCGGAGGAAAAACCGCTTAATGGGATGACAAACGTATTCTGAGGACAGGCACACGCCTTTGGCACAGTGGTTCTAAAGCACTGTCGATCAGAATTTAAAAAACTAAACTAAATTTCGTTAAAAAAAATTGCATCGAAGTTCCAAATATTTTCGGTTTTGAAAGACATAATTTTTCTAACGTGAAGTGCAGAACATAAAACTTAAAAATATTGATAGAGGAAAGCTCTACATTAAAATTGCAATGTGTGCTTCTTTTATTTTGTGTATTTACAAGAGGGCTCTATGAATACTTCGATTGAACTTCTTTGGGTTTCGTGTGCTAGTGTTCTTTGGATTTCAGGCACCTAATCCACTGTGCTTCGCTTGGGGAGTTGTGCAAGCCGGAGCAGAGAACAAAATCGAGCAGAACTGGGGAGAGGCGCAGATACAAACTCAGAGATACACACGCACACCATTGAACACTCGCGTTTGCACATGTGTGAGTGGCTGACAAAAATTCAACGAACAAGTCGCCGCACACCCGATGAGGTCATCAATCACATGCAACAAATGCGAGGGCGGAACGAGAAAGGGGCAGGGGCAGGAAGCCAATCCTTAAGCCTCTATATATTTACCAGCTACTACATTCGCTCAATAAACTGAATTTCTTAGATTGCTTTTTGGGTATAAACAAACATTTCTTCAAGCGAATAAATTCACGGACTCAAAGGAAAGATTTTAATTTGTTGATGCGAGGGAATTATCTTAGATTCCGAGAATTAGCTTTGAGTTTAAAACTTATATAGGATGTATATTTATTTATATATTTATTTGTGGGTCAACGTTTATTGTGGAACATTTCACCAACTTGTAAAGCATTGACATATATACTTAAAAATAGATAGATATTAAAAGTAATACGGGAATTACCAAAAATTATTTAAAAGTATGCATTTATTTGACTTTTCGAAATAATTTAAAAAACTAGATTAACTCACCAGAACTTTGGCGAATCGTCGGTCCAATTCGTCTGTGGTGGGCATGGGTTGCTGGCCGCGGCTCCGCAGGCTGGGCTGCCGAACGTGCTGGTATTGGGAGCTGCAGCCGATGTCGTAGCGCAGATCCTGCTTCTGCAGCGTGCCACTGGAGATGGAGCCATTGTGCGGGTGGCCATTGCGCATCGAGTGGTGATGGGAATGGGGATGCTGCAGCTGCTCGTCGGCGTCCACATCGGCGCTAGTGATGGTTCGCGATTTGACAGCGCCCATTATGGTGGCAAAGCGACCCGAGCCGGAGCCGCCAACACCACCACCTCCTCCTCCTCCGCCGCCTCCCCCTGGATCCTGTAATCCTCGGGACCCGGATCCTCCTCCACCGTCCTCGATGCTCGCAGCTTGGAGCGCTGTGCTAAGGGACAGCGAGAGGGTACCCCATACAGTCCGGCAAAGGGCACGAGTGCGTTCCGGGCAACTTGAAAGTTGCTCTTTGATTCCGTTAAAGATATCCAAAGCGGCTGCTGCCTGTTCCCTGCTCACGAACGTTCACAACGTTGGCCAATCGAAAATTACTTTTTGTCGGTTCTTTTTTTACGATTTGAAAAGACTAAAACTGCTGTGTTCAAATTTTGATAATTTAATTTACTTCTTTCTGACAATGTAAGCAAAAACACAATTTGTTGTTGCTGTTGTTGGTGGTGCAACGGCGGCACTCACACTAGCACACCCACACGCAAACACAGTCACACGGATGCAGGCGCACAAACACAGACAAAGACCAGATTTTAATGAAAGGCTCCTGCGGCAGGCGACGCCTTTCGTGCTTTGTTCAAAGGCCTTCGCGACTAGAGCGTAAAATTAGCTTGTATATCGCCGTGATGACTTTTTATATTCGAACTAGGAGCGAGGAGTGTGAGAACCGAGAGCCACTGCACTTAAATGCACTTTGTTTTAACCGACCGACCGCACCACAACCGCGCTTCACAAAATATTCCGGACAGTGTGCCCGTGGGTCAGCGGGTAGTGATGAGACAAAACTCGATACTATCGAACAATAACATCGATTATTTATTTGCAAAATTGATAAATATAAATGATATATTTTTCAAAGTATTTTTTTAATTATTGCACACGGTAACACTAAAAACCTTTGTTTATCCCGACTCAATTCCTCTTGTAATTATTTATTGTAGTATGCAAATGAATAGCCATTGACAATTTTAAAATGAGCACACCGCGTAAGAACTTCAACAACCTGCCGCCCTTCACGCAAGGTGGCCAGTATCCATCGCAGTCAGCAGACTACAGAACCCAGCAATTTGGTGGGCAGCAGGCGGCGCAAAAACCCAACTTCGGCTTTTACGAGGACAAGCAGGGACAGAAGCCTCAAGCCAACATACCGCACTTTTATCAAAATCAATCATCTCAGGAACCGCAACGGCACCGGCCGTACGGACAGGGCAGGAATTTTGGCCGCGGCAACTTTAATCGCAGGAACCAATCAAACTGGGACCGTAATCAGAGGAACCAACAAAACAGAGAGCATAGCCAAAATAACAGCTCCATTGGGCAATACTTTCATTCATCCATGTTGGAAGATCCCTGGCGGGATTTGATGAAACGTCACGAGGCCATCCATGGATCCTGCACAACCCAAACACCACCTAAAGAGGTGGAGGCTTCTTAGCAACTCACATGTGGTTAAAGCAAGCTTATAAATCACAAATTTATTTAGAATCATCTAAAATTAGAATTGCAAATAAGAAAGTTAAAATAAAACTACTATGTCTATGTCTTCTTCAATGTTAAATCAATCTTGCCCTCCATTAAAATACCGGTTGATTGAGTTGTAACGTTTTTAAATATTAGGCAACAGTTTCCCATAAATGAAACTCGTGTATACAATATTAAACTATAGGCTTCCGTGTTCTTCCCCTGAGTGTGGTGGGACTCCCGGATTTAATAGCTAGTAGTGCTGCTGCTGGAGCCGCTTCTTCTCCAGGTACTTCTCCCAGTCGGCCGCAATGCGATTATAGATACTCATGGCAGCACGAGCATCCTCCACTGAATTGTGCTCGCCCGTCTGGATTTCCTTGCCCAGGACGGCCATGGTTAGGCGTTTTAGGCTGGGCGTGTGGCCATTCGAGACTATTTTGCGAAGCGGTTTGTAGCGTGATGTGTCGCGGATGTTCTCGAACGGATGGTGGATGCTTAGCACTGCAAGATCGTTGCCCAGGGCGTGACCGACAAGAATGCGCCCGTGGAGTAGCTTTACTACTTCGTTTTGCACGGTGGCAAAATCCTCTCCATTAGCTATATCATGCGGGCGAATACCCGACACGCTTGTGCGGTAGTCGGTGACTTCCAAACGTGGCTTTACGTGCTTGTCCAGCAGCACTTGACCCATTTTATTCACGATGGAAACTCGAGCCAACATGTCGTCCTGTCCATTGGGTCCCACTCCAACCATTTCGCAGTCCATGGCCAAAAAGCGATTACTTTGGGCTTTCTTTCGGTTGCGCGTGCGTGCCGATTTTGTAAGTGGTAATGTTTCCATCTTGGCCTCGTTGTTTTCGCTCCCAAGAGCCGATCCTGGTGGAGCTCCTCCAGCTGCGGCCATCCAGTTAGAACCGGCTGCCCGCCGACTTGTGTTCGGCTGTTGCACCTGCAGTCGTTCCATCGATGCTTGCAGTTTACGCTGATGCGGGGAAACCACATTTTTCGTATTTCCATTGGTGTTGTTGTCGTTACTGGAGTCGCTGGTGTTGCTGACCAATTTATTTGAACGGCTGCGGTTCATGTCAAACTGCTTCTGACGTTGGGCAGCGGACATATTGCCCGGTCATGGATAGGTTACAGTTAATTATTATGCTTTTGTCAATATTAGTACACAAAATGTGTTACTTTGTTCGAATATCACCTGCCAGAGTGACCGTTTGACGCAACTGGGCTATTACTGTAAGGTATTTTTAGTATTTAAAATAAACTACTGAGTGTTAACTAGAAACTGGATACGTTCAGCAGAGCAAACGATCAGTCATGAAACCCTAATAAAAAATTTTATAAGATTCTGATGTCTACACTTGTATAACTAATCTGTTAACATTTTCAGCTTGTATTCGAAGAATTACGTAAAGTAATTTCGTTATTCTTTTCCTTTTTCTGATGTATGTATATATAAATATTCTTACACTTAAGAATTATTTTGAATTATAACGAAGCGAAGCTATCAGCTGCTTTCAATCGGCTTTGGTATTTTTTGAAGCTAGTATATGTGCATGTTTGAAGATCGCGAAAATATCAAAAGGAGTGGACATTAAATCTCGGTTTAAAAAAATATTTATCACTTTTTATCTGCATTTAAAAACTGGGCATTTTGTTTTCAGTTTTAAAAAGGAAAAACGATGGTTGTATGTTCCAGTTGGAAAAGTGGCTTCTGCTCATTAGGCCAGTTTTGCACCAATGAACACATCAATTTTCAGTGAGTGTTTCCGCAAATATAATTGTTCATACATACATATGTGTAAATCTTAACTCCTTAAAATAATTACCTAGGGAATGTTTGTCTCCCATGAAAGAAGGATTGAACTGCGGGATGTGGATCTTTTCTGCTTTCGGACCATTCCCAAGAAAGGGCAATATTCCCAATTTTATAGAGGATAGATCATTTGAGGAAGACCGGATGCTGTTCTATGAGTCAAGGCAGTCGCTAGGACAGATCTCTTTTATTACGCAGCGAAAATCGGATGTTCAAGTGGCCACTAACAAGACTTTGCAATTGCTATGTTTGACGCCCCAAACAAAGGATACTCTGATCCAAATCTACGAAAAACCGATTGCACCGGAGCCCAAGGCTCCCTTCCCTGCAAGCGATGCCACGCCTAAATTTGACGGTGTATTTACATTTGGATTAAATAAAAATCCAAATACACCTATTAGCCAAGGCACTAGCAGATTTGGTGAAAACCGGCCAATTTCAAAAGCGTGCCGCAAAATTGATTCCCAAAATGTTTGTTTAAATCGAGAAAACATGTTTAATTGCACTACTTCACAGAATACAATTTTTGGAAAAGCCACTGGCAAGGCTCAAGTAGACAACTCCATTTATAAATTGAACACAGCAGTTAATACAATGAACAGTAACGTTTTTGGTAAAGGAGCCAATATGCCAGGACCAATATGTTTTTCTTCTGGAGCCACTGCCAATGTTAAAAATAACAACATCCTTGGATTTAACACAGCGAATGCTAGTTCACAGAACACCAAAGCTGGCAACTCCTTTAATGCAAATACAATCTTTGGAGGAACACCGTATTTTTCTCAAGGAGAAAATGTAAAATCCACCGGAGAATCGAAAACTCAGAAAACAACAAATATTTTTGGACAACACCAGAATCCTTTTGGTTCCCAGAATCCCATTTTTGGCATAGGATTAAAAACCCCGGAAGCAGTAAATATTTTTGGACAACCCCAAACGAGTATCCCGGCAGGCCTGGCCCAAAAACCAAATATTTTTGAAGGCCTTAAGCTCCAGCAGGGCCCACAGTCCTCTGAAAAGGAAAGTATCCAGCAGAAAACCGTTACTAGCTCGACGAAAACGATGAGGTGCAACAAGTGCAACTCCTTACTGCATGTATCCGAAGAAAATACCGAAACGAAGGGAGAGGCCAAGGCGGTGCAGGACATGCAGCTACCTGCTCCGCAGAAAATAATGGAGTATCTGGACAGGCACGTGGTGGGTCAGGACTTGGCCAAAAAGGTGCTTGCGGTGGCAGTGTACAACCACTACAAACGCATCCAACACAACCTTCCGCAGCTTGACCAGCTGCACATCTCTGAAATTGGTTCAACTGAGGAAGAACTGTCGGTTGCTGGACTCAAAAAAGAAATTGCCAATTGGAAACTTCCTGATCTACAATCCGAAGACGTCAAGCTGGAAAAGAGCAACATCATCATGCTGGGCCCAACAGGATCGGGAAAAACGCTACTGGCCAAGTCCATAGCCAACTGCCTTAACGTTCCGTTCGCCATTTGTGACTGCACCACTTTGACGCAAGCGGGCTACGTTGGTGAGGACATCGAGAGCGTCATCTTGAAGCTGCTGCAGAATGCGGATTACGACGTGAAGCGAGCTCAAATGGGAATAGTTTACCTAGACGAGGTAGACAAGATATGCGCCGTTTCTGGGAACAAAACGCGTCGTGACGTCGGAGGTGAGGGTGTCCAACAGGGTATGCTTAAGATGCTAGAGGGTAGCGTAGTTAGTGTTAAAGGTCGAAAAGGATTGTTTGGAAGTAAGGTCAATATCGACACTACGAACATCCTGTTTGTGGCCTCAGGAGCCTACTCTGGCCTGGACAAGATCATCGCGCGACGTGTCAACGAAAACGGTTCAAAACAGAACTCGGCCAGTGAATCCAGCTCCCAGGAAATGGACCAAAAAAAGCGGGATGAGTGCCTCAAGGAAGTCCAGGCATGTGACCTTACCGAATTCGGAATGATACCAGAATTCATTGGCCGGTTCCCGGTCATAGTGTCCCTCCACAGCCTTGATGCCAGCATGTTGGTTCGCATTCTTACCGAACCACGCAATGCTCTAGTGCCGCAGTACAAGGCTCTTTTAAGTTTGGACAATGTGGACCTGACATTTAGCGATGAGGCCATAGAATCAGTGGCCCAATTGGCGGTAGAAAAGAATACGGGAGCACGAGGGCTACGCTCCATAATGGAGAAACTGCTGCTGGATCCCATGTATTTGGTGCCCGGCTCAGATATTCGCGGAGTTCACATAACCGCCGATAATGTTAGGGGCAAATCCAAACCCGTGTACACACGTGACGGGAGTGATCCGACACCCGTGACCACTGACACGGTCTCGGATGCACTATCTGCTGATGATAAGAGCACCAAGGATCAAGAAAATTAAATCAAATTTAAAAATGTTTTTTTACCATTTCCTTTTTGTGAAAAAGGCCTCGAACCTTATTCCAACTAAACATACGTAATTCCAGTGCCTTTTTTGTTCTATTATATTGTTTATAAAAATAAACATAAAAGATATGAATTTATCCAAACTATAAGTACTTACATAAAATATCCATATTACATATATTGGATTGTATTAATCGAAATAACGTTATTAAATTATGTTATGTTATTAATTATGTTTCGAATAATAAAGTTCACTTAATATTTGTATGAGATATTTCGATTCTATTTATTTTTCTCTACTAAAGCAAAAACACTGCGATACGCTCAAGATGATTTTTTAGAAAATGTATTTCAAAAAGCTCTTTTTTCAGTGTATTACACAGATGTTTAAGTAAACAACGAAAATCTTAGATGGCTTTCGCATTTCCAAATATCATCAAACGGTCACACGAAACACATATTTGCTATTTGTTTATTTAACTACTGTAATTTCAAATGTGCCTGCATAATGCATTGTTTTAAGCTTGGAAACTTAAACCCGCTCCACCAGAGGTTGTCCAATAGTCGTATGAACCGAGCAAGTGCATCATCTACAGCCGATGAGCCGCATTTTACCCGTGTACCCATTTCGACAGACCATTGATTTGTTCGGTCAGAAGAGAAAAGAGCCGAGAGCGCAGAACTGGAGAAGCAACAACCATGACCGGCAGAGAGTCCCAAATGCAGTCCTTCCACACACGCTGTGGCCGCTCCATTCGGCTGTACAACAACAATCGGATGGCCCAGCGCTCCATGCGGGATTTCAGTCATGCCCTGGTGTTCAGCGCAGAGCCTCTTGAGGATGATGTCCTTTTCGAAGTAGTCATTGAAAAGAAGGTGAGAGGAAAAATTCTATCAATGCAGAGCAACTAATAACCCCTTGTCTCGCAGAATACCTCCTGGGGCGGCAGCATAGAGATTGGTGTCACCGCCGAGTCGCCGGAAGACCTGGAACTGGTGGCCTGTGCCACGGCCATGCGAAATGGCACATGGGTGATGTCCGGCATTGATGTGCGCAAAGATGGACGACGGCTGTTCGAGTTCTATGGCACCGATCTGGAGACACTCAACGAGAACGATCGGGTCGGCGTTATGCGAACCTCCGGCAACGATCTGGTCTTTTATGTGAACGGGGAATCGCAGGGTGTGGCGGCCAAAAACATGCCCAAGCCGCTGTGGGCCCTCGTCGATCTTTACGGGCGTTGTGTGCAGGTCTCAATCTGTCCCCGAGATGGCAGCAGTTTAGGAGAGGTAACTATCAGTACCAACAATAAAATTATAAGTGTTATCTTTATTTGTTCCATACACAGCTTTTGGACTCACCACTGCAGCAGCCTTTGCAGCAGGTTGTTCAAAACCTGGACGTGGCCATGAATGTTAATATTGTCGTGGATTCCGACGCTTGGTTGCAAGGCACTGGCTCTGGATCTGCTACCGACGATCGACTGTGCTTTCACACTCGCTGTGGATCGCTGGTCAAGCTATCGCCCAATTTCCGATCTGCGGAACGTCGTCGACCGCTGGACGAGTTCAACAATGGTGTGGTGATGACACACAGGCCGCTGAGGGACAATGAACTGTTCGAGATTCGCATCGACAAGCTGGTGGACAAATGGTCCGGATCCATCGAAGTAGGCGTCACCACGCACAATCCCTCTGTATTGCACTTTCCAGCCACCATGACAAACATGCGCTCTGGCACTATCATGATGTCGGGCTGCGGCATTCTAACAAACGGCAAAGGAACACGTCGCCAGTACGGAGAATTCAATCTGGACGAGTTGCGGGAGGGCGATCGCGTTGGGATGATGCGCAAAGCCAACGGCAACCTGCACAACTATATTAACGGACAGGACCAGGGTGTGGCCGCCACACGCGTGGCTTCCACATTATGGGGCGTCATTGATCTGTATGGAATGACTATCAAGGTTACAATTGTTGACCGCGATGAGCGTGAACAGCAGAATCTCGTAACGCGGCGAAATAACATAGTGGCTGGTATGAATGCCTGCTCCAGTGGAGCCGGTATTCAGCATTCTCAGCACCACCAGCATTCCGGTACGCCCACCCTGAGCCTTTTGAGTCCGGAGAGCGAGATGAATGTGGCTGGCGCAACAGGCGGCCTCAGTGAGACAATTTCGAGTACACGAGCCATAGCCAGGAACGACGATCGTTTAACCTTTCACCATATCTGCGGAACCCACGCCACAGTCACCCAAAGTGGACGCACAGCTCTGCGACCCAAGTGAGATCTCATTTTTTTTTTTTTTTAAAGAATTTTCTTGTGGAAATCATTTAAACCGTTTATATTAAACCTTTGCAGTGCTGCCGATGATTTCAACAACGGTGTGGTGCTCACACGTCGGCCGCTCCGCCCCAACGAACTGTTCCAGGTGCGCCTTGAGCGCGTGGTGACAAAATGGGCGGGTTCCGTTGAAATGGGCGTGACAACGCACAGCGCCGACGAACTGGACTTTCCCTTCACCATGACCAATGTGCGGTAAGTCTTGAATTGATTTCCTAAAATAATTTTTTTGATTAGTATTTATTTCCGTCACCAGTTCCGGCACTTGGATGATGACAGGCAACGGGGTCATGCAGAATGGCGTAACCGTAATCGAGCAGTACGGCCAAAATTTGGATCGGCTGCAGGTGGGCGATAGAGTAGGGGTGGTCCGCAAGGATGATGGCACGGTGCACTTTTGGGTGAACGGCGTGGACCAAGGGCCAGCTGCCACCAATGTTCCAGAACGAGTTTACGGTGTAATCGATTTGTACGGTCAGGCGGCTCAGGCCAGCATTGTGGACACTTCAGAGTGCGGAAGTCCGGACACCGGAAACTCAACTATCTCGAATACGACACTTTATAGCGAAGTTCCCCTGCGTTTTCACAGCATCCATGGTGCCAATGCGGGCATTTCGAATAGTGGTTTGACAGCATCTCGTCCCAACTCTCTGGCCGAGTTTAACGACGCCATCGTGTTCAGTAATCGACCGCTAAGGCAGAGGGAACTGTTTGAGGTGGAGCTTGAGACCATGGTGCGGCACTGGTCGGGCAACATTGAGATCGGAGTGACGGGCACACGACCAGAGGACATCCAACTGGCGCCCAATGCCACCGATCTGGAGGCCAGCGACACCATCATCCTATGCGGTCCGATGATTTTTCACAATCGCAAAACCATACGCACCAATATTCTACTGGATCTGGATACCTTGGGTCCGGGAACTCGCGTGGGTGTCATGCGCAATGGCGACTTTATCCACTTCTTTGTTGACGGAATGGATCAGGGTCCGGCGTGCGAGTGCCATGCTCCCAACATTTGGGCCATCATTGATCTGTACGGGCAGTGCGCCCAGGTGAGCCTCACGCAGACCCAGCTGGACATCCGTGCTCCGTACGCAACCAGCGAGAATTCGCAGAGCTGCCAGGCCACTTCGGTTATCCAGCATCCGGCCATGGAGACCAAACACCGCTGGACCTGCGTGTCGGGAAATGTGAGTCTCACCAAGGACTGGACAGAGGCCTCGCGTTTTACCGGAGCTGCAGCACCACTTTCCCATTGTCTCGTTTTTTCTGAGCATCCACTCAGCGTAGGTTCCCCCTTTGAGATCAAGCTAACATCGTTTAATCCCATGTTTGCCGGTAAGTTTCTTACTTTTAAAAATGTTTGTGCATGATGTATTTATATATTTACATTTTCTTTAGGTTGCTTGAGCATTGGTGTCACTGATCTCAATTTGAGCGACGAGAGCGTACGCAAAAAGTTACCCACTAGCCTGCGGCGAATTCCGGCCAATGTTTGGTACGTAAGCGGTAACGAAGTTTGCTTCAACTCCAGCTGTCTTCAACGCTCGTTGGCCTCTCTGGAATGGCTAAGGGTGGATGATAGGATCACACTCGAACGGGTGGAGAACACGCTTAATATTCTACTGAATTCGGAGAATGTGAACATCCAATTCCACAACGTGCCCAACGATGTGTACGTGGTGGCGGAGTTGCGGGGATCCACAATGGGAATTCAGGTGATATCCGCCCAGGGACCTGCCTCACCGCTTCGCCCATGCAGTCTGCGGCTGCAGGACTCTATGGACTTTGGCGTGGATCCACTGAACAAGCAGGATAGCTCCATGTTGGAGTCCATTGATTCGGAGGCACAGAACTACGAGTTTTTGGATGTATCACAGAAGAACGCGCGTCTCAGCGAGGATCGCAGGAGTGTGGTTAGGATTAAATCGTATAACCAGGCCATCGTGTGTCTGAATAAACCGCTGTGCAAGGGTGAGAGTATCAGCATCAAGGTGGATGCCCTAAACAACAAGTGGAAGGGAACTCTTGGCTTAGGCGTTCTAACCGCCAGTCCCCAGGCTGTACCAATTTCCCTGCTGGACTTCAAGCGGAGTTGCTGGTTGGCCACCCACGATTACGTTAACATCAACGGTCAGGTCATGGCCTCCAAATACGGCGAGGCCCTCGAACAGATCCAAGTGGGAACAGTCATTACCTTGACTTTAACACATGCCGGAATGCTGAGTAAGCCAAAGTAATTATATGTTTAATTTAAATCTTAAACTTATGGATACATTTTTTAGTCATTATGGTTGGATCAACAAATCTTGAGGATCTGGCCAGTAGTCTGCCAAACCATGTGTATCCAGTGTTCGATGTGTACGGCAAGTGCGAAAAGATTACTTTAATTACGGGCAATGATGCCGGACGCACAGGAAACGCCAATGGTACTCCAATCCTAGAAGCACCTGAGGCCCTGGAGTTGGATAATGGAATGCCGCAGCAGTGCGAGAAGGCGCATCTTGAGATGCACGAGAAGGAGAAGGACACGGAGCAGGTGTGCGAGTCAAGCAGGGATGGTCCGTCCACTTCGGGTGCTCCATCGAATGCTATGTAAGTGATGGAACTCAACCTGGGCACTCAAGAATTATATGGAGATTTTTATTACAGGACTCGTTCAGTTATGGAAAGTGTTTCCGAAAACTTGTTGCTAAACATTTCCATCAAAAATCGAACTTTGGAGCAGCAGCGAAACGAACTGGGCAGTTCCTCGTCGACTTGGTAAGCTTTTTAAGACTTCTGCTGGTGGATTTGTTTTTAAGGGTTTTTCTTGGATCTTTTAGTTGCCTTCGCGAGTCTCTCCAGCTGCAGCACAACACAAACCTAAATATACAGCGCAGCCAAAGCACGCAGAGATTCCAAAACTCGCTTAACACATCGGCAACGGCAGCGGGATGTAGTGGAACGAGTGGCTCCTCAGCCAATGTTCAACACCTGAGCAACTCGGGGGTTTATGACACAAACAAGGAGTACGACGATCTACCCAATCCTCCTATTACGTTGGCTAATTCCATGGAGGAGGCACCTGGAGCAACGGCAGTCACGATGATTGAACAATGCGAGAACAACGCAGAGGCGTTGGAAATGAGTGCCAGCAACGAACGGGAATTATCCGGCGATCCTGTGGCCAACGACAATGTCCTGGAAGATGATGAAATAGACTATATGAACCACCTTCTACTGCTGCAGCAACTGCAGCAAAACGAGTACACGCGACATCACCTTATGCCCGATCAGGCGTCGCTACTGAATCTCGACCTGCCATCTCTTAATTCAATGGAGTCCGACACAAATTCAACTGGTCAGACTCGACCGGGAGGTGGAACTGACTCGCTGAGGTCCACAGCCACCGGCGCCAGTGTGGAGCAGAACGACTGCGAGTATCTGCGGCAGGTGAGACGCTTCTGTGCCTCGCTGGTTCTGCCGCAGGCCTTCTTCGACAGTCGCCTGGAGCCGGTGTGTTTCTGCCTGAAGTGCAGCGGACCCAGCAACGGCGGAAATGGCGATAAACTGGAAGGATGGGTCTACTTCAAGCTTAACCAACAGACGGTTAATGCGCTGAGCACTTCCACGTCAGCTGCTTCGACGGGTGGTGGTGTTTCCTCGTCGAGCGCTCCCCAAGTGCACTTTGATCTGAATGGCGACTGGCTGCCCTTTTACTACATGACACGCGTGGACAAGATCCGGGCCATTCTGGATCGTGGCCAGCCGCTGCCGCTGGAAACGGATCCGGACGAAGAACCGGCCGCTGCGGCGCTCAAGGATGAGCCTGGCACCCGTCTGGAGCTGTACTACTCGCCCAATGCCACCGTGATTGAGCCCGTGCTGCCACAGCATCACTTTGCCTCCGAACAGGGACTGCACCGCATCTCCACCTCCTTCGAGGTCTACGTTCGGCGACAGTCCATTTCAGGAGTGACGACCGGCAAGGCTGCAGCCGATGCCAAGAGACGCAGCCTGGGATCAGCCGGTGATCACGATCATGGTGGCGCAGGTCAGAGTGCCGAAGGCGTGGGTGGCACTCCCTCCGCCGCCCTCAACGAGTCGTCTGTGCATCTGCTGAACGATCTGTGCTGGTTCACCAAAGAGGCTGGCGCCTGCATAATCAACGCTTTGATAATTAAACTGGACAGAATCGAGGAGCAGGAATCTCAATAAACGCACAACACCATATTCGCACTAGTCACGGCCGGTCTATATGCATTGCTCCCGTCCTGTATTCCCAACATCTTAATCACGCTCAGCAGCTATCCACACCAAATCGCATTCGCATTCCTCTTTGTAAACGAGTTTGTATTGTATTGTAAGCGCCAATAAAATAATCGCAGTTAGTCAAGACTTTAAATTATTGAATGGTAATGAATCAAAAATTAAAAAAAAAAATTTATTAATTTGTTTATACTTAATTCGGTATAGCATAGTAGCAATTAAAAGACAAATGAATCAAATAAATGCTTAGTTGGAATCATCATTGTTTTTATTTGATTATTTAAATTCCATTCATTAAGTGTTGCTTGTTTGATTTTGTTATTCAAATACATGAAAAATGGTCGATTAGAAATTGTTTTAGGGTTGTTTCTGTTTTGCATTATCCACACAGCAGCAGCAGACGTGTAGGATCCTCTTTCACTCCTAAACCTTCTTCCTTTTCTACTATTATTTGCCCGCTTCCCTTCATCCGTTTCTGGATCTACCAGCGGCTGCAGTGGCGTTTAATCAATTTATTCTTACACATGTAGATTGGTTGGTTGTATTTTGTTTGTTGTATTGATTTTGTTGGATTTCCTCTGCTAGTCCTGAAGCAAGTGCATATACAAATGTTGTTTCATATATGTTTACCGTTTAAGTTATCGTTATTATTATTATCATTAATCGTTAGCCAATACCGTTGATAGCCGGGGATAACCGGATAGCGGAGGGAGTTGGCGCTCACTCCACATCCATGGAGGGATCGTTTCCAGCCGCGCTCTGGGCATTGTTGTCCACGTCCATTTTATCGCCGGAGTTGGCAGTAGGCTCGCCGCCGTTCTGTTCCGCATTCGCCTCGCCATCCTTGGGAGGTGTCGCCGTCTTGGCCGGAGTTGGCTTTGGTTTCGCCCGGTTAATCACCGAGCTGACGCAAGCGTTCAGGGTGTGCACCTCCTGGCGCACGGCGGATACCTGGACGGGACTGTCGGCAGTGCGCGGCGACTGTGTGAACTTGGACAGATTGGCGTCCAGCCACTTTTGCGCCTTGTCCGCCGTCTCCGAGATGTTGATGAACTCGGTTTCCGTCAGGTGATCGTACTTGGGCACACCCTTACGGAACTCGGCCACCGCAACGCGGGCAATGGCGATGCTGTTCTTCAGTTCATCGAAAGCAGCAGGTCCCTGCTCGTAGTCGCTGGCGCGCAGCTTGATAGGATCCGTCCTCTGGTGCAGGGACTGCAGGCGGCTGGTGTAGGTCTCGCGATCGCAGTCCTCTCCATCCTCGTAAAGCCAGTTCTCGAGATCATTCAACTGAGCCACAATAGCCTCTCGTTCCGCCTCAACAACGTACCGCTCCAAGGGACCGCCCTACAAACAAAAGTAGAGATAATATGTAAGTTTAAGGGTATCCAACTAAGTGATCTTCATGCTAACGTACCTGCAGTTTGTTGCGCATGTCGTAGACAAACTCCTCCAAGGCATTTTTGGCGTCGATGCGTTCCGTCTCCTTCTGGTCGTTGCCAATCATTTTTGCTTCCTGCTGTGTGAAGTTGCCCAAGTCGACGGGGCTGAAGCCGTGAGTGCTGCATTCCAGCGGCAACTCGGTGGCCTTGGAGGCCTTCTTCTTCTTATCAGCACCCTGATCAGCAAAAGGGAAGGAAAACGGTTAATATAAATATCAAGACAAATGCCCTAAATAAGTTCAATTCAAGTCTCCCAATTGAAAAGAGAAAATTGGAGCAGCAACAACACATCAACAATAAAGCGAAGAGGAATAACACAGCTCCAAGCGACAGCCTACAATATGAGCACTTAGAATTTTCATGGGTGTTTTGGTTGTAGAACAGTACATGTAGTAACACTGTGGGAATTGGCTTGATTTTTAATTTTGAGCAAGGGGCGCGCGTTTTTCTCAGTTGTTTTTAAAACAATAATAATAAAAAAGCATGTAAAATAATGAAACAAAATATGGCAAATTGTGTAAGCTTTTTAAAGAACATTTGTTTTATGTTGGGAGCACATAGGGTAGGCGGCTTATGAGCGGTCTTCTTCATTCGTTTCATTTTTGGTGGAAAGGATAAAACACAAAAATTTTCAAAAACCACAACAATTTTAGATTTGTTTTCGTTAGCAAAATTTCCAATTTCTTTACACACAAATTTGGGAACAAAGAATTTAGATTATTTAGCGTTTTTTTCTTTTTTTTGTTGGCTTTGTTTTTGAATTGAATTTTCAGAAATTTGAGGAAAACGTACCGAACTAAACCAGCCCTTGACCCGCTGTGCCCACCCTTGTCCGCCAGGTGATGAGGCTGTTGATGTATTATTATCATCCTCATTCTCATAATATGCCTACGAGAGATCAAAACGCGCCCGTTCGCAAACATATCCAAAACAAACAAAAACAAATATTGGAGTGGTATATTTATATATATATATGAATGATTTATATCAAATACACATTCATGTGTGTCTATATATATTCAAACAAGAGCGATACAGCCCCGGTTTCCACATGTCCGATTATGGCAGCGATCGAAAAAGCGTAATGACCAATTTATTGCTTCAAACGAGTGAATTTTATCTTTCACATTTTTTTTTTATTAAATTTATTTAACGACCAAATCAAGCTGTCGCTGAATCAAGAGTCCTAACCAGACAATCAAAACCGAGGCTAGATGAAAATAAGTCAATGGAAATACGACACAGACAAGTCTTTTATCGTGAACATACAATAGATTGGAAAGTAAAAAAGCTGCGCAATTTTCATCTTCATACAAGGATAAGAGGGCATACCTAAATTATTAGTTAGCCAATTAACAGATTTTGGAACAATGAGTCACTGTGATTGAAATTAGGCAAAGCTACAAAAAAATTCTTAAGCAAATAAAGTAGTAAATAACTAGAATTTACATAATGGAATATATTTCTTAAAATTTAAAATTATAAGAAACAATTTAACGTATAGATTTGGTGCGAACTTGTGAAAGATATTTAACAAAATGAATATTCAGTTACACACTCTTTGACAGACGGATGGACTTTGATTGAATTCGTTAAGGACAAATTCAAAAGTTGACATGACAACGACAAAACCAAACACATTAATAAAATGGAAAATTTACGCATAATAACGTTAATACCAACAACAAACAAAATCAGCTAAAGGCCAGAATGGCGGTTAGTAGCAGAAAAACTAAAACAAAAACGACAAAAACAGAGCAACCCCTATCCACAACAGAAGATTATGAGACAATGATTGGGTGATTCTTATGGAAGATCTTTGACTTACCTCCTGCTGACCATCCATGGGTTCGCTAGAGTTGTTCGCCTGCTCGCCGGGCTTTTCCTCGGCAGCAGCCTGCTCAGCAGCCGCGGCAGCCTCTTCCGCTTCCTTCTTTTCCACCAGAGTGGCCGAGGAAATCAGCACGATGCCATTGTTGTTAATGCGCACCTTCAGCTTAACATCCTGACCCTCACCGCGATCTGTGGGCTTCACATCCTTGACCTTCCACACGCCAATCGTTTGATCTGGATATGGCACCTGCTGTCCATAAACGATCGAAACGTTGAACGGTCCTTTGCGGTTGATTGTCAAAAGGCGGCTGAACGGCGAAGCGTGGAACTGGGGGAAGATTTCGATCTCTCCCGGAGCGGCATTGCCCTCGCTGTCCCACAATACCTTGACGGCATAGTTCTGAAGATCGGTAACTCCGAACTCCCGCACGCGCACGGCCGGCGACATAATGGCGCACTGCAAAGCAGCACCACGGGACACAGCCTCGTCCTGGTTAAGTGTGGTGCTGGCCGGCTTGTTAAAGACCTACGAAAAACAATAAAGTACTCATTAATAAACTCGAAAATATTTACAAACTTATCAAAATTGGATTGGAGCTTCGAACTTACCTGCTCGATAAGCTGCTTTACAGCTGGAATGCGCGAGCTGCCGCCTACGATTTCCACGGAGTGAATGTCGTCCAACTGCAGCTTGGACTCGGCCAGCAAACGCTTGAACGTCTGCTCAACGCGCTTAAAGAGGGGGGCGCACAACTCCTCCATTTCTGCGCGCTGCATGGACGAAGAGACGTCGACGTCGTCCAGGAAGCATTCGATGTTTAGCGGCAGCTTTGTGCTGTTGGCGGACATCTGCTTCTTCAGCTTCTCGATCTCAGTAAGCAGGCGCAGATTAGCACGAGCATTGGTCTTGGCGTTGATCTTGTAGCGGTCCTGGAATTCCTTGGCAAAGTAATCGCCCAGAGCCAAGTCAATGTCGCGTCCACCGATCTGGTCCCAGGTGCTGGCCAGCATCTTCAGCTTGCCCTTGGTGAAGGCACAGGCACTGGCCTGCAGTGACGAGTGCCCAAAGTCCACGAAGATCACGTTTCGCGGCTTATCCTCAAACAGGTCATTCTTGTAGAAGCCGTAGGCCAGAGCCGTTGCTGTCGTCTCATTCATCAGCCGCAGAACATTAAGTCCGGCGATTTGGGCAGCATCCAAGAGGGCCCGACGCTCAGCGTTGGTAAAGAACACGGGACAGGCAATGACGCAGTCGTTAACCTGCGTTTGCATGGCGGCCGCCGAGGTCTCCTTCAGCTTGGTGAACAGCATGGCCGTCAGCTGCTCTGGCCCGAAATGCTGATCCTCACCCAGGTAGTTCACCTTGATGCCAATACTGCCATCGCTGCGCTCCTCAACTCGCGCTGGAATGCTCGTGAGTTCGTGTTGTACATGGGGATCGTTGAATTTGCGACCGAGCAGGCGCTTGAATCCGCCAACTGTGTTTTTCATATTTGTCACCTGCTGGTTCTTGGCGGCTACGCCGATGATTCGCTTCTTGCCATCGAAGGCCACAAAGGATCTGCAAGAAGTAGGGAGTTAAATTATCAGTATCAGTTTGTATTAGGTATAAATATCTTAATTCAATGACAGTATTGGTTTACTGTTAGTTAGCAGAAGATAGGCAAGTGGTGTAATTTTATTTGTACAGATCAAAATTAGAAATCAGAAGATCTAAAATAATTCACTAATATTGATAAATTAGAAATTCAGTTGTAAAGACCAATTTAAAATAAGATTAAAAAACTACCTGAACATAAAACATAAAAGCAGCTATATTCATAAAAACGAAAATGGTCAAAACTTTCATAAACAAAAGATTTCTTTATTCGGGCTCTACTGTTTCTACATACAAGAGCGTGTTTGTGGGCAGTTTTCGTTTGTATGCTGTCTGTGTTTGCCGGCTTTGAATTTATTTTAGACAGCTTTGCACACGTTTTTTTCTTTTTGCCGTATCTTCTTTGGCGCTCTTCGCTCTCTATCTTAACAACAGCTGCTGCTAGCTGGCTCTCTCACCTTTGATGCTGCCTTTTTGACCGCATGACGCATGCATCGTTAGGTCTTTGTGTGAGTGTGCCAAAAAAGTAAATTCGGACAAGTACAGGAGAGTGGAAGTATGGAAGCAGAGTGGAAATGTGGGGCCCACGCAATGAACGGCATTTAAATCAAAAGCACCCATACATAGTCAGGGCAATAAATTTGAAAAAAGAGACATGAAAGTGGAAGGGAAATAGACAGAGATGTGAGCTCATTAAAATTGCAATTTGCAATACTTTTTATGGAAGTGCAATCGGCCAAATTTAGGCCGCTCGACAGAGCCAATACATAATGTAATGCTCATATCAGGCTGGATATACACGTATGTTTTTCGGAGCGTTACCCATAACAACCATGGAATTTTCTAGGCGCGCTCTCTTACAAACATACGCGCACACACACACACACACCCGATTGAGGCATGACTTACAAATTCGACATAACCCCAAAAATGAAGCAAAAAGTCGCACGATTACGCAGACCGCTAGCTTATCACTATAATCACTATAAACTGGGCCATAGTCCGTATCCGGAGCATGGGGGTGGTACTTACGGCGTGGCCCGGAGACTGTAGTCATTGGCCAGCGTCTCAATTCCGCCGGACCTGGCCGCCGCCACATAGCAGCCCTCATTGCCAAAATCGATGCCAATCACGGACATTTTCTTCGCCTCCTTTTCGTCTAGGCGCTTTCCCGATTAAATTGATTCAGTGCCGAAACGCTTTCGAGTGTTTGCTGTGTTTCTTTTAACTTGTGTTTCTTTATTGGGGGCGGCACAACGCGTTGCTGTGTTTTCTTTGTTTTCCAGCTACTGCAAAATATTTTTTTAGAAAATTAGATAAAATATATACTGGGCACACACGTGTCGACTTGCTATCTATTCTTTTTCGTTTGACAAACAAGTCCAGAACATTCGATACGATATATGCTTTTCACATTCACATTAATTATGGATTTCGCTTTTCGCCTGCGAATGGAAATTTCTAGCGTCCGGCCTTCGTCGCTTTTTTTTGCTCGCACGCGCAAAAACCGTATGGAAAATTTGTTGAAAAACTATATCGTTTGTTTGGCTTTGAGTTTATCACTTATCAGTGGTAAGGCAGATTAGTAACACATGGATTTTACGCTGATAATGACAATCACCTTCGGTTTCACGGTAAATCCTAGCAATTTTAATCCGACACCGCACGTTTTTTTTTACTAATTGTGTTGCAGAGCAGTATGACCAACCCACGAAAACTCGATAATACCTAAAGTTGCAAAAAAAATCGGCGTTAGCATCGATAAAAAAGGTTTAACAATTTTCTGGAAGGTTCGATTGTTTCTTAAAAAATAATTATTTTAAGAATTCCGTTAAAAAGCTGGTATAAAGGGTTTTTGGCATAATTAATATTTTTTTTATTTAAGCAATAGACTCAGCTTAAAACTTTTTAACCGACTATTTTTATTGTCCGTTACCTTTTATGCTTAAGATATGTAACTTTTATTTTTATCTTAAAGATTTTTAAAAAAAATATATTTTTAATCAATTTTAAATTTATAAAAACAATCACGTTAATTGGAATACAAAAAAATATAATTTTTATTCATTTTAAATTTATAAAAACAATCACGTTATTTGGAAACACAAAATCGATAATTGTTGAACAATGAAAATAAAATGTCGAAAATAATAATAAAAAAAATTAGATTTTTTTAAGTAGTCCGTTAACAAAACACATACATATGTACATAGTTTTATATTCAAAATGTAACTTTTTTGGGCAGAAAACAATAATTATAAAATCAAAAATTAAGTGTACTTGAACTGCTTAAATCTCGAGTTCTATAAATATGCTGAATAAAGGTGTTAAAAGTATAACTTAAAAAAAAAAAACATTTATTTAAAATGTCATTGAATAAAATTTATTTAATGCGTCCCTGATTTAGGGAAATATTTTAGATGATAATGACGGAACGGGTCCCTCGACCGTCTCCTCGATGAGCAGTGGGGAGCTCCAGCGCATAAGGAAATACGCAGATCCGGATTTATCGTTTGTTCCAGACAGCCGATTGCCACCAAAGGGAGTCAAACCGTAATTGCTGCCCGTGCATCGCTCGTTCACGTAGAGATTGCTGGCAGACATGCGCAGCTGGTTAAGGCAATGGAGAATCACCTCGTCCCGGCTGGCGAATATGGAGCCCGACAGCGCGTATCTAGACTGGTTGGCGGCCAGTTTTAGTGCCTCCCCAAAGGAGTCGTCCGCATAGACGAATATCGGCAATAAGGGCCCGCAGCACGGCTCACACAGCAATGGATCCAATGGATCCGCCACCCGGACAATCGTCGGCTGAACAAATCTTCCATCACAGTCGTCGTAAGTCCCACCGCACAACTGCTCCATGTTCCTAGTGCGCTCCAGGACTTTCTGCATCCGTTGGAATGCCTCCCCATTCACCATCGCCCCCATATCCGTTTCCAACTGGACGGGATCCCCGACTACCAGCTTCTCGGTGGCCTCTAGCAACTCTGCCCGGATTTGCGGCCAAAGAGACGAGGGCACGTACAATCGGGACAGGGAGTTGGAGTACTGTCCGGCAAATCCAAAGGCCGCCTGCACGGTGGCCGACACCACAGATTCCACCTTGGCACTGGCATGAACGAAATGGAAGTTCTGACCCGGACACTCGGCCACCAGACGAGGGAAACAGATGTACCGCTCCATCCGGTCGCTCACCAGCTTGTGAACATGCCTGTAGCCAGCCGCGCTGCCGTGGGAGTTCAGTCCGGCGAAGTGCACCGCATCCGTGATGGTGTCCAGGAACAGGCGTTCGTTGGCCGGCACAAAGTTGATCACACCGCTGGGCAGTCCCGCCTCCTGAAAGGCCCGCAGAATAAGGAAGCTGGCCGGGGCCACCTCCAACGAGGGATTCCACAGCACCGTGTTGCCCATCAGTGCAGGACAGAGGGCCAAGCTAGTGGACAAGGCCAGCGATTCAAATGGTGCTAACGCTGCCACAAATCCATCCATGGGTCGCAAGTGGAAGCTGGGGAACACGTTCAAATCGCCCTGGATCTCGAAGCGCAGATCAGAAAGGTGCTCCAGATAGTCGGCATTGGCCCTCAACGAGCTGAGTAGTCTCCGGATGTCCCGTGTGGCATCGTCGGCGGTTTTGCTGAGGGTCAGCATCAGAAAAACACGCAACCGGAGCTCGTCCTCTTCGATGATGTCCGCTGCACGTCGCCAAATGGCCAAGCGCTCGGCAATGGGGACGAGACTCCAAGTGCCCTGCTCTGTTAAGACCGACTTGATTGCTGCCTCGATTTGCTTTCGATTGGCGTAGTACACCTGCGCCAGGTTCGTCTTGATTCGATGCGGACAGAAGACCCGTTGGTTGTCCATTGTGTAAACCGGCTCGTCGCCAATTATTGTTGGCACCTCCAGAGGCCTTCGAAGGATCTCCTGAATAGCATGGTTGAACATCACCCTTTCGTTCCTGGGCGCTCTAGATCCATTTTCCGAAGGCTGGGCGTCGGACTCAGCCTCCTCAAGGTTTTCCCTTTCCAGTCTTTTAGTTTTTTTCTTGTCCATAGAGATTCGCGCCTCGCCAGTGATGGTGCTCATTCCCAGGCGACGACACCTAAGGGACCAACGTGTGGGAACCGCGAATCCCAACTTGAGCATCGCGATATACAATTAAAATTTGAAGCTTTTAACAGGAATTTATTCTACATCTGCCAGTTTAATATGCGTATACTTAGGTGTAGAAAAATATATGTGTAATGTGTACGTTTAGTGCGTTTCGCAGTTGTAAGACAGTTGTTCAAAAGGCAGTTTGTGTTCTGAATTTAAAGACTATCAAAGCAATCCAAACACTTCGAAGGCATGGAAAAAAACTGTCCTATAATTTGGAAACGCACAGAACTTTAATGGCTTTGTATGTTTGTCAAAAGAGCAAAACAAATTATAAGTAGGATCAGATAAAAAATATCAATTTTAGAGTCAAAGAATTACTACGAGTTTTACAAAAATTAATGTAAAAGCAAAAATGTAACACAGTTACGGAGACAACAATTTTTTTTTTAACCTATTTTGAGTGCATCACAATAATTTTGTGTTCGAATGACAGAGATTAAAATTAGTAAAATAAACTTAAGATTTCTATATCAACGCGGAAAAGCGCGTTAAATTCGTTGCCGCATTTTTGAGTTTGAAACCAAGTGCGCAAAACAAATTGTAAGTAGGAATGGCTCAAAAATGTCAAAGCATAGTGACTAACAAAACTTAGGACTAGGTGGCATTCGTTTCCGAACTTTCGATGCTGTTGCATTAGGAATAATTTTGAACACATGGAATATACGTTGATGATGAGAGGACAAGTGCGGATTAGCACTGCCCTTGTGAAACTCATCTGGATATGTTGTCTTATGGGATCGTCGTTGTTTTCTTGGTGCTATCGCTTGAGCATTTCGTCAGATTTGTGTAAAGGTAACGCGTTTCTAAGGTCACTAAGGTGCTAAACATGCCGAGTACATGTCCATCCAGCGGGGGAATGCTTCGGGGTTACGTCCTGGCCTTCTATTCGAGTCTTGGATTGCAGGTTTCAAGTATATTACTATGCAGTCTTTGCTTGTTCCAACGTGATCGTCGCTCCTACAACTGTGCCGCCAATCCGGAGGCGGAAATGTTGTCGCCTGCCCCGGCCGTTTTCCTGGCCTCGCGGCAAACCAGTACTGGGGCCACACAAATCTCGACCTCAAGTCGCTGATGTTGGCGACCGTACTCGATATACTCTCGCCAGCAGGGCACGGGACTGGCTGCGCCGATCCGCATGCGCGGAGCATCCGATTGTGTCGATGTGGCGAAACTGTCGTCCAGCACTTGCAGCACTGCCTCCGGATTGATCTAGGAAAGGTATATTTAATTAATATGGTTGGACATCAGATTCTTCAAATAAATTAAAGTAGAAAAAAAAGTAAAGAACAAATAATGTAAATTAAAGAATAAAAGACTCACAAACTGGGACTTGCACACATATCGATGAGCAGTAAGAGCCGCCTTGGCAGCCGCTGCACGGGTGTTTTTCCACTTGGAGCTCGCTGTGGTGAGGATGGCCTGGTAAGCCAGTGTGTGCACGTGGATTCGCGATATTCGACGCCGCCTGGGATCGCTAGAGCTTCGTTGGCCGTAGTCCTCAAGCAGGCTAATAAAGACCTGTCGCATCTGATCGAGGGTGTGAGCAATGCGTGGATTCCAATCGGTGGCCAAGGTGGTCCGGCCGTGGGATAAAACCTGCTGCAGGTTGGAAAGCTCCTGTTCGTTCATTCCCAGCGAGTCTACGTAAGGCAGAACGAAATGACGCAACTGTTGCAGCAACTGTAGCTCCACGTAAGAGGCCATCTCGAAGTGGTTCAGTGTGTCCGCAGGCTGGCTGGTCAGCTGCCGCTGTACTTGCTGTAATCGCGCCTCGCGCTCGCCAGGATTAAAAGTGAACATGTCCATCATTTGCAGACCACTGACGACGAGCAGTTGCGGGTGATATACCTTTAGGGCATCTGTCAGTTGCTCCACGGCCCTTAAATGCGGGTTATTTCGATCGCTGTGCAGGATGTACCTGTTGGCGCGCGGTGCCACATACGAACCCCAGGTGTCACCAGCCTTGTACTCAAGAATAAGATGAATATCATCGTTTGCTATCTCATCACCAGCGAGACGAATCTCTTTGGGCAGCAAGGGACGCAATCTAAAGAAGATTTTAAATTTAGTATAAACTAAATGTGATTCGAAAGAAAACAAGTACTTCTTAGACATGTGGGCACCCAGAAGAACTTCAGCACCCTCCATAAAAAATCGGACAGCCATCAGCGGCGCATTGCCGCCCATGTACCAATTGATTCGCTCCTTATCCATTACTTTCGCATAACCGACAAGCTGTTTGAAGAGAGTACTGTTTGCCATCACACGCCTGAAGGAAAACAAGATGCTAATAAATAAATCTTGTACAGAAATTGATCAATAATACGATATAACTGAATATATTTTAGCTGAGCAACATTCTTTTCAAAATATTTAGCTTTCGGTACTTACTCCGCTGCTGCACCATTCTGAAAGTAGTAGGCAAAAGATTGCAGCAGTTCATCCTCGTTGCTGACAATCTCCCGTGATCCTGTAGTGACCACGGGGATTCTTCGGCTATAGTAACGCTCCAGAAACTCAGTGGCGTTTATCTGAAGGTCTGTGCAAGCTCCGTACCCGATGGCCACTTTGGGCGCTGGTTCTTGGGCGGAACGCTTTAGGGACCTAACATAAACATTTTCAGATATGATAATGTAATGCTGTTTATATATAAGTTCCCTTACCCCTCGATGGCCAGTAGACCAGTTAGAAGGACAGTCGTCCTGTTAAGCGCTTGAAGAGAGAGGAACGCCTGCCAAATTATGGACACAAATGCCGTGAAAACGGAGAAGCCGGTCAGCCATCCCATGTAACGCAATGCGGTCATCGTGGGCGTGGTATGTGTGGGTGCTCGTTTCTAGATTATTTTCCTTCAGGCGTTGGTCCCTAAGAACTAAATTAATGACTTCTCTCTGCTTGGCTACTCCTACTTTCTTATCAGTCGAAAGTATCGCCCTTTTTCCTATTGTTATTTTGTCGTAGTGCTTTCACGCCAGCGATGACACTACCTTTGACGATAGTATCGATAGTCTTACTTAAAGTTTATTACAAAAATGTTTTATTTACTTTAAATAAAAATAATCAGTAAAAATAAAACTTAAAAACAGCCCCACTGTTTCAAATTCGCACGTTCCCTACCGCTTAGATTCGGAGTCTTATTTAAAGCACATATATTCTTTTTAGTTGTCCCATGCATTTCCAAGGTTTCCAACCACTTAGGGGTGTATTTTAGTAACTCTCTTAAAAACCAATGTTTAACGGTCGAACTGCGGTCACACTGCTTGCATCATCTCCCAGCGCGTCTGTAAAGTTGATAAAATAATTTTACTTTTGAATTGCCTTGAGAATTCCGTCACTCCATATATATAAATTATCTAAAAGCCTGATTTAGTCCGGAACCCAAACAATCTCCAATTGGTTGCGAATCGGCAGTAAGAATCGCTAATTCGGCACGCTAATTGGCTAAGCAAAACCGATTCCAGGGTAGGAGACGAATAATCTGAAGAAGGGTGAAGAACAAAAGGAGGAGGAAAACAACAGTTAATCGTCAAATTTTACAGGCAAAAGGTGAGCAACTACGCCTTGCACAGACATCCACATGCCCCCGCTCACACGCACACACACATGTACAGGTCTTATCGCCTGCGTATGGGTGTATATAAAAAAATTAAAACAATATTTGCACATCCGATTATTACTATAATACTTCGCGTCCATATATATTAGCGAGTGTGCGTGCGACTGCCCTGGATTTACGTGATCGTGTGTGTGCAAGCTTCGCGTGTGTATGTGACGAAATGCAATTTTATCTTGGCATTTTGCGCGCCGCCCCTGATTTTCGTTACCCCCCATTTCTCATGTCGCCATTTTCGGACCTTCGCTAATCTGAATCTCTCACTCGCTTTTGGCCCCAAAAAAGGTAGTGCACAATGAGCTCCACGGAGGAAAACAGCAACAGCCCGGCCACCACGCCCCAGGATAACGAGGCTGCAGAGCAGGCAAACCTCACGGATCTCGAGAAGATTGAGGAGGAGAAGCTGAAGTCCAAGTACCCTAGTGGAATGCGAGTGCCCGGCGGACACTCGGCCTTCCTCCAGAAAAGGCTGCAGAAGGGGGTGAGTGTGTGAATCTCTATAGACCCCATGACAGTCTATAAATCAATAGATGCAGCATACTTGTTTTTCAGTCGGTTATCCTTTTAAACAGTTATCATTTGTAAAATATACAACAATATATATCATATAGATACGTTATTAACGTTAATACGTTAAATAGATAATTTCTATGCGGCCAAGTTTTTCCTAGATTACCTTTAAGGTTACTGTGAAGGTAAGAACGCGGCCCTAAATATTAAGTAATTATTAGTATAACTTCAAAATGTTATTGTTTTAAAATTCAACTTTTCACTATCCCTATTCTATTCTTCAGTCAACCGATTGATAGAAGGAGTACATTTATTTTTACATGTTCATTCCTAAAAGCAAGCATTAAATTCTTCTATTTACTTATGTATTTGAATTTAGGATAAACAGTCTTTTGAAGAGACTTCTTCAGAAAAGTTATTGCATATTGGGTTAGCTTATACAAATATTAAGAACTCGTACCTGGATTATTTATTTAAACTGAATTTGATATGTTATTTGAGTGAATATTTTTTTTACCAAATGATGAAAAACAATTATAAGGCACTGTTCTGGTTTCGCTCTTAAAAATTTTCCGAAACAAGCTCTAATTGTGAAATGAAATTCTTTTCTATAGCAAAAGTTCTTCGATTCGGGCGACTATCAGATGGCCAAGCAGAAGGGTGGCGGCGTCAAGCAGGTCTTTGCCAACAAGGTGACCACCGGGGAGGCTATTCCCACGCCCGAAACCGTGCCGGCGCGCAAGACCTCGATCATCCAACCATGCAACAAGTTCCCAGCGACGAGCTAATTTACTCACCTCTCACCTTTACTGTATCCACAACCTCAACTGCAGCCAGTTTCCCGTTCCCCACTTCAAATGCTCTACACCTTATTTTTAAAGAAAAATCTAATGCTAAGAATGAAGGCTGCTGCTGTATCGTGCAGGCATTTCGCGGAAGTTTAAACTGAATTTGTAGCTCCCCGTTCCTTTTCCTCGTAAACTTTAAGCGCCAATCGCATTGGCCAATCTCAAGATCCCGTCATCAGTCCATCTCTCAGGCCGGGGAAGCAAAGATGGCGAGTCGAGCAGCGCGAAATTTATTGCAACAGTTATATATATCTCTATCTCTGTAACATTAACATAACTTACCCTGATCGTACGTAGCTGTAAGTATTACGAGCATAATAAATTTAAGTTGGAGCCAGCCACACACACTGTTCTTGTACATCGCTGAGTTTCCCCTCAACATTTTATAATTTACCTTTGTTTTGCAGTGTTTTAGAATATTTCCTAATGCATGGAGAATATTTTAATTTTAAAGGCATCCAATCATAAGCAGTTGAAGGCATTTCACGGAACATTTGATAATAAAATAGGTCCCTGCTGCTTGCAGAGTTCAATTTTTGATGCGATAGCCAAACAGTCAAGTTAAAATCAATTTGTAAATCAAGCAGAGCTAAATAAATTTATGTACGTACTACATATATATGTGATGATTTCCTGGGGCGCTAACCTAACAACTGAATCGGAAGATGTGATATACAAATGTTTGCTATAGTAATAAGTACCTGAGTGGCAATGCCTCTAATTAGCTTAAAAACATTTGGGTAGACAAATTGGGTAATTTGTTATTCAAATTTTCTGGCAACAGATTTAAATCACGAATTCTACAATTTTATTATTATTATTAATCAAGACAATAACTTAAAAAAAAAAAAACAAAAAAAGGTTTTAAAAAGAGTTGGTAATTACAAAGTATTTGAAAGCAAAATTCTTTCTTCTAGGAGAGTTTTTGTTTGACTTGTGTAATGTTTAATCCGTAAAACAATGTTTTTCGCCCACAGTAAAGCGTACACCATCCATGCTGTATACCAGGCTCGAATACCCTCTATAAAGCATTATTGTTAGTGCATTGTCTACACACCGCTACTGATTATTTTTCCACAGTTAACGCGCGGTCACACTGGCAAAAGGAGCAGCGGTGATAAAAGAGAAAAAGCCAAGTTTAAATACAATTTTCCCGATTTATATTGCAACTGGAATGCACTTCACGTTGAGCATTGTACCGCACACCGACTTCCAATGTTCGCGAACGCCCAAAACCCGCGTTGTATGCAGAAAGCACGCTGAAATGTAGAAACCCACGAGCAGCCGCCGCAGCAGCAATAACAAAAGCAAAAGTGAAATTATTGCCGCGGGAGATTCGCAAGTGGCCAAAACAAACGGCGGCGTAATGGAGAACCTCAAAATAAGTGATAAACTGTTCGAGGATGTGATTTACTGTGTGCTGGGGAATCTAGATGAAGAGGTAAACCTTTGAAAAGGATCTTCCGCTGTGCTGTACTTGCATTGTGATCTAGTGTGCGTGCGTGAGGGTGCGTGTGCCTGTGTTGGTTCGCACAGGGTGGCTTGGGTAGCGCGGGCGGATAGGGTGACCCTGGCACTTCGGCAAATGCGCGCCATAAATGTTGCCGGCAAATTGCCGCCTGCCCTAGTGTGTATGTGCATATGAGTTGGTGTTAGTGCTAAAATCAACTGATTTTGTTTTGGTTTTCGCATTTACCAAAAACATGAATTTTTTTATTAGAATTAAATGGGAATGCGGATAAGATTTACAATCGGTCGGTTTGGATTTCTCAAAATGTTACATTTTCAAAGATTTAAACTTTCATTTTTGTTTTTTCGTCTTGTAGATCGAGCGATTCCTCAAGAGTGGTGGTGCGCAGTCGAGACTGTTTGTGTCGGACCAGGTAACGCATATGATATGTGCCAGCAACTACTCTGAGGAGGAGCTTTCCATGAACCTCGATCTGTACACCGCTATCCCGGTGACGGAGCAATGGATCGTGCACAGCGCCAAACTGGGCCGAATGGCATCGACGCGAGCCTTCGATCCGAGTCCCAATCAGTTGCGTCTCATGCGCGGAATTCGGGCGGCCATCACGAATGTCGTCGCCGGGGATCGAAGGCGTCTCTACGCCATGTTGACTTACCACGGAGCCGTCGTCACGCACAGCTTTGGAGCCACCAACACGCATCTGGTATGCGGAGCAGCCAACGGTGGCATCTACAACAAGGCGCTGGCGCTGCCAAAGAATGCCATCATCATTGTGACACCCGACTGGGTGACCGATAGCCTTAAGTATAAGAACTGCATGCCAGTTGAGACGTATCATCCCAGGCTGCTGAAGCCCATCGAAAAACAGCGAACGCAGAAGCAGCAGGCCACACAACAACAACAAATCCAGCAGCAGCAGTTACAACAACAACAGCAGCTTCAACAAGTACAACAACAACAAATCCAGCAGCAGCAGTTACAACAACAGCAGCAGCAACAACAACCACAGCAAATCATTCAGCAGCAAGCAGCTCCTTCATCCACTCTGTCAGACATTCTGGGCTTTGGCGAGGACAGTGCGGCTGCCAAGAGCATCGCCAGCATAAAGTCGCAGCTCCAAGCCTCAGCCGAACAAATCCAGCAGCAACAACTCCCCGTTCCCGCCCAGCAGCAGGTGGTCTTTGTGCGGCCCCAGCCACAAGCGCAGCAGCCGGCGCAGCAAGCGCCGCTTCAACTCCAACAAGGCGGCCCGCAGGCACCTGCTCCACCGCCGCACCCGCAGCATCAACAGCAGTTGATAATTCAGCAGCAGAAAATTATCCCCGCCAATCTGCAACAGCAACCTCAGAATCAGCAGCAGATCAAAAACATCCTCCAGCAGCAGAGGCAGATGAAAAGCACGCAACAGCAGCAGCAGCAACAGCAGTCGCAGCAACAGCAGCAAATGCAAATGATTCAGCAGCATCAACAACAACAACAACAACTCATGCAGGAGCAACAGACGCATCCACAGACGCATCCCCAACAGCTTGCACAGCATCCTCAGCAGCTGCAACAGCAACAGCAGTCGCCCAGACTACCAACAACTCCTACGGGTCGACAGACGCCGAGAACACCAACAACACCGCAGCCCGTGCAGTCGCCGCAGCACCATCAGCAGATAGTCCAGCAGCAGCAGGTGCAGGTTCAACAGCAACAAGTGGGTCAGCAGCAGACCATTGTGCAGCAGCAACAAATAGTTCAGCAGCAGCAGCAACCGCAACAACAGTCTGTGCCTGTTTCGCCGCAAATCATTCACCAACACCTGATGAGGCAACAACAGATTCTGAACCAAAATCAAATGCAACTCCAACAAATCGTTCAGAGCGGTCAAGCGCTGACACCTCAGCAGCAGCAGCAGCAGAGGCAAATTCAGCAACAGCTACAACAAATAATGCAGCAACAGCAACAATTGCAGATGCAAATGCAACAGCAGCAGCAACAACAGCAGAATTTGCAACAGCAACAGTCGCCGCGCATGGTTCAAAATCGTTCGCCGGTGATGCCACCCAGTACACCTTCGCCGTCCTTGCAGCAGCAACAGCACCATGCTACCAGCAACATGTTGCCACCACAGTCACCACGCCAGCTGCAATCGCCCGCTCCCCAAATGACTCCGCCACCACCGCCCTCGCCGCAAAGCGCCCAACAGCAACATTTACGCCAGCAGCAACAGCAAATGCAAAGTCGCCAGCAGCACATGATGGGCTCTCCGCAGCAACCTCAGCCGCCGTCGATGATGTCGCCCCAACAACAAATGCAGCCTTTCCAGCAGCCCGTCCATCAGCAGCAGCGCATGCAAATGCAACAGCAACAACAATTGGCCCAACAACAGCAGCAGCAGCAACAACAACAAAGCCCTCAGCACATCTCGCCGCAGTCCCCTCAGATTTCGCAAACACCACCGATGCAGGCCAAGCTGCATCAGCATCAGACTGTTCAGGGACTTTCCGCCCAGCAGCAGCAATCCTTCTCCCAGCAGAAACCCATCGACCCAACGGATCCCGTCCAGGTGGCACAGGTGCTGAGTCGCTCGGCGTTGAGCAGTAACCAGGACTCGTTAATTATGAGACAACAGCAGTTAAAGCAGCAACAGCAGATGCAACAGCAGCAGCAAATTGCACCACAACCGCAGCAGCAGCAGCAGCAAATAGTGCAACAACCGCAGCAACCACAACCACAACAGGTATGATCTCATGAAAAATATAAAAACCTCAAAGATATTTTTGATAAGCGAATAGAACGGAGTGGTTTTATAGATTTGATTGAATACTTTCTTTTAATTTCAGCAGCCGCAACACCATCAGCAACCACAGCAGCAGCACACTCCGTCGCCGAGACAATCTCCGCTGCAGCAACAACCTACTACACCTACCTTACAACAACAGCCACAACAACAAAATCTTCAGGTTAGTTAACTACAAGGAATTGTGTTTTTTATCCACTAAAACAAATGCTTATTTTATTTTAGCAAATTCAGCAACAACAACAACAACAGCAACAAGTGCTCACACAGCAGCAACCTCAGCCTGGACAACAGCAACAAGTCATAACACAGCGCCACGTGATAAACACATCTACGGCCCAAGGACAACAAATTATTCAGAGTCATATGTCCTTAGCTCTGCAGAAACAGCAACAAATGTTGCACGTTCAACAACAAAATCAACAGCAGCAGCCACAACAACAACAACAACAGCAGCTTACTCAGGCACAGCCACAACTTCCCCAAAATCAGCAGCAACTACAACAACAACAACAACAGCAGCAGCAGTTACCACAGCAACACCCGCAACAGCAACAAGTTCAATTTACACAACAGCAGCAAATCGCACTTGGAGGTGGTGGTCAAGTGCGCATAATTCAGCAAACGATTCAACGGCCGCCAACCAACGTGCAACAACCGCAGCAAGTTCCACAACAACAACAACAGATTATTGGTCAATTTCCACAACAACAGCAACTTCAACAACAACCACAGCAGGTAAGGTTACTTATTCTATAAATAAACCTTCTGAAGGCCTTTTTGAAATTCAAATTAAACTTTTTTTTTTTTTTTTTTTGCAGCAAATCCCTGGAGTTCAGCAGCCACAGCAGCAGCAACAACAGAAAACATTTATTATTAGTCAGCAGCACTTTAATCAGTTAAGTGTGCAACAGCAACAGCAAATTCTTGCCCAAAATCCGCAGAGTCAAAACGTTTATGTTGTTAACCAACCGCAACAAATGTTGCAGCAGCAACAGATTATACAACAGCAACGGATGCCAATGCCGCAGCAGCCACAACAGATTGTTGTGAACCAGCAGATTCTGAGCGATCCACAGCGCCTGCAGTACCTACAACAGCAGCAGTTGATGCAAAAACAACAGCAGCAGCAGCAGCAACAACAACAGCAGCAGCAACATCAACAGATTGTGGGACAGCAGCAGATTTTGCAACAAAAACTTCCCAACGATCCGCAACAGCAGCAGCAGCAAATAATGCAGCTCATTACGCAGCAGCAACTGCCGCAACGAACGCCGCCTCCGCAACAGCAGCAACAACAGCTTCTGATGCAGCAACAACAGCAATCGCCGCAACATCATCAGCAAATGCAGCAACCACATTGGTCGCCACAAAGCCCGGCTGGCGGTCAAATGGCGCCTAGCACTCCGGGAACGCCTACCAGTAGTGTGGGAATGCAATCTCCGTTGCCCGGCGGACCTACAACGCCACAGCAGCAGCAACAACAACAGCAGCAGCAGCAGCAACAACAACCGCAACAGCAATTTGTTCCCCGTGGACTGCGTCCGCAAACCTCGTGGCCCGGTCAGCCTCAGCAACCTCAGCCTCCCCAGCACCCACAACAAATCGTGCTACCGCCACCCCAACAACAACAACAACAACAGGCGCAGGTGGGGCAACAACAACAACTGGTGTTGCAACAGCAGCCACAGCAACAAAAAATCGTCGTGGATGAAAAGACGCACGCGCATATCATGTCCCTCGAGGCGCATAAACGAGCCGAGTACATCAACAAGTTAAATGCGCAAAATAAACCGCGTGTAATGCTTCGCCAGCAAGTTGCCTATCAGCCGCGTCCCGGGACACCGGGCAACATAGTCGCCACAAGACCAGCCGGTCCAGTTCCGCCCGGGCACATTATTGTCCAACAGCAACAATTGACGCAGCAGCAGCAGGTGGTTTGGCTGCAGCAACAGCAGGGAAAACGTCAGGTGGTGGTGCGCACGGGAACTCCCGGTCTGAGTCCGATTCAGCAGCAGCAGCAACAACAGGGAGTGGGACCGCCACAGCAGCAACAGTCGCCGCAGCAGCAGCCCTTCAATCCAAATGATCCCAACCAGCAAATGTTGATGCAGCGCCAGCAGTTGCGCGTCCAGCAGATTCCCATTCAGCAGCAGGGACCTCAGCAGTTGGGCAAGCAAACGGTGCAGCTTATCACTGGACCCAACGGTCAGCTGATCGAACAACAGACGATTGTCCAGCAGCCGCAGCAGTTGTCCACACCGGGAACGCCCACAACTCCGGGTGCTGGGGGTGTTCTCCCTGGAAATGCCAACATAATGACACAAACCCTTGTCATGACTTCAACAAGTAAGTTAAAAATTGATATATTTTACTTACATTAATTAACTATTCCTCTTTTTACAGCTCCTGATGGACAACCGCAGCAAACACCCCAGCAGATGAACTTGAAGACGAAGACAGCTCTGGCCAACATGCTGAGCAATCGCTTGGGAAACAATGGAGCTCAGACGCCACAGCAGCAGCTAATTCAACTCCCCGACGGTCAGACTCAGCAGCAGCCGCAACAGCAGCAGATTGTGCAGCAGGTGGTGGTGACCGGAGCCATTCAGCAACAGCAACAACAGTTGCTACTCCAGCAGCAGCAGCAGCAGCAACAGATGGTGGTGCAACAACAACTGCCGCAGCAGCAACATGTGGAGCCACCCTCGGCGGCTGGCGCTCTCAGAATGATGGGGCAGCAGCATAATGCATCCGTCGGCGTACCCGGTCCACCCAGAACTCAGCAGGAGTTGATGATGCTGCAGCAACAGCAACAACAACAACAGCAGCAGCAACAAATTTTGCAACAACAGCAAATGCGCCGAGTTGTGACTGTATCGCAACAGCAGCAGGCACCGCAGCAACACCTCGTCCAGCAGCAGATTGTGGTCGCTCCCCCACAGTCACCGCAGCAGCAACAACAAATGGCTGTGGGTGTGGGCGTGGGAGTGCCAGTACAGCGAACCCCGCACGGATACATTCAGACCCGACCCGGACAGCCGCCGATACCGATGCCGCAGTTTTACGGCCATAATCCGAACCTGAAACTGCCCGCCGATCTATTTCTGGTGGGCTGTACGTTCTACATCGTGGAATATGACGAAACGGACAGCGATGAGCTTCCCATTTGGCTCGATACAATCAGGCAATTTGGAGGCGACATCGAACGCGTTTACTGCCCGCGGGTGACGCACGTAATATGTCGTACCCAGCGACATGGCGTGGTGATGCAGGCACTCCGGGATGCCAAGCGCTGCGTCACCGCTTACTGGCTGAGTGATATTTGCCTCAAGCGGCAGCTGATGCCTCCTTGGCAGCCGCTTCACCTACCATTCCCAAGTCAGTTTGGCTACCGCAAGCCGTTGGAACGCTACATCATCACCTCCGAGGGATTCGAGGGCGAGGAGGTGGTCAGGCTGCAGCAGATGGCAGAGGAGTGCGGAGCCATCTACACCTCTTACCTGTCCAAGGTGAACACCGTGGTCGTGTGCAAGCAGCTCGAGGGCAACAAGTTCAATGCGGCGAAAGAATGGAACATACCGATGGTGAATGCCCTTTGGCTGAGCGACGTCTGCATTGGCAACCTGAGCGGCCTTTCCCACTACGACAATCCTAAGTACCAACAGTACAATCTAGTCGCTCCATTCCGCATCGAATGCAACTTGGTGGCGCACCTGTTGAGTAAGTAAAAGATGAAGAAATATCTTAGGTGGTTGCCTAATTTGAATTTTTTTTAAAGCTGCTTGGAAGGCGCCCATCAATCTCACTCAGGAGGCGCACGAGCGAGTTAAGCGACACCTTTCCGATCCCTACAGCAACGAGCACAAAATCAAGCGCCAGAAGATGAACTCGTTCCAGCAGGAACAGTTGCCCGACCAAATTGTCTGCGTCGAATATCCAACAACCACCAAACCGCCGAAGGTGATTTTCTCACAAGTCGCAGATGCCGAGGCACTTAAAAATGCTGTGATGTAAGTAAAAGAAAAACATGTTTAATGTGAAGAAAGCCTTGCTCATAATTGTTCGTTCTTTCTCAGGATTTTGGGTGGAATTGTAGTAGACAGCCCCGCAGATGCCACTCACCTGGTTATGACACGCGAGAGTCGCACTTGCAAGCTAATTCAGGCCTGCTGTCATGTGGACTTTGTGCTCAAGTCCAGCTGGATAGCGGATAGTGCCAAAGCTGGAAAATTCGTGCCGACCGATGCATATCGCATACAGCACATTCCGGTGGATGAGAACCTACAGTTCAATCTGAACACTGTCCTGTGCGCGCCCACTCGTTCCACACTCTTTGCGGGTAAATACTTCCATGTGACGCCAGACGTGTTTCCGGCTCGCGAGGAAATTATTCGAATGATCGAATCGTCCGGCGGTAAAGTGGAGCCAAAGCGGAGAAGCGGTGCAGCTGTGGCGGAATCGCACATTCAGTCACCCGACTCCTACATCATCGTCACCTGTCCCACGGACATGCATCTCTGTGCGGATCTCACGCGGCACGGCAACCCAAAGTGTCACATTGTGTCCACAGAGTTCGTCATGAGCTCAATACTCAGGCAACAACTGGAAATCGAGCCCAACCTGATACCCTACTTGTATAACAACAACAATGTCAATAGCTGCAACAGTAACAAGTCCTAGCGCCGAGTGTTCTGGTTATTGTAGAGCTGAAATGAGGCCCAATCACTCAGGAATCAATCACTCCATAGTCACTAAAGAATTTATGCGAGCTGTTATATAAGTCCGAATGACCGAGAGACAATCGAGTCTCTTCAATTCAGTTATTTGTAGCCTGCCGCAACGTCTTATGACAAACTATCACAAAACTAGTCGAGACAATTCGACATCGAAAGAGTTGTAATGTCTTGGGTATCGGTCAATAACATCCCTCTTTAATTTTTTTATAGTCCCTCGCACCAACTCACTTTAAATTGTAAATATTCTTAAATATAGGAGAATGATTATCTCTCATTCAATATGTCAATAATATAAGATGAGATTTCATATAAAAACAAAGAGCTGTCCATCTATCATTGCTGATGATCACTGCTGTGGACCATATTTATTTTTCGGTTTGCATAATTGTTAAAGATAACAATAAATTCGCAATATTTACACGGCTCCTGGTAAAGCATATTTTTTTGAATAAATAGTTTGTTCATGGTTTAAATGTTGCCCTACCGATCTGTATAGAACTTTATGTAGCACGTACAAAAAGAACTCCCTTAATTAAATTTAGGATGCAATTTTCATACAATCACCTTATATATTTTTGTAGGTTCAGGAACCATTAACTTTAAGAAGTCACACTTATATACAAATATACACATGCATATATTGCCTAGAGTATACGAAATGTTTCAGAGAAATTGATATTGTCGGCTATTAGTATTTAAGTACTTTTCACGTAGGTAAAGCCAATATTAATATTAATCCTAGTTAGGCACTTTACAAAATGTATGAAATAAAATAATGTTTACTGAAAATCGATAATTTCTTCTTAATTATTTGAACGATGGCTCGTTAAACATTGAAATTTAATTAAATTATTTATTTATATAAAGCCAATGAAACAAAATTACTTTAAGGGGCATGCCCCTTCAAAATCTGATTTAAGCTAGCAAAATATGGACTTAGAATTCGTAAATTTTCAGCAAACCAATTTTTTGGAAATTCGGAAAGGGGTTTCATCATAAAAATTGAAGAAAATCGGCCAAAAAATTAAAATTAACTAATTTGTTTTCTTTTTTTTTTTTGAAAGTTTTATAATTCGATTTTTATTGTTGTCGCCGGAATCGTTCAGGACCATCTGAACATAACCGGGCGTTTAGAAGATGGGGTAGGTATGGTACATATGGGATATGGACCTGGGCTAATTTGTTTTCTAAGAATGAATTAGCAGGGGTTTTTTGACTGTTAAAATTTACCATAAAAATGTGTGGCATACGTTTGGGAACGAGTAAGTAATCTGAAAAGTGTCCACTAACTCTTTCATTCTGTTCGCCTGGTACTTCAGTGATTTTTTTTTACTGAAAGTTTTTACTGGCCAACTTTGACGAGACCAACTTGAGCCCTTAAAGTTCATACCCTCTGCAAAGGTACACAAACGTAATTGAAAAACATTTTTATTATTTTCATTTTATTTTAGTTTTATTTGTGTTTTTCGGTTTTTTGTTTATTGTTAAAGAATCTTGTGAATTCATTTGTAATGTATTTTACAGACGAAGCTTGTTTGCCAACTTCTTTAGGCATGCTTGTGTTTGTTTAGTAAACAATTAACGTATTTAATTTACATCAGTTAAACCAAGGTTGACTTATAGCTAAAACCATTATGCTTAGACTTACAATTCAAATTCGCACTTATATAGAATCTAAGTGTAGAGTAAAAATTATTACGAGTAGGTATTTTTCTTTCAAATAAGTTAGAAATAATTTCGTTTCCTTTTATGTTACAACTATCAAAACTGTATTACGAAAACTATGAACTCCTCATTCATAATTATGTTTTATAGATAACTATAAATAGGTTTAATATAGGTCTTGTTTTTATTGTACAGCGCTAAAAAAAAATAACAACATACGTTTCATAAAATCGGCTTAGTACACTTCAGTAAAATATTTTACACTTATTTGGTTATATTATTAATGGGGCTTACGCTTATTTACATAAATATAAATTAAACTGAAAAGCGCTTCGCTAAAGACCACCTGCTTGATTTCTTTAAATGGTTAATGTAAGAAATAAAATATATGTACAAAAGTTCTTCTATAACTAATTCCCCACATTGTCCTTAAAGTCCGATTTGTAAACACCTTTACAACTTAAAAGTAATTTAGTATATAGCTTATTCTCAATAACAAATTCTATCAGAGTTGAAAATTTCTTCACGGGGTCAAAATAAGTTTTTTTTTTTTTACTTTTTCTAGGATCTTGAATTCTCTCATGTTTACTATTTATAAATTAAAGGAAAAATTTGGTTTATTTTACAATAAGAACAAAAAACGCTGCACCAAGGAATGCATTCAAAAGAGAATATAAATGGTGTTAATTGAATGTTCACTTTCAAATACAGATCATTTAAGACCTTCGAACACATTCCCGGTCAGCATTAATCGGTTAAAATTCTTGACAAGCTATAAAAATCAAAACTAATTTGAGAATATATTTAAGGGGAAATTCGGGAAATAAAAAAACTATGTCTAATTACGAAAATGGCTTCCAAAACATTCTGCTGCCTCCGCTATTTACAATTATTAACAGGTTTTCATAATCTTAACTTCTTTCAATCTTGCTTTGTACTCTTTTTAACTTACATTACTTGCCTAATAAGATAACAAGTAGTTTTTCATTTTCTCCTTTTGGTGTCTTCTGAATGATAAAAATATTATATACATTGATTTTAGTCCCGGATTCTGCTTTCTTGGTCTTGCTAACGTTCTTACTTTTACTATTTGCCAAGATCTCAATCTAGTTATTGGATTTTGTAATATTGCTTGCTTTATCAATCTGTTTAAACTTTTTTTTATTTTGTAAATATTGTAGTGGTTTTGTAATAGTTTTTTCTTTTATTTCTACAATTACAAGTAATTCAAAATTTAAACAAATGTTACACAAATTATATTTAGCAGGGATGGATACTCCCCATATCTACTTTAGGCTCCTTTGCAGTTGTTACAACGAAACTATTCTCTCGGTTTGAATGAACTTAAGAAATAATAAAAAATACATCAATTACCAAACGAGCCAAGTGTGGTATCTAACATCTGTTTTTTTTTTTTTTAACTTCAAATTTGGCTGTCTAACCTGTACTCTATGTGCTATTTAAGTTTATGCTTATATTGCGCTACATAGGCTCTATTAATAGGTGTTTAGCATATACATGTGCATATATATTTTACTCTTCTTGATTGTAAGTAATTTAAGCGGCTTGCTTGCTGTGACAAAAACGATACCATTGAATAACTAAGTATTTAGTAGAACGTTTATCTTTCTCTTCAAAATGTTCCAATTATTTTTGCTAGGCAAATGGCTTTGTGTTTTGTAATGTACAATAATTGCATCGTCTTTTCTTCTGATGTCCACCGACAAAACATACAGGTAGGCTGCTCATACGGTATGCGCGTTGTAATTTTCTATAAATTAATGTTTTTAAACAAGAAACGGGTAGTAAGTTATTGTTTGATGTGAGGAGAGCGCGAGAATCTATCGAAAATTGAAATCCATCTGCAGTTTAGTGACCATCTTTGTTGGTGGTGTAACGCCTTTTGATCCTTTAACTTGCTTACAGTTGTCTTTTCATCCAGTTGTTTTAAGGTTTACTGTGAGTACAAATGTGTTAAGAAAAAGTTTACAGATTTATATATGATTAACTCACTATTTCAGACATTATCTCGTCGGCCGGCCGCCGTAGTCACCTTTTCCAAGGAACTAGCAGCCGCACCTGAACCCAATCGCTCGATCACCCGCGAGTCACACGAAATGGTTCGCTGCAAGCACCTCGATCGCTCGCTCATCTTCTCCTGCTGCTGCTCGAGGAGAGTGGGTGCTGCATTGAAGTGGCCACCTGGAGACAAGGAATCTTGGTTATAATGTACTAAATATTAAATTATATTCTTCTTACCCTTTGGCTTGTCATCGAACATGTGAAGCTTCTGAGCCGTGCTCAGGATGCTATTCACTGTGCTCAATGTAGTGGCAGCTGGATCGATTATGGCACTCTTCCCGGACATCCTTCCACCGGAGACGCCCAACGCCTGCTGCAGGTGATTACCGCTGCTACTTCCGCTCTTATGGCTGCTGTTGTTGTTGAGATTCAAGCTAATGCCTTGCTGCGGATGGTGGTGGGCACTGATAGAGTTGCGACGCTCCCGAATCGCCGCGTGATAGCGTTCCGGCGACTGAAGCGAGCACTTGTTGATGGTCTGCGGCTTGGCGAAGCACCGATCCTTGCTGCTGCCCGTTGGCGTGGTGGGAGTTGTTGGAATGGTCGGTGTTGTGGGCGTGGTCGGAGCAGTGTCCACCGAGGGACGATGGCGCATCCTGTACTCACTGATGGAGAGCTTGCGTTTCGGCATGGGCGTGGGATCCGGCACCGTGAGCATTGGATTCAGTCGCGGATCATGGCTGGCGGTCCGCGTGTACAGCTTCAATGGTGTGGTGGTCGGTGGTGGCATTTCCACAGATGCAGTTGCAACCGTTGCCGTTGGTGTCGTCCCACCGATTGGCGCAATTGCTGCTACACCAATAGGTTTGGCAGCCGGCGATACAGCCGTTTTGGACTTGGTGGACTCCAGATATTCCGCCAGACTTGGCATGGTGTTTGTGGCGGGACTGGGACTGCTGACTGTGGGTGTCGGTGGATCCTGCAACTTTCCGTAGATGGTGTTGTAGAAGGGAAGCGGCGCCACCTTGGGAACGCAGTTGTTCCCCACCGGTTGGGTTGCATGGATCGCAGTCGGCGTGGGTTGGGTTATGAGCACAGGAATGGGAGCAGCTTTCGGTGTGGACATGGGCGTGAGAGCAGCTCTCGGCGTGGCCATTGGAGTGGGAGTGGCAGCCGCAACTGGAGTGAGGGTGGGAATTGGAGCCGGACTGGGAGTAACTGCCGCCGGAAGAACTGGCTTCTGTATGTGATTGGTCTTTTGCTTGGCCTCCTTCTCCTTTTCCTTTTCCCGCTCCTTGTCCTTGCCCTTTTGCTTCTCGTGCTTCTGCTTCTCGCGATCCTTCTTCTTGCTCTTCTTCTTCTCCTTCTTCTCCTTCTTGAGAGCGGCGGCAATGAGCGCCTGCTGGCGACTGCCGCACATGGACTCCCGCCGCCGGCTGATGGCAGTCAGTTTCCCACTGGCAATGGCTGCCGCCAGACTCATGGGTCCACCACCGCTCGCTGGTGTCGCCGCCTCCTGGTGGTTGTTCTCCTTGCGATGCTGCTGCTGTTGAACCACCGTGGGCATGCCAACCACTGCGGGCGTGGTCAGCGGCATGCCCAGACCTTTACTGCTGTTCAGCAGGATGCTGCTGCTCAGGATCTGACTGTTCGGCTTGGTCAGCTCCTGCTCGAAGTTCGTCTGGCGCTTCTTGGTCGTGGGTGGCGTTCCCAGCAAGGCCGAGGGAACTGGAGCCGGCGTGACTGGCGTAATGCACATGGACAAGGTGCGTCGCCTCATCTGCTGTTGCTGCTGATGCTGCTGTTGTTGCTGCTGGTCCACATTGTTGTGTGCCATGTGCTTGGTCTTTCCGTTGGCCGTTGCAGTTGGCACACTGGGCGGCGCAAGAATCTGCGAAGCTGGAGATTTGCTGTCTGGCTTCGTCGGCTGAGATGCCTTCTTCTTCGGCTCAACGATTTGCGGCGTGAGAATCGCCGCAGCCTTTTGCTTATCCTTCTCCTTGGACTTCTTCTTGTCTTTCTTGGACTTTTTCAGCTGCTTTTCCTTGTCGCGCTTCTCATCCTTCTCCTTGGAGGGCTTCTTCGACTCGGCACCACTACCTCCTCCACTGCTGCTGCTGTTGATCTTCTGACTGGAGGAGGCGGTTGCCGAGACTGCGGCGGTGGCCTTTTTGTTTCTGGACTGCAGATAGGAAATGTTGGCTGCATGGAAGGAGAGCAAGCGTTCCTGTATATCGTGTTCGGTGAGATTTTTGGTGCTCGGAGGAGGACCAGCCGCTGTTGCCAACGCTGTTGCAGGTGTGATTGTTGTTGTTGCAGCTGGAGTTGCATTCGTCGTTGCGGGAATGGAAACTCCTGAAACGGGCTGCGTTGCAGTTGTGGGAGGAACTGCCTCCAGTTTCGGTTTCTTCTTTTGCGGCTCATCCTCCACTTTGAGCGATGGTGGCTTAGTCTTTAGTGCCACCTTACCCACATCGAGCAGAGTAGCTGCTGCTGCTGCCGTTGCACTTGCAGTAGCTGTGCTGCGCAGCAGAGATTCCCCTGGCTTGGGCTCAACTTTCGCCGGCTCCACTTTGGGGGGAACAAGTTCCGGAGTTGCCTCCACCTTGGGCGTCGCTTTAACCACGGTACCTTCCACCTTTGGTTCCACTAGAGGCGGTGGTTCCACTTTCGGCTGCAGCTCCTGACGTTCTTGTAGCTGCTGCAGCTGTTGGTTTTGCTGTTCACGCTGCTCCTCCTCCTCGCGCTTCACCTTGACCATCTCCTCGAACTTGTCGCATGCCTGGCTCTCCTCGCGCTCCACATCGATCTTCACATCCTCGGCCGCCGCACTCGTATCCTCCGGCTCGATCTTAACCAGATTATCCTCGGCAACTATTTGATGTGTTCCCGGACTGGGCGAACGCAGGATGTCCACGTCGTCCTCCTGCTCTTGGTGTTGGTGCTCCGTTTCCACCTTGAGTGGCGGCATCTCCTCTGCCTCCTCCTTGGGCTCTCCAATGACATCGATGTGCGGCTCATCCGCTTCCACGTTCGCTCCATTGCTGATGACAACCAGGCGCCGCTTCTTCAGCGGAGTGCTGAATCCGTTCGCCAATGGCGACACAGTTGGCACCGGCTGAGGCGAGGGCGTGGCAGCCACCGACTGGTTCTGCTGCTGCTGCTGCTGAAGTTCCTCAACCGGAGTGGTTTCTTCACTGATGGCCTGCCGCAGCCAGCGCTTTTTAACTGACGAATTGTTTTGCAGTGGCAGACTTAATTGTTCCCGATTTGCAACTGCAGTCGTGGACTCCGCCTGGTGGATAAACTGCTCCACCTTGAGCAGGGCTGGCGCTGGCGAAGATTGACCTTGGGGCGGGTGGTGCAACTGGTCGCGCTCCCCGTTTATCTCGCTCATGGCCGCCTGCACGAGGCTATCCAAACCGGAGGCGGGCTGATGCTCGCTCTGTTCCGCCTGCTGGAACCAACTAGACATCAGCGTCTTTTTGGTCTTGGCCCCGCCAGGTGGATACTTGAACTCGCCAGGCGAAGGCGACGCCGACGCCGGTGTGGGTTGCTGTTCCAGTGGTCCCATGGCCGCCTCGATCAGCAGACAGGCGCTGCTCACCGAAGCCGGAGTTGCGGGCAGCGAATGCGATTGCGAAGAGGGCGACTTGAATGACTCGTTGGGCGATGAATTGTTGTGTGCCAAAGCCAAGAGGAGACCCGCTGCCTGATCCTCTGAGCCACTGTGATGTGGTTGCGGATGCTGAACCTGATCCTCCGACTCCGAGTTGGTCAACGCATGAGACTCCCCATCGGATTCCACCATGATGCTCTTCCTCCGCTTGTTGTTGCTGCCTCCCAATCCCACGCCATTCGTGTTGTTGTTGTAGCTGCGACTCACCTTGCGCTTCTTCTTGTTCCGACGCTGAGCAGCCGCCGCCGAGGAGGCGGAATTGGTGCTCGTCGGCGTCTCAACGTCCTCGCTGATGGAGTTGCTCGCCCGCTTGTTCGGCGAGGCGGGTGAGTTGCTCGCCTGCCGCTTGCCACCGCTGCTCTGGCGCGTCTCCTTCTTGGCACGCGCCTGCTGCTTCTCCATTTTCTCGAATGCTCGCATGATGGCCTCCAGCTTGCGATCCTCGCGCGATTGCTTCGGTGCCGTCGCACGTGTGGTTGGTGTTGTGGTGGCACTCGATGGTCCACCATCGTCCTCTCTCGACTCGGCGGACGAAGGAGTTGCTGCATTTGCATTTGAAGTGCTGGAATTCGGGGTCGATGGGTGGTGCTGCTGCTGCTGGTTGTGTTGCTGCTGCTGCTTTGCTGGTGTTTTCTTTCCACCAACCACCGATGCTTGGCCAGAAGCACTTACACTATTGTTGTTGTTGTTGTTGATCACAGGAGCCACACTCTTGGTGGGTGAACTCAATTTGGTGGGCGTCGTGGTGACCGGGATGGCCTGAGCTCCTCCTGCTCCTCCTCCGCTTGGAAATATGATCTGCGGCTGATGCTGCAACACTTGACCTTTTTGCTGCTGTTGTGGCGACTGTGGATAGTTCAGCTGCTTCACTTGTTGTTGCTGTTGCAACTGATGTGGTTGTGGTTGTTGTTGCTGAACAGTTTGTTGTTGTTGCTGGTGGGTTTGCTGCTGAACTGCCGCCACCTTGATTGGCGTCACAATATGTGAAGTGGGCGTGGCATGCAGTGTTTGCAATGCACTCACTGCCATTCTAGCCTCATCCGCCATTTGCTGCTGGTGTTGTTGTTGTTGTTTCTGCTGCTGCAGAAAGTGTTGCTGTTGTTGTTGTGGCTGAGCGGTGACCAAATTTTGCTGCTGTGCCACCACCGAATGCTGCGCTTGTGGCGATGGTTGTTGCTGCTGCTGCTGCTGAGGTTGCCGTACAAAATAGGTGGCCATCGGTTGTTGGGCAGCTGCTGCGGCTGCGATTACGGCCAACGGCTCCTGGCTTTGCTGCGGCTGTTGCTGCAGCAGGGAAGATTGCTGCTGTATCGGCAACACAACATGCGCCTGCTGAAGTGCCGGCTGCTGCTGCTGCTGTGCAGGTTTCGGCAATTGTGGTGAGAGCATCGGCGTGAGCATGGGCGTGGGTAGCGCAGCCAGGATCTGTTGCTGATGCTGTTGCGTCGGGCTGCGTTGCAAGAGCGACAGCTGTTGATGGGGCATCTGGTGCGGATGCTGCTGCAAGGTGGGCGACTGCAACTGGGCGGGCGTGGGCGAGGGAATGGACACCGACGGCGACGAGGAGGACGTACAGATGCCCGAGTCGTGCAGCACACTGGACATGGACACCGAGCAGGAGTTGTTGCTGCTGCTGCTGCTCCCACCGCTGTTGTTGCAATGCACTCCGGGCACCGGCGCCGTTAGCGATGCTGCGGTTGGCGAGGGCTTGAAGCCCAGATTCAATTGTCCCAGCTGCGGACTGTTCAGACCCATTTGACTGCTCTCGCCGCTGGATGAGGTGGATCGATTGCGGGAATTGGGCAGCACACCCGCCACAGTCGCTCCAACGCCCAGACCCATGGTCAACTGTATGGCTGCCGCACTGTTTGCCGCAGCTGCCGCCGCTGCTGCTGCCGCCGCCTTGTTGCGATGACTGCTCCTCGGCTGCGTTGGCGGCGCCTGCAGCTGCTGCTGCACTGCCAGTGGCAAAGCGAACAGGCAATCGCTGCCCATGTCACAGGCGCATCGCGTACTCGTCGGCTGGATGACGGCGGCATGTGACTTCTTCTGCTCCACAGCCGCCAGGTCGTGCGGTTCGTGGCGCACCGTAATCTCCGTCTGGGCGCGTATATGCGTCAGTGCCACGATGTACAAGTGGAGGGTTCCCTTCTCGAAGTAGTGCTGCAGTTCGGCGTTGGGTCGGCAAGAGCGACGCACAAAGCGAGCATCGTTGCCGTACGTCCGCGTATCCACGCATACTTCCGGACCCTTGAGATAAGAGGGCGGTTGCTGCGCCACTTGTGGCACACTTCCGTCCGGCCGCCGGGTCTGCATGGGCGCCTCCACGCCGGGCAGCTGGTAGAAGAACACAAACTGACCGGGCGTCTTGTGCGCCTTGAAGCTGTTCAGGTAATTGCTGGGTGGCGGCGTGTTCATGTTGACGGTCGGGTTCTGGGTGCGGAACTGGGTCGTTAGCATATACTTGCCGCGCAGCTCGTGGATGGGGGCATTCGGCGCCAGCTCAACGCTGCTAATCAGAATCTTGGCGCCCGCATATGGGATGAGTTGGGCGCGCTGCTCCAGTTGCTCACTGCTGCCGGCTGTCGAGAGTTGCTGCTGGATCTGGCGCAGCGCCTTGTTCTCCGTGTTCTGGATACTCTGCAGCAGGCCCGGCTGCTTCTGAATGGCGTGCAGGCGGGCGCGAAGTTCCGGGGAGTAGTGATTGGTCACCGCATACTCGTAGTTCTCGATCCACTGGCGCAAATTGGCGGCATGCTTTTCGGCTGCCGTCAAGGCGGGACTGTTTCCCCCGCCGCATGATCCATCGCCACTGGACTTGCTCTTGCGCTTGCTGCTCTTCTTGCTCGACTTGCCGCCACTTCCCGAGGGGTTTGCACCTCCGCTGCCGCTCTTTTCGCCACCCAAGCCCGCGCCGCTCTTCTTGGCTTTCTTTAAAGCGGAGGTATTGCCCGCGTTCTCTTTGGTTTTCTTCGATTTCTTGGACATGCCGGTGCCTGTGGCGAACCCGCCATTCATGCCAGACGCCAACCGTTGCTGCAGTTCTTCGGACATGGCCAAACCTGGACCGAGTCCTGCACTGAGCGTTGTTCCCGCTGCCACGGCGGCAGCTCCATTTGCCGCTTGCGTGGCCACCAGAAGCATGTGCTCCTTGCGCTTCTGACGCTGCAGTGCTCGAGCCCTCGCTTTGTCCACTGCACGCGGCTGGCACAGCTCGCACATGTACTCCTCCGGTATGTTTTGACGGTCGATGCCCATGCAGTCCACATGTTGCCAAGCCCTGAAAGATAAATAAGGTAAATTTATTAATTCTTAAAAGATTCCAAGGGAATGATTGTACAATCTTTAACCCTTTGAAATTTCACGATACTTACGAGCACTTGTCACAGCATATCATGTACCCATCGTCATGGGTAAGTTCACAGATGCACCTGGTGACGGAATCATCCTCTGCCTCAGCTTCTGGTGCTGTTTCCGTCTCCTCGCCAGGATCGATGTCCGTACTAGCCAGTCCCAAACGCGAACTGCTGCTGATGGCCGAATGGGCATCGTCATCAGCCACATGGCGAGGAACTAATTAATAAAAGATCAAAAATCATGTTAGTATAAGATTGGATTGAACTAATTCTGTGGTTTACGTACTTTGCTGACCAAAATAGCTGGCATATCCGACTGCTGCCGTGGGAGTTGCCTGACCACCGGCCACCGTGACCCCGATACCGCCCAGTGACCACTGCTGCGGCTGGTGGGCCTGCTGAGTGGCTCCCGGAATCGAGGTGTCTCCTGTCGCCTGCTGGGCCTGCTGCTGTTGCTGCTGCGAGGCGTACGTGTGGTCCTGCATGATGGCGTGCAGCTGCTGAAGGCGTAGATCCTGCGTGAGCACCGGCACCGGGCGCACCTCCTCGATGTACAGCTCCTCGTCGTTGGCACTCGGCTGATTGTTTGCCAGCGTATGCGACTGCTGTTGTGGCTGCGCCGGCGCCTGGTTCGCCAACTTGATCAGCGCTGGCGAAGATGGTGGAACGGCCTCCACGTGGACTGGAACGTTCAGCGGCGTCAGGTGAAGCGGAGTTGCTGGCGTTGGAGTGGTCGTGGCGAATCCACTAGCACTGGTGTTTCGCAGGGTTCCGAGATTACTCATGCTGTTGCTTTGGGTTAGGCTACTGCTGCTGCTGCCGATGATGCTGTTCACGCTGCAATTCAGGGATTGTTTTTATTAGACACTGCCAATCGAGCTTTCTTGAAAATATCACAAAACAGTTTGTGCTTCCCCATTGACGAGGCTAGTTCTAATACTACAACCGAACTGACCAGCTCTGCCCGAATGTCGTAAATACGATTTTGACAATAGTGAGACCAACTACCGATGCTTTTCGAGAAATATTGATTATCGAACATCACGAAAATCGAAACATTTGACAGACAAATCGATTCTAAACGCTTTACATTTAAAAAGCTTTCAACTTAAATGTCAGTTGTGCCAAATAAATACTAAAGGTTTCCAACTTTAACCAAATAATGCACTTTAAAAAGTTCCCTTTTTTTACTGATAAAAGATTGAGTTTCCCTGCCATTACTTACCCATGCTTGTTGTAATACTCAATGACCGTGGGTGCCTTTCGTCCACCGGCCATCACTTCGTGCTGCAGCTGCTGGTGTTGCTTTCGCTCTAGGGACACTGACCTGCTACTGGGCGCACTAACCGACTGTCGTCGCGCCGCCGTCGCCGAGGACATGTAGGAGGAGATGGCCGCGCTTCCGCTGGCAAAGCCATGCGACGAGATGCTCACCGATGGCGTTGTGGCCACCACTGGGGAACTCGAGACCGCCAGAAACGATGCCGAGGAGACCGGCTTTGAGCCAGCTGCCTGATAGTGGGCAAGCAGCAGATTTCCCGACGTATTCGCACCCGGACTGCTGGTGGGTGCCCCATTGCTACTGCTGCCGCTGTTGCTGTAGATGATCTGGGTGGGCGGCGGCATGTTGCTGCTGCTGCTGCCCGTTGACGGAACCTGCTGGAATCGCTGCTGCTGCTGGCTAAACGACTTCTGGGCCATGCTCTGCAGGATTCTGGCAGACAGTTCGTCCGTCATTTGAGTGCCGTTGACGATCATCACGTCGTCGGTGATCAGCGAGGAGTTGGCCACGCCGTGCTGCTCATTGTCGCTGCTGCCGCTGCTGTTGTAGTGGGTACGCTTGGTCGCCTGCTGTTGTTGCTGGGGATGCTGCTGGATGACGGTGCCGTGAGAGTTCACAAACTTAATCGTGCCTCCGACAGCGGCCTGCGACTGCTGCAGTAGGTATCCTCCTCCTCCGGGGACATTCGGCGACGTCTTGTGCTGCAGTTGCGTTCCCTGCGGCAGACTGATCTGCTGTTGCACGTACTTGCTGTTCAGTTTGGTGACCTTTGCCGGCGTGGGCGTGGTGACCATCGTTTGTTTGGTGTACGTTGCGGCCTGCTGCTGTTGGGGCAGCGTGGCAATCGACAGGGCTGTCGTCTGTTTCACAAACTTAGCCTTGGCGCCCGCCTTGAAGGTTTGCTGCTGTTGCTGCTGCGTAATAAAGGTTTTCAGCTGCTGCGCTTGAAGTTGCTGCTGCTGTTGTTGTTGCTGCTGCTGCTGCTGCTGTTGTTGTTGTTGTGTCAAATTGGCCACGCTCTTGACCGTGATCTTTTGGTTGGCCTTCTTTAAAAGTGCTGCATTTCCACCTAATGGTGTCGCCGTAGCGTTTACATACTTAGGCTGCGCCGGCTGCACCATAATCTGCGAGGGAGTTGCCGGGACATATGATTGCAGGCGGGTGGCCACCCGGGAGCCCAACGTCACCTTCTGCAGAGTGGCATGCGGATGATGTTGCTGCTGTTGTTGCGCCTTAAATGCCCCGATGCTGCCGAACTTCTGGGGCTGCTGCTGCGTCTTGGCCGGCGAAGCCGTCACATATGGCAGACTCTTGGCACCAAGGTAGTTCAGCTGTTGCTGCTGCTGGGCGGCGCCTCCTTGGACTGGCGCCTGCTTGGAAAGCACCGTGAGATTGCTGAGCAGCAGCTTGGAGTTGTGCGGCGGAGCCGCAGCAGAGGCATCGATAATGACGTTGCTGGTGCTGCCGTCAGTGGTCACAATCTTGTAGATCTGGGGATTGATCAGCTCCTGGCCGGGGCTGGCCGATGTGGCTGCCGTCGCGGTGAGTGCTGCGGTTCCTGCTGCTGTACGCACCGCGTACTTTTGCGTCGGATTCATTGACTGGGATTGGCTGGCGCTGAGGATCTGGCGCGTGCTGATCGACATGCGGCGTTGCATGATACGCTGCAATTGGGCCTGCGTGGACAGGCTGCCATCGATGACGATGTGAGGAGGCGGCGGCTGGGGGCCGCCAGCTACTCCGACGCGATTGTTGCTGCTGGTGCTGCCGCCGCCGCCGCTGCTGCTGCTGACGGCCGGCTCCACAAAGACCGTGTCGTGACTGGACATGGGCATGGTGGTGGTGCTGTTGCTGCAGATCGGTCTGCGAACTAAAATTAGACGTGAGTTTAGAGGGAGGGAGCCTGTGGCGGCCTGAGAGTTCACTCGCTTTTTTTTTGAGCTCGGTTATGGTCTCGGTTTCAGTTTCTATTTCACAACACTACTTCACAGGCGAAGCCGTCATGTTGCTGGCGGTTCTGCTCCTGCTGACGCTGGGCCTTCGTTGACGTGCCCCCAAAACATTGGGGGCTCAATACATAACCTCTGGCTCTGGAACGGAGGATGGAGGCTGAGGCTCCCTCTGGTAACAACTGTGGGCGTAGGCGGTGGTGCGCGCTCGATTTGCATAGACGGTGTCCAACTCTTTGCCACATCACATTGTCAGCCATCACAATCATAACGCTTCGAGAGATTCGACGACTTCCTCAGCGTGCTCCCTGGCAACTTCGCTCCTACTCCTCTCCTTCTTAGCTCTCTGGATCCTTTTCCTAAATCTGATCCTGTTTTTTTTCTTATGGGGATATTACTGCTTTATAGATTCCGCGTTGTTGTCCGTCGTTGTAAATTGCAACTTTTTTTATGGGTACGGTATTCACAAAAACGATCCTTCGTTGTTTCTGCAATAAGGTAAAACAAAAAAGATTTAGTAAGCTAATTTAAATAATTCTTATAAAACGTGACATCTTTTAACAGATGCGGGTAATAAATGTTATTGTTAGGAGAAAAATTTCTTACTTTAAAGTTTTGGGATTGACAGTTATAAAAGATCAAATGAATATAATATCGAAAACCCCATAATCCGTAAAATTCGACTGTGCAATTATCGATAATATTAGAGGACACTCATCTCTATCGTACAGGATTGGCATTGCCAACTGCAACTGGGAACGCCGTTATGTAATAAAATAAAAAGCACAGCGCTGCCAATGGGCGCCAAACATGCGCATGCGCACTTCAAACATCCAATATCCGCGTTTCATCTGCATATGTATTTTCGTCTACGCTTTCGGAATGTGCTTCGTGGTGGCTGGTGCACTTGCTGTAAACTTGAACGCAGCATCAGGGAAAAAATAGAAGAATATCAGCGGAAAATGCAAAGCGCAAAACAGTGCGAGAGGTGCGCCAAAGCAACAGCAAGCGAGAGACTGTGCATTGTTTACACTTGTGTGCGTTTGCCTGTCTGATTCTGCATGTGCAAGTGTGTGCGTAGAGTGACCCCCCTGGCAAAAAAAAAACCCAACAACGTTAAGCACTTGCACATTTGGCTTCAATGAAAACCAGTTTTCATCTATTTTGCTTTGTTTATGCGCATCGCAAAATCGCTAATAAAATTTTCAACAGTAAAATGCGTACCAAGTTAATAAATACTTAAGAAGTAATTATTAAATAATAATTATTTTCTTATTTTATTTAGGCCTATTCTATCCTTAAAAACATTATTTTTCTTGCCCTTATCCTCTGTCGCCAATTACTTGAAAAACTAACTATTTTTAACGTTTGGAAATATGTATGTACATAGCTCTTCATTTACATGAGCCCAGAAAATGTATAAATTAAACTTACGTTTTCAAACTAAACTAAGTTTATTTCAATAAACATAAACGCATGGACGTCCTATTAAGAATAAATTCATAACAGTGGATATTTACGGATTGTATGACTTCAACGTGCTGAATTCTTTGATTTGTATTCTGTGGTATTAATTAATTTTGTATTAATTTTATGTTCGGTGGTACTTCGAATGGCCATAGAAGTACCTCTACCAATAACAACCTCTTTTCTACATACCACCTGACTACCTCCAAGATGTCAATATTTTGTCGTGTTTTGCTTAAAGTTTCTCTAATTCTCTAATTTATTGCACATTCCGGGCGTTCGTCTCGTCTTTCGCATTGCAGAGCATAGAGCCAAAGCAAAAAAGCAAAGCGGAGCGAAAAGTGAATGCACTAATTTCGCCTTGGCATCCGGCGCGGCATTCATAGTTAGTTGTTGTTGCTGTCTTGTTGTCGTTGCTTTTGTCGCTGGCTTTTCGGTTTCTTGTATCTATTACACATTACACAGGCAACTTGCACTTGGATATATCCCACCTGCGTGCTTGTGTGTGTGCGATAGTGCTGGTTGCCAATTTGCGCCTATTGTAGATACAAATTCTAATTGAAATAGAGAAATAGGGAACAGCGCAAATGATTCCCCAATTAGAAGTGAATCTGGGAAAGCTTATGTAACCTTTTCTCGATTTCCTGTACATTACCACAAGCAATTATGTAAAGGCTGTCAAAGTAATCGATAAACGGATTTTACAGCTTCCAGTTTTATTATATAACCCAGGAAGTTGGGCTTAGAACTTGATCGATAGTGGTAAGCATTTCTCATTTCCGTTTCATGTTTCGCTTTATATTTCTTAATGGAAACAAAGAAAAGGCCGACAGATAACGGCACAAATGGGGGAGCAGTAAATTTGATTTAGGTTACGCTCACACCCACTAGTATCCGAGCTATGTATATCTGAACATTTACAACGAATCTTACAACGCTGCTAGTTAAAAATATAAATGCGAAAGAGGGACGGAGAAGAATTTGATTTTCTCATCCTCGGAAATAAGGTGAAATACACACACACGTGTGCGCGAGCCAACCCTACCCCAACCCCAACAAAAACAACAACAAAAGCTGCAAGTAAAATGCGCGCCATAAACAAATTACACACAAGCTCACAAAATAAGCCACATTCGCGCCCATTATCGGGTCGTGGGTGTGAGCAAGACAGCAGCAGATCCCCGTAAATCGTGCCTGCAAATGCTCGTTGAAAACTTATCGCACACACACAAATAAAATCTGACCGCTGTGCTTTCGTACAGGGGCGGAACTAGGGGGGTAACTTGGAGTATTCAGTTCAAAATATGTTGTAAGTCAAAAAATTTTACATGTTTTTCCCCACTTTTCCCCAAATCAGCAATATTCACATATAGTGTTTTGTTTTTGTTTTTTAGATCCGCCCCTGCTTTGTTCGTTGTTTTTTTTATATTACTATAGCTTTTGTTGCATCGCCAAATGAAGTAGAACAAATACAAAGCTTATCGGCACAAACACGACCGAATGAATGGGTGGAAAAGAGAAAGACTCCTATTGTGATCTTTTGAATAAAAATGAACCTGCAATTAAAAATAGTAATGCTGCCTCATGTTAGTTTGTTGACCAATGGACTACGTGACTGCACAATAATATTGGCATTGCTTTGGCTGTACTTTCATTGACTATAGCCTGAAAATGGGCTTTAAGAAAAACATCAGGGCAATTTTCTAGTTTGTAGTGTCAACTAATTGCGTATTAATTTTTATTCTTTGCTTTCTGCTTGTCAGAACTGAAATTCTACTTAAAGGAAGGATACTTAAAATTCGTTTTTCCATAATAATGATAGGTATTACACCTACACAAAAATCTGGAGGGAAGGGTAGAGGTATTTTAGGGTTGTGAAGCATTGGTTTTGGTGCCGCGACAACCCTTGAAATTATCGAATGACTTGCTTTCACGAATTAACATTTGCTCGATGGTCTAGTCTGCGCTGCGCACAAAATAACGAAAAGCGAGCGCAGTACAAAAACTTGTCTATCAACTTTTGCTTTCATTTTGTGGCGAAAATTCGCGCGTACAGAGCGCAAGGCATAAATAACAATTGCAAAAATCACGTATGCGCGAAGAGCAGAACAGGAACATCCAAGCAAAGCCTGTGCGCAAGAGCGGGACCTAAAGATTGACTTCTCACACACACACACAGACGCACCGTTAGCTGCGGCCAACTTCACGGCGTACAAGCGGATAAACGAAAAGAACACGCAATAAAAAGTTGGATGAAAACAAGATGAAAGAAAGGAAATTTAGGCTAAATAGCTTTTCTATTATTTTGTATATGACAATATGGACAATATGGCGTCATCGGCATTAAAAACCAAGTCGGCAAATATTAGAGTGAACTTCTGAGACTAATTTGTTCTAAATTTTCACAATTGGCTTATGCGCATGTCAAAACATTTCAAGAGACAACGAAAATACTCTTCAGCATACACATTGCTATGAAAATTAGCCAAGGGTGTGTCGATTGAAACAAAGCGTTTTATTAGAGCAAAACAAAGCAGAATTTTAACTTTAAGAAAAACATTGCATTCGGTTGGCAACGCTGTGCTTGGGGCAATACTACGCACATCTAACTTCACGTTGCACAAAACGGAATCAAAAGCAAAACAAATGAACCCGCGAACATGTGCGAGCGAATACGCTATATAGACAGCCAGTGGGGAGAAGAACATGCAATCAAATATGGCGACACTCGGTACTCAGTATGCAAAAAAATAAGAAAGCAAGAAACGCATCAACAAATAGAATATTTACTTGCTCAAATCAACATTGAGTAGGAATAAAAATTTGTTGACAACCGAAGGTTTTGCAAACCTCAATTGTATGAGCTTTAACCGATTTACATCAACTTTTCGATTTGGGCGCGCACTCACACAAACACACACTCCACTTACTCACCGTTTACTCTGTTATTTTGAGTTTTCACTTCATTTTGCACAACTTTATTTTATTTTCGGCAAGCTACGTGTTTATTTTAGTTTTCTGTAACTTTTTATTTTAATTTTTACTGTACAAGTTGGACTTGTACACATTTGGACACTTGTTTTTTGTTCTGTTGCACATTGTTGATTTGCAGCACTCAGATGATGTCGCGGCGTTGTTTCGAACGTTTATTACCTGGACAAACAAAAAGGTTTCAACTTTGATTAATCAATTTTATTATTATTAATACCGTATGGCAAAAGAAACAGAAAATAAAACACGCAAGAAAAACACATACACCGTTGGCATAAAAGACGTGTGCGGGAGTGAGACAACTATTTAGTCATTTTAGGCGCACAACTAGTGTGACCGTTCTAACTCCTTGCCTAGGCATGCCAACTGCCTATTATCGGCTATTTTATTTTGTTCGCGAAGCGCCTACTTCTTCTTCTTGATTTTTGAGCTGCGCTATGTCCCTGCTTTACCCTATTACTCCTGCGCCTGGCCATTCCGAAATGCTGTACGTACATATTTCGATTTCGCCTTTCCTCTTATTCGTTGATACCCACACAAACATATATCTGTGCATGCCTTTCTACGTAGGTATGTGTTAAATCTATACACACGGATGTTGTCGCACATATACACAAAAAGCAAAATAGTTAAATGTTTTTAAATCTTTGGCCGCAAACTATTCACATTCCAACAATTTAGCAATATACCTCTGCCAGCAAAAAAATATTAAAAAAAAAAATAGATACACAAACTTCAGAAAATTTACTGGCAGAATGACAATAAGTAGACATATACTTATTGGTCGCCTCTTGGCCGAAGCCTATGACATTAACTTAAAAATGCACGACATAGTCAAGTAAACTATATTTTTTGTACAATTCTTTATACCTCTCCTACACTCATGCAAATACTATATATATGTATATATGGACCGCGGCTAGTAGACGTTTAGCGTCATCTCGCTCCAACATACGCTCCCCACGTATTTTGCCTCTCACATTGTGTGTGTTTTCCTCTTTTCCAACACGCTAATAAGAAATCGTGAATTCAAAGCACTTTTGCAGACAAACTAACACGTTTCACGGAGGAATTTCATAGTTCTGCGATTGCCGCGTTCGCATACTACGCTCCCAGTTAATTTCACAAATTTTTTGTTGACGTTTTGAGCACAATTTCCACGCGTTTTGCTCACAGTTTTCCGCTTCTAAAAAATTAGAGACTGACCAACCGGAGACGGTCACACTACAGCGAGCGATGAGTCGTTATCGCTTAACCAGGGCTGCGAAGCATTGAGTTCGTTTGCTATATATCGATTAAAAATGGTGGTACCGTTTTAGGTTGGTATTCCTATTACTTTAAATTTTTAAATAGTCTTTTGTTACGTATAAGAAATGTGAAATAATAATAAAGAAACTTAAAAATTGCAATCGCAAAAATAAAACAAAAAAAATTATGTTTCTCTTTATGACTATTGTGGTATAATCCACAGAAAGAAAAAAGGTCACATTGCTGCAAAATCTGTTGGATAAACAAAAATATTATATTTTTATATTTTAAATTGGCACCAAATTACTTAATCTGCCACTTTTAGGTACATTTGCAAAAGTTTGAAGGCTGGCCGCGCTGTTGCTAATGAAAACTCGAAATTTAAAAATTAATCTTTATGTCCATTATGATAATAAAACCATTTTACTTTCTGAAGATTTAGAAAGAACCTTATATCGCCATGGAGACGAATGTAAATCCCCTGGCCGTAATCCTTGTGTACTTCGATAGCAAGGGGGATCGGCTACTATATAGATATCCCTATCAGACTCTTGGTCAAACGGAAGTCGCTAGCGACGAGCAGCGAAAGACCAGGTAAGAGTTTGATGTTTAAGAATATTTCCAGAATTAAACTCATTCGTTCCGACAGGAAGCGCAATCCCTATGCCGTGGCCAACGTGGATGACCTGTTGCAGACGTCCACTCACTTGGGGACTTCAAAAAGCCAAGGACAACTTCAGGGATTCGCAGACGAGGTGCTGTCGGCTCTATTTGCCGTCAAGCCGCAGCTCTGCAACCAGAAATTTGAGCTGAAGCTGAACGATGTTCGGTTTGTAAGTCATCCAACGTCGATACCACACAAGGAGCAAAGGAGTGGAGCCATGGCCAAGAACCAGATGCTCATCAATATTGTGTTTGCGCTCCATGCTCAGGCCAGCTATTCCATTGTGAAGTGCTACCATGAATTGAGCAAGCGACTGGGGTTGGCTCTGAAATTCGAGGAACAACGTAGTGGATACCTCACAGAGCAAACAGCTCACATGGCCCGCACCCACGACGAGCAACAGCAACAGCCGCTGGAACGCACGCTCGAGCTGATCGCAGAGCGTTGCAGCCTGGCACAGGCTTTGCGGTCCATCTTTCACGATCTGTGCACCACCGGCCTGCTGAGTACCTCGCTGAATAACAACCTAACGCTTTGCTTCTGTCTGCCGGCCAAAGCGCACCAGCTGCATAAGAAAGGAAGCATGGTGGATCCGGAGACCATTGACCGCTGTCTTCGTGCGCTGAAGCCGTATCACGGCATGTTGCTACTAGTGGACTTTGCTGAGTTGCTGGACTGCGTTCCGCCGACGGGGGCTCGCATGCTTTGGCAAATGGTAGACGCCTACAATCCCCTGATCAGCCTTCAAAGCATGGCTTCGAAGGCCGACCTGAGCATCGAGCACGTGTACAAGCTCGTCTCGCATTTGGTCTACTGGGCTAAGGCCACTATTATTTATCCACTCTGCGAGACAAACGTCTATGTGATTGCTCCAGATGCGCCGCTGCACACCAAGTCCCACTTGGTGGAGAAATTCTCTGCCCGTTTTGCGGGCATGTCGCTGTTCGAAGTGATTTCGGATTTCTCGCTGCCCACATCGATTGGCCATTTAACTACGCCCTTGCAACAGCCGGCACGTCAGGGTATCCTCGCCCAGATGGTTATTTGGATGCTGCAGCATCATCTGCTTATGCAGCTGCACACCTACGTGCAGTTTATGCCCAGCGAGGATGAGTTCGGGGATTCGGCTTCTTGCAGTAACCAGCTAAGAGATGCCATTAGCGATGAGGAGGGAGACCAGGAGCAGGACGCAGACGAGTTGCACGAGGGGTCCATGTTGAGCATGTCCAGTCAACCGCTGCCCGTGCCAGCAGTCTTAATTGGCGGCCATCGGCGCGACATGTCCGAGGATCACTCTTCCCTGGCCTCCGACAACATTGCCGTGCAGCCGTCGTCCAGCCACAAGTCCAACTTCAGCATCACCGCCTCGATGAGCACGGATAACTGCGACAGCCTGGACTCCATGGAGGACGAACAGAAGCTCAAGGAGCTTCTGCAGGTTTTCAGCGACGCAGATAGAGGCGCCATCCGTCGAATTCCCGCTTCCGCCAATGTAGACGATCTGTCGCTGTTGGTGAAGCTCTACCAGATGGGCTACTTTAAAAGCGAGCACCACTTGGAGGAGATCATGTATTTCGAAAACCTGCGACGATCGCAGCTATTGCAATTGCTTGATAAGTTTAGGGATGTGTTGATCATCTACGAGACCGAGGACCCGGCAATCGCTTCCATGTACAACCCTAAGTAGATTGAGTCGAATTTGCCATTCCATTGCCAAAAGTGTATGATGAATGTCTTTGGTAGTTGAGAATCTAATCTATTAAATACAAGAATAATTTACTAGTCTAAAAACAAAGCAAATAATTTTTTTTTGTATAGTTAAGGCAAGAGTTTATTGTTATTTATATTTTAAGTCAAGAGTTTAAATTCAATGAAATTGATTTTAATAAAATTTTAATATAATTAATATTCTTTTAAAAACCCGGCAGTTTTAATAATAATTCCTCAACATTTTTTTAACATTTCATTTAATGTTGTGCCCATTGTACAGGTGTTAAATTTATCGATACACCGATATGTTTTACAAAAAAAAAAAATAAAATAAATAACTAACATGAAATTATTCAAAAAGAAATCTCAATGCTCCTATATCTTCAAAAAAAAAAAAAAACAAAAATAAATAAATAAAAAAAATATGTACTCGCAAAAAAATAAAAATAAAAATAAATAAATAAAAGAAAAGAAAAAAATGATAGAGCGGTTTGGTAGGTTTGGTATATACCAACTGTTAGTATTCGGTTATCGGGTCTTTGTTTACTTTGTTTCCTTTTTGATCCATCTTGAAAAGATTAAATTTTTGTTATGCTGGACATCTCGCAAATGTGTCGCGTTTGCAGGGACGAGTCCGATTGTCTGCTGGACCTATTCACAAAGATGTCTGCCCCCAACAGGGATCAGGAGCCGGAGCCGCATTTGGCCATCATGTTGAAGGAGTGCAGCGGTTGCAACATAGCCAGATCGGATGGAATGCCGCAGTTCATCTGCGTGGAGTGCGCGGAAGCGACGAGGAATGCCTTTCGGCTAAGACGGCAATGTCGAAAGAGCCATATATACTTCGAACAGCTCCGTTTAATGATCGAGGAGCTGGACGGCATCGAGGCTTGCCTAAATGTGGAGAATGCCACAGACCCAAACAAACAGGAGACGTCCGGGGAAGCCGAAACATTTGAGCCTAAGGCCCTGGAACCCCTTTTTGTTGAACTTGTTGAGCTCAAATATAAGACGATATTGTCGCCAAAGAAATTACAGCCTCCAGCGAATATTAAGGAAAATAAATCATCATCAGAGGAGAAGATAGCAGACAGACCCTCTCGCATTAGGAAGAGAGCAAGATCCTCCTTGGATTCCTGGAGTCCAAACAGTGACTTCGGCCAGGACAACGATGAAAACTGGGAAGCCTCAAAAAAGAAAAAAACGAAGAAAGCCCAGAGAGCTTTGCAGTGCTTTTACTGCGACCATTCCTTCGACCAAAGAAAACACCTCGAGATTCATATGCGCGTCCATACGGGCGAGCGGCCCTTTCAGTGTTCGCTTTGCCCGCGATCATTCACCCAGAAGGGCAACTTGAACACCCACTTCAGATGCCACACTGGCGAGCGTCCCTTCAAGTGCCCGCACTGTCCCAAACGCTTCCGGCAAATAGGACAAGTCCATGTCCACATCCGGGTCCACACCGGTGAGCGGCCATTCAGGTGTTCAATTTGCCGGTATCGATTTAAGCAAAAAGTTAACCTGCAGAAACATATGTTAACGCACACAGAAGTGAAGGTCCAGCCAAAAAGCCACGGAGCAGATCAAGATGTAGCTTAAATTATTGTAAGGCTCATAATATCCCTTTTTCTGTTTAAGCCCAAGCAGGCAATGAACAAATGATCGAGGTGTCTTTTGTAAAATTGATTTTATTTTCAGCCAATAAGTCCAACTGTTAAACTTTGTGTCTTTAGAAATTCATTTATTAAATGCGATCGCATTTCATGAAGTGAACTTGAGTTTTTCCCATTGTTTATGTACACACAAAATTTTAATCTCTCGACTTAAGAGTAATTTTAAGGACCCTTTAAATTTTACAATTTAAAGAGCACGATTTTGTATAAATAAATAGTCATACCATCATTGAAATTTGTTAAACACAATATTGAACTTCCAAATCAAAAGAAAATTCAGCTTTTTGAAATGGATTTGGTTTGTCTAGTTAGAGTTTATGAGTGTGTGGTTTTAGTTTGCCTATATACAGTGTATGGGTAAATATTTTCAGTCCCATAGATGTTTTTTAATGAGCTTTACAAAAGTCTTTACTTATCTAGGCTACGAAAATAGTTAAATTAAATATTTCTTATATTCATTATAATTTTGGCTTGCAAAGCGCGGAAAGAATATACATATTACGATACTATTTTAAAGATCCTCGCTTAGGACGTGTTGATTTCTTCTTGGATCCTTTGGTGTGGATGCGACTGTGCATGGTCAACTGGGCTTTGCCGGTAAAAGTTTTTGGGCAGTCTGGACATTTGAAAGGTCGTGGTTTTTCCTCCTGTTCCTTAGGAGTCTTTTCCTTCGTCTGAAAGTAGTCGACTTTCTTGTTCTCCTCTTCGTCGTCCTCACTCTTCACGCGATCCACCAAATCCCAATCTTCGAACTCAAGAATTTCACTAATCTCCTGGTCGATCTTTTCCGCCTTCACGCGTTCTAGGTAAGCGATACTTTTGGCGTAGCGCCTTTTAAAGCGCAGAGCCTCTCGCATTTTCATCAGGCACGGTTCACAAACTTTCTCAGGGAAGCCGTCGCCCGAAGAAACCGGCAAATCGCTACAATTCTTAAAGAGATCAGCTGGCGTGGGTTCCGATTCCCTCGAGTTTTCCAGCTCCAAGGAGAGTTTATCACCCATGCTCTTGTTATCGTAGATGTCAACCAGTTCCATCGATTCGCCCATGCACACGCGGCACATCTTTGCCAGATCTTCCATTACTAGATTTATCTGTGCCTAGTTTAATTGCATTTTTTGAAAAAGATTTATTTTCACTGATCTGTGTGACCGTTCAGCAACAATAAATAAATACTATTTGGCGCCACTCCAGGGTATTCTCGTATGCTTGGTTTTTTTATTAAAACATTATTTTATTGCAATCAAAATTAAATCAAAAATAACGATTTTGAACAAAGTTTCTTCTGTTTAAATGATATCCGCAACAAATGACAAAGACCTCATCCTATAAAACTCCAGCTAATTGCACACAGTTCATCTGGTCATTGTCCTCCAAGCTTATCGCGCCTATTAAATATAGCTAAGCAACACCATGGTATTCCAGATAACGGGCCAGAACTACAAAGCTATACTTAGCCTCATCTGTGACCAACAGAAGTAGTGATAAGACTCGAAGACTGAGTTACAAAAGAGTTCATGAAATATATTGCATGTTTAGCGCCCTCAGGGCGTTGAAATAAAAGATTATACAAATAAGAAAGGCAAGAATGCAGTATCATCTACATCTCGACATAAGTGGGCATGGTCATCACACCGCAATTGTTCTTTCGTGATGACATCAGGATGTATCCATCGTTGCCCCAGTAAGTGGACCACGAATTCTTCACTAGCCAGTAGTCCTCTCCGTTTATGGAGCCAAAGCCCACAGCGAGTACGGCGTGATCGAGTCCATCCACATCATTCTTGCAGGTAGGTTCATAGTAAACTCCGTGCGAGTAGAAGCTGAAAGTCTTCGGTGAAGCGTCAATGGCCACTGATAGAGGTCCGTGCTTAAGCAGCGCTAGCTTAAAGGCATTCGGATCGTTGGAGGTGACGTTCACGAATCCCGTAATGGGAGCTACCAGGGATACGTTGCTGACGTGACAGTACCCATCCTGGCCCAAATAGGGGCCGTATTCCTCCTCCGTGGGCACTCCCCCGGATTGCAGCATCCACTGGTAGACGCGGAAGTCTTCGCCACCATCGCAGCCGTTGTTGCCATAAGCCCAGGAGCAGTCAATCAGGGCCTGCTGCGACAGCCGTACAAGATTACCGCCGTTCTTCAGGAAGAATGCGCCCTCCAGATGGCCAATGGTGCCAAAAGACCAGCAGGATCCGCACACCGATTGATCTGGAAGAAGTTGAGGCAAACAAATATAAAATGTAATCATTAAAGAATGTAATCTTAATAGAAAACTAAACCGATTATTACTTTACTGCAAATAGAATGGAATTTTTAACGAACCTTTGACCGGGGTAACGGCGCCGTATAGCCGCCAATCATATTGGTCGGGAATCTCATCCTGGTACTTGGACACATCGTAGGGGAACGGCTTGCCAGTGTTGTACACGCCCGAAGATTTGTATCCGCGACGCGCCTTGAGCTCCTCCTCGGTCTTATCGGCCAGGTGGTTTACGGCTAGCGTGTAGGTGAGCTTGGCCCGGTTCTTAGAGTGGATGTAGCGCAGGTTCTGGCGGAAGATGTTCTTCCTATGCTCGTGCTCCGCATCACTGCGATAGGCGACTCCGTGCTTGTGCTTGAAGTGGTGGAATGCCTTGTCCACATGCTCATCGGTCCCGGCTATGAACTCATGCATTGGATTAAAGGTGGCATAGTGGCCGGTGCCGGGTCCGGGGAAACCAACACACTGCAGGCTGTCATCGATCTCGAACACCTCATTGGGAATGTCATCATGCTCGTAGCTGTCGTAGTCCAAATAATAATGATCATAGTGGGATCCCAGCAGGGTATTGTAGCCCCTCATTTCGTATCGTACTGGAATGGGCATGCGACTGGCGGGATAATGCGGCGACTTCTTGTACCGCACCCACAGCGTATATACGTTCTTTTTCTGGCCAATGGAGGTTTCTAGCCGGAACTTGTCGCAGGTGTAGCCTAAAAAGGTTTCGGTGCCAACCAGACTAAAGGGTTTGGCGTCGGGCAGAATGCTCTGAATTTCAATAGCCTGGTCGGCCGTACCATTGACCTGCAGGCAGGTCAGCTTGTTGGTCTCCGTTCGGGTGGTGATCGGTGCCAGCTTCAGGAGGGTTCCGTACTGCCCCTCGCCGGCCAACTGGTATGTTTTCACCATTCCGCCATAATAGTCGATACGGGATCGCTTCGTGTTCTTGTCATACCAGGCGTAGAAAGGCTCGGCAATCTCAGCATACGGAATGTACAGGGTGCCCTTGACTATATAGTTGGCATCCCATCGCGGTGGATTCGTGGCATCAGCTATTTTTCGTTAACGAAAGAAGAAAGAGAGATAGAGGGGAAAATATGAGGGATTTTTGCAATATCAAAACGGTAAAGGGCAGCCATAGCGGGTCAAGCTCACGCTATCGATGACATGGCTACACACATACATGTACAGCTGCGGTCAAAATAACAGTACTTGTATATTGGTAAGCAATTTTAAATAAAGTTGATAAGAATTAAGGGAAATTTTTCTTTTTATTAGGATAATGTTATATCGAATTTCTTGCTAACAAACATACAGTGTGCCACAAAAGTGATGATACAGCAGCTATTTTTTACTATATGTGTGAATTCCTTCATTATTCAACGGATTTAAATAAAACAAAAAATCACTTCAAGTAAAATATGTATTTATGAATAGTATTTAAGAACAAAAATAACGAAATCTCCAATAGTTTCTATACAAAAAACAAAAAACCAAAATTATCCCTCATTTAATTTCCACAAAAGTCATGATACACACATTAGTGTTAATACAGTTCGATTAATTGCAGCTGATCTGTTTAAGATTTTGTAACGGGACTTTTTCGTTTATGCTTTGCATATAATTCTTTTACTTGTGGTGAAATTCATTTAAAGTCATAGCGTAGTTTAAGTTGTGAAAATGCCTCGAAAGGAGCTTACTTTGGAAGAGCGAAGAATTATTTTGAATTTACACGTTAAAGGACAAAAGTCCTATTCAGAAATTTCAAAAATAGTTTCCAGACCCCGCTCAACAATTCATCATGTCATTGGGCGGTTCAAAAATGAAGGCCTCATTGAAAACAACAGCAGAAATGGCCGTCCACCAAAACTAACCGTTAGAGACAAACGCCTAATTAAGCATATTATCGACAAGGATCCTTTCCAGAGCGCTGTTAAAATAAGTTCAGCTATGGCTACAACGCTTAAGAAGGATGTTCACCCAGAAACCATTAGAAGAACCATTAAAGAGTTTGGATTCCTCTCATGTGCACCAAGGAAAAAGCCTCATGTCTCAAAAAAAAATCGACTTAAGCGTCTTGAGTTCGCTAAAGCTTACAGAAATCATTCTGAAGAGTTCTGGCAGCAGGTTATATTTTCAGACGAGTCTAAATATAACATTTTTCGGTCAGACGGGCGTTATAAAGTTTGGCGAAAACCTGGAGATGCCTATAGACCCAAAAACACAATTAAAACTGTGAAGCACAATGGCGGAGGACTCATGGTATGGGGCTGCATGGGCTTTGCTGGTGTCGGGAACCTAGAAATAATTGACGGTATAATGGATCATAAAAAGTATATTGAAATCCTGAAAAGAAATTTAAAACAAAGTGCTGATCATCTTGGTATTGGGTCATCTTTTCACTTTTACCAAGATAATGACCCAAAGCACACGGCCATAAATACACGTTTATGGCTTATATATAATGTTCCACATTTGCTAAAGCCGCCTCCACAAAGTCCGGATTTGAATCCCATTGAGCATTTGTGGAATAAACTAGAGGAGCATTTGAGGGGTCGAACAATAACGAGTAGGTCTGATCTCAAGGTAGCCTTGCTGGAGGAGTGGGCGAAAATTGACCACGCCTATATAAAAACTTTAGTTTCTTCAATGCCTCGACGTCTTGAGGAAGTAATTAAAATGAAGGGATATCCGACGAAGTATTAAAAAGCTTAAAATAGTAAATTAATTTATATTTTTCCGATGTTAATACTAATGTATCATGACTTTTGTGGAAATTAAATGAGGGATAATTTTGGTTTTTTGTTTTTTGTATAGAAACTATTGGAGATTTCGTTATTTTTGTTCTTAAATACTATTCATAAATACATATTTTAATTGAAGTGATTTTTTGTTTTATTTAAATCCGTTGAATAATGAAGGAATTCACACATATAGTAAAAAATAGCTGCTGTATCATCACTTTTGTGGCACACTGTAAGATCTCTGCTCAACTTTAGTGCACTTATACAAAAAAAATTCAATTTTAGGTACTTCTTTTTTTTCGAACATATTTAAGCAACGAACTCCAATAAATTTAACTTTTAGCCACTTTGATTACCTTAAAAAAAAGAAACACTTAATAATGCCATTAAATTAACCTACATAGTAACTGTACTGCACACACTCACAAAATAATATTCTTTGTTTGGCTAAACATTTTAGCAATCTAACGCTTAAACTTACCCGACAAAGCCAAGCCTGCGAGCAGGGCTAAGGCCAAAAACACTTGCATTCTTGGGAATGTACTCAGTTGTCGTAAAAAAATAAATGCAAGCTCCTCTTTATTTTACTTCCTTTTCTTTCGAAGAATTAAACTATTCTGCCGGCTCAGCTGCGCGACTGCTTAAATGAAAACTTTCTATTAGTGATGTTAGAAGGTCGTCGTGAGAAACATTGGTATTAATCGCTTAAAAAGTTTTTTTTTTCTAATGATCGTCAAATTTTTATAAAGTTTAATTCGAACATTTAAAATTTAAAAATAATGCATTATATAAAATCATAAGCTTGTGCGACTGTGAAATAGCAAAACTTTATACATAGTTTGATGTGTTTGACTTTGGTGTGCCATAGGAAATATTAAAAAATACCGAAAATAATTGGAACAGATTTTTAAAAAATGTAGTACGATAATGTTTTTAACCGTTAAGGTATTAACTATTAAACAATTAAATTTGACTGAAAGTAAATAATTGATAGTTTTCAAAAAGAATGCCAAACTTCAAAGTCTCGATGTCTATCGATATTTTCTAATTTACTAAAGCGCCATCTTTTGTCGTTAAGCGCAATTTTTAAAGAGCTTATTTTTTAAGACGGATTGTTGTTATGTTACTTCGGAAAGACTAAAATGCTTCATTTTATAAAAAAGGATTTAATACAAACGAATAAGTTGTTTACCACACTTATGTCTCGTCTATGATGCAAGTCATTCACATCTTAATTACAATTGCATAGTTACTTACAAAAAGCAAACAATTTTTTAAAAAATGTTCGATTTAAATTGAAATATTCAAAATGAAATAACTATATTTATATTTAAAGAAATATTTATGATAAACAGCTGACTTAAAAGGGGTGGAAGGACACCCACCCACTTAACGGTTTCAGCAACTCGGTGCTCTCTTTTCTCTCTGAATCTTCGTTGGCTGTAGGGAATTTACGGCTAGAGCTGTGGGCTCGGTTCAGTTCCGATTAGTTCGCCATTGGCTCGAGTACCAATCCCATGGTCGCATAGTATTTTTAAACATCGTGGACTAGACAAAACACTAAATGCTTAAAACGTGGATTAAAGTACTGCAACCCATACAAGTGCGCGCTGCAAAGACGGATATAAACTGCATTAAAAATTAAACGAATCGTGTTTGTGTATTAGTGTGATGCGAAAAGTTTCTCATGCGCCAAATTGGCAAAAGTCAAATGATTAAACCGCCAACATTGGCGAATTATGTGAAAGTTTAAATTTGCAGGGATAAATAAGTTTTCAGCCATTGCCACTGAAGGAAAAACGAAGCAAAAAAGGTAGAAACGCTAGTAAAATAGATGAAATCAAAATTTGATTTATTGCTGATTGGTTCCTGATTGACTGTTTGCCAGGACATTTAAGCCCGCACACAAAAACAAGAACTCCCAGACGAACATGTGTATATCTTCTACATAGGTACACAAGAATACATAACTGTAGGTACCTATGTACATGCGATTTAGGAATCTCTGTAGTATTTATATGCCTAGCGAAGCATTTCCTGCCTATGTCGCAGTTGTTACGTTTTCTATATGCCCTGCACTTCAAATTGCACAGACACTCATCAAAAAATCAACAAAAAAAAAATTTAAATTAAATCCTTTGAAAAATACAAGGAGCAGAACGCCTTCAATGCCCTTAAGATAACTCCGAATTTGCAAAACAAGATTTAGGTCTATTTTTTTCGTTTTAATGATTTTTCACATAAAACTTTATTAGCGTTACAACATTTTTCCCTTATTGCCTTTTTCCGTTATTAATTCAAACTTATTTGTGCTTTAGTTTTACCTACTTTAAGCTTTATTTAAAATGTTTCCGAAAATTACATAGATAAAACAACACTCAAAAATTATCGTTAAATTATTTTTGATTTATTTAAATTTATTAAAAACTTGAAAATTTTCACAATTTTCTTCTTAAATTTCGTTTAACATTCTAACTAAGCTCGAATGCTTTTAAAATATCTCATGAAAATAACAAATAGTTCATAATTCCTAGCATACTTTTACGGGCCACTGGGGTCTTTACGTTGAGTTTGTGGGAAGCAAAATCTGTACGGCCCAGCTGACTTTGGCCCCAGTAAAAGACAAAAGCCAAACACACACAAACGTGTGTCTTTGTATGTAACCAAAAAATTGTAAAACTTTTATTACCTTAGAGCAGGACACACTCTCCGAAGGGAAAACGGAAAGTGCTAAAATATATTGGACGTATGCACGTGTGCGTTCCAGTTTGTGGATGTGTGTGTGAATGTGATTTGTGTGCGTCTACGGGTCCTCTTTTGCTGTGTGTAACCTACATTTTAAACGGCATCGGCGACACATAAGAAGCCAAAAGCCGTGGCCAAAACCAAAGCGGGTGGATGTCGGGAGGAGTGTCGGGGACTTTCGGCGTATGTAAATTTGCCTTTATCAGTGCCTAAAAGTAGGAGTCCACACACACACTGTAGCGCAGTTTCCGCAAAGTCTTATGTACCGCTAGAATCAACAGCACTCTCTGGGGGCAGGCGCGCGGATTTCGCTCTCTCTATTTGGAGAGAGTGACATAAGTAGAGAACGAAGAGAGAGCCGATGCAGAATGCAGGATGATGTTTGCGTTCGTTGCTTCCGTTACCGTTACTGTAACATCGTCTTTTCTTCCCCCACTCCTTCTAGCGTCCTTGCACCCACACAAGCGCAGCAAGACCCGCGTTCATTCACATGAAGTCCACTTAAATAAAAAGAATTCAGTTTCAATAATTTTAAAAAACTTTAGCATGAACAAGATTTCCAATTAAAAAATGGAAATTGTTATTTAAAACATTAAAAAGGTAAACTGAATAAGTGAGCATAAATGGAATATAAAATATTTATTATTTAGGGCCTCTACATTAGACTTGTAAATACTGTACTTAATACAAAATTATTAGGAACAAGAAAACTTAACGTTATCCTTTTTTTAATATATAGAGTTTACTTTAAAAACTGGAACGTGTAATTTTTTTTTTAGTGTGTCAAGTGTCCACTAAGCCCTCTTCTGCTATCTATTCCTTTCGTCCTCAATCCCCCACGCTTGTTATTGGACTTGCATTTCCGCTATTCCGTTTTTTGCCTCAGCCGGTGGAAATTTATATGCAAAGTGCTGGGCGGAATTGCATTATGAACGTTTTAACAGTTTGCCGGGACATAAAAATATCTCGCACTTACATAAATTGCTCTGCTCTTTGCTATTTACTCGCTCACTTTTCACCAAGTTCTTTCCCTCTCTCCCTAGAAAACCTGCCGCTTTTAAACGTGTTTGTAATTACATAAACATTTTGCCCACCGTCAGGTTAGAAACATTCACGTATTTTTGTTTGCCAACTAAATGCCTTGTTAGAGAAAATTTATTTTGAGTGCGGAAACTTTTAGTTTCCCTGCTGTTGGCTCTCCGAAGGAATAGAAAATAAATTGCGCTCAAGGAAATGCAAATTGTTTTTCAAATTATACATTTACAGGGAGGAAGTTTATGGATTTGTTGGGCGTTTAAGATTTTAATCGAAAAGTGAACATTCCATATAGGGTTTGAGTGATGGGGTTAACGTAGCAAGATATAATATTTAAGAAATAAAATAAATAATATTTTATTAGGTTGGGATTAGGTTAAATATTTATAACTTGAACATATTTGTATAATATTATATTATACATTTTAGGTCAAATTTAAAATCAATTATAGGGAAGGCAGGATTATGTTTTATACTAACCACAATTTGCTTCCGAATTTATTAAAAATCTCAAAGCAAAGAATACAGTTTAAAAAACCTATTTAAACCAATTTAAAGGTTCCTTGTTCAAAATTCCAATTGGTTTAAGATTTCCAATTGCTTTCACACGAGTCTCTGCCACTTGAAATTTTCATTGCAAAACATGTAAATGTCAGAGGCAGTAGCTACAATCTGACGATCTGCTCCTCAAACGTGCCCATCAACGTCAGCAGCCACACCTACAATCTGCATATATCTGGCACTTGCCATCATCATCGTCGTAAGTGCTAACAAGACCAACACCACCGACCGTTATCATCCTCGGAGCCAAACACATATTCCATTATTATTCCCGCTGCTGCGCCCCACTTCATATCCCACTTCTGGCTATTTTTATGCCATTTCTGCATTGTTCATTGTTTAGCGCACATTATCGCATTTTCCTCTTAAGGCATCAGCATCAGCCGCAGATATTACAGCAGCCACATTCCCCGCCGCCCCCCACCACCCACTGATTCTCTGGCAGCCCACCGTCTGCAATTGTAAATGGTGTAAGTTGGGTTTATCATGGTCGCCGCAGGGATCTACCCTGTAGATTAAAGGGTTATGGAAGCTTATTCAAAAAAGTTGCAGGGAAAATTAAATATGTATTGAAAAAAATATACAATTCAAAACAAAAAAAAGTTGTAAAAAGTTGTTTGCCCATGAATTTCTTAAATATTTCAATAAATATTGATTTATTAAGCATTGTCAATCCAAATCATCTGCATATTATTATTATTTATTAGGGAATTATATTTTAGAAAGGCGAAAAGTTATTGTTAGGATGGAGATTATTTTATTTAAAAATTAAACCAGATATTCTTTCTTAATTTAGGACTTAACAAAAAGTTTTAATGTTTAGCTTAAAAGCTAAAAAAAAACAGTTTCTGCGAGAAAGAAGTTTGATTAAAATTCGGTTTCAAAAGGTTTTTTGACATGGCCGAATCAGTCAGTTTAAATTTTCTTTTTGTTCTTTTAAAAACTAGCGAATTTTCTCCATTTTGCATTTCCTTTTTATTTAAACAATTTTTTTTTTGTTAAAAAACAACCGACGAACTAATCATACCCTTTCGACCTGGGATGAGTTGTAGAAGAGAAACTAAACGATGATTCAGATTGTTGCTACACTTGGCTCACTAAGCTGTCGCAGCGGATACCGCACAAGGATATGTGTGGGTGCGGGTGTGTGTAACCGTTATGTGTATGTGTGTGTGTGCCGCCACTAACACACTGACTGGATGGTATCTCTCTGGGGCATACAAACACTTGGATGCGGAGTGGCTTTTATGTGCGCCGCAGTGCACTGGATACACGGGATTTCTGTTGGCAATGCCACTGCCAGAATGTCGGCTTTGAAATCGAAAACAAAGGACCTATTGTGGCGGCCGATGGCGCTGTCTGCTCCTTCCTTTTTGTTATCCTTTCGCCATTAAACAATTGTTGCCTGTGCGCATCAGTAATTAAGTGTCCCAGTCCATTTGTGTGTAAGTGTATCGGGCCGTAATGACTATTTATAGGTGCTATTGGCTTTTGTCTAAATAAAATGTAAATTTTTGGCCCTAAAAATATGCAAAAAAAAGCGAAGGCTGTCTAAAACATAGAAGTACTACTAGTTTTCAATAATAAACTTGGTTCGGTTTTAGTAGGATTTTCGTCAGGTGCTTAAATCGTAAATAAAATACTTACTCTGATTGGTTTAACTTTATTTAAAATTGCAATTGAATTCTATTTAGTATGCCGTATTTGGTATTCACTTTTTATTGGAGTTTTAAAATGTGATTATACTATTTTTTAGGTTTAGGTTTTGAACTAAAATCCTTAATTAACCTCTGCGATTGCGTTTGTTGGCGGCGGCCTTTGTCTTCTTTTTGGCAGCCACAGGTGTCTGCTTCTTAGTGGCCGCAGCAGTTTGCCTCTTGGCAGCTGCTACCTTCTTTTTGGCGGCAGCACGTTTTGGAGCCACAGTGGTGCGCCTGCGCCTTCTGTTCTTGAGAGCTGCTTTCTTGGCTTTATTTCCTTTAGACACAGGTGATTTCACGGGTGCGCTGTCCTCCGAACTGTCATCAGAATCATCAGAAGAACTTTCTGAAGCACTGGCAGAACTGCCACTTCCAGAACTGTCTGTGTAGTCCTCATCATCTGAATCCAAGTCACTGCTATCGCTTCCTAGAGCGGATGCCGTAGAGTTGTTGGTGTCATCATCGTCGTAATATTCCGAATAATCGGTGTTATCATCAGCAGCTACCACGTAGCCAACCAGAAAGACCAGACCAAAAACCAGCAACAACTTCATTTTTTTGGAGTCAGCGAACGGATAGAGAACCTTACAGATCTGAGGTGAAATTACTTTAACCCTGGGTATTTATAAGTTTCTCTTGCCTGGAAAAAATATATTCTATTTGTTTTTCATTTTTTTATCTTTCACAAACGTTCAATTCGTATATTTGCTTTTTAACTTCTCGAAACACCTGTGTGTGCTATTTTTTGTATACCAATTTTCGGGCTTAAAATGGGTGTTAGAAAATTAATAAATAAAAGAACAACGCATTAAAATAAATAATTAAACACGATCCAAGGCTAAAAGGCTCACAGTTCAAACAAACAAAGATTTTTTTTATTGGAAATATAAAAACATAAAAATAAATATTTACAACGCTTAATCAATGTTAAACTGTTTAATAAATGAAACATATGTTTTTTTATTTATTTATTAGGCCTCACATTTTTTAAATTTGGTATACTTTGTTGGCAGTTGTTATTAAGTTAGATTTATCCAGAGCGCCTACGTCTATTGGCATTATTCTTTCTTTTGGCATTATTTCCCCTTTTTCGCGCAACAGGTGTTCGCTTCTTAGCCGAATTTTTCATGGCTTTTTTAACAGCGGCGGCGACGGCACGACGTTTGGCCAAATTATTTTTCTTGTTATTTTTGTTATTTTTCACGGCCTTACTCTTTTTGGCGTTATTTCTTTTTGCTTTCGGAGCAGCAGTTGCTACTTCCGCAACAGAATCATCGCTATCCTCGGTATTGTCATCTGAATTGTCGTCATCTGAGCTGCCGACATCAGAGTCGTCTCCAGTATCCAATTCAGCATCGCTTTCAGTGGCATCGGTAGTGTCATCATCGACATCTTCTTCATTAGCAACTGTAGAACTATCCTCACTTTGTGCAACTGCCACGTGGGCAATAAATAAGGCCAAAGTCAGCACCAAAAGAAGTTTCATTTTCGCTTTTGGGGGATTTCGTGGTATAAACGAAGAAAGCTTAATCCGATGGTTTTTATACACCCCTAGCACTCGTATTTTATCATTCCCTTTCACAGGGTATTATAATTATACATGATTTTGAACGCAAAAATGTATTCTTTTATATAAATAAATACTGATTTACTTTGAATCTGCCATAGAAATAATGTAAAAATCATAATTGGATTTACTGCAGTGTTTTTAACACCCTTTATTCCTTGAAAGACATTAATAGTTTTAACTAAAAGTGGACCATGTATCTTACTTTTTGAAGTGAATAGAGCTAGAGTAAATAAGCTTCGGCTTTCCGAATAAATTTATATTTCTTGTTTTTCATAAATTAGGAGTAAAATGAAGAAGGTAAATAGACAAATGTTTTGTTAGTTTACTTTTTTTCCAGCTGTGTGTGACTTTTTTTTATTATACATTTGATCTAGAGTTTGTTGATGTTTTAATTAACCCTCTTTTAAGCAAGTTTACTTTCCCTGTTTTTGATAATGGGTTGAAACAATAAGCTTTAGAATTATTTGGTTATACAAATCGGCGCTGTGGGTAACCGTAGCACTCCATGAACTTAAATTGCAAGTTTAACTAAGGACATTCATTCGCCTTGAGGGGCTTATATTATTCTTTTATTTGTCCGCCTTCAACTCAAATCGTTCCACATTCATAAAACGTAATCATTTTACAAACGCGTAATTGAGGTGATTATTTTATGTGACGGCACGCACTCGCCAAATTATTTATGGTTATTTTAGCGCAAGTACAAATTTATATGTTTGACCTTTTTCCGTGCAATTTGCAGCTTGGGATAACGAGCCGAGGCAGGCAGAAGACCAACCCAGATTTACAAAGTTCGTGCCATAAATCTGCAGCTCGCATGGAATTAATATCCAACTAGGAGGTGGGCGGCGGCGCAGGAGTTGTGCTGCACATGCAACACACATTAGTGGGTCACTCGAAGATGATGACGCTGCTGACCGCAACCACCACCGCAACAGCAAAAGCAACAACAATAATAACAACAACAGCAACAACAACAAGAGCCACTTTAGTCGTCTTGCGGCAAGAGGGGAAAATTATATAAAATTATCATGCAGGGCAGGCAGCTATATAGTTGGCCACTCGACAGCGGCAGGCGGGACAAGGCTAAACATCAGCTGAAGGAGCACAAGCAGCAGCAGTAGCAGTAGCAGCAGCAGTAGCGGTGGAAGGAGAGCAGCAACATTAGCAGTTGCCGCATCAGCGACCGGCGACGTATACGTAATGTGCGCCATGACGTATACGTAATGTGTGCAGAAGGCACCAGTTTGGCCAATTTGCCCAGGCAAGCGCTAAACCACTAAGCCAGCGGAAACGCAAATAAAAAACTCGGTTGGCAAACTGAAACTAGAAACTAGAAACTGAAACTGTTGACTACTGGCAAGAGGGAACATCTTGGCCAAATGGCGAAAGTTGTCAAACAAATGCGAATGTGTTGAGCAGCAGACCGGCAGACGGTGTGAAAATGACAAAATGGCGAAGTTAACGTTGCCCTGTCTACTGCGGCGATTGCAGCTGGTGGCGCTGCAATTGCAACTGCAACCGCAACAGCAACAGCAACATCAGCAGCAGCAGCAACATCAGCAGCAGCAACATCAGCAGCAGCAACAACATCCGCACGGCTGTCATTTAATGGCCATGCAGCTGGGACAAGCCGTGCTCCTCTATGGCTGCCTCCTGCTGCTCCACGCCTCCGTTTCCGCCTCTGTCGTGGCCTCGTCCTCGGATCCAGTTGCCATCGCATCCCTGGTGAATCTCTCATCAGCAGGGGACTTGGATGGACTGCCGAATCGCCAGGAGGAACTCGAGAAGCGCCCGCGGAAACGTGATGCCGCCAATGTGCCTGAGGACGATGAGTACGGCAATTATCCTGAAGATGTCGACGACTTGGAGGCCTTGCTTAACAATAAGTCAGGTGGGTGCTCCATTTGACATACTGGTTTCCATAAAATCAAGTGGTTTGCCACCAAACCCAAAAGTAGTATTCAATTTCAATGATTAAATACATTTTCTTATAAAGTTTGTATGCAAAAAATTATATTTAAATCCTCTCTCGGTACTTATAACTTTTTTTTATTACTTTATGAATTGTTTGATAGTTGGCCAATTTAATTATTCGCTAGAATGATTTACAAAAGGTCCCATAAAAATGTTAACCATAATTAAGTGCAAATAAAACTTACAAAGAAATAACTTTTCGCCCGAATTCAGTGCAAAGCGAATCCTGAAAACCAAAATAAATTAAATTAAATTTTATTTTCCAGTACAACAAGTACAATTTATTTATTTTATTTGCATCAGTTCATAAATACGACTGTTTGCTGCGGAAACTTATCTGTAAGCTCCTTTGTTTAATACCATTTCATAAATGAATATTTGTGGCTGCAGTTGCAAACACAAATAAATGGAAATTGTGTTGATAATGCTCTTGGCTGGGACTGCGTTTCGTTGGTTTGCATTGACCTTTGGTCAGAACGAGGTCCCAAAGCGAGTACCCCCGAGATCATAAGAGCCATAAATTGCACAACATCCACTCGCCACATTGGTCCTTGGTTGTTGTTTAACTTTTATTTTTGGCACGCCATGTCCACCTGGCACACAGCATCTGCCGCAACAGCTGCTGCTGCATTCGCATCCTTGCTAAAGGACCATGCCGTGTGATTCACGGACTCATCCATTTTATTTTCCCCATGATGCGGGAATTACAAAATACCACAGCAAAAATTGGTGGCCCACAGTGGGTCGTGTTTGCCTGTGTAGCAATGCAGATTGTATGGGATTTCAATAAAATTGGATTGAGTTTTGTGTTAACAAATCAATAGAATCATTGCACTTATGCATCTAGTTGATAATAATAAACAGATTCTGATTTGTTAAAGAGAAGAGCACATATTAGTTTAGAATTTAATTTAGAATGCAATTTAAGCAAGTGAAACAGTTTCAATGGTTTAGTAGTAGCTATAAATTCGTCTGCAGTAAATCTAATTTATAAAATTTGTTTAATGAACAAACTCTTAAATATTATAAGTTGTATTTAAAATTCTTTTCTTTAAGATATATTCTCTATAAACACATATAAATTTTCTATTAATTATAGGGCAGGCTTTTGTAGTTTTTTTTAGTCCCACATTCATTAAATTTGCATTTTGCCATTCTGGTTTTAATTGTTAAATGGGTTTGCGCATTGCAGCTAAGGGTAAATATATCGGAGCACCGTGCAACGAGCTGAAGTGTGACGTAAAGCTGCTACACGTGTCCTGCGACAAGGAATCACAAACCTGCACCTGCGAACGCAATTATCCCGTGCAGCTGGGACTGATAAAGGGATGCGCCAAACGTAAGTTTGTTGCCATCGCAACAACCATTGTTAACTCCCACGATTGCATGTTACGTATCCGTTTGTTGGCAGCTAAAAAACTGGGTGATCAGTGCTTCTATGACGAGACGTGCATCTACAACGACGAGAACTCCCTTTGTGTTCAGGTGCGGCACAATGCGATGTGCCAGTGTGCCAGCGGATTCCACTCCGTGAGCTACGTGAAGCCCACGCGCCGCATCTTCTGCACTCCAGGTAATCTTTCACAGCCAAGAACATCAATTACACATGTCGCTTACAATTCTATTTTAAGACCAAGCGGAAAATAAAACAAATTGCACCTGGTGCAAAGTTAGCACTCTGTAATATATACAAGATAAATTCAAGCTCAAAATATTTTTATGTAAAGTTCTTACAAAATCTATTAATAATTCTGATATTTGAACATTTGAAAACAGTATAAAGTAGGTCACAAAATTTCTGAAAAGAAAATAAGTATAGGTATTAATAACAAGAAAGGAAGCTAGCTACTCCGAAAAGCAAAGTTATATTATAAAATTCTTATTTGCTCTTAAAAACGATGTAATTTTGTTTTCTCAGATCTCAGCGAACTGAGTTCGGATCTGCCCACTTTGCTGGGAGTCTCCACGGGCATCGCCGTTCTGGCCGGGCTCATCTGCATGGTGCTCCATCTGTTCAGCAAAACAAAGTATCCGCGGCATCGAAACTACGGGGATGCCAGCATTCCGCCGCCCATTCTCTACTCCAGCGATACAGGTGATTAATGCTGTATAAATTTGTTATTGTTCACCATTTTCCCAATTAGGGATGTGTTTTCATAAAGTTTACAGAGTGAAATTTAAATTGAAGTTTCTGGTGATTGTTTAAATAATAAAACTTGTAATATTTCTGTTTAATAATAACATAGACTTAAATATATAAGATGGTCTTTTTTTTTACTTACTTTGCTATTTATGGATTTTTTAAAAATCTTATAAACATAGCTTAAACCTATTGAAATTTCGGGAAGGCTGATATAAAAAAATTATAAATTATAAGGGGAACTTTTTTTTTTTAAAGGTGTTTTTGAATGGATAATTTAATAATATCGATTATGTGATTACTAATAGGTAGAATTTTGGAGTGCTTTAATTGAAAGAGATTTCATTCTTCTTGTTTTTTTCTACTAGCTATCTAATGAAGTGGTTGCCATTGTTTCAGGGATACCGCTCACCGTTCACTCGGCGCGTCCGTCGTCGCGTTCCAGCATCCGGTCGACGGGATCGATTGGCTCCTATGGCAACCGACGCGCCTCGTCCGGCGGACTGGGCGGGGCAGCCGGCGGCGGAGGAGGCGGGGCAGGCGGGGCTGGCGGCGCAGGAGGAGGAGGAGGTGGGTCAGGAGGCGGCGGCGGCGGCGGTGGCGGCTCGAAGGGCATCCTGGTGTCGACGTCACGAACAGGTGCGGCTAGATCGGCCGCCATATTGCTCATATCGTGTCACATAGCGGCGGTGTCCAAACAGAATTCCCGGGCCTCGTCGCGGCACACATCCGGAGCGGGATGCAGCCAGCATTCCCGGGACGATCTCGATGATGGTGGAGGAGGTGGTGGAAGTGGAAGTGGTGGAGGAGGTGGTGGAGGTGGTGGGAGTGGTAGTGGGTGCCGCAGCTGCGAGAGCACGCTCTCGATGAACCGCCACCTGCAGAAGCAACTGAACCACCAGCGGCATCTGCTCAGCTTTGAGCTGTCGCCGGCGAGGTCAAGGAATCAGGATAGATTTAGGACATTATTGGGCATGAATGGCATTGATAATTTTAGGGGTCACGATGATGAGGACGATGACGATAGCATAGATCCCAGCACAACAGTCCAACATGCACACGCCCATGCCCATGCAAATGCTAATGCCCATGCCCACGATAGCGATCCAGCTGATCCTGGTGGTTTTTGCGGTTTTGGCGGTGGCGGTGGCTATGTCGGTGTGTCTGGTGGTGGTTACGGCGATGCCGACACCATTGGCGGCGACTCCAGCGGCGGATACGCCACTGGCGCCGAGCTGCATCACCTGCAAATTGGCGCACTGCCGACGCCGGCGAGTGAAACGCCACGATTTGCGGTAAATCAACTCAAACATCAGTCATCCGTCATTCGACATTTGACATTTGACATTCGACATTTGACATCCGATATCACAGCCCATCCATTCTGTTCGATCGTGTGGTCTGCTCATCCCCATTCGCATTCCGAAAACAGTTCCACTTCACAACAGAAACAAGTTTAAATATGTGCTATTCGTATCTGTTTAGTCGATGCATCCTTTTCCGGTTAGAGATAGTTTAAAGTATGTTTTAGCCCTTAGTTTTTGTTTTATTTTATGAAAGAAATATATGATTTTTTTTACTCGCTAGTTCTTGAAACTACCATGACTAAATATTCATTACTTACACTAGAAAAATCCATGAATCTCTTAGTAAGTTTTTTTGTTTGTGGGGGTTTTTCATTAGCACAAAATTCATGCGAAATTAAATGCATAAAAATGTTGTGAATTTTAATAGCCCTACAATAAAAACTCACCAGTATACATGAAGTTGCTCATAAAAATAGAAAAGAAATAAGGACGAAAAAATTCGCTTCTTTGTTTGCATTAACTTTGTTCATTAACACGACCAAAAAACATGCTGCATTTTTAATTTATTATTTCGTGAGAATGCAATCGTACCAGTACATTCAGGTGTAATTAAAGTCCTTCCAAATCATCAGTATCTGTATGGATGTCATGTCTCATGAGCCATAATTAAGTCTCGCAAATTGAGTTATCCATGCAATCACATATCGTTAATTCAGCTCAGTTTATTTACAGTTGGAAACCTAATTTGTGTACATTGGCGTTGGTTATCCCTATCCCCCTGCTTGTCTAATTAGTGTTTAAATTGACTACTCTGTCCAGTTCAAAACGAAAGACTACAAATCAATTTTTGCGTTCTCTTGATGATCGATGTTACCATAAATGTGCTTCCGAGCCCCTCTGTTTCCAAATACAAAGTTGTTACATTGTTTTACTTTTTCTATCGTTACCAAAACACACACACATACACACACACACAAACACAACGACACGCACACGTGCACTAATTCACAAGCTAAATATCGAGATAATAATTTAAAACAACATGATTAGCGATATAAATAAATGAGAAGAGAATGAAAACGGCTGAAAAGGAAGAATTGGGACAAGCCAGAGATCCTAAGGATATCAAAAGCGACATTTCGACAAGATGATATTGAAGCAATATGGCGGTGACTATGTTCATAGACAATCTTTCCCAACATCCACAAAATACGAAATATTGTAGCATAACCGTACACGATTTTCTAGCTAAAATATATTCAACTATTGCAAATTAAGAAAATTTTGTCACACACACACACACACTCACATAAAAACACGAATACACACAATTGCAATTGCATGCATCCTGCCGGCAGTAAAGGACACTTGTCTGCCTCCAGGATTATCCACGCCACTCAACCTCCGGCTGACCTTTGCCTGAACTTTTCCGGTTGAGAATCTAAAAGTTTACACACACACACACACACACACATACGAATCGATAAAAACGATATGAAAATTTTCTTCTTCTATATATGTTAATCCTGCAACTTTATATGTGAATGTCTTCCGCTTCTTCCTCTTCTTCTATATCTGCTACTTTTCTTCTTCTTGTGCGCCTTGAATTCTGAACCGAAGATGTCTGCATTTTGAAAGAAACAAACTTTTCCTATATGAAATTTCCGTTTCTGTTTATCTTAATTCTTATCCTATGGACCTTGGCAAGTTTTGTAAATTTATCATTAGCATATGGTTAGGAAAAAGGTCAAGCCTTAGTACCACATTGCGTATGAGTAATATGTGTGCGTATACGTAATGTAAATGGTGGAATTTTTATAGTTGTAATTTTTTTTTAGTTTAGGTTATATTTAAATTAATTTTTTTATTGGTAAAACACTTTTTTTTTGAGCCAAAACTGATTAAATTTTTTAGGATAAAGATAAAAATGTTTTACTCTCAATCTTAAGGATTTAATCTGTTAAATGTTTAAGGACTTCTTAATAAAAGGTTAGGGTCTCTTTAAATTTCAAAAATTTTCTAGGAATTTCTACAGTATTCTGCAGTTTAGGAATCTTCGGCTGCTCGCACTCTCTTAGTTTGCTTTCCAATCGCTTCGGAATGATCTTTCGCTGTGGCTTTGCATTTTTGTCTCCTGTCTTTCTCATGTACTCGTATATCTAACTTGCTATCTTTCTCTACCACGCCGTTTCTTCTAACCAAAAACGCTTCGATACTCACTCAATTATGATACTGCAACCCCATCCAAATATCCTGATCATCGAGAGTCATCCAACTGACAACTATATTTCGATTCGATTCGTTCGCTTGTAGGTTCTCGAAGACCAAGTCTAGCGTCGGTGCACAGCACCAGTTCCTCGGTGCGCAGCTACAGCATGATGCGCTTCGAGAAGGAGACGCAACAGAAGGAGATCCGGCAGGAGATGAAGCTGCGACTGGCCCGCTTGCAGCAGCAGCAGCACCTCACGCAGAACAAGCCGCAGATCGTCATTGGCGAGGCACTCATGCAGCACGGCGCCCTCAGTCGCGTCACCATGGCCACGCCCAGTCCGCTAACGCCCAACTCACTGGACGAGCTGCTGCCATCGGTGGATGAAAATCAGGAGGTGAGCTATGATTTATTTATATATACTTATTGGATAGTTTAAGAGGTCAATAACACTTCCAGAAATTAGTAATTTTTGATATGGTTTAGAACTTGGGGTTTCAATTGCTTAGATAAGAAAAAATGTTTTAATTCTTAATTAATTAAATAGTAAGATTTGGATAAGGAAAACATGCATATCCTTCTTCATCTAAAAACTGTTTTGTATTTGTTTAAATTATCACAAATATTAATTATCACAAATATTAATCATATTCATATATGATTTTATTTAAATCAACTTAGTAATTAGAACAGATAAGCCACAGATAAAATATTTATAGCACTTCATAGATATTAAATAAACAATATATTAATCAATTTGTAACCACCTTTAGTACCCTCCCAGGCTGGAGACGACGTTCAAGCAATTCATACAGCCTCAGGCCGGAGGAGCAGGTGGATCCTCTGGAGCCGCAGTTGGAGCCGCTTTAAGAGCAGCTGCCTCCCAATCGTCGCCGGGAAGTACGAACGGATACCACGGCCCCTGCAGCTCTTCGACTGAGGCCCTCTAAAATAGTAATAGTTTCGAGTATAAGTAGGCCCAAGTTGTAAATTAGGTCGTAAGTAAGCGAAGGTTTAACATCTAATTTGCGTAGTAGACAAGGATTTGCATTAAGAGCTCGTTGCTAAATTTATTAAATTCAAATTGAACGTCAAACGTGTTGTAGTCAGCTTAGATTATGTGTAACATAGTAAGTAAAATCAGCTACGTTTAAGACTAGAACTAATAATATGATTATAAGTGAGTTCTCAAGTTAGGCAGCCTTTGTGTGTATCATAATACGTAGGAGCTAATCGAAACATTTTATACGTGTGTGTATATTGTCATACAATTTTTGTAGAAGTTATACAAGCGGATCGAAGTTATCCAGCTAGTGAGAAATGTGGCAGGCCAAGTGAAAGAGGTTTGCGATTGCATTGTGCTGCTGAAGAATTGATATACCACTCGGCTTTCACTTACTTAGATCAACATGAATTGATTAGCTTAACTAGTCTAGAGTTTATCGTTAGTGTGAGATAGTACTGATAAAATATACGCAAGATGAATTTATACAAAATCGGTTTACACAACAGCAGTAATCTCTTGTATGATGATAACTGTATCGGAATATGCCAGATAAATCTAGCTAAATCAATAATTACGTTAAGTCATCGCCACGAATTAAATCAAAAGTGTTAATAGATCGAAATGAGGGAGGGAGGATATTATAGATTCGGTTCTTTGTAGGAATAGGAGTCTTTAACGCATTTTCCGAACGCCGGATGTGCAAAGTCAATTTTAGTTTACGACTTACGAATTTTTCTACAGAGGCGTTTCAAGTGAATACAATAATCGAAAATGTGTAGAACAATTGTACATTACTTACTCAATGGTAATACATATTATTTAATATTTGATACCAAGGTTGTTGACTGTAGTTGATGTTCTCTACATCGTAAATCGTTTGGTTCCATGATTTACTGTATCCTATCTATAGATCCGTTCTCAATAGTACGAAATACAGCAGCTATAAAGATCGTTACATATACACCTATACAAGCGTACACACACAGGTGTACGCCTATTTGTACTACTAACTATGCTATACATACGACGAGTAGACACATATCTGGAGTTCAGTGTTGGTTGATCTTGGGAGTAAATAGAAATAAATGCAATTTTGTGTTTTCAACTACTTACGGTCTTTTACTTTCTTTCGGATTGTTCTGGATTAAAATTTGTGATTTTAAGGCAAGAAATAGAAATATCTTTATATCAACAATTAATATATTAATTATGATAATAATTAATAATTATTAATGGGATCGATTTGTTAGTTATCTTTAATTTTCTTTTGAAAATACGATTTTTATAAATAGATGTGGAAATCTACTTTTCAATGCCATATGATTTTTCTTGACCTATTCAAAGGGAGTCTATTTATTTGAAGGGAATATATAAAATAAAATAAATTAAATTAAAAGATAATAATTAATAACCCATTAAATTATTGTCAAACAAGTAAAATTTATTTGATCTAAAAGAGTAATTTTTATAAAGCTTCAAAATGTTTGCTAAGAACTTTAAAATTTTCAGGGATAACGAACATATTTGAAATCACTGTGAAGGACCAAAAGGAAACAGTTCCTCCCCGTTCCCAATGCCCTAATCCACCTCCTCGATAGTGGGGCCAGATCCACCAGTTGCTCCCGAATTGGAGGAGCCTCCGCCGGATGGTGGTGGTGGTGGCATTCCGGCGCCCTGATACAACCGCGTGATGATCGGACTGCAGATCCTCTCCAGCTCCTGCTGCCGGTGCTCGAACTCCTGCCGCTCGGCCAACTGGTTGGCATCTAGCCACGAAATGGTCTCGCTGGAGCGCTGCTGGATGGTCTCCCGATCCGCGGGACTGATCCGACTGCTCAGCTGCTGATCGTCGAGGGTGGAGCGCAGCTGGAAGCAGTACGACTCCAGCTGGTTCTTGGCATTGATCCGATCCCGCTGCTGCTCATCCGCCTGGCGATACGCCTCCGCATCGTTGACCATCCGCTCGATGTCCTCCTTGGACAGGCGACCCTTGTCGTTGGTGATCGTGATGCGGTTCTCCTTCCCCGTCGACTTCTCCAGCGCCGTCACATTGAGTATTCCATTCGCATCGATGTCAAAGGTCACCTCCACCTGTGGCACTCCACGTGGTGCCGGCGGAATCGCCGAGAGCTCGAACTTTCCCAAACTATTGTTGTCCCGCGTCATCGCGCGTTCTCCCTCGAACACCTGGATGAGCACTCCCGGCTGGTTGTCCGCATAGGTGGTGAAGATCTGCGTCTGCTTGGTGGGTATGGTGGTGTTCCGCTTGATCAGCGTGGTCATCACCCCGCCGGCGGTCTCAATGCCCAGGGAAAGTGGCGTTACATCGAGCAGAAGGAGATCCTGCACCGCCTCCGATTTGTCGCCATGAAGGATGGCTGCCTGCACGGCGGCACCATAAGCCACCGCCTCGTCGGGATTGATGGACTTGTTCAGCTCCTTGCCGTTGAAGAAGTCCTGCAGCAGTCGCTGCACCTTGGGAATCCGCGTCGAACCACCAACCAAAACGATGTCGTGGATCTGACCCTTGTCCATTTTGGCATCCCGCAACGCCTTGGCCACCGGTTCCATGGTTCCCCGGAACAGATCCCCGTTCAACTCCTCGAAACGGGCGCGTGTTACTGAAGTATAGAAGTCCACGCCCTCGAAGAGCGAATCAATCTCGATGCTGGCCTGTGTGGACGAGGAAAGGGTCCTTTTGGCCCGTTCGCAGGCGGTGCGCAGACGCCTTAAAGCTCGCTTATTCTGGCCAAGATCCTTCTTGTGCTTCCGCTGGAACTCCTGCACAAAATGATTCACCAGACGGTTGTCGAAGTCCTCACCGCCGAGATGAGTGTCCCCAGCGGTGGCCTTCACCTCGAAGATGCCATCCTCGATGGTCAGCACGGATACATCGAAGGTTCCACCACCGAGATCAAAGATCAGGACATTCCGCTCGCTAGTGCCCACCTTATCCAATCCATAGGCGATAGCAGCCGCTGTGGGTTCGTTGATGATCCGCAGGACATTCAAACCGGCAATGGCACCCGCATCCTTGGTGGCCTGTCGCTGGGAGTCATTGAAGTAAGCCGGCACGGTGACCACCGCATCCGTAACGGAGCCACCCAGATAAGCCTCCGCTGTCTCGCGCATTTTGGTCAAGACCATCGAGGAGACCTCCTCCGGATAGAAGCTCTTCCGCTCGCCCTTGTACTCCACCCGAATCCTTGGCTTTCCATTCTCGGCAACCACCTCGAAGGGCCAGTGCTTCATGTCCGACTGAACGGCGGCATCGTCGAATCTGCGGCCAATCAGCCGCTTGGCATCTGCAAGTCAGAATCACTCGGTCAGAATCCAATGAAACAACATCAGCGCACTTGGACAACAGAATCGCTTTATTAGCTAACATTTAAGGGGGATTGTTTTTTTTGGGACTTATGGTGGTGGTGTCGAGTCTGGTGTTTTGGTTTTTATTCTATTGTGTCTGGGCAGGACTTTTAGGCTTTCTAGGCGGTTTTCTATGCGGACCCTGCGACTGAAATGAAATTACAAAAAGAGAAAGTTGGCTCGCATTAGAACTGCTCTACTGATCTCGCGGATGGGAGCATGGAAATGATTTTATACAACGGAGGAACTATAAACTGATGTAGAGAAACTTCTTACAGAAATGCTGATAAAAAAAATCTATGACAATTTATTCGTTTGAATAAGAAATATTAAAAGCTAAGTCATTTAAAAGTAATTACAAGTCCTTAAAATGTATTTCTTAAATAAGTATGTTTGTTGAATTTATCATACCTAAAAAATTATTGTTTTTAATGATGTACTTTTCAGTATCATAATTTCTTATTTTCCTTTATTTGTTATATCATACCATTTAAAGAAAACAAACTCGAGAAAAATCTATGGCATTCCACGGGTCAACATGAGAAATATTTATGCAAAAACAAACGCTTCTGACAATCCATAACAACTTGCACTGAGACTTATTTTCACTTATTTATTTGGCCGACACAAATGATGCCAATAAACACGGCAACAGTTTTTGTTGGCACGGACCGAACTTGGATGCCATTGGGAGGCTGAGGAGCCGCATCATCGAAAGAACTGACACAACAAGTGGAGGTGTCACTAGACCACATGGGTGGGGCAAAACAAAAAGAAGAAACCAAGAGGGAATATGTGGAGGTTGCAGTGGGAGTGGAAAAGATTCTCTCGCACTGGGGAGACTGCAATTTTTGGCGCCAGCGAGTGAGAATTTCTTAAAATAAATCGAAAAACGAGATAATAAACAAAAATGTGCGCACAGTTCATTCATGAAATCGTTGCCAGTAATTAAACCAGATTTGTTTTTGCTAGCAATTCCCAGACAAAGATCGTGAGAGATAGAAAGATTTGTGGCAAGGACATGTTGGGGTTGATGATGAGACTCACCGAAGATCGTGTTGTTGGGATTCATGGCCACCTGGTTCTTGGCCGCATCGCCGATTAGACGCTCCGACTCCGTGAACGCCACATAACTGGGCGTGGTGCGGTTACCCTGGTCGTTGGCGATGATCTCCACCTTGCCATGCTGAAAGACACCGACACACGAGTACGTGGTGCCAAGATCAATGCCAACCGCTGGTAATTTGGGCATCTCTCAGCTGCGGCTTTAATTAGACCCACCGCACCAACCACACGACGTCAAGGTCCCACAGGGAGGAGGAGGCGGGTGAGATCGAGATCGAGAACGAGGCGAGACGAATCGGAATCGGAATCGAGAATGAAATTAAAATCACAGTCTGCCCCTTTTTTCTTTTTTTGCGATGATTACACAACGGAGAGGATCCTCACCCAAATCGGCCAGAGGCACTCAACTCGAACTCCTTTAGAATGCGAAACGATAGAGGTACAGGGATATTATGAGGAACAGCAGCACAAAGGTCAAGACTCGGAAGAATTCGAGCGCCTTCTCTCTTTGCAGCTCCACAGCGTCTACCGTTTGTCCTTACGTTGCCACGATCAAAAAACCAATAAGATCCTGCCGAGGATTTTTTTTCAGGGTATTTTCTTTAGGATTTCTCCCGAATCTCAATCGCTGAGATATATTGCAAGATGCACGCGCCACGAATGCCACCAGAGAACTGGCAGGCCGAGTGTTGCGACAACCGATCCCTTGCCAAATTCGTTCGATCATCAACGGTGCGATGCTCTGCCGCATTGGCAACATAGCCATCGGTGGCATTCGGTTATGGGATTGATTAAGATGCCCCACCTGGCAGTAGTGTGTTCTTCTACATCTAGTAACAATTACTCTAACAATTATTCTGATCTCTGCTGGTGATACTTGACATTGTGTGCCCGAGAACTACGTCACCTAAAAACCAAAATAAAGTGATATATTACAAAGATTTATCTCTTAAGCCTCAAGAAAATATTTAAATAGAGACGTATAGCATTCAAAACAAAAGAAAACTAATTTATTTTTTTTTGGCTTACTGAGTACTTTTTCCTTTTTCAATGTTTAAGTATGAATATAGGTCATTAAATACCCTTCAAGATATTTTTATTCTGAGTAAAAACATATTATTTTTCTATATTTTGTTTTGCGATTTTAAAAGGTTTTTAGTTGTGGTTTTATAAAAATGAAAGTTGTCAACATTTGTTGAACTTCTTTTCCCAGAAAAAATTATAATTATAATTATTATACCATTATAAAACATTAATCAGTTAAAAAACAAAATTATTTTCAATAAAAACTATAGTTCTTCATTTTAAACCAACCTAACATCTGTTATTGTACAAACAATCAACATGATTGTGGCAGTCAAAGTCAAGGAAAGAGATATATGGTAGTTAACATAAAGTCAAGAAAAAAATCGGAAGTTGAATTTTGTGTGTTAGCCTTGCAAGCAGATCTTAACACATTTGTTGACAAACTACAAACAAATGAACCGATTAATGGTGATATAAATATACCATCATAATTGTAATTGAACATTATCAGTTTTGCATTTGAACCAGACAATAGCAGCAATGAAACACTTTTTGATCTTTGCTCTGGCTGCTCTTGTCATTCTTCAGGCTTCGTCGGCATTTAAGATAAAAAGGATTATATATGTGGTGCCAGCGACCACAACGACAACGGCATCACCCACATCAGCAACCACAACAACCACAGCGGCTCCTGCCGTCGTTCAGCAAGTAATCTTCTGCTCCTGGAAGAATAATTGGTGTCGTCCCGCAAATTCCGTGAGGAATTGCAAGTGGGGCCTCTGCAAGTTCAACGGATAGAATTCAATAAAAAATCGGTAGTTATTTTTTAGCACAAATCTCTTGGTTTTTTATTTGAAAATCTGGCTTGGTCAAAAAAGAGACTTGCTGGAACGGTTTCATTCTTAACTTGATACTGGGGAAAAAACCATACGGATCTGACCCGCTGCATTATAAGGCTCATACGAAAGCGTTAGCAAAAATAAGAGTCCATACTAGTCTTAGTGGCTAACTAAATTCGATTCATGCAAATGATCACCTAATCAGGTTAAAGCTTAATGGGTTAGCGCTAGGATACAAAGTACAGGCGTCGCTTGGGTTAGATGTATGAATATAAACCAGTTGATGAAGGTGAAACAATACTTGACCCTTTAACGAGGCCTTTACAGATTAAACTAAGACTACACTAGGGTTAGACAATGCGGACTAAACTTAACTTAGGATATGCATGTGTGATGGTAAATCGAAGATTTTTAGGTTTATAATTTTCGCACAATGCGGCGTAGTTTTATTAAAGAATTTCTCGTCGGTCACTAACAAAAGGTTAGTTACACTTTTTAATTTGGCAACAAAAAAACAAAGCAAAACTGATGTATTTGAATGGTTTACAAAAATGTGTATAATAATTATATAGCACAAGTTTAGAGCCAAAGGAGATATATTTCTTTAGGATACAAAGGTTATAGTAATATACTCTGCACCTCAGGAAATCACGAGTATGATAATTTTCGATTCGGAGAGCAAGTAATAGCAAAATATAAACAGGTCATGTACCTTCTGGTGTAAGTATCTCATGAGACAATGTATATTGCTATCGTTTATTTTTTGTATTTGTATATATATGGGATAATATTAGATAATATAGTAAGTTCGATTTTTTAACACGTTTCTCAATACTCTTATTAGTTACTATCGATTTTAGTTTGGTTTCTTTCGTTCTTTTTTTTGTGTGGTTTCGTGGCCACTGAGCAGATCTTATTGTATATTTATTATTTAGTAATATTTATTCGATTTGCTTGCTAGATTTGCTGGAGCACTTAATGCATCCACAAAATATAACGTTCGTAGAATTTTTGCATCGCTTTTACAAAAATATACAGTTATTATCATTTCTCGCTTTAATCTTCTCTCTCAATTTTCTCATTCGTTTGTTTTATTATGGATTCGTAAGGCAAAGTTCGTGTGTGTGTGTATTTGTTCTATTTATATATAAATGTAAATGTAGGGGATTCCTAGAAGTACCTATTTGTTTTACAAGTCGCCAAGTTCTCTGTTTCTGTCGTGTTCAACTAAATGCATAATTTTCGTAAGATTAATTCATAAACATAGGTGCTAGTGCCTCCAAAACACTATGCAAGTGGAGTTGGTTTGCGGGGATGATCAACACAAAAGAGAGCTAAACACAAAGTAAATAATGAAAGGATATTTAACGGACAACATGGAAATTCGGTTCAGGCGAGGACTGTGACATATGTATGCGCAGAAAGTGGTTAGCTTTCAGCGCCTGACAATGCTGGATGGCCTTGGCAAGCCGCTGCGCTTCATTTGCGATGGTGGCCGCAATCCCGAGGGCTTTGGTATGCCAGTGGATCCCGTTGTCACCTGGGTGAGCTTCGAGGTGAGTGCCTGCATGTCGAAGTTTTGCTGTGGATTTTGCTGAGGAACATTTCCGCCGTTTACCGGTCTGCCGGATTCCTTGTGACCATACAGACTTCCACGCGACGAGGCTGAGGAGAGGCTCTGAGGAAAATAAAAAGATTAGCTTGAGATTATTATAAACTGTAATGATCTTCTAACTAACCTCTGGAGTTTCCGCCTCAGGAGCTGCTTTAACACTCAGGCTGTAGTAACCAGACGAAGGACGTGCTAGACCATTCGCTCCTGCCCTTTTTGCACCTGCAAGACCTGGAGCACGCAGTCCACTTACCAATTTGGGCACCTTAAACACACCAGATTCATCCTGAAGAAATAAAAAGATAATACTTAGAAATCGAATGTAAAATAAAGATTAGTTGCACTAACTTCTTGGTTCTGCGTTGGTCCTCGTAATCCACCCATCATCTTGCTAGGCTGCGCGCCTGGACGACGCAGTCCACCACCCAAGCTGGGTCTCGGCAAAGCTCCAGCACCGATGCCGCTCATCGTGGAGGACAAGTTGTGGAAAGATTTGGACTTGATGCCCATGGGACTCTTTAACTCGCCACTGCCGGTGGCCGGCACTGTGACAGTGGTTGGCATCGTAGCGGCTGGAGTGGCATTCAGTCCGGCTCCCGCGGACGTAGCCTTGCTGACAGTGGTGAACTTTTGCAGACCGCTGATGTAGCGAGGCCGGGAGAGGGAGCGCGGCTGGGGAAGAGTTGACGCAGGCGCTGGCTCTACTGGTGGTGGGGCTTCCTGCTGCAGCGGCCGTCGTTGAAGCAGACTCTTTTCCTTGGGCTTCTTGTAGGTCAGATAGTTGCTTGCACTATTCTCCGCGGTGTTGTTGTTAAGCACGGTGTTTTGGTCTCGACGAGACAGACGACCCGGTGGAGAAGCTTGTCGCTGAGGCTGCTGTTCCTCCGGCTGAACCTCTTCGCCCAACTGCTGTGGCTCTTCCTCAAGCTGCTGCGGTTCATCGTCTATACAAGGCACTATAATCTCCGACTGCAGGCGCATCTCTTTTGAGATCTTGATGGTCTTAAAACGATCGCGATCTCGCTCCCTTCTCTCCGGCAGCTTATAGCTGGACGGGTCAGTCTCGCCGGCCACGTGGGGCTTTCGAGGCTCTTCCGCGGGTTCGGGATCTGGTTCTGGTAACTGTTGTTCCACTTGTGGCAAATCTCGTCGCTGGACAATGAATGAGGCGGAGTTTCCGCTGGCCGAACTAATATTACTGCCGTTCATAGCGCTTAGGTTAACATCGTCGTACAGGCGACTTCGACGGCTGAGCAGACGTTCCCCACCACCGCCACTGCTATTGCTGCTGGAGTGGCTCTGGTTAAGAGCCGGAGTTTCTGCTTTCTCGGTTACCGAATGCTGGGCATGGTGTTCCTCCTCCCGTTCTTCTGGCTCCGGTTCATCCCTGTGAAAGCGACGCTTGATGGTGTCCAGGGACTTTTGCATTTTTAATTGCTCCTCGTTCAGCGTATTGACCTTTCCCAACTCGGCCAGCATGTGTTCAAATTGCTCCTCATCGCCCTGCTGGGCCAACATCTCGACCTCCGCTTCGGCCAGGTCCATGACGCACTGCATCTGCTTGTGCTGTTCGGACATTTGCAGGCTATAGGTGCCATCCAGCGGCTGTTCGATTTGCTCCAACAACTCCATGGTATCCAGCACGAACTTCTCTCCATTGAATGGTGTTGTTTTGGCCGCAGTCTCGAAGGTGTGATTGAGTCGTCCTGGTGCTGCACCACTGGGCTTTTGCGGAGTGGCGCTCACAATCGGCGACAGGTTCATATCTCCAAGTACCTTCACATTGGGCGTATACCCCTGCTTGTTATTATTATTGTTGTGGCTGTACAAGCTGTGGGATCGCATGTTTGTGGTCAGTGGCGTAGATGACTCCATGGTGAGCAACGCCAACTTCCGGTCAATATTCTCAGGTGTTTCACAACGGCCCTCCGGAGTATTGCAACCGGGATCGGTGAAAGTTGTGTTCATCTGGCGACCTAGCACCACCAGAGTCTCGTCCGCTGAAGCTGCAGTTGGTCTCTTAAAGGTCGCATTTCCATCCACTGGCAGAGACTCTGACTCCGACTGCAGGGCGGAGGTTGTCAGGCTATCCACCAGATTGAAGGTGGTGTCAACAATCATCTCCTCGCCCAGGATCATGGTACGCTGCAGGGAAGGACAAACAACAGGCATCGCAGCAGGCACCGTTCGATCCAAAGCCAAGGGAACGGACATGCTATCTGTGCTGTTGTCCATGGTGCTACAGCCGGATGCGGTTTTGCTCAACGTCAGCGATATCTCGTCAATCTGGCCGATATGTGAGTCCTTGATTAGGGTGCCATCGTCCTCGCACATGGTCAGCGACTCCAGCGCCTTGCGATCCCGGATCATGTCATTGAGCGTATACCCACTCAAGCCGCCTCCGATTCCCATGTTGTCCGTCGTCTGGTTGGTCAGGGTGGTGGTAAGGCTCGGTTCCTGTTCCAGGCCAATTGTGGATTGAAGGAAGTTCAAGTTCGTAAAGTCCGCCGAAGTTATCAGCGAGCTGTTCATCCGTTCCGTATTCATGGAGGAGCATATGGAAGACGGGGGCGACGTGTCCTGCAGAAACGATTTGTGCATGTTCGTGGTGACCAGGCCTCCGATTTCCAGCTGAAGCATCGCCGGGGTGCTAGAGACAGATCCAGTACCGACTCCGCTGCTCTCATTTCCGGGTCCATTTTGGCTCTGCAGAAATATGGGTTCCGATTATAAAAGAAATTTATAGCAAAAGCAAAATTTGTACTTACGAAATCCAGATTCCGTCTCTTGGGGCGGGTGAAGGTCTTCGAATTGTGTTTAAAGGCTTTCATAAACAAAAAGAAATTTTCAATAAATTAAAGCTCTTGAGTTTTCCACTTGACTTATAAATCTATTGTATTATCCTATTTTATGTTTGCTTTCTTATTTCTATTTGAGATATGTGTATTAAATTTTTAATTAATAAACGTCTCCAATTAGAACATCCTCGTCAATGATCAAATCAAAGGCGTCCTCCTCTGACATCATAGTTTCCTCAATCTCCTTTTCCAAGGCTTCGACATTAGCCTTGGTTAATGAATAGATCGGAACCAGCGGTGGCATATCATCAAAACTTTCCTTGGGAAGTGGATTCATATTGGAGCTGGAAAGGCTCATGTTTTGAACAGCGTTGCTAAGCGGATCGACTTCCATTTTCAAAGGGGTATTCACTTGAGGGATTTTCTTTCCAGTCTTTGTTTTAAGGAATGAACGATCAACCTTTTTCTGTACCAACTTATTGGAAATAAATTCAAATCTAACTTCGTCTTTTGGTTGAACTTCAAAGGAAGTAATGCACAGCATTTCATTTGTTATAAGCCAGCCAGGACTTTTTTGCATGCGCAGCACAAAGGTGCGCTGGAATTGTCTTAGCTCCCAGCCTTCAGAGGTGCGTTCCTTAAAGCACCCCGTCAGTGTGAAGATGCGCAAATTCGCAGTGAACACCTGGATGTCCAGTCCAGCACTCTGATGGTCGGTCTGCATTAATGGTAAGCGTTTTAGGGCGAGAAGCAGTGCAGCACTGCCCACTTGTAGCTTGGCGTTGTGCGCAAAAGAGGATTGGAGTCGCTTCTGGTTTCTATTGTACAACTTGTAGGCGTACACATGATTTAGGTGCACAGGCAAGCTAAGCGAAAACATAGCCTGATCGTCATAGTAGTCCTTTAGACGCGAGCGCTGTTCGGGATGGTCAAAGCAATCAAAGTATGAGCCAATGAAGCCATTACAGAACTTTGATTCGTTGATAAAACCGCTCTGGATTCTTTGGAACTTGGGAAGATTATCAACGCCCTGAATCTCGTTCTCAGACTGAACACAGCCATGGATGTTCTGCAGCTGGGGCAGTACTTCATGAATTTTGTCCGTTTCTAGCTTTGCCAATCCGTTTCCTGCCAGAAAGATGGTCTTTAAACCCAGCTTTTCCAGGTAGCGGAGCTCTTCTAAATCCTGGATTTTATTTGCGCTGATGTCCAAGCGCTCCAGACTGACAAGATCAACCAAGATTCCTGAAAAGGCCTTTAGGGAGCACAGATAGTTGTTGCTCAGTATGATGCCGGTCATTTGGGGAAAGATCTGACTTGAATGGGTGAGCACAGTCTTCAGAAGCTTGTCTACATGTAGCGGGCAGAAATGCTTGGTCAACTCCGGACTGGCATGGAATCTTGAGAGGTCTAAGGTGTGTGTAGCCGGCTCGTAGCGGGATTTCAATGCCGCATCTACGGCAGTTTTAAGGTCGTCGGATATCTGGGCGTTCATCACAGATTGCGGCAGACCCGGTGTGACGCGAACATCGAACTTCTGGCACGTGACCAGAACGGCGGCTTCTCCTTGTAAACGTTTAAGACGATTCGCGGTAAGCAAGTTGTCCACCAGGAACCGGCCTCTTGCCATGTTGTCTTCAGGACCACTGCGCTTGAAGTCGAACATGTCCACCTTAAGGGGCAAGAGTACCCATTTGAGGGCTAGAAAGATGGATGAGTTGGAGATGCCGGCGCAATTGCTAATGTTAACCGTAGACCAGCCGGTAACGGTAGCCAAGCGGTGATCCTGTTCAGTTGACGAAATCGTGTCCAGCACGGAGCTCATGCTCTTCTCATTTTTAAGCAGCATTTGTACACCCTCATGAAGACGTTCATTTAGCTTTTTTTGCTTGTTTGCTTGAGCCTTGAAAGTAACGCTCAGGCGGCCCGTGGCACTAGGCTTGGAACTATTCACTACTCGCATCTCAAAGGCTTTACTAAAAAGTAATAGGCAGACTTTCGCCAAAATAAACTTCGCAGTAAATGAGTGCACGCCGTCAAGGAATTTACCGTTTTTCCAGTGTAGGTAAGGGACAAGAGGACGTTTTTAGCAAGTGGATTTTCGCAGCACTGTTGCTGCTAAAAAAAAATCAAGATGCGTTCGGCACCGTAAAGAGTTATAAACTTTTTTTCCTCACTTCCTCATCGATGACAACGATAAAACCGCAGTTTGAACAAAATTTATCTAAGTAGCAATGCTGAAATATTTGTATAATTTACTAAATATAAATACCATATAACAAATGCATAAATAGTGTGCTGCAATATAAATAACTTGTAAATAACACTATAAGGCCCTTTTTTAAAAATTGTTTCTGCTTTAATTACCATTTTTGTTCGAAAAATCATAAAAAAAAAGCTAAGCATGACCGCATTTTGTACGCATTAAATCACCCAATCGATTTTTGATCCTCGTCTCCATTCCGATAATTGTTATATTTAAAGTGTTTTTGCGTATCGCTTGATTGACTTTCGCTGGCTGGGCGGAAGTAAATTGGATTTATATAATGTTTGCAAATTATGCGAGATTCTTGCCATATTAGCATATCCAGTTTTTTTCTTCTTATTTTTTACCGTACCACGCACAGCTGTTCGTAACAAGAGCTTGTGTGTGTGAGTTTAAGGCTTGATTAATTACCGTAACAATAACATTGGCGCTGTTGCCAATTATGGCGAATGACCACTTGGAAGACAACGGTAAGCTGTGGGCAAATACTGGGCAAGTAATACTGCCCACATGCAACCCAAACTTTGTCAACGTAGCCGCCAGTTTAACCCAAATTTGTTTTTAGAAAGCGCAACTGCACATTGATGCATAAGAGTGTGTGTATGCGATTGAGTGGGTGCATCGGTATGTGTGGAAAGGCTTACCCTCGTTGTTGTACTGCAAGTGCAATTGCAGCGGCTGCTGATTGTTCGTTTTCCACTGCTGCAATATGTTGGAGACATCGTCGTGGTTCTTATCCGCCAGAAATCTGCCAAGGAGTAAGAGTACCAGGCATTTATGAGTATTTATAGCATCTCCGCTAATGCCAACAACAACTACGGTAAACAGCAACAACAGGAGTGCATCACTCACATATATGAATCATCCTTTAGTGCCTCATCGATGTCCAGGATATCCATGTCCAGCGATGGGTGATGAGACTTTATGCTTAACTAATAAACACTTTGTTAAAGACCTAAATCATTGCGAGAAACGACAACAAAAAGGCCTTTGCTCGCTTGCCTGTTTGTTACAAGATACTAATTTTGCTCTAAGCTGATAGAGATGAGCGATATCAGTGAGTCCGGGACTAGTCACGATTATTTTTATGCAATGAGTCACAGCCGTGACGGCGAAAGGTGACTGCAATAAATAAAAAAGGTTATAAAGAATTTGTAAATTAAATTGCTAACTATAGAAAGTAAAGTTTAATCTACATAGAATTTAAATATCGTATATCGCTTATTAACAGTTGTATATATTAATCACAGTCACAGCTTTCCTCACAACGTGACTGGAGATGAGAGACATAGGTAATTTAACTATCGGCAAATCGTCGCCAGCAGCGGACAACCCTGCTTGAATACGTTCACATTGACTATTTGGCAAGAAAGTGCCCAACATTTCTTGGACTTTTTGAAATTCCGGCCATTTGCGGTTGGGAGATCATCTTGGAAAATGGAAGGATACGCGGACTCCAGGATGGAGAAGAACTGTCGGGCTTGTTCCACCAACTCAACGATACTGGTGGATCTCTTCTCATCGGATATCTCAGATCCACCAATTTGGGAAATGCTGAATTCCATTCTGGACGAGAACTGTCGCGTGAATCGTGATGCACTGCCACAGAAAATCTGCCCCGCCTGCCTGGTGGCCGCCCAAAACGCCTTTCACTTTAAGGTGAAGTGCGAGCAGAGTTTCGAATACTTTTCCCACCTTCTCCTGGAAAAATTGGCCACCAATCAGCGTAAATTGCGGTGCAGAAAGGCTGAGAAGAGCCCATTAATAGCTTTCGAGATGGTCGGCTGCGAGGATCCATTAGATCCAATTAATTCTGAAAGGGAGGATAATCGCTTGGACTTGAAAACGGATAATGTCGGGCCAACTGCAGAATTAACAACTAAAGAGGTGGACTGTGAAGCGTTTGAAGAAGTCTTCGAACGTAAGTCTAAAAGTTGATGCCTTGGCTCTGTTATACAAATTCTGTTTTTAATTTTAGCAACGGCGAGTGACAATATTGAAAGAGATGAACATGAGTCTAACGTCGAGATTTTAAAAGATGCATTGGAGGAAGAGGATAATGATGATAATCAAAGCGAAAGTGAAGGCGAATCAGAATGGTCAACTGGGTGGACAGAAGACCAAGATGAGGCCTGGATGCCATACGATGTGCAGCTCAAATCAGTTAACAAAGATTCAAATCAATCTCTTCTATGCACCGAATGTGGAATGACCTGCAAGACGCATAAGTCGCTGGCAAATCACGTTGCCAGGCACAGACAAAAGGAGGATCCTCAAAAGCCGCATCTGTGCGACTATTGCGGTCGGGGATTCCGAACTAGCGCCCAACTGACGGTCCATACGCGCAGGCACACCGGAGAGCGACCCTTCCAATGCCCGCTCTGTCCAAAGTCGTATACCCACGGACCGACTCTAAAGTCGCATATGCTCACCCACGAGGAGGAGAAGGCTCACAAGTGTCCGCAGTGCGACAAGGCCTTTTACACGTTATCCAACATGAGGGCTCACCAGCAGTGGCATAAGGGTGACCGGCCATACAAGTGCCCCGAATGTCCACAGGCTTTTATTAAGAACTCGGGCCTTAAGTTGCACAGCCGTTTGCACAAGGAGGAGCGACCCTTCAAATGTGAGCTGTGTGGCAAAGGTTTTGTCCAGAGCCAGCATCTGGTCACCCACTTGCGGGTGCACAACGAGGATCGCCAGTTTAAATGCCCCGACTGCGACAAGTCGTTCTACGAAAAGTCTAACATGAAAAAGCATCAGCGCACTCACACGGGAGAGAAGCCTTTCAAGTGCGAGGAGTGCGGTCATGCCTTCTCGCATAATCATCACCTGAAGAGCCATTTACGCATCCACACTGGAGAAAAACCCTACAAGTGCGACCAGTGCGGCAAGTGTTTCTGCGCGAATCAGTCTTTGGCAAAGCATCTCCTTTGGCATGTGGAGAACAACGATCGTCCGTACAAGTGTGCGCATTGCGCCAAAGCCTTTGAGACTGAAGTGAGTTTACGGGGTCATCAGAAGACGCACAAGAAGCCGGATGAGCCGAAGACACTGCTCCATTGTCCACACTGTGAAGTAAAGTTTGCCTTGCAGAAAACCTTGGACAAGCACATCATTAGCCATAAGATTCGCCCCTACCCTTGTCCGCATTGCCCAGAAGGTTTCTTCTCCCAGAAAAGCTTTAAAAAGCACCAACGTACCTGTAAAAGTAATACTTAATTTTCCACACATAGAAAAAGGGCTAAGCTATTTTTTTTACAAACTTAGAATCTAAGGCAATATTGCAATCAAAACAAAGTTTTAAAAGTTTTTTTAAGGTTTTTGTTTAAAGTACATCTAAGTGTTTGTTTGAGGACAATACTAAATTGTAAAAATGTTAATGATTGCAATTATCAAGAATAAGGGTTGTGGTATATTCGTAAGTTTATTGGTAATTTATGTTATTTAAACAATCTAAAATGTCATTGTCCGTTCATTAAGGCAAGTTTTGTCTGTTGCACAGTTTTTTAACGTTTCTGCGCTCCCTCCGATTGCCAGCATGATAAATATTTTTTACTTGCTATAACATAAATGCCTTGCTTACACATAATATTTGCTTACGTACAGATTTTGATTTTCGTTTCACTTGATTTTGATGAATCGCAACAGTTTCTCCCGAGAAGAGGAGGCTTTTTAAGCCCCCAACGTAAAGGCGCGATATGTTTTCATTTTTTTTGATTATCAGTTAACAATTAACACCTAAACGGGCCCAACAAGTAACAAAACAGGTTGTCATAAAAAAAGATCAAATTTCTTTACCGCTTAAGTATTACTTGTGGGGTCCATATAGGGATTTAAGAACAATTCTGGACAAACTAAATAGAGAGATAGAGGCGCAAAGCGTTCGCTTATACGATTTGTGTTTAAACATAAGTACAAATAGGGTTACAATTACAGTAATTACAGTAGGTACAATAATCATATCGAATATGCGGTAAGTGTTTAAAATTAATAAAGCGTAATTAGATAGATTTTACTACGAACAGAAGAAGGTCGATGCTTCCAGTATACAAATAACAATAAAGTACAATATATGCCTAGGCTCTCCGATTTGTGTGTGGTTTTGTTGTGTATATAAATATAAATATTAAAAATATATAGATCCGTTCTTCTACATTAAGAACAAAAGGGTGGCGTAGACCTTCCAGCGGGTCGTAAGGTTCGTCCAATTACCGCTGAAATAAGCTCCACAGCTTGTAGCTGGTCACACGCTTTGCCAGATTGGCGGCGGCACTGCTTGGAGGCGATGGGGCGGATGACTCGGCGGCCATCGCCCGCCGGTTGTTGATCAGCTTGGAGCGCATCTGCTCGTCGATCAGCTCGTGCATGTCCATCTGCCACTGTTCCAGCTGCTGCGACAGCTCCACCTTCTGCTGAATGGACTCGAGCAGTTGGCTATTCGCCTGCATCAGCTCCACCCGCGTCTTGGCCAACTCCACCTCGGCCTTGGTTCGCCGATCATTGGCCGCATCCCGCTCGGTTTGAGCCTTGGACAGCAACTCATCGCGGTCCGTGTTGTCCTCCAGATCACCACGAGCCTGATCTCGCTCCTCCTTGACATTCTGCAACTCCACATCGGTCACCGTGACCTTGGCCTCCAACTGCTGGATTAGCTGGTGGCTGCGCTTGATCTCATCCTCCTGCTCCAGCACCAGATTACGGGTCTGGTCCAGCATCTTCTTGAAGTTCCCGGCGTCCAGGTTGAGCAGCAGCCGGGTCAGCTCGTCGGACATCGCCGAAAGCATGCCCTGTCGGAACTCGATGGCCAGGTGACCGTCCTCGTGGCGCTCCGAGCTCGATATGGTGTTGTCCATCGACTCCAGCTCCAGCGATATGTCCGAGTTGAGACCTGGAAAAGGAAAATGCGTTTTCACTACTATTTTACAATTCTTTAACTATTAAAATTTTTTAAATAATTTAATTGGCTTGTATTTTCAAAAATTTTAATGAATTATTTATTGAATATTTTTCTATCTTTACGCAAAGATACCTTAATGCACAATTTTATTATGCAGCCAAAATAAAATTGGTAACAATAGATAATTTTATAAATGTTAGTTTCTTGTGCATATCTGTCAGTTCTGAAATATTTTGTTTTAATTTTAAGCACCCACCTGAGTCGTCATCGTGGCTGACTTTCAGCGAATCCACGAGGGACTTAAGTTGTATGTAGACGGATCGAGCCTCAATAAACATTTGATTGGGCTTCCCCGTTTCCGTGTAGCTGCCATCGTCCTCATCGCACTCCATTTCAAATTGCAGACTCTTCCTGCCCGGCGTTGAGTTGGTGTCCTGAGGGGTTAAGGATTCAAAAATTATTTAGTTAATAAATCAAAGCCGAAGTAAAAGTTGGTCTGAGCTTTTCGGTGGATACCGATTGATGTTAGGGGAAAATGCTGGTTGATAATGTTAAAATTTCCTTTTAAGCTTTATACGAATTAAGATGAGGTTAGTAATTTATCCAGTATGTTTGGTTAGTAAATGGTGAAATAATAAATTATTAAAAAGGACAACTTACGGCACCCAAACGTTCACTGAGTACATTGTTTTCGCGCTGGGAGCGTTCCAATGCTTGTAAGGTGGTCTGAAAAAAATATGAAATAGATATTTAATTTTTAAAAATCAAAAATAAGCAGTGATTTATTTTCAAGGCAAACTTTAGTTAAAATATATATTGTTTTCAACTCCACATATATTTTTTAATCAGTGCAAAGTGTAATCAACTGATTAGGTATCTTGCTTTAACTTTTCATTAATAAATCCCTGTTAGTAAATATTTATAGAATGGAGTTTAATCTTTGCCCATGACAGAGAAAAAAGAAAGTTGTTGCCGGGTAGATAAACCTGGAAGAGGCACTCAAGAAACTGCGCAGTTCACTCCGCTGGCTCATAAATAATCTTCAGTTGGTGGGTAAATCACGATTCCGTTGACGCGACGTGATAAAGCCAATTCTGTTGTTCCTCCTCCGCCACCTTTTCTTTCCAAAAAACTGTAGGTGACTTACCTCTAATTTTGTTTCCTGCTCGCGGGCATGGCGCTCCAGCATGTGGATTCTGTCGGAGGACTCCTCCAGCGATGAGGTGAGGCTCTCCTTTTCCTCCAGGGCGACTTGCAGCCGACGCTCCAGCTCCTGCCGCTTACCCGTGGTGAGGTTGAGTTCTGTCTTGATGGACTCCAGGCTGTTGACATGTTCCTGTAGCGAGATTGGGGTTTTAAATTAAAATGGATTTTCAATAACCAGTTACAAATTAAAGGGTTTTTATTAATCTATGGATTATTATAACTGTTTATAATCTTAACGTTGATGGCTTGATTTATTTCTTATTTATCTGATATTTAAGCAAACATTTTTTCATGTTTAAAATAAAATTTCAACGAATTTTAATGTATTTGCTCCTTATTATAAGGATCTTAAGCTTGAAGAACAGTATTGGTAGTTAGTTATTAAATATGATTAGGAGGTTTTCATATTAAAGTGTGTAAAAATAAATATAAGTTACATTTATCGGATCTAAGAAGAAAATAATTAAGAAAGTTCCTAAGTGTTTGAACAAAAAGTTCATAAAAGTTCCCTACACAAAAACTTTATTAATATTACCCAATAAAGGCTTTTAAAAGTTGTGATAATTTGATGATGTATTAAAAGTTCTGAAAATTTAAATAAAAACCAAACGCACCTGCAGGCTGCTGTTCCTGTAGTGGTACTGGTCCTTCAGCTCCTGGATCTGTGCGCTGAGCTTGAGCTCGGTGGCGTGGGCCTCCTGGATCTGTTCGGTGAGGCGTGTGTTCTGGTGCTGCAGCTCGTCGATCAGGATGGTCTTCTCCTTCTCCGCCTGCCGAATGGCCGTGTCCTGGGTCTGCAGCTTGTCCTTCAGCTCGGTGAGATCGGACTGCAACTCGAGGACACGCTGATCGCTCTCGTCCTCGGCAATTGCCAACTTCTGGCGCAGCACATGCTTTTCCTGCTCGAGATTCTGAAAAAACGAGGAAAAAATGAAAGTTAATTTTGTGTGCATATAGTACAGATATGGCGTATTGTTGGTTCTATGACGTGTTGTCAATTATATGGCACTCAAGACAATGAAAGTAAGCTAACAATGGGCACGTATAGCCAGAGTACTCGACGCCTGGCAAACCGCAAGGTTAACTCAGCTCTCAGCACTCGACTACTAATTGTTTAGTTATTTGCATTTTCAGTTGGCTGCAGGCCAACCAAGATGCAAAAAAAAAAAAAAAACAACAGTTTGGTTTTTGCACCAATTTGGCCCACTGTGCTCTCGGGCAAAAAAGAGACTCCCAAGCCCCAAAACAATGCCATCGACTTTTGACACCAACGGCTGCAAAAGCCACCCGTCCAAAAGACACAAATTCCCATTATTCAAATTAAAATGCAATTGAATTTTCACTTCTCCGCTTTGCTGAGATGCGGTTTGCAGACAAATGACTGCGAAAAATTAAAAGCGCATCAAGCACAAGCGTTTGGGAGTTTTAACTCAATTGTGGAAGTATTTGGTTTTAAAGAGGATTGAAAATATTTTTCAATGCATCATAATCTTCTCTTCCACCCATGATATTATTATATGTATATTAATATATAAATTCATTAAACAGCGCTCAGTTAAGCAGCTCTTGCATTTTATCATTTGGCTTAGTTTTGCAACATATATTCGTTCTCTTTTCCCATTGTGTCCAAAACGTGACAAAATTTTGATTTTAAAATTTTTATTAACGTGGATAGTGTTAATTATAAGCCAATTAATTATAAAAATGGTTAAATGGATTAGTCATAAATTAAACAAATAACTATTTTCATAAAAAAACTTTTGTGGTAACAATATTTAATTATTTTAATTCATTTTAATTTTCTGCTTCAGAATAATACCTTTTGTGGGCTCCTACCTTTACCTTGTTATTTTTTGTTGCATTCAATTAAACTGGATTAAAGATCTTTTCAGATCAATAAGTCTTGGGCAAAAAAAGAGATCTTATTGGGCTTTTCGAATGCCACTCGGACTTATCGACGCGGGAAACGGCAGCAATTAATTTGCATAATTGACAGGCGAGTGTCAGTCTTAGCCAGGTATGAGTAAGCCACGTTCGCTGGGGTCTATTTGTGTTTTTATAACCCGACCTTTTTGGATCAAGGCTTGCGGAGACATTGAAAATTGCATGCAAAGTTTAATCGATAATTGGACCTTCAATTGGCAAACACTGGCTAGCACTGGCAAAAGGCCTGTTTACCTACAGCAAAACAAATAAATAAAGAAAATAAAGCCAGCGATAGAACCCATCAAGCCTTGTAACCATTTGGCAGCTTCTTTATTTTTCACCGCAACAAAATCGGAAGGCGGAAAAGCCAATGCAACCACGTATCGGGCTAGAGAAAATCACGAGTTGGCAATAAATCTGAGAAGTCAACGCGATTGTTTTGGCCTATCAGCGAAACAACTGGAAGCCAAACAAGAAACAACAACAACAACAACAACAAGAAAAAAAACAACTTAAACAAACCTAATAAAGTGGAGCGACAAAACTGTAAATGAAAAGCTTAAATAAAATTAATGGTAATTTGCATAAAATGCAAAAGACGCCAACGATGCCGAAAAAACCACAAAGTAGTTGTCGCTGCAAAAGCCGAAAGCCAAAAGGAAAACTGCAGCAACAATGGAAAACTTTAATAACAAAATACAAGTACAACACAATTGCAGTGGCAGAGTTGGATTTTTTTAAAGCCAGAGGAGACTGCGCAGCCAAAGATAAAGTGAATCACAAATAAAATTATTGTACACATTGTACTTTCTCTGTTTCTATTTCACGCTCAATGAAATGTGTTGATGATGGCAGCAGCACCACCACAACTGCCAGCAGCAACAGCACCACCAGCAATAGCGGAAGTTGCCATCAGCAAATACACAGAGAAAAAAAAGATGCTTAAAGCTAAATTTTCAAAAAAATTGTTCCAAAAATATTAATAAATATGCAGCTTATAACAAGCAATTATAAAGTAGTGCGCCAATTTTGGATTACGAATGGATCTAGAGACCAGATATTTTTGTGAAGGATAAAAAATTTTAAACAAAATAATTTGATAATTTGAACAATTTGTAGCTTTAAAAAACTTTCCAAATTTTTAAGTAAATTGGTTTAGTTTAAATTATTCTGCTTTTATTCAGTTGTTTGTTTTCGTTTCTAAATTCCACAATTATGTATCCACAATTTATGTATTTACTGACCTACTGAGATATGTTTTTAATCTGAAAAATATCGAATAAAAGATAGTTTTTTCTCGCTGTGCAGAAACTAGCTGCCACCACAGCAGCCGCAAAAAAATGAGTTCACATATTCAAAAGCAAAATCATATGGCAGACTTTAATTGTAGGAAAACTGAAGACGCAACAACAAAACAAAATCAGCCTCAAATTTCATGATGGACAAGCCAGTTTTGTTTTTACGTTAATTTTATTACGTCTTTGTATTTCGGATCTCTTTTCCATCCACGGCTAATTGCATTGCATGATCACCTGAAATGGGATATATACAATATATATATCGCAGCCAAATGCTGTAAACAAACCCGCCCATTCGAGCTGGCAACATGTTGCCAGTGTTGTTTGTTGCCACCGCGAGTTGCCGCGACGGTCTACTATATGTGTCTTATTCAAATGCGACGTAACTCGACCCACTTTCCAACTAAACGCTCCGCGGCAATTGTTATTCACTCGCTGCCATTTTTGAGCTATGTATTGTATGTATGAAAATTATAAATATTTTTGCAGCGAAATTTTGTGCAGGAAATGTCGAAGCAATTGACACGCTTTGCTATTCAGACAGACTTGGCGACAGGTGCGAAAAATGACTCATCAATGGGCCAAGTGCTTTCAAGTGCACTTATGCAAATACCTCTCTAATGCTGGCTAAATGCCGATAGGGTAAATAAAGGGACATATAGAGTGTTGACGGTTCAAATTATTCTACCACTTCAATGAAAAAGAGCTCTAGAGGGTACTAGATCAATTAAGTAAAAAGTTAAAGGTGTTTTATTAAAGATATTGGTTACCCGAACTTCAGTTTATATTTTATCCAAAATGTTACTTTAAAATATTGCTAATTAAAAAATTGTAGAAGTTATCACTATAGATATCTACAAAAATATTTAAAGTTTTAATTTTCGCATTGAAGAATGATGTTTCGTTTTTCCTTCAAGTGACCAAAGAGTGTAAGTCATCGGCTGGCTTCAATAGTTTTGCTGATGAGCTCGGTGTTGAAAGCGGCGTGCCGCCATGGCTGCAAAATGCATTCGATAATTGCCTTAAAATAATTAACTAAATTGCCAGCCGAGTCATGTTGGCCCGGCTAGAATCGTGCCATCGAGGGGCGGCAGAAAGGTGGGCGGGGCAGCGGATGAATCGCTTGAATGCGCTTTGCCAGAGCGATGAGTTGACAAGGCTCACTTCTTGAGGACGGATGCAACAAGTAAACTGCAGTTTCGAATGTCAAATGAATGGGAATTACCTCAGAAGTAAGAGGGTACACAGAAAAAAATTGTACATCATTGATATTTTACAAGCAATTTGCAAAAATTAGCAAGTACTCGTTTGTGACTTTAAAAATATATATTTTTTGTCTTATTCTTAAAGATACTTTTCAAGAATCTTTCAGTTGTTAAATATTTATGTGCAACTATACATTGTATTTAAAAAATTAAAAGCTTCTTTTTGATAAATAAATGCCCTTCATCTTTTATTCATGTTCATGAAAATAAGTAAGCACTCATTGTGGATTTAAAAAAAATGTATTTTCATTAATTAAACACTATTTTATAAATATTTATGGTAAAAGATATTAATCGTGTAGTAAACTTAAAAAGTATGCATATAAAGTGATCTTTTTTTTGTTTTTTTAAAACTTTGTTTTAATAAACCTTCGGCTGGCTTAGCATTTGTGTTGCTAAACACCGCAAATAGCAATGACTCAGGCGGGTGAGCTCAACTCATTGCGGATCTTTTGGACGGTGAGTCAATGGCCCGGCTAACATTGGTGGATGCACATTTCCAAATACATTTTCCACATGCCTAGCCAGCATTTTTAGAGGCAATTTTCCTCTTTGTGCGTATTAAGTCTGGCCGTCTAAAATAAAACCAGAGTTCATAGATAAATCAGCTGCACTTCGCTGCACAAAAGTAAATTAGATCGCGGGAAGGGGGCGATGCGGGTGAAACTGGCGAACTGGCCGCCAGGAAAACTTGTAACTTTCCGTTTTCACAAGACTTTTCCACAATTACACTTTTAATTAGCGGCACTCGTACTTAATTGCAAATGCCATAATGCATTTTATTGGCATGGAAAACGAAATGTAGCGCACAAATTATGCAAATTGCACGTTTAGCCGCAAGCATTTTGGCTAATTTCAGCCCATTTAAATGGAAACCGATTAATGATCGCTGATAACAAAGAGGGAAGTCTTGTGAAAACGTCTCTCCACTCGACTAATTGTTGCAGCTCGCATGCAAGTTGGCCAAGATGCGAGAGCAGCCGTTTAGAGTGGAGTGTGAAATGCAACCCATTAGCGGGGATTGGCCCACAATGCAGTTGGATTGCACATCGGCCATAAATCAATTCAAATGCCAAGCTCTATTGACCAAGCAGCAATTGAATTGTCACCAGCAGGCCAAACTTGAAAGGTTGCCAAAATCATACACAAAGGAAAATAGCCATTCCAAAAAAATGTTAGGTGTCAAATCACAAATGGCAAAAAATTAACATTTATAAGTTATTAATATAACCAATTTGCAGTTGCTAAAACAATTGATTAAAATTTTGATTTATGGACTAAAGACTGGCTTTATTTAAAGACTATTTTAGTGATTATCTTACATGTATACATATAAATTGATAAGATTTCAAGAATTGTGAAATGATTAAAATACGTACACATTAAATCTGAAAAAAGATTTAAATTCGAAATGTCATGTCAGATAAGATTAAATTGATGACATAAATTGGTTGTAAAATACTGTGATCGCATATTCTTTTATATCAAAAAGATCTTGAAAGTACAGAAAAGATAATTTAAAATGTCATTCAGATAAGACTAAAAAGATTATACAAACAGGTTTTTTAAGGCTATGATTGCATATGAATTTAATAAAATTTTTTGGCATATAATTATTTTGATTCCCTGTGCATTTAATTCAATTTCCACCCGGAACTTTCTGAGCCAAACGATTACATATATTTTCTTAACCCAATGACAATGCACCAGAGTGCAGCATTGACCCCCCTGCTCCATTTTATGGCCAAAAAACATGGTAAGCGCAAAGTAAACTGAGTTTTGTTAGCAATAAAAAATTATAGAGCAAGTCCAAAACGAGCAAGTTGTGTGTGCCTTTGCCAAAAGTTTGTTTATGCGCCTAAGGTCATGCCGCAGTCAGCGGTGGGCGTGGCACCCTCTGGGCCTCCGCCACACTTGACTGACTTGTTCGTCTGGCCGTCCGACTTTCGCGGCTCTCCCAACAAAAAAGAAGCGGCAGCTAATAAGTATAATAATAAAAGTAATGCCACAATAAGGCAAAAGGCAGATCTTTGCCATTGTTCGGTTCGGTTTGCTTTTGCTCGGCGGGCAATGCAATTTCGGTTGCCCTTGGCTTGGGGGAGTGTAAGCCATGCAAGACCTTTGCCAACTTGGTCATGGCGAGTTGCAAAGGGATGACAACAATTGAGCGATTTATTCCGAGATTATTACTTCACACAATTCCCAAGATGGGCTTTTCCATCCAACCGGGTCATTGATTCCAAGAAAATAAATATAAATGTTTCCTTAAAATATTATGCTGCGCTTGTCAACTTTACTGTCAATAAATTAACTTAGTCTTATGCCCAACTTTAATATAAATATATATATAATAATATAATATCATTTTACGAAGATATTGTATTAAAAATGCATTTCTTTCTCATAAATATTTAAAGGCATTGCTTAACATTTATAATCATTTAAATTCTAAATACAGTAGACTTATTTGCCCAACCTCTTTCAACTACTTTAAGTACCGATAAGCCGGCATTATTAGGCTACCTATTTTCTGCTCCATTTTTAAAATTTTTGCAATTTCATGCCAAAGAAAAGCCCTCAAATTACAATCAAAACTGCAGCAAAATCGGCATTCATCGTCTGTAATTTCAAGTGTTTGGCATTGACAATTTTGTGTGCCGATATTCAGGCATCCCCGCCAAACCTTTGTTAAGGAAATGATGAAAACGTCGAAGAATTGGGCAAGAAAAATGTATATTTATATCCCAAGCCAAGACGAAAACGATTTCGAGAGCGTAGAGCCGCAAGACAGTTAATTAAACCGAATCTTTGGGATGAGGGCCTGGCCTCAGGTGATTGCCATTTTTGTGGGTTTGTTTTGATTGGCAAGACGGCGAGACGAAAACTTTAAGTGTCGCAATTTTCAGCGCGTCTTCAAATGTGACAAAAATGTCGGAAACGGTAATTATGATTAATTAGCGCCTTTTTTTTCGTCGTGAGACACAAAGAGGGAGTGTTTTTATTAACAAAATATTTTATAAAGATTTCCAAACAGAGACCGAGTGATGATTCATGGGAGAAATGAAATCGCAGCACTTGTTTCGGTTTTCGCTTTTTTTATCTTATCGCCGGCACACGCAGAACATGGCCAAAATGAAGTGGAAAAGTTATCGCATTTCCAGCGATAAGAGCTACATATTTTGGAAGTTGGCAGAATGACAACAGTTCTGCAGGCGGAATGAGGTAAGCAGTTAAAGAACTGCACTGAAATTAACTCACTTCTAGATCTGATTGTGCTGCCACAAACGCAGGCCCAAAAATTATTAGGCCATAAATACTTACGGCAAAATGTGACGCCCACTGCGCATGCGCACACACCTGAGACGATGAAATGGGGCAGGGAAAGGCAAGGAGCCGGGTTACGTTCGACTCCAAATTTCTTTCACCGACAGCAGCGGAGCGTGGGTTTCTTGACTTTCTGCTTTTGGTCAAAGTCTTGTAAATTAAATAAAAAACTTACAAATAACAGAAAAACGCTACTCAGAGTAGTCATCAAAGTTGGTGGAAAAGGTGGAGATTTTTGGGCAAAGGTAACTGAAGAGGAGGTCCCAACAATTAGTCACCGTTGCGCATAAAACGCTTAAAGACTCAGAAGAGTCAAGATCTTTAAACCGGTAGGCCAAAAAGAATTTCAAAAAAAACTTTTTAGTCTAGCAAAAGCACCTTTCCTTCAAAAAAAATTGATCGCTCTTTGAATTGATTGTTCATTCTGCCTCTAGAATCTGATTGTTAGCCATCAAAAAACATATATAAAACTCATTAAACTTGAATACATAATTAAGCCTAATTTTGGCATTTTGATAGCTCAAATTCTCCCATAACTCACAATCAAAATCCATAAAAAATATTTACATTGCTTCAGCCATTCTAATTCCCCAACAACTCATTAAATATTTCAAAATAAAATCCAACTTGTGTTTTTCACTTGTTGTTTTCTAGGTTGTTTGCACAATTTGAGGTCTCTTGTTTTTTTCAACCACAATTCTTTTGTCTACACCCCCCGATGTTACCCGCAAAAGTACCATCGACCTGCTGGCTAAGAGTTTTTTAATTATGCTGCCTCCGCTAATGACGCTCTCGACCAAAAAAAGATTGCGAAAAAAGTATTATTAACAGAAAAACATATACTTGGCTATATAAAAACAATTATCATTGTGGCACAAGTGGCCGAGTAAATGAACTCCAGTTCGCACAAAGGAAAAGTTTGTATAAACAGTTGTAAAAATAAAGTCAATGATTATTCAATGGCCAGAAAAAGGTTTAAAGCTTTACAGTTAAAAAATCTCTTTAAGTTTATCGAGTTCAATACCATTGATTAATTTATATTTGATTAGTATCATTAATTTGAAATAAAAAGTAGTTTATGGATTACAATGATGCAAATTACTCGTGAATTAAATTATCACTTGGCGTGTGCTTCCTACAACTTTAATTAGTCTTTCCACACGCCTCTTTCTTTGATTTCTTTTTGGTTAATATGTATATATTTACAACTTCCGATTCAGATGTAAATTAACCAATTCATAAGGCGAAATTAGCACCTGTGAGCCATCGGCTAAATTTCACTTTCTCACTTAAATAAATGGGAGAGCTTATATCTTCCAGAAATGAAACGTTTAAAAATAAAGATATACTTCTCGCAATGCCCACTTCCTAGTTGTACGACAGATGTTTCTGAAAGTGTCATTAATCTTGCAGTGGTTAACAAGCCAGAAGCATACGAAAATAAAACTATGACACAGAAAAAGCCAAAAATGTACTCAGGCGATTAAGCCAAGACCAGCGAAGCGGTCATCTCAGGGCCACTCAAAGTGACTAAAAGACTTCAAAACAGAATCATCAAGTTCCCAACTAAATATGTATAATATATATATATATAGCTAATGATGAGCGAGGGTAACTAGTCGCAGATTTAAGATTACGACTCCCCGGCTTCTGTTGATGATGAGCTCAGCCCAAGAACAATGGCCCCACCATTTGGCCAAAGATTATTTCCATATAATTCCTTGGCTGTTGTAGTTGAAGGAAAAATCTTTAAATTTATTGCTCAATTATGTACGGGGAACACATGGTTTATTGCTCTTTTTGTGTCTTTGGCTTTGTTTATGTTTTGCTCGTCATAAATACAAATAAATAAACATTTTTTTGTGGTAGCTATGGTAAAGTTTGTTCATGAGGGTTGAGCTTCAAGTCGATATTGATTAATTTATGGAAACCAGTGGAATTTCTAGGGGAACACTCGAGGGTGAAGTGTATTTCTCTTCAGAGGAAAAAACTACAATGTATTTGGAGTTGTACACCTTGTAAACTAGTTGTTAGTAAGACACTTTTCACAGGCAATATAAAAGCTGTGTTTATGCATCTCCATTAAAGAGGTAACAAGACATTGCAATTTTTTCTGCCATTCCAACGCCTCGAAACATCACCAGCAAAAAATCACAGAAAAAGACTCCACTTGCAGTTGCAGAAATATATGTGGCAATCTGTCCATAATTCAAACTGCTGAGCTTACATGATACCCGTAATACACGGCCAAAAGGCAGAAGCGGAAAAAGCGACAATAACAGCGAGGGCTGCCACCTTTTACCCAGTTAAAGCCAAATTGGAGTGCAACAAGACAAAGTGACAGGCGACTTAGTTCTCAGGCTGCAATGCTAAATGGTTTCCTGGGTCCATCCGCACACCTGCAGCCACTCACCTGGGTAAAAAAAGGCTTGTGGGTGAAACGTTTACGCAAACAATGGCGAAAAGCAGCGAGCGCTAATTGCAAAAGCAGGGTAAGGTGCAAAAAAAAAAAAAAGGGGAGCAGGCGATGCACAAAAAAATCAGGGGGACTCCAAACACTGATTTGCAGAAACCTTAACATAAAGCAAAATTATCATTAAAAATCTAAATGAAAACCATTCCAATAAAATAAATAAAAAGGTTAAGTTTATTAAACTCATAGCGTAAGGGTAAAATATTTATTTTACATTTTATTTTACCTATGAAATTTTTAATTGAACTTTCAAGCATTGTAAAACATTGTTAACTATAAATTTAGGATAACTATGCATAAACTAATAATTATTCGGATTAATTTCATTGACTACATTTTAACATACATTTTTATATTGTTTTTGGGTTTGTTTTTTTATACAACAAAACAATTGCTTGAAAGAGTACCCAAAATGTACTCCAAAATAGGCAAGTTACTCAAAAAAAAAGATACAAATTCGCAAAAATAATGCCGCTTAGCCGAAAGAGCCGTTACATAACACCTGAGCACTCACACTCCTTCAAACAATCAGATACGAAAACTGTTTCGATTGCAGCTTAAGGCATTTCTACTTCTACTTCTCTATCTCCGTCTCTTTCCCCCTCCATCTGATTGTCGTTGCGCATGCGCAGTAGAGCGATCGTTCCACTATTGCTATCTCTGTCTCTGTCCCAATCGCAACTGACTCATTCACCAAATAAGTCGGATTCGATTTGTGCGGATGCTCGACTAATTTTAATACGATTGTGCAAGGTAAATGGTCAAAAAATGTGTAAACAAAATACAAGATTCGTTTTAACTATCTTTGGCTTTGGCTTTCGACTGATGACATGATAATTGGCCATTAAATTGGCTTTTAATTTCATCTGTCAATGCTGACCTTGTAAGCAAGAGTTTACAATCAGCTTAAACCGAAATGCTGTTTGAAGTCATTGATGTTGGGAGATTTAAAGTTAACTTTAATTGAGCGATTAGTTAGGGTAAAAAATTGTAAATTATTAAAGTTTAATATAATTAAAGAAGCAGTTTGTATTTTTATTTTCATGTCAATTAAATTGTAACGCTTTGGCTGTGAATTAAATTTTGTACTAATGGATGGAAAGATGGAAATAAAATGTTTTTCCACTTCCTATTATATTTATTCCAGTTTGCCCCATATTTTTTTGGGGGTTTCTCTTCATAACTGACATATCTATGGCAAATAGCACACTCGTATCGAAAAGCTTTGCAATTAACAGATTTCCCCGGCCACAGTTATGGTTTACTCATTTGAACCGAAAGTTGGGTGCATAAATTACTGCCATTGGCAGGAGTCTGGCCCATCGGAAAGCCATCCTCCAACACCCGCAATTTTCCATGGGGCTCCTCCATTTTCGATGGCCACATTGTTTATGCCACTTGGCCTGACACTCGAATTTGTTATCTGATTTGCGTGAGCCTCTGAAAAAGTTTTCGCCCTGCGGCTCAACTTTTGGCCCACATCGATGGGAGGGGTGTGGTGTGGTGTGGGGCTTATATCGTATTTTGTGAAATCGTCTATTATTGTCATCATGCTAACGTTCGATGGCCATATACATATGAATATTTTCTGTATATTTATTTGCATTTGTATTGGCCTTTGAAATTTGCCAATTGGCCGATTCGATGACTGGCTCTTAGTCACACACAAAACGTATATAGCTCTGTGTATATATTATTTTTATTACAATGAAAGCTGCCCAATTAGCAATGTACGTATATATACTCATATAGATATAGCAGAGATATGACAGGGAAGGAGTGAGTACCCACATATATACATAGTCTCTGGGGATATTGTTAATTAATTGTCAATGAGTCAGCTGGCAAGTAAAAGGCCAAGTTTTGGGTTCGTGAGTTATAAGTCAGCCCACCGGCTGTGTAGCTTTCTTCACCTATCAAATATTTAATAGGCAATTGATTTTTGGTGGCTGAAATGGTATAGTATAGATTTGAGGTAATGAAATTTTCAAAGTTTAAAGCCCAATAGATTCACATCCCCTAATCAAATTTTTAGAATAGTAAAATTAATAAGACAAAACGATATTTCTCAATACTTTTATGGCAAACACATTTATATTTTAAATATGTATAAATACATTTGTATATAAATCATCTAAATAAATTTGTTCAATTTGTTTCCATCACCTTTTTGTAGTTTAATAAAACACCCCGACTAGCAGTAGCTGTTGATTTGGTTTGATTTAATTTTGTTTACGATTCAGCCCAGAGTGAGACCGCGGCGACATTTCAAAGTCGACTTCTATTGTTCCCAAGCATCGCTTTGACACCGAAAATTGCTTTTGGAAAGTGAAAATGCTTTCACCTTCTGCAATTCATTAAAAAAATCATCTGTGAGTGTGTGTGGCGGAATGAAGAAGGCAAAAAAAATAAATTTGATAAAATTATACACATGCAACATGTGTACGGGTGTGTACAAAGGTTTAGGTATGACAACAACAATGGGTTACTATGGTACACTGGAAGATGCCGCATTGTTGCGGTAGTCTCAGACTTCTCTCTTTCTTTACTTAAATGCCCCAAAGTCAAAGTCGGGGAACGCCGCCCCAGTGGATAATACTCGCAATTTGGCTGTCAGTCTCGCTACGGGTTGAATTAATTTCCTTGCAGTTATTAATTTTCAGTTGTTAGCCGTAATTTGCACATCAATAGACTTTGACAGTGAGGCGGTACCGTTTGCTCACGGGCTCTGCCGCATTTAACCATCATCTGGCGATTATGTAAAACATGAATCAATACCAGCTATAATTTGAGCTAGATTCGCTTCCTGGCAACTGCTCTTCGGTACGATTAACTATCATGGAAGTGGAGCCGTGATGGCCACAGTTAGTTGAACGTTGAACGATGCAGACTGAAGGCCGCTGCCCCAACTCACGGTCAAGTAAATACAGTCCCCAAGTGACCAGATACTGTGACAATTAGCTGGGAGCTAATAAACCCACCTTCAAGAAAAAACCATCCGTCAACCGTGAACAATAAATAACATTTTTTAATAACTAAAATTGTTGGTTAAATAAAAAATATGTATGTATTAAAAACAAAACAAAACTTCATAGTAATAAATAAATTACAACGTTTGGATATTTTCATCCTTTAAGCTTTTTTATTGTATTTCAACACTGATCAGAAATTGCAAGTGTTGACCAATGCCAAATTTTAGGTGATTCTATGAATTCTCTCAGTATTACGTTATTAGAAACCCTGTAACATAACTGTTTAAGCCCCGTTTGATATAGTTTTGTTCTTTTACCTACCATAAATCTCATTAGCAGCTATAATAGCTGAATTCAGCCTCTTACGCCCCCGGAAAATCCGCATTAAAAACTCATGTTTCCCTGATGACACAAAAAACCAAACAAAGCCGATGCAAATATGCTTACAGGCTGACCAATAAGGAAAGTAATTTCCCTGGGCAAAAAGCCGAGGAGGAAAACAAAGCACTCACCATGACATTTTGCAGACCCATCCACACAACATGGCCAAAGAAATGCTATTACTGGCCAAAAGCCAATGCGAATGCGAATGCGAATGCGAATGCGAATAGGGTGACGCTGACGACTAATGTCCAATAATAATCGTGGCACACTATGTCGAACGACCTCAATTTCCCACCTTAAATGGGGGTCAACCCCAGATCATACACCCCCTCATATTTATGCGAAAAGCCCAGCATTTTGTCCACTTTGATTCGGAAAACCGAAAGGCAGTCCAAACAATTAATGGAACATTTGTTCGTGAGCGAATGAATGAACGAATTTGCATACTCGTCCAACAATTGGGGCCAAAAACTTTGGGGTACTTGAAGAAATGCTTAGCAGGTAAATGAGCTCCACTCAGTCTCAAATTCGCTTTGTGACTCATCAAAGAAGATTACAAAAAGTCAACACTTTTCGTTGTTGTTTTGAAGATCGATCAAACTGGTTTTCAGCAAATGAGATGGACACGACGATATATATATGTGTCTTGCTATATAAACCCGTATTATTCGCATGCAAATTGGTTGATTTTGAAATTTTTTTTTTGCAAAAAAAAGAAACAACAATAAAGACGGCAATGTGTTGATGACTTCACCTCAAGCCAAAAAAATAAAGCTGCTCTGCGAACGTGAGGAGAGTTTTATTTTGATTCAGATTTATTTTCAGGCACCCTGGTCGAACTTTTTTTTATTCACATTCGCATGTAGAACACGTTTGGGTTATCTAACCTCAGATGAAGTAGGCGTCCAGTAGGTGGCTTCGATTGAGAGGTAACCATTATGAGTAAAGTGAGTTCTTGGACGCCTCGAGAAGTCCGCCCACTTTTTATGGTCAGTTGAGTGAAGCGATGGGCATTGTGGGTGTGGGACTCGATCGAAAGGCGGAAGATACGCTCATATTCATGATTCAAGTTGATTGGTAGAGAAATAACTTATATTTATCATAACTGACTATTATACAAATTACACAAATGTTGTTTGTTTTGCAGAGATTTCGTTTTAGTTTTAAGTTTATTATATGAATTTATTTGAATAATTATATACATTATCGTATTACGAACAGTAATTAAGTACGAAATGAATACAACATTTATTTGCTCTTTGCACGAATTCTGCCTTTAGTATTTATGAATATTTTAGTTTCCATTAGGAAATGCTTAATAAAATAAATAGGTTATCTAACCATTTTCCTTTATTGTAATAATCATCAGCTATTTATTAACCATCAGAAAACCCGCAGAATTTCCTTTCATTAGCAACTTCACTTCCATTTTCTATGGTTAACCATATCCTGTTTACAGAAAGACTTCCACCAACAACAATAATGGCTAACCAAAGAACGTTTAAATGGAATTACCTTTTCATTAGCATTCTTTGATCGGGGAAACGGTTGAAAGTTTCAATTTAATATCGTAATTGATCAAAGAACAAATTGCCATCGCTTCTGACTTGCCGTTCCACTAAAAGCTCTTAAATAAATTACTGAAACCAGTTGGCCAATGTCAGAAATAAATAAAACTCGAACAAAAAAAATGTTATTAAAGCAATAAAACTCTGGCGGCGAGATCGTAAATTCAGGGGTGTAGACTTTCGAAAAGGCCAAAGGGGTCTGAGCCGATAGCAGTTTGAATTATTTAAACGGCTAACCGTAACGGACGCCTACGTTCCAAATTATATATTTTACTTTTGGCTGCCATTTGCAACACTTTGGCGTCGTCGTCGTCGTTCAAAGTTGGGTTTAAATTTCCTAACCAGTAATAGTAATAGCAACAATTGTCTGCAGATCGTGATAAACGAGCGACTTTAAGCGAAATACAATAAGACGCCAGATTCCAATTGATTTCCACTCAATTGTTCTCCTCGGCTTGAAACTGGGCTTGAAGTCAAAAGCTGGGCGAAGCAAACACGTTTTGGTAGTCAGACAATGGTCAACTATTTGGTCGATTGTCTGTGAACTAGATAATATGAAGTGGGCTTGTAAGAAATTGTAAGCGAAATGAAATATGGCTGAGAACGTGTAGAGAATAAAAGCCCGATTCACAGCTGGCTATTTATGGTTAAAGCTGTTAAAGTTCAGATTTAAGAGGTTGAAAGGTGTGAAAAGCCCTCAATAAGGTAGCAACAGTTATATCACTAAATTAAATACTTGAATTAATCTATACAGAAACTAATTCCCTCTCTTCAAAATAATCAAATTTCTTCACGAAAAAAACCCTTAGAATGACCACTACGAATCCAAGGCCTCTGAACCCATTAGCATTTCAGAATAGGGCACAGAACGATATTATATTATGGCGTATATAAAAGTTAATGCAAAAACAAATCGGAGCTTAAAATAAAAGCCAATGCTCGTAAATTGGCACACACGCTTCAACAGACCGCGAAATAAAAAAAATGGGCGAGCTTCGGACCACGGCAGTAACAACAATACCAACAAAAACCCGACCAAAAACTACAACCATTTTAGCCAGAACCAAACCAAACACCAAACACCTACAACAGAGCAGCCTAATTACGTCAGTCAGCAACAGACCGGACTCGAATATGGTCTATACTATATAGTTATATATAGTATTCGCTTGGGATGGGCCTGTTTTAGCTGACCAGCGAAGTGACATTGTGCGCTCCAAAACGCAAAACGCAAAAGAAATTAATTAGATTCGCTAACCACAATTTTGCATATTGCCAAAAACACGCGAATAAAAGTGAATCTAAACGAAAACTTTTGGTTGGCTTTTGGTGGCAGACGCCTCACGTCACTTGGCCAAAACAAAAGCCCAAAAGGTAAAGTCAAGGTGACTGGAATCCAAGAGATTTATGCGACAGCTCCACGGCAGAATTCCCTATACGATCACCATAACTCAAAGACTAAGCAAATAATTAAAATGACAATTGTCGTTGTGCAACTGTCTGTCAGGAGTTGACCTTTTGAGTTGGCCTAACCCAGTTTCATTTGGCTAAAGCGATTTCCATTTGATGGCTAATGGAAAATGGAACATGGGAATTCCTCGCTTTTGGGGTTTTAATTGGAGCGCTCTATAATAAAGTTAATGATTTTTGAGCAGCCAAACGAATTTCATTTAAATTGTTAATGGTTTTGGAATGTGTGATTTGAGAAAAATGTTTTTACTTTTATTGAGATTTAAAATGAACCAAAATATAATTTTACCAACTTGTAAATACTCTTTTATTGCTTTTGTTGAAGCTTTGAAATCATTAGTCGATTTCATTTGTTTTAAATTTTTACTTCATTAGAAAGTGATGTGACTTTAAGTACCTCCTCCAATATTTACATTTTTCTGGTTAAAATTATCGCATCGGTGACATCATCTTTGAGTTTACCAGGATATAACCCGGCCAGCCCAGCAATTGGCCTTCGTACTTTCGTTTCCCCCATGAAGATGAAGTCACTCGACGCGCTTAAAACTGACAGCAAAACCAAAAGCTAAAAAAAAAAAAGTGGAATACAAAACTGAGTGGATGTGACTAAGCCAACTACGTAAATATGGCCCAAACCCACGGAAAATGAGTGCCAGCGAAATTATTCAAGTTCAACGCATTGCGGTGTCCTCTGTTTGGGTTACTGACACCGTCAGTTGGTCCCAAACCATCCCAACATTTCCTGGTGTTTCCGTGCATTGAATGGCCATTAATCGGGCGTAATTGATAAGAATACATTGGGTTGTGGTTCGGTCAACAAAAGTACATTAGCCTAACTATCGGCGATGGGATTCTTAGGGTGGAAAAGCGAGGAAATCGGGGTAAGTTTTCAGGGATTGAGGGAATGTCGTCGCAAGCAATATGCTAATGAACGGCCACGAACTTGAGCTTCGGTTTGAACTTCACTTGGAGCGATTGCTGGAACGGGTGTTTATCTATCGGAAATTCTTTCTATTGCCAGTTCCCTGAAGCCATTTGCCTGTGACTGTGCCTGTGTGTATGAACAGGTGACAGGCGAACGAACCGCTCCCCACCACCCACACATAAACCACCCAATCGAGCGGTTCAAGGTCGAGCAGCAGACTAAAACTATGGAAACATTAGGAGGTGTTATGAACAGACTTTGCTTTTAGGTTTTGTTATCCAGAAAGTGCTCGATAATGCTTATATTGGATTGACTTCAGAAGAGCTGCAGTTAAAACATACATCATTTTTACTGTCTCGCCGGGAAAAAATCGATACCCTTACGTGATATACTATATAGTTCAGTAGTTTACTGCGCACACTTTGTCACAGTATAGAAAATGACATGACTGGGACAGCCATTCAGGCATTCAGCCATTTTTGTTTGTCTAAATAATTAAAGGGCCCGCTCACCTTTCCCCCCCGTCTGCCATTAAATTGCAGTTGACAGTTGTGGAGAAGTTGAATTTACAGAGCTGCATTGGACATGCGGACATGTGTCGTGTTCCAGCCAAAAAAAATCAATATCCATATGTATTATTTAATTCCCGACCTGGGAATGCGAGCAATGCGTGGATGAGAGGTCGTATTATAGATACTATATAACTATTCACAGACACATGTCGGCAATAATCAATGCAAATCACCAGGTGAGTCAATCAATTTTTACATACCGACGAAGAAATATAGTTGGAAATTTGATAAGTACGGCAGTACTTAGTCATAACTATTAATTTGTCTGGTATTATTATTCAAGGCTTAAAGTATGATAAATTGGAATTTAATAAAAGAGCAAACTGAACTTTATTTTTTTTGTTTTTTAGTTAAATATTTGTATAGCATAAATAAACAAGCACATGTCTTTTGTTAAACTCTTCGAAGCTTTTGAGAATGGAAAAAAGAATAAATGCTTTACAGATAGCAACAAAGTAATTATTTTATTTATTGCCTACACTTTGCCAAATCAGATAGTAAGAAAATTTATATGGGAACATGAAAGTATTCCATTAGAAATGGTTTACAGCCAACACTTAAAAAAAAAACCTCAAAATACCGGCTCGAATATTTAATTACAACTTTCTATAAATAAATCACTATGGGTAAGTATTTTTTGAATAAAATATCATCATTCACTTGAATAATCTTTGGAATGGATAAACCAAGTAATTTACTATAGATCTTAGAAATATATTGCGTTAAGATATTGGTTTTAAACTTTTTTAATTAGATAGATTCTGAAACGGATAAATTGTTTTTAAGTTCTTAACAAGTATTATAAAATATAAAAAAAGCTATAAACTTATAGTGAACCCGCTACATTCATATCTGGCCTAATGGAATTTCCCACCTGTTAACTTTTTCATCACTTCGGGTAATACACAAACTGCTCGGATGACTCACCTCAATTTTGGTGGAATAGTCCTCGATGAGCTTCTCCTGCTGCTTGACCAGCTCCTCGTTCTTCTCCAGCAGGGCCTTGCCCAGTTCGGCGGCCAAAAGGATGTCCGACTCCTTCTGCTGCAGCTGGGCCCAGACATCTGGCTCCTGGTCGTGTCGACGGGCCTCCATGGCGCTGATGTAGTGCTCTAAATCAATCGAATCCCCAATTAGTGACGAGTGGTCGTGGTCGAGGTCGAGGTGCTCGAAGCCGGAGTCGTCCGGCCGGAGGAGCGATTGCCCGCCCCCACTCGATCCGAACGAGTGTTTGCCGAACTGACGTGGTCGCTTCGACTTGTTGCCACCGGAGGAGCTGCCGCTGCTGCTGCCACCGATGAAGTTGTTGCTGTTGCTGTTGCTGTTGCTTTTGTTGGTGGATATGGATGAGGCAATGGCAGCAGCGGTTATAGCATTCGCTAGCTTTGGTTTATGCATGATCGTTAGCGGGCAGGCTTTGGATTTATTTCAGGCGGGGTGTTTTGTTTTGCTTTTTGTGTTGTATTGTGTGTGTTGGTATGGTATTACATCTAACAACAACGAACCAAATTTACAGACATAACACACACATACACACACAGGCACACAGACACAATCGGTAAGTTAGGAGATGCAATTGGTTTTCAGTTTTAGGTTTTAGGTTTTAGATGCAGATTGGTTTTGGATTTAGTGTCGTAGGTTAGGTATTCATATCTCCCCGGTCTGGTCGAAGTATTAGCTTTAGCTGGCGCGGCGATACGATGATATATCCGAGCATAGTTCCATGGGCCACCAGCTGCCCCCAAAAAGAGCAGCAGGGTTAAAGCGACTGATGATGGTTCGAGCTGCAGTTTGATTTCGGTTAGATAAACAGTGAGTACATGGCCGTAATGAGAATTAGCATTTAATGTAGGGTATATATTCGCAACCAGAGGGGTCTAATCATCAACCAAAAGGAGCGTCGGTCACGTTGAACATTTGCCAGCACGTTTTTAGTTACTTGTTTCTTGGGTTTTTTTTTTCGGTTTTTAGTGGGGGGGATGACATATAACTACAGTGTTAAGCAAGAGGGTTAATATAAGCGGAATTCGCCTTTAGCCCGACTTTAGTTCGTATTTAGTTAAGCTCCATGCGGTTTGGGTATCAATAAGGGTTTAGGTTTCTCGAAGGTCTTGGGGTGTATTAGCATGAGTGAATATTTACAAAATGTTGGGGAATTCCTACTACTCAGGGGTAGTGTTTATAGGTTGCAATTCCTTCAGGTGATTAAATAAATTAATTAGCTATCCAATGTAACCAAGACCTTGTTAATGGTTTTACAGGAAATCCATTGGTTAAATGGTAATTAGCAAGCTAGCTTAATTTGGATGGATCCAATGAGTTAGTAGATGGCTCTTATTTTGTTTTGGATTACCCAACTATATACATTAGAAGTTAAATGCTATTCAAAGCTTCTTCGGCGAACTAAACACGTCAATAAAGCAACATCGTTTAGGCTAAGGTCTCTCACAATTCACAAATTTCAGTTCAAATTTCGGCTTAAACATACATCTGAATTTTATATATCTGTTTATTTGTTCAGCATTTGTTATATATAAAATTCATTTGGCAAGCACTTCACGCTTAGCTGCTTTTGGTAGCAACAGCAACTGTTGTTAAAATATATAATTCGTTTCGGGCTTAGCTTTTGGCCAACTTTATTTATTTATTTATGTACTTTTTGCGTTTATCTTATAATATTCGGTTTTGTTTTTTTTGGGAAGCAACACAAACACAGTTCACAAACACAGAGCCCAGTTGATGGTGTTATTGTTTTGCATTTCCGCTTTATATATGTCGGTTTTGGCCAGAGTTTGGCATTATTATTGACAAAACAACAAAAATAAACGCGCGCCTTGCATGGGATATATTGGTCTAATTAATTCCCCGAAAAACGGAAAGTATCCAAGTATCCATTAGATACTTTCCACTTTCGCAAACGCGCTAGAGTCTGGCCCTATATTTGTGTTAAACATATATTTATATATATATAAATAGTATATATATATGTATGGTTAGTTATCCGTATATGTATGAGGGCAGAAACCTCGGTCACGACGACGCTGCTCCACTCCAAAGCAGAACTTCCGATGTCCGATTCTCCGATTCTCCGCTTTTCGGATTCTCCGATTCTCCGATGCCGTTTAAAACGCGCGCTCGCTTCGCTTCGGTTACGATTTTCTGGCTTTCCCCAGCTTTTTCACAATGGGGGCGACGCGGGGGCGTGGCGGATACGTCTGACTGGCACGAACGCTCGTTACTAACTGAATAACTGAAGCGCGGTGCTACGAAAATTGGCAAAACAAATGAGTAACCAAGCGACGACCGAGTGGCTAAGCCTCGTATCTTGGCAACAACCACCAACAACGAACGGGTGCTCTCTTAGTTTTCGGCCCAAAAGAGAGTTGCGGGAGTCCCAGCAGGGTAGTCGAGTAATCACTAGATAAGATTACTTCAGTGGAGTAATATTATTGGTTTCAAGGCAACCAGATAGCAAGGCGATATAAAAGTGCAATGTGGGTGGTAAAGATAACAGTTGTTTAATGATCTGTTCAAAAAGTCTGACTAGTGTTATCGTCTTAAAGTATGGTATCTTAATATAGTTAATCACAACTGTATAATTTTCTCTTCAAACTAATAATGGAACCAACATAAATAAAAGCTTTACAAGTTTAAGTTAGTTAGTTTTCAGTTGAAAATAGGTATTTTTTTCTCTACATTTGGCAACCCTGGTTAAACAATAACACAGCTCCAAAGGTGAGCTCCAATTGGAGCTCTCTTGCTGCAACTTCCCTTTTAACTGGCATATGTTTGATGCGGCCTCGCAGTCGCTTTCTCTTAGCCAACATATGCTTTGTTTGCTCTCCCCTCTCTTGGCTGCTCTTCTCCGTTTGTTTTGCATTGAGACTGGCTTACGAAAGCGGCCAAGTGAACAACAACGAAACGGAGTGACGCCTCGCATAGAAAGGGGCTAAGGGGGTTGGGGGGTTACTGGGTGGTGAGAGGGGGGCCAAGAGGGCCAGAGACCTGGACCTCCAAAAACCGCGACGTGCATACACACATGAACCTAAATGTACATATCTCAATGCAAAATTTACATACGGCAAGAACACAAACAATGGGCAACCAAGAATGGCAATAACAATGGATGTACACTTTAAAAATGTAAATTTATAATTTACTCATATGAGTAAGAATGATGATTTTGTGGTATTTATATATTTATAACGTAATAAAATTTTAAGTAGTTTTAAAACATGACTAACTGACTTTTAAGTTATTCATTTCCATATTTCCATAAATTCTCCTTGGAATTTTCCTAAATCCGATTTTTCCGGTGTACGAAGTAAGAAATATTTTTGAAGGGGGATATAGACATGGTCAGACCGTCGAGCGTCTAGTGCGTGGTACTAAACCAAATCAGAGTCTTGGCAGCCCAGCTCCATTTCCTCCGCTCCGCTCGGCAGACAACATGCACAATGAGAAACTCAAGTGGCCGGGCCAAGTGAAGATGAATATGATGAGCTTCAGACCGACGCCAGACCGACCATTGTTCTTGGTGGCCACCTCCATCCACTCCATGTCCACCTCCCCATTTCCATCTCCGCCTTGAAGACTGTCCATAATGCTGATGTTGCGTGGCCTCTTGTTTATGTTGGCCACTGTATGGGCTACCGTTTGGCCATTTACCAAATTGTGCTTTCGGCTGGTGGCCTAACCAGGCGTAAATAACTTTTTGTGTCTTACCTGATTTTCCTGACCACTAGTGAAACTTCCGTGCTTCCGCCGCAGATCAATCTATGGTTTTTGCTACCTTTTCCTAATGAGGAAGAGTTATTGGTTGGGGTCTTCCTTGAACATTTGTGGGGCATCTGCATGGAATTCTTCAGAGCTTCGTTCATCTCCGGTTTCCACTCGCCAGTTCTTCAGTTGGGTGTTCACCTGCAGTCGAGTGTTCTTGAGCTGCTTTATTGTCTTACACTCTCGCTCTTGTTGGGGACCCGGCTCCAAGCATCCATTCATCCATCTAGGGGTACCATACCATACCATACCAATCCGTACTGCGGCACAGCATTCCCCACCTAAACTGGTTTCGGATTTGCTCTTGCTCTGCATTGTATCGCTGTTTTTGCTTTAATTATTTCTGTTGGTTTTTGCTCTGCCCTTATGGGAGGTTGATTAACTTTTTTGACATCCTGGTGTCATTTCTTTAAAGTAGAGTTGAAAGAACAAAGAATAACAGCTGAACATAAACCTTTTTTCACTTGTTAAAGTTGTAATATAGGTTTCCTGTATTAAGTTCATAATTATGTCCTCTTGACGAATGTTTACAGTTTTGAGAAAAGAATTGATGATGGTAACTTAAAAACGCAGCTTCTACTTTATTAACTAACTGAAAACTTATTTATACTAAGTTTATCTTTGAGGCAATAAAATAATAATTTCATTTTGAAACCAATAAAATTCTTGTATCTCAGGGTATACCACATTCCTCATTAACAACAATTTGGTGCACACATACATCAAGTTTTAAATATGTACAATAATTATGCTGTTTTTAACGCTCGGCATGAGTCAACGGCAACAAGTTGGGGCATTACCGGGCGCTTTCTGGTCAAAAGTTTTGGTTTCTGCGGCCACAAAAGAACTGGAAGTGGAAGTGGAACTGAATATGGAAATGGAAATGGAGAAGAATAGTTACGATACCAGATATGTGTGTCAGTGACAATATTAAACTGGTGACTTCGTGAAGGATCTGTCACTTTGGCGGTCGCTGCAACCAGAGCAAGAAGTCCGGCTTTGTGCCGCCTGTTGCGCTCAGGTGCTCGCCATATTTTTATGGGCCCAAAAGGTAAACAACAACAACAAAAGTAAGCAACCGTATTACAAAACACAGTGCGGGCCATAAACGAAAAGGCAGGCGAACAAACTACCGTAAAAAGGTCAGCCACTGGCCAAGAGCTGGGCGTGAGAATGGCTTTTTGGCCCGAAGAGGTCCGGAACCAAGGCGACACACATCAGAAGCCGCTCCATAAATGTACAGCAATCAGATCGCTGGGGACTTATTACAATTCTTTTTTTAGTAAGAAAAGTCTAGTTGTTATTATCTTTGTGAGTTGCATTACAATTCTGGTGTTTCTTTCATTTCATTCTTTCTTGACCATTTTCAAAAATAAAAGTCCGAAAAAAAAATGTACAAAATTAAGAAATGTACATGTTGGCAAATCAAAGAAAATTATCATATAGAATATGCACTGTATCCCGATATTCAAAAAAGTAAACGAAAAGTAAATATCACTCTGTTCCCAGGAGTTATGTTTAAAGCTCGTGTTTCTATTTTTGTAGAAATTTTGGGCATATAAAAAAATATACAATATCATTGTGTTTAAGAAGGTTTAGTAAAATTTAGACTTTAAATAGTTGTAAAAAGAAATAGTTTGCTGTATAATAAAACAGTTTTGACAATAGAATCGCTTGTTTTTTTTTAAATTATTTTAATAACCATAATTATATTAAATAAATATATAAGGCAGAGGCTTTTTTGTTGGTTTACTCATTTAAGGTAAAATAACCTTATACAAAAACCTTTTAGGAATATTGAGTCTACAATCACAATTTGTGTTTTTGAAAATGAAAAGTTTGCCATTAGTGATTACCCCAGAGAAGAGCGCGGTTTGAGAGGTCAAGCCACAGAATGGGGTCAAAAGAAGCAGCAATTTCTGGTCCGGTCAGTCAAAAGGGCAGTGGCAATTCCAAGGAAAAACCCAGAAAATGAAAATTATTTTCAATTTACATTTCAAGTAGAAGGGGTTGATGAATGGTCGCGGGGGCGGGTAAAGAGGAGGGCTATTTTGGCCATCATGGTTTATGGCCAGGTCTAATGTAATAGTTTCTTGCTATTGCAGCTGTTGTTGTCATTGCTCGTGTTTTTTGTTGTTGCCTTTTGCTGTTGTTGGGCAAGCGAACGGAAATGAGCTTAAAAAGAGAGTGGGTGAAGAGAGCCGGAACTAAGAGAGCGATTGGATTGCAAGTGGAGTGCATGTGGATCGCATGTTTGTTTATGGTTCTTTGCTTGGCTTAAACGTCTTCCAGTTGGATCTAGAAAAGTTAAGTGGGCCTGGCTAAATTGTGATTAAATTAAATTACAGAAATTAGCTTAAATGATCTGAAATGAGAACGTCATTTTGTTTGAGAAGGGAATTTGAATATTTATAAAGGGATGGGAATATCTGAGTATTTATTCATAATTTAATAGTACTAGGCTGAAATAAAGATATGCAAACAGATTTGTTTTACTTATGTATTTTTAATTTCTGGATCTAAGCGAGGAAAATATATTAAAATATTTTAATGTACATTACAATTTTCTTTATTTCGCTAAAAGCATTATTATAACTTTCAATTGTTTCAATATTCCCCCATTAAAAGACACATTTATTTTAAGTTATACAACATCAGCAAAATATATTTACTTTATATATATAATATATTTATTATTCTCATTTATGCAAATTAGATTTGTTTCTCTGGTTTAGTTTAGTGGTGTCTTTCACATATGTAGTTCGCCCCTGCCATTGACTTCATAGATAATACCGGTATTAGTTCGCTTGAGTTTAGTTTCAGAACAGGCATTTTGGAGTTAAACACAAAGTTAGTATTACAATAGGTATATAATCTTTATAATCTTTATACAAAAAACATAAATTAAGTGTAGAATTATAATTTCTCAGTTGCTCTTTGTTTAGCTATCATGTTTTAGGTCTCATCACAGGAGCAGGGAGTCTTGAGGAGTTGTGTTATTTGTTTATTTTTTGGGGTTCTTGGGGGGAAGCTGCTTGTGCGAGGGAAAATAAACCCCCGAATACGAAATCCGAAATTGTGCTAGCAGTAGAAATAAAATTATATTCTATTCAGATTGCCCCTGGCCCCGATCCCATTGCCATGATACACATCTTTATCTCCTCAGATCTGCAGCACTCTCTTCACATCGACGGTGGGAAAGGAGGCGAATTGTCCGTGAGCAGCGCGATGTGGCTTCCGCTGCAGATACTCCGCCAGGATGTCGGAAGCCAGCTGGGAGGCCTTCGAGCTGATCTCACCCTTCAGTGGGACAGGCTGATTGCGTCTCTGCAAAGCCACCGTGTCGATGCGCGTTCCGGCATTAACCGAGTCCTGCGAGCGCACCTGCAACAGGGATAACACCCAAGCGTGCTTCATCCGGGTCAGTTCGGATTCCAAGGCGGTGATTCGCTGATCCTGCGGCTGCGGCACATGCAGTGGTTCAAACTGCGACAGTTTGGCTCGCATATCCTGCGCCTGCAGACGCAGTCGCTCGTTGCGCTCCTGGTTGAAGGCGTTCTTCAGGAGCTCCACCTCCTCGGCCACCACAGGTGCTGTTCCCGCTGGCGCAGAGTAGGAGACATTAGATATTCCCGTGGTACCGGACGTATTGCCAGCGCCGGAAAGATTGTGCGGGGAGTGTGAGTCCGAGACGGATGGCACTTTTCCTGTGCTCGTGTTCATCTTCAGCTTGTCGCGCAGATCGCTCTTCTCGCTCTCCAAAGCATCGATGTCGTTCTGCAGATGGTCCATCGTCTCCTCGAACTCCTTCTCCTTGAGCTGCAGCTGCTGGCGCGTCTCCTCGTACTGCTGCTTCCACTTGTCCACCGCGTGCTCGTACTCGTTCTGCAGCACACTCAGTTTCTTCTCTGCCAGATCCTTGCGGATCTGCATCTCGCTCAGCTCGTTCTGCTTCATCTTGGCGGCCAGCTTCAGCTGCTTGACGTCCGCCTCGCGATTCTCCAAAGTGGCGGCCAGCACATTCTTTTGCTCCAGCTGCTTCTTGATCAACTGCGCCCGCTGAGTGATCGGCGTGCTGTGGGCACCCGACTTCTGTTGACCACCAGCATTGTTGGCAGCCGAAATGATCTCGTACTCCTTGTCCAGCAAATGCTGGGCAATGTGCTGCAGATCCGAGTTGGCTTGTGCCAGCAGTGTCTTAAAGTTGTGCGTTGGTCCACGGTCATCCTGCTCGTAGATGCGTTCGCAGGAGGCGGAAAGCAATGCCCAGTACTTCTCCTGGGGCAACGTATGCTCCGCTGCATTGTCGCTCTCAATTGTGGCCACAATAGCCGCCAGGGATTGCTTGGTGGCCTGGTGCATGGCCGACATGATGCGACTGATATTCTGCGCCAAAGCACGCATCGCTTCCACTCTGTGCTGCGAGAGGCCGCTCTTGATGATATGCTGATCGCTGGGCAGGCGACGCTTGATCAGCTTCACCTGCTGGCGCACGCTCTCGATGTTCTCGTTGAGGAACTGAATCAGCAGCACCGAGTCGCTGGTGGCGCCCGCCTCCTGGATAATCACCTTGGCAATGGCCGTGTCGCTGAGAATGCTCTCACAAGCAGCGCCCAAGGAGGCCACGCAGTCCCGGATCATCTGGATCTCGTTCAAAAGCTGCTCCCCGGCAAGCAACACAGAGTTCATGGCATTGAAGAAGGCCACGCACTTCTCAATGTTATCCGTGGTGCTGTTCTCATCCAGTTGGTTCGATTTCAACAGTTCAATGATGCCATCAACTATCTTTTCCTGAGCCACCATTTCGGGCAGGGAGCTGCCGGCTCGCAGGAGCGTGTCCGGTTGGCAGCTGTTCAATCCATAGAGGATCTGGTGCAGGGCGCATTGCAGACTGTGGACGTAGTGCAGCAGGCGGCACTTGAAGGCGTACTGCTGGACGGCATGGCCCTGGGTCACCGCCTCCCTGGTTATCGCCTCCACGGCTGGGAAACGCTCTCTGGTCTGCGAAACCACAATGCCGCACTTGAAGACAATCCGTGAAATGAGCAGAACCACCAGAATGGAGTCGTGATCGCCGCCGCGACTCATAAACGATTCCGGCATGAAGGCGGTCAGCATTTGGACATGTTCGTTGGCTTGACTTAATTCGATCTGGCGCAGCTGAACGTCAATGGCTCGGGTGTAGGCCTTGGACTCGGCGAACATCTGCTTGTAGTCAATGGTTTCGGTGGCCAGTTTCAAGCTGGGATCCTGCAGCGACTCCTTTTCGTTGCTGGAGCTGCGATCTCTTAAATCGGTTAGTTGGTCGTTTAGCTTTTGCACCAGTTCCCTGAACTTGGTGATGGTCTGGTCGCGGTCGTAGATTGTCTCGATGGCTGCATCTCGCTCCCGCAGCACCTCCTTCTTGGCCGCGTTGGCCAAGTCCAGTTCCTCGCGCAGATCCAACTCCAGTTCGTGATTGCTTTCCACCAGCTGTTCGTGCACCTCCTCCAAAGCCTCCAACTGTGCGATTTCCTCTTCCAGAAGCTTTACTTTATCCTCCAGTTCCATTTTCTTTTCAGCCAGCTGTTCCACCATTTCTTCAGCTCCAAGTGCAGCATCGACTTGTTCCTGGGACGAAACAAGTGTATTTATTGTGTTCGTTTTAAAAGGTAATTTAAAGACCAAAAGGGATATGTTACGAATTTTGTTTTGGGATAATGTTTGTTTAAATATATACACAATTTACCTCCTTGGACCCCGTTAATTATTAAGTTTTAAGGCAGGCCGGCAAAAAGAAATGCAATGGAAAAATGTTATCTTAGATTCACCCTGCGCAAAATATATGGCATTCGTAAACATATTAAATCGGTTAAAAGTAGCTTACAATTTAAATCCAAGTTAAGTTTTGTTGTAAAACCACTTTTAACCGATAAGTTATTTAAAGTTAACAGCGAAAAGCAGCCGATCTACGAAAGCGAAACTGAGGCAAGCCGATAGGTGCAAAAAAAAGGCGTGAAATTTAATCGGAGTGGAGAGTGGGATAACCAATTGAAGGCGGTTGGTGAACAAGAAGTAAATTCTACTCCATAAATGCTCACCTGCAAGTCGGCCACTGTTGCTTCCAACTCATCGATCTTGGCGCTCAGCTTCTCCTTGGTGCGTTCCAATTCCGCAACCTCCGATCGCTTCATCTCCAACTCCTTGCTCAACTTCTGGATGTCGTGCTTATCGTGGGCAGAAAGATCCCTCAGACGCACCAGTGTTTCTTTCAGACGAATGTTCTGCTGCTCCAGCTGCTTGAATTCATAGGTGGAGAGTCCGGGTGAATCGCCATCACCGGAAATACTGCCGATGGCGGACTCGGCTTTGTTTTGCATTTCGGAACGCAACAGATCCAGATCCACTTGCAGCTCTTCAATGCGCTCTTTGGAGGACTCCAGCTCCAGCTGCAGCGTGTCGGCCTTTTCTTCGGCCATCTCCTTATCCAGGGTGATCATCTCAACGTTGTCCGCCAAGTCAGCCATTTCCTGGGCATGCTGCTCCTTCGCCTCAATCGCATCCTTGGCTTCCTGCTTGGCCCGCTGTAGCTCCTTCTGCAGCGAAGCCTGCGCAGCCATGATCTTTGTGCGAAACTCCTGCAGCTGCTCGAACTGAATCTTCATCTTGTCGAATTCCCGCAGCCTTTCCTTGTCCTCGTTTCGGCGCTGCTTCAGGGTTTCCAGCTTCTCGGTGAGATCGGCCAGCTGGGCCTGCAGCTCGGCGCTCGTTTTCTGCGCCTCCAAGAGGGCCGTCTTATCATCGGAATTGGAGGGCATGGTGAACGAAGGCGAGCGTAGTGGCTGCGATGGGGTAAACTGCGGCTTTAGAATCTCCAGGAATCCCGTCTCAACGAAGGAAGCCCTTTTGGACGAGGCATGCGAACCGGCTCCGTTGCCACCGCCTGCTGCTGGAGCTCCCTCCGCCAAGGAAGCTGTGGAGGCGTCCTTATCCTTGCTACTTTGCGGGGCCAGGGATTTCCGAGGACCGATGCTGCTGCTCGAGGCAGTGCGTTCACTCAGCGAGGCCGTCAACTGGGTGCGAGAACCCAACAGCGATTGGCGACTGGAGGAGAGCGAGGTGCGAGAGGTGCTCAGCCGCGCCTTTGTGGGTTGGGCCGTCGTGGGAGTGGCGCCGCTAACGTCCTCGATGCTGCGCCTGCTGCCAGTGGAGGCGCCACCGCTACCAGGTGCCGGCTCCAATAGACGCAACTGCGTGGGACGGACAAACATGCCGCAGTTTTCCTCGCACTCGAAATACTGCTGGCCCTTGATGGAGCCGCTGTTCTTGCCCTTCGGCTCGTCCAGCACGACGCCCACCCACTTGCCGACGGCGAAGCCTGTCATGCCCACGTAGGCCACCGTGCCGAGCAGATCCTTGCCGGTCAGCTCGACGCGGGCGCCCACTTTCAGGTTCTTCTCGGACATCTCGCTCTCGGTGGGTGTCTGAGTGTGTGTGTGCGTGTTTGTGACCAAGATGTGGGTTGATCTGGATGGTTATGAATGCTGTTCGATGGGAATGGGGCTCTGATTAGCGAGCGGCTCTGGGAATGGATTACAAACCAACTCACTGCGCTGCTCTTGCACTTCTTTTGGCCAACAGTCACGTCTTGGCCGTCTTAGCTAGCAAAAAATGGCCGTCGGCTTGCGGAGAAAACAGAAAATGTTGACATCATTAGTCACCCATACAGACAGCGCAGCTTTACTCCTAGCTACCTGTTCTGAATGCTTAAAATTGTGGGCACCCACCTGCTTTTCCAATCGGACAGGTGTTCCTTTCTTTGTCTCCGCCGCCACGATTACCATTTGCGCTGTATTTTCGTTGCAGGGGCTTTAAATTGCAATGAAGGCTTTTTCCTAAAATATTTGCAATGTTTTCAGTGTGACCACGCGAAATAACTAGAGATGACAACGTCTTTTTAAGGTAATTAACAAAATATCGCAACTACAGCTGTGAAATCTTACAAATATATAAAATTTATATATTTGGTGATATAGATTTTAATTTTAATTTGAATTATTTATTAAATTTGAATTAAATAAATAGTTGAAATACGTATTTGACCTATAGTAGCTCTTGGAAAGAATATCGCTACTTATATCGAGTAGAAGTCACTCCATTTTATTTAACTGTGACTCACAGGTGGTCAGTCCAGTCAGCTGTTGTTTGTTAATTTTAATGGTGTGTAGACACTGGTTTACAAGCCAAACAAACAGTTTCGCAAATTAATGGAATAGATTAAAATGGACGAGGAAGAGCATCTTCATCGGTTTGGAACGCCACTGCCGAAACTAGAAAAGGGTAGCTAAAACAAGAAATCAATCGCAGTCTTTGGTAAACCTTTTACCCCTTCAACAGATGTAGTGCCGGCAAAAAAAGCCTGTGGCCATCGAGGATCAAATTGTGAAGGATGAAAATGGAAAGCGGAGGTTCCATGGCGCCTTCACCGGTGGCTTCAGTGCTGGATTCTGGAACACCGTTGGTTCTCTGGAGGGCTGGACGCCGCAGACGTTCAAGAGCTCGCGGGCCGAGAAGGCTACGCCGAGGGTGCAGGCAAGACCAGAGGACTTTATGGACAATGAGGATCTGGGCGAGTTTGGCATCGCTCCGCAAGGAATTCGCACACGAGATGAGTTCGCCAAGGAGGACGAGCAGGAGCAACGTTCCGGACAGCGTCGACGCAAGTTGATGCAGCCAGACGTGGCAGTAGGACCCATACCAGGAGTTCCTGTACTGGAGCAACTTTTACGTCCAGTTCGTGATAAAGTAGCCGTACGGATCCTCAAGAGCATGGGTTGGAAACCCGGTCAAGGAGTGGGTCCGCGGCAAACAAAAAAGGAAAAGCGCCAGGCCACCGCAAGAAACACTAGAGAGCAGTATCTTCTGGAGCATTACGGCGCAGAGGGATTACCTTCCCAATCAGAGTCAAAAGGAGAGTCTAGCAATGATGAGGATGAGGATGACGAAGATATCACTTTTGCTCCGGACGACTATGAGCCCATGTTCTTTACGCCCAAGGAGAATCGCTTTGGCATGAGTTATTCGGGCCTAAGTCGCGATCCCATCCTGTCCAAATCCTCCTCTAGTTCTGCCAAGCCCATGCAGCACATCAATCTCTTTGGTCAGTTGGAAGCGCAGGCTAACAAAAAAACGCTTTCCATACGGGGTCAAGCTTTTGGAGTGGGAGCATTTGAAGAAGAGGATGAGGACATTTACGCCCGCGATGATATGACCCGCTACGATTTCTCCTTGGCGGACAAGAAACCCAAGCAAAAGAAGCAGCAGCATGTCCAGCAGCGCCACGTCATCGATGGTTTCAGCGAGGACAAAACGGGAGCGGCTCTACAGAAACCGTATGCTATTGATTTGCCCAGGGATTTTGAGCCGAGGAACTGGTTGCAGCGAAAAAGCCGTTTTGCTCCCATAGATAAAGAGCGAGCCAAAAAACTGGAGACAGTCACGGAGTACAAACGCTCTGGTCTTGGCAGGCACGATCTTAATCCTGACCAGCGAGCGCAGCTCTTGGGAGAGCAGAAAAAGGAAGAACCCCCAAAGGAAGAGCCGCCCAAGCGAAATCCCTTTAAGGATAGTGGCAAATCTCTGCTGGAACGGATCAATGCCAGGACTGAAGGATTCACCAAGGGTGGAATAATCACCGAAAAAGGCGAAGAGCAGCAAACAGAACTGACTAAGGAGGTTAAGGAAACTAATGCCGCCATACAAGAGAAAGCGGCACTCAAGACAAAAGATTTGGGTAAGCAACCATTCAATTAATGAAATTAAATCATAATTCAAACCTATTTGTTTTTTTAGTTCCCGCAACTTCATCTTCAGGCGCTTTTAAGCCTTTTTTGGCTGATGAAGCTAAGCAGCTGCGCTATGAAAAATTCGTGGCCTCTAAACTTACAGATGACACGGAGATAACCGAATTTTTGGCCAATATGCAACCAGTCTCACTTTCGCTTTGGGATCGCGAGATGGAGAAGAAGGAGTTCATCCAAGCGGCAAAGATATATCGTCCATTGGATGGTCTTATGAACGACAGATTCGTTTCGGAAGCCAATGTACAGGCGGAGAAAGTCAAGGAGCAAGAAAAGTCGGCGGAGGAGCGAAAGATCGTAATGGAACGAACCAAGACCATGTGGAAACCTGCCTCACTGCTGTGCAAGCGATACAATATTGCAGAACCCTTTGGTGGTGCCATGCTAGAACCAGAAAAGGAGCTCAAGACCAAGCCGAAGATTTCGGTATTCGATTACTTGGAGACTTCTATAAACACGAAAGCAAACTTTCAGACTCCCACGATTATTCCCAAGCACATAGAAAAGCCAAAACCAAAGGAAGTAGAACCACCGTCTCTTTTTTCAAAGATTGCCTTGGCAGCTGTTGAGCCGGAGAAACCGCCTTCAAAAGAAGAGCCAGCCAAGTTTACTTTCGTGCCGAAAACTTCTTTGGAACAGGCTGTGGATGAATCCCGCGACAAACCCATTGCAGAAAAAATTGACCTTTTTAAGAGCATCTTCGAGGATAGCGACGAAGAGGAGGCAATCGAGGAACCGCCAGAAGTTTCAGCTGAGGATAAGTTAGCTGCTGTGCATGAGGCCTTAGGTTTGCCCTCAAAGTCAACTACTTCAGCCGCCACACAAAATGTGTTGAGAAACACTTCGCCTCCCAGAGGAATCTTTGCTGCCTTATTCAAACCCAAGGAAGGTGAGGCACCCAAGGAGCCAAATCCACCCAAGTTTGCTCCCATCGAGGGAAATAAGTTAAAAATTGCATACAAATCTCGGGAGGAGCGTCTCAAAAACGATAAGGAGCTGGCCATGGCTGAGGTGCCGCCCGAGGATATCTACGGACCAAAGCTGCCAAGTGCTGTTCCTCAAAAACCTGCAGCCACAGAAGATCACGCGGATGCCAATATCGATGCCAAGTTGCAACAGCTGTGGCAGAAGCATGCTCCTAAAAAGCGGAAAGCTGAAGTGTGGGTGGAAAAGAAGATCAACTCCGACAGTGAAGATAGCGATGATAGTTCCAGTGACGACTCCACATCCTCCGATTCTTCAGCGGGCAAGGTCAAGAAATCGAAACTCAGCAAACCCAAAAAGTCGCACAAGAGCTCCAGTTCAAAAAAGTCCAAGAAATCAAAACTTAAGTCAAAGAAAAAGTCTAAAAAGAGTGACAAATCTAAACACAAAACAAAGAAGAAGAAGAGCAAACACTGACTGTAAATACCAATTAATAAATATGGCTTTCTCTTTTTTCTTAAATCAATTGGAACGCTTAATGGCAGATTAAACAGTGGGATTGGGCAAATTAATAGTTTTTTCTTTTCTATCTGTCTTGGTTTAGTCAAAAGGCAAAGACAAAATCTGAAACGAAAGATTAATCTTCTAAAAATATATCGTATACTTAATATTGAAGGACGACGTTATAATTTAAAAGTATACTTTTGGGAGCATTTATAGGTGATTTTACTATCTATTATATAAAATTGAATGCTTGGAAAAAATATTTAATTATTTTATTACAGGTTAATCATAAACCAGAGGAGAATGTAGAGACTTATAGTAGATCCGACAATATTATAAAAAAGTTAATCTAAAAAAACCTTTTCTATCGTTCTAATACCGTTTACGATATTCACCAAATCATTTTACCATTGCTCTCAGGTGCTGTTCACCCAGGTAGATCGTTTGGTCAAAAAATCTGAGCTGCCGCGATCGGCTCAGTTTCACGATATCTGTCTCCGTGCTGCAGCTGCTCGCTCTCTCTCCCTCGTCTTTGTTAACTGCGAGCGGAGAGAGGCTCTTGGCCAGGCCAAGAAGACACGGGACCAGCTTCAGTTTTGAGTTCGGCGTGTGCTCCGCCAGTTGGGCTCACCTCAGTCGCAAAGTACGTGTAACCAAAGATAGACGAGTCCGAGTTCCGATCCCAGTTGTCCCAAAAGCCGCGAGCAACAACAAAATAGAGATATAGCCATCATATCGCTGGCGGATTGCGGATGCGGATAGGGGGTCGCGGATGCGGAGCGTGGCTCGTAATGTCTGCCAAAGCGTAACGAAAATTTCCAGTGCTCAAGACAACAACAACAACAACAACATCGTATCATTAATGGCATTTTCAGTTTCGAGTTTGTGTGTGAAAAAAGTGCACAAAAGTGGTAACAACAAAAATGATCAAGCAGCATGAAAATCTAAAAGGTATACAATGAAATCCCTGCCTTTTTTGCTAATCGAAAATACCTGATCGAATAATTATAATTACAATAATGGCTCGAATTACTCGAAAATATAAATGTAAAAATTAAACAAAAAATACGAATGTATATACAGTGAAAAATTGGCATTTACACACCTGCAACATTTGTTTGCTTTTGTGTTTGTGTCTACCTAGACGCTTGCAAATGTGTGTGTACATAAATGTATTGCCGCGAGTGTGTGTGTTTGCCGTTGCATAGCTGTAAACCAGTTGCCAATTGCAACGTGTTTTTTGAGTTGTTGGCCCAAGAGATAGCAAGCAAAAAAAAAAATATAAAATATAACTAGAAAATTGTGAAGTTGACAGGGAAAAATCAATGGAAGTTACAATTAGTATAAAGTGTAAAATTGGCTCAAATGTCCGGAAAAGGATATATGCCTAATAACCAAATAAAGTAATTGTCGGAACAAGAATGAAATCAGAAATCATGGTTTTATAGTGGAATTTACCACTACCCCAGCGACATAATAAAGTTTAGCAACATGACAAAATCATCTGAAGATAAATTGATATCAAAAGCTACCATTTTATAGAACTGCTTGCGTGTTACCGCCGAAAAACACGTTCGAAACGAGTGTTAAGTGACAAAGAAGAAATCACAGAAATAGAATTGAACAAAAATAGGAAAAAAATCTACAAATTAAAAAGGCTTAACTCGTCTACGTTTTCGCCTTTTTTTGGCTAATAAAGCAATTTGATATCGTAAAGAAACAACACTGAGAACTACAACAGAGTGAGATCATGATTGCAATCGCAAATGAGTGAGAGGGAGAGCAAATGAGAGGAACAGAGAAGCAGAAAGAAAGAGAGTGGGAGAGAGTTCATTTAGTTTAAGCCAGGCCAAAAAATGTATGGCAACGAAAACAGAAATCAACCAATTCAGAATTTCCATTTGTCAATAACGCCCGGCAACAACAACAAACACAAGTAGCCCATATATTACTGAGACTGGAACATATATAAATAATTTTATATCGTTTATGGATTCAAGCTCAGCTGTGTGGAGGTGTAAGAAACAAAAAAAGCGAGACGAAAAAATAAAAAACAGGCACCAATTTCGCAAAAAGCTCGCCGAGCTGACAGAACAGAAAAATTGGAAGGGAGAGAGAGCAAGAGCGAAACGCTGACGTCGGGCGGCTTGTTTTAATTTTTGTTTTAAATTTAAATTGCTAATGAATTGCTGATGTCTTATAGTTTTAAGAACTAACTAAGGGGAGATCGGCGGGCATAGGAACGGCTATAAAGTGGGATCCGCAACTTATAATTAAGAGCTCAGCTTCGGATAAAACTGCACAGAAAAAAATGACATTGTTATTGATCCGTGCTTTTAATGAATTTCTGATCCCAAATTTATTCGCTTTAAAAAAAGTGACTACATAACCTTTTTAATATTATATACTTTTTTTTAGATAAGTAACTGAGCAAAAATTATTTCTTTCTGTGCATCTCATCTTCTTATTGTTGTTATGGGGCTTTGAGAAGGGTCACTCACAGCTCAAGGTAATCAAGGTTGATGATTGTTCAAGTTTTGTTTGGGTTTGACCAAACAGACTTGCCCCTAATGACACCGAAATGTGAATCTCTTGCTCTCTTTTAACAAAGTTATATTCAGTTTTTAATTGAGCATATTAATGTGCGTCCCAAATACACTTAATGCTTAAGAATAATGACATTTTATTTTAAAGTTATAAAATGTTCTCTGGCACCTGATATTTTAGAAGATTTTGTAAACAAATTCGGGTCCAACTTAACTTACGATATTCAGTAGAATATTATTTTGCCTTTTTTCACCTAAACTCCAAGAAACCAAAAACATCTGATCGGTTGCACTCTCTAAATTGAATTCTCTCCCAGATTCTCAATCTTTCTCCAATTCTCCCCGTGCCTTTGGCAAGCCCTAAAACGTTGACGATATTCGTCTACCTGTTCTTCATTTGTTTTGTTTTGTTTTCTTTGCCCAGGTATTGTCTGACCAAACATTTTCCGCATTTTTTCATGTGTGTCCGTGAGCCAGCTATTCAGAACACATAGCATGCCGCGATCGAGTGCGAACAGGTAGAAAAGCATAATCTAGCAAAAACAACGGCTATACTGAAAAAACTTTCATTAATGCTTTTGTTCTGCGTTAGCTAAATATTTCGAGACGAGCCGCTATCTTTTGCCACACTCTTCCCCCCCAGAAAAAAGGGGTAACTGCGATTACGAGTCGTAAAAAAGAAATCCATCATTAGGTGCTGTCAACTTCGTTGCGATGGGGATTGGCACTGTGGGGTGTGGAGTACTTTTCCCAGAGTAATCATTATTTGAATTTGTTTCTAGGCAGTACATTTTTGTAATCGTAGAGTCTTAGTAGAATTCTAGAGCATCCAAAAAATAAAAAAAAAATTTAGAAGTGACAGGAATCTTGAGGCAATGAGATAAGATAATGAACTATCTTAATAAAGTTTTTAGAGAAAAACCAACAGAACAGACCAATAATAACAATAGGCATAGTTTAATCTTAATTTGAATATCATTTCTTTTGAATAGGATTTTTAGTTAGGCTTTTAAAAGTAATACAATTTGCTTCACCGCTATTTGAGCTAGCGATCCCACTGTGCATGTGTGGCGAATATCGTAAATCAGTTGCGCGCCACGTTCAAACCGCATTCGTTTTGAGCGCGTTAGTTGTTGCTGGGCGGTTGCTGGCGCTTGGTCTCCGCGGTCTTGGCTTCTAAGCCTCTGGAATGCCAACAATGTGTGTGCGTTCGGTTTTGGTTCATTTTTTTTTATTGACCGTTTCATTTACGGGCTGCTGCTGCCACTGTCGTACTTTCCATTGAGCTGAAATGGTTTTCACCCGAATGTTTTGTCGCTTTCTTGCAGTTGGCTAACGAAATGGAAAAGAAAACTTGAAATTTGTGTCGATACGATTGCAAGTTTGGTCGCGTATCTTGCAGATACATCCGCTTGTCCAAGTGAATTGCACAACCCAAAGAGCAATAAATAAGTAAACGCGTTACACGTGTCCGCAAAAGTGTCTGTGCTCGAGTCTTTGTTCGTCGTTAGCTGTGCCAAGCCAAAATGCCCGTATCCGACAGATACCAGTCATCATCATCATTATCTTCATCGCAACCATCGGCAATTGCATCGCACCAGATTTTGAGCAGCACGCACCTTGAAGTAATTGCAGCATCTGGCCATCGTCAACGCGGCGGAAAATAATGAGTCAAAATGTGGCCGATAGTCTGGTGAGTAGCTAACCCATTATCTCTCTGCAGTACATGTACTGTCCTATATACTATATACTATATAGTAAGCGTAGAAAGTAACAGGGAAATGCATAGAAAGTCATTTTGAAAGTATCTCGCCGAGCGCCGAACTTTGTGTGGAAGCTTTTGCGCAAGACTGCTAATTATTTGGTCAAATATTTGGTAGACCAAATCGGCGTGAATCGAAAAATTATGGCCTTAATATTATATTTTGATTGAATGGATTAAATATAGCAAATCTGACTCATCAGATAACTAAGATAAATTTATGGTATTATATTTTTATAAATGTTTATTATATTCTCTATATTCTAATATTCTGTATTTTGCTTGGGAGTTTGTCACTCAAAATAAACTACATAAATACGAGACCCATAATTTAGGTTGAGCTTTTGTTCTGATTAAACAGTAAACAGTATTTGGCAATTCCTATGACACATTTCTAAATCATGCTTAAAATTTAAAATTTTTTTAAATTTATATTTGTGTCATCATTTTAAATTTCTAGTTTTTATTGATCGGTCAAAGGCATAAGGTCTTCTCGCTTTTAAAAATTTGTGTACATTTTTTTTTAGTTTTTCTCCAAACTTTTTGAAAACTTTCAATACGGGCTTAAGTTTGTCCGCGTATCTTGCAAATACATCCGCTTGTCGAATTGCACAACCCTCAATGAAATAAATAATTAAACGTGTTACATTTGTACGTTAAAGTGTGCGTATCCGCTAGCTGTGGTTTTTTCCTATCCAAAATGCCCGTATCCGATAGATACGAGATATTATTAACATTGCCACCATCGGCAATTACAGAGAGCTACATTCTAAGCAGCACGCACCAAGAAGTAATTGCAGCTTTTGATCACAAAAATATTTAATTAAATCTTTAAATACCTAAATGAAAGCCACCTTTACTTGATCTCTTAGCCTTATGCAATTATCGTTATCAGCATCCTCAAGTGCATAACAGATATCAGCTCCCTTTGTCTTGAAACTTGTTGCACTCGCTAATTGATCAATTGACGTGCTTCGGGGGACAATGTTTATCCAATGTCTACAGTCAAACAAACAAAACAAAAGACATCGTTTGATTGGTGCTTACGTAAATGCACGTTTTATTAATATTTCTCCTTATTGATTTCCCCGTCAACTTTCTTCAGTCGTTGCCAAATACCACAACACATTCAGGTATTTCCATTTCCATAATTATGTCATTCCAGTTCACATGTTTGGCCGGGTGGTCAAATGATAGCCCAAAAAGTCAAACAAAGCAAGTAGATAAATTATTTAAATTTTTCCTACGGCATTAATCAAAATTTTTAAAAGAAAACACTGCGAGTCTTAAAGTTTTAAGAGGCTCATAAATTCCGTTGATAAATGAGTGAAGATAATTACAACAAATGCTATTGTGGGGGTCAGTATGAAGTTGCCCCAAAAAATACTAAAATAAATACTCGTTGTTACCGAGGGAGAGTGGTGAGAGAGTTCTGATGAGAAATAAACAACCCAGGCAATTGCTCATCAGAAAAACATAAACAGAGCGGGAAAGGTCGGATCAAGTTAGAATAATAATACTAAGGTCTCCGACTATTAAATACCTTGTAGTTAAAAGAGCTTCCCAATTGGTGAGGCTTAACTATGTTAAGTCAATTATGTTAAAAACTTTATAATTTATAAAAAATTCATTATGAATTAATGGTTTTTGAAATTAATGAATTATTATTTAAGTTCCTTATAAGCTATATCTATCTATCTATATGATATAATCCTTACATTCGTGTTACAAACGTTAAGATAAAACCAAAATACCTTTTCATTGGGCATAACATTAATAGTGGGTGTTAAAAGTTCCCACGGTCCAAAACTGGAATACCTGAGAGAGCGCGAGAGAGTGTTCAACTTAGAGAACACATCACGGGGATGCTACAGTTACATCCGGCGAGCAACCCTCTCAACTGCTTGTGTTCTAATTGGAAGAGAGTGAATCCCCCCAGACAGAGAGAGTGAGAGAGGGCGCCAGAATGAACGATGGGGTTTTCAGGCGTCGTTTGTTCTGAGCGGGCAGAGTTCGTTTTCGACTGTTGTTGGCGGCGGTTGTGTCGCGTGTCTCTCTGCCGAGAGATTTGTGTGTGTGTCTCGCGCGCGTTTTACGCCCTGCGCCTCGCCCCCCATTTCCAATTGGAGAAACCTCCGAATGTGAATTTTGTATAATGTTTTTGTAATAACATGGATATCTCATGTTGAGATTTTCAGCCAGGCGAATGAAAATGCAAGCGGTATCCCGAAAATCGGTGTTAACGTGTGTGCGAATGCAACAATAAACGAAAGCAGCAAAAGAGATAAAAGTGAAAATAAATAAATAGTAGAGAAGGCGTGCTAAAGCACGAGAGCAAAAGGAGATTGCCAAGCAGACGTATAGACGTAGTGCAACGAACCCTTTTACGCGGACCAAGGATTCACCACTTACCACTAACCAGTGAACAAATACCACCCCCCACCTCTATTGCTCCTGGGTGTGTTTCTGTGTGTCCCGTTGACTCATCGTTCCCAGGAAGCTGAACAACGGTATAGCGGTCTACCACACAGAAGCTCAGAAAAAAGAGCAGCAGGAATATCGATTTTACTTGCCTTTACTTATACACCACCCACCACCCCCACCATCCATTGAACTGCACTTGGGTGAAGGAGAAAAACAGCAGAAGCCATTAAAGGAGACGTGTCAATTAAAGAAAAACAGAAGAGAAGGAGGATAACGGATAGCTTATACCTCATTGGAAATCTCAGCAACATTTCGCAAGGAACAAAAGCCAATCTCAAATGGTAAAAAAACACCGTAATCCATCAGAGCAGATAAAAAAGGGGCACTTAAGATCTATTGGTTCTCAAGTTACCCTTACAGTGGTCACTCAAACGAAACGTCTAAGAGTTTTTAACAATATTAAATGTGATTTTTTGATTTTGAGATAAAAAGTTATGATAAGATTGTAGTGAAACCATTGTAAGGGTATGGTTGTTAAATGTGATATATTTTTATCATCACTTTTGACCCGCGCCCCTAAATCAAACAATATATACAATGGCGTACCCTTTTTTTTGGCCCAAAAATGTTGAGCTCTGAAAACAGTTTGCTTTGTACTTGATCAGGTAATGTCTTCGAGGGGGGATTACTGTAGTGTCTTGGTATCGAATCACAAATAAATGTCAACAGCGATTATGAGTAAAAGGCAGTGGCATGGAAAATTTACGCCTTAGTGGAGTCCAAAAATAAAACGCGTCTGGGAAAAGGACTAGGAGTCGATAAAGGAAATGACATTTATAAATGAATTACATGAGAAAGACCGACCTGGAAAAGCTCTGTTATTTTTCTTATATTAAAAATGCATGAAATTTTCTACACTTTCGTTGCGTACAAAGGGTATACTTAAACGATGAATAATGAAGGTTTCCAGTTTTAATATTTCCATGAATTTCAAATATGGCAGGCCACAAATTATTTTGGAACAGATGAAGTTATAAAAGTGTTTACAAAAATGATTCATTTGAGAACGGGCTACATATTATTTAAGCTGCAGTTTCCGTTTTGTTTTCGTTTCTTTATCATCCATTTATGTGGAGAGCCCCTGCAAACATTTATCAGCTCCCATTGTATGCAAAACAAAAGCTCCGCCTCTTCCTCTTCTCGGTGGAGAACGGTGGAGAATGCATAAAAATAATTTACGTGGCGAACTATGCTCAGTGGCTCAAGCTTTAGTTCAAGTTGATATGTTTTCGTATTGTTTGTACATCATCTCTGCTGCCCGACGGATGTGGTTTGATAATAGCCGAAAGAGCGGGACAGAAGGTAAATAGTAGAGATGGAAAGGTACACAAAAAGAAACATGTTGGCTAAATTGGAAAGGCATTATCGGTATTTTACTATAATTAAATATATAAAAACAGGATGTGGCAGTGGTTGTGTATTAGGCAAAATCGAGTGATTGGTACTTCTTTAAAAATAATTATAATAGATTTCTTTGAGCGTATGGGAAATGGATCTCTTAAACAAAACTGACCTTTTCCTTTTAGAAAGTTAACCATTTGTAAGCCAAAAAGTGTTTAAAAACGTATGTATATTTGTTAGATTTTTTTTAAGAATTTATATGGCATTTTAAACATTTCATAAAATGTCCTACATTTTTTTCGTGTGCACCGGGGGGAGCAACAATGTTGTCAAGCTGAGTGCGTCGGATGCAGTCACATGTAACTGACAGTCAGTCAGAGTCATTTAGTCAGTCAGTCATTCAGAGATGACGAAGGGGAGAGTGGTGTTTAGTTTCAGTCTCTTTTTTCTTTGGCGTTTTCAATTTTATTTTGCGCTGTTTTTTTGCCGCCGCCTCTGTTGCTGCAATTCACAAACTCGTGCCAGGGTTCGCCGATTCAAAAATAGATATTCGTGTCTACAATTGCGGTCAAAAAAAATGTTTTCTAATATTTTACAAGATAGGCGCAATTCTGGTTGAATTCGGATCATTTATCTATTGCTTACAAATCCTCGAAAAATGTTTTAAGCATTCAAATGTCTGATTTATAAATCATATTTTTGTAAAATATTTCATTAGTTGCTCTAGATATATTGTTTTTTTCGATGTTCCATTATTTTGACTCTGGCTGTATCCCTGTTTGTTGAAAAATCAACCCCAAATGCAAACTGCAAACCCAATGGCCATCCGCTTTGATGTTGTTGTTCGACTCTGCTTTGTTTTGGTCTCTGGCTATTTTTGCCAAGATCTGTAATTGAGTGAACCCCTCGGCAGAAAAAAGCAAACACCACCCACGCGATTTTCTGGAGGAAAGGTCACCTGCTCTATATATAGACAGATGATGTGGGCCGCCCCAATTAGCCGCCCCATCATACTTGGATGTTATTTCTTTATAATTGAGGCGCTTGTATACACAAACACGAAAATGTTTGATAATTGCCCGTCTGCCATTATAATACTATAATATTTCATCGTTTAATGAGCTAAATTTCTGACGCTGTTTTTTCTTGGTCTGGGTATTTTCTGATGAATCACTCGATTCGAAAAGGTAAAACTCAGTCGTATGCAAATGTTGTTTCCTCCCAGAGTCGTGTTCTGTTTCTCTCGGTCTTGGTCTCGTTTTCGTTTGGCATTCGTTGTAATAATAATCGTGAATGAAATGAGTGTGCTCAGGTTCTGGGGCTTGGTACGAACCGAGTGCAATATATGTGCATATTGATTAGACGAAGGCATCTCAAACAATTCAATTACAAATGTGTACATATGCGCAAATGGGTCTGGGTTGTTGGGTCTTCAAGCTTGAAGGACTTTTTCTAATCAGTTCTGGTCTCAAAGTTCGACTTGGAGAAGCTTTGTTTCATTTGTGGAACAAGCAAGCATATTTTCTTATCGCTTTAAGTAATATTTAATGATAATTAACATATGCAATCTTTAGAGTAAACATGGCTATGCAAACGTTGATCTAAAAAATAAATAAATAATTAATTGAAACTTTGTTTTTGGAATATTGCTATAATATTTTGATATTTCCAAGGAATTCTTCAATTGTTATTCAGTTTTGAGAGTAAAAATACATTTTGAATCAGATTTACTCGGAATCGGAATCATCATTGCCTTTTATTAATATTTATAGTTAGCAAAAATAAATACAAATATTTGTTTTCCATCTTTAAATGGTTTACTTCGACCTTCAGGAAAATAATTGAAATGTACATTTCCATTTGAAAATGCTTCGCTGCACAGAGCAAACGGATCTAATGAATTTCTACTCGCAATCTACGAATAATTCATGCTCGAATTAGGAGCTTTGTTCCGATTGCATCAAGTTTATGGCTTCGCCTCGGGAATAAAATCCTAGATATCCCCCAAGAATGACGCATGCCAGTCGAACGTGCTCAATTATCGACGGACTTCGTTTGTGGTTTATTTGATTGTGCCTGATTTAATTTTCGTGATGCGTATTTGATTGTTTGGGGTTTCGATGCATTGGTAGTTTAATTTCCAGGCATCTCATATACAATTTGATACACTTGGCCACGCGAGGCACGTTCCAGAACCGAGACCTCTGGACCCGACCTTTTTCTCCTTTTCTCACGCATGACCAACACGGCTGACCTCTCCTCAAATAATGTGTTTTTCTTAGCCGAGATTAACTGTCTCAAAGACCCACCGACCAAATGACATTTCTCTTCGCACGAATTTGGCCAAAAACAAGTTATGTAATTGGTAATGGAGCCGGGCCAGGCTGTAATTGAGCAAAACTGCAAAATTGTCGGAGTTGGCCTGAATTTATGGCTAAACTCAACATGAAATGGGCTGGGCCAGTTCATCTCCGACGAGGTAAATGCCATAAAACTGACGGGAAAAAGGAAAGCGCAACGCAGTTTCCACACCAGAGACATGAAAATATTTATCTAGGCAAAATATTGTAGAGTTGGCTTCAACGAATGGGAAATACTCTTATACAAATCCTTACAGAAAGGTTTTAAAGGAAATTAAATAATAATTGATTTGGTTTTTTTTTTATAAAATGAATTTAAAAGATTAAGAATTTGTGCACACCATTTTATATATTTTCCTCTTTTTGAAAATGTAATTTTTTGTATTCAATTAGGGTTTTTATTTATTAGTATTACATTGAGTTAAGTTTGAGAATTTAGTTTTAATCTTGACGAGGATCTTCATGTTCGAAGTTTGTTTGTATAAAAAACTTTTCCTGTTGCTTTCCTTTGTTAGAGTATTTTTCCTTGGCGAAAACCTGTGCGCAGCTGTCAATAGGCGTGGAAGACTAAGGCCCAAAATCAACAACAACAAACTAGTTGTTCGCAATAACTTCCTGGTAAAAGTTGAACACATCTCGAAATGGGGGGCCCGAATGATCATACTTGGGATGTTGTTTACGATTATAGGCCGGGATGAACGGCGCTGCTAAAACAATATCGAGGAATTGTTAAACAAAGATTGCCCGTAAATTTGCCCCCGGGCATTTTGGGGAAATGTGAATCGGGGGTTTCAAGGGGTTGGCGCTTCCCATTTAGCCAAAAATGGATGAGTAAATAGTGAGCGCCACTTGAAGTACAAGTCGCTTGTCACTTTTTGTTTGTATATTTGTTGCTTTTTTTTCTATTTTTAGGTATATATTTTTTTTTTTTTTTTTTTTTTTGGGAGCTCATAAACATCAAATACAGCTGAACAATGCGAGTGGTTAGTGCTCGTGTGTATGTTTTTTTGGGAGTCAAATCGTAGCCAAGGTCAGGGGCTCTGTGAACGAACGGAGAAGACAGCTCAAATGGGTTGAGGGTCGCAGTCAATCAATGAACCGCAGCCCGAAACCCAAGATCAAGTACAAAGCAACCTCTTCAGAGTTGAACACCCCCTCCAAAAAAAAAAAAAACTATAAGTGTGTAAATAAACCCCCTTCCTCCCCTGAAAAAACTTGCAGAATTTCACAAGTCGCGCCAACTGCAAATGCCCGCATAGCCAAAAGCACCAGCAGAAGCCCGCTCTGATCAAGAGTCACACCTGCGCCTATCAGTTGCAGGACCTGACAGGATATAACCGCGCCCTAATGCCTCCGCTCGACAACACGGACTTCAGCAGTGCCTTTCGGCAGGGGAACAACAACACCACCAGCCAATCCTGCGCCTATCACCAGCAGCAGGATCCGAAGGATTCGAAGAGGCAGTACCACCATCACACTTGTCCAAGGCAAAGGAAAAAGTCCTCGACGCCGAACCCTCCAGCTTATATGTGCCAGCAGCACCAGGAACCCCAGCAGCAGCGAAGATCCCGCTCTGCATCGGCGAAACCTCGAAGGAATAGCTCCTATCACTCCTACGATGATCTGGATGTCTCGTCAGCGGTTCTCAATGCGGAACGCAAGGTGGTGGCCAGCTTGAAGTACCTTTGTGCCTGCACGGGAGCCACCTTGAGGAATCTCTCCAAGAAAACCAAAGACCTGCACGCCAAAAACTATACCTACACGAAGGTAAATTGAGGAACTATTAAGCATGTTGTCATCAGTTCAAATTTTCAATTTTAAAAATATATTATTAAGACTAATGCATTCCCAAGGTTACGTATTTGAACTAATTTAATAAGCACTAAATACGAATAATTAAATTTATAATATTTAGTAATACTTCTATATATTAATAGATATTTCTTTCTGTTTTATAAATTAATTATTGCTCTTTACTCTACCCCAATACTATATACAAAGGTTTCGCATTATTTTCTATTTAGGTTTCCTTTGCGTAAAAATTTAATTACATAAAAGCATCTTTATAAACAGAAAACTTGTAATTTTTGTCTGCTTTTTCCATTTCCCACGACTTTTAAGCTTTTGTGTGACTTCACCTAATGTGAGACACTTGTCGAGTTACAGATACCTGAGTCACATCCGGCTTAATTATGTTTACCCAATTGGTTGTCTAATTGGCACTAATTAATTGCTTCAGTTGCATGCAAGAATTTAAGACGTGGAGGAAGGGGATAGACAATCAATTAAAGCTCAATTGCTTAGGCAATTTATCTGTTCATGGCTGACTCCGCACTAGTAAATACTTCTAACATTTATTTTTATTCGAAATAAACGTTTCTTTTTACAACACAAAAATAATTCAAACTTGATACCTATATATGTAGTATAAGTTAGTACCATTATACATAGTAAGTACTACATAGTGAAACTTGTACAATGCTAAATAATTGTCTGATAGCCAAACATATCACTTGATTCGTTGAGAACTTTAACCTAGTGATAATAATAGAACAGAGGGATTCACAGTCGGAAGTGAATGAATGAAATGGTCTCCGCGAAATCATTTAATCTTATTTCCTAAAATAAGTAACAATCTCATTTGATTTTCTACAAAGAGAGTTTTTAACTGAAATCTCTGTCAATTGTTAAGTGACTCAATGATGAGTTTACCGATCAAAATTCCGGCTTGCAGCCAATAAATCAGTGTCTACTTAAACATGATTTACTACAGAATTCATTCCTTTAAATCATTTTAAAGTATCAGTACTAGTATTTTCTTCACTTTTTGACGCAAATGGGGAATTGAACTGAGCTGCCATAATGCGTCATTAATTAAACAGCGAAACCGAATGAAAACAGCAGCGCGTATAAGGCATCCAAAACACAGAAAAAAAACTGCCAAATAAATAACAAATAAATTAAATAAATACGTATACGCTATATATGTGAATATTCCACAATGCGAATCAAGAACAGCGGCAAAAGTTTTTGGCAGATGCCGCTAAGGAAATTCGCTGCCGTGCCGATGATCGTGAATCGGAATTGATTAAATGCTGCCTTCACATTGTATATGTACTGACATATATGCACATACATTTATATATATATTCGCCTAATGAATTTGGGAAGGGGAAGTGTGTGTAAATCAGCCAGCCGAAAAATAAAACAGAAAGCGGCAATTAAGCTCAAGCATACAACAATTAGATGAAAACAATTGCAATTTTGTTTCTTATGTTTTGGGATTTTTTAGCAGGAACATCGTTTGCCCAGCTGTTGTTATTGAATTCCGTTTAGCGGGGGACTCACTAATCGCAGGCTTATTTTTTTAAGTGCAAATGGATCGCAAGATTACCCCATTCGGTATGCCCTTACATTGCCACATCTTGTCTTCTATTTTTGCAAGGCCATTTGGAAGTGTTTCAGCTGTTTCCAGATCCATCTCCGAGCAAACAAAAATTTATGCACAATTACCCAAAATAACAACAAATCGCCCTCTTGCCTGCCACTTAACACGCCCTGGGGAAAAATGGTGGCTCGTTTTGTAGTTTCCATGTTTTTACGAAATATTAAAGTACTTCAGTGAAAATTTACGAAATGCTGGCGAAGTGAACTAAACATTTGCTCAAATTGGTTCGCTTTTGTTGGTGTAATCAAAGCGCATGCGGGCAATTAATTGGATCAACATGAAGTTCGTGTCTGTCAGTCTGGGATGGATGACCCCTCCTCATGTACGTGTGTGTGAATTTTCGTGTGGCAGACCCCCTCCCCCTTTTTTTTACCCCCTCCTACCCCCCATCAAATCATGTTTATGTTTTTGCATTCCGTTTGGGATTCTCATTTGGGGTCAGCATGATGTTGTTTCTATTGTTCCTGTATCTACACAGGGAAATCATTTATCCTTTTATTATTAACTTATTTTGATGGAAAATATATAATATAATGTTCTGGAAAAGTAAAAAAAAACTATATATGTATACCTATATTATATAAAAATATAATGTTGTATCGATTTTTGAAAATGATAATTTTGTGAAACTTAAAAAAAGTAAAGTAAAAAAAATGTTAAGCAAAAATACTTTTTAGAAGTTTTAAGAACAAGCTCTTGTATTTATTTATTTTTTTTTAATATTAATTTTTCATCCGAAATGAAGGAACTTTTTTTCGCTGTGCGGGGGAAATCTTTTTATAGTGACTTCTGTTAATCCACAGCTTTGTTGTAACTTTTGTTGCTGTTTATTATTGGGGGGCGCCAACACTCCAACACTCTCCGAGTTTGCGTGCCTTTCCCCTTGTGGTTGCTGTTGTTGCCCGTTTATTCATTCACTTCTCGTTTAATGCTTTTTCACGCTTTTGGCATTGCTGCGAGTAAATTTCAATTTAAATACTTGTGCACCCATTTATGTGGGCCCGTCTGTGTGTGGTATTTACATAGTTTTTACATAAACACAATAGGTATTTTGTAAATCGCTGCCTTTGTTTGTTGCATGAATTTCCAATTAGAATTTTAATGCTTCGCCGTTGATTAAGCGAAAATATGTTAGGCATTTTCCGGGTGCCTAGGGCCTTGGGAAATAAGTGGTATAAATACTTAAATAAATGCGTTTGTAACGGAGCTCTTTGTACGGAAAAGACATGACGAAAGTCAACAAGTTTTAATAAGCAATTTAGGACTAAAATCTGAAATTTCACAATCTCTCATGTTATTTTAATTTCGCTTTTCACTTCCAATTAGGCTGGGCAATTTCGGCAACATTTTCATTTTCATCTCTTTAGAAACACATTTAGTTTTGCTCCAAGCAACAAATTAGCAAAGAATTTATGTATCAATTAAAATACCACGACTAGACATGAACAAATGTTGTTTGGGCCGTAACATTGCCAAAGATGCCACACGAAACGGAAATGGAAATGCCAGACAACCGGATTTTTCACAAAAACAAACAATTTTCTGATTCAAAACAATTGGCAAAATCTAAAGACATAATGTTTATATTGGAAATATTTAAAATTTGTTGAACTCGCATTAAGGGGAAAAAATTAAAAATACGTCGGAAATTGTGTCTAAGTTTAGACTTATGATAAATTCGATTGCTATTATATTGGCCGTGATCTTTGACTTTGACACAGATTTTAAATTTTGCTTAAGCAGCATAAATAAATCAATTTTTTTTATTGAATATTAACGAAAAGTTTTGAACTATAAATAAAAATTTATTTTTGCACACTGGGGTTTCGTTTGGAATAATTTATGATAGGCAAACATAATTTTATTCCTATTCAACACAGAAATTATGAATTCGTATCTTACCTGTTTTATAAAATATAAGAAAATAGTTTTAGCATACCAGCACAATTTTCCACATAAAGTTTAGGCGAAAGCTAGCTTCCTGAAGTTACAAAATGTAAAACAGGCAATCAACTAAAACTAATCCACTTTCCGTTTTCATTATTTTACAGCCCACGTGGCGCCTTTGGGGCGAAGAGCACGAGAAGAATGCAATTTTCACCGTTTACCTGAAGAAAGTGCGATACCACCGACCAACGCCCACGGCGAGCAATGTAAGTAATCCCCAAAATCAATTACAAGGATAACATCTTTAGATGGAAACTTTTTCTTAACACCTAGATTGTGGCTACTAGTTATTAAACTTAGCTCAGAACGATTTTAGTTGTCTTGAAAATTGTTTAACTTGTTTACAGTTGTTAAGACAATAAATGATTTGTAGAAGAGCTTAATTAATTTTATTAAATATTGTACATTTAGAATGTAACAAGCAATTAGAAACTGGTAACTGTATTTAAATATTCTAGTTTAAATATGTATCCTAAAATATGTTTAATTCGTTGCTCTTAATTTTCTTATTAAATATAAACCTAATTCCTTTTCTGACCTTTCTTTTATGCAGGACTCAGATGATGAGATTTCCCATCTGGAGTGGGAGACAGTGAGAGTTCGCTTTGTGAAGGCGGCTACCTTGGCCCGATTGGTGGAGGCTCTGGCCACCGACGATGGGGAGCTGGAGTCCACCTTCATTAACGTGTTCCTGTCCACGTATCGCACCTTCTCCACACCCAAACAAGTGCTCAGTTTGCTGACGCAGCGCTACGATGCGCTGCACGACAAGCATCTGGAGGAGTTGGAGCAGGCGCAGCAGAATGGCCAGGACATGGATCCCGCCTACGATCCCCATGCCTCCATCCACGAGCAGCACAAGAAAACTCTAGTCTCGGCGCTGCACGTCTGGCTGGATGGATTCCCGGAGGATTGGCAAGAAGATAACCTGCAGCAGGTAAGAAAAAATATATGGAAATATGTACAAATTTAATTAATAATTAATTATATTTTATGCAGATTCTAGCCTTTGCCACCAAGCGACTGAAACGATCCGATCTGCACATCAAGGTGTTGAATCGTCTGGAGCGACTCATCCGACAGTCGGTCTATGGAAATGGCGGTGGAAATGGTGGCTCAGAGAGCAATGGTCTCTCGTGGCTTTCAGCAGCTGGTTCGCAACAGATGCAGCAGTTCATGATTCCCACGCACTATGGCTCTTCGTACGACCTCACGGATCAGTTCAATGGCCTGTATCTCTCGCCAATGGGCCATGGACCCATCTATCGTGGACCAACTCACTTCCTGCAAGCCTTCCGATTTCCACACGTGCCTGTCCGTCATTTTGCCGAGCAGCTGACCCGCATGGACACGGAGTTGTTTAAGCGATTGATTCCCCATCAGTGCCTTGGACACACGTGGGCACGAAGGGATAGCGGAGGATCGGAGACTGTGGTGGCCACCATCAACCAATTCAATGCGGTGCTCTTTCGAGTGGTGTCCAGTATCCTGATCGATAGGCTGAAACCGCAGGTGGGTTAATTAAAAACCCTTTTTTCATAGGATTTTTTAAAGAATTTTTTCTATTATTAATTTAATTTTTAATTGATTTATTAGGAGCGCGCTCTGAACATTTCACGTTGGATTGACATTGCCCAAGAGCTGCGCATGCTCAAAAACTTTAGTTCACTCAAGGCCATTATTTCGGCCCTGAATTCCAATTCCATATACCGCCTCTCCAAAATCTGGGAAGTGCTGCCTAAAGAAAGGGTAAGTTCTAATAATATATTCAATTAAAAGGGGTTATAAATTATTTTAATATTTATTCCTAATAGATGGAAGTCTTCACGGAGCTGGCGAGGATTTGCTCGGAGGACAATAATGCTTCCACTCTTCGCGAAGTACTGAAACGTGAGGGAACGGCCAAGAATCCAGATCCTAGCAGCGATCAAAGCGATCGGCATCTGCAGAAGCTCATCTTAAATCTAGGCACTCAGACATCCCACGGAACGATACCCTATCTGGGTACCTTCCTCACCGATCTTACCATGATCCACACGGCCAACCCTGATTACCTCACCGAAAATAAGCTTATTAACTTCGACAAGAAGCGCAAGGAATTCGAGGTTTTGGCGCAAATCAAATTGCTTCAGGGAGCGGCAAATACGTATAATCTCCAAGCGGATGCCCTCTTTGATCACTGGTTCAACTCGATGCCCGTTTTTGATGAGAGGGAGGCATTCGAGCTGAGTTGCCGACTGGAACCTCCGCCGCCGGCTCCCCGGAAATCGGTGGTCAGCACCAACACCTCGCTAACGAATACGACCGCCTCGTCGACGGCTTCCATAATGGGCCATCGGAAGACTGACTCCATACACTCCAATTCGAGCAGTGGGGCGGGATCGCAGTTCTATTGTGAACTGAACAGTAGCACCAGCTCAAGGCACAACTCCCTGGATCGGGATGCCCACCATCAGCACGCCTCTTTGATGTCCGCCTCGAGTAGTGTATCCAATCTGTCCTTGGACTCCAGTAATTCTGGTGGGCGGCAATCCGGCAAGCTGACGCATTCCCAGTCCATGGGAAATGGTCTTAAATCTCATGGTAATGGCACTTCAAATGGTGGATCTCCGCACATAAATGCTCAGCTGGTGCAACCAACAAGTGGAACTCCCCAATCGGCTCCCGATTTCTATATCATCCGCGTGACTTATGAAACGGACAACATAGAACTCGATGGCATTGTACTTTACAAGAGCATTATGCTCGGAAATAATGAGCGAACGCCGCAGGTGATCCGAAATGCTATGCTAAAGTTGGGACTGGAAGATGATCCGGATAGGTTTACCCTGGCGCAGGTTTTACCCGACAAAGAACTGGTAATGCCGAAGAATGCGAATGTCTACTATGCGGTCAATACGAACTACAACCTCAACTTTATCCTGAGACCGAGGAAGGAAGAGGGCGTGGCTGGCAGCTAGTCCACAGCCGTGCCCCTGTCCCAATTGTGGTGTCTGGGATACGAGGGCGAGGAGTAAAAGTGAAGAAGGATTACTTTTTTGGGGGGAATTGTACATAGCTAGAGCTTGACTCGCCCATGACAAAACTGGATAAACCAATTTCTATTTAGGTTCGTAGTACGTTTAAGTTATTTATTGAAAAGTGAAAGAATCATAGAAGCAATGATTTCGATTAGTTCGATTACCGATTATTTCGATGAATATCTTTAGATTCAAACCTGTCAATTAGCACTTAGCAAAACTTTTGTAATCTCTGATTTTTCCCAAGCCTAGAGCTCGTTGTATAAGTCCATTGAAAATCCAACCCAAAACATATATATTATATAGAGACTCTACTGGAATATTTGCTGATATTTACATAAACACAACCATATATATTTACGTATATATTTATATATACAACAATTGATATTCTACGTGTGGTACAATAATTTGGGATCTTGAAACAGATATTACTTTGGTTTAAGGATCCTCGTTGTCTTTACTTTCAACTGAGGACTTTCGAACACAAAACAACTAAGCATATTTGTATAGATGTTTTTACCCACTGTACGTGTATTATAAATACAAAATTAAAAATAAGTACTATTTGTAACTGTTTCCAAATGGAGTGCACAACAACAAATAATGTTTATCAATAACTTTAGCGTGTAAAGAAATTGTATTTCAGATTTTGTAAGTTATCTACATTGAAAATTAATAAGAGAATGAAACAATTATACACTAAGGAACCACTTCGATTTATACATATTAAATATGATAGTTATATAAATGCAAAGAGAAGTAAACAATAGAAGAAAAACAGAGTAATAATGTACATATATAAATGAAAAGCGATAATTTGTGTTCTTCTGCAAAATAAATTGTACCAAAAGAAAGCATAATAAATTGTCTTTTAACATTACTGAAAAGGATTTGTTCAAAGTAAGTACCTCAATAATAATTTATTTAAGAAATATCTGTTTGAAATTTATTTTTTTAATTTTATTTTTTTTATTCTTATGGATAATATTTCCCACCAAAATAATATTTTTGGTTTCCTACCTAAACAGAACGAAATACAATGTCAATTTTTAAGGATTTTCTGATGGGACTGCGGATATCCCAAGCAACCCATCTGCGTCAGGAAATTTGTCATTCCATTAAAGGTATTAGTAATCCAACAAAACAGATTCCCAACTTTGATTAGCCTGACTTGGCTATGTCAAAACTTAACCCCCAACAATTCAAGGGAAAAGTTTAACCCATTTCGATGTGAAAAAGCGAAGAAGGACGGAAAGTGGAAAATCTGATTATCAAGCAGACGATGCCAAGAGAACTTGGCCAAGGCTTCAAACCAAATCAGCAGCCACCAGGCTGAAGGAAGAAGGGGTTAGAAGAAAGGACCAAGTTAGCGGGTCAAAACATCTCATTACATTTGCAGGCTGACACACACCCACACACCCAAACACACACAGACACACACAGATACAAACAGATACAAAAACACAACCGAGAAGAAGGCAGTAAAACTGAAATAAATTGCTTTTTTGGCTTTTTAACAACTTTCGGTCGGAAACGAAAACAAGTTGCACCTCCGGCTGGCAAGAGCCGCCTTTAACTTTCGCTGAAAACAAATTTCGTTATCCTTTTCCCCCCTTTTCGGCGCGTATAATTTTTCCTGCCCACACAAACTTTAATTAGATCACTTCAATGACAAAAAAATAAATCTCGTGCCGCAATAATAAAAACCACCAGCGGCAAACAAATGGAGATGTTAGGGCGAAGGGGGCGTGGCAGTGTGTGGGGCGGGGAGAGAACTTGAAAAGCTCTCGAAAAACAAACTTTCCCAAACTAGTCGGTGAAAATCCGCATCAAGCATCAAATGGAAATGGAAATAAGTTGACTTGACTTGACGTTGAAGCTGCTTAAAACGGGCTGGAAAGTGGGTGGCGACATCAATGTGGAGTGCTGCCAAAGGGGCGAAGGAGTGGGCCATAGTGAAAGCTCCGGGGTTAACAATGACGTCATAGTTGTGCAAGTGAAGAGCACACAAAGAAAATCAAAAGCAAATCAGCTCTAGAATAATCTATGAATTGTTTTCTTTAACCCTATTAAAAATATTAAAATTTTAATGATTACAAAAAATCAATCAATAAAGTTTTTATACATATTTTACATCTCTTTTACAATTTAAAAAGAAATAGTGTACTCAAAAAATAATAATTGAAATATAAGTACATTTACAGAAAAGATTTATAGGGTAAAAATATAATAATACCCACATTCAAAGTATTTCACTTTGGTGACATATCCCAACTATGAGAACACATTGATGTGGGTAATAGCCATCTTGTTAGCCAACATTTTTATTTGTGCAGCAGAAGCTTAACCGCAGGGGGTGGGGATAGTGAAGGAGGTGAAACCAATTTGAAGCGTACAAGCGTGTTTCGTCATAACTGAGTACGAATAATCGATAATCTGAAGCAGACACAATGACGCAGTTAGAATGACATAATTCCACACATACCCACAGGGAAAATTGATAAGACAGGGTCACAACTGCAGGTCAAAACAAGAAATTCAATTAGAAAGTCCTGGAAGAAAGGAAGGGGGTCTAAGGGTGGCAGTATCATGACGACAGTCTAGTTTGGCCTTCTCCAATATTCCATTCGGCCACGCCGCACACAATCCCCACTCAGAGCGGGCTACACCCTCTTTCTTAACGATTCCCTCGACCATATACCCACCATATATTGCACGTGTACATTTCCATCGACACCAGGTGAAACCTTCAAACAAAAAAACAGCCAAACACAAAAAATACAACAAAAAACGGATAATAAGCAACAATGCCTGGTATCTTAAATACCCTTGAAAGCCAATATTTCTCGGGTTGATGGTTTTTTAAATGGCGAAAAGTTATTGTTTACAAGTTTCATTGATTTATAAAATATTATAATGTTTATTTTCCTATATTACTTATAAATTATAGGTAATATTATTATTTTAAGGCTCGCTAAGAACAGAAGTGTTTATTAAGCATCTTTTAAATAGTTTAGAAACAAACGTTTTTAGCACAAAGATTTAAAAATTATTGGAAAAATAATTTTTGTGGCATGTTCAAGCTTTGATAGTTTGTAAACTTTTTTGTCAAGTTGTTGGGTAAAAAACTAACACCAAAAGAGGATAAATTTGAGTATCCTAGGCAAGCGTATAAAATCAGCAAGCCAAAGGAATCCAATCGGTATTTTCAGTTGCCTGCTTTTGAGCGCTTTTTCTCTGGCAGGCGAGAATGCAACAACGTGTCGGGCCCTCACTCACACTTTAACCCTTTCTCCTCCATGCTCACATACACACATATACACATGCACAGCCTCCCTAGAGAGCGTAAAGGACCTTTGCTACCTGCCAAACTGCTCGTTCTCTGCCTCTTCTTAATCGTAGAGCTCCTGTCACACATTTTTGACGTTTCTTTGCCAGCTGTGTTGAGTTTCTGCGTGGGAGAGTTGGCCCGCAAAAGAGAGAACTCCGACGAGGAGAGAGCTTTCCTGCAAGCTCTGGCGTTACCTGGTTCTTTTGGGTCCTAGCAATTGGGCCTCAGTTCGCATTTCGGACTATTGAGTGCAACTCACTCTCTTTGGGGAAATTCGAGAGGCAGAGGGAGATGAAAAGAAAAATGGGAAAGTGGCTGGGGAGGCTTTTGATGGGCGCGGGTTTGTTGGATGGGTTTTATGGCTACACCAAGACACTTAATTGGGCAAAAGCTACAATAAAATGTTGCATTAAGCCATTGAGGCTACGAGGACTTTGACCAAACAATTGCTATCTGTAACATTTAATTTTAATAATATCAATTTAGGATTTAGATAACAAAATCACAAAAGTAGAACTTGTAAGTCTAACATTTTGTATATATACACAGAGAAATAAAAATATTTTTAAACTCCATTGTTAGGAATTTTCACTAAGATATTCACATTTTCATTTTAAAAGTTTAAAATATTTTTTTTTTCAAGAAATTTTGTTTGTATGTATGTATATAAATGTCCAAGTTTAAAAATAATTAACTTTTTTCACGGAAAATTTACGTTTATGAAAGTAATTTAATAAATTTACTAATAATCTTTAAAGGATTTATATAATAATATGCAATGACACCTGCATTTTTTCCAAGTGCACAATTACGTCTACATTTTAGGTGCATGTGGACCTGGTGCCCATAACAAACGTAACAAACGTAACGAAAACAATTACACGAAAGAAATCCTCAAAAAGCACACGGGAAACGAGACTGAGAGTACACCCCCTCTATTTCTTTATCCTGCCACTCCTCCCTTCGTCCACCTGCTCAGGGACTGCTCAGTGAACATTAAAATAACAAAATCCAAACAACGCAAACTTTGAGTGCAAGACCAACAAGAGAATCGTAGTACCCAGGGCCAGAGAGAGATACACCAAGAACATTTTAATTTATTTTCATTAAAGAAGCTTCTCGAAAATGATTTTTATATGTTGTTTAATAAAATTTGTATTGGCATAACATTTTTTTAATAAATATTTCAATACAGACATTCTTCACCTCAGAACAAAGTATTATGGTAGCTATGCTTATACTATTTAATATCTTAAAATTGTTCCTTGTGTAAAAATAGAACAAGAGAGAGCGCGAAGCTCGCCAGGACGTCGCCAGTCAGTCTCGACGGGGATTCCGCTCTCTAACGGTATTGCTCTCTGCGTCTGCATGGAAGCCTACAAAATCGGGGAAAGCTTTTGGGCCGAGGCCTTTGCGAAAGCGAAGCCTCCAAAGTAGTCGGAGAAGTGGAGCCAAACGGTCAAGACGCGGAGCTCCGCTGAAAAATTAAACAATATACAGAAGAAGAGAGCGAAGGGGAAGAAACTACAAAATCGCAGCCCAAATCGCGCTTCGTCGAAAAGAAAAAAGTGGGCAAAAAAATAATTCTAGAAGGCTCGACCGTATACACCAAAAAAAAAAAACGAAAAATAAGTGTTTGGATATGCAAGTTAAACAAATACGCCAATTATGGGCAGTTTAAGGCGCAAGAAGGAAAGAGACAGGGCAACTCTGGCTCTTCCATGTTGTTGTGTGTAATGTGTGAAACGATTTTCCTCCTCCAACAGTTTTTTTTTTTGGCAATATGCATGGGGTATGTAGATACATCCAAGTACAGGCCGAAATAGAGCCACAAGGAAGAGCTCCTCAATAAATAAGTAACAGAAAAAAATCAGCGAAAAAACAGAAACAGGAACAGATGAGGGTTACATTTTGAGGGAAAACACCAAGGAAATAATAACCTTGAAGGCTTTTGGCCAAGGCTCTCAACTTGCTGTTCGAGAGGCTCGCGTACAACATGGCGTATGCTTAATAAAACCAAAATAATATAAGTGAGCAAATATGAAAACATGTGCAACAAAGTGTGCGTGCGCGTGTGTGGGTGCCAAATAAAGAATTAAGCAAATAAATAAGCGATTCGACTCGACTCCACTCTAAGCGATTCCCGATGACGCATTCGAGAAGAGTAGGGCAGAAGGTTAAATTACACAAAACGTCAAATTCGCCACGTACGACAGCCGTTTCGGAGTCGTTAGTCCGAAATTCGGTTTCGGAGTCCTCCGTCGGGATACGGAGTATCCAGATAATAGGCGTGCAGAGAGCACAAACTACAGAGCACCCAACATTTTCCAACTAATCCTTGCTATAACAAATTCAAGTCGAAGAAAAAATAATTCCAGAAAAAATAATACAATTTTAAAAACAAGCCTTAACCGAATATCAAGCAAAATATTTCAAAAATTTACTCAACCAGAAAATGTGCCTAGCTCTCCGAGCGAGGGAGAAAGCTTGAAGAGAGAGAGTGAGAGAGCACGAACACCCTCAACCTGAATTCACCACGATAAAATACAACAAAGAAGGAGAACAAAAAAAATAGAAAAAAAAAATACTTTCACTCTCGCCACAACGTGGCGGCATCGAGAGGCAGGAAGCGCATAGAGTGACAGACAGACAGACGGACGGCGCTGGGAAAACTCAAAGGGAAAACTTTTTGCATGCCACAAGCAGCAGGAGCGTCACAATCAGCATCAGCTGACTGCTGCAGGAAGCCTGGCAGCGGGACAACTGTGTTGCGGACAGGACGAGCGTCCGGTCCTGTCACAATCCATTCAATACGAATAGGGGCCTCCAGCGAACACTGGCCACGGGCTCCTCGCGCCGCCACCACTCACCAACACACACACACCGCGCCCAAGCAACGGCACTTTTAATGTATCCTTAGAATTCCAAACAGGTGAGCATACAACCAAAAAAGTGAAACAGTCAGATAAGGTACAAATAAAGTGTAGTGAAAGGACCTGATACTCGTATAATAAATCATTGTGTTTCTAGTTTTGAATGGGCAATGAGTTTGAATGCCTCAGCCCACAGAAGTGTGCAAAAGTTAGAGACTTGTCACAAGGATATAGTGAATAAGGTGTTTTCTTTGTTTCAGATATTATTTGTGTTTTCCCAAAACATTTTTATTGTTGAATAAGTTTGTCCCACAAAGGAAATGATTTATTTCGGAATAATATCATCATAAAGTAAAAACAGATAATAAAAAGTGAATTGAAAATGAAGCTGGAGTGCATAGGAAAAGGAGTGGAATATTTTAAGGATGCAATGGAGCGTCAAGTCATAATGAAATGTAAAGCTTAAAAGATTTTATTATAGTTTTTAAAAAGGTGTAATTAAAAATTATAATAGTATAGTATTTCAAGGATTGTATCCTATTACGAATTTATTCATTTAATAATTTATAAATATAGCTAGAATTTAATGCAATACTAAGAATTGCATATTTTAAAGTTGCTTTCAATTACATTCTTTCCATCTTCGACTCGCCAATGTTGTTCTCCATGAATAATTAAAGAATATCAAAGAAACTAACTAGTCCGCGCCCGAAAAAACGTTGAAGCCTTGAAGGACACTTGTTCCTTTTCCATCTCAAGCAGCGTTCGGCATTCGCACCCTCCAAACGCTCTTCAATTACAGCACTTTTATTCATTTTCTCTGCGCCTCGAGCTGCAATTTGTCTTTAATTGCGACAGCCCGCGGTGCAGTCTTAATTTGCATAAATTTGTGCCCGAATCGTCATTCTGCGCGTTACACTCATAATAACCGTAACTTAGTTTCAATTAAAAGCTCAGCCATCAATTATGCAAAGCGAAATTGGCGCCAACGAACCGAAAAAATCGAAAACCAACAAAAGCGTTGCATACTTTTTGGGATGCCCAGCAAGTGGTGGCAGTATTATAATAATAATAATTCATGCATAATTGCGAGAAATTAAGCCGTTGAAATCAATCATGCAAACTGCACAACAAAACGGTCGACCACAGAAATGTGAAAAATCAAATTTTCATTTTCAATTAGTGTGCTGAGCGCCCAATCAAATAGCAGCAGCAAATGTAAATAGGCAAACATCACTCATACGCCTAGTACACCCAATGTCCTGTCAGGCTGTGCGCTTCCGTTTTTCGGCAATTAATTAGGCGCAAATTTTAATTAAATGGCGTCAGTGGATGGAAATGTTCTTTCGATGACGGCAGTTGGCACTTGGTTCAGGGCCAAGTTACTTTGTTCTTTGTGCCAACACCGAGCTGTGACACAAACTCATTAAATAGTTATTACTCAGCCCATGTCGCCGGCAAGTGTCAACCACGAATGTGTTTTTAAGGTTATTAATATCTTACTCAAATTTTTTGTAGACACTCTGCCGTTAATAATGGTTATAGTGAAAAAGATAAGGGGAACTGGCATTGTGTGTCAAGGTGGGTTGGGTTTGGAAAATCATATATACATATAGTAGCTTTCTTCATTAAGTAGATTTAAAGTCTTTAAACCAATTATCTTTCGAAATTGTGTGCTTAAAATACTTATTAGATCAGAGACCAGAAAACAAACATATGGTTTGTAAGTCAATAAAAATATTTAAATTGTATTACAAAAGGTTTTCAAGTTTTTGGTAATAGTTTAAAGTGGTTTAATTCTGGTTTTGAGCACTATAAATGCTTTTTAATTAAGTTAGTTTAATGGCAGGCTTTCGATCAATCTAAATCTAAAACCATTCTTATGCTGATGTATCTGCTATCGATTCGGGGTTACGTGACTACCTACCCAAGCCAAAAGTTTAATTACCGCCATCATAAATGGGGACCGAACCCAAACCTACCCAAAGAAAAGGGAAGGTGAAAGAAAGAAATTCCAATAATTGTTTTATGGCTTATCAAGGTGTGGGTGACACCCCCTGCCATTCACAGAACGCAACTCGCTCCCTGAATCCAACACCGCTCACCATTTTTTTTTGGTTGGTTGGAAATCATTAAGTGGCCGAAACCAAGGCAAACTAAGGCCAAAAGCAAGTCGGATGGAAGCGAGCCGAGCCCTTCTTGCGTTTAGTTTTCGGTGGCATAACAATCAATCTTGGAGCCTAAAGGGAGTGGGGAGGATTTGGAACGCAGGTGTCCGGTCAAAAGGAAATCGTTAAATGGCAGCAACGCCTCCCCCTTCCTTATCAAATAATCCTTTTTTTGTTCATGCTCGTCGTATAGTATATACGTATGTATTTAGCAAACTCAAACTTGAACGCTTCAAGAGCTCATTAAGTGGGCTAACCTTGATGGAGGGGAGGTCTTAGAAATGTTGCAAGTTTTCCTCTTAATTCACTTAAGACTTTCAGTTTGAGTTTGCCAGGACTCACACACGCACACACAGGCGCACACATTATAAATGGCATATCCCCCACAACCAAAAGGTGGCAATTGAATGTCGGACTCCGCCTCTGTCTGCGAGTCCTTTAAGTATCTTGTATTAAGAAAGTTTCCTTCACCTCCAGCCATTGAATTGATTGCAGGACTGCGCGGTGATGAGGGGATGAGCCGAAATGGAGGTCTTGATAAACTAAGGACCATTCAGCAGTTTTCCATAGGCAAATAGAAAAATATTCATAAAACTGGAATTGCGATTTGTCCTTGCAACTTTTCCCTTTTTTCTCCTCCCCTTTTTTTCAATTTCAGCCGTAGGAGCTAAAAAGGATGTAGGATAATAGATTTGCGTCTGTGCGAGTGCCTCGCTTAACCTTTTTTTTTTTTTTTTTTTTTTTTGTTATTTTCTCTATTCTCAACCCAGAGAAAATTGCTTTAAATGGGTTGAAGGCCTGCCTTGCCTTTGGCTTTGGGCCATGTTTCTGTTTAAGGCTTCAGCGAGTCTATCGGTGACACTAATTGCTGGCTTATTATCCTTATTTGCGGTGGCATTGGGTGGCTGAGGGGTCTGGGGCAATCCCACGCAATTCAACGATTATGATGACTCTGATAAAATACTGAATTATTTATTGCAGCAGCACGGTGGCCAAAATTTGAAAGTGTTTCTAAATTGCACAGACGTGAAGGTTATAAATATTAAATATCTTTATGATAAAGCCTTTAAGCTCTTCAACAAATTTAAGATTAATATATATTATAAATAGGTTTCAAAGTTTATATTATTTCTTAAATATCACTTAACATATCAACGCTTGTTTTTGCCATTGGAAATAAACATAGAAATATTTAGTTGAACTTTTAGATTTGATGTTCATTTTAATGCAAAATTTTCTAAAGACCACATTATATTCAAATTTATTGTTCTTGCACTCATATTGAAGAGTATTCCATTGCTCATCGTGGTAATGGTTTCTCTGTCTTTTTTCTTTGCGCCATTGTTTGCCCTGTTTATGTATTTATTATTGATTTTGGCTCGTGCCCCATTTGGTCTGGCAGTTTATTTTTGGATTTTATTTTCATGACAATGGGTGGTTTATTAACTTTCAGTTAGCTGACACAATAATTAAGGGGCTTATGAGCTGCAGTTTGGTAAGCCAAATTACGTGAAATATTCTTCGGGAGATTTATGACAAATTTAATGACGGCTTTCGGCACTTTAATGCAAAAGACAATCGAATGACAGGCCAAAGACAGAAATTATAGTTATCGATGAAATTGATTCTTAATTGAGATATATTGTGATATTTTCCTAGGTCAACATATTACTTATGCCTCAATTTTAACGCCTCACCAGAAGCCACGTTCTTATTTATGGGCATTCATGCCAGTCATAAATTTCAATTTTGAAATGCACCAATTCTGTAGACCCAGAAACATGGTAAACAAGGCTAACGACATAAAGGAAAACAACTAGAATTCCTGGCCGGCATAAAATGTTAGTATGTTTTATTCACCAAACCCCCGTCGATTCCCTCCCCGCGTTCAACACCCAACCACCTTTGGTTTTGTGTGTAAGTTGCGTGAGTTCTTCATTCAACTTGAGACTTTGTCGACTCGAGTGCTTCTTGCTAACCCGAACTCCCGCCATCGCGTTGAACGTGTGTATATCTCGCCCTTTTTTGTGTGTTTCTTTGCCTAGACCAAACTTTTCGTGACTGGACAAAATGCTGCTCGGCGTTTTGTAGGAAATGCCAGCCTGTCCTGGCTGTCCTGTCTCTCGTTGGCACACACACTCTGCTGCCCGGGCTTTGCCTTCCTCAGTTAGTTTCATTTGCCTTTTACATTTCCACACATTTCCTACTTTTTTGCTACTGCTTTCATGCACTGCGAGAATATTTTAACTCAATAAATTGTTGCTTTAACAAAAAAAATCTATTAATTCATCACAGAATCAACAAGAAAATGTCAAAAAGAAGTTTCCATTTATTGATAGTTTTTTTTTAAAATGTTTATGATTTCAGGTAAAAGAAAAACATTTTATTAACACAAACTTAATTAGTAAATAATTTATCAACACCAAAATTATTAAATCAAATTAATATTTATCAGGAAGTTTTCAAACAGTATTATAAATAAAACATTAATTGCACTTTTAGTTTTATATTTTAAGAATATATCTAAAAAATAATTTATTATTACAGAATTCTGTTCTCAGTGTAGTTGCGTGTCTGTGCATAGACGACCTACTCAAAAGAGGGATATATGGGCGGGAAAAGGTCCTGGGCAGGGAGGATGGTGGGGACAGCGAGACGACGCTTTGCATATTTATTTTATTTGATTTCTGTTCGCTTTTTTCTACGTTATATGTATTTTTTTTTGTAGGTTTGGCGGGGTCTTGATGTTCCCGCTTATATAACAAACGCGACGTGTGATTAAAAATTCGTAATTTGCCCGTATTTCGTATACGTACCCTAGCTCACCTGCTACCCTTCTTTGTGTGTCATGTTTTTTGTAGCATACCTGAGGCGTTCCACTTCCCAGTTCAACTTTTTCCCTTCTCTTTTTTTCGAGCGTGTTTTGTGCCATTTTTACCGCTGTTGTTGTTGTTGTTGTTGCCGTTCTTCGTGCTTCATTAATATTTAATTAAAAAATCAATAGTTGACATGTAAGTCAACTTGGTTTGTTCTTCTTTCGGGCCTGGTTGGTTTTACATTTCCCTCACTTTGGGTTTCCTCGGGGCGATTTTCTTTGGGTCCGCCCTAACTTATGCATGTGCATTTGTGCATATCTTATTATAACAGATTTTCTTCTGGCTTCGTGTCGTCTACGTGACGCTTCAGTTGGAGGAATATCTTAGAAAAACCACACGCTCAATGATGCCAAGAGGAAATTGAAAAGCCACGAAAAAGCAAAAAAAAAACATGTGTGGAGAAATAAAAGATATCAGTATACTTACAAAAAATTAAATATAAATAAAAACGAGCTTCAAAGAATATAAACTTGGTTTTTTATGAAAAACCAAATATATTTTCATATTTAAAGTGCAACTGCGTTGAAATCCAATTTGACTTTTAACCCGCAAACAATTGGACACAAACGACTTGTGTTTCAAGGCTCTCGAGTAACCAAAGACTTGAGGTAATTGAGCCGCAGCATTCCAAAGCTGATTAATACAATAACAAGAGCATTTTCCATTATGCATGTATGTCTAAGCATTGTTTTGTTGTAGTTATGAGACAAGGATCTGCGTCATTGTTCAGAGTCGAGTGGTTGGTGTCCTTGGATTATCTTGCAACTGCGGGTAATCAATATTCTCCAGAGAAATAATACATTTACGCCTTAAATGAACAATTGCTTTAATAAATACACTAAGAGGGTTATTTCCTTGGTAGTTTCGATTGCAGACTTAAAGAAGCTTAAATCGTTTCTCTACATGTTTCAAAGTAATAACATATAAAGTGTTAGTACTTGCAAAGGATTGAATTTCAAAGTTAATTTTAAGCTTTAGTCAATATTACCCAGCGGTGAAATAATATGTCTTACTACTTGCATTCACGTTTAAATAAATGATTCATGGTTGCACTTTGCGTGTGAAACACCATTACAATTTTTCCCCAGTTGACAATTAGCATACTGCATTTATTTTCTTATCAACTGCTTAATATGACTAAACCTTGTGGAATAAAGTGAAACTGCACATATTTTCATGAGAATCACGGCGCAGAGTAAACAAGTTAAAGTCACGTAACTCAAGACTTTGCTCTGCTTATCAAAATGCTCTTAGATCTCGTTCGAGATTTATTGACAGCGGCACCGGAAATGCGAAATGGGAAATGGGTAAGGCACATGTTCCCCGTGCTCCGCCTTGCTTTTATTTACGCGCAATTAACCCAGTTACAAGTTCGACATGCGGCTTCGGCAAACGGCCCCCACACTCGTGTGTATCCTGCATTTATCATAATTACTTCCCCACAAATTTACCGCCAAAAAAAGGTAAAACGCAAACACAAAAAAAAAAAAAAAAATGAGAACGTTGATGATGATGATGATGAAAGTTGATGAATGCCCTGGGCTTTCGCGAAATTCTGCAGCTTCGGTTAATGTTTTAATATGCCTCTGGCAACTATTAAGAACACTTGAAAAGCTGAACGTTAAATACCAGGCGCATATTAAACATTAATTATTTACGCCGAAGCGTAAAAGGTTTCGCGCTGAATTAAAGTCTTTCGCAAAGCATAGCATACATTTGGGGGCGCCTCCTTTTCTTTTTGCACATTCGTGTCCTGTGCATGTGCACATTGTATGCAAATACTCAAACATCGAAATGTGCTTAGCAATTATTTTAAAAATGCAAACAACCCGGACAAAAAGGAACAACTACTACAATTGCAATTTCAGTTGAGCATCAGAGCAAAAACGACGTTGCAAAACATACACCCACAATCAAGTTTACACAGAAAAATAAATTAAATCAGATTGCAAATAAGAGTTTAATATTATGTATGGTTTTGTATAATTGTTTTAATTTGTATTAATTCATCTACAGATAGTAGAAATAATAACACAAAATGGAAAATTTAAATTTGTATTTGCTATGTTGTTGTGATATTGTTTTTCGCTGTGCATTTAGATGCCGGCAGATAGAACATGCAACATGCAAACTGCCTAGGCTCGAGTGCCATAAAAACTGGAGTGAACAATATACAAAACTTATTTTCAAATCAAACAGAGGCACAAGCAAAATCCAAAGTCCGTTGAGGGCAGGGGGCGAAAGGGCGGAGGGCGGGGCAGTGACAACAGCGAAACATTTACAACAAAGTGCCAGCTGCTGGAAGTAGACAAAAAAGGAGAACTGGAATGCCGTACAGTGGGATTGGACTTCGACTAAATGTAGATGATTTTGAAGATTTTCAAAATGTAAAATTAAATTTATAAAGTTGTTATTCTAAAGATTCCTATTATATTTAAAATTTAGTGAGCCTTAACTTTCTGAATTTGTGATCTGTACATATTCTAAGTCCCTCAAAACTTAAAAATATAAAAAATAAAAACTTCAAATCAAGAGTTAAATTAGGCCTAAACAACTAGATTAGGTGATTCAAATGAAGGTCATACATATCCTTTAAAAAAAGCTTGAACTTTTATTCTTTCATTTCAGTAAGAGGTATGGCTATATTCACCATATTATTCCACATTTTTATTTTAGTTCTAAATAATTGTAAAATTCCTTAAAATTGTTTATTTTTAATCGAAAACTCCATCGATTTCACTCTTTTATGCCACGGTCCATCTATGCACTCTCGACTGGCTGCCAGGCGAAAACCAGAGTCAGACTAACAAATTCCAAAAAAATGTCACATTGCGCACATGAAAAATGTCCTTGTGACAAGCGCCAACGCCAAGCGGCGGCAACTGTGGTTGTGTCCTTTGTCTGTGTGCGTGCGTGTGTGTGTATGTGTGGTCCTTGGATAAGTGTATGTGTGTGTTTGTGCTGGCTGTGCCTCAGCAAGGTCATGAGTAAATACGTTTGGAGCATGCTGTTTTTGCCGTTTATTCTCTAACAAAGCCAAGGCAGCAACAAGAACAAAAAGAAAAATAAATAAAATAAAATAAAATCCAAAAAATAAAATACAAAAAGCGAAAGAAACAAAGCAGATTGAAAGAGGAAGAGGGAGGGAGCAAAATAACAGCAAAGAAATTTATTGTCATATCTATATAATATACAAGGAAGCTTCTGCTGATGCTTCTTATTGATATTTATACAAAATACATTACATGCACACAAACATATGTTTTCTATTGCTGCGCGCGTGTGTGTGTGTATGTGTTAGCCTCATTTGTAATGGCGTCTGCTTGCCAATTTGTTGTGTGGCAGAAAGAAATGCAAATGTGTATCGGTAAATCAAAAAGGACATTATTGGCTGCTTGTTAGACGTAAGCACAATTGCCAGCCATTACGTATGTAGGTGTCTCTGTGTGTGTGTGTGTTAGTTGCTCTGCATGTGTGCGTGTTTGGTATGTCCTGTTTGTGTTTGTGTTTGCCAATGGTCGACCGCTAAGTGCGCTTAAGCGTCAAACTAAATTGGCCGGCGCTTTGTTCTTCAGCGCTTAGCTGAAAGTGCACTTTACCTTTCCTCCGCCCCCTTTTCCATCATTTCCCACCCACCCAACACTCACACAACTTTACAACTCACACAAATGCAGAAAAAAAAAACACTCACACACGCTTACGAGTATTTGAGTACTCGAAACTTATTTGCTATTCACACTCGATTAATCGACAACGTTTCGTTTATGGCTTTGATGCAACTTTTATTGGCATAATCGATGGGGAAGTTTTTTAATTGAATTTCATCGGTCGGTGGAAAGTTAAGAAACTTCCCTTCGGTTGTTGTTTGAATTCCATTTGTGAGCTGGACAGTTTTCCATTTATTATTTACTTAAAATGGTTCGGCTTAAGGTTTGAAATTTTCTTTGTTTCTGGTTTGCTTTTTTTTTGTGAATAACAATTTAATCAGAACTTAGTTTATATGGGTTATAAATCTCTGAAATATTATTTAGTCATCAACTATTGAATATAGGACCATAAATGGTTGAATGTGAACAAAAAAGAGAATAAAGTTTCCAAATATGTACTTTTTACCACTCTAAAGAAAGTAAAGGAATGTTTATAACTCATTTCTTTTCATTTTGGGTTAGATGACTAAAATGATGTACAGATCCATTAAGTCAAGCTTTCATACCACTACCATTAAGTACTTATCGGTCATCAATTGTTAGTAAAATGTATGCTTGTGTAGCTCAATTTTGGTTTTTGGTCCGGCAAAATTGCAAATATTTTTGCTGCAGATTGGCCATCGTGTGTGCACGTCATGCCAGGGCTATTGCCGTTGGCTAAGTGAGTGGCAATGTGTGAGCACGGCAATTTTCAACTATTTATGAGTGCCGGGTTACCCCGCATCCCCTGAACGACGTGAAAATGTGCGGATGGAGGAGCTCCTCCTCCTCCGGGAGTGAGGCACATGGAGGAGCTACTGCCTTTGTGCCAACCTGTTTTTGTTTTGCCAACCAAAGTTGGCACATAAATAATGAAGCACGGGGCATAAGTTCCCATTGATTTCGCAGTGTGTGCAAATGAGTGTTGTATGTCCATGTGTGTGTTTGTGAGTGTGTGTATGTGTGTGTTTCCAGCCTGAATGGCAACGGGGTGTATACCATATGACTCTAGAGATTAAGCCATTGTTTGCACTGAATGTGGCGCTCAGTCTGAGTTGCGGCTTAGCGGCCTGCGTACGCAAACAAAAGTTGTTCGAGGGATTGCAGATTGGATGGAGGAGCGGGTGTTTTAACCCAATTCCGGATGAGCACTACCTGTTATGAGAGCCAGGGTCTATTAGGCCTTTACAAAAACATGAAAGGACGGCTTAAATTGAACATTAAAGTGTTGTACATGGTTCACTATACTCTTTTTAAGTGATTATATACAGTTTAAAGTATTATTGAAACTTTTTTTTTAAATTGGGTTGAAAGAATTTAAAAAGTAATTAAAGTGGAAAAAACTCTTTTAACTGTTGAAAATTTATGTATCGAAGCCGCAAGTCGCAGTGTAAAAAATACATTTGTATTCATATTTAAAAAAAAAAAATGTTTTCCGGATTAAAGTACCACTATATTTTCTACTAAAAGTTAGTTTAAAACAGTTTGTTTTTTATGCTTAAAATAGGGATGAAAAAAAGTATTTAAAAGTAGACTTTTTTAATGGATTGTTTTGCAAACACATTTTGTAAAACGGTAATAGTTGTAAAATTATTTTGGTTTGTGTTTGCATTTAAGCATATAACTATCTTTCATTACTGAAGTTTCCTCTTTAATTAATGATATCTTAAGCAACCTTTCAATACTGTATTCTTTTCATTAATTAATGGTTAAATCTCTTCTTGCAGCTCCAGCAGTGTAATGCGCCTTGGGGGCAGTGGCATTCCATACGACGGCGACCCCCTGACAATGAGCGCAGCTGGCAACGACTATGCCGAACTCTGTGATCTTGGACCCTCGCGATGGAGTGCCCGACCCTATGGCTACAATGCAACGGCAGCGGCAGCGGCCGGTTTCGGTTTGGGTCCGACGTTGGGCGGTACGCAGTCGTCGTCGAGCGTGCCGACGGGCGGATCGGCGGGCCTCAGCGGTCATCACCTGCGCGGTAGTGGAGCTCCCGTTCCGAGCAGCTTCGAGGCGGAGGACATCGGTTTGGCCTTCGGCATGATTAGTCCGCCGCCGGGCAGTGGACCCTATGGCGGATCATCGGCGGCAGCGGCAGCGGCGGCGGCGGCTGCGAGCGGTTCGCGGGTGGGAAATAGCACGAGTTCGCTGCGCGGTGCCGGCGGTCGCTCGGGATTGTACTACTCACCGCCGGGCACCTCCTACACGATCATCGAGCGCCCCCACTCGCCGCACTACTACTTCAACTCGGCGGGCGTGCCCACCAAGGGCGGTTCGCTGCCGGGGCGTGGCAGCGCCTATCTCAGCTCCTCACCCGCCAGCCACATGGCCGCCGGCACGGCGGGAACGTTGCCCACCTCGACGGCCGCAAGCGGGCGATCGATGGGCGGCCAGCATGCCAGCAGCAATGGGAACAAGAAGCGGCCCATCTCGCCGGAGCAGGTGCTGCGCATGTTCGGCGCCACCCAGTCGTCATCAGTTCCTACGAGTAGCTACCACTACAGCAACGGCGGCACGCGGGATCGGGATCGCACCGGCAGGCGCAGCCCCGCCAGCAGTCCGCCCTCCACCACCCACCAGGTGAGTTCTTCTTGGAACACTATTTTAATAACTACACAAAAGAATTAATCTCTAATAGAAAGATACAAGCCAGGGTTGATATGGGCTTCAAAAAAAAAAAAAAATAAATGAAATTGATTAAGAAATTAATTCTTATAATATAAAAAGAACGATCTTTTTGGAGCATTTTTAACTTTATCAGCTAAACATTAAATACACGTTTGGTTCAAGCAAAATATATCGAAACTATTTTATTGATATTATTTTATAAGTATTGACAACTAATTCAAAATCAATTAATATTTCCAATTAAATTATTGAATGAGAAGTAATTAAAATATGTTTGGTCGTTGTTAAATATGTAGTTATGAATTCATGAATGTTTTTCTAACGTATCTTCCTGTATTACAGATTTATCGGGATCGGGAGCGGGAAAGGGATCGCAGTGTCCCGAATATCCACGAACTTACCACGCGAACCGTTTCCATGTCGCGCGACCAGCAAATCGATCATGGTTTCGGCATTTGCGTCAAAGGAGGAAAAGACTCAGGTGAGTAATGGGTTTAAATAAAGCATATTTTAATGATTAAAATTAATTTGAACTAGATTTCCTAAAGAACACTATTTTTAATTCATTGCCTTGCTCTAATTATTCAATTAATTTCGTGCATTTAAACGGGATAACGTTTCGTATACGTGATTTTAATAGTTTCATAGTTCGTGGAATTTTAAATGAAAATATAATTTATCAAACACCTAACTCAAACCTTTAACGGAAAATATGTTGATCCGATAAACTCCAATTCGTTTAACGTAGCAAAAGTAGTCTTGTACGTGTTTTCCGGAATCGATTCCTGTTGCCAAAAATGTTTTAAAACCAAACACACCTGAAACGGAAAATTGTAGCTTAGATATTCTGCTGTTAGTGCATCTTAAAACTACAGTTTTACGGTAAGGCCTCAAGAAGTGAAACTGTGCTACACTTTTTATGCATTTTTGTGCTCGTGGGCCACGCCCCTTGCTGTTTGATTCGATGTCACGCCCAGTCGGTTAAGTGTTGGTTCTCCTGACTTCCTTTTGGCATGGGAAGTAGGAGCTCCTCCTCTACTTGCAATTTAGTTTTCAATTTCGTTTTATTGTACGGGGTCTGTTTGAGCCAGGTGTCCGTCCACGAGAAACGAGTAACCAACCACGTGTATTGGCGTGCATGTTTGTGTGTGACAAACCGCCAGCAGCTTTGACATTTCCAAGTGCATTTTGCACCTGACTACCTTTTTGGCTAACCAGCTCTTCCTGTCCCTCTTACTCTCTTACCCATTCCCCTTTCCCCTGTTCCTCTGTCTCTGTCCATCCTTCATTCCCATTTCCTGCCGTAGAATTTATTTTTAGTTTGCAATATGCGGACGGCTTTAAAATCGATAAAAATCTATTTAAGTTGCCCCCGTATGCAGGCTTCTATTTTTCCCCCTCTCACCTCTTCAGCTTTTCCTTCGCTTTCCTCGCCGCCATTGTGCACACTTACACAGTAACACACACACATACACGTACACACGTGCTTTATAAATTAAACATAAAATGGCTGCCGCACTCCATCCTCAATCCACAGCAAAATGGCTGTGCTTAATGAAAAAAACATCGAAAAAAAAGCACACAGGAGCAAAGAAGAAAGGGGTCTGGGTAATTTTGCATGGGGAGTGGGCAGATCTTTTATTAAAAATTGAGTGTGTAGGCAAGCTGGCTAATTGATTTCCCATCCTGTGTTTTTTTCTTTTTGATTTTGGTTTTGTTTACAGGCTTAGGCGTCTACATCTCACGCATCGAGGAAAATTCGGTGGCCGAACGCGCCGGTTTGCGACCCGGTGATACAATCCTAGAGGTGAATGGCACCCCCTTCACCTCAATCAATCACGAGGAGGCGCTGAAGGTGAGCATCTCTCAAAATATTTACGCTCGCATAAATATTTATATCTCTTTGATCTTTATTAAATATTTTGTAGTAGCTAATGTTATTTATACTTAGACAAAAATCGATTGAAGCATACAGCAATGTGTTTTGGGGGGGAATGATACGCACCATAAATAAATGTTTATCGGTTATTAAAAATTACGGTCTTCTACCTGGAAAATGTGATAAAAATACAGTTTATTATAAAGCTTGTAACGGCGCCTGTAGCGACCAGATAGTTTAGTTCGGCCTAGAAGCATGCTTTAAAATATATCTAAGCTCGGCTTAGTGTCTTAGCTAATTACACATATGTTTGATAAATCAGCTGTAACAGAGATGCAGTGGGAAGCTCGTTTTAGACATCTGGTGTTATCATCTGTGGCGAACTTCCGACCATACCCTAGCCTAACACTACCTATATTTGGTAAGGTTCTTTTCTGATTGACATCCGATATGAGCAGACGTGCCAATTTTTCTCAACGTCAACAAAGTTTTGTTTAAATACTATATATTGAAATCGTGGAAAATAATAAGAGGAATAAGTGCAGCGAGCCTAGCTGAGTAATATTTTTGTGATTAATTTTGGAAAACTATTGAGATGTAAGTGGTGGAAGTAGATTTTTTATCAATTCTAACCCCAGATTTTCTTTAGATATATATGATATATATATTTCTCACGTGGCCATCAATACTGGCATCCGTGGGAGCTCCCCTTCAAGACAGTGGGGGGCATGATTTAATATCGTGCCCCAAATTAAATCGGACAAGAAAAATGAGGAGTTTCAACTGGAATTAAATTCAAGAATGCGGCATTAAAGAAGTGATTTGGAGAGATGTTTAACCCTCTCTACCCACGGCAGCAGCAGCAGCAGATTTAGTATAGCCAAATATGGACACAAAAGGGAATGTATAACCTGGAATTTCTTTTAAGCCGCTACTGCGATTTTTTTAAAGTGAAATATTATAATTAAAAATTTGAAAGTTTTGAAACGTGCCAAAGTGAAGAAAATTTAATGAATCAAAGATAGCAACATGCCGTAAAAATCAAGTTTAAGTGATATTTTCTAAAGTCTGAATGATTCAGTCTAAAACGTAATATTTAAATTAAATTAAATTTAAAACTTAATTTTTCACGAGTGGAGTTATTTACGCATCGATTTTGTTTTGGAAAATTCGCTCAACTATGACTTAAAAGCGATAAATTAAATATTTATTTTTTTTTGTAAATTTAAATATAATTTGAAAATAGCAACTTCTGATAAGAAACAATAGTGAATATTAAATTTAAAAATGTGGTTAAGTGAAGATATCACAGTCGCTTCTCAGTAAAATATGTAGGCCTAAAAGGGTTCCAAGTTAAAAGATTTTTATAGAATAGTTTTGTGTTTTCGAGCCCCAATTTCACCCTTTACAGCCACCTGCCCGGGAGATCGATCTTTCGCCGCTGGAACAACGTATAAGCTGTGAGTTTATTATTCTCATTATTGCATTTATATCTATTCTATTTATATCTTATTGCGAAATACTCTATGAAATAATTTTTAACAATCTACTTGAATGAAACTGTGAATTTAAAAGAACCCTGAACCGATAGCCTCACTAAACTAAATTAAATTAAACAAAAAGATATCAAACAGAATGAAGATGATTTAGTGAAATAAAAAAATAAATTAAAGCAATGAAATTTAAATATCTATTGTTATACCAGAGTAATATTTTTTATTGGTGAAGTACGATATCTGAATACCCTATATTTTTCTTATTTCTTATCTTTTTAAATATATACGAACATTATAACTACTTTAATTTATGAGGATAACATCATTCAAATATTTAAGTATCTAAATAGTATTTTTATCGCCTGTATATCATTTATTATATTTATATAAAATTTGTAGTATCTACCTGTTAGCAAATAACAATAATGAATTCTTGTATAACTATTAATTAAATTGTATTTGAAATGAATTTCGAGTAGTTCACGTTTTTTTTAACTCGGCTGATGCTTCCACAATCGTAGGGTATTAGGGGTCACCGGAGTTTAGCTCTGAAGGATGGTGATCATAGGTAGGGTGGGCATTTCGCGACCACGACAACATCTGTGGCATCGCTGATTCTAACTTTTCTCGATCTTTTCTATCTCTTGTTTTTTTTGAATTTTATCTATTTCTCTTCTGATTTTGATATCTCGCATTTATTTTCGTCAGCACACTCAATTCTGGTCTTAAAAATAATAATATGTAGCTAGTGTGCGGATTTGTCTAAGCAAGACCTCCACCCCCAAAGCAGACGAGCGAGAGCCGGACCCTATAGTGTGCACCCGCAAGGACAGATCCTAGAACTCACCACAGAATACCTTCGTTACACGCTACAGTTATAATATCATTATTATTATTATTATTATTATTAAGTAAGGTGGCGCCCAACGTGTGGGGCCTTAGTGAGTACAGTATTACCTCATTAAGACTCACCGATAGATAAATTCAATCTCTTTTCTTTCTTTCATTTATTTCAACTTTAACTTCTGATCAAAATCTCTTATGTTGATTTTTATTTATTATGGATAACAGAGCAAGTGAACATTAGTTTCCGTCTGGCCTTAATTAAAAGTCCGTGTAAGAATTTTCCTTCCTTTTGTATGTGATGATAAGGAAAACTTAGTCTGAGGAAAATACAGAGAGTATCAAATTGCGATTGATCTTCTGGCCCTTGCTGGTTTACCAAATCACTACAATATTCACACTTACTTAAATAAATGCTTTCTTCAAGCTTAGGCGTTTCGGAAAATAGAGGCATTGTTTTACTGAAGTGCCCTATCCACGGTTGACTTTTAGAAAGAATTATTTATAATTTTTTTCTTAGAGGAATTAGACTTATGTGAGTTGAGACTGGAACATAAGAACTTTTTTTTTAAGAATAACTTATCCGTTTCATATTTATTAAAGCCTAATTACTTCCCTTATTGAATTTTCTTGTAGTAAGAAAGGCAAGAAATTCACTTCATCTGTATTCTTTTCTTCTTTCCTGAGAAATGTTAGTAGTAAATAAAATTTTTATCCTACGAGTTGTGGACATCAAGCTAGAGTTAAAGCTTTATCTTTATTATTATAACCACAGTTTATATCGTGAGAGTTACCGATTGTTGTTGAAATCATTTGATATTAATGATACAACATTTTTTTTTTATCTTTTTATTTCTTTTTTGAGCTGTTGTTGAAATCATTTGGTATTAATGATACAACATTTTGGTTTTAAATTATTTTGGTTTTGAGCTGTTGTTTAAATCTTTGGTAATTAAGGATACAACATTTTGTTTTTTTTGCTTTTGTTATATTTTTTATAAATTTTTAAAATGGGACTAGACCGTTCTCCAGGAAAAGCATCGCAAGGAGGTGCAAAGCCAGTCTGTCCGTTATGTAAAGCAGATATTAAGGCAGCAACCGATTTATTTGAAACTGTATGCCATCACGAATTTCACAAGAAATGTATTGAGGCACATTTGAAGAAAAGTGAAAGCTGTCCAGTATGCAGAATTTCTTGCAGGCCAGTAGCCGAGAGTAAAGGTTTACAAACGCGATCCCAATCTAAAACACGTGGCACAGAAAGTATTCATGATAGAAATATATCTGAAAACGTCCCTGGTACGTCAGGAGGCGCTCATAGTAGTAGCAGTAGGGATGTAGATCCAGCTAATGTTGCTAATGCAATGACGTTACTCTCAATGGAGCGAAGACTGCTCACAGTGTTGTCAGAGAAACTGGCTGAGTTAATCCCAACTTCAGTTAGTGACAGTATTCAGAGCTTAATCTCCCCTCCATCTAGCTCCAATGCGAATGACAGAGATAGGTCAGCTACTCCACCACCCTTAGACCGACCAATTTCTGGCAATGAACATATCCAAAACACAAATTTTGTCGCGCCTAACTTAGGTTCTCCAAGTTCTCATAGAAGTATCCCTTCTGATCTCTTAAATAGACCCGACAAGGTCGTGCATATCCTGAATGGATGGAAGATAAAATATTCCGGATCAGGTGTATCGATAGACAATTTTATTTACAGAGTCGAAGCGCTGACGCATCAGACACTTGAAGGCAACTTCTCAGTGCTTTGCAGAAATGCTAGCGTCTTATTCGAGGGCAAAGCCAACGAATTTTATTGGCGTTACCATAAATCGGTAACCGAAGTACGTTGGGATAGATTATGTTCTGCCTTGCGATTGCAATTTCGTCAAAAAAGGGACGATATTGATGTAGAAGAGTTAATCAGAAACAGAAAACAAAAGCCCAATGAATCTTTTGATAGTTTTTACGATAGTGTAAACGTATTAGTCGATCAGTTAGAAGTACCATGGTCGCCGAGAAAACTTGTCCGAATTCTCAAAAACAATTTGAGACCCGAAATACGCCATGAATTGTTGAATGTTGACATTTCTTCAGTATCTGAGTTGAGAGAAACTTGTCGTCGACGCGAAGCTTTTCTAGACGATGTCAAACGCTCTCACGGATACAGTAAAAACACACCGTTTAGACGAGAAGTCTCAGAGCTTATTCAAGAGCCAGATTCTCAGAATGGGTCCGAATCCGAAAGTGAATTAGAGGTGGACGCATTTTCCTTGGTATGCTGGAATTGCCGCAAAGAAGGGCACAGATACCAAGATTGCTTATCAGAGAAGCGCGTATTTTGTTACGGTTGCGGAACCGCTAACACCTATAAGCCAAACTGCGTTAAGTGCTCAAAAAACTTAAAGCCCGGCAGTTCGAAGTCGCAGTTCAAACCGAAGACTTTGAATGCCTCTCGTCACCAATCAACTATGACCGATCAGATGTGAATGCACCATTAGTCGCATCACCAACTTCCCCGGACGTATCAAAAAGCAATGTCGGCTCTCTACTGCATTGTAAACTTAAAAAGTTACCTCAGATTTTAACTCCTACTGTGTTTTCTGAACATCTCTTAGAAATCCGTAAGTCTCGCAGCGCCGAAAGAATTAAAAGGTTTTGGCAGAATGTTAAAAGCTGTAGGCTCGGGTTGAAATATATTTGTTCTCTCCCTACGGGATCAAGAGATCCACGACCATTTCTGCCGATTCGCTTATTAGACCGTACTGTTTTTGGTTTGCTGGACTCAGGGGCCTCAATAAGTTGTATTGGAGGAGATCTAGCTAAAGAAGTTATGGCGAATGATACCGAATACAAGCCATTAAACATTAAAGCCAAAACAGCAGATGGACGACCTCAGAAAGTAGTAGGAAGAATGGAAATTGACGTAGAATATGGAGACAAGAGAAAACCTTTAAATATTTACCTAGTACCGTCTTTGAAACATGATCTTTATTTAGGTATAGATTTTTGGAGACTATATGATCTTCTCCCCAAAAACCTTAATATATCAGAGTTAGAAACTACTATCGAAGCTAGCAGCAAGGTCGAAGTTGATCAACACGACTTGTCTGCTGAGGAAAAAGCAAAGCTTGGCAATGTCATCAATTGTTTCCCGTCATTCACGCAGGAAGGACTTGGAAAAACGAATTTAATAACTCATGCAATAGATGTGGGTGGAGCGAAGCCGATTAAACAGCGCCATTTTCCAGTGTCGCCAGCTGTTGAGAAGAGTATGTACGCCGAAATTGACAGGATGTTGCAAATGGGCGTAATTGAAGAATCGGAAAGCGCTTGGTCTTCCCCTATAGTGATGGTTACCAAACCTGGTAAAGTTAGAATTTGTTTAGATTGTCGAAAAGTCAATAGCTTTACAGAGAAAGACGCATATCCGCTTCCTCAAATCAGCGGAATTTTGAGTCGTTTGCCTAAGGCGGAATATATTTCAAGCTTGGACTTGAAAGATGCTTATTGGCAGGTGCCTTTAGAAATTAATTCTCGAGACAAGACTGCGTTTACAGTCCCCGGTAGGCCTCTTTACCAATTTAAGGTAATGCCTTTTGGCCTATGCAATGCCACAAGTACTATGTCTCGCTTAATGGACAAAGTCGTTCCAGCGCATCTAAGAAACGAAGTATTCGTTTATTTAGACGATCTTCTTGTGGTTTCCTCCAACTTTAACAGTCATCTTGACGTTCTCAGAGAGATCGCATTTCACATCAAGCGTGCAGGATTGACAATCAATATTGGCAAAAGTCATTTCTGTATGCAACGGGTGCGTTATCTTGGCCATATTGTTGGCGATGGCGGAATCCGAACAGATCCTGATAAGGTCAAAGCAATTACCGAATTTCCTGTTCCTAAAACTTTACGAGGTTTAAGGAGTTTTATGGGATTATGCGGCTGGTATCGCAAATTTGTACCAAATTTTGCCTCTCTTGCTTCTCCCTTAACCGACTTGATGACAACAAAACGTAAATTCTGTTTGACTCCTGAAGCACTGAAGGCATTCGAAGCGCTGAAGAGTCGTCTTAGTGAAGCTCCGGTATTGAGTAGCCCGGATTTTTTCTAAGCCGTTCGCCATCCATTGTGATGCTAGCAAGACTGGTGTCGGTGCCGTCTTGGTACAATTATCTCAAGAGGGAGACGAACGTCCGATAGCTTTTATTTCGAAGAAACTAAATCGTGCGCAGAGAAACTATACCGTAACCGAACAGGAGTGCTTAGCAGCTATAGTAGCCCTGAAGAATTTTAGAGCATACGTGGAAGGACACGAATTTACCATCATCACCGATCACGCATCGCTCAAGTGGCTCATGTCCAATCATGACCTTAGTTCTCGTTTAGCTCGGTGGGCATTATCTCTTCAAAGATTTCGATTTAAGATTGAGCATCGAAAAGGTTCTTTAAACATCGTTCCCGACTCCTTGTCTCGCGTTAACGAAGATGAAGTAGCAGCATTAGATTTTCGTGAAGGGTTGCTGGTTGATTTAAATTCAGAGCACTTTAAATCTGCTGCGTATCAAGATTTGGTAGCAAAAGTTTCGGCAAATAAAGTAAATTTCCCTGACTTAAAAACAGAAGACGGCTATGTTTACAGAAAAGCAGAACATTTGACAGGTGAAAAGGTTCACGATGAATATGCCTGGAAGTTATGGATACCGACAGAATTGATACCTGAAGTCCTCTTCCAAGCACATAACAGTCCTTTGGCCTCCCATGGTGGCATCCATAAGACTATCGAGCGTGTTAGAAGATATTATTTTTGGCCTCGTCTTGTGCCTGACATCAAAGCACATATCAATGCTTGTGAGACATGTAAAACAACCAAATCACCAAATCAAGTTCTCAGACCGACTTTAGGAAAAGCACCAATAACTTTTAGGCTTTTCCAACGAATTTTCATTGATTTTCTTGGTCCTTACCCTCGATCGAGAAGTGGAAACATAGGCATTTTCATTGTCCTCGATCATTTCTCTAAATTTGTATTTTTAAAACCTGTTAGAAAGATAAATGCTGATGTCGTAATAAAGTATCTTGAAGGAGAACTATTTATGACATTCGGAGTTCCAGAAACTGTCGTATCAGACAACGGATCACAATTCCGTTCGGTAGCGTTTCAGAAACTTATGAAGCAGTACGAAATCTCACACACGCTAACAGCTGTTCACTCGCCTCAGGCCAACGCTTCTGAGCGCGTAAATCGTTCTGTCATCTCAGCTATTAGAGCGTACTTGCGTCCTGATCAAAAAGACTGGGATGAGTATTTGAACAAGATTTGTTGTGCTTTACGATCTTCGTTTCATTCTAGTATAGGTACCACACCATACTATATGGCTTTTGGTCAGCATATGGTTACTTCAGGATCAACTTACGCTTTGTTAAGAAAATTGAATATGCTAGACGACCGCTCGCTATTGTTTAATAGACAGGATTCTTTCCAGATAATTCGCGAAGAAGCTGGTAAACAGATGCAGAAAGTTCACGATCGTAACGAAAAGAGATACAACTTACGTTCAAGAGAAGTATCTTTTGTGGTAGGACAGGAAGTATTTCGACGTAACTTCAAGCAGAGTTGCTTTCAAACAGGTTACAACGCCAAATTTGGACCTTCCTTCGTAAAAGCACGCATTAAAAGAAAGATAGGTAATAATTACTACGAGCTTGAAGATTTGCAAGGGCGACTGTTGGGTAATTATCACGCCAAAGACATTCGCCAATGACGTCACTCCAGGCGGTATCAGCCTAGGGTATCTAGAATGAAATACCCTAGTCTGATTGCGGCAGGGGGGTTTTGTAACGGCGCCTGTAGCGACCAGATAGTTTAGTTCGGCCTAGAAGCATGCTTTAAAATATATCTAAGCTCGGCTTAGTGTCTTAGCTAATTACACATATGTTTGATAAATCAGCTGTAACAGAGATGCAGTGGGAAGCTCGTTTTAGACATCTGGTGTTATCATCTGTGGCGAACTTCCGACCATACCCTAGCCTAACACTACCTATATTTGGTAAGGTTCTTTTCTGATTGACATCCGATATGAGCAGACGTGCCAATTTTTCTCAACGTCAACAAAGTTTTGTTTAAATACTATATATTGAAATCGTGGAAAATAATAAGAGGAATAAGTGCAGCGAGCCTAGCTGAGTAATATTTTTGTGATTAATTTTGGAAAACTATTGAGATGTAAGTGGTGGAAGTAGATTTTTTATCAATTCTAACCCCAGATTTTCTTTAGATATATATGATATATATATTTCTCACGTGGCCATCAATACTGGCATCCGTGGGAGCTCCCCTTCAAGACAGTGGGGGGCATGATTTAATATCGTGCCCCAAATTAAATCGGACAAGAAAAATGAGGAGTTTCAACTGGAATTAAATTCAAGAATGCGGCATTAAAGAAGTGATTTGGAGAGATGTTTAACCCTCTCTACCCACGGCAGCAGCAGCAGCAGATTTAGTATAGCCAAATATGGACACAAAAGGGAATGTATAACCTGGAATTTCTTTTAAGCCGCTACTGCGATTTTTTTTAAAGTGAAATATTATAATTAAAAATTTGAAAGTTTTGAAACGTGCCAAAGTGAAGAAAATTTAATGAATCAAAGATAGCAACATGCCGTAAAAATCAAGTTTAAGTGATATTTTCTAAAGTCTGAATGATTCAGTCTAAAACGTAATATTTAAATTAAATTAAATTTAAAACTTAATTTTTCACGAGTGGAGTTATTTACGCATCGATTTTGTTTTGGAAAATTCGCTCAACTATGACTTAAAAGCGATAAATTAAATATTTATTTTTTTTTTGTAAATTTAAATATAATTTGAAAATAGCAACTTCTGATAAGAAACAATAGTGAATATTAAATTTAAAAATGTGGTTAAGTGAAGATATCACAGTCGCTTCTCAGTAAAATATGTAGGCCTAAAAGGGTTCCAAGTTAAAAGATTTTTATAGAATAGTTTTGTGTTTTCGAGCCCCAATTTCACCCTTTACAGCCACCTGCCCGGGAGATCGATCTTTCGCCGCTGGAACAACGTATAAGCTGTGAGTTTATTATTCTCATTATTGCATTTATATCTATTCTATTTATATCTTATTGCGAAATACTCTATGAAATAATTTTTAACAATCTACTTGAATGAAACTGTGAATTTAAAAGAACCCTGAACCGATAGCCTCACTAAACTAAATTAAATTAAACAAAAAGATATCAAACAGAATGAAGATGATTTAGTGAAATAAAAAAATAAATTAAAGCAATGAAATTTAAATATCTATTGTTATACCAGAGTAATATTTTTTATTGGTGAAGTACGATATCTGAATACCCTATATTTTTCTTATTTCTTATCTTTTTAAATATATACGAACATTATAACTACTTTAATTTATGAGGATAACATCATTTAAATATTTAAGTATCTAAATAGTATTTTTATCGCCTGTATATCATTTATTATATTTATATAAAATTTGTAGTATCTACCTGTTAGCAAATAACAATAATGAATTCTTGTATAACTATTAATTAAATTGTATTTGAAATGAATTTCGAGTAGTTCACGTTTTTTTTAACTCGGCTGATGCTTCCACAATCGTAGGGTATTAGGGGTCACCGGAGTTTAGCTCTGAAGGATGGTGATCATAGGTAGGGTGGGCATTTCGCGACCACGACAACATCTGTGGCATCGCTGATTCTAACTTTTCTCGATCTTTTCTATCTCTTGTTTTTTTTGAATTTTATCTATTTCTCTTCTGATTTTGATATCTCGCATTTATTTTCGTCAGCACACTCAATTCTGGTCTTAAAAATAATAATATGTAGCTAGTGTGCGGATTTGTCTAAGCAAGACCTCCACCCCCAAAGCAGACGAGCGAGAGCCGGACCCTATAGTGTGCACCCGCAAGGACAGATCCTAGAACTCACCACAGAATACCTTCGTTACACGCTACAAGCTATTAGAATTCTTCCATAGAATCAGGTCATTCTTGTGCAAAAAAGCAAATCAATTTCTATATTTAAATGAATTTTGAGGAGATCCAATTAAAGTCAATTTGACTTATGCAAAATCAAGGCAGCCCTGAATAGAATCCCCACTTCTGAGTATTTTATACTTGTCTTCTCTTCATCTTAGACGCTGCCTTTCGTTCGACCCTGACAGCCATGTCAAATTTTTCTTCCATCAAAAAATATCTAATTTTATTGTACACTTTATTGATTTTTAATGTGATTTTCTAGCCAGCCAGGCCGTTGTAGCCGTTCTGGCATCGGCAGCTTCAGTTTGCCAATCGCTGGCCCTTAATAGTTGCCCATAATGGGGTTCTATCCATCAAGCGTGTATGGACAAACATGCTACATATATTTATAAAGGGCGGGTAAACGGGTAAACCGTATTCAGTAGGCCACCATCGTCTTTTATGGCCGACACTTGACAGAGTAACCAAAAGAAAAGGATTTCCTTCGCCCTCCTTCGAGGATGGCAGCTGCCTAACAACGAAAGTCAATTTATTGTGGAATATTTTATGTGACACGTTATGATAGTCAATATAATTCTTCGTCGAGCATATTACTACCATACATAGATGGCCAAAAGGACGATGGCTTGACGATGGTTGGAGACTGGCACATGGTGTGCCATTTCTCACGCTTTCGAGCAATTTAAACTTTAACCGTTTTCGACAGAACTTGTTTGGGGTATCACACACACACATATACATATATATATATATATAAATACAAATGCAAATATATAGAATGACATTCCCCCCTATTTTGCTCCGAATCGATTGCTGTCTGCTTTGAGCGATTTTTCGTAGTTGTTTTCTATACAAGTATATAAATCTTTATGCACTTGATACAGTTTTGTATGAATATAACTAAACCAAATACGAACATACATTTGAGAAAAAATATGAAATAAATCCATTATACACTAATACAAATATACACTGAGAAAAAATTGGCAATAGACTAGTCGCATTTTGTATCCTAATTCTTTAAGTATATTTGATTAATTTTTGCTCTTTATTTAGAACTTATTTATTTTGTTGGTAGCTTCAGTTGACCGACTTTAAGGACATAAAACACATATTTCATGCTAACTTTGCGTAGTGTTTGGCTTTTATAATTGCAATATTTATGTGCCACACATCCTTAAAACATTCAAACTGAGCTGAAAAGGCTGCGCTAAAATTTATGTCCATGCCAAATGACCAAGAACTTGACCGCAATAACAAATGGCTCTGCATTTTGAATTGACCGAACTCTACGAATTTATCAAAAATGTGTGTGCAGTTGGGTGAAAGCCTTAAGAAAAGCCGACCGCAAACCGAAAAATTAAGACCTCGACCGAACCCCAAAAAGCCCCAAAGCGGACAACACCTGTGAGGATTCACAGACCAATTTGCACGCAGCACCAGCACCTCGTCCCCCTTTTCGTCCACGGACCACCAACACAATTTTGCACATTCTCACATTAGTTTTTTTTTTGTTTTTGGCCAGAAACAATTAAAATAATGACAGCAAAATGTGGCAGGCAACCGGGGGGAAAAAACGGACAACAAAAGCGGACCGCAAAAAGCCGGCAACTAACGAAATTCAGATGGGGACTTCAGGGGCTTTAGTAGCGCGGACACGCCCACAGTAAAAGTTAATTAATAATTTCGGGAAATTTCGCTACCATTACCACTACCACTCTACGAACAACACGTTTTTGTCCAAAGCAATTTCCGAATTTTCATTTAATTTGGTTAATTTTTCGGTTAGTACGTTTTGCTCCGTTTTTCTTCCTCTATCTCTCTTCCTCCTTCACTTGTTGTTGGTTTTTCTTGTTCCGTTCTGCTCGCATCTGTCCTCTCTTTTGTGTCTCTTCTATTGCCACATTTTTTCTTAACGCAGAGATGTGTGCAGATACTGAAATCGTCACGTCAAATCAGTATGACGGTGAGAGCGCCGCCCACTCTCAACTCGACCGCCCCGCTGCACGGCTTCGGTCCGCCCTCCCGCGACCCCATGTACGCATCGATGGCTCCCCCCTCCACCCGCAGAACCAGGCGGCGGCGGCGGCAGCAGCGGCGGCGGCGGCCTCCGGGGCGGGTCTGCCCTTCCGCCAGACCTGCTCCTGGATGGACCGCCACGGACGACCCGCCTCCCCGCCCATGGAGTACGGGGGCAGGCGCAGCGACCGACGGGATCGGTAAGTAAATCGGATAATTATTCAAACATTTTCTAAAACCAACTTCAATTAATGATAAAGGTTTCTAAAAGTTAATGGTGATATTATGAAACCATCTCAAAAGGGCGTTTCATTCACATCCCTAACAAAAAAAAATATAAAAATTTTAATATCAATGTGTATTCAAATGTTTTGATAAATGTAATATTCCCACACAAAGAAAGCGGATTTTCTTAAGCTCTTTAAATTAAAATAAAAGTTCCTTAAAAAAAGGATCATAAAAATCTCTGTTTAAACAAACTTTTTCAATAAAAACATTCTGGTTTTCTTTAAAAATTTCCGAAATCGAAATACATTGTTTTGAAAATCTGTTTCTCAACATAATAAAAAACTTATCTCAACAAAAAATTTTAAGGGTTTTCATTGTAAAATCAAATATATTTTAAAAGGAGATGTTCCTTCTATACCTCTTTTGCTCATTAATTAATTTACTTTATATTCTTACTTTTCCTTCCAATCCCCTTTTAACCCTCTAGAATACGTCGTGTCGAGCTGCTAATCGAGCCCGGTCAATCGCTGGGCTTGATGATCCGTGGCGGGGTGGAGTACGGCCTGGGAATCTTCGTCACCGGCGTGGATAAGGACAGTGTGGCCGATCGGTCCGGACTGATGATCGGCGACGAGATCCTCGAGGTGAACGGGCAGTCCTTTCTCGATGTGACGCACGACGAGGCGGTGGGTCAGTTGAAGTACCACAAACGCATGTCGCTGGTGATACGTGACGTGGGCAAGGTGCCGCACTCCTGCACCTCCATCGAGATGGAGCCCTGGGATGCCTACAGTCCAACGGGCACAAGGTGGGTTCATCAAAATCCTAAAATTATTCCTGATACTAAAAGGTTTCTTATTTTGTTCTGCAGAGCACGCCGAAAAGGTCAAATTGCGACCATGGTGGAGGAGAAGGCGCGCTCTCTGCTGCCCCGTCATCATTTTGCAAGCCTTTCCTACTATATTGCCGAATATAGTGCGAAAGCAATGACCATAGATGCCTTTGTTGCCGTCTTATTAGAGATGTTAGATACGTACGAAAAGGTGAGTTTTAAAGGTTACAGAATAACTTACCTCAAAAATTTATTTTATGGAAAATAAACTGTAGCTGATTAGATATTTTTATAAACAATTTAAAGAGGTATACCCCTTGTAAATCGGACACAAATTAGAAAAGTTATAGACTTAAAAGTGTTGGGATCTGGTCACTTTTCTGCAAATCTATTTCTTGCAAATTTTGACAGGTCGGGGGTCATAAAAAATGACAAACTGTGGACCAAAAAATCGAAATTAAACTAATGATGCAGCTGATTAGATATTTTTATAACAAATTTAAAGAGGTATGCCATTTGTAAATCGGATACAAATTAGAAATGTTATGGACTTACAACTAGTGAAAATTCGACAGTTTTAGCAAGTCCAATGTTTTGTAATTTTTATTAAAAGTAAATTTGTTTTACCACTTTCAGCACACGCTAGTGACGGAGATACGGGAACTTGTGTTCCCCGAGGATCGCACGCGATATGACGAGTTGGTCTATCGCAGAGAACGCGATCCTTACAGCGTGGATAGGCATAGGGTAAGTCAAAACAACCCCCCATTTTGAGTAACCCCTATGTAAATCCCTATGTTTTTTACAGCGTAAGGGAGACCCCGCCCGTGATTTGCCGGTAAGCTTTTTAGAAGATTTATTCTACGACACAGACACAATATATACCTAGTTCAGAAAGCCACTTCTCTAATCTAATAAAATACACACTGAGCATGTTCAGCCAAATAAACTTAAACTAAACGTTGACCACTGCTCAACTGGCCTACTGTCTTCTATTCGTCTATAACTACTACACTATTATATCGCCTAAAAAATGTTTATTGTTTAGTATATATTTCTCCTCTTGCTGTTGTTGTTGATAATTGTTGTCACTGTATGTTTGTAACTTTTACTTTAATTTATCTGTTTCAACTGTAGTCCAAATACAAATAACACTCGACAAAAAGAAAATCAAAACAAACTTGTAGTTTAATTGTTGAACGAGATACACTTGATACTTTCTTTAGCCACCAACTCTAAACCAGTTAATACTTCTTTCATTTCCCGAAAATTGCATGAAGTTTTCTTTCATTTATTTTCTTTTAGAAAGCTTTGAAAAACTTGCTTATTTCTGATTCGGCCCTTAGAAGAAAAATTGCATTTCAAAACAAAAGCAATCAAATCGAATGTCAATTTTTCCAAACCAGAACACAAAAACATACAATTTTAGTTACATTGTAGTGGCAAAGGTTTTTCTTATTTTTTAGCAATAAGATGGAGACACCAAATTTCGCCAAAAATAAAACAATGTAAACTAAGCAAAACGAAAGAATCTCGGCATCATATCACAATCATAAAACACAGCTTCCTGCAGATAGGAAGTTGCAATCAACTTAACAGCTTGGTTTCAATTGGGGCTAAACTGTTTTTGTAAATAAACAATTTTTTTAACCTGGGAAATGACAGTGATTTAGTTAACTGTTAAATAGTTATTTTTAGCTATAGTATTACGTTTAAGTAAATTACTGTAAAATAAAAATCGGACCTATGTAATCCATCACAAAAATGCACCCAATGGATAACTAAGAGATCACAACAGTCACCAAGAATCAGCACCAATATATCCAAATAAAAAAAAATGATATAACTATCGATCGAAGTACGAATGCACTCCCAGACACTCTATCTCTGTCGCTCTTCAGCTCTGTCTCTATCTTTCTTTCTCTGTCTTTGCTCAGTAGAATTCTACAGAAGCTTAGATTAGAACCCCTCTCACCCACTCACTCTCAAACTGTTCAGCTGTCACTGCCTCACTCGCTCTGAATCGTATGCAAACCAAATCGTTCGTTTCGTTTCGTTCCATTCCGTACCATTCCGTTCCGTTCCCCAACAGGTAACTGCCGATGATTTGGAAATTATAGCCGCCACCGGACGGAGTCCTTCTTCGGACTCGGGCCTGGGCATGACAGTAACGGATATACACAAACGGTACCTAGCCAATAACCGAATATCCTTTATTCCTTATCCCAAAACCTAAGCCGTAACTGTACCTCGAACAGTGTTGGGAAGCTGCTTATTTCTGAGCATAGGTAGAAAAGAATTGCGTACCTTTGTACGATAGAATTTCAGTTAAAGCTACTTGAAGGTTATGGCCTGTTTACTTTTCTAGTTAAAGTAATAAGTTCTTAAAAGTCTAGGTAAAGTAATAAATTCTTAAAAGTTGAAATACGGAATAATTATATAGGGATTGCCCAACACTGTTCTTAAACCATCCCCTCCCTACGAAAACAGTTAACTGACCAGTGTATATGTGTACGATAGACCCGCACTACAGTTGCCCCATCGGCCAATGTCGGCGGGACCCATACTGCATCGCTCACAGCCAGCCTCACATTATCAGACAGCAAGCAACCAGTCCTCATCATCATTATCGCCCCCACAACAACAGCAACATCAGCAGCAACACCAGCAGCAGCATGCGCAACAGCAACAGCAACATTATCCACCCCATCATGCCTCATTGCGTCATCTGGGCGGAATCGGCGGCAACGTGGGATCTGGGCGCCATCATCACCATCCGTTGGGACCAAGTCAATTGAAATTCAAGCAGGCCAAAGACAATCAGCAACAGGTCAGGAACGAAGCGAGTTGGTCAAAAAAGAGGGTAGCAAGCTGAAAAGTTACAATGCCACATGCCACCTCCTCTATCAGTCCACGCTCAATTTCTCTCAAGCTGTTCTGTTCCGAAAAATTTCAGATCTTGCTGAGGTTCCTATCTCGAAAATAGGCTCTATAAAAAAAATACTTAAGGAGTCGTTTGAGAAAGCTTTCCAAAATTTATCTTCCTCTATCTTTCGGCATAAATTATGCTACCAATTTCATGAGGGTTTCTTTGTTATTTTGGCACTTATTTCTCTTCTTGATTTAGTTTTAGATTTAAGTAAATTTAAAAATTGACATTCGGCCGAGGTTTCAAGTTCCCACCTCTTTGTCTGTCTGTATTTTGTTTTCTATTTATTTTGTATCTTTAGAGTCTTTTACTATCTCTATCTCTATCTCTTTTTTGTATCTATGTCTCTGGTTGTGTGTAACGTCTATTGTCGTTTTTATATGTTTGAATCTGTGTCCATGTTTGTCCAACTGCTCAATGTGGATTATGTTTACGTTTACGTTTTCGTCTCGATTTCCGGTTATGTTGTATACTTCCTTTTTAAATGTTGTCCAATTGGCTATTGAGTGTTGTAATACTGTTAAGTCGCATTAAGACCAGTGCCAAACTGAATTGGTAAACCGCAAGCAGAAAAGCTATATATTTTGTAAATTCTTTTATCCCGGCTTAGGAATACGGCTGTGATGAGCACAGAACTCGCCGGGGCAGCGAAACCCTTTTACCGGAATACGATCAAGATGCGGTGAGTAAGCGAAGCGATCGCGTGATTTTTACCTAGGAAGTTTATTTGGGGTATTACCTAAAGCATTATAACGAGTGATTACCATCACGCAATAGCAAAATAGAGTTTTCCTATCTCTATCCACTTTAACTCTACCATTTGTTCATTCCATTAAGTTTCATTTCATAATCAGCACACCACTTTAAACTCCTCTTTAAATAACCAAACACTTGATTTACTCTTTATTCTTTGTATTTGTAACTGTATCTGTATCTATAGTAAGTTAACTAATCTAACACTAAACTTAAGATCTATTCTATGTGTAGTATATGGGGTTTATGGTTGGTTAAGTCCTCCTTAAATCTTGTCGTGCATGGAGCCCTCGGCCATCATGGGCAGATGGTAATCGCGCGGCGGTGTAAAGGGTCGCACAAAGTGCCGCCACTGACGGTGGTGCAGGGGCGGGGGCGGCTGGATGGGCGTGGTAGCGGTGGTGGCCACCACCGCATGGTGGTGCTGCTGATGGCAACTGTTCGGCTCGAATTTCGGGCGTGGTATGCGCAACTGTTTGATCTCCGTCAAATAGGTCTCCATGTTGTCGCCAGTCGCCTGTTGATGTTTGATTTGTTTAAATGATTTGTTGTTCTTTGGTCAAGTTGCAATCAGTGTGGAGTGGACTTTGTTTGAGGGTTTGTCATTGCACTCGATGGCCAAAGTCAGAGAAAGTAAATATTTGGAATGGGTTGGGGTGTAATGCCATCAATGTCCTGGCAGCGTAAACTTTCAACGACCTTGACGGAATTAGAACTATTTAAATAACCCAATAAACGTTTAATTCATTCAGATTGAATTTTGGCAATCCAAACCAAAAGCTAATTAAATTGCTACGAAACTAAATGGTTAAACTATATTTAGATAAGCATTTATTTAAAGTTCAAATGGAACATAACTAGCATATTTCATTTAGTTTTACTTTAAAGGAATAGTAATTTAAAGAATTGGGTCACGAAGAGTAAACCATGCTAGAACCATTCTATGTAGAATCACACGTTAATCAAGAGCTATTTTCCCGTTCAGCTAACTTTACTTATTCACTTAGGTTCTTATTTAATATAGAGGGGAAACTCGACTGCTTCAATCTTTTGATAAATGCTCCCCCTTTGAGCAAACTTCGCCAGTGAGCCACTCGGGTCTCCCGCACAACTTGTTGAGTAAGTGCAGCAAAAGTGAAAGTAAACTCACCGCCAAAACCCCAATGTACAGTTTGTAAGTGTATAGTATGTGTGTGTTGGCTAGAAGACAAGAAAATTGCAATAATTTCCGCAAAAGGCGTTCGACCATATCACATGCAGGCAGGCAGTCAAGTTCAGGGAAGGATTTTCATTTAGGTTCGCACGAAATTGATTTGGATTTGTGCGGCAACAGTGGGCAAGCGGGGGGAAAGAAATGAGAAGCTAAACGGATTGCGATCCGCTTACTTAGCCCTGTTTACACAGCTGACACCATTTGGGCCGGCTTGACCGACCGATGAACGATGGCCAATGGCGGGATGAACGGACCAGACTCAGACGCCAAACGGCAGAAGGCAGAAGGCAGTAAAGGCAGCTGAGTAACCAGTTTGATTTCAACTACAACTGACAAACAACTTTTTGCTTGGATGTTGTCGCTTGTCTGGCTTATGGGACACTCACTTTTCGAAATTACAGGGAACGAGTCGAGGCGGCGGGGATAGAAATCGAGGTGGAGCGCGGCACAGATCACAACGGCCAAGACCAAAAACTCAAAGTGGGTCATTAGAGAAATGTACTAAATAAGGTACAAAACTTTGTCAAGAGCAAAACGTAAATGGAAAGTAAATTGTTGTAGCTGCAAGTTTTTCGAAAACCGAAAGAGATGGCAAGAAGTTGTTTATAATGTAAATAAACCATTTGGATGCGTAGCGAAAACCAGTAAGAAGATGAAAACAAAAACAAACCCAAATCCGGTCTACAAATTCAATGGGTGTAAAATAAAATTATGAGATTGAGCCCAAGCGCTGCTAGACTTTCCAGATTGAAGACACGTCTGTCAATAGAGAACACACTCTTTCATAATGAGAACCTTAATTGAGGGGCGGGGTTGGGGGTTCGGGAGGTGTGAAGTCTTGAATCTTGATTAACCGTTATGACGAACTCTTTCACGTCTATCCATTATGTTGTTCTAGCAATCCGGACAGCTTGTCATCTTTTGACATTATTAATTATACTTGACTGGGTTCCCCGGGGGTCGGGTAATTATATTAACCTTTCTAAGCACCCTTAAGAAAATGTGAAGTTTTCGTTGACCTTTGGGAACAACTTTGAACTACCATAGAACAATTAAAGTGGAACGACAATAAGAATTCAAGGGCATAACCAAGAAAAAATGATTTAAAATTTCTAATAAATTTATCGAAAAAGAAACTAAATGTTATTTTCCATTCCAATTTTAAAAATACTTTAATATGCAATTATCTTCGGAATTATTTCATAAACTAGTTAGTTAATTGGACAACTCTTTTATGAAACTTGATCATGAAACCTTTTCCTCCTGATTTTTTATCAAATATGTATGTAGCAATTTTTTAAAATTTGGTCAACATAATTTGGGTTAACCGGAATTTTCGTTGACTTGGGTTATTATATTTTTTTGCATTCGATACTTTGCGAGACGGGTGACAGTTTCACAAGCACCAATTTAAAAATGAATTTGAAAAACGTAATTCGTTCGACCTTGCAAAGGCATTAGTAAGATCCAGCTTTTGGATTAAAATACGTTCGACAACTCCATCGAAGCGGTGGAAAAATGGTGAACTCGGTGTCCCCCGTTCGCCCCACGATGCGTATCCAATGACAAAGAGGTGCCCCTGTCCCCAAGTTCCCCCCGATTCCCCATTGCCCATTCCCCAGCCTCCGCCGATCCGAACAAACAACGAGGTCAATGGCATGTGCTATGAATGATGATTGTCAGCTTTTCGATTCGAGTTACAAAAATTGAGCTACTGCTCAATAGCTACGGCTAAAAAACCATCATCTAACACGACACCAAGAGACTTGCCTGCAAAAGTTTGCAAAGTCATAAATTTGATTGATTTTGAAATGTTTGCCCTGAGCTGCTTATCGAAAGACCCAACAAAAAAAAAATAACGAATGAACAAATTGAGAGAAAAATTGTCAGAAAATGATGTGCGTATGGAAAATACAGTTAAATGGGCTGACGGCAATTGACTGAAACTTTTCATTATTGTTAGGAAAATTCTCTTTCTCTTTTCTGTGAAAGTTGTACACGAGTTTGTTCCCCGGTTAACATACATAGTTGAAGTTGTTCCTTGGATTCTGGGGAAATTTTACTGGTTCTGCCAGTCTAGACCTTTTTTCTTTATTTAACTTTTTCTAAAGTTAAACAAAAGGTAAACATTTAATTTTTTTTGTCTAATTCACACTATTGTTGTGGCAACGATGAAGTCAGATGCGTGAGATCGCAGTTGTGTGTTCTGTGTTTGAATAATTTTGTTCACATTTGGGCTAGCTCATTGACCTATAAAGCAACTCTGACAGCTGACCGAATGTCTACGAATAATTTATCAACTCTCAAGCCCTGATTTCGTTGATCGGTTGTGATGAGAAGTGGGTCAGAGTTGGCTAGAAAAATGATTGGTAAACCGAAATCAATTTTGACGAATGCATTAAGAGCGGACTCTTTTGTGGATATGAAAGATACAGAAGAACGTTTTATTGGAGCAATCTCCATTAATTTTCTCCTCGGAAAGGGTTATTCTTATTTATGCCATTTCCAATGGCAATTACTTTAGTCAGTTGTCAGTGCCCTTGGGCCAAGAAGAGACACACTCTGAAAGGCTGTCCAAAAAGCCATTAAAAAGCATTTCGTTCGTTTTTGTGTTTTATGCGCATTTCTTCCGAACCTTTTCGGCTTTCCCTACAGCTGACAGCCGATGTTTTTGTTGTTGATGTTTCTGGGTCGAAATGTTTAGCAACTATTTCGCAGTCTTTTCCACCAAGAACTCCCACTTCCGTCAGCGTCTTAATTGCAAAAAAGAAAGACAACAAATCAGCCGAAACCGCTGTCTTACTGCGACTTGGCTCCATTCTGGCAATTAAAAAAGTGGCAAAACACAAAAAGAACACAAAGAAAATTAGCTGAGCCGAAAAAGGTGAGAAGTAGAAGTTAATTGAATGCAGAATGCAAAGTAATAAAGCAGCCGACATATGTCTTGACTTCTCTGTCTGTCTGCCAAGAGGCCCCCAAAAAATCAGACAGCAGCGATGATATAACCAAAAGTCGAGCAGAAGAGCCCCACAACAAACTTCTGCTGGCGTTATTATTTAAGCAACAATTTGGTGGCAAACAGAGCGCGAAATGTAACGAAACGCGAGATTTGTCAACTCCACAGGCAACTTGTTTCTCGTTCAATTTAAGCCAAATAATACGCACTTTTAGCTCGATGCTCGTTGGCCACAAAAATCTCTTTTGAAGACTGACTGGGGAATTCAACCTCACGCTTGAAGCGACGACGCGCGACTGAAACTGCAGACTTGGCCGAAGGTAGAGCTGCGGCTCAATCCATAGTTGCCGCTGCCGCTGCCGCCCGGTTGTAGTTGCTCATGTTGCTGCTTTTGATGTTGCTGCTGCTGCTGCCTTTGCTGTTGCTGCTGCGACTGCTGCCAAAAGCCAACCAAGTTGACGATGCCCAGCCAGCCGCAGCAGCAGAGTTACTCTTTTGTTGGCCAGAGTCGTGGGCAGATGGCAGAGACTTTGACCAAAAGATTAGGAGACCTTGTCATATAAATAGAGTTGAACTTCCGTAGGCCTAAAATCGTGGATTGAACTAAAATCCAATACTTATCCATTTAATTTTTCTTTCAAATTTAATTTTAACCTAACTTAAGAATCTTTATGGTAGGGTTAATATAATATTTTTAAAGGTTGATAAGGATTGAATAGTCTTTATGAATGTCTTTCTTCATTTATTTAAGTCTTAAAATAAGTTCGATAAAAACATTTCTTTATTTAAAGGTAAACAACTAAGCTCAGACAAAAGCCACCACGCTAATTTAATTACCGTTTCGATTTATGACAATTTATTATACCTCACACATTTATAAATTAAATATAATTTTAATTCGATACCTTCAAAAATAAAAACACCACTCTCTATTTTGGGGTGTATCTTAGAGAGATTAAAAAGAGGCGAGGTTTATATACCACTTTCATTATCACCACGAAAATAATGTGTAGATAAGGTTATTTTTCAGTTTATTGCATCTGCAAATAATGGTTTTTGTAATACTCGACAATTTGACACTCCATGATATGCAAACATTTATTTCTGCTAGAGCATTTTCAAGTTGTCTTGGCAAACACTTAGTTTTCCTCTTGGGTTTTTCGTTGCGTTGAATTTTGCTTTCTTTGACGTTTTGCCACTACGTTTTCCCAGTTACTTTTTATGGCCTAGTAATGCAAAAAATTACCCACAGCGATGACAGAAACAATGGCAAGGCGATTTGATAAACAAAGATTGTCAATATTTATGACTAAAAATTATACTGCAATTATATCGCCGAGATTTATGTTGTAAGTGCGAGAGTGTAAGAGTGCGATTTACGCAATGGTCAAACTGGAGTGACAAATAAATAAAATGTATCTGTGGGATACTGCAGCTGACAGAAACTGCAGCTGTGCGGCGTTTTTGGTTTCCACTGGCCGCCTTTATTTTCTGTCTTTTCTGTTTATCACTTTGGTTTTTGTTTTGCTCTGGCATGACGTAAACGGAAAATTTGTCTTTTTCTGCCGACTGAGTCAGGCGGGCGTTGATGGCCAGAAAGGCGTTTGCATTTGGCATTGAAAAGAGATGTTGCTCATTAGCAGTTAAGCGATGATAATTAATTTTTCCTTTTCGGTTTACCATCTTCTTTTTTTTTATACTTTTCGCCATCGTTTCACGCTGCGTATGCGCAATGGATTGGAATCGCATTAATTGGAAACAGGAACAGGTAAGCTAAATGTTCGCTGTTTGTTACACTTTAAGGCCAGGTTCCTCTCAACAATTTTGAAAAAATGAAAATTTTTTTTTTTTCATAAATTGCCACTATATACTTGTCGAAATAGTATAAAATTAGTCCCGAAGGTCAGAAAGGCCGAGAAGTAGGTGTAAAAGAGTGAGGAGCGCTGCTGTTAGTACGGCCGCTCGAACACCTTAAAAACTTTAAACTGATTTTTCTCCGAACCACGTTTTTTCGCATGGATGACACTCTCATTTCAAAACTATGGCACTTATCGATTTGAACCAAACGGCATTTTACTCTTAATATGTCTGGCTATGGCCGGTACCAGAATCAGAAATATTCATTATTTTTTAAAAAAGTTATAAACAATTATAAGTGAAAAAAAGGGTTAAAAAAATTCAAAAGTCCGCCATTTTTTTATTTTTCATGGAAAATTTTTCATTCTGGTACCGGCCATAGCTACTTCGATGCAGAACACGAAACTATTTTGGTTTTTGCATTCAGATAATTATTTTTCAAGTAATCGTGTCATCCATCTACGAATCGGACGAGTTTCAGCAGCCATTTTCAGGACCGCCATTTTGAAAAAAAAATTTAAAAAATTTTTTTTAGTAATTTCATATACATACTTTCATATATAAAAAAAATTGAATACTCAACATTTTTTGTTATGAAAATAAAATTAATTGAAAAAAGTACGTTTTTCAGAGGAACCTGGCCTTAAGCACTTTTCGAAACTATCTTTTCGACACGCTCACACACACAACCAAATGCCAACACATACACACACACACATATATATATATATAAACTCAAATATACATATACATAAATAACAAAGGAAAAACAAATAAGGAAGCAATCGTAACGAAAGAAAAAGAGCCACAAAAACTCTTGTAAATACTTAGCTCGCTACTCTGTTTAAAACCATTTCTCTAACCAATTTTGCCGCTGGGGATTCGTGTGCATAATTTTCAAATGCAAGAGGTGGAAACCGGGGCGTAATTGAGGCCCATGCAATGGAGCTTTTGAGGAGATTACCTCACAAAGTTTTGACATAACCAAAGCTAATTAGCAGTGAACGCGTTTTAGTGGGTGTAGGAATAGTTTAAATCCGAGATTACCCAGTAGAGAAAAGGAAATTCCTATTAAAGCCTGAAGGTATGCTAATAAAAGGTATGCAACACTTTAGGCCAAATATTCATGAAGCCAGCAACATTGGGATTAGCAACATGTTGCCTAGCAACATTTGTTGCCAAGCAAAATTGGTTGCCAAGAGTTTGCAGGAAATAATTTAAATTTCGTAAATAACAAAATTAGCTAAATAGCTCATATAGAGAAATATATAAAGAAAACCAAAGTAGCTATTGTAGAAATAACTTGATTTAGATACATAAAACCCATTTTATGGTTAAGAAATTAGTTGATAGGATTTACTTCTTCAATAGTTCATCTAAGTAGTTACGGTTACAACATATAAAAGTAACTTTTAACCACCCGTAATCTTCGACATGTATCCATTACAACTATATACCAAGTAAAAATTATAAGTAGCTTGATTAGTTAAATACAAACAACCTAGGAACCCCACAAAGACCCACAGAATCCTCCTATTTCTTTCTCTCTTTAAACCTAGCACACTGATTTTGAATCCCTTAATTTCCACTCGAGTCTTCATTTCACCCAACACCCTCACCACGTTTTCTTTTTTGGTTCCATTCGATCCATAGAATCCAGATCGCTCTTGAGTTTGGATTTCCGTGACCTCTTGTCCCGTACTCCCCGAAATTGTTCTTGTTTGTTCATTTGTGTGCATTTCAGGGCGGCTACTTAGATGGACTGCGTTCACATTTGGGTGGTTTAACACAACGTGTCAAATCATGGTATTGGGGACGACCTCTAGTAAGTGCCAATGTATTTTTCGTTAAACGTTTAAACGAAAACAAACAAAAATACCTAATAATTAAAAAAAAAAAAAAAACGACACCAGCAACCACAAAATAGAAATTGTGTTCGCAAGTTGAGTGGAATATTTTTTGTGTCTGCAAAATGTTCACACAGTCTGCATTTTGTTTTTTTCTTTTGGAACAGACCTTTCAATTTGCATCTCGTTGCATTCAATTTAGCCTGAACTACTTAGTATTGTTGCTATCACTCTCTCACTCGCTCTCTATCTCTCTCTATCTAACTGTAACTCTGTCTCTCTATTAACTAACTCAACTAACTTAACCGTTTTGAATGTGCATTGCAACGAAAGCCACTGCAAGTGCCATGAAAATACCAAAATTAAAAGATCGTTTTACTAAAATTCGGTTGCATTTCCAGCATTTTGTGTTGTATTCGTAGGAACTGTGTTTTAGTTTTTGTGCTCTCATTCCAAATCAAATTTTGCTTGCCCCACAAGTTAAACAACATTATTTCCATTGTGTTTCGTTTATTTTTTTTACGTTTTGTTTTTTTGTGGCGCACTCGAAAAATTTTCATATAGATTTTCTTAGTCTCTTTGTAAAGTAATTGTCAATGTAAGTATTTGTAAAACAAAAGCTAAACAAGACACAAGACTAAAAAGCCAACAATGCATTTAAAAGCGAAAGGTCAAGCCTTTAAGACAAAAAACGAACCAAAGCGGAATAAAAAGAAGAAAAAAAAAAAAAAAACCAAAAAAAAAAGAAAAGCTTGAAAAATACATTTGCACATTTACGCATGAGTCACCCCGATTTCTAAACACACGCAAAATATCAATATCCGTAACAGCATCGAATAAATTGGTCTTGGTTCACCGCCGACCATATATCACCACCGATCCACCTCTCACACATCGATTCGTAGTGTTTTACCACATTTCTTTTCATTTGCCCTGTAATTAGTGTAAATCCCGATTTATGTTGGCCTTCATTTTAGCTGCTGCTCTCCCACACACACAACCACACACAACCACACACTCACACATCCAATAACGCACCCCAATCCTAGTTAGTAGTTAGCAGCTAGCTCTTAGCCCTGTAAAATACTCGTAAGTTGAAGTTTTGAAGTTTTAGTTAGCGCCACATTTGGTCCTACCTAGTCCGACTTAGTCTAGAAACCACTATCTAAGTGTCTTAGTTGCCAAATCTTGCCATTAGCTTTTATAAATAGATCGTGTATTTATTGTATAGTTGCAAAGCCTTATATTGCACTAACTCCAAGACAAACACAACCTTGACACACACACACACACTGACAAAGTATTCCACAGATACGCACACAGCACTCGCATATTCATAATTTGCACTCTGACCTCAGCTTAGTCAAAGATATTGAAATGTTCAAAGCCGATAGTACAGGAATAAACTGCTCACTTCAACCTTTTTACAGTGATCAAAAGTTTTATAATAAACGAGGTGCATTCGATTTGGAAAATCTAAACTTATAAATATATTAATCCTTTGTATGTAAATTGGTTTGTCTTTAAAACATTTTTGAAAAAAATTATAGAATTTTTTTTCTGAAAATTGTTTTCTGAAAATGTTTGCTTTGGTTAAAATTATAATAATAAGGAATTGATTGAAAACTGTTTAAAAAATCTATTTTATTTTAAAAAGGTTTAGAAATAGCCAAACCTTTTTGTTGAACAGTAAAAAAATTAAGACAAAAATAATCCAGAATATTTAAAATGCCATACAAAGGACTAAAGTATTAAATTAAATTACAAGCACTTCAATTTTGTAAAATCCTTTTTGCCTTCCTTTTCCGATTGTACGATAAATAATATGTAAAAGATAAGCCACGTTCTCCGGTAACAAACTAAAAAACCACTGCCAAGCCAATCAAGCAATCAAGCTTACAACAACGAATAATCCAATATTGTAAAAGGTAACCAAAAATCGAATGCAAAAGGAAAATGAAAACTCTGCAATTCAAAGCAAATCAGCTCAGCTCAGTTCACTTCGAATGCCAATCGATATCCACAATCTCCGACTGTCTCTTTCTCTGTCTTTCTCTTTCTGAAGCACGCTTTGGCATATGCTGTCCCACAATAACCACCCATCCACCGTCCAAAAAAAAAAACAACCCCACCACTCAATTTAACCCACCGTATAGTCAACTGTCATACTTTATTCAATTAAATTTCTACTTGTATGTTTGAAAGTGAGCGAGAAACAAAATAAACAGCAAACACTTTCGAAAACGGCTACAATCAAGAACTTTATATATATTTTAACCATATTTCACACGCAACCAATACAGTCTACCAAGAAATCTACAACGTTATTTATCTCTACTACAAGCAACTACAACGAATTCTTATGCAAATATCTCTACTATTTTCATTTTACATTCAACTTATTGTACGACAAAAAATCAATCAAATGTTTGCTCACTATGCAAAACCCAAAAAAAAAAAAAACCAAACAAATTCATTGCCAAAAAACAATGTGTGAAAACCGAACAAAAAATTAAATGAATAGGAGTTGGCCACAAAACTCTCACGAAGTTTCGATATGAAGGAAGAAGGCGGCACATTGCTGGGCGATAAAGGTGTACGAAGGCATCAGGTGAGTGCTACTCCAAACTAGTGCAAGCACACTAAAATAACAGATATCTACAAATAACAATAATAACTGAATACAGCACTTGAATGCCAACAACAACTTTAATAAAAAAAAAAAAAAAAAAAAAAAAAAAAAACGTATGAGAAACAAAAATGAGTTTCGGCTCGAAATTATCTGAGTAATATGTTATCATAAAACTTTCGTCGGTCTTTTACTAAATTTTCTACAATTTGGTCATCCCAGAACATTTCATGATTCATTCCAAACAAATCACACAAAAGTTTCTACTTTCTTTCTATCTCTCTTTACCTAACTCAAAAATAAACAGCAACTCTGCCATTGAATATTTTTAACTAGCAATATATGTAAATTTGAATTGGCCTACCTTTTCCGTAGCTTGAACCGTTTCCTATTGTTTGAACCACACGTAAATAAGTACAAAATCCCCAAACAATATTTACCAAAGTCCTTGAATCAACCAACCAAATGTTAAATTGCTTGCCTTTACCAAACCACTAAATCTATATTACCAGCTTGAACCAAGTTATTTTTGATCGAACAAAAACACTATTTCAATCTTAAGCTAATCTTAGAAATAATGGAAAAATGTTTTTATCAAAGGAAAGAAGTTCTCTGATTTGGCCATTTATTTAATTGTTATTACTTAAATGTGAATTGTTTGTTTTTCAGTCTATGCAGCGTCTGTCAGCGGAGCAGAATGGTGGTTCAACGACTGAACAAACACATGAACACAATCCAAACGTCGTACCTGATCATAGAGGCAACTTACACATTACAGTTAAGAAAACCAAACCAATTTTAGGTATTGCTATCGAAGGTGGTGCTAATACAAAACACCCGCTCCCTAGGATAATCAATATCCATGTGAGTAATACATGTTATAAAATTTATAGAGAATATGTAAATGGATTTAATTTTAAAATAGGAAAATGGTGCAGCATTTGAAGCGGGCGGCTTAGAAGTGGGGCAACTCATTCTGGAGGTAGATGGAACCAAGGTGGAAGGTCTACATCATCAGGTAAAATAACTATAAAATTGCAAAAATCATTTATTAATGAAATTATTTTGTCTTCCAGGATGTTGCTCGACTGATAGCCGAATGCTTTGCTAATCGTGAAAAGGCTGAAATAACCTTCTTAGTTGTCGAAGCAAAAAAATCAAATTTGGAACCGAAGCCGACGGCGCTGATATTTTTAGAAGCCTAACATTTGCTTGCCCTGCCGGCCAGTGACCCATTGGAACGACAAAAACTCGAGTTCCTTTACGAATGGGGCATCGATTTAACGGAGACGCCAAAACCAATGCCAACACCAATACCGCTAACGAAAGCCAAGAACCCGCCGCCACTGCCACTGCCACACGAGTTGCACAACAACATCAATAGCCACTATGGCAGCAGTGCGGCGATCAGCAATCATCAATCTCAATCTCAAACTCATTCGCATCCACATCAACATTCCCACCAACAGCAGCAGCAGCATCAGCAACAACAACAGCAACAGCAGCAGCAGCAGCAACATCAAAACACAAAAACAACGCCCAACACAAACAGCAACACACAAGCAACACCAACGGGAGCAGCAACAACTGCAAACAAACAACAACAACAGGGAAACACCAACACACCAACGAAGGCTTCGCGTGAGGCGACTCCCACAAGGGAACAGCATCAGCAACGTGCCACGCCCACACGCGAAAGCCAACAACAAACGCCCACCCGCCAGCAGCAACTGCAACGCGAACAACGCGAGCAACGCGAACAACGTGAACAGCAGCAACATCAACGTGAACAACGCGAGCAACGTGAACGGCAGCAACATTTGCGCGAGCAACGCGAACAACGCGAGCGGGAATACCAACACGAACACGAACACCAACACCACGACCAACACCAACACCAACACCATCGTGAACACTACGAGCAACACCACCACCACCACCATCATCATCATCATTCATCTGGATCACAGCAGCAACACCAGCGCTACAGCAGCAGCAACAGCTACAAATCTCATAATAATTCCGTTTACCAGTAAGGAGAAACCAGAAAGCAAGAGTCAAAAATACAATTCTCGCAATTGGAGCTACAATTCTTTTGGAAACATTCTTTCAAAACTGCAACAGCAATTCAATCAGTAAACAGTTTAATTGTGCTACCTTTGTTAAAACAAGAAAAAAATAGGACCTCTGCCTCTCATGCACGCCTCTTTCTACACTGAACACAACGCGCTTGTCAAAATATATACAAAATACCCCGGCTGTATCCGATCGAATTAAAAGTGAATTCTATGAGCCAACATAACCCGCTTAACTAGGCCCTCTAGAAATGTGTTAATTTGTTGTAGCTGATGAGATGCTCTTACCAAAAAAAGAAAAAAAATTAATAGAAATTGAGTCGACAGTTAGGAACAAACCCTTGTTAATTTTCGTGAGTTTGTTAATTATATTACCCACATTTCGAAATATCAAATACAAAATTTTACCACTGCCAAGGTTAAAGAAAAACACTAAAAAAAATGCTATAAAAAATCAAGAGCATCTCTCTCACTTGGCTTTCCGTTCTATCCCCACAAAGTTGAATATGGCTCGCCCAAAGAAAATTATATTAATGTTAGAACCAAGAACCACTCCGATCCTCAACTAGAATAACCAGAGACAAGACCTATCCAGTCCTTAGGAATCCTAAGACCCTCTATCGAACCACGCGCTAGTCGAAATGTGTAAATCTGTGTAAACTCTAAAACATATTATTGTATGATTATTATTATTATACTATTGAGTATCATGCGAGCAAACGTAGCTTAGACCGTTAGTCATTACTTGTTTAAACTAGTGACCAGACAAGTTTAGGTTCACGAGATTACTGTAAGAGCAATGTTATTTGATGATAAACCCACAAAGGCCCCCAAGAAAAGCAACCACAAACCCCAAATAAGGCATACATTAAGAAAATCAAGAGCTTAAAATGTTTAAAATGAACAAGTAAATATCTTAAAAATCCCTTAAACAGTAAGCAAGAAGAAGACGATGCAGAGAAAAAAATATGAACAAAGAATTAAGGCACAAGACACTGTAAAATGTAAAAATAACCAGCAAAACTAGTAACGAATTGTCGCTTTTGTTAGATTCAAACACACACTAACACACACGAATACACGTATGCACGGCACTCACACATACACACGCATGCATATTGCCAAATTGATTGTATTTACAGCAGCTAATTGAACAAAGAAAACCAACAACAAACAAAAATGAAGCCCACCTAAGCAAAAGATAATTTGTAAAAATTAAAAATAATCTTAAAATTAAATCACAAAAAATGTAAAAAGCTATAAATATATATATTAAAAGAAGGAAGCAGTAGCTATGGCCATACACACACACTCACACACTAACACTTACACCAACACCCAATCAGAAATATTTAGCCCGAAAAGCGCATCAATTCTAAATTTTAACCAAAATATCAAATTATATACCCGCAGTGTTGTAAGGTTAATCGATGATCTAAAATTCTTTATGATCAGAATAAATCAAATTTATCATTGCATTTCATAGTTCACCAATTCCGAGATACTTTTCTCGATCAATCTGACAACACCGCAAGGCATATCCCTGTTATTAGTACAACTTAAACTGCACACTGCACAATTTTTGAATGTTTGTTAAATGTTTTAAGGAGCAAATGCCGACACCAGGACAAATCCTCTGCAAAATTGTATTCTCCTCACCAAACTAACTAATGGAAATACCTCGCACCCCAAAAAACCGATCCCCCAAAATCCCAACTCCAATCCCTAAAAAATGGTAAACGAATTATGAAACTGCTAGGGCAGACGGGCATCTATGTCTGTTCTACCATCTTAAATGCAAAAATAACATTAACGCTGTAGAGAACAAGAAGAAATTAACGCTTAAAATTTGAGGTTGATTGGCATTAAGTAAAAGTTAAACGATGTTGAAGCAGGAAGAGCCGAGCCGACAGGGCGCGATCACGAGCAAGTAAAAAATTATATAACAACTTTAACAGGCACGACGAACAACATATTGTGCAAAAACACAACTATAACTTCATACGTATTGTGTAAAATATTAGCAAAAGACGAAATCCTTTTTATAGATCAAAAACAAAAAACAAAACCAACGTATTTTTCGCTCTCTATCTTTCACCTTCGATTATACGATCTACGACCTATATCTGTATCTGTATCTGTCACTCACTCAGTCAATCGTTCTTCAGTCAATCGTTTCGGCAAGTTTGTTGATTTCGTTTGTTGTGTGTGATAGTGTTTGGAATAAAATGAAACTTTTGCATGTCACAAAAGCAATTTGTTCACCCTAAGTCCCCCAAAAAGTTAACTTTGTGTCTAATGAATATGTATAGGGCATGGTTTCCATGTCGGGCTTGTTTTTTATATCATCTCGAAAAAACTTTGAAAGGAAAACTATTTCTCTGCTTAACTCTCTCTTATTAACTCTCTTTATGTATGTGTGTGTGTGGAAAGTAAATATACAAAATTATTACAATTGAAATTGAATCGTTATATGAGGTATTGTACTTGTATTTTTGTTGACTATTATGTAATTAAACGCTTTACTGAATATCAGTTATGTACATTTTTTAGCTACAAATAAAAAATTAAAACCATATTCAAGCAAAGAAGCTTATGCTGTTACTTATTGTTAGTGAATTTACCACAAAAAAAAAAAACAAAAAACAAAAACAAAACAACAACTGAAACAAAAATCTAAAATATAAAAATCAAGTTGAATTTTTCAAAATTTATAAAAACCAAAAATCATTTTGCAACGTTCATGCGTGAAGAACAAAAATATCAAGGGGATTGCCTTGTGGACGCACTTACGCCTTTGTAAATTGCGATACATTTTGATGAGAAGGCTTAACTTAAACTTTGAGAACTACCAGATAAATATCTATTTAATATAACGTATACATGCATACAAGCAACTTATAAACATATACCGTATATAAAACGTATGCTAAACTATATCTAAATTGTAAACGACAATGAGAAGCAATTTTAAGCAAAATGAAGAAAACCATTTCAATTTCAACTTCAATACCCCCCCACATGCAACACACACGGATGAAGCAAGACATTTATGTGAATTAATATGTATAGTACTATATGTAACTATGATTACAAAACAGCAACAAGGCTATCTATATGCTATGCTAATGAAAGGGTAAACGGCATTTAAACTCATTCAACCGAAAACAAACAGAAACCGCATCACACAAGGAAGAAATGAAAGCTTATAAATACCATATAGAACCGTATATGTACCATACCATATATAGATCCACAACCATGTACCACGTAAATATCGTATCGTAAATAGCAATAGCAGATAGTTATAGTTGATATGGATAGCTAAATTACCGAATAGCAAAGCCTCAGCCGAAGCAAACTTGTTGTACGATTAAGATTGAGCTAGACTTTTAACCAGAGATAATCCAACTTGTAGATATATCGATATATCACGTAACAGTGTATGATTGTGTATATTACCGGATAAAAAAGAACTCTTATGATTTCCAGGTCTCGCTTTTCAGTTAATCCCCTTTAAATCCAACTAAAATATATCAAGGCCTCCCAAAAAAACCTTTAATGCATTCAGACCAGACCACAAAAACAACAACCAACTACAACAAAAACAAACTGTGCCACCTAGTACATAACAAGAAATGGTTATATATCTGTATCTGCTATATAGACACTATAAACACATACAATTCAACACGGACTTGTACTATATCTAGATATATTATATAGAGAGAAGGAAAACATTCAATGCTCACTTTTATATTTTTTATCATACATACCTATATCGAAGAAAGCACCGTAAGAACCACTGATTAACAAAAACAAAACCAACCAAACATAGGAAAATTCTCATGCCCAAAGAACATATATTTATATATAGTGTACAAGTTCTATAAGCCTAGTTATTCGTTCCATTGCTTTTTAGAGCCAATTTGCTTTGCTTGCGAGACAAAATTCCCTGGAAAACCCCGTACCTCTATATTATTTTTGATTTATTACCCCGTTCAAAATGACAATTAGAAAGGATAACACCAGGCATAAACGCAAAAGATCGAGCTAAACTAGTGCTTAGTGTTTAATGATAAACAATTCCAATAAAAGTATTTCAGTTGTGTATATTGTAAAGAACAATTATGAATGAACAAATATAAAGTTAAACATTTAAAAAATAATTCAAAAAATTTATTGAAGCATTAATAATAATTGTATTTATCAAAATTAATACAAAACAAATTTAAGGCATTAGCATAGCAAAGATAACGGTATACATAAATTGAAATGAAAATGAACACAAAAAGCGCTGATTTAATATTATATTATTAATTATATTATTGCAAACAACAAAGTGAAAAACAAATGATATTGTCCTTGGTATTTACATATACATAAAAAAACAGCAAAAAACAAGAAAAATAAAAAGAAAACGTTTTTTTATATAATCGAGATATTTTTCAACGCTGATCTGCATGGGTTTAAAATGAGTGGGTGGGTTTATAAAAATTATCAGAGTAAATTAACAACATTTTATTAATATATTTTTTTAATGGTCCTAAAAGCTACAGTTCCAATTTTAAATCTAGTTTCACAATTATGATTATTTGTTTTTTTTTTATTTTTTATTTTATTTTTTATTTTATATTTATTTTTGTATTTATGTGCTTTATTAACACAATTTTCCCTTTTCAATATATTAAAATTATAAATATTTTACTAAAATAAATTCAAAGGCTTTACTTAACGTTTTAATTACCAAATTGTTTAAAAAGTTATTCTTTTAAATTATGTTAAATATCCCTTGACTTCACCATTTAGGTATTTTCTTTGAATCTTTTTTTTCAAATTTTCGCGCCCAAATCGCCTCACTTGCGATGAATCGATAGGCGCAAGCGAGTTCGAAATTTCAGAGAGAGACGGCACCACAATTCGAACTTTGTGTTTATAAGCGAGAACGGAACTTGGGTCGGCAACAATTTCAAACAAGACGTTAAAGGCGACCGTGCCTAACAGCGACTGTCCAGCAGCCAAAAGAATCCTGCCAGGACTCCAGCCTCCAAAGCCGGTTCATTCACAACAAAAAATCCTAAACAAGTTTAAAAAGTGCGCGTATCCTTGCAAAGTTAAAAAATAAAATAAAAGTAAAGATGCCTTTTGCCCACGAACAAATTAACTTGGTTGCCAGCGAGCAGCTGAGCAAAACCGAGACCATCAAGCTGCGCAACCAGCACATCGGGTAAGCCATCCAATCCTTCCGTAGTCCTTATTCCGTAATCTCTTAGCCGTAATCCCTGGTCCGGGTCGTGAGCCTGCGACCTTGCCTTGAATTTGCCGTGGCTGTCAAGGTCAGGCTGGCGGCATCCCCCATTCGGCCCACTCATCGCTCATTCGCTCTCTTTCGCACGCACTTGCTTCCCAGCGCATGATGTTCTTGTATTTTTGGCACTGTTGCCAACAGCAGCCACACAACAAAATAATATAACAAAAAAGTGTACAAGAGCACAGGGAAACAAAAACATGCAGCGGCGTTTTTGTTTTTAGATTGGGCTTTATTGATTTTTATCGCCAGAGTACCAAATAATAGGAAGCCTAATTTAGAAGGCTTACAAAAATAATTATAGAAGCATTGCAAAGAAAATGAGGATATTCTGAATTGTTGTTCGCTTTAAAATTGTTTAGAAACAAATATAGGAGCTAATAACTAGGTCAAAGGTTTATTCAAACTTTCCACTGCCTTCGGGAATCAAAAAAATATATAAAAAATTGATCGATAAAATTATATACATATTAAATTAAAATTGGGGCTTGTTTCTTTATGACCGCGATGTCATATGAATGTACGTCATTGGGCTATTTGAAATTTGAATTTCGCAATATCACTCATAATATATTAACTATACTAATGATATTGCTTTAAATAATCGGGCATTTGGTTCGGTTTAAATTTAAAGTTGAGGCAATCATCAAAGTAAATTGCTTATAATCTTGAATTTCGAATTTCTTAATTTCAAGATCAAAGTGCATTTATTTGCACCGCTTTAAATTGTTAGCAGCTGTATATTCCCGTTTTCTTTGTTTGCCCAAAGTCAACCGTAAAATGTTTATCAAACACGGCAAGACGCCTTATTTTTGTCTGACAAACACAAATACAATAACCATTTAATTCGGGAGTGGGACGGTGAATAATCTTAGTGATTATAAGTACGCTTATGACGGACACTTGTGAACTGCGAAAATAGGCCCCGGTTAATATTGTAACTTAAGTCCCACTCACGTCACTGTATTTTACTTTGTCGCTTTTTTTTATGGTTCAAATTAGCGGTTTATGAGTTTAGTGTTACCTAGTTAATACTTTTTAATTTTTCCTTAGGCAAGCCTGCCAGCTCTTCTATCGCTCCGATCCCCTGAAAATTGTACGCGGCCAAGGTCAATATATGTTCGATGAGGAAGGCACCCGGTACTTGGATTGTATCAATAACGTGGCACATGGTAAGTTTTTTATTTACTAAAACTAAAAAAACATATTAAAGAAATATATAAATATATATATTAATCCCAGAAAATAAATATGAAAGAAGAAACATATAAAAAAAATATAAAAATATATTGTTTCCTCTGGAAATATTTATGGAATGAGATTATTAAATAGAAAAAATAATTTAGAAGATAGGAAAACTCACGTATTTAATATCACACCATCTTTCACACCCCCTTTTCTGCTATGAAAAAATTCCAAAGAAATGGGTTTCAGCTAAGTAGTTGCTAAGTTCTATTGCTTGATTGCCTAGGCGGCGATTTTGGAACCGGGGCCTGATGACGATTATTTTGGACCCCCGTCTGGTCGTCGACACTTGGCTGATGCCAGATCCTATTTGTTTTTTTCGCTGATTAGAAGCGGCACACGTCCGCCTAATAGCTAATGCCCAGATGCAAAGTGCAGGCCGTACAAAAAAGTGAGAAGTTTAAATGTGCCATGGGGAATATATTTTGGGGTGGAATGGGCGGCCCATTCGCATTTGGCAACAAGTTCAAGGTTGGGCCCCACATTGTACATTGTTCACGTATATAGATATAGATATAGAACGAATGGCGGCAGGCCAGACGTCGGCGGCATGTTCAGGCCCCGATTGAAAGCCCCACTGCGACTGAGTCAGCCTTATCACATCGCCCACCGGCAATTTTAGATGCTGCCTGTGGGAATCGGAATGGGAATGGGAATGGCGATTCCGGCGGGCGGGCCTGGCCAGCCGGCCACTTGGTTCTGATTTCGGATTTCGGGCCCCGACACAGAGCCCCAGAGCAATAACTGGTGATTAAAACAACAGTGTCATCAAGACAATCACAACAACAATAACAATAACAATAACAATAACAACAAATGGCCACGGGCGCATTTGCGTATAAAAAAATACAACAAGTATTACGTACTCATATATCATCACCAAGGGGGGCCAGTCAAATCCAGTCTAACCATATCAACTTATCAGCAGCGGTGGCCCAACACAATAACAACAACAATAAGGAGGATTGACGTCGGCGACCAATTTGCCAATTTGCTGATTCCAGGGTACTCAAATTGTTTGCGTCTTGTTTGTATTTTTCCAAAACGCTTCCTACAACGGAATTTTCCGCTTACAAGCATGAGTCGTCAGGAATTTCCTCAAAAAAAAAAAAACATAGATAATGCATTACAATTGGCAGAGTTTATCAAATTTTTTGAGATTATTAACCTAAATGCTTTGTGCAAGATAGAAGTTGACAGTTCAAAGTGATGATAGTAATTCTCTTAAAACAGGTGATCTACTTTAGTTATTTATAGTATAGTACTATTTGTATGATGCTCCCCTTTTTTATTTAATAACTTTTCCGCTCTGGATTAATGCTGATAAGCTGAGGCCATTGGCATTGCAAATGTACTGAAAAATCATGAAATAGAATTGGAAATCCGGTGGGACTTGATAACGCCTACCATGCTCTACTATTTAATAATAGCACCCCTTCTAGTAATTCCATCCAAGCTGGGGGCTCATTAGCCTGAACCAATTTCAGCCCTATTTATAGGCTCCAATAAGGGTTATCTTTTTTGGGGGCAAAAGGTAAATTTGTTTACAGTTTGGAGATTGTCACCTGATGGATGGTGTTTACACCTTTGAATGTTATCAAGGGAAATATTTTTTAACTAAGGGTTTGGTTTCAGATACATAGCAATCAATAATCAATAAATAATTCATTATTTATCAATAAATAAATCAAGCATTCAGTATAAAAAATATTCGGTTTGAAATCTTCCTTAAATTGGCGATAGTTTAAAGGATTTTTGTGAATAATTATAACAATTTTTAATTCAATATCATTCAGATAAAATTTTAAAATAAATTCATTTTTTGACAGATAACATTAAACAATTATTTTAAAAAATTTTAATTTTTTGATATTCAGCTAGTGCCTACCCCTAAATATTAAAACGAGTTAATGTGTGCCTCTTAATAGTATAGGATGACCCACTTAAGTATTTGCACATTTCGCCGACGATCGCAAAACGCAGTTAGCCTCGTCCGGGTTTTACGATTATTACACTGATAGTTTGCCTTTCCTTCCCAAAAACGTAATACAAAACTCGTGCAGGGGCTTGTAACCCATGGCTATAAGTCATCGACAACAAAGTTGGAAATCAGTCCGCAAGCAAACATAACATGGAACTGGCACTATAACGATGATAAGGCGTCGAGTGCACGTGTTGACGATCTCCGATCGGAATAACAAGTTGTTATGAAACTTGAACCACGTTCCGCGTAATCTCGTGCTACTTTTTCTACTCCGGTCCTCGGAAAAGCAGCAACATGTGAACGTCTCGTGCGAGTGGAAATGTACTCGAGATAGTGGCTAAGCACAATCCGGAAAGTGGGCGGGGTTGCCGCCCCGGGGAAGAGTCCATCACAATGCGTACAGTCTGCCCATCCATCCGACCATCTGTGTTCGTAGTCTAGTTCCAATATTTGTCGTAGTGCCCCTTTCCCTCTCCTCTCCTTCGGGATCTGAGCAATCAGCTGTGCCACTCAGCACACATTGCGAGTGGAAAATTCTGACCAGATAATGGGAAAACCACCCGGGACCATTGGTCTGCGGGCTGTGAAAAGTCGGACAAACAGGCGATATAGAAGCGAGAGCAAGTGGAAGTGGAAGCATGTCATCGCAGCCACTTGTAGATTGGCGACAATGTCGCGAAAAGCAAATAAATTCGCACGTTTTTGGGTACAAAAATCTAGAAGGCGGAAGATAAATAGATATCACTGAAAATTCTACAGAAGAAAGGTTGTTTAGCTGAATAGAAAGACTTGAGATCAATGGGAAAATTATTCAAATTATTTTTAGCAATATAGGAATCCAAAGAAATCCTATGATCAGAAAAAGATTCCCTAAATAAATAAACAAATTAATTTTATTTAAAAAAAATGCATTAAAATCTTTATAAGTAAGATATCTTAAAGAAGTTTCCTTACTTCACTGACTATATTTACTGAACAAAGTTAGTTAGTTTTCCAGCATAACTGTACTCTTGTCGAGTCGAGAAAATTAGAATCCAATGTCTAGACTCTAGAGACTCCCCCATGGTCACTGCTCATTGCAAACCTAATCAGCAGGCGAACGCAACGGAATTAGCACCGCCATATAATGCTATATAATTTCAGGGCACTGATATAGAAACTAAAAACGTGAAGGCATCGCGTGTACTTCACGTGATATTCGACTTGTGGAGGAGCACTACGCCTTATCAGAAGGCGCGACTCCGAGTCCAAATACTAATTGTGAGCGTACTCGACGGAATTAGAAACGCAATCGCAAAACGAGTAGTTGACCCCCAAAACGACGCAATCTGTCGACTGGAGCGGAGTGTTATGGATTCGGGGCCTTATCGCCCATCCGTCGGGGCCTATGGGCAAATTATAAACATACAAGTGGCGACGCCCATCCACATTGGATCCGGGCCTGTCTGGAAGCGTTCTATTTTCAGTATCGTCGTGTCAGATTCGTCCGATTTGTCGGATTCGCTTCATGCGGTGCGATGCGCAAACGTTCGGATATTTTTATGGGCAATCACGTGCGCGGCTCGCTTATTTTTAGGCACGTTTCGGGCGGCGAGTAATTATGTGGGTGGAATTACCCAAAGCTTATCGCATTTTGGCAGATCTATAAATAAGATTTGGTAATCTTCAGTGGGCTCGATATCGGCACTTGGAAATTAACAAAACGTTTATTTGTGGGGCTTACCATCTTGAGATATACAAATTGAACTTCGATCTTGGTATTTCCAGTCATAGATTAAAGAAACGTGGGAGTGTTAAAATAAAATAAAAAAATAATAAAAATAGTAAGTTGTATATTAAGGAGACTGCTTTGTGAGCTTACTCTACTTACTATAAAAATAAGCATGTTGTTGACCTAGTTTTTTTTGCCATGGGGAATAAAATGAATGTGTTATCAATTTGCAGATAATTGGCCTAATTCAATAAAATGATTATGATAAAGTAGATTAAAGTAATGCAGACAATTGAGCAATAAAGATACATTTTTATTTCATAAAAATAAGTGTTTCCCAAAAGAAATATTGCAATGGTATTTAAGTATGACTGATGATTGAATTTAAAGTTTCGATAATAAACTTATTTATGATATGTTTATTTATAGGGTGTCTTATTAACATGTTTTTTTCTTTATTATTTTGCAGTGGGTCACTGTCATCCCGAAGTGGTGCGAGCTGGAGCCTTGCAGATGGCCACCATTTCGACGAATAACCGCTTTCTTCATGATGAACTTGTGCAGTGTGCTCGTACACTGACCAGCAAAATGCCGGAACCATTGTCCGTGTGCTTCTTCGTCAATTCCGGATCAGAGGCCAATGATTTGGCTCTTCGACTGGCCCGTAACTTCACCAAGCGACAGGATGTTATTACTCTTGACCAGTAAGTTTTGTTTCTACAATCTCAAAGTTTAAATGAGCTTAAAAAATGTATTTCATTTAAAGCAAACTTAAACTATTTGTTGTTTGCTTTTACTAATTATATTTCCTTTTTTTTACAGTGCCTACCACGGTCACTTGCAATCGGTGATGGAGATTTCTCCCTACAAGTTCAACCAACCTGGTGGCGAAGCCAAGCCCGACTACGTCCACGTGGCTCCCTGCCCGGATATCTACGGCGGAAAGTTCACGGATAAGATGTATCCAAATGCAGATATGGCTGCTATATATGCCCAACCCATCGAGGAGATCTGCCAGAAGCAATTGGCCAAGGGAGAGGGCGTGGCCGCCTTCATTGCCGAGAGTTTGCAGAGTTGTGGTGGCCAGATTTTGCCACCAGCTGGATATTTCCAGGCCGTCTACGATGCAGTTCGTTCCGCCGGAGGAGTTTGCATTGCGGATGAAGTGCAAGTGGGATTCGGACGAGTGGGTAGCCACTATTGGGCCTTCGAGACCCAGAACGTTGTGCCCGATATTGTGTGTGTGGCCAAGCCGATGGGCAATGGACATCCAGTGGGTGCGGTAGTCACCACTCCTGAAATCGCTCAGGCTTTCCATGCCACCGGAGTGGCCTACTTTAATACTTATGGTGGTAACCCAGTGTCCTGTGCGATTGCCAATGCTGTGATGCGTGTGATCGATCAGGAGGGTCTGCAGCAAAAGGCTCTGGTTTTGGGAGACTATCTCCTTGATGAATGCAATCGATTGAAGCAGGACTTCGAGTGCATTGGCGATGTCCGCGGCGCAGGACTCTTCGTGGGCATTGAACTGGTTGAGGATCGAGAGGAACGCATTCCGGATAAGAAGGCCGCCCACTGGGTGGTCAACAGGATGAAGCAGTTGCACAAAGTGCTGGTCTCCTCCGATGGACCCAATGACAATGTGATCAAGCTAAAGCCTCCCATGTGCTTCAATCGCGAGAATGCCGATGAGTTCCTGTTGGCCTTCAGGGAATGCCTGACCGCCGTGATGCAGGATCGATTGGCCAGTGCCACATCTGCCGCAATGGCAGCCACCAGTGGGGTTATTGCCACCGCCGCCGAAACACTGGCCAACAAAACGAAGCTCTTCGAGCGACAGGATCGCCTTATTAAGTCCGTCTGAGGAAGTGGCTGCTGGTTGGCCAATGCCACCAACTCCATCAATGCCTCTCCGCCCGGGCACAAAATAGCTTTAGCCACCAAGGATATTTAAGTTATTCCACTCTCCCCAAAACTTGATTTTGATTAGATTTAGTGCCATTTACCCGTTAACTCCTATTATGTTCGTCAATTATCTTCTAGTATCTAGAAACGTAGGGAGCCCAAAACGAATTTCTTCCATTGTTACATGTATACGTCAAGTTTTGATTACATTAAGTATAAATATGTTAAAAGTGTTATTGAAAAGTATAAATATACTTTTTTTTTGTATATCATATCTTTGGCGTTTTAATATTATATTTAATTCATAGATGCACGCTCTTCTAAAGTATCTTTATACATTCTATTCCATTACACCCCTGATTTTGAAGTTGCGTACCTGAAAATGTTATAATTCGGATGATGTTTATTTTTGTTCAATAATGTTTAAAGTTTTAGAGCACATAACTTTAACAATTTTGCACCCACTTCATTATACCCTTGATACCCAAGGGTATCATGATATATCAATATATCATCATATATCAATATATCATGATATATCAATATATCATGATATATCAATATATCATGATATTTTTTTTTTTTTTTTTTTTTTTTTTTACGCGCGTAGTCCCACGGCCCACTTTCCCGCCCAACCGACCGAGGGGCGACCGCCGTGTAACGTACGGCACGATTCGCGATAATTTTGACGCGAAAGAAAAGTTAAATTTGACGCGATGTTAATTAAGAAAAAAAAATTAAAAACGAAGAAAAATTTTAAATTTAATTTAAGTTTAAATTTAGCAATCTAATTTTGTGCCAGAAATGTTAAAACTAATTGCTTAAGGAGCTGCAGAGAGTCAGAAGAGGATAAAATAGGAAAAAGTCTATTGTAGTCAGAACAAAGTACTCTGAAAGGCTCATGCACGTTATAATTACGTCTACACTGATTTAAAACTAAAGGAACATAATTTCTAGTTAATCTACTTGGTACCGAGAAATTTAGTCTACTCAGCAAATTAGGACAGTCAATATCACCACGTATAAGGTTATGAATAAATACAGTACCAAGCATCGTTCTACGGTTAGTAAGGGAGGGCAGGTTAATGAGGAGCAATCTATGCGAATATGAGGGTAGGAATAGGTTTGCATTCCAGTTAAGGCGGCGTAGTGCAAAAATTAAAAAGTTTTTTTGTACTGATTCAATGCGATCAGCATGTACTCCGTATTGAGGACTCCAAACGGGTGCCCCATACTCGAGGATTGGCCGGACCAACGATATAAATAAAGCCTTGGTAACGTAAGGATCCTCAAATTCCTTCGACCATCGTTTAATAAATCCAAGCATTCCCCTAGCTTTATTAACCATGCTCGAAATATGCAGAGTGAATTTAAGTTTGGGGTCCAATAGGACGCCAAGATCGTCAACAAGCGCTATTCTTTCCAAGGCACCACCACTTAGCGAATAGGTGACGTTATGCGGATTGACCCGACAGAACGTCATCAGCTTGCATTTGGAGCTGTTTAATTTTAGTAAATTGTCGTGACACCAGTTTTGAAAATTGTTTAGGTCTGCCTGAAGGCTTAAATGACGGGAGCAATCATTATACTGCAGACAGAGTTTTACGTCGTCCGCGTACATAAGTACGCGGGAATGCGTAATGATCGATGGAAGATCATTAATGAACAAAGTGAAAAGTAATGGTCCCAGATGGCTTCCTTGTGGTACACCAGAGGTAACTCTGAGGAGACCGCTTAAGGAATTTTTGAAAAGGACTCTTTGAGTTCGGCCACTGAGATAACTAAAGATCCAACTTAAAAGATCTGCTGGAAACCCCATCATGTCAAGTTTGCGAATCATTAGGAAGTGATTTACAGAGTCAAATGCTTTACTGAAGTCTGTGTAAATGACATTAGTTTGGAAATTATTTTTAAAGCCATCTATCACGAAGGATGTGAGCTCTAGAAGATTTGTTGTGGTAGACCTGCGTTTCATAAATCCGTGTTGGCATGGAGATATGATTGATCTACAAAGGTGCTGCAAGTGGGGGGTTACTGCACGTTCGAAAAGCTTTGGAATTGCTGACAATTTAGAAATACCTCTATAATTGCAAGCATCCGACTTGCTTCCCTTTTTATGAAGGGGAATGACAAATGACTCCTTCCAAATGAGGGGAAACTGACAAGTTTGTAGGGATAGGGTAAACAGCTTGAGAAGGGGTTTACACAATGCATTTGCACAGTGTTTAAGAACGCACCCAGGAATCCCGTCAGGACCTGGGGAGTAAACTGGTGTAACACGTTGAAGATCCAAAAGTAGGGAGCTTTCGTTTAAGGTGGGACGAAATATTAGGTTCGACTTAGGTATTGCGTATAAATATTGCTCACTTGAATGAGACACTGTTGAGTAAGTTGTTTGAAAGAATTGGGCAAACAGATCGGCTATTGCCTGATCAGTGTTAGCCGTCCTACTTTCAAACGAAAGCGAAGGCGGAAAGGAACATGATCTGCGCTTAGTGTTGACAAAATTATAGAACTGTTTGGGATCCCGTAAGAACTGGGACCTGCAACGGACTAAATAATTTTTGTAACACTGAGCGTTAAGCACGGTAAAGTTTGACCGAGCTCTTATGTATTTTCCAAAAACAGACTGACAACCTGAAATTTTATATTTTTTATAAAGTCTGGACTTTACATTCCTAAGGTGTGTTAACTCCTTACTAAACCAATCAATATATCAATATATCAATATATCAATATATCAATATATCAATATATCAATATATCAATATATCAATATATCAATATATCAATATATCAATATATCAATATATCAATATATCAATATATCAATATATCAATATATCAATATATCAATATATCAATAAAAAACGCTATATAGAAATAACGGAAATAAAACTATAACATCGTTGTTTTTCATTAGAAATGCACCATTTTAGGAATATAGAGTTTTCTAACGACTTTTGAATTACAAATTAAATTTTATATAAATCGGACAACTATACACGGTTGCCAGATTTGGCTCTTTTGAGCCAAAACTGGCTCTTTTTTCTCGTTGGCTCTTTGGCCCATTTTTATTGAATTTGTCTCTTTTTTGCTAATAGCGATACAAAATATTTTAAATTTATGCATTTTTTTTTGTGCAATTATAAAAGCGATTAATGTCTGAAATCTAAAAGTGCCAGATCGAAACTAAATTATTCCGCTGGTATGGTAGCTCTGAACATATGTCAGAATTACTTAAATTACCAAGTAATCCTTAGTTTCATTGCAATAAAATGTGTTGTGATGTTTTTGTTTATTTTTTTATATGACTTTTTTATAATAAAAGTTAAAAAAATAATAAATACAAATTTGGCTCTTTTTATTCAAATTGGCTCATTTTTAATCTTTTTTTTGGCTTATTAAAAATGCTCGAAGTGGCAACCGTGCAACTATATCATATAGCTGTCATATGTTCATATGGCAAAAATATGGAAAATGTATAGAAAAATCGTCATAGCTTTGATGTTTTCTAGCCTTTTTGCATTTGGATCAACTGATGACTGCGTATAAGCTTTTCTTGTTTTAAATGAATTACCTTGTTTTTTTTTTTTTTTAATTTTTATTGTAAATGTTCGATGTACTTAAACATAATTCAATCACTCTCGAGCAAACTATAACTTATCAGTGCAAATGATTGCCGAGTAAGTTCAGCAAAGGCGACTGAACATCCGGTTGCATTCTTACATCGATCGGCGGGTTTGAGAACTCCGAACATGGCGAACAACCGCAGTTGGAAGGCACTTCGTGCTAAAAGGAAAAATCTCATTAAATTGAGTGGATAATTAAAATGTAGAAACTACAAACCTTCTGAGTGAATGTGTGACCATCCTTGCAAATCATTTTTACAGAGATCGGTGTATAGGATTTGATGCTGCAGCAAGTGCAGAACTTTTCGTGCATGTCGGTGAGTGTATTATACTTCGATCCCGAGGAACAGGCACCTTCGCAGTCAGTGAATCCCTGAATGGGCTCGGCATTCACACAGATTCCATGTCCTTGCGCGGGGAACTTCAGAATCTCCTTTGTTTGCGACTCGGCCAAGGAAACAGGCAAACAAGTGGCTAAAAAGAGGAAATAATTATATTAGATTATGCTTAGTTAGTATATAGAGTTCTACTTACATTTATCTTCAACCAAAGGTTCTGCTTTACAACGTTTACAACAGCCATCTTGATACAAAAGATGAGAAAGGCAGCTTCCCACATCCGGACAAACCTCCTTTGCTGTGGTAACCAAAAACTGACCATCCTTCTTCAAACAGCTGTAGGTAGTACAATTGTCCTCCGTTTTCCAAATTGCATTCGCTTCATAGAGTTTCTGCTCAAATACACAAGCTGTCTGAACACACTTGCCACAGCACTTGGTTTTGTCCAAGTTCTGATAGCTGAATCCTGGGGCACAATCCGTGATACACTGCTCCAAAGTGCTGACCACTTGGGCATTTCCATCGGGTCCGTAGGAACACGTCTCCTGTTTGCAAACCTCCTTGGCGTGGGTCCATTTATCACCCACTTGTTTGGTGAATTTAGTGGTCTCATCGAGTTCATATTGAACAATGCAAAGGTCCTTGGGAGGTACTGAAAAAATTAGGAATATTTATTTAAATGGGTTAACTTTCTGAGATTAAATTACGTTATTCTTACCACACTTGTGTATGGGACAACACAATCCTGGCTCCTTCGTAGTCTTGACTTCATAGAATCGCTCTTTACAATTAAGTGGAGCCTGGGGACACAACTCTGGCTTGCAGTCAATTTTCTGAGTAGGGCAACAGCCTTCTTCAATCTTAACAATAACCTCGCCTGGCAGCAATTCCCGCAGTTTGATAATCTCACACTGATCCTTGGGCTTGCATTCTTAAATAAATATAAAAAATTAGTAAAGAAATTATAAGGTTTAAATATGACTTACCGCATATGTACTGTGGACATCCGTTTATATCATTCTTCTGCTTCTTATATTGTCCTGGTCCACAAATCGGCATCAATGGAGCCAAACATAACTTAGCAGGATCCTTGGTTTCGGGAACACATCGATATCTGGGACAGCACTCCTCCACCTTAACAATTACCTCGGGTTTGTAGCCCTCGGCACAGATGTTCTCCTCCACTTGACATTTCTTTTCCACACAGGAGGTCTTTCCATTTTGATTGCACTCACATTCAGTGCATTTATCCTTCTGCCACTTCTCGCCAGGCAAATGGAGGCCATCATCGCACTTTGTGCAGGCAATTTCGGGGACACACTTGCCACCATCCATTACCTTTCCAGGGGGACAGAAACAACCTTCAAATCGCTCCGAGCTCAAACACATTTCATCGGTTTTCAAAGTGTGAACTACAGCCTGGTTTTTAAGGCTTACTGCATCGAATTCGGATAAGGCTTTCACGGTATCGCAATTCTTGGCACAACCACATGGCTCATAAACCATATCACTTGGGCATTCATAGGGACAAAGTTGTGGTCTCCTCCAGTTTGTGCAGATTCCATGTTGATTGCACTCCTTTGCGTAGGCAGCCAAAGCCACACAAACTCCTTGCTGAGTGTTTCCAGGCTTGCAGATGTCCTGCTGACAGGCGGAGACATACGAAATGGGATCCACGGCCAAAGGACACTTGCCAAACAGCTCGGCATTGTAGAATTGCAGACAGGGATCCTTATCCGGTGGAAGGGGAATGCACTGCTCCTTGGGAACATCCTCACTTAGACATTCCTCTACCAAACCCAATTTTGGTTCATCTGCTTGCCAGCTTTCAATCACATCTACTCCATCTTTTTTCTTGGCCGGATTGGGTTGAAGATCATTGTCTGCATTGCCATTGCAATCGCCACAAAGTCCTTCCATCTTGCTGCCATATTTAATACTTGGAACGCCCAGGGAGAAAATTAAATCCTCAAAGGAGGCTGTGAGTTCCACATGGGATTCAGGAAGAGAGAGCACCAGTTCCTTGCCCACAATCTGGCGAAGGCTAATCCAACTGTCTTTGTAGGGAATCTGTTTCACCTCGAATCCATCAACCAAAACTTGAAGGGCTTTCGGTTTCTCTGGAACGCGTTGGACATGAATCACATGATCTCCATTCAGAATATGCAAGGACTTCGCACAACTGCCTCCCTGAACAGGAGTAGGTTGTCCCAGCTTCTTACAATCATCCATACTAACATAAACCTGGAAAGTGTGGACACCAGGAAGCACCACATCCCGCGACAAAAGATATGTGCAGTTTCCATTGAAACTGAAGCTCTTGCGATCGTAGGTCATGTACTTGGATGCTCCCAATGAATTGCAAACACAGTCCTTGCACTCGGAAATGGGCACACAATTCGGTCCTTTCCGTACAGTTCCCTCGGGACAATAGCAACCCGGGAAGCAGGCATCCGGAAGAACTGGACAATCGTCACCATGAACCGCATCGCAGGATGGTTCACATCGCCTCTTGTAACAATCCGTGTGAACTAATGGCGCAGGGCAATTGATCTCGCACTGAGCCACGGCTCTCCAGGTGGTCAACTGAATAAGTGGGTTCATGCTGAGGCACTTCTTCACAAAGCTCTCCAGGATGTTGCACTTGCAGGCAGCCGAGTCTCCATTGTTGGCCATCATGCAGTTGCAGGCAGCTTCCACACAGTAATTGTTAAGGAACTGTTTGTAGTTGACGGCCTTGTGGCAGCGAGCAAAGGTTGGATGGCTGTGGAAAAAAAGAAACAGATCAAATGGGGTAAAATTGATTCAGAAATATCTTTCAAGAAATCACGTTAATAACCTATCATCCTTTAAAAAATGTTCATTAAATCTGAGCCATTTTACTTCAAATTGAAAAACTTTTCGGGTTTAAAATCAATGTTAAATTTTTAAATTGCATTGCATATATAATTTTTAAAAAACCCCTTGGATTTTGCAGAATTTTAGGTACAATTTACAATTCTAAATTTTCTTTAGTACTTACTGAATGATATTACAAAGCTGCAAAGCCTTTGCCTGCATTTCTCTCGAGCACTTGAGATCTCCGCACTGCTCCTTGGGAATTTTCTTGTCATACCAACTATCTCCGAATTTCTCTGTGTTCGGAATGATTTGACCATCGGGTGATCTCTTATCGTCCTTTGGATTTCCATTGTAGTAACCACACAGACCATCGACAGTTCGCATAAACTTGGATGAAATGCCAACCTTCACGATTCCAATGTCATCGAGCTGCACCCAGAAACCATATTTGGTGGAAACGGCTAGAAGGGTCTTGCCTGGTTGAGAGACCACAAATGAAGCCTTGCAAATGGGTGAATTAATCAACTGTTGAACTGTAAACTCATAGCCATTGAACTTGAGCTTCAGATGGGGCAATAAAATCAATTCGTTGCCAGCTTCGGTGTCCTGAATTGTGATTACTTTGTGACAGACTTTGCGGGATTCATCGTTACATTGTTGGTGAACTGAAAAAGAATTAAATTTAAAAATTAAAATTTAATTAAATTAAGATGTAAAGAATACAAATTTTTACCTGAAATAGACCAACTGCTATTGTAAATATCCCTAGCCAAAATGTGACTACAAGGTCCATATTTAAAAATGGTGCCATCAAAGGTGGTGAAGCTCTTGCCACTAATTTCACACACATCATCTTTATTGGGACGCAGGACACAGGTGTACTTAAGGCAATCTCCCACTTTGGCCGTACTCATATCCAACTCCACGTCGTATTTTTCAGGACACTTTGGTTCCGTGCAGGTGATGGTCTCATTTTTATCGACACTCTTGGTGGGAATGGGAACACAAGTGAATTCATCGCACTGCTCCTCCTGATGGAAATCCAATTCCTGATTTGGCATGGCCAGAATTTGCTCCTTGGAGGAGATGAACTTGGTCTTTGTTATAGTCAATCCATCATCCACTATGGATACTTGTTTTGAGAAAGTAAACATCTTGGACATTTTCCTAAACTTTTTCTCCGTGATTTTAATCTTCATTTGAGGTGGACAAACTGGCTTGGGACATGTGATGACTTCAGCTAATAAAAAAAAATGAATTTGTAATATTGTTAATTAATACATCAATCTCAAACTCACTCAGATTCTTTGCCCTCGTAATTTCTGGCTCCACAGTGAACGAATCACTGCAACTGGCATCCTCATCATCGGCACAATCCTGAACTCCATTGCACCAAAGAATCTCCGGAATGCAGTCTCCACTTGATGGACACAATCTCTGGTGTTTGGGGCAGGGTTCACACTTGCAGAAACAATCACTAGTGATGACAGGACGCAATTTGGCATCCTGGCAAGGGGGACACTTCTTCGGCTTGCAATTCTTATGACCGCCAAGTACGCAAACGCAATCCTCGCAGGCTGAGTTCTCGAACTTACTGCCTATCGGATAGGTAATGTAGTTCTCTACACAAGGACAAAGGTTGTGCTGAACGCAGTTGTTGCCATCCCAGAAAAGTTGATCCTTGCATTGGCAATCGGAGGAGGAACTAGTGGGAGTCACACCATCGCAGATGTTGCATTTTGTGGGCTTGGTTTCTTCCACAGGAACTTGTCGCTGGATTTCAGCTAAAATTTAATAATAATTTTGTAGAAATTAGTGTAAGTTTTAACATATCATAAGTTCAAAGTGCGATATATACGCAGATCCAGTTCTGATGAAAAACTTACGATATGGTAAAAAGCATCCCAGTGGTTCAATCCGCATATTTATGTTTCTTTCCCAATAAGCTGGCACAACTTTGAGATACTGGGTCAATATGGGTTTCTTGAAATGATGTCTCCGCTCGTTTTCTGCATCGACATTTGCCTCAAAGATGCGTGGTTGTCCATTAGGAGATAACACAGTATTCCAAGTGGGTTTCTTCTTGGAGAACATCACCTTGTAGCCAGTGACCCATCCATCGGGACCTCCCTTCGTAACAAATCCAGAAATATTCCGTGGCTCCAGGAAATCAAACTCAATGAACTCGTTTTGACTGTTGGCAAGTGGACGCCAAGCATGTGGTGTTGATAATTTTAGCAGCTCCAGAAGCTGTGGTTTCTTGCCCTGATTTGGTTGGTGCCACAAGCTGCTCGATTGAACTTGATCCTGATACATCTTACCCTCATCCACGCCCATTAAATCGATGCATTCTTGCTCAACCAATTGAGGTGGATGTTCTGTGATGGGTGGTATTGTTGGAATCGGGAGCACTGGTGGGGATTCCACTTTATCTCCGCAGATGAGAAGCTCCACTCGCATGGCAATGGAGTTGTGCCACTTAAGAGGATAAATGCGAAGGGAACTAGCTTCAATGGGAATCTTGAAGAGTGTTTTTACTGGAGCTCTGGAATCCAAGGGACCATTGAACATTTGTGGCTTTTCTGTTTCGTCAACCAGATAATGGTAGGCTACTCCATCATGACTGTGAAGGATCTGCAAATATAATTTAAAAGGAAATAAAATAAAGTATATATTAAGCTTAAATAATAACTCACCTTAAACAGGGTTACATAGTTATCAAACTCAGGGCTACCAGCCATAATCACACCATAGAATGGCTCTGGTTTGCCGAAATTCAGTTCCAAATACTGCATTTGATCGTTAATACTGGGTGACCAACTGCCCTTTGGATGATCTTTGGTTAAACGAGCCATTTTAGGACCATGTTCTGGGGCCAATTGAGAACTGGCGTTAAAGACGCTGTCGGGTTGTAAAAATACAGGGCTTTCTATCTTGGGAATGAGTCTGAAAAAAATATAACTCTTTAAAATGTAATTAAATATTAATAATCAACTGATTTACCGCTCTGGAGAACAATGTAGTGGTGGTGTGACTGTAACTGGGAGTATAGGAACCAAAGGAACGATATCTATTTCTTCATCTAAAATTAAAGAATATATTTTAAAATATTACAATCTTAAATTATTATAATCCCTGTGAAGTACTCACCTCCTCCTTTGGGAACTGGCTCTGGTTTATTGGGCACACAAGTAAAAGTATTGTCAATGCACTGACACACCTCAAACTCCCCAACAACTGGCTTATGAGGCTGAACATAGTGCTCAGCATTATCCATGCAGGGACAATCGTCGGCATGGACACAGGTATCCTCATCCAACCAAAACATTCCTTTACTATTGCAATCCGGTCGCAGGTTGTCCACACAACCCGGCTTACAATGCTCGCCAATTTGGCAGAGACCTCGCTTTCTCAATATGCTGCCATAATAATGACAGGTGTGTTCACATTGATTGGCGCACTCAGATTTCCTCTTTCCGGGAGGACATTCTCTAATGGGTTCCGGTTCGGGTTCAGGTTTGGGTTTCACGCCACAATTGGGCTTGATCTCTTGTACAGTGGCAATGTGATCGCAAATGAACATCGTTGGATTGAACATCATGAACTCCCCGCAGGTTTGCTCTACATAAATCCAACCTCCCTCGACTCCTTTGGGTTGGCAATGCAGGAATTTGTGGCAATCTCCGGGGAATTCCTTGTACTCCGCAATTCCAGTATCGCAGGAAAGTCCAAGTTGTGGTTTCTCAGTGGGTTTGGGTGCTTCCGGTTCGGGTTCTTCATCGCACTGGCAAAAGGCACGCAATTCGTAATCGTGGCACTTGCCAATGCATCTTAGTCCCTCCTCCAGATTGCAAATCACATTCTCGTCCATTTGATCGGGGTTTTCATGGGTGTCCTTCACCCGACACTCCACCTTGGTCATGTACTCCTTTAGGCAAGTTCCATAGACATTCTCCATGCGATCGTAACGGGGAACCTTCTCCTCATCGTTCAGTCGAACATCCTTGTGCGAAGTGTCCTTATCCTTGTCGCACCATCGCGTCCATCCCTTGACGCACTTGGTCTGGTTTTGGGTGGCCAGAGGAGGCATGGTGGTGCCTTCAATTAAAGGAGCCAAACGGGGTGTGGTCACGGGCACCTCGCACTTGACTCCGCTGCAAATCTCCTTTCGCTTGGAGCATCGACATGTGGCACACGAATCCGTATACGTGATGTCACCCTCGTAGAAAGTCTTGCCCTCCTTCACCATGCAAACCGGTTTGCATTCCGCCTTGGGAACACATTCGCGGTAGGTGTCGTTCAGATAGATAAATCCATCCTGGCAAGGTTTAATGTGGCATCCTTCGAGGCAATTCTCCCGGTTGCACATGCGCTCTGCGATTCCCTGATCGAGGAAGTTGTCACAGGTCTCCACCGCACACGCTGGAGTGCAGGCCTTGTAGTCCGAACAGGTTGGGTCACATTGCATGGCTACATATATAAAAGATATGGGATGAAGTTAAAATCATATTGCAAGGCTGAAATTTAAAAGATAGAGAAATAAGATACTTGCAATAAGATACTCGCGTGGTTCAAAAATATGGGATAAGTTTAAAAAAAAAAAAAAAAATAAAGTGAAATTTAACTTTAAATATCGTTAAACAAGATTGCATTGCATTCTAACTAGATAAAATAAGCTTACGCGTAGAGTGTTCAATGATCTATATTAGCATCAGAAATTCAAGCTCATTATATTTTTTTTACTCACGGCAAAAGTGTTGCGATCTCCAGCGAATGTGGATGCCCTTCTGAGCACAGGCATCGGCATAAGCAGCCATTGCAGTGCAAAGACACTCGCAATCGCCTCCCTGATCGCAGGCACAAGTATCGAAGATGCAGCGCTTCCAGAATTTTTCCAGGGGAACCTCAGCATGGCACTCCTTGAAGAGATCCGACTTCAGGGCTCCACACTTCAATTGAGCCCAGGTTTCACGTTCTGGATGTTGTTTGCAGGAATCAATGGGAGCCACTGGAGCCGAGCAATGAGGCTGAAGTTTCCAGGCATGACCAAATAGCATTGGACTGGCCTCCAAACCCAAGGAAGGTGTCTGCATGTCATCCAGACTGTTGCCATTGTAGTTGCCACACAAGCCACTGACTTTCTGGCGCCATTCGTTGCCCAGTTTTACGTAAACTCGAGTGCCTTCATCCCATTTGACTTGCAATTTCAGGGGAATCACTTCCACAACCACAAAGACACCAGCTTTGTAAATGTGGAAGGCATTGTGACCTTTCGAGTTGACACTGTCACGAAGTTCTGAAAGGAAAGTTTATAATATAAGTTTAATATATATATTTTTAAATGTATTTATAACTTACTTTTAATGGGCGACTTATTTGGATCAATGCTGTAAGCGGAATCCGCACTCAAAAGCAGCGATTCTTGAGCATGACCACTTAAACTTATTTCCAAAGACTTCGAGCAAGTGACGCCCATTGTGCCGCATAAAACATTCTGAATGGTAATACTAAAGCCATCGCCATTGTCGAAAACTCCCTTTGCAAGGACATAATCACAGGCTCCTTGGAAATCAAAGTCATGACCATCAAAGGTGGTGAAATGGGAATCTCCCCAAACGCTGCACGTGGATTCGCAACCATTTTTCGAGCACTTCCAATTGCCAGCTTGGCACTCGCAAAGATTGCAGTCCTCCTTGATCTTCTCACCGTCATCGTAACTCTTTCCGGCGTGATGACAGGAGCAGTTAGTTGGCAGGACGCAGGACGAACGGGAAGTATCGTAGACATAACCCTCCATGCAAACGCATCCTGGCAAACATTCCGAAGAATCGGCCACGTATTTATCCATATTCTTGCAGGTTTTCGGTTCTTTGGGAGCACATTTTGTGAACTCGGCGAAGGGCTGTTTGGCACACTTGGATCGCAGTTCCGACGAAGGAGGGTACTTGTCCTTGTCACCTGGTTCCGCATCCTGGCAATCCCACACTCCGTTCGTACAGGTGCAAAGATCCAGGAACTTCTCACCCGGGCGAACCTCTTTGTATCCTGGACGGAAGGACATGCCGTCGAAGTTGCAGTGGCACTTCTGCTTCGGCACACACTCGCCCTCCTCGTTGACGTACTCTCCATGGGGACAACGACATCCTTCCACGCACTCGCGTTTGCAGGATCCCTTACTCGGGAGATCATCGCAGGTGAGGGCACATCCATCGCCGCACTCGTCGTAAACTTGACCCATGGGACACTTCACAGCTGGGAAATGAATTTAGATAAAAAATTTTTAATAGTAGGTAATAAAATATTAAGTGATTTAATTCAGTGCTCAAATATATTATAACATATAATATTTTAAATAAATATAATGCCGATTTAAGGGTATGCATCCCATTATAATTAAATTGTTTTGGTTATTTATCCAAGCTTTTTGTTTTATTATTATTAAATATAAATACTCACCACACTCCTTGACCGTCATACGCCATCCTGTCTTAACTCCTTGTCGCATGCACTCAGTTCCGTAGGCAGACAAAATGGGGCAGAAGCACTTTGTAAGATCATCCTTGCAGGCACATGTGTCGTACAGGCAATCCTCATAAAACTGCTCTGGTTCGACCAGGAAGTGACAGTCCTGGAAGATATCCTGCAGAATCCAGTCGCAATGCTTCTCCGCAAGAGCTTTCTTCTCCGGACTTAAAGTGCAGGGATGCGGTCCTTGATGAGTCTCCGCCTTGAATTCGCAAGTATCTTTGGTGCGCCACTTGTCCGCAAAAGGTTCCACTGCCGTTTCAATATCTCCTTCGGGAGTCAGGAAATCATCCTGGGTGTTCGAATTAAAGGTGCCACACAGACCCTGCGTTTGGCCACGCAAACTAGGCGGAGCATCGATGTAAACCCGCGAAACTCCATCCCACCAAATGCGAATGCCACCTGCAAACTCCACGGTCAAGAAAGTGGAACTCGCTCGACGGATGAGCACTTCGCCCAAACCCAACATCTTTGGCAGCTTGGCAATGGGTTTGTCGTTGACCACGGTGGTTAAACCCTGATCCAGTTTAATAACCGATGGAGTACCATCCCGTAAAATAAATCTAATCGTAACCGATTTGGTGCACGATGGATCGTCGGGAGCTGCAAAGTTCATACCCTCCGAAACTGCTCCCGAACAAGCCACATTCTCCGCCTCCACCGACATGTTCGTGGTCTTCAGCAGATGGTAGGAGCACTTGCCCATGAAATCGTACCGCTTGCCATCGAACGTCTGGTAATGCGGATCTCCAATTGCCCCACAGCGGGCGCCACATTTATCCTCCGTGCAACGCCACTGTCCATTCTTGCAGGTGCACGTGTTGCAGTTCTTCTTGACCGTCGATTCTGGTTTGAATTCCTTGCCGCGAAGGGAGCACGGGCAGAGTTCTCGGGTGATGCAGGCCTCTTTGTATTGAACGGTTCCCTCAGGACAAAAGCAGCCCTCGTTGCAAGTGCCCCTCGAAGTTGCAACGGCCAAATCCGATTCGCAGGTGGGCTCCACGTTGGGTCCGCAGGCCTGGTAAACGCGTCCAAAACCACAGCTAATTGCTAATAGGAGAAAAGTAAATTAATTTTATATATTATTAATTATATTATATATAATATAATTAAATGGCCGTATATGTATTCTTATTTAATATACCACTTATATGTTTTTATACTTACGACAAATCTCCAGATTCCGCCATCCGTGCTCCAGCTTGATGCCCTTGAAGGCGCACTCCTTGGCCAACATGGCGATGGCATCGCAGTTGCAGCTCTCTGGATGTTCTCGATTGGCACAATTGCAATAGTCAGCCATGCAGGTGCGAATTAGGGCATCGTAGTTGAAGGGTTTGATGCAATCACCCAGTTTCTCGTTGGCCAACAGTCGCTCGCAAACGGAGACAGCCTTTTGGAGTTTGCTTTGCTCACATGAATCCACTCCGAATTCCAACTCAGCACTGTTCTCCACCTGGCACAGTTCACTGTGATCCTCGACACGCCAGGCATCCGCGAATGCTTTTACAGTCTCCAACTTTTTGCCCGTCCTCGAAGTCAAATCCGTGTTGATATCCCCATCCAAGGAGCCGCAAAGACCTCCCACTTTTCCCCACATTTGAGGACCAGCCTGCACGGAAACGTACTGATGGTGATCCCAGTCCAACTTAAGGCCAACGGATTCCAGATCGATCTGCACATGTTGAGCCACTGGCATTACTTTCATGCCCATCACCTGAACAGGCATGGGTAGCTTTTTAATGGGAGTGCTGAGTTGCATGGTGCCATCTATTTGGATTGTGTATATATTACTTCTCTAAGATACCTGCAGATTATTATATAGGTTCTTACTTAGATTTTCGAAGGTGTACAGCACGGATTGCCACAAGATCTTTAATGTGTGGGCACAACCATAACCAGAACCATATGGACAAGCCTTCAGGATAATGTCGAAAGTACCTGAAACTTTGTCTGTAATCAGTGTATGAGAACACGAAAGAGGTGCCCTGTGGAGAACAAGATATTAAAAATCGGAAATTTATTTATTCAACCCATTATTTCTTACTTGAAGACCAGACCATCAAAGGTCTTCATGTTAATACCACCCCAAGTGGTGCAAATTGCAGGTCGCGGTGTTTTATCAATGACGATATCCAAATCGTTGCTTTGGTACAAGGAATAACTGCTAAGGGTGACGACAGTTTCCTCCGAAGACCACCATTCCTAATTAATTTTATTATTAGCAGTCGAAGAATTATTTAAATTTAAAGTAAACTTACACTTCTTCTTTCGAGATCTCTGTATTTGGCCAGCAAAGCCAAAAGTTTTTGGCGTTCGGTTTGGATTTCGTAAGCCATTTCACCACTCATTCCGTGTTGATAAACTCCACCAATTTGTTTTGTTATATCGCGTGAGGAGGATGTGGATCGGATTTTGTAGCCAGGAGCTGAAGTAAAGATTTAAGAATATATCTTTGAAGCTTTTCAACTCTTTAAAGGAAATCAACTTTAAAGTAAAGCAAACTTTTCTTTATGTTTTTCATATTATACTTACGGAATATGCACTTTGGAAGTGGAGCAGGAAGGTATTGTCCTTGTTGATAGTTGCACTTGTACTCTATATCAATGCGGCCTTGAATCTGCAATCCTGGCACTTGAGGGCAGCTGAATGTACAACGAGCCTCCTCCATTTCATAGGCACACTTATAGTTTCCATTGAAATTGGTGTTGGTAACATTGCAACTATCCACATCTATAAAATGAAATCATTAGATTTAGCTCTACAAAAATCTATATAAAATTTAACGCTTTGTAAAGTTTCAAATAATAATAATTGCTAGGAACAGTTAATAGTAATTGTTCTGATTATTTTTCCTGAAATATATAAATACACTTACTATATTGACAGTGAGCACCGCGGAACATCTTGGAGCACTGGCAGACATTGAAGCTGATGCATTGTCCTCCATTCTGGCAGGCGGGTGCACAAGTAGCTGAAAGTACGTGCTAAAATCAGAAAAGTTTCCATCATAATAGTAGAGTTACCCACGAGCACAATCGGGAGTTTTGGCAAGACCCGTCTTGGTGTGAATCCACTGGCCATTTCGACACTCAATGTTGGTGATGCCACTGCCATCTGGAAACTGGAATCCCCTCATGCACTCCGCGTGGCAAATACTGCAATAAAATATCGTTTAAACCAATATATTATATACCATATCATCCTATTCAAACTCACTTGTTCATGCAGGACATTTTGGAGTTCTTTGGCGCCTTTGGAATGGAAGCACATACCGACTTTTTCTGCTGACACAATGGTCCATAATAATTCTCCGGACACTGGCAAACTCCGGCGGAAATGCAGATGCCGTTGTTCTGGCAACCCGGATTGCATTGTGCCTGGCAGGGAGGCACCTGGGTGAACACAGAGTTGCCAATGATCCAGCCATCGTTGCTGCAGAACATCTCCAGGATCTGCACATTCTGGGCGAAACTGTAACCAGCTGGGCAGAAAACCTTGCACTTTCCATTGTTGCACTCGGATTGAACATTTACTGGGAGTTGCAGAGCAGAGCACTTTCCAAAGGCCGCCAGATACTGGCCACCTGCTCCGTAGAAATTTGCCTGGCTGTTGTATGAAATTTCATTTAGTAAATCGAAAATAGCATACTTTAAGGGTTATATCACAGTTGTGCATCAATTTTGGAGTATTGCATTTTGTTTAAGTAGAACAATTAACATTTTCTGAACTAAATCTACATATAACCCATTAAAAAATTCTTCTTACCCCTTTCCAAGGCCAAAGATGTTTAAGGTTTTGGTTAGCAGTCCTCCTCTGCAAGGAAAAGTTTTATTAAAGGATGTTCATTCATGTTGCTATTAATTTGAACTTACTTAAGGCCACCTCCTCCTGCTTGAGATGTCCTTATAACAGTGCCGTAACCTCCACCACCGCTACCATATCCTCCACCACCGCCATATCCTCCTCCACCGCTACTATATCCTCCACTATAGCCTCCACTATATCCTCCACTGCTTCCTCCCGAAGCGCCATAAGTGTAGGCAGCACTATAAGTAACATGATTAATCCAGTTATATAATTGCCGCTGAACTTGGCAGTTTATCGCGCTTTGTTCCGATTTATCATTACCTAACTGGGGGGGCTTTCAGGACCCTGAAGCTAACGTGGCGCTCGTTGCGGGAACTCTCGTTATCGACGGCTTCCGGTGCGGCTTGATCCAGCGGACTACATTTTGCAAAATAAAATTTGTAGAAGATTGAGATACACAGCTTTTTGCGCAGAAAAACATTTTATTATTATTTGTATTGGTGTGCGATAGGAAGTTATATCTAAGTTTCTCCAAATATGGAACGATTGGGCAGGAATTTTCAAGATATTTTATACAGAGTTAAAATAATTCACAAAAAAGAAATGATTGTATTCCAGAGTGGTGAAATATTTTAACGAAATTTAAAGTCCGCTAACCCGTAATATTGATAAAGTAATATTTTAGCTATTTTTTTTAAGAATATTAGATTTTCGGAGTATGCAACTTAAATTTTCTGTATAAGGATATAGATATTTCAAATTAAAGACATTTTTGGTGCGTAAGCTTTGTTTGAGATATATTTATTTTAGAAAACACCCTTGGACGGTTTAAGGTTAATTAACATTTTTAAGACTTAAACAAAATTAATGTGTCGTTTAGTCCTAAAGAAATCAAGCCAGTTATATATAGATATTTCGAAAAAGTCCTTGATATACACTTTAAAATTTTAATTAACATATTAGAAGAAGGGCTTTAAAATACGCTTTAATCCAGAAATTCACAGTAAGCTCTTTTCACATGTGCACAGTCTCTAAAACACACAAAATTTAACTCTTGGGGATCCGGAATAAAAATAATGCTTTTTTTTATTAATTTTTCAAATCAAGGTTTGTTTTCGATTGTTATTTTACAAATACAAATGTCCACCTTTGTACGTTAGTTAAACAGATCAGCCATTTTTAAACTAGTTATTTAGTTTCACATTTTTCTGTCCGCTCACTCACTTTATATCTTCATCATCCTCATCTTTCATGATAATGTCTCCATCCTCGGCCCACACAAAGGATATTAAGAGCAGCCACAAGGACAATGAAATCACTTTATTTGACATTCTGTTTGTCAGAAGCAAACTATGTTTGCTTAACTTAGGAAAAACAGGAGTATCCTGTTGCTATTTAACACTGGTAATCCATTTCTGCAAGGACACTGATAATCCGATTATCCTTGCTATATCCTTCGGACACTGTTAATCCTTGCTTTATCCTGGGTTTATATTATTAACACTCCTTTGTAGAGCACTTTTCACTTTTTATTTATCCACTGAACTTGACGGTTTGAATTCGCGATCACGACTAATGATGCTAGTGGATCCGGAGCGCCTTTTATAGCCCCGATTGCGATTGTGGTTCCCACATTCTCGGGATTTTATCAACCGAATGTGAATTTTTTAAGGGTCAAGCCCACCACTTATCCAGAATCCTCGAAAAAAGAGCCACCGTTCTCAACTTATCGCCGCTGCTGTTCTTAAATTAGCATAGCGAATGTTCCGAAACTGTGCCAAGTTTAGGCCGATGGCAATGCCTGTCTGATAGTGCCATTTCCGGGAGCTGTGTCATAATAATATATTAGAGCGGACCGCTCGCCTTTGGGGGTAAAACATTGTTGGGGCTACCCGGCCTCACTTCATTGATAAGTCGCTATTTAGTTTATCTGGTCATTGGGTTGCTCATGAATGAACTACGTACTACACATAAGTTTACTAGCATTGAACTTGAAAGATTAAATAGGAGAGATTTCATTATGGTCAAGGAAACTCATTTGCTTTAAACTTTTAACGGATGCGCGCTGAGTACGTTAAGTGTTATCGAAGTAAGCAGTTTAGAGATTTCAAACAAGCAGTCAAAAAGAAAGCAGTTTTATGTGGTGCTCACTGGGGTGTATAGTTGTGACACTAGGTGGCGCCAATGTTTTATCTGTCCCAAGCATTTTTCAGATTTTTTTTAAATTATAATAAATTTATACCATTATTTGTTTTTTTTTTTGTTTTTTTGGTTATATATTTAATAGGTACAAAAAGATAATTCAATCTAGGTAATGGTAAATATTTATACGCAATACTTTTTGATTCTTGGCGAGCCTTAATCGCGAATGTAAAAATGAGCACTTATGTATTTTTGTTGAATCACTTTTAAAAATGTAATATATCACTTGTGCAAATGAATACATGATAAATATAATAGAATATAAATTAACACTAAACCCTTTCAAAATTGGAAACAATTCCTACACATTATTTCCAATTTTTGGGGTCAAAGTAAACCTAAACCAAAAAATTTCTCATTTGTGTTGGACGGTCGACATTGATTGGCTTTCCTGTCACAATATGATGCTGTTTGTATAAGTCTCTCGGCTTGATATATATGTCCTTAAAATCCTCACTGCTGACATGCCGGCTAGCTGCTCCCATATATATTCCATCCAATATGTGGTTTGAATTTTCCCTAAGTTCAACCTCGGGTTCGTATATGTTTTCAATCAGAGTTTGTCGCTTCTTCACCTTTTGAACTCTCACTTCTGGAGTTGGTTTCTTTAGCCTAGCCCGTTGTGAAGCCAATCCGGTACAGCTCATGATAATTGCCAGTAGAACACAGAACTCAACAATGGCCAAAATCAGACTGCCGCCAAGAAAGATGCCATATTGCTCCCGGTACCAATTGTCCAAATGTGGAAGACAGGACTCCGTGTTGCGTTCCCTTTCATAGGACATTCGATCGATTGACTGGCACAAGGATTCATTAGCTGGTTTTGGATCAAGATAAGCCAAGGTATCTTTCGAATTATCTAGTATGCAGCAACTGAGAGGCACCGGGAAATTCCTCTGTCCAAATCCCTGCAAACGCCACAATGAAGTATCGTAGTCCAGTGAACTCCTCATTCCACAGCAGCCAAAACGAGCCTGTGCCAAATCCATGGCATTGGTGAACTGTTCCTGTCCCGGAACTCCATAATTGCTTTGCAAAGATCTCACCATTTGACCCTCATCCAAGCTGATTCCCAGGCAATGTGGCCAAAGGGTTATGGCAAGGCATAAAACCGATTCGGTAAGAAGGAGCACCACAACACTCAGGAAGTAAATGGTCAAAAAGCAGTAGGTGTGAAGGCAGCTGGCCCAAAAACCCACAACAGCAGCTAGAATGGCCACAAATCCCGCGATTGCCACGCCCAGTGCGATATAAAAAAGCAAAGGCTGCGGAAGTGAACTCAATCGATCACTGGATGAAGCCAAGAGTCTGGAGAGCAGAATACGCTTATGGTCGGAAAATATGTACAAGCCAGAAACGATCAGCAGCAAGCCGCAGATCTGAAATAAAAATCTATATTAAATAGAAGTCATCAAAGAGGGGAAACGTTTATTTCCATCAGGATGAACCCAAAACAAAACTTTCACTTTAGTCAGTTGAATAACACACTCACCAAAAACAAGAAGTTGCATAAATTGAGCACGAATTTGTAATTAAAACAGCGACCCATGTTTATATCGATGCGGGTGTGGTCTTTTGTAATAAATTAGAACCTAGTTTGTTATGACGAAATGCAATAATTGCGACATGAGCAGCGATCAGTAGTGGAAGATATATATATCCCGATGTGCTGCATGCTCATGTGCATATATAATCCCAAGCGAAACCTAAAACAAAACCAACAATTTAAGCTCGTCTTTATTCGATGCGGCGCTGTAGACGGTAAAATTTAAACTAAACGCTGGGGAGAGGCAACATTCTGTGGCAAGTTCAAAGCAGCGAAAGTAAGAGACCACAGAGAATTCACTTGTAACTCTCTATAAAACCCTCGATGGGCATAAACTAGCTACTCTCATTGAAACTTTTCAAGCAAAACAAAACTGAAAATGCCATTCCGCCACCAACATTTTAAACCGGCGATTGAAGAGAGAAACCTGCGGATGGGCGCAATGTTCGCTGCTCTTATTTGATCACTGGCATCTGCAGCCATTTGGAACCGTTTTCCAACAATAGCCGACAAACAACAGAAAAACTCCACCAGTTGAACTTTAATTATAACGAGACCCCGGGACCAGTGTTACATTAAAACTTTTCTTTGTAATGCTGATGGTCTAAAAAATGATTTGATTAAATCAGTTTGGTTTTGCATATGTGACATATTCTATCAAAGTAGGCTTTACAAAACACTTCACCTCATAAGTCTGAAATTCGGCTTTTTAACATTAAAAAAAAAAATTGTATAAAATTTTAAGAATTTAAAACCCATTTAAAAAGCTTTTAAAATCGTATATTTAACCTAAATTATGCTTAAAATCTCGAGCCGCCGCAAGATGCCAGTGACCGAGCAACTTCCTCGTGTAACCAAGATAGTGCATCCAACTCCAAGAAGAAGAATCAATCCCTTGAAGGAACCAAGCACCCAGCAACAGTTTTCTTACGGCCAAAACAGTCAAAATGTCACCGAGGAGTTGAAAAATCGTTTGGCGGTCCTTCAGCGGCGAGTCAAGGAGTGGAAACAAGAAGCAAAGTCTGATATTTAATGTCAATCTAAGAAAACACCGTAACTCATTTAATAAATAACCATACCAGCTTACTATAATAAATCTATAGTTTTTATTTGATCATGCTTTTCCCATTTTCTTGGGCAATTAAATGTAAATAAAATGAACAAATAAATATTAAATAAACAAAATAGTAGAATATTGTAGTTGTAAAGATAGTTAATAAGTCTAAACTCTAAGTAAAAAAAAAAATGGTTGGCTTTAAGCAAAATTAAAAATGATAGTGGAAAATAAAGCAAAATTATTGATTTGAGTTGAATATTTTTTTATATTTTAGGGGTTTTGTTATATGCGCTTTTTACCTATTTAAAATAAATTTATTTGCAGTGTTTTTCGTTTATCTTTGTTAAGTAAATAATTCTGCAAAAAAATTGATAAATTTCAAAAAGAAATAACAATGTTTTATTTTGTTCAAGCTTCTCACCCATTTTCAGCCCGATGAGGCATTGCAAATTTAGTGCCTATTGCCAAAACTCACAGAGGTCATTGTTTCCACTCAGGGGGTGAAGTGACCTACTTTGCAGCGCGACTTTTAAGCAATCAATAGTGCGTTGATTGCTACGGCTTCTCAGGGGCCGAATGATGTTTGACTTCCACGGTTCGCAGTCATTGGGTATTTAGTCGTCAGTTGAAGAGAACACACCATGGAGCGTTGGCGCAACAAAGTGGCTGTGGTTAGTGGAGCCAGTGCTGGAATTGGTGCAGCTTGTACCCGGGCTTTAATCGGTGCCGGAATGGTAGTTGTGGGCTTGGCCAGGCGCCAGGAAAGAGTGGAGCTGCTCCGAAAGGAACTGAGTCCCGAAGAGCAGTCCCGATTACACTCAATCAAGTGCGACATCACGCAGGAGGATCAAGTATTGAAGGCCTTCGATTGGACAACTAAAGAGTTGGGTGGTGTGGATGTTTTGGTCAGTAATGCTGGAATTATGGGAACCGGAGAACTAAGTGAACGAAATGACGGACCTGCAATGCGTTCCACAATCGAGACAAATATCATGGGCACAGTTTATTGCGTTCGCGAGTCCTTTCATTCGATGCGACAACGCGGCACCGAGGGCCATGTGGTCATCGTGAATAGTGTGGCGGGTCACCAGGTTCCCAATTTGGGTCCCCAACTCCCTTCACTTAACATCTATCCGGCCACCAAGTTTGCACTTCGCGCCATGAATGAGATATATCGCCAGGAGTTTCAGCGACACAAAACTCAAGTTAGAGTTTCGGTTAGTTTAGTTAGCGTCCTTAAAGTTTAGTTCCTTAATTATATATATTTTTAGACCGTTAGTCCCGGCATAGTTGATACAGACATCCTGCCGGAACAAATCCAGGGTATAATCAAGGAGCATATGCCTATGCTGCGAAGTTCCGACGTCGCGGATGCCGTTCTTTGGACCATCGGCACTCCGCCCAACGTTCAGGTAATAAAAGAAAGGTAGAAAAGAAAGACACTTAATACCATAATACAAGCTTAAGAGAAAATTTTTTATACCAAAAATTAATGGTGCTATCATAGCTGCTAAATAAGTTATAAAACACTGCTACAAACTTTATTTATTTACGATAAATATTGATTTTTAATTATTTTCCGATCATTGACAGGTGCACAACATAACTATCAAGCCACAAGGAGAAAAGTTCTAACTTCGATTCTACTGACGGAAAGCATAAATTGGATTTTCATTACAGAAATACAGAAAAGGCATTTCTTAAATAATATTTGTTTTAATAATTTATTATTACTTATTTTATTGCTTTAATTGTTGGCCAAACATCAGATAAATAAATAATCCTTGGTTAATCTAGCAAAACCAAATATAAATATTATAATTTCTTAATATTGCTTTCATTTTTCCACTTGTACGATTCCTAAAAGCTGTAAAAAGTCAAAAATCTTAAAAAGGAGAAGAGAAAGTTGAAGCGAAGAGAGACAACCACTTGTTTTGACTTACTTCTTAGACAAATTGTTAAAAATGTTGAATAAATTTGTCCACCTACTCTTGTGTGCAACTAAAGTTATGATTATTTGCAAACAACTTTAACTGGTTTTTAAAAATATTTTCCAAAAAAACACGTGAAATTGCTGCAAAATCAAAGTATCGGCGAATTCGTTTCCCCAATCGCAGAGTTTACTCCACAGCAAACACACTTTGACCCTTTCATCCTTTTTACCCTGCAAAGGACTCTCCTTTTCGCTTTCAGAGTGAATGTAAGAGAGCTTTGGTTCGGTTCTCGGAGTTCTGTTTCATGGGGTCCTTTCCCATTTTGTTCCAAAGCGACATTACAGTGGCTTTTACTGCATCCTTTTGATTCAGTTGTGTGGAGCAAGTTGCTCTTTAAACATCGTCCTTGTTGACACTTTCTTTCCTACTTTTTTGTATTGTTTTTTTACTTTTCATCTACTGCCATCTGTTGTCGCGTGCATCTGTTGATTGTGCTTTTGTCAGATGGTTTCTTTATTTTTATTTAAATATTTGTAAAGTTAATAACTTTCTCAATAAAAAATGATGTATCCTAATGCCAAAAAACAATTGATAATTGACAAGATACCGACAATTTTTTAACACTATAAATGGTAAAAAAGTAGTACAGTCTTTTCTATCACCCAACGGATAGTTTTACTTTTCTCTTTTAGAATTATACCTGGATCATGTTTGATGGAACCACATCACCTAGTTAAGAAACTCATTTTAAATTCACATTTAACTTTCAGTCCCGACGCGGAACAATGACTAAATTTACTGCAGAACCGCCACCTCGTTTGATTTGGTTGGAAAATCGTATTATTAATATTTATGAAAGCTGAAAACTTTTTCGTTTATATATTTAATGGGAACTGGAACCCATTGAGTCCATTAAGGATGCTCATGGTGCTGTGGTTAAAAGGAGGGTTGGGCTGTGAGGATAAGTTCACCTCATTACGTTTTGTTGATTTAAGTAAATAATTCAAGTGAATTACGCTTGGGCTAAGATAGCCAAAAAGTTGATTTAGAAAACAAAATGTATATAAATAAGAAAACAAAAAATATACTAAAATGTTTTTTTTTCTTCCACTAAATCAACTCATATCATAATGGTCAGAATCTTTTCTTAAGTGGTATATATAAAATTAAGAAAACAAACTGCTCGGATAAATCATTCCTTATCGCAACAGTGCAAACATTTTATCATCCGAAACAAATTTTAAGAGGACAAAATTGTTTGAAAACCAGTGGCCAATAAATTATTTATTTGGAAACATTTTACCTTGCATTTGCTGGCTCATTTATATAACAATACACGTTTTTGAACAATAAATTAATGTTTAGCCGCTAATTTGACTATGCAAACTTAAATTTCAAATATATGTGCCTATATCCATATAAATTTTGCGTAATCCAGGCTATCGATAAGGCAATTAATGTGTGGAGAACAGCGAGCCATTTTGCAAATGGTCATATGTTAAGCGCCGGCCACCAAAATGACATCGATGCGAGATTATAAATCACGGGTCGTGTGCTCCCGTGGTCGATGGCAATACAAGTACTATTGAAAGCCATTGCGATGAACCTCAGTACTCGTAAATCATAAAGGACCTCCTTCCCAGCGTCCTCAGCTTCTGGTCTGTTTTATTCTTTAGAAATTTATGTCCTTGAATGGAATTCTGTCTTTTGTCTTGGCTTGGCAAACTCCAGTCTGGAAGTGCTGTTTGTGAGAGATATGCTAATTAAATTTAGGCCAAAATAAATACCAGCTTAGTTGGTTCAGGTAATTGAAGACTTTTATCCGGCCAATAAGTGCTTTAAAGTGGATCCACTTTTTGCGCTTAATCAGCAAGTTTCATGAGCTTAAGCCGGTTGGTGTGCATCAATCCATTAAGGATTTTTGAAATCTGTATACATCCGTCTGCTGCCTCTCGAGTCAATACTTCGTAAAGTATGCATCGTATATGCAAATAATAAATTCACAAGATAAACGGAGCTGACGTCACTGACTTCACAGCATGGGCAACCGGTTTGTTGGAGATGAAGAATTCAGGACACTTGCTTTGATGACAGGACAGGCTTTACACCGACTGCGTTCGGCTCAATTCATTCAATCACGTTAAATAGATTCGGTATGAGTTTCTGGAAGCATCAGCTGCAGACTGCTTTTACCATAGGAGATGCAGCCTATTGTCCTCTTGGCCAAATATGAAATCATGGGTGGAGCATAAGAGATTTTTTAGGAGGGTTTGAAAAATAAATCTAAACATTACAAATTATTATATTTCACAGCTCGAAAAAATTAAAGATTTTTTTTAAATCTTGTATAATTTAGCTGCAAAAGGAACAATAGAATTAATTTCCAACTTTTAATAAATTGTTTTTAATACTTATTTAATTGAAAAATATTGTTTTAACTTTGTATAATTTTTATTAAATAATTCATTAATATTATTCAGAAGCTACATGACCCCTTTTGAATCCACCACTGCTGCATAATTACATTCCCATATGTATGTTTGTTTAATTGAATGAAGATGACAACAATGATTGACATCGTTGACTTAAGTCATTACACAATGTCCCATGTGCCAGGATGAATATTGCAATGCGAAGTGTGCTGTACCATCGTTTAAACATTTCATCGTGAAATTAATTTGAAAGCCTCGCTATAACGTAGCTTGATTGAATTTCCTCTGCCAGATTTTGTGAAAATAATTTATATTGAAATTATATAATACGAAAACAACGAAGTTTATGGCGCAATAGATTTCCATGAATAATGGTTGATTCGGCAGGACATAATTTGTGTGTCGGGTACAAACTTCCAGGACTCTCTCATCGCCGTTCGCCTCGTCCGCACCACGGCTCATATGCTTTTCATTTTCATTGGTTATTTGTCGCTTGAGTTGCTTTTCGGCCATAAAGATTATAATCTTTGTATGCTATACGGACACCAACAATAACAATAAAAAAGGAATTTGTTCTACCACAACCAAGCCAAAGCTGTGACGGAAAATATTTCTACCAAATCGGATAAAGAAAGTAAGAAAAACAAGAAAATAGAGTGTGGCAAGGATAGGAAAAACGTAAAGTTTATCTTGCATAAAATGAGCCTTAATAATAGTGCTTTTTAGACCTAGGAAAAATAAGTAGAAGATCCAAGTCCAAGTTATATTGAAAAAATAAAGGAAACACAATATTTTGTGTGCAATATTTTTTTTATTTTATAAAATTGGGAATGTACTTAAATCTATTTAAATTTAATTTAGCGATAGTATGATTGTTAGGACTGGTTGTTTGTATTTAAGATTCCAAAAGAGGAAATCTGTTTATGAATTGGATGACGTCTTCCGACTGGCGATTTATTCTCTCGGCTCGCAGCTTCCTGTCGTTGGTTATATCTCTCAGAAAAGTTGACCAGTTGGATGCAAGATTCGGCAACTTCTCAATGGATATCTCAATGGGAGACATTCCATTTTTCTGGCTGTTTTGGTTTTGTCCAACCGAGGAGTTTTCGGAAACAGATACGGTCACAGTCATGTTTGAAATATTTTGAAGTGCGATGATCAGGCTCTTGAAGCAGACTGATTTGAAACGGGCCAAGCATTGGTTTATATAGGAAGACAGGTAACTTTTTGGCAACCCGTTCAGGTAGAATCCGCGGAAAACCCCATGGATTCAGATCTACGAAGGGCTTAGGTAAAGCATTAACAGCTGCCATCCAAAGCCTGATAAGTAAAGTCCCAACAGATGGAAGGGTCTAATAACGCCATAAATGCAATAAACTTAGGTATACAATAAGGTTTAGTAAGCCCAACATTTTTCGAACAAATTGGTATGGCGTACGTGAGCTGTGAAGGATTGAAAACCATTTTTAATTCAGGTACGGGTTAAAATTCCATCACTTTGTGTATCTTGCGTATTTAAGGCATTTTGGTTTTTAAATAATTAAAAGGTTACAAAGTTCTCAAAAATAGAAAAAAAAATGGAGTAACCAACATATTCATTTATGTAACTGAAATTTCTAGTTAACTGAGAAGGCTCTGGGTAATAAATTCATTTTCGCACTGTTCCAAGTTTAACAGTATTTAAACAAATTTCAGTCGGGAATCATTTTTCTTACGAACTTTTTACCTTGTACCTTGACTTTTTCTTTTACATTGACTTGGTGGCGTAATCAAAATAATCACAAGTTATTCCAGAAGATTCAAGATGCCCCTTCCAGTGCAAGAATCAAATGTGTTGAAGAAGGGGCGTATTAATTCGACCAAACAAATTTCAACAGAGGATCTTAAAAATCGCCTGTTTGCTCTTCAAAAGAGAATCAGTGAATGGAAGTCTATACAAAAAAATGAAGTGAATCAGAATTTAAGTTTGTGGGAATCCCAGTTAGCAGATTTTCAGATTAATAAAGGATAATGTAACAAATTACAATGATACCAAAAATTTGTCATACTTTATATAGTTTATCATATATTTTTGATGGTGTGAGTCCGTTTTATTTTTATAAGTACTTGCTTATGCAGTGAATTCGATAAGCATTAAAACGAGCCCTTCAGGTATGCATAATATTTTTCGCCGACATTATTTTTTTGTTGTCAGAATATTTATACGCGCACATTCCATTCCTGGGTGCTGTCGCCTGCGAAATTGAGCAATTTAATTATACTCGTATGGAAAAATAATGATGCTGCCTCTGCACATTCCCTGGAAAGGTAAACATTGACATCCAGCGAAGGCTTCAAACTGCCAGGCGACAATTGCAATTAATTGCATATTTTAAGCCATTCCAGATTGGAACCGCAGACACCGTGAACAACAACAATCGCCCTACAAAAAGAAAAACAAAATATATGTTTAATGTCCATAATAAAATGTTAAAACAAAAGGATTGGCTTGACCGTTATCAAAGGAAAGAAATTAATTGGTCTTTATGCCAAAAATTAACAATTATGACAATAAAACCCATTCTGTTTATTATAGGAATAACCGAATTGTAATTTTTAATTTATCGAGGCAATAAAAATTAAAATTACAGCTTTAAAAAAAGGCAGAATTGTATGGAAACAAACAAGTTTTTATGGGTAATATTTGATAATAAAATATATGTAGCGTGTGCATATAAAATATATTGTGATTTAAATATAAATTCAGATATTTTTGAGCTAGAAATATGAATTTTCCTTTCAGGATTCCCATGCCAAGAAATGGAAATTTTTAAGTTAGTTTCTGTGGCACCCCAGATAAAAAGTACTTCCGCATTTTATGGCACTCTTAGTTCCCATACGCCGTGCAATTGCCTATCTCCTTTTCGCAACATTTTTAAGGGTCCTCTAGGTGGAAACTCGCGACTTTTACAAGTTTTTTGTCTACTACTTATGTGTGTGGAGGCCTGAAAACAAGAAACAAATTGCAGATCGCACAGGCAACTTGGCGTGTGTGTTTGCCACTTGACAGTCGTTTAAATGCATTAAAATATTACCTTCTTCAACATGAGCAACACAAAACGAAGGCAAGGGCAAACATAACATCCGCCGAATTTTCACATGCGATATACTGCGGGAAAATCAGTGGGGGGGGAAAAACGGTCTACGGGGAGGTAACGCCCACTAGCAGGCCCGGGAAAAATCAAATCATCAGCCAAGGCCGCGCCATCCAATGACTACAACAATGGTGAAAGGATAACTTTGGCGTGGCAGTCTGCTGCCCGGACAGGAAAAGGGTTTGCCACAGAATTGAAGTGGGAGGAGATGGAATGACTGAGTCGACTAGTTAACACAAATTGAAATTTTTGAAGCAGCAGACCGAAAAATAGAAATACTAGAACAAAGATAGCATGTTCCCGAATTCAAATCCCTTTTTCAAAGGGTTAAACCAGTTTTGTTCTGCAGCTAAATGTACACGAAACCTAATTTTGGTTCACTTTTCAAGCTTTAAAATTAATGGTAGCTCATCACACAGAGAAAGGATGCTTTTAAGGCATGAAAACGCCTGGGAGAATTACACACAATAGGCACTAAGCACTTGCACTTAAATAAGTAAATGAAGATTTTCTTGAAACAAATAATTTAATGCCGCATTGTGAATTTAATAAGGCTTAAGTACTCCGCACTAAAAGAGTAAATCTACCAAATTTGTACGGAAGGAAAATAGAGGAGACACTATAAAAGGATGGGAGGAAACGGGAGTGGCCGGCGGAAAACAAAATATTCATGAACACAGCAGTCTTATAAATAAATTTCAGCCCCTACACAGAACCCATCATTGGCACTTCCACCCTTAACCTCAGTCGCACCCACATTTTCAACCTCGTTGTCGTCTGCCGATGCAGCTGCTCTGCCACCAAAAGTGGCAAGAAACTGGGAAAGTGGCATCGAAGCGGCGCGAAAAACTTAAAAATATGCCAACAGAGAGAGAGAGAGAAAGAGAGAAAACGAGAAAAAGAGGAGCATCAAGCTTTTATGATGGTTCGATTTCGTGGAATTAGCAATGAGCTAGAATTGCAACAGGATGGAAGCAGTTAGAGGTCGAACATTTGCCACTGAAAGGAAGTCGCTTATGCAAGGAGCGAAATTTTAATAATTCCAGCGAGGTTTTCCAAGGACTTGCAATGGTGGCTGCAAAGTGGCGAATACATAATGCAGCGGCCATCAGGGTGCAACCAGTAAATACTCTCAACAGGATATTTTTAGTATTGCACCTCTGCAAAAGAGGTATTCAACCATAAATGGTATATTTAAGAGATATATTGTACAGAAAAGTTATGGACTTAGAACTGATAAGATTTTATCACTTTCCTGCAAATCTATTTTTTGAAAATTTTGAAAGGTCATAAAAATAACAACATCTACCAAAAAAATGGAAAATAAACTAATGATGCAGCTTGATATATATTTCAATAACAAATTCATAGAGGCAGGGCCGGAGAAACAGTTTTGAGTGGGGTGATGACCTCACAAATTTTCAATATCCGCCCCCCCCACGCCCCTTTTGTTTCAAAATCATTCCAAATCATGATGAGGGAAACACTGTTGACATAATATAAGTATAAATTTTAATAAAACAACAACACCAATCAATCAAAATGCAACAGGTAAAAAAAACTATTTTAAATGTAAAATGTTAATTAAAATCCATTTAATATTAATGTAATGTTAATTTAATGTTAAAATAATGTTAATTTAATATAATGTAAATGTAATGTTAACTAAATGTTAATTAAATTAATATGGCCACGTCAGCGACAATGATAATTAATTATTTTTTTCGTTTTCTCGCACCTATAATTCCCAAGTGGTTCTGGCTGATTCGTAGTGGGATACCCCTTGATTTTGGCCAATTTCTCAGTTCTCCGGGATGACCGGCAGTTTCTCTAAGAAACTTTTTCCGGTCTCTGGAAGTGTGTGTGTGTGCGTGTGTGTTAGTGACGTGGTTCCAGAGTGGGAGAGAGTATCTGGCCAACTCCTCCTACTGGAGTCCACTCCCGGATGCAGTGCATCATGGGTCGACTCCTCCTACTGGAGTCCACTCCCGGATGCAGTGCACCATGGGTCGACTCCTCCTACTGGAATCCACTCCCGGATGCAGTGCATCTTGGGTCGACTCCACCTACTGGAGTCCACTCCCGGATGCAGTGCACCATGGGTCGACTCCTCCTAGGATGCACTGCATCATGACCTGACTTGGCATGAACTTAAAGGTGCCCGATCCCTTCCTGCATGTAGTGGACTCCAGGATGCAGGGCATCCAAACCTGAAAAGGTGAGTTGCAGTTTTTTTTAATTATGTGATGACGTGGCTTTTGTAAAAAAAATGCAGTTAATTAATTCAATTTTTTTTATATTTTTTTCAGGTTTTTGGTTGTGTATTTGGCTGATTGCAGAAAATAATTGGTGACACCATCCAACTTGTAACTTGAAGTTCGACATCAGGATGCACTGCACCAAATGTATTACGCAGTGAGTACATCCTTTAGACAATAAATAATTAAGTTATATATTTTAAAAAATCATAAATATTTTGACAAAGAAACTAAAAGAAACAGATAAAGATCTGAAAGTTTTCAAGAACATGAAAGAAATTTGAAAGGTAAATTTTATCAAATATTGAACTTGAAGTACATGAAAATCAAACACAATTAATAATTGTAAACAAGTAGCGACATATAATATAAATATATGTAGTATATATATAGTAATAGTTGTAAGAATGCGGTTACCGGAAATATATAGTATGCTGACACCACATAAATGGACTGGACAACAGGCTGCAGGATCAATTATGAATGGCGTGATCTTCTATTGAACTCCACTCCAGGATGCAGTGCATCACCTCATTGGGGTGTGTATTTTTTAAACAACCGATTTGTATAAAATAATTTAACTAATATTTTGGAATGCTTCTTTTCATTACAGTGATGACTATTCCGTTCTGCTTGGAGTGAACTTCAAGATGCAGTGAATAAAAAACCCAAAGAGGTAAATACCTTTTTTACTAACAAAATAATTCTAACTATTATTATTTGTAACAAATTATTTATTATTATTTTTTAATTTCAGGATAAAGTGTTAAGTGTTAATGTTGCGAATAAAGTGGTTGCGGTGATTATCTTACTTCAAGAAGACGAAAGATTGCAGTGCAGATCAAGGAGCTTACTGAGTAAGTACCAATCTGAAAAGATTTATTTATGATAATCTCATAATTATTTAAGTAGTTTTTACATAAAGTTGGAAAATGCTTAACTTGGGAAGTATTTGGGAGAGTTACTATCTATCTATTTAAATAGAAACTGATTTAATTGGGCCGTGGTAAAGGCGGGATTTCCTTCGTTTTTCTTCGATATACTTATGCAGGGCCGGAGAAACAGTTTTGAATCATACATTCAACTGATAATAATGGATGTAAATAAATTTTTTTCTACAAGTCAAGCATTTTGGGGTGTTGAATTCCACACCCGCTAAGATTTGGCGTGTGGAGTCCTCAACACCCGGTATACACCTTCCGCCGGCCCTGCATAGAGGTTTGCCACTTGTAAATCGGACATAAATTAGACAAGTTATGGTTTTAGAAATGCTAAGATTTTATCACTTTTTTGAAATGAAAGCTAAATTTAACATAATAATGAACAATACCACCTTTTTAAAATATGAATGCTGAAGTGTCAAATGCATTCTGATTAATTTAAGCCATCGGCATTTAAATACAAACAGAATTAAATTATGTTCTCTTTTTCCATACCATTGTAATAAAAATAAAAAACCATCCTCAAATTCAATCCATGGAAGTCAAAGCTAAAGTGTTAAATCCATTTTAATTAATTTAAGCCATTGACATTGGCAGGAAATACCGATTATATGCAATTTGCCGAACTTTCAAATCCAGGAAGGGATCGTGAAGTGAAAGGAGACGTCAGCCGGAGGCAGCTGGCGACAAAAAGCCATAAAATAAATTATTTCATGAATCAATTACAACTAATAGCACAGACCAGCTGGAAACCAATTTAATTCACTTGAGCTGCATACGTAGCGCGGTTGCCAAAGGAGAAAGGAGGAGAATCTGGGGTCTGAATCAGCTAGCCAGGGACAAAACTCAGGACCCCAATGCCTTCCCTTGACTTGCAATGTCTCCAATTGGGTGGGTGTGTGTTCATGCCAAGGCTTCCTAGCCGTGGGTGTGGGTGTGTGTGTGTATGTAAATCACATATGCGATGATTTAAGCCAATGCATAATTGATTGTAATGCTTGGCAAGCCGATTTCGGTTTGCATAAGCACAAGGCCAAGCACAGCATCCAGTCTTCGGAAATTAGCCTGTTTCTGTGTGTCCAAGGGAGGGGAGAATGGAGCTGAAGGGGCTTTCCTCTGCAAATTGGACAACTACTAATCAATGGATTGATGCAGTCGAAGTAATGGCTATGAAATTTGGAAATAAAATTACGATTCAGAGTGGTATTGCATCTTGAAACGAGGGTTTCTGCTATTGAAATGCTCCTGAGCTTGACATAATTATTAACAGACTGAAATAATTACCAAATCCATTAAGTATAAAAACAATTAATAGTCTACAAAAAAGTGAAAATCATTAATTATTATTAAAAGATAGGTTGAATGTTTCTCTTACTTATATATCTTTACTAAATTATTGTTAAATTATTTCATTTCACTATAATAATTATTATTTAATTATGAAGCGGAAAAACGTGCAGAATTCGCCTCTGGTTCCTAATGTCAAAGTTCACCGAGACGCTGGTCCTGCACACTTAGGAAAGAGACGAAAACGCTGGCTTAAAATACCTAACGGCTGGCACGTGAGATGGATAGTGCAGAGATTAAAATAAGTTTTAACACTTAAAACAACAAGATACCCTAGAATACTGGTGGTACTTTATCATTCAAGATACTAAAACAAAGGGTTTCTTGATCATTTGGCTTTGAAACGTTTTTTAATATTTGGTATGGTTAAATTGAAAATTTCAGATGATAATATTGTTTTTCAGTTAATTAAAATTCAGTGTTATCCAACGGTTATCTAACAATTATTAAGTCCCCTGAATACTTTATTATTTGAAGTAATGAACTCAGAACCCAGACAACACTACCATATTTTTTTGCAATTTAATACCTCAATTACTAGTGGTATGCAGGATATAGTTGTTAGCCAAGTCTGGATGACCTTTTCACCTTCTTTTTCGTAGAGTACGTTTGGCCATCCGTTAATGGCTTTTTGGAGTTGCTGACTTCCGACTTTAAGCTGCTGGACGACACGATTGCGTTGGTATGTGCACGGAACTCTCAATTAATTTTAATTTCATGTCAACACCTTCGGCCGACAATTTCAGGATGCAGTTGTAGGCAGAAGGCTGCAATTTCGGAAGTGTAATTATCCTTATATTCCAATCTGGGATGGCTCTGGCCCTCTCCTATCTCTCTCAATTAACCGAAAGAATGTGCGGAAGCACTCAGAGTTGTCTGAGGGTGCCATTTCCCCAAGGGAATGTAGGTGGACATGTTCGTTCGAGGACATTAACCTGGCAGCCGAGTTACACGCACGTGTGTGGAATTTACAAGATCTGAAGTCCTAGAAAATGCACAAAAGGACCAAAAGGATGCTTGACGATGACGACTGGTTATTTTGCATTTGCGTCATGAACATTAAAAACCAATGGGAATTATCTGAACTGACCGCAAGAGAAAGTATCATTTATTTATAATGTTTAAGATTGAAAAGCAACAGCGAAATGGATTACACTGTGCGACAAAAAAATGTTTGAGTTGATTTTTTCTTATTTTTCACTTCTACTAGTCAAAATAAGAATACAAGTTTTTGGATTTGTTAATATCAATAGCCAATCAGCTTCTACGCACACTCAAAGGTCCCAAAAACGCGTGTTTTTGCATATTTCACAGCCTTATAATACCATATTGGGAAAATATTTTTTCACCGTTATAAGCGTTTTATGCAAGTTCAATATCTATTAATTAAAATGTATTAAGCAAATATACCGTTAGGCTTTTATAACAATGCTTTAAAATTTTTTTCTCCCAGCTCTATACCCTGGGCGACTTCGTATGGAACTTGTTACGCGAGGATACCTCTGAAAAAGCCAAAAAAAATCAGAAAAAAATTTCACTGTTAAAAAAAATAATAGTTTATTGGAAGTAAAAAAAAAAATAATATTTTGAGTTAAATATTTTCATAATAATAATTTCATAAAATTTATCATAAAAAAAGAAATCCTATCACTTAGAAGGTGGCATAAATATTTTTGTGCATAACTTATGCCCCTTAACCGAAAACAATCAAAAAAGTAACTCAAACAATCATTTCGTCAAATTTTGTCGCACAGTGTTATATATATATATTTATAATAATTATTTAAATTATTAGGATTAGTAAATCAATTCGTTTGACCTACATTATAATTTATAAACACTGAGTTCTACTCAAGTTGACGGGACAATTAATTTAAAATGTGTTTACCATAAATACTTAGTACCTTTACAATAAGCACGTTGTGGGCAATTTGAAGTTAATTTATGGCAATTTTCGCAATGGTTGCTTTTTCTTGGTAGGCAGTCCAGCCATTCATATTGCTGTGGCACCTCTCCTTATGATAAGTTGACTCCCCATGAAAAGTTGGCGGACTTCTGAGCCCGACTCTGCTCTTAACCCGCCTCGCATTTGCATTTCAATAATTAAGTGTTATTGTGGGTAGTTTGCTTTTTGTTTGCATTGTATTTTCCCCATATTCACGGCGAGCAAAGGGACATGCGTGCCATTCGGCTGCAGACAGAGGCACATTAAAAATATAACAACAATGAGGTTGTGTGGCTGATATTAATTCATTTGCTGTGCTTGGCAAATGGCGAACAGTAGTTGCAATAACTTGAACAATAAAGGCAGGCAAAGGAGGCAAGAAAAGGCCGCAAGCGTTGCACTTATGTGCCGTGCAACTTTTTACATTCCTGCCATTTTATTTATTGTATGATTCAACAATTTACCTAGGTTAGGCGACGTGAATATTAAATTATCCTTTTGTTCCGCAGCCAAGAAGAAGGGAAGGACTGTAGTTGAACAAAGGGACACGTAGTATTTTAGCCCGGACGACTAGCCAAGTGCAAGCAGTTATAGCCGACTTTTTCCTTGCCAAGATATGTATAATTAATTTGTCTTCGTTTAACTTGGAAAGTATATATACTTGTGCAGCCATGCGTTTGATATTTCCCTATATTCATTTAATATTATTTCCTTACAGAATACAAAATCGATTAATAGCTATGGTAAAGTGTAATATCTTCCAACGTATCAAAAACTTTTAAGCTGAAATAGTTTGCTAAAGACATTTAGACAAGTTCTTTGTATTTTATTTGAGTTTAATATCCCACTGTATATATAAATTACAAAACATATTTAGGCTGCAGTGTAAACTGCCTGTAATTGACCAGACCTAAAATTCCTGCCAACTATTTCTGTTTTGGTCAATTTGTAGGACATAGCTATTTGACAGAAGATAAATTCACCCTCTATTTAACGTGTCCAACACTCGCAGAGTCTGACCAAAAAAAATATAACTATAATTCTTCCAACAAGAACGGCAATAACAATAACAGTCAACAGAACTAAACAAAAACAAGCAAATCGACCAACTGCAAAACTTAACGTACAAGTTTTTTGTTCACACACAGAATTGTATATGTACAAATAAGGAGGAAACTCTCTCTCTCTGAAACTCCGCCATGTGATAATGCAATTGTTATTGTGGTCGTAAATGTGTTGCTTTTGCTTTTGTTTTTAGCTCTTCACGTTGTTTGTGGCAAATTTAAACAATTTGCACATTGTTAACATTTATTTATCATTGTCGCAACAATTTGAAAACTGTGTAATAGTTGTGCTTAGTGCAACTGTATTGGTTGCAAAAGTGGCGAAGTGCATTTGTGACATACACTTTAAGCCAGTCAATCAAACAACAATAAATATCAACATTTAATGTTATGGGAGTGTGAAAGTGAGTGCTGGGAATACCAAATCAATACGCACTCCCCAACTTTTTCGACTTATTTCTGTTCCTTGCAACCCTTTTCCCTATCTTACCAACATCACTGACAACAGCTTGCACCAAAAAGCATTGCAATGGAATTTTGTGCATGCGAAGGAGATAAAAGCATGGCATATGTACGTTGAAATGTACGTACCTTTTTGCACTGAAAGAAAAATTTAATAATACGAACTTAAAATTTTAATAAAATAGCATAAGATTCAAATGTAATTGTTGGTATACAAATAACGCAGATAATTCAAAGTAAACTATAAAACTATTCATAGTATCCACAAATAATAAACATAAAGCTAAAAGACTTAGTTTATAAAACAAACTTTCTATTAAAAAAAATTTTTCTTTTACAAACTATGTGTTTTTGTTTATTTGATTTTATTTTATTTAACAACGTCCCTTCACTTTTCTCAGTGTACACGAATGTGCGTGATTTAGGACCTCTGCGTGAGTGTGTGTATTTTTACTATTTATTTATCAAACAATATGCAGCTGTTGCACTTCCCATATGCGTTTCCCACGTATTTTGAATTTAATGGCAAACTTAATGTGTCTTGCCCTCTTCCTCTTCCTCTACCAACTTCCATCCGGTAATACACATACACGTGTGTGTGTGCGTATGTGTGGGTGTCTGTCTTAAGTACAAAAATGGCAATTCGGCCAGCAGAAGCCACAAATTTTCTTGCATCCTTCGAATTGCTGGCAATTTAACAGTTTCAACTCGGTTTTAGTACTCCTAATCCCCCGGAGTTCAAATGTGCACCTTGAAGTATGCAAAAACTTTTTCGACCAATGCCCATAACTGTTATCGTTCTGTGTGTTGGCCAATTGCGAGAATGCCGGTTCGAGCTCACAGAGAATAAATCATATTTGTGGTCTTATCTCGAGGGGAATGCCTGTGATCAAAATGCAAGGAGTCAACGACCAAAATGCGGGAAGCAGAGTTTAGTGACTTCATCAGGTGAATGGCCGTCTAACCTGCAGTTTCGTAAGCTGAAATATTTAGTCTGTCACATCGAAATTAGATAACCAGATGAGCTTGAAAAGAATTATTCAAAAAATGCTGGCCAAGCAAACGCAATGACTTTATGGCTGCGCATTTGTAAGCGCAGCTGTTGCAGCTGCATAAGCAGCACTACCCGTATCTAAACAGGCACTATATAGAATTGAGAGCCGATTCCAGTCTGTGGAACAGCTGTTGCCGTCGACGAAGACTTAAAACGTCGCTCGACATAAATCCCACCCACAGCCGTTGCCGCCTTGCTTTCTGAACTCCTCCCACACGGAGGCACATTTGTATTAAATCGAACGTGTTCGCTCCCAGCCTTCTACTTTTCCGTTCCCAAGACTTTCGATGCTGCTCCTGCTACTTCGATTGTCAGGGGCGAAATTGACCAGTTGAGGGATTCCTAAACTAAAAATATAAACAAATGTGGGGAAAATATCCTGTTTTATAAAAAATGTATACAAAAAATCATTGATCCTGTTTAGTTTTCTTAGAAGAACTGGTTAACTCTGCTTGATGAACTACAACAAAGTAAGCTTAAAAGGTAATGAGTGGTATTATATCTACACAATTTAAGACTTCTTAACAGAAAACTCATAATATCAAACTTTTTGTCAAATTTTTTTAAATTAAAATGATACGAATATCAGTGACCAAGCAATGATTTATTTAAATTAGCACATAAGAACACATTATATTCCTAATCCATGATAGAAAAAAATTTTAAATTTTTTTATTTTAAATTTTATTTGTAAATACCTCATGAATCCGCTCCTTGCTGGCGATTCTTCTTATTTTGGGAACAGAACTGCACAACTGTTTTATTTATTGACTACACGTAGCACATATCCTTATAATTTTTTTATGTGAGCTCTACATACGTCTGTCTGGAGAAGGAGGACGACCAGGCGGACGAATCCAGGAAGGCTGGGAGAGGTGGTCTGTGTTCTTCTGTGCGCTCGACTGCACGTCCAAATATCAACAACAACTTCTTCATCTTTGTGCCGCTTTCTACGTATGCAATCTACTGAAATTGAACCTGCAACAAATGGCCATGTTTGACTTGGCCGAGTCGGGCTCTTTTCCCACTTCATTTCAATCCCCACCTTGCTCGAGCCCATTTGTACATTTTAACGGCTCTTGAGCAAATAAACGATTTTTGCATTTTAGATTTTTAAGCGGCATACGGCACTCTACCTATCTACATGATATTTAGGAAAATTGCATATCGATTGAATCTTACGCCGTGCATGTGTGCACATGCATGTCATGTATCTCAATATTACGCTTTTATATTCTTGGGCTGGCAAATATTTGGTAGAAGGCCATTTGATTCATCCATTTTTTTTCGCTCAAGATTAAAAACGAAATTGAAAAACGTGTGTGAGACATGTGGGAAAATCAGCTTAGAAGGGGGAAGGAAGATAATTTTATATATATAAAAAAATGCAATCTATCTTAAACATAATTTGGTGTTGCAATCCTGTAGCGCTTGGTGCAGTTTTAGGGTTTTAGATACTTTGCTACCGCCATCTAGAAGTAGCGATCGAGGTGCGTAGAATGGTCGTAGAATAGGGAGGCACCACTTGTCGACGAGCCAGGCCGAGCTAATTTATTCCAAAGCACCATCTAGCCTGAATTGTTACAATCTAAAATTTCATTAAAGGTAGATTTACATTCCGTTAGAACATTAGTAACTTAAAGATATCCATCCGATGTTTACTTGCTAGGATTCGGAGGTTTATTTGTTAAGAAGTAATGCAGACTAATACGATATTTGAAAGCCACTTGCAAAACAAGGTAAGCAAGTAAGTGGTAACCCCAGGATGTTGTCATTCCAACTACACCATTAAACGACTTCTTGCCACCTCCTCATTTCATTCCGGTTTGCTTAATGCCTGCCCCAATAAACAACATTTATGCATGTTTACAATTTAATATGCTGGGTATCCATGTGTGAAAACCGTGTTTGCCGAAAGCCGACGGCTGCAGAAAAACAAAAAAAAAATCAAAAAGTCCTTGGCAGGAAGGATAATAGCCTTACCAGATGACTTAAACTTGCTGTTTATGGCTGGAAGGTAGCCAAGATGGCTGGTTGCAATTGCTTTTGTTGCATTGACCGCAAATGTGAGCTTGGTGTGGTAGAATCGTGGCCAAAACCTTACATGATTGTTTATCATTTCAATGAGGGAGCTGATATGTGAATTTCTTGCTTTGTAACTTGATGTAGCAATCTCTTTGGTTACTAAACTAAATAAGTAAAAGACATTAGTTTCACTTAACTATGTTCGAAAATGTCTTTAATGTGTTTAAATTGTTAATTTTTTTTAGAGAAAAGTTAATTATCTGATTGTTATAATTGCGAGAAAGGCATTCAATATTTACCTCAAAAAAGTTTGTATCAAAATAAGTTTTAGGCGGGCCACGGTTATTTATTAGAAAATATGCGGGGTAAATTGGAAGCCATTTATAAAAGTCGCAGATAATATTGACAAATTACTTGTCTAATTAATTACCACGTGGCGTCTGAAAGATTTTGCCCCCACATTTTTACCCCTTGTGTAGACAACATTTAACTTTGGAGCCACTTTTGACTTTTCTCGAAGGTATTTCAGTTTGGGGCAGATTGCGGGTTGATGGGGACACGAAATTTCTAATTTGGGTGAGGCGGCTTATAGGCAGTGTGCTTTTGGCCCAACCAAGATGCTGGTAAGAAATTCATTAATTTTCGCTTATGATTGTAATCCGCTTTGGGCAAAGTCCACGACCAAGCGGGCAAAAGGACGAAGCCGAATCCTTGTGCTATTTGCACAAGCGCACGAAACTTTAGTTAAACATAGATGCAAAAGGCAAAAGGCCCCCTGGCTTTCCATCTGCGGCCGCCACGCCCCCTTTTATGCCGCTAACCTCCTCCTCCCCCTCCCCCTCCTTCGACTCCAAAAGTGCCCGCCCGAGTTTGGCTCTCGGAAACGGAGTGCAAATATTTACAATTTCAAATTTCCACTATTGTTTACTTAAGCCAACTGTAAATGTGAGACTGGGCGGCCGTTTGGCCTCTTTTGTGGGCGTGGCCGTCGTGCAGGGGTGGGGGGGGGGGGGGTTATCTTTTGTTTAAAGTCTGTAAGCCTAAAACTGGTAAAAGAACAAACTCACCATGCGTCTAAAGGGAATGGCCGAAAGTAGGTAGTGCCAGACAGGCCACTCAGTTGGACAATCACCCCACCACCAACCATCCACCACCAACAACCCCGCCCACTTTCAAGGTCAAAAGTTTTGGATTAACTTTAAAGCTTACCCGGCTAAGCAAATATGTCTAGCAGAGAGGAAGGCGCAGGATTGTGCAGCTCATGCGGGTGAAATAAATTAAAACACACACTCCGATTCGAAGTACAAGTGATGCTCGGGGAATACGGAGAAGATATACGTGGGTTGTCTCGCCGCCCAAGTTGGGACACTCGAATATATCTCTCGTATTTTAAGCCTAAATTGTGTGGTACGATTTACAGTCGAAGTGCAACGGCGTCCCTTTTCCAAACCAAATGGTTTACTTTGGGCTAAAATAGTGCCTTGAATAAATTGTAGGTTTTAGGGTACGAACGTTTATATAGCCATAAAAAATTAGTTTTTACTGACTTTGATTAAAAAAAAAAACTTGGGCATAAGTAAATATGTAATATAATTCGTATTTAAAGATTTTAACTATTTTATTTTATAGATTATTTTTCGAAAACGGCTTTTCCTTGAGTTTATTTTTTACTTTGTGCTACTTTTAAGCTAAAAAGCCTTTTCTATTTCCCTTCTTTATTGCTCATTATTAACTCATTATTGTGATTTTTTTTTGTAAATTTATAAAAAATACTTATATTTAAATTATGATGTGTTAACTTGTCACGTTATAGTCAATATTTTTCATAATTTCCTCGATCCCCCGCTGGTTTTGCCCCTCTGCGGGCGTCACATGGGGCGTCAAGCCACAAAAATTTGCCAGCCAGCCGGCTTGGGATCAAACCAAAAAAAAAAAAGCTGAGGCAGACGAGCCAAACGAATAAAAGGAGGCACTCTCGACGAACGATGTCCTGGAGCGCATATTTGCATCAGTTTTAATGTCAACCAGCACGAGGACAATGCCTAGGCTGGCTGGCTGTTCAACGAGTTGAACTTTTCGCTCGGCCGTGTTAAGCCTAAAATCGAAAATCCCTGCCCCGCTCGTCTGTGGTCGGCGGTGGTCCTAGCAGCCGCCGCACCACCTACACCGCCACCAACCACCAGCCACCATCAACACCACCCCAAAATAGCCCCACCGAACATTCGGTGGTGCTGATGCACAGACGGCTGTTGCAGCATTGGTGGCAAACTTGGCACTTGGCCAACGGAATTTTGCCGGCATAAAATACAAAATATTTCAAACTGCCTGACTATTGGCGACCTGTTACCGCCCCTCTCTCTCTCTCGTCGAACTATCCTGCCATCCTGCATCCTTCTTTTAGCTCGCACAGATCCACCATTTGAGGCTTAATTCTGTCCGCTTGACACTCGCAGCACGAGCTGCAAAATTTGTAGTATGTGAAATTCGCTGTGGCATCGGACTCTATTGCACATATTCTATGGACGGCACAGGATGTTCGATGTGCGAAAGGAAAGGGTGAAGGGGAAGGATCTCGTTCCTACGACCATCAATTCGCTGGCACTCATCTTCTGGGGCGGCTTAAAAGGGGGCTGGCAACTTTATAATATGCAAAATAATGTCATAATTAAGGATTTATATGAAAAGTTGAGCAATAAACCCTCCACCAGACTCCCACACACACACACAGAAGTACACACACCCACACAGCCACACATTAACACGTATTCTTGTCACACTTTTTGAACTGCACCACCCACCACCCACCTCCACCCGCCTCCTCTTGATAGTATGCATATCAATCGCCTGTGCTCGCTTGCCTCACGCCATTCGCATCAAGAAATGCTTGGGGAAAGTTTTTTCCGCGCTCTCTCTTCTCCTTTTTTTTTCTGGTTTTTCTTTTTTTTTGTGTTTGGAAGTCTTCTGCGCCCGCACGCATTCGCGGAAATGACACTGTGGGGCATGAATACTAATTCTTAATTTCGTTGCACTGGCATTGCTTCTAACTCTGCCGCTTCCCGGGCTGCAACACGTTAAGTTGCCTCCGGCCCTTCGCCGCAAAAACTTATCTTCTTCCCATTCTTTACCCCATGTATACCCATGCCCATGTTACGGCTGCAGTTGACAAAAGTTATGGGTTTGCATGCCCGTCAACTACAGAAACAAGCAAAGCGGAAAAGAACTGGACATGTTTGCGAGTCTGGCAGGAGCACTGGATTAAATGCTCTTAGAGGTATCGCTCACCGCTCAACTTCCTCGCTGATTTCCACGGCGAACGAATTTAGACGAACTAATTTCTCGATTCAGTTGATAACAATTTTAGCTGGAGGCTATATTCCCACTTACCTTGAAGAGTTTTATGACATCAAAAAATTGAATTCTTCTCCAAAAGTGTGATTATTGGATTGATTGTAAAAAAATAAATATAACAAATAAGAAAGTTTTTAAATATGTATAGCTTTATTATTGCATTTAATATAAACGAGAAATAATACAAAGATGAAGTGTGTTGTTTTGGAATTAAAAAATATGATAAGAGCTGTTTATTCCGGAAATTTACTTTCCTCTCTTAAAATAAAGTTTAAGGGAATATCTGGTTTGTAAACTTAAATTTAAATCTTTTACTTAGTCACTTATAATATAGCAAATTAAATAACTTTCCCCATTCTGCACTTAGACTGCACGTCATGTGCGAATTGATATCGTCTTGTCGATACCTTACAATCAATTATGCATTAGCTTAAATCGTCACACATGCGATTTATATATGTTTGTATATACACGTTCACGGAAAACCCAGCATAGATATATATATGTATGTATATATATGTGTATTTATCCTGAGAGAAGGCGACGAGGCTTGAACTTATTCCTGTCCGCTGTGGTCCTCCCTGAGTGCTGCTGTGTCTGCCTGTCAAGTGAATTGAATTGATTTCCATTTGGGCTATGCTATTAGCAATAATTGAATCTTGAAATAATTTATTTCATGGCTTTTTGTGGGCAACCGAGTCTGGCTTCCTCTATCAACACGCTGATATTTTCAGTAAAGCAATAAGTGCGGGAACTTTAATGATTCAACTATTCATTAAGTGATTTAACTATTTGGATAATGCTTTAATCTTTATTGAGCTATAAAAGCACTAATTTTAATTTGAAAATGTATAATGGTTTAAAAATGTTTTATATTTTTTGAGTAATTCAGAATCGTTTTGTTGCTTAGCGCTAAAATTTCACTCTACTTAAATCATTTACTCAATTTCCAATGACGTGCCTGCCAAACATAAATTTTAGTACCAATATTAAACTTTGCCTGGAGTCGAGTTCAAAAAACATTTACATGCTAATTTAGTCATTTCTCAAGCCCTTTAGGCTATTCCTAAATTTTTTCTCACTTCCATATTGCCATGGAATAAAGCAATTTTTGCAGGTAACATGAACAGACTGCAGCAGGCCAAAGCCAAAGCAGGCAGAATGGCCCAGAGAGTGAGTCATATGCAATGGAGGTAATATTTCTGTGCGGCAATTTGGTCGCTAGCACCGTTTTTGGCCTGGACGTGGTCATGGACTTGGTTAAGCCTGCTTGGGCAATTTTAATGCAAAGGCGTCCACAAGCCATAAATAATTGAAAACTGCAAAGACGTGCAAAAAATTGCAAGACCAAAGGTCAGCGTTAGTCGAAACATCCAAACTAAAAAAAGTCGGGGAGAGTTTCACTGAAATTGTGTACATGTACGCCAGCGTTTCCGTAGTCAAGCATGATAGTCACATTAAGGCTAATAGGCCCAAAACGATCAAGTATGAGGCAGCAGCTACGAAAGATGGTGCCAGGATCTTAAAAATGTACGAGAGGAGTGGTAATTGGTTTTACCACCTCGGTAAGCGACGACGGGATAATTAAGCGGAGAGCATCCCGTGCAGATGTAAGCCTTGAAAAGTCGAAGAGCTCTAAAAAGTACTCAACACTTTTGAGGGCTTTTGGCGCTGCACATCTAAGGGATTAGCAAATATATATGGGTATGGCCAACAAGAGTGCGCGACGGCCGCCAATTTGCCATTCGCATTCCCATTTCGTGCCATTAGTTGGCAGCATTAGGCATACTTGATTATTTCCTGTGCAAGGAAACGCAACGCATTCCTCATGTTTTACTTCGTTAATTAGTCTCCGTCTGCCTTTCTGCAAAAATCGGAAATTATTTCGCTTGCTCAGCGCAGATTAACTCTTTTCCTGGCTCGACTTTTGGCAGGCATTTTCGTTGCCGGTTTTATGATTTTTTTAAGGAGCATTCAAAGAAAATGAAAGTAGGGCGGTAGTAAAAAATCAAAAGTTCTGAAAACATGATTTGATTTAATATTTCAAACTGAAATGTGAGGTGCTTAATATTTAAAACTGAAATGTGAGGTATCAAGTAACTTATTTTAGTATACCCCTTGCATGATATTTTATAGAAATATATTTGAAGTGGTTTTTGCTCCTTAAGATTAGCTAATATTATTCATTGGTTTGCTAGACATTTCAACTTTTTATTTAGTTTGTTAAGAAACATTATATTAAATCACAAACTTTGCATATTTCACTTTCCTGCAGTTTATCTCTTAATGTTTTCAGGAAACTAGCAGGCGAGAATGAAAATAAAGTCGTAAAAAGAGAAAGTGAAACTGAGTAGAGCACAATACAGAAGCCGACATAATAACTATAGTTAAGAAGGCGAAAAGCGAAATAAGAAAACACTCAAGACGGGCTAGAAAGCAAGACGAGGAAGGTCAACACGCTTTTGGGCGAATCGCATTTATTGAAAAATCGTTATTAGTGACTTTCCGGTGATGACTCTCGCAAAAATGTATTTTTTCCTTTGTTTTTTCTTTTCGTGGGCAGGTAGCTTTTCCAGCAGAGTTTTCATGTCGTTATTTATGCCTTAACAGCTGATGTGTGTATTCATGTTTGCGGAAGGCAGTTTTTGTTTCACATGCGAGTCACGATTCACCTGTCGCCTGCCTTTAGAAAATGTCTAAGTTAACAACTCACCTCTTCTGGGACTTTTCACTCAATTGTGAAGGACATTTTAAAATTCGAATAAAGCCATTTCCATTGTAAAAGAAGGTTAGAAAAGAGTTATTTTAGTTTCAATTATACAAAATTCTGTAAAGGCTACAGTTAATTGTCGTTGCACAATTGTTTATTGTGTTGCTGGTTTTTGGATGTCAAGTTTATTTCCAGAAATACTTGAAAGGCAGAAAAGCTATATAATTTACAAAAATGTCACACGGAAACCTTGCCTACCTTGAATGTTGAAATTAATTTCCGTTGAGGTTAAAAATTGTTTCTGCTTGTAGAAAATACTTTCACCTTTTGCTTTTCACTCATATTACAGATTGCGTGTTGTTCAAGAGGGTGAAATTCAGAAGTTTCGGTAAATATAGAGCTTCTTCAGTTTAACGTCACGGAATAAAAACACTTCTGTTTCAATGGTAATTATCACCTTTCGTGCGATTCTATTTGGCTGTCGTGTAGGCATTTTAATTAAATTATGGCATTAAAGATCGTGTAATTCTTATTTCAAGTTGGTGAGGCCATTAATCAAGTATGACTCACACGACAGCTTAATTATTCAATTAGAAGTCAACATTTTCTTTGCTTTGACCATGTATTAATTAGTAAGTCCTTCCGTTTCTAAGTTTTGCTAATAACTTTGAACGGCGAACTCTCACCAACACGTGTAGGGAAAATGGAAAAAGAGAGTTTCGCAGAGAAAGTTGAAAAGAGAAAATCGTTTTTGCTTTTGCCAAAAACAATTACAAAGAGACCCTTGTGCTTTTGTTTTTGGCTTTTGCCTTTAATTTGCCTTTGTTTTGGTTTTGCATATCTAAACTTTCGCCTCCGCTGCATCAGCGTTTCAACCTGGGTTGAACCACCCACCAACCACCACCCACAACCCACCCATTAGGCAGCACCACCGCCCACTTTCGCCTACTTCTTCTTCGTCTTTTTGGCAGCGACTCAAATGCCGTGTGTGGGCTGCACTTCTGCTTAATGTTGATTCGCTTAGGCCTATTTTCTAGTCTAGGCCTTTCGTCCTACGAGCACAATATGTGTGAGGTCCTGGCGCAGGCGCCTGCTTCACGAGCCCTGCGTCCTATGCCATATATATTCGTGCAAGTTTGAATAATTCATTTGGCTATTTTCTTATCTTTATGTTTACAAGTTCTAGAGTCACTTTTTGCGGTAGGTTAGTTAGCCGTTAAAGCGAATTCCCCACGACCAACCCCAAACCCGAGCCATCGGCGAATTCACTTTCCCAACCGAAAAACCCCACCGCCACCCCATCTAAAAACCACCCAGCTACCCATCCTTTCGGAATAGAGTCCTTCGGAAAACACGAAGTCGTGTTTTGACTGCTCCAATTCCACTCGTTCCGCAGCCGCCTGGCATTGCCAGCCATTGCATCCTGTCGCCTCAGTTGTGTGGCAGTAGCCGCTTTGTAAACATTTATCGTCGTTCACCCACCGCGTCGTCCTTGTGTCGCCTCCTCCGTGTTTTGTGCTACGAGTTTTGTCGTCCTCGCCATCATCATCATCGCCGTTTACCCTGTGTCGGTCCAGAGTCCTGCATCACTTGTTTTGGCCATCCCGACGACGTCGGGTGTTGATACATTTTGGCCCGTAACTTTGACGAGCGTCAAAGAGAATTAAAGCCCCCTAAAAACAACCCCCTCGCCTCCCCCTTCTTTTCGGCCACCCCTCCAAAAGTGCTTGTGATTCCAGTGAAAGTTGTGCTTCGACAAAATTCGACAACGTCTTGTTGATGGAAAGCAAAAGTATTTCGGAAAATGCAATTAATTACCAACTCATTTTAATAATGCGGATTCGGAAAAGCTTTTTACAACATTTTTCAATTTGAAAGCATACTTCTTGCTTTGCTTGTGGCCTTCGTCCTTCCAATAATTTAATATGAAACTTATTTCACGCTTTGCATTTTTATTTGCCTTTGGGTTATTTCTTAGTTTGTTTGGCTTTTTATTTATATTAAAGCTTGAAAAGATTTTCAGCACTTGCGGCTAAGCCTGTGAAATATAGCCTATCAACTCAAGCTGGCAAAGCAATTTAGTTTTACAGTGTCTTTTCTTAAAAAACTTTTATAGTTTTTCTTGAGATAACTAAGCAATTTCGCACAGCTTTTGTGGCTGCCACAATTGAACGCAATAAAACTACACAATTTATACGGAAACAGCAAATTTAAATAGTTTTACTATGTGCGGAATAAGAATGAATTCGATTCCCGGACAAAAACTGCACGCTATTACTTCTCCATTTGAGCTCCCACCTGTTAAACAGACATTACTCATACGCACCGTGTGCTGGACTTTAAGTTGAAAGCTGAAGTAGGACCATAAAAATGTTGATTACATTCTAAGCGTTGACCTATGGCCCCGTCCACTTCGGAGGTCCTTTATTCCTTTTAAAGTTGTCCACCCATAGACTTACTGTAAGTTTTATGTGTGAGTGTGGCAACTGCTGATTCTCCCAGCCGCTGCAGCCATTATTTCTTCCACTTCCGCAGCTTCCTTGGCCAGCATCTTAGTTTTCTGTGGGTGGTGGTACTTTTGTGTGTGTCTTGGTGTGTGTGTGTGCCCAGCTGTGCAATTGTTGACACCCACAGAACACATAGCAACGCACACGTGCAAAGTCGCTTGTTTTTCGATACAGCTGCCGGCTTGAACCGCTCCATTTGTGCAGCCAATCGCTACAGGCGGCAGTCTCTAATTTATACCCTAACCCAATGGAATGGGAATGGAATTCTAAGCCAATTTATGCCATGAAAAAATATGTGGTAGCACTAAAACGCGACACTTTCTTTGTCCAAGCAATGCAGCATAAAGTAATTTTTTTTGTGCGAAAGGGTATTAAAAATTCGTCGAGTCTGGGTAACATTTCCTTTACTTCCCCGAACCCTTTTGGTTCAAATTTCCTGCCTGTGGCTGCTTCCCGCGCATTGAGTTCATTACCCCGTTGTGGCTAAGAAGGAGTGGCAGGCTTAGTGTTGGCGGGATAATATAATATTTAAGCGACACAAATATTCACAAAAAGAAGATTTAAGCTCGGTCTGCATCTGTTGCTATACCAACTTTTGCTGGGTATTAAAGGAAAGCATCAAAATTAGCCAAACCCTTTTCAGTTTTCCCGGGGGAAACTAAGCCTGAAACCACTTATTGCCAAAGTTCGGCAAACTCCTTCATTTTATTATTGATTATTTTTAACCTTTATTTTCTACGCTTCATTTTGATACAGTACACAGTTTAAGCCTCCTCACCTTTGAACTTTGTTTTTGCGAGTGCTTTAAAACTCCTCAAGCTCTGTGGACTATTTTGCTAACTTTGATGGTAGAACTCAAAAGATGAAAAGTGTAGCAATGAATTAAAAAATTATATTTCGATTCCATGCGAACTTATTTTGTGTGTAAGTGCCTATAATAATTTTATTGGCTTACATTTTTTTTTTTTTTGTAATTATTATTTACTATTTTTGTGAACATAGTTGTATGAATTGCCAGCTTGAAATACATCCACAAAGTGGAAAATACCCAAAGCACAATTGCCGGGCAATTTTGACGCATTCTTTCTGCTTAAATCTTTACGAGCTTTCTCTATGGTAGTGTGATCTAAGCTTGTTTTGGGCCTTACAATATAGCAAATGTCGTCAAATCCATACACAGAAGTAAACATCCACAAACACAAACGCAGACACTTATGGGCAAACTCAAAAAGCCACGGGCATTGCCTTCTTAGTCTCGTCCTTTTTTTTCTCTCCACTGTTGTCCTTTTATTTATCTCGCTTGCTCATTTTTTTTTTTTTTGTATTTTTGTTTTGCATTTTCAACGAGGCCAAACCGCACACACGCACACACACACACACCCCCCATGCAAATAGCGGCGCACACATAGACATGGTGAATGAGTAGAAGACAAGGCGTGACAAGTGCAGGCTCCATCCGAACGTGCCCTCTGACCCCCCGCCCTCTTTACGCCCCCTCCGCCCTCCGCCCCCTCAAACATAACCAAAAAGAGGAAAAACTTTAACTAGATGCATATATAAATTGCGTTCTATATATTTATGCCCCGACATATATGCAAATGCATCATGACTGCGCAACAGCAGAGGCACAGCTTCTATTAAATATGCTTATTATGGCCATATGTATGTGCTTAATATTTATTGTGTTCTTGGCGCTGAGTTCGGATGATAAAAAAAAATAAAAAACTAGTTATTGATAAATTCAGCTTTTTAAAAGCAATTTGCTCGATTGCCCGATTTCAATTGAGATGAGTGAAATTAGTTTATCTCTCTGTTTGCAAACTTTTTCACACCTTTTTTTTGTTATAATTAAATTTAAATGACTTTATTTGTACTGATTTATATCCAGCAAAAACAGTTGAAAGTGCTTAACTTCTTTTATTGTTATTTGGGTTTATTTAAGGCAATACAAATTTAAATTAAATTCCACCTAAATTTTATTTTTTACTTAAACATATTTTTGAGAATTACAAGAGGACGAATATTTGCTTTTATGAGTGGGCAATAAAAAATCGAATAGCGACTGTGCTGCGAGGACAATAATATAATATATATGCTTATTTTCGTAATATCCCAGCAACGCTTTATCCCTCTGTGTTAAAGACATCCTCTTTTATTCTCATCTGGTGTTTTTGATGTTTTCTCCCCGAGGCTTTGTCCCATCTTAACTCACACAGAGCTGAGCCCACAACATTCTCTTTTAGTTTTACTGTCTCCATTCGTTTTCCTTTCCATAAATAAAATAAATGTAGGTGAAAATATACATAAATAATGGGCACAAGCGCGGCTTTTTTATGAAGTGTTTGAATGTGCGAGTGTCAACCCAGGGCACTTGAAATGGCAAAGGGAAAGGGAAATGGGGAGCTGGGAAGCTGGAGGGGGCGGGGATGTGGGCGACGTCTGTGAAAATTATAAAACAGACGACGCAGCCATTCTGGCGGGGCGAAGATATGGCCTCTGAAGGTTGAGGTTCGCCCCCTGCCATGTAGGCGTGTGTAAATAGCAAAAACCTAGTCGGGCGTATACCAACCAGCCAAGTCATCATGGAATCTATACGAACTGGAATAGGGCTAAAAAGGAGAGAGAGAGAGAGAGAGAGGAACGGCGAGAAGAAAGAAGATAGAAAGATAACAGGATGGAAGGCATGACAAATACGTTTTCTTTTCCTATTTTTTTATTTTTTTTATAGATATATATTATATGGCCCGAGGTAGTGTGACGTATAAAGTTTGACCTCCAATCAATAAATCACATTAAAAGGGGATTTCCGAAAAATGGCAAACGGAAAGGATGACCAACCAACAGCTGACCCATAATTGTTCATTGTCACATCATTGTCCTTAAGACAAGGAGTCATAATTCCAACCTGGCAAATAATATATATATACTCTGGCCCCGAAATGAACACTTCCCCTTTAAATGGGTGGAAAAATAACCTTTTCGGCTGCGAGTTTTCTATCCGTTTTCCTCTCCGTTTTCTTCTGGGCCAGTCAGGTCTCATCATCCGCTCGACTTTGTTTTGCTTGCGCTTTTTCCAGCTCCTGGCTTGATTTTCTTCTTTTTTGTCGCTTTAGCCAGAGTCCTTTTTCTCCGCGCTCGCCTTTTACTAACCCAGACAGCTCCCACATAGATGTATACATATATGTACATATATGTTTTAACAGCTGCCAAAAGGCTGCGCTTGGCTTCTTTGCGTCTTTGCTCAGCCAGTGTTTTGTTTTTGGCTTCGTCAGCCAACTTTAGCTATTGACAGACCTTGCCACCTCCCGTTCATGTCCTTGCTAAAAACATTTCGCTTTCAACATTCGTTTCAGGGGTGTAAAGGGGAAAGGGGGAGATGGCAAGGAATGCGGAGTAAAAAATTTCAAGATATTTTCTGTGGCCTACACTGCGTGCCCAAAAGCCATAATTATCACGCGTTCACATGGCGTATACGGGATTTTGTTGTTGTTTTTTCCTTTTAAACTCTTAACCGAAATTTATGCTTTTGCTGCTGCTAATTGTACATTTTGTTGTACTTGCTGTTTATAATGTAAAATTTATTGTGTTTGTGCATGTTTATTATCGCCTCGCCGTTACGCGTCCCCACATACATGGCTTCGTGCCACACCCCTTTGCCCCCTTTGCTAACGCCTAACCCTCACTCTTAACCTCTTTAAACATCCCTGTGCATTTATGTTTTACAGCGTCTGCAAAAAATATTATCAAAAGTAATAAATGAATAACAAAATACAAAACAAACGCCATCAATAATTCATGGAAAAAAAATCCAACACAAACAGAAATAACCAAAAATAAAAGCTTGCGGCGCGTCGTTCTTTAAATAATTTATAAATTAATTCTGCAAACAGCATAAGCGAAATTAAAAAATACAACAAAAACATCAGGAATTAATGTAGTGCCTAATGCAATGTGTAATAAAACCGAGTAGACAAGGAGGTGAAGCAGATCATTATATGCCCGCAAACGCAAACGCAGTTACACAGAAAAGTTTGAAATACAAATTTATATTTATTATTGAATAAATAAGCAGAGTAAATATCACATATGCTACCCGTGGCAACAAATTGAATTATTCAGCAAATTAAACAGCAAATACTTGGCGTCGTGTTGTGAATGTTTGGCCATTAAAGTGCACACAACTTAATAAAGGGTTAAGTGGTGAGTAAAATAATGGATATTTTAGTTGAATGATTTTATTAGATATAAGAAATATTGATAATGATATTATATTATACCAACTGTTTTAAGGATTATTGCAACATAACTTTCTTGATATCTGATCAACTGTTAATGAATATGTTAACTGAGAGCTGATTTAAACAAAAACTAGTAATTAAAATACCAATTCTACTTTGCCATAAAACCCACACCCTTCTGAAACCGAGTTTTGCCTTATCAACAGACTTTGCTGATGCAAGGATCTGTCTACCCTCATCCATCAGCAAAAACTCAACCGCAAATGTCACATGCAAATTCTGTTCGCCTTGTAACGGAAGTGCAAGCAAAAAATAGCGAAAGATTTTTATACATAACTTTTTATGCTACTCATTGTTGGGGTTCCAGAAGCCTGCCACAACCGGTGGAACTGAACCCAAGATGGTTCAGTTGCGTGGCGAGGTGGATGTGAATGTGTATGTGCAGTTTTTTTTGTGCATTTGCACCACTTTATTTCAATTTTATTCGCCATTTTCTTCCTTTGCGTTGGACATTTCCTGGGGACGAGACGTCGCCGTGACTTTTGCTCTGCATTTGACTCGACTCCATGCTCTGCGTTTTCCCCCGGTTTTCCTCATTACCCTCTTTACATTTCTAATTACACGCTCATTTTAAACTTGAAACATTTGCAAACGGAAGCTTGGGTCTGGAAGAGCCTGCGATTTTTCAGTAACAATTTTCCATTCCCCACACCATGAGATTGCGAAATTGTTCCTGGGCTCTGGGTCTGGTCTCTGGTCTCTGGTCTCTGGCAGGCCAGATTTTCCATTATAGACTAAACGGCTGACCACAAATGTCTGGCATCGCAAGGGGCTGAAATGGAGACAGGTCTTGCATTGGATATCACTCCGTCGACTTGGGTCCAGTGAACATTCTGTGTCCGTTGTTTTACGTGTCCCTTACTATTATCTTATTATTCTGCTCTACTTTTCTTGTCCTCGAAAAATTACATTAAACATTGACTTGGGGTTGCTAGGACCTTTCCTTTCCCTTTCGCGTTTTCTAATAGAGAGATTGAAAGTAGATTGACTTTAATTTTTTGGCAAAAGTTGTGTAAAAGACAAAAAAAAATGTATTACCCAAATAAAGGACTAAAAATGTTTAAGTTACGCAATTTCAAAAAACCTTTTCCAAATCGATTTTTGCACTTTGTGTATCTTTTTAGGGACTGGAACTTAAAAGAAATCTGAGAAATTTATGCGGAAACCAACCCAGTCTTGCGTCAGGTTCTTTTTTAATTACTAAAGGCGTCCAAGCAAGGACTATGCTAAATTTAAAACAAAGTTGCATGTCCTTTGTGCATGTAAAGCAACATTTGCTGCGCCTGTTAATGTTCAAGAGGATGAGATGGCATTTCCCATTTCTGGACTGCACTTTGTTAGACTCGTGTTTTAATTTCCATATAACGTGCATGCCAGGGATTTATCAATAGGATTTATACCAGCTGTAATTTCTCCTTTCCACCCCGAAGAAAGTTACTAATAATTACAATAATTAGTAACACTAATTTTAAAAGAAAGCGCAGGCCAGCTTTAAACGTTAAAAGGTCATGTTTGCCTTCATATGAATTTTTTTTTAATAAAAATGTTGGCTCTAAAATTTTTAGTTTATACCTTCTAGTTTTCTTAATTACTTTAAGGCACTTTTTTCTCTCGTAAATTGTTCATCCATCTTTAATTCCATATCTGTGTTATAATCCACACATTTCCAGGTCAAGCTATGCGTTTTTTTAGCCCACGGGTTCACTTTAGTTTTCTATTGTTCACATTTCTGTCAGCCAAAAAGACAAGCTGGACAACTGAAACTCAACTCAGCAGACCGAGAGAAAATTCTCCAGGCTCTTTGTGTTTGTACTGTGAGGTTTGTTTGATTTCTATGTGTAAGAAGCAGCAGATGACCTTCTGTTATCATTTGACCTTTTGGGGTAGCTTTAAAAAAAACTGCGGATAATCAAACACTTTTTGAATATTAGACTTTTTTCTTAATTTATTGTTAAGTACAACAAATAGTGCCGAAATTGTATGCATTTTCAATATCGAAGATCATATTAAATTTATTGCAGTATGTTGAAAATCGATTGCAAAAAAAGTGTTGCCAGAATTAAAATATTGCTCATACGCAGCGTGTAACCATTTATTGAAAATGTTAAACTCTTTCCAAGTTACTGCATACCGAATCCGGTCAATGTAGGATGCGATTCAAAGACATTAATCTTAAAGCAGAGAAATCTCAGCGTGGTTCAATTTTGTTCTGTATACCGAGTTTCCAAAGCAGAGCGATTCTCTGGATTATAAAAAATTTGACTCGTATTGTGAATTTTGCTATTGCTAAAATTTGGCTTAAAGACTCCGTGGAAACTGATTAAGAATATGAACATTTTTAAGGTTTAGAAACCTATCACTCTAGTTTAAAAAAAGTTTGCTAAATAAATTCCGTTTAACATTTTACTTCACGAAAAAAGGTCTTAAAAATACAGAACTATTTTTGTGTGGTGCACTTTGGCTCAAACAGAACCAGGTACAATTAAAAACAGCTTTAAGGAAAACAAACTCTGGAGCTGCTATCAACTACAGATTTCGCTGTTGGTATTGCCAATTTAAGCGGGAATTTAATTGGAATTTGCAATGAATATTTGAACAAACGTACACAGACCGGAGTGTGGTAAGCGAGCAGTGGTAATGGGATCGCAACGGGAGGACGGGATAGGCTGCATAAAATGAACACAAGTGTTGAGCAAAGTGAATGCGTAATGCGTTTTTGCACCCAGAACAGGACAGGATGGTCAAAAAACAGAAAAAAAAAGGAAAAACAGTCGGACGCTGTCAGTCATCCCGGTCTGTTATTTTCAATCCCACGGCAACCCGTTGAGTTGTTTCCCATGTAACATGCGGTTTTCCTTTGATATCCTAACAGAAAAAAAATGAACTTGTCAGGAGAAGTTTTGCGGTTCTACAGACATAATATGCTTGTGTGGGGAATGTTAAACTAATATGATGTTTTCTAATTATGCAGCTGTCGCTACAATAAACCAATGATAACAGCTTGTTGTCCCTTTGTTTTAATAAATTATTATTAAATTATATTAATCACCATGAAGATCAATATACGAGTGCAGTTGTATCTTAATTCATTTTCAGTCAAAAGTACCAGAAAATAAATACAATTTTAGGTATTATATATAAGGGTACACAATATCCAACCCTTTTGCTTAAGTAAGTTGTAGAGAAAGTCTTTAATAATGGATTGCTTATAGACATCCTTTAATTCAGGAAGGAACTATTGAAGGCAAGCTCAATAGGCATCGGAAATCGTACACCCCTCCCCGAAAACGAATCTTTTCCCTGCTGTTGACCTGTTTTGGATCGAAAGCCAGTTGCAGTGGGCCTGATTTCTCCCTGCTTTTCCATCGAGCGTGACAACCACGTAGGCCTTCACGCTTCTCCCGCTTCCGCCCTGTGTCACATGTGAAATTGGGCGGCTGACATGTTTGCCGCTGGTTTTTTTCCTTTTCCATTGCTCATGTTAGAGTAGGTAATTTTTTAATGCATTTAAACGGCTGTCAAGTGGCCCACACACGCCACTTCGCTTCTGAAACCTCTCTTTACTGCCCCCTGCCATCCCGATCCCTTCCCTTCCCTTTGTTAGCAGTTTTGCAAAGTGACGCGACGCGCGAGCAGTTGGCCAAAAATATGCAAAAAAGCCCGCGAGCACTTACGACAACCTCCCTCCGAACGGCAGGAGGACTACGAGTATATCAGGTCGCGGGCCTCAACAGCCAAGCGGAATTTAGACATTCAGCCTACAGTTTTGTGTTCGGCTTTCATGCACCGAAAAGTGAAATCAAAATAAAAAAATTATTTCTACAGCGAGTAGGGTAGAGTCGATGGGGAAACGACCATGAGCAATAAAGAGTTGGTTTCTTGATGGCAGGCATGCAGTTTTTCAAACTTTACGAGGCCATGGCTTAAATCTGGTTGGACCCAGGTAAATACAAGCTTTTTTTTAACCAATAAGCTGATTGGCAACATATCGTTTCGGATAATACACATGTTCGCTGGCAGAACATCTAGGATTCGTTGTTAAATCTGGTTTTATTTCCCATTGTTTTGAGCACTCACAATGTTGGCTTGCTTGTCGGAGCAGAGTCAAGTAGAGGACATACAAAATTGAAATAAAGTACAAACATGTTGCCAACTTTTTGCACAGCAGCAGCAACAGCAACAAAAATAACAATAACAATAACAACCACTGTCTGTCATTCAGTCTGTCGGTCTGTGGGATGGTTTAGGCCCATAACAACAGCGGTGGAGGCAGGAAAAAGTTTTAACTGATTACGTTTGCTGTTGATAATGTTGAGTGACATTTGGTTTGCGTATTAACTTAAGTGAGCGACAGCAGCTGTCTCCCCCTTACACTCGACCAACAAATACTATATACGTATGCATGTGGTGGAGTGTTCACCCCTTTGGGGAGCTCGATGCGGATTGCCAGGAGGTTTGTATTTCAATTAAAAATTTAATTTTTTAATGCGACCCGCTGATGTGTAGCTGCATTTCCACTGAATGGCAAGTGCTTTTAGAAATTAATGTTTGCGAAAGAAAACCCGCAGTTATGTGGAGATAAAACCAGTGCGGTTCGACTGGCTTCCTTCTCCATCAACTCTTGTTGGCTGGTCAGGCAACCAACAGAATTCAATTCAGGTAACTCACCATATTTCAACAAGAAAAACACTAAACTGAATGCCTAAGTTTGGGGTGCAAAACTTACCCTTAACCTTAGTCGTGTGTAATTGTATACGTGGGGCCTAGAATCGCTTGGGGTGTATTTTTGTCGCGTTGCCAAATTCAAATATCTTTTAAGTCCTTTTGCCAAGCCAATAAACCAGCACTTAACCGCAATTACCCCCCGTTTTTCGGCAAACAAGAGCGTCGGGCAAAGAGCAGCGTTTTTTATGCCACTCTTGTACTCGCAAACCTCGTCCTTATCCTTTCCCCACCTTCCCCCTTTCCTCTTTCCCCCAAAAAACCCCCTTCGAACCCCCTTCATGTGCACTGCAATCAGTCTTCATTTACACTTTGCACCTGGGGCGCTTGGCTTGCTGTTAGTCTCTCAACTCTCGGCTCCCAGTTCACAGTTCCCCAACACGAAAAGAGGGGGGTGGAGTGTAGATTTCTGAGGGGAAGGGGGTTGGGGTTGGGGTTGGGCTTTAGGTGGGCCGGAGGTAAACCTAAACCGGGGTCCAACAACTTTAAACTCGCATGCAAGCGAAGGCCGAAGGGAGACAGTGAGTGTGAGTTACACGGAAAGAGTTGGAAAACCCGGCCAAAAACGAAAATCTCCGTTCGTTCTGAAAATCTGCTACAAGCTGCCACATGTTTATGGAGAGTATAAGTGGCAGAAACAGGATGGACTGCACACATGCCACTTGCAATTTTGGCTGATGATTAACAGTTTGTGGAGTGATTTTTGATATTATAAGGCTAAAACAAGTTTGGAACACCCGCCCGCTCCGAAAAAGAAAAAATAACTGAAGGGTAACTATGTCGTTCATCAAGAGGGTTTGTTGGATTGCTTCTGGTTTTTATTATAAAACTGTGTACTGTATTTTTTTTTTTATTGTTGTATTTGCCCGTTGTTACAAAGTTGCCCTTTCATGTAACGAACAACAAGCGACTCACGCCGAATACAAGTCCGATGTTTAGGGTTGGGGCAACCATTCTGATAATAGGTGTAGTCGTATTTCCGTTTCCCCATTTCCACCATTTTCACCATTTCCACAAGGCAGCATAGTCGCACTCTGAGTGAGTGAGTTTCATGTTTGGTTTGCCGCTTTTGCATTCGCTCCCTTTGTTGTTGTTGTTGTTGTTTTCGAAGCCATTGTATTCACTTGACTTTTATTTCATCATTACAATTGTTGCTGTGGCATTGTTATTGTTAACATTCAACCCAGACTTTTGCCCCAGACCCTTTTTCCCGCCGACCGGGGGAAACCATTCTCATTTGGTTTGTCTTTCGAGCCCACGTATTCGTGAGGAAAGCGGGGAAAACGAGGAAAATGGGGAAAACGAGGTGGTAAAGGTACATGTTAAGGCGAAAATAACATTGTTAATTTCGTTTGCAATTCTTTGTGGTTTCGAATATGAGCAAAAAGCCATGCATTCCGTTTAGACAGTGGTCAACGATTTTTGCGGTTAGAATTTCTGTGCCAATAAAAAGAAACATCAGTATTCGCTTGAAAGAATAACTAAAAAGCAATATTTCGAGGACATTCTTCCATCGAGGAGAAAAGAGAATTTTATACAAAAAAATAATTGAAAGTCTGTTCGTGACAAACCTTTTGTTTCTTCATTACAATACGTCAAAATTATGGGGTTACACATCCCTTTGCTATCATCCAGTTATCTGGGTTCATCAACAACGTTTTGGCTTCAGAATTCTGGTTCACTATTGGCCAAATGGCAAAGCCACAAGTTAGTTACATCCCCACCCAACTGGAAACCGTGTAGATGTCCTTTAAATATTCATGCAACCACTCCACCTTCATCCCTTTGGCGTTGGCTGTCTGGGATTCGTCTGCTTTTCGTTTGAAGCGTAAATGACCAAAAGGTCATCTGGCCAAAAGCTGCCATAATGTCTGGCCTGCCAAGAAAGCAAATTACGGCATGATTAATTATTGATTTTCGGGTCTGTCTTGAACAGACCAAAGCGACTTCGTTGTTCTGGACAACCTAATTCTATTCGCATGGATTGGGTGCGAAGTTATTGAGTTATCAAGTGTAAATTCGTCGATGTTTCGCCTTTGTAAAGAGTGATTCAAATACCATAGAGAACGTGTTCTTTTTATATTTATATATTCATACATGAGAAGACTTTAATGTCTGCCTCTTAAAGTTTTTGCTTACTTTCCATAACTAAGCTCAAAACTTAAATTTAACTCCCCATAAAGCTTCATTATCTCACACTTTATACTCATATAAATGGTAGGATTATGGCCATTTTGTTTGCTTTGTGGCTAGCCGTTTTGTTAATGTACATCATCATAATTTTAAGAAAAACTTAGGAGGCAAAAATAATACACAAACAAATTTGGAGTCTAGGTACCCTGCTTCTTGAAAAGAAATTAAGTGTTTTAAGTCTGTCTGTCAGAAAGGATAAACAGAAATCTCCCTAAAATATAAAAAAAAAATTTTAAATAACATCTTTCTACTAAAAACTTCTTTACTAGTTTTAAAAACAAAGTTTTTAATGGGGAAAATAATGATTCACCCATTAATGCAAATTGTTCCAGTCTAATAAACTTTGCTTCCTAATCTTTATTTAATTAAGTTTTAGTTTTCATCCTACATGAACTCAATTAAAATGTTTTTTTCTTATGTTTATGTGGCACTCGCCGTCTTAGGCTTTCTAACAAAACTAATTGCAGTAATGTTTAGCTTTTATACGGCAACGCTTTAGAGCTAAATGCCTTTCCGCTTTTCTAATTAAAAGGAAGCCCAGCTACACAAAACACACTCACCGACACAGCTCGAAAGTGTAGTGTTTGTATATTTGCAGGTAAATAGGAAAAGCGAAATAAATTTAATTTAAATTCACATATATACATATATATATATGTATGTATATATGCATATTTCCGGGAACAACAGCTAAATAAGCATATGCCAGACAATTCGGTTCGGGGCATGAGTCAAATCTAGAATGGGAAAACGAGTAGCAGCGACACTACGAAATTTTTAATTACTCGTACTCAACTTTCAAAAACTGAACTGAGGGCTCGACGAGCAGGACGAGAGCTCATTTTGAAAATTTTCATAATTACTCGCCGCCCGACGACGACTTGTTAAGTCAAACAGAGAAAGGGAAAATCGGTGGGAGAGGAAAGGTGGGGTGAAATGGGGGAGGGGTGGGCGGATCCACGGAGAAAGTCAGTTGAGTTTCGTGGACGATTGCGGACGAGGACTCAGTGGCAGGTTAAAAATGGGAGTGGGTGTGGGTTTTTTTTTCAAGAGGATGGGGTCCTGTGATTCAGAGCACTCACATGAACGGCGACCAGGACTAAACGAACTTGTACACAGACCTCTCCCCTCCTCCACACTTACAGCCTCACCCAGGACGAATAAATATACCGGTGTGTGTGTGTATGTGTGTGTGTGTGCTCCGCTTGAGCACCTGCAACCGATGTGGTAGCTAAGTGGGTGGGGCATCCACCCCCCTCATAAAGGTGGTGGGGAAGAAGGGGTTCCGGAGAGGCCGTGCACTTGAAACTAAAGGCTAAGTAGGCGCATTCACACAAACATTCCGGCAGAAATGCAGCGCCACAACAACTCGGTCTATCTACGGGACAGTTGTGTGGGTAAGTGGGTGCATATGTGGCTGTGTGGGTGTGGATCCTCCGAAACTCGCACTCACACACACACACACCCACCCACACACTCGTGCAAAAGTTGAGTATCCTGCTTGATGGGTCCTCTTCTGGCTGGCATTGGGCTGGTTATGTAATTAAATTTATTTAATTTGACTTATTATGCTCCTACATGCAGATACGGGGTGTATATACGTATTACAGAACTAATTGGAAAGGCGAGTAATCTGCTTCCTTTCGCAAGCATTAAATGAAAACCAGCTGATTGTGAACTTTTATTCATTAATACAAAATTAAGAGTGCAAAAATATAAAAGGAAAAGATACTCAAATAATTTCTTGGTTTAATTTTTCAGTGATATAATTTTTTAATCATAAAAAATAGTTTTATAAATGAGAAACCAAATAAAAAAATAAAGTAAATCGTTCACTACACTTTTTAAGTATTATTAAGTAATTTCAGTGGATGCACTTTATTTTGTATAAGTTTTTCTTTAGTACAAAAATTAAAGTACGATTAAGAACCACCATTCTCCTGGCAGAATAAAACCCCAGACTACTTAATTATAGCACGGCATATTTCTGAGTGCATGCATGTATATACCATATATTTTTCTCATCTCAGCAATATCTCTTCGCTTAATATGTGAGAGTGTCCTGGCTTAAGCTCATAAGCCTGACAAACAGTTTCACACAAGGACAAAAAGGCAAAATGAGGGTTTACTGAAATTAATGGAAAGAAAGCCAAGCAAAAGGTGCCCAGCCCATTAGGGCAGACTATCCATAAACAAATTATTAAAATCGTTTTATCTCGAATCTCTCAATTATTACCTTAACTCAAACAATGAAAGGATTGCCCGGCGACTTGATGTGTTAATTGATTAAGTAAATGTTTAATGCTGAGATTTTTCGACTCTTCTTGCTCTCCGCCAAACAATGTAAATGAGGTGAAGCTAAAAGCATGCAAATTGTTTACACGAAAACTCCATTATGTTAACCCAAATTCGGCGGGCGAGAAGAAGTGAAGATAAATGCGGGCTAAGCAGAAGGCCAAAACAATGGAAATCGTTGGCCATGCTAATGGGTTACGACTTAAACCAGAAGTAGTTGCCAACCAATGGCAGACAGAAAGGTAATGAAAACTTTATGTAACATAATTCAACTGCAATAACAAGGAAATCACATTGCCGACTCCTACCTTTTGCTATCATCATAATCGCCGTCATTAGGGTTTTTTAAATCTAATATCTACTGCCGGCGGAGCCCAGACACTCCAACAAACCAGAAACAGAAAGAGAAACACATCCCAGCATACAAGTACATACAGATAAACCAATTGCTTAGGCTTCTGCATGAGTGAAGTGAAATGGGCGTGGAAAAGGAGGTGTGGACTGGTAAATGCAAATCTGAATCCTATACCCAGGGTTTTCTGCTCCGAACAAGAAGAGCCAAACAAGCATAAGAATGAAGTTTGCTCTTACCGAACCGAAAGATACCCTGTTTAGATAAGCTCATCTGACTTAGCCGGGCCTAATATACCTTCTTTAAAGTTCACAGCGGTGGCTTAGAAAAACAGCAAGCTGAGGCAGGAAACTCAGCAAGTCAGGAAGTCTGTCGACGTGAACGTCGTCATCGTCATCGTCATCATCAACCTCATCCCCCGCCAGTAGACGTCCTTATAGCCAGCCGTTGTGGCCCCCTTTGTTTTTGCTACAATGTCCCGGACTATTTTGGTTGAATGGTTAGAAAAGTTGCAGACAACACAAACATAGCCGGGCCAACAGAAAGAGCGAGAACGAGAGGGACCGACCGAAAGCGAAAGAAGTTAGCTGGAAAGCTCATTGTTTTTTGGTCGAGGACAAAAAGGAGCAGCTCAACACACAGTGGCCCACGTGTGTGTTGTCCTGCTGTTTGGGGCCCAGGAACAGCAATAACGAGCAGAAAATTAGCAAGAAAATAAAATCGATATTTACTTGGAGTGCGTTTAGGTCCCTCATTAAAGATTTACCAGACGCATTTAAGCAACAGGAGTTGGGAAAGACACTTTTTCAACGTCACACCTTCTCGATGTGGCTTAATGATATTACAATTTAAAGTCATAACAATTTAAAGAATAAATAAAAAACTTTAAATATGCAGGCAAAAATGTAAACCTAACTACTATATCCTACTCATATTTCCTGTACCTTTTTCGTTAGCTAAGAAATAATTTAATATTTTACATCTTCAAATATTTTGTGTAACTAAAACCAACTCGCTCGTTAGACATGTAAGCTTGTAAATTCCATGTTAACAAGTAAGTTCCCTGCACAAAACTGGTTAGCTACATTAAAGAAAGTTTGCCAAATTGCCCTTTATTTATTTAAAAATTGCTTGTACATTGTTTTTCAATTCCAGCTTGGAATTTCCAAGTCATTTGGACCCTCGCAATTGCTGCCTTCCATTTCCATTAGCTTCCGTTGCGGAAGCGGAAATGCCACACAGTTGCGCAGTCAAACTTACTGAGAGTCTAACTAAAAATCAAAGGGCGACTTCCTCAACTAGTCGAGTGGAGCGAGTTTCATATTTGTGCATATATGGAAAACAATTGAAAACAAAAATACAACTTTGTTTGGCACTACTGAACAATAGTGAAGGGATTCGATTTTAGAAAGGCTTGGGTTTAACAGAGTTCGTTTAATAAAAACCAAAAATAAAATAGTAAACATTTACATCTTTTAAAATAAAGATAAATATTATACCTCAAAATAATATGCTTCTCTTTGTTTTACAGATTTGGCAGCAATTTAACTCAAAACAAAAACCAAAGTGTGATATTACAGACGCGAAACTAACTAATCGGTAAAAACAGAGAAGAAATTCTGTATAGAAAAATCAGAAGAAATAACGATCATGTTGGCCTTCCACAACGAACACATTGCTAGTAAGTAAATAAAAAATAAGAATAAATTTAAAATATACCTTACAGCATGGGTGATTATATTATGGTTTAAAAAATTCGTTTTCCTTGAGAAATCTCAGCAGACAAGCTTCATTTAAATAAATATTCCATTTAGTTAGACATGAGAGATGTACGCATGTAAACAATGCAGGAGAACCCAAATTCTATCCGCAAAATCAATTTGCATTTGCAAATTCTGGTGAGAGGGCATTAATTGCTACAATGCGGACTCTGAGCCCAAGAAATAGTCGGTGGCGGGGGACTTAACTACTTGTGAGCCTCAAAATAATCAATTATTAAGCGAGCTCCATTTAACATTTAAAGGTTGCCCACTTACCTCCGGCAGGCATAGACTGGCAAAAACCCATTAAGTATAACAATTTCCTGTGTGATGGAAATGGAAGGCAGCGAAGAATAACAGCAACTCGAAGCTGCACTTAAGATGTTTCAACGAAGGCTCCTTTCGCTCCTTGGATCCTTGGCTCCTTTGTGTTTTCGGAGTGGTGAGACAGTTAAATCGGCCTGTTACATCGGCCCGGCTCTCAATAAACAATAAAAGCACAGCCACGGCTGGCGTTCAACATCTGAAGCCTTCGGCATTATATTTAGGTTTAAGCACATAATAACTTAATACCATAAAAAGAAACCCAAAAGAACACAGCCAACTGGCTTCCCCTTGATAAACTGCAATCAATTATTTACCTAGCTGCCTGTGCCATATTAGAAAATTTAAGCGCTGCCTTGTTTGGCTCCTTTCTGGTGAAAAGCTGTGTTTTATTCAGTGGCGGCTAATAAGACTGCAATTTGGCTACGAACAGACACGCAACTGTACTTTCTAGATTTTTGGAACAAATTACGACCACAATTCGGTACTTGAATAGAATTAACTTCTTGTTTAGCACCAATCAGTATTTCCATATTTGTGATATACATTTTTTCTTCACTTGTAACCTATCTTGCATCCAAAAATTGTGTCATGCTGTCAGCTTTAATGAATAAGGATTCTTTGATCCACAAACAAATTTAATTAAAATAAAATAATCCACAAACTAAATAAAATCTAAACTAATTACACTGTGCAGTCGTTTGTCGGTCTTTTTTCTCTTATTAAAATGTGCTTTCTTTATTGCCTGAATGAACCACAAACATAAATTCGACCTCGCCAAGAACCACTAATAAATGGTATGGGCCAACTACCGCCGCCTCCACCGACTGCGGTCAGTGGGTTGGCAAAAATGATTCATTAGCATTCAGCTTGAAAGTTGATTTGCCGCAAAAGAGATACCAGACCGCACTTTCCTCTTGAAAGTGAAAAGTTTTAAAAGCCTAAGGCAACTTATAATATTGCTTCGGAGGCACATTACGAAGCCCCACGAGCAACATTTTGCCAGGAAAGCGGTTAATGTGGGTTAATAAATTTAGGGAGTTTAAGGGAAGAGCAGAGTTTGCGATTTGTTTAGTTATATGTGGAGGCAGCAATTAATGTAATTGAGTTCTAAAGTTTTTAATTAATTCAGTCTCTTGATTTGCTTTTCTTTTTGCTGCTTTTAAATACCAAATGGTAAATATACTTTTAGAAACAAAATGTTTTTAAGTAAGATTTATGTTTCCAGCAAAGGAAAGCAATACATATTGTAACTAATTTCAGCTCTGCTTTCTTGTGTACATTTTTTAATTGAACAAAAAATATTTCAACATTTTGATCTCCTTTGCACGCATTACTATTTTTATGCACGCAACTGTACAGACGTATGAGAGTGATTTTTAATTAATAAACTCATTAGGCAAAGGTCTGGTCAACGTTTTTGCCACTACACCATGTGAATTGCTCATTTTAATTACTGGCAGCTGTTATATACCCCACAGCTCTTTCTGGGCTTTCTTTCCTCTCGCCCGCTTCGTCCTTTGGGGGCTGCACATAATTTCCTGGCATTTCAACAATGTGCCGACAATTTTTATGTTGTTAGACGGCGCTGACGTCGACAGTTGGCAGGTTGTTCAGTTGTTCGGTTGTTGCTCTTGCACTTGTCCCTGCAGTTGTTGTAGCGCTGGTCGCTTGTCGTTCAACTTTTGACGAGTTGCATGCTGTGGCCTTTTGAGCTCAACCAGACAAAAGGCCACGGAAAACGAACGGAGAGATGGGGGGTAAAAGGACTCAACTCCCGGCCTAAACGTGCGCGCGTTTTGGGCTAAAAGTTAAATATAATTGTTGCTGTTGCAGTGGTTGGCAAAAAGGAAGGGGAAAGAGGAGCAGGAGGTAGCGAAAACAGACAGTCGATGGGGGGAACCAGGAACTCTGGGTATGACCACATGTCAGGGTTGCCTTCGTGCCGCTGGAATATGTGTTGCTAAATCGGTTTAGCCTGACACGAGCCTGTCGCCGGCCAGGTGAAATGCCGGGGCGGCAGTTGAGCAGTTAATGAGGAGCAGAGACAGGATCCCCTTGCCACCATACTGACAGCAAAAACAACATACAACAACAACCAGCAACAACAACATAGAACAACACCTAGTGGGCCACCACAAGCAAACAATGGGAAAGCGAGCGGCGGGGAAAATTACACGGATTTATGAAAATGGCCACAAAACTGTGCTAAACACGTTGACGCTTTGCACACGCAAACCGACATATATGTGCGGTCGTGGTTAACAGTCCTTACAATCCCCCTTCATTCCCCAGGACATTCCACGGGGCCGAGCTTTAATTGTGTAATAGAACGAACATGGTATTCGCGGAAAACAAATAGATTAACATTATCTACGAGATGGGTATTTTCAAAAACACATTCCTTCGCCTCGACTGAACAACGTGTTCATACAAGTATTTCTCAACTTACACCCTACCATTATTGATTAATAATTTAATGATTGTCATTGCAGGTTGCGCTTTTCTGACTTATTTCAGTCCGGAGAGCTCTGCCACGCCCGCAACCTCGCCCACATCTGCGGCACAGGCTTCGCTGCACAATGACAAGCAGTCAATAGCAGGGGTAAGTGCCACGGGGGCAATGTCCTCGATTCGATCAATTAAGTAGCTAGACATATAATTTTCTTACAAGTGCACATTGTCTGAGTGTTGTTTTTTATAATTTGTTGTGGTATCTGTCACTGCTCCCACCCAAAAAACTAAAATACTTACGGAAATAAGAATATATTTAAAGCAATTTAAAATCCCCGTTTTTGGATTGATGTTGTCTGACAAAAAATTCGATTCTGCATGCCCCACTGAAATTTGTGCAAATCCCCTTTGATTGCTTTCGATTTCGATGGTTGTGAATTTGCTGGCACTGTGCTAAATTATTTCAGCAAAAACTCTGCCAATCCCTAAATGCATTGGTTTGGGCAATTTTATGACAGGCTGGCAAAAGTGGGCTTTGCTAACTGCAAGCATAATGTTTTAAAATTGATGGCAATTTTCACTGTCAGAAATATGGATTTATTTTGTTTTGCTCTTGATTTATGTGTGTTAATGTTTACCCTAATTGAGTTTTAGTTTAAAACGCCGGACATGTGTAACCATGTAAATGCATTTAGGGAACACATGTTTCAGCTTGTTGATTATCCCTTACCTGCAGGCTATTGTGTGGCTGAAAAAGTAATTAAAATTTTTGAAACAATTTGAATAGAAGACCGACAAAAAACAAAACAAATTCTTTGTTGCTTTAGATTGCAGGCAAATAGTCCTGGCCCAACTACTATATATTTCAATTATTGGAAAAAACAACAAATCTTGATTGGGTGCCCGCCTCTGATTGTTCCTGGTCCAAAACTCATAACTGAAATTTAATTTTGCTTAGGACGACAAAAAGAGTCTTCAAAAGGAAATCAAACTAAACACAAGTCGGCAAGAAACAGTTTATTGAATATGCAAAATGTTGTGAACTGCAGCCGAGTTGTGCAAACTGGGAGACAAACCCTCGACCGCCCATTTCGAGATGCTCGGCGAAGGATGGAAAAGGGCTGGTCCATTCAATCCCATCCTATCTGCTCCTTCAGCCTTTTGTTTTCATATTTTCTTTGTTTACCCTGACAAACACTGAGAGGGAAATTTGTGGCTGTTTTTGTGTGGAAATTTATTACATTTTCTTAGTCTAGGCCCGACGACCTGCGAGGAGTGCGGGCAAGAGTTTATCTTTCTTCTCCGGCTGCTTCTTTCAGAACTTTCAGCCTCGTCTCTTTTTCTATTCTCGAGAACTTGCCAATGCCACTGGGTGTGGCAAGAAGCCGACTGTTGCTGCTGCATGTGTGCTACTTATTAAAACTTGAGGGCGAGTCGGAAGAATTCCACCTTTGTTCTCCTCAGCCTCCTCAGCTGCATTGTTTTGCTGCTGGAGACGGAAGGAGGAAGCCACTCTTCCTGTTGCATAATCAAGAGTTGTTTTATTAAATCGAGAATCGAGAAGGGTTGCGCACCGGGTTCATTCCTTGAGCAATACCCTCCTGATCTTTTAATTAACGTATCGAGTGCTTTGATAAGTGAAGGATCCTTCAACTGGAGACTTCGAGACCACTTCAGCAGGGGCAAGTTGCACACAGAAAGTGCAGTAATCATCCGGAGGACGATATAACTTCCGGCTTCCTCTTTGTGCCTCAGTTTGGCAGCCAGTTTTTTGCGCAAACGAAATACGGCTTTTTGCGAAGAGGAAACAGTTTAGCATAAAAATAAAAAGTCAAGCTGTGGCCCTACAAGGCGGCGGTCATGAAAAAAGCCTGAAACACCGCTCAACTTTTCATGGCAACTGGCAGTTTAGCTTTATCTGAATCTTATGCGCTGCTTTGTCGTATTCAAATTTCCCAAAACGAGGCAAAAGAAGGCGGTGCCCAGGAATTGGGTGGGAAAAGTCATAATTTTCTTTTTTCGAAAAATGAAAAATATCTGCTGCCAAGTAGATAGAGCAAGAAGCAAATACGGAAAGTGGGCAGAAACTTTGCACATATGCCAGCGAATGGCAGTCGCTGATAATTCAAAAGCCTTACAACGGAAGTCAAAGAAATCTAAGGCCGAAAGGGTCAAGACTCCCGGAATGACTTTAAACGACGGTTAGCTTCTAAAATTTTCAACTAAAGAGGTTTTAGCGTAACTTAAAAACACGAATAACGAATTCAAGAGATATTTTATTATTAGAATAACGTTTTAAACATTCAAATTTGCTTACTAAGTTTAAAAGATTGTTAGTTATATTTTATTATGCCGCCAAACACACCTAAAAAACAGGAAATAAAGTGAGCTGTGCGAGGCAAAGAATTAGCTGAGTTAACCTGAAAAATTCCGAAATCAGGACTAAAAGGGATTTAACCACAGCCTGCAATTAATCACGCTCGCCCCTGATGTAGCACAATTCATGAATGAATGGATTTTGTGGTTAGTTGTGGACATCCCAAATTAATGAAGGGCAAATACTCTTACCTGGGATTTGGTTGTTTGGTTATTTTTGGTATAAAAGAAAATAACTACAAGTTTTTCAGCTTAATAAGTTATGGATGACTATATATTTTATTTATTTGAAAAACTTTTTTGGCCAGTGGTGCATGTTTTGTTTGATCTTATCGACAATATTTATTTTTCTTATTTTAAAATTTTAAAGTTCACTGCCTAATTCCGTGTTGACTTTAGGTGTAGGGTATTTACCTGTATGATGAAAAATCCTTTGATTTTTTAGCACACCTTTCGGAAGCCTCTCCCATTTTCATTATTCACCTAAACTTTGTTTCGGCAGGGAAAAAAGCAAAAATTTGTGTTGTTATTCCAGACGAGAGCTGGCCATGCCATAGCAGGCCTCTAGCGAACCGAACCGCAACTAACTGAGCCAAAAGCCAAAGGCAAAGCCAAGCCAGAGCCAGAGCCATTCCTATTGGGCCCGAAGCCGCTTTGGTGCTGGACGCTTCAGTTTGGCAATTTATCTGGCCCCATCTGCATTTGTTGACTTTGCGCCAGCGATTGGGCCGCAGTGTACACTATTGTCCCGCTTTGCATAAGAGCTAACGAACTAGATTTTTTCCGCATTCTTTCCTTGGTCTCCGGGATCCGTTCGGCCGGAGTGCCAGAGTGCCGGAGTGCTGGAATAGGAGCCCTGAGCTTGGCGTTCGCTTCATTGGCATATCAATCAACGGCCAAAAGCGGGAAACGAATTCACTTACTCACACCACTGGCTGGCGATGGATGGTCTATATCGCTGGACGATTGCGGGGGCGATGGCAAAAGGGGAGCGGCATGTTGGGCCGCTCAGGATTTTTTCCCGACTCGGCCGGATGCCATTTTAATTAAGTGTTGGCGGATGCCAGTTTCCAGAAAAAACAAGAACGACGACGGCCACTCTGCTGCTGCTGCTGCTGCTGCGATGGCCAACGGCCCGTGAGAGCAAGTGAGAAAGTGGCATCGCCCCGTGTTTTCTGGCCAAGAGGAATTTGAGATAAGAAAAAATATATATTCGCCACATAGTATGTTGAATCGGACAGGAGATTTCTGTTGGCTGTTTGGCTCTCACTTGCGGCTGACAGTTTTATTATTATTTTTGCAAATCAGTTAATTAATTAAGATGGCCAGCTGAGCCAAGAATTTAAGACACTTGTCAGTGTGAATCGTGAAGTCGAAGGGAAGAGTATTTAGGTCCCTGTTTGATTGTTATTTCATATAGGATTTACTATGATTATATATCTATATTATTCTTTCATCTGATTTAGGTAAAAATTAATTTATATCTTATACATTTTTGGTACAAAAGGACACAAAATGTATATTTTGATATGAATTCATACAAATTCGCCCTTGAAAGTTTTTTTTCCCAACTGAGATAAAGACTTTGATTAATGTTAGAACACCATCCTATGACTATATTTTCCTGTGGCCATAAAAACTGTCTGAGGCAAAGAAGGAACAATTTTCAACTTTATAAAGCCCATGAAATATTGTCGACACCGACTACAAAGAGAATATTTTATGCATGCGCATGTGTAAAAATATATTTTATTAGAAAACTGGTAGCTCCTCAACTCGAAAATGTTCTGTCACAACGGATGAAGAGGGAACGCTTGAACATTTTTTTGCATTTCAAAGCCAAATGCGCGACATTTTTATTGTAGAAAAGAGGAGCTTGACATATTCCAACACCGTAATAAAAATGTCGATTTACATTCGTGGCGTATATCTGCCGAGGCGTCTTTGTGCCAGTTATGCTACCTCGTCACGTTATTCAATCACCTACAATCGAAATAAATCCCCAACTGTGACAGATTGGTTTTTTGTGACATTTAAGTATAATTTAAGCTTATTAAAGTATATTTTTTTTTGAGTTCACAACTTAGGAGTTAGGACTTTGAAATCCTTTTTTTTTTAAATTTGTAGTCCTGATCAAAACTGTTATTAGGTCTATGAGTTGATTATGATTGTATTATTTATATTTAATAGCTTTAGTACAATTTATTTTAATAAGCATGCTTTTTCTAGTCGTACTCTAAGCACATTTGTAATTTTTCTCTTTACAAGTACACATTTTTAAGCATATCATAAAATAATAAAGTAAGGTAAGTAATATATTATTAAGTGTGTCGGAATGTTCCTTTTTGAATGTCTAAGTCCTTAATTAAGTCAAAAAGTGGATATGTTTTTCTGTTCTAAGCTGGGAAAAGCAAGACAAAGAAAGACACAAATCATAATATATGGATATGAATACAATTTGTTGGGGGAACGCAAAAAAGCTATAAGTTATAAGAATCAATGTTGTTATTGACTCCAATATATTGATGTTGTTCTATAATTGATGTTGTTGTTGTTGATGTTGTTTCTACTACTCTACTGCTATTACTACATACTCATAAGCCTCTCTTATATCGCAATAACACTATCTGTTATCATGATTTTCGTTTAATTCATAACTATAACCCTTTATCGATGTATCGATGTTGTGCTCCCTGCTCATTGATGTTGTTGTTTTGACAGTAAATATGCATACATAACTCCTTATTATTTTGTGTGTGGCAGCATCTGTTGTGTTCTTTCTTGAATCTCTCATCAATTCTCTTGCAGGTTGCCTATCCATGTGGCGCCCTAAACGTGCGCCGATTGCGCTGGCAGCAAAGTCCGCAATCCTTTGGATATCCTTACCCACGGCTGCAGATGCAAAACCGCCGCCAACCACTTCAAAATCAACCATCGAGTTCGGCCCGCCTCTGTTTGAGCAGACGGCACAATTTGCGCGAATTCTGCAAAACTCAGGCAATTTGCTAACAGCAATTGCATTCCGCTGCCAGCGATGCAAGTGCCACTTCAGCAACAACATCATCAACAACATCATTAAGAAACCCAACATCAAGCAGTCCAGGAACAATATCACCCCCGACAGGTCAACTCCTGCAAATGCACAAGCTGCAGCAAATTAGTCACACGAAATTGGTAGGTGACTCACAGTCTAAGCCAAACCCTTTAATCAGCCAGAGTTGTTAAACCTAAATACTTATTCAGAAAGAGTAGTTATACTTGAACAGGGAACAAAAAATTACTAAAATTGAACTAAAATATTTTGAATTTATATCAGCATCATATAGGTCCTTATTGTTCTTATTTTCTCATTTACGGATTTATTCTTTAAATTTCGGAAATTAGTGCGATACTTAAGTTAGAATTTATTCGCATTAAGGCGGGATCAAAAATTAAATATTTATATATTTGTTCTGTGGTTGCGGGGTAATTACGAAACTTTATAATAAAAGCTGTGACTTAGGACTGTTATTAAAGGTTTTTTTTAGTAAGACATTAAATTGTATCTTAACCATTTTCTAGAGTATATAAACCTTAAACTGGTGACCAAAATCAATGAATATTATAAATAGCAGCATAAGCAAAGGAATTTGGCAAACATTTTGACATTTCTATCAGTGTTCTGGGAAATGATATGTACAAGGCTTCTTAGCCTAAACTCTCGATAATAACACAGCAATGTCGGCTGGCATTTCCGCTCCCATTTTCGGGTCTCAACATATTTGCTCTGCGATGTGTGCGGCAAACATTTAATGCCTTAATACAACGTGCCACAACTGACTGGGGGGCGTTCCATCTTCATCGTCGCTTCCCCTGTTTGTTTGAAGTGGGTGTTTAGGTGTGTGCCGTTCTCGTCATCATTTCCATCAGGCTGGATAGCTTTTCAAATTCCAAATTTATGCAAATTTTGTCTGAGCCGCGACGGGAGACGAGCACACGGCATTTTGCTCATGAATATTTGTGCCAGCCGAAAGCCCGTAAAGCGGGCCGCACACATATTCAGCCGCCACCCACTCCGATTCCGAATCGAGTATACTATATACACATGTGAAATTGCGCTTTTCTCTCATTCGTTTCGGTTTTCCCTCTATTTCTGGATCTGACTGTGGATGTGGATAGAGGGGGAGATTGGGGGAATGGGGGGTGTGGATGCACCTTTCCACCAAACAACTCACGGATAGCATGTGCGCGAGGCATACGTCGCCCTTTTTGTATTGCCATCAATCATCAATCAATTTTTTCAGCAGATGTGCGACTCGCTGCCGTCGCTCCAGCATACTTATAGACCCATCGCATTCGAGCCAGAAATATTGGAGGGCGCACTCACCTAGGCGGGCCTTTTGCCTTCAGTCTGGCCATGCCAATTTAGCAAACTGTTCGAAAATCCCATACCATCCCGTACCATCGCATCGCATCCGTGAATCCCTGTGCTCCTCCGGCTCCAGACCCGGTGGACGCATAATTCCGGTTGCTCACTCGCGTTTAAATGTACATCACGTAAATTCCAAGCAAGATGTTGTTGCCAACAGGACGGGGCTCCTCTGCCCTCCGCCGCCCAATCTCAATCGTGGTGCATGTGGCGCTGGGGCACGGAACTGCCCCTCAGAAGCAGTGGACATGACCAGCTCCATTCCGCTTAAGAACTTAAAGTTTGGCCGACCATCTCTGGCTTTTTTCTACCCACTTAATTATGAAATCGAAATGTATATTCTTGAATTAAATTTCCCTGAAATTTATTCATTTAAATTGGAAGCATTTCTAACCAAATAATATTCTGATAAAATATAACGAAAATCGGTGAAAATATTGAAAAATAATAGGAAAATCATTTCTTCGATGATGTTAAGCCTTTATGCATTTTGCTCGACATTTGTGATAGCTGCAAGCTTCCTTCCGATTTTTTTTATTAAATTTATTTGGTTAAAAAAATAGTTACCAATTAGTTAGTTTAAGTGCGATACAGCCATATATATAAAGAACAAGTTAACCCCTGCAAGATTTGATTTACGAGCATACCATTTTGCGAACTTTGCTAACAAGGGTAAACTTGGTTTCGGTATGAGAATGCTTAAAATGTTTTTCCTTTTATCTCCCGGGCTTGCCTGCTAGCTTATCAAAAATATGTAAATTATATATATCCATTTCCACTTATTCTGAGATAGCGAGCACGAAAAATAACACATTAAAGCCCTGTCGAATTTACTGCTGTCTTAAAAACATTAGGTTCAAACAATTCCCACATCATCAACAATTGACAGCACTTGCGGCATATTTCTGGCATTCGAAGAACAGATCCAGAGGTGAACAAATGGCAAATATGCATAACGGGCCAAACCGAAAAGTATTTCTGCCTTTTCCCAACCCAGTTCGGGTATCCACTTCCCAAGACGAAAACAAAGCCCAAACCTAAAAAGGGAAGCATACTATATATGTAGAAAAATGAGTAAGGTAGGATTTCTGGCACAAGGCCAACTTAAGGCAACCACACACGCTCCCAAACAACCAGACAAACACGTCACGAACCAGGCTGGGAATAAATACAGGCTGAGGGGCTAAGGAATTCCTAAGTATTTTGTATTGTTTTCAATTGTTTGTTGGCAGCCGAGCATTAATATGATATTGATGAGAATGTACACGGAATCCTTAACGTTGCTTTGCAAGCACAGGGTTAGACCTTTGGCGACCGTTGGGACTTTAGGGTTCTTTCCTGGGACAACTGTATCTCTTTGTTGAATAAAATTTAATAAGAGTCAGACTTGCATATTTCTTCTGAACATTATTTCAACAACACAGAAAATCATTTATAGATTCGAAAATATATCAAAAATATCAACACTTCTTTTCAGCATATTATTATTAGTGGTTCAAAATAATTTTCTAGCATTAAACTTTTTGAATTGATATCAGAAGTGTGAATTCGTCAATAATAGATAAAGTTATTATAGATTCATGAGGGATGTAGTAAGTTTCAAGCATTTCGAATTTATTGTTGTCAACTCGACAAATTATACAAAACATTAGAAATATTTCAAAGAGATAAAAAAGTTTGACCCTGATTAATTGACATATCGTTATAAAATTAAAGTAAAATTGGTATACATAATTATTTCAAAAAGAAACTCAGCAAAGATCTATCAAATACCCCTCTAATATCCTGATTGAACTGCTACTCGTCCCTGATCCCGTTCGTAGATGTTAAGACTTAGTTGACTTATAGTCCGCCTGCTTTATCCGCTCAAGTCCATTCCTCACCGGCTTTCAACACTCGGGAAGTTACGCAGGTAGGAAAGTTGCACTTGGATTCATTTGCTGCCCGGAGTGAAGCTCGTGTGATTTGTCGAGCGAACTAAGTCAGCCAGTTCCAAGAACAACTAAGTGGAGAAATAGAAGGGAAAGGTGGGCTGGATTCACACGAGTGAGTGCATTAGTTTGTTGTCCACGTTGTCTTGGGTTCTGCCCACGCCTTGGCGCTTTCTACTTTCCACTTTCCCCACTACGGTTTTTCGTTCTATGTGCAACATGCAACAAACTACACGGCCAAGTTGCAGGCACTTCATTTATGTGCGACCGTGTGCGTTGCCAAGTTTTCTGTGACAGTCGTCCTTTCTGCTTTTTGTTGGCTGCTTATCACGCATGCTAAACAAGCAGACTCGAGGACCCACAGACGAGCAACGAAAATACAATTTGAATTTTGATAAAATGCAGTTGACTTTTTGCGGTGCTCTGTGTGGAGTCCTTGCATGCCAAGGACATGCCGCCCACCCAGCAGCAGCAGCAGCCTTGCTCTTTCTCTATCTCTCTGGGCGACATTCATTGATATTTTGGGCAAGCGTAGCGTAAATTCAATTTAATTTTGTGTAAATTGGCTGCAAATGCAATTTACAAGTCCGAGATGCAGCTGCCTGGATTGCGTGTGCTGGAGTTCTTTTTCGTACTCTCTTTTTTTCGTATCTGTCCAACTTGAATTTTATTTTTGTTTTAGATAGTTGCTATGCCAAACAAGTTTTTAGGAATTTCATAATAGAGTTCTTGCTCTGATAAATATTTAAGTATTTTTTAAATCATATTCCATTTGACTGTTTACTTGTTATAATTTATAGCCAGGAGATATTTTTTCTCTCTTTAACTATGCTCAAGTTTGGTCTCCTTCTTGGCCAATATAAACGATCACAGGGGCTTAATAAAAAGGTATGAAGGCCACAGCCCATAAGACCTGCCGTTAACTTCGAGTAACTCCTCAAGCTCCTATTAAAACTTTGGCTTAGGTACGAGTTAACGCGTTAAGCTGCAACAAGAAGTTCGGAGGACTTGGAATCGCTTTCAGGTTTGCGGGGTCATAAAGCAGCGTGGAGTATTCGCAGTGCCGCACTGCAAATACTGTTGCATATTGCCCTCTGTGATTTATGCCAGTCACTCTCAGACGACCAGCCCACTCATCCACTTTTTAGCTCCTTCACCTTGGTCCTTCCCTAACTGAGCTATAAATGCCAACGCAGCGCCAAGGAGAGTCTAACTGAGCGAAAACTCCAGTCGTCCCGCCTCCTAAAAGTCGGAAGTTGGTAAACAAAAACAAAAGCAAAAAGTAAAAAAATGTTGATTAAATATGCAAACACGCAGACAGTTTAGTTAAAATGGAAAAACTAAACGCAAGGGCAGAACAACTTTAAAAAGTCTATAATTAAAATATAGTCATGGAATCGAGCGTTTCATGGGAAAACACCTTTTAAACAATTAGTTGCCCACCAAAGTAATTTACTAAGTCATATCTATTTGGTTATCAAAAACACGAAGCCACAACTTTGCTAAGTTTGTTGAACTTTTTACTAAACTTAAATTAAACTGAGGAATTTGGGGAGGCCTTTTCAAGCTTAAAGATTTAAAAAGGCGACAAGTTCAGTTTTAGTATAGTAAATTGCTTTTGGTGTGATTGACCTTCGTAGTCTGAGTCAAGTATTCCTTATTCAACCCCCTTCAATATCATATTTATGTTTGGGTGCCAACAAACAATTGAAATCAATACAAAACACTTGGAAATTCTGTTGCTCCTCTTGTCCATTCAGAAATGTTTTATGTCTTGCCTGTGGAGATGCCACTCGTGTCTGTTTTTCCTGGTTTTGTTTGGGTGTGTTTTCTCGACATGTCCTTGCTAAAGAACTTTAACTTTTTTTATATGGTTTTGTTATCGCCTTTTCGGTTTTTTTTCCAATGCCATTCGAGGTCGAAGTGGCTGGGTATTGTTTTTGTGATCGACTGTAATACATTATTGTCATTTCTTTGGCCTTTCTTATTTTCCTTGTGTGCCTCGAATAGGCCTCGTGTGACTTGAAATATTTGATGATGTGGAAATGGAAGAGAAATTAAAGAGACTTTAAGAACTTTTATGAAAGAGAAAGAAAAAATTTTTCTATTTAGTTTAATAAGTAAAACTCTTTTTTTGTTATTATTATAAAAACAAGCGAGGAGAAACTTAATTTTCGAAACATTTTTATAACGTTATTTGTAATCAAAAAATGTTCTCTATTTTTGTTTTCCCTTTAAGTCCTTAAAGTTCCGCACTCTGTTTTCTAATTGTCGAAAAATGCGCAGCATCCGCTGCGGGTTGTGAAACATTTTTTTGTGCCACACGAGAACAGAAAAAAAAATTAAAGGGAGAATAAGTCTGAAGGCAATAAATCAATCCATATCCTGGCTTAATATGTGGTCTGTCAATTTAGGGTCTGACTTTTTATCTGAAACTCGAGACTAAGCATCTGCGTCTGTGGTTTTGCAGCTTTTTCTACCGATTTTCCGTACAAAGTCCTATATTTTTTTGCTTCCAATGCTTCTATTCCTCTTTGAACTAATTTTTTGCTAAGGACATTGATAAACATGTGTCCTCATGAACCCTGCAGTTGTCTTTTGTTTACCGCAACGATTGCGGGCTGAGCCCTTTATTTGTTCGTCTCCTTCGGCAATTCAGTTCAGTCAGGGATTGTTCGACAATGCGTTCTAAATCAAATGTCAAATGAATTCGAGGTGGCAGACGGAGAATAATGTTGCCGCCATGAGGGCTTTAAAGAGACATCTGCAATGCTGAAATCAGATTGCAGATTCAAGCGTTTGAATTAATCGATGGGACGGAAAAGAGCCATAAATTGCTCGACTCATTAATTTGCTGTTATTATTGCTCATTTTTGCGGAGTTCATTGTACAAAAGCCTCGGACAGCGCTTACATGGTTTCGGTCCCAAGCGCATAATTGATTTAAATTACACACGCACAGAGTGGAAAACAATGGACACATTTCACTGGGCGCTGGTCGCCGTCAGATCAGTTTCTATCGGGCCAGATAATAAAGTCATTATGGCCCAACTCCTCCTCCTCCTCTTCGTCCTCCTCGAAACGTTTGTTCGTCCTGCCAACTGTTGATTTGCCACATGCATTTGAGCCCAGTTCCAGTTCCAGTTCCAGACGTGCTGTACGTATTATTTGCCAGAACAAACAAACAGCCGGGAAACGCTATAATTATGTGTGATTGCGCAGAAGGGGAAGTTAGAAAAACGAACATTGATTGAATGCCAAATCACTTAACCCAATTGAACGCCATTGGCAACCATTTGGCAACAGGAAGGAAGGAAAAAGCGATTCTTGCCATGGCCTCTTTCTTTTTGTCGTGCCGGTCGGTCATAGCTGACAAATGGCCTATTGGATGCTTATTGACAGCCACGCTCCACGTTTCATTCTTAGCCCATTTCGATTTTTTTTCATTCTGCAAAAAATAAGAGCTCTAAGAAGGCATGCTAAGTACCAAAAATTCCGAGTCCCTGCCCACAATGTGCTGAAGTCAGCATCTGCCGCTTTGGGTCGGGCTATATAAATTTTAATTTCCTCTGTCTGGCGGCCGGCCAAAGCCATAGCCAAAGCCAAAGCCCAATCCTAAGCCGAATTGGAGCCACAGCGACGCCAGAAGCCTGAAACAGATATGAGACCGGCTTCCAATTCAAACAATTGTTGCTGATTTAACACAAACTGCAGGCAATGCTGTTCGGGCAATTGTGCCCAGCCTCCGCTTTGAATATTTGTCAATGTCCAATCTACAGTGGTCCGGATGCCAGTTTTGTGTCATAATTTCCATAAATTAACGAACCAGGAAATATCTAACCAACCCAATTGCAAATGGGAAGCCAAAGTTTCCCAGTCAATAAAATATTTCTCTTAATCAATTTCCCAAATTTAAGATATGTTTTCAGCCACTGTAAATGGAGAAGACCGTGCCAGCAACCTCCAACCTCAATAAGAGTATATTTTCCGGTTTGCCCTGCCAGTTTAAATAAAAATATTAGTTGCAGCAAGAAACTTATTTTGACCATAATTGCGGCTAAGAAGTTTATGGTTTAATCATAATGCTTAATTAGGTATTTTAGTTAAGTTGTTGAGATACGATTCTTTTGGCTTAAAAGGCTGATCAATTTATAAAATAATTTTAATTTACCCTAATTTCTTAATTATCTTTTTAAACATCTTACTGGGTATCTTGTCTTCGAAGTCCACGTTTCTATTTGTTTTTCTTGTTTTTCATATGTAGGCGGAAACTCCATCTTTCGCTGGTTTCTGGACGGTAACTTCCAGCATATAAAACAAACTTTGTCGGTATTTAATGAAGCTGAAAAATGCCTCAGTTTTATTATTTTATTTGAACTCAGCTTCTGCTCGATGCTGTTGCATTTTTCCGTCGTTTTCGTTTTTGCTCTTCTCATGTCTATTTGTTCACCTAGCATTTTTTCACTGGCAGGCTTTAAACGTTGGTTTTTATACGCGTAAGTTGTAAAGCACAGAAGTATATTGCAATTGTGCATTTTTGTAGAACAGACAGGAAAGCAATGTTGAAAACTAGCCTCTAAAAAACCGGAATACAGTCGAATTCCCGATTGACATTGCCCAGTGGTCCGTTTCCGATTTTTTGGAATTATTTGGGAGCTTTGTTTTTAAGCTTTAAAAACAATCAATAATGATTACATCATCAATAATAAACCGATTGTAAATGCTATGCGTAAAAACATTATTCGTTATTTGATTAAACTTGATAAATTACTCGATAAGGATGTTTTAAATAAATTGTATTTTCAATTAATTTTTATAAAGACAAGTCAACTTATAGCTACTTACCATTTGACCTCGCTGTCAATGACTTTTGCGATTTCCTTAACAGCTTTAAGCCAGTCTTTTTAAACTTTTATCAATCCCATCCAGTGGTGATATATACAAACGTCAGTGAAATCTGCTTAAGGCATCTCATGTGCGCTGACACTGTACATTCGAGAGCAATAAGTAATGACTGCTGATTTGTAAATGTCAGTTGCCAGTCGACGCCTCTGAACTGGACTCGGCTGTAAATCGGCTGGAACTGTCTGCTATGTTTGCCACTTCATTCATCTGTCTTAAGGGCTTACCGCACTGACATTATCGTGGATGTCCTGCGAGCGAGTCCTGTGAGTCCTTCGAGTCCTTCTGCGACAACGGCGTCGTCTTGTCGCCATGCAAAGAGCAGCTGTGTGGTGTATGCTTTGCTAATTGGCCACCAACCGCTGGCGCCATCTTTCTGGCCAACTTCCCCCCGTGATTGATTTGTTTGACTTAAGCCACGAGTGTATGCCCGTGAAACGCAGCGATAAACGGTGTAAAATTAATTAGCCACTACCTAGGAGTCGAGTGAAGGGAACAGGAACGAAAACGAGAACGGGAACGAAAAGGTGGACGTGGCACGTAAATGGATTGCCCCAACGACGCTTCCTGTCTGGGTGCCCCTGCTCGATTGTGTGCTTATAAATAAATAAATGACTCAGCTTACGCCATCCGTAGCCTTTTTAAGGACTCCTTAGGCGACTCACTCTTTAACTGCATAGAGGTTTTTTATCTAGAGAGCTTCTACGTTTACACAGTTAAGATATATTCATTTCAAGATGATATACTTTTTTTTAAGTTTAAGAAACACGAAATATTAATTTCTACCCTCATATATAGGTATTGTCATGTAGTTTATCTCTTTAATTAAAGGCTTTATTGTTTAAAGCACTCAAGTGACAGCATACCAAAAATTATTGCTGCTCATTTTTAAAACCTTTAAAGTAATCACTCTGTTTTATTTTTATTTTACAACTTGAGAAGTGAGATATTTCTCAAGGTCCGCTTTAAGTTGTCAATATTTTATTTAACCTCTCGCTTGGACTGCGGTGACACCTGAGTATCGCCCAGAGGTAAATACTTGAGGTGTATTTGCGTTAAAAAAAGCCTACTCTTCTAAACTGGGTTTCTGGGAAGAAGGACTGTCCGAGGGACAAGCTGTTAAACGTGCCTGCCGACGATGAAATGTCTTTTTTTTAACGTAAAGTGGAATACTAGAGTAAGTACCCCTCTTAAGTGCTTTTTAACTGGGAGCAATTTAGTCGGCTGAAGAAGAAAACTGAGGCATGGACCTGAGAGTCAAGTGGAATGCCGCTGGGGGCTTTTAGGTACAGCAAAACACGAGTAAGACCGCTGCTCTCGAGTGTCTTAACCTCCTATTGTTGGTTACCATTTCGAGAAATAGAAGGAATACCGCGATGCTGTGAATTTTTGTTAGTATAGTATTAAAGAAAATAACATAGTCGAAAAATAGTTAACGACTGTGAATCAAAATTCAGACAAAAATTTTTACTAATTAGAGTTAAAAATGGTAATTTCTTTATTCAATATTATTTTTTGTTTAAAGTAGAAAAGTTATTTTAATAATTTAACAAATTCTGGTTATACAGAAACTTTAGTATTTAGCTTATCCTTTAGTTAGTTGATAAAAAACAATTTGGTAAAACATGCGATTCCATATTTGGAAGAGTGGTTCCTCGGATATTGCCAAGAAACTGGGTTTTTTTTTTTATCAATTTTATGTAGTTTTGGGCAGAGCAAATACTATTCAATGGTAATTTGTCTGTTGTTTAGGCAAGAAACAACTTACTCCCGAACAAAGTATAAAGTTAACTAAAGGAGAAGTTATTACATTTTCCCTGTCTGACAAAAAAACTCCCGCTTTTGTAATTTAAAATAAAAACTATGTAAATTGGCACATCCATCCTCTGCAGGGTTTTTATTCCTATCTTTACCCAAGCTTGACAGCTTGGCATTGTATTATCGTGGCAATAAATGAAAATGAATGAATCTGATTGTGGAACCAGATGCATGCTTTCAGCCTCTCATACAGAATGAGAATAGGAAAATCGAATTTTCCCTGCCAGATAAATTTCTGCGTCTGCCATTTTCCTTCTGCCCCGGACGCCCCCTCGTTGCCACCCTGGAAAATCAGTGAGGCGTGTTCCTGACATTTAACAAGCCAGTCGTCCAGCAATGGATTTGACATCAGCTTGAATTGCACCGACCAACCGACTCTTTTTCTCTCCGGCTCGCTTGTTCTGCCTTGATAGTTTGGGCCAGGGCAACTCAAGCCAAAATCCAGTTAATTAAAAATAGTTGCTGGCCAACTTTCCATATTTTCAACTGAATACTTTCCCCCGCATTGGGTGGGCTTAAAATGCCAACTGGTTAAAAGGCATTCTATGCTTTGGGATGAGCCTGATGATGAGGACACCGGATTGCAGGCGACGACATGTGACATCTCATCAGGATACGCACGCACTGGGAAAAGCGTTGGTCACCTATGTGCCTCTCTCAAAATATGTTGGTGTGTGTCGTTCGATTTGTTATCCGGATGTCAGATGTTTGTCCTTTCGCAGGCATTGTCATATTTTGCACAAGAGCAACGCACTGGATCCTTGTATGATTTTGTTATGGCAGGAGCAACATTTGTCCATGGGCTTTGCATTTCATCAAAGGCAGAATTTACCCAAACAGGGATTATTCACTGTTTGAAAAAAATATATTCTAATTTACTCGACACAGCAAACCAAAATATTATATCAAATTAATATGGAAATGGTCTGATACCAAACCAATACAATTTTAGATGGAGTTGCACGAATCTTTAAATGATTTGAAAAAATATAAATATATTTTCAAAATCAAGTTGGGACTATTTAAGATTTTCTCATGTGAATCCAATTTGGAAGTACTGTACAGCAAATGCAAATTAGTTCAAGCAAATATCTTTATATTCAGACAGATAGAGCTCGTCGAGAATATTAAATACTTTTTATAATTGGATGCGCTGCCTTTGCCGTTTACACATACCTTCATAAATCCAGTATGCCCTCGTACATCATGAACACTGGGTATAAAACGCAAAAGGGGACAAACGTAAGGCAAAAAGAAAACATATTTTTGATGTTGAAAAATATTTGCAAATAAATTGCCAGAGCTAAGAGCGCCAGATGGAAGGGGTTCTCGGAATAGAGCAGCCGAAAAATGGCCAGCAAACGCAATTGCAGTTGTGCAGCTTGAGCCCCCCTCCCACTTCCCCTCCCCCTTTCCCTGCTCCCTGGAAAACCCGTACTACCATTTCCGTACTACCAAATGCCGTCGTCTGGCAGTGACGTAAATCTATTTCAGTTGAGGGATTTGTGCATCAAACACACCGGACAGTTTTGCATTGCAGAGCTGCCATCGGGACGGCATTGTTGTTATTGTTCGAGTTCTAGTTCTTGTTTTTATTGTTGTTGTGGGCTGGCCAACAGTACGTATGTGTAATTTTTTCTTTTTGTCTTATTCCCCAGTCCCTCAGCCCCAAGTGGTGAATTTTTAGGAGGAATATTTTGGTTTTTTGATCACACTTTTGCTCCAGCCAATTCTTTTTCCCCCATTTTGATTAAAAATCTCGACAAAAACGTATTTTATTTAATCTCTGACTGCACTTGTTAGTCCAATATGCAGATATATTGGAATTTTAATTCGCTCTGATCGCACAGATACCACGCGCCTTTGCAGTAAAGTGTAGCTTCGTTCAGTTTTTATTTCAAATTCAATAGCTTTGGTGGTCTATTTGGGCAAAAGCGTTGGCTAGTTGCGCCTGCTGGGGATTTTTTGTAAGTAATTGGTTTTTATTTAGCCAACCGGTGCAGGCAGCTGGCTGTTTTGATGGTGGAAAAGCATCGCACTTCCAGCGAACAGCGTTTACTGTATGCTGCTGGATATAGGGACTAGGCTTAATCCAATTTGAATTACTTTTAGATTTAACGCTCTTTAGTCGTTTATTAATGCCAAATGGTGTAGGTATTTCACCGAAAATTCTCTACTCCAAAAATAGCCTTTGTTATAAATAGCACTGGCTTTTGTTTGCCAAATTGCCTGTCAAGTTAACCGTTGGGGAACTGCCTTGTGCAACCCCATAAACTTTGATCAATTGTTGATCGCCCGGGCTATAACCCCTTGTAGTTGCTAATTTGTCACCTTGCCCTCCTTCTGAGGCCATTTTGCCACTCTTCAGTTTACCACACTGGGTTGGTTGGTTGGCTTTGGCTTTGGCCCAAGGACCTGGCTGGCCATGTTATGCACTCGATTTCGAATGCTTAGCGCGTTGGTGCTTTAATAGAATTGCCAACCAGCTAGTCGGACCTTCGTCCATCGTCGTCCTTCGTCTTTCCTGGCCGGTCGAGTCATGGGCCCCCTGGTGACTAAAATGGCAAATAGTTGGGCATTTTTATTTTCGTTTTTTTTTTTTTGCTGCTGCTACTGCCTTTGCCTCTGCCTCTTTGCATTCACACAATCACACCGAGATAGACGAGGGCGTAAATTGCGTGTCTGACCATAAAATTGCCTGGCCGCTGGCTTCCATTCCCCGATCGCCGCCAAAGGACCTTCTCCGTCCATTCGGAGTCCTGTTTGTGTAACGTGAAAGTCCTGTGGGCATTGGCACTGATTTCTTCACATTTATTTCATACATTGCTTTTGATATTCTTCGTTTTCCCTCCCCCGTCCAGGATTTCGTTTCTGTGGCTTGGCCAAAACTAATTTATTTTAAGTAAGTTGCTCGGGAAAAATCGAAAAGAGTTGGAAAATTTAACTACGTGACCCAAATTTCACCATGCACAACCCCTTCACAGGCAGCAGCAACAAAAAAAAAAAAACTAAGCTGCACTACAGGTTCAGCTTTTCCAACTGGGGTCTTTTCGGAGTTTTTTTTCCTTTTGTGGTTGCCACAATCGCATACAATTTGCTCATTTCAACCGCACCAACAGAGAAGGCAAAGGGGCAAAGGCCGAACTGCGAGGGGGCACTCACATAAATAGCAATTTGTGTAGTGCGTTTTTGTGGGCGCAGGTAGGCGTGTGCTTACCGTTTTAGCCAAATTGCCGCCGTCCGGGGCAGTTTTCTCACACACACACCTACACCCATACACACAAAGTAACACACACACCCGCACTTACTGGGAAAAGCCGCTTAAGTTGCAGCCCAAACAGACGGTGGCGAAAAACCAGAGGGGGAGTGGCATGGGCGGCGAAACAGGACGATGACGAACTCTGATGGCGACGACGACTGCAAAATGTACAAAATCGAAAATGTAATGAAAACCGCAGGACGCCTACGACCTGCCAACTGTGCCGACCAGTCCTACAGCTCTACAGGCCTACAGGCGAGTTGAATGGATTGAAAAGCAGACGGTGCACGGTGGGTCCGCAAGTGAACTGCAAGAATATCCTCCGAATAGACGGGCCAATTTCCACCAACACTTGAAAACGTATTTTTATTGCTCAATTATTGGCCGTAAAACACCGGGACTCGACTCCTAAAAACATTGCCCACTTTATGGCGTCTGCGAATATAATGCAGACAAACTATAGACTTCTTTGTGGAGTAATACTTTCTCAATCGATTTGAATGTTAAACTAGAATGTTTTCTTTTAAACCTATAACTTTAGCTTGGGCATCTTTTATACACGAATATGTGATTTAATATTCCACATTTAAATCCACAATTGCTTGAAAACTTCTATGACTTAGAAATATTTCAATATATCATCTTATATTTGTCACGTATTTTTCTGGTTACATAAAATTTAATGCTAAATTGGTTTATAAAATTCAAAATGAGCAAATCAACCAATCTCATGAATGCATTTGTGTAAACTCATTAGTCGACCCACTGTCCACAAACCACAAACAGGGCAGCCAGCGTTTTGACAGGTGGTCCGACCGACTTCACCCTCATCGGCCAACTGGCGTAAAATAAACCATAGGCCACAATTGATCAAACTCGAGTGCCGAAAATTTGCGCAAATTAATGCCCGGCCCCAAATTGATAGTAAAATATTTTGGTCCTTTTTTTTTTGCGCTGCTGGGCTGTGGCTTTCGTTTTTTAACGCTCCATGCATACTTTAGCCGTAATAAAGTTGGCCGCCCTAACCACAAATAGAATTTTTGGCGCTTTCGGTCGCTCCACTACGTGAGTATTAGTTTGTGTGTGTGTGAGTGTGGTAGTGTGCCAGTGCCTGCAAAAGTGTGTGTGAGTGTGTGTGTGCAAATTGCACTCCCATCGTGGCATCATTACATATTCAAAAAGGCAGCGCACGTAGAGCATTTTTATGAAATTTTACTCGCTTCTAATGTAATCGTTATGCCTCAGTTCTTCGTTCTCCGTTCTCCATTCTCCGTTCTCAGTTCGCATCGCCGGCTGCTGGTTGGTCCTCATCCTGGGACTGTCATTTAAGAACACATAAAGTAAATGTCCTGTGTTTAAGCTACAGCTACAGACGCACTAACGAGATATTGCCTGCCAGGCTGCCGAAGAGGATGGGGAAATGAGGATGTGGGGCATCCAGGGGTTACGCACAATTTGGCGAAATGTGTTCGCTAATTTCTGTTATTTTGCAGAGCTTTAGATCACTGTAAGAAAGCTAAGGAACAAGTGTTATACGAGCGACAAAAGCTTTTAGAACACTGTTAAAAGCTGGGTTGAGCTTAAAGGACTCTCCTTAAATTTTTAAAAAGCTTAGCATCGAAGGAAAAAGCTAAAGTGAGCTTCGTCTATCACTAAAAGTTTAAAAGCCCTACATATTTCGGTCAACTATAATTTGTCTATAAAAGCACTATATATTTATTATATTTCCTATCATAGAAAGTCTAATTTTCCAATTCCATTTCCCTAGAAAGTATTAAAGCTTCCCGAAGGTCTCTGCAAGGTAAGGACCAAGCTTTTCAGCTTACAAATTTCGAAAATAGATGTCCTTCTTGTAGAGAAAAAGTCAAAATATATAAAGTCTTTTTAATATATAACATGATTTTAAATGAATCGTAAAATATTTCTCAAATTAAAAGTAACAACTTCTTCAACTTAAAGCTCAACGACTCTTTAAATAAAACGGGATATTAAGAACCGTAAAAACACACACTTAGGTGGTTTCTTGACATCAAGAGCTCAAGGGATGGATGGTATTTGCCTTTCGAATAAAATCGGCAATAAATTAAATGAAGCGCATAAACACCCTTTGAGCCAGGAAACAGATTTACCCAGAATTTCCGAGAGTGTCCCACATAAGGACACGCGTGCCACGCTTCACTCCCTCAAATGATGCGAAAGCAGCAGCTACAATAAATAAATATGAAATCCCCACTAATTGAGTGCGATTTTCGAGCATCAATTTCATAAGGCGCACACAAAGCGGCAACAGAATTGAAAAAAGTTTATTTTTATATTTTCTCCCCGGGACAAAAAGCAAAGCTGGGTTGAAAGTAGGGAGGAAAACATGGAATAAATATCAGAAAAAAAGGACTCACTGGCACTAAAAAGCTGTTGTTGCCAATCATAGCTATATATATATATATATATTTATTCTTTTTATGCAGGCCTTCTCGGACCCAAAACCAACAAAAAGGATAAGGGCACTTATGACACAGCAACCCATACTCTTTCGAAACAACTTTCTGCCCCTGATGGATGATTAAATTCGCATGAACAGAAATTAGGCTGAGGGAAACCCAAAAAATTGTTCATATTTCTCCAGCGATTTTAAGGAAGGGTAACTGCCGTTCGAACATGGCCCGAATGGCTTTTCTATTTTTGTTTACTTTTTCGCATATTTCCCACCGCACCAGCCCAGTTCACTTCAGCTCAGCTCGGCTCTGGCTGCTCTCGTTCCTCCGTCCTCAGTCCTCGTTTTTTCCTGCATTTTTGCAGCTGCTCTGAAGAGAACTCAATAACAAATTATAACGTATTATAGCCATGGCAAACTGTTGCGTTGCTTAGCAATCGGCAAAGAGCGCCCCCAGCCTCCATTTTCAGGCAGAACCCATCCCCAAAGAACTTTTCGTTCGTTTTATGTTTTTTTTTCTTCTATTTTTTTTTTTTTTTTGCTGCCAACTATGCTGCCAGCAACAAAGTTGCCATGGGTGACGTGGATGATGATAATGATGCTGGTCCAGCCTCCAGCCCCGCCCCCTTTTTGTTCCGCCCACTTGTGATATTTTTGCTCTTAAGCTGGAGTTGTTGACGAGGTCGTTTTGTGTTGATTGCCCGTACCCCGACTTTGGTTTGAGTTTTTGGCTCGAAAACGAAACGGGGAAGAGATGAGAATATGAAGTGCTTCATAATTTGTACCTCTTATTTACCTTGTTTTTTAGTTGTTTACTTCGTGTTTTTTTTTCTCCGCCTCCCTTGTTGCTTTTTTTCTTTGTTTATCTGCTGATAAAGTTGCGTTTTTAATTATGTGGCATATATAGGTTTTTCGCAACTATGGCTGGGCAAAACAAAGCCGAACAAATTGTTTTACAAAGTATAAATTAGTTATGAGTTAACTGATAATTGGAAGGGATATGGGTGGCTTCCTTTAATCAAGTAGAACCAAGAATTCCGATTTGCAACAGGCAACGATTGAAATGGAAGGAGGGAGGGGGAGGAAAATCCAACGCTTTCCCAAATCCACAGCCCAAACAAGCAAAGCGCGCTCAATAAATCTGCTGGCCAGTGAGCCGTAAAACGATGCTCGATGCTATCGATGACTTTTCTGAATCCCCCACCATCTAACCCCCCTTCCCCTTTCCCCTCCCCCCGCCACTGATTAAATGATGAATTTATGATTTCACCCCACAACACATGCACAAAGGAAATGGGGAAAAGCAAACTTTAACTATGCATTTCTTTTCGTGTTCTCTGCTGGAAAGGCCAAGCTTTGGGCATCGCTTACCTGGCTGCCTTCCCTTCCTCCTTCCCTTTGACCCTTTTTCCATTGGGTGCATGCAACACATTTTCCAGCTGCCTTGCAATCCTTCTTTGATGCAGTTATGCGTGAAAATCGTAGAAATATGAGAAATATTTGATTTGTTTATGGCACAAGTGGCTAGCACTTTAGATTTTCGTTTCGAATTTCCCAAACCCCGCAAACTCCTTCCCCTCGTTTTCGTTCCCGTTTCGATTTAGATTTGCAGACCTAGAGTCAGATTTTTACTTAAAATCAATAAGCCGAAGAGCTGGCTGGCTGTGCGCAATTTGGCGTGTAATTTAGCATGTAACGATGATGGCCATAAAGGACGATGACGTTGGGGAAGAGGAAAAAGGACGAGGATGGTTGTCCTGCCGCTGAATACTGCCCCTTTCATTGTTGAACATTTATTAGTTTGACTTGCCTTTGGCATTATGCATTTATGCTTCATTGATGCGCGATTTCACTACAACTTTTTCGCTAGTTACTCCACTTTTTCTCTCTTTTCTCAGTTTTTTTTTTATGCCATCCCTGCCTGAGCTCGAACTTAAATTGTCAATTTATGGACGTCGTAGTCGGCGAAAGTATTTTCTCATAGTAATTCTATGCTCGGCTGGCTTTTAGACAACTTTTTCTTGAGCTGAGCAAAAATTTTAATAAAGTTAACAACTTTATTGAAATCATAAAAAGTTTCACCCCCTTTTTCCTATCTGGCCGCCTCTTCGCCTGACTTTTTTCTATATAATATTTGATTCATAACTTTTCGTATTCCTCTGTGAGTTTTTATTGAAGGCTTTTTCGACACTTGGGTCGCTGTTTGGACCATTTTGCACATTTGATGAGAAAATTCTTTTGCTAATTATGTCTGGTTCGTTGTGCACACGCCGTCCCAAAAGGAGATGCCCAATATCCTTATATTTCCTCGGCCTTACCTCTCAATAAAACGGCAATTTGTAAAATTTCAAACATTTTTGCGGCTTGTTTGCGTTGCCCTTTCCAACTATTTTCTTGCATGTTTGGGCTTGGAAAATGGAATATGAGGGTTGAATGCAAGGCGACCGTCAGTCTGGTATTATTAAGTTTTCCCTCAATGGAGGACCAGTCTCTTTCTATATTCGTCCTTCAATATAAAATCCACAGCGATCTTCGCTTCATCTGTGGAAAATACCACTCACACTCGGCATCCGAAGGCATAATTAAAGGCAGTCCGTCAGGATTGCTTCTTCTATTGACTGCCAGCCTTGAAATGTGCCACAAAAATTTAAATTCGATCAATCAGAGCTGCGCAGACAGACGGGAACAAAATGCCAAGTTGAACGCAGCGCGTCAATGCCAGCGATGCTGTGAGGAAGATGGAACTAGAGCTACCAAGAAACATTTGAGAAAATTGATTTGATTTGATTTTAGATTTGCCACTCGCCCTATATAGCAAACAGAGAACGAGAACGCCCGGCTATATACATGAGTAATTCGCATTTTCAATCAAATGTACAGACAGAAGTCGGTTGGCGGACGGAGGGGACGAGAAAATAAATTGCTGCATATTTTCGTAAGCCTCCGCTCTGGCCCAAGAAATTTCAAATAAATTGATTTAATTTACAAATATATTTCGCATTTGTGTGCATTTGCGAAGAGTGTGTGTGGTTTGTCAAAAGAAATTAAAGTAATATATGTCTGTGGATGGAATGGAGAATGGGAAGGAGGGGCGTCGGCACTTGATGACTTTGTCTGTCAACACTGCGTATGTGTAATAATCTCAGCTCTAGTGAGGCCCGAGCAAATGTAATTAATGTACAATTGAGTTTTTCATTTTATATAGTGTTCACTTCTGGTTCGGAATTCTGTTTACCTTTGTTGAACAAATGAAAATGCATTTAATTCATTTGTTTTCTAATTTGTCTATGGTAACTGAAGCCTGAGATTAAGCTTCTTAATTTGCTTAAAGGTTTGGTATTCATTTCAGCCGAAGTGATTGTTAAATTCCTTCTGGTGAAATTCGAAATTTAATTGGTTATTCTTATGAGTTTTTACTTAGCACTTTAAAATGAATTAATAAGTTGTTAAATTTATGAAAAACCGTTGAGTTCCATTCAATTATTTGTGTTATTGAAATACAACACTTACAATATCTTGGAATTCGGATAGCAATATGTTTGTGTTGAGTTTCGTGCTTATAAGTAATTTTGGCGAAAGCTTCGTATAATTACGCTGACGAGGATTTTTTCTTTGATGAGTCAGTCGCATTTCATTTTGTAATTGATCTCCTCCTGCGAAGGCAGCCCGCAGGGTAATAGCGCCGTAACCGCAGCCATAAGGAATATTTCTGGCAAACAAATCTGCATGTCACTTTGGGGTCATGTCAGCCCGGCAGGTTGCAGCTTCCAGCTTCCATTGCTCAACTCATCTGGCAGTTGCTTTTAGCCAGCTTCCTCCCTTTACGCCATTCGCCTTCCGTTGCCAACGTTCGTATTCTTCGGTTTTTTTCTCCTCTTTTTCGTTCGAAACGCCTTGCAATTTCTTGCTTGCCCCACACAGCCTCTCTCTGTGTGAAGTCTTCAGACCCCAAGATCCATTCACATCCCCCATCTTCATCTGCAGCTTGGCTGTTGCTTTATGCATGACATTTAATCAAGTTGACGACTGCATTTGATGCCACAAATATTTCAAAATGACGCAAGACAGCTGGAGGTAGGTGTGCCGCCGCTTGTGGGTGTGTGTGTCTATGTGTGTGTGTGTGAGAAAAGTTGCATATTAAACGCAGACAGCAACCCAAAGGCTGGCAGCGACTTTTGCCACAGTTAATGCAATTTCCCGTGGCCCCGCCCCACATCGCCTGCTGTGCGCGATAATTCAAGCGGAAACGGAAGTGCCAACGTCAAAAGCCGCAGGCAGCAGCAGAAATTTAACAAAATGGAAACTATTAAATGCACTGAACTCCCTCGTCTTCGGCGAGGTCTTCTCTCACCTTTTTTTTCCGTTTCGGCCACATGCATCAGTTTCATTGACCGCAGAAGCTTCTACCCACGATCACAAATTGCAGGACGTTCGGGTTTCTTTTCTTTGGGGAAGTATTCCCAAGATTGTGGAGGAGCATGGGTTAGCTTATTCAAATGCTTGCTGCTGCACTTAATGACAGCTGTCACAGCGTGTCCTGCGTGTCCTTTGCTCCTGGCATGCCACTCGGATAAATTATTTCATATAATAAACTCCGCAAGTTGGCAGTGAGCGGTGGGTTGAAAGATGACTTAATGAAAACCGCAAATTGTTTGAGTTTCTCTTCACCCCCGCCCCACCCATCGAAGGAAGGCCACACAACCTCAGTTTACCTCAAGCCGCACAATGCAAATTAAAAAATACCTGCCAACAACAAGAACAACAACGGGAACAGGAATGGTAAGAGTAACTCCTGGCGAAGGACCATTGCCAGGACGAAGGAGCAACTGTTAGCTGCGGCTTGTTATTAATATTTATCTTTGGTAATTTTAGGAATTTTTTAATAACAAAAGCCAAGTGAAATGTTTTCTGCATTTTGCCTTTTGTTTGATACCAGGAATTGCCTCCGTTCTCCGCTCTCCACTCTCTGTTTTCCCCCTGAGTTGCACATTACTCCTACCTTGGTGCACCTTGAAGTAAATGCGCCTGCGGGTTCTGCCGAGAATCGCCTGGGCTTTCTGGACTTGAACGGACTGCAAAAGCTGTTGCCAAAGTCGAAGGGCAAATATTTGCCCAGTTTTGCATTGGGAAAAGTTTTGCGGCTGCTGCAAAACTTACTTTTCTGCGGTTTAAATTTTAAATGCTGCTCCTCCGGGCAGGTAAAACGACCCTGAAAGATAAAACGCTGCCGCTCTCTCCTTGCTAAAAACAACACACTTTCCCGATTGTTTTTACATTTTTTCTCTGTTCTCACATCATTTTCCACTCGACTGCAGCCTGTCACTAATTATCCACGGCATCTGCAATATCAGTTCATCAATACTTTGGCGAAGCTTAGCTCACTGAGTTGGCAACGTGTACAAAAACAGCCTGAATTTCACGCTGCAACGAGCTCCTCCAGGCCAAATTTACTTGCTATCAATTAATGCAAAAAAAAAAGAGTAAGAGGAGAAAAAGCGATAGTTAATTTTAGAACTTTTTGGATGGGTGGTAGACTCTCATAAACTCAATCATATCACCACTTGCCTGCTTAATGTGCCATGCAGTAAATATTCCGCACGCAGGCGGGAAAATTCGTGGGTGGTGGGTGGTTTGGGTTGATTAAGGGGTGTGAAAACCGCACGGCAAAAAATGCATAACTCTCAGTGCGTTCGAGTGGTGCATATATGCATCCTTCCAGCACGGAAGACTTCACAAAGCGTTGCAATTAACGTGGCCGAGACTCATTCGAGCAGCAACCGCAGTCCAGTCATTGGCATTGGCTTAATTTCCATGGACTCCCGACTCTGGCCTCGACTGCTCTGGTCGGGTCTGGTCTGGCCTGGCCTGGCCTGTTTATCTTGTGCGTTGAGTTTTCGTCTACCACATACAGAAATTCGGAAAATACGCATGGCAAAAGAGCTATTCTGTTCTGTACATTGCGTATACGCAATGTGCGCTAGCTTCCGCCGAGGCAATAATCCATAATAACAATGGTTTCGTGGAAGGATCGCAAAAGGGAGAGGGAAAGCGGAGTACACAGAGTGCACGAGGACTGAAAAACAATACACGGCATTGATTGTGCGTCCATCGCTGGCTGTTTCTCGTTGATTTTAAATGCCACGCATGCCAGCGAAGAGCACTTGACTTTCAAGTTGTTTCGTTGTTTCGTTGTTTCATAAACAACCCAGGCGGAATGCCAGGATCATATCAATTATATGCACTGCTTATTAATTAAGTTTCGGCGCAACTGCTTGAGTTCGCTGGCTGTATCCTCTGGATTTTAAGCGTATCATTCCCATTCCTTCCCATTTGAGACCTTTTCTAATTAACTCCTCCTCTTTTCGCACAGAACTGCGAGCGGAAACTATTTGCGGCAATTATTTCGGTATTAAAACCCAACCGCACATGCAAAACTAAACTATGCTGGCAAAAATCTGGCAGTTTATGTGCAGCAGATCAAGAGCGGCTCGTAAATTATTCCTGGGTAGCAATCCTATGGGAAGTAAACGCCGCCCCCATTGAGAGTTTTCAACTTGGCTCAACTCGATTTAGAAAGTCAAGAGGGCCGAGAGAAAGAGCCAGTGCAAACATGTTAATAGGTCTTCATAATAATTCAACTTTTGCCGGAAAATCACGGAAAGAGTGGGGGAAAAATATCTGAAATAATATTGCAGACAAAATTAGTCGGAAAAATAGTTAAGCCGCTTTCGGCTCGACTGCGTTTCGAGTGGATCACATGTTGAGATGGCTGTGGTTTCAGAAACTCAAACTAACCAATATTTTCAGCCAGATTAGCACTGCTTGAAGGGTTTGCAAAATCTAAAAAAATAATATTTCTTTTATCATGTTGAAGCAGATAAAGGCAATTAAATACCATTCCGATTATGATTTAAGTATACTTTAGCTAAGGCCATTGAAATCGATTTTGGATTTTATTTCTTCTTTATAAGTTATAAGCTTTTAACAATTTTCACTTTAAAACGGTTTTTATATTAAAAACTTTACTCCGCACTTATCTTTTGTAATCCGATAGACTTGTAAAGGTCGTATAATGGCAGATGTTTCGTTTATAGACCGCCGTTTCTTGGTAATTATTTTTTCGATGAAATTGTTTTTCCGACGATTTGGTAAAATGACCTACCGTACACAATTAATGAATTCTTTTATGGCCGCACTCAACTTGTACTTCCTTTAATGTTGCTCGAAAACGACTGAACAAGTTTTTTAATCGCTTAAACCTATTTCTGTTTTCGTTACAGGTAAGTGCCGCGCTGCGCCTATTCATTAACAAACTGTAATTAGTGGCCCAGTGGTTGGACTGGGGTTAAATGGATGTTATTGTTATGTCCCTCGCCGGGCTCCAAGTATATGCAAATTAAAAGGCAATGGAAAATTTATTACCCGCAGGCGCGTAAAATTTATAGCCGCAGGAACTTATGGTGCCGTTTCTGTTGCCAAGGTGCTGCTCTTTTTAGCGAAAAATCTAATTAAAAGACAATTGAAAAGTGCTTAAGCACATGAGTCTCGGGTATATAATTAAAGGAAAGACCGCAAAATGTTTGGGAAAAAAGGGAGTCAAAGAAGGACTGCCAATTGGCACGCTTCGAATAAATAAAATATTGAATATGCCAATGTATTTATTGCCATTAGGAACATGTGAGTGGAGTTCTTGTCTAACTAAGTATCTGTACGCGTGTGTGTTCAGTAAATTAATTACTTTATTCGAGTATCAAATAAATAAGAGGGAGCTGCATAGAAGTGAACCCGTGAGTTGATCATCGAAGGCGATGGTTCGTGAGGGAAGATTTCGTGAAATGGGCTTGCCTTTGGAAGCATTTTGTTAAACTTGCGAAACTCCCATTGTTTGGCCATCCCAAGAACAAGATGGAGACCAAGAAGCTCGACCGAGGCGAGCCCAAGCCAACCAAAGCTATTGCAATTAACTTGTTTTTCAATCTCGAAGCACGCCTGGTTTCTATTTGCTTCCTGCTGTTGTTGTTCCATCCCAGCCAGCCTCCTCTTCTCGGTCTATTGTTTTACAGGTGCTTTTGGGCTGGCTCTTACTCTTTGTTTTTTGCCATTGTTTACCTACATTTTGGGTGGCAAAGGGAGGACAGGACTGGGAGAATCCTGGGTGTGGGCAAAATCTACAAAAATAATTGCCACGGCAGGCAGCCATTTGCCATTTGGTGCGCTTTTAAGCTTCACTTAAATGAAATTGTAATGAAATAGAAATGAAAATGAAAATGTATTTCTATGGCTTGATGTTTGGCCCCCTCCTTAGGGCGTGCCAACGCCTGTCCCTCTCATCCACTTCCGTAATTGCTGGGGATAAAAGTTGCATTTAGTTTTAATTCAATTAGTTCTGTTGTGTTTCCCATTCGAAGTTTTTCGGTCCTCTCCCCGAGACTTGTAATGCACTTTGTCTAAGCCTTGCCGAGCAAAGGCTGCAAGGTGAATGCGAAACACAAGCCGACGCTTATGCTTGCTAATAAAATTCATAGCGCAGTCGGCCCTAATTCCGGGTTTCAAATTCAATGTTCAAGAAACATAAGACTTTGATATGGTTACCCAAAAAAAATTGATTTAGGGTGAACTTTTTTTACTCCATGTATAAAAGGGTTGCATACCCAAAGTAAAATGTTAATAATAAGAATAGAAAACTTATGTTCGCTATACTCTTAATTCTAATTAATACAATGCAATCAAATACGAAAATACCAATTGCCTTTCCAATCTTTCCATTAAGCTATTTTTCAAAGTGTTTAATTTTTGAATATATATTCCCTGCTTTGATTTTTGCCTCAAAATTTAAAATTGAATAAAATAAAAAATTATTTTTTAAATGCACTAATTGTTAATCAACTTACAAGGTTTAATACTTTTTCTAAAGAAATAACCTAAATGAAATATAGAAGAGAAGCTATAAATTGAATTTGGATTTCAGGGATCAATTGAGGCTGCCTTGTCTGAATTAAACTCAATGACTTGCCTACGTGTGCAGTTATTAACACACACAGGACCATAGACACACACACACTCGCACTCTCACACATGCGCCGGCAGACGCATGCATGTGCCTCACCCACACTGATGTACATCATTAGCATGGCCATTGTTTTCGCACAACAATATGCTTATTATCTCCAATTTCCGGGCAAAATGCATAACAAATAAAAACAACAACAACGTTGGCTGGCAGAGAGCACGAGTGCGAGCGAGACAGAACGGAAAGTGCAGAGTGGCAGAGCGAGAGAGCGAGAGAGAGGGGGAGGGAGAGATGGTTTATGGATAGTGGCAGTCGAAACGTAAAGTTTGCATTTCATGGCAAGCGCCTAACTTTGGGTACTTAAGCCTAAGCCTCCTCCGGCTGAAAACCGGGCAGATCCGAGCGAAGTGCGCTGCAACCGGGGCTTTGGGCCAACAATAAGCGCGCTAATTGAGGATAATATGTGCGCATGCAATCCTGCCGAAGGATCCTACGCTGACATCCAACCAAGTGGCAAAAGACGACTCCACAGCCGCAATTTTCTATTCCGTACTCTCGCCCGCAAAGATACAGACACTTATTAACATCGCATTTATACACATTTATACATACATATGTGTGAGTGCGTGTGGTTGGTTTTTGGGCCACCCTAATCCGCCTTAATTAACTGCCAAACGAAGGAATTCGTTTGATGTCAATGGAGCCGTAAAAAAATCTCATTAAGTTTGCTTAAAAAAGTAAAGCAAAACAGGAAAATATTTGCAGAGAATAATTTGCGTATGACACGAGAAGAAAAATGAGGGAGTGAGTGGGCGTGGCTGCTACTTATGAAACTCTTAATTTTCGTGTGGCACTCGGCATATGGCCGATTTCCCATGGACCGACATAAACTACGGCTTGCCGCTAACGAAGTCACAAGATGATATCTCACCCACCTCGTTGCCAATATCTCATTTTGCCAGGCGATGGCCAACCCATGGCCAACTCGGACGACAGGCTCATCAAACTGTTTTACAGCTCATGTGACATTTTAATTGAAAACCATACGCAAATTGGCTTTCCAAAAAATTTCCACCGGCCGAGCCTTGTCCATTAATATGACGCATACGCAACGTTGTCTCGGTTGCCAGCTGCCCTTTGCTGTTGTCATAAATATTTTGGTAGACTCTCCTCTCTCCCCTCCTACTTTCACCACCCCGTGTCCTTGCTGCTGGGCGTTTAATTTTCAACGTTTTTGGCCAGGGCCATGTTTGCCGGGCCATCATTGCGGTCAGGGCATAAATCATCAATGGGCCAAGGCCCTACAGCGCAAAAGCTGAACGAAATGGTAGGTCGGATTTCGTCGTCAACAGGCCTCGCATCATTTTATTGAAAATTTTACCTGATTTATTGGCCAGAAAATCAGGATGAACTTCAAGCTCATTCCAGGCGCTTAATTTGATATTGAGTAATGATATCAGTTGGTTCGCTCTTAAGTTTATCTTTCCCTTAACAAAGTTGTCTCCACTGGAAACACAAACAAAAGCTAACCCCATATTCAAGTCGATTAGGCCCTCGAGAGGCCTTCCCCGCGTCGCCAAAGAAATAATTATTGATATGATTAAGGCGAAAAGCGTGGGCAGAGAGTTTTCCAAGGGCCTGATAGTCGAGTCATGGCACTCCAGGCTGCACTTATCGTAAGGTAAATAAGCCACTTGTAACTCAAGTGGAGCCCAAAACGAAGCTCTCGGCCTGTGTGCACGGCCATGTATTTTTAATATCCCACCTCAAGTGTGTTCTTCAAGAGGCAACGAAAGAATAAAGACACAGACATACAGGGGAAGCACACATCCTTTTGCCCCTTTTCGGTGGTCGTTTATCGGCCTTAAAGTGTTCGCAGTTCGCAGGCCAACGAATCGGAGACGGGAAACGGGTTCTTCTGGCGAATCGTTCTTCCTGCGCCCTCGGGACTCATAACCATAAACGGTTCATCTTGCGGTGGCCTGTTTGGGGCATTCCCGTCCTCTGACTGCCAACAAAACGAAATTGGTGCATTTAAAGGCTTGCGGAATCGGCCTTAAGATCTGTTTAAGGCTAATGCGATGGCAGCTTGTGTGTGTGAAGCGGTCCAACTAAACTACTTATCCTATTACCACTTAAATGCGAAACGGTTTCTTTTTGTCATAATGCATCTGTGTTTGAATCGACCTAACTCGTTGTGTGTTGTTGGCCCACCTTGACATTTTGGCTTTGGCTCCTCGACTGGCAGCTCGACTCGGGGTAACAATTGCACTGGCTGCTAGCGACTGCCAACAAAAGCCGGCAAAAAAATTAAAAGCAACGATAATATGCCAGTTGATGAAGGCAATCATCGGTATAATGATGATGAAGATAATGCAGAAGCAGAAGCGCACGACTGCGACGCTGCCAATTGAAAAGTCTGCTCCTGTCTATTTTTCTTTCTTCCTTTCTTGCTCGCTTATTTTTTTGTGGCTATACTCCTCGACTTGCTTGGCTTTGTTGGGCGAGAGAGCTCAATTATGAAAGAAACGTTTATGCGAAAATTGCTGGTTAATTGCGCTCCGAAAGCCAGCACCACCCTAAACCATTACGAAATTGAAGTGGCCCGAGGAGTTTGGCTCAATTAAATTACTTGTGATTTAAATTTTAATTGTAGACGATGCAAATTGTCCCGCGGCTATCACTGTCAGTTTTCTACACTTTTTTTTTGGATTGAGGGAGAGGGAAACTCTGACAAAATTTGCATAATAAGCATTGAAAATGTTGTAGCTGCGAGGCATTCGAAGGGAAGAACGGCGGTCCTAAAATATATTCCTTCGATAGCGACACACGCGAGAGGACAGGTTTTCGCCAGAGAAGTCTGGCAGGATCTTCGATTATGGTAGAAGGCAGACTGATAGACCGACTGCCTGGTTCTCCATGTGCCTTCATTTTCCAGCGGACTGAGCAAGTGCCATCGCCTGAGTGGAGTTGCCACTGACAACAAGTGGCTGGTGGAAGCAGGAGCAAATTCATTATAATTTATAATAAGCAACAACGCTGACAAGGACGACAAAAAAATATACGACAGACAAACATACACACACACATGGATGTGATGGCAACAACAGCGGGAATATAACCAATAATGAAGCTCATCATTATCCTGTGCACAAATCCAATTTGATTATGTTAATACACGTGGAAAAGGAAAATGCTTTCGCAATTGCAATTGCTATTGGCGCAGTTCGCTCTCTAACCAACTCGCTCCGCTTTATTTGTAAGCAGACGCGATTCCCCAGAGACACCGAGCTTCACTTCAATTTTGAGCTTTGATTGAAGTTGGCCGGGCCAACAGCCAATCGAGAGACAATCGGCGGCAATCCATCGCAGCGGAAGAGTAAAAATGTTTAAATAAATGCATGAGGCTCACTGGCCTGGCCGTTGACTGCATCCAAATGGATTTTGGGACCGGAGCGGAGCACCAACCGCATTCTAATTAAACGCCCTGACTTTTGGGGGCCTAGACAACCGCATCGCAGGATGTGCGACCAATGTGACAGAGCCTTAAATGTCACGCCTCTGGCAGACAGACAAAAGCTGCAGCTGCAGCTGCAAACTGCAGACGGGAGAAGGCAGTCGGCAGACGGCAGAGTGCAGCTGGACTGCACTTGTGTGTGCCGGCCAGGCTTACATAATCCCGCCTTCTCGGGTCCTTTGGCCATTGCGTAAATAAATTATATTTACGCAAATTCGCACTCCAAAAGCGTGGGACGTGAATGCTGCCTGTGGTGGAAGCGGAAGGGTTGCGGCGGGGGAAAAGTGGAGGCGTGTGGCACAATGACGACGACTGCGAGTGACATGATAACATTTTGGCCTAAAATTGGCAACTACAACGAACCGGGCCCAGACAATGGAGTGGGGGGCATTTAAGGGGGTGCGGAAGTGGCCTTCATTGTTAGTGCTCGTAATTGGGTAGCAACAATTTATGCGAAGCGCTGGAGGGACGTGGGCGGGATTCGGAGGTCCTAACATGAATTACAATTCTGCTCGCCACACGTGACGCACAAGTCGAGAGGAGCTCAACCTATAATCTTGTGCACCTTTTAGGTACTATGATTTATTTATTCCACCGATTTAATATATAAAGCAGGGATTTGAGAACGATTTATCTGTTTTGTTAATGACTCTCAATCTGCGATTTAAAATCATTTATATTATTTACTAAATCAAGCAATCAATTCATACCTTTTTGAATTAATTGTAGTTTTATTATGTTATATACTTTTTAAATTGGTCCCAATTTATTATTAAATTTTTTAAACGTTATTAGTCGTTCTTTTTATTAGGTTAATTCATTCTCGTTCTTTAAATTTCTACATAGTCTAACTAATTTGTAAATAAATGAAATGCAGAAATAAATGAATGAATGACTTAATAAGCTACTGAAACATTTGCTTATAGCTTTTTGTCCTTTTTCCTTGTCTATAAATGATTGAGCTTAGCGTTGAGCAGACCAAATTTATACAAGAATCTCAACTGCAAGACTTAGCTGCTGTCTGCGATGTCTTTAAGCGAATTTTGTTTGTGACACAGTTTCATTTAATCGCTTCTTTGGCGCCAGTCTGCAGTTGGAGGCAGCCGGCAGGCGAAAGGATTCTGTTCGCAGGATGGCCCGGGTGGGTGGATCCAGCAATTGGAATAATAATGAATGCCTTCATTATCATAGCCTTTGTTGTTGTTATTGCCCGAGCTGGTGCTTTTGGCATTGTTTACCCCTTTTCGGTGGCGTCGCTGCTGGCCTCGTCCTGTCTGCATTTGCTCCTGCCTCCTGGAAATGCAAACCGCGTTGAGAGACAGTATGGCCTTAAGGCCGCCAGAGTTCCGGTCAATGTATGTACATATATACACAGATATGCGAATATATCTGTTTTCGTCCGCTTTCATGGCGCCTGCACTGATTGCACTGACAGAAAATGCGATGTAGTTGGAGGGGAGCAATGCCTTTGGCTGAGATCTAAGGGGACGACTGCCTATCAAATCGGAGTGGGTAGGAAACCCCTTGAGCCCCGGATTCAAGTCCCCCAACTCCATTTAACCTCAGCTGCGACCAATGCATTTAATTATAATTCAGCGTGTGTTGCCTTAGTGGCATTTAATATATGCACACGATGCATCACGGCAACAAAAGCACCGACATCAACTGCAACTGAGGTCGGGGCTTCCCAAAACAACGCGAAAGGCGAAAGCGGATGCAACGGAAACGGATGTTTGGGTGTTGCACATTGTTGCTGCTATATCCCATGAGTATATGTATGTGTGTGTGTGTGTGTTAGTTTCCTTCGGCATTGTGGATAGAATTGCTTACTAGGTGTTAAATTTATGCATTTCGGATGGATGGCAATACAACAATGTAAACGATGCACCTCTACATGTGACATATGAATATGTATGGCTATTATTTGCGAGCATACCCATTGTCATTTAAAGAATTTAATAAACTCTTGGGCTGCCTGAGGAGTGAGTTTGGGTAAAAGGCCAGCGATAGAGTGGCGATACGGCTACGTGTTCTTTCAATCATCAAAGAGATAAAAAGCAAAAGACGTCGGCGTCTGCCAAATTGCAAATAAATTGCAGAAATTGAATCAAATACGCATGCAATTGCAAACAAATAGATCTGGAGTTGGACCAAAACCAATAGGAGCCGCAAAAGGAGCAGAAGTGGGCGGAGGAGATCTGGCTGCTAGACAAACACGCCGGGACTCTCGGCCGTCCTGCCTGCCAGGATATTTGTTGCAAAAAAAGCAATTTTATGCTTGCAAAGGCATGAAAAGCCTTTGTTCGTGTCTATTTCACGTTAGTTTGGCGTCTGCGGCGGCGACTCGCATCCTCTGAACCCCCCTTCGTTTCTTCTTCTTCTGCGGAATGCCTCTGACTGTTGCATATGTTGCGCATACGCCACGTAGCCACAGGAAAAACGGAGAAGTTACTCTATACGGAAATACCCTTTATTCCGAGTCACAAAAAAACCCAGAAAAAAGGTTCAAATTAAAATTGAATCTCAGGCTACCATTTATTAATATTTAATTTGGTTTTTTACTTAAGAACAAATTTATATTGAAGATGATTAAGAAAACCATTTCATAAATTTGTTTTTTAAAATAATATTTTTTATATTTTTAAGTGTTTTATATAAAAGCTCCTACTTTTATTTTTTGGCATAATATTTTTTTTGTAGTTTCATTAATCCACATGTAAATTCTTCCCCTTTTTATGATACCTTTGCATTCGAGTACACCCCTTGAATAATTTCTGCACCCAGAGGATATCCTCGCAAAAAAGGCTGTTCAAGTTAAGTTAGCAGGCGGGAAATGAATTATTTATGAAGTGGTTGGCTTGCTCTGGTTTCTCCGCCGGTCCTGATTCTCCTGCCGCTGTTGTTCCGCACTCAACACTCTACACTCCACACTCCGCACTCAACACTCGACTCGAATCTGCTCGCAACTCACTCTTCGGCGGAGTTGGGCCTTTGTTACAGGAATGGGCGTTTTGCCGCCTGGGGGCTGGTGCAGTTTGAAGTGTTTTTTACTTTATCAATTGGTTGCTTTGCACTTATTTGCTATTTGTTCTTGCTCACACACACACACACACTCATACACGCATACACACACACTTGTTCAACCGCACGTACACAAACACACGCTGCATTTCCGCTTCCGTTTTTGTTAGACGAGCCTCGTTCTTTCTTTTTCAAACCCACGCCCACTTTTATTGGCAACTGTTGCGCTCTTGGGGAAGTTATTTATTTTATTTGCCCTGCTCCACCAGCGGCCACTCTTCCACTGCTCGTTTGCTAAAAATCAAAGAGGAAATTGAATTTGTTGTGAAAATTTATGTGTTCAAATGGAAATGTTGTTTGCCGTTGTTGCCGTCAATTTCCTGGACTTCATCTGCTCATATTTTTCCTTGGCCCTTCGGTGACCCCTTCTCTGATTAGTTGGGGTGGGCCAGCGAATCATCGTCCTGTTTCAGCCTTGCCACATCTCTCGCAAGGACCCAGATCGAGGAGCAGTCTAATCTCCGAGTCGCCAACAATTTTTCATGCCAGCGCACAGAAGCTTCTTGCCGCGTTCCTTTAAGTTGACAGCTTGTTGTTGGGCTCTTATTGCTCGGAAATTTATGCATGCATAGCGACAAGTGCAAGGGCACATATCGAGGGTCCACAGGCCGAAGTCCTGGGGAGTTTAATGGCTTGTGCCTTGTTGAATGTCATGCGATAGTATGTTATCGATAAGCCGCTTTAGTCAGCTGCGAAAGGCTTAAAGTCGGCAAGGATTGGGAAGGCAAAGCTGTGTTGAGTGGATAAAGCTGCTGAGCTGTACGACCTCATAACTTTAAAGAAAGCTAAGACAAGAAATTAGGATTTTTTAAACTTCTTATATATCTGAAGGGAAATCTAAAGACTCCAAATGTGGTGGGAATTAATTTATAATATTAATTTAGTAAATATATAAGATTCATAGCGATTAAACGTTTGATTTTACCTTCATTGTGTTGAATCAACTTTCAAATTAAATAAATTTAAACTGATATTAATAAACTGCAATCGTAATAAAACACAATTCGTTCAAATATTTACTAACTCTGTTGGTTTTATGTAATTTAGCCATTTGTCATGCATCACTTTGCAATTTCTTTGCCATGTGGCATAATTTTTTCCTGCTCCCCTTTGCAGTTTTTTGTTTCGCAAAATTAATTAAACTAAATTAAATTTGATAGCGTTTACGCAACAAAATTACAGAAGGCAGAAAAAAAACCGAGTCAACCAACTTTTGCGATATTAAATTAAATTAACATGAGGCGGCCTGGGGATTGGGAATATATATTAAATTACTTATTTATCATTTTGCTGCAATTTGTAAAATTCACTCATTAATTTAATTAAAACCAATTAAATGAAATTGTCACTGTCATTTCGGGCATCGATTTTCATCGCTGGCTTTTGCCGAATGCGGTTTTTCGGTCTGTTCTTCTGCTCTGCTCGCTGCTCTGCTGTTGGCCTGTGTGATTAAACATGAAGCCAAAAAGAGACGACGGGCCGCCAAATGGACAGACGCCTTGACAATTACATATTTCACATTGTACAAATTGCAGGCGACTGTTGGTCGGTCGGCCGCTTGGTTCGATGGCTGTGGTAATTTAATAACTTTGCCGTTTAATGAAGCGACATCAGCGACAAACAAGAATAAACAGCTGATGTCGAAAGATACTCGACCGGGGACACCGGGTGCTGTCAAGGTATTTTGTTCATTATTTATGACATTGCATTTGCGAAAGTATTTAAATAAAATTGAGTTAAGCACACACGTGCACCGTTGCCTCACGCATTAAGTATACGCCGCGTGCGCCGAGCAATTCACACTCGATTTAAGTTTATTACAAATGTAAGCGAGTACAAACAATGCCCGGAGTGCAGACTTCGTTTGCATTTTGATGGCAGCGGCTGGCGAAACGTGAAATCTGCTGCATAATTCAATTTCACAGGAACGGCAAAGTGTGCAAAAAGAAATCGAACCGAGCTGGAGTTGGAGTAAAGAAGAACTACGTCTTTTGGATATATTTTAAAAACCGACCAGTTCTCTGGAATTGGCGTTAAACGCCGCACTTCTCATTGTGAAGGATATATTTTGTCCGAACGCCAACATAACTCAATTAAGCTTTTGGTGAAATCCTTTTAACCCTCTTTTTTAATTTTTGCACAATTTGATGTCTTAATTAAATTCTGAAACTTTTAATACAATTTCGTGCCCGTGACATGGCAAATAGTTTCGTTGTGGTAGTCACATTTATTTGCTGATTTATTGCATTGTTTATTTGTTCAGTCCTCTTTCATAAAGCCATTCTGCATTTTGATTTAATTAATCTAATTTATCAGCTGGCAGGATGTAACCATATTTGCACCGCAGTGCTTGTTGAAAAGTGGGAGTCAGATAAAACGGCCTTCAAATGAAATATGCTTTTTATGGTAACTCTCCGATTTTCCAAGAAAAATACACAACAAAAGTTTTTGTTCACAAATAATAACATCATAACCGAATGCAAATTTTGGTTTCTATATTTTTGGTGGACTTCAGTTATTTGTTTTACTGATTATTTTTAAGCAAAAATATAAATAAAAAATACTTGTATTAAAATTATTCACAAAATAATTATTTTTACCCTAACCTCGAACCTTATTCATTAACAATGCACATTACTATTCTATTTTCGCTTTTTGGAGTTACCGCATTAAATGCGTGAAATAATTTAATGGAACTCTACTCTATCATTTTTATGTAAAGCATCCTCATCACTCCGATGGTATATTAAATTTGTGCAAAAAGGCTATAACCGCTTTTCCACACCCATTTGGAGTTTGCATGTCGTGTGTCAAGATGGCGAGGCAGTAGATTCCACGAGCCGGATCTCAAAGGCGCAATGCATGTGGACACAGGCAGATTATGGGGGCGGGATAGCCTTTGTTTGTTTGTCTGCCCCCCAAGGATGGGTTTTGCATGCATTTTTTTATTACGCTGACAGGACATAAAAGAAAAACATATATAAATGTCGGCGAAGGTGTTTACTGATGCCTTCCGCCTGGCTGCCCTTTTCTGGGGTTACCTGATCCAAAGAGCGGAGTTCAAGCTGCGGCCCCTGACTTTATATCCAGCAGCAACCTTTGCTTTTAGCATACTCCACACACACACTAACACACACACTAGCACACACACACTGAAAATGGCCGCCTCAGTTGCACACTTCCGTTGGCGGAAGTTGTATATGTTATTAGCCCAGCGAAGAGCCAAGTTTTGCCCCTTGACAGCTGGACAGACGGAAGCGTCAGGCTAAAATTATTGAATGAGCCCTTCGTGGAGTGAGTATGTGTTTGTGTGCCTTGGAGATCAAAAGTCTAAGTCCTTGACTCGACGCTTTTGTCAAGCTTCGGATGCCGCCTCCCTGCCTGCTATAAAATTAATATCCGGTGTAAATAAAAAATAAATTTCGGCCCCTCGCCGATCCACTCCCCTCGCTTTTTAAACAAGCATCAGCAACTTCCGCTGGCGGAGATGCTCCGCTCGCACTTTCCAAGTACATTTGTTTGTCTTAAGCCGGAAATTGAAAAAAATGCACAAATTCTGATGTTGTTCTTTGCTGCTTTGGCGAAAAGTTTTCGGTTTCAACTTTGCCTGCGAACGCCACTGACAACGCTCGGCTATATAATTATGTCACCACTTTATTGTATTTTTCAATTACCTTTAAAAATTGACAACAAAAGACCCTCGTGGGAGCGACCGACGGAGAGAGAGAGAGTTGGGCGCAAAGAGTCGCGCATAATAAAAATGCAAGAACGGCGAATGCAAATTACAAGGAATATTTAATTACGAAAAATTCGCATAATTATGTGGACTGACCAATGTGTCGTCCCTGCCACCACCCCGCACTATATGGCCACATAAATAAAGCGACATTGCGGCCACTGTCGTCCTTCGTCCTTTATCGTCGCCGCTTTCTGTGGGCCTGACGTCAGCGTCAATAAAAATGAGCAGCAAGCCATTGAAATGACGAAGGACCTCGATGGATTGGTGCTGTGCAGGCGGGCAACATACCTAACAAAATACCGGATGTATCAACTCAAACTACAAATTTTATTGGGTGTAAGCTGAAATGATAGTGCAGTAAAATTTGCCTAATTCCCTAAGTTCACGCCCAAAAATGTTTAATACTGCAGTTAACTATGTTTTTTTTACAGAAATTATATAAAAATAGCTGAAACAGTATCTTGGTAAACTAAAGCTCATCAAAAGAATACAACTTTATCATTCTAATATATGTTTTTTGTAATTAAATATAATTATTGTATATTATTAAATAAGGTATAGACTTATTTATTTATTCAAAATAATATTAAAATTGTAATATTAATTTTTAATGAAATGACATTTTTTTAACACTCCTGAACCCACTTTTTCAATGAGGTAAAAGCACCATTGTTTTAATGAGTCTCGAAAAGCAGTCGGGGTCGCAGCTTGCCATTCTGCAGGTCCAACGAAAATCCTTTGACTTTCTGTTCTTCCGGCCTCTTTTTGTGTGCTCACCCACGGGTCGTATGCGCAATATTTTATCAAGTTCGACTGCTTGGCTCGGACTTTATGGTCATCTGGTCGAGGGCTGGAGCTCATTATGATAATTTTGCGGTGCGGACGAAACACTTTCGGACTGGCAATTAAAAATCCGCCATTATGCAGACATGTTACAATCTCATTCGGTTGCAGTTTCTCTTCGATTTTTATGCAATTTTAATTTGAGTACACATTGTCATATAGCCGAATGTGCGGAGGAGAATCATCCGAGAAGAAGCAGCTGCAGCGATAAGAGTAAAAATTATTTAAAAATTTAATTAAAGCAGCTGCAGGAACCACAACACAACAGCGGCGTCGGCGGAGAACAGCAATCACGTTGTTGACGAGACGTAAACAACGTTGATGTTGACGTCGACTCTATTAAAATTTTCGCTTGATCAACAAGACAACGAAGCGCTGAGAAGAAGGCCGTGCTCCGTGTTGTTATTGTTATTTGTGGCGTCTGCCGGCGACGCCATTTTGTTGTTTGTTTGTTTCACCTTGTGAGTGTGCTCCCTTTGTTTACCCAGGGTCACAGGTCACAGGAGTCGCGGGGCAGAAAGGCGGTCGTGTTCGAGCAAATAATTATGAAATCTCCTTTGCCTTTGAAGCTGTCAAAAAAGGTTGTTAGCTTCACAAAAGCTGTTTACGTCGGCAGTGTGGAAAATATCACTATACAAAGGTCAATCAATTTCGACGACCGACGGCCAGATGGGAGTCTGAATTTATGTATTAAAAATATTTTTTTTTTGTCGATCAGTTTCTTTAAATGCAAAGAGAGTTGTCTAGCAAAACCAGTGGTAAATCATTCCAGAAAACTGGGGAGCAACTTGTCAAAAGTGTTGAGCTCGCCCTAGAGCCGCAAACCACTTGACAGCAAATTGTTAGCCCTGCCTTCGTTTTTTGGCAGCATCACAAATGCTGCCAGCATCGCTGGCCACATTCTCCCCGGCGCTCCCTCATTACCGATCCGGGGCCGAAAAACAAATTGAAAGGGCGAAGAAGCCCGACAAACAACTTCTTCTGGCCAATAAGTAAGCGAAACTTTTTCCTTATGTTTTGTGCAAACAAATGTGCAAACGGAAGTTCTACTTCTACTTCTTTGCCTTGCAGGTAGCCAAAGTTTGCCAAAGGCCAAATTGATTTGCAACATTGCAGGGGTCGCCGCCAAAGGAAGTGTGTGTGTATTGGTGTGTGTGTATTGGTGTGAGTGTGGGTGTGATTGTGTAAAGGGAAATATCCTCTATAATATTTCTTCATTTTGGCTGCCTTTGACGTGGCGGGTGGCCAATTAAATGGCTGCCATAAGTCAGGCAATCAAAGCCGAAGTCGAAATGCTGCGGCAAAAGGCGGAAGGATTCCCGCAATTAACTGGAATTGCAAATGCAAATAAGAACAATATGGAAACTTACCCACACTCAACGAAAGTTAAATACTCTTAAAACGATTATTTTCTTGGTGGAAGTGCACGTGCATGAAACGAATATATAATCCTTACGTTTTTCCCCAACTGCGAAAAAGAGAAAAATGAGAAAAGTGGCAAATTAATGCAGTCATGTCTCAATCTGCGATTGCCTCACCTTGACCAGGTGCAACTGCTTCTGACAGCTGGCCAACTAGCAACTAGCCAACTTGGCTACCGTTCCAATCAATTTAATTAATTTTTAATGTCATTTTCTGCAATTTCAATTCAATTTCGAAAACACACTCGCAGCTTGGTTAGTTGGATTGTTGCACACCTGGAAATCCATTAAATTGTCGCCTTGGCAAATTGAGAATTACGATGGCCGCGCGTTGTCCCCGCCCACCGCTTGATCTCCGCCCACTTCCGTTGACTTTGGCAAAAAGCTCAAGACAAAAGCCAAAGTGCCATAAAAGCTGCCAGGCTATATAAATGTGGCAACAATGTAAACTGTGTCAACTCTGTGGTGTCGGTGCACTTGGAAAAAGGGGGCGGGCTGGTGGCCAGGCCGCAAAATGGCCAGTGGGCGTGGCGGGGTGTCCTGAGATGACTGCGTGAGTACATATATATCTATTCCCCTGATGATCGTGTCCGGCGTGACAAAGTGTGTCCTCCATACACAGCTAAAATACAAACAAACCTTGATCTCCCGCAGTTCGAAGTTGCTATTTATATTAACTCTTCATTGGAATATTGGTAAGCTTTGAGTACATTATATTTTTCAATTACTCATCTCTCTCCCTAATTAAGAAAAATAGAAAATCACATTTTTTTACTGAAAGATAAAATAGTTTCCAGTTCGAAATGATTTCACTCTAATGCACAGAAGTTCTGCTTTCGATTGAAAAGGCTCAGGTTCCTTTTAATCATTTTCTTAAATATTGTAATTATTTTAATAATTTTTATTACAATTTTTTCTTGTGTATCGTATCACGCGGCCATCCCTCACCGCAGACGCAAAGTAATTTCTTAACGCTGCGCTGGAGCAGCGCGAGGACGACAATTTTGCAATCGCCATTTTGTTGACTAAGAAATATCGAAGCCATCTTGAAGTGCGAATATGCCGGCATGTCAGAACGCACACACACACACACAAACAAAATACTTACGAAGCAGGCACACCCACAGAGGATACTCGTCCTGGCGCTCTGAAATGTTGGTCTTACCCTGCGGTTGTTGCTTGTAGTGGTCTGCGGATTCAACGGAGCTCCGAGCCCCGACCACTCGAAATGTCCTGCCTTTGGCATACATTTCCTTAGCTTCCTTAGCTTCCGTCGACTTCCTCTTCGGCCCCACGCGCGCCTGTCCTTCTGGTTACAAATTAAACTTCCGTATTTGTTTAGAAATCCATTTGTTAAATTACTTTGCCCAACAAACACTGGGGTGAAGGGGAGTTGGGGGGCGTTTGGATCGTAACTGGCAGAGCATTTTTCTCTTTGCAAATATGAAAAATGAATTGCATTTGACTGCTGCCGGATCAGGACAGGGCCTATACATAAGCCGATTCCTTCAACTATTTGCTAAACAACAATTATTTATTGCCAGGCCATAATGCCTAAAATGCATTTGATAACTCCACAAAAGCCTCGTCGCTATGCATTCGCCCTCTCTGTTTCCCCATCGATGTGTGAAAATTGAATATTTTTTTGCACGACTATTTGTTGGATGAAAAAGTTATAAAGCATAACTGTAAATAACAAATAGAGAATGAAAAACGAAAACAAATACAAAATGGTTACACAAATGTTCACTGAACGCGTGTTTAGGCCCCGATAGCGAACCAGTTGTATTTTCCGCGGAAGGAGGTCGTGGATTTCATGGCCACCCAACTGCAGTTGGACCATATGTTTTTATAGATTTTTTGCAGCCACTGTGCAACGCAACTTTTTTATGTGGAAATTGCTGTTGTTGGTGCAGCCATAAAATAATCTGCTTTCAAGTTGTAAAATTATTAAAGTTTATAAACAAAAGTTAATCAGGAAAAATGCGCTGCTCCGAAGTTGTCTAATAAAAATATCGGTCTTATCAATCCGCCAACAGAAACCGTTTTGGTCCATGGCCGCAGTCTGCTGCGAGTTTTATCCAGTGTGCCACGACTACCACTACCATATACTATATGCAATATATATTTTGTGCAGCAGCCACAGATTTATTTGCAACATTACGGGGAGACAGACCGAAAATCGTATGAAGGGAAGGCAACCAGCGCGTCCATTGTTTCAGGCTAGATGAGGTTTTATTTTTCAAAACGGCTACGACAAATGTCCAAACATTGACACCAACACAAGCGCACAAAGAGATGACAGGGGACAGTCCATGGATCCATGGGATTTACAGCACTTTGACCTCCCTCACAGTTCACGAGCTCGCGTGTCGGTTCGCATTTTATTTAGAAATACACACCAGCGTAACTCGGGTGCAGAATCGGATGGCATTTCTGCAACTGCCTCGCAGAACTCAGCAGGGATTCGAGCAGAAAGTATTTCAAACATTTCCAGGTTTGCTTGGCGACAATAAATTTTAATGACCGGTAGCGATACACACACAAAAGCACCCAACAATTAAGAAAAAATATTGTATAGTACTGAAAAAAACTCAGATAAGGCTGGTAAAAAAAATAAATACTTTTTAGAAAAGTATAAAAATATATACAAATTAAAAAATATAAATTTCTAAAAGGGAGTTTAAATTCATGTTAGTATGGTTTGGGTTTCCATATAATCGCTTCTTAGTTTAATACGCAAAAAAAATTTAATATTTTTTCAGAATTATTTGTTTTAATCAAATTTTCTTCCTTACGTTGTGTTTTTTGTTTTTTAGTCAGGAACTAAATTTTATATATGCTTTCATTTTCAGCAATAGTAAACATTTCCCATTTAATATAGTTTTGAACTGTTAGATTTTTGGCTGTGGATTTGGGCTGCACTCTTGCGGCATTTCATTTCATGTTTGCCGATTGTTTGGTACGTGACTAGAGTGAAATGTGAGAGGCGTGTCCAAAAATGCTGTAAATCAAGAAAAAAATATGAATTTGCGTATAAATTGCAATTGATAAATGCATTCAGAAATATGAAATGTTTGCCAGTTGTAAACAGGAGATCGTGAATGTGCCGAAAATACCTGGAATGGATTGTCACGGATTTGCGGGGCAATTGATGGGAAAACCATTTAAAGCTCTGGCTGGCTGGCTTGCTGGGCTGTCTTCAAAGGATCTCTTATGCGATTGGCAGTATGTCTGACTTGTTAAGGACCGCCTCGTTTACTTTCCCATATATTGCAGCTGCTGCTGCTGCTGCTCCTGTGCCCCCGAACCCAGAAACCCTTTGATGGCCTCAGCTGGTTTGACTCTTTTCTTTCCCATCGCTGTCGTCGTCGCCGCGTGAAAATGGTCCTCTTTGTTTGCTGTTTGTTTGTCGACACTACTCCTAGTGCGGGGGTTCTTCAAAAAACCCCCCTAGTCCCCCCTGTTCCCCCCGAATGCGTTGGCATTTCACTTAGAGCAAACACCTTGGCTCAGACCCCGCTTGCCAACGGTGGCTGTGCGCATTTTTATGCTTTGACATTTTTACGGTCCGCCTTTTTACGGCACTGGCAGCTGACTGACTTCAGACTAACTGCTGCGAAACTGTTCCTGCCAGGATAGAGAGTTCGTTCTAAGGACTCGCGGCGCTGCTCCACGCTCTGCTAATAAAGTCCTTGCCGTGGCCTCTGGATGGGTTTCTTTACGCCCTCGGTCTGGTTTGCATTTCTTGTGTTTGACTTTAATGCGCTTTCAATAAAATTTTATGCGATTTTTGACTGCATGCAAATTTTATAGTCCTAAGGACTTCACAATATAAAAAGAAAATAAATACTAAAAAATGACAATGCAATTCCTACTTTCTCTTCGGGTTTGTCCTCTCCGTTGTTTGTTTTGTTTTATTTTGTGTTCTTCTGCTTGGTACCCAAAGATTAAAAGGGTATATTGTGTTTAGAATAATACCAAGAAGACAATCTTCTTTAGTTGAAAACTCCTTTCCTTGTAAGATTAGCCTTCAGTAATTAGTCCGTTTGGCCTAAAAATCAGCTTAATCAAGTCAAATCGGCATACCAAACAAAGCCATAATTTCTTAAGATTAATTATGAATTTACCAAAAATTACCATCTCTCCGAAACCTTGGGAAAAAAGTAAAGTAAAAAAATTTGTGAGGATGGGTATCCTTTCAGGGTACTCCTGGCATCGTATCCCATAGCTATACGCCCTATAACCATTTTTATTTTATTTCGTTTTCTATCGCGAACAAATTCATTGCAGTTGTATCCGTTTTTTTGCTATTGTCGCTTTCCTCCTTGCAATCGTTGTTGTTGTTGTGCGACTGTAAATTGCGCTTGTTATCGATAAATCATGCAACCATTATTTATGGTGTTCCCATACGAGTGTGAGTGTGTGTGAGTGTCTGGATTTGAGTCTGTGTGCAGCAGCCTGCATATGTGACTGCCCCCTCCCAACATCGCCGCCCCATCAGAATTTTGCACTGTCTATGCTTGAAATTATTTTTCAGTTTTCGATTTTTCGCTTTGAAATACCCATTTCATGTATAGCCGTGTGTTTCGTTGCCTTGATTCCACTTCGTCCTTTTTTGTTGTTCCCTTTCTTATTTTATGGTTTTTTTTCCCCAGGACCTTCGCTCCCCTCGTCCGAGCTTTCCGTATTGCATGCTCTTTAGCATATGCCATTGGCCGTCTGTTGGATATTTCGCCCCAGTCCCCCCACCGCCTGCAGTCACCAATCTCGTAGCTTTTCATTGTGTGTAAGGTTTTTCACTTTGGATTTCGCCCCTTCTCTCCGTTTTTGTTGCTGTTTTTTAGCATTTAATACAGTTGAGTGTCTGGCACAAATGTTTGGTAGAAATCGATAAACTGACAAATTGCTTGTTGGCCATGCATATGTGTGCGTTGGAGGGAGTCCGGTGTGCCTTTGTGTGTGTGTGTGTATGTGTGTGAGTGTGAGTGTGGTAAAGAGCCTTGGTCCTTTGGCCACATCGAGTGCAGCTGGAATGCCAAAAGGGGACAAATTGTACAACTGTAATTGTTGTCATATTTAAAATGGAAGGCATTTGTTACATTTCTCTGGAATTGTGTGAGTTTGTGGAGTTTTGCGAAGCAGAAGCTGCTTAAAGTTGCCGACCGAGTATTAAAGTTTGGAGCTGATTTATTTTCTCGGAAAATCTTTATCCAAGGCTGATTGGCGAACAACAATCGCATTTGTCAAATTGCTTGCCACCTCAGCATGCTAATCCCCCCGGAACAGCCACTCGAATGCCATAAATTCCACTTTATGCAGCATCATTAAAAGAAATTTTCATTGAATATTTCGAGTCCGTATTTGTGTGCGCTTCGGCTCCCAATATTTTCATTAGGCATTATATTGAAATTTATTCGGCAGGCAGAATTCGTTCGGTTATATTGGCATCGCATATTCAATGCAATTTGATTCACCATCCTGCCATGCTGGCAATGCAATGTGCAACATTTTCTTGCTAAAAGCAAATAATAAACAAGCTGCAAAGAGGCACCGAAATTAATATTTCAATATTAAGCATGCATCGAAAAAGGAGAAGGCACAAAGCAATACGTGTCCTGCATCCTCACACACACACGCACACACATACACGTTCGATTCCAAAAGGAATGCATCCTCCATCCTTGCGTGTCTGTCTATATGCGAGTTGTCAATGTTATTGACAGCTCTTCGATGGCCGCTGGTGATTGTCACCAATGTACTGAAGACAAATATGATATGCTCGTCAAGGTAACGACTGGCTGGCTGCCTCTGTCCCCGGTTCCCGGATCGGGGCCATATATACTCGTATATTTTAATAAAATGCATGCTTGCGTGCACAAACAAAGGCCGCAATTGCATTCGCCAGATAAAAATGCGAATGCCAGAGCCAATATGTTCGCCCGGCAAATATTTACCATTTTCGGATCGCTCTTATTTTGCCAACTTCCTTCTAATTAAAGTCTGCTTGGAAAAACATCGGTAGTTGATGCCAGTGAATATATTTCGACAAAAGTATTAATGGAATGATAATAAATGAAAAAGTAGTTTTTTGTTTCTCATCGAATTTCAATTGAAGATTGTTGTATGAAACTTAAATGATAATAATCCTCTAATAAAATTTAAAACTTTACTTTAGCGGTTCAAGATATACTCGGGGTGAATACTCTTCCATGTCTTAAGTATTCCTTAAACCCAGAACTAAGTTTTCCAACCAAACTTTAATCAACTAAATCACTTTTAATTTTCGTAAGTAAAAACTATATTAAAGTGAGTCTGGCAAACTTTAATCGCTGGCTTCCAATAGAACACACACTTTCGCTGGCGGCAAGTTCAATGCTTCAGCTGGGATTTATATGCCAAACATGCCCCAAGTAGATTAATCTATTATCGATAAGTGCAAGCATCGAGAATTTATAACCGTATAAAAAAAGGAAGCAAGGAGTTGGATCCGCCCGCCCGCCTGCCTGCCTGCGGCGAAAAGAAATCCCAAGTCAGAGCCAGCCAGCAGCCAGACTGCACTTAAGTGCTCGAAAATTGTTTTCGATATTATTTTGGCTGTTTGTGCTGGCTTTCAACACATTTGGCCGCTGGCATTTGTCTCCTGTCCGAAGAAGGCCAGTGGCCGAGCGGAGAAAAACCATTTGTTGCTCAGCGCCTGTCTCAGCTGCACTGGATTTAATTTATTTGAACGGGCAGAGAGTTATCCTTTAGGCCAAAGCCCCAAAGTCCTCCTCCTCGTTCTCGTTCTCGTTTTCGTCTTCGGGCCTTAACTGTTATTTATGTTTATATTTTTGACTTTGCACTGCATTAGCCGCTGGACTTCTCTGCGTCATTGTTGTTGCGGTAATTAGGCAGCTTTTCCCCCGCTGTAAATCTCATTCAACAGTTATTGGACAGCTTTCGGGATTGTCTGGTGGTAAATGGCCAACAAAGGCATGGGATAAGTGGATCTCGGATTTTGATGCATTAGCTGCAAAAGTGTTCCTGCTCCGTTGGGGCTTAAAAAGAAATGCCATCGCAAGGGCGGGGAGCGGGGCAGGCAGAATTCGAAGGAAGTGGCAGCTGCAGCTGGTGGAATTAAGATAACACTGCATTTACGGTTAGTAAAGTTTTATGGTGCGGCCATGGCTTGATTTAGCCGTTTTACGATCATTTCATTCGGTTCAGCAAGCCCGATACGAGGTGCTGATGGAATGAAACTGTCTACGTGGATCGTTTCTGAAAGGGTTAAAGCCCATAAACCCCATTAGGTTTTCTTGTTGCCCATTTCGGTTCCCTCTTCGACTTCCTCCGAGAGCTTTCAATAGCATTTGCCATTCCTGCTGGGGCATTAATTAAGAAATATTTTTAGGGCTTTTCCGTTTTTCCGTTGAAGGGGTCTATTCATATTGATCCAATGGCAGGGAATAGCACTGAACTGAGAGGCTTAACTTTTTTATTTACACTACTTAATTCCTTGCATATTCAACACACACACACATACATAAGGGGAAAGGATCAGGGCCAGGACCAAAAAACCAGTTGTCGCCGGGTAACCACAAAACTAGACAAGAGTCAATGAAAAAGGCATTGCCGGGATATCGGGGCTCCGAAGGACTCCTGTCCTGGACAACGTGGAACGGATTTGGCTGCACTCTCATTCAAGTTGTGAATTTTCCCTTGGCCCTAGTCCATCGGACCACCCTTTTTTTTTTTTTTTTTTTTGTGTGCCAAACCAGTATATTGAAGTGTTAAAGAAAAATGCAGTCGAGTGTGGCGAAAGGACATTACTGGCTTTTAGCGACCATCGGGGAATGGCGAGGGGAGCGTGCACATGGGATGGCTGCAAATAAAATGAATGTTGTATGGCAGTCAGCGAGCATATTGAAGTGTTGAAGTCCCCCATGTTTCCCACCGTGCTTTCCGTACTTTCCCCCTTAAAAACGGAGTGGATTGGCACGGAATGGGATGGCCGGGAGGACTCGGGGTTCACGGACAGGAGATGAACCGAAGGGGAATCGGGAATCCGGGAAGCGGGAACTGGGAACTGGGAAACTGGGAACTCGGCCGATGTCGATGAGTCGATGACGATGAGCACACGCCCCACTGAAGTAGTAAGTGCCGTTCGCCAGTGGATGACAATAAATTTCCATTTAATCGGATTTATTTGAAAATCTTATTCCTCTTGCTGCTCTCTGTGCACTCCGCCCTCTACCCACTTTCTCCCCTTTCCACACTTTCTTCTTTTCCCCCACTCTCCCTTCTTGAGGTCCGGCTGCTGCGGTTTTCACTCCGCCTTTTGCCACTCGCCCGAAAAAATTCCGTCCCAATTTTATTGTTTTTACAATTCCTCCTCTCGTCGTCAAAGGCGCAGAAAGCAAATGACTTTGTCGAGAAACTGTGTTCCGTGATCGTCATATTTCTGAGATTTTAATTTAACCTCTTGCAATAAAGAGTTTAAAAAGGGGTACATCAAAATGTCAAGAAAATCGATCAAAAAATCCTAACCAAACTAATAATGCAGCTTCGTAGAGAACATCATCACAATCATTTTGAGATATACAAATCCATAGTCAGATATCATTAAGAAAAGTTATGGGCTGGTATTAAGCCAACTTGGCAAAAATTTTAAGCTTTTTAAAAAATATTTAATTGAATGCTTATCCGTTGTTTTTTTTATCCGTAATTACCTTAAAAGTCCATTAATTATTTGTAAGCTCCGAAAATACTAATCCTAATAATAAAACCCTACTGAAATATTAAAATTGTATAAATTCGTAATCAATCGAAATGCAAAGGTTACTTTGAGAGCCAGTTAATTACGCTAATTAGAATACCATTATCCCAAGTAGCCTTGCAGCTAATGCCCGCTTAAGCAAATTGTCATCCATCAAATTTGCAGATGACGGCCAGAAAGAGCAGCCGAACAACAAAAGAAGAGCGAACGGAATTATATGCAATCAACTTTGAGGGAAGTTGAACGTCATTCTCAGAACAAGACAAATGACGAAGGATAGGGTGATTGTCGGGACAAGTGTGTCAACGCTTTGTCCATGAAAGTTTCCTTGTTCTACCTTCAAAACTCGGGAGACAACGGGGTATATCCGACACAAAGATAAACTCAGCTTAACCGATGGCCAATCCCCAGAACATTTTAAATTACTTCCTTTTAATGGTCATCGCCATGTCGATGTTTTCGAATGCAGCTCATTTTTGCTTTTAGTTTAATTAAAATTGTTATTTGTACTTGGCTGATGTTTGCTGTTTGCATTAATTACCTTGTTGTCCATCCATTTGGCGAATTATGCACATGGCAAGTTTTTAATTAAAATATATAATGTAACCTTTGATTGGCCGAGGAATACGAACGTATCGGGTTGACTGCCACTGCCACTGCCGCTGCCGTGAAACTAAATGAAAACCCATCAAATTGATGGGCTGATGGGCAGACAGGCGCACACTGTAATTAAGTCTAATCAGAAATTGCAACAAGCAAAAATCATGCGTGTCCAGTGCAGTCAAGTCGAGTTGAGTTGCGTTTCGTTGCGTTGCGTTGTGTTCCGTCGAGTTGAGCTGGCCCCAGGGCCAGATCTCTCGGATCTCAGCCATGTCCCATTCCCCGAAACCGGGTAACATGAGCTTCATTAGTGTATGCAATAATGGCAAACATTTTTTGCCTGCCAGGCCTCAATGGCGGCGAGGCTGACGAACACTGTATAGTCTGTCAGTGGCCACTCGTGGCGTATGCGTAATGCGAACGGGAAAACGCAATTTTACTTGCGAGGGATAACGAAAAATAATAAATTCTATAAAAATTGTTTTCGTTTTTTATAAATTTTATTAAATTGATATTTTGTTAAATTTATTTACTTTAATAAGAATCTTTTACTAAGTAAACTTTATACATTTTTATACAACTCTTTTGATATAAAATTTCTTTGATTAAAAATATACAATGTAAACAACTGTTTTTCATAAAAAAATCTAATATTTTCTAGAAGTTTGATAAGATTTGTTAGTAGTAATATTCACAAAATTTTAATCCTAGTTCGAGCTCTCAATATATCCTTTCGTCCTTTGCACCCCATCACCAGTCACTGCGAAACAGTCACTGTGACTCAACTTGCCATCATTCTCGGAGGAAAAACAGGACACGCTTGGACGTGGACCTGATATTTGATAGCCGAATATGTGAGTTGGCTTGAACGGGGTGGCCAGTGGGCTCCCGATGCATGGGGCTCCAGTGCATTGAGTTGCATGCCACACAGCAGCAGTTGCAGCGACGACAGGGCCTTGTGATTTTGAATTTCGTATTTTTCGAAATTTGAATTTGGATATGATTCAGGCTGAAGGACTGCAAGTTGGCAGCGGGCAGGAATTGTGAGTCCTGTCATGGGTTTTTAATTATTTTGTTTGGTTTTCCCTCTGTGTGTGTGTACGTGTGTGTTGTGGTGTGTGTGTGTGGGAGGGCTTGTAATGCGCAGTTAATTGATAGCCAGGCAGCACGTGTCAAACCAGCAACGGCAGCGACTTATTATGCCGGACAATGGGCAGATATCGAATGATGATTTCCTTCACTGAGTCACACGGTTTTCAATTCGGCAAAACGCCATAGGAATTTATCCTCTGACGGGCTTTGCAACTTGTTATTTGTTGTTCAGTAACCATAGACTTTTGACATTCGTTTTTCTGATTCCATTGAAAGATTTTCTGCACTGCTCTTGATTATTTTCAGTTTCCAATTAGGTTTTGCTACTAATAAAATTACTTCACCTGAAGGCAGGTCAATTGCGAGAAGAAGCTTTCCTGCTGGAAACAGCTTCACGCTCTAATAGCCAAGTTCTGCGACGATTTCTTTCTTTTGTGGGGCGGATCAGTTTGCTGTGAGCTGCCAAAGTCTAATTGCACGGAACGAAACAAACGACTTGGATAAGAACTGCAGGGCGGGCACAAAAAACTATTTTACATGCCAAGTGCGTGCGGGAGCGGAATGCCAGAATGCCATGGCAAACTTGCCAAACCCACTTGGCATGTCACTGCCAGGAGCAGAAGGAATCGGCAGGGGATTGTCTGGCTCTGGCTACATATCCTGCCACACCGCCATCTTACCATCCCACCATCCTGCCACACACTTCTTCTGCCTTCGACGGCGTCGTTTCGCTGGCGAATTGTTGCATAAAAGTCAAAAATCTTCAACTTGCAGCATCAACTATATAAACGACGCGACTGCGCTGCTCAAGTCGTCAATGGCAACGGGGCACTTGAGCAAGTGTGTACGTGGTTGTGTGAGTGTGTGTGTATGTAGGGGGGATGGCAAACACACACACGTACACCCACACAACCCTACGGTCACATCCTTGGAGGGTCTCAGTTGGAATCATTGCCGTTCTCCATTTCTGCACTCCGTTGGCCTCAATCTTCTGTCGTCGTCTATCATGGCACAAAAAGCGCTCATATTTGCTCAGCCCTCGCATCGCCTCGCATCGCCTCGCATCGCATGTCCTTTTTTTGTCCTTCGACTTACCGAACGAGCAGCAGTAGCAGTAGTTGCCATTCCCCCATTCCACTTCCACTCCGACTGGTTATGGATATGCCTTTGAGCGCTTTAAATTTCATATTGCAACTGCACCGCCTTCTTTGCCCATTGAGCTTTCGCCTCGTTTATTTGAACAGAGCCACTCACCAGGATAGTATCGAATCGAATCGAAGCGAACCAAATCGAATCGATTCGAGATGCAGTTACCCTGCAAGGACTCCCGAATGGCAAGACCACCGGACTCCATTAGGTATCAGCGGTTCGTTTATCCTTCGGCTCGTTCGTCCTGTTTGGGGGGCACATGCAATTATGCTGCCGAACCAAATGAAATCACACTGACCAGGCTCTAGAATCATTTTTCAAAAATCATTCACAGCCAAGTGTGCATTCAATCGTGCACCCAAGCCTCCTCCTTTTTCGAAGAGTGCCAATAAAACGTGTGCGTGTGTGTGTGTGTGTTAGTTTGTCTGTGTGTGTGTACATCCCTCTTTTGCTGTGGACATGGAATATTCAATTTTTCAATATCTCATGCTCCCGTTTCGCCCCCCTTTTTGCCCGTAGGCAGGCTTTGCAAAAATCAACTGTATCAGTCGAGCCGACTCACTGCAAGGACACCCAGGATACCCAGGACACCCAGGACACCCAGGACTCCACTCTTCACTCCACTCCAATCCTCTCCGGTTCGGTTTCGGTTTGCTGCTGTCCTGTCCTGTGCATCACAGTGATTAATGTCTGTGGCAAATGCATTAAATTCTGTTAAATGTATTACAATTTTGCCAGTCCTCCCCCCTCCGCCTTCCTCCCCTCTTTCGATCCCTCCCACTCCTGTTGCAAGTTGCCCCCTCCCCACGGACTCCACTGGGCACCCCGTTTTCACACCAATATCTGCGTCTGGCTGATTGATGGTCGCCTCGTCTGCTCCAGTTGTTGTGTTTGTGGGCGGACCTCCTCCATGTAACTGTTCTTGTCTGTGGCTGCTCCTTTGAGCCTGCAACACCGCTTCCGCTCCTGCGGCTGGTTATGAATTTGAGCGTTTTTAATTCACATTGCTTGAACTTCAGAATCTCTCGGGGTTTCAATGGAAGAACAGGAACAGGTTTTGCATAAATTAATAGAAATGTAAAAAGAAAACAAACAAATTTTAGAAAATTATAATTTTGAATTTAACCAATAAAATTTTAAATAAATTAGAAAATTATGGATGGTATTAATATGGTATATAGGTATATAAATCTTTAAAAAATACATCCCATGACAAGCAGATTTTGCACACGAATTAATTCGATAGTACTTTTATCCGAAGCAATTTGAATCTGGAATTCTTCTGGCGTTTTCACCCTTGGCTTGGGCTTAGGGCTCAAATCCGGCAACTTAGAGCTTGAAGCTCTCTTTCGACCCAAAATCCCAGGCACGCACTTCAAATGCCAAACAGCACAACAATCTCCATTTCTGACAACGGGCAAAAACTCAGTGGCAAGCCGGGAGTTAACTCTTTTTATAGCTTACTTACCAGCGCAGCCTTATGCTTAATGCCAATTCAATTTATAAATTTGATTCTCGGCGAGTGCTGCTTGGCTCGGCACCACAGCTTTTTGGCAAACAAGTTTAGCACACTTGAAATTTTTGTGATTGGTGTGCTTTGCTACATTGCCACTGCTGCCTGCCACTGCTGCCTGCCACTGCCGCCTTTGCCGCCATTTGACTTTGATGTCTTACTATATATTCTCTGGCAGCGACTCTGCCAATCCAACTGCTCGCCCCGAAAGAATTTCTCTCGGAGCGCTGCGGGTATGTTGTGCATCTTGGAGTTGGCGAAAGTTTTAATTGCTTTTTGCAATTAGAACTATTAGTGAGTGTGGCCGGGTTACAACTGCGTAGCTGCATCAGTTGACTGCACAGCCGCAGAAGAGTCCAACTTTTCCCGGATTCCCCATCTCCCCCTCATCACTTCCATCACTCCTGGTAATATCTAAGCAATTCATTTAATTGCTTTGCAATTTCCATGCGTGCAATTGCATTTGAGTGGGTGTGTGTGTGTGCGTGTGTGTGTCTTCGGTTCGAATGATTTGTGCAAATATTTTTGCTGGCATTGGCCAACACAGCGTTTTAAAGAACCCACTCAACTTGCCAACTTCAATTTGCTGCTATTGACGCTTTCCCAATTACCAGAAAGAGCGAGAGAGCGTGGGGATTTGGTATTATTTTATTTGCCAGTTTTTATGTTCGCTACTCCTTTTTTTTTTTTTTTTTTTTTTTGTAATTTTCACACACAAATCATATTGTGCTTGAAGCTGCATTGACATGCCCAAAGCGGGGACTTCCTTTTGTGGCAAATCGAACCCAACTCGACTGGATTCAGTTGTGTGGCGGGCACTTTGACTGCGCCACTCGATTGCCACAGCAAACGATTTGTTGTTGACTCGTTCTGGTCTCCCCCCTTTTTTTTTTTTTTTTTTTTTTGCTGGCTGAAACATTTTCTGTTTCTTTGCAATCTTTTGCATGTAGCAAAACAAATCAACTTTCCTGTTTTGCTGCCGGGCAAAAGAGAACGCGTTACAGAATTGAACGCTGAGCTGCATTCAATGGCAATCACAGCGCCCCAGAAAAGGGGCTTCAATGGTCAGGGGCTCACAATTCCAAGAGGGCTTCGGTCACCTGGCAATCAAAGGACATTCAAGGGGGCAACTTACTCCTGAAATCATCATCTTCTTACCAGTTAGCAAATGAAACCCCAAGTTTGAATCCATCCCCCTCGAAAACCACGCCACTGATTGCTTATTTTAGTGGCGGACTCTGCTCGTCCTTCGACAACTTCCCTGCTGACCAAAGCCCCTTTGACTGTTTGTATTAAAAAATTAAACTAGATTTCCCTTTAGCTTTGCATGTTTCCCAGCCGCCGCGGGCATTCGCTTACTTTGAGCCCACAACCGGGATCCCCGAACCCCGATCAAACCCAGAAAAGAGGAGCCAGAACTCAGGACCAGATGTGCCTGGTGCCAATGGTGGCCGAACGATGTCGATTGCATTTCGAAGAAGCAATTTCAATACGCCTCAGAGCTGCTGAAGGCGGCCAAAAGCGCCACAAACGCGCAACGGTTTTTTAATTGCTATGTGCCAGGACACCAATGGCCCAGCCGGTCATATTCTGGGTGGAAATGTGGCATGAGGTTCGAAGTATGAGGTACGAGGTATGAGGTACGAGGGTCCTGGCCGAGCCAAAGGCTCTAAATATGAATCATAGCTGCTGCTGCCGGGGGACACAGCCAATGCCAATGACTAATTATGAAATGTTTGATTTCCCCGGGGACGGAAAAGCGCGACGGATATTTTCACACAGCTTTCTACCTGACTGACTGGCTCGTTGGCTCTTTGGCTCGTTGGCTCTTTGGCTGACTGGCAGGACGATGAATATCCTCGATATTGCGCTTTTTCCAGCTTGTTGTTGTTGCTATTATTGTTGTTGGCAGGTTCTTGCCATTTTTGTTATGCTGTGATGAATTTTTGGCGCAGAGAGACAATCAACAAGGAAGCGCAGATGGCACGTGCCTTTTTTGGAAGGGAACACCGGTGGCTAGCTTAGGTGGATTGTACTTGTACTGCGCGAACATTCAGCTCAAATTCGTCACATAAATTCGTGATGAAATGAAATGAAAAATCAAAAACAAATTGCACAGAAATGTAATGAATTTTAAGCATCCCACATGCACATACACGAGATCTGGTTGTTGGTTGAGGTGGATGAAGAGGGGGGAGGGGAGAGGGGTGTGCTTTTGACAACTGTCTACTAAGCCATGTCACACTATACGGTCATGTCTCTTTGCGGTTTGCCACAGGGTGTCTCTGACGACGATGCCACCGACGTCAGCTCAGAAGCTGCACAGTGGCTACAGGATAGGCTAATCCAATGGATTAATTTATCCAAAAATCGCAACAAAATCACAGAAGCAAATAGGCTCAAAACCAGCTCGATACTGAGTGGATAAATGAATAAATTATTGTCTTTAATCTTGGCGATAAGAGAATCATGTAATGAAATAAATGTTTAATTGTAAGATAATTGTTAAATGTTATTGTAAATTATGAGTAAATTAAGCACTCTGTTTTTTTATTTTGGAAATTTAATACAAATATTAATATCCCTTATGAGACTTGCGTAAAAATACTTCCGAAACCATTTATCATGCACAAGGTTTGTCGTTATTCGATTGAATGTGTCTGGATCATATTCGAAATTTATTTTACAAAATATCAAAAGGACCAGCCTATTTAAAATACATTCCCCAATCGGGGGTTCTTTCGATCCAGATCACACTGTCGACCACTGCGACTCCTTGGTGTGCTGTGTGTCCTGTGTCCGTGCCAGGCATGACAAATATTTTGCAAGTTGCCCGCAGCCCACTTTTCTAGCCCGCCACTGCCGACCCTGTCTGTGGTTTAAGTTTAAAATATTTGCGTTGAAATTGCACTTGATTTAATTGTTGTTGCTGTTGCTATTTGCGAACTACGTACAGGCCTCTCGTATCATTTACAGGCAAACCCCTCGTGTTTCACTCATGTCTGACTGCCATGTGCGGTGACTTGGGCCAAAAGTCAGCTGCAGAATACCGTGCCATTGGGAAACCGTATTTGGGGAAAAAGCTGGGGAAAATCTGCAGCATTAGATCCGGATGTGATGCTTTAAGCACGACAAATCTGGACACAAATCAAAGTGGAAAAGAACCGCAAACAAATGCTGCCCTCGAGTCGTAAATGTCTAGTCAGAGTCTGGGGCTTCGAGGACTCGACTTGACCAGCAAATAAGAGCTCAACAACTGCTGATTTGCCTGGGCTTTGATTGAATTGTTATAGCCACGCCCCCTTCCTGCCTTCCTCCTCCCCTTTCTCGACCAATTCGATGGATGACATTTTCCAGTGACTGAATTTTATGTTGATTACAGATTAAGATTGCAACATTTTGCCTCTCTCGCTCTCTCGACTCGCATTTGTCAATAATGCCTTTGAGCAGTGGCCCTTTAACCCCGACGGCCGTCGAAGGGCTATCCAATTGCGAGTGATGTCCTATCTCTCACCTCGAAAGCCCCGAAACCCCTTTCGCAATGTCCTTCCCATGGCGCTGGTCTAAAGTGTTAATTTGGTTGAGTGGGTTTTTGGTCGCCCGATTTGAATGGCGAGGCATTGAATGGAGCGGAGCCAAACCAAACCAAACCAAACCGAAAGCCAAGCCCTTTCCAAAGTGTCGATAATAATGAGCTGACAGCTCGGCATTAGTTGTATCGGGGATGTTGTATAGCTTTACCCCCTTCTACCCCCCTTATTCGACGCCTGTGTTTAAGTAAATGTCTCGGGCTTAGTTACAATGTTGTCAACATTTCATGTTCGTCTGAGGAGCCATCCAGACGTCGCCTTTTGTTGCTCCTGCAGCTCTGGTAATTAATTTTAAAAAGCGCCCCAGGCTAGTCAAACAAAGTGTAACAGGATATTACATTTGATGACTGAGGAAAACGGAAGTGTTAAAGTGTGTCTACAGATGATACAATTGATGGAGCGACACGATAAGAGCATCAGGCAACTTTATTTGTGAGGTGGACGGGGGTTATAAATTCCCCTCTTACAGGATGGAGCCAATACATCTCTTTGTCCTGTGTTTATGGCCAGAATATCCTGTCGAACATCGCCCTACGAACACAAGCTATTGAGGCCTCGCTAGGTGTTCGCGGCCATCGTTTAAATGGAGTGTCCATACACAACTTTAAAATTGGATTATGTCGACACAACAACACCAGGCGTTACAAAGGAAGCGGATGGAAAAAAAAAACAAAAACCAAGAGCGAATTACAAAACTTTTACATCTCCCCTATAATTTTTTTCCTTCAGCCAGTCCGGCGTAATGAAAATTCAGTTTTCATGTACTCAACTGCTAATGACAGTTTTTTAATGATGTTCGGATGCTGCCCAGCTACAACAACAACAACAAAAATAACAACAACAGGGTAAACGGAGAAAGGCAACAAAAATATTGCAAAATTAAATGGCTGAAAGTTTTGCCAGCGACAAAAACAACGAGTCACATAACAAAACGCCAAATGGACATTTAATAGGATAGACGTCGACGCTGCCACTGATGCTGCACTCGCGTAATTCTATTTTATTTAATTTCCGTATTTTTTCTATAAATTATTTTAAACATAAATCTGGTTGAGTGTGTTTTGTGCCATGCATTTCCTCCACGTGTGTGCGCCCTGCAAGGTGATTGTGGGGTATTTGAGCAGCTTAAAAGGGTGTCCTCAGTTTTCAGATTCCAATTGGTTTCCAAGACCTTTCAGTTTTATTTTAAAAATGTAGGATGTCTTTGAATAACTGTATTGCCTGATATTATTTAAGGTTTAAGGAGCACTTTCTTTTCAATTAAAAAAGATTGTACCAAATAATAATGCACTTCAAAATACAATATTTCGGAAAGCATATTAAATGATTTTCAATTCCATTGTTAATGGTCTGGTTAACTGATTTTCTTTTTCCACTACACCCTTTTTAATTCATACCCCCTTGATGGTTCTGCTTCGTCCTTTCGCAGGACATTCCGCCAAAGGAGCAGGTATGCCCTGCTTTGCAGCGGACGCTTTCAACCTCAGCGCAACTAAGCTGCGGTCCGCACAGCACTTACCCAAAGCAGACCTCAAAAAGTTTTCGAGCCCACACTCGCACACACACCCTAGCTCACACACACACACACACTCGTTGCGAATCTGCTCCATAAAAAGGTGCAAACTGCCAGGAAAAGGACCAACGCAGGACCTCAGCGGCGCCGCCGTCGTCGTCGACCGACACTAAGCCTGAGTGCATTTTCTTGTTGTTTGTGTACGCGCGCGTAGTTTTCTGTTTGCCGTGCGTAAAATCCGCAACGTTACGCCATTTTGTGTGTGCTTTCTTTTGTGAGCTTCCCCAGCACTCATCCCCGCTGCCACGCCCCCCCCCTCCACCTCCTCTCTCTTTTTTATAACGCCCCCAACCACGAGGCCCTGAAACGCCTGTAAAATGCAAAAAAGGTGCGAAAAGTGCGGCCAGAACCAAGGAATTGCGGGTGGCGGGAAGGTGGAAATGTTGTGCGGCAGTTTGTCGATGCTGACGCTTTGATAGCGCCACAAGGAGTCGCGGGGGATGGGGGGCGGGGGTGTTGAATGTGCCGCAGATGTGGGTGTAAATAAGGAATATCACACAGCTAGCGATGAGAGCGTGCCTGAAAGAGTCCCTAATCATAATAAACGTGCACCTTGTTTCAAACAGATATTTAATAAACAAAAAATATATTTTAAGCTTATAAGTCATACTCCATTAAAAGAAGATATTATTACTTAAAAAAAAAGTGGTAAAGCTTTAAAGGAATTTGCTGTGGGAGCTTAACCCATCCAAACACTACTTTATTATGCACAAAATTGTATTTAATATTTTGCAAAAGAGCTCCAAATAGCCACATTTTGGAAACATGTGAACATAAATAGAAAAAAAAATTATTAATCATCTCTAATTGAAGTATAATATTTTAATATTTCCATAACGTTTGTTGCATTTAGTAAAAATATTTTATAAATAAACTCTATGTCTAGACAACAGCCAAAAAAGTTAACCTAAGATACTGCTTTTTTATCAAGTTCAATAATTTCTTGTGCTTCACTTGTGACAACCGAAATAATTAAACAATTGAACGAGTATTCAAAGTAGACCTATTCAAGAACCGAACTCCATTATGCGCCGGATATTGAAAGCGATTCCATCTCTGTCGCCTGGCCTTAACTGCCGACCTCTGGAAGGCGGCCCCTTGCAAGCCATCCTTCCTGCCAACCGTTCCTCCTCCTTCCTGGCTGGCAGCGTAAAAATAAAAGCCACGTTATTAAGTTGAAAGCACGTGCAACTTGTTGTTGCCTTCCCGGCGAGTCGCAGGCGCAGAGTCCTTTTGGCCATGGCCAGAGCCAGAGCCTGTTGGCAGTTGCTTTTATTGTTATTACTACAATACATTTGCCACTTGCCACTATTTTTGCCTGCTCAACTACAAGCTGCGGGTTTCGGTTGTATTTCTTCGCCTTCGCCTTCCCTTATTTTGAGCGAATGTATTTCTCACCTTTTTCCAGGCTGTGTGAGCTTGGGTCGCTTTTTAATGGTCTTCTGGTGCTCGGAGCTCGGTGCTCGGAGCTCTGTGGCTTCTATTCTCCGGCTGGCGAGTCGTAGTATTTCATGATTTCCATGGCCACCGTATCGCAATATTCATTTGGCGATCTTAAATCAAAATGTTGGCTGTTCGCCCCACAGTAAATGTTTATTCCTGCGCAGGAGTCATAAATCCAAGCGGGTATATTTGTTGGAATGAAATTCCTAAAGTCCTGTAGTCCTTGCGATTCCTTCTCCAGGGTATTTCCCCTGTCTGATTTCCAGGGGACGACCCACTTCGCACTCCGCCAATAATCAACGTAAAGCCAACGACAACGGCAACATAAACAAGAAGTGCACAAACAGAAAGCCGAAACTGAAGCTAAAATTGTTTTGCGCTTAATGGCATTTTAAATAAACTACGCAAAGCTGTAAAAAAGCATTTCCATATATGCGGGTGTGCGGACAATGGCGCACTTTTAGCCATTTTAATGGAGCTAAGTAGATTATTGCCCCGGCTAAATGTGCAAATAAAAAGCTTCGAATGGCCGAATATATGAGCCTGGATAGGCTTTACACCGGCCAGCGGATTCGGGGGCTAATAGAAATGCCATAAAAAAGTTTTAATGATCGCGAGTAAAACTAGTGGGATCTGTTGTGTGAACACTAACATGTTATGACACGAATATAAAACAGGAGCCGAGTTACGATCTTAAATGCGTTTATCGGAAAGCGGAAGGAAAGAAGTAAATAAATAGGGAAAGCGGATAGTTCTTCCCCAAAACAATTCTTAAAGGGAACCTAATGGCGTTGCCATTAACAAGTAAGCAGACAGCCGGTTATCATTTCGATCAACGCCAGTTGTGTGGAACTCCAACAGGACAACTGCATAAACAAATGCAAGATTCCGATTAAATTGACAATAATAGCAGCAGCAAGAAGGATGGGCAACAGGACACCCACTTCCCCTTCGAGTTCGGTTGCCATTTACTGATAGCCATCTCAGTCCGGCGACAAAACATGGCCAGGAAAACCCGAGAGACAGAGTTTGGGGCTTTCGGTGTGCTGGTGCTGCTCTTCAATTGATGATGATTATGAAGTGATAATAATTAAATTTGCATAATGTTAAGTGATTAAGTTGTTGTCAACCCTGTTCGTTGGGATGTCCTGATATCCTGACGGGATTCGAATGGCAAAATCCGAATGCAAAATCGCCGCAATCGTTTTGAAAATTTCTGACCAATAGTTTTCCTTTTCTCGGCGAGCAATCAAGCTCGTATCCTTTCAGTGTCCTGTGAGCCAAAGCGAGTGTGCTCTGCGCTGTGGGATTAATTTGATGATGTTTTTCTAAGCATTTGGGATGCGTTTCGTCGGTTGTTAAGCTAATTGAAATGGCGACAGTGTCGTGCAACAGGCGATATCCTGGCCACCTTCTAAACCATGATAATCGGGATGGGCACCTGGCGCATTATGACTCATCAAGTTTTCACCCCCCTCCCCAAACACACACAACCCAACGCCATCGTTGAGGTCTTCTAATTACAGCGCTTATGTATAATTGATTTGCGGCAATTTAATTAATTTGAATTTAACTATTTAATGAGGATTACCAGGTCCTGTTCCCAGGACACGGCTGCGGCGCACGCATCATGCGAAGCGCGTTGAAAGCCGCATTTTAGTATCCAGTCAACTAATTAGCTGTTGAATTTTAGATTAACGCCGCTCAGCCTCCGCGGAAAGTTGCCCGAAAAAACAGGCTCTCGGTTTACGGGTTAATTGGAGGTCCTTCAAGGATCGTGCGGAATACAAGGATATAAGATTACCCGCATCGGTTGCGGATAAATGCACAGTCAGGTTCTCCGCCATTAGCCGGCATTAATGTTAATGCATTTTGGTTGTTTGCTCTCGGAAAACATTTTTCACTTGATTGGCCAGCAAATTAATTGTCATTTAATATGCCAGCTAGTTTTTTGGTGGCTTTATACGTTTTTTTTTTGTTTGTCGCCACCACGCCCACCATTTCGTTCGATCCCACTAATTGCATTTGAAAAGTGCATTAAGTTGGGCTTTCAAATGGATTTTTCGCTGCGGTTAGTTAGTTAAATAGATTGATTAGGGGAAAATGGTGACACGCTTAATTAAAATTGAATTACGTTGTGTAGCCAAAGAGGTAGCTTGTTTGTGGCCAATCTAGGCGTTAATTTGGCCTAATACGCCTCGACACTAAGCCGGGAAATACTATCAATAATGAGTTTTGGATTTTTATAGGTCAGATCCTACGTCATTCGATTTGGCCAGCTCAGCGAATAGTTTACCCCTTTCCAACTTGGCTCATCATCGCCACAATCATTGTCAGCATCCGCAACATGAGACGTACAAAAACTATTCTTTCCCCTCGACAAAGAAAGTCAAACTATGGCCAAAACATCCGAGCAACCCATCCAAACCCATCCCAATCAACCCCGAGCACATTTATTTGCTTAAGTATGAAATTTACATTCCATTAAACAAATTATTTTCTCAAACTGCAAGGATACGCAACAGTGCACAGGGGTTTCTCTATGAGTGTATGTGTGTTGTGTGTCTGTGTGCGGGGGACATCTAATACTTTTTGCATGGCAATTATTTGTTTGCTCCTCACCATCCCCCAGAGAAATGCTCTAGTGTCTCCCCATTTTCGCTATCCTTTCTCCACTGTTTTAATAACTTAAGCCAACACGTCGCCGGGCGATGTCCTTCGTCCTCCACCCTTTTGGCCACATCCCTTGCTGTTGCTATTCTTGTTGTTGCCCTTTCTGCGCCATTGACAACACAGGCTAGTGTGTGTGTGTGTATGGAGTATAGGGAATGGCGCACCTGTAATGTCAACATGACCACGCCCATTTGGCGCCCACTGCCCACCTATGTCATGTCTTCGCACGCCTCAACGGTTCAATTGTCTTAATTTCTTGTCTGGCGTTTTGTTTGTTTCCACTTTCAGCCAGCGCCACACACTCGCATTCACATTGAACCTTTCTCCCATCTCCCCTTTCTCCCCTTTTTTCCATTTCCCCCACCAACTCTTTCCATTCCATTTATGAACACCATCCTGGCCGCATTGCCATCGCAACCACGAGTCCTTCGACGACGTTCGTTCGCTCGCCGCCCGCTCGTTGTCATCATCCTTGCGGTAAACGCTGGCATCTGCAGCTGCTTCCTGCACCTCGGCTCGTCCTGTTCCGCCGGCAGGTCCTGCAGGAGCAGGAGCCTCGCTACTCACTCCTCGCGTACGTTTTGTGCTGCGGACAATGTGGCTCCAATTTTGACACATTCAAGCGGCGCCAGTCAGCAGCAGCAGCAGGATCTCCACTTTCGCAGGCGACAGTGGCGCAAAGAATGTCCTTCAAGGCGGCGAAAGGGGTTTACCTTTTAAGGATTCTCCGTCCGCCTAACTGGCTTACTGAAGTGGATAGTCACTGGTTTTTTTCGCCAGTCCTGCTCCACTGTGCCTTCGCTCATGCGTTATCCTTTCGGTGGTCCTGCTCCTGGGCAGCTACCAGCCCGCTCTCCTTGCCCCGGCCATTCATTATTTGTCAATGTCAGTGGGAGTCAGTCCGTCAAGTCGCCTCCGTCTCCTTCATATCCTTCATCTCCACCTCGAAAACTCGGCAACTCTGCTTTCGCTGTTTGCGTTTTGTCAAAATGGAAATGAAGAAAATTTGCACGGTCGCTGCATTTGTGGCATTTTTCCTCCTTCGCGACGTTTTAGGTGTTTGCATGTCCTTTTTAATCATTTTTGTTTTCCCAGTCCTCCTCCTCGGTGTCCCTGCATTTTTTGTGCACTTTAGCACATTCTTGTCTAGCTGCCTTTTCCCCTCAGTTTTCCCCCCTCTTTGACTTCCTTGGCTTGCTCACCATTTGTCTTGCATTTTTATGCGTACTTCGGAGTGTCCTGCTGGAGGTCCTGCGCTCGTTTGTTGCGTGCAACCATTTTTGAAATGCGACAACTTTTTGCCAATGGACAACAACTACCATTTCGTCCCCCGCCGCGTTGCTACGTGCAGTTCATTTATTATGTTGACACTTTGAAATTAACTAAGGAAATGAAATAAATTGATGTGACTTTATGAAGTGAGCGCGGCAACTGTAGAACTGTCCCTTGCCCCTCGGCATTCACCCAACTTTCCCCTTCCAGCCGGCTTCCTGCGCTCAAAGTTATTCCTTCAAGGAGCAGGAGAAGTGTAATTAAAGATTCCGATGCGCAGGATGGAGGAAAACGCGACTGTCGCCACTGAGCACAATTGCAAAGGGAAAGGAAGCTGTTTTAAAAGGATTTCCCCTGCCATCGTAATTCAGCATCGACGGCCTCCAATCATATCAATAACTGGAAAAAAGTCTCAGGTTCAAAGTCAAAGTTCAAAGCGAATGAATGGCAGGCAGGGCAACAAGCTGCCAGGTAAATTGGAAACCGGGCTCCAGAGGCTCTGTGCAAAATGCCAAAGCAATTTCCCGTCGCGAGCTTTTCACGCCGAAAAACAGGAAACCCACGGAAAGCACGCGTTACTAATTAAATTCGAACAACGACTGCGAAGGACTGGCAAGAGGTCCTGCCTTCTTCTTTCGCCTGGGCAAATGTTTGAAATTTAAATTAAGCCAAAAGCCAAAGCCAACGCCAAAGCCAAAGATGTTGAAAGCGCCTGGCAAACAATGCCGCACACGTGTGGGCCAAAAAGGACTCGCCACGTATGCCTTCCCTCCTCCTTCCCCGAGAAAGTCTGAGGTTAAGTTTTTGAGCTGACAAAGCAATTGCAATTGCAGCGAAGACGGCGACGACGACGACGACAACAACGTCGGATATCCTGGCAACGTGCGCGGGATACTCTCCTTTAACCAACGGGATGCAGGACCTCCCCTCCTCCTCCTCCTTTTCTCTAAGTGATTGTGCTGGAAAAGGAAGATGGGAACGGGAATGGGGATGGAAACGGGGGAAAGGCAGCCATTAATTCACGACTTGTAATTTCCTCACTTCAACTGCACTACGCCAAAGATTCGGGAGGTTGGGAATTCTGATGACGATGACAACATCGCCTCACGCGGAGGACGAGACTGTTTTTGACTATCAATTAAAGGCAGGAGCCGAAAACTCAGCTCCTGTTCTTCTCCCTCTTTCTATCTCTTTCTCTATCACTCTCTCTTTCTAACACACAGTGTGTTTATGGTGGAAAATTTTGCATGTGTCTCCTAATTAAAATTTTGCTCAAGCGACCATTTCAAGTCTATTAATTACCTACACTTCCAGGGATCCTGGCCGAGCAAAGACAAAAGTGCTGGAGCCCCTTTTGTTATGCATTGTATGGGGCACATGGCTGGCGAGGGGTGGTGGGGTGGAAGTGGTGGGTGGAGCAGGGGCAAATGCAATCACTCGCCTTCAATTTTCACACCCATTGTCAACAAAAATCTGTGCACCGACTACGCCGACGAATGCCAACTCCGAACTCTGCGACAGGACCATCATTATGCCCCGTGATGAATGTGTGCGTGTGTGTAGGTGTGTGTGTGCGAGGGCCAGTGTGTGTGTGTGTGTGTGGGTAAAGTCAAAACGTCATTGTCCTAGAACCACACACACACACTCGCACACACGCATCCTTCTCCGTGTCTCCTCATGCAATGCATGCAACATTTCAGTCGTCGTCATCGTCACTTGCAGAAGTTGGCAGTAATTTTGAGTTGCACACCCGAGAGGAGCGGGAAAAGAAAGGACGAAGGACCAAGGACAAGGGAACGGTGACTGGGGTCGGGTCACACACATAGGCCAATGCGTGCAGCCGCAACATTTACGCAGGCGGACAAGAAGGAGCTCAGACAGTCCTGCAAGAGCTTTTCCGATGCACTAAGAAAAAATTGATCAGGAAAGAGAGAACCTCGTTAGTCACATTCTAAATATATCAATTCTCTACTGCTTCAGCCTCAAAAATTTTACAAAAAAATTTTGCTTCAAATAAAATAAAGATGGCTTCGTATATATTTATTTTAATTAAGTTCTTATTATTATGCTTTATTATATCCTCGTTCAATTAAGAAGGTGGTTTAACTATGCAACTGTGAGATACATTGAGGCCAAAAAAATATGTAGAAATTGGAATGAGAAAACTCATTATGCGTTAAAAGATACCCAATTTCCTTCCAAAGTAGAAACACCTCAATTAGTGCTTATAAATAATGAAGTGCATTAATTTACCTTTTCCATTTTCTTATCACTGACAACGTTTCCATTAAGCAGATAATCAAGTAATTATTAGAACCTGATCTTTATCGACCTTGCTTATTAGGCCTTCGGTTTCTTTCAGTGCTTGTGTGGCAAGCAGGGCCAAAAAGGGTTTTGTATGGGCCTCGTTGTTTTGGTTGCCAGTTGAAAATGTGTCGGTGATTTACAACAATGTCGCCTACACAAATTTTCCAAATGTGTTTTTGCCACGAAAGCAAACCTAGGCCAAGCCGCACTTGCACTCGCACTCGCACTTGCAACAGGACCCTTCCGCTTCCCACCGCTTTTCCTATCGCTCGCATTGACACGCATGTTGCAGTTCGCAGTGCGGAGGTCCTGGCACGATCCTGCCAGCCAGCCAGCCAGTCAGCCAGCTCCTGCTGTTGTCACCCACAGAGGTCCTGCGATAAAGAGAGAGTGAGAAAGAAAGATAGAGAGAGAAAGCTGCCGAGTGCGACTTTATTAGCGGAAGTGCTTTATTTAAGCTACAGAGAATCGGGCCGGGCAAGCATGGCGGCAGGACTAGGACACCTCTTCACTTCGCCAGGACAACGCACACTCGTTTGTAATACGGCCACGTAGCCAAAGGCGGGAAAGTGGGCGTTAAAGGGGCTGAAAGGGGGAGGGGTATGAGGGGTTTTAGGGGCAGGTGGAGACAAAAGCGCATGGCAGGCATTTTACTTGAAGGAAATTGCATTTTCGACATTTTTCACACTTGGAGGGGAGCTGCAGTCGACAGGACGAGAAGGGGGAGAGGGGGAAAGCGGCAGGACGACGGCACAAAGCATGGCAAAAAGCACAACAAACAGCTAAGCAAAGGGGCGGGCGATGAAAGAGAGGAAAGGGGGGCGGGGCCACCTGATACTTTGCATGCGGGAGCTGTATCTGCAGCTCCAGGACATCGCCAAATCAGAGGTTCAGAGGTGCGAGCGTGACAGGACTCACGGAGCAGATCCTCCAAGCGAACGAATCACGGACTCATCTCTAAATGCGTTTCCTTGCCGAAAGTCAACTCCCCTTTTTGTCACACTTTTGGCCAGAAGGTGTCAAAGGTGCACTCGTCCTTGTTGTTGTTGTTGTCCTGGATGCGTGTGTGGCATTTCCGTTCATTTGTTTTACTTTTGCCATTTGGGCCGAGCCACCACCTCCTTTGCCGCCCAGCGGAAAAAGCGCAATCAAAGCGGAAATGAAATTTGCAGGAAGTCGAGAAACAAAAAAGAGAATTTCTCCTTTGCCTTTTTGTTGTTTCCCCTTTGAATTTTAAAAACACACACACACAAAAGGAGCGCGGACTTCCAGGAAGAGGAGGGTTAGTGAAAGGGGTCCTTGGGGGGCTAATACAATTGCGAAATGGTTTCGCACTAGGCCAATTTGCTTACTGGCAAGCCAGTTGGCCAGTGTTTACTATTCCCAACTGGCGACTGTCAACTGCATGACAGCGATAACGGATGGCGTTGTTGCTAAAATTGCAGTTGCATTAGAAACCAGTCAACCATTTTGCGAGGCCCCTTTTCGAAGGACCCCTTTGTCATGGGCCTAATCGAAATTGACCCAGCGAAATCCCCCTTTCTATTCATAAATCGCAAATATCTGAGCTTCAGTTCGGGACAGCAAAAGCAATTTGATGTCGTGAGGTGTCCTGTCAGCAGCATGAAAATTGCATTTAGTTTTGTCGGACCGAACAATAAACAATTTTATAATTCCGAGCCAGCTGACAATTTCGCCCTATTATTTTCAGTCGCCCTCCTTGGGGGTTGGGGAAAATGCTGCAAGTTGGGAAAAGCTGGCGAAGGCGAGAGAGAACAATAAAAAGTTATAATGAAAATGTCACACGCATTAATGACACTCAAGGTGTCAACCCAATGTTTGTCGTAGCAACAATGCAGTCAGTCAGTTAGAGGGGTGCAAAAAGGATGTGGGTGGATGTGGATAGGAAAAGGGAAAGGGGAAGGGGGAGGGGGGATGTAGATGTAACCCTGTCTCTGACAATATTGCTGCCAAAAAGAGCTTTTTGTGATGGCCTGTCCGCCCCCTGCGCCCTTTTCTTTCCTCGTGTGTTAGCATTAAACCCAAAAGATAAAAGGATTTCATAAATGCAACACGATATTGTTGTTGTTGTTATTGTTGTTGCTGTTGCTGCTGCTGCTGCTGACAACAAAGTTACATGATGCGCCTGGAGTTTTCCTCCCCCTCTTCTACACTCCTTACATGTATAAATAAATAAACGTTGCAGCTTTGAAAGAGACTGTCCAACCGACTTCAACATGCCTGTCGTCTGCCGCTTTGTCTTTCTGTCCTCCTTGAATGCCCCCGAACATCGGAGCCCTTTGTGTCGGTTTGTTTGCCATTTAACTGCATATGAATTTTATGGCCAGGAAGTGCAGGCTAAGCAAATGCAGCCCGAGGCCAAGAGTGCGCCGAAAAGAGTATTAGCAAGCTGCTTACACCACTTTAATTTGAAATTTGAATATGGCATTTCATATTCCCCGTGGCAAAAACCTGTTTTTTACAGCTCCCTAAGAGAATTTGTAAGAAAAATAACTTTTTCTGAAGTGACATTTACATTTATTAGCGCCTTTGGCTATTAACTTCTTGATGTTAAAAAAATTAATTTTAACAATAACATTTTTATTGGATATATTTAAAATTGCACAATTTATAAAAATTGTCTCTCTATTTAAATTTTAAAACCTTTTAAATTGTAATTGGAGTACTCCCATCCATTCGAGTACTATTCAAAATTTAAGTATATTTAAACTGATGTTTAAACTTACGTTTTGCTAACCTTACATTTTTTTTCTCCGTTTCTTTTCAGGTAAGTTTAATATTCAGTTATCTGTTCTCCTGTAAGTACGCAATGGAACAACCCGTTTCAGTGTTAAATAAATTCTTTAATCATTCATCATTTTAATTGCTCTGGGAGTCCTCTGGCTTTCCTCCTGCCACTGCTTTCAGTCGAGCGTATACATACATATATATATAAACTTAATTAGCTTTTTCACAATGATGGAAATCAAAGTGGAGTGCATAAAGTCCCATAAATAATTCATAGTGGGTACATTCAACTGACCGACCAATTACTCTCCCGGCTCCGCTTTGCATCGGTGAAACCCCAGCGCCAGGGCCAGAGTCCCAGCCAATGCCAATCTTGATGCCAATCCCAATCCCAATCCGAATCCAACTCCAACTGGATTCATCCATCAATAGGTGAAAGACTTTTCAATAGCACACAAAAGGCATTTAGCCGCTGTTTGGCATCGCCCATTGAGCCTCGCATTGAATAGGCTTAGCGACGACTCTGCCACCGCGGCCACTTCTCCTTTGGAGCCCACTGAATGGCAGTCGGTAGTGGTAGTGGGAGGGGGTCGAGGATCCCTGACCCCCTTCGGCATTCAATATGCGATGCACTGCCAGGAAATGGGGAGCTTTATCGGTATAATTCATATATACTTTTAGTAAACCTAGCAATCAATACACACAAAAGAACAGAATAAACTATACAGCCATAAGCTATATGTTTTAATTTAAATTAAATTAATACATTTTTACTTTTATTAATAATTTTACTATAAAATAGTAATAGTTTCTCCTGGTGCACGCATCGCATTTTCCCCTCCAGGATTCGCTGAATGGTTGTTATCGTTACCCGCATCCGCCTTATACTTTATGATTAAACTATTGACGCCGGCGGTTGGGGTTTGGGTTTGGGTTTGGATGTGGGCTTGGGTTCGGGTTGGCCCGGTGACCATTATGCATGGGCCGCAGAGCATTAAAAACGATGATGCTTGGCTAATTAAAATGGCCACTCGCCCTGTCTACGTGCCAGTTGTCCAGCTTTCCAGCTTTCCACCGATCCGTGCGTTTTTCTAGCCCACTTCGCCGTCGTATTTTTTTCTAGTTAGCCTTTGCTTTTGCTATTGACATTTGAAAAGCGAGAGATATGCTTTCTCTGCCCCTGTGTGTATTATACATTTGTTAATTATTTCGCTTTGATGCGCACAAGAGTATGCAGCAAAACGGAGGCGAAAAAATTGTCATTTCAAAGGACACACAAAAACTGTTTTTGCTGTTAATCAGAGTTGAAGCTTAATTAGCTTCTTTATCATGTGAGCGAGTGTGACTCTGAGTGTGTGTGTGTGTGTAGTACGAGTGAGTCATGAAATTAATTAGCGTTTTTCTCATTTCTTTCCTTGTTAAGCAAGCAACAAGCTGAGCTGAAGGCCACATTTCACTCCACTTCGAGCTGGTCTCGAATCCTTTTCTGATTGAGGAATCTCTAACGCATGAATATCTGACGGACTTGGCCTTTTCGGGCGTAAACAGCGAACAATAAGCGCCTTGATTTTGCAAAAATGAAATTTAATTATGACTGGCTTTATGTGCAGACTGCTGCCATCCCGTTTTCCATATCGCTACGTGTGAATGGGAGCGTGTGTGTGTGCGGTTGATAAATTTGTTTATTCAATAAAAATGCATTCCTCACGCCGAGCGACTTTAAAATGTTGACGCTGTTGGCTGTCAACCGCAGCCAAGAAGGAAAAGCCCGACTAAAAGAAAAGTTTTTCAGCTCGGACAACGGGAGCGAGTAAGAGAGATGGCATGTCAGATGCCACGGGCTTGTCAGATTTCCATGCATTTGTCCTCTTACTCCGCCCGCTCCATTTCCCCCAGAATCCCGGAATCCTCTGCTCCTGATGAGTCCTTTTGTTTTTATTTTCTGCAGCAGCTGTTTCATCCAGTGGGCGTGGCTTGCAAAAAAAAAAAAACAAAAATAAAGGAATTAAAGGAAAGACAGCGGGAACGAGATGGGACATTTTCATAAAAATTGCGGCTGTTAAAATGCTGCGGTCACTCTTCCTTCAAGCTGTCCACCCCCCAAACCACCACGCCCCCCTCCCACTTTCCTCTGTCAAATTAATAATTTTATTTTTATTGTCTTTTCGTGGCCAGTGCTGGCCAAGTTCTGTGCCCCTTCCAGGCCAAGTCGGAGCCGTAGTAACGCGTAACTGTTGCTGACGCATATATGCCGGACATTTTTATTTCATTTTATTATCACGTATGCAATATATATTGGCATACCCTATATTCGGAGGGCGTTATTGATTTTGCAAGAGTCCAATGCCAGTCGATTTTCATGTGTACCGTAAACTACATTTAATTAAATCAGTAATATTTAATAAAATTCATCTACACTTAACAGCTTAATTCAATTTGCATTCCTTTATTTTGTAAAAGGGTTCCCTTACATATTTTTTTTTTATAAAATTTTTCAAAATAATGAAGACTTCTATCAAGCTGCAAATTTAAAGTTGATTAAATTCCCAGAATAAAACTGTGTTAATAAACTTTTAAAACTAATTTCTGAAGTTGATAACTTAAAGTGGAACGTAGCTATTCATAAATTAAAATAAGAGTTTCAGGTATTATATTCACTTTAGAAATTCAATTTACGAAAGTTTGACCCGTGCTGAAAATATAATAAAGAATTTAGTAAATGGAAGCTATTGATACTCAATTTTGTTCAAGTTTTAGGTTCAAGTAAAATTTTGAGAGGATATAAATTGCGCTGTAGTTCAGCAGTTTTTATTAATTTTCTTATTTTTTGTTCGTATTTTTTTTTTTATTTGCCAGCACGCTGTTGTAGCTATATTTCTGGTTTATTTTTTGTTTTTTGCCTTGGTCACTCATACGGCATGTTGTCAGCGCCGTCGCTGTCGTCGCGTTGTTGCTCTTGCTGCCTTGGGTTTTATTGAAAAATAATTACATGTTACAGTCATGTCGTGCGTGGGCCCTTCCAACTGTCCGATTGTCCGTCGGTCCGCCTGTCCGTCTGTCCGCCCCCTCGATCCGCCGCTCCGCCCACTTGGTGCGGTCTATTTGTGCCGCCTTCTGTCCGTCCGACTGTCCGGTGTCTCCTGTGCAGCAGATTTACCACCCACAAACCACCACCCACCGCCCACCGTCGACCCTTCCGCTGCCTGTCAAGTGCAGCCAACGTGTGCATGTGTGCGTACGCGCTTGTGTGTGTGTGTGCGGATGCGTCGGTGTGTGGGAGTGTCCTGCGCTGACAAAGGGCTATCATAAAATAAAACACGTTCATATATATGTTTTCACAGCAATTTTTCTCATGGTCCCTTCCCTCCAGCATTGTCCTCATGCTCTTCCTCTTCCTCTTCCACTTCGCTCCGCTTTCCTTTTTCTGTAGATGTTGCATAGTTTGTGACAATTTTTATTTAATTTTAATTGCTTGTTGTATATTAAGTTATATTGTCAGCAAAAACGGTTTGCCTGTCAGGGCTTCGGTTTTTGTTTGAATGCTGGACAAGAGCTTTTCATCAAAATCCGTTTTGCGGTTATTTAAAGGATAAAATAAAGATGTGAACAACGTTGAAAAAATATACTTTTAATGGTTAATTTATTGAATATTTTTTAAGACTTTAGTTTCAAAACGGTTATGTAAAATGCAATTTTTCAATCAATTACTTTAAATGGAGGTTATGTAGTTAAGTTTTAAGTTTTATTTAAGGTTTTTTTCTGTTCATACAAGCAGGGAAACTCATCATCAAATAAATAATTTTTCGGATTTTTGGCAAGGGGTTCATCATCACAATCATTTTGAGGTATACCAATCCAAAATCATATTGCATTTGGCTTGACTTTTATGATGACTGCAAGGGTATAAAACTTCCTTTCTTGTTCAATACGCAGCACTTGAGTTCATTAAAGAGAGTCTCGTTTGCAATTAACAGAAAATATTTTGCCATTCAAAAGGCAACTTTTATGGAGATGTTTATGGACCTTTTTGTGGACCCGTACTGCATTTATTTAAATGTGTTGAAATGACCGAAAAAGATAAACAAACATCAAAAATACAGACAATCTCAGAGCTTTTGCCAGGTTTGTGCTTGTGTGAGTCACAAAGTGAGCAATCCGTTTCTGTGTATCTGTGTGTGTGTTTTAGTGTGTGTGTGTGTTTAAGAGTACGAGTGTGTGTGTCATATTTGAGTGTATCAAAAGATAAAAACGTTAAAACAAACAAGCTGGCAGGGGGACATGGGACACAAACACGTAGCAAACAGTAATAAGCATGCAGCAGAGCATACAGGAACTGACCCACCGAACCCCCCAGCCCACCGAACCCACCGCCCTGTTTGGGTGTAAAAACCACAGAGGAGAAGGAGGAGGGCTGCGAGTGGGTGGGTTTTTGGACAGAGGGGATCCCTGCTTCGCATCACATCACTGCCTGTGCCTGTGATGAATGACTCTTTTAATTAGTTGCCGCAGGAAATGCATGAATTGCAAAATGACTCTGTTTGTTTACCCAGCGACGTCGACGACGACGACGACGAATCCTGTCGCTCCTGCCGTCCGCCATCGCTCTCTAGGGCACACACACACAGACACTCACACACATACACATACACTCTCACCCAGCACTCCTGTATCTCACATGGTCGTCGTGTCCCTCCTCTGTGCGCTCATTTATTAAATAGTAGTTTTCAAGTGTCCTTCAGTGACATGTTGTTTGTTTGTTGTTGCCGGTGGTTGCCGTCCCTAAGCCAAGAACGGGGTGTCCTGCCATCATGTCCTTCGCCGTGTGTGTGGGCCAGCTCTCCTCCGTCGTCGTCTTGCCTTTTTTTATGGTTCTACTTCATTATTGTGCATACATGAGATGTTCCTTCGTCCTTCAGTTTTTGTCCCCATCGCCTTTCGTACTCTCACTTGGCCATTTATTTGCCCGCCAGTCGCCGGGCAAGCTTATTAATAATTTTGTCCAGTCGTGTTGAAAGTATGCGACACCAAGAACAGCAAGTCGATATTAAGAGACAAACATATATGCCTCAGCTTGAGGGGAAAATGTTTTAATTAATACTAACGATGAAGTTCAGTTGGCCTAGTACTCGAGGCATATGTTGGCGGGCATACAAATTAATTGCAGCAAAAGTAGAATAATATTACTAGAAATAAATATAAAGAATTTGCAGAATATCTTCATGAAATAAAAAATAAAATTTAAAGAGAAGCTACTTAAAATAAGCTACTTTTTGGAAAATGGCAATTATAGCGAATTATTTAATATTAAAAGGCTTCCGAAATAAATGTTGATATCAAACCAATTTGAGAGATATGCGATTATTTTAATGGGAAAAATTAAAAGCAAAGTTGATTTTTCATGGAGCGCATATCACGCATCCGCCGTGTATGACCTTTATGCAAACGGCATAAAATTAAATGCAGAAAAAATCAAGTCTCTCTACCATCAACCGTCGAGCGACACGCCCACTGCAGACAGAACCGCCCACCTGATGCAACAATGCAAAAGAAGGGAAGGCAAAGTGGTGCGAATAATTTAAGTCGACTTTTGCGGCTTTAAATTCTGGAAAACTTGAATGCGGCTGTCGCTCTGTTTAATAAAACTTTCAACAAACTCAATTAACAAAACTTTCTGCTGGCCGCAGCAAGAAATGCAAGAAAAGTGGCATAAACAAGGCAAACAAACAAGGGGAAGGGGGCGGGGGGCGTTGGGAAAATGGAAGGGTATGAGGCCTGTGAAAAGGATTTCCAACTAGGCGCTGATTTATTGTACGAGTAGAAGTGTAAACGGATATTCGCAGTCAGAAGGATGGGAAAGGGACAAAAAACAGAGCCACAGCGGCGGAGTCATCTTCGCTTTGGCATTGAAAGTCCATTTAACATTTTGTCATTTACAGTTTTGAAATAGTTTTTGAAAACTTGACACCAAACAAATCTGCACTCAACGAATGCAAGAGCGGCGGGCTGTGTGGCAGCGCAATAAAATTGCAGGAAACAATTGCTGACAGCCAGACTGGACTCTGGACTCGACTGGAGAAAGGACGCTGGCAACTCCGTATTAGGATTGTCAACAAGCGCGTTATAAACTTTTATTGCAACAACAGGGGAGGAGAACAAAGCAAGGACAAACCGGGAAGGGGGGAAAAGTGCCGGAGGAACCCCTTTTTTACAGTCAAAGTAATCGAAAATGATGCGTCCTGCAGGACGGCGAGGGAAGCTTAAATTGGCTGCAAAATAATAGAATGAAATGAGGCTCTTGATGCAAATTGATTTGGATTAGAAACTTTAAAGCACATGGGGAAACCCCGATGAACCGAACAACCAAACAACCAAACAACCAAACAACCGAACTGTCTCCCACATGAGCCATTTTGAGCTGAGCTGGCAGCATTTGAAGTCGCGTCTCGAAAGTGCATAAAAATTTATCACCAAACAGAGCTGAAAGTGCAGCCAATGGTTTTGGAAATCCACGATTCGGGTCGATTTTTATGCAGGTGATTTAATTTTAGGGATATCGAATGTTTGAAAACTGAGACCACATGGAAAGGGGAGAATTTAGCCGAGCTTCCGATCGGACTTGACGTGATTCATTGTTCAATCTGGTAATTGAATCTTCGAGTACAGAACATTTATCTCGGGTCCACTTAATTAAGCTTTATAACAACGACAGTCCATTTACATTGCAGCGGGTTGGCGGGGTTAATAATAATACACAGGTTGTTTATAAATCAACAGCGGCATAAATCAGAATCCGAACGATTGCCAAACGAGGTTGGCAAAATGTAATTTCATCCGCACGGTTCAATTGCCTTGAGCATTGCCATTACCACTCCCACATTTGGCCGTGCAAACAAATTGATGTGCGAAATGGGAGCGACTGACCGGCCATCAATATAAATAAATAAATCTTTGCCAAGCCATAACAACAAAATCAGTTGCAATGGCACGCACAACTACGGCCGTAGAGCAACAACAAAAACGTGGGTTCTGGAAAAATAATAACAATTTAATTAAAATATTCAACAAAAACACGTATCCCACATGCCAAACAGATAGCGTCCAGAGAGAAAAGTAGCAGAGTTGACAGCTTATGAAAATGCAATTTTTATTTTTTAATTGATTTCTTGTTTGGCCAATATTTACTTATATCTCTGTGACCCCCCACCCACCCATCCACCTTTCTCTTTATTGCACTTTTTTATTTTTTGCGCAACGAGGACTTTATTTATTATTTGCTTACGCGTTATTATTAACTCCCCGGGGCATACAAACTCATATATAATCCCCACTCCACATCTCTCCTTTGTGTGTGTGTGTGTGTGTGTGTGCGGTTGGTTCGACATTGTTTGCCAACTTTTAAAGAATATTTGCGAAATTTTTGATTAGGGGCTTGTTTACAAACTTTGGTTGAACACACAAAACCATTTTATTGAATATTCTCTCGTGCTTTCCGTCTCCCTTTCCGATTTTTACCTAATTTTGTCAGTTATTCATTCGGTGAACCCATCAAACCAGCAGACCAGCAGCAGAGCTACACAGCTACAGAGGCGATGACATTATTCGGCTGTTTTATGAATTTTGCGGCTTTCACTTGGATATTGTTGTTCCCGCCGCCGACGCCGATTGCAGCTCGCATGTCCTTGGTGGGCAAGTGCAACTGTGTGCTGACCGCAATATCCAGGACGACAGCAATCGCAACAGAGCAACAATGGTTGGGTAATGATGACAACCGAAAACCGCACACCCGCTACGTGTGCATGTGCGTGGATATTATAATTATATTAGGGGCCCAAAATGTAAGCAATCAATTCAAAATTAATGCAAATGCAGCAACAATTTCCCCCACAGCATTTCGCCCGCCCGGATGCATGGTTGCATGGACGGCGATCCATGGGCAAACAAGCCCGGCGCACGGAAGTCGTCGGTTGCGGTTTTCCAGAGCTGTCGATGCAGTGGCCTTCCCATTCCCCATTCCCCTTTGCGATTGCCACCCGTCCATGTCCACAATTGCCATGGCAACACTACCATATACCGTATGTAGCCAGCTGTCAGCGCAAACGCCCACAAACTGTCAAATTCATCAAAATCACACGATTGCAACCAAGCAGGCGAAACTGAAGGGGCAGCCACACCATTCAACTGCACAGTGCAACAAATATGTATGGCTACAGATACAGATACAGATACAGATACAGATACAGATACAGATACAGATGCAGAAACAGAAACAGATAGATAGATAGGTGGACAGTTGTCGACTGTCAGCCACCTGGAAATGTTTGTTACTGTTATTCTTGTGTTTGCAGCACTGCAAGGAATTTATAAACTTTTTATTAAAGTTAATTTGGTTATCAATCGCACGTTTGAAAAATATAAAGACTATTCCCTGATTTGTTATAATACTGATTCGCTGAAAATCGCTATATGATAAGCATTAAAAGAAATGGCCAAAAAGTTATTTCTCTTAAAGTGTAGAATTGGAATTCTTTAATTTAAAACATAAACATTCTGAAAATTGGATATCACAATTTTTGGGAGAAATGGAAAGAATATACCACAACAAAATTTTAAGAAGTAACACTTAGGTGTGCTGTCCAGCACTGAAAAAAATTCAACTAATTTCAATGCTACTGTGCAGCACTGCAACTACTACATTTAAATATTAGTTTTTCACAGTGCACTTTACTGGTCAGAGGCTGCACACTGAATGCTCTGTCAGCTGAAGCGTTTTAGTTAGTTGAAGTGATTAGCATCGTTAGTGGCTTTTTCGTTTGCACCAAAGCGGAAATACTGTTGCAAAGGCATTGGTCAGCTAACTATTTATGAGTATGTTAATATGTACGGCCACTTCCCAATCTATATATCGGTGTGATGGCTTCCTCTCACTAACCATATCTCATGCTTGGCTTGATTCTGTGGGAAACATTTTGTAGCTAATTAAATGAACTTTAACTTGGGTGAAAATTATTTTGCCAGTCCTTTGAAGAGCTTCCCCGTGTACGCCACATTTTTGCCAAAAGCTAATTTGGTTTGTCCTCTCACAGCAATTGTTTTTTCAGCTTTTCATCTGCTGGCTTATTTCTCCTGCGCAGTTTTTTCTCTAGCCAAGTAATTAATATGTCACATGTCGCTCGGCAACAACGCCTGTAGCTATGCAACGCTTTTATTATCGCTTACCGAGGTCACAAAAATTCGTTTGCACGACATATATCCGTCCGAAACTTTGCGAAGGCTACATTTCTGCTTAGATTGACTCAATGGGGCTAAATAACTGTGTGGCTTCCACTTTTGACATGCAGACCGACTGGCTTATTTTCTACAAATTTTGTTGTTGGACTAAGGGCAAAATGTTTTAAAAAACAATAGAGGTAAACAAGTTCTCAATGATATACTTAAGAATATATAAAATGCAAGAAGTCCAATGAAATCTAATTATTTTAATTGTTTTCGGCTCAATATTAAATTTAAAAATACAAAAAAATATAAAAAATTTCTTATAAAATTTAAATATTCATTTTTTATGGCTTCTGATTTATGCAAAAATCTGTATAAAGTCGACAACAAATTCGGTTATTTTTAATATAGTTATTTTTTTTGCATCTTCTTTTTCGCCTGCCAACCGAAAAAACATTGTTCCCATTTAGGGCACCTCTTGAAATAAAACTGCCCCCTTAGTTCCCTTCGATCTGTAGTCCCATATTCCCAAAAGAAATTTTCTTTTGATTTCCCGCCGTAATTGGGTGTCAAACGTTACTTTGTTACTGGGTTTCCGTCCTTTTTTACGCTCCTGCCTCTCCGCCACTATGGCACTTATTGACATCTGCCACCTTGTCGCTTTGTCTCTTTTGCACACGTATATAAATATATATATATATTTATATATGTTTTTCGAACAGATTCGCCGGATTCGCACACACTTTAGATGGAAATCAGCTGTATGGGGCCGAGCAGCAAATGATTGTCAGGACTTGGATAGAGACAAGCAAATTGACATCGAAAAGGACGCCAGAGAGAACCAAAGACTGGCAGAAAGAGATACGTCGAAAGTGGGGGGAGGGGGGGGATACTAGATCAACATTATTCGATTTTGAATGAGTGACAGTCCAACTGACAGAGTGACACCCATCGTGGCCATATCTGTTGCCTGATAATTCGATAAGAACTGCAACAGATTTTTAACTTTAACTCGAGCGATCCATTTAAATTCGGCTTTGAGCGGCCGAGAGTGGGAAGTCCTGTTGACAGGACATGGTAATTTAAGCAGCATTCTCCACAAGCGGATGCTAACCCCAGAAACAGGAAGTCATAAATCATATATGTGTGTGCAGCGGTTCCAGAAATCCTCCTATTTGCGTATGAGTTCACCCTTCTGAAGCTCCACAACCGCAGGTGTTGGCTGGCCGAGCTCCAAAAAAAGGTTGCAACAAAAGCGCTGTGATAAAAGGGAAAGGGAAGTAGCACGAGGGTCTTACTAGTTTTTCTCTTTTTTAAAGACAATTTGAATATTCCTACAATTATGTACTTTTAAAGGTGCGAGAAAAATCTTAATTGGATATTATCCAACAAGAAGAGAAGAAATGCTATTCTCAACTTCTATCTAAACACTTTCACAAAACTTTTTACCAGCAGTAGTGGAACTTTAAATGAAAATCCTAAAAATTTATAAAGATTTCAAAATACACATTTGTTTTTGAACTTGCAGAGAATTTTGCATTCGACTTCTACCATAGAGAACCAAGTTTCCAGATTCTGGCACAATGATTTCTGTTGGCTGCGCAGTTAGTTTTAAATTTAATTTTCGTTAGCATATTTTAATGCTCAGCCACTGTTTGTCGTTTTGGCTCCAAACTGGACACGTCCCCCCTCCTCAAAACCCGTTCGGTGCCCCTTCGGCTTGCGCCACAAACGGAAGCACTTTAAAATTATATGAGGCCTCTGCCGGGGACAGTGCTCCCCACTTGCAGGATCTGTGTGTGCGGAATCCTCTTGTGTCCTCCAAGCCACAAGCCGGTAACCAATGAAAACTCAACTGAAAAAGTTTTCCCTGCTCTCTCCTGCATTCGCCTGTTTGTGTGTGTGGTGAGTTGAGGCGACACTTCTATCGCTTGGCTGCATCCTGCCCCGTGTACTTTGGATCCTCGCCACCCATTTGATGCCACCATGCACTGAAGCAGCTTCTTTTTTTCTGGCAGTGGGTTGGGGGGCTTGAGGGTTGGCCAACTATTTTTCGGTTAGTGGCACTTTTTGATGCAACTAAGCGTATTTATTACTTATTTATACACAGAAGTGCCATCCAACTGTGGGCACCTGGGACGACCGGCCACGCCCACACGTATGTAACGTAAATTATTGAAAGGCCAAAAGCGAGTAAACAGTTGTAACGGCAAAGTGGACTTGAGTTACGGCTTGGCAAAATGAAATTTTCAATTCCTAGAAATATTAGAGATGAGATTAGTGCTCTCGGCCCCCGAGGCACTTAAAATTCCCCGAGTCATCCTTCTCCTCGGGAGATCATTCCAATTCCAAGGACTGCCGAGAAAGACAATTAATTAACTAGACTTTGGGCCATGCATTCCTTTTCCATCAGCAACCCACTCTCTATTCTCTATTTTCCCCCCAGGGTTTTTATTGTGTAAACTCGCAAATAACTGGATTAAATGGCATCAAATACTTTTAGCTGAGTCTTAAACAGGTGCAACCACTGTCTACACTTCGAGTCATGAATATATAGACACTGGCAGCAGTATATTAACTGGGCGTAGACTGGCGGACGGCACTGTGCTGGACGAGCAGAGCCGAAGAGCATTTACAAGCCAGCGAGCAACAGTGTTAAGCTGCTTAAAATTTATTACCTTTTGCTTGAAATAACTTGCCAGGAACAACGCCAACACGAGCACTCATACACAGACAGCCAGGGACACACACTTAGAGAGAGACATAAAACAATGCACAATGATAATACAATAAAATTCCAACTCAAAAGGATGCCGGCGAGGAGGAGGAGCAAGAACTACTACCATTGTTATAATGCAAACGGGGTTACAAAAAATTCCAAGGATAGGAGTGGACTGCACAACAGAAAGCCTTCAGCAGGAAACCCTTCTTATGAGATCCGTTTTTGGGTTATATCACAATATTGTTTATTTAGAAACAAAGGCTTAGGAATGTTATTAAAAAGGTTCTGAACTAATTAACTAGAATTAGAAACGTTGCAGAGAATATTAAACAGCAGCAGCGGACTTCAGCTTTTAAGATTTGTTATAAAGAACATAATAATAAATGCAGTTTCTGGTGCTTTTTATGAAATTGAAAAACAATACCTAAGAAATACCATATTGTAAATACATACAGTTGCAAGATTAATTTAAATACAAGAAACAGATTAATCCAGATTATAACAACATTTTTATAAGATTTTTAGAAATACTCCTAAAAAGAAAAATACATTTGCTTTATCCCTTAAAGCTTTTAAATCTGCCTTCTTATTTAAATTTCATGCCCATATCAATAAGGTGATCATTGTCCGTCATTCCATTGCATTCTTTTAAAGGCATTATCCCAGAGGAAATCTAAAAGCAATCATCATAAATTATAAATTTTCAACATCTTATCGGGGTTTGGCGGGATGGAAGTACCACGCAAAAACGCTGTTAATATCTTATTATTATCTATAGAATATTTTTTTGGCACGCACTTCCGAAAGGAGACGAGGTCCTCCCAAAAGTATCTGTCAGATTGGGAGAACATTTCGCAGTGCATTTCCTGCCCCTTCTGGAGCATCTTACCCACCCCCTTTTTAAATAATAAATTTCAATTTTTAAAGATTTTAACGTGTTATTGAAAAGCTTTGGCTTCCTCCACTTTGCTCCCGTCTGTCCTGCCATTCTTTTCTTTTTAGCCTTGGTATCTGGGGCCACCCTGGGGGACATGATTTTCTCTTTATTATGTGTTTCGTGTACTTCCATTCACCCCCAGCTGCCTCATCATGTATATTACTTTTGCTTTTTGTTCATATGAACATAAATAACTTATATATTTGCCACACTTTGCTGAATCCTTGGTTCCTGTCCCTTTTTAATACACTTTGTTTGGAAAATTTGAAGTCTTTGTGCGATGGAAAACAAATACTTTTGTTTGCCATAATTTTTCTTACATTTTCATTCTTGTGACAAGCGTCAATTTTGCTGTATTGAATTTCCTATACTGACTTTTCTGAGGCGAGCTAAGGTGAAAATTAATTAAATTTGTAGAAGTCAAGGTGGGAAACGTAGGAAAATTGCTTGAAAGCCAAAAATTTGCCTTAAGAGCTTCAAGCAAAAGTGAATGAAGAAGAAATGGAATATTTCTGTCATTTGTTTGCATTTAATGTAACAAAAGCGTTCTGTCATGCCAACTGCAGAATGCAAATACTTTTGCAAAATACTATATAAAGTGTAGATGAGAAAAGGAAAGAGAAGAGTTAAAATAAGACGAATTTTCAAGACCCTTCAAAGTCTAGGGGATATTATCAACTTTTATGAGATAATTTATTTGTATTTACTTACAGTTAGTGACTGATTTTCAAATGATGTAAACATAATTTTTATAGATATCAGATATTTTCTTTGTATTTTTTAATGGATCTTGTGGCAGTGCATCTATCAAATTTTTTCTGACTTTGGAATTCCAAGAAGCTGACTGAAGTATGCACGAGTATTGGAGGGTTTTTAGCTTTTATTTGTCATCGTTTTGCCGAAACCCCCACCCTCCCTTTACCACGAAAAATAAGTAAAGAGTTGTTGTTGTTAACTTATGCCATCTGTGAAGATAATTTGCCATGGTAACGAACTGAGTAGCAGGCCACCGAAGGGTGGCACACAATCCGAAATCGGGGCGGTGGGGATTTGGGGATATATATATATGGTATATAAACGGAGAGGGGGGGATGGGGGAAAGGGGGTAATATTCAGCATCAGGTAACTCTTAAGCTTTCTCCACGCTGCGGTTTTTACGTTTGTTGTTGACGCTGGCAGCAGTTTGCGAGGATTGCGAAACGGTCGGTGGGTTGGGAACTCTTTTGGTAACGCTTATCCACTTGTCTTGTGATTTTAATGCAGTGGGCGGGCTTTGTGTGTGAACATGGCTAAAGATTGCCAAGGGCAACCAGAAGCACGAGCAGCTGCAAATACTTTGCCCTGCTTTCCTTGTTTGTCTCTCTTTCAGATTTTGACGGAACGGGTCGACTAATGGGCGGTCCTCCCAGTGGGCTGAACTTGGCTTTGTGCCGCTCCAGCTTTCGAAGGTTGTTCCGAGCTTAACCCCAAACGGAAATGCTCATGCAAAAATGGAGGCGGAGTCAAGGACTCAGATTGTTGGGGTTCCAGGTTTTTTATCGGTAGGTCACTCTGCTCTTCAAGGGCTACCATAAAGGGAAAATCTATCTGCAATCTGCAGCTGACATTTGTTTGCTTTTATTTGTCCTGCCATTATGTCCTTATGCCTGGGCTAATTTTCAACAACAATTGGTGGAAGGAGCGGAGCGAAAGATAATCAAGTGCATCGGCAACGAGCTCTTGTCATGGCAACGAAAAATTGTTCATAAATCGCCTTAAGTCGCAATGTCTGTCTGTCTGTTCTGTTCTGTTCTGTTCTGTTCTGTTCTTGGCTGTCCTTGGCTGCGTTTCCGTGTCCTGGGCCAGGACCTCCATGGTCAGCCATTTGTACGAAATTGGCTTCTTGAGGCCACCGCACTGGGCTTGGTCCTGCGTCCTTGGTCCTTGCTTGTTGTCCTGGGCACGTCGTAACTTGAATTGAAATTGAAGTTCGCTTATGGAATCGGGAAATTTTTTTTGGCTCCTTGCTGCTGCTTTTGCTTTTCCTGCTACTGCGACTTTTGTAATTTTCCTCACACACTTCATGTTCAGAATTAATTTAATATTAATTTTATTTTTATATATATAAAATATATATGTGTGGAAACACTCTGTTAGCCTTCTGTTTGTTGTTGCTCTCTTTGCGTTACTTTCCCCGCTTTCATTCCTTATGCAACTCCATCTGCCACTTGAGTGCTCATTTCAGGATTTCTTTCCGTTGGCCCTTTGCAATGGCGGGAAGGAGTGGGAGGTCCTGGCTTAGGACCTTGTGTGGACACCAGTGGAATTTTAAATTGCATTAGCTGAACATAATTTCGAATTAAACGTATGTTGCCTTGGGTCGCCAGCGAAAGTGTTCAGCAATGGGAGATCCCTTTCGCAAAAACTCCAAGACTTTTCCAAGGCAAACATCGAGTTTATCGATACTTAAGGCAATGATATCTCTCCAGCTTACCCATACTTCATGAGGAAGCAATCCTCCGCCAATCAAATCGCATTTGGGCATCGTATACCTGTACCCACATTAACCGATTCCAACCCCTAGCCAATGGCCTAAAAAACCGCAATCAACGTTGGCCATTTTATGTATTCCGGTCACGTGTCCTGTCTATCCAACAACACTCTCCTCGGACATGTCCAATGTCAGTGGGCAAAAGTGTCATTCGATAGTTGACCACAGGAGTCCGCAAAAAGGACACAAACATGAAGAGCAACTTAAAGCTTTTGCCGGATTCCAATTTTCTTGCGCCCCAAAGTTCAAACTAAGCCAATTAATTAGGCCGGCTTTAGTTTCGGGTTCGCCGAGCAAATATGTCAAGCAAATTGGCCTCGTTGCGCCTGTTGCATTTGCCTGGCGCAAAAACCAACATGGAAAAAATAAGGTAAGGCCGAGGGTAGTAACGAAATGCCAGAGCCAAAAGGCCAAGAAAGGAACTAAATAAATCAGCTACCGAGTAAAAGTGGCCCACGCACAAATTAAACCCAATGAACTTGCATAATGGCCAACAGACCGGGCCAACTTTCCCTGCCCCTCCGCCCCCTTTTTCGCCCGACTGAGACAATATGGCGGCATTAATTAAAGTAATTTATCATTCGGGGTCAGGGCGAAGCCATCGCAGAGAAGAAACCACCGAGCGGCTTTGGCAACCTTTGATTTGCCAGGAAGCTGTATAAATATTTGCCTTTTGCGACGACAAGTAACGGAAACCCGCCGAGAAAAAGTATATATTTGGTTGAGGATGAGGATGGGGGAAACTAAACTGTTGGCATGCCATATGGAAATCAAACCCACACACAACCCCCGATAATCAACCTCCTCCAGGGATTTTGGCCACGCTTCATTTCGTGTCAGGCTTTAATCTTTTAGCACGCATCTTTGGCATTTTTATTGTAATTTGTTTCGATTGGTGTGCGTGTGTGTGCTGGTGTGTGCATGGGTGTGTGTGAGGAGTCCTGAAGGAGGCCAGCGGAGAGAAAGGAATGCCCTACACGAAATGCCTGAAACGACAGATAGATTCGCTTTGCCTTCCCAAGGACAAGCCACGGATACCTTTTTCTCTTCGCTCGTCAGCACAGGAATAAATTATGCGTGTAATTCAACATTTTATTTAATGAAAACCTAATGAAATGCAAAATGCTAACACAAATGAAATAAATTTTCCTCGAGCAGTCGTTGCCTGTACTTTCCGCTTTTCCGCCTTCCGTCGAAAAACCCCGGAGTCCTGCTCGGTTTTACTTGTGACGTTTTGGGGAAATTGATTAGGCGCAAAAATCGTTGTTACAGGGTGAATTTCGTAATGGTGGGAGTACTTGTGTGTTGGCGGGGTCGGAGGGCACTGCTGCATTGACTTTGATTAATAATGTGCGCTTTAGGCCAGGTACAAGTTATTAGTTTCCAGAGACAGAGAGCGTCGAAATGGAAGGCGGCTTCCAAATGAAAACAGCGAGTAAATGAGCTGCATAAATAAGATAAAAGTACTGTCCCTATAAACAAGCAAATTTTCAACTAGTAAGAAAACTAAAATCCTTACTCGTTATACCTACTAAAATGCCAGTAATGTTGCTAATTGTTTAAGCCAATTGTATTTCTCTGTTACTAAAAGGTGGCCAAGTGGTCAAGCTTAATTCAAAATTCATGTTGTGCCACATAATAAAGCATTCGAATGTGCAGCTTTTGTAAAAAAGGCGGCGAGTTGAAAAATCCCAAGTCAATTAGAATAAACAACAGCTTTGGAAGCTCTGCAACAAAAAAATTCAAACGAAGTGGGGATACTCTTTCATAAAAATAAATTAGAAATTTTCTTAGCTAAAAGCAAATATAAAATGATTCCCTTTAAACTATAATTCATTATTGTGAAGCGTATTGAAAACTTTTTCTGCTATTTTAATGGTTGTACCCTATTTTAGGGAATTTCCAAACCTCGAAAATCCAGCAAATATGCTGCCATAATAACTGCTTCCGACAGCCACGAGAGGCAGAAACAGCAGCTGTGTGGTTGGAGGCATGGCAATCACATTCATTTCATTTCGCACAGAAATTTATTTACACACACACAGCAACAAAACTCGTTGAGAGCGAGAAAGAGAGAGAGATAGAGAGTGAGAAGGGGGATCCCCGGAATGCGCTGTGGCAGCCACTTCCGGCGGAAACTAGCTTTTAACCCCATGAACGAGTCTAGGCGTTAATACGGCGCCCAGCTACCCAACCCCAACCCAATCCCTTAACCAGTCCCAAACCCAGTCTGTGCGTAATGAAAAATGCAAATTCCCAGCGGCTAAATTCTAACAAACAAGCAAAGCGACGCGCCGCGTCGAGAGCAACGCGTTTCATTTTTTCCGCTCTACACTGCACGAAAAGGGGGAATATTGTAACTAAAATCATGTGTGTATAATATATTAAATTTTTTATTTGATTACGAGAATTATCGAAAACGGAATAAAGCTCTTACACCATCTAATGTACAAAATAAAAAATAAACTATATAACTTTGATTAAATTAAATTTTATGATAGATAGTAGAACTTAGCTTTGAATAACCATTAGATTTAATTGGGTAAGCAATAACTTAAATAGCATCGATAATTTTAATTATTAATTAGTGATAGAAAGATATTAAATTTCAAAATTAAATGGCAATCGCTTACCTTTTCGTGCAGTGTACACAAATAGACTTGCCTTGGCTGCAGCATTTGGCCAACCCAGTGCCCCTGCTCCCGACCAAGATGCAGCAGCTGGATCCTCGGCGAGTACAGCTGTTGGAAGGAAGGAGCAGCTCCTGCCCTCGACTCCCCGCCTTCCTGCCTCCAATGTGCAACCTCCAACCTCCAATCTGCAACCTCCAGCGTCCTGCTCATCGTCGTCGTCATCGTGGTGGCCGCTCTCTGGCGTATTGTGTGGCAAATGACAGGAAATTTAAAAGGATGCCTTTGTGCGAGTGCCGTGCTGCTGCCCCAGTAGCGGCAACAACAAAAACACACTCGCAATAACAAAGTCCTGTGTTCGGTTGTGTTCTCTCCAGTCTCTGGCATCCTGGTTGGGAGCTCTTGTGTCTAGCTCGCGGCCATAATTTCAATGCTCAACTTGATAAGCAGCTTAACCCACCAGTGCCACTGCCAAGTGGAGTGCGCCTCCCACTTGACCTGCCCCACTCCACTCCACTCGCGATTTGCCGCCACTCGTTGTCCCCGGATCCCATTTTCCCATTTTCCAGTTGTTGTTCGCCGAGCCTTGGCATTGCTTCAAAATTTCACGCATTTGAATTAATTAGCCAGTCCCAATCGCTCCTTCGCCTGTGGAAATGGGTTCGGTTTATCCTCGCTTTTCCCCACTTTGGGTCGCAGCGGATTCCGCTGGATTTAAGGCACATGCAGAGGCGTTGATTGGGTTATCTGTGTTGAAAGCAGCGGAGAAACAAAAAATTTAAATTTAGAAAGGCCTTTAAAAAGGCCTTGACAGGGGGATAACTCTTTGAAACTTGTGCATAAAAGTTTAAATTAATAATCCTAAAAGCTCATGCTAATTAGGAACTATCGTACTTTGTGTACAATTGTGATTAGTATATTTTAATACGATAACAATATTCATTTTTGTAATAATTTGGCATTCTTTTTCGTCTATCAATTACTTTTTAAACAAAAAAAAGTTTTTTATTGGGATGTACTAGAATTAATTGCCATGAATAAATAACTATTTTTTTTTATTTAAACTCGTTTGAAAGTAGTTGTAAATAAAAAAGCAAAAACCAATTTTATTATCCCGATTTTCTGAATGTATGTTAATAGCATCTATTTTTGTAATATTTTATTATTTCATTTTTTTTTACCAGCCATTAGCCACATTTTTTTTATGGATAAAATTGAGTTTCAAATTGTTTAATGCATATTAAAATTTATATAAAAAATTATATTAAGCTGTGTTTATATTAAACACCAAAACTGACAAGTAACAACAACTGTTTTCCGAGGTGGATCAATTTTTCTTGTCTAGTTGCGGTCTACCGCCAATCATTTTTCCTCCTCCTGGAGAAATCAGGAATCCCCGTTCGCTGTGTTTTGAATTATTTTGAATTATGCATTCTGCGAAATTTGGTTCCGCGTTCGTTCGCTGCACAAGCTAAATTTATTATTAGATGCCGCATTACGTGGAAACATTTTCGGGTGGATGCTGCACCACCTGGCAGCCAAAAGGTGCAGTGATTCATCAGAATTTATGCAGCCAGCAAGCCGGTATTCCTGCCACTGGCACTTCCACCTCCTCCGGTATACATACACATTTTTTTTTTGTGGCCGCCCATATAATTTGATATGCTGCCTTGGCAGTTGCATTTTGCTGTGGCTCATAAATTTGCGGAGCCAGTCAGCAGGAGCCAGGATTCAGACATTCAGGACTTGCGACTCAGGATCTGGACCAGAATCAGCGGGCGATGGGGCAAAACATTTGTCTGGTGCTCTGACATGCATGGCATTAACTGCGAGCTTTGGATTAATGAAGTGCTGGCTAGATTAGGTGGGGCAGATGGAGGAGCAGGAGGAGGAGGAGGAGCAGGAGGGTGGCGCATAAAAGTTATTGACAAAACTGTTGTTGGCCATAAATTTAGTTATGGCCTCTAGCTGGCGTGACTCGAGACTGCAGTTAAATTAATTGCCTGGGCTCGTAAACACCTCCGAAAGTCCACCACCACCGCCACTCTCATGCATGTCGTCTGCATATTACTCAAGCAACAATTTCATCATGAGCACATAGGTTGCTCTATAAAAGAGAGTTTTAATGGGGGCAGTCATTTGGTGACATTGATTCACTAATACTCCGTAAAAAAAGGTGGGATATGTGCAAAAATGGAATTAATCTTGAGCCCCAGGAGAATGGAAAAGAAACAGATGCTAACCTAATTGAAAAACAGAATAAAAACATTATTGAAAGTCCTATGGATTTCGTGCAAGAAAATTATTCTACAGCTAAAATAAATAAAAAAATTTCAACCAGAAAACAACTCTAGAAATACTTTAACTAATTAACATTTTCTTATACAACAAAATTTAACAAAATTATTGCTAAATTGTATTTGATATCTTGAAGTAACAATTTCAAAATTGTAGTATTTGTTAGTATATCATTTCGCTGATTATTTATTTTTCAATTAGTTTTATTTCATTAGGGGAATACCAAAAATACTTTTCTTTTAATATAATATTGATATTTTTGGATTTGCAATTAAAAATGTGTATCAAAAATAAGTATTTCTTTATCTTTATGTAATAGCGAATGATCTTTTTCAAAGTGATCTCCCAAAAAAGGGTATTTCCATATCACAGACTTTTCTCGTTCGCCTATTTAACGGCTTTTTAACACTTTTTTGGCTAAACAGCTCACGTGCAAGTGCTGCACGAAACTTTTCCGCGCGAACGCGGCGCATAAAATAATAATTATAATAAGCGGGTGGCCCGCTCTATATGGAGCAGTATAGTCGTACAGACCACCTTTAATCATAAGCCCCTTTTGGGTTTCGGGGAGCGGGAAGGAAAGGCGGCAAAAGCATAGCCTTTGCCAACTTCCGCTGTCGAGTTGTTTTATGCTTCCGGCCAGCGGAAGTGTTTGCCTAGTTGGCGCGCTAGTTTTGTCGCCTCGCCAAGGGGAGGACTTTGGGCTCGACGACAACTTTGATTTGCATACTCCTCGGGCTGAGTTTCAGGCTCCTCGTGCTCCTCGTTTCAGGCTCCTCTCACTTCCAGGCCCAGGACACAGAAAGACAGACAGACAGCCAGGAGGAAAGCCAGGGAAAGCGTGACAACAATGCTGAATCTTGTGTCGAGTCAATTACCCAGGACACATTAGGACCTGCGTGCCTGTGCCACTCGAGAGTCGAGGAAATCAAAATGCAATTGAAGCCGCCTGGCTGCAAAAGGCTAAGCCATCTTTGCATGACACTCGGGTTTTGGCATCTGCAACCCGCTTGTGTCGAGCTCCGTGAGTGGGAAAACTTGTTGAGCTCCACAGGGGGTTGGAGTTGCTCCCTCAGAATGAGCCAAGGATCGGAATCGGGAGCTTGTAATGCCTTTGGCACTAGCTTCTAAAAGCAACTCATTTAAAGCCCTGGGAGTCGACTCAGAAACTCGGAAAAAAAAGGAGAAAAAGCGGCCAACTTTTCGACGGACGAAAGAGGGAATACACTAGCGGTAACAACTTTGTAAGTTTTTCTGCAAAATTGCTTGGAAAAAATTGAAAATTATTTATGCTGTGTGCAGTTTGAAGCTGTCAATAGCCTTGCACCCGCCGCCGCCCCCTGAAAAGTATACAAAGTTGTCAGTGCCCGCTGGCGGCATGCGCTTGCATGCAAAAGTCTACTTTGTTGCCTTAAGTACTTATGTCGGGGACAAAAAGGGGGGTCCAGGGGAGGGGGAGGGGTAAGAGGAAGGGGAAGAGGATAGGAAGTCAGCCAGGACGAAGATGCATTCGCCACGCCGCCATCGTTGAATACTTTGTCTTCGTCCGGGGCAAGAAATGGTCTGCTTCTCCTCCGGCTACACAGATCACTGTTGGACAGATATATACTATATACGATTATCTTTTAAAGCATAAAATGCAGAAGCAAAAAAGATATATACCATTTTAATAAATATAAGGATGTGTGAAGAAAGTTGCTGCTTAAAGTTTCTGTCTTCGATCAAAAATCAGAAAGACATTGAAAAATACAGAATTTTTAATCATAGGAGTACTCTTATCATATTTATATCAGTTACAATATTTTTTCCCTGTGCAGTGCTCTTTTCTTAGCCAAAGCTCGCACAGCTTAGCATAATTTTAGGCAAACTCACGTTGCTTAGTTTATAGGCAGCTGCTGCTGCTTCAGCTCATCGCCATCGCCGTCGCCTTCGTCTTCGTCTTTGTCCCGCTTCAGTTTGCAGAATGTCAACTGTTTTTAATTGCCAAGACAGGACAGCCAACATTGTCTGGTCCCCAACCCCTTTCCCCCTTCCCCTTTCGCCTTTCGCCGTTCAACTTTCGCCTTTCTCCGTTTCTTTCTCCGGTTGCTTTGGCACGTCCGAGACGACAAAATTAGCCCGCCCACTACCGCCCTCGCCACCCCCTTTTCACCCCCTTAGAATAACTGTAAAATTGTGTAACAAAAGGATTTTCATAAGCTGCGCTCATAAACTATCGGAAGGAACGAGGGGGCCACTCGGAGGCTCAATTTAATGGCGTCGAACTTTGTAGAAGGCGGCGACTTGCCGAAAATGTTCGCCAGATTTCTGCATAAATATTTTAAGGCCAATGCTAATGCCTTTTGTGTAACGAAGCTGACCGACGGGGTGGCAAGGATATGGGTAATAAACTTTTAAGGCATTTTGCGCCGATTCGCAGGGAATTTTCAATATAAATAATCAAACGGGAAAATCTCTAAGCGTAAATTTGTCGACAATCGCAGCTTTCAACAACAAATGTTACACTTTAAAGGTTTTTATGGGGCTTATCCTAACTCTTATTTGATATTACAATGATGCAGTTTTAAAAAGGGTGATAAATATAATTCAAGAAAGTATAATACAATCCATAAACTTTTTCCTTGACAATGTTTTTCATTATTTATTATACCAATCCGAAATTTTCTTGATGTACTTCCCGATCGATGTGTGTAATTGCAGCACTCCGCCAGCATTTCACATTCCCTGATTTAACTTGCATATGGCTAATTGTTTTATCGTTTCCTTTTTTACTTGCAGGTAAGTCTGGCAATTCATTCGGCATTCGGCGAAATGATTTCCTTAAACACTTTTGCCATTCCCGGGTGAGTTTTTCGCTCGCCGGCTCTCGAGCCCCAATTACGAATATTTACCGTGGGATCAAAGTAATGGTCGATGATAATGACGGTGGGAGGAGAGGTGGTTTGCGGTTTGTGGTGGCAAGCTGCCAGGCTTGATATACTTACTTAATAAAAATTTCCAACAATTCAATATCATTTTTATTTGCCAAGCCGTAATATTGAATTTCGCCGTTTCAGTGGTATTTAACCCCCCGGAAACTCATCCTTTTGGTACACACCACCTCCTGGAGTTCCCTTTCTCCACCAAATGTAATCACACAAACATATAACTTTTCACTCAATTATACACAACAATAAATATTGAGCACAAACAAACATGGCGCACAGTGGGCACTTTATTTAATAATAAACTCCTCTGGAAGGCCCACTTTCCGTGCCCCCAGAATTTTTCAGCTCCCAGCCTTCGCCATTTGCCGGCATCCTTCGCATTCGCTTAATATGCATTAAAGTGCAATTCATATTTATTTGTGCAAATTTTTCACATACTCCGTGGACCTCTTCGTCCAAGCCGCGTTTCATTTCACTCCATTCCGTTCCGTTTCATCTGACTCCTGCAGCGTCTTTCTTCTTCTTTCTCTTTGTTAATATAGTAAGTTGGCAGGACGACAAGGATTATATGAATACACTTCCAAGGTTAAAACTCAAAGATAATACAATATTAGTCAAAAATTAAATCCGAGTGGAAAACATTTTTGTGAATCTAACCCAGGATCTCAATATGCGTATTATAAAGAAATGTATCGACTTTCATAATTCAGAAAAGCGTTCAAAAGTTGAGTGTTTATATTATAATATTATCAAGTATTTTATTCAAGATCAGATCTAAAATTTCCTAATTTTTGATATCATATTCAAACTAATAAACTATATTTAAATGTGTCAAATCTTTTTAAGCAATCATTTTTTTCCTTATTTCCCACACGAATTAATTGAACTTTAATTTGATCGACTAGCTGATCGATCCCTTGATTTCCTTCCCGAAAAGTGGGTGGACAAAATTTACAAGCCCCTCCCCCCAATCTCTCTCCCATTCTGGTGGGCTCTGCATGAGCTATGCGCACGCATAAACAATAAATAAGGCTTCATAATTTTCCTTCATTGAACTTGCCGAGCCACACACTCGTCCTTCCGTTCCGTTCCGCTTCCCTCTCTTTCCCTCTGCACCCGTGACCCCTGACCCCCGCCTTGTGGCGATGCTTCATCATGGTGGCAGAGCACAGCTATATAGCTATAGCTACTGCCTCTCCCGATTGCCATAAGGCCCGCATTGTTGTCATTGGCGACCCGGAGAGTCCGTTGCGGATCCGTGGGCCGTGCCTTGCACTGGAGTCCGTACTTGCTGCTGAATCCTGTGAACGTGCTTTTGTCGTAATCCTTTGAATTTCGTTGCAATAATTCCACTTGAATGTTTATTTGTGTATACAGCACCACGCCCACACCGCCCACTTTTGGGTGAGGAGAGGAGCTTGTGGGGTTGGTGGGGTTGGTGGGGTGGAGGGGCTTGGTTTATAAGGTTATTGTTTGCGTCATGGGCGTCAGTTTAAAACGCACTCCGGCGTCGCCTTGAAATCGTAGGCCAGGCTAGCAGTTGCCGTGTAATCTTAGCCATTTGTTTGTTCCCCCTGAAGGAGAAAGAAGAGGGGGGAGGGGGGATCCAATCGTCAGGGGAGTATCTGCAAATACGCCAAACGACAGGTGGCCTCTTCCCGAAGAATAGAGAATGAAATCCATAAATTTTTTGCCACTGCCATTCGAAACTCGAATCCGTAAGCCATTGATGCCTTTTCCATTAGTGACAGCCCGGTATCCTTATTCTCGCAATGCCAGAGTACTGTACTGTCGTCCTTTTGGGGTTTCCACTGGCTTAGTTTTCGGAATGGGGCAGCCATACTCGTACTCCACTGCTCTTTTCATATTCAATTAGCTGGCCATTAATTTTTGTAGTGCTGATAAGGACGAAGCTCCGACGTGCAGCATGCATGTAATTAAAATTGGTTTAAGTACGCCCAAGGCGCAACCGAGATTAGAGCCCCACTGCAATTGGGAGATTGGGGAATTCGGGGGTTTTGGGGCTCGGGGTTCAGTGAATAACTTTCTGGGGACTTGCACCAGTGCATCATCCGGCCATTTAAGCCCCAGCTTTCTGACCCTCCTCCGTTCGAGGGTGTTCATTTTTCGATAGCTCCAAAGTAGCTTAGTTATCTGTCGGGGTTTCCCCCCAACATCCACGTCTGCCAGTCAAATAATCCAAGTCAAGCCTAAGCAAAGCGCATTCCATGAAAGTTGCCCAGGCGGCTGGTCAGCTGGCAAACTGGATCCTGGATGGCCCTTCGTTGCGTTGCGTTGCGTTACGTTGTTGGACCGAGCAAATTAACAAAACAAAAGCCATAGCCCAACAATAGGCGCTGCACCGGCTCGGCTGGCGCTTTCGTTGGGCCTGTTGGCAGTTGGCGAAACAAGCCAAATCCAAATACAAACAGACAGTCTTGACCAAATACCAAAGCGAAAACGAAGAGCTCACAAATGCTGAGGGCATGGCGAGCCAGACTCGATGCCTGAATTTATGCAGTGTTTGGTTTGTTATTACCAAGCGAAGGTTGCACTCTGGATGGGGGGAAACGCATCAGCAGCAGCAACAGCAGCAGCAGCTCATTTCCTACTTTCTGGTCACCCAAAGTGGAGTGGAGCTGGAGTGGCGTGGGCTTCGTTAGAAAAACCCGCATGCAAAAGTTGCCCCGTGGCCGGTGTGAAGGCCATGCCACCTACAGCTAATGCACTGCGAAAACTGTATATAAAATATACATAATAAATATTCCTATTGCAAAATAATAGCATTGCTATATGTACCTCTTTTCTAGGGCAAAGAATCAATAATTGATTCAGATTTTTGTGTAGAATAAATAATATATCTCCTCAGGGAAAGAATCAAAACAATATCGCTTTCTAATCACTTATATAGTAAGCTTGGATATTGAAACACCACTTCAATCCTTAAAAATGTGTAATCCTGGTTAAAGTATACTCTTACTTCCAAATAAAAGTAAGAACAATCTGTTCAAGTCTTAAAATACCTTCTTTACTTTTAAAGCAGCCTATTAAGCAACTGAAAAGTAAACACAAATAGCAACTGAAAAGGGAATCACCCTTGATTCCCAGACTCTTGATACAAATTTTAATGGTAATCAAATGTTATTGGCTTGCATTTTCTCTCAGTGTTGCAGCTGCAGATTGAACGCCTGTTTGCCTGCCATCCCATCTCTTCCGACCAACTCGGTGCTCGCAATCTCAGTTTGTGGTTAATATTATGCTGCATTTCTCATTTCGCGCAGGTTGTTGGTATTGTTGTTGTTGTTCTCGTTGTTGTTGTTGTTGGTATGCTTGTTGCTATCGTGTGATGTTGTTGCTGCTGCTGGTTTATTATCGCTGGCATTGCCAATGCAAACACCTTCACTTCATCCCACATCCTTTATCCACCCTTCAGTTGGATTGCATTCAAGGGTTTATCTGTGAGTTGGTTTTTGGTTGCCTCCGCATCCCGATTTCGATCCTGTGTTCGCAGGACTGACTGCAGAGGCCCACTGTTGTGTTGTTGTCCCTGTTGTTATTGCAATGTTTTTGACAAATAGTCAGGGAAATGCACACGGATGTCTGTTTATTGTGCCGTGCATGCGGTTTACGTTTATCTTCAACTCATGCAGACAGTTCGCTTCAGTTCGGTTCGGTTTTGGCCGGGTGCAGTCGTCCTTCTAGGACATCCTGTGGTCTGAGACACTTTCGGGGGCACACGGAAATGGCATCGAGGTGGTGGTGTGGTGTTTGGTCCAGACATATTTTGTTGTGGTTGCCGCTCCTATTCTCTGGCCAGACCACAAGATCAACTCACTGGCACGGACTGCAGGCTTAGCTTCTGGTGGCTCCTGCCGAGCAATCCTTTGTTTGCTCCTTTTGTCCCTGCACTTGCAGCAGAAATAATAATAATCTAATTAAGAGCCGAATCCATTGGAAATCAAATGGGGTGAGCTAATGAAAGAGCAGTTCAGTTGGGCGGGAAATCTTATATGTTTTTTCCACAGTCATTAGGGTAATTAACAAATGTGAACCAAGGAATTTTCCGGTAATCTCCTGGGATCTCCAGCCAATTGTCTTTGGCAGATGCAAAAATTAATCAAATGGCTGGAAAATCCTTCGGCAGGAGAGAGCGATAAGGCTTATTAATAAACTTTTAATACTTTCGAAAGCCGCTTAGACTGCAGCCGAAAAGCCTAGGCTTTTAAGGCAGCCGAAAATCCATCGGAAGCAAGAGCTTTTCTCCTGTTCGGCAGCCTAAAAGTGTGCAATAAATCATTGATGCCAACTAATTGAGTCGGAAGTGTGTAAGTGTGTGTGCTGGCTGTTCTACCAATAGACTGCAGCTAATTGGCAGGTCGAAAGTATGCTGGGTGCACCGAAACTAATGCAATTAGCCAAGAAATGCCAACATCTTGGCAATATCGCCTCGCAGGCCAACAAGATACACGTACCGAAAGTCTGCAACAAAAGCCAATTACAGCTGGAACAATGGGAAATTATGCACAGAATTTGACATTAGATTAAACCTCATGACAGGGCCATAAACAAAAAGGTTCCGAATTCCCGCCGCCCGAAAGTATGTTGAAGCAAACTTTCTCCTTAACTGAAATGCACTATGGGGCAAACGACCAGTTTTTGTGGCATTTATTAATAACTTGAAAACTAATCAACCTTTTTGTGATCTGTTTTTTGATTCGAGTTAATAAAAAAATAAGGCATGTTTTTAAGAAAACAAGGCGTGGCTTCGCCCATTTTTTAGATTAAAAAATTTTTTTTAATTAATAATATTAAAAAAAAAAAAATTTTTGTTTTTATTTTCTGACTAGAATTATTAAACAAAACAATTTAAAAAAAAATTCGTTGTTCTAACTTTTTTTTTAATGATTATATCGATTTTTTTGTATTTTGCGGAACACTTTTTTAGACCCTGTTACATAAAAGTATAAAACTTTACTTTTAGTTAATATGTTTATGTTTTTCAGACTTATTTTTCATGGTCCACCTGGTTCTTAGCGTTTTTTATAGTAAAAAATGTTTGCGAGCTTGGCCAAGTGCCATTTCTTCTCTCAAACTGTGTTAAATTTCTATTGCTAGGTTAGCACCTTAAAAGTTAAATTTTGAAGAAAGTGCGCAAAAGTGCACTTTTATATTAACTGAGTATAAGGAGAATTGATCACTCTACAAAATAAAACAAGTTTTAGAGCTGGACTCCGCTGGACTCACTTTGTTGCTCCATTTAAAAACAAAAATGTAAGACTACGTTTCAATTTTTTGAGGTTAGAACTTACACAAGATTATAGGAACGCCACAATCAATTTTTAGAATTTAAGCTCACAAACATATACTCCAAACCATTCTGAATCGACTTCCATTCACATATTTTACAAAAATTGGTTTTAAATGCGCTTTTTAAACATTTTAAAGTTTGAACAAATACAAACGATTTTACAGCATGTGCTTCTGTTAAAAAACAGCTGACTTTGACAGCTGATATCTTAACAGTGGTGCGGTCTGTTAAAATTTTAAGAACGTAACATTTTACCTCAATGTTATCTTAACTCATTGCGATTAAAAAAAAATTTTTTTACCGACTTTTAAAAAATGGGTTTTGGCCACAAAATGTGGGCAAATGCCCCATAGTGCAACGCCAAAGCTTTTCGTCTCTAGTTTTGTACAAGTGCTGTGCAAATAATGCACAAAAGTATGCTACAAAATACGAACAACAAACAAGCCGAGCGAGCACCACCACAAACACAGAAGCTACCCCACTACCACTACCACTACTTGTACGATTCGAAAGCGAGAAAGGCCAGAACCTATAACAAAAGCTGAAATATTATTGCTTTTGGTCTGAGCAAAAACTTCTTCGTTGTCGCTTTTAGTTCGCTTCTACACCAAACCAAACCAAACCGAACCGAACCAAACCGAACCCACTTTACAGTGGAGATCTGGGCCTCAAGTCCGAGCCAGCTTGTTATAAGGCATGTTGACAAGCCTCTTTAACAAATGACACCAACAGACGAAGAAGCAAAAGCAGCCTGAGCAGGACAAGCCAAATAGTCAGTGTTCAGTGTTCAGTGTTCAGTGTTCACCCTTCCCATCTTTTGGGTTTTGTGTAACATTTGTTGGACGCAGCCGAAAAATGTTGCTGTTCTTGTTGCTTTTCTTGTTGTTGGAACTTCCTGGCGTTGTCTTGTCAGCTCTTCTGCCCTTCTGCTGTTTGTTGTTATTTACTATTTTACCCCCGGCCCCTGCCCAACCGAATACTCTCAGCATACCGACAAAAAGGGACCCATGTCAAAGGCGAAGTCCCGAAAATCATTGGAATTTAACCCAGAAGTTGGCATAGTTAGGGCCTATTGCTAAAATAAAACAGGCCATTGTCTCTGCAACCGATTCAATTATTTTTTCCATCAAATCATCGACGATTGCCCGCAAATACCACTTTAAAACTCGTTAAAGTTGCGAGGTGTTTTTGGGGGTAGTGGGGGGAATTACAGAAAAAGCGTACCATTAACCGCCTAAATAAACTGCACCGTCAAAGATTTAAAGCAACGCCCCGCACCGCTGGCCAGACCAAAGTAATTTCAGGACCTGAAAAACTGTTGCCAGCGCTCAGCGAACCACAAACAAGGTAAATGCTTCTGCAGCAAGCGGCAGCAACACGAAACACGAACCTGCAAAACTGGTGGCAAGGAGTCGGGAGTGGCAAGATCGAAGGGGGAGGTTTTTCCGGGGGGGCACAGTAACCGCAACATAATAATTATGCAACAGAAACCGCAAATGCCTAACTCTTCTGCCAGCAATAATATAGGCTTATCTTATGCCTCTATTGTAAGAAATGGAATTGGTCATGCCCAGCGCCGTCTACATGATCTCCAAGCGCAGCCGCAAGTACAAAATTCGAAGAATACTCAACAACAACAATATGTGCTTGACGTTCAGTCTATATTGGAGCAACAGCAACAGCAATTTATGAAATGGCAACAACAACTTCAGCAACAGCAGCAGCAGCAATTCTTTTTGTGGTTACAACAACAGCAGCAGGAACAACAAAAGCAAAACAAACAGAACAGCCTTCGACTTGAAAGACTTGAAAATATGGTTTTCGAAATGGCCAATTCTATTAAGCAGTGGACTGGGGGCAAATCAGTGCTTCACAACAACGTTTCAGCCTCAAAATGAATACACTCAAAATCCTTATCTGGAATGTCAATGGCATTTCAGGTAAAGCCAGAGAAGTGGAATTCTTTGCGCACAACAACAACATTGATATTATACTTTTAAGTGAAATTAGGCTCAATCGAGGTGAAGTTGTCAAAATTTTCGGATATTCCTTCTATCCAGCATATAAACCTTCACGACATAATCAAGGAATGGGTGGGGCGGCGGTATTGGTAAGAAGCTCTCTCAGTCATTTCCCACAACGTATTATAGAAACGAAAAGCATTCAATTGTCTTCCATTAAAGTTGCGACCGGCTTAGGACTCGTGGATGTAAGCGCAATATACTGTCCTCCAGGCCAAAGAATTGTAGAAAGACATTTCACTGATATACTCTCTTCTTGTGGTCAGAGGTACATAGTTGGTGGTGACTGGAATGCTAGACATTGGATGTGGGGTGACACCTACAATTCACCCAGAGGCCGTGAGCTGGTTGAATCGATTTCAGCCAGAGGGTCCAAAATACTTGCCACTGGTTCACCAACGAGATACCCATATGTTCCTAGCCACACTGCTACTTGCATCGATTTTGCTTTATACCACGGAATTATGGATTCTCAAATCAATATCTGCCAAAACTGGGACTTGGAGTCTGATCACATTGCCCTTATTGTTAATCTACTAACAAATGGTTCCAATATCACCCGAAGCCCTCGGTTAATAACAAGTCGGACTGATCTCACTTCTTTCAAACAAATTCTTGATAACTCCTTTCAACTAAATTCTGCTCTGGACTCACGACAAGACATTGAGAATGCAGTTGACACTCTAACTAATAATATTTATATGGCTGCTTCTGCTTCGACGCCTTTGGAACCGGATTATCGTCCTATCAATTATGGTGTTGTTCTCACAAGGGAAGCCAAGGCGCTAATTGTAACAAAAAGGCGCCTTCGAAGAAGAGCAATTCGTTCTCAAGATCCTGAAGACCGTATTTTGTGGTACAGAGCTGCAATGCAACTTCGAACCCTTTTAAGGAGACTTCGAAGCGATTTTTTTGAGCATAAATTGTCTTCCATGGACTACACGGTGGATGCAAATTATTCACTGTGGAAATGTACAAAATCGCTTAAGCGCCAGCCCCTTAGACAGGTTCCTGTTCGGTGTCCCAGTGGTGAGCTCGCAAAAAATGAAGTGGAGCAGGCCAATGCTTTCGGTCTACATCTAGAAGAACGCTTCACTCCGTATAGCTTTGCATCGACAGTTCAGGTTAGCGAGACCCATCAAACTCTGGAGACGCCTCTGCAGATGTCGTTGCCAATAAAGCCTATAAGGATTGAAGAAATATCTGAAGTTATCCAGTCCTTACCGAAAAATAAGGCTCCAGGAATTGATAGAATTTGCAACGTAACGTTGAAGGCCTTGCCCATAAAAGCGATTCTATTTATAGCTTTAATATTTAATGCTATTATTAGGACTCAAGTGTTCCCAAAGCAATGGAAATTAGCAGCAATTCAGATGATCCACAAGCCAGGTAAGCCAGAGGCTGATCCTGAGTCTTACCGTCCGATAAGCCTCTTATCGTCCCTGTCCAAGTTGTGGGAGAGACTCATTGCCAATCGAATAGCAGTTATCATGAATCGAGACAATATCTTGCCAGACCACCAATTTGGTTTTCGAAGAGGACACGGCACTGTGGAACAAGTGCATAGATTGGTGGAACATATTTTGCAGGCCTTTGATGACAAAGAGTATTCCAACGCAGTTTTCATTGATATGCAGCAAGCCTTCGATAAGGTGTGGCATGTTGGACTTTTGCTTAAAATCAAAAACCTCCTACCTGCCCCCTACTATGGTCTTCTGAGATCCTACCTAGAAGAACGGGAGTTCAAGGTCAGAGTTAGGGACAGATACTCTGATAACTATAGAATGAGAGCAGGAGTACCTCAGGGCAGTGTGCTTGGGCCGCTGCTTTACTCTTTATATACAGTGGATATACCAAGCCCAAACAGACATCACATGATAGATCCTTCCAAAGCTTTGATTGCTACATATGCAGATGACATTGCAGTCATCTACAATTCCAGATGTCGGAGGGAAGCAGCAAATGGAATACAAGAATACCTTAAGGATCTTTCTGCTTGGTGTAAACGTTGGAATATGAGAATCAATCCGCAAAAAACTACGAACCCCTGCTTTACACTGAAGAGACTTGTATCTAACACCCCTGAAATCCAGCTAGAGGGAGTCAGTTTGGAACAGCCGTCGCAAGCAAAATATCTTGGTATCACACTGGATAAGCGCCTTACGTTCGGACCACATCAGAAAGCAACAGTCAAAAAATGTAACCAAAGGATTCAGCAACTGCGTTGGCTTACACACAGAAGGAGCACTTTGCCGCTGAGATGCAAGAGGGCAGTATATGCATTCTGTATCCTGCCAATCTGGCTTTATGGTATTCAAATTTGGGGGATCGCAGCCAAATCGAACTACAAAAGGTTACAAGTGTTGCAGAATCGGTTTCTACGTACCATTACTGACTGTCCCTGGTATGTGCGTGGCACGACACTTCACAGAGACCTAAATCTACACACTGTGGAAGAACAGATTGGGAGACACACAAGCCGATACCGAGATAGATTAGAAAGACACCGCAGCTTACTGGCTAGGAATCTACTCCCAGCGAGACCTTTGAGGCGTCTCAAAAGGCAAGGCTTTGCCAAGACGATAAGGAATCAATAAGAAAATACTATATATAATCCTCTTCTTAATGCTGAGGTTTGGTTTACTTTTCTCATTGGTGACACCTGTGTTGTTAAGTACTTTAATTTGCTGTACAGATTCTGCACTAAATAAATAAATAAAGAAAAAAAAAAAAAAATTAATAACTTGAAAACTAATCAACCTTTTTGTGATCTGTTTTTTGATTCGAGTTAATAAAAAAATAAGGCATGTTTTTAAGAAAAAAGGCGTGGCTTCGCCCATTTTTTAGATTAAAAAATTTTTTTTTAATTACTAATATTAAAAAAATTTTTTTTTTTTTTTATTTTCCGACTATAATTATTAAACAAAACAATTTAAAAAAAAATTCGATGTTCTAACTTTTTTTTAATGATTATATCGATTTTTTTTGTATTTTACGGAACACTTTTTTAGACCCTGTTACAAAAAAGTATAAAACTTTACTTTTAGTTAATATGTTTATGTTTTTCAGACTTATTTTTCATGGTCTACCTGGTTCTTAGCGTTTTTTATAGTAAAAAATGTTTGCGAGCTTGGCCAAGTGCCATGTCTTCTCTCAAACTGTGTTATATTTCTATTGCTAGGTTAGCACCTTAAAAGTTAAATTTTGAAGAAAGTGCGCAAAAGTGCACTTTTATATTAACTGAGTATAAGGAGAATTGATCACTCTACAAAATAAAACAAGTTTTAGAGCTGGACGCAGCTGGACTCACTTTGTTGCTCCATTTAAAAACAAAAATGTAAGACTACGTTTCAATTTTTTGAGGTTAGAACTTACACAAGATTATAGGGACGCCACAATCAATTTTTAGAATTTAAGCTCACAAACACATAATCCAAACCATTCTGAATCGACTTCCATTCACACATTTTACAAAAATTGGTTTTAAATGCGCTTTTTAAACATTTTAAAGTTTGAACAAATACAAACGATTTTACAGCATGTGCTTCTGTTAAAAAACAGCTGACTTTGACAGCTGATATCTTAACAGTGGTGCGGTCTGTTAAAATTTTAAGTACGTAACATTTTACCTAAATGTTTTCTTAACTCATTGCGATTAAAAAAAAAATTTTTAACGACTTTTAAAAAATGGGTTTTGGCCACCAAATGTGGGCAAATGCCCCATAGTGAAATGGTATGCAATCAGTGTGCGACTGTGTGTGTGTTGGTGTGTGCGTGTCGGTGTAGTGAATGCCTAACTCAATTATGGCAGGGCAAATGTTTTGGCGCAAAAAGCTCAAAAGCCACAGGAACACGGCCCATAAACAGAACGGGCAACCTGAGCCCGAATACCCATCCCTTTCCCTCTCTCTTCCTCTCTCTTTCTATCCATCTCTTTCTCTCTTCGTCCTTGCAGCAGCTGCGCCTAATTGCAGGCAACATCAACAACATTCACAAGCACACACACACACAGAGAAACAGGGGAAAACTCATTTAATACATGCAATAATTTGGTTTATTATTGGCTTCCCCTCCGCCACTTTGCCCCTTTGCGCTACATTTGCCATAACTTTTAATTAAATTAAAATGCACAGCTCAATGGTAAAGGGAAAAGGAGGGGGAGGGGGTGGGGGGGGTAAAGGCAAAAAGGAGCATGGCCCCAAAACGTTAATAACCAATTCGCTTTGTAGCCGCTCGAAATGTTGTCCTGCGTTAACTGCAAACATATTTATGAATATTTGAGCAAAAGGCCTCGGCAAACGATTCGCTGGAGTGGGAAGATTAATCAAGTTAGCGATGTTAAATGGACTGCGGAATGAACCTTCAACTATCGAAAATGGGAGGTCACAAAGGATTTCCATAGTTATTTTTTCTTTTTTTCCTTCAATCTTGTCACCAGTGAAATCTCACACTTCAGTTGCCTTCGTGCGAAAACTCCTCAATTTCCATCTACTTGGCCAAATCCGTGTCGAGTTGGCTCCCCCGCCAGTGAACTTGCACCATATGGTTAGCCAACTTCATAAAAATGCAAACTTATGCTTTTCACAACTTTTGGTGTGCGAGTGTGTGTGTGTGTTGGTGTGTGTTTGGCCAACCCTCGTCGCCGTGGACATTCACACACGCACAGCCATACACCTGTAATCCAATTAAAGGTAGCATAGTAGTTGGCTTTTAGCGTGCGGTGCCCCTTGGATCCTGTTTCCCCATCCTCCCTATCCTCCCTATCCTTGCTATCCCCTCGATCCCCCTGCTGCATCCTCCTTTATCTGGGCACCTTAAAAGCTTTTACCAATCGACAACTCGCCTTGATTTTCAGCGGGGAGATGGACGCGGGAAAACTGGCTATGGGGTCCTGGGGATGTCCTGTCGCAGCTCGCGTTTTACGTATACTTAATTTGATTTTTCACACAGGTCCCACAGTCCCCTCCCCCACCCTCTTTTCCCTATCCCCCTTCCCACCCACACACACACAGCCAGTGGTCATGCTCTGATTTTCCTGAAAAACCGAGCGGGCGAGCGAGTACAAAAAGAGCGGCACGCCGGCAGGAAAAGTGAGCGAGGGAGCAAGAAAAATCTAATTTCTGTGCAATTTAACGAGACATTTACGTTTTTTCATTTGATTATCTCCACAGTCAGTTTGGTAACTGGGCACCCACGGCCACGCCTTACCACCAAAAAAAAAAGAATAAGAATATAAAGAAGAAAACACAGTGTCTCCTTGGCCAAAAGCGTTGATTGTAAAGATTTGCACGGAGTTCTCTACTACTTTCTCACTCAAAACGGGTTTACCTGGTCATTGTACTTCCATAACCATAGAGAGGATTTTTCCCCCTCCGAATGGCAACACTTTAAGCCAGAGCATCCTGAATTCGTCCTGGCGCAAAAAAGCGATTGCTGTAATGCAGCTCGGTACTTGCATTTTGTAGCGTACTTTTGTGGGCTTTTGCAACTGAAACTTTTCGTGTAATTTGTTTTATGTGATTGTCCATTGGCTCCATTTTCGGATTCGCATTAGCCACGGCACTTGGCGCTCGGCTTCGGCCTGTAAGCCGCAAAAGCGCACACTCGCCGTCGTCGTCCTGCTGCCGTCCTACAGTCGTCCTGCTGCTGCCGCATCCTTTCGCCCGCGCGAGTGGCCAAAAGTATGCAACAAATAGCATATGGACGGGCGAAACACGACACGAGCAAATGGGGCGAAATGGAGGGAAAATAGCGGTGAAAGGGGGTGAAAGGGAGTGACCTCCCTCCCCCCCGAAAAACGGCACACACACCTTTTGTGTACGTGATGTCATTATGGCCAAAAGGTAAATTTCAACTGTCAGGGACTCTAAACGACTCTTTCGATCTGCTCCACTCTGCTGCACCACCACCACCCCCTTTTGTGGCCGGTTGTGCCACCAAATCGCAACTAACCCCAACGCAAATGCACGTTTAATGTATTTGACATTTTGAAAGTCAAACCGAAAAGCAGAGCACCCGGAACACAGGCAGCATTTAAACATATTGTACACCGGCTATTCGGATGGAATGCACTCCACCAGCCTGTTTCAAGGACTCCCTCTATCCCCAAACCCCCTTTCCCCCTTCCCCCTTCCCCTCCTTCCCCTTCTCCAGTTTTTCTCTTCCACAGGACATTTGTCATTTGAGTTGACCCGATTTTTGTGGTCCGCCGTCTGTTTTTGCGCCTGTTTAGAGTTTAAATTTCCCAGCTAACCCTCCTGCCTGCCGACTGCGGTTCATGTTGTTGCTGTGAATTTGTAATTTGAATAATGCGTAATTACAAACTGCCCAGTGGAAGTCATTAGAATGGCCAACGCGAGCTGTGTGCAGCCAAATCGTGTTTGTACACAGCTTTTTTCGTGGCTCATCGGCATCGAATGCACTGGAAAAAATGTGTTGCGCATTGGGTTTACCTCCCCCCTCTCGAAATTCCCCACTATTTGTTTGGCTTTGCGTTAATTTGGCCCAATGCCAAAGCTCGTTAGTCGTCTTCCATAAAAGGGCGGAAAAAATGACAATGAGACAGGACATTTTGTCTTAATTAGAAGCGAACTCAACCGAACCGAATGCAAAGAACAATTAATAAGCCACACAAATTTGACATTCATTGTGACCACTTCACTCCACCTTGGCTTGGTTTTGGCCACCACGATTCCAGGCCAAGAAAACATTTGTTCTGTTTATGGCCGCCTCATATAGAACAAGGCTTGAGCTTCCATTTCCCATTTCCCCCAGTTCAGAGCTCCCCCGACTGCTTTTTTACATGCTGTCATTTATTTGCTTTTATTTATGCATTATTTTTATGGGCCGCGCTTTTTTATGGGCAAAGTCATTATCCGGACTTGTTGTTGTGTTTGCTTTGACTAAACAAATATTATGGCCATTAACCAAATTGGTCAAAATGGTTGGATGGAGGGACGGAGGGTTGGCTGTCAACCATAAATGTCAGAGACAATTAAAGGGAAGGCAGAACTTCGATCTCGCACATGTCCGTAGTTTGTCCGGCAAATGAACTCGCTGGCCGCCTAATTGAGCCTGGCACCGCGGTCAAAAGCGATTAATCAACGATTTTGTCAATTAAAAGGGCGCTGAAATACTCTGGGCCCGGCGGTGAAGAAAAATCGCTGCAATTATGCAAATTGGTGACACTTTTCCTTCGTTTCTTTTCTAATCCTTGGAACCCTTTCCTCCGCCTCGAAAAAACTTTCGACCAACTCTGACCTTGCTTTGTTGTCTCATTAGACGCGTAATTACGCTGCTCTTTCCCCTTCGAAAAATGCCTGAGCGGGTGGAAATTAAAAATAAATTACATGGAAATCCGTGGCAAACCAAAATCGAAGAAGAACTCGAAAGAAACCAACCCGACCTCCAAGAACCTGTCAAAATTAGCGAAATTAATGCGCCAGCGTGGCGAAACTGTCAAACGCATAGAACAATTTATGTGGATTGTGAAAATAATACGACTATGGATAATACCTTTTAATTACTTAAAAATTAAAAATCAAATAAGATTTTTTTATGCAGAAAAACATTTATCATGGGATCACTATATATGAAATCAATCAATTCAATTAAGAACTTGAGTTCTTGCTTGTTTGATCATGAATATATCATTTTACAACTTTGATTTATGATTTAATGTTCATTCCTTTGATGCCCATTTTTTATAGGGTATCTGGAGTACATAGAGTACACATAATATCTTAGCCCGTAAACAAAATGGCGGCTTATGTGTCAAATACTTACCGGAGGCAAACGGGCGAAAAAGGTTCTTTCAACAAAATTGAAACATTTGCCACGTCGCTCGAAAAATTTCCTCCTCTCATTAAGCGAGAACCCGAAACTCGGGCCCTTTCCACGCAGATTGAAATCCAATTAATGCCGCTCAAAGCTTTCAACTGATTTCTTTCCCCCGGCTTTTCCTTCATGAGCAAACGACTTGGAAAAAGGGAGTCGTCAACACGTCCACCTTGTTCTCGGGCCAAAATCCTTTTTTTTCACCCGCTTTGTTTTTCTGCTTTTTGTTTTATTTTTTGTTTAAATGCAAAAAGCGTTCTGGCCCTAATATGTAAAATTTGTCAGAGGCCGTGGCGACAAAGGGAGGAGGATCGCCCACGGCGAAGTCGGAAAAGCGGGAAAGCGGAAAACCCACGTTGGGTACGGAAACTGTCAACGCGGTGATTGCGACCGCACATGCTGGAGGAGTAACTTCGTGGATCTCTGGCCGAAAGTTCGGTAATGCGATAGTCGCGGGCCAATCCAATTGGGGCTTAATTAGAATCGGTTGGACGGCCGGAGAAATCCTGGCAAATTGGATGGAAAAAGTTGCGGCTCGCGACTATAAGCTCTTCTCGCCGAATCAAAAAGTTCTCGAAGGGCGAAGTTACACTCGACGGAAATGCGATAGTTATCTGTCATTCGAGTCCAATTAGAAAATCCCACCTGTAAATATTTGGCGGCGGAACAATTAACTTCGACCGTGGCACTCCAATTACGTAAACAGGCGGGAAACAACCACTCCAGGATACAGGATACACGCCATCACCGAAAACCCATTTACCATTTACCATTTACCAAAAACGCTTTGTTGATTTAGTCAGCGCTTATAATACAAATTTATGTGTGTGCTTAATAAATAAACATTTTCTACGCAATATAAACTCAAATACACCGAAATAACAACAAAGCAGCAACAAAGCCAGGAAAAAAAGTGGGAAAATGTTCCACTTGGCAGCAGAAATATTATGCTAAAACAATAAAAACAAACGGAGCGCCGGCAAAAACAACAATTAGGGAGGAATGTTTACATTGTATGCAACTTTACTTAATTATTGACAAATGCATTAGCACATGGAAGAGCGGGTGGAAAGTGGGGCCTACAAAATGTACGAGCATTCCAGGAAGTCATTTTCCCCCAAAATGGGAAACAATCCTTTCCGTATGCCAAAAAATAATATATATAATATACCAAACATTTCTTTAGAATTGTTGTTCAACAAAATGATTTCATAACTAAATAAAAACTCACATCAGTATTAAAAATTTGTCAATGCTTTCTATTGAATACATCCGAGTATAAATAAATATAATTGCGGTTTAAACTGAATGTACTTTTCGGGAACACCTTTTATATTGGTTGCTCTCATTAGCATACTCTAGTGAACACTCGCAAACGATTTTATCTACTTCCACGTTGCATAAAAAAAAAAAATGTAAATTCTTTTTTCCGCTAGCCAAGCGTATTAATAAACAGAAATTAAATGCATTTAGTTCCCTGCTCCTGTCTACCGAAAAATACATTTTATATTTTGTTTGCAGTTTGTAGAGCATAACTTTTTTGGCTTTCGGCTTGTTCGAGTGTTAAAAGTTTTAAAATAAAAACAAAATAGAATATGGTTGCATGCGTGACTTTTTGGTGTGAGCTCACAATTTATCTGCTCCTTTCTCTGGAAACTCCTGCTGTATATGTTTCCAATCAGATTTTATTGTTTTGGTGCGATAGCTGTTTGAATTGTTTACGATTTCACTGCTCTGCTGCTTCGCTCTCTTTTCAACTTTCTGTCTGTCTTAATGGTTATTGTTGTTGTAATTAGTGAAGCGCAAACAAATGTCGCTTAATTATGGAATCTCAAAAAGAAGAAACACAGCTGCAGAGATTTGTATGTCAGTTTTTCATATGGAAATATCTAAATTATTTCTTAAGAGTGAAACAGAAACACCTTTAGGTATTTTACTATCAAGCTTAAAATTTCAATATTTAGTTAACTACGTAATTAATCCGTATAGTCTATTTAGTTTTATGTTTAATTAATTGATGTAGCCACTTTGTACTTCAATGCAGAAACAACATTGAAAATACAAATATGTAAGTAAGATACCCTTCATTATTTATTAACTCGGATACAGTGTAGCTTCTTTAGCAGCTTCTGGCCTTTAAAGCCAACCCTCCGATAACCTTGACGAAAATTCGTTTGATTGAGCGTTCGGAAAATGACCGCAGGGAAAGCCACACAAACACATTCGAACCACTCCTCCAAGCCCAAGTTCAATAATAATTAGTTTGAGATTTAATTTTAATTACTTTGAGCTGAGCTGAGGAATTTGCCGAGCGCTGCCTTCTGTTGTTGCCTGAGGCCTCCTCACATGGATAGTAATTAATATGAGCGAAAGCAGGACATGACAGGATTCCCTTCACTCGTATAAGTGTATATATGTGTGTGTGTGTGGGCTGTTTATTTACTTATGGCCAAGGCTATCTGGCCTTTCGACGAAGGGTTTCTTGGTTTTAGTTTCATTAAATTTCACCGCTTTTGCCGGACAAACAAAAAAGTGCCCGAGGCTGATTTGGGATACTCCTTGGGATTGGAGCATCTGACCATGGAGAAGAAGTAGAAGGGGCAAACTGCTTCCACATGTCAAACATCTAATAATCGCTTACACCTCTTCAGCATTTACGCCTTGACATTCCGTTTGCCCTTCGGTTCAACTACTCAAATCAACTTGGCCATGGGACCAATTTATCCATCCATCTACGTCCAAGAACTCGAGTATTTCATTAGGGAAACTTTTCCCGGACATCTTCATTCGTTTTTGCCAGACAGCTGTTGGCCGACCTTTTCATTATAGTTTTTCTATATGGCCATAATGAGACGAGGAGGTCTCGTCGGCCTCGTTGATGATGATCGGACACATTTCACAACGTTTCGGCACAAATTTGCTGCAATTTGCACAGACAGAAGCCCCGACCCTTCAATATTCTGATGAATTATTATGCGTTACATAATTTTCGCCAGCTCATGACACGACCTCGATTCGATGGGGCCAACAAACAAACAACAACAAAAAAAAAAAAAAAATGGAAAAAGAAAGAACGGAAGCCAAACGGAAAAAGTTTTGCCGGCTCTGCCTTATTTATGCATGCCTAATTTATGAAAATTTGATGTACTTGTAAGCTATTTCGGCGGGATACTTTTATATTTGTTTGCTCATAACCGCAACACATGCTTTTGGGGCCGAAGCTGTCGAAGTGCCATCATCCCTCCTCCTGGCTCCATATCCTTTCTCCCTTTTTTTCACGGTCTGACCGCCAACGAGAGGGAGTCTCAAAAACTTGCGCCTAAATAAATTACTTGTAAAACTTTTCAAATACTCGTAATTCTACATGATGTTGTTGAGGTCGTCAACGCAACATCGTTCGATGCACAGACGTCCTGCCTGCCAATGGATACCCCTCTTGCCACTCCCCCCCTCCTCTGAATCGTCCTTCCTCGCATCCTGCAGGCTGCTCTTGAACCATTCAGCGTTATCGTCAAAGTTTACTAAACCAACATAAATACCATTTACTGCAGAAAGTTGCCAACACCAACACCAACAACAGCGGGTGCGGCAAAGGAGGCAACTTTGGTAAAAACTGCGAAAAATGAGTGGCGATTGTTGGAATGGAATATGCGGGGTGTGTCAAGCGAAAGCTTAGATGCTCTTAGATGCACTGGGAGAAATATTAACTGGGAGTTAATACTAATTAAAAGGGAGATAAACTGGGATTTAATTTACAAATGGAAGTAAACAAATTACCTCAGCAGAAAAACTTCAAGAAAATCTTTTCTAATCGTTAACTTTATTGACTTTTCAATTTCTAAGTTCACTGGAATTTGTAAAAAAAATTAGAAATGCAAATGTGGCAACTATTAATATATAAAATAAAAAAAAATTGTTATTTAAATAATGCATTATTTATTAAATTTCTATGTAAATATATCTGTTATTTGACAGATTTACAACTAGTGATTATCAAGGAAAAAGGGTAGTTTTTGTGTTAAAACCCATAACATTCGGAGGTCCCTTTTATACTGTACCACCAGAAACACATTCCTCCGAAAGCAAGAAACTTTGATATGTATGCATAATGTGTTGCCTATTTTTGGTGTGCCCTTCCATTCTCCCCTTGCCCCTCCCACTTTCTCCTCCCCCCTTTTCCCCACCTCCTCACCAATGGCCTCTTACTTTCTTTGCCCGCAAACATAGAACGTTTATTTTATTGACTTTTCACGCACACACCCACGCAGATATCCCTGATTGCGACCATGTGTGTGTGTGTGTGAACTTTCTAATAAGTTGCCGCCATTCCCTGCGACAGCAACAAACAACTGTTCATCAATACTTTTGGTCTCGGCAAACACGGGAGAAGTAGTACCGAAAATTGGAAGGATGCAGGGTGACTCGAAGGAGAAATCGCTTTCAAGCGTTTTTGTATTCGGGGATCCTGCAGAAAGTAGCAACAAACTTGTAAATTTGTGTGTCAAAGTGTCCACATGAGTGTCTTTCTTTCCCCACCTCCCCCGCTCCTCGCTCACTTTTTCCCTGCGTAGATTTTCATATTTGTATTTGGGGGCTACCTTTTAGAAACCCAACTCAATCCCCCCCGAATTGGGGTACATTTTATATTTCAGTATCAATATTTCTCATTGTGTTTCGCCGTTCTTGTTGTGAGCCTTGTTTGAGGAGCAACAAACTTTTTCTTTTCTCCCAGCCGAAGGAGAAGATGCGAAAAAGTTTTCCAGCACGCACCCGAAAATGTGAGTGGGCAGATAAGAAAAGGGGATTGGAAAATGGGGGGAGGGGGGGTTGGGGGGGTTAGAAAGGAGCTCTGGAGCTGAGAAAGCACACTTAAGACTCCTGTATGCTGAATGAAAAAAGGAAAAGCAGAAGATGGGTAAAGAAAGCACACTTTGTTGCTCAAATGAGTGCTCTGGGGGGAGTCGAGAAGGTGTGGAAAAGAGTTTTATTTTTAGATTTCAAATGCAGATCAGCTGCATTCTTTTTCTTTCACGCCTTTAAAAGCATTTCAGAAGTTGCTTAACCAGAGGACATGTTTTAAGGTGAATATGTGTGGATAGAAATATTACGTTGTGAAAAGAAAAATAAAAATATTTTCTGGCATTTCATTTTTGAATAAATAAATAAATTCTAAATAATTTAATGATTATTATTAACGTAAAAAGAAACACTTCTCATTGTTTTTATAATTCCCTTTTAATGCAGATTATCCCTTTGTGTAAAAATACCCTATGAATTCTCTGCCTGGCTGATTTTCCTGACTTAGTTCCTTCAACTCAGCCTGTTGCGCAATCCTTGAGCAAATAAAATTCAATAAAACCAAACTGTCACCAGCAGGCAAACGCAAGACATGCCATCGCAGCCCTTGGCACTTGGCCAATAATAACATTAAAACATTTTCTACATCAATGATGCACGACGTTCATCAATACATCATTGTGTGACGTGGGTTTTGGAAACGGATCCCTTGCATCCTGGCATCCTGGCATCCTGGCAACTCTTACGTAAGCTTGCGCCTTTGAAGGAGGCACGCCGAACTGATTGATTTACATGGTTTGCCACGCGCGACTCCGCCGAAGTCCTTTGACTTTGACTTTGACATGCAGGAATGTGAGCCAGGATGATCCAAAACTGGGGCGATATCTTTTCGGCCTGCTCGGGCGCATAATGAACCTTGGTCTCCATTTTTTGGGGGAGGGGAATATAGAGGGAATGGAGTTGGGGGGCAGCTAAATCTTGCTCGGATTTCAGTTGAATTTAATGTCAATTTGGGAATGAAAGAACGCCCATTAAATATCAATTTTCGTTTATCGGCGAACGCGATGGCTCCCACTTAGTTTTATTAGACACACCAAGGCTTTCAAGCCACAAAATTGCCCAGCAATTTCCTTTATTATCCTGTGTAGCCCTCTTCACGATTGAGAGTGTGTGTGTGTTTGGGTGTGTGTGCCATCTGCTTACGGCAATGTGTTGCCTAGCCATAGGCGCATTACTATAAATTTTTAAACCATTTCACTGCCACGGACTACAGGTGCAAAAAGGATCTTTAAAGGCCGAACGGCTGTTGGGTTTCGGCTACAGTTTTTATGGCTGCCCAAACAATATAATAATCTGTTTTACTCTCATCCTTCCCTTTACCCCGAAACCCGCTTTCTGTCCTAAGAAATCACAATTTTATTGACAACTCAAGTTGTTGCTGATTACATGACTGTGCGTATGAGTAGGTGTACGTATATGGATGTATGTACATGGGTGTATGTGTCAGATACAGACATCCTTGCAGGCGCACCCTTTTAAGTTTATTAAATTTGGCAATTTCTTAGACCCTCAAAGTCTCGAGCTTAAGGTAAACTGCCCCAGAAGTCGATGGAGATCCTGGCCATCTCGCATCCTGCTCCACTTTATCCCAATTTGACCACTCCGCACAGGACTAAAGGCCCCCATTCCACTCAAATCCTTGGGGAATGTGAGCCTTATGCTCTGATGTCCAATTTTTATCAACTTTGATACTCTAACTGAAGTTCGGGGATATGCGATAGCTTTAATTGGCTAAACATGATTTAATTTGATATGTGTTTTGGTAATAAAAATGTTTATTGTAATGTCTACCATATTTTGCCTATTATTCATGTTTTTTATTTTATTATTTTGTATATTAAAGTACTTTTCTATGGTTAATAAACTTATACTCTAACTTCTCTAACGTCTTGTACAATTGTTTCTCCTTTATTTTTTATCCTCCAACCTCTGACAACCCATCTTGACTGACTGACTAAGTAACCGAGGGTCGAGGTCGAATGAGGGTGGTTGGGTTGGAAAATATTATTAAAAAGGTTTTGCCTGCTGTCATATGTACATCTCATCCGGCCTTCACTGTTTGATTGATTAACGCTCGTCAAATAGTTCGCCCTGCAGATTCAGTCGAGCAGGAAAAGTGTTCGAATTTCCTGAGGTGTTGACAATGGAATTTTTCTTCGAAGGACCTCAGCAGTGCATTTCGAATCGTTGATGTCCTGACAGTCAGTCAGTCAAGGAGCCTCACTGCCGAGGATTTTGGCATTTGTTTAGTGAGCTGCTAATGTGGCTACACTAATCAAAGGCACTAAACTGGGTCCTTCATTTATTTTCTCCCTTTTCCTACCACTTTTCGTTTTCCTGTTTTCACAAAGCTCGAATTTTCCAGCCAATTTGTGCGAAGGCAGCACAAAGTGTTTTGAATGTCACCTTTTGATTTATAATCATATTGTTGGGGAAAAAGGTAGAAAGTGTTGAATTATATCCTTGTGAAAAAGGGAAGAAGTCAACGGCTTACGAATATGACAAATTATATGTATTAAGCTGAAAATCGTTTACAATATAATTTCATAATTAATAGAACATTATAATGACATGTAGGCTTACCAAATCAGCGTATTTAAATTACAGCATGTTATTAAAATTTAATCAACAGCTGTCATGTTTTTTGCATAATTTAACTTAAACTCTCAGCCTTTTGTTCAGGTCATTATCAAAAGGCGGCTTACAAAAGGAAGTTCCCAAAGCTGATTGTCCCTAACTTTACTTCCCGTTTTAATAGTTATTTTCGCACTTGTTCTCCCAATAGCTGTCTCCACATTCCACCTTTTCAACCAGAGCCAACCGATTTGACTCCTTTGTTTATATTTATCTGCGCGTGCTTAGCAGCTATGCAACGTGTTTTGGCTTAATAAAGTCAAAATAACCAAGGCTAAGTGGATAGAAGAAGCCAACATAAATACCCACGCACACACACACACACAGAAACACACTCACCAGCAAGCACGCGTTGTGCCCCGCCCCCTTTTTTGCCCGGCATACAGTTATAAATTTTAGCAATGTTGTTGATGTGATTTAGTTGCACACCTCGCATCCACATACCTCCCACCACCCACCACCCACAAAGTACAACCCACTGCCCATCGCCTGTAAGATGGCAACAAATATTACAACAGTCGCAGTCTCTCCATCTGTCGGTGTGTGTGTATATGTGCTAGTGTGTGTGCTGGTGTGTGTGTAAATGACTTTATCTATGTCTGCGTCTGGGCCAAAACAGTGGGGGGCTTGGGTTGTAAGGATCTCTATGCGTGCAACATGTGCGCTGAATGTTGACGTTAATATTAAGAAAAATAAATAACCAAGCTGTTTGTTATCTAAGTTTATATAAACCGAACACACAGCGGGTGAAAAAGGGAAAGGGGGCGGGGTGGAAAGTGGGCGTGCGTCTGTGTGTGTGTGTGTTTGTGTGCTTTTGTTTTATTTATAGCAACTACAAGAATTGCGTTTGGGGTTTTCCCTTAAATAACAACAAAAAGCATCGCAAACTGGCGCAAGGCGCTTATAAATTTTTGTGGCACGAAAGCCAGCCCCCCATTTATACACCTCTTGCCACGGAGTCCCCTTGCGGTTGTCCAGGTGAAAAATATCCTTGCCACTCGCCCACTCTTCACCCCCCTTCCACCGAAAACAAATGTGATGAGGGAAACTATAATATGAAATGCTGTGGCTTCGTCGACCAAATGAAATGGAAATGGCAATAAATTCAAATGAATGCTCAAATGCTCGGGATGGATAAAGTCTCTGAAGTAATGAAAAGGCCTATAAATCGAATGGTGAAAGTGGACAGAGACCGAGAAGAATCTAATGATTGAAGCAAAAGGAAAGCTCATAAAGAAATAAGGCGAAAATTGTGCGTACGAAACTTTGTGGGAATATGTTTGCAAAACAATAACTTTTTATATTTTTATCTATATAAAAATTTCTGTTAATAGTTTGATAATTTCAATGAAATTTATTTTTATGCCATTACAGAGGGTATTACAATTTCAGTCAGAAATTTACAACGCACCTCAGACCCCTTAAAGAATATATATTCTTGATCTTAATGACCCCTGTAAAAAATCCGAAACTAAAAAAAAAGCTCATAACTTTTCTTAATGATGTCCGATTTTGGATTGGTGTACCTCAAAACGATTGTGACGATCTATTGTAGGAAGCTGCATCATTAGTTTTGTTTCGTTTTTTTTGTCGATTTTTTCACATTTTTATGATGTCCCCCCTTACCCTTATCTCTTCATTCTGGTGAAGTAGTCGTTGTTATCTACATTGCTTGTTCATTATAACTTATAATTTATAAGACTTATATAAGGGCCTAGATTGGTCTCAGCATTGAAGTTGGCCATCTTTGGCTGCCATCTCAATTTCTAATTGGATTGGACCTACCTGCTATCCCTCCTGTCCCCCTCCCCTTCCCCCTACCCTTCCTCCTCCTCTCCTCCTCATGCTGGCCGACGCAGTGCCTCCATTAATCTTGCTCACTTCGCCTGGAGAATCGCCGGAGGCCGGAGGCGCTAACTATTTGCGCACTCACGCATCCAACCGAGAAACCATCAGCAATGCAAAGGCAGAAGCTAATTTTTCATCATCATCGGACGCCGAGGACGCTGCAGGCTCGATGCCGATGCGATTCCTGGTGCTCCGTGGCGAAAGGATATGCAGGCAACCTGCCACCCAACCATACTACAATCCTGCCATCCTGCCACCCGGTTTTCATTGCCATGTGCAATTCATCAATATCATTTTATCAATTTTCACCGCTGTCCAACGGCAGCAGCAGCAGCAGCAGGGAGCCAAGGACAACGCGGCCATCAACTCAACTGTATATCACATTGCAATTTGTTGTCTATTTGCTGAAGGATATGCAGATTTGACTCGCAGCCAGTGTGCCGCCCCTCCAAAAAAGGAGGCACCACCCCCCAACCACCCAACCTCCTGTCGTTTTTCATATGCGTTGACTTTTTTCCACCTCTTCCCTCTGCATGTGTGTGTGTTTTTTTGGGGGCGTAGCAGTGGGCGTGGCTGTGTTTGCTCTTTCTGCATTCAGCGTTTTGCAACTGTAATTCAATTTTAACAATTTTTCAACTGCGTTCGTTATTGACGTGACGCATCGTCAGATGATGATTTGTTGTCCCTTTGCAAAAAGGAAAGGGGATTCCCCCCTCAGTTCATCTCATCATCGTCCTTTCGTTTGGTGGGTTTGTTTGGTCATTTGTTATTTGCACTGGTTTTTTGTGTACGATACTCGTGACCTGGGCAGGTGAATGCTGCTGCTGCTGGTATATCGCTTTCCATAATCAAATATTGAGTTGCAAAATATTGAATTTCGTGTGACAGATTCGCTTAATTACTGCGCTCGCCAAAACGGATTTCGTGGCTAATTTGATTGGATATTATTTAGAGTGGGGTTGATCAATTTGATGCCTGCCAGGCGGATCCATTTAATGTTCCAGTTGTTGCCATCCATATATTCAGTGCATTTAAATGCCCGAAAGGCGCTGACCCACAAAAACTGATCCATAAGTAATTTATGTGGTCGGATCCCCCGCCCCCTTTCACTCGGTTTTCTAACCCATCTCACGGCTCATTTCACGTTTTGTTCAACAAATTTTACGCTTCGTTCTTCCTGGGCTACCTGGCAACACACACGCGCATATATATTTACACACAGATACTCGGGAAAGCGAGAGATAAATAGATGGGTGAGGGAAAAAACTTTAAAAATGACAGGCCACAACTTTGTTATACAAAATACTGGTAATTTATTGTGACGTTGTTTTGATTTGTGTAATGATAATGCACAATGGTAATGCACGCAATTACTCAGATACAGTGGAATCCTGTTATAACGACTCCGCTTATAGTGTCCGTCCGGGTATTGCGACGAAAACTCAATGGCTTGATTGGTCCCCAGACAGACTTATACACTTATATCCTTTTGCTTAGTGCGTCTTCCGGGTATAACGACGAATACTCGTCGGTCCCTTGAAAGTCGCTTTAAGCGGATTCTACTGTATTTACAAACAATATTTATTAATTATTCGGTGCGACCCGCACTCTACAATAGGATATATCAAGACTGTCTTAATGACAGCTGGAATGCTCTCCGCTCTCAGCAACGCTGGTAGTGACAAGTTGCCACATCCCTCCAACTTTTTTCAGCTTCAGCTTTAAGTTCTGCTGCACATCTGAAGGCTTCTCCACGGAGGTATCGGGAATCGATGCTTGCGGTAACGGTGGTGGCTGTGTGCTAAGTGAGGCACCATTTTCTTGCTCGCTGCCATCCGACTGTAGAGAAGATTCGATGTCCAAATCAGAACAACCTGAGATCTTTTTACCTCCTCCCGATATCTTCTCTACGCTTCCATCAATCTGAATTACCTCATGGACTGTTGTATCAAAAGTAGGAGTTAATGTGTTAGGAAAAATCACGTTCTTTACCATGGTAATTGGTAAACCACCATCTTTGCAAGAAATGACTTCGCCCATATCACAATCATTCGCAACTCGGAAACAGGGATTGTGAAATTGTTGACCGCCACTCACTGCTCGGACCGGTGCTTCATCTACATAGCGCCGCTTTGTATCTCCTCGATGATTTCCGCCTGATCTCTTCACAGTAGTTCGACATCTCTTAGCAAAGTGCCCGACTTTGGAACATCTGTCACATTTCGCATTTTTCGCTGGACAAATCAAACTATTTGCATCATGATCATTTCGGCCACATCTGCCACACTCTGCTTTGGTGTTGTTCCATTTAGCCATTGATTGCATCTGCTCGCTTGCTTGTTCCTCAATTAGACAAGTAAATATGAATCGATCAAAGGACTGTTCAGTTGACAGCAACTTATTCTTCAGCTCAGCCGATGCCCAAGAATCAATTATTTTATCCTTGAGACGGATCTCTTCTATTTCTGTTTTGGAGGTACCAAAAGTACACTCCCTCAACTGCTGACGCAATCGCATAAGAAATTCGGTGAAACTTTCTTCATCACGCGGAGTCATGCCATGGAACACATATCGCTCAAATACCGAATTGCGTATTGGTGAAAAAAATCCATTTAATTTTTCCACCAAAGGTGTGAAGACATCGTTGCGCTCCTCCGGAATATAAGGGACCATTGCTCCTGGCAAGTTATAAACAATAGACTGAAGTTGTGAGCCTCCCAAATGTAGAAGCTTATTGCGCTTTTTAAGAGTACAGTTGATCTCTTCACTGTCCGCATATATGTTAAATGTGCGCAACCAGACCTCCCATTCGGAACTCCAGAGTGATTTGTCTAAGCTATTGCATAGAAATGGCTCAATTTCGGCCATAATTTTTGTTTTTCTTTTTACTTGCACTTGCTTTACCAAATTTCTTCACTGTATCTTTGCAACTACGCTATTTTGCTGGCACACCTTTAGATTGACCAAATTTTATTAAAGCTGTATTGATCGCTGTCTCTTTTCTTTTCTTAGTATTTTTCTAGTCTTTATCGAAACGGTCACAATTAGCAATTAATTTAAGTTTTATTTTTTTTATATATGTATTTATATTCTCTTTTTTTTTAATTTTTGTAGGCTGTATTAAAACTGCCACATTTAGGCTAAATTTAATTATGCAATTACTCAGATATTTACAAACAATATTTACTAATTAATCGGATAGTGACAGGTAGCCACACTTTGTATGCTAAAAGTATCTACCAGATACATTCCCACTCGTCATTCGCCGCGTGCGCAGCTGGCTGCTGCAACCGCAACCATATGGTTCATCTGAATCTGAGAGTCTTTGAATCTTTCGAGTTTCCTTCCCTCGTTTGCATCTCGGGGTCAACAGCAGTTCAATTGCTCTCGCCTGCCTGCCATTCGCCTGCTGATTAGAATAATTAGCTGCCTCTGTTGCGGCACGTTCCCCCTCTCCACTCTCCCCTCTCCCTTTTGCCCAAACGCTGCCTGTGTTTCTGGTGTAAACAAACCGTGCCAGCACAAGCAGAAAAAACAGGAAAAAACGATCTATTAATAGGTCCAAAACACTTCCAACTTTCAAACAAGCAAGTGAAATTCAGAGCGGCAAACGAAAAACGCGCCAGTGCGTGCAATTGTTCGTTTAATTGTTCTTGTTGCCGCCTCTAAAATATTCATGATTTTCCCTTCCCCCTTTTCCACCAAAATAGCCACCAAAATAACCCACTAGCCAATATCTTTTTGGGCCAACTGATAAGGCGATGCGAACTGATTTTGTGCCACAAGGCAAAGTAAAAGCAAATTCATCATTGAGGGGTAGAAAAGGTACATTCCAGCAGGGGAAATTCTTAGGAGCTAGGGGAAATTTCCCAGAAACCCTAGAATAAAAATTTCATTTGCTAAAAACATAGTTTATAAAACAGAGATTCACGGTTTTTTTTTCTTATTAATTTATAAGTAATTTATTCCCTTTATCAGCTTCTGAAAAATCTCATTGATAAGGTTTCAAAACCAAGAAAATTTTATTTTAATCACCCCTCTTGAAGCAAATTCGCCTCGACAGAATCCCTTTAAGTTGCGGCGAATTCACTGCCATGGCTACAACACATGCGCATTTTTCCGACCACTTTTCCAGGCTTTTCCTAAGAGCGTTCGCCACCCAAAGAGAACTGGCCAACAACAAACAAAAAAAAAGAAAAAAATAGAAACGAACAAAGGGAAACAAACTTTTATTTTTTTGATGATTTTCTTTTGCTTTGATTTTTTTCTGCTTTTTTTTTGTGCAAAATCAGCAAAAACATGAAACGACATAAGTATGTCAAAATGCATGGAGAGATAGCATAACACGGATTGGGATAGGAAATCGGGGAAGCGGGGCACTTACTTATATAAGGGCCTAGGAGTACTTTTTCGCACACACATCCGTATTCTATATAAGGACATATCTGTGTGAGAACACACACAAACACACATCCGCAGACGAAGGGCAAAATGAAATGTGAATGTTTGGCTGAGGCTTTGGTTGCCGCCCAGATGATTTTGGTCCCCCCTAAAGCATTTTTGAGGGGCCCAGGGATCGGGATCTCAGTAGCCGGGTAGCTAAGGCAACGTCAATCACAGGGCCGAATGCTGCGATATATGGCCAAAAGCAGTGGCAAAACAAAACACACACACACACAGAAATCGGAGGAGTGCGAGTGCGAGCGAGAGCGAAGATAAGACAAATAAAAATACGGAAATACGGAAATGTTGGGCTAGGGTGGGCCACACACATGCACACATGCTCGGGAATATATATATTTTATTCAAGCAAAAATCCATATAATTCAATGGATTGGCTCCCAGGACACGAGCAGCGAAGAAGAAGAAGAACGAGCGAAGAGAGAGAGCTGGCGACAAACACAAAATGAACACAACAAAAAGCAAGCCGCAGATTATGCGACAACGAGTGAGGGAAAGAGAAGGGAGAGGGAAAGGACCTCGACGAGTCCTGTGGCCAGTCAGACATATTAATGACAAAATGATTATGATGACACTAACTGAGGTCTGTCAATCCAGATTTTCCTGGAGTGGAGGCAACGACTCTTCGGTGCAATATGTAAAACAAGATTGACAAACAAACCAAATACTTTAAATGATGCTTAAAGTTGACACAGCTGTCGAGCAGCAGGACGAATCTGTTCAAGTGAGATTAATGGAAAAGAAATGGCAGCGCAAGGATGTGAAAAAGTGGGCGAGAAAGTGGGAAGGGAGGTGACTATATTATTTCGGCAATTAATTGTTTTCGCATTATTGTTTGCTCAAAGCTTACGCCTCTACGCATTTTATTTGCTTGGGTAGAAAAAAACAATTATGATAATAATGAAGATAGAACATTTAAAAAATATACTAAATATATAAGTAAAAGAATTTGAATTGTACCAAGAAATACAAAAACGTATTTAAAGAAATACAAAAATTGTTTATCAACAACAATGTGAACACATTTCAAAACATTTCTATGTCAAATTTGCAATAGGAAAGCTTAAAATCTATACATTTTATTTTTAATTTAAATGTTGGTAGAGACAATTTCAATTGTATCCGAATTCAAAATCACAAAAAAATCTAAGAAGTAGAAGTCAATGTTTATTTCCATGAACAAAGAAAGTAACATGACTCTTGTTATAGGTAGTTTTTGACATTACTTCGGCAAAGGTAAAATATCGGAAAAGTGTTGTGCAATGGAAATTGATGAAAAATCTCTCTTTAAATTCAATATCCTTGATGATGGTGTTCAAACGATTTCTGGCGCCATTAAAAGAGACATCGATCCTGTGGCTTGCCAGCTTTTTTGTTGGCAAAGGTCTAAGTTGTCACCTGCTCGGAAAACACTTTCGATTTCTCGGTTCTTGGCTCTTAAGAGTGGAGCTGCAATCTCCCCTTCTTCCTCTTCCCTTTTTTGGGGTTTTCGATGCCAGGAGCTAAAAGAAGAAGAAGAAAACATGGAGGAAAACCCCGAAGCCAAATGCCAGGAACAGCAAAAGAAAACCCGCGCTAACCGCGCCACCTCACAGAACTACCTCCGCCCACAATTACCGACCCCCCGCCCCCCTCAAATCCTCCTCCCCTCCGGGCAGCCACGCCCCCTTCTACAATGGTAAGAGCAAGACCAAGCGCCCCGTTAATTAGATTTTGCGGTTTTTGTGTTGTGCAAACTTCAAAAGCAACAGCAACACGCTGATGATGGGGCACCCCCTCCCCCTTCCTCCTCCCCCTCCACCTTCAACATCCCCCACCCCCTCCCCAACACGCAACAAAACCCCCCTCCCCCCACACTTAGTCAGTGGCTGCCAAACGCCAAAATGTATGCTTTAACAATTTTTGATACAACATAAAATTGGAATTGAAAATGGAGGAGGGGGTGAAGGAGAAGGGGGGGGGGTTTTGGCTATATTTGGTTGCTGCGGGTCGCAAAACAAAATCGATAAATAAAACTTTTTACAATGCGGCAACACTTTCACGCACTTTGCTCCCTTCCTCAATCTGCGATCCTTTTTCGTCCTTCTGCCGCTTGCGGTGGCATTGAAAAACCGCCTGAAAGTATGCAAGCTACAGCAAGTTTTTTACGCAATTAGTGTACAATTTCTTAATTTATACCCTGTCGCCAATTTATCAACACAGACCAGAGACCAGAGAAAAGTGGGTGGTGAGGGGGTGGAAAAGCGGGAAACCTACTCTGTGGCACCAAAGTGAAATATTATTATGAGTACGTGTTTGGGCGACTTGCCACCGAGCTGGTTGTGGTGCCGCCCTTAAGTTTCTGTTTCTGTGTGCCTCATGCCCCAAGGGCCTCGAAAAAGGGTTGCAAAGCCGGCCTCTAATCCACCATCCACCCTGCACCGCCACCCCCTTTTTATCCCTCCTCCGAAACATATGCTACTTTGACATAGTTCCTTGGGTCGAGCGCTGCTAGTGAAATATGAAATAGTATTTATAACTTGATCAGACCGAGATGGGTCACATGCAAAGCAGGGGATGACAGCCAAGTGGTATCTATCAGTGCTTGGAGAAGGCGGAAAAGGGGGAGGAAGGGGGGTCAGAAGGTCAGGGGGTGGGATGATATTGGACTGGATTGGATATCGGCCTAGGGTTCCGTTCGGTCTATGCGGCTGTTAATTAAGTTATGATGGCAAACCGCAAACACAGCGATGGCTTCTGCTGCTGAGAATCAGATTGATATACACACCATATATACATATATGCATATTCGCATATACATAGGCCCACGTCAGTTTATGAAATTTTCATTAATTTTCGACCGCAGAGCGAGTTTCTGCTGATGCCCAGGATATATACGGTATATTCTCTTGCCCTTTGACCCCTCCGGCTGACAGCGTAGCGAAAACTTGACGACACAGCACTAGCAGCAGTCGTAATGAAATTTTGCGACATGTCTGACAGGACATTCAGCTTTGCTTCGCTGTTCGGTGTTCGGTGTTTGGGCCAACTTTTGACAGGCATCTGAAGGAAAGTATTCCTTATGCCCCGTTCGGTGACCTTTTTCCCTGCTGATGGATGATGACAAATGTGGCGCAGAAAGTTCCCCTAATTATATGATAATCAAAATCTATCAGCATCGGCTCTCGTTTCCTTTTTAATTAGGCCATTCGAGGGCTGTCTAATCATCATAACAATACGATACTTGTATGCGGCCAGGAAAATCAAAGTGGAAAGGGAAAGGGAAGCAGGGATCAGGAGCCAAGGCTGCCCCGTCATGGCTGCTCGGCATTAGCTTTAGCACTGGCATATAATTTAGATTTATCGCTTGATTTTCGCATAAATATCGACCATGTGGAGGGGGGCAGCTCCACTTTTGTGTGCTCGCTGATGCATAAAGGCAATGGCTATGGAGCTCTGGAGCTCTGAACCTCTGGATCTGAGTGCCCGACTCGGCCTAACGACTTGTTGTACGTATAGAAGATGTAAAATCCAAATGACATTGACTCGTTGGCAGTGGAAGTGTAAGTGGTTGTGTGGGCGGTGGAGAGGGGGCTTGGGGGCGTGGCAGTGCCAGATAATGTCCGACTGCATAAAGACCGAGTAAATGGCAGAAAAAAAAATTATTGGTGATTGTTCGTTTTATTGAATTTATTGCCATTTCAGGATTTAATAATGTCGTACGAAAAAGATCCTGTACGTTACCGTCTGAAAATATGTCAATGGCGTTATGTTGAGTATATTCAGCACATAACCGGTTGGCTTCCGTTTCGTAACCGATTCGTTAAATTCCTTAAGCGGAAAGTTCTCTTCTGGAAGCTGAGCTTTGCTTTTACGATTATGTTCCATTTTCTTTATTTCCTTGCTGCCATAATAAGTTAATGCATATTAAACTAGCTATTGAATATTTATGGCCGGTATATTTATAGCAGGGGAAAGAAAGCGTTGTTTATTGATCAAGGTTTTAAGATTCCTATATTACTATTTCACACCTCCTCAATATTCTAATATTTATAATTTAGTTGCTATCAAAAATCTTATTTATTGTTAAAGCATTTCGATTGATTGCCTTTCAAGGAAGAGGATTGTTTTTAATTTTAAAAAGAAATCAAAGGAATTTGAAACGGTAAAACAGATTGTGAGTCCACCGCATATCTATGTACTTATCCCAACTCATAGCTGACTGCGGAATGGCTAAGAATTTCCCTGTCAGCTTTGCGCATAGCATTCCATCAACTAGCTTCCTCTCCTTGTAAAATTGATTTCATATCATCGCCGCCATCTTGACACTGATTATATGCCTTAACACTTGACTGCCCCGCGGGGCCAGGATTCCAAACCTCTTGGGGGGTGGGGGCTTCTGGCAGGAGGAAAAGCGTGGAGAAAAAAAGGAAAATATCAACACACCATTTAGCGCTAAATACACAGCAAACTCGGACTTAAGAGTGAGCCTCTCGGGAGGAGAATCTGTTGCTGTTGTTTTTGTTGTTGTTGCTGTCCAAAAATTAACGCAAAATCAAAGTAAAAATGCGATAAATTGGCGACGACAAGCGCAACGCGGAGAAACAATAACAACAGCGGCGAACTGACGATGCTGACAACGTTGTCCCGCGCTTGAAATGAGCGAAAATCGGTCGAGCATATCAAATTGAAAAACGCCAAGACAACGCGATGGTCGCCGGGGGATGAGGATGAGCAGGAGGAGGATGAAGTGGAAAACGTGGACGAGGATGAGGTCCTGACGGGTCCTGAAGCTCCGATTCCAACTGCTCTAGTGGCTGCGGAGTGGGTGGCTTGGGTGGTTGGGTGGCGGGGTGGCGATTGTGGCGCGTGATGCTTTTGCGTATCCTAGTGACACACAAATACATCGAGAAATAGAAACAGACACCCACGCACAAAGAAGCGAGAGCAAAAAGCGCGTAGCAAAAATAGCAGGGAAAAAAGAATAACAGCTAGCTACAATAATAACGCTTGAATGGAGTGCCGTGGTGGGTTCGGTGGGTTGGTGGATCGGATGGGTGATATAAGGTGGAAGGTGGGTGGGTATGTTGGGTGGTTGGAGAAGGGTGGTCCTGGCCAGATGGACAGGCAACTGAGTAGACGACATTCATTGCTGCTTTGGCAGGTTGTTAGGTTTCCGAGTCTGTCAAGGGCGGAGATTGTTAGCAGCTTGAATGAATGACTGACTGAACTGAACCGAACCAAACTGAGCTGAACTGAACTGAACAGAACTCGACTGAATTGAGCTGACTATTGATGGATTTTGGCATATTAGCCGGCGGATTAACCGAGCTGGCCATCGGGATTAGAGTGGCAATGAAAAGTAATGGCCATAACTGATTTCTAACAAATAGAAACCATATCAATTCCGCACTCTTCATGTTGGCACTTATATTTATAATATTTCAAATAATTTTCAAATAATTCATATCGCAATTAACAAACATATAGCCTGATTCTGCGTAGAAAACCATTTTTTTCATTCATGTGAACTCCTAATGATTATTTGATTGCCAGTAATCGTTGCAATCCTTCTCGCAACCCAATCACACATTACTTGAGCACCCTTTTTAAAAAATTACCTTGGGAAATCAATCACAGCCAAAACGGTTTCGCAGGAAAAGCCAAAACTGTGTCTCGGCCATAAGGGGAAGCCCCGAGAAGAAGAAGAAAAGAAAAACCCCAACAAGCCGCGCCCCAAACTTCGCTGGCATTATTCAATGGCTCGCAGATGTTTTCCTTGTTGCTGTTATTTTTGCCGGCTCCCAGCTAAAAAAGTGCTCTTCCATCTGCTGTTGTTTTTGTTGTCGCTGTTGCTGTTGATGTTGTAGTTGGCAAAAATTGTTGCGTTTCGCATATTAATTTCTTCCTGTCTTCGTGCGTCGTCATCAACATCCAGCTCATGATGATGAATTTGCAAACATTTCGGTGAATGGCGCGCTAGTGTGGGTGAGCATTGCCCTCAGCGCTCTTCGAAAGGACTCTCTTAGGCGCGTGGCGACTCTCTTCCTTGCTCTTATTGGCGTAGCTTTCCAGCCACGTTCTGCCTTTTGGGACAACAAGGAGGCAGTGGCAGCCTTAATCACATTGTGAGTCATGTGTTTCATAAATATTCAACAGCGAAATTATCATCGCAATGATGAGCACACTTCCAGTCAAAACAGAAAATGCAAAAGCAAAAGAGGGCAGCGAAGAGCGGCAGTGTGAAACGCACATGTTTTTGCGTTTCTCTAGCGGTTCTGCCTCATCACAGAACACCCACAACTGGAGCCACCCTACTGCACCCTGCTACACCCTACTATCGAGACCCTACCTACACCGACACCCCCCACCCCCACATCCCGCACCGACGCTCCACGCGCGCAGACAACCAGCCAGTAAGCCCGGCACACGGCTCTCGCGCTCTCCCTCTCAGATGCACTCCGCTCCACTACACAAGACACCTTACATAGCTAGGGCCCAAAAACTAACCAGCCGGCCGTCTCGCTCACACTCAGTGTGGCGGCCCGTGGGGGTCCGGAGAGCGAGAGCGAGAGGGCGCTAGCCAAAGAGAGCCTCGCCTGCGCGTGAATCGGCTAAACACACGAGTCACGATTTCAACCGTTCGGGGATTTTCCCTTTAGGCCTTGTTGGCTTTTCCAGCCTGCTCCACCAGAGTGCCGCTATTCGGTGGGATTTTTTGTGTTTTTTTGTTTAGTCCCTACTAGGGTTTCCGAAGTTCTTTTGTTCAGTGTTTTAGATAGGGAAGGTGTACTTTCAGTAAGAGAACGTTGTGGGTTACTATCAGAACTGTGAGGATAAAGCCTCGAGAGCAACAAGCTAGCCATTATCAGTGGTCCTTCAGCCGAAGGTCCAACCTCACCGGATCTTATAGGGCATACTCATTCGGCTCGCGTTTGTTTTCGGTTCGACGGCACACATGTTCGATGCAACGGTCGGGAAAATAGCCGAGCGGACGTGGGGGCGGACCACCCACCGCCCATCAACCCCCTCGAACGTGTGTGCGTTGTTGTTTTGCCGGCGTGTTGGGCTGTTGCGTTCGCTGGTTCGAATTGGTCGGGTGGGCGTAAGTTCGGTTCGGTTCGGGCTCGCACGAGGAACTCTGCTCGGGTTCGGTTCGGATCTTTGGGGCTCCGGACGCCGTTGTAAGCGCCGTCCTTTTTCAGTATGATATTGAGTTCTGTGTAGTTAAGTCGGAATATTTCGTATAGTTCGTCGTGTGACATTTGTTCTTCAATTCAGAAACGCATATTGAAACACAGCGATAATACAAATTACAAAATATTCAACAAAACAACAACAACAACTAAAAAATAAAGAAACAAAAACCAACCAATTAAAATTAAAAATTCTAATTCGCTTCAAAAATATATTACAAATATAACAACCAATTTAATCAAATCAAATTCGCCACAAAAAATCGCAAACAAAGTTTACAAAATTCGTTTACTCAATCCCATAACACAAAAACAAGCTACAACCAAAATAAAAAACATATATAACTGTTAAATCTGTAAGCAAGGGCAATTATCCTAAGATCATCCCAAACTTATGCTCCAAATTATTTCACAAAGATATTTCACATAGACTCATTAGAACTCGATTTCTGGTAAATCTCTCCATCAGCATCATTAACCATTAGCTCCAGAAATAGACCGATTGCCACGATAAACAAAGCCGAAAATAATTAGAAACAATTTGTAAACAAATCCAAATTTCCAAGTAGAATCGGGCAGAGAGGAAAACCCAATTGCCGATCAGGTTGTTTTGCTCTCTTTTGCCTTTTGGGGCTTTACTTTTTGGATATATTTTTCCACGCTCTGTTTTATTCTGTGTGATGTGTGTTTTTTTCCAATCTGCCTAGATAAACAAACGTACGAACGAACGAACGAAAATTGTTTCACGCTCGCAGCACACGAAAACATTTTCAATTAAAATTTTGGCCCAAAAAGCCAACCAAACTAAAGCAAACCAAACCAAAAAGCAGAGCGGAGCACAGAAAACGTTTCTCACATCGAATTTGAATATTTTGAGCATTCCATAATTTCGTTTCCATCTCCATTCCGATGGCATTCCGATTCTCCAGCACTCGATCCCCCATTGAAACCATTTTTCGCCAAAAATCTGTGTTTTGTTTGCTGTATTTTGTTGTATTTTAAGTGTAGTTGTGTGCCAGTGCGAGCTGCCAATATATATGGCCCTGTTAATTGAATATGCATTGCTCTTAATGATTTTTGGCCAGCAGAGCATGATTTTCCTTTCTTTGGCCTGCGATTTGGCTTTTCACTATACTCGTTTGCCTGAACTTTTTGAGTTGGTTTAAATGTTTTACGACCGCTTTGATGTGGTCCGAATGGCCCATATTTACAGTAAATTATTTCTCTGGCGCAAAATCGAAAAAAATTTAAATTTTCGATGAGTGTTAAAATGGTCATAAATTGCTTTCCCAATTTTTGAGGTTTTTATGAGACAGCTTCGATTTCTGGAGTGTATGAACAAAAGTGCAGGTTGCATTTAAGAAGTTTTAGGTTTTCTATGTGAAATATATTTTATACAAAGGGATTGTAATATTTTTTTGTATGTTCTTTAAAGTGCTTGAAATTGTTTGCTTAGTACTTAGTGAAGTGCTTGAGAATAAATTTCTTCGAACTGTGCAATTGTTGCCAAATTTGTATATTAATTCAGAAATTCAGAAATATAAGCAATATTTCACCTTCTCAAAGAATTCCATTGTTTCTTCTTTGGCCTTCTTAAAAGCAATCCTGTGTTGTGAATGGAATAGATAAATCATTTGCTTTGCCAACAACAATAAATATTTCGATAAATATTTACTCCGATTGATTTAATTTCCATTGCCAGCGTTCACCTTACTTCCATGCAATTAAACTCAAAGTCAAAGAAATATTTCAAGCCAACTGTACCTGAAAAAATAATTCAATCACCCATGCTTACAGCGAACACAAACCAATAATCACGAAACACAAATTTTAATTCGATTTTAGAAACAAGCAGAAAGATCAGAGAGAAAAAGCAAAAAAGAGATAGAGAAGTACACGCGTGTGTTTAAATACTGGAAAATACAGATAAGATAAATTATTATAAACACTTAGCCATATACACACATTATAGCAGGCTAACCACACGAGAATAACGCAGAGAGTCGAATACGTTTAAAATCAATAAGTAACAAGTACAGAAAAGACAGTTCTAGTGAAAAACAGAAAACGAAACTTTAAAAAGTGCTTAAAACAAATAATCAAAACAAAGAAAACTCAGACAAATAAACAACGGCCAGTTTCAGAGGAAGAAAAACCCGAAAAGCTTCCAGGGAATCGGTGAAAATCGTTAACAATTTTTTTCTCGCAAAGGCGCCACGTCCAAGAGCAAATCGTTCCATATGGTTCATATTATTGAATTGGTCGGCCAGCCGAAGGTTGAGTTTGCTCAACAAGTTACTGTGAGTATCAAAATCGAGAGCCAAATGAATTTTTACACCGCAGGATGAGAGGGGGAAGTGCTGAAGGAGGGAAAGAGACGGGTATTGTGGGTCCCCAAAATGATAATAAATCTTGTTGTCCGCAGTCACGTAATGACAACTTAATACAAATACATATGCATACATCGTCGCACACACTAACGCACTTTTTATTATGTTGTTGTGTGTCGCTTTTCCTCTCTCGTTTTTTGCCTTTGGCTTCGCTCAACATATTTTGACAATTAATCATTCGCTGTGTCTGTGTGTCATTCGCTGCGCGAGTGTGGGTGATTGCGGTTACATTTTTTTGTGCGAAAATTCCAAATCAGTGTGTCTGTGTGTGTAGGTCAATGTGACTCCCGTTTTGACTGTCTGCGTCTCTTGGCCATTAACACGCCGCACCATCTTCACAATGACCAATATCTCCCCGTTTTTCTGGTTTCTTTGTTAAGGGTCCATTGGACGCGGCTTAAAGAGCTTTGTGTTCTCCAGAGGAAACAAGTGCCAGAATATCCGAAAAGTAGACTACGATTCCGTGAAAGATAAAATTAAAGACAGGAAGTGGCAAAAAAAATGGGAACAAGGCCAAAATAAGTGTATTAAGTCGTTTCCCTTTCAAATAATATTAAGTGTGTTATGTTTGCCGTTTCTGGATTTCTTTTAAACTTGTTTGTGAAACTCGATTAAAAAGTTTTCTTACATTAGATCAATTCAAACAAGTTATTTTTTTAAGCTTTTAAGCTGTTTAAAGTAATATTTGCCTAAACAGAAAAATATTTATCAAAAATTTGTATAAAGCTGAGAATTACAAATTTTATTGCTTCTTACCTCTTAGAATTCCAGAATATAATGGAATATTATAACGCTTTATAATAACAATGAATATTATAAGTTGCCTACTATTTCTCAATACTGATTCGGAAAAGTAAAAAGGTTAAAGTCCCAATTGCTTATCGAACAAATTATGTGATACTACAAATTAAGAAAATAATAAATCGATTTCACCATTGGTAATATCATAAATCTTCGAATCGAACGATAGTAGAGCATAATTTACTTATATTGCGCTTTGTTGATATCATTTTATTTCACCATTTATATTCAACCTGATTCTGCTTTTTAACCATATGGCCACATCTTTAACCTACATATTGATTTATCAACATTTTATTCACTTGCTTTTTAGTCTCTTGATTCGCCCAAAGTTGTCAACCAGCTTTGTGGAATTTGTGAGAAGGAAAAAACTTAAATTCTAATCGGATTTACATTTATTTCTGTTGCGTTGAGTAACTGCGTTGTGTCCTCTGCTTTTCCCCCTAAATATCTATCTGTTTCACTTTCAGCTGACTGCTTTATCAGTGTGTGAGTGCCTCACATGTTGTTACTGTTATTCTCGTTGTTGTTGTTGCTGTTGATGTTGCTCCAGTTGTCACCCTCTTTTCTCTCATTCTCTATTCTATATTCTCTATTTTTTTGATTTTATTACAACGCCAACGCAGAAAAGTCTGTTACTCGGGGATATTGCGTAAATTTCATTGTGTATTTCACTTTTATGGTGGTGGCTGTCTAGGATCGGGAGTAGATGTAGATGGGGGTTGCACAGAGGGTGGTGGCGATGGTGCTGCTGGGTGGGTGGTTGGGTGGGTGTTTAGTGGGGTGGTGCGTGCTGCGTTAGATGACGTCGCCGGCGTTCTTTGTTGTCCTTTGTGCGTGCGTCCCGCGTCCTGTCTTCCTATTGCCTTCCCCCTCTTATCCTCATCAACTTACTCTACTTGTATGTCTGCCTTTATCCTTGGCAGGGATGTTCGATGTAAGTCCTCCGCTCTCCACTCGCCACTCTCCACTCGGCACACTCTCCACTTCACTCTCCGCTATCCTTAGTCTCCTTATTCTAATGATGACACATGCGTTCTCTGTTGCTTCCCAGCTATCCTGCTCTTTCTATTGTTGTTCAATATTTTGTGCCACTTGTTTTGAATTTTTCCACATCCTTTTGTTGCTGTTCGGTTGCTGTTGTTGTTTTGTTGTTGTTGTTGTTGTTGGCAATGGCTAACACGTAAGCTAACTTGCTCGTTAAATGGTTAAGTGGAGCAAAGTCGTTGACACAGTTCTTTTGGGGTCCTTTTCTTTCCTTTTTAAGCTCGACAAGCTTGCATTTTGGGCCATGACTCACAGACATGAACTTTCCGCTTCAAGTTATTTCCTTTGCTGGCCAGCAAGTTTTCCTTTGAGTCAGCTAACCATCCAAACAGACTGATTTCCACCGAAAGACAGACAGTAAAAGTACACACGAATATCTTTATAGCGGAAACGAAGCCAAGGAAAGTTTTTTACTGAGATTTTAGAAGATTGCATTGAAAAATCTCTTTTAACTTGGCATCGTAAAATGCAAGGTTAATTTCATTTAGTTTTTGCTTTAAATTCCTCATTATTTTCTATTTTATTCTAAGCATTGAATTTTATAGAACCTCTATATATATAAAATAGTCTGCTGAATCGCTTACAAATTGTCCTCGCAAAACTCATTGTCTTTTTAATAAATTCTATGTAGCAAAAGAAAACATTTTTATCTACGACCTTTATTGGAAGAATTCTCTATCAAAATATTGGCTTTGTTCTAGTTCTTAAAATTAATAGTAGTCAGTAAAATCGATAGCTTCTTTTTCCTACATATTTTATCTTACCTTCCATCTTTTAGTATCTTTTCATCTTTACACCTCTTAAACATTATACTCCATTCCACTCCTAATCGGCTCTCCTTTGGCGGTGCTTTCTTGGCACTCGCCACTTGGCACAATCATACACTTAATTTTCCACTTCATTTCATAATTTTACCCTTGAAACCAATAATCTTGAGGAGTCCAAAGGAGTCGGCCGGTCTTGTCAGCCGTTGGCATAATATACATACCTTTCGACGCCCCCTCCCCCCGCACGCCTTCTCCTCCTCGGAAAATCCCACCTGGGGGCGCATTCAACAGCTCGACGGAGCTAACACACACACTCATACATACATAGACACCCACACATGCAACGCTATTAAATTACATGCCACTGCAAATTACTTGAGAAAACAAAGCAGAAGCAGGAGCAGAAGAAACAAAAAGTCGGAGGGAAAACAAGACAGACCGCATAGCGAGAACGCCTTGACGTATGCAACAATAATAATAACGGGTTGTGGTAGCCTTTTGTTATCCTTGGCTCGGCGTTTTGTAAGCCGTCAAGCATTTACATACCATTAGACGGGCCACAAAGGCATTGGGTGCGGAATGGGTGACAGGCGTATAAATATTGAAAAGCGCCAACGCCTTTTGTTGGCTTGCTGGTAATTGCTTAAGTCGGCAAATTGCCCAGCCTAATAATCATAAATACTACCTACGAAGGCAAGCGAGCGAAAATTTGTTTGCCAACGGAATTTTCCTAGGGGAAAATCGGAATCAGTTGTTATGGGAATGTACTTTAAATTGATTAGGACAAGGAAATATAATTGGTGCTAAGAAAATAAGGTACATGGTACTTACAATTTAGTAGATTTGTTTAGGTTATGGTCAATAAAACTAGATAAGCTTACAAGACTTTCAAGTTAAGGAAATATAACCAGAAGAAAATTGTAGTCAAAGGTTAAATGTATTTAAGTAACACGTACCTTACCATAATGAAATTCTATTAATAAAAAATTAAGCTACAATAAAATAGCTTGCAATTTAAATTATAAATAGGACAATAAAATATCATTTATTAATGTCTTTTATATCTTTTATTAATGTCTATCAATCATGTGCTACCTTATTGAGAATGTAATCCAGACACTTTCTTGTTTTTTAATATCTTTCAAGATCTCCCTCGATAACTTTTAATGAAATCCGTTTTATAACTTAATTCCGGTCTGCTTGCTTGCAATTATTTGAATTTTTGCTTCGTATGTCGAAAGGCACGCGACTCGGACTTTGCTCCGGGCCTTAATTTGAGTTCCTTGATTATTAGAGGTGACAGTTTTATAGCTTTGTTAACAGGGAGCACAGACTGCACCCCCAAACCCAAACCCAAAGCCAAAACCCAAACTCACCGACGCTCTGGCCAACAGTTTTTTTCTTCTTTTGTTGTGCTTGGCATGTTCAGCGCTGATTATGCTTTGTGCCAGCTGAAGGGAAAAGTGGAAAAGCGGGAAAAGCGGGGGAGAACTCACCCCCGGGGTCGTGGAAAACTTATCGCAATGGGGCAGGGACGAGGGTCGGGCATTAGAATTACTTGCGTGATTAACGCACACCCTCGAGCGTGTCCGCCACCCCCTCCCCCCCTTCTGCCACTCCCCCCGCCCATCAGGCCATCTTATCTATGGCTGCCTGCCTTAATTGTGGGTCTTCCATTTGACTATCGATCGATTTTCATTCGCTTCCCATTCGATTCGATTCGATCACCGTAATGAGGCAACTTCAAAAGCTGCACAGCTCATTAGGTTTCCCGCTGTATATACATTTTAGTTATATATTTCCCGACTTTTGACTCCTGCCCAGCCCACCATCTCCTATTTCCCATTTCCCATTCGACTGTTCGGCCTTTTTTCTTGGGCTTCTGCACGTTTTCCTTTGTTTTGTTTATGGCTTCTGAAAATAGCTGAATCAAAATGTAAACAAAAGCGCAAAAATACCAAAAACGAAAATGGGCAAAGCGGAGGAAAATCTCGCACTTCGCAGCGGCGGCAGCTGCGTGCGTCATGTGAACAAATTTTCCAGATGCTTTTCCCGTTCCCGCCCCACCGCAACCACCCTCCCCTTTTCTCCCAGTGCATCCGTATCGTATATATGTATGTATACTTTGCATACTTTTTAATGCCCTCGCCAAAGTGCAAAACCGCATGAAGGGGCCTTTAGCTTTTGGACTTTTCGCTCTCTTTACCGGCCGAACAATAAATTGTATTTCTGTTTATTATTTATGTGCCCCAGCAGAATGTTTTCGGCCTTCTCCTCCACCAAACACACACACATGTATATAGGCCATTTTCCCTTTGCGTTTTCCATTTTCTTTATACACTAATTATTTCCTCTCACAACATCCTTAACCTTATTGATATTTGTATTCGCCGAGTAGCTACTTTCTGACGAGCTCCTCGAGAATGCCGCTTATTGTTTTTCTACTTGGCAAATAAATCAACAAGGCACAAAAAAGAGAGCGAGAGGAAAACTCTGGGAGAGGAAGCCAAATGTTTACATTATGTTTACATTATGCAAAAGGGAAACTCGGCAAACAAAACCGCTAATTGTCGATAAACAACCAATAAAATACGAATTTCCCAAAAACATTTATCAAAAATAATATAAATAATAACAATAACCGCACCACCACATACACCCGCACACACACCCGCACACACACACACGAAAAGCAACACTCGAGGGCGATAAATAAAAATGGCAAGAGGAAACTTGGAATGAGCCTCTCGAGTGGGTGAAAAGCGTCAGCCCAAGAAGGAGAAGAAATGTATGGAAAATAGTGTTTGACAGCTCATAAAAAATAATGTCGTATTCATTAAGGGTGGTGGCGGTGTGGCACAACCTGTTCGAGAGGATGGGGGCGAGTTGCCAAAAGCGAATTCCATTTTATTTACGACAGGAAGCCGGCCAGAACAGCAACAGCCACTTGAAACGCACGCATGCAATGCGAATGGGAAGTGCTTTGGTGTGGGTGAGGGTGTGGGTGTAGGTGTGGGTGTAGGTGTGGGTGTGGGTTCCTTGCCAGGATACCTGGAGTGGGACTGACAGTCCGAGTCAAGCCAGAAATGTTTAATTGAAACGCTAAGGAGACAGTTGGGGGAGCCACAAGATACCCTTAAAGAAAGAGGGAGTTTTGGTTATTCAATTACTTAAATTTGAAATAGTAAAATTGCACTTACTGTTTGACTTACCATTAAAATTATAGAAAATATTTAAAGATGTAAAAAGCACTTTCCCTTAACGTATTTTCATTATTTTTTATTTTCTTAAATATTCAAAAATAATTTCAATCAATGATTGGATATATAAATGGTAACCTGTTAACCCAAAAATCTTCTTCAACAAAAAGCGCTTTTAAAAGTATTTTCTCTCCTTAAAAACCTTAAATACCCAAAGCTTTAACTACCAGCGAACAACGCTTCATGACATTGACAATGTCAGAGAGTGAACTAATGAGGGAATGATTGAATGACACACTGACAGAATGACAGTTTTCCTTTTCGCCGGTGAGTGTGCAGGTGTTTTACGATTGTAGTAATTTTTTGTTGTTGCTGCTGCTGTAACTGCTGTTACTGCTTTGTATTCAGCGTTTGTTGTTAAAGGTTTGCGTGCTGAAAGTTTTGAAAGTTGTTCAAGTAAACACGAGGCTAGGGGAAATTTAAGGGGGCAAAAGGCTGATAGGAAGGGGGAAAGTTTGTTGGCTGAAACATGCAAATGTTACAAGGTGTTATGCTTTATGTACATTTAATTGAGACTTATTAGGTAGTGAAGTGTACGATAGTTAAATGCGGTTGCTCCTGTTGTTTTCGTTGCTGTTGGTTGTTTGGCTTGTTGATAGTGTCGTTAGTGGTGCAGAAGCCAGGGGATATTTCAACTTAAAGAGCTCTGAATCGATTATTCGAACTACGAGTTATATTTCTCTCCATCTCCATAAAAGAAACCTAATCAAATGCGTATCTTTCTTATGAAGAACAGCTCCTCCAAATCTATAATCTGATGCTCAAACTGAGGGAAATTGTAATGCCAAAGTGCATATCTTACACGGAACGCAGCCAACAAAAAAATATGTGATGGGAAAGCCGGGGAAAATAACTCAGAAATGTGTAGTCAGTTCGTAACCTCCGCCCCCCAAAAGAAAATTCAGTGGCCCTTCGGTTGCATTAGATGCCGCCACTTCAATGCGCATTTCAAGTTTATTTTCTCGATTTTCTGCGCGTATACTCAGTGTGTACTATATACTATATGCCGGCGTTTTCCCAGTTAGTTGCATTTTTTCTATTTTTGGGTTTCGAAAATACAAAAGCACGAACGGATTCTCCACCCGCCTGCGGACTGCCTTTCAGCATTTTGCTTTCTATTTTCAATAGACATTCGTTGTTGTTGTTGTTGTTGCTGCTGTTGTTGTTGCTGTTTTTCTTGCAGCCGACAAACAATAAAAATGATGCGTTGTATTGCAAAAGCGCTGCTGTCCACACCAGACCTGCCCCGCCCCCCTCGGAAAAAGAACACCCCATCCAGCCGCCCACTTTTCCATAGCATAGCATATGTTGCAACTCTGTTGGTGAAACGTGGAAAAGCGAAGAAAAAGAATGCGAGCGAGGATGTGGAAAGCGGGAAAGCGGGGAGTGGAAAGTGTGGAAGGGGGGAGTGTGGAGGAGATTTTCACCCATTGATATTGATGAAAACGACGTCCAGTTACAGTTCGTTGGCTTTTGCTGCATTTTTCAAGGGAAAATGCAGAGGCGGAAGGCGAAATTTGGATTCGGGGGCCTTGCAACAGCTGAGGATATGCAAATGGTATACATTTTGTCAAAGCATAAAGACTATGTTTGGCAGGGATATAAAAAATACATGACACATGTACCTCCTCTCACACAAATGCCGTTTCGCGACGTCGAGCTGCACGAGATGCAGATACAGATACAGATGGAAATACAGATACAGATGCAGATGGAGATGGAGATACAGATAGAAATGCATATGCATCATTTATCCACTGTCAGTGGAAGCGAATAGTCGGAGATATCCCATTCAAGACGGGCTGACTCTCCAATCTCAACTAATGTTGAATTCCTTTTGATTCCGGTTGTCTTCATCTTGGATTAGATCAGAATGGAGAAGAATAAGTTTTGTTACTCAGAACCAAAAATCTAGGTGGGGTTATTATTGCAAAATTTGTAGAAAGGTGTATTTAAAAAGTTATTAGTTTTAAAAGGGGAATTACATTGTAAAGCTAGATACAATATATTTTAGCTTAGCTAATTCAGATGTATTGATATCCTTAAGCTCCTGTTTTATGTTTAGTATCTCATATTCAGATGTTCGGACAATTGTTATTCATTACGCATACAACTTTGTGTGTTAGTTAACATAAATGTACTCACACTTGTTTTCTGACATTCAAATCCTCCCCATAATCACTTGTAAAATTCATTCCTCTGGATTGCAGGATTCTTCTCTAGTTTACACCTTATCCACATCCCTCCACTTTCAATTTTCCACCGTTTCCCCCACTAATCTTCAGTGGGCTGCTCGCACCTATTCTATTGTCCTGCAGGCAGGCTTAATTTAACGCTCGACGCACACGCATGGCCTCCTGTTTTCTGTGCATTCTGAGAGCGAGGACCCCGCTAAATTGTCACTAATTCGCCGCCTTGTGCTCGCCGGTGCATGTCCTTGCACATAATTCACGAGGCGAGCGGAACTGTGTGAACCCGGGCTAACAACTGCAATTGTTGGCAAGAAAGAGAGAACTTAATAATTGCCACCGAGCAACACTTTAATGCCACACGTACCTCCTCCAACCCCAAAGTCACATGTGCTGTCCGAGACCGAGAATTTTATGCAAATCTTCTGCGATTCGCTGGAGGTGGAGACTTGCCAAGTGACAATGCAGAACTTACTCACACACCCGTCACACACACACACACACGTGCAGAAAAGATACACAAAGCAGGACACTCTAAGCCGGGGAACTCCTCCTCCCTCCCTCGTTTTTGCTTTCCTTTTTTTTTGTGTTTTTTGCGCCCCGTTCATTTTATGCCTTCGTTTATATCCTTTTCTTTTTTTTTTTTGTGCTCTGTGCAAGTTTGTGCAACTATTTTCCATGCGCATGGGCACAAAAAGGCAACCACCGCACGACTACCACTGCCAACTATGAGCCATGGCAAGTCCTGCCCGCCTTGGAGCTCCCCCATCCCCCACCTTTCCCCCCTTTGAACCCCTTTCTGCCACAACCCTTAGCCCAGAATGTGGCCAGTGGCAGTGGCAGCCAACCAGAGCATAGAGCAAACTGGAGCATTGCAACTATTTATTTGTTGCTGCCTCCCCGGAGAGGCAGGGATTTTTTCTATTACGCGCTCGTTTATTACGGGAATTCCAGCTCACGCCTAAATGTATGGAGTTTCTTTCATTCTATAGTTTTTTTTTATCCTGGCAGCACAAGGGATTCCCTTTAATCAGTTGCGGTCAGCGGAGTCTTAAGCTCCCCCTTTTAAAATTCTGCGATTCGCACAAATTAAGCGATTCTCCTTGAGCTTCCTTACTTTGATGGCCAACTGTCAATTGCTAAGCTCCTTCAGTCAGAGCCCGAATCACAATCAAAGTCGGCGGAGTCAGTCTTTGGCCGGAAAAGTTCCCAGAGAAAGGCAAAAGCCTCTAGAAGAAATGGTGAAAACCGGAGACAGAGAATGGAAATGGGAATGGGAAAGAGAGAGAGAGAGAAAGCAAAGGAAAAAAAAGTGGAGAAAGCGAAACTTTTTAATGATGTAAAGTACAAAGTTTTCTGTCTTGTCGCTGGCGCAAGTAACTTGAGTAAACTTTGAGTTATGCCCTTCCAGCCGAAAGATGCGAAATCCAAAGCGGCGGCGGCGACAACGACGACGACCTCAAAAGCGCAGGACGACATCCTTTTCTTGCACCCACAGGCATCACAGGACATCATCGATCGATGAAGAGGGGATCGCGGGGTTCTCGACTGGTATTTTGTCGTTTGTTAAAAGTTTTCAACACTCATTTTTATTATGACATACGCGAGAAGTACGAGCCAAATTAGTGGCGAATCGAAAGGGAAGGAGGTCTGCCATGTGCGATGGCAATGGGTGCGCTAATAAAATGCCAATTTGCTGCCATTGAATGGCTGCTTTATTGGCCGCCATTACAACTCGTACGCATAAAGGGCCATGCCACATCCTGAAACAACCCATATTACCCAATATACCAATCCACACTCGCACACACACACATAAATACACTGGTGCGTGTGGCAGGACCTCTTTGGAGGAAGCATTTTATGACGGCAACATTTACACGCATAAAATATGCATGATAAAACTTTGTTGTTGCAATAAATCAGCCACGGCACAGGCAACCCCCAAAATAAAATAAAATTCTGCAACTCCTTGCCCGTTCGTTTTTTGCCTGATGTGATTACAAAACCATTCCGAGCGGAACAGGGTACTCCTCTTATTTATGTCCTGCGTGATCCGAGTTCATCGAGATGCGGTCGTAATGAGTTTCTGGCTCAAATCAATTTTCCCCCACCCCCGTCGCCACCTTTTTGCACCGCTGTCAAACTACTTAAACTGCCATTAAACTATCGAGAGTGAAGGATGCGAAAGGCAGAAAAAAAAGGAAACTTTTTTTTCAGGTTGCTCAATCAGAAATATTATGAAAAGGACGCCCTGCTTTGTTAGAGGTGCAAATGGCTCGCCAACAGACAGAGCCAACTTTTTTGGCCATTGTGTTTTGACTGCCTTTGTTGCATGCATAAAATATTTATGCGCTGGAAAATATGCAGCAACAAAAAAGCGGGAGGCAAATTCATCCGACTTTCTCCTCTTCCCCCTCCGCCCTCCGCCCATCGAACTTTCCACTCTCTTCATGTGCGTGCAACTTTTCACACTCAAATGAAATTACGGGAAAAAAAAAGGAAAACTTTGCTACTTAAATGTTGCGCTCTCTCTCCGCTGCTCCCATTCTCAGATATTCTTCTCGTTTTTTTATTGCTTTCTGCACTTTATCAACCATTTTGCCATGGCTCAGTGAACGCTCAATTGCCGGCTTTCACTGTGCAGGAGAGAAAGGGAAGGAAAAAGAGTGAGAAAGAGAGAGAGAGAGACAGGCGTAAACTTTTCATTAATAACGATTTTCCATTAACTATCGATTGATTTCGAGTCCCCAGGACAGCAGCATCCCGCCAACAACATCAATAACAACAACAAAAAGAAAAACAACAACAACAACAACAAAAAAAGTAAAAACAACAACAACAATGAAGCGGTAGTAGCAAACGCACTTCAGACAATGCCTGCAACCGGCAGCAACCAACAACACTTGAGTCTATTTAAAACGCAAACAACAATAAACCGCCCAAGGGGGGATTGACAGGGGATGGGAAGAAGAAGAGAAAAGAGGGGGTGGTAAGGGGGTGGGGGGTTAAAGGCTCATAACCGACGAGGAGGACGCCGCCAATGCCGACAGGAAAAACTCATTGAAAAGTTTTCCTTTTTTACACTTGGCGCGCTCTCCCGTTTTTGCCAGGACCTCCAGGACTCCTTTTTTCCCGCGATCCACACACCTAAGCGGTGTATCGAAGGAGCAAGTTTTTAATTTTTTATCGCGCCACACAGCCAACGCTGATATGCAACGAGGTTGGTAACGCTTGTTTAGGAGGTGGCCATTCCAGATTTTCCCGGGCTTCATTTCTTTGGTGGCTTAGGATGGACTCAATTTAATTATGTGATGACAGGAAAAAATAAGGGCTTAGATGTAGTTTATTAAAAGGAAGCAATTTAAAAAAGTTTTTTTTTTATTATAAATTAACTTAAATTAAACTGCATTAAAGGAATTTGTTGGATTAATTTAAGAAAGTGATTTTATACGAGAATAATAAACTTATATTTTAAAGGTTCCAAGTCATTCAAAAAATGTTGTTGTTATAAGATGAATATTTAATATTATTACATTAATCTTATTGAATATTAAAATAGCATACTCTATCTACTAAAGAACATTTTTCTTTAAAATGAAAGACTTATTTGCTTTAATGCAAGCTCATATTTAACTCGTTTGTGGGGCAACAACCCTTAAAGTTTTACCAAATGCTAGACTCAAAAGTTTTAAAACCTTTTAACTTGCCCCAGTTCGACTTTTATTTACATTTATCATCTGTTATCGCTGATGATATAGAGAACACGATGTTGAAACTTTATTCTATTTGCGAATCCTCCAGAGTACGATCAGTTCGACTCGTCAGGTGGATGATGGCTTTTCTCGCTGTTCCATCAACTTCTACTGAAGCTCCTCATCCTTCGTCCTTGTTGCTACACGCGTTCCGTTCACGCCGGCTGCGGTGGCTCCTTCGTCCTTTGTTTGCTCCTGCGACTATTATGGGTAATGCCTTTTGTGTAGGTCGTCGGCATTGCGTTTTCTGCTCTTATATTTCTTTTTTTTCCATATTGAAGTGAAACTTCTTTAGGCGCGTTATGGATTTTCGGGGACGGAGTAAAACCGATTCATGACCGTCACGAAAATTACCGTCACGAAAATTGCCGTCACGAAAAAGCGAGGATCCCCATCCCTTTCTAACCGCTGACGAACGATGTCTCTATCCTCCTCTATCCTTTCTCGCTCTCAGCGCGCTCGCACAAAGTTGCAGTTGAAAAAGGGGTGAGAGGTGTGAATGTCAAAAGGAATTCAAATCGAACAGGTTGCATACAGATATTAATTGGCACCATAATTTCTATCCATTTTATTTGACCTAGAAATGAAAACACATATCGATATGTATTTGTCTTCTTCTTCTTCTCAATCGGTTTGTTAACTTTTGAGAGTCGCCAGCACATTTCGAGACCTCTAAAATGAAGCGTCTAATAAGGCTTTTATTCGGTTTCCTACAGAATTTCAATTTTAACAAGAAAGGAAGCTAGCTTCGGCAAGCCGAAGCTTATATACCCTTGCAGTCATCAAATATGTCGAACTAAATACAAAAAGGCTAAACAGTATCGAAGCTATGAGTATTTTTCTATTCATTTTCCGTATTTTCGACTATTGTTCAAATGACGACTATATGATATAGTCGTCCGATTTTGATCAAATTCAATTCGTAATTCAAGAGTCGTAAGAAAACTCTATATTCCAAAAATCATACTTGTCTGATAAAAAAACAAGAAAGGAAGCTAGCTTCGGCAAGCCGAAGCTTATATACCCTTGCAGTCATCAAATATGTCGAACAAAACGCATAAAGGCTAGACAACATCGAAGCTAAGACGATTTTTCTATTCATTTTCCATATTTTTGACTGTAGATATGGGAGCTATACGATATAGTTGTCCGATTTTGATCAAATTTAACTCGTAATTCAAGAGTCGTAAGAACACTCTATATTCCAAAAATCATACTTGTCTGATGAAAAACAACGATGTTATCAATTTATTTCCATTAATTCTATATATAATATTCGATCCCTCCTATGGCAGCTATATGATAGAGTTATCCGATTTTGATCAAATTTAATCCGAAATTCAATAACAGTTAGAAAACGCCATCTTGAAGAATTCAAGTCGATCTGATGAAAAACAATAGAGTGAGAATTTTTTATTTCATTCTCTTGTATTGGAGCTATCCGATATAGTCGGCCGATCCGGCCCGTTCCGACTTATATACTGCGTGCAACAACTACACAACTTTTGGGAAAGTTTCAGCACGATAGCTTTAAAACTGAGAGACTAGTTTGCGCGGAAACGGACAGACGGACAGACGGACAGACGTACATACATATTTCGATTCTGCTCGTGATGCTGATCAAGAATATATATACTTTATGGGGTCTGAGGTGTCTCCTTCACTGCGTTGCAAACTTCTGACTGAAATTATAATACCCTTTTGCTCTGCAAGGGTATAACAACGATGTTATAAATTTGTTTCCATTATTTCGATATAAATTTTTCGATCTTTCCTATGGCAGCTATAAGATATAGATGACCGATTTTTATGAAACTTTTTTCTCAATATAAACGTTGTTAAAAAACTTGATATTCAAAAAATCATGGGATAAAAAACAACGATGTTATCAATTTATTTCCATTAATTCTATATATAATTTTCGATCTCTCCTATGGCAGCTATATGATAGAGTTATCCGATTTTGATCAAATTTAATCCGAAATTCAATAACAGTTAGAAAACGCCATCTTGAAGAATTCAAGTAGATCTGACGAAAAACTTCGGCGTGAGAATTTTTCATTCCCTCGTATGGGAGCTATCCTTTATAGTCGGCCGATCCGGCCCGTTCCGACTTATATACTGCGTGCAATAACTACACACCTTTTGGGAAAGTTTCAGCAAGATAGCTTTAAAACTGAGAGACTAGTTTGCGCGGAAACGGACAGACGGACAGATGGACAGACGGACAGACGTACAGACGTATTCCGATTCTGCTCGTGATGCTGATCAAGAATATATATACTTTATGGGGTCTGAGGTGTCTCCTTCACTGCGTTGCAAACTTCTGACTGAAATTATAATACCCTTTTGCTCTGCAAGTGTATAAAAATGAGTAGTGATGAAGAAGTTTCACTTCTGTCGTGCGTAGGCTGGACACACCCCTTTTTTTTTTTTTCGGTTTTGTTTTGCTTCTAACATTTTTATATAGCCAAGGCTTGGGACGGCGCGCTCCCAATATATATAAATTATTGCATAAAGTTTGGCGCTAAGTTGCAAAAAGTTTCCTTTCATTGCTGCCGCTGCGGCGGCGGCGGCGGTGGCAGCAGCAGCGTGAACGACACACAATAGTCTATAAATCTTTATGGTCAACAGAGATTACATGGGCCCAGACGCGGCGAAGAAAGCCTTCATGTAGTTTACTGCCCCCGGGTTGTGCCACCTAACCCCTGGAAACCCCAGAAACCCATAGCAGCTTTTTAGGCGCTGTGTGCGTTGTTTTGATTTGTGTGCCAGTATTCCTATTCCTGTAGTGGCAGTTGTTGTGGCTTTTGCCGATTGTTACGGCCATCGTGAACAGGACCGAGCATATGGCCATAAAAATGCGGTGCAGACGCGCTAGATGCTAGATAAATCATGCCAAAGCCACCGAAAAGTATGCAATGCCACCCGGCGAATGAATAGGAAATTCTTGTAAAAATCAGCCACGGGAATCCCAAACGATTTCTTACTTTTTTTTCCCCAGGTTTTTCCTGGCACACCTTTAATTGCTTGAATTGTTCTCGTGCCGCGCAACTCGCAATTCGATTTTGTCGTGGCCCCATAAACAACTTTTCAAAAGTATAAAATACAAAAAAAAAAGAAAGGGAAGAAACGTATATAGGTTTACCGTTAGGATCATTTTACATAAAAATGCAATAAATAGCTACAGCGAAATTTATGGCAAAGGATGTAGCGACGGAAGGAAGCAAGGATGGAGTCCTGTGCGCTGGACTCACTCGTAAATGTCAAATGTCGTGTGGCCGAGGGTCTTGGGGGCGCCTCAAAGTATGCTTATAAATTGCTCTAAATAGCAATTTTGGCTGCTCCACCTATATAGCCACCATCCTACCATACTGCCGCCTTCCCGGTGTCGTGTCATTTGTTCGTTTTCTTTATTAGTGTCATGTATTTTTATAGTTCAAAGGACATTTGAATGATTGAATGAACTGTGTTTGTCCCCCCCCCCATCGAAGGCAAAAGCAACCCACTCCCCATCATTTTTTTTTTTTTTTTTTTTTGGTTTGGTGCCTGGTTTGCTTGACCGAAAACGAGTTGCGCGCATGATTTCATCCCTTGCAGCCAAAGGACTCGCCGCTCTACGTGCGGTCAGCTCCTGCTCCTGCTCCTTTTCCCGCTCCTCTTGCTCCTCCTCCTCCCTTTTCTGCTCCTTCTCCTGCTCCTGGTCGATGTCCTGGTCAGCGGCGGCGGTCCCAGGCACGTTTCATCATGGCCAGCTTGCTATTGCTTTGGCTATCGCTGCTTTTCAGTGTTGGTGTTCTTGTTGTTGTTGTTGGTCTGGCGACTATATCAAATAACGACTATTGACTACGCCTGTGTGGCGCTCCGTGATGTCGTGTCCTCCCTGCCCCTTGCTCTCCATTCACGTGTAGGGTTACAAGCCACCCAACCCAACCCAACCCACTCCACTCCCCACTCCACTTGCAAAGCCCATTCCACATGCCATCCTGGTGACCCTGTGGTGCTGATGATGATGTTGTTGTCGCCAGCGTCGCCATTGCCATCGTCGTTGGCGATGACGAATGAAAATCAATATTTATTAGATTACTTTCGAAATTTTATACGAAAATAGAATTTTTATGACATTTTTTTTCCTCACTCTGCTTTCGCCCTGGGCTAACTTTTCCATGTGCCTGGGCGTGTTAAAGTGTTTGCAATAATCAATTTTTGAGGGAAAACTTCAGCGAGATTCGTGACTGGGGCTTTAAGAGGATATGCCGGGTTCCGTATTCTCGGGTTTGAAAGCCCTGCCCAGTTATTTGGTTTTATCTCTGCTCTTATCGCCCATCATATCTAATTACAGTTTTACGTTTTCCACCCCTCAGCACTCATAATGACTTAATTATACCTTAGCCAATTTTCCACCTCCACTTCCTACTCGCTGTCGTATCACTTAATATTAAACATTTCCCCCTTGTCTCTCTGTCTTTGCAGGTAAGTTGCCATCATCCATTAATACCACCAGCCATCAAATTAGTAAGTACACAAAACGACCTGCTAACACTTTTTATGTGCGTCTTTAACTGTATACCTTTTTCACTATCTGGCCATCGCTATATATATACTTATCCTCCACCCGGACCGATATATATATATATATGTATGTGATGTACATGTGTGTATGGCGATATAAAGCAAATGCATTTTAGTGCCCTCAGTTGACCTCGTTTGGGGCTTGTTTTTATGGCCCAAGCGATGATGCTACTCACGTGGCTCAAAACTAAAAGCTCCCCCGAGTGTCTGTCAGCCCTGCCACGAATCTTCAGCTGGTTTTTGGGCACCAAACCCATTCCTGGCCCCCGGGAGTCACTTAATTATGAAGCTGCACATGAAGTAAAACGTCATAAAGCGTCGAGTTGAGTTTTGGAGCCCATATAGAGTTGACTTGGGTGGTAGTAGTGTTAGTAGTATTTGTATTTGTAGTAGTAGCGCCATCAGTTTCGGTTTCCGTTTCGGTTTTCCCCGGCTGTCTGCCAGTGTGCCTCTTACACATTCTTTTTTTTTCTGGGGGGCTTGGCAGCATTCTGCAGTTAATTTTCCGTTGCTAAATAAACTGTTTATGGCATTTATGCCAAAAATTTTTGGGTAAAGGAGAAGAGGCGGGGAATGAATCCCTGGATGAAGGATGAAGGATGATGACGATGAACCGTCTGAGTATGTGAATGTGAATGTGCGTGTGAGCTGAGCAATTTCTGCATAACCAACCAACAGAGGAGCGCTGTGTATCCTGTTTGGTCCGAAATTGCTTCTTAATTGTGATTTTCGGGCAACATTAAGCCTGTCAGAGGTTTTTTTTTTGCTTCTGTTGAATTAGAGAAATTGTTGCTTGATCGAAATGAAATATGGGAATAATTGGCTTGCTTTTGGCAAATAGTTGGAGAGTATCCTTTATTGCAGGATGACTTTCGTGTGTTCAGTGACCCCTCCACCCACACAACAGAGAATATATTTACATTTTATGCACACAGCGGGCACACCCACGCAAACACACATACATACATATATACTATATTCAGAGACAGAAAGACACTCACACACACTGGCTTTTATTCACTGACAATTTGGCAGTCACCGCAATCATAAAAATTTCCACTTCCAAGGAGCGAAGAGAACCCGGCCCGTCAGTCAGTCGCCTCTGCGCCTCATTTAAATGCAAATTTTTGACGAGCGGTTTTAACGTTATTCTTCTGCTGCTGCTTCTTCTTCTTCTTCTCCGCTGGCGGTGAATGAAAACATTAAAATTAAAAAATAAAAAAACGTAGTCTGCTTTTAGGCAGAACTCTCGCTCTGTATTTGTGTGTGTGTGTGTGTTGTGTGTATTTGTGGGGGTGCCAGTGCTCGTGAGAATAATTCAAGGTGATAGCTTAATTGAAATATGCTTTTAGGCGCTTTGCCACACCCCCCGGCGAAACGACGCCCCCTTCCAACGAACTGTGTGCCTTCCATTTTGCATACTTCACTTTGTTGTGTGTCTGGGTGCATATTTTATGGAGCTGCGGTCGACCACAGAGACCGACCCACAAAAAAATACAACAAAAATGAGATAAGGGAAGGGAAAACGGAAGGGAATCTGAATCGAAATAAAAACTGAAGTGAAGCTGCTTAATGTTATGCAAAGTGTTTGGGCCTGCGGCATGCGTAAAACCAATGGAAAAAGCCGGCGAAATCGGGCGTTAGGACACCAGATCCTGTTTTTTTTATTCCTGTTTTTTTTTTGGTGAGGAGGAGATGCGCCATCACCTTTAATTGCAGGCCATTTCAATTCTCATTACAACTTCAATTGACTTTTGCCGGATGTTGGCTGAGCGCACAGATTGCCAAAGGTGAATGAGGAAATTCAGAGGGTAGCAAGGGGTATATCCCTCGTATGAGTTATCAAATCGTAATCCCTCTCGGATCTGCCATAAACATTCATATGCATAAATTTGACATTTGGTTGCTCCATAAAAATACTCCGCAGCCGCAGGGCCTTTTGCCAGCCAGTCTCCCCGGAGTCTGAGTTTTTTCTGGGGTTCCGGGGGAAAATTTATGCACATAACATCCACTTGACTCCTTCTCGACATCCTCAGACATCCTGCCACTCCCAAGTGCAACTCTCGAGCGGAGTCAAATGAAAGGCGACAGCCAGCGAGAAGATGTTCGGGAAAAGCGAGCGAAATCTGGTTTGCAATTTACAAATTGCGCTAAGGCGGAAGAAAAACAAGGGAAAACAAAAGGAATGCTTATATTTTATGCAATATGCCACACCGCGTTTTATTAAGCAAATTACGATGAACGAGATGGTGGTCGTTTTTTTTTTTTTGGGAGGGTGGAGAATCACAGCAAGTCCTACTTATGACCTTGGCAAACAGCCTAACGCCTTCGTCCTGAGCCATTTGGCAAACAGACTCGAGAGTCTACGGCACTCGGCTCGCATTTTGCTGCTCTTAACGCACATTTTCATATATAAATTATTAATTTCGCATGCCTGCCTGGCGGGGATTACCCTCCTCATTCCCAAAAAAAGGACTCGTTCGCAGGACGATGGCGAAACCGCACGCCTAAGCAGTCGAAGGATCAGGCAAGGCGGCAGGAAAGCAAATAAGCAGACGACGAGCGGGCGAGTAAAATGCATTTTGTGCTCCATTAAATAATAAAAGCAAACGTGGCAAAGATAGCGTCTGTCTCGGAGTTCCTTTCCTCTGTGTGTACACAATAAAAATCTCACACGAAGCGCATAAAAATAAAGCAAGAGATACCCCAAAGAGGGATTTACCCCCATACTCCCATACCATACTTACTCCTCCACACACATCTTATCTAATGGCAGAGTCAAAGCCCCCATTGTGATTTTTAAGTTGCTAACCTTTATGGCAAAAGGGAGTTGAGTTCGAGTTGTGTGCTCAGTGTTTTTGGTGCTTCCCCCGAAGAAAGGCGGGGTAGAAAGTGCATAAATAAGTAAACAAATGCCTGTCGCTTAAGATTACATGGCAAATAAGCCGGCGGAGATGCGAGTTCCAGAGGAACTGGAACTGGGAACCGGAGAAGCAGGACAGCATTTGAATGTGGAGGCAAATGGAAAGCTCGCCGCTCACTTACTTATTCATAGCCAGACCTGAGCGGAAAGTGTGTGTCTTGAGGGGGCATAAAAATCAGCATAAACAGCAATTGTTATGGGCTGTGAATGAAGCGCCGCTCAGCTCGGCTCAGTACACACATCTGTTTTTTCGGGAATTGAGGTAATTTTAGCCCAGCTAAAGCACGCAAATCAATGCCAGCCAATGTAAAAAGGATTCAAACTGCAGCGTAATGAATTTCCCGGGAAAAAAGAAAGGAAAAAGGAAAGGATACTTTTACATTTTAATTTAGTTATGAGCACAAAACAACTCCTGACGGAAATCAGTTGAGAACAACTGAACAACAAGGGTTGAGATGCGAAATGCTGGGCTTGAAATTCCGGCGAGTGCTGGCTGTTTGACACGCACGTGTCCTTGCCAATGACAAGGGAAATTTTACAACTTTCAAGTTTAATTTGCCAAGAGTAGCAATCAACCAAGAGCCAGGATACCGAAATACAGAAAGAGGGTATCAAGGGTAAGGGTGGTTCTGCGAGGACCAACCCTTTTGAGCTAATTGCTTGGAAGTTGTTAAATGTAAAAATTAAAATGTATAAAATGTGTATATTTTATATTAAACTGAGGAAGGAACTCTGCCACTGTCAGTCACTCACTTTCGCCCCCGTTTATTCGTTCGTTCACTCATTCAGTCATTCATTTAGTCATTCGTTCATTTATTCAGGCAGAACGTAGCCGGTTTTATGAGGTGTTAAGTGGGCTTAAATTAAAAGTGGGCGTGGGCGGAATGTGACGAAATGTTTGCATATTTATTTAAGTTATGGCAAGTGGAGTGGCTTCAAGGAGGCAAAACATCCATCCAACCGGAGAACAAAAACGGGGTGGCTCTTCTTCCCATTTTGAAGAGGGCGGCAAACTTGACTTCTGTTTGTTTTCCGTTTGACATGGAGGGCCACATGTGCGTGTTATAAATTTATATTTAATAAACTTTCGGATCTCCGAGGCTCAAGTGGGTATCACAGGGAATCACAGCCAGAGATTTCTGCCAAACGGGCCAAAAGGACAAAGGGCAAAGGACAAGGACGACTCGAACCGAGAAAGTGAAAATGAGGCAGTGATAAACAAATGGTTGCCAGCTTATAATGAACATATTAGGTTTCATATAAGAATTACAGGCGTCAGCAGGCGGTTCTCAAGTTCCAATTATTCTGTGTCCACGTTTTGATATCTCATAGAGATAATCTGATTGTCCTTCTCCAGGATACTCTCGCACATTGCACTTTCTCACCGTCTGGACATACTTATGGAACCACCCACTAATTAAATATACACAAAAAAAACCCCACTCTACTAGAAGTTCTAGCTTTGTTTGCCTTCGACACACCCACAAACCCAAACTAAGACACACCGTGTCGCAGGACACGTGGCAGCATTTTAAGTAGCGACATCAAATTGCTTATTATAATAATAACAAGGCCAGTTGGAAAAAAGCGGAGTCCAAATGTGGGATGCAGTCAACCCTCGGAGGGAAAAACTAACCCCGGCAATAGCAAATATAGTACAGATGAGGAAATCAACCCCGATGTTAAAAGCCCAAGGCCAAGAATCAACGAATCTTTAGTTTTAAAGCCCATAAAATACAGCTTAAACCAATGCCACTTTGATCACCAAATCAAGTTGTAAGCCCTGTGTCTTCTTTAATTTTTCCCACTCACTTGCTTTTCGTCCTTGGCGAAAGGAACTATCTGGCTGACCCAAGGGACAGGACTAAATGAAATCTAAATTAATACAATTTTCGGGTCGCTACGCTCGGTTCCGGGATACACAGCCTATAGTTTCCTGCCCCTTCGCCATCGTCCTTCTACATTGACAGCCGAGGAGATCAAAGATGTGTTAAGAACTTGTGCTTGCAAGGAATTTCAGCTCGTTTGCGGATCCTGGAGGAGGAGGCAAATTGAGACATGGACATGAACCAATTTCGTTCACATACAAGAATATATATGAAGACCAGGCAGGGAAAGCAGGGAAAGCAGGGAAAGCTTCAGCAAATAAAATAAATGGCAATGAATGACTGAGCAAATGAATAAATGCGGGAAATTTTTGCTTTGAAATTCAAATTTCAAAAGTTGTCATGACATTGTGTTTATGACATTTAGTTGCTAAGGCCAAAAAGAGATGACGAGCAAATGCAGAGTTCGAAATGGAGAATTAAATGGAAGAAGAAAGGGGACTTTTGTCATTTTCCTCCTTTTTTATTTTAATGTTTGGTCAGAGGAGAGGAGGCGACTGCATATTTAAAATTGAATATTTGCACGCCTTGAGCATTTCGGATTACAAAGATATACTTCACTTATGCGCTCACACATACACACTCACACACACACACACACAGATACTTGAGTGCATGTGTGCGTGGGCGTGTCGTGTTGTCATTTGCATGCGCTCAATGCGTTTCTATATGCTATTTGCACTGCTCAAAGCCATGTTAAGCGGTTTATTTTTGTGTTGTATGCCGAGCACACAGCACTTGCTCGTCGAAAATTAAATTTAAAGAGAAGAGGACGAAGGATCTGGCCATAAATGGGTGCAGAATTGCTGGAAGGGTTTCGGGGGTTAAGGGAATCATTCCCTTCAACTGGACATGATCAGAATTTTAAAGAATTACAAAACCAACCGTGCTTTTCTTTATACGCGAGTTCATTTCTGTAAATTTTGTAATATTTAAAATTCAAGTTTCCCTTAAAATCGATGTATCTTAAAAAGCATCAATTATAAAAGAATTATCCAATTTAAGCTAAAATCTTTTAGAATTTAAAAAAAGAAACAATGATCTATTTTTTCAAAAGAAAGCAGAGGGATTAAATTTTTCTTATTTAATTTCAAAAAATTTCATTAAATTTGATTTTTAAATCTGCGTTTACGGTATAAATTTATTTCTTTAAAATGGAAACTGAATTAAACGCAAGAGAATTGCTGAATATTATTTAACGATTCCAACTCACAACATTGGCTGGGTATTATCCTTTCTTAGCTGATGTTTCCCCGCCCAGTTTCGTTCGTTCGTTTCACCTGGGGGCCGGGCTTCAAAATTTAATATGAAATATGAATTCGCCTGATTTCATCAACTGGCGATGCCGCGATGCGAGTTACACGTATAATGCGAATCGCAGATACATTTTCAAGTGTACACAGGCTGCCTGCTGAGAAACGTACGCGATTGCTATTTACAAAAACACGCTGCCGTATGCCGCACACGATTTTCCAATTGAACTCACACGTGTACACACAGAGGCGGATACACGGATACACAGATACTGGGGATACAAGGATACTGGGATGCAGGGATACTGGGATACACGGATGCGGAGATACAGATACAGAGATACACAGATACGGCGACGATACGGATACATGCAGTTCTGCGTTGGTCCTGCCAGCTCTGTTAGTCCTGCCGAGTCCTGCGAATCCTGGTAGTCCTGCCAGCGATGCAGTCGTGCATTCAATCGCTGCGTCGTCACCTCGACGAGAAGAGAGTGCGGTCGCCGACTGCCCGAAATCATTTCAAGTTAATAATAAATGGAGCATCATCATCAGACATCAAACCCGTAGAGCAAATATCGAGTATCCTTTTGCTCTGTTTGCGCTTACGTTTGTATTTGTATTTGTGTGTTTGTGTTTGCTGCTCCTGCTCCTGCTCCTGATTCCCAGTCCAACTTGTTTGCATTGCCATTGATTTATACTCTTTTTTGCCTCGTTTTTTGGCATGGGTTTTTCAATTTGCTGCAATCTCCTTCATGACATGTAATGAGCTGCCGCTGATGCCACTCCTGCGGCTCCTTGTGCGGCACGAATCAATTAAAATACGTGCCGGGCATTAGAAGAGTGACTTGGCAATATTTCAATCAAATTTTTTGCTGCTGCTGTTGCCTCTCGCTCACTGAGGCTGTCCAAATGGATATTTATGCTTATCATGCTTATGAGGAATTCGCATTAGACTGAAAGTCAAGAGGCTGCCAACATGCCAACTCAATTGACAGTTGGCCAAGGCGGGGCACCACATCTCTCTCTCTCTTTCTTTCTCATGTGTGTATGTGTATAAAGGAGGCACACACATGTATAAATTTAGGTATATATAATTTCTATACTATATATACTGTCATTCTGCTGACAGGCGGCTAGGTAGCCCACGCTCAGACACTGACACACACTCGCAAATACACATGAGTGCGTGTTTGTTGCCCTTAACAGACATTTTCACAGTTGAGTGCGTTGTTTGGCCTCAGCCTCGCCCCCTTTACCATTCCATACATCCCCCTTTCCACCCCTTTTCTCCACCCCCCTTTTTGGGAGCCTTATATAATTTGTAAGCATTTCTAGCGCGCCTGCTGGTATGCAGCAAAAATTCTCCATGTTGCCGTTTCACAAGCTGATGGGTTTTGGATGGGTTGGATTCGCCTCGTGGGAGGGGTTCGTTCTTCTCGATTGCCCTTAAAGGTATGCTTTTAATGCTTTCAATGCTGCCCCATCTGAAGACGAAGTAATCAATTGGGTCATCGCCCCAAAAGCGCACGCATTTAAATTTGGCCATTGGGAAACCAGACAACTGTAGTTGGGGAATTCTTTTCTGGCTGAAGTTTTAATTAAAACATGGAAGTGTGTTTAGTTTTAGTTTTTGTAAGAATTATAAAACACTTAGAAAGCAAAGTACAAAAAAACTAACTTACACAATTTTTAATAGGATTTACAGGTATGTTTTATTTTCAAAAGATATTTGTTTTTAAAAATAACACAGAATACATACTGTTTTATGTATTAAAGTGTACAAATATTTAAATTTCTTCTGTTGTTTTCCATTTTTCAACCCTTTATTAGATAAAGCCGCACTCAAAAGCAACTGACTCGACCGTTTTCATGCTAATTAGTAATTTTTGGAAAAGGTTCGCTCGTCTGCCCGGCGAAAGTATTGATTAGCTTTCATTGGGCATTTCGGCCCGCTAATAAATTACCAAAACTAATGTTTGTCTGACCTGACATTGGCTCCAAGTTTGCCTAATTAATGGCGAACCTTTCAAAGGGCTACACCTTGTTCCATATTTTGCTGTTGTGTTTCTCCGCTTTTCCTATTTTCCGAAAGTAAACAAAGTATTTTTGTGTTGGGCAGGACCAAGCTTAGGTGGTCATTAGCATGCGTTAAAATGGCGTTAAATGTGTAACGGAAACCGGGAAAACCCAGCAAAAGGACATGCTCTACATGGAGTTTCATTTTCATTTCCATTCCCATTTTATTCTCTTCTCTTTTTTTTATAAATTTTAGGTATAATAAAAATGTCATAAATTTCTGGCCTTGCCGCGTGTTTCCCTCCGTTTTTTTACTTCACTGTCGGTGTGTGTTAATTTTTTCTAATTGTCCGAAATTTAGATAATTACACGCCATTAATTATTTACATAATAATAACGTTCCGTTTTCTATACCTTCTTCTTTTTGCGGGACGAACGCGCGTTTTACAATTTTGTGGTTGACTTGACTGTGGGCGTGGCTGTACATATGTACGTGTATATATCCGGGAGTATATATATATATATCGTGGAGGAGGGGGCGTAAAATGAAATTTACATAATTTATGACTTGCTCAGCAATGTTCATGGGCGTTGTGTTGCATAATTTTAGGCATTTTTGTTTATTGCGGCGTAAAATTTGAATTATGAATCAGGAATACCACTCGCTCCACATTCACGTTTCACCCCAAGCCCTTTAAATTCCCGCCGTTTCCGTGCAAGGGTTATATTCTGAGGTTATTAGTAATTTATTTGCATATTTTGTGTCGGCCAAAAATGGGTGGGGCAACCGCCAACTGACGGACAGGAGCAGGAACTCTCGAGTGTCATACGACAGTCAAGTGTCGTGTCTTGAATGAAATACGCCTTGGGTTTTTGAGTTGGGTTGGGACTGGGTCACAGGTGTGGTAAGGTACGGTGTTTTCAAGGGGAAAACCTTAAAGATTTAACAAGCGATTTCGTACTCTTTATTAACTTGTTCGATCAGACCTTTTATTGTTTGCTCTCACCACTTGTTAATCGCTTTTTGCTGTCTGCTCCAAAGGATAATATATGAACCAATAAACATTCTTCTTTTTTCCTTGCCCGGGTTCAATGCCAGAATCCCAGCCAACTTTAATTGCCACTTGCTAATTGCAAAACTCCCACCAACGGGCAAGCTGTAACAGCCATTATATATATAGTACACTTGCCATATTTCATACATCGGGATACATAAAGAATATAGATATCTACCATTGAACGTGGCCAAGCCGCCAGACAGAACATAAAAAGTGGAAGAAGCAGCCACTGATTAGTATCAAAGGGGGCATGCAGGCGGCAAGGACCAAGGACTAGAGGCAAGGATTCGAAGCAAGGAGCAAGGATCAGGCAGAAGGATGATGCAGTTGCGGTCGGTTGGAGGATGACTGGTTGGTTCGTCGGTTGGTTGGTTGGTTGCCCTCCAGCTGGAGCTCTGAATCTCTGTGGCTGAGGCAGTGAAAAACTTTTGATTAAGCTGCAGTTATGGCAGGTTGTTAGAGAAAGCGCAGAGAAAGCGAGCTGCTGCCACTGCACTACAAGCTTTTGTTTTGCTTGCTAGCTCGTTAGTTTGTTTTGCTTTCACCTCCAGCTGGTGGAAATCCCCCCTCTCCCCCTTTCTCCTTTCTCCACCCACCAAACACACACATGACAGATGCTTGGGGCAACATTGTCTACTTTTAGGTGCTTTGCCAGTGACAAATTTCTCCAGCGGGAGAGCAAGCGTATCTGTGTCCACGAACCAGCAGCAGCTCGCAAAAACTTTTGCATAAAACTTTGATGATTTTTGTTAGGAAAAGAAGCGAACCAAGCGGCGTTTTCAATAAGCAAAGCCACTCCTTTTACTCCCGTTTCATCCGCCCCCGAAGATAACCCCATAAAATATTACTTTTCTATCAACAAAAGTTGCCGGGGCCACTCAATTCGAAACCATTTTCCAAACTATCATCATCATCGAGTGGCGGCATCGTAAAAATCGCTCTTCATGGAGGAGAATGTTTTTCGGGGTGGACCAGTGTGGCGTCCACTGCCATAACAAAGCCATAAAACGTAGTTTTAATTGCATTTTCGTTGTTCCGTTTTATGTAGTTCGACCAGTACAGCGTTGAATGCATAAAAACAACAACACACCACTGACCAAAGCGGTTTCGAAAGGCTCTGTCTCCGGGTTTTTGCTCACTGGCCGCCGGTTCAATGCGCCGCATTCTAATTGCACAGGCGGCTGATGGTTCTTGTTTTTTTTTTTTTCTGGCATTTTTGGGTTTGGGATTTTAGGAAGGCACTTACGGCTTGACTGGATCGCTGGATCTCTGGCGCTGTCTCGCTGCGTATTTCGCTTTGCTCACTTAGCGCTGGGGCATCATAAACTAACGCAGTTTATGGGTCCATGCACCCAAAAGGCCACCCAAAAGGCCACCCACTTGCCACCCATTCATGCTACCCATGGAAAGCTGGTAGAGGAGGGTGGATCCACAGAGCACTTGGCCAAGTTGGCACTTTCAGGCATTGCATATGCGTAGGCGGCGACACTGCGGCTAGTCACCCCTCCCCCTTTTCCCCACCCCCTTTTCATTGGTGGAGTGCTAAAATTTGCGGTTTAACGTTGCCAGTGGCGCCTGTCGACTCTCCACAGTCGTTGCAATATCTTCGGTCCAACCGAAAGCCACCCGAAAACGACACTTTGTCATAAGCAATTGTGAAGGCTAATTGTGTCGAGGCAGGCATCTTTTGATTCCGCGCCACCGAAACTGCCAGAGAGCAAAAGAGATAGCGAGAGAAAGAGAGAGAGAGAGCTAGATTTAATTAACATTTTGACTCTCAAAGGCTTCGGCTTTTGGCAACATTTAAATTTCAAATTATGTTCGCTAATTACGCGGCCAAAAAGAGAGTTTGAAGGGGAAGGGGAAGGGGAAGCCTTTTCCTGACGCTAATAATTAGCCAGACTTTTGTGCAGAGTCAGAGAGATGCCTTAGAAGGGATGCCATCAGCAGGGCAGTCGTGTGGCTTGTTGGCCAACGGAGAACAAGTTAAATTTAAGCAGGGCTTTTCCAGAGTTTTTCCAGAATTTTTACCAGAATTTTTCGCACACTGCCCAGAACCAGAAGTTCATTAACCAAGGAAAAGCGGGCAGGGCTTCATCAACGGCATCGAATATTCCTGATCGAAGTGAGTGTGTGTGAGGTGCAGGCTGCACTGATTTTGGCTTGTTGTTTTTGCAGTCAAAGCCAGGCAATTGATGTGGCAGTCAGCTGCGGGCTTCCACCATTGATAAACCCTTCAAAAAATGTGGAAAAAATCGAAAGAAGAGAATTCAGATGGAGGAGAATGGATGGTTGGATGAATGGATGGTTGGCAGAGGGCACAACCTGCATATAGCTTAGCCAGCCTTTGAGATGCCGCTTCGAGCTCAAGTTGAGCTGAAAACATTTTCCAATTTATTAAACCACGCCACATCAATCATTCATCAGCAGGAGGAGCTGGAAAGTCTGGAGAAGGAGCAGCATCCTGCTCGCAGGACGTGCGACTAAATGAACATTTTTCGGTTAAACATTGGTTTAAATTCTGCGGCGTCACCAGCACAGTGCCCCAATCCCCCCTTCATCCTCCCTTTTCCCCGCCTTTGGTGTCAACAACATGGCGCTGATGTCGACGCCGCCAGTATATAAAATCAACAAGGCTTCAGTTCATCGACCACTTAATTTATCCAGCTGAGCTTTGAGTAAGGCAAAAGCGCATTTGTGTGTTGTCTGGCCAAGAGTGTTCTGCAGAGGTTTGGGGCACTGCATTGGCGCATTCCCTCTGGTCAGACAGAGAAATGCACTTAATTGCCAATAGCCGTGTTTAGCGGAACCCCAATTGCAGTTACAATTAACAGGGGGAGATAAAAAGAGAAGAAATAAAAGGAGGTTTGGGGCCACCTACAGCACTCATTCATTATGCATTAATGTAAATACGGTAAATGTTGTCCAATCATTAACATAATTGAATTACAAACAAGCCGAGGCCCCCGAAAATTTTGCAGCAGCTCGACTCCGCTCCATGCGCGTGCATAAATCGCGATTTTAATTACTCGCCTCTGACTAATGGATTGTTCCCCCGAAAAAAAAAACCCACCAGTTCGCAGAGGACCATTAAATATTTTATAGTGGAGTGATAGAGGAGGTGAAAAGGGGGCGTGGCAAAGGGCTTCACCCACTCACGGTTATATAAAGCAATTGAATTTTGCAGTTAAAAGCTTCAATCATTTTCAATTGCCGCAAACTAATGGCTGATTATAAAATATTCATGCGACAAGCGGCAGGCGATGAGACGACAGACTTCCATGCGGTGGCTAATGACAGGACTCGGTGCCGCAGGATCGCAGGCCCAGTACCTCGGTTGATGAGCCAATCTAAGGCCAGGAAACCCCAAAGGGCGTGTCCATAGCCGCCCCTTTTTGTATGTGTGTGTGGTGCAAATAAATTACACCTGAACCGAAAGGGTCTCCTTTCGACTGATTATTGATTTGCTCGGGCTTCTGCGGTTTTTCGGGGGGAATTCGAAGGATTCGAGGGGATGGGAAACACTCGGCATAAAGCCCTCAATTAAGTTTTATTTTAATGCATTTCATTTGAACGTCTTTTAATGGGATTTTTCGTGCTCGGGCACGGGCATATTACTCATTTGCCATAAACCAAAAGGTGACCACAACACGTAGCCGTTCGAGACCCATATCCACCCTACTTTCCCACTACCAATCCCCCAATGCCAACTGGATGAACAGAGCAAGAGAGAGAAAGAATGAGAGTGAGAATGTGTAAGAGAGAGAGGGAAGAACGTTAAGTGTTGGCTGGCCAGAATCGACATGGGTCGCTTGGGTGAGATTTAAGCTTTAATGATGCATGAAGCGGCACAGGATGTGGCTGCCCAGTCGTGGGTAAAAGGCAATGAGCGCAAATGTGCAGAGGAGATGGGCTTGCATATTGAGTGGCATTTAAATGCTTGAAAATGCTTCGCTGGTCAAATGTGTATGTGTGCTATATGTGTGTGTGTATGTGTTTGGGTGAGGTGTTTATGAAGAGCTCCTCTTCGCTCGACCACCAAAACGAAAGTTGATTGAATTTGAGGGGGCAACCGACGGTTTAATGGACTTTCCGGCTAACACTATTAACGCAAAATCTGTTTTTCAGCTCAGCTCTCTGTTTTCAACCAAGGAATTAATTTGTATCTCTTATTTCTCTTTCTATTTTACAGATGAACCGTGCTTTACAGCTGAAGCCAGCTGAAAATGAAAGTCGCAGCGGTAAGTAATAACCTGCCATATTCGTTTATGACCCCCGCCAGAAAATCAATTTGTGAGTCTCCATAGGTGACCCAAAACAAATAATTACGAAAAACTTGACCCGTCTTTTCCTGCTTCTTCTTCTTATTCTTATTTCTCTTCTTCTTTTTGGGCAAAGTTTTTTGTGCCAAAGCACTCAGCCGAAAAGTGCAGAGGCAGGCAAAGTTTTTCCACCCCGAAAACTAAGTATTCTCCTGCTATTTTCAACACCTACAACACACGTCAGCAAAAATTACGGGCGCACTTCGATAAACTGTCAAAACTGTCTGCAAAAATTTGACATTTCACAACAACAAAAAACACAGGGGAAAAAAATAGTAGAAGAAGAAGCGAAGCGAACCTCGACAAAAATACTTGGTGAAAAAGGTAGAGAAAATGGGAAAAGCGTATAGCAAAACAACGTTGAACTGTCAATGGCAGTCAGCGGGGGAAAAATAAAAGGAGGGGGGAAAGGGGGAGGGGGAGGGGAAGAAGGGGGGTTTTGGCCAGGCCTCGCTGGCCAGGGCGCCATATTGTTTTTACTGGGCCCCTCCACACAGTTGTCGTGCTTCACGCTTGTTTGTGACAGCCCATCGACCCAAGTCCCCTCGATTTCAGTATCCCCCTCTCCCCAAAAACCCCCCATCACCCAAAACCCTCTGCACATCAGAAAAAAAGAACGATAAAGATTTGCATAATTTACACAGCACTTCAACTTTGTTTTTTGGGTCAGCCGTTGGATGCCCAAGTAGTTGTTGCTTTGATAAACTTATTGACAGGCTCATTATGCAGCAGCTTCAAAGTAATTTCAATATTTCCCCCACACAGTTGGGGGTCCCTTAGTCCAACGAAGAAGAAAAAGATGGGAGAAACCCCTGAGTGAAAAGGTACAATCGCACAAAAGTATGCTATACATTTCGCAATCATCGCAGGATGCCCTCGGGTTGAAAGCGAGAATCGGAATCGGAGAATGGAAGTCACTGCACTCCGCAATCTTTTAAGACATTTTGCAGCTGGCAGCGCTTATCACTGCGGAGCAGAGCAGAGAAATGCCAGCGCCCGAAAAATGTCCATTGCACAAATTGCTAGTGCACACACACACACACACTAACACACTTACACTGTAGCAAGGACTTTCAGGACCTTTCGCAGCCATTGCTCATAACAGTCGCTGTCGCTGGTGGCTCTGTGTGGCACACAGAAAAACCTTGACAAAGTTGATGTGTCAAATCAGCAGGCAGCGAGCGCAGGACGCAGGACCCTCCTCCGCAGGATGACCTTTAAACTTTGGCAAAGGACATGAAAGCACTAATCGTTACGTTGCTCCCTTTATTCATCCGTTCTTCGGCTGCTTCGATTTCGCTTTACTGCTGCTCTTGCTGCTCCCTCTAGCTGCTCTTACTGCTTTTCATCCTCATCGCTCGCTCTCGCTGGCAACAATTTAAACTTTTCTAATCCGCTGGGGATTGGGAACTTGAGGCACAGGACTCGACTCGAGTCGACTCAACTCAACTCAACTCTGGCAAGTTGCCGGCAATCTGTCCGCACAATTGTGGACCTGGCTTGGACTTGGCTTTGGCTTTCGACTTGGTTTTTGGACTTGGACTCCCAGCTAGAAGATAGAGCCCACCAAACCATCAGCGACGCAATCAAGTCGACATTTTTGTTTGTTGCTTTGTTTGCCTCAATCCCCCCTCTCCCTTTCTCTTCAGTTCCCCTCTCTCTTTCTCGCACTCTGTTTGAACAAATTTCTAAGAAATTAAAGCGCTAAACTTTTTGGGCCGCTATCAGCAGAGCACTTGGCAACTCGGCACCGAGTCCTGCGACTTTTGACTCTGTTTGTGTGTGTGTTTGTGTTTGTGCTTGTTGGATGGAGGGGATCTTTGGCTTTGGACCCGGCTTTGCCTCTTTTGGCTTAGGCCAAAATGCAATTAGACAAGGACAAGTTTAATTGCTGGTCTCGGCCAGGCCAAAATCCTGCCGTCTGCTGCAAGTTTTCCACCCGCTGACATTTGCATTTTTCACAAGCCGCACAAAGAAATGTAATTTATTTAAACTCAAATCAAGCATGAAACGTGAACGAAGGGATATGAATATATTTATTGGTGTTGACAACTGCTGAAGGAAGGTTGCTGATTTAAAAAGGGTTTCCCCCGCTCCGAATTTTTCCCCCTCGAATCTCAGCCTGCTGCTAACTTCATCAATTTTAACTAACAGAGTGGGGCATTGTTGACATGTTTTGGGCTTTGACCAAAAGGCAACCCGAAAATCCCAAGGCTTGAGTACAATTTGTTGCCTTTGTCTTTCAACTGGAGTCCTCCTCAGCTCTCAGTCCTGTTTCACTCCTGTTTTCGTCCTTTCGTTCCGACAACGTTTGTCGCATTTGCAATCTTCTGTGGCACATCTAAGTCTGATGACTTTCGTTTCATTGGCACACACACATTCTCACTCATGTCCTTGCTTAGTTATTTATCTTGATATTCCTGCCCACACACACACACACGAACCAGCACACACACACACACATACCATGCTTCATCATTATCAAACTCATATTGTCGTCTGCCTTTTCTCTCGCTCTTTCTCTTTTACGCGTAATTTGTACTTGTCTAACACGTAATGATGTCACGTAAATTGCATACGTTCGCTTACGTTTACGTTGACGTGTTACGTTTGATATTCTCCGGCTGCAGGCAAGCGACTTAAAGTCAAATTAATATCACTCATACGACCTGTAAGCAGGAAAGAAAAAAACGAAAAACAGGGAACAGAAGCGAAAGAAGAGAATCTGCCTGTTAGTCGGGCACACACAAACATAAATTGCGAAATCCCCGGCATTTGGTAAAGGACGAGGCACAGATTTATGTTTCTAACTACGCATTAATTTCCTTACCTTTATCCTTGACTCCTTGTCACACGTCAGTAAATCAGATGCCGCTCCAGCCCGCCTCCACCTGGGGCACTTCCCGTCTCGCCTCATCCATCATACTTATAAATATTCATTTCCTCCTGCGGTGCGCAGGAACGTACGGGAATGATTGCGAAAGATTAAAAATCAACTCCATAAAAATTTCCTCGCATCTCTCACACCTGATGATAAATGACAGTCGAAAATTAACAAAAAAAACCCAAAAAAAAAAAAAGAAACCCTCCACGGAAAATGAAGTGCACATGTATTGGTGTGTGGAAATTCCCAGCGAAGGTGAATGCGAACTTTCTCGAGAGCTCATTATAGACAACGTCTGATCAAATTGAAAAGCAATGAGCTATGAAACACAGGCCCATTCCACTTGGCCTGCTAATAAGCAGGCTGCGAAAAGTTTTAGGGCGAAAACTAATAATAATAATAATACGCAGCGTTGGCCGCTCACCAACCAAGAAACTTTTCTCATTTCGTTTGCTGCCATTCACTTTGCCCCCCAAACTTCAACCTTCTTACGCCTGATTACGCATTTGAATTGTATTTCCCCACTTTCCCTGGCATTCTGCTAAGGAAATGTTCACCCAAAAGAATGTAACCTTTTGACCATAAAGTGCGCGAGATACTTTTATCTACCTGCTGGCGGCCTTATTAGTGTCAACATTTTTATGGCAGCCCTCGTCGCAATTTGATTAGCGCAAATAAAGAGCGACAAATTCAATTGAATTTGTAATATAGATTGACTGCCAATGATGATTGGCTTCAGCTGCGACCGCGACTGCTCCGAATGCCACTTCTTTTATCTGTCCCACATGTGTGTGTTTTCTGTGTTTTGTGGGGTGCAAATTAAAAGGACGGGGATATTCGCCACTAAGCCCCAAATAACAAAGCCTCCGAGCCCAGACAAAAGGCATAAATAAAGCCGAGGCAGCATCTACGCCTAAAAGCAGACATCAATTTCTGCCTTTCTGCGTTATTCTTTGCTTTTCGCAGCTCCTTTTTCCTCGACGCTTCTCTTCGCCATCTCGTCTCCTCTTTTGCTTGGGTGAAGGAGCTCAATTCTTTAATCAGCTTAAATTCACACGTACCAAAAGCGACGCACAGCCATTGATTGGAGGCTTAGCCTCCCCGAAAACTCCTCCCAGGACTTCCTTCTTTCGGTTTTTCTTTTTTTTTCCTGCGGCTGAGTCTGCGTTGCTTTTATCAAAGCCAGTTCAAAGGCTCGTATGTGTATTTAGGCTTTTATTGTTTTTGACCTTTTTTTTGCTGCGAGACGACGGAATAAAAATCGATTTTTTCGCACACTGACAACTCACGCACAAAATTCAGACGGAAAAGCGAAGGAACGGAAAGGAAAGGAAAAGCCAGCTCAAATAAAAGTAAATCACAAGCATCGCTGTTGGCAGCATTCGCAAGTTCAAATAAGCGATAATAAGTATTTATGGGCGGGGCAAACAGATTCGGTTCCGTATATATAGTATGTATATGTATATATAAGTATAAGAAGGCCCAAAAGAGCCTGCTAAATGCGTTTTAATGTTTTTTAAACTTTTGCCTCGCTCTCGCCCACGCTTGCCCTTAAATATTTAAGTATACTTTTAGGCGATTCGAACGGCCGTATAGTTTCCCATTTCATTCCCTTCGACAGTTGGTTTCTGCGCATCATTTTTCTTCGTTGCTTGATTTTGTTTTTACGAGCGACTGAAGCCTGTCAATTGGCTGAATGCCTCGTAAAAATGCCAGAGGCCTACATCGAAACTTCCCTGTCGAAAGGAAAACAAAACGGGGCCAGCCAAAAAAAAAAAAAAAAAAAAAAAAGAAAACGATTTGTTATGTTTTCTCAGCGCAGCGCCAACAGGAAACGGAAAGCACACGAAGACCACTCTGTCTCCTTCGCTCCAGTTTTGTTTTTCGCTCTTAGTTTGTTATTTTGTTTTCGTTGGAACGCTGCTTAGGCCTGCCAAATGTCATCATTAGCGTTTCAATTGCCATTTTAGTCCGTGACACTTGAAACATTTGCATAAAATACCAAAAGTCAACTTTGTTGACGTAGACATTTTTGATGGGAAGATGTTTACCACCGTCTGATGTTTACCTTTTGGCAGGAGAGTGAAACACAGCTCTCAAATAACCGAGGGAAATACGTTCAAATACGCTTTTACTCGAAAATTATACTTTTATTGAGATGAAAACGGATTAGTTGAACTTTACTGAATTATGCTTTGCCAGGAAATAATAACAGAAAGGTTAAAATAACTTTTTTTGTTATTACGATGCTTAAACTTTAATTTGTTTACTAAATATTATTTTATTGAGCTGTTTGGCATTAAAGGAAAGTAAATGTTTTAATATCTTATTCTATTTTATATTAAGTAAAAATGTAGTGAAACAAAGAACATCTTTTAAGTAGAAGAATTACAACTAAGCTATGGAAACATTTGTATTAAATTAAATAATATAAAGGCTTTAAGAAACCCTATTCGACTACTTTTCTTTACAAATCACCCGATATTTATGTCCCCTTTCCCACTCTTCCACCAATTTATGAGCCATTCTGCCTTATTGAATAGAGTTGACGCGGCTTAGCCACGATTAAGCCCCGTTCTTATGGCCGCCCTTTTGGCCTTCCTTCCAGTCAGGTGCTCCCCGCTGGACACAACAACACAAAAACATTTCTCTTTAGCCGATCTTATCATGGCGGCAATTGTCTGACGCTTTTTGCTTTGGCTCACCGCTTTTGGGGTGTCTTCATTTTTGTTTTGGCCAAGAGCCAATGATAAGCGACACGCAAAGGCGACACTTTCGTGTGATGATATTGCTGGGGAAAGTGGGAAGGTGGGGAGAAAGGGCCAAAAAGGTGAAATTGTGACCGCAATCAATAGACTTGGATAAGTGCACGATGGCACGACGATGGCCGCGGGGCACGGGGCGTATGTGTAATATAAAAAGTAATTATTTCTTATGCAATATGGCCAACCGGGGCTTGGATAAACATCTGGAACAGCATTTTATTGCCGCAAAGGACGAAGGACGAGGGGACGGAAGATGGAGGCGCATTGTTTTTAATTGTTTGTCGCGGCAGAGTTGCCAGGCTTCTTTTTGCAACACAGAAAATGCAATATAGATCGTAATCTTAATTGCATTTAGAGTGCCCCGCATTGTAGGTTAATAATCATAAATGTTATGGTAATAGTTACGAGTGTTGGCCCCGGCTAAAAGGGGCATGGGGGCGTGGCAGGTGCAGGACATTTCATTTATTGTCGAGCGTTTCAGTTACAGTTTGTTGTGGTGGCAACAATGTGAGAGTAAGTTACTGATTTAAAGTTTTAGTAAGGGGAAAGGCAATATAACAAGATTAGATTTTTTAAAGTAACTCTTTACAAGCAGAGTCAAAATATAGAATTCATTTCAATTTAATTTTTCATATTTTGCAACATTTTTCCCTTAAGATTATATCACCTCATTCCTTCTTCTTTTGGAGTGATTGACCTATGTAGCTCTCGGCAATTTCTGTTTATGGCCAGGGTAAGAAAAAGCAAACAAGCCAGCTAGCAAAGCAAAACAAAGACGTCGAAGAACAGGGAGTATAAGCTGCACATACTTTAAATGCAGTTGGCAGTCGGCGAAAGCGATGGCTTCGAGAATCCTACGGAATCATGCACATGACTTTGAAGCGACTTTGAGCAGGGCAACCCTGCGGAAGAAGGACAGGCGCAGGACACGTGAGGAACATTAATCTTTTCTGCACCAGCGAGGAGTCAAGACCGTTTTTACCGACCGCTCCTTGCAGTTATCCTTGCTTAATGAGCTGTGCGCTCTGACTGGGCGTTAAAAATTATGAAAAGGCAGGCGGAAAAAAATTGCATTTAAAATGCAATAATAAAAATGATAATGGCATTATAATACTAAACGCAGACAGGCAGCTTTCGCATTTAGAAACAATGGTCGAACGAGGCAGCAGAGCGCATTTGATGACAGAAAGTATGCTACATTACTTGCAGCTCGTTAATTTTTATAGGATTTCCCCCTCCTCCCTTAGGATTTCCCTTTGTTGTCCCAATATGAAATGCTGTTTGGACGCCACCTACGCCCCAATATTGATTTCACCTAAATTAACACACGCAGAGAAAACTTGTCGCCGGGATGAGAAAACAAAAATTCAACCGAAAATTCTCTTGTTTCTCCCCTGTTGTGGTCGCTCGTCCCCCGTTGTTATTTTTATGAGACTTTTCATATTATTTTACTTTCTGGCTTCGACTCTTGGCTTTAATGTGCCAAATTTCCACGCAAACACAACGCCCTCCCGCCGTTGGCCAACTGGCCAAAACATGTCTTTGCTTTCTGGCAAAAGCGACTCGACTTCTCCTCCGACGTCTTCTATTAACTTATCAAGATTTGTAAAGTATATGAGCCGTATATATTATATAGAAGTGTGGTGGGGCAAGGAACGCATAAAACTGCTATCTGTCTCTTTTACACGTCCCCCGTCTGCGAATGGGACAAAGATATGGCCGAATGGCGTGTTGGCAGGCCACAAGGATGGAGGTCCTCCGATGGAGGTCCTGCGGTTAATACATTAGAGCCGTTGCACAGGATATGGAAATTATCGAGGCTACTCCTCCGCTCCTCTGCTCCTTCGATCCTGCGAACGTGTCACAAAAACTGTGCAACAGTATTAAAGCCAAGTCTCTCGTCATCGGCGAGGAGTAAATGCACTTGCAGCTGCAGCAGCACAACACATCAATGACCTGACAGATAAGGGAGTTGGGTCCTAGACTACATATCCCCAGGGGTGCACTGAGAGAAAAAAAAAAAACAAAACTATAATACCCAAAAAAAACATTGATTAATTGAGAACTATATACTTCAAGATCACATGAATGAAATATTAAAATTAAATTTTTTATCAGTTTTAAATATTGGCTTACTTGCAGTATAAGAAACCATTTAAATGATATTGTACATTTAATGTTTCCTTAAAATTTTAAAAGTATGCAACATATATGCAAAAATCATAAAGAAAAAATTCATAGGAGAATATTACTGATTGTTTAAAATTAAAAAAAATTAAAAATGTAATTATACTTACAAAGCGGACTTGATATACGAGAGAAAAGTTTTAAAGGTCAAAAAGCATCATTATTAATTTAGCATTCTTTGGAGAAGTACTATTTATTTTTACAAAATATGGAGTTAAGCCCAAAAACTAAAAAATTTTATTTTTTATTCAATTTCATGTTTTTATTGTAAGAACTAATTTTGGCTCAGTGCACTTGCAGTTCAGATTCCTGAGTGACGACCCACTGCTCTGCTCTGTTCTGCTGTTGTTTTCGTCTAGCGTTGATTTTACGTTCGATGTGTGTGTTTGTTTTGTTTACTGGATAGGAGATAGAAAGAGGGAGCGTTGGGATTGGGGGTGTTGGTGGGACTACTGCTAACTAACTCGACGGCTGGCAGGACGCTTAAGCCTTCAATAACAGGAGCCAGCAGCAACTAAACTTTTTAGCCTTTTGTTATGGCCAGGAGATCAGGAGAGAGCGTTGCCGAACCAAAAGCGAAAAACAACAAGCAACCAGAAGAATTTATATGATAAGCGTAGGACAGGCAAAGCGTTTCGGGGTCCGTCAACGTGAACTCCAGGGTCGTCCTGGTTCTGGTCCTGCTCCGAATCCGGCCATGTCCTGCGAGCCTCCCATTGAGGCTCTCCTTTCAACGCGAGAGAAAGAGATAGGTAGAAAGAGATATAGGGAGAGAGTGAGTGGGAAAACACGAAATATGACAGCAGCAGGAGGCCTTTTGTTCTCCTCCTCGGCAGACAAACAACATCAAAAATAACAACAAGCAGCAGCAACAACTATAAGTCCAATATGTACGCTTTAAGCATAGCATATTAGTTTGTTTTAGGGAGGAGCTTTTCCGGGTAAAAAGGGGAAGGATGGGGGATAAAGGGGGAGTGGCATCTGAAAAGTGAAAAAGAGGATTCCCAAATAGCCAACAGACAGAGACTGAGAGCGGCTCTATCCTGAGCCTGATGTAGTTTGTTGTGTGTGAAGACAACAACAACAGCAATGGCAAATATTGTTTGTAAAGCCAAATGCATGCAGGATCTGGCCATCAGGAGGAGGAGGAGCAGGAGTTGGAGGAGGAGCAGGAGTAGGAGCAGGGATTCGGGTTGCAAGGATAATGGGTGGTGGTGCCAGTGGAGTGGAGGACTCTCGGACAGACAAAGGCTTCATCGTGCGGGTCAGCGAGCTTCGCTGCATGACTTGCTGCATAGATGGATGGATGGATGGATGGATGGATGGATAGATGGATGGCCGACTGAATGGATGACTTGCCCACCCTCCATATAGATAGATATATAGATGGCCGCATGACTACGACTATGTTTTGTTGCAGGCCACATTTGCCCCGGGCAAATATCCCATCTCCATAACACACACATCCATACACACACACACACACCCACACACACACCTCACACACATACACACTCATATGAAAACAACAAGCGATTTGTAGGAGTAAGTGCATTGCTACCGAGTGGATTGCCGAGCTTTAAGTTTACTTTTGCATAGCAAACAAGCTGGGAAGCCAGCGGGCAGTTCGATTAGCCCACCTTATCAGCTCATTTCGGTCACAAATCGTTTGGTGGGTGGGGTGGAAAAGAGGAAGAAAAACCACCATCACCTGACCAGGCGAAAAACTTATTTGATGAATGCCCATAGTTAGACGTCCTTTGCTCCCTTTTTATCCGCCGCCTTTAACTTTGGCCATAACTTGCAATTTGTGCCAAGCAATTATGAGTTTTCTTCACAAACTGTTTTCATCTTCTGCTGCGAGGATATAATGTTGCCAGAACGAGTCTCTGGTCTGCTCAGTGTGCATTGTTTTTAATGTTCTCTGCCAGAGCAAATGTAATGCAATATAAAACAAAAAAAAAATCCAGAAAAAAGGACGAGAAAAAATGAGCAAAAGGCATTAAAAGGAAATGCTCACTTTCAAGTTGTTTGTCTCTCTATCTCCGCTCCAGCTTTTCCCCCTTTTCCCCTCTCTCCTCGCCTTAATGTGCACACAATTGTCGAGTAGCCGAGTGGTAGAGAGTCCTGCGACGAGAAGAGGAGTCGTCCTGCACTGCCATTTCCATCGTACTCGGTGCCGTTCTATCTTGTTTGCCTCAAGTTGCACATTTTCTTGTTGCACTGTTTGACGTAATTATAATTGAAGTGAAGTCATGAACGAGTTTCAGTTTCAGTTTCTGTTTCTGTTCCTCCAGTCTGGCGTTCTGCCTTTTTCCGAGGCCATAATGAGCATGTTAACAGGCAGACAATGGCACTCGAATGCGAGTGTGGTCTCAGCCATAAGCTCCATCATAATTTTATTACCCTTCTGTGCAGCGAGGGACCGTTTGAATGTCGTTTCAAAGTCAAACGCAACCTCGTCGTCGTCTTGCCAACTTTCAATTAAACTAGCTCTCTATCAGGTATATATATATATATATATATATATATATATCTTCAATGTAAGCACCCAATAAAATGTAATTTTACTGAAGTGGTATAACCTTTATATCCCTCGTACGTATTAATCATTTATTTATTAATTGCCAAACTCATCTTCACTTTCATTCGATTACGTTTTTGACATTTTCAAGCAGCGCACATTTTTCATTATCCTGGCAATTTTTTTTTTACTATCCGGCAATGTGACGTTCTCGTCCTTGCGTTATCCTTCATCTCGGGGCATTATCCTGTTTCTGTAATTAAAAACATGCGCGTTTCGCTCGCTTATTTGATGGACTCCCCACTTTTCCCCGCCACTTTCCCCCTTGATTTCCCCTCAAGTCACTCGCTGACTGACTAAATGGCAAATTTCATTACGTTGATGAGTTTATAGTGCTGCCAGCTTGTCTCGGCCAGAAATGATAGCCACCCCGATGTCTTGGCAACAGTTGTGTTTTATAACCACCGCCAAGCACTCGGCTAATTATTATTTGGTATTTAGTTTCCGATTCCCTGGCTTACAAGCAGCAGCTAGCCATCCTCCATCCTCCTTATTATCCATTCGATTGGCTCGCCAGCTGTTACGGCTCGAGAATTGTCTCCATTATGGAACCGAAACTGGCAATCGCACCCGAATCCATTTTACCAACTCATCCCATGCTTTACTTTCGGCCAGAAGTGCCGCGCAGAAGGACATGTGGGTGGGTGGCTGGTCGAAAGTGACATAAATATGCAAGTAAGCTCCTTAAAAACGGCTCCAACTGCTTCCAGTTCGTTCGTTGGTCAGTCGAGAGAGCGAACTGTGAAAACTTATTAAAATTACAAAGGCAGGGGAAAAGGGGAAGGAAAACCCAATGGTTGGTTGGCAGGACTCGCTGGTGCCGTTTAAGCCCGGGTCTTGTGCATAAGCAATGAGCCCCGCCGACTGCAACAGACGATAAATTTCTGGCCAAGAGTTACGTCTGCTGGCAATAATTGCAACTGTATTTTAAAAGAATTATGCACGTGCAATTAAATAAAGCGACAGCGCTTGAAAGTGTGCAGCGGATAATGCAATAATAACAACAATAAATGCTGCTTTTCCCTGACAGTTATTGTTGTGTATTTAACAGTGGTTCGTCCTCCTTCTGCTTCTCATTCCCATTCCACCGACCATCATGCAAATTAACTTTCAATTTCCTAGTCCCTGCCTTGGGTTTCCCCTCCCTCTCTCTTCAGAACCAGAGACAATCAAAACTAATTTGCATAAATGTTGCCAAAGCAAAAAAGCCGAAATAGCTGACGACTTTGCTTGGTAGTTGTTGCTGTTAGTTTGGTCAACGACCCAACGACGAGATAGACGAGAATTTGCGAAACAAAAAGTCTAAATTAATAAGTTTTCTGGCCCAGAGGAATGGCTGTTGAGGGGTAACAATAAAGAAGAGGGCACTCTCCCCTGCTGAAGCCCAGAAATAAATTACTGCTGGAGATCTTGCCCCGTCATCTCTCAAACTGACAGCAGACGCAGCAGGCAGTCTGCCGGGGCAGGAAATGCAGCCTGTGGACAGCTTTTTTACCCCCCTCCCACTCCCCCTTCTTCTTCTTATTTTCTGGCATTGTCCGAACCCACTTTGTCCCGGGATGCCGGAGTCCTCGGTGCTTGTGTCCTGCGATTCGCCGCTGTCCTTGGTTCAGAGTGCGGCGTCAAAAGACATCAATAAAATGGCGACCACTGGCTGCACTCCGCCGGAATGCAAAAATACGCCAAAAATGCTTTAAGCCCTTGCAGGATGTTGAATTTAAGAACTGCGTTTTGCAAGGGCTTTCCACCAGCATCCCCATTTGATTCCAAAAAGGGTCAGAAATGTCCTTGGCAAAGGGCGAATATCGACAGCTATCATCATAAATCCACGGCCCTCATTCTTTTCCAACTCTTTTCATTCATTTTCAATTTCTGCTGGCTGGCTGGCTGGCTGGCTGTGTTGGCGGTGGCGATGGCGCGCAAAAATTTCACAACTAATTGAATATTTAAAACTGCCAAACCGCAATTTCAAATTTATTACCCCAAGGGCGGCAGCGGTGGTCACTGGGCCATTACCTCTCGCTTTTCGCCGGAGCTGGGTATAAAATGTCACTTAATTGCAATTTAGTAAATTGTTTTCCATGTTGTATAACAGCAGCGGCAACAAGCCGTCGCGGTGGGCGTGGCACATCGCACACACATCACAAATACACACACACACACACACAGAGAGAGAGGCATACATGTATATTAAAAACCATAAATTTTGCGGTGATTTATCTTAATTTAAATGTTGCAACAATACATCGGAGCTGCGTCGGTTGCTTTTGTTTAAATATAACAAAGCAACTAAAAGTATGCAACGGTGCACATTTTTTACACACACACAGATTGCAATATATGTATAGAATATATATATATGGATTTATGTATGTATGGGTGTAATGTAGCGCATTTCGTGTCGTCTACCCCAGAATGTAGATGTAGATGCGGCCGAAGAATGCTGTAGCTTTTGTTATTTGCCGCCATGCTGTGTGCGAAAAATCAATTAAAAATTCATCAAATAATTAACAAAAGCAGCGCTCTGAGTGCCGCAGCTTGTTGATGAGAGGAGAGGGGGTGTAGAAGGGGGTGGGGTTTTTGCAGCAAGGGGTTAAACAATAGCCGTCTTCTTCTGCCTCTGGGGAGTGCTTAACTTGGCCTCGACTGTAGGTGGGCGGCTGGATGGATGGGTGGAATTGGGCTGTAATGCTGCCGCTTTTGCTGGTGTTGCTGTTCTCCATGTGTGCGACGCGCAAAACAAATTAAATTCAATTTAGTCAGCAGCAGCAGAAGCAGCCAAAATGGGCGGCATCCATCCATCCGAAGGATGGGACACAGGAGCTCCTCCTGCAAGAAGGTGCAATTTTGATGGATTGCTTTTGCCTGCCTGCCTGCCTGCCTCGGATGCCTCACTGCCTCCTGTCGACTGCACAGGAGTTGGGCCGCCAGGACCTTGTTTGTTGCTTAGCTGCAGAAACTTTCCCTCCATGTGCGTGTACGTATCCCTATATGTGTGTGTGCCATTTGCATATGTGTGTGTTTGAGTGTGTTCGAGTTGCGAGCCAAGTTAACGCAGCTGCATTTAAACTTTGTTTGCCAAATGGCCAGAAGGGGTGGGGCAGAAGCCCGGCAACAAGAAATTAAAAACTTTCTCCCAGCTTAATGACATCAAGCATTAAAGCGTAGCATACTTTCCTGCTCACCAAAAAGAGAGAGAAAGAGAGTGAGAGAGAGAGAGAGAGAGAGAAGGAGATCATTAAAGTGCAGACTGACTGACTGGGTTCTCCATTAACCCACATATATTCATAATTAATTGTTGGCAAGAGCAGACTTCTAAGTGAATTTCGTTAGCCTTATTAATGGCCAACTACCTCGGGCTGTCTGTTTTTCTGGCCCGAGTGGCTAATTAAACACAAAATCAGATCCCGCACCCGAAGGCAACAATTTTTCTTTTCACCTCAAGCCACGGCAAAAATCACAAATTTCCGTTTTTTAATGAATGCTCCTGGTGCACAGGAAAGGGCCCAAAAAAGGAGCTAAGGGGGGTGAAAAGGGGTAAAGGGGGTGTAAAGGGGGTTTTGGGCAATTGTGTAAAGGGCGTGGGTCTTGGCGATAACACGTCGCAGGCTGTAACTGTATACAACCATTCCTGAGTTAGAAGGCAAAGCGCCGTGACATGTCAGGTTTGCCAGGCATTCAGGATTCCTATCCTCAATCCTCCTGCTCCCCTTTTTTGGAGTTTGCAACTTCATTTATAACAGAAATAAAAACCCTTTTTCGGCTCTGCACTCTGCTTGCTGCCTGACTTTTGGCGTTTTTGTAATTTATACGCGCTTAAAGGCGTCATGTCGGCAACACCTACACAAATTCCTTCCGCCCCACTTTTCTGAGCTTTTTTGCATAACGTCAACGTCTGACAAATGTGCCATAAGCAGGAGGACCCAATGATACGATGGCGGGAGGTCCTTTTTTTACTGAAGGGGAATGGAGTGGCAAACTTTTGCGTGCGGTTTCTGGTTCGGTTTTTCGCCTGGGCAGCAGCGGTTAAAAAAAAAAAGTTGTGGCCAAATAAATGGGCAAATGGCAGAAAATGACAAATGACCGTCAATCATGACAGGCCAGACGGACCAGGGGGTTCCATTTTTTTTTTTTTTTTGTTGGTCACTCTTGATAACGCTAAGCTCTGTCTGGGCGGCAAAACACACCTGCTGGTCAATGACAGCAGAAAGCAGAAAGCTCATCATTGGCTTAGCCAATATTCCCCGGCTTTTCCTCTTTGTTTCAACCAACTGAGGCGGCTGCCAAATGAGTGTTTTGAGTTAGATAACTTGACCAACTCGAATTCGTTATGGTTGGTTGGCTGGCGGGCAATAAAATATGACTGAAATTAGTGGGACTTTTTATATAAGTTCAGGAATTGCACATATAGAACTCAATTTGTAGCCCTCCCTTATTTTTTACTGTGCAATTGATGACATGTTTTCGCATTTTCACCCCTGCATTTGCAAGCTTTTAAAGCCGGCAAAGTAAAAGCCCTCAATAAAAGGGCGGGCATACGCAGAATACAAAAAAAAAAAAAAAAGAAAAACAAAATGAAAGCGCGGCAAATCACTTTTTAAATTTAATTTGACACTTTCTTTTCTTTCTGCGCTGAGCTGAGAGCATCAAAGACGGGGACTACAAAGTGTAAACTTTTCGCAAAAGAAATTTCATTTTCGTTGCCCAAGGGCTTCGTTGTTCGCTGTTCGTTGTTGGAGTCTGCGGGAATTCTTTGAATGAGAGGCGGGGGATGCGGCATTTAAATTCTGTCGCCTCCTTTTTTTTTGGCCGAAAGTTAAATGTTTTGTAGTTTTCATTTAAGTGCAAAGTTTTTCTGCGCTGCATAAACTTTGCGTTATTTCACACGCAGGTATTATATTGCCAAAGCACAAAGGCAAATGCAATAAACGGAGGAATGGAAGGCGAAATGTTTGCAATCTCATATTAAATGGCATCAACAACTTTGTCTCCGTTTTGGCAGAGCGCACAGAAACTTTCCCCTGCTTATTATATTCAATAAAATATTTTACAGTGGCACTTTGGGGGATAGCCATCCACCCACCCACCATTTCCACCAAGAAAGTTCGCCAGCTCGGGAAAAATTTGATAAGATTTTCTTTTTGGCTGTCTTGGATTGTCTATCTGCCTGCAAGCAGCAACCGGCGAGCAGCTTCTTTTTCCCAAAATCTCTGGCTCCTGGCGAGATTGCAAAATTGCAAAAACTAAAATTGTAAATTTCGTCGACGGCGAACGGTTTTGTTTACCCAGCGCGAACTTCTCCTCTGGTTTTTTAGTGTGCGCCATTACGCATACGCAGCGTTGGCCGAGCCAGCGACTTTATGAATGGCTCTCACTTGCCTAAGCAAAGTGGGTCTAAGTATCTCTGCCACTCAAGAGTACACTCACTACTAGTACAGGCAGTACTAGCTATCGAAATCAATTTTTCATTTTCACGGCACGAACTGCAATCTCAGCGGCGATCAATAGAAGGTTCCCATGAACTTCGAGTGCGTGTGAGTGTAAAGTCAACGTTTTTACGTTTGACTTGATTTGAATGCCAGCACATTCGTCGTTCGCCCTTCGCTGTTCCATTCATTGATTCATTTATTTCGGTAGGCACTTGTGCACCTCGTCGTCGTGCGCTGCTTTTCCGCGCTCACTGTGTGTGTGCACATTCAATGACACTTTTTGCCTTGTCGCCGAAACGGCGGCGTTTGATTGAGTGCCTTTTCCATTGGCAGGCAACAAACTTAATCAATTTCAGCGCCTGTGTCCAAACAAAAGGCGTGTCCAAAGGCTAGAAAATTGCTCGGCACTCCGCCTCGCAGTTCTTTGGCCATATCTCCATTGCACTGCATAGTTTTTCGGCGTTCTCAGTCTGAATGGACTGAATCACCAAACGACTTTCGTTGGACAGGAGGCTCGGTCTGTCTGTCTGCGAACGTATCTGTGTATCTGTGTGTTTACCCAGCGCAAACGCCATAAAATAATTTTGTTTCAACACAAACACACACACAGACATACATTCACACACGGATGGAGAGACTCAAACACAGAGACATATTTGCTCAGTGCAAATACGAAACACAAATGTATATATTTAATTTGAGCAAATAACTATTTTTGGCAGCAGTCAGACAGACAGACAGACAGACAGAAGGAGGCAACACCTTCCCCATATTTTCTCTATTTTCTGTTTGCCTTCTCGGCAGTTGCCGCCGCCACATGCAAAATATTTGAAATAATTAGTGTAAAATATTTGCATAGAAATTATTTGTTGACTTGCGGCGGGGGATTTTTGGCTTCCCAAAAAATTCTTGGCCGCCTTAATTGAGACCCGCTGAGTTTGGTGGTAAAAAGGTAAATGAAAGAGCAGAGTTCGCATCTGATTGCGCCATTACGAGTCGGTAAATAATGCCAATACTTGGCTCACCACTGTGTGAAATCAAGTGGAAGCCAAATCACCGGTTTCAATGGGATACAGAAGCCAAAATATCAATAACATATAATTTCGGAAAATGTATACAAATAATATCAATTCATCATAGGGGGAAATTGGATTAGAAAATAATTTAAATTTGTATATATTTTAAAGTGATGCAACTTATCTTATTTTTTTAAAATAAATTAAATACTTTACAAGTTTGAACTTACTTAGAACTCGGATTGCTATTTCCACTCATATTTCTAGTAGCCAAAACTTCAAGAATTTAGTATTGCAGACCCTCTAACTAATGTCGCCGCCTCGAGTGTAGACAGCAGGACTGTGACAGTCAGACCTTTTAATTAAAAACTATTTTGCTTTGCATTTTTAAGGCCTGTGGCGGCGGAGGACGAAGGATTCCGTTCTCTGTGGCGAGGGGCGTGTGTACCCACGCCCACAGCTTGAGCTGGGAAATTTTAGCATTTTAATTTTAATTTAATGTGGGCGTGGCATGGCGTGCAGCAACAGTTTCTCCCCCAACCCCACTCCCCCTCGAGTACTCCCTTATTTTTTCCTTGCTCGCTGCCTGACTGCATTAAGTCAAACGTAATCCGCACATGGCCAGCCACAAACTGGGCGAAAGGAGAACAGAGAGAGGGGGGATACGGGATACAGGACGAAGGACAAAGCAAGGATATCTCACCCTGGGCAGTGGGACTCCTCGTACTTTTTGACTTTGCCGCTCGGTGCTGGTTGCTGTTGGTTTTCTGGTTAGCTTCCCTTCTAGTTCTCCTCCAACTGGAGGTTGCTTTTCTACGGTTCAGTTCGGTTTGGATTGGGTTGGGCTCTGGATTGGGTTCGGGTTTGGGTTTGGGTTTAGTTTGGCTTGGTTTTGGCTTTCGGTTTGCTTTGACTGGTTGCCCAGCTGCTGCTCCGGCTGCTCCTGCTGCTCAACTGGCCACTGCCACTGCCGCCGCCTTCCCGACCGACGTTTCATTAAGTTATACAATTTAACGCCCTTTTCAGCAGTCGCAGTTCTATTTACATTTGCTTTGGGTCAAATTACACAAATTCTACGGGTGTTGCGGCGACAAAAAGCCATCGAACGGCGGCGTCTGTGTCTCGTTTTCTAAGTCCGTTTGCGTCTGGGTCTTTCCCAAATAAATTTTATACGAACACTACGAAATGCGGTGTTTGCCCAACGACTCTCTCTCTCATTCCCTCTTGGTAATTTAAAACTTTGCTCCTTTGTTTTATCGCCGAGGCAAATATTATTGAACTCGGGGATATTCTCCATTCTCATCAGGCTTTCCAACCAGTCAGCCAGCCAGCCAGCTTAGATTTCCTTCCGCCCTGACCCAATTAGACTGCTACCTGGGCGGTGTGGCTTTGTGTCCAGGTTATAGGCTAAAAAGTTTTTCGCACAAGAAGAAAAACGCCGAGGAAAAGCAAAGCCGAAGACACTGAACCTTTGGCCAATTTTGCCATGCTGCCATTATCAAATTGAATTTCGCATGCAAATTGTTTTCGGTCTTCTAGAAAGCTTTCAAGTTTTATGACACGGAAATTGGCTCTTGCAAGTTTCTGCTTTTGGCCAGGATGCTGCTGCCTTCCCGTCGTCTATGTCCTGGCCTATTCCCGCCCACAAAAATATAGAAAAAAGGGGGAAAAATATCAGTAAAGTGGGCGGCAGTGCAGTGACTCACGTGCTTTTCTTCCCCCTCCCCGGTTTTCCCGCCGCTTTTCCCCTTCACTTTTCCAGCACGTTTTGCACTTTTTAACCTTTCGGCTCGCTCGCTGCTGGCATGCCACACTAATTTCGAGCGCCCAATGCTAATTATGATGTCTTTTACGTGCCAACAAACGCTCAAGTGACTTACCCTTAGCGAAGGGAAGGGAAGGGAAGGGAAGGGAAGGGAAGGGAAGGAGTCGCAGGCTCCACTTAAATATTTATTTTACTGTAAACTCAACCTAAAAACCGTAGACGACGACTGCCAAACCCCATTCAAAATTCAAGTGGGCGTGTTCTGATGACATGCTGCCTGCTTACCTTCGGCACGTAATGCGCTGGGGATTCGCCAGTATTAGCCAGGACTCGCAGGACTCTGAGAGAGCGACTCAAAGGCAGCAAAGGAAATTCAGTAGCAGTGGTAGAGACACAGAAAAAAAAAAAACAATATTAATAACAGAGAGGCAGCCCACAGAGCCCAATCTAGAGGGCCATAATAATACATCAGCTGTGGCAATGCCCCCGCAAGGGGTTGTGCCGAACACTGGCGAGGACATCGAGGACATCATCCCAACCAGGCGGCTAATAGTCCTTCGTACCCCCAACCCCCTTCCCTCTCTTTCTACCCCCGCTTCTCCCCTCTCTCTCTCTCTTTCGCTGACGAACTGAAGCAGGCGGCAGAGTGAACGATCCGGCGAACGAACCGTCGAGCAACGCTTCATTGAAAAGTTTCAGCGTAATGGCTTTTGTTTGGCGTCGACTCGCTGGTAGGAAAAAGCCGGGGAAATGGGAAATGGGGAACGGGGAATGGGTCTTTCTTCCATAGCATTAAGTAATTGATTACATCTCGAGGGACTTTTAAGCGAGCCGAACCAACACGAAATGGCACGACACTATAAACCTCATAAATTTCTATAAAACTTGACTGCTCGGCGAAAATACAGCGTAAATATGTATATATATTTTTTCCCTTTGCTAAATAAGGAGAAAGGGGTTGAGGGGGCAGATTGTGGAAGGGAATGCACAACCAATTTGACTAGCCGTCGACCTTTACCGTGTTTCACCATAAACAATAACCATAATTTAAGTCCCATTCCTTTGAAAGTCAGCGATAATGTGGTTAGTGGAAGGCGAATGTTGCAAAAGGAGGTTGATTGTATCTCTGGAAAGGAAACTATAAGTAGCTTTAGTGGAAGATATATGATATGGCGTTTAATATATTACAGGAAGTGTAGTTTTATTGAAGTAAACAAATTTTAAATCTTGAACGAGATATTGTCATCGCTGCAATATTTATTAGTATTTTTTAAGAGACCTTAGTCTTTTATAATCCCTAAATAAACAAGCTAGAATGAACTAAAGAATTCGAATGGATTTTTTATAATTTGTTCATATTGAACTCAGTTTTCCATTTCCTAAGCTTTTTAACAGAACATTCTGACCTTGTTACCCATTCACCATACCATAGCATATTCCACCTAGATATTTCAATGAACTCCTCCGCTGAACCTCCCATCTTGTCCATCACTCTTTTCTTGCGCAGCTCACTTTCCGTTGTGGATTTTAAATTAAAAACACAGTGAGTTTTGTGCGGGTTGCGGGCTGCCAAACGAAACAAATAAAAACAACGGAAAGAAGACAAACAGCCCCGCCCAGCTGGGGCGGTTAGCCATTTTTATGGCGCCTAATTGCACATCGCTCCCGGAGAGAAAAACGGTAAAGGGAGAGAGGGAGAGTGTGGAGAGGGGAGGGAGAGGAAGAGAGGGAGAGAGGGGAGAGGAGAAACGGTGGACCTAACGTGAAAGGACTTGTGGGGCGGGAAGGACTCGACCGGGCCTCGGCTGTTATAATCATAAAATTGCTTTTGTGGCATACAAACCGGTTATATTGCTCCCGTGTGATAGTCGCCCCCCTCAAAAACCCCCCACCCCTCCCTTCCCTCTGCCCCCCTTTTTTGTCCCTAAGCTCCAGTGCTTCCCTGTCCGACTGCTTCTTCTTCTTCGCTTTCTATACAAATGAAAAATGTTGCGGTTTATTTTCATTTGGAGTTTTTCCCGAGTCCGCGCGCTCTAAACATAATTTGTTGCATTAATGTTGGCCACATTCACGGAAAAACAGAGAATGAGTCCTTCCACACACACACACACACACATAGTTTTTGTTTAATTTCAATGTAAATTGCTTGAGAGGGAAACGAAAATGGGTGGGTTCATGTGTGTATGTGTGTGTTATGCATGTGTGTGTGCCCTGCTAATTGCTTGGAGCCCTTGAGCTAGAAATTTTGCGCATAATTAGTGGCAAATGTGCATATGGAAAATGTGTGTTTGGAAATTGCCCCGAAACCTTTGTATGTGTACTTTGCATACACTGCCCCAACGAGGGTTAAACTCTCAAAAAGGACGAAAACAATTTCACTTTAATCAATGTTAAACTGCCGCCAAGGAGCCATTCCTTCTCCCACTTTCTGCTGAAAAAGTTTTCATAATCATTTTTTCTTTGAGGGGGGAAAACCCAAAGCTGCGGCTGTCAAATTTGCCTGTCACTCCATAAACCTACATTTTATAACTTCAAATGCTAAATGCCCCATAAAATATACAGGCCAAGGCGGGCTAACCGTCCGCCAAGGTGAATGGACAAACATAAAAATGAGAAATAATAATGCCATTGACAAATACAAAGCCATAAATTATAAATGCGAAATGCTTACTTATACACGAAATCTACTTTTCCTGCCGCAGCAGAAGTACAAAATAAAAAAAAATGAAGGAAAAAATACCCAACTGACAAGCGAGGGTGGGAAAGCCAAGGAAAATGGAAAACTGAAAACGCAACAGAAATACAAACCGCAACTTGTTATAAAATTAGTAAAATTTTCTCAGCAAACATTTACATTAACTACGGGGCCCACACACAGAAGTAATCCCCTGGAAGGACCTCCGCCTCCTTCGTCCTCCTGCAAGGACTTCAAAAGACCCATAGAAGCGTAACAAGGAATAGGGAGAAGAAACCAAAGCAGCAGCAAAAATAAATAAAAAGCAAAACGAGACCTGAGCCTGAGTCCCAAAAGTATTAAGAGAGCAAAGCAATTAAAATATGAAAATGTACAACTTTCATCTTTTTGAGCTCATTGCATAAATCATTTCGAATGCCTGACAGGGCATTGTGGGTGGTGGTGGTCCTGCTGTACTAAAGTGGGTGGTGGTTTCCCCCCCCACCCACCTTCTGACATTCAAATTTACTGTGTCGCTTTTGCTACTAATCAGCATAAGTCCTTGCCAAAGCGCACAAATGCTGCCCGGCCAAAAACCGAACAAAAAGTGATTTATTTCCAAATTGCCTCATCTCTCTGAACGTTTCTGCTTCACCTGTAGATACTTTATTCTGAAAATGGGATGGGAGAATCCGGAGGATGGCCACGCCTTCCTGCCACCGACAGTATAGGACATAATTATAATCATTGCGGCCGCGGTCTCAATTGTAATTATAAGTAGAAAACTAAGCCAGCAGGGAGTGAATGTTCGCAGTTCCCCAACAATTTTCCCAATGCCCTCGAGGCTGTGTGCGTTCAAAATTTTACATACAACAACGCGCCCGCCGAGGGAAAATTGCCATTGCGTTGGGCTAAGTACATGGATGCGTGTTGAGGGAATGTCTCTTCATGTCGTCTTCAATTAAAAGTTTGTACAAATTGCCAGCAATTTGTGCGCGACTCGGTTAATTGCCCAGGCCAACTGCTGGAAAAGGTATCATTAGATGGGGGTTTGCCAAAGGTGTTTTGCGCTCACAAAGTTCACAAACTTTGGCGTGAGTGTCAAATATATTTCAATTTTCACATGCAGCTCGTGAAATTTAATTGCTTATGAAGGGAATGAAAATTTAAATCGAACAAAATTCAAAATCCAGCTCAGGCTGTCGAGCACATGCCAAATTTTCATGTTTTCGCCTGATTTTGTTGTTAACTCTCAACTTACATCGTGTAACAAACTAACAAACATGAGAATCAAAAATCAAATTTAAAACCAAAATAATTGAAGTATAGGCAGCAATTTGAACGATGCATATATGTAGTATTATATATATATACTTCACAAATAAATACTCGACACACACACACATGTCGAGTGGTGGGGAAAAGAGGGGATTTCGGGGGTTTGATCCGCCCAAACGAGATGTGCGTATATAAACACAAGTATAACCAATCAAAAATCCAATTAAAATTGAGGAAAATTCGATTTGCATGTAAAATATGGAAAAAAACGAGACGAGAAACGAAAAGCGAAGAGAACTCTCGTTTCGAACGAGAGAGGTTGTGGAGGTGAAAACATAAAAAATATTTGGTATATGTGAAATTGAAAAGCCTGAAAAAAGGGCAGCTCGACACCAGGAGAACTCTGTTAGCATTGGATTGATGTGAATAGGGGATCTGGCACCAAATACAAAAAAAAGAAGCTGCAAAGGCAGAGGGGAAATGCAAATAATAATATAAAACAAATTGTGTTACCTATAAACGTGAGGCATTTGCAAACGGCAAATATTGCAATATATAGTATGTAGTTTGGAATGGAAGGCAATGGCTCACGAATTGATTTGTCTGAAGAAGTAAAGTCCCTTGAATCTGCTTATTGTAAACATAACTTAATTACTTTTCTTCTCTTCTCTATTTTAGGTAAGTCAAAGTTCTCTCTACCAGAAGTTCAAATCTAGCCTTAAGCTCGCAGTAAGTTTGTGATCCACTAACAATATCCACTTAACAGTTTCATAATTATGCCAAAAACTCTTTTCAACTGAATTCCTTAAGAACTTCACTCTGCAACCCTAGAACTTCCTCCTCTCTGTGTTGACTTTTTTAAATAGCTGCTACTGCATCTGTTTTAGCCGCGTTTGAGATGCTTTCCCATAGGGTTAATGCCAACACGGAATTCGGCTTAGTTTGGCTCATTTGTGCATTTGACACTTTCCATTGAATTGGCCAAAAAGCAATTTATTTAGCAAATTATTAAGCACATTACGTATAGAGGCCTCTGTCGATTTAATTAGTTTATTATTTGCTTTACTTTATGTGTGTGGGTGTGTATGTGTGTGTGTGACTTTGGTAAAATTGCGAATTATTATTGTTTAGCTGTTGTTAATAACTTTAGTGACGGCGATTTTTAGCGCGAATACAATTTTAATTGCATATTTCTGTGTGCCCTTTTGCACAATGAGGGTTAGTGTGTGTATGGGTGTGTTTGTATTGGTGTGTGTGTGTTAGTGTGCGGCTGAGTGTTAATTAATTTTGTGCTTGAATCGCCGTCAGTTGCATTTGCAATTGACTGCAAAGTGACCTCCGCATTGAGGATCGCTGCGTCGCCGTTTAATTAGTCCTCAATTTCCAATTAAATATTGCTCTTGCACTAATTAAATTTCACTTTTTGTAGCTCCCCCCGCTCCTCTCTCTCTCTCTTTCTCTCCTCCCTCTTGCACGAACCCATGTAATTTGTACAAAATTAATTAGAAATGTCCCCGCCCAGCTTTCTCCTCTTTCACTCATCTCGAATCGACTCGAAGTGAGGGCGAGCACGCAAAATCAAATCAGAGACTGTCGCTGAAAGCGTGGCTAAGAAAAATAACTCAAGGTAAATAAATAATTGAATTCATTAGGCAAATGAAAAATCCCGACACGAAGACCCCAAAGGATTCGAAGGATACAGAACACAAGGCAAAGGCTGGCGAAGGAGTAGTCCGCGTATTGACCCAAATCCGTTGGACAACAAGACAGTCGCCTGTCAGAGCTGTTAAAAACGTAAACACAAATAAAATACATTGTTTACCCATAGAAACACACACACACACATAGAACACACATGACACCAGTGTTTCCAAAGGACATTACCTGCGTCACGCCCTTCTCGAGTTCACCGTTCGCCTTTACGGCTGCTCATTAGTGACGAAAATCGAACAACTGAGCTAAAAACTAACAACGAAAACAAGCCACACACTCTCACATACAGACACACACACACATACACGCCCCATCAAAGGATCCAGGATTCAGAATGACGACGATGTCGAAAGAAGGAGGCGCTGACAAAAATACGAAAAATAACAATGGCAGCGACAAGGAAGCAAACAATACGACAAAAATAATACTGACAGGGACAGGTAGATAAATATAGAAGGAGAAGGGCTGTGCGGACAGGACGCAGGACGAATGGGGCATAACAACAACCATAATAATAATGAAGCACACACACACCCACACACACAACGCCATTGTGGCCACATTAAAGGTGTGTGAGCTGTGGTTAGGAGGTTTTTCCTCTCAGTTCCTCCAACTCGTTATACCCTTTGCAAGAGGTATTATAAATTTAGGAAAATATTATAAATTCAATTCCAACCTTATAAGTAAGGTATATATATTCCTGATCAAAAATATTAGAAATGCTAGTTTCAATGACGAAATCATAGATCGTAAACGGACCAACCAAAAAGCCAATCCCACACATATTTCTTCTGTTCGAAAAAATGTTCCTAACTTTTTGGAACCACAATTCCTTTTTTTATTTTTTAAGGATTTTAAGTATTTTAAAATTATTATACCTTATGAAACATATTTATCATGAAATTGTATTAAACAAATCATTAGAATATCATAATGGTATTTCACAAGGGTATATAAAACCTCAGCGTTTCCAGGATATCTCCCTTTATCGTCTGGATTTTTCGTTAGTTTCAGGTTAACAAAAGCAGCGCCAGAGGGTTGTTAACCCAGCCAAGTTAACAGGAGAGGGAAGATGGGTTCGAAAGGGGAGGCGAAATTATTGATTCTAGAACGTGTAATCATTGAGATGAAATGTCACAACGGTCGCAGCTGCGGATGTGGAAGCGACGAATATGTATCTCATTAGGTTGCGATGCCCGCTTGATGGATGTTATCCAATTATCTAGCATAAATACAGCAGCAAATCCCTGACAAGCACTAAGAATATTTCCACACGAAATTGCATGGCAGCCATGAAACAGAAACAAAACAGTAGAGTTAAGGGACTGGGGAGTGGAGTTTTGGTAGCTGCTACACGCTTCATTATGCAGCAAATTAGGCCCGAGATGCGGGGAGGAAAACTGTGGGATGGAATGCCTGGCAGCCCGAAAGGCTGGAAGCCCGAGATGATGAAACGAAATTATGCATTATGCATGGAAAACATGCAGTGCCAGCAGGCCAGATCCTGCCGCAGCAACCAGGACCCATTACACGTCAAGACGCCATGGCAAACTTACCCACCTGTGCGTCCCTGTGTGTTACCCTTGCACCCTTGCAACAACTCCCTGCTTCTAACTTTATTATTAAATCCGAAAACTTAAATGCAGAGAGGCGAACGAGCTGCTGAGCTGAGCTCTCCGGAGTGCACTCAGACTACAGTGAGTTATTAACACGCCTTGCCACATTTGCTGCCGAGCTAATGTGGCTTGGTTTAGTGGCTGCCCCACCAGCCACCAGCTACTGCCACTGCACCACCCTCTTGCAACCACCACCACCACCCGAAAACCCCCTTTCAAAAACCCTGTCTCCATTTCGGGGCCATGCTCCTGTGCCTGTCATTATGCTAAACTAAACGGCTGGCAGTGCTAGAATTTGCACCCGCAACCAGGATGCCTCATGCTTCATGCCACTTTCCCACTTGCCACGCCCCCCCCTTTCACCCTCCACCCCCTTCTGGTTGCACGTGCTTTTGCCAGGTATAACGGTAACATTTCCGTTGCAGCTTCCGCCGCTGCGAGCGCTTTATAATTATTTCGCCTGGCGGGCCTCCAGTTGATGGCATATGCTGCCTGTTGCCTGGATTGTCAGGACCTGTACGTGTTGCATACTGCACTAGTGTTAGTGCGAGTGTGTGTGTGTGAGTTATAAGCTTCATTAAGCATATGTACAGCACGTTGTAAGCTTTCCTCTGTGTGCATGTGTGTGAGTGTGTGCTGCTGCAATTAAGCATATTTAGCATAAGGATTTGTCATTTACGCTAAACTCACTTCCACTGGCAGATAGTTTTGGCCAAAAATAGATAATTAAACGTGGCTTGGGCAAGACAAGAGGGTTAATTAACGGCTCTTTAATGGCAGGTACTCTTGAAATCTGGATTGGATTACCCTCTTCAATTTTAAAGCCACTCTGGCTGACATTTCTATTAAAATCCACCAGCCCATGGTAGCCTCAAATTGCTTTGACCTTTGAACACCAGATGGGGTTCCCTCCCACCTTCCCACTCCCCTTCCAACCCCCTCACCCTCTATAAACTCATAACTCTCCGGCTGCGAAGCGAAAAAATTCCTCCACACGCACATTAAGTCACGTTTTCGCACCATTAACCCATAAAGAACGAGGAGGCGAGAAGGCGACACTGGCGAAAGCAGCTCAAGATTTACAAATATTGAACGTTTTTTCCTCTCTCTCTGGTTGCTCTGCTGGCTTTCAAGTCGTAAAGCAGTCACAAGCATATTTTATAGATTTTAATATGCGCGCTACATAACAAAAAAAAAAAAAAAAAAACGAACGCAACCCTCCTACGCTTGACTTTTAAATTCACGCCGAAAAGTAGGCAAAAGCCAAAGGCCTTCTTCTTTTTACAGGCAGGTTTTTTCCCATTCACCCTTGTCAGACTTCCGCGTTCCGTTTAGTGACTTTTTTCCCTTCGAGTTCTCTGCCCTCTGACAGAGTGTCAACGTGCCGGGGTTTTGGCCAAGTATGCGAGTGTATGCGAGTGTGTGTGTGTTGAAAAAAGCCAGCTTGATAAGGGTTTATCAATGCGACACAGTAACTTAGTGATTTACTCGTGTGTGCGTTGAATTTTTTTTTAATTTTGGAAATTGAAAAAGTGACTTTTGCTTTTCAGACTTTATATCCTCGGGGAATCATGAGGGGATGAGGAGGATGAGGAGGTCTTGCCTCCATCCCATAAATGTGATTGAAGGCTCAGATGAGGTTTAAGTTTAGTAGTTGTATCAATGTGTACTTTCTCTTTCCTCTCGCTGGCAGCAATTTGCCTTAATTGTCATTACCATTGATTGCATTTTGGCTGTACTCTACAATCTACAATCTACAATCAACCATCTACCATTTACCATTTACTATCGTCTTCCTGCGCCAACTAACATTTCAATCTGCCAGCCCACAAAGTTGCCAAAAATTGTTGTGGCTTAGCACATCCCTTCCGCCTTCCACACACACACACACCGAAAATATTGTGGGGAAAAGCGCTTTTCATCTTATGAAATCATTTTTGGCTTTCAAGGATTTCTGAGCCCAAAAGCGAACGAAAGATACACCTGGCCGTGCTATTTAAAATAAATAACACATACGAGCATACTACATATCCACCCACTCGCATCGAAAAAGCAAATAAATTGGTTTCGTAACCGCAAAAGCCAAACGGGGGGCGGGGCACTCACTTTCTCACATCAATTCAATTCAATCAGACATCAAGCATATACAATTTTCACTCGCAACACAAGAATTATACAATCAATGGCTTGCCAGCAAGCACAGACTTTTGCCCCCTTTTCGTTAACCCAAACTGAACCGATTCTGAACCCAAACCAAACCCGAACCGAAGCTTAACCCCCTGGAATCCTGGCAGGTATCTGGCTGGAGAGGAAATAAAATGCGGCAGGCACGTTGCAACACTATTACTTATTTCGCCGGGCTCGCAGACAGGCAGGCGCAGACGACAAGGACGACGTCTGACTGAAATGAACTACGTTTGTTTGTGATTGTGCGGCTGTGCGCAGGTGGAAAAACTGCTGCTGCTGCTGCTGGGAAAGCAGGTGCTTTTCCCAACTCCTCGGGGGGCTGGCAGTCCAAAAATGCAATAATCTTTCAGCGCCGTCGTCGTCAACGTTTAAACGTGACTTTTAAGCATGATGTTGTAATATTTTAACTTGACTAAAAAGAAGGGAAGGTGGGAGTTGAAAAGAAGGAGGAAGGGAAAGAAATGGGAGGGTTGGATCCTCCATTGTGTGCGGCTGCGAAATTGTTACAAATGCCCCCAGCGTGCATTTTATGGCCAGTGCGATAAATAAAATGTTGCAACAAACGGGGAGCACACTCACACACACACACACCCAAACACACATAGACCAGAAATATGTGCAAATAATATGGGGGAGCTCTTTGGTAAGGGAAAGGTATAGAAATAGTCCTGCTCCTGGATCCTAGAACCTGGCAGGCAGTCAGACAAACAATAACATAAATTTCGTTAGCTATTTTATTTTTTACCCCTCCCAGCTGTGTGTATGTGTGTGTGCCAAGTAATTGTGCAATATGTTTTAGAGGCTGGCAGGAAAGGGCCTTGACCAGGATGCGGAGTTGCTTACTGGTCGCTAAGTAGTCAAAGTCAACGAAGATATCCTGCAGCCAGGACCCAGTACTTTGGGTTTAAAGAGATGGAAGAGCAGGTTAAATGTGCGTTAAATTGCTAAGCGTTTTGCCAACTTTGTCGGCCATTACAATTACCGCTGGCAGTTTCTCTTGGCCCGGCTCTTCATCATATCCACTGCCGTTTTGTCTTGCCCTCCATGCGTAATTGTAATTGCAAGATTCCCCCGCGCCACCCAGAAGACGCTCTACAACCCCATCTATCTGTCTTGGCCAAAAGCTTAGACAAGTTTGCTGCTAAGCCAACATAAGTCCCGAAAGCATTTCATATACCAAAACGGAAAAGGCAACAAACTGCGAAACTTGTGTTAGTGTATTTGCCCGAATGATTGTGTAGCTTAGGGTGGACCCTTTTTAAGGTTTAAATAGACAACTAAACGTTGTAAAAAAAATAAAAGTCATAATGATAATCCACAAAATATTTAAGGAATGGAAACACTGCGTATGAGTGATATTTCTTAAATTTCTAATATAATATTATATTATCATCTTTTAAACAACTTAGGTCCACCCTACCGTATCGGTGTGTATTTGTGTGTGTTTCAGTCCGTTTCTGTTGTTTTCGTTGTGGTGTTTGTCTTAGTTAAATTCCGAAAGGCGTAACGGGTAACGAGCGGGGCGCGGGTGCATTGAGTGCGGCTTAAGTGTTCATCGACTCAACCGCAGCAGAAACTCTGCTTCGTACGGAGGTCCTTTTCCCCAACCCCCAACCCCCCAACCCGTATCTCCGCCCCCTCAACACTCCACCGCCCAGCTGTCAATAGCCTGAGTCTGCTGCAAGTTCAATTAATTGCGCGCAACGAACAAACAAACAAACAGCAACAACTACAACAACTACAGCAACAAGGAAAAGCAACCACAAAAATTAAATTAAAGTAGAGCGCACCACCTTCCTCCCCTCAATCATTCTGTTTCCCTCTCTCTCAATCTACCCTTCTCTTTTCGCCCTACCCCTTCGTGTAAATGAGTGATGTGCATGAAGAGCGCTAAAACACTTTTGTTTGCCTGTGTGAGTGCACATGTGTGTATGTGCTTGTGTTTGTGTTTGAGGCTAGATGAAGACGTATGGTTATTGTGATGACTCTTGGAAAATTGATAAATATTGCAAAACGCACTAACACACACACACACATACACACCCAATCTGTGAGACAGAGAGAGTGGGAGAAAATATAATTTAATTAAAATGTTTTATGTAAGACATGTTTATTGAAGCATTTTCTCTTAAAACTTCCCAAAGCAATTTGATTGACGGACTTGATTTCGTTGTTGCTGTTGCAATGTCCTTTATCCTCCTCCCTCGATTGTTGTTTGTTGATTTTATTTGTTGATTTGTGGCATCAGCTGCTGTCAAGGTGTTGAAGAGTGTTCTACGCCTGAAGTTTTGCATCGATTTGCTACTGGAACAGCTTTGTTTTCCAAGAGTTAAGTCAGGCAATATATTTTCAATTATGTATGGAAGACTTTGTTTGTTCCGATCCGAAAAGGACTTCTAGCTTAGAATAATCTGCTAAAACCTTTCCTATTAAGGTTCATATAAACTATTGTGGTAATTAATAATAATCATTGGCCTTAGGTCTTTGTGTATTGCTACCATCTAGACTTAAACTATACTTTTATTGAATATCGATATATAATCACCATTATTTCCGTATATACGCATATGCCATGTGTTGTTGTCGTGTAATTTAAAATATTTCCTCAATTCTTTATTACGTATCAGCAAACGAATAATATTATCTTCACCAATCAGTGTTTAAAGAAAACTCAACCAAATCAAACTTTGATGCTCTTAAATATCAGACAATATTTACCCGTATATATATTTTTAATTTAATACAATTTTAGCAGATTTTTCGATTCCATTCTAACTCCCGAATTTCCCTCCCACGCATATTTATCTTAATTAAATTTTCTGTTTATTTTTCCCCGATAAAATTTTATACCTCTGTGTTGTTGTTTTTCGATGTTGTGCGTACAGTTGACCACTGAAAATAATCGACACAATTCAGGAAAGATTTAAACAATTATGCTAAATGTTGTGTTATATCTACTCTTATTTACGTATCTCTTCGAGAGACTTGCCGCAAAACTTTAAATAGCAATTTTGTATTGTTGTGCCACGTAAACATTTGTTGTGCATTATTTTCATGTTGCTCTTTTCCGTAGTATAAATACAAAAAAAATATATAATAAAAAACCTGGTCATTTAAAACAGCAAAAAATCAATTAATTAACAGTATGCAACAACATTTCAAAAGTAAATATTTTACTGCAAAAAACTCACGTTCAATCAGAAAACCCCAAACAACAACAGAGATTATAAAACTTTATTTATTCTTACTTTTCTCTTTCTTTTTTGCTCTTCTCTTTTTTTTGCAAAACTTTGAAAAACACCGAAATACGAATACCAAAATATATTAACACAAATTTAGCTATCGCCCTGAGAAACATGGAGATGTCTGCGTTCAACTAAAGACGGCGCTTACAATGGAAACTTGGAAAATCACTCCGATTCTTGTTACCAATTAACTCTACGATTGCTTAATAAAAGAGGAGAACGCAGAGCAAACGTCCCTTAATGTAAATCTGAGCTTTTAAGGCATCAAAGTTTGTTAATGTTAACAGTTTCATTAAGCCGTCATAAAGTTAAAAGTTTAAAAGTCGTGCCTCAAGTAGGAAGAGCCTTAAGCCGTCGAGTTCAAACCGAAACAATATGCTGAAATTCCTTATTCCAACAACACTACAGGGATATAAATAATAATCTTTAATAAATATATTTATTGATTAAGTTAACATTTCAAGAATGATCCAATCGCGAGCATTAAACAAATAGCACGGTACAAAAGTTACTAAATCAAACAACAAAAGCAGATTAGCTCTTACAATTCAACCAAAAAGTAAGCTTTCACATATTTTATACAATTTACCAGTAAGATATCTTTTTATTAGATTTAATTCGAGTAAAGCATATAATAATTCAGGGAAATTACGGCCAGACCTTTTGAAAATCTCCAACGGAGTTATAAAAACGAAGAAGACCATATAATTATACAAGCGAATGCAGGACAACCTCTGTCTAGCGCTCATAAACTTTAAATTCCGCTTTATCGTGAGTTGCCCCTTATTATACACACGTATCTGTATATAAATGAAATAAAAAACAAATCTGAACACACATAAACGAGAGCCACAAAGGGGACATTCTCCGGGTGACATTTTCCATTTTCCGTCGCCCGGCTTTTTTCGCTGCTCTTTTCCTTGAAACATTTCACGTGAACTGCGGACACTTTTATGCGTTTGAAATGAAAATGCCATGTGCCATTAACATTATCCCTGACGCGTCACTACTTAAAATAAAAATTTCTATATTTTTTACACATTTATTTATATCAAAAGGAGCAACGACAACGACAACGACGACGACGTCGACGACGAAGAGCACCTTTTGGTCGTCGGTCGCCTTTTATAGCCAATTTCTGGTTACCCACAGTGTGCAGCCAATTTCATGTCAAGCTGCAGCCGCAGCAGAACCAGCGCAAAATGATAATCCCGGGGTCATAAAAAATTTTTACTTTATATTGACTTTTAGTGCGATAGTCAAGCCAGCGGAAAAAAGCGGAGACAAGGTGCACATGAAATGTTAATGGCTTGTCAAGATTGCCTTTCCAAGTGCCGGCTTTCTGGATTCTGTAGGTGAAGATACCGAATTTATCACCGGTTGCAAAAACGAAATGCAAATCTTTTCCAACGAACAAGGCACGTCTCGAAATAACAAAGAGTTTAGAAATCATGTTGTTAATGGTAAATGGTTTATTGAAATTCCCTTTTACATAAAACAGAAAGCTTACGAACCTTCGTTATTTTTAAAGTAAAGAATATTTTATTCAACTCAAGAAAACCTAAATGGCAATCTTCCAGTCTCTTTCTTCAGCCACTCAGAAAGTCTGAGAAAAGTTTATCCCTTTCAATATTAATTAACACTTCAATACCACAGCGGCGAAGACAAAGTTTCTGCCTTCTTCCTATTTCCGCTCGGTCTGTCTTTGACTTTTGGCCCTGGCCAAACAAAAACTTTTCTGCCTAAAAATGTGACTATGAAAATGTCTGGCACTGCAGCCGCACGCAAATTCACGCTGACACTAATTAACAATTAGGCGCATTTTAGCGGCTTCTACCCATTTCCAATTCCCCGGAATCAGAGTGGCTTAACTTTTGAACTACTTACAAGCCTAATAACTAATTTGCTTCCAACTTTGGTCTTGCCTCAAGACCAAGCAAAGCTCTCTCTTTCACCAGAATTTGTTTAAGAATTTTCGAGTTTGTCCCCAGCCTATAGTCGAGTTTTACGCTTATTACAGAAGAATTTCAAACTGACAAATAAACTCGGAGCTCAAAGTCGCCGGAAGGAGGCCCAAAGGATTCGCGCAACAATGACAACAAAGGCGAAAAGAGCACCGAGCACAGAGCAGTTTTCAGAGCCCCAGGAAGCTGGTGCTGAGTTATCTCTAGTCATATTTAAACGTCAGAACTGGGGAGACTTTTGACAATTGCCACACAATTGTCGAGCGACGACGACACCAAATGTTTGCCGGCGACGCCGCCGCTGAGGGACTCATAAAGGGAGCATTTAGCTTATTTGCTGTATAAATACTGACACCTCCGCTTGCTGTGCAGGGATGACTATCGAGACTGGCAGGCTTTCAGTCTGTCTGAGGGTCATAAAAACGGGATGTGCCTGCAGGCACACTTGGCCACCGAGAGGCAAGGCAATTGCCGGCAATATTGATGGGGCAGCATAACATTTGCAACATCTGATCCCAGTGATTGGGCTCAGCATATGGCGTAAGAATTGATTGTGCCATGGAGTCATTTACATTTTAATCAAAGCTTTCAGAGAGGATGAATTTCCCAACCCCCAAGCTCATGTTTCTGGAATATTTTTACATTAGCCTCGTTACATGTCAAATGAGTGTCACTAATTACATATTAATTAGTTTCCTTTTACCAGTCACTCGCTTTTCCACTCCCCCTTAAAGCACATCATCAATCAAACGGGAGTGCTCTAATAAAATGTATAGAAAAATGTAAATGAAAAACTACTCGAGGCTCAGTGGAGAAGTGCCGCCTGCTTAAATCAATGTATATATACATAATTCTAATTAAATTTTCATTAGAAGCTGTTGAGAACACCGGGCATATCAGCCTGAAGAGCCTGATGAACTGTTGGGCAGCATTAAGTATACGATTTGGTGCTCATTTACCCATTTCCTGCCTAAGTAATTACAATTTCAATAATTTATAGCAGAATAAACGTGGTCAGACGAGATACAAACACATAAATACGGAATGGAAGTGAATGAGGGGGATTTCGTTTTCAATCAATTTTTGCCAAGCAAATATTATTCCAAGCCCAGCACTCATCTTCCACAAAGTTTTGTAATTATAACGAGGAGCTCGAAAATCCCCACAAAATAATTAATAACTTAAACATATTTACATAGCATTTTGAGCCATCTGCAGTAATCAGATTAAGACATTTTCAGATATGAATTGGTCGCATTACGGCAGGATCTTCATTTGTAGCTGCCCAGTTGCTCCTCCAGAATGCTGGCTAAGCTGTGAAAATTAATGGAGTATTTATTTGTTTGCTTAATGATTTATTAGCTGCAATGGGATAGTAAGCAAAGGGTTCACAAGATTGATTCTAATCCCCCGGGAAAGGCAGCTGTCTTGGGCAGCAGAGAAATTTATACTTAATGCGCACACCTGATTCGCCAGAGATCTCGTCTCGTCTCCAGAAATTTATTCAAATGGCCCCACCTGTCCACTTGGCGGCAGAACTAATCCTCAGACGCTCATTAGCAGCCATTAAACGTCAATTTACATGTCAATTGGCAGCAGTGCCCAGGCATCCAGTCAAAGGAAGCCAGCCAGTACAGTGAAAAAATGCAAGACGAACGAAGAGTGGAGGGGGTTTTCAGGGACACATGAGCTTTGGGCTTTGACTCTCGCTTTGTCAGCGACTTTGTGTTTAGTTTTTTTTGCAGTCCTCTGGCGCCGCTGTCTCCACATTTTTTGTATTATTCATAGACGCGACTGGCTTTTTCACCTCTAGCCGGGACTTAAAATACAATTATTTTCCCCTGGAGAGGGGAAAAGCGCTGAAGATGCAGCTGGATGTTGGAACGTTGGCTGGTGGAGTGCTGGATGTTGGATGATGGTGGCTGGCTGGGAAGATAAGCAAAAACATAACGTGCAACAATTAGTGGCCTGTCCTTGTCGTCTCCTCCGGCGCAGCACATGTACAAAAGTTGCCATGTGGTTAGCTAATTTAATTTGGCTTTCTTTTTGCCGCCCGTCGCCGTCACCGTTGCCTCTTTCTCCGTTTGGCTTTCGCTTTGGCTGTGTGGCATCAAAGACAACGACACGTTAATGACTTCTTTTGCCGTGGCAACACGAAACCAGGGGGCAGGCATAAAAATAAAATCTAAAAACTGCCACACACACATGGCTAGCAAAGGCAAAGGCAAAGGAATCACGAGGACGAAGGACCCCGGACCAGGAGCCACTTAACTTGTCTATATGAGCCTAATGGCCTTTAATATTATTTTCACTGCTCTTTCCTTCAGCTCAGAGACCGAAAAAAAGTTGCAAAAAAAAACAGGCAGAGAGAAGAAAATAAAGGGAAAAAGAGGGAGAGAGAGAGCAGCCAAAAGGGAATCTGAAAGCCCTGTGTGCATTTTATCCCTGCCGGTCTGTGTCGTTGTGCCCCAGGTAATTGTAGAAAATTGCTGCAACGCCAGGCTAAACATTGTGCAAATCCTTTTGTCCTGCCACCCTAACCTTCCCTTCCCCCTTCTTCTTCTTATCCCTCTCGTTTTTTTGTTGTATTTTTTTGGCCGCAACTGTTAACAGCCAGTTGAACTATGCCATTTCATATGTACAACAGCAGGCGCCGCAAAGTATGCTGCACTATTTTTACCTTGTCCTGCCCTCCGTTTCAACGTGCTTTACATTTTTATTAAGCCAACCCTTCCACAGCCACTGCCACAGCCACTTTTAGAGTTCCCTTTACCCTTCTTCTTGTTGTTGTTTAGCATGCCAGGGGCGTTGTTTGGCTTATTGCACGTGCTTGGGAGAGGGTCACTGGATAGGAAAGGATAGGATAGAAGAGGACAGGAACGGAACGGAACCCAAATGCCATTAGGCTTAACCCCGGACACAAGACAATTGCCTGCAGGCCATGTGCATGGGTCCAACGTGTCGTATTAGTTATTTTCTACTTCGATTGCTTTTGCCACTTTAACGCGACAGCAGCAGCTGGGGCGGACTGGCTGGCTGTCTGTGGCAAGTGTTTTGCCAATTATGTGACGCTCAATTTTCGATATGATACGAGTGCGAATGCGAGACGCTGGGTGTCCTTGCCCCCTGCAGCTTATATCCTTTTTGAAACCGAAAAAAATGTGAAATTGAGAATTGAGAAATCCAGAAATCCAGAAATCGAGAGGGTGAAACTACAGCTGTATGTGTGTGCCATCCATTTGCCAGTAGATATTGATTAGATTCTAGTGAATCTCCTGCTGATCACCAAATAACCCACCCACCACCATCATCTATCGCTCACCCCTCCCCCTAGTTTTTAACCTAAACTCTAAGTACTTTTAAGCCATACTTCCCATTTCCTCATGCTCGCCGTAATTTTTACCAACTCTTTTTTCAAGTAGTGGCTAGCGTGTTCAATTACCTTTCGATGTCTATCCTTAAATTAGTAGCTCTGTGCGTGGCCAGCTTGTAAGTGTGTGTGCGAGACGGTTTGCTTGTGTGTGCGTGTGCGTGTCTGTTTTATATATATATATAAATATACATACCTATATATTACGTATATGAATAGCTAATTTCAATTCTTGTAAGTTGTAAGTTAAACAAAGAACAAATTGTACGACAATTTTAACTAAATATCACCCATTTTTATCTTCTTTTCTTTCCTTTTTATGTAACACTTGTTCGTGCTCTATATCAAATATATATGATTGAAACGAAAAAAAAAATATGAATACATCAAAATTGGCAAAATTGGAAAACTGACAATTCTTCTACTTATTATTTTCAAAAAACTGATTTGACTTTTTTTGTGGTTTTATTCGTATTGTTTTTGATTTGATTCGGTTTTTTTCATATCGAAATTTCTAACTTCTTGATGCAACAATTTCAACAAAAAAAAAATTTGTTCCGCTTATAAAATCGAAATTTGTACTCCCTATTCCCACCAAAAAAAAAAAAAAAAAACAAAACCTAACCACATTAATAAATGTTGTAATTGTATTTGCTCTATTGGTGCTCAAACTATCCACCCAAACACCAACGAATTTCTCCTTAAATAAATGTTGTTGCTTTATACTTTTCTTTGGGTATTTTGCGCCTGTTGAAATTTTTTGAAAAATTACCAAACCAAAAAAAACAATTACGTAAATGTGCCTGCTGCGTTCGTTACTCGTTACAAAAAAAAAATGTTGCGTAATGTGTAACCCTGTTGCATTTACATCTCTCTTTATACGACACACTTACATATTATGATCGAAAATCTATGTTTTTTGCGTATTCATTTTCCGGATTTCACTTTGATTTGATGCGAATTTTCTCTGGCTATGGCTTCTTGATTGAAAATGTATCATTTTCACACACCAAAAAACAAACACGATCGAACACACACTGCCACCCACGAAAAACAAACAAAACAAACATACAAACAAACATATTGCCACTTGTCCATTTTGCCGTCTCTTTTGGTGCAACAAAATTGAAATCAAAATCGTAAATCAATCGTAATCAATCAAAATCAATCGGATCGATCGAACCACATGACATGACATGAAACATGAACAAACCCGAAACAAAAACAGAGCATTTAGATCGCAAGCTGTTCGTTGGCATGCTCAGCAAACAACAGACCGAAGACGATGTTAGACAAATCTTCCATCCGTTCGGCACTATAGAGGAGTGCACCATCCTTCGCGGCCCGGACGGAGCTAGCAAAGGTGAGTACCGTTATATCTTTAACCTATATATTACTATACCCTATCTACAGCTTTACCCACCTTTGATTCCCACCCAAGATACTGTTCATATCAAGTATACGTAACGTGTTCGGCTCGTTATCTGTTGTATTTCCAGTTATTTGGTTAATGATAAGATTTTGTTGGTCGTTTTTTGGCATTAGCTTGGTTTGTGTGTAGACGTGCTAAGAGTATTTTAGATTAAAACCCGGCTTACTCCTTACGGTAAAGCTTGTGAAATTATTAGCTGCAAATTTGTCATTGAAATAATAATGATGGATTGACCAAAAGTTGCATTCAATTTGGGTATACTAAATATACTTAATATGTGAGCCTCTGTATCAGTCTTTAAATTAATTTATTATACTTAAAACTCTCTTGATTTTATTTAGGAGTAACTGCCCAAAAACATCTTTCATCTGTAGGAATATTAAGTATACGTAAAATCTGTGTTTTGCTTCAACTTGAGTTTTTTTTAGGTTTTCCAACTAAATTAAAACTTATGCCATTATTGACTCCAAACTTCTCGTGCAGCGAGAACTGATAAACTGAAGCACTGAGTTCCCGTGGCCAACTGATAATGCCCCATGTCGAAATGTGGGCAGCTGTGCAACGAGCCAAATAATCATCGCAAACATAACCATAACAATTACGCAGCTTTTGGGGCAGATTGGGGGGCCTTGAGGTGGCATAAAATAAAAATCGGGTAAACAGTTCAATTAAAGTTGTTTGCTTTTGGCAGCGTTGCTCGTTTCACACGCTGGCCATTTGCATTTGTATGCGGCATTTGCAAGTAAAAATACGCGCGCACACACACACATGCACAAAGCAAACAAATGGTGTATAAAAAATGAAAGAGACGGAGATAGAGGCAGTGGGAAGTTTCGTTTGTTTTAATATGCAAGTAACTTTTTTAACAATAACATTCCATTTTATTATGTCAAAAGTTTTGGTTTTACAAATACACACACAGACAGACGCACAAATACATTGGCAAACACTCGGGACTGTGAGTGTAATTGTGTCTTTGTTATATATTTTTATTTTGCTTACATTTGCAACATTTTTGACTGCCGCCTTTTGTCGTCCTCATCGAGTCGAGTGTGTGTGTGCGGGTGTGTGCGTGTGTATTTCCATGTTAATGTTTGTTATTGTTGTTCTTTTGTTGGCGTTTATTGTTGCCATTTTGATATGCATGAAAAGGCAGCGGCGTCGGCGGTCGAAAGGGGGCGTGGCACATCGGCCATGTGACACTTTGCATAGGAACCAATGTTCAGGGGTATTTATTATTATTTTTTGGTTTGTTTTTGTATACTCAACTGTTTTTGTTTTTTCCCTTGTTTATTTGTTTATGAGTTGGGATCTGCACTTAGGCATTAGAAAAAGGAAGTATGGGGCACTGAGATTTTTTATTTCCGCGACAGCCATCAATTTCAAATCAAATTGATGCCTGAAATTTACGCAAATTTGAATAGCTGAAATATCTTACGAATATATGTGCATATATTTTCCCGCATTTCGCTGAGGAATGTCATACGAATCGAAGACAAAGCAGCGACATAATTTGATACAAATTTTCATTTTTCTTTCTTGCTTTTCGCGCTTTTCACTTCCGGTTGAACGGGAAAACTTGTTGTTGATGTCGTCGCCCTTCAACTTCGACAGTGGCTGCGTGCAAAGCCGCGAAAACTGTCAGTCGATGTGGTTGAAAATTGGGGCGAGAGAAGTGGTGAACGATGTGGGGGGTTGGGTTTGGAAAATTGCCAGGAGGGGTTGGATGATTGCGGCTCTTGCGGCTGCGATGCCAACATATCATTCTTCATTAAAATGCGCTTCAAAGTCAGCTCAACCGGCGCTCCTTTTTCGGAGTCGCAGTTGGTGTTAGGAAAGTGACAGGCGCTAGCCTGTGTAAGTGCCAAAATCCATCAACGTCAATGCCTTCCTTCACTTCTTCTCCTCCTCCTTTCCCTTCGCACTTTTCCCGCTTTCCACTTTTCCGAATTATATTCAAAGAAAATCGACTGAGTGAGGAGAAGTGGAGAGGTGAGGAGCGGGGTAATGAGGAATGAACATTGACTGACTGGGCGAACTGCAAATGTATGCAAATGATGATGCATGTGGCAGCGAAATGCGGTGACGCCGATTCCGAGGGGCGAACAATAATAACCCCCGTCGCAGTCGCCGATGTCTGTGCGGCTGACAGGCCACGGGAATAAGCGCAACCATCATGTTAAATTATGCAAATTCGATTTCAGTGAGTGAATGAAATGAAACGAGGTAAAGGAAAGGTTTTTCTGGCCGGGGACTTGGGCTGGGCTGACTTTGAAACTTTTGCCCAGCACACAAAACACAAAGCATGTGGTGCGGCACTGGAAGAAAAGTGTAGCCACAAAATAAAGTAGCTTTCTGAAGGAAGGAATATGATAGGGCATTTTTACCAATTAATTAGAATAGGCAATAGAAAGGTTTGTCGAATGAAATCTTTATCGCTTTCATCACTTAATTCAAGTAGTTATTTTATAAATTTTATTCAGGGTAATCAATAAAATTATATAAACGATTTTCAAAATTTAAAAATGAAAAGAAAAAATAAGAAATATGAAGCTACATTTTTTATTGCAGAAACATTCAAGGGAAAAACTACTTTACTTTTACCTATTTATACATTTGGAACTGAACATGTTTTATATTCTTATTCGAATTATTAAAAGGATATTCTGGATTGAAAAATTCAAACATAAGTAGTCCACAAAATCGACTAACATTTCCTATGCTTTAAGGGTCATTATTCCTATGGGTTGTGTTTCAACCGAATATTATAATATCTCCGGGTGTATTGATGTGGCGGAGGGTAAAAATTTGCAGCTTGACAATGGCAGGACCACAGGCAGCAGCCAGGAGCCAGGAGGCAAGAGCCGGTATTCAGGAGCCAGGAGCGAGTATCCAGGAGGCAGAAGACGAGACAGGCTGGCGGCTCATTTGATTAGAATATTCATGCATGCACTTCATTGTCATCAAGGCTGGCAGGCAGCAAAGTTGTCATCTCGTCCTAGGTCTTGTCATCTGTGCAATCAACACAATTGTGTGTCTCCGCCGTCCCGTCGTCCTTTTGTCTCCTTCGTCCCTTTGGTTCCTTGGGTTCCTTTGTCCCGCTCTCCGTCTGCCCCGCTGCCCTTTGACCCCTCGTCCCGCTACACCACCCAATCGCCGGTAATCAAAGCTGGCATGTGCGTGTATATGAGCAGCAGCAGAAGTTGCAACGGGTGTCGTCTAGTGGCGGATTCGAGCATTTTGCATAAGTAGCCGCATGAGTGTGGAGAACGGCTGAACGGCTCCTGTTGCTGACATAAGTTGGCATTGAATGCCTTTCCCCTTCGTCTGGCTTAAAGCGCTTTTGGGCCTAATCACTGCGACTGGGAGCTGTCATTAGGTAATTGTAATCGAGGTCGAAACCCGGCACTCTGCTGAGTTACCGTTTCGCTAACCAAAAGGACCGGGTCAGCACTCAATTAGTTTTGGGGAACAAAATACGTACACTCTATTTACCCAGATTTAAATTGGATCTTCAAGTGAAAACCTTGAGTCAATCGACGCACTCAATTGATGGCATTGTCAAGTTGTGCTGCCAAAAACATAAATTGAATTAAAACGTCGTTTTAGATTCGAAATTAATTCGAAATGTCTCGCTTTGTCAAATTAACTTTTAATTGCCGCAGAAGCCAACAAAGAGAGACCTCCGCTCCGAGTCGTCGTCTTGCAGCTGACACACAAAAACAAATTCCAATTAATATGGCGAACGCACACACGTATAGTTGTATATACGTATACGTATATACTGCGCACACCTATACACACTCATAAATACCTGGGCGGCTGACACACACAGATGCGCGCACTCGAGGACACAACAATAGAGCGCCCGTAAAGTAGACTTCAAATGTTGGCCTGCATTGTCGTCTATCATATCAAAAGCGGCGCAAACCCCATAAATGCCAATAATTAATGTGACATTTTCGGCGTAATTGAGGCAAGTATGCAGCAGTTGCAGCAGCAAAAGGAGAGTTGCCTCTGCTCATAGGAAACCTGTCACAACCACACACACACGCACACACACACACATACAAATATCGGGTGGAAATGTATCTAGGCATGCGAGGAGAGTATCTGAATCCCAGTGTGTGCATGCGTGTGTTTCAAAGCATTCCCCAAAACTGCATGGCATGCCAAGTGGCAAACTGCTTCTATTTCCCCTCCCTCCTCCCCCTTCCCCCTTCCCCTTGACTTGCCTGGCTAATTGAATTTCTGCAGAGAGCTCTGGCAAATTCTACGAGTGGGCGAACCCCCGAAAAAAAAAAAATAGAACCCAAGAAAAAACCCAAAATCGAGTGTGCAACAAAATTGTGTCGCAGCAAACTCTCAGGTGCGTGCTCCTCCTCCGAGTCTCGGTTTAAAGAGGAAATTTATTGCCTGCAAAGAAGGCAACAAAAAAAAAAAAAGAAGAAAAATGTACGGGAAAAAAGTTAAGTAGCCTTCACATAATTGCTCAGAGAAAAGTTTTAATACCCCATCCCCGCCGACCGACTCACAGGGCTTTTGGCTCAAAGTTTGCAATGACAGTTTAAGTTGTTTTTCAGGCTGTTGCTGCTGATGCTGATGCTGCTGCTTTGGCTGCTCCACTTGTTGTTTGGCCAACAAATTTTTACAGCCAGCCATTGTGAGGTGGAGGGGAGTTAAAGGGGGAAGGGGGGGAATGAAGCTTCCGCCGGTTGTCAACTCTCACTTGCTCACATGCACATCCATATCCACACACTCACGATTCACATTCACTTCCAGATATATATCACCGTGGCAGCTCTGCTGGCATCATCATTTCATTTCAATTTCAATTTATATGAGCAAAGTTTTATGAAGTGCATGTCATGCTGCCTGTCGCTTTGCTCTACTCCCATTTCCATTCCTCAGCCACCTCCACTATCCACCAACCACCTCCATATCCTCATCCACCCACTGGGTGGGTGGCAGTGCATTTATTAAATTTCATTTCATTTCAGCTCTATACTCATGTTTATTTTACAGCACACTAAAAAGTTCTAACAAGTGCTGATTGAGTGCGCTGGCAAAAACTGTCAAACAGAACCGAACAAAAGCCCGAACCGAACCACACACGCTCTGTTGTAAAACTCAAATTGAATTTAACGCTTATGACATGCGAGAGCTTTGCTTTATTTGATTCTTTATAATAATGGTTGAAAGTGTGATGAGATTTTGGATTTTGCCCGCTCGACCGAAGTTGATTGGATCGAGAGTGCGATCGAAAAAGGGTTCCTCTCTTTATGGTTGCACTTTACTTTAGTAGATATTAAATAATATTGATATGAAATTGGAGGCCAAAACCCTTTAAAACAAAGCTGATAATATAAGATGCTGATTTTTCCTCAATCGATTAAAGATTTCCACGCTATCTTCTTATATGAAATCCTAAATCTAACTAAGCCAAACTTTCCATAATTAGAGTTCCACCCACCCAAAGGACTCGTTAAACAGTGCACTTAATGCGCCTTAATTAAAACAAAACTCTCTCTTTGCTCTCTGTTCAAGTACTTGCCACAGTCTATAACTATTTATTGCGTGCCAAGAAGCAGCATTTATAGTGGCACAAGAAAAAATCGGAGTAATAATAATAATGTAAGTTGTGGCATAAGCTCATAAGTGCCATTTAAGCCGCAGTCATCCTTGTTGCTCTTGCCGCTGGCAAGCCAAAAGTCCTGGACTCCCGACTGCAAAATGCCATACAGGCTAAGGAATTAAAATACATATCAGCCAAAGGGGGGAGAAAGAAAGAAACAAACGCGAACTTTTGCGTCTATAGACCAAAAACCCGAAACCAGAAAACCCAACAAACTTTGCCGTCGTCGTCGTTGTGTAGTCGCCATGGCCACAAGTCTTTTGTGAGTCCTGATCCTGTGTTCCTGAGCCTCCCAGGACCCAAAATGTGTGTGTGTGTTTGATGCAGCTTAAATTTAATTGCACTATGGCCAAAGTTTCATATGCAAGTGGAAGGGGAATGGATTTCAGAAGGCAGCCCCAGCCGAGTCCAATAAATTTTTATCACATACAACTAGAAAAGGCGTTCCGCTTCTTGCCCTGCTTAATGCTAATTAACATGCAACACGCCCGAAACTATGCAACGAACTCACAAACACACTCATACACACAAACACACATACACATGCGAAGGTCAGAGCAATTAAACGTGGCCAAGGAGCTGGCTTCCCGGGCAGGAAGTGGCTGAAATTTGATGCCGTCAAGCCGGGCCAACGGGTCATAAAAGAACCACAAAGTGCCAGCAACTTATGCTACTTTCCGGCCAGCTTAGATGGAAAAGAATGGCGGGAATGGCACTGGGGATATTACATACCCTAACCAGGTTAATAACATCCTTGAAAGGTGGGAGAACCACTAAGAAAATAAATTATTTCTGTAAACATCTGTCGATGGGAAAAAAACCATAGAAACCAATTTGATATTTTGGCGAATCAAATCTACACTGACGAGCAAAACTGTAACACGATTTCATTGTTTCAACTTCAAAGGTCTGTAACTTTTTTTCTAATGCACGGATTTTGAAGATCTTAGTCTTGTTTTGTAGGTTATATTATTTACTACTATTAAGTAAAATTCAAAGCCATTTGATATCAGTTTAAGAAAATGACGCCCCAAACTGTAAAAAAAGTCAAATGTTACAGTTTTGCACTCTGGTTATTTTTTTAAGAAATATTTTTATTAATGATTTTTTAATAGTGAGTTCACATCCCCTTGGACTCTTTTAGCTCTTCTATGCGTCTGGGCATATTTTGGGTATACCGTCGTACCATTTCGGGGAATATCATTCCATACGCCCTGTTGCCGCTCTCACAACTCCTTCATTCCACTTGGAGGAACTGCATATTTCTCCAGCTGCGATTTTACATGACTCCACAAGTTTTCTGTTGGATTCATGTCGGGAGATTGTAGTCGCCACTTCATAGATTGAAATTTCTGTTTTGAAATCCAATTTTTTACCAATATGGACGTGTGCTTGGGGTCGTTGTCTTGCTGAAAAACGCATTTTTCGGCAGAAAGACCCAATTTTCCAAACTTCCTTTGGAAGATTTTCTTGTAAAATGGATAGATATTGCTCCTTTTGCATTATTCCATTGATTAACAACAAGGAACCAACTCCATTTAAATTAATGCTCCCCCAAACCATGGAACCGCTAGCGGTTTGTCACTCATTCCTTGGTGACTGGATCGTGGGATCTCTAGTCCAATACCAAGAGCGCCCATCTGACTCGAAGCGATTAATTTTTGTTTCATCCGACCATAAAACCTTGAAAACAAAAGTATTTTGGAATTGTTTGCTTTTTAAGACACTGGTAGCAATGACTTACAGTATCCCAATTCGCTATCAAGCACGGTGGCGGTTCCATCATGGTTTGGGGGAGCATTAATTTAAATAGAGTTGGCTCCTTGTTGTAAATCGATGGAATATTGCGAAAGGTGCAATATCTATCCATTTTACAAGAAAATCTTCCAAAGGAATTTTGGAAATTTGGGTCTTTCTGCCGAAAAATGCGTTTTTCAGCAAGACAACGACCCCAAGCACACGTCCATATTGGTAAAAAATTGGATTTCAAAACAGAAATTTCAATCTACGAAGTGGCGACTACAATCTCCCGACATGAATTCAACAGAAAACTTGTGGAGTCATGTGAAATCTCATCTGGAGAAATATGCAGTTCCTCCAAATGGAATGAAGGAGTTGTGAGAGCGGCAACAGGGCGTATGGAATGATATTCCCCGGAAATGGTACGACGGTATACCCAAAATATGCCCAGACGCATAGAAGAGCTAAAAAGAGTCCAAGGGGATGTGAACTCACTATTAAAAAAATCATTAATAAAAATATTTCTTAAAAAAATAACCAGAGTGCAAAACTGTAACATTTGACTTTTTTTACAGTTTGGGGCGTCATTTTCTTAAACTGATATCAAATGGCTTTGAATTTTACTTAATAGTAGTAAATAATATAACCTACAAAACAAGACTAAGATCTTCAAAATCCGTGCATTAGAAAAAAAGTTACAGACCTTTGAAGTTGAAACAATGAAATCGTGTTACAGTTTTGCTCGTCAGTGTATCTTTATTCAACCAAAAATTATCATATTTTTTTTCTTTCCTTATAAATAAATATACAAAAATTATGTATTTTATATGAGTAGGTATTCAAAAAAACCCTTAAATAGAAAACAAAAGGTTTACATCGTCACAAAATATGTACTGTCAAGATATTTTCTTAACTCTTAATAAGTCGAACAAAAAACATTTACTTTTGCACTACTAATTTTACCTATCAAAAGGTAACATATTTGATCCAAATTATTTGCTGTGAATATAAGAATTTCCTAAGCAAAATACGTGGCAAAGCAATACCCTGTTCAGAACATTGGCAATATTGCCGCCTCCCGCAATTTCGTTTCATTATGTGGCCATGTTGGTGGCAAGTGTGCTTTATTAACACATTTCGTGGCCCACCCGCACATATACGTAAGAACATAACTTTTTTAATACCCATCGCCATTGCCGTTGCCGTCGCCATTGCCAGTTGCCAGCTGCCCTGGCATGACTACCAGGACTTGCAGGACCTGGTCGGTCTGGCTTTAGTTGTAATAGTTTAATAAAGTAGTAAAAGCTGCGGAAATTAGATTTGACCGCAACACACGGGCACAGGAGACCCGAGTTGGAGTCCAGACGAAACTTTGCCGCAGCCCAGGAGAGCAAAAAATGTTGTACAAGCCGCACGGATAGGCGGCTTCCTTGCCCGGCCCAGGTTCTTCTGGGGGCTCTCCTGGATTCTTGTCAATAAAAATGTCAAAAAAGTTTCGGCTAAGCATTAAGCACAAAGTTTGGAAAGGGAAAAGGGAGAGGACTTGGTGAAAAGGGTTGCCAGGGATACTTATACAAGGAGCTGGCTGATGAGGATGTATCCCGGGCTGGAGATTGGGATGTGGATGTCCTGATTAAGGACAAGACGAGTCCCAGAGGCAGCAGAAGCAGGGCCCTCGGCAGCAAATTTAATTAACTCAGTTGAGCGCGCTTCCTCCTATCGTTGCTCGGGCATCAATAAAAGATTAGTCCTATCAGCCATGAAATATGCCACTTACGATATTTGTTTTAGTTGTGCTGGGGATTATTGAAAAATTAATGCAATAACGTGCTCAGTTTTGTGTTTTCCTTATCGATAAGAGATTCTAGTATACAGCTGCTGCCGTAGGCTTTAATATTTTTAATAAGCTGCGTAAAGGAAGACGCCACTCAGCTCGCTTCTGAACTTATTAAATTTCAGACAAGGAGCCTCTGTCTAATGGCTCCTGCTGCTTGGGTTGCCTGTGTTGCTGCCACCTGTCAGTTGCACATATTTTGTTATTATTATCGGGAGGTTATACTATAAAAGAGGAGAGGCGCCCAACCGTATGCCACATACATATTCTGCAGCTCATTTTCTAGCTCATTGCCGGGGCCAAGACATGAGCTAAATTAATTTATTCCGCTTTTGTTGTTAGACAATATCCTTTTCAGCCTCCTGGCTGCTGGCTCCTGAGTCCTTGCTCATGGCTTCCTCGTAACAGGATACATGGCAAGGAGGCAGCTTGAGCTTCGAGCCGCGAAGGCATTTAATGAAAATGGAAACGTCTATGCGGCCCAAAAACTGGAATCCCGGGAAAACTCCGCTGCCGCTATCCTTTTTCAAAGCTGCGAGGCAACGAAATAAAATAATATAAAACTGACACCGGGAGTGAGCCTGTTTTCCTTGTGGGTTGCTAAGCTGCGTCAAGTGGCGACAGGATGTCCTTAAGTTCTGAATTCGAGGGGAAAGGGTTCTCCCCTCCAAAAAACATGGCAACAATTTTGCAAATGAGCCGAGAGAGATTTGAATTTTGCCTCTTAACAGTTTCTTAAGTTGAATTTATTCTTTAGATAGATTCTTTATTCTGTTTTAAAATCCCCACTCATTGAGCTTTCCTTCTTTTTTGTTTTAGGTAAGTGCCCCAGGCTTCATCCTTACAACAGAACACGTGATCCACGTGGCGGTAAGCAGATGAAAATCAATATTTACACTTCCAATCCATTCAAAGAATTTGTTCCAAGAAGCTAATATTGTTGTTCGACCACAGCATATGTTATTCACCGCAGAAACAGAGGCTCTGTCAAAATGCAAATGAGCCTGTTGTTGCCTCTGTATCGTTGTCAACCACAAAAAGTGTCGACTTTCACCAAATTGACAGGCAACAATGCATAATAATGAGCTTCGATTGCAGTGATATAAGCGATAGGCCTTTGTAGATTTTTGCATATTATAATGACTGCATTTTCCACCGTTTCCTTGGTAGTTTGGTTAACCACTTTGGCAGTTGACTAATTTTATGAAGATGTCTTTTCAATTTCACTTTGAAATCGGATGCGAAATCTTGCAAAAAGTGCGCACTTCAAACCAGAATTAATACTACAAGCAAGAAATGAATGAATAAATTAATTGCAAGGCAATTTTCTTTAATAATTTAAATTGTGATAAAGATAAGCAAATAAATCTGTCGGGCAAATTAACATTTACTTGGAAACACACTTTACTTATCAGTCGTAAAAAAACATTTATTGCTGAATTAAATCACTCAATTTTCGTTAATGAATTTCAAACACTTCATGCACTATTTTTTCTAAGTGCAAGCTCAAGGCGTTTTTGCTTTGCCGTATTGCTTCCCTTATTTTCTCCATAGCTTTTTGCCACTGTTTGGTCGGCACTCAATCAAAAATCACATTTCCGTGTCGGCTGTTCGGCGCAAAAAGCAAATAGCTCATACACCCGCACAGATGAAGCAAATGTAATTAAAATTCGATATACTTGTTTTCACAAAACGGCCCGCAGAGAGATCCTATGAAAAGTGGCAGGCGATGGCGATGGAGGGAAATTGGGGAAAGGAGTTAGGCCTCGGTTTGGACCATGTTTTTATATCGCCTACGGGGGCGGTGGTGTGGCACTGAGTTAAAATTGTGGGCGGGGAGTTGCATACATCATCATCATCATCATCGTTGCTGGCAACAGCATTTGGCAAAAATTTTAGCTTCAATTTAAATTTTTGGTCAGATTTGCACGTACTCAGGTTCGCTTCGTGTGTTTTTGTAATTACATATACACACGCACACAACCACACAATTCATGCAAATTGATGTTGCTTTTAGCACACACACACACTCGCAGAAAATCTATCTTCGAACCAAGAAACCTTTATCGGGTCATAAGTTCAAAAGATAATTTGGTTTATATTCGAGAACTACCCTCTAATCTTATTAATATTTCAAGGCAGATAAATTAAATTTATGAGCAACATTTTATTATATATTGGGGTTGTTTTTTATGAACATTGCGAAAGCCTTAGTAATCTGCTTTTTTAAATAGACAATAAATCTTTAGATAAAGTTCCTTAATTTAGTGCTGACTTGTTTTCCTGAGTGCACGAAATCCTGTGGAAAAAAAGCGAGCAGAAGCTGCATGGGAAATTCTCGGCTGTTGTCTGCGCTACTTTTCAGGACCTGGCCCACAACAATGAAGATTTATAATGCCCTTCTGGCCATCAGCTCACCTCCGGGTTGCCATGGCAATGCTTCGGGCCTAAAGCACTGTATGCCATAATAGCCATATATTAGGGTTCAGCGGCGATTTGGCAGCAGTCGTCGACAACAATTGAGAGAAAGGGCGAGTTGGTAAAAACAAGGCAGGCAGCAGGCGCTTATAGCTGGTAATTGGAATCAGCTTAGACCGCTGAAATCCACAACAACAGCCTCACGTAAAACGGGCAGATGGATTTCTCTGCAGCACAAAATATTATTCAAAACATGGATTTTAAGCTGCCATCCTGACTGGCTGGTTGGCATTGTATAAGTTATGCCAATCACATAACAAAATATATGTTTTTGCCCGACTCGAAATTAAATAAGAGCCGCAGAGCCAGCACGGCCACTCCCAGTGGCAACAACTAGCTTGGCTAACAAAAACAACAACGACAACCAGCAACAACAACCACTGCAAATCGCACACTCGAGCGCAGAGCGTAACAAAATTCAATATCGCTTTTAATTGCATGTTGCCGGGGCAACAGCAACATCAACAGCATCACCAGCAGCAGCAGCAGCAACATCAGCAACAACAACAACAAGAGACAGACATTGTAAGCCCCTTGCAAACTGAACCGTCAAACGGATGAATGAAGAGGGGGGAGTGGTTGCGGGTTACGGGTTGCAACAGGCCACTTATATAAGCCCGAATGCCCGGGACGAACCTGTAATTTAGCAAAATGTTATGTAAACTTTAAATCGAGTTATGCATTTTAATTGGTTGTTGTACAATTTCGCAAGCGGCACGTTTTGTTTGCCACATCAGAGAGCACGGAGCCGAGCTTCCATTTTGCATACACAGATACGGAATATGAATATATATATATATAAATATAGAGTGTGTATATATAGAGACAAGCATGCTACACAACAATTGAAAATGCAATGGCTCACAGATTTTTGCGTAATGCAATTGAAATCTTGTTCAATTTGAGCAATTTGCGATATTATTTTAGACAATTTATAGTCCTTTCTTTCATAAGTTTTTCATTCCTGGCGGGCAAAAAGTTGAGAGTTTTTGTTCCCCAATCCTGGGAGAATCTTTGTTTCATGTTTATGGCCCCCAAGGATGCAAGGCGGCGAACAAGAAAACTCCCATTTCTTTTTTCTTGAGGCATCTCCTGCCGGAAGGGCACTTCTGGTTACAAATTTCCGGTTAATTAAATAAATTTCGACCCGCGCTTGTGTTGCTTCTGTGTGTGCAGCAAGTGCATCTGCGCTGCCAGCTTAATGGTAATCTACCCGATGGCTTAATTGCTGCCAGTTGCCACTGCCACTGCCACTGCCACTGGTAGTTGCCACAGCAAATTGCACCCAAAAGGCCAGGGCCGACTCCTTCTTAGTTTCATTCGCCGTCTGAGACGCGAAAACCCATCTCAAACTCAAACTCAAAGGAGGTCTCCTTGGTTCGTCCTTCGTCTAGGATGCTAACTCATTTTAATGATGCTGCTACCTGGCTGGGCACCAAGTGCAGATTCTCTTGGCCCGGTGTCGTCTTCCGCCGCCGGTTTTGGTCGCAACTTCGAGGCAATTATGGCCAACTTGCCTGTGCTTACATGTGGCCAAATTGTTGTGGCCGTCTACGTTTCCCCAGTCGGTCGCATTAAAAATGAATAATGTGCGCGACTTGGGCGCACAATTTATGCACTCACTGTCCAGATGGTTACCAAATAGCTGGCAGGATGGCTCGCTGGCTGGCTGGATGGCTAGCTGGGTAGCTGGATAGCTGACTTTGGGCCCTTTTCAATCATGTCCAAATCCATGCAATCAAATTCCCGGGCACAATACAATTAGCCTCTCCCTTCAGCTCCGCTGAGAAAACAAAAATAAATTTGCTGCATGCTTTCGGACGCGCAGTTTATTAGGCTTAACCTACCTGTCCGTTCTGTTAGAAAACAAAAAATTAAACAAAAAAAAATACAGGACTAAACAGGACTCGGGGCTCGTCCTGCCCACGCTTTGATGTCGAGGCTAAGCCAGGTGAAATTGATTTTCCCTACCTGGACATCCGTGGCTCTCTCCGTGTTTCTGTCTTTATTTTTATTCCCCTCCCCAGGAGTCAGCAATAAAGTTCAAATGAAGCGAGTCGCTATTAAGTTATGCGGCCTTAGTTGCAGCCCTCTTTTTTGATTTTTTTTTTTTTTTTTTTTGCTCTGAGTTGTGTTGTATTCTTGGGCTAAATAAGTGGACGCATAAATCGCCAAAGGATATGGAATGAAATGCTGCGGAATAAATGCTGAAACAATAAAGGTAGAGTAGTTGCAAAGGAGAGTGAGTAGAAAGTAGTTGCCAGAGATTAAAGTTCATTCAAGGCTCCTTTCCGTTTTGCAGCTGGCCAAAAACCTCGGCGCCCCAAACTGTGCTGCGGTTTTAGTTGCATTTGACTTTGCGGTTTGACGTTGTTGCGTTTGTTGCCTCGTTGTTTTGTTGTATGTTTTTATGTATTTTTTTTTTTTTTTTTTGCCACACCGCTCCGATGCTTTCTGCCAGCACACGCAACAGCTTTTTGTTCACACTTTCGCCTGGCAAAACAATTTTCCTCCCAAATCTGGCCAGAAAAGTGGGGTTGCCTGTTGGCATCGCCTGCCCCGCATGCATTGCGGTTTCTGTTGCATAATTATTATGTTGCGGTTACTGTGCCCCCCGGAAAAACCTCCCCCTTCGATCTTGCCACTCCCGACTCCTTGCCACCAGTTTTGCAGGTTCGTGTTTCGTGTTGCTGCCGCTTGCTGCAGAAGCATTTACCTTGTTTGTGGTTCGCTGAGCGCTGGCAACAGTTTTTCAGGTCCTGAAATTACTTTGGTCTGGCCAGCGGTGCGGGGCGTTGCTTTAAATCTTTGACGGTGCAGTTTATTTAGGCGGTTAATGGTACGCTTTTTCTGTAATTCCCCCCCACTACCCCCAAAAACACCTCGCAACTTTAACGAGTTTTAAAGTGGTATTTGCGGGCAATCGTCGATGATTTGATGGAAAAAATAATTGAATCGGTTGCAGAGACAATGGCCTGTTTTATTTTAGCAATAGGCCCTAACTATGCCAACTTCTGGGTTAAATTCCAATGATTTTCGGGACTTCGCCTTTGACATGGGTCCCTTTTTGTCGGTATGCTGAGAGTATTCGGTTGGGCAGGGGCCGGGGGTAAAATAGTAAATAACAACAAACAGCAGAAGGGCAGAAGAGCTGACAAGACAACGCCAGGAAGTTCCAACAACAAGAAAAGCAACAAGAACAGCAACATTTTTCGGCTGCGTCCAACAAATGTTACACAAAACCCAAAAGATGGGAAGGGTGAACACTGAACACTGAACACTGAACACTGACTATTTGGCTTGTCCTGCTCAGGCTGCTTTTGCTTCTTCGTCTGTTGGTGTCATTTGTTAAAGAGGCTTGTCAACATGCCTTATAACAAGCTGGCTCGGACTTGAGGCCCAGATCTCCACTGTAAAGTGGGTTCGGTTTGGTTCGGTTCGGTTTGGTTTGGTTTGGTGTAGAAGCGAACTAAAAGCGACAACGAAGAAGTTTTTGCTCAGACCAAAAGCAATAATATTTCAGCTTTTGTTATAGGTTCTGGCCTTTCTCGCTTTCGAATCGTACAAGTAGTGGTAGTGGTAGTGGGGTAGCTTCTGTGTTTGTGGTGGTGCTCGCTCGGCTTGTTTGTTGTTCGTATTTTGTAGCATACTTTTGTGCATTATTTGCACAGCACTTGTACAAAACTAGAGACGAAAAGCTTTGGCGTTGCACTATGGGGCATTTGCCCACATTTTGTGGCCAAAACCCATTTTTTAAAAGTCGGTAAAAAAATTTTTTTTAATCGCAATGAGTTAAGATAACATTGAGGTAAAATGTTACGTTCTTAAAATTTTAACAGACCGCACCACTGTTAAGATATCAGCTGTCAAAGTCAGCTGTTTTTTAACAGAAGCACATGCTGTAAAATCGTTTGTATTTGTTCAAACTTTAAAATGTTTAAAAAGCGCATTTAAAACCAATTTTTGTAAAATATGTGAATGGAAGTCGATTCAGAATGGTTTGGAGTATATGTTTGTGAGCTTAAATTCTAAAAATTGATTGTGGCGTTCCTATAATCTTGTGTAAGTTCTAACCTCAAAAAATTGAAACGTAGTCTTACATTTTTGTTTTTAAATGGAGCAACAAAGTGAGTCCAGCGGAGTCCAGCTCTAAAACTTGTTTTATTTTGTAGAGTGATCAATTCTCCTTATACTCAGTTAATATAAAAGTGCACTTTTGCGCACTTTCTTCAAAATTTAACTTTTAAGGTGCTAACCTAGCAATAGAAATTTAACACAGTTTGAGAGAAGAAATGGCACTTGGCCAAGCTCGCAAACATTTTTTACTATAAAAAACGCTAAGAACCAGGTGGACCATGAAAAATAAGTCTGAAAAACATAAACATATTAACTAAAAGTAAAGTTTTATACTTTTATGTAACAGGGTCTAAAAAAGTGTTCCGCAAAATACAAAAAAATCGATATAATCATTAAAAAAAAGTTAGAACAACGAATTTTTTTTTAAATTGTTTTGTTTAATAATTCTAGTCAGAAAATAAAAACAAAAATTTTTTTTTTTTAATATTATTAATTAAAAAAATTTTTTTAATCTAAAAAATGGGCGAAGCCACGCCTTGTTTTCTTAAAAACATGCCTTATTTTTTTATTAACTCGAATCAAAAAACAGATCACAAAAAGGTTGATTAGTTTTCAAGTTATTAATTAATGTAACAAAAACTGGTCGTTTGCCCCATAGTGCGTTGGCTTTTCAATTTCCCAGAGACATTTGTCTGTGTGTGTACACAAAATATTATTTTCTTAATTGGTGTTTATTGTGTGTCAGCCGCACACACACACACACACACACACATATATATATATAGAAACAAATACACCAGCACCAGACCAAAGCGAATGGGAACTTTTTGGCCAACACTCGAAGGGGCCATAAAAATGTCAGCATATCTGGATCTACTCTCATCTATTAAATGCTGCCCCCAAAAATTTTTGCCTTGTTGAAATGTAATTTTCATTTGACCTTTTCGCTTACATTTTACCCTAGTTTGGATTCCCAGTAAAATCTCCCCCGCCTGAAAGACAAAAAGATGCACGTTTTACCGAGCGTATCTTGTCCACTGGCAAATTGCTTATGAAATTGCAATTTGAGCTCACTCCGGGCACTGATTTTTATTTAATTTGGCCTGCAGTCCTGCCGGGTTACCACATCGTATTCGGGGTTAAAAAATGTATCACATTACACGTACGGGGAGCAACTATTTTGCATAGGATATCCAAAGCAAAGTCGGCCTGGGCCATGAATTCGCATATGAAGTGAAGTGAAGTGAAGTCCTTCGGACTCGAATGTTATTTACTGAAGTTGCAAATCCTCAAAATGCCTCAGGCCTCATGGCGAGCCCGAAACTTTTGTTGTTTATCAACTGGCAAAAGGTAGTCCGAAAGTTTGTCCAGCCTTTTTTTTTTGTTGCTTTTTTGGAACCCAAAATCAAGAATAATGGTCGCATTGGGCATTCGAACTACGTGTCGGTGCTTTTGTCCTGGGATACTCTCGAAAAAGTCTATATGATTTGTATGCAAAGTGCTGGGATCTCATGCCCCACAGAGTTCAATTTCAGTCGGGCATTCAGTCTTTGGGCTTCGGGTCACAGATGTGTGTGTTGGTGAAGTGTATTTGTGTGTATTTGTAGCTCATAGTTGGCCATATTGATAAGTTCTGCCAGCGACAGATTTGATTAGACATGCTGGTCAAAGTTTTGGGGGCAATACACACAAACACACACACAAGTAAACAGACTCACACAGATAGCAAATAGTTTGAAACGACATTAGCTACCTGCTGCCGGACATCATATGTTGCATTTGGATGAGTTTATTTGATTTCTTCTGCCGAGAGATCTCCCGAGATGCATTCAACTGCGAGTGTCATGCCGCAAATGCAATTTGCAACCCACTCCGTATCCGTATCCATTCCATATTCCATTCCACTGCCGCCACTACGGCTACCTTGTTTTCCTCCTCTGGCAACCCGAAAAAGGGGAGCCATCCTGAGCCATGCACATGCATCAAACAAATTCGATAGCCTTGCCATCGCATAATAAGCGTAAACGTTGGCTAACAAGATTCATGCTACGCTTTTGCGCCCAAGAGGCAAACATGCAATGGCCATCAGTCGTCCGGGGACCAAAAGACCGACCTCCACCTCATTGCCATCGCAGTCCGGCTGGTTATCCTCGATGTCCTGGCCATCCAACCTCCTATCCTACCATCCCATACTCATGCCAACAAATGACTATGACGCGGCGACCGGTGGCCAGCGAATGTCGCGCGCTTAATGCAACTTTGTTGCTGATGCTGATGCCTGGTTCCCAGTTGCCTTTCTCCCCTCGCTTTCTCCGCAACGGCAGCGATTGAAAAATCCCACTAGGGCGTTTTTAATTGGATTTTAAAATACTTGTCCCATGCAGCAGCAGTGGCAGCAGTAGCAGAGGAGGCAACATCAGGCATCAGGTCCTGGCCAAAACACGAGCCTGCCCCTCCCGGCGGCAACCGACAAGGCCAACATATCGACCAAAACCCCATTCACAGTTTCATATATGAGTGAGTGTGAGTGTGTGTGAAGGGGGGTTTTAGGGGGGTTAAAGGGGAAAGGGGGTTTATGGGAAAGGGGGGATGGAAAGGCTAAGGGGGCCTCAACACGCTCGTTATCCTTGTTTCCTGCTGTAGCTGCTGCTTCTGATTCTGCCTTCCCAAATGTCCTGATGTCCCAATGTCCTCCTGCCGCTTCTGCTGCTGCTGCTGCTGCTGCTGCTGCTGCTGCCATCGCTCCTGGCCTTTCTGCTCCTGCCGTTGCTCCTTCTCCTGCCGCCGATGTGCACAATTTGGTTACGTGTTTGACCGGCGGCGATTTTTCATGGCAAGGCGTATTTTTTTTCGTTCAGGGGGCTCTGGGCTTTCCCATACATTAATGGCATTGCAAATTTGTATTGCAAATGTGCAAGTTGTGGCCAAGCATGAATATGGGCCCCTTAACTTCTTACTCCCCCCGAAAAGTTTAATCGCATGTGGTGCGCCCGAAATCTCGTGCAACTCAATTGTCGCAGTTGAAAGATTGACCCATTAGGTTCATCAACTGAAAGGCCAGAAACCAAATAAAGCTATAAATTTCAATAAGCTATAAGATAAACTTGTGCTGGAAGAAACTTTAAGAGACAGACTACAACTTTGTTTTTCACTATAATTTTAATGAGAGCTCAACTTTTGCATTAGCATTAGCATATTTGATTAAAAAGTGTCATTAGGCTCGGGTCTTCAGCTGCTCAGCTGCTCAGGTCTAAAGAGTTCCGAGGCAGCTGGCTGCCTCATTTCACGCTTCACCGGAAGTTGCACAAGACGCTGGAAAACTGAAAACTTGGCGCACTTGCTCACATTTTAATTTCAACTAATTGCCAAGAATCAGGGAATCATCTCTCCCCGTCTTTTCAGCCCGTTAAGTAATTAAGGCATTGCACTTTGTTAGCTTTTTTGCCAGAGAACGTGTTGTCCTGCAACCTGTCCTTATGCACTAATTGTTAAAAGTGTCGTCCGTTGTCCGTTGCCTTGACTTGATTTGTATGTAGATTCAATTTGCCAACTTCAAAAGCAAAGTTGAGCCAGGGATTTGGATTGTGAGTCACCTCTTTCGCTGACTAATTTGCTTTTAATTAATATAATGACTCCAAGTTTGACAATTATCCGTGATGTTGAGCGACCGCCTGCAAAAGGGTAAATAAACTTATCAAATGGCTACCGAGAAAGTCAACTAAGCCGAAGTTCGGTGAAAGACATACAATTAGCCTGCCTGGCAAAGAACCCAAACTGTTTGTTCACGATGCTAATGAATGTCCAAGTTTCGTGGGGGGAGGGAAACCTAAAACTTTTCCATAAATACCAAATGAGATATAGAACTTACGCACTTGCGAACAGCTAACAACTAACAGCTAAGAGTTGTAACAATGGAAACATTTATAAAGCTTTTTCTGATATCTTTTTTTATGGTCCTCTTGTTAGAGGTGTTCGAACATTTTAAGCCCGCAACCCACGCAAGGTTTGCTTTTCACAAAGTTATGCCAAGAAAAATACATTTCACATAAAGAGAAAAAAGCCTTGCCAAAATATACAGCAAAAAAAAAACAAAAAACAAATAAACAAACAGACAGAAAAAGAAACAAAAAGGACACAACACCAAAAAAATGGAAAAGGAAAATCAACTTTGATTTAAGTTTACAAAAATGCTTAGCAATTGCCTTGCTTTTTTAACTTTTTTGTGTTGTGTTTTTTTTTTTTTTTTTTTTGGATTTTTTTTCATCTCGTTGTTCTCTTTCATTTTTCAGCTGTGTGGATTAACTGGCAACAAAATATTTTATTTTTTATTGCTTAGCCGCGCTGATTTGCACTCTTGTGTTCCAGCTTTTCCCCCTCTTTTCCCCTCCCCCATTTTCCCTTCACCCTGAAAGGCCTGTCCGCTTTTTCTGGGACAGGGAAAATTCTGGATTTTGTTGTCACTTCAACACACAAAACATAAAATACACAAGAGTCGCGTCGAGTCGGGCCGAACAAAAATCCACTTGAATTTTTTACACTTTATTTTTTGTACATTTGCAACAAGGCGAATAAAAAGGAATTTTCCCTTATAGCCCGGTTTTTCTTTTTTTTTTTTTTTTTTTTTTTTTTTTTTTTTTTTTTTTTTTGGCTGTTGCTCTTCGCGCTGTTTGCACGCGAAATTTGTGCTTGTCTGCCTTTCGGCTTGTCAGCTCGCATGTTGCATGGTTTTAGGCGGGATTTGTTTTTCCACACCCCCCTCTTTTAACCCCCTGATGCCCGATGCCCAATCCACGATCCGGGTTGCGAATAGCGTCAACTACAAAGGCAGCTAAAGCAACAGCCCAAGCCGCAATTTGGACACCCATCCTGTCCGAACCCTCGGCAAACTAAGGGTTCGGGAATTAGACATTTGCCAGGGTTTTCCAACCGTTTTCAGGGGATGGGGGATTTCCCATTCTCCCCCAGCGACTGTTTTCCTGCTGGAGGGTCTTAATTTTCAGCATTGTTGATGTTTTGCGTTGAGAACAGAAACAACAGATGAAGAGCCGGCGAGCAAGGGTTAAGCTAGGCCTTAATTAATTCCTTGGCGGCAGGGGTTAAAAAGCGGTTTGACTTTTCAAGCACACGTATCCCTCCACTTGGTTACAAAGAAATCAGATGTTTTCACTTTGGAAAATAAAGAATAAAATATTAAAGAAGTATATAAGAAAAATAAAAAAGTCAAAAGGGAATATTGAACCTAATGAACTAAACAATTTTACCAATAAAAACCAGAACAGAATTTAATTGAACGGTTAAACAAATTTAAATGTGAATAAAACTTTACCCTCAGGTCTTAAATTCTGTTAATTATTTAACAAAAACCGAACAAATTCAAACTCATTAACTCGCACTTTAAATTAAATATCAGTTTGCACAGACAATGCATACTGCATCTATGTATTTGGAATTCGCTATAAAATCACTGCTCTCAATTTGTTCTCAATTTACAAATGTAAAACAATGCTCGAGCATTACCGCATTTTTAAATCGTTTTCAAGCACCGGCTTACATGCGGTATAAGCCGCGTTTATTTCCGCCACACTACGTTCTTTTCGCCTTCCCCTCCTCTTCCGGCTTTTTGCCCCTGCGGAAAGTCCTTACTTTTTGTGGTTATTACTGTATATTAAATTAGCATAAATGATTTTTAATAATTATGCCATTGAAGCCGCGGCGGCCCTTCGCCATGCAAACCATCCAAACCAATCCAGCTGCTCCCGCTCTATTGTACGAATAATTCCCTTTCCCCGAAAACAGCTGGCGCACAAATTACAAAATAATGAGCGAGCAAGTGCAGCGGAAATTTTTTGTATATTTTTCGGTTCAGTTTGAATTTTACATTCCAACCAGTCGTCGACGCGGCCGACTATTATTTTTATATAATGGGCGTTGATGGGCGCTGATTCCGAATCCCTGATGCCACTCCCCCTTTTTTCCCGCCCTTTTTCCGCGCCTGGAATGTCGATGTTGATTTTCATGCAAGAGTGCACGGAGCGATTCTTGCAAAAATGTTTTTTAATTGCACTTAAAATTTTATTTAAATGCCCCGCACACACACACACACACATGCAGCTGTAACCACATCTGACCTCTTTGCCCACGCATTCGAATCGGTATTTATGGAATATATTTCCCTGATTTTTAAATTCAATATTCAGCACTCGCTGTTGTAGAAATATTCACGAGAGTGCCACGCAGAGGGAAGTGGTTTTCACACTAAGGAAATAAGTACCAAATGCAGGAGAATGAATTATTTGCCAACATTCAAACTTAATTACTAATCAGATTTTGTTTGTTTTTATATTTCATTTGCAGGCTGCGCTTTCGTCAAATTTGGTTCGCAGCAGGAGGCCCAGTCAGCAATAACCAACCTACACGGAAGTCAAACTATGCCGGTAAGTGGGAAATAATTTGTTGTTTGGAATATGAATCTGAAAATCACCCTTGGGATAAGCGACTTTGATGACATTCGGTATGGTTGATGGTTGGTTGCAAAAAAAAAAAAAACTGTGGCTCCCACGGCGCTTTGTGAAATTAGAAAATTGGGTTTTCGCCTTTTGCGCCGTGGCCAAGGCATTTCCCATTTACCATTTTCCACTTGTGTGCGAATAATACGAAAATAATGAAATTTCAAAACCTGAAGTGTGCGCCACTCAAGTTGTTGTTCTCATCGTTGAAAAGTACTTAGCCAACTTTATTTAAGCCACGAGTGCCCGCTCGCCCCAAGTTGCCATCATGATTTATAAATAAAATTAGATTTAAATTAAATGCTGTATTATTATTTTTCCTTTTACGCCGCACTTCAATGGCAAATCAAGAAGCTCTCGTTCTACTCTAATTTTCTAAAAAAAAAAATACAAAGGGAATTTGCAAAGAGAAAAAAAAGAGGAGAGGAAAAAAATAAATCAAAATAGCTTTTGGCATAGGAAAAGAGAAGAGAAACCCGAGCGGCGAAGATTTCCCGCCAAGTGACTTCATTATGCTCGAATTTTGTAAGGAATCACCATATATAGCTGAGACTGCGGCCAAAAGCCTTATGGAAGAGCCTTTAGCTCTATGACAACGTAGCCCGGGAATTATTTCTACTTCTTCTCGGGTTTTCTTTTTATTTTTTTTCTTTTGCTTGCCGCTTGCTGCTTGCGAAAAATAAATGAAATTTGCATGACACTTGAGTTATTTTGCACGTAAATTGCTTCTTTTGACAAACAAACAAGCAAATACACAAACCAGCTGCTGGAGAGGAATGGGAATCGAGGGGGAGTGGTAGTGGCTGAAACGCTGCCATTGTTGTATTTTCGGTGTTTACAGCCAGGCAGAGGCAGGCAGGCAGTCACTGCAATCCCAAGTTCCCAGTTCCACTACCAGCTTCATCCGCATCCTCATCCGCATCCTCGATTTCGTCCCTTTTGCTCTTCACTCTTTCAGCAAACGAATTTTACATTTCGGGTTTTCTGTGTGTTTGCGGGCTGCTCTGCTCCTTCATCTCAAAGTCGACAACTCGTTGGCGCATTTAAATTCAAATTCAAATATTGTTGATGAAATTTGTTGCTTAATTTGCAATTTAGATGCGTTTTTAAACAAACGCCGCGCGGCGCTTTCAAGAGAAATCATGTGTTTACTTAGGCGGAAGTTGATGATGATGCGCACAGGCGAAGGATAACCGGGCTGCCACGTAATTACGGTGGCACGTTGGCAAAGTGGTGGGAAGAAAGCTGGTTGGGCTGACTCAAATCAATGCCACTTGCCGCTGGCCAAAAGTTACACATTCTGCAAAACGGACTTTGTTTACACCGAAATACGACAAACAAATACAACGCACTGGCTTCAAAACTTCAAAAATATAGCCGCAAGTGCGGCAAACAAACAAATGGCAATGGAAATGGGTACAAGGACCCAATTCAAGTCAAAGGCAAGTGCAAACAGAGCGGCTTAAGTCAATTTCAATTTCAGAACGAGAGAGCAAGCGAAACCGTCACATTTTATGGCTGATTGCAGTCGATACACTTGGCAAATCAAAGTGAAGCCCGCGGCGAAATTCAATCGAAAATAAAAGAAAGGGGAAAAGCAAGCGGCGGCTAAGATGAAATCTGTGTAAATTTCCATCTGCATAATTTTTGTCTACCCCTGGCACTTTCTCTATCCCCTCTCTCCTTTCCCCCTTGATGATCCTTTTTCGACCTGCATGACATTAGTGGGATATCCGCTGGAGGCCTACAGCCAACTGCACTTTGCCTCCAATTACGTTGGAATGCCTCGTACTCATTCCCATTTCTCACCTTTTGCCCCCGAGCCTTACACGCTTGGTATGTCTGACCTGACTCGACCTGACCTGCCACGCCCCCACCCGCCCCCCTTCGCCTTTGGGCCAACAACACAGCTGCAATTTTTCACCTGGCCAATTTTTAAGATGAGCAGAGAACCCCCCGCCCGTTAAAAAGACGACGCTGGCAAATTGCTGCTCTGGGAAAGAAGAAAGAAAAAAAAACGAGCGGGAGGCAAAGCAAGTTGTACATTATTCTACTTGCTTTTTTTTAATTTTAAGAACGCGCTTTTTTATACCTTATACCTCATACCTGCCTGCATTAAGCATTTTAATGTCAGTTTGCCCTGGCCCCTCAGCGCGGCTGTAATTGCAATTTGGCATTACGACTGCGTTGCGGAAAGAGGCAAGGTAATTAGCGCAAAACGACGCCAGCTGCTGCTGCTGCTGCTGCTATGTTGTATACAAATTTTTAGCTGCCAAGCGAAAGTATTCCCCGCTTCTCTACCTTGGCATATATATACATTAATTATATGGCCAAGTGCAGTGGGATAGAGTTGGGGTCTTTTATTTTTTATTTCGGTATAGAGTAGTTGCCTGAAGGGGCCCCGAATTGATTGCCTACCTGCAGGCGTCAAAGTTGCGCCAGACAAAACCGCAAGTTAATTTTAAGCTTAACAAAGTCCACTCCGAACAACCCATCCTCCACGTCATCATTTCCTTCTTCGTTTTTGGCCTGGCCATCATGTTGATGTACCACAGAAAGCTTTTAAAAAACGAATGTTAAAAACGAGACGAAAACGAGATGCAGGGGAAGAACATTTTTTGATTACGCCAAACCTTAAGCAGCTTATGAACGCCCCCGGTTTTTCGCCAGGAATGGACCAAGCGCTCATTAAAAAGGAATTTGCAGGGGCGAAAAATGGATGGACGAAAGTGCCACTCCCCCTTTTTCCACCCACTTGCCCAACCACACCCACTCACACCATCACACGTTCGCTCCCTTGTTAATCTCTTGGCACTCAACATGTTATAAGTCGCTTTTAGTGCGGTTGGCAAACGTTTTCTAAATGCAACAACAAAAAAAATACGAGACACACACACACTGTGGTGAGTTAGAGCGAAAAAAAGTTTACAGTTTACAGTTGTAAACAATAATTTCGTATTCACTCAACACACACACAGGCACACAGCCATACACACCAACACACACCGCCATTTGCATAAGCCGCTGATGCGATTTTTTGCTGTCCATTCTGTGGGCGGGGCTTAGAAGTGGGCGTGGCTTGCCGAACACTTGTTAATGAAAGCGCGCGCAAGCATTAAAGCTGCCTCTGGCTCTAAATGCTTTTGATTGACGAAGCGCAAAAGCCGCCCAACATGCATACCAACAGTCTGACAAAAAATAACCGAAAAGGGAGCGGGAATTAAATTTAAAATAAAAACTGTCACCCTCGCTGAAAAAGCAGTAACGCCAACGTAAATTCTTCAGCTTGCAAAATGACTCACTTCGAATGAGGACAATCCCGCACCTTTGACAGCGGAGCTGGAGTTCCGAATAAATTAGTCAATTAGCATTTCTATTTTTATTTGCTGAGCTGCTGAGTTGGGGAGCTAGAACCACAAATAGTGGCCAATATGGCGGTGGAAAATCGTGTCACACCTTCCCGGCGAAGAAAAACACATGTTTCCCGGCGAACGAACGCAGTCATCATCATCATCAAAGACATTTTTCCCAGCTTGCTGGGTGCGCATTTAAATTTCAAATTAATTTCTCGCCATGTGAAGCAAACAACCAACAAAAAAAGAAAAGAGGGGAGAGAAAGATTGAACGAAATAAGAAATCTGCAAGCTGACAACGCACACACACATAGCCAGAGTGCCAGATAAATACGAAGCGAGTCCGCGCTGTCCCAAAAAATGATATGCGAAGCTGCTCTCCACCTTCAACTCCTCCCTTTTTTCAACCCATCAAACCTGTTTTCACAGTCATTTCGCAGAACGGGCGCCGTAAAATATGCAAAAGAAGAAACATTTTTGCGCGCAGCTCGCTTTTTTGGTTCTCCTACTTTTGCTGGCTCCCTGGTCGTTTTGTTTGCGCTGCTCATGGCTGGATTGACGCAACATATGCCACATGCCACTGCCAGCATCGAATGTTGTTCCTCTCGCTTTTTGTTTTTCTTCCCTGTATTCTGTATGGGTTTCTGTGTGTGTGTGTGTGTGTGTGTGTGTCTCGCATCAATTATGCTTTTATTTATACAACAATTTTCGTTCTGCTGGCCGTTCAATTTTCGTCAGCAGTCGACGGGCAGAACGAACAAGTCGAATGAGCGCTGCCTTAATGCGACTTGACAAAAATGGCGCCCAACGTGGGGCCAGTGCTGCGGCTGCTGTGCCGTACAGAAAATGGCGCCCAACGCGGGACTGCTGTTTCTTTTCGGTGGGATGGGGGAATTTCTTCTTAACGCTTGAGCGACGCCCACACACACACACACATACTCACATCGCACCTTGAAGCGTCAAGCTGACGACCAAGAGAGCGTTGCTGTTCTGGCCCGGCTTTCTATTTTAATTCACACGCCATTGTTGCTCAGCGCCTAAAAGAAGACGAGGCGAAGTTGAATTTCTAATGTGCAGCAGCTGCTAACAATGGAATGAAGGGGAAGGGGGGCGAAATCGGAGTGGCAGGTGGACTTGAGGGGGCAAAAGGGAAGGGGCCAACCTGATTGTGTTTTGGCTGCTTGTTCTGGCGTTAGTTGTTGTGCGTGTGTTGGCTATACGTGGGTATTGTATTCTTCCATCCAAAGCATACTTATGTGCGCGTTTAAGCAATTTTTAAATCGCTGTCGTGCCCGTGTGGCAACGGTCGAGTAACAAGGGCTGCCTCCTTACACTTGGCAAGAAATGGACTGGGGAATTTTCATGAGATTGTGGGAAGCCGTGTAAGTGGAAATTTAAGCCACCTAAATTGGTGTATTTACAGCAAGTTGTGCTAACTTAATTGAAAACAATTTTCAATTACCAAGGAAATGAATAGGAAAGGTAGAATAAATTCAAATAATTTCGTTATGCAATTTCAAAGATATTTCTTTTGAACCTTTTTTAGTATAACATCATTTAATAGAAATTTATACGAGTTCCATTAAATAGAGAACAAATCTTGGTAAATAGAAGAAAAGTCATCGATCTTACTAAAAGTTCTAGAAATATTTCATTCCGGAACTAAGAAACTAATTTTCAGAAGCTCAGAACTTTGGTGCATTTCTTATAGAACCCAACTGAAATACATAAATCATGGGTGGATCGGCAAAGCCTGGTCGGCTCATCCACCACTAAATCATGCTTGATGTTTAGCATATTAGACACATGCACAGGACGACTACTCTTTTCCTTCCCACACCTTCTTAATATTGATTTGCAGCCAATCTGATATCCACTCGCTCAGTAGCTGAGCCCACCCTCCGTTCAGCTTTCGGGCTCCATCAATTTCAATTTCGCTCCAGCGGCAAATCCAAACAACGCCTGCCTCATACAATTTCAGACCGAGTCTGCAGACAGGTCTCCCCTTTCCCAACTCAACCAACTCAGCCATCTCAAACATCTCAACCCTCCACCATCAGAGCCTTCGCTTTCGGCCAGGGCATCGGCGTTTTTCGGTAAACTAATTTTCTTGCTCAATATCTTGACAGTGAAATTGGCACGCGGCAGTGTTGCCAATCAAAATCCGCACACACACACACACCAAGGAAAAGGGAAAAAGGGAAAAGACGAGGATGGCATAATTCTGGTGCTCCAGCGGCACCTGTTTTCCCATTGACATCACGTTCCACGGTCCAGGTTTTCAGGAGGTCTCCTTGCCGAAAGGACCTCGACTCTTAGCGTTAACTCAGTGCAGAGTGGACATAAATTTTTGGTTTTTAGTTGCCGGAAATTGAAGCGAAAAGTCCTGCGAGTGCAAGTTCTTTAAGAGGGAATCTCGCATTTCCTTGCCACATAAAAGAATCACTGGTAATGGCTTTCTTTGGGGGCCTTCCGCTCATAAAACGAAGTCATGACGGCTAAAAGCACAAAACTTCCGGCCTTTTTGTGTCCGAATGCGCGTGCATCATTAAAAGCGACATCGAGCCGACGAAAAAAAAAGGAAAAACACTGAAATGTGCAACATAAAAAGTGCTGCAGCTGCGACTGACTGTCTTTTTCTTCTTCTGGCAGAGCAGAGCGTGTTATAAACAATTTTAATAGACTTGCTTAAGGGCAAACATTTGCAGGTGACTCCGTCGTCGGTTTTTCCTGCGAAACATTGTGAGCTGGCAGCTGCTGCAGATTCTCCTCCATCATCACTGATGGACCCCCATTGTCTTTTGCATTTCTTCGTCTGTTTTCGGCTACGTGCCACGTTGCATTTGCACACAGCTCCTTCTCCTTCTCCGTCCAACGCGGCGGCTACTTAATTTAATGCACGTCTGTTTGCATAAACCCAAACCTTATTGAATCGACGCCGGCAACATGAACAAGAGGCAGCTTTCCTCGTTGCCAGTTGCCAGTTGCAAGTTGCAGTGCTTGCAGCGCGGCATCATCAATGTATGGGCACGTTCGAGGAGGAGCAGCGAATGATGAGCAAACTTCAATTCACCATTCCACTCGCCGTCGTCGCTTGCCGGCATAAACTTTAATGAGCCACACGAACTGGCCAGGAGAAATTGAATGCTGACGTGATTTTCGGCACTTCGCAACCCTGAGAAAAGTTCAAGGAAATGACTAAAGGAAGCTCCCCTTACTCCTTCGTCCTTTGGCTCTCTTTGTTTGTTGCACACCTTGAGGCGCTGTCAACCATTTGGCTTTTGCATTTGCCTTCCATTTACTAGGGTGGTGAAGAAAAGAAACCCTTTCCCCCTAGAAAAAGCCAGAAAAAAATACCAAAACCCCTCAGGAGACGGCTGCTTTAGATTTCTATCACACATCGAAGGGAGGGAAAAATGGAGGGGGGAAGGGAGTTTTCAACCAAGGCAAACACTTCAAGCCAAAAAGGGAAACCGGGCCCAGCCTTCTTCCGCTTTACGTGCCAATGATGACAATTGGTTTTCTTTCTTTCCCTGGTCGCGGCTTCGATTTCTGTGCAATTTCTTCGTTTCGTTTCGTTTCGTTTGGCTTCGATTCAGTATCGTTTGGGTTTTGGCTTCCTCTTTGGTGTTTTTGTTTTGCACGTCGTCGTCAGTTTTTCGCCGCTTGTCTACAATTTCAATAAAATTTTATTAACGAATTCCGGCGAATGGTCGGCGGAATCGGAATCGGCGATGACAAGCCAAAGGAAAAGCAGGCCAACGCCAAGCCAAACCAAACCGAACCAAACCAGACTGCACACTGAAGCACAGACTGTGCGGACACTTTTATACCTCCGCCTCGAATCGATATTATTATTACAATAACAACAGAAGAGAGGAGAAGGAACTCTGTAGCAATTGCCTGTCAGCATTGTACTTGTCGATTTTGCAGCTTACTTTGCTGGCATTGCATACTTTTAAGGCGCTTTGACAATTCTTTTTATCTGCGCCCAGGACGATGCCAAGGACTTGGCTTGTTTGTTTGTCATTTACGCCGCCTTCAGTCCGTCCCCCTTCCACTTCCACCCATCTCCCTTCCCTCTCTTTTCCGATCTCCTGGCGGTTTGGGCCAAGTTGAAAGCCCGCAGTTCAATTCTCAATGGCGCAGCAGTTTTTCTTTCCTTCTAATGGCGACGTTTCCGCTTTCCTTTCCTTTCCCGCCGTCGCCTTCCTTGAGTTTGTTTTCCCGCCCACTCCCCATTTTTTTCCCTTGTTGTTGCTGCCCAAAAGTTGACATCAATTTTTGTTCAATTTTATTATTTTCATCTTCATTTTCACAGCGCAAAATCTATAATTGTATTTATGTCAACTTTTTTTTTTTTTTTTTTTTTTGCCCTGAATAGATGATGTGCTTAGGGTCTCTTCCTCTGTGGCTGAGCATTATAATAATGACTTTGCTTTTGTGATAACGACTTACGGAAATGTTTGGGCATGTCATTAGCGTTTGGCAAGAAATTTGTCTTCAAACGATATTATTAATAGACAGGGTTTATTTATGGGGGCGCCAGTGCGTATGCAAAGTAGTAACTGGCTGCTCGAGAAATTTATACGCAAAGTTATAAGTGCAATATAAATTAAATTCAAGTGTTTGTTTGTTGGGGGACAAAGAGACATCGTTGGATGAGTAATGTTGTCTTGCCAGCCAAGCCGATATGGCCAATATGAAAGTGCAATCTCTTTGCCAGTTTCCCCAGTCCTCTTAGCCAAAGCCAGTAAACTTTTTCAACGCTCTCAGGCTTTCGGCCTAAGTCTAAACAATTTCGACTTTCAAGAGCAAAGTTGCTGGGGACGGAGAAGAAAAACCGAAACAAGTCCTGGCCAAAGCTAATAAGTGTAATCAAGTTGGCTGGCCTGGAAACTACTACCAACAAGATGGCAAAAAGGAAAAAGCTGCTAAAAAGCATTAGGGCACTGCACCTCCGGCGGGTAAAAACTAAAGACGGAAGTCGGCAGACATTAGTGCCAAAAGTGCGTCACAAACAATATTTCCGTATCAGGCAGTGGAAACTAAAACGGAGGCATATAGCCTAGACACTTTTTAAGAGATTAAATTTTTCGGTCCTCAGTTGTTTTTCTCATCCTTTCTCCTTGTATGTTTGTATATGTTAGTAGTGTGTATATGTGTGTCTGCCCTCCAACGAAACTGTAACGAAACATTACACACACAACTGCATGTGAGCACACATACTGGGGAAGTTTTGCCCAAACAACAATGGAAAAGGTTCGGATCGGCGTGGAGGAAATTCAGGACTGGATTCTGGGAACCTGCAACTAAAATAGCCAGCAGCATTTTTGCGTTTGCGTTGTTTAAACATGCGCAAAGTTCAGGGTTTTGAACTTTTATCAAACATACGGCAAGCCGAAATTCGAGAGTGGAGCGGGATATTCGGATGGGGCCAAGAGCAAGGCGAGACATGCAGCATACTTTTCGGTATGTCCTGGCGAATAAACCCCCCCCATCCTTTTAAAAGCCCCCTTTTTTGGAGCACCCATCCCCCTGCTAGTTGAGGATGTAAAAGCAACTATCAGCGCCCTGGGGCCGAACTCTTGTTATTCCAGCTTGGCTCTCGCTTCCTCTTTTTTTGGGAAAGGGAACAGATAGAACAGCTAGAACAGCCGAAAGGACATTAAGGAAATTACCAAAATTAGTAATAGCATATAAATTACCCAAAGGAGGGAAGAGGGATCTCCTCAGAGTTATGCAATAGATAGAAATTAAAATTTTATCCTACGCCTTCGCTGGGGCATAAATATTTCATGAGACTCGCGGCTGTTGCCGCACAAAAAAAAAAATAACGCAAACTTGACAGCTGTCTAAACTTGCCGCGCGATGCCTGAGTTCTCTAGTGTCTGTTTGAAATTTACATTGCATATATTTCGGTTGCTTCGCCGGTTTCGGCCTTCAATTTTCATTAAACGAGCAGCAGCAACAGCAGAAGGAGCAGCAGCAGCAACAGCTCCTTGACGACTGTCAGAAGTTGTCCTGGTGTTTCTCCTCGATTTCATTGTGGGTTCGCTCCCATCTAAAGCGCAACAAATAACGAATTTCACAATGAAATCTTTTAATCCCAATGAACTGCGGAGATCCAGGTCCGTGTCCCCTGTCTGCTGGCTGGAAAAAACAAACGTTGCAGGCATTTACTTAATCGACAAGGGATTAGGTTTGGCCAAGAACCATCCGGCTGCCTTGCCGCTCCTTGCTCTGTGTAGTGCCCCATTCGGTTTCGTCGTGCCCACTTTAAATTGAGAATTATTGTCGCAAACAACAGTTGGACTGTCGCACTACCCCACCCCTCCGCTTTCGTCCTTTGCCAGCCCCCGCTATATCCCCTTCGGCAGATAAGGATATATTGTGTCTCACGCAGTTTGGACAGCTTTAATCTCGGTCGAAGCTGCGGACTGAGCGCGTACGTGCTTAATTTTGTTTGCACTTTTAAGCCAGCCTCGGCTTTGGCCAACTCCATACTGGCCACGCCTGCAGTTGGCCTGCAAAAATCACGCAATGCCAGCAGGGGTGGGGGTACTGTTTTTTTTCGGAGGGGGGTTAAAAGGGGGGCTTAAGGGGGTTAAGGGGGGGGTAAGGGGATAGAAGGCCGCCGCATGCGCTTGGCCAGGGATTAGCGCTGATTGAAATTGCAAATGAAAATTTATTTTTACTGCGCCCGGGTCGAGACCAGACCGCTCAATGTTAGTTTAGCTTAGCTCTTGGCCAGAATGGTAGAAAGAGAGGGAGAGAGAGTGAGAGGGAGAGAGCAAATCGACCGCCTGCGGGTCACAGAGATTGCCCCTCTGCTTCCCCCATTCACCATTCTATTAAATTTTAATTGAGTTACTGACGTTTTATTTTTGTATAATTAAATTAAGCCCCAGCTTAGCGTTTGATTTTAATTTGTGCGACATTTGTCCGCTCAGTCAGGCAAGCCAGCTTCCAGCTCCCAGCTCCAGTTTGCAGCTAAACTAACTGCGTGCCTCGTCGTCTGCATTAATGTGTCACAACAACAGATGCACAACGTGCCCCCCAATTATATGGCCATAAATTTGTTTTGTATAAATATTAATGCGCCTGCCGCAGGATTAGTTGCAGAAATTATGTTCGATGCCGCCGCTCTTTTTTTTTTTTTTTTTTTTTGTTGGCTGTTTAAAGCCTAGGCGTTGGCGCATAATTTATTGGCCAGCCAGCTAAAACTGGTCAACTGAGTGGTGTCTGTTTGCACAGCTGTGTCCTGGCAGCAGCTTAACAAATTGATTGGCTTCTCTAGAGAGAGAAATGGGGAAAAATTGGAAAGGGGCAGCGGAAGAAATTAATATTCCCCCAGTAGAACAAAACACACACCGATAGAAATCTTCATTGATGCCGAGGCGAAACTTTTGCTAATTAAGAAATGCCGGCCAGTTTGCTCAGTGGATAACAATGTGAGGAGAATTAGCCCCGGTTGGCCTAAGCAAATATTAACCATCCGCCATGTAAGCCACGCTTTTGCTCAGCCACTTTTTTAATAATAAAAATTTCATTATTTCAACAAAGAGAGAGTGAGTGAGCGGTTGGCCCTTTGCATGTACATACAGCGTTTTTAATTAAAAAATCCTTTGGTCAAGCAATTACGGGGGCCACATTAAAATAAACACGAAGCCAGAACGACGAGGAGAAACCCCGAAAAGAAAGCGGAGCAGGACCCTTGTTGGCACATTATTAAAGCGAAATGTATTACAAGCTAAGCTTTCATCCCGTCTGACCCAAGTAAATATTAATAACACATATTAATAACGAGCAGGCGCCGGCCCTTTCGGCTATTTGCACGTAATTCCTGTAGTGCATAATTACGACCGCCAGACTCTATGGCTTATTGAGGCATTAGGCAATTACAAATATTTGCCATTGCAAGTCTAATGCGGCCTAAGCCACCATGGCACAAATAAAAAAATGGAAGTAAAATACGGCCGTATTCCATCGCCATATCTCATACGCCCCGTTGCCGCACTGCCACACCTTTAACGGTGAATTTATGGCACACTTTTAGGCGCACTGTCATTAGAATCGGAGTTAAGCCTACGCAACGTCTTCCATCGCCATTGCAGGGGCTTACTTAAAAATTACATAAATTTTGCTTTATGTGCCTCGGGTTTCTGGCTTCTAAGCCCAAGCAATCTTTTAAAAACCCATCCATAAAGTATGCAATTAAATTTTCACTTAAACGATTATCACATAAATCCCCACACAGCACACACACTCACACACCAGTACACATACTATAAAGAACACATAGCAAGGAAAGGAAAGGCCGAGGCCAGAGTCAAACGTGTTTGCATTTAAATTAAAAGAGCCATTTTTCTTCGACACGGCTACGATTAGAGTGGTGGTGCAGAGGGATAAAGGACCGCCCACCTTATGATAAGACCATTACAACGTCTGCAGGAGAGGCCACGTATGTCCTGAACCGCAGAACGCCCCTCACGTACGATCCACACACACATACAAACACACATCGAACCCAAGCGAACCCGTTGTATATATATTTGCTTATGTTAATTGCCGTTGAATCCATTTCCATTAAGATGCAAGTCCTGCCGCTGACGATAATTCCACACACATACACGTACACACTCGCTTACACACACTCTTGCACACATCCTGGCCAAAGGACGAGGGAGGCTGAGTCGCATAATTGCTTACGGTAGTCAAGCGGGGCAAGGGCGCAAAAGTATGCCTTGACCAAGGCAAGGAACGTTAAGACCGACCCGTCCCTTCCCTTCTCCCTTCTGCCTTCCCTTTTCGCTTTTCAATATGCACAGCAATATCCTTGGGTAAACAGAGATCCTGCTGCTGCTGCTCGGAGTCCTCGGCTTTTCCCATTTTATTATACAATAACAAAAATGCCCCGGCATACCAAGTGGCGCACTAATGCCACACCAAAAACTCCCGCCCCCCAGAAAACCCAGAAAGCCCTGGGATGCGGAATCTCCGGAACGTGCTCTTACATATTAGTAAACTTCATAATTTTTAATTGATACATTAAATTTCGTGCAAATATTGATCGAGCTATGGAGGAGTAGTTGTGCTTGGTTTGGTTTTGGTTGGGGCATCATCTTCTTGAGTGACAGCTTAACGATGTAAAGCCCGGTTTATTATGCATGGCAGGCTTCTTCTGCCAAACTGGGATTACTTGGCCAGGGCTCAAAAAGTAGGCAATGTTTGCACAATCTTGGGTCCCCGCAATGGATGTATTAATAAACTGCCTTCGGACGGGTCAGACTGGGTTATCCAGCCAATCCAGGTTTCATTAGAAGAAGGCCTTCCCAAAAGAAAGACATTCGCATTCATATTTCGTAGGTAGACGTTAGGCGTTTTGCCACATTCTTTCTGTTTGCTGTCTAGGGCCAAAACACTCAAAAGCAATTTGCCCGCATTGACTCTGGCTGGCTGGCAGTTTTTCAAGCTTTCCGCTCCTTTTACTTGGCTTTTTTCGGGCACTCCGGCACTTCGGCACTCGGCATTTCGGGGCTCTCTATCATCGCCAGGCAACGTTTGGCACTCAACCGCAAATGCATTTCAACGTAAAGTTTTTAAACAAATATTTGCCCAACTTGCAGCCGAGCTGCCTTCGTTTTTGGCCATTTTTTTCCATTTTCCAACCAGAGGGGTGAATCCTTTCCCCGCAAGAGTCCTGGCATTCAAACAATGCGCAGGCAGGAGTCCTGGCTAGACCAGAGCAGGCCAGTCCAGTCAGTCAGCCAGCCAGCCATAAAATGAGCAACGGTGCGCCGTGCGGTATGCAACAGTTTTTTTCTTCCCTTTTTCTGTATGCAATTGTGTGTGTGTGTGTGTGTGTGTGTGTGTGCTCGCTCCTTTCATATTTGCAACGGGGAGAAGCGGGAGCAGCAGGCCGGCCTGGCCAACAAATGGCACAAGAATTTATTTGCAACTGTTGCGGCAGGTCCTTCTGGCTGCCAGCAGGCAACTCCATAAATGAATGTCCTTTTGATTTTGTTCAACGAGCCTAGCGAGCGACTCAATTCAGCGCCGCTCCGCCGGGTCCTTTTGTTTTCGTCCGGCATTCTTTTAGGCGGTCCGCCTACAACTTGCCAGGTTCCGGATTCGTTTGCTTTCCAACCAGGATTCGTGTGCCGTGTTCCGTATTCCGTGGCTCCTTTCTCCTTCTGCTCCTTCGCAGCTGGAGAGAGTGGAAAGTGGAGATGGTGTGTGTGTGTAGGAATGTTTTAATTTGTTTTCCTATCCGGCAGCTCAGTGTCGCTTCTTTTTATTGCCCGAGCCAGTGCCAATGCCACTGGTCCGCCACAGGCTCTGTTTGATTGTTTGCCAGTGCCACTTGTTTATGTGTGTGGCCGCATATCCTGCCCCTCGCTGTGTATGTATGTGTGTTTGTGTTCGAGTATTGGTGTGTTTGCATTCATGACACACGAGACGAGGAAACGCGGCATGCCACGAACATTTTCCGCTTTCTACTCCGCATTGTTATTGGGCACCCCGTTAAATTTCTTTCCTATTTACACTCATATATTTCATTTATTGTTTTTGCCGGATGATTAATTGAAGTCGCTGGGTTATGGCGGGAATTTCTATTTCACCCCAAAAATATTTAATTAAAACATTTGCTAAACCTGTGCTTTCTCTCGTTCTTTTTTTCTTTGCAGGTAAGTGACGTTGTTTGGTGTCCTGACAAAGCCGTAAGTCCATTCGCCTAATGAACAACAATATCTGCCCGTGCAAAATCTATTGACTGGAATTCTCCAAGGGAAAGGGGGAGGGAAAGGGGGGAGGGAAAAAGGATAGAGCTTTAGTCACCGCACGCTTTTGTATTTAATTACAGAAGCAACTATCTTTCAATTATTTACACCTGCAACAAAAACCGTGTCTGCGTCGTCTGGCCTCAATGGCGCTGCACTTCTGGCCAAGCCAAACAAAATATATATCCGCTCTTTACATTGATTACCCCATGGACCTCATCCTTCTGCCTTCTGCCTTCGTAGTTCGTCCTTAGTCCTTCTACTCCTGTGCACAGTCACTTACTTTCGCCCACTTGACGACCGCGCCCACTTTCGATAATTAATTGCAGACATCAGTTGCAGTTGCGGGTGTATTTTCGGGAATGGGCTCCCAGTTCCTCTTAGTTTTTGTTTGGCTATTTTCGGGACGAAGCGGGCAGCAATGAGGCATGCCATCAATTTGTCTCTCCGTTTGTTGCAAGCTTCTAGGTGGGCGAGCAATTGTTCTGCAGATGCGCGCCGCGAAACTGAACTGAAACTCAACTATTCCGAACTGGAGTGAAGTGCAATTACAAATGCAACTCAAGTAGCAGCTGAAGACAATAGAGGAAGACAGCCAGACAGACAGACAAAAAAAAAGAGAGGGAAAAACGCCTGGAGAAACGCTATTAGTTAGAGTGACACAGGCAAATATAGTAAGTGGAAGCAGGTGAAGTTCTTTTTTGGGGGAAAAAAATCACATTAAACTACAACGCTTGTTGCGGTGTAAAAACTGATTCCAAACCAAACTTAAGATGTGAACTGAACCCAAAAAAAATCCCTGATCCCTGAAGCTCCTTTTTGAGGCAGACAAAGTCCTTTGGCCAGTGACCGCAAATGCAATGAAAATAAATAACAATTAATAAATGCTTTGTGTCTCGAGTTGGCGAACGCTTAGCGCGGTTTTTAAAAGCTTAAACGTGTTGGGCTTCCACGGAGAAGAACCCCCAGCTCTTACCGCTCGGAAATTAAGTTGGAATTTCAAATTACCCTCGGCGAATGAGAAAAGAGAGACGTGCCGGAACGTACTCGCGGAATTTAATTAAAAGAATTGCAAATGTAGCTTGTGGCACTTTCCCCTGACTTTCTCCACCGCTTTCTCTCTCGACTTTCTCGGCTGGTTAGTTCCCGTTTAGCTGCAGTCCGCTTAGCTTAGCTCATAAATGGCCCAGTTGACTAATTGCATTTTATGAATATTGCATTGCATTTAGCGTGACGCGCGAGACAAACTACCAACTAAGTGGCCAACTTCGCGTTCCTCGTCGTCGGCCTTCAAAAGTTAAGCGCAGGTGTGTCCTGTGCTCAGTGCATTAGATTAATGAAACGCGGCAGAAACTTTGGGGAACCCTTTTCCAATAAATGCCAAATTAATTAAAAAATACAGCAGCTAAGTAAAGAGAGAAGGCCAAACTCAAGCAAACCCGAAAGGGAAAAACTTGAGACACACAATGAGGTTTTCGCTTCTTTCCGTTTTTGCTCCTTTTCATCCTCGTTTTCTTTTCTTTCCCTCCATTATATATCTTATATATATATATCTTGTATCTGGTATCTGCGTGTGTTTGTGTTGTATTTTCTGTATATTTTTTTTCCTCGCTGCCGCTGCTCAACTTGAAAGTGTTAATTAAAAATTGTTTCACAGTTTAGCTGCGAAAATGAAAATTGAAAAAGGCAAAGGGAGTCAGTGAGTCAGAGCGGCAGACTTCATATTTACCCTTCGCCATCCGTTCGGCGCTGTCCTTGCCACATTTTTTCATTAGCCGTTTCAATTTAGGACCCAGCCCGAGTGTATTTATCTTGGGATCCCCCGTTTCGGCCAACTTGTAGTCGTTGTAATTGCCAGCGGAATGCAGTTGGCCATATCACGGCACTCTTGGCCCTAAAGTGCAATCGGTGGCAATCGCAAGGCAATGTGGCAACGTGGCCTCTATCTGCATCGCTTGTAATTGCAACAACTTAAACCGCTTGGCTGCCCGCTCAAGATGCCAACTCGGGCAATTGTCCAACAATTAGCTTGGATTCGCCAGCTCATCCACTTTTTGGACCAAGGCAAAGATGTGAATTCGAGGCTCCGTTCCAATTTCTCTGCACTTTATCCACTGTTTTTGCCGGTAAATCCCGAAAAAATCCATGTTGCTTCTAGCAGCGAGAAGAAAAAAAAAAGCTTTTCCATCAAAATGGTTGGACTTTCTATTTGAGTTTTTCATTTGATGCGAGAATCTAGAGAAAGAGAGAGAGAAAGAGGCGCTCCGGCCGGAAGATTTGCCTCCGTCTCCGCCTTTGCTTTTCCGGACTTTCCGGTTTGCTTGTTTGTCTTGCACTGCGTGTTTTTAATTTTGCGCGTTTCGCTTGTTCTAATTGAAAGCCGCGTTGTGTGTACTCGATGTTGAGGGGGAGGGAAAATAAAAGGGAGGAGGCAATGTATGCTCTGCCTGTCTTGTGTTTGTCTTAACATTTATACGCAACACACACACACACACACTCGCACCCAGCACTTCCTATTTCCTCCCGGCTTCTTCAGCTTCTTCTTCTCCGCTCGTAGATAAATAATTTACTTTTTGCGCACTAAGGCACAAACAAACATTGAGGACAGGATGAAGGACGAGGGGAGGAAAGGGGGAGGGGGTTAAAGCCAAAGGAAAAGGCGACAGGAACAACTAAAAGCGACGACGTCGGCATATCTTTTCTTATGGCAAATATTTATATGTATATATGTTTGCTTATAATATAATGTACATACAACAAAAACAACAACAACGTTGGCAAGGCGGCCAAAGAAAAGCGAAATTTTTACCAACATTTTTGTGTTTGTTGATTTTGGGCAAACAAAACTTTGCACTTCCTCCCGAAAAATAAAAACCCTTTTTCTTACCTCCCCTGGGGGTCCAAAAAATAAGGGGAAAGGGGTTTTCCCAAAAGGGGGAGAACTTAACGCATTTTTCTTTGCTTTTACTTTTCATATTTTTGTTTTCCTCGCCGTCCCTTTCGGGCCAAAATTAAAAATTAAGTTTATTTAGCTCTGGTCCTAAAAAGCAAAAACGAACGGAAGAGTGGTAGACACATCAATTTCAGTTCGGTTCGGTTCGGCTTGTATTTTTTTTGTTGCCACACTTTGCCCTTGAGTGGTGACCTTGTGGGCGTGTCCCCCGTCGCACTTAAACCATGTGATTGCCCCAAAACTAAAAGTATGCAAATGTTGCACATGCGGGGCGGTAAAAAAAAAAAAAAAAAGAATCACCAGCATAATTTATAGTCATGCAAAAAACACAACAGACAATTTGCCCTGTGTAAGAGCATGTGATTTGTCTTGGTTTTGCGCTGAACTTTGCAAGGATCTACCAAAAAGGATAGAAAGAGAGAAAAATATAGAGAGAGAGAGATAGAGAGAAAGTAGAAAAGTGAGATGGCTGTATTTGGTTTGCCTGGCGAATGTCAACAGCAGACGAGGCTCCCAAAAAGCCAGGCTGAAAACCCCAAACGCCTGTCGACCATTTTGACGAAATAGACAAATTTGCGTTTTGTTGCAACCGAAAAATGTCCTGAAACTGGCAGGACTCTCTCTGCTTTTCCAGCTTTTCCTGCTGCCCGGCCACATGCATTTCCCCTGCAATAAATCATATGCAGAGCAACGCCAACAATAAAAACAACAAAAAATACACAAAAAACACACAGGACACAGGAGCGCAAAAACAATGTTGCGGCAAAAAGTTGCGCTCACTCTTCTTGCAACTCTCGACTCACCGTTTTTTATGTCTCGCCCCAAACAAACGGCAATGTGACAAATACATAAATTTGCCAAAAATGTCGCCGCCTTTCAAAAAATTTGAGCTGGCAATTTGAAATTGTTGTGCTGCTGCTGCTGCTGCTGCTGCTGCCGGCGACTTCCCTTCGTCCTGCGGCATTTAAAGTAAAAAGCCCGACGTCGTGTGGCCATAAATCAAATCGAGAAACCGGCAAGTGTGAAGAAGGGTTTTGCCGTAGAAAGGGTTCAACTCGATTAATTTTTAAACATTTAATCTACAGAACACGGCCGGCACTTCGATTGCGCCAAATGGTTTCGTGTTTATTAGCCAGATTTCTTGTTGTCCGTCAGGAAACTCATTTTTCATCTCGCTCAACATTAAATTAAGCAGGCAAGAGTAATTCCTTGGCTGAAATGTCGCTGCGACGCCGGGGAGGGCGAAATTCTGATACATAATTCACATGCCAAAACAGCACGAAATGTTTTGCATAGTAGCGTCCTGGGTGTCGCGACAACGTGGACAACAACAAAGTGCATGCCATTAAATTTCATGCATGCAACTAGTAAAAAAAACAAGGAAAGGAAAAGGAAAAGGAGAGGGAGAGGGAAAAAGGAAAAACAAGAACACCCATGGTATCTGCCACGCCCACGCGCTTTTTTCCGCAGGCGGCCAAGAAATGAGTTTGCACTTTTGTTATGCAAAATGCGAAAGGCAGAAACGATGCCCCGCTGCAATGTTGCACCTTAAAAAATGCTGCTGCTGCTGAGACAGCAGACGCTGTCAGGACGAAAAAGGATAGCAAGGATCGCAAAGGAGAAGACGTTGCCCTGAAAGTTTTTAGCATGTTTTTCATATTTATCCTGGCGAAAATGGAGGAGGAGCAGCCGAGGCAGACATAAACAGGTAGACAGGAGGGCACTGAAGGGTTAAGATGCGTGTGCGAAATTATTTAGCCAGAGTGTCAGAATGCCAGCTAGCCCTTCTTCTCGCTATCCTTTTTGCTTAAGTACTGCCCTTCCTTCGTCCTTTTCCCCGCCTTACCCTCCTTCTTCTCCTTATTTCCCCCGACGTCCTGAAATATTTGTCTGCCTTATTTATTGCATACCCTCTGGCGCGCTCACAAACACAGAAACACACCCACACACAGACTCACACTAACACACACACGTACACGTTTGTGTCAGGTGTCAGTGCCTGCAGTTATGAAAATACTTTGTAAACATTTCCTATTTCTATTAGCGATCTCCCTCTTCAAAAAATTGCATCCCCAGCCCAAAAACTATGCAACAATGTTTTGTCAGACAGACATGTGTGTGTGAGTGGAAGTGTATGTATGTGTTGGTGTATGGGGTGGAAAAGTTCGCCCATAAGTGTTTCGGAGGTCCCTTCGAGGAGTACAAATATCCTGGCACTTCAGCCGGCTCTTATCGATGCTCCGGCTGAACCCGCGGCTATGGGGCCATAAATTATATTTTTGAAGTCGCAGCCAGAGACAACAGTAACAACAACAACGAAAAACAACAACCACAAGCAAGGATGACTGAAAACTTTTTGGCAGTTATTACCAAGTGTTTTGTCGTCTCTTCTGCACAAGTTGCATATCTGTAAACATTTTTTTGCGACTTTGAAGCACACACCTGAAAAAGTTCTGGCGCGCTCGCTTACCTGCTCCAAAAAACTTTGACTGCACTTTGTGCAAAAGTTTTTGAAGGTTGCTAGACCTTTAATTATTTTGTGATAAATGATGACATTCGAGTGCTGCGCCGCGGGGCAAAAACAATTACAAAATAGAGCGAGAATCAGCCGCGTCATTGCCGAACACTTCATTAGCACCTGTCGTTTATCCGGCATCTTCCTTCGTCCTTTTTTCGACAAAACCAAACAAGAAAATATCTGAGCAAACAACAGCTGACGCGCAGCTTGGAAAACAGAAAGCCTCGTATCGCTCATCTGCTTAAAAGCGCTTTAAACTGAGCAACACGACCGCCGGAAGGTCCTGGCAAGTGTCCACCTTGGGCAGTCCTGTCGATGATTGATGATGGCATGTGACACTAATGGTGATTGTTGCTTTTTTGTCACACATCCTTTCTCCCGGGGTAAGGTGCAATTTGTTGCTACACTTGAGCTACTTTTTTCCCCCCTCTATCCAGTATTTTGTATCGTGTATCCTTTGGTCCTTCGGTCTCGTTTTACATTATAATAGGAGTTTATGGGCGAGCGCCTAAAACTATGCAACAGCCTCCATGATTTATGATTGGCCCTGACATGACCCCGAAAACAATTACTCAAATTTCATATTTACTTCAACGGGTTTCGGGGAGGAGCAAGGGATTCGCAGCAAGTGTTTTCTGGTAGATTAAATGTGTACACTCGATGGGTCTCGCTTTTTATATTATTTTGGATTGATTAATGTTCCGGTAGAAGTGAAGAGGCTCAGGCGCCGACAGATGTTGTCCCGAAAATCGGTGTGTGGGCATCGGATGGGGTTTATCGGTATAAAATATTGCATTTGCGACTTTATCCAGTGCTTGCCACTCGGCAAATGCTAATCCCCCAACAAACAATCCATTAAAACACATTCCCAGCGAACCGCAACAATCGCTCTGTCCCATGTTGAAAACAATTGTTAATTAACTTTAGTGGAAAACATTTCTCCAACTGGCTGAACATTGGTTAAATTCCAAAAATTGTTTCGCTCGCCACTGAACAATTCACACAGGCGGAAGTCATGGCTGAGCATTGAACAAATGCTATTAATGTAATTTGGCATTTATTTATGCATTGCCGTTAAAACAAATAGATGCACGCTGGCAGCGCGAATTATAATAATAATATAATAATTATAATTGTGCTGACAGACAAATGATTTTCCACCGCAAATAACAAAAATTGTCCTCGCGATTGATGAGCTGCGCATTTGATGAACACTGAAAATGCATTTTTACAGGCTCATTTGCATTTAGTTGGTCATTGAGGGGACATGAAGAAATGCACCCAGTTTAATCTGCATATAAATCATTTTAATTTATTTGAATACCATCAATGCAGTGCTGAATGTTTTTCGATCAGAGGCCTTTATATTCTATTCGATAGTCGAGTTAATCTTGTAATTGGCCGCATTTCCTTAATGGACTTTCTCCGCCTCGCCGACGGCCATTTGAATTTTAATTAAAAATCAAAAATAATTAGCTATTTGTATAATTACATGAAAATCATTTGCGCCTGGTCGCAGCCATTAATATTTATTCGAAATATATTTCTCTCTTTGGTCTTCCCCCCGCGCGTTTACGGTGTCCGTTGCTCCTTGTTTGTTTGTTGCATTATTTATTTACGTTTCAAACATGTGTCAACATGGCCGCTGGCTAAAAATATATGCAAATATAAATGAGCGCCGAGATAAATATATTGAAAATGGCATAAGCATGTATCGCATATACACTCACATGTACGAGTACTTTTGAAAGCGGCAGATGAATTATGTTCGCGCCAGGCCATAAATGCATATTTAATTACAAAATTAATTAACATGAAAAATAACTAAAGCAAAAGGTATTATGACAACACAAAAAAATAGTATGTGTATGAAGTTATAAAAACCCAGTTTTTAACACAGAGTGTTCAGTCAGACATTGAAAAATTAAAGACAAATAAAGCGTGGTTTTTTCTCGCCCGTTCGATAATGTTTAATTCAATTAAATGCGTTTATGGAAATTTGTTTGCCATCTATTCCGGAAAACTCTTTCGCTCCGTTACTCCCAAACAACACGACTCAATCATTCCTGCTCGCCTGAACCCAATGTTCTCTAATCAATTTTAATTAAATTAATTCCTCAAACTGTACACACACACATTAGGGCTACAGTTTGGGGGAAAGTTTTTACAGGCAAACCCCGAAACCGAAATGAGTTAATATTTGGCCCGAAACCCCATGGGCAAATATCACTTACTTATGTTTAGTCGTTGGTAATAACTTCTGCCGGCTGCCTGCTGCCTTCTGGCCCTTCTTGCCGGCTTTTGGCCAAAGGCTGTGGCGCCTGCTGTTAATGACACAACCGCAAACAAAGTGCGAAGCACACACACATACACCAACACACACGCTGAGCTTGTTGTGTAATGGCAAAGCTCATTAGCTTTGCAGGCAAACAAGTTTTAAAGCATGCATTTAGGCGCGTTGCGGTTTGACAGCCGCCCGCCTGCATCCTCTCTCTCTCTCTCTGTCTCGCTCTCTCTTGGAGTGTGTATGTGTGTCTGTGTGTTGACACAACAATTAAAAGCATTTAAAATAAAGCATGGCTCACTCGTAGGCAGCTGTAGGCGCCAGGACATCCAGACCGGGCCGAAACCAACCCGACATCACCAGCCGAACTACGCAAATGCATAAATTCTGCCTTACAGCGTGCGGGTGCGAAAGTGCGTCGGTGTTGGTGCGTGTGCGTCTGTGTGTAAGTTTGTAAGTGTGTGTGTGAGCCACTAATTACCATGTCTTTAGCTCTCGGATGGCTTATGGCATTGCCACTAACCGTTGTTGCAGCCATAAACTCTATTGAGCAGACGCAATTACAACTGTTACATCACACTTGTCGCGAAGGCTGGAAATAAGACATTAAGCACTTGATTTAGAAATAAATATGTATTAATTTACTGATACAATTAAAATATATAAATAAAATCCATATTTAAAGAGTGTTATAATAATGTCTATAAATAATTAACAGTTTATTGCAACCATCTTCTGTACTCCTCTTAAAATGCTACAGCGAAGTTAACCACAGTCTTCTATATTATTATAAATACTTTAAAAATTTCATATATTATTTTACCTTATAAGATTTATAAATTTCTCATATTGGTATTAATTTCCTTAACAAGAGCACCCAAACTGCGGCTCTAAGTGACTTTCTTCCCACCACAATTGTTATGGCTGATGTCTAACCAAATATTGTTTGGCAGTCGTAATTATGTCCTGCCAGGAGCCATTCAAAATCGAACATTCGACGACTGCCTGGAGATTTCTGAGCTCTCCTGCCACTCTCCACTCCCTCTCCACTCTCTTCTCTCCACTATCCACTCTCCACTCCTTACACTTACCGCCGGCGGGCAGACACATTAAATTTTCAAGCCATGACAAACAGCAAATTTCACTTCAAACAAAAGACAAATTGCCACAGGGCCAGGACTCGCAGGACTTTTTCACCGCTTCCTATCGAGCGACGGCAATCTTCCACCTTGGTCTTTCCATCTTTCCACCTTGGCATGCTCAACTCAAGTTGAGTTCGCGTCAAGTGTTTGCCGAGTAGAATGAAGCGAACTTATCGAGTTTGGCCCGTTGTTTGCTAAATTGCAAACACATGCTGCTCCTGCCAAGGAGCCGAGGAGAAACTCCTGGGCGGTGCAGGACAATGGCCAAAGTTAAATCAGGCGTGAAATCAAGCAGGTGTTTCAATTTTTACCAAATTGACTTGACTCCTCCACCTGACTGCCGTCGTCGTCCTTCGTCCTGCGTTTGAATCCTTGACGGGTGCGCTGATGAATCGTTCTCGTTGTCAGGTCGTCTCATTAAAGCGATTATTATGCATTGCATTTCTGATTATAAAACCGAATTAAAACTTATTTATGCAATGGCCGTGTATGACAAAAAGCAATCATTAAAATTGTTTTAATTTTTATTTTACTGCTGTGTGTATGGCAATATAATTTTTCATATTTACTTTCTGACAATGAACGAAGACGAACGACGGACGCAAAAGGACAATGCCGCCTGTCAGTCGTCCAATGTAAAAATCAAACAAACAAGCGACAAAAAATTAATTATATAAAAAAGAAAAATACTCAGTAATAATAACAGTAATCTGGTCATGCGTGTCTCAGTACACGCACTGATTTCGGATATCCCTCAATTGAAAAAGTGTAATTATTATATAATCACAACCGTACACACTACACTATCATATATATATTCATGTACATTTCCCCGAAAAAGGAGCACAGACAATGGAAAATTGTGGGTGTATATGTATTTACCCAGTTGATTTATGAACGAAAAGAATCGGAATGAAACCAAAAGTTGAATGGAATTCATCCTACCAACCGATCGCTTATTGCGATTGTCCATATTATTGTGCCTAGTATATATAGAATGCGAACTGCATTCTGTGTCTCTATCTGTTTGCTGTTTGTTGATTCCTTTTTTCTCGGTATATTATGTCAAGCATAAATTGGCATTTTCAACTGGATTTGCATGTTAATTAAAATGGCGCACGCACGGACAGTTGAAAACAAATGCAGACAAGGCATTAAAGCTCCACATTCGCATCCACATCCACATCCACACATTCAGTCATTCGAGTTCAGTTCAGTTGAGTTGAGTGGAAATCCCCCTGCCATTTTGGCACCGGATCGATGACAGGGCCGCCTGCACTTCACTCGCGGCTGGTTGCATTTCAGTCGGAACTCTATTTACTTGAGTGTTCGCTCGAAAGGAGAAGGAGTCCAAGGAGCAGCCCAGCATCCCCAGCTCACACACACAGGACTCCCGACAAGACCCCCCCAAAGGATCCAAGGGATCCGAAGGAGAACGCGACCCGACCAACGACCTACACTTGACTTAACCAGCATTGTCGATTGCACGGGCCACGCCCACTGGCAAAAATCGGGGAGGACTTTCGGCGGGACTTTAATGATGATGATTTCTTCGGCGCTTAAGTCGTTTAAACTTCGCCCCCACTTTGGTTTCAGTTTGGTGTTGCTGCCGTTGGTTTGGACCTCGTCGTCGTCATGGACTTGACGAGTGCCTTTTTGTGTGTCTGACTGAAGGTCTGGAGGTCCTGGATGTTCTGGAGGTCCTGAAGCCTGCTCCTGTTCGCTCCGCGCCTTTATTTTTTATTGCTCAAGTCTCCTTTCATGTGCATTACGGAGCACTCGTCCTCGGTCCTCGGTGCTCGTCTTCTGCGCTCCTTGAGCTGCTTTAAGCACTTGACTTGGCCTAGAGGAGGACACCACCACCCACCAACCACTTCCCTCCCCTTTTCCCTTTTCCCCCAAAGGATGCAAGATCCAGAGAATCCACTTGGTTGACTTAAAGATTGCGCTCGTCTAGATGGAATTATGGCCAAGTGCATAAGTCGTAAAGTTCAATATTTTTATAGCTCAGTGTCTCGGTTGTCCGCCTAAAAGCCATCTCGATACTCATCGCTGTCTCGCTTTTCTGGCCTCAAACAGTTATCAGCTATTAAATAAATGTTCGCCTGCATTTTATTAAATTCATGTGGCAGCCAATTTTATAATTTATTATAAGCAGCCTCTGCTTGTCAGCGATTGTCTGGCCACCGCCTACTTTTTTTCCCGCCCACCGCATCCCGCTTTCGATGTGTCGACCGCTGCCGTTTAATTGACATATTTAAAATATTAAATTGCATCCGTGTGCAGAAATTTAGTGGGCATTCTTTTCGGTTTCATTTTAAATATTTTTAGAGCTAGGATGGGTCTTTGTGTGCAATTATTAATTTTTAATCACGTGCATAGCTCTGCGCAGGCAATGTAAATATTTAGGAACACTACACATTGGCAAACAGAATAACCAATCTTTTAAAAACACTAAGGGCAGTTGTGAACTTTACACCTGGGCATTTAGGACTGTTATTTATTCAAAATGTGTCGATTATTTTATTAATATACTTTAAATTCTACCTGAATAAATGGATATTTTCTATTTTGGTAGAACAAACAGCAAGAAGAATGATTAGTTTTTGGGAAAAAAAATACCTTTTAATTTATAAGCTGGTGGCAAGAAATTGAAAATATATTTTCTTTGCAAGCCATTCACTTTCGTTAACCGCACATAAAAGCCGTAAAGCCTCACACGTTCACCTGGGAAAAAAGCGGCCGGTTTTGAAAAATTAATAACCGAATTTGCAACGCCAACGACATGACAACAATCAACCCGAGGACATTGGCAGCAGGAGAATACTACCAGCCAGTGGGCGTTGCTGTATTATTAATTAAATGACGCTTAAAAGTACGGCAACAAAAAAGCGTTTAGGCCATTCGATGGAACTGGCAACTATATTTCCACTTTTTGTGACATTTTTAGTTTTTCCAACTGCAGCTGGAAAATTTATTATCAGTGACAGGCAGACAGACAAACAGCATCGGTAGCCCGGGAGCAAAAGAACTCGTTGACAAAAAATTAATAAACTAAAAACCGCAGAATATTTACACTGCACTCGATTGCAGGTCATCTGTGCATAAAGGTTGTGTGCTGCCTTTTTGATTGTGTCATTTTGTCATTTTGGCCATTCAACGTGCATTTTACCAAATCATTGTAAAATTAGTTTGTATATTTTTTTTTCGTATATTTGTTTTTCAATGTTGGACAGTGAGAACCGAGTGGAAATTAGACGGCTGTTTATCGCATATTTGACCATGCATAAAATTCGCTGATTTGTGTTGCATAATTTTCGGCGTTCGAGCTGTTTATTTTGTGCCCCAAAGGCAAAGCTTTGATTTATTATGAAGCACTCTTGATTGCTATCGGCACTTGAAGCTTAACTTTGGAATTAAATTCATTTCTTTAAAAAGGGGGGAGTGTCATAATTAAATCAAGGGATGATTACAATAAAAAAAATTGAAATTTATCAACAACTAATTTTCAATTTAAAATGGCAACAAAAATACTGGATGTAATTTTTTTATGAAACTGCAAAAGAACATTTTCTTAAAACAAAAATATGAGAAATTAAAAGAAATTTTCAACTCTTAAATTCTCACCTCAAATGTACATTACAACATATAGCATTCTGCAAACCAGAAACCACTCTCCATTTTCCTTTAAAGTCTTGTTCATTCCCTTTGTTGAATGTTTATTCCATGCAAATTGGGGTACTATTATTAGAGATCCCCTCCATTTTGTGACCCACGTAATCGTCGTTTAGCTCTTGGGTCCTGCTTTAAAATTCAGAAACTCTTTAGCTTAAAGTTGCAGGAGCAATTAGGGCATGCTTCATTGGCTGCCAAAAGGTACATAAACTACGTGAGTGTGCCTCTAAACTTGGGTGTGTGTGTGTGTGTATGTCCCTTTCCCTCAAAAAGATCCCTAGGACTCAAGCCCTAAACCCAGACCTATAGACCAACTCAGCTTTTCATGTAAACGCTTGCTTTGCCATTCGTTCCGAGTCATTTCATTTTCACTTTGTTGTTGGCGCATTCGCAGATGAAGATGGGGGTACAAAAAAAAAAAAAAAAATAGAAAAAAAAATAAGGGGGAGGGAACCGAGTTCTACAATGCCATTTGCGCCGGCTGCCTTTGGCCCATAGTTCCACCTCACTAGCCACCCATGGCACTGACTTAAAATGACAAACAACATTGGGAGTCGTCGTCGCAGGATCCCTGAGAAGCGAAAAATGCTTTTCCCAGCCAGCACACACACACACACTCACTCAAACACGCACACAGGGAAAAAGGAGAAGGAGGAGGGAAGGCGTACATGCCATTGCACAATCATTGGATTCCGAAACATTTCTAGAATATTTAATAAGAAAACTGAAAATCGTTGAAATGCCAGCAACACTCATAATATCATCCAAGCCCAGGCGTTCCCCCAAAAGTGGGTGGAACTGGGCGGACTTTCTCGATAGAAGGCTAAGGTCAAAGACAATATTGAAATGCCAATTGAACTTTTAGCTATTATTAAAATTTTCCGGGCTCCTAAGACAAGAGGGAAAGGACCCCAGTAAAACTGTCATTAAGGTCTCTGCCCATTAGGTTGACATTTCGGTTTGCCCTTTAAATGGTTTGGTAATTGATTCAAAGAGACAATCGAATTGGTAGATAGAATTACCATTTAAGGTAAATAACCATATATTTATTATTAGAAATTATGATTACCATTTTAAAGTAAAACTTAACTAACCACTTTCCTTTTCCTTCTTATCGTTACAGGTATGTAAAACCAGAGGTCTAAGCCTTCAGTAAAACAAACCCTTAAAGTTTTTTCGTAAGTTCAAGTGCCTTTGTCTCGTCCAGTTCCGTCCCATTCTGTCCAGTCTACTCCAAGCCAATCCGGACAAGTAATAGCCGAACCCTTCGAAGACACTGAAAAATTTGTATAGCTTATTATTAATAACATTGTAAGGAGGCAAAACCCCATCAAGTAGCTAAATCTTGGGAAGCATTTAAGCAGCATGTCAGAAACAAAACGATGGCTAAAAACCGCCTTGGCTGTCCTGGCTGTCGCCGTCGTCGACATTGACAGTGATTACAAGCTGAAAGTATGAAAAACAGCAGAAACTACTTAAGCACAAGGAATAACAAAAGCCCTGCTGACCGAACCAGGCCAGTTCAGCTCAGTTCAGTTCAGTTTAGCTCAGTTCAGCTCGGTTCAGTTTACCAAAAGCTCGGAAAAAAAAGAAGGGGGCGACTCGACGCGAAGACGAACGAACGGACAGCCCCGTAGACTGTAGACAAATTTTTTGCATAAACACAGACGACAAAGCCAACTACTGACTGCACTTAAAACAAGAGTCAGGCGGAGGGATAAACGACGGGAAAGGACGCAAGGACGAAGGGTGAAAGGACCAAGCCAAATCGAAGGCGAAAACCGAAAGCCATCGAAGAGATGGCCAAGAAGAAGGAATTTCCTCAATTCCTGATGTGAGATGCGAATTTTTCAATAAGTGCAACCAATTTCGGGGGGAGGGAAAAGTAGGAGGAGCAATCCGCCAAGGGACCAAACGTATTATAATTTCGGACGGGACAGGACGAGCATCGTTTAAAATATGCCTGGGCGGGGCAGGATTCCGCCTTCGCCATCGCCTTCGACTGAATCCGAGTCGAAGTACCGGACTAGGAGCAGGAAGCACATAAGTAGAAACGGCTCAAAATGCAAAGTAGACGACATCCGCTTTGAGATTGGATGACGTTCGTCCTTTCCATCGCCGTTGCCGTTGCCATCGCCATCGCCTTTCGCCTTCGTCCTTTCGCCGTGAAGTATTAAAAGCAAATAAGTAATAAAAATAATAATGGAGCATTTTTACCATTTTTTTGCCCCTTGCGAAAGGGAGCAGCTCTCCTCCTCTGTCGCAAAAAAAAAAAAGGATAAGCATCTTAGCGCAATTTCTTGCTGCCTTCTCAATATAACAAAAGGTCCTTGCGCCCAGGCAAATGTGCCGAAAATGTTAAGGGGAAAAGGGGGTTTTCGGGCAACCCAGCTGCTGGCCCTCGTCCGCCGTTCTGTTGTCCTTTATTTCCATTTTTGCGCTCTCCTTGCCCGCTCATATTTCCCCCCTCTCGTCCTTCGTCCTTTGCTCCACTTCCTTCCACTTTCAGTTCCCCAAAGGGACAACAACATAAATGCAGGAAATTTGAATGGACGAGCGCAGTAAATGAAATTTGCAAATATTTTTCAAAAATTGAACTTTTCTGGCAAATTTTTTTCTGGCTCTCAGCTCCAATGATGATGGCGAACAGAAGGTGGGATGCGACGGGCAGGAAGGAAGGATATGGGGGGCGGTATTTTAGGGGGGAGGGGTGGAAAGGGACTGCGCCGGGGTTTATGAAAATAAGTGAAGAAAATTGATTTGAAGTACTTTGAAGTGCAAAAACGCGTAGCCAGAATCAGTGAAGAATGCTTTGGCATATTATTTCGACTTTCTTGCGTTCCCCTGAAACTTCTCCTTCTGGTTTTTTCTAGACAACTTTTGTTGTGATAAGCAAGTCGAGCAGAAGCGGCATGTTTATATGAGGACTAGATAGATGCAACTGCATATCTGCTTATGTTTGAATAAAGTTGCGAAATGGAAAAATAACTGAGTCCCGGAATAATCTCTTTCGACTGAAAGGCAACCATCTTAAAGGGGACTCTCTGTATTTATTTTTTTTGTGAGCCAGCTGACAAGTTTAAAGCCCACATAAGCAGGTAAATTGCTTTCTAGGCTTAGACACATCCCGACTCAGACAACAAAGGAGCCAAACGGCAAGTGTATAAATCGCCTAGAAAACAAGCGACTACCGACTGCCGTCTATCATTTCCTTTGGCAATTTCAGGGGAAACGACAAAAAACTTTACCTGCAGCAGCAGGAAAAATTGTCAAAATATAAACCGCCAAAAAAAAAGAGAGATTTAGTTCCTTGCATTCGGTAACCAAGACTACTGTCGTTTATCAGCCAAGGAACAGCCTCTCTGGCTTCCCCATATACATATATATGTATATATAGTTTTTTTCCTGCCTTGGCAAAGTGAAACGATTCACGCCGCCAACGCCTAGAAGTGTGCAACATTTTTTCGTTTGCCAGATCCTTCGGCTTGCTCCTGCCAAATATATTCATTGCAAGATTTGTTGTCTGCGGAGGCGGAGGAAGAGCAGAGTTTGCATATGAGGCAGGATACTGCTGCAGGATGTGTTATGTGTTTGTATGTGTGTGGGTGTAAGTGTGTGTGTGTGGGAGAGCCGTAGAGACTTACGCTTGAATTGCAAATAGTTAGAAAAGATTTGCCATGATTTGGGCTGCCACTGCCACTCTGGCCTCGGAATGCACTGAGATGGAGTCCTGGAGTCCTGCAGCCCAGACCGCAATTCCTTCCTTGCTGCCTTTGCAATTGCGAGGGACTGGCAAATGTGTCTGCCGAGGCATGCCAGCGATTTGTGCTTACTGCATTTGGGCGGTGCTCCTCGTCAGGACTTCCATCCAGGACTTCAGGACTCCCCAGACTCTGGCAATGATTAAATCGAGGCAGCCAGACATTGATGGCTTCATTTCTGTTCAGTTTTGTTCTGTTTAAGCGGCAACCAATAGAGTTTTTTTCGTCGGGGGTTTAATTTGGGTGATGTCTCTGTCATTTCGGGCATTAAATAAAATGTGAAACAATCAGAAATCAACGCATAACGCAAGCAAATAAAAATATAAAGCATTTGTGGCCAGTTGCCGTTAGCCATTTGGCCCACACACACATACATACATACAAACGCACGTAGCAGCAGTCGCACTTGCACACACATACACAGAGAGAGTCACATACACGCACACATATTTAGTGTGCAATTTGGCCAAATGTCGCCAACGTGGCAGCCTGTCCTCCGTTTCGAAAACTTTCACAATATTTCCGCAAAACAAATTGCGCGTAAAAATGGCAATGCAATTTTTGGTCGTTTGTTGCGGCGGCCGTTGGCCAACTGGACGCCACATTGCATCCACATTCACATATGTCCTTTTCCCCTCCCCTTCTACTCCCCTTTTGGTGTGTATGTGTGTGCGTGTCCTGGTCCATGTTTCTGTAATGTTTGCCCAATTGAATTTAATAATATTTTCATTTGGATTTTAGTTTAGTTTCTGGTTGAGGGAAAATATTTTGCAAACGAACGTCCATGTCCTTTCGGGAATGTTTCCTGCGTTCTGCGGCCCCGAAAATGTCCAAGGGAACTGGTCCTCAACCGAAAGCTAATTGGGTTCGCGTGTTGTGTGTGGTTAATTGTGATTTCCATTCGAATTGTAACTCTGATTATTATGTTTTCTCCATCATTGGTCTGGCTCACCGCCAAAATTTAAGTAGACAGCTTGGCAGTTTCTGCAATCCAGAATCTGAAAGCCGTAAAACGGAAAATGGGAAATCCTCGGCAGTGGCGAGCTTATCCTCAATCCTCGTCACGGACCAACTATCGCCTCAACAGCTCGTAAAACCAAAGCAGCAAATTAAACGGCCACCGTAAAAAGCTTTCCCCCTTTTGCTTTGCGACCATTACTCTGACCATAAATACAATATTTGATAATTTTATTAACAATTTCGACTGTAAATTGTTTACGACTTCGGTCAGAAGTGGAGTGAAATCACACAGAGAAAGGAAAGAGGGGAAATTGGAAAGGAAGAGCTTTTTAGGCGTCTGCCGGCTTGGTTTGGTGCACTTTTTGTGCTGCCACAGAGCAGATGAAATATTCATGTTCACCGACTATCTCCGTCTTATTCCCAATTCCCCAGCCCCTTTTGCCAAGGACTCGTAAATTAAATTTAGCTTCCCCTGAACATTCTGTTCAATCAAGCGCAAAAAACGCCACAGACAGACGGAGACGGAGAGGCGGCAAAGAAGGGGGCGTGGCTAGTGCTGTTTTATCCTTGCGAGATCCTTTCTATCCCAATAGTGGTTTAGTTTTTCACTGAGTAAGTGAATGTGTGTGTGTGTGTGTGAGGACTGTGATTTTAACTGCATTAGAGGCCCAGTCCTTAGTGCTGGATTCAATTTGTTGCAATGCTATGCTAAAAAGCTGAAATCAGGCGGCCAGCGGCTGCAAGGATCCAAGGATCCAGGCCAGAGGTCCTTTTTGTGCAGCTTTTCGCATTAAATTTATGAAATTGTGCGCTTCCTCTTTTTCGGTCATGTTCTCTCAAAACTCAATCATGCTTGCATGCAATATCCTGCCGCCTTCTTTCGACGTCCTGCGTCCTGCGTCCGTTGTCCTTGCTCCTTGTTGAGCCCGGCCCATTTGTTTGAGTAAGCCAGCCCCCCTCTTGAGTTCTCCTCCTCCAGCTGCTCCTTTAACTCCTCCTCCTGCGATCCTGGCGACATTCATACCCAACAATAACAACAATGTTGACACAAACACATTCAGGGCAGGACTCCAAGGACTCCTGGAGTCCTTTCTGAGTTCTCGAAAGTATGCAAGACAAATGCAGGCGAGCCGTGAAGCGAAAAAGGGGAAAAGGAAGCTGCCTTTAACTATGCTCTACCTTTTTCGCCAAACATCTTCGGGGCGAAATTGGCCTTAAACTTTTCTGTCACATTCCGAGCATTTCTTGGCCGAAGAAGTTGCTCTGGGCCAATTTCCAGCCTGTTGATTGGCCATTTAGCAGGCGCTTTCTCCCAGGATCCTTCGATCCTTCGAAACCCTTTTCGCTAAACCCATTAGAGATGACGCTTTGTTTAAGGAGGAGGGTTCTCCAAATGGGCGATCTACTCGCGAGTTCTTTTGACAGATTTCAACCCCGTTGATTGCCTTATTAGGCCCTGTAGGAAAAAAGGAAAGGATATCAGGCAGGACCCCTTGAAAGGAACTCTCGGCGAGTAATTGAATTAAATGGCTGGCGCTGTGGCAAAAAGCAAAGTAAATTAAATAAGTTTTTCATTTTGGCCGCGACCAAGTTGCATTGTCAACGCCATCGTCGTCTGAGTTCCTCGTTCTACTCGTCCTTCGTCCTTCATCCAGCGTCCTTTGCCGCCTGCTTTTTGCTTGCCCGCATTTTACGCTTCGCCGGCGGCCCTTTGTCGGGTCGGCATTTTGGTTTGGGCGCGAAATGATGAAGGGATGAAGGGGGAGTGGCCGAGGGAATCCCGGCCAGAATGCAATGAGCCAAAAGTTGTTTAATGTATGCATTGCCTTGCCCATCCAACCAACCAACCAACCAACCAGCCAGCCAACTCAGTCGAGGGCAGAGTTGCGGTTAACAGCGCGTCGCAACTTTTTTTTGGGGGGTGGGGGGAGGGGGTTTGGATTTCCACGGGGGGCACAAAAGTAACTTTTCGCATAGTACGTAAATTTCCGGATATTTTTTGCAGCGGACTCCCCGTTAATGCTGAGCATACTTTTAGGTAGCTTAGTGGCATTTACACTAATTTCAACTGTGACTCCCACTGGCGATGGTGTGATTTATTTGCCGGAAAAGATTACTTACTCTGGCCTGCGGTTTTTCCTCCACAAGCCCAACCAAAGGAAAAGCATTTTGAGCCAGCATTTTGACAGGACTCTGCTTTTAAACTCTGCCGCTGACAGCGGAATGGAAAACTGCGAACGAATTTGTAATTAGTTTTACTGCCACTTCTACTCGTTGTACTTGTACTTCGGTTCTATTGAGAGTTTTTCGGGCACGGCTCAGGTTTGTCTTCTAAGTGAAAATTAATTGGAAAACTCGTTGAGAACTCTTGCATTGTGACGAATTGGATGCCATGCAAATGAAGGTTCATTTCGGCAAGATTTGTGGGTTAATGAATTGAAGGATTTTAACTAGCCGCAGCAGCTTTAAAATACACACACATATTTCCCAGAAGCCTTTTGAAGTATTTCGAAGAAACAGAAGCGTTAATTGAAGTGCACTTCCTTTTAATTTTCACCCGGCAAATTGCAGCATATCAGCGGCATGCACGAGCGGCAACCCGACGCCATATAAACAAGCAGGTCCTTCGGCGAGCAGCACTTCCTGCACTTGCCGCTTAATTTCATATTTCGAAACATGACACTTTCACACTTTGGCTAATTTAAAAGCATACAAAATGGTGGCCTGGCTGGCTGCTCGTTTCGTGACGAATGGTGTTGCATGCAGCATGTGGCACAAAAGGCTGACACGGGGATTCCTTTTCGCGGATACGTGTGTGCAGTGATGTCGCTCGTTAAATTGTCGCCTGACACCTCGCTAATGTCATCATCATTGTGCTCACCACTGCCACTGTTGTTGGGTTGCCACGTTGCCAGGTCGGGAGTCTCAGCCACATTATTACTGTAATTATGTTGGCCGTGTAAACGTCATTAGGCGTTTTAGCGACACCAGCCAGCGGAACGTGCCACACAGTCGAGTGTGTTGTTAAATCCTCCTCTTCCTCTCTAGTTGACCTCCAAAATAACAGTGGACAAATTACACCCACTATTGCATCCACTGGATGACTTTTGCACCGCCCTTGGAATCAATTTCACACGTTTAATCCATTTACTCCCTTGCAACACAAAAACAAAAAAAGAATGGCAACCAATGGTTGCCATCAACAGATGTTGTGTTGTGAAAAAGAGAAGAAATTTCCATTACCATTAGGCTGAAAATTTATGTGCTAGTACTTTGAATACATTTCGCTGTCGCTGCTTTAATTGATAGATAAAAATTGCTCACCATTAAACAAATGCTCGCCCGGCCAGGCCAATTCATTTAGCAATTAAAACAAGCTGCGGCCAAAACGAAGAGGAAAAAAAAATGCCGAAGAGTTATACTCCCTGCTGAAACAACAAACTATAAAATGCAAATCAGTTGCATATAAAAATATATATAATTCATTTGTTAAAACCATTTGCCGGCCATTTGGTTGGCGAACCGTTTTTTATGCGCCGCGGACAAGAAATATGTTGTCCTTTTAGGCGTTGACAAATCGGCGCTCACACTCGCGCCTAAAAGTATGCAACAAGCAAAAAGCAGGAGCACAGATGCAAAGCCGAGAGGACCAAAGTGAACGTGGCGGCGAGGCGGGAATAATAATTTTTGGCACGACTGCCATGTTAACATGTCCCCAGACACGTACTGCCAACCCCCAGAAAAACCCCCGGAAAACCCCTCTCACTCCACACCCATTGAATTCGGTAAACATTGCATACTTCCCGGCGCGAGTTTATTATGTAAGAGGCAGGGAAGCAGTATATGGCTGCATTTCATCGCCCCTGTCCTTGTTGGTTGGTGTTGGTGTCCCCAGGCTTACCGGCTGCCCCTGTGGCTTGTAGAACCATTAGTGAACACGGTTTACTGTGATTACCCGGGGCCAACTTCCCCCAAAAGCCCGACAGGTTCACCCAGGGAGAGTCTTCGCATCCGCAATCGTATTTGCATTCGCATTGAAATATATAAATACGTGCGCGGCTTTTGGGGCGGCAGACAAATTACTTTTTAAATGCACTGTAAGCCCTTCAATTGTAATTGGCCGTCGTGCGGTTTGAAACTTTGCCAAAAAAGAGGCAGCTAAAAATCCGAGAGAAGAGAGAAATCGAATTGAGGCAGAAAGAACTTTCAAGTGAGCCGCATTAAAAAACAATAAAAAAAATATTGGGCCGAGCAAAAAGGCTAAGGACTTTGGGGTCTAATGGCGTCACGTTTGTGCCGCCCCGAAAAGTGGCATGCAACATGCGATTGCTGCCAAAAGTGCCGCCTGGCACGAGTCCAGTGCCCAAGTACCCAAGGACCCAAGGACGAAGGACCTGCTCTGGTTAGTTGGCTTGTTAGTTGGCAGCCTGCCGCCGCTTTCTGCCGTTTTGCCTTCTGGCTGCCTGTTGCACTTGCCGTTGCCACTGGAGCACGACTATACTATTCGTTCTGGTTAGGCGTGCTGCCAACATTTCGAGTCCTTTCCAAGGATCCGTGTCTGTGTGCCGTGTTGAATTTTTCATTTCATTTGGCGGCAGCAATTCACTTCAATGGGAATTTCGTGTCGTCGCACTTGGATTCGAAGTCGAAGTCGCAGTCGCAGACATTGTCGTCTTCGTCAAGCGGAAGCGGAAGTGAAAGGGCCAAACAAGTGCACATATAGAGCACATAATAAACGTTCAAATTGACTGAATAACTCTGCCTGGAACTCAACTCTCAGCTTGCCTTCATAATAATTCCCCCAATGAGCCACACAAACCGAGTGTAATTTTTTATTCAACCCAGGCTTTTTGGCCATCAGCCAGCTGACATGAGCCGGGGATTATTAGACAATTAAATTGACGTTAATGAATTAATTTATGAGCTTCTGCGGCTTCTTCGTTCCAATGCCTGTTGCACAGTTCTCGAAGGGCGGAGACAATTAGGACCACAGATTAGCTTCGGTTAATGGAGGTTTATCGCCTTCAATGCTTGAAACAAGCATCATTCCACAGCTCACCTCAGACTCCCATGCATTTTGATGGACTACTTTAGTGTTTAATCAGCCTTAAGACTTAAGCTTCGATAACGAATACCTTGTATGACGGAGATTGAAATTAATTTTGCTGTGATTTGAGAGCCTCTGGCAATGCTGGGTCTTATATTCCGAGCTGCTCATTAAAAGCCATTACAGGATCTCCGTAGCATCTCCGGGCTGAACTAAAGTAAACAGGAATAGTTTCGCCTTGCCAAGGAATCCCTGCCGCACGCCCTGTTGCCTATGGCCTTTTGCATAATCTAGAGTTTCATATTTCATTAATTAAAATTATATTCAAGGCAGAGCAGATAGCCGTTATACTTGAAGCACCTGTTCGCTTGTAGACTCATTAACAGCCCTCCTATACATACATATATATATAAGTGTGTGTGTGGGGTGAATTGTGCAACACAATATCATTGTTACTTTGATTAATGATTTGCAAAATCATAAAAGCTTTTCCACTTCCCTAACCCCTCCTTCTGCCATCCATCATCATCATAATCATCAGCACAGGCGGCAGGAAAAAGGTTTCGCATTACAAAAACGGCCTTAATTAATACGAAGCAGAATGTTACCTAATATTGGAAATGCCTATTCAATTCAAATTGTCATACGTAAATAAGATAGGATACTTTTGAAGAGCCAACGGGGGAAAGTGAAGGGAAATGGGAAGTAATGTGAAGCCTGCCATTATTATGCTAATTAATTGACATCAAAGCAGGCAGCAAGGAAAATGGAAGAGCCTAGCTCTTTGTTAAACGTATTTATATCAAAATCATTGACAGACGACAATAGGCAGCGACAGTCGAAAGTAACGAACGGAAAAGGCGGAAAAGGTGGAAAAGCTGGAAAAGGTTGAGGGTGGGGGGAAAAACCCATAAGCCGCTTTGAATAGAAATGCAAATTGAAGTGCGCGTATGCCAATTATTTTGATATATATTTTTTGTATATAATTATTATAATAAGATAATAATGAGCAGTCGAACAAAGGACTCAGGTGCCGAGGTCCTTTCACTTCAGGTACACAAAAACACACACAGCTCTTGCTGTCATCACAAAATAATGGCCTGTAATAGGATTTCCTGCTCCACCGGGAGATGGAAAAGCAAAAGGAAGGAGCGGAAAAGCCGCCTATAAATATGCAATGCCATGCCACTCAGGTCTCTTGAGCCACCTTAACTGAACTCCTTGTTTTTCCCGCTTGATTTTCCAGGGTGCATCCTCCAGTTTGGTCGTCAAATACGCCGACACGGAGAAGGAGCGACAAATAAGACGCATGCAGCAAATGGCCGGTCACATGAACCTGCTGAATCCGTTTGTCTTTAATCAGTTCAGTCCGTACGGCGCCTACGCTCAGGTGAGTCCCCCACCCCCTTCTCCCCCTCTTCCTCCTGCTATATAATCAGCAGCTTCCCTCTCCCCCGAACTGCAGCAGCAGCAACAGGCCGCTCTAATGGCCGCCGCTGCAACGGCACCCGGCTCCGCGGCCGCCTACATGAACCCCATGGCGGCGCTGGCAACGCAGATACCTCATGGCTTAAATGGCACCGGGCAGCCGCCCTCGCTGCCCTCGCCGACCATGCCCAACTTCAACATGGGCGCCAACACGCCCAACGGACAGCCCGGCGGCGCGGCGGCCGCTGCTGCTGCGGCGGCTGCTGCGGACGGCGTCTTCACGAACGGCATTCCACAAACGGCATTCCCAGGACGTGAGTATTTGCTATTTAATTTACTAGCTGTTTAACTTATTTAAAATTGTAAATAAGCCATTAATAAGAAAATAACTCTATAACTTATTTGTAATTGCAAATAACCCTCATACATCAACAAGATAATAATTTATAAAAATATTTAAAAAGTTAAAATGTATGAACATATTTATGTTCCTCATTCATTACCAAGATAATAGTTCATAAAAAGATTTAAATTATTAATGTTTATGAATGTATTTATGTCCAAGAAAATTTATAGTCCAAAAAACATGTTAATGTTAATGGAAAAAAAAAAAAAAAAAAAAAAAAAAAACATTTCTTTGGATTTTTGGCAGGGGAGAAATCATAAAAATATACAAAAATCGACCCAGAAATCGAAACCAAACTAAGTATGCATTTAATTAGAGAACTACTTCGCAATTTAAAATTGAACTCGAATTAGGGAAGTTATGGACTTCCAAGTTCAGAAACTTGTCCATTTTTTTATTGAACCCATATTCAATTTTTTATGAACTGCAGGAATCCTCAAAACATTAGTACTCATGCACTACTTAGTTACATATACTAACACATTATCCATACAAAAAAATCAGACTTATTGAGTTTCTAAATATTCTCTATAGCCACTGAACTACTTCTTGCAGATCCGCTGCACTTGACCATACCGCCACAAGGTTTGCCAAACGGCGATGCTGCTGCCCTGCAACATGCCTTCCCTGGTCTGCCACCGTTTCCAGGAGTTGGTAAGTGTTGGCCAGCCAGACTAGAATAAGTTTTAATCCTAAGTATGAGATCGAAGACACGCTTGGCGGCAAAGGTGCCAAAACCTCAAGACAATAATTTATTGCCATTTGCTTAAATTACGAATGTCATTGAGTGTCCATTCACCCGAAAGAACATTTCTGCCGAGTCACTTAAATCGCGTTCAGTTACACATTTAGACCATAATCTGCATCATCCATGGCATTGTGTTTCATCTTCACCACCATCATTTTCATTAATAGCATCGGGTTATGTTCCAATGAGCCCAACCACAACAGAAAAAACAGCCCAATCATTCATAACTGTTTTTATCGAATAATTAATAATTGTTGTGTCATGCCATAAATATTTATTGTTAGTAAAGTGTTACATAACTCTAATTTCAAGCAAAAAAAATTAACTTGTTTTTTATCTTTGTGCAAGGGAAGCAGAGTACCTATTGCAAATTATATCCGATACAAATAAATTTGCACTTTGTACTGGCTTCCGATCGTTGGCTTTTATTTTATTTAGTTTCTTTCTCTTTGATTTTATAAAACCTAGAGATTTTCCTTATCAATGCGACGAATGAAAAAACGATTCAGTAATCAGCGTGTTGTTCTAACCCCATTCTCAAATCCAGTCAATTTACTAAAGACTGGCTAACGACATTTAGTTTGATTCTTTAGAGATTTGTTTCATTGTCTGTTGATTACTAAAATATGAGAACTATTTTCAATATTTAAACCATATATACATATATATATATATATTTATACGTATTCTTAACTGTTGTGTTGTCTTTATAAATGTTTCGGAATTTGTGTAAAAACCAAAAACAAAATTATTTATATATAATGCAGCCTTTCCCGCCGTCTATGGACAGTTTCCACAAGCTTTACCACCTCCCCTAGCGGCGGTTGCACCCACTCAGCGTGAAGGTAAGCTTTTCATTATAATTTCGTTGATCACTCCCTATATCCCTATATATCCCCGATCCCATCGATACACGTTCGTGCGTTTGTTTCAGTTCTTGTTAAGCGATATTGCATTTGACCTCTTATCCAGTATCGAATGATTTCGGGCCAATGCAAATACCTATCTGTTTACATTGTACATGTTTCTCCCGATTCTGAATTTGTTTTTGATTCTTTGTCATCGTAAACATGCTATATATACACACACACCCACACACACAAACACTGAGAGAAAGTAAGAGGTATCTGCTTCGATCTAGTCAGCAGTAATTAATTTTATTTTTTGGGCGGAAGGAAATTAAATTTAAAACAAAGGCTCATAAAAATTAATTACTTTGCATACTGTGTTTCTTTGGTCCTTATTTTATTTTGATAAACATTTTATCCCTTTGCCACCGCCCACTGCCAAAAAGTAGAAAGGATACAAGGATACTTTATTCCGGGTTGGAAGGGGTTTTCAACCCTTTTTGGGGATGGCGAGCAAGGCGTAAATCGTTTTTAATGGCTGCATTCAACGGCATTTTATGCGATCGTAAAAATTACATATAAACTGCTTAAAATCATATAAAGACCGTCGGCGTATTTCGAAGACATTTGCCCATAAAATTTTATGTTTCTCTTTCGGTTCGTTTTGCTCATCTTTTTGCCTTTCGTCAGAGACACAAGTAATCCATTGTCTTCCCGTTAAGCAGACTGTATGGGCGTGACTGTACTACCTCTGTGTGTACGTGTGTGTGTGTATGTGTGTGTGTGCCATATTCATTTGTGTTTGTGTGTGTATACTACCTATATGCTAACTATAAACCTAACTTGAGTGTAAAGTTCGTTTGATTCCATTTCGATATCTGTGCGCCGTAGTCTGTTGTTTCTCTGTGTATCCTATAGACCAACCTGCATGACTTACACCCAGTTATCCAACACACACACACATACATAACTATCATGTGGGTAAAGCTAAGCTAAAGACCTAAGTATATATTGCCAGATTCATTAGCCATCTCTAGAGTATATGCGAAACCCCTTAAACAGTTTGTCATTTAGACTGTTCGTTTGCTCATGGTTTTGGTTTTGGTTTCCTTATTTTCGCCGACTTATATTCCGCCTTAGTTTTAGTTGATTCGTTCAGCAAACAAGATCAGCCACAGAACACAGACCACAATATGAGTAATCAGATCAGACCAAGTCAAAACTAAATCGAAATCAATGCAAACAAGACAAGAACAAGCAAGCAGACATAACTCATAAAATTATGGATTATGATTTTCCTCATTATTAAATTTAATTTGTTCTCTACTTTGTTTCTTCTCTTTTTGAAATGTCTTCCTTTAAGATTTTCTGATGTTCCCAGGATGTTCGATATCCGGACCCGAGGGCTGCAATCTCTTCATCTATCATTTGCCGCAAGAGTTTGGCGACGCCGAGTTAATGCAAATGTTCCTGCCCTTTGGCAATGTGATCAGCTCCAAGGTCTTCATTGATCGTGCTACAAACCAGAGCAAATGTTTCGGTACTGTTTGCTATACCCTCTACTTTTTTATTTCTTTTAACTGAAATCATTTATTTCTGAACAGGTTTTGTTTCATTCGATAATCCCGCCAGCGCTCAAGCGGCCATTCAGGCCATGAATGGCTTCCAGATTGGCATGAAAAGACTGAAAGTTCAATTGAAGCGGCCAAAGGATGCCAGTCGACCCTATTAACAATCGGAGTTCCTTAAACGCAATTCACAACAACAACCAATCGGAGCAACAACATCAGCCAGAGCAGCATTGCTGCCAACAACTACATCATTTCCCGCAGCCACGCCCACATCGGCAGCAACCACAACAGCAACAACAACGGCCCACTATAATAACTTAAACAGAAGCTTTAGGCCAACGCAACAACCACCACCACCGGAAAGCTCCACCCACAATGCCCATATGCCCTACACGTTTGCCAGCTGGCGCAGCGGTACATATTGCTATCGCAACAACAATAACGACAACAACAACAACTGCAGCGACAACAATAACAACAACAGCAACAGCAATAACAACAACAACAACAATAGAAGTGACCCAGAGTCCCAATGCAACGATCCACCCAACAACACCAATTGCTCCAAAGTGGAACTGGTCGAGAAACTATTCATGTGGCAACAGCAAAAGCGAAAGGCCTAAGTGCAACATCAAAAGTCAACCACAACAGCAACCACAACAACTGCAGCTACAATAAGGAGCAACTATTGATGGGGTGAGCAAGAGCTATAGATTAATCAAAGACTTTAATATACTATCAAAAAATTAAGTTCTACGAGGTGTTATCCTTTTAAATCAAAATATCATTCATGCAAATCAACGATATAACAAACAAGTCAAATAATTTGTTGTTTTTTTTAATAAACGAATACAATTAAAACCCATTTTTAAAAAGATATTAAAAATATAATATAATATTGATAAAACAGGAAATATTTTTATTTAAAAAAGGCTTTCAATTTTAATTACTCTGTTCAAAAATGTAGTCATAATTTTTAACAACAATATTATCTTTTAATTAAATCCATTCTAGATTTTAAACATAAATACTCATTTTTATATTTCTCCCATTTCAGATGGTCGTCAGCCATGCTATGTGAAAACGATTATAGAAATTAAACACATGCAAAGCGTATGTAAAAAAAAAAAAAATAAAAAATAGTAAACAAGAAAAATGTAAATTAAAAAAAGAAAACACCTTAGAGCTGAAAAATTGAATAGATTTATATATATAATATATTTATATATATTTATCCGATTATACATTCAACTGAATGCAGTGCAGCAGTACATACAAAATAATGAGAGAAAACCAACAAAAAACCACATACAAAATTATAAAATTGAGAAAAAACAGAAAGAATGACAGAATTTTTGCCAAAATATCGATTTAATAAAAGTATATATTTATAGAAGCAAGGAACAAACATTGATATTGATAGTTTTGTTAACAACTAAAGAACATTGCACACCAGTACACTCCCACACAGAACACAAAACTTGAGACAAAAACTGACTGGCAAGAGACCAAAATTATCTGGGTTTTCAAATAAAAAAAAAAAACAAAAAACAAATAAATAAAAAACAATTAAGGACGTTAGGAGCAGCAACCATTTTATATGAGTAATCGGTGATGGGAATTTATAAAAAATTAACAAATCTGCGCAAGGAAAATTAGTTGAAAAAAGCATACACAAAAGAAGAACTATTAAAACTGAATTTGTTAATCTGATGATGAACTTGATCGGAGTTTACAGTTAATCGAGTAATTAGAAGGCGGCAGTTAAAGGAAAGGGTTAAAATATAGAAGGGACATAGAGGATGTTAGGTGAGATTGAAGAAGACAAGGTAGGTCTGGAACTTTTTAGCATTTAGTGGTAAGCAAAACGGCAAAGATTCAACAGATGCATAAACAGATTATATGTACACATGAAAAATTAACACAAAAATTCGAATTTAATTAATTTTAAGTAAAACAAAACGGATATAGGAAGTTAGAACTAGACGGGACAGAGCAAGCCACTTAATATGCGACATGCTTTGAGGGCCAAGTCCAACCCCCCAAAAGGGTTCGATCAGCCTGACCACAAGCAAAAATATCATTTTTTATAATATATAAATGAGTACTAATTTTAGAAATATTATAATATGGATTTGTTAGAACTATTGAAGAGAATCAAAGTGAAGAAAGCTAAACAAAAAACATTAAAAAGAATAATAAAAACCAATATCTACAGCGATCATTTATTTTGGCCTATATTCTCTAAAGGAGAAAGTTCTTGTACTTGTTTAAAACTGTGTTTTATTCGATACCGTTTGGTTAAAAATTTTATTAAAAATCGTAAACGATTTTATAGAATAATAAACAAAATTTTGAATAAAATCAAACAACTTTACACTTAAACTTAGCTGCTTTCAACAAAAACAATTACAGGTACTTACAGATATACATGCATATATATATATATATATACATAGAAATATATATAATAAAACAAGAAAAAAAGGAAGGAGGAAATAAAAACACAAAGAAATGAAGATGAAATATAAATAGGGCTACTGAAAGAGGGGAAGACATAACAAACATTTTGCTATGAAAGTATTACTATAAAATATATACAAAATAGATATACAGAACAGCAGAAAACTGAAAGTTTTGGCCACTTATTTTCACAACCAGCTCCGAGAATGAAACCGAAACAGATAAAGAATCAGATTCCGATCAAGTTGACCATAGCGCGCCCTAACCAACTAAGCAAACTATTTAACACTAAGCATATATTAATTATTATTGATTGTTATTATAAACGAAAAAAAAAACTACCATTAGAATTTTTATCACAGTCAAAAAGAAGCAAGTATTTTTTAGCAAAACTAGAGAATTTATCACGGCCTATTAAATTTATTCAATATTCTTTGTTTTGTTTTATACACATACATAGGACAACACCCCGCACATCTACACAGAAATCTAACTAATTAAATTTGTCATTATAAAGAAATGCAAAAATGAGATCTTTATCCGACATTAACTCAACTGTCTGTTGAATCGAATCTTTAACAATTTAGCAGCAAAATCTGTACAAAAGCAAGGATACGAAGAGAAGAAGGACCGAAAAGTCAAATCTACAGCTAAATATGCCAAAAAATAAGATTATGGATAGAAAAAGGATAAAGAAAGGAGGATGGAAGAAATTAACAATTATTTAGAGTTTGTATAGTGAAAATGATAAGTTTAGAGTCGCCTAGTCTGTGGGTCCTGCAGAGGAATCTCCATCTGTGGGACGTATTTGATACTAAAGATATAAAATTTAAATATTAACAAATATAAATATAAAAAATATAAGAAATATTTAAATATGAAAAGAAAATTGTTATCAGAGTTAAAGTTACTTTTGTTACCAGTGCAATAAATACTTTTGTGCAGATACTATTGGGTTCCCTCTTAACCAATATCAATTTCAACTTTAGTTACAGTTTAAATTTACGTTGTGACTATTGCCAATCGGATCAGTCGGAGACAGTATTAGAAATCTGGGCAAATAGTTTATGGGACAGAGTGAGGGGAATATTATATTCAACTTCAAATCGAGTTAATCTGTTTATTTTTCTCCTCTTTTTTGAATCACAAAATGTTAAGCCTCGGCAGGAGTAATATTGTAAATATAGAAAATGAAACCTAAAGGCGGATGAAAGTCCCACACTGAGAAGAAACGAATGAAAATGGCAGTTATTTAACGACACATACATACAAGTATAATTATATACCTACAAACATACAAGTACATAACATATATGAAAATTATCAAACTGATTTTAGCGCCTATTCAAAAGTAGTTCAGCCAGACACACCCAAGAATTTTGACAGCTTTGAATTAAAATGCTAAACTAGAATTTTACTTCGGAAAAACTCATCCAAATACACGAATACACCACATGTATTTACGATCTTGTATGAATCGATCTAGTCAAATTCAAGTTAATTATTGCATAATGAAAATTAAACCTTAATGAAGAATAAGAAGTATAAAAACAAAAAACCAAGTCAAACTATTGAGATAATAATAATTTACTATTATTATGTACTATGATTATGATTAACGAACTATGATTTATCTATGTATTGAAAATACGAACACAAGTATTTAAATTAATATATAAAAAATTATTATTACAATTATTATTATTATATGCTATTATACAAACATTTTTAGATCATATACACTATACTATGAAACATACGGAATCAAGCAAAATATAACATTTTGTGCTAAACTGATTTTGGCAAAATTATGCAAATTATATACCAAGAGGAAGGATACTAAAACCCTAAATTATCTTAACTATTATTTCTAAAGCATAACACACAATAAACTAAACTAAACCAAGAGAAGCAGAACAAATAAAAGAGAAAACAAATTGAAAAACAAAAATACAATGAAACCAAACTTGTTTTATTTTCTAATTATTTTCCGCGTCTGTGACATCCGGCTTTTGATTGATTTCAATTGGCAGATACCAGGACAGACTAGGTCACAAACCCCAAAACAAATACACACACTATCCCAACCCCAAAAAAAGTGGACTGAGAATTTGGCATAATCCCCTACCCTCCGATTATATCGTATCGTTTACCCATGCTCTCCCTTTTGATATCTTTTGATAAACTAAAAACTTAAAACCAAAACACGAAAAGGGCTGTGACACGAACGTTTAACAAAAAGTGTGAACAAAATCAAATTTATTTATCGTTTGCGCTTAGTTTGTTTTTGATGTTAATTTAAAAGAGCGGTGATAACGAGCAACCACTAAAGCCAAATCAAAATTAAATCGATAAACGAATAAAAATACAATATAAACGAACAATTAAGTCGCTTAATTCAAATTCAAAATGAAATGTGATGAAAGCAAAAAAAAGAGAAAAAACAAGAAGAAAGCTAAATAATGAATAAACAAAAAACATGTCGAATTCATATTAAACATTAACGAATAGAAAAAGACAATTGTACCTTGAGCATAAAGTGTAAAAAATTGGAACTCGTAAAAATTAAAGTATTCCTAGACATAAACCATAGATAACAACCACATTAACTGAAAAAATGGACAGGTTTCGCCCATCTCGTTTGAGGGGATATGCAAATTGGCACATTACTTTGCAATTTTTGCCAAAATCCAGTTTAGTGCCAGAAGAAGAATTCCTTTTAAGCTACAATCTGCATTTAGCGTCGTCATACTCCGCGTCTTCACTGTCTCTCAATTAAACGCACACACACACACACACAACGAACTCACCACCATATTCACACCCATCATATCAAATACGCGGATCGTATACGGATCGTAGTCTATAACTTGGCAGTCTTCTCGGCGATTCTCAAGTTGTTTGGCTGCCGGCGAAGAGATATGAAATCGAAGGGACCCCATTGGCATTGCATTTCCTCCTTATTTGTTTTTTTTTTCTTTTTTTTGGATTTCCCATTTTTTTGTTTTGTAGCCAGCTAAGTATAGCGCTAAACTAAGATTAAGCATTGTACATTACTAATTGAAATGAAGTCTCTTATCGATGATCGTTCCTTAAACTTAATCTATATGCGAATAGATTTTGTCCTACGCATAATGTATTTTTATTATACAAAGTGCGGAATGTGGCATTCTTATAGAATGTTTATTACTCTATACAAGGCATTACTAATAAAAACTAACTTCTTTATTTATTATATATACTATACACAAATATATTATATATACTAGTTAATGACAAGGTTAGACAAAGTAGTGAATGAAGCTTACTGAACACTGAACACGGAAACAAAAGAACATGAACAAAACAAGAAGAACAACCAAAACACTGGAGTCCAAGTTTAGAACTTACTAATCAAAAATATATTTAGATACACTTTTCTGCAGGTATTTAAAAGAAAGTAAAACTAAACTAATGCTAACGATAACGATAACTAACGATAGAGACAAGCACTTAACCCCACCATAACCAAGGACTTACCAAAATTGCATACACTAGTTTTCTAACCACACCTACACGGACACCCAATCAACACTCCAAAAATCACACACACACACACACATACACACAGACACCGTTACAAGGGCCCAAAAAGGCAGAAGGACGAAGGATCTAGGGTAGGATTGCTAGGATGGAAGGAAGAACAGGATAGGGGTGCATATCTTTTTTGCCAAGCCTAAAACGTTTTGCCTTTAATATAGCGCATTTTTGGTTTTGGTTTTAATAGGAACACAAGAATGACATATTGGATACAGGGTAATACATGCAGTTAAATCTAAATAGTAAACTAAACCTATCAGATAACTATGATCATTTCGTATTGATACCAATTCATTTGTAATATAATTTCCCCCAAGGCTTTCGCACTTTTTTCGATACGATATTTTTAAGCTCGAGACACACTTTTGAAGCTTTGCTTACCAAATAGATTTCGCTTCGGATAGGCATAGGGTTAGATCTTTAGAGTATCATCAAAAGTGGGCATAGTTGGGAAAAGGAAAGGCAGTAGTAGCCATAGGAATAACAAAAAAACCAGCAACAATAATTGGCGGCGCTTGTAAGAAAGCTCAGAAAGTGCATTTAAAATACAACAAAAAAAATATGAAAACAAAACGAAAAAGGAGAAATTTAAACATTTTTAAAGGCAGAACCTAGTCGTACTTATATAGACGATATATTATAATACTATTATTATGACAATTATTACTATTACTATGAACAAAGAAAGATTTATTAGCGAGCTAAGGTCAACCAAGCATTATAAACCAATTTTGCAATTATACAAAAACGAATCGGATGGAATGGAATGATATGGGAAGAATAAGTGTACGGCTGGAGATATTGGCGTTGAAAAGGCCCAAAGTTATTTTTTGTAGATAAAACTGTTATCTTTTAGTACTTAGCCAAATGTTAGATCGAGGTACGAGATACAGAGATATAACTCATGCAGTTGGCGGCAGGCTAATCGAATAAAACCAAATGGTCAAAGCGAATTTATATTGTATATAGAATAAAAATAAAGTCCCTCAAACAGAACCCGAACCAGAGGGTTCAATTATTGCATATTATTACAAAACAAAACCAAAATAGTTGCTAGTCTAGATTTTAGCATCCACACATCAGAGGACACACACACACACACTTACACTGCAATTTTTTGAGTGTAGCTTGAGGTGCGTTTCAGAAACTATTTCTCAGATGCAGTACGTCAGCTACAGCTTCTTTGTACACTCTATATACTTTCCGTTTAGAAATCCGTCCGTATTTAGCATTATGCAATCACACAAACACACACACACACGTACGCAACGGCATGTGGTTTGATTTTATTCACTAAGCCTTACCTTTAACTGATTTGCAGAATTTATGTAATTACATTGGTCTTTTCCGATCCCAAGAAAACACACGAATACAATTACTTAGCAATGATTACATCAATCCATTGGTTGAGATTTTTGAAGAGCACCTTTAACGAAAACAATAAGAAATTAGCAGCAAAATGTGAATGAGAAACACAAACGAAAACTAAAATAACAAACCTAACATTAAAATTCAGCAAATGTCATTTAACAATAAGAGAACTTGCACCTAATATTAGTAGCATAAATGTAAAGACAGAAAATGCAAATAAAGAAGATTCTTATCAGTTTAATTTAAAGCAAAACCAATTCCAAGAGAGGCAAATACAAAGCATGCTTTAACACCCAAATACGATTCGTGATCAGTTCCTTTAAAACTTGTCAATAGGAAGTTCGAACGAGAGAACAAAACCAAACGAGACGAAATCAAGAATAACAACACATGAATTAAATGTTAAATGTAAAATGGTTTCAGAATCAAAAAGAATAAATATAAATAGAGCATAAACAGGATCACTGGCAATGTGAGCCCGGAACAGTTCAAGAGTTTTTCTCTAGTCTTTCATTGGATTTCATTTGAATTCTCACATCGAATGCACTTTGTACACAAATCGAGCATTTCACACTTTATACATTTTTTCAAAAAAAAATACATCACAAATGAAGCGGAAGAAGGGCAGATACCATGCACACAGCTATAACATGCATACTTACATATATTAAAATACGACAAAATTTATATTTACACACATAAATTGCCGAACTAACGAGGAAGATGGTAAATAGTCAAAAGTAGTTGATCGAAACAGCAGAAGAAGAAGAACAGAGACGTGAAGAACAATTAAGTAAATCATTTATAATAGCAACAAGAAGGTCTTTATATAACTATTTATAGAAATATACGCTATATACTATACATATGTGTACATTAAATACAATCTATGAATAATGAAACCAAAATGGCGAAGTGTGTAAAATTGTGCATTCGTTCATTAAAACAAAAGGATGAAAGTAAACACCGAAAAAACAATACAGATATATATCTATATATACTCAATCGGCCTTTTCCGCGATGTTTTGCACACGCGGAATTCGGCTGGAAGCCCACAACACAAGTAAATGCTATCGAACAAGAAAACTATTAATTAATTATGGACAAAACTATAAATATTTTAATACTTAAAGCATTATTAACAGAAGTATATTTTAAACATTATTTATGCGACTTACTGCAGGATACAACATAAATAAACCCAGCATAATAATAGATGAGTACATACTACAGTAACAATAACTACCGATCGTTTAAAGAATGCCGCCACCATCCTAAAAATCCCCGACACAGGTTAATTTTTGATCAAATTTGTTTCCTTAAGAGCTGCTAAATTCCGGAACACACTGAACCAAAAACATAACCACAGAGAAAACGCAGTAGGAGCAAAATCAGATTAGTTAGATCCAGATGAGCGGCGATGAGAGCTAAAGCTAACAATAAGACGAGAGATCGAGATCGAGATCGAGGTATAATAACAGAACAGAAATATCAAACACCCTAGTATTAATTATTGCCAGTTTCAAAATATTGGGCAAGCAGTGTACATTTTGTTTCGTTTGCCAAACTGGGCGTCGCTGGTGGGCGACATAAGCGCATTGATGATAAGGAGGAGCAGGAAATTGGATATAGAGAACTGGAGGAGATTATAAACCAAGTTATAATTACAACAATTAAATTATTATTAATAATAATTATTATACACAAAAAACTTATGCAAATGTGTAATAGGTATATAAACAAAGAACAACTGGCAAGTTAAATAAAACAAAACAAAAAAAAAAAAAAATTATGAAAAACTAAAAAAAAAAAAAATAAACAAAAAAAACCACAAACCACAAAAAATGCAGAAATATATATTATATATACTTTATAGACATTTAAACATGAAAACAAAAACACAAAGGAGAAACTAAAAAAATAAAGTTGCAAATAATAAACTTTTACCATAAAAATATCATTGATAATGTTGTTTCTTATTCTAATTCCACCGATGTGGCAGGTCTGTCTTGAAAATCTTGGCCACCTGGCAAAAACGCTAACAGAACGAAACTGATTTAAATGGAAGTCGGTCCAAATGGCAGTTCGCTTTTTAAGCCAAGCATTTGCATATACGCACGCATGTTCGGTCGTCAATTCTAAACAGCTGACAGTAGTACAAAATCGGGCTTTGATGTGAAAATTATAAATATGGTAAAGTGAGAAAATCCCAAGGGAATAGTTCCCTTTGTTGCCTGAAAAAGAATAAATCAAGGCAAGACTTAAAAGTCAGTTTAAATGGTATTTGGCTTTGTAAAAACGTACGCATGCGCAGTCCCGAGCTCTTCCGGAAATATTTTGAGTAGAGTGAAGTGTAGTGAGAAAATCCCTTGAGAAAATTTTTCCCATATCGCCGGGAAAACAGTAAACTTGAGGCAAGGCCAAAACAAATCCGAAACTTATAGAATCCGCAACTGTGATGATTGTGTGTGCCGCTGCTGCGGGCCAACAAACCGATCGTGGGCGTCTGAAGTGGCAGTTATGGCCATAAATACAAATATGTACGTTCGCGTAAGCAGGTATTGACTGTGAGTGTCGCTCAATAAACATGCTCGCAAAAAATAGCAACAGCAAAAGCAGCAGCATTCGCACAGTCGCAGCTGCCGAATAGATGTGCAATATTCAAGAGCGGAGCTACGGATCCGTAGGTTGGACGCCGGTGGCCGCTGGCTGCTGGTGATGTAAGCTCCGGTTCTGGCCTGCCAATTGCGGCTTACCGCCGTCTGTCTAATCGCCGTCTAACCGCCTCTAGAATGTAAAGCTTCTGCAGGTCGCAGCGAAAAACTCGCCCACCCACTGCCATCGACGGAATATCATCGTCATCATCGGCTGCACAGTGATCTCCGCGAAGTTCGATCTTGCACGCGATGCGAAACAGTCGAAAATCGATCAACTGGGAATGGCATTCTTTCCAGCTGAAATCGGGTAGGTATTGGGTGATCTATAAGGGGGTCTTATCGACTCTGGACAGCCAAATGTGTCGCGCTTGAAGAACGTCGTTCCCCAAAAAGGCATGTTTTCGTTTTTGAATAGTGGCTTGTCAGATTTGTGCCTTGCATTCCGATATTTCGAGTGTCAGTCAGCTGCTGCTTTAGACTACGCAGTGGTGAAAGTAATTAGAAGTGACTTAACACACTCGTTCTTAAGCCCATGACCTACTGTAACAGAGCTGAAAGCTAAAAATCAAAACATGTTGGTCTTAAGAGAATGATCAACAAATTACGAACTTAACACATGCAACGCTTAAATTTTTTAAAGTTATGTATTATTTATATCTGTATTGATTCCTTGAGATAGGGTAAATAATATAAAACTTACGATAAAGAATAAAATATTCACCAATTATGGCCGATAAGTTGAGAACCAGAGAACCAAAGAAATTAATACTCACTACCTACTATAAAAAAATATTTATGTTATATGTTATTTTTTAAAAGATTAGGTTTTCAATTTTTTTTTTTTTTTTTTCTTGTTTTGAATTTTATTTTATCTTCATTCATTATAGCATGTTAAACAAATTATAAAAATATCTAAAAAAAATATTTTTCGGACTTGTGGTACGGAAAAATGGTCAATACTTTCTTTCGGTGTACCCACTCCAGGTAGAACCGGAGCTGACCTATATTTCCATGTGCGCCGCCCGAAATAGTGTATCCGCAACGATCCGTTGTCTATTTCGGGAGTTATATTTCTCTTCCTTTACTTTCCCCAAAAATCATAATCCGAAAGAGGCGCAGGCGATTCTTAGTTGCCCTAACCCGAAGTAGCAAGGTGCTATAAATAAAAAGCCATCAAACAGAACGATCGCATATACGCGTAGCCACCTAAAAATGAGAGCCACAACGAATGAGGGGGTGGTGATCGAATGGGCTATACCCTCTGGTTCTGGCTCCCTCTGCTCAGATTTGGGAAAGGTGCTCGTGCTCCCATTGCAGTGAAGAACTTAAACGGAACCAATTTGTTTTCACCCTGATCTGTTGAAACAATAAACAAAGCTGGCGAGTGAAGGAATTGCGGGGCGGTGCACCAAGAGCCCATGAATGAAAAACTGCGAAATAAAAAGAATACATTTCTTTGGGTCTTCGTTTTGGCTGCGTTGTGTGGATTGAATGTTTGTCGGCGGAACAGCTAGGAGATGACGAAGGAGGGAGTCTATATGGCCGGCAACAAGTTGGATTTTTCTAAAAATGAACACACACGAAATAGCTTCGTCTTTGGCGTTAAATACAGACCACGGCATCCATCGGTGTCGAGCAGCGACAACGCATCTCGGTCGGTCGAAGAGCGGCGGAATTTGATTTGATTTTCACTTGGGCCCGCCGCTGCTCATCGTTCGCGCTATTTTTCCTCTATTGTGTGTGGGGCGTTCTCTCCGCGGCGGTCCATCTAAGGAGCATATTCCGAAGAAGCGATGCTTTCCGCGACTCGGCTTTCCCGCAACTAGTTGCGTTTTGGATGTCAACACGATGTACACGCGAACAGCGGCGAATTTGGTCAACCAACTGCCACTGGCAGCGTAAAGTGAACTGTGGACTCTAACGCACTGAGGAATACAGGCAATCCTGGAGTTGGAGCTTCCAGCTGGGATTACATCTTGAGCCAAGACTGAACCGTAGAACAGATACATATAGATTTTTCCAGGGCAACCTAAACGTACAAAAGATCGATCACGATCACGAGGTAAAAACCGACACTCCAATAGATTCTTGTTTTTATTTTAGAACTTGGAACTTTGGCAACCATTCAGGCCGGACATTTAGACCTTTTATGGGCATGCTTTTGGCCCAGGGAATCGAATTTCATGCACAAAAACAACATTTCGGTTTCGGAGCGCGATTCGCTGTGCGTTTGTGTGTGTTTTGAATTTTTTGGCCGAGAGAGCGCCACTTGCCAGTTCCTCGTAGACATTTAAATAGAATTCCCGTGCTAGCCACCGATATCGAGAGAGTGAGCTGGCCTCCTCCTTCGTCTCCGTGCCCCCTTTTTCCTGCCGGCTATTATCAAAATAACAACACGAAAACGAGGCAAAAACGTGTGTTTCTCACGTCGCGTATACGCAACGTATTCCTTTGATTCATATTGACCACTATCTCCAGAGGGACTAAATTCATTTCCAGCTTCATAGTTGCACTTTGTTTTTTATTTATTTACTTGCCGGAACATTTATTTTTTTATATTTTCTGAAGTAAACAGTGCGTATACGCAACGTATTCTTTCTTTATACCAACAGAGAATATTAATTTGATTAACAAAAATAAATTTTTTTTTCAACAAAAATTTATTGATTTTGTTTTAGTTTCTTTGTATATTATCCTTCCACTCATATTTATTTATGAACATATCATTTGATTAAGCTTAATCTCAATTAAGATTTTTGACTTTATTAGTTCAAGCTTTATGGCTACTTTATCCTTATTTCCTTCTTGTTACTTTGAGTCTTTTATATTATATTTATTTATTTACTTATTTCTCTCCCTTTCAGCCAGGATCAGGATGCAGGAACTGACGAGGGTCTGCGACCTGAATGGCAATTCTGGCAAGGGGGAGTTGGTCCCAGTAGCTCCCGCCACCAACAATCTAGATCAACTGCTGCCCAACATTAAACTCGAGCATGATCCCGATCTTGAGTGCTGGCTGCCTACACCGGAGCATCCGAAACTCCGGTTGGACCTCAACAGCACCCGACTTCTCCTGCAGGGCTCCGATGATCCGCTGATCTCGCATGGCTCCACTAACGATGCCCACGACGAGGATCATCCCTTCAAGACGCTGCTGGCGCGCAAAAGTGCCAGCCACGAAACACCGCACAATGGAACCTGTAGTCCCCTCACCAAACAGCAACTGAAAGCCAATCTCCTGATGGGCAACCGAAAGGCCAATAGGCAACCTCAGCCGCAGGAGGAACAACCTAATCCTTCCACGCAAAAGACATTGAAATCAGTTCAGCGGGAACCGCAAAACCGAAACCGAAAACGAGGCAATGATGCGGGTGCCTTGAAGCTGCGTTTCCATCACCAAGCTTTGCCTGCTGAATATGCCGCCCACTATGAGGCCACTCAAGGTCGTCAGCCAACCAGACCAGTTCTCCCGCCGCCACCTCCTCCTCCCTCGCATCCACCAAGTCAATCTCACGAGAATGTGCGCAGTTGGCTGCGGAAGATCGCCGAAATCCAAAGGAGTGCCGAGCGCAAGCAGGCATCCACTTCCCGAAACGGAGCTCCACCACCCTCCAGATCTTCGCCCATTGCTGCCACCTCTGTGGTTCCGGTTAAAACCCCTGAAGCAACCTCCACCTCGAAGCGAAGCTCTTTAAAATACGCCGATCTACCTTACATGGGTGAGATAACCCTGGATAACTACAAACCAAGAAGAGGCAGAAAACCCAAGAAGGCGGACATCTGTCACCTGATCTATAAAAACTATGGAACCATTGTTCCCGCTGCCGTGGCAGCAATGCCGGTAAGTGCTGCTCCACCATCCTCAACTCCCACAATGTCCCTGCCACCAGATGAACCACTGAATCTCTGCCTGCGCGACCAGAGCGCCGATCGGTTCTCCATCTCCAGTGGCGACAGTGAGAAGCCCACGACGAGGACAACACCCACTACGACCACGAATACGACAGATTGTGGAAGCTCCTCTCACAGGACAACACCTCTGAGTTCCGTGAAGCCACTGACCTTGGAGTTGACCGGAGGTGAGGATCAACCTCTGAGTGCCGCCAAATTGATGCTGCAACCAGTGGGTTTGTACTACCAACAGCTGGTGGAGTCCTGCAGCTTGGGTGGAATGCCAGTGCCCTTGGAAACCATCGAGAAGGACAATCAGCTCTCCCTCAAGATACCCATACCAAGTGGCTTCTTTGCCAACGAGACCACGCCACTGGCCATGAGAAAACGCAAGCGATCTGCGATCTTCATACCTCCAATGCCCGCCGAGCATTCATCGAGTCCCTCGAACGAGGTGAGCATATGCAAGTTCAAGTTCACTGGCGGAGCGAAGCCCACGCTGCAGGAGAAGAAGATGTTGTCGGTGGATGCGGAGGGCAACTACCGATATTACAACGGCACCGGGGACAAGACCATGCGGGGCTATGAGTTCATCTCCCGGGATCAGCAGCAGCAGCTCCAGCAAAATCAACAGCAGCAGGGACCGGAGAAGCTCTACGTGGACATACCACCTCCCTCAACGGATCTCAGTCCGGAGTTGCTGCAAATATCGCCGGAGTCGCCGACGTCATCGCTGCTCCTGCCCAGCAGCAACAACTTGGTGACCGCAGTAGCACCTCAAAGCCCCGTTTCGCAAAGCTCCAGCTCCCAGAGTCCGATGCCCGGAGCTGTGTGTCCCAGCCTATCGCAGGGGAAATCCCCATCAGAAAGTGATCGTAAACGAAGATCATCGAGGAGATCAAAGCAGCGAGAGAAGCTCGAGAAAACCTTCAAGGAGAAGGGCTTCCTCATTCAAACACAGCAACTGCAATCTGCCGAAGGTGCCACCTACTGCAAGTTCAGGCAGCTAAAGAAGTTCACGCGATACCTTTTTCGCAACTGGAAGGATCACATACCGGAAAGCGATCTGGCCAAGCATCAGAGCAGTGGGCGGGAGGATAACCTTCCAAGTCAGGGGGCGCAGACCGCCAACCAGGCCACTTGAGCCCTCCCAAGCAGAGATCCAGGTGCCAGCCACACAAAGCACTGCCAAAGAGTTAGTTTAAGACGAGATGATGGAGCACACCATCCCATGCCGATTCCGTCCATGCGGGCTGCTCACCAACGCGATCAATGATCCTCAGCCACGCTTCCTAGTCGTTCATCTGTTTTTCTAGTGCCTAAACAAATGTTATTGTTAACAAATAAACTAAATGTTTAACCATAAAAAGTTTTTCCTAAAACTTAATTACAGATTTCAAGGGAACCGAAAAACTTTGGTATGATTCAGAACAGAATTTAAAAGGTTCTATAAATAGAAAATAACTCATTCAAGTTTATATAAAAAGCCATCATATTTGGTTGTAAAAGGCATCGTAGTTTGTATTTTACAAAAAATCCGTCAATACAGTTACGTGTTAGTACAAAAAATTAACTCCAAAATGGGCGATAAGTCTATAGGGGTTATGCTCGCTCTCAAGGTCGTTTCAATGCCATTGCGAATACTTCTCGTTATTATTGTTAACTTTATGCTTATCTGAAATATATCATCGCATCCCGGATCCAGATTATCCTAAATGTTAGTTACAGGTAAAGTAAAGATTTCCAAAATGTTTGCTGGTATGCTTAGGTTGACGAAAGAATTTTGACTTGAATTCATTCGAAAAATGTTTGGAAGATTGGGTTGGGCGTGCCCAGATAAATTCTCACTAATATTGTCGTTCGTTTTGTGGTTTTGGTTGCTTAATTGGTTCAGGTGGCAGTTCATTCTTTTGGGGATCCTGGGCCAGGCTTGGGCTTACAACTAGAAAACATTTTCTTGCTTGAAATCGACTTGTGCGACTCGTCATCAATTTTAACTCATTGAGCTCTCATGGTCCTTAGTCGGATCCGCCAAAGTTGGCTCTGGTATTCTAGCATTCATGGGACACACGTACTCTGTCCAGTCAACATCGCTCGAGCCCTTGGCGCTCTTTCGACGCTTCAGCGAGAACTGAGTGCGTTTCACCGGCTTAAGCTTCGCAGTAATGCTTAGCGGTTGATATCCTGGGGCGGATTCTGCATCGCGCTTGCTTAGAATCACCGGACGACCAACTAGCTCCTTGAAATGCATGGCAAGGTGGCGACGCAGCAGGGACTTGCTCGACGGTATTGACAGCAAGTCGGCCAGCAGATCCGCATTGAAACGCGGCTCGTAAAGCATCAAAGCGCCATGGACACCGGCACCACGAAGATTTGGTGTGTATTCTGACAGGTCGATGGTTTGCAACCAGCCCATTATCCGGTGCGCTGTCCATAGCTCTACGTTCTCCTTGTCCGGACTGCCTGCCGGTTCATCCTCACTGGACACCTTGATGGAGCGCCGAATCAGACCCTCTGCATTCCAAGACAAGCGGCGCATGCACAAGATTCCCGCTCGGAGCGAAGCAATGTGCAGACAGGAGCTCACATGCAGCTGGGACAAATCCTCGAGTGTCAGGCGGTGCAACATCCGACCGTCCACCTTGGCCTGCACAAAATAATCCTTGTACTGAGGCAGACCGATGTCATCCAGCCAGCGTACAACCCAAGCCACGTCCAAGTTGGATGCCTTCAATGTTAGCTCATCGAATTCCTTGCCAGTGATTTCGTCGATAGCCAGCAAAATCTTCTTTCGGTGAAGAGGAAGCTTTAGGTTAAGCTCTCGTTCAATGTCCACCGGCGAAGCGGTGAAGATGGACACTGATGGATTGGCCTTAAGCCATTTCCTAGTGAAAGAAAGTTCATAATAAAATCGGTTTAAATTGATTGTAGAACCCTAACTCACCGGCAATTGTCCTCATAGCAGCCTAGACCCATGTATCCCAACCAATTGCACACCTCCTGTGGTTCCCAAGTGGTCCAGTGCTTTTCACTCTCACCAAACAAAGGAGTCTGGGCACTCCACTCGATACGTCCTCCGGCGGTTGCTCTGGAACCTCCTCGCCGGAACTCGGGTTCTGCCTGCTCCAAGGCGGTCAGTTCGCAGTTGCTGCTGTTGCTGCGCCGTAGCTTGCCTAGAATGTTACGCAAGCCACGGGCAGACCGTTCTCGCAACTTTGGTGACGGCGTAAACTGCGACATGAAGCTCGAAGTCATGGCATCATCCGCTTGATGGGGATTGTCCTCGATCAGAATTTGTTCGTTTGATGCGAAGGCCACATTCCGCTGTTTGCCACTGCTGTTGGCATTCATGTCCAAGGCACGATTGTTGTTGTTGGCCAGCTTGCCATGCGATCTTGGCAGGCTGTGAAACTGCGGTTTGATCTGATGACGCAAAGCAGAGGGCGGGGTTTTGGGGGATCCCATAAAGGCCTTCTGGTTTATGTTGCTCAAACTGCCGTAGGGAATATTAGCGGAGATTCCACTACCATCATTGGCCTGTTCCAAGGCCGTGCGATGCAGCTTTAGTTCACTTAAGGCACTCATCAGTTCGAGTTTCTGCGTTTCAAGGGCGGAACGCGAAATCATCTGCCGCTGCAGCTGCTCCTCTTTGGTGCACAACTGCTGGCTCTTCTCCGTTATCAGACCCTCCAGCTCAATGATCTTATCCGCCTGTTCCGAAACCCGCTCCGCCAGCATTTGGTACTGCAGGGCCAGACCCTCTTTGTCCCGCTGCAGACGACGCATTCGCTCGTCAGAATCCTGACGAGGTATATGTGTCTCCAGCCAGTCGCTGATAATGGCCGCCGTCACTGGATCCGGAGCAGGGGCTGCCAGACCGACCTGAAAGGGGTAGCATGTGAGCATTGTATATTCTTGACCCTTATCTTCTTAAGAGTGACTCACCTGTTGCAGGGCAAGAGCCAAAGTCTTGGCCGTCGATAGAACATTAGTGGCCGAAATCAAGTTGCGCTCACTAAGGGTCAGAGAAGCCCCAGCTCCTGATGCCAACCCTGATACAGCCTGGGTGGCCGTGCTCGAGATGAGGCCGTCCATTTGCTGTAACGCTGCCTCGAGCATTTTGCTGCCCTCCGTCACAGTCGCCATGTAGTCCCAAACTAAGCTTCGCTAATCCCGGTTGATCGATGTGTGTGGGAGCTTACTTTGCTACCAGTGGATTGTTATGTAAGCAGATCAGCAAAGGCACGTCATTTCGCACATGTTTGTGCGGAAAATGGCATATTATGGATATTAATTTTAGCACTAATTGGGAAAAACTATCACGAAAATAGAAGAGCTGCTGCACCGTTCTTCTTCTTCTTCCATCTACAGCCCAGCGATATATCGATAGTCCGCGCCCACACGAAATTCCATTGCAGCAACAGGCCGAAAGTTTATTAGGGGTGTGTCTTAGTGAATTTTCGCAATTATTTACAATTTAAGGATTCCAAATTTGTGTATAAGCTATTAAATTAAACGATATAAATAATAATAAAAATCTTCAAATATGCAATAAAAAATATGTAGAGTTATAAAATATACAAACATTTGCATGCATTTATCCAAAAGTAGCCAACAGTCACTTAGTTGCAGTATCTGAATATTACAAAATATTTAATAAAAATTATAAATAAAAATCAGACCCACAAAGTGCTGTATTAATACAACAACAATTATTAAGTGAAATAGATTAAGTTTAAGTGAAAAAAATTCTTACTATTGACAATATAATTTTCACCAAGACCAATATCAACTGTACAAATTTTGTTCCATCTCTAACAAGCAAATTATAAAGTGAAGTCACGCGAGATAGGTCATCTCCAACAAATGTCACAACAAAAGATTTAATAACAAATAACCGAAATGAATCGCTTCGAATATGTAGAGGCCCGTCTAAGTCCTAATGAATCCTTCGTAAGTCGCGACAACAAGGTGAAAATATACGATGGGGACCAAAAGGTAAGAAAGTGAAACTGGTAGCAAATAATTTCAGGCTTACTCATTTCTCCGGTGATTTCAGACGGAGTTTGAGGAGGGTGAAGTTGTTCTCACCACGCACCGACTTTTCTGGGGTCGTCCAGGGGAAATAGCCCGAGCTGCTGTAACTCTTTGCCTGCCACTCAGCTATGTGGTATCCCTCAGCGAGGAAACGACTGCCTCTAACTTCTTTGGCCGCAAAACCCGAATTATCATGCATCTCCGCCCGCCAGGACCGGATAAAGCACCAGGACCACTGGACACCAGTCGCGCAACCCACATAAAATTGTCAGGAAAGAACGGTCTTAGTGTGGAGTTTCACAGTGCACTGCGGGAAACTCTTAATGCCCGCGTCTGGGAAATTCTTTTTACCAGCGAGACCATTGTTAATGGAGTGGCTAGCAGTCCCACCTCGGAGCCAGCAAACGATAGATTGGCTCGAATTCAAAAGCGAACTGGAATTGGCGGCATTGAGCGTCACCTGGAGGCGAAATCCAAAGCCACGGATGAGAACATAGCCCTGGCCTTTCAGGATCTCAGTGTGCTAATGGCCATGGCAAAGGACATGGTTGGAGTGTCCAAGACAATAAGCAGCAAGATACGCGAACAAAAGGGCGAGATATCCGACGACGAGACGGTGCGGTTTAAATCCTATTTAATGAGCCTCGGAATCGATGATCCAGTGACGAGGGACAACTTTACCAGCAATTCGGCGTACTTCAGCAGTTTAGCACGACAGATTTGCGAAATGCTTCTCGATCCCCTCGAGGTAAATATTTAAAAAATAAATAACATATGATGATCACTTCGACTTTTAACCCCCTAGGAGCACGGGGGCATGATGTCCTTGGCTGATGTTTACTGTCGCGTGAATCGAGCCCGTGGATTGGAACTTCTATCACCCGAGGACTTGCTGCATGCCTGCGAGCAGCTTAGTGGTCCCATTCGCCTGCGCAGCTTTCCCAGCGGCGCAAGAGTGTTGCAACTGGAGTCCCACGATGATGCCCTAATTGCCGTTGACACATTGGAGAAGGTTGAACAAGCTGAATCTCTGGCTGTGGAAGAACTGGCCAAGCAGCTAGGAATCTCGCTTCTGCTTGCCAAGGAGCGATTGCTGGTGGCCGAGCGTCTGGGAAAGGTGTGCCGTGATGAGTCCGTGGAGGGCCTGCGTTTCTACCCCAATCTGCTGCTAAACCGAGACTAACTTAACTGTGAATGTGCTTGTTACTAGATATGCTTAATAAACAATTATTACTTTTTATTTAAAACTGATCTTTAAAGTTTTCTTACCTAAAAATTATAAATTGTATTGCGACTCTGGGCGAAAAAAAACTTACTTAAAATATTGATTGAAAATTTAAGTTTAATTCTGAGGAAAAAATGACAAGACTGATTTAATTTTATAGATCAATTCACACTTTATTGATTAACGGAGCTTTTGCTTTGACTTTGTCGGCGCTTCATTATTTTATTTTGTTTTTGTCGTAATTTATATTTTCGTTTAGTATTTCTCAAGTTTTCTTCGTAATCAGTTTAATGAAAAGTTTCTACAGTCAGGTATTTTGATAAGCAGTTATTGAATTGAAATTACACATTTATATTAATAGTTGTTTTCGTGTTTACATATATAAATATCTTATGCTGCTGCTTAGATTGCTCCGCATTACATTAATAAATCTTTGAATTACTTTTCAATAACCAGTTGATCAGACCACACGTAAATCATTATCATGTATATAACTTTCGTACTCAGGTTTTTGGCCAGTTCTTTGCGTCGCTTTGCTTGAGTAACATTTTCCCATTTCGTTATGCTTTCTTTCAATCATTCATTCGGTTTGTGTAGTACCATGTTTTCTTTTTCGTTTATTCATCTTAAATCACATTTATTATTTAATATTAACATTGAGTAATTTATGCTTGAGTGTGTGTGTTGGGTACGGTAGGGAATACGGGTAATGGTGAGGTTAATTTGTGTTTTCATTACTTGCTGCCTTATGAAGAGGTTTAGTTTTAGTGTGTTGTACAGCTGAATCAAACAATGCTAAACAATTACAGCAGAGTAGTAACATAAATAAAATCGTTACTTAAATAAATAATTTCAATCTACAAAAACTGGCTTAGTTGAAAAACAAATTATTTTTTTTTAGTCAAAGCGATACTTTCTTTTTACACATTTCTCGACTCGCACTCGCAGCTTCGTTCGTCCGAAAATTCCTTCAGCTGCTCCTGTCTCTAGTTCCATTGTACATTGCGCTATTACAAATAAATTGTTTAAATAAGTATTGACTTTTTGTGTATTTTGTTTTGCTTTCCGTTTTTAATGTTTTTGCAATTGGAAGTACTAAATTGGTTGAGGCTACGAATTGTACATTACAAACTAAAATGTTGTTTCTCTTCTTTTGTGAACTTAAGCTAAGCAATTGATTAAATAATTAGCAATAATAATATTAATAGTACAATATGAATATTTGTAATTGCTAAAATGAACCCCTAACCCGGTTCACATGCTCTCGTAGCTAAACGTAATCGTAATAATAAGAATTTCTTTACAATTAATTTACGTGTTTTGTTGATTTTTCCTCCTCATATTATTGCTTTCCTTTGTTATCGTCGACTCCCCCTGATTTACAGCTTAAAATTAGCACGCTTAAAGAGCTAGTCTTAGGACTTAACGAATTGGAGTTGGGAGCCAAATTGATAGGTGTTCTTGTGTTTAGTTAAATGGCGATTGGGCGCGGGACATATTGAAACAATTTCCATATATATATAATAATATATATGCGTATATACAACTAGATAAATATTATTAAGACCTCTACACCTAATTCGTTTTTGCCAAGGGTACACAATTAACACAAGCGCAGTCGGCGGAGCTCGGGGCAGGCTGCTTCTGGTTGCAGCACTACTAGGCTCCAGCTCCTAACTAGGTTGCACATCTATGAGCCGCCATGCTGTTGCCCATGCAATTTACACTTACGATTACACATCAAAACATATATAGTTATATGGGTATACAATGTACGGTAGTAGTGATAGTTAGGAGGTAACCATAAACTATAATATCAAGCAATACACAACGCGTAGCCTTTTACTTGTTCGCTCTAATGCTTCATCTCTCAGTCCTCTCAGTTCCAGAGCCCAGAACCCACATCCTCTACTTGGTCGCATCGGTTGTGGATCGCCGTCGATTGACCGCCGCCTGTTGCTGTTGTTGCTGCTGCTGCTTGGCCGCCGCCAAAGCGGTCAGTGTCCTTTGGCTGATGGCCCCCGTGGCGGTGGCGGCCCTTCCGGCGATCTGAATCTGATGCAGCTGTTGCTGCTGCTGCTGCGGCACCTGCACCTGCACTTGGCTGGGACTGGGCAGTGTCTGCGACGAGACGGTGGCGGTGCTTTGCTGGTTGAGTATTCGGTGTTGCTGCTGCAGCTGCTGTTGCTGCTGCGGCTGTTGCTGCTGTTGCATCGGCGCCTTCACTGTTTTCAGCTGCAGCTTTTGACCGGTCATCACAATGGGTGTGGTGCTCAGGCTGGCGCTGCTGGTCACCACATTGGCTGTTTAATGGAGAAATGATTTATCGAATCAGTTAGCGAATACAATCTCAACTCACCGTTTACAGGAGTGGTGGCTATCTTGAGCGTGGAGCCACCTATTTGCCGCTGGGTGGTGATGAGCTGCCTGCTCGCGGCCAGTTGCTTGGTGCCCACCACCTGGACGTTGCGGGCCCGCGGCTGAATGGTGCCCAGCAGCTGGATGGCCGCAGTGCTGTTGCCGCCCGCCTGCGCCTGGATCGTCTGCTGTTGCTGCTGCTGCTGGACCGTCTGCTGGGCGATACCTATACCACCACCAACACTTGAGGTACGTATTGTTTGAGGATTTAGTTTCTGTACACCGGCACCGACTATTTGAGCTGTAAGCAGAGAGAGAGCAGAACGTGGGTGTGCGGGGAGATTTTTTTGGTTGTTGTTTTAGGTTGCAATGAGAAATGTCGAAGGTCAGAGGTCGGGGAGTTTCGCCAACTAGGACGTTCAACCAGTACGATCAGATCAGTATTGGTCACGGTTAAACATAATGGACTCTCTAATCTCAAACTGATGGCATTTCGGGTTAGGACACACAAGACACACAAATCGGATTGGATTAGTTTAGTTGCATGAGTGGGATCGAAACGAGTGGTTAACGGGTTTGTGTTGTATGATGTTGTTGTAAACGAGAAACGAAACAGAAACAGAAGAGAACAAAATTAAGCATGTTCAATCAAAAGAAAAGAGTTGCGTATAAATAATATGGTCCGAGTATAAATACAGATCGCAGTCAAAAAGCCAGATCCAGAGTCACAAATACATCTTCGGCCAGGCCGAAATAGTAGATAGGAAGCTTGTGGGCTGCACTTGGTCCACCTCTTCTTCATCTACTCACCAATGGGTAGCGTCAGCATGGCTGTTGTGGCACCTGCTCCTCCGCCGCTGCCCGCATTGCCACTGGCGTTGTTTCCCGCCGAAACTCCCGCCCCTCCGGCATTGTTCGTTATGACCACCGTCTGGGTGCCGGGTCCTGTGGAGGGCAGGCTAACGATGGTGCCCGTCGGCGGGGCGTGTTGCTGTTGCGCCTGCTGATGCTGCTGCTGGTGATGCGGCGCCGACTGCGTCTGCAGCGTTATGGTGTGTGGCAGTTGTTGTTGCTGGCTGGAAACCGGCACCGAGACCAGGACACTCCGCTGCTGGCCTTGCGCCGTTCCCGCGCCCGTTGCCGCACTCCCCGCCTGCTGCTGCTGCAAACTGTTGCCGGAGAACTGCAGCGAAATGGGCTGCGTGAAGCCGGGTATCTGCACCTGGACGTTTTGCAGGCTGGCAAAGTTAGCCATGGCGCCCTGCAGCTGCGACAGATTGATGCCCTGCAGGTTCAGGGTGGCGGTGGTCTGTTGCTGCTGCTGCTGTTGTTGCTGCTGCTGCTGCGGCGAGGCCGAGGGCTGCGGATGCGGACTAGACATAGGCGAGTGTATCGACGAGGTGGCGGGCGAGTGTACAATGGTTTTGGTGATGAACTGCTGCGTCGCCTGCGGCTGTTGCGGCGACATGTGCGGCATGGAAACGGCGGACACGTTGGAGGTGACATTGCTAAGGCGTTCCAGCAGTGCTTGGTTTTGGTGCGTCTGCGACGACTGCGAGTGATCCGAGCCCGATGGCGATGGCGTGGCTGCGTTGGTTAGCAAGGCGGACAGGGCTCCTCCACCACCGCCTCCACTTGAAGTGGACGCCAGATTGTTGGGCACCGCAAAGCCACTGGCATTCGAGGCGTTCGAATCGCTGCCCGGAGATGGTGCGGCCATGCCCACCACAATTGCATTGGGCGGCGCCGTGGTGCTGTCCCTCCGCAGCGAGCTCAGGATGCGCTGCGGCACCGGACCCGTTGGACTCTGAATCCAGGCAGCAGCCGCAGTATTGTTGCCCGACGAGATCACTGTGTAGCTGGTGGTGGGGTTCGTCATCACCGCCGGCGGCGAGGCCAACTGCGAGGCGAGCGCCGACATGGACACCCTCACCGTCTGACTTCCGTCGCCCGTTTGCTGGTGGTGCGCCTGCCCCGCTTGGTTGAGGTTCACGGCTATCAAATTGCCCGCTGAGTTCGTTCGAAACGTTGTCGTTGTGGTTCCCGCACCGCCGATCTTTCGATTGGCGTTCAACAAGTTCTGCAGCACCTCGCTGGACTGCTGTTTCCGCTGTGTACTCACCAGCGTGGGCGTGCCACGGGTGGTCTGCACATAGGTAGCCGTTGTTGCATCCGCAGTGGCCGGATTGGATTGCTGCTGGTGCTGCACAAGCGTCAGTGTCTGCGGTTGCTGCTGCCCGGTGGATGAGGTAAATGTGCCACTGGCCACTGGAGTGCTGGTCATGGCCGCTGGTGCACTGTTGAGCAGGTTCAGAATTGATGCGTTGCTGGAGTTTTTGAGTGTTGTGGCGCTATTGCTGCTTCCGTTGTTGTTGTTATTACCGGACACTGCAGCATTGTTGGTCGTTGTGTTTCCAGCTTAAAAGAGAGAGTTGTTTTTAGAAACAACTAAGTTAGAATGTAACTTTAGCTTACTTTGCTGTTGATGTTGCTGATGTTGTTGTTGCTGCTGTTGTTGCTGCTGCTGTTGTTGGTACTGATTGGCAGAGTTCATAATGCTGTTGACTATGGCATTTATTGCAGGATTCGGATGTTGTATTGTTGCCGCATTGTTGTTCATATTGTTATTATTGTTGTTGTTGTTACTTGTGGCAGTTGTCGGTTGTTGCTGTTGCTTCTGCATAATCTGTTGCTGCTGAACTTTCAGCTGCGTTTGCTAAAAACCAAATCGAATTGTTTATTTAAAAAGGGAAATTCCTTAATGTATTTATTTATCTTACCAGTATTGGCACATTAGAGTTGAGCTGGGCACGCAGTGCGGAGTTGGCCCCCACCACCGATGTGCCCTTCACCTGCTGCTGCTGAATGGTGGCCGGCTGGATGGTTATGCCCGAGTGTTGCAGCGCCTGGGCCAGTTGTTGCGACTGCTGCTGCTGCGGCTGCTGTTGCACAAGGACCAGGGAGCCATTGCTGAGGCTAACTTGGTGAGTTGTCGTGGAGGAATTGCTGCCGCCGCCGGTGGACAACTGCTGAAGGTGAATGTGCTGCTGTTGCGGTTGTTGTTGTTGTTGCTGCGCGACAATCTGTGTTGCGCCCTGCTGCTGCGGTGCCTCAATTGTGTAGGTTTGCTGTTGCTGTTGAGCTGGCTGCTGCCGAAAGTTTTGCTGCACATTAATAACATTACCGCCGGCCAAATTGAGAGTCTTTTGAGTGATTTGCTGTCGCGGCAGTGCCACATGATGCACTGTGGCGGATAACTGCTGTGTCGCTTGTTGTTGTTGTTGCTGCTGCTGCTGGGGTTGTTGTTGTTGCTGCGGCTGCTGCTGTTGTTGTTGGGGATTGCCCACAACAACCACATGCTGTTGTTGCTGCTGTTGTTGTTGTTGCTGCTGCTGCTGCTGCTGCAACTGGGCTTGCCTCTGCTGCTGTTGTTGCTGCTGCTGCTGTTGCTGCAACAGGATCCGCTGCTCGTTCGTCAATCCCGTGTGCGTAACGATCGGCACATGCCCGGGTATCAAATGCGTGATTTTGACCGCCTTACGCCCCTCCTCGGTGAAGATCTCGCGGAACTGCTGAATGTATCGATTGGCATGCACCCGAGTGCCCAGCGCAAAGCGGCACGATTCCCCATTCCGCTCGCCCTCCCTGTAGTCTCTGTCCACGTACAGCTCGCCAAGGTACTCTGCATCGGAGGGCCGCTGGAAGATGGACAGCTTGATGTGGTACAGCGCCCGCCGTCCTTCGCTCGCCTCGCGCTCCGTCTCCAGCACGTACTCCTCGATGAGCTGCGGCTGGAAGTTGTGCCGACAGTTCGGCTGGCAGCCGTCCTTGCAGGCCTCGCTGAACTCGTTGAGCGGCTCGAAGGCTTTGGCGTACTTCTCCACGCTGATCACGTGCTCGGGCACCTTCAGATTGGCGGGATACTCCAGGGTGGGCGGACGAATGGGCCGGATAACCTCGTGCGGTCGCCGCGGAACCTTCGAAGTGAACGACGACAGCATGGCGCCCACCAGCGGATTGTTGGTGGGCGCCGTGGCCGGTGTGGCATTGCCGCCGCCACTGCTGCTCCCCGTTCGAGGTCTCTGGCGCAAGCGAGCCAAATAATCGCACAATTCCAGGCCGTGATGGTGGGTGAACTGATCGAGCTTGCGCTTCCGATTGATGGCCGTCTGGGTGAACTTCTTCATCTGGCGCCGCAGCTCGTGCGAGTTGAAGAGCTGTCGCTGGTGCTGGGCATTGATGGCCTGCCGCCCTATACTGGGATCCGGTTCCAGGCACAGCGGCTCCGCCGTGGCCAACACCAGCTGGCTCTCCAGGGCGAGCTTGTCCTCCGCCGGCAACTGGCTGCCCATTTGCTGCACTTCCGCGAAGAGGGTGGCGTTCGTCGGCCTGAGCAGGATGTGCTTCATATCACAGATATTCGTTGAGGTGGCAAATGTCTGGCGGAAGTCGCGGATCTGGGCGATTACGCAGCCGGCGTAGAAGACGCTCGGCTTGGCGTACACCTTGGTTCCCTCGCCATCCGACAAACTGACCGTCTCGGCTCCGAGCAGATCCATTAGAAACTCCGGCAGCATCTCCCGGTCGATGCACTGCAGCAGCAGATCGTTCTCGTAGGGCCATCGCAGAACCTCCACCAGACCGAAGTCGTGCTTGGCCTGACCACCCTCCGATTTTGAGTGGCTGTCATCCAAGCTTGCTGGCTTAGAGCGGCCTCGATGACTGGCAGCTCCTACTCCCGATCCCAAGCTGGCAGCATCGGTCGTGGCCTCGTCCTTGTCGGTGGAGGACCATTCGTTCGTTTGCGGGTTCAATTGCAGGTGCTCATCATAGTGCAGGGCCAGCGAGTATCCCTTGTTGCCGGGATACAGGTTGACCACAATCGTGTTGAGCTTCTCCCGCTCCACCAGCCGTTCCAGGGTAAACGAACGAGTGCGTTGCTTTAGCTGAAATGCGCAATAAACATAACATGAATGCCTTCACTCGCTTAAATAAAAACTTACCCCTGTTTCGGCAAAGTAGTTGAGGTCGTTGCTCAGCAGCTGTAGGTACAGGTCCTTAATTTTCTCGTGCAGATTAACAAACTTGCTGTTGCCCGACTGGCAGACGGAGGAAGGTGGCTTGTTGTTGCTGTTGGAGGAGGCAGCGCCGGCGCCAGCGCGCGCTGATTGCGACGACGTGGTGGCCAATGCGGAGACTGAGGCGGCGGGTAAAGCTGAGCTGCGACTAGAGGAGCTGCACTCCTTGCTACTGCTGTTTGACTTCTGTCGCTTGCTGGGCGACGACGTGGGCGATGCCAGGACATGGTGATTGTGCGTCTGGTGGAGGTGATGATGGTGCAGGTGATGTGCTCCCCCGCTACCGCCACTGCTGGCTATCGAGTTGGCGGAGGGCGGACGCTTCTCGGACTTCTTGCTCGACACACTGGCCGCTCCCGTTGAGCTGTTGCTCAAACTGGAGTTGACGCCCGGCGGCGTGGACAGCAGCAGATCGGGCACCACCGGCGAGGGCGAGGTGATCGAGTTGAAGTTCGACAGCGTTGTGGTGGAGGATGAGCACGAGGAGGGCGACGGAGCGATTGCAGTGGGCAGGCCGCTGGGCGTGGCCGAGGTGGGCTCCGTGAGCAGGCCGCCCAGCGAGCCGCCAGTGCCCTCGGTGGGGGACTCATCGTCATCGAAGATGCAGATGGGCGGTTGGGCAGGAATCTGTGGTATGGCCTGCAGCAGGCTCGTCTCCAGATACGACTTGCTGCTCGAGGAGGCGAACTGCTGCTGCGGTAGGACCGTGTGAACCTGATGGTACGACTGCTGGGGCTGCAGCTGCGGCGAGTTCCCGGCCTGGTACTGCACGAACTGCGTCTGGTGGACGCCCGATCCATGGGCGTGGACCGCTAGTCCCTGGACATGGTCCGCATTGCTGGAGCCCTTTAACTTCTTGAGCGTGTCATTTATAATAAACTGGTGGAAGGGATTATTGATTAATATGCTTAACGGGATGCGATATGATCTTACGTCGGCTTCTTGGCATGAGGAGTCCAGGCTTTGCATGGTGCCAGCGGAGTGCTAGGGGTTTCCCAACGGCGGATGGCGCACCCAATTACCGACGACATCCAAGCACCGGTTTGTGTTCAATCCTGGCCAGGATCGGCGGCATTCGCATTGCGCTCGGCAGGTGTTTTGTGCCCGTGTGTTTGTGTTCTATGTGGTTGTTGTTTTTTTTTTAGGACCGCAGACGCAGGGCTCCGTTGTTGTCTCCTACTTTCGCTGGCTGCTGTCCATCGGTTTCGTACGGCACACTCACTTGGCTGTGCCGCATCAGCATCGGGATGCGGTTGTCCTTGCCCCGGCTGGGTTCGCGTCCTCGCAAGGATCTCAACTGGCTGGGATTCGGGGGTTTCTTCACTCTTTTTCCACTTCCACTGCTGCTGCTTCTGCTGCTTTGCGTGACATTTTCTCTCTCTGCGCCCCTCTGCCGACGACCCTCTTTTTTGGCGCTGCTACTCCGTGAAATCGCAAGGTCGCGCGCTCTGCCGCGGTTACGGGGCGAACGCTGGGCTGCTTCTTTAATAACACGCCGAGGATTGCTCGCTTTTAATTGTTTTAAAACTTTGTTTTATGCTTTTTTGCAATGTAAATGTACTGTACGATTCGATTGCCATTAATCGTTACCATTCGCTGCGAATGCCACTAATTGTTATCGTTCGCTGTGAATGGCGGTTTTGCCGTTCCGATACCAGTTTATCGGTCGGTTCGTGGTGTGGTTGCACTGGTACGCGCAAACAGTGTGCGTTGTTATCGAACTGTTGACAGAAAAACCGCCAACGGAAAATTCAAAATTGCAAAACGAAAATAAGAGTTCCTTAATTATGAGTATAAAACCAACTTAATTTATGTTAATACGCAACATTTGAAAACACTTAATTGCTGTATGAAATTATGTAATGTTGTAATAACAATAATATTTTGAAAGTTTTTTGCATGTTTTTTTGTAAAAAAAAGTTACGTAAAGATACGTAATCTTAATGCTTTCCAAATCTTTGAAAAATACAAGTAGAATTATTTCGGATTTGAAAATAAAATTAACATTTACCAAATTTACATTACCAATGTGATATTGTTTTCCACTGTAACTACTAAACTCCCAAAAATAGACCCAATAAAAAACACTCACTTCATAGGATTGTTCACTTATGTTTAATAGGTATATTATTAAGGATTAGTCTCTACCAACTAAGCATTAAGAATACAAAATTTTGTCACTTGTACGTATACACTTTGCCATACACATATATATCCATATATATATCCACGCTAACCGTTATCAATATTCAATAAAATCATTATATATCAGAAACTTGTAATACACTCGCAGTTGAAGAATTTCCGTTCACATCAGCTTGAGATCTTTAAACGTTAATTGTGTAGTTTGAAATATTTATAATAAAAACAGCTCTTGAGTTGGATCATTGAGGATCTGGGGTTGGGTTGGGTTTGCTTTGTTTTGTTTTGTTTAGGGTTGGTTGGGGGATATAATTCTAGTCCTTGTGCCCGCCCTGCAGCTTCTTCCAGGTGGGACCAAGCGCCTTGGCAAAATGATCGTCCACCGAGGCTTCAGTCTTGGTGAATATCGAGATATTCGTGGACGAGGTGGGCGAAGCCGGTGGCGTTTGTGTCGACGAGGCGGCCGCTGCAGCAAGTCCCGGTTCAGCCTTCACCCGAATGATGGCCGGCATGCTGGGCGTGGTCGTGGGCGTGGGAACCTGCGGAGGCGTCGGATTCGCATTTGCATTTGCATTCACATTCGGATTTGGATTCGGATTCGGAGCTGGAGTCGGAGTCGGTGTCAAAGTCGGCGTCACAGCGGTCGATCCAACTGTTCCGTAAGCCGGCGGCGGTGGTGGTGGCGTGTTGTACCTGGGCGGCGTGTGATGCGGCGTATCGAGGATCCGCTTGGCGGCCACCGCTGCCTCCATCACCTGGCTAACGGCCGCCGGCAGCGCTGGTCCCGATCCCGTGGCCGAGGGCGGCGGCGATGGCGGCGTTTGGGTGCGATTCAGGGCCAGCGAAAGGGGCAGCGGTTCCTCCTGCGGCGGCGGCAGTTCCGATTGCGGCGAACCCGGCTCCAGAATGGCCAAACCCGGCTTGGCCAACGGCGAGCGGTGCTGCTGCTGCTGCTGCTGATACAATTGCGTGGCTGAAGTTGTGCTGGTTGACAAGGGTGGTCCGTAGGCCAACGGCGAAACCTGCTGCTTGGGCGTTCCACAGGGCGAGGGCGTGGGTGTGGGCGTGGTCGTGGGCGTCGGCGATTTCTTGGCGAACAGGGCCGCATAGTTCTCGCCCAGCGAGCGCCGGAAATGCTCGTCAATGTCGCACATTGCCATGTCTGAAAGGGAATTTGCAAAAGGTGAGTTGGATTTTTGGCAAAATATATTATTATATAATTATGGGTAATAATAATAAATAGGAAATAAAACAACCTTCTTTTAAGCACACCCAGTTCTAAATTCTTGTCAATTTTAATCCGATTTAAATGTGGCATATCTCTAAATATTTGTGGTGATATTCCTGAATAAACTGCATTCAAAGTTTTTCATTTTCCGATGCTCAAAATTTTGACCCCTGTTTTCAAAGTGGCATACCTCTAAACATTTGTAATCGCATCCTTGATAAAACAGCATTAAAAATTATTAATTTCGCGATGGCCGAAATTTTGACCCCTGTTCATGTCACATTTTTCCACGATTTCAATGGTTTACAATTGAAGATTTTAAAAAAGGATTCCATTTCGGTCAAAGAACTTACATTTTAAATTATGCTAAAAAACCGAATGCAAGCTACTAATTATTTCTTCTCTCAAAATTAAATATCCTCCTACAATGAAACAAACCCCTTGATAGATTCTCACCTGAGGAGTGGGCCTGCTCCGGAGGTTCCCGCTTTGGAGGCGCCTGGGTGATGACGCTCGGTCTGCTGTTGGCCGCGTAATTGGTTCCGGGAAGGGGCTCTCGGTACGGAGGCGGTGGCGAGGCGCGCTGCTTCAAGGCTCCCGATGTCACCGACATGTCAATGGGACTGTCCATATCCCGATCCTCCCGTTCCCTTTCCCGTTCCCGCTCCCTATCACCGCTGCCAGCCTCATGGACCTGGTACTCGGCGGTCCTCTGTCGCCGATCACGTCGCCATTTGGTGGTGGGCAGTTCCTTGGAAGTCACACGCATCTCTGCAAATACAAAAACATAATGGAATCATTGGGGGTCAGAAATCGATTGCTATGAAAACGAGCTATCATCTGCTGGCCATCTTTTTGGCCAGCCCTCTTGAATAGTAATAGTCAATATGATATTATACCAAAATCGCATTTCAATTAAAGGCCATAAATTTGATTTGGCTTTGTGGTTGCTTTTGGTTTCGGTTTGGGTTTGGGTTTTGTGTGCGGTTTACGTGTCTGTCGTCTGGGTTTTGATTATGCGGTCGATGAGTGGGCGTAATGAATCACATTGGAGTTGAGGCGAGGCTGAAACTCTACAAAGGTTCTCCTCCACCCGTTCCCCCTCTTTGCTTAAATATACATACAATATATATATATACCCCTTAACCACCTCTTCCGTTTCCTTCAAGTTTGTTGCCTAAGTCTTTCGCTTTTTTGAATGAACTTCTGCCAAAAGCTTTTAAGTGAAGGAGCGGCAAAGAGTGGCGGCGGTTCGACGAGCAGCACAGAAATTATGCACAAGAAGACGTAGCCGTCAGCAGCAAAAACAAAAAAACTACAAAAAAATATAAATAAAAAACGGCACACACACTCAGTCAAATAAATAATAACAACAGAAAGCACACAATCGAAACTCCAAGGCACAAACAAAATTGGTTACGAAAACTCGTTTGCTCTACGCTTTTCACAGTGTGTGTAGCGTTTTTTTTTTTTTTTTTTTTTCCGTTTCGTACTAAAGTCTGGGCCTGGCCTACACTGAGCGAAACGCAGGAACGTGCCCGGCCTGCCAAATGGGAAGGCACGAAGCGTGGGAAGCGCACAAAACGGAGCGTGGGCATCCCGCAGTCGACGGGATGAAAGTTCCAGCCGCTCGAGGTGCTCAGTGTAGCTGGCCGAGATGAGGAGATGAGGAGCTGCTGGCCAGGAAACCAAGCTTACAGATAAAAGGAAAGGGGAAAGAGGAGCAGCAGCAGCCGAAGCCTGGCTCCAGAACCCAGTTTCTTGGCCGAGAAAACCAGTCGGACGACTTCTGCACATTTTGAGCAGCGCAGAGAGTTTGGTTATCGGATGGGAAGGAGGATCAGCAGGAGGAGGAGGTGGCAGTGGCAGAGGATGCCCAGGGATCCAGGCATGAATGAATGAATGAATGGTTCGAATGGAGGCGGTTTGGCGTTGGCGGAGGAGGAGGAGATGGAGGAGTAGATGGAGGAGGAGGAGGAGTTGTACCACCATCGTGAGGGAGCGTTGTCCTGTTTTTGGCAACGTCACTGCCATATATTACCGATTCTGTGACCGGAGGAGTCCAACAACACAGCGTGCAGTGGTAACTGGTCTCCAAAGAGTGGAGTGGCGAAGGAGAAGGAGTTGCAGGCCAAGAGGCATTCAAAACCAACAAACTCGGAGGCTGGGAGCTTGTGCTTGTGCTTGGGCTCAATCGTATGATGATGATGATGATGATGATGATGGTAGTCATGGTAGTCATGGTGGGGATGATGATAATAATAAAGAAACATTCAAATTTTATTGCACATTTCCGGTCGTCGGACGTCGTCGTCTGTTTGGGGGATCGGCGGTTCGACAACGCAGAACAACAACAACAACAAGAAAAACGATGGAGTTGGAGCTTTCTTTTGAGGCTCCCCCTCTTTTGCGGATTGTGGTCTGCTTTATATCTTTTCTCCCCTATCTCACCTTCCTCTGATCCTCTCCGCATTGTTTATTTGTTCTGCTGCTGCTTTTTTGCTTTAACTACTGCTGATGATGCTGCTGCGAGGGTTTTAATCATTTCTGTATCGGCTAATTGGCGATAAAAGGGGAGCCTGGCTTAATGGTAAGTCGATGCCGAATTGGGGGAGTTCGTAACGGAGCTCGAAGAAGGGTTAAATCAATGATATAAGGGCATTTGCTGAGAAAGTTTGCTAAAGTAGGTATTCAAAGGTAACATTTGTATATCCCGATTCAACTAAGATGGAAGCATATAAGTTTTGCATTTAAGAGGTCAATATAAACAAACAAAAATGTTCGACTCATAGGACAAAATTATTGGATGGGTATTCCTCTTTTATAGCTTAACGATTACTTTTAATATATGTATAATTTATCTTTTATAGTGTCAAGATCCCATGAAGATAAACTCTTAAACATTAAATAACCACTAACTAAATATTAAAAATATCTATTTATGTTCTTTACAAATCATACAAATTTTCTTTTACAAAACACCTGTCATTTTATGACTCATAAGAGTTAAGACTAAATGGCTTCCTAATCATATTATATATTCAAATCAAGGAACTCCATTAGATTTAATCATTTTGTTAAACAAAGAATCCTATTTATAGGCACCAAAGTATAAATACAACAACTAAAAGCTTAGTAATTATAGCCTAGTTATAATTTAATGTGGCACTTTATCCACGAAAACATCGAACCATTATTTTGGGCAACATATTTCACAATTTCCGGTCGGCGGTGTTAAACATCTTCTGAGGTGATATATCAGCTGGGGAGCCATTCGAAAGCCGGCCCAGTCGGATCCGAAAATCTGGTTCGGTCTCAAAACAGCGCAGAGAACTTCGAGGAAGACTGAGAGAGATAGAAAGAGAGAGGGAGAGGGGCGGAAGGAAAGAGACGGGAGGAGAGTGACAAAAGTCGGGCCGACTTGCATGCCCATACATATAATATATAATATAGCAGTATAGCACTCGTATATGGCTTGGATTGTACTACAAATAGCAGAGGCAATGGCTATAGCAATAGAGCAATGGGAACAGCATTTGTGGCTTATGCAAACAAGTTGTTGCTGCTCCGTTTTGGTTTTGGTTGTTGTTGTTGTTATTGTTTTTGTTGTTGCTGCTTTTCCACATTTGCCTTTTGTATATTTGTATACATATTTATTTTTCCATCATAGTCGGTCGCCGTCGTCGCAGGCGTTTTTCATTATTTATATATTGTTTGTCTTTGTTTTTTTCTCGCGCCGGCTTGTGAGTCATGGCTGAAACCACGGATCCCCAAACCCCCAAGCACCGATATCCGATCCCCGATCTCCGACTCCGATCCGCTGGTTTCCGCCATACCCGCATTACCCGCTGGCCGAGTTGATTGCAAATCTGGTTTTAATATGTCAACAAATTAACAAAAGCAAAATAAAACCGAGTCGCGCCAAGCACAACAGCACTACGTGTAGTAGTTTCCCCCAACCCACCGCCTCGTCATCATCCATTTATTATTTCTTCTTTTTTTTTATGGAGGTTTAATGTTTAAACAGGCGCTCATTTTTTGCTCCTCTTTCCCCAGGCCGTTTTTCTTTTAATTTGTTGCTTTTTTTTTGTGTGTTGTGTTGGGTTGTGTTTGCCTGGCGTCGTCTCCATGTAATTGAAAGCATTTGTGTGATTTGTGCAATGTCGCCAATTAACGCCGTGGAACTGGTGTATGTTCGTCAGTTGGCTCGCTCGTTTGTTTGTTTGCCAATCCGAAGCAAATCGAATGCGACGGAGAGCCGCCGGTGCGGAGCGCAGTAAAAGTGTTGCCAATTTCATTACCAATTTTCCAGTTGGCACAAGCCGAGTGGCGCAGACGCCATCGATACGCTCTTGCAGCAGCCGGCGTGACCGATTGCCGCTGTGTTGCCAATCTGAATCTCCATCCTAAGCCCCAAACCCCCAATCCCCGAATCTCCAATCTCCAATCGTCGTCATCAAGTCCACGTCCTAACCACACACGCCACTCGTTCGAAAAAACAAAAAACTAAACCAACAACAAGATAAACCGTGGAGAATCGGAGCTATCCACTTCCGATACCCGATCCCATTCATCGGGGGACTGAGTACTTATCACTGGCGAAATGGTTAAAGCCAAAGGAAAGGGCACGTTCGATATTCCATTGAACTTTAGCCATTGATCAGGCGAATGAGTGTGGACTTCACGTGAGCAGCAGGTGCACAAACGTGGTCTCTACTGTCCCTGGAAATCATTACCTGCCTTCACAAAAGATAAAGAACAACCCATTATATTGAACATCTTTAAACTAACATCTCAAGAAAGTGAGAGCACTCAATTATTCATTCTAAACGAATTTTATAGCACCTTTATAACAGAGCTGTAAAATAAAACTGACTTTTTGATATTCTTAATCAGCTTAATCAGGCGATCTTTAGTGGACATGTCCGTCTGATTTCGTCGGCAATTTATTCACTCACTTAAAAGCTGTCATCATAAAAAAGTTTCAATCTCTGTCGGTCTTTTTGTAAGATGATTCAAACAAATTTATCCCAAAACTGTCTTAGGAACTTTGGCGGAAAATTAGCATGCCCTTGTGACTTTTAATAGGAACTCTTTCGATTATAAATTTGATATTAGTTATATGGTAAACATCTTAGTTTCCAAAGAAAAATTCATATCAGCAAAACAACAATTTTGATCGCTGTTAATCAAAATATAATATTCTGTATCTTGTATATTCCTATATTCTATATTCCTAAAGTATCCTTTATATTTGTTTAATTAACTTTATGGTGTGGATTTTTCTGAAAGTATGATAACTAAGTAACCACGACGACAATTTTATGTAACAGAACTAAAGACTGTAAGCATTATAAGTAGAATAAACAAACGTAAAGCGAAACTGATTGAATGGACGTTAAAGCAGAATCCTTAAATATCAATATAAGAGAACACTCCTATTTTAATAAATAAGGTATCATTCATCTCTATGCTAATTTATATATATTTAACCCAATCTACTATACACATTGTTTTCTAACAAGATCACCAGTATGTGACACTTTGCCCAGTTTTTGCCCGAGGTCACTAAGTCAGGGTTTTCATTTTCACGAGTCATTTCTTTTGAAGTTTCCCCTTCGAAAAAAAAAAAACGAACCTTTGTGCAACTGCTGCTGCTGCTGCCTGTAGAGCTGATGGTGCATGGCGGCGGCCTGCTGGAGGTCCCGCCACGGCTGCCACAGCAAACTGTTGGCCATGGAGGAGGCGTTCTGATCCCCGCCAGACTGCGGATGTGCCTGCTGATGATTGCCGGACTCCGCCTGCAGTTGCAGCTGCTCCAGCTGCTGGCGATGCAGACTCTGCTGGTGATGATGATGAATAGACTGCTGCTGTTGCTGCTGCTGCTGCTGCAGTTGCTGCTGCTGCTGCGGATGATGCGGATAGAACATGGCCCCTTGGCCCTGGGTTCCTGCCCCATGGCTCTGATAAGCGGCCAACCTTTGAGTGGCCGCCAGTGCAGCAGCAGCGGCCATTTGAGCCGAAGAACTTGGAGAACTCGCTGTGGAGGAGGCGGATGAGGAGGTGGACGGTCCGCTCGAACAGGAAGCCGAGGATGTGGAGGCCGTCGATGAGGCGGGTGATGTTGCAGCTGCCGCGGCGGCAGCCAAACGTTCGATTTCCTTGATGCGATTGTAGTAATTCTGCTCGAAGGCGTTCAGTATGCAAAGGTATTCCATGGTGCTCGCTGCTGGATTCGCAATTTCTTTGCTTGGCTTCCACTTCCTGCTCAAAAATCTCGGCGAGATCGATGCCACCACTCACATCGCTCGGCCGCTCGGAAAACCGACTCAGCTAATTCGCCACAAATCTTTTCGGGTCCTATCTGTCTATCAGTAGTGAGTAAGTACTTTGAGTTAAGGAGGCTGGGGAGCGGCACTCTTTTTATTTATTTGTTTTTCCTCCCTCCCTTCCACAGTTTATGATTACTTTTCCTTTTTTTTTTTTGCGCTCGGCCGCAGATACAGATACACGAATGTGCGCACACAAAACGAGCCGCAAGTCGCGACTATAGATACAGATACAATCTGTTTCTGTTTGTCTGCTGCCTTTTTTTTCTTCAATTTTTTTTATTTATTTGTTTTATTTTTTTTTTTTTTTTTTTTTGCAGCAGCGACTCGGGTTACAGTCTCTCGCAAGTTGAAACGGAGACTTTGGCTTTGCTCCGGCGACGTGAGCCTCGAGTCGACATTTAGCGAAATAAAAATAGCACGCTCTTTTTCTGGCTGTCTTTTCTGTCTGATTGTTATTGTTGTTTTAGTTGTTATTGTTGTTGTTGTTATTGTCTCCGACTTGGACTCCAACTCTGGGTTATATGTGTGCTGTTTCTTTTCCGAGTAATGATTTGCATAGAAATCGACAAATCGCTGACTGAACTTGAGCGCCAGTTTTCGCTTTCAGAGACCGACGAACGAACGAACCAAACGAATCGAATGGACGGAGGGGCACACACGAACCGATCTGGACGCACGTTCCACGTTCCACACCACTAGCAATTCCGAATGGCAAACAAAATATATCTCAGGGTATGGAAAACATATAGCAGTATAGCAATATAGCAATATAGGAACCGGAGACAACCGATCGGAACCGAAACCCACAACTGGCGGCTTCCACGGACAAACTCAAACTGATCGCTCGTCGACTTGAAGACCGCTCGCAACTTGCCAACTTGGGGCTTCTTATTGGGGGGCTTTCGAAGCTCCGTCTTCGGGTTCTTCGGGCTTCGGTCTTCGGTCTTCCGACTTCGGTTTCTTTGCCAGCCTTCGTCTTTATTTTTTTTGCTCGCTTGAATTGAAAGTCTCCACGGGTATGAAAATGGGGAACATGTAGACTTGGGGCTTTCAGAGCCATTTGCACTTGTCCCTTGTTTTTCTTTCAGTTGTTGCTTTTGTTTTTGGTTTATTTCTCCTCTTACCAATTTCCGTTTCGACTCTTGTTTTGACCCTCTCTCTCTCTCTCTCCCTCTCTCTCTATCTATCTCTCTCTTTCTGTCTTGTTTCGTTCTGGATGGATTTCGGATCTCTGCTTGCTTTCGGTGATTTGGTAATTGAAAAAGTACAACTGAAAGCTGACTTTTGGGGGGACAGGGCAACAAACAAAACAAAAAAAAAAAAAAATCAGAAAAAAAGGGGGTCTGTCTTTCCGTTCGTAGGATGTAGCTGCCACGCCCCGTTGCCCCATTGATGCTTGGCAAATTGGGCAAAAGGGTAACGAAATGGCAGCAATTGGGAATTGGCCACAGTCTGGACGAGCTCATGGGCTTTAGCTTTTCGGATCTCGGATCTCGGAGCTGTGAAACTGGGAACTGGGAATTGGGGAATCGGGAATTGGGTAGGGCCATTGGTCCAAGCAGGCAGCCACATGGTGTGGGCGTTCTTTTATGTTTTGCTCAACGCTCTTTTGTTTTTGGGCCCGGTCACTGCATTGGGCTCATTATAATGTTTACCCAGAGTCTTTTCTGCCACAATCCGACTTACATACTATACGTTATGTTTGGAGCTGCGTGCAAAACTACCTACGTTCGCCCGATGGCCGCGTGTGTCTGTGTGGACTTGCAAAAATGACAACCGACTAGGAAAACGAGGGTTTGGCTGGGACACACCGACAAAATAATACCCAGAAGATCTTACTATTAATACTAATCAAAATGGTTAAATAAGAATTAAGTTAAATCACAAGTAGGAAAAGTTCTTGGTTCCTACAATTTCAAAAGAAAGTAATGTTTTAAACTTTTGTTGAAAACTGCACTTTTGAGAAACAATATATTATTGGTTTAGTCATACTAATAAATAATACTAAGTAAGTCCTTACAAACACTATATATACACTTTTCAACCAAATTTAAAAAAAAAAAAAAAAAAAAAAAAATTTAGACACATAAAAAATATTAGGCGAAAACCCATTTCTTTGAATGTCAAAAATAGAACATAAAGTGGTAAACAAACAAATAAATTTACTATCGCTCGTATATGCCAAAAATTAAATCGAAACAGGCATGATGAGAATATTTATTAAAGAAAAGATTGGCTTTAGGTCTACTTTGATTCGGGAATTCAATATAAATAGTTTAATTTTGCGGCGGAAACACGAAGCACGTATTAAAATGCGCTCTCCTTGAAAAAAGCTTTAAATTCTTTATTTATGTAAGGTCAGCACACAAAAAAGCAAATACTGCATAAGAATTATTTTACAAAAAGTGTTGTAAAAAAAACTCCAAATAAAATTAAAAGAAATTCTTGAGTTGCTCTTGCAGTAAAAAACTTGAAAGATGCCTTTCCCAATACTTTAATAGTTATCTTCTGCCCAAAAGCAGATCAATCTAATAGCCTATAATCCAGCCCTCCGATTAAGCCAAATTAGATCGATTTGCAAATGTTAATTTCAGAATTCAAGGCAGTAGCAGTGTGGCACAAAGCACAAAGCTCATCCCATAGCCAAGATGTTCGCTGTTTGTTATTGGAGGCGAACAATAGGTCGACGGTACTACACGTTTGCGGCTGCTTTTGGCTTTGGGGCTTGGCTCGACTTGGTTTGGCTTAGTTCAGGCTATGGCAATTGGTCTGTCCGCCAGTCCAACAAAACAGCAGCAACAGCAACAGCAGTTACCATTGCTGCAACTGCAACAGCAACTGCGACTGCAAAACGGCACAGAAGCAGCGTCAGAAAGCAGAAACCAATAACAACAACAACAACACACGATGGAAACTCGTTTCTAATTCAATAGCAGGCCCATGAAATTTTACGCCCGATTTGTAGTACAACCACTACTGTTGTTGCCCCATGAATATTGCTACTGCAACTGCAACAGCGGACAACAAACAGCAGCAACATTGAGCTGGCGAATGGTGGAGTAGCAGTGGAGTAGTAGAGACTCTTTCGCATGGGTGTTGATCATATGGCCCCGCGTTGGCCTGTCTAAACCCCCAGCCGACTTGCACAAGCTCAGCTGTTGATCTCCCGCCATCCAATCGATCCACCGATCGATCGATCCGTGTTTCTCCGCTTATGGTTTTCCTTTTCTCCATCTTTCACCATCCACCGACCATTTGCTAATCCAAGTCACAAAATGTGCAATTTTCAACAAACAAAACCAAAAAGAAACACAAAACACACATAGTAAATGTAACAAAATGAAGCTCAAACTATTGACTGACTGAGTAATGGATTGAGCGAGTGCTCCTAGGCTTTGGCGCTTACTCATCATCCGGCGTTTGTTATGCGCGAAAATTTGTAGTGTAGCGTGAAACATGCGCACGCATGCGCAACGAGGTCAATCGAATGGCAATCATGGAAAAAAAATAGAAAAAAAACTACAGCACAACGAGTTAAAAACAATGACAACAACGGAATCAACAGACTTTAAGGCAGAAGAGTCTGCTTACTGGCAGAAAACAATGGCAGCAAATTACCCAAATCCAAACATCGTAGACCAAACTAATGTAAAAGAAGGCGCAAAAACGACAAAAAGACAAGCAAAGTGGGTAAACTTCACTTGGGGAATGAAACGTAGAACCTAAATGATGTGGGTCCATCAACAGAAGCCAAATGGAAATCCCCCAACTAATTCGGGGTGTGTGTGTCTAGTGCTAATGAAGTTATACATTTAATAATAAGTCAGCTTAGGAATTATAAGAAGAAATGTGGTTTTCCAGGAATAAGTAAGTTTAGTGTTTTTACATAAGTAATTCTTTATTTTTCAAATAATTATAATGATTAAGTAAAAGTTCCCCCATTCATTTTAGTTGCCTGAATTTATTAGTAATAAAACTTTTACATTCGTTGATAAGTTTCCCAACCGTAACATTATTAAAACATTTGTGATTGCTTGGAAAGGTGAAATATAAAAGTAATATCAAAGCTTCAAGAAATGATTTATTACACTGCCCTTTCAATTGTGATTCTCTAAGACATTTTGTGTTAATGTCTTAGCTCCATAAAATAGAATCTTCTTTCCTGGAGTAATAACTCTTCTTGGACATCACTTCTTCTTCTTTTTAGATTTATTCCCCAAAGACAGGTTATTCCAAGCGAGATTTCCTAAGCTTCTTTCCCTTTCTGCGACTCCGAATGACAAGCTAAGCAGCAATTTAATATTGCTCCATTGAATCGAGGCTTTGGCAGAAAACAGAAGCCAAACAGAAATAAAACTCCGGAAAATGCTTTGCTAATTGAAATTTGTGTGTTGTTTGGAAATCGGCACAGAAACATGAGATCCCTTCCCCCATTCAATTTGGGTCATTTGAAGAAGTGGCAGCAGTGCGGAAGTCACCGAGATCTCAATTCTTTATGGGAGATCTTCTACTGCTTTTGCTGCTGCTGTTGCTGCTTCTCAGATCTCCAAGATGATGACACACGGATGGAGGTGAGGTGGCCGGCAATTTCCAGAACTTGTCGATACCAACAAGACAAATTATGTTTATATCTTAACCGCAGCAGCAGTCCCAGTCGCAGTCCCAGTTTGTGAAATCTAACAATCTAATATATGTATATATATCTAGTGGGTACATAATATATACGCAGCGGAGACAACACAAATCAGCGGCAAACCAGTTCAAAATTTAAATAAAACTCGAGCGTGCGCGCGATTTGAAGAGAAACTGGTTTTTTTCGATTGCCCAGAATAGCAGGAGCAACAAAAACAACCGCGGGAGCTCATGGCAAATAGCAGGCAAAACTAACAATAACATAAATATAGTTGTCATTATAAAATATCATCCGGTGCTAAATCAAGCGTGAGAAAAATCTCGAATCGATAGCCAAATTTTCGGATCGATATCTTTACTTTACTTGAGAGAATCGCAGTAGTTTCCGAAATATATAAATGACCAGAAAGAACCCATCGAGTATTTGTTTTTTTCTGTTTATTTTTTCTCATTTCGTAAGACAACTTTCATTTCGATAGTGTCCGCAACAAGTTGATTGTGCCCCTGCAACGCGGCCGCCTCTTCCTGTCCAAAGTGCCTGCTGCTGGCTGGCAAAAGTCGCGCAGAGTGAAAATTTATGGCAAATAGGCAAATGTTATGTTTAAATAAATAAATAGCAGTCGCTCGAGTGGCAGGCAGGCAGGCAGGCAGTAGCAGTTGGCAGTAGGCAAAAAGAAAGGTAATGCTCTAGTCCCAATCCGAGTCCCCATCCCCAATCCCCAATCCCATTTCCCAGCTTCCAAGTTCCAGCTAGCAGCTAGCAGCTTCCACATCTCCATCCCGAGTGGCCCATCCCCAAGCGAAACGAAGCTGAACCAAAAGCAAAACCAAAGCAAACCAAACCGTACCGACCGATCTCCAATCCCATGGCAATAACAAACCCAAACTGGTTTGCCCGCTGGATTTTCCTCCGGTCGAGATTTGCGGCAATTACGCGCACCGTTTGGCCATTGCCAGTAAAAGGAAAGAAGGAGAGTGTTGGCCCACAGAGTTGGCACTGGCACTGGCTAGGCTAAAAACGGAGAATTGAAAGGCCATGTAAATTACCTGATGAGCCGTTCCCGAACACTCTACTCTAACCATCCAACTATCCAGCCAGTCAGCTAGATAGCTGGGTTAGCCAGGCAAACGGTTGGTGTTCGTCTCCAGCTGTGCGCCATTGGCCAAGCTCGAAATTGCCACAATTTTTCTTTTGTGCCCCGTGTGCACAGCACAGCACACAGCACAGGCAGGCCACAATTTGTGTAACTATTTGTTTATTAATTATGGCCTGGCCAGCGAGAAGGAGTTAGCTCCTCGGCAAACAATGGAAGGGCCGCTTAATTAACGGGGCCCGATCGTCGATCGACCCGCTTTTCTACGAGTGTGATTTATGAAGATCCAGAATCTGAATCCCAATCCAAGTGCCTCTTCTCCTCGCTCGATTATGACAAAATCATTAATCATGCACAGGTTAACGACATTTTGCATTTTGCCTACTGCCGATCAATCACTTCAAATCGCTCATCTTCGCCTTCAACTAACCACAAAAACAAAAAAAATCTGCCTTGCTGCATTGAGAACTCAATTGTTGGCCAATTGTGTCCAATGTCCATGGCCAAAAAACCAAAAATCGCGCTCAAATCGCCAGCGAATCGCGTGCGGCGTTCAAATATTTATTCGAGCATCGGAACCATTTCTCTTTCTGTATCGGGGGCTATCTCATAAATTGTGCTCGGTGTGTTGACAGCTGTACGGCGCATATATATCGGCCGAGGAATTTGTCAAAAATTCCGAATTATGGTTGATAATGTCGTTTCCCCAATGGCCAAATGGGTAAATAAACAAAAACAGAAACGGCGACTGAGAACGAAACCGAAACAAACATAAACATAAATATAAATTGGGGGGCCATTATCGGAATTCAGAGGCGGGGAGTGATTTGCATGTTATCAGGGCAACTGGGTCGACAAATCAGAACCCAAACCCAAACAGAACTCGGCGGCGTGTGCTTATCGCCCGTTTATACTATAAAATGTGCAATTACCCGTTCGCCCGACGAAGAAGAGAACGAACATGCCTAATCAAATTGTTTTGTTTAACAATTATACACATATTTGCGACCCAGAGCTCGGCAAATACAATAACCGAACAATTCAACGAAAAACTGAGAGCTCCACGCCGGCAATTTCTTTGGCATGTCACGCGGTCGTCGGTCGAGTCGAGTCGAGTCGCTTGTTTGTCGCTCTGGGTGGTGTACACACATAGTGGGGTTTTCTTTCGTTCTTTTTTTTTTTTGTGGGCAGAGAATGCAAATTGCAAATATATAAAAGATATGTCGCCAGTACAGAAATATGCAATGCCCGTTCCCGTACGACTGGCAAACTGGCGAACTGGCGAACGCGAACGCAAACGCCCATCCACCACATTCACATATCCACATCGAAACATCCACACATTCAGAATTCGTGCTCGTGCAGCCGCAGTGGCACTGCAAAATGCGACTATTGATAAGGGGTTCCCGGGTTCTTGGGTCGCCCGACAATACTTCACATATGCCACCATACCATACCGCTCGACCGCCCGCTCGCTCGCCGTTCCGCTGCCATCGAAAATGCGGCATTTGACACATTTATGAAAATCGGAATCGGAATGCGCCGCAAACTCATTTTGTTGGAATGTTTTGTTGTCGTTTTTTGCTGTTGTTTTGTTTTTTTTTTTTTGTACGAAAATAAAACATTTCTCGGATTCGTCGAGTGTTTATGCGTTCGCGCACAGTGTTCGCGGCCAGGAATCTGCGTCCATCATCGGGCTCATCGATGCCCCGAGTGGGTAGAATATCGGGAGACAGTGTCTCAGTTGGGGGATCGCGGTTACAATGCAGATGGGCGGGAATCGGAAAGAAGTGGGGCTCCGTTTCAGTCATGTGAATCATGACTGGAGCACGCAAAAGGGTCTGCGACTGGCTACACAGAGGAAAAGCTACTTCCTAATTTATTTTTGTAAAAGAAAAATGTTAAATTTAGGATGCGCTTTAATTTTCCTAGCCTGCAGTTTTTATTGATAATAACATTAATATGGATTTAAACGCTTAAACGGCAGGTATGATCTAATAACAAAAGCTCATATTTCAAAATGATAAATGTTCATAAATATTTAATCAGTCTAGTACAAATAAATTGTTAAAATATGCTTATCCATTCAAATTTTTAAAAACAATTAAAAATTTGGGTACCTGTCCTAAAATATAAATCACTAAATTAATTACTTGTGGATGCTCCTTAAATGGAAAAAGCCTGACTTTGAATATCAAAGTTCACGAATCAATTGGAAATAAATAAACATACTCTTAAAAATTGTTACGTTAAACATAACTATATTTTAAGAAAATTCTTGATTTGTTTTAATACAATTCGAAGACATTTGTAACCCACTCATATTTTTGTCCCGCCTGAAAATGAAATATTTTCATTTTTATGAGTCTTCGAAAGACACTTCCCTGATTTTTGTGTCATCTTCGCCTAAGCTTTTATTTGTAACCACACATCACACATTAGAACAGCCCACTGATCATCGCACAATTATAACTATTTCTTTCTGTGTATGACACATTGTTGAAATACTTTTCGAGTCTTCTTGGCTCAAAGGTGAAAGCCATAAAAGAGATGTAAGTGTGCGTGTGTGAGTGTGTAACCCCCACCCCCACTGGCCCCGTCGGGTTGAGTACATCATGCCATGATGTTATGTTGCTGGCCAAGTTAAAATCATAAAAATTGTCGACTCTTTTTTAAACGGAATTGGTTAATGGCTTGCCAAGTTTTTTTTTTTTGGGTCGTTCGTTCACTTACCGCTGGGATTGTTTTGCACCATGGTCGCCGCTCTAGAGAGCACTTCCAGCGCCGATTCCATGATGGTTCTCAACGACTTTCTACGTGGGATTGGACGTGGACGTGGTGGATCTGGATGTGGATGTGGATTTGGACTCGGTTACGCTACTCCTGCACCGACTCGATCTGCACCGCATGAGTTTCACACTGAAAATGCAAAGAAATTGACCATGAACACACCAAACACACATCCATACAGCCGCATACGTATATATATACAAATATATATATATATGTACATGTGCACAGAGATCCGAGTGAAAAACTGGATATATCGCCCGAGCCTGGCATTGGCATATATGTAAATGGAACAAAACCAAAACCAAACCAAACCAAAGCGAACAAAGACTGACTGGCTGACTTGAAACAAGTAAGACGAAGGCGAAAATCCTGCTGCCAAACAGTTTTGCCATCTGATCGGGATTTTCGATGGACGAAGGGGGCGGCGGTGGAGGAGGGGGGGCGGGTGGTGGTTGCACGATGCACTTGGGAGACTGGTTTTTTTTATGCCCCGCCGAACAAACCGAGAGTTTTCGGCAATGACCAAACCAAAGTACAGCAGCCAAGGCAGCGAAATCACCGACAAATGCCATATTGTTGCTGGCCAGCATCCGAAATTCCCATGTAATATGCCCAAAATATATATTGGCCAACAACAATGGGCCAAGTTTACCTTTCGCCTGGTGAGGAATTCAAATCCTGCCGCAATCCTGTGTCACAGCTGTTTGGGGGGTTTAATCCTGGTGAATTGGCACCTTTTCCTCGCGATTTACGCTGGGAAAAGCGGGGTTTTGATGGTTTTTGGTATAATTGCAATCACAATAGTTCAGTTTGCGTTTCGTTTTCGTGTAGTGTGACCGTTTGTTCACAATCAGAAAATCCCAACAGCAATACCTAGCAAGGACAACCTCCTAGCCTAGCAAATACACCTTCCCACCAAAGCGAGTGCACACTCCTTGCCTAGCAGGTACATCCTCCAAATACAGCGAGTACACCCTTCTAATCACAACACCGTTTTGCAAGTTATCAATAGTTTTAGTTATCGCTTTTATTCCATCTCTAGCCTGCCGTTTTGTTGTTGCAAAAAAGGCGATCGAAAAATTTAAAATTCCAATCAAATTGGATAGTTGGGAAATTGTTGTTCCCCCAATATAACCGTTAAGATCGTATTAAACATAAGACTCACAGTATATAGGTGAATCACTTAATCTTGCAAGAGCCCTTGGAAATTCGCACAGACTGGAAAATCAATCGCCCATTTGTGTCTGCGTGTGTGTGTGCCTTTGTGAGGCGGCTGCACTTAATTAAAATATAAGGCAAGACAACCCATTCAATTTTGGTATCTTCGCGGGGCGTTGGCTTTCACCCGACGACGAGGGCACCTCGATAAGGCGACCCAGTGAAAGCTGGCCAAGATCTCTTTGTTCAAGGTCGTTGGCAGTCGCGGCACATAATGGCCATCAGTTTCGAAAAGAATCGGTCGCAAATTGTGGCCGCCTGGAAGGATGTTTTGGACGACAAGAGCGACACGAACTGGTCGCTTTTCGGTTACGAGGGTCAGACCAACGAGCTGAAGGTGGTCTCCACTGGAGATGGCGGCGTGGAGGAGCTGAACGAAGACCTCAACAGCGGCAAGATTATGTACGCCTTCGTGCGCATCGAAGACCCCAAAACGGGCCTCAACAAATACTTACTCATTAACTGGCAGGTGAGTCAGGCACTGGCCTTTATCTTATCGTTGTACGCACAATACGTAATCATTTCCTCGTTTTTAGGGCGAGGGAGCACCTGTGCTGCGCAAAGGCACCTGTGCCAACCACATCCGCGACGTATCCAATCTTCTGTCCGGCGCCCACCTAACCATCAATGCCCGCAACGAGGACGATATTGATCTGGACCGGCTGCTCAAGAAGCTGAGCACCGTGAGCTCCGCCTACAGCTTCAAGGAGCCGCGTGGCGCCATGGAGGAGCAGAAGGCGCCGGTGGGCACCAACTACACGCGAGTCATTCCCACCAAGGAGCTCAACGCTAGCGTCATGCAGGATTTCTGGAAGAAGGAGGAGGCCGAGGAGAAGTTGCGCCAAGAGGCAGAGAAGGAGGCCAAGCGATTGGAGCTGCAGAAGTTGGAGCAAGAGCAACGCAGTCGCGAGGAGAAGGAGCATAAGGAGCGCGAAAAGTTGGTCATAAGCACCACCAAGCTACAGCCGGCGCACGTCCCCATCAAAACGTAATTAAAACTAATGAATAACTTTTCAACTCAACATGACAATAAAACTTTTCTTTTGTCTAACAGCTCCCCGCAGCCATTGAGTCCAGAAAAAACAGTCCCGGGATTCTCTAACAATCTAACCGATGCGGAGCGCATGCGTCAGGCGAGGAACCAGGAGGCTCGCGAATTGATTGGCTCGCGTGTGGGAGCCGCCAAGGCCATGTTTACTAAGCACACCAGCGAAGGTCAGCTGCAGTCCAAGTATGTGCTTAGCCTCCCCCTCTTACTTTATTCCAAGCTAACCTTTCCCTTTAATCAATAGGCTTAACACGCAACCGCCGGCGAAACCAGCTCGCAATTCGATTGCCCAGCGCATTAATGTCTTTAACCAGAATCAGCCTCAAGATGCACCTGTGCCTTCACCACCACGCGCTGTGTCCCCTGCCAAACCACTGCCCACGGAGACTCCCGCACCAGTTGCTCCTCCAGCCGCACCTGCTGCTCCCGTAGCCGCCGAAGTTGTTTCCACCATAGCCGAAGTGGAGGAGACCCAGCCAATAGACGACCTACCGCTGGCCCACGAAAGCGAACAGTTCTCCACCATCAAACGGTCGCCACACAGTAAAACCAACTCGCTGCAGTCGCAGTCACCGGATGAGACCACTTCCTCCAATGAGACGGACACTGCTGTGTACCAGGATCAGGAGGAAGAGGTCCGCACCAAGGTGTCGGTCACCGTGCAGCAATCGCAGTCAGCCAAGTCGAGCGGACTGAGCACACTGGAAAGGAATGCACGTGAGTAACACCTAGCTTTGTACTATGTTTCATTATTTATTATAATACCATGTACTTTGCAGTGACGGATTTGGTGAACGAGGACGACTTCATTTGCCAGGAGACCCTCGGCGATCTGGGACTGCGAGCCCGAGCTTTGTACGATTACCAGGCTGCCGACGAGTCGGAGATCACCTTCGATCCGGGCGATGTCATTACGCATATCGATCAAATCGATGAGGGATGGTGGCAGGGCCTCGGCCCTGATGGAACCTATGGACTTTTTCCGGCAAACTATGTCGAGATCATTAACTAGGAAGCGACCCAAGTGCCAAGCAGCTGGGACGCCCACTTTTGCTAGATATCTACACCAACGCAGCTAGCCTCTATATATTTTGGATCCGGACTATAGCTACTTAAACACTTTAACCCTACTCTTGAACAATAATGCGATACACCTAAAGGAGATTCAACGATGACTAAATGCGACTATAAGATTTTTATCGTACATCACGCGTCTGTTTTTTATCTACATACATATTATATAACGTATAATCCATGCCACATACGCGACCCATTCATACGTTGTTCCCATCTGTATACATACCTATTATATATCATTGTTTGGCCTCGTTAGCCGAGGCCGTGTTGCGTCCTTTTAAAATGTTCTTAAGACACATACGAAGTAACCACTTAGTCAGTATTTAAGGCCCGCTCCATTCCCGATCCCCGGGGTTCTTTTGTATATGTATTATTGATTGAGATTTGTAACCTTTTCGATAATAAACTTTGATATTTGTGCAACCGAAAAGAAACAAGTTTGTTGTATAGTCAACAATATCTACATTTATTTTCGCATTAATTAGTAGCATAAATAGTTATCGTAGTTCTTCTAGATGTGTGTTTTTACTTTTCTTTAACAATTCACCTGCAGTAAGGCCGTGTGTGTGTGGTGTGTATTTAAAATGAGGTGGCTGTGGCAAGCAAGCGCGATGGCTGTAGATTTGTATGAGATCATACGGCGGCTCGCTCTGCCCATTTAGCTGCCCCTCGGTGCAATTTACGTATAAAAACTGGACTCAGGTTCAAAAATATCATATCCTCACGGTGATCTTCTTCTATATTCGCTTAAACATAATCAGCTCTTTTTAGGTGAAGGACAACTCTCGGTTGCCAAATCGCTTTCGCGTTCGTTCTGTTTGTTAACTTCCGAATTCTATGCAGGCACTTTTTCTCAATATTAATTTCCTTACTAGCCTATAATCTATGCTGTGTGTGTGTGTGGGTGAGGTGTGTGTGCTGTGTATGCATGATGTGCGGGGATGAGTGGGTGTTGTTGAGTGCTTCGACACACGTGAGATTTGCATGTTCAGATAGTACGGGTGTGCTTCTACGAAATACTAGCAAAGATCCACCGCCAGCTCCCTCCTCTTGTTCACATATTCACATCCGCATCCAGTTCGCATTCACCTTTGACCTCTCTCTCTCAGATGGATGAGGTCCTTGTCGCTGTCCTTTTAATGAGTCGTCGGGATCGGGGACTCCGCCGGTCTGTCACTTGAATTTGGTTAATTTGCGTAGCTGCTTCGAAACGGTCGCCTTGTAGAGGCGCTCTGTTCATCATTCCGACGTCGTTGTGGTCGTCTCCGTCTGCGCGGCGATCTGAGTGGCTTGTCCAGCAGCAGCAGCAGCTGGCTCCTCCGCCGCAGTCGCTTCGGCTGATCCTTCCGCGGGCGCAGCATTCGGTGGCGGCGGCAGAGGGATGGGCTCCTGGATTTTCGTAGCATCCTGTGGCTGTGGAGTAACTGGCTCCGCTGCCTGGCCAGTGGCTTCTGGGGCAACTGCTGCCTCGGCCGGCTCCACTGGGTTGACTACTGCTGCTGGTGCAGCTCCGGCTCCCGACGCCGCCCTGGCATTCTCCTCGGCCTTGGCCTCCAGCACATTTATCGAAGCCTGAATGCATCTGTAAGATAAGATCATCATATTAGACATCTATAGACATTATTTTAATCATTAGAATAATTTGAATAAAATAAAAAACTCATTTAAATTTACTTTTACGTTATAACCAAAATATTTTAAAGTTTAAATGCATTTTTACTTTGATCAAAAAATACTTTTTTTTATAAATTAAGAAGCATTCAGCACTTACTTGATGGCCTCCTTTCGAGCCAGTCGAATGCTGTCCTTGCCATTCGTGTCGATGGTGTCCAGCTTGAGCAGATTGCGGGTCAGCATCTCGTCCAGGTAGGCGTACTCCTTCTCCTCGCGCGTTCCCTTGAACTGCTCCACCTTGCCCATCAGCTCGAGGACGTCCCGCTGGATATCCTGGATCTTGTTGATCGAGTTGAGGGTGTGCGGCGTCTGAGGAGGCAGACCAGCAACTCCCTCGGCCGGCACCTCCTGGTCAGCGGGATGCGCCGCCGCCTGCTGGGTGTTCAGTGGCGTGGGTCTCTGCTGCTGCGGTGGAGCATAGTGAGCCTGAGCCTGTGCCTGAGCTTGAGCCTGCGCCTGAGCTTGGGCACTGGGCGGAGCATTCTGGTTTGGTATCTCCTTGTGGGCATTGATGATCGGCTCGGTGCGTCCCTCCACGAAGATGGGAATGGTGCGCACATAGGTGCCGCCGGGCGTCTGTGGAGCTGGCGGCGGAGTGGCCTGCTTCTGCTGCGGATGCGTCTGCTGCTGGGGAGCGTAGTAGGTCTTGAACTGCGGACCACCCTGCACCGGTGGACTGGTCTGGGTGCCGAACTGTTGCTGCGGTTGCTGGTGGTGCTGCTGCTGCTGCGGATGCTGCTGCTGGTAGAGCAGATTCTGCTGCTGCTGCTCTGGCGGCGGGGCGGAGTGGGAGCGCAATCCCTGATCCTGCTCGGCGGCACTCTTCACGCCCATGTCCACGGTGTTGCGCAGTCCGTGCTGATTCAGATTGGAGGGCGGAGCACAGTCCACCTCGGAGCGACCGGTGGGATCCTCCGTTTGAATGGCCGCATCGCAAAGGCGCTTCGATGGCGACTGGGGCACCTGTTGCTGCTGCGGCTGCGGTGATCCCACATAGACTGGCTGCTGCTGGGGAGGCACAGCGTACTGGTAGTGCTGCTGCGCCTGGGGATGTGGCTGCTGCTGCGGCTGCTGTTGCTGGGGTGCAGGGTGTCCTGGTGCAGGAACTCCTTGACCGCGTCTGGCCCCAAACCCGTCGGGGATGTACTGACGGAACTCCGAGGGCAGCCGGTTGAAGAAGTCATCGTCGTGATCCATGTGACTGTTCGCCCCGCCGGCCATTCGACCTCTGCGGCCCATCGTCGAGAAGCGGGGGAATCCAAAGTCTGGGTCGTCGAAATAGGATGAAAAGTCATCGTCAGCATTGGCTTGGCCACCACCGTGCAAACTGCTCCGCTTACGTGAGTCGCCGAATCCCGCGAAGGGATCGTGCATCCTGCCCAGATGCGAGCGCGGGAACATGTTGTCCATGTCCATGCTCGGTTCAAATCCAAAAGACGGCTGCAATCGAAAGAGGGGAAACCAATTAGATCGAACGTAATTAATTATATACTTTGCATATAGTGTGTCCATGGAACAAATAAATAGGTTTGCATCACAATTTGATTTGTTTCTGTAAAAATAAATCTAAAATAATATACAAACTATTTTAGTATGTCTGCAAATTTAAATTGGATTAAACTCAAAATTAAATTTTCAGCTTTATAATTTCCCTTAATCTCTTGTTGAAATGTTGAAATACATAATTAAAATATTTAAGTGCTGATATGTGGATCCAAATGGCATATAAAGTCATTAAAACGGGTGCCACAATCGCTTGACTATTTCTTTCCGTGCAGGAGTAGTGCAAATTGTTCGGCTCGGTGGGCGAATTGTTTATAAATAAATGGATGAGTCAGAGGGCCCCAAAGACTGACGGCGAGTGTGGGCAAACAAGTGATGTCAATTGGCAGCGAATGAACAGCTGTTGGGGAGCACAATTGTGGTTCTCGGAATCAAAACCTTACCTTTTCGCCTGCTCAATTTGTTTACTTTATCAATGAGCACTGCTCGGCAATTATTTTCGCTACAAGTGTACTATACTATAGTCTTTTTCAACGAGTATTCCGTTGTTGTTTTTTTATTTAGATTGTAATGCTTTTTCCGCTTGGTGACGTGATGCACTCCGTCCGATTGTTTGGTTTCGAATGAGGCGACTTGTCGTCGGAGAAGGCCTTTTAAAGCGAATGAAGCCCACTCTCGAAGTGGCTGGCTCATTCTGGCCACTTCTCGCAGTTTCTGAAGCTCTTCAGCGCCGAGAGCGTCTGTCTTTTGAGTCTCTCCCAAAAGGACGTGCTCTCTTCGAACCAACTAGCTCAAGTTCACTTGAGGAAGTACAGTGAATTAAGTCAAGTAAACACCTCTAATAAGGGAACAAAAAGGTAGAACCACCTAGCCAATTAAAACTGTTGGCTTTCAATTTATTCGATTAGATTAGGCAATTTAAGTGATTTACAGAAGCATAAAATTCTGTTTGCTTTTAAAATTTAACCGTTTGCCTATATCGTTTTACAGTTTCCTTCAATTAGTTAAACACATAAATCAACTTAATTTGTTTTCTCTTATCAGTACACTTTAAAAAAGTTCTTAAGAACTAAACTTTTTAGTTTCTTTTTCTAAAATGTTTCAGGATGTTCTAGGAAGTCTTTAATTAAAAATTAATAATAACTAATAAAACCAACTCTAGCTTCATTTTATTTATAACAATAAAATATTATTATTTTTTCTAAGATTAAATATTAAATACATGTTGTTATAAAAAATTTGGAATATTTTTAATTATGTATATAAATATCAGATACATTTTTAAAGTCAATTTTTGTTTTTTAGTACCACAATTAATAGAAGCTTGCCAGAACCCAAGTTAGATGATGATATCAACTTAAAACACCTCTAAATTACCTTGCAATTATCTGTTAATTGTGCAAAGTCGAACTTAGCCCCTACCCACTGTAAATTAACTGGCTGATGACGTTTTAATACAGTCAACGTCACCAACGCATCACCAGAGAGGCCACCGCGTTGGCCAAGAGGTTGAGCAACCGACAGCCGCCCACGCTTCCCATTAGACAACTGGCTTGCTTCCACCGATATGCGCACATATGGAATACGGAATATGGAATATGGAGTGTCATTATGTATTACTGTACGGTGCCCACCTACAGCGGAAAATAGAGACACGCACAAATCGAGCAGACTTTGGTCGAGAGCCAAGAGCGGCAAACAGAGCGTTATTTCCACCGAAACCGACATCGACATCGAGAATCGGCGCCAAAATAGAAAAAGAAAGAACGAGAGCGCTGGCAGAATTACGCGTCATTAGCTTGTGTGTTTTCTTCTAGAAATTTTCAAATATTTTCTGCTATCCGTTCGTGATAGATTTGAATTGCTGGCCATTAGATTAGGCCACAAAAAAGTATAAAACAGCTGTACTTTCCTTGTCTCTGATAAAATTCCGCACGCGTTGCGGCATTAATCATACGCAGCGTTGGCCAGCTGAAGAGAGCTTGACACGACATCAGCCTTAGAAACTTAGCCATCCCCCCAGCAGATTCTAGTAGTTTATAAAGAGTAGGTCAACAAAGTGTGCACACACAATTGACACACTGAATGGTGAAGGGTGGTTGCACCCACCATCCCTTTCTTTTCAAGAGAGATACGGGCATTTACGCAACCACGCTGGCTTTTCCCTTTGTTTCGCACTTGTATTGCGATTTAGAGAGTTTACAAAGCCCCCAAAGCCATTGCGAACATGTGAAGGAGATATTCGGAAAAGCAAGACGAAATTGGAAAATACGCTGTGTCATAGCACAACGAACAAGTAAAACTTAATCACCTTTTCAAGAATTTTTCGCAAACAAAGAGGATGGTATTTCGTCGTAATACACGAAAGTTTTGACTGAACAAAAATCTGAGTGTCTTAGAAGCCTGACTAGAATTAATATAATATCAAGTGCTACTCTAGATAGTAAGCGTTTATTGTCTGGTCCTTAAAAAAATGATCCAAAGTGTAATCCACAAACTCGAAATTTCCATTTCAGTATTGACATTTTACTATCTCTGACCCTGTATAAACTTACGTTTTGCTTGTGGCTTTAATTAAACTGCGTAATCAATATAATCGATTAGGAAAGTGAAATTTGTATAATAAAAAATGTAATTGATTGCTGTGAAATGTTATACTCAATAATATTACGAGTATTGTTATGCAACTTTAATGCATTTTAAAACGATGGCGAGATAATAAATTGCTCATTCAAAAAAATATACCCTAAAAATCTTTAGAAATATTTCATAACTTTTCTTAAAAAGAATTTCCTTATATTTATATACCTGCATAACTGAGAAACTAAACTTTTATATTTCTACTTTAATAATTCTTGGTCCCCACTAATGACTTCGAAGCAGCATTATCCTTTTTGGGAATCCCCACTGTACTTGAATTGCCACACGGCTGGCGAACAACAAAAACCATGACACTCATACGAATATGTCCCAGCTATGCGATCGAGGTTTTATTTTTTGTTGTTTTTTTTGTATTTACTTGGGATGGGGGAATCTGGAGGGGACGACCTTGCCAGGCGCCAACCTTGGGATCTCTCGCTGCCGCTCGTCTGCCGCCCCCTCCCGCTCCTCCCGCCGGCGTACAATTCAGTGGCGGCCACTCACCTGAAAGTGTTGCTGCTGCTGATTCGGGGGAACCTGCTGAAAGTGCTGCGGCTGCTGCCTGGGCGATCCGTAAGCATTTGGGGGATTGTGGAAGTGGGGGCTCTGCCCCGCCTGCTGCTGTGGCGATCCGTAGCCACCGCTCACGTACTCTCGATTAACGGGTATATTCACTCCGGGTCCACTCGGTGCTCCATTGCCACCGGCGTTCGGGGGATTGCTTTGCGCCTGATTGGCTGCCATCACAGTGGGCTTCATAGCTGCTTAGCTTAGGCCAGAAAATCGGGAGAAAAAACGCAACCGTAACCGTACCGCTGACCAAACCGCTATCGAATCCGTCGTCTCGCGCTGCGTAGCGACAATTTTTAATTTATTTCCTTTTGTTGATACTTGGCGGTGACTTTTCGTCGGCGACTACTTGTCGTGCCAGTTGTTGAGATTAATTTTTGGTTTTTTTTTTTTGCTTTTTTGGACGCGAATAGTGGGTTTCGGGGGGGTGTGGTGCGGGGTGTTCGGGAAGGTGATTTCGGAGGGGGTGGCGCGGGCTCACCTTGAGCGACGACGCGTGCGAATACCGCTCGATTTGGAGTTCTCGTATGTTCCTGGTAATTTTTTTTTTTTTTTTGGCTTGCTCCTGATGCGCTGATTTTGCTGCCCGGAGTGTGATGTCACTTTTGGCCACACTTTCTACTCGGCCAATTTTTTGTTTCTACTTCCACTTTCAAGCTTTTTAACGTTTTAGTATTTCCGCTCGCGCTCTCTGTGGCCCTGTGTGTGTTTGTGTGTGTGCGAGTGTGTGTGTGTGCGAGTGGGTTTGTCGGATTTCTATATTCAATTTAAAATATATATAGATTTTTTATTTTTGCACATTGCCACTCGGTATTGTTGTTGTTTTCTTCGGGCCACGCATCCACACGGGCGTCCTCACGCTGCCAAAGTTTCTCGTCGACTGAGCGCCGTCGCCATTTGCTGTTAGCCAGCAGCCATATTAGCCCCACTGTGGCGCTCAGCCCCACTCTCTCTCTCTCTCTCTCCCGCTCCGCTCTGTTCTGCACTCTCTGCACTCATACAAATTTAGTGCTCTTTTTAGAATTAATTTGTATTATCCTCTAGATTACTACGTAAAAGACAATTTTTATTTTATTTGTATATTTGTTCAATAAAAATGTTACCAATTTTTACCGAGCGATACAAATTTTTTGCAGTTATGCGGCGAAATATTTTGTTGAAGATTAAAAAAATATTTTTTTTAATAGTGTATATTTCCCATTACTCTCCCGGTAAGCTTTGCTTGGCTTTGGCTTCTACCTGCCTTTTGCCCGCTTCCTCCGGCGTTTTAAGGCCTTAATTGGTAAATATTTAATACTGTCTTACGGATACGGATACGGCTCTCCCGCTCTCTTTGTGCACCGATCGCGGCCCAAGATACACACACATCAGACTTATAAATAGACGGCCGCTAGAAAGTTGGCCGAGAGAGAATGAAAATGAGAGCGGGAGAGCGGCTCTCTGGGACGCATTCCTCGGCAGTCGCATGGCTTCTAGAATCTGAATCTGTAACCGTAAGCCACACGGAAAGAAAAGATTGTGATCTTATGATCAATATAGATATTTTACGCATCATCTTTGCCTTTTGCAGCTAGCAATTCATGCCAATATATTTAATAGATTTAAAACAACAACACCATTTATTTCGTTTATTCATGCAATCTTAATTACTTCTTATCTACATAGACCGAAATTTTAGTTCTTTTGTTTTTCATTTTCTTTATATTTGAAAAACATTTAGAAATGTATAAAGTTTTAGTGGTTTTAAATTTATATGTGCTGTTACCATTGAAAGATGCTGTTCTAGTTGTTGATGTCATCCTACACAATCTGCTTTGGAATTTATTTTTTTTCGCAACTCATCTTTCTTTCCTTTCTGTGTATTTGGGCCGCCTACATACAACCACTGCGTCACTACCGCCAGAAAGCAACAACAAGTAAGGCGAAAGCAAAGGCAAAATCAGCAGCGTAAACAGTTGTCGTCGCCCACTGACGAGTCTTGTTGAGCGGCCAATCAATCGATCAATGACTAACGATCTGTTGCCACATTTCCCCCGCACTGGATACCTTTTTTCTTTTTGTTTTTTTTGCAATATACAAAAGTACAATGTGCAGAAGCGACAGAAAGTCTTCTGGAGTCAATTGATATCGACAAACAATCAGCTGATAACCGACAGTTGTTTAGGAGGACTGTTTACTCCACCTTTCTAAACGACTATTAGTCACTCAAGAAACAGGCATTTTCCTTAGAATGCGAAAATGACCCATACGCACAGTTGCGTTCAAGATAATCGAGTTTTAAATAAAAAGAATAATATTCTGAAAAAAAATATACAAAATAAAATACAATTATTTTTTGAATTTTTTTTAAAACAGCGTATTGCGGAAAATGTAGTTTATTATGAGTTAGTAGTTATTAAGAATCAGTTGAAATGCATTAAGTAGTATTTGGTTTTATTTAAGCGATCTCCCTTTTTAATAATTTATATTTAGTTATTTACTGCAATTTGGTATTAGCTTCTTGATCTTTTCTGTAGATCTGGGAAAATATGGATGCTCATGTTTATAATCGGCCTGCCGGCGGCGGCACGCCCACCTATCTTTACCCGCTCGATGTATTTTCCAAATATTTTCTTGCTGTTTAGCCGAACAACTGCGTCGCCAGAGCATATAAAATTTAAATAATTCATAATTAAATATTGCACATCTTTCTATACTTATGAGCATAGAGTGGCTTATATACACATGGTTATTTACAAATAATTTCCGTTGTTATAAATGCCATATATATAGATAGATACAGAAGCAAAACGCAATGCGAATTAACAGCAACTCAAAATTATATTGCATTTCTGCGGTTTTTGCCAGAATTTATATTTCAAAAGGAAATATATCTTACTCGAAATCAGATCGAAATAAATAAAACATTCTGCAGTGGCGTTCGGGGAACTGGAGCAGTAAATCATAAGAGTGCTTAGGGAATTATCAATTCAAATGGAAAATTAATTTGCTTTGCTTAAAGATGAATGTATCCAAATTTCAATTGCAGTTTATACATTTTGCACTGTGTGAGAAAATAAGATATCCCACTCAGACTTCTTTGGTATTTCAATCCGCTCCTTTTATGGCCCCATGAATGAAATGTAAGCCGTCAAAACAAATCGCATTGAATGAGTCAGTCAAAAGCAAGTGTTTATTCTGGCTAAATATGCTGACATCGTAGAGCCCCCGATTCCCATAACAAAGTGAAACAAATATGAGCTTCTTATTTGGATTTGAAATGTAATACTGAAAAGAAGTGAATCAGTTTCATATTATTTGTTTTCTTATGTATTTATTAATTCCTCATAAAGTATTGTGCCGGACTAAGACAATTTTTTTTTGTGATGAGTCATGTAGACAAATTTTGATTCAAAAATTTGTATGTTTTAAAAAAAGAAGTCTCAAAATTTACTAATTAAAATTAAGTTTACTATTTGGGTTTCTATACAGATGAATATTATAGAAAAACAGGCAACACATGATAACTCATTAAAATTTTTGTTTAAATATTATTCAATGCTACAAAAAACAAATGACCATAAATAATTAAAATTTACAGCTTTAAATTTTCTTTTCTTGAAATTTTTTTAAATCCACAGTTTTCTTTTAAGAAGAGTATCTAAAATATTATTAACTTTTCTCCCATTGTTCATTCTTTTACTACGTTATAGTACTCCATTACCGTTAATATCAGACATTGGCTCAATTAACCGTTTCAAGAGGGTGGCTATGGATGGCTTATGGATTTGCGGCCAGTTTGGTGATTATTGCCTGGCCGTTAATTGCCCACCGACAGGTGAGGGTCTAGTAAAAAAGAAAAACAGCCACCCACCCACCTAGTGAGGAAAAGGGAAAACCTGGCCGGGTGGCCCCCCTCAATTATATAACTGAATCAAAGGTTTTTACGCACTCTGCGGCCAAAGAAGCCTTCACTCTCTCTCAGAATTGAGTGAGTTTTTTCATTGGGTTTTGGCGCGGTTTCAGTGCGCAAACTCGGCTTGTTCCCATTCATGCCCGCGGGTATCGGTGTTCCCATTGCTCAGGCACTGCCACTCCGTTTGAGCCAGGTCCGAATGGCTGAGCAGAGCAGCTGCTCAGTCTGTGACCAGCGTTCGAGCCGATTCGTTTGGCGCAATCCTTCTCCTGCAAACGAAACTCACGCGGCGGCTGCAGCTCGTTTTTTTCCCATCTTCTTTTTTTCTTTTGATTTCCACTATCCGCATTTCCACGGCTGCGTTACTTGCGGTCTGGCTTTCATTGTTTCGGCTCTTAAACGCTGTTTTTCACGTTTACCTTTACGGCTCCTGGCGAACAAAAACGCTCTGCGGTGTACGAAACGATACGGGAAAATGGCCAGGACATAGTCAACTTGGCCTTAACTGTCGCACAGTTAAGTTTTGTGTGGAGCACACTGAAAGAAAAACAAACAGCCGGAGGACGAGTGGGGCATCAAAATTTCAGCATTTGCGGCCCGCCGCTGGCGACGTGATATAACAGGAGTTGCCGCTCGACTTTCTCTACTTTCTCTCTCTCTATTGCGAGTCGAGGTTGCGAGGGTCGAGGTCTCCATGTGGCAGCTCCATTGACCGGATTGCTGAACTCAACGTAAGTCCTGCGATTCCCTTAAAGGCCCTACATTACCGCTTTCCCTTTTTGGGTGAGTGACCCGCGTGCGTTTTTCCCCTTAAATGCAAATGTGCCGAAAATTATACTCCACTACGCACAGTTTCGGGACAATTTACGGCTCTTTGGCATAATTATTTTTCTGTTTTGGGCACGCAACTGGGGAATTAGCGGAGAGTCCTCCACCTTAATCCCTCCCGTGGCAAAGCCAAAAGCGCGTAAGTGTTTTCCATGTAAATCTCGCCCCACGGGTCGTATGGGTAATGTGCGGTTCGAATGAGTCGTGGTCTGTCAGCCGGCCGTCAACGTCGAATTGGTGTGAAAATGCCCCGAAACGTGACTGTGGAAAACTCTGGCGGCCAAGACTTTTCGGGCTTCGTGTCTGCTCATAGATGCTACAAATTGAAAAGGGTTTGTGGTGAATAATTTAGGCAGATTTAAGTCAAACCATACAGCATTATGAAACAAAGAACTCCTTTTTTTTGCAATTAATAAGGCAAGCTTCAAGGATAAGTCTTTAATGCTTTATATTTATAAATTAAGCAGGAAATAAGGGATAAGTTTTACATCACAAATACATCGCGTATACGCCCAGTAAACCCTTTTATCTGAGTAAATTGTGTAAAAGTATATTAAATGAAATGATTTCGAATAACCATTTGCTCACTTTAAGCGTTAATAATTAATGTCTTAAAAAAGACACCGAAGCTTAGCAGAAAATAGAATGTCGTACGGATAATGGCTTACAGTCCATTTAGTTCTTGTTACAAGCTTTGAAAATCCCTTCAATGCAACTCCTGCCAGCAAACCCTCAATTTGAATACTTAATTTAGCTTAATTTCCCTTGTTGCACACTAAAAACATGGGCAAACTTTTTACGCCGTGCTCATTGCATATGTAAAACGAAATTAATATTTTGAGTCATGCAATTCGACCACTCCCGCCCACCTGACTAATTATTTATTTAAATTGCGTTGTGCCAGCGGCGGAAACTTTTCGAGTCGACTGTGCGGTTCATTAATTTGCGATTGTCACATTTCGAGGGTTTCATGTTGCAGGACCTCGTACTTCGTGAATGCAGTTAATTAGCTGTGCGACCTGGTCGAGGAAAATGGAAATGCGAAATGCAAAATGGCTGGGAAACGGATGCATTCCGAAATCAAGGTTGATGTCCCCCAGATTGGCTCTGATTATGGGTGCCATTTTGTGGGGCGAGGTGATGATGCCAGGCGATCACATTTCAGTTTTATTGCCCCGGCGATGCCAACACTTTGTCTCTGTCACATTTGGTGGGGAAAAGCGAGGGAAAGGGAAAAGGAAAAGGGGAATGGAAGTGGAAAAGTTTTTCGGTGAACCAGATAGCCAGTGGCTAGGGAAAATAGTTTCTGCTGGCACTAGCATTTGTTTTCCGTTTGTTTAGGAACCGGTACAATGTTTGCCCCGAGCAATGAAATACTCGAAATCAAGAAAACCCTCCTCCTGTGCTAACCATGCTCTTCTCCTGTATGTTAATAAAGCATTTTATGGCAGCACGTGCCCTTTTGGAAGGCAAGTTTTGCTTAGTCGGCTTTTGGCTCGTGACCCTTCTCCTCTTTTGGAAGACTGTAGATGCCGGTCCATTGACATCTCCGCAGACAAAGCGGCGCTGTTTGGCTGTTGCCGGCCTGACTGCCCCTATCCTGTAAGGACGAACAGGACTGCCCCAATACTCCACCCCTTTTTCCGGGTCCCTTTTGCATGTGTATGAGGGCGGTGGGTCCTTCGAATTTATTTAAAACTGCCTGTCTGGCAGCAAGGGAAGCGAAAACATAATCGTCGGTTTTAATATATTTATACTACAGTAGCTGTTGGCTTGCAGAAACTTGGTTATGAAATGCCTCTTATACAAGGATCAAGTTGTTATATATATAAGTTTTTATATTTACCTATATAATTTATATTCTGATTGTAAAAACACAGGTGTCAATTCTCAGACACTTATATAAAATAGGGAAATCATTTTAATTGTTGGTTAGGTTTATATTTTATTCAATGTTAAAATAAGACCTTTGAGCTATGGGATTAACTTTTCACCTTATGCATGTGGAAAAACTAATCTTAAAAATGGGTTATTTCAAATAAATATTTAAATTTCGTTTATATCAGACCAAAATTTGTAAAACGAAGATTTTTAGGACTCAGGATTTGTAGGATTTTTAAAAACATTATTTATCAGAAATTATGGAACCACCTATCACTAGTTTTAAATAAATTTCAAGATAGGGTGTTTCAACTGTTTGTTTATAGGCCTCGGCGTGTTTGGCCCTATCATGCCTGAAACATTTATAACAAACAAAGCTCGATGGCAAAAAAAACTGGCATTTTTCACAGTCACTGAGCATTTGGGACCCTATTGTCCCTGCCACCGGGTTTCCCCACAGCCTTTTCGCTCCACTGCCACCACTGAGTCATCGGGCCCAGCGATGGAGTCATAAAGCGTCACCCGTTCCCAATCCCCTTTTCGAATCCCTAACCAAATCCCAGTCCCATTTCCATTCCCATTCCCATTCTGTCCTGGTAGGTGCGGCTTCTGGTGCCGCTGGCATGTATTTTATTGCTCATGTAGAATGTCTAAACGATATAATTGACTGCCAGCCGTGGGGGGCGGCACACGAGATGGGACAAGGCCGACTCCGGCTAATTTATATGCATACAATATACACACAAACATGCAAAACGCCCCCCTTTCAACTGACATTGGGCACAACAACAACAACAACAACAAAAAAGGCCCGAATTATAAGTCGATTGACGGGGCAATGATAATGAAAAAACATTCGTGGAAAAACTAGCGCCGTTTTTCGGGGGAAAACCCCCAAAGTGAAAAAGTTGGCAGCTAAAGCAAATCCCGGTGAGGCAGAAACAAGGAGCGGGAAACGATTTAATTTGATTAAAGCTTTCCATAAATTTCGCCTCGCTTCAATGTCTGCGCCTCGGGACATGCAACACTTTTTTTCCATCCAGTTCGGGCTGAGAAAAAATCCTTTTGGCAAACGGCCCGGAAATGCAGGGACGTAAAAGGGAAAGGACCTCCACCACAATGCGATTTCATTAGAACTTCGTCGATGAATTCAATGCAAAACTGTTTTTCAATCATGGGCCCTAAAATATTTGGCCACCGGCTAAACCAACACACTTGCACACTGACACACGGACACTAAGGACATCACATCACATCACAGGCGCACAAGCGAGGCGGTTCCAGCTTGCAATTTCCTTTAAAGGAAGAAAAAATGTTATTTAAAAAATATTTAAAGTTAGGTTTGGATATAAAAGAATTTTATTTAAATTTTACTTATATCAGTAGAAGCGAATGAAATGCTTTTCATATCAATGTATTGACAATATATTGTTTCATTAGATTTGGTAAGATTCATCAAGATAGTCTTGTTTTGATTATTATTTTTAATATATTGAAAAGAAAAGTTACAATATTTACGTTATAAGTACATGACATTCTGCCTAATATAAATATATTTGCTTTTTGGTTAAAATCAAGGTAAAGCATTCTTAAATATGGAATGCGTTTAAACTCCCTTTATAGATTTGTTGAACCTTCTTTAATTTTAATTAAGGTTTCCACATTCGTAAAGCTCCAATCGATAAGCTTTGAGTTTATACATACTTTTTCTAAGTGCACGAATCCCCCTTTAATCCCAATCCCACTCCAAGGTCACTCGGAACTTCATCCGTGGGAATTCGAAGGGCGGAACACGGAGGCTGTGGCGAGCGAAGTGTCACATCAATTGATTTGAATTGCGGCTCTGAGGGGCCGAATCCTCCGCCACGAACCGAATCGAGCAGTGGGCGCAGACTATTTATAGGCACTGTGATGCTGATTGGATGCACTCGAAGTCCATGTCGCCGCTGACCGAATGCTGCTAAGCAGCAATTTTGGCTGATCAATTGCCTCCGATACCTTTGAGAGGATGAAGGGGCTAGATTGACTGCTCTAATTTCGTAATTTCCCCGTTCCGGAAGTAGAAATGGGAGGGAAAGGGGCTGACGGGAGGGAAAGTGGGCGTGGGTGGGCGGCACTTACTGTGGACCAAGTCGAGCTGACGGGTAAATGACAGCTGCTTCTGCTGGCTCGGCACACACGTGCCTTATCTCCTCCTGCTCCTGTGCACTTAAAAAAACATCGCTACCTTTTCAACGCCAACCTTCTTTAAATGTCTTGTGTCAAGTATGAAACGTTTTCGATTCTTAAAATAAGTACAAAAGTCTTCAAAATGTGGCACTCCAATTGAACAAAATGTCCTAGTTAGGTAGCGTTTCATACTTGACCATGTCTTTATTGTGCTCTAACTTATTATATTTTGGAACTTTACTGACGGATACACTTAAACAAATGTAGAATAATTAAAAACTCCAAAAATGTTTTAATAACTTTACGACGAAAGTTCTTTCTTCAATAGAGTTGGGATAAAAGACTGAAGTTTTGACAAAAAAACTGTGAAAAGTGTATGTAAAATAAAAACTTTATTTAAAAATTTTACACTAAAATAAATATTTCTCTGTACATTAGAAAAGGATTCTAATATAATATTGTACCATATGAATTTATTATAATAATTTCTTTACCGTATAAATCAATCGTATTAAGTTATACAAATATATTCCTTAAATTAAACTATAATTATATGAGTTATTATGACCAATTGTTTCTTGACTTAAGTTTTTTTTTGGAGTGCATGTATCCTCCTCGAGGATGTCAGTCAATTTAATGCCCGTGGCTGCGACGACAACGTGCCGGGAATGAAATTACAACAAAGCGACACTTTGCTTTGCCCATCGCCTCAGCGCGAGACAACTTATGCAAATGTGGCGGATTCCAAGTGCCCACACGGGATGGGTGTTCGCTAGGTGTTTCGCATCCGAGTGTGTTACACAACGCCAGGTGGTGGTGGAGGTGGCGGTGGACTGCCTGCCCACGTCTTGACTTTCTGATGAGGCCCTTGCCATTGTCCTGAAAACGGAAAAGAAAGCCAGGCAGTCAGAATAGAACAGAACATAACATAACAGAACAGGATGGGAAAGGATAGGAAAAGGACAGGCCCAACCAACTGTTGCAAGGAAGCGACTGTTGTGGTAACCTTGCCTACTTTTGGGGGCCAAACTGGTGGGTTTGTCAGTTGGTTAGGTGGTTTGGGTTAGCCTCTGGCATTTCGCCTCAATCCAAATCGGAATTCCAATACCAGGACATTGTCTGTCTGTCTGTCTGTCCCACTAATGAGATGCAGGCGAGAAACCTCAAGGCCTGTTTACTTCCGCGACGACGAAGGCGGCGACAAAGACATCCATTATGTTTTGGCCATGGCAGTGGCAACAGCTTGCAACTTGCAGCATTTGCCACTTCCACTTGCACTTGCACTTTCATCGGGCCAAACAACAAAAGCATTTAGCTGCCACCCACTTTGCCATTTCCTCTTGGCCTTCGCCGGGAATTTAGCGCCCTGAACTTGTCAAATAAAGGATTCTCTTCCTCTGCTTCTTATCCTTTCAGCACTGCTTTTGGGCCAATTCGTTTGACAATTGAGGAAGTGAGCCGCAACTTTTAAATGAAGAAACATGGGGAATGGCATGAACAAGGTAAGACAACTAGGACGAGATTTATGGCTGACAAAAAAGCACATGAAAGCCAATAACAACAGTTCCAAGGTCTGCATAATTGCAGTATTTTCTGATTTTAAATAGCTAGGCTCAGTAAACAGCTCTATAAGTATTAAAAGATTTTAAAGCACTTGGTTTTATAGCATTTTCAAAGCTCTATGCAAATATTTTCCAAATGAGATCCCTAATTTGAAAGTATCTCATAAGATGATTAATACTGATTTGCTTAAAGTTTTTAAAGAAATAATAGTAGAGTTTATGGACTATTGAGTTCTGCGAGGGTATTATAACTTCGGCTTAGCATTATAAGATACATTTTTAAATTTATTTTAGTTTGCCCTTTTCAACTGCATTGACAGTTAAGTAGTATAGATCGGGGATTAAATATCAATAAACAAACTAGTTCCGCAGCAAGGTGGAATTGGTACTGCGGTACCAACTTTTCAGCTCGAACTTGAAATCTGCGATTGTTGTCACGGCAACTTGTCAATGGCAACAAAAACTAAACAACATGCAAGGAAACCAATATAATAGGCTTACATTTTCGTGTCTCTATGAACAACAATCAAAATCATAGGAACAGGATTCTAGTTTATAGGTATCTGAGATCGCTTCAAAATGAATTGGCATATGGGAAAGGTAAACACGAGGCAGGCACAACATAATCCTTTAACCTTTTCAACTTTTTTCGTGGCTTTTCAGGTCTTGCCGGGACTTTATGTGGGCAACTACCGCGACTCCAAGGATCACGCACAGCTGGAAAGGTTCAAGATCTCGCACATTATCGCCATACATGACAGTCCGCGACGCCTTTTGCCGGTAAGTCAAGCATGCGAAGGAAAAAAAAATTATTACCTAGTGTGAATGGCTGAAGAGTAGCTTATATATAATACAAAATATAACTTACTTAAAATTCGATTTTAATATGTATAGGATATATTTTTGGACACAATATCATTCAGAGATTTCTACTCTACAACTTTAAAAATTTAAGAGACTTAAACCCATTTGCTTCCTAAGATTTGTTTTCAACAACCACTAAGCTCAGACAATCCTTTTAAGAATATTTTAGGTCACAGGTTGGAGTTTTTTTTATTATATTGATAGCTTTTCGTATTAAAAAAAATCGAGCTATTAACTATTAATTTAAGTACAAAACTCTTCCTCTTTTTTGTATTCTAAAGTTTTCTTTTTTTCTTCTAGGACAAGCACTACCTGTGCGTAATGGCCTCGGATACTCCCGACCAGAATCTGTCGCAGTACTTCTCCGTCTGCAACGACTTCATCCACGCCGCCCGCCTTCGCGAGGGCAACGTGCTCATCCACTGCCTGGCGGGGATGTCCCGTTCGGTGACGGTGGCCGTGGCCTACATCATGACCGCCACCCACTTGAACTGGAAGGAGGCACTGAAGGTCGTTCGTGCCGGACGGGCAGTGGCCAATCCGAATATGGGTTTCCAAACGCAATTGCAGGAGTTTGAGCAGTTCAAGTTGTCCGAGGAGCGTCGCCGGCTGAGGGAACGCTTTCCATCCTCGGCGCTGGAGCAACTGGACCGCACCAAGGTGGCCACCGCACTGGATAACTACCAGGAGCTACTCCAGAATCGCGACATCTGCGAGGGCAACTGTTCCCGCGGCGAAAAATGTCCAACAGGTGCGAGCGAGGATTTAGATGGTGATGATCAGGTTGAGCAAAAGGAAGAGGGTTTGGGTTCTGTCAGGAAAAACGTGGCCTGGACTCTAAGCTTTGCCGTGGATAAATGGATGAAAAATACCTTTGATCAGGAAAAAAATGATCTCGAGGAAGATCCTTCAATGCAGTTCACCTGCAGCGAGGAACTTGCTCCTCATGTGCGTTACTACGGTGTGGAAGAGGATAAGGGTAATTTTGTGAAGAACTTGGACTCGGACGAGGATGAAGCTCGCTACAGTTATTGCTCATTTGCCACAAAGTTGGAAGATCCTGACAAGAAGCGAAAGAAACGCCGCAAGGCTAAAGTTAATTCCAAGTCCCAAAGTAACCTTGCAAAATCATAGTTACCATCAATAAAATGTTCAATGGCTGCAAGTATTTATTTTTGGTTTCTGGGGTTTATATGTTGAAATAGGATATATATTTATTAACTAGTGATTTTAATATAATAAAAAATTAAATCAAGTTTAAGTATAGATGAGCTTATTTAGGCTGATAGATTCTATTATTGTATCAAAGGGAATATTGAGTTAATTTCATAGCCTTCGTTAAAATATAAAAAAAGCAAGATAACTACTTCCTAAGTTCACAAAAGGCAGCTTTTAAATTAAATCCTTTGCTAAATTGAAATTCTGACTAATGATTTCTTTATTAAATTAATCAGTAAAAAAAATTATATGAAAATATTGGAATCAGGTTTAAAACTCTTTACAAAAATCCTTCAAATCACTTCTATCTTATAAAAAAATAATTTTTTATTTTGACCAGGAGTCTGCAACATGGACCCCACGAAGGGCTTGTTCCGTCGCCGCCCCTCCAACGCCTCCACCCACTCGCGCTTGAGAGCGCAGTCCTCGAATGCCAACGCCTCGTCCAGTTCGCTCAGCGTGAGCAGTGCCGCCGGCGCCGCCCAATCCTGCCCCACATCGCCCAAGAACTCCCCGCTGCCCATGGCCCGTCGGTCGGTGGGCAACGAGCGGATTCCCGAGGACGAGATCGTCCTGGAGCAGCCGGCAACCACCTCTCGTGAAGCGGCCGAATATGCTGCCGCCTTCGAGGATGCTCGCCGAGAACAGGAGCAGCGCCATCAGCAACTGGGGGTCAGGGGTCAGCGGTCTCCGCGACCGGGAAACTTTGGGAGCGGAACTCCACGGGTCAGCAGCGCCGGCAGTCGCAGGGAATCCGCCGCCAGGGAGGGAAACGGATCCGGTTCTGGATCGGGATCAGGATCAGGCTCTGCCCAGCTGCAGCGGAGTGCCAGCACGGTCAGCGGATTTGGAGTGCGGCCGCGGAGCAGTCCGGCTGGTCTGCACGCCTACACGGGTAAGAGATGTCCTTAAATTAATTTGTTTAATACTTATTTTACACACTCATGTGCTTTTATATTTTGAATTTTATTAAGGTGATTTTTTTTAATAATTCCTGTGGTTCCCAGAAATGATATATTTGGTGCTTGAAACCTAATAATTTTTCAGGATTTCCAAGTTAAGCCATACATATTAATTGCTTTTCCTCTTACAGGATCGGTTCCTTCCTCCGTCCACGGGTCTAGAGTGGATCTGCGGGATGCCGACAAGGGATCGGCCATCTACCTGGGCTGTTCGGCGCCAAGGGCCTCCACGCTGTCGATATCCTCGTCGAGGGGATCCTCGGGTGGATCGGCACCACCTTCACCCTGCCACACTCCACCCGCCAGTCCGCGTCATGGTGTCAAAAGGTTAGTCTTTAATTAATATAAAATATAAACCTTATTTAAACTTATTTAAACCTCCCCTTACAGATCCACCAGTCTGGTAAAGAAGCCGAGATGAAGTCCCGAGCCCGTCCTCGAAAGGCGAGGAGTGTTTGTTTCCATTCGAGTTGCATTGGCGCCCAATCTGCATCCAATCTGTAAACCCTGAGCAACTTTGGCACCTTTTCGGCTAAAAGCGCGCGTGACCTGCTGACTTGTTTGATGAGGACTACGGAGTTCCCATATTCCGGCTGGGAATCGTATTGTCCTCGAATAGCTTACTCTTGTTAGACGCCTAGAGCCTGAAGGCATCCTTCGTTTCCGGCTTTGGCTACCTAAAAAGTTGTTGATCAATTTTTAAAAAACGCATTCGAGTGCAGCCTGAATCAAAAAAAATCAAATGTTGAGAGATTATTTTTCAGAGACGCATTTAAGAAAATACCGACATATACATATACACACATATTTACTGTATATTATATAGCGTATTTATTTATACGAGCAGATTTGTTGTCGGTCCACTTGGAAGGACTGATAGATATCCCCCGGCCATCGGTATTGGCCATTTGTTAGTTTTGTACCGAAAGCTGTTGGTCGAGCGATTGCATAGACAGTCGAACAATAATTGAGAATTGTACAATTGCGTATTTTTGATTAAATCCATTGTTGTTGCAAATATTTTGATAGCGGAACAAAACCCCAAAAAAACAAAAAAAGAAAAGCATAAGAAACTATAAAAAGGGGAAACCCAAGAAGCGTTATATACATTCATACCTAGTTGATCTAGATTGACATATGAGATTTGAGATTGTTATTTAGAATTGTTGCATTGTGTAGCATTGAATATATAAACAAAGTTTATTAGCTCACCCCACCCTCTTTCTTCCACACGAAAAACACACCAAAAATCTCGAAAAGTAATACAAGCAATACGGAACGGACTTTTCCACACATTAAACACAAACCAAATTTAATCTAAACTAAACAAATCGCATTAAAGTGTGCTTTAAAGCTTGTGGCTTATCATGAAGAAACCAAACACAATTAAACTATAATCGAATAAGAGTGTAAAATTATTTACAATCTTTCCTAGAATATCGCAAACAATCTAATGGACATTTGAAACGTTTTTGCAAGCTGGCTTTGACAAAATAAAAATGTTTCAGAGATACACAAAATACAAAATACATATGGCGATTGAAGGGCGAATCAAATACTGTATTTATATTGCCTAGATAAATGCACAAATCGGTTTTAAACTAAAGTTGAATAAAATGAAATCGTTAAGTTTGTCGAATGAATACAATTATTATACAACAATAAAAGCAAATGTCTCCAAGACACAATTAAAATGAAATCGAATAATAAAAATGCCCTTGGATACTCCCAGACAATACAATAATTATTTTCATATCGGTTACTAATTGGTTGAAAAGTATGTAAAAAGTCGAAGTATAGTGTATATATTCTTAATCAGAATTATCAGACATGTCGATCTGCATGTAATTAATTACAAATTCTTGTAATTCCTGATCTATTTATTATTTCTATTTATTCTTAACCATACATATTAATGCACGAGTATGTATGTATTTAAATTTTATGACCACTTACCATCTTGAGATTTAAAATTTTCCGATATCTGATAATTAACATACTCCACTACAGGTTTCTCTCTTGTTTACTCTTTATTCATATCGTTTAGTTTAGGTTATTGACTAATTTAATTTGCTTTAGGTTAGCGCATGAATGTGTGTAAACAACGACTAGATTTATAATCACTCTCACAATATGCTGATGCTACAGTTACCACAATTAATATTACAATTACGGACACTAAAAGCGATACAAATACTTGGCTAGACATACTGAACACAAATTCCACTAATATCCCTGTAGTTGGGTTTTGTTTTTTTATAAGTACTAGTTATCCGCTCTAAACTTCCACGTGGTTCATCAGCAGCGGTGTATTGGCAGTGGGATATGAGGAGGGTCGCCGTTTGTTTTGATGGCCAGCCAGGACCTCGATGCTTTGGCAGGACAAAGTTAGCGAAAGTGTGGTCTCTTCATAACGCGATTGAGTGGATCCTCCCGAAGAACGACGTAATCCTGTATAGGAATCCACCTCGAGTAGAGCTTCATCACTGGAAAAGTAATTGATAATTAATGAATGAATTGAAATGTATTTTCAGCACACAAACCTATGATAACGATGATGCTCTAGGAGACTTCCAGCAGCAAATCTCAACTTCTTGGGCGATTCAAGACTGGAGGAGCGAGTCAACGAATTTCGCGGGAGATTCTTTTGCTTCAGCGAGGAACGTATTCCGTATTCATTGGATTGTTCTTGGGCTTGTTTGATGGTTCCTTGGATGAACTTGTTTAGAGCCCTGGATCCCCTTCTCTGGGATCTTTCGTAGGTTCGCCTTGTTCTCGCCTCCTCATCTTCACCCAAAAGCCAGTAAGTTCTCTGTTCACCTTTGCCCTTCATGGAAATGACTCCGCGCTCCTGAAAGTGATAGCCACCCAGTCTGTCCAAAAGCTGTCGACACTGCCAACTGCAGTGGATCTTCAAGGGAACACCACTGGATTCCATTCGTGAAGCTGTGTTCACAGTGTCTCCAAAGAGGCAATACCTTGGCATCTTCAAACCCACAACTCCAGCACAAACTGGACCCGAATGGATGCCAATCCTTAGGAGCAATCGATTGGTGGGTCGATGTCGGATTTTAAACTCAGAAACGGCGCTGAGCAAGTGCAACGACATGGTGGCTATTTCGGCAGCATGGAGATCGCCGTTCCTCAAGGGAAGCCCCGAAACAACCATATAGGCATCGCCAATGGTCTCCACCTTGTAGACATCATAGTGTCCAATGATGGAGTCGAAGCAGGTGTACAAATCGTTGAGGAAATCCACAACCTGCAAGGGTGTACACTCCGCCGACATGGCTGTGAATCCAACGATGTCGCTGAAGTAGATGCTGACCTGCTCGTAGTGCTCGGGGTCAACCTTGTGACCCTTCTTCAGCTGATCTGCCACACAACGTGGCAGCATTTCGTGCAGCAGGGCGTCGGTCTTCTTTTTCTCCTCCTGCAACTGATCCGTTCGATCGTCGACGAGTGCCTCCAGATTGTTGGCATACTTCTCCATCATGGCCATCATGTTGTCGAAAATATTCGGACGCATTCCCTTCCGCAGAGGTCTCAATTTCGTGCGAATGGTTTTGAAGTCTGGCCGATCCTCTGGTCTCTCGGCCCAACATTCCCTCAGACACTCGCTCACGCAATCGAAAGCGGTTTCCAGTGGCTGTAGCGATGGTCTGTAGGGATGCAGTTGGTCCTGCGGCTGGAGGACCTTCTGCAGACACTGCATGGGGGAGAGACCCGTCTCCCCGAAGGGTCCCTTGCGCACATGCATCTCGTAGAGCAGGATGCCAAAGGAGTAGGCATCTCCGCGCTGGGTTCCCATTACCAAGGAGGATGGACCCTGTCTCAGGAGCTCTGGAGCTCTATAAAGGAGTTCTGAAAGAGAAAGATAGGTTTGAAGGTATATAAAATATAAATATAAAATATATAATATGTATTATAATAATATATATAATATAAAAATTTGGCAGTTTATTGAAATTTATTTGTAACATGTTTTAAAACGTTCGCTCTAAAAACAAGAAGAAGATTAGCTAAATGATTTTTTAATGAAAGTTTATGTTCTGATAGTTTTTCCATTTTAAATTTTGGTACAGCAAACTCTACTGTAAAACAGGATTATAATAGTATACTCCACATAATGCAAATCATAAAAGGAAATCCATGCAAAAGTCCATGGCGGAAGAAGTACTCACTGAGACACTTGGCCGACATGTGCTGCATATCCGTGGAGCTGTCCTCGATGCCCTGCTTGAAGGCAAACAGGCCGAAGTCCGTCAGCTTGACCACCCAACGGGAGTCCACCAGGCAGTTGGAGGTGCACAGGGCGCCGTGGAATCGAATGGGCGAGTCGTGCAAATAGATGACGCCCTGTGAGGAAGGGTGAAATGGTAGAAGGGTGAACGGGTGAAAGAGGTCAATGGGTCAGAGGGGAAGAGCCATTAGGATAATGTTACAGCACTCACGCGTATAATATCGGCCACCATGGAGGCAATGAACATGTTGTCCAGCTTGACGTCCTCGTTCTCCAGAATGTCCTGCAAAGGGAAAGAAAGTGGGAGTAGTTGGAAGAATGGGTTCAAATTCTTCACTAACCTTAAGACTTCCGCGGGTGCAATACTCGCTAATGATGCAGATGTTCGGCGGATCCGTGCAGGCGCCTATAAAGGCGCATATATTGTCATGCCGGGCATCTCGCAGCTGGAGAGGATTACTTGGGTAATATAATCAATCAATAATTAGGAATTCCAATGCCTCACCAGCTTGAGCTCCTTCTTCATCTCGCGCGTGATGTCCACGCTCTTCTTGCGCACCTTCTTGATGGCATAGAGCTGACCTTTGTACAGACCGATGGGCGTGAAGATTGTCGTGTAGCGGAAATCGGCGTCCGGGTTGGAGCTCAGGCTCACCTGGCTGGTGCGGATCAGCGGATGGGTGGACTGCGGAGGAAGACGACGCGGCAAGTGATTTAGCAAGTGCTGTTGTCAGACATGCAATAACGGGAGAAGAGCCTTGAACGGAAGGAATATGAGAGAGCGGATGTCTGGAGTTTTGACAGGTTCCCGCATTATAAACCCATGGTGACTGCTAACATAAACAGTATACTCTCTCTAATACACAACAAAAAAAATTGTATACTAATAATAGCAAATGTGTGAATATGGTATGCCTTTAAACACATCAAAATTATGGCTAACATAAAAAGAACCCTAACTTTGTTAAAACTATTTATCAACAAGTTAAGTGTAAAAATATTTTAATAAAGCGTAGCTATTTTACCGATATTTTTATTGAAAAATCTAATGTTTAGAAATAAGATTTTTGCAAAAAAAAAGGTAAAAACACGTCTTAACCGCTTGGGCTTTATATTAAATTTAGAAGTTCAATTAAATTGTAGACACAACACAAGGAAGCTGGACGAATGAGATTTAGCCAAAAACGCTGAGACGGTTATCTAAATGGCCGATTAGGCCTAATGTGTACTATACGTGCGGAAAGAATCCCTGCAATCTACTTGGCAATTTTCAGTTTATCGTGTGTCCCATTAGGATTGTGCTCCAAAGGCCTTTTATTTTCTTGGTGCACCGTGTGCTCGTGGCCCCTTTATTAGACCAGATGTCACTGTCACGATTGTAAGATGACAGGGAGCGGGACTTACGCGCGTCTGCTTCTGACTCTGCTGCTCCCGCTCGTTCTCGTGGATCTGAACCTCACGGAAGTCGATTTTCCAGAGCAGGCTGTCCAGCTCCTGCTCGTACCGCCAGTTGCGGTAAAGGACGAGGGAAACTAAGCTCAACAGGAGCAGGACTCCCCCGGCAATGGCTGCTGAAATTTCGCCAGTGTAATCTGCGGTTTAGGAGGAGCAAAGGTTAACACATGGAGTTGGCCACAAAAGTCCCACACTTACTAACACACTTCTCGCCGGCAAATCCGCAACGAGGAGCAGCTGCTGGTCGAGAGCCACCCACCCAGTCGATAGGACTGAAGAGCTTGAGATCCTGTGGAAAGTAGAGCAGCAAAGGATTAAAATGAAATACATGGTGGTAACAGAGGTACACAGAAATAAAAACAGCTCCATCCCAATTTTATGTTTGCAGTTTGACTAGATATGTACATTTTTAAAGCTCTTTGGAAATAAAAAAAAAAGTTAATACAAATAAATTGCAAAAAAAAACAAACATAATCAATTTTAGATATTGTAATCATTTGATTTAAAATGTAAATTGAATTTTATTAAACTTTTTATGTAGGTATTTTTCTTTAATTTTTTCAAAACATCATAAATATAAATAAATAAATGGGATCTAACAGCATTCTTTAAAGGTTTTAAACGTGTTTAGTAACGAATATGTTGAAATGAAACAAAAAGTATTTGTCTTACTAAAATCTAATGTTTCTATTTTTCAAAAATTAGTCTTTAGTTAAATGTTTATCGTTTAGTTATTTTTAAAGGCTTTTCGGATTGGAAAATCATAATTATTTTTTCTGTATAATTAAACCAGGCAAAAGCGCTCACCTGTTGCTAAGCGGGCCAAGCGATTTAGTGGAAGAGCAAATTACAAGACTAGTAAAAACAAATCACGGATCTACTTACGGGCATCGCCTTGCTGATGCTGCTGAAGCTGTTGTTCCGGTGGATGAAGGTGCCCACGGGTCGCAGGCCCAGGACCGTCTGGTTGCGACCATTCCGCACCGTTCCCCTGGCTAATACTGTATAGTTCCCTGCCGCATCGCCGTTCTCATCGATGTAGACGTGATAGCTGGCGAACAAAAAGCAGAATGAAATGGTTAGAGCAATAGCCGGATTAGCTGTCAAATGGGGAAACATTCCCATCTCGGCTCACCCCATGGCACTGCGATATCGCGAGCCCTTGATGGCCGCCACAATGGCGCTGCCGTTTTTGGGCCGCCCGCCGGAATCCAGGACTTCCATCAAGGCCTTGGCATACAGATGCACGGCATCGTACAGATACGCTGCCTCGGCGCTTATCTGGTGAGGAAAAGCAGAGAGGTTGGAGGTCAGGGAACGGTCTCGGTTTCAGTTTCACCCAAGGAACGAAGACAAACCTGCTTTGCGCCTCCGAAGCGACCCACAGGATTGGGGAAATTAAATGGCGGTCGCTCCATGTATTTGTTGACCTGAAAGCAAGACGAAATGAGGGTCAGAATGTGTGTGGTCAATGTGGCGAAAGGCCCGACAATTATGAGGCGAGATGATGGCGGATGCAGCGCATCAATCACATCACTGTCACGACCTGTCAGCGGACAAACCTCGTTGGCAAAAGTGGCAAAGGACGCGGACGCAGTGGGCAGAATGGCCAGATAGGACTGGAAGGCCAGCACGGCGAGCGGCTCCACATCCTCCAGGAGAAGTCCTCGCAGATACTTTTCGGGCTTGGCCGGATCGTACTGCTCGATGTCGATGCCCACCACAAAGTATTCGCCTTCCGACAGGAGTCCTCGTCTCTGGAGGCTCACCATCAGGCCAACGTGCTCGTAGTAGTGGCCCAGGATGAGGTAGACTGTTTGGGGTATTTGATAAGATTAGAAAAGATATAAAAAAAAATTAAAACCCTACGTTTTCCTATTTGAGTAGAAAACATTTTATTATATTATTAAGCTGTATACTAAAGTGTGTAACATTGTAACGGGCTGTGATTTTGCCTTTTGCAGAGCAAAAGGGTATTATAATTTCAGTCAGAAGTTTGCAACGCAGTGAAGGAAACACCTCAGACCCCATAAAGTATATGGGACATTCTTTTACAAATCGTACGGATTCGAGAAAAATTGTTTTTTCATATCTCAGAATTGAATGAAAATTTTTTTTCAGCTTTTATGGAAGAAGATTTTATTCGACACCTGTAAAAGGATTTTACTCAAAAAAAATAGTTTTTCATTTATTTTTTGTTGTGTGTTTTTCATTTTATAAGTTGTGGGGATCGGCATTGAAATGCCGATATATGATTAATTTGTTACTAATTCGTATAAATAAAAAATTAAATTAAAAAATAAAATTACTTTTTGAAAGCGTTTTTGGCGTTTTCTAAATACTATTGAATTTCGGATTTATCAAAATCGGATAACTCTATCATATAGCTGTCATAGGAGATATCGAAAATTATATATAGAATTAATGGAAATAAATTGATAACATCGTTGTTTTTTATCCCACGAGCATGATTTTTGGAACATCAAGTTTTTTAAATACTCTTAAATTGAGAAAAAAAATTTCATAAAAATATTTATTTTAAAAGATTTATTATAAACCTTTGGATGAAGACAAAGCTAGTTATTGGCGTTCTTTTGGAGCAACGAAAAACTATCACGAATTTTCATTCTAAATATTTATCTTTTCTTGATGAACATAAAGAATGGATACAAAAATGTATGGCAAAATATCTAATTCCGTGATAGATAGTTCTAATGTTTTAATTTTGTGTTGGAATTTTTGTGTACTTACTCCTCGTGTTGGCAAAGGTTTGATCCACCAGCGTCTCGAAAGGATTGTCCATGAATCCGTGGTGGTAGATGGTGTTCCAGGTGCGAATGTCCCGGATGGTTACCCCTGCCTCAGTCAGAGTGCTCAGGATGGTCTCAGCCACGGGTTGGTATTGTCCACTGGCGTCATCCAAGTAGAGAAAGCTCACTTGCGTCCAGTTGAAGGCCAACAGAAGGGTCACCACGGATTTGGAGATTTGAGTGTCTGGCGGTCGAGTCCTGGCAAAGGTGGGAAAATCAGCCTTGTTTGAGGGATCCCGATGGGTGCAGTACTAAAAAGGGATTATCTGTGATCAAGAGTTGTAAAATATACGGAATTGAGATACTTACGTAGGATATCATTGGAAGATTAAAAGCGGCTGCCATGCGACCCTCGTGAACGCAGGTTTCCTGGGGACCAATGTAGGCGGCCACCTGCTGCGTCCACAAGGCAGCCGTCTGCCGGATGCTGACCACCTCCTCGCCATACGTCTCGGCCACCACGAACTGCAGCGAGTGCCCAAGATCCCGGAGACGACCGGCGTTCACCTCCTCCACCGCCAGCGAAATGGCGCCGGAGATGGTGAGTCCGGGTCGGTTGTAGTCCAGGTTTCCGGGACGCCGTTGCGAAGCGGTGAGATAGCCCAATGTGAAGACCTCACCATCAGTCGGCCGGAAGTGGCTGGAAGCGAGTAGGATGACAAGGATGAGCTGTGGCACTGGGTGTTGCAATCCCGATTGGTAGATTCCAGCTGGCGGCGGACAGGGGTGCGCAAACATTACGCGGTGGCGGGAATCGCGTAAAGATGTCCTGCGTCCTTTTTCGCGTGGCTCTTAATTTAAATGGAATTGGTTGGCGGTTGTGATGAGGGTTCCCCTTTGTGCGACAGAGTCCTTGGCAGCAGTTGTTGATCCTTCGAGGAGATGCAACATTTTTGTTGAGTTTGCATTGCCCCACCTCCCCGAATCTCCTGGTTGCTCCTGGTTAATTACGTTCTTGGTTGTTTCCTTTTTCCTGTCGGCGGTGTTCTGCAAGTAAGAAGACTTTAATCACAGCGTCGTTTTTGCTGGGGATTTTTCGGGGTAACAACACGGTCATGCAGGACTGCCTCTGAATTATGCGGGAGCATACACACAACACACACACACATCCTGCCGCCCACCCATATGGGGAGCAGGAATAACACATAAACTAATGCAGGATTCTTGGGCGGAGGCCTCGTAAAAGATGGCCGCCGTAATGACGCAAAAGATTCCATTTATGTGATGTTCACTTGCGCACATGCCATCGTGCCACTTACTTAAGTCAATTAATAGGGCACTCGTATACGTGTCTTAATCTTAAGCCAGATTTTTAAAGATATTACACACTTTAATGAAAATATGATGGAATTTTCTACCAAGGAAGGAAGTCCAAAATTATTAATTCCCATTTTAAGCGTTTAATCATCTAAAAATGTTCTAAATTTAACTTATTACATAAGGATATATTCTTAATTAGCATCTCTGTTCAAACAGATAAAAGTTTATGAAGAACAGTTTAATTATAATTTTTTAAAATGAAGGTATATATTTTATCACATTGCAATTGAAACAAAAAGGCAATTGAGCGTACATCGTTTGGTATAAACATTTCTTTTTAAACTGCCATAGACTAATTTTCCAAAATGGTTCACCTAATCTTTGGTAATAACAAGGATATAAAAAGTTCAGCTTGTCGAATTTACTTTCTTTTCTTGCTGCCAATAAAGGTTTTCAGCTTTTCTCGTTGAAAACACCGTTTGATAATAAAGAAGTTCGCCTCGCTGAATGGAGAAACCATTTAAGTAGAAGCTCGTTTATCACGGTTCTAATTGTTTACGGGGCGTGCCAAGTATTGACAAAGTACATTAAGCTTTTTCTTGGGGTTCCTTCTCTATGTATACAACCTTAACAATGTGTGGAAATCCAGTGATATTAAACTTGCCACACATTTCGGAGCAAGTAATGAAATTTTTATGAGAAATGGCGACGCATCATGTGTGATTTTCGCTCGGATGCTGCATGGGAAGTTGCTGATAGACCGGCCACTCAGTTCCCACACTCCTTTAGACCCCTTGGACTCCCATGGAATGTCTTTGTTTGCCTTTTGTCTGGCACATCTCTCACTGGCCCACCCCCATTTATAGCCCCATACTGCTGCCATGGCTGATTGCTTCTTTCACACGCCCTTTGGATTCTCGTTGGGGTATTGAATATTGGCAGAACCTTTGCAACTTCTTGGAGCTATCACAGTAATTTATTATATTGACTCGGGATGCCAGGCAGGATGCCACCCCTCTGTGTATTTTCTCCGCTGCACTCTCCCAGGAGCCACTTGAAAGTTAGCCCGGCATATTGACTTTCCCTTTTGACCCCAAAGCTGAAATTCTTTTGTTGTTGCTGCTGCTCCTTGGGATGCGCTCCCTTATTCGGCTTGTGGAACGTAGAACGTTGCGTGCGGCTTGTCGTTCTATTTATGCTAATACAAGTAGCTAACCCCAGTTGCCATCGGTTACTCCATGCTCTCCATCCATTAACTCACTTACAACAATGTTATAAATGGAAGCCATCGGCAACGCTGGCAACGTTTAATAACGCTGCTTTTGGCCGTAAATCTAGCGAAAAGCCCGTGACGTGCCCATTGAGCCGGCAAGAAGAGTTCTCGGATCTCCGGTTAATTGTTGTGCCCCACCCAGAATCCCCCATAGAATCCAAGGAGCGGAACGCAACGCGTGCACTTGACACAACAATTTCGCAAGCGATTTATCCGCAAAATGGTTTCGAGGCAAGGGATGGGATCCCAAAACCAAAGGCAGCCCACGAAAGTACGTAAAGTTCTTGTTTCCGCTCCAGTTTGTCCGAATAGCCGAGCTGCCCAAGGATATTGTGTCGTATTTGCCGTGCATGCGAGGTCATCTGCTGCTGCATCCAGCAGATTATAGCTTCCCTTGGCAAACACAAGCCTAATCAAACACGTGAGGTGTACTTCCAGCACTGCGGAAAAATTTCAACTTCATCTTCCTAAAGGTCTTCTAGCAACGCAACGCAAGTTTGTAGGGCTTTTCAGGAATGTCATGGATGTCTCTGGCAACAACAAGTTCAATTAAACTTTTAAAAGAACTTTTGTTTTAAAAAGAATCTAAAATGAAAATTCTTCTCAAAATGCGTGTCACTCATAAACAATCAAAAAAGTTTAGCAAATATTTTAAGCCAGTCAAAACCTACTTCAAGATTTTGTTAGACCCTTGACTTTTATTTAAATTGTTTGCAAATGCAATTTATTCGGAGAGGATACAACAAAATTGGTAATAATTTATTAGCAATATAAGCTAGTTTCAAACATATTGATTGCTATTATTTACATTTAAACACTCTTATTAAAACCGCTCCACAGTGGGCGATTTGGTCTCGCTAGCGGCATTTAATTAATAACTTCTAAGCTAAAATAGATATCTTCAGTCGGTTTTTTTTCACCGATCAAAGAAAAATCATACAATTTTTTAAGTTAAAAAAAGTTTTTTTTTTTTAATACTTTTTTTTTTTTTTTTTAATTTAAAAAAAAATATTTTTTAATTTTAAATTTTGATTTATTTTTATTTTTTTTTAACTTCAATTAATATATTCCATAAGCAAACATAATTTAAAAATGGCTAGAATTTTATTCAGAATCATCGGAATCAGACGGCGGCATAGTAAAAATACTAAAATATACTAAAAAAGAACCCTTTTTGCTACTGACATTGTGCCTTAAAAGTACCATAGTTTGAAGGCTAGCAGGTACTAGCAGTTCATATTACACACATTGGACGCCACTGATTCACACTTTCGGCTAATAAAAGAGTTAGAGTGAATCCACTTGAATCAGGTAAGTTCTTCTCCACGAAAGACAGGTGTACGCTAATCCGGGCTCGTTGTTAATACACTGAATTGGAACTACGTTTTATGAGCTACACATTTATAGACCGGTCACAAACATTAATTTTTTTTGTAATGCATACCTTGAAATTAATAAAAAACCAAACTTTTAATAAATTCACTAAAAATTGTAAATTTCCGAGGAACTTGAATTCGATGCGCGCAAACAGGTAAAATTTTGTAAAGTTCTTTGCAAAATCATTTTCTGTGTTTGTCCGTTCACAGCTGATTATCAGCTCATCGTAGAGCTTTTAAAATGCTTGGATAAATCTAATCAAAGTATCTATTATCGAATTGTGAAAAAAAATCATCGCTTTTTGAAAGTTGAAATTTGAATTAAATGCCGCTAGCGAGACCAAATCGCCCACTGTGCGCTCCCTCATTTGTATTTTTAATATTTGGCTGAGCTTTTTTAAAATAATTTTTTCCTACTATGAATAAATAAAAATGATTTGCAAACACAGTTTTTATTAATAAGTTAACTACTTAAAAGTTCTTACTAAGAAAACTTTTGTAAAAGACTTTTAATTGTATACACTTTCTCATAAATTTGTACTCTACAAATTTCTAATGTAACTTTTAATCACACAACTTAATATGATTCTTGGCATTTTTCTGCTCAGTGAGGCTGCTACATTGCACTTCCAGTTTAATTTGCCAGTTTTATTGTGTTGCCTTCTGACATTGACGAGGAGAGGTGCGATTATTCCGGGGAGCGGAGATGGAGGTGGAAACAGGCAGATTGGGGGCTTGGCGCTAAGTTTGCTACACATTTTCCGAGCTGCAAGCAGCAAACTCCGAGTGCCGGCGGCCCTCGACTCTTGAGGCTGTCAGGCAATTAAATGCAATTTGTCTGCCATGCAAATGCAGCTGCAGTTCGAGCCGGATGAAGTGGAGGCCAGGGGAGTGCCGACACTTGCCATGCAGCCAATGCTGCTGCTGCTGCCGCTGATTAATTTGACAATCTACAAGGGCCATAAACAACAATTTCGGCGTGAGAGAAATACGAACGATATTCGAGGAACGTGTGAAAATCAGTGGCCAAGTGGTTTTCCAAAAGTCAGCGCCTGAAGTCATCGTCCATCAATCGATCAGCGATCGTGGATGACCGACGATAAGGGATCTCTTATCGATGCCAATAAAACGCTACCCGTAAATGCAATCTAATCGGCTTTTGATGAATGCTCGAGGCAAAAGGCTTCCACACTCTTAAATCAGTTACATTAAGAATGCAGACCGGAGTAGTACTACTTGTTTTTTTGACCCTCTCGGTAGCGGCGGGTGAGTAAACTGGGTTAACCGACTGATAAGAGGTGGTTAAACCTTGATTTTATTATAGTCTATGGCGAAACTGGATTCCTCCTGAACACGCGTCGCATTCAGGACGATCCACAAAGAATCGAGGCCGAGGTGGAGTCCCTGGTGAGGAGCTCTTTTTACGCCGCGGATCCAGTTGTGTGAGTCATCGTTTTAAATGGGTCACTTTTATTGGATATGTCTGAAGATTAGGATATTTTAAGTGGTTTTTCGTGGAATTTGGTAGAGTTTTTTTAGAACCTAAAATTTAGTTTCTTATCAGTAAAAGTAAACAAACATTGTTGGTTAATCAATGCGAACGAATAAGTAATTTATGTATACCATTAAAACGCTGTCATGCTGCAATAATAGGTAACATTGTGATGATAAAGTAACTAGAAAATTATTTATTGAATTTCGCAAATTAAAATTTATTAATGGAACTTAAAAAATAATTCAAATAAATTCAATCTTTTTGCTTTTGGGTTAATGACTAATAATCATTAAAGTTATATAATCTCTTTCAGCTTTTCTTTAATAATTTGCTAATAATGTTTATTGCCTTTTATAGGTTCTCCATTCCCCGCTGGCAGGGAAACTACTCTTCTCCAGAAATTCCAGCAGTAGTTTCCGCTAGCCTACAAAATGATAGTAATGTGATCAGCGTGAATCTATGGGAGGCCTCCAATGAAACGGAGATCATTGAAAGCATTACTAGTCTGGTGGTCCTATTAAACAGCTACTTTGATGTGCCACTCGATCGCATTCTGCTCGTTGGATTCGCAGAGGGTGGCCATTTGGCAGGAGGAGTTGCAGCAAAGGTGCAAGAAACTCTGGGTCATCAGCTGCCACAAATCACAGCTTTAGATCCTACATCAGGTGAAAATCTAGAGCATAAACTTTCATCATCCGATGCTGAGTTTGTAGAGGTCATTCACACAAATGCTGAAGGATTGGGAACCTGGGATCAGCTGGGTCATGTGGATTACTATCCCAATGGAGGGCAATCGCAGACGGGATGCTCCACGAACTCCTGTTCCCATGAGAGATCCTTTGAGCTGCTTGCCGAGATGTGGTCCCCGGAAAATGACTTTTTAAGCGCTCGTTGTGGATCCGTGGAATCGATGGGTGCCTCCAACTGCCGCTGGTCCTCCCAGAAAATGGGCCAAAAGGATGACGAGCAGCCTCCCTCAGGCATCTATTTCCTGGAGACCCGACAGTCCTCTCCCTTCTCCCGGGGAGCCTACTACATCGGCTTCTTGTGAGTAGCGAAATTTAATAAAAAGCCAACCCGAATAAAGGAAACAAAGGAACAACTTTGTCATTAGTCATTGCAACAATGATGGGTGAAAAAAGGGGGCTAAACCCGATGAGCAAGTGCCAAAATTGATGTGCGTCAGGCGTTGGGCTCATTCATTATTTTAAAATCAATTTGAGACGCCTCCTCGCCCCTCCGAACTTTTGACGCACGTCCTCCAGCTGGCAAGGAATGGTAAGGCATCCTTGTCCTCGTCCTTATCTCATTTCCCTTCACGAATGCACGAGCAGAGATAGGCAAAGTTCCCAAGTTTTCCTTTTTTTGTCCATATGCCAGATGTTGTCTGAAGTGACGATCCAGCAGAAAAAAAAATAAAAGTTTATCGGGAATCGGGTCCTTTGAGTGTACTTCAAGGATTTGCGTATATTTCTGGATGGAACCAGATTTATGCCATTCAAGGGGAAATCAATGAGGAACGCGTGAGCTTCGTGATGGTTTGAGAAAATCTATTATCACATATGTTTTCGAAACGATAACGACCTGAAAGTTTTACAAGTTCAAAGGAATTCTGAGACAGCGATAAAATAATCATCATTAACATGCAATGTTTTATCAATATTGTAATCAGGTTAATATTTAATTCTTATTATGGAAATATAAACGTTTTCCTTACAAATGAAATGTTTTTAGCTCTCAGAAAAGTCACTAACTTGTTTTTGACATTTATTTACTGGGTCAAAGTTCTTTTATTAAAAGTAAAAATAGTAAATTAATTGCTTTTAATTTTGTTTAACCCCCTTTATTGCGTGTCGTGACCCATTGCACATCACCAGGATTGTAGTTGTTGTGCATATTTTCATGCAATATTATAGGAAAATTCCTTTGTGCCAGGCATGCCTTAACTTTTCTCCTTCTTCCGGCACACCCAGCTGCATTGGAGAACCCCAAAACACCCAAACACCACCCTAAAAAATTGTTCCTGCTGTATGCGTGTCACTTGAAAGTCGAGAAAAGGGAAAACTGTCACAAATTGCATTTAAATGCGCTGTACTTAAGTTTGTCTTTCGGGGAATGTGTAAACGAATGTCGGAAACTACGAGTATCCCTTGAACCGGAACCGAAGTTTGTAGCGAAACCAATTGGCTGCGTGCCCAGTGCCAAGTTTCTGGGCCAATCCTCTCGAGCATTGCTCTCACGTAGTCGCCTCCTGCGGATTTAATTTCCCCGGGAGAGCCAATGAATGATCCAACTTCTGGTCACTTCATTACGAAACTTCCTTTATGATCCGTCACCCGTGGATATCAGACAATTAGCCAATTACGTTTTGATGATGATCAATTCGCGGCTGATAAGGAGCTTAACTTTTTGCGATAGCGAGCGCCTAAAAACATGCAACGGACTAACAGCGGAAACTTTTCACATCGCTAATTGGAGCTTCATTAACGTCAGATTCTCGAATATGGATATCAGTGTTGACAGTTTGTCAGTTTTCCGCACATACTTTTTAATGGAAAACTTAAAAAAAGGTTAAATATAAAAGGTTCGTAAATCAATAGTTTTTATATGCAAGCAATATTTACTTGAAGCTAACAGTTTATATATATAAATTGTTTTCATATTTAAATTAGTCAACCAGGCACGGATTATGATTATTCTAAATTTCTTTTTTTCGCAAACTCATTTGACAAATATTTTCGAAGAATTCTTATACATTTTTTAAATTTTTTTTTATTCAATGTTTTTCTTCATTTGACAGCTGGCAACAATTGGCTCCATTTCAAGTCAATTCTTTTGTCGCATTTTGCACTCCGTGTCCCGTGATTTATTTACAAGCGTTTTGAGCAGAAGATTTAAAGTTGCACATTTGTCAGCCGAAGTGGGTTAAGCGGGCATTAAACCCACGGCGTTAACTCAGCTTCTTGTTCAGCTTCACTTGCCTGCACTTGGCCTCTGCGGCCTGCTTAAATCTCAGTTTCGGTTTCAGATTCGGTGGCAGAGCATTAAATGTCGGGCCATAAAATAGAAGCACCCACCACGGCACCCACAGGGCTCCACAGGATCCAATAATGGGTCCGGAGGTGGGCCCTTCGACCAACCTCAGCTCACCACAACGCCTGCTAAATGTCCATTGTTTTTCACTTGCCAGTTATAGAAATCTGGGGTATATCAATTATACTAAATTAGTTACAAATCTGATTTTTTAAGGAAGCACATTTACAATTACAGCTTCAAGAAAAGATTATTAGTTTATCAGCTAGAATTCTAAAGAAAAGTTGTGAATTATATGCATTGTGATTCACAACTGAAAGTCTTTTTAAATAAAATAATATGATCAATGGTATTACCACAGTTTTCATTATTAAATATTTTCTAAATAAAGAACTTTGTCTTTAAATAAACTTTGTCTATAAATAAATCCTAATCCAAACATTGAATATTTTCTCATTCCTTTGAAACTTTTGAAATGCTTACAAGGTATTTAATGGTCGACTGCCAACTACATTTTGACCATTTCTGTTTTTGTGGTTTCGCCACAGCTCACCCTGAGAACATTGCAAGCATAAAATATAGCCATTACAGAATGTGTAACAGAAATTAAGTCGCAACAATTTCATTTTCATTTCACTTTGTTTCGCTTTGAGCTACCATTTTTGTTATTTCCCTTGTTCACTTTCCTTTCTAATGTTAATGAGGCCAGGAATGCGTTTGAATTCAGGAAGTTCGACTTGATAAGGAATCTTCCGGCTGCCCAGCTGCCCGCTCTTTATCAATTAAAGTCCCTTTGGGGCAACGAACACACCTTTCCCACACTTCCCCCCGAAATTTGTGTTTATGGCTATGTTAATTTCTGTACAACGTTTTTATGGGATGCCATTTGAACGGCTCACCAACCGGCGACCCAGTGAAACCCTCCTTTGCGCCTCCACTTTTTTGCCAAATGAACCCCCCGAGGTCCCCAAGCCCAAAAAAAAAAAAAAAAATGTATGCCAACTGTGGGTGAGGCTCTTTGTCGCCAACTTAACCGGGTTGCCCCATTGTTGTTGATAAGCGGCAACTTGAATGTAACATATGTCGAACGCCCACCCGCTGCCACGCCCCCTCAGGTGTTTTACATTTCGAGTTGGCTGGCTTTAAGTGATAAGCGGGCGTTTTTCCCCTCAAGGGAGCGCAGTTGCGGCCACCGATTGAAAAGCCATCTGCATAAAGGTTTAATTAAATTTCCGTGACACCGGGGAGCAGTGCAAATGACATGCAGGTAACGAGTGGACTATAGTAACTGCAGACTACGAATGTATCTCTATACTTAGATAGATGGAAGAGCAATTTTGCGGGTAATTTGCGTTTCACGGAGGGACATCGCATAATCTCTTGGCCCCATTTCGCGGCTAATCAGCAGTATTAGTTTTATATATTGTGGGTACTTAACTATTTAAATTTAAGTGCGTGAGCGTCGGTGACGTGGCTGAGATAACACAACACACAGCACCACGAAATGCGGGCCGAAAGAAATTGGTAACTCGCTTAGAGGTCGGCTAATGCCCAACTAATGCGTATTCTGGCCACGAGCATCAATCATTTATCATTTAGCGTTTGCCGAATGCCGAATGCAATTCCAAAAAGCCACACGCAAAGCACTCAAGCCACAGACATACAGACATGGAAACCATAGGGGGTGAGATAATAGCACCAATTAAATACTGGTTCGGTCTTTGGATTAATGCAATCGTTAAATGGTTATAGTGTTTTCCCCATTTCGTTATTGACATATCTGAGCCGCTTTTATCAAAACTATTTCTGGCGTGTTTTAGATTAGATTTTAAACATGTGACTTACAAAGACATTGCCCTCTGAAAGCTAATCTATTTAAACATATTAAAATATTTTCCACAGCACTTATAAACCCATAACTTTTATCATTTTTATCTGATTTACAAGTGGCATACCTCTATGAATTTGTTATAAAAGTGTTTCTAACAAGCTGCATCATTAGTTTATTTTCCATTTTTTGGTTGATGTTTTGTAGTGTTTTACATAGGATTCCAGAAAAAAAAAATCAAAATTTAATTATGTCTGTCTGTGGTTAAACTTATCCCATCGAAAGAGTTATATTTATTCTACCCCAGCTGTTTCCCGAGGCGACTGTCGATTTGCCGTTGAGTGTGGTCAGTGACGCCGGCATTGCAAGAAAAAAATGCGCCTGGCTGCAGCAGTGGGCCAATGACGCCCCCGCACCCCCTCGCCCCACCCACTCGGCCGATCGCAATTTGACAGTCTTTATGACAGCGCAGCCTCTGTCGCCACAAAGAAGTACGCGCTGGCATGCAGCGACTGCAACGGCAGCTGCACTGCAAAAAAGAACTACTGCATGGCGGGTGAAATTTGTTTTTTTTACAAGTGCCTTAATTAAAGGTTTTATTACCATTTTCTTTACAAATGTAGTACTAAAAAATTTATATTTTAGATAGTTTGCTTTAATGGCTGCTCCACAAAGATGATGATCTATCCCATTATTTTTTTCTGTGTACCACGACGACTGCAACTGCAGCGGCAACGCCACGCGACTGACTCATTTCGGGGTTCGCACTACAAAAGCAACAACTATGCGATATTTAAATAAATTGTGGAAAAATTGCATTGCTCTGTGAGCTTTGCATTGTTTGCAACTGGCTTATTGCTTTTTGTTGTTTTTTTTTTTTTGGTTCACACAGCAACTGTTGCTGCTGCGGTTTTTTTTATGACGCTTATCAATTTTGCAGGTCGAATTTATGTAAATCTTGTAGCGTGTGATGGTATGGTAATTGCGTAAGAACTGTCATACGCACTGTTGGCGTTTGCTGATTTCAATACCCTTGCAGAGGGTACTAAAAATAAGTTACATTTAATGATTAGGAAAGGTGAAGGTAAAATTAAGGATTAGAGAGCAAGAAGTTTAAATTTAAGATTAGCAAGAATAAAGGTAATGTTTAGGATAGGAAATATGTAAATATAATATTACTAACAAAGAGGTTTCATTACTGTTTGAATCATTCACATTCACATTAAAGAAACTGTCAGCATTACTTTTTATCACAAGCCTATTTTAAGTAAGTAAGTAATTTTAAAAATTATTCATATTTTTATTTGTTTTCATTTATCTTATTTATTTTTCAAAGCTATCCGAAAACCGGTACGATCACCGTAGTTTACTTTTGTAGTAGAAAGGGTATATCCACATTGGGTGAGAAAGTTTTTCTCACAGCAGACGCGACGTACTTACTCTTCTACTGGCGCTTCATTGGCGCTCGGCTGCTAATTGGACTGCAATTGGATTTAGTAATTTTGAAGACGGATATTTATAGGCCACGGAGTTGGCGTTCTTCTTCTTTGTGCGCTGCTCCGCGAAGCGTGGCTCCCTGTTGCTTGCTATTTATGTTGACTCCTATTATTTGGGGTGATCCACGCGGCAATTGGAAATTTGGTCACGTTTATGGCAAAGTTAAACAAACGCAGCCGCTGCAAACTAGATATTCTCCTTCATTTGCGATTTCTGCATTAATGAAGCACTCGCGAGTGCGAATGTGCGATAATTTATTAGTGCCACATTTGCGACACAGATTTTGATTTCGATTTCGGACTGGCGGCGGCGGCGGCGGTGGCCAAGTCAATTCAATTTCCTCACGCGCACACAGCCTGACCCCTTTTGGCCATATAATAATAATAATATTAGTGGGCCTATGTCAGAGTCTATCCGCACAATTTCGCCAAATCCCGTCGCCCATCGACACGATCCATTCGCCACCTGTTGCTCAAATCGCACTGGTTTTTTTCCCGCGGCATCCAAGGTGCAAATGTCGGGCATGCAAAAGAGGTGACCCCACTCCTCCGGCCCGCTGGGGATTTTTGTGTTTTGAAAAAAACAACGTTTGTATTTGAAAACAACGTTTGTATTATAAACACTCCGACACGCGCCGTCTTGTTTGCTTTCAAGCTCGCTCCACTTCCGATTGCACAGTCCGCAGCTTCGCGCGCGTCTTGAAACTCCCGCACTCGCATTCACACTCGCGTCTCCGATGGCTTTTCCATGATGGAATAAATGTAAGGTGGTCCCCACGGATCCATCAGTCCAATATCGCGCACTACCCTCATGCGGTGCATGGGGCTTAAAAAGGCCTTAGTCAATCACCCCACCATCGGTTGTTGTCTTTGAATGTTAGTCCGCTAGAGGCGCTTTTTTCAACCTGGTTAACAGAAACTTGATTTGATACAACGTTTTCCCAAGCAAGTAAATAGTTTTATACTCATAAGAATTAAAAAAAATACATTTGGGTTAAAAATTTAAATAAAAAGCCATTCAAAAATCCATAAAAAAATGTTAATGAAATTTTTTTTTTTTTAATAAAATTAAATGAATTAAATTAATTACCTTAAAACCCTAAGCAGTTGTCAGCTACCACAGCTCAACGCAATGTATTTTAGCGAACAAACTGTAAAAATAATTATAAGCTATTAAATTACTTTTTATATATGCATGAGTTCATTGCTTCCAATAAGTTTATCTTGCTTTAAAAATGTAGATATACGTAGTTGACGTAAACGTATATTTGTATATTATATTTCGCAACAAAAATGTAATCGAAAGTCAAACCACAGATAAAATAATTAAATAATTACAAGTGTTTCGACTAAACCCTTACAAATATACAAAATACAATTAGTTTTTTTTAAAGTAAATATAAATTTATTTACCATTTAAATCAGCTTTTTAGATTTCGCTGAATGCCAGAACCGCCCTTTCGCACATTTACGACATGGTCCACCCTAAAGAAAAAACGCGTTTGTGCGCACTGTTATTGCCGGCATGTCCCAAATCAAGAGGGCTTTGGATGTCCTGCTCCAGGAGGCAGAGGAGCTGTGCATCGGGAGCAGCGTGGTGGAGCTAGACAGGATTCCCACAGCCCTGGAGTTCTGCCGCGACTACTACTCCAAAAACCAGCCGGTAGTCATTCGCCAGGCGCTCTCGTGGCCGGCAATCGGGAAATGGACGCCGGAATACCTGATCCAGGCGCTCGAGGACAGAGTAGTGGATGTGGCCGTCACTCCAAACGGTTATGCCGATGGCCTGGCCACGCAAAACGGGCAGGAGTTTTTCGTCCTGCCGCTGGAGACCAAAATGAAGTTGTCCGAGTTGGTTCGCCGCTTAGATGATCCCACTGGTGCTGTCCACTACATTCAGAAGCAGAACTCCAACCTCAGTGAGGACCTGCCGGAATTGGCCGCCGATCTGCGTATCAGTGACCTGGATTTTGCCCAGCAGTCCTTCAATAAGCCACCTGATGCCGTCAACTTTTGGTTAGGCGACGAGCGCGCCGTGACCTCCATGCATAAGGATCCCTACGAGAACCTGTACTGTGTTATATCCGGTTACAAGGACTTCATCCTGATCCCGCCACACCAGTTGAGCTGTGTTCCCCGTGAGATTTATCCCACGGCCGTTTACAAAACCTCTGAAAGTGGGCAGTTTTACATTGATCCCATTTGCGATGAAGAGGGATCCGAACAGTTTACGGAATGGGTCAGCATAGACCCTTTGGCTCCTAACCTGGCCAAGTATCCGGAGTACGCCCGTGCGCAACCACTCAAGGTGCGCGTTCATGCCGGAGACATCCTGTACCTGCCCAACTATTGGTTCCATCACGTGTCCCAAAGCCACAAGTGCATTGCCGTTAACTTCTGGTACGATCTGGACTACGATAGTCGCTACTGCTACTACCGCATGCTGGAGCAGATGACCACGAGCAGATAAAACTAGAGCCAACCGAAGAGTCTGTCTCCTCAGGTATTGTTATCATAATAAAAGTATATTGTTGTCTTCAGTGTACATACATATATATATTTATAATTGTTACATAATTTAATGTTAAATAAAAAACTATAAGCCAAATGAAATGGTTGCTTAGAACAACGACACGGACAAACAAAATTTAACATCTGCGAAAGCCGTAAATGAGTAATGATTTCATATCCATACAAATGATGTATTGTGAGATTAGGAATGTTTGTTTTGCTTGGTTTAACCTATGGCCTACTCCAGGCTGCTGTCCTTCTTTTCTGCGCCGGAGGACTCTGCTGCCGCTTGGTTGTCCGCCTCCTCGCCGGGATTCTCGTTGTTCTCGCACTCCAGATCGCCATTCCCCGACGAGGAGACGTTCTTCTGGTCAGCTTCAGCCAGATCGGCGTCGTTATTTGAGTCCTGCGATTGGGATTGCGACTGCTCGCGAACCCGCTTGTTGGTCTGCTTGGACGGACTACCAGCATTTTGAGGTGGCACCTTCGACTTGGCTTTGCACGTGTCCTGCGGCTGCTCCACCACGAACAACTGCTCGAGATAGGAGCGGTACCAGAGCAGAAACTCGTCACGCTGCCGCGGCATGTCCATCTTTTTGATTTTGGCGTAAATGCGCTTGGGCGAGATGAGCGGCGAACTGGCGGTCGAATTCTGGGCGGCAGTGGCCGTCAACTTGGAGACTTCCGCCAGCAAGGAATCATTTATGACGGTGTTATTGTGCGTCTGGTTGCGTATGCGTCTGATAATATATTCGATAAGCTCGTGGTCCGGGGCTAGTTCCACGGTGGCTCCTGCTCCAGAGCCATCGTCTTGTTCCACTTTCCCCTCGATAACTTGCTGGTGAAGGAGAGTTAAAGCATGAGTACATCGTACCCCTTGGCAAGGATTTAAGCCGCTTCCTTACCTGTTCGTTTTCCGATCTTACAGCAGGAGCAACCGCCGAAGCAGTGGCCTCCATCTCGTCCAGGTCATGACCATTCTGGGGAATGACCACAGTCAGCTGCTTCACTGGCGACGCCTTTTCATCCTCGGGCCGATCGTTGTCCAGTTGCAAACGCATCACTTCCAGTGGCGTTTCACTGCGACTTTCTGTGGCCTCCGCATCTTCCGATGGCTCGATCTCCTCCTGGTTGAGAGCCTTTCGCAGGCTGTGCGGCTCTTGTGATTGCTGTAGCTGTTGGTTCTGTTGCTGCTGTTGTTGCTGCTGCTGCTGTTCGAAAAGTGTCTCCAGTCGGCGGTAGACATCCTCCTTGATGGACTCGTAAAACTTTGTGGTGAACTTGTCGTTCTTGAGCGCATTGACCAGCAGATTGCGATTCAGTTCCTCGGAGGCTGTTTCCTCGGTCTGCTCCATGACATTGGACTCGTCCGCTGGCGACGGCTCCTGACCGAGGATGGGAGTATTGTCCATCGGTGTTATCTGGGGCAGCTCAATGTAGTCCATATAGTGAGCAGGGAGCTCAAAGTCGAAGCGAAGGTGTCGCTGCTGGAGAGGAGTCAGAGAAACCGTTGATGTGGTGGGCTTAGCTGGCACCTTGTTGCGCTGATAAAGCGGACTGTTGCCGTAGTTAACGTTCATATTGAGATTCGAGGAAGTTGGCTGCTCCGGCTCCTCATCGCGCAGCGTTGAAAGTTGCGGGCGGCGACGATTCCGACGTCGCCCTGAGCCGAATATAATGTTGTCATGGTTCTCCTCCACCTCGTCCACATCCTCATCGTCGTGGTCGCGATTGCGAGCCTGATCCTCGCGCCAGTCGCGTTTCCTTGCCGCACTGCCGCTGTTGTTGAGGTTATTGCTGCCATTGCTGGTGCTGCCATGCAAAGCGGTTAGTGGCGATTCGAAAAAGTGGCGACGCTGCTGCTGCTGCTGCTGTTGGTGGGTCAAGCCACTGCGAGTCGTCTGCGGTGGCATCAAGTGCGGCGGCTGGAAGTAGCTGGGACGAGCCCGCTGGCAACGGTACTGCTGCAGGTCCACGTTCAGCTCCTCGTTGCTCTTGTTCGACAGGAGATTCTGGCGCGAGTGGCTGGAAAAGCGCACGGATATTAATGGGTTAATGCAAGCGTGTAGCAAATATTCAAGCAGTGGTTAGTCAGTCTTGCCAAATAGTTAAATCAAAATTGTAATTGCTTTTAATGTATATAATTATATATACATATATATTTTATTTTGAACTTAGTTTCATGCTTTAACTTATACTGACCAAAATAAATGAATCAACAATAATATTGAATAATAATAATTTATTTAACATTTTGAATTACTTTATTCTGTTTATGTTAATGTAGAAAATAGTTTAAATCTTTGCCGATTTTGTATATTGTTTATCAGCCATGACATGCTATATTTCTAAACTTCAGATTGACTATAATGGCAACTCTTTTGTTAGTAATTGTGGTTAATCTCTTTCAACTGTTAGTCACTTTCAACTCTGTTAATGGAACACTCGTTTGCAACACCTCTTGGTCGCACTTACCGAAACACAGAATTGAAAATGAACTCTATATAATGGTTTTAATAAATATTTATTGCGTTTAACCCTCCTCCACCAAAATACCCCTTTCAAAAACCATCACCAATGTTACAAAATTACCTGCGGAAGTTGTCCCAGTAGTTGTTGGCCCGGTTTCCAGGTGGCACTTGGTTGTTAAGGGTAATTCCACCACCGGGAGCTCCTCCGCCAGCTGCTCCCTCGGGCAAGGAGTGCAGATTGTTGGCGTGCTGGTTCTGCGTTCGCAGATTCGAGTTGTTCTGATGGATCGTGTTGTTGTGGTGGTTCATAAAAATTGGTCCCGGACTGGAACGGTACGTGGGTGGCGACAGCGGTGTCTCGTTGTTGTAGTGCGTCGGCGGTGGCGGTGGAGCGGCATTGTTCAGAAACGGCTGCTGTTGGTGTTGCTGCTGCTGGTGATGATGCGATTCGCTTCCGGTGCGGTGACAGCTGCGCTGGTAGTTGCTAAAGGCGCTCTGGTGGGCCCCAAAGTTGAAGAGCTGCTCCGACTGAGCGCGACTGTTGCCCAGACACAGATTGTTGGGCATCTGACCCATGCCCGGAAGGTTGGGAGGCGGCACAGACTCTGACCTCAAGCCAAAGCTGTGATCCTGGCAAGCCACCACATTGAAGCGATCTTGGAGCTGTGTAAATAAAATTATTAGCCACTGGAAAGTCCGGTTAACTGGTAGTTAATTACCGTATGAAGCTGATTGTTGAGGTTGTCGATCTCCCGCTGCTGGTGCCACAACGTCTGGTTGCACTGGCACACCGAGTTGATGAGCATCTGTTGCGTCTGCATGAATTGCTGCAGCAGCACAGCGTCCGCCGATGCATTCGATCCGGAGGCATTTGAGGATCCCACTTGCGCGGCTGTCGGCGGTTGCTTGAACTCTGTGCCGGTGCTGGAGCTAGCCTGTCCATAGATCGGCTGCTGCCCGTGCCACGAATTACCAGAGTTGTGAGATGCTGAGGGGATATTGAGAAGACATTATTAAAATTATATTATTAAAGAAAGATTTTAAATATTATATATAACGCTCAAAAAACATTTTTACAATCTTTTATGGGGTCAATAGAATAAATGTTTTTTTTTTCGTTTGGCACAAATGCAAAAACTTACCCCATATTCCCGGCACTGGTGGCATTGGTGGCGGCATGTACTGCGACCTGTTGCTGCTCGAGGGCAGGCTGTCGTTGCCCAGCGACAAAGTGTCCAGGGTCACGTTCAAATCGTCTTCAAGGAGCGTGGATGGAGGAGCTGGCGGAGGTGGGGCTTGCTGCGAAGGCAAATTGGTCTGCTGACCGCGACGCTGTTCCACCACCGTGCTGGCGGATGCAGCTCGCTTGAGCGTCGCCGAAGAAGCGGTACGTACGTTGGCGAAGTACTTATCGCTGTCGGTGTCGTCGTTGCCCTCGTCATCCGCCTCCGAGGTGGTGTTATTGCTGGCCACATATCGCTGCTCCAGTTCGCGCTGCTTCTGCTCGTACTCCTTGCGCAATCGCTCACATTGCAGTCGCAGTTCGTCGCGCAGTTGTTCCTTGGTCGGTGTGGCCTGAAGTGAGGTAGTATCCACTTCCGAGGGATCCTCATCCTCGGCCACCTGTTGCTGTCTCATGGGCGTGGGAGTGGGAGTAAGACTGCTGCGCTTTAGAGCTTCCTCGCCCATCTGAACTGCTGCGGCTGCCTGCTGCTTACGGCGTTCGATTTCCGCTTTCAGAGCCAGAATACGATCGCGTTCCTTTTGCAAACTGGCTGCCTCGGCACGCAGTTCCGAAGTGACATCGTTTAGAGCAAATACGCGCTGGGCAATCTCCTCCGGCAACTCCTTTTCCATACTGGTCCTCTCCTCACTACGTCGCTCCAGTGAGCCACCCATGCTGGGCGTGCTCTCCTCGATCTGTGTCACCGTGTTCAGCATGCCCTTCAGTCTGGCCATCTGCGCCTTGAGTGCTTCGATGTCCGCCGTCTTCTGGTTGATCATCGCCTGAGCATGGAGTGCCCGTTGGGCTGCGTTTGCTGCTTCTTGACGCATGATTGGCACGTTTCTCTGGTACTCAACAGGAACCACTCGCTCCTTGGCTGGAGCTGGAGCTGCAACTGGAACCGGAACTGGCTTTGCCGGAGGCGTGGGAGTCTCCTCCTTGATTACTCTTGCTGTTTCTCTTGCCGACTCCCTGGCCGTGCGGTTGATGCTGTTCAATTCATCCACCAGGTTGCGCATATCCTCACGCTGAGTGCGCAGCGATTCCAATTTCTCTTGGAGCGCTTGCTGCTCGGCCAGGATCTCGGGACCATCGTCTCCTAGCACGGTGCTCAGTTCGTTCTGGTTGTGGATAAAGGCGGTGAGATTCTTCATGCGCCCCACAAGCGAGGCCATGTCATCCTGTACCTGCTGCACGGACTCGTACTTGGGCGCCTCTCCTCCATTGCTGTTGTGGGGCAGACGGTCAGCCTGCTGGCGCAGCTGCTCCATTTCGCTGAGGTGGGACTTTGCCAGGTTTTGGATGTGCAGCAGCTTGGCCTGCTCGTCCTGCAGGTGCTGCATGTTCCTGTTGGAGGCCTCCAGGCGCTGCTGCAGCTCATCGAAACTGGGCGTGGTATCAGGTGTTGGTGTCTCCAGGACGCTGTGCAGGGACTGGATGGACTGGGCGCGGTTGTCGCTCATCTGGTTGAAAAAACCAACTTGGAAGTTAGAAGTGAGGAAAAAGAGTATCTTTATAATCTTACCTCGCTTAATGCGACATCCTCCAGGCTGGTCGAATTGACTACGCCCTCGTCCTGCTCGGTTGGGTTTATTTCGTGAACCATACTGTTGATTTGCTAAAAAGAAAAATAAGTTTACTTATTAAAAAAGAGAAAATTCTAGTTGAAGCCCCTAAATTAATTTATTGGTCATTTTTTAATACTAAGAGTAATTCAATTGTAACTTAACCAATTGTTTTTAAAACATATGCAAATTTCTTTTTATATTAAAGTATACTCACCTCTGTTAAATTTGCACTCGACTGTTGTCTTCTGCTGTTTAGGTTCTCGTCTAACTCCAGTAGGGAACGTAACACCTCAACCTGGGAGCGACCTGCTTCGATTCTGGGGCCTAGTGATTGCACACCTAAGAGGCGGTGAACGAGTTGTTGCAGTCCTGCGGCGGTCAGAGTTGGCGGTTGCTCCTCGTTGCCACTCAAGTGACCGTTTCCGTTGCTGGTGGTTGCGTTTGGTATGACCACGCCTACTGTCGCATTCGGGGGCGTCGACTGACGCAGTCGCAGCAAGGCTGACGAAGGTGCAGGGGCGCCTGTACCAGCAGACGATGACGAGGATGGCTGATGCTGGACCCTCTGAACTGGACGCACGGGGAATCGGTAGCGCTGCTGCTGTTCCTGTAATTGCTCTGCAACGGAAAATAGGAAACATCAGTTTAGGTCTAGAACAGTGTGGGCTGCGGACTACATCATCTCAGTGGGCGTTTATTTTCGTGCGCATCTTATTTATAGACCATGAACTGGCGCACTGATCGTTGTGTGGGCCATGCCGATCCATTGGCCAGGTACCGATATTGGAAATTGCTCAATGAGATGTGTATTCCTTGAACTTTTTTTTGACATTTACCAGCTGAATCGTAGTTGTTCTGCTCGGCGGCCAGTTGCCTCAGTGTGTCGCGCTGCTTTTGCTGTCCTGGTGATCTGGTTTCCTTGGTAGACAACTGCTGCTCTGCTGGAGATCGATTCTTGCCGTTCGTGATGCGGGCTCGCTGAAGCAGATCCTTGAAGCAACAGCAAACAAAGGTTAGCAATAAGATGAGCACGAGTAGGGCGGTAATGTTTCTGCTTTTAGGTCTATATATATATATCTCTCTAGATATATATATAATCGTGCACTGGCCGTTCGAAATTCGTTGTCCGCTGTGTCTGCGTTTGCTTTCGCTACTGAACCAGCGGAAAAGAATTTTCGCAGGCCAATATGAGTGTGAAGTGTATTTATAAATCAAAGAGAAAGGAGCTTCTTTCTCTTCTAGAAGATTTGCTCACATTCAGTGTTTTCAAAGTCTCGTGCTGCAGTGGTTCCACAAAGTCCAAGTCCGGTTCGCCCAGATGCTCCTGCTGTCGGCGAGAGCGGGCCGATCTGCTCCCTGCCGCGGACGCAGTTACTCCGGAAGAGGGTGCTCCGTTTGTGGGCGTTTGTTGTTTGGGCACGGCGCCGGTTGCCCCGCCCACCGAATTGTTGTTGTTGATGCTGTTGCCGCTGCTGCTGCGTGCACTGGCATTGCCTTGCTCCGCAGCTACTTTGGGCGGCGGCGCCATTATATACGATAAATTGTTTTTTTATATATAAACTTTTGTGTATAAAAAACAGACGCTAGAAAAAAATTTTCGCTTTGCTTTGCCCACTTTGACAGCTGTTTTAAACCAGGGTTGGCAGCCAGTGGAATAGCCAACTGAGACAGGGTCGCTCAGCTGGGCGGTCTATCGATATCGATACATGTAACTGCCAAATTTAAAATAATAATTTTGAAAATTTTAAAGCTTACGTTTTTTAGTCTACGGGTAGTTTTTTAACTTTACTTAACATCTTAATTGCACTTTCTAAGTTTACACTGAATTTTTCCACAAAAGAAATGCTTATACGGAAAAGAAAGAAAGAAAGAATCTTTATATGGTACTTCCACTTTGGTAACCCGCAAGGGTAAACCATAAAAACATATTCAAAGTTTAAATAATCGATTGGGAGCAATAATTATATATTTATAAGATAAACTGGGGTTTTTTATAATTGTATAATAACATCGTCTGATTTTCACATGATATGACTAGAACCCGTGAGTGTTTTCAGTGCAGCTTTCACTGCTTTCCCTGTTTGCGCTGAATAATGTCCTCCTTGAGAGCCCGTATGCGATCCCGCTCCTCCCGCAGACTCTCCGCCTGGCCACGAAGATCGCTGGTGAAGTCCGTAAACATGTTGAGCATGGAGTTCAGGAGTTCCGCATTGTCGGGAGCAGGGGTCGATGCACTGGAACCGGCAACAGCCTCTTCAGCCTCCCCAACTTCACTCGCCACCCGGACTTCAGAGGTGGTGGTCTGCCGCCTGGTCTGAACGGAGGAACTGGATTGCACCTGCACCGACTGCCTGGTGGACATGTGCTGCTCAATTAGCTTGGTGGTATCCACCATGTTCTGTACTCGCTTAAACTGGGCCTTAAGGTTAGCGATCTCGTTCAGCTTCTCCTGCAGATAACTGGCCTGCTCCTCCTTGTCCTCCTCGCTGCCCTCTTCCTGGGCAGCTGATGTGGCCTCCTCTGAAGCGGGATCAGCAGGACAGGATGAGGACACTGCTTCCGGCTCCGCTGGAGCTTGCGACTCTTGGGTTTTCTCCTCTTCTCCGGCGGATTGCCTTAGCGTTTGGCGCTGGGCATTCAGGAGTGTAAGTTCGGCCGCTCGCAAACGCAAGGTCTCCATCTCCTCCAGCAGCTGGCGATGCTCCTCCTGCATTTCCTGCAGCTGCCGGTTGGATGCTGCCAGGCGCTGGAGATAAATGAAAACCATTTTAATATTTTATTTCCGCTTTTCTAAATATGAAAATTTAATTTATATAATAAAAGTCAAACAAAACTAATCGGTTAACTTCCTTGTATTACTCACATTGTAAAATTTAAAGACTTATTTGTTGGGTTAAAGCAAGTAGTTAGTTAACTTAAATTAGAAAGATTTAACTTTTCGGATAGAGAACTATTTTACAATGTGTCTTTTGTAAAAATCTTTTCGTGGAAACATCTAGACAATTTAAACAAGGAGAGCATATAAATAATTATATACGCGATGCAAAATACCTGGCCCAATTATTTCATTGTTGCCAGAAATAATTGGAGATCAGCCTTTGTTGGGTGTCATATAACATTTTAAACTCAAAGAGTCCCTAATGAACTCATTTTTGTTATTATATATTAAAAAACAATTTTTCTAAATACTGATCTTATTCCGATTTGCTAGATTCCAGCTTACATACCTCGCTCAAGGCGGCATTGTCCCCATTTTGGGGTCTGTTCAACTCGTTGACCATTTTCTAGGTGCTTGAAGAGAAGAGGGAAAATTTGGTGTTATATACATATATCGCACATTGATGTTTTTTTGAATACAAACAAAGGCCCACCGCAAGGCGCTGTCTATAAATAAATGCCTCTTTGTTAAATTGTATTTTCAATATGACTAGTGTCAATCACTTGGAACTTTTGAAGACAACGCCACAATATGCAATTATGCAAACTTACACAACAAACTAAAACTATGGTTCCCAGAAATTTCTTTTAGGAATATGTATTTATTCAGATACGATCCTCACGCGATGGGTTGTGCGCAGAGAGATGCCAATGTTTCGACTGAATCGAAAAGCCGAAAGCGAAAATATTTTCAAACGATTCCGTGTGCTCGTAGATTTTTGGGAACCAGGCGGCAAGCGTTTCAGAAACGATTTTCAATAAATAGAAAAATAAACACACCTCCTTTAAATCAACATGCTTTAATATATGTTCAGTTTGGAGGATCACAAAGAGATGGTTTCCTTTTTCAAAAATAATAGAAATGGATAGAAAACTTTTTTGATTAAGTAGTAATGAGAATGAACCTTACATGAAAATGGTGAGCTAAAATTTCACGCCCATGAGTCACTTGTTCTTTTCCCAATTAATTTGTCACTTAAATGTTAAACATCGATGCTGTGATAAGATAATCTTTGATTTTTTTGTTTAAAGGCAAATTTCCATGAAGGAAGCAAGCAGTTGTTTTGAGAAGCTGATGATGAGTGGAGGTATGCCAATAGAAACCGGAATTCAAAAATTCTAATACTTATCTTTTTTGCAGAAATGTTGGTTTTTATCTGTCTGCTTGCGTACTTTTGCGTAGTGCAAGTAAATACTGAAGATTTTGATATCTCCACAACTACTGATAGTTCTGCGGAAACGATCTCTACCACATCCGGTGGGGAATATAGTAATGGTTTGATCATTGGAAATCTCAGTCTTTGCGGTAATGTGGCGGATAATGTATTTCTTCCATTTGTGGGGGATTGCAATAGGTACTACCTTTGTCGATGTAAGTTGAAAACTGAGATACTTTTTTATTTAATTATTTAATTTTTGGATTATATATTTGACAGCTGGTCAAGCCATAGAACTCCAGTGCGAATGGCCCTATGAGTTCAATGCCAAAAACCAGAGTTGTGTGCATCCTGGTCAGGCTTACTGTTTACCCACCTGCAAAGCCCTGACTTTCAGCACATTCAGCTACCAGCGAACTTGCACAAAATACGTGCTTTGTTACTACGGTCATCCTGTTTTGAGGCAATGCCAGGATGGCCTACAGTACAACTCCGAGACCGATCGGTGTGACTTTCCCCAGAACGTTGATTGTGTGGAGTCCGAGTGCTCCATCTACTACAATGCCTACCATCTGCGCTATGTTCCCAGCAAAGTATCCTGCGAGAAGTACTTCCTCTGCGGCAACGGAATCCCCAGGGAGCAAACCTGCACTCCTGGTCTCCATTTCAGCACGAAATGCGATTGCTGCGACATTCCATCGAAGGCGGGTTGTCAGGTGGGATCAAAATAATTTCCATTTCAATTACTATTCCGATTGATATCCCTTTTATTTAGATTCCATTTGAACAGAGGAAGGTTCGGCGATACTCTCGACTCCTACCTAGAACTACTGATGGAATTTGCCCTCCAGATGGAGTACACTTTTACGCCCACGAATCACGCCGAGATGCTTATTACTACTGCTTCTTTGGTCATGGTCTGATCTTGGAGTGCTCTGAGGGTCTGTGGTACGATCCCAAGGTTCAGGAGTGCCGCGAACCCCAAAATGTGGGCCTTTAATGCGGTCAAAATAAAAAAAAAATTGAATTAAAATAAATTGCAAATTCTGAACTTTATTTAAAGCGATTAATTCAAATGCCGCGACTGTATTCAAAAACTCTAAGTCTCGACAACCCAAATTTTTTCTAATGCAAATAAAGATTTGATTTAGAAACGTTGTCTGTGCTTCCCGAATTAAATTCTAAAAATTGAACTTCCATAACTCCAATAAAGGATATACCACTACTTAAAAAAATTTTAACATTTTTTTAAATATTGAAGACAAAGGATATTTATTGCGTTTCGATTAGACCTCTACGAACTGTGGTTCCCGGCACTCTCCATGCTTGGAATCGAAAACCAGACCAGGAGTGCAATCCAGGATGACTCCGCGTCCATTTAGGCAGTAGTAGTACGCATCCTGGCGTTTCGGGTGGCCAATAAAGTGGGATCCCTTCGAAGGACACTTGATGTCCGCACTACGTGGAGGAGCTCGGGCAAAAGGCAGGATATTCCTCTGAAGGGTTTCCACCTAAAAGAAGTAAATCTCTATCTTAAGATTGCTCCCAGGAAATAGAAGAAACCCAGAAACCCACCGTGCAGTTGACCCTCGATGGGAAATCGCAACTCTCGGTCTTTGAATTGTACTGCAGACCACTGGAGCAATTCTGCACATTCGGTAGTCCATCCAAACACACGTAGTACTTGTCGCAACGCGCCTTGCTGGCAATGTAAACGATGGCGTCTGGATTGTTATCCCGGATGCACAGGTTGTCCACACAGTCCACGTACTGCGGATAGTCACAGCGATCGGTCTGGGCATTGTACTGGAGTCCATCGGAGCACTGCCGGATCACCGGTGTTCCATCGAAGCAGAGCACGTACTTGGTGCACGTGCGATCGTAGTTGAAGGAGCCCAATCCTCGCGCCTTGCAGGATGGAATGCACTGGACATCAATAGCGTCCAAGCACTCCTGACTTTTAGCATCGAAGTAGAAGCTGGTAGGACATTCACGCGGAATGGCAATTCCACCTTTAAGGCAAAGAAGTATTGGAGTTATCCAGAATAAACTAGGGTTATAAAAATTGCCACACTCACTCATGCAAAGGAAGTACTTGGAGCAGTTGCCCACGTGGGGGACGAACATATTGTCAGCCACATTGGAGCAAATATTGACGTCCCCATCTGCAGCTTCGCAACTTCCGATCAGGACAACCAGGGCCAAAAGGGTCAGGCGAAACAACACTAGGGAATAGTTTGGTACTTAGGTTCACTTGTTTTTCCAGCTCATTCATCTACTTACTTTTTGCCTTCAGTTTTCTCCTCTAACTATCGATTCAGTAAAAAGAAACCCTCCATTTATAGGTAAACCTTTTTGGCATTTCATCTCTGGCGTGTTTAATTTCCCTGCGAATTCCGAATCTTATCAGCTGTGGATGCATGTTTAAAGGTAGTTATTGGATGGCGCTTCAAGCTCATTAAAATTCGACAGGTTGAGATAGCGTTCTTGAACAAAAGTCAATCTGAATATTGTCCTAATCAAACCCTTTGAATTTTACATCACTGATGATCATTAAGGAACACGTGTAAGGATAAGTAATCTTTAATTTGTATCTAGTAATGGATCTTTAAACATTCACTTTTTCACTGTAACAAGTGCTTTAAGTTAGCAGAGAATTATAAGATACGATTTTCTCAACTTGAATTGAAATTAATCATTGATGTCAACAACTACGAAGTGGGCTTCTTAGGTCAATAATAGTCTGCAAGAATCCTGGCAGCTCAGAAAATGTTTTATATTGAAATACCATAGTTTAGTTTATGTTGCGCAATAGTGGATATCACGTTTAAAGTACTCGAAAACTCCAGAGCTCTTATCTTAAAAGCATGCAAGATATAGAAGTTGCAAATAAGTGGTTATCAGACTTTTTAATAATGGCTGGAGGAGATCCACGAGTTCTGGGAATCACTCTGTCCAAAGTATTTTAAGTTATCTCTAAGTTTGGTGGCGACAAATTGAAAGATGAAATGTTTGGCGAATATATGGTATTTTCCTAGTCGTGTGCCGAAATTAGCAAAGTGATAAGTTGGCAAGAAGTCATTAGGCGACTGCAAAGATTCGATATAAAATGGATATGTTTCACTATGAGAGCAAACAGTTGGGTGGCACATGCCAAGCTCTCCAGGAGTAAGTTACTCGGAAATTGTTTTCTATCCATTTAATGGCAATTTCATTAACTCCGCAGTGAAGTGTCTGATATTTGGTGTTCTATTGGTGGTCTTCTTGATGTCCAATCGGGTTTGGGCCGATGATGATCTCGTTGTGGCTCCTGGTCCAGATGATGAAGATCGCGATGGAGAAGATGTTCCAGATGAGGGTGTATACGACATGTACAAGAATACCAAGATCAATGTTTGCAACAATGTGGTCGACGGGGTGTACCTTCCTTATGTGGGCGACTGCGATAAATATATATGGTGTGAAAGTAAGTTAAATTGTTTTTTTTCGTTCAAATAAATGTATATGTACTCCTATTGTACCGGAGATCTAATTAAGTAGAAGATTAACTATCATATGATTTTTAGATAACACAATTAAAAAAGTTGGCAGCTGTGGAGAACTAGAAAAGAACACTCCCACCCTGTGCCTCGAAGCAAACAAGACTTGTGAACTGGGATACGACCCCGTACTCCAGATATGCACCTATATAGAGGATGTGCAGTGCCTGCCCAGCTGCGAGTCGTCTCGTCTGAGTAGCTTCTGCTACGATAATACCTGCACCAAGTACGTGCTCTGCTACTACGGACAACCCGTCCTGAGGGAGTGCCAGGATGGACTCCAGTACAACAACGTCACCGATCGCTGCGACTTCCCCGAGTACGTGGACTGCGTGGCCAACGACTGCTCGGCCACCTTCCAGCCGGAGGACATCATCTACCTGGCCAGCAAGGCCTCCTGCAGCAAGTACTTTGTCTGCTCCAATGGACATCCTTGGGAGCAGGAGTGCGCCCCCGGCTTGGCCTACAATTCCGAGTGCAAGTGCTGTGACTTTGCCAAGAATGTTAACTGCACGGTAAGTGAAATGGTTTCTTTAAAATCGAATTGAAAATTGATAAAAGTTAGATAAGGTTTCTGGGAACACGGTATTTCTTAGTCATTACGTAAGAATTAATATCAATTGAATTAATGTCTGTTATTTTAAGATTTTTTTACATTTCTACATAAAGCCAAAACTAAAACCACCGAATTAATTTCAAGATCGATGCTGCAGCTAGGAATATAATGCCGTATTCCCGTTCCCCATTGCGGCGTGCTGACATTGAGTGTCCCCAGGTGGGAGTTCACTTTTATCCGCACAAGAGGCGCCGGGATGCATACTACTACTGCGTAGAGGGTCGCGGAGTGACCTTGGACTGCACCCCGGGTCTCCACTACGATCCCAAAGTGGAGGAGTGCCGCAAACCGGAATATATCGGTGCCTAACGGAAGTTTTGCCAATAAATATTTACAAACAGTCTTTGCCTTCGGTGTTTTGATTTTCAGAATTTTATCTTAAAATTCTCAGCTTAAATATAGATAAATATCAAATACCAAAACATAAAATGTTACCAAAAATTGGGATAGAATTAAATAGAATTGGGATAGAAATAGATAGAATTTAAGGGGGAAAAAAACAGAACTAATGTAATTGGTTTTGCTTTCATAAAAAACCTCTAGATAGAACAAACATTCTTTTAAAAGAACTTCATACTTTTGGCGGAAAATTCAAAATTTTGCCGACCTGTTTACAATGTCGAATTCGAAGGGCGCATGTGTCGTGCAGCCACCGTGTTTTGAAGAAGAGCGGCAGAGAGCTGCCATTCATGCTCTTCTGCCACATACAGAAAGCAAAAACAAAGCGCTGTCCGCTGGCAAAAATAAGCAATAAGGAAAAAAACGCCACCCAAGGGGGTGGTTAAAGAGTGGTCTGCGAAACTCATGAAAGTGAAAACGAGCACGTCGCTGGGCCAGCCAACTGCATTCACACATTCAGTTGGCTGCGAGTCCTTGCGCCGTTCGAATCGCTGGCAAATCAGCACCGCCCATCGTCCATCGTCCGTTGTACACCACCCACCACCCACCATAGCCCACCTGCGTCTCGACCCGCAAGGTTGGCAAAATACAGTTATTCGAGCGCGAGTCCGCGGTTTGTGGACTGAATTGAATTGAATTCAATTCAAGCTGCATGTCGTGTGAGTCCTTCGAGTGACGAGCTTTGCACTATAAAGGATATTTATTACATTTACCAGAGCCAAAGTTCGCGTGTCTTTTTGTGTGTGTTTGTCGTCGTGTCGGGTCAGTTGAGCGTTCAAGGACTCTGGTGCAGCAAATACAAAATATCAAGAAAACCAGTGCCAGAAACAACAATATGTGTGCAATAAAGGCGAGAAACGTGACAGCAACGTGCCAATAGTGAAAACCATTGAAAACCTGAAAGCTGAACACATTTGAGAGCCCGAGAAGGCGAGAAAATATTGCAGGTAACAAAAAAAAAAAAAAAAAAAAAACGCGTGGTGCACTTGAAAACAACCAACACACATTTGCAGACAGAATCGCATGCATACAGCGCATTGCTCATACGCAGCGTACGCCATCAAGTGGGCAGGGATTGTGTTCGTTTTTTCATTTTCTTTTTTTTTTTTGGCCTTTTGTCGGGACGACAGACAGACAGTGAGACAGTCGGACAGACAGACAGACTGTCGGTCTGTCGGACTGGCAGGCAGTCACTCAGTCGGTCCTCACATTATTCAGCCAGAGTAACACCCACCCTCCTGCAAAGGCACTCGAATGAGACAAATTCAGTTCCCGCCAACGAAAAGAGCGAACGGCAAAGGTTAATGGCAAAAACAAACCATCCGAGTGAGAGTAAAATGGCAAAAAGGGGTGCTTAACCAGCGCCTGCCTTAAAGTTTACAATTTCTGTTTTGTTTTTGGCATCTTTGCCCAATGACGCATAGGAATCATCATCCGGCGGAGGTGAGGAACAATGACTGGGAACAACCAGCGGCGAATATAAATGTCTGGAATTTCATTTATGCAATGGTCAGGCGGTTGGGATAGCTCTGCTTCCCGAAAATGTTCTTATTTTTTGGGGAATTCCGTCCAATAAACATTTTGGTTTGGCTTTCCGGCGTGTCATCTCCTTTGAATTCAGTCAAATCGTTAAGTCAATAAACTCACATGCAATTGTTTATAATATTCATTTTGCAAAATAAATGTGGGATGATCAAACATGTTTGGATTATAAAGAAAATCATTTCTTATTAACATTGCTTTAAAAATCGCTCCATTTAAGTTACATTTTCTATTAAAAAGTTTAAAACTAAATAAGATCCGTTTAGATTTCCTTTTTGATTTGAACTTTTCCTCTGCTGAAAACCAACTTCGAGTGAGAACATCCGCTTAGTCAACTGTTTCCGTGGTGTAGCGGTTATCACATCTGCCTAACACGCAGAAGGCCCCCGGTTCGATCCCGGGCGGAAACAGGTGACACCAACTTTTTGTAGACTTTTTTACTAGCTTGGAAATGTTTTTTTTTCAGTCAGGTTTACAGTAGGAATACCTAATACCATTATAGATTACTTTGTAATAAAGGATCTGATAATTACAACAGCGTTATCTCTAATTAAACTTTATATAATGGAACCAGAACTTTTTTATTGTTAATAAATAATATATATTTCCTCAAAATGTACATTAAGATGAACTTATAACTTATATTAAAAAACTTTTTTATTAAAGTATCTAGTACAGAAAACCTCTGGAAGATGTATTATACAATTTTACTTCAAAAAATATTAAACTAAAAAATTTAAAGCAAAAAAATTATTTACATCTGTTTCCGCCCGGGATCGAACCGGGGGCCTTCTGCGTGTTAGGCAGATGTGATAACCGCTACACCACGGAAACAGTTGAAACTACGGCGGCCCAGAGGTCAACTTCAGCAACCTCAGCTGGCAACAGGCCAAAATTAAAACGGGTTCCGTGAATGAAATCCGAAAGTGTTATTGTATCTATTTAAGTGATTTCTGTGTGGAATGTTTCAAGGAGACCCAATGATCGGGCAGTTTGCCATTGTTGATGGTTTTAAACTCAGCGAGCGGCAGGGCGGGGCTGATAATAGAATTATTATAAGGTGCGCTGAGATAGTGATTTATATAGTGTGTAAATACTGATTATAAAAAAGCGAATGGGCATTCTTTGTTGAAAGACTCTTTCCACTACATCTCCCGTGGCCAAACTAGAAGTTTATTACCCAGAAAGGAAACAACTTTAGTGCCCTCAGCTTAGACAATGTCAATGCCCGAGTTAGTTCCGCACAAATCTTGACCAGCATCGGGGCAAATCAAGCTGAACTCTACCCCAAGTGGCAAGCAAACTAAATGGTTGTAATCAGGGTGGCAGGAGCAGAAAGCATTGAACCCCAGCTGAAAGGGACAATGGGGGTGCCTCAAAAACAAACTGAAATCCGAGTGGCGCCAGGCGAGAAATAGAAACGAAATGAACCTATCAAAAGGTTGTCAAAATGTCTCTTTTAAATATGTATGTTCATTTTATTGTCCTGCCCCGTGCTCGAGTACTTATTTATTCGCACTCAGTTGCTCTAGCATTGTGTTGTGTAACTCTGCTCGAAGATGTTGACAGCCATTGAACTTTGAACCTTGCTGCCAAGCAGAGCAGGAAAGTTTCCACGAAATAAAAGTTATTTTATTGTGCGGTTGATTTTAATGGCTTTTCGGCGCACGGTGCGTATGTGTACTTGATTGTTTATGCGGCACGGCAAATCGTCTGTGGGATAAATTAAAAAATTCATAATTTTTGCCGCTGTCTTCGTTGATTGGCTAACACCACGGAGACCAAAACACAGACGACGAAGCCGCAGGGACAGTTCAACGAACAGCTAAGCGCGTTAAGAACCGAAAATGCAAACACCAGGCACAATGGGACGCATCGTGGCTTTTACTCTTTGTCAAAACACTGGCAAGAACAGAGAAAAGTAAGCGTCATAATCCATCTTCGAATAGTTCGCGAACCCAAAGTTTTACCTCCTTGGTGGGTTTCCCAAAGCACAAGGCAATCAAACCAGGGGTCACAACTTAAAAAGGTAATAAATATAATTTAAATAAAGTATAAAAAAACACTTTTTGCAACCATGGATAGTGAGCTCTTGAAAACACTGCGAAGTAGTTAATTTATTATTTTTGAAGCTCCCAGTTCCCCCTTTTTATGTACGCCCCTGCCTGGCCATGTCCTTTTCTAATACCACCTCACTCCAAACTCTGTCTGTGTATTTTGGCGCGCTGGGGTCCTTGAGGTCGTGTTGGTGTTTTAGGATGTTTTGGATGCGGCTGATGCCAATGACACGGGAAGTGAAAGCGTTCAATGAATGTTTTACTTTTCGGGCGGGTTCCTTGACCAGCCAGCGAAGGCAACCTTTGTTCCTTGTTGCACCTTCGAACAGGGAAGCACAAAGAGGAAATCCCAAACCGGGTTCCAGATGGGGGATTTTTAGCAGACAGAGGGGCAGAATCCTGAAATGCGATGCGCACGTTTCCTGTTTTAGCTTTTGGGGAAAGGGAAAATAAAGGAAAGCGGGGAAACGGGGAACGATTCCCTTCCGTCTGGCAGACACAAAGCCAAATGAGTCAGATGCGCTTTGTCTAGTCAAGGATTGTTCCATCCCCAACCTAAGCACACAACTTGAACTTCAAATAAGTTTGCAGCACTTAATGCCGACTGTCTGTCTGCCTGCACTCAAAAAATGTGTATTCTAGACTTCTTCGAACTTGAAAATGTTCTTTAAACTTGAAAAATATTGTAAGAAAACATTAATACATTTAAGTGCAAAAATTAAAGTGTAATATTAAAAAAGTTTTTGTCATTGAAGTAATAAGCCATGGATTAAACAACTGCAACACTTAAGGCAATAATAGAAACAATTAAATAAATTGCCTTTAACAAGTTTTTTACTAATACTGAAAAACATAACATAGCATATATTAATTTATACTGAAGCTTGCTATTAAGCTTTAATTGCTTTTTTAATGTTTTCGTGTTGCACTTTTTAAATAATAATACCATATTGACATGTTTATTCATCCAGACTTCCACTTAATATACATTTAATCTATTTCAGTTTAATTAGTTAGCTCTTCCCCTGATCACAATGCATTTCTGGATTGACAAGCGATCTCAACAGTGCGGATTTGGACGCTCCCGCGTGGCGGCTTCTTTATCCCACGCTGGCAGCGGACTGAGCTATGGACATCCGCCACGAAGGACCAAGTCGACCAGCTGCAGTGGCAACAATGCCGGTGGCGTCGGACAGGGGCAGGCCATGCCCCCGGTGCACCGATCTCTGCCCCAGACGCCCTACGATCTCCACCAGCCGGGAACAAGTCGCCAGTCGTATGGCAACAATAATTCCCAGCATGGCCAGCATCAGCAGCAGCAACACTTGCAGCAACATTCCAGCGGTGGCAACAGCAACAACAACAACTTGGCTGCCACCGGTACAACAACAACTGCCAGCAACAACAACAATGCCAGTGGAATAGCCTCCTCGGCAGCAGTTCTCACCGGAAGCGGCACCATCGTGCCCCTTGTGGCACGTGGCTCGCACTACAGTCACCACGGCAACACGCGCTACCAGCCGAGGACGCAGCAGCAACTGTTGCACCAGCAGCAGCAGCAGCACCAGCAGCAACATCAACAGCAACACCAGCATCAACAGCAGCAACATCAACCGCAGCAGCAACACTACAGCTATCACCATCCGCAGTTTGGCAACATGGCGGTGCCCGTGCGACATTACGATGCACATCAGCAGCAGCAATATTCGAGCAATGTCTATGCGTAAGTAAAATATAACATTACAATAATAACAATCAAGCTTTAATCAGATCAATTTTTACATGAAATATTGGAAAGTATTTCTAAAAGAAATGTAAAATGATTAGGAATATACAAGTTCCATTTTAAAGAACTTAATGCTTTAACTACTAAACCTTTTTTTTTAACATAAGTATTTACTGTCATTTTCTGTAGAAAATTAACAATTTCTGTAATCAATTAAATTCGACTCTATGGAATTTTCATATTTTTTAAACGACAAACTTATTGAAATATTCAGTAGTGTTTGCAATTGAATAATGTATGATTCTCAAAATTTAAGAAAAGCGTTTTATTTGTTTCCCTCCGAAGTTAAGATTATTTTGACTAACAATCGAATCCTTATTGCAGGGACGATGCGTACAGCGCCTACCACCACACCGGCCACCAGCAGCACAGCAGCAACCACTCGACCAGCGGCAGCAACAACCATCGACAATCGAGCGCCTATGCCACGCCGCGTCGCCACAACTCCAGCAACGAGTTCCGACAACAGGCGGTGGCCACATTTGTGGCAGTGGCTTCTGCCACGGCAGCCAACGCAGCAGCCGAGTCAGCTAATCCGGCGCCAACTGTTGCCGCTGCACCGGCGACAATGGCAACCAGCAACCAGCTGCAGCAGCAACACCATGCGTTGCTGCAACACGCGGACTCGCAACTGCTGCCCAGCCACCTGAAGTGCGGCATGTGTGCCTCCTTAGTTTTGGCCTCCGTGTTTGTGGCAGGCACCAAGTTCTACTTCGATCACCAGGGAACCGGCCTGGAGGTGCTGATCTTCTGCGCCTTCTCGGCCACCTTCTTCCTGGCCGCCTGTTTGGTCAGTCTCTGCAGGATTCCCAAGGGGATGCTCTCCACCTCCAATCGCTCGGATGCCCGGGCAGCTGTGTGCCACAGTCGCGGTGGAGTGAATTCATCCCTAACAGGAGCGGGATCGGGAACGGGAGTGAACCGCTCCGTTGGCTGTTTGCTGGAGATGAACGAGGTGCGGTATCTGGAGGAGCAGCAGGTGGCCGCCGTGGACGGGACGGCGGCCACGGCTGGACCACCGCCCTATCATATAGCCATCTTGCTGCCGCCGGAACAAACGCCGGCGAATCTGGGCAAAACGCTTCCGGTGGATGAGACGCCGCCGCCTTCGTATGATAAGATTGTCGTTTAGGCCGTCGAGGAATTGAGCCAAGCCCTCGATGGTTGCACAATGCCAAGTCTTTTGCTCAATATTTTTCTAACAAAGAGATATCACAGTTTATATGAACATTTACACGGCATTCGTATATATATATAAAGATACATATATATATCAGATAAACATATATGCATACATGAATATCTACTTTTAGGCTCCGAGTAATATTTTTACACTTTCTATGCCTCGTTCTAGAACTCAAACTCTTCCACACAAAAAACCCGAACATGTCATATATATTCTACTGTCATTTTTGTTCTGTGATATGCTCAAGAGATCAAGAAATCATAAGCTATAGTGACCGCGAGATCAATGTGCGTTAAACCATTAGATACAAACACAAGAAGCCAGTGCAACGAGAAAATATGTAGAAATAGCTGATACAGAAAATTAAGAGTCAATCAGCAGTATTAGTAGGCAGTTAAGTAATAAACTAACCAATCAAATGCCCAATTCTCCTACAAAATACCAAAAGAGAATGCAATATATTTAGTAATTATATTAAATAAAGAGATCTTAAATGATTTATAATATTGTTTTACTGCGGAAATGCATTTTGTGCAAGAGAGTGGCATTCACCTAATCCGTTTTTGAAGCTAAATAATCGGGTTAAAAAATGTTGACTTTATAAAACCATTCAGTGGAAAACCAATATATCCACTACACTATTCCGATCTTTCTTGTTTTCAAATGTTGTTTATTATAAGTACGAACAGGTTGGGCGAGATAATTTGCATTTTGTTCTCACCTAACTTTTTCGAATATAGTCTGTTTATATACCAACCTCAGTTCGTTCGAAATAGTTTAGCTGATTAAATCGAATCATGCCGCAGGCCAAACTCAAGTTGAGTTCTCACGATCAACAGGTGCTGGATTCCATCTTCAATCCCCTGGAGCTCATCAGTCCACAAACCAATGCCTTTGTGCCCGCTGAAGCCGATCTAAAGGATGTGGAGACGGACACTGAGGCCATCAGGGCTGCCAAAGACCTGGAGATTCAAGCAATTGCCTTGTCTGAAAAGGGAGAGTTGGATGAAGCCCTCAAAATATTCCAACAGTCACTTAATGTGGCTCTCAGGGCATCCGTGCTGAATAATAGAGCTCAAACACTTCGCTTGGCAAAACGCGATGAGGGTTTGTAATGTTACTCAACCACTTTTATTCTCTCTTCTATATAATTTAAATTTAATTTAAAATTCGTGTTTGAGTTTACGTAATTTTAAACATCTAGTTATATATTTTAGAGGCTCTGGAAGACTTGAATAAAGCCATCGAACTGGCCAACAATCAGCAGACCCGCACCAAGTGCCACGCCCACTGTCAGCGAGGAGTTTTATATCGCAAACTTGATAATTTAGATGCGGCACGCTCAGATTTCGAGGCAGCTGCACAGTTGGGCAGTAAATTCGCCAGAGATCAGGTATTACAATAATTTATTTTAAAAAAAATTTCTCTAATAACCTTTACTCTTTATTTTAGCTGGTGGAAATAAATCCCTTTGCAGCACTTTGCAATCAAATGCTTCGCCAGGCATTCGATCAACTGAAATAAAGTTAATGTATTTGTGTGAATGCAAAAAACCTGTTAAAATCTTTGTTAAATTTTTAATTCTAAAGCGCGCATAAATTTTTGGTTCAATGAAGTTGTTAAATGGTTTAATATAAAAAGGTTTCCTTAATATGATAATTTGATAAAGAATCGGTGAGAAGATCACACCCCATTTTGCAAGAAACTTCATAGTACTTATATTTATTTTGTAGCTCTCGAAACGTTCACTGTTTTTTTTTAGTTTTCGTTTTTCATTTCTATTGTTGTTTCTTCATTGGCTCACTTAATGGTCGTAAATCCGGCGATGAATCAATCCCGCACCACTTCGCGGAACTTCCTACGCGAAAATCGAATCAGGGTTTCCCAGAACTACCAATTGCCCACGGCATCCTCTTTGGCCAGACGCTGTGGTCCAGATAAAAAAGTTTTAGTCAAAACTCACCGGCCTTCGATAGGTAAAATACAACAAAGAAGTGAAAAAAGTAGTAAGTCCTTCTCGTCTGAGAAAGAAATCCAAACGGAGGATATAAGCGATGAGCGATTTCTCAGTTCAGCATTGCTTAAGTGCTCTGAAAAGTCCCAACCTCGAAGTGAGGGTGATGACCAGTCGAATGATAGAGGAGAGCCATTCTTGGGCCAAGGATATCCTTTGCGACGCTCTGCATCCAATTTCGAGCTGGGAAAAATGCCGGAGCAATATGATGGCTTTCAAAGGGGGCAGTACACACTGCACCGGCCGTTAGTCACGGTGCTCGGCATTTTGCCTAGCTCGATTAATCTGGATAACAAGAGTGGAAGTAGATCTTCGCTTAAGGAACAGGATGAAACGGAGGAAGACCAGGCCACTAGCTCCTGTTCCTGCTCCTCAGGAACAATTTCGCCGCGCGTTCGGCAGATGAACATTCCCGAAGTGGTGGATGTTGACGACGAAGATGTGCTAAGTGTACATTCGCAGGAATCTGGAATAGAACTTCTAAACTCTGTGCAGCAAGAAGAAGTAGAGAATCTAAGTGCGGATCCCCAGCCAGAGACACAGAAGCAAATGGAAGCCAAGCCAATCCTGCTTTCCGACGAGGAGCGGAAATTGATTTTAGATGCAACCCGCGAAAGACGAAGTCAACTGATTGCCGAGTACAACCGACTTCCCCTTTCAATGGCCACGTTGCGGGTACGTAATCTCAAGAGGCAACTGGAGCAGCAACTGGACTTGGTGGACCACGATCTGAGTATGCTTTCCCAGGCAAAGGTTTACTTAAAACAGGGCGACGTGTGCACTTTAACTAACAAGTAGCTATTAAAATAAAAAGATCAACAACAAGGTGCATCATTAGTTTATTTTCCATTTTTTGGTCGATGTTTAAATGACCAAAATATTACAGCATTTTTAGGGAGAATACAAAAATAAAACGTTTAAGATTTGAAGGTCACTTTAGTGTTTTTTATTTATGTTCCTTTATAATAACGACAAAGTCATTGCACGGCCTTGACATATTTGCTGTTTGAAAGATAAAAGAATTGGCAACATTTCTTTGATTTGATATCAGCTACAAGAGCGGCGATAAGAGATTCGCAGCCAACCTTGGAAATTGCCATAAAAAGGGCTCCTTCGCATAGATTCTCCATCAGTAAACGGAAAGAACCGAATATCAGCATGACTTTAATGGTGAAATCAATAGTTTGCCTGATCCTTCTGAGTGGAGTTATAACTTCAACTCGAGGAGAAGAGTTTCCTCAGTGTGCGAATGCGGATTTGGACACCTTTGTGATGGCCATCGATGATTGTGCCTCGTACATATACTGCAATGGAGCGGACTCCTTTAGGGACAGCTGTCCGGAATCCACCTACTTTGATGATCGGACCAAGGAGTGTGCCTTCGACGATGAAGGAGTCTGTCTCAGTAATGCTGTTTCTGTTTTTACGGAGGATGAGTTAGAGCAGCAGACTGACGAGGAGGTTTCCGATTCCCCAGTTCCCACGCCACCTTTCCATGATACGATTTTGGATTCATCCACACCCCCTGCGGATTCCTTGGCATCCTCTTCAGTTTCCTCGACAACTTCTTCAGCTCCTACAACATCTTCTCCAGCTATAGAAAAACCGCACTGCGATTTATTTGGAGATGGTGATTATCCTCATCCACAGCGTTGCGAATATTTTTACAGGTGCCTCAGTGGCTATTTGACCATAGTGCGATGCCCATACAAATATGGCTGGGACCTTCCCACGAAGCGGTGCAAACCCATAGCCGATACTCAGTGTTATAGACCTTAGATTTAGATTTTAAATTGTATTGACCTTCTGGTACTAGATTTTAAATAATATAAGAATATGAAAAATATGTTCCAAGAGTTATGTATACTTTTTCTTTTCGAAAGAAATTTTAATAAGAAGGAAAAAAATCTTTCTAATTTAAAAAATGCTTTGCCAACTTCAAGGAAATTATACGTTGAACTTTTCTTTTCTTTTTACTTGTTTGTTTATTTGCTTGTAGAGTAAACGGTTTCTTATGCTAATTATATATTAACTAATTATTTTATTAAAATAAAAAAAACTTGTTTTTTCAAATAATGATCGTTAGGTGATGGTGTGACTAATATAGCCACATGATCTAGTTCTATAGAAGGGATAAGCTTTGTGGAAGCGGTTAATTTATTTCGTGGCATTCGCAGCCATTCCAAGCTGCAGCGCTGCTAACCCAAATCGAGGTGCCCGCTGATGACAATAATAAATAAGTATTTGTGGCATTTTAATGAATTGAAAAAGTGCATAATGAAGGTGCTGGGTGCTGGGTGCCCGATGACCAACGGCGTCTCCATCTGGCGGTTCCATTTGTATGTGTCGTGGGCATAATTCAAATCCAACGTGCAGGTATGAATTTATTTTCGTTGCACATGGTTTTCTTTTATTTTTTTTTGGTTGTTTTTTTCTCAAGCGGCGGCGGCTGCTTTCGCCGCTTCCACATTTTATTGCAAATTAATAATGCACACGAGAAGAAGCCACTAATTTCGCTGCTTGTCGGTTGGTCATGTCAATTGTGTCTAGAGGCGAAGTGGACGCAGCTTCCTGATCCCGATGGTGATGGTGATGGCGATCGTGCTGATGATGATGATGATGATTTGCCACTGGCAAATGTTTTGATTAACTAACTGCGGGGCAGCCAATTAATTTTTGGCCAAGAGGCGAGATCACGAGTACAAAACTGCTGAGATTTCTCTTCGCTGCGCAGGGGCTGCCTGCTCATTAATTAAAGAACATGGAATCGGGCGACAAACGGATCCGCCCGACACACTGAGAGCCGAATTCGAATCCGCTAGACAAATGGCAGCAGAAGCAGCAAAAGCATTCAGCAAAAGCAGCAAAAGCAACAGAAACAGCCAGCAGAAGCAGCAGCAAAAACAACATTTGGGCCAGCCACACGAGATAGAGGAAAATTGTCAAGAGATGGACATTCGAAAAATAGAAAATCTCCAACTAAACCGAAAGAATTGAAACATTTTCGGATTTTTTCATTTTAGATGCGAGCAGCAAACGGTTAACAAAGGTGCGCGCTTGTCCCATCCGCGAAAATCGCGAAAAGGGAAAATTCGTAACGGACGCGGGGAAAATACAAATGGCATTAGCAAAATATGTGTGAAAAAAAAAACAACAAGAATGTGAAGGATTCTTTCGAATAGATCCCAGTAAAATAGAATCAATTTACTAGTAAATTGTGTAATGTCGTTGAGCTATGAAAGAGTTGTTTTTTTCGAACAAGAAGTGATAAAAGAAAAGCGAACCATAAAAACACTACATAAAACATAAGATATAATTTGATGGCCGGCACGAGCATTCGCATTCCATTAGCATAAAAAAGAGATCCTCGGCCATAAGGGTTAGCCGCAGAGCTCTAATTTTAGACTCCCCCAGGGGCGGTGGTGCTGGGCCACTGGATTATGCGTGAATCACAGCCGCATATAGACCGCGGATCATGCGAATTCTATAATGAAATTCAAATACCTCCGCGGGCAAACAGCGGTGACATTAAATTTATGTGCGCCACATTTCATGGAACAAATATAAGTTAAATAACAACAAAAACGATGAAGGCTTAAGTGTGATCCTATTTTTCCATTCCGCCGCATTCTCAACGAGGCGTATGAGTGATTATGTGTAGAATATTACGCATCAACGGAATAGCCTCCGAAGTGAACCATATCGAAATGGAAACGATTGCGATTGCGATTGCGAGGTGCTTTGCTTTGGAGTGAATCGCCATGGATGACAAAAGGCAGGCACTTGGACAACAAATCAAAATAGACAGCCTGGCGAGAGCGTTTAGCACAGATCTTTATTTTTTGGATGGCTATTTAAAACGTTGAGAACAACAAGAAGAACAAAAACAATAAAATAGCAGCTAGAGGACGGAGCTGAAAGGCTGAAAAACTAATTTCGGAAAATCAAGTAAAAACTGAGCGAAATACCAAAGAGTTACGGAAAAGAAGGCTGCCTGACTGTCACGACACTTTCTTGTGTGAACGAGCGCCAAAAAGGCCGCGTCGCTTCTCCGTCCCTCCATCCGCCAGCAGAAACCCCCAACCCCAACCCCAACCACATCCCCATCCCCATCCCTATCCTCATCTGCTAGAAAACCCCCATCATTCCCAGGCATCCATTGTGCCCCATCAGGCGAGGCAAGGCAAGGCAACCTCCACCATCCATCGTCTCTCAATAGAGAAATGCTTAGATGCGATTCTCAGTCCCATGTGCACACATAATGGAATGAAGAAAATTCCGTCGTCCAACAATTGCACGCTGGGCTAGCTGGCTGAGAAGGCAAAAACAACCAGAAACAAAAAAAAAAAACACAACACAACCAGAGACACAAGACTCGGACTTGTCACTTTGCTGCGGTTGTTGTTCTGCATTGGCCGGGGCTGTGTTTTGGGGGGCCTCCAATGGCCGGCGGTGCAGCATAGACCGAGAAATCCCCCAAAATGATCCCCGCCCAGCAGCTCCTTCATCTAGCGCCTTAAAAATAGCCCTCGGACAAAAGTGTGAAGCCAGCAGTGTGCAGTCACAGCGATCCGAACAATGGAAATTGCCAAATTTATAGTGCACCCAGAAACCCAAAGAGGCACCACCGCCGCCGACCGTCCGACCGCCGACCGACCGACCGATCTGATCTGATCGCCCAGGCCAGGCCAGCCAAGGAAAACTTATTTTATTTAAATAAATTTAATTTAATTGCCAGCAAAAGAAAACACAAATAACACTGGCCGTCTCTGTGCGTGTGTGTGTGTGTGCGAGTGTGTGTTTCTTTATTGTAATTCCGATTTGTCAACTGGGCACTCAGCGAATAAATGCTCACTGCTGTTGACTTGGTCAACGAGGTACCTTGGAGGAGCAGCAGCAACAGCCAGCTAAAGATGGATCATGCTGTCATTATGTGAAATTATGCAGTTTTCCCGGTGCCCAAAACGCCGCTCCTCCCCTCCCCCTTATTCCCCCTTATTCCCCTCCCCAAAAAGCGGGGAACCTCTGGGCGTATGAGTAATAAGCCAACTGGCTACGACATAATACGTATACGCCTCGTGGTGCAGACGCTCTTCTAGTTTGTAGCCGAAGAGCGGGGAAATAAAAACGACACGAAAAGTGTGTGTGACAAAACGCTCAATAAATAAACAAACCGAAATGCAAACAAACAAATTATGAGAAACGAAAACAAAAAGCCCAAAGTGTTCGTGGCGAGACGGTCCGAAATTGTTGTTTACCTCCGCGACATGACAGGAACGAAAATAATAATAATGATAAAAATGCGCTCCACTAATTGCATTTCCTTCCCCTCTGATCCCTTCCCTTCCTTTTTCCCATTGCAGCTGGTCGATGTGATCCGAAAAACAGATGAATTATGGAACATGTAAATAGCACTAGTGCCAGACAACCGCAGCATCATCATTTTGATCAGCAGCTGCAGCACAATGACAACCAGCAGCAGTTCTGCCTTCGATGGCACAACCACCAGGTAATTCCAGCTAAGCATTATATAAATTCAGATGTTAGGGGGGGTTTGTTTTTTTTTACTATACAAGTAAGCCCCATAAAACTAGACTGGACTGGACATCGTTCGGTGAAGCGAACGAGCGAAGCGAAATGTCGCCTCGTCTATATATAGGATCCATCTATCCAAAGCACATCCCCGAATACGTACAGATTCACACATAGTTTTCCGCATTTTCATATAGTGACAATTTTTGTTTTTCCCGATGTTTACTAAGGCGGCCCAAAGGGTGAAACGCGGCGAAACGAGGCGGGGCACTCTGGCTGTCCAAAATAGCAAAAGAGCCAAATGGACAAAGAGAAGTGTGACGAAGGGGGGTTAAAGGGGGTAAAAGGGGTGGGAAGGGGGTTCCCGGGATCCGGGGGGTGTGTCACATAAATGAACAGATTCGTGCAATTGCCAAAATCCAAAGAATTTCCACTGAGCGTAAATCGAAAAGTTGGAAAGCAGCTGCAGCCAACCGTTTTTGCCCAGGAAAATTTGTATTTTTACGATCGTGTGACCCACTTAAAAGCACTTCTCACTTTTCTTATTTTCTTTTACTTGGCCATCATGGCTAATCCCTTCCAGACCAGTTTGCTGAGCACCCTGCCCATTCTGCTGGACCAGTCCCACCTGACGGACGTGACCATCTCGGCGGAGGGCCGCCAGCTAAGGGCCCATCGCGTGGTTCTGAGTGCCTGCAGCAGCTTCTTCATGGACATCTTCAGGGCACTGGAGGCCAGCAACCACCCGGTGATCATCATTCCCGGAGCCAGCTTCGGGGCCATCGTCTCGCTGCTCACCTTCATGTACTCCGGCGAGGTGAACGTCTACGAGGAGCAGATCCCCATGCTGCTCAATCTCGCCGAGACGCTGGGCATCAAGGGACTGGCCGATGTGCAGAACAATAACGTGAGTTATGCCACTGAAGTGCGATGCAATAATAAGTAGTTATTACCCAACTTAGTTCTTATTTAGATTCAGACTAGAAAACATATCAAAGAAACAAAATAATTTTATTTATTTAAAATTTAAAATTTCTCATTATAAAAAACTCTAATTAAATTATAAGTTTCATAAGACCTAATTATGGTTTCTTTTTAAAACTGAAGCCTAAATTGTTGAATAAAATCCTTAAAGCTTTTAAATATTCCTTTTTTAATAAAAAAAAGAAAATATTGTATAAATCTATTAAATGAGGATATTTTGTTGAATATATTTTAATTATTTTTAACTTACCAATCCTTTCAGCTACCAAAGACATCAAGAAGTGGCGCCACATCCTACATGGATTCAGGCAACGAGAAGACCTCCGAGTTCGAACGGCCCAGCACACCCTCGCCCACGCCCACGCCCACCTTGACGCCCTCGCACACGCCCACTCCCAGCCTGTCCCTGCCCCTGCCCCTCCCCCTTCCCCAGCTGCCCAATCCCTCGCTTAGCACGCCCCTGCTGGCCAACAAGCTGGGATCGGTGGGTGCGGCTGGAATGGGCACCACGCCCCTGGAGAATCTCTTCAAGTCGCTGCAGTTTTACCCCAGCCTGTTGCCTCAACCTCTGAACTTTTCTCAAACGGCTCTTAACAAAACCACGGAGCTGTTGGCCAAGTACCAGCAGCAGTGCCAGCTCTACCAGACCGGAATGCAGGAGGAGCAGCTGGAGGCGGACTGCTTCGGCTCCAAGCGACTGAAGGGCGATAGTCCGCCCAAGGATGTTCGGAGACTGGAGAAGAACCTGGCCAAGAATCCAAAGAATCCTCCCTCGGCAGCAAACAGCAGCAGCAGTGGCAGCAGCAAGTCGCCGCAGGATTGCTCCTTGCCGAATCCCATTGTGGCCACCTCACCGATCACCCTTGCTCCACCTTCCATGGCTCACTTTTCGCCCCAGTTGCCGGTGGTCAAGTGCTCCTCGGCCAGTTATCCCAGCACTTTGGGTCAAAATCAACTCTACAGCAGCAAGCCGCCGATGTATAGTGCAGCGGCCACGCCCACATCCGCCCAACAGGCGGCCCAGATGCACCACCACCACCAGCAACAGCATCCGGGATCGGGTGTTCCGGCCACGCCCTACATCTCCGCCGAGGATCACGCCAAGCTGCAGCTCCACATCGAGCAGTACCAGCGGGAGGCGGCGGCTGCTGCGGCGGCGGCTGCGGCCGGCGGAATGGCGCTGGTCAGCGCCAAGTCGGAGCCCAATCTGCTCTCGCTGAGCGCCGACCGCGACAAGTCGCTGGCCGCCGCCTCGCCCATCAAGCCGCCGTCCAACTCGAAGCTCTACGCCACCTGCTTCATCTGCCACAAGCAGCTGAGCAACCAGTACAACCTGCGCGTCCACCTCGAAACCCACCAAAATGTGCGGTAAGTTAATAACATCCTCAGAAGTATAAACACAAATACAAAAAGAACAACAAAACTAAATAATAATGTTTTTTAAAATTTAAAACAGAGCTTTAAGATAAAAAAATTCATTATTAATCACCATTCAAAAATTTAGCAAATTTGGAAAGCAGAAATAAATAATAATGACGATTTGTTTAAGCAATCAGTAAACATTATTTAAATTTACTATGATGAGAATAAAATTGAATTTTTAATTTTATTTGAAAGTATTTTCTAAATGTACGAAAATCTTCTTTAAGAAATTTAAACTTATAGTAATCTGAAAACTATATTTAAATTCACTATTATGAGAATAAAATTAAACTTATATTTAAAATTTAAAGTATTTCTTAAATTTAAGAAAATCTTTAAAGAATTTAAGTTTATAATACCTGATATTATTCCCTCTCCAGGTACGCCTGCAATGTCTGCTCCCACGTGTCCCGGAGCAAGGATGCCCTGCGCAAGCACGTGAGCTACCGCCATCCTGGAGCGCCGTCACCCTGTGAGAATGAGGCCCGCCGGAAGAGGGTTTCCAAGATGACAGCGACTGTGCCGTCGGTGACCACACCCATATTCACTTCCAATCCCAACCAGAGTCCCAATCCGAATCCCCTACCGATGGCCAGTCACACGGTGACCAGTGGGGAAGTGGGTCCTTCTCCGGCCACCGCAATTGGATGTTCGGGCCAGGAGGGTCGCAATCCCTACCTCTTCCTGCCCAATCAATTTCAAATGGCGGCCGCAGCAGCCGCAGTGGCAGTGGCCGAATCCTCGCCAGCTTCTGGCCAACCCTCTCTCGACTTGGCCCACGAGGCGCCTCCGGGCATAAAAAGTGAAAGGGAACCGCCGGCAGCCAGCAATGGAGAGTCAGCGAGTGTGGAAACACCGGCTGCAACCACCTGAGGATAATGTTTACAAATATTTTTGATTTGTTTAACTCACCACCACACAGACACGCACACAGACACAAGGAACACGCCCACCTACGCACACGCATATTATAAGGTGTTGGGTGGCTATTCATTATATTTTTTTAAAATTTTGTTTAAAGTCGTAAATTGTTAAATTAGTTCTTGTTGAAATCACATGGTTCAAAAATTCAATTTTGAAACTTTCACAGAATTAATTTATTGTGAATTTAATATTGTTATTTATATTGCAATTTAATTTGTTAATTTTTTTTTTAAATTTATTTATTTATGGTTTGAAGTCAGTTTTGCCCAGAGCACCCAACACTAATATGCCAATTTTTAGTCCCACCGAAACCAACGTCTTAGACCCGGCTGTGATAATTAGCGCAATTCGTTTTTCGTCCTCTGCACACAAACACATGCGAGCGCCTTTCTAGCTATCTTATGTTAATTTATGTACTTAATTTTAGCTCAATTTACGTTTATGATTTCTCAAACTGTAGCAACCTCCGAGGCTCTCAAACTGCAAGTTACAAACTATTACCTTTTCGCTATCACGCTCTCTCACAAGCACACGTCCACACATTCTAGTAAATTAAGCAACGTTTTTATAAATATTGTAATTATACACCTGAACAAGCACACACCACACACACCACACACACACAAAAACACACACTTGCACACAAAAAGACAGGGTGAAGACCTACAAAACCAAGAAAACACAATTTTAAATGGAATAAATGTTTAAGAAGCCAAAGATAATGTGTGTGTGTTTAGCTGATTCCCGCGATTGAGACCAAAATGAAAGGAGGCTGGAGCTATGCAAAAACTAGTATATTTCATTTCATAATACAATAATTTATGTACGCTGGCGTACTTTACATATCTTTGTGTTTCCTTTCGTAGTTCTTAGTTGCGGTAGTATAAAAAAGTTGATCGAAAAACACAGTAGCAAATAATAGCGGAGCGAAAATAATTGGATATCAATGATATGATGATTAGCAAACACTTTGGGCTTAAACTAAAAGACGTGACATGAGGTGCCCGTGGGCGGGCTAAAGACATAAATAGCTAAATGTAAACTCTTGCACTTAAATGAAATGAAGCCAGGGCGCGGCTGGCTGCTCTCCCTGGATAAGTATAAAAATATGCTTTTACGGCTGAGTCATCTAGATACTTTCCACGTGCCACACCTTGGTGTTGCAGTCCTGTCCGGTGGAGATCACAGTGTTGTTGTCCAGCCAGACCAACCGGGTGATTTGCGACTGCGGATGGGCATCTAAAAAGAACAGAAATTAAACAATCATACACAATTATAGTTCTTATTACCATTAAAAACTTACTCTTGATAATGGTGTGCTTGGCCGGGTTGGTCACGGACCAAATAATAATGGTAGTGTCCAGCGAACCACTAGCCACCAGCAGCGAGTTGGGCGACCAGGCCACCGTGTTAACCCGAGCACTATGGAAGCCCCACTCCTTGTTGTGGGCAGGCTAAAAATACATTTAATTGATTATTAAAATCAGTTTGAAGCAATAATCGAAAATCATTAAACTACCTTGTACTCCTCAACTGAGTAGAGCACCACCTTGCGATGGGCATCGCAGGCCACCAGATACTTCAAGTCCGGCGAGTATGAAACATCCGTGACCGCGCCCAGGTGATCCAGTTCCACCTTTGGCTCCAGGACACCGCCCTTGAGGCTGTAGATGTGCAGCTTCTGGTCGTCGCCACCAACAGCCACATCGGAAGTGTCCGCATTGACGGCGATCGAACTGGCCTCGTACTTGATGGGCAGCGAGAAGATCTTCTTCTGGTCCTGCACGAGGGTCAGCTCCTTGATGCAGGCCAGCGCGATGATGTTCTCGCTGCGCAGAATGGCGAGGCCGCGCGGCTGGCAATTGAGCTTGACCACATAGTCGGTGTAGGAGTTGCCCTCCACGCTGAACTGACGCAGACTGTCGTCGATACCGCAGGTGTAGACGAAATCGCCCCAGGCGGCAATGCCATTGATCTGGTTGCCATGGCCGGTGCCCGTGATGCGATCGTTGGTGCCGTTGCCGGAGTTCCAGTTGGTCACCACACCGTCGTGGCTTCCCGTGTAGATGGTGCTGCGATCGTCGCTCAGCCCCAGCACGGTGATTGGTTTATTGTGGCCCTTAACCACGCGCAGCGGCTTCGAGGGATCCGCCACATTGAGGTAGGTGATCACGCCCGACAGCGAGACGGTGATCAGGTTATCTCCCTGCCACAGGCACGAAACCTGCTGGTCGTCCACAGTAGTTCCCATAACGAACTCGCTAACCAGCTCGCGTGATTCCACTGCCCAAAGGCGACAGGTCTTGTCGCCGGAGCAGGTCAGCAGCTGGCTGCCATCCGGCTTCCAGGCCAGAGCATAAACGCCGCCCTTGTGGGCAGGAGATCCAAATTCGCCCACCAGTTCGGAGCTGGTGCCGTCGTACAGGAAGACCTTACCATCGAAGCCGGCCGAGGCGAAAAATTTGCCATCGGGCGAGTAGCGCACAGCTTGGACAAACCGAGAGTGATCCTGCTTGGTCATCTTAAACTTGAACGGCGGTCCCTCGAACACGGCGATGGTGTTGTCTTCGCTGCCTACAATAAACACATTTTTAATTAGGTTACTTCACTGATTTAAGTAACTTTTTTATGTACTCACCTGTCACAATACGGAATGGCCTAGCTGGCCTGAAATCCGCAGAGTTAATGGACTTGGACTGGCCACTGATCTCGCCTACGGATGTGCCAGTTTCCGACATAAAGACATGACCGAAACGCTCGCGTCCTTCGCCGACGGCCACGATGCGCTGGTTGTCCGGCGACCAGCTGATATCTTTGATGGGTCCCGCAATGGGCTGGAACTCATTCTTAAGCAGGTGCTCCTTGTTGACCGTATCCCAAATGCGAATCTTGCCCGATGCGTCTGAAGAGAATTTGAGAAGGTGAAAGGCAAATAAATAACTTGCTCGAATCGAAACCGCAGATAAGATAAAGAAACCGCTCCAAATAGGGAAATGCTAATCACAGGCCATGGTGGCGTGACTCATTGTGGTCACGATTCTTTATGCTTCGCTACCCCAAGCCTGGTGCTCCAAGTGTGAAATTGCTAGCCGAGACTTACCGCCGGATGCAATGTAGAAGCCGCTGGGCGAGTACTTGGCCACATTCACTGCACACGAGTGTTCGGTGTAGACATCGGCGATGGCTGGATTCTAAAAGGAGGGAGAAGAACATAAAAAATTACAACGTTTTAGAAACACTTTTGCCAGAGCTACGGAATTAATAAGTGGAAAATTATGAAATGGAAAAAAACATGATGACAACACTTTTACCGGGAAAATAAATTAATGGCGGAATTATTTGAAAGAGAATAGGAAACTAACATAATATTTTTAATATATTTATATAAAACTGGGGATTTTATAGAGAAAGCTGGAAAACAATACTTTATATAAAAACATTTTTGTTTTGGATTTCTTTTACTGTTTTTACTGTTTTAAAACAACACCCTCTTTTGGCACACTTTAGGAACAACAATTTTTGTTTTGGTAAAGTGGAATATTTTTTAAAGACACTTTTACCAGAAGAAAAAGTTAATGAACAGATTTTGACCGCAGAAGATACATATAAATAATACGGGTGTAAGAAACAAAACATCATAATGATGATGCGTGGGTGGCTAACAAGAAATTTCTCTGTGTGTCAGCCTGTGTGGCTGCTGATTTTGCCGGTCGGCCTGTGGAATGGGAATTCTGTGTGTTTTGCGCCGTATATAAAAATAAATATAGAACAGCTGCCAGAAAGCCAAGAAAGCACACTCACACAAGCTGGCAAACAGAAACTGCAGCTGTCCAAAAATAAAACGCGATTTGGAAAATGCCATGGATTTATGGCAGGAGGAGCAGCAGGCTGCATATATCAGTTTACCTCGATGTTTCGGATGATCACCGAATTTCCATTGGTGTAAAGGAAGTTCTTGCCCTTGGGATCCGATCCCAAAACGATGGGTTGGCCGCGTTGGGTGCGCGGCAGAGTTGCGTAGACATTTTCTGCAAATAAAGTGATTATTGCGATTGCTTTGATTAGAAACAAGGAATGGCCAAAAGATAAAGCCGGTCAAATCGCAGCGAGTGTGGGTGGAAAACAGGGTGCGGCTTCTTTGTTTTTCGGCGGGAGGGACAGCAAGGTGACTCCCACTGCCCCGTCCCCTAATAACAAATATCATTTGCAGGCTATGCCCATTTATGGTCATAATCACGGCGCTTCCGGCGATTTGCTTTCTGCTTTTACCGTTTTCGCCTGTTGACTCATCCCCTTCACCGCTTTTCACAGCGATTTGCATTGAGTCTATCAATGTGGTTTATCTCTTTGGGATGCCAACTCACTGTTTTCGTACGCCGGTGGTTGGGGTTGAGCCATTGCGGTGGTTCTTCTGTTCTTGTGGTTTTCTAAGGTTTACTAATTAACGCGAATTTCCGCCGATAAATGAAAACACCAAGCTCGATTCTAGCCGACGATTCTCTGGGCAGTGTGACCGAATCGCGGTTTCTTTAAATTCCGTCAAAATGCACTCCTACGCCGGATGGTATTTTAAGAGCCGCCCACGCAATAATGTCAAGTAGGCTTTGGTATTTAATTGGTTGCTCTTTATTTTTATTTACTTATTTGTTGATTATATCTATTGAATGTACAATAACTTTAATGATTAATAACATCTTCACAAAAAAGAAAGAAATTATGAAACCATTAAAACTGAAAGCAACAAAAATACAAAAAAAAATTTCCAAACAATCCAATCCAATTCCAAAGTTACCATACTCACAACAATTGTTGACCCAAATTTTTGTCTGATAATCGTTCAAATATATTTTGAACATTTTATTTACAAATTCAACTGCTCGTGAATATATATTTTTATTTTTGATAACTTATTGCCACGAAATTGAAATAACCCTTTGGTCCAAAGTATTAGATGACCTTATATAACCTAACTCCATTTTTGTTGCAGTGTATGTAGTGTTAGTTCTCTGTATGCAGTATTTTTCGGTGGTCTCTTCTTTGGCCACACTCTTAAGCATTGTTGTTTACGTTTTTTGTTTCTCTTCAATTTGCCGCAAAAATGATGCAAAGATTACCGACACAGGCTACTGTGGAGAATCCCCGCTACGGGCAGTTAATTATTGGACCACCGGGTTCCGGCAAGACTACATACTGTGCCGAGGCCTTCAAATTCTACCGCGAACTGGGCCGCGAAGTCGGCGTGGTGAATCTGGATCCAGCGAACGAAAACATGTCCTATGAGCCAGTGCTCAGTGTAATGGAGCTTATCACCGTGGAAGATTGCATGGAGCACCTGAAGCTGGGCCCAAACGGGGCATTAATGCACTGCGCCGAATATCTCTACGATCACCTGGAGGACTGGCTTCTACCGGCACTGCGCAAATTGGGCGCCACCCATAACTATTTTCTGTTTGATTGTCCCGGGCAAATCGAGCTGTATACTCATCACAGTGCCATGGCTCGGGTGTTTGAGCGACTAAAGCGGGAGCGGTACAATCTAGTCACCATGAACCTCATCGATTCGCATTACTGCTCTGAGCCGGCCAAATTCATTGCCACTTTGCTGATGGCCTTAAATACCATGTTAAGGATGAGTCTGCCCCACGTAAATGTTCTTTCCAAGGCTGATTTACTTAGAAAGCACGAATCCAAGTTGCATTTTAATGTGGACTACTACACAGACGTCCTGGACCTCAAGTATCTGCTGGAAAAGCTCGACGATGACCCGACGATGCGGAAGCATCAAAAACTGAACGCCGCCATATGTTCCATGGTAGAGGACTACGCCCTGGTTTCGTTCCAATTGCTGGACGCTTTTAGCACGGATAGCATGCTGCGCCTGCGCAATCATATAGATAAAGCCAATGGCTATGTTTATAAGGCGGGAGAAGAGCAGACTGTTAACTCACTTCTCGCCTGTGCGGTGGGTGCAGAAACGGAGGCTGCCCGTCAGCAGCACGACTTTCAGCCCTATATGGAGGAGTAATGAAAAAAACGCAAATGCACCTCTCTTCATGAAGAGCCTGTGATAAACTCCCTAAACCCAACTGGATCCGAAATAAATTACACTATTCTTTATATTTGATATTTTTGTATTTATCGGGTAGTGAAGTTTTACATTTCTTAATTTTGTTTTGAGCATATCAGCATTATAAAAATTGTTAGCAATTAGTTCAATAATTACTGTTGAAAAAATGTAACAAGTCGCAAGAAAGTCTAAAGACCCCATAAAGTAAATATATTCCTGAACAGGATTATCAGACAAGACGATTGGGTTTTATTTTTTCCCCAAATTAATTTCAAGAGCCAAATATATATTTAAAGTGTGCCAAGAGACACCTATCGGTGAGTTTTGAAGGGCTTAAACCCTAGCCACCGCTAGAGGTCGCTGATCGGGGATACTGATTTCAGGAAATGGTATTTACATTTTTAAGCTAATGGTGATCTAAGGTTTTAACAAACTAGAAATCACTTAACTAAGAATTTAACACTAACGTATAAAACCTTTGTAAATAGTTTACCACGTATTAAAAAATATATAATTGCGTACTCGGTTATTATAAATATTGTTTCCATGTTAGTTCAAATTTGTTACTTAAGAACACTAGTCGATTTGGTAAAATGTGTTGATGATATGTACAATTGCATTTAAAATAACTAACAACAATATGTTTATTTAAAGGTAAAAAGTAATACGTTCATTTATTTCCACATGTTGAAATCAAACCTTGTGGCGTTGAACAGACTTTAAGAAGCTCAGTTCAAGTAAGGGAGGATCTGTATGTGGACCCTATACTTTGATTTAACTAAAAGCCAAAGGCTCGTTAACATAAATAAAAATTAATTAAGTCCGAGGCGCGTTGTTTTGCGAGATAACAGCTCGATCGACCGGTGAACATCTCGTGGCAAGCTGCAAAATGTGGCACGTGCACCGCAAAACGGGATCGCTATAGACTCCTATATAGCGTCCAGGTCGTGGTACTCGAGGGGCAGTTTTACAGGCACCAGCAGACGAGTTGAAAAACAACAAAAACATCAGCAATGATTTACTTCGAAAGCATGAAATACCCTTCCAAAAATTTTATTCGATTTAAGTTTAAGTCTTTTATTAAAATTTGTATATATGGAAATCAAATTATTTGATTTGGTTGAGTATTAAAGCTGACAGAAAATTAAACAAAAAAATAAAATCTTGTGAAGCTAAGAAACTGGTAAAACTTATTACCCTAAAAAAAAGGTTATGTTTCGACAGTAGTTTTGCCCTGTTTTCTATGGAAGTTTTAGCCATATATGTAGTTGATTTAAGAAACTTCTTTATTGTTGAACTTAATAGTTAAAAATGTTATAACTGACTTGAACTAAACATTTCTTATTAAAGAGTATAAAAAGCAGCGGCAAAAACGAAAACAGTTATTAAATGCAGCAGGCTCTTGTCAGATTGCAGCAGGCTGGCTGCCAATTCCCCGATTCCCCGATCCCCCAGAGCCTCGATTCCCCTGACTGACCGCAATCGAAATTAAAATAAACGAAAGTGGTTTCGTCCCAGGACGAAGTGAGCCAAGCTCGGATTCGTTTTGCCTTTACGATTTTTGTAAAGCAGTAAGTTGCGGTTTCGTTTTTTTTTGGCACACGCTCTGCAGGATAATTCGCAAGTTCCCTTCCCGCAAAAAAACCTAAATTAAGTTCGGTTCCCTGCGATGTAAGCGCGCCAAGCTTAACAGTTAAGCGACCTGCTTGTAAGAGCGCTATTTGGTTTTGCTTTTCTGTGGAGTCCTGGCAACGATTGCGGTCAAAAGACGCGCGTCCTGTGCCCGAAAAGCAGGTGCACACCAGCACTGACAGTCGGAAAAAAAGGCCAGTTGAGCAGGGAGAAAAAAAACAATGGAGTTGTGTTCTGGTTGCATAAGACTAAAGAATTACCTGTAGAAAAATGGAAAATAGCAGTATAAAATGGTATGTTGTGAAACTTGTTATTGAAAATATAAAGAATAAGTAATTTAGTTTCCAGACTATCAATTAAAGCTCAATTTTACAACATATTTACTTTATTAAGAAGTGGAGTGTATTATTAACATGTTAAGAAATTGAATACTTTCATAACGCGTCAAGATAATGAATACAACACTTATATTATTTAATATTACTTAACATAAATGGTAAACGATCCATTTTCCGAAAATATTTTTGGTAAAATAGTAACCTTTAATTTCTGTTAAATCTTTTCTGTTTATGTAGATAATACTTAAATTAAAAACCAAGAAGTTACCCCAACCAGCATACCCCTTTAGCACCCTGGGCACCCCAATCCCTACTATTACACGGTATAAATGCCTTTAAAAAATGCCAGAGTCAAGTGAGCATCTAGATACAAGTAGGAAATTCCTTCTAGGGAGACTCGAACTCGAACTCGGCGAAGGGAACCCAATATTTGATTGATCTTTTTACATATTCGAGAGAGGGGGAGATTGCCCGGGCTCTTTTTTGGAGGATAGGAAGTGAACCAACCGACCCAAAACTCAGATCGTAGGTAGGCCGGCATTGCGATCCCGAGTATCCTGCGTATCCTGCGTCAGTTGTGCTGAAGTAAGAACGCCATATGCTGCACTTGAAGTGCAGGAGGCAGCAACCAGCAAACCAGCAACCAAAGGCACATCGGCATCGGGCAAATCATTAACTTATAAGGTTAACGGTTGCTCCCCCGATCATCATTGTCTTCATCCCCGAAGAACGAAAAAGCGGAACCAAATGCTCAATCTTGACCGGAACTGTAATTTGATCGAGTCCCTCGCACAGATATTAGATACGATAAGATCTTCCATCTTGCAGCAGCTTTTTCCTGTCCAAAATTATAAACTAAGCTTCGCTAGATTGAGATTCTGTGAGGAAACCTTTCCATGGGTTATTCACCCATGCGAACGATCGCCGAACAGTTGCACATTTTTCGGGTCCTTTTTTTCGCTTTTTTTCTGACTGTTGCTCATTTTTTTTCTTCTCCCCTGCGTTGCGTTTTTGCCTTCCTTTATTTGTACCTGAGTTCCTTTTGGTTTTTGGACTGGGAATCGGGATCGGGGCGCGTGCCTGCTGTCGTCGTCGTCTTCGCCGGGTTTTAAAACCTGGGTTTCGGTGTATCTGCCTTTGTATTTGTATCTGAACCGAGCACATGACGCTGCTCACCTCGGCTTTTAGCCTTCTGCTCTGCGCTGTTGAGGTTTCTGGCTTAAACTGTAATTCAGGCCTCTGCTTATGCAAATATTTTGATCGAACGGTGAGACGAGGGCAGTTGGAAATCAACAGGATTCGAAAGGTGTAAATAAAGGTCAAAGCGAAGACAGGACTCGGGGAACTGGAGCACGTTCTAGGGCTTTTAACTATCAGGATGGCTTATTATACGAATTGAAATATTCATTTGAGGGAGTTGTGTTAACCGAATAAGAAGTATGGATATTTCGTGAAAGCAATTCTGGTATTCTCAGTTCCCTAAAGATTATATTGACAAATAAAATTGCATAAAGCTTCTCATGAACAAAAGGCCTTTTTTAAGCTACTCTAACTGTTATTTAAATCTGTTTGGTCAAATACAATTTTAGGTATCTTTTCAAAATCCTAAAGGGATTATCCCTACTCTAGATCTTAAGCCTTTTCTAATTGTTGCTCAGCTGATTTTAGCAGCCAAACATACTCATAAATCTCCCCTAACTTTGCCCCTGCCCCCAAGTCTTCTGCCATCTTTCATACAAGACGCGTTGACATTTATGAATTGCTTGGCAATTTACGCGACACAAACCGCCAAGACACCCACTAGTACTTCAACATTAAAGAAACCTGCACTGAAAATAACATTACTTTGTTATTGCCTATTTGGATTTTATATCAATTCATATTACGAAAAAATATAATGTCGCTTGGTTGGTTTCTTGAAAGATTATATTCCAAAACAAAAGACATTTAAAGCAATCCTTTTTTTTGGGAACTTAAGAACTTACTTTCAGATAAGGTATAAATCATTTTCGATGAACAGAGTAGTAGTTATATCTGGTTGTTTTGCTTCTTTTTGAAGTAAACATTTTTAAATATAACTTTCTCTCAATTTTTCTTAGTGTGAAGCTTGCACCACACGTAGCCTTCTCGGACGACAATTTACACCAGGGAAGAAGAACCTCCCGAGAGCGAGGCTACAAAGATCTGGCTGGCGCCGACTGACTATTCGCCTTGAATGGGTCGCTAAATCAAGCAATTATGAGGGCCTTTGTCGCAAGAAGCAAAGCACAACCAAGTCGCAAGTCGCAAGTACCAATGCCAAGTACCAAGTACCAAAACATATGCAAATCAGCCGCCTGTCCAAGAGGCCTAGAGTCTGAGAGCCGGAGATAAAGGCAAAATCTGTTCAGGGCCAATGAATTGATTTTGCAGCGACCGCAGACTGCCTTTCGACTGCCTGACTTACGCGACTGACTGGTCGGGATCGAGGCTAGTTTATCGGCCAACTGCCACGCCCCCCCCGCCGCTGCCGCGCGCCCTTTCAAGCCCTGCCACACTGCATATATGCAAAGCAACCGCCAAAGTCAAAAGAGAGTTTCGGGAGCTCGTTTTGGTGCCGCAAAGCATCCTCGGCGACTGCGTAGAAGCCGCACGCCACATTTCAATGATAAATGTTGCCCAGAGTCCAGTAACAGCGGCAGATCCACACTGGAAAGAAAACTTAATACAAAATCAATCAGATCTATTCCTAATGTCCTGAAAAACTGTTAAGGTAAATGAAAGAACAACAAATTAAGGGAATTACCAAAGATGAAAGAGAAACATATGTAGAAAAATATTTGATAACTACTGTAGTTCTCAGCTAACGAAAATGTACATCTAGATTAATACATTATTTAAAGTTATTCTAAGAATATTTATTTTTAAATATAAATCTTTAAACTAATCATCCTGATTGAAAACCAAACTTTTGTTATATTTAAAAACAATTTAAAACTTTCATAGGACGACGATTCCAACGTATATCATTAGTTAAGACTATTTATTTGTAAGCAATATTATGAAAAGGCAGCTACCCTTTTTCTCAGTGCATCAGCAGTCTGATGCCAGGTTAACCAGCAGATTGCTCTTGGGCCGAGCGCTATTTTGGGTAAATTGTTTTATTGCAGTTCAATTGTTGGCCGGGCTTCAGCTTCAGCTTCCTTTGGGTTTGTTTGCTGCCTGGGATCTTGTCAAGCGGCGCTCGTTGGAGGTCCCCGAAGCGAAACAGTAGCCGCAGTTAGCAGCAGTAAATTACAGTCTTTGCAACGGGCATTACAGCTTTGTCAAGTCAGATGAACAGGCGAAAGAAATAATCTACTCTAGTTGGTGTAAATAAATCCATTAAGCTGGATTATAAACCATTATTAGAATAAGATTTGCTGGGTTTGTAATATTGGAAATCATAATCGTTTAAATTCTGTTAATATCTTTTGTAAATGATAACAATTTTTATTAGGAAACTTGTTTTATTAACCATTTTCTTTTTGATAGAACTTAAGGGCATCCCACCTTCTCCAGGAAGTTAAGAGATTCTCCTTCCGTTCTATCTTTTTGCATCTTGCGGCGGTGCAGATAGCCGTGGCTTCTCTCCCATATGTCTAACCGTAAGCGGAGATTATGGCATCATTTGGAGGTCTTGTGAAAAGTTAATAAATGGCTTATCTTCGCCGGAGACGACATGTGTTTGGCTTAATTGTGTCAGCGTGTGGGTTGCCGCTTGCATTTCGAAAGTTAGCCAACCGATTCCCTGAACTTTCGCACAGCTCCCGGCCAGAAATGGTCAAAAATGAAGGAGCAGGAGGATTAGGAGGCGGAGGAGAAGGGAATGAAAAGGTATCGCAAGTTAACCATTTGGCTGCTAATTACGACAAACGACAAACGGCGTTCAACTGTCAGAGATTTGTGCGGGCGAGACCCCAAGTCGGTGCCTTATTTGTAGCCCGAAATTGTTGTCGTGGCGCCAGCTCCTCCAAAAGAGGGCGGCCAGCGCAGAGGGGGCGGGGCCAAAACAACAGACAAACAAAACACAATCCTAACAAGCCACCGACATAGTCCTCGAGTGAGAACTCGCTGCTGGCCCGATTTGTTTGGCCTCCACTCCACTCGGTCACCAAATAAGGCGAACCATTGGAATTCAATCTTATGGCCATTAGCAATTAATATCAAATGAAATTGAAATAAATTTTATTTAGCCACCTAGCAGCCGGAACGAGGTTTCCTCGCGGTCGCATTACCATAGATTCCAGTTGCAGTTTTCCTGCGGCACTCGCTGATTTTCATCATGCGAAAAGGGGTCGGCTTTGCCCCCAAACCCACAACCCACAACCATCCACGCTGGTCAGTTGGGCCGACTGCCACTGCAACCGCAACCTTTTGGCTTCGGGCTAATCGCCCATCGTGGGGCTCCTTTGGGCCAGAAGAGAGCCAACAACAGCCACGGCCCACGGCAGCAACAATAATTTTATCAATTTTGTTTTATAATTGTGCGCAGACGCAGTCGAGGGACAAAAGTTAGCCAAAACAAAGGAAAACTAAGCAAAGCTAAGCAGAGCAAAGTTGAAAAGTAGGACCAACCTTTAAAAACATTTAAAATTTCTTAAAATTTGTTTAATGATTTTAGATGGATTAAAAAAAAGGTAGTTACATCTTCATAATGTCATAATAATATTTAAATTTAAATATTTTGATTTGGGGAACATGGAGTATTCCTGATATAAAGGTGTAAATGGTAGTTCTTAATATTTATCCTACATCGCCTGTTATAATATCTAAGCCCGTTGATGGATTTTTCTTTTATTTCTGTTATTAGCAAAAAATTTAGCGTAATATTTAACTTTAACTTTGTAAGTTATAAGCCTATAAAAATATTATTTCTCCTATGGGAAAAAGGGTACTATTAACTAATGTAAAATATTTTGTTATAATAAGGTTTTATAATATTATTATTTTTTAAATATATATATTTTTCCTTTTAACTCTGGCCACATTCGAGCTCTGACTAAGCCAGGCAATTCGGACCCTCCCCCGCCTTCTGTGGGCCAAACTACAAACTACGCAGATTTCATTGTTAGCCTCGTTGGCAGCATGTAAATGTCCGTCTTTTGTTTTGCTCGCTGCTGTGCTGTGCTGTATACTGTGCTGCGGCCCAAGTGGCCAACTGTCTGGGCCTGTTCGGCTATTCGGCTGTTTGGCTGTTCGGCTGTTGTGGCCGCCGCTGTTGTCTTAAATTAATACCAAATTGTCAACGCTGGCGGAAAGCTGCACAGCGCGCCAACGCCGCATGATAAGAGGCAGGCAGGCAGGCAGCCAGAGAAGACCAGGCCAGAAGACCTGGACTTGGCCAAGGCCCAGTGGGTGGGATGGGTGAGATGGGGGGCGGTGAGTGGTGAGTGCCGGGGGGAAATGGTAACTGGGAAATGGGAGCCCGCTGACTGCATCTGCGCATGCGTCCGCGCTGGGGTTTATTTTTTCAGCAGCTTCTGTGCGCGCGCGGCTTTCGCTCGTTTTGGCCGTTGTTGGTTTGTTGTTGCGGCCTGCGCCGGTCTAAGGTCTTCGATGGTCGTCAATTGATAGCCAGATTTGTGCAATTATCATTTTAATAATTGCCAACAATCTGCACGATATGAACCGGCGACAGCGACAGCGACTGCAAGTCCGATTCCGATTCGGACTCCTCCTTGGTTTTCGTTTTCGTGCTCATAACCAGTAGCTGGTCGGTGGCCACTGTCGCCTCGCTGTGGGCATCGCTCCGGCCTCCATTTGTTGCCAAGACAATTATAATCCACATGGCCAGGCTACATAATAATAAATTTATTACAGATTTCCGCCTGATTTGTTGTGCGGAATTTTCCAGCGGCAGAGGCCTCTGGACCAGCAGCACCCACTGTGAGACAAATAGAGAATACTTAAATGGTCTCTCGGTGCTTTAAACGATGACGGCAGATAGTACGATAAATCAGTAAAAACCCGACGAGTAGGTGAGGAAAGCTGAGGGGAAAGTGGTCAAGGAATCTCAGTAATTTAACATTTTAAATAACTTAAATACTTTTTGAGAATATCAAGAACGATGTGATCAGCTTGGATTATTCTTTTTCATTTGGATAATAAAACTCAACAAACTGAAAATAGCAGATTATCAGAATTAAAAATATTGACATCCAACAAAATAAAAAAAAAATTGAGAATAAAATTTCAAGTATTGGGCAAAAAATGTCATACATATCAATTATCACACATCCTATCCAAAAATTGCTGTCTTCATAATCTTTTTTAGTTTGTATATTTGGCTAATAAGTTTTCTCTTAAAAAATTGGAATAATTAAGTTATTAAAATAAGCATATATAAAATACAAAATAACATAAGTGAATATTTTTTTATCGGTTAATCAAACAACTTAGCAATCTATCAATCGTTTAAGATTGTGGATTATCTTATGGCACTTTATCTAGCCATTGACCAAGTCAACTCAACCATTCATCATGGGGGCTTTCATTCAGCCAATCCAGCTTCTATCTAACGGTTCCCATAGCCCACACACCTCTCAAGTTGGCCAGAAACTCACCTCAGCACGAGCTGGCTCACACACACAGACGCGAACCCGTTCCGTGTAGGTGTTACCCGCCCTCCCAGCACTGTTTCGACCAATCGGAGAGCAGCGGGCCGAGAGCCACGAGCCAAGTGCACAGGCATTTCCGAGTTTCCGAGTGTGTGGGATTTGCTCGAACTGAGGGACTTTCGGAGGGTGTCGTAAATAAAATGTCGCTGATACGAAAAACAGAGAATGAAAATTATTTACGACTCACGGGCTGCTTTGCCTCTGCTGCACTGCACTAAATTATTGATTTACTGCGTTTTAATTGGACAACAATAAGATTTTTAAAAAGAGAAACAATAAAAATATATAGATAACAACTGTTATCCTAGGAAATATTTTCTTGAAAAAAAAACAAGCTGTGTTTTCATCTTAAACTTATGTATTGGAAATAGCAAAAATATGTTTATTTTCATTAAGTAACTAATTTAAAGTAAAGATACTCCTTTGATAAAATATTCAGGAATATTAAGTATAAGTATTTGTTCTTTTTACTTTAAATTTAATTAAACGATCATACCATATTTTATAAGCCCTCTCGTATCATTTCATGTACCTTCAAGAAATTATTTTATATTCACACAAACTTTTTTGTTTGTTTTTGTCAAAATCTTGTTTTGTATAATTTAAGTAAAGACACAAAATGCTTAAATAATATTTGGAAAGCACTATAAAATTTTGAAGAAATTTTATTTTGTTATTATTGCTTCATCTTCGTAAACTCTTGTTATTGAAGTGTAACGGCGCGACTGCGCATATCAAACGATGATAGATGTGAGCGGCATACGGTGAATCCGTTACAAAGCGGTAGGGGATGAGCGAATGAGATGGAGGGGCACGCGCCCTCAGCCTTTCACAAAAATAAAACTAAAACAAAAACAAAAACGCTGCCAAGCGCAACCAACCGACTGGCAAGCGAGTTGACTTGGCCAGCCCTCATCGCGGTCGAGGTTCCCCCATTTTGGCCCGCTTTGAGGCCGCGTGCCTCGTACCGCTTCGCTAGATCGGCAACACCCGTGGCGGACTCGTGTCCTCAGGAATTTCGGTGTCGCCACAGCGCTGCACATGTCCTGCCAAAGAAAATTGCGCCAAAAAATAGGGGAAGGGAGTAAAAAAAAATTGCTGACAGCAACGAAGGAAGAGGATCGTTAAATGTGGAAGTGTGCGCCCGCCACTTCTTCTTCTTCTTCTTCTGCTTGGCTCGTTTTCTAGGCAGGTGTGGCCCGCGCCAAGGATAGATAAACTGGAATTGAGGCGGCCAAGACGAGGTGGCCAAGCATGGCGAAGAACCAAGGACTAAGGAGGCGGAGGACCTCGAACGGCCGAAGGATAAGCTCGGGAAAAGGTGCAGCTACCAGGAGAGGGAGAAAGTGGCAGGTGCTCGTCCCATTTGAGTGGTTTAATATGTACGATCCTGCGAGGAGATGGGATCCTTAATGATTACAGTTTTGTAAATGTTTTTATGGGGAAATAAACTATCCTCTGTCAAATCACAAAAGAAACACTACACCTTGTAACTCCTGTGGAAATTACAAAGAACTTTAAGTTTTATTAAAAACTTTTTTTGAATAATTGTAAAAAATAATTCCACAAAAAATTTAAATTTTCCTTTTCTAACGAAAGGCTACGGTTTGAAAATAATTCAACGGTTTTAAAATAATAGTTATATTCAATAAAAATTTAAGTCTTTTCTGTACAGCAAACAATGTTTTATTTTAACGGGGATTCTTAAATTGTTTTATAAACTAAATTCAAACCTTTACGACTCCCAACTCAAGAAAAAAACTAAATTTTGGTTTCTGAAACGCCAAACTATAGGATCTATATCAAATAAGTTATCAAGCCAAATACTGATAAATTCAAAAACCTGTATAAGCTCCCGTAATTTGTTGTTTTCAAAATGATCGGACTTTACTTATGGCCTGCTTTATTTTTTTTGACAATCCAACGACTAAATGTTTTTAACAATTTATGTCTTCATCTAAGCTTTTGTTTTTATGCAATTAAAAAATTAATAAAAACCTCTGAAAAAATAAAATTAAAAACACGTTTAGAATTTTGATTAAATCTAAACGCAATCTAAACATTATCTAAAATATTGCCTAGTCAAATGCTGGCGTGTTGAGTGGCCGCGACAGATGTTGGATCTTCATCCACCTAAATATTTGTAGGTAACCCCGCCTGGTTCCCGCCCTCCCCCTTCTCCTCCTCCTCCTCTTTTCTATCAGCGATCAGTAGTGAAATCCTCCGCCGATTGCTAACTCCATCTCGCTTGCACTCCCTGTCTCCAAAGACCCAAGTCCCAATATTCCCAAGCCAACAACAGTTGGTGGCAGCAGCGGCAGCGGCAGCAGCAGCAGCAGCAGAAATTGTAACAGTTAAAAGGCGGCAGCGGGAAAAGGACAACGAACGCCCGCCAAACTTAAACTGCATACCAATTAGTAGGGAAACGCGTGCTGCCGAGAAGAAAACCAGTAGTGGTGGTGGTGGTACATGTACGTGCACAAAGGATAATGGAAAGGGGGAGGGGGCGATCGAGAAGGACTCCTAACTGTGCGTCTTGACCCTTACAACATGCACACAGGACTGCAACAGCCGCCAACTGCTGCCAAAGGTGAAAAACCAGAGTTGGCCAACACACACACACACACACACGCAAAGGGCTCGAGAGCCACCACCAAAAAAAGAGTCAACACCAATACACAGAGGGACCGTTTTGATTCGGCTTGCTGCCACCACACTCACACACGCACACACAGCCAGAAAAACAGAGAGCTCGATTTGTACCTTTGCTTGTTTTTTTTTTTTGGTGTGTTGGTCGGGCCAAGTCGCTTCACCGTTGGCTCAATTTAGAACCGAGCCATCGACCAAAGATTCAGTCAGGTGCGAAGCACCGAGCGATACGGACGTGTTCGTCTCCATTGAGTCAGGAATACCGCACAAGAAACAAGCTAAATCCCCTTGAAGATCAGTTCAAATCGAAGATCAGTTTCCTACCAAAAAAAAAAAAAAAAAAAAAACAAATAAGAAGTGAGATTTGTGCAGTGAAAAGTACTGAGAGAAATCACCCAAAGATTGTTAAAGACAAGTGAGAAGAAAAGTTAAGATCCGAAATCAAAATGAACCACCTTTCGCCGCCGCCATCGCCGCATTCGCAGCAGCCGAGTCCAGCGGGATTGGGTTGTCATGGGGCAGCTGCTCTCGACAAGCAGTGGATGCAACGGGCGTCCGCCTTCAACACTGTGATTGCATCCGCCGCAGCTCAGAAACTGAACGGAAGAGGTGAGTGCCAGGACCACAGATCCACTGGGATTTAAAGGAGATCAGACAGAGATTATTTCTTTATTATTTGCATTACTATTTTGAGGAGCCTTTAACAAAAAAGAACTGATCTTTAGATTGTTCCATTGTTAGTTTTACTCTTTTATTTTGGATTGTTCTTTTAATGGCTTGACAATATCGAACAGAATTTTTATCTTCTTCCAACATTGAGTGAGCTTTATTTTTTTTTTATGTTCTTACTAAAAGTTACAGAAAAATCAATTTTTACAAAAAAGAAAGCCATTCAGTGGAGTTGAGTATTTAAAGTTGAACAAATTAAACATTCTTAAGCATTAATTCTAAATCAATATTTATCACGAATATATTTGGAAAGCATAAAAAAATAATGATTATTTTCATTACCAATTTAAATAGAATCATTTAAGTTACATACCACACAATAACCCTTTAATAACCCTTCTGATTTCAAATCTTTTTATTCCCAATCCTAGATCTTCCCTTTCTGTACAACCCGCTGCTCTACTCGAGTGCCCTTCTGTGGCCCCAGTTCCTGTTGTCCTCGGCCACGGCCTTGGGCACTCCGCTGACCCCCATGACCCCCAAGTCACCCGCCTCCGTGGTGCTGGGTCAGCGGGATCGCGACTACGCCTTGACCCCCGAAAAGGAGCACGAGCTGCAGCTGAACGGGGAGGTGGAGATGGGGGCCAAGCAGGAGGAGGAGGACCAGGAGCAGGAGCAGGACGAGGACATGCCATTGAACCTGAGCACCAAGGAGCGCATCACAGCGACGGATCTTTCTGGCCAGGATCGCTATCACAGCAGCAGCAACAACAGCAGCCGGAGCAGCTCCAGCAGCGAAGTGGAGCCCATGACCTCACTGAATGTGACCCCGCCTCCTTTGAGGGCTGTGAACCTTAAGAGTTCGGCAACTCCGCAGCAACAACAACGCCAGCGATCCCAGGGCAACATCATCTGGTCACCGGCTTCCATGTGCGAGAGATCCGCGCGAAGGGAGCAGTTCGGCTTGAAGATGGAGCAGGAGGATGAGGAGCACCAGGTTGATCCCATTGTGAGGAAGTTCAAGTACGAGCGCAGGACCGCCTCTATATCCTCGCTGCAGTCTCCCATCTCCTCGCTCTCCGCTCCCCCATCGAATTCCGTGCAGGATCTGGAGTTCGAGGTGGCCCAGCAGCAACTGTATGCCCATCGCAGTGCCTTCATGGCCGGACTCACCGGCAACAATCTGGAGCTACTCACGCAGCACTTGCAGAAGCAGAAGAGCGAACCGCAGCAGCAGCAGCAGTCGCATCAGCATCAGCATTCGCATCATCATCGCATCAAGGACGAGCAGCAGGACAGCCGATCGGCAGCCGCTCTCATGAATTTGGTGGCAGCCGCCGAGTTTGGCTATATGCGTAATCAACACCAGCAGCCGCAGCAGCAACATCAGCAACAGTTGCATCACCAACAGCAACATCAGCAGCAGCAACAGCAGCAGCAGCAACATCCTGACTCGACTGCCACAGATGTTGCACGTCGTTCGTCCTCCTCGTCCTCTTACCAAGGAGAAGTCGAGGAGAAGCGCAGCGGCAGGAATTTCCAGGTAAGCACTTTCATCGGACTCCAAACAGGATATCAAAAGTAGTGGGGAATATTCAGGGCAAATCGCTTGAAAATCTCTGAACTCTGGCCCCTATCTAATGGGTTTATCACGTGTCCAGCTGGAGGTTACACGATCTATATAGCAATCGAATCCTTTGGTAGTGTAATACTTTCATTGCATAAGGTTGCGTGTCCCCGGCAATTCCCTCGTGTTAATTGTTTCATATTTTTGTCCTCGATGGCTTTAATTGTTTTTGGCCGGGGCCAAGACCTCCTCTCTTCCGACTACCATTTTCAATTTGGAAAAGTGGCACAGCAAATACCGTAATAAAGTTGGTAATACAACCCAAACAGATAGAGGAGCTCGATGGAAATTCAATTAAGTCCCATCGAAATCACGCAATTAGTTAATCAAATAATTTTGATTAGCGGAAGGGAGGGAGGAGTGCGACCTCTCGAAGATTTATGTACAAATTACAATCATAATTGTCATTTCGATATTGGATTGTGCGGCGGAGGTAAGAGGGCACACGACCCTCAGGAATTTGATACCACATACTTACCCTTATATAGTATTTTGCCTTATGCCTACCCTCGATGTCATATTGCGTTTATATCCATCAACACCCGTCGCGAGTCCTTACTCGATTTTCAATTTTTTTTTTTTTTCACACACTCAAGGGGCAGGAGAAATGCGATAGGTTTTCTTCGGGCTTCAGGACCGCCATATGGCCGAAAAAGCCGAGAAGACAGTTGCCGGAGTCTCTGGCGCAGGCGCAGTCACAGTTTTTCTGCTGTTTATGTTTAAATTCGAATTTTTTTTTTGTTCCTGTAACTTTTGTTTTACATCTGTTCACCGTAGGAGGCCCACCCGGCTGACTCAGACTTTGGGGTTTCTCCTTAGCTCTTTTTTTTTGTTTTTTCGCTCGATTTGCTGTATTTTTTCGAGCTTTGCCAACTTCCGTTCCGTTGTCGAAGCTAAGCAAATTGACATTATGTCTCAGCCAGTCGAAGGCAGCTTAACAATAGAGCAACTAATTGGGTCTGAGTCTAGCCAATGTGGATATGTGGATATATGGATATGGATATGGTCCACTCGAATGCAATGCGCAAATAGAAAATCCCAAAAACAAGGCAGCGAAAAAAAATAAATAAAAATCAATAAAAAAAAGTAGAAAGAAAGAAAGAAATTTAAAAACCGACACTTGTGTCAATTTACAATTACGCGGAGAAGAGAGAAAAAATGCACGAAAATTGTCTCACATTTTTTCGTGTTTTTTGTGTTTAATAAATGTCGCCCACGTAGGCCGAGCTGATGAACGATTTGAGTTGTGTTATGTCAATGTTTGGCTACTTCACTCGTTGCTGCAACTGGCAAACTGTTCAAACATTTAATCTGACAACCGAAGATGTTACAGCCAAGTGGAGCCAATCCGTCCAATCCGCGATCGGTTTTACCCTACCAGCTGTGTTTGGCCCACGAACACATAGTATAGTTGTTGTGGCTCCCTGGAAAGTGTTTCACTTGGTATGGTTGTTGTGGCTCCCTGGAAAGTGTTTCACTTGAGATTTAGCATTGGGCCCTCCTTCTGTTTAACTAGCTGTTTTTAATTTTTTTTTTTTTTTTTTTGCGCTGAGAAATGCGAGAGTTTCTAGCACGTTTAATGTGGGCTAACCAAGTTTGGCTTTGGGTTTTCCCTCAGCTCGGGGTTGTTGTCGTCACCTGAACCGACAAATATTTGCACACTCACAAATCTAGTTTAATTCATGTTGCCACTGCGAATTTGGCTCAGACACACACTGTGGAAAACAATTCGAATGTGTATCTAGCAAGTCTTTTGACAGATTTTATTTGGTTTTTTGGGGATACACAGACGGCACAAGCTGTTCAAACTTGGGGTATTCTGAGTTCTAAAAACACAAAATCGTGACTCGTTCTATAATGCTAATGCTGAATGTTTCCATTCCCTTTGTTTGGTTTCTTGCAGTGTAAACAGTGTGGCAAGAGCTTCAAGCGTTCATCCACCCTGTCGACCCATCTGCTTATCCACAGCGATACGCGGCCATATCCCTGCCAATATTGCGGCAAGCGGTTCCACCAAAAGTCCGACATGAAGAAGCACACCTACATACACACCGGTAAGTTGAATTCCTGGGAAATCAAAGCCAAAACCCCCCACCAAACCTATTTTACCCCCGAGCAAATATGTCAGATTGAAAGGCAAATAGATTTCCACCCTGAAGTCACACAGATTTCTATCGCCTTTCAATTTAACTAATTGCTGCAAAGCTGACACTCCGCGGCAATTAATAAACTTTGAACCAGCATTTAACTAATTGTGTTTATCGATTTGCAGGCGAGAAGCCGCACAAGTGCACCGTGTGCCTGAAGGCCTTCAGCCAGAGCTCCAACTTGATCACGCACATGAGGAAGCACACGGGCTACAAGCCTTTTGGTTGCCTGCTCTGCGATCAGTCCTTCCAGCGGAAGGTGGATCTGCGGCGCCACCGGGAGAGTCGCCACGAGGAGGCGCCCGCCGTCGAGGATCTGAAGCCACTCAAGATGGAGGTGAGCAGCAGTAGTTGCTGACCCCGGCGAGGAGTTCTCTGATCCCAGTATTAGATCGCAGGATGGCAACAAACCAGTCGAAGGAGGAGTGAACTCTAACTCTAAGTCGTTGCTATGAAGCCAAAGTTTGTTTTGTTTAGGCCTTCGCAAAGATTTATTGTACTGTATAAGAGATATTGTTAAATTTCACTAGCTAAGTTACTGCCGTAAGCCTGTACATAAGACTCTTCTTGTAGCCGTTAAAATGTAGCCTAATTACTTATCTTATTTATTGCATTAACCCATATTGATTTGGTTTAAAAATAACCCAAAATTGGCAGCTAAACGTACCAAAGAACAACCTCAAACAAATGAAAACCCATTCGGCGAACACTTGTCTAAATTTAGTTTCCTAACTTATTTAAGTTGAATAATGGCCATTCCCCATTTATTTATACAGTTTATGCGAATTTTTAGTTTACTCTTATTTTATAATTTGCCCAATGACTTTTATTGTAATTATATTTATTAAGAAAACATATGATTTTTTGGAAAATAAAGTTGAAAGCTAAAAGAGAACAAAGAACACGAATTCCTTTTGTTTTTACGGGTTTTCCAGAAACGTACATTTTTTGGATGTTTGTGATGCATAAATACATGAAATAAATGGAACTTAAAATACATGAATTATTGAAAATACATACATGAATTATTATTTGAAATTCATTTGAAAGGCCAGGGATTTAACTTATTACAAAATCATTTAAAAACACAAAAAATTCTTATCTTCATGTGAATTAATTTCCATGGATTCAAAAACCCTTTCAACCATTTGTGGGGTAAATATCTCATTATTTGGACCATTCTTTCATCCAAAACATTCCTTATTATCAAGGACACAGCCTTCTTCTTTGCGTTTCCACATTTTGGTACAAATTGTCACAGGCGCTCCAAATATTTTTTGGGGGTTTGTCCGCAAACCTGATTTTATAGACAAATTCCTGCACGTACTCGATTGATGGGGAATAAGTTGCTCCTGTTTCGGGTGACGCGGTGATCTTTGATCTGTGCCCAAAGTGGCATTTGGGGAATGCCCTTTGTAAGTCGCCGCGTTACAGCAGGTACACTTCCCCTCCTTGGGGAAAACGCCAATAAGTGTTCGAAGTTCGAACTAATTGCTGGCGAAATAAAGTGAGAATTGAGGGGCTTTCAGCGGAGGAACGGAGGGAGCAATGGTCATTGAGGACTGCTGATCGCAATTTTCGGTAATCGAAATGTCCGAATGCATTTTGCGGCACTTTAAAACACCCGAAATGAAGCTTGGCAGTTTACAAATCACCGACTTCCCTCATTATCGCCATTCATGATGAATCGCAATCAGAAATCGACGAAATCAGCGACCGCAGGATTGCACTTGGAGGAGCATCACAAACTCGATCGTCGGGTTGTTCTTTTGGCCTTTTGGCACGCCACAAATTGATCGAAATTGACAAAATATTGCACAAAAAACCCGGGAAGGAAGAGAGAGAAATATGCAGTTCAATTGTTGACGAAGAAAAATGCAGTTCAAGGACTTTTCGCCAAGTGCCGACAAAGTGAGTTTCAAGAGCCAAAGAATGTAGATGCAACTGGGGTGATCATCATACATATTATAGAATTGACTTTTGCATGAGCTTGGCAGGTGAAAAAACTGGCAAAGAATTTGCTTTACCGAGGTCGAAGGAGTTTGGTCAAATATGTATGAATATTTTAAATGGTTTCTAATAAAATAATATTAAAATTATTGTGATAGGTAACTTACTAGCTAATTTTAAATAAAATAGAATCTGCAAACAATAATAATAATATCTAAAATTAAAACAATACCTTTAATTCTTTTTAGTTAAAAGCATCAATAAACTGCAATCAAGGAATGCAAATTAAATCTAAAATGATAGTATAATTAATTTAGTTAATATATTTTCAGGAACCCATGTTCCTTTTTGCATAGAGTTTTTCTGAAAAGTTCAACTTCAGATAAAGTAGAAAGTGATCCAGAAAGGCAGCTATATGAGTATAGTATGCACTATAGATAATGCACACCCGATGCGATACATAGATAAACCGTTTGCCATATGCTGGAGTTTCTCCGCAGCGCTGACTCTCGGTTTATTAACCCCTTTTTCCGCATAACACCTGAGCCCACATAATTTGTCATGCCGTTTCGTTTGGAATTTATTCAACAGTCGAGCCAAGCCCCCATGGAAACAAAGGAGGGCTACGAAAAAGTGGATATGGCTATCAAAAGACTGAAAAGCTGCAACCCCAAAAACGCAAACAATGGAAAAACCGAGCGCGGGGGAAACTCTGAAGAGGAAATTGATCTTAGAAGTGTTTCTTTTCTTTTTCTTCGAGAGGCCTAGGACCCGCAACATTCTGATGTCCTTTTGCCCCTTCCAATCGAATCGGTTCCGTTTTCCGGCTGCCCTTAGTCGAGTCTTTGGGTCTTTTGGTGTCGGGCAGGTGACTTTCGACTTTGGCTATTAATAAAAATAATAGTTGCGGCTAAAAAAAAAAAACAACAACAACAAAAAACAGAGAAAAAGGTGAAGAGCCCGGCCAAGAGCAAGGGCAAAAAAGATGTCTTAGGTCAGTTGCGTTGCAGGTGAAGCCGGTGAGCCAGGCTCACAATTAAAATGCGGAGGGGATGCGGCCGAAAAGGCACCTGTAACACACAGATAGAGGGAGATGGAAGGACTCGGAAGGAGGAGGATGGAGGACGATCAGGAGCAGAATGAGCAGGAGGAGGAGCAGGAGGAGCGGCTCAACATTACATCGGCTCATTTATGTTTATGTCCTTTCGTTGTAAGCAGCCTGGCGCTGATTCCCGATTCCCTCCATCGGAATTGAGCACCTGCTGCCGTTGCTCTTCCTCCTGCTGCTCCGGCTCCTCCAGCTCTTCCAGCTCCTCCTGCTGCTTTTGGTCCTTCTGGTCCTGCTGTTGTCGCTGGCGGAATCCTGGAACCTGTCGCACAATTATTGAGCCAGGACGAGACGAGACGCGTGCTCAAAGCCGGTTTGCGGCAAAAAGCCATATGCCAGAAGGCAAATTACATCGGCGACCTGCAACCAGTTGACATGGGCCACACGACACCAGCCAAAACCAGCAGCACAGCAAAAAAAAATCACACCATGCAACAATTTGATAAAAATTTAAACACAAAAGGGATAACCTCAAGTTTTTTTTACCAACTCAGAGAAAAATTTATAAGAGTTAAAATAGTTGGTAAGAAATTTCAAACTTTGAATCAATTGGATACCACCAATTATATTTCTTAAAATTCAATGTATCTACATTTAAGAATAAATTGTGCTTAAAAAACATTTTATGATTATATGATGATGATATTTTAAATTCTTTCCTTAAAATTAATTTATAAATCTTTATAGCCATACTTCTCTAGTAACTTTGCTTTCAGTGCATAAATATCAGCAGCAGCCACAACGGCAGAAGCCAAAAGATGCAACAGTCGTAAAAATCTCTCCCTCAGACAGACAGACCGCAAAAAACATCGGAGATCGGGAGACGGCAGTCGAGATCTGCATCTAATCTTGGCCCTCAGGGGAGTCACTGCCGAGTGTGTTTTGAGCCACAAGCTGTCGCTTAAAATCCGCATGCGGAGGTGCAACAACAATCGTAAGTGCGCCGCTGCACCTGTCACGCTCGATCGATATTACAAGATCGACTTGTCGGCCGGGCCAAAAGTGACCCAATTTCAACAGGCCGCCGGCTTCGTCTGCGCCTTCGCCTTCATTCTTTCGTTCCTTCCCTTAATTTCCTCTGAAAACTGATAAGTTATGATTGCCTCGCCTTTGTTTGATTGCGCATTGTCACCTGGCTGGAAACGCGGCCCAAATTGATTGTTAGACAAGTCAAGTCCTTAGATTGGATTGACTGGGAATAGGGCTATACGATTTTAATGGACAGTAAGGGACAGGTGACGGCTGCATATGCCGTCATAAAAATATTAAACATCCTTTCAATTATTAAGTCATTTCTGAGTCCTTACAGTAGTCATATTTTGATTAGTTCTAGGTGGAGTTTAAAAAGGGATGGGTTTTAGTACTGCACATAAAATAAATAAGAGGTAAGAAGGTAAGAAAATTGTTTAAGAATTAATACCTCAACTAGTAAAGTTTTATATATATTATTAATACTAGTTACAATATATTACAAACTTGTCATTTATTGTTCTCTTTCATTTTAAAAGCTAATAAACTTACTGAGCTTATTTTGTTAATGGTAAATCCAAAATATATTTGTAGTGCTCGATCGGGCTCTCACCTTCCCTCCCCTTAGATAATAGAATCTTTCATCTTCCCGTCCTCAAGTTGAGATTTCATTGAGCAGTCTTTAATCAGACTTGGCCAAGAGCCCTGTTCGCAGGTAAACCAGGGAATACTGCTGCACTCTGGCCAAGTTCGCTGGCCAAATCGGAAGCCAGAAGAGTGCCGTGTCAACGACTAGTCGTTGCAGATTAGTTTCCAAGCCAGGGAACCCGGGGAAAATCTTAAGCTGTTTCGATTTGAGTGCAGAGGACAAATCCAAGTCAAATATGCAAATCAACCCTCGACAACAAGGCGAATTGTGAAATCTATTCGCACGGCTTAATTGGCAGAGGAGAAGGAAAGACGGCGACGACGACCAATCCGCAAGGCTTAGCGAAAGGTTGCGAAAAACAAGAGCCAAAACAAAAGGCAAAGTCGAATCCCGAACAAAAGTCAAGCCCCAGCAATTAAAATAACAAAATCTAAACACGAAATTGCTACGGATTTTGTGAGAAAAGGTGCAAAGAAGAGACACGGATCTCAAGGTGTTTTTTTTTTTTGGTTTTGAAACCAAAAGTCAGAAAAAAAACACAGATTATAGACAGATTTTCGAGGCGGCAGCAGACGGAGGCAGGCACACACAATGGCCAACAAATTGCGGCCGAAGATGCAACATTTAGGGGTGAGGATCTCCTGGACTTCAAGGATCAGAACAGATCAGCAGGTTGAAAACGCGAGCCAGCCAAGTCATTATGAGAATTTAAGCGCACCTTTCGTTTTGTTAACAGCACCGGGATTCGAATTCGAGTTCTGAGTCTGCGTTTGCGTTTGAGTTTGAGTTTTGGATTCGGATTCGGGCGACAGGTGCTCGGCAGATAAAAGCAGAGCAGAGCAGAGCAGAGCAGACCAGGGCACATCGCATAGCGGTAGATGATTTGGATCGGATCGCATCGGATCGGATCGTTATCCTGCTGCCGCTTTGGTCCTTCTGCCGCTGCTGCTGCTGTGCCAGATTCTGCTGGCCAGTCGGTGGAGGGGCTGGCCAAATTAATTCCTTGCCATATTTTATAATTCAACAGATGACACGAGCCACGAACTGGAGGGCTTCGAGAAGCTCTGGCACGAGGGTCCGCCGCTTGATTGGTCCCTCGGTTGTTTGGTTGCTTGGTTGCTCGGTTCCTTGGTTCTTTGGCCGTTCGGTGCCTTTGGGGTCTTCCCGACTCCCAAGTCCCGATCCTGATCCCGGTTCTCGGTCCCAGTTCGATCCTGCGGCTCGTTTGTGGCACAAGCCACATGCCACGCATCCAGCTCCTCTGCTGAGCGGCTTTTAAATAATCATACCAAAGGGTTACATTTGCTTTATGGTTCATTTGGCATCGTGATAGAATTCGCAAGACATATTAATATGTGTTTAAGCCCAAAAAGTTTAAAATTTTATTAAAGATAACTTATTTTATTAAATATAATTTGATAATATTCTTATCTTTTCATTAATACATACTTTCGGACCACCAACCAGTTATGTCTGGTTGCATATTTGTTTTAAACAGTTAATGATAAGCTTACTAAAATGATAATTATTAAAAAATACAAACAGCTTATAAAACATGTTGCTGTGATTATTAACCAGTTAATTTAAGAGTATCCACAGTTCGAAAGTCAAAGAAACCAACAATACCTTCGTTATTTGGTCAAGGATTTTCGCTCAGCTTGAGGTTCTGCCGGCTTTTCCCCTCCGGCACATTAGCTTAGTTTATTTGAAAGTGCAACAGTTTTTTGATAAAAGCAGTTTGTTGAACCCTCTCTAAAGGAAGGGGCATCTTGAGGTTCCCTCATTGGCAAGACGACAACGACCTTTTGTCTATGCGATCTGCGGGAATAAAAAAAAGAGCAAAACATAAACAAAATCGCCAGGGGTTGCAATCGGTCCTAACTGCATTTTGGCAAAGAACAGTTACGAGTTACGGCCAATGCTGTACAACACAGGTGGAAATCGTGTGCTTGTCACACTAATTTCTCAAAGTTCGAGTTCAGTGTTCGATTGGTGGTCGGTGGTCGGTTTGTTTGTAGTCCGCTCCTTTTGGCCGTTGCACTTTCACAGTTGCACTCCTGTCACAATTCGTTGTTTAATTCGATGTCAGTTTGTGGACTTTTGCCGACTTTTCTCGACTACCGGGGTCCATTGCCCGACATGCTGGCGAACGCATAATTAGCCTTGGCCGATAGAGATAGCAGCAGCAGAACGGAGGCATTGAACCTGGCCAAAACCCAGCAGAGGATCATTAGAGAGCAGCAGGTTGAAGTTGAATGAACTAGCCCGGGGTTCGATGATCAGGAGAAAGGATAATGGCAGCAGGTAGCGACACTTGCGAAATGGCCACATAAGTCTTATACAATAGCATTGTTTGGAGGTCCTCAGTGGTGACATGCTGCATAGAGCGAGGAGTTAGCATCAGAAACCTGTTGCAGGAATCAGAGTTCTAAGAAATTCTTCTTATCACAGATTTTCTAAGTATTGCTTCGGCTCCCGTGAGAAAAAATCTTTAAAAGCTAAATGTAATATATTTCATATACATATTAACGTATAGGAATAGGAACTGATTTATTGACAAACTTAAAAAATATATATTAGATACTGCGTGTTATAAAATATGGACAATGTTGAGTAACTAAGACACACTTCATTAAATTATAGATATTAAAACATATTAAAACAAAAATAGTACACAAAAAAAATTGTAATAAAAGTTTAGTTGTTTATGCAACAAAAATAATTCAGTAGTTTTAATGTGATTTTTGTTTTTATTTAGTCGTTGCGAAAATCACATCAGATTTTAAGGAACCCAACGAAAACAGTTTTCAAAAGTGGCGGCTTGATAAAAACCGGTTACACTGCAGATCCTCTATTTACCCGTTTGAGGATTAGCGTGCTTGAAAAAAGCGCCTCTAGCGGGAAGTAGACTGGCGAATCATTTTGGTTCAGGTCAAGGGTGACTTTCTGGGATTATCGGTTTGGTCACACTGCAGGGTTGGCTTGGCGACGCAATTTTCCGATTTTTAAACTCAAGCGGCAAAGCAATCCTGATTTTTAGTGAAAATTCCCAGCACGAATAGAATATTCCAGTATTTGTAATGAAAAACGAGATGCAGGGACTGTTCAGTGATCCGGCGTTGGAACGCCATTTTACGGGCCACTCGGGTAGCATCACACAATTGCGTTTTAGTCCCGATGGCGCCCAAATCGCCACTTCCTCCTCGGACGCCTCCGTGATCCTGTGGAATCTCAACCAAGCGGCACGCTGCATACGCTTTGTATCCCACTCGGCGGCGGTGAATGGAGTGGCCTGGTCGCCCAAGGGCAACCTGGTGGCCTCCGCCGGACACGATCGCACCGTCAAAATTTGGGAGCCCAAGGTACGCGGAGTTTCCGGGGAGTTTGTGGCCCACGGAAAGGCCGTTCGCAGCGTGGACTTCGATCCGACCGGTCACCTAATGCTCACAGCCTCGGATGACAAGTCGGCAAAGATATGGCGCGTGGCCAGGCGGCAGTTTGTCACCTCATTTGCCCAGCAAAACAACTGGGTGCGCTGCGCCAAGTTCAGTCCGAATGGCCAACTGGTGGCCACCGCCAGCGATGACAAATCGGTGAGGATCTACGACGTGGACAGCGGCGAGTGTGTGCGCACCTTCACCGAGGAGCGTGCGGCTCCCAGGCAACTGGCCTGGCATCCGTGGGGCAACATGCTGGCCGTCGCCCTCGGCTGCAATCGCATCAAGATCTTCGACGTCTCCGGCAGCCAGTTGCTGCAGCTTTATGTGGTGCACTCGGCGCCGGTCAACGATGTGGCCTTCCATCCCAGCGGACACTTTTTGCTCTCCGGCAGCGACGATCGCACCATTCGCATTCTGGATTTATTGGAGGGCAGACCCATCTATACTCTAACTGGACACACGGATGCAGTCAATGCGGTGGCGTTCACTCGGGATGGGGACAAGTTTGCCACTGGCGGCAGCGATCGTCAGGTTTGGATCACCTTTATAATACTTAAGTGGCATTACTAAACAAATTATCTACTTGGCAGCTCCTCGTTTGGCAGTCCAATCTGCACACCTACGACGCCTCCCAGTTTGAGGCCAAGTCCGCCCTGGTCTCTTCGGGTTGCGACACCAGTGCCGCCTCTTCGAAACAGAGCCTGGCCAGCGGCGCCTCCAAGTCCAATGACCTGAGCATCCGCATTGATCCGCGACAATCGATGGCCTTCCAGGCGTCGGAGGAGAACTTCCAGGTGCTCGACAGTAAACACTCGAATCAGCCGCATAACACGCAGGAGGCCATTCTCGCCCAGGGCATGGACTTCAAGACGCGAAGCGCCAGCCCGCACTTCTTCTAACCAAAAACAGAATAGCCTTTGCCGCACTCAACCAGCCAAACCTTCCGCAGGTGCTGGACGTGTCCCTCGAATCTGGCTCGGATTCGTGCTCTTGTGCCGCGCAGCTGGAGGAGATCAGCAAGCTGTTGGCGCTTATCGACGAGCGGGTACGGCGGCTGGAGGGCATATACTCTTTGTAGCTAACTACACGGCCTTATATAAGTTTTTACATAATATTAATATATGTAGCTTGCCATTAAGGTATTCTATTTAATACTGAATGACGAATTTTCAGAGAAAAAATATTAAAAACAATTATTTATAAATATAAATCGGGATATGGTCATCAATTTGTGAGGTTTGGATATTTTTAATTTAAACACTTAACAAGTGTTTTATTAAATCAATGTTATTTTTAATTAGTTACAGCATAAAGAGGTTGTTAAAATTTTATAATAGTGGTTTGCTAAACAGTAAGAAAAATAACGGGTTGGGTTGAGTCTCTGCTAAAGCGCTAGCCAGGATCCCTTACGTGCAATGAATAATTGTGGCTTATTTCAACTTTTGATCCACGGTCACACTGCACCGAAACAAAATAAACAAAATCCGGCGGAGAAAGTGGCGATAGACAAATTGTCCGTTGAAAGCGTATATACAAGTGGCCATGATGCGCGACTGGATGCCCGTGCTCTTTTGCGGACTGTCCGTGCCGATTTCGTTGTTCATGTGGCTGGGCAATGTGGCGGTCTCAAAGTTTTGGACCAGCGACTTCGAAGGTGAGCGATCCACAATTTGGATCTTCGGGTCCCACTGCAATTCTTGGGGTCAATTAATAACACAAAGGTTATCCGACAGAGTCTCGGGTGATTCCGCCGGTGCGCTGGCTCTTCTCCACGCTGGCTCCCCTCGCCCTGATGACAGTGGCTCTGCGCCGGCGGAGCGTCAGTCGATCCGGAGCCGCATTGGGCATTGTAGTAGCCTTCATCCTGTCCATCGCCAGCCATCCGTTCTTCGCCAGCCTGGTGGTGTTCTTCTTCAGTTCATCGCGTGCTACCAAGTTCCGGGCGAACATAAAACGCCGCTTCGAGAGCGATTTCCGCGAGGGCGAGGGACAGCGAAACTGGGTGCAGGTGCTCTGCAACGGAGGCATGGCCGCCCAACTGGCGCTTCTCTATCTACTCGACTGCGGCAGCGGTGAGCGAGCGGTGGACTTCGCCCGGGAGTACCGATCCAGCTGGCTGGGCGTGGCTGTGATGAGTGCATTCGCCTGCTGCAACGGCGACACTTGGTCCAGTGAAATCGGTTCCGTGCTATCGAAACGTGATCCGGTGTCCATCATCACCTGGCGACGAGTTCCTCGCGGCACCAACGGCGGCGTATCGCTGGCGGGCATTGCAGTGAGTCTGCTGGGCGGACTGCTGGTCGGCTTCGGCTATTTCGTCACCGTTCGCTACACTGTGGAGGCAAAAATGCTGTTGGTCAGCCCTCCACAGTGGCCCATCATCGCCCTTGGCGGCATCGCCGGGCTGTTTGGATCCCTGCTCGACTCCATATTGGGTGGCTTGCTCCAGTACTCCGGCATCAATGCGGAGGGCAAGATCGTCGACGCGCCCGGCAAAGGAGTGCGCCACGTGAGCGGACTGCGCATTTTGGACAACCATAGTGTCAACCTCATCTCAAGCATCGTCACCGGAGTCACCATTCCCGTCCTCGCCCAGAAATTCTGGCCCGTGCGTTGATTCTGTTGGCTATTGCTTTATCACCTCGAAAAGGATTACCTTCAAAGATCAAAGCTTATGTTTCGCCTTTAAGGCAGCAATATGCCGATGTTAAAAAGTTATATATTTATCAGAGGCGGTGGACACACTACGTATATATTTTTGTACAGCTTCCATGGCTTCAAGCGAACTAACTGACTTATGAGACTTGACTAAAAACAACGAAATGGGCAGATGAAATTTATTTTAGACTAAGGCAGCTCACCGTGTTCCTATATGGATAATTATTTGTTTTGAAACTGCATAAATTCCCCGTGACTTCTCATCTACATGCATAATGTGCAAAAAAAATAAAATTAGGCACTAAAGCATTTCAGTATTTGTTGATGTTTTTAATTTCAAATTACGGTGCGTGACTGAAAAAATGTTCGGTTATGGTAGCGTGTATTCCTATGGCGTCATCACCAGCGATTTCCTTTAATTCGGAGAACAATTGAATAGCGCTGAAATATTTTTAGAAGACCTCGCCCTGTTTTGCATGCAAATTGCTCATTGCGCAAAGAAGCAAAGCAAATATGAGTTATATCGAGCTGATTGAAAACCATATGTGGTGCCGAATACTTCAATTAAATTGAAAGAGTGTAGAAAGGAATTCACAGAACTCGTTTCCAAAGGTCTATTTTAAAGTTCTATATTAGATATTAAAAGAAATCTGAAAGATCTGTACCTCAAAATAAAAAAGTTTAGTTGCAATGAAATATAGTTTTTAATCTTTTTGCACTTTATTGGATCTCTTGAGTTTCTGCAGCTCAAAGTTTCGGATCAGGTTTTGGGATAGTGCTCGTAACGCCTCGCTGGAGGAACTGGCTGGAAAGGTTGAGCTGGGTGGGCTGATCCCTCCCCCCCGGAACTGCTGGCTTGGCGAACCCGATGGAGAACTTGATCATGAGGTCACCGATGGGCGAGTTGATGAACTGGGACCCCGTTGAGATGGTTTTGAAGACGATGCGGCGCTTGTGCTGGTAGACCTGTGGATTGCTGGGCAGGCTGTTTACCGGCGGAAGATTCGGCTTGGAACTAAGTTTGGGCCTTTGACTCGTGGTCGTGCTCACAAGTGGCGGTGACTCAGTGGAGCTGGTTTGGTTCACTGGTCTGCCTGTCGTCCTGACCGAGGTCCTTGGCCTTGTGGTTCGTGGTTGAGCAGTGGTGCTGCTGCGTCGTCTTTGCGGTCTGCGAGTGGTGCTCCTTAAAAGGCTCAATGACGGTGCTTGATAGCCACCTTCGCCTAGATCCTCTTCATCGAGTGGGTCTGCGATCGCATCCGGTTTCTCGGGATCTGCCAAATAACTCTTATCCCCCTGGTCCTCTTCATCCTCGTAGTCATCCAACGGGTCGGCATCTCGATCTCCGCCAGTGAAGAATGGTGGTTGATGAGGTGGCTCCTGGTCGCGGCGCTCCTGCTTTTCCCTGTTCTGCTCGTAGACAGGATCGTTGGGTGACGACGAGGCCAGGACCTGCTCCATCTGCTTCTGCAGGATCTCAAAAAGCGGAGCATTCTGCTCGTCCTCCGACACTGTGGACTCTGGCTCGCTGGGCACAAATCGGTTGTTGATATAGGCATTTCGTCCGTCCAGATCCTCGTCCACTTCCAGGACTTCATCCTGACGGGAACGCGACTCCGTTTGCAGGGAGTCGGGCGGTGGATGGGTCACCTCTTCGTTTACTTCCGTTGGTGCAGCTCGAATGGTGAGTAGAACTAGAAAAGCTTATAGTAATACCTTCTGGAAATAACATTCCCAAGGATCTTACCTGCACTCGTGAGAATTAATAGTAGTGGAATCTTACAGATTCGGTTTTCAAAACCTCTGGCTCCCATTGCAGTTGGTTTACTTCTGTGAAGTGACACACGAATGCCACTGCTTTTATAGGCAACTCAACTGCAACCTGCTGCATTGTCCATCCCACGTCCAATTAGTTTTTAGGTTTAGTGCCTGGCCCTTAATGACGAACCTCTTGAGCTTCCTCCATAAATCCGTTAATAGAACTCGTTTCGAGGGTCAATGCACTTCAAAACAAATGCATCATCTCAAACTTCAATCAGATATAATTACAACGGGAAGAATTTATCTAAAAGAAAGTTTTTCTAAAGGTCTTCTTGAGAGGCATACAATCTTTATATCGGTACTGTATTCTAATTTTCTGTAATGTTAAATATGTAGTATTGACCACTTGACATTTGTTAACGAATAAAAATATGTAACTTATTTTAATCTCCAAGGGAGAGTTACCTCAGACTCCATAAAGTAAATAATATTTATTCAGAACCACGATTTGAATGAGCCCTTCCAAAAATCCGAAAATTGGCTTTTTCCAAAATTGGCCAAAACTCTACACTTGAAAGTCCCTAACTTCCATAACTGATGTCCGATTTTGGATTGGTATACATACCTCAAAATGCTTGTGAAGTAGTTCCTAAAACAACTGCATACTTAGTTTGGCTTTGATTTTTTTTCCAATTTTATGATGTGCCCCTGCCAAAAATCCGAAGATTGGTATACCTCAAAATGCTTGTGAAGTAGTCGTTGTTATCTACATCGGTAATTCATTATAACTCAGGGCCGGAGAAACAGTTTTGAGTGGGGTGATGACCTCACAAATTTTCAATATTCAATATTTAATATTAATGTAATGTTAAAATAATGTTAATTTAATATAATGTAAATGTAATGTTAACTAAATGTTAATTAAATTAATATGGCCACGTCAGCGACAATGATAATTAATTATTTTTTTCGTTTTCTCGCACCTATAATTCCCAAGTGGTTCTGGCTGATTCGTAGTGGGATACCCCTTGATTTTGGCCAATTTCTCAGTTCTCCGGGATGACCGGCAGTTTCTCTAAGAAACTTTTCCCGGTCTTTGGAAGTGTGTGTGTGTGCGTGTGTGTTGTGGACTCCAGGATGCAGGGCATCCAAACCTGAAAAGGTGAGTTGCAGTTTTTTTTAATTATGTGATGACGTGGCTTTTGTAAAAAAAAATGCAGTTAATTAATTCAATTTTTTTATATTTTTTTTTCAGGTTTTTGGTTGTGTATTTGGCTGATTGCAGAAAATAATTGGTGACACTATCCAACTTGTAACTTGAAGTTCGACATCAGGATGCACTGCACCAAAGTTATTACGCAGTGAGTACATCCTTTAGACAATTAATAATTAAGTTATATATTTTAAAAAATCATAAATATTTTGACAAAGAAACTAAAAGAAACAGATAAAGATCTGAAAGTTTTCAAGAACATGAAAGAAATTTGAAAGGTAAATTTTATCAAATATTGAACTTGAAGTACATGAAAATCAAACACAATTAATAATTGTAAACAAGTAGCGACATATAATATAAATATATGTAGTATATATATAGTAATAGTTGTAAGAATGCGGTTACCGGAAATATATAGTATGCTGACACCACATAAATGGACTGGACAACAGGCTGCAGGATCAATTATGAATGGCGTGATCTTCTATTGAACTCCACTCCAGGATGCAGTGCATCACCTCATTGGGGTATGTATTTTTTAAACAACCGATTTGTATAAAATAATTTAACTAATATTTTGGAATGCTTCTTTTCATTACAGTGATGACTATTCCGTTCTGCTTGGAGTGAACTTCAAGATGCAGTGAATAAAAAACCCAAAGAGGTAAATACCTTTTTTACTAACAAAATAATTCTAACTATTATTATTTGTAACAAATTATTTATTATTATTTTTTTTTCTTATTTAATTTCAGGGTAAAGTGTTAAGTGTTAATGTTGCGAATAAAGTGGTTGCGGTGATTATCTTACTTCAAGAAGACGAAAGATTGCAGTGCAGATCAAGGAGCTAACTGAGTAAGTACCAATCTGAAAAGATTTATTTATGATAATCTCATAATTATTTAAGTAGTTTTTACATTAAGTTGGAAAATGCTTAACTTGGGAAGTATTTGGGAGAGTTACTATCTATCTATTTAAATAGAAACTGATTTAATTGGGCCGTGGTAAAGGCGGGATTTCTCTTCGTTTTTCTTCGATATACTCTATATGCAGGGCCGGAGAAACAGTTTTGAATCATACATTCAACTGATAATAATGGATGTAAATAAATTTTTTCCTACAAGTCAAGCATTTTGGGGTGTTGAATTCCACACCCGCTAAGATGTGGCGTGTGGAGTGCTCAACACCCGGTATACACCTTCCGCCGGCCCTGTTATAACTTATAACTTGGTTATACATTATAATCTTATTAAAGGGCCTAGGTTGGTCTCCGTATAGAAGTTAGCCATTAGAAAGTAAATGGATTTAATGAACTTAGCTAAATGTTGCTAAAAGTTAGCCATTAGAAAGTAAATGGATTTAATGAACTTAGCTAAGTCGTAATGTCTATGAAAATGTTGGTAAGAATACCAATAAATATTTAAGTTTTAAAAATCGTACCCCCAAAAAAGTTTCGACCTATTTTATGTATGTTTTATTGTAATAAATAAATAAATAGTTAATTTTAGATGAGATTTTTCTAGTTACTTTAACCCTAAACTAAATGGTACTTGAGCTTATCGTTGTCCTTGCTCTTGGGTTGAGTCTGCTCCTTCAATGGCGCAATCTCCACTGGCTTGGGTGTGGGCGTGTCCTTCAGGGGCATGGGCGGTAGGACTATGTCCTCGGATACCTTGGCAGACTCTGCAATTGGAATTGGCTTAGAAATGGCAGGTTGAGCAGGATGTGGAACTGAAATCTGCGGAGTTTCCACGGGTTTCGCAATAGCCAAAGTTAGAGGCTCCTGTTCGTCCTTTTCCTTCTGGTCTTCCTTCTCCTCGCTGCTCTCGCCGCTGTCCTTGTGCTTCTTCTTTTTGTCAGCCTTCTCCTGCTTCTTCTTCTCCTTCTCCATCCTGCACTTCTCCTCCTCCAGTTTACGTTTCTCCTCCTCCAGCTTCAGCTGCTCAACGATGGCGGCATCCCGGAAGTAAGGAGACGAACGGAACTTCTTATCGGCGTAGGCAGTCTCCGCAGGATATTTCTCCTGGCACTCGGAGTAGACGAAGTCCGACCAAAGTCCGTGCGATCGGCACTTGGCCACGTCCAGTTTGCACTTGTTGTAGAAGACGGCCACCTCGGAGGAGGTCCTTCCGCAAATGGGTTCGTACAACTGATCGCAGTCATCGTCGCACAGATATCCTTCGTTCAAGGACTGAGCGGCACTATTGATGGCCGCCGAGTTGGAGGACTTGCAATCCTTTTGGCTGGAGGAATCACAACTAAACCAGGCGATCGGAATGGCCAAGTAAGGTGGACTCATACGCTTCTGACCCAAGGAATTCTCTCCCTGAGCCGCAAAGGTGCGCTTCACATAGTAACCATGTTCCTCCGTGGACACCTGAGAGTTCCCAGCCAAATTCGTTGAGCTGGACCACTTGGTCTTCGTCTTGGTTTTATTGGAATCGGAATGATCGCGGTGTTCGTGATTGGAGCTCTTGTACTTGCGGCGTTTCGCTTCCGCAGGTGACGCCTCCAAAAGGAGTAAAGCTGCCACGGCTAGGGAAAAAATAAAAGAGAATTGTGTGGTTTTATATTTAATTGTAGAATTAATACTGGAACTGGATACCCAGGCTCGTTTTAACTTACCTACGATGCAAATAAGTTGGTATGGTTTCATGTTGGTCTGGTCAGCTGCTCGTCTCCACAACAACTGATCGCATCTTCTGGCGATTGGGGCTTAAGTACCAGTCTTAGCCACTCGACGGGGAATTCTTTTCGCGCTTACCGGTTTTTCCTCGCACTGCAACTCTCCCAAAAGGCCAGTTCTTCACCGGGTTTGTTTACACTTCGCACAGTCGAACGAAAGTACTGCGAGTTTTGTTGCTTTATTTTCTTCGGTTTTATTTTTTTTTGGTACTATCATGTTTGGTGAAATTTTATGCAAACTCATGTGGTCGTACCCTTTTTGTGGCGATAGCCATCTAGAATGTCTGGGATCTGGAACTGGTTGTGTGTTTAACACCTTCGTTGATCTCCATTCCACTCCTCCTCTGAAGCGCAATCTCCGCTGTAGCCGGTTTGCTCGAAATTGGGTCAATCTGGAAAGGTTCGGTGATCTGGTTGTTATTTTACGAGGTTCTTCTGGCCGCGTTCGCCGGCATCTCGCAGGAAATTCGCGTCCAATCAGCCGCTGTTATTCTCAGTTGATCTTTGATCTGGCCAATGGATCACTGCCAGCGACGGCAATTGTGGTCTTAATTAGAGCGAGCTCGGGAGAAACCCGAGTGATAGTTGGGGGATTGGCTTACAGATTGATGGTATAAAATTTAATTTTATTGGATCATCGTTCTAAACCAAAAAACAAAAAAGCTCTTAAATACTTACTAAAGGAAAAATAATAATACAACATATAAAATATATTTATACATAGAAATCTATTATAAATTACTAAATATAATATAATATTATTATTATATTGAAAATAATTTTACTAATAAGCATCCGTAGTTCGAATGCATCTGGTAACCAGAAAATTGACGTCAGTAAAAAAAATAACAAGCTGTTGTTTTTAAATAAAAGAAAGTTATATGTTATGAACAGTATTGACATAAAAAAAATTTTAATTGTTATTTAAATATTTTATATTAACAAAAATAATGTGTAGTTTGGTTTATTAATGTTTAGTGTGTAACAAAAAAATCAAGACAAGAAATTTTGTAGTTTAACTTCCAGATAACACCTTGAAGCCAAAGATTGTAAAGAATAAATTAAACTACTGGATATTTATCAAAAGCGATTCAGTTGATTGAACCAAATTGCATTTATTATTATCACCATCGTTTTGATGACTCATTCAGCTCGTGATCACTTTATGTTGATTTTGAAATGGAGTTCCATGGAAAAGTTTTCAAGTTTCCCATTAGCATTAGAAAGTTAACCGATCTACGATGCACCACCAGCTGGTTGGGGGCGATCAAATCGAAGACGATGCCGAGCGTGTCCAATTACATAATTTGACTCTTCATCGATTCCCGAGAAGAGTGATTACTAGGGGGTTATATTGTAAGCAGCTTTACAAAGCAGCCAAAGAGTCGAGCTATGGTTTGCCAAATGGCGCTAATATTTCAGATAAACAAATCCAAGCGAGACAGTCTTTTGAACACAAATCAATAGATTTATGAAAGAAGTTGCCAGAAAATGGTCAGACAGACAGAAAATTTAAATAAATGATTTTTCGGTTTCTTTGCGGTCTCCATAAGCCATCGGGTAAACAAAAGAAGAAAGAAACCAAATGAGATGAGATGAGATGAGTCGAGATGGACCGAGGTGGGAGGAATGGAGTCCGAGAAAGAGAGCTTGGGTGCAGTAAAAGCGACTGGACAACGCTTTGGTTAGTCCGCTCCAGAGATCGGGGTCTACAGCTCGCTGAGAGCTGAGCGTTTTGGGATCGCCTTGTTTGCTCGCATTTACTTTCATTTTTGGTGCGGCTATAAAAAGCGAAAGCAGAGCGCTGGATTCGCTCATAAAGACCGCAAAACTGCAAAAGTCCACTACGGAATCGGTCGGAAACAAAAGGATTAGCATAATGGTTAGACCCATCTATCTGGCGTTCGGTGAGTTTCATTTAAATATGGTTTAAATTTAGCTAACTGACTTGTTCCCTCAAAAAAAAGCTGCTCTGCTTATTTTGGCCTGCTCAGTGAGTTCAGCTCCATTGCCGGAATCGGAAAACGAAACCAGAGAGACTGAAGTTAAGCTAGATTTGGAAAAGGAGCAAGTGGATAATGAGGAGGATGATGTTCAAAAGGTTGAAAAGGATTCCAGTGAGGATGATGATGACGACGATGACGATGAGGATGACGATGAAGACGACGATGATGATGATGACTCTCTGATTAGAAGACGTCGTGATGCAGAGACCACCGAGGAACCTTCAGAGGAGACCGTCACCGAAACTCCAACCGAGGAGCAAAAGGTTGAGGTCACCACGGGAGCAGCCACCACAAGGAAACCTGTACTTGTTTTGATTCGTGATGCCCTGAAGAAGGTCACCACCGATCTGCCCACCGCCCAGGTGGCCAACAATGCCCTGCAGTATTTCCAACAGTTCGAGCACTTCATCCAACAGGCCATCGAGGAGGTGATCGGCGATGACGATGATGAGGAGGAGACTCCAGCCACTGTGATTCCGGAAACGGAAACCACAAGCGAGGAGATCAAGAAGCCAGAGGTGGAGAGTCCTGAAAAGGCTCCGGAAGCCGAGATCCCTGAAAAGGAAACACAGGCAATGGAACCCGTGAAGTCCGAGGAGACCACCACTTCGACTTCTGCGCCAATTAGCAATGCTGTCTAGTCTAGATATCAAGTTCCACGAATCATTCCTCAGCTATTTATTGTCATTTATTTATTGTTAGCTATAAACATTGACTAATGTACTGAAAACAAAACTATCTATTGCATTTGTTGGTAGGGATAATCCCTGTGAACCTTTCTCTCCTTCATCGCATGAATGTGACTCTTCAACTGGCTGCGATGACGATTGGTGGTTCGTCTTTTTGGCGGTTCAATCTGCTCAAGCAGGCGATTGAAGAACGAATTGGGTGCCTTGGTGGAGGGTTTCCTTCTGGCAGACTGTGAATTATTTGCCTTTCTCAAGGACACCTCCTGGTCTCCGATGGTCACGGTGAGGGGCAACTTGCCACCCGTACTGATATAAATGGGAATGGTGATGTAAATCGGTGAGCCGTTTACTTGCGGAGTGACCATTGGGGAATGCGGCTGCGGTTTGGTTTCAATTTGTGTCTGCAGTTGTTCGATTTTTTCTGTCGCTGGTAGTACCTGCGTAAAAAATAAAAACGAAAATAAATAAAAGTTGTACCAACTATGGAAATCTGAAAGATTTGGTAAATCCTTTTGATGTGGAATCTTTAAAGAGGATTTATTTGGAAATTCTTGATATACTATTAGTTTTGTTAAATTTTTTAAGCTGAATGAGGTACTTACCTCTTCTTTTTTGAGATCTAGTGGCTGCTGCTTGAGGAAGTGCAGTGGATTGGCATCCTCACCGAGGTTGTTGTACTCATCCTCCGACAAAGCGGGAAGACGATCGTTGTGGAAGTTGTCGTCCTCCTCCTCGATTTCATGTGCCTGTGATGAAGATTTCGCTGTAGGTTCGCCTTTTGGCTTGGAAGTTGTGGTGGTGATACTTGGGGAACTCGTAGTGGAATCTGGTGAGGAGGATTGCATCAGGATCTTCACTTTGATGCCTATTTGGCTGTCGTCGGATTTGGTGGCATTTTGGCCAGAGCAGAGAACCGAGCAGAGGAGCAAAACTAAAATCAATGAAGTAAAGTAAACAATAATATAAAATGTGAATGCTGTATTTAAATGTGTACTTAAATATTTTTAGTTTTTAAGAAATATTTTTTTAAGATTTTTTAAAGCCTACAACAGTTTCTGAAACAAACCCAACGAACACCCAGAGTACATTTATAAAAACCTTTTTGTGATTTTCATGTGATATTTTATTTGATAAAATATTACAGCCTAAGAACTATGAACTAACTTAAAGTGATGCCCAGCCCTAGCCAAACAGCCGCCTGCTCCAATCTTCATCTCCAATCGTCTTCCCTTCGATTTCCACAGATCAAAGCGGAGTCTTTTTGCCATTGAGGATCATCTCGGTGAGTCCCAGTTGCCGGAATTGCTGGAGTCGCTCCACTTGGTGGCAGAGGCGCTTCTGGAACTGCACCTCCCGGCTGAGTTCCTTGAGCTCGTTCACACTGCACATGGCATTGCAGGTTCCCATCTTCTTGGCGATCAGTTGCGAGGTGAGCACTATTTTGGCCTTCGCGAGGCGCAGATAGGAGAATTCCGAGCTGGAGCGCTTCAATTCCTGGCGGTAGAGGAAAAGCTGGTACGGGAAATTCACGGCATCTGCCTTCCGGCGGAGTTTCTTGAGAGCACGTTTGTTCTGTTTATTTTGTTTCTTCAGTGGATCGTGGGACTTCACTTTGTGCGATTTATGGGAACGCTTCTTCTCGGACTTGCGGCTGGACTTGTGCTGGTCGATCATGATGTGTGTGTTGCTGGTTCTACGTCTCTGGAGCGAATGATGTTCTAGGCTGTGGGGTGAGGTCCTTTTAAAGGACCTTCTGGTCAGGTAGTTACTCCACACAGGTAGTCCAGGTAATTAGCGGGTGGCGGTCACGCGCTTGCATGTTGTAAACTTAAACCGTCTTGCAGACTGTTCATTCCGGGTTTCCTAAACAATCCGGGTCGCCGGGAATTTCCCCGGCTCATTTATGGCTTTATGACTAGCCGGAGATCCGCGCACCCGGCTTAATCCTCAATTATGGCAGCCAACTTAGCGCCGTTCGCCCAGATCCTCTGGGTTTTGTGGCGATTTTTCCATATGAACCCAGCAGGGGATACCCGTTCACTTTTCGCAGAATTTTTCGTAGATAATTCTAGAAGCACCTTTTGGTTGAAAACTGTGTCCCCCTAGAAATTTCTAGCTAAGACTTGGGTTTCCTGAAGATAAGGGCTTCCCTTCGATCACTTCAATTTTCACAAACACACACTGAATTTACTTTTCCCAGAGAATCCTTGACGTCTAACCAACATCGTATATCATAATTTCACAAAAGAACGAACCTCCACAATTAAAGCTCCAAGATGTCTTCATGTTTCGTGTTTAAAAATAATACTGAAACCGCTTTTGGCATGAGATCTCTATTTTATACCTGAGATGGCAAAGTTTTCTGCCCCGAGAAATTTCACTTGAATGGGAACAATGCGAAGTTCTACCGGCAGAAATTTGCATATTAATTTCTGAACAGTCTGGCTCCACTTTTCTCTTTCTCTTCTAGCTATGTAAATTTGGCTTTTGCCTGCTTTTGGCCTTACAAATTTGAACGCCGATGTCGTCATTGATTGAGTCTCTTTTTTGATGGGCGAAAAGGGGGGGAGTGGAGGGGAAATCGAATAAATAATGATGATGCGCCACTTTTTCGGTTTACTTTGCATGCATTTTATGAATTTCGATTCGAGAAAGATTCTTTCGCCTCAGTGCTCAACAGAAGTTTTATAATGGTCTTCATATCTACATTGACTCCAATTCTGTACACAAGGAAAAATAAAAAACTAACAAATAAGAACAATTTTTGGCTCTCTATTTGAAGACAACAAAAGTTTGGTTTTTATTGTAAGCCAGAATAAATAAAATAATTTTTGTGATAAAATGGTACTTGAAATGTTAACTTATTTAAATAAACACGTTTATTTAACTAATGATATTAATTTTTAACAATAACGGCATTTGGGTTCTTTTGGTTTTTAGACGAACCATTTTTTAATTTAATAACAAAAAACATTTTTTTTCGTTTTATAGATCTTATTTTAAATCATAACCCGATTCTTATGATTATTTTCTCAGTGTGGTCAGTTGGAATTAGCCTGGGCCATTGGAAAGTCGTCGATGGGTCGCTGCATCCATTTAAAGTTCAGTTTATTTATCTTGCAGCCAGACGAAGAGCCATGGCATTTCCATTTGACTTGGCTCCGACCTCCTTGCCTAGCGTTTCCTTCAATGTCCTTCATCTTTTGCGGTTTGCGTTTGTCATTAGACGACGTCTAGACCGAAAACCAGTCAGCCAGTGCCAGACATCGATCTGCGGCGATTGCCCCAAGAAGTTGGCTACACAATTTGGCCATAGGGAAATGTTCGAAATTGGCAACGTTTTCCGAGGCAACTGTCTTCAAATTAATATTTTCTTGGGTTAAGCAGAGCGAATATATTCGGAATTTGGCAGCAATTTTTAGAACTGTCGATAAGCTGAGAACTATTTCCACTTCTGTGGATTGCAACTATAAACTGAAGTTTAAAATCTTTTTATTACCACTTTTAGATTTAGCTGTGGTCGCATGCATAATTTATTATTTAAATCAATTTTATTCCATTTAATAGGGCATCATTAAACTCAGCTTAACTGTTTCTGGTTTTTATGGCTGACTCTTTAGCTGAAGCCGTTTTACGATTTGCCCTTTATAGATTTCCAATTATAAATGCACAAAAAGTCAAACCAGAAACGGGGAAAACTTTTTCATTGCATCCAATCGAATGAAAGGCGCCATAATTTTCCATTGCCATTGTGTGTTTGCAATTTGTTAGCCATGAGGTCGATAAATTGGACAAATATGCGCCATAAAGTGGATGGCAGAAGGAGCTATCAGCGAGAAGATAATATCATGCCCCCAAAACCTATACTTTTTGTAATGAAATAAATGGACTTTCATGATGGACGGGTCGGCAAATAAATGGCAATTTTTCGCTCCAAATTAAAATGTTTTTTTGTTTTGGAGATGGGTACACGAAAAAAATATAATAAAATACACACGACTAAACTCCACTCGCGAAGTTATATTGTTTCATTTTATGTATTGCTCTTGTTTCGGTCTGTAAAATGCATTTCACATTTTATTGTGCACTCAATCAAAAATCCATTTCCGTTTGTTTCGAACCCACACGTCTGTTTTCAGTCTGTCTGCGCGGCGTGTGGAGATTCCGGATCCAAAGGCAGGTGGTTCGCGGGTTCCCGGATTGGCAGCCAAAACTTTGATAATTGAGTTGAAGCCACGCGTTGAAGTTGCACCTACCCAAAACCAGAATTAACACTTTAAGAAATATATCTCAAAACAATAGTTTTTTTGTACTAAACTGGAGTTGAAACATGAAATATTAAGTGTGATAATAAATTCGAAACTAATAAATAGATTTCACTCAATAAAAAACCAAATGAGTTTGTGCGGAAATATAACTATAATTTTAAACGTGATGATAATATTATTTACGCACTAACTCATATTTTATCACAAAAAAAAAAATTAGGCAAATTTATGGCTTTCCTTCCACTTTAATGGATACATATGAAAAATATTAGTATGCCTTATTTTTAAAACTTGTAAAGCAAATTTAAATGCATCAAAAAGTATTGTTGTATTTAAAAAAAAATATTGTTGATTTGTTTGTACTGAGAACTTGGATATTCTTAAAGCGATTTAAAATCCAGAAATGCTTAATTGTAGTTAGTATTTAGTGCTTAATAAGCTATCCTTTTTAAAGAAAGGAAAACGGGTGAGAAAAGAATATTTGCATGCAACCAATATTTTAGGAATGCGAGTCCTTTCACTCAGTGTACCGCCCACACCCACACACAGCTGTTCCCAATCATCAACGGCTTTTAGCGGACTGGGAAAGAGGCCTCCTTTTGTATGCAGAGGACGAATGCAGGGACTCCATTCGTGTTGCACGTGCCGCATGGCAATTCAATCGACTGTGGGGCGAGGAGTCAAGTGAGCGACCAAATAACATCGGATGGATGGCTATCCTGACAGCCCGAGTTCCGCTCCTGTTTCCCTTCACCACCCTTTACCCCCCTTGAATCCCAACGCCAGCCCTGCGTACTGCAGTCAAAGTAATGCAATCCCATTGCCGACGAGTGGGGCGAATGGTTGGAGATCCTTGCGGAAGGACCTTTATTGTGTTTGTGCAGACCATATGATGGAGTCCTCGCCGGCAGCTGACTTTGAAATGGTTAAACGATGGTCAAACGATGAATGAATTATCTGCTGTGCTGGCCAAGAGGATGTCTAATGCGAGCGACTTTATTTTTCATCTGCATTTTAATTAGCAGTGTTTATCTTTAGGTTACATGTAACGTGAAAGAGTCGGTGGATTCTTTAAAAACCCTAACGAATAGTTAAGACCCAAAAAAATAATTATAATTTGTTATTATAACTACAGTTTCTAAATTATATTAAATGTACATATATTAAAATTATTGAGCTTAATTCATTTTTTAAGAACAGCTATTCATTGTAAAAAAAAGTGGCATTTATTATAAGTTATTTACCAAAATATTTTATTAACACATAATTTGAATTCTTTAAAGAAATGAAAATTTGTTCATTTATGAATACTTCCTGCTTTGTCTGCATTTTAAAAGAGGCCAGAATATCTGCATTCGAGTATCTGTCAGAAAGTAAAGTGAAAGAAAGAGAAGCACTCCATACTCCATATCATATTCACGAAAATTGTCATGCAATAAAAACTAATCAAATAAATAAATAAATGAACAAAAGCCGGGCGGCAGGCAGAGAGACACCGGCAGAGCAAATAAAGTGACAAAATAAAGGAAAACAATTGCGAAATAAATGCCACAAACAATTGACAATAAACTACACAACGAACAAATGAATGTGCATGCGTGTGTGTGACCTGATTCGCATGCATACATACATATACACACAAGTTTGCATGCGTCGAGGATATAAATAAAATGAAAAGAAGCCAGAAGAAGAATGAGGCACAGAGAAATAATAAATAAACTACAGTTCATGTCATGTCAGCAAGGATAACAGAGAAAGGAAGACCAACAAAAACTGACAAAATGAAATTGAGAAGAGGAGCAAAACACACGAGGACGAAAAAAATATAATAATAAATATGTAGAACAAGTGAAAATGGCCAAAAGTTGTACAGATGCGTGCAGTTAATTTGATGAGCTCTTTAAGTTGTCCAATTTGTTGGCATCCCGGCCAAGGAGAATTGAAATAGGCCTTGTGAACATGAACCGACACGCACTCACTCACAATCTAAGAGAACATTTTTAGATAAAGGTAAGGATACGAAAGTGGATGGAGAAACCTATACGTAAAGTTTCAAAGGTGTGCAGTTAATTAGAAATGCCTGAAAATGTGTGGACTGTAACGGGAAGGATAATAAAATATAACAGTATACAAACAAATATATTGCGAATTAATAATAATATTTAATACTAATTTGTTGTATTTTTAAACAGAGGAATGTACTTCTTAGGTTTAGAAAAAAAAGATAACAAGCGACCAATTGTTTATATAACATATTTTGATCTACATTTATAGGTCTATTATATGTAAATAATAAAATATGTTTATTTATAAATATGTTTCCATGTCTGAGTAATTAATGAAGCATGAAAGCCAGATAAAAATTATTTAAGTGAAACTCAATACACATTCTTTACAAACTGACTGTTAGTTTCTCCAACTTTGCGCCCCATTCGATTAAATCCCGTTTTCCATTAAATCCCATATCAGCGCCAACAATCTGTTAAGTCCCGTTGAACATTGCTCAGGCAATTGCAGCATCATCGCCCCACCATTATGAAAACAATCCACGCTCTGTGCCTCTAGCCGCAGCTTCGATTCCCCGCTTATTGGCCATAAATTTAACGAGCCCATGGTCTATTAACTCCGGCCAGATCTGGTGAAGGGTGCCTCTTAATTTAGCCACGTTTATATGCGGGGGAGTTGGAGAGCAGGAAATCTCCGTTCGCACAAATCAAAATACATATACTATATATACGGCAAGGCCGGCGCATCCGACTTTGGCAGCTTATCTATATCGGCTATGGAAATTGAATTTCCCCTGGATGATGGGCCAAATGGGCAAACGGAGTCACATGTGCAGAAAGACGCGTCCAGATAATTGCGCGATAACAGGCTAATTTTCAATTAGCGCCATTTTGATAAGTGAACATAAATTAGGCGTTTTCTTTCGCCCCATCACCTCGATTTCGTTTCGTTTCGCTTCGGTCTTCATTAATCGGCGGCAACAAATTGCGAATGGATATTTTCGCTTGCTGCTCATTTCCGGTCTCCGATGGGATTGAATTGGCCGGGGTGCCACAAACGTGACTAGTTTATTGATTTCGATTGGACTGTAGTCGCTTGGCCGCTTGGCCGCTTGGCCGGTACATAAATTAATAATAACACCAAGAGCAGTCGGTAACAATTTGCTTTGCTCTGCAAAACCCGGCAAGAGCTCTCTATGACCAACTAAAAGTCAAACACCACCCGCTGCTCCTCAAAATACGTGTTGGCCATTTTGACGGCGTCGTCGGAGTTCGAACCTTTTGGCCATATAAAATTCCAATCATACTTGACCAAAAGCAAAACACTGGAGAATTTCTACGCCAAAAGTACTAAGCGGCAACAGGATGGAAAAAAAAAGGGAAACAGCATCGGCAGAAAGTTAAGTGATGTGGGGCGTTTAAGCCAAAAATGTGGGGTAAAGTGTGTGGCAAGGTGGAACTTGGCCTGCTACTGGCAGCAGTCAGCAGAAATTTGTGCTACACTTTTGCCAATAACTTACCGCTGCTTAATGTTGCCCTGGCCTTTTTCTGCCCTCCATTCGAAGGAGGGTTTAAAAACTTTTCGATGAAGTTGGAGGATTTTTAACACAACAACCCTCTTGGAAAAAATCTCAAAAGGTTTTCCCATTGCACGGCCTTAAGAAGTCGATTCGTTTGCATTTTGCTATGCTCGTATCTCTGAAAGCCGCCTTGCCTTTCAGTTATTTAAGGTAAAATTTTTTTAATATGTCAGTTAAAAAATATTGTAGTCATCGTAGCACTCACCAAAAAGTTTTGACATGTAATGTATAATTAATAATAATAATAATGAGATTAGTTAAAAAGGAAAAAAAATATAACGAAAAGTATTAAAATTTTTGTTATTATTTATATACTCCTCACCATTAAATTAAAACTTTTTTACAAGCTTATAGGGCATTCCACCTTCAGCTTTTTAACCAATTTTATTTCTTCACAATTTCCAGGATACTTGCAAACTTTAGGCCCCACCTTGACTGCCAAATGGTCTTTCCTTTCCTTTCCCACCTCCACTTATTTGTGTTCTGGGGCTTATTGCCAGTGGGCAAAAGTGAACAATTTTCGACAGATTTTCGGAAAATAGTTGCCGACTGCATAAGGTAGAATGCAACGCTCCCGGCGCTTCACTTTTGCGGTTGGCCTTGTGGGAGCATTTGGCCCAAGTCCAAAGCCAGTCAGTTGGAGCACGAAAGAGCAGAGTTAGAAAATTCCTTTTCACTTTTCAAACGATAACCTTTAAACATTTCCGAAGGGCGAGGAAAATGTGCTGCCAGCTAAAAAAAAAAAAAATAAAAGGAATTGTAGACAGGGGAGTTCTCCTTGGAACAGGTAAGTTGTCGCAGCTTAATCGATTTGGAAAAGTTGCCTTGTCCTCGGAGCTACCCTTGCCATGCTACTTTATTTTTACGCACCATTTGTTCTTCCCCGTTGCCCTTGGAAAATTGCAGAAAATGGAAAATCCGCTGGCCGACCCTCTCCGCACTCCAATGATAAACTTTCGACACATTTTTCATTTATTTTCAACACCTTTGATTGATATATTGAACACTTGGCACCCAGCTCAAGCAACAGTCTTCGGTTGTCCTGCCTTTCCCTCCAATTTTTCAGTTATCGTTCGTCTTTGGATTTTAGAATTGGGGTGTTTGTATACTCTAAAAAATTGTAAATTAAAACTGAAAAAAATCGCCGTGCTTTTTGCACGGTTAAAATAATTAAAAGTTAAACATAAAAAGTCATTTGGTATCTTAATTATTAAAAAACTCCTTAGCAAGAACTGAACATGTTTTAAATAACTTTATTTACATCATTTACATTTTTTGATTTCTCCGTCAATAACATTCTTTACTAGCTGACAAATTTCACAAGTTCTTTAATAATAATCTTGTTATTATAAATAAAGTTTTTATTTTAGAACGAATATTTTTTACAATTTAAAATTTGTCCTACACTTATCAGGAATTAAAGAAAGTTATATATGATGTACAAATTTAATTATTGAATAAAGATTTTGTAAACTGATATATGTATTTTTATTTTATTTTATGAAAATACCTAACCGGTTTTTGCCAGTGTATGGCGGAAACTCGCGTCAGCTGGCAGACATTGTCCCTAGCATTTCCAGCGGAAGCTCAGAAAAGGTAGAGTTGCGGGAGGGCAGTCATGTCAAATGCTGTGACAAAGGTGAAGGCCCTCTCCCGGGTGTCCATCCCACTTTACCCGGATGAATTGAGAGCTGGCTTACGGTTTAAATTGAAGTGCAGGACACACTTCCTTTGAGCGCAGGGTTCTGTAGGCTATGCGTCAGATTCTTGAGCATTTGATCTACCTCAATGTGGGTTGATAGATGGCTCCTGATCGAGGGGCAAAAGGAATGGTGTCAAGGAGTCCTTTATTTTACTTGATGACCCCTGCCTTTTCCTTTTCTTTTGTCCCGAATATCTCAAAAAGTGGCCTGCGAGCAATCTGCTTTGTGCACTAACTTGACAATAACTGGCCATAAATAAACAAATATCATTAAACTTAAGCAAGTGGCTCCTGGGTTCTGTCCGCCATTCAGGCCAATTGCTCGACCAGTAGCAGTCGACAGAACAAAACCGAAAGATATGCCAAACTATGGCCAAAGTGGCAACAAGGAGCCGAAGAAGCCGAAGGAAACGATGGCGGATACCAGCGATGCGGGGCAACTTTTCATAAACATTATTAACAATTATTGTTGTTAGCTGAAGTTGCCCTGCTGGTGGTGGGTGGATTCTGCCAGCCAGGAGCTGCTTCTGTCGCGTGCAGCTAACAAAGTCCTGTTCTGCCGACTCCTGCCTCCTGGCAAAAGTTATAAGCACGGCCAAAAGTTGATAAGAATGAGCCATAGACGTCGTAAGGCAGCCACTTTTGGCCTGAGCTCATTCCAGTTTGCGGGGGTGAACGAGGGAGGGCAGACTAAGGAGTTCTTAACACGGCCAAGCTTTGTGAATTTTTTATAAACTAACGCCCTAAAACGCGACTGCAAAAAAGAACAGCAGCAGCAACAATAACGATGGGATGTCTGGAGTTTTTTAGAGGTAACTGTAGGTGGGTGCGTGATTTGAATTAAGTAACTAAAGGTTTAGAAAAGTATTCACTTTATTAATATTGCTGTTAATAATTGGCAACATTATTAGCTCATTAGCTCTCTTTGAATTTAATTAATTATTTAATTATTGCTCATTTATTTCTAGCTTTATTAGAATAAAGTTGAACCTGCTTTAAATATGTTACTTTTAATAATTATTACATATTACATATTTAAGCTTTGATTAATTTAACCTTCTATCTCTTGCTGCATTTCAAGGCTGCCATCTCTAGGGGAAAGTTTGTTGCAGGTTGCTACTTCCTTAGCTTGTTTATTGATGTTGTTCTTGTTGCTGACCCTCCTCCCCCTCCGCTTCCCCTCACTTTTTTCAGCACTAAGCAGACAGTTATTGTTGTTGCCGCTACTTGCACATACTTCAAATAGTCTTACCGAAGTTGCACACTATCTTCCTCTGCGGAAAGTTCATAAAGTTGCGACGAAAAACGCCCACAGGTTGGCCACGTTCAGCGTTCAACGTTCGGCGTTCGTCTTTGCAGCCATTGCTCATACGCCATGTTGCACGCTGAAGGAGGAGGAGTTTGCAGGACGAGGAGAAAGGAAACTTACTTTTTTTTTGCCGGGCAGTGAATGAAAGACTGAGCCAAGTCTCGCCCTCGTCTCGAGCCCCACAAAAGTTGAGAGCATTGCACGAAAGTTTAATTGAGAAAGTTAAGGAATTTCAATTAACTGTGGATATTTGTTATTTTTATTCCGGGGATGCCTGCTCCTGTTCCTGGTCCTCGTCCTCTGTCCTCTGTTCTGTGTCCTGTTCCTTGATCCAAGGCTTCGGCCTCGAAGTCTGGGCTGTAGCATTTTTTGGCCAAGTATTTTGTGTGTTGAGTCATGTGTGCTATTGGCTGGCAAGTTTTTCCCTCAATCGCGGCTAGCTAGCTGCTTTTTGTTGTTCGCAGGGCATCGTGGCTTAATATCCCATTAAGTGGAGTCTATTAGCCAGCGGCCCTTAACTCATTTACCAGGCCGAAACATGCACTTAAGGGAGGCCATGATTTAGCCCTGATTGTACTCAGATATCTTTTATAATTTATACGTTTTCTTTTCTTACGAGTAGTTTCCTGCCGTCCAACTGGATCCTTGCCAGCTTTTTGCCCAGGCTGATTCACTCAATCTCGTTACCAAAACCAATCCAAGCGGCTTAGCCCTTAATCAGCCAATGGCAGACAATGGGATGATTTCATTCTCGCTGCTGGTCGGTCCATTGTTAATCGCATTAATTGCACTTAATTGAAACTACAATCTGCTTCTGCTGGCTGCTAAGATTTGTGGCAATGCGAACGAGGTCAGTCAATCAATCAGTCGACCAATCATTTGCAAATTGCCATCGCCAAATGTTGGGCCCTTTAACCTGCAGTTTTGGCCTTCTGATCTCGGTTGACAAGTCGTGTAAGTCGCTCGCCACCTGCTCTTGTTTAATTATTGTTCGCGCTGCCGTTGGCTTACCAATACAGCGTTAACCGCTAACGAGTTAAGTGCTTTGTCCGCCCGCTGAACGCCGACCGCAACCCACTGTCGAAGTAAACCCCCCAGATCCGGGGATTTCAGTGGGTGGTGGTGGTGGTGGTGGGGCAAAAGGGCTGATGGGCAGATGGGCAAACGGGCAGATGTGCAGTTGGGCGGTTCAAGGGTAAGCTGACATATCGCTGATGAGTTCTGTTGACCAAAGTCATTACATGGCGAGCGTTGAATGATGAGAGCTCCTCCTCCGTTGACCTGAATTCCAACTCCAACCTCGGCGTCCTTTAAGTCGACTGTGTGGTTTTGCAAAGTGATCACGGGTGGTGCGAAGTGGTGGAGGGAACTTAAACGCTGCGGTGGTTGCGGATAACGTGATTGAGGCCAATTGACGAATTGGATCACCAAGTCTGAGAAATTATTTATATATTTTCGTCGATAAGGGTTAATTGCATAAACCAAAAGGGTAATTTATTAACTCAGGGCAATTTATTAACTCCAAAAACAATCAAAGAAATTATGCTTAAGTAAAGCGATTTATTTAGTAATTACATTTATTTACACGTTTAAAATAATCTCATTGAAGTAATCGAATGATTTAATACTATATATTTAGTTTAATACTTAAATCCATTTATTTGTAATTTAAGTTTGCCTCTTGTCGCTTTATTAAATCCCCTTAAAGCCATTTATTTTGCGGCAAGGCTTGTTGATTCAACAGCGTTCTAATCTCCGTTCGCACGGTGGCAGCGAGGCACATTTATAACCGATAACCGATTGCCAAATGCCCATCGATGGCCAACCGCAAAATGAGACCGATTTAAATGGCCACAAAATGCCCAACACCAAAAAATAGCAGGCTAATAAATGAAATAAATATAACCGAAAATGTTTCAATTTAAGCACATTTCATTTAGTTTGTTTGTGTTTGTTTTTCGGTAAATGGCAAATGGAAAATGCCATTAACCAATTATTTACACGGCTTAGGCAACAATGAGGAAAATGAATTGCAACAAAGTGCGATTCTAAGCAAATAAATAATAAATATTTAATTCTATTTCAATTCATTAGCTAATGTAATTAGTGGACCACACCCCCGCCGGGCCAAAACTGCTGCGGCGTGCCCCATGTAATTGGATTAGGCTCGTAGTCAAAAGCCCCCAGGAAAGTGCGAGGATGCCAAAACACACCCGAGCTCACCTATTATTAAGCGCACACAAACGGGCCAAAGTGATTCTGCAATCGGAATAATGCAAATATGACAAAACAAAGGCGAAACTTACTGAAAATAAGCGCAGCAAAGGGAAGTGCGATGGGGAACACGGCGGTTTAATTACATTTAAAAGGCTTGGTTGTGCGTCACACGGGGCGTATGCTTAATAAACCAGAAAGCAACAGAAGAGCACATTTTTGGCACAAGGGGCTGTGGGCGGTTGAGCCATGGGAATTGGAGGGGAAATTTATTCACTTGCTTGTCTGTTTGCGTGCTTTGCACATAATTCAATAAACAGAATAACGAATGACGTGCCACAAAACTAATGAACTTAAAGAGCGACAAACAAACAATAACCAAATTTCGAGTGCATAGAGGTAAGTTCAACTGCATTCGTCACGTTCGTCTATGTGTCTGTTTAATTAAGCAATAAGACCAGGTCTGAAATACATTTTATAAAGAGAGAGATAGCGAGTGCACTGATTAAAATTTTTGTTATTCTTTTTGCTGCAGTTTCTTTTGATATAAGTCCTAATGGAAAATCTCTTAAAGTTGATGCTGCAGCTTGCTAGCTGCCATCTTAAGTGCCACTGCAGCCACAAATCCCCTGCACCTTCTGCAGGAGTCGGGAGTTTAAAAAGAACAGAGCTAACATGCAATCACGTTGACAGACTCTCTTAAGTAGAAAATGCTCGGGTGCAAAATGCAGCTAGAGAAAAGAAAATAATCCCCCAAGTCGGTGGGGAAAGGAGGCAGAAGTCAGCGGGAGTTTCGATGCTGGAGATGCCAGGGAAAAAGTCCTTTTATTTGAATATGAACTACTTCTAAAAAACTAATTTTTTATATTATTAAAGCATAATTATATTATCTAGAGGATAAATTCTTTTAAATTTGTAATAATTATTTTAAGAAATCTGAATGACAATGATCTAATTATTTAAAAAAAAAGCAATATAAATTTTAAATGGGAATTTAGCATAATTGTAAATCATCATTGAACTTTTCTGCGGTTAATCTGCATTCGTATGTTTAATACAGGACTTATGAGTTACTTTTAGTTACAAATTCCACCATTATATGAAACCCGATACTTCCTCACGTTCCCATCTCGAACTTTAGGACACACCTGCTGCCAGACGAACACATATGAGTTGATCCTTGCTACTTAAGAAAAACTAAGTGAAGCATATAAGTAGCAACTAATTTTCGAGCTGATGTAACTGCAGACGACGACGGAGCACCAAAGGACAAAGGACTCGTGCGAGGGCGTGTGTGAGCGTGAGTGGGTGTGTGTGTGTGTGAGATCCATTTTGGTTCTTATCTGCTGCTGTTTTTTGCTCTTTTTCAACTCCGCCAGATGCGCTTAATTTGCGCTCAATGCTCGCCAATGCGTAAATGCGAAGGAAACAAACGTTTGTGTTCGTTTGCTGGGAGCTGAAACAAAAATCGTTGCATACTTTCTGGGGCGCGCCATCGAAACTTGCCCAAAACAATTTAAAATTACCTCACGTATGTGTGTGAAATTGCGAACGTATTGTGGGCGTGTCACCGCCCCCAATGCCACCATGGCCAATATATATGGCAGCTTATAAGTCAAGTGCAAAGGCAGCAGCAAACTGAGAGAATAAAGAAAATGAAACTTAACTCTTCAGTGTCGCCAATTTAGACATTTTTTAGCTTAGTCTTGTCTTAGGGTAGATAAGTATTTTTATTATAAAAAGGAATACGGAAATCAGTTAAAGCTCAATCATATTTTTTTTTTTAATTTCCATGGAATATACTCCAAGTTTAATAGAACTTTATTATACAATTAAGGAATCATCGCAATTTCTAACACATTTTTAAATCAAAAACACATTAAAAAAAGTACCAACACTGCTCTCTTTCTCCTTTACCCAACTGTCTACTGCAATTTTCGTTACAAAACTTTCGGCTAAGCAACTCGATGTGGAGAGAGAGTGGGCGTGGCAGGGGCGATGGCAATGCTGTGGCATTTTAAGTAAAATTTTATAGAGCATACCTTGCGGGTGCCTTCCCAGTTGCTAACGATGTGAGTGTGTGTTTGTGCGTCTAGATGGGCGGCAGTTTCAAAGGGGGCGGGGCAGCAAGGTGTCGGAGAGCCAAGGAATGTTACTGATGACGTCGCTAGACGACGACGAATTAAGTGTTTCGTTATTGTTGCTGGATGGGTTGTGCAACGAAGCGTAGTGCAGTTCTTTCTGTGTACACACAAACAGGCGGCAAATTTTTCAAATTTAATTAAATTAAAAAAAAAAACAGGTATTTAACCTAAGGAAATTTACTTTTCTCTTTATAACTCAATTGATTGAAGAGGTACAAATTTGTCAAGACACATTTACTTTATGCTAACCTTTCATTAATGCTTAAAAAGTGTAAATATATAAAATACATATACTACCATTTTGAAATAAAATCATTTTATGAAATAAACGATTTCCATTCTACTTTATAACTTTTTTTTTTCGAATATGTTACGTTTGTCGCCTGGCTGGCAATTGTCTGGCCGAGTCCAAGTGTCTAAGTGAGTTTGTCTGCCAGTCACTGTGAGTGCGTGCGACTCCTTTGCGTTGCTTTCCCATCCCGAGATCCTATGGCCAAGGCTCCAGTATTGCCGTTTCCTTTTTGGCTGAGGAAATGCATTATCCACTTAGGAGGAAAGAGGAAAAAGTGCCTCGCTGGGTTAGCAGCTACTTAGCGCACCAGAAACAAAACGCACCGATGCCAGACAATCGCAGTCGGAGGATACAGCTCGGGAATGGATACTTCATTAAACTTGTGCTAATTCTCAACACCTTTGATTGTGTGTTTTCAACCACTCAAAGCATAAAAGCCGATTGACACGAACACAGAAAGTAATACTGTTTCATTCTCTAAGGCCACAACATTTAATTGTATTATGTTATTGTGACTGTTTGTAGATTATACCAAATTTTTATTTTTTTCATACTATTAATAAACACATAAATATCATACAGAAATTGGCAAAATTCCTAAGAACTTGAGCTTATTTTTTTTTTCTGTGTACAATATCCTCGGACAAACACTTCAACTCTAATGAGGCAACTTTAAGTGTGCTAAACTTTCACCTGGAGGGCCCAAGTTCTTGTGTGCTGTGGTCTGGCCCGTTTGGTTTATTGTGTGTGATGCGAGCCGTGAAGATAAAGCCCAAAACGCAGACGGAGGCGGGGACAGATCCGGATACCGATATGCGGGGTGTGGGGTGTGGGCAACCACTTTGGGAGTCACGTGCAGCTGCTTAGCATCCAACAAAGCAACCACCATCAAACCAACCACCAAATCGGAGCTGCGACTCCCCCCGCATTATCAATATGTGAAGTGGGGAGCGGAGATCCGCTCAATCTCGGTGATTGACATGCGGGTTCTTATGATACGCATCACATTTCGAGCCAGCATTTAAATGACAAACCAGAAATCACCGAATTAGCTTTAATGCAAAATTTTGGGGGAATAAATTGGTTTTGTTTGAAAACAGTTTTAAGGGATTGAGAGTTGAAGTCTGCAGTCCTCTGATAAAGTAAATAATATAAGAAAAGGATTCAGTAAAACTTCTTTGACTTTCTTAACCAAAAAAGTTTAAATAGTCAGATTTCAATTACAATTATGTTCTATAAATACTATACAATTGACTCTCGCTCATAAATTGCCGACTTGCCACTTTAAGTTGCCGATCGAAGTTTCTGCCCCATCAGCTGAAAAGTAAGACACATCCTTGCAGCTTAAGCCGAATTGAAAGCCGGGATGCATTTTCCGCCACCCCTCAAAAAAGTGCAATCAATGCCAGAAACAATGAGCGAACAGGATGAATCGTTGCGCTGACTTTTAGCAAAATTTAATTCAGCAAAGTTATGACAAAGTTTTCGTTCAGCGCCTGCATGTTCAACTGTCAACGTTTGGCCACCCACTTTCCGCTTTTCCGATTTCCCACTTTTCTCCACTTTTCCCGCTTGTCCCGCTTTTCATCTTCTCCCATTGCAATGTCAGAGTGAAAGCCGTGTCCTGCAGGAAGCTTTCTTGCTGAGCCGTTTGTGATATGCTGCTTAGCTCTCGAGGATTTGCCAAGCCGCTTTTGTGTTTGGAATATTTGAAAACGCGTTTTACTTTTTTATGTGCTCTGATTTCGCCTGTAAGGAGCAAAATCTTTTATTTTCCTTCCTCTTGTTGTGTGTAATGCAAATGCCAAGGAGCTCAGCTCAGGGGTCTCACATTTCAAATGATTTATACACCAAAAAAAAATTATATACCAATAATTGTGACCAATAACTTGTTATGTTGAACATTTGACGAATAAATTATAAATTTATAATCCTTTTAAAGTGATTTTTATTTATTATTTATTAGAAACATATATTTACATTGAGTTAACAATTTCTACATATATATTTTATAACAAATTTTATGTTTTTATTGTTTTTTCTTTAATAGGGAGGAATTTTTAAAAATCGGTTTGCTATATCTCATTTTGAACAATTAATTTTTCTCTCTGTTGTGGGATGGGCAAACGTTTTAAAAGCTTCCGTCCCGCCTTACATGGCATCCCCCGATTCGGATTACACACACATGACACCCAGACAATCAATAACCATTGACAAGCCACAAAAGGCCACAAAAAGTATATAGGACGGGGATATTTAGTTGAGGAATCCGTCGGTAACCGAAAGTATGCGGCGAATTCTACTTTATGGGTCCTCAAACTGCAAATCGTCGACGCAGACGATGACATCCATCGATGCCATCTTATTTTGAGGGGGACTTTCGACTTTCGTGGCTTTTTCATATGATTTGATTACATTTTCGTTTATTTTCGAGGGGTTTTCTTGTCGGCTGCACTAAGTTCAATTGACAATTGAAATACAATATTTTTATTTGTCCTGAGCAGGCAGACGAAAATCCTGGCTGTCATAATAAAATGAATATTATTTGCGTCTGGGCTTTTAGTCAAAAACGATTTTATGTAATGGATCGAAAATTTATGCGAGGGTTGCAAATGATATTTGCGGATAACGGGTTTTGGCAGAATCTGCGGAAAATTGTAGTCGAAGTTTTTGCATTCGTCATTGTAAGACGTATTTTTTGGTTGTCAAAATTGGTATTTGTTATAATAATTATTATTATTGAAAATTGGTTTCTCGCTTGATTCTAGCAAACTAGATGCCTTCCCATTTTCCTATAAAATTAAACTCAATATTGGACACAGTTACCCTTTAAAGTAACTTGATCTGCATTAAAGTAAGTTTGCAAGTTAAGTGCTTACTATGGTTGGTTTTTTCCATCACCTCCTTTATCTGCCAACGCCAAAGTCTGCAATGAACTTTAGATTTTAATAAAGTGCTCACTTGCCAGTGCCTCCTTGCCGCGTTGAAATTCACGCGCTTTAATGATGAAAAAAAAAGGATAGTCTGGGCGCTAACTAACACTGAAAAGCGTATATCCTTTTGAAAGGAGGTGCAACAAAAAAGAATCAACTAAATGAATATGTGTGTTGCTTGTGCTGGCAGCTTTGAAACTGCATGAATTAATGCCGCAGCAAGGGGGCGGCGAAGGTAGTAAGAGGCAGAGGGGGCGTGGCACGGGCTGGTTGCAACATCAAAAGCGACAGCGGCTCCACCAACAGACCAAACCCAACGACGTCATCATCGTCATCGTCGTCGTCGTCATCGTCATCGTCGTGGAGTGTTCCAATTAAACTCAACACGTCAAACAACAGAGGCGGACATCAAGTATACGCCACGTTGTACTGCTGGTGGCATTGGCCATGCCGCTCGCCAGGATCTGGCTCTAACGATATACTCGTTAGTCACGCGGTTAAATTTCACATGGCTAGCGGATGGAAAACGCGGCGCTTCTTTTTAGTTTTAAAGCTAAATTCGCCACGAAGCAGAAGTTCGTAGATACAGTAAATATTGGATTGATATAGATATTAGATATTTAAAATAGAAAAAATATAAAAAATCTGTCGCATTTAATGTTTTATATTTTTAAAGAGAATAAAAGTTTTAATTGTCGACACTATTTTTACATATTAAAGTGTTGTTAACTATGTAAGCTTAAGTTCTTATGGTAATCTATAACAAGCTGGATATTTAAGTGTATCAATTTAAAAACCTATTTAAGTGGTAGAAGAATGAATTTATTAGTTTGACGTTTTTAGGACGAAAGTCAAATTGAACCACAGCATAAATCTTGAGAGTCTTAAGAAGATTTTTTAAAAATTTTGGGGTGTAAGGTAATAAATCCATTTCGATCTAGAATCCTGGATTAAAAATCCCGATGTTTACTGTACTTTTTCAGCGTTTTTTTGTCTGCGCGTGTGTGGCATGTTTTGATGGCTTGTAACTGCTCAGCTGCTCATGCATATTCATGCAAAACGGCAGCCAGTGCAAACGAACCGTCGGGATTGCTATGGGGCTGCCTGCAAATCAACGCGGCCACAGTCGAGTGCTCACAAGGATGTCATCGAGGACTTCCTGGCCACCACTGTCTCCCTGTCTGTCTGCCTGCCTGCCTGCATTCCGCAGTCTTAGCGCTAAGGCAGCTGTTGCCGTCAATTTTCGTTGTCGGAATACATGAATATGCAAAAGGCCACTGCGAGCCGCGACTTGAACTCAACTAACTCACTTGATGAGACAAAAGGTTGTGGTTTTGGTCCTCGCAAAAGGCAATCAATGGCCCGAAGCTGACGCTGAGTGGCTAAGAGAGAGCTCTCGGAAAATCCTGGAGGAGTTTCGAGTTTCTACACACACAAAAGTCTCACCCAAATTGATCATTATGACACTTCAGAATGTGTGTTACCATTTTACTTTTTTTGTGTATCCCAAAAAAAAAAAGAAGAAAAATGCTAGAGAATGAAATCTTACTGATATCTTGAAAAAGTTCTGAGCTTTTACTAAAAAAAACAAACACTGATAATGAAATGTTTTAGCTTTAACCAAAATTTATATTAAAAGCTTAGGCGCCAAAATCTTTAAAACTTTGCAACCCGACAGTATGTTAATTTTTTGACAATTTTCTGACAAGTTTCATTGAACGACAAGATTATTCCAGAGATCAAAGATCTCTAAAATATACAAAAAATCGGTTGCTTATGCTGGCCCCTCATGATACCTGAAATATGAACATTATAGTAGTGAAGGTTCGTTAAGTCGTACCTTAATAAAAATAGTTTCATGCTGCCACTTTCAATGCATTAAAATGCATGCGAAAAAGTTATGTATGCATTCGTATAAAGTCCTGCGAAGGAGCAGCAGAGAAACTTAAATACTTGTCATGGCAAATACTTCGATGTTGTTGCTCCTGGCACTCTGATGTTGCTGTTGCTGCTGCTGTTGTTGCTGTTGCTGCTGTTGGTGTTGCTGTTGCCGTTGCTGCTGGGCAACATGCAAGGAGCAACATCCTTCGGAAGTGGCAAGCAAATGTGTCTGTCAGCGTGCCTGTATGTATGTGTGTGTGTGTGTGTGTGTGTGCGTACCGTGCTGTTGTTGTGCATTATGTTGCATTTGCAATGCAAATGCTTTTGTGCTTTTTGTTGATGTCGCAACGACAACGACGACGATGAGGCTTATGCTGCTGCTGCTGCTGAGCCTTTTATTTCTTTATTGTGGCTGCCACATTGTGCGTCTATTCAGCTATAACTGCATGTGTGTGCGTCTCCTATATAAAGTGTTGCTCTGTGTGCGTATTTGCATTTGCTTTTTGCTGTTTATATTTCTAATAAAAATTGTACGTTATTTTATGCTCCGATGCACTGCACTAGGCATATTAAATAAAAACATGCCAGTGCTGTCAGCGTGAAAAACTAAGTTAGATTTACCAAAATGCTAAAAAAATTTGAATAAATCAAAAATGGATATTTATAAATTTTAGTTTTTCTAAATTGATATTAGTACCTACATACATTAGAACAATTTGTAGCTCCATTTAAGTTTTGTTTTCTTTAATTAAAATTAAATAAAAAAACAAATTTAAACTTAAAGTTCTTTAAAAAGGATTTATAACAATGATTATACAGCAATTGAACAACTTGCCAATAGAAAACATTTTGTTTTCTACATTTTAGTATCACATTTTATCACGCTCGCATCTCAGCCAAGTTTGAATAACGAATGAGGAACTTTTTTTCCTGCCGGCGGAGTGCGTGTGGGCGTGGCTGGTGAGGCCCCCCAATCCTTTTTCTGGGGCAAAGCAACTGACTGATAAACACAAACAAACATGGGCGACAACAGCTCAAATAGGCGACGGAAAATGGTTGGCGTTGTTCTCGTTTTGGTTTCCTCGCAGCTCCCGTTGCATTCCATTAACATTACAAATGTATTCATTGTTCGCAACAGGCAGCGGCAGCAATGACGCCATTATGCGAAAATGCGACAAGTGATAGAAAGGATAATGCCGCCCCTCTGCATTTTCCCCCTTCGTCCTGCATCATGCGAAACTTTTTTCCTATTCTGTTGTTTTTGCTCCTTTATGCGCAAGTGGCTTTATTATTTGTTTTTCCCGCTCGCACGCTAATATTGCCAGATGTGTGTGTGCATGTGGTGTTTGGCTTATTGCAGTTGGCGAAAAACAACAAGTACAAGAAAATATATATTTTTGCCTAAGAACTGTATACTCTTCTTTTGGATATAATTTTAATATGTTTGCCAAGAAAATTTTAAACGATATTATTTTAAAATGTTTATTTTAATCATTTTAAATATACACAGTTTTAAATGCATTTATAAAAATATTCAGTTTATGTATATTCAATCGATTGAAATTCTAAACGTTTTGGCACATACTTTTTTTTATATTTTTTCTATAAACCATAAAAAAGTTTAAAGTGCTTATTAACCTGGGAAATATCTTTCTTAGTATATGGACTTTTTGTCAAATGCAAGAGCATTGAAAACTAACAACAACAATCGTGAAACGATGACAAAATCACAGAATGCCAAATTGTTTTCCTATTATTGTTGCCATTGTTGTTGCTGGCATCATCATCAGCGTTGTTGCACTTGTTGTTGAATTGCTGGCATCGCTGGTGCTGTTGTTGAGCTTATCGTTATTTAAATTAGCATTACAATGCACTCACACTGTCACACACGCGCTGCTTGACATGGCAACCATATTGCTGCTTGGGGAAATGTTTGTTGCAACTGCAGAGGAGGACCGTTTTCAGACTTGGCTGCACTTCTTAAACTCCACAAAACACCCAGTCAGTCCGGGGCTCTTTTGTGATTCCCGGCGATTGTGTTGTTGCATTTAGTAAAATTGTAATTAAACGTGGCATGGCTTAAAGAAAAATGTATAAAATAAAATTTAAAAATGATCAAATATCAAATTCCCCATAGAAATTACAAAGCGTATTCTGGTTTTATTTTTCATATGATTAGCTTTGAATTTTCTTGAACAACGAGCTCCTTTGTGCGCTCTGATCTGATCGAATTTATTTGGCCATTTGTGTGACAAAATTTGGTTATTTTCCTGAGAAACATCAAAGAACAAAGCGTTCGAATAAAAATAGATTCCAAAAGAGAAACAAAAACATTTATAGAAAATTGCACAAAAGATGCCAATTGATGGACGCCCGGATGCACACGGGTAAATAAAATGTGTCTAAGCAACACTTTGCCATTATCCGCTTTTACCAGCTTCCGTTTGTGCATTCGAGTACTTGGCCAAAACTCGAAAAGGAAATAATCTTTTTTGATTCAATCCAATCGTGCGCGGCGAAGGAGTTAGATTGGAGTGATCGGAGGTGCGATGTGATGTCATACAAATGCCAATACATTATTCATTTTGGAAGCCATGGCACTGGGAGCTTCCTGCCCACCAAGTTTGCTGCTCAGACAGGTGTGCAAAATAACTGACAAATATTTCACAGATAAGCCATCCTTTCTAAGCTATTTATTTGAACGAATCTTGAATTCAAACTAGTCGGTACATTTATACCCGATATTTGCAAAGTAAAACTGCGTACTGCATTTCTTGAAAATAATATAACAGGCAGAAAGAAGCACCTGTGATCCCATAAAGTAAACATTTCCCCATCAGGATCATTCTGATGGCACAGCAAGATTAAATGTTCCGGATTGTAGTGATAAGTAGGTACCGCATTACTATTTGCTCAATGTCTGCTTAATATGCAGAATCTAGCGAAGTGAAAGATGTCAATACGAACAAAAAAAAAAAAAAACAAAACAAAAAGTTTGGCAGGGGTAACATCTTACCAATCCGAAATCGGACTTGAATTATGAAAACCAAACTAATGATGCAGATTCTTAGGGGCCTATTAAACAAGCATTTTGAGATACACCAATCTAAAATCAGGCGTCATTAAGAAAAGCTATGGGCTAATTAAACAGCTCCTTACAGAACATCATCACAATCATTTTGAGGTATACCAATCCCAAATCTGATATCGTATAGATAAGTTATCTGCTTTTAAGTGCTGGCTTTGGTCCATTTTCCGATATTAAGGATTTCCATTTACCGCAGCGACCTTGTGGAAGCTGTATGTTCTAAGCTGGTGACACAATATTAGTAAGTTAGTTTTATAAAAGCTATACAATTGAGAAAACTGGATTAAAATTTAAACATTTATTCGGCACATGGCAGTTCATCAAAGTCTTAGTTTTTCGATGGCAGTTCTGGCACGGTGATGTTCTGAACATAATCGTTCACCTTGTTGGATACATCCTTGTAGTTCTCGGCGATTTCATTAAGGACTTTCTATAAGTGGAAATAAATAAGTGATTAATAATAATTCTTAGATAGAAAAGCAAAGTAAATGTACACTCGTAGTAAAAGCGAAAGTTTTTAAAGTGGATTTTGCTGGTTTGTTCCTACTACTATAGAACTACAGACTGAATTATTACACTTTGCAATACAATACAGATAAGCACCAAAATTCGCAATCAGATATATAAGTTAATTTGATGCCGCTGATGAATTCGTTCTAACTCGTTCTAACACTTTTGAATACTGCGCTGGTACAAAAATAAGGGATAATAATAACCTGGAATTCCGGGCCGTATTGCTGCTGAGCGTTCTTCAGGAAGTCAGCTCCCTTCTTGAGGAGATCTTCCAGGGGGTTGGGGGTAGCAGGTCCGTCGCACATGGCCATCTAAAACCGAAGACACACTCTTAAAATTTCCATTCCCAGGATCACGAAAGTCTCTTTTCCGAATTCGAGACTTCAACTTACGGCGAACAGGGCGAAAAGAACGAAGATGATTGCAATCTTGGCCATTTTAGTTTTTATTTTTGCTACTGCTGCGGAGCTCTGAACTAGAGAAGTCTGACTTGAGTACTGACTTTAGGTTTGCCAAACTACTCATAACATCACCTCGTTTTGCGTCGCAGTCGGGCCGAATTTGAGTCTGGCTTATCGCCACCAGGAAGGCCGAGCGTTTACAGCCCCTCAGCTGACCCGTGATAAGCGTACTTTTTTCCGCCGACTGCTCAAATGTCTTGTTTAGATTGCCGCTGTGCGTTTGCTTTGATCGGGGGAACACTTGTTTAGTTTATTTCAAATTTCAAATTCCAAATCCACCTTTGTCAAATGCTATTGTAGAAGTCTATCTATGATTAACTAAGTGAAGTGTCATTTCAATATGGTATAAACAAAAATTAATATAACATTTTTGGGATATGTTTTCAAATAAAAAATTTTGCTCATGAACATATGATGTTCTTCGAAATGGGTTCACCTTAAAATGTTGTGTACGGCAATCTAATAATGGAAATTGTTTAGTAGGCAAATTTTTAACAGTGTAGGCATTTGTTAAACATTTTAATTTTAAAAATGTTTGGCGATATGTGGTTATAATTTCAACACTAAACCGAGCTGAAGGCCTTCTATTTCCTAAGCCAATTTTCAGTTATTTTTTGTTCTTTATAGATTGTAATGTAGTTCAATGGCAAACCAAACTAGCAGGCAACTAAAATAAAATGTAAAATCATTTTTCTGATTACCAGAAAATTGTAAGAGCTCTATCACTTTTAAATCTTTTCGTAAAGTTTGTTGTTGCTTTAGCAGCATCCGCCTGGTAGAAGCACGTGGCAATTGGTCTCATGATGATAAGGTTACTGTTTCAAAAAAGGTGATAAGACGTCCCACATTTCAATTAAATTGCAAGTCATTAATATAAAAGATTACTCAAGGCAACATGGAAAATTTAAAAATTATTGCCAAGCCATAGGCAAAAGCATTAGTTTTATCTGATAGCATTGAAATCATATTCAATATATAATATATATATTATATATACTTAATATGCTGAATATCAAAAGCATAGGGTTCTCGCCAAGTGTCAAGCTCCTAAACCTGCTTGCACTTTTACATATATCAAATTTTTATGAATGATTAGCGGTAAAGTTTGAAAAATAAACACACAAAGCAAACAAAAAGTACAGTTCGTTATTAAGGTCAGTTTCCCGGATTAAGTAATCAAAGTTTTTGATTTACGCTCGTACAACAATAGAAATGGGCAATGAAAATTAAAGCTTGCAACAAACATTTGAATATATAGGTACATTTTACCGAAATATAATACAACCTCTGCCAAAAAACTTGGACAAATTGAAAGAGCATGTTTTTATAAATTGTATTGTGAATTGTAAGTGGTTTTAGATTTTGTACTGTTGATTGGTTTCGAACTATTTTAGCTGTAGATTTCAAGTGGAATTTGTGTGCCAATTTTGCTTTTCATTCAGTATACGGCAATGAAAACCAGGTATTTTTTTTTAAATCGCATAAAACTTAACAAATAAATGAAAAATATATTTTGGTAATCACTGCATTATTAAATAGGCCAGAACTATTTTCATCACAAATTTCGGGTCATTCCGTAGTTTAACAAACTTGAAAACAATTTTCAGGGAATACCCGTTAAACCTCGCCAAAAAAGTTAATGGTCTACAAAATTAATTTTTGTGGGCACGTTTTCAGCTTGGGAGCAAAATGCTAAGTAGCTAACAACGTTAAAAGCGAATGACTTTAATGATAATTTCAATACTTAGACCAAATCCCCAGAACCCACAATTAAATCTTTACTTGATGCAATAAAAATATTTAATTGTTGATTCGTAAGCTGGCTTGAACCTAATCTCTTGAAAGGGTCTGCAGGTGGGTCAAGTTTGGGTTTTCCTACGGCACTGAACTGAGGATGTGCTCCGGCACCGGTGGATGACATTGGGGCAGAGGTGGACCCAAAGTGGGGTAGGTTCTCAGTCGAAGTAGCTCCAATATCGTCTGCAATTCCAGCACATGGGCGTAGTTCCGGCGCACATTCTCCATGAGCTGCCGATGGGTCTTTATCTGTGACATGCTGTGGGGGAGGGAAATGGAATTCTTATCAGTACACCGAGAAAAATTTCACCAAAAATAAATTTTTTTATAAAATAGGAGCAAACTAAAACCGTTAAAAAGTAAAAAAATAAAACCTTAAACCATTGCTGGAAAAAAACCGGTATTTGCCTAATAGTAGAAAACAACTATGTTTTACTGCTAATAGCCTTTTTAAAAAATATCTTTTCCGATTCAAGAACTTGTGGTAATTTTGGTAATTACTTACGCCATAACATCTTAAAATTTAAATTATTTTTATAGAGGAAACAACTGAACTTGAACCTTATTTTGTACAGAGTTTGGTTCTCTTATCTCACCGCTCTCGTTGTTCACGGTCCCGCTTCTCCTCCATCATGGTATCGCGTAAAGTATTTTGGAAAGTGACGTCAACCTTGATCCGCTCGATTTTGAAATCGATGGCGTGATTGCTACGCTTTACCTCCAAAGTCTGCGCTTTCACCGCATCGATTTTCACATTCCTTGGGTGGCATAAATTTAGATTACCATTGGGCAAAGTCTAAATGAGTCCGACTTACACTCGATCGATGTGCTTCTTGAAGGCGGCTATTTTCTGCTCGATAACCCGCTCGATTGCTCCACCCATATACTTCTGGCGCTCTGTTTTGACCTTTTCCCAGTTGCGGAGAATGTTGAGGAACTCCATGGACACCTTGCACTTCTCGATGGCATCCAGCATGTATTTGAGATAGGCTATGTTCGCCTTGTAGAGCTTGTGCTCCCACTCCTTGAAGATCACCTGGCGCCGAAAAACTGCCACCCGCTGCATGGCCTTGATCTTTTTGTTTCCGGCTTCCTAAGTGCATTAATATTTAATAAAATAAATCTTTGAAATATATGAGCTCACCTGTATCTGGCGATTCACATCATTGATGTCATCCACATGCATGAGAACTGTGTTCGATAGCTTGGTGAACTTGCCCATCACCCCGACTTCAACCTGGCCCATTGTTAGGGTCAACTGGATCGTCATGTTTCTCATCTTTTCCAACTGCAGTAGAAAAAGTTAGCCTTATTAGTAAATAAATTATTGAGAATTAGTAAACAATTGGTAGTTATATGATAGTTAGGCCATACTTATGCCCAAGAGTATGCTGTACATTTTATTGAGCTCTTCAAAACCTATTATTTGTTTTCATCGTATTAAAAAATTATTGTAGAGATTACCATAGGTCATAAGTGTTAACAGATCTGGATCTTCAAGATTAGCTAACGTGCAGAATAATCAATTTGTTGTTTACTTATTAAGTACTTAGTTGATTTGCATAGTTAATTACTTTTTGTTGAATTTCTTTTTAGTCTTAAAGCAAATCCAAGAGTTATAGCATATAATCCTCAAAAGATCTGAATAAAAAGCAAGTTAGTGTCCAACTTACGTAGGTTTGGATGCTCTCCTCGGCGTTGCGCTGCGTCAGCAGCTTGGAGTCCTTGAGCGCCGAGAAGTCCTTGTTGAGGGTGCTGGACAGGATCTGGCTGTCGAGCAGCTGGTACCCGATGCCCTTCAGCCGCAGTTCGCTCTCCGTTTTTGCTTTCGCAGCTTGACGAAGGCGTCCCAGGACTTGGCGTCCACCTGCGGAGGACACTGCTTCGGCTGATCGAACTCGGCCAGATAGTTGAGGAACTCAAGGACATCGTCGGGCAGCGGAAAAGGTGTCCGATGGGTGGACTTTCCACTCAGCTTGTTGGAGGCCTCCATGCAGATGAGCACCGAGTTGAAGACCTTGCCGGGCAGCTTGGGTCGTTTCTTGAAGAGCTTGGTCATCTCGTGGGTGGCATGCGGCACCAGTGGCAGGAACTGGCTGCGGAACTGCCTCTCGATGGCTCGATCACGAGTCTGCTGCGCCTCCAACCTCAATTTGAGATCCTGGAAGGCCTTGTCATAGAAATCCAGCAAATTGCCATAGCGCAAAATGTAGTCGCTTAACTTGTCGATATCCTTGCGGAACAGAGTGTAGCGCTTGCGCAACTGCACCCGATTGAAGTTCATGTGCTCCAAGGTCAGCAGTCTTAGTTGTCCTTGCTTCAAGGCAAAGTCGTACTTCAACTTCAGGATCATCAGTTCGGCAACTCGTTGGTTGAGCTTCAGTATCTGGGAAGCCTTTAAAGCCAGTGTTTTCTCTTCATTCTCGTGCAGGATGCGTAGATATTTACGACGATCGAGTTCCAGGAGATGCACTGCCTCCTCGTAGGCACGATAGATCTTCTGCTCCTCGAGATTGTACTCATGCGGCTGCTTCTTGGCCACGAACTCCGGCTCGGGAATGTCCTTCTTGATCTCCTCCTCCCAGAGCTTCTCCAGCACGCCATCCATCATCACGATGAGTGCCCGAGCCCAGAACTCAGGACTCCACAGGAGCAGTCGACCCTTCTTACCACCAGTGTCGATTGTCTTGGGTTTCCTTCGGTTGATCGCCTTGATCTCCGAGTCGTCCACCTCCATGATCCGTTTGATCACCTCATCCTGTTCCAGCCCGGGCATTGTGAGTTCTGGAGGTGTAAACTGATCCATGTTCAGGAGACGCAGCATGATGTTCATGTTGTCGTAGATCTTGTTGAGAACCTCGTTCGTGTGCATCACACTGTCGATGGTGTCCTGCTTGAGTTGCTGCGCCTCGTGGAAGAGCTTGTTGAACTCCTGCTTCAGAGGATCGCTCAGGTAGTAGCGGATCTTGCAATTGTAGTTGAACAGCTGGTTGGAGGTCACCAGGTCCTTGTCCTGCAGCTGGAAAACAGGTGCCATGATGTGCTCGTAAACGCTGGGTCCTTCCACCACGAATGTTTTGAGTTCCCGCAATCCCTGGATAGTCTCGGGTTTCTCCTCCTCCTCGCCCAAATCGTCGTCATCGGGTGGGGGACCATGTCCACCATGTCCACCTGCCGGAGCAGGTGCCTCTATTTCCTCAATTTCCATAGAGCCGAGGGAAAGGCGCATATGATCTTCTAGATCGTAGAAACGATACTTGTCGAACTCGGTCATCTCGACTTTGCGTCGCAGGGAGAAGCTCTCAAAGTTGGCATCCGCGAATATGGAGCGCACCTTGTAGTTGATGCTCACAGCGTCGCGGGTAACCAACCTCAAGATCCAATCCCGAATCCTTGCCTGATCCGCAATGGCCAGCTCCAGAGATTCCCGCTCCAAGGCACACAACTTCTGAGCCTCCTGGGTGAGGGCATCCAACCAGGGATAGTGGAAGCAGAACTTCTTGAAGATCCCATGGGTTTTGCCCGTTTTCGAGATGTCGTAATCAATTAGTTCGGTCACCTTGGCCGCAAAGTCCTTGATGCTGGCAAACAGCTTGTCGCGCTTCGACAAATCCACTCGAGTGTACTCCTCCTTGACCTCCTGCTTGAGGCTCAGTGGCACAAATTGATCCACCTTGTAGAGCGTCTGGTCGATGTAGCATGGAAAGCCCTCTTCCACCGGAAGGGGCAGGGCTTCATTTTCACGGACAAAGTCCGCCAAGGAAGGCAGACGCATCACTCGCATGCTCTTGTTCGCCAGCAGGATGATCAGGTATCTATAGAAGATTACAGGGGAGTAATTGATGATGAAACTAATTTAATGAAGCTAAATGATAATCAGGTATCTATAGAATATTACAGAGGAGTAATTAGCTTATGAAACTAAATAATGATCAGGAGATGATGATTACAGGGAAATAATAAGAACATGTTTCAGAAGTACTCAAAAACTTTGCAAGTATTTTGTATTTATTTATACATTTGTGTGAGTATTTAACTTTTTCAATTGTTGGTAAAATTAAAAGTTACTATATGTTTATCTTCTTTGTTTAAAATGCCTTTGAGATATGAAATTGTTTTGCTTTCTCTTGTAAAAAGAGTTAAATTATTTTGAACACAATATCTTCCTCTTTTGAATCAAACTTACTTGGAATTAAAGCACTCCTTAACCCGCAGTAGGTACTCCGTTTTCATGCCGATGTTGAGGAATCGGGAGATCATGAACGGCTTCTTGGCGCGCTTGTGCTGCTTGAAGTGCACCATGATCCCGCCCAGGCCCCAGGTGACCAAATGCTTGGTCATGCCGACGCCCAGGATGTAGGAGAAGTGCGCCGACTTGGTGGAGGCGATCCACTGCAGCTCGTTCTTCTCGTTCAGCGCGAACTGGCTGAAGTTGAGGGTGTTGTACTCGATGGCCACGATCTCCATCATCGCCCATCTGCCCACCGGCGGCTGGACGCAAAAGAAGCCATACTGCTTGGGCAGGACATACTCCCGCCGGTGCAGCCGCTTGTCCTTGCCCCAATTGTAGACCCACAGCTCGGTGGCGTTGCCGGGACGCTTCATCGTCTGGTCCCTGTTGATGAAGACCATCAGACGTGGTCCGTCCGCCAGGAGGAAGGTGTGCACAAAGGCCGCCGCCAATTCCGGCTGGTTCATCCCGAAGTAGTGGGTCAGCTTGGGCGGCCTGTTGTCCACCTGGACGACGTGGAGCATCTTCGTCTGGTCCTGGAACACCAGCCAGCTGTCATTGAACTCTAGACCGATCACGGATGCCGCATCCAATGTCAGTTCGCAGAGAACGTGCGGCAGACTGGCCCGCTCGAAGTGGATCAGCACAATGCGGGCACCCAGTGTCCCCACAGCCACCAGGGCAAGACTGCGGTGGTTGCTCATGGCACTCGCCTCCGGAACGGGAACCTCGCAGAGGGTGTGGCCCTTGGCCAGGTCCAGCATGGCCACCCCGTCGTCGTACAGGCAGCACACGCACTCGTCCTTCAATCCCTGCAGCACCCGGAAGGTGATCACTGGTCGACCCGCGGGCACCACGCACTCAAGGGAAACGGATCCACTGCGGTCCACCACCACGTGGTCGAGGTGACCCGGCCGACGCTCCGCGTAGATCTCGCCGTTGCTGTTGCTCAGGAAGCGCACCACCTCGTTCAGGCGACACTCCAGCTCCCATTCAACCTGGAAAGGAAAGAAGGGCGAAAGGCAGCTAAAACAATGATGCTAGAAATACTTGTATAATACAAGATAACTAAAAGACGATGCAGAGGCTCGGAAACTATTTTAATATTATACAAGAATAAATGGTTTGGAATCTATTTTAATATTACACAAAAGTAAATTGTTTGGAAACTATTTAAATATTATACAAAAGAAAATTGTTAAAGCCCTAAAAATGCGGGATCTTCTGACTCGAATGGAGAACTGTTGATCAAACTTAAAGTCGTAATAACATGAAATTCATTTCGTTGAAATATATTTATATAATATTTTGTTATATTCTTATAATAATATAATAATAGTAACAAAAGAGGGACTCACCTTGTAAACGCCTGCCTTCTTTTTAATATAAATGGCATTCGAGCTGTTCGAGATGATGAATCCAGATCGATGGCTGGCGATGGCGTGGGCTCGAGGCGTCCTCTCCATATTCTCGTCCTCTGAGGGGGGACTCCACTGGTGCCTCAGAGCGAAGCAGGCCACGTCGACGTACAGCAGTTGGCCAAAGTCATTGGTGGCGTACAGGATGTTGTCGTCGCCGTAGGTGAGACAGCGCTCGCAGGACTTCAAGTAGTTCTTGCCCAGCTCCACATCGGCCAGTTTATAGAGGAAGGACTCCTTCTCGACGGTGCAGATGTCGTAGCACGGGATGGTCATATCCTGCTTGTTCAACTGCACAATGCTGGGCAGAGTGGAGGAGCTGATCACCAAGCCGCGCTCCAAAGTGGCCACATGGGTAGGTTCCTGCAGGACCAAGGCGGCAGTTCGGTAGTTGTAGACACAAATAGAGTAGTCGGGATATCCGCCCACGGCGAGCAGAAGGTCGAGCTCAGAGAAACGTATATCCGTGTAGGTAATCTCGGAAGCTGGAAAGAAATCATTATCACTCAGGCAGAAATCATCACCCAAAGGATTTAATAACTTACGTGGAATGGTGCTGAATTTAACCAAGTCCGGATAGCGATAGACATAGATATTGGGCCGCAGGACAGCTTCGGCGAAGGCGAAAAGGGGAAAGCGGTTGTGGCCGGCAAAGCATTTGATACTCAGCCCTGTGGCCACCGTCTCCGGCTTGAAGAAAAGCACCGCCTTGGTCTGCATGTGGACGAACTTGATCGCGTTGCCATTGCGCAGGCACAGGACATCGGGACCCACATTCACCATGGTGTCCGTGTCCCAGATGTTGCACCAACTGTGGATTGGATGAGTTCGTTAATGGGTTGGTAGTATTTTCATTGGATACCCACCAGACTTGCGAGACAATATTCATGTTGGTGCTGTTCGATGCCTGCGTTTGTTCGATTTGTTAGATTTGTTTTTTGCGACTGCCAGTCGACAAGTTCCGGGGTTGCTTTGAAGTCTATTTACCCATTCGAGTTTATTTTGTTTCCCCTGACAACCATCGCCCTTATTTGTAAACAAAAATGTATTCATTTCGCTCTTGCTCAATACAAAACCATTTAAAAAACGCCTTAATAATTGCAAGCTATTCCAAATTGTTTTCCTTTATTGTTTTTATAATTAAATTAAAGAATTACAATTGATCACAATTTCTGGCTTTAGGGTTTCCTCATTTGAAAAACTTTTTTTTGGGGTTTTGGGGTTATCTTAAAGTAAGTTCCTCATTCAATAGATTGCTTGATGGGTTGCTCGTTAATTTCACTGTTTCGCCGAACTAGATAAACTTGAAACCTTCTATATCTAAAAAAATTAAAAAAGGAGAGAATGGCAGTAAACAGCTTCAGACACATCTTAAAAGGTAATGCCAAAGATTTGTTTTTCAGACGCATCATTTTTCATCACCTCGAACGCAATACTAATACTAATTTAATTAAACCATAGCTGTAGAATATTTCCTCAGATGGCCAAGATCGATTTAACGAGGTGGTTTTTCCTTCACTTTCAGACACCTTATTTCCCAGGCGACAACTTCTGTGACCCAAGAAAATTGTCCTGTCCTCTTCCCCGTAAAAAGTACAAACAATAAAAGTCCAGGACTATAAAAAGCCAACGCCTTAGACAGCCGCCGCCTTTGAAGCAATTATATTTGTTTGTTTTTTCCCTGGCTGAACGTTACTTTAAAATTTGATGCGGCTTGTTATTTTTATTGCCCAAGCGTTATGGTTAATGGGGTTCCCTTTTTGCCGGCTCTAAGCGGTGATAGCAAAATTTTTTTAACGGGTCACCGGGGTGTCGTTGTTTATATTTGCGGTTACTATTAAATTTCGACCAATTACACAATTTTGTTTTAGACATTTTAACTTTTGCTGAAGTTATACACCAGCATTATTGCATATTTTAATTGAATAACAGAGAGTTAAATTAAGACCTCAGCCGGTTGGAAACATTTACACAATTTACAGTTTTCCGTTATAAAATAAATGAGGGTAAATTAGTTGAAATTGGCTTAAATGCACATAAATTAGATCACTTTTCCATCGATTTATTCCTCGCGGAGAGCAATTAAAAACATTTTAGCACAGATTTTCATTACATGGGCCCATAAATTTCATTAAAAGTCCGAAATATGTTTAAATAAAATCCTAAAGTCCGGCTCAACACCGACAACTAATGGCCAGCAACAAATAGAGCGCATGTTAAATTGGGCTAACAGCGGAAATGGTCTTTAGGCCGTTGGGCCAGATTTGTTTGCTGGCCGTATAAAAACTAATTTGCCCGGTTTGCTATTTAAATTTGTTAAACATTTCGCACTCTAACAAATTAGCTTGAAAAGTGTGGAGAGCAGAGAGAAATTTAATATTAATGTAGGGATTTCCCACTCACGAACATTTCGACCCGTCGAAATGCTAATGAATAAAGAAACGGAATGGAAAACCCCGGTGGCCCATGTGGGTTGGGAAAAAAAGGAGCTCGGCAGGGTGTTTTGGGTCAAAAGGAGAGCCCCACTTTGTTGGTGCCTTGCCAAAAGCTTAGCCATCTGCCAGCCAATTGTGTGGCCTATTCAGCTGTTGTTGACAAGACGGAAGGAAGGAATTTTCAGCACATCAGCGCAATCTTTTCTACAAAGTTGCCTTTTTTACGACGGTCGCTACCTGTGGAGGATGTTCCGTGTCCCATCGAGTTCTTGTTGACGTCGTCTGGCCTTTATAAAATATTTATTGCCGCCACCTCAATGGGAAAGAGCATTTCCCCGCCCTCCAGCTGGCTGACTTGGGGATGCCATTTTCTCTCCGGGTGGGGTTATTAACATGTTAAGCAGATAAGCAAAAAAATTGTGAAAAATTTGCTGGTTTCGACGGCCATTTCTTCTGATGCATAGTGAATGTGTTCCATGGGTTGGTGGTTTGGAATTTTAAAGGGTTTCTTTAGTGGAGGTGATTTTGTTTAAACTGGAAGTATTGAAAACGTTACCATAAATTCCGTAAAATATCCATTCCAAATTTATATAAGATATAAAAAAAAAAAAAAAGGAGAATATTAATTGTATACACTTTAGAAGAAATACCAATATAATTATTAAAACAATATTTTAATAAGTAAATTGTCATTAAAAACCTTTCTTAAATCTTTGAAATCATTGAATAATACCCAATTTATGGCATCTGCGGTCTGTCTGTTACTATAACCTGCAGGTCAATCGGAACCATAACTCATAAGTTGGCCCCTGACATTATCGAACATATATCCGACGGTATACACATGTACACAATTATCGGATGACATAGCTGCTGCCAGATGATACCGATGCCCCCGGGGAAGTTGCATGCACGGGTTGAGTGCCACTTATGGCACAATAATGATTTACATTGCATAGTTAATGCGTTTTTAATGAGTGCCGGCATGCTATTATAAAAAAAGTTGTGTGCAGGCTGAAACTTGTCACCAGAGATTCAAGATTCGCAGCCGCACAATGGGAAAAAGTTACCGGCATCTTCGTCGTCTTGCCGCAAAGCCGCCTTAAGCGTTTGCAAAAGTTCTGCACCAGCAGCAGGAGCAAGAGCAGCACTCGAGTCATTAACATTAAAGACATTCCATGTTTCCCAACGTGGTGTTGCAGATGGCGAAAAAGTTCGTCCCTCATATGGGAGGCAGCACTGCAGGGGCACATAAATAATTGAGTGGCGCCCCAAAAGTAGGCAGCAAAGTGCACCCCGAAAACTGCAAACTGCAGACAGCAGGTGCGGCCAGCGGATGTTAAATAGGGTGGCTCAATGGGTGGTTAAGTGGGTGGCGAAAAGGGTGGTTCAGTGGGTGGTGAGTGGTAGGTGGCACAGGCGAGTTGCTTGGTTATGCGAAGGCTGTGGGCTGCATTTACTTAAATGGAGAAGCCGCAAGGCTAAAGCGAATGGGCGTTTCTTGATTTTGGTTTTCTATCCGCTTGGAGGATATTGCATTAAATTAAATCGAAATTAAAGAGATGTCGTAAGGAATTGGTAGATCTTGAAGTTTCGGAAAATTAAATGTTTCTTCTTTTTTGTGTAGCATTTACAACTGAATTTATGGTATATTAGAATAGGTTTTATAGACATATATTTTTTTTCCGAAAAATTACAATGGTTTCTTTTTTTAATAAAACCAAGAAAATAGAGTCAAACTAGTTTGTTGTTTAAAAAATGTTTAAAAATGTTTAAATGCCTCAAGTGAAACGAAAATTTCTGCAATGCTTTAATGTTTCGAAAAATACTTATATTAAATTATGTTTTCAATCAATTGCTTCCGTCCGGCTCTCCAACGAGCTGTTTATGAGCAGCCTTTTTGCCTGCAGAACTGGCTGCTGGCAGCTGATTATGCTGTGCTGCTATGCATTACAAGAGCTGTTGTCGCGCAACTCGTTAAATTTCCATCAGGGAGCGTGTTGTGCACCATATTGGCCCTAAATGTCACACAGCCGAGGACGAAGCTCTTGCAATGAACTCTGATGTCCTCACGTATTCGCATGATATCGATTTGACTTACAAAGCCCATACACCCGAACACACTCGCTTAGCTGTCACACATGTCCGTAATTGATATTTTATGAATGAAATGTAAACACTTTTTTTACGATTTCGGGCAGAGGAGAGCTACAATGGGTTCAATAACTTTACTATGGACAAAACTATTCTGTAGAGGTAAAAACGAAAGAATGTTTAAGAGAAGTAAATATTTAAAAATATGTAACTGAAAGTTGTTCAATTAAATTCAATTATTTTTTTATTTATACTGACTAAATTAACTAAACCCTTAATTTCTAGTTACAAGTAATATTTTTGCCAAAGACATTTCAAAGGTTGCTAACAAAATTTGAAGTTAAATTGTATTTGAAAGCCATTCTAGTCAGGTCTCTTATGCGAAGCTTTAAAAGTTGTCAAAAACAAAAAAAATTACTCAACTGATGGGTTCACAGCGGTCGTCAACGCCTTTTGGCCTGCACACAATTGGCCAGACCTATAAAAGCCCAGCACCGGCGAGCCGTAAAGAGCTCTCCAAAGCACTTTCCTACCAATATGTGTAAGCCATTAAACTCCACAGGCCCCAAGCTTTTAACCCACAAGGCCATATAGAAAAATATTGCATTTAACATACATACACACTATATGTTTTCAATTATTTTTGTGAGAATATTTATGGAGAGTGAGTAAAATGAATTGTTTATAATACAAAAGCAATTTATTGATGATGTCTTTTAATTGAGTGTATTCCTAGCGGCTTGTTATCTTCGAAAACATTTTTTTAATTACTGGAGCTGTGCTGGCGAATATTGAGCTTATTTAATCTTATTGTTCTTTATTTTCTTTTTGATTGGAAACAGCTTTAGTCTCGTTGGCGAAGACCGTTCTATCATTTTGAGCAGCCAATAGTGCGTATGATTGATAGTGGCAAATTCATAAGCTCAATTGTGTGTGATTTTAGCTGAAAATTATCCCCCTCTGATTTGATTTGGTTTATTGCCTCTCCAAATAGAACAGCATTGAAAATGTATCGCTTGCGAAGCTTTATGTTTCCACAAGTGTGATAGATTTGAAAGCGTGTCCGGGGCATTTGAGTAGCTGGAAGCCTCTTGATCTATTCCGTGGATACATTTAGTGGTCACAAGGCGTGGCTTCTATATTTCAATGACAAAATCAGACTCAGTCTTGCTGTTTAAACTGCTGATGGCATATGCAAGACCACTACATGATGATATATGATCTGGCTGGAGACACAATTACCCAAAGACTCAGATCTGTTTGCCGGGAAGTAGGCGAAGTAATTCAAATGGGACTGCCATAAATCACTGGCGAACTGGGGAAATCTGTTTGCAGATGAGCTGAGAGCGGCAGTAGGTTATTGAATCCACCATCAAGCTATAAGTACAACGATATTGGAGCTTCTAGGGATTCTGTGAAAGTATACACACATAAAAAAATATTTATAATAATATGGGAAAAAACTTAAAAAACTTTCGTTCTGGGTAATTAAGTAATTTATTTCAGATATTTCCCATTGGTTTTTGTCAACTAACTAAAGTATAAGTTAAAGTAATGTTAGATTTGATGACTTCAAGGGTATACAAGCCTTGCCTCGTCGAATCTAGCTACTTTCAATTCCTTTTCTCTTACTGTACCTATGAATCCAACAAACAAGGCTCTTATCAGGCCAATTTTTCTCCTACTCTTGACAATCTCGGTTCGCTCATTTCATTAGGCAAATCTCTGCTGTTCTCTTCATCAGGCGATTCATTCAAAATTCATCAATGGCGCATAAAAGTATGCGGCGAGAAAGATGGCAAATATCTCCGATAGGTGTCGCCCAAACCGGAGAGTTGCCAACTTCTGGCACGTCCTCAATTGGCAATGTTGCTCCTGCTGCTGCCGAATCCTGTTGTTGTCATCAGCATAATTTCCTTTCAAGTGAAACTTTGGCCAAGGTCCCCCAGGAGGAATTCGACTTGGGACCCAACACAGGCACACTTTGCTCGATTTATTTGGCACACTGAAAAATTGATTGTGTAATAGTGATCTTTTTTACCAGAAATGAATTAATGATAATTATAAATTTGCTAACTTCTTACAATATTAAATTAAAACAATTCCTAAGAACCTGACATGAATAATATTAATAATTTAACAACCAACGTAAGTTATTCATGAGAATTTAATAACTCGTAGGTTGTTACTTTTTTTTACTGTGCATCAAAACAACCGTTATCATTGCGACACGTAAGCAGAGTTGATTTCTGCGGCGGGGGGCGGCTGAGCTGGAGGGGGCGTGGCCGGGTATTCGGAGTAGGCTGCTCAGGTATGCCGTTTGCTCAAATCTGAAATTGAGCATGGAATTTGCGTAATATGTAGGCGTGTGCGTGTCTGTCTGCCTTTCACATGTGTGAGTATTTGCGTGTGTTCCCGCATTTATAGCATGCAAATATGTGTGAAAACATCTACGACTCCCCTCTCCCCTCTCGCTTTTCCGTTTTCTCTATCTTCTATCTTATCTCCTGTTCCTTTTTTATGCCTGTGCGTATGAGTTACGTGCTTGGCGCTCTAAATATTACGCATACGCAACGTTGCTGCAAAATGATGTTGGAGGGGAAATTCATTTTGCCATTGGTCCAGTGTATTGATTGCAACTGCGAATAAAGTTATTGGTAATAAGAGTGTTGGTAAATACTTCATGTTTATGAAGTGGAGAATGTGAAGATGTGTGTATAAAAACATTTTAAGAGTCTTTCTTGCTTGTTATGAGCATAACCTTATATTGTAATTTAAAAACATTTGTTCCCTACCTTTCGAACAGAAAACTTGAATTTCTTTTGATTAGAATTAAGAGGGTTTTTATCGGGATTTATTTATTCTTTTCCTTATTTTTTAGCCGATTTAATCATTGTTATGTGTTTTCTTTCCAGTGAAATTCACGAGGAAAACCAAATGCTAGACACCACAAAACCCTCTGTCATTCACACCCACACTTTGAATAACCCCTGCCATTTCAAAACTTACCACACACGGTTGGTGGCTGTCGTGTTGCGTCTGGCACGGAAATGAAGTTAATTTATGGCGCTAAAAAGGATTTGACTGTCTCTGCTCTTCGCCGCACAGTTTGTTTTGGATTTCTGTTTCGGCTGGCGGACCCTTGTTTTAAAAAGTGAACCGCGGGCTTTGGTATCACTCCACTCCACATAATGATTTGTGTGCTTAACACGGCGCCGTCGTCGCCGCCTTAAATTATAAACTATCTGGCGTATGCACAAAACTTTTCCGCCCCTCCAACATATGTCTGTATTTATAGGGTGGCACTGGGAAACAGGGACTGTGGCGACTTAGTCGCAAAGTTTTGTTGAATTTGTGGCTAAAAGTTATAATCATATCAGCACCAAGTTGCCCCAACTCCAGACTTTCTAGCTTTCAAGCTCAAGACTACCCCGGAATTATTTTTGCTCTTTCCACAGCTCGACAAACCAATTCTAATTACAATTTCCGTTAACATTAATTAGCATGTCTGTGTTTTTCGGTAAATGGCTTTTCATTTCGCCGAGGGCAGTGCCATTGGCCTTGCTGTCGAGTGTTGGAATGGGAAAATATGCAAAATAGATGCTGGCAGAACGACGATGATGATGCCGGAGTCATTATGGCGGTAAAACAGTTGGCAAAGGTAGGACAAGTTGAATAGAGTCAGCCATAAAAGAAGTACCTTTAAATAAGAGAGGTTATACTTAAATTTCATTGAATAGAAGATGTTATTTATTGAAAGGTTACAATTAATAACATCAAAACAAACATAGAAACGCTATACATTTTTTTAATAGAGCGTTTTGGTTTGACCGAAAATTTACATGCGAAATCTGTTTAAAAAACATGTAATTGTATCCCATTGTTGAAGAAATCTTTTATTTAGGTTACAGATAGATAGAGCATTTTTAAATCGACTTTCGAGTTCTTACAATTTAGACCGCCAAGAGATCTGTATATCAAAGCGCCGCAGACTTTCATTAACTTGTCATTGGGGCTTTTCCGAAAAATGTCAGTCGAGACGGCGGCAGACAAAACAAAAGCTCACCTGACTGAGCACCGATTTTTCGTGTGGGTTTTTCGCTCTTTTTCGGCCAAGTCAATGCCATTTTTTGTCTTCTGGTCGGCGGTTGTCTGCATCTGATAAATGCCTTTAGGTGGGAAAGCGAAAAGACGGGGTCGAGTCTCGATTTACGGCCTTTGAGATGTCTGATTGCTGGTAGGGAATGGTTTTTTGGCTCTCTCGGATGGGGCTGCACATGCAGTAGGAAGCTAAAAGCACTGACATTTACTTAAGTTACTCCCCTGATGCAGCCGTAAAGCGGGGCAGTTATCATAACAATTATGTAGCATAGACAATGGCAATCCGAAGTGCAGAAGGAGTCCTTTCACCAAACAAAGCCGTAAAACAATAAAGCCGGAGTGGGGAAATGCGGAGCGGAGCTCGCAGGATTGCTCTGGGCATTGTAGTTTGCAAATTAAATAATTCCCAGTTACATTTCCGTTGCGTCGACAATATTATTTCCCCCCTCAACTTCTTTGCCCGCCCGGTCGAGTTGTTTCCGAGTGCTAATTGTGCAGTTGGCGTTGTCGCATTTGCCTTTTGTTTGAGTCCTGCGTCCTGGGCTCGGCGCTCTGGGTCCTGCGGCCCTCGGCTCGTCCCCACTCAGTCGCCCAGAGTCCTGTGGGCAATCTCTGGAGTTATGCGACTGCAATAACACTAAATTGGTCTGATATCTCGCGGTTTTTGCCTCTGCGTTCGCCACTGCAATTGCTGCAGCGGAGCTAATTAACCCATTACTGCTCAGTGTCCTGGGAGAAGAACAGTAATCGGATAAATGTGAGAAAAGTTTTTCAAATGCACTCTAGGATTTTTCGAAATTGGTTTGGGATAGCGAAGCCATCGAGTTGCTAATGGTTTTTATTTGGCGTAAGTCCATTGTTATGTTTATATTTTTGCCTTAGGGGTTTGCATTTGAGCTGTATAAATTTGTATGGAATATCATTAAATTTACCCCACTAATTAAATAAAAAAGCAATTTGAGTAAGTAATTAAAAAAAAATCTTCAACATAAAACCTTAAAATTCTTTTTTCCAAATTCTTTATGTTTAAACTGTAAGTTTTTTTTTTTTTAAGTTATTTAATAAAATCAAGTTTCGATCGTCCGGTTCACCGTCTCAGTGGGTTAATGGTTTGTGGGCTAAAAATCCGACGCTATCGTCCAGTGCATTTAGCTTTTAATTTGGATTTGGCACTGCCCCCCCTTTTCTGTTGGCGATGCTGATGATGATGATGAGCCTTTGGGCGAAAGGGGCGTGGCTGTCACTGGCACAGCGCCTAACCATATGCAATGCAATTGCACAAAACTGTCCATCAACGCTGTCATTTGCTGGCCAACTGGCCCAAAACTCTGGCCTGCCTCTGTCGTCACTGCCTTGGATATATTTGGCTGACATGCTGCCATCCCCCGGGCATTTCGTCCGCATTTGGTAGGCATTTCTTAAATGTTGGCCTGCTCTGCAGAATTTATTTAAACGCGGCGCTGTCATTCGTATGACAGATGCATACGCAATGCGTCATCGTCATTCTCGCCGGACGTTCTTTCCCGGATCTTTTCGGGGGCGGACCGGGGACAAGGGGCGTGGCGTGGGGTATCGACTGACTAGTTTTGTGGCCTCGATGCAAATTAATGTAATTTGTACGCCTGCCATTGACAGGCGCTTCTATTTGAATCTCACAACGTAGAAACAGTTTTTGTTTGCTGTCTACGTTATAATCTTTTGATAGGATTGAAAATTTAGGCTTCATAAAAATTCATGTATAAATATAATTTAACTTCGTAATTTTCTGGCAAAACATCACTAACAGTTTTAAGCTAATTTAGATTTATGATCTCAATTTTTTTTTTGTAATTTCCTAGGATGTTGTGTTTATTTATCCTTTGAAATTTGTTTCTAAAATAGAAAACTTTCTAGAAAAAAAGTGTGGATCAATTAGAGCCACTAAACTGTAGGACAACTAACGCCTGTCCATTTATCTTGCCAAAGGTGTCAGGTCTTTAAAACACTGCGGTTTCCCCTTTCAATTTCTTAAACAAGTATTTGTTGGTCGAGTAGAAGTTTGGGTAAGCCACATGTTACATTTTCCTTTACCAATCAACAGCCCAGGGTGCATTTTAATGGCACTCGGAGCGAATCCTTTCGAGATGCAGTTGCGTGTCCTTGAGGAGGACGGTGGGTTGCTCAAGCCACAGAAGGGAGGGGAACGACGGACCCAAACCACAACAAACCCGAGCAACATCAAGTAGTTAGAGTAAACAGGAAAAAAAGAAGAGGAAAACCCACACGAAATAAGAAAAACAGAAGGGAAATGGGGGCGGCAAAGAAAAACTGCAGGCTACATTGGAAAAACAACATGTGAACGGGGAGGCGAAGAACAAAAAGCAGATGAAGAAAAAGCAACATGAATCTAGACAATGACAGCTTCTCAACGTTGTGTATAAAGCCGCAGGCTATTTGTCATACGAGTTTCCCTCGTTATACCCCCGCCACGCCCCCTTTCAGCACGTCCCTCCGCCCCTTTTTGCAAGTGCAGCCAAGACCGAAAGAAAGTAAAAGAACAATTTGCTGGGGAAAAGACTGCAAAGGGATGCTGAATATAAAGCAAACCAAGTCGGCAGCACCTGTCAAAAGAGTGGAAAATGAGGTTAAGGCTGAGAGCGGTTCCCAAAACAGTTGGATGGGCTAATAATTGCAAAAGGACTGTTAATAGATGACATACATAATTACCAGGGACTGTTTGAGTAATTTAAGACTCGCTTCTCATGGCAAGAATAAAAGCCTTATTTTATTTATTGTTTAAAAAACTTTTTATTCTTTTTGAGCAAATACTAAAATTTAAATGCCATGATCAAGAATATTAATTGACAAAAAAGAATTGTTTTGACAAAAATCCCTTTATTATTAATTGTTTTTCCCTTAACAAACATATTTAAAATTGAAAAAATCGACTGCTGCAATTATTAAATACATGGCCTTAAGAAACCCAACGCTTTTCTTGGCAAAACATACAATCCCCGCTCTTGTAGAAATTGCCAGCAAATATTTATATGGCATACATACATTCCTATGAACACATAGCCAGTGTATGCAATTTGTATATTTTGCGCATAATTATGCAGAGCTCACATGCGTTTTGTTTGGCTTAAAAAAACATTTTGAATTTGCGGGGAATATTGTTACAAAAGCAGAGCGGAGGTAGATTGCTCACAAGGGAATGTAAACAAATTTATTCAAGAATTATAGCTTTGTATAGATGCAATAAAAATATAATTTTTTAGGTCAAAAATAAAATCGGTTTTATGTTTAAGCAATCCCTGTTAAAAAACTTAAGGCACTCCCCTGTTTGGTCTCCTGTGGAGTTTAGTTTATGCGCTCCAATGCTGAAATAGTTGCCAAAGCGACCGCACGAATAAACTTAATGAGCTCAAACTTCACTAACACACAATTAATTACACATATGTATACCAAATCCAAAATCCTGCATTTCAGCTACACTCTACTTGCCTGTTTAAAGTGTGTAAGTTTTTTTTGCCTCGCTGCGAAAGCCCAAGAATAAGAATTTAAACATCTTAAGGCGAGGTCAAATTTGAGCTCAAAAGCCACGCCCTCACCTTCCGCTAAACGGGGAATTCCCGGGCAGACATAACAATTAAAATTCATAAACCGCCAAGCCATTTTAGCATAATTATTTTTTACAGCCGAGACGAAGGAAAAAACCCGAGCGGCGAAGTGCGAAGGAGGCGTGCGAAAAATAAAGGAATGGTTGAAGGATAATAATGAAATCCCGAACTCCCATACCTTCTTTTTTGCCTCGGTTCCTGCCTCGCAAACTGGGCGTTGGCAGCTGTTTCCACTCATTAGGCGCTTTATTAAGCGAGATAATTAGCCGAAGCACGTAAAGTTGCAGTTAATTGATATTATTTGAACTGTTCAGCTCTCGCTCATTACACGCCCCCTTGAACCCCTTGAAACCCCCTGAAAGCCCTGACCCTCAATGGTCCCCAGATCCCCCTTTCCCTCGACCTCATTGTAATCGCTGCAGTCGCTTAACCTTTGAACCGCCTGCAATTGTGCACAACTTGAGTTGCAAATTGTGTTATAATGTTAAGTAATTGTTTATAAGCCGATTAACGCCGCTGGAATGTTTTTGGGCTGAGCATTGAGTTGGGCAAAGGTACGTGAGAACGACTCAAGTTTGTTGAAGAGGCTTATATTATATCTGCGTAAAAGTTTGCTTTCCATAATTTTGCAACCGAAACCCTTGAAGGATAGCTTATTTACAGTTTAACAGAATTTGTTGCAGACTTTTTATTAACCAAAAAATATTTATGACTACAAATATCCCTTTCGTATTCTTTGTACGAATTCCGAAGGGATTATATATTGGTTTGGTTTACAATCTAATTTTAAATCTAATAATAGAACCGAAAATTATATAGATTAAATAAACTATTTCTTTCAGTGTACACTAATGTCTCAATTATTTGCAGGGAATTCCCAAGTCGAGCCATTTACGCACCGTTTGTTTTACGGCCTTGGAAAGCTGGCTGCTTTATGGGCTCTTTGGAAACTTTTTTCCTTCTGCTTGGCCATTTAAATCTATGAGCTGATGACCCATTGCCCACCTGGCTGTTAATTAATTTGATTTGAAACTCACCTCGCTGCCCCACCACCTCACCACAGCGCACTACACCACGATTTAACGACTTTAATTAAGGCAAAGTCGCCGCCCAGGAATCGACGTCGCATCTGACCTCATTCTTTATGGTGGCCATAAATAACAGAAATTATGTGCAAGCCGAACTGGACGCGGCTTTTTGGTTCTGGCCCTGGACTCCGGACTTCGGACTTTGGACACCGGACCAAAAGAGTCAGTCGTGTTTTGGGCGCGTTTCGTTTCTTTATACTTTTCAGCTTTTTTGGCCAGCGAGTTAAATGCGCCGCCATGAATTTTAATTCGACGACACTTGCACAGGGAAAAGGAACAGGACACACGCAACGCGACAGACGCCGCATAAACCAAAGAAGAAATTTAAGCAAAGTACTCGCTGTACAGTGGGCATTGCCGCACAGTGGGCCAATGTTGATGCCCTCTTGGATAGCAATCAGACAGGAATGGCCATGGAAGTTAAGAACAAATATATATCTTGTCGAAAATATATTAAAAATATCAAATTACTTATTTAAAAAAAGAAAAAGTCCACTGTGCGTATGAGTAATAAAATATTTAATGTAGGCAACTCTGCGTATGAGTTTTATATCTTGTAAGGTATGAAATTTAATAACCATGAAATACATCTTAAAAAAGGAAAAACATTGGAAATCATATATTTTGATAACAACACAAATTCTTTAATAAGTTACTATCCAAATCCAAACGCTATATAACAATCAACCGATCCACTGTTCGCTTAATGCAAGAAATGGGAAAATTGTTCTGTTGTATGTTTTTTTCGGTTCCAGTCCGGTCGACGCCAGTCCAGTAGCTGTCCAGCCGCAGTCGGTATTAATTTAGCGAAAGTAATGCGAGAAATTGTTGTAGGTCCCTCCCCGGGGACCTTTTACCCCCCGACGAAGATGAGGGGACAATTCGCCTTTGTTCTTTTGTATTGAACCCAAAGCTAATTGTGTCTTGGCCTCTGGTTGGCATATATTTCATTACCATGGCAGCTGAAAGGGTTTGTCGCCCGAAATAATTCTATGCTTATTTTTATCATTCTCTTGCTTGGTTAATTTTAATGTACACAAGGCATTTAGTTTTATTTCCGTAGGCGCTTTCCGTTAATTAAATAAACATGCTTCGGCTTCCCATTTTTTTAATGACCGCATCAGTTTTTATCGCTTAATGCCTTTGGGCTGGCTAATGTAAATGTTATGCAGTTGGTTGGGCTCGGAATCGGGGATTTGGTTTCAGGGGCTGGGTTCCCGGTTAATTGCTTTTGCCCCTATCAAATCATCTTGCTTTGTTGGGAGGGTATTGTTAATAAAAGCGCCACATTGCCTGACTTCTTTGTGTTATGTTAATGTCATTATAACGTGATTTATACAAATACCATCAGCAGAATGGATTTCGATTTTATGGCTTTTATATCATATATTTTCAAATTAATGGCTAGTCTGCTGGTGATATTTAGCAGTGCCTAATTAAAAGCTTTGTTGCTATGAAACAAATTTAAAGGAACATAAAACAGGGATTCCTAAAAACATATAAATTAAATAAATTGTAATAAAGTTAAGAGCTGCATGAAGATTTCAATCAAATGTTTTAAATCTTTTCATTTAAAATATATATAGAATATTTCTCTTAGGCCCTCTTTTTATTTGCTTTTATTTCTTGATTGAATTCTGCAAACGCTTGGTCTCTGGCTGCTTCACGAAAATTCGACACATCTTTATACACTCATTCACACGTTTCGGCCAACTTATTTAACAACTTAGCACAGAACAGAAACAGCAGCAAACCGACCGGGATCTTTGTACATTACTTTGCCGAGCAACTGCTCAGCTTAAATGCAATTTAAGTACGTACTTCAAGAGCAAATGTTTTATAGAGCACCGACACACATTTGCACAATTCCCCTTCCTTAGAACTGAAGAGCTCTTTCAGCATTCCCATCAAAAAAAAAAAAAAAGAAGAAGACACTCTGCTCCTTCGAAGCTGCAAAGACGGAAACATCCTTCCTCTCGCCCTGGGAGAACACTCAGCCTCAGTTTTAGTCTTTCCCCCTTCTGGCACTGTATTTTATTATTTAAAAGCCTAAAATCTATAAAGTGCGGTGCAAATATTTGAAATTGTCGAGGCAACATTTCTTCCCAGCCTGACTCGCTGACTGCAGTTGACAAGAATATTTAATTTAACTGATACGCCGGCACCAGGGGAAAACACAAGACCATTTCCAACCCAGGCACACATGTCGAGCATTTGCATTTGATTTCAGTTGAAGTGTACAAATACTAACTAAGATGATTTTCGAGGGTAGCATGAAATGAATATAAAAGACGGCATTTAGAAAAAAACATAATATTTATTACTTTTTTGCTAGGCATTTATTGGGCAAAAAAATGTAGGAAGAGTTTCTACAGAAATATGATGACGTAAGGCGTGCTCTATAGAAAGCTTAATAACTTTTAGCAACATATCTAAAATATCATATGCATGTTTTTATATTTGGAAAAAATTTAACACTTTATATTTGTAAATATATAACTTTTATTATGTGAAATTCAAAGTAAACATCAACAAACGACATATTTTGAAATGGCTTAACTTTTAATTAAAAACATATGACTCCACAGTTTTTAAGATACTCTTCTTAGAAAAGGGTATCTACCTTATTTGTTTCTTAAACTTTTTTAAATGTTCCCTCGTCAATGGCATTTTGGTCCTCACTTGTTTGCTCGGCTTCCGCTTCCTGTATTTCTTTATCCTTCGCTTTACTTTCCATGCCAGCAGTTTGCATTTCGTGTTAGATGCAAAAGTTGTGGCCCAGCAACTTTCTTCTTTTTCTGTTTCTGTTTTCTGTGAACTAACTACGTGCACAGCTGGTGGTAACCGAGGAAAGTTCCACACATTGACTTTCCCAGACGAGGGAAAGCCTGCGCCTGCCCATTTAAATTATAAAAATTTCAAGTGCTCTATTTACCGTAAATATTTTCATAGTAATTTACGCAAATTTACATAAATAAGTAGGCGTAGGCAGTCGAGATGGGCGGTCACTGGTCGAGCTAACCTCATTTGAAAAATGTCAAACACAGAAGGACTTGTTGTTTCCGCCCATCGCCACGATTCCCCCTCCTCAATTCCCCTCCGCTGTTTAATGGGTCGCCTATTTTTCCACACTCAACAAAGGAGCCTATAGTCCTGGGCCCTGGTCGTGTCGTTTGTTGTCCTAATAGCTTTTCTATAATTTATCATGCAATATTTATGGCACGCGCTTTTCCATCTAGGAATTATGCATTTATTATTCAGAAGCGTCGGCGGTGGGAACTCCGCTCTAAACGTTGTCAGCATTTACGGCCATTTTTTTTCTCCACCACTCGGGGCCAGAAACCACCCAGTCCAAGTTAATTGGTAAATTTAAATTGAATAAATATTCCATGATAGTGCAATGGACTCGGCCGCAACTTTTTAGATGCCAAACGATTCTAGTGGTTGTCATACGTTGGGTTACGTGTTTGTCTGTGTTGGTTGTCGGATGTTTAGTCACGGTCATTATTGTTGGTTTATGGCTGTGTCAGAATTAAGCCGTTAAATGTAATGACTGCGATTTATACGCTCTGACCAGAGTAATTGGCAACTAAAATGCTTTGAAAACTGAAAACCAAAATGATCAAATGCGATTGCTCCTCGCCTGACCGATTTGGATTGCTGGTCGCGATAGGTCGATATTTGAAATTCAAATTTTCAATTTGTTACAATTTTGAGTTACAAAAAAGATATTAGGATATCTTGTCAATTATGGTAGTAATGCTATGAAAAAGAGTCTCATTATCTTAAAATATAAAGTTAGGAAAGTATAACTATAAAATGTACAATATATCAGCTATATGAAACTAGAAATTATAAAAATGACCAGCTGTGTTTTCAAGACTCCTTAGGTTGTAATATTTTACTCAATAGCTTGTTTATTATATCAGTAGATAACACTTCCACAATTTTATTGAAAATGGCAACATAACTCCGCAAATTCACAATAAAAACTTGATATAACTTAAAATAATTTGGTTAAGTTTCATTAAGAACATTTTAAGACTTAGACACTAGACTCTGCTTGACTGACGTGTCTTTATCAACTCCGATGCTGAAGTTAAAATAGTAAAAAAAAATTCAACAAATTTTCTCAAGTGTATTTTTTAGCAAATATGTTATTTATATAAAACTCCTTTTATTTGCCCCATGATGAGCAGCCAGCTTGACAACTGAATGGCTCCCCTGGAGCTGGTCGTACCCAAACCTCGAAATTCTTCTTTTTTGGTGGCTTAGCTGGGGCCAATCCCACCAGGCTGAGAAGGACGATTAATAGCAACAGCGTCGACTTCATTATTGTGCTAATGATGATAATGAATCTGTCTCGTATTTATACCTGCAAATTGTTGGTTTGTCACACTTAAGAAAATATACAAGATTATTTTATTTTATTATTACATTAACTCTTATCTTGTAGGAATAATTAGGATTTCACACGAGTATTTCATTTGGGACTATTAGATACTCTTATAAAATTAAAAATAAATGTTACAACTTTCAATATTTAATATTTTTGAAGGCCATATAACATTAAAAGTGAAGGCGATTCCGTAGGGGCTTGGAAGCGGGTTTAACTACCCATCAATCTAGAGAATTTTTTTGCAAATACATTTTGGCATTACTTTAAAGGGTATGCGATATGCTGAAAATACGTTTAGCGACTTTCTGTCACCGAATGAAAACCTTTTAAAATTGTTGTTTATTTGATTACGGTATTTAAGCCGTTAAAAACCATATTAAGGATTATAAAGTTACTAAATGGGTTTTTAAGGTGAAAAAATAATACAACAATAAATGACCCTTGGTTTTTTGATCTTTTTTGTATTATTTCTAATGAACAACTTTGTAGATTGTTTATTTTGAATTAAGTGTCACAATTCTCAAGATCTTAAGGAAAAAAGACAACAAATTTGGAGCAATCTTAGAAGTTAGTAGGCAAATAAATTTATTAGCAATGCAGTTCGAGCGAAACCAAGACAAAGTCTTCTTCAACTCAGATGCTAAAGTTAAAATAATAAAAAAAATTTCAACAAAGTTTCACAAGTTTATTTCTTGGCAAATATATTATTTTTATAAAACTCCTTTTATCAGCCATATTGGCAGCCATATTGACACATTGGTGGTTCCCCTGGACCTGGTCGTACCCAAATCTCGAAATTCTTCTTTTTTGGTGGCTTAGCTGGGGCCAATCCCACCAGGCTGAGAATGACTATTAATAGCAACAGCGTCGACTTCATTATTGTGCCAATATTCAATCTGTCTCGTATTTATACCTGAAAATTATTGGTTTGTCACAGTTAAAAAACTATATTAGATTATATTATTTTATTATTACATTAACTCCTAGCTTGAAGCAATAAGAAGCTTTTCACACGAGTATTTCATTTGGCACTTTTAGATACTCTGTAAAATTAAATAAATGTTACAACTTTAAAAGTGAAGACCAATCCGTAGGGGCTTGGAAAGGGGTTTAAGTACCCATCAAATAATATTTATGTAAATACATTTCTGGATTAATTTAAAGGGTATGCGATATGCTGAAATACGTTTAGCGACTTTCTGTCACCGAATAAAAACCTTGTAAAATTGTTGTTTTATTTGATTACGGTATTTAAAACGTTAAAATGATGATAAAGTTACAAAATGGGTTTTTAAGGTGAACAAAATAATAAAACAATAAATGATACTTGGTTTTTTCTCTTTTTTTATTGTTTCTAATGAACAACTTTTTAGATTGTTTATTTTATATTAAGTGTCACAATTCTCTAGATCTTTGCGATAGAATTTTCCTTGGCTTAAAGCTTGTTTAAGGAAAAAAAGACAACAAATTTGGTGCAATCTTAGAAGTTATAGTAAAAAAATTTCAACAAAGTTTCACAAGTGTATTTCTTGGCAAATATATTATTTTTATTAAACTCCTTTTATCAGCCCCATTAGTCGCAGGCGACAGTACAAGTATAAGTTCTTGGACTTAGTGGCTTAGCTGGTGCCAATCCCACCAGGCTGAGAATGACTATTAATAGCAACAGCGTCGACTTCATTATTGTGCCAATATTCAATCTGTCTCGTATTTATACCTGCAAATTGTCACACTTTAGAATCTATATTAGATTATATTGTTTTATTATTACATTAACTCTTATCTTGAAGCAATAATTAGGTTTTCACACGAGTGTTTCATTTGGGACTATTGATACTCTAATAAAATTAAATAAATGTTACAAACTGAAGACGAAGCCGTAGGGTCTTCAAAAGGGGTTTAACTATCAATCAATGTAGAGAATATTTATGGAAATGCATTTTTGCATTAATTTAAAGTGTATGCGTTATCCTCAAAATCGTAGTAGTGGGTAAATAAATTTATTAGCTTTGCAGTTTAAGCGAAACCAGAATGTTAGATTACATAAGAGGTAAGACTAATTTTAATTTTTTTGCCAACAGTAAAGAATGCAATTTTTTTTTTAGCCAAGATGGCGAGTTACTAAATATGTGGTGGCTTAAAATCCGAGTGCTTTTTAAAGTCACTGAATGATTAGCAAACACCTTAAGCTATAAGCTTAATTCTTCTTAAAGACCTGTAGTCCCTGGCAATACTTTATCTGTCAACTTTACCACCCCACCTCTGTTTGGGAAGGTCTCGTTTCACTGTTTGTTTTACAATTTGCACCTTCAAGGACTTTTAGCAGGACGCCAGCACGACGTTGGACAGGAGGACACAACGGCGCTAAAGAAAACGCAAGTCGCATTCAATTTAGCAACAAAACCAAACTTTTTTCCACGCCGGACAATAAGCGAAAGCAAAAACTTGCCACATGGAGAGAAAGGAAGATCCACAAAAGTAGGCAACAAAAGTTGCCGCAACGACTTGAGATAGTTGCAGGCAACCTGGCGGGCGGGGAAACGGTGGATGGAAGGGAAGGGAACTTGCCACTGCAACGCGCTAACATAAAAAGCAAAACTTTTAACTGATGCCACAAGTAAAAGGTGCTACTTGTCGGGGACAGGCGACTCGTCCCATTGTTTCGTAATGGAGAAATATTGTTTAGCATGCGAACAGAAGTCGAGGAACAGGAACAGACAATGCTGACATCGGACAAAGGCCAGGGGTTCTGGTGGTTGAGGGGACTTAGGGGTTTTAGGGGGTTTGGAATCCCCCCTTTGGATTCAGCAGCTGCAGCGCTCTAGCGACTTCGAGTAGCGGTATTATTATGCATAATGGTTTCTGGTCTATTGACATTTATGGCACTTGCGCTGCAGTGTTGGCAGGTGATAAGGTACTTGAATTCGGGTTTAACTACCCTTCGGTACGATGCACATTCTGTAACATAAAGAGGTTGTAGGAACCCCTCTAAAATTAAAAAAAAAAAAAATGTTATTAAGAGATATATTTTATTATGAGTATTTTCGTTTGCTTGTAGTTTAATTGAAAAAGTATCCGAAAATTTATTAATAAAAGAAGATCTTGAAAGCAATAAGTTCTTCCTATATTTACAAATGATAAAATGAAAATATTAACTTATTTAATATTGTAGTAAATTTATATTACCAGATTCGATAGTACTCTTCGTAACACTGTTAGTCAAAAAAAAAAAAAAAAAAACAAAGACTTTCGTTTGGATATCGCTAAAGTTTCACTTGCAGAAAGAAAACTTTAGGTGGAGTGGCATAGTTGAGATTCAGGCAATGCAAATGGAAAAAGGATACTAAAGCGTCAAGGTGTGAGTTTTCAGGAAAAGTTAGCTTGTCCAAAACCATAACTTTTTGATAAAGTAAATTTAAAAACTTAAAAAATTAACTAATAAACCATACAAATGTTACTTTTTTGAGATGTGAAAAGTATATAAAATAACAAACTTATTTGTTGTGTTTTTTAGGCTCAACCAATTCACATTTCCTTTGCCTTAAAAATAAACGGTGAAATAGACAAACTTTTATATTGCTTAGGTGTTAAGTTTCGAGAAGCCTCAAAATATTTATTTTCGTATGCATGACTATCAAAACAATCTGAACTATTTCAATCAAAGCTCACTCTGCATCATTCAACAAAAACTTGATTCGAAAGCAAAATCAATAGAGGGGAAAAAGTGCCAAGAACTTGAAAAAGTTCACTGTTTGATTGGACTTCAGGAAAAGGGGTGGTCAGGAGTGAAAATCACTCAGTTTGAGAGTTGCCCACTCGCATATCCAAAGTTGGCGAAGTTTACGCAACTGTTTGCCTTCTGCTATCGTTCCTACACATATGTATAATATATAGCTGCCTTTCCTCAATAGTTATATTTTCAGTAAGGAAAATGAAAATTCCAAGATTCGAAAAGCGAAACTCTAATTGCTTTTCATATTTTTCGTATTTTTTCAAACTAATTTAAAGCAAACAACGAGCCAATTCGGCGTGCAAAACTATACAAATGGAAAATTCCCACGGTATTTTCATTCGGTGTTATAAATTTCGGATAATTCTATTTATTTTCATATGCTGATGGCCACCCATTTCGCTGTCGTCCTTTTCCATTATCATGTGCGTGAACATTTATCCATTAATTTGCGCAAATAAAGTTGCCGCAACATACGCGTTCTCACGTAACCACAATTGAACTGGGCATAAACAATAAAAAAAAAACAACAAAAAAACACAAACATACTCGCTTGCTCGCTAACAGAAGAAGAACAACAAATAAACACAGAAAGAGATAGCTGCGTATCGCTGTCTCGCTTTTGCCTACCGAAGTTTGGCGCCGCTGAAAGGTAAACAATTTTAATTTATTTACCCAATAATAAACCCATCAAATGGCCGCTCGTTCCCCCCAAAAAGTGGGCGGCGGGTGAAGGCTTCTCTGGGGTCAAAATGAGCATTGAGTTTCGTGTGTTTGTTATTACATGTCTGCGGTTCTCATACAATAGCTCGTAATTTGAACTCCAGACGAGATTGCGTCGAGATTAGCAATTTAATTTTGGCTTTTGCTAGTAGCGTAATAAAGATTTTTTGAATTAATTAAATTCAAATTATATTAGACTTTTTGTACAACCATAAATTAAATGGTTCGTTAACTATACATAAACAATCGTAGTGAAATACATTTTTAAATATGATAATAACATTTTTTATATTGAACACTTTAAAAATTATTTTATACCATTTAAATAAAAAAATAAGTCTGACTTTTTTTTTTAAATTGGTAGTATAGATTAACGTTATATTAAGCTGTCTGAAATAATCTCCTTCCGAATACAAGCGCAATTATTCGCTTTAATATTAACAACCCCGAATCGATTCATCCCATAACCGGAATTCAAGCGATTAATCAGTTTACGGCTTAAAAAGCTTCATCAATGAACACGGCGCCCGCTACTTTTGAGATTTGCAACGCCCTTTAATTCAATTAAGCCAGGCTTTTGTGCCGTCCCCCTTCCCAAGCGGAGGTTGGTAATAGGCAATTACCAGTAATCGAATTTGGGGCGCAGCAAAATCCGTTTGAAACAATAAATTTTTCACTGGTTTGCGAGGGTTGCAAAACGCGGCAAAACAGAAGAGGAAAAACCCCCCAGAAGAACAGGGAATCCGACAGGATGAAATTGCAAAATGCAAATTGAGCGTTTCGCGTTGAGACATTAAACTTAGTCGCGGATTAGGCGGCTTAAACGAAAGCTCAACTTTCACTTAACCGCAGAGTGCCGGAATTGCCGAAAACGCACCCCAAATTCCGACCGTATTAATGCCTAATTAAATGCAAGTCTCCCGGCGAGGGTGGAAATTGCCGGGAATTCATTTGCATTTTACAGCAGATCTGGACACTCGCTCCTGACAATGACAAGCGGATGTATTTCATCTCAGGAGCGCCGGTTTGCAGAAGCGCAGGACATGTCCTGCACAGCTTCCTTCGGCTGCTCCTTTATCCCGCGTAAATATTTCATGGCTCCTGGAAAACAATTCGTGCCCGTCGCTCAGCTGTTGCACTCGCTGAATAAATTATCAGCTGTCATTAAGGCTTCTCCGGTGCAACTCCTTTGCCTTCATTTGTCACCCGACTGCGTTTGACAATTAAAAATTGTCCAACGCGACGCGAATTGCCAGGAAATGCAACGCAACTCGGCAGTGTTGAATGCAAAGATGTTGACAAACAAAAGTTGGGCGATAAGGCGCACTATGAGCACAATATGAATAAAATCAGCCAGTTTATAAAATTAAGAGAATTATAAAGGATACTACAATTAACATATTTGAAATTTTTAAACTAGTTCAATTGAATGCCTGTGTGACAAATAATAAACAATAGATGGTCTTTTTCCTTTTAAGAATTTTATCTGTCTAAAGGCCGTAAACAAAAATCAGTTACAACTTATAAAGTAGTTAAAACCCTCAAGGCTGCCGGACAACAGGTTGATTCTCCTTGTCCTCCCAGTCGAATGCTGGTGGTTCCACCTCCACAATCGGCACCTGGGGCATCGGGGTGACCACTGGCTGATTGGCTTGAGATCGAGATCCATGCAAGATCCTTACATACTTGAGGGCATAAAGTAGCTCCGACATTGGCAATTCATGCTCCCGAAGAAAGAACATGGCCTCGCTCGTTTCGTCCTCTGTGTATTCCTAAAATGATTAATTAAAACACAAAGCTTAAATAATATTCTCTCAACAAACCTCCTCATGTTCTTCTGAGTCCATTCTTTTTCTTATTTATTTCCTAGAATTTTATTTGAACAAGTTTCGGGTGTGCTATTTTTGTGTGCCTTCGATTGTGAACTCTTTGATGAAGATCTGATGGCCTACTAAGTGCCACTACTAGAATGAAATATCATGAAATGCACAAAAATGATTTCTGCATTGCCAACACAACACAGCATGTGGTCAAAACTGACCCATCAACACTTTGGTATGGCCTTTAATATGGTCAGGGAGGAGGACCAGAAACAGAAACAGAAACAGGAACAGGACTACAACCAGGACCAGGACCAGGAGCAGTAACAGGCCAAGCCAGCTGAACCGAAGTGAACCAACCGCATTTTGCATTTGCAGTTTACTCGGTTAACCGCTTTTATAGCGGATTTAACACATTTCAGCCTCAGCAGGGCGACAACTGAACAGTGTAGCTGAATGCACTAATTGTAGAGATATAATGAATAATAAAATAGAAATTATATTTATACATAAGAATTTATTATTCAGAACTACCAACAAGTTTTTTAAAAAGAAATATTGTACTGGGAAAAACTTCTATTACCTGTAACTAAATTAAATTGATTTTGAGAAACTTTTAAAACCGTAAAATAATTATTGTTCGTACTTATTAATTATCCACAAACACATCAACTGTTTCCATTATAATTTTAAAATATATTATATTATATTAAAATTATATTCCGAAAAGAATTGTTAAAAGCCAAATGTGCTTTAAATTGTGTCAAATTTTTGTAGAGCCCAAACCAACAACTTTTACTTATCTAGTTTCTGCATAATTATCCTCTTTTGGCTCCACTGTGGCGAGTTGGATGGGGCAAAAGCGAAAACTAGTTCAACTGCCCGAAACATGCCAAAATGTTTGAATCGAACAATCAACGCACAGAGATGGATTCAGTGGGGGTTTGTGGGCACTGAACGCTGGCGGATCGAGTGGGGGAATACGAATAGCTCATATCGTGTGGCTGCATGCATTTGCCATTTCCTCAGCAGTTCGGGAGCTTTGCCACCCAGAGTGCCACGCCCACTCATATGTCAATGGGGCTTGCGTTTCATTCAAAGTTTTTTTTTTTTTTGTTGTTTTTATATGCCTCACAAAACCGGACCCGACTGACATTGTGCGAATGTTTGACCCCGGGTTCCAACTTGGTGGCAATGGGTGGGATGTGTTATGGGCCGGATTCTAACCAACATTCCTTTGTTATGGCCAGCAGGCCAATGAGCTGTGGGGCCCGACCATTATAATTTCAAGTGCAAACTTTGACACTTGAATTGTTACCCCACAATTGGTAGAACGGCGGCCAGAGAAGCTTCCAGAAATTAAAGAATTCAACTTGATGGAGCTTTAAGGTTTTCAGTTTTTCATGGCACGAGTCAAGAAGATAAAATTTAGCGCTTGATAGAAAAAATATAAGCAAACAAAGATAGGAAAATGGTTTTGAAGGGAAGCGGCAAATAGAATTGCACGAGGGGACACAACAAGAACACAAAAGGCAAACAAAATTATGTTTAAGGTTATATGCTATGCATAAGTAAGTGAGGCAGACGGAATGGAGCGGGTCAGGCGAGCGGAAACGGAAGCTCAAGTAGCAAAAAGAAAGTGTCTAACTGGCTATGCATGTGTGCTGGTGTTGGTATTAGCGAGCGGTTCTCTCTGTGTGTGTGTGTGTGAGACTTTTACCCCTCCCCCACAGGCACTTCCGACAATTGGCAAAACAAAACACTCACCAACACAAAAGAAGAAAGAGCGCGCAACCGCAGGCGACTTTCAAGCCTCGTCTTTGTCCTGCTTCCGTTCGTACACTAAAAAAAGTATTTTATTTTAAATGAAGTTTTTCTAAAAGGAACTTGTCAACCACATAACTACCTTGGTGTCACAAAAATCCACCTTTAAAGTTTTTAAATTAAATTAGATTACTTGAAAGGACATTAATCTTAAAAAATCCAGACAATTTTTTGACAAATATCTTGTTCAGCAAATGGCTAACAATTTTCTTCTTGTGTATCTCGGCCTGCACACGCGCCAAGCGAGATAAAACATTTGTATGCTCTGATAAGAACGCATCCACTTACTTTTGGTCGCACATGACCTGAATGTTCGCTCTGCAGGGAAAAAGGAGTCAGACGAAGAACAGACAAAAAAACTTGAACTTGCACACGAACCGAAAGGCAAATGAAGAAATTTAAATTTGATACCAGCCAGGGCAATCAGACGATGTGAATGATGCCCACTTTGCACACCCAGTGGCTTAAAATAATGGGGTATTATGGATTGGCATTTATATTGGCATTTCTAAAAAATGTATTTAATGCGATAAAAAAAATAAATAAATGAAATTTACAAATACAATAATTTTTATTATGATTTTTCCGCTTATTAAGAAAATCAATAAAATTTGAGGTAAAGTTTTTTGGTTTTCCTCTCAATAAATAAAAGAAGTAAGTATCGTTTTATCTGATTTTTCCTATATCTTAGTTGAGAAGTTATTTTCCCGGTCGATCCCTTAAATTAAACCACATTTTGGGCTTTGCGGACTTTGCCATGCGGCATCGTAGAGCAAGCAGCATGCAACTCCAACTCCAACTCTATCAGCCACCCGTATCTGTCTGCTGGTAGTAAAATTCCTTTCTGTGCCCTCTCTTTTTCTAAAGTTCCAGTTCAGTTACACGAAATTTCGAACGGAAATACGAAAATGAAAGATTCGTATCTGGGCAAAGTTGGAACGAGATTGATGTGTGCACGAGTATACGACCCACAAAAAAAAAAAAAGAAGGAGAATCATCGAAACGCCCGCAGCACTCAAATGTGGTTCGTTCGCTTTCTTTTTGGCCTGGTTTGTCTCCGACCGTTTGAGTGTGTGCTCTTCTTATACGAAAATAGGATTTCCTTGCAAATTTTCGAAGCCCCCTGCAGATTGCGGGGTAAATGTGGTGGCATTGGGCGGCAAAATGGGGAGTTAGTGGAATGAAGAAGGCCTTGGGCTCGTTTTGTTTGTTTGACACTTGCGTGGTTAGTGATTGTCCATATTATGTGACAGACGACTCAGAAGGAACTCGGATTGAAAAGCAAAGATACTGGGAAGCACACATCTACTGGGAGTGGCTCAATTTCGAAATGCACCAAGCTGAGCTGGCACTTTCTGTTCGCTGTCTTGAAGCTGTCTAAAATGGAAGTCCTTTTCTCAATCCAAATTTCTCAGATAGCCTAAAATATGTATTTAATATATATTTGCAGTTTAAGGATCCAAGACTAATTTGTAAATTTAAATCGAAGAGTCTTAAATAGTTTTTTAATAACAAATCCTTATTTGTGTATCTTTAGAAATATCAAAAGATTTTTCAAAATAATAACGATCCAACCGTGATTGTTAACATATATTAATGCCATAAAAGCTTCAAAATTAATCATTCATCGAAACCATAAATTGCCAAATGTCAAAGGCCAAAACCATACATTCTTTAAGCGGCTTACGTTTCCTTCACTCAATATTCCCAGAGAATCATCGATGGTAATTAGCCTTGTCGACAGTCTAAGAAACGGCAGGGAATTATTCAATTCGAGCTGGGAAAGTGCCAGCTGTCCGAGTTGAAATTAATATTTTAGGCTGTGCCAAATAATAAGCCAGGAACCATGGACTCTGCAGGAGGGCACAGGAAAGCTGGAGTATCGTTTAACACTTCATTAAAAGCCATTCCGACAACTTGTAGACAATTAAAGACAAGTTGATGATGTTGGAGTGGGCGCCACTTAACACATTTTCAATGTTCATTGACCGGCAAATGAAATAAAAATTGCAAACATCTTCAACTCCGGCAGCGAATGCTTCATTTAACAGCGACAAAAACAACATCGCAGAGTGCTATTTTCGGAGGGGGGAATGAGGCAAAGGACTCTCCACACCGAGGCAATAGACAAAGTTCCCAGGCCACAAATTACACTTTGGTTTGGCAGCATAAAATGGCGTAAAAATTGCAGCTGTTTCTGCCACTCGAATGCGAACAAAATTATTGAATGTCCTTCCCTTCTGTCTGTCGAGTTCTTCATTCCAACTTACACATTCGAAATTTGAAATTATTTTAGATTACAAGAATATTTGCAGACCTAAAAAAATGGGAGAATATTAATAAAAGTTTATAGTTTTTTAAGTTACCAGTTTTATACAATTTTTTATTTAAAATTACTTTTATTTAACTATTTATGAACTACAAATTAATAGTAGATATTTTTTAATAATCAATAACTAAAATACTGTATAAATTACCTGATTTCCAACTAACCATTTTTCCGTTTCCCGAAGTTCAGACAGTAAATGTGTGAATTTTCCAGGCGAAACCATAAATGGGAACCTCTTTGTATCTGAGTCTTGTTTGTGGCTCTGGTTTTGGCCGTGGTTCTCTGTCTGGCTCTGTGTATGCCTGTGTATTTTTTATGATGCTTGAAAATAAATAAACACTCAATACCAATGCCAAAGAGCAGACAGAACCAACTTTCAGTCGCAGACACCACAACCAGAACCAGAGAATCCGTGGCGGTGGCGATGGGAAAGGCGGACTGGCAGCATCGCGCACATTCAATAAATCTTCAACTGTGAATAGTCACTTGAGACGGAGAATCGAAGGAGGAGGACCTGCTCCCCAGGACACTGGGACGCGAACGCCTTTCGCTTTCAGCTCCAGCTGCTCCTTTCCTTTCCTCTCCTTCCACTCCTTTTACTTCTGTTCCTTTCCTTTCCCCGTAATGGCCGCAGTCATGAGCTGTTGGATAATAATGATGATGATGCTCTTGTCCGGACCTCGAACGTGTTTAGCGGGAATGGCAGAGCTAGTGTGTGAAAAAGCGCAGCTTGCACGTATGAGCCAAGGACTTTAAGCCTCTAATAGCCTCATATTTTGCACTCCAATACATAACTCACTGGCCAGGGAGAAGGAAGTCGAGGGGGAAGGCGTCCGAGATCAAGACCAAGGCCAAGAGCTCGGAAACAATGGACGAAACAGGAAATACAATCCAAAAGTTTTGGTGAATTTCTAATATCCTTGGATCCTGTGTCCAAAATCAAGACAGTTTATTGCAGCTGGATCTCAAAAATATTTCTTAAATCGGTCTTAAACAGGTGAGGTTATGCATTATACTAAGTTATGCAACAATCAATCATAAAAAAAATGATTTTAAACACCTTTAAAAATAAGAAAATATACATTCAATAGAAACCAAAGCGTCCCTCGTGACTTAAATGTTTATATTTTAATTTCCATGCTAAGCCACAAAGATTTCGAACTGAAGCTAGGGTATCCAAACTACAAGTCCTTCGATCCGGCGAAAATGCGAGCCTGAGCACAACAAAATGGATGCGGATGCAAGGAAAACGTAAATCAAACGGGGAAAAAGGCAATCGCAACTCTCGACCCCGAGCAAACAGTCAATCTATAATGGCATTTACACGACTAGGAACAGGATATGTAATATCCTTTTGGGGTTTTTAGCCACAACTGAAAACTGAACCGCTCCGCTCCTCCGATTTAGTAGTAGGCAGGTCCTCCGAAAAGCCGGCTGTATGCAACTTACTTTCAAATAAATATGGCGCAGCCTTTTGCAACCCCGTCGCCATAAATCTCAACAATTTCCGCTGGCTGCGAGAGTACCATGGCCATCTATGGATTTGCTATTGAAATTTATGCGCATGGGAGTGTCTGGCCAAGTGGATCCTAACTCTTTTTGTTTTATTTACTGTAGCAGGAAGAGGCGGGCCAGCCGGAGATACTTTCCCCTGGCTTTAGTTTCGGTTAGCTAATGGATTTATTTGGTTTGCAACGCAGTAACTGTCCCTTGATGAAGAAGATACAAACTTGTTTAAATATCAGGGGGTTTTATCTACGGATTGCTATTATTCCTGTAAAGCACTTCCGATCGGTAGCAAATTTTTTTAGTTACCTAAAGAGCGATTAAAAAAACCATTATTGCGGGTCCTCTACGCAATCCCTTTCCTTTGAACTAAAAAAGGTGCTTTGGTTTCTCCACGCGCCAATCATAATTTCTAAATCTTAAGCAGTCCCATAACACTCAAGTGCGGGGCGCTAACAGAAATGGCAACTTTCACTTGGCGCGCTAACAACCGAAAGGAGGCCAGGCTAAAACTCCGCTTGGCAATTTAAAAATTAAGGCAAAGGGAACGCAAAGCGGGGTAGCGAAACACTTTAACTAAAATTAGAAAAACGCAAACGAGCTGAATGCAGGCGAAGTCCAAGATTCCCCCTTTCCTTGTGGCCATAATCAGCACTTGTAACTTGGCTAGAAAAACAAGCAAGTGATGCACTGGAAAAAGAAATTCCTTGCTCAATGGTTTAAGCCAGGTAAGTTGAACAAAGTATAAATGAGCTTTAAGCTATCTTAAGAAAGGTATGCTTTTTATGTAGTTTCCCGAAATGTTTTTTTGGCAGCTGAAGGGTTCAGAGGGAAATAAATTTTTTTGATTTTCATATATTTGCGACTTGACTTCATCTAGGTAGAAAAACGACAGGTGTGATTGAAGCTTTGTGACATCGGTAAAAACTAAGAAAACAATTTGTGGAACTTGTGAGTATCCGATAACTAAGTACCCTGTAGTTCATTCGTATAAATATATTTTTGATTACAGATGTTTAAAACAAAATTCCGGTTTAATTGGGTAATTTTTTTTTATTTTGAGCAGAAAACCATATCACGCTGCAGAATGTATTTTACTTACCGACAAACACAATAAACTCTTCCTTCTTTAAAAGTACCGGGTATTTGTAAGAAAACATGCACGATGAATAAGCATTTCAGTGCAGAGCTCAGCAAATGTGGCCCAGTTGGCTGTGCACTTAGAAGTGCGGTCAAGCATTTTGTAATAATATTTATGCTGATTCCCAGATTTCTTTCCCGTTTCGTTGAGTAAGCGTAAATATCATCGAGGGGAATAAACAATTGCCAGCTGTGGAGGCAACGAGGCAGCATTAGATGCAAACCAACTTGAATTTATGAACAATTTTTGGTGGAAAGCTGGGAAAAGGGCGCTGGGAGCAGAGAGCAGCTTATCATAAGCAATAAATGCTAATGGATGAGCTTTATGTCGGTCAAGAGGGGGAGTCGCCCAGAAGAAGCCCCCTTGAAGTTCAACCCCGAAAAGGTGACAAAAGATATCGCAGTTTTATGAGTAATCCTCCGACATTCTGACAAGGACATGCACTGATTACGGCGACCCCTCCTCTCGGAAAGCGGTAATAAAATTTTCACTTCTAGATAGATTTTAGCATTGTCTCGCTCGGTGGAGAGATAATATGTCCGACTGTGAGTGAGTGTTTGTGGTGTCCTGGCGTCCTTTCCTACCTTCTGCTAAGCCCCACCAGTCTGAACGCCTGTCTGTGAGCTCGGATGTTGTTGTGAGTCATATTAAAAAGTAACGAGCAAAATATTATGAAGCCCCAGACAAAAGGCATTTCCGGCAGCAGAGAGCGGCAGAGGCGGCGCTGGAGGGGGATTTGCTCTCCTATATTGGATTCACACGATGCAATGTTTTGTGAAGGATGCCAGCCAGCTTAACTCTTGTTCATTGCCCGTTGTTGTTTGACCGGCCAACACACAGCCGAAGCTCCAGCCCCATACCCAAAATATGTATTTCCAACCATCGCCGGCCAGGAATCTCCCCTCATATTATATTGTGCTTTTGGACCCAGACAAGTCTGCATTGCCGCATGTACCGAATCCTGTCTCGTTTCCGAGGTTATCTCGTCCTTTGCCCGGAGGGCAGTTCACACAGCATTATTAATAACCATAACTCAAATCTATTGCCGCTTTACTGCTCATTGATTCTGTTTATGGCCATGATTTCGTCAGTTCTTTTTGTTTGCCTTGCCCCTTTTCAAAAGTTTTGATTTGACCGCAGAGTGTGAGTTTCAGGGCGGAAACTTTCGAGAATTTGAACCGATTTTAGAAGTAATTACTTTAGGGTATGTTACCATTCATTTCATTTTCATTAAATATATTTTCTGAGGTATGCTGGATTGAAAAATCTTGAACTTATAAGTTAAATAAAACTATATGCAGCTATATATACATACTTACAAGTAACAAAAAGGTAAAAATTTGGAAATTTAAAGATAAAGATTGTGCACTCCTAATTTAATAAAAATACCCTGGGCAACTTTAGAGCTAAAATCGATTTGTGGTGTCGTCCAAACTATATTCCATTTCCTCCGCTTTTCGCCACGGCTTATCACTCAAAGCTGGCACTTTTAAGATATCCCAGAAACGCCAACGCCAACTGGCCTTTTGCGGCAAGTTTTAATTGTGCTCATATCTCAAGAACTCTTCTGGATCGCTTCGCTGCTTATGGCAAAGTTTGCATTTGGCCATTTGTGTGTGGGCCAAACTTTTTTGGTGCACAGCCACTAACGCACACACACAAACAGCCACACACACACACACACACTATCCGGAAAATTGTTCAACAATCCATGTTGCCATTTTACAACACTTGAAATTTCTTTTGGACACTCTCCTTTTGGCTTAGACCCGCTTTGGATGTTGACTTTTACTTTGGCCAAGTGGAGCAGTGCTCGGCGGGCGTATAATTTCAATGCTCACTGTCGTAAATAGCCTGGCCATCGCACTGAGAAGCGAACTGAGCGCACCGAAACTGAGAACGATGAGTATTTTCTTAATTTTCTTGCACTTCCTGCAGCCCGGCAAAAGTTTTTCCAGCTCTGCCAGCTAGAATCATCATCAGCAGCAGCAGCGGCAGCGGCAGCAGCTTTTCCGTTTGTCAGCTGGAAAGCGGGGAATGGAAAAAAGGGGTTTTGGAAAAGGGGGACAAGCTCCGACATTAAAGTATTATGCAAGCGTATTAATGCACTCAAAGGACAAGAAGACACGACAGACGGAAACGAATGGAAACGTGACTGTTTACATTCAGAAAAAATTATTGAATATATTATTAAAACTAAATCAAACTATTACATTTCAAATCAAAATTATCATTTTTGTGTTAGAAAGAAAACTAAATTAATAATCTTCACTGTTTTAAAATATATTTGAAATAAATGCAACTCATATAGAATTAATTATATGACTAACATATTTTCTCAGTGCAAAAATGCAGCGATAAGCTAGAAGTCAGAACAAAGTATACACTTGAAAGGCAAGGACAGCAGGGTAATTTCAAGCTGGAGAAAAAGTTTTTCAACAGCAGCAGTAGCAGGAAGCATCTTAGCCTGGTCAAACTCTCGGTTCACATATAATGTATCATCTTAGACTGCGAAATTTTATTAAATAATAAAAAAGTGACTTATTCAATTTTATTGTTCACCAGAAATTTCAACCCTTAATCGTGTGGTATAATCATTTAGGCCACCTCCTAGGCGCAGGATTAATTCAATTAGGCGTTAATTCACCGGGGACCTCGACCCATGTAAAGGCTCAAGTTTCTGTCTGGCCAAGACGGCTGCGGTCTGGCATTGTGTTGTGTAGCGGTGTCTTGTCAGCTGTCAATGTAAATAACGCCCACCCACCCACATCATGTATCCACTTCCCCGTGAGCTTCGAACGGCTGTGTATTCCCAAGTGCATTTAAATCTGACACCCAACTACACAGAGCACAACGCATTAATTTTAAACCTATAAAAGACTCACTGCTTTTGAGATCTTGTCTTTTTTAAAGTAGTTATTAACATTTATTGTTAATTAAATAGCGGTATACTCAACTGTAAAGTCAGCAATCTCTAAGAAAAAAAAAAAAATAAATAAATAAATAAGGAATTCTCAGAAAACAACCCAGAGTCTTACTTATTTACAGCAAGTAATAAGAAACGGCCTTTTTTTCTATAAGTAAACGAGTATAAATTCATTCGATGGCGGGCCCTCGGGCTCAGTGACTTTATTTTTGTCAGAAGATGATCAAGTATAAAGTGTATTTGCTTCTGCTGAGCGCATGGCTCCTTTTGATAAATGCGGCTCACGGAACTTTGGTATGTCATAGTTTATAATTAATTGCGCTAAATAATATTGAAACGTTATCGGATTTTCAGGACCTTCAAGAAGCATTTGAGCTCTTTAAAACTCAAACAAATAGTAAAATTGATGAGTTGAACTCAAAGCTGCTTGAGTTTGAGCGAATAGGCCGCAACGGAGTCCCAGGGCCACCGGGACCTCCGGGACTTCCAGGATGGCCAGGAAATCCAGGACTACGAGGACCACCGGGCAATGCGGCTCACGGAACTTTGGTATGTCATAGTTTATAATTAATTGCGCTAAATAATATTGAAACGTTATCGGATTTTCAGGACCTTCAAGAAGCATTTGAGCTCTTTAAAACTCAAACAAATAGTAAAATTGATGAGTTGAACTCAAAGCTGCTTGAGTTTGAGCGAATAGGCCGCAACGGAGTCCCAGGGCCACCGGGACCTCCGGGACTTCCAGGATGGCCAGGAAATCCAGGACGACGAGGACCACCGGGCAATGATGCTGACGGAACTTTGGTATGTTATAGTTTATAATTAATTGCGCTAAATAATATTGAAACGTTATCGGATTTTCAGGACTTTCAAGAAGCATTTGAGCTCTTTAAAACTCAAACAAATAGTAAAGTTGATGAGTTGAACTCAAAGCTGCTTGAGTTTGAGCGAATAGGCCGCAACGGAGTCCCAGGGCCACCGGGACCTCCGGGATCTTTAGGATTGCCAGGAAATCCAGGACTACGAGGACCACCGGGCAATGATGCTGACGGAACTTTGGTATGTTATAGTTTATAATTAATTGCGCTAAATAATATTGAAACGTTATCGGATTTTCAGGACCTTCAAGAAAAATTTGAGCTCTTTAAAACTCAAACAAATAGTAACATTGATGAGTTGAACTCAAAGCTGCTTGAGTTTGAGCGAATAGGCCGCAACGGAGTCCCAGGGCCACCGGGATCTCCGGGATTGCCAGGAATTCCAGGACTACGAGGACCACCGGGCCATACCCAGATAGGGAGGACCACCTGGTAAGCCAGGACTGCGGGGGATGCAAGGTCCTGACGGACTTCCTGGTATGCCAGGAGCACCGGGTATGCCAGGTCGGGAAGGACTTCCAGGAGAACAAGGACCACCGGGGATGCCAGGGCTTATAGGACCCCCTGGACATTGGGGACCTCCGACCAATGTTTAATGTTTCTCGAACTTTCATTTAAAATTCAATTTAATGTCGCCATGACAATTGGTCACATCTGCTAAAAAAAATGTTAAAACAAAAAACACATTAAGTTTTTCTTTGTATCTGCATGTTTCCAGCCAGCTTTTTTGTCAGGTTACGACTTTGACCACATGTGATTTGATTAGAAAACCAAAACCGAACAGTCATTTATTTTGCAGGCTGGATCTTCTGTTTGGGCGTTAACTTCCATCGCCTGTCCACTTGACATATTTTTACGGTTGAAAAACTCAGACGGGTGGGGCTCATTCATTCCCCGATTCGTTTATTCATTCATCAATCAGCGTACGCGACACAGCATGAAAAATGTCAGTGAGGGAAGCATCAACGCGTGGACAGGGATAGGTTCTGTTTCGATCCATGGGATACCCAGGAAGAATGTCTGACTTCGGCGGGGAATACCATTACCTTGCTGGCTGCCAAATGGAAGCTCTTCCCCCACTCGATTTTCCCAGGGGAAAACTCTTTTCAATACCCTCTTGAACGGCAACTCCTTTTGCCATCGCCCATTTGGGCGATGCGTTGTGAAAATTGGCAAGTCACTTTTCAACATTTTCCGCGAGCCGTGAAGCAATCAATATTGATTGCATAATGAATGACAATCAGCGCTGCGCTTGACACTTGGCCCCTTTCCACTGCAAATCATCCACCTTTCATATTTGGCACAGGAAGAAGCACATACAATTCTATATACTATTCCAAAATCTGTTTAAAAGCAGTTCATTAAAAACTGATACATATTTATTTATTTATTTTAACTGATATAAATATTATTTATTTTTAAAATCCGCTTTTTGATAAGATTAGGCATTGCAATTAATATTGCAGGCCGCCTTGAATTGATTAATAGTTTTTCTTATTTAATAGGTCAAATTACTCAACTAGATGAATTAGATTATAGATAGTCTCGTCATAAAAATGTGATTTCCCTGAATGAAAGGATTTAACTGAAAGCGAGTCGTGTGTTGACCTGTGGCATTCTAATTGCGCTGCTCTGAAAGCGGTGGCAGTTTTCCCGAGGTTCAATTGGCAGAAGCAATGTAAGCATTCCAACGGCGGAGAAGATGATTCAATTGACATTCCCATTGCCATCAGACCATCAGAGATGAGAGGATCCGATCCGGATGCTCCGCTGGCCATGGCGATGGCGTTCATGTGAACGTCCGCAGGACGAAGGACATCGTCCAGTCATCCAAACCGAGCAGTCAGCCGCACAATGGCCGCCACTTGGCTGGTCGCTGTCATGGCCAACTTGGCCAACAAGAGTGGCAGCTCCTCTGGCCCTCTTCGCCTCACCATCCCTCGAGTTCTCCGTCTGTTGCCGCTTTTTTGTTAACTTTTCGAGGTCTGTTCGCTGGATCTTTTCGTGTACGTGTGCGGCGTTTTGGCCAGGCTCTTTTATTTCTCGGTGGCTTCCATGTTTTGGCCGTATTTTGTTGCTGTTTGTTTTGTGCTTTGTTGGCCGCCACTGCGCCATTTTAGCCGGTGATTTTACCTGCTGGTATTTCTTGTCATACTCTGCAAGAAAAGCACATATGTGTTCGTATTTGTATTTAAAATGAGTAGAAATATAAGCTAACTTTCTAATGATCAAACTACAAATTTAATAAAACGTGTGTTAAGCTTTAAAGTTGTACCTTTAATTGATTTATTTAATTTGTACAATTTGGTGTAATTTAATGGAATTTAATTTTTTTTTATAAGTTTTATACAGGGTATATTTTTAGTCGGACAATATTTCTTTACATCTTTATTCCCTTCTAGTTTTGTGTGTATGTGTCACTCAACAGCATCGAATTCAATGTAAGCGCTGAAGTTTGTGTTCCTGTTCTTGGGGTATTTTTAAAATTGAACATATTTCCGCTTGAAATATACTTTTTTTTCTCCACTCTTTCTCGATTTCGCTCCATCAACGGGGTATTCATTTCCTGTTTGCCACGGTCGAGACCAAGTTCTCCCTCGAGCAAACGGACCAAAAACTGAAGCATCCTTCTGCCTTATTGAGTTGGAAACTTTAAACAGAAACATTTGTTGACACACGGCGAAGGTGGGTAGAACTATTATTTGGGTGTTATGCCAAAATCGTTTAAGGTATGCACACAAAAGCTAAACGCAAACAGTGCAAATTGCTTTATGCATGTTTAAAATCAATTAATTAAGCAAAATTCATTTGATTCACCTTTCCAAGTGACCTTTTTTGCTACTTGCCATGTTCAGTTTTAGTTGTGAGAAAGATAGAATGTGAGCAAATAAAGCAAATGCATTTTAATGAATTTCAGATTCCCTTTGTTGTCCATTACTATTATTTCATTATTATTCTGTCATGCTCTATTGCGTCATGCACAAAGGATTTTCCAGCAAATTATTTAAACGAAATCAATTTTATTAACTTTTATTGAATTTTTCATTGGTGCAGCCAATTAAACCTATGGTTTTTCCCGCCTTTTTTTCGCATAGTTCCGGTTATACTTTTTTCAGTCCGTCCTGTTTGGGTTTATCATTACTGTTGAGGGATGTTTGTGACAAGCGGAAGCGGACAGTTGACAAAGTGCAATTTCACAATGGCAAAATCGTGCGAATATGGAGATATTGTCAATTCAGATTGTACTTTTACTAAATGGATTTCAAAAGGTCTTAATATGCTTTAGTGAAAGCGATACAAGCTTTAACTCATTTTTTCAAACAAAATAATTTGATTTCGAGAAGAAATAAAGTTCAGTCCCTCTTATTATTTGTTTAGAAGAGGTGTAAAAAAAACTATAGCTTACTCCTTAAATTTAAAACCATTTTTAACTCATTTATATTAAAACCTTTAAATGGTATACCAAAATGTACAAAATCAACCAGGGTTTAAACTCCAAACTGCATATTCAGCGTTTATATTCCACATACGCACACACATTTATGCACATTTTATTCCCTCTGATTTTCCACCCACATAAAATAAATATTTTAACAAGTGTTATTTTAATTGCAAGCAACTGGACAACTGCAACATTCCCAGCGTTTCGCTGCCTTGTGTTTGTTATTGTCGCTGCTGCTGTTATTTACCTTTGACTGTTGCTGTAATGCACACATGTCCGAAGGGGCGGGCCATAAACGTATGGCGGTGACTGTGCTGCGTGAGGTCGCATAACTTTTGGGCCGCAGGACGAACTCATGTGCCGGCACTCGGAGGCTGAACCTTTTTATCTGATTAACGCGATGACTGCATAAAATTCCCCGGCATTCCGATTTAATTTGCTCGACTGCGGGCCCAAGGAAAAGTTTTCACTTTGTCACCTTCCTTTTGCCGACGCTGTGCGCTGCATAAATCAATTCAATTTGTAATAAATTTCAAAACTTTTCATTTTATATTAATTTTGATGCCAGCCAACGCCTGTCGTCGCCGCAGTTTGCCCTTTCCTTTTTGCCGCCACAAGAAATCAATTTAATTCTAATAAAATAAGTGAGGGGAAAGTTCCACAGCCTTCTTCAGTTTTATTCCACACAGAAAGAAAAGAAAAAATATTTTATTTAATGCAATCAAATATTTTAAGCTCAATTTAACAAGGATTAAAATTTCACCACTAATCCTTTATCATTGGATGTAAAAAAAAAAAAACACCAAGTCGGAATACCTAATGCAAATATAAGTATTTTCAGAAAAAATTCAAATGAATTTTTAAAGTGCACGCAAGACGTTGTCTCCTAAGACTTTTTTTCCGTTTTAGTGGAGCATATTCTGCGCCCCACTTTTCCACATTTTCCTTTGTCCTGCCGGAGTCCTTTTCCCGACATTTTTTTCTCAGATTCCGATCCTGGCTGCAGCTTAACAAATTGACTTTCTCCGGCCGCGGTTCGCCTTAGTTTTCCCCGCCTTTCCATTTTCTCCACTGCGCACTTTCTTCCTTTTTTTTATGATTATCAGCTGAGTTATTGCTGCAGGCAGGAAGGTCCTTTTTATGGCCTGTCTGGACGCATTGTCGTCACTCTGTCGTCGATGCAGGCAGTCGGGCACATTATAATTTTCAGTTGGAACTGTTTCCAGCATCCTTCCCAAGGATCCTCTGACAAATTAATTCGGCTGGATTTTGTGGTAAGGTGCGATGCAGAAAACATCCTCCTCCTGAATTCACCCGCTCATTTAGCCCCCTTGTTTTCCCAAGTTTTCGGTTTAAATGCAAGGAATAACAGGATACACATTCACTGGCAAACGAGAGGCTTTGACAAATGATGTGTGATTATGCCGCACTCACTTTTGCCCGCTCCACCTGGTTGCACCAAAACTATTTGCTTAGCTTCCGTGCTCCTCCCTCAAAACCTGGAAATGCAATCAATTTGCTCAACAATTTTTGTCATTTGTTAAATTGGAAATTGCCAGCTGCAGGCCTTTTCAAAATGAAGCCTGGAGAGCGAGGGCTGAGAAATTCCTTTGGACATTTCGAGAATTCTCTTTGTCCCAAGCCTACCAACTGCCAGTCCTTTTCTCCATTTTGTTGATTGGTCGCCTTCAGGGCTCGAGAGCTCTGTGCAACTTTTGTTGATTTTTAATTGCGTCGATTTCTCAGGCCCAAAATCGCACTGAAATGAAATAATTTATAACCCGGCTAAAGTCCTATAGCCACTTTGGGCAACTTTCAAGAGCTCATTTCGCATGCAATGGCCAAATAAAAGCAGCCTGAGCTGTTTGTTCTGCTCCTTTGTGTCTGGCTTGCGAATTTGTGGCGGAGTCAACGATTTGCGATATTCAATGGTGTTAATCCTGCGAATCCCCGACAATGGTCTGTAAACTTAAAACTAAGTCAATTAAGCTGAATAGGGGAATATCGCAAACAATAATAAAAAACTCATAGATATAAAAAATCGATTTGAACAAAAAGAACTTGAAATATCTGATTATTTAGAAGCCAATCAGAATAAACAATATTAAATTTGTTTTGTAATTTGTACGTTTTTTAAAGACTTTCAAATATTTATGGAAGGCAAAAAATAATATATAACATGTAAATGAGAATTTTGAGGGAAATCATTGAATGACTTTCTGGATTGTGCTTGTTTATTTCTATTAAAGTTATTAAAGTTACTTTTGTCATTCTTAGTTTTTCCTCTTTTTGATTCACTCCTTTTCCCTTTACATTTTAATTATTTTTATTAGCACCGTATACGTAATATAATAGTGTTTACGCCCAAGGACCAAAAGTGGCGAGGCAATCGCTTTATAGTCCTGTCCTGCACACATGCTCACGTTTTATTGAAGTGTTTAACTCATGACCGGACATTAACAACGTCTGGCGTCGTTCTGCTTTATCTTCCACGGGGCAATCAAAGCATTGTCCTTTTACGGCAGTCCCCACCCGACCATCCTCGATGCCAAGGATGCGGAGGATGCGAAGGATGCGACTCCAGCGAGAGCTGAAGGCACTTGGCTGCATCTTGGCTCATCATCAACGCCAAGTAATTGCCATTGCAGCACTCCATCGCACCCTGCACTTTCCAGAGAAACTGGGGGAAACCCGGTAACTTTCGGATTTTTGTGTGTTGTGGCATTTTTGGTGCACTGGCGTCGTCCTTCTGGATGAGGTGTCCTTGCCCGGAGCGACAATTAATGAAGCGCTCTGCAAGGAAGTAAGGAAAAGAGAAACACAATTTGGTCCTGGAAAGCACGGGCACCACCATAAACCGACTAACCAAAAATCTACCTTATTTTAAAGTACTCTTAATCGTTGCGTATTTAACAATTTAAAAGTGAATATCATGATGAGCAGTCAAACAAAATGCTGTAAGGTATATTTTAAAAAAGTACCTTTCTCATTTGTTTAATTTTTTTACATTTACAAAATTTTATAATTTAAACTTAAAGTTTTAAATACATTAAAATTTGTTACGTACACATTAATTAATCGTTTTATTTATTTAAAAAAAATAAGCACACTTATTTAGCAATACGTTGCTTGAAATAACTTTAGTTTACCATTAAATCATAAAGAAACCAAGTATTCTTGCACAAATTCTTTTAAGTGTTAAATAATAATAATAACTAAGAAATATATACTCTGCGGTTATTATTTAACAAAAACCTTTGTAGACCAAAAGCCTATCTCTATTCCATTTTATCACCTGCATATTTGTCCCTGGATTCCCAGTCAACACAGGAAAGCCTCGACAAATATCGAAACGCTTAACCTTCTACCTTCGCATCTGCTCTTTTCTGCAGTCTAAGCCCATCTCTGCACTCCAATTCATTTAACTGTGTTAAATTAAATCACAAATCAAAAATCAATTACAGTTATTACGACGACTGCGACGATGTCTACGATTTCCAATCTCTAAACGAGCGCGATTTCCACCCCGTTCGACTTTTCAGCTTTTCCCCCAAAGCAGCTGCAACCCAAGTGGGGTCCTTCGAAAAGGAGGAAGTTCCGGGGCAGGCGGCTGTTGACTGGCATGGTGACCTCTATCTATATCGCCGGCTACGGGTCTGATTCCCATTCCCACTCCGATTCCGATTCCAACTGGGGGGCACGGAGTCTGGGTCTGCGGCTCCTTGGGCGCACATTCCTGCAATCTGTTCCAGCAGCCTTTCCTCCTTTTTGCCATTTACTGACTGGCTGGCTGGTTGGCTGGCTGGATGGCTGGCTGCTTGTGACTTCTGGCCAAAGCTTCATCAATAATGATGTTATCGGTTGCACAGGCACACACCGAAGGGAACGAGGCAAGCACACGCTGCATATTTATTTAAAGTTTTATGGGTCCGGGAAAGGCCAAGGGCTGCCCGAGATGAAGTCTAGTTGGAAATGGAAATCGCATGGCGGCGGCCGCGGCGGAGGAAGCAATTCCAACTGGTTTTTAATTTCGATTTGATAAAGATTTTAATATTGTTAGCCGAAGATGGTGCGGCGGGATGAGGGGCAACATCAAATTAATGTAACGGATGTTGATTGCTCTACGAGCTAAAAGTGATTGCAGTTGATAAAAAACCTTGATTGATTTTTCCCCTTTACTACTTTTCACGGGTAAATGGGAATCCGTTTAAATTTGTTCTCGATTAATCGAGCGAGGTATTAAGTATTTAAAGGAATTTTGTTTATAATATCAGTAAAAAGCTTTTGTATTGAAACGACAACACTTTTTAAAACTTTTTTATTACAAATGGAATTAAATCAGTTAACGCACATTTTTAACTCATTATGTTCTTAAATTTTAAGTTGTCATTATCCGTGATTTAATGCACATTAAAAAACAGGTTTTTTTTACTTAAAAAGCTGAAACAGAATATTAACCGACTTAAATTGCATTCTTTTCAATTTTTATGATACAACCACTTTCCAAAGGGTTTGTATGATACGAAATTTCCAAAAACTGGGTTTGCTGAAAACAGATTAAAACAAACTAATAACTAATAACTTTTTTAATGTTAATCCGTTGACTGCGAGGGTATGTATATAAGCTTCCGCTCTCCATAGCTAGCTTTCTTTCTTGTTTTTTAATGTAGAAGATATTGTTTTATTTCTGAATGGGAAGTCCAAAACCCTTTTTCCAGCATCCAATTTAAAGTTGTTTTCATTTCATTAATTAATTTAGCTTCACATCGAAGATTCTTTGTGCAATCTTCTAGTTACCTCAGTTGTTTTTCTTATTTAATTTCGGGATGTTGTGTCCTGAACCCTTTGAATTCCTTTCCCCAGCTCTGGGATTCCTTCGTTTGACTTCTATCTTGGTGCCCCACCCATCCGTTGTTAAGCCGTTTGCTTTGTCATTTTGTTGGAAATTAATTCCCGTTTATGTTCATTCTGCCAGCCACTGATACTTTTTATTTCGGTGGTTGCAAATTTCATTAGGAACCAGTGCCGTTTCCCTTCTCCCCCATTCTACTGCCCCCAAATCAACCCCAGAGCTCATCCGAGCTTCATTTGCCAGGATTTTGTAACCAGACAGTAACAACTCTTGACTGGATTTTATGAGTTCTGGCTCAACTACAAATGGCAGCCATAACACTAAAGAATCCCCGCCCCTTTTGCAGCGTAGATGAATGTGAGTCCCCAACAGCTGCTGGCCAATTAGATTGAAAAGTTTCCCAGGGGGGGAGGGTGTATAAGGGGGTAGAGGGGGCTATGGTTTCCCCCGGAGTAGGATAACAATTTACTCGTTCGAGTGGCTGGCTGCTTGATTAATTCCAGAAAGGAAAGCCCCGCTGGAACTGCATTGTCATTTGCATATTTCGAGCCAGGGTCGAATGTGGCATTTCTGTGCTGGTGCTCCGTTGGGGCCCAGATTTTGTGGTTTTACTTTTCCGCATCATCAAATCGAAGCATGCAAAAACATCATGACTGGCGTAATTTACACGCCAATGACTTTCGAATCGACTAAGTACACAGCCACACACATATGATACGCACTGGGTCTCATCTTCGGCTAATCTTATCGGTCGTGGCACAGCTCATATAGCCCAGCAAAATCGCTTTAATATTGAAATTGCCAATTTCGATATTCATTAAATGTTGCGATGTTGAGCGAGGAGGACGTGGAGGGGGGCGTGGCGACAATGTGGCCCCTGTGCAAGGAAGCGTGCTTATCCTGCCATCGTTCCTGCTCCGGGGTGTGATATGTCGATGGGTCGGGGGCAATCAAAATCCATAAACATCAATGTCGCTAAGCAGCGAAATCAGTGCACTGAAAGATAATCTGTGCCTGGGATGTCAAAACAAAAAAAGAATGATTCTGTTTTTGGTAGAACCATTTGAGAACTATACAAAAGTCTTTGCAATAAGATATAATCTTTTAATCTGGAAGTCACTTATATTTTTTACAACATTGATCTATTAAGATTAAATAAATTTTTTCGGATTAATTTTTCCAAGTGCAACAGTGACGAAATTTTTTTTTACAAGGATCTCATTTCCGCTTTCTGCTCACACCCCAAGCAAAAATTTGTTCTCACGCATTTTAGATTTAATTCCTTATCAAGGCATCTTCGACATTGCGGTTCATTATACAGCGAACCGATATATATATTTCCGCGACCATGAGTTAAAGCCTTAAGATCTAGAGACAATGTTTAAATGTGCTCGCATATACAAGTATATATATGGATTCATGGCGCTTCGTTTAGGCGCTGTGTAAATTTCATCAAAATAAATACAATTTATAGCGCAATAAGCCAATTTATGCCCCATGTTCGTTCTCGACTCACTCCACTCACAATTTGCATAAATTTAGCAAGTCAGATGGAAGAGGGTCAGGGGGGTTTTCGGGGAAATGTTATATGTGTAAACAGCAAATAAATAATATTTGATTACTCTGATGGCGGGAGAGCCCAGAGTCGCCATAATTTAGCTCACTGAATTATTGTTTAACTTGCTGTTTAGAATTCTAATGTTCGTTTTTTATTTTCCCTTGGCTGGGAGCATGTATCCATGCTTGTTTTACCATGGGAAATTGTTCTAAATTCGTATGGTAAACGTTTGGAAAACTAATCAACTTCTCCCCATTTCAACTATCAATAAATCGAATTCAATATAGAGCATTTTCCTGATCGATCTAAAGCGATTCCGTCAAAGAACCAAATGAAAATGCCTTTAAATAAAAGCTAAAAGAGCGAAAAACTAATGAGTTTGAAAGGAACTCAATAAAAACAGGAAAAACGGGGAAAAAACCACAGAGCAGTACGAGAGAGAAAAGAAAAATTAACCCGGAAAGAATGAAAATTCCGAGAAAATGGCTGAGAGCAGAACGGGAAAAAGTGTCGCACAGTGCGTATGTGGAACATTTTTTAATTGCTTCACATATGTTCAAGTAATTGCTGGAAGAGTTTAGCCAGGGAACTCGAAAGGGAGATGGATACAAGGGTAAAAAATGATAAAGCCGGACTACTTTACTCTCTACTTCTCTTTTTAACCTGAGGTGTTTCAAATTTCTTGTTTTAAAGGCCTCTTTTTAAAGGCCTTGCTTCTAAAAGCATCTTTAATTTTATCAGAATTTTGATTTGGGCAGTTCAGATCTTAATAATACAACAAAATGTTCAATCAACTAATTTTAAAGATCTGTAAGGATTCAAATATTATATTATATTCAAGAGATATATTTTTTGTGGCTCAAAGAAAAAATGTATTATAATGTCTCAAGAGTTTTTTAAGTACCAAGAAGGTGTGACAGTAACGTTCTTGGCATTGAACTAAAATCCTCTACCTCAATTCTCTGCTCACAACCGTGTCCAACTCATAATCCTTTCACAAACGCTTTCAGCTCCTTTCCCGGGCAGTGGCAATAAATTTCCGTAGAACAACTAGGCACAGTTGAGAGTGTAACAAGCCCTAAGTGAAAAATAGAGAAAAATGACGGCTACACAAGATAAACAACACAGCCGAGTGCGAGCGAGCTACATAAAGTAAAACTGTATTTAATTAACCGACATTGCAATTACAAATTCTGTGCAGCGCGGCGAGAGCAAAACCCAGGACTGGGACCCGGGGTTAAAACAGGACACAGGAGCAGGGGATCCCAGGACCAAGGGACCCAGGGAGCCAAGGAGTAGCAGCTGCTGTTCGGCATACTAAAAAGACGGCGGAGTAAAAAGCAAAGCGAGGCCGGCGACGTCGAGCAAAACAATTTCATTTTGTGCACAGCCGGCTGGCTGAACTTATGGGCTGGAATGGCGAAAGGAGCTCTTGGGGTTCCGGGCGGCACAAGGCGCCATAAACGTGGCCGGCAGTTGGAGAACATGGCACAGTGGGCACGATTTCAGAAAAAACTAAACCTCTTTTAATCTAGACTTTTTAAGAATTTAGAAGGCAATCAAACGGCCAAAACTCTTTTAAAATACCCATCGAAATTAAACAATTTCCAAACAAACATAAAAATCGGTAAGGCTAGCAGAAGATAATGTATCATTTAATAAATGTTGTTTATAAAATGAAAAAATTTTAAATTTATGTATAAAGATAAAACGCGTTTAGGCAAAGAAACAGAAAAGAAATAAACTGATTGATCTAAATGGAAAGTCAAGTTTAAGAAAACTTTCTATATTTTTTGTATATACAAATATTTAAGAATAATTTTCCCATATCCCCGAACCACTGTACTGACCAATCGGGGCTAACTTCTGCACACAATGCAGCAGTTTCCAAGGCGAGCAAACAAAAGCGCAGCAGCAGTGGCTGACTTGGAGGAATTGAAGGAAGATGCGGCCAGGACTCGGGAATAGAAATCGAGGGTAGGAATGGCTGGGCAGAACAAGAAGCGAAGCTGCCTTTTGTTTATGGCTTTCAGAATTTACACCTTAAAGAACTGGCAGAGCGAGAAGCTTTCTTCCCTTTCTTTTTTTATTTTTTTTTTTTAGCAGCCCCGTCTGGGGAATGGGCCTCGAGGGCGCAGAAGAAAAATTAACGGCAGCCAGTTATCATCCGGGAGCAGAAGCCTTTTCCTCACCTCCCAACCTGCCATTGGTCCTTATCGGTTTTGTCCTCCGGCAACAGACGAAGTTGCTACAGAAAATAAAGCGAAGGAACGTAAAAACTTGTGCATAACTCAAAAAAGTCTTAATGAATTATGAGCCCAATGTTGCCGGGTCCTGTCTCGTCTGATGTCTCGTCTGTTGTCTGCGGACTGGCAGTGTTTCAGGACCGTGGACCCTTCAAGGATTCACTCCGCCTGCGGACGAACGCATCTGTGGAGCGGCTGATGATGGCCGTGATTATGGCGGTAGAGGTAAGCCAGGTGAATGTCTTGATTGTGGTAAATGATTACATTCCCTGCCCTTGGGTTGGGTTTCTCTGTAATCACTGCTCGTTGTGCATGGCCATACATTTCAACGTTCGCAGGCAACTCTTTTTCGGATTTGTGAAATATTGAAAATGGTATTAAAATGGATACCTGTTTTGCTTATCTAAATATATAAAATAAATTGCCTATAAAAAATATACTATTAAATATTTATTATTATTATTGTTTCCCTGTATTAATTAAAATGCCAAGCGCTACCCTATTTAATTTAGTTCCTGGTTGTTTTTGATAGCATAACACTGGAAAATTCCGCATTCTCCGCTTTTCTATCTACCAGTTTCATAAACAATCGGATCCCCACACAGGACACCGCATAACAGTCCATTTATTTTAATTATTATTGCTATTATTGTCATGCTGACCAACTAAACAACAATGAGCGGAGTTGGAAATATACATGCATGCAACTACATGAACGTAAATAACCAAAGTGGAAGTTGGCGTGGAGTCTGCGATAAATAAAACTGCAAAGCATAAAATCTAAACAACTGAAATGAATGTTGCCAGGCAACTGAAATGGCAACAGAAAATACCAACGGAACGGCAAGAACAAGTAAACAAATAATTCCATGTCACACAATGATGAAAGTTTTGTAATGTTTGATGTTCCTCCAGGATCCAGGATCTAGGATCCCCCATATTTCCCCACCAGTTTCCCCCTTGCTTGCAGTTGCAGAAAATTAAGCAATTTAATTTAATAGGCACGGGGAGGAGACGAGTGCTTCGAGCTGTGCGGAACTGGAACTGGAACTGGAGCATATCCTCGGCGCACTCTGCTGCTCCTGCTGTCGCAGGACAATAATTCAACACGTATTTAAATGCATATCCCCCGCCCCTGGCTTCTCCCACAGACACTACCAACTGTCTTGCAAATGAAAATTTACTGTGCATGTTGCCCCTGCCAGAAACAGAAACAGAACCAGAAATATATCCAAAGCCAGAGACCCAACCGGAATCGGAGACAGAAGAAGAAAGAAGTCCTGATTTTGGAAGGACGAACTTCTATATTCCCTGGTCCATTAGTTAAATGGGTTAATTTTTACCTTTCTTTCCATTTACATAGAACTATTGCTAATATTTGATTTGATTAAATGATGGTTCGGTTATTTTAGTTTTCTTTAGAAATCTAATAAGTTCAAAGTTCCTATGACAGTGATATATTCAACCTAATAAAAACCAAAATTTAAAATTATCAAAATACGACTTTCACATTCTTAACTTTATAAACCGATTCGTTTCCTGTGTTACAAACTTCTGTGCAAAAATATAATACCCTCTGCTAGCATAAAACTATAAAACGACTTCGCCTTTCCCGTCCTAAAATATTGTTTGTGCCAGTTTTGTGTGTGTGTGTGTGTGTGGTGCAGCTTTTGGAAAAAGTTTGGCCAACAACCGAGAACTGAACTACAATTGCAGGCAGAGCGGCCAATCGAAAAGCTAAATCAAAAATGTTTGCCAGCTAGTCCGACTCTAAGCAACTAATTTCAGCTTAACCCAGTTTGGCCGCATTTCCAAAGCAATTACCGTACCCGAGGCTTGATCTCTGATTTATGAGACCGACGACGACTGGGGCAACAATACAGCATTTTTGTCATTTAATGCAAGTGGAAGATAAATTATTGCAAACGATTCGGGTTGGCGGTGGGCTGGTTTATTGGGATATTTGGGGTATTGGTGGGTCTGTCAACGGGGCGGAAATCAGGCAACATCCGCTCCATAAGCGGATGTCCGGTTCGTTCGCACGTTCACGCTGTGCTGTGTCCTGTGAGGTCCTGGGGTCGCCAGGGAATAAGCAACTTTAATTTCGCTAACTTTCCGCGCTCCGCTGGCCCTTTTGTGCCATGTTAAATGAAGTGAGAGATGAGCAGCAGATGAAGGCTTAAAGGCAATGGAAGAATTGGTATTTAATAACAAAAACCAGTGGGAGGTAAACATATACGAAATATGTTGACGGATATTTGAAAAAGCTTATAAGCTTTGTGAGATGCACGAGTTTTATTATAACAACTTGACAATTTAAAGATTTTCAGGGAAAGAAATCCTGTTAAGCCAAAATTTCCTAAAAATCATTTTTAAACCTTGAAATGAAATGTTTATTTTCAAATCTATATACTCGTATGACTAACTTCAACTTTCAATTAAAATTCGTTTGGTACTTTAAAAATAAAAATAAATTTTTGTAAGATTATAATGCAAATACAAAAATAAATATCAGAGATTCTGTCTGTTTGTTGTAAAAAACCCCATTTCAAATCAATTTAGTTATGCCTGTCAAGCTAAAAATCAGTTATGTACAGCTTTTGATTAAATGGGGTTGAAAAGGTTAAAAAAATACAAGGGAAAAGGGGTTTTTTGGCACACAAAATCTGAAGAAAAATCATTCCTTTGCTTATTTGCACTTAAAGCAGCAAACCGCTTGTCTGTCACCCTCGCATGTCTAATTCAATTCCATTGCGATTCCTATTAAGCCCAGCATTCTGGAGACGCCCATCGAAGTCACTATTCATTCAGACAGGATTTGGGCAAGTAAAACGCCCACTTTCCTCTTTTTTCACCCGGCCAAATGGCAAACAAGCGAGATTCGAGATGGCTGAAAGACGAGACGAAACAGGACAGAATCGGCTGAGTTATTACGCAAATTTAGCATCTGAATAGAAAATCGAATATTTCAAGTGGCGGGTAATGACATTTCAGCTCCTCGAGCATCTCGACGAAACCGGGAGTTGTCAGTCGTCGGCATTTTTGAGGTAACCATTGCCATGGCCGGGCTGTGGTAATTGAAGCTGGCATGTGATTTATTAACTCAATAATGGCAGAGATATCTCAGCATCACCGCCACGCCCCGTTGTTAATGCCAAGAAAAATTGATGCAAATTTTCGCCGAATTTTTGGCTCACACCCCGCACGAAATTCCACTTAAATTCCGCGCATAATTCGATTTGCATTCAAAAAGGGAAATAAGCAAATTTGTATTAATCGAAATGTATTCAACTTGAAGGAGGACAGGCCGCGAGCATATGCCCGCTGGCTTGGGTTCGATTCTTTTGTGGTTCATTGTGGGTTTGGGGCGTAATTGAAATATTTCAGCAAGGGTGGTTGGTATTCTTCTGCTTAAAGGACCGCACAGAAAAATATATAATTTATTTTTGGGCATTAGTATGTACTGTCTGTGGGTGAATGCGAACCTTACTTTTTCCAAAATCAAACTAACAAAATATAAATAAGAGCATCTAAAGAAAGACTTTCTGTATAACTTGCCCAACTATTTCTCCTCTAGTCAGGATTAGCATGTCGAATCTCTTCATCTGAACCCTGATAATTTATGGATCCCTTTATGCTTTGTTTTCTTTGTCAATGCCATTGGACAATTACGCAATAAGCTTTCGGCTTTCTCCATATTGGCTGTCTATCTCGGGTTAATTATTTCTTAATGGCCGTCTGGAAGAGGCGAAAACATTTCCGCTTCCGCTCTCAGCTGTCGCCATCATCAATCTATATAAACATAAGTTGGATGAAAGCAGACAAAAAGCCTCAATATCCCCAAACCTTTGTTGAGGCCTTGGCCAATATTTCAAATGGAAAGGCTTTTAAGTAGCTGTTGGCATTCTCGATATACGACAGCCAACATGTTCCTCTATATTGTATTAGCTGCAATAACAACCATAACTAAGCACTTTCCCACTCAAAAGGAACACCAAGGGGCCAGCGGGGTTGGAGGAGCAGGAGAAACTAGCACAATTGGTTTGCATTACCAACAACGAAATCTCCACTCGCCTGCACTTGGGCAAACAAATTACAAATAATTACATGGGAAAGGCCACCGCCCAGGTGAAACCCCCTTTCCCTCTCACCCAAAAACACTAACTGCAGGTGTAAACTGGCCCACTTTGTTGCATGTGTCGTTAGTTGTTAAGTTCTGTGGAAGGCATGTGTTTCACCTCACCTTTCCATGTCCTTTTGGTCCTGCTCCCACTTCTGATGATGATGATGATGACGATGGCGATTGCTGTTGTGGCTAACTGGAACTGACTAACTGTCTCATTGGTTAAAAGGCCTTGGCGTCCCCGTCTAGCCCTCCACCTGTGATACCCTCTGAAACGCCATCACCATGAGTTTCAAAACTCGAAGGGGCTGGGAGCCATCTAATCAGAAATGCAATTATAAGGGCAAATGGCATTGCCCCTGGAGCAGACGGAGAGGAATAGTCAGAGTAGAGGGTTTGACGAAGGGTTGTATTGCTGAGATCACGATTAGATTTTCAATAGAACTTCAAACTGTTAAGGTATCACATTTAAATATTCAACAGTATTAAGTTTTTGAAACCAATTGAAATTTAAGTTCATGTTCTATAAAGTTTTATTAAATATAATATGAAATGATGACTGAATCCTACTAATATTAATTAACAAATTATGAACATTTTTTCCTATAATTATTGGCTGCATTTTATTTGACAAAAGATTTTGTTTGAAAGATTTTAAATTAAGTACTTTAGTCAAATAGCATCTAGCCATTAGAGGACTCATTTATACAGGTTATACAATTTCTAATGGTATCGATTTCTTGCCAGTGATCTCGGCATCCGATCTTTAGTCTTAAAAAATCGAAAACGCGTACTTTTTTAAGTTTTAGCAATCCAAGTACGGGTTTAATGTCCTGGTGTGTGCCACATTTGCATTGTCTTCGTTTGTTTGCGCGGCGTTGGCGACAGCACTGTTGTCGTCATAGTCTTCTTGTTGGGCCATTGTCCGGAATCCGAACCCCGGACTCTGAACCCCGGACCAGGAATCGGGACTCCGGAGCCCGGACTCATTGTTGGCCCTTTGTTTTTGCGCCTCGCGTGTCTAATAAAGGCGCATCACAATGTGGGTCATTGTACGACTACACAGGCCAGTCGACATCATATGGCTTTGCATTTGTCAGCAGCATGCCACTGCTGCAACATCAACACATAAAGCGCTGCTAATTGCAAACACACACATGCAGCACAAGCGGCAAGTATGCACACAGCGAAACGTACATAACATAAAAGTACATATTCATATTTTTTTAAAATTAAATAACACGCAAGAGAATAAGATGTACAATTACAGAGTGTTAAATATGTTCAACAATTATAATTGATATAGAGTATTTTACTACGGAAATCGTTTCTGAATGTCTTTTTGATTTATTTATAATTTTTATTTGTTTCGCAATCAAAATTTAAGATTTCAAAATGAAGCTTTAAAAAAATGTTTTCAGTGTAGTCTCAGTTTATCCTCTTTGTTTCTCACAAAAGGAAAAAAGGGTGGAAAGTCAGGAAAGTGGGTCAGCGATGGCAAATCGATTTGAAATTCTGAATAATTAGTTCTGAGATTAATTCAGATTGTGTCTTAGAACTTCCTGCATTTAACAGTTATGCGTCACATACTTTTGGGAGGCAGTTTGCTAGAGATGCTTAGCTACAAAAGTAGGCAATATCTATACAAAAAAAATTCTACATGTGTTGGTGTGTAAAATAAGCTATGTAAATAAAAAGGAATTAACAAAAAGTATGGATTTTTACAATAACTTATTAAAATTGAAAACTTATTTGTTGAGCAAAGTCTTAATGCTTTATATATTTTAAATTATCATAACATTATGACAAAATATTTATTCCGTAAACTTGTAAAACAAAGCACTAAACTCTTAATTTTCAATGTCCCTTGAAGCTTTATTTATTTATCGTTTTTTCGATCATTTTTCCCCTTCCATAAAAAGGATATGCACAAATTAGTAAATTGTCATTTAATTTACAACTAGTAATATTAAGATGAACAAACTGGCTTAGCACCTTCCTTCCCAAGCGGGACCCAGATTAGAAACGCACCAATCATCGCCTGGAAAAAAGGTTAGTTAGACTCAAATATGAGCACTAAATAGCGAAAAACTTGCGGGGACTTGGCGGAGCTGGGAACTTAAGTTTTTCCCAAGGTTGGGCCAGTCCAATAAGACAAAGAACAACCGAAATTAAAGCAACTGTCTTCATTTCTGCGCTGTAAGTTAAGCAAAATGGTTTATATAAAATTAAAATCCTAACAAGATTTTAAATGAGATTATTGATTTCACGCATGAGATTTGTCATACATCAGCTGTAACTAATAATTAATTAGGTACGTGCTGACTTTTAAAGGAAAAAAGGTTCTTGTTACCCTGTGTTTTTGTAAAATAAAACGCAAAACGTGCAAACTGGCAATTTAGATTATTTGTAGTCTTCAAAATCAATGTCCCCTTCAGCTTCATTTATTTATCGTATTTTTTGATCATTTTCTCCCTCTGCCATGGAAATAATATGCATCAATTACTTTATTGTTATTTAAATTAAAATGATTAATATTGAAATGAACACATTTGTTTAGCAACGCCCTCCCCAAGCGGGACCCAGATTAAGACGGCACCACTTATCGCCTGGAAAAAAGGATAGTTACACTCAAATAAGAGCACTAAAAGGCTGAAGACTTACGGGGATTTGGAACCGGAATTGGGAACTTAGGTTTCTCCCAAGGTTTCTTTTGTTTCTGCCATGGCCACGTCCATGATTGGGCCAGGCCAATAAGGCAAACTACGACCACAATTAAGGAAATTGCCTTCATTTCTGCGCTGTTATTTAAGCAATTCGGTTTTTATAAGATTGTATTCTTAGTAAGGCTCATAATGGGATTATTAATTACACGGTTTTGTTATTCATTAGTTACTGTTTCTCGCTAAATTCGTGTTGACCTTTAAAGGACAAATAAGTATTTTGTTACCCTCCGATGTTTTTATAACATAAAGCGCAATGTATGCAAACTGGTTTTATGCATTTTTTAATACAAATTTATATGATATGTATAATAAAAAATATCCATATTTTGTAAACAATGTTAATAGATGGTGCTCACTTTTTTCAATAAATTTTAATTTGAAAGGTAATTTAACAGCCACTGTCAATAGTTAAAGTTTTTTTTGTTTTTAAAGCATGACCAATATGTAATGCTTGAAATTTTCACTTCCTTACTTTTGTCAAACTTCCATGACTTATATAACCATGACGTCTGGGATTATCGAAAATAGAAAAAATATCCAATATGTCAAGGCCTCCAAATGTTTTTATAATGCGTAATGCAAAATGGTAGCAGAACATTTTGCGATTCCGCATTCTGTGCCAGATTTGACCAAGAGCTGGGAGCCACAGAAAATCGCCATTCGATTGGCACAATATGTCTTCTTTGCCCGGCAACTGACATTAACAGGCTGGGGTAATCACCGCGCCCCAGGCCTTAAAAATCATGGACTAGTAGATGCAATTCCATGGTCCGGTAACCGCAGCTGTAAGAGTGAAAGGCCTGCAAAGAACTTGCAGCTGGTTTCTGCTCTGGACTTTGAATTGCTAACCTGATTCAATGAGCCTGAAAATCTATCACTTCCTCGGCCCTCCCTACTTCTTCGGCAGCATGTGGGCCTTTCTTTTCGCCACAAAATTTGGCCCACCAAAAACAAAAACTTGATTGACCAGCAGCCAACCTTTTTCTTGTTGGCAATACTTTCTAAATGCTCGACCACTGCCGGCAATTGTTTTGTTACAAATTGGAAATTCATCTTAAAAATGCCTAAGGAAAACTTGTTTAGCATATGTCAGAATTTCCCAAAGTTTTTATCGCATTACTCTAAACTTTATTAGAGTCTGGCGAGTCAAAAAAATGTTAAAAATATTGTCTTTAAACTAAAGTGTAAGTTTTGTCTTTCATAAAATAATTTGAATATAAAGGGCTAGAATATTTATATTTTACATACACAACAATATCATCAGGGGTAAACTTAAAATAATTCCATTGAATACAAGTTTGCATAGCTAAAATAAATTTTAAAAAATGTGACAAAGATTTTTTAGTTTGTTTTTGTCATACAATAACAAATATTGGTTTATTTAATTAAGACTAAATTAAATCGATAAGGCGTGACAAATTTCCACATCTGGTAAGGTAATGTGTGACTGCTATAAAAGGGAAGTGTACTCTGAAAAATCATTGAAATGAAGTCACTCGTGTTGCTGGTAGTGGTTCTCCTTTGCCTGGTGGGATTGGCCCCATCTGCACGGCACCCAAAGAAAAAAATTGAAATTTGGATACGTCCCAAGCCTTACCCCGACAGACCCCCACCAGATTATTATTATGGATAATTGTGTAATCAAAGATCAAAATTCTGTCGAAATAAATGGTATCATCTTCTGGATGCTCAAAAAATGAATGGATCTTTACAAAATTAAGAAGCACATAATTCTTCAAAAATATATGTCATTATAAAATACAATTTAATTTTTTTTTTATATTTTTTTTTTTTGTATTATATTTTGATATATGATATATTTATATTTTATGTAACATATTCGGTGAGATTGTAGGAGGTATAAGAAATATTAGCTCGGAATTTTCTGGCATAACTTTCATGAAAATTTTAATTTGTAAATGTTATATTTACAGTAATAGCCGCTTACAAGTTTTAAAAACGTTAAAAGTAATTAGTGACGTTTCTAATTCATTTTTCCACTGAATTAATGAAGTTAACTTTTGCTGTAAAAAAAAGAAAAAGCTCTGATCTTGGCACTATTATGAAGTCCCTGGTATTACTGCTACTAGTAGTTCTTAGCTTGGTTGGAATGGTTCCATCCAAAACAAAAGAATTAAGACGATATAAAACAAGACGAAGAAAACAACCTAAGGAATTTGAGGAAGTTTGGGCGGAAAAATTTCATTACCGAAAACACTGTCCTCCTTGGGAACTCTGTGATTATGGCAAATAATCAAATAAAAAAAATAGTAGGTAGAAAAAAACTACAGGATTTTAATTTATATATTATTAAAATGTATATATTATATTTTCAAAGTTTTGAATTAAAAAAAACCACTTCGATTGCAAAAATTATTTTAAAACTTATTATCATATAAAATGTATAAATATTTTTAGATTTAGAACATGGATTTTTAGGTAAGTTAAAAAGTTACTGCATAAAAAACACTTGGTTATTAATTTTTTTAGCTTAATATTTTAAAATATAAAATATTTAAAATATATTTTAGCGCTTGACAGCCAGAAGAGTTATAATAAATGAATCCGTTCCCAAGTATGCATAGTATTTTGACTGTCTGAGATACATACTTTTTAAAACACTTTCCTCTCCGAATTTGGCATGCTGCAGAACCGCAAAACTTTTGGGAAAAGTTGTCGGTGCAGTGGAAGAATAAGTTGCCGCCACGCCCAGTTATACTCTCATTATCTTGGCATGTAATTCCCAGCCCTGCCCGCCCCCTCGCCCTAAAAGTATTCACAATCCCCACATGTGTGTCAGTTTTGTCGCTCGCGGACAATGGCAGAAGTTTCTGTTTCGGCTCGATAAAGTATCTGTTAGATACAATTTACAATATTTTCCGCTCCGCCTCGTCCTGTTCGCCAAAGCGAAAGTTTCGGCAGCAAAGTATGGCTTTAATGATAATGACTTTAGCTCCAGCAAAAAGTAGCGCAAAGTTTAGAATACGCCAACGCAACGCTTTTGGGGATTTTGCCGAGAACTCCAAGTGGTTTGAAGAAGTTTTTACCTCCCCCAACCCCACCCAAGACACCCACGCACCCACATACGCGGAATATAACCAGTTCGGTGGGGTTGCGCCTGGTTGCGTAAGCCAACTTTTGCTACGTGTTGGCCATATGAACCGATAAGGAAAGGCAGCGGCAGGAACCCAAAAGTGGGGCAAGGCCGGGCTGTCTATTACGACATTTGAATGGGATGTAATTCGATATCAACGATGGATGCTATAGCTACAGTTTCAATTCAGATTAGAACAACTAGACTATGTACGATGTACTATAGGGTCTACAGATCGTGTCCTAGCACTGTCAGCGATTTACTTTTATCACAATCGCCGCAACAACTTCGGACAATGTCGGCGATTTATTGCATCAGCTCTAACTAACAACTCGGCGACCGACAGACACTTGGTTACGTTGTAATCGGCTGCAGAGCTGCAGATACAGATACCCGGCCAACAACAACAAACAAGCATCCTCAGCAGCCCGTAGCTACCAAAAACCCAATTGGCCGTACCCGATCCCGTTCCCTGTATCTTCTCATCAACGCGGCTAATCTGCACTAAGCAAAAACTCTATAACATTTGTCGCAAAATTAAATTCATCTTCTGATTCGTGATGAAACCATTCGCTTTTTAAAGCATACGTATATTTTTTTTTACTTTTAAAGTTGTGTTTACTATTGATCTTCCAATTTTCAGTACTTTTTTTGCTCATTTCTCTTACAGCTTTAAGTTTTTCTCCGTGTAGCTGCCGTTGCTGTTTCTGTTGTCAACTTCTTTGTTGTCGTCGTCGTCATCTCCTCCTCATCAACATCAACGAACCTCGGCAAAAGTCTTCTCCCAGCATCGGCGCAAGTTTCTACCAAAGTCCCAGGCTGTTAAGAGTTCAACTCGTGATGTTTAAGTGGTTTAAGCCAAGGTAACGATTTCCTCATTGGTCTACAATTCTCCAGTGCAGCTCGCTTTTGCTGTTGTTGCCGGCGACATTCTGTCATGCCACGATCACGAACCATTCGTAACACATTTGTTGCAATTTTCGTCGCTATTTGTTAAGGTTGAGAAGAGGTTGCAGCCAAAGGGACACTCGTCTGGGGGGTTTTGATGTTGTAAAATATGTACTAAACGGCAGGATAAATCGATTAATTGAAAGTTGCTGATAGGCACCAAGAAAAAGTTGCATCAGCAGAAAATGCTTGTTGTTGTAAGGAGTATATTTTGCAGACTGTTAGAATTAATAAAAACAATTTTATCTTATTCTTTTTTTTTGAAAGAAGGTAATGCACAATATTATCTTACAAATTGGTATTATGTTTGACTATTTTAAAGGGTAGTTTGATATTTAAAAAATGCTTATATCGATATAAGTTTAGCTAGTCTAGTTCTTTTTGGTTAAATAAGCTTTACAATTTCCCATGATATTAAGAAATTATTGTAAGTAATATCCTCCCTTTTTCCGTTGATTCAATTTTAAACTTTCTAATACTAGGTATCAAAATATGATGGTGTACTTATTTCATTTTAATATTTGTAAACAGCAATACATTATTCTGCTCCTCACTCACTTTTAAAAGTAAACTTCTCATTAAAATGACATTTATGTAATCTCGGAATACGAGCGTAAATTCGGCATTAGAAGGTGTTAAATGGTCGGCCGCCAAAGCGGTTGTCCGAATTGCAATCGCATTAAATTCACTTCCGTTAGAGGAGCGGCCACTTCCGCTTTAGAGCGAGATGGCAGAGGGACAGGTGGGGAAAACAGGTGTAAACTGTGACGCCGCCAACGGGCGACACATTTGGCAGCTATTCAAGTGTGATAACAACAATGTGCCAAGCCCGATAGAAAGGACACGTGGAAGGATAACAAACGAAGTGAGGGAAGCGGATGAGGGAGAAGAGATGAGGAAGAGTAAATCAAATTGAATAATTGTTACACGCGGAGCGAGGGAGATGGACAGATGGATAGAAAGAGACAGCTGGCAGGGACATATGATCGAGGCAGCGGCAACAGCAAACGCAGCCTAACAAGCCTAGGCAACAAAAACAATAACAATAACACTGAGAGGACATCAGCATCCTCCGGACCTATCTCCTTGCCCACGAAATAGGTCTGTGCACGGAGAAAAATTAGCCCTTTAAATTTGTCTTTTTCATGGGTTAAATAATTACTTATCTGGGGTTAATTGGGTATTTTTAAAGAAATTATACATTTTTCTTAAATAATTTTTTATACTGATCACGTGAGCAATGAACATTTTCTTTCAGTGCTTCATTCCATTCCGCTGCGATGAGAAGCGCTGCGATGCGACTTCAATTCAATCAATTGAACGTGCCACGAATGGTTAGCAATAACAAAATACACTCTAGTGGGCTGTGGGGGTGGTAATGGGAACACAAGGACAAAGGACCAGCGAGCAGACCAACTGGCGTGTGAAATTGACAATGCAGCTGCAAAGGAGAGGACCCAGATGGCGGGCAGGCATTTGGGTCCAATAAGCACTGGGAAAATAAGAATCTTCTGAAACGTACCTTTTTTATCCGTATTATTTACTTTATATGTAACATGTTTAAATATTAACTAAAAATTAGTCACATACTAGGAACATCAGGGAAGTATAATTCACCTCCAAAACTATTTAGGCTAAATCATAAACAAAGTTTTCATAAAATACAAGTATGACAGAAATTGATTGTAATCTTCTTAGAATATTTTATTTGAAATTACTTGTTGTACTTTGCCCGATTCGATAACGAATTAAATGCTTTCTCTGTACTATATTGTCAGTTAGCTTAAATTTAAAATAAAAGAATTTCCAGAAAAATAGTTTCCCGTGTAGTGAAAATATTTTTGCACGCGACAAACGACCAACGCACGGGATTAAGAGCCAGGCACACCTGACACTCGCCGACGACCGTGGTCCGGCTTGCCTTCATGAAAATGTCCTGTTTTCCGTCCGGGGTCCACATGTCCCATTGATTGACTAGGACACACGAGTGCACACATCAGCAGGCGACATTTTTGCATAACACTGAGCTGGGCAAAATCAAGCAAATAAAACCTATTTAGGTTGCCAGTACGGTGCGGACATACCAGTGATTTTCAATATTTGCAGCGGGCTTACCTCGAAAGGGGCCCATGTGCCATAACAGGTGTTGATATGTTTATAGACTGGCTAATGGGCGGGATTTGGGGGGCAACGGAATAGGAATGGGCTGTGAATGGTTTCGATGTGCGTGCAATTTGCACAAATTGCAGACAGACCGCATCGAGGATGCGAGACAAGTTTGTGGTGGGATTTGTCCGGTTATCAATTAAACAATTAGCGCACCATTATTTGAATAGGCTCAACGAAGTGTGCTCTGCCCCGAGAATCGTGGCTCCCACTCGTCCGCTTGTCAAACAAACATTTCTCACCCATCGCGATTGCACTTCGCTGGCTGTCATTTACCGTTGGCTCTTGGGTGGAAAAGCTCTGGAGTCCCTGATTGCCACGCCCACAAGATGCAATCAAGCGTTTGCCTCGAAGTATCTCGAAGATGCACCTCTTTTTTTTGGTTGTGAAGGAAGGCATACTGTTTGACGTTCCAAGATGTTTACCTTAATAAATAGTTGCAGAACTTATTTATCAGTTGTATGGTTACGAAAAGTTTATAAATTGCAATTGGTCTTGTTCTATATTATTATTTATTTTATGTAAATTAACAAAAAATAATTAAGTATTACATTTGGGGACATATTTATATTTTCATGCAGTTATTGTATCTCAATTTAATTATAAAGTTTATAAACTAAATACTTGTCTATCCACTTAACCTCCTTTCATAGTTTTTCCCCAGACATCACTGTGCTCAAGTGCACACATGCCAGACCAAATTACAAGGGATCCCAGCGGAGGAGCGAAGACGAGGCGTGGTTTTTTAAATTAAAAACTAAAATCGATTGACATTCAATTTGAGCAGGCAGCTCCCCGACTAAAGTCAGCTCCTCGGCCCGATGTCGTATCTCAAGTCAACATTTGTCGCTATAAATTTGCCAGTGCCCAAGTTTTGCACATTTCCTTGACTCCGCCACGGATGTTCGATGCCGAGGAGCTGAGATGTTGGGGAGCTGGAAAGCCGGGATGTTGGATGCTAGGATGCCGGGATGCGATGCGTGTGCGTGCGTAAGATACTCGGAGACAGATGGGAGCTGTGAGATGGAAACTGGGAGTGCTTCTGCCTCGGATGCTGTTTCCTTCCTAGCGACAACCTTGGCAGCTGATATAGCTAAACCAGCCAACCAGCCAACCAACCAACCAGCCAGCCAGCGGCGACATTCGATACTCGCTGACATGTGCGCCATCCGATGGAGATGCCCACGAGGGGGAGAAAAGGGGGCGAGGGGAAGTTGCAGCCCTATGATCACAGTGACTGCTATAACTATCCGCCAAATTCAATGCCACAACTGCAGTCAAGAAGTTTTTCAAACTTTAAGCAGCAATTTAAAATGTATTCCAAATGTATACAATTTTTTAAAAATGTTTAAAAGAAAATGCTTTAGTCCTTTAATTTTAAGAGTTCAAAAATACTATATTTTCTTCATATTAAAACTCAGGCAAATTCCAAAAAAATCTTGAAAAATCGAAGGAAAACATTAAAGGCATTTGTATTAATAAGCTAAACCAACTTAACTTGAACTTGTACAGATTCCCTTAACATTAACGATTAGATTTCTAAGTAACTTACTTCTACTATATATATATAACAGATATACAACACAATTAATTACTATTCCAAAAGCACGGCGGATCTCAACTCATCGTTGGCAGTGACTGTCATCGTACTGTTATTTTTCAGCCATCACTCGACTTGTATTCCTCGTTGCAGGTTCAACTGCGACTTCAACTTTGGCTCCCGTGTCGTATCTGTGTAAATGTATCTGCTCATCGGTATCCACACACTCGACGTATCTGCTGCCATGTGGCTTTCCGCGTTTGCGTGCAAATTTTGTGACACTTCACCCACGGGAGCGTTTTTTGCAACTTTGGCAGCTGAGTGCTGATCTGAGTTCCCTTCTGCTTTCTGCACTGCTCCTTCGCTCTATTAATCCTCGCTGACGCTGACAAAGTGAGACAGGTACACCTACAAAAGGAAACCATCTGAAGGCAAGGCATTCGAACTTTAAAAAAGGATTTTTTTTAGACGAAAAAAGTGTATTTAAATTAGGAACATTAACGTTGCAAATACCTTTGGAAAGTTGAAACTTGTTTAATTACATAACAGCGCGGAAAACCATTCAATAAATTTTCTAATTTTTAAGAAAAAAACTTACATTACTGATAAATGATGTTTATTTAAGATGAGATGAAAAAATCTTAAAATTAGAACCATTATATAGATGGAGAGTCATTGCTATTATTTCTTCCAGGAAATGGCTAATTTAATTTCCAGCATAGATGCTAGTCAACCCTTCATTAAGTGCCACTCCCACCTCCCACTTTAAAAAATGCGGAGGCAGCGGCACCGATGGCGTGTGCATAATTTCCCGACTTAAAAGGAAAGTCTGAAGAGCTGAAGAGTTGATGCAACAAGTTGCAGCCGCTTTTAATTGATATTAATTTAATTGACACTCCAGTTGAGTTGTGAACTCGAGTGGCGTTTTGGGCTCGTTCTGGTTCTGGTTCTTTTTACCCACGGTCTCCTCCTCCTTCTCCTGCTTTTTTCCTCTGACTAATCGCGTGGGCTTAGCCCGACTTGTCAGCCGGCAAAGTGGCGGCTTCAATGAGCTTGGCTGTAAACACAGTTCCCTGGCAAGGGAAAACGGGGTCTGAAGTGCATTTTATGAGTTTCCATTTAAGTTCAATTAGGTCTGCACTTGCGATTAGCATAATAAGCGGCGTAAAAGAGTTGCAAGAGGCACGCTAAGTATCCATGCAAATTCCTTTACCAAGTAGAAGGAAGTGTATTCGACCCTTGAAATAATGTCTAAAATATAAAAACTTTTTCAACACCTTTCTTAAGTTTTTCAATGAAAAGAAATTTATAAGTAAAATGAAGTTTATGCTTTTACAAAATAAAGAATAAAGAAAATGTACGTAAAACCATTTTATTGCTTGTATCTTAATTTGTAGATATGGGTTTTTTAAAATGGTACAAATTATATCATATATATATATATATATATATATTTGTAAAACAATAATAATATGGTCCGCAAGCCTTTGGTATTTTTCCTGAAATGAACCATTATTTTTCTAACGTAAAATTGATGACAATCGCTTTCAGGATTTTTGGCATCGTTACGTACGATCTGTTTTTAGGTTACGGTCTTGTAAGTGCATTTTAAGAGTTTCCATTTTATTTCAATTTGGTCTGCACTTGCGATTACCATAATAACCACAATTAGCAAGAGGCTTGCTAAGTATCCATGCAAATACCTTTAATAAGTAAAAGGAAGGGTATTCGACCCTTAAAATAATGTCTATACCTTTTTTACTTGTTTTCCACAACGAAGCAATGCACTTTTTAAAACAATTGTTAATTTAAAAAAAATCGCTTTGTAGACATTCAATGTCAAGTTATTTTTAATTTTTTGTAGGCGCACGAAAAAAAAGATTACCCTAATAAAAATTTAAGTTATTTCAAGCTTTCAAGGGCTTTAGGCATGCTACGGCATATCTAGCTTATGTAACCCAATACTTTCATGGTATATAAAAGGGAGTAAGTATTAAATACTGGCTCAAAACAATTAGCAATGTATACCAAGGTGTTTCTACTAGCTGTCCTTTTTTGCCTGTTGGGAGCAATCCTCTCCAGACGACGTAAGTTTTTAAAATTTAAATAAAGATTGTCTCTCTATTGTTGGTATTGACAGGTTTTTGCGATAAATCCATGTCTCCGAAATGCATTTTTTCTTCTGCATGGAAAAGAAATAAGACCAGGGCTAGGAATAAGAAACTGCGTTTTTTTTTACCACTTTGGCAATTTATTAAAAAAAAAATGTGACAATATCAATCTTTAAAGTATGCCCATTCAGAAGGCACACATTTTGCCCATTTTTCGGGCAATTTATGAATTCTTCGCCAGAAGAATTCTTTTTCCTTGGACCCAAACCAGTCTTCTAGCCACTCCTTAAGGTCTTCATAGGAATCGAAGCGCTGGTTGGCTAATCCGTGTCCCAAACTGGCGAACAAGTGGTAATCTGATGGATCCAAGTCAGGTGAATAAGCCGCATGGGGTAAGGACTCCCAGCCAAACGTGGCTACAAATTCCTAGGTGCCTCTTGTCAGGTGTGAAGGCTGCCTTTTTGCGTTTTGGAGCAGAGATTCGTTCAATTCTTCCAATTGTTGCTGGTAGCGTTCGCCATCAACGGTTTCACCCGGTTTTAGGAGCTCATACCAAACGATTCCGGCCTGATCCCAGAAACCGCACAGCATGGCTTTGCGGCCGAAACGGGCTAACATTTTTTTTGTTTGGTGTTTTGAAATAGATCCACTTTTCATACCAAGTGACAATGCAATGCAAAAAGGCCTTGGTGCCAAGTAAATAAATAAGAGCATAATTTGTGCAGTTTATTCATTTGGGCACCACCACAGGTTATGGTCTTTGAAAAGGCTCAATGACCCAACTTTATACATCAAATATACATCATACCGTTTTCTGTTCTCTTGTTGGCGTTCTTTGAGCTTATGCGGAACCCATCTGCCGACCTTTAAAATTATTCCCATGGCTTTGAGGCGTCTTCGAACGGTGTTCTGGTCAACATTCAATTGTTCCGCTAGTTGTCCTTGGGTTTGGCCCTCGTCCTGATCAAGCAACGCCTGCAATTCAGTGTCCTGAAACTTTTTGGTGGTCTTCCACGCTCTTTACTCTCAACTCCAAATTCTCCGCTCCGGAATTTTTTTAACCAGGCTTCTGATGCTGAAGTTAAGTAATTTCAACCTTTCTCGGCTTTTAGGCATGCTACGGCATATCTAGCTTATGTAACCCAATACTTTCCTGGTATATAAAAGGGGGTAAGTATTAAGTAAACAATCAAACAATAAGCAATGTTTACTAAGGTGATTCTACAAGCTGTCCTGTTTTGCCTGGTGGCAATCTCAATGAGTAAGTTTTTAAACTTAATTAAGTAATTTAATTAAATGTCTGTCTATTGTTGATATTAGATGCTCGAATACATTGCCCAGATAAGAACCGAACTGATAATTGCATTTTGCATGGGAAATGAACGTAAGTTTTTGAAATTTAATAAAAGATTGTCTGTCTATTGTTGATATTGACAGGTTAACGCTGCTGCACATAAGGCACATGCCTAAAAAGGAGAAAAATTAAAATGTAAAATGAAGTTTATGCTTTTGAAAAATAAAGAATAATGAAAATGTATGCAAGTAAAAAAAAATTATATCAACAATTTATATATATTCTTGTAAAACAAACTTTGTAATATGGTTCTCAAGACTTAGGTATTTTTTCCTAAAATTAAAGATACAATAAGATCTACAATTGATTAATTTAAATAACACTTTCTACTGGTGGTCTAGTAGAATAAACTACGGAATTACGCAAGGGGCTAAGAATATGATAAGAAACCAATAAACCACTTACTATGAACTATTATTTTTCTAACGTAAAATTGATGACAATCGCTTACAGGATTTTTGACATCGTTACGTACGATCTGTTTTTAGGTTACGGTCTAGTAAGAGCATTTTAAGAGTTTCCATTTTATTTCAATTTGGTCTGCACTTGCGATTAGCATATTGAGCGGCGTGAAAGAGTTGCAAGAGGCTTGCTAAGTACCCATGCAAATTCCTTTAATAGGCAGAAGGAAGTATATTCGATCCTTGAAATAATGTATATATCTTTTTTAACTGTTTTCCAGAACGAAGCAATGCACTCTTTAAAACAATTGTTAATTGTTAAAAAAAATCACTTTTATTATCTACAAAGTCTAGTTATTTTTAAATTTTTGTAGGCGCACCAAAAAAAATATTACCCTAACAAAAAAGTAAACTAATTTCAACCTTTCTCGGCTTTTAGGCATGCTACGGCATATCTAGCTTATGTAACCCAATACTTTCCTGGTATATAAAAGGGGGTAAGAATTAAGTACTGGCTCAAACAATTAGCAATGTTTACTAAGGTGATTCTACAAGCTGTCCTGTTTTACCTGGTGGCAATCTCAATAAGTAAGTTTTTAAAATTAATTAAATAATTTAATTAATTGTCTGTCTATTGTTGATATTAGATCCTCCAGTATATTGCCCAGATAAGGACCGATTTGATACTTGCATTGTGGGAGGAAAATGAGCGTAAGTTTTTGAAATTTAATAAAAGATTGTCTGGTTATTGTTGATATTGACAGGTTAACACTGCTGCACATAAGGCACATGCCTAAAAAGGAGAAAAATTAATATGTAAAATGAAGTTTATGCTTTTGCAAAATAAAGAATAATGAAAATGTATGCAGATAAAAAAAAATTATATCAACAATTTATATATATTCTTGTAAAACAAACTTTGTAATATGGTTCTCAAGACTTAGGTATTTTTTCCTAAAATTAAAGATACAATAAGATCTACGATTAATTAATTTAAATAACACTTTCTACTGGTGGTCTAGTAGAATTAATTACGGAATTACGCAAGGGGCTAAGAATACGATAAGAAACCAATAAACCACTTACTATGAACCATTATTTTTATACCCTTGCAGAGCAAAGGGTATTATAATTTTGGCCAGAAGTTTGCAACGCAGTGAAGGAGACACCTCAGACCCCATAAAGTATATATATTCTTGATCAGCATCACGATCTGAGTCGAAATACGTCTGTACGTCTGTCCGTCTGTCCGTCTGTCCGTCTGTCCTCCTGTCCGTTTCTGCCTAAACTAGTCTCTCAGTTTTAAAGCTATCTTGCTGAAACTTTCCCAAAAGATGTGTAGTTATTGCACGCAGTATATAAGTCGGAACGGGCCGGATCGGGCGACTATATAGGATAGCTCCCATACAAGGGATTGAAATACAAAATTCTAACGCCGTTGTTTTTGATCAGATCGACTTGATTTCTTCCACATGGCGTTTTCTAGTTACTATTGAATTTCTGGTTAAATTTTATCGAAATCGGATAACTCTATCATATAGCTGCCATAGGAGAGATCAAAAAATATATATCGAATTAATGGAAATTAATTGATAACGTCATTGTTTTTCACGACTATGATTTTTTGAGTAGCAAGTTTTTAACTAGCCTTGATTTATAAAAAAAATTTCATAAAAATCGGACAACTATATCATATAGCTGCCATAGGAAAGATCGAAAAATCTATATAGAATTAACGAAAATAAAATGATAACATCGTTATTTCTTATCAGAAAATCATGATTTTTGGAATATAGAGTTTTCTAACGACTCTTGAATAACAAATAAAATTTCATCAAAATCGGACGACTATATCATATACATAGCTGCCATATGAACAATAGTCAAAAATATGACAAATTTATAGAAAAGTCGTCGTTGCTTCGATGTTGTTTAGCCCTTATGTATTCTGTTCGAAATATTTGATGACTGCAAGGGTATATAAGCTTCGGCTTGCCGAAGCTAGCTTCCTTTCTTGTTCTAACGTAAAATTGATGACAATCACTTTCAGGATTTTTGACATCGTTGAGCACGATCTGTTTTTAGGTTACGGTCTAGTAAGAGCATTTTAAGAGTTTCCATTTTATTTCAATTTGGTCTGCACTTGCGATTACCATAATGAGCGGCGTGAAAGAGTTGCAAGAGGCTTGCTAAGTATCCATGCAAATTCCTTCAATAAGCAGAAGGAAGTATATTCGATCCATCAAATAATGTATATATCTTTTTTACCTGTTTTCCACAACGAAGCAATGCACTCTTTAAAACAATTGTTAAGAGTTTAAAAAAAATCACTTTTAATCTATAAAGTCTAGTTATTTTTAATTTTTTTTAAGGCGCATGAAAAAAAAATTTAACCCTAATAAAAAATCTAAGTATAATAATTTCAAGCTTTAAAGGGTTTTAGGTACGCTACGGCATATCTAGCTTATGCAACCGATTACTTTCATGGTATATAAAAGAGATTAAGTATTAAATACTGGCACAAAACAATTAGCAATGTATACTAAGGTGTTTCTACTAGCTGTCCTTTTTTGCTTGGTGGGTGCTGTCCTTTCCCAAATAAAACCTAATGACCGTAAGTTATTAAAATTTAAGTAAGGTTTGCCTGTCTATCGCTGATATTCACAGGTGAAAAATGGTGCCGACTTAACTTAGGACCTGCTTATGGCGGAAAATGCTAAACATTAAAAAGAGTGTAAAATTCAGTTTATACTTCTGCAAAATAAAGAAGGAAACGTGGTTATTGGATGTTAATTAAATTTTGAGTAAACACTTTGAGGATGTTGGGCATCGTTAGACACGCACTGTTTTTATGTTACGTTCTGGCAGCTATTTACGGTCTAGTAACCATTTTGTTACTTTGTTGACTTTATTAAAGTTTGGGAAAGAAGTATATACTCAATAAATCTGCATTCAATCCGCTCCCAATCATAACGGTTCCCCGGACTGCAGTCTGCATTTGGCGCTCTGTTTGTATCGTGCCTCCATGCCATCAGCATCATCATCATCGCAATCCCGGTGCGCAGACGCTCTAATCGCTCATTAAATGGCAACAATTTGCCCGCTCGGCGTTGCATTTAAATTACTTTCCCATTGGCCTGGCCAAGGGGAACTGGCTGAAATTTGTTTATGAGGGCCAGCGCAGACCTTTTAACTAAAACTAAAGCTCATAACTCTACTCTGGCCATCCGACTTGGGCTCTGTCTAGTCCGTTGGACAATCGAGTCGCGTGAATTTAGGCAATCAGGCGAGGTCCGTGGAAGTTCCAAAGTCGCAGCTGAAAACTGAAAAGGCTGAAAAACTGCTGCCTTTCCCCCTTTTTAGGCCCTCTTTGTTGTCGTCGCATTCATCAAAAAACGCTAAAGTCGTGCAGTTCGGTTTCCAAATCTATGCCCCACCCGCATCCTCAAGTTCTGCAGTTTCTGCAGCCCGTTCCCTTATTGCAATTGGCATGCCATGCTTAAGTTTTCCCGGGTTTTTCTTCAGAATTTTCCATGCTCTTTAGGGGGAGAGAGAAGCCGAGCTGACCGACGTGATATTATAAATTTAGCTGTGCCACAGCTCACTTCCTCTTCCTTGTCCACCCATGGGAAACTGCTTTCTGCCTGACTTCGACTTTCTCTAATCTTCCAGAATCGCCTGAGCCGCAGTTTGAATTTATTTCTACATTGTTTGGGATAATTTTAATGTCTAATGGCCATGAATATTACACAGGTATACAAGAACATTTTTTAACTACAATCAAAAATCACTCATGATTCAATTTGTATTATTTTACTTTTTAGATAAGCACACCACAACAAATTTAATTCTATAAATTAATTTCCTGAGTTACGCTTGGTTGCGTAACGAACTGCTCAACTCCAATCGATTGAAATATACGAAAATAAGCAGATATCACAACAATCCGCTTCGGATCCAAAAACATTTGGCTGCTGACTCACATTCCCACTCCCTTCCACGGGCACTTCAAAAGGAATTTCAAATATTTATTGACGCCCCGCTCTCAAGCTGGCTCATAACTGTTGTAAATTACTTGGCCAGGTTGTAAATATTAATAACCAAAAGGGTGAAGCGCCGTCTCCCAAAAATAGTCTGCATTATGGGGGGAATATTTCGACTATTTCGAGATGAGCTGGAGAACCAATTAAGAGGATTTCAAGTGCTACGAAAATAACGCCGCACAATCGAAAGGTGACGAAGCGAGCTCGCTGGCAAAGGAGGAAACCCCCTGGAAAACTCCGGGAAAACTCCACTCGTCTGTTACATAAGGCAGATGCTGAAGAGGGTGATAGTGCGGGATAATGGAGAGATGGAATCGGGAAACTGACATTGAAATGTTGCGCGTGCAGCAGTGCAAACAAATTTAAAAATAAAATAAGGAAAGTCGGAGTGGGAATGGTGAGGAAAGTTGCGTCTGCAGCATAAATTACACTGCATTGCTGCATTAAGAGATCAACCACTGGCGAGTATGAAGGGGAAATGCTTTCCCAGCAGGAGGCTGCATCTGCTCCTCAAGCATTTAAAATGCTGTAAATTTTAATTAGACGAGATGTTCTTACTCCGAAATTGGAGGGCGCAAGCCATGCAACGCACTAAAAGATTTCACTGCTAAATATCTGAATAAAGATATCAAGATATATAATCAAGACAAAATCAACGAGGACATAGTTATTTGAATAGCTCAATTTAAATTCAATCAATTAAATAAAAATAAGCGTACATCAAATACGAGATTTTCTTGTGTTTGTTTTCTTACCAATGGAATAATTATTGAATAAATTATACTAATTGCCAAATAGGCTATTCAAATAATTCAAACAGTTGGTAAACATAATTGCATATCTATACATTTCAGATATCACCGTATAATGTCAAATAATATATCACCGGCAAATATAATTCTTAACTTCTATTAACTTCCTGCTATCAATTGCGGAGGATCCCAGAGCAATTGCAACTCCAACTCTCAGGTCGCCGTCAGAGTTGGCCATAAATAATAATCATGACAATATTTAGCCCCGGGCAATGTGAACTTTTCGCACAAAAGACCCGAGTCTTGAGCCGAAAGTTGAGAGCAACTCAGCTCGATTTGATGCCAGGCGATTCGAAATGAATCGCGAGTCTCGAGGCCTCTTTGTTTTTTGTTTGCCGCTTGCCGCAAGCTGCAGGAAATTCTGTTGACATTGGCTGGAAGTCTAGTAGACTATGGTCCTTTTCAGTAATGCTCAATATCTAGCTAATTTTTTTTTAAATAGTTTCTTGTATTTTGCATTCATAGATTCAATGTAATTCATTAATGAAAAAGTGAAACAAAAATAGAATGTATATTCTTCTCCATTTTTTTCCTGCTATATTACTACCTTATTTGACCAATCAATATCTATAAGTTTAAGTATTTTAGAGGGAGTTAGCTATGTTGAAAAGCAGTGACTTCTCCACCACTGGCTTTGCTCCAAGTTCTTGGCCTACCTTCCGCCTTCGGAGCGCTTATCAAAAATTGCTTGGCATTGCAGGAGGCTGGGAATGCCCGGCTAGAACATTGTTCGACTGCGCCTCGGCAGCAATAAACGAAACAAAATGAAACTTACACTTTTCAGTGGGTCCGTCCCCCTCCAAGTTGTCGGCATAGCCACAATTCCTGACATTCGTTGGCTGAGATTAATGCGCCTTTGGTTGCAGCCGCCAAGTCGGCGAGGGCAGGTCAAGGGCCCGAGGTCTGAAGCGTCTGGGGCCATAAAAAGTTCCGGGCGATACTCTAAACAATCCAGAGTTCAAGGGCTGCTGGTAAAACCACATGGACAGCGTTAAACATGTGCCAAGAAATGATGGTCCTCAACTAATTTATTGTTTGGTAAACACACTTTTACAAAGAATCCTCTTTTCTTTGTCAGCTAAAGAAAGTCGTCAATATATATATAATAATGGGTTGTAAGGCTAAACGTTCAGTAGCAAATTTATTGCCCAAACATGGTGTTAAATAAACTCTCGACTTTTCAAAGCCCATAAGCAAGCAAGGGTATCTGAATTTCTTCATACTCCCATCCATCTCCGCTTTCTTGCTCTTTTTTTGGACCTTATTGTCGACCTCAGCCACAGTTTAAGTTCCAGTCTCGGATTGCGCAATAAGAGCCCTCGGAAAAAAGAATAGGACTGCCAGAGAGCGGAGAAGAACGAGGCCCAGAAGGAGCCACACAGCAAATTGTTAAAAATAATTTATATTAAAACGCAGCACAAAAAGACATTGCAATGAAAATTGTGCAAACAATTCGAGTCCAGAAAAAAAAAACGGCGAAGAGATGCCAGGCAGATCCAACAATTGCGATAAGCGAGGAGCAGCAAAAACAAAAAGTGGGATGGCGATGGGTATGGGGATCCGGGAGCAGGGCTCTGAGCTGCAAACAAATGTCCAAATGATATTTTGTCATAATAAATGGCACAACTATGATTATTTATGACTCGAAATGCGATCGCTTCCCTCCACCAACTCCACGCGGCTCCACCAGCTCGCTCAATTTAAGTCTCATAATCAAAGACGAGACGAGGAGCTCTGGTCATGATTTCGATTTCTTGCCCGGCCATGTAATTTATAGTGCCAAGAGTATTGAATACCGCTGAATTCCCCTTGTTTTTGTTTTGTTTGCTGTTGTATTTCGGTTTTCCTGCCCCTTTTTGTGGCAATCAAAGCGAGACTTAGGCCACGAACTGACTGCGATAATGCCGTTTTTTCTCCGATTCCCCGATTTTGATTTGCGGGCTTCGGTTTTAGCTCTGCGGCTTCGATTTCCTCCATTTATTGCTGGCCGAGGGTATTTCGGTTCTAGGTCTCAATTGTGTCTGATTGTTGTGAGGCATCATTAGAAGAACGTAAATCAAATACTTTTTTCGTTTATGACTTTTTCGCTGGGAGTTGAACCATTTATGGTTGGTAATGGAGGCAAAAACTTTAAGGCAGTTTGGAACGGACATTAAGCCTGGAATGTTGCGGCTAATTTGAATGTGCTAGTTAGGTTTGCTCTAAAACAAGATGTTGTTGAGATAGATCATTTCTATAACAACTTGTGAAGTAATGAAGGTTTTTGTATTTGTTTTCCATATTTTCACCGATTGTTCCTGTGTCAGCTATCCCCTTTCCAATTTTCCAAAAACTTTGCTGAAAATTTACCAAAACTAAAATCCAATTCGAAGTCCATAACTTTTCCAATTTTAATCCGATTTTGAAGTGGCATACCTCTTAAAGTTAAATTCTGTACTTCTTTAACCAACTACATCATTAGACATTTTCTTATTTTTATGACGATTTATATGCTATCATCTTTTGACCTTTGTTTTCCCTTCCTGAAAGTCGCTTTGTTTACTTGCCATTGCTCGACGTTAAAGGATTCTTGTGGCCATTTATTGGGATATACATTTCGGTATTTTCGCGGCACTGGCAACTGTCAATAAGTCTTTGCACTGTCGGCACACATGACACCAGTTCCCGGTTCCGCTGCCATCACTTAACCTCCTCCAGTGCCCCGTCCACATCCTCCATTTCCACCGCCGCTGACGCTGGCTTTTTATGCTCTCGTTTTTTCCAGCGTTTTCAAATTAAACTTAAACTTTTTTCATTTCCATTCGGCACACATAGAAAAAACTCCCGACAAACCCCCTATCCCAGCGATTTTGCTGCGCACATGCGTTTCAATTCCACTCTTTTTTGTAGCTGGTGGGTCTGATTCCTGGTATGCCGCGTGCTCAGCGTGTTGTTTGCTTATTTGAAGTTTCCGCAGGGAGCTGAGTTTTCGGTTCAGTCGAGTTGAATTGAGAGTTGAGCTGTGCAGGGAGTTTTCTTCTTTTTTTTTTTATTTTCAGGGGGGTAAAGGGTGTTGAGGGGGGCGAAGATGAGGGCCGGAGGGGCGAAACGAAACGCCAACGAGCGCGCAATATTAAATCGTCTGTATTGTTTACAATCAGAAAGCGTTTTATAGACTTTATATAGACGAACGAGTCAACAGAACGAGTCAAACGAGAACAGGGGAAACATATTGATTCAAGCTCCTATTCTTCAGAATTCTATGGATTCGTTCACCAGGGAGTCACAGTCGAGCAATTCTGCTCCAGCATTTGCCTTGGCGAATATTTCAACTCGACAAAAGTCACGTTTTAATCGCCGTATATATCGTACAAGTCATTAATCAAAATTAAACAATAATTATTTGCCAGAAATCACAGTAACCCAGACGCTGGCAGATATTTCTTCAGGTGTTTCTCGTGTCTGGCTTTTGTGGGTGCGTCGAAGGTTGAAGAAATATACTTTGAGCGGTTTTAATTGAGCTTTAATTATGCCTAATTAAGCGTGGAAATAAGTTTTTTTTCACCATTGCCTTCGCAGTCTATGTTTTGCTTGCTTTTTTTGCATATCACTTTACCTTTTTTCGGCAGCGTGTGAACACCATTAACATTTTGAGGATGGGGCAGTCAGTTAATGTGGTCCAAAGATTATCCGTAGGGGATAAATAATTAAGACTTCTGACATGATAATTATCCATTCTGAGTGGATCCAAGACAGAATTGTTTTATTTTCTGGTATAAGTTGAAAATCAAAAAGGCAATTTAATTTTTGTTTAATTTGACCTCTTTGTCATTTACAATCAATTTTCATATTCATATTTATGGTATATAATGTGGAGCAGATTGCCTATTGCCGCCGCATTTCCATTTTTGTCTGCTTGTCGCATGCCTTTCGACCTCATTTAAAGTTCTGATATTGCGTTGAGTGCGCCATAAATGTAATCCATATAGCACATATCAACTATGAGGACCAACAAGAACTCGATTTTGTTTGGCAAACAGAACGAGAACTGCCAACACCGCCACAATCTCCCGGGAACTGAAAGTGGAAAAAGAGAGTGGGGCCAGCACAGAGTAATTGATTGTTTATGGTCGCACAATTTATGTGTGCCGCAACTTTGGGGGGAGAAAGGGTGGCGGAAAATATTGACCATTTGCTAAACGATAATTCAAAATGTTAAATCGACAATTTCAATTTGAGGCGAGATGTGAGAGGGAGCCCCCCAGAGACTGTGGCACTCGCTTCGAAACTTTACACATGACTCCCCGGCTGTAAATATAAACATAAACTCTCCACTTAATAAAGGCGAGTGCCCTGGCACGCCCCCTGCCCCCTGGCCCCTGCCGCTTAACCCTCATGTTAGCCCCATCTGGCTCCGCTGGAATCAATCGAACGTGTAATAAAATGCAATTTTTGCAACGTCGTCTCCAACTCGGCCGATAAAACGCCACGGCTGCCTCAGTTTTTATTTCCCTCCTCTAGCAACGAACGCATTTTATTTGACTCGCAATTGAACCCCGAGGGTAAGGGCATAGCCCTCCGGCACTTTAGGGTTCAATTGCTGTGTAAATGCCACTACTACTGGTCCTCGGCCAAACTCCGATCCGATCCCCTCCTCCTCACCTTTGGTGGCCAGTAAAAATTCAAACAGTTACAAGTTTATCGAGCCAAAAGCAACAACAAATACAGAAACGAAACAAAATTATACTCCATACTGCCGGTCATTGTTGTTTCCTCTTGTTTGTTGTTATTATTTACAAGCAATTTAAGCAATCTGTTTGCTCTCTGGGTTTCTCCACCATCTCCACATTTTTTAGTAGTTAACAGACATGTAAGCACACATTGGGGACTCTGATTTTTGTTGTTATTAAAAAACCGAACATTAAATAATTGATTTGCAACAGACAAATACATATAAATATTTACGATTTAAAAACAAATAAGGCCATAATAACATATTCTTTTTAGTTATTTCATTTTATGTAAATGCATACATTTGACTTTTAATGTACCTGACAGTAGATATTATTAATCAGAAAATAAATGTTTTACCAGCTTACTTTACGCTCATAGATTCAGTAAAATTGCAACCCCCTTAATCACTGCCAAAAAAATTGAATATAAATAATTGCTTTTAATTCCATTACTTCCTCTCCCTGCGTTCTTCACATCATATTATAAAATTCGCAACAATATTTTGGCATATTACTCGTGTAGCCGTCCCGGCTTGTCCGCTTATATAATCGATTAGTCACGGTCGATTTCATTAATTTTCATAAACAAATTTGTTCAAGTTCTCTGGCATCAGAGCCATGTCTGCTGTATTCTGCTGTATTCTGCACACCCTTGGTTCTTTTGGCAATGTATTGAAAAGTAAATAATGCAATTTGCTACGCAAAAATAAAACTCAAGGAGAGACCTTTTGCGTCTGACTTTCGGTTTTGCTGCAGTTGAGCAATTATGTAATTTTTAATAGTCGCCATCGGGGGCCTGAAGCGGTACGCATTTTATGACCATTGAGAGGGGTGGCTTGTAAAAGTCAAAGCATAATTTATTATGGCCAGTTGGCGGAGATCAACCCCATGTTGTAAATTGTTGGAAACGACCAAAAATTTGTCAAAAATGTAATATTTGGTAAATAAAAAAAGGTTGCAGAATTTGCCTTTCTTTATATATGAAATGTTGTTAACCAATGACTTGAGATAAATTAAATAAATTTTAAAGACATATAGAGAGATAAGATAGAGAGAAGTTGAATTTAATTACCATAAGCAATACTTTGTTTTTCAGTAAAATCTTTCTCTGGAAATGGTATGCACTTAATCCTTTTGTAAGTTTGTATAATATAAAATAATTGTTTCAGCGTAAAAAAAAATTAATGTGGTTATATCTCTGACACGTGCAGCACTCCTGCGGACTTAGTTCTGCACGTCTGATGTAACCCACTACAGGACTTTTTCCACCCACCAATATATTTCGCTGCCCCACGTGTTAATTGTGGCAACTGCTCTGCTGTGACTTCTGTCCATTCAACTTGGCCACTTGTACGTGGATCCAGCGGAAAAACTGCAAAAGAAAACTCGGAAATAAAATATGACTGACCCGCGCACATGGGACAGCGCACACATAAACTTCGGATGGCTGGGGGATAAGTATTTTCGGGAGAGCGTTTAGTGCTCGATGCGCTATAAACTTGTGGATTTAACTAGCTGGCCAAAAAGAAAACAAGGCGAAGGGACCTTTAAGCGATTTTTTCCTTTGTTCTTAGTTTAAAAAATGTTTAAAAAAATACGTTTTTGGAATTAAGTAGAATTTAAGAGCATCGGACTATTATTAAATTTTTTTAAAGAATATTAATTGTAAAATTTTTCTTCACATATTAAACTTTTAAATCTTTGTATTAAGTTTCTATACTTGCAATGAGTTGGGTAAAAAATGCATAATTTGTGAGAATCAACCGACAAACTTTGTGTCCACTTTGTCATCGTCTTCTAATCTCTTTTTTATGCTTTCGCAACACCGGTGTCAGTGTTTAATTAGCGCTGCTATTTCTGCGGATCATCCCTTCCACTTGAAGGACACTTGTCAGCACCTTCCTGGCAGACTCCTCTTCGCCGGTCAGTCGCAGTGACCCGCGGTCGTTGCCCCATTTTCGAGCGCGGCTTAACCGATTCCCCGCTAAAAAATTAAAAAGCGAAAAAAAAGGGAAACCAGATGGGAGGCAGCAAGTCCAAAACCGAAACCATTCCCGACAGGAGGCTGCTCCACTTGAGCTGCGCTTTTCAATTTTGTTCGCCGACTCTTTTATGACGGTGATGAGGATGGACTGACCACCGGCTGCTCTGCGGCTAGTTGGGTTCGCACTACTTGAAATGAAACCGCAACTTAATAATTTTTGCTTCTGCGGCAATTAAAAATTTTTACCTTATTTGCTCCAGTTTTTCCAGCGTTTTTATGTTTGGGCTTTTGGTTGAGAAGGAGGTAAACCGGAGGAGAGATCCCTGGACTTGTTATCTGTTTCAGTCGTTGCCTCAGTGCAACATTTTGTGCATGGTCATTTACTTTTCGCCCTCAGCCGCTTCTGTCCGCCAAGTTGCGATGTTACTAATTAAAAACGCAAATGGGTTTATGATGTTGCAGAAGTTGCGGTTGCCGCGGGGGGTGGGGGAATATTATTTTTTACTGCTGTCGCTGCAAAATTGTAACATGACAAAAAAGCTGAAAAGAAGTTATAAAGAAAAGCATAAAAGGAGCGTGGCATTAAAACAAATTTTGCTCTCTTTTTTTCGGGACAAATACAAAACAAGTCCTGCTGGGCTCCCTGGGTTTTTCCAGCTTTTCCCCCTTGCGGTTGCTTGCGGCGGCTGCTCCCTTTGTTGGGTTTTCCGGCCCAGCTCCCCCTTCCCGCCGGGAAAGTCCTGGACCTTCCCCGACTTTATCGCCATCCATCTCGGTGGTCGCCTTGTCGGGAAAGGCGGAGGACTTTCACGCTTTTCACATTTCTCTGGCATGTTTTGTGTTTTATTAGCGTGAAAATTTTTCAAAGGTGTCAGCACTTTTTACGTTTTTGTTTTGGTCGTTTTTGGTTTTCATTTGTTTTTCGCCTGTTTTAAGCATTTCCAAGAAGTGTTTGGCTTCTTTTTTAACACTTTGCGAATTTTATATTTGTCTCAGCAAATAAGACGTTAAGTGCCACCGAAAATGGGAAACCTTTTTCCAGGAAATTGTCAAGGAAGGCAAAACAGCTTAATTTCAGTTTCTAATATAATAGCTTTGAATATGTAATACATTATTTGGGGTAACTCTTTCATTAATCCCCGGCAAAAAGGGAATACTGTTAGCCGTTAGTTTCTCATTAAAGATTCTTCCGTCGGCCAATTCCCTTAATGGCCAGCAGCCCTAAGCCCCAAGGCCAAAAACCAAACCCGAGCGAACCGAGCTGACCGGAAATCCCCAACAGGATGGGACGCCCCCCAGGCCACGCCCCCTGGCTGCCATTGTGTAATATCCGTTGACTATTATTCTAATTCATGCTGAAAATTAAAAAGCTGCCTATGAGCCCTTGACCAACCCGAATCCCCTTGCCAACTTGTTTTTGTGCCTGTTCAGCGAAAATTTCATGCAAAATAAAACCCAAAAAAAGGAAGAACCAAACCGAAAACGCCTTTTTGAATAGACGATGGCATTATGTTGTTTTTGGGTTGCTTTTGCCATCCTTTCCCGTTTTTGTATTCAAAATAAAGCGACCGCATCAACGAAATATGAAATAGCACAAAAATAATATTCAGTCTGTGCATGGAAATATGAAAAAAATTAACATATAAATTAGCAAAGCAGACAAAATGTTGGAGAGACGGTTTTCAGGGAGCGACTCCTTTTGTTTTGAAAACAATTTTCGTGGCATAAATTTACGGCTGTCAATTAAATATATTTTGTAATTCTTCTTAGCTGAATGGGGAGGAGAATATGATGGAAGAAAAAACTTTAATTAAATGTGATACAATGTTTGAAACAATACAATTAAAAGAAAAGAGCACTAATGCTTAATATTTTACCAACAAGACTTTTTTGTTTTGAAATTAAATCAACCTTATTACATTTATATACAATATCAAATCTTTTTAATCGACGAAGTCCTTGTTTTCAATATCTCAAAGATGTTTTCTGTTCTAAATAATTTATTAACCTTAACAAAAGCCATTAAACTTTAATCTTCGTGCACCTTAATTTTAAAGCGATAACCGCACATCCTTGGCAACTTTCTGGCTTCCTGTTGTCCTTAACTCGGCATCCACATATTTACGGCCGCAACAATGTGCGCCTTGTGAACAATTTATAACTTTTGCGCTTTTGCCTAATAAGTTGGCATGTTGTGGCCAATAAGTTGCGGCAACAGCAGCGGACATGCAGCGGAACTCGTTTCGAAACTAAATTACAAGTATAGCACAGCAACAACAGCCGCCGGCAGCGGGAAAGATGCCCCATCCCGCCACCCACCGCCCACTTTCCCCCACTTTTCGTCCTTGCACACCGATGCACTCTTCTTGCCAACAAGTTTGGCGTATTGTTGTTGTTGCCTTAACTACTGTTAATTCTTCTAATTGTGTGTACGTTGTTTGCGTGCGCTAATGTCGCATATGCACAAGCAGCAGCAACACCAGCCGAAGGCATCCTGCCGCAGGAGGGGCATGCAAATGTGCAACTGTTTATGCCAGAACGAATTCTGGTTCTCCCGCAGGAACATCTAAGGATGGCTGCGTGAGCGAAGCCACAAAATGTGTACAGCATCCTTAAAATAACTATTTTTAAAACTAGGAAAACATAAATAAATTAAAATTCAATTTTCAAAAACAAAAACGGAAAAAACAATAAACTTAAACATGATTAATATCTAAACTAAAACCAAATTATTAAAAAAAGTTGGTAGGTACGATTCTTTTTTAGATTTTCTTTTCCAGTGTTTTTACAATTTCTTAAAAATTTTTTGAATTATTGTGTACTAGTTAATTATTAAATAAATTGTGTTCGTGTCACGGGTGCAGCTTCACTAGTTCGCTTGAGATTTTTGCGGAGTGTGCCACACTCGCTTGACAGCTTTCATGACATCAGCGGGTTGGGGTAAAAGGGGGTGGCAAATGGGACGGGGGGCTGTGGGGCCAGGGTGACCCGGTCGCTTATTAGCGCAAAACGCTGCACGTTGCAAGCGTGTATTGCGGCATGTGTGCGTGAGCCCGTGTTTTTGTTATTGTTAAATGTAATTAAATTATGCAGATGAGTACCAGCCGTGCACTCCCTGCGCAGCTCCAACTCTGTCTGTCTGTCGCTGGCGCATTAACTAAACTGCCATCGCAAAGTGTTTTTGGGTATTTGCATTTGACACCGACAAACAGTTGCAGGGTGCACTAGTTTTCCAAAGTGCTGGCAACCGAAAATGGTTGGCAGATTGGTGAACAAGCTGAAAATGTTAGAAACATAGAAGGAAAAAATATAAAAAAATATAAATACCAATTGGCAGCGGTGGGATTCGAACCCACGCCTCCGAGGAGACTGGTGCCTTAAACCAGCGCCTTAGACCGCTCGGCCACGCTACCCCTTGTGTTCATTCAGAAAAATTCTAATGCAAAGGCTTCAAGCAAAAAAGTGATTAGCTCACCCAGATAACAAATTAATCTGCAAATAAAATTAAAACATTTTTAGCTCAGTCCCCATAAAGAATAACATCGCCAGATTTATTGTTAAGTTTGTTCTTTATTTGATTTTATTCTCTAGTTCTTGAACACTGTTGAATTTTCAATTTTCTTCGCATTTGCTTTTATCCATTACATTGAGAGAAATCCTTGCATGACATCTTGCTTGACTTTTGGTTTTAATGATACGCTGATCCACAAAATTTCATTTGTTTTGGACTACACTCTATTTTTTGTTTATACTTTTATACCATTTCTCTGGCTCGTTTGTTTAACTATGCTTGTCCCTTGTAATTTGCTTAAACTGTAGTTCGAATTGATTTAATTTATTCATAGTTGTCTTGTCGTATAACTAGATGAAAGATCTGCTTCGTTATGAAATATGAATATGAAATTTTCGTTTGAATAAGTTTTCAATTATATATGGTAATCTTTGTTTTCGTTTATTTGTAGGTTACTTTTAACTCCCTTGTATTGGTTTTGCAATTTGTTCCATTAAATTGTTAAATATGTACAATCGATCTGAATGATGTCGACTCGTTGCAGTGAAAAGTGAAAAGAGAAAATCAAATAAAATGCTGAAATAAAAGTCTCCGCCGAGGCTGGAAAATTGAAAAGTAAAAAGGGAAATGAAAAGAGGTAAAATGTATGTTTTTTTCGAGCATAGTTACTTTTTTTTATTTACACGTATAATGCGTATATATAGTTTACTTTGTATTTGTTTATGTTGCATAAATTGCTTATTTATATTTGTGAATGCGGCATAGATTCTACATGTATATTGCGGAGTTTTCAATAGTTTCTGCTTTTCCATTTTACACTTTGTAAACAGTTTCTTTGTTTATTATTCCGATGAGTAGTTTATTCTTTACTGAGTCTATTAACTATAAAAATCTGTTGTGTTCTATTTTAGTTTTGCATATTTATTTTCACTTTGTTTAGGGCTTTCGTTTATTTTTGGAATATTTTTGTGATAGCTTTAGGCTAAATACATACATAGTTTTAATGACTGGTGCTTCAGCGAGTAGCTTATTTATTATTATTTTATAAAGTAAAATTAGATTTTCGCTTAATTTTTTTTTTGTATTCTTTTGAAGTTTTATCGATTAATAAGAAGCTTCTAATTATGTACATTAACTGAAATGCTTTCGAGCATAACTTAATAGTTAAGATCACTGTATGCAAATGAAATGGCTTTTGCAGCGGGTTGGCTAGTAACTTGGCCAACCCATTCTGCCTGCCAAATTGTGCGCAAGATTTTCTTATATACACCTGCGTTTTACCTGCGCTTTTCCCGGTCGACAACCTCACGAACTAAATCCTAATTTATACAAAATGCTTTCGCTTGAATACACGTAACGTAGGAATATACAACTAGATTATGAATATTCAGGTTTGCCACGGTTTTCGTTTTCGGTAAGAGTTTAGGGGGCTTATTTTAATATCAAATTCTTTAAGCTGATGAACTGCTTCTGGTGCTTAATGTCAAGTTAATTATATATCAAAATTCGATTCGAAGTGGAATTTACCCACCCGGTAACTCTTTTCGAAAGCGAAAACCGAAACAGTCCCGATTAAATTAGATCGATCGCCAGCTCCTTAACTTCCTTCTCAACCCTTGTAAAAGTAATGCAGCTCGATATCCGGATCCGGCCTCGATTTTATGATGGTGCGGCCCAGAGTGCCGCACGTCTTGGCCGGATATCAGTGGTACCGCCTCAGACTCCCGTTGTTGTTGCCCACTGCGACGACTCCACCGCCACCATGATGGTTGTTGTTCGATAGAGTGGACACATTGTTGTTGTTGTTGTTGAAGGATCTGCGTCCGGTGGTGTTGCCGTGGATCAGGGCCATGCCCACTCCGTTCCTCAGGGGGAGGGCGGGTGGTGGTGGAGTGGGCGTGGGACTTGGTGGCAAGTCGTGATCCAAGGGTAGGGAGTAGTGGGAATTATTGTGGATATATCCCGGTTCCGACATCGCATCGCACGGCTTGGCATAGACACCACCGTAGTGGTGGTTGTGTCCCTGGCTCTGGTTGTGGTTGAAGTGGTCCTGGGTGAGTCGGATACCGTTGGCAAGTGGCTGGCTGTAGTGCGAGAGGGTGCTCTCCTGCACCACCGGCGGTCGGTGGCGCGGCAGCGAGGCGGCGTTCAGTGGCTTGCCACCGTTGCAGGTGAGCATCCGCATGTCCTGCTGTGAGTGGTGCATCTTGGAGGTTGGTGGTTGCTGCTGATTTTGAGGGTGCTGTCCGTTGTTGGTCATGTAGTGGATGTGGCTGAGCTGGGCGAAGGAGTTGGAGGCCTGGTCGACGGCACTGGGCACCTGGAGCTGCTGCACTGCACCGCTGGCGGTGCTGGCACCACCACCCCGACCCCGCAGCTGAGGCGGGGGTGGTGCTTCTAGCTATAGCTCGGTGACCGGAATCGGCCGACTGCTGCCGCCCATATAGGGATAGCCCCCGGCAGCCGGATGAACTCCACCGCATCCTGGCGGCGGTCTGGCCATGTACTCCTCGTCGGAGAAGGTCTTCTGGTACTCCCGCTCCTTCCTGCCCAGCGCCGAGTGTCCCTTCAGCATCTCCCTCATCCTTCGACGGCAGGTGTACAGAACCAAAGCCAAAGTGGTAATCAGAGCGGCACAGGCCACCACGAGGATGCCGATAATCGCCTGCTTGCTGGCCGCTCCACGGGCGCAGCCCAAGAGGGGTTCGGCCAACTGGGCCAGGGGCAAGTCCCTGAGGGTCGTCGGGTAGGCACACACCACCTGGGCGAACTGGCCACTGGCATTCCGGCTGACCAGGAGATGGTGCAGCCACAGCAGCCGGCAGTCGCACTCGAACGGATTCTCGGAGAGATCGAGGGTCTGCAGATCGGCCCAGGGCACCAGACCCTCGTCCAGGCTGCTCAACTGATTGGCCTTCAGCACCACCGTGCTGAGATGGGGTAATCCACCCAAGGCGATGGCGGGCAGCTCACTCAACTGCTTGTTGCTGGACAGATTCAGGTGCTCCAGATTCGAGTTCCCGCTGAAGGCGCCGCTCTCCACGCGCCTCAATCTCTGCGCTCCGGTCAGCTCCAGGTGCCTCAGCTCGCGGAGACCTGCGAAGGCTCCCGAGGAGATCACCTCGAAGTCGTTCTGGCCAATGTTCAGCTGCTCCAGCCTTCCCAGTTTCTGGAAGGCAGCAGTGGGTATCGCAGGCAGGCGATTATCCGACAGATCCAAGTATCGCAGGGCCTCCAAACCTTTGAGAGCTTCTCCAGAGATGTTGTGCAGGCCAGCTCCACGAAGATCCAAACGTGTCAACCCCTTGAGATCCTGGAAGGCTCCACCGGGAATGGTCATGAAGGAGTTGGTGCCCAGGTAGAGTTCCGCCAGGGAAGGCAACGCCTGGAAGGTTATTTCCCCCGGCACAGTGGTCAGGGTGTTGTCATCCAGGTAGAGAACCCTCAGGTTAACTAAACCATCCAAGGCATGCGGATCGATGTGGCTGATGCGGTTCTGGCCAAGATTCAGCTCGGCCAGCTTGCCCATGGGCGAAAAGGTGCGGTACTCCAGCTCGGCAATCAGGTTGCCCCGCAGATTCAAAACACTTATGGTGGACAGACCCTGGAAGGTCCTGTTGGACACCTGGCCAATCTTGTTGTGGTCCAGGTGCAGCTCCTGCAATTTGGCGTGGTACGCGAACGATCGCTCTGGTATGGTAACCATGTCGTTGAAGGACAGGTCCAGGAAGGTGAGCTGTGCGTAGAACTGCATGGAGGAGTCGATGGTCTTCAGCTTGTTGTTCTTGATCACCAGTCGCTGGATGGCCGGGTTCAATGCGATGGGCAGGACGTCCAGGGTTCCCTCGCCGCAATTGACCATCAGGGTGTCGTCGTCGCACTCGCAGCCATTCGGGCAGTTGGCCAGTCCCCGGGCCACTTGCATCGTGGCCAGAAAGACCAGGCAGAGGCTTAAAGCCTGGCCAAGATGGGGGGCCAACGACATGGTAATTGGCCGTCGTCTGCTCATTACACGCTCGCTGTCTTCTGGCTTTTGCCTCGCCACTCGCTGCTTCTCGTTTCTGGTCTCCTTTTCCACTACTAACCACGTTAACTACGTTCTGGCCAAGTTCGCCAATGGCTTTCCAGTCCAGACTCCGGCATTCGCCTGCAAACAGAAGCAAAAGGGAAAAGGTGCGGGGTTAGGTTGGCGTTGCTTTAAATTGATTTTCCATTAGAGTTCAAAATTGCTTGGCTTTTGGATTTCCATTGGATTTGGCAGCTGCAGAGCAATCGCATTGCCCCCGTCGAGAGTTAATCGGTAGTTTTCTGGATTACTCTGTACTTCTAAAATTCCCCCTCATTCCTTTCGAAAAAAAAAAAAAGAAGCAGTTGCCTCCATTCGACTGTCGGGCAGTAAACAAATGAAGACAATTTAAATGGCCACGGCCTGGACATTAGGAACGGAATTAGCGGATGGCTAAAAGCAAATGGAAGTTGTTGCAAGTTTCACTTTAACAGTTTGCCCGTCAGTCTGTTTCAGACTTAATGGCTTGCCAGCCAGTTGGCTCGAATCGGAACTCTAGGGTTGGGTTATCGATTAGACGGCAAAGGACGGTTGCCGATTGGCCTTGTGCAAGCTATTTCAGAAATCTGTGTTTTGTGGTTCTCTAAATGTTACTGTTGTAAGTTCTAGTTACATTTTACTGTGATGTAGAAAAAAATAAAAAACCCATTACAAGCATTGTATTATATTTCTAGAAAGCAGGGGAAGCTCTTTAATTATATGTTTAGGTATAGAATTCTGGCCTTCACTGGCAGATCCTTTAAAAACAAAGTCCCTGAAACGTTTTCAAAGTCGGCACACATGTCAGACAAAGGGGCCAACCCCAGCAACCCTTTGTGTCAACTGGCAGGTCCCCAAAGTCAGACCCTGGCCCCAAAACTGAACCCCTGTTTGAGGCCAACCCCCCCTATAGATACCGCTCCCCAATGGAAACCCGTACAGGCCAAAGATATGCCGCATAGTTGGGGCCGAACTTAAAAAACAACTTGCACTTTGTTTGCTTTGGGGACATTTATCAGTTTCGGAGGCTGAGGGGATGGAGGATGGAGGCTGGGATCTGGGGACGACTGGCAAAACAAAACTTAATTTAGCGCGGCAACTGCGAGAAGTTCAAGGATGGGGCCCAGAAAAAGGATATCGGCACTGGGCTCCCCAAACGGGCCATAAAATAAATAAAACAAAAGCGAAATTCTTTTTTCCTTTGTTGTTTTTTTTTCGAAGGGAGAGAGAAGGGAAAATGGGGGTAACAAAAGACAAAGGGATGTATCATCCCCCTTTTCATATTTTTCAACTTTACGCAGTGTGGGCGTGGCTGGGCCCCAAAGGCGCTATGAAAATAATCATAGATGTGGGTCAAAACTTCAGAGCGGCAGAGAGCTGTCTTCGTTCTGAAAATTCCGAGAAAAAAAGGATATAACTTGCGTCCTCTGAACGGGGCAACTCTCGCTTTTTATTATGTAAATATCACATAAACACCCGGGAGCCGCCATCATATGAAACAAGGCCGCAAAAAATGGCACTCATGGAGGGTCCTTCCTGACTTTATCCCGACTCCTCGTCATTATCATGCATATGCCATAAAGCAACTTGTTGAGACTGGGACTCCGCCTCGAAGAACAAACAACCGACAACATTTTCGGGCGAATAAAAACAAAACTGTGGAAGTTTTCCTTTGTGCGCAAGCACAGCTGCTTGGAATGCATATGGGAGATGAGATGGGAAATGGCAGGATGGGTTGGCTAAAATCATATTTAAATTGCTAAAATCCTGTTAAATGGCCAACGCGATACCGCAGGCCTGGTTTTCAATGAGCTCGCAGCCACGACCTGTCGAGAAGTTCACAAGTTATCAGTTGGCTTAGGTTTATTTTTCAGGTTCAGGTTTATTTTTCTGGCACCGAAGGCGGTGAGCTGGGATGGAAAATGGGGAGTGAAAAGTTTAAGCGAGCTCTTTCTCATTTTACAGAAAAATAGATGGCTCGTAAAGCACAAAAAGATGGGTTTTTATGGCTGCTTCTTGTAGGCATTTTATTTTATCTTGCCAAACCATTAAGCTTACAAAGCGGTTTTTAAATAATTATATTTTTTTTTCTTGTTGGAGAAAACATTTTTTCTCAATAAATATCGCGAGTGAGTTTTGTTGTTCAAATTGAATTATTAATAGGCTTGGGATGTTTTTTATAAAAACAAAGAACAATTTTTTCTATGAAACTATTCTTTTGATTAAAAGCAATGGGTCAACTTCCCCCAGGGCTTAGCTATTCAAATTGTCACCAACACAAAAGTTTCGCTCTTCCCCTTTTGGGCCTTTCAATCCCCGTCCATTGAAAGTATGCTCTTAATATTTTATGGTCTGGCGCTGAGATTTTATTTGGTAGCCTTTTTGGACATTTTTATTTGGTTTGCTGCTGTTGCTGAACTCATTTATTAGTTCCGCTCGTGTCCAACTTGCACTTTCTGACCCTCTCGGTCGCTCTCCCCTTCTCCTGACTATATCTTTTCGACCATTGTTGCAAAATGTTTGCCTGAGGGTTAAACTCTTTACAGTGGAAAAAATGTAATTGTGCACGAATGTCATACAATGAGAGTTTTCAAGGTAATTTAATTAATTTTTTGTACTGGAAAGTTAGTTTAGCTTGAAGTGAACATTCATATGTATCGAAATATAATTTCACAAACCTTTCCAATAGATGAAACATAAAGATTGCACAACTTCCCATCAATATTTAGCATTAAAGAGCTTAGAGGAATACTATTGAATCTAAAAATAGTAATGGTTTTTCCTTGTGTGGCTGGTGAGTCCAACAGCCTTGTGGCCATGGCCCAAAAAAAGGGGGCGGGGCAGTTAGGGGGGCGGTGGGTGGACAAACCTCTTTTTATTGTATCTGTCTGGTGCCGTTTTCTGTTCCGTCTTTTGTCGGTTTTTGGTCCCCGGATTTTGGTTTTGCTCTTGCCTTGGTCCAACGCTATGACTTCCGCTTCACTGCCCCGCCCACAACTCGACCGCCCCCTTTTAACACTTTCTGTTGTTGCTTTTTGTTTAGTCTAGAGATCTTTTTTTCCGTTTTGAAAATTTGCCAGCACACAACACAGGAAAAAAAAAGAAATCATTTGCCACAACTTTTCAGTTGCAGTTGGTGGAAATTGCTAAATAAATGCATGTTTCTGATTTAACGGCAGTGGAGGAGGGGAAATGGGAAATGGAAAATGGTGAGGGGTGGGGCATGTTGGCAAGTACAGTTGTGCCCGTGGCAACCTCACTGTTTCCCCCTTTTATCTGCGGCGGGCAAAAAGTTTGACGGTGCTTAAAAATAGCATCGGAATCGACTGGTCCATAATGGTTTCCAGGTTTCAGTTGGCCTGGCCCAGTTTACTTGCCTCGTTTTTTATTTACCGCGGCCAACAAAAAAACTTCCTCAACTCGAGCCATCAACGTCGGCAATAAACTTCAACTTTTGCCTGTTTGCCAAATGTTTAATATTTCAAAGTAACGCCAGCCAATATCCTAAAACCTTAAACCGAAAAACCCCCCAAAGACCCCTTTTCCCCACCTCCCCCCTTTTCCCCCTTTCCCCTCGGGCGTTATTTATATGACAATTTCGCTTGAGCGCGCGCTAAAATATCGCCGGCAATATTTTATGCTCAATGCCTTGGCTCATGTTTTGCCAACAGGCCCCCAAATCCTGCCACGCCCCTTCCCCTTTTCGCCGCCCCTCCTCTGTATGCTATGATAAACTTGGCAAATTTATCCTGCTTTGTGCCATACGTCTTTTGGCACAGTTTCCGCTCAAGACGTGTACCCCGAAAGCCCTGTATATTTGCACTATTTGCACAGTTTACAGTTTCAGTTTTTTAGCTGCGACTTGTTCGACTTGCAGATACTTTTTGTTTTGCAACTGCAAGATACTTTTTCCTGCCGACGCGGCCAGACCAAATATTTGCCATCGCACGGAGACAAAACAAAGACATGACAGCACCACGCACAGGCAGCTCCAAATTGGGAGCGTTATTCGGGGCAGCACCACCTCAGAACCACGGTGAAACGAACCACCTAAGCACCACCCCCACTAAACCACCCATCTACTTTACGAATTTGAAGGCTGCAACTGAAGCTGAAGGCTGTGTGCCAGTGAAAGTCGCCGCGGCAACAGCCAGTCGTCTGTGAAATAGAAAACGAAACAATAGATGGGTGGTTCCCGTATTGCGACTGAGTGGGTGAGTGGTTGAGTGGGTGAATGGGTGGGTGGGACGGCCAACGGCTTCCAGAGAGTGGCCGCCAGGGGGCGCTTGGCAATTGCGCATCGTCACACATGTTACTTCAATTTTCAGTAATGGTAATCGGGCACAAGTATGCCCAATCCCCTTCCAACTCCCCATTCCCCATTCCCCACTCCACATCCACCAGCAATCGAATCCAATTGAATCGGGCCTGGGCTTGGATTTCGATTCGGAATTTGGCGCACGAATTGAACGCTTTCTGGTTGCCTCCATCTGCAGCTGATTTGTGTTTATGAACCGCAAAAGCTACATGGATATGGAGTCGGTGCGGTGCGATTGGAAAGTGGCACTGTAATCAGGGCGGGAAAGCTAATTTCCGAGGGATTCGGGCAAGTGGGAATTCAAAATCACTTTCAAATAGCGAAAAGAACTTGCTGCGGGGGAAGAAAACATTAAAGAGGTGACCTCAATCCGGTCTATTATACTTCAATTACGACAAACCCCAAGATATGTAAGAGAATCATTGGTCAGTTTTTGATTTTTAAGGTTCACATACCATAAGTACATATTTCCTCAGGAGCATTATTACCCAATAGATATTCCCCGATATCATGTAGATTTCTCAAAAATTCCTGAGGTAATTCCACACCTAAAAGGAATTCCCCCACTTAGCGTTCCAAATGATATCCATTGCAAAGTTCAACATCCCGAAATGAGCGGTTAAAGAGGCGCCCCAGTGAGCTGGCTCATTTGTTGGCTCTGTATTTTCTCGGTGGCGAAAGGAAGGAAAGTCCCTCACCGGTAATCTCCGCCATCCGCCAAGAAAAAGCCACCAAAACAACAGGAGCAATGCGGTGCTTCGGATTCAAAAAGTATTTTATGGCTCCCTTGAACATTGAGACTAGGCGACGGCGACAGCAATGGAGACCGCGAGGCTCGAGGACACGGAGCATTCGGAGGATACGGAAGATAGGGAGGATGATGATGAAGAGGATGATGTCGACGACAAGCCAAGAATTTGGCAAAGTTGGAACTACGACGATGCTTTTATGGCATAATTCCTAGCACCTCCTCCGCCTTCCCCTCCATCTGTTTGTTTTTACAGCCCCGGCCAAAAAGTTGGCCCAAAGAGGCGGCAAGGGCGAGAACGAGAATTGGCAGTGCAAGAATGTAAAGAGTAATACCCAAAGCAGTCATAAAGTAAACCAAATATTTTACATATAAACGACCGCAAGCCGACGACGACGGCGAGGAGGTTTTTTCCTCGGCCCCAGACGACGTCGCCATTTTAGCCATAATTTTCTAGCCATCTCTTTGCCGTGGCTTTTCCATTGGCTTTCTGCCCAGAAGGCGGCGACCGCCGAAAGTAGGTAAAAAAGTTTCGCCCATCGACCTTGCCATCCAGAAATGCGCCCGCCCTTTTAGCACTTCCGCGTCTGGAAGTTTAAAGCCAAGACAAAGTTATGTGTGGCAGACAATAAATCCCGAGCTATTGATCCTTGCTATATGTCTTAAACAAATTTATACGGCAAGCGGAAAACTAACCCATATATCCCAGACTTATTCACGGATCTGCAGCTGAGTGGGGTGTGGCTTTTTTTGATAAACGCGCATATGGCGCCATTACAGCATGTCGAACATAAACTTCCCCAGCGACTGCAGATGGCGAGGCCCTCGAAGGGGGGATTCGGTTCCTGGGTTCCGGACTCGGGCTGTGGACCATTTAGCGACGAGGGCTTTAAAATTAAGGCGCGATAGTGGAGATTTTACTACAAACATGGCTTAGGCAAGTTGAGACATAAATTCTATGAACACAGAACGAAAATGGGCTGAGAGGAGGTGGCAGATTGGGGAGGAGACTCACTAAAGTTGCCAGAAAATTGTGCGTTTAAAAAAGTAGAAAGGGAGGAAAATAGAAAAAGAGGTAAGTTCAAGTTTGGGTAGTCAGAAGGAAGAAAGCTGATACATTTTCAATATGGAATTTAATAAAGTGGGTAGAGTTACATTTAAAGGAACGAGAAAAATTAAAGAAAAGCTAGATAGTTTAAAAGTATTTAGTAATAACTTGCATAAATAATATTTGCGTTAGATTTTAATTATTTTAAATAAATTTTTTATAATAGTTATTTGAGCCTCTGCAATTTTATTTATGTGTCCAGAAACCTAAGAGTATAAGGATTCCAAGAAAGCTTCTCAAACTCAATTTTTCCAATGATTGAAAGCGCAATATATTTGCTTAGACTAAAACTTCTAAAGGTAAGTTAAAGGATCTCATTCCGTTTCCTCCATTATAACCAGAATTTTCCTTTTGACTTTGTTTGCTAAGGTCTTAAGACCTAAAGTGAGCCTCGTAACTCTAGACCCTACATCCTTTTGGTCGAACTCTCATTTCAAGTGCCGAAAAGTTTGCCGAGCTCTAAGCCAAAGCAAATTAAATTGCCATTGCCCAAGCAAATGATTTTTTCTGCTGCTGCCGCTTTTGCCTCTTTTCTTCTTTGGATGGGATAAAGTTAGCCAACTTTCGCCATCATTTCTGGTGCCGCTTATCGACAAAAGTCAGCAAACAGATCGGATTTGTATTTAAATTAAGCATTAAATAGTAAAAAGGTAAAGGGCGCTAAATGAAAACGAGCCAACTTGGTAGGGTCTCCAAAATCTTTGCACTTAAAAAAATATCGTAAGTTATACAACTTTTTAGAATTTAAGAATAAATCCGAAAAAATGAGAACTAGTTTCAATTTTATTTACCTCAACTTTACTTTTATTTATCTAAATTTGTTGAAAAGGAAAATCTTTACTTGTTATTATAGTTCCAAATTTAACTGTTCTGTTCAAATAGTATATATTTTTTTTTAAGCCTTGGAAATTTAAAATTGTTTTGTGTATAGGATTTGGAGCAACGAAGTGGAGGGACAGCTTTAGCGCCTTACAACGGCATTTGCTGACAGGCATTAGGAGGACTCGACGCTACAATGCCTCCCCCGCTCATCCCCATTGTTGCTGACTCAACAAGGAGATGGGCTTTGGATGGAGGTGGTGCCACCGGGTGGTGGGTTGTGGGTGGTGGGTAGTGCATACCTGCAACTGGACTTAGTGGCCTGGACAGCAGCGCTTCCGCTTCCATGTCGTGGGCCATAAATCTTTCGCAAAATCGCGGCTAGGCGCAAAGTGCACCGCAAAATGGTGAAAATTGCACGGCAAGGATGTAACAAAAAGGGAAAGGAAGTGCAGGAAAGACAGGGACAGCCAGAGAATGAGAGCGAGACAAGGATCTAAGCGGGCAGCTTACACTGCTCCACTCGGTTTGGGGTTAACTGGCGCTCAGTTTCGCTCGGGTTTAGTTGGCTGTGCGTAAATTTAGTGCCCTGGAAATTTAGTTTCACAGTTGCGGTGATTTACTTGGCCGGCGCTGTACAGTGGGGCAATGGTGTTGGTTATATAAATAAATATTTTTAACTCCTCAAAAGGCTATGTTGTTCTTTTAATAAGAAATCTACACAAGGGAATATAGCTAGTTTACGTTTTCTGATCCTAATAAGAGTAATAGTTCTCGGATCTTTATTCAGATTTATTTCACTTATAAAATTTTAAATCCATTACAATGGTTTCTCATCCCACGGTGCATTTAAAATGTTCCATATTGTTTGCATTTGCTTTTAAATTTCCACGCTCAACTTTGTACGGTGAGGTACAAAAAGTATAAAATAAGTCTGAACTTTTTGCCTACTGCCCTCTGCAGCTGCAGCTGCCTCACTTCTTGCCCCACCGGCGTTGCGTTCCCCGCTGAATTTAACATGAGGCAAGGCCGTTGGGGCGGGGGTCTCGGTGGGCGGAAAAGCGGAGGGCAGCGTCACATGTGTGCAGAGTTCTACGTGGCAGAAAACGATGGTGAAGGGGGTGGAAAGGGAAAAGGGGCAGCGTGGTTTTTTGCTTTAAGCAGCGCCATTGTTTATGCTCCGAACTCAAACCAAGTGGGAACGAGAAAGAGATAAATCAACTGAGAAAAAAATGGATATAACTTAGAGGTAAAAAAAAAATATATTAAAAATACATACATTAAATTGTATTTAGTAGCTCTCAAATGCATTAAGTTCGATTTCTATGCTTGACATGGTACAACAACTAATTTTTACAACAATGTGATTTCAAACTGGATAGCTCTTTTCTTTAAGTGCAAGGACGGCCAGAGCTAACCAGACTCATTTAAAGAGAGACCCCGAGACAAGAGTTAAGTGCGATGGCGAAATTTATGCGAAGAATGCAGCAGCAATATGTGCATCGGCAACGGCAACAGCAGCGGCTGCAACATTGCAACACGGCAGCAACATCAAGTGAACCACATGGTCGGCAAGCATTTTTCTTCGTCCTGTTTGTTTTTGGCCTCCCGTGCTGCTTGCCACTACCCAAAAAAGGACCAACAAGGGAGCAGGACGATATTTTTCCTCATTTTTTCCTGGCCGTTGAATAATGTTTAACGTGTGTATGTGTGTGTGTGGGGGTGTGTGTGTGTTGGAGACAGGAAAAGTATTTGCGAGTGAAAAGTCTGCAGTTGCCTGTGTGATGTGTGAATAAGTAAGCTTTGTAAGAAGTTTTTCATTTCCCGCTTTTTCCTCTTTGTCTGCCGCTCATCTCTCATTCGCCACCCTTCTCGGCAATTTTTCAGTTTCTCCATTGTTCCAAAAGGAAAAGTGTGAGCGGGGGCTCGGCGGCTAGGAATACGGAAACTTAATAAGATTTTAATTGAAGCGCAAGAATTTAATTAATTTAATTATGAATACATAAGCCGAAGACGGCCAGAGGAATGATATATGTGTGAGGAGAAGTCGCAGAACGCAAAAAATGTTGGCCGCCAAGGAATGCAATAAAGTAGCAGATTTGATTAAATCATTTAAGATTTTCGAGACAACTCGAAAGGGTGGATTTGTAAAAGAACATTTTGAAAGATGAACTTAAGAACAGAACAGCAGGTATAAAGAATTTTCATTAAAAAACCAATACAATACTTTGGACTATATACTACTATATATCATGTGTACGTAAATACGCCATTATTGCTTATCGCATTTAAAGTACTATCGGTATTGTAAACACTTCGCTTAAAAGTCACGTTCTGAAACTGTTTTGTCAGCTAAATTTTCTGCGCGAGCGTTTCAGGCGCTGTTTTAAACGCATGGCTCAGTATATTTTTTTGGCGCGTTTCAGGTTTCCATGGAAAAAAATTAATGAACTTCCGCATTCTGAATGGACTGAACGAGTGCATTGGCCTCGGCCAAAGAATTGCGTGACAATTATGTTGCACATGCCAGGGTGTCTACTGTTGTCTAGTTAGAGCAGCAAACGCGTCATTCCCTGACTTAATTAAAACCAGACTTTTTGCCGGACGGAGAGTCATTAATTTAATTACTGCTTTCAATTAAATGCGAACGAGAGTCGTCCTCAAAGGCAGCTTTAGCTGCATAAATCAATTGATTTGGCTCGCATGTCTTTGGATATCAGCGTCATTGAGCTTGATTCATTCATTTGAACACTTGTACATCTGTTCGCCCATGTTCGTTTATCAATTATTGCTTTTCGGAAGGGGAAAATCAACAGCGTTTTACCCAGCACAGTTGACCGACTTTGAGTTATTGTTGCTGTGCGCAGCTTGTTTTGTTTGATTTTCATTAAGTCTTGCCCCTTTTGCAGTTTTCAGATCGCGTCGCAAGTTGCCAGTTGCAAGTTGCTGCTGGCAGTTGCTAGTTGCCAGTTGCCGGTTGCTGTTGCAATTACTTGCGTCATTAAACCGGCGACCATTCAGCCCCGAGTTCTTGAGTTCGGGCTCAAGTTCTCCCCGGGTCATTCCCCTGATCCCTTGGGTGATTTATATTACTTTGCCAAGTTTTCAGAGTCGCCAAAGATTTTCAATTGAGTTGCCCGCCCTGTTTTGCCAACATTAACAACTTGCAATTAGTGTGCATATGTTGTTGCTATTGCCGACCCAAAGTTGTTCTGGTTAACCCCAAAAAGGCACGTAAGTTTCGAAGTCAAAGTCTGTATGGTTGGGAAAAACTTGGAAAAGTTGTGTTTGATTGCTTTGAAAAATAAAATGCAATACAGAGGATTGGGTTTCTATACACTGAATAACTTTAATAAGCTGCCTTTAAGAAGACCAATTAAAGAGTTAAATTTAGAAACAAATTTCCAAAGTCTATTTAATTTAACAGAATTTTAGCAATTTTAAATAAAATCATATCTTGAACCAATGTATTCATAATTAATGAAAACTTTTCTATTTATATAATATTAAATTGATTTTGTCTCTTTTAATACCATTTTAAATCAACAGAATGAGTAAACGAGTATGTTCTACTTATTTAATTCCATTTAAAATCAACAGAATGAGTAAACGAGTCTGATTTACTTTTTGTATCATATTAATTCAATCGGCTTAATTTATAAGCCCCTTTAACATAACAAATCCTAACCGTAATCCTCAAATTTCAATGCAGTAGCAAAAAACCAAACTGAATCCGAAACCCGCAAAGAAAACAAAAACGCACTGGCGACAAAAACCGCGTGAATGCAAAATCGTCACAGAGCGCGATTTAAACCGCAGTGCGACAGCATAGACGTAGATTGCAATTGGAAATGGAATGGGGACAAAGAGACTGAGGATTGACAGGGAGCTGTCCCCATTTAATTGTTGTATTTAGCAGAAAATGAAATGAAATAAGTGACAACATCAATGCGAATTAAAATTATTGTCAATGGTGCTGTAATGCAATCAGTTTCGATTTGATTACCTTTAATTGACTTTTCAGCACTGTTGAACCAGCGACAGCGACGTCGGCAGAGGCAGCAAAAATGCTGTCAGCGTCATCAGCATTTAACACTTTTTGCCGCTGCTCATTAACAATTCAAACTGTGTGCTTTTGACCCACTCCGCCTAGTGGCTTAATTTATTTTATTAAATTCAATTCCAATGCCGGAACTTGCTGTCAAACATATTGTTGATGGAGGGCCTGCAACGAAAATAATGTGCAAAAAACCATAAATTATTTAATCCAGCTGCAGCAGCATCGTAAATTTTTAATAATATTGCAAAGAGGTTTGCATGTCGGCAATTTATGATTTGCTTAAAATATTCATTTAAATGTATTCCAAGTGGAATCCCTCTGGAAACAGCCTGTTTTTATAATATCCATATTTTTTCACAGATTTATTTTCGCTCACATTGGTGGCAATTTTCTTTTTTAATTTGAATTTTAATTATTTATTTATGTTAATGCCTTAATGGTTCCATTGAACGATGATACTCATTTTCCATATTTCCCAAAACACTTGATTCCACTTTGTATCATGCATTAATTCGATTTTTTCTTGTAATCCAATCCGACTTCACCTCCCATCCGATTTAGCCTAGATAAACTCTAGATAATTATTTGATATTCAATTACTCAAAAGGCAATTTTTCATTTGAATAGGTTCGACCTGGCGTAAAAAAGATTTTAACAAATTGTTCGGGCTTAATTAATGAATCGTTTGCTGTGCAATTTCGCTGTGCAACTGAAATATTTCCGCAATTTAATATGCTGGAAAAGAAGCCTCTGAGGTGAAGCAGCATAAAGCAAATTTTCGGTCTGAGCCGCAGCAGAAAAATATACTCGTATATCTGAAAATGTGGAAAAGCGTAAAAGGAAAAATGCAAAGTGCCGAGCCTCGCCTATTGCCACTGGGAACTGTCCCTTGTCTGCGGCCCCGGAATTCCCCCGACTCCCGACTCCCGATCCTTTTCTCCTGGTTCGGGCTGTGTCCCTTGTCTTTTGGGCTGCTGCTGGCCCCATACATGGCAAGTGTTGTAAGTATGTGCTTAAATACGCATTTATTCATACAAATATGGCCAGAAGGCGTCTGCGGCAACCGCAGAAAGCATCGGCTTTAGCAGCATGAGTAGCAGCAGTTGGAGTAGCAGCCGGCAAAACAATAAAAGCAACTTGCGAATGCTTGGCTTAAACTCTCAGTCGAATATCGTATTTCCTATGGTTGATATATACTTTTATATTTGATTCATAATTTCATGTTTTAGATTTTCATGATAGAAATAATGGAATATAAGATAAGTGTTTAAATTTAAACTTTACTATCGGAAATAAATTAGTTGTAATATAATATAAGAATTAATTCGTTTTTAATGTCATTTCTTTTGTGGAATGAGACCAAAATCTGATGGAATTATTATTTGAAATAATGCTTTATATCTAAATTAAAAAACATATATTTTCCTTAATTTAAGTATCCTTCATTTGGAATACCCTTTGCTACCCTGTGGTCACTCGGAATGGCAAAACGCAGAGCGAACGAATTTCCATGTCGTCGTCGTTGTCGTTGTCGTGGTTGTTGCTCGTTAGTTGCGCATCTGATTTGCCCGCCGAGGCAAGAGCCATGGGTGGGTAAGGAGGCGAAGGGGGAGGGTGGGTTACTGGGGGAGGTAGTGGGGGGCCACAGGATGCGGACCCAACGCCGGACCCCTGGATGGCAGCCCCCGGGCGCCTTGGCCACGCGAACATGGCGCAAATGTGACAAATATGGTCATGAAGTGTGCAAGTGACAAGTCCAACATACTTACAAATTTTCATGAGGACCCACAAAACCCGCTGGCTGAGGGCAAGAGCGGAATTCCTCTGCGTTTTCAAATATATGTTAATGATGCCGAAGGAGGGGAAGGTGGCGGGGGTGGGGCAGAAAATGGGAAGGGGGCTGGGGGAGCACAATGATTTCCAGTTTTTCTCCTCGGCATTTTCCCTGTTTAGTTGGCCAAACGTATTTCCTGTCTTCCCGCCGGTTACCCAACACCTCTTCAACTGTTTTTATTTTAACGATTTTCGCCCGTTTCTTTTGCAGCCTTTTGTTCGGCAAATAAAAAACTGATTTGAATATGTGCAAACTAATGCCGCTGTTGATGAGCTGGCGCTTTTTTTCGCCAGCTCGCTCCGCAAATTAAATTTCAATTTCAATTTTCAACGGAAGCGGTTTGAACAGGGATTTCTTTCTTTCATTCTTCGGGTCTAATGTGATTTAGATAGCTTTGGGGTTTTAATTGGCAAACCCCAGCACAAGAAAAAGAAAACGATGTTTCTTGAGTGGAGGAAATGTTGCTGTAAAGCTCGTTTTCCATTGATTGTGGGAAATTTTTGGAAATGGTATCTCATTATTGGGATACATTTTACATTACAGTTGCAGTTATTAAAAATGTATTCCACATGTTACCTTGCTTAAGAAAAATCCTTCAATAAATTCACGGGCTAATATCTTTATTCCAATCTGTTCTCTTTTCCCACAATGATTAATCGATTGACTTGTCGCAATCCTATATAATCCCAGCAGGAAATGCGTGTCTCAGTTCCAAACGAGAACATCTTTAAAGGGTAAGAATAAACGGCAAGAGAATCAGTCATCTCTCGCTGCATCCTCATGGCTTATATGTCCATTTTCCAGCCTCGGACAGGAAATGACATCGAGCTGACTGAGCAAACAAGAAATCAAACAACTTGCGAGGCAGCAAAAACAAGGAGCAACACCAGCCAAGATTTCCAGGCATGGTCAACAGCAATCAACGTTGCATGCCACATGCAACGGGCTCCTAAAAATCAGACGGCGAAGTTTTCCGTTCCGAAAACTCATTTAAAATGGGTATACGCATCGAAAAGATGGGGGGTTTTAAAGTACTTTCCTACACAGAGAATAAATTAGCATGTTTAATTTTATTGATTTTTTCCTCAGCTGCTCAAAAAAAATTTTTTTTTGTTATGTTTCAAAGGAAACTAAAAGGAAAATAACTTTTCGAATAAGAATATTGATTATTATTAGCTTTAGATGGCTATCTTCCAGATTTTCTTCCCTTTTTTTTTTAATTTGAGTTTGATTTTTCTTAAGAAAATCCATAAGTATAAGCAAGCATTAAATTTTCCATGTGTACCCACGCACTTAGTGTGTCTCCCTCTCGTTGAAACTCTAAACAACAAAATCCGTCACGAAAATTACATAATTACCTGCAATAAATTGTAATTACGGACTTTGGTAACATTTTGCTTAGATAAACGCTTTTTCATGTCGCTGTCTGGGGGCTCTGTTTGCTTTTGTTTTGGTCTCTTTTTCCTTTTCCATTTCGGTTTCATTTTGCTTCAGACCGGCGACATTGACTTTGCTTCGTCCGCTGGCATAAATTAGACTAAGCAATTACAACAAACCGACAGACAGACAGACAGACTGAGGTGACAATGTCAAGGGGGGCGGAACCGAGAGGGGAGATTGGGGACTGCACGTTTTTGGATCCACAAAATAGCTCAGTACATGTTATCCAACGGCCCCAGGCACTAAAGTCATTTATACCGATTTGTGGGTGGTCAGAGATTCGGTAAGCGGCAAGGACAAGGGAAATCATGCCCAGAGGAGCAGCAAGTGGAATAAATCTGTGTAAATTTATAATTTAATTTCCACGGGAGTGGTGTCCTCGAAGTCGGCGCTCAGACAGTACTAAACCCCATTTGATCTGGATAAAATCAAGGCATCTCAGCATCAAAGTTTTACCCAGCCCCAAATGAATCATGCATTGGATCGAATGCCAAATTATAGCACTATGCCACAAGAGTGGCTGAGGAAAATATACATTTGACAAATTGAGTTGAAATCGATAAATAATAATTGAGGCGTGCAGAGTGTGCAGAGGCCAGAAATCCGAAAACCGAAAACCGAAAACGACCGTAGATTGAAGATATACGATGGGGGACGACGAAAGCGAGGTAGACACTATGTCTCGGGTTACCCATAAAAGCAATTTCAATAAATAAACAAATTGGGTCAATGCAATCGACAACGCACAGAGAGAGAAACACAGGCACACAAATTCTGCAACGAAAACTAGCTGCAAAACTGTTTGTGACCGACCAGATTTGCTTATTTTGGGCCTCATTAGAGTGACCCACTGAGCCACCCACCCACTTTGCTCCATTTATTATGAACATAAAGGCGGAGCGGAAAAAAAAAGCCATTTGGTCAGCTATTTCGAAGGAATTATGCATCCAAAAAATGTTGACCGTAAACTAGTTTTTGGCTCTTTTGGTCAGCTGCACATTAAAGTTGTTTGGGGCTCCAGATTTGCATAATTTAACAAAAACATGCAGACGAAAAATGTCGAGTAATTAACTTTGAACCATATAAATCTACGCTTAACATTTCCTACACAACAATCTATTTCATTGGGAGCTCACAAACCAATTCACGAACGAAATTATAAATGCAAAATCAATGGAAAATAAATGCGCATAACGTTTAGCGTAATTACGGATCGGCAGCCAATGCAAATCCTCCAAATGTATCTGTTTAAGCATGCATCTATCTATACTATATAAATTTCAACTGAGGAATGTGTTTTCCTTGATAAGCTGGCGAAGTGAATTTTATAAAAATTTATGGCTAAGGTTAATTGGGTGCTGATGTCTGTGCGTTCAACAAGACCGAAGCGATGACATAATGATCTGTCTTTATATATAGACACACATTTTAATCTGTTTTCATTTCTGGTTTCACCTATCGCAGATTCCCCAGAAATCATGCATATTCTTTGGGATCCCAAAGTGTGCTGTCGTTTAACAATGATTAATTTTGGCCTTAAACTTTTGTTCAGGTGACAAAAAACAATGAAAATTTGCATGCTGCTTTAGTCAAAATTCGCATAAAATCCGCTTTGCATATTTTAAACTGGTCAGAGATGGAAAAAAGATGATAATTTGTTACCGGATTTATTTAAGATATATTAATGGATATAAAATTATTAAAAATTTGTTGAAATTTATTTTCTTTAAGTACCTATATTCCTTTACGTAGTGTTTTATAATCCAACGCTGGTTAGCTATTTAATATTTTTAAGTAAGATCTTTAACTTTTAGGACTCCAGAATGGTGCTCGATATTTTTGCAAGTCATATGTGATTTAGGCTAATTATACCCCCTATTATTGCTAAGCCCCAAATGAGTTGGGCTTATCAGCGGATTTTCATTTCCTCTGAGCCTAAGTTTTTTGTCTGATATAATCTTCCGCTTCGTTAATGTCCGCAGCCTGGCATGGCATAACTTTTATTTGCAGGCCATTAAACATTTAGGACCACGCCCCTTAATGTCACTAAAAGCGCTGTTTGCCCGTCCAAGGGAGCTTTGCATAAATCGATCTGAGGTCTGAGCCTGTCTCCGGCTATTTACTTATTTATCACAATGACCCAGCCCTATTCCCAGACCATTTTCCCTTCCTTCAAGAAGACCACACACAGCGTAATAGTTCCCGAGTTCGTCTTTTCAGGCTTTGTGTTTTCTTATTTTTTTTTTTATTTTTTTTTTTGCGGTCCTCAGGCTGGTCCTCCATTATGCCTCTGTTTGCCTTGATAATGTTTCCAGGGGGGAAATGGCGAACTCCTCAAGTTGGTCAAGACATCGCTGCCTTTTTGTCATTTCAGTTGTGTTTACTAAGCGGAAACACGAAAAAATAAATATATGGCGGCGTGGTAGTGGGTATTTATATATATTTACACACCTCCCCCATATTCACTAAAAGAAGGCCTAGTTCTGACTTTCGACTCCTGACTGCCGACTGCCGACTTCCCACTGCTCCTAAGCAAATAATTTATTTATGGGCTTGTTTACTTGTTCCGGCTCGGGATCTGCGTCGGCTTCTTTTGTCATGTTTGCCAAGGGCTTAGTAGGTGGCAGTTCTCGAATTCGCTTTATAAATAAGAAATCAATTGATTTTATTTACAACTCTTAAGGCGCTTAGCCATTCCGGCTTTGCTTTTCGGAAATTGAACCACTCTATGATAAAGCGAAGTCGGATCTACATAAATATTGTTTCAGCGAGCCAATAAACACAACGCTGCTCTTTCGCTTTAATAAAATGTTTACTTTCGTTTCTGCTGCATTTGCAATCGCAGTTGCCATTCGAACAACCCAATATCGGCTGGTTGAAAATGTTTATGCCGGCTTTCTGGGAAGTGTTGAAAATTTATCTGCCGGGCTATGCAAATTTTTCCGCTTTTATTTTCCACGTTTAGGTTGGCTGCAGCTCGGGCTTTGCACCACCACCACAGAAAGGGTGAAAAACAGCAGCCGAGCAGCCGAGTTTTCCATTAGCAAATGCAACCACAAAAGCTCGGCAGTACGTATATAGTATCTCTGCCCTGCCCTTTATCTCCATATCTCCACATCTCGACTGCTCTCGGAATCTCTCGCTCTACTAATTCCGAACCAATAATTTGCACTTAACTGCCAGAGTTCTGGCTTTTCTGGTCCCCCCCACCTCCAGCTTTCAGTTACTTTCATACAAAATTCCCTTTCATAAAACATTTTTTTTCTTTTTTGTCTGCTTTTGGCCTGTTCCGCTGACAAATTCTGGCAGAAAGTTTGTGTTCGAGGGCTTAGCTTTATGTGCTTGACTCGGGAGCCAGTTGAATGCATTCGATGGATGCGGAAAGCCAGCTGATGGAAGTCTATCGGGCAGAGAGCGCGAATCGAAGCCAAAGTTCGGGCTTCTTTATATTTACATTTCCCACTGATGGGCCAGGAAGAGCGAACACAGCTAGGATTTCCGTGGCCATGGCTAACGGCTCTGCCATCCATCGGCCATCCTGCCCTATTTTTGCCCCAACACCACACACAAGTTATTATTTACTCTGACAATAGTGGAGTGTTCGGGGAACAGGAAGGATGTATAGTGGAGCTCCTCCAGCTCCAGTTTGCCACTCAATTGACGCTCGATGCAGACTGATGCCCTTCCTCCTCCCCCCGAATTTCCCCTGGGCTGTTGTCGGCCTGCCAAGTGTTGTCGTGTTGACTTGGCTCCCCAAACTGACTTCACTTCACTCCACTCCACATTCTCGCTCCTTTTCGTGTGGCCCATGCTTTTCCATTTTAGTTTTCCACTTGATAGTTCTCCCAAGCCCAGAGGGCTGTTCTAAGTTGCTTTTATGTATAATTTCAACTTCCAGAGGACAAACATCTTGGGAATCGGACATCAATAAGTCAAGAGATCAAATTATTTCAACAAGATAAAAAAAAAACTGTTTTAAATTAAAAACTCTAAAATTGTTTTTCCTTTTATTTAGTTAGGATGATCTCAAATTTTAACCCTTATTAAGTAAATTAATTTGAGGTTTTCTCTCTTCAACTATTTTCAAAAGGTTAATTACCATTTTACCATGTTTTTAATATTTCAGATTAAACAGTTTTTTTTTTTTTGTGTACCTAAAACCTCGTACTTCAATCATTCTCAACTTCTCAATTCCCCCAACTTTTTGCACTGGTGTTCCCTAGAACTTGGCTCTGTTTATTTTTTTAAGGACACTCCCCCATTTCGGGTTTAAATAATGGTTACTTTTTGATTTCAACCCATAATTCAAAGCCAAACGGCAGAAATCGAAGTTGGGGTGGGCAAACGTATCTGGCCATCCGGAGAATCGGAGCCAACAAAGTGCTTTCCAAGGCCGGAGGGAAGTTGTATCTGCTAGTTGCTCGAGCTATCTGTATCTGTCGGTTTCGTTCGCTCCATCGAGTGGCGCTACGTTGACCATTTTTGGGTGGCCCCACCAACGTTGAAGTTGAAGCAGTTGGGGGGGGAGGAGGGGGCAGGCTCCACAGTCTATAGACCATAGATTCTGTAGCATGGTAGCTGCCAGCACGCGTTGATGCCGTTGTTGTCTGTTGGCCATAAAAAGTCAGACAAGTTCCAGGGCGACGCGTTGCCATTGCGACTTGTGATCGTTTTTTTTTCCCCCATTTTTTGTGGTGTTTTGCCTCTCTGGCTTGTCAAACGTAGCTGTTAGATACAATTACAGTTAGCTGCAGATAGCCGGAGTAGCTATGCGAACGGCGGCACTCGTTTGAAGTCCGCTCGAGCGCCTCCAGGTACGTATCTTCATCTCACATCTCGCATCTCCATCTTTGCCTTAGTCATGTGCGGTCGCCAAAAGTTATCGGATACCAGACGAGACTTTTCGATTTGCCATTGTCTCAATCTCAAGTGCAAAGATTTCCGTCCTCCTCACAGATGGAATCTGCATCTGGGCATCTGAGCATGTGGAATTCGCCACATATCTAGTTGGCCGAGAGGCGTGTGAATCATCGGATACGCTCGTATGGCCATTGGCAACTGGCAACTGGCCACTGGCAACTGGCCATTAAAGTGCGACAAGTGTTTCGGTCCGGTGGAAAATTGCATAATTGCCATGTTGGGGATAATTGCCGGCGATGAATCATCCCACAGATCGCTGGCATCGAAATCAAAATACGTGGACGCGAAGAACTGGTTGCGGATTAATGGGCTTCGATCAAAGGGGCGGTTCCAGTTTTCGGCATAATTATTATGTATATCGAATGTTTAGTGAAGACATGAGGAAAGTTAAGGGTTTCTCTGCTCTGTTAACTTGCTCCACTTAAAAGAAATTGTTGCCACACTTAAAGATCAAGATAGAATACGGAAAAAAAACATTTACTTTGTTACTTTAATTTTTCTAAAATGGTATAAAAATCACAATTTTATTTTATCCAATTTATATGAAGTTACGCATCATGTTTTTATAATCTAGCTTATTCCCTCTCCTGTAAAAAATATTTTCTTTTCTGTGACTGTGTTTTCATGTAACTTGGGTAACCAAAATCGATTCGGTAAACACAACTGAAACTGAAACAAGCCAACATTCTAGGATACCCATAGCCTCCCCCAAAGGCGCCCAGAAAAGCAATTAAAGATTAAAGACTTGTAGAGAAAAAGGAAAGCAGAGTCGGTCAGTGGAAATGGATGACCAGCACGTGTTAAGCTTATTAGGAACCTTGATTTCTCTGGCAACTTGGAGCTTCCTTAGACCTTCCGGGCGAACTCTTTGCAGCCAAAAATCAAGACATAAATCCTGGTCTCAAAACACACAGCTGGGCAGCAGAAATGGCAACAACTAATAACCAATAAAAAGTCTTAAGCCATCTTAAGCTCATAAATGTTATTTTCAAATACAGAAATAACCATGCCACTGAGTTTCTCTGAGGTTAAGGGGCAGTGAGTTCGTTCTAGGGTCATAAAATAATCCAACTACGTGTGTGTGTGTGTGTGTGTGTGTGCAAGTGTGAGTGGCCCCAAAGGAAGCCATTCGAGTTGAAAAGCCCTTTTAATAAGCATTTTGGCCAGACTCTGGCTGGTAAAATAAAAATAAAAATACAAGTAAAAATAAAATTGTAAGCTTGCATTCGAGCGAGTGGCAACAAGTGGAAAACGGGGGGCTGATGGAGTGTGGCAGGGTTAAGGAGAAACCACTTCAGCTGATGTTTGAGTGAATGAAGTCGAAAGATGAGCAGCAGCAAGAGCCCCAGCCACTGATTGGCAGCAGAAAGAGACGGCTTTGCCGGGGGAGAAAGAGAGGGGAGAACGCCGCTGAACGGGCTGTAAAATAGAGCAACAGTCGGCGGCAACAGTTGTTGCCTCAGAGCTGCGGTCATGTTGCATGTTCAAGATGACAGCCTGGCTGCCGGGCAGCGAGGGTTGGCTTAACAGTTTAAAAAATAATACAAATGTTTGAAAAGGTACAATAACTAAGTTTTAACAAAGGTTTCTTCGGGAAAAAAGTATGTAATGTATTTTCATATCAAATTAAGCAACGAAATAATGTATTGAAGAGGAAAATATGTATAACCTTATTCATACTTAATGAAGTAAAGACACACAATTAAACCAGTTTTAATGTTTATGAATATAAACATTAGCTCTAGCTTGGAATCTATTCAGCTTTTAAAAAATAGCTTCATCAATTGAAAAATAATAAATTTTAATTGAAAGCTAAATTGTTCTTAATTTATTCAATCAATTGAATACAATAAAGGTGTCAAGGCAATTTTATTTAATTTCTAAATGCATACCTGAATCTCAGAGCGAATTCTTGTTTATGTAATATAGTTTTTATAAGCAATTACAAATGAAAAGGCTTGTTCATTCTCTACGGTCAGAACTCGTAAAACAACCCGCTTATCAATTTAACTCACGGCTGGCAGACAGGCAGTCAGAGCTGAGGAGTCGAGCCCGGCCGGCTGGCAAAACGCTGCAATGCAGTTGAACTTTTAATTTGATGAATGATATACATTTGTCTCGAGTGCGAGCCAATCCCCCCGCGGTTGCCCCGCCACCCTCCCTCCTTGCCTCCTTAACCCTCCCGTGGGCCTTGGCCTGCCACAGAGATTGCCGCAAGTCGGCCGGTAATTGTTGTGGATTGCAGCTGGGAGAGGACAGGGTCCGAGGAGTCCGAAGACCGATCGCCTGGAAATATTTGCACAGACGAGTTGGGACCCCTTCATACACACACACACACACACACTCGCACATACATCAGCTCCGGCTGATCTGGATCTCGACTCGACTTGGGCTATATAATTTTGCTTAGCTGCAATTATGAGATGTGCCGGGCTGATCTTGAGCTGAAAGCCAGCAGAAGAGGGGTGCACACACACTCACACACTCAAGCACACACACATTGAGGGGCAGAAGAAACCTGAACTCCACCGGAAGCTTCGTCTTCTGTGCGCGGGTCTTTTGTGAATCAAAAGCAGAGCAGAGGCAGCAAAAAGTCGGCAGAGAAGAATAACTCGTTCTTACGGTTATCTGTTGGTTTTACAAGTGCCTCGAGTGCTGCAGAAGAAGAAGAAGAAGAATACCCCTGCACCATTCTTCGTGCGTCTGGCAGATGCCAACATACAACATCCAACATCCTTAATTATGACAATCATCCCAGCTTGATGTTCATTTCTTGACTTGGTTTTGTTTTCTCCCCGTTTGCTGATCTCCGATCCAGATCGGTTGTATCCGCCAAGTGTGTTTGTGTTGCCATGGGGTCACTTCTTCTCGATACAATCACTATGGGAGAAGGCGAAAAGGAGATCGCAGTAAGAGATCTTTGGCACAGTTTTCGAAAAACACTTCGGAATGCCGTGCACTGGGGGTTGAATCGCTGCCAGGATGGGAACCAAGTGGGGGAGATCGTTTCACTCGAGGTAGGGAGCGTGAGAGCTTTGTTCTTTTTCAGCCAGTCAGTCGGTGTTCTTATGACGATTCCGGGTGATTCGGATCGGATCGGTTGAAAGTTATGGCTGGTCGCGGAAGATATAATTATTGCCAACGAATATTTCATTCATTGTTTATGTCTTTCTTTTGCAAGGGTATGCCATTATTTTAGGGAAACATTCTGAGCACATAAATGGTTAAACTCAGCGAATAATAAGTAAAGGGTGATAATAAAATTATGGTAATTAAATGTTTATCATTTAAGATATACATAGGTAATTTCTTTTTCTCTCTCTGGCTTCTTGCAAAGAAAAACGAAATGAAGTTAAGTTTTTATTGAAAAAAACATCTCTATTACTATTCCAAAGTGAAAAGATTGTAGATCTCCTTGAAGTGGCTGCCAATTAACACCCAAGCAATTACTGGGTATTCAATACTAACTCAAGGAGATATTCAAAATTTTCTCTAAAGCCTCATTCGTACCCAATGTCAAAGATCACTTTTACTTCACTAAGCCCGCAATCCAACACGATCTCTGACCCTTGACCCGACCAGAATTTTCTAACCGATCACTTTCGCTCTCGGACAGGCAGACCCCAATTACACAACCAGCTGATTGATTACGCGGCAACGGCAGCGACAGCTGCACAATTAAAAGCTCAGCTTTCACCCCAGGGCCTGTGGCCAGCCACTAATTACTTTCACTGGACCGGGCCCGTCATCAAAGCCAACTTGCAAATAAGCCAAGTCAAAGTCAGAGGCGCAGTTACAACTCGAGCACGCAGCCGGACTTTGGTTATCATCGTCATCATCATCATCGCAGGGGGCCAAAAGGTTAATATGGCAATTAGCCAACTTAACCAAAAGAAAGCCGAGCCAAAAAAGCAGGCAATGCCGGGAAAAGCCGAATTCTCTGGCGATTAGCAGAGCCATAGCTTTCATAGCTTGTAGATGCGATAACTTTCAAATGCGATTAGGGTCGATGAGTTGCCAACTGAATCCAAATCGACAGGTTCTAACAAATGATGATTCTCTTTTGGTTTCTCTCGTTATTCTTTTATTTTTTTTTTTTTTTACTGAGGATGAGCCATCGGAGCCCAGAACGGATGCCGGTATCCACAAGATACTTTTGAAAGTATCTCAACAGGTTCACGCCTCTATCGAAATCTCAGACACACATTAAATGTAATTTTCGAACGAAAAAATGGTTGGGGAAACGGGCCGAAAGAAAACCTTTCAAGCCCGAACCACTTGTAAGTGGTACATCAAATATTTCCAACAGTTTTTCAAGTGTTTATGATGGGGAGTGAGGAGCATTGGTTTTGGCATGATTACCGCAAGTAAACTATCTCTCGCTGCTGGAAGTATCTTGTGGAACGGGCTGCTGGTTTTTAAACCTCTGTGCCGGTGTCGGTTTTGTTTTCCCTTCTTGTGTTGTGTTTTTTGTTTTTTTTTTTGTGTTTTTCTTTTTTATGAAGATGAATTTCTTTTTTATGAGCGATTTGGACGTGCCTGCCGCTCGGTATCCCCTGCTGTTTTGTAGCTCCAATTACCTCAGAGCTCGCTTGATTGATTCCGCCGCGGCGCAACGAGTTCAATATCAAGGCAAGTTCAGCTTCAATAGGCCCACCGGCTAATCCAAAGCTGAGCACCTTTTGTCATAAGCTTCAACAATACGTCATCATTGGTTTACCTTCAATCGACCCAAATCCACAAAAAAACTCAAAAAAAAAATACAGAAAACAGATAGAGAACCAATGACAAATCCGTTCAACAAGTGACACTCGAGCCGATCTCTTAGAGCCGGAACACCTGTTGAGGGCTTCTGCTTACATCAATGCCAGCATCCAATCTTTATCTGCGGCTCATCAAGCGGCTCGCATTTGCATACAATTCCCATCGATGCGTATTTCCTATATATATCATTTTCCCCTATCGCCCAGTGACAATCTGGTGGGCATAAATCAGGGGACCGCATCTCAGCTTAGATCTCCAGTATATAAATTTAAATTAGCCAGTTCAACTTTTACCCCAGTCAGCCGCACTGGCAGGTGATTTAGCACTTGGAATATGCAAAGAATCGCTTTGCAGGTGTTTCAATGCCGAAAACGAGTTTACATGCGACTTGACTTATTTGCCTGCTAATTTCTGGTTATTTATGCGACCGAAGCCGTTGAAAAAAGTCAAACAATAGACGGCATTTGGCTTTTGGGTGGGGCTCAAAGTTGGCTTGCGGATTTGTTTACTTTGGCTGTGAGCGCGCTTTTCGGGCTGCCTTTTTGTGGGTCCATTGTTTGCCCGACAACATGACAATTACACGTTAAGAATTCTCGAAAAACAAATTGCGTTGTCAGCTTTTGGTTAGACGTAATCAGCATGGCAAATTATGGAATTATTTCCACCTGGAATTGAGCACCTGAAGGTCGCCGCTATTATTTATTCACTTAGTCAAGTGCACGTTTAAATTATGGCTAAGGTGATCTCAGACAAAATGTAGAAACCCAAAATAATTACTTTCGCGAAATCAAGTTTCGGTTGTTCCTTACCAGACTTATGTATGATGTCAGAGAATTATTTGAATGTGCTGGAAATAATCTTTTCTCCATCTTCAAATTGCTTTTTGCAAAGGTTAGATTTAGCAATTATTTTCAGATGTGCACGTATTAATGAATGCAAGAAATTACCAAATCAATTTAAATGATAATCTCAGATTGAAGATCTATAAGTCAACAAAATTATTTTTACGACTTATTGGTAAAGAAAACTTTATTTCACTACTACTGATGGAATGAATATATGTTACATTTGCTTTTTCTAAAAACTGAAAAGCATTTGTTGTTGTTTTGCGGTTGCAGCCCACGAAATACTTTCAAGTGGTTTATAGCCCCAGGATTTCCAACGATGGAATCCTCTCGAAAGACTACAAAGGATACTCTAAAAGTTGACGGCGGCTGGTTCGGTATTTTTAAAGGAAAAAGTTGGAAGAGAGGAAAGGCCTGTTTGTTATTTACCGACAACTTTATGGCCACATGTCGACGACAACAAAAACGGCGAATTCTCATCATAAACAATGTGAGCAAAGCAAAAAAAAAGCCACGAATTTGTTGCTTAAATTTTTGCCTCTCGCTTTTTTTTTTTTGTTTTTGTTGACGCGCATGTGTGAAAAATAAGCAAGTCGCCGAGCTGGGCCCCCAAGTAATGTGGGGGGTGTGGTCGTCAGCTCCAGCGACATTCACGAATTTTTTCCATTTGGGATTTTCTTCATTTTTTTCCTGTTTTTGTGGGGAAAAGCGCCGCCACGGCGTCTATTTAATGAAGTGCCAGAGCGCCGACGATTTTCAGGGACGGACGCGGCAGCTCGACATTTTTTGTGTGTGCGGCGAGTGTGTGGATAGTGTGAATTTTCACATCAAGCCTCCTGCAATTTTTGGGCTGGCATAAAGCGATTGCACCTGGCTAAACCGGGCTGAGCCAAGTTGAGTTATCTCGTGTGCTGAAGGTGCCAACGGCCCAGTTAACAGTTGGGTGGAGGTGGAGTTGATTTAAGTACGGATTGAATGGGGTTAGTGGGCTCGTGTTCAAGGCGAGGCACGTTTAGTGCTACTTAAGAGTCGGTTTTAAAGCTCTGAATACAAAGAAGATTGTCCACTAACAGAGGAGTTATGTCTTAATTACATACGTTTGAGTACGTACTAAAATAGGTATTAAAAGTATCCGAGATAAAATGCACTTTACCAAATAATTTCATTATTTTTTTAACAAATAATAATAAACGCAGATAGTTTAGGATTTCCATTACCAACTTTTTGAGCTCATTTGGGCTGGGGAAGTCGTGTTTTAAGATTATTTTGTTTATTGATTTTTTTTAAATAATAATAGTTTCCAACTAGACATTTCCCAATATCTCTCGATCTTCTCCCACCCAGAGCTCTCAAAACCCCTCGAAAATAGATCCAACAGGCTGACACATGTGCGAGATCATGCCGACTTAACCTAAGCCCCCGTTTTAAAGCTCTTTAATCCAACGAATCGCATCGACTCGAGGGCCATTCATCCGAGCACTTACCCGCTAACACATGTGTATCCAATCACTCTCTGCCCCACTGACGTTCTGCCGGTATAATCTGTAATGAAGAGCAAACATATAAATTTAATAAGCTGTCACATAAATTTTCCGCTCTCTCATGAGCACTTAAATCTATATACTATGCCCAGCCGAAAAATCATTGGAGCTGAACACTAAATTAGATAGAGAGCCAGCGAAAAAAAATGAGAACCTAAAAATAGTGGACAGCGAACAGAAGGCGGGGAAAATCTGAAACGAATTAAATCCACTTAAAAACTGTTGCCAATGGCAAAACGAAAATGTTTTGGCATCTGTTTCGATTTAAAGGATTGAGTGGAAATTGAATACTTTCCCAAGAACGCTGACTAAGTGAAAATTAATAGCCGAGAAAACCCCTACGAAAAAAACAGAGAGAGGGGCGAACAGGAAAACTTTCACTGGAAACCGTAACAAGAAACTTGAAATGACTTTTTGAACTGTGAACCATGAACATGGAGTTATCGAAGGCCCTTGAGTGCCGCGGATTGGAGTGTGTGGATTGTGAATGTTCGACTAGACGCATCATAAATATTTGAAATGTGTCGCCGTAACTGACACGATGATGGTTCCATCGGGGGATCTGCTCAGCAGAGGAGGGGATCGAGGGGCAACCAGCATGCATGCCACATGGCAGCAACAACATTTTGACACACTTAAGTGTCGGACAGCCCCCATCATCAGCGGTCTGATCACCGCCGATCCTCAAGCGGCTGGAAGCGAAGATGTGCGACAATAAATTTGGAAATTATGAACATAATTCTTCATTAACAGCGCCTCCGTGTGTCCATTGATAAATTGGAAAACCCGATAGAGCAGAGGCGGCTCCCCAGCGTTTTTCCGCCCTGCCCCTCATTCTGAATTCGAAACGAAAGTGAAATGTGAACTTCCCACATTTGCTTTCGTTTCATGTGGCAAGTCGGTGGGTTGCAAACGGAACTCTCTGGGCTTTGGGATCCCGGGTCCAATGGCCAGTGATAAATTGGCGATATTACGGCAGCAGATTATTCAAATTTCTGCCCGTGGGCGTTAACCCACAAAAAAGGCATTTGGAGAATGCCAAACCAGGCCAGGCCAGAGATAGACCCATTTCTGATAGCGACCAACGATTGTGTGGCATTCAAATTGAAATAACGTGATTTTTGTGGTCCACTGGCCGTCGGTTGTTTGGAATTGGAGAAGGTGGTTGACATAGATTTTTTCCCTCGCTGGCTATTGTTTTGCGGTTTTGCGCAGATTTCTGGGCTTGCCCAAATCGAAACGCACTTTTTTCCCTTCATTATTTAGTGGGCGTTGGCGCGACTTTCTGCCAGTTTAGTATTGTTTTTGTATGTCCCCAGGGGAACTAAATGGCATTGAGCAGAGGTGACTTTCGTATGATTAAAATATTAAAAAGCTTCGAAACAACATATATAATAAAAAAAAGAATTTGTTCAGTTTTTAGTTATATAATTTCCTAATAAATTTAATTTCCAAGAAAACTAGCTTTAATATTTTTTAATAAAATAAAAAACAATATTATATATTTTTTAATAAAATAAAAAACAATATTATATATTTTTTAATAAAATAAAAAACAATGTTATACATCTCTCCCCGACGGGGAATTGAACCCCGGTCTCCCGCGTGACAGGCGGGGATACTAACCACTATACTATCGAGGATGTTAATCACCGTTCGCCCAAACGTATTTATAGCTTTAAGCAAAATTCTTATCTGTGAAGTGGAATATAAATAAATAAACGAAAAAAAAAATGAGAACTCAAACAAATAAATTTTATAGAAAAGCTGACCAATTAAAAAGGCAATTTGGTTTGGCTATCGCCCGTGACAGCTTTGAACAATTTAATTTCCAGATTTTTTGTGATTACTGATCCGGATTTTTCACATATCTTATACATTTTCCAGCGCAATCAATTGATTTTAATGCGTTTGCAGCATAGTAATCGCTGCTGCTCCACTTTATCGGGCATACCAGAGCGCGTTCTCTCTTTTTTTTTCTGGGGCCCCCGAGACCGGCCGTAAAATGCAGCCGGGAGTGGGTCTGTCCCACAGCGGTTTCGAAATCGTTCCCACCTCATAACAGCCGCCAGGTGAGTGCGCCCCTTCACCACTCCACAATACTCCAGTTCGCTCCACAAGCCGCATGCAACACGCGTTCGGCTTTCACAGCCCAATTCACTTGCCGCAAAAACCGCAAGGTGCGTTGTTATAGTTGCTCAAAAGCATTCAAAGCGAAAAATGCCAGCACAGAAACACAAAAGCAAAAGCAATTACGCAAGCAACGTGGATTGCAACGCGATCTATTTCGATATCTTCTGTACAAAAAGTTTTATCTGTGGAAAATATATTTCACTTTTGAAGTTTCTTGTTTGAAAGTAGTAAATTGAGTGTTCTATTTCTTGTTTATTAAGCTAAAAATATTACTTTAAAACTTTAACTTTTAAATTGTTTACAACACCATTACATTTTTTTTAAAATCTTTTTTAAATATACATATATAAATTGAAACAAATTTGCAAAGATTTGAAGAAATTTTTAAAGTGAAAATATTTTGTGGTTGCTTTAGCCATGAACAATATTGATTATTAACGAATAGATTTGATAAATTGTTTATATTTTTTAGAACGTCTCCTTTTCCCCAACCATCACTGTACAGAAATCGATTCAAGAAAAAAATTCTTATGTTGAAATTCCGTTTGGTATAATACTTTGAAAAGCAGAAAATAACCCTTCATGTCCGGCAGAGTATGTGTGATCTGTGGCGAGGAGCCGCCTTTGAAGGATCAGCAGGGCAACGAGGCGTATGCGTATCCCAAGACCACGGAGGAGGCCAGGATCTGGCAGGCCAGCATGGCGGCCAAGAACTGCTGCCTCGAGAGCATCCAGAAGCAGTGCTGCGTCTGCGTGGAGCACATTCCAGACTTCGTGAAGCGGGCCAAAAAAATCGGAAGGAGGCTGAAAAACTTCGAGCGGGAAAAAGATCAGCCGCTCAAAGAAAAAGCGACGGCAGAGGCGGCTGTGGGCTGCCAGTGTCCTGATAAAGGAGAGCCAGGCTTGGAGCGTCCTTCGGTCAATGTCCTTCTCCTGAACGGAGCTTCACTGCCCACGTATTGCGGCCAGGGGCAGCCCTGCGCGGATTTGGGATCACAGCCAGGGAAAGAGGGTAACTCCGAAGTGAAGAAGACCAAGCGGTTAAATCCCAAGGAATCGGACACGGAGATCTTTGTGCAGGAGTCGGAATTTAAGGACACCGGTGGAACCTTTCCGGATATCGACGGGACCGAGGTCACCCGACTGCGTACTCCCATGCAGGAGGAGGAGCAGCTGGAGAAGATTCAGAAAGCCCTTCGGGATGCGGAACAGGAAAAGGACCCGAGTGTCAGGTGAGGAAAGTTAATGTCTTATATGCGATTGGGTTTCAGTGTTTATTCACAAGGATTTCTTACCCCAAAAAAAAAAATTATTATTATTATAAATTAAATTACAATATTATTATAAGCTTTAAATAATGTAATTTTAAAATTTTCTAGGGAGTCTAATTTTTTTCTAACTAATTCTCATGTTTTTTGACTAGAATGTTTTTTTGTCTGTTTTTTATATCTTCCTTCTGACTTTTAGGAAATGCCGCAACAGCTGCCTGCCGGGCTGCACGGACGTCCTTCTCCTGGGCCGCGGTCACCATCCCACGGACGAGTGTCCCTGCAAGTGCGACCAGTGCACGAGGCCGCCCGCTCTGCCAGAGAACGGAGAGCCCTGCTGCCAACCGGAGTGCTGTGAGGACTACCAGCCGGAGTACTTCACCCAACCGCCGTGTGGCTGCGAGTGCGAACAGCAGGTGCGCCGGGAACTCACAAAGGTGATCAAGTCGCAGGCGCAAAAGATTCGGGAGCTGGAGAAGATGCTCTGCAGGCAGAATAATCTGCGCAACTGTTTGCAGAAGAAACTGGACGAGTTGTACTGCGAGTTCGGCCGCTTGGACGAGGATGCAGACAATCGATCGAGGCTAAGCTGCCCGGATAGTGACCGTGGCGCCCCCGATTGCTACTCCGTGTTGCATCCACCACCACCGCCACCACCTCCGGAACCTGAAATAGTAATTCACGAGCGCAGAAAAACCAAGCAGAACCGCAAAATAACGGTGATGAAGGCCAATCGCGAGATGGAACTCTCTAAACAAAAAGAGGAACCTTTGGCGGAAGAAAGAGGCGAACGGGTCCACTGGTTCGCGGAGAGAAAAAAGGACACCGACAAACGCACCAATATTCCTTTGTGGACCCAGAGGAGAGAAGCAGAAAAGATTGATTCGGGAAGCAAGATCTCAATCCGATTTGGGCAGAACAACACCTATATAGTGCCAGTGGAAAACGATTCCCTATCCACTTACTCCCTCTCGAACTCCAGGCACTCGAAGCACTCCAGCTCCAGTGTTTCCATGTCCAACAGATCCCGTACTTGATGTTCCCGTCAGACATCCGTATATACAAGTATATCCCCCCCTTTTGACAACCCCACTGTCCTGTGCAATCATGCAAATAAAAATATATTCTTTTTTCCGGCTCTGTGCAAATGTTTTTAACCCAAATATTTTGTAGACATGCAACATTTATGTAGACAGGCTGCAAACAATTTGCAGCTGAGTGAGCGACGGAGCACTGAGCAAAAAACCAGTTTTCGATTCCACTGTGACAATAGCTCCTCGAAATCCACTTTTTATAGAGCAAGTGTTTTGTGCATAACGTATTATATGGAAAATCAAGCAGCTGCAAACGCCACATTTTATGAAACGTAAGCACTTTGCATAATTGTTTCTTGAATTAAATCAATTTAATACGGCAAATATATGAATAACAAGAAGCATGCAAATACCTTGCATTTTAATTATTACTGGTTTAATAAAATATATAAATAAATTAAATATTGGAAATAGATGATAATTTGTTTAAAATATATTTTTTTATAAAAAAAATACCCAGGTAAAATGTAATATTTTCAGTGACAGTAAAGAAGGAGGAACTTAAATGGAGAGCTGAGACCCACTCTCCGGCTCAATGCGAACCACTCGAACACCCCTCGACGACGACAGCTGCGTGCAAATTGTTGCCATTTTATGGCATTTCAGTGCAAACGAATGCAGCTGTCCCTCCCCTCATCCCCTCACCCCCTCAGCATTTTAACCCCCCACCCACGTCGCAATGGAACCTCCCGCCTGCAATTTAGGGAGCAATTTTCGCTTGCTATTCTAAATGTTCATAAACACATTAAAATGATAATTAAAAGAAAATTTCGCTCTCTTTTCATTTTTCGCACATCAGCGGCAAAGTTAATGCTGCAGTGTTGCATCTGCATTATTTATTTATTATGTATGCAAATGCATTTAATTGCGTGGCGGAGGAAGAGCGAGCGGACAGAAATGCTGCAGGCGAGAGGCAACGTCAAACAATTTGCATATTTTAGCATGTAATGAAATTTGTAATAATTCTGCAATTAATTGCGTACGTGTCCTTGTTTATAGTCCACGTAGCCGTAGTTGGATGGCATGGGAGTCCAGTTTCATTTTCAGTTTGTGTGGGTTTTTGGCTTTTCGCCCCAAGGGCCATGGAAACACAACGCGAAGTTGTGTGCCGGGCATTAATGTTTACGTTTTGGGTGTATAAATAAAATGGAAAATGCATATGCGGACAGATACTGCCGTATATGAGCATTTTTTAAATTTACACTCTTATTAAAACTTTAATGGTTTCTTTTGAAGAGTTTGTGTATTTGACAGTAAATTAGGGCAATGGAATAAAACTTAAATTATTCCCTTTGAAAAGCTAGTAAAACTGACAGTCAATTAATACAAATTTGATTACATATATTGTTTACTTTATTGTCTGCTTTTAAAATGAGTTGCCTTTAATTTAATATTTATAATTTTTGTTTTTTTTTTTTTAACAACTTGCCTTCAGATTCTTATTACCCATTTAATCTTAAAAACAATGTTTTAATTTAACCAACCAGTTCAATTGAACTTTGCATTGTTTCACCTCGGTACCTCTCTCGAAATTGCCACATTTTAGGAGCCCGACTTTGACCTGCACTTGAAACTGGGAAAACAAAGCAATCGACTGCGGACTTTTCCACCCTGCTATTCCCAAAGTCCTTCATTGGCGGCGACTGCTTTGCAATTTGCATGTTTACAAGTAAATTTCCAACATGAATATTTATTTATTCTACCATTGCAACGCAGCAAATGGAGTTGTTGTGTGCCGTGTTGTGGCAGGGCATTGTTTTTGTTGTTGTTAGCGGCTGTTGATGTTGATGGGTTGTATACCTTCGGCTAGGTGTTCGACATGGTCTTGTTGTTTTAATCCCTGTTCCAGCCACCCCCTCCGTCCCCCTCTTTTCGGAAATCCCATCCACCCACCATCCCCTTAACCCCTTGCTGGATTTTCAATAACAAGCTGCCATGGACTTTTGTTGTTGTTGGTCATTTTGTTGTTTGTTTTTAATTGTTTTGCATGTTTTCATTTCATTTGCAGTCGTCGTAGCAGTGGAAAAAAAGAAATAAAGCCGGGATGCGGGGCAATCGACACCGTCATTATGGCGAGAATAACAACAAATATTTATACTGATTTTTACGCAACTTGCACGCATAAAAGTGTATTTAAATTCGAAGATGTCAGGCGCAGACAGGCCAAATTGCATCGCCTATCTGGGCAGACATATTCTTTGATTTTCATTTCGATTTGATGTTTTTCAATTATGTTAAGGGTCCTGCCACTTCGGCATTTTCCACCACCCTGCCAGGCATCATTTGTTGCCCCGATTTTGTTTTTACTCTTAGCTGTTTTTTTTTTTTTTCTTTTTTTTCGGCAGTTTCCTTGTTTGTTTATTCTGCAATTGTCTGGACTGGCAGACAGACAATAGATTTCAAGGATGGTTTCATTTCAGCTGCGTCCATTTGTGTTTCATTTTCATTCTCCTTTTACGGCTTGCAATAATCATTTGGCGAGGAAAGGAAGCGGAAGTACAAAAGCGAGAGGCGAGAGAAGAAGGAAGTGTGTTCCAAAAGGAAAAGTGCCAAAGGAAGGACTCATAAAATTAGTAGCAATGACTTTAAAACGCCATGTTTTCCACAACTCCGCCCCCATTCATTGTATCCATTCTGCGCCTTTTTTTATGTTCTTTGATGATGATTTTTTCATTAGTTTCGCGCCGTTTGAGGCCGCCAATTAAAATAGAAAGAGACGGAGGGCAATATTGGAAAAATATCTCTACATTTCCACACACATTTATATAAAAAGTTATATCTATTCATGCACTAACAAAAATTGAATGCCTTATCTTTGATAGAACACAACTAGTTTAAACCAATGATAGGTTATTTTATTAAATGCTTTAATTGTTGCAATAAATCTCATAGAATTAAAAACGTGCATAGTTATATATAACGAAAGTTTTATTAGTATTTTGTTTTTATTTTTTCTGTGTACTAATAGACATGCCGTCATGATGATAAATGAGCTGTGCGTTAGCTGAAACAGAAATGCGTGCTAAATGTTATAATTGCCGCCATTCATTGGGGCTTTCGGATCGAGAGATGGTGAAGGGAAACGCGAGGCATGTGCAAAACATTTGAAACGCTTTGAATTAGTGGCAATTTCGTTAATTTAAAAGGTTAAACATGTTTGTTGAAAATATGAGCAGAAAACGAGCAGCATGACAAACATTAAATCGAAAGCCCTCGACATCTTTGGCTTTAAATTATGCCTGGCGAATAATTTAAAATTCAGCCATAAATTCACTCATAATTTGGCAATTTCCAGCACCCTTCCTATTGAGTTTCCTGCTCCGTTTGCACAAGCAAACTCAGCTTCAGGAAAATAAATGCCATTTTGGGTTTTTCCTCGGCTTTCTTCACATTTATCTGGCAGTGCGAAATTGCGCAACAAAAATATGTGTGTATCAAGAAAAAACAGAGCCAAAATAAACCCTTAAAAGAATAAATGGACGGGGGAACCCTGAAGAAATCGCATACAGAACAATAAGGACAAGGACGGTCGAACGGAACTCAAGAGCAGGCTGAATAATAGTCAATAAAATATTTGCACGAACCAAAAATCATTCAAGCGCATCTCGGGACTTTTATTTCAATACAATCCACAGATAGAAGCGAAGGGCTTAGCAAAAAAGTGGCCAAGGCATTGAAATAACATTTGGGCGAATACAAAAAAGTTCCTGAAGTGCAGCAGCATCATCATCCAGCAAAAGAAAGATGACAGCCAAGGAGAATTGAACAGAAATAAAAGCAAATACTTAGGTTGCCACAGGTCCTCCGCCGTCGAGGGAAAAGTGGCAGGGAAAAAAAGGGAAAACAATTTTCAATGTTTTTGCTTCTAGTTGAGGACGCCTTATTCAATGCCACGGGTGGGTGGCGAAGAGAACTCTTTGGGCCAAGTTACTTGAGACTTTCAGTCACAAAAATTTTTACCCATGACTGGACAACAGTGGCGGCAAAAAGTGTTCGACCTTTTCCCCAGCAAAACAAAGCAGGAAATGGCTGCCAGGATATTGACAATGGCAGAGGCGGCTGGGCCGGGGCGGGGGGCGTGGCCCAGTGGGCGGGATGCCGAGGGCGTGGCCGTGGCCGCTGTGCATCGAGCGTAAAACGCGACAACCCTGGCCGCTGAACAAAGCAAGATAAAAGATAAAAAGAGTTCCCAGCCATTTAAAGCGCATCTTAAGCCATGAAAAAGTTTCAAATTTACTCGCCCCCACTTGTGGATCCTTTACTTAGTGGAACAAACTTCCTCCTCCCCCGCCCATTTCGCCCCCCTTTAAGCACTTGAGCTACTTAAGGACATTTTAGTTAAATTTTATGTCGATTTCCGCTGGTCTCCGATTTCAGTTTGCCAATCTATTGAAATTGCGGTCGAGCATCGAGGGAAAAAAGGTCAAACCCATTAAATTTATAATGCGATTGAGGAAAAAAGAGCCAGTGAGGACGAAATGGGCGTGGCACTCTCACTGTGTGTGTGTGTGTGCGTAGGAGAGCCTTAAGTAGGTCAGTTTTGTCTGTCATAAAATGCAATTGGAGCGCATTAAAGTGCCCCGCGACTCGCAAGTGAAATGTCAAGTTGTAAATAAGCAGGACAGCAGAAGGGGGCGGCCAGATGGGCGTGGCAGGCCAAAAGGCTCCTGAAAGTCCTGCGAAGGGCGCTGTCATCAAGTGTCGAGATGACCCAAAAGGTTTGACGTTTGATATCTGCGATGAGGTCACTCGAGATGTTTCGGGAAAAAAAGGCTATTTAAGTTAAGAGGATAAGTTCTTTGAAAGGCTAAAAGATAATAACTTCGCCTGGTAAAACTATTAATAAATGGAGATTATTATAAAGCGAAAGGAAAAATATCTAGAAAATCTAACTGTTACCAAGAATTTACTCTTGTGTGATTTCACCATTTTTTCTGGTAGGGAGTACTTTTGTGTTTAAGGTTGAAAAATTCATTTTTTAAATTCCCAAAAATCTAGACAGATTCAAAGAACCAAGTGCTTCCCAGATATTCGCTGTAAAGCCATTCGAATCAGTTATCTGCTGGCTGTCCACACTATCTGCACTTACATTTCCCGACACTTTCGGGCCTTTGTTACTATGCAAATGGCTAAACATTTTGGCTTAAACGCTTTGTTACGACCTCCGCCGAATAGCATCGCGTCTCTGGTCTAGACGTCTGTTCAGCCACTTCAATTTGGAATACCGAACCGAAAGAGCGGCGAATACTGACAAAGGGGGCGTGGCCCCAGCCCCTTGAGTTGCGATTACGGCCATGATCCGCCCGGTCTGGGCAACAACATCCTCATAATTGATATTCATATGCAGCGCGGATGCCGTTTGCTTGCATCTCATTAGTGGCAGTCGACTGGATGCCGCATTTATCCTTATAGGAGTATGTATGGTACATACCTGGCTCATATAAATAAGCACATAATCAGGCGACAAACGCGGCTGTTGGCTGCCACGTGCATAAATAAATAAATAATTTGCAACAATTACCATAACTCGGGCTGACATCTCCACTAGGCAACGACGAGCGGGCAGACCTTCGGCCACATTGCGCCAAAGTGTTATGACTAACTTGGCTCTTTCCTGCGAATGGAAGCTGGGAGCTAAAAACTGAAACTGAGACTCAGGCTGAGACTGAGGCTTGTGGCTGATGATGATGATGTCAGTCGCCAGCAGCAGCAGCAGCTACACCAGTCAATAAACATAAATATCGGACTGAAGATGCTCGTCGTGGAGCATCGTTAAGTGTTTGGCTTTATGGCCGAAACGGGCGAGAGACTTCGCGGCCCGACTTGGACTTTAATTAGCGCCTGGCCTGACAATTAAATAATATTTTCGCCAACTCACAGCTCACAGCTCATCTCCACTCTCTCCTTATCTGTGAAGCCGCCGACTTGTTAACTCGCTGCCTGACAGTCTGCCAACAAGTTTTAATTACAAGCCAAACGACAGAGAAAAATAAAAATAAAAAAAACACTGGAAAAAGAAGAGTAGGAAACGAGTGAATAATGTTGCCTAGGCTTGCAGGTACCCTGCCCCAATTTATTATAAAAATTGTAAATAGAAATTTTATTTGACAGGCTTAAAAATTTTACTTATACTTTTATATGACTTTTCTTTATCTTTATTTAAACTGACAAACCAAGTACTACAATTAATTTAATGTCCAACTAAAATATGAATGTATAAATAAATGTAAACCAATGGCAGTGGCTTAAAAATTTGGCTCCAGGCTTTACTGAGTTTAATGGTATCGTTAAAATTATTATAAAAGTGAGCAAATAGAAATAAAATTACTAATTAATAACTCCGAACACTGTAGTTAACAATTTATGTTCAACTAAATTCAACTATTTATGGCTCACAATCAATGACAGCCTCGTCATGCCCCGTATTACCCACTTGATCATCAGGTCTGAATAAAAAGTGTCTCCCGGGCAGTTAGTTTTTGATAGTCACTGGCTTGTTTTAATGACTCCTCCTGGATTCCAGCAGCATCACAACTTTTTTACGGCTGTATGCAGATATTTTTTCAAAACATTTTATGGTCTGCGATTGTTATCCGTCTGCTGGTCGGTCGGTAGTCGGTTTTGCAAAGCTTTTGTTCCACTTTTATGGCTGTCTAGCCCTATATATCTACACCCCCTTTTGGGCCAAGTTTCCCTTACTGGGCAGTCCGTCTTCATTGTGGTTGACACTTTTTTGATTTGTCGCTAATTTGAATTGGAAAATGAATCGAACGAGGCAAACGGCAGCCCTTTTATTTATTTATTTATTAATGCCATTCAAAGAATTTATGACAGTTCAGGCGTTGTAAAATTTTCTGGTTTCGCTTTGTTATACCCTTGCAGAGCAAAGGGTATTATAATTTTGGCCAGAAGTTTGCAACGCAGTGAAGGAGACACCTCAGACCCCATAAAGTATATATATTCTTGATCAGCATCACCTTCTGAGTCGAAATACGTCTGTACGTCTGTCCGTCTGTCCGTCTGTCCGTCTGTCCGTCTGTCCGTCTGTCCGTTTCTGCCCAAACTAGTCTCTCAGTTTTGAAGCTATCTTGCTGAAACTTTCCCAAAAGTTGTGTAGCTATTGCACGCAGTATATAAGTCGGAACGAGCCGGATCGGCCGACTATATCGGATAGCTCCCATACGAGAGATTGAAAAATAAAAATCTCATTCCGTTGTTTTTGATCAGATCGACTTGATTTCTTCCAGATGTCGTTTTCTAATCACTATATAATTTCGGATTAAATTTTATTAAAATCGGATAACTCTATCATATAGCTGCCATACAAAAGATCGAAAAATATATATATAAATAATGGAAAAAAATTATAACGCCGTTGTTTTAAATCCCAAGAGCATGATTTTCAAAACATGGAGTTTCTTAATAACCCTTAATTTAAGAAAAAAATTTCATTAAAATCCGGCAACGTTATTATATAGCTGCCATAGGAGCGATCGAAAAATCTATATAGAAATACGGGAAATAAAATTATAACATCGTTGTTTTTCATCAGACAAGCATGATTTTTAGAATATAGAGTTCTATAATTACTCTTGAATTACATATTAAATTTCATCAAAATCGGACAAATATATCATATAGCTGCCATACGAACAATAGTCGAAAATATGGAAAATGAATAGAAAAATAGTAATAGTTTCGATGTTGTTTAGCCCTTATAGATTTTGATCGACATATTTGATGACTGCAAGGGTATATAAGCTTCGGCTTGCCGAAGCTAGCTTCCTTTCTTGTTTTTATTCTCGTTTCGGGTGTCGATTGGTCAACTGACACATTGACTTGCATTTTGTCAATAGCGTTTTGTCTCGTTTGATTCGATTTGATGAAGGTCGTTTCTATTAGCGCCCATAAAATAACGGAAGTTTGTATCACATTCGACCTTCACAGCTTTGATTTGGGCAGATATTCTATAGCTATAAATATTTTTTACAACAAGGGAAATGTGAAGGTTAGCCCCTGAAAAGGTTCAATTTAAAATGAAATTGTGTAAAAAAAGTTTGGATAATTCATGCGCATTAAATACAACATTCTACAAATTGAACATGTGTATCTAAAACATAATGATGAGTAAATATATTATTCAGGGATAAAACGATGTAGCAATTCACAAAATGTGTGAACATTTATTTTTAGCTAACCATTTGTAGGGCTTAAAGAGCAAAATTCGCGTTGTGTTAATGCGAAACACACCTGCCCATTGCACGATTTCATAATGTTAGGGGTTAGTTATAATCCACCCATTCGATATTCAAGCCCATTCTGTATTCTTCCACCCTGGCCAATTATTTTAACCACCTTTTGCTGGCCTCGCCAATTAGCTGACCGAACCTGAACCCAATGCGAAGTTTGTTTTATCGAGTATCTGGAGTGGAAAACACTCAAACACTCGATGCAATTTAAGCAAATATATGCAGACACTGCCTCGAAAAAGAACACACACACACGCCCATTTGGCTGGGAGGGGGGCGTGGCAAAAAGGGGCGGTGGTAAGCGATAGCCCAGACAGATACTTTATGCCGTACGTGCCAAACAAAACTCCGCACAGCCACTGACCCATCCAGTTATTGAAATGCAAAAGCCAAAAAGGAAAATTGCAGTAGCGAAGACAATTTTCCTGGCACGCAAGGAAAGGGAGGAGAAGGAGGAGGGGGAGGGGGTAGGGAGAAAATGCAGACGAGGAACATGAACGGACCCATGTGTGTGCATGACTTGGGAGACCCGCGATCCTGAACCAAACCGAACTGAACCTGGTCCAGGATTGGATTTCTAATGTGCATTCGTTGTCTGCCGTCAATCCATTAAAAATCGCACCGGCGACAACAACAAATGCGGCACGTACGGTTTTATTTCTCTGGACTGGACTTCTCGGTTCTCGGTTCTCGGTAGATAACATTTGTATTTAAAAGACACTTTACGGATTGCTTTTGAGCGCCGGCGAACCGGTCGCTCCATCTCATAGCTCATGGCTCTCCTCTGTGGTGCAGCCATTTGTAGTTTATCGGAGGCGAATCTTGAAGTACCGCCCGGTACAAGCCGCATGTCAAAATGTCAATTTTTGTTTCGCTCTCTTTTTTTCCCCCCCGCCCCTTTGGTAGCTGTGTTTGCTGTGTGGCACGTCCTCTGTGGCCTCTTGTGGCATGCAAAATTGCCACATGTTGCGTAAACTAGTTTCGTGAGTCGTGAGATATATCACCTGAGTAGCAGCGCTCTAACTGCACTTGCAGAATATATTTGTATATATACTTTTTTTCTAGCGATCTCAGGCATTCGGGCTGTCATGTCCCCACTTTTCCGAAATGTGTTTGCTATGATCGGTGGCTTGAATGGCCGACAACGGTGCGGACTACCAGGGCATAGAGTATGTGGTCTATCCCCTGGAAAACGTGTTCGACAACAGCCTTGGACGTCTGAGATGCCATTAGATGGCTGGGAATTGGTTTGGAATTGAGTGTCTGTCTGAACTTACCCTTATTTATGCGGCAGGTTTTTCGGTTAATGTGGCAAGATTTTTGTTACCTGTAAAAATGAGAAATGGAATAAGAAAACGAATTAGAAATATTTTCATACCTAGCATTGAATTTATGTTGTTAATATTTTAGTTATGAAAGAGGTATAATAAAGTAATTCAAACTAAGTGACTGCTGTTTAACCAAAAAAGTGAGGAAAATCTTAACCCATTCAAGTTGGTTTAAGCACTTGCTTATGGCCACAATCCCTTCTGGGAATGCCACCCACCACGATTACTTTTCTATTCTGGGCCAATCCGTTGACGACTTCGTTGATTACCCCAGAAGCAAAAGCAAATAAACTTTATGGCCAAATGGCCGTGTGCCGTTTGAGAGTTTCTGGCAGTTTTTTGAGCATTAATGCGAAGTTTATTTCTTCTTCGTTTCTGCGGGCATAATTAAGCGCACTTTTAAATATTTCAACCTATGTTGTGTGTGTTTCTAAATCGTAAAAAGAACTGGAGTACCGCCGGGGTCATAAAACCAACGACTTTTGGCCCACCCAAGATGATGAACTGGAAAACTTTTGCATGAGTTGCTTGATGCGTGTGCCAAAAAAACGGAAAAGTATGAAAAGCAAAGAAAAAAGGTCAACAATTTTATAGCCATTTGCCGCTTAGGTTTCTAGGTGTTAAATAATAAATACGCCCAGGAATCGCTCGCTCCCAGTCGATAAAAGCGGGCGTCTTGGCGGCCCAAGAGTTGCGTGCTCCGACTTATCGTGCTTACGGTTCACTTGGTCTATATAAATCCCACCTTTCCACCCAGTCCGCTGCATGATGACATTTTAATAGCTAGCCCAATCCTCAAGGATGGCAAAAAGAAAAAAAAAAGAGCAAGCCCCCAAAAGCAATAAGAGCATTTTCCGTCCTTTTACGAGCACTCATAAAACATTGAAACAATGACGAAAGCCCAACACTTTTCCTGTTGGTTTTTTCCTCCAGGCGTGCTTGCCACCTTATGCATGTATGTGCCCCATGGAACCATAAACAAATTCCCCATTAATTGCTTAATTCCGCTAGCCCCTCATCGAGCCGCTTCACCACAGTTCAGCTTTAAAGATTCTGAACAAAAGCAATTTAAGGCCAGGCCACAAGCAAAAAGGTTGGAGGAGGGAAAGAAAACCTTTTTCTACAGACTAAACTAATTTAATTAGTTCAGGTTTGGGAGGTAGTAAGCTATTTAGTCCCTGTCTGGGTTCCTTTGGTTAGTTAGACGCGCCAAATGAAATCAGACTTCGAGCGTTACAATGTTTAATAATTCCCAGCACAAACGGCAGACACAAAGCGAAGGCAAAAGGTGTGCGAAATATAGATAGAAAAAAATATAGAATTTAATTTCGGGATATAATATATTTGTTAGAGAATTAAATAATAGTTAAGGTACGGAATTCGTTTATAGAAAATATCAAGTATCATGTTAAAAGGAATATTTAAAATTGTTTTGCTACGGTTTTGTTATTATTTATTATTTAATGACTTTTTATTTGTTGTTTTCTTGTACTTAAAAAAATTGTATATTATAATCTTTACTAGACATCGACTTCCGCTTCTCTCAATCCTAAGTACTAATCCGTACAATCAGCAAAAAAAAACGATTAGGCTCTGCTGACTAGCTTTTGTTTATGTCGCGCACCTTCACCTTCGAAGACCCCATGAGGAAGTAAGTTTTGTTTTCGTACATGTCATTGACTCACACCCGTCGACAGAAAGAGATAGCGCTAGAGTGCGGGAGTGAAAGAGAAACATAAAATTTGCGGCAATTTCTAGGGCGTCGTCATTGTCGTTTTGTAGGTGACTTTGGCTGTGCGGCATATAAATAAATATTATATTACCCTCGGCGAGGAGGAAACCTTAGACCCGCGTCGCAAATGTGGCAGGCTTTCTTCCCCCTCGCCGTGTGTCGCCCTTTTGTTTGCCTGCTGAGTTGTTAATTAAATATTTACTCTGCTTATTTGCAAAATGAATAATTTCAGCATTTTATTTCACATGGCACATTGTCTGTGTCTCCCTCTAACTTCTAGGGATTTCTTGCTCATGCCCTAACCTTTTAGCACATTTACGCTTGACTTCGGAGACACTTTAAGTTCGCCTTTGGCTTCAGCTTTAATTGCCTTTATTGCAGACTTTAAGTACATGGAGAAAAATTAGTTGAAAGTTCGAAGGGAAATTTCCAGCACATTTACACATTTAAATATATCAGCTTTTTAGATTAGATTTTTAGTAAATGCTTTCATTTTAAAACAAGACATTAGAACAAAGGAACCTAAATAAAATATTCCCATTTTTTTGCTGTACAGAAATGAATTCCCAAGTATAGTCACAATTTAACGGTTAGAAACAACTAGTATAACTGACTTAAGTTAGTCATTTCTCAAGCTGAGCTCACCCATCCACAAGTTACATCATTCATATTCTCTCACAACCTTCTAGCGCAGAAAAATCCGAGTCGCATTTGCATTTAACTTTTCGTTTTTACTTCTCACATATTTATTTACTTTATTTACTTTTAAAGCGTTTTGCTACGCTTCACATTTACGTGTTGATTGCTCGCTGTGGAGCACACAAAAGCGAAACTTGTTTCGCAAAATGCCATTCAAATAGTCTGAACCGTCGTAGTCTGAATCTTGGCCCAACTAATGACTTCATTCTGTTGTTGTTTCTCCTCTGCCGTCAGTCAAGGTGAGTCGGACGAATTTCAAATATTTCAACAGCTGAAGTTCCGCGCTGGATTTGGAGTTTACCCCAGAGAACTTTGCATAATTGATTAATAATTTTGCCGGACAGGTGGCGTCCCCCGAGCGACCACGCCCCCTTTGAAAAGGAGACCCCCTGGCCGACAATCGTTAAGTATTCAAATGAACTAAACTACAGACCGCCCTAACCCATTAATTAGCCCGGCTTGAGCACACATTAGATAAATGTTGTGAAACTTGATTAAAAGCAAACAGTTCGAGTTTGGTTACGGAAAAAATTTCACTCTCCCCGCTTTAAAGGGTTCCACACGGATAGATAATGCTGATTGTGGAAACGGGGGAAAATATAGAAAAAGGGTGAAAGGTTCGGGGGACCACGCCCCTCTCGCCCACAAACTTATTATTGATTTTACTCACATTCGAGTTTTGCTGATTTGTTGTTCATTTTGTTTGCTTGGTCTGGGCTGTGGATGTTTGTTTGTTTGTTTGTTGATTTTCTGTTTGCTTGACTCGAAAATTATTTGGGTTAAACCAACAGCAACTAGCAATCAATGCAATAGTCGATGCCCAGAGACAAGACTTCAAATGCGATTGAAGTACGGGTATTTTCAGAAATTGCTTCCTGCTACGAAAGTTTCTTTCATAAAATTATGAAATTCAAAGTTTTATTGAGGAAGTGCAAAGTTGAAAACTTGGATCAGTGACTGTATGCAAATTACGACGAATAGGTGTGCTTAATAATAATGGACTTGAGGTTTATTATTGTAGACTTTAACTTTCGTACTTAAAAAAAATTCAGTTTTAAATTTTTCTTTTGTACCTAAGTACAGACTAAACTTAAATTTTCTTCAAGTTAAAGTTTGCCTTGATAAATTGCTTTTCCCCAACTTGTATAGTTTCTGATAATCTCATTAATTCGCCATCAAACACCTGACTAATCCAATAAGCTGTTCAACTTTTCAGGCCCAACTTTAACCGCAGAAACTTGAGCAGAAAACAAGTTAATTTGTCGCAGCGAGCGAACTAGCTTATAGGTAAACAACGAACATGTCAACAAAACTTAACAGAAATTAACTGGGTAAACACGAAAAGAACCGGAAAATACTTGCTTAATTAACTGGCAAAAACTTTCGGGACAAAGGACACATCCAGGGGGAAAGTGTGGGCGTGGGAACCCTTTTATTAAAAGGATAAATTCTCGCAACGTGGCGTATGCGCAATTAACATTTATGGCAATTAATTATACGATTATGCATACGCCGTGTGGGACACCGCCTGGCATCAACATAAGCAGCCATGTCTATTCTGTTCTCCGTTCTGCCCCCTAATGAAGGCATCAAAACCGAAGGCGACAAAATGCTTACCGCCGTCTTCTTTTTGCCACCACAACTTCGGTAAGCTATAATTATGGGTAATCAAACAGTTTTATTTGATGCCCTGACTAATGATCTTTTGTCTAGGCTTCGGCTTCGGCTTTGGCAAGGTTGAAACCCTAAACGAGCCGTTCAGCGACTTGAGACTTTAATTAATCGTTGTATCGCCCATCACCTCTGATTAGCCGACCAGACCGAAAACACTGCCCTCCAGGCCACTCAATCTCGTTAATTGATATGCAAAATCAAATGGCCACTAAATGGTGCGAACCGAAGAATTACGCCAAAGTGCTGCTCCAGGTGAAGGTTTCAATGGTTTTCCAAGGAATCAGGTTAGAGTTCGTTGAACTAAAAGACATGAGCAGTGTCATAAACTTAAGGTATTACAAATCAAACAGCTTTTTGCACCAAAAACCATTTCATTGACACTCATATTTCTGTGTATATTTGTCATAGAAATATCTAACACATTTTATGTAAGCCAGCTTAGGAATTTCCCTTTACATCTGACTGCATTTATTTGCCATAATTCTAATACCCGTATAATTTGCATTTAGAACTTCTAGAACACACAAAATAGAAAAGAAAACCTTTTCATTATCACATATATTTTGCAATGTCTGTTCAGCCCCCTCCACACCTTGATGCCCCATTTCAACCAATTTGTTTTGACATATTTTTGCTCGACTAGGCAGAATCGTTCAAAACACCCAATGAGAAGGAGAGCAAAAATACAATGGAAGTCTGAGAGGAGATACACGGGGCAAACAGAGATACAGATAGAAAGCTAAATCATTTCGTTGAGAACATTTTTACAGATTGCGGTTGGGGTTTTCTTCTTGCGTCGCCTTCTGACGTGCTGATAAAGCAAATTTCGGACTGCTTCTGCCCTGGGAGTATCAATAAACCCATAAATTTAAAAGAGCACCACACAAAACAAATGTAAATATACAATATGAATTTGTTGTTGTCAGCCCATTTTCATATTTATTTCCCAGCTCTGCCTCGTGTGACGTTTGCTCTTATTTATGCCCAGACTTTTTTGTGGGCGTCTACGCTGCGGCCACAACGCAATCTATCCGTCCATCCATCTATCAGTTGGTTGTATCTGCGTTCCCTAACTTTAAAATTTTGCATATTTGTCGTAAATTGCTCGCTTCTGGTCCCGCCCGATCTGAATTTTATGGATCATGTTCTGTTTGTCGTCACGCTAGTTTTTTTTTTCTTCTCGGGCTATTAAATGGTTCCGTATTGTATTAATGGATTTTCACTGTTCGGTCAAAGCGAGCTGTGAATATGTACATTTTCGAGAACTGTTTACATTTTGACACTTGGCACAGATGTTTCTGGCCGAACTTGGGCTCTCTGGCCATGAAAAAATTCAAAAACATTTGAGTTTTGTTAATGCGAAATTAGCCGAACGATTATCTTTCGGGCAATGAGTTCATTAATCAGCTATGGAAGCTCATTTTGGGGTAATAAACTGTGGGAATTTATGTTTATTTTGAGTTAACATTTTTTAAGCATAGTCATACTATATATTTTAGGCCAAGGTATAAACAAAATATTTTTGGTGCCCAAAAAGCAAATGTTAAATAAATTTTAGTAGTAGTTAAATTTGTAATTACTATTAATTCACCTATCTCTCGCAATGGAAAATAAAGTACCTTAATCTTCGGCCATGTGGGACGCCCTACTGTCAATCACCGAATTCTTTCTCTGTGAGCTTATCCTATCTATAAATTATTTCCACATTATGTCCCCCAACCCCGCTGACCGACCATCAAGAACAGAAGGTAAGCTTTGGCGTCTTTTCCTTTCAACTCCTTTCAGTCAGCTGGCTTTGTTTCGCTGGGGGAAACCACAAATATTGACCAACATTCAGGGCCCATAAATAAGTAAACAGTCCATTAGTTCCACGCCGCCCCCAAAGCCCCTATTTCCATTTCCATTTCGATGGGAGCAGCTTGCACAACAGCATGAGTGCAGCGAATTACTTTTATGTGGAGAATCGAAAATCGACGCCAAGTCACACCCTATCGAGGCATAGATCCAGAGTGGCTTTATCTTATCGAGTTGGCGCCTTATCGCCCAAAGGTAAACACAAGATAAGCGGCGACTCACAGACCGACTCCACTCATTTGCCAAATGACGCATAGAATATTATTGGGGCAGAGGAAATGGAAATGGAAAACTGAATTCTGTTTTTTTGGTTCATCAACCGACTGCAAGCCAAATATAAACATGAGCACATCGAAGAACATTACAGAAACTAGAAATAAATGGGTTGCGTTTATTTTGATTTTGGGTAAACTGAATGACAAGCAGTGGGAATAAGTATTTATAAACTCTTTCGCTCGCGTTTCATCGAAAGTGTCAATGGCACGTTCCACCAGCTGTTGCCAGCTTTCCTCACACCTTTCTCCCTGCATTTCTCCCCACATTTCCCGCACCTGATCTTCAATATTTTCGGGGGAAGAGAACCCGGGCATATGGCTCGCAAAAGCTGCCAGCCCATTTTTAATTGCGCCTACGTGAGCGAAATTTTGAAACCTCAAATCGAAAAAGAACATCCGTTCGCCGAGTCAATTATGCTAATTAAATTTATGATTGAGCCGATAGTTATGGGCAGGCAGATAATGTCCATATAATGGAGCAGGTTCTCCCGCATTTCAATTCGGTTCATTCGCAGTTTGCCTTTGATTTAATTGCAAAATATAGAGATATTTAATTTTAATGGACTTGGCTTGGCCACGGGCTCTGGTTATTAAAACAGAAATTGCTTTGACTTTGGCTCTGATCACTCGAGAAAAAATCACATAATTGCCGTTGTAAAATGTTTTGATTTTTCTGGCCTAATGGTGGTCATTCGGGGGAACTTATTTTCGGACTCGTAATTTGGGGTGATTTTCTTACTGGGGTTATTAGAGTTTCAAGTATTTGTTTGGTGTAATAAATGTCAAGGCAGCAAAATGCTGACTCGTAAGATGATGGGGTTGGCAGATAAAAAGATTGTTTGGTGGTTGAATTGAAAAGTGGAACGTAAACAAGGGTTATAAAAACTACAATGGTATGATTCTGATGGTGGCTTACACAAATAAATCTGATAACATTAAATAAATAAAGGTTTTTACGGTTTAAAAGATTTTTTGATTCGTGTGTGATTAAATTAGCTGGACAGTTACCTTTCTCTTTCTATTACAAAATATAAAATAATGAAGTGCTAGACTTTATATTCATTAATCAATATTTCCTCTCTTAATTTTTTCCTGTCCAATTAGCTTTCATTTATGTTCACCCTACAATTACCTCACAGCGCGCAGCTCCGGAAAATATTACCCAATATTGGCCAACATAATTTGCCCAATCCTTGCACAACTTTTCCTAATCACATTAAACGGAAAATTCTTACCGAATTTCAGCCATCGCAATATGTTTTTGTTTATGTCTATCTCGGAAGACATCGTCGGCGTCAATAATTACAGCATCAAGCGACTGGGAATCGAAGATATATATATATATAAAGATACCCCACCGAAAGGGAGTGAACAGGATGGCTGGTCCCGCATCTCTCGAGTTTTCCCCGATTTTTGGGGCAGGCACGCCACATGCTTTTTAACCTTGATTAAGTTGACGTTCTAATGATGCTGCTAATGGTGGCAATGATGTTCTTAATGATGATGCCACTGATGACGATGCTGCGGATGGGAATGGGGCTGCTGAAGATGCTGCCGCAACATCATTAACAACATTATCAACAACAACGGCGGCGGAGGAAAACTTCACGAGTATTTTTTGTTTTTAATTGCCGCCTGGCACTTAGCTAATGTAATTTATATTACATCTCGCTTCTGCTCTAAAAGCTTTAAGTAGCTGAAAAAGAAGAACCCAAACACAGCGGCGAAGTGCAGCATCAGAGGTTGTAAAAAGAAGTGTGGGATCTGAAGACGTAATGTTTTGTTTATATTTACCTAACATTGTACTTGAAAGATATTTTCGTTTCTTTTCCCGCGTGGCTCTCTATCTCCATCCCTTTCCCGCTTGTTCTGTTTGTTTATCTAATGGCTAAAAAATATTTAAGCCGTAAAATTTGTAACTCTGAGCTGGCTAAAAGCTGCTGCTTCTCTCCTTCGCTTCTTTTTTATTTACGAAAGTCATAAATACTTTTGGGTCAGTGGGAGAGCACAAAAAAAAAGGTTCTCGAGTTCGGACTCTTGGCAGACGCATCCACATCCACACCAGATAGAGTCTCGTGCCTAAAAAGTTGCTATATTTTCAATTTATGTAAAGGAGACACGGCCTCACCTGCCCCCATCTTACCTGCCTGCCTGCTATCTCGAATGTTTTTTCCTGTTGGTAATTAAAAAGTTTCTGTTTCAGACCCAGTTAGCTTCCACTTCCCCTGCTTCAGATGTCTGCTCGACTAATGCAGGTTGGCGGTTCTGCTTCTTCTTCTTCTTCTACGCATTGGCCTTGGCGTTTTCGGTGGGGATTTGTGGGCCCCGATAAGAACAGCAGCCGGGAGCTTTAATGAGTGGGGTTTGCTTTAAGACTTCCCCCCGAGGTTGTTCTCAGAGGAGATAATGAAGGTCACCAGAAGATGGAAAACCCAGAATAGAGGGCGCGACACAGAGATAAGAATCGTTATAATCCCTATCTTTCTAACGCTATGGATTTTTATAAGTAAAAAAGGTGATGATAAAATAAATATAGTAGCTAACATGTTTTAAAAATTTATTTAAGGTTTGTTGAAATCCCTTTCAGTACAATTATATTGTATAACAATTACTTCTTTTAACATGAATTCATCTTATATCATTTTCTTTGAAATTAACCCTTGATTCTGTTCCAAATTCTATTTCCATTTAAGATTCTTCGAAGCTTGAAACATCGCAGCTTCTTCAGTCTTATGCCAGCTCACGTCTAATCCATTCCCGCTTTTCCAGCTACTCGGGCCAAGTCGACATTCCTCAAAAATGTCAACAAGAAAGGCCCACAACACGAGGCATTTAGAACAGCCGGCCGCCCAAGCCTCCAAACCTCTGAGCCGAGCCCCACCTCGTTCATTCATAAAGATTCCCATCTTTCCCAGCTCTATAGAGAGGGGCGAGCAAACACGAGTCCAGGCAGCACCTAACAAGTTCCCGGAATTGCACAAACCTCGAAAAGTTCTTTAAGTTTTCGCTCTAACGAAACCTGTTCCCCAGACAGAAAACCCCAAAAGAGACGGGACATTTCGGCTGGCACGGAAACTCCGACTCCGACTACGAGTCTGCGGCCCGAGACATAATTAATGATTTCAAAATTTCACAACGAAAACTCATAAAACTTATCGATCGAACATGAAACGGCAGACAAAGAAAAAGAATGTCATGATGCACTGTCAAGTCAATTTCAGGGCTTTAAAGTTGACCGGGTTTATAATCTGAGGATAAGCCAATCTTTGTACTAAAAATATGAAAGTTCTTATGCAAGAATCTATTATTAGCATTCGTTTTAAGTAACTGAAAGGTGTTATGTTCGTAATTGTTGCTTTAGGAATCTAATTTTATAAAATTGTTTTTGCACTCCAAATTTGAATTTAAAATTATGATTCATTCATTTGAATATTACTAAAAGCTTAATTATAATTCCTTTCCTTTATCATTTTCAGTTTCAAAGTTGCAAAACACAACCCAACATAATCTTATTAATTGTTCTGGATATTCAATTATTATGTGTTATGAACTGGTTAAGAATTATATATAATTATTTGTTATTGTTTGTATGCATGTAAAATTATCAATTTGGATTACCTTTTTGACTAAAATATTTTATGCATTATAATAATAATAAATTAAATCACCTAAAAACTAAAAATCAACAAACCAAGTTGTTATTTTCTATATGCGGTTAAACTAATCAACATTAGTACTAATCTTAACAACAAATAAACACCGAAATTAAGCACCAAATGGAGGACTTACCGCGATTGAATTGGCAATTGGAAGCCAGGTTCGTTAGCACGCACTGTTGTCAAACAAAAATGTTGGCCTAAACACAACGTGAACCGAAAGCACAGCTATAAAGCAATCTATGAGATACTATTTGGCGTATAGTCTCGTTTTTTTTTTGTTGTTTTCATTGATGAAGCGGCGCGAGTATTTTCATTAATTCTGCACACACGTTTCGCCGATGCCGATTAACGATTGACGTTTTTTGCTATTTGCTATTTGCGATGACCCGCGTGCCCCGCCCCCGAAAAAGCAAGTTGCCCGCACGACGACAACGGCAACAATAACGGCAACAACAACCACCGTCGACGGAGGGTGCAAGGGAGAGAAAATTTGCACGCGCGAATCTGCTGGCTGCTATTGAAAACAACGGTGCGCCTCACAACATGTCCACACACTTTCACGTTTTTTTTCGAACTAACGCAACGCGGCGTATGAACGATTTACGTGACGTCAGCTTCGTCGCGAGTTAACATGGCATGGCTCGGAGAGATGTTCGTTTACACGAGAGCGGGAGCAAGAGAAAACCGGTTTAACTTTTCTGCAGATGAGAGGAGAGAGCCTAAGAACTGCCGCTGTGTTTCTTATCTGTGCACTCCACGAACTGTTTGCACCGATTCTCTGCCGCTGTTAAGAGCCGACGGTTGCCAACAGAGCTCTGTAAACGAGAGAGGCTGATAGAAAACGAACAAGGCGTTTTGTTTCGTGCGAGAGCCGAGGCACGAATCCAATGAGAGTCTTACACTCAGATAACGGGAGATTTATCTCGGCCGGCAAAACTCAAGTTGGTTTCTCATTGAGTCAGATAAGATGTGGCTGCTTGGTTTCGAACCCGGCTAACTGACAATTTCGCCCACAAATGAGTCTCGTGGGTGTTGAATGCGTGTTTTTTGCATTTTGTGTGCCAAAGCAATTTGACAATGGTGTGTGGCTGCCGCATGAGGCGCACAGGTGTGCTAATGTGCTGGGCCGGGAGAAGTGGGACTAATCACAAGAAAAACCTGAAGGACCTATAGGATCTTTGAGGCAAAAAAGAGTTTAGAAATCCTCATCAAAGAAAATTCAGTTCAGGTTTTCTAGCATCTGCTCCAAAAATTGTTAAACAAAACCAATAAGTAATAAAATAAAGAAAACTATATCGGTTTTATTTCTAAATATTTTATGTTTAAAGTAAAGGTCTGGGTAAATACCTAATTTAAGCCATGTATATATGAAAACTGACCTTAACAGAGAGTATAGACAATAAGCATATTTCACTAAGATTTCTTATCAAGCATTAAACAAAAGGAAATCTTAGGTTTTCCATTAGTCCTATCTCCCATCCAATAAGATGTCACTTCCGCCGCCCACAGCTAATTAGCCTTCACCGCTTGCATTGACCCATCCCAATTAGAACTGCCTACGGGGACTCCAATAAGTTCATTGCTCGCCCAGCACACATATGTAACATTCTTATCAGATTCGATGCTAAGTAAAATAAATAAATAAAAAGAGAAACCAACAACAACGACATGTGAATCTGATTTTTTGGGAGCGGTCGCAGCAATAGCAACAACAAAAGCCGAAAAAGAATGCAAATGCATTATAGATAAAGATAAACTTGCTCTCGCTCTCTTAGATAAAAGTGAGCACTAAAGAGAAAACTCTCTCCCCTCTGCAGATAGTTCGTCTAAGCGCGGCTAGATGGCGCCCATGTGCCACAGAACTGAGAATTGCATTTCAGATGCTTTTTGTTTACCAACGAAAAAGTGGGCGGTTTCGGGGGGAGGCGGGGTGGAAAATGCGGTTGCATTCTTGGAAATGTTTGCAAAAACCGTCGCCGGTTTGCTGCTGCCACAAATGCCGCGTAATCACTTTTTGCGACTACGCCGACGTCACCGGAAGTTGCAACACGTCGTCGTCTACGCACACAAACCCACCTATGTACTCTACACACACACATGCATACATGCATACACATACGGTGCATATGCCGTTAATGCCACTGCCACACCCCAGCAATTGCAAATTTCACCCACCGCCTTGCAAATTTTCGAAAAAAGAAAATCGACGGGGGAAAGCAAGTTGGAAACCTTCGGTGGAGTTGAGTTATTGCTCGTGTTTCCATTGTCCGCCCCCCAACACCCCCAATATTTGCACTCTTTTTGTGAACATGTGTGAACAACTGCAGTCGGCGAGCCACCCCCTTGGGTGCACTGAGAAAATTCTTAGTTGAACACTGAAAGCAGTTCTCAAGCCTGAACTAAGTGAGTAATAATGTTCACCACTTTATCTTAAAAAAAAACTTACCAAAATATTGGAAAATATTTTTGTTAAACCATAGTTTAAAAAAGTATAGCAAAGTAATATAACATGCGTCTTTAAATATTTAATAATAATTTTTATAAATATTTTATTACATTTTGATTGATTTCCAGTTTTAAAATCAATCAACATTTACAGAAAAAAGGAAGCTCGTTAAAATATAAATTAATGTTTCCATAATTTCTGAAGCTGTGATTAAAAATCACAACAAATAAGGTCCAAAATGAAGTCCTGTTTTCCTTAGTGTGATTTCTGTCCCTCTTGCACCCTCGGGCGGCGATTAATCATGAAAATTCACACAGAAAATATCCATTAGATACGAATTAAGACATAATTGACAGTGCAGGCCTCGTACACGTTTCAAGAACTTGCACCGAAAAGGAAGTGGAGGGGGTGGCACGGGGTTGGTTTTCCTCCGTGTGCAGTGGCATGAATGCGAGAGGCTGCCTCAAGTGCCTGCGACATATTTATTATCCCTGTTCGGGCACAAAAAATGATTATGCCTTGAAAAGTGCCCCAGGCCCAAGCATTAAACTCCCATTGTTGAGCGAGCGGATTGCGAAGGCTTCAAGAGTCGATGCGTTGGCTTTAATTACAGTTTGAGTGGCACTGGAGAAGGTCCTTCAAGGGGTTGCGATACGGTGACATTAGGCTGCATTTCAGTGCCACAATTTTGGGGGATGCACTCCACCGATCATTTAAGCAAATAGCTTTGAAGATGACGCATTCATAACATTCCTGAAACATATACCGTCGTCTCTCATATTAAATTAAAATTAAAATAAAATCCTAGAGTATCTCAGAATATTATCGAATATTATAACTATAAATTATAATTCAAATAAAAGCGCAACTTCAAAAAATAGTTAGCTAGGTATTAAATCAGAAAACATTAAAGTTATACATGACTTATATGACTTTTTTTCTTAACCTACTAAATGAAGTTCTATAATGGGCCGAAAAATATCTCTTGGCGCCAGCAAAATATGGTTAATGCCGTCTAATCCGAACACCTGTTGGAATGCACTTCTGAGCTCCCCACTGGCCACCCACTCCACCACCCACATCAATGGCAATTTGTCGCTACACGCGACAGCTACAAGAATTTTTTAAATGCCAAAAAAAAGGCACCCAAAAAAATGAAACAAAAATTAAAGTGTGGAAAACAAACCATTTCTGTGGTGTGTTCGGTGTGCAGGCAAGAAAATGCCCCGCAAGTGAGGCAAACAAGTGTTATATGACAGGTCTCCGACATCCAACTGTGATTTTTTTGGATTTTTCCCTACCCAATTGTTTGTTGTTCGCTTACAAAAAGCTTCGTCTGTTTGGCTGCTTGTAATGTGGAATGTAAGTTTTGTATGTTAATTTGATTTCGGTGTCAAATGGGGTTTTTTCTCGTCTCTTGTTTTTTTATTTCCATTTTTATGGCCTGCACTTGGGTTGCGCTTTTATAGCCCCATTGTTGTTGTTGCAGCTGGTCTACCATATAGCATATAGTAATTGCTCGACCGAATTCCCCCAGCGATTTGATCCCCCGCTCGGTGTCAATCCGCTTTTGAGCTCGCTTTTGATTGTGCGCACTTATGTCTTTATTGACAACGCCGCAATAACATAAATAATTTATTACAGCCAGACATTGAGCAATTTGTAAATGGCCAAAAGAAATCTTGGCCCGAACACGGCAACCTCAAAGATACTTCACTACTTCTATTTGTGTGTGTGTGTGTGTATCTATTTTGGGAATGCACAAGTATTTCTATGGTTTTTCAGCTCTGCTCGCTACTGATTTGCATTTATCAAGTGCATTTGAGGTAAATGAAATCAAAGAAGCTTGGCAAAAAATCAAAATGGATCTGGCAAAGCTCAAAGCTCGTTCAAGGACTCTTCGGGTAATTGATGCACTTCAATGCGAGCGAATTTAATTGAGTTAGTTTCCATTCACATGTGCGATTATTTGTGTCTGTCGGGATTCGTCTATTCATTCCGCAAATAAATCGTTTTAATTGATGTAAATATTTGCATTTCAAATATGAAAGCAAATGCATCCACTCGTTCTTTAAACTGATGAAGTGCATAGGTCATAAATGCTGAAAATCATTATAATACTTGCAACAATTCTTTATTTGTGTATTGCAGGCATTGTGCTGAGAAAATTGATTGGAAAATATAATTTAAGGGTTGCATTTTAAGTTTAAAGTAAAAATGTATGTAATCGGTTATACAGAAACTTTTTCTTAAAATATTTTATTTTACTATTACTCAACTTACCACTAAACTTAAAAAAATCATGACCTTGAAGAGTGAATCCCGACTTTATTAAAGCCCCGCCCGAGTTATATTTCCCAAACACCTTTCACCTCTTTCACCTAGTTTTCTGCATGGCATAATCAATTATTCCGAATGGACAGGCCAAAAAACAAAGTCATTTATTATGCTGGCGAAAAAATTTGTCACTATTCTGCACTGGTTTTGTGCCTTGTTCTTGTTGCCGTTGCTTATCAGTCCAGAACCGAGTTTGGGGCCATAATTAATTTGGCCAAACAACAACAACAACAACAGCAGCAGCAAAAAAATATGCACACAAACAGGCCCAAACAATGGCAAACAAATTGATTAATGACAGCGTATTAAACAATAATCGAGATAGGCCTCCGGTCAGATCAGAAAGGAGGAGTTTTCCCCGAATCTCTGATGGTGTAACCCATCGAATTTTGTGCGCCCACGCAGAAAGAGAACTTTTTTCCCTGTGCAGCAAAAAAAAGTGTTTTTATCAACGGTAGCTGTTGTTGTTGTTGTTGTTCTTGTTTTTACATCATCGTTGGTGGCTAAAAACAATTCATTTAAATAATATCTGAACCACTTTGCCAGAACAGGAGGAAACAAATCATTTTTCATATCCTGCGTGTTCATCTCTCCGCGTCCACAAAGCTGGCAAATTAATAATGTGTAATTAATATTTTTTTTTTTTTGGGACGGTTCGTGTGCTAAAAGCTGGGTTAAGGGATTTCGGTCAATCGGATCACACAAATCAGAAATGTGGGTCTGAGTCATTGATATATTTATATTTTGATGAAAAACTCAGCTGTTTTTGCAGATGCTTTTGGGATTTTAAAAGAAGAAGAGCATTTTAAACTAACAACATATTTAATATGTGTTTGACTATAATTATAACTTGACTTTTTAGTATCGTATCCATGAGTTCATATAACAAGTAAATAATATATAAAAGAAAAGCTTACTTGTTCTTAGCTCATCTATAACGAAATATATCCTATAATGCCCAAAATTAATTAACAAACGCACTTAACCATCAATAATCTGATCTAAACCAAAATCAAGCTTAGCTTCTGGTGGTGTGTCATCTACAAAAAATTTAATTAACCCTTACAAAGCTAGAAAGATATCTGCAGAAGCAGAGAAATAACGTAACATAACATAACACAACGTAACGCAACGCTTAACGTAATAGCCTTTCATGTTTGCTTAGTAACCCACATCAATTCTAATCGCCCGAAGCCAGAAACAGTACCACCGCCCCTCGACACCACGCCCCCTCAACACTATCACACTGCCCAAGACACACATACACACTTACACCCACAACAAGGCTAGCGATTTATGGCATGCTTTCACATACTTTCACCTGGGGAATATTCTCCTGTGGTTGCTGCATGGATCCTGCTCTTTCTTTCGCCTTTTACACTCAGAAAAATAAATATACTAGTTTTAAAACTTAAGTGAAAACGGTCCACCAAATAAATTAATAAAAAAATAGAAGTGTAAATTTGTTGTAAACGAAACAAGAACAATAAATACATTTTGTATTTTTTATATTGTTAAGGTTTTCCAAAATAAAATGAGACTTTCTTGATAATTCTTTCCTTAGAAGGAATTTAGTAAAGTTTTAAAAAATTAAAAAATATATTATTATTGTTATATTCTTGAATCCTCTTTCTACCAGTGCATAATTGTGCTTCAAAATATACTGCGAAGTTCACCCTCCATGTAGTTTATGGAACCATATTAATTTTGGCATTGAAATGGAGTCCAAATGCATTCACAATTGTTTTAGCGTCGAGTGGCTTTCGTTGCTATTACGAAAAGCGCTTGACCAAAATGGGTAATTTAATGGGATTTTTCAATAAGCAGGAGCAAACACTTCAGTAAGTAAATAGCGACAGTAATTTAGAGTAAATGTAAATATTTAGTTGACACTTGGCTATTTATATAATTTGTAACCAGATAAATTAATGAATTATGCTTTAAAGCATAAGTAATTGAATGGCATATTCTTGAAGTTACTAAAATAGATCATGCAACAAGATAACAACACACAGTAAGAGTTTCTTTAATAGCTATTTGTGATCATCTTTGAATAAGAGTACAAACATGCATTCTTATGGTAATCATTTTAAATTAGTACCTTAAATTTGGGAACAATGTCAGCATTGTTGTAATGGAAAAGCTGCAGCACCTGCTGCCCGAAAACTTCTTGGTTCTCGACTTGAACACAACTTTTATGCGATCCTGTGCTGCGTCGAGTGCATTCCATATGGATTAGTCGGAACAACCTGACAATCTTTTTACTTTTGTCATTAGCAGACTTCTTTTTTACGGCAGCTTTACGCAGCTTCAAACTACCAGGTCGCCCTACTCCACGTAGCGAAAACTTTCCCATATGAAACTATTAGAAATAAAAAACTGCTGCTGATGCTGCTATGCAAACTTAAATTTCTAAATCATAACTTTTTTCAACTCTACTTTGGTTGGGAGTTTTTAAAGGTTTGGGAGCAGCAAAAGTTAGGATGCGGGAAGCTGTTAACAGATTGTGGGAACCTTTTAGAGGAAGGAAGGTGAAAAGAAGCCTTGCACTAATTTACAATTTAGTCTGCCTGAGAAGTAAAAGCCCCGCAAATTCCTTTAAAAGGGAACTAACATTGTTTGCACTTAGTTGGCTTTACAGGAAAACGATCTTATGTGTAAAAATTTATTTTAAATTTACATGATAATATTTATCAATAAAACAATTCGCGAAGTATTAATTCCTCTATAATTGTTTATGTTCTATTTTTTACCACATTTTTACTTTACATTTCTATTTATTGCATAGAAAATAACAAAGAACTTTTTGAATTTTGTTCAACAAATTTAGTTTTTATTTCTTACATTAAGGCTTAAATTCTTTATTCTTATAAACAGAATTATGTTGCAAGTTTATTCATATTTGCATGTTACTAAACTTTTTTGGAGTAGGGTATTTCGCTGAGGTATTTAGGGTTCTTTCTCTGGGCAAGTTTCTGTTTTATTATATTTGGGTCAAAGTTTTAAATAGTTTGCCATGCACTCTCCGGTGAGCTCCTCCCTCTCCGCAAAGAAGACTTTATGGATTGGCCAACCCGACCTCCGGTGACCTACAGAAGGCACGTGTTTGCACGTGCTCTTACCTTGCTAGCTGGCCAGATAATGGAAAAGATTTGTTTATAAGAAATTTAAATGTTGCCCTGCCCGGCAGCTTCACTTCTGTTCGGACAGCCTTTGGTCAGAGGCTGAACCAATATTTAATTCAATTTTGGGCAGCTTTTATTTACCCACCTACATGGCAAATCAATTACAAAGGAATGCCCCAGAAACTGTTGCCACTCAGAGAAAGTGGATTATTCTTCCAGCTTAAAGTTTGGAGATTATTATCTAAGCAAATCCAAAGCACAAGCACATTTTAAGTAAAATTGTATTTGTTGAAAAAAAAGGTATTATTGTTTGATAAAATATTAAGAGTATATAAAACATATTTTCCTGTGCAGTCTCAGCTTCAGCTTGGATCGATGTTCAGTGGGTTTGCTTCAACTGCTTCTAATTGCAATGGAACCGCACGAAATGTCAACGCTTTTGGCATATTTCTGTTGGCCTGGTTGTTCGCCGCAGGTGCCATTCCCCCTCAGTTCTGCCAATCCATGTGGCTAACCTAGAAAAAGGAGGCTAAAAAACGTCGGCTGGCTGGCTGGCTGGCTGGCTAGAGTCTTTTTGGCCACGTACTCCATTCAGGTTTCTTTTTCGGTTTTTCGTTTGTGAAAGGCACCGAAAAACGACCAAGTGGATGTCGCTTGGAGATTAGTTACACTTGTGCTCCATTTAAATGGCAAAGCGACTAAATTATGCGAAGTTCTTTTTTATGCTTTTGGGCTTTTTTTTTTTTTTGGTTTTTGTTTTTGGGAAAGTGAAAGACCAAGAGCACACGAAATAATTGCAATCAAAGCCGCCCTTTCCCTGGGTGAATGTTGAATGTCGCTTAATCTAGGCCCGGCGAAAGTTGGACGGCAAGTTGACTCCTATTTTCTGGGTGGGTCAGTCGCCCGATGGGAGGGCATAGCGAATTTTAATGCGGTTCGATGGAAATTGCAAATTTCAAAGAAGCAGGCCGCTTAGAAGGGGCATTTTTTGGGGCTACATTAAGTCTAATAAAATGTTGTGATTTTAAGCTGACAAAAAAAATCACTACGACAACGACATCGAAAAATAAACTTATTGATTTTGAATTACTAACACCATAGAGGGATTTTTATATTTTTATGTTCATATTTTTTAATTCAAGCTCCTAAAATGAGTGAATAATACGCTGCAAGAGAAAATTGATAAGTAAAAATAGATTATCAGAGAAAATCCCCTTTTACTCATCACTCTGTTCCCATAAATATTTCATAGGTAAAGAAATGGAAGAACGATGCTCTTGTTTTCCAAATACTCACCCTTGGGATTACCCATTTTCCCGGAAAAGCACATCCTTTTTGTTCCTTATCAATTCTCAGGCAGGTTGAGGGAACACCCTCTTTATGCCAGTTTTACACAACTAGCACTCACTTTTCTTGTTCCAATGCACCATAATTTAATTTATGAGGGAGCCAACCAAGCATGCTTAGCTCTTTGGGTTTGCCTTAGGTTTATAGTTTCACTCGGAATATGCTTCATTAACATATCTGCATATTTTGCCATTGTCTTTGCCGACATCGAGAACTGGAAATATCGACGGATATTGGCAATCTCGAGGCACACGTGCGTTCAACCGGGTTCACATCAAAGCTCGGATGGGAAATGCTGCTAATAGCAACCATTTCATAAACTTTTGATGAGACGAGTGAAGAGACCTTTTTACGTGTTCCTTTTTTTTGTTTTGCTATTTTATCTTAAAGCTGAAACTCATTAAAATACCAGAAGTAACGAAACGAAATCAAAAAGATAAACTCCACGTCGGGAGAAGAAGGAGATTCCTGGAAGTCGGGATGACGGAAAAAAAAAAAAATAAAAACAAAAAGCAGCTCCCACAGAGGCTCATTTTCGTCTGAAGGAATGCCACTTCTCGTGTCTGTCCCCTGATTTTCCCGGCTTTTCACCTACCTCCCCCGCCCACTTCGGCGGCATTGATTACAGCGAGGCAGGCCGGCGGAATGGCAAACAAATTATTACAAGTGCAGTTGGGAAATATGTGGCGGCCACTTATCAACATAATCAACAACAAATACCTGGACACGCCTGAGTGCCGGCGGTTGGCTTTTGCCGAGGGAAACCTATTGACAGCACCCTGGGCCATATTTTTTGCGGGGATAAAGAGTCGACTTATCAAGCACCTCTGAAATTAAAAAAAAATTTACTCAAGAGTAAGCCTACAAATTAAAAAGATACAAAATTTATAAATATATATATAATATTTTAAAGCTTACTTTTATTTTGTAAAAACTTACATTGCATAACTAATAAATGATTATTTATCTGATTTTTAGTTAGATTAACAAGCGATTGTCAGATTTATTTATCCGATTGATACTTTAATGAGGTAAACTAATTTTCTGTTATTAAAAAGAGGTTTAATAATATATTCTTATATTTTTTTAAATTTCAGGCAATTGATTGGTATGAATAGACCCTTCATTCCAGGGTAGCAGTCGCAGCAAAAAGCGAACCCCAAGAGGTCCGGACCCAAAGAGACTCCAGAGGAAGCTCCGAATGACAGCGGCATAGACGAAGACGTCGCCTTCGAATCTGGGAGACCGACATTCGCTGAAAGACAGACTGTGGGGTCTCCGGTGTTCTCCTGAGCCAAACCAGAAGTGAGCTGTTGTCCGGGGCTGGGATTGAGATTGGGAACTTTTCAGTTCGAACTGGGGATTGCAAAAGGGACAAGATATAGCCAGAGATATACGGAGGGAGGAGGGAGAGAGGGGTGGTGGGATAGACCCAGTGGCTCCCATCCTGTGGCCGTTCCATTGCCGCTCTGTCAAATGTTTGGCTTAATGATGGCATTGATGGATGGATCACACGTAAGCGACAGTCATTTAGTAATTTATCTCAGGCCATTTCAAATTAATAGACTCCGGCCTGAAGGAAGCGCTCCGCTGCCTTTGATTTTGCGATTTTTATCTCACATTAGAAATTATGTGCAATTTTTTCCCTCGATTTTGTTTTGTCAAATTACATAAATTTATGAGCAAGAAACTTTCGGCTTTTGACTGTGAGAGTCCAGCTAATTAAGGCAGCTGCCTTCAATTTAATAAGTGTAGTGCTTTCTTAGCCGCCGTTTCAAGCTCGATTAAGTATTTAATTAGGCGCAGTTTAGTTAATTGGATGACTGAGTTTTCATACCCATGCAGATCAAAATGAGGGAAGGGCAAACGATCTCGTGTCATGTGTGCAACGACACTTGTTCTTTGAGGGTCGGTGACCTGAAAATGAGGAGGGGAAGGAAATGCAAATGGAGAAGGAGGAGGGGGTCAAGAGGTCAAGGCCCTTGGCCTGACCATCCAGGGAAAAGAATAAAGAATCGCTACGAAACATTTGATCAGAAAAAAAAATTTAAAATTAAAGTAAGTAAAATTTAACAAGAGTTTGTTTAGGTTTATAAATATAACAAAATTTGTAACTGATTCTTTTCACAGTTTTTTATTTTATTTTGCTTGCATTAAAAGTAAAGCTATCTTTGAAATATTTCTCGTTGAAGAAGATTGCTATTAGAAATATTTATTTATCTAAAGCTTCAGTTGCACTGCAATTTCTTGTTTGCTTTCCATTTTGAGGCCATGGAAATTCCTGTGAGCTCTATCAATATTTAACCCAAAAATATTTCCACAAACACAGAAAAATTGTTTGCAGCTCTTTGTCTGGGCCACAAGACTCAAAGAAATAGAGCGCGGAGCATATGAACAAAAAATTGGCGCTGACACTGACAAGTCGTGTGAAGCACACCTGCAAGAATCAAGCGCCAAACGACGGATTTTGAGATTTCGAGAGACCGCAAAACCGAAAACCAGATCGGTGAAGGGGAACGTAGGTGGGGAATGGCGGCTTGGGGCATGGCAATGCATTCGGCGCACCGAAACATGTTGCAAAATGCTGCTCTCAGCTCAGCTGTGCGTCGTGGCCTTAAAACTGGTGCAACACATTGGCCTCCTCCTCCGCCGATTCTGCGGAAAGACCCGCTCAGACCTCTTTCCTTTCGGCCTGGCAAAGCGCCAAACTAGCCGGCTAGAAGCAGCAAAGGGGTCTTGGCTATCCGCTGGGGATCCAAAAGAAACAAGAGAACAAACACAAGGGGTCCAACAAACCTTAGAGTACCCTTCATTGTGCAACAATACTATATGTATTATATAGACACAAAGTGTTTTTTAACATTATCGACATTATCGAATTTTATTTTATAATATAGGATGATAGTTTAAAACTAATTAACATTTTATATATAATATAAGCTGAAAAGATTGGATAGCAATAATTCATACTTCAAAGGAATTGAAGAACATTGAATGATCCTAAAAACGTTTAGATTTAAATTTAAGAACTTTCTGGTGAAAACCTTTTAAAATTGATAAAAATAATTAATTTCTACCCATAATAAATATAGAACCCACATAGTCTTAAAGAATTATGAGGGTAACCGAGAGTACTATCGCAAAATGGGAAAAACAAATGTTGCACCGCTTGATTTTCTTGCCGGGGGCCTTTCGCTACTTGAGCACACACACGCGTAAGTGGAACGAGGGCGGCAGCAGCAGTTGCAGTGACACGCCCCCCGCCGCCCACCGCAGAACGTGGAGGCGGTGGATGGGGAGGGAGGGGCATTGTCCTTAGCCTCACCGCAGGCTGAAAAGCGGAGCGTGCACAACAACAACAACCGCCAGACAGACGCTGCAACAAGGCAAAAAAACAGAGGAGGAGGAGAGACGGTAATAGACAGGGACTTGGACTTGATTGTAACAATGTTGCACACTCAAGATGCGCCAGGTATTCGGCTAAGGCGATAATGTGGCAAGGATAACAAGGCTCTCGGACCCGCGGAGCACTGCACTGGGCAATACGATCCATTTTATGCTGTAATTGGTTTAATATTTGACTGCTAGCTGGTAAATTAAGTAAAGCTGGTAAGTTTTTATGACAAGCTTATTGATTTGTTGTGTCTGAATACGAATTTTATCTCTAAATGAAATAGCTCTACAATTAGGTATTTAATTTCTAGATCTTAATCGTTTTTTCTTTGTTATCTAGCTCACATCTGAGAAATTTAAACTTTACATTGAAAAGAGAAATAATAAATAATAGATTCACATAGAAAATATAAAAAGGCATTTAACTGTACAAGCATTCAATAGCGCATGTAACAATTCCACATTAAGTTAATTTATATAAACTTTAGAGTTTAAACCATTTCATAAACATTAACTCCTGTATTTTTTAAAACTTTTTCTTAAGTTTTCTTAAATTGATGTAAGTACTTTTTTCTCTGTAAATGTTGTAAGCACCGCAGGTTGCAAGGGCTGCCTCGTTATCAGGCAGCTCCTGTCTTGGTCCCCTCGACCGCCTCGAAGTGCGTAATGCGCTCATTACGTGCCGGCATCAACATCGCATCCACATGCCACACCGGTGGCGACTCAGACCCCAACGCCACGGCTGAACTATTCCATCTGCAACACACCTTACATCTGCTTCCCGAACTCCCATTCCTTGGCTTTCATTTCGGTTTTTCGGGCTTTGTCCCAGCTTGAACACGGCAATGTCATGCCAATTGCATGCCTTTCCCATCGCCGCCTTCTATATAAAGTCTTTAGAGGATTGGGGGATTCGGGGCTGACCATTCGGGGGGCGTCTGGGAGTCAGCCAGTCAGCAGCTAATTAGAGAACCGCCTTTTGTGCCGGGTGATAAGGCAAAAATTGGAATTGGAGGCGAGATTGCGGGCTGGCTTTGATTCATTCCCCGATCGAATGGAATGGCTGAGTCGTGTCTGGCAAATTGATGAAATTGTCAGCGATTCGCCGGTCACTGGGATGGGAAAATAGCGAAGGGCTTAGGCGAATCGTTCAGATAAGACAGATGAGTATAATTGGATTATTAAGTGGAGAATAGTTGGATCTTAAGATGCGGCAGAAATATACAAATAAACTAAAAAGGATGCATTTTTCCATAAAATCATTTATGATAGAAATGTGTGTTTTATTGAATGGCAATTATTTTAAACATTTTAAATGTTACCTTCTAAACTTATTCAGATTTAAATTTTATAAATAAAAAATGGTGTTCATCTCTTAATTCTCTTTCTTTTGTGTAAAGGACTCTTTTAACCACAAAGCTTTAAATAATCCTAGCCACTGTTACTATTGCCCTGACTCCCTTTTTACTTAACCTTGTCGAAAGTTCATCAACCCAAACCGCAGTAGCTACAATTCAGTTGAGTGAAGTTTTAGTCCACTCAGCTAAATCAGCAAAAATAGTGATGATAAGGTACTATTTTCGTTCTTAATTGATAAAAGTAAATATGCCATTATACCAAAACAATTTCATGTGAACAATTCACAATAATATATTTTATTATATACAAATATAAGCCCGTCCTTAAAACGTTTTACTTTGAATTATAGAAAAGCTCTAGAAACCCTTTAAGTAAGTACGTAAGTTTAGAATATCTAAAAACTGTTATACTTGGACTTCTAAAATTGTACTTGATATATACCTTTAAGTACCTAATATCAAATCAACTTCACTGACAACATAAGCTAATGCAACAGCATCATCAGCAGCAGCGCAACAAAATTAATGATGCAGTGAAAACCGCTAAATACCCCGAAATGCAACAGGAACCACCGCCCCTTTCCCCGATATCTTTTGGCCCTCGAATCGAGGTGCGAGGCAGGTGTTTTGGCCCTTTTCGGTTTTCAGATGAGTCCGGACACGTGCGACGATGTCCGGCGAGCGATGGAAGCGGAACAAAAGGCTTGCGGTCGCTTGTTGTTACTGCCGGCGGTCATGTCGGTTATGGCCGTTGCTGTACTGTGGTAGCCGTCAATGAAAGTCCATATGTCAAGCGACTTAACAGCAACAACAGCTCAAACGAGACAAAATCAATTTCCCTGCTCAGTTAACCAAGCTACAGCAGCAACACGGGTCACATTTAAAGCGGATTTGTAACGCCAACCAATTATTTACGCTAGGAAAAATATGGGGAAAAAGAAGACAAGTGCAGGTGGTAAACAAAAACTCCAGAAGGTAAGTGCATTTTTAGGAAAGGTTTCTTAAAATACTCTTCCAAATAAACAACAAATTATGTGGAAAAATAGTATTTCAGGTAAACCTAAATTCATGTTTTAAAGAAACCTCATATATTATATTAATATTATACAATATAAGACAATCCAATATATAAGTAAATACTTTAAAAAGAGAACCTATTTCTTAAAGTAAGAACTCCTCTTGAAAGTGTACTGAACATCCAAGGCCAATAAGTGGAACAGGAAAAGTCGAGCTCGAGAACGATAGAATGCGTAGGCGACGTCGAAGATGCAGATTACAAGGTTAAGGGGGAAAAGTGAGGAACCGAAACACTCGGCTGGGAAAAAAAGGAGAAAACTGGGTAACAGGCAACGAAGCCTAGGAAGTGGGCTAACTCAATTGGTCTCTTGGCAAACGCATTATGGGTCACTAAGCCGCACGGCCATTGTCAGACGTTGGCTTTGTCACTTCCCTCTATACGTATATCTGGCCATATCTGCCTCCTGTTTCCCTGCCCCCAAACAAGTGCATTCCGCGATTGACATGCAACACGCGCTCGAGCGCCCACTTTCCCGGACTTTCAGGCGGCGCTGTGGTAGCAGGGGGCGTGGCACGCACCGTTGTCGCTTGGCTTAGTTTATAAAACTTGTTAGCTCAGAGGTAGAGGAAGAAAATCATTTTTTCTACCCTGTGCTCGATGAAATACTTTGAAAAATATTTATATAAAACTAAAATTAAGTTAAAATGTTTTAAAAACTACCATCAACATTTAATTTTAAAGATTTTTTAAAGTAATAATTTAATTTCCAATAATAATACCTTGTCTTATACAACTTTCAGAAAAGTTGTTTAACTTTGAGCACATATATCAAAGTTATTTCTTTTAATATATTTAAATTAAATCAACATTACCACTGTTTTTATTTTTTTATGTGTAAAATTTTTATTTTTCACCGAGCAACTGTCCTTGTCTTTGAGGCTGTGTAATTGAAATTACGTGACACTTTGCATATGCACTGGATTTAAATCGAGTTTTCAGTTGGCCATCAAAGAGAATGAGGGGCAATCGCGGTGCGGTGGGGCACAGTGGTGTCTGCCTATTGTGGCACGCGTGGCTTACGGGTCGGTCTCCCCCATTGTTCGATGTTGTCTGTGGCCGGGAGAATTCATCGACGGCTCAGAACTTTGACAAGTGCATTGAAGTGCAGTCAGCGGTGGGTAGGGGAAATTAAGGGCATGAAAAACGAGGAAGGAGACGCAAACATGTGTTGGAAAAACCATAAAGAAATATATAAAACGTAAACCTAATTAGCAACAGACATGCTGGGAAAGAGAAGGGGGGTTTTATGAGGTGCGGAATCAGATTTAAGGTTTAGTGTTGATATCCAGCGACAGCTGAATTAAATCAGGCGAAAAAACCAACTTAAGATTTAAAGATATTAGGGGAAAGTCATATTAAAATAGGGAAATGGTCATAAGTGACATTGTAATTAAATAGCAGCATGAAAACTGAAAACTCTTTACGACATTATTATGGAATTTATGAAATTATTATATTTTTTATTGTCTATGATGGAAAAGAAATAAAATACGAAATTTGTTATGGTGCAATTCAAATTGTTATAAAAAGAGGTCACTCACATTTTTTTTTTGCTAGAAAAGTCAACTATTTGTTTTGACAAATTGTTAACAATTAAAACCAAAATATGTTTAAGATGATTTCAATGTTTATTGCAAAAAAAGTTGTGACAGCGGTGGGATTCGAACCCACGCCCTTTCGGACTGGTGCCTAAAACCAGCGCCTTAGACCGCTCGGCCACGCTGCCGGGATTTTCCGGGAGACGAACTTCCCCGTTGGGCTGCGGACTATTTATAGAACAGCAATTAGATAAGCATTGACATTAGAAACAAAAATATTCAAGTACCCGGGAGAGCGCCGCACTCGCACACATTCGAGCAAAAAAGGTGATAAAAGCTAGGCGGCATCTGGTGTTTGTGCTGGTGTCACTGATGCCGGTTGCTATGTGGTTAAGTGCTGCAGTTGCCATTTCACGCTCGGCTAAATCGCAGCTAAATCGTAACCTGAGCACCGTTTCCGGCAGGGCAATCAAAACCAAATCGAGCCTTGTCCCCTGTTGCCCGGGGGCCTCATCATAAAAATCACCAAAACCGCAGCCCAGCAACAACAAAATCATCACACAACAGTTCCATACACTGACAAAATCAAGGGGCTTCAATTAAGAAAGAGTTGAAAAATTTTAATATATCCTAATATTGTTTTATTTTTGTCTGATTCCAACAATGTAGAGTAAGTGTAAAATATTTCGAAACTAATATACAATTTTCATATAATAAATTTATAAATTTATTTTAAATCCGAAGGATAACTTTATAAGAAGTCCGCATCTGATTTGAATATGTTGAGCTATTTAAAACTAAATAAAAAATTTTGTTTACAATATAACTTTGAATATATTTTTTTTGAGTGTACTTATCCAATATACACACACAGCCGATTGATGCGCCACGAGTTCAAGTCAATTGCAGAGCCCTCGGGATCTGCGGCTGAGGAGCGAAGCGAGTTGTTCCTCTTTGTCGCCGGGTGCTGAAACCACAGGCTTTAACCCCCCGCCAGTCAATGTGATGTATTTGTCAGTGAAAAATTCATATAAGAAAGACTAAAGTCTATTTAACGACTACAAAAATACCGATTAAAAATATATAACAAGACAAGCAAATTGAAACACAAGATCCTTAATTATGACACATAATTTTTCCTTACAGATTTAGGTGATTACCAAATATGTAATTTTAAATATGTGGTTATATCTTCTGGGTTTTTTTTTTGTTACAAAAGAAGTTAGATTATACGTAAATTTTAATAATTATTTTAATTACTGACAAGTCTAGATTTCTCGACTTTTCTTTTCCAATGGGTACCATAATATACATTACGAAAAGTATCTCCTCACGCGAAGGCAGGCTATCAAATGCAGCCTTTTTGGGGTGTGAGAAGCCGGTGGCTGAAGGGGCGGTGGCGCAGACGGAGGCTTGGAACAGACGCCGGCATTGAAATCGAAATCGGAATCGACAACCAGACACTTCAAACGCATGCAAAACGCATCGAAACAATGAGATTTACGTGCTTCCAGCTGTTATGGACTGCAATCGGATACATGGGCAGGAGTTGGGGAAGGGTTCGGGCTGAGTGCCGTATTATTACAATGCGAAAGAGATCTGCCAGCCAAGTCCCCTCGAGCCCAGGGGGGCGGCAAATGGATTTCGGGTAATGACAGCCATGAGCTCTTGGTCTGCCGGTGTCTGCTTGGTCAGCCAAGCCGAAAAGTTTGTTGTGTTAATTTTCAATGCATAAAATTCATTCGCCGGGTCTACACTGCCAATACACAGCGAAAAAACATATAAATATACCATAGTTATTAATTTCAATTTCAATATCAAATCAAATCCCAAATTTTATTTCAAAAAAGATTTTTTCCTGGGCTCGTCCGGGATTTGAACCCGGGACCTCCCGCACCCTAAGCGGAAATCATACCCCCTAGACCAACGAGCCAGTTGAAAAACAGCCGCCAAACTAGGTCTTATCAATGTAAAGTTCGAAATTCGAATTTAAATAAAAGACTGGTCAAAACGTGAGGTGCATGTGGCTTTTGATGGATCTTATATTTATTGTTGTTTTTAAACGAGTTTTTGAGGTCACATATCTGATACACATTTAATGGATTGTATTTTATGTTTGTTTTTGGTTTTAATAAAATGTGTTTTTGCTATAAGTTAATTAATTTTTAACTTCAGATCTTCAGAAATTGTAAATTTTTGTATAATATCCTAAAGGTTTTTCATTGTTATGATTTTCTGCGAAGTTATATGTACATTTTTAGTGTACCATGCACCCTTTAGTCTCGGTTCTTCGGTTTTCAATTGGGAGTTGCCCCAACGCAGTTCTGGTGTCTGTGACTCCTGTCTGACAATCCGTCTACTGAATATTTTTCTCCCCTCGGGGTGAAATTGTAATTGAGCCGGCTTGGCTTACCTTTGGTCGATTTGAGTTTGGCACCGGTTAATTGTTATTGTTACAACGATCAAATATCGTTAAACCTTTGTTGACTGTTTAAGTTCTTTAAAACAAATGGATGTTAACATCAACATAAAATAGGCATTAAAAACGAAAAGGTTTTTTGAGAACATTGCACATAGTGAAACAACCTAATCATTTGTAATATTATTTTTTAGTCCAATAAAAAAAATTACATTACTTGGGCTCGTCCGGGATTTGAACCCGGGACCTCCCGCACCCTAAGCGGAAATCATACCCCTAGACCAACGAGCCGGGTAACATATACAGTCCGAGCTTTTTTTTATCAAGTTCGAAAAATATAAAGCCTACACAATGAGTTTGTAATTATAATTTTATCTATAAAAAAAAAACTAAAAATCAGCAGAAATGCTGACATGAAAAAATATATAAGAAACAAACTAATTTATAGAGGTTGTCAGAACTTATTTATATAGCGATATATAGTTTAAAACTGAGGTTTTGTTTTTAGATTAATATTTTCAAAAAAAAAAAATCATAAAATAAAATATTTTTACGTACAGAAAGTTTATGGATAATTTAGCTTATGAATCAAAACTTATATATTCGAAATCCTGAAGTATAAAAAATGTTGAAATAAGCAAAAAATTTACTGAACTTGGGCTCGTCCGGGATTTGAACCCGGGACCTCCCGCACCCTAAGCGGAAATCATACCCCTAGACCAACGAGCCAGTTGAAAACTTGCCGCCAAACTACGTCACTCGAACGTAATGTTCGAAATTCGATTTTGAATAAGACTGGTCAAAACGTGAGATGCATGTGGCTTTGAGTTTAAAAATGGAAAGTTTAGGTTTTGATGGCTCTTGTATTTCTTGTCTTCAAACGGGTTTAGTGTATAATGTAAACTTTTAGAGGCCCATTAATGGCCAGCCACCAAATCCCCTATTGTCACTCACAATCGTTCAGTTTATAGTGGCTTTTGGCTGGCTATAAATGTACTCAATTAGCTGTTAATAGCTTCGGTTTTCCCTCCTCAGCGATTTATTAGAGAACCCTTGCCTCAATGCACTTTATCCAACATATGCCCAAGTGTTAAGTATTTTCGTTGATTGCTTATGCCCATATGGTGGTGTACCTACAAAAAATCCGCCAACGGGTCAGAGAACTGGACTTTGCAAATCTCTCTGCGTTTTTTGGGAGATTAGATCGTATTCGGGGTTGGGTTTGCCTTCTGTCACTGATTGTAATCGCTCGAACCGCGGCTCGTTAACATTATTTGTTGTGGTCCTTACCCACAAAGTGCATTGGTCTTTTATTTTTTAGGGATAGCTGTTGCTTTTCTCCTTTACAAATCAGGGTTGACCCGCATGGAGTTTTATAATTTTTCTGCGTCTTTTGGCAGCCCTTTTAAAGTTTCCAATTTGTGCCTTGAGAACCACCCCGAGTGGATTGGTTCTCCTGGCAAATATTTGCCAAAATGCTTAGGCAACTTCAAAAGCCCCTTCTCGTTATCCTTACATGGTCAAAAACACACTGGCAGGCAGCAAGGAACGCAACTTTCGGTGGCAACTGTGGCGAGTTACGTGAGTTGATGGCTTCATTAGGGGTTGACGGGGTCGCCGGAACCCGCACGAGAATGTTTTATGTCTCAATTCTGGCTGGCATAAAAAAGAATTTCAAGTGGTTGATTTCTGGCTGTCTCTAACCCCCCGTTGTTGCCATTTGTTACGTCACAGCTGTTATGATTTTAGCGCTGCCTTGTTTTAACTGCGAACCATCAGAAACGATGTAAGTGGTTCTCCTAATTAATACGGCACGAAATCCTCAATTGCAGTGAGTGAAAGCCTTGGGGCCATGAACTTTCGTGGCTCATTTGAATTCATTAGGTCCTTGAGAGCTTTACTCTATGGCGATTTTACTCTTCACTGAATCGTTTTCTTGAGGAAATTTATACTTCTCATTCGAGGGAAACTGCGCACTTGGCTTAAGGGTTGATCTTCCCGGTGCCCTGTAGGTGACAGCTCCGTGGTATTGTTAATGGTTCGAGTCACTGGGGGATTTCCGTCCAAGACCCCGAAGAGACTTAATAATGATGGCGTAATTATATATCAAATGCTTAAATGGTCTATGCCAAGCCCAGAACTAATGGATTTATCATGGGATTTGACTCAGGGATGCTTGTGATTAGGATAAATGATTTAAAAAGCGGGAGTTCCATGGTAAAAATGTTATTAACTGCTTGATTTTTACTGTTATTAAAAATGAGTTTAATAAATGTGTGAGTCAACTTGTTTTTCCTACTTAATATATAAGCAAGGCAAGTAGCTACTCATTTTATTTATATTTTCTACAATCTGGTTTTCTATGCTTTTTAATGATTTATTAAATTAAAATGTGTAATATGTGTTGGAATTGAATATTTTTTGATGATGTTGAAACTTTTATTAAGCCCAATTAGGGTTTCTTTTCGCGATCAAAATGAACGAATCGCATGCTTTGCACTGTTCGTGGAATTTCTTTGTTTCCAACCTGCATTTTAAACTAATTTTTTGGCCTCCCAAAGACGTGGCCTCCTCCGAGTCGAATTCCAGCTGGCTGTCATGCATGACTCAGCCCCTTCCCGAAGGCATCCGCCACTTTCTGCTCCTCGTGGAGCCAAAAGCCACCAGAGTTGCGGCTTCTAAGGCAAACATGTCTTACACGCTGCACACAACGTTGCCAGTGCAAAGAGTACAACCACTGCAGAATGCTAGTCAACAAAGGCCCACAATCTATAAGGTACAATCACTTTCAACAACAAAGCCAACAGACAGGACTGGGCCGTCTGCCCTTTAAATCATGCTCGGATCTGCCAGAAAACGTGGCTAGATCTCCGCACGCCTGCCCTCAACAATTTTCTATATATACACATATATTTGCACACAGAGAGCCCGGTAATTATGGGTTCGAAAAATCTACACCAGCATCTCGGCTCGATGATCGACATTGGTGGCTGGCGAATGGAAATATATGGCCGAAAACCCGATGAAAGGCCAGTTTACTTAGCGTAGGGAAGGCGCAGCCTCCTCTCTACCGGTCGTGCATTAATTTTAACACAATTTTTCATCTTTTTTTTTGCAAAAGTATTTTTTTTATTTTTTTTTGCGGCCCGCCCACCAAAGTGGCATGCCGCCTTGGTTATGTAAACAGCCAGAAGAGGAGGCTCCTCGGCGAAGGAAGCCAGTGGAAGGTGAATTGATAAAGGCCGCAGATGATGCCGGGCGTTGATGATGCCGATGATGATGATGATGATGACGGAGGAGCTGGCTGTGGCACACATCACAATGTGTGCTGCTAGGGGGCAAAGGTTGCCGCCGGAGGTCCAGAAGGAGGAGGTGGCAGAGGTGGTGGCGCTGGGATTCGAGGACGTGTGCAGTAAGTGTTAATGTTGCAATCTTTTCGAGGAGCCAAGACACTAAGAGTTGCTCAATGGGTGGCTTTGCTGGTAATACGTCGGTGGAGAAGTGGCGTTAGTGTTTCGAGAGTTCTGCGAAAGTGAAATGAGATTAAGTCATGTTCGGGGAATGCTCTCTGACGTTAAGTAAAAACAAGAAAGGAAGCTTGTTTCGGTGAACCGAAGCTTAAACAAAATATGATTAAAATTATAAAAGTTATGGACTTAAAACTATATAAATTTGGTCAATTTCAGCAAACCCAATTTTCGGAAATTAACATCATAAAAATTGAAAAAAAAATTGTCCAAAAAAATTAAAAAATATTTTGTAGAGATTTGCCACTTCAAAAATTAAAATTAGAGAAGTTATGGACTTAGAAAAATTTAATTTTACAGCTACAATAAATGAAATAAAATGTATGTAAGCTAAACAATATTGGCAGTTGACTTAATCGCTGAATAATAATTATTAAAATTAGATATGTTTTGATGCAATTTTAAAAATTTAAGAACTAATCATTAACAGCTGGCCCATCAGTTAGTTATAAGCTGCGCTTAAAAATAACTAACCAAAAATTTTACTACTGCCACCGTTTAACTCTTTGGGCCATCAACTGTTTCGGGGCTCAAGGACTCATTCACACCCACACTCATCCGGTGCAAAGTCCAGCAAAGCCGGCACATTAAGCGGCAACACGTTGAGCCACGAATCCTGGCACAAATGAGCGGCAATCCACACACACATATCATCAAAATTTATAAAGCTTTACCCCCAGCCGAAGCGTAAAATGGCCGGGAAAGCTTAACGCTCATAATGCCAATGTCTCCCCTCGGCGAGCGGTAAATATATGAATTGGATTTTGAGCTGCCAGGGATTAGGGAGCCGAGAATGGAGAACGGAGCCGGGAGAAGTCGGCCAAATGGCTTTATGTGCGTCAGTAAATTTACACCTCGTAATCGAGATGAGTGGACACAGGACACTCGCTGAGGGCCAAACGACCCCTAGCAGCTGTTGTCCAAGATTAGTCCTTTGCAAAAAATCTGTCGCACAAATTTTCATTTTTATGAGCCAGAGCCTCGACGGCATTAGGGTCCGGTATTTGTTTGGCTTTGAGTTATGGCAGGGAAGAAGGACTTCGGGCCAAGAACCCTGGCCAAACAGCCTCTCGGCGCCGCGGGCTTAGCCAATTATATAATAACAGCTAGAAGAGGAATTTACAAAATGTGAACACGTACTCCAGCGGACCGGAATGGAGCTCAATCGAAGACCCAAGAGTCGTAGAGCAAGCTGCTACTTGGCACTTAATACTTGTAAGATGTTCTTTTCTGGAGACCCACACTAAAAAAAACTGAGATGTATTAAAGTTGATATTGTAAATAAATCAATCAAAAAACCAACCATTGAGGATTATTGAGATCGAGCACAAAGTTGCCATTTTAGGCATAAATCAAAGCAATCATTGATTATTATGAAACAATGTCTTTTTGACATTTTGCCCCAGTGGAGCCTTCAAAGGGCACAACAATATACTTTTCAATCCCGTTCATTCGCCGCGGATTTCTGAGTAGCCCCAGAAACATTTACTGATTTGCATTTCAATCTTGGCGGCATGTGTTTAGTTTCGGCAGAGGGAAACCTGTTTGCTAAAAGGGGGAAGCCACCGCAGCAACAGCTGCTGATATTGCTGCTGTGGTTGATGTTGCTGATGTTGCTGCTGTTGCAGTTGCTGTTGCCAGTTGGCAAGCAGCAACAACAACACTTGCCAAGTGAGATCTCGACCCCTCTGACTTCTTGTGCCTTGGTTTGCTTTGCTAGCACCGTGACTTAAAATGCAAATGAAAATGCAATCATTGTTTAATCTCGAACAGCGCCACAGCAACAACAGCAGCAGCAACCTCAAGAAGCAACAGTTGTGGATGTTGCAGTTGTCATACTCGTTCATAAGGTATTTATACTATGTAATGCATTTTAGCGTTCTATTATAAAGAACCTTAATTATATTGATTTTCAAAATCTAAAAATTACACCTTAAAATGATAAAGCAATTATTTATACTTGACATAATGATATAAGAATTTATTGTATTTATTCAGATGAATACTTTTAGGGTATTTCATGCTTCGTCGTATCCTAGAATCCTGTTCTCCTTTCTTGTTGCTGAGATCGCCAGTCGAGCGTCCCTGCGGCAACAACTGTGAGCATGTTTGCTATGCCCAGCCGATCCAACAAGCCCCGACAGATTCAGGAAGCTTCCGAGCCTCGAGATACACAATTTTTGATAATATTTAAACAGGCAAGAGTGTCGGAGGCAGGGCAACATCGAATGTCGAGGGAGTGCAGATACTCAATGCAACGTTCTCGAAAGCTGTGCGATAAATTCCTCGCTTGTACCGCCGACTGCAAGACAAGACTTTTCTATCAAACAACATGAAAATTAGATCGGGAAATGCTGTCATAAGAGGAGGAAGCAACCAGCAAAGCTATTGTAAATCTGAAGGGGTAAACTTGGGTGTGGAGATTTTGTAGTTGATCGATGTGGTTCCGCTGGCTTGAAAATGTTGCACCCATCGCTTAGATAATAAGAAATGCAAACCAGGAAGCAATTCATTGCTATTGATATTAGGAACCAAGGAAATGTTTTCAGACTGAAGATTTATAAACATGAATTCGTTATCATTTGCTTGTGATAAACTCTGGCCTTAAATTTTTAAACTCAATGGGAGAAGAACTTTCTGCACAAACTTTTGAACTCAATGGGAAAAGAACATTCTGCAAAGCTTTAAAGCGGATTTCATTAGCCGGCTTGTGGCGCACAACTTGCCTCAAACTCTGACGCGGCACACTTTTAATTTCCAGCTCATTTGGAGGCACCGGCGAATCCCCAAGCCAATCGACAGCGCCAAGGTCAAAGCTGTCTGTTCACAGAAGCACCGAGACCTAATTGGCAACGCCTTTTGCCACTGCAAGTGACAGGAAACTTTCAGGCCAAGCGGCACCGGCAAACTAATTAGCCTTAAAATAAAACCAACACAGGAAAAAAATGGACCAAAAGAAGATGTTTTTTTTCCAAGGAAATGATACAATTTCGCGCGCTCGAAAATGGTTCTGGGTGAGAGGTGGAGGGGAAGGCCGGACAAGAGGATACCCGCAACAACACACAACTGAAAAAACAAAAATTTTTAATTTAAAGGAGAATAGCTGCAAAAAAAAAACGTGAAAAAAATAAACAGCAGCAACAACAACTGAAAGTCCAGCTGCCGCAAATCCAGAGATGAACCAAGGCCAACGTGGGTGATAATTAACAAGAAGAAACGCTGTATACTGGTTTTTAGATCCACTCGCTTTAAGAATTTTGCCACCATAATTAAAATTATTAATTTAAAAAAAAAAAAAGTATAAATATTATGTTCTTGTCACTCCAATCTATTTGCTTATTTATTATTAATGTTTTTAATTAAAAACACTTACTCTAATACTCTTTAATACGTAAAACTAAAAATAAAGCTATTTATTTATATCAAAATATTAAATTCTTAGCACTGCAATTTAACTGCAATAAAGATAGATTTGAGCCTTTTACGTACAATTGTAATAGGAGAACTATCTCAAGTGGCCAATCCAAACCTCTTTCTGCTCAAATGGAATTAAAGCTTTTCTCATCCTTAAGACCTTCAGCTTTCCAAGTTAATGGGAAAGTAATGAGGGGAAGGAATACTGAAAAATAAAGTTAAGTTAGAGCAGGTTGGTAGAATCCGTAACAGGGCACATGTGTATACCTCATCTACGTGGCTAAAACTTTCTATATACAAAGTCGAAATCTATATTGTTAAGGTGTTTCATCTCCTTTTGTACTGCCTCTGGAACAAGAGCGACAACACTGGGCGTCATTATCGTTTCCGTGGACTTGTTTGTCGTTTATCTTGGCTTCATTATCGCTTCATTAATTGCTAATTAACCGTGTTCTACATGGCCGCCAGTTCCCAGTTTCATAAAAATGTGCATGGCGTGGAAAATATAACCAAGCATCGGATGGTTTTAGCCACTTTGCTTGGCCTTTTTGTAAGTGCAAATAAGTCGAAATCATGCCAAGTGAACGCGCCCCGAGTTTATCGCGCTTTAATCTAATGCAATTTGTAAATGGAAACGAAAACGGGCCCACAAAGGATGGCTCCACTGGCAGAATGCTGTCTCCTTTCCCCTTGTGTCTGTCTCTTTCACTCGTCGTACTTGTAAATTAAAGCAAATATTTTGCTTATTTATTTTGGTTCTTTCTCGCTGCTGCTGCTGCGTCTGTTGTTGACTAGCCGCAAGGCAATTAATTAATTTATTAACGCAAATAAACAAAGGCACAAGGCGAGGAAACAAACGAAGGCACAATCAAAGCGCATATCAAATGAAGTAGGCCTATGAGAACTCAGAGTGACTATAGATACAAATCATGAAGGTAGTGAAATTACCCATGATTTAAACCATTATTGTAATACCTGGTTTAATAAATATTATTCCATAAATTAGCAAAGTTCTTTAGGCTATGAATATTACTCAAAACCATTTAATTATGTTTATATTATTTTTATTTTTTTCAAAATATTTTTAATATTGGAATAATTCTATATTTAATTATATTTTTAATGGTTTCCCATTCTTCATTGGAAACAACATTTGCGAGTTCAACTCTGAACTAGTTTGCTAACTAATTTCTTCTTGGTCTTTTTCAAAGGAAACACTTTCAAGGACAGTATCTTTAATACAGAATTATTTGATTACTTATAATCCAGCTGGTGGCTCAAATTAAAGTGCCAACACCCAGCTAAGCAAGTCATTTCGCTTTCAAGCCAAACTCAAAGACAACTCCTCCACTTTGAGCGGGGTTATTTGGCGTGTTGACTTGTTAAGGCCACGTAAATAGGCGAAAAGGATTTTCCACTTGAGGAGTGCCAGGCTGCAGCGTTAAGAAAAAAGAGCAGTCGGTGGCTTTCGTTCCGTCTTTTGAGACTGCTCTTCCAGTTGGCTGCCTAGGGTGGTGCCAAATCGGCGGCGCCAAGCCGCAAAAGGAGAAAACCACCTCGACGGCGGGTTAAAAGATTAAGGAACTGGTTGTTGAACGGGGAAAGGGGCAGAAGGGGGGCAGGCAAGTCAAGTCAAGTGAGGCAGGCTGACACGGAAAGTGACCAAGGTCCCGACTGGTTTGATGTCTGGCCCTGACTCGGTGGCTCGTTTAATTAAATCAAAGTTAATTAATGCTAACGTATTCATAAACAGGGTCATCAAACATCCAAAATCGCCGGGGAGCGAGCAGAGGTCGTCTCCTTGGCTGTATAATTACGTAATATTTTCTACTCAAGGATCCTGCCTCCCTGCTGAATATGCAACATCAGTCGCCGCAAGGAGTGGCTGTCAGTGGCAGGAAGTCGAAGTACAGGAGCAGAATTCAGGAGCAGGAGCAGGAACAGGAGACGACTTTCATTATTGGCATTCCCTTGTCGTTGGTAATTATGCCAAGAAAGGCTTAGCAAAACTTTTTGACTTTGTGCAATTAAAAATACATTTTTCAAATATTTGTACACAACACAGAGATACAAAGAAGGGAAAATTGTGTCAACGGTTCGAAAATTGACTGAGTTATGATGTTACAGATTGACCAAGCTTCCATTCGGGTTGGGGCCAGATTTACCAGGAATTTAATTATAAATTTTTGGTACGAGTTTGGGGAATTGGAGTCCTGGCAACGACAGACGGGTGATGAAATCGCAGGGATGGGTTCATGCACCTTAAAACCTCGCTGCGTGAATATTACTCAACTTTTCTGATAGTTTTATTTACCCTCTCTGATTTCAGGGAAATAAACCAACTCTTTCCGTTGGTTTGAGTGCCTTAAGCCTTGTGGATTTTCCAACGCAGCATTCGATGGCTGACATAAAATGCATTTAAAAATGCTCCACTCCACAAATAAATACGAGTAATGCTGATGATATTTTCGATCTTCATATTTTGACACGAACGCCGAATGAGTTTCGGTTTATTTTTATGTGCGTGTTTTCCGCCTTTAAATATTCAGCATCGAGCGTGGTACAAGTGTGCCATTAAAAATCATAAAATATTAAAAAAATAATCCCATAGACGAGTATATTTTAAGCTTAATTATCGACAGGGAAAAATCGCGCCTGAAAACGTAAATGCCGCGGATAACATCGTGTAATGCCAGTCGAGACAGGAATTTATGTGCGGAACAGTTGGACGGGGGATTACGGCCCCAAATATGTGCGAGTGGATAAGATCTGTTTGGCAGATTGAACATAATTGATGCCAACCACTTGTTGAGCCCCGTTCGGTCCTTCAACCCTTTAAAGATGCAAAAGAATCTCTACCATGACCGGGCATTTGCTTTAAGCATAACTATTTCCTATCCCCAAATACTTGCGAATTCGCTTTGTCCTAGATTTGTTTGGTATGCTGAGCACAAATCCCCAAACCTTCCATCCTCCCATTCCGAATCCCGAAACCAAGAGGAGAGCTACATGACAATGAACAAGTTTTTAAACGACGCATTGAAAATTTGTTCCGTTGTATCAAATTTATTATTTACAGATTTCCACTTTTGTTTGCCCTGCTTTATGCGATTGTTGAAACTATTCGCGAGGGTATTACATCGTATCTATCGTGTAAATAGTTTATTTTTGGTAGTCAGCGCCGTAAAAAAATTAAACTTGCAATGATATCCTCTGAATCCTTGTTCCCCGTCCCTTCTCGCAAGCAATAAAACATTCAAAGGATTAAATAGAAGCTGAAAAAATAGATGTGTTCCGAAATAGTTTTGGCTCAGAAGCCCCTGGAATGGCTGAATGGCAATAACAAGAAAAACTGACAACAAATTGTGCAACTTTTTGGGGGGTCGAATTTGGGCTTCGGAGTTCGGTGTGTGTGTGCTTTTTTTTTTAACTTGTTGATACGGTTAAGGGGTTTAGTTGAAAGCCCGAAAAAGAGAGGAGGGTAAAATATTCACGGGAAAAATTGGCAATCTTTAAAATTCGTTTTAATACTTTGTACTACAGTTTTGATAATTTTACTCGTGAGTTTTGAGGTATTACTTTATGCTCTTTTTTAAATGCTTTTCTCTAAATAATAAAATAAGAACAGGATTTAAGGATTTTTTTCTTTTAGCCTATATAGAGTTTTATATTCGCTTTAAAGTTTAAAAGCCTTTCTTGCCACTGGATTGACCTAAAATGGCTAAACCAATTGCAATTCCAGCTTTTAGCTATTTTGCTTGGAGTGCTGGCGGAAATTTACACCAGAAATTGTTCAAACGGAAAACACCATCAAAAATACTAATAACCTCAGTTGGAGCGATGGGGAACAGCATGGAAAGCTGAGGAAAAGTGGGAAAATGGGGAAGCTCCATTGCAAAAAATGTTTGCCGGCCTCGCTGCCATTCGTCTTTTTTTTTTTTTTTTTTTTTTTTTTTTTTGTGTGAGCGCTTTGAAGCGTGGCTGCATATGCAATTACATTTTACAGCAACAAAGTTGATAACAAACAAACGGGAACCAAAAATGGGGAGTGATTGTGGGGCTGAATGTGGGGGTCTTGTGCAAGGCATTCAACAAATTTCCAGCGTCAGGTTTCATTTCGACTGCTCCTTCTCCCTATCTGCCTTGTTTTACTGCTCCTTTCTTTACCCTTTTTTTGTTTTTAACATTTTGTTTGTTTTGTGTTTGTTTTCTAAGCTTGCATAACAAATCGCTGCGAAAAGCTTTTCAATTCAAATGAATGAAAAACGAAGGCAAAAATGTTTTATGCATGTCGATGGTTGGGGGGGTTCGGTGGTGGCTTTTTCAAGGAGGGACAGCAAACAAAGTGTGAATGATGCGCTGGGGCCAAGCCAGGAAAATGAAGGCTTAGAGCAAGTCAAAGTCGTCCCCACATAATGCTCACTTCCAGCCAAGAAAAAGGAGGGAAGAACATTTCTTGGGGATTTAAAAAAAATATGTACTTTAAAGTAAATTTTAACAAAGTTAAAAAACTGCAGTTTACTGAATATAAAAATAACAAAATAATAATATTATTATTATTGTTCATATTTTAATCAATAATTGAATAATAGATCATTTATTTATAGTGACATTAAATAATGTCGAATTTTGAAAATGTAGATCCATTAAATAAAAGTTCCAAATAATTGTGTGATTTATTATGCTTTACTAAATTTATAATACTAAAGATTTATCATTCATTTCGTGTTCTCTAATTGCGGTAACTAATACAACATTTGTAAAAAAGCCTAAATGAAAAAAAATTATTGTTATGAAAAAGCAATTAATGCGGAAGGATAACGGCTGTGCGGGGAGGAGGCGGTGGGGGTGTGGTCATCGGCTGGAATTGGGAACACAAGATGGCAGCACCTTGATAGAGCGCGTGACTAATGGACGGCTATGCCAAAACCAAAAGTCGAGGGTTGGAAATTAGAAAAACGACAAACTTAATGCACAAACACGGAAACCCCGAAAGCGAAGGGAAGTTTGGAGTGGGTTTGTGTGTTCCTTGGGTGTGTGGAATGCATTAAAACAAAAGGCAGCGTGAAAATTTCATTAGAGCCACAGCCAGAAGGCATCCAGGGACCAAAAACTAGGCCAGAGTCATATGGCCATAAGCACATGCTACACGCAAGGGGTTCGCCTCCGGAGAAAGGGGGTTGGGGGGGAGCATTTATACACACTATAATTCATTAACGATTATGCACAACACCCCAGCAGAAACAGAAACAGAAACAAAAACAGCAACATCCATAACAGCAATTTGCCTCACACAATTTGTGTTAATTTGGTTTTTGGCGAAACACCGAAACGAACTCGAGGGCACATACTTTTCGAACCCACTGTTTTTGCGCTAATGCCTGGACAAGATTTATATATGTTTCTCAAGAGTCATTCGTCGTTCACATATTCAAGTATACTTAACATTTTGGGGGAATTGGTCATGGTTCAAAAGAATTTGGGGAAAGGAAGTATCTTAAGAAATTGGGAAAGCATTGTTTAAATGAAAGAAAACTCACATTAGGATTTTCTTTAATGAGTTAAATACATCATGGAATACTTTTAAATTAATTATAATAACAACTCAAAATTCCTGTAGTCTAAATTGTATTTAAAACAAAAATGTTTTTTACAATTTTACTTCAAATTTAAATTTCCTTATCTGGTCACTAAAAGGAAACAGCTTTAAATCCCAAAGAGAATCTGTTCTTCTGCTGAATCTGTTGCCTATTGAAAACCCCATTAAATCGAAAAGACATCATGCATTAGTCATCAATTTAATAGACTGTACTTGCTTGTGCTTCTCCTCCCCCAAGGAATTCCCCAAAGTACTCGAAAGTGTGCCTCCTATTATTATAATAAACTTGCCACCGCAACGAGACAAGAACAAGTAGAATATGAGAGGTATAGGAAGCAACCCCCGCTAAATTGAGGCACAACAACAACACCCAGCCTACGACGCACTTTCAAAATGTAAAATCAACATTATTTCCTTCCACACAATCAACGATGATTTCTTAATAAAAAGCTGTTCTCCGGATGAGATGGGGGTAGCCATAAGCATACTCGTACTTACCCCAAGCAGAATGGAACCGAAACAACTTGTGCATAATACAATTTTTGACTGAATGGGAAGGGAGTCGAAGTAGTAATGCTTCGCTGGCTGGTGCCAATAGAAGGGGATGGGTGGTGCTGGGTCGGCCTTGGTGGGTGGGGCTGGCGAGTGCCCCGTAGTCTGGCATTTTTTAATACCCAAGTGTCCCCCGGTCGCAATAAGTGCGCTGCGCAACGCTGCACGCATACAAATGAGCCCAAGGCCCCCCAAAGAAAAAGACTTGATAGGGACCTTCAAGTGGGTGGAAGGGGGCGCAATAAAATGCAGAGGGACGGTGGGTGGGCTGATGCCGAGGTAAACAGGAAGTGGGTGGTGTAACGAAAAATGCGCGGACATAAATCGGAAATACATAAATTATTAAACATCATACAATAAGTCGACTGAGCGTTGACATTCCTGGGGTGGCTTCTCGCCCCAGACGCTCCTCTTTCATTACCATTTTTTGCAAGCCCTCTTCTGAGGCTAATGAGTTATTTTATACTCTTCATAAAGATATATCTAATCTAAGCAGAAGGTAGTTCCAACAATTTAACGCCTTTATTTATTTTATTTGGATTTTATACGAAATTTTGAAAAGTAGAGACACTACATTTAAGCTTTTTCAACATTGGTTTTTGTTGAAATATGTAAGTAAATAAATTAAATAAATACAAAATCTTTAAACATGTAAATCGATATTGCCGAAAATCAACTGGGAAGGCTTCTAAAGGTTTTATTTATCTGCTACCAAGCCAATAAAAAGTAACCAAAAAATGTATTTCAAATAAATTTGAAATGCTTTTGCAATTTATTATGCCAGGATAAAGGGACCAAATCGAGATGACTGATTGATTGCACAGGTTATTTACTCATTTAGCAGGTCGGCAGCTAACCGAAATGTCAGGGGATTCTTCCGGTGACCCGTTCCGTTCGTCTTGTCAGCTGTCAGGCAATAATTGTCAGTTGTATTCTCGCTCTAATGTCAAAGATTTCTCCGACTCCTGAGGGGGTTTCATATTTTTTTTGACAATTTCACCGACTGCGAGTGTGTGTGTGCATGTCAAGTAGCAATTGAGACGAGCATTTGGCATTTTGGGTGCGCCGCAATTCCCCGATCCCGATCCATATCCCAGTTCCAGTCCCCTGGCATATATGACATCTGACTTCCACTTGTCAGAAAATATTTGCTTTCCAAACACAACCACTTCGCCCCTCTGTTCACTGCCCAGTTCCCTTTTCTTCACGCACGAGTTGCAATCTTTTTGTGTCCCAAAAGATTTTCCATCTGCATGTGCGAGAGTGTGCGAATGTTTCGTTAAATTGATAGAATAAATGAGCATAAATTGAAAAAAGAAATATCGATGAAACAAGGCACGGATGGGGGTGTGTGAACCACCCAAACAACCCCTGGACTACACTGCAGAAATTCTTTAATAAAAGGTATAAATGAAAACCATCTGAGAGCTTTTGTAGGATAATTATGATAAGTAAATACTAATGGGATTATTAAAGAAATTTTAATGGCATTTAAAAGGTTAAAATAAATGTATGCTTTAATGTGCAACGGTTTTAAGAAAAAATCTATAGCAATTTGTTTACAATAAGCTTATCGACAAAGTAATATTAAAAATGTTGTTTCATGGAACAAAATATATTCGTTGTGTAGCTGCTGAAAAGGGTGGCTTTGCTCCTGATTCTGCTTCTGCTCCTGGGGCACATATGGGCAATTATTTAGTGCTTTGGCACAGCTCAGCACCATCGAAGGGGAATCTGGGGGGTGTGAACTCCCCAAGCAGACCGCCATTACTATCGATTTGAGGGTGCATTACCAACTATCGGAACGAACCGAGTCCATCCGAACCCAAGACCACCCAGAGACCCAGAGACTTTTGCTAGCAAAACTTTGCCCGTTCAATTGCATGCAATCAGCAACTGGCTCGCCTCCAACTTAAACGGAGAAACACTCAGAGAAAGAGGGGGAGGATTGTGGAAATGGGAAATGGGAGATGGAATTTACTCAAGGATCGAAGATTTGTATACCCCAGTGAATGGAAACAACTTTCAAAATCATTCTATAAGTCCCTATTGGCTTATCGCATACTAACTTTATTCAAATATATATAAATATAAATAAATAAAGCAATCTAAAAACAAATAAGATATTTCCTATTATTTTAAGTTAAATAACTTTTTTTTTAAAATTCAAAATTGGTTTATTCTCGGTATTTAAGTATTGAAAATAGTACACCACTCATTTGTATACTCCATTGAAAATTAGCGCCTTATTTACGACCCAGCAAATAATTTATCACTGCCAAAATACCCTTTGCGGAAGGAATACACTGTATGGAAGGCCAGAGATCCTTTGGCACAAAGTAATTTAAAGAAGCCATAATTCCTGTCCCCTCGGACTGCTCCGGTTCATGCTGATTATTCCTGGACGTCGCCTCATCGCGTGTGTTGCCAATTTGTCGGCATTCAGTCACTCATTCATTGACGACGTTCGGCTCGTTTCTGCCCAGGACATTTCCAGTTTGGCCAGGACATTCGGTGGGTGGGTGGCGGAGGCACGGAAAAAGGGAACGAAGGACGTGTGCCCACCCAGACTATTCCATGCTGTCGTCGCTGTTTGTTCGCGCAACCAAATTTAGACGTAATTAAATGTGAATTGTTTATTTAAGGCGCACGCTCATCCACCAACCGCCTCCATCTCCGACTTTTACGTTTTCAAAAACCCGACTTCGACTGCCGCCCCTTTTCGCGCTGCACAAACAGCTCGTGGGCTCAATCAGGACCACCGGCTTTTTCTTGGCCAACAACTGCATTTCAGGCCTGGCCCGCACACAACAACTCAAAAGTTTCCATTTGTTTATTGTTGCTGCTATGCCGTGGCGGGTTGGCTTGGGCTTCGACGTTGCAATTATTGCCTCGCGGCAAGTTTTCAAATAAAAGCAGGTGTGTCAAATGTAAACTTGACGGGAAACCGGAACAGGAGCACCAGAAGGAAGGAGCTGGAAGGAGTTCGGTGGCTGAGCAAACATGGCCTGCGACTTGATTGACTTAAAAATGCATACACCTAGTCGTATATACAGTCGTTTATTTGCCTCCGGCTGGCCGAAGCTTTTGGCCAAACGAGGAGGAGGACGGGGGCTCCTCCAATCTCGCCCTGCGCTCCCTGGCTGTTAATAGAATTTTTCATGAGCTACGAGGACGCATCGGCATTGTGTGGAGTCACTCAAACTTGTACGAAATTACTTTATAAGTAGTTAATTTGATTGGTTGAAAGGGGACCGGATGAGGAATGGAGCTGCCATGCACCTGTCATGTAAGTCAAAGGCGAAGTTTGAATGGGTTTAATCGCCGGGGAGGGACAAACTTTGGTAATAATATTTAGGCAACTAGGAAAATTGACAAAACCGAGTGCAAGGGTTAAAAATGCTAGTGTTGTAAGTACTACTATTATGCATTTTCTTTTTTTAGGCATAGGTTTACTCTGAATATTTTATATGACCTTTTTGTCCATTGTTGGGGTCATGATATCATGACACCCCCCTTTTTAGGTAACACCTGTTTTCAGCCCCATTAGGCTGGTGATTTACAAACCCAAAGCCCTTACTAACTAAAACCGATTTTAGGAACAAAACAAGTGCAACCCCTGACAAGTTTTTACAACAAATTAATCACCATAACAACAAGACCAAATGCACAACAAACAAGCCTATATATCAGACAATTAGCGACAATAGAGTAAACACGGCTCAGTGACAAGTGAAAGCCAAAAAGAAAGGAATAAACATTTTTTTGAGGACAGGGATGAAGTGGAATTCTCCGAGCGGACCATCGAGCAGTGCACTTTTAGCCATGGCTCATAAATTTACGTAGATGCACTCAATCGCTTGGCCAGCAATCCCTAAGGGGTGGGAATATTAGTGAAAAATATGGGAAAAATAAAATACTTGGAGGGGGAGTATGTAGAACGATTGCTCTTTCCATTTAGAAAAGTGAGAACAGGAACCCTCTAAACAGGAACAAATCCCAGTTGCAGTTCACACTGCACCACTGCAATTAGATGTGGAACCAAAAGACCCATAATGATTTAGCTCGGTCGGGGATTTTTCAGGGGAATGAACATGTCTGGGTATATATATAGTACACCCCAGTGAACCTCAGCCGGTCACGTGTCCTTCACAGGATATTACTTTTATCGGCCACTGCTCACGACACACTCCCATGGAAATTGATAGCACCCCGAACACAAACCCAAAAACGATAACTGCTTCTGGTCTAATCACAGCCGTACGATCAGTCTTGGGCTCGGGTTGTGTCTTCAAAATTAATTTCCAGCAAATTCATTATGGCCAAGAAGCACATTAACTCGATAAGTAATTTCGCACAAGGCGGTGTCAAGTCAACCAAACATGAAAAACCCAGGAAATTGAAATATTTATTGAGTTCCTTAGGGGTTTGCCAAGAGTTTTCTTTGAGATTTATCAAAAACGTGTAAGAAGATAAAAGAATGGGTTGAGCACGTGAAAGTTTTGAGCCAGTGCTTGAAAAATAATCTTTTAATGAAATCTAATAAATAAAGAAAGTTTTCTTGTTTTAAAATATTTAAGGGTGCTTTGTGGGAAAAACCATTAAAAGTAAATTAATCCATAAAAAAAATTACAATTTCTTAACACCATCATTATAAGAAGGATAAATAATTTAATTTCTGGCATTGGTAACGAATTGCTTAATGCTGTTATAAAAATAAAATACATCAGAATACAATTCTGTATATTTTGTAAAATCCAAAAAATCTTCGTTTGGTTTCATCAAAGTAAACCCTTTTACAAAAATTCTCTTGTATGGACTGCACCTTTCCATAAACAAGCACTTTTCAACCCGTTGAAAGGATGTAGACTTTGAGGAAGTGCTCCCAGTTTTTAAAACAAAGAGAACCTGTGGAAAACGGAAGTCCCTTGGGGCAGCATCAGCCAGACCAACCCAATCAACCCCCAGCACCAACCAATTACCGAGCAGATCCTTGGGTTCCAAGGCAGACCTGTCTAGGCTGCGGTGCAGACATCATTTATCAACTAACCAAACAAATCAAAACGATGCCGCGCTGCCCGAAAACTAAAACCATGGCAAACACATAGAACCCCGTCTGGCATAGAAGCAAATACAGAAGTGAAAAATGATTTGAAATGGATTACAAGCTGCTTTCATCATCAGCATCAGCATCATCAGGCAGCATCATCAGCAGCAGCAGGACAGAAATCTATTTACGCAAAACTTTCGTCGGCAGAATGCAAAAACTGAAGCCGAAACAGGAGATTCGAATGGGAAAGCACAGGGAGAAATTATTACTCAATTTTCTTAATATGTTACTTTAACTATATTTTCTTATCTGAAGATTTATTGAAATGAAATATTATATGAAGAACCATCATAAAACTCGTAAGAAATTTTTCTTAAAAACCTAATTTTTTTTTTGTTTTTTCAACTTAAACTGTTTTTTTTTTTCAAACCTTTTAGATAAATAAAATATTTTTCAGAAGCAAAATATATAAGTTCACAAACAAATTGTTATTAAATGAATTTAGTTTTCTAAAAACTGTACACCAATTTAAGGCGATGGTTAACTCCAACACCTTATTTTAAAAGCAACATTTTTTTCCTGAGTGCACCTAGGAGTTTCAGTCCTAGCTTGAGATTTTCTGCACAATCACTTAACATCATTAAAATGAAGCGTAAATGAAAATTGCGTTCGCTCCGTTCCCCAGCCTCTGCTAATGTCGCTGGCATTTTGAAATTTTTCGTGCAAATATGAAAACGCAGCCACCGAAACAACATGCGGAGCAGGGGATCGGAGATATGGGCGGGGGGAGGGGTGGAAGTGGCAACATCATTCATCAAGGATTTAGTTAAACGACGTCGAGCGGAGAGCGTTTCCCTGCGACTGGGCTTTGGGTTTGGTTTCGGGACCCTCGCCGGCGACCATTCATCATCATTCGTCTGGGATTATGCTTTTTAAACATACGATTGCTGTCAACAGTGCCGCAGTGTCGGAGTCGTCCTCGTCACCGTTCTTTGGTCTTTTGGGTTCTGGATTCTGGATTCCGGACCGAAAACTGGACTGGTCTTCACTGAATGGGCTCCCAAATCGAACTGAAAATCGGTTGCGAAGCCATTCAAGCGCGTCCGCTCGATTTGAGCGAGCCTTGGTCGGGGCATTAGAACAAATCAACTGGGGACACAGCAAAGTCCCCATAAATACCTACCCCTCTGCCCCATAAATCAATCATGTTTGCGGGGCCAACAGCAATAGCAGCTGATGGGGAATGAGATGGGATGGGTTGGGTTGGGATGGCGAGTCGCATAATTTATCAAAGAATTTTTACAAATATTTGTAAATAATTTCTGGCCAAACGCAATCTGCTACATGACACCCTGCAAACAATGGAGTGGGGACATTGCATTCGGGGATTAGCAACAGCCAGCAAACAACGTACAAACAGGCGAACCAACACAGGCAAACAAACAACAAGCCCAACAGGAACAAAAACATGTCTGTCATCCTGACAATTGGCTTTGGCTCACTGGCTGTCTCTCACCATTGACAGAATGTTGGGCACGGGTGGGGAGTGGGACCCAGATGACCGGCTATACAAACAGCCATAGTTCGCAGAGTCCCGGCAGAAGGCTTGTCAAAATCACGACACAAGTCGCAGACGACAGGACTAACATCCTAAGCACGGCTGGGAATGGAGCTTTTGGCCAGCTGGACAGCTGGTGACTATTTCTGGCGGCAATGGACAGGGATTTCGCAAAGCTGGTCACCAGGACAGCTGGATAGCACGGAACTACTGGTCCGAGAACTCACTCAATTTAATTGAAGCAACAGAAACAGTTTCGATACAAATTCACTGCAGGCCTTCAAATGCAATAAATGTAGTTTCAGCTCAGCTTTTATGTTATTTAATCCCATGTTAAACTAGTTCAATTTTAAAAATTTGTTTGTTCTTCTTTTCTTTAAAATGATAACTTATATTTTCTATGCTTTTTTAATTTTAGTAATTTTCGCATTATTGCATATTTAAACAAATTTATGCGGGGTAAATGATTTTCTATTTTGCATAAATAATGTTTTAATTTATAATATGCATATTTATAATGCAGTTGTTTAGGCTTAGCATGCTGTGTTATCATAATACATGATATTTTAAGCAAATCTACTATAAACAGGTTTATTTTCACTTAACATGTGATTCACCATTGCAGCCAAATCTATGGCCTTTTGCCTCTCAAAAGGCATTTCCGCTGCAAAACCACTGTAAAATAAATAAACCAAACAAATGTGTTTATTAAATTAACACACTCAGCTGGACAATTCCACTTCGCAGCTCCGAGTCACAATTATCATAACAATAATTCAAGATCTGAGTGCAAAGAAACTTAAGAGCAGTCAACGTGGGGGCTTATTCATTGAAGTTCTGCTTCGGCTGGGACAAGTTTTCCTGCGAAACAATAAAATCATTCTGAATTCCATGCATAAATTTGAAGAGCCAGTCAGGCTAATTATCGATTGAATAAAGTATAACGAAAGACGGAGAGGTTTGGTCCAAGAAAACCATGTAAAAGTCGCACTTTTCGAATGCGTTATCGAATTCGCGGATGTAGCGGATCATTCGCTGACAGACTTATTGACAGAAAGTGTTCGATGAGTCATGGAGTTGGGCACCTTTATGCGGTTTTTTGGTCCAGGGAATCTGCTAATTGATTGATTGCACGACCTGGTGAGTAACCAAAAAAAAAAAAAGGAAAAATGAAAAAATAACCAGAAAAAGAAACGCAAGGCAAAACCAGCAAAGCTATAAGTGCCGCATGGCATTTTTAATTAGGCATGCCCGGCTGGTCCAGGGCCAAAGAGCTCTTAAATAATTCAAAGCAAATTATGCGACAGTTCCCACAAAGAGCCAAAGAAAAAACGGTGCAGACCAAAAAACGTTTGGGTAAGCACTTAACCCTTTTACTTTCCCCACCGAAAAATGTCTATAATTATTTGCACTGTGTAAGTCAAAGTTTGCAGACCGCTGGGAACCACTGAAGCAGCCACCCAGCCACCCGGCACCACTCCAACCACCCGACCGACCACCCAACCACCCGCATATAAAAAGCGTTGCAAAAGAAATGTCAATATTATATTTAAGACGTCGTTGGGTCTCCGGTTTGGTTTTCCCCCTTCACAGCCAGTTGCGAAAAATTCATGAAGCAAAACACACAAATCAGCAGCAAAAAAGGTAAACGCATTTCTTTTCCTTGCAGAAGACAGAAGGAGACACACAAAATATTATAATTGCCCAACCAAATGGAAATAAGTTCTGGCGTCTTAAGTGCCAGTGCCTCTCAAGAGCGAGGAGAACGTCAAGATGTTAAAGGGTTGAGGGGATCCAGAATAAAATCGGGGAGAAAAGGAAAAGATTTCAGCCTCGACATTTGAATCATCGGAGGTCAGAATTGGATTGATGGGAAGCGGATTGAAGGTGAACTTTAAATTGGGATTAACGGAAAATAAAATCAAAATTCTAAGTATTTTTCTTAAACTATTTGTTTTTTAATATACAGATTTTGTTGACTCAGGAAATTAAAATTTATTAACTACAATATATTATATCCAGCTTAGAAATTTTAATGATCCCTAGTGATTGCACTGTGTCCAAAATTCAACCTAAATTTTAATTTTGTTTAAGTTCCTTGATTTTTGAATAAGTTGCACATATCTCCATCCAACGAAACCTTTCCATTTAAAACTTTTCATCATTTCATTGATCTACCATCAATTTCTCACCTCTTTTTTAATTTTTCATTTCGATTTACTTCGTCAACTTTTTCGATTTCCTTTCGGTTTAGTTCTTGGCATCAGATGGCTTGGCAACTTTCTAGTTACTTCGGAGCAATTTTATTGCCTCCGCCTACGGTCCAGTCAATCCGATAGATGACTCATCCGGAATTCAAATGTTATCAAACTCTTATCCAACGATATTTTTGGGGACAATGTAGGCGAATCGGGAAGGAGGAAAGTACTTGACTGAAGCCAATTAAATTGTTTTCGCCATAAAAATGTGCAGCTAGCGAGAAAGGAAGCCAGGATGCGGTGGGGGAAAGTTCGCTGGGGCAAACTAAAACCAAAGGCTCACGATTCGAGGCGAGCGATAAAAACGCTGGGCGCCGAGGATGAAATTTTATCACACAGGACTCAACAGGACTCGGCAGATATTTTCCCCCAACATCGCACGTTTTGGGCATTCGTCTCGATTGCAGTTTAGTGCAATCAAAGGGGACTCATCTGCCCTCGCCACCCGTCGCATCGAGAAATGTCCAGCGAAGCGTTTATAATACCGAACTGAGTTGAGGAACCAGCAGGACCAGTATCGCAACCAGGACCACCAAGCGCCCAGCGAGTCTTAAACCAAAGAAATTAGTGTAAAACTAAAATCCGATTTGGGAAAACAATGTGATCTGGGAAACAGGGTGGCCTGTCGGTAGTTGGACTCGGTTTTTGGTTTTGGTTTGGGTTTTTGGTGGTGGCTGGTTGCTGGTCCTGTGGGAAACCCCCGGCTCACTTAGGGGAAAGTACGGCGTGCCATCGCAAGCAAAAATCTACAGGGAGAAAAAATGGGCTTTTGATAAAATAAAAAGTTGGCCCAAAAAAAATATAACCAAATTAAAGGGTTTGTTTTGAGATAAAATGGATTTCAACATTTCATTATGTTCGGTGTAAATACTTTTTATATTTTTATAGGGCTCTGATTGATTAAGTTTCTAAATCTTAACTTATTCTTTAAATTATTATAATTTTTTATGCCTTATTGTTTTTAATAGCTTCTGCAGTTTTTAGTTCTTTCAGTGCAGCTTCTACTGGTACTTTTGTCTGGCTAATCCGCCTCTCATGGGTTTTCCACTGATTCGTTGGCGTTATTTTTTTTCATCTCGTCCTTTTTATCAATTGTTAAATATCTGATGGTCGCAGCAACATTTTTATGGCAGCAGCATTCTATTGAATTAGGGAATGAGCGCATATGCACGAGAGTCGAGTCGAGTTGAGTCTCGTTGGCTGTCTGTCTCGATATCTCGCGGATTTGCGACTGGCAGAAATTAGTTTCTTACGCTTGAATTTGCCTTAACGCACACTCGATGCGAAGGAAGAGCTCAGGGGATTTGAGCGTAATTCGATTAGAAAGGGATTATGGTGCAAGGGAACTTGCTTCTCAAAACTTATGAGTACGACGGTCCCATTCCACACTCCCATATCACATCTATCCTAATGGGCGAGTTCGGTTCGCCGGCACGCGTTTTGATGAATGATGTATCGAATTTTTGAGCTGCAAATGGAAGCGGAAGCGAGTTCTCGGAGCGGAGGAAGTGCTGAAACAACAGCGTAAAGCTTTTAAATGGCCATATGGGGCCCCATGTAGATTAGACATGCCTCCGGGGAGGATTCGTCCGGCAGGATGCAGGGGGTATTTCGCCATACATGATGGGTGCCGAATGGCGAATGGTGACCTCTTAAGTGGATGACGCTGCTCCAATTTTGATTGAATGTCAGGCGAAACAAAGGCATCTTCGGTTGGGAGCAGTATGAATGGTTTCCAGAAGTGAAAAGATTTCTCGAGACCCTTTTAAGCTGACAAGGGGATGACCAGAAAATATTTCAAAAGCATCGCATTAAATTATGATGGTCAACAGCCCAAAATGATTTTATTGTTACATGCGCAAGGATCAATACTTATTTACAGATTTATTTCAACAAGCAAATTTTAGGATTTTAAAGTCTTATGTGCCTATTAACTTGAGTGTTGCGAACTTTCATTACATATTTATTTTAAACAAACGTACAAGATTTTTTTAAAAGAATTTAGATTTTACCTAACCAAAAATAATCATACATTTTTCAATCTTCAAATAACAGTAAGTTTTCCTCTATTTTTCTTAACACTTCGCTGACAGTCTCGTTTCAAAATATATTTTTGCCAATAACAATGTAATATAACTTACATAAAAACCAAATTCTAATGCAATCTCTATTCAGACTTCATTTACGACCTCCGCCATCCTATAATCTTGGGTTGTGCAGATCTTTTTGAACACGTTTTCCATTTCCCCCCGCCTGTCGGATACATTTCTCGCCAGTGCAGCCCAACCCTTCTTCACCCCAAAAAAACGAAAAAGTAATTCATGACCCCCTGGACAAACAATAAAGGAGAACCACCGAAGAAAAAGGCTAAATGACTTTGCCCGAAAACGGCATCCACCTTTCACCAGAAAGAATCGCAGCCAGACAAAGCGAAGCCTGACCCAAAACTGTCAAGCTGTTTGGCGAAAAAAAACCAGCTGAAATGGGAAAAAACGTGGAAGGGGTCCAAAAGAAGGCAAGTGTGCGAAATTGATTTAACCACGAATTGCTAAACGATCCCAAATGGATGCAAAGAAATGGTCTAGGCGAGTGGTATGGATTTCCGCGTATATAATTAAGCTGTCAGATTATTTTGACATGCCGGCACCGATGGCAGCAATTGTGCCACACATTTTGTGGAAAGGAGTAAATTATATTGCCGCAGTGCCAAATATATAAAAAAAAAGGGTAGCCCCGCAGGACAAAAGTGAAATAAATAGAGGGCAACACACAAAAAGCATTTGACACCCCATGCATTAATAACTGTAATTTTCTACCTTCCGCTCCGCAGCAACTTCCTCTCCGATTTTTGCACAAACGCTCCCCTCACAAAAGGGTTGCAATTTATAGCCGATTAAACGCCTGCTCCTGGCCAAGGACCTCCAACCCAAACCGACTCAGATTCGGGTTCATTTCCCGCTTCCTGTTTTGCACATTGTGCGAAAATGTCGCGCGATTTTCGCCCCCCGCCGACGAGCTCATAAATCGTCCTTCAGTCACTCAAATGCTGGAATTCTTCTCCGCAAGTCTTCAATATTCACCTCCTGCTGAGCCCTAACTCGGGGATTTTAATAGTGCGGCAGCTTCTGGCTGAGCTAAAGAGATTCGCACCGGGGTTGCCGGTCAAAGATTGGAAACGGTCGCCAGCGGTTGGGGAAGTCAAATATTAATAAACATTGACGACACCATTTCAAACTGAGCAAAAATACCGCTGACAAAGTCAACAAATAAGGGGGAGAACTTATTTCAAGCGCTGAGCTAAGGAAAAAGCTTTTACTCCAAGAAAAATAAACGATATCAGCTTGTTATTAACGTTTTTTAAGTATTTTCGATCAATAATAATGCAAACACAATCTTTTCAACTTTACTTCCTTCAATTTCATTTATTTAAATTGTATACATTTATTTTAAAGAAAAAGTTGTGTAATTTATTTTTATCAGCAGACCATTTTGATTTATTTAAAACATCTTTTAAATTAATTTGTGTGCATTAATGCACCAAAGTTTTCCCATCAAGAAGATTTGCAAATTTCCTTTATAAATAAGCTCTCGAATGCAAAGTAATATCATGCAATTTGTACAAATCCGGATATTCGCCGTAAATCCCCCAAAGAACGCATATTTACATGGCCACCTCACACACTCACTCCCCAAAAGCCGAAAAGAACAATTTTTCTTGCCAAAAACGGCGGCTGCGTTTTAATTTTCTATTGAAAATTGTTAAAAGGAGGAACTAAGAACTGTTTGGCAGTGGGTGAGAGGGCTGGGGTGGACCGATTTGTTTCACCGAGGGTGAAGGGAAGAGAAATTGTGCTCGGGCTGGGCAAACCATAAAAGGCAAATGGGAAGAGACCAATGAACAAAAGAAATTAAATGCCTTTAAGGCATTTTTTAACGATACACAAGAAGCACGGGGCGGCAGGGAAAGCGAGAAAAACATTTAAGAAAAACATCATCTCCGAGTATTTGCCTGAAACCACAAATTACTTACAGCACGGCGGGTCGTCTAGTGGGCGTGGCTGGCCGCCCTTCCCTGCCAAAACCCAAAGCGAAACCAACAAAAACGAATATATACCATATATATATATATATAGGGTCCGCCATATGACCCGACTCCGGGCGAATATAAAGTGTATGCAAAGGAGGCAGCGCACCATCAAGAAAAAACATCGGGCGCAAAAAAATAGAAAAGCGGAGCAAATTTTTAACCGTGTCCAGTGGATCCTTTCCGCAGGTCCTCTATCTTTCCCCGCAACTGAAATACTTGCAATAAACATGGACAAGGGAGTTGCGGGGGACTTCGTTGCTCCTTTGGTAGCTCCGCTTATTGCATTGACAGGACGAGCCGACACTGCGAGAAAATATTGTATCAAAAAATCTAAATAAATGTGATACTTCGATATACAGTTTTAAAGCAGGCGAAAGTTCTTTTAGAAAAAAAGTGGATTTTTCTCCCTTGAATCTACTAAATTAAATATTTAACTACTTTAAGTTTAGTAAATAGTATTAAATTTTCTATACTCCAAGTTCTATATTTTCTCCAAGTGACTAGGAATTGCAACTGGCCTGCAAAATGCAGTTGTGAGTGAAGGAAGGGATCTGGAGGAGTTGTGGTACCAAAAGGAGCAACAAAGGCGGGCAGACTTGTAAATGAAAGATGTTTTCTTTTTTTCTGCTGCTCACATTTACACACAAATGCGGGCGAGCTTCCTGCTGAAAGGAAACAAGAGTTCTGAGTTCGCCTTTTGATGTTTATCCTAGCACAAGGAGACGAAAAGAAGGCTTTTTCGGAAGAACCGGAGTTTGAGGCTCGAAAGAAGTGCGGGAAGTTCCGTACTTTTGAAGGCTTTTACACACCCAAATCAAAATAAAGATATCTATTTCTAAATGAAGCTTAATTTTATTTCACTCCTCGCGTGTTCAACTTTTCTTACTGACCAAAACTAATTTAAATGAAAAACCTGCCGGTCCACAATTACCAAAGAGCTGCTCTTAAACGAAATAAGCCTCGGGCAACAATTTCCTCTCGAGTGTGGTGCAAAAAAAAGGTGTCAACTCTTTAAGAGCCAACTTAAGGCAAAGCATCGGCAAGAGAAACCAGAATAAAAAGAACTCAAACGAGAATCATTTGCCAATTTCCTGCACAAATTGTACAATTTTCTTGTGGTGCTCTCATTTTGAGCTCTAATTAGGAAAACCCGTATAATAACTCCTGGTCGGCAGATAGAAGAACAGAGGCCTCATCGCAGCTCATTCGCTTTTTGCCCCGCAGGCGAGTTGGAAAGAACGACCGAATGCAAACCAGATGCAGAGGCTCAGACTAAATCTGCTGTTTGGCCAATTCCGATTCCTAATGAATGGTTGGGGCACTCGGTTCTGCATATGCAGACAGCACAGAGCACGAGTTAATTTTTGTGAGCTCTCCTGCAAATGAGCAAATGTCATAATCAGACCGGACCTAAAAGTGCGAAGCCGTTGCCATCGGCTTAAAAATGCATTCAAATGTAAAGCTTTGCATAGGATTGCACTGAAACAAAAGGTTGAAAAAACAAAGCGCCTAAAATATTTAAAAAGGGTTTATTTTATCGTTTGAAATAACTATTTAAAAGTATGAAATCGTACTAACCATACTATATACGTTGAATTCTTTTTAATAAAATAAGAATAGTATTAAATAGTTACATAAAAATAGATTTTTTTATCACTTTGGCTTAAAAATAGTTTTGCAGTTATTGAGTGCGAATGTTTTTCGCTGAACAACTCTAAACAAAAAGATTAAATACTTATTTTCAAGTGATATATTCTCCCAGGAGCCAGTGGACCCACTCTCGAATTCCGACTTCAGGCGACTATCGGGCTCAGAATGCGGCACAAAGTTTGTCTCAGTCGCTTCAAAGTGTCATTAAAGTGTTAATTGCTTTCATTCGGGGCGGAGTCCTCCGCTGCCAGCCCCTTTTTTCTCATGTGAGTTGAATTAAAAAAAAAGCAAGCCCGAACAAAAAGATGCAGTGCGACTTCAATAGGAGGGGAAAAATGCAGGCGACGCCGTTTGTTCGCCGGAACTTTGCCAAAGTGCAAAAAAAAAATCGAGAGAAAAAGTGGTGCAAACGGAAGTTCGCAATTAAAGTGTTAATTGTGTTAATTTCTTGTGAATTTCACGAGCTCCAACGAAGACAAAGATACGTACATATATCACAGGGGGTGTGAACATACTGAACTAGTTTCATATGATTCTCTAGGCCACAAATCAAACAAAGCCAAACAATGCCCGCCCACACGAAATTGCCGCTGGAACAGCACTAAACGAGCAATTAAGAAAATCGCTGCCAAAGTCTAGACACGGTCGTAAAAAACTGGATCAGGTCCTGCGAGTAAAGGAAACTATTTATGCCTATATGCTGGCCATTAAACTGAGCCGTATCTTGTGGGCCAATGTAGTTTTTATGGCCCATCCCCGCGGCACTGACCAGTTAAAATCGCATTAAGAGCCCCAAATGAAAATGACTAATTGGACAGTTGGCGAAAAATCAAAGAGTTCCAATCAGCGGAACAGCCAAAGGCGGTTGTAAAGCCACTTGGATGCTCGTATATATCGTTGGGGTGCACAAAAGGTGGCTGAGCTGAATCGAAATGACTGCTGCCTCGGAATGTCGCAGATGAATGCCCCTGACTGAGTCCCTTCTTTTGGGTCCTCAACATTAGCAACAAAGCTCCACAGCCGGCAACCTTTCTGAACCGAACTGATTAAGCCGCATTCGAGCGCGAGGTTTCTGTTTATATTTATAAATTTTGGTTTTTTTTTCGTCGAGAAGAGATCTCAGTGGCCAAGGCTGAGTGACTGTTGACAGCTGCTGGCTGAGACTGACATATGTTGACAAAAACTCTAAGAAACTAGTGAATACTTTATACCTTTTTATATGTTTCTATAATAAAATTTAATGGCTGCTTAAGGAAGGAGGAAAATTTTACATACCATATTAAATAAAAATAGTACATATAATAGAACCAAAAAGTATGTTATGTAAGCAAAACAAATAATATTTTATTCAACCTTATTTCTTAAAATTTATTCTAAACAGCAAGAAATATTTTTTCTTGCTATGTTTTTGTTTAAGAACAATAACTATTTATTTTTTTTTAGGGGTTAGGGCATTCAAGCAAAAGTTTTAACAACACTGATGTAAACCTAAAGCCAAGGTTGAGGGTTCCTCAAAAGGGCCAGACCCAGGCGACATTTTCCATATCGTTCGAGACCCCATTTTGAGGTTAGTGTTGTCTGAGTACTTTACGACACATCGTCACGCTTTTGTGACATTTTGTCCTTTTTTACCCCACCCCATTGCCAGTTTGGCTGGGTTTGCTTTGCAGCACTCAAGACTTTTGCTTTTTTCGGGCACTTTCAGCGGATACCCATACAATGGACTTAAAAATTCTCTTTCAACACTCAGAATGGCAGTGCTAAGCATGCAAAAGCAGAGGACTCCGCACAACAACTACAGCTATGGGGCTCAGAATCGTCAGCCGTATGAGCAATCCTTTTATGGTCTTAATGCGATTGATGGTCCATCGTCTCGTCTCCGGTCCCAATCTCCAGTTCCAGTTCGAGTCCCATTCTCAGTCTCAGTTTCGGCGTGTTTGACAGCCGCCGACGGACAAGGGACAACGGACAGCGGACAACGGACAACAGGCAACGGACAACAAGCGCGGATTGATGGATCCCCACATTAAGCGGATGATGTAGGAGACAATGATAATTTTTCGTTATTGTATTCCGGTGAAGCAAAAGCAAAAATTGCTGTGTCGGCAAGCAAGTGGAATAACTTTAATAAATTCGAAAATCGCATAATTTCCGATTTCTGCGAACTGGTTATCCAAGCCCATTAAAGTTGGCCGAAAGTGCATCGGATCTTGGGCTGATTTTCAAATGTGTGGAATCTTCAAAGGAGTTTCTGGATGTGGATCAAGCGATTTGTCATCACTGCGAGGTGGGATTAAAATGTTGGCAAAACAGGAAATCATATATATATCTTTTAGATTATTATGTTATAGCAAGACAACCGAACGAAAAATTAATAAAAGAGATATATATTTTTTGTGTACTATTTTAAATCAATTACTGAATGCTTTAATTTTTTGTGTTGTTTTTAAATGTCTTTCCATACTATTAAATCAACCCCCGCAAAGCCAATATTGCCTGTTTGATTGGGAACAACAGGTTTCCATCATGGTCTTCAAAATATTTGGCTTTGCCTTTTGGGAACCCAAAACATTTTCAGTCAGATTTAATTTAATTCACCCTTATTATATGTAGAACGCAGGCAAAACCAAAGTAGAATGTAAAACGGATGCAGAAGACGATATATGACTACCGCAAAAGGATAATGAAGATCATTAAAGGTATTATCGGCTGGGGATGTGTATGCCAAATAAATTGAGTCTCAATTAAGCCCCGATTAGCCTTTAATGATTATAATTTGGGCGGAATTTCCTTCCTTCGAATCACTGAAGAAGACCTACGCTTTTGACGTGGGAAACTCATGCGCCACAATTGTTTCTGACTATTAATTGCTGGGCAGCTCATCCAGCTCAATGTCCCCAACTCCCAACTACGAGTCGCATATCAAAAGCGTAGCCAAAAGGCTTGAGAAAAGAATCCCAGGCATTTGTCTTCTTCACGCCAGAATGGAGAGGGACAGGTATGGCAGTTGGGTGGAATCGGGCTGGCCGCTAATTTCGCAAAACTAAAGCGGAATGCCGAGACAAGCTCCAGTTGAAAACTGCAGAATGCAGAACCAACCAGGCAAGACCAACTCTAGCACTCATTTCTGCTTTATATTAGCGGAAGGGGGAAAAGCCACACCATCCAGCTCAATTATATGTATTTGCACAATTTACAATTAACGTATCAAAATCTGTGAGCTAAACTAAATCTAATTACCAAGCTGTGGTCTAGGAGAAGGCAAGACAGCCTAAATAAAAGGAAAAGATTTCAACGAATACAAAATGCTCTTTCGAAAAGCATTATCTTTAAGTAATACATAAATTTAATCATAGAATTGTCTTCTAATTCTAGCTAAATAATAAATGATTGGACTTCTTTCAGAAATATTTTCTTAATTGTAGTGAAATCGTTAAATATAAATAAAGGTAAACAATGATATTGATACAAATATTTTGTAGGTAATGTATTATAAGCCCACCGAAAAATGAAGTCCTCCTCCTTAATGACACTGAAATCCTTAATGGATCTCTGGTCTTGATAAATTGGTAACCCAATTCAAAGGAAAGAGTAAATGGAAGTATAGCTGACGTAGCCTGAGACTGAGCCTACATTAAATCCAGATCCCCAGGGGCGGTCAGTGGCGGCAGTTTGCTGCGCTACTTCCGACAGCCGCGGAGACCTGCAACTCGGACTCTTAGCTGGAGTCGCAGTTGGACTTTGGCTAAATGCTCCGATGGCGTTGGCTGCCATTTGTCAGGCAGCAGACCGCAAAATAGTTGCACTCACTTCTTTCTTGGTGCTGTGGCCGCTTTTTTGTTTTGTGTGTTTCCCGCTTGACGCGATAATAAGAGCGATGAGGGGAGTTAAGGAACCACAGGCCCAGAGACCGATCCCCGAACCCCGGACCCCATACCAAGCCCATAGTGTGAGAACTGCTGCCGCTTCCCTGGCCCAGGTTTTTGCCCGTTTTTCGCTAGTTTTCGCGTGGAAAATAAATACCAATCTACATAAAAGTGGAAACCAAATAAGAAAAACACAGCCGGCACAGTCGACAGTCCGTTTGCTGGCCATTTGGGAAGGAGGAAAAAAAGAAAAACCTGCTCCTGTCTGCCTTCTATTGAGAGCGACCCAACAACTCGATGGCAGAAGAGCCAGGAGAATGATGGAGGGGCGGGGTAAAAGCCAAAAGAAGTGGACAAAAAGCGGCGCAAAACAAAGCTACAAAACCGCAGATGACTAGAGATGGTAACAAAATGCCATCTGGCATTCCAGAATGATTTGAGTTATCAAAAACCAAGAAGATATCTTACAATTTTGAAAATCTAAGAGCACAAAAGTTTTAAATTTAAACAGCTTAATTATTTGATCATAATTTTTTGAATAGAGGATATTATAAATTAAGAAGGGTTTAAAATTATATTATCATTTATATTTTTTTTTAATATATGACATCGCTTACTTTTTCGTGACTCACGAACTCATCTCCAGCGGACAAACGCTTCCATTGGGGCAACTGGGCAGCTGGACTGGGAGGTTTTGCGGTTACAATTTGGAGCAGAGGCCGGGCCCCAGTCTAGTTTTGATGAAATTGCTTGAAATAATAGGGTGAAAATGCTTTGGTGCTCCGATGCTTTTGCTGCTGCTTTCTGCGCTTCGCCTTTTAACTCTTTCGCGCTTTGGCTGTGAAAGACCGAAAAGGCGTTAGCTGAGCTGAGCTGAGCCAACAAACCCCTTAACTTCCCCCATCCCGAAAATCTTTGGCACAAAAGTCTGAGTTCAACACGCACAGAGGAGTTTCATTTTTTCGTTCCCCTGTTTCATGGCGAAAAAGTAAACAAAATACAAAAAAGAAGAAAAAAGAAGTGGGTGAATAAAACCGAGTGAAAGATTTGTGGTGCAGTGGGTTCCATTCGCCAACTCCTTTTCACTCTGTGTGAAAATTTACTCTGGTGTTTGAAGTTTGACTTGACAAAGCTGAGATTTCATTGTGGCTGCCATATGATTTCCACACTCGAGTTTTGCTATTTGCGGAATCCAATTAGCGATTCGGTGTGTGAGAAAAATAAGAGATCAAAAAGATAGCTGGTTATCACATTCCATGCTCATAGAACTCACCTTGAAAAGGTTTAGGCTTGGCAGAAAAAAAATATGTTGTTGTTAGAATATACTAAAATATATAATTTTCTATAGTTTGAAGATTAATTTGTTTCCACAAAATGTTTTGCTTAAGATAGCCTTCAAATATTTTTATAAATTGGTTATTGCAATCAATTTTTTTTTATCAATTCCTAACCACATTTATTATCACATCACTTTGCTATTTTATCCCACCTGCTGAATAAAATCGAATGTAAATGGTATATAAACAAAGGCAAACACTGTTCGCTGCTTTAATTGAGTCGGCTGTCCACAGCGAATATAACAAAGGGATAAAAAACTCAAGAAGGTGGAGAATGGTAAAGAATAATCCGCAAAATCCCAGGGCACCTCACCGCCAGCCCTTTCAAATCAATTACTTTAATCAATTTTTAACACGTTTGTGCTTCTTCGCACCCAGGGCTTCCCACTTGAGTTGGATTTTTTCTGTTTTTGCTAAAATTTTAATTATAAAGATTAAATACGAGCACAATGGCGAATGGGTGGAGCAGGCACAAACTAACCCGCCGTGGCAAACTTAAAATAATATTAAAGAATTTTTATTGAAATAATAGCAGGCAATGCAGATTGGCGGGGGGAGGGTGGAATATCAAGCCAGTCTCGGTTCGTCAGTGTCAGGCGAGCACAACTTCAAAGGCGGGGAATATTCCATGGAACTGGGAACTGGGAACTGGGATGGAGACTTCGAGGAGGAGACGGGATGTGGGATGGCTGGGGAGCCAACTGATTGGGGGCGACGACAGGCTGTCGGTCCGAGGTTTCTTCAGTCTGCCGTTTTGCCGCTTTTTCTAATTGAAATGTTCCGCACCATATTTCTCTACGCTTTACCACCTGCTGCTTGGCGAGCGGATGGAACGGATCCCCTGGCTCCCTTTGCTAAATAGTTCACTCTCCGCTTCTAAATCGGAGTCTCTGGGACTCGCAAATTGCAGCCAAACCGCTGGAACAGCTCAGCACAAAAAAAATAAAGAAGGAAACAATGCACTGACCAGCGAGCATCCAACCATCCGTGGCCCATCGTTGTGCTTCCTTCATTATCATCGCCAAGTTGAGCCCGTGATAATAAAGGCAGTTGAGGGACTCAGCCCGATTATTTTTCAGCACTTGGCCATTTTCGTTTAGACTGTGATACTCGGCGATACACTTCCGCAGGTTGGTTGGAAAAGCTATTCCATTTGAGCAAACTACTTTGTTTGGTTTAGCCGATTATCTACGTTTATATTAAATTTGTATTTTAAGCAAGGCTGCATGAAATGAAATAACGAATTCAGTAATCAATATGACACATCTGTGACTGTTTGTCTAAGCAATGTTAATATTGTTCTTCAATAACGAAAAATGTATGCAAATGACTAGAGAAGTATTTTGTGCTTGTATATATTAGTTTAAATTAATACTGGCAAAATATTGATGATTTCGATTCAAATTTATAATTTAATTGCGAAACGAACACAGATTTTTAGGCATAGATCCAAAGCGATTAAAGAAAGTGTTTTCCTATACCTCTAGCTATGATATACTAAATAAAAAGCAATAGATATACAAATATTTTTTGAAAGAGTATTCCTTGGTCTATGCTGCATTCTCAGCTCCATTTTTCGCTCATTTTTTTATGTTTGCTGGTCTTTACACTGCTTGTTCAACCGTCCGTCTGCAGTTTTCTAGGAAATAATTCTCCTCCGTTTTTTCAGCTTTTTAGAGCCCACCACTCTGGTCTGGTCTGGTCTCGTCTAGTTGCGTCTTCATAGTCTTTACAGTCTGGGCAGATGTCGGAGTTGGATGGCGAGGACCGGAGTGGAGTTCTGGGAGTACCTTCGCTGTCAGCCGGAGTGTCACACCTGTCACTTCTGTGGCTGATCACAACAACCGCCGCCAAGCGTCGACGACCTCGCCCCATTATTTTTGTGGAGAAGGGGGAGTCATTGCAACAAGGTGTGAACGTCAAATAATCACCCTTGCACACGACATGCCGACCAGTCGTCTAGTGTCTGAATGTGTGGATTCCACCTCCGCCGCAGTGTTTGTTTTTCGTAAGAAAATTTTGCGCATTTTTTCGGTGTCTTTTTTCCGGGTAAATGTGTGAAATTTCAATGGAAAGACGCAGCTCCCTTCGGTTTGTGGTTCTTTCACCCGCATGCCATCCCATGTTTGCATAATTATTTTATTGCGAGCAGACGCTGGGGCCAAAAGCCTTATGAATATTAAAACTGAAGCAGGGCGGTGGCGAGACTTTGTCGTCATCATTGTTGCAACTGTTTCATCCCAGCCAGAAAACGCCGAGGAAAGTGCCCGAAAGCGTTTTCACGACGTCCCCCCAAACTCATTTCCAGCGTCATCTTGGCTGATCCCCAAGTCTAGACAACTTTCAACCGAAAAACTTTTGTTCCGTTTTCAGTTTGCTGAAAAGGAGTTTCTTCACTACTGTAGGCATTTCTTCAATTAGCGTTTTTATTATTTTTAATTAACAATTTTGTAACTTAATCCTTGCAGCCGATTGTAGTTCGTAGTGCTGAAATTCTGCAGCAGCTCGCTTTCCAGTGGCATAATCGAATCAGCGCCGCTTGAGCAAAGTTTGTCTAAGGACAAAAAGTTTTTCCAGCTCCACCAGACATGTGCATAATTATGCTCGAGCAGATGGCGGGAGTTTAGGGTGGCCCAGACAAAAGGGTGGACAACTAATTGAGCGATGTTTGTTGCCGCAAAGAAATGTTTCCCCAACTTGCAGTAGACAACCGGCAGACAGTGCCATCGGCCGAGGAAATAGTTTGGTGGGAGTGGAGTGGTTGGGTAAAATGTTGAGAATTAAGTTTGACAGACTGGAAAAATGGCAATTAGGTTGCAGATATGATTATCATACAGAAGGACAGTTAATAAAGGGTAGTGCAAGTGGGATTAAGGGACCGAGATCTTGGAGGTTGATTGCAAAGTATTTCCCGAGTGGCAGGAGCGTTTCCAATTCAAAAGGAAAACTTTGGAAATGCTTTCGGCACATACAAGAAAAACTTTTGTAATGTCATTAAAAGCCTTTACGAGTTTCATGTACCAGAAGGGCTGGCCATTTAACCTGGCTTTACCAAAAGGCTTTCTTTGGCAATGATGGCAGCTACTAGCTTAAAGGCATATAGAATTGCTTTCCAAAAAAGGATATATGAGTTTATTAATATTAAATAAAGTTAAGAAAGGACAGATAGATTGGCATGTAACTGAAATAAGGAATAATTCCAGAAATGAAAGAGTATATATTTAGATGAGAAAGCAAAGCTTAAATAGTTTTCCGCATTATTTTTTCTTTCTGTAGGTGTATACCTCGGAGCTGCTTTCGGATGGATCTACCATTCTTGTAAGGACAGTGCCACACTGAATGCACACACTATTGAGGTCCTCGGCGCAATCATCGCAATAAGGCACTCCACAGGAGATGCAGTAGGAGAAGGTAGAGTCCTCGAATCCTCGGCAGACCAGGCAGCTTCTTTTGGCACATTTAAAGTAACGTAACCAACCAAAAGCACGGGGACATGAAAGACGTAGCCACAAACACATGTTGATCTGCTGCTGGATGCGATAAGTGGCCAAGTTATCTTCGGCATCGCGAATTAAAAACTCCATCGAACTAAGCCGATTCCTTAGGATGCGATTGTACAGAAAAAGGATACGCTGCTTTTCCCGCTTGTAGTAAAAGAAGCTGCATATCACTCTCCTCATTCGTAGGAAAGTGGTACTCTGATAAATCAGCAGCACAATTACCACGTACAAAAATAAAAGCTGATAGTAGAATTTTCTGGGCAGGACATGGGCATTTGGCAAACATTCCTCGTTGGTCAACGAAGTTGAAACCCTTTCGTGGATATTGAAGTTGTGCATAGTAGTCCGCAGCAGTCTGGCCATTTGACCCACGCCACTGATCTGTAAATATAGATTATAAAATAGTTTATAATTTAAATCCTCGTTCTAATGGTATCTCACTTACATTAAAGCGCACTTCGTGCTCGCCTTCCTGGTGATAAGTGATCATGGATCTTATACGAATAATCTGCAGCAATTCCACAACCATAAGGTCTATCGATATAAATATTCCAGCCGTAACCATTTCCAGAAACAACTGTAGTAACGAAAATAATACAGTGCGGGTCTCGTAGTGAGTTCTACTAAATATTTTATCTAGATCTATGTACTTCGATTTTTCATAGGTATGTAGTGGCAAAACTGACTCATTTCGCATTTCCTTTTGCCTTCTATCCACATGCTTAAAATAATCGGTTATATAGAAGTTGTCGAACTCCACGTCGATGAGATACTTCACATAATACCTAATAGATAAATATATCATTCGCAGAATAAACAAACAAAGAATTTTTCTCAGAAAACCCATGACTTTGTTGAATGTACGTCGTCGCCGTTCAAAGTCCTCGGTGAAAGCCTGCGTTGTCCTTTGAGCAGACTTCATTTGGCTTTTGACCAGTTCTTCGTCCTTCAGCTGGTAGCTGACTTCTATTTGTGAGCTGTTGTCAAAGAGCTGCTGCTCGGCTTTCAGTAGTTCCACGTAGGTGTCTCCAAAGTTACGGGGAACCACATTGGTAGGATCACATATCTTATCAGGATTTCCAAACAGATCCAGTTCGCAGATTATGTCCACTCGATAGGGCCAACAAATGGCTTTGCCAATAAGCGAGGGAAAATTGGTGGTACACTTTCGATAGCCCTTCCGAAAAACCTCCTGGCAAACGCGATGGCCACTTCTCAGCTGATGTTTGCATCGGTTTCTCATGTTCCGCAGAAAACGCTCCTGAACCTCGGCAGCTGTTGGTAACTCCTTGCCACCCGTTTTGGGTTTACTTATATTCATCTTATGAGTTTCTCTGCTCCACCTTTCGTAGAGAGATTTGGTATTCTTGTCTCCATATTTCTCATCTTCAATGTCCGAATGTTCTACAGCATATTTTAAGTCACTAAGGACACTGTGCAATTCATCGAAGGTCTGGCGAATTTCCTCCACATCACCTCCCATGTTTTTCAGAGTGTTTGTAAATGGTTTGGCCATCAGATCAAAGCGCGTTTTGGATAGGTTGTAGGTCAACACTGTGGTGCAGACAAAGACCCTTGCCACCTCGCCAGCATTCTGCACCAAATTGTCAATGGGACCAGAAATGATAAAGGAAAATGCAACTGCGCGCAGATAAGTTGTTCCAGATCTTCCCACCAAAGCCACAAACATCAGCATAATTATCGTGCGAACAGGACAACACAGCATGAAGAACATTCCAGTTATCAGGATGAAGCCCATGAACACTGACAAGTTGGTGGAATCGAAGGCGAAAATACTCACATTAAAATTCAGCGCTACCAGCTTCCACAGGAGAAAGGCCAAAAGCATTCCCAATAGGAAGCTGAAGAGCAGACGAATGCACTGGTTCGTGGCATTATCATCTTTTCCTGAGGCATACAAAAGGCAATAAATGGGACGACACGTCGTCGACAGAAACGAAAACATTTCGACCAGTTGAAGCACAGCCCACTTGTGATTGAAAATCAAACAATTCAAACAAATTTATAAAATCTGAAATGTAAAACAAAGAAAACTAAGAAAGAAATTAAAAGTCGAATTAAATTTATTTTTCTAAGTACCTACACTCAAACACCAGTTTTTCTATTCTTTATTCTGTTCTAACTAAGTAAACAACAAATACTTACTACAATTAAGCGTAAGGAATTTGCTACACTTTAATGAGCTTTGGCCTTCTCCAACTTCTTTTAACTTTCTTCATAAAAATACTCCTTTTAAAAGGGTGCAATGGTGCAGAGCAGAAAGGAGCCTAGAAGTCGGAGAATAAGCCTGGGAGTTGGCCAGGACCCCCCAGACAATCAGCAGTTGGTCAGACCAGTTTAGACCACTTTTCGCTGAGTAGGAGAATGCGAGAACATTCAGTTTATCGCTTCCCTCGTCTCCAACGGGTAATCCAATTATAATAGAGCTGGCCGCCGAGCTGCACCTGCCTCACTTGGGGGGATTCTTCTAAAATATAAAAATTGATTACATGCGTGTCCGTCCCCTTCTGTCCACAGACACACACTCTTCTTTTGGGATGCGTTCCCCAGCCCGGCGGCAATGCCAAACTTGTTTGTTTTGGTTCGCGCCGGCGAGCGTTTAAAAATTTATGAACTGCAGTCAACCGACAAAAGATGGATGGGATTGGATGCAGTCCGCGGGGAGGAGACACCACCTCTGGCTCACTCTGAAATTGGTGCAGTTGCTCAATGTCATCGCGCTCGGCGGTGTCACTCGCTGCATATTAAACAGTTTTTTGAGATTCAGACTCCCGGTCCCACAGGCCGCACTTCATCAGGCCCCGGTTTGGGTTCCAGTTCCACTGTTCGAGTGTGCTAAAAAATTGATTGATCCTGCAGGAGCCGGTGATGGAGGTGGAGGAGGAGGCAGTTGGGGCAGGCTCCTCCACTTTGACGACATCATCCGTAGACGTAGACGACGAGACGGGGCGTGGTCCGGTCTCAGGATGCCGAACGCACGCATTAAAACAATTTAAAATTCCCAAAGACCGAAACCCTAGTCGACGGCACAGTGGGTGGCGTCGCCCAGCAAAGTGGTGCAATCTGTGGGTGAAGAAGTGGTGGCCTTGATTGCTCCTCAAGTAAAATGTTCCATTTCGAAAGCTCAGTTTTGGGTTCGGACTTACGAGATCCTTAACCATGGGAGTTTAATATTATGTTAAAGGTTTGAATAATTAAAAATTACAAAAGTAAGTGGAGCAAGGATGTAAATAAAAATATAATAAAACTATAACTCTTAAAAAAGAAAAATAAATTTAATTCAATTATGATCTACACAATGCTTCATATTATGTAGTTAATATTTATAATAGGAACATTCAAGATTGCTTACATTTTTTATAAGTATTTTTTGGGACCTTTTTTTTTTAATATACTATTGGAAATTTGTTTTTCAATACCAAAACGAATATAACAACCACTGTAGCCATTTACCATGGGCGGTCGAGGATGCGTGCTGGGCTGCCTAGGACCTGCTCTTGTAAAGCTTTAAATGCATTAAATTGTCAAAGCGATGGCTATGCTAAAAGTTTGCTGGCCATAAAATTGCATGCCACAGACAAAAAAGGAGTCGCCCCACCATTCGGGATGCCTGACCAGGCGGCTCCCCAGCTCCCGAATCGCTCTCGAATCCAGGACCAATCCAGAACCGAAGCTGGTCAGTCAGTCAAGTCTAAAACCAAATGAATGATGAATTGCCTGTCACTTGCAATTTTTGCAGACAGACGAAAACACAGAGCGAACCGATCCCAGTGTTGGATGTTCGTCTTCGCCGGCTTGTTTAAATTTTTCATGTTTTTCTAAGCCCCCCACGACCGCCCCTCGTACTAACAAGTTTTGGACCTGGTCCAGACACGGCTACCAAAACGTTGACATGCTGACTGCTTTCATGGAATTTGCGTTTTAAAAAGGCGGCAACGTTGACATCCTTGTCATTGTCTCTTGTCGGCCACTTTTGGTCGGAAATGTTTTGGTTTGGCTTTTGCAAAAATTCACAAATTTAATTGGGTGAGCCCCGGGAGGCAGCAGCAAAGCCAGAAAATTATGAAATATTTTTGGCAAAAATATCAAGCAGGTAAAAGAATGTCAGTCTGCACAAAAATATTTTCAAAGGAAAGGCGACATGAAGTTAGTGCAAAAAACGTTGCATCTTTAAGTAAAGGATTTCCTCGAAACTGAACTTCCAAAACCTATAACTTTGTCAATTTTAATCAAAGTGGCATACCTCTAAACGTTTGTAATCGCATCCTTGATAAAACTGTATTTCATTTTTTCCATTTTTAGATGGTTAAAATGTTGACCCCTGTTCATTTTTTTTTCCAAGATTTCAATGGCGAAACTAGTTGCTAATTTTTTTATTTGATTTTTGATTTACACAAAATGTTATAAATAAAGTGTACGACCAGCTTTGTTAGAAGTACTACCCATAAACATTTTTCCTATCAGTCAGAATAACCATAAATCCCATGGTCTAGGCAAAATTCGTCCATTTGTCAGCCACAAATTGCATTCATCATAATGATAGGAAGAGAACACTAGCATTCACATTATGCTCATGTCCCTATCGAAATGGCCGGAGATCCACTAAAAATTGATTGTTTGCCAATTCAAACGGCTAGTTGGGGATTAGAGGAGTGGGAAATGCGAACACGGGGCAACCGGACATCATTATAAATGCAAATAAATACGTCCGAGACGCGTGGAAAATTCTGTAGCATTTTAAAATGCCCGGACGGATGAATTTATGGTGCCAATCTGGCTATTTTGCCCCTCTGTTGCGCTGTCAAAATCCATCAGGGTCCATCAAATGCACTGGCACCGACGAGCCACGCCCCCGGCATGCGTAAATTATGAAAATAAAGGGCGGAGTGGGAAATGAGTGAAAGCCAAGCGATAAGGCCCTTCCATTGCTACGCAAAAAAAAAACCTGCCCGAAATACATTTGTGGGTCTGCATAAATTTCCCAACTCAGAAACGAGAACTCAATTCAAATGCCTGAAAAAATAAAACCAAAATTAAATTAGTTAATTAATGCAACGCAACAAAAAGTTGGCAGAGGGGATAATCGGGGTCACCCATCAATCATGGGAGCAAGGGTCGCCACATGCGTGTGTCAAATGTTTTTTGGTCTACCGAACCCGTAGATTGCTTTCGCTTTCACTCCAAAAACTCAAACTCAAATTCGATCCCAACTCTCGGGCTCCAATCCCCAAAAACAATTCCTCTTGACATTCCCAATTGCCCAGGGAAGAAATATTCACAAATTAGTTGCCCACATGTGTCAGGTGATGGTGATTAAGCGGTTGGCCCAAACCAAAAATTATCCATAAGCACTCTGGAAAAAAGCACACCGATAATGAAAGCCGGAGTCAAATAAATTATGCAAAGAGGCAGAGCCAAAACCGAATGTATCAGATTTCGCGCTTTGCGGTTATATCTCAAATTTTTTTTTTGTTTTCAAACACGCCCTAAGCCTAAAGGTAAACATCGGATTTCCATTAGCCAACAAGGGTTAACTTGACCGAATAAAGCCGAAAATTAGCCAAAGAATTTTGAAGTTTGGAAAACTGCAATTTTGAATACCCTTTCAAATTTAAAAGCAGAGTAACTTTAATATATTTTATAAAATATTTTAATAATATAACAAATACATTCATTTAAATGTTACATTCAGTAACACTTTTCTATTGCAATCGTATTTAAATTTTGGTTTTTTTATGTTACCCCATATTGTAGAGCATGTATTTTAAATTATTCTCAATTTTGATGGACATTCCTTAAATCGTTTTTGCCATCCCCGGCGGCCATCAAACCCTTTGGGGCTTTGCATTAATTTTACCAGCCTGCTTTTTTGCAGGTGCTGGCTTTGGTCATATGAAAATTTGCATAAAACAAAGACAAAGCCAAAGTTTGCTCTGCATTTTTAATTAATTAATTAAAGGCAAGTCGGCGGGCCAATAACGAGGCTATCAACAGCAACGTCATCGTCCTAATCAACGTCATTATCATGGCAGCTCATGCAAATATTTGTCTCCTCCACCTTCTTTGGTTCTTTGTCCCCCCTTCCTCCGTGTTTGCATATGCATGGACCTAATTTTAATTAATATTTTATTATCTTAATTATGCATCGCACCTTGCCGCGTTTCCACTTCCTCAGCCAGCTGCGCCCTTTTGGCCGTTTGGCTGAGTTCTGCGTTTAGTTTTCGACCTTTTGCTAAACAAATTATGGCCATAAATAAAGTAAACGAGTTAAGAGTGGTTTTGCGTGTTCTCGAGAAGGCCCATTCGCACAGACTACCTTTGGGAGCCCCGCTCAGCAGACCTCCCTCCTCTTCTTTTTTTTTTATGTTGCGTCTGGCTTTTTGTCTAGCCGCGGTCTGGCGCTCCGCTAATGTCATTTTCATATGACTGCGGCCTCTAACGACAAAAAGGGTTAACGTGTTTCGTAAAAAGTACGGCGAGTGCAGGTTGCGTTAATTTCGGCTTGATTTATTAGTTTTATTAGCCAGCATAATTGGCTTAACGGGTTAAATGGATAGGAACAGGTGTGGGCGTCTGTGGAGATCGATTTGATAAAATAATATTGTTGATTAGGAAGTTGTCGCAACCAAAAAGAAAGAAGAGTTAGAATGTAAAAATATAAAGGAAAAATTTTATATATTTAAATGTAACTAGCTATGGACACTGTTGTCTAATAATTTCTCATGGGTTGATAATTTTATTATTTGTTAAAATACATTACATTCTTACACTGATTATTATAATGTGTTCAATGAATACCTTATATAAAATAAAAAATCATATTACAAAGATCTGTGTTTTATGATGGGAATTATTTTCCTTTATATTTAGTAAAAGCTTTCATTATTTCTTTCTTTACTTATTGTTTAGTTCAACGTCCTTTCCATATGCAGTTCAATGCAAATATGAAACATTAGACTAACCGCAAAGTCAAAGAGACACACGCACAGAGTATTAAATACAAAAAGATACCTTTCTAATACCAAATGAACCACAAGACAATGCGTTTCATTGCTATATGACATATTTGTTTAAACCACATGCAAACCGTTTTTTATTATTTAACTTTTTGTTTATTGGCTTAACTTCCTAGGATTTCTTTTGGTTCCCTATGGTTACATGGATGACCCACACTGTGTCCCGCATTTCACCAAGCCCCGACTTCCATTCATCAAATGCCAGCTACCATTGAAGTCTAACCTCATCCAAGCACAGATTACTCGAGTTTCAATAACAATCCGATGGAGTTCGGATTTCATAATTCATCTGCGGAGAGACTCTCACTTTTCTTTCGCTTTTTGCCGCCTGCTTTTCTCACACATTAGCATTGGAAAACCATTAAGGTTGCGAGGGCGTGGCCATCGCTTTGGGCCACAAATATGGTTTTGCCCACAAACGAAAGTTTGTAATTTATTACAAATTAAAATAAATCAAATATCGAAAATGGATGGCAGAGTTCGCAGAGAGGAGGAAACCGATAAATCTGTGGCAGAGCAGGTGATTCAACGCCAATGTCTCTATAAGTTACAGAAAAACAACCTCAGATAAGCAGTCATTTGCATTTTGAGTGGTATCATAAAAATGATAAACATTAATTTCTTTATTTTCGAGTCCGGAGAGAGAGGAAATGATTTGTCAAATGGCCCCGAGCCAGGAAGGGAAAACAAACTACAAAAATTTTGTTTTGAATGTAAATATCTACAACGGAAAGCACGCTAATAACAGAAAGCCATGGGTAAAGTAAATTAAACAGGTTTTTTTATCACCGCTAATAGAATTTTCTAAGCCCGAGAAGAGTGGGAAATGTTTTCCCTTTGGCTGTCATAAATGCAAATGCATCTTATCTAACTCTTTCGGCCGGAAAATTCTTAAGCTCTCAGCAGCAGCCGCAATAAAAAAGATTGAAATTCAATATCGGGGGATAGCATAATGGAGCAGCTGGAAGTGCTATAGCGCCATCCTCGATAGACTTGTTTACATTTTCCGCGTCAAACAAAAGCATCCACAAACAACAGAACAAAGAACGGTACCGAGGCGTAAAAATCTCAGTGAGAATACAATTTCAACACTTTAAAGGCGTTTTGAAACCATAAATTCCTACTGCCCGCCGAGCAAAGTGATTCCGACTTACATGCAGACATAGTATAGATGAAGATCGGCCAGAACTGTCAAATGTATCTTGCTGTTCCGTCGTTTATCAAAAGCATTTTATAACTATCGCGGCCAGGCAACGAACTTTCCGAGCATAAATCAACTGGATACTGGCTACAACTTTGTTTTGTTTATGCTTTTTGCCCAGCTTGTGTATGTTTTTGTTTGTTTGTTATGAAAGTGCGGTTCGTCATGCTGTGACCATTCTGAAATTGACTGACGGAACGGACCCCACGTTGGGAAATAACCAAAAAAAAAAATAACAGCAAAACTCCAACCGAAGAACAGGAGGAGCCGGTTGCCCGCGAATTCGGACAGAACCGCAGACTAATTAAATTAATTGAGGTGATTTTTGTCACAGAGAGCAGATACGCCCGATACGCCGTTACCCATTTGTAAAGTGTTCCCAGATTTTGCTGGGCTTAAGCACGTTAAAAAATATGGTTCGCCGCTTTATTTCGAGGGGCGCATATTTTTTAAAGCGATTTTGCGCTCATATCGTAAAATGCTGAACGCTTGTAATCCATCGATATTAATGACTGTCCATATTTTTTGCTCCCCCTCGTTGAAATTGTTGTTGTTTCGGGTTGATTGAATGGTTATTCATAATTCTTCTTGTTTTTTTTTTGCAGAACACCGGCTTTGTTGTGTCCGAAAGTCCGAACGGAGGAGATATACACCTTTGTTGCCTTTTTGTGCCTGCATCCTTCAAACGGAATGATTTTACGTTGTGAAATGCGGCCCTTTTTATGATCCCAGCTGTAAAATATTAAATGAGTGCAATCAGAATTTAGCGGTCATTAAAAGGGGCGCAGAGACTCTGCGTTTGAGGAAAAAGGAATTTAAGAAAATAGTTTTTTATCCATAATAACTGTCGTATACAAAAATTTAAATTTAAAACTTTATTAACATACTAATTCTCTCGTAAACAAAATAAAAGATTTATAACAATAAATACAGAATATTATATTTTAATGTATAACATAAATTATTCAATAAGTAATTTTATTAATATTTTTTAAATGTTTTTGAAAACAATAAAGTTTTAAAATAAACAAATGGTTATTTGTTGACTTCATGGTTTATAAACTTTTAAAAGCTTAGTAAAAATTTGGTAGACCTCACTGGGGTATTAAAACTTCGTATGTATTTCCCAAGTCTCTGTTTGGTTTTTGAATAATATATCCTGCTGTGTGTAAACAATAGAAAATCTCAATTTTCAACACAACGCACAGATATGGACATTAAGCGCTTGTCCGGGTGTTTGTCGCCATTTTGTGTAAACGCGAACTAAATATTTAACAAGCTATTAAACCAACGTCAACAGCATCGGAATGAATAAATAATGCGCCTGAATTGCTGGCAATTGCCGGTGACCATGAATGCCGGACTTGCGGACAATGCGCTGTGAACACATTTTGCAGATGCAGCAGTCAAACTAAGGTGGCTTAGAGCTGGAAAATGGTCAATTTGGGCATATCTACAATGGCTTCGATAGGTAAACACATGATTACAAACAATACCGATTTACTCCTTTCCAGATCGAAGCCTAACCTAACTCCTTAAATGAATTTATTATTTAGAAGCACTTACAATTTATCAAATGTTTTGTAAACGTCAGAAAATACATATTTGTTTTAATTATACTGCTTCTAACATAGATTAAATAGACACAGTTTGTGTTGATATGTGATATTTATTTATTATGAATTATTAAAAAAATCAGTTAAAATTTCTTTTCCACAGCAATAGCAAGTTGCCATTTAGAAACATGTTTGCTTTAAATATTTGAACTATCGTTTGAACCCAATACCGAACGATAGTGCCATCGATTGGCTAAAACTTCTGTTTTGTTTTCACCACCGACTGTTTTTCGTTCGGATACCGTTGGCTTTTTTCGAATCTCACCGGTTTGCTGGGAGGATGATAATGACAGCGAACACGAGCAGAAAGAGTTGGCTTAGGAGCCATGAACATGACCATTTGAGGTTGGGGCGATTGTCAATGGTTGTTGTCAATTACGTTAACAAAACACGGTCTCCGGGCGCCCTGCATGAATGGAGCTATAGATGGAACTGGTGGCTAAAACTGGAGCAGGAACAAGAGCAGGAGCAGCAGTCGAAGTCAGTTGTTTTGGGGTCTCCCGAAAAGGTCCAAAATTTGTACGTCACCGCCAGAAAGCGAACAGCGGGCGACGGACCGGAACCGAAAGCCAAGTCCAGAGCCAAAGACATGGCCAAAACCAAATGCAAAGCAGCCGCCAAAACAAAAGGGAACCCCTGGCAAAAATGGAGTTGGAGTCCATGTGCTCATGTCAGGCGTTTAATTGGCATTGCCATTTGGTATGTGTTATTAACGATTTGTGGCGTGCAAAGGCATTTGTCAATGTGTCAGAAAAATGAACTTCGCAGAAAGGAATTTCGAGTTGGGGAATATCGAATGCGGAGTGAAATTAACACAGCTTTTTGTTAAGCTTTGGTATTCCAATCAAATAGTGGCTAACATGGAATTCAAAGTAATGTATTAAAAGTAAAATAAATACACCATTTATGGAAAAAATATTTTAAAAATATTTTTTCTTGATAATCTCTACAATTGGTAATAAAATTTGTATTTTAAAGAGCAAAGTACCAAATGTTTACAACATTCTTAATTAGTAAAATAAACCAATATATTTTTCTTCTAAAAATCTAATTTATATACTTATAAAAATAGTATTGGTTTACCTGTTTTTCCGAGTGCCTCTTGCCAACTTTAGCCCACAGAATCATTGGCGGCGGAACTTTGGCGGCGTCAGCATAAAGTGAACTCGAAAGTGACCTTTTTAATTAAAAGCCAAAGTTGGGGGACTTGCAACAATTCGTGCCGCATTCGCATGCTCGAAATTGCAACAGCGAAAATTACATGGACGCCGGGCGAAGGATTAAGGGACCGACTGGGCAAAAGGGGGGGGCCACAAGGGGATCCGCGGGGAATGGTTATCTAATGTCTGGAGGCGAAGGGTCAAACACTGTGCAACAGTCAAACAGTCACGCAGAGCAACTGCCGTCGACTGGCGAGCGAGGGAGAAGTGTTAATAAATTTTTGGCCAAAGTCAGACCGGGGCAGCCATGGTTGTTGGCCAAATTAAGTCAACTTCGCGCCACGGCTCCTCAACGTGGCTCGGTCGAATCGTAAATAAATTTGTTTAATTCCCACTCGACGGGAACAGGGAAAATCAGCGCGAAATATTTTATAATGCAGGGCACTCGACGAAGGCGTGAATTCGGAGCACTCTCGCCGGGGAGCTAACTTGGCCAGAACCCCGGGGAAATCGTGCCGGGATAACTCAGGCTGACTAATTAGACGCGTCATTGTTGCCGATTGGCTTTGCATTTTCGGACTTTTCCAATTGCCACGGCTAATGAGTGCCACAATCAGCGGGACACGCGGAGCGGAGCGACCCCAGTGGCAACTAATTGGCATTTTAAGCCGGCCTGCAGGTAAGTGCACTTTTAAGGCTGCTCGTAGATTAGTTAACGGCTGACGTTTTGCTCTCTGTTTATGCAAATTTCGAGTTGTATTGTCGATGGGAAGCAGCCGCGCCTTGGGACACTTAAAAACCAACTCAACAGCAGGGGAGCTTCGCTTTAGGGAACAAAAACTACCATGAGCATCACAAAACACCTTTTTTTGCCAACTTTCCCACCGTCTTACAATGCGTTTTTTTTTGTAAATTTATTTGTCATACTAATTTCGTTCTACAGATAAGTGTATAAATCGAGCAATTATCTAGAGATGAGATGGTATGGTTAGGTAAAAAAGTATCCATAAAGAATTAATTTTCCTTGTGTCAAGAAATCTTTCATAAACAAATTCATTTTACAAAAATAAGGAACCGAAATGGTGTTTAAGGATTTTATTTTAAGAGTCATCATTTGAATATTCAATTCGTACTTCTAAAGTATCTTAAAGTAAATTCTTTGCACTCAATAAAATCCCTCTTTATCTGAATTCATAGTATTCCTTTAGCTCTTATAAATACTTTTTGATGTTCCTTTTAAAATACGTATGCATGGTCGACAATCAACTCTTTGGCCGGCATGACTCTGGTTAATTGAGAATCCATTGGTCCGAAATCCTTTTTCATTATGGCAACGTATAAATAATGTCCATTTGTTGGCCGAACGTCCCCATGTGCTGGCCATTTGTATTTAACATATCATTCATATAATATCAATTAGTTGCATATGTGTGCTGCCAATCTCTTGGATGTCCTGGCCTTGTTGGGTCCCGAGTCCTTTGGAGCCGGCTGAAAATTATTGGCTGAATGTTGTCCGTTCGGCTTCCTCTTTTTGTCCGCTTCTTTTTGTTTTACTTTTTGTTCTTTTTTTGGGGGCCAAGTGAATAGCAAACGGAAAACGGATGAAAGCTTCGGTCGATTGGCATGCGTCCGTTTGTTGTCCGTTGATGAGGGGGATCGGGGAGATCGGGGGTAAGGGGGCAGGGGGTGGTGGGGCAAGGACACTGACAGAGAGACAGGGACATCGACATGAAAGTGGACGTGGACATGGGCGATGACAACATCAATGTCAGCACACAGCAAATGCTCTGCCTTTGCTTGGAACTCAGCTCCTCCATTTTATTTCCTCCTCTGCCTCATTTTGTGCTGCTCGAACACAAAAAGCTCATTTTATGCCAATTTTTCGGGTCCCTCTGAATGAAATTTAACGAGCAATGGGATGTGTGTGTGTTTGTAAGCCGGATAAACATTAACGTCTCATTTTTGCCAAAGCTCAGACAAAGAGTTGTTCGCAAAATCTGGGGTGAGGTGCTCATCCAAGATTTTGATGATAAAGAAATTTGATGGCCTTTAAGGGAAATCATTTAAAAAGTTGGGTTTCTTTTTTATTTTGAGTGAGCAAAAAGGAATGTTTATTATTTACACTTTGATTAACATTTTCTAAGCATTTCCTAGCCTTAGTTTAGGATACTTTCATTAAAAGTTATCAATTCAGCTCTATTTTACTAAAATACTTTAAGTATAAAGATTTAATTTGAAGGTTCCCAATGAACCCAAGTGGTAAGGAGCAGAGTTATCCCCCTTTTCAATCATCAAATCAATGCACTACCCTCCTGATTATGCACAAGACAATTTCCCTGTGGAAACAACTAGGATTCCATCTAATTATGCATGCCATCAGCGTGCCAGCTGCTTCCCCCTCCCCTTTGATTTTGGGGGATTGTTAGTTTTTTGGCTTAACCTTTTGCCAATTTTAAATTGGCTTTGCTGGAGTCGGGGCTTTGGAGTCTGGGTCTGGCCAAGTTCAAATATGCACAAACATTTGTTCAAAGGCTAAAGATTTATCTCGCCTGTTGTACGGTAGACACCCTGTGGTGTCTCCTCCCCCTCCCCCTCCTCGAAACTCCGCCCTGTCTCCTGTCTGCTTCCGTTTCGTGGCCAGGTTTTTTTTCTTTTTTCTCAGTGGAGGGGAGTCGCTTTTTTTGGGCATTCATACGAGCGCCGAGCGATACAAATCGGTGAATTTCAAGTGCAAAACTTGAATATGCAATTGCTTTTTGCACGTTCTGCGGTAGCGTCTTTGGCACAACGAATTGATGGACTGCCCAATGGAAGGCAATATTTTTGGTTGGGTACTCCAATCTGTATTAGAATGTGCAATTTCTTTTTACGATAGCTATTTTAACACTTTGACACTTCATGTTTGATGAGTTGCATTTTTGATTATCGATAATAAATTATTTGTAACGACAAACTGTACTTTTGATCCATAGGCATCTTTAATACAATACCTTTAAAGTTACTCTAATTCTACCTGACTAAACTATAATTAAATAAAGAGTCTGAGGGCATCTCTTTGCTGCTAAAGTGCCCTTTCTCAACATTGGATGCTCTTTTGTTAGAGCAGAACACTTTTTGGGGATTTCAGTGGCTCCTTTCGCTCGCAGCTGGCGAATTTGCATATTCACGCTGCGGATTGAAATCAGAAACAGTGGGTGCCGAGCCAAAACTCGATGCAGTGACACCGCGGAGTCGCCGGAGAAGCGGGGTCCTCGAAGTGGAATCGATGAATCGCCGGATCCCCAAATCGCTGAGGAGAAAATGCAAAATGTGCCTGCTGGGCAGATGGAGAGAAGCTAAAAACCCAACGAGAACGGAGAACCCGTCCAAAGTGTAGCCAGGCAAACAAATTCAAAAATGTTTGGTGAATTTCAATTGCTGACAAATTTGCCCGTGGAGGAGGTGCGGAGATGAATCAATGAATGGACGGACAGACGGACGGATGGCAGGGCTGTTGATAATATTATTAGTACCCGGTGAATGGCAAATTGTCCTTGAGGATATAAATGGAATTTGAAATTATTTTATCAACATTTTTGATTGCTTCCAGCTGAACAATTGTATCGTTGAGCAGAATGGTAGAGTGGCTGAATGGTTGAATGTTTGAATGGCAGAATGGATGGCAGTCATTGACTCTGATGGCCGCTCATTGGCAGTCGCGGCATTCAGAACCTAATAATATGCACAAAAGTTATGAGTTTCCCACACAACAACAATGGGAATCCGAGCAATACGTTCCATGGACTATGGAAATGATAAATTTCAGAGTGCCTCCCACTCCACAAGAGTCTCAAAATGAGTTTCGAGCTGGCTGCTCCCATGCTAATTATTATTGCATGGATCCATCCAGGATGATGGGAGCACTTGCGGCCAGGATTTTAATCTAAGCAGATAAGGAAATTGCTTAGAATTCTAAATGGACCAGGGGCCAAATGGAGCAGAAGTTATAGCTGGAGGGAAGAGGATGAAGCCCCTCGCCGTCGGCTCCTCGGGTTCAGGTGTTAAGCTGCTGATGGATATTTAAATGGGTTGAGTTGGGTTCACTTCGTTCGCTCCGCGCTTATTGAAATAAAGTTGACAATTCGAGAGGGACTGAGGGCTTTCGGGGGGAAACGCGTGGCCGATGAGGCATTGATTTTGAAGAGGATTTCGGCGGAAATGACTGCTTGAAGTGGCGGAGCAGTCGAGTCAATGAAGTGGCTCAGATTCCTGAGGTTCTGTCTTGGCTTAGCGCTTTTCAAGTTTCTTGTTGATAAACTTAATGGAGATTGTGGGATTTGTATGAGCCATACATTCATAGAAATTGTTGAATAATAAATAAGTTGAGTAGGTACAATTTATAAGTAACTAAGTAAAGAAAGGGTTTATAAGACGATTGCTTTTAAAATAAAATTGTATCATGAATCGGACAACCATGCGGTTTGCAGTTCTTAAATTTTATAAACAGTTGTACTCGTTTATTTGCAAATATGAAATACTTCATGTTGAGCCTTTAGGCAACATTCGGGCTGGCAAAACCAATGTTTGAGCCAACAGTTTGTGACCCCAACTGGTGCGAAATTGCAAGTGCACTCTTAACGAAAGCAACAAGCCATAACATTGAAATCCCATAAATCTGATCAGATTAGGCACTCAAAAGATTTCTAATAAAAATCCAAACTTCTCACCCCTCACTTCTTCTTCTTCTTGGCCGAGTCAAGCACTCTTGTCTGGAATTAAAATTTAACAAGCAAACACAACAAAATAACCAAATATAATCTTCACAAAATCCCAATATTCGGAAACCCATCGAAAGCTTCACTCAGCCGCACACTTCAGTTTCTGAATGCGGTGAGAGTTTCGAAAAACTGAGGCAAATTTCGGTTGAATATGAAGTCTTATTGATTTGCACTGAAAATGCAATTTTCCGTTGGCATTAAGAGTTGTTTTTGTGGGACAAACCCGGGGGAATGGGGAAAATGTCTGTGCGAAAAGCTTTTTATAGCTGGCATTAATTTTGATTTTCTATTTTCCTGCTTGCCTTTTTAGCAAAATATTTTGCACTCGTACGGATCTGGATCCCGTCCGTCACTCGAGCACTTTTGACATCATCTAATGCCGCTTAAACTTGTGTTAGTTTCGTCGATTTTTGCCGTATTACGGTTTTTGATTTTGATCGGAGTCCTGGACGGGATTTATCCATCTTCCATTAGACATCAGGCGATTTCTCCGACTTCGGTGGCTCTGTATATTTGTTTTTGGCCAAATGCAAGGCAAACAAGGCTCTAATTTAAATGGCTTTCCCCTCCATCTCTCATCATCGTACTGGATGTTATGACAGTTGAAGTTTTGACATCGCCCGAGGGGTAGGGTGTGTGAAAGGGGGCTGTGTTTTAGCAATTCATTGGCAAAAGACAAATACACATATGCAAATAGGCAGATGCGAACCACTCGAAAACTAATGTAGTTTGCAGACGACCCGCTCCGCCGAAACTCCACTTCCACTCCAAAATGCCTGCAGTCGATTATAAATGGAGTGGCCACACACACACACATACATATGTATATATGTATGTATGTATGGGCTCTCAAAGGCCAACATAAATATTCAATTTAAATTATTACAAAATTGGCTTTCGCAAATTTCCATTATGCACTTATTTCATTTTCGGTGACGAGGACTAAAAGCCCGACAACGTAGGCAGTTTTCGCCTTTATCCTGTGCAAATATGAACGAATGTGTGTGTTAGTGTGTGTGTGTGTGTTGTGCGACTGACTCTCGTCAATAAGCAATTTAATTTGTCAATCGTTTCTCTCTCTCGGTTGGCACACAATCAACAAAATCCATCAGCGTTCTCTTAACTTGTCCTTCATCGGGCGGCAATTAAACGCCACCAGAGGCATCTGCACAAGGACCGGGCTTGTAATTAAAGTAAACATGGTTACGCACGCACATATATATTCACAGCCAGAACGGCATTGTCATAAAATTGCGCATATAAATTGCTTGTGCATGTATTTATGCTGATCGCATTAATAACGCGCATACGTCATGTGGTACAAGGATTTTGCGGCCGGAAAATGGCAAATTCAGAGACGGGCTTGAACAGATCAAATTGGGATCGTAACCTAATTTGTTGTTGGCTTACGGCGCTGAAACATAGCCAAAATTGTGTGGGATTAGCATTGTATAGCAATTAATTTATAAGCGGTACAGATACCAATAATCGTAGTCAAATGAGCATAAATTAGCCGTTCAGCTTAAGCTCAAATCAATCATACATACATATGTACATATTAGTTGGTTACTAATGTTGGTTAATTTTCTTTAAATTATTTAGGACCCAATTAACTAGTAGTAAGAGAATTATCTAATTAAAGCCTCATCAGTTATCAAAAAATAAAACAAACATTTTCCCCTGCTCCTCGACGAATCTTCTTTCAACCAAACCGATTTGCTTATAAACACCTGTAAATTTCACCAGCCAAGTTGGCAAACAAGTGAGACAAAAAAGGAAGGAAAAGGGGAACAGGATCAAGGATAACAACAGGGGGCGGGACTTGGGGGGCCATCAGATTTCCATGCACTTGCAGGACATTTGATTTGTCACCCAAGGCGTGCAAATGATAATCGAAAAATCACTCAACTGTGCGTCTGTCCACCTCCACATCCTGCCAGCCACCTCCTCCTGCTCCATCTGTGCGTGGGTGTCCAAAGCTGATTTGTCTGCCCGCTCGACTGGCTTGCTCCTCCAACGTTTGGCCCTTGGTCCGCTCGCCTGCATTTCCGCATCCGGTTTTTGCATTTGACACCAAGACTAGAAACGGAGTGGTGCACTTAGGGAAAAATAAAACCCAGAGAGGAACTAATTGAAATTTTTAAACAATAGATTAAGCATAAGCCAATTTAACAATTTTAAATATTCTGGAAATATTCTTGTACATAAAGATAATTATTTTAAAGAAATATTTCAAATTGATTTTTACAAGAAAATTATATATTTTTGTTTTAATAAACTTTCCTTTTTCTAGTTTCTTAATAATATTTCTCACTGTGTAATCAGAGCTGAACTGTTGCTACAAACACATGCAAACGTACATTCACACTGTGGAAAATCTGCATCCTCCTCGTTTTTTGGGGAGAAAAACTTAACTGCTCGACACTTGTTTTGTGGTGTGTTGCCATTGTCTCTGCCTTTGTCCCTCCTGCACACCACGGGACTCCTGGACCCTCAGCCTCGTGTGCTCGACTTGTTACTGAGCCCCACCTAATGCCCATCTAGCCCCTTCGACCCCATAACCCCCTCAAAAATCTGAGCTCACGCCGAAAGCTGTTGAAGCACATGGTGACATGTGAGAATGGAATGGAATTGGGAGTCTTGTGCGGCCCATTTCAATTGGGCTCTTTGTGATTTGCTTGTTTGGCTGGCTGGTCACTTGGATCTTAAGGCACGGATGTGCCCTGTAATAGAGAGTATTTCCATTGAATTTAGCAAGGAAGATATCATCAGAACATGAAATAAAATAAGTCAGAAATTTATTAATTAAAATACTATTTCTTTATATTTTGTATGCCGTGCTATAATGTTCTGCAATGCTCTAAAATAATAATTTTACTTTTTAATTGTTATTAATCGGTTTACTTAAATTTGGTTTGGTTGATTATAAACCATATTTCAAATCTTGGGAACCACTGCTCGACCATTTCCATTTCTTGATTGTTGTATAACTAAATGGGAGTGGATATTCCTCGGGCAAATCGGGCTTCTACTGTATCTTACAACATGCTGAAGATATATTCCTTGGAGGGCATTATACAAGTTACTCCCAACTGCCATTCACAAATATCATAAATCCAGGGAGCAACTACTCAGTGCTTGTTGCCTTTGGGGGCATGTGGCAACTACTACTGCAGATGACCACGCCCACCGCCCCTTCGCTGACCCCGCCCAAGTAATCAAAAATTATGGCAGAGAGCACAAATTTATGTGCCATTAACTCAAAGCGACCCCCATCCATGCAGTCTAACCGAAACTTAGACGAAACCCAGAGGCGAGTTCATTACTTCAATATTTCAGTCCATACACACCCACACCCACACCCATATACACACACACACTCTCGCTGCCAGGATGTGTCTGCCATTGTTTTTTATTTCCCCACAAATTGGGGGCAGGACAGTGAGGATGCAGGGACCGTTTTGTGATTAGGCTGGAACCTCGTTTAAATTAAAATAGCTACACGAGAGAGGACATCGTTTCTCGGCTTCATGGCGGAATGGGCGGACCACGAGGCCGGTGCTTTATTGGATTTTCAATTGTCACCAAGCTGGGCAAATATTTTCGGGTGCCACTCTGCCGAAAACCAAAAACCGAAAACCCCAAAAACCAAACCGAGCCCGCCTAAGCCCTGTTGGAGGTGGGCTCCCGATGTAGGGGACCTCCTCCTGAGCGAAAACCACAAGTGAATGACAGCGGGTGTAGCTTTTCAGCTTACACTTAAAAAAAATTATATTTTTTTTGGGTGGCCAAAATATTCTTCTTAGCCCCAAATATCATTTTTGATATGAGAGGAATACATCAAGTACGAATATGTTTTATTAAGTACATAAAACTAAATTCTTGAACAGGTCATAAAAAATATTTCTGTTTTATGTATCCAAATGCTTAATTGCTTAAAATATACTTAGAAATAACTGTTTCATTTTTAAAGGAATCTCCATACCTTATCCCTTAATAAAGTAAGGGTTTTAATATCCTATATCCATATATCCATACCTTATCCCTTAATTAAGTAAGGGTTTTAATATCCTATATGCTACAAAATTTGTTTCTCACATAACGTTTTATAAATATTTTTACCAGTGTTGCCCAAACCGTGCGTTGGTATCCCAGTCGAGGACTGCGGTTTCTGCTAATGACGATTGCCGTTGTTGATGAGTCCCCGGGATCCTATGGGATGGAGGAATAGGAGCTTCTGGGACTAGGACCGCCGTCGTGTGGTCGGGAAAAAACCTTCATTGATATGTTGCCTCCGTCCGCAGAGACAGAACATTTCATTTCCCTGCCCGACGTAGTTCAAGTGAAGTTATTCGGTTGCCTGCAAATGCTAAATTAAAAGCAAATTATTGTGTTTAGTTTTGAGCCTGAACGAGGCCAAATGTCCTGCCGTGGAATCCTGCCTGCCCTTATGTTAATTACTTGGGCTCCCCAGCGCCGGGAACTTTGTTTGTTTGCGGGTTTGTTATCGCTTTTTCTCCAAGGTAAATAGTTTCAGTTGTTTGGATTTGGCTTACCTTTGTGTGCTCGGTTGGAGTTTACATCTTTATTCACATATGTACGCTTAATGTTGCCCTGGTCAAAGTTGTTAATTAAAAGATGGCCAAAATGTGAATGTTTATTTTGCAGGTATGGGCATTCAGGCGAGCTTAAATTAAGGTAAATTGTGGCAAAGTAATCGTGTTGTTATCAAATTGCAGGTGAAATTTAACGGAAAGTGAAAGCTTGATTTGGTTTTCTGTTATTTTACTGCAAAATAAGCAAGAAAAGAAAACGAATTAATTTATACAGGGACAAAAATAATACACAGAATAATTGGAAATTGTGGTTATTGTTTTTACAGCAGATTAAATTGACCTAGATCAATCAGAGATTATAAACTTGAATAATTAATCGGACCTTTAATAATAATAAAGAAAACTAAATACACGTATATTTCATTAATTATTAGCTTCTGCTCTTGGTGTTCAATAATGAACTGTTAATCTAATCCCCTTCTTATCCCAGTAATATTTTTCTTTTAACCACTGTACTTTATAAGAACTCTCCCCCATCGCAATACAAACTAGTAAAACAACCCCAGGGCTTGTAGACTCACCTCACCCAATCCAGACTACAAAGAAAACCCCGCATAGACCAGCATTTTGCACATGGCCAACATAAAGCTCGCACCCGTCCAGTTCACATATACTCGTATGGTCAAATGAGTCAACGACCTCGAGGCGCGATGCGTGAGGCCAAAAGAATAACCAATTATGCGTCGTCTGGCACATTACAGGATCCCCAATCCCGAACACCGCCGTTCCTCCGCAGAAGCGTTTGGAAAATCTCATTAAAACTGCATGAATATAATTTTCGTTTGATTTATACGCGTTCATCTGCGGCCCTTGGAGATCTGCAGCCAAGTTGTTTGGCATATGGTTCTGTCTGTCGTTTGGCAGGGGAACATTTGGGGTGCCATCTCTCATGGAGACAACTTCCTGACTAACCGCATCGATGGCAATTTTCCTACATTATTCGCCCATTCAGAACAGAGGCTATGGGTTTTTGTGGAATTGGGAGGAGAAATCAATTCCATTAGGATTATGAATGCAAACGTCAGGAAGCTGTGAGCCATAAACGCGCTTGTGTGCAAACATTTAAGAACTCGCCCGGGTTACGGGGTTCAGTTCGGGGGTTAAGCAATAAGCATAATGCAATCCTCCCCGCCAAGACAATAATAAACATAATGGTCCGCGCGGAATTGCGTTAAGGCGTCCAAAGAAAAATTTGGCATCTGCCGGGGGAGAGAAAGTAAAAATGGAAGTGGTCATCATGGCGCATTCAAGCTCACATCCTCAACTCCGACCTTCCGAACATTTCCCTATAAATCCTTGACGTCCCTTGTCATATTTTACGGCTAGACTTCGGCGTCGTCTGCTTCATTACGGCCAACATTGATAATTATGCAATGGCTTTTCGAGGGAGGGGAGTTTGAACTCTCCCCCAGGGTGGATAGATGCAGCTGAGTCCTCGGCGAACTGACAGCCAAATCCTGTGCGCGTGTCGGCATTTGGGCATTGTGCAAGCATTTCCGCTCTGAGGAATCCGAGATCCTTCGCCCGCCTTCTTCTCCTTCTCCTTCCCCCCAGGAAAACTTAACCCCCCAAGAAGCTGTTGCATTTAATGGTCTTAGATGGTCGAGGGTGTGGAGACCACTTTCAGCTTTTTTTGAGTAATGGCCACTGTGGCTGACAACAGATGTGGATTTGCGGAATGGAATGCATATGGGCACCGCTTGCGGGCGCACAGATGAAAATTTACATAAAACGTCGTTCAGTCAGCCAAGAAGGTTGTTGTCCCCTCATTTTTCACGGCTTTTCCGCGGCTCTCGACTGGAGTTTTCCTAAGGGTGGCATCCCCTAAGAAAACGGCCCATGATTCACCTAAAAGATTTGCCGCAGTTTTGGCAGATAAATTTGTCTGTCGCAGAAAAAAAAACACTTTTGTACTATTACACCATTCAAATAGCGAAAAGTATAATCATTAAAAACGGCATAGAAATACCTAAAACAATTTCGTCTTTCTTATTTTTTTAATTATAAACAAAATACATTTAACTTTTTGTTTTAAAGAAATTACCTTAAGGGTTAAGTTGATGCGATTAAGTTATGGATTTTAAGCATACGATCCTTACAGTATAGCTTGCCTTGCATGTTTTTAGACCTCTTGAAATATTTCTTATACCCCGTTGAAGGGTGCACAAATAATTTTGGGTCGCGCACTTTCTTTCCTTTTCAAAGGTGTAAAGATCCGCCTGCCGTTGCTTTATAAGCTTCAAGTTCGTTTTTGATATATGAAGCGACAAGTGCCGGGCAAGTAAATATGACGCCACTGCATTATCCTTACCGTCCTTGCCGTGCCTCATCAACATTTTTGGGATCATTTACATAAACCCATAAAGTTTAACTCGCATTAGTCGAGAGCAGCCAAGTGCTTGGGCCAAAGGATGCCGAGGGTTTGCCCGTGGCAAATGCAATTCGCTGTAACCCCGGCAATGAGGCCAATAAACAAATACACTTGCCTCGCCACCAACGTCCCAGCCAACCGAACAATAACAAAAAACCGGCAAAACAATAAACAAACCGAGGACTTCGGGCCATACTTATCCCACCCAAAAGTGCGGGAGTCCCCCATCCAAAAAAAAACCCCACCTGGTGTCGTTTACTACCCACTCCCAAGCGCCACGTGTCAGTGAGACGTCGCTTGTTATTTTAAAAAATTTAAACACCCATGAAATAAAATATACCTCCCAGACGACGGCCGGCGGAAGTTGAAGTATTGAATGTAATAGGAAAATGTTTTTCCACGGCAGACGGTCGGGGATTTCGACGGTGGTTTCGAGTCCCTGGTGTCTCGAAAATTGGATCAAGGTCTGTGGGGACGGGGGGCACACTCGGAAAAAAAGGTGCCGCTCAAAGAGTTATCGCTCGCACCCCAGATTCTCAATCCTGACCAGACATTGGTATCATATGTGGAACGAGCAGCACAGTTCACTTAACAAATGCGCAACTATGACGCCCCATCAGGAACCGAGCTAAATATAATCAAATATATAGTCAAGAGGTGGGGACTTCAAGTGGTTTCGAGATAGGGGTTGTCAGCAGTTGATAGTGCCCGCAAAGAGTTCAAGGACTCAATGAACTGACACATAAATAGATGTATAATGAGGTAGCTGAGGGGTTCCACAAGCAGGATTTTAAAGAGAGGTGTGTTAGAGGGCAAAATAGTGTTTTAAATGGCTCCATTTTTGAGTGCAAAACATCTAAGGGGGGAACTGTAAATAAGGTTAAAATGTGTGGGGTGATTGAATATATCGGTGAACATCCTTGGCACTAATTTATGGAAGTAAATATATACCACAAATCAAAAAAGGAGAGAAACAATTAAAATATACTTTTTTCGAGCTAGAGGTTATATATTTTTTTCATTATTTACCAATTAAATATAGGTACAAAACATAAACGATGTTGTTTTGAATGTTTATTTAGAGCTTTTTGTAAAAGTTTTAAAAATCTAGCTCCCGAAGCTAACAAATAAAAATAAAGAACAAGAGAGAAACAATTCAAAATAAATATTAGCAAACTAATTAGCAATTTAAATTAAGATCCATCCCTGAGACAACATAGAAAAATCACTGTATACAATATTTCTGATTATTTTATGCAGACAAGAGATAATTTAGAATTTACCTGTCTGTCGGGGATAACAAGCCTGCATAATTAGTCCACCCAAACACCTTAATTTCCCACTGTCTAGCAATTACCCAAGCGACACTATTTCGCAGAAAGTCCTTCCCGCTTGCTTTTCTCTGATCAATTAGCTTTGATATTTTCGTGACATATTAATCGCTTGGGATTCGACTAGGACTTGCAAAGTGACGACAGGAAAAGTCGCCAGAAAAGGAGGAAAAAAAGTTGGGAGACTGATGAGAGGAAAGCGGAGAATTAGTGTCCTCAAAGCGCAGCTGCCTTCGCCGTTCTTCGATTTTCGTGGCTTATATAGGAGCGGCATTAACACATGTTGACAGAGTAAACAGGATTTTGATGCTAATGCTGGCACCAGAGTCCTTCTCCGGATTCCTCCCTTCGATGACCCCGGGCCAACTGCAGCAGTAACAAATTGGCAGCTTAGTTGTTGACGTTTTCGGGCAAATTAATGGTACTGAAATGACCCAAGGGCGATTGCTTGCCAGCATTTCGACCAACGACTACCCCAAACTCCTCCTTCAGCGACCGCTTTGTGCTATTTACCGCATAATTTTCCCCGTCGCGCGAGAAATTTTCCATTGCAGTTTTCACTTAACGTACAACTGCACACATAATTTGATTAAAAAGCTTCTTCCATCGCCCACTTTTCTCATATGTTTTTCACAATTTTTCCAGCATATTTTGCTTTGTACACATGTGCAAACCAACCGAGCATAACTCATTCGCCTGCATTTCATTTGTAAAAAAATTAAATACACTTCCACATACTTCTGCACAGTATAAATATTTCAAAAGCGAGGAAAAATTAAATAGAATTTAGTAGGTTTATTATAAAAGCATCCAACAAACACGCAAACAGCTAAAAAAAAAAAAGGGAAAGAAATTATTTGTGGCTTGCAGCGTGGAAACTCGTTAAAAATGAGTATAACAAAAAACGCTATGGAAAAAAATACCAGTTGATAAAGACCTAGGGGCTTTCCATTAATAAAGGGGAACCTTTGATGAGGCTACTAAATAGGGGTGTAAAGATGAAAAAGGAATGGAAAATACGTTTTCAAATATGTGAACCAAAAAAACCATTCCACAGTCGATTTTTTATGCAAAATAGTTTTCCAAATACTGCAAAATCAACACTTTATAAATTAAGTGGGGTGACTAAGTCCACTTATGTACTTATTGAATAAAACTGTTTAATGGAATATTTCGAGGCTTTGTGAAAAACGTTTATACTAAAGAATGAGTTAATTCCAAACCATTTAAGCGAAAAATTCCTTTGCTCTTTGTTTTGTTTTTTTACACTCGAAGCATTTATTTAATATCTTTACAAGAATAAGGTTTGAGGAGGCATTGAATTAAAGTCTAAAAGTGGAAAAAACCATATTGAAGTTGCCGCATATTGTTGCTCCATATTTTAGCAAAACCTTCTGTTGTTCCTCCTCACGTCATTCACAACCCTCGGGGATCATCTTCTAGAGACTGTCCAAAAGAATATTTCCCTGGTTTGTTATTCAAATGAAAGCGACTTCAGCGAATCTGAAAGAGAGTGAGTCATTTCCCAAGGACTTTTCTCAAACATTTTCCACTTTATGCAATGAAGCGGGGCAAGAAGAGTGAGAGAGAGTGAAAAACAAAACAACATGTCAAAAATAAATGTACAAAAGACATTTCTGGTATATTTTTCAAATGAAATATTAGTTTACTTTTAGCGACGCCAGCGAGGCAGTCAAAGCGCTGACAGTTGGTGGGATGGAGCAGTGGAAAAACGGAAAAGTGGGAAAAGTGGAGGGCCGGATGGCTGAAGAAGAGGTATTTGTCATTTTCTTTAAGGATTTCTGCAAAGCAAAGCAGAAAGTGAACAGATGGCGGAGGGGGTTAAGGGAAGTCACGTCTCCGAGTCCAAAAGTCGCCTCCTGGTAATGGCTTTCCGTCGCAGGAGCTGAGCGGCGGAGATCCGGTGGAAAGGGATATGAAGATGATGCCACTTGTGCTCAAGTGCCGCAATAAACAAATTTAACGGAACCGAAACCGCCGGGTGCCAACGGCCTCCAGGATGGCCCCGTTAGGCGCCTCGCTACGTGATGAAGGTGAGACACGTAACATCATCACGGAACACAATGGGTAGCTCGACTTTATGATACACTATTAAGTAGAGTATAAATTTAAGGAATCAGTAAACATATTTTGGCTGAACTATAAAATTAGCCGAGGTCTTGAAAATAACGCTTAGTTTATTTCTCACTGTTAAAGCAACATAAGATAAAATAACTTTAATAATAATCTAACTATTAAAGAATTACTATCATTACTTACTTTTTAATTATTTTTTGGCTTAACATTTTTTGTTAATTTTTTTTATTGTATCCTCACTGCTTTTCCCTTTCTCACATTCAATTTTTTCGTTTCAATTTTTTCGTTCCAATTTTTTCTAAGAACAATTAAGCAGTTACGCCACTTAAAAGTGAAATCCCCTTAACCCTTTTACGGTATGCTAAATGCGGTAAATAATTTTTGTCGTTCCAGCAAAAGGAGTCGACCCCTTGCCAACCTTTCATATTAGGGGCTTGCGTGGCTAAGAAATTAAGTAATTTTCTACACATAGTGAAGATTTTTATCGAAAGGGTTGCAGCCGATGGCCCACGCCCCCAGCCGTGAATATACATATAGAGCCCGGCTGACATATGTCACCCGCTGGTCGAAGGCGTTGCCCGCGAAGCGTGTCAAGCGCTTAGATGCCGAGCTGTTGATAGCCGATGACCGCGTTTTAAATACCAGCACGTACCACTCGCCCACACTTTGCCACCGCCGAACCCTGACCCCCAGTTTCAAATCCCATACCCTGTGGCCCATCACCCATCCCCGTTGACATCAATAAATATTCGCGGACAAAAAAGCGGCTCGGTACTTGTTCCCTCCGCCGCTCCTTGCAACCCTACATCATAATGCTGAAAAGCCATAAACGGCGTAATAAAATTCTGCACTGCCATATGTTCCCCAGCGGGCATTATTTTATTGAACGGAACGGGACGTTGCGATGGAGTGGGTGGAAATGGCCTGGATCCGGAGGAGGTTGCCCGTCGATGGTGGACACACTCACTCGCTCATACTGGCGCAATTTGTAGGATGCCTATAAAAAAGTAAGAGGCTGGAGATTCCGCAGCTCCAACGGACCCCATAAACTAAAGACTTTGGAAATAAATTCAACATATCGTGGCATTTATCATATCAAAATAAAAATTTAATTTCTTAAATTGGTAAATAAAAATGGGAGTAAAGGGGGAAAACTCGTTTGTGGCAATGTCTGAAGAAATATTTTTATTTTATTAGAGAGAGTTGTTTCTCATCCTCTGCAAGACAAATTTATTGCCAAATAAACATGATACAAAAAAATAAATTATTTATATATTGCTAAATTATTGTAGAAAAACTTGTAATCATTGCTGACAATATTGCCAGTTTTACATAAAATTTTATCATACATTCGTTAAACACAATATTTGATGGCCGACCCCCAAAAACCGAATGTACAGTTTCCCCCTCCTAATTCCATGTTATTAAAAGCTTAACTTTCATTAAAATGTGCAATGCAATTTATTTCTCCCCTCCCCCTTACTCTAGTCCTCGAGGACTTTACGTCAAATTAGTTCCAGCTTCAAATGGCAAAACTTCAAAGCGCTGCACAAGCAAATTCAAGGAAAAGAGGCGGGGATTGGAATGGAAATGGTCAGGCGGGGACTGGGTTTTGGTCACTGCCAACACCCCAACATAGTTGAGTGAGGCACCCAAACCTCCCCTTTATTTTTCTCATTTTCATTCACCTGATTCTGGGCTGTTTTTTGTTTTTAGCCGCCGTGTTTTGAAAGCATTTTATATGCCTGGTCTCGTACCGCCTCCCCATTCCGTGAATGCGCCTATAAATACTCAACTAAGCGACCTCTCTTTATCCACCCCACCCAACTTTCTATTATCCCCATTCCATTTTCCTGGCCCACAAGGCCGAACCGCAGTAAGAGGCAAAAATGCATTCAGACCAAATAAAAAGCTAATTAAATTAAAAGCAAATTTCCCAGCGAAAGTAAAGCGCAACGTTCCCTTCCCCATAAAATTGGAATGGAGATATAAAAATCATGTTGTATTTATTTTAGAATCGTGATGTATCTAAACGTGAATTGTCTAGGGGGAATCTTGTGTGTTGCAACACTGCTTTCTTTTCAAAAAACTTCAACAACATTTTTTTATTGAAAATAAATGCTTATAATAAAATACAGTTAAAAAAGAAGTATATCCTAAAATCAAGAGCTAAGTACGTAATACTTACAAGTACTACAATTGTTTTCAATTTCTTCCCTTTAGTCACTTTTTATGCTGTAATGATACAACAAATTGAAATATGAAAGAATTCTCTTCCGACCCTTTGGCCACTTTCATTAAAGAATTAAACGCATGCAAATGATGGGTCCTTTATGGACATCAATATCTTATTATGCCATCGTGCTTTTACATATACGAATTATGTATTAAATAAAAGCCAATATCTGCAGGTCATTCACATACTCGCTATACAAGCCATACAGGCACATTAAATCACGTCACACAAAGAGTAAATTACTGAGGTCCTTCGATAATTAAATAAACTTAATGCTATAATGACGACAATCATAATAACACAGCATTGCAGGAGTCAGTATCCTGGGGGCGGTGAATTTCAACGGCGCTGTGGGCGGGACACAGTCCTTCAATATTCCAACTATTAATTTGGCCAAAGGCTTAATTGATAATCTTTGACTATTATTTAAACGCGAACCAATTCGGTGGTTGGAAGGCTTCGATTCAGTTCAATTTGTTTTATTAACGATTTCGATTTTGTATAGGCCTCCTTTTCGTGGTTTGGTTATATCATGAATGCGTGTGAATGATTAAAGGCCAAAAGCTTGAACGGGGGTGTATCTGAACGATACACATTGGAGCCTTTGCGTGCTGGTTAAAAAAATAACATTTAAGGGGATTTGGGGTTTTTGTAAATCAACCTCCAAAAATTTCAGCTCCTTAAATTGGTAGGCTTGACTTTGTTTCGATACTACTTCGAGATGAAAACTAAATTCTCTAAGTGAAAAAGCGATCTATGCATTTCCGCCAAGATAATGCTGCTATAAATTAAGCCGGAACCCCACGCATTTCCTGGAAACACTTTCCTGCCAGCCAATCATCAGAAAACTTTGCTCTTTGGCTCAAGTTTGTCCCTTGACAATTTTAATTTTCCGCAAATATTTACATAACTAATTTCGCCGCTGTCTCCGGCACAGCTGCTCGCCTCACCTGTCCCGCTCGAAGTTGTCCGGCAATAAATCAAAACTCAGCTAATTACGCAACAAAGAGTCAGGAGTCGGCCAGCTGAATGCTAATTAAAAAGGCAGGCGATGGTGGCAACCAGCCGAAGGACTTTGACATTAGCCAGGATATTCCGCCCCCGCGGGAGAGCCCTTTGTGCCAATACAGAATTTGGCCATTAACAATAATCCGAAATCCATAGAAATCTGTGGCCAATGGAACGCAATCGAATCGCAAATTTATGTGGCACCTATACAAGGCGGGAAACTGGCGCTCGTTCAGGACCTCTTGTCCTTCTGCCAGACGTAATTAATTCGATTATATTTCATTGATTTGAGCTGGCCCACAAAGGAGGCGAGCTGGACTCATAGAAAATAAAATTTAATTGAAATGCCGTTCGCCTGCAACGTAAATCAACTTGGCCAACAAGGAGCAAAAGGACGAAGCGGGAAGGCGACGACAGCTCAGCTATAATGGTAAACAAAAAATCAACGTGACAGGAAAGAAAATTAGCAAAAGTTCGCTCTGCGTTTTGTGTCCTTGCCGTAAGCCGCTTTTTTACATTGGGGAGTTTGGGGACTCCAGCATCCCCATTTTCGGGGATCCCCGTTATTTTGGGGGTAGCAATCGCCAGGGGATCCCCAAGGGGCGCGAATTTGGGACAGCCGCAGTCGAAGACGTGGCAACACTAAGCTTTCCACTTCCAGCTTTTGTGCCCTGCTTTGCTCTGGACATTGATTAATAATGTTTTTATATTTCGCTGTATATCCTGCATGGGATTTCTTATTTTCTATCGGGCAATACGCACGACTGCCGGTTGTTATTGTTGCTGGCCTGTGATTATATTTTGGCGGCCTCGTTTTTAATGACACCGAAAAGAAATAAATTGTTTGTGCCAAAGTACCCGGCAATGCGTCGGCTGAGAATTAGAAAAGTTGGTTGGAGAAGGAAGTTAATAAAAGTTTAAGAAATAGCAGTACTTTACCAAAAACATATGAATTTGCAGAATATATCATAAACAAAAAGGCAGTAAAGTTTTAAGTCTTTCAGTTTATGAAATGTGAACTATACGCCATCAAAAGCCTTTTACGAAGCCTTGCTAATACAAAACGTACTTTAACAACCAAAGAATAAATTCAAATTCAATCAACGAAATTACCATATCAAATTATATTCGCTTATCAGCAAATTCATCGATCCGATACTGTTAATACCGCATTGTTAAACTGGCTTATAATGCAAAATTTCAAATCTATTAATGTTGCCAAATTATTTCTGTTATAAAGGATTCCTTGTGTTTATGCAATTAAATTTAATTTGTTTGGCGTCAAACAAGCGTAAATCATAAGAGAATCATATTTGAACCAGATTTAGTTGAACGCCAAAGGGCAAGTTTCGGCCATTGTCTTGGCAACCAATTAAGTCCTGCGGTCGGGCGTAGCTATTAATTATGAGCGTTTTGCAAATTAAAAGATGCGGCAAGACACACAAGCACAGATCGAGATAAATGCATATATCCCGTCTGATTTCATTATAATCAATGAGTGCATTATCGTAAAGGCCGCCGCAAATCCAAACTCCGACTGCCTGTGAGATGGCTAATTAATAGGCAAATTCCAAGAGCAAATTGTCCCAATAATTAGGCATGCACAAGTGCATCCTGGCAGGACACCACCCACCGAAACAACCACCCACCCACTGAACCACCGCTGCGGGTTACTTGGCTTTCGACCAGCATCATCCACCTTCATTTGCATTAATTGCCGTTAAGTCGTTGTGCCTTGCTGGCGGCTATTTAAGGGTCTGGGTTTTGATGGGCTTACCCCCGTCCAAACGGAGTTGGTTTTGGGGATCCTTGGAACGTGGTACGTGGTACGTGGTCCATGCCCATACCTCCACCCCACCAGATGGCTTGCACTTGCATTGAGTGCAAATTTGTCGCTTTTGCCTTCGACGTCCCTGACTATTAACAACATTCCCCCTTTGGTTTGGCCCAAGCTCGGGCATGGGTTATTAATGGGCCTTCGGGCGTTATTGGAAATATTAACAGACTTGTTTTTGGTTTTGGTCGTCTAAGTGGGAAAGCATCTCACAGGCTCAGGGAATGTGTGCATGCGTGTGTGTGTGTTTGTGTGTGTGTGTGTGGGCCTAGTTGCTTGTAATTGATATTAAACTGCTGTGAGTGGCAGCCTAATGGGGCCAAAAGGGTTCAACTGTGAGCCACATTTGCCGGCAAAAGGGAATACGAATACGAATTCGAATTATGATGTCCAAAGTGCTCTGCATATGCAGCCATAAAGAGCAAGACATGGAACACCAGAAAGATGGAATTGTGAAATTTGAGTGATTTTGATTCCGACTTTATTAGGACTTAAATGCAGACGATTTGGATAAGGGGGAAAAAAGAGTTGGTATGCAATAAAATGTTGAGGTTTTCCTTTTTTTAGACTTATAACTTTAAGAATATTCTTACTTATTTCGATTAAAGCACCCAACTTGAATTCGATTTTGCAAAGGCGGTTAAACGGATTTTCTCGCGAACCCCTTAACTTATTCAGAAGAACTTACATGTTTTCAGCACCAACAATTGCCAGTCTGATTTGTATCCATCATTCACGAACTCGAAGACCAGCCTTCGTAATAAAATATTTAAACAATGCCGCCAATTAACGAGGCTATAACCGAGCCGCCACACCAATCATCGGTCGATCCAGGATTGAACATGGGAATTAAAAGTCGACTGTAGTTTAATTGGGCGCCCCTTTAAATTAGTGCTCTGCACTAAAACACTAAATTAAAACCCAATCAAAATGTGCGGGGCGACTGCATGAAACAACTGTAAACTTTTCCCACAGCGTTTTTCGAACTCGCGTAGTTGTTGTAACCACTCCGCTGTGCTTGCTGTGGCTTACTCAGTTAACTTGGCTAAGAGTTTGACGACTACTCGGCTCCTCTGCTGCCAATTCTCCCACCTTCGTGGTCGAGACAAACTGGCAATTAGTTTAGTTTGTTTCTACTTATGTGCAGTGTCGTTGGCTGTTGTTAAGCAAATGACAGACTGATAGACTGACGAACCGACGGAAGGAGAGCCCGACTAACAATCGATTCACACTCTGCAACAGGAGTTTCGAGCTATAAACGTGAGTCGATTTTATGTTTTATAGTGCCGTAGCTCGGGGCCCAATGCTTCATAAAAAATTTAAGGACAAAACAAACAAGTGAGAAAACACTACTGATTTTATTTTTCTTGATTTTATTTTGTTTTAGAAACTTGTGACTTGTCTTTAAGTCAATATAAGAAAAAGCCTAAATACTTTTATTTAAACAAAATAATTACGTTGCCCTTTCCTATATACTTGTTATTATTTAAGGACTTTCAAATTTTTATACTGCATTTTCTTATTAAAATATGTTTCGAAATTTAACTAATTTTCATATTTACATGATATTATTTTTAACAATTTATTTTACCTTTGCTTACTCTTTGGTATATAACTATATAAAGATCAGAGTCTCATTTGCTTTTCGAATACCTATAACCAGGGTATCTAAATACTTACGTGCTGATTTTATAGCATTTATAACGAAACATTCAACTAGACACTAGTAACTAGAGTGGGAAAAAGCAAGGGAAAGGGCGAAAGAGTGAGGCGGAGGAAAAGTGCCGGCGGGGATTTCCACCAAGTGGGAACCAAAACATTTGTCGCAAAGATTTTCACGTCACTCGGGGAGTTTTCTCCGCTTCTGTTTCGGTTTCGGTGTTTTCCAAATGGGAAGTCAGCCAGCGCGCTCAGGAAATGAGCGAACAACTGAACATGGTAGTGGCACGATTTTTCGGGGCGAGGGGAGCGACTGCCTCGCATTCATATAATCATTAACAGTGTCACATGCAACATAATGAGACCAGGGCGCGCCTGTCCTGGCCATGCCCCCAAGGCAACGGCTGTGGAGAAGGAGGTCTCATCCAGAAATACCCCCAGCTCCATAGGTCCACACCCCACTCACACACACACATACACATGCTGCAAGTCTGACGCTTAAGTAGTTTACATTTCGTGTATAAGGAGCCATAAAAGGAAAACATTCGCTCCATTAAGGGAACATAATTTTCCGTTTTTCGTTCGGGGATTTTTCGTCAAGTTTATGGAGATTGAAATGGGGACTCCGAACTTCTGCGGGTCTGCCTGCCAGCCATAAAAGAGTGCATCAAATGGGATTTTAAGTTGTCGCATTTAACAGGCTGCCGGAGGAGGGCCCTACAAAACTACAAATAGATCTATCAAATTCGTCGCAGCAGCTGAGGGTGAGATGCAACTGAGGTTTTGTCGAGGTTTGTCATTAAACAGACTTCTTCATCATCTTCATCTCCCTGTTTTTTTTTTTTTTTTTTGTCATATGTACATCGTCTCGCTGGGAAAGAGAAGAGTTGAGTTGAGTTGGTCGGGGAAAAGCTTTGTTTTTTATGTCACAGCTCATTAGTTTGGGACTTGAATCTCTGCTGGTCTCGGCTTTTCTGGAGCATCCGTGAGCGTTAATAGCCCTCTGAAATATTTATGAAACATTTGTCGAGCGTCGTCGAGTGGGCTGAAGACTTCAACGGATATGTTTGATGAAGCGTTCTTCAAGACAGGAAATCTATTAGTAAGTACCGAATGAAACCCAAATAGAAATGAAATGATTAAGCTGAAGACGTCAACGGATTTTGTTAAGACTTTGATTGGATTAATGTTGAAAAGAGAAATTTAAAATCAACGAGCTCTCAATATTTTACTATCCTATATTTTAAAGATCTTAAAAGATCACGTTTTAATTAGGTTTCATATTATTTAATAACCAATATGCAGACCTCAATAAGATTTTTATTTACTCCTGCCAATTTTTTTACGGCAATCTCTTAACGACTACGTCGAATAATCTCACTCACTTTGAATCTTTAATAGATGACAAACCGGACAAATTAAAGGCGCCCGTTCTCTCCGCCTCATATGTTTGCCAATGTCAAAGGAAATTAAAATCATCAAGCCGCACGACCCATCGATGATGATGAATTTATGCGAAAATTTAATTATTCCCCAACAAACAGAGCAGAGGCAAAGAGGAAAAAGCGAAAAAATATCGATGAAAAATTAATGTCGATTGGGAGCCGATACCAATAAATCAATGCACAAACAAAAGACACTGAGGAGCTGGGGAAGCAGTCGCCACAAAGTTTAATGAAGAATGATAAAAAAAAAACGAGAAAAAGTAATGACGTTAAATGAAAATATTAAAAGTGGCAAGAGGCTAAATATGGCCAAGTGATTTAAAGAGTGAGAGTGATGGGGTGAAACGGGGGTTCTTCGGGCCAATTAGTCTTTGGGCTCGTGTTGACAAGAAATTAACAAATTGCGAACGTCGGCCGACAAGGGGAAGGATCTTTTTTAAAGTAATTCAATATGTTTAAACGTTGGCCACAGGCAGCTCCACCCTGCAGCCATCCCCTTTTTTGTTTGATTGGCACACAAAGAAGGATGGAAGAAGGCCAAAGTGGAGGGGCGACGGGAGGAAGGTCCTCGCTCAAGGCACTTAATGCAGAGAGAAAAATAATAATTGTAAGTTAAAAATAATATTGAAGTATTTGTAACATTTTATTAAATATTATAGTAGAACAAAATTGAAGATCTGATATATACAAAAAGATTAAAAGTTATATAAAATATAAGGATATACTTTGAGTTTATACCCAACAGGCTTTTGGCTACAAGCTTTTTGAAGCTCAGTTCTTTTGGGAGCAAGTTGGTAAAGCTTTTTATATCTAATTGATTTCCCCGACACGCCTCATTAAGTACACCTAAAATTGTTTAGCTAATTTTCTCCAAGTGCACTCGACAGCGATGACACTTGAAACTTGCGATGGCGGAAGAAGATGGAAAAGGACTCGGGGCTGGAAATAAAAGATGGAAAGGTGGTGCAGCATCCGCAGCATCGTCAGCTTTTAATGTTTGAACTTTTTATTACGCAAGTAGCAAGGTAACTCGGCGGGGTTGGCGGGGCACCAGGGGCAAGTGGTTGGTGGGCGGTGGGAGGGCAGGTGGCGACCCCGATGCTTGTCATATGACACCAATAAATCGCTTCAATTGCTCTCTGACTGACGCCGTTACCTGGGCACTTTACTCCACTTCAGCCAGCTCCCTTCGGCGTTCAATGTCAGTGTAATGAAAAAATGCCAATACCAAAATGAATGTGTAAATGAAATGGCTACAAAGAGGACTCGGCACACACATCTCGCCCCCTCCGCTCCCTCGATTCAGAATGTGTCTGAGCTCCATTGGAGCGTGAGTAATCCTTTCAATTTAAACAGCTCCCACAGCACCGCACACAGGTGAATAATTGGCTTCTATGCTTTGGAAAATTACCGTAAAATTAGCCTGGCAAAGAGCTGCAAACGCAGGTAGCTTTTCAGGCAGCAAAACAACAAAAGTGGAACTGGAAATTGCTTTTGAAATTGAGAAGACACCAAAAGTCTAAGGCTTAACAATGGCTTGGAATTAAGTTTCTACGCCATTTAGGGGTAAAGAAAGAAAAGCCGTTGTAACCCTACTGCCATCCTTAATTATCTGACATTCAAAAAACCAATTTATCTATTTAAAGATGTCAATGGATAATTATTTTCTACAAAGTGTTTATTACTATCGATTATAAAACTTGAAGAAATAATCGGGATATTAAAAGCATTTGTCAAATTTTGAATTTATATATTAGCAACATTCTTTCAGGTCTTTAATTTATTTTTTATCGTATCATTTACATCTTTCTTAATTGTATTTGAGTTTGCAGTACCTTTTTAAACTTTTATTTTTGGTAAATGTTAAAGAAATAACATAAAATTATTAGCTTAATATAATTCGGTTACCTAATCCAAGCAGACGCTAAATCAACAAGTGAGTTTTCCTCGAAGCCAATATCGGTTTCAGCCTGAGTTAACTTGACTTGTTTACTGGCCAAGCCAATGGCGCAGCCCCAAGAAGTTGACAGGAGCAACAGCTGCCGATGCTTTCGTCAACAGGCGACTGGAGCAAAAAAGGACCAAGAAGCTCCAGTTTGTCACCTGACGCGTGCAACCAAGCAGGACGAGCAGTTCGGGCAACAGCTGCTGTCCGCACCGGGTCTCCAAAATTTCCAGTTGCCGAATCCCAACTGCCGCCAGGATGCCTGGATACTTGGGTACTTGGATTTTGGAGCCATGTGTTGCTCACTCCCCTTCGACATGTGCGCATTCAAATGGAAGCTGTGAAGTGGCAGAGGATTCCTCTACTTTTGCTGCTTCGCTTCGTCTGGTTTAAACAAATGGCGTTTTGGCCAGCAGCTTCTTGGGGGTATCATATATCATTGCCCCACAGCCTCTTGGTGCCAAAAAAATATCAAAGGTGAAAGTTAGGTGAGCCAATTACTTACTTGAATACTCTCTCAGTTTATAATGAAGTGTTTTAATATTTAAAACACTTACAAAAAGTTTTATGCTTGCTAGCTTTATTTGTATTTTGTAAAATGTATTTAACATATGATTTTTACAATCTTAGTTTATGTGCCATATCCTTAAGTAATTTCATTTTTATTAAATACTAAATTTTTCCTGTTTAGCATTTTATTTTGGTTTATGTGTCTGAAAAACAATAATACTCCCTAAATGCTTATTTTATAGAGAACATCCAAGAAGAGATCCAAAGCTAAGTACTTTGGACATTCGTGTTGGAATCCTTGATGAGGTTCGATGCAGTGGCAACCCTAGACACACACACACACACACCCACAACAAACGTAACACCCACGCATATGTGGAACACTTGTATAAATTGGCTCATTATGAAACTCATCCATAATCTATGAAGCCCGAATGGCCATCAAGCTTCTTGGGATCCCGCACACAATCCCACACTCACTTCGATTACTCTGGTCGAAAAAGAAGGCCAAAATGAATTGAAGGGCAACCCTGCCATTTGTGACACGTGTGTAACTCGTTTTTCAAAAAGGAAAACCGGGCGCCAAACGGCGGAGAAAGACTTTCGCCCGGCGCATAAAACAATTCACTTTATGCTCCCGAATTTAGCCATTTGCCACCATTGAAGCGTTAACTGGACATCGACAGAGAAACTGAGAAACCGAGAAGCATTTGGCATCCCTCGTAATGGCCTTGGTCCCGGGAATATATACATTTTAAGCAGTTTCCCCTTTTCAGATATTGTTAAAGAGCATTACTTAATAAATGAAATACGCAGTCAATGAATTTCAAACGATTTTAGCAGAAAATTGCTTCAAAAGAGGAGAAGTCATAGAAAATGAAATGCTAACAAAAGATAAAAGACTGACAGATTAAATTGAGCTGAAGGCATGCTTTTGGAATTATTCTTTTGCCAGAAACTTTCTACTTGTCTGATTTTTAATAAATATCGAAAGCCGTTGTAAACTTAGTTTATCCCTTAAATCTATCCAATTTGTATGTGCATTCTTTAAGCATCGACCTCGATTTCCGGCCCTATATTTTATCTCGAAAAACCATCTGCTCAATGCAAAAATAAATAAAGAAAAAATACAGAACAGCAGAAAAGTGTTGCCAGAATAATTCCGACTTAATGCAAAACAGCTGACCACACTTTGCTGCTGCATCCTCGACAGCCAGCGCCAACCTGTCAGGTGAAATATTTCTAATTTTTCAATGTCCGGAAAGGATTTCTTGCTCCCGGTCCTGTTCATCCTTGACCTGTCCCAACTAATATCTTATGTAATGGCAGGCAACAACTTTTAATGCATATCGACAGCGCTTGTGCTGATATTTCACAGGCAGCTGGGTGCGCAGGTTCCTCGGTAAAAACTATTTTTAATATGCATTGAAAGGGCCAAGTCCTGGCCAAAAACTTTGACTGGCTCTTCTAATTGTGCAACTTCCGCTCGCTTGGCCGAAAGTGTGCGGCTAATGCTGCACCTTAAGTGCAACCACCGCCCACCGAAAACAAAAAAAAAAAGAAAAAAAACACCCGACAGCTTGTCTTAATGCCCTCCACTTTTTTGGGGGCGGCAGGCACTTCATTTTGCCGAGCGGAGAGTGCAGGAGGCGTTGCCGCATAATAAATGGACAATTTGCCAGTTGAAGCGTGCAAAAGCCCGCAGGGATGTAGGATGGCCACCCCGATGCGGTTATAGATTACTTTGGCCCCAACCCCTATTAGGGGCCAACCCTTGGCCAGCCATAAAATTATTTTCTGCAACAATTTCTTGAGCGCTTCTTCTCGCTTGCCGCTCGAGGCCATTTTAATTTTTGATCTCGTAAATTTTCACAAGAGATAATAATAATATGATGCGTTCCACCTGGGAGCCAAGAGTGGGCGAAGTGTTCTTGAGAGCACCTCAAACTTCAGCTTCTTACCGTTTTATTGACTTATGGCTCGGGACCACAAAAGGCCACAACTTGAGCAATTATTAAAGTTGATCCAAGGCAAACCCTCCGAAGCCCCACCGCTTCACGAAACCCTGTGGCAACCACTAAATCATCTCTTTGATAAGCAATTTGATTTATTTTCCGAAAACAATTTTTTTTTTTTTTTTTTTGGTGCTGTTACCCAAACTATTTCGGTGCAAAAAGCGAAACAACAAAAACCCACCGAGTTTAGAAATATTTGTGCTTAGGTATTTTTTGGCCAGTATAAAGCACCGAAACGCTTCGGTTAGGCAAAATGGGCATTAACATATTTTAAAAGTAGATTGCGGCAGTTGTTGTTTTTGTTGTTGTGGCATGTCAAGCATGGAGTGCAAATAGCTTACAGCTAAATATTTATACACAAATTTTGGTTTGATATCGCTTTGCCCCTTTTTTCCTAGCCAAAACACTTCTGTGTGAGAGGGTCATCCATCAGTCGTGGGTGAGGGAAATTCCTCATTTTTGACATAATTTGACTGCGGTGTGGTGAGTTCGTGTCCTTTTTGGCAGGACAGGAAGTTTGAAAAGGATTGGGGATGAAGTTGGTGTTGAACACGGTGAAAAATTAACTATAAAAAATGTTATTATTAACAGAAATACTTTCTAAGTATTAGATTAACACCTCTGATTTCTGAACTGATACGAAAAAAACTCTAGCAAAAAATGAGCTTTAAAGAAATCAATTTTTTATTGATCTGCAGAGGCATCACAGGTCATTATCAGCTAAAGACCAACTTTCTCCAATAACTTCTCCATCTTTCTTAACAGAAGTGTGAAAACTCCTCGGGCCTTTATTTATATGCCATTGTTTCCATAATAACTTCAGTAATCCCTCGAAAATTTTTCAATTTAACGTTACGAAATTGCCAAACAAAGTTTTTACCCAAAATAAAAATTGGCCCTAAGCTGGCCCAAATTCTATACTCCAACATTCAATCATAACGGATCCCAAAGAGGGATACCCAAAGATAAGGAAGAAACAAAGTAATTGAATAAGTCCAAGGAAATGTCAAAGTGGAAGAGAATTTTCCCTGTGATGTGAGTTTTCGGTTGCTTAACTTTTTGGCACAGCTGTGCGGGGCCTTTTTTTACCCTCTGACAAATAATTTGTACGCAAATTAAGAAAACAGCCAAGGACTGAACATTTGAAAGGATGGGGACCAATTTAATGAGAGAAGCGTGTGCCAAAGTGTGATTAAAACTTTTATTTTGCGAGAAATTCGATTTTCTTTTCTTTTGAGCATGTGCGGAATAATTGGCAATTTTTTCATTGTCATCGGCGTGAAGCCTTTTTCTACTCTTTTTGTGGAGTACTCTGGAATTTTATTTAAAATACTTTATATAAATAATTTAATAATTATAATTTCAATAGATTCCGAACATATCAAAAGAACTTCATAGATAAATATTCAGCGGCGGTTAATATTTAAACTAATACTTTTAAATCTCAACAAGATCCTGGGTCATTTTTCAAAAAACTACCATAAAAAATCGGTGAGAGTATTATAAATGATGCGTGCCGTGTCAAAAAAATAATTTTTGCTTCCATTATCATCAGGGTTTGGTAATCGCGGAGCAACCTTTTTTTTAAAGTCCACGCTCAATTGGTATAATGCGGCGTAATAACCATTATTTGACATCAAGAAGAAAAGTAAAACGCAGTCAGGGCTGCTGTCACCCTTTCCCCCGGGGGAATCAGGAATCAGGGAATCGCATTGCACCTTGCAGATTGCCGGGTGGTGGATGCTACTGCCGGGCTTACAAAGGATTAATTTGAATAGGTGTCTGGCACTCGGTCCAATTGGGTAAGTGTCTCGAAACAAAAAACGAAATCGGGATGGACGGATGGATGACGAGAAATCAAGTGCCGGGTGTCCTGTGGAATGGGTGGTGCTGGGTGGTTCAGGGGATTGCCGGCTATCAACCACCGCAAACGGAGTTAGCTCCGTCGGCTGTTGCCTTTCCCATCATGCGTAATTCTATTTGTCATTTTGATTATGACATTGTAATGCTTTAATTGATGCGATGCGACAAAGGACGGCAGGGAAAACGCGGTGGGTGCAAGTGGGTGCGACTGCAAACTGTAAAAGGCAATCAACCCTGTCTCTCCTTTGTGTTCCGGGATTTTGTCCTGGGTGATGACTATGACGCGCCGGCGAGATTCCTCCTTTTTTGTTTGGCTTTTTTTCGTTGCCTGTCTCTATGTTTGACAAATCCTATAAACAACCCGGGGCAGCTTTTTGTGTTCCATGTTTGGCGTGTCTGCGGGCCAGAAACGTTCGAAATTTCAATGAATTTTAAATTGAACTCTCTGGCTATGAAATAGGGGGAAAACGAGGTGAATCAGGTGGCTATTGATACGCTTGAAGGGTCCAGAACACCAAGCTGTCTGCATCTACATCAAATTTGATTTTGTGCTCCAAAACCAGGGGAGATGGAGATATTTAACGGTTTATATTTTAGATAATGTTTTATTTAAACGTTTTTAATCCTTATAAATTGTGTTAAAAATGCTTTTTATTAATGTTTAAAATGTTAGATGTAATAGATTAATTTATTGATCCTTTTTCTCTACCTTCAGAAAACATTATCTAGTTATCAATATTCCTAAAAATATTTTATTAATTACCAAGTTTTTAGTACTGGTGGGTTAAAAGTCCAACTGGCTTACAAATGAAAACCAATTGATTATTTTTGTATTGCAATCATATTTTGCACAACCCATTCGCGATCCTTCTTTTTCAGCCAGTATAAAATCTCGAGCCCGCTCCGATTCAGAGTTTAAAGTGGAGGAAGGGCTGCAAAGATAAGTTTATTTATTAATATTACACAACAACATACAATAACCTACCTCAAAAGTATGTGCAACATTTCTGCTGCAGTGCTAAAGTCCTTTGCAAATTTAATCCTATTAACCTCACAGATTGCTTCTAAGAGACAGGCATGCCCATTCAATCCATAGCTACTTAAAAACATAAGGATATTAATTGTATCCAAGCTAGATTTATTAAAATATACCCATTAAGCATATGTTCGATGAAGTCGTATATTTGCCAACGCAGATACGTAGGCGTCTTAAGAAACTTTCTTTGTCTTTCGTACTCAGTGGAATTCACTGGGTATTCAGGAAAAAGTGGGTTTTGCCTATAAACAGTTGCGTTGTAGGGTAGATAATACTCTGCTTTTAAGACGTAGCCCACTGTTAGTGATTCATAATCAAGATCGGCTGGGATGCCAATGCCAGCAATAAACTAGGAAACATAAAAATAGAAATATAAATATTGTATAGATTTTAGAATGACTTTACCTGGTGTCTCGTGGGCGCTTGTCGGGGAAATATTAAAAAACGTTTGGCTCTAGAATGCACATCTTGTAATGTCGTTTGTTGTAAAAAGCTAAGACAGAGTGTTGCACAAACTGAAAACCACACGGATCTTTCCATGTCGGCTGTTCGAATTCAACTAAGCCCAGAACAGAATCTGCAGACACCAAAGATTCTTTAACAATTAGCAATCATCTGCCAAATGGAAAAGTAGCATACAGGTCAGCTTAGTTTAAACAAGCTGTCTAAACGGTCAGATCTTCATTTAACTCTTCTTGAAGTGACCGAAATTCAAATAGAAAAAATATTTGTAATATCATAACAAGAAATATATATTTACTTCTTTTAAGGCTTAGGAGTTAGGTTTAAGGTTTTATAAAAAGATACTTTAAATCACCTGCTTTTAATAATTTATTTTAGAGATAATTAAGCAAGACCTCACATATCTGCATGCAATCATTATCTTTGAAGCTATTATAATCGATCCCCACTTCTGTTCCCATTCAAATTACCCGCATTGTACTCGGGGACAGGCAAAAACAAAGGGCGTATGTCTCCCATTCCGTTCGTGGGGTAAAACTGTAATGCAAAAGCCGAAAATTGCGTTTTCAACTTGTTGTTGCCATGGCAATTTTCGGGCCCATGATAAGCGGCAGCAAGAACAACAAACCCGTAGAGCTGCCAACACGAAGCAGTTATTTTACTGCACGCAAGTCGCAGGCGACGTGACGCGACGCATGGTGCACGCAACCCAAAATTAGGCGCAGGACAAACATGTGTGCAGCAGTGCTGTCGATCTAGCCGAATTCCTATCCAGACTGGCTTGGTTTGAATTTATTTTAAAAGGATGCATGAGAAATAGGTTACCATAATGTTTCTTAGATAACTTAGAAATTTTTAAGTAAAATCCGACAACCATCCGTAAAACACCTTCCCTAAATTAATATTATATGACGACAGCTTAATTAAAATTCATTTTTTAACATTTTTAAAACTACTAGTTATCGTCAACACATTTTCTTGCTTTAAAATTTAAAATTAAAAACCGAAAAATATCAGACAGCCTATGTACATATACATGACTAAGATATTTATATAGATTACTTTTAATAAAATTTATAATTTCAAAGTAAAAAACCTTCGTAATATTAACCTAACAATCCGACAGAAACCTTAGAACATTAACCAGCTTCATGCCGATCCATGACATCACTGATAAGCTGATAAGGGGAAAAGCGGGAAAGTTTGCAAAAGAAGGCTGAAACCAATCGGCAAGCCAAAAGGCGTAACCGTTGCACGCCGCGTTCCACCTGATCGACTTTTCCAGGCGCAGCAGCAATGAGGGGATGTTCGGAGAGAGAGAGAGGCAGAGGTACAAAAAGGGAAGGAAATCGGGGCTTTGGGATGGGGAAAAACCTGAGTACGGGAATACGGGAACGGGCAGCTGTCGGCGTCATCATTCTAATGCACAATGCACAGTGGGCATGAAATATTGTTGACAGGTGAAAACGCCGCGCACACTCATGCAGGCAACATGGGGCACGCGCGAGTTAACGACATCGGGACACGTCACAGGCGGCAGCGGCGGTGGAAGATTAAGCCGAAAGAGATACGGTGTCCAAGTGGGGCGCACAGCGCCCGAGGTGGGACCCTTTTTTGGTCGTACCGGGGGTTACGTGCTGGGCGGCAATTTGGGCGGGGCCGCCTCCCCTGGGGGCGGACGGAAAGCGGTAATAAGTGAAAGTGTGTGCCAAGTGAAAGGGTGGCCGAGGTGAAGGAAAAGTATCCGATCCGGGGGATGCGGCCTTAGCTGTTGCTGGTGTCAGTCAACCCCTGGGGCAGTATAATAAATACTTGATTAGTGGAATAATAAATTCAAATGCCTTGTCACTTTCTAAGGAAATGCTGAAATTTCAAATTTCCTACCCATTCAATCATCACTAATCTGGTTCTCTGCGTTAACTCAACATCTGTAGCAGCACTAAAGAAATTTTCTTATGTACAATACATACAAAAATAAAATGTTTAATGAAAAACCTTTAAAAAAAAAAAACAATCCAAAATCTACCGAAAAATCAAATAATCTATTTGAAAATTAATTCAAGTCGAAGAAGGTACCATTGAATAATGCATGTATTTAATTTATTCCCTTGAGTGTAGTTTAATATGCTTTTGCATGTTTTAATTGTGTGACTGTGCCAATCTTGGCTGCTGATTGCGTTTATCCAGGAAACTGCAAGCGAAATGCATTTCATTTAAAACAAGAAACCCGTTGACAATTAGGCAAACCTCTACAAGACCCTTTCGGCGATAGGCAAATGTCCTGGCTTATCAAAAACAGGTGAAATTCAACATTTGCATGGGAAGAGCGTGCGGCACGCAGACTTCGTTCCATTTCAGTTGAGTTCGGTTCCTTTTTTGGTTCAGGACACGCCTGCGGCTCTGCAATAAATTCACTTTGCATTTTAATTTCAACTGGAAACAGTAACGTGAAAAAGTGTGCAATTTATCCATAGAAAAAAAACCCACATACTCAAAGAGCAAACAAAGAAAGGATGCGAAATTGTGTAATTTCTGTGGCTGCTGCGTTTCTGCGTTTTCTGGAAAATAGGGATCCCCTTCTGTTGCACACGTAGTCGCGGAGTCAACTTTTGGCCTCTAATGTTGCTGAAAATTGAATTTCTTATTACAAAAATACTCGCGTTGCGTGCGGCTGCTGCGTTGTACAACAACGTAAAGAGCATTACGTGTTTACGTAAAGTTTTGGCGCCCGTCGGCCAAATTGTTTTCCCCATTCCCCCAGAACTTTTCCTGGGGCTCCTTGCGCTTTTCGTTTTGGATTGTTTATTTTATTATTTTTTGTTTGCGCTCAAATTAAATAAAATGTTTATTCAAACGTTGAAAATTGCTTTAAATAAAAAGAGGCAGACAGCCGGGAAATGGCCAAAATGATATCCCAAAAGGGCTGCCAAAATGTCGCCGCCAATGTCCTTTGTCCTTCGCATCCTTAGCCCCTTCTTCCGCCGCTCGGATAACTACTTGGAGCTTTGACTGACTTTTTGCTATCTTTGGTTTATCGCCCAAGTGAATCATGTCAACCGCAAAAAGGGGCATCATCTTGGATTACCATAAAGGCGTCCGCATCCTGCGTCTAGGCGCCATCCATTTTTCATATATATACGAGCGGGTCCTGTTCATCCTGCAGGATCTGGATCCAGATCCTGCATGTGCTGGCCCCAAGGCATTGTTCCGTTATTCGGTTCAAAAATGCCGGCAACAACCGAGCTGAGAAATTTTATAAATGAGCTGCCAGCCACTCCCTTTTCCCGCTGGCCAGGAAACGAGCAAATCGCCTGGAGAGTCCTTGTTGCCAAAAGGACCGACGTCACAATGCCCCGAAAGTCTTGATGGTCAAAGCCAAAGTGCAATGTCCGTGATGACTTGCCAGCCCAGTCATCCCGTAACCCCAAGGCTTAACCCACTACTTCCGACCTCCGCCCCATGAAATAGGCGAAATCCGGAGAGAGGCGACAAGTTTGACGCCAGCCCAAAATTGAAGTGTAGGATATGGGTTCCGGTCCTGTTTATATTGGAGGATGCCCTCTGCTTTGCCTCGCTCACGTTCAGTTCATCTTCAGCAGCAATCAATCATGTGGTTTGAATTAGGGTATTTACTTTAGTCGGTCAATCGATAAAGGCGAAAGTAAAATATTTTCCCAGTCTTTCCTCGTCAGTCTGTCAAAGTGACCAACATCAGGAAACTTCTGAGGTTAGAAAAAGGGCTTAAAGGATTTTACTACGGTCATCAACGACTGGGGAAGTCCTTTAAAATTGAGGGGGTATTTTACTGCAGAGCACAAGAAGGATTGATGAGCCTTTTAAGTGATGGAGATAATGCGTAAAGGCTATGCCAAAGACCACAATTCGGTTTTTGTCCAATGAAAAATAAATAAGGAATATAACTAACAGGGAATATCAAGAAAGAAATATATCATCCTCAAGAAAAGGTTTTGTTTTGTTTTTAAATTTTCAAAGAGTATTGCAAAGCTTATTTAAGGTAAGTCCTTTTCTAAAAACCAAACCAAAGTGTCACAGATCTAAATCTTAAATTACGATCTACCAACGAAAGGGGTGGTCAATGTCAATTTTTGAAGAGTAAAGCAAAAGTTTCGTTCCACATCTATTTACATTTGGAAAACTTTATGCGGGCTGAGTGTGTGGGAGTAGGTTAATGACCTGCCAGAAACCTTTTGACTGCTATCATCCCACGCCCGAAAATCCTCTGGAGAGGAACACCCGTATTAATCACGAGCCTGTCACCTTGCGTAAATATGCCAAAATGAGTGGAAAATGAGCCGAAGATGCTACAAGATACACTTTTGGTAATGAACTTTGCAGCCAAAGTTTATTAGAATCAGGGCCAAAGTTTTAACTTGGGCGGGGGGCAGGACCTCTTCAACAGTTAATGAGTGGGCCAAAGTAAATAAGTACGCTTACCCAAGTTAACATTATGAGCACCGGAAAGTTTCTGGCTCGCAGGCAATCAAACACTTTTGGACTTTGATAAATCATAGTTGACCTGAGTCGAACTGTACCTTTGGTGTCGATGATTTATGGAATTTGCCTAACCCTTTCATCCCTTTCTGTTTGTAAGCTGCTTAGCAATTTGTCAAATAATAACATTTGGTGAAAATATCTTATCAATACATTGATTTTCACGCCCATCAAGTGCTTGACCAGCATGCAAACAAATTACACTCAATGATTTCCAACTCAATATTGTGGCACCGCTCCCGCCTTCCGGGATTCCCCGCAGTCAAATAACATTAAGGTGTCCTGCTCGCCCGGTATCTGTGTAAATTATGAAAATTACCACAAATGTTGCATCGTTCCATGGAATCACATGCGGTTTATGGGCATTTTAAGCCACACACATACACACACTAACACACATTATTCGCACACCGCCACACAGGTGTTGTTTGTCCTGCCAAGGGAATTTACATTGATCTCCGAAGGAGTCTACAACCGCGTAGGCTGTTATTCTGGTGTGCGTGTATTTAATGCTGTGTTAAATTGAAAATTTGCATAAAATATTTGCTGTTTATTTATTGGCCAGGTGCACTGGCCCCTCTGCCCTCTGATATTTGTCTGTGCATCGGCTGGGCCAACTAAATATTTGATGCAATTTGTGTGCAATTTTATGGTCAACTTAGCCAGGAACTTTGCTCTTTCCTTTTGGATTCCTGGCTCTGCTGGTTAAGTTTCTATGACCATAAACTTGGTTACAACTAAATCGATTTCGGTTTTCAATTTATTATTATTATGTGCCTTTGGTATGTAAGTTGATTTCTCAACGCTTGTTGTGTTTGCCCAGTGTGTATCGATGGTTTGCAAATGAATGGAATTCTTGAAAATATTGGAATTGTTTTCTACATTTGCGGTGTAAAATTTCCTTGCGTGCATAGTAAAAATAATTGGTTTTAAACTTAACTGATTTTTTAATATTTAAATTCTATAAAATACTTATTAATTATATTGTAATTGTAGACTTATAACTTTTTCAACGACACATATTATTTTTTCACCTTTCTCAGATTCTTCCATTTACAGTTTCCTTTTTTTTTAAATGCACCCCATTCCTTAGGCAATCAAACTCCCTAAAACTTCTCAAGGGGTTTTCAGAGAGTTTTCCTGATTTCAATGTGCGCTTGGCACCCTCATTTTCTGGATGAAGAAAAAGTTCTTCGTGGCGCGTCTTGGCATATGTAAATAAATCTCACGAAAAAAAAAACTCTCATTGAACCAACTTTTTTTCAGCGTATGTGCGTTGGGGCTAGTGAAGAAGAATTGAGGAGGCGGTAGTCGTGGGGATTTCGCCTTTTTTATAGTGTGTTTATTTAGCACTTGGAAAATATTACTTTTTGCACCCGGCAATAATTTTAATTGCTTTGCCAGTGCCAGAGAGTCGGTGGAATCTGGAGGATTGGCTCTCCGTCGACCAAACAACTCCGTGCCCCGCCGATTTCCCCTTGGCCAGTCCTCTGATGCTGATGCATTCACAAAAGTTAAGTGGCAAAAGTTTTCGCACTAAAGTTGAAGTTGCCGCTCTCCTGTTGTTGCCGCTTTGTTGTTGTTTTCGGAGAGCAAACATCAACGCCCACGCGAAGTGAAACAGTAGCAAAAGCTGGATATTATTTGAGTTTGGTCCTTTTTTTTCCAACGCCCCAACCGAAGCCCACCTTCTGCCTTTCACCCGCTCCATTTTTTTTTCTCCGGGCACTTTGATTGTTTTGAGATTTCGCGGCAACACATAAACTTGCGCTCGACGATCTGGGGGGTCGGAGAAGTTCCGATTTGTTTATCATTGCCAGTGAAAAAGGTTGGCAAAAAAAACACGCGCAACCATCAGATTTAAATAAAATAAAACTTGGATTTAAGATAAGCGCCAGCGTTGGAAATTAGTTTCTTACACAAATAATTTAACTGCGATGCAGAGTGAAATTGTTTGGTTTTTATTCCATAAAGTGTATAGTACCGAAAATTATTTTCTGACAAAAGAATTGTTAAGTACGTACTTTATAGTACATTAAGATTGAATTATATAATTCCAAAGAGTTTTACAAACCATGTTTTAAATTCGAGTTCACTTCGCTGTTGGCCATGATTTACACCTTTCGCAGGTCGCCATGAAACTCCTTTCCCATTTTAAGGTTTCAATTTCTTTGGAAGGCCCAGTTTATGGCCTATCAATAGCCTGGCCAAGGTGTTTGGCTCCGGCTGTCAGCTAAATCAATTTCGGTGCCCTTCTCATACGGGTTGAGCCAATTCCGAAGGGAGAACCTTTTGGTAATTGCATTAAATATGCAAAAAAGCCGGGAAAGGACGTGTCTAGGCAAAGGCTTCAAACCAATTAAATATTGTAGTTTATGTGTGTGGCGAGGACCAGAAAACAACTCATGAGGAATCATGGCCGGCAAAAAAGGGGCTTCCAGTGTCTTAACTCAAACAGGCATTAAATTATCAAAACCGAAAAGGACCCAGACGATAAGGGATCATATGGGGGCTGGAGTGCTACCGCCGACACAGCATAAATATACCGGAAAATAGTGCGTGCCTTCGTTACAGATTTACAGCAAATAAAAATGGCCATGCGGGGGAGCAAACTGGAGCTCGTTGCGTATACGCCGCGTGTGTTAGCCGTCGCTGATTGCCAAAGCTGAGCAAAGGAAATCAATTCGAGCGTATAAATGTGGGTCACAAGGGGGCCTGGAGTTGAAGATTCTGCGCCACTTTCCCCCCTTTGGCGAGTGAGTCAGCAAATTGTTGCCATCGAGAGGAAACTTGGACGTTTACGCATAATTTAAGTGAATTTACGCCTCTCAGACTTTAAGCCGCAGCGAAGCCAAGCTCCACTCACTCTTTTTTGCCTGCGCATCAAACGCAGCGGAGCGTTCTTAGCCAAAAGTTGATTTTCCAAGCCATAAAAGACAATCGCTCCGAAATCCAAAGACGCCCATCATATACTCTTGCACACACATAAAGACATCTCGAACTGCAATCAAATTCTACACTTCAATGGACATTTACACACTCCGCTCCCCACGATGTGGATACTTTGTCACACTTTGGTGCCCTTTTCCCCCTCTTCCATCCCTCTTTTAACTGCAATTTCGTCGGGAAAAACTTTTGTCAACTTTTAGGTGAAAGTGTGCCAGCAGAAGGAAAGCGAAGCCAAACAGAAATTGAAGATTTTCCAGCCAAGCCGAAAACTTTGTTCTTATCGCCAATGCCTCGGAAAGGAGCTTTGGCATTAAGTAATGGATCCCCATTACGGAATCGAGGGCAGGAAAATCAGTGGCGGAAAACTTTTATTTTTTCTGTGTTAACCAAGGCCTAGGGCACAATTGAGGATCAGCGAGTTTATGAAGTAAACATGCGAAGTTTAAATTGAAAGTACGCAATTTCACAAGCGATTGTCAAGGGATTTCTACGCTAATAAAACCTACTAAATAAAATTCGCAAATAAAAACCAATAATCACGTTTGATTATATTTCAATTAATTTTTGTTGTATTTATTGAATTTTTATTGTTTGTTTATTATGATTTTTATAAATCTCGACTTTAGTTTAGGTTTACTATTTTCTTTAATTGTTTTTTTCCTTTCCCCAGCTACATGCATATATTTACTCACACTCGCTGTTCAGCTTTGTGTCAATACCAGTCACAAAGCCACATGAAAACGGATTCCGAACAAAGTTCGTCCCTTTGCGTGTACCACCAGCAGCCACACTGCCAATTTGGCCAGAAAATTGTGGCAGAAGAAGGCTGGTGAGCTGGGCAATATTTCACTCCAGGAAGCGATCGATCGCAAGGCCTGTTGGCCTGTTGGATTCCCTGGCTCTCTCTCTTTTTTTTTTTTCTGTGCCCGCTTATCACGCAAATCTGTCAGATAAAGTTTTCCTTTGCATACGTGAGCATAACTGGCACAAGCTGGCCGATCCGTCGATCGGTTGGTTGGTTGGTTGGTTGGCTGGTTGGTTGGTTGGTCAGAACCCCAACCTTCTCTCACTCGTGCAGAACGTGGCTCGCAATTAAATGTTCGGTTTTTGGACAAGATGCAGTGCAGCGCCAAAGTGGAACCTGCTACTTTCGTTCGGATTTTGCAGCCAGAGGAACGAGAAGAACAATCGTGATCTTATCATTTCTTGCTTTGTTCATGTTCGATTTGTGAATTTGTGTTTTACTACCTCAAGTATCGCCGCCGCATCGATGGGACGACGATGATCTCGGCCAGCATTTCGGGGCAGCATTTTCATGACATTTCCTACTCGACCGCATTTGCAAACAGACCGCGTCCAGTCGCGATCTTCGACTCTGGCCGATGCTTTATTTTTCCATTTAAATAATTTATAAGTGAGGCCGGGTACAAAATCTCTGTGCCTTTTGTCCCCCGATCGTGATAAGCTCTCCTTATATATTTTTTTTTTTCCTGCTCCAGCATTGTCTTTCGCGACAGCCCAGCAAAAAAATCTTTATAAAATGTAATTTAATTTAATTTATTGCAGCAAGCTTAAGATTTATGGCCAAGTCGGCGCAAATATTGGCATTAATGTCAGCCAAAATATTAAGAGCTCGGATGATTCCGCAAAAAGTGTGGTCCTTAGAAAGCAGGTGCAGTGACATTCAAAAGCATTTAAAAATTTTCTCTCGGGAAGATCTTAATTCTGATTATTAAAAGCTTTTAAAGAAAAACTTAATAAAATCTTCAGTATTTGCACATACGTTGGCTTATAAAATAAAAATCTATCTATTTACTTTTTTCCAATTTGTAATATGTGCAAACCTTAACGAAGCGAATATTTCCGCTAAACCTTACCTCAAACTTGACACTCACCACATATTCCCGCCACACAACTCAATCAAATGGCAAACTTTTGCGAAATACAAAAATGCACTGGCGCAACCCAACCACCATAAACTCGTTATCAAACCAGGGAAAAAGGAGGAAAAACATTTAATTAAATAAAAAATGTATATTTTTCACTCACGAGCAGATTCCAATTCCGTGTATAACTATCAGCGGAATGTTTTGCGAAACGTTTTTTAAATTGGTTTTGCAATTTCGGTGTCGCAGATACTCATACTTGAAGATACATGGCGGGCGATATGCAAAAGATACACTACAAAGTGCCACAGCGAATCAAAGGAGAGGAGCAGTGGGAGATACAGATACATAACGGTAGGTGGCCCGGTCATGTGGAGCAGTCAGAGCTCCTTGTTCCTGGCTCCCAGCTCCCTGCCCCCTACTCCTGACTTCCCCCCACTCTGCTAACTTTCTGCTCCTCGCCCATCAGGTCGTAGATGTTAATCGTTGCGGCACTTTGGAGTAAGTGGCATTTGCCAGCGTCCACGACAACGACGACGACATGGTCCATGAGAGGAGTTGCTGCTGCGGCACCAGAAGCATCAGGAGCTGTAAGCCAGGAGGAGGATGGCTACGGCTATGGCGATGGCGATGGCCAACTCTTGATATGCACGGGTGTATGTGTCCCACCGCCTGCTAAAAGGGGACCAAAGGGGGCGTGGCCCATGTCAGTTTTCCCCTGGACTTGGCAATGTTCGTGGCAAATGTTTGCGGATTTGAATTTAAATTGAAATAGGATGTTGTATATTCAAATGAATTTTAACTTAAGGGTAAATGGGAACTGCCAGCTAGGGGGCGTGGCCCTGCCAGTAGCGGTGGCAGCAGGAGAGAAGGGCCAGTCAGATTAACATCATCAGTTTGGCATTGATTGGTCGTTGGATAGCGGAGGAAAACCCAGGAAAAGCGCCAACGGGCATCGGCTCACATGCAACCGCAAAAGAAAAAGAAATGTACAAGGAGAAGATCCTGGTGGGTAAAATAGTTTGAGAACTTTAAATACTCTCTCAGGAAAAATATGCAATTGAACTTAAATGATATTTATCTCATGTAGATTGATTATTTTTGGGATGGATGTAATCTTATAAAATAAAATTATAATTTATAATTAATTTTTAATTTATTTCCAACAGCTTAAAAGCTTGTAGAGTGAGTTTAAGTCACCTACTTTTTAAAATTTGTAGTTTGCTATTCAAAAATTATATCCCACATCCCATATAAGATAAGATAAATGAATTAAGACTACCTTTCAACTGAACGAAAAACCACAATTACCTTGCCTTTTCGAGAGTACAACAAATGTGAGAAGACACCCAAAACGTTATAAATGTTTTGGGAGGCAATCAAGCAACGAACCGACCAAACTAGTCGAGGACAAAAAAAGTAAACCAGGAACCAGAGGAACTAATGGGTTTTGTAATAAGTTTCAGTTTTCATGTTTATATTAGCATGCTAATGGTGGAGGCCGGGATGAGCACTACTGGGCTAGCAGATAGATCTCGATTGGTGGTACCACAATATTTGGTCTGGCCAATTTGCTTTCCATTTGGGTTAGAGAGAGGGTGGCTCATCGGCTCACCACCAGGTGAAACAGAGCAAACTGGGGCCGTTATCGCGACGGAGAGTTCATGGGAACCATTCTCGAACAGAGCGTGTTCTTTGACGCCCCCATAGATAAGACCAAGCCCCGAGGCAAACTAACGAACAAACAAACCATAAACGATAATTAATAGAGAGATAATCTAAGCGCTTCATTGACAAATCGAAATGAATTATTTTCCCAAAGAGTCCAAGACGAAGTGCAGCAATTTCCATGGAAAACTCGCCCCGTTTCTCAGCCCGTTTCCCTCTATTTCTCTGTCGCTGACAGCAACATCGGGCCAGTCGAGAGTCTTGTATACCATAAATCTTGTTCTATGGAGAACTAGTCCAGCAGTGACATTCGCTTGCAAGGAGAATGGGAATGGGACTGGGATTGGGATTGGGCTTGGGTTCGAGTTTAATGTTTTGGGGCTATAGCTATGGCAGTGGAGACATGGCATCGTCTTCATTTGGGGCAAGCGAAGGCACGACTTTTCCTCGCCGAGCTGCTCCGTGGAAATGCAGTCCAATCTACAGGTGGTTAATCACCAATTAAGCTCTACATCATACAAATTTGTAAGAATCGAAAAGGGAGACGGGACCTGAACCTGACCCTTCTCCTTTGCATTCGTTCCCCCCATCTCTTAATATTATGTCACACTATTTGTCAAACGGGTTTCCAATGCTCCACCTTGCCACAAAACTCAGCTCACGCCGAGCGGCAAAAATTGAATTGATTAATAAATGCGGTGAACTGAACGGCGGCGGAATATCGAAACTCTTTCGGGCTTTTCGGAACTTTTTCGGGGCATAAATCTCAACTAATTTTGTGTAATTAGTTTGCATAATCTGTCACGCTGTTTCTTTTTTATAGTCTTTTACCTTTTCTCTACCATTTTTTTTTGGCAACATAATGGAGCTTCGATTGGGATTCTCTTGGCTTAAATAAATGTGATTCTATTGATTTTTAAATGCTTCTTGAAAAATTGGTGGTCGGCTTTTGTCAAAGTCTTGTGGTTTCTTTTGGTTTTCGGTTCGTTGGAATTCCTCGCAGGCCAATTAATTTGTTGCTCAGTTTGGACTTCAAAGAGTTAGGCGTTTTGAGAATATAATTAAAGGGTCTTTGAATATTTGAAGGTTTAAGGGTCTGATTAAGTAATGACAGGTGGAATGGAATTATCAGGTGGTTGGTAGTGACAGCTTAAAATCGATAGTATTATCAGTAAGTTTGAGAGCTTATCTATCAACCCTGAATCGTATAAGGATTTATGGATCTAGTTTATCTAGCGACAGATTAAGCCATAAACAAAACCAAAAAAATTTCTCCACAAGTCGTGTGAATAAAATGTAGAAGTGGTTTTTTAAAAACATTTCTAAAAAGCCTTTAACAAGTTTTTTTCAAATGTTTTGAATTTTGAAGCAAAAAAAGGGTATGGCTATTTAAAAATTCAATCAACCACCGCGACATTCGACCAAAATTGTTTCAACAATATTTTAATGATATTTGCCAAAGGCCAAACAGAGACACTGCGTGAAAGAGAGGAAAACTGGGGAAAATCAAACAAATTGAGAGCGGTTAAAGGGGGACATGGGCAAAAGGCAGAAGTTCATTCGGGCCGCACAAAACTCAATTTGCCAATATGCGTACAACGGTCAAACAAAATAGCAAATTTATAGAATTTGAAACGCCAGAGCGGGGATCGTTTCGCCCCGCACCACTTCCACTTTTTCCTCGCTAAAATGAAAAATCAGAGGCAGGAAAAAATTTCAAACAGAGACAGCCATGGCAGCAGAGTAAAATTTGGAAATAGAGGCCAAGCGGAGGAGGGGCCTTGCAATTTCATCTAAATTCAAATCGGCCAAAAACGTTTAATAACAAATTTAAAAACTCATCACAACATCAACGTACAGTGTTGGTGCCGCACTGGCATGCAACAATGTTGCATTTTGATAGTAGCCGAGATAGCACAACAAACAATTCGCACGGCATTTCCCAAAATGCAGTCGTCAATCAACAGTGTACGTTGTACGGGGAAAACGGGTCGGAAAAGCGGGGAGCGAGCTGGGTGTCCGCAAAACCAGACTGAATAGACTGAATAGTCCACTCATAATTGAATTTGGCTGGCGAGGAGTGGTGCATATTGGGAGGATAGCGCCAGGTCATCGCTCTGTATGTGGCCACCTATTTCGTATTATTGAAATTCATGTTGATGCATTCGCAATTCGAATAGCAACAGAGAGGTGACGCTTCAAAAACATACAAAGACTACAAATGGTGCGTCACTAAATAGACGACTGCGAAAAGTTTAACTCAGATGCACCGAATATATACCCTTGGGGCATTTAACTTACACAATTTAAATATTTATATAAACAGAACATTCAAATATAGTTCTTAATTTAAAAGATTCTTTTTAATAATCAGTTTACTAAATATTTAATTATTGCACACATATTGACCAAAATAAATGTTTTATTAAGTATGGAACTCTTTTTAAATGCAAATAAAATATAGTAACCTGTTTAAAATATGATTTAGATGTAAATTTATTTAATGCACTTAAAATCCTTTTTTGATCAAATTTTTAGGAACAGCATTTCCCGCTCATTAAATGGTATAAAATATCTACACAATGTCTATACTTAGGGAAAGTCCCAAAACCCACGGAAAGTATCCCCTTAGTTGCTATCCCCGAGATAATGCCTCGATGAATACTGTTTAAAATTCATTTCAGTTTATCATCAGTTTGGGGCGCAAAACTTTGTTCACCAAATGGAATTCACGCTGGAAAATTGCGTTTTCAACGAAAATGAGTTTTAATTGCAACTTCTCCTAATGCCGCCGACACACGAAACGCGATGAGAGGAGTTTTGCAGCGCGGGTGAGGTGAGGTGTCTAAAATGGAGGGTTTCGTTCGGGGTTTTGGGTACGGACTTGTCTGGTCGGGGTCCGAATTCCGCTTCAGGCTGGCTCGTTGGAATTTCTGCACACGTATCCTCTTAAATGGTGGAAAATTATGTTCTTTATGATAATTCCTATGAGTAAGTGCGGGTTCTGGGTTTTGAGTTCACGCCTTTTTTTTTGTTGGCTCGCAAAACTCGGTGCTCAGTGCTTGTTTGAGTTTCCATTTGGCATCCAACTGCTGTCGGTTCAACTCCGATTTGTTGATTGACCAGGGACCGCAAATTGTGCGGTCTGGATAAATGAATATTTAGCCTGTTTACCTAAGCGGAAAACGATGGAAAACAAGTCGAAATTCCTAACTGCGAATGGATTTCGTCTAGTGAAGTCAATCATTGATTTTCCTTTCCTGTTGAAAAAAAATGGTAGACTCTTTCTAGAGTGATTAAATGATATATGTTTAATTGTTGAAAAACATCATCCACTAAAAAAAATCTCATATTAAACGTTTCAGCCTTAATTTTTTCTCGTATTGAATACTAAGTGTTTTATTAACCAAAACTAACTGAGTCATAAATAGCCGCAAGGTCTGGGTTAAGTAAACAAAGGATATGAATTAACATACAAAATAAAAGTGTGTATTAAATACATTCTGCATGTAACTGATAAAGGTTCGTTACAGTCGAGAAAAAACCATTAACTGATGTACTATATTTTCATTGTATTTTATACATTTATTTTGTGCCTTTAAATGATGCAAATGAATCCCATTTTTTTCTTCCTTCGCACAGCAACCAATATTCCCCAAAAAAGTGCAGAATATAAAAACTCAGAAGTTCCCAACGCCGCGGGTGCTGCGCTCATGTCTGCAGTTGTACGTATTTGTTTTTAATTAAAATAAATATTACCATAACCTATAAAATAATTGAAAAACAATTTAGCATTATTGCGAGCAGGTTGCCATGTTCGAGCCAGAGTTTTCCCCCTGGCTTTCGCAGGAGTTTCACATGATTCCTTGGTGTGTCTGCTGGTGTTTTCCGATTTCTGTTTAATGTTTATCAGTCGTTGAGGTTGCAACTTGCAACAGCCACCGGCTCTTGAAAAGGTGGGAGGTTGCAACGGACTCACACCAGATTTCCGCGCCTTTATTTACCCGCCCGGCCAAAGTGGAGAGTATACATTCGATCACTGATTTTTGCACTTCTTTAATACGCTTTCCTTCGTCCTTATGAATTCTTAAAGGCCCAACATTTCTTTTTAATGATTGTAATTTTACTTCATTACAATATTTCAAAGCGAGTTAAACGATGCAAGAGTCTTAATCATTGGAAAAAAGCTTATAACTTGCCAAAAGAATTCGTAATCATAATTCCCCCCATTCTATCATGATAATATGGTTAAACGAATTGCAACGTTTTTATTTCATATTTTTCTTTATAAAAAAAACTTTTTGTAGAATTAATAGGATATGCGATTTCACTGTTCATAAAAAGTTGCTATCCATTTACCACAGAAATGTTTCACCATCTGAACCAAAAAAAAAATATATAATTTTAAACGAAACAGCTATTTTGGAAATTCACAAGACGAAAATTATGAAACGTGTCAACAATTTTAACGAAAAGTTTGTGGTGGCTTTGAGTAATTATGTTTTTATAGAGCACTCATGAAATCGACTTTCCCATTGACCCAATTCTTTTTCTTCCCGTTTTTATTTTAATTTAAAATATTTTCGCAAAAGTTTCGAACGCACTCACCCACACTTCACACCCAAAACCGTTGGCCGCTGGAAAATTTCGTTTACTTTGTGGGACTTATATTTTGACATAATTATACACACACACTCGAGCACTTATATATGTTTTAAATTTTTATGCGTCGTTCTCACAATGTGCGAATAAAAAATAAAAAACTGAAAATGGAAATCTTCTTAAGCTACAACAACAATTATAATAATTATTTAATTAAAAATGCTGTCGCTTGAGTTGCTACTGCAGCGGAAGCTTTCCTCTTGATTTTTCCTTTTTTCGCGATTTTTGTTCAACAGAAATTGCATTTTCGAGTGCTGGCACTTGGGGAAAAATTAATCTATTTTAAGTGTGCAGAATATCAGAGGCAGTAACACCGAGATTGGAAACTGGAGGTAATGGCTTCGGCCATTCAGATGCAGAAAACTCTTATAATAAGGCTTAAAAAATCATATATTCTTTATGTTTTCTTCGTTCCCATTAAAGTTAATGTTTGATCACCTTTAAGGATTTTATTTTGTAACTGCTGTCATCTGATATAGATATCAGATCTTCTAGTTGTCGAGTTCCTTATCTTCACAAACATTATTGCAACCTTAAACCGTTTCCTTCTTTGTTAAGCATCCCTGCCTGGAAAAGATTTCCCAACATGACCTCATTTTCTGCCCCATATAGGGAAACAATCGGGGTAACAATTGCTCAAAACGCGGTAGCTTGTCAGATTGATTACTGCTCGATTGTTGGGAAAGTCTTGCACAATCCGAAGGGCGAATCGACTGCAATGATTGACCATAATGAGTTGAGTTTTTAGGTAGATCACGCCCGAGTTACACAGTCCTTACCTATCTGCAAATGGCATTCGTATGGACTGGGCATAAAAATTCGCATTAAACGGACAAAAACAGTTGCAATTGTACCCAGTGTTCTTTGGGCACCTTTGTACCACTCGATGCGGATGCCTGCTAATCTCTTATAACATTTCCATTAATACGCAGTTGGTAGTCTTGTCTTGTCCCTTCCTCGGGCCCGAATTCCCTCGGCCTGCCAATGCCAAATGATGAGAAATTAATGTGTGCAGGAGAACCAAGCCCCTGGGCTCACAGCATGTGACTAGCGTCACGGCCTTCTCCTCGGTCTTCGGTCCTCTCCTCGCAGCGGGACAATTGGGACCGGGTTATTGTTGGGAAATTTCACAGCACTCGGCATGGGTCCGCCGTGGTAGAGCTGCTGCCTCGGTTATGGCCATTGTAAGGTGTAACAAAAAACCCAAAAGATGCACACAAATTTTTGTCAAACGAAAACTGTCTTTGGGCACTTTATGAGTTTTCAAATGGGGGGAGGGGAAACCGACCGATCTGCGGCTGGGTGTCTTCACGCCCCGGGCTTAAGTTTCACGTGTTACCTGCCTCGGGTTTTATAGTCAAACATGACTAAATGGGGTGATAAGTGAAGCTGTAGCCGTCTAACTTTAGGCTAAGATTAGCCATTAATCCGAGTAGATCCCTTGAGCAGGTATTCCACTTCGCAAATAATTATTAATGGTTATTAGATTGGTGAAATTCCTCAAACAAATTTTATAATTGCTAAAAAAAATATACCGCCAAAGCTAACACTATGTAATTGTATCAGTTTCATTGTAATCCGGAAAAATAAAATTACCAACTTCTATAAAAGAAAGCCAGAAGAAAGAACCCAAGTGTTAAATCGAGCCTTTCTTTTCTGTTCACCCGCCCTCTTTTCTCCAAAACCAAAAATCAACGGTTTCGCCCCCAAGTTTGACCCCAGAAAGACATTCAAGACCACGTTAATTGAGCTTCGAGCCAAGACCAAAAGCCAGCGATAGATAACAACATCTGATAAATAGCGGGCCGAATCGAAAACGAAATCTCAATCTCTCTGAACTCTAAACCTGGTCGGGCTTTCGCTTTGGAACAATTGTGAAATGCTTTAATTTCTGAAGTACCTTTAATGAGCATTTTCAACATGGTCATCATACAATCAGCCAGATAGCCAGCCAGTCAGATAGTCAGCTAGCCAGAAAGCCAGTCAGCCAGCCAGAAAGCCAGCCAGATGGGCCACAATGGTCTTCAATATTTGGACCAAGCCGGCTTTCGGTTCGATAATTATTGCCTTTGGGTAGCTGGGGCTTCAGGTTCCGAGTCGTCAGTCGTCAGAATGAGCCGTGGTCCACGGTATCTGTAAATGTATCTCGGTGTTGGCATCCATATCTTTGCGGCAGTATCTTTGTATCTGGAGCCAAGTGTGTTGAGGCGAATTAATGATTACATTCGCTTTTGCCTCGACTTTGACTTCGACTTCGGACTTGATCCACTAACCCTTGCCAGCGGCCCCTTCGGTAGCTCTTTCACTCAACTGGGGGCCATGAAAGGAAATTGTAATGATCGAAATCAAAATGTTTTCGTTACTTTGCCTCCTAATGAAGCTTGAATAGTGCGAATGACTCGAAACTCTCTCTCTTCTGGTTCTCGAGTCGAGTACACGCGCCTTTTAATCGAAATTTGATGATGGATTCCCCGCCAGTCCAACTGCGATGTGGAAATCAGTCAGAGGTTGAGTATCTGGTCTTCATTTTTTTCCTTCTGCCGCTTTATTGTTGGCCATTTGGGGGCTTGGTTCTGGCCGCTATTTGCCTTTGTTATTTATTTATTGTTATTACCGTACATTGCTCGCTCCAAGTTCTGGAATGATTTCTATTTTCGTAATTGTCTAAATAGGTTTCGATTTGGCTTGAAATTGAGCAGGAAAAAAAGGTGGAGGAGGGAGGGAGAAGTGGGATTCGAAACACCGGGTGAGCGTGTTGGTAAAATCGAGGGTTCCCAGGGGGAAACTTCGACGGTGAGTTGGCAACTTTCTGGTCCGCCAGGCGACAGCTGCATCGCAGGTGACAATGAAGGGGTAGCTACATAGTACGTATAGTTGCACATGTGTTTTCCCTGCACATTCAATTGAAAATTATGTACGCCGAACCACTTCTCCACTTGCCACGCTCTGCTTGAGCCCGGTCTGCAAAAGTTTCCCGAGCTTGTTACTATTGAATAATAGTATATTAATTTTGCTGCCTCTTTTTTTTCCGCCGGCTTCCACGGCTTGCAGGGCCTCAACTTACTTTTAATTGAATTGAAAGTCAAAAGTTTTGAGCCCGTGGAAAAAAAAAAAAGTGAAAATGTTGAGACAAATTGACACAGAGGAAAAGTTGTGTCGGTGCAATGGAAAATGTTTAATTAAAGGCAAATTTCCACGGCAATGTAGCGAAATGTTAAGAACTGCGGGCTGAAAAGGAAAGCTGCTAAATTAAGAGCGGAATGAACACACAGTGGTAATTTTTGTTTTCAAATGAGTTTTTGTTTTCATTGCGTATATTTTTGTTCTCTGTTGATATTTTGTTTTCGCTTAAATTTGCATAAATTTCTTGTCTAACTAATACATAAATAGTTGTTTGCATTTGATTCGATTTTGCGTTTAACAATAAATTAAATAAGTTAAAATTAAGCTTACGATGACTCTCAGTGCTTTGTTGTCTTTAGTTTATCTAAACTCGTATATATCATTTACAATTCAGCTTAGGGACTACGATTAACTTATGCTCGGAGGGGGAGGAAAACAGTAGTGTGGCAAAGTGCTGATAGAATTGGAGATCCTTCAGTGTTCTATAGGTTCGAAAGAGTGCTCTAAAGTTGTGTATATGTACAAGGCAAGTATTTCTCTGACTTAATGCCTAGGTTTTCCGATTACAGCTACTACAATGTTTTCCTTATTTCTAACTATATGCTAGTTGTGTCTGGTTGAGGGAGGGAGTGGGCTTAGTGGGTATTTTGGGGGGTTTTGGCATCACAGTGTTGGGCAGCGGACTACTAAGCATAGATGCTCAGCTGCCTGCGTCGATAGGTCGAGGATCAGTGCGTGAACTGACGCAGGGTGTTGTTGTTCTGCTGCTGCTGCTGCTGTTGTTGCTGCTTCTGGGAGGCGGACTTCTGCTGGAAGGACCTGCGTCCTGTGGTGGCACACAGGCCATTCCGCAGGGGCAAAGCTGGAGGCATCGGCGGTGGCGTGGGCGTCTTGCTGCGACCGAGTTGCTCCAGCGGCATCGAGTAGTGCGTATTGCTGTAGATGTAGTTGTGATCCAACATCTCGCCAGCCATCTCCTGGTCGTACATCTCGCGCTGCTTGAAGTGCTCCTGGGTGAGACGCAGTTGCGGCTGGTTTGTGGCGCCCATTGGGGGGCCGTGCACCATGGGCACATCCGCGTACGAGTAGCAGGAATCACCCACTGCAGCCGTGGCCGACAGGAACTGCGGCTTAGTGTAGTGATTCAGCTGGGGATTCTGCTGATGGACATCCCGTCCCATGGTGGCCGACTTCATGTGCATCACAAACGAGGCACTGTCGTCGATGGCTCCCTGCGACACCAAACCCTTGTTGTTGTTCAACTTCTTTTCACTGACCATTGTTGCCGTGGGCACCGCCAACTGCTGGAACTTCTGCTGGGGATCCACGGCACCCAAATCATTCACCGGCATCGGGCACATTCCGTAGTGATGAGCTGCACCCGGGTGATGAGGGGCAGTGTAGGTGTTGGGGAACGTGGAGTGGATGCCCAGGGAGCAGGGATGATGCTGGTGGCGCGACATGTAGTCCTCATCGCAGAAGGTCTTCTGGTACTCACGCTCCTTGCGACCCAAAGCCGAGTTTCCCCACAGACCGCCCTTGATGGTCTCACGGATCTTATGACGGCAGCGGTACAAAACCAAAGCCAAGGCGGTAATTGTGGCAGCGGATCCAACCAGAAGGGCTCCAATGAGCGCCTGCTTGCGGGGATCGGCGTGGGTGCAGCCCATCAGAGCGGGATTGAGATGACGCAGGGACTCGCCACGCAGACGCTCGGGGAACTCGCACATCAGCTCGGAAACCTCCTCCTGACTGGCGTTCTTGGCCACCAGCAGATTGTGCAGCCACATCACTCGGCAATCACAAGAAAGGGGATTTTCCGAGAGATCCAAAGTCACCAGATCCTTCCACGGGAACATTCCCTCGGCCAGCGAGGTAAGAGCATTGGCCTTCAGCACCACATGCCTCAAATGGGGCAGACCACTCAATGCACCCTCTTGCACCTCCACAAGCATTTTGTTGGACGAAAGGTTCAGATACTCCAGATTGCCATTGGCGCCAAAGGCTCCAGTCATCACTCGCTTCAGTCTGAGGGCTCCATTCACCTCCAAGCGTTTCAGTTGCTTCAAACCGGTGAAGGCACCCTCGCTAATCACCTCGAAATCGTTCTGGCCCATTGACAGCTGCTCCAGGCGAACCAACTTGCTGAGTCCCACGGAGGGAATGCGGTCCAATCGGTTGTCGGAGAGATCCAGGATACGCAGCTCCTCCAGACCCAAAAAGCTGTCATGCGAGATGTTGCGCAGACTGGCGCCCTTCAGTTCCAGACGAGTGAGTCCTTTCAGATCCTGGAAGGCACCGGCTTGAATGGTCTGCAGGGTGTTCATGCCCAGGTAGAGCTCAGCCAAACTAGGCATGGCCTGGAAAATCACGGGATCCGGAACTGTGGTCAAGGCATTGTCATCCAGGTAGAGAATGCGCAGCTGGGTGAGTCCATCGAAGGCCTTGGGGTCCAAGTAGCCAATGCGATTCTCGCCCAAGTTCAACTCCTCAATCTTGAGAAGCGGGCTGAAAGTTCCCTGGTGCAACTCAGAAATTTGATTGCCACGCAGATTCAGAACAGTCACCGCCGACAAACCAATAAAGGTCTTATTGCTGATTTGGCCAATCTTATTGTGGTTCAAGTGCACCTCCTGCAACTTCTTTTGGTAGGCAAAAGTGCGCTGCGGGATGGTCATCAAATGATTCGAGGACAAGTCGAGGAAGGTCAGCTCCGCGTAGAACTGGATCGACGAGTCGATGGTCTTGATCTTGTTGCTCTTGATCACCAGTCGCTGGATGGAGGGATTCAGGGCGATGGGCAGCACGTCCAGCTGGCCCTCGCCGCACTGAACCACCAAGGTATTATCGTCGCACTGACAGCCGGGCGGGCAATTGGCCAAACCCGCCGCGGGCTCCACACCAATGCTGGCCAAAATGCACCAGATGCCCACGAACGCGATCATCATGTTTCGCTGCATCTTGGGGTCTGTGTTTTTCCTTTGTGTTCTCTGTCTTTCAGATTTTCGTCTCTGTGTTGCTTTTGCGTTTCGCTCGGGAGTTTTCGTTGGGATTTTCAGTTTTCCATAGTTCTGCGGGTAGACAAACGAGGAAAAGATTTTCAAACTTAGTTTCTGTCTTCTGGTTGAGTTCGGTTAATTAGCCTATTTTCGTGGAACCATTTCTATTGATTAAAATATTGGAGGGAAACTTTTATTTTATGTTTTCACTAGTATCTCATCTCAGCTAATATTTTATTTTTAGAATTTCCAAAAAAATGTATTTTAAATTCCTAATATTGTTGCCCTAACTCATTTACATTTTTAGAATTTTGGAACTCAATAATTTATGTAACTTAAATTTATTTCGTGACAGCAAGTTAAAAAAAACCAACAGAATGATTTCTATAAATATTCGTTTTTTTTACTAACTTCTTCTTGTTCAAACTTTTCAGAATCAAATATAAATCACACTTTTCTACTTTGTTAAATTTCACAATATTCCACTTTTGATTCTCCTTTAAACTTTGCACTTTTTGTGCCACAATTTCAACTTACCTATTGTGTTTCTTAGGAGATTGTTTGGCAACAATTTATGGTTTTCAGCAGATGAAATCGTTGATGAACAGAACTTAAAATGCAAAATGCAGTGTTTTGGTTTTGTTTGTGTGATGTGTTTGAGTTTTCACTGTTTCACTTTTAGATTGATTTTTTGGGTTGCCAATTTTATGTTTTGTCACATTTGCTCAACTAAAACATGTGTGTTTGTCAAAATAAAAATTTGTTGGTTGTGTTTGTTTGTTAGTTTTTTGCTGATTGTTTGAGAAACGTGCGCGATAATCCAATGGTTCGCTTTGGCTGCACGCTTCAAGTTGTTGTTATTCGGTTGACGGGTTTTTCGGTGTTAGGTTTACGTATTTCGTGTTACCAACTCTGGTAAGAGAGGAACTAAGTCGAAATTGGCTCTATATGGCAGGCAGACAACCGCTCACGACGAGGCAACGAACTACACTGATTTTACGAAGCGACTGCTGCACAAACGATACCTCGGCTGCCTCTATTTTACTTTGCCGGGGTGGTTGAGCGGCAAAACCGTGGAGCGGTAAGAGTGGCATGGAGCGGTACGTTTGGTGGTGGCAAGAAGGCAGCTGCATCGGCTTCACAAAAGAGCGTGGCTAATGCGAGACGGCCTTGCGAAGGCGAGTTCTCTCAGATAAACCCGTCAGCAGGTAGTCGAAACTGGTTTAGAGAGCCGCAGATACGAGCCAAATATATTTCTCTCTTTCGATGGAGAAACTCAGTACTCCGATTTTCACTCAAAATTTCCACTCATTTATCTGGCTATAGTGGTTCCATAAGTCTGTTTGCCACTCTGTGGCAATTGCAACCCATCCGCCGAACTGGCCGCACGTCCTCGACACGAAATGCTGCCGACCATTAAGACTAGCAGTGGTCCTAACGGTCGAAAACTAAAACAGCCCAAGTGCTGTGGCATAATTAAGACCCCATAAAGAAGTCCACTCCTCCGCAAAATAGGAGCAAGATGTATTTTTATGGGTCGCAGACATGTCCTGGCCTAAGTGGAGCATTTTAGTGTGGTTTACAGATTAAAAGTGACGCACTTGAAATTGATATTTGTGGATCTGCGCGATGCACCGCAGCCCAGCACACGAAAGTGTTGAACTCAAGTACTTCCCAAAAATATTGTGTCATCCGATACATCTGAGATGCATTTCTCATTCTTGGCATGCAGAGCAAACAACTATTTACAAGTCGGCGCACAAAAAAAAAAAAGAAACGGAGAAAAAAAAACAACATTGACAACAAGAAAATCAACTTTAAATGGCCATAACTTTGTGCCAACATATGTGGCCGGATTTGTGGAACGGGGGAGCGGGGTACATTTTCCGGGCCTTACGGCATGCGGTTTTCCTCCGCTTTCCCAACCCGCCACACCCCTCTGCTCCACTGACATAACTGGCATATTTCCGTCTCCGAGAATTTCGCACACAAAATTTATTTATCATAGAGAGATGCAAATCTTTTACGACTGCTTTTTTATCTCCCATGAACTAACCAATAAGTAAACTTGTTAAATTTATATATTACCCAAATTTGAGGCAACTTTGTGTATTGAAAGCAAGGCAACTGTTAATAGTTGCTTGGCCAATGCATTTTATGAATTTGATTTGTTGCCTTTGCGGCATATAAATATTAATAATTTATGGTAGAAGAAGTGAAGAGAAATTGCATTGGGAGTAGAGCGAAATAAGACTTTAAGACTAAACCACTACATTTAATTTGTTGAAGATTTTTGTTCATGGCAAAAAAAAAGCTTGTTAATGAAGAAGTTTCTCTGTAAATAAGAAATATTTTAATTACTATGTTTGAAAATAAAAAAATATTTTAATTACTATGTTTCTAACTAGAAAGCACCCCACTTCCACATTTTTACATCAATATACCAGCTTCGAAAAGAAATAAAAAATTTAATATTGTGGAAGAGTGTAAAAACTATAATCTTGAGAGGCTTTAAGGATACCTCAATGTATTTTTTTATTGAGTTGAAAGGAAAGGCTTAGCCGCAGAGCAATAACAAATTTAAATTTCCCCACTCGAATTGTAAGCAAAACCCATTAAATCGGCTTGTAGATCGTTAGATCACAAACTGCCAAACTGCTCTGCATAGAAAAACCTGCGTAATTTCCTCTGCAAAACCAGATCCAAAACACAGTGATTGTGTTGCACATGCAGCCAACGGAAGTTTGAGTTTTTATTTTTTATGTGTGCCACAAGCTGGGCGTCGGTCGGTGCAGGTGCCACAAGCTTTTTCTCCAACTCTCACGTTACACATCGGAAAGCCTCAATCTGCCCTCTCAATTTGCGACAATGTGTGAGAATTTCCCAGCAATAAAACCCAAATCCAACAACTTAAAATAAAGGCGAGGTACACACATATCTATATGCTTTATGGTAACTGGAAAGGTTTGTTTGCAGAGCGGAGTGCGGAATGAGTGGGCCCAAGCTGCATATGAAAATTGTTTGGCCAAACGCTAAAAGCACTTAAACAATTAGATGAAGAAACTCTGTTGGTGGTGGGGGCAGCTTCGTGTGTAATTAGGTAAAACAGCATTTGGAGAAGGGCCCTCGACTACTGTAGTACTAACAGTACTAGAAAATAAATGCAAACAATATTAGGAATTTTTAAATTTCGGGTAAAATGTTTCAGATTTCCGGTAAAAGCAATCGATTTGAATTGGTGGTTATTTTGGGAATTAACTCTAATTCCAAATTGATTAAAAACCAATTGATTAAATCAAAAATATTTATAATAAATGTTGTAGAACATAGTCCTAAATTCTTTTAAATTTTTAATAAAATAATCGCGGGTTCCCAAACAAAATGTATTTATTTAAAGAAATCCTAAGAAGCTTAATTCAAGGTTAAAGTTATTTATATAAATGTGAGCAATGACAAAGGGTAAAATTTTTAACTACGTGATACACATATTATCTGCTGGTTACTTTTTTTTTGAGTAAGCCTAGTTTTGCTTAAATACATATTCCACGGAATAATGTCAGACATGAGGAAACTCTCCTCCAATCCGAACAGTAAACGAAACGCTCTTTGACCAAACAAAGAATCCAAACTCGGGGGAAAAGTGACTTATAGGAACGGACAGCTGACCGAGTCCCAGTCATATATATATATATACGTATATCCGAATGTGTATATGGCACCAAGGTTCAATATGGGCGCGCATGCGCCGCTTCCCCATCAACCGTTGTTGTTTTATTGGCCCGGCGTTGTTTTAACAAGAAACTTGTTAGTTGCAGCGGGTTAAAGATTTTCGAGTCTTGTACTTGGCCCTGTTTGTTTGCCCGTCGCGACGTCGGCTACTCGTTTCATGTGTTGTTAAATCTCTTCCCTGTTTTTCCTCTTTTTTTACCAGCTGCCCTTCCAATTGATGTTTGCCCGCCTCATAAGCGACGGCACAACCCATTTGTTAGCATTTGAGGCAAACATTTTAACAAGACCTGGCAACGGATTCGATTAGAGGGGGATGGAGTACCTTAAGCCGCTGACAGTTCCGGTGCAAATGCAACTTCCGCAGAGACTTAAGATGGAGGAAACTTCCTAGACCAATAAAATATCAATTGACTCGGCAATTAATCATATTCCGAAATGTGCAAAGAATAGTTTTGGTATTGGTAATGGAACTGGAACCGGAAAGACCGGGCCATTGTTCAGGAGCCCTCCATTCAACCAGCTTCACACTTTTTTTTCGTCCTCGGCCACTGGTTTTTAGAGGAATCACAATAAATAATGAATCCAGAAATGAGCGTTAAATGCAATGAGAACGAGAATGATGAGAAGAAAAGCAGCAGCGGAAGTGAGCACACAATGGACCAGAAGGCCGAAGACGAAAGACCGAAGATTGCGGACTAAAGACCCGGGCCCAGTGGGCACAAAAGGCACAATGCCTTCCTTGTGCCCCAGCCACCGCCCAAAGGTTAACTTTAAATCGAATGGCAATGGCACAGTAAGTAAATACCTCAGCCCCTCGCCGTCTCACTCCCCGTTTGTGTGAATGCTTTGCTGACTTGTGATTTTTCCCCTGCGATATACCAAAGTGTTGCTGAGAAGTATCTCGCAGCTTTACTCTGCCGCACATCGCCGCTAATGCATCTGCAGTCTGGGAAAGCTTCGAGAAATCGTCAAGTGGGCTGTGAGATCTGAGAAACTGCCGATTGCAGTCTACCCATAACCTTATCAAAAGTAAACAGTTGGGAAGTTCTGAAAGAAAGTTGAGAGGTCTCAGCATTAATAACGCGATTTCTACTGATGCGGTTAGAGAAGAAAACAAAAGTACAAGGAAGAAAGTACCACAAACTTAGGCTTAGAGTTCTACAAAAAAGAGGTTAAAGATAATCAACATTAAAAATCTTATAAAAGAAGATACTATTCCCTCAGAACATTTTTTGAAATATTTTATAATTTGTATAAAATTTGAAATTGCCTCACAAAATAAACCCAAACTAACCACTTGGAAATTTTGTCACTTTTAATCTCCTATCAACAACTGAAGATATAAAAATACTTCTCAGCTCAAAGGATGTCCTCTTAACTCTTAACTCTAAATCAAGTAATCCGAGAAACGCCCAAAGATCTTTTCAGATACTAAGAGATTTCCCAACGACTATTTTCGCAACTTCCCCTTAGTCGACCGGAAAATGCAAATCAATTGCTAGCCCCTCTATCTCCATCTCTTTCTCTCTCTGTTTCCTTTCTGATCCTGTCACATAAAGATCTGGCAAGGAATGCCCGTATCCGCTGCTAGATGCAGTTGGCCCCAGCTCATTTCATTTGGCTCGCATAATTTATGCAAAATTATCAATCGAGATTTGTTTAGACAAAATGCAAGGAGACGGGGGAAAACTAACAGAGAAGCAGAAAAATTAACGAACGTGTGCCGCAACAGGAAAAGCCACAAATTGTTTATGCAACAAGCCGGGCCAAAAATAGCCATTGGAGAAGCCACGGAGCCTCTGACGTCTTGTGGCAAATCTATGAGATACGCATATCGCATTCGACTTATCTAGCAGCAGCAACCTGATATGGCTGCCATCTCGCCATCCAGTGGACACTGGCCAAAAGGCAGGAGACAGAGGACACAAGTCCGGGGATAGTGGATGGTGGCTGGTGGTCAGGGTCTAGAGTCCAGGGAGTGGATCGCTGCCCCATGCGTGATAAATGCCGCAGATAAATGCGTGTCGCAGTTGGGCACAGACAACCAGACAACGCGGAGACACATGTTCACATGCGCCTATTTTGCATGCCAGCCAAGGAGACACTGAAAGAAATTGGGAACAGAATTCATTTAAATTGAAAATATTTATATATTTATTTTTAGATATTTTATTTATTACACGAAGAAATTTCACAAAAATTAAGTGATTTTCTTAGATAATTATAATGATTGTTTATTCACAGAATATGCCTTATCAAAACTTATAATATAGGAATATAAGCTTCCATTAAAATATAGGAATAAATTAAAAGAAACTTAATCCTGTTGCTGGAGTAAAAATATTATAGTTTGGGTGAAATAATTATATCACCAAAAATGAAGTAAATTCTGATTACTGCTATTTTTGATATTATAGAGTCTAAAATAGATTTTTACATTTTTCCCCCAAACCCTTTTTCGTTCTTAAATTTCAGTGTACCGATCAGCAAGCAAATTCATCTTGCCGCAGGAGCAACAGCCACCGCAAAAGACTGGACATGGACATGGACACATGTTAGTGGAGAGTTCACAGCTACCATCCGAAACCCGGCAGAATATCTGGCAGTCCATTGCGTGATCGTCGGATGTCTCTGGAAAATGCGAAGCTATAGTAGAGAGTCACTCGAAGCGAGTGCAGCTCGTTTTAAATTACCAAAGCTTTGTGCGTCTATCATTTTTAGTCGTGGCATGCCACATTCGTTGTCTGGGCAAAATCCATCTCCAAGATTGATTATAATCGGTAGTCAAAGTGTCCAAGACTGCTGGCGGCTATTTATGGCCCAGGCAAATTATAATTTATGAAGTCTCGACTATCGGCTGGCTTGCACTTCGGCGTGTCTCCATCGACCTGTGAGATACATTCGATACACATGCTGGCTGGCTGGTCCACAGATCATCATAAGGCATTTCACATTCGTATTTTGACAGCATGTTAACGTCATTTATTAATTGAAAGCCCAGCTCTTGAGGTAATTATTTGGGGCGGCCGATCTCCTGCGGTTAAAGATTTCGTTCGAAAATCCATGTTCAACTGGCGCCTCACTTTTCCATTTCGCTGGAATTGCCTCCAAAAGGTTTCCCAAAACCAAAAAAAAAAAAAACCTCAGAATGCGGTTCGAACCCCCAGCAAGTTTACCTAATCGTTTTGGAAATCTAAGTTGCCTCGTCTCTGCGTTTTGTTTTTGTTTGTGTCTCTGGTTCTTCTGAGTCACAGTTCGGGGGAAATCAAAAGTGTGGGCTATGGATGCGCAGATATGGAGATTTTGACCGATGCGATATGGGCGGAACTTTGCTGGAAAGAAAGTGAGTTCTTCAACCTGTCAGAGATGAGTTAACCATTCAGATTGTATGCAAAGTGGTTAACATTAGAGATCATCTATCTTTATTTTAGGAAGGTTTCAATTACAAATCGAATATGGTTCGGATTGGCTTGGGGAAAATTTGTGGAGGTGGACCTTTAAATCGAGGAAATAGTCCACTGTTGATATATGAAACTTTTACCAAAATCAATTTGTAGGGAAATTAGAAACAGAGGTAAAATAACAGGGGCCACAAATTAAAGCGGAAACAACTTAATTTTCGTAGCCTTTAGACAACATTTTTATAAAGCGAAAACATTTTTATAGCAAAATACATTTTATAGGTAAATAAATGTATATGTATTGTTAATTCAATAATTAAACGATGCACCAAATAATTAGATAAATTGTGCTACAGGGCAACAGCAAATTGATTCCTAATATTGTTCAATTTAATTATATTTGTTTTAAATCAAAATATACGTGTAAACTTTTTTTGGGGAATGAAACTATTAGAGCTTTATAGTGATATGTTTCCATTCTGTGTTTACTCTAAATAAATTATTAATATAAATAGTTATATTCCACGCCACTTAGATTTTTTGAATTAGTCAAATTTGTGTTGCAATAAAAGCTTAAACTATTGCCAACCAGTCCTAGTCCCTTGACCGCCTTTCTGCCCCTTCAACCGGGTGTCAAGTAGCATTAGGCAAGTCAAGCTTCAAGCTTGGCCCTTAACAAGGTTCCAGACGTATGAGCGAACCCTTTCGGTTAATCAGCTACGCAGCGGCGCAAAAATGCCTAAAGCCCAAGCTGAAACCAGATTCAGATTCCGACAGAGAATCGGACTCAGGGCCCAGTGAACATCCCGAGTGGAAGTAGCAACAGCGCCAGCGATGCGTGTGCAAACATCCAGATCCAGAACCCCGGGGGCCAAAAGCAGTACAAACGTATCTTCAAGATACAGATACGATGTAGGGATGGATGCAAGGGAAGACGATGAAGGGGAAGGGCATTCGGGCAGGTGTGTTTCTCACGCAGCCAACGGGGCAGGCAACGTTTTTAGTCCAGGTTTTTGGTTTCGGTTTCGAAGTGTGGCTGTGTGTGGCAGTATTTTCCCTTTTCACCCGACAGGCCCCTTAGAACGACTCCTCTTGACCAGCGCCACACATTCGCTTGGCTGACTGGCTACAGTTTTCTGGGATGAGAGCGTGATTAATTCGTGACTGAGGTAGCGCGATTTGCCAGGTTTTGATTTAAGCCAGGGCTTTAATATAACAAAATCTCACACTTTAGATATTTGGATAGAAAACTAAAGATGGAACAATTTATTATAAATTAAAATGTTAAGACAAAAACTAGGACATCATCTTCTTCAACTTCAATTAGTTTAAATATTATATTATATTTTTATCAAGTTAAAATTGTAAGTCTCGATTAACCTTCATAATTCTTTCGTTCCGATAACACTCTTGTTTATATTTTCAGAACGAAGGCTCTCATGGGAATCATAGATATCCATTATAAGGTTTATAAAACCATCTCTAACCAGAACCCCAACTTCATCTAGGACTGCCCGACTGGTAGTCGCTCCAACTCATTTTTCTGTAGCCTTTGCCAGTGATTCGGAAATGCGTTCTCTGTGGATTCTGCCATTATTTGTCGACCCCCACCCCCCGGGAGCCCTGCCCCCATAGCATCGGTTGTTCAACATTTGATAGCATAAATCAAATGGAGGAGAGGAACAGAGAGCGAAAGATTGAAAATAATTACGGGTGCTGAGGTTAAAAATTTGCACGTGGTATTAATTTGGGCCTCCTCGGCCTTGCGTCTGTGTTTTAAATCGTAGCAAAAATTGTTTGCAACTTGCAATTATTTGCCGACTCTCCCCATTGCAACTTTGTCTGCGGTCTGGGATTGTGGCCTCCTCAACCTTTTGTGGCCTTATCATTTAATACGCATCTGGAAAGCGTTTCTTCAGCAGCGCCTTTTCGCACACAATTCCCAAGCGGCTCCAAGTGCGCTTCTTTAATTGTAGTTCTCGGCTATCAACTAAACAGGATACAAATGGCTCCCGCTCCGGCTTTGAGTGACTCTGATTATGGCCTCGCATTTATATCTCTCCTTTTGTCTACCTAAAACGTATCTTTAAGTTCATTTTTCTCTTAGGAGGGGCTGGACTAGCTGAAAATTGTTTTCGCTGTGTGTTTTTAGGGCTGTGAAGAATATAGATTTTGTGGCTTTGTTTGGTTTGCATAGAGTGATGGGAGAATTCTGTTAAAAAGGCGTTGCGCAAATTCCTATTGAGATTATTTGATTGGAAGCTGTTGAGTATTAATTGCATGGGGATAATCTTCTCCCGCCCAGCCAATCAAAAACGCATTAAAATTCAGTCTGCAATCCGCAACGAATCCAATTCAACCGCAAAACTCATTTGCGCCTTAATTAAATACTAATGATTGAATCGCACTACAGTTGCTCAATAATAAATAAATCAATCCATGACTTGTAGCAACTCCTCCACTCTCCAAAAAATTTCATCGATCAAAACGAAACACTTCGATTCCCTGAAACGGGTTGGGCATATAAAAAAAGAAACCAAAAATGTCCCCAAATAAATTACAACTTATTTTGATTTTTATTATAATCGATGACAATGCATATGAAAAAGAATAGAACCAAGGAACGAAGGAAAGGTGCCAGCCAGTTGGGTTTCCTTAGAACAGAATCCAATCCAAGGCAAGTGAAAATTTATGTGGCCCAAGAAGAGAAACCAGAGAAACCCGAAATCAAACTATCTCGAGAGCATTTATCTTTCATTAGAAAATTAAAATCTCTGTGTGTGCGCACACAATCAATGACCACAAATCTTTAGTTCTTCTCTTTGGGCTTCAATGGTTTAGAGTTTGGAGGTGGGGTTTTGAGTTTGAGTTTGGGTTTTGGATTCGGGGAGATTTCAGCTGCATCCCGGGGACATAAAACCCTATTTTATGTTCTCCCAAGAATCGGAGGCTGGTCGCGGACATTGTCCTGCCATCCTTGCTGTAGGTCGGTTTGGTAAATTAAAATGTTATCATCACAACTTAATCGTCACCATAAAAGCTGACTGCACTGACCACTTCGTAAGCAGTTTTGATGATTCCCTGGCCCTCTTATCTGGGTTGAAATTTGTTAATTGCCGCGCACTTCAAGTACTTAGTGTATCTTTTTGGGTCTGCAGTTTCATCTGACTTTTGGCCGATTCTCGTCTCTTTTTTCTGGTTTAATGTCCGCTGTAAATTACTTTTAAATGTTTTAGGTGTAATAAAGTTGTTCGCCTGCCATTGCGTAATGAGTTATTCTAAAGTAGTTTGTATTTCATTTTCTTCTTTTTTTTTTTTGGTGTGTGGCACATTTTTTCTTCGTGTTTGTTGCTGTTTCCCATTTATAATCTCGGGCCAGGCATCGTTCTTGGGACAGAAGTTTTAATTAATTTTGTGAGCTGCTTCTTCTTGGCCGCAATTTAGAAAGGCTAATGGGTACCAAAGTGCCAAGATCATGATGAGACAATTTGCTTGGGGACACGACGGTGAAATTGTTGGCTAATTGGTTGGGGAAGACAGCTTGATGAGATATTGAAATCAAGTTTGTCTGAAAATGATTAAAATGGAAAAAAAAACAAATTATTAAGTGCAAGTGGTTTATAAATAACCGTAAAAATTGGCTTGTTTTTTATTTGTTAATTTTTATAATATTTTTAATTGATCGAGTATAATACAAACATACCTTGTTGACTGAAAAAAAGCTCTGCCTTCGAAATCGTCGCTACAGTGACAACTCAATCCAAATGCCCCATCAAACAAGACCCATTCAGAGGCCCCCGAAAGCCAACTAATCACACATAATGACCAAATAAATCATACGACCATACGAAGACAGAAGGAGAAGCCGTCAGAGGTAGGAGAAAAAACAGGCAGGAAAGTTCAAAGCGCCGAGACGACAATCAGAGCCAGGATATGCATAGATAATAAATGTATCATGCACATGTTTGCAGCCTTATAAACTAGCAGCTAGCTGAGAAGTGCTGACAGTCACAGGAGGAAAACAAGGGAAGGTGAAGGGAAGGGGCGGGGTGGAAAATCCAGTGAGGCAAGTCCCTGTCGAAGCACTAAATTATGACTAGATAAGCAGGCGCTGACAATTCAATGCAAGGAAATATTACGCTGCCTGGCACACATGCATCTATATCTAGATCTCAGCCAGTATCTTCAGAGCCATGTACAATTTATGCAGCTAAACTGAAAACGAAACGAAACCGAATGCACCGGGGTAATCCTGGAGACAAGAAAAAGATGATGTCATAATAAATTGTAATTTATGAGCGGCGCGCTGACAGTTGAAGCTCGCTGACTTAAGCTCGAAAATACCGGGTACGCGATTAATTATATCAATGCTGTAAAAATACCTGAACGATCTGTCATCTGTTTCAGTTTTGCGTCTCTTTTTTCGGGGCTCTTGACTTGCTTCCTGTCGCATTTTATGCTTGAATGCCTGGGAATAGACAGTCGGACAGCAGAATGGCTGTAATAGTTGGGATGGTTAGTCAGCCTGTCTTAACGACCTGACAAATAGATAAAATGCAGTCACAGTTTTGTTCTTGATAGATCGGTTGAATGTTCTTAGCTGACAATCGAATTATTTAAAAAGAAATTCCGAGGGGGTTCCATCTTAATTAATATACACATTTTGATGCAACAAAAAAGAAACCCAAAAAGAAAGTTTCTAGTTCTTTTGTTTTTTTGGGAATTTTTTTGAAGGGAAATGTCTCAATCAATAGACTTACTCTACCAAACAGGAAATTGAACAATTTCATGGCTCATGCCTCCTGTAAATTCGATTCAATGAACAATAACTTTTAAGTGAGTTTAATTAAAAATTACATTTTAATTCAACAAACAGCAACCAAACCTTTTTTCTCTATGAGGGAAATTATGAAAATTTCTTTTGGCTAGCCCTCATTGAAGCATGACAAGCATTCGACAATGGCAGAAAGTATCTGTCAGATACTCAACGGCGCATGCTGCAGCTCATTAACGCCTGGCTTTCGGCGACGAAGCGCAACGAGCTCAGAACTCCACCGGAAATCAATTTGGAGTTTCCCCCCAACTAGCATTCCCTTCCCCTCTATACTATATATAGAACCTACCATTTGAATTTGACAAAAATTATGAGTTTTATTTTTGGGGAGCACGAACAAAGGGGTAATAAGGTGGCGGGAGGTGAGGCATTCACGCCTGCGCGCTCTGACAATTATTTATGGGTTCTAAAATAGAAATTAAAGTGGAATTGAAATTGCTTTAGAAATGCAATCAAATTAAATTAAAATCAAGTGATGGTCAAGAAAAGGGAGAAAGGACCTACCGCAGAATGTTTAAAGGACGTTGAAAAAGGTCGTGATGAAGAGGATAAAGGCACTTCGATTTAGTTCTCCCCCTGGAATAATACTCATTAGAAATTGGGTGTATAATTTCTATAAAACACTTGATAAAATATGTAATCAATTTTTGAAAACAAGTTTTATATAGTGCTTAGTGTTAGATTATTTCAAGAGAAGGTAAAAAACCATGCATTTCTTAATGACTTATACATTAATAAATTTTTTTTCTGAGCATTAAATAGTTTAATGGGTACTTTCTAGTTCAAACCTTCTTTCCGCCACCATTTCAGCTTGTTTCTCGTATTGTTTGCTTTAGAGAACAAAAGCTAAAATTGAAAATTGTTAAGATATCGAAGGAATGAAGGAGATTGAGCTACTTTCTTTCTATCCTATTTGGTGGCCTTTTTGCCTGGTTTACTTTCCTTTTCTTGGCCTCGTTTCTCCCCCTGCAGCAAACAATGGCCAAAAACTGGACAGGACGCCAATAAATAAGCGCAGGAGGTTTGCCGGACAATGGGAATGCGACTTTTTCCCATTCTCCGCCATTTGTTTGCTTGCTCGAAAATGGTTTTAATTGTTGTTCCCCCTGTGTATATTTTTTATTTTCATTGTACTTTTCCGTGGCTCCTTATTGTTGGCCAAATATAATAAGATAGCAGTGCGTCATTTTGTGTTGTGTATTCGCTTCTGTTTGTCTGTTTGCGTTTGTTTTGGTTTTCGGTTTTTGGCTAAAAGTAAATTAAGTGCCAATGTTAATGGCAGTTATGGCCTGGCATCTGGCTTTGGGATCTGCCAACAAAAGCCTGGCCATTTGGGTGTCTTAATGTTGCAGTAATAATGGCTAAAAGTGTGTGTGCATTGGAGATAGTAGCATGAGATTTATAGCTGCCCAGCTCCGCTTTCTTTTCCTCCAGTTTTTGTGCTCCTTTTTTGGCAACCTTAGTGAAATGTGTGGTCCAAGAATTGTCTCCCGGGTAATACAAATGTACTAAGTTTTGCGGAAAGGGAGGGTTACTAAATGGAGCCAACAATCTGGCGGGGGTATTTTTAATGAATTATTGAGAAAACAATTGGAATGGAGTTCATGTTCTTCAAAACTTTTTGTTGGGTAGTAAAACTATTATAATTATGTTCGAAGATTTTATTTAAATTTTTTTATAGCAGATTAAGCATTTAATTTCTTTAATCTAAAGTCTTTATATGTCAGACATCTGATCCCTATTTCTAAAATTTAACTTTACACTGACCGGATAATCTTAATCGCTGCGCCATAGTTTATTTATAGCTAAACAATAAAAGAAGCTGGGAAAACCATTTAATAAGTGATTTGAGCAAGCAATCATAAACATTAACTGCATGTCTTTAAGCCACTACAAAACAGGCCATAAAAGGGCAAGCAGACCAGAGACGAGAGACCAAAAGATACTCCTGCCAGCAAACAGCAGACCAGCAATCCGGCAAACACCGACGCCAGACGAATTCGATTAAAGTTAAGCCATAACAAGCCAGAGAGACGAGCTGAGGCGACTCCCAGGGTTCCCAAGCTCAGCCAGCCACAAATAATATAACAATTTAAATAACAAGCCATGGCTAAGACTCCTAGTCGGTTGGCCAGCAAACACCAGGCGCGTTAGTTAGATAGATTGATCTACATGTACACGACAACACAGAGTTGGAAGTTGGGATGTTGGGATGTTCGGTTGTTGGGTTGTTGGGATGTCGAGAGTCTCGAGTCCGGAACGACTCCTTGCTGCCTTTGTGGATTTTGTTGCCTGGCCTGAGTCTGAATTCCATCCTGGCCAAAACGAACAGAACCTGGCTGCTGGTTACATGGCAAACCGAACTGGCTTTGGCCAAGAGCATGTCAAAACAAAATAACATCTTTAGCGCGCAAACATGACAAAACATCAGAATTCCAGCAGATTAACGTCAATTTTAATTGCATTCACTTAGACCAGGCTCAAGTCTATGAGAAGCACGGCCAAGCCAGCTGAAAATATGCATACAGAAAAAAAAAAGAAAACAAACATGGGATTAAGTCTGGTTAGCTGAGCCATGGAATACTCTGTCTAGGGAAAAACGATGATGTAACATATGTAGAAATAAGGAAACTTTGTTTATTTCCAAAATGTTATTTAAACAAGAATATTAAGTAACAAAAATATTGTGCTTGAGTATTTGAACTTGAGTATTTATAGAAAAGTATTTATTTGCAAAGTGTTATGTGAATGAATACTTTAAAAGTTAATAAACATTTCACGAATATTTAATACTACTTATTTCTAAATGTACCAAAATTTTATATTATAGGTTTTATTACTGCTTAAGTAATTTGGGATTTTCGGAGAATATTTAAAAAATTATAAATTTGTTTATACCAAAAATAAAAATATGCAACTTTTCTGTTTACATCAGGGGTTAGTTTTTCCGTTAAATTTTAAGGGATAGTTTTTCCACCCACTAATACGTTAGCTTGTTTTAATCCATATTTAAATTGCCATGAATACAAAGTACCTCTTGGCAAGAGTGTAGCCATAAATACACAAGGAGCATTCCACACAACAGAAAGGGCTTCGCCAGGTGGCAGGGAAGGTAAACAAAGTTCCACAAGGTTGTGATTAACATGCGATAAAAAATGACCGGGCTGAGCGAAGGCTCCGCAGACCAGAGAGTGCGGACTCGACCTGGTCAGCTTTTGGCTTACGTGTTTGCATTAGGCCAGAACAGAGGGCCACGAAACTTGGGCCCGATACCCCAGCAGCAGCAGCAGCAGGGCAGAACTCCAAGCTCTCGAGTACTTTCGAGCCACTTGGAGAGCAGCAAAAGTTAAGTGTCTGGCTGTCACATGCGATTTGCACCTGCCGGATGAGCAATGGTGCAGGTGGGGCGAAACGCGAGGGATTTGCGTGGATTATTTATCATCTGAGCCACATCAGAGGCGGAAGACAGGTTTCGTTTTAAGCAGGTTTCACTGCCCGGTGCTCCTCCTCCTCCTACTCTGCGAAACAGCGAGATGCACGTTGCAAGATTCGCTTTTCTTTCGTTTTTCATTTTTTTTCGTTTCGTTTAGGGGGTTTAATCAGGACCGGGCAAACATTTGCCCAGAGACGTTCATAAATTTTAATATTTTAATTTGACTTAAGCAGATGAACACATAAAGGCGGCCATTAAGCGCTGCACTTTGTGTGCCTTGGCCAAACATGGCCAAGGGCCAAAGACTGTAATGCGATTTCTTGAAAAGCGTTCCAGTTTGTCGACGTGTTTTCGTATTACCACAGAACGGTTTACATTTCCTGTGCATTTTCTGCTTTGATTTTAGGAAAATTAACAACAGCTTAAACACAGCCCAACGACCCAGCGGCGTAACCAGCTCGCAAACCAACAGCCAGCCAGCCAGTCAGCCAGCCAGGCGAGTCAAGAACATGGCCCAAAACGAATCGGCGTCATCATCGCCGGACTTCTCGTACAGCAGAAGCCGCAGCCGTACTTCGAGCAGCAACAACAGCGAGAACAAGGTAAGTCCGGGGTTTAAATATGGCACCTTGAATACCCTAACTTATTTTTGCTAAGATAAAGTTTAAGTCAGTTCAAAATAGAATATCAGAGTTCTAATATCAAATAAAATTATAATAAAATAATAGTAAGTTCAAATGTAAACCAAAATATTCTTCAAAATATTTTGTATTATTTTTCTGCTCCGATTACGAATCAATTACCACAATTATCATATTTGTAATTCAGAAATTAATTGTGTTAAATTAACCAAACAAAATAAGTTACCAATGCTATATGATACTGCACTTTAAACCCAGCTAGCTATTTGTAATCTATTTCATCTGCAAAATGTATGGTTAGGTAATTTAAAATATGAAGCAATGGACACTGCGAGTGGTCAGAGCATTTACCGCTACAGTCCGTGTGATTTTGCTCGCTTAGTCGAGGGAAAGGGCATTGACAAACAGCGTGCAGTCACTCGGATTGCAGCATGGCATGTTGTTTGCTTCGCTGGTCTCATTTGGGCCCCTTTTAGACCCCGTGGCCCCCGTCGATGCCCCACTAATCCCCCATTAACCAGGGATCCACCCCCTTGCCAACTTTCGGCTATGATGCGACCAACTGGCATGGCACGCTGACTTGGCTTTGGCCACGCTTGTTTGGTTTGGTTTTGGCTACGGCTATGGCTATGGCCATTGCTATGGCCTGAACCAACTCTGGACTAAGGCTGCGGACTCGGCTTGGACGCCGCTGTTGCTGCTGCTGCTAAACAGGTTAAAATGTCGTTCAAAATGTCAAGTCAACACTTTGATGTTGTCCGTGTTGTCCGTGTCCGTGTCACTGTCCGTTCGTTCGTTCGTTGTGGTGGTTCCACTGTATTGCTATTGCTACGGTTGCTGCTGCTGCTTTGTTTGCGTGTGATCTGCGCTTTATTTATGCAACATTCAGCACACGACGAAACATGCAACCGAAGCCGAAAATGTTAAGTGCTCAGATGGAGATGGAGCAAGTAGGCTCTGCTTAGAACCTGGAAGTCCGAGGGAGGAGTTGGGGAGACATCGTGCTATAGCCGGCCATCCATGTTGTCGACGTCGTTGTCGTCCATCGATTGTTGTTCTAATGCAGGAAGAGAAGATTTTCGGTAATGAAACGGTAGCGGTTAATGTGGGAATGGGGTCGACAATACTGGGAGGCCACGACTAAAGAGAGATGGGCAAAACCACTTCAGGCAATTCCCAGGATTTGCTAAACGAGCCCTTAGAGGTTCGAATAGCCCTTAATTAATTATTATGAAATTCCATGAACTCAATCCATACTTCAGATAACCCCAAGAAGTATTTTAGAGGAAGAGGAGAGTAAAAATAGGTCTATGTTGGAATGCCATAATTTGAAGTACGTTAAAAAAGAAAACATTCAAAAGTCCTATGCCAACAAAATCTAAGCATTAATAGTTAAATTATAAGCATTATAATACATAACAGAAGATTCTTAAAAATTATTTTTTAAATTTAGGAAATCTTCCAACTATATTTCTTATTAATTCTTTTATCGTTAAGAAATTGGTTTTACTAATATGTTCAAATTAGCCAAGCTTCTGAAGCATTACTCCAGTATTTGGCGCCCAACGTGGGGCGAATTACTCTAAGCTTCTCGTGCTGAGACGCTCCTGTTGCCATCGAAATGTTGCCAAAAGGCTGTTGCTGAAGCCGGAGCCAAAGTTGTTGCAATTCTGAGAATATTTTACGCTTGTTGAGGCTGACGACACAACATTGAAGCCACCGCCAACGAAGACGACTGCGACGACAACAGACTGACTCTGTGTCGGCGAGTATCCCACTTCGGCTCCCACTTCTTCCAGCCAGACGATGGAGCTCCCCGGGCACAAGACCAAGAAGACTACTAGGGTTTCGTGTTTTGTTTTCTTTGCACTCGAGTTGTATCACATCAATGGCCATTGTGTACGTCAACTTTGATGTTTCGGCTAAAGTTTTGAAGTGTGAGGTTTTAGACGTTCTTATTGCACTTCCCGACTCGGAATCGGAGTCGGAGTCGCAAGTCGGATCCAGAGCCCGGAGTCCGAGAGCGTCCAAACTACCGCCTCACCTTGACAGGTGAAGAATGCCAAAAAGAGGGAAAGAAACAACATTTCAAGTGCCACAGTTGCCGGGCCACTTGAAAATCAACTCAAGCCTTTTAGGAGGAAAAATCGACATGGCAGCAGGAGTCGGCCGCAGATTCAAAGTCAGAGTTTTGGAATTGGAGTTGGAGTCGGAGTCGAAATTATGGGCAGAATCGTGGCCGGTGGACCTGCCTACGTTTTCCCGATTCCGTATTTATTTTTGTTAGCAAAGCACATACACACACACAGAGAGAAAGAGGAGAGACCATCGCACACATTTCCTTCGAATTTTCTGTTCTAATTGAGTAAGAAGTGTGTGCGGTGAGGTTGCAGTTTTCCCTTCAACAACTGTTGCGGCCCGATTTGCCTGACGGCTTTAATTGGATTTTCATACCTGCTCCAACTGCCCCTCAGCACCCCGATCACCCATCGATGTTTGATTGGTGTTTGTATAATGAACTTGCAATATTCTGGATATCTTGGATCGGGTTTTTGGTCTGGGCTCGGACCAACCAACCAGTCAGCCGGCAGCTGGTTACTTTGTTATTGTGCGACTTGTTGGGATGCTTTAAATGTAACGCGTGAAATTTAACACACACCGTCATCGCCAACGCCATCGTTTCCCCATTTCATCTCTGAGAAAATAAAAGTTCTCCCCTTTCTCTGGATCCCATCCGCTGTTTATTTAATTTATGTTATTATTACCTGATTAAGTATGAAATGCTACGGGGAAGTGTTGGTTTTTCGTTTGTTATGTCTTCAAAAATTGATTAGGACCAGAAAGAATAACAACTGATTGAACTCTCGCACACTCCCCCTGACAATGTAATTACGTGAGGAATTTTCTGCCCTGCAACAAAGTTTATTTCCATAACGATGATAATGGGTTGGAAAAGGGTTGGACGAAAGAGTATTGGGTTGTTATGCTTGTGTCAACAGGAAAGATGAGTTAATGGAATGTAATTAACAAATGGGTTCGAATTTAATTTATTGTGAAACGCGAGGTGAGTATGAAATTCTTTAAATTTAATTAAATAGTGGTACACTTACAAGATTAAAGCTACTTTTTGTAAGCATTTAAGCTTCTAATTAACACAATAGGAATACAGAAAGTTCTACATTTAATTACTATAAAAAACTGTTAAACAAAGTAATAAAGAGCGGTGGACCCTTCGTCTCTGTTGCCATTTTTACGAGTCTAATAAACAGAAAACAAAATTAATCATATCTAGAGCAAGGCATGGCTGGAACTATTCCTAATGAGCGACTTGGGTGAGGAAAGTGCAACAGTTTTTAATGGGTCTTAGCTCGTAAAATGTGCCAAGTGGCCAGGCCAGGGCGTTTATGAGCCGCAGGAACAACAAACGTTCGAGAAAAAGAACACGGAGTTGCGTACACTGACGGAAATTAAATTGCGGCAATAATTAAAACACCTGTTTTAATTAGATAGAAATGCAAGGGGGTGAGGCAACGTTTGGTTCTCTGGGAATGGAAAAGAAACGAGCTCAAAGATGCGACCCTGACCAGCGGCGACAACAAGTTGTTGAAAGTTCTCTCCTGCCATCTCGAAATTAATGACTCTGCGGCAGCGGCGTCTTCAAAAAGTTCTTTGAGGCGAGCGAACAACTTCATCACCGCCGTGGAAAACAGCTGGAAGTCGGAAAATTTTAAGGTACCGCTAGCTGTGGTTTTCCACCGAATGTTCTTGGTATTGTTCTTCGTTTGGCTAACCTTTGACTGCCAGTCACCAGAAATGACAAAACATCATCAGGATCATGCATACGGGCACACACCCCTAAGCCTTTTAATCCTTTTCTCTCCTTTTTCACTCGAACGATCAATATCGAAAGGAACAAAGATGTGTTTCTATCTAAGGTGATCTATCTGAGATGGAAAATATGATTTTGATATCTTCTTTAGACGGCGAAAAGATGTGGGTATGTTTTTGGTTCTTTTGATTGCTGGGTGGTTTTTAGTCAAAGATCTAAGATACGAAGATTTTGTCTGATGTGATGACTAACTTTGGCATCTTTTGTTGGAACAATATTGATTTTTGTGTTCTCATCATTCACTGTTATAATATTTACCATCAATATTGATCAGTTGTTCGATAAGAATTAACAATTTCAAGGCTTCAAAATGTTTTAAATAATTTCAAAAAAAAATTCCATCTTATTAATTTTTGCTTTTAGTAAACTATTATTAAATAATAATTACTACTGATATTACTTTTGAAACTTCCCCTAAGACTTTGAAACTGTAAATGTCAACGTCTTCAAGCGAAATTTAACCACTTCCTAGAGTCCTTCCTAAGTCCACCTTAAATTTTAAAACCAAACCTTTCACCAGAACTCCAATCCCTGAGGAGGATACAAAGCCACTACCCTTTGAGTCTAAGCCACAAATATGCCAAAACATGATCATCGAAGATGGATGCGAAAAATCAACGGCAGAGCACACCCCTCGCTCTAATCCTTTGGGCTTGACTTGGGCGCTGCCCTCGGCGTAGAAGAAGGCTCCTGGGATATCCTGGCATATCCTGGCACTGACTAACAATGAGACCTTCATTCCTTTTCTTCTACTTCAAATGAAGTGCATTCATCCGGTAGCAATCCTTTTCTTGTCCTCTCTTCTATTTCCTCATCGTTTTCGCTTTGCTGCCACTGTCTTGTGCATCATTTCACTTGAATTTGCGTTGACATCCTGCCCAGACAGACAGACAGACCAACGGAGGGACAGACAGACAGCTCGTCTATATAATAACGAGCGTTTGTCAGACATATCCTTTAACCGTGATTAAAAACGCAAAGTAAATGAAAATGTTTGGTGCTCACGCCTCCTTAGCACACCTTGAAAACAGGAAAACAAAGCGGTATACAAAGCGAAAAACGGGTCGTCCCTAGACAGAGCGAACTTGAAACCCGGGGAGTTGTCGTCGCAGGACAATAGAAGATGCTCTTCCTTTGCCCCACAACTCAATCTCCATTGCCATCGCCATCGCCATCGCCATGGCATGTAGGCAGCACTTAAAAAATCCTACAGATTTTCCCACTTAGTGATAAAGTTCCTGCCGCTGCTGAATGGCTTTTGTCCTAGAACCTAGGACATTCCCTTAATTTTCTTCGTCTCTTTTTTTTTTTGTTTTTTTGTTTTGTAGCTCCCCATTTAAAACACTCGTCTCGAAATAAGCCTAAAGCCGGGAATCGGGGAGCATCATGTACTCCCTGTACTTCCTTGCAATTTCATGCTCAAACGGAGTCGTTAAATCATTTTCTGAAATTGAGTCGAGAATTTGTTGCCATTGTTTGTGGCAATGACATTGGAGAGGCCACACACACATGTGTGTGTACTTTGGGGCACGGCACGTCTAGCTGTAAACGGAAGTACTTACTGGGTCCCCCCCCAGCTAACATTAAATTAAAATATGTGCGCTACACATTTCTTTTTTGTTATTCCTTCCTATTCTTTAATTAAAACCAAAATGTTTTTTTCCTTCACTCGCTTTTCCTTGTGTTTTTTTTCTTCTTATTTTTGATGTAGGGCGTTAAATGCACTTTGTATGTGATTTCACGGTTTTATGGCTGGCTCCTCTTTGAAGGGAGCTAATGGGACCGAGAGCACATGGGAGACGTTTGCCCCAGGTACCCTTGACATTGGGCCAGCCTCCTTGGAGGTCATTGCAGGCAATCCGAAGGACTTGCGGCTGCAGAAAGGAAATGGAGATTGGATTCGCCCGAGCAGGTGGTAGATTATCTAACACCTTGAGGATAAATGGTACTTTTAATAATAGGTTTTTAATATTTGATTTATTGTTAAACTGTGGTACTGATATAAAATTGATTTTAAAGTCTATCAATTTAAAACTCTTGCTTAAACTCTGTATTTTAGTAAGCAAACTTTGCTTTAAATTTAATTTTCTCCTTATTTAGAATCTCTGTTTTGTTTATCAACAAAAACTCAACTCAAGAAAATGTTTAAAAATTGTTTGAATATTATTCTCTAGCAATGCAATATTCTTTTGAGTAGATTAAATTTCTTCGTTTAAAAAGTGTACACATGTTCTTTGTCAAGGCTTAACAACCTAATACAGTTTTTAAATTCATGTGAAACTCTGACCTCAGCCTAATAGTCTAAAGTAATTGGTCAGCAAATGAATATCCAAGCTGTCAACAATTACCAGCCTGCCAATGTATACGAAAATCCTGAAAGCCACACCTCTGCTGCCGCCTGGGATAAGAATATCGCATATCTTTTATGGGTCACCACATCGCAAAACACACTTTAATGTCCTGTCAGCCATATATTCAACTTTAAACATCACATAAAGCACTTTCGGCCAAACAACAAAGAGCAGTAAAAAGGGAAAATAAAATGCAGAACAAGGTCAGCTGAGGAGCTGGTGGAGCTCGAACTCGGAAACGCAGGGCCAAAATCCAAGGACCGATGGCCAATATATCACATGACGCCTACAATTTAAACTGCCAAAAAAATGAAATGCAAACTGGGCGAACGAAGAGAAATGGCAAACATTTATATAAATAACACCATCGACTCCAATTAAAGCAGTTTGCTCGATGGGTTGAGTGGCAGGGGCAGGGGCAGGATTGTTGTGGAAGGAACTTTCTGTTGTGGGAGAAGCTGCTCCGTTGTCTGTGCGTGATAAAAACCACAAAACGAATTTTTGTTTATGTGCCAGCCAAAGTGTGTGTGTGTGTGTGTAATAAAAATGCAAAACAAAAGCGTTCAAATATGTTTGTGTTCTTTTTTTTGCTGCTCCTACGAACACCCAAGGGTTGCCGGCGTGGGCGTGGCACTTGCAGCGCTAAAAGGGGCGCGGTGCGGTGGGTTGGAGGAGGCGGGGGGCAGGAACTGGGACAACCAAACCACTTCCAAATGTCATTCGCAGGCGAAGCAATGACGTACCGATGAGAAAACCCGGAATCGGGGACTGCAGGAAGACTGAATCGCACAGAGATAAAGTTATTGGAGGGGTGGTATCCGAAGTGGCGTTACACTTTAATGGGATGAAAGGATAATTTACTAAAATATGAACTACAAGGTTTCATAATATGAAGTCATAAGTGAAAAGGTTTGTAATTTTTTAAGGTAATTTTATCCAATATTTTAAGAGCTCTTTCTTTGAAACATTAACATCGAAAAATGTATTATTTGGATAACCGTTTTGTATAAATTTATAAAAAGAAATAAATGATATTTTCAACATGTTACAATTTTGATATCCATGAGCACATAATTTAAATTATGATATAAATTTTAAATTATATTCAGATCAATTTTGTAAGCCACAATTTTGAAAAGCTAAATAAATATATGTTTTGCTGTAATAAACTGAAAGTTTAACATTCTCTACAGGTACTAACTTCATCACACAAACACAAGCCTTAAATTCTTAACACTACAAGGAAGCTGACCTCTTCCGCTCGGAGCTCGAAGCTCCCCAACTTTTGATTATCTTTCCACTGCAATCACATACTCCACATACCCAACTTCCTTGCAGGGCTATATGGTATATGCAAAACGCTGAAAAGAACGAGAGCGGCCAACAAGAAATGTTGCAGCAACATTTGGCAGCAAGTGGCGGGCGAGTCGAGGAAATAATAATTTATGCATGCGTTGTGGTAGCTCGATGGCGATGTTGGCGAGGGGTTTTCTGCGGGGCATGCACCCCAGAAACCGCAAAATGTTTCGCCTTGTTGTTGCAGTTGTTGGCTGCGCGCAAAAAAGTGAATCTGAGCTGCAGGCGCTGCTGCTTTTGCTGCAACCGGAAAGCGGAAATTGTGGCCAGTTTCCCCTCGACTCAGCTCCCTCGACTTCATCCTCAATCCATTAAACCACATAGCTCCCACCGCTCTCCAGCACTCAAGGATTTATGATCGGGCCGCCGTTTAAGTCGCTCCAATCTGCCGGCACTTCCTTCATTTTAATACGCTCACTCGATGGTGGCTTTTTGTCGCATGCAAATCGCCTCCGAATAAAACCATTTGCAATTAAATGCCTTCTATTTGCAAATTTGCCAGGCATCGTTTTCCCAAAAAAAAATCGTGACCAACTGATGCTAACCTCCTTAAAATCTGAACGAATTTAAGACTTAGCTTGGATTGGTTCCACAAATAAATAATCAAAAATTAAAAATAATAACAATACTACGTTATATAAAAATAATCCTACGAACTACTTTGATTTACTTTTTAAATATCCCATGAATTTGCTTTTAATTCTTGAGTTCAGCTACAACACAATAGCGAATGATTTTCCTAATAAAGAAATCGAAATCCACAAATATTAAATAATATTTTGTGGTGCAATTTACAACCCCTTCTTGTGTTTTTTATACCATACAATACGCACTGTTTGACTGCCGGAAAAACTGTACCCCCATCATCGAAAATTTAGAGCCCGCACAAAGCAATCTGCTAAAAGAGAAAACGCTCCGGAAATTACAGAAAAAATTGGAAACGAAAATCAAACATATGAATTTAATTGCCTAAACAATTCTAATCAAGCTGTGAGGCCATCAAAGCCATCAAAAGGACACAAAAGGACGAAAATTGCTGATTGCATTTAATAAAAATATAATGTTGCCGCAATAGAATCGAACATTGAACCACGAATATCCACCACCGATCTGGCGAAAAACACAAATCGAGAACATATATGTATGGGAGGAAAAATGGCGAACGACCGGGCATCAAAATAGAATCAAATCGAGCCAGAAAATGAATGCGAAACGCAGAACTCACGACGACAATGCGAACTTAATTTCTGTCATAGAAAGCATGAAAAGGAGCAGCAGTCAGAATGGCAGGGAAATTGACATATTGACAGCCGGACAAAAAGTACACCCGAAAAGAAAAGTGGGAGGAGATTGGGAAGGCCATGCCGCACTGCAGTTTGATGGCGGCGTCAAAAATAAACAAACATTGCGACGGCAATAAAATATCAAAACAAGCCAAGAGCAGCGGGTTTGAAGGTGGAGGAGGAGAAGGTGGTGCCACTGCGGCTTAATTGAGGCAACAGAAGGCCGTAGAAAAATCCAATCAAAACGCAATGAAAACAAGGATCAAGGAGGGGACACTGCCTCACATTGTTTCGGACAGCTGTTAACCTCAACTCGGTGTGTTGATGTTATCCTGGCAAATAATCAAACTCGCACACACACACACAGAAGAACACACCAAACAAGCCAACGAGGACCTTGTCAAGTAGACATGTAAGCGATACAGATGGAGATACTAGCCTTGATACAGACCAGGACAATTGCGGCACGAATCCCGGCAGAATCCTCTCAAGGCTGCAGCCTTCCCAGTTCCACATCCACTTTCACATCCATTTGCAGTTGCATTTGCAGTTGGCTAGAGTCAGTGGAGCGTGTGGCATCCACCCCTGGTGGAAGGTACCCCTGACCTAATCCAATTTTCAGGCACAACAGATAAATCCTGTTTTTGTTTTCGCTTACCGATTCGGTGGCATTATTAAAGCCGATAAAAGAAAACAACCAGACGATAAGTATTTATTTAAATTGAATATTCCACTTAGGGCCAGAGTTTGCAAATCTAAAGTAAAGATGAGGTTACCCATTGATTTTGGTCAGGATAATGTACTTATCTAGATCAAAAAATATTTAAAACAGATATTACTCTCATTTCCAATCTAAAAGTCTACGAATATGAGTTATGTATCCGTACATCTTTTGAAATTTTAAAGTTGTTTGATTTATTCTACCGTTAAACTCAATTCAAAAGGAGGTTTTTATCTGGCGCCACACAAACCACGAAATCCCCCCCAAAGCCTTTAAGCTATTAATAAAGACATATCCCCCCTTCTCGCACCCAGGAATAATGACTTTCTCCTCTCAACTAATTTTATGGTTTGCCCATCAAGTAAATCCATGAACACCCCGAACTGAACTACACCAGGCCAATCAAACCTCATGACCTCCCACTCTCATAAAAGCCGCCAAATGTTTGGCGTATAAAAACAAATAAGACAAAGCACACATAAACCACGCCCCCGACGCCCCCAAGATGATCAACACAGGGAAATTTGTTGGCGTGTTATGTAAATTGCACACAAGAGGAAAAACAGGCCTGGATGGATACATTATGTAAATAAAAGAAATAATAAGCTCACACGGTTCCAGAAGCGAAGGGCAAGGCGAATTGCGACCGTGTATGTTTATTATTTATTTTATGATGCGTTTATGACATTTTGGGTTGGGATGCCCGCACTTTAAGGATGTGTTGCTAGAAATTGACGTCTTTGTCGCTTTGACTTTTATTTTATATTAAACATTCGGTATTTAAGATGGCACTGCCTCCTTTTTCCTTTACCAATGTGTAAAAGAAAAATGCGGAAACAATTTGTAAGGTTTTGTTTTGGGGTTTTAATTTTGGAGGTAATAAAATTAATTTTTTACTGACTCCTTAACTCTATATATGTTTAAATTTGTGACTTAAAATTTTTCAAATACCTTCACATTTATCAAGTAGGCTGCTTTTTGATCTGGTCAAACTTCATTTATAATTTATTTGTAGTTCAGTCACACTTAATTGTTTTATACAAGAAGTTTATAAAAGGCTTATTTTTCATTCAAGTAGACGCAAGCTCAAAATTATTAAACTTTAGTTAAGAGAACGTGGATTTTCCAAATTATACCAATACCTTTCTAGGAAACGCGAATATGATGCACATCCTTCGAACTTACTTCCCCAAATGGTGTCGCCCACGAGCAGATCGTCATTCGCAATTTAACATTTTGCGGCATCTGCAGACGAACAATCCAAATACCGCATTGGAGGCCACTAAGCAGAGTGAGCAAGTACTTCCAAAATGCAGATTTATGCAGTATCGCCGGGAAAATGAGCATATCAAGAGATTGGGAATGGTTTCCGAGGATGGCAGCAAGATGGTGGAGCTATCGAGTCTCACCTGTGCCGCTCCCAACATGATGGACTTCATCAACCAGAGATATTGTATGGACAGTCTGCTGGACAGTGTGCACTTTATGAATGTCGAGGAAGTGGATGATGTGAATCTCCACCTCCTGCCGCCCATCGATTCGCCGGGAAAGATCATCGGCGTCGATTGCAACTATAGGGATAGCTGTGACGAACAGCACATCTCCATTCCAAAGAAACCCAGCTTTCATGTCAAGTTCGCCACATCGATCACTGGGGCTCTGGATAACATAAAGGCTCACAGTTCGGTAAAACGCATCGATTATGGTTGCCAATTGGCCGTGGTCATGGGCAAAAAGTGCCGGGAAGTCTCCCCCAAGGAGGCACTGAATCACGTCTTCGGATTCATGGTGGTTCAGGACATTGTTGCCCGGGATTGGAATACCCTGTTTGGTGGTCACTCGATGGACACTTTCTTGCCTTTGGGTCCTACGATTGTGCATAGGTGCCATGTGCCTGACATAAACAATTTGTGGATCAAGACGATCGTCAACGGGGAGGAACGCCAGACGGGAAACACTAGAAATATGATATTCAAGGTCGACTTCCTCATCCACCGCCTGTCCCAATACCTAACTCTCTGTCCGGGCGATATTATACTCACGGGAACGCCTGCCGGAGTGGGTGCCTATCGCCAACCGTCGAGCTTTTTGAAGCCCGGCGATCTCATCGAGAGCGAAATTCAAAATTTAGGCAAACTGTGCAATAATGTCGTAAATCCTTATTCCTAACTAATGTAGTTTTCTTAAAACGTATTTCATATTAATTAAAGGAATCTCGATATCTTGAATATACTTAAAAAATTCGAGAAATATTAACATTAAATTAACATTTTTAAATATTGCTGCTAATGAAATAAGAGGACTTTCCTAAAACTGCGTGTTAAATTAGCTGGAATCAGTACAAGTCTCATGAAATCCATATGTGTCCCCGAATTTGCCACAAATTCCGGCATCCCCATCATTGGCCAATAAATTCGAGCTGATGCCAAGCCAAGCAAGAAGGCTGATAACCATGTCAAAAGGAAGCTTCTGTTGAAATCCTAATATGCAACGCGGGAGTGATGGCAGCGGGAGAAATCATTTTGTAATATAATTTGTTTGCCTCGATGGTTTGCTGGAAAAAGGGAAAGGGGCGGCCACGAAGATTGGGTGATGGCTACACTTTTATGATACGCCCAAGCATAATCAACATTATCCTCAGAGAGTCACAAGGCGCAAACAGGGCGCCTACAAAGGAGGCAAAGGGGGGAATCCCGCTGCGAAAGCCACGGCGCATTATCATCTCATTGCACAGGACTTAATCCTGCGGCAAGTTATTAAAGCGTAACGCGTTTCGCTCTTGTCCTTTTGCCAAAGTCCCTGCTCCGGCTTCGGCTCCTGCTCCTGCTCCCTCGGATCCCCGGATCCTTGGAGCCTTGAATCCAGCTCCCTTTTTATTGTTCGCGCTGCGCTTAACTTGTTTCGCATTGAAGGCAAGGACGAAGGGTAGGAATTCGGGTCGGTAGGCGACGCCGCCTTAATGCTAAATGATCCAATATCCTGTTTCCTGCATTTGTGCTCTGCAGCAGCGTTAAAAGGTCCTTTGTGGCCTCCGCTCAGCCTCCGTTCGCCATTATTTGCCTTGGCCAACTTAAAGATGTTTTCCCTCAGAGCCAACTTCTCCATCTCCATCTCCATCGCCTTCTCCCGCACAATTATTTGCTTAGCAAAAAAAAAAAAAAGGAAGATGGAATCGGCGGAAAATGTAGCGCGGGGCACATAATTTTGTATCTTTTCTTTGCGCACGGCAACTTAAATAGCAGAATGTAAAGTTTTTAATTATGCAACTCAACGCTGACGTTGTCGCATTGTGTGCAGAGTGGGCCTTCTTTCTAGTGAGCTGGCCAAAAACTTAAAATACACATAATTAGCCATAGTACTGAGGATAGTTTTATTTTATTCCCGTTTGCTTAGCGACAAAATTTCGCCCAACTCCTCTTATACTATGAAGTGTGTATCTTTGGGATATCCTTCGGACTTAGTTCACTTCCCCTCTATTTTAGAGAAAAAAACTAGGCCGTCTTCTTTCCGAAAGTTTCTATTTAGTTTGGCGTTAACAAAGGCGTTTAATTAAAGGAAAATATAAATAATTTTAAAGTAACTAAATTGCATTTAACTAGAGTAGAATGTATGTAAATCAAAACTACAAGGTTAACTCAAAATATATCCGGCAAGCCATTCCTAAGCTATCAATCGTAAAACTAATATTCTAGAACTCATAATTGCATCACTACACTACAATTTCAGAGAAAGTTAAGTAACACAAATTCGTTTTAGTTATCCGAATAATGTTGTCAAGATCAGGTACCAGTGCAGTATTTACATAAACCATTCTTTTATTAAATTTTACTTTTATATGTGCGCTTTACAGCCCTTCGTCCTTTGACCTTAGCCAGCTTTCGCTCGGTCGCCACCAATGCAGCTAAAGGAGCCCTCAAAATCAAAGGGCAAGGACATCTTTGCAAAACTCAACTGGGAACCCCACCAGAGGAGTGGGTCAAAGGACCAATTGGCGTGGGCATTATAACATATTTGTGCTCCGGGGACTTCTGTGCCTTGAGGCACGAGCAAAGCGGTTTGACTTTTGGAATTATGGAAGACGGATATAGCACTGGACTAACCATTGGTGTTATAACCGCTTTCGCTCTGATAAAACTTGTTCCCGTAATAGCCAAGTGGACTGATGGCGAGATCAAGGTGAGTAAACAAATAAAAAAACTAAAATTGTGGATTATATTGACTCCTAAAATAAAGATTTAAAAAATTTTTATACTTTCAAGATGATTGTAAAAACTTTTCTAATAATTTCCCAATATCACAGAAAATCGAATCTGGCATCAAGGGGAGTAGCATGAAAAAACTAAAGGTAATGTCTATTTCGTCTTCGAAGGAGATGCAGACTCTCACCAGGCAAAACTTGGATCGGAGTTCTCTGCGTGAAAAATCCTACTAAATGCTTTAATTTTCGTATTTAAAAAAAAACACATATAAATCTGTAAAAAAATAAATTAAAAATATCGTGTGAAAAAAATCTTCCCTTAGATCTAAATATATATCTATCCATTGACTACAAAAAAGTGTTGACCTGCTTACACAGTTTTTACGTAGTTTCTTTGTTCTTTTTTAATTTGTGAAGAGAGAACCAACTTATTGCCACCTTCCCTGCCTTGCTAAATCTACAGTAATCATTTAATGTTAAATTTGTCAAAGAATTTGGCCTTTAAGAGTCGTGGCCTAAAAATAGCACTGCCTTATGTTTTCACATAAAGCATTTGATATTCTCGAGAATGACATTGAGATTAGAAGAGGTACCTTTTATCGTCAACCGAAACCCACTTTTTAGGCGAAAGCTAGGTTCTGGATGGGGGGCAAACACATAAAATGTAACATGTCGTAATATTCACCACAAGTCCCGCCGACAAAAGAGAAGAAACAACCCGAAGTCAGAACATGCCAAAGAACATGGCATTGAAAGCTGTTGCCAAACAAAATAAGGCAACCGACCAGGAAGAGGCGGCAACAATGAACGGATGCCAAAGAGCGCAAAAAGAAAACAAATTTTCCTCTCGTTTTTCCTCTGGCACGACATAATCTTTTTAACAATTTGTATGGGGGGCTCGGGCGGTGTGGATATGACACATATACCAACCATATAGCATATCCCATATCCCCGGCAAAGTCAATGCCGAAGTATGCAGAAATTTGTTTTGTTTTTTCGGCTCCTTTTTTTTCTGCTTTGTTGTACATAATCCTTGAGAGGTGTGACATTTGTATGTATAAATTTCAACTTTGATCCGCAAAGGATAACCCTCGGGTGGCCAAAGCCAATTGCCAGGCACGAAATCTAAATAAACACACACACAGGGCACACACAAAAACGGGAAAGAAAACGAGTCTCAAAGAAAAATGTGGCCACGTTTTGTGTGCTCGAGATCTGTGGGAGAACTCCTCGAGTTTCTGAGTTCTGGCTCCTCCACACTTAGGTTGTCAAAATCAGCACAGGATTCCTACACTCCGGGTATAAATGTGGGAAAATGTTATTTTCTTTTCATTTAACTGTCATGTATTTTGCATACACAAAAGCCAGCTCCTGTCGGTGCCAAATTGAATGGCCCCGAAGAGAAAGGCTCCCTGCTTTGTTTACTTTGCACTTTCTTGCGTAGGTGTTGTGACATTTGACCGCCGCCGTCTGCGAAACATCAAAAGAAAATTGTGCTTGTTTTTATTCTCGTTTTTAGGGGAAATTAATCACACCTTTTTGGGCATTCAAATGAACAAATTGACACAATGAGAAATTGAATTTCTGACATGACCAAAGAGCTCGCTTTGACAAAGTAAAAAATAAATTGGACAAAGTGGTAGTAGTGGTCAATTGGCCATCTCGTTATGATTTTATAAAGAAATTTTATACTTTTATTGGAAATAGGTATATGGCATTGTTTTTGACAGAATAATTACACAATTTATAGATGAACAGTTCAATTTTAAGTCTTTATTCTTAAAATCATAGAATTTCGTGTTATAAGGTCGTCGAAATCCACCCTTTGTTTGCCTAAGTACTTTAATTTTCCAACTAAAGCATTTACTCACAGTGTGACTCCTGCTTATCCCATCTTGATATGAATAACTTTTAAAAGTACCTAAGTGATCTCTAATGGATTTAAGCCCACGCAGTCTCCCTCTGTGACAGCCATTAAATAAAATAAAATTCCAAAAGCAACCCAAGCCCATCGCGTGCCTTTTCCCTATAACCCGAACCCTGTGGAAAACTCTTGTAGGGAAATCCTCTAACGCCCGATAATTATGTAGAATATTTCCTGCGATAATTGCTTGATTTGCACAATGTGTGTTGATGTTTTCATAATGGATGCTTTCGGGGCATAAATTACAAGTTGCAAAGGGGAAGGACAGTTCTTTCTACGGCTGGCATGTGGTGAACAAATGTTGCATACAGCCCAGAGTCGAGTGGCAGATTGATAAGAGCTCTGTTCGTTGGGATTCAGAGTCTGCAAGGGGGAGAATTAACACATTTGCGTTCGATCGGGATAATGATGATGCTGGGGTGCTTACCATAACCCTAAGCCAGGATCAGGGTGGTTTTTCCCCTCCCCTTCCGAGTTTTTCCATAGGGTGTGCCAAACAGTGGCAGCTGCCGTTGCGCAGTTATGGAAAACCCATTTCCCTCAACGCATGCGTCAATCTAGATTTATGTTCGGATGCACTTTAATAATTTTCCAGTCGGCATTAACTGCTGTATCCTTTTGTGCCCCGCATGGACTGAAAAGTCCACTTTGTTTTCTTTTTCAAGTGCATCAAGTACGAAATGCATTGACCCTGTCAATTCTAGAGCATTTGCAATTATTCTGATAAAGGAATTTCCCAATAACAGATCGTAATCAAGCTACCTTATGAGGGTGGACTGTCCTGCAATGTCAGCTGGCCAGTTGCGCTCAATGAGCCAGCTCAATTTCGATTTGTCCAGCATTTCCTGTACATAAATTGGATCGGATCTGTCCCATAATGTGTGCCCAAAAGATTAGAGTCCTTATGGGCAGTAATAATTTGGAAAACTAATGTGATAGGCGTCTGGTTGAAACTACTATGGGAAAATTGCATAAAAAGAAACAAGTAGTTGACCCATTAAAATAAATTGCATGTGATATATTGTTAGATGTCCGACAAAACTAAATTCCCACCAAAAAAAAAACAATTTACATATTTAGTATTAATACAAAATAATCCAATTATATTTAAAATGATTTATAAATTCACAGACCTGTTGAAACTAAATACTCCACACAAAGTTTACACCCAACCAAGCCACTGCAGCCAGTTGAGTGCGTCAAAGTCCATTTAATCAGTAATTAACTTCAGTCAACAAATCAAAGTAAAGCTGAACCAGTGACTTCGATTTTAATTGCCTTAACCCTTCGTCATTCGCACCAGAAGCCCTCGCTAAACATTGTTGGCTGGATGGAAAAAAAAAATAGTGCTAAGACCTAAGCTTACTTAATGTGACCACTTTGAGCGGCGACGAGTTGCCTACTTAGCGGACATCGGGGAATACTATATACATATATAGAGCTCGGAAAGGGGAGTGACAGCGATAGGAGGAGCACTCAGTAATCGGCTTAGGGCAATAAATTGTTCATGGCCCGGCTGCAATTTCAGCTTCGCTCTCAAACTTTTACAAAATGCCCAACAAAATGCAGCGTTTTTGTCATTCTTTTCATACTTCTTTGGTTCTCCTATTATGGTTTATGTTTTTTTCTTTTCACAATTCACCACAATGATTAATCACCCGAAGGAAGGCGTTTTCCCTTCCGTCCTGTTGGTAATATAATATTTGTCATAGTTCATAATTTAGATATTTTTCGTATCCAGAGGGGTTGAACAAAGCCAGGCCAAAAAAAAAAGGAAATAATAAAATGTTCCAGTCTGGTAAAAAAACATCAACTGCATATGTTGCACACAGTTCAAGTGCAGTCGAGATGGTTTTCCCGGGGGGTGGGAAATTGGGGGTCTGAGGGTGCCGATGAGGTTGAGTTTGTTTGCGCACACTTTGTGTACAGTTGAGGGGTGACCACGGTGATATATCCTGCTATATTTGCCCAGTATCACTATCGATGTATCGAGGTTTTTTGTTTGCCCAGAGGGTTGATTCAATGCGGAACTGTCGCACTCACGGTTGTGCAGGTCAAGTTTAGTAGGTGTTTCCCGGAGCATTTGTGGTTGCATTGAACGCGGTTAACCAAAGGGGTTGTGGTGCTGCTGATTAAATCCAGGGAGGGAAGCAAATAGAGCACAGAAGGATAAGTAGTTTGGAGTTAAAAAGGAGTCAAGGCCCAAGAATAATAAATACAGACACTTGGTTGAGATTGTCACATCGTGTTATTGTTGATTAACATTGAAAACTGGGGGTGTGATTCCTCTTGAGAACATTTCTGTAAATATGTATATCTTTGTTATTACATTTTTAGTTTAAATCTTAAAATTTTTAAATTTATTGGAATCCATTCTACCCCTTCCATTATTATGCATCAAAGGTGATTTTTACACCTTGGATTAGAGAATCAGAGAAGTCATCGAGGATGCAGGCTTTGGCCACACACAAAGCCAATTTCTTGGACAAAGGTGAATTTTGCTCGGCCAGGATAATAGGTGGATAATTTATTAGCCATCGACCAGCATCGAGTATCGAATGTTAGATGACAACTGCAAAACTGCAACCAGATTGCCCAGATAGAGGATCGTGTGTGTGCATGCGGGCTCAACTCGGATGGGAGATTGCCCGAAATTATACATAGGATGCCAAAAAAACGGACAAAGGACGAGTGTTTAGGGTAAACACAAAGGCGACCATAATACAATCATAATTGCATTTTTACAACAACCAGGGGAGAGTGTGCCGGATTTTGTACACCCAACTTCGGATATTGACAGTTCACACCAAGGACATTCTTTGAGTCCTAAGCACCCAACACAAAACACACGAACCGAGGCGAAATTAAATTTTTATCTAATATAAACTCGCAGCAGGCACTCGTCCCTTTTTCGCTCTGTTGTTCAGATAGTCCCTTTATTTTTTTTTTTTTGCACAGCTATATCAGTGGCTCAAGGACATTCCAGGAAACGACAAGGCACCCATACGCTGTTAGTTTTCACACCAATTCCCGGAGGATGCACACAGACCCGGCCAATGGCCTTCGGTGGAACATTAATTTGACTTATCCCCAGGACAACTGGATAGCGGCAAGGACACGCACTCGGTTGGAAAAGTGCAATTAACGTCAAACAATAGCGACTTTTGTCAGCTTTGGACACACACGCGAGTGGGCAAGGATACACAGACCATTAGCCATCATCAGCAGGACCCAAGGCCAAGGACCTTGTGCATAATTAGCCGGCACTTCGAATGGGTTGCATGTCCTTCGGGGCAAAGTCAAGGTCCAATTACACAATGCCTTCGGGACACACAAGGCGCAGCAACCTTGAGTCATAATTGAGGTCCTGCAGGATAATGAGTGCTGCTGCAGCACTCCGCTTGACTTGCTCGCCTTTTTCGCTGAAAACACGCGCCGCGCATGCGCAGAATCGAGCCCTAAGGCGAACGCAAGGCGTGCGCAGATAATAAACACATTTAACTTATCCTCAAGGTCAGCTCAAGGTCCTAGCAGGTCCCTGAATGCGCTTAATGATTGTCCATAAAATAAAAATTGAGACGTAATGCGTTTTTCCAAAGGTTAAAAGCCTGCCGAGTTCTGGGATCCATTAAAGAGTATCTCTTAGATAAATATATTCATTGAGTGACACTTGAAGGACATATGAGCTAGATGAACACACCTTCTGAGTTTTATTGTAGCCATAATACATCTTGCCCACGCGCTATTGAAAGCATTAAAGGTTTCTACGAAAATCATAGACATTTTATAACGATATATAATTCTCAATGAGTTCAGAGGATTTCTCAAACATATTTCTCACGGTAAGAATTTTCCTTTAAGATTTCCTTAAAACGATTAAACACAGAATATTCCCAATTCATAAAAATGTGGGATGGATTTTGAGGTTATAAACATGGAAAATCTGTCTTTAAAGACCGAAAGATCATACATTACACACTATAACCCAACTGGACTTACAAAACCCATAACTTTGACAATTTTAACCTGATTCCAAAGTGGCATACCTCTAAGCGTTTGTAATCCCATCCTTGATAAAACTGCATTCAAAATTTTTCATTTCCCAATGGTCAAAATTTTGACCCCTGTTTATGTCAGATTTTTCCGAGTTTTCATGGTTTTCTCATAGTGACCAAATCTGGACTTCCAAACATAACATTGCCAGTTTCAATCTGATTCCAAAAATGTTTATCATTAAAAAAGAGTTATTTGTGTTAGAATAGTGTACCCATTGGAACTCAGAGCTTCCTCCAACTAACAACAATCATGAAGTTCTTCTGTCAATTACCTTGCATTCAAGCCAAGTCCCAAGTCGTGAAATGCATCTTTGCTTTGTCCTTGCAAGTCGCCCACGGAATCACATGGGAGACCGATCTGGAGCCTCGGACTTGAGTCGAGAAGTGCACTTATGTCAATGCCGCATTAAATAACTAAATCAAGCTCAAACATGGGCTCCACAACGAGATTGTCTCACCAAGATGCAGAAAATACGGTGGCACTTGGATGGGATTGAAGGGGAGGAAAGGGGTTATGCGCTCAAAGGGCGACAAACATCGGAGGCTGCGGCGACCCAAAGTGGATGCCAAATAACCATAATGGTGTTTATCCACAAGTTCATTTCGCTGTTTAAACATGCCTCCGAATTCAGCCCCGACACAATAAACAAGCCAACTGGATGCGAGATGCCATCGGCCATCGGCGGCGCCCCAACAATTTTCGGTGTGTGTTTTTTATTCCATTTGCGCTTGGACCCTCTGGGGCATAGACGTCGATGACTCTGGATCCGATGGATGGATATGGATGGATGCTGGATGGGATGTGGGAGCGAGAGCGGGGGGTTGAGATGGGATAGCCTGAGTTGGAAGCAGATTGAACCGACCACTCCACTGCAAACGCGGTAGCCACTCACGAATATCGCCATCGAAGTGCATTGCGCTGTTATTTTAACGATTATGCTGATGAGCAGCGATGGCCAAGCGATGGCGACGCGGGCGATGATCCATCAGAGTTCTGGACATGGAAATGCAATTTGTGTAATTTATGCCGATGCTCAGCGAACGCAACCAGATACCCAGTGTGTGTGTGCCTCCGATTAGCCAGGCGATCCGCCAGATACAAAATGTTCGGCTATCGCAGATGCAGGCAGACCCAAAAGCCACTTGTCTGCCTCTTTGTTGTTGCTCCACCTGAAAACGATCCCCGCTTTTGATTTATGATTTCAACAACACAGAAATTAAAAGCCTTTCGGGTTTTTAGCGTTTTGGGATGCTGTCTCTGGCTGGGACTGACCTGCAGCAAATGTTGTCATCGGTAGATGGCCCCAAATGCCATCATCAATTAATAAAATTCCTCTAATTCCTCTTCTTTTGGGAGCCCGTCCGTCCATCCAGAGAGCACATCAATCAGCTTATCATATCACTCCGGCTGAGTAGACAGTTTAAATGTCAATTAGAGGTAGGGCTAGTCTAGCTGCGGATCATTAAATATAAATTATGAGGGTCTTGAACTGGTCCGAAGCTATAAGCCAGTAAGACGGTAGCTGCTTGCCCAAAGGCTGGGACAACTTTCGGGAAAATCTCTGGGAGAATCAATCAGAATTATGGTAAGTAGCCAGACGACTTACCTGCTGAGAAATCTTTACTTCACTCACCATCAAACTCTTTTCTCACACAGCAAAAAAAATCACGTAAATGGTAAAAAATTCAGTGTTTTATCATATCTAAATGATTACTTCGAAACTTTATCTATACACTATTTTTACTATTAAATTTTAAATTATGAAAAAATTGTAAAAATATCTACCATATATTATGTCTCCTTTAATATTTTTCCCTGTGCAGTGACACGTAACTCGCAGTGGCTTCTGCTCCCATCGAAGAGCGGAATTTACTATTTGGCAATATTTTTGCTTTATGAGTGCATCAAGGATATATGCGGGCAGGAAGGACGTGGCGCAACCTTCGACTGAGTTGTGTTGACTCGGCGACAAATCGTTGCCAACTCGAGCGTTCCGGCCAAAAAGCAAATCAGAGCAGTAAAATCTCAACTGCAGCGAAGAGTGAGCGAGGGAAGGCAATAGCATTTCAATGACGTTAATAAATGACCGGAAGGACATTGTATGGCATGCCATGGCGTGGCAATAAACAAACAAAAGCAGAAGAAAAAGGACCGGCCAACAAGAGCTGGGACCTGTTCGCCACTGTCCTGTCCAGTTTTCGGTTGCTGGAATCCTGGAGTTGTGGATACCAGCTCATGGACCAGGTCCTGTTGCATTTTTGGCCAGCCGGAAGTTTACTGCAGCGTCTGGCACCCTTTTCTCCTTTTCTGTTTGTTGTTCACTCCCGGATTGTTCCGCTTTTTGTTGCCTTTTGCCGCTGCTAAAATTTCATTTCACTGCGAATTTTTCACAGGATGGTTGTCGGTGGAATAGGAAAAAGGCAGCTGCTTTTCTACAGGATGCCGCTTAGGTGTGGGAACCGAAATCGCCTTTCTTGGCTGGCAAAAATCAATCGCAGTTAGTCGGAAGTACTTGCGCACTTTGCGCTGAGCATTTTACGCAATGATTAATTGCCATCCTTGTTAGTGCAAGGATGCCATCAGAAGGAAGTGAGTTTGGCTGCTCAGGGAATCGGAAAAAGATCTAAAGGAGCTGAGAAGTTTTGTCTGGGAAATGGATGCTTTAAATAGAATTTAATTTTCTTCATGAAAAGAAGAAACGACTTGAAAAAATTCATTAATATATCAGTTGCTTAAATTTAACCATTGATTTTACTTATTTATTGTATACATTTAAAAAATCTTCGAGGAAATATTGCTATTTAAATTATTAAATATAATCCATCAAAATTATTATTTTTTTTTATATGACTTATAGGTCATTAAAAATTAAATTATTTATTTTTTTGATAAAATGGAAAATATCTGCTGATCGGTATTTATAGACAACCCAATAACTCATTGACAGTCATTGTGTAGGACAATTTGTAACTCGTAGAGCAAATTGTTGCCACAACCTACGCCACGCCAATCAAGTTTCAATCGAGCTGCAGAGGAAGCTCTATAAATTCCGGCTGGCCAATGTCATGGCAGTTGGACATAAGGACCGTCCGGAGGAGGGGTTGCGGAAAGGAAGGACAAGGGGTAGCAGCACATCCTGTTAATGGCAACAAACTACGTAATAATAATTGTCAATTGCCAACACGTACGATGATTACACATGTTCCAAAACGGCCAGCTGCAGACTTCAGACTTCTGGTTGCTTCTCCTCCTGAACGTTGGCTGCTGTAGAAGCCATTTAGCGTAATATGGGTAATATGTGAGACAGGCCCCTAAGTAGCCTTAAGGCCGGGATAACACAGGGCATTACAGGAGACACAGACACCGCCAAATGACAACGGCAACGACAACGAAAACGAAAACGACACCGATACCGATGCTGAGGAGTTTCCCGGTCGCAGTGCCCGGTAATCCCCAATTAAATTTTATTCTAAAGCAATTTGCCAAAATAGTTTTCCTTTCGGCAGAAAGATAAGCAAACAGCTCGCCGTTTCCCCATTCAATATTTATCTTTGCGCTTTGTGGGTTATTGTAAAAATTGTCAGGGGCGCGCTACCCGTAAATAGTCTCGTAAACATGGGGATTAGCCTTTGTGTCCCACCGACAGAGCCTTCCTTGAGTCCTGGCCAAAAGTGTCACTCACTCGAAAGACAAACATTGCCATTGGCCCGAAAGGAAGCGGATGTGTCGCAAGATTTTCCAATGGCCAAGATAACAATCGACATATTCTGGCAAGAATCACAATGTGTCGCTCACAATTGTATGCATGGCATTGATGGTCCTGCGATGCGAAATCCAATTGCACAGCTGCCTCGCCCGAGTAAATATGAAACAAATGCACAATTTCTGACTTTGGCTAGGTGTCCGCTTGGCTGAGGAATTCCCTGGAGATATGGTTGCTGAAAAATTGTCATGAAATTGGCCAACAATGAGCAACGAATGTCTTGTCCTCTAAGGAATCCGATTGTACTTCTGCGGCATTCGATCGGGGTTCGATTCCTATCACAGGTAGTCAACGGGTGTTCGGTTGATTCCCATCCGGTAGCATTGTGTCACGGGTCTAATAAGCGCATCTAATGTTTTGCGGAAGATCTATGTGGTGAGGATGACACAGGAAGTTGGCCGAGACAAATTCTAAGGAAGCTGCAGGGAATGCAATGGATTCCCAAAGGAACCATCTACAATTCGATTGTTTTTGGTATAAAGAAACACAAATGGTTCCTGTTTTGATTTATAGCTTATAAATGATAGTACTTCTTTGTACTTGATTTGTCATGAACTTCCGTTTCACATTTATTAACATTCGTTTAAATATTTAAATGCCTTATTTAATATTAAAATGTTTTTTGTTTTAAGGGAATAGTGTTCTTTTTCCTTGTGTTGATTCTACTTTTTCTAATAACGCCACATAATGACAATAACAATTTTTTTAAACAAATAAACACCAACCACAACGTCTTCCCATTGCACTAAATGTAGACCCATTATAGCAAGCGATGATGGGCTTGTTGATAATTTGAGATTTTATTAAAACTAGATTACGCCTAACCACAATCTTTAGACCTTCACCTAGACCCTCTAACCGTCCGCACTTAACAGCTCGGTAATCATCTCGAAAAGATCCAATTTGACAGCCACTCATCAAAGTGAGCAAAATTGTAACAATGAGAGAAAAAATCACTGCAATTATACGGAACGACTTCCCGAGGAGAAATAATAATGTGGGGAGCAGCACAGCGAGGGAACCAGTTCGAGAGTAATACTTTGCTTTAATTAATACATTTCTTGGAGGGGGAAAGACAAGGCCGAGATCTGAAAGGGACAATGCATCAGGATGATGATGATGATGGCTAGGCGACAGGTAAGCATAAGATCCCCGGACCCGCTACTTTAAAGGATAAGACACGCCTCGGAATCCCAGGTTGATGTCCGTTATTAAAAAAGGTAAAATGAAAACAGGTTTTAATGCAGGTCTAGAGCACACGCAAGCGATTACGGAAATTATGGGGTCAGAGCCAGGACACTGCGTGAAGGTATTTCCTCCCGATCCCGATCCCAAACCCGATCCTTATCAACTGCGTTTCTGACGTGTGCAGGTGCATTCCACCGAATGGGAAAGTGTTTACCCGCGCTCCCGTCACGCTGATGCAATTAAAATTGCCAAAATAGTGCACGATTCCAGCTCGGTGGCAAGCTGGAAAATATTTTCATCAAGCGAGCTGATCCACCGATAGCCAGGCCAACAGCCACTGGACAGCGGACAAGCTTGTTGCACTCAGACAAATAAATGTTTGCATTATTTTTATTTATCTTTAAACAAATAAATTATTTTGTTGATTATACTAGCATACATGCAGATATATTACTTTGAGTAATGAAAATTATCTACTTTTACTCACTCATATATTTCTTATTAACTTTTATTTTTCTTTATTGTACATTCTAATTTTTATGACTGTTCATCAAGAATGTACGAACCAGAATTAATTTTTGAATTAACTTAAGAATTGTGGTACGTTTTTAGACCTATTTATTAACATCTGTAAGTCTTTTTTTGTTTACTTTTTAATTAGTTTGCGTGGGTATTTACCAGCACTTAGTTGGTATTAAATTAACCCAGAGTATGGTTTGTAAATTAAGCTGAAACGTGGCACACATATTTAACCCTCCTCTTGCAAGTGTTGCTTTTGGTTCAGAGCAGCAGCAGCCCCAATCCAAAACCGAATCCGAATCCGAATCCAAATCCAAGACAGCGACCATTCCGCTGATAACGGCATGAATAATGTGTCGGTGCACTGCTGCATTTGTCTCTGCCAACGGCAGCTCGGTTTTGGACTTGGTTTCGACTTGGCTTTGGCTTTGGATGCTGGCCAAGTCACATGCGGGTCATTGGCTCACAGACCTACGAAGGCCTTTGTTTTGCTTTGGGTTGCTTTGCTTTTAATTAAAAGAAACTTTGGCTCAGATAAGCCGGCGTAGATAGCCCCAAATGAAGCAGAGTGCCCGATTGACATTATCGGCGTTCTTTTCGGGTGGAGAATATTTAATAAACGTTATCATTGAAATACGAGCGAGGTCCGATCCGAAAAGTTTAATTTCCACCGGCAGGAGACATTATTAATGTGATTCTTGATAGTCCAAACAGGTTGTACTATCAGCCGCTAAACATGAGCTTTCCAAATTAAGTTTGTGTGGCGGCAGTTGGCTTGAAGATCGAATGGTAGCCAACGAGTGAAAACACGTGCAGTTATAAATATTAGTGTATTTAAGCCGATAAAAAAAAGTCTAGAAAGCCTAGAAAATCAAACCAAAGTCCATTTAATGTAAGAAAATTTAAATAAATTTTTTCAAGACCCCAAATCTTTTTTTTGTCTTGCAGCTATACAACGATTTGTACTAAATGAAAACTATGTCTGCCAAACATTTACTATACCTTTGGGAATTATATCTAAAGACCTGCTAATTACAACTTTCTATTTGTCTGAAAACACACGCAACTCAAAGAATACGTATCCTTAAAACCATTGCAAAAAAACAAAACCTTAGTCCTTGTTGTCGAAGCAGAGTTTCACCTGCTGAGATGAACAGAGTGTATGGACTGCAATTAAACTAATTGAGTGCCTGAATCTGAAATTCAAATCACAAGAGAACGCATCTTTCGGCAATCATTTTTGATGGATGATGATCCCCGACGAACGGCTGCAATGTCAAAGGATTTCCAACGAGAGGCAGACTAATGCCCACAAACATATATCAAAAAAACAAATATCGGCCCGTTCCGGCTGGCTGTCTGCCCGATGCCCAAAAATACAGAAGAAGGTCAGACAAAGGCAGGAACAAACGAGGAAATCCAGGTGCATTTACAAATTTGACGCCGCTGGCTTTCAGATAAAACCCAAAAACGCTCGAGTGCGAAGAATGAACCGAGTGAAAAGAAGATGCACAATGCCAGATAAATGCCTCGATGTGAGCGATGATGATGTTGGTCGGTCGACCACGGCTGCGGTTCCATAATGCAGAATGCACCTTGCCAACCAGAACCAGAACGAGAACCCCGAACCGAGAATCGAAAACCGAGCACCGAAAACCAAGGCCCAGAACCCAAAGCCCAAAAACCAGTCCAGCCGAGAGCCCGGCTAATGATTTCAAATGCTAATCGAGGCAGACGGGGCACGCGTTTTATACCTGCCTCATCGCCGCAAAAGGTTGGAGATGCGGATACCGATACAGTTGCCTTTCGATTCCCCTGAAAGGATGCAGGTGGAAACTGATTTCGAAGCGAAGTACATGAGAAAAGGGTCTTTTGTTTGTCTAAGGCGTGTGTGGCTGCGAATTAAGGGCGCCGCTAGCGCTGACCATACTATATCGACTTCTCGAAGACAAACCCCTATCAGAATTGCTTCAAACCACGATGGGAAAGGGCAGATAAAATTGCAGGGTAAAAACATGCATAAAAAAACAACTGAACTCATATGAACTTTGTGTTAAATCCACAGCTGATTTTATTGCTAAAACTGCAAACCTTTGTATTCAAAAAATTTTAAAAATAGTTGAAAATAAGAAATAAAATAAATAGAAACCAATTACATACTGTTCAAAAAATTGTACATAAAAAAACAGTTCTTGTTTTATTTGTGATTTTTTATGTAATTCTAGAAATGTTTGCTTTTATTCGAAAGGTAATATATATTTCAAATTAATTTAATGCATAAATGTATTATTAATTTTTCCTGGGCTTGTGCGGATTGAAAAGATATTTTCCTACTTTATAAACCCTATTTCTTTTAATAGCTTAATAACTTTGACACTTACTCATAGACACTCTGCAATTGCTCTTCTCTTCTGGCCTTTTTGAAACACTAATTGTCTGACACTCGGCGCGCTTTCGAAGTTGGCTTTTCAATTGCAGCTTTCTTTAGCCATTTCAGATGTCGTTTGTGTGAATTTATGCATAAAATATGAATATGTCTGGGCGAAAAGTTTATTGAAAACGTGTCTTCGGTACCCATTGCTCACCCAGTCGGCTTTTCACTTCGACTGCTCAACCCTCGGGTCTTGCATGCGTTATAAATCACGCAAAAGTTTCTCAGAAAGAGCCAACTTTACGCAGCACTAGCAGAAGTTTTATGTCATCAAGTTTGGCAGGCCACGCCCCTCTTCACCCATACTCTCCGCCCATTTTTGGTGGCGAAAGAAGGAAGGGAATACTTTCAAGTTTAATTTTTTACTTCTCGATGGCGGCGAAGCGATCATAGTCCAATGAGCAAATTGCACGTTGATTTGTTAGACTTGAATGCTGGGGACGACTTACTCCTGACTGCTTTTTGGTTCGGTTCAGAAACTTCCATTTCTAGAAACCTGGTCCGCCTTTGTGTCCTGTGATTAATGAGCCAAAACCGCCGAAAAAAAATTGGAAATTTACCTTGAGCTTAAGCATAAAACGCAGCTCAGAAACTTTGAACTTTTCGCTTTTGGCCTGAGAGTTTTTGCTCACCGGCTAAAAGTTATTAAAATCAACGAAGTCGGATCCTTAGTTCCCTGGGCGTATAATTAAGCCCTCCTGGCAAGAAGTTCAATACCAAATCAAAGTTAATCGGCCTCGTCTGCCTTTGAGTCGAAAGAAAAAGGTTGATGGCTTGCGTGACAAATGTCATTTGACTTTGAATTCCTTCAAATGCCACCAAAACGAGTCTAAACTTTGGATTTCGGTGCCCTAATGGGGCTGGGTATAATTTTCCAGCACGCATCCCCCCCCTCCTATCCTCTTTCTATATAATCGCCGGTGAGAAGTACACAACCAACTGACAATTGTTGGTAATTATGGGTTGCGCACAAACAAGACGAAATAAACCAAATCAAATACCATTTCATGGCATTTAAATGTAATTGGAGTTGGATTCGCCTTCCGAGAACAGTGATTAGCGGCTCGACTTGGTGTCCGAATGGGTTTGTTGTTAGGGAAAAAAATTGCAGACCATTTAGATTGGCATGCAGAACAGTTAGGATTGGGGTAATCAGTCTAACCTTAGAATCATTATAACCAAGGAGAATCGTTAACCTAGTCTGAATATCAAGATTATATAGTTCTGTGGAAAAATGGTGAGTTAAGTGCATGGATTTAAATTAAAAATATATTTTTGTATTCTATAAATAGTTTCAAGTATTTTTTTATGAGCTAACCATTTCTTGAAAATTAAAACACTTCCTCAAGTGAACGTTCAAATTATGTTTATGAATAAGTATTAAAATGCATTCTACAATAAGCTAAAAGCAAAGGCGTTTTAGTTCAGTATTAAATATAGTAATACAAATATTGAAGAACCCCCTAGTCGCCAGTTACTCAATTGCATCCATGAGTCATTCTGTTTACCCCTCAACAGATAAGTTTTATATCACGCAGTATAAACAACAAAAGCCTTTTTACAACTCAGCAGATAAGTTTATATTTCCCAGAATAAGCACCAAAAACATTCTATTTACAACAGTAAGCTGTTGTTGTTCGAACTTCCTAGGAAGTCAGATTTCTTTCGGCCAACTCCCGATTGGATTTCAATTTAACGACTCTTCCTCTGCATAAACCGATCTTCGAAGTCGCCACAAATCAAATAAAAGAAACCAAAGCTTTGAATGAAATCCAAGCTGCGCCACAAATATTTTGACAGCAAGAAAGAGATCTTCGATTTTCATAGCTCCTATCTATATGGGTTTTTCATCCGCTTTCGAAAGCCGGAAACTATAGAGTGCACATTTTAGGCGCACGAATAATTTAGGCGATTTTACGAGTATAAACTCGTAACATTCCGAGACTGAGTGGTGCCGTCCGCCCGCCTGTTTAGCATTTAAATGGTGGCCACATTTCCGCCCTCGAGGGAAAGCCAAAGCCTTGGTCAAACAACAATCGACTCGAGTGCGATCCGACGAAGAGTGCCAAAGAGTTGAACTTATTAACATTTAATTCGAAATCAAAGCAGTACTCGGTTGGCCCCGGGCCAAACTCATTACGGATGCGATTGCATTCTAGATCCTGACCGGTTGGGAGGAGAAGTCTTTTGTCGGCCGACGGAAGGTGACAAAATGGTTGCCTTGCATTTGGCAGGTGACCAGGTAATAGTTGGTCTCCCCCAAAAGACACTCCTTCATTAGCATTTCCAATGGGCTCAGTTCGGTTCGGTTCGGCTTGGTTCTCTCTCTTCTTTCCTGCAGCTAATGAAATTTAAACAGCCCTGAGCCGAACTGAGTCCCAAGTTGTCTTTTCGCCCAACCCAACCCAATGCAACCCGAGGTTCAATAGGTCGTCAGAATGTCTGAGGTTGGGTTTTCGGCTAGTCTTCTTTTTTTTTTTGGTGGGCTCCCGCTGACAGAATTCGTCTTTTTATGGGTCTTATGCAAATGTCGCACACGGGGACCAACAAAGGAATTATTTAATTTACGCTCCACAGCCAACTTCTCAGTCACTTCGCTTGATTCGCATTATAATTTACACGCATGTTAGGCGCTTGTCTTTTTCCATTTGTGGTTTTTACATAAGCGACAACATAAATATCATTCTTTGGCCCATTGGGGAACTCCTTTGTTTGCTGCCACAATGGGGAAAATTTGTTATTTGGCTGCGAAGAAGAGAAGTTGTGAAAAATTGTTATTGATTTGGGGGGGCTTTGTCTGAGCCCGATCTTTACGATCGTTTCGGGTAACGATCTTAGGAACTTGCTTTAAAGTAGCTTTTTGAGCTAACACCTCAAGAAAAACAAATTTTAATTCCATGAAATGATCGCCAGAACTCTTTTCTCCCCAACACCTCACACACGTTTTTCCACAGAAATTTTATTTCGTTTTGAATGTTCAGCTGTTGGTCTTCTCACCAAACAAAAGTTGGCTTAAATGAGGCTGTGGTGGGGCCCCGAGGACCTCCGGCTATCATCAGCTGCCGCCGCCCGATGTCGTCCTGTGACACATCAAAATAATCCTCGACAGCTTAATTATGTGCGCTCTCCTCTCTATCCCTATATGTGTGTGTGTATGTGTGGGAAACAATAACCCAGGAGCAAACACATCCTTTCTCTCATTATAACGCCGCATTTTTTTGTGTCTGAGTCTGAACCCAACGGAATGAAAGGATTTATGCGCAAAATGCCACCCGCAAGTGCCCGGAACAGCCATTCAGCTACCGAAAAAAAATTCCCTCACAGAGGCGGAGCTGAGTGCTGGATATTATGAATTTTCACAACGCTCGGCTGAGTGGCTTTAACGTCCTGGTAATTATTTGCCGCCGGCCCCCCAACAACAAACACATTGGGACCGAGACCCAAACTCAAAAAAAAAAATGTTTTAAATGACAACAATTTTCACTGGCGGCCGCAACTTTTAATGAGAAAAATTACCGCGTGAGGAATGAGCAGCACATACCAGAAATAAAAAAAAATGTAAATAATTCTTATCATTTTGGACTGTCAAATATCACACCACAACAAAGCCGCAAAGCAACCGCAGGCCGAAGGAACTAACACCTCGGCGCGCATCCTCTTATCTGGTTGGATACAAATTGTCGGGATCAGGACGAGAGCAGCATCCTTATCGCGCGGCTCGTTTATAAATAAATACATTTTTAAGACGACGGCGACATCTGCATACAGTCTTTGTGTTGCGTAGGTGTGTTGGACAAATGTTTGCCGAAGATTTACGCCGCCAGGCGGAAGTTTTCCTTCTCGGAGCTGGTGTTACATGCTAAACGCTCTTCCAGCTAATCCAAAGTGTGATAATTTTCAGTGTGTGACATTGACATTGGACGGTGTGTGAGTCGCGGGAGATAAGTTTCCAGTAACATATGTCGGTAATGATTGCGCTGAAGCTGAAGCTGATGGATGTCGCCGATGACGGGAAACCCAACCTCCGAGACGAGCTATGATAATGAGCTGGAGAAGTTGCCTCATCTAATTTGGTTTGGTGTGGGTTACTGCTCGTAATGCGGCAAGATAGTCGAAGTTTTGTTGTGGGAGTCAAATTCCTGGAGGAATCGCATAAAACCTGTCTTGAATTGACTATGAGCTACATAGTTTAGGTTTGGTATCAATGACAAACTACATGAATGAAAATGGTAATGGGAATTGGGTTTCTTTTAATGCAAAAATCATAGCTAATTTAGCTCAAACATAAATATTACTAAGAAAGTATAAATGATAGAAGAAATAAATGTCTGCAGAACCTAACAATAATTTTTTATTATTTTAAAAACTTTTCTTAAACGCGAAACTATACCAAATGTATTAATTTTGTATTTTATTATTTCTTTTTAGATATTTAGCATTACATTTTTTCAAACAGGAAGTAATACATAAATTACCGGCTTCTGTAGATTTACCCTTTGTATAACTTTCACCAGCTCAAAAAAAAAGGAATGCATTAGAAAATATATTTCCCAGGCCCGAACGCTAAAAAGACGTTAATAATCGACAAAGGCGCATAAACTCCCGATCCGATTCGTTACGCAACCCTATGAAGAAGGTCCTCAAGGCGGACTGATGGCGGCGTTATCACCTTTTAGGGACAATCAACCCAGGAGGTCCTGCCGCAGGACACTCCGTCGCTCCTCCGTGGGCTCGTTAAAATTTCATTCGTTTGCCCTTTCATTAGCGGAGCTGTGATAATTTTACCCAGAAGAAAAAAACGGAGAGACTCCCAAAGAGGAATCGAAGAACGGGCAAGAAGAGTCGGCGAATGGAACTGATCTCATCTGATCTGGTTTAAATATTACGGTGGCTGTCGGCATTTCAAAGGATCCGCGATCCATCGGGCGAGAGAGAGGCGCTGCCCTACAACACATTTTGATTAAGCATGAAGTCGTGTCTCGGCCGTGGGTCTTCGTCTATGGATCCCAGGGACTCTCTCTCTATGACCATTCCCTTTGTTTTTTTCCGCATTAAAATTCTTAATTTATTTCAGCCAGCATCGGGCGCGGTGATGAGCATCGGTCGAACTTGAGCAAACAGAACTCAAGTGCAGTCCGCGCATTAGGCACAGTCATTCTCACCGCCCTTGCCTTTAATTCATCCATCGAAAACTATTCCCCGAATCATGCTCACACTGTCTATTTGTGAATCTCCTTCGACACTTGGAAAAATAATTATTAAGAAATCGTATACAGTATCAAGAACTAAGAAAAATTGTTCAAATTCCTTATACAATTACACACCAACCTATATGAGTTAAAGGGAATTCTATTTTATAGTTTGATTTATTTAAACTCTTTTTAATAATATTCAATAATTTGAAATTCTATTTGGAAAGTATTAGTTTCAAAACAAAAATTTGAATCAATAAAAAAGTTAACAAAATAAAAAAAACTACATTTGGTGGCAAAGTGTAAACCTTTTTCCTCAGTGGAAACAGCTCTAGATTCAAGGAGATGGGTGTGAAGTCACATTTAACGTTCAAAGGTGTGTGTGGGCTGGATGCGTGAAGTGGGCGTGTCGGCGCCCTCTTCGCAACTGCAGCACTTGATTGTGCAATAAAAATGAAAGAGCAAGGAAGGGCATTGCAAATTGCTCGACTCCCCGCCCTTGAATTTTGCCTTGCCACAGCTGTGGGCCATTTGCCACGCTCTTCCATTTCGATTATTTATTTATGTTCGTGTCGCGATGCGGTTTCTGGATTTTTGGGAAGGTGCCAAGTCATCGACGATCGCTCAATTTGCTAAGCATCTGACGCCATATGGCGCCTGGCCAGAGTTCCGCTCTTAATAAGACAATAACAGATTTCTTGTAAATTATGCCAACGAGCGAGGGTGGCACCGCGTATGAAAAATGACTTGTTAAGGTGGCAGCATGGGTGCGCTGAAGTTTTCCAGGAACGTCTTTCGATTTAATTAAAAGGCACCACCACCCCAAAAGGGAAGTCTAAAATAATATCAAAGGAAAACACAACCTCAATGCAAAGCCATGAAAAGCTGCACGATGAAAGCCCAGACATGTGTTTGCCCAAGGCGTACACGCAGAAAATGCATTTTTTAGTATGAAAAATTTAGTTTACGAGGGTTGAAAAAACTATGATGGTCGAAAAGCGTTTTAAATCTCTTCAGGATTAAAAGAATATTTAATATATATTTTACTAAAAAGAAAGGAACATGTAAGTATAAAAATAATATTTCTAAATTTATTTATCACCTATATTAACATCTTGTTTAAAATAATTTGATTTGTAGATACTAACACATAATTTTAATAAATAAATTATTAAACTACAACTTTTGCTAACCTTTGATATAGTGGTTATTCATAAACTAATTAGACCTCACCGTAGATTGACGTTACTCCTCTTTAGACTGACATTTTCCTCGGTGCAGGAAAGTGCACAGGTGATGTAGGGGCCAGATGGGAAATATGTGAAGCAAACTGAATGCCAATGACAAATTTATGTATAAACTTTAGCGCTAAAGTGCCACTAACTAACCTCTTCACACACGCTCATCCCAGCAAATAAAAGGTGAGTGCAATGGCACGGTGCTTTATGAAGGAATCCAAAGGATCTATGAATAGATGCACCTGAGCCTGCGAAGGATGGTGATGATGATGGGGATGGGGATGGGGTTGCAGATAAGTGGGGGGCTTGAGCACTCACAATGAGAGCTCCCCCGTTGATTTCTATCAAAAGAGCGGCCTTCCGAAAGACAGAGGCCGGAAGAAAAAGGTTCTCCGAAAAGGGGGTTTGCAAAGGGGGGGAACCTTGTCCCCTGAGTGGGTGCAAAGCTTCTGACAATGTCAATGTGCTGCGGCTGCTGCGCAGCTTTTAATGATTTATTTGAGAAAATTTACACGTGAGCGCCAGAGAAAAGCTGGCGGGTATGGGTTCCACGGAAAAACAAACACTAGCACAGACACCGGCGAACAGAAGATGAATGGAAGTGGAACCCGCATGGGTGGCGGAAGGGGGGGCTCCTCGAAACATATGGTTTCGGTTGAGGGGGGTGGGACATCCTGGTGAATTAAGTTGCCAGACCATGAAATGCTTTGGCACGTACGTAGCGCCAATTCCGCGAAGCTTTTTGCATAAACAAAAGACAGGGGCGGAGTTGAGGGGGCTGAGGTGATCCCCCCACCATTTCGACTCCCTTGCTATCTTCTCTCCTTCATCGCACTTTTGCCCCGGCTCTGGTTCGCTCCGTTTTTGTTTGTTATTTCTGTTACAATTCGCGCGTTTTTTTCATATTCCTTTAACGATTTATCATGCGAAAATTGTCTGGGGCCAAAGCCACGCTCACTTTGCATATGCCAAGCCACAGATATGCACAGTGGTGCAAGACATATTTGTTGGGGAAGCACTTTAAATAAAGCCACGCGAAAAACTCTGAAAAACGGAGCTCAAAATATAGAACTTAAATAAATAAAATATGCCATGCAATTTGGACAGCGATTCTAACTAACTCTTAGGTTCATGGAACTTAATAATAATAAATTAAAAATAATTAGTGCGAAACAAAAAAAAAAAAAAAAAAACTATTAGAAAGACCAAAAAAAAAATTATGTAATTTTGCAAAATATAAAATATTTGGTAGTTCATACTGGTATTTCTTAAAAGAAAACACCGAGTAGAAAAGTATTTATAATCCTCTACAATCCTCAGAAAAACTTTAAAATATTTTTACTTTCTGAAAAAACTTTACTAATTTCTAGTGCAAATATTTAATGCTTTCGTAATTAGTCATGTTCTCATTTATTTCCATAGGCAACCATTTTTGCCACCTAAAATTTAATTTGCAACCTCCATTATTTTCGCCAGCCCCATTATGGCTTGTTCCATTGTGGCAACGTTTACTATTATTGTTTTACCACCTGCGGGTGTTTTTCTCTCCCTGAGACTCGTTCTCCTTTGGCACTTCGTAAATTTAGTCACGTTGTTTAAATAATAAACTGCAGTTCACACACACGCCCCCGCAGAAACTCACTCATCCCCCAGACGGCATTATGCAAACCAAAGAAAAAATATATATATGCATCTGGGAGTCGGAATCAGACACAATGGCCAGAGTTATGATGACAATGTGCATACGTCATGGTGGCGGTGGGGGAGCAGCCACAGCCAAAGGGCTCCATCCCACGGTTTGATTTGGTTTATTGCGCCCGAAACCAACTGAAACTGATTCCACATAGATACAACTCAATCAGGAAACAGGTGAATGGATGTCTGGGGGAAGAGAAAAGAAATAAGCACAATTAATTATTGTTTATCGCTAAACAAATATCTGGGCGTTTTAATTAGCATGAAATATACGAAATCTCCGATAAGATCTGTGTAATTTTATGGGCCCCATTTTGGAGGGAACTTGGTAAACGTTAAACTCGAGTAGCGATATAGATCAAGTGGAAATGCCATCAAAAGTCATTTCGAATAGAGCGATAAAGCGACGGTAAAAACCCGTTGATGGGAAATTAATGGGTGGCAGTGGGTTAGTTAGTGGCGCACGGGGTCGGGGTCACCAATGGGTGACCACCCCATTTGGGCAAACCGCCACATAGTTGGCATTTGTAGTCGGGAAAATTTGCATACGCAGCTCTCCGCCAGGTACGAGCACAACAATTTGTAACATTGTTTTTACCAACTTAGTTGTGGACCAAGAATTATTACGCAGCATAAATTCCAGGCTCTGTGCGGGGGAGACGATGACTGTAACCCACTTTCGTGCCCGGAGGCAGCCAAAAGGGTTACCAAAAATAGCAATCCCAGCCATATAAAGAAGACCGAGTGCCGGCATCCTCCTCACATAAGGCCATAAAATAGTTGTCGCTTGCTGGATGGCTGGCTTTCTGGCTCTCTGGCATCGGATAAGCATCTCCCCATCCCCATCTCCCCTGATTACTTCGTTAAGTTGCATGTTCCTACAAATTGTTTCCAAAGAAAGGCAATGAAAATGAAAATTATTGCCCTTCTCCCCCACACTAGAAAAAAAAAATATATATATAGGGGAAATGTAAAGGGGTTAAAGGTAATCACAACACAACATGAAAATTGTGAAAGGTGCATCTGGGCTCTAGTTTATGTTTTGGATCCCCATGATCCCGATCTAAGTCTGGACCCCAGATGACTGGAGTCAGAGCTCCTGTCAAAATATATATATTCCAGCTCGCTTATCGCGAGTTTGTCATCGCGGACAAGTGCCTCTGTCTGGGAACTGGGACTTCGTTAGAGAAAGTCCCCTGCCCGTCGAGCCACTGGGCTACTAATTTTTAGTGGCTTTGTTTTCGGTTGTGTATTTTGTCAAAGCTAATTAGTACGTAGGGGCATTAACCATGCAGCTCCGCCAGTGATGAATATATGACTGAGCCCGAAAACCCCGAGTCGAGTGTGAAATGCATATTTTTTGGTCTTTCTTTTCGGGTTTCCTCGAGTCATTATGACATTGGCATTAGCATAATACGCGTATTATGCGTATTAATTACAGCGCAGACATTTGCATTTAAACGCCTATTTGTCCCAGGTACCACGGGCAAACAAACTAAAGACGAAAGACCCACAGATCCCAAGACGGTGGTGGGTCCCCAAACATTCCCCGGTAGCCAAAGCTCGGGCTGTAATTATTGAATTAGAAGACAATAGGCCCTAAAGAGGCAGCAGTCGGGCTGCCTGGCAGATGCGTACACTTTGATAGCCGGAGAGGAGAAAAGACCACCCGAGCGTGGAGAAATATCCGAAGATGATGATGAGGCCAGGACAGGAGAACAAAAAGAGTTATTATGTGGATATTTGCATAAATTTCACGCCCTGCCGGTGAAATCAACCGGAGAGGAAGTGCCATGGGCCTTGGGTGTTCTCAGAGTTCAGAAAGGGCCTATACGGAAACCGACAATCTTCTAATAAACCCATGTGGAGATAGAAATCAAAACAACTAATTACAAAAAATTAATTTCAAAATTTTGTTTTATATTTAAAGTTAAATAATGTTTTGAAAGCTTAAGTAAGAATTTTAATATTAATAAGCTCTTGTTGGTTATTTAAGCAAATAAGAATGATTTCCTTAATATTAAGAAAATTAGTTTAGTTTTGTAAACTTTTCTATCTATTATAATAAAATTAATTAAGAAAGTTGTACCAAAGACTATAGAATATCAAGATGTTGCATCCCATACAAAAAATTTTTCGTTTCTGTTTCGAGCTTCATGATGCGGTCGGTCGGGGTGAAAAGGGAAAATCTAAAAATAGAAACACGACGAACTGCTGCTTTCGGCTTTCGTCTTCGTTTTTAATATTCGTCGTGTTCCCAAAGTGGGAATTTGTTCATAGCTGACAATTTTCAGTTTATCGGGCTTTATACACTTTACAATAGTAGAAGGGTATATCAGATTTGTAAAGCATTAATATTTTATTTTCTTTAATTTTCATTTAAATCATAATTTTTCGTTTATAATAATTAAATTAAAGAATTCTTTGGTGCAATATTAATAATGTTCCTTATTCAGATAATTGTGTCGTTAAATTTTCACACATGCGAATGTACATACGCGTGTTAGGGTATTTTGCTGCTCACCATGATACAATTATACAAGGTAGTCCACTCGGCTTGCCGAAGTCGTTCGGTTTTTGTCCCTTATTTTCAGTGCGTGCCTGCTTGTCAAACTGAAGCACAATGTAGCCGTTTCACTCACACTTACTTGACAAAGTTAAATAAGGGGACTATGGATTTTGCCGAGTGGACTACCTTGTATAATTGTATCAGGCTGTTCACCACTTGCATGAACGCAAAAAAATTATAAAAGCAAAAAATTGAAAAAAAATGTAAAAATAAAATAATTAATTAATTTACACAAAAAAAAAAAAAAAAAAAACAATTTATGATATGGCTGGGGGCTCGGCGGGGATACGAACCCGGGCCTTCATGTACACGAGGCATAGCATCTACCACAACACCACCGGGCTTCATGAAGCGCGGCGAACTAATTGAGTATATGGTCTTAGCTGCCTTTAAAAGTGCAAAGTCATGTGGGTCTCCATATCAAGACCCACCATAGAACGATTTTTTTGAGGTCATGCAACATCTTGATATTCTATAGTCTTTGGTTGTACTTAACAAACAAAACCCTTTGGTTTTTATTCACATGAAATTGGTAACCGATAAATTGCACTTTATAATGTTTTATATTTATTAAAATTTTCACTAGTTAAACATTTGTATTTACCAATCAACTAATTTATATAAATATCACAATCAATTGCCTCAATTTAAGAACTTTTTCAGCCCAACATGCTGAGGAACTCGCTGCCCAGGTGATGGACATCGCTGAAGTGCTCCAGCAGGGACTTGGGACACCTCGGATACACCTGATCACAATCGCCACCAGCTGCTCCCAGTCGCTCAGCCTGCAGGTAGTCGTTGTCCGAGTGCTCCGAAAGGGGATCCACCGAACTAGAAGGTCTGAAAAGGCGGTGAAAGGGTTATAAAGTCGGAGTGGATCCCACGATCGTAAACTCACGTGAGCAGGATGTGAAGCACCTCGCCCAGCAAACCATTTCGATCGTCGAAGGGAGCCGCTGCACTTTCGCAGATGCTCTTCAGGACACAGACTCTGCCATTGAGCTTCATTCGAAAGGCCAATGCCGTGAAAGCCTCGTAGACTGACCATCGATAACTGCCAAGGGCCTGGAGATCCTCCTGCAGGATATTGGGATCCATTCCCAGTTTTTGTTCAGACATCTGCATCACTTTATCAAAGATTGTGGCATTCCCCGGCAGCCTTCGCTCTGAGATTTCGTGCACATCCTTGGTCCTTAATTGCTTCACGGAATATGGCAAGTAGTATTGGGCCTTAAGAACATAACCCGTAATCACAGATTCTAGCTTGAGATCCTCAGCCGGAATACCAAAGCCAGCAATCATCTGAAATTTTATAAGTTAAAAAATTAAAAATAATTACAATTAATTAAAAAATTTCAATGCATTCAGCATCCCTTAATTTTCAAACATTTTTTAATAGTTATTAAGTGATTTATACGAACACCTTTCTTCATTTTTAATAATAAATTTTCGTTTTGAACTTTTGTGTACTAACCTGTAATCGGGTAGGATTTGCTCTAGGATAAATTAATGGAAGCCATCGAGCTTTTCTCACCAAAATATCACGATCACTGTTAATCAGATTATCATTAAAATCGTTATTTCCAAAAACACATGCAAAGGCAATAAATAAAATCAGTGATGAAAGTATTAAACTCATGATAAAATCCTTAAAAATATTCTTTAATTCACAATAACTTCACAGCTCCAATGAAGACTCATGACTAAATTAGCAAACGCCAAAAAGATACAACTTTAATAACCAGCAGAATCCGATTCTTACTTTCTTCAATACGAAAACCGAAAGTGTCATTAACTGCAGGAAATATGGCACACTTTAGTCACGATCGGAACTGGGTCCATTATTTTAAAAGGCACTGTGAGCTTTTTAGCTCTACTAGCACTTCACGTTCTTTCAATTAACACTCGACAATGCAGACCGACATTTGTTTCTTTCACCAAAAAACCCGTTGCCACAAAGAACACTGAGCGAAAGGTTTTGGTATCATGTTAGTCTTCCTTTATTCCCTTAAAACAATATCTTATCCAGATTGTGATGGAGCTGGCTAAAGTGTTGCAGTAGACTTAGTCGACACTCCTTGAAGACTCGATCACAACCAGCACCTGATTGTCCCACCTTTTCGGCATAGTAATACTCATTGTCAGCATGTTCTGACAATTTGTCCACTGAAGAGGAGGGTCTGTGGGTTAGAAATAGTTATTATAAGATGGTTTTCCTCTTGAAGGATTCATTTTGTTTACACTTACGTTAGTAGTATATGCAAAAGGTCTGCAAACAACCCATTTGTGTAGTGAAAGGGTTCTTCAGCCGCCTCGCAGATGCTCTTTAGAACACAAATCCTTCCCTGGTAACCCAATCGATCGGCCAATCCCTCCAGTCCCTTGTAGACTGTCCATCGATAGCTGCTCAAAACCTTGTTGGTTCTGGTCAGCAGCTTCCTGGTGCTTTTTCCCAGCTCATCCACTCCAACCAGGAAATTCTCAAACATGGGTTTGTTTCGCTTTCTGGCTCCTGTGATTCCAGGTGTGGCCACTTGATTCAGGGGCATAGATGTGGGAGTCCTGAGATCATCTGGAGTGATGGGCAGCCAATACTCCACTTTCAAGACATATCCTGTGGTCACTGCTTCGTAGTTGAGGTCCTCCAGTGGAATACCTATGCCGCCAATGAACTGAAAAAAGAATTATAGGTTTCATTAGTAGATATATCACTATTTATTCTATATGTTTACCATAACACGTGTGGGTGATGTGGTTGGGAATATAAGCCACGGTATGGGAGCTCTTTTACTCCTCTGATGCTTGGATAGACTTCCCAGGTTGGCCATCACCTGGTAAATCAGGCAACTTCCCAGTATTATTACTATTCTAAATTTCATTTTTCTGTGTTTTGTTTTTTTTTTTATCTACGCCCGAGCGAATCTCGGTGCGTGTTTATGCCAGCTCAAACCTAAAGATACTAAACCATGTTCTGGGTGTTCTTTTTCTGGCTCACGAATTTTTAATTTTTAATTTCTCAATAAAAACGGCTCCGTCAATCGAGCCAAGAAGACTTTCTCGCCCGAGAATGTTACACATTCTGGCAATTAGCACCTCGGGAATAGACAACAGAATTTGGATGGAGACGGGGTCAAGTGGTAACCGTGTAAATCTTGCATATTCCGGTTTTCTTGTCTTGCCAACAGTTCCGTAGTACCGTAAGCCACTTCTCACCCGTTTATTATTGGAGATGCCAATTCTGACGCCCATCGTTTGTGCAGCCTGCAATTTTTGCAAACTGCATTTAGTTGGCTTAGAGCTTTGGCCAAGATGGTTACCTTTCACTGGGGGTTTTACTTGGGTGTGGCTTTGGTTTTGGGTTTGGGATTAGCAAATTGTTTTCTGGTTTTCCCACGTCAGGGATCCTTTGGTGTGAGTATTATTGGGGAGCTCCTCCTTATTGGTAACTAATCTTTTAACAATTTTTAGTTACTGGCTGCCGTGGCAATTCCGCTGGAACTTGGACCCAAAAATGTTTACATGGCCTTCAACTTTGAGTCCAATTATGCACTGCCTTCGAATGACTCCTACAATCAGTGGATTGATAGGGTAAGATTGGATGTGAACAATAAATGAAGACCTATATTAACTTTTGTTTTATTAGTTTAGTTAAATATTTTTTTTAATTTTCTGTACCTTTGTATCTTTATACCCAAACTTTAGTGGGACTTGGACAATCACTTTATGGGCGTTGGCGGCAATGTGACACCGATAAATGCTCGCCAGGATGCAGGAGAGTTTCCCGAGGACGAGGACAACGAGGTGAGGCGTCGCTCGGTGGGAAGTCCACCTCCCTTCAGGCGCCACGACTTCTACCGCAGTATTATAAACTTCCTGACCCACTACGGATTCAATGGCTCGGCCTGCCTACTGCGAACTATCTGCGAGGTCAGCGAATCGCCCCTGGATGCCCGAAACGGGTTACTGGGCAGCCTGTTTCAGATTCTATTCATGTGAGTCTCCCCGCATCTGAAGGGGTCGCAGGTCGCCACTAATTATGGCCTCCTTTGCCCCGATCTCCTTGCAGGCCGACGACAAGTTCAGCGGAGTGGGAACTGCAGCACGTGGACGGATTGTACGAGGCCTCCGATGCGGGCACGCATGGCCATGGTTGCTCCGAATACGTGGCCCACTGCGAACATAGTGCCCTGGACCTGATAAGCATTGTGCTCTGAATAGTAAAGTTGGAAAATTAAAAAATTTCATTTAAATCTCGAACTCAGCCACAGGAAAAGAATTAGTTTTTGCCCTTTGATAATAACATTTAAATGGTTAGTACAGTCATTTTTATCTTAGCTTGACCATTTATGGTACATATTGTATTTGTATTAACATTATGATTACTCCACTTTAAAGAGTAAAATAATTTTTAATCAATATTTTGATCCATAAGAAAATATTTTCAATTTTTTTAAATACAATAAAAATAACCACTTTTTCAGTTCGCGATTTTTTCTAATTTTGTAAAATAATATCAAGCGATGATATGTTTTCGTTTTACGGGGCAAATTGTAAGGATGAAAGTACACCCTTTTTTTGCGTTGCAAATACTGCGCAGTTTTGATTTAATGGATATATTGAAATTCCACCTCAACTGCTTTGAGTGCCTCGGAATTTTGAAGCCACCTCCTGCTGCGGCGTGAAATGTTTTAATTTCGCTTAAAGCGCTTAACGACGACATCGCAATGTGGTGGCAACAAAGCAGATGATGCCAAAAAAATTAAAAAAAAAGGAGTCCTAAGCTGGCCGCATGGATCTGGTTTGGATTTTGGCTTGCTTAGGGGTTTTTCGGATGGGTTTACCTCACGTCGGACATGTGATGATGCCCCGGCTTTATGTTCTTGAGTTCTTTCATTCGCTTTTTGTTGGCTCTTTGATCGCTTTTTCCGCTCCTTTTGTGCAAATGAAGTTGCCCCTGCTTCTCGTCCTTTTGTCTGAGTGTGTGTGTGTTCTGCGGTATCCTTCTTTTCGGCGGCCTGTCAACAATGCCATAGAGGAGTCTCCTTTTCCGTTGTTCTGAGTGTTTTTTGTTTGTTTGTTTGCTATTTCTTTGATTCGATTTGCCGCCTTAAAGGAGCCCCCCGAAACGAATCCCGGCGAATGGTGAGAGCGAATTACGCCTTCTTTGATTTTGCCAAGCCATTGAAATCATAATTAGAAGACAAATGATTCTTCTGTTCTCCTCGAGATCCTCGAACAATGGTCAGGCATCGAAGCTGAAGTGCTTATATACGCCACTGTTTGAGAAAGGTTCAGAAACTTGAGTACTAATAAGCTTAGACGATGTGTGGAAAGAGTTGGAGTTTGAGTACAAAAAGAATCGTGAACTGGGTAGGTTAAATCCCAAAAATATATTTGCCAAGAGGTTCCTTAATTGTTTGTATAAATATGGTTCTTTTATTACCTATCCAATTATTTGTGTTCTTTCACGAATGTTTTAATATTGTGAAAAAAATAACTATGTGATTTATTATTATTATATATATCAAATATAAAGTCAAATATTTTTTTTAAGATTTTAAAAGATTCTTTTCAGCCCTCAACAACATATAATATCCTAGTCACCCATCTCGAATGACTTAAAATAACATCCATCATTAGTGATCCATCTTTTCCTCCTTAAATGTATCTCTTCTCAAATCTACAATGCCCTCCACAGACCTTTCATATCTCCATCTTCCTTATATCTCAATTGTGGGATCGTAAAAGACAACCATCAAATGTGATCCATCTCCTCTAGATTCCAGACTTTTTATGACTTACTCTGCTGCTTATTTCGTCACTTCAACATGGCTGAATGTCTAAGTTGTCTCCTTTGATTTACGGCCAGCCTGGGATGTCAATTTATTTTTGTATGCCGTGTTTTTAAACTTGGCATTGACACTGGCCATATAACATTTTAATGGGGTGCAGGCAGGTGTTAAAGGAGGTTCTCCCAGCGATCCCGCTTCCTGTTGCGGTTAGCCCAAAGCAGCTCTCCCCGGAATTCATTTGCCTTTGGGGGCTGGTTCGAATTGATTTGTAATTAGTTGCAGTTGCAGTCAACAATGTGATTATACCGGGATTTGGCATGGGCCTAACCACAAGGGATATAAGTAAACCGGGGGAAGGAGGAGGAGCATCGGGAGCTGGGGGGCGTTGTGGGATCTAGGGTTACACAGATGTGAGCAGACGCGTTTCGAGAAGCAGATCCACTTGAGATCGGTATATGCATAAATTACAACAAGGGCAAAACATTATCCTAGGCAATTGACAGCTCCCTTAACCCTTTCATGCCCAAATTAATCTGGGGACACATAGAAAATTTTTAACGCCATAAATGATTAATAGGAACCCCAAGTAACGTTCATATCGATTTTCGATACTCTAAGTCCTTTGGTATGTCCTTACTGCAAGGTTGCATTTAGGCCTTTGAAAAGATCCACACTCTTTATAAAACAATTTTCAAGCCCAACTTTATACTTTTATCATAGTCTTACCTGTTTTAAAGATATGTACGTACTTATTTTATTAGTATTTGTCACTAATTTTAGTTAATCGCACTATTTGCACGGACACTTTTTGGTAAAATTTTTCGGCAGCTGTGGTCGCTTCGAATCATAAGTGATAACTCAGCACACGCTGCAGCTGCATTCGCCAAAATTACCAAAAATTAAACAACATTAATAAGGGGAATCGCCTATAAAAAAAAATCCACAAAAATTTTGAATCGTAACCGATTTAAACTTCAAAAAGTCAATGTTGCCTGTAGGCAACAGTGGGCATGAAAGGGTTAAGTAGTCATCTATCCATGACATATGCGGAATTTCCAAAAGGGCGTTCTGGTGAGTTGTAAACGCATCTGTGGGCAGGAATCCTGGATTGCTGGATTGTGGACAACCGAACCCACCGACATGTGTCGGCAACTGCTCGACCATATCCTATCCGTATCCCATTGGCAGTTCTGCGGTGTAAATCATTGCGCAGCAACTGTCAACCGCTTTGAGGTTTCCATTTAATAAGTTCGAACACTTTGTGTTTCAGCGTGTTTTTTTTTGCCACCCACCGAATGGGTTATTAAATTAGAGTTTAATCCACTTCGGTCACGCGTCTGCGAACATTAATTGAATTCATAAATGAGCAGTTGATATGATATTTATAAATTAACTAATTACCGTACTATTTGGTTGTTATTTCTGTGTTTTTTGCAGCCGTCCTTACTTTTTTAACCACCACCAAACCAACAATTGGATTAAATTCACAATGCAAAATGGCATTTAATACACCGCTTTTAATAATGGCAAAGCGCAAAAAATCTGGGAAACGAAGTTGCAAAATTGCATTTGACTGGTTGGGGATTTTCGGTTTGTTTTAATTAACTTAATGAAATGCTCTTTGTGAGGTTTAAAAATGTTTATAGCAGAAGAAACTTGGACTGGGTAAAGTGGATTTGGCACAATTACGAAGCGGATTAATTATTGTTAATCTGGACATGATTTTAAATTTCTTCAACTTGAAAAAAAAGGATTAACAGCTTTAATAATTACTTTTTTAACTTTTTATATAATGTATTTATTTATTTATTTTACACTTATTATACCTATTTACAAAATATTCTCCACCTGACTGACTGATTTTTGTTATAAAAACGATTCAACTTTTCCCGAGCATGAAGACTTCAATTTCCCTGTTCTTATCAAAACCGAAATCTTAATTAAGAACTTCTCAGGGGCAACATCTTAAGAAGTTCTCCCATGAATTTCTAGATTAGTTTCAACCGGCTGAACCACTGTATCCTAAAAACCATATCAAATTGATGAGGACTGTAATAAAAACTGCATCATTAACGGCTGGCAAAAGGTGTTCCCACAACTTCTTTATCGGACCAAATCAACACCTCAAACGTGCCTTTCCCTATGCTCCGTTTTAATAAGGTTACCTCATTGTCATCGCTCATAAACTCATTCGGGTCATATGAATAATGTCAAATTATTTCATTGCACCAACCCTGAGGTGGTTGCATTTAAAATTTGATCGATTGCTGGCAAGAGCTGAAACTAGTTTGACATTAATTGACTGCCAAATATGCACAAGCGCATGAAATTATGGAAAATCCTATTAAAGTCAACCCATCCTGGCCCTTGGCAAGTCGGGGAAAAAATCAACTTGGCCAAAAGTTCATAAATGCTAATGTGCCCCGGAGCCTGACGATGATTGATGGTCGCCTCCGGCGGAGGAAAGTTCCGTTTTCCGGCTCGCATTTTTCTTTTCTGGGGTTTTCCCGCCAGCCACAGACTACGCAAAATTATGCGAAGGATCAATCCTTGATGAACTGTATACATTTCACCTTTGTGCTCTAGGTCCCATTTAAGCCAATTTAATCCGGAGCCGGCTTAGGACATTACGATCTGGGATTAGGCCATGTTGCAACATCTTCTCCCAAGCGCAGATTTAGTTGTTATGCCGTGGCAAATATTTGCACGGGGCCTTGTTTGTAGGCGGTGTTCCCCTAATGATCTTTGCCAGAAAGGAAATCAGATTTTCCAGTTTCTGGGAAAGTAGGCGGCTCACCCAAACATCCTTTTGTTTGCCTAGTCCTCCTGGCTGAGCTGAGTCCTTCTTTTAGGCCTTATCTGCTTCGCTTTATTTATTGGTGTTTTTTATTTGGGCGTAAGCACGTGGCGCGCTTTTTTTTGGTTTTCAGTTTACATGTCAGTTAAAACCAGTGATGACTAGTTTTAAAAATAATTTTTATTTAAATAATCTTGTAAGGTTATCTTGACTTATCAGAATATTAAAATAAATCAAAACCGGAATCAAAAACTTATGATTTCTTACATAAAATACAAATCAAATAGAATGTATTATTTTTTATGTTATAATTAACATTTAATTTTTTGATTATATCTGACACAAAACTCTTCAGTTATTAAGACATCTGGGGGGCAATGCAAACTATAAATTCCAAGAAAGTTTCAAAAGGACCTGAAATAGCTAGACAGGCATTTCTAGACAGGACCCCTTGTACAGAATTCTCGACATTCCTGGCACCCTTCCTGCTCCCAATTTGCTCTGTGTTTTCCATGTGCCTGCTGGAGTCCGCATCGCTTTTTTCACTGGCTTGTTTGGTGCGTATCCCTCGCTGTCTGTTGTTTTTTCCCCTTCATATTTTTTTCATATGTGTCCGTGTTGATAAATTTGCTTAGATTATTATCCTGAATCCTGGCGTGGCTGGCTCTGCTTGCTGTTATCTCCCTGTCGTAATTAGTCTCGAGCTTGTTTGCGCCGCATTTATACAAAATGCTTTTCCAGGCGCCGCACGCACTCACGGACAAAGGACACAGGACTTTGGAAAGAGGAAGGGTCCTCCTCCAATCCTGGATGGACAATAAGGATGGGCCTGGTTAGCCGTACAGGCAAATTGCTTCGGAATATGAATGAGTGAAATTCGTTTTTGCTGCGACCGCCGCCGACACACAAATATGTACCTCATATCCTGATAGATAACCCGACGAAGAAAGCCTTTTATTTACTAGATATTTCTGGGAGAAAGCGCAGCTCGTCCCCAAGTCAAAACGGGCAACCTTTTAGCATAAATTTCTCCAGGCAGAGAGCACGACAGGAAGTCGTCGCCAAACGCCTCCGCCAACCGCAATTTCCATTAGCAGCTAGCTATGGAAATGGTATGGGAACATCTCATATGTGGGCACGGACGACGGTTGGTTGGATGGATGGATGGATGGTTGGTCCCCGAGAACATTTGACATTTTAAGGAGCGCCAAGTGAGTTGCCGAGCAGGTAGAGCAGCTCCGGTAAGCTGCCACGTTAAAAGCCCCCAGACGGTGTGCCTCGCCCATGGATATGTCAACTGTTTTTAGCACGCACAATTTGAAGGGAAAGCCAAACAAAAAAAAAAAAGCAGGGAGCAGGGAAAATGCTCTCCAAGGTAACATGAATATATAAACGATGGACTCGAACGCTAAGGCATACAGTCGGTTAGATTGCCAACCTGCTCCAATTCCAATTCCCCGGCCCACACACCTGTGAAAGGGCTCGAATTACGAATGCAATGTTGAAATAGAAATTAAATGCCGGCGAAAACCGCATTTTAGACAAATGCCAAACCGGCAACGCACACTCCCTGTCCTCGTATCGATTTTCAGGACACTGAATTCGGGTTTCAGGCAGCATCCCTCTATAGAAACAGGTATACTCCGAATCAACCACAACATGTACACCTACTTCCTCCCTGACACCCGAGAAGTTTGCCAAAAAAAAAAGGACTCCACCACAATGTCAAGGAAGTGGCGGTCTGAACAGGAACCAAGACAAAACTCGGCGGAGAGGAAATGCGGCCAGATCGATCCGATAGATATGAAGTATGTTAAGTGCTCCGATGGCGATGGATTACCGATAAGTTCAAGCTGCAGATACAATTTTTCTGAAGCCATAACGTAAATTGGGCGAACAAAGCGGTTTAACCGAAACGTTAAGTAAAGATTGATCTGCACTTTCTGTAAGAAGAAACATTCTCATATCTTAAAGAAAATTGATTTAGTACTTTAATTTCTTATTATCTTCTTTTAAATCTTATACTTAAATATTCAAACACATATTAACAGTTTAAAAATCTTTAACTTTCAAAAAAAAGTTCGACTATATATTAAAAATTTATTTTTTATAAAACCTTTAGATTACAAAAAAAAATAATATATGGTTTTGTATCTTATCTTTAGAGCCTGTCAAACCAATACAATTTGTATCACTTTTTTGCCCAATTTTTCTTAATGCCAGAACCAATTTGTTTTCCCAGTAAAGCTCTTCAAATCGACCAGCACTTCCAAGTATTAACATTTCTCGAAAGGAAAGGAGCTCACAAATCAAACTCCGTTAGCGGTGGACAGTGGACATTAATTACACCTCAGTGGAGCGCCGACAATAGTCCTGGGTGCCGTGTGCGTATACTCGTACCCAATACCAATACCCACAGGACCAGCATCGAATGCTTTTCAATAAAAGTTGCCCCATTTGGGTGCCGACAAAGGCCGGTGGAACAATTGGCCAACAAAAGGAGGTCGAAATTACAGCGCACTTTCGATGGCCCGGGTGAGGAATGCAAAGAGCCGGGGTGTTGGCCAATGCATTTGTCATGAGCGTTTCGCAAGCGGGCCAACAGTCGAACAGTCGAACAATTAGTCCACGCCCCCGAGTTCTGGAGTTCTTACACTTCTTACACCTGGTAATTGCTCCGCAAAAACTTCATGTAATTTTTCTTTAACGAATCTCAAATGACTCTTGGACCTTTATCCCTGCCGCCTTGGTCATTGTTGACCAGACTCCTGTGGTTTTACCAGCTGCAAGTGTGCGGATAGATCCTGTAAAAATCATCTTGCTCTATTAAAACTGCAGCGACATTTATGGCCTTGATCTACACAGAATTCTGGCTTTTTGTTGGTCGACTGATTGGCCTTGGCATTGGTCCTTGATGATTAATGTTCGTCCTCCCCATTGGAAAACAATTTCTGGCAAAATTCCTTGTCTGTTTCTATTGATACATTGTGACTCTGAAGGCGTTGGGCTCCTTTCTGATCCTTTGTCCTTGGGTCAGCACCTTTTCTTTACACCTTTTGAGGCGGCGAACTCTTTGGTATTCCCTAATTCTCATACAACGACCCTCGGATGACTTTGGAATTGTTTGTTTGCCAGCAGCTGAAATTGGTTTGCAGTGATTCAAAGAAGTGATCCAAGGACTTATTTTGATTGGACTATTCTTATCCTTGAGGTTCTTTGTAGCAATGGTTTTTAGATTTTCCTTAAGAAAATTTTATAGTCATCTAATCTTTACAATTGAATAAATGTTTTGGTAAAATGTTTGATACTTTTTTTTTTTAAATTGTACTATATCAACTACCTTGAATATTAGGTAAAAGTCATTTTATCTTTAACTTTTTCCCACAGATTTTATTTTTTTTTCCGTCTTATTAAACCTTGATCAAAGCCGTTAAGCGTTTTCCTTACTTTCCTTTTCTTAATGGATTTTCATATTTAATCCCTACCCCAACCCCGAAATATTTGTTTAGTAATATTGGACACTTTGTGGGTCAGCGATGCCTACCCTGTAATAAGCAACTGTTTAAGCACTTAACCCTTAAAAAAGGAGATTTAAAATTATAATGGATTTTCAATAAGCCCCATTCAGTCGGAGGGAATCACTTTGGCCTGATGACAAGCCTCATTATTCGCCGGGGATCCGCTTTCGCAAAGGGCCCAATTAGAGAGTGCAAGATGAGTTTAAAATTGAATTTAAAATGCATCAGTCTGTTTACCGTAATAATATCGACACATTTATGGAACTCTCCACGCAGCTCCACCACTCCCGTCCAAAAAATCGCATTACTCCCTCGAGGGTCCAACCGAGGTGATCTTGGGTCCAGGTGCTATACCTTAATGGGCTTTTGTTTTCTGATGACCCATGCCTGCGGCTCCTTCCTGATCGCAAATGTATCTGCGTTTCGCTCCTTGTATCTGTATGAGCCTCCTTCTTCGCTGCTGACTTAAGTGTATTTTAAGCTCGTCGGATTTTTTTCTTATTCCGCGGACAGATGTTTTTGCATAACGACAGCTTGTATTTCGTTTCACTGGAATCGGATAGTATAAATAGTAATATTACAATGGTCTTTAAAACTATGAAGTTAATGAAGTCATTGTACGAATAGAGATGAAATATAAATACACATTTAAAAGCAACTAGGCAGCTAAGAATTAAAACAAAGATCATTAATTTTTAAAAATCCATTTATATATAATAATATTTTTATATATCTGTTATTAAAACATTTCAAAAATTAAAATAAATATCAGTCCACACAACTTGTCAATAAAATCCTTTGAATTTAATACTAAACGTGCGTATCTAAATTAAAAATTCAGGAAAGCTGAATCTTGTTATATTTTCTTGGATAAAAAGGTATATTTCCCTACCATTTTTTGCCTCTGTAGCTTTTTCGCAGTCGCCTTCGTCTCGTGTTGACTTAAATAAATTTTAAACCTGCTTGATTTTTTCCGACTTCTTGAGGGAAAGGACAGATGTTTCTGGCTTGTGCTTTTTTTGAGCGCTATGATTTTTTTTTTGTGCCATCCTCCCGCTCTGAGGATATACTGATACTGATATTGTGGATGCTTTATGCTGTACCTGCAGTCGCAGTCGGTGCCTTTTCCTGCATCTGTTATCCTGACAGCAGGACTCACCTCACCCGCACGCTGGGGAGGTAATCGATCTCATGTGGTTTATTTACATCCGTTATTGAAATTCACTTTTCGCTCTTGCCTTTGTTTTATGAATTGGCCGTGTATGCCGCCCCGAATCCGAATCCCTTCCCGTATTGATGACAATTGCAGTTTTTGGCATGCAGCTGGGCGCATTTACATCCGCTTGTTGTGCGCGCCTTTTAACAACAGATTTTTTCGCTTTGCTTTTTCTGGCTGTCTTTTCTTCATGTTTTGGTTTTTCATTTTGTCTTTTTTTTTTGACGAATATTCTTTTTATATTTGCACCAGCCGGAAGTGAAATGCTTCCCGGTGCTTTAATTTTTTAGTTTAGCAAATAATGTTCGGGGGAAATGATTTGGGGAAATCATAACTGAATTTTGAATTGGGTGCAAAAAATTTTGATAGGTCGATTAATAAAAACGGTAGGTCAGTTGTAATTCAATTATTCAATTAAAAATTCATTGTGTGAACTTTTTATTAAGTTAACAACACCCAATAACCAAAAAATGTCAATTGAAATTATAAGTAACTTAAATGATAAATGTTTTAGTTGTGAATTAAATTGTTATGGATACTATGTATGAAATATGCCCTTAGTTAAAACATTATTACTGGGTTTTAGCTCTAAATTGCGGTTCATAAAAAAATACGTTACAATTTAATCTCGAAATTAAAAGGAGTTGTAAAAAGGTTATTTAGATAAGGCTCAAAAAATTTATTTTTTATCAGAATACACTTCCTTTTAATTATTTTAAAACAAAGTCCTACTTAACCCAGTATAATCACAAAGCATAAAAAATGCGCGTTTAACTACCCGATCAACACGCATATTTCCACCATAAAAGTTAGATAGTCGGGACTTACTATGATCTCGTTAGGGTAATTTTGAGGGAATTGCTGTTCTTGATGGAGAAATTCTCACCGCTCGACCCCCTTGCCGCACCTTTCAAAATGTAAATGTAAGTCATTTAATAACGAAACCATTATGTAATCTTCGTGCGCTCGCATGCTTTATGGAGCACATCGGCGCGGATATCCAATTGTATCCACAAGTCCAATTTAATTATAAGCCAAGCCAGGCCCATCAAAGTCCCGATGCGAGGCGATGCGATGCGATGCAGGTGCAAATGCAGAACCTTCGCTGACCAGTCGACAGTCGTCGTCGTCAGCGATCGGAGCTCATTTTCGGTTCCACATTATTATTATCCACGCTCCCAGTCGAAGAGTCCGGTTTTTTTTCGTTGGGAATGCCGCTCTACAATTCATTTGCAAAGCGTATCCAAAAATGCTGATGGGATTATTATATGTTGTTGATCTGGGACTGGGGATATGCGACGCGACTGCAGGTGGAATATGGAATATCTCAATGCCCGGGCAGGTCTTTATCTTTTTAATGCCTTGGATTGCTTTGTGTTTTTCTTCCTCTCTCTCTCTCTCGTTTTTTTCCACATTTCGGCTTTAAACCTTAATTTATGTATTAAAAGTTAGAAATCCGTGTGGACAGGTGAATTTTTCGTGGTCGTCCCTTCTCTTCCAGTTTCTCTCAAGGGCAGTGGTGTATAATTTAGTTTAGGTATTGAAGTTGTTCATTATCAATACAGTGCGATATTGAGGGAACAGGTATGTGTAAAGAATTTGTAGTAACGATATTAACAATGGAGCAATGAATGAAATCCTTTCCCAAAGCGAATTACTTATAAATTTCCATTAGTCGTGGTTCTAGTTAAACTAAGTTCAGTACTATGCCGGTTTTATCGATTTGATTAAATATTTCTGGTAAGCCAAATACAATGAAACTTCCCACTGGATTAAGAACAGCAAAATATAACCAATTCTTCCCCTAATCTGTCACTATTTAAATCAAAAATAATCCCTCTATGAAAGGTGTAAAAAACCGAAAAGCGGAAAACTTAATACCCGAAACGAAATAATACACAAACCCAACTCATTGTCATTCATCATATAAATCAGAATTCGCACACGGACGGACAGGACATACAACTCGAACCAGGAACCGAAGCGTTCGATTGTATGCAAAAAAAAAAAAAAAAAAGAGTATTGAAAATAGAATCGAATGGAGTGGAATGGGTTCTTATGGTTTTTGGCCGTGGTTTGGCGGGGAATGCCGCAGGTGGCCGCTGGCAATGGAACTCTGTCGCTCGCTTTTCAAGTGTTGCCTTTGCAATTGGACAAATTTACATGCGCGCCTCGCACACAATGAGACGGCGGCTGACCCGGCCAGGTAACCAGGTAGCCATGGTCCAGGCTCAATGCACTGAAAAAAAGGAAAATATTATAATAATTACAATAAAATTATCTTAGGGTGTCAATTAAACATAAGCTTTATTATTACATAAACAACATTAATATTTGGTTTTAAATTACAAAAAATTCATAAGCATATACCAACATTTATACGATCACAAAATAATCTTGAGAATATATATCACTAAATGTATTTTAATTTATTTATTTAAATAAAAATTTTTATTGCTAATTTGAACAAAAATATAATTTATCTAAAAGCTTAATTTATCATAAGAAATTTTTCTCCTAAATAAGAAACAATTTTGTTAAAAAATACAGCATTTTTTTCTGTGTATAGAAGCGCTGCCGGGCCATTCAGTGGCTGCTTACCTGGAATGTCCGACAGTGGGACACACGTCGCTATTCAAATAGGTCGCCGACCGACTGAAGGCAGCCGGCAAATGCAAACGCAATGGCAAAGGCAAACAGCAACGCATCATTTAAAGGATGGAAAATGCAAAAAGGATGCTGGGCCGTGTGATTTCCGCTCTGGACACTGATTTTTATCCTTTGTGAGTGAGTGCGGGAGTGCGTGAAAGGTGTCCGCTCCTTTTGTTCGAAATATTTTAATTAAATGGACTGAGTTAAGCCCCGTGGGCAGGGCGTTGATATGTGGGATCGATGAGTGCGGAGGCAAATCAATCAATTCCTGCCAAATGCGGTCAAAATGCAATGCTCAATTAAATAAGCCATAAAACGAATGCCAACGAGGGTACAAAAAACAATCACTTTGATGTGGGAAACAGGGATTCCAACGCAGGCTTAAAGTTGAATTGGCTGCGATTTTAAAAGCTTTTCGGATGGTATAAATTTCCAAGTGTCTCTGCAATTTGTTCCCTAATTGGAGAGTGCCAAAAGATTGACTGTTAATTAAGTGTAACGTCAGACTAAAAGCCCCAAAAACTTCTAGGGTTTTTTTCAAAGAACGGAGTTAGCATGAGGGATACTCTTAGATCGTAAAGAATATTTTTGTGAGAAAAATTAAGGCACTTCACATAAGATTTAATATGGTATTATTTTGTTGTCAATTAGAAACAGTTTGCTTTCGGAAATATAATTTCTAAAAAAGATTGATATCAAATTTGTTTAGGCTTTATAATTAGCATTTATCATTGCATACTTTTAGGCACATGTGGATAATAGACAACAAAAAGAAACCACTGTCCTTTTAAAAATAAATTCACAACAGCTTGGGTTACAAAAATGATTAATTTTAAAGAAGAATATATTATATTAGAATATATTTTTTGGAAACTATTTCGAAAAGACAACCTTTATGATAAATTCAAAACTCCCCAAACTTTGAGGAGTGTTTGCGGATAGGTGTCGAAAACTTCCGAATGCCTGTTATCAACTAGTCCTTTTCAGCACCAGAACTGAATAGCCAAAAAGGTCTATCCCCCCCAATTGTAGGTTGAGTGCAAAAACGCATTTGCATGCTGGGAGCACTTCAATTCTGGCGCTAAACTAAAAACGCAAAACGCTCAAAAAACGACTAACGAGCACCTGTCACCTGTTCTTCAGATGAGTGGGCGGGGGGCGTGGCTCATTTGCATGCGATTGAAAAGCGCGGAATCAAAGTGCTTGATACGAAAAAAGGAAAAGAAAGGAATAAACAAAAACAACCAATTGGCTGTGGATTTTTCCGGCTGCATGTGAGTGCGGGATGCTGGCTAATTAAAAGCGCATCAAAAGCGGGCAGAATTTGCATAGCAAACGAAACGAAACGTTGCGAAAATTAAATAGAAATTGTTAGTTGCACTTTTTCCATTTCACTTTGTCAAAGCTGCCAATGCCGAAAAAGTTTCTCATGAATAGCTGTCGTTAAAGGAGCGGAATTACGGAATTCTGGGCGGACGGACGGAGCCGCAGCGAATCGTCCAATAAATGTCAGCGGAACAAACTTTGTTCGCCAACTATTTTTATAATTAAACAAACTGATTGTGATAAGTAGGAACATGAAGAAAAAAGTTATTCCAAGAGCAGGTCCAAAGGTCCGGTCATAAATTGGGCAAACGTCAAAGTTAGCACTCTAGGACTTGTTAAACAAGCCCTTGAGACAACGCAAGGACAAATTCAAAGTATACAACAAGAAAACTTAACTTTATAAAATTTACATAGAGTTTTAAAGAGTTTTTACGTTTTCAATAAGTTTTGAATGCTTTGAGCGAAAACAAAAGGTTTCCTCAAAAATTCTAGTAAGCTCTGAGTCCTGTTCAGACTTTTTATATAGAATGGAGCACTAATATTTGTTACAAAAATGTAAACTGCAACTTTGTGGACCTTATTTGTGGACCCTGATAATCCGAAAACTAAGGTGATAATTTCTAAAACTTTTACTACAAAATAAACAAGTGATTAGGTTTTCAACAATCTATTTAGGTCTAAGGGTTCTTAACTATTCTGTGGATTTGGAAGTACTGGCCGCCGCGGCTGCTTTAGCCTGGGAGGCGTGGTGTTTGGCCACTGCTTCCTGCGCCTTGCTCAACTGGATGTATCCTTCGTGGGCACGAGATCGGAGTTCGCTCTCCACACTTTTGTTGACCGACTTCGAGATGACTGACTTGATCTTCTGGGTTTCATTGAACTTAGCCTTTTTCGCCTGAATTGGGGCATCTGTGGTAAACAATACAAATCTTAAATAATGGTAAAACCAGCAAACCTGTTGATACTTACTTGAACGGCGGGTAAAGGCAGCCTGTTTTTGGTTCTTCTTTTTCTGGATAGATGCCGGCAGCTTTGCCTTTTTAAATTTTCCCTGGGGCATTTTTAAAAGCTCTTAACAAACAGAAAAGCAGAAGACTTCAAATTTAATTCCGCAGCACGTTGTTTTGGTTTTTACCCAGTGTGACCCTAATTTGATAACACCCATCGACATCTCGCCTATCGGTTTTCGGGAGCTGCCAACCTATTCCAAGTCCCTTCCCATATTTGGCGGGCTTAACGAAATCAAATTGTTTTGTTCGGTTTATCTTTATTTTCGATTGCTGGCTCACTTATTTTAACTTGAATTATTTAACATATATTTAAGGAATTCCCTTAATCAAATAAGTTTATGGGGATCCTTGTTCGCTTGCTTTAAACTAAACACAAAAATTTCACATTGAATGCAAAACTTAAATTGTTCGCGATAATCGTTTTAACAAGAAATCATTAACATTTAAAAGCGCTGAATATTGTTTATATGCAAGTTAAGTGGGATTCAGTATCCTTATTTACGTATGTATATATATATTTATAAATATTGTTTTTGTTTATTTTTTAGCTTTTCCTCTACATTCTTGTTGTCTTTGCTCACTTGGTGATTAAACAGAGTTATCAACGATCGAATATTTTGTTTCTTATAAAAGTCGTTTTACAAAAATCTATGCATATGTGGGTGTGTGTGTTTGCGTGTGATGTTCGCGTGTGTTTGAATATGGGTGTACAAATAAAACAATTAACTGTTCAGTTTGGCAACAATAACGCCAGTTACGACTAAACCTATTATCACAGCGATCACCAGGAGTATCAAAATCTTGCGCCTGTAACTCTGGCGACTCCTGGCCGCCTTGGCCAGCTGCGAGGTGCCATCCTCCACGTTGGCGGCCGTCTGCTCAATACTGTTCTCGATGAAGTCTGTGAAAGATAGGCAAAATTGTTTTAAGAACAACGTTCAAATGCTTCATCGTTTTCACATATTTAAAATCCTATCTTATATCAATAATGTTTATCAGTCTATTGACTTAGTTACTCAACAAATACTTCTGATATATGTATATTCAAGAACAAAGAAGCAATTACTAATTTCAAAAAATTGCAAATAACCAGCTGACCGACCACACCTAATGATTCGATAAGGGCATTGACAGATTAACTAAAATGTGTCAGCAATTTTTATATCATCCATATATCGTGGTAATGCATGCTAAAATCAATCAGTGAATAAGCTCAGAAAAGATTATACAAAATAAAACTTATAAAAATAAGCATTAACAATGCTGGTCTAAAATTTATTTTTCTGTGTAAAAATCCTCTCGAATTTAAGAATTTGATCAGCCTTTGAACCATAAACCTGTATAGAATGTCGTAAAGTGAGAGCCCTAATTACGGTTTGCGGTTTGGCAATTTGCGGTTTAATGAGTCCCGACTAAATGCGAGTTCCCAAATGTATTTGTGGCCAAAGGGGCCAACTCACCCATCTGCTGTCCCTGTTCATGCACCAGTCCACTCAACCGGGTCATGATCTGATTGACATCGATAACGTCCGACTCGATCTGCTCGACCTGTCGCCGTCGCTCCTCGAGAAGGTCGTGCTCCTGCTGCAGATTGGCCTGCTCCAAACGCTGCTGCTGCAGGAGCTCAGCTCGGGCATTGGCCTCCACATCCTGGTCGGCAAAGTGCTGGGCCTGCTGAAGGGTCTGTCGCATGGCCGACGAGATGCGTCGCTGCAGATTGGAGTACTTCTCTACCACTCCGTGGAATTCCCTTGTGAGCTTCTCCAATTGAAGCTTCTGCTGTCGATCTCCATGTCGCACAACCGCCTGAAGCCTTTGCAAATCCTGACTTGTGGTCTGCACCCGGGCATTGCACTTAGTGTTTATTGAGTGCACCTTCTCCCTCAGAGTCGGTAGGTCCTTTGGCGTTCCAATGAGCTTTAGTTGCTTCTCCAATTGCTTGGTGCTACTGTGAATCGAAGTGATGTTGTGCCCGATATCCTCGCTGAGCGACATGAATTCCGTGGGACTAAAGCCCGACGATCCTCCAGCGGCAGCAAAACTCACTTCGGGTGTGGACTCCGCCATGGCTCCATAATCCCGATGGGGGCCACCGCCTCCTCCGCCACCGCCCGCTCCCGTTCCTCCTGGATTGTTCAAGGCCTGCGACATATCTGGAAGTTCATACTATCTGTGTGAGTTCAAAGCATGGGTCTTGAAAAAAATAGGCCGACATTTAATACCACTCGCCAAGCAAACAGACAAATCCCTACAAATGATTCACTGTTGTTTTTGTTGTTGTCGCCAACTTATCAACATATGATGTTTGCCTGTGTGCGTGCGTGTGCTTGTGTCGGTGTATCGCTGCATCGGTGTGTTGGTGGGGCAACATTTACGTGTTTTCCTCTTCGCATATGATTTGCTTTTGGGGGCGGGGGTTCTTGTACGGCTTCAAACTGGGAATTCGGGATTACCTAGTACTTACTTTGAAGCGAGTTATATTCCGTGCAAGCACAATGTCAGCGCACAAAGCCTTTCACCACAAAAAATACAATGATAATTAGAGCTGGAACAAAAATCGATGTGACTTCGATATCGATATTCGCAACCTTAAAGTTTTCCCTCCGATGATCGATTGTTTTTAAATGAACCTTTTCTTGAAGTGAAAATGTATTTCCAAGAACATGTTATTGGTAATATTTTCAACTTTCTTTCTTTAGGAAGTGTATCTAGCTTTTAAGAAAAATAAATGGTATACGATTTTGCAGAATTTGTTACTTATGTTAATGTTTGAATACCTAGGCATTTATATCAATAACTGTTTCTGTATGACTCCCATTTTTGGCCACTGAACAAGTGTGACCGGAGCTTTTCTATCGATAACGGAATAGTTTTATCGATTATTTGGGCGCCAACTTTAGCCTCAGCAAAATAAAGTACAATTTAACCCGTGGAGTAATATTTAATAAACTAAATACCTTTATAGATATGGAAATTAATTAATGAAAAAAAAACAATAGCGTTAAATTACCAATGTTTGTCACAGTTTACTATGCTTTTATAAACTTGAAGCCCTCCATCTTTAGGTCAGATTTGAATAGTATTCGAGGTTAAAAAACTCCTTACAAACACAAATTGTAAAATTTAATTTAGAGAACTCTGCGGTATATACAATATTAGTAGTAAAACAAAATTATGTAAACAAATTTGCACTTCCTTTGTAAAGATTTCAAACTGCATAAACACGTGTGTTACCTTTTCACTGTTATCCCATCGATTCACATTGCCTTTTCTAAAGAAAACACATTTGATACGTTCTTGGCTTGTAATTCCGTAGCTTAACGTACAGAGTGTTATGCTAAAAGGTAAAAATCCTTAAACTCCTGCTTCTTAGTGGGTCTTGGCGGCCAGACGCTTGTCGCGCTCCTCCGAGATGCTCAGCTTGACACCCTTGCCCTTGGGCAGGGAGATGTAGGGCTTGTTGCCCTTGCCAATGATGAACACGTTGGTCAAACGAGTGGCGAACACATGGCCCTGGGAATCCTTAATGTGCACAATGTCGAAGGATCCGGGGTGACGCTCGCGGTTGACAACGGTGCCGACACGTCCCAAATTCCTGCCTCCGGTGATCATGCAGAGGTTGCCTATGGATCAAAAATATACAAAATTAGTTCCAATCAATTTAGATAACTTTTTAAAGCGACTGTCATTGCACGTAAAAGTTACTGAAACGTCTGCGGAATGGCGGATCAGAGACCGTCGTGACAAAAATTGCTTTTGGCTTCTTGTATTTTTGAACCACTCAACTTTGAAGAACGTTTTGTGGTCTTCGAAATAGCCAATAAAAATCGCTTTAAATAGGTACTTTTCCTTACCGGAATCGAACTTGATGTAGTCGGTGATCTTGCCAGAGGCAATGTCCACCTGCACGGTGTCGTTGGCGTGGATCAGGGGATCCGGGTAGCGGATGGTGCGGCCGTCGTGTGTGACCAGGAATGGAACTCCCTTGGCGCCCAGCTGGTTCTTCTTGACCTTGCACAGCTTGTACTGCAAAGAAGAATATGAAATGTTCGTTAATTGTTATATATATTTACGATTAGAAGTTACTAAATCAAAAGGAGTCTAACAGAAACGCTCTATTTCTAATTCTTTTGTTATTGCACGTAAAAGTTACTAAAATGACTGTGAGCTGTCAAATCAGAGACCGTCGTATCAAAAATTGCTTTGGGCTTCGATTTGAACCAATTAACACATTGCGAAAGTTGCAAATCGGTCTTCGACGAAGCCCATTTCTGAAGATCACTGAGCAAATAGGTTATTCTAATTGTTTGTATACTAAATGGATCCAAATTTTAGGTCCGCTTTGATTAATTTGTAATTGCACGTAAAAGTTACTGAGATAACTGTGGTTTGTCAAATCAGAGACCGTCGTATCAAAAATTGCTTTGGGCTTCGTTTTGAACCAATTGACGCTCTAGTAGAAACGTAAAGCGGTCTTCGACAAAGCCCATTTCTCATTTCTTTTAGCGGGATTGATAACTTACCTTGGCCTCCTCAGCGGAGATGCGGTGGATGGTGAAGCGGCCCTTCACGTCGTAGACCAGACGGAAGAACTCACCGGTCTTCTCGAGGGTGATGACATCTAAAATAGGTTTGCACAAACGTTATTTTCGGCTCAACTCCTCAATCATATCGTAGAGAACTCACCCATGAAGCCAGCGGGGTAGGTGGGGTCGGTGCGGACCTTTCCGTCAACCTTCACCAAACGCTGCATGACGATCTTGGTGACCTCAGCTCCGTTCAGGGCGTACTTCAAGCGGTTTCTCAAGAAGATCAGCAGGGGCAGCGATTCACGCAGCTTGTGTGGACCGGTCGAGGGACGAGGGGCGAAGACACCTCCCAGCTTGTCCAACATCCATGCCTTGGGGGCGGCTAAGCGCTTCAAATGCTTCTTGGGACCACGGGCCTAAAAAATAATTCGGCTTTAGTTGGGTATTCACTACATCCAAAATCACGAGATGCAGTAGCGGAAAATCCAAACAACTAGTATTTCTACTTGTCTGGCTAGCAAAACGCCGCTTGAAAACTACTCACCATGTTTGATTCACTTTATTGTACGGGCGATCACTGCGGAATAAAAGAAAATACAACTAATGTTAGTTGAATCGGCAGTTTTAGTTTTTCGTAAACATTCCGGCGACACCGCAAAAAGCCGCCCCAATCACAGAAAATCTCACGAAAATAACACAAGTATTGCTTTTTACGGCTCGTCGGGTGCTCATGTTTACAGTTGTTGGACAATAACAAACGCTGATGTCCATTATTTTAAACGGTCAAAAAATTACACGTACCGTCCGTCGAGAAATACAACAGGAAAAGGAAGTAAGTTAGAGGTGGGAAAACATCAATGGAAACATCGATATTAGTGATTTACAATATTTTGGAATTATCGATATTTTAGGGCGACTATCGATGTCGCAAAAAGTTTACGGAAAAATCATGCTGCAAATTTGAGTTATTCGCTGTAATAACATATTTTAGACATTCAAGTCTTTGGAATTTAACTTTTTAATAATTTCCTCATCCATGTACATGATATAACATATTATAGAAAATTAGGTAAAACTTAGTTTGTATTGCTTTCAAAATATCGAAAGCATCGAAGTCCACAATCATCAATGTATTTCCATGTAAGTGTTACCAGGTGCTAAAAAAGCCTGTTCTGCTCATACATTGTTTTTTATATGGCTAAATGTAAGAAGTCAAGATTCTACAATTAACCTAAGAAAGTATAGTTTTGCGATAAGGCTTTCAAGTTCAAAATTGCTACAAAATTAGTTTTACTACAAAGTTTAAAACAATGTAAAACTGGTTGCAACATTTGAGCAATCTGGTATAAACCCCTAATCCAACATTCGACAAAATAACAATTTAAAAAAGGACTAGAGCCCAAATTTTTTTGTTTTGTTTTTTTTTTTTTATTGTTACATCTTAATAATAAAACATAAACGTTTCCTCACATCACGGAGCATAAATAAATATAATAAATATCTTTCATATACAAATTTTGGACTTCAGAATCTATGCCTTTACTTAACGAAATTTAGGTTAAAATTAATATTAGCGTCTAATATTTTCCATCAACTGTGGAAATAGGAATAAAATTAGAAAGCCCTTAATAAGGGAATGCAGAAACGATAAATTTTAGTCTCGATTCTTACATAAATAGAAAAATACCAGATTTCGCAAATTTGCATTGCGCGCCAATATTCAATTGACAATCGAGTTATCGAACTTTAAAAATCATTTGTATTTTTGGTAATTTTACAATCGTGTTTATTTTCTCATTTAGTTAATGCCCCTCAAACACACAATTCGCGCATTAGGCATTATTAATTACATTCTGTAAAACCTACTTATAAATTAAACTGCGGCAACAATACAATTTGCCCAACTGATTTACGCATGTTAATGTGTATTTTTACTTTGTTTTTGTGTTTTTTAAATCTTTTTATATGGGAATTTATGCTTTTAAAACCACATGGGGCTAAATAGTTATATGGATAATTCAGTTAATCGTTTTTGTACATAATACAAAGTGTATTCATTTGCTTAATGTTGGCTCGCTAATTTTAGTCGCTACTGTTTTTTTTTGTTTAGGCGAAAGAACTTAACGGTATGTGAAATACATTTTAAGAAATACAATGTATGCAGTTAATGAATGTATAGTTGGTTTAAAGTTAAATTTCTATTTTAATGGCTACGTACGTCTGTCTGTGAGGGCGAGCGATTCACGATGAGGAAATGAGTTTTGGGGGTCAGTGGATTTGAGAGTGGATTCTGGGGGCAATCATTCTCGCACATAGTCTGTCGTCGTTCAGTCCAGCTTCTTCATTGATTTGAGGGCCCGTTCCCGCAGCTGCTTCTCGAGGTCCTCGTTGATGATTCCGGGTCCGGAGCCACCAGGCAGCAGCAGCGGCATTTTGCCTGTGTTTCCATTTCGCTTTGCAGCACCTGACGATGGATGCTCCTCCTCGTCGCTGCTGCCTTGGGAACTGCTGTCCGCCCGCGATTTGCCAGCACTGCTCTTCCGCTTGTGCTTCTTGTGTTTCTTGCTCTTCTTACTATGCTTCTTGTGTTTCTTATGCTTCTTGCGCTTGGAGGAGGCGTCAGAATCGCTGTCGCTCGATTCCACCACCTTCTTGGCCTTCTTGCGCTTCTTCTTGGGCACATGCTCGTCCTCGGAATCGCTATTGCCGTTGCCAGCCTCCACGTCCTCGACCCTTCGCGACTTCTTGTGACTGCGCTTGCGGCTGCTCGTCGACTCCTCATCCCCACTGGATGTGACGCCTCGCTTGGGTTTTTTGTCCGCACGCCGCTTGTCCTTTTCTTTCTCCCTTTCCCTGCCCTTCTCCTTTTCCTTAAGGGCCGCCGCCTCCTTTTCCTTTCCCTTCTGGTGCTGCAGCTTCTTCTTGAGCCTCTCGTCCCCACTGGAGTTGTCCTCTTCGTCGCTCTGTTCGCTGCTGGTCGAGCTCTCTGAGCTGCGGCGCGCCTTCTCCTTCGACTTGCCCTTATTCGGCTCCACATTGGGTTGCTGCTTCTTGCGGCGCGGCTGATCCTCGCTATCATCGCTGTCCGCGCTGCTGTCGGAGCTGCTGCTCTGGCTCTGATCGCGGGTTTTCTTTGGTGCCGCCGCCGCTGCTGCCTTTGCGGCTTGTCGTTCGTGGGGCTTAAGGAACGGAGAGGGCGTGCGCGACAGACTGGCGAAGCCACTGCGCACCACTGGAGCCTCGTCCAGCACAATAATAGTTTCCGGCTTGGCCTTACGCTGCTGCTCCTCACGACAGAGATCGATGGTGTTGACTGCCGGACCAGTGTACTCAACCGAGGAGCGCCCTAAATAGAATACCCCTTTAATATCCTTTTTTAAGCAACCCTTTTTGTTAATTACTCACCAACTGGACTGTCCCGCTTGCGACTGCGCCGCGAGCTGGAGCGACTGCGGCTTCGCTGGCGACTCTGGCTGCGACTGCGGCTGCGTCCGCGCTTCTCCGGCGGACTAGGGCTGCGCTGTCGCTGCTGACGGCCACCAGCCGAGCTGCCAGACGACGAACGCCGGTTTCTGACAGGCGGTGGGTTGTCCCACCGATTCATGTGACCGCCGCCCGGCGAACTTCGCCTCTCCCTCGAGTTTGGTCGTCTATCCCGCGAGTTTCGCCTCTGCTGCGGCGAGTTGAAGCGTCGTCCCGGTCCCGGATGTGGTGAGAATTGCTTGCGGAACGGCTGGTTCTGTTGCATCGGCGATTGGCGGTGGTCGCGGTTATAGCGATTCTGCTGCGGCGATTGGCGTCTGTCGAAGCGACCCATGCCACCACCGCCGCCACCACGTCCACCGCCGCCAGGACTGTGCCTGGCCTGCCAGTGGATGCGGCCGCCACCGCGGAAGTTGGGCGATCCGCCACGATGCTGCCACATCTGCCGATGCCCTCCGCCGCCTCGTCCACCACCACGACCCCCGCCTCTAAAGTTCATCATGGGCGAACGGCGACGATTGTTGAAGCTAATTGGGGAGGTAAAATTAGTTTAAGTGTAGATTATTAGTTATTGAAAACACTAACCGTCTTGGGGAGCGAGAATATCGCATGGGCGAGCGGGATAGACGTCGAGATCTCGACCTGCGACGCGAATTGGAACGCTGGAAGCGGTTGCCGCCGCCTCCGCCATTGTCCTGTCGCATTGGGCTGCGTCCTCGTGGCGAAAACCGACGACCACCCCGCCGACCGCCTCCTCCTCCACCGCCGCCAAATTGTCTGCCCCGGTCGTTGCCACGCTCCATTGAGCTGACCGAATCACCGCGATTGTTGCGGTACTGCCGCTTGTTCTGCACACTGTTCTTGTTCCTCCGATGCTCAAAGTGGTCCTGATTGCGTTCCGGCGACAAGGAGATGCTGCTGGAGCGTCCTCGCCGGCGACTGCGACGTGAGGAGCTGCGGGATCGCGATCTTTTTGGGCTGGCCGAACGGGAGCGGCTTCGATGCGACCGGGATCGCGACCGCGATTTGCCCTTAGCCGCCGGCGGAGGCGACTTGTCCACCGAGTGGCGGCCGTTGACAGTCTTGGCGGGTGCGGGCTCTACAGAGCCTGAAGCCTTCTTCCCAGAGCCTCTTGAGTGGGAACGCTGGGGAGAACGCGAGCGTGGCCGCCGGCTGGTGCGTCGCTCCCGGGAGGCAGGACGTGCGGCCGAGGAGGAGCCTCCACGCTTGCGGATTCGAGCCGCGGCATTGGCGGCCGCTTCTCGAGCGGCACTGGGCACTGAACCGTTGTTATTGGCCAGTTTTGGAGATCTTGATGTTGAGCGGGACTTGGATTTGGAGCGGTCACGCTGACGATCCCTCCGCGAGCTGGCGCGCTGGGAGCGGGAACGAGAATGGGATCGCGAGCGGTCCCGCTGCCGCTGCTCTTCCTCCCGCTTGAGTATCTCGTCCTTCTTCTGCTGAATAAACTCTGCCGGAATGCCCGAGTCGCTTTCCTGGGCGGACAAAAGCAGCGCCCACAATTCACCCATAAACTGGCGGGCATTTCGGCCATTAAGAAAACCAGTCATGTTGATCTGCATCTTCTTGGGACATGGATACTTCTCCTCCTCCAGCTGATTGTAGACAAACTCCACCACGACGTCGTCCTCGATGTGCAAAATGTCGGTGATCTTCTTGCTGATCCAGGGACGCAGTACATCCAGTTTTACTTTGGACATATCCACCCTTTTGTTCAGGCAATCCCCAAACTTCATTTGCTTCATTAGCTTCTTCTCCTTGTCGCTGAAGCGGGTGTCCTGCTGCTGGTTGGTGCCCTATTTATTTTGGGGGGAAAAAGGACGTAAAACATTTGCAGGATGTGTCAAGAAAAAAAAGAGAATGTATGATGTGAGGGAAACCATTTATCGATTGGTTTGCGGGGGGGTGTTTTTTTTTTTTGCTTACCGTGAACATCATTTTGGATGCCTTATCGCTGTGAGTCTCCTGCGGGAATTATGGATGCACTGCCGCCAATTTGTGGCACAACTTTTAGGCCAGGCACATTTGTTTTTTAGGAGCACGAAATTCCGTAAAAAGTCCAATAAAAATATATGTAACCCGGCACCACGCAAGTCGATTGTCTATGGGCGCACACACACTCCTTCGCAGCGTCTCTTTGGCCGTGTGTATGTGTGATGACCGGGGATGCGGTTGCTTTTCCCCTGTTTAAACTTGTTTCTTGACTCTCTGCTATCACGTTTATCGGTCTCTTGCACCTGTCACCGTTGCAAACACCTTTTCTGACCACGAATCGCGCAATTTCCCTGCACTTTTCTTTCGCAAAATAAAAAATATATTCGTGAAAACGGTCTGCGCCAGCGATGGCAGCAGCGGCCCAAAACACGAGTAATCGGCAAAGAAAGCTATCGATAGTGCATGTATCGGTATTGGTCTGGCAAGGCCTGGCGCGCATTGCATATTGGATGGCATTACCCCTTTCATTTTGAGTGCGACCGTTAAAAGTAGGTTTTTTTCTTATTGGCAAAATAAATTTATAAACCAAACACTTTACTCTATTATTATCCGTCAAAGGATAAAATTAGGCGTCTAGCTTAAAATTAAAATAAAAACTTCTAAAAATTAAAGTTAAAGGGGATCAAAGTATTAATTAATCCCAGAATAAAACAAGTCTATTCACATTTCGAAACGAATGTTTTTATTTTGCATTTTTGAATGCCATAATTAGGGGTTCTAATAAATACACACTACAAATGCACGGTGGCATTAATTCAATTTCGTTTAAATTTAGACTTAACATAAGGATTTGATTATTTTTTGAGCAAAATTGCATTTCAATTTTATACAGCTGAAGGGGATGAAAGGAGAATGAGAGATGGGGAAAACATTAAATAACATTGCAAAATTGATTTCGCTACAAAAAATAATTCCTCTTTTTAAGTACACATTAATTTAGCCAGCCAGCCAGTTCAGACCAGCTCCACTCCGCTCCGACCCAAAACTCGCTCAGTTCTTTTGGTTGCTGTTGGTGTTCCTGGTGGTTACCGACTCCTCCTTCGTATCCTATGGTATCATATTGGGCTCCTGGGCGGCACCCGTCGAGTATTTGGGCTTGCAGACACATCCGCTCTCCACCAGCACGTAATCCTGGCCAGTCAGCGTCACCGGTCCGAGGGGAATGACCAGGAAGAGATAGGGCACATAGGTTTGCGTACACTCGCCCCGGACCACATCGCACTCCGAAGATCTGGAAGAGATTAAGAAATAGTTTATTAAATAAGCTTCATAAAAATAATGGTTTTTATATTTATGAATTTGTATGTTTCCTACTTACTCGCACACTTCGAAGACCACCTGCTGGAGGAGATCGGGGAACTTCTGGACGATGGTCACCGGCTGTCCGGAGGTTAGACTAACCCCGTACATGGGCGCCGTGGTGTTGTAGCGGGTCTTGCAGAGCCTCGCTGGCGTTTCGCTCTTGCACTGTTGCGCCGGCGTGGCGTTCTTCAGCGATCGACCTGTGATGAGGTTAATCAGTCAGTCAGTCAATCAATCAATCAATCAATCGATCGATCGAACGGCGATCAATCGATCATTAGGTCAATCAGGCAGTGGTTAGTGACCGACTTACCGTAGCGACTGCTTCCGACGGCCTCGTTGTTCACCTCGTCGTAGGCCCTCAAAAGAGCACTGGTGGTTATGGCGGGATCCAGTGTGCTGGGCAATTTGCTCTGGCGGCCACGTCGCGAGTTTCCGTTCCAGTTGGAGAATGTGCGCGCCACGGCCGCGCTGCAGAGATTCCAATTAGGGGGTTGTGGGGCGTTAGAAAAGAAAGTTACTGACCACTGGCCACGCGGTCTCCCCCACCTCGCATATTCGACTCACCTCGGATATGGCGCATTATTCGGTCCCATGCAGTCGGGTGAGTCCGTGAGCGCATCGCCGGACAGGTACTTCAGGCCACGCCCACCGGCGCAGCGACTTGGGGGCGCATCATCGCTACTATAACTCGGCCACAATGCCGCGCTTGCGCAGGTGAATGTGAGTGCGATGCTGATGACGCAGAGAGCCGTTAGGTGCTGCAAGCAGATGTGAGGCGGATATGGGTTACGAAACGGTTGGAAATGATTACTCATAAGGCTAACGGATTTTTAATTCGAGCGCAAGGATGGCAAATTGTTTGCTTTAATACAAAGCGTATATTAATTAAAATAAAGAAAGTGCTTAACATCATGTATGTAATTTGGTTTTCTGCAAATACATACACACAATCAGCAAACATTATCTCAGATCCAAGGAGGAAAGCCTATCTATTTAAACATACCAAACGAAATGATTGTTTTAATTATTCGTGCAGTCGGGTTTTAATTCAGAAAAGCTCTCGCAAAGTAACAGAAAGTTTTACAAGTCCTACGACAAACGACATACCCAGAAAATGACTCAATCCCAAAAAGATTTTATAGCTGGTTTGATAATTTCTTCTCTGCTTTCTATTTAGTTTGTATTACTTTCGGCGATGTCCAAGACAACCAAAATTTCTTTCAAATGATTTATGTAATTACGATTCCGAAACATAAAATGAGTCACAAATGACGTATAACTATCCAGATTGTATCGTTTTTTATAAACTGCGTACAATATGCTTCTTTGATGCCTTTGAATATTACTGCGATAAGAGCTTTGTTAAAATTTCACCGATTATAATGTAGTCGATGATTAAATCCATGGCATAATTATAAGAAATGAACTATAACAAACATTTAAAGTGCCAGAAAAAATGTATTTGTTTACAAATTAATTAAGTTGGAAAGATGTCATTGGAATTATTTTGTTGAAATTTTAGTGCTGGCGATACTAATGTTTAAACTGGGTAATAAGACTTTTGATCATTCACTTTATATACCATAGACTTTATATGTAAACAATTGTTGTATTTTGTTTATGTATGTACATACTCATAGCTTTAAGCCGCGATCGAGGGAAATGTCTGAGCCATGCCGGAAAAGCCAACTGGACTTGGTTGGTCAGCACTCGCAGTGCTGTTCCGTAAGAGTTGTAACGTTTTTTATGGCCTGTCGTTGAACCGCTGACCCTGACCATGGCCCTTGGGTAAATGTCTAGCATTCGGCTGGGGACTCTACAGAGTTCTGGGAAAAGGCCTAAAAGTACGCCACGGCAGACGATGGTTACTTACAAGAGATTTTTTTCGAGGGCCCAACCGATGAAAAGTTTCTATTTTCACATACTTGACCCGCTTAGCCCCGAAATCCATAAACAAATTAATTAAGCTCATAAATAACCATCTCGCGGGGCATCGCACGTGAAAGTAAAAACAGAGAAGAAACCCACATTGAGAAAAAAAAAATGTTAATACATACAAACAAACAAACAAACATAGTACAGAGATACAACATTTTTGAGCGGCATGGCATGCAAAGCTGACTTCTAATATGGTCTGAACTTTTTATTGCCTCTTCTCGCGGTTTTATTTATCCGCTCGCATGTATTTTCTTTCACTTTCTCTGTGCAGATTTGGCTGCTGATCAAGTGCCCGAGTCAAAAAACCAGTTTCGATTGAATTAAAATTGCAGCACAAAATTTGCCACTTTTTATTTCTTTTCATCGCATTTGACTTTCTGCTGAGAAAATCGCTGCACGTACAAACATGCGAGGCGATAATCGTAGCGTTACTTGCAGCCTTTGTCCAATTGTCAATGGCGGAATACTGCAAATATTTCTTAATTGATATAAATATTTTTTTTCTGCTATTATTGTTTTGTTTGTCGGCATTTGGTTCGCACATTTGGTAAGTTTGTTAGTCAACTTTCTTTTCAGTTAGACGTTTAAAAGAAAAAAAGGAAAAACGGAAGGGGCCATAATGGTCATTGCGTGTGCGCTGCGCTGATGGGAAAAAAAACGAAAGCGAAATTCTATTATTTAATTCTTTTCACATTCATTACACGAATTTAATGTGGGAGCGGGGAAAGGCGGTTACACACGTGCAGACCGGGCTCAAATTTGATAGTGCAACGATGGCTTGACCACTCTCACCGTGCCTTTTGTCAAATTCTTCTGGCTCATTAAACGCGCTTTTCTTGGCATTGTCATTTCGTTGGTCCGACTTTCCGTTTTTATGACTCTTCAGCAATTTCGTTTAATAAATGCTCGCGGTCCCCTCTTAATTCGACATTAAAGCAGACGGGACGGACCCCTGGGACCCGGAGAAGCCATTGCCATTTGAACCTGTCACAAGATGTATTTCTACCTGGTAATTGCCGACTTGATTGGGCCTTCGTCTCCTAATGAGGCGACTTTCTTAGGTCCGCGAGAGGGTTCATTGTAGTGTTTGCGGCATGACTGTACCGAATGCAAATAATTTCAAGCCGCCAGCACACACATAATTGGGCATTGGAAATCGGCAAATCACGCATTAATCAAAAACCCATTGACGATCCGTTGACAATTTTAGTTTGCACCGTCATTAGGCTTACATAACAAAAACAACAACAACAAAGTGCACTACATGATTTTTCTATGGTTCGCTTTGTAATTGCCCGCGAGGGAAAGAGACCGCGAAACTAAGCCAGGCTAAGACGAGCTTGGAGATGAGAGCGTGATTGATGTTTGCTTCGCGGAACACGAAATATTAACAATGAACCTAAAAGGCTTTTATTAGAAAATTATGAATATTAATTGAGAATGTATTTTCGACACAAAATATGCAGGCTTTTACTTTTGAATGAGCTTAACATGTTTTAAACGTCTTTCTAGTAATAATACCTATACAAAACTATCGGTCTCACTATTCATTTGCTAATTTATTTATTATTTAGTTTTAAATTAAAAACATAATTTTCAAAATTACCACATAAATTACAAATTAAAACATTAAATTAAGCACGAATTCGTGAAGAGAATTATCACGTGCCTTGGCCATCTCTAGAAAGAACCAAAGGCAAAGAGACACGGCAACAACAGCAACAAACGGCAAAAAGAGACAAAGCGACGAGAAAAACTGTCAAGAGCAGCGGCTCTGTTCGTGGATCAGGTGCCGTTATAACGAGGTTAACGACCCACATCACCATCTCCCTCTCATTCCATCTATCTCTCTCTCCCTTGCTCTCCCTCTGTCCCGCTAGCATAAACAAACATTGGCGTTTAATAACAAATGATATTAAATTCTAACAGCTCAGCTGCATGGGTGAAAATTGGTTTCGGGAAAGCATGGCAATGTCGACAGATTATTGACAGCTTACAAATAGCCGCCAGTGACAGTGACTTTGGCTGCGACTTTGACTGTGATTTCGATTGAGACTGTTGTTGCACGCAATGTTGCTAGGAACTGGTTTATTGATAAGCGTAGCCTATAGCCTCGGGTGTTCCCCTCTGAAGACAAAGCCCCCGTCCCCATCTTTCGCACTCTGGAGTTCCACATTCTCAATGGATGTCAGTGATAATGCATTGTGATTGAAACGAATCGAGAGAGAATTGTGCTTGGCCGTTGGCTTCGCTTGACTGACACAATTTCCCAAAGGCTTTTGTTCGTCGATTGTGGATCAGTTGGTCAGGAAAAGCCAATGAAAAGCAAAGGCCAATTGTTTGGAGAAGCTGTCAACACAGGGTGTGTCGGAGAACTGTTAAAAATAGGTGGTAAATAGAAATTCGGTCTTGAAATTGTTGGAAGGCTAAGCTAAAATTTCGTGCTTTAGTTGATTTTATAGAACTTTTCTTTATTTTTGACAGATATTAGATAATTTTTCTTTTTACAAGATTTGTGTGTACGTTTTGACTCTTATTGAATCAAATTTGCAAACTTGAATGATAGTCACTACAAGGAGTTGCAATTTCAATTTATCGATCAGTAATATCGACACAACGCAATTCTGGCCATGTTTTCTGATTTTTTTTTGCTAGTTCTCAGCACCGTTGCGCATTAGACCGTTGGTTTATGTTGTGTTTTTCATTATTTCTTTTTCGTTCCGCGACAGACAACAAAGCTCGATGCCGTGATAACCCCGAAGCGACAAAACTTTCAATGGGTTTTTTCCCCGAAGAAGCAGCCGCTATGCAGATCACGTTTTCCCAGACCCAGACCACAGAGCTAGAGCGAGACAGGTGCAATGGACCTGGCTTATTTGGCCTTTGGCTATCGCCGCCCCTTTCCCTCCCCCGCACTTCAGCCGACGACAGCGGCGCTTTCATTTTTGGACCATTGTCCAGATGGTGGGATCCGAATCGAATCCAAATCCGAATCCGAAGAATCCGTGGAAACGGGGCTAAGAGTGGGACACAGCTGACCGAAACTAGAACCGAGGTATTTTAATGACAATGGAGATCGAGAGACCTGCCTGCCTGCCAGCAACACTTTTACTCATTACGCTCCCGGTTTTTATGCCACAATCTAGATCCATATCTCTGGGCAGAAGTTTCACTAGATAATTTGCATCATTATTTTCCGGGCAGGTAAGTACTGTTACCTTTTGGCGCTACATTAAAGCCGACAATTAACACAAATAGTATATGACAATGTTCTCTGCCAATCAGAATGCGAACCAAGATGTTGGAAATATTTGACCCGTAACGCCGTTGTGGCTAACAGTTTATGGCTCCAACTCCGTTTTGCAAAAAGCCATACGCACCTTTAAGGTTCGTCTACCGAGAGGAAGAATGCCAACGTAAAAGACGATTGAATGAGAATCTTCTACCTGTAGGGCAGACTCAGAGACAGGCGGCCGCAACCCATAAAATCAAAGTATGAATATGTTTAGCCTACTTTTTATAAAAAATTTTATTTCGCTTTTGCCCGCGGCACGCTTGGCACTCCAGCATTTAGGCGACGCTTTGGGAAACCGCTTTGAATCATCGTTACACTGGCGAAACACTTGGGTTCTTCGAAAGAAGATTACGTAGTTTTTATTCAAAAAACTAATCAACAAATTATTACCAATATAATGACTTTAGTAGCCATGGCAAATGTATCGTCAATTGAAAGCAGGCAACAACATTTCCTGATAAAAACTAATTCATAAAATAAAAGGAAGAGTCGGTAAACAGTAGCCTTTAAATAATTAAATGTTTTCTGTGTGGATTACCGGTTGAGTTGTTTAAACTCTGTAGATCTGCTGAACCACCAGAGAAAACAACCGACCGAATCGAATTGCCAAGCGGAATACAAACCCCCTGGAAAACAAGCAAAAGAGTTCCCTGATTGAAACAATTAATTAAACAAAAGGCAATAACCACGGCAAAAAAATGTATTTGAGTTTTTAAGATTGAATCAGTCAACAGTAGCATTTAAATAATTAAATGTTTTCTGTGTGGATTACCGGTTGAGATGTTTGAATTCCGGAGATCTGCTGAACCACCAGAGAAAACGACCGACCGAATCGAATTGCCGAACGAAATCCAAACCTCCATTCAAGGGAAATCGTTGACTAACCGATTTGAGCGTGGGCGTGTTTTTGCTTTCTCGCTAGCCGCTTGATTAACATTTTTTAAGTCGGTCAAGTTCACAGAGAGGTTTCTTGTTGCCCAGAAGGGTTCTTCGTTCATAAATTTATTATTTTCAAATCGCAGAAACCTAGAGTCAAGCCGCTGTTCCCGCAGGAATGCGGCAATGCAGCTGGCTGCCTTCCGCAACCACCGTGCCCAATCGCAGGGTCAAATCTCCTGCCGCATTCCTCGAACTCCTGACAGAGCCATATATCACTTGTAACCATAACCGCGACCGCTCTCTAAGCCACACAATACTGCTGCTGTTGCCAATTCGAGTGCCAGGGCCTTTGGAACGTGATACGACTGACAAACCATCTAGCCACGGCGATATACACACACGCATTTTAGGGGGTAACGCGCAACCTAGTAAAAGTTATTTGGCCAAAGCAAATTCATTATGAATTCGTCAAGACCGGGCCAAAAAGAAAGTCCAAGAAAGGTGCTAATTCATGCCATCGGCCGATCGGGCCAAGAGAAATGGGTCGAAGTGGGCGAGACGCCGGAGCCCAGAGCTGGAAGAACTCCGCCAGCCCATCCGAACCGAACCCAACCCAACCCATAAAGCCATTACTCCTCGAGAGGCACTTAGTGGACCACCGAAGGTGTTGCCTGGCTGTTGTGGGCTGCATATATGCACATATAGCCGCACATATAACCATATTATATGTGTTCTTTATGCCATCCATACCCATACCCATACTGGTTTCCAAAAGGAAGACGACGGAGACGAGAACAATGCCAAGTTCAGGCAAAATATAAAAAAAAAAAAAAAACAAGAAAGGAAGCTAGCTTCGGCATGCCGAAGCTTATATACCCTTGCAGTCATAAAATATGTCAAACAAAATGCATAAAGGCTAAACAACATTGAAGCTAAGACGATTTTTCTATTCATTTTCAACATTTTCGACTATAGATCATATGGGAGCTATATGATATAGTCGTCCGATTTTGATCAAATTTAATTCGTAATTCAAGAGTCGTTAGAAAACATTATTATCCAAAAATCATGCTTATCTGATGAAAAACAACGATGTTATAATTTTATTTCCGTTATTTCTATATAGATTTTTCGATCTTTCCTATAACAGCTATAAGATATACATAGTTGTCCGATTTTTATGAAACTTTTTTCTCAATATAAGAGTTGTTAAAAAACTTGATATTGAAAAAATCATGCTCGTGGGATAAAAAACAACGTTGTTATAAATTTATTTCCATTAATTCTATATATATTTTTCGATCTCTCCTATGGCAGCTATATGATACAGTTGTCCGATTTTGGTAAAATTTAAACCGAAATTCAATAGTAGTTAGCAAATGCCATGTGGAAGAAATCAAGTCGGTCTGATAAAAAACAACGGCGTAAGATTTTTTTATTTCATTCTCTTGTATTGGAGCTATCCGATATAGTCGGCCGATCCGGCCCGATCCGACTTATATACTGCGTGCAATAGCTACACAACTTTTGGGAAAGTTTCAGCAAGATAGCTTTAAAACTGAGAGACTAGTTTACATAGAAACAGACAGACGGACAGACGGACAGACGGACCGACGGACCGACGGACAGACGGACAGACGGACAGACGTACATACATATTTTGATTCAGACGGTGATGCTGATCAAGAATATATATACTTTATGGGGTCTGAGGTGTCTCCTTCACTGCGTTGCAAACTTCTGACTGAAATTATAATACCCTTTTGCTCTGCAAGGGTATAAAAAACGAAGTGTAAAAACGGAGAGAAGTGTAAGAGATCTTGCAGCTGCCTCTCCTGGTGGGCGCTACGACTTTAGTGTCTTTATTTTTTTTTTTTTTTTTTTTGTATTTTTTTTGTGCTTATTGGGGTCACTTACTTTGACAGAACTTCTACTTAAGCACCGGTATTCCATTTTGTAGCTGCGTGTGTTGGCTGGCTGCTGGAATATATGGTTGATTGTTGTCGGCTGGATTATATTGGCTGTGTACTGCTGTACTTGGGCACTCGAGGTGTTCTGTTCGAACGTCTCGTATATCGTGTCTTCTGTCTGCGACTTGTCCGATTCGAATTGGCTTTTCACTACACTTCACGAAAACGATGAGAGCATATCACACAACGCAGGTCGCTGATTTCACTGGAAGCCCCTCTTCAACTCTCGACTCGATGGCAACAACCGCGCTTCTGACAACAACCGACCAACTCGAGCGCTCAACCTGAACTGACGGACCAGGTAACGTTTACCATTCCTTAAGCACTTGGTGTGTCGCCGCCGCTAATGGGATCTTCGGCAATATCGCACTCGTAACCTGTTGTTGCTGCTGCTGCCGTCGTGCCAAGTGTTGCTGCTGCAGATGTTGCCGCCGCTGCTGCTGCTGCTGCTGTTGCTGCCGCTGCTGCCGTCGATGTTGCTGCTGCAGATCGGATTTGGATGGCCCGATCGCATTGTGGGTGCCGATCTGGATACATGTGAATGCTCCGCATGAAACAGTCGATGCAAAAGCAAGCCAGGAACACCAGAATACAGCCGAGGCACACGAACAGCACAACTCCGATCAGAACTGCTAGGATTATCGTCAGAACCAAACTCATTCTACCGAGAATGCTTTAAATTTCACTTTGACAAGTGCTGACAAGTGCATTCCTATCGAGGGATTAATCAGTTATGCCTTTGCGACATTGATTATCTATTAGAAAGCAGAGCACCTTAGTTTCTTTTACTTTTGGGAAGTTTTCGATTTATTATTTGGAAATTGGATTAAAAGAAAGCTTTAGATCCCCCCATTATTTGTTCTGTTTCAGTCACAATATTTTAAAATACATGTTTAGAAATAAATGCGTTAGCAAGTCATTTAAACTTTTCATATTATTTTGAACAAGCAACAAAAATTCAAGGAGGCTGCGATACGAATTAATATATTTATAAAATGTACATCTTTAAATATACTACACATATGAAATTTTAGCAGGAATTGCTTGTGAGTTAACATCCCTATTTGGCGCCGGATTATCATCTATATTTATTACTGCTTGTGAACTTAAGGGCGATGTCCTTTCCACTATCCGTTGACGTTGCTGTTGTTGGCCTTCTTCCGGCAGAGGCGGTCCAAGATGAAGGGCTCGCATTATTAGTGCGCAGCATCCGCAAAAAATAAGGCAAAGGCAGATACCGCAGCAACAAATACACAAGGTAATCATTAAGATGGGAAGCAAAATAAACGCTATGCCTCTTAACATTTTAAAAAATGTATTTTGAAGCTGGAATTTCGACAACTGGAGTTGCAGAAATCCCAGTGAAGCAAGAGGGATTCTAAAATAAATGTTGTGTTAGCAAAGTTAGTTCAATCTTGTTAAATTGATCTGAAGGGATATTTTAACAACAGAATGTCATGTTCTTGTATTTTTAGATGAATTAATTTTCAAAAAAGTTAAACCCTGTTATAAATTGACAAATAATTCGTGACTAACTAGGCACATTTTATTTATTTATGTTTGTTAGCTAAATTTTATTGATAAATTAAGAAGGGAATTTAAAATATAAATATAAAACTTGAATGTTTTTAAAATGTTATGGTTTATATCATTATTATTTCATATACATAGTTATTACTGATCTTTAAATTACGTTATTCACTTATGATAATAGTGGCGGGAAAGGGTTTTACCTTCAAACGAATCCGAAAGCATGGCAAACAAACTTATCTGCTGCCAGGCTTTCGTTAATTGGTCATCGATTATGGCATTATGCAATCGCATATTCTGTAAATGCTCGTCTCTCCATATATTTCTCCGTCTGCGACTATTAAAAGGCGCTTTTCATTTTCTTTTGGGAAAGTTATCAAGCTATATTAGTTGCAATTCGCTTTGGTTATTATCGAAAAGTGAAGAAAACGCCGAAAGGCCACAAAAACTTTCATAGTTGTTGTAACTTTTCCCCTCGGCTCGACATTTGAAGTCAATTGTCGTCGCGTCGTGCAGAAAAAGTGCTCGACTGGTGGTGTATAAATAAAATAAAATTAATACATAGTAACAATTGAAACAAACGCAGTGCCCCACAATAAAGCGAAAGAAACATTGTCCGAAATGAAACATGAGAGCCCCCCCACCACTCCCATTTCTTTCTGAATGACACGACACGCATGCGCAGTGTCAACGCAACTTTTCAGCGAAAGTGACTGAACGAGTTCCAATTGTGCACGGCCAACGAACGAACGATCCAAACTCATTTATTAGAGGCCCACAATTAACTGGCCTCGCGTAATAGTTGCCAAAACAAATGAAAACGAAATGCCTGCAGACCGACAGCTTCGAGAAACGACATTTCTTTTCTAAAAGGTAACAAACCTGATGTCTGCGTCTAGACTTAACTTTTCAATTGTAATGTTCATAGTTTACTAGCAAAGTATAAAAAGAAAATGTGTACAACTAAAGGAGCTACAAGATTTATTTATTTTTAATTTTTAGAATGGGAATTTCTATTTTATTATATATGTATTCATTTTTATTAACCAAATAGATTAGATTTTATATAATTTTTTTTAACCATTTTGGAAATAATGAAACTAACATTTTTGATTGGTTAATTTACTAGCTTAGTAGAAAAAGAAAATATGTACAACTAAAGGAGCTACAAGATGTATTTAATATTAGTTTTTAAAATGGGAATTTTTATTTTAGATGCCAAATATATCAAAGATATCAATCTTGATTAACCAAATGAATTGTGGTGTGAAATAAATGACAACTCAATTTTATATATAATAATTTCTTTAACCATTCTGAAAATGATTAAACTAACATTTTTGATTGGTATATTTTATTTATGCACCCCCTTATACATCTCCATCACAATCCTAGCAACCACTGCCTGCCATGGCAACCAAAAATATTTATTTTAACATCTTTCCCCACTCTTGAATTGTCAATAACAAAACCAACATAAAAAATAATAACTTCCTTTGAAAATAGATTTGTCCAAAAAGAAAAATGGTTAACTTTGTGTATCCGGAAGAACTATATCTTTTTGTGGAGAGCATTCGCCCATTCGAAGTGAGTGATGTGGGAAGCGCCAAGTGGCTAGAGGTGCACGAGATGATCATCAAGTTGAGCCAGCAGGCGTCCTTGGAGCTGGCCCAACATCGCGAGGAGGAGGTGAAGGAGTTCCTAATCTCGCGGGACAAGCTTCGCTTGCTAATCCACGAAGCCTATTGCGTAACTCTGTGGAAGACACGAGTGCTGCCGCATCTGCTGGAGATCGATCCCAATCCGCAGGCAACATTTCTCATCTACACGGTGCTGTATCACGAGGCTGCTTTGGTGTCCCTACTGGACGTTTGCCTTTACCATCCCAGTGGCTGTGAGACGCTGCAGGAATCGGTGCTCGATTTGATTGACTATTGCGCCCAGGCGATTTCCCAGGTTGTTGGACTCGTTAGCATGGGTTATCACGAGAACGAGTCGAAGCTGGATGTGGATGAGGCGGTGCTCACGGAGCTGGAGCGCCAGAAACGTGACTTTATCTATAAGATTGGATTGCGTTGCATCTCTGTACTGAATTACCTGGCTGATAATGTTAATTTGTTCCATTTGAGCGCTGCCAGGCGTTTGCTGGTGACCCATGACATTCCCTGGCTCATGGTGGATGTCTTGTGCTTCCGGTAAGCATTTATCCATTATTTTTTTTACAAAACTAATCTTTTCTGATTTCAGCCCCTGGCAAAGGAAGACCAGCAAGGGAATACAGAAGTTCATCGAGGAGAAGTGGACCAATGTGGACGATGTCGCCAAAATTGTCAAGCCGGAGGCTCAGGCTTGGTTTTGTGTGCGCCAGCTTCTCCTAAATACCCAGATCATGGAGAACTATGTGTTTAATGAAGCACGCTGCAAGCAGTTGAGCAAGGTTAGTCAAGATATTTTTCTCCATCAGACTTACCTTGAGTTCTTTTTTACATATCCTTTAGCTTTTGGGACTGATGCATGAGACTCTTCTTGACCAACTGCCACCTCTGATTGAACTGAAGATGTTCCTCAGCCGTCTGACTCTCAGCGGAAATACAGCAAAGTCGCAGACGCTGTTGCTGGAGGACATTCCGCAGATCCAGGAGGAGCTAATGAAGGAGGTGGAGCGATGCGGTGGTTTTTACCAAATAGCCCAGGAACAGGACCCGGTGTTCCTCAGCAGGAACAAGGAAGACATCTGCGCCTTGGCCAGTCGCCTAAGCAAAGCCTATGGCACCGATTTACTTTGTGAGCTGGAGCAGACTATGGAGGAACTCAAGGTGGACGAACCGCAGAAGGATGCCGGAGCTGGTGGCGATGGAGAAGTTGGCCACAGCTGCGCCACTTGCCAGGGAAAGGCCAAAAAGAAGTGCGCCAGTTGCAAGCAAGTCCATTACTGCTCTCGGTAAGTTGTCCACATACTTTTAATTGCACAACCTTTTCATTTTTTATATGAGCTACATATTTATATTTTTAGTGACTGCCAGCTGAAGGATTGGCCACAACACAAGGCCGTCTGCCTTAAGGACTAATTTATACCCAATTTAATAAATTCAATACAATCGCTTAATAAGAAAAGAACATTCCAAAAATGTAAAAAGGTCAACTTTCTTTTATTTTCATCTGAATTCAGGTGATTTACGTTTTATTTTCAATTAGCAATAAGCTTAAAAAAAACTTTCACGTAGTCTCTCATTCAGCAGACAGGGGACAGCAATACAGTTTAGCTGTTCTGCCTGAGATGGTCCTTAACCACGTCCAAAGCTTGTGTCTCCTCACCGAAATCCTTGATCACGACGACGGAGCAGCCGCACACCTTGCGGGGCTTGCCCTCCTTGTCGATCTTGCACAGACCGGACCACTCGCCCAGCTTCTTGTGCGAGTCCACGCGGATCAGGGGGATCTGGTGCTCGTTGCACAGGGCGGTGACCAGTTTCTTGTAGTTGGGCTCGTCGAAGGATTCGGCCAGAATGCACAGGACAGCCTGACGCCTGTTAGAAAAAGATAGTTTATTAAATTTCGGTTGTTTATGGTTCATTATTTTTATGTAGTTTGGTTGGCTGAAACTTGCTCAGTAATTGGAAGGTTTTTAATCAATGTAAAATTCATAAACACGGACCAATTAATTTCATCATAGGCAAGTCAGCAAAAGCCAATAATTTAAGGTGGTTAACTACACTATTAACATTTAATTTACATCGAAATTAAATTGGAATGTGGATAAATACATTTGGAAAGAACAATGATAGCCAAGAAGACGAATTTCATTAAACTAGGTTATGTAGAACCGTATTTCCATTTTCGAAAACGTGGTGTTAAAATTTATCAATGGCATTGAGGTTCTCGGAACTACAGATTTAGCTCTTTCTAACCATATATTTAAAATATTTAGGCTTTTGCAGATACATGTAAATCTTTAGGAAATGAATTACCACCCTAATCTGTTGATTATTGGAATACTTACTTGTCCAGGGCCTTGCAGGCCTGGTGGATGCCATGGACGAGTCCATCGGCGATCAGGGACTTCTTCAGGACCTCCTGCAGGGCGGTATTAATGTCCATGGCGCCATCGATGACGGGGGCGGCGGAGGGAACATCACTAAATTGTGAAATTCAAAATTAGCATACATACATCGCAAAACATTGATTAGACATCACAAAAACTTCATTTATGCTTGCTTGTTCAGTAATTGGAGAATTTATAATCAATGGAAATTCATAAACACGGACCAATTAATTTCATCAACAAGCGATTGCCAAGCAAGGCAAAAATTTAGTTTTTGTCTATGAAACATCGACTTACACATCAACGTCGGCCATTGTTTAGCGGTAGAGGATGCACTGCACTGAAAATGAGAATTTAAAAGTAAGTATTAGCCGGGAACTCACGCATTAATATTTTTCACATCTGTACCTTTTGACAACCGGAAAGAAAGAGACCAGAGACGCGTGGTCCGTGGTGATGTCAGTTTCTAACTATCGATAGGAGCTGCAGAGCCGCATTTGAAGTTAACCGATAGGTGTTGGAAAACCAATTTTGTAAGATGTTTGGATAAATATAGTTGGGTAGTTCCTATATATTTCTTAGCCGTGTATAGAAATAAAGAAAACCAGAATAAATAAAATTACTATAGAATTTAAAGTCACATATGTACGCCGCATAATGTTTTTTAAAAATAAGGGAATAAAGTTTTCTGCGAGGATTGAAGAGAATTTTTAAGTATTGGGAGTAAAAGCTTTTAGGCTATCGGCTTTTCTTAGTAAAATTTTTATTTTTACTCGCTTTGTTTTTTTTTTAACTACCAACTTTACTCAAGTTCAGTAAAATTCGTTATATGAATGGCTAACGTCTACAGTTTTACATATTTAGTATCACTTATATTATATAACTCGCAGTTGTTTTCAACTGGTGATGTTGTGAAAAGAATCAGAAATAATTCAAACGCGTTCTTTAGTTTTTTGCAAATTTATTGAAGTTATTAGTCTCAGTGTATAAGGAGAATCGCCGCTATCAGTGGGTCCACGCGTTAGTTGAAGAGAACCTGACCCATGGCACCTGGTAACACTGAGATAAACAATCCCGAATTCCCAAACGCCCGCAACTCGCGCTTCCGACTATAACCACGATACCAAATTGACTATAAATAATCGCGACTATATATATTTATCCCCCGGAGAGAGATTTCATTGAGTTGAAGGCGAACGTTGGAGATTTGAAGTGCAATAACTTGTTTATGTTTACATAAGAAGGCAGCTAAAGCCAACAAGAACAACAACAACTAGAAGAATGTCGAGCACGCTACAGTAAGTTGTGTCTGTAGTGGGGGTTTATTATTAACAAAAAATAGAAAAAAAACCCAACATGTGCTCCCGATTCTCGTGTCGCACATGCCAACACACAAAACTACATAATTGCCGAAAATTTACAGCGGCATGTGAAAATCGTGTGCTTCGCTTGTCTGTGTGCGCGTGTTTGCTTTCGTTATCTGGAATTTAGAATCTACAATCTAGATTCTTAAAATGTTGACCCGTAAGATACATTGGGCAGTGGGGGTGTGGAAGTGTGCCGGGCGGCATATGAATGAATTAATATATATATCCGGGCGACTTCTTCGGCGCCACAAGCTCTATAATCCGAATTATGCGGCTGATAAGGAGGCCGAATTCTTGCCAACAACTACAATGCCCAATCGTAAACAAGAGCACACTAACGTCTCAAATATTGATTCTACACCTATGAACGTTGTTACGGTGATTAGGGCTTATTGGTTTGTGATAAGAAAATAAATTCAATTTAAGCTAGATTATCTTTCTCCAACTATAAAACCAAAGGAGTTGTAAATTCTGAAATCGATACGCATCTCAAACTTTATATTTAAAGTTTATATTTAAATTGTATCTACATTTTCTAAGACCAGGAAAGAAAAAAGCTTAAACAGAATTCTTAGCGAGCATTTGTGGTTTTACGGATTGTAAAAATCCCTTTCAATATTTTCTGTGTAGCCCACGACGGGTGTATGCTTTTTATTCTGGCTGTCTAGTCTTCTTTTCACTGGGGGTAGGGCTATCTTTGAGGTTCATCGCCAGCTGATTGCGCCGAAAGCTCTGACCGCACTCGATGTTGAATGGAATCGTTAATTGGGCGCATTAGCATCGGGCCCTCAGACGAGAAACATGTGCGATCGTATCAGCAGCAACGTTAGGTTCGGGGCCTCTGTACACCCATCTAAATTAACAGAGATAATGCTAGTAATTTATATATATTCTTCTCCTCAGAGAAGGAATCCTGGTCGGTTGCGGCAATCCGCTGCTGGACATCTCCGCCGTCGTTCCGCTGGACTTTCTGCAGAGATACTCGATGAACGAGGACGATGCGATCCTGGCCGAGGACCGACACATGCCCATTTACGGGGAGCTGGTTGAAGGCTTCCGGGCGGAATTCCTGGCTGGCGGATCCGTGCAGAACTCGCTGAGGATCGCCCAGTGGATCCTGAAACAACCCAAGGTGGCTGTCTTCTTCGGCTGCGTTGGTGAGGATAAGTACGCTGATATACTAAAGGAGAAGGCCAGTGCCGCCGGACTGGATGTCCACTACCAGGTGAAAAGGGACGTGCCCACGGGCACCTGTGCCGTCCTGATCACCGGCACCCATCGATCGCTCTGCGCTAATTTGGCGGCGGCCAATAACTTCACCATCGATCACCTGGAAGATCCTGGCAACAAGGCTCTTGTGGAGAATGCCCAGTACTACTATATTTCGGTGAGTGCAGTGGCTTTGTTTTAAGATAAAACGTGAAATCGATGGCGGAAATAATAACAATATAACCCAACGGAAATAAAGATTTAATAGCTGTATACCAAAACGATTAGGGGATTATGAAAATCGACATTTTATGAGTCAAGAAATAAGTGAGCAATTATACGTCCGTAATGAAACTAATCTTTTTAGAATGATTCACCCTAAATGTGTAAAATAATAAATTCAGACGAAGTAATCCCCCTAATTCGTATGTCTATTTAAAAAAAAAAAAGTATTATCCTAACTAATGTGTTAATCTTAAATTTGTATAGAACTAAATTGTTACCCTTAAAACTTATTTAAAATAATATCTTTACAAATCTAAAGCTCTAATTAATAACGCTTTATCTAATCCATTTCCGCAGGGCTTTTTCCTCACCGTGAACCCACCGAGCATCATGCAGGTGGCGGCCACCGCCCATGCCAAGCAGCGACCTTTCCTAATGAACCTCAGCGCACCATTTATATCACAATTCTACATGGCACCGCTGCTGGCCGTCCTGCCCTATGTGGACATCATCTTCGGCAATGAGGCTGAGGCCCAGGCCTTCGCCGAGAAACAGAATTGGCCCAGCGGGGATCTGCGCGAGATTGGCAAGCGACTGGTGGCGATGGACAAACTGAATCCGGCGCGGCCGCGCATTGCCATACTCACGCAGGGCTGCGATCCCGTCCTGCTCATCCAGCAGGATTCGGTGCAGGAGTTCCCGGTCACAAAATTGGCGGTGCATGAGATTGTCGATACCAATGGCGCTGGGGATGCATTCGTTGGAGGTTTCCTGTCGCAGTTTGTGCAGGGCAAGTCGCTGGACGTCTGCATTCGGTGTGGCAACTATGCGGCCGGGCACATCATCAAGAATCCGGGATGCACATACTCCGGCGAGCCGGAGTTCGTCGAGTAAATCAGGATGCGGAAGCTACAGAGAAACCTTACAGCGCAGCAAGATTTGCAATTGTTAATTAAGTAAATGAGAGTGACTAAGACATTTTGTTAACACTGATAATTGTTTGTACATATAACCCACACACTCAGACACATACTAAAGCATACACACATGTGGAATGACATGAACAAATAGCGAGAGTGAGGCTTGTGTCTTATAGATAGAGCAATATTCGAATTTAAATTGATAATAAAACAAAAGTGACACACGCGAGCGAAACACAAAAGTCAACAGTTTGCACAACTTTAAATCTTTGTTTTGTCATCTAGAAAAGGGTGTGATCATCAAAAAGGTTGTTCATTGTTTCATGATTTCATATAGTCGGATCTTATCAGATTGTGATTGAAATGATATACTATCTAGCTGACTGCTGATGTCAACATTTTTAAAGTAATCAAAGGAAAGACAGGTGCATCAATTTGGGGAACAAGTGTCATAAACTTGTAATAAGTTATACATTTTAGATAAGATTAGCAACGAGCTTCAATGAATGTCCAAAATAGTTGATGTCATCAGCAGATAGGATTATCAGAAACAAACCTGCTGATTTTTAGGCCTCATGTGTTGCCAGAACACAAAGTGCTGAGTATCAGACAACCTTTTGTCACTGGAGTGCAGCTAAAACCACAGCTGTTAAACTTTGTACGTAATAACCCTCATAAATAAAGAATTCATTAGCGCATCAGCAGATTAGATTATCAGCAACATGCTTTGACTAGTTTATGAATACAAAACAACATGCTAAATATTAGAAAATCCTATTTTCAAAAATATAATGTGCTTTTGCAATTTTTTTTTTTTTTGGCTATGCAAAAGACGATTGTTGTGTACGTTGGTTTTTTACCTAAGTCTAAATAGAACTTGTTTGTTTGCCATCGGGACTTGTTTGTGACATTGAACCCAAGATCCGTGGCACTAGTCGATCCGATAGCCCCGGATGAAGGGCAGGCCCGTTGGCACCCGTTTTTGATAGCGCACATAGTCCGACTGGAAGAAGTTGAGCAGGGAGTATTCCTCGACGTATACGCGGTCGTGGAAGAACAGCCAACTGACCAGGGTGTAAATGCAAATGCAGATGGGGTTCATCAGTATAATCTGGGTGCCGATGGACCACCAAAACCACCCAACATAAGACGGGTGCCGACAGACACCGTATATCCCGCTCGTTATCAGTTTGTGGTCCGAGTGCTTTTCATCCTGTACCTGTAAAAAAATTTGCTTTATTTATGTCCTTTTAAGAGACTATTTAGCTTACCAAATGTGTAAAACTCCGGCCGGCTGTGATGATGGCCGCTTTTCGAATGACTTCGCCCAAAAAGCACAGGACTACGCCACCCAGCCAAATGTACCCGAATCTCTTGAACTGTGGCAGGAAGTAGACCTCTAGCGAGAACTCGATCCAGCTGGCTGCAGCAGCCAGTCCATAGTGCACCGAGTGGTTCAGCATGAAAGAATCTAAGCTGAGTGTGCGCGGATTGGCCCAGGCGATAACCAGGAACTCAGAGTAGTGGAAAAAGGACATGAAGCTGCCATAGACGCCGAATTGCTGCCATTCGGAGGGTGCAAAGCAAATAACCAGGACACTTACGGCTATTGTGAATCCCAGAAAGGACGCTCTAATGGCCACCTGTGGATTGCAGATGGTAAACGTTACTGATAAGGCTTTTTACTTTGAAAGTGACTCACCTGGTAGTCATGGTTTCGCAGAACGAATCGTATTATCATGTTGATCAGGGCGTAATACAAAACAGGACCCCAAAGCACAGCGCCCCACACCTGGGGCACCATCCCATAATAGATCTGCGGCACCGAGGGGATCAGGATTAGGGCGGCGGTGATCACAAAGCAATATAAACTCAGGCGACCCTCGGAACACAGAGATCCTCCAGTTCCGGGAGAGGGGACGCGGGGGCTATTTGCACACATGTTCGAGAAATCGGGACTCTATTTGTGCTGCTGGTGTGCGCCAAAACACGGAAAACAAGGTTTTTCAAAACATTTGCTCGGTTCGATGCTCCGAAATGTAAATAAACCGGCAAGCTTCCGATACCGATAGGAAGTAAAGTGGACTCCTGCTAAAAGAAAAAGTGGTCTTTGGTAATTATGTAGTTATTTCTCTCTGCGTGAAATTGTTTTCATAAAAAAATAAATATTATCAATCTAATCCTATATAATGTGTTTATTTTACCATTCGAATAGTTTTGTAATAATAGTTAATAAAAATATCTTTTAAACAGTACTTACTTTAACTAGAACCGATAGTTCTTCATTAAGGTAAGACTATCGATTTTTAAAAACTTTACACCAAAGTTTTTTTTTGTAAAATGAACAAAGAATTTTTCTTTAAGTATGCAACATCCGAATGTTATCTTAAAGGGCCTGCCTTTTTATTTAACATTTAGTTCGAACATATCGCTCATCGATATCTTATCGATAACCTGGCGAGCCTGTTAACCGCCGTGCAGGTTATGTAAAATAAAAAGTAAAATTTGCTGAAATCAATTAAAAAGTTAGAAGCACAGCTAAAACTGTTATTATTATCTAGCCATGGTGTTCCTTAACCTGCCCCTTTTGGTACGAGCTCGTGGGCCCGACGAATTCTGGCGAAAGAGGCGCATTTTTAAACTGGCAGCGGTATGTTTCCAAATCTTTCATTCATAATAATAACAAATCCGCAAATACACATGTTTCCTTTAGCATTATAGAAGTCGCACCCGCAATGTCTACTCCTTCGCGATTAGAAGCGTTCACAGGGCATTGGCGTACGCCACCAAAGGACGAAAGCTGAAGAAACTGGACATGGCGCAATTGTGGACAACACGAGTGGAGGCGGGATGTCAGCAGTACGGCGTGGGTCTAGAAACCTTTAAGGAGGGCTTGGCTCGATCTGATATTTTACTCAACAAGTAGCTTACTCCAATGTTTCCACGACCTATTAACTAACCAATTTGCCCTCCAGAAAAACGCTGTCTGATTTGGCCATTTGGGAACCGCGTTCTTTTGAAGCACTGGTCAAGATCTCTCGAGAACGGGCCGCCGTTGAAGGATTGCCGGACATCAAGCGGAGATCGGCGTTCAACCAGGTTTATGGTCTGAGCAACCTGAAGTTGGATTAACTTAGCCCTAAGTAGATGTTCAAATATAGATATTTGTATATTTTAACAAAAATATGTTTCCTTTTTTTGGCTTTAAAATCTTTTTACAACTTTCGGTTTTATATTTGGGGAGAATGGAATGTTGGAACTTTACTGCATACTTTTTGTTTCGGAAAACACTTATATAACCGTCTGCTTCCGACCAAGAAAAATCTCTTTAGTTTGTTAAAAAAATCCATAATTGAAATTTCCTTGTTCTTATTTACTTTTATGTACTTACATTTTAAAAGATTTGCTTTCATAAATGATACTCTAAGAATATCACAAGCATTTGTTAGAAGATTTATTGAATGCCTTTATTTGCCACAAAATGAATGTCGGCTTCACAATTAATTAATATCTTAAGAGTTCTTTATTTTCTAACTCCTTTATTAAATCGAAAGCAAAGAATAAGATATCCACCACTATTTAAGATACCGAACTTTGGGAAGCATTAAAAATTTCACTGAACACATTTTAACAAGTAACTCGAAAGTTTATTCAATGACGGTCCATGCGCAATGCAAACAATAATATTGCATCAGCGTTTATTGTAGTTGTGGTTTGTGGGTGTGTTACGTACTAATAGAAAACATAGAATTCATAGAATTGTGAGACGTGATCCGGCGGCGAGATCTACTCTAGCTTGGCCAGGATGTCGGATTCGCGGAAGAGGAACAGCTCCTTCTGGTCACCCTCCAGGTTAACCTTAGTGCCTCCGAACTCGGGTAGCAGAACGCGATCGCCCTCCTTGACTCCGATGGGAATGTGATTGCCAGTGGTCTAAGGTTTGAATAGAAAAGTCAAATAAGATGATTTCCCAACTAGAGATAATGGCGAAATACTCACGGCGTTGCGGGTGCCAGGGCCGACGGCCAGAACGGTGCCCTCAAGCACTTTGCCCACCGATTTCTCTGGTAGAACGATACCGCCTTTCGTCTTGGTCAGCGCTTCGGCCCTCTGGATCAGAATGCGGTCCAGCATGGGGATGATCTTCTTGATAGCGGCGGCCTTAAAGATATAAGATAAATGAACACCCAACCATTAACCCATGTTTTATGTTTCTCTCATTGATTACACAACAGCCCGGCAAAAGAGAGATGGACCCCAGAGTTGTGGAAGCTTCTCGAATTACTCACACAAACCCGATTTCCATTTACATTTATTAAGGCATCGTTATTAGGTCACTTTTAACTTACCATTTTTGTTCTTAAATGCAAACTGGAGAGCTTGAGAGAATCTAAAGAATAAACTTTTTACTTAGCTACACGTGCCGTGCCGGCGTAACTTCGATAGATGAGAACTGCTTATCGTCTGTGTGACCAGTCGGTCTTGCTGTGAAAACGATTTTATTCTGATACACTGAAAAAAATACCCTTAATCACATCAGGAGTAAAATAACTTTAAAAACACACAATTCTAACCTTAAAAAGTTATTAAAATGACTGTACATTAAAAAAAGATATTTTAACTCTAAAATTATTTAAAGTTATTGTTAAGCAGTTTCTTAATTGTACACCCTAAATTTTCATATTTCAATGCTCCTATAAGTCTAACAAGTTGTTTTGGAAATATGAGCTGTAAGCTCACTTAACCCTAAAATTTATTTAAAAACCAGTTGTCCTTATAACAAACTTTTTTATATTTATTTAAATGCGATATATAAGGTAAATAAACGTTAGCATAAGAGTTATCGATGTATCGATGTGCACTCCCATTACCGAAGCTGCGTTTGTCTTGAGATTATTTGAGTCACCGTTTTGCCTTGTTTACATTTAATGTAATTTTAACGAGATAGACCTTAATTGATTTTATTTGAAACTCAAAGGGCATGATGTGTTTGTTTTTGTTGCCTACCAAGAGTCTGACAATTGCTTGAATTGTGATCGCTTACAGTAACTTGTTTGATAAGAGTATAATTAACACATCAAAATGTCTGAACGTCGTGGCACGAAGGCTCTGGAACACTGGACAAGAGTTATAACCCAAGGATATAATGGAGTTAAGGTGGAGAACATGACCACTTCCTGGCGCAACGGACTGGCCTTCTGCGCCATTATACATCACTTTCGTCCGGATCTTATAGACTTCGATAAGCTAAAGGCTACTGATATTTACGAAAACAACGATTTGGCCTTTACCACAGCTGAGAAATATTTAGGAATTCCTGCATTACTCGATGCAGCCGATATGGTTTCTTATGAAGTACCTGACCGACTATCCATTCTAACCTATTTGTCCCAGTTTTACAAGGTGCTCGGGAAAAGCCTTAAACACCCGAAGGCGGAAGAAACATTTCCTGAAGAAAGTAGTGAGCCCCCTCAGAAGATGATGCATATTGTGGGAATACCCAGACGGGATAAGTGTCAAAAATGTGAGCTCCCGGTTTTTCTGGCCGAAAGAGTCCTAGTCGGGAAACGGGCTTATCATCGCACTTGCCTGAAATGTGCACGTTGTAACTCATTACTCACTCCCGGGAGTTTTTATGAAACCGAGGTCAACAATACGTACTGTTGCGAGACTTGCCCCGATGAAGAAAGTGAAACCGAATCAGACATTGTTAAACCGAACACCAACAATATTGATATTACTATTGGTCAAAGACTATTGGCCGAAAGTCCTGATCCTTCAAATGATGAAAGTCACAACGAAGTTCAGGATGACAATAATGAAACCACTATCAGTACAACTGAAAAGCCATCGAACAGCGAAATCGCTGAAACTCCGTCCAACGTAGATAAGCCAACTGAAAAGGATAAACCTATAAGTACTGAACAAAGTGAAGATGATAAGCCGAAAAATACTGAACAAACCGAAGAACTTACTATTGATCCTATAAAGCCAGCTTTAGAGGAGGAACATAAAACGACGACTGTTCCTCTAGACGAAGAAGATGGTATTCATCTTGTGGAAGCCACTCCTTCGAATGAGCTAATCGAAGAAGAAAAAGAAGTTATTAGCTCAAGCAATACTTCAGAACCAATCATTCCAGAAACACAGGAAGCAGTAATTCCAGAAAACAACACACAAGAAGACAATAATACTGAAAGTAAAATAAGCAGCAATACAGAAAATGAAATTTTCTCAAAAACGGAAAGCTGCTCTAAGCAGGAAGATGATAACGTAAAACAAATAGATCTCGAGACTCCCAAGGAGAAAACACTTGAGGCGAAAATAGCTGAAACTCACTATCCAGAAGACTTAAATCCTTTCAAAGATGATGATGAAATCAAGGGTGCTAATCCTTTCGACAGCTCCGACGATGAAGTCGAGCTTCTAAAAACCATTCCACATAAAAAGATCATGGACTCTACCCCGAAAAGAGACAAAGTCGTGCCGCCCCGTCCACCTCCACCCAAAATAGGCCTAGCCGTATCTAAACCGTCGCAAGATCAACATTCCAGCCCCACACTATCGCAGGGGAAAAAAATGCCGATGCCTACACCTAGGGTATCTATATCGAAACCGCAGACTCCTGCAAAATTAATAAGTCATCGCGACCAGAAAAATAATTTTAATGTGCCCTCCTCATCAACGGAGCACTTGGATACTTCGACAACTTTCGATCGCGGTGGAGATGACCGTGGTTCAAGTATCTCCTTGCCATCGGGCAATGCCCCTCGCAAGCCACTTCGTGCCTCAGCAGGGACTCCATTACGAAGCGAGGACGTAAGTCCCGCATCAAGCCTCAGTTCTATTACTTCACCGACGAGGAAGAAGCGTCAAGCACCTTTGCCTCCAAAACAAGCCGAAATTGAGAGTCAACCAGGATTTTCGAAATTATCGGACGAGCAAAAGGCTTTGTTGCACAATCAGCACAAGACCCCAAATCAAAGTGACTCAACCAGAAGGTTAATCCCACTTGACCAGAGCCTGCTTTCTGATGGAACAACAGAATCCAGTAACTATGAAGACAGCTTCAACACTTCAAATGCAGAGGAAGAGGGAAACATCGTATATCGTCGTGTTTTGGTGCCACCGACTCAGCCCGATAAGGAGGATCAAAAGACACCGATCGTTTACAACGACTTCAATCGAACCGTCAGTCCCTTGGGGTACAACAAGTCTACCCACGGAAAGTGGAAACGGCGCAAGGGACCAGCTCCTGCGGTTCCTATACCACCGCGAAAAGTTTTGCAACGCCTTCCGCTGCAAGAAATACGTCACGAGTTTGAAATTATTGCAGTACAGCAGCTGGGTCTCGAGAAACAGGGAGTTATTCTCGAGAAAATGATAAGGGACCGATGCGAGCGCTCCTTCGATGCCGTGGAAAATACAAACGAGGGAGCCGGTACTTCAAGCACCGATGGCTCCGAGATAACTAATTCCAAGGAAGTAGAAGATTTAATATTGCAACTATTCGAGCTGGTAAACGAAAAGAACGAGTTGTTCCGGAGGCAAGCTGAGTTAATGTATCTGCGACGGCAGCACCGATTGGAGCAGGAACAAGCTGACATTGAACATGAAATTCGAGTATTAATGGGCCAACCGGAGCACAACAAAACCGACTCTGACAAGGCCCACGAGGAAGTATTAATCAACCGCCTTGTTAAGGTTGTTGAAATGCGGAACGAAGTAATTGATAGTCTTGAGACTGATCGAGTTCGTGAGGCTCGGGAAGACATGAGCATTAAGAACAGACTGCACATTTACAATTCTGAGCGCGAGGAACCGGCAGTTGCAAAAGGCGCAGACAAGCTGTCCAAAAAATTATCCAAAAAGGAACGAAAGAAACTTAAAGAAGAAAGTAAATTGGGCAAAGGAAAGAAATCAGACCTCGATAAGGACGTCGACGAGTCTGAAACCACGCCAGCATTGGAAAAAGGAAAGAAGAAGAGAAACTTGTTCTTTTTAAAGATGTGAGGAGTTTTAGAAACAATTTTGTATGCGTCGAACAATATTATTTTATTTATGTAAATTTGTAACCTATTAAGTTTTTCTATTGCCATAGATGAGCATTTCAATAAATTACGAGACATGTATGCGTTTTTTTAAAAACAAATTGTTGTCTTTTTTATCCACATTTAAAAATTACAAATAATGAATTGGTATTACTTCAAAAGTGTTAAACTATATATTAAAGCTTGACCTAAACAAAAAGTATTTGTTGCCATACATTTTTTGACGGTTAGTGTATAAAGTTCGTTGTAACGATAGCCAACCTATTTTATCGATAGCTTTTTAACATTTTATTATGTAGAATTTTGAAACTTTTGACATCTCTAAACTGATAATGCGTATATAATATTCTTTTTATGCCTTACTACTCACCGGCTGAAAAAATTTTAGCCAACATTGTTGGTTTTATTTATCGTTTAGAATTTACGAAGAAGGAATTCGGTTAAAGTTGGTATTTCGCAACGATTTTTAATTAATACAGCTCGGGTAAGCTAATTGAAATTTCTGTGATTCCCTCTGAAAAGATAAAGTCCTTTGTCTGAACAACACTAATATATTGTTTTCGCCAGAAATGAACCGCACTAATAGGCGCCGTGATTACATAGAGACTTTGGAAGACTTCTGGAGAAAAGAATCAGTATTTTTGGAGAAGATCTTTGACAAGCGCATTCCCCTCTATGAGATTGAGTTGATGCAATTTGAACATGTCGCTTACCTCCACTGCTCTAGTTTGGTTGGTAATCCGTCTGTGCGATCGCAGGACCCCGGGCGACATCTATACGAAAGCCTCACACTATACATTGACTCTCGGCTTCGGGATATTTCAAATGAATTGGAGACATTTACGAACGACGAGCAGTTGGTCATCGAGTACGTTTGTTATTGGCGGGATTTTTCGAAAGGATGTGAGCAACTGGACCGAGCATGTGGCTATCTCAATCGCAACTGGGTGAAACGGGAGCAGTCCGAGGGCCATGACCATGTCCACAAAGTCTACCGTATGGCCATGATCCGCTGGAAGGAGCTGGTCTTCAGTCCTATTGACAGTGGCCTGGTCACCGCCATTACACTGTTGTTGAGGCAAAACGTTAGGAGATCCGTGTTGTACCAGGCCCTTCAATCCATTGTGGAGCTTTACGCCAACGATCCGAATCAAGACGTTCCGGTACCAAAAAAACTAGAAAACGTGTTCACTGCGGATGTTGTGCGTTTCTACAAGTCGGAGACCCGGGCGGAATTGCAAAGGATTGCGGGTTTTAATGCTTACAGCGAATTCAAGCATTTTCTTAAGTATGCCTGCTTGGCTATGCCAGAAATAGAGAAAGAAGACGTGTTTAGGAGAATTCTAATGTGGAGAAGTTTTGAACAGTTTTGAACGACAATTTATTGTTCGTAAGCGTAGCACTACTTTGATGTACTTAAGATTTAAATATAAGGTAACACTTGCAATGGAAATGTAAAAGGACGCTACGAAAGCTCTCGGAATATAATGAATAAATGGAAATATTAACGACTCCAATTGTTTGACAATCACACTTCATTATATTATTCATAACAAAGGAAAGAAATCAGACTTCGATAAGGTCGTCGACGATTTTGAAACCACACCAGCACTGGAATAAGGAAAAGAGAAAAGAAACTTGTTCTTTTTAAAGATGTGAGAAATTTTATTTGTGTTAATTTGTAATCTATTAAGTTTTTCTATTGCTATAGATGAGCATTTCAATAAATTACAAAAAATATTTGTTGCTTAAAGTCATTGATGGTTTAGTAGATAAAGTTCGTTATAGCGATAGCCAACATATTTTATCGATAGCTTTCCGAACTGAGTATTCTCACGGCTAAAAAAAGATTCTTCAGGATTCAAAATTGTTTCGTAAAAAATGTATAGAGCTATGTTATATTTAATAACACCAATATCTTCATTTTTTTAATATGTAAGTATTGTTTCCCTATCAATCGATATCAACATTTTATGATGTAGAATTGTGAAACTTTTGACATCTCTAAACTGATAATTGGTAGGTATATAATATTCTTTTTATGCCTTGTTACTCACCGGCTGAACAAATTTTAGCTAAATTTGTTGGTTAAATTTATCATTTACAATTTACCAAAAATACTTAAAATAATCTTACGAAGAAGGAATTAAAGTTGGTATTTCGCAAGGATTTGTAATTAATACAGATCGGGTAAGCTAATTGAAATTTCTGTGATTCCCCCTTTGTCTGGACAACACTAATATTTTTTTTGCCAGAAATGAACCACTTCGAGAGGCGCCGTGATCACATAGAGACTTTGGAGGACCTCTGGAGAAAAGAGTCAATATTTTTGGAGGAGATCTTTCACAAGCGCAATTCTCTTGATGTCAATGACTTAATGAAGTTTAACCATTTCGTTTACCTCCATTGCTCTAGTTTGGTTGGTAATCCTTCTGTGCGATCGCAGGACCCCGGGCGACATCTACACGAAAGCCTCACAGTGTACATTAACTCTCGGCTACGGCATATTTCAAATGAATTGGAGACATTTACGAACGATGAGGAGTTGGTCACCGTATACGTTTGTTATTGGAGGGAGTTTTGGAAAGCATGTGAAGAACTGGACCGAGCATGTGGCTACCTCAACCGCAACTGGGTGAAACGGGAGCAGTTCGAGGGCCATGCCCATATCCACGAAGTCTACCGTATGGCTATGATCCGCTGGAAGGAGCTAGTCTTCAGTCCTATTGACAGTGGCCTGGTCACCGCCATTACACTGTTGTTGAAGAACAACGTTAGGAGGTCCGTGTTGTACCAGGCCCTTCAATCCATTGTGGAGCTCTACGCCAACGATCACAATCAACACGTTCCGGTACCAAAAAAAATAGAAAACGTGTTCACTGCAGATGTTGTGCGTTTCTACAAGTCGGAGACCCTGTCGGAATTCCAAACAATCGTTTACTCCAAAGCTTACAGCGATTTCAAGCATTTTCTTAAGTATGCGTGCTTGGCTATGCCAGAAATAGAGAAAGAAGGTGAGTTTATTAGCTTTCTAAAGGACAACCTGGATATGGAGTTGGAGCAAGCTATAAAAAAATCATTGAGTGGCAAAGAGTACATCCAAGCTTTTATGAATATGCGTCGTGGTCCACTGGAGCGGGCATTAAGAAATCACAAGAAACTGCTGGCTGTGATAGACCAGGTGTGCACTAAGGCAATAAACGGAACAAACCAGCAAAGGGATCCGATCGCATTGCTTAACATATACTGCAACGAACTCATGATCAAAAATAATCTGTCCGAGAAGGCAATTAACGATGAGTTCAAACGAATCATCGAGGTGGCGTATTTCCTAGACGACAAGGATAAATTTATCTATCATTATGGTAGAATGCTAAGGATTCGGCAGATCAAAGAAACATCTGCCTCAGACGGCAATGAAACCACCATGATTTCACTGATGATCGCAAAGTTTGGGTTCGTCGCTACTGAGAGACTAAGGAAACTTTTGGAGGAAATGGATAAGTCCAGGGACGTAAGCCAAGACTTCCAAAATCACTTGAATAGTAAGGGCATAAAACTGGGATTCGATTTTCGCCTCAAGCTTTTTGAAAACAGAGAACGTACTGACAACTTTAAGCTTACTTTGCCATGGGAATTGCAGGGAACTGTGGAGGAGTTTCGTTCATTTTTTCGAAAGAGTCATAGCCTCAGAAAAATTGTATTCAATCTTGAAATCTCCTCAGGAGAGATACTCTGTAATTTGGGTCAGTCGACCCTTATCTTTGAGGTAAGCACTTTGCAAATGGCGATTCTGCTATTGTTCAACCATCAGGATAGGTTTACGGTCAACGACTTGGTGGACAGGACCGGCTCAACAATCGAGGCCGTGCAACCGGTGAGCTTTTAACCTAAATTCAATTATCAGCAGTGGTTAAAGTTTTGTTTTTTGATTGCAATTAGGTACTGGATTTATGGACAAAAAAGAAGCTGCTGATTACTAATGGTGAATTCGTGGAGGTGAACATGAATTTTTCAAGTCGCAAGCGAAGACATAATTTAAACACGGTTCCGACTAAATCAAGAAAGGTCGATAAGAAGGAAGATGATTTGGCAGAAAAGCGGAAATTCCAAACGGATGCGGCAGTTGTTCGGTTAATGAAAAAGTATAAGACTCTTGCGCACTCGCAGCTAATTGAATTAGTTATTGAGGAGCTGAAAAACCTCTTTACTCCAAAGATAGTGTTCATTAAAGATAGAATTGATGCTTTACTTGAAAAGGACAATCCGGATTTTGAACGTTTTGGGAACAACGAGTACCGATACGTTTCCTAACTATAAATATAGTTTTTACAAATAATAATAAATATATTTATATATTTAAAACCATGTTAAATTAACTGATTAAGTCAACAGCTAAGGTTTTCGAGAAATACTGCTCGGCGACCGTCAGCTGCCGGTGGGGCGATGTTACATTTTCATCTTACAATTATTTCTTATCCTGATTCTTCACTCTCTAACTTGACATGGACCTGTTCTGTGACGTTGTACTCCGGATCAGGGAGGATTAACTCAATTTTATTTATCAGCTCGGCATGGTGATCCCTTAGGTGTTTTTCGAGATGAGCTTCATTGGAGAATGCTATGGGGCAATAGTGGCACAGTCGTTCTTCTTGGACACGCATTTTGTTGTGCAACAATCCAGCTCTTCGACGGGATAACTTCCACTTTGGAGTGGGGGAGTACTTGTTCTCGAAGATATTTTTGGTCTTGGGCTTTTGCAGTTTAGCTGCCTCCAACTCCGGCATTCTTTCTCCTTTTCGTAGTCTGAGGTGGCTTCTGTTGATCATGGAAGAAATTACATTTAATTAGTTTTCTATGTTTATCGATTTCATCTTGTGAATCTTGTGAATTTTCCTCTATATTAAATACCACACCTTACGGTTTCAACTCACTTAAGGTGTATTATCAGCATGGATTTGTAACGGAACTTCCGAGGACATATTTTGCAGGGGTATTTGTCGGCATTAATGTCTTTGCAATTGTGGGTGGGAAAATCATCGACAGGAAAAGCCTCGAAGCATTTTGAACAGACTTTTGGTGGACCCGCCAAGTAATAGCTAATCTCATCCTCCCCTTCTTGATCCTTATGCTCCAACTTGACGTTATCTTCATCCTCCAAGGGATACTCTTCTGTAATCGAGTTTCCCGCACCTAGCACACCCACTATAATAAAAAAATTATAATTTTAATTGCGGTTCTCCACTAAGCAGCTTACCCTCATAAAACTCAGTCTGCGGATATGTTTCTATACAGGAATTCTCAGTTTTAATTAATCTTGAAGATTGGTCACTTTCTTGCTTTATATATTTTTCAATTTCCTGTGTCGATTTCTCAGGGTTCGATTCACTTTTAATGTTAATCATTTTTGGTTTTCTGGGCACGGTTTTTCTACGTATCCTTCCCATCTTTGTATGCGTCCTGTTTGTAATATCTTGTGATTTCTTTAACGCTTATGATTTTAGCGATTCGGCTGTCTGGTTTTGTTATTGCCTTCCAGCTGATTTAGATGAGTTTTTAGGGTGACCAGGCAGCTGATATTGATCGATGATCGATGCCGTACCAAGGCACCGGTACTATTTAAACTTCAAACGAAAAACCAAAGTCGGAGTCGTTATAACAGGATTCTACTGTATTTGTAAAAAAACGGTTCTTATCTTGACAGTTCAATAAATTTTAATAAATGCGTGTTAATCTATCCTTAAATACGGCATATTAAACACTTAGTGGAATTTAAGCTATTTATAAAAAGTTATGTAAAATGTAGTTTAAGGATTTTTGTCTACCAGCATACGAAAGCATGCTTGTATTTCCATAAGGAACTTTCATTCATAAGGCGCTCTTCTATGTTGAGACCGATTCACTTGCGACCCTTTTGGTGCTCCGTCTCATGGCGTTCTATCTCCTTGGGAGTGGGTAGAGATATTCCCTCATTGGCTATTTCGCAGCAGGGATCTATCAGGTGGAATCCAAAGCGACTGCCGGGAGCCATTTTCATAGCCACATCGGAAGACCGGTTTGTCAAAAAGTTCTGGCTGAATTCCATCGACATGCGTTGAACCTCAGCGCAGATGCTGCCATAAATCAAGCGATCGAGCATTGTGTGCTGCAGTTGTACCATCCTGGCCAAGTACCTCAGTTGAGAGCTGGTCAGTGGGCGTGCGGTAAAGTTTCTCCGCGATTCACTGGCTCCGATCACCTCCCCGCATAGGATATCCTCCATTGGTAGTGCGAAAACCAGGGATATTGCCTTAGGTAGGGAGCACGGGGTTTTATCCTGACGGGCCAAGCAGAGCGCCACAAAAGAGTCACAAATCCCGCCCAAGGAGATACCATGTTTGTGAATTAGATGATCGGCTATTCGGTGGCTATAATGCACCACCTTGCGGGGCTTATCCGCCTCCAGAATCCTGGCCATTTCGGGAAAAATGGAGCCGAGAGCCTTAATGTCGAAAACATAACTTTCGCTGGATGTGGCCACTGCCAAAATGGACGTGGGCTGATGCCGACCATAGAAACTTGGCTCCACAACAAGGGATATACTCGCTTGATCCTTAATGTCTCCCAGTGCCTTGTGGTAGTTCGAGTCAGCCTGCTGAATGACTACTATTCGATTCAATTTTCTTTCCAAACTTTCAATCTCGGTTTTGCTCAATGGAAAGGTTATGTTTGCCGGTATCGTTTCCACCGCTGAGCTGAAACTGTCATTTCCATCGCTCTCGCTCATGTTTCTTCTAGTTCAAAAAAACAATTATTTGTTTATTTAACAAAGAGCTGATTTAAGTCCTATTTTAATGTATACACTAACCTAAGCTTTTTGAGCAAGAAAGGACGCAATAGAGGTGGAATCAAAACAATGTTTATTTATAAACGATGAATATCGATTACATTCGTGTAAAACCAAACAATATCAAATCGATGTATTGGTAAAGTAATCAACAGATGAAAGAAAATATTTGAAAAAATTAAGGGTTCTGTAAAATACCTATAGATGGCTCTCGTAAAATTAATTTTGTGAATAATAGCGATTTAAAAATGTTGAAAAATGTAGCGCAAGAATCTTTCTTGTACTGTATTTTTTTTTATTCATAAGCTATGCGGACTTTAAAATTGTATTACTTTTGAAAAGTGCAAAGTGTATTTTTTAATAAAATTTTTTGAAAGAGACACGGGCTACAACATTTTCCATTTTTAATATTATTGTATTATGATACTTCAAAAAAGTTCTTTGATATTAATATCACGATTTCCATTAACAAATACCATAATTTAATGAAGGGCATTAAAATTGCAAGTAGTGGCTGGAAATATAAATTTTTAATCCCACATTTATTATATCGTTATGACAAAGTATTGGCAAAAGCCTATGAAATTATCATTAATGTGAGTAATAACTACCGACAACTGGGGGTCCTTAACCGCGTAACCACCGCCCAGTGTTCAGCGAAATTAAATGGAGCCCCTGTACTTACCGCATCTTGAGCATGTTGAGAAGGAAGGCAGATGAGTTGCTAGGATATTGATTCGCATTTGATTTGACCGCAAGTTAATCAACGTAGATGCCCGAAGATTTGTCAGGGCCTGATCGATTTGCTAATGGCCAGCTCAAGGCGATGCCGGGACTAGGGCTTTCAGCACGCAAAATGAGACAAATAAGTGCTTCGCAAATCCGCACCTTTCGCCCCGGCTAATAATGAAACCCGAAGCGATTACACTGCAAAAGGTTAATTGGTTTGTAAGCGCATTGGAGGGAAAGGGAAAAAAATGAAAGGCGAAGGAAGTGTGCACACAATACTGGCAGTAAGTCCAGGCAGCTGACTCAACCTAATTGGCGCACGCGGCGCATACTTAATGCGCTTAGATGCGGGCCAAACGATCCGCTTTCGCCATCGCCATCGCCATCGCCGTCACCGTCGCCATTGCCATTGCCATTTCTATTGCCATTGGCACTGCAGGAGCCGCTTGGCCCTTGTAATTAAATCCCGGCCAAGGCAGCCAACTGCAACATCACAAAATTGAGCCGTTCAAAGGGCAAATCAGGTTTAATTTTAATGCCCTTGCTAAGTAAATTGAGTGTACCAAATATATCGCATTTGATCATCTTATTTTGGCTGTTGAAATTGAAAATAAATTGGATTGCGGGCTTAGTCGTTGTCAAAATTCATTGGGCTGGCTGATAACTTTGGAATCAGTTTTGTATTTATAAATAAATCATGGAACTAAAGGGTAAAAAAAAATTATTTTAATAAAATACTTTCATCTGTTTATACATATAATTATGTTCGGATTGTAATAAAATTCGTCTGATTCAATTAAAATTCTGATTAGGACTAATAAATAAAATCTATATACAGTATCAAACCAAAAAGAAGAGGATCCGCTTAAGGGGTTATCCTACCCTGGAGGCACAAAAAAAGGCCTATTTTCGTGAATTTTTTTCAAAGCTCCTGGGATATTCTTACAATTTTTGTTTATTGAATATGAATATATAATGCTTCAACTACAATCTGTAAAATTTTGAAAAGAAAATATTAAAAAATGAGCGAGTGAGAATGCCTGAAATTTGACCCCATCAAAAATAGTGCCCTGGCGGTAGTCAAATTTTCTCCGCCAATTTTCATCTAAAATCAAAAATCCAAAATTTTTCTTTAAGTGTATGTGTCTGACTCGTGTTTGAACGAAGGATTTTTTTTAAAATTAAAAATTGCATTTTTTACAACGTTTTTTATAAAAAATGACATTTTTTGCATATATTTTGACCATATTTCGTCCTATAAAATAAGTTCTATTTGACCAAAAAAAAAATCCTTCGTTCAAATACGAGAAAAACATGTCTAAAAGAAGTGTGCAAAAGGAGAAGTCGATCGGTGCAATAGTTTTCGAGAAAATTTGACTACCGACTTTGAAAAAGACGTTTCGAGAAAAATGCGTTCAAAGTTTCAAACCCTCTGAAACACTCTGGAAAAACGGCGCTTTAAATTTCCCCCATTCCTACAGTTTTTCTCCGATCGACTTGAAATTTTCGGACAGCATTCCTTACACTTTTTACTATTATATAAAAAATTTTGAAAAAAAATGAATTTTTTAAAAGGTCAGGGGTAGGATAACCCCTTAATAAAATGTTAGTTTTGGATATTACTAATTATGCTATTATGCTTTTAATAACATGATGGTTATCGGTATCGTATTGAATTACAAAACAAAGAAAAATAAGGAGACACCTTTCAGCTCCTAATTAATGCCATAAGCAGTAATTGTATATTGAATAATAAGGCAAATAACCAGGACTCAGGTTCAAAGCTCCCTTTTCGTTTAGTTTGCGTTTTGTTTCCGCTTTGCGCGCTGTCAATTATTGTTGCATACTTTGCGGCGAACAATGAAAAGTGGTTAATGAGGGCGGTGCTCGAGGTTTCTGGGGGTCTTTGGTGTTAGCGGCTAACAGGAAAATCCCTCTATGCCAACACGCGCACGCTGTAATTAAGAGACACTCCACTCCATACCGGGCTCACGGGACGATGGCCCCGGGCCGATGGGAAAACAATGGAGGAACACACGCTGGCCCCGAGTTCTCCCCTTTCCAAGCCCGAAGCTGACCCAATTAGTCGAGCAGGTCTCCATCCTTCCTCCGAATCTTCGTTCGATGTACACGCTTTTGGATCTTTCTAGTTGCCAGGCTCGTGGGTTGCCACGTTAATTAAATTATCACGTGTCAATTAATGTTACCCGGACCAGCGAAACGCAACCGGAAAAACCATTCACTTTGACGTTCGGCAGAGGCAGCAAGCACACGGTGCGTATGAGCGATGCCTGTCAACTATCGGCTGTCGCAATTTCTCATGGCTCAGCGTGTTTCGCATTCGCCACAAAGCAACCAAAACCCGGTCCATAAAAACTGTCGCTCAAAAATCCGTTTGATGATTTTTCGTCAAAGTTTTTAGAGTTTTTACGCCAAGTTTTTTGGAAGTGCAAAAGTTGGATTATTCTGTGGTTTTTCGTCATAGACCAGTTATCCGGATTTGAATTTTATTTCTTTCAACAAAATGTGTTTTCACATTATCAAAGTTTAATGCAAATCTTTTTAATAAACAAATAACAAAATTTAATTAATTTTATTTTAGGAAAGATGTTATTAAGTCGGCTAATTCCATTGAATCTTTATTTTTTAGGACATGCCAATCCATTTCACAATTTCTTCCTTAATTTGTTAAACGGTCAAAGTTTTTCAATTAAACGATTAAAATTCCAACATTTTCACGCTTTTAATTAAACTTGGCCCAAGGCTGCCAAATCGAAGTATGGCATTTGTTTTGATTTATGCTCAATTTAATTTTTGAAATGCCTTTGGGTCATAAGCTTAACAATTAGCGGTGGATGTCCAACCACTGGATGATACCTTCCTTGTAATTAAGGAAAATATATATTTAAATATAATAATAATATTTCTGTAGAGTTATTTTAAACTGAAATAGAATTACAGTAGAATCCTGTTATAACGACTCCGCTTATAGTGTCCGTCCGTGTATTGCGACGAAAATTCGATGGCTTGATTGGTCCCCAGACAGACTTATACACTTAAATCCTTCTGCTTAGTGCGTCTTCCGGGTATAACGACGAAAAATCGTCGGTCCCTTGAAAGTCGCTATAAGCGGATTCTACTGTACAATGAAAAAATAAATGAAACACAGGATGGGAGAGATATAAAATTTGTTGGTGCGTTAAAAATGTACATGTATGTACATAAAATCTGTAAAAAAATTTACATTTTCAAGACAATAATAATCATGTATACAAACTTGCTAAAAAATTGACTTACAAAATATTGTATTACTTTAAATTCAGACAATAAATGCAAATATCTGCAATGCAATCCTTTTGCCACCATCGATTTTTCCTACTCCGGAAAATACTATTAATAAAATATGTAGCAGAACAACAAAATAAAAAAAGTAGGCTCAGCCAAAAGCATATTTCACACCTAACAAGCTTACCAGTTACTATTATTGCTTTTGTTGGCTGGCTGCTTAAATGGGATGCCCGCAAAACCGCAAAATTTGTGTTACATTTGCAGGCCGCTGTGTCAGCGAATTGTTATACCCCTTTGCCAGTCGCACATGTTGGGGTTATTATAATTTTTTTTTTTTTTTTTGGCAGCCCTACCTACAGTGGAGCTCCTGTGGGAAAGTTAAATTTTTTCCTGTTTAATGGCATACTTTTGGGCGAAGCGCCAACCACCTGTAAGGCAGAAAGTGGGAAAGGATCTGGCATGGGTCTCAGGTGCGAAGTATCAACGACGCGTTATTGTCGCCATTGCAGTTGTCCATAATGGTTTTGGCCATAAGCTCGGCTTGGCTCCCCGCAGGACCATTGTCCTGGCCGCTTGCCGGCGGCATAAACATTAACAGACATTTTTATCGCCGCACCTCTGGCAGCCGCGAATTGCGTCTAGAATGCTATTTGAATGCCCTTCTGAGGGGAACCACCGCCATTAAAAATTCGATTTCGTTTGGTATTGCCGCAATAAGGCAGAGAATACTTTGTTAAGCGGATAAAATCTGTTTGCGATTGGCGAGTTCTATTTTTCGAAAAAAAAATTTTTAATACGTTTTTTATATCAAAATTTAGCAAAAGTTTCATTACCCATTCAATTTTTTATTTTTACCAATTTTGAAAAGCTTAAATATATTTTTGAGGTTATACTGATATGCTTGTTGTTATCTTAACTATATTCATTTCCAGTATATGAGCAAATATATTTAATACTCTTTCATTATTTTTATTCTGAGAACCGAAGATTTTTTTTACAACAATCGTTTGGCTTCAAAAAATAACTTTTTTAAGCTCTAAACATGCTGCACATTTTTGGACAGATTCCATCTGAGATACTCGAGAAATTTCCGTCCATTTATGCAGGAAAAAATCTCTTTACATTTATGTTGCTCACAATTTGCATTGTTTGCGTGTGCGTGCGATATCCTATATCCGCTATCCTTTTTATAGACGGCATCGTTGGGCATGTAATTATGTGCAATATAAATGCTTAGTGGGGGAAATTATGATGCAATAACTTTTCCCTCCGCACGCAGCCACTTACATACATTGAAAATGCCAATCGAATGCCATCAAACTCAAGCATACACAACAACGCAAATACAAATGTGAGTGTGTCTGCGCATCCTTTGATCCTTTAAGCAACCAATGCGTATACTCAATTTTTATGGCTTGTCATTTGCTTGCTTCTTTTCTCGCTTTTCTTCTTCGGTTTTCGAAGCCCCACTCGACTTCGTCTGAAGCAGGAAAATATGAAAAAGTCGCAGTGGGTCAAGGGGTGTGGAAGAAATGGGTGGGAGAATGTCTTTCGGGTTTTCCTTTGCGGAATTTTCGGGCCTGCAATCTCAACATTTGTTTCACCCACTTGGTCGAAATTACGTTGCTTGAGTCGCCTCTCCGTCATTTGCCCCATCCTCCCCGCCGCCCAGACACCAACACATTTTCCCTTTGCTTCTTATTTTTCCCCACTTTTCCCGCTTTTCGGCTGAGCCCTTGTATTGCCCGGATTTTGTGCCTTTCATTTGCGGCTTGGGGATTGTGTGTTTTATGCTAACCATAAGATTTTCGTTGCATTTACTTGACAAACAGGTGGAATCAAGAGGGTCTTACTTTCAGAATCATATAAGCCGGCTCTTAGTGAAATAAATTTGCTTTGTGATAAATGTATTTTTTTGTAATTTAGATGCGCAGGTTTTAAAAACTGGCATGGGTTTGTGAAAACCGGTTTAAATTTAAAATTATTTAAAATTAAATAATGTTTTTGGAGTAAACCTTAAACCTTTTAATTCCAAATTAACATGAAAGTTAGTTAGCTAAAATAAAGAACGAACTGATTTCAGCGCTATCGCAAAAATTCCACTATTTAATTGAAATGCCCAGGCAATTTCACACATACAGGAAAAAGAAATTGGAATTCAGAATGTGCGCCAGGAAAATATGAAAGCTACAGTAAATTCCGTTTGCTGCATTGGCAGAATCTTTCAGCTAGGTCAGAACTTAATAAACAAAAACCAAAAATGCCCTCGGAGTAGGTTTTCCAGCCCACACATACACACTAATCGATTTATCCTTGGAAAGGAAGTGTGTGAGTGTGAGTGTGTTCGACTGGCATCATTCAAATGTTGGTATTGGATCGAAAAATTGAATCCAATTGCATAAACATTTTTCTGCCTTAGGGGAAGTTTGGAGTTTGAGGCCACTGGACGACAGACGTCTAATCAAATAGAAGGCAATATGAGATTCAAGGGGGAGTGAAAAGGTATTTTCTAAGCCGTTGAGCTCTCAAGTGGCCTAGGAATTTCGAGTCCTTTCCGCACTCCTCTTACCCAATCATCCTTGGCCAATTGACTTTTGTTCTCCGCCAGGCAACTTAATATTCATGATTTATTTGCTTTTCTTATTTGAGCAGCACATCAAATGGCCTCTCATCCTCCTTCTTACTTTTCATTTCGTTACGGTTGTGAAACAATAATTTAAATACATTTAATACGATGTACAGAATCTGCCTTTGCCCCATGATTTTTCCTGGCCTCATAAAAAAAAATTTGTCATTAATCATTTCTGCCGCCGCGACAGGCAGTTGAGTACTACTTTTCGTGTTTTTTTTTGTGTGTTATAATTTTGCACGGCTTTTTTGTGTGTGGCCCGTATTCTTAATGCATTTTAAATCGCGAACATTGACCAATTGTCAAGCGGCGAATTAATGAACCTCTCTTTGATTTATGAATAACCTCCGTTGTCATTTAAGGAAGTTTCTTCCAACGGACTTTCCTGGGCGGACTATTCGGCCTTCATTTTGTCTTTCTCCGCCCCATTAATCAAAAGTGAAAAATAATTTTGCGGTGCTTGAATTATGGTGAAACAATTTTTTTTATGATATTTTACCTTTGCAATTTATTATGTGGCTTTATCACAATTTTCATGCTCGTAATTTTGCAAGCAATTTAATTATTATTTAACACTCGATTTTATTTTGATGAGCAATTTTAATGACGCATTTTATAAAATATTTTCTGAGAAACCACTCAGGAATCTCAGCACAAAGCACCAAAATTTTAATTGCCTCTTTCGGTGGGCAAACCTCAAGTAAATAAGCGGAAACAAATAGCTGGCATTTTTCGGAAGTCGGCAGGAAGCATCTTTAAAATACTAAAGCAACCAGCTAAAATTCCCGAATGCCACAATCCAAAATGCGCAATAAAACTAAATGAGCGTGTATCTACGATGTGGAGTGGGCGTACGAAGCACACTCTGGTATTCTTGCAAATCCTGAGCAAATAAACCAAGGATGCCAACAAAGCAAATATTAACAATGCCAATAAAATGAGGCAGCACTCGGTGGAGCGAGCGGGAGCGAGAAAGTAATCCTCGAAATAAGTAATCATTATGACCATCAGTAAACAATGTACGCCAGCCTCGGAGAGCTATGTAAAAAATGCAATGGGACTATCAAAATAACAATAACACCAAGGACAACTCGGTTAAGATATGTTCATGACCCGTCCCCCATCGCCTGTGTATTAGTCCGGAAAACTATGTCCGGACATTAGTGTGCGTGCCCAAAGGATATTTGGGTCCGGTACTGAAGATGGCATCGTGCTGGTATTGCGGTAAAGGCTGAGTTTCAAGACAAATATTTATAATAATTGGAGAGATTAGTTCAAGTTTCGGAAACAAGAATCGTTGGTAAGCTGTAGTGAATTTATTGTTTTTTTTTTATGAAAAATTGTTATTGCTATTGTTTTTTTTATGAATTCATAAAAACTAAACTGCATCTTAATAATAATAACGATTTTTCCATTTATTTCTCCATATTTTCACCGATTGTTCCAATGACAGCTATATGTTAAAGTCTTCCGATTTTCATGAAATTATTTTCAATTATTTTTTTATTTCAAAACAATATTATGTTACAGGTATGTCACTTTAAAATCTGATTAAAATTTGAAAAGTTATGGATTTAGAAATTGTGAATTTTGGTCAATTTTCAGCAAACCCATTTTCAGAAATTTCTTAAGTATTTAGTAATTTTCACTATTGTGTTTTTTAATTTTTTTTTTTAATTTTTAAATAAGAAAATCCATTAAAGTTTATAAAAACACGTATGTATATATAAATTTATCTAAGTTATTTATAGCTAATTCAATCAATCTCATGAAACTAAGCTTGCCACCTCCCCACGCATTCATCAATTTGGACATTCACAAAACAGGGATAATCACTGCCAGATTTAATGTCATTTTTATGTAGGTGTCTGCCTAAAGGATTTTTAATTGCTCATGTGGGTGGACAGGTGAATTACAAATTAGACGAGAGTTAACACCAACTCCCAGCGGAGAGTGACAACTCGGGAAATTGATGACGGCCTTGGGCATACAACCGAGGTCGAGTTAATTACTTTTGTGTCCTCAAGCCCGGGATTTCTGATTTAATTCATGATTGTCCAGGTGAAAGCCGATTTTCTCGGGCTTTTCATGTGTAAGCCAGGTTAATTCTATGCGTTCTTCGGTGTTCCTTTCGCTGCAGATGTAATTAGGGTCGACATTTTGTGTTCGCCTGGTGCCAGAAGACATACATAAATCATTGTTGTGGCTGATCCTCAAACATCTGCATAATTGCACTTTCGGTTCGTGCTGCAGTAGTGCCACGGGTTCTGTTCTCTTTTCCTCGCCGCTTTTTATTAAACAGCACTCTGGTTCGCCAGCACGCCACATTCATATGCCGCAGCCCGCTGCTCTGTTGCTCTGCCACTTTTCCGATTTTCCGACTGCGGCAGCTGCAGACAGCCAACTATTAAAGCCCACTTCAGGACAAAACCGCCGGCGGTCTGTCTGACTATGCTTCTTTCTCCTGCGGAGTGCTTAAAATTTCAGCTACGTGCGCGATCTACGTGCAAACCACACCTGACCCAAAAAGGGGAGTCACAACTGAGAGAGACAATGGGCCACCAGCCGGCCAGCAGAAATAAGGGGTAAAAGACCAAGGGAATCCGATGTAATTTAATGTTTTATTTCTACACATTTGGCTGCCTCATACGTATACGTATACGTTATATTGCCCAACACACGTTACATGGCACGCGATGCCAACGTGACGCTTTCGCGTTGCCGGGTAACGAGCTATTTTTCCCCAAACAGAGTTGGCACGGTGATCATGGAAAAGTATCATATGTTTTAAAATTTAATTTTTCTTCTCGGAAGTTATGCATTCTGGAACATCACAAGGAATTTTATAAGCGTTAAAAAGAACAGGAAAGCCTTTCTAACGATTTTTTGGTTTCAAAAATCTTTCTCATTTTTTACCAAGGTTTTAGATTGTTAAACATATTTTTTTAATTATTATTTTCATAAATATTTAACATCAACCTATTTAACAACAACAAAAATAGGATAACTGCATTTATAATTTTTTTTAAATTATTAGATGCTAACTATTTTAAAAGATAAGCCTACTGATTTGTTTTCACTTTTTTAAACTAACAAAATAATATAGATGAACGATTAACGAGCATCAAAAATACTTGTTTTGAATATTTTAAAGCAAACAATTGTGAATAAAAGTTTAATAACTTCTTAAACAAATTTAAATCCCAAAAAAGTGGCTGCTTAGATCAGCAAAAATAAGTAAATTAAGTTAAAATTGAGAATTCAGTATGCGCTTTAAGGCAAGCTTAAGTTAACCAAGTTTTTTCAGGTTTATTAAGTACTTGTTTTTTATTTTTTCAACAAAACTTCCATCACGCAATCATCTCTGTCCCGGTTACAGACTTCCGGCCAAGTGAGGTTAGAGGCTAGAGGCTTGAGGCTAGAGGCCAAGTTAAAGTTTTGTCCTCGTCGCCTTCATCAAGTGTTTCTACACGCCCTGCACAATTACGGTAATTAGTGTTACGTTGCCATTGCTTTTGGCCCGATGGCTGTTGTTGCCACATATTGTTGCTTTGGTTTAATTTTTTCTTTTGCATTTTCTTTTTCATTTTTATGTTTGGTGTGCCGCTCACATGCAAAGCCGCTTTCATGTTTGCCATTACCTCAAACAGGCGAAACGCCAACGCAATCAGACATTTCTTTTTATTTCATTCGATATTATTTCACTCGTTTTTCATGGCGTAGCGTGTTTCCATATCTGTTGCTGCTTTTATTTACTGCTGTTGAATCAAGTCGCGACACCACATCAAATAAGAGTCAAAATGAAAAGTACTGGGGTTGCTCTTCCGATTGGATCCTTGTTGTGTTGTTAAATTTTCCAAAATCAAACATTTTGGCTACGAATTGGTATATTTAATTAGTTGATTTATTGGCGGATTGCATGTGCTGTTGTTTTTGCCCTGCCGTTGTTTTCCCTTGCGGCGCAATTGTTTTTCGCGTTTTTCCCAAGAATTTCTCTGATTGCCACGAGTGAATTCTTATACAATGTGCACACGTGTATGCTTAACATTCAAGTGGCTTTAATTGGGCGCTTTTCTCGGCTCAAGGACTTCGGTTGGCAAACGCATTTTATTTAGCTTTCTCAATTAACTTTAATGTAATTGCTACCAATTATTTTGCAACATTTAAAATATCTCATGTCCTGATTACTCAAGTACTTATATTTATATTTTGCCACAAGGACCCTGGAGCAAATGTGGTTAAGTTGTTGCTGCACACAGAACTAGTCTGTTGTAATCGCAGTTGCTGCCTTCGCTGCTGCTGTTTATGCATATTTAACACCCTTGAGCTATTATTGCGCGATTAAGCGGAAGAATTTAGCCAAGCTACGCATTGTCATTGCAGCGGAGTTGTTGGGGTCGTTGCGCACAAATGTATGCTATATAAAGTATTACAGTGGGCATAACCGCAAAAGTGACCCGTAAAAATGAACTATATTAATAATATTATAATTATTATTAACAAATAGTTTAATTGAACACATTTTAAAATTTGTATTTAATTTAATTGTCTTAAGAATTAGAAATTCACTAAACTGCAATTTATTTAATCTTTTGTAACATTAATTAGTTTTGTTATCAGTAATTCAATTGTTAATTGTTTTTATTGTAAAAACCATAGTAAATTAAATAAAAAGAATATTTTTAATAGGGGACATTTATAAGGAGGTTCACTTTTTACTTTACAAAGAAAGATAGAGAAGACTATAGAGTTTTGAAGGTCAAGGTTTGTAAATCCATATCTCGACTCCAGCACGTTGATGGACAGTCCATTAGAGTTTATCTGGATCGCAAGGAGAGGTCTTCATTTGCGGCTGAATCCATTATAGCTATGTCTTGTGCCAAGCGAATACTGAGTGGGCGATCAGGAGGTAAACCATAGCTATGGTAATGGTGGCCAGCATCATGGGAAAGCAGTAGATGAAGAACTGAATGAAGGAGATCTTGTAGCCATACTGATGGGCGACTGCCGCTGCAATGACATTGGCCGAAGCGCCAATTAAGGTGCCATTACCACCAAAGCAGGCGCCGTAAGACAACGCCCAAAGTAGTGGTGATAATGGGACCCTAATCGCATCGTTTTCGAACAACTGGATGTTCAGCCGCAGGATCATCGTGGTCACAGGGACATTTCCCACGAACGCGGACAAAATGGCCGATAACCAAAGGATGAGAAGAAGGGCCACGGTGGTCTGGTAACGCTCGTCAACACTTCGGATCACCGTGATCGCCTTCTCACCCAGCCATTCAATGAAACCCAGTCTATCCACCGCCTCGGCGAGCACAAATAATGCGGCCAAGAAGAGCAGGGCCGACCACTCAACCTGGTCGAGTATCGCCTCGATGTCGTCCATCTTGGCCAGAATGAGGAGCAGGAAGGCGGCCAGGATGGCCACCCAGCCCAAGGTGGCACCCTTCATGAAGGGCAGCGAGTGCATGAGAAAGCAAGCGACGACGAAAACAAGCGTCACCAGGCACTTGATCAGCAGCGTCTTATCCTGGATCCGATGATGTGCCTCCAAGTGGGCCAGAGTCTCGAAATAGTTTGCCGATGGCTTCAGGCACTGACGTCCCGATTGGTTTGCCCGCATTTGATTGGCCCGCACCGAGATGTCCGCACTCAGGCGTCTCCTGTTGGCCTCCCTCTCCGCCGCCAATTCGATTTGTCGATCCGACAGTTTGAACAGAGTCTTTCGCATTGTCAGATACACAACTGCGAAGCCAATTAGGAGCGCCAACATGACACCGGGCAGCATGTGCATTGTGAAGATGATAAAGTCAACGCCGTCCTTGGTCACAACCGGATTGGTGGCTATGATCACATTGGGCGGATCGCCGACCGGCGTGAGGGTGCCACCGATATTGGCGTACATGACGATCACCATCAGGACGAGCGGCGTCTGCACTTCGATGGCCTCGCACAATCGGATGGCAATGGGCGCCATCAGCAGCAGCATGGTCACGTTGTCGAGGACACAGGATAAGAGGCTCGTGAATGTGGCCAGCAGGATGATCAGCGGCCAGGGGTGACCCATCGAGATCCTGTAGGCCAGCACGGCCATCCAATCGAAGATGCCCGTCTCCGACATTATGGCCACCATTATCATCATGCCGAGCAGCAGCATCAGTGTCTCGAAGTCCACCCAGGAGATGATGTCCGTCAGGGTGGGTCGATTCCCGAGCGCCGTGAGGATCGCAACGCCAGTGGTGGCCATCAAAAGAGCTGCGAACGTGCGATCCGTGAGCTCGAAGACAACTAGGATGTACAGACCTATGAGCAGCAGGGCGGCATACCAGACACCATGGTCGGTGGACAGAGGAGAAAACTCGACCACCACTAGCAGGGATACGGGCTGCTCCACATCAGCTTTTAGCGAAATCACCGCCTTCGCCTCGGTTTTTTCCGGCGGCAAGACCTTGAAGTCTTGCTCGGCTTCTAGGAATTCATCGTCCTTCTCGAGGAGGTAGACATTCCACATGCTGGAATGCTTTAGTGTGTTGTTCAGTTGGGTATCCCGCCATTCCATACGCACACCCACCGAGGAAACGTTCTTGTCCCCGCTACCATCCTTCATCATTTTCAGATCGATGGGTCCCCGCAGAGTTACAGCGACTTTATCGCTGTTAAGACGCACCTTGCGCAGCAGGGTCTCGTTGGGAAACATGGTCCTCACCGCGGTGCTATTGGGCTTGGTCGCCATCCGAACCAGAACGTAGGTGAAAAAGCCCCAAACCATGAGCAGCACACCAATCTTGATTATCTTGAAGACTAATCGCCAAACGGAGAGTGACTCCGGCTCATCCAAGTAACTTGGCTCGAGTTGTTCAGGCATCCGTAGTCTACGGGAGAAACTTGACTGGTACGCCGATGGCCATGCCTGACTAACTCCGTCTACGACATTTGATTTTGCTGCACGAAAAATATCACTCAGGAATTTCATTTGAAAGATAGGTCGAAGAAAAATAATAACTTAGGTATTAAGAAACCAATACCAAGAAGCGTAAAAAATTTCAATTATTTTTGGTGATATTATTTTTAAGGCCACATCTTGTTATTTATCTCTTACTTGTAATGCTTTTAAAGGAAGTGTCTGTTATTTTGGGTAAAAACGTTTCCAATAGAATCCACATTTCTAAGTGTTAATTGACTTAGTTATCTTTGAGTCCTAATTAAATACTTAAAAATGTTTCCAAAAAACCAACAACAAATTCTTAAGGATTTTATGCTTAAAATATATAATATTATATATTATATGATGAACCTATAATCATCTACTTGCGGTTTTTGACCACTATTAAGTAAAGATTTAATTTAATAAGTGACCTTAGATATATTTGCATCAAAAGTCTTATCAAAGAAGGGGACTGTTAAAAAAAAAAGAAAAACAATTTGTATGTTTTTCATATGACCACTTTTGCTATCACTTTTCATTGCAACAATTCCACAGTACCCTTTGCTGGTAGGACGTGCTTCGAGCAGAAGTTAAGTGCCGCTTGAGCCTTTTTAAATATATAGAGAAAGCCCCTATACGGTTGCACGAATACCCTCGCATAGCTGCAGCCATAATACGCACCATTGCCGGGCGCTGTTCCCCCAGCATCCTGCGTCCTGCGTCCTGCGTCCCGCGTCCCTCCTCCGTCAACCCAAAGGACCATTGTCAACTGACAATGCCGCTGGCAGATGTGTTGATAGTTTCAAGGAGTGTTGAGAGGGCGAGGAGGAGTTGCACCAAGGGATTGCGATGGTGCTTGGCTGCTTGGTTGCCTGGTTGCTTGGGCTGTTGCCAGTTGAATGCAAATATTAATAGCGCAAATTTTCTGCCGCACAACAAGGCTGAAAATATGTGCCATGGTCAAAAGGAGCGTGAATGTGAGTGAGTGAGTGTGTGTGCCTGCTTGTTTTACAATTTTAAATGCATAAAACGCATAAATTCTTCCGACCCGACTTTCAGTGTATTTGTTTCGCTCTGCACTCGTTTGTTGCGTGCAAATCAAATTTATTTGCCATTTTGTTTACATTCACTCTTACACTAGCATTGCTCTGTTTGTGTTTTTAATTTGAGTGCAGCAAACATTTTCGATTGATTTTGTTTCTTCTGATTTTTTGTTTTGTTGTGCCTCTATACACATGCATCGCGAGGAGGGCCAATATTTGCTTTATCTCTAGAGAATGGCTGTTTGGGAGCAGGTCCGAGAACTCTATGAAATTGATTCGTGTTTTAATGGAATTGGGATTCCGTGAGCGGGGCATGTTGTCTTAGCCATTAATTGAAAACTGCTGACTGAATAATAAATGCAAGGACAGGCCCAGGATTAATGTAAATAGGCAATGTGACTAAAAACAATAAACACATCAGTTGCACTTTATTGATTTTTTAGTTTTGCATTTCTAAATACATTTAACTCGCTCCCCTCTGAAAACAAATAAAAGCGTTTCGAGATTTTGTAATTTAATTATGTGCACTCATACTCCATTTTCTGCTCTATTGTATTTTCATTCGTTTAAGCTGAAAACTGAAAATGTGAACATTATTAAAAGAGACCGAGCTGGTCAACTGCTGAATAATGAAAATGCTTAATAAGGCGTTGGCAAGGAACAAATGTGGACTTTTCCATAAAGTTTAATTAGAGAGACAGGCGCTTGACAGAGCCAGCATATGGAAATGAAATGCAACTGCTTCGGAGTCAATGGTGGACCTTATGAAAATTATATGAGGCATTTAATTCCATGTGCTGTCAAAGAAATATTCGAGCCAAGTGCGAAGGGGTCGTTTGCTTAAATACCAGATTTAATTAAAAAGCTGAAAAACATGAAATTCTACGGGCAAGCAAGCTTAACCGCTGCAGTCAAATAATAGTTGTTTTAATGAAAATAAAGCTTCGACCATTTGTAATGAGTTGCCTAAGAATTAAAGAGTTAATTAAAGGCCAAACTTATTTCAGTGTAGTTTTGCTGTGTGTAATTCATTACCCGCTTCATTAAATTTCGGTTTAGAGAAACGCAATCAAATGGAAACCCGGAGCCACACCTTGACTTGACCTATGGTTCGGTGGTCTGATTAAATTTCAGCTACCCAGTACGATAATTATGACACCTCAACGCACTCACATCCTCCACACACATATCATTTAGAGTGGACCCTACATACACAAAATACAAAATAAAGAAGTATACATGATGTTGCAGTAAAATTATGTTACTTAAAAGATAATATATTTCTTGCTTTTATTATTTAAGATTATGTAAGTCAGACTATTAAGGTCCACCCTATTGTATACTCTCAAAGGACTTTGGCTAAGCTGAGCTCAGCAAAGCTAAGTACTGGTGTGGTCCTTTGAAATATTGCACAATCAGCGCATTAAATAATTAAGTGCTTAATTAAATAGGAAGCAGGGAGTTGAACGCAGCAATCCGGAGACAAGCAAGTAATTTTTCCATTGTATTACATTTTTGTGGTTAGTCTATGCATACAAATCGAAAGGTTTGGCTACGTTGAATACGAACGAAAGAGTTATTTATCTTCATTTAGCCATGCCCATCACGTGCTTAGCCAAAATTCGTAATGAAAACTAAATGAGAGCGGAGGCCACAGCGTTTGACTTGCCCTGTTGCATGCTGGGCATAATTAACTATTCGATTTCGATGGCAATTGTTGCAATTAGTTGTTACCGAGTTGATTGGGCTGTTAAGTGCAGAGAAAGGATAAAATGATGCTTGTGGGAGAGCTGATCTATGAAGGCTGAGCGATGTGGATTTAAAATTTGAAATGCATTTAGATATATGAACATATAGATGGAATATTTAAACATAACTTTAATAAGATTCTGTTTACAGCTTACTGCTTTCAAGGAACCCTTTAATATTATATTACCCCATTAAGTTGAACTTAAAAATAGAGAATCCTAATGAATCCATTAACAATCATTAGCCAAAGAACACTCCCATTGCGAATAACTTTGGCAAGCCTTTAGCACATTTACTTCAATTAGTGAGAAGCCTTGCATCGCGCTCATTCCGTCCCTTTCACTCGCTGTCTCCGTCCCTCTCGCTCGATTCTTCCCAGTGGGCTAAGACCAGCAGACATCCTAAAACAAGGCTCTCTAGATACAGTTATGTATGTTGTGTAATTACACAAATGCATTTATGTTTCATACTAAACAAGATACAATGTGCAGACGTTTTGTGTTTGTGTAGCCATTCAGACGCAAAACAAAAGCAACAAACGACTGCATGGCGAGATAGGAAAGGGAGAGAAGAGGAAGGGGAGGTGTGGGGAGGGGAGGGAAAATGGCGGTAGGTGGGGGGAAAGTAAAAGTAGAAAAGTAAATGCATACTATTCACACAGAAAAATTGCAAACAAATATGTGTGTGTGCCAGCATTTCAGCAGTTTAAGAGCCATTCAAGCAGGATGGTTCTTATAAGTAGACATGTTTGTACTTCGTAACCTTAAATAATTAAAAAAATAATTTTATCTGAGGATTTTAATATTTTTAAAGTGCTTCTCTCAGGTAATAATTTTTCAATCATAATGTTTTCATAGATTAAGATTTATACTTGTATATATTTTTTTTTAATTTTAGGATCACTTTATTTATAAATTTTTTAATAATGTTTAAGCTTTTATGTTATCGTACATGGAATAAAACGGTTTCAAATTACATCTTGTTTAGATGTTAATTCTAATAATGACCTTTTCCATGTTCTGATAGCCTTGCATACCCCACTTTACTGATTAAATGAATAGGTAGCCGGCATACAAACATAATCAGTGGCATTTCATTCGGCTGCATCAGCACAAAGCGAGCTTCAGCTCAGACTTAATTAAAATTTCATTGTGTGGCCCGCTTTGACTGTTTCTGTTATTTTCCCTTGTTGCATATTTTTTTTTTTGCTCGTTCTCCTTGTGTCTAAATCCCATTCAGATTTCACCCTTCGTTTGCTGGCTCCATTGTTTTGGCAGAAATGCGTTTTAACTTGGCCCATGGCACCCGGGGTGCTCTGTATGCGTGCGATATTGTTGAGGGGGGCGCACTTGAGACGGCGTTGACAAAAGTCAAGCTGGTTAACCTTGCCAAGAGGAGTCGACATTTGTGCACTTTGCACCCAGACTTTCGCTCTCTATATATCCAATTGTCTTTTGTTCGGTAATTAGCACCAGCAACTGCTGGAAAGTGGGCTACGATAATTTGCCTGGCCGCAGTAGGAACAGCTGCATACTGTCTGGTAATTGCCGCCTTTCTGGGCTAGCCGAAAAGACTTGGCCCACTAATTTGCCAAATTGCTCAAATAATTGGCCAGTATGATGTATTTCGTTTTAAATTAAACGTCACCGCTAGCAAACCAACATAGAACCACCGTATTCCAGCCACAAGCCAACTGCAATTGGCAGCAGTTTTGTTGGCCCCTCCTTTTTTGGTGGCGCTCTTCTGTTGCATACTTTGGCTGAGAAGAGTCCTTTAAAAATGTGGTAGAGGACAGTCAAATTAAAATACTCGTGTTCGTACTCCAATTAATAAAACATAATGAACAGCAATAAAATGACTGCAATATACCTTAAACCACACAGTTTCGACAAGCAAGAGTTTATTTGACATTATAATTAAAACAAGATTTGAATGCATGATATTATTAAAAATTTTGTTTAATTTTTATTTTGATTTTCCAAACCCTATGGAATATAAATTAAAACACACAAAGGATCTTCGTTTGGCGAAGTGTGTTCAAAGTTTTATTATGTTTTAAGTGGAAAAAAACTCGTATTTCCGTTCAGTTTTTTCAACTGGCTTTATTGCTTTGTGGCTTACTTTTTGCTCGGCATTTTTTCCCCTTTACTTTGCTTGCACACATAATTTGGCCAATTAAGCGCGTTTATGGGCAAAAATTAACAACGCCGACAGTTAAATTGCCTCCGATTTAAAGAGGAACCCCATAAAAGGAGCACATAGAGAATGTTCGGTCATAAAATCAATAACAAATAATATAATGCAAATGGGAAAAAACGTACGAAGGCTGAGTGGAATTTTTATGCCTTGAACGACGTCATCGATATAGACATAAATTCCTCGAGGTTTTATGGCCAGTTGATTTGCTTCCTTTTTTCCAGTCCAAGGATCTCGTGCCTTATGCGTTAACGGCATTATAAGTAATCATTTATCATCGATTGCCAACATGTGTTTGCCCTCGAGTGGATCCGGGCCAATGTGCGTTAAGGATGAAGTGAAGCACCGTGATGGAGCATATTTCAGTTCACTTCCAATTAAGGTCACGGATTTCGATGAGATTTCGATTTAAGTTCTCAACGAGAAGAGAAAATGTACTCATTAAAATTTTCTTCAGGTCGGACTTTTGCTGAAGGTCTATTTTTATGTGTCCCCAGTGAGAAAGCATAGCAGCTAGTTGAACTTTCTCGATTTGACAAACTACACGACTAACGCCCACTGAGATCGATCGGACGAATATGATTGATTGACATATCATATCATTGTGTCAGCAAAAACAACGAAAACCTCTGCTCTGACAGCCGGATGAGTGCTATTTTGAAAAGCGCATTGAGGACAAAAGTACAACCAACTCATCGACCAATTAGCTCTTCAAAGCTGATGAAGTTTTGCCGGATTTTGTGAACTTGTGATTGGGTTACTGACTCATGACGAGTGCTCTCATTTCCAGGGGCACTTGCAGTCACTCTCCAAATAGTTCACATAATTTGCAATCGCAGTCGGATGATTTGAGTGCTCATAGTTCACTGAACAGAATGCTAATTTAAGCTGAAATCTCACAAATATTTCCAAGGGAGACCAATATGAGAAGTTCAGACCAATATTTAGCAAGCTCAATACAACTCCGAAAAAAATACACTGATGAAAGTGATAGACAATATTGTTAATAAAATGTATCTGTACGTTATTTATTATACAATTTAACATTTGCTGACAACATATCTTTGTATTGCTTATGGAAAAAAAAATATTGAGAATAAATTATGCTTTAACATTTCAAAAACAAAGGCGCTTTTTAGCGGCATTTTTGTATTGCATAAATCAAAAGTCTTTCCTTTCTTTTGTCGGGTGTCAATAAAAATATTTCTGAAGGCAACTTTTTCATCAGCAAATGCCTGAAAGCTATTTTATCAGTTGAAATGGACATGAATTGAAATTGCCATTTTCCAAGCCATTCGGAATCCTTTGCACTTTGAGTTTCTCACCAGACGTTCACCTTTTGATCTCAGTTACAAATAAAAGTTGCAGGCATTCCGCAAAACTATTGGCAAGTGAAATATTTTTGAGAATTTTTCATCTTCGTCTCATGTCGCCAAATTGAATTTTGCGGCCAACTTGGGCTCGGCCTTTTGTCTGAAAGCTTTTGTGGTCAAATTGCTATGTCAGTGACCTGGACCCATATCAAATTGAAGTTCGACACGCGTCGCTGACCAAGTAGGCAAAGTTAAAGAAGGCAAATTCATTTTGAAGGTGAAGTAAAAATGCTACCGGGATTATGAACAATTTGCCAGGCTTAGCTCGACTTAGCCTGGATTGGTCCAACTTAATTAGCAATTCATTTAGTTTCAGCTGCAACCCTTTTCTGACGTGCCTTAATCCAAAAACCTTACAGATTTTCCTTCTTCACTTAATGCCGAATCTCCAGTGTCCTTGAAGCCAAATAAAAGCAGCCAAAGAGGAGAACAAAAAATTAACTTGTGGGCTGGCTAAAAAGTTTAAATTGAAGTACTTGGACGCAGTTCAAAACTTTTCCCCCAAATTGCTTGCCAGCTCACCTCTCTTCTCCTCCAACGAATATTATAGCTGAAAATCAGCGCAGAGTGTCCACGATTTCTGAGTCCAATTTTTATTCGACTTCTGCCGCTTTCAGTTTCATTTGGCTTCTGAACAAGAAGCTTGACAATTTTGTGCCAGTTCAAAGTTCGAAACAAAAATGCACGAAACGGAACTGTTATGCTTGCTATTTTTCAGCTCATTTGGAAGCTACTTGGAAGTGTTTCTATATCTTGGTATTGGTTGTCCTTAGCAGGTTTTTGTGTTTTACTTTATTTTGATATTTAAATTAAGTACTATTTTAATTCACCATATTTAAATGCACTTATTGGTCGAACTTTAAATCAAATAAATACTTTAACCACTTAACCTTTTTGATACCTTCAATGACGAAAGGTAAGTTTACTGAAATAAATCCAGTACAACTCAATTGGCTTAACTTTTTTTTCTCGTGGTTAGCCTTGACGAGTTGTGAATACTGGTTACAGCCTTCGAAAGGTCAAACATTTCACTGCAGAGTTTTTACTTTATCTCAATTAATTAAAAATGCATTTCAATTCCAGCGCTGGGTTGGCCTTGACTGGCTGAAAGTAGCATCGTGGCACCGGGATTGCGGGAAGTAAACTGTGAAATTAAAGCGAATCCTTGACGGACGGATGCTGATGCTGATGCCGGTTAACCCTTAAGCATTCAGCCAAGGCGTTAACAAGCAGTAATTAATCAAGCGCCGAAGTCTGTCAGAGTTGAAGACAATGGAATGGTTTGCTTTCTTAAAGATCAGTCAACTGGAAATACGGGGAAAAAAGAGGGTATAGATAGTTTCTCTTTAAAAGAAAGAAAACGTTTTGTATGAAAACTATGCTGACTGACAACTAATTTTATAGAAATTTAAAAATATTTATTGTTATTGTTGCTATTAAAAGTGCTATTAAAATATAGTCAACATAAAAGTAAAGCTATCACAAATTTGTGTGTTTGTACAAAAATGTACTATATTTTTCATAATTTATAAAAATCTTTGTAATATTTAATACGCAATTGCTTTGAGTCATATAAGCAGTATAAAAATATTTCGTGCATACGTAAAACTTTAAAAAGTACCTCATTCATATTTAAAATTTGTTTTTGTAGTCCATGATTTTTTTTGTCATTATGCGATGGTCAGCCTCGACAAGATTATTTTTCTCTGCAGCTAAAGTTTGTGCGATGACATCTTTTATTTAATGCAAACTTTATGGTTTCCGCTTTAACTGGGCCCCACACTTTCTGATCCGGTTTCTGCCTTTGTTGTAACGCCCTGGCTGGGTAAACAAACGACAATGCATCACGTCAACACGACTGTAGTTTGCGCCTCAGCACTAAACAAATTTTATTTGCTCACACACATCGAGATGCGAAAGTTTTTGCCAGGCCCTGTGGCTATGGCAAAAGTGCTGCGGAGGGCTGAATTGGAATGGGAAAAACTGCATGCTTGTGATTTTCATCGTCTACAAGTTTATTCAGGAACGGCAACAGCATCTGTATCAGCATCCTTGGACCCCGCATTTTCCGGGGAAAGCCGTGCTCCAGATCTCAGTGGAGCATCGTAAACGGGGAGAATGGAAGGGAAAACGGCTCTGTCTGCTGGCATCCGGGCATACTTAAGTCAAATAGTCGAACTGTCAAGCAGCATGTCGATATGTGTTTTAGCGTTGACTTGGCTCTCTTACTTTAATGATTTTATCTGCCGGTCCTCGGTGCATTTCCCTGTCTGACGGGGCGTATGCGCAATTTTTGCACTACGATTGAAATAAATCGAGACGCCCTCGCTGCACTCATGTGCAGTTTGTTCAGTGACGAAGGGGACTGGGACTCGCACATTTTCCTCGTTATTTATTTATTAAATTTCTGCGATACTCTCGCTGGCGAACCAATTGACATTTCACATTTATTACCCACTTATTCTCTCAGTTTTATGAGTAAATAAAATTCGTATAAGCTTCCCGAAATACCATATTCGTGTTGGCCACAACCCCGCAAACGTTTATGAATAGCAAAAATTATTCACCGGCTTTCGGGCTCTATTTATGAATCAAGAGATGTGGCAGAGAATTTCAGAGTGCATTTTAAAACGCTTTGCATTTTGTGAAAGCCTGCTAATTGGATAAAAACCATTAATATCATTCGCCATTCGTAGGCAAACTAGTTTTGACTCAATATTAAATCTTTTAAATGTTCGTTTTTATTTGGAAGAGAAATAAATTATTCGGTTAACTTAACAAAATACCATGATAATTGAATATTGCATTGATATAAAAAGAAAACTGCCAGAAGTTTCGCTTCTTTTCATTACTTAATTTCTTACTATATTTTATACTACAAAACTGGATGAAACTGCCTGGCTTTCTGTAATACATTTTTCTCTCTCTCTTTTTTATTTTATACTATAATAAATAAAAAATACAAAGCGTGGAAACAAAACATTTTGTTGTGCGTCTCACGCGTTGCAAATAAAACCGCTGCCGATAAAATGCCACAACCAGAAACGTGTGTATATGATTTTTATACCAACAAGAGTGGGACGTTGCGCACTTCCAGCTGTATAGACATATGTGTCTTCCTGTGTATATCTATATTATTCCGGCGATCACGTGCTGTGCAGTTTGTGAGGTTTTATATAGGCAACAGTAACTGTCGCTCTGACGGCGAGTGTAAAAATGTCTAAACACAAACAAAGCCGCCGCAGTGACAGCAACTTTGTTACAATCCAGCGGCAACAATGTGGCTAAAGTGTAAGAACAAGTTAACAGGGACATGGGCATGTGTGAAGCCGTAAATACAAAAATACAGGGCCAAAGCGAATCGAGCTGGTGAAAAGGGCAGGGGTAAAAAATCATTTTGCAATGCAAATCATAAAAATGGATTTATTTGTGCATTTCGTACGTGTTGTTTCTTTATCGCTTGGGCGTTGGTTGAAAATCGGCGATTGGTTGGTCTCCCTTTAAAGAAAAAATCAACATTTTTTGGAAGGAATTTAGAATTTTATATCCTGCAGCAAATATTTTAATAAAAAATTATGCAATTTTGAGCTGTCAAAGATTTTACTCATCAATAGATTATTTTAAATAAACATTTTTGTGTTAATTTCCCAACATTTTGACAGAATAATTAGTTTCGTATTTACATTTACCACCCTTTGCTTCCCTTTCTGGCGCATATTTGTCCAATGAATTATGCTGGTAATAATTTGCACAATTAAACAATCAACATTCAAATAAACACGTTCACTTATGCAAAAGTTTATTTTTTTGTGTGCCTGCTCTAATTATTTTATGTTGCACTTTTTTTGCATTTCCAGATTAATATAATTTACCCTCAAGTCTTTTTGCCAATTACGACGCCAGTGAAATTCTAAAATATTTATGTGAAGGATGATTGAAGAACCAATAAAAAAGCTATTGAGGTAGCCGAGGTTAATTTGCACTTAATTCTGTAAGCACTTAAATATTTATAGTTAGTTGATAACATCGAAAAAGTTGTATGATTTTAGATACTTAATTTAGTAATTTCTGTGAAGGGTAAAAAAGTCGTGTCCTAGAAAACTTGTGGTTTAATTAATCGCAATTGAAAGGTTGATTTACATAAAATTCGTTGATTAAAATTATGCATTTTGCGGAATATTTTACCTTTAACATGAATTTGCATTATTTTGTGCTTGTTTACTGCTTTTCTGTCTCATTCCCCCGCAGTGCCAAAATATTATAATTCAAACGCGGGGAACAAAATAATTAAGCGGTCGAAAAATAAACAAGTTTGGAAAACAAATGAGATCCATTTTGGCTTGCTTTGAATTTAAATTTTCCCCCTAGTTTTCTTTCTCGCCCGTTTGACTGCCCCGCTGGCAATATTTACCTAACATTACGTATACGCCACGTATGTTGCACCAGAGTTTGCAAAATCGAAAACGTTAAGTGCGTCATCGGGGGACTAGGGGAAATGTCTCCATGGCTGCGACATAATGACGCCAACAAATCAGTGACAAATGCATGGGCGGTGCAGAACCTCAACCAACATTACCAATGCAATAACAAATATTGGTTGCTGGCACAATTTCAATTTTCCTCGATATTTACCCAAAGTCATTGTCACCCTCGATGAGTGGTTGGAAAAAGTCAACCCTCCCCCATTACAGAAAGCTTAAGAGGGAACTTTGGTTGAGTTTCGGCTAAGTTTTCCAACATTTTAATAATTGATATGGATGGCTAACGATCTTTGGAATAGGAACACAATCAACATAAGAGCTGTGGGACTTGGTCTCGCAAATGGCTGTTAATTCGCAAACATGCCGGGCATTCTCCGGCTGCCCAAATCATTTGCAGGCATAGTTTGCTTGTCTGATTGAGTCAGAACTCCTGGTAAGAGGACACAAACACTGGCATGTTCTTGCGCATGACGGAATTAACGAAAATTCCGTTGGCCGATTCTGCGGCAGTTTACCACTTAGAAAAACTCAAAAAAATTATATATTTTTAAATATATACTAAAGATAGTAATAGTAAAGATATTTATCTATGTGGTTAACCAAAATTTTGTATAGATACATATATATTATTGCTTTGATGTTATTTTTTTTTTTTTGTATAAAACAAACAAGTTGAGTAATCTGTATTAATTTTTGAACAAATGTTCCGAAGTGAAAACAAATTAATAAATTTGGAAACAAATAAAACTATATATGTTAAAGGAAGTACAAAAATTTAACTTTAATTTTTTCTAAGTGCAGTTGCAGTTGCGGCAGACAAACAACACCAATAGTCTCCGCATCGGCAGCTATCTACAATTTGTAAGGGATGTACGTACGCACAAGCCCAGGGAACCTCACATTTTCGCAATCGTAACCAATTTTTGTGGCTGAGTTTTCATAGAAAGTTGGTGGCTGGCATTGCATGCTCTCCGCTCATTGATCGCACACTGTACAAAAGTTTAGAAATAATTAGTAAACTTTTAATTGGAAACTAGTACGCAATGGCGAATCGATTCTCTGCCACACTCTCCGGCCCTCCACATTGAGTGGCGGTCGATTTTGGATGTTGGCGTTGATTTTTAAGAGCTTTTTACTTCGAAAATTTTTTTGGTGCTCTTTTGATGTTTTTTCCTTACTGGTCCACCAACCAACCTCCAAAACCAACAACCCCCCTTCTGTCTCTGTTTTCGCTCGTTTCTCCTCTGTTTATTGCGTTGCATTTTTATTCCCATGAAATTTGTGGTTCTGCACAAATTTTTCAAGTCTTTGTGGCTTACAAGGATTTTCTAACGAAATATGCACTTCGTGCCTTGTTGGGTTAGCAGCACTAAAAGTTTTTATATGCCATATTTTAGGGGGGAGGGGGCGGGGTATATCAAAGTGTATATGTGTGTGAATGCTTGTAAATTAGCCGGGGCGAGAGCAGATTCCATTTGCAATACTGTGCGTATACGTAATTTTACTGAAAGCCTTGTGCATTTCGGAGTCTTCACTACTTTAACAGTTTTTGGTGTGAATTGCAAGTGGGTCAAATCTATACAATCAATACTTTGGCTTTTACAAATTAAAACATAATGTAGTTCTTTTTGAAATGGTATTTGATGGGAATTTCTATGATGCTTAAGTTCATCTATAAGTGGTTTTTTGATTGTCATTAAAAATGGGATAATTTGAACGCTTCTAGGTTTAATTATTTACTGTACCTTCTTAGTTTTAAACTTAAATCACTTTTACTTCCTTACCTTAAGTAACATTTCAGTCAGTTCCTTTAACAAACTTGAGTAGTTAATTGTCAGCAGCAATTTGATAACAATTCATTATATTTTGCTGCGCAGAACGACTAATAGTAATTAGAGCCAACTGCTGCTTAAATCTTAAACTTAATTTAATTTCCAATACAATGCAGAGACTGCAAGGATGAAAAAGAACGGAAAAACGGGCAATGCACCTGTGTGGCAGCCATGAAGTCCCAGATTGTGACACAGAGGGGTTAAAAGCAAAGAAGGGGGTTAAAAACGATGGAGACTAAACCCAGACGGGGCTGCATATTACCAGCAACAACAACAACAACGACGGTTGCATCAGCAGGAGTGCAACACTTGCTAGCAGGAATTTACATATAAAATGAAAAAGCAATCTAGAATGTCGATAGACTAGAACATCTTCTGGAACAAATAAAAAAAAATTTGTTCAGATTATAGTCTTCTTACGTTCATAGAAAAATGTAAAGCAAATGTATAGCTAAACAAATTTTAGTTATACCTGTATAATAAAAAAAGATATATATTTATAAAAAGATATAATATAAAAATATATTAATAGAAATTAAATGTGGCTCTTACTTCTTAAATTAAATTATATAAAACTAAGAAAAAACTGTGTTGTTTTGTAATGATTTTTTAATGCTAAATAAAATCTTATCTATTGAATTTAAGTAAAAGAGTATAAGTATAAGTTCAATTCTGGGTGTAGTTCCTATATACCCATTCCCTTTGATGGGCATCAAAATTGCCAGCAGCATTCACAACGCATTAGCGTAAATGTTCATAGCCGTTGTCTGGCCCCCGATGTCTGTGAGGAATAGCTTCGGATGGTGGGGCTGTGGGGGAGGACTTTAGAGGGTTCAACTGGCAGCCGGGCTCTAATGCATACACCTCAAGGCTTAATTCACAGAGTGCCGACGTTAACGTTTGCTATTTTTAACTCGTTTCGCATGCAGAGCTCGGTGTTTTTTTTCCTGCTGCGTTGCTTTGCGCATTCTTGTATTTCCAAGCCCAGCGTGAAAATGCCGCGCTCTGTAATGAAATGAAATGTAATTTGCATTTAAACACACTCAACTCAGACTCCTACACACACACACACACACGCGTTGACAAGTAAAAGGAGCAGTACATACACACACCCTCAGGCAAACAAAAGCTGAAGGTAGTGTGCATGTCTGGCGGTCCATTCACATTTTCCCCCGATGAGCCCACATGCATTTCATTTTATTAAAATTGCAGAAATACATTTAAACTCAACATTTTATTTATTATCCGCGACTTTTTCCCATTTTCACTGGTTACACCCATTTTCACTGTGATTTTTGCATATTTTCATGTTGCCATATATTATTACCTTTTTTTGTTGTGTTAAACAAATAACGTACATTTAATTAATTGCAATGTTCTGACAACGGAGGAATTTTGTAAAATCCAAATGGAGCCCTTGCATTCTATTGAACTAAAAATTGGGGCAAATCATTCCATTAAATTATGTAATTGTAGTGGTCTTATAAAATTTCAAAGTGGATAAATGCTTTGTTAAATTTTAAAAATGCATCAAGTATTTGTAAGCTGTAAGTAAATAAGGTTAAAGCCATATTTTTATTTTCGTTAAAGTTTATTTTCTATGGCTTCCAAAAATGCTAAACAAAAATGTTTGAAAATATTTTTAACATTTTGCAAGAAGTCATATCATATTTATTTCTTCATTGTTTACTTTTTTTATCGTGATCAAACTAATATCACAAATTTTTCATGCCTGGCCTTGCACGCATTTTAATTTATTTTCTACAAAAGGTATTTCATTTCATTGAGTTTCAATATACCCAAAAAATGTTCGATAAGGGCCCCTTGTTTGTCTTGTTTTAATATTTACGATACTCGGTCCTGGCCTTTGCTGAACTGAAAACTATTGTTTTTTAACGAACTAACGAATACAGTTGATTGAACATCAACAAAGCGGGAAACCCGTGCCGAACGAATGAGCAACATGTTGCCTGGGAAAAATAACTATTTTATTCACTATGTAAGTGGATTACCATGGCTATCATACATATATGGGCCATATAGTACGCTTTGCTGGCGTGCGAGTCAAAATATTTGCCCTTCGCCTAAAACAACAGACAATAAATCGGTTTTGTATGGAAACGCCAAAAAAATACGGAGAGAAGAATCAAAACGAGAAATTGGCCAGTGTAAATACTAGATAAGCGGATTTAATTGAGATCTCCCCAGCCAGACTGTATTACGCTTTATTTGCATGGAGGTGGACGAAGCTAACCAGTTGAAAATGGTGGAAAAATGATACCAGAGTGCGGATGGTTTTTGTTCCTTTTGGTTGAGTTGAGCTTTAATGCTGTTAAAACGAGGGAAAGGAAAAAATAAAGAAAACGACTAAAGGAGTCAAATTTTTTCACCGCATAATTTATTTTGAAAGAGCTAAGAGTTTTTTAAGGTAATGAATAATAATAAAATAATATTTTTCATCTTAATTATAGCTTTGAAATTTTCTATTTGAAAAGATGACTCTGCATTCGGGGAGTTGCGTAATTTCCCTGATATTTTACAAGCCACTTTGAGTTTCCCGACAGCTGTTGCCTAGCAGCACGAATTTTGCGCTGGTCTGTACAATTTACTCGAGCCCCAAATAAGTTGGCTATTTGTTTGCATAGTTTACTAGCCCGGTCAAGACACGCCCGGCCACGCCCCTTTTGCCCGCCCAAGATCGAAGAGAACTGCGAGAGATTTTTGAATCCCCATCTCACTCGTGGGGTAATTTATGCAAGGAAAACCCTTCGGTCGTGGCCCCAGCATGCTTTTAATGCTATTTGCTTGCCATTTGGGCCAATAAATCATTTTGGCTCGCAGATAAGTAATTTTTTCTTGCCTTTTTTTACAATGTTACCTTCTTCTTCGGGGGGCAGCTTTCTGCTGCCGTTTGCAAAGGTTTTCCTTGTGTGTGATTTTTTTCGGCTTTTCCACGGACTTCTCTTTCGAGTTCCGGCTGGCTCATGATTCATGACTCTGCCATTCCTTGGCCCGCACAATTGTAGCGGAATCTGGAAAATCTGTATCGCAATGCCCTGGGTTTTCTTGTGCGTGAAAATATTTCGCTACTGCTGCCGCATAACGTGGGGCACTCCTTTATCGATGCTCTGCATTTATGCCAAAATTCATCATCGGAATTGGCCAAGTGCGACCTTGGGTGCATCGTAAGCAAAAGTGTATATATAATGAACGCCTGTAGCCATGAAATAGTCTGAAGTGGAAGAAAATGTTAACCAAAAAAAAACCATCATTTATGAGGAACGACCAAATAAAAATGATTGAAGTTAAATAACAAAAATTTTACCTTTCGTCCCTTTAGATTTGCATTTATATTTTCTTTTTAAGTTAATGATTTTCCGCTTATCTCAAATATTTGTATATCAAACCATAGCCTCAAGAATCGTTATGTACACAGTAAAAGGGATTTACAATTTTGATTTGCTCTATTAATATCTTTAACTATTCTTTGGTAAAGGAATATTTCACAGAATTCGCAGACATTTCAAATAGCCAGTCAACCTTCTTAGGAGAATTGAACTCCCTAATTATACCTAATTTGATTGACTGGATCTAAATTATATGCGTAATGTTAACCCAGACAAATTGTTGCTAGCATCTTCGCATTTGCCAAGAGTTTATATGATTGTTATACCCCAGATTGTTGCCAGAAGTTTCATACGTATATGATTTACTTTGGCAGTTAGTTTAATGATGTCACTTGGTGGTTAGATGCTCGATTCTGCCCGCCGGCAAAAGGCGCATTAACATTAATGTATTCCAGGGTGTCTGCTCACAGTAGGCAATCAGGCGTTGTGTAGTTGCCAACACCTGTGCCCCAAACTCCAAACTACCACCAAATATCCACATCTACATATTACCGATGGTGGGAGGATGTGTTTATAGAAATTCGGTGTGTGTGTGGGCGTTGTTTGGGCAAAGTATCACCCACCCACATTAGTTTGCTTGATTGAAATTTACGCCCGAAAGTTTCCCACGTGAATCTGTGCCATGTTTGAAATTTCCTTGAATGGGGCAGCATTAAGGCATTGCTCACTCGAGCGGAAACTATTCAAAATGCTCTGAATGCTTTTATCAATTAAACCTAAGAGGTTTGCCACTGCAAAAATTCAAATTTATAATCATTCAAAGTGCGATTTTAGGGATATTTCAAGCATTTAAGATAGGTATTTATTAAATGGTTCTTTTAGGCGATTTTAAGAAAGTTTTTGTCGCCATCCATTTGTTTCGTTGCAGCTTGTGTTTTCCAAAATTGTGTTTTACTTCACTCAAATGTCAGAAACTTTTAGTGCCTTTACTTTTGTTGGCCTGATTGCCCAGCTCTACCATTTCCTGGCAAAATTTATGAAAAACTTAATGTCATCTTGACATCAGTTACAACTGTTCACCTGTCAGCAAGGACACAACGGAAATAAAGGGAAAGTCCCAAACAAGTTGACGCCAAAAAAGGTGTGAAATTGTATACAGTTAATGTTTTTGGCACAAAACCAAGAAATTTCCGAGGATTCTTTTACCATTCGGCTTGTTAAATGGTCAAGAAATGTTTTAAATTAGCGTTAATTAGTTTAATGGCTGGGATTTTGCTTAATTGTGAGTGTATTCATAACGGGTCTGCGTGGAATATGTTGGCTTAAATTTGATACGATTTAAAAATTCATCATAATTACCCAATCATTTTTCTTGCCATTTTCCCCTGCCCTTTGATAATTCTAGCAACTTATTAAACGCCATTAATATTATGCGTGCTCTCGTTATGCTTTGTTGCTTTTATTCGGCATGGGGTTGTGTTTTTTGGTTTTTTGTTTCGGGTTCGGGGTTCTTTTCCTTTGGTTTCTAGCCATATCCAGCTGGGCCGCAATTTCGTTTGTGCTTATTAATGAATGTTGTTATGTCTGGTCAGGGTTTGGCCATTTCCCCCAGGCCCGTCCAACCAATTTGTTGTGCCTTTCCCTTATTTATTACATTTGCCTTGTTGAGGTCAGTATTTGTTCGACTGCGTCTGGAGCGCGGCCCCGCCCTCATTCTATTTGAGTCCCATAAAAGCTAACAGCCCCGGGCATTAAGTGTGTTCTCATTTGGTCCCTAGCCCTGAGCCTTAATTAATATGAATTAATTTAAGTGTTAATTGCAAGTGGTGGGGAATGGTTTACGCTCTCAATGCATGTGAAAGACTTCTGTCTGGTCCTTTACTTACACGTAATGAAAGTGTTGGCACCGCGAGAAAAAAGTCTACAAGTACTTTGAAGATAGTAAGGAGAAAAAAATAATTTCATCTACATTCGAGAGCATTAAACTACAAACTTTTGCCCTTAAAGTCAAATCCTACAGGGAAAATATAAAAACGAACTCCTAAAACATCAATCAACTTCAGCAACAAAAGCCCACAATTAGGAATTTCTTACCATATTACAAGTAATTAGCTTAGTTTGGAGTACGATTTGAACATTATTCAGCAAAAAGCGGCCCAAGTAATTTAGTTAATGACTTAATTAGACAATTACTCAACTTTGCTTATGGCTAACAAATGGAAATCCCAGTAAGAGTGAATTCGTTTGGCAGTGCACAAATGCCATTATTCGAACCAAGCGTATCGATGGTCAGATCTTTTCACTTACAAAGAAGTGAAAAAAGTGTGGGCCAGATTATCAGGGACGGTTTTTTGCTCTTCTCCACAGTAATTAATATTAAGTATACGTCGTGTTTGACAGCTTTCAGTTGTTATCTGGCTAAAGAGCCTCGAAAACGTCACGTAGATAAATAGAGCCACTAAGACCCGCCGTCAAAGAGCAGCTAAATCAAATTTTGCCCGCAAGATTTTTAGTTTATTTTCGGTTTTTTTTGGGTTTGTTTTTTTTTTTTTTTTTTTATTTATTTCGCCTATCTGGTCTCTTGAAGGCCAACAACAAGGTGGACAAGAGTAAATAATAAATAAATATTTGGGAAACGTTTCGCTAACAGGACACGTACTGGGAATTAACCAGGGAAAGAGGACAGGGGTGTGTTTAGATGAGGTTTCTGGTGGAACGGAAGCATCTGGCTGTGGCCACGACGTGCCCAAGTCTTTGTTGACTAAAGCTTAGACGCGGCCGAAAAACTTTTGGCTGGCTGGCCATTAAAGTTTAAAGATGAAGGCGACAGCTTGCAAAACCGCAGAGGATTTGACCCCGGCGAATATAATCCATCCATCCGGGCCCCCATTCCTAAGATACTTTTAAACGATTTTGCCCAGTAACCGCAGTCGGGGGGGTTTTTCGGGCCAGCGGTTCTCGACGAAGCCCGCATAGATTTACAATCAGCTGCTGTTTGGTGGCCCTCTCTGCCACAAATCATAAAAACGCATCCACACACGAACATATGTTCGTGTTAGTTCATCATGCGCCCTCCTGCGGCCATTTGGCCTGCGTATACGTGATATTTTATGGGTCACTCGCCTCGCCGTCGACCCTAAATCCCAGGGCTGTCCTGTGAGCCGATTTCCAACAAAGCTCGCACTTCGTATTCCGCTGAGGCCGTAAAAATAACCGCTCCTTGTGTCTTTTTTCCCCTGGGAAAACGGGAACGTCGTGTGAGTCGTGTAAGTGTAATTCTAGCTCAAACTGTATCTCATTACATTTGATTTACAGATAATCAGAGCTCGTAGATGGCGGCTCTTTTCTTAAACACTTTCTCTTGACGGCACTTGGGTGGCGGGGTATTCGATCTTGATTACTTTCCTCCTTCAGGCATTGAAAGTTTGAGTTTGCTCACGACGCCAACAAGTTGTTAAGAACTTAAATACTGATAGTTTTGCACGGAAAGTAAAATAGATAAATAAAAGAAAATAAATAAATAAATAAAAATATAGATATTATAATATATATATATTAAATTATATTATAAAATAAAGTAAGCCTTTTTTTCTAGTCCCATAAAGTAAAAATTTCTGTGCTAATAAATGAGTTCGCCCTCTTATAAAAATATTTTGCTGGATTTTCATTTTATTTTCATAGTCTAGACTAATAATTTTTATATGATTCGCCGTGTTATTGAATTAAAAAATGTTTACTGTTTTACTTTCTTAACTTGTTTGCACACATAAAACGTCAAATGAAGATTAAATAAATATTCATCCAATATTACAAATACGCAAAACTATGAAAGTGCATCCTAAATGTCAAAATATTCCCCAGTGAGTTTACTGCACTCTGACACAGACACCATAAAATTGCATAAAGGAACAATTCAATTAACCGAAATGGCAAACGTTTTTACACATCGTTAAATGCCCAAATGCACAGAATTGCATTTTCCAAAACGATGTCAAAAAAATGTTGTGAATGCAATTTATACCCAGGGGTCTCATATTTGGGTGGCACTCTGACAAAAAGAAAACCTCCGCTCAGTTGACCCGGAAATGGCCAGAAAAAAGGTGTAACCACCCACAGCAAACAAATGCATGTACGAGTGGCAGTCAAGTGTCCAGCAAATTTGCACAGCTTTTCGAATCTGAAATTTCATATGCATCTGTTTGGGGCACACAAACGAAAGCCAACGATGAATGTATGATTTATTTTCAAGTCCGGCAGTCTGAGGAGAAATGCCTGTGTAACGTTTACCAGAAAACATTCAATTAAATATTACCAAGCGGTTTTTTTCTATCCAAGATTGCAGAATGTTCGCGCTCAAAAGAACACGAGCTGAAAGCCAAACATTACACGAAAATTGTGTGTAAAATTAAAAAAAGGAATGAGAGCAATGATGTTGGAAATAAATTGAGCAAAATGGTGGCAGCTACTTAAGTGAAAATATTTTTGCGCTTGTAATAACTTGGCTGCTCTAACCACAGTCTGGGCCTGGCCAAAAGGAGAGCCGAAAAGCGCAACACGAAAGGCGCTTAAGTGCTGTGGTTTTCGTCTAGAGATGGGTTAAGAAAACCCATCAATCTGTGAAAATCACCTTAGCTTAAGTTCATAAAAAGTTTGAGAGATTTTCATCAGGTTATTTGATTTTTCTGCACAATTAAATCAATAAATGGGAATTAGTTTGGTGTCTCTAAGTAATAGTTAAAACATTAAATAACTGAAATCCTATTTTTATTTGTAAAACATTTTTCTGAATCTTGTTGAATACTCTGAAAGTTAAAAATACAATATTTATATTTATTTTTTTTTGTGTAAATTATTTTTCATTAAATTGTTTTAATATTCGTGAGTGGAATTTTTTACGTGGCACCATCTCTAGGCAGGCCTTTTAGATCTCGACTGCATTCATACGTTTTCGATTAAGCCCGTTCTTGGTCTACTTTGCCGAAAACGGAAGGCGGAAATTTACACAAAGAAAGGATGTAGCACACGACCGGCTGTAAGACGGAATCGCAGCTGTAGAGCTGCAGCCACGGCCAATGCCCAAAGTGGGCTAAAATTGTAGCACGAGTATGACTGACAGGCCATTAATTTTGGATTACCCGAGCAGGACCACCGCCACGGGGCTCTCTGCTCCAGCCAAAAGCCGTCGACAGGAGGCCGCCAACAAAAACTGCATACTATTTATATGTACATACATATTTATATATACTTGCAGACGAGGCTGTTAAGCATTTCATAATGCCTCGACACACTTTTCGGCCGCTCCCTGGTTCGGTGGTCGTTAACGTTAATGACAACTTAAGTGGTAATGTATAATTTCTGTAAATTATTGCCTACCTATGCAACAAACTAGTAACAATAAAGTGGCCGAAACAGAAAAAGGGATTGGTAAAATGTTTAAGCAGATTGAAGCTTTAATTTTAAGACAGCTCAAGTGTTTTAAATTAATACAATTCAATAACTATTCAATAGTTAGCCAATAGGTAATACAATATTTTATATAAGCCAAAAAATACAAATTCGTAATTTAAAACATGAAGAATAGAGAGAAGAAAATACAATTTGGAGTGTTAATGTTTTTGCTGTAATTTTAAGCTTTTACTAAAATATTAATTTCGATTGGGATCTTTTTTTTGTGTATTCAGAGACCTTACCCTACCACTTACATTAATTAAACACTCAAATCTCAAGTTGTAAATCTCTGACCTTTGTGGCGACTGTGACAAAATAATAACACTGGCCATGCCAAAACAATAGCGACGACAAATCTAATTACATCACAAGCCTTTTAAGGGCTTACAAGCCAAAAAAACGTAAAGTTTTCATGTCGACAGCAGTGAAACTGCCGACTCAGACACTTTTCAACAAGATGTCCCCTACCCACCGAAGCACCCAAGAAGCGCCACCCAAAAGATGTCGAGACCCAAATTCAATTAATGTAATTCAGTTGAACATGGAAACTAATTTGGCCACCTTTGGCTGGCTGGAAAATAAGATTGCGACAAATTAAGTAATGAATGCTGCCGACGCAGGAATCCACAGATAGGGCTCAAAAGTAAACTTTCGGCCAAGTTAGCAGGATGTTTCGGCTTAAACCCTTTCCCAACTACTTGGGTGCGACATGAAAGTAAATCATGTTCATCAACTTAAATATTAAAGTGAACGCTGTGCATATACGCATAAGTCAAACAGTGTAAATGTACAAATCTCGAGGCATAAATCACAATTTCTTTGCCATTAAGACGAGACCGCAAAGATTTGCGGCTCCGCTGAGTTCAGTGATGGTGGTGAGGGGAATCTGCCACAGTTTGGTGCCGAGCCCCAGCTGCGATTGTGGCTTATATATTTCCGACTCGAAATTTAGCCAACAAAAAAGAAAGTTACAAACTAAGGACTTCCTTAACTTACCAGCTTAATGGCCATAAAACTTCCAGGATTACAATGAGAGATACTCAAGCATCGAAACCATTTATGGTCCTATAATTATCACTGAGTTATTTATAAAAATTACAACTTAAAAATTACTATTTATTCTCTATTAATAGTAATCATAATCAATTAGTATAAAATCATAAAATTTATCTTATGACTTGCAGGCCATGTCTTCGCCCATTTTAATCCCCTTTTTGATGTTCTCCTTTAAGATTGGTAGCATACACTCCAGGGACTCCTGCTCCTTGTCGTCCATTTCCGGCAGTCCCAGATTCTCCTCGATGCCCTGGGGACCCAGAATGAGCGGGGTGGCGAAAAAGCAGGCCTCGGTGACATCCGATTCCACATAGGCGCACTCCACAATGCATTCGCCATCCGAGCCTTTGATGCCCTTGATCAGTGAGTTGACGAAGTTTGAGGCGGCATATGCCATCGATAGGGTGGCCGATCCCTGGCCATTCTTAGCATTGACCACCTCGGTTCCGGCCTCCTGGATGCGATGGATAAGGGCATCGCGCTCCTCGTCGCTTCCCTTGTAAGGTGGCTTGCACTGGGAAAGGATGGGAAGAATAGTCGTTCCTGTGTGGCCACCGATCACAGGTATTTCCACAGTCTGCGGATTGACATTCAGGATATCCCCGATGAAGGTCTTGGATCGCACCACATCCAGGGTAGTGACGCCAAAAAGTCGGTTCGGATCGTAGGTTCCCTTGGCCTTGAGTATCGTGGCCACAATCGGAACGATCACGTTGATGGGATTCGTGATGAAGGCCAGAAAGGCGGCGGGGCAAACGGCACTGGCTGCATATGCCACCTCGCAAGCCACGCTCGCATTCACGTCCACCAAATCTTCGCGTTTCATTCCCGGTTTGCGGGGTAAGCCCGCCGGAATCACTACAATATCCGCCTTGTCCATTGCCTTCTTCAAACCATCCTTTCCCTCGAATGAGCAGACCATGGCCGGGGTATTAATGTGCGACAAATCGACCACAACTCCGGACGTGTTCTTTAAATCGTGCAATGCGAGCATCGAGATGTGCGGATTTTGCTTGAGGAGGAGGGACAGTGGCTGCCCGATGCCACCCGCCGCACCCACAACCGCGACCTTGAGACCGCGCCTACTGACACCGCATCCAAAAATGAAGGCCTTTGCGGAAGTTCCAGTCACTTGGCTCAATAATCGAAGAGGCAGCATTCTCAGGCAATCAGATAATATCTTTCTACGAAATAATTTTCAAATGTATGTTTTCGTTACTGATCGAAAAACGATGAATGGTTTTTCAAGCAAAGGAATGAAAAAGCACAGGGAACTAGATTTGGAAGGTATAATTTATTGTGTATCAAAAAACTAAAAATTTATAATTTTGATAAAATTTAAAAAAATTCAAAAACAAATAGAAAAATAATTGTGAATTGTAATAACTATTTCTTTTATTTTTATTTATATTTTTAATATTAAATGCAGCTTGGAAAACCAAAAGGAAGTAAAGGGATAACTTAACTTAAACATTACCAAAGCTTGTGGTGATCTTTAAATTCATTTGGTTTTATTTCTGTTTAAATGGCCGCAAATAAATTCCTGTCGAAATATTTCTTTGGGCCAGCTTATATCTTCGGGCAGTAAATTACATTTGCACTGAGACGCTCTCTGCTCGACCTGCTAACAAATTGCTTGGCCATCTTTGGCCCCCTCCCGGAAAAACCGAACATCCTTCCTATATGTGGCCCCCAAAAGTAGGCAGCAATTTTCTTCACTTTATTTCACACTCGCCCCGTAAAAACGAAAAACACATTGGGTGTGTCCATTTTATCTTGTTGTCCTCCTACCAGAAAAAGAAAACAAGTGGGTGGCTGTAGCCAAACTTTCTTGCGACCCAGTTTCACTTTCACCAGAAGTTCACCTGGCCAAGTTTTAGTTGGAGCGAGTGTGTGTGAGTAATTCCACTATTGCGGCTGCATTTGTTGCTGCCACACGGGCTGACAACAAGATAAATTAAGCCGAGGCATTTCAGACAAAACATGTTGGCCAGTGGGCCACCTACTAACAGAAGCCAGCAAATGTATTTCCAAATAACGAAACACGGGTCCACAAAAGGTGTCTCAGCTAAGTGGCTTTCCAAGTCATTACGTTGGGAAATTGTGTGGCATTTAATGAAAAAAAAAAATCCTGTACGAGTATTCCATTCAATTTGTAACTGAAAACTATGCAATGTTTTGATTTTGCCAAAGCATCATCATGTATGTAATGTTTTATTCAATTTTCCTCGATTTTAATGAAAATTGTTTTCCATACATTTACTGTACTTGTTTTGTCTGCAACATTTTTTCCTGGTTCCTCATAAATTTTCGTTTTGTGGCCTCCGGGCAATTTGTTGGCATTTTGTGGCCATATATTTCATATGCAACACTTGCCGTTTATGGGTTAACTAATTGCAGGAAAAATCTAAGCCCCATCAGCAAACAATTTTTGACCGAACTACTTTCCTCGAATTGCGAAGTTTTTTTATTTCTGATTTTGCTTCTGCTGCTGCTTTCTGTTTATTTGGACACAAACTTTTTGTGGGTCATGCCGAGTGTTTACCTGAACATTGCAAAACTTTATTTATTAGCCAAAGTCATTTGGAGCCGGGTCCTTTTACGCTGTTGATCTTTCGGAAATATTAAAAAAGTTGCCAAGTAGCCAAATCATAATACTAGAGCTTGGCTTTTTATTGGTGAATTTCGGTTGGCTTTTAGTTTATCTAAAAAAAATTGTTTTGCAAATGCAAAAAAAGAATTTCCTTTTCGTTATTTCTAATTAATGAAATTCTTGTGGTTTAAGCTCTTCCACTTTTTAAACATATGTTTTTTCAACGAAAGATTTATATGGTGCATCCGCTTCTGGACAAATACGAACCCAAAATACGAATCAGACCAGACTCGCTTCACGCTTATCAAAACAAATAAATTCCTCCGGCTAAATGCGCTCATTTATCTTAATTTAGCAGTTTAGAATGCCAACCGAGCGTGGAAGTAAAACAATAATTTTTCACACTATTTTCATAGATCCTTGTCAAAATAGGATAGCGCCTCAGGAAGCCGGAAGTCCGAGCAGCTGGGCTAAAACTGGCCCCGGAGCGTTTAATTTCCATGGAGCTGCACATAAATTTTCCAGCTGTTGGCTGTAATTTCTGGCCATAGAATTGTGATACGAACGCAACTCCGCAAACCTTTTTTGTGGGAGTAAACAAGGCAACCAAAAGTTGCAGCTTAGAACTCGCTTTCGATGCGAATTTATGGCCATTGCCCTTACCTTCGGCCAGACTTTATTTTCTTTTCTCTACTCGGTTTTTTTTTTGGTTTTTTTGTGGGTGTAATTTATTTGAAGGGCGGCCAAAAACAAACACGTTAATTTCGCAAATTAGTAGCATGTGTTGTTCCCCTTACCGGGGCTTAATTAGTTTAAAAGGCTCGACCGGGCGGATCGATAAGTCCAACAGTTGAGAGTTGTCTGAGTTGGTGGGCCATAACTTAGCTATACTTTTGCACTTGTCAGCGTCCACGGACGACGGAGATGAATTGGAGCGGCGTTTTGCCAAGAACGGGGCACTAGATGTAGTGGCCCTTGGCTCGTGGATCTCCATAAATTCCGATTCAAAAGGCTCCGGCTGCCAAAACTATTACTCACACTCCTTCGCCACCGGCGACGGACGGATAATTCAAATTGTCCATTACGCGCAGCTGCCGCTCGATTTGAGTCCTTTGGCAATTGGCCGGGCACGAGTCCTGCCAAGTTTTCAGTTTTCCCCGCTTTTGTTTGTCTTCATAAATTTTCCTTTCGAAGCGAATTTCAACCGAATTTAAGTCAGTCTGCCCGCGGATCCCAGGGAATTCGGTGGCTAATTGCGAATCAACAGAACCTCGATTGAAAAAAAAAAAAATAGGAAGAGTCAGTGCCAATCAATAAAAACAATTGAAAACCAATCAGAGTTTAATTACCGCAACAAAACGCTGATGAGACGTCGACAGTAAACAGAAAATCCCGCACAAGGAGCGAAATCACCAAACCATAAATCAATAGCAAACAAAAACGCTCCTCGACGGGGCGAGCGTTATATATCCTGGGGCCCCAGGAGCAATGAGTATGGAGCATGGAGCATATGAGGCGCAACCAAGTAGACCGCAGAATAAAGGCAACAATAAAAGCTGGCAATTGGACGAACTGGCAAAAGGAGTGTGGGGCGTACGAGGATGCCCATAAACAAAGAAGTAAACAAGCGCCAAGTACAATACACATGCTCAAACATGCAGGCACAGCATACTATATATGTTTGTATCTTTCTCGGTACATAAAAATGTCTCCTTGGGTGGACTTCCGCCGGAAATGGAGTGCAGAACGAGCGGCACTTGTCTGCTGATATCAGCAGCAATAGACGAGCGCATAAAAGCCTGCTAACCAGCTCAAAGGCATCATCATTACGAGCTTGACACGAATATAAAATAAATAAATAAACAAATGATGTGGGAGCTGAATTCGATTTAGCAATTGGTTTTCTAGATTTTTATACAAAATCATTAAAACCTAAAAAAATCCAGGAAAAATAGAAAAATAAATAATTTGAAAGTCTTATTTTGCATTATGAATAATGAAATATTTTCATTTCTTATGCTTAAATCTTAAGCTTTCAAACTTTTTTTTAAATTAAAATAAAAAATATTGCATAGAAGTTACTTTGTTTCCTGAAATAGAACACCAAATTGGCATCACTGATAATATGTACCAGCAGTTGCATTTCCCAAGCATTGATTAAATATTACTAAATTAGGTTCTTAAATCTGACCACTGAAAGCCTACCAGTTTAATTCGTTGGCAAGTCGGTTGCAGTCGAAAGCAGGATGCAGTTCCATAGCTATACGAAGTATATAGACCGAGCTTGCTTTATGGCATGCATTCCCCGATATCAGTGGTCAGGGCGTCCCACAGAAAGAAAACCCTACTCCTTGGAGAAAAAAACCATGTTCGTACTCGGTGTGATTTGTTCAATTTACCAAATTTTTGGAGTATTTATGTATTGGTATCGCTACGGACGGTTGGCCACGGATACGGTTACCTTTGTTACGGAAATTTCGGAAATGTGCGGTTCACTTATGCTAACCTTGGTGGGATCTTCGAATATCTATGCACTCACGAAGCACCGCCGTCGAATCGAAAGGATATTCGAGGACTTGCAGGAACTGTATCCCAGGGAAAACGACAAGCACTATCGCAATCAGTATTATTACGACAAGGCCATGCGAATAATGAAAATTGAGTTCATATTGTACATGGTATTCTACGTGTACTATAATAGTGCACCGATTTTGTTGCTCCTTTGGGAAAACCTGCAGGATGAAGAGGAACTGAGCTTCAGGACGCAGACTAACACCTGGTTTCCCTGGAAAGTTCATGGCTCAGCGATTGGTTTTGGCGTGGCTGTAATTAGCATTGCCATGGCCTCGTTTGTTGGCGTAGGCTTTAGTTTAGCCACCCACGACTTGGTTTGCATATTTACTTGCCAACTGAAAATGCACTACGATGGCATGGCCAATAAACTACTGCATCTGGATTCCAGTCAACCTGGAGCTGTTCAACAGTTGAAGCAGCTGATCGCCTACCATTATCGTATTCTACAGATCGGAGACCATGTAAACTATATCTTGAACTTCATATTTGGTAGTAGCCTAGTTGGTTCCACAATTGCCATTTGCATGACGAGCGTGGCTGTTCTGCTACTCGATTTCGCATCTGCCTTGAAGTACATCAGCGGTCTGGTTGCATTTCTGCTCTACAACTTCATTATGTGCTATATGGGCACTGAGGTCACCACTGCAGTAAGTATGGGAATTTCGGGATCATTTATTTATTACCTTAAGTCATTTTTGGATTGTGACATTACATAGTACTAAGCCGAACAACTGTCTGTTCTCAGAAGCGCTAATTGAGCTGCTTAAAAATGACTCAATTAGGACTGCAGGATAGGGTATAAAAGTCCTGGTACTGCGTTTCCATACCACAGTTACAGTTTAGTGCAGAATGCAGTTGCAAGACTATTTAAAGTATATGGACATTTCCTGTTGGTTGGGTTTCACTGCCCGCTTTCAGTGGATTGGTGGACGAATGGAAGGAGATCCGCAAAGTTTGGCCAGAAGAATCAGCTTCTTTCTTGCAGCCGGAAGTATGCTCTATCAGAACTTCGGAATAATTACGTATTGGTACATGTTTGGCCTAACCGAAAAGGATGCCATAAAATTTGTTGCAGAATTAGCGGAAACATGCGGTTCACTTATGCTAACACTAATTGCAATAACCAACATATGGACAATGACTCGGAACAGACTTCGAGTTGAGGAAGCTTTTGCCGAGATTCAGGCGATGAGTCCGAGGTCAGAAGATAATCAATACCGGAGACAGCATTACTACGATACAGCGATGATTACAATGAAGTGGATGTTTAGGTTCTACGCAGTCTTTTATTTTTACTATAACGGGGAACCGCTTCTATTGCTCCTGTGGCAGTATTCGATAAAGAAGGACATAAGCTACAGCATGCAAGCTAATACTTGGTTTCCTTGGAGGGTTCAAGGTTCTGGAATCGGATTCGGGATAGCCTACCTAAGTGAAGCACTGGGATCCTTTCTGGGCGTTTGCTACACCTTGATTGTTCTAAATGCACTCTGCATATTCACTTGCCAACTGAGATTTCATTTCGACGCCTTGACCACTCAGCTTCTCTCACTAGACTGCCGGAGTCCTGGGTCCAAACAGAAATTAAGGAATTTAATTGCCTATCATTGTCGCATCCTCAGACTTGGGGAGCAGTTCAACCAGATCTTGAATCCCATATTTCTGAGCAGCGTAGTTTTCTCCACTATCGCACTTTGTATGTCAAGTTTGGCTGTGCTGCTTCTGGATTTGGCATCTGCTATGAAGTACATCAATGGTATAATAGCCTTCATTTTTTACAATTTCTATATCTCTTACCTTGGCACTCAAATCACTATTGAGGTAAGTTAAATAAAGATGTTTAAGTTAGGCTTTGACAGAGCAAAGACCCAAGATACGACCCAAAAAAAATTATATTCTCGCATATTTTAAGATTAAAATTTTTTTTTTTTTTTTAAAAACAAACTCGACCGAATTAGCCTTGAAAAATTGTTCCCCATCATGCATTAAAAATTACAAGACTTAAAAAAATAGCTTATAGCCCAACTGAACCAGTTGCTGGTTCTCATCGTGGATTATCCAGCCAATTACGGAATTCAATAATAAATGATGACCAGATGCAGCTGAAGGACTTTATTGGTCAATCAGCCAGGCATCTTTTAATAGTTTTTACATTGAAAGAATCTTAAAACCATTATACAATAGAAATTGTTTTCAACAATGCTTTCAAAGTTCCAAATAATTATATGGTTAATATTTTCATAAATGCGACTTAAACTAACATTTAAAAATAACCTTCTCCGCTTGCGAGGTAACATACATTTATAACTACCATGACTATTCAATTACGGCAGTTGCATGTTCCTGGGGCATTATTGGCAAATAACCTGCCTAATTTTCGCGAAATTACTTTTTACGAAATTGTGGTCCAGAAAAGAGTGCAATATCAGGAAGTCGTCCGTTTTGTTATTGCAGTTTTCTATACTGTAAAAAAATAGATATAACGTTTTATGTTTCTTTTTTCAGAGTTTCAAAATTTTACCAGCTGCTTTCTATAGCAACTGGTATGAAGGAGATCCGGCTTATAGGAAAATGATTCTCATCTTGATGATCCGAGCCTCGAAGCCTTACATGTGGAAAACCTATAACCTTTCATCTGTATCTATAACCACCTATATGGATGTAAGTTTTTTCATAATTTTTACTGTTATTTATTTTTAAGTTTTGTAATAATTTCTTTCCTTACAGACGTTGAAGTTTTCATATCAAATGTTTACTTGCATGCGGTCCCTAAAATAAAAAGAAGACCAAAATGGAAAGAATTATGAAGAATATCAACAATAAATAGAGTTTATAGATTTCCTATCACATATGTTACCCTTTGCAAAATCAATTTGAAAATTAATTGTAGAAAATAACCTATATGAGTTATTAAAAACTAATATTTAAAATTTTTTTCTTTGAAATTCCATTTCAAAAAAAAAAAAAAAAACACAACTTTTTTTTGGTGCTTTAACCCGCAATGCATACTAAATACAATATTAAACTGGAAAAATGTATTTTGCGCCTAAGGCAAATTAAAAATTCCTTAAATATCTGAGAAACCCCAAAGAGTTGACCCAGTCATTTTTTTTTTGGCACAACAATGCAAAACAAAGGAAGACCCTGAAGAACGCAATTTAAGACCCCATGAAAGACAAAAACTTCGGGGTACTCGTATACGAAATGGAGGAATATTTGAAAGGAAGCCAACTGAGTGCCTGCTTGAGTGCTTTTCTGGCTGGAACTAAGCTAACTTATTAAAGCCAGACAAAGGTTGTTGGGGCGCCCCGGTTGCGGGGAGCTTTCAACTTTTCATTTCGGAGATGCAGGAGCGTAAAATTAAGTTCTTTGCAGAAATTGGCGGAATTATGTACAAGTCACCTGGCAAGTCCCTTCGTCCATCGTCCGTCATATGCTGGGTGTCTGGGTGTTTGGGTGTCTGTGATGGGTGTGATTATCACGTCGTTATCCTGGATCAGTGGCAGCAGCATTGCCACCGTGTCCTCTCGACACACCTCCCCATCATCAACATCTTGCCCGGGACCCTTGTCCTTGTTTTATATAATAACATTTTAATTCCCTTAATACACGCTACGCTGCCACCAAAGCCAAACAAACTGAATGCCCGCCCAGGCGTTGTTTCACTGCTGCCTGTTTTTTGGCTCTCAAGTTGGCCAAGAACACTGCTGTTGCTGTTTTTTTCCTCGGTTAGTTCGTTTGTGCGTGCAAATCATTAATCATGAGCAGCGCATATTTATTGTTCTGCTTTCGATGACAGCTTTTTGCTGACCATGGATTTTGCACGTTCCATTTAATGCCGCTTCTTGCCTCTTTTAAAGATTTAATATTTAAAATGGGGAGCAAAACAAAGCTTAGTATCTGAAAAGAATTTAAAATACAGCAGAAAAGTGATTCTTTACCTTAATTTTTATAGGAAAGGGTAAGCATCTTAAGCATCTATTCGTAACCTTCAATTTTAAACTAAGAACATTGGCCCTAATTCTCGTGTCAATGATTAAATGGGCTAATTGCAAGCGGACATCGTAGCTGAGCTAAGCCTTTCCAGCTGACAGCTCACAAAAGCACGTTTGGCAGTTAATTGAGTCATCAGCTTAGACAACAGCCGGGGTGGCCATATGAAAAAGATTGTGAATTGCCCAATCATGTGGAAGTGACTACCGAGACCTTTAAAGTACACACATCCCTAGTACAATGGCCAAAGGAATAGAGGAATCGACCAACCAACCACCCACACAGAATCGACAGTCTGAATAAAAATTGGCCAGGCCGAAAGGAGGATGGCTCCAGCTGCAGGATCATCATTGCAGGCATTTGCTCCTTGTTTACCCAGGACTCGTTTCCCCCAGTCCAAGTGCTGACCATAGCCTTGATAAGTTTTTAGCAAACAAAGGCGGCTCGTTACAGCAACATGGGTCTTGGGAATTGGTTTGGGTGAAACCAAAACAAACCGAACCGGGCCAAACTAAGCTGAGCTGCGATGTGCATTTAAAATTGCATACACAAAACACGAAAATTCCCACAGCCCGGCTGCCAGAGTCAAAACCACAAAATGTACTCAAACAACATGTCTCAATTTCCTAGTTAAACTGGGTGCCTCGTTTCGAGGGTAGGGAAAAAAGGGAACCTGGTCTTGGCCAAGTTCCCCTAAATGCTAATTGAAAATCTTATGTAAGATTGGTGGGGGCAGCGATATTGTGGTCCACAGATACGGTAGGACATAATTGGCTTTGGTTAGGAAGCGTTTAAAACTTATAGACTAGATTGCAGCAATCTTGTGTTGAGGCTATTTTCGGGAAATGCTTCGTTGAATTTTAAACTGGGGGGCAATAAACGTTTTGGTTTCAAATGGGAAAACTTTACTGAGGAGTTTACAAAGGTTCTTGAATTTTGGTTGTTATTTTAATCTTTAACTTTCAGTTCCTAAAACCATGCACCATAAATTCGTTTTCAATATGATATTACCCCTCTAAAGTGAACCACTTTCAAAAGCTAGTCCGTTGTCCATCAATTACTTAGCCTTATCTGCTGAGGCCATATGGTGTCACCCCAACTTGCGGCGAAGAGGGCGCAAAAAATGTAATAACAAGGAGATGGCGAAATTTTTACACACAATTTAGACACATTTCCGCACGTAGCCAACCAAGGCTAAGCTCCATGTGCTCTATAACGACAGGCTGGAAAACAAAAGCTTGTGCCACGCAAAGAGAAAAAACCGCCACTCCGGAAAACGCCAAAGAAAATCCGACTGAGGGAAAATAATGTTGGTCGACAAAATTGGAAAAAAATATAACGTACAAACATAAGACTCCCTTTCTTTAATGTTTATGGATTTGATTTAAAATTCTATAATATTTCATTAAATTGTATTTAACAACAACTGAATAATTATTTTTTTTAAAGATTGCTAATTTAAAATATTATTTATTAAAGTGTATCACGAATTCTGTATTAAGTCATAAAATTTGAGATAATGGGATGGTTTCCTTTCAGGCGCGTCCAACTTGAAACGAACGCCACCATTTGCCCCTAAAAAAATCTGTTAGCATTTGTGTCTATTAAGCCTAAGCAATAAACTTTATAAATTCCACAAATTAGAATGATTAAATTTCATGTCCATGTAATTTCTAGCCAGCAGACGTGCCCTCAGCTTTTGGTAATCAAATTGTTCACTGCCTGCCGACTAAATTAATGGAAAGTGATTTGGAGAAAGGCTAGGTCGACACCTTTGATCTGCTGGCTAAACGCCAATACGACGGCCTGTCATCGGTGGGCTTTATTTAGCAATTGAATAATGCTTTTCAATTTATCTTGACAGGGTAATCAGGTTCGAAAACACATCACTTTCACGACACATACGGTATATATTGGTTAAGTGCATCTTGTTAAAAAATTTTGAAACGTATGTGTAATATATGATAAAAGATAAGCCACTTAAGAATACTTCTTAAGTATATTATTCCCTTTATTGCGAATATATTTACGGCTTTATTCGCATCTTCATAATTATCCTGGCTTAAACGCTTTTATATATACGTGTGCAATGTTTACTGTTTTATCGAGTATGCCATGCTGCGGCAATCGTCGTTTGTTCGGAAGCGACACAAATTGGTCATATGATGTCCGGCGATAATTATTGCCAATTTATTGAATGCTCATTATTGAAATATCACTCATACGCCACAGAGGCATGCTAATAAACCCATTGAAACGAACGTTCGACGTCCGCAGCGAACTTTTAGGGTTGCAACCGCAACGCAGTTGCAACGTTTGCATGTGTACGAGTGATAAATGTTGATGTACACAGCTTTCGTCGTAATAATAGAGCTACTTACTATAAGTTGATCAATATTAAATTAAACCTAATTAAATTTATATAATTTATGTTAATTTAAAATTAAAAAAAAAATTCATTTTAAATCTTTTGACCTTAAAAATTAGGTTTACATTCATTCTTATAAAAAAAATGAATAAAACGTATTACACTTGACATTTATTATATTGTTGTTAAACATTAACCGAAATTTAAAATTTACCCAACTCTGAATCACTTAAATTAAACAATAAGAATTGTTTTTATCTGATAATAGTTATTATTGAATGTGCATCTATTTTGACCTAATCGTAAATAGTGCTGTATCAGAAGTGAGTGTCAGGTCGTGTCTATGTTGCTGCGGCAGAATGACCACGCAATCACGATGACGATGCCACCTATTTCCAATTACCGATGATGCTGAGCGAGCAGCAACGACACATCGACCCGCGGACTCATCAGCCCACCAACCCAGAAACCCACCGACCCGGCCATGATTGATTGCAACAAAACCAGATTTTGGTTACTGTCATTTAAGCGCCGACTAACTTTCGAGTTGGCCGGGCCAAAAAATAAAACATTTATCCTTGCTCTCGACAAACGCCGTATGTTAAATGCAGGGGATAATTTTAATTGCGCCTCGGCTGCATTTTTAATTAAACGCAAAATTAAAAATTGATTGCTTTTTGACGCCATAACTTACATGGCGATAATACCCCAATACCACGATCCCCGACCGAGAAAGTCGGCTTTAGTATCTGTGTGGCACACTTTCAGGGCATTTAATATTATAAAATTTAAATCGTGAAGAGCCTCACAAAAAGGAATGCTAGTGGGTATATAAAATTTGCATTTGCGTGGCACATGCAATGTGCGGATAAAGTTTGGCTATTTCGGGCTAGTTGTGTACTTTTTTTGAGTCCTGCCAGCCGGAAGTAAAAGGTTTTAAGCGGAAGTGCGCAGAGTTGCAGCGACATATTGTGTTTTCGTGTGTGTTGGCGTATGTGTGTGTTTAATTATATGCCGGGGCTTGCTAAATGTTGCGGAGACATGCAAAGCGGCTCTTAGCCAGCTGCTAGTTTGTTTTCTGAACGAGGTTAAATAAGGTTTACGAAAATATTTGAAACTCTTTCAGTTTCTCAACATTTAATAAACATCGTTCAGGTTGCAAGAATGGAATCCTGTGTACTCAGGTAATAAAAATAAATACTCGTATTTTCTGCATTGTGTGCGAGATTTTTATTTCAATTTAAGATTGATTGCCTTTGAATCGATGATTAAATTAAGCATGCAAGAATGCTGATTTACATTAAGGTTTTGTTGTTCGAATGACTTGCAATTATTACTACCCATTGAATGACCATCAGCATTTAAATGCACCAACTCACCAAGCGACCGTTTTTGTATTTAATTAATGCAAATTTAATATGGCAAATTAATGAATTCAGACCGACCAGCAACCGCACGGCAGCATTTAGCGAGGGCGAATAAATGCGGGGACATTGTCAATATGCCAACTGAATACACTTGATTAATTTGTAAGAATTCTTTAGTTCCATCAATATTAATGGCTTGAAAATAGCATTATTAAAATATTTATGGTTAAATATATGCGAATATGGGTAACCACTTAATCAATTCATTTTCAATTTGTGCTGTCATTGTTGTCTTACAACCCCATAGTTTCATTTGAATAATAAAGTTATTAACATCATATTAACATTATAATTATCCACTTAATCAAGTTTATTTATTGTATTCTCTTCTGCTAAAGGCAGTTTGCACATTCGATTAGCATCAATCATTCCTTTAAAACACTTTCAAATCTTCTTGATTTAAAACTTCTTTCCAATATTTTGTATATTTTAAGTATAAGTTTACTTTGTGTATGGATTATATAGACGCATTTAACCTAGACGTAGATGAGGAAAGTAAAGAGGATGAGACGCCATTCGAACCTGTTTTCCAGCTCGAAGCTTGGAAAGAGTTGATGCCACACGTTGGCTTCACCAACTGGAAGCAGTTTGCAAAGTGCCCGCTAAGTAAAAAATTGGAACTTGCCCTTGAGAAAAACGTCGGTCGCCATGCCCATTTGATAATTAACGATACAGTCTACAAGTGCAATGTTCTCGTGCTTCGCGTCTTCTGTGAGTTATTCGCAAATTGCCTTAAAATAAATCAAGTGGTCCAGTTTCCCAAGGATACGCTGACCAATGAGTCCTTTGAAGTGGCCTACGCCTGGATGACCGGCATTGACGAGGCATTATGTCCCAACGATGGCCAACAGTTGTTGGATGTGCTGAAAGCCGCAGAGATTCTCAGGTGTCCCCTGTTGTGCAAAAGCGTCTTCGAGGCCCTAAACGATTATAACAACTTCTTCGAGTTGACAGCCTTCGATTGCTTTGTGGCTGCCATATCCAGGGGCTTTTTCCAAGTTGCCCACATGATGCTGCGACGGGTGGGCAAGTGCTTCCTGGTCGTGGTGGGCAGCTATCAGTTTCAGGAGATGCATGCCAACTTCCTATGCAATCTTCTTGGCTCCAATACCTTGGCTGTGCAGTCAGAGATTGAGGTAAGTCAGCCTTGTCATTATAAATAATGAAGAACACCAGAAGAAAGATAAACGATTTTTCAATTTATTTTATAATTTTTTTTCATGATAGCTGATAGTTGTTTTTTAAAGCTGTTTTATATATAAATATAAAATTTAGTTTTTCAAGTATTTTATTCACTATAAAATGTTTTTAACAGAATAGGACTTTATAAACATTAACATTTAGCTTATTCAGCAAATTCGGTGTGCTCTACAGATTTATTACTCAGCTCTGCTCTGGCTATCCACAGACTTTCGGAAGAAAATGAAGCATACTGCTCGTATCTTAGAGAAGGTTAGGTTCCATATGATGCCACCCGCATTTCTGCTTCATTGCGCCGACACTCTCGAAGACATGGAGCCAGAACTCGCTGATATGGTTTGTGCCTATCTCGATAGGGCAATCCAGACCCAACACGAAACACATATGGGGTTCTCTGGGTCAGAGAAAAATACGATGGACACCCGCGTGTGGATACGGGATCCTAAATGTCCCTATGATTGGATTGTCGATAAGAACGGCGCCTGTATTCTTACTGTGGACAGGTTCCTCACGTATTTGGATGCAATCCAAGAGTCTAGAAAAACCTTTATGTATAGGATGAGAAAGGTCGTGCCCATTATTGACGAAAATACCATCACTAGCAAAAGACATAAAGATTTAATATACCAGCCATCGCGTAATATTTTCGATTATATATGCCCCGAATATATACAAACGCCAAGATCAGCAAAAAGTGTAAATTATGAGATATATGATATAAGCAACGATCCCGAGAGTGAGAGTAAGTTGACTTGGAGCTCTTCTGAAGATAGTGAAAAAGAAGATACAGAAAAGAATTCAGAAACGAATTTCATCGAGGAAGATTCCTCTGATTTCTATGAGGATTCTTTAAGTGGTTCGTCCTCGGAATCGTTTATGAATTCTTCTACGGATTCTTCTTCGGATTCTTCTACGAATTCCGATACGGACTCTGAAATGGTCTCTGATCAGAGTGAAGAGGCTGAGGACTCCACTACAAAGCTCGTAGAAGTTCCAGAATCTTCAACAGAATCCTGCACAGAATCCACGGAAAATGATACTGGCGAATCCAGCGAAGATCCTCCTACGGATACCACTGTATATGCAAAAAGCGAAAGTTCAAGTGGCAGCGTAACCGAAACAGATTTTTTCTAACAAAAGTATTTATTAAATAGTAAATAAAGTAGTAAATAACAATGTTTCATACCCTTTTATTAATAAAAGTAAGTAAAATGTTTCTTTTTAAACCAATGAAAGGGAGGAGATTGAATTAAGGTTCCCACTTTTCGAAAGCGAACATTCCTTTTTTTCGGATAAACGAGGAAGCACTTAAATTGGGCGTAACAAAATGTCTGACACGCCAATTATTTTACTTTTTATATAGGACAGACTGACACTCCGACTACTCCTGTTTGTTGCTGTAACTACTCCTTCGGATCCTGCGGGTGCTTCTGCTTTTACTGTTCTGCGTGTTAGTTTTTATATGTGGGTGTCTGTGGCTCTCGGGGTTGAGGGAAATTTTCTGCTGCTTGCTTTTTAAGTGGTTTTATTGTTCACTTGTTTGTACTGCTTGTTACAACTTCGTTACTTTATTTTCATTTGTACTTTCCTTTACATATTGGTTTAAAAGTCAGTGAGCCATGGCCAACAACGACGATGAGCTGCAATTTGCGATGCCAGATAGGTCAGCATGTTGAGAAGTTAGTTAGGGTTCAACTGAAGTATATAAATGATTGGCAATGCTTTAAAGGTAATACCAGCAAAACGAAATTGCACAAGGAAAAGTTTTTATGTGTACATTACATATTTGTTGAATTATATTTTATGGCCTCACATTTGGTTCATTACCTAATTACAATTAGAATAAATATGAAACTGAAAACTACACCGAGTTGTGGAAAAAAGTATGCCCCAAATATCCTTGTTTAGTTTTTGTTTTGTAATCCCAAAGTAGAGAATGCAAATTATTTGGAAACTTTTTAGACAAAGTTATATTTTCGTGTATGTAATGAAAGACAGGTTTTTATGGCAATGATTTGCTAATTACATTTTGTTTATTTGGTAATTGGAGAGCAGCTAAAGGTTAATTAGCGATGAGTAAAATAGTAAAAGCAATTATAAAAATATTTTCAGTATCCGCTCTACATTCTATATCAATCATAATAGCCCAATAAGTCATTTATAATTTGTTTTATGTAGTTAGTAAAATGATTTATGCAGCTCATCCTGTCAAATACAATACTCTAATAAAACTAATTGATATATTGCTGAAGAAAATTTCGGTGGTAATAATTTCCGTTATGACAAGTGCCAAAATATTGATAGTTATCAAGATCCGGTTGCGAAATTTCTTGAACTAAAGTTTATATTATGCTTGTAGATTAATAGTGATTTGATCTAGGCTTGAATTCACTGTTTTTGATTGAAGGTTTCCCAGCTTATTCTACTGATATATCTTTCTACTACTTTGAACCTTGCATGCTTAGGTAGAATAAACTAGTTCATATCATTAAGATCCTTCCACCTATGTGCTAGGAAATTTATACAAAAGCTGAGCTATTCATAAGCACAAAGGCCCTTAGACAAAATACGCTTTGCACTTGGGTTCATTCAGCACTTCTTGCCGCTTTTCCTTGCGTAGCTTTTCTTCTGCTTCACTGGCTAAATGCGCTTTTCCTGCTCACATGTTGCTCTTTTCGAGTTTGCTGTTAGTTTACTGCTGACATTTCATTAAGTTCGCCCCCGTTTGCCATTTGATTTCAATCAGGAAATGGAAGAGATTAAGGATGAGTCTGGGGCCAATGACCCACATTCTCGTAGATACAAATTTTGTGCCACTTTGTCGGACTTCCTAATTAGACACCATCGCACCAAAGTTTCGGAAACAAATTAGCACACTGGTATTTTGAATTAAAAGCAACGCCAATCGAAGGGCAACGCAGTTAATCACTGAACCGAGTGGAGTGGTATCGATTCAGTACTCTTGGTTGTCAGGGAGCACCCAGGAGTCGCTTTCGGCACTGAAATTGGAGCCTGCGGTTCGACTAGAGCCCAAAGCAACGAGCCTTTTTGTCAGCGAACAATAGTAGTACCGATAAATAGGAAATTTGCACTGAATTTGCACGCACGGCTTAATTGTTGGCCATGTTGTTAGGGCTCCGATGGCAGATTAAATCGGCTGTAACGCAGAACACAACAGGACCAAGGGGAAATGCGCTGGATATGTGACAAGGCCCACTGCCAAATGAACCCGGGCCATGGCACTTCACTCTGTGCGAGCCAATTGAGCCCTGACCGCTGGCAATTCACAATTTGCCAGCGCATTTTGGCGTAAATTTTCCAATTTTAACATTTCATTTGCCAAATTTTATGGCATAACACTTTGCCATTGTTCCCGTCGCGGCATCTACTTACCTGCAATTCATTAACATACTTTAATATCAGCCATATTTTAATTGCTACAAAGATTTTTAATTGTCATTGAATTAAAATAGCTGTTCATATTTGGCCTTTTGTTTGAAAATATTTTAGTAAGTAGCCACTTTGCATATTTGTTGAAAATATTTAACAGTGCAAAATGGTTAGATTTTTTTTTAAGCCCATCAACTTAAAGAGAACAAAATTTTAAATAAATCAATTTATGAAATCTTCTTTTCCGAAAATATTAATATTAATATTAAAAACAATTTCATTAAAACCCGCCAGGTTACCAATTACAAGCTTAAGTTTTTTTGTAATTTTTATATTCTTAAACTAAGACTTTAACAAATAAAGTTTATCTAAATTAAAAATATTAGACTTGAACATTTGACTAACTCCAAACAAATTGTGTCATTAACCTCGGGGTTCAATAAACTGAAAACTTAGATCTCCGGTCCCTCGTTTAGTCCTTTACAATGCAAACGCGGAAATGCCGACAGAAGCTGGCTGGATGATTAAAATATAATTCATATGCCAGTCCAAAGTTGGGGAACATTTCCGCCGTTGTAAAAAATTCCGTCCCCCTACCCACATAATGAACGCATACATATTCATAACGCGCACGCAGACACGCACACACACTCAAACTGTAACTGTGTGTGTGTGTGTGTGACCCACAGGTGTGTGCGTGTGTGTTCGTGCGAAAATATTACGACAGGCCTGTCTTCCTGCATGTGACATAAATCTTGGGCAAATAAATAAAATCCAAAAAAAAAGCGCCAGAGCAAAATGAAAGATAGAGCGAAGACAGTAAAAGCAAATGAAAACGCACGCGCAGCAGTAAATTTTCAGTGGCACGAAAACGGGGAGCGTTGGGAAGGTGAAATCGGGGGGTTAAGGTGTTGGGGCAGGTGGGACATCATGAACACCTAGACGTGCCGACAATTTTTGCATTTAAATGCGAGCAATTTGCCGGCGCCAGCTGAAAGCAGAAGCAAATGAACGTCAACGCAAGTGAAAAAAAACTGTTGCCTACTTTCCGGGGACATCGAGAAGAAAATGGCGTTAAACGGATGTGAATCATGTGCGGAACTCCATGGCAGAAAAAAAAAAATAAACTGACAAAAAAATATACGAACGAGCCAAGGAAAAGTAAAACAGTCGAGTGGCGGAAGCACAAAATGAAAATGATAATAACAATGCGGTGGCAGGCGTCTTCAATTATTGAAAATGGCGCGATTTGCATGGTAAGCGTTTCATTTGACAGCGGAAGTTCATTAGCGCCATCTGGCGGTGAGGATGCCTCTGTGAGGGCGAGAGTGTGTGTAAATTGCATTTTCCGAGTATCTGCAACACTTAATTAGAAACCGCAAGTGAAAGAAGAAGCAGAAAGAGTGCAAAATTGATTGTGGCTGCGGTCAGTTCGGAACGCTTCGAGGGGTATGATAGTACTTTGTGGCATTAACTCGTGATTAAAATGACACGATTGAAATACCAATTTTAAAATTAGCTTAAAACAGAGTTAAACTATGCTTAAAGCTTTAAAAAAGCTACATCCTTATTATTAACATATATATTTATAATAAGCAGGTAGAAGAAACCAGGAATAAACTAAAATTAGAAAATTTTTTATTTTAATGGTTAAATTTATCTGAGCGAAAGTTTAATTTCTTAGCCATGAAAAAGGAAAATATACTAATACCGCTATTATCTAACAATGAGAATCTTTCAAGTCCAAACTGTAGAACACTTGCCAAATTTGCGAACAGATAAAAGGATTCAGCGCTACTTCATTCAACATTAATTACATCCGCGGTTATTCAGAGTGGATTGGTCAGTGGATTTTTTCGTGCACGATTCGATTTCGCCTCTTCATCTCCATCGCAAGTCGAAGTTGAGTTTATTTTTCATTCCGTCCGTGAGCAGTTAAATCACCGCCAAGGCCACTTGGATGCGAGTCCCACTGCTGTTGCGAATGTGGCTGTGGCAGGCGTTCATCATCCGCATCATTATCGGGCTTTCCACATTTGGCAAGCCGCCGAAAGACAGAGGACCCGGTGGAAAAAAGTGGCACGTGAAAAATCCCCTCGGCTGCCAAATGCAGCGGTTGCCTTTGCTCCAATTGAATAATTCGTATGATAAACGAGTGTATTTGCAGATGTGAGTTGTGTGCATTTTATACCCCCTCAGACATTTCAACATCACTTTTTGCTCTACACTCCTGTGTGGATTATCCTTTCGGCAGGTTTTAATGTCTCTATCAAAATTTTTTTCTGCGCATAATTTTTCGGTCGCGTTTCATTTCGCTTATTTGTGGGTTTTTGTTTTTTGTTTGTTATGCAAACGCCACGGGTTGTTTGTGACACCTCAACGATATTGTTTGCCCCAAAAATGTTAGCTTTTTGTAAAAGGCAAGCCAACAGTTTTGCATTCATAGTTGGTCAGTGAATGAAATGATGTGATTTATGGTACTACAAACAAAGTGCTCTGCAAAATAAACGCATCATTTTGGTATTTATTGTTTGGACTATTTCTGGAATTTTACTCCAAATATTATTTTAATAGATTAGGACCACAAAGTTAACAAAACATACTGTGTTTGCAGCCTTTTATAATCTAAGCTTATTAAGATCTTAGTTGTATAGGACCGAAAAACTCTAATTGATTACCGGTGGATGGATAAAGTTTCACCATTTTAATAACAGTACTCGCTTTCATAATTAGGTATTCTGCCCATCAGTTCAAGGGATCAGCCCTCAATTTGGCTTCATCTCCATTAAGTTCTGGCCAAATAACCATCCATAATCCCAGGCAGGTAAGAGCCGAACATAAAGGAAATAAAATCGATAGAGCAGCAGCTGGTCAATGGCCAAGGACCACAAAAAGTTCAGCCTCCATTCATTTGTGAAACAATTGCAGGGGAAAGCACTTCAATGTTAAGCACAAAAAAGAGCACATCGAGCTCCTTTTTATTTTTGCTGGCCAATACGGCAGGGAATTACTAAGGCGGTGCAGAGCAATATCCTTTGTATAAGGTGCTTAAAACTCTATTCAAATTCGAACCGTTGGCCAAGAAACTTCAAAAGCATAACTCCGCAATGCTAACAAAAAAATGGAGATTACTTATCCATTTGAATAATTAACCGGCAGGGTAAAATTAGCTTTGGTCAGGCGCAGAAACTTCAAAATGGCAAGTGCCGTCTGTCTTGAAAAACTTTTGCTTTGTAGCATATTGAGAGAGCGCCTTGAAAGTTTTCTTTTCTGGCAATTTCAATATTTATTCCACCAGTCGTGATGTCCTTCATCTTGGCACGAAATGGGCGAAAAACTTTCGCCAACTATTAGCCAAAGCGCCAACAAATGGCCAACTTGTAGCTACCCTGCGGCACTCTCACCCCTTCTTTCTCTTTATCTTTCACAGTTTTGGAAAGCCTCAACCTGGTAAAGAATTACGATGCATGGCGAAATTTATGATCCATTGAGCAGGCCGCCGGCGGAAGCGGAAATCTCCTGGCCAAAGCCAAAGCCAGGTCGCCAGTTTACCGTGTGCGTGTAAACATATTGGCTGCTGCCGAGGATATTTACGGTGGCTCTTCGCCGAGTGTCATTGATGTACGGGCGGTGCTATATGCAAAGGTCCATGCAAAATGGCAATAGCGTGCCGAATGTGTCGTGCGGCAAAGCATGAAAAATGGCAAATTAACTGAAATTAATGGCGGAACATGCGGAAATTTATTAAAATTGATACGCTTAAGCCGGAGCGGCAACTTTCTAACTTCATTTAAAGGATTTATGCCCAACCCGACAGGCCGACAAACCTGGCCAAGCCAACCGACCAACCGACCCCGTCCAAATACCCAGTAAGCCCAATACAAATATCAATCAAAAGTCAAATCGATAGGACTTAGGCAAGGACTAAAGGCGTATTCGCTGCTCCTTGTTGATTGACCAGGCCGTAAATCATCTGGCTTAAGTTATCAATATGGGTATTAGGTCGCTTCCATTTCCCCACGACGGGCCATCCATTTTTTTCCACCACCGTTGAAGTTTTCGTTTCAACGCATTTTATTTATTTATGGTTTCAATTTGCTTGTAAGTAATTAAGCCGAGTTTGTCTGGATTAGTGGCGGACTCTGAAATTGCCGAAGAAACCTGTCAAAACATCGAACGGACAGCTTAGCTCTCAGTTTGAGTTTGTTGGCAGTAGCAGATTAATGTGAGAGTTATTGAAAAAATATGAGATATATATATAAAGTTTTTAGTGAGAATAATTTTAAAATAAGAAGGGTTCATTTCTTTATTAAGTCGGAACAATTGTACTTGAGCCATTAAAAATGTTATACAAATTTGTCAGCCTTCCCTTAAATTCTTTTTGTACAAATTAAACATCTTCCCTTAAGGTTTTCCCCCACCGAATGCCCAACTGAAAATCCACTTTGCTAAGCCAGTCTCGGCTGTCGCTACATTTAGCCACTTTCCACGGGGCTTTTCGTGCAAATTCGTTGGTCTACCTTCATGTTCTCGCCTTACTTTTTGTTTTTGGCCAGCCAGGTCGGGTCACTAATGATGACAAATGTACAAAAACAAAAACCCAGTGGGGCGCGGAGTCGAGTTCAAAGGTCAGACAGCGTCGCATATGTTGCGACAGTGTCCAGATGGCCGAGCCGCTCATTTCGTCTGCATGCAAATGACTTTATTTGAATTTTAAATGTGTAAATTGTGTGCCTGGCCAACACGGTCAATCCCGCCCAACATCCGTCCCCACCCCACCCCCTGTTTACGACCTGGCCCTGACCGTTTGTCACTGATAACGGCCAAGAAAAAGGCCGGCCAAATGAAATTGCAGCAACAGCAGCATCAGCATCAGCGGCATAAAACTCAGTAATGGAACAATGGCGCAATGACAACAATGGCCAACAACGCCTCCTTGGCCCCGCCCCCTTCGACCATTTTCGAAAAGGAAGATGAGATGGCGGAGGAGCCGAAATAATCATTTCCGTTTTCCGGCCCACGTTCAAGTCTTTTATCTCTTTCAAATTTTCGTTATTGTTATGCGTTTCAAAAAGGTTGCCTTGCGACGCGAACAAACGATGAAAAAAAAATGAAACGGTAACCCCTCGAAAAGGAAACCAGAAAAAAATGAGAGGAATTGTTGACTCACCTGGTAATTTCCGGCATCGGAATTATCTTGTACACAATGCGTATACTTAATGTATGTAATTTGCTTCACTCGGCACCTATATATGTATGTGGAGTTTTTGGCCTTCAAACTGGTTTTCGCTCTTGCTGCTCCTGACAGGTTTTTAATTAATTCGAAATACGAAGCGGATGAATACAGCGAGGAAACTTCAACTAGTCGCGAGAGGGCATTTTGGCTAATCGATTTGGCCCCTCATAGCCAAGTTCATTAACACGACACACCACACGAAAGTTTCTAACATGCATCAAAAGGAAATGTCGGAGTTTTATGGTAGCTGTAGTCGAAAATTTGATACCCAAAACAATGTTTTCTAGTTTAGCTAACAATTTAAAACTTTTTATTTATCTTGATGCTTACATTTACTATCAGTTACTAATGCTTAGGGCTGAAACTCAAACAAAAAATTATAGTTTGTAAAATCAAGTTTATCCCAAAGCTTATAACAACCTTCTGATATCCTGCGAAATCTAGTTGGGCAAACTAACCCAATAAAAGGATGAAGGACGCATAAATTTAGTTACACGTTCTCCTTCGCTTTTGCTTTGGCTGTTTTTTTACGGCATTTCAATTAGGTTGCATAAATTAAAAGTTAGCTCGACCTGATGGAAATTGGAGGGTGCGGTCTATAAATCACAACAGCTGCTAATTTGATTAGCCAAGTTGGCGCATCAATTTTTGGCTTTCACTTGGCTTTCTCTCTTAGCTTTCTCTATCAGGTTAATGGGGTCGCAGGTGTTAAAATAAAGTTTCTCTGCGTATTATAGTATTTGGGCCATTTACATAGAGCGTTAATTTACGACCTCTCAAGGTGAGAGACTCAATCAGTTTTGTACAGAAAATTAACATTTTCTTTTGATTTCTCTTGGCCAAACTTAATACACTTAATTATTTTGGATTTTTGTGTTGATGTTGGAAACTTTTATGAATTTTACTTGGTAAGTGTTGATGATGAAAGCGAAAAGAAATGTTGTATTATCGTCTCTCACGCAATGGAAGTGGCAAAGTTTTAGGCAAAATGAAAAGGAAACAGACTCGGGGGGGAAAATGAAACAAGAAAATTGCGGCCAACTGACGGGAACTTGACAAGATGCCAAAAACAGCGAGAAAATTCCTGTGGTCCTTGCAGTTGAGGGGGGCGGTGGTGGAAATGGTGGAAATTGTCTCTTGAATGGGTGGTGTTGCACAAAAAGGTGTGGCAACTGTTGCGGCTTCCGTCGCTCGGAGATGAAGTCGGACTCTGGAGTGGGTTACTTTCTGCTTAGATAAACTGTCATGATTTAAATAGTAGAAAAACTTTGTAGTCTACCACTACATAGAAAAACCTCCCATGAGAGTTGAGTTGAGCAGATAGCCAGCGAGTGAGTGTGTGTCGCTGTGACACTTTTCAACATGGCAACTGTCATCTTGCGTTTGTCATGTCCTCCTGCATTGTGGCATCGAGTCCCCACCTCCCCAAAAACAGGACCAAACAGGACCCTCCCACCTCCCCAGTTGTTGATTGAATAAACAGGCAACCCCAAAGTGTGCGTGTTTGTGTGCCCCCAACTCTTTGCGCAGTGTAAACTTTTTTGACATGGGAACGACGTGAGGGTGTGTGTGTGAGTGTGCGGGGTGTGTGTGTTCTTGTGCCATGCATGGCAAAGTATAAAAATAATATTTACATGCTGGCGAAAATAGTCAAAAAGGCTTTTTGGTCGTTACACACACATTTATTTTGGAACAGGTCAAGGGGCTGCCAAAATGCGAAATACGAAGCTTAACTTCTGCAAAAATGCTCTAAAAGCGGTGTTTTTTCGCAACTGCAAGCCCAGATGATTTTATGTTATTTACATATTTAAAACCATTACTCGCAAATAAAAGTTCAACCGATAATTGAACAATTTATTATTTAAAACCCAACCTTTATTCAATTTTTGTATCGAAAATCTGCTTAAATGGTTTAGTTTATTGTGTTGTTTACTACAAACTATAATAATGATTTAACATTCTGTAACCCTATTTGTTGGTTCAGGCGACTTAATTTAATTTTCTATAATTGGGAATTTATAAGTTGGCCGAAAACAATTACGTTTTATTTCCCCATGATTAACCAATACAGTTAATTACTGGTCTTAGCCGATCACTCTGGAAATGTCGGGTAATTAATTTTAAAGCTTGCCATGTAATTAAACAATAAATATCGCAATACGAAAATGTTGTATATAAAACAAATGGTAAATTTATAAAACTGTCAGCATCTAGAGAGGGAAAGAGACAGCGAGGCAAACAAAGCACACACACATCAGCATTGGACAGTTAAGGATAAACAGGACAACGGAGCAGCCGCATATGGAGCGGCAGGATGGGAGGAGAGGCGGATGAGACGGATGTGACGGGACGTGGTAGTGCCGTTCTCATTTAAAATTAATTATACGCCGAGTGTTGCCGTTGCTGTGCATCATTCACTTAATCGCTCGTTTACTGACGCATTGCGGTGAGTGAAATGGAAGATGCCAGCGAGAAAAGGAGGGAACGATGGATCCTTTACTATCTAATTAATGTGCTACTGTTCCTCATTTGCCATACTTTATGGTCTCTACTTCACAATTGAAATATGATGTGCCACATTTATTATGGCAGAACCATTGAGTGTAAATTAGAATCAGAAAATGGGAATGACTAGCATGATTTTAAATAAAATTTTAATCTGATTTGGTGAAGCGAGTTTATTTGCACATAAATCTCATCTCCGATCTAAAAATCTCCACTTGAGTCAGAAAAGTATATCACGAATATACAAAATAATGTGAAAGTGAGTTAAATTGAGGTTAAGTTTATTTCATATAACTACATCCTTCAGATTCATATGAACAAATTTTTATTGAAAAATATTTGGCTTTCATATATAATAATGATATTTTCAGATCATTCAAGCATTTAAGTGGCATTCTTTTATGAATGCTTTGACTGGTTTTTAGCTTTGAATTTCTTTTAATGGCAAACCAAAAATCCCAAACTTCATTCTTTCGCACACAAAAACAGATATCGAATATGTTATTTGCCATTATTTTTTGTTCGTTTGTTTGAATTCATTGAGCATTTTGGTTTTCGCTGCTGTGAGCTGAGCCCGCAAGGAAATTGAAAGCGTATCGAAAATCCTGCCACGCTGCCAATGCGGCAAACGTTGCAAACAAAAGTTTTCTCTTTATGAGTGTGCGAGTGCGAGTATGAATGTGTGTGTGCGCGGAGGCACAAATGTGTTTGTGAGTGCGTGCGCGTGTGTGTGAGTGTGTGTTCGAGGGGGGCCATAAAACAGAAATTAGTTGCAATTGGAGTTTGCGCTTTGCTTTTGCGTTTTGGTTTTGTTGCGGTTGGATTGGTCTAACCGTCGTCATGTAGCATCCAACTGTCCCACTTCCCGTCGTCTTTCCCCTCCTCCCCTCCCATCGTCCTGCGACCTTATATCCCCAGCCTCCCCCACCACTTTGCCCCTGCTTCCTGGCTGCAGCTTTTGTTTCCGGTTTGGCTTGGCCAAAGGGCAAACTATCCGAAATATCACATACTAATTTACAGACTTTTTCGCAAACCGAAACTCGTTTTATTCTTCCTTTTCTATTGCGGCAAACATACAACAAAAACAAAAAAATACGGAAAACAAAAAACACCAAAATATTGAACATAGATTTTTGTGGCTTTCGAACTCACACACGCTTGAATATGAATGCGCCGGAAATGTGTGTTAATAGAACGGAAACGGATGTGCCAATCCAACGTTCGGTTATGAATTCAATTTGAGTGGCATAATTGTAATGAAACATATTGATTATTCTAATGTAATTGATATCGTTAATTGGCAGCCAGTTAATTAGCAGAGTACATTTTTAATTAAACGTTTGTTTATTAATCTGAATGCAAAGAATATTTGAAATGTTACCTTTACTCTAACAACAGTGGATTACAATATTTAAAACAATTGAGCTTTTATTTTATCTACTTATCTATCAGATTCATGAAACAAATTTCGATCATTTTCATTGTTGCCTCCTAAAACGAAATTATGCTAATGCTGATATTATCGGTTTTAATTGGCTAACGCTTGGAATTCGACATAATTACCAACTTATACCAGAAAAGCAATTAAGCAAATCAATGCTGAACATTCAAGGTTAAATTGAATTTCGATTAAAATTCCCGAATTAGTCAAATGATTTCATCTGATTGGCTTTTATTTCCAATAAATATTCCTGCATACCTATTCGATTCGGTTCAGTGGCGAATCAATAAGTAAGAGCCCTGGAGCATCGAAAAACAAAACGTATGCCGCACATTGCAATCAATAAAATCGAGCAAATATTTTTACGCCATTTTAAATTGACACAATCAACAAATCAGAAACGGTGTCCATCAATACGATGTTTACAGTATGCAAAAAAAGAATCGAAACCAATTTCGGCCCCAAATTTGTTGCTCTTCCATTTGGCTCAAATATGAATAAATCGAAACAAACTGGTATGCACTTGACTGAGCCAAAAAATAGGAAATATTTTTTCGTTGAACTTTTTGCTTATATCAGTTGGGCCGGATCTTGGTTTGTGTTTGTGTTTGGGTCTCTGAAAAACATTTTCCTTACACAGATGCAGTAAAATGTTAAACCTTTTTGGTCTATTTTACACGTTGTTATTTTATATATATTGGTAATATGCACCTGTGCTCAATTTTCGACCATATTTTACTTATTTATTTGTTATTGTTTTATATTCGTTTTACTTTGTTTTATGACTTGACAACTGGCAGGTGAACCAATTAGTTTGTCTTTTTTATCGGCCCAAATATTTGTGCAATATTAAAATAATTTTCGAATACCCAGAATTGATTTATGTGCACAATTATTGCTTCAATTCAATTCGGGGTCATCTCAACTTAAATTCAAATGAAAACAAAAAGCTTAGCCCCTTGATTTTTATAGAAAAATAAATGAAAAGAATTGTCAATTGTTATTTATTCATCAGTCCCAATTCAAATTCATTTTCGAATTATAATTTAAATACTTTTGTATCCCTGGCAATCACTTTGTTAAATCCTTGTGGCCATTTCATAAATATTATTTATTGTTTGGTTACATTTTAGTTTTCTTTTTGTACATAATCCTGGTTTATGGTTATGTTAAAAAAATCTCGGGTTTGCTGGTGGCCGCTTATCATGTTTTGTTATCGTTAAATTCCATGCGGAAATCAGCTTAAAATATTAGCAAAAATATGTACAGAATTGTATATAAATATGACTGTGCTAAATGGCCGAGCTTGCTTTCAATATGCATTGCAAACAGACCGTCATAAAAAGCGTTTTATATAAATAAATAAAAACACGCTTAAGAGCTTAGCGTTTTAGCTGTATTCCAAACCAACACTTTTTCCTCAATTTTCCGTGTTTCCCCTCTGCGCATTTTGGTTTTTCCTTTTTTTTATTAGCTGATTTCCAACGTAGTATAGAAATAAATCAAATGCTTCTTGAAGTTTTTTAACAGTCAGGTGGTTGCTGGCAACCTCAATGACAGGTGGCAGTCGGAAAATAGTTTTTAATGGATTCAAAATTGTGCAATCCATTTAAAGGTTGTGTATGTCAAATTGAATTGAAAAGTTGAGCCATTCCTTTTAATAAGTTCTGGAAATACTTTAACAACATTTCGTTTTTATACCCTTGCAGAGCAAAGGGTATTATAATTTTGGCCAGAAGTTTGCAACGCAGTGAAGGAGACACCTCAGACCCCATAAAGTATATATATTCTTGATCAGCATCTCGAGTAGAATCGGAATACGTCTGTACGTCTGTCCGTCTGTCCGTCTGTCCGTCTGTCCGTCTGTCCGTTTCTGCCTAAACTAGTCTCTCAGTTTTAAAGCTATCTCGCTGAAACTTTCCCAAAATGTGTGTAGTTATTGCACGCAGTATATAAGTCGGAACGAGCCGGATCGGCCGACTATATCGGATAGCTCCCATACGAGAGAAAGAAATAAAAAATTCTTACTCCGTTGTTTTTGATCAGATCGACTTGAATTCTTCAAGATGGCGTTTTCTACCTGTTATTGAATTTCGGATTAAATTTTATCAAAATCGGATAACTCTATCATATAGCTGCCATAGGAGAGATCGAAAATTATATATAGAATTAATGGAAATAAATTGATAACATCGTTGTTTTTTATCCCACGAGCATGATTTTTTGAATATAAAGTTTTTTAACAACGTTTATATTGAGAAAAAAGTTTCATAAAAATCGGTCATCTATATCTTATAGCTGCCATAGGAAAGATCGAAAAATCTATATAGAAATAATGGAAATAAAATTATAACATCGTTGTTTTTCATCAGACAAGTATGATTTTTGGAATATACAGTTTTCTTACGACTCTTGAATTACGAATTAAATTTGATCGCAATCGGACAACTATATCGTATAGCTCCCATATGATCTATAGTCAAAAATATGGAAAATTAATAGAAAAATCGTCTTAGCTTCGATGTTGTCTAGCCTTTATGAGTTTTGTTCGACATATTTGATGACTGCAAGGGTATATAAGCTTCGGCTTGCCGAAGCTAGCTTCCTTTCTTGTTTCTTCTATATTAATCCAGCTTTAATAATGTGTTGACTTTTTATATGATTCACGCCTATTAACTTATTAATTACCTGTTTGTCGTTCAATCTGTTAACTTTATTTGCCCTTCAGTTTCGCTGGATCACTATGTCAATAATTGGAGCACACACAACCTGAACAAATACAAATTATCTCGACGAAGTCGGAATATTCCTACATATGTAGGCACTTCCACTCATGAACATGAGCTCACTCATTTAAAAGACGCGTTTTGCATTGTGTGCATAGATAAATCTTTTCACTCTTAGCTAGCACTATTTAAATGGACCCACATAAACGAATAAAGCCTTCGCAGCGTTTTTGTGCAACTAATTTAATATCAGCGGTTTTTTGCCACTTTTCATCCTGGTTTTCCTCTTGAAGTTTTTACTCCACAAATGACGCTCGCTTATGATGTTGATTTAACTCATTTTCCCTGTTGACTTTCATGCGCGTAATTTTTGTGTCAACAACCCGCATGATGGGGGTTGCACCCAGTGCTCGTTTCACGGCTTTTCCACTGGTTTTCGCCAGCTAAGCGGGTTTTAATGAATGAGCCACAAATTGGCTAAAAGCCGCGGCATGATTTTTTTATGCTCGCTACCACCTACAAACTATTTCTTAAGGCAAAAGGTCAAGTGCCGTGACGTCAATTTATACTCGAGTTATGTGTAATTAGCATAGGTGCTTCGAGAGATTTAAGATCAAAGTCTTGTTTTTTTCTTGTTGACATATTTTTTTTGGCTAAGCATATAAGCAGACGTTCTTGTTCCCTTCGGTCGCATATTAATGAGAAATTTAATTGGATTTGGAAGCAATGAATTTTTAATACTCAGCCACGCAAGTACTTCAAAGTATTTAAACAAAGCCCACGAACTCTTGGTGCACTTTATCCAGGACTAACAAAACACGTTAATAATCTGGGGAAAAAACAAAGCAATTAGGTATCCCAAGGCTTAACTTGCGTCAATTAATTAGAAAACTAATTAAAACTATGCTGCGACCCGAGGGAGGGAAATAAAAAAAACAAAATAATTGCAACTATGAGAGAAAAAATTACTGATGGTCTAGATAAACACACAGACGATACGAATAAATTAAAAAAATAGGTTTTATATATACAGAAGCGCTCGAATATATTTGAGGGCGACATAAAATTAGGAGCATAAAATTTGTATGTTCCCGAATTACGTTGATAAACGTTAAACTGACAAGCGAATTACCGAGTTTATCGTCATCGTTTACCTTGATCGAAGTATGTGAAAATTGCACAAGCAGGTGTTTTTAATGCTCATTAAAATTCCATTCGCCAATACCCATTATTGATAGGTTTATGTGGGCCATCACAGCAAAAACTCAAACGGTTGTTATTCCATCAAAGTCTGCGCTCTTTCCACTCTTTTTTCTGTAATCAAATTCATCAAAATAGATGGAGAATTCCCACACTTATTAACTGTTGCTCTTGGTGATAATACCAGCTCGAAGCAGTGGCTTTTTCCGTTTATAATACGTATTTATAATACGCCTACGTATATACATACATCACAAAATAATAAGAGCTGAGCTCTGCGTTCGTTCGCAATTTGATATTTACAGGAAACGCAATGGAAAATTGTCAAGTGGCACAAAATCAAAGCACGCACGAAATTATAATTATTTTATGTGTGGAAAATGTGATGCATACGTAAACAGAAAACCACGATATAAAGTGGTGATACGAGGTGGGATATTAAAATTTAAAGGTGAACTTCTTGAGGTTGGACTACAAAAAAAAATTTAGATCGCATAGAAAACTTTATTAAATTTGTTTTTAAAGATATTTTTGTTTCAGAAAATCCTGAAACACAGAGCTTAAAAGTTATGTTATATTTCTTCAACCTATTTGTCAACCCTCGTGGCTCTGCTCGGGCTTTAATTTTATGAAAATTACCGGAGTGTGGAGCATTCCTGTTCCACACAAAACAGGATGCGAGTACCTATGTGTGGAATGGCTGTGCCTTCACAGCGCCCACACATCTGCAGCAATTATCTATCAAAAGCAATTGTTGTACGATGCCGCTCTCGTGCATCTAGTGCATGTAGGCTTAATTGCTGCTTTTGCTTTTGATATGCAAAATTATGCACAGTTTATCAACGCTGCGATGCGTGCTTTTTCCCCGAAACACCCTTTCTCCCTTTTAAAATCCCTGTTCGCTCTCTTTGAGCCTGCATTTCCACTTTTATGGCTTGGCCATTTTCCGCTCACGCAAATTCAAATATTGTTTTCCGTCATTTGTGAAAAACACGACAATGTAACCGAAACTGAAACTGTCATCGCAATTGCATTTTGGGCGTTGGTCTCCTAGATTTTAATTGAAAATTACGCATACGCCACGGTGGACACGGTGAACATTTTTGTGTTCGCCGATTGTGCATGCGAAATTATTTGTCGTAAATCTAGTTATGGTGATTTCAAATATTCCACTTCACCGTTTGTACACTTGCACTCGTAAATTGGTTGTGTAGTTTTTTACCATAATTCAATTAAAAGGCCATCAGCAAAAGATTTTTCTGTAAAGTAATTTAATACAATAAATACGTTGCAATGTATGACTTGTTTTGCTTTGTTTTTATATTTTATTATGGGTTAAGTGCTGCCAACAAATTTTGACGTCGTATTCAAGTTAGCTCTATAAATTTACTCATTTCTTAATCGAGTGTAAAATTGAAATTTTTTGACAATTATTTTGCAAAAACCATTCAAAAGTAAACAAATTAAGATGACATTTCGTGTTTCCTCACTGCGGTTTGTAATTTTCCTGCTATGTAATTCACTTTTTTATAAAAATGACTGTTGCCTTTGAAAATACAATTTCTCGCTAAGAAAAACGCTTAATGTTGGAAAAACAAAGGGTCAACATTTAGTTGGTAAATTTTTATTTAGCTTTCCGCATGATTCATTTCCTTTAAAGTTTATTGTAGGGTCGGAAAAACTTTACACATAGAAAGCATTGCAAGCATTGGAAAATGTTTAAAGTGAACTTCAGTTGAATTCGCCAGATGGAAAATAAAATTGATATTTAAAACACATTTGTCGAGGGGAAGCCAAGGGACCGAGCAACTAATATCACTTTGACCACAACTTTCCATTTCGAGAGGAGCACTATAATCAGGGCTAAGACTCCAAGATGCAACAAGTAAGCCAGAGCTATAAAATCGTTACGGAAAATTAAACAACTTATTGCGGTTTCTTTTTACCCGACACACTTTCTCCTTGGCGACTGTTGGCAGTGCTGACTCTGCGCTCTTTAATTTATGTAAATTTCATGCTACGCGTGGTTCTCCACCCGACCACCCCAATGCCACCCAAAAACCACCCAAAAAAAAAAGAAACCACTCCCCGCTGGGCGGGTGGGCGCTGTGTGTGACACAATTTTCTGCCACTCAACATGTGGCAGGGACGTAGGAAAAGCAAAAGTCACATTCAGCTGCAACAATGGCACCGCTGAAAACTGCTCAAGTGCCAAACATCTTTTGGACTTCAAGTCATGGCTCCCTTTTTTTTTTGTTCGCCACCGTAATTTGTTGCAATTGCGGGGTGCTCAAAATATGTATATTAGTTGAAATTTAATTTTCTGTTTGTTAAGTTGACTTGGCTTGTTTTTTATCCGAGCTCTCATATTTTCGTTTCTCGCCAGCTTCCCTTTGTTTGTGTTGTGAAAGTTTCGCAAGTGGAAATTATGCAAAATGCGTGGGGAGCTGCAAAATATTATTACGCATACGCCAGGTGGGTTCTGTGTTCTGTGTTCTGGTCTCAGCCCGCACGCCATGTGCCGGCTCAAAGTTTCCCTCTATGCAACCGGGATGACTGCATCCAGTTTGTGGCAGCGGCTTTGCCGGTGCAATAACTTCAAATTCATTTCGTTGCACATTTTTCATGTAATGGAATGGATGGCCCCGGGGGTCTGAACACCGCGTCTAGGAACCAACTTTTGCTTATAATTCAATTTTTGTGAATTTCTCCCAAAGGAAGTACGAATGTGAATCGAGTGCGTGTCTTTATTAGCACAAAAGTTGATGGAAGTGGATGAATGGTGTTCCGCGTTAAGGGAAATGTGATTGTTGAAAACGGAGTAGAACAAAGTGGAAATAAATTAACCATACTTACAACCTCTCAAATTTGTTCAAGTTTTTTAACTGTGTAATTTCCTTGAACAATATCGCTTATTACGAATTAATTACAAATGTTAGAGTCCCAATCACCATTTTTAATATATCTTGATAAGGGCTCTTCAATGATTTAAAAAAAACCTTTAAAATGAACTGAAATAATTATGACAATTGTCATTTATATTGCTACCTTTATTACCTTCGATTTACTTCAGATTGCCTTCCTCCCAAAATCAGCGATTACCTGCTTCATAAGTCAAAGCCGTTTATTGGCTTTTTCCTCGTTTATGGCTCTCAAGCTAACGACTTTATTATTGCACACAAAAATCTTGCACAGGCAATTGAACAATTTTTGAAAAGTTCAAGTCCCGGATTACATGGGATTTCTTCAAGTTCGTTAATTGTAAATTTGCCGACGCCGAGAAATGCAAACAAGTGAGCTTGTCTTGGTTAATATATGGGCACGGGTATAATGTCTTTTTTTTGGTGGCAGCAGGGCTTTGTTCTCATAGATGAAGATCTAGAGATTGGGAGATATCAAGTTAAGTGCCTAAATGTTGCTTTATAACATTTTAATGGGCCGCTGTGCCCGGTCCCAAGTTTTAAAATGTCATAAAATTTTCAACAAGTCCTTTAACTTTTCCTCGGGCCTGGCTGCTCCTAAGTGCATTGGGTTCAATTTGGAAACTGCTTCGTCGGCGATAAGCGCCCAAGCACTTAAAATGCTTTATTTCCACTTCAGCTACAAAGCAATTTTATTAGCTTTAGAAAATTACAACAAAGTCGCCTCCATCCGGCAGCTGCAGCACAAAATTATGATGACTTTTTAATTAAGCAACGCGAGTACAGACACAAACACAAAAAACAACAACAAAACAAAAATTGTCGCCAAGTGAAAAAGCTAAAATTTCTAACCGAAGTGAATGAGTTGATGATGGGGGATGAGGAAGCGAGGGTTTTTTCGGAGGACGATAATGAAAGTGTGGGGATCCCAGACAGATGCCATTTGGCTACTTGGCTGCTGTCGGCCCCATTGTTTTGTCAGTGCCACGTGATGCGAAAACGCACAAACAACAACGGCCAACCGAGTTGGTCAAGAGCAGAGCCAACAAAATGGCAGCATCAGTGGACCATTCCGTTCCAGATTCCGATCGGATTTAGCTGGGCAAACCATTTCGGTAGGTTGAAGATGCAGAAGATGCAGATGCAGTAGTATGGTACAAACTCAACAGCCAAACTGCACTCGAATGTCTGGGGACAGAAACGCGCCAGATAATGCCCGCTCGTCCTTGTCATTGTCCTGTAAAATAACTCTATAATCCCCAGTCTCATTGCACAGCTCGAACAACAATCATTGCCAGCTGTAAGCAGTTGCACAAACGCCGCCTCCTCCTTCACGAAGTCAAACAATGAACATTCATTTGATGTTGGCTTTTGTCGTCCCCAAGTAAAGAAAACTTCTGCTTTGTTTTTTCAGCTAGTCTGCCATTTTAAGGCAATTTAGAACAGTAATAATTTAAACAAAAAAAATATACAAACTGCAAGATGATTTTTGACTGGAGAAATTCGCCTAGAGCAATTAATGTGAGAGCAAATCAAAGCGAAAAATAAGGCAAGTTTTTCTGTTTTTTTTTTTTGTGCAAATAAATTAATGCTTTGAAGCGCTTTTTATATTACTTGATATGACTGCCTGTTTCTGACATTAAAAAAAATGAAAAAAAAAAACATTGTTGAGAAAAGAAAAAATCTTAAAATTAAGGTAAATGAGGTTGTTTTGGACAGATTCTAATATCATAGTAATTAGTTTTTATAACAGAAGTTCATATATTGATTTTCTTCCACGTAAGGGTATGTAGGAAATCTTGGCAAACTGTTTTAATTATTACTGAACATAATCTCTTTACACCTCTCAACAATAACTCTTAATATCTTGAAATTTAACTAGCCTTTTAATCATTTTTTAAACGTTTCCAATACGTAATTCAACAAAAGCCCCTTATCAAATGGGGCTGCATTAATATTTTAAGCCATCAAAAGTTGTTCCTTTTTTCCAGTCTGGGTTTTTCCGAAGGCTTTGGTGCGAGGAAAGTGCCAAGCGGAGCAAAAGTTTTCTGCCAGTTGCCTTCGCTTTTGGCTCAATCCCCCCTTCCAACCCGATGCGATGTGGCCAAAAAGCGCTGCGAAGCGGAAATGTCAATGCAACGGCACTTGCACTTCCGCTGCCTACTTTCACAACTTTGCCTGCCGCCGATCCTGATTCGGATTCTGATTCTGATTCGGTTTCGGATTCGGAATCTGTGTCTCCATTGTTCCAGAGCGTTCGACCTGCTGACGTTAGCACAAAATGGAAACAAATGGAGGCCCGAGGGTCCATCCTGGCCTCGATTTTCCTTCTGGCCTCCTTGCTCCATGCTGCTGCTTCTACATCGCCTTCTGGCCCATCTGTCTGCTTAGCAAATTTTCGATGATGATAAATGCGACTGGCGAAGTGGGAAAAAGCCCTATATTGATAACTTTTGTCTTAGTGCGTTCGCTAGCATCGCTCCATCGCTCCGTCGCCTCCTTCGATACAGTTTAAAATTGTCAACTTGGCTTTTTCACGCATCATCAATTGGCGTTTATTTAGTAGCCTGCTGGGAAGGGAGGGGGTGTCGATCTGGCCTGCATAGTTTTCTTAGCGCCCCCCGGGCAGCTGTCTTTTGTTTGTAGGCCATAAATTCAGCTCGACCAACTGCATAAATTATGGGCAAAAAGGGGTGCGTGAGGCGCACTTTATTTTATCACCATCAGCAATGGCAACAGCTTCTGCTTTTGCTCCGACTTCTGCTTCAGCTTCAGCTCCTCTTCCGGATCCTTCTCCTCCCATCTCCATTTGGCTCCTTCGCCAGCTGGCAAACGACGATGTCCTTAAGCTGCTTGTGCAATTGCCGCATACTTAAGGTAATCTCGGCGAGCGCTGCGCTTACTTCAAATGGCCATTCATCAGACTCGTTGAATGCAAACGGCAAATAAATGGCAACTGTCGCAACTTCCCGCCCATCCTGCTGCTCCTCTGGCTCCCTGATCCTGGGAAGGAGCCTTCAGCCCTTCCAGCGAACCCAACAATGGCTGACCAGCCAACAATTGTCATAGAAAACTGGCGACTCAACTGCGCTGGATTGCTGGGTTGTGTTGGGTTGTGAGTTGGGGTCGAAAGGTTGAAATGTCGGCGGGGCACTGTAATCGTAATTGTATGTAGTTGGCCACTTAGCGCTCTTTTGCCTTAATGCGACTTTTCTTTAGACTTACACAAATACCATTGTTGCCATTGAAATGTGTTCGAAAACTATTTTCATCCGACATCAAATTGTTTTTTCAAACAATAGCGAAGGGTGAAAGGTAAAGGTATTTTAATCGTTCGCTAAGTGAAAGAAATTAAATGCGATGGGAAAAGTTTTCAGAATTTACCTAATTGAATTCCAAATCATACTTTATCGCACGTTAATGAGAAAGCTTTTGTAATTGTTTAATTGTTTAATAAAATTGGTTAACTTAGTTACTTTAATTATAATTAGATTTTTGCTTGAAAGCATGAATTACAAAATATTGTCTACATTTTGCTATTGATTTAATTTCAAGAATATTTTGTTTACCAACTTTTTTACCGCAGGTTTAAAAGCTATGTAAATAGCCTGAAAATACTTTACAAAAGCAACGGAAATTTAAGTTTCCTATCCACATGCCAAATTTGGATACTTTCTAACTTTCACCCCAAGCCAAAGAAAACATTTTATCCAGAAAAAGTTTGGGTTGGCCATATAACCTTGCCACTTTGCGGCAAGTACAGCATATGTGTCTGCCAAGAAAAACGACTCGAGCCAGACTCCGGGCAGAAAGCCAGCAAAGCAAACAAGTTTAATCACTCTTTGACGGCCATAATTCAAATTAGGCAAGTGGCAAATAGGCGGGGAAATTGTTGCCTTTAAGCAGACTTTAAGTTAACCAAAATTTGGGTCGCCGTTTTCAGGGGATTTAGTAGGGAGTGGAAAGGGGGGGGAAAGGGGTGAGTGGAAAATGGAAAATGGAGACAGAGGGACAATGGGTGCGCGTCTGGCGGAAAACGGAAGCGAGCAATGTCGAACTGCGGCCTAATGTACAGCGCCCTGTGGGTGTAAGCGTTCTGGGTGGGTGGCCAAATGGCCCTTCCATTGGGCCGGGCCGAAACGGAAGCTTTCAATTTCAAGCTGCAGTGGAGAGAGAGAGAGCGAGCAAGTCGCAGGCAAGTGGCCCAGGATCGAGCCACAAGGACGAAGGACGAGGAGTCTTCTTCGGACTGCAGCTCAAAGCAGAAAAAGTAATTTATTTCGTATTGCGGTTTTTAACCACATTTTCCACTTTGTACAACAGCAACGACAGCCGAAAAATGCAGCTACCATCTTCATTCCTATCTCCATGGCTATATAAATTTTCCCCCTTAGCTCTGCGCTGTCTCCCTGTCCCTCTTCCACACACCGCACTCCATCTCGCTCCCACCTCGCCCGCTCGAACTGTCTTTGTATGCCTGTTCCACTTTCTGCTCGATAAAAAGGGCTCAAATGCGGTTCCGTTTTTCTTTTGCCGCTCGTCGCCTCCTTTTCAGCACATTCCCAGGCATTTTCTTTTTAGCCTCGCACAAAATTTCACCGTTCAAATTGCATTTGACCCAACCGAACAAAAAAGGCAAGGAGGCGAAAAAAAAAAACCAGACAGAAGGAAAGTGGCTAAGAGGAAAAAGAAGTATTTTCTGTTTCTGGTTTTTGTTGGCCACTTTTTTTTTGCACCTTGCCACGCAAATTGCATTACCATGAAGTTATGAGCGACAAGTGTGCGAATGTGAATCCCTGAGAGCGAGATAGAAAAGTAGAGTAGTTCGCTAAGCAAGATATATGAGTATTTTTGGGGTGTATTTGGTGCGGTGTTGCAAGGCCAAAGACAAGTTCTTTTACTGCGCTTTTTAGCCATAAATGATCGCCACTTCTTCCCCTCGGCGAACTCTGTCAATTTCGGTTATTTTGTGGGCCGAGAAACATGGGTAATGGTGAAAAAAGAGTTTGTTTGCGACAGCATGAATGCTAAAATATGAAAAGTGGTTCTTACCTTGAAATATATTTTGGCAATAAAATAGAGCAAGTCACGCATAAATCTAGAATAAGTTTACTCTTCTTGAGTGTCCTCAAACTGCACTTAATCGGATTTGAAAATGTCTGCTTTGTCAACTGAATAAACATTTTAAGCTGCTGATTTGACAAAAATTGTCGCATATGTCATTTCAGCCACATCCTATATGGTAAAATCTTCATCAGCAGATGTTGAACATGTTGGGAAAATCCTGTGCAGTAAGCAAATTTGCAACCTTTTCAACCGTAATTTCCCCACTTTCCCTTACACTGCCGACAATGGCTTATCTAATTTTGACCCGAAACAAAAAATCCCCAATCAATTGCCAGTTCAATTGTAGACAGAGGCAAAACAAAGGAGCCCGTAGAATAAGGAGAGCAAAAAAAGAACCAAATTATTTGCCACGATAATTACATTTGGCCATGTAGAAGACACAACAAAGAAGCGAAACGGAAGCAAGTGAAGAAAACATTGCAGCAAGGAAAACAAACAGCAAACGGCTGTGGAAAATCAAACAAAGCCATCGGAAAAGCGGTGGGGAAACTGGGGAAATCAAGGGGCTACTCATTGATTGCAGTGTGAGTGGAGCTCAAGTTCAATGCTTTCGCCTGAGTGGAGCTTTTGCCATCGAGCCGTTTAATGTGCAGTTAGCAGCAAAGTGGAGCGGAGCGCAGCGACTTGCGACTTAAGGGGTTATATACCTTTTTCAGAATCAAAAAATCGAAAAAAATTTTATGATTTTTTTTTGATGTACATACTTTCAACAATTTTTCTGCAAAATTTTTTAGAGATCGGGGCACTAGAACCTAAGATACAGCCGTTCATAGCGCACGGTGTGCATGACTACCTAATGTCCACCTAAAACTTTAACCGCGATTATCTCGGAATCGCATTTTTGAGAAAAGGTCGTTGCGGTGAGCACGATATCTCGGTAACCACTACATCGATCGATTTGAAATTTTGGGGGATTGTTTGTAGATTCAATAGCTAGTTCGTGAACGAAGGAATTTTATTTTCGATAAATTTTTCTATATTTTTGGGGCGAAAAACTAAATTATTAGACCTCGAAAAATCGGTTTTTTTGAAAAAATAATCACTGTAACTGTAAAAAAATTTTTTTCGTAAAATCCTTCGTTCACGAACTAGGTAACACTATATACTAACGTAGTTTTTTTTTTTTTTTTTTTCGTTGAGCCGTTTTCTTGTTTTCTTGCTCACCGCAAGCCTCTAATGAAAAAAGGACTTCTGCGGCAAGGACTATAACTTCCACAATTCACAAAATTTTTACTCAAAATTTCAGACGAATTAAGTTAAGGACACGTACTTTGATAAAATATATATTGAATTTAAATAAAACAATGGCAACATGCTAAAAAAAAATAAATAAAAACCCTGTATTTCTCTGGTCAAAAAGGTATATAACCCCTTAAGCGCCATCAAAATCGCAGCCACTGCCCCCGCGGCCAGAAGGCCATACGGTGGGTGGGTGGTAAATTCAATTGCCACTGACACGGATGCTGCCAAAACAAGGCTCTCCCGGACGAGATGAGATGAACTGTGATTGGGATGTATCGGGGGGCTGATCGATTTCACGCTTCAAACAGACCGCCAGACGTGCCCCGGGCATCTTTGCCAGCTTTTGTTGGCGGCGCCACCTGACCTGGCTTTCTAACCTTGGCCAGGAGTCGAGTGCTCCGTCCACTCGAGTGCACCAGGTGCACGTCCTCTAATGCACAGTTGGTTCCCCTCCCCCATCGACTTACTTTGTCCTAGGGACTTACTTTGTTGCCTGATTAGCAACACCTTTTTGGTGTATGCCCCAGCTGCCTGCTGCCTGGTGCCTTTTGCCTGCGGATCGGGGTCACAATAAAGTGCCAAGTAATGGAAAATTCTCTGAGTTCAATGGGTCTCTATGCTCCGCACTCGCAGAGGACAAGAATGTCCTACATTCACTGCAATGTGTGCTAAGTGGAGTTGTAGTTTTCTTTTAAGTGTATTAAGAATATTTTAAATTCTAATCCTGAAATAAAAAGTATTCAATGGGAAGAAAAAACTATGTAGGGCTAAAATATCTGATATACCTATTATGATGTAAAGAGAAGAGTTTACAAAACTGCATCTGAAAACCTTTCAAGTAATAAAATACTTTGATAAAATGCATCTACAACATAATAATAACAAACAAAAACCAGGATTATTTAAAAAAAAAACACAAATTGTACATCCCATAAGGCAATTAAAGGCCTCTAAATAACCCCTTTTAAAAAAGTTATTTCAAGAAGCTTTTGTTTGCAATTGGTTTTTCCAACAGACACTCTATCTTTTCTAGTTAATACTATCTCTAGTTCCCAAGGCTTTTTATTGGTACAAATACAACATATCATGGGCTAATCCCTTTTAAAAACTTTATCCAGCCCCACTCGAGTTATCTAAATTAAGTAAATGCAAATTTAAATTCGGCTTATCAGAAAGATTCTCCTTCTGCAAAACCAAAGGCGAATCCCTATGCAAACCTGGGGGGAATCCCTTCGAAAGCCCCGAAGACAACAAACCAAAACAGAGGAGCAGAGAACAGATGCAGGCGGGGTTTGAGCCAAGTCAAAAATGTGCTCTTCCAAATATTTGCATATTAATGCAGGCATATTGCGTATACGTACGGGTGTGCGCCCTTTGAACTGTGTGTATTATGTGTGTGTGCGAGCTGCTGACCCCTTTTGCAATTTCCACTGTTTTTTTAGTTGTTGTTCATCCTCGTGGCACTCGTGCAGACAGTTCAAACATTTACATACAAAAGTAAAAAGCAAAATAAAAATAAAAATGCGACCGAAAGGGATAAAGCAAGGTGGTGGTAACGCATCTGCATTAGGGATGTGAGGAAAGTCACGACTTTGGGGCCGGGAAAACCGTGACTAACTCACACCTGCGATAATTCACACGATAAGTGTGGAGGACCCGAAGAAAGATTTCTCAAATTTCGCTCAAATTGCTTTCGCAGTAGTGGAAATTGGGTCAGTTGGTGACAGGACGCGTGGGAGGACCTTCTTCAGTTACTAATTTGCATGAGACGTGACTTTCTGGCGTTTTCCTCGATCAAATCACAGACTTACGGCCATCTCCAGAGCGAATCCTTTAGCATTTGTGTGTGTGTGTGACCGTGTCCGTTTCGGCATATCCTTTTGTAAATTGTTACATTTTCGCACGTGTGAATGTTTTTTTTCCCGTGTCGGACCTTTGCCTAATGCGTGTGTGTGTTTGAGTGTGTGTGTGTCTGCGAGCGAGTGTAAATTGAGGAGCTTTGGCACACCTTTTTCCATTTTTCCTTGCCTCTTCCAAACATTTTTGCATCTCCAGGTGTGCTTGTGTGCGTTTGGCACATTGGCCATTAGGACACTGGCCTGAAAATGTATTTTCATGTGTTTTAATGGACTTTTCGGGTTAAGTCGGATATCATTTTTCCTTTTGCGAAGGCCGAAATGGAACTCATCTTAATTGGTTAGGCCTTTGGAATGGAATTAGAGGTGGGTTTTGGCTTAAAATAAACTTATGTGCTGTCTGTTGGCAAAAAAAAAATTCTAAAGCCTTTAAAGATAAAAAGAAATTCCAGATTAGGTTTTTTTTGGATGGGAATACGTATGAAAATGTATTTCATGCAACCGAACTTGGCAGAAACAAATTGTTAGGACTCTTATATTTAAAGTACGATTTTGTTTAATACCTAATAAATTGTTATAATTATGTTTCAAATTAACTCAAGGTACACCCTGTTTCTTAAAGAAAGTTTAAGTACCAGAAAACAGCATTTTCTTTTATGAATCCCTCATGAATAAAACATAGGGATTTGCACTTGATGCAAAAATCTTAATATGCCTCCACCCCAGGAAATAGTTAGAAAATCAGTATTTGTCTGGCCTGAGCTAAAAGACAATATTCGAATTTCCATAAAACAGATACCAGCCAACGCAGACTTATCGGAGGTAAGGCCATTTCCGAATATGCAAAACAAGTGCAGAATCCCCAGACGGGAAGCGCTTGCCTATGCAAATGGGAGGGTCGAACAACCCAAACAAATCAAGCGACCCGCACAACGCACCGTTCCCAGGACGAACTTTGGTGGCGACCCTCTGCGGGGAGAAGGGCTGGGATGAAAGTCAAGCCAGTAAACAATTGAAGCCATAGTTCATTCTACTCTTTTTCCCACAGGTATACGGTCTGAATTAAAATCGAGAGGGGAATAAAAAAAATGGGAGAACAAAGGCTCGGGCTGGAGTGCCATCATGAAAGTAAACTAATTAAAATGTAATGAATTCGAAAAGTTCTTCGGCATTTGGGGCTATAATTCACCATTAATGCAGCCAACAGAATTCAATTGCAGTTGTGGTTTTGCTGGATGCCTCTTGTTGAATTTACGACCGCAATAAAAGTCATGGAAACAATCCTAAATTCGAGTGATAAAAACATGCGAGTCGCCGTTCGAATGCCATAATGTTGTGCTAAAATTTTAAACGCCCGGCGTATTTATTTATGTGTTTTAATGTCCAATTTTATATCCAGCTGGGTGTGTCTCCGCTTCGAAACAATCGACTGTCAACGCCCAATGGTCCCATAAATTGCGAATAAAATTTAAATATTCAATAACATTATTTTTTGGCAATTGATTACCAAACTGTTTGTCAGCCCATGCATGTGACACATTACCTAATGGTTAATTTAAATGGTGTGTACTTAGTCATTAGGCAAATAAAAGCAATAAAAATATTAATATTTACTTATTGACAAAGTTTGTACCGACTAAACGCTGTAATTTTGCCACTTCAATTGTTGTTTTAGCTCTAATGCTGTTGGACGTTAAACACTTGCCACACTTCAGTGGTTCCACTTAACCTTATGACTTGGTTTGGTTAACAACGATGTTGAAGTGTCAAGTGTTCTTGTTCAGCAAACATTAACATACCCTTCTGATTAATGCATTTAGTGCTGGTACAGGAGCCATTCCATTATATGTTTTATTTACTTAACAGTTTAACAAGATTTTCTTTATTTTTAGCTGTTTAAAGAATTTGGAGAGGATGTATTTTTCTATTTGATTTATCCAGCTGATGATAAATGTGCGAAACTGCACATGAGCAAATTACGCCCTGTGGTCAAAAACTTTGCTCGTTTGCGGTACCTAGCCATATTATAAATAATTAATTTAACCATGCAGTTCGAGCGCCTCAAGCAACTCGTGATAATTAATTTGCCAGCTTACAGGCAATGTGTAAACACCACGTCAACACACCGATAAGGCCACCCACACACGTAAAGATAAATGGGTTATCTGTTTTGCCGATGGTTGAATATTTAAAATGGAATGTCCGGTGAATTGCAAACCAAATTAAATCCGAAATCGAGTTAAACTACTGGTAACTTACTATTTTCTATTGAATTTCTCATGGTATTTTGATAATTTAATTTAGAGTTCGATATACATACATTGCACACCATGATTTAATATATTATAATTCTGAGTTTTTGTTTATTTTTACCAGAAGCAATTTTAAATTATTACACAACTTGACTAATATTTAATTTCATAAAATCATTACTGCCTCAAATAATCTTTTAATTTAATGGAGAGCCTTAAACGCAATATCAAGGGATTTTTCTTATTGCTCGGACATTTACAAAAAAATGTCCTGAGGTAAAATAACTTTTGGCCAGCTGCAAACTTCTGATTCGCAATTTTTTGTTGGCTACCCAGGCAATTTGATTCAATTCTTTTTCCAGCTTCCAACTCGTTTTTGCTGGAAACACTTTTTAATCAATTTCTAGGTTGATAAATATTTTCTTGGACAATTGCAATGTTGTTGCTCTGGGCAACTGCAACACTTGAATTTCATTTTTCCTTTTGCCCATTTCTTTCTTGACTCACAGTTTTTGGCCTTTATTTTTTTTGTGTGCCCTCCTTTACTGCCACCACAACATCCAGCTAATCCAGACGATCCAAGTGAGCTGGCACTTTCCGAGTGCCGCAGCCTCTTTGGCATCCACTTCCACTTTCCCCAGCTTCTTTTCCAACGCACAATGTCACAAAATATGACAGTTTGGATGGCGAAACGTATATCACAATTGCCGGCGGAGGAGATGGAGGAAATATTTCGTAGCACTCTTTTTGTGGGTGTATGTTTTTTTTTTTTTTTTTTTTTTTTTGGTGGAAGAGGGCTTAAAGAGAGGGGAAACAAAAAGCGCAAGTAGCCAAGTGAAGGAATAAAAAATCCACCCACTGCACAGAATGTGATAAACTATGACAGTGTTCTTCTCGGGTTCATTGGATCACTTTTGGGGTTGGGACTAGGTTTTGGGGCCTTCAGAGATAGCAGATACAGAGAACAATTGCTGTGAATTTGTCACGTTTCCGTTTGGTATGACGTTGCGAGTTTGTAGGCTTAAACTCTCGGCTTAAAGCTGGGTTTTCAATTATGGAAGTTATGGGACTTAAAGAGCAGAATTTTGAACATTTTTTTAAAGGAGTAGCATTATAAAAATGTAAAAAAATCGAAACCAAACTATTGATGTAGAAAAATTTGGAGAGTTAAAAATCGAAACCAAATTAAGAAAGGTAGCAAAAAAAATTATTAGCTTATCTAGCCAAAAGCCCTTATGACTTATCACCTTATCACTTCATGTTCGTACATGCAACACTTTGATAGATCCTTAAATCGTTTCCATTGACTTTAAGGACGTCCACTTATTTCCAAAACGAGATAACATAATTATCATGTAAGTCAACAGTTAAACAGTTTAAGTACTCCAATTGAGTAATTCCACATACCTAACCGCCTCTGTGGAGTAAATGGGAAGCATGTTCAGCATTCTTATGGGATGAGTTGGATGATAATCCCCCCAAACGAAATTCTCCCTCGACGTCGTCATCCTTGGAGTCTGTTGCATTTGGTGATTGCATGATTAGGATTGCACGGGACAAAGGAGGAGCGGAGCGGATCCAAAACAATTGCCATTGCACCGAAGCTCAAAGGAGACTTCCCCCTCGGTGCTATTTGCCATGGAATATACCCAAACTAAGCGGTTTCTAATTTGCCATTGCCAACGCTCAGGCATTCAAGCAAATTGTAATACAATTAGCGTCATTTACATGGCATTTTGCAGCGCAGCAGCCAGCCGCACACAAGTGATTGTGGATGTGGAGCTGTGTGTGCGAGAGCAGCTTAGACCACAGCTCTTGGAGCTCACAGGGTAACCTCCTGCCCACAATGGAATGTCCTGTTCCGCAGCTCATGATTTTCATATTCGGACGCTACGTGGCGTTAAATCTATTAAGTAATTAATGCCGAAGAGGTAAGTGTTGAGCTTCAATGATTGATACTTAAATGGATTTACATTATATTACAAATAACTCCTTATGATTTTTTTTATCTTAAGCCTAAAAATAAATTTACTATCTTTTGAATCAAATCTTAGTATGAACTTTAATACAATTTCAATTATTTTAAAAGCACATTTCGATTTAACAATGTATGTAGCCACAAGAGGAAAAGTTTTAAGCCCCAAATTCCCGAGAGTGCGAGAATTTAACTGCCATTACCTCGGGCTTAAAGTGTTGGCCCGACATAAAAAATAAATGCACTTAAGACCACTGACCACCGACATTCTGCAGTGCTCTCTATTCGAAACGTTTAAGGAGCAAAGGCAAAAGCAGCTGCAGCCTGCAGGAATCCAGGATGCAGGACGCAGGATGCAGGATGCCAACTCATTGTGGTGCGGTGGCTGACGAGAAGTCCTCGCTGCTGCTGTTAATCCTTCATCCTCACATGGCATTAGGGCACATCTGCACCGGGGAGCCCTTAAAGCGGCCAAATTGCAGTTAGCCCGCTCTTCTGGCCAGCCTGTCACACAAAAGCAATGCAGATGCCCCGAAAAAAAAAATGCGGAGAAAATCTCTTCATGTGCGAGAGTGTGGAGATAAACAAAAACCGAATTAGTCGTGAAAAGCAGAGTGGCAAAACATTTATTTTTCCTTTTTCCACAGCTGTTGTGCTCTCCTGCCTTGCCTCTTGGCCAAAAAGCCACAAAACCTCAACGGCTTTCAGGCTCGGACAGCTGCTGTTCACTTTGCTCCACTCGCTTACTGGCGTTACTTTCAAGTCAAATTGAGTGCCTCGTAAAAAATACAAAGGAAAAATGCCCCTGGCCAAGGGAAAAAATATTTAATTTAATTAGAAAGTAGGGGAAATTAAAAAATTGGGGAGAGAAGATGTTTTTTTTTTTTTTGTTGGCAAGCTAATAAGCGGTATTACAATTTCCTGCTGTGCGGCAATCCAATCAAAATCACGTCAAATGCCGAGACTCCCGCAAAGTTTCCACTTGTGTTTATGCAAATCGCTGCAAACTAATTTAAGGTTGGCATGACAGCCGCAAATTAATTCAAATTGAGTGATCACCATAAAGCAAACAGTGGCGTAGTGGCCACCACGTACCGACAAAGCTGGATGGACCACGGACCGCAATCCACTGGCTATCTAATATATGCCGCAATATATATTCCATAATATATTCAATTGTGTGGCCGCTCGTAGATGGAGTCAGAGTTTCGCAGGGAGTGGTAGTCGTGGCAGTCGTTCGGGGTCACCTGGTTCAGTGGGTCAGGTGAGGTCACGTAAACAAGCAATGCCATAAATAATGCACATCATTCAAAAATTCAGTCAGCTATTCTATTTTACGACATTCGGTTGAATGCACTTCAAAACTTTAACTGGTTTTATTGCCTCTGCAGGCGTTGAAAAAAATGAAAAGCGCAACAAAGGGGAAAAAATGTTTTAAAAGTCAACAAGGATGGTACAAAAAAGAACAACTTTATTGTGAATAGCAAAGTGATAAAGCTGTTTATTAAAAATAAATGTAAACTTATTTCTTTTATTGATAATATAATAATAATGCTATTGTATGATTATGATACTAATATTTATTTTTACTTAAACAATTGTTCCTTAAGACTTAAGGAATATAAAATAAATTTCTGTTTCGCCTAAAATATATTTTTTGTGATTGATTACCTAGTTTTTTAACAAAATATTTTTGTAGTAAATGATACTCTTTTCCACTTCTATCCAAGAAGGGAGCTGGAAACATTCCCATATCCGCGAACTTTTTCACATGACAAATTATTCCTTTTGCAGTCGAACCAAATCAATCCTTCACATGACATTTCCTGCCTTTCCAGAGGGTCCTCCACCAGACATTATTGATTTCTGCCGGGCGAACGGAGTTCCATGTGTCAAAATCGACTTAACTGTTGCTATTGGCCAGCTGTTCGCCTGCTGGCCCCGCGTCTATTGAGTCCACTGATGGACGTCGACAGACGTCTTACAGGAAGCATTTGTCAGCACACAGGCTGCGTGTCAGAGGTCCTGTTTCTGTGCTCTGTGTCTGGCTCGCAATTTCTGTCACGCACATCTCGGCGGCAGGATCTGCGACAGTTTCGGTTGCCAAAATCCAATTCGGAGGTTGGCTCTATATACTGCTGCCGAGCAGCAGCTGGATGGATAATCAGTCAGACTATTGAGCCCCCGTGACTTTTGCCGTCTATACATTTTTCTCATCTACTTCAGTTTGGTTTCATCACGTCGCCGAAAGTCGCCGTTTTTGTTTGATTTATTTACCTGGTGCTGGCCAGTTTGGCAACTGTTAACTGTCCTCTCGGAGGTGGCCATTATCCAGACGCCATCGCAGTGGCGATGATGATGATGACGTTGCCATGTGGGTCGGGATTTCGGCCAGCAGCAGCAGCAGCAGCAGCTGTGTCCTTGTTGCGGACCTGTTTTTGCCATCCGCCGTCACTCGCCACGCATGCCAAAAATATCTAAGCGTCATGGCTGACTGAATTTGACCGTCAGGTGGGCAGTGATGAATAAAGTACTTTTAGATGGTAGATGGCAGAATTGTACTACATTTTAGGTACATTTTAGAGTGGAAACTTTAATTCGGGGTAATTTTTAAAAACAAATTAAAGTTTGACAATATGTACGAGTCATAGAAAATACTTGTATTTGTATTATATTTAGTTTATCCCGGAACCTATGTACTTACTTACCCATTGATACTTATAAAAAAAATTTAAATTATACATAAACTTGTCTCATTATTTTATTGTGACAAGAAACTAAAACCTTAAGTTTTTTTTTGAATTTGCATTAAGTCTGAGTACCTAACTCAGTGTACCTAACATAATTTATTAAATCTGGTACTTTCACCAGATCGCTTGCCATCACTGAAGTCGAGCGATTGGATGAGTGAGTGATTTTTTGCGCTGTCCGGTGTCTTGGTTATCCAGTGACATGCATGTGGGTTTTGTGGCTTTGCGTACCACACGGCGTATGCGTGTCGTCTATTTGTTATGCTCTTTTAGGGCGCAAATTCAATTTGTGTCCTAACCTCACTTGCCACAGATGTTTGTTTATTCGATGACCCGCCCACGAAAACATCTGCTCCGTGCTTTCGCTTGCCAGCACACTTCACAAGGATCGATTCCAGGTTTCGGCAGTTGATACGGGACTGGATATGCATTTTTAAAGAGCCCAGAGACCAAGTTTGCCGCAGAGATAATTTCTGTGATGACCAGAACCTTTTAAGTGAATTAAAAGGTATCGGAATATATGGCCCACCCCCAATCCGAATTTATGAGTTTACAGCTTTGTTGAGGAGTTTGTTTTATTAATTGGCACGTGCTGCCTGCATAATGCGCCTTCAAAATTAAGTATACGCCATGCGGTGCCTTGGAGTGCCTGGAGTGCCTGGAGTGTCCGCGAGCCTTTGGCCATTTGCATGATGGGAACAGCTGGCTCCACGCGCTGATTGCAGCAGCAAATTGCAAAGTTATTAAGTTTATTAAAAACCCCTGGCAAATAGAAAACAACACACAAAGGCAACAAAGACATCGGCGAGCAAGTTGTGAAAGGCAATGTAAATTCCATTTTGTTGGGCGCTTAACTTTTGCGTCGGCTTTGCCTGCTCTGCAGCAATTCTGCATAATTTACTCGAAGCATTTTACAAACAATGCAATGCTGCCCCTTCCTGCTGCAGAACTCGATTCGGTTGGAAGCGTCGGCAAGTTGCAAGTTTTTCGCTGATGCTCGTTAATGTTTGGCCAGCTTTTCCCTTACCCCATCCCCCCTTTACTATTCGTCACCCCCACCATCAGTCGCTTTCATTACCAACTAAAACAACGGCAAGCAGGAGCAACTGCAAAAAGCAGCAACACCAGCATCCTTTGAACGCCCTTAGCTCGTTGTCACTTGCGACTGTTTTTGAGCCATTTTGGGGATTTCTCCTTCCATTTCTGGCCATGGTCGTGGTATTAAACTATCTTAGGGGTATAAAAATATTATTGTAGATATAACAAAAAATGTGTATTGCAAAACAAAAATTTTATTAAAATATTAAAATAATTATTTAACACGATTTGAACAATTTAATTGATATAGGTCCCAAGGTGTAAACATAAATTTAACGCTTACAAAATGCTTATCAAACATTTGACTCATGAATAACCAATTTATTTGAATTATCAAATTATTACAAATTTTATGAACTTACCCTTTTATTGCGCTCATGTTCCTCCTGTTTGCTTCGTTATGAGTTTTGCCAATTTGTTGCTGCAACTGCTGCTGCCCTGCAATTTTCAGCAACAACCCCCTTTTCCAGCCATTGTCTCAGTTATTTTCGCATTTAAAATGTCTTCAAGTTTTTTGGTGTGAAACTTTTCTGTGATGTTTGTTTTAAATTATTTTTAATGACTCACCATTTTTGCCAATTTGTTGCGCTTTTTTGTTGCCTTTCGTAATTGTAAGTGCAATCGATGCCCCAAAAATGTTGACAACTTTGTACACTCGCAATTAGGTCAACTTCGTTTATGAGATGCCTTCTTAAACTGTCAGGCAAATAAATGTACTGCAACATAAAACTAAACTTTAAAAATTGATAAATATGCAGGCGGCAGGTCTTCGTTTTCAATTTGCGAAATCCTGTTGCAAATTGCACTAACGGAGGACGAAGGACGAAGGACGCTGGGAAAAGGCCGGCTGGATGAAGTAAAAATGCGAAAGTTGATGCCACGGTCTCTTATAGCTTGCCAGGTAAATTTCTGCTCACATTTTCTACATTAGTCAGCATTAAAAATTTATTTGCTTTGAGTAGATTACACGCACCCACCGCACAACCAGGGGGCTCGAATGGATTTACTTGGGGGGATGGGACTACGAGGAGTAACGGCTTCTAAAGTTTCCTCATCTTTTTTGCACCATATTCCCCGCCATAAGATAGAGATATAAGGAGTGTGAGAAAAGTGGCATAAAAAAAGGGGGAAAAGCGGAGAAAAATGCCAGTTTCCTGGGACTTGCGGTGGGTGGTTGGCAAAACAAATGAGCTGACTGCAAATTAAGTGCAGCTGCCAGTTTCACTTTGCAGCGGCAACTACTTTAAACAAACTTTAACTGCGCTTTAAGTTTTCATTCAAAAGATGCTGCGGATCATAAATCGCAGAGATGGCCCTAGCTTTTACATAATGATGTCCGTCGGTTCATCAGCATAACGAGCTCTGCGTTTACGCCATCTGAAATGTTATTAATTTTTCAAAGTTAACTTGGTTCTGCACTATCCTTTTGCATTTAATACTTAACTTTATTCTCTTCAATTAAAGCTCTTACCGATTTATTCAGGTAAAAAAAAAAGACAAAAAAAGTTTTTCAAACTCTATGAAGCTACATATTCTTATTTTTTTTGTTTATAAGTAATTTTTGTTTTCAATTTACAAAAAAATTAATGATAACATTTATATTCAGACCTCGAGAACTGCTTTATTATTAATTTTTAAAAGAGAAAAATATAAGGTCTACACCAATGTGCCTACATATTTTTATATGAATACTTAAAGCTCTTTGATTGTTTTTTACTGACGCTCTCAGCGAGCTGATAAAACTCGAGTGCTTTTTGGTTCGCACTTCTCGAATAACGTATTCTCTGTTTTGCTACATACATAAATATTTTTCGAACGATTTAACAGAAATTCGAAAGACATTATTTAACATAAAAAAAGTACTCATCCAAAATTTTTCTCAACATTTTTTCATATCTTTATGAAATTGTTGTCAGCCTGATATACCCCAGAATTATAAGGTAATTCCAGTAAATTCCTCTCAGAGCAAAAAAGCCCAGTTTGCTTTTAAATGCGTCGGCCGTTGGACGGCCGTTTTGCGATCGTGCGGGATCAAGGAATACTATATAAAACAAGTTGTTGTTCTTGCTTCGAACAACCAATCGATGAAGGCCATAACAGATATCAGTCATTATGACCTGTTTCGCATTCTCGACTTTTTGAAACAAAGCTGCGAATTGCAGAATGCCAATGAATCTGTTGCTGCCATCAAATATGCCGACATCTTTAACTTTGCCGTTACGTGTGCGAGGTTCAAGAGAATCGTTTGGGATTGGTCGCGATCGATGTACGACCAGTTGGAAATCGATCTGCTGCACGTAGTTCCGCACAAACATTTGACCGTCAAGTTTATGGAGATTCATAAAACCCTAAAGAGAGCCACAAAGCAAAAGAGAGACCGGTACATGGACCTATATATCAGGGCAATGATGGGGAACCCTCTGCTTAACTCCGTTGAACTGAGCTTCAACACCGAGGAATATGTTCGTGAACACGAGAGTATTTTCGAAGAAATTTTAAATGGACTGCAGGGCAAAGCAGAGCGTGTGGTTTTGGATCCGGACAGAGTTCCGAAATTCAAGGAGTTAGTTGTGGATATCGCAGGCAAGCTAATTCCTCGCCTATCAAAATTACTTTCACTCTAAAATAGTTTCATCTTTGCAGGTCATGAGATTCGAGGTCTTGGGCTTTTTCGCAATATAGTCAAGCTGAGCCTAACATCATCCTTTGAAATGTTTGATCTGGTTGAGTTCTGCTCCAGAAATCCTTCACTGGTCACCCTAGAAGTCAACGCAAGTCAGTTTTCCGACCATGGAAAGTTAACTCAAATTGTTGGCCATTGCCCAAACTTGAAACAACTGAAATTCCTGCTGAGTACCAATATAGGGGATAATGGTTATGTCAGGCTCTCACTTTTGGACAAGCTGCAGAAATTGGAAATCGGTTGGAAGCCAGTGGAAACAGAGGTCAATTTCCTGATGCCAACCTTTGATAATGAAGGTGAAGAAGTCATGTTGAAGGAATGGCATTCGACACAGACTTTCGAAATGGATGAGGGTCTCACAACAAAACGTCAGAGAATGGACTATGAATATGAACCTCCAGTCGCAGAAGTTCCGTATTTTGAGCAACCCATTTCCGTGCTCCAACTTCTAAAAGCCTTTAGCGAGAAAAAAAAGTCAAAACTAATCCAATTGTGCTTAAAGTTCGATGTTGATGACGAAATGGTGCAGGTCATTTCGAAAATTAAAGGCCTTAGAATGTTAGAGTGTGGACTTTGTGACCCCAAAAGTATTGTGCACCTTAAGAGCCACCCAAACCTTACGAGAGTGAGCATTCGTAATAAGGGACACTTTGTTACTGAAGATATTGCAGATTTACTAAAAAAACAAGTTACCGTCTCAAGTGATGATTCAAAATTGTTTTTATCTCCCCGGGGTCACCTAACTATTTGCTCAAAGAATGCGGAAATCTATCGGTTGGTGAACTTCGAACCTTTCCTAAGACTTGACAACCTTAAAAGTCTTGGATTATCTGCTAAAATGATCGTATTAATGGCATCAGTGCTACATTTATTTTTGGAGCGCGGAGTGAAGATCAAGAGCGAAGCTTGTAATATAACCCTAGATCCCGAAACTCGCAGTCTGAAAATCATTTACGACAATGACTACTTAGGTGAAGAACTGCCTTTGCCAATGGTAAAAAATGTGCGCCATTTCCGATATTTATCTGTTAATATGCCAACTTCTCGCTTGCTTCTTAGTTTATCCACTCTGAACTTCAAAACGCTGCAAGAATTATATATCAGTACACCGTTTACAACATTTAAAGTATCTGAAGATAAGTACCTCAACCAAACCGTGGTTAAGTCCTTGGTCACCCTAAGCTGCTTGAGAAAAATCTCTTGCGGATATCAGAAGTTGAAAGACATTCAGTTCTTGGGTCAGCTGAAGGATCTGGAAATCATCGAGGTTTTATCAGAGCACCACCCAAAAAATGTGAACTTTCCAAGATTCCTAGCTCCCATTTTGAAGAACTGTCACAAATTAAATTCCTTTCAAGTCAATGTTCCCGCCAATGCAATAACAAAGAAGTTTTTAAATAGCCTTCATTATGCGGTTGTGGCCAATAGAGATAGAGACTTGAACCTAATTCTTTGCTTAATGTGGAGAGAAGCAGAGGCACAGGTAAATATCTGAAAATACGTACACTTCCCTTCCGTATTTATTTTATTAAATGTTAATTTTTTTGCAGATGGAAACAGCTTTAACTTTAAACGAGAAACAGGTTTGTCTCTACTGATCCAAATTGCTTCACAAACTTACAATTTATTATTTGCAGAAAACATTGATCGATAAACCATACCAGCTTATGAAGTTGAGAATAAAATATGTTGAAAAGGAATACTTCTTTGATTAAGCGTATTTTATTCACCAAATGAAGTGCATTTTGAGTATTTCTAATCGACCTTATTTATGAGTTTTAATTTAAAGTACACCTTCGAAATAAATCATTTTTAAATACCTTTGTCTAGTTTGCCATAAATTTCGTTAAGAACCAACTTGGCACAGCCAAAACGGCAATTAAATAAATTCAATTTGCACCTGACGACAACATTATTGGATTGCAACTCATACAGATGAAGTTAAATAAATTAAATACAGACATTCGCAGATATTTACCACGCACACCGGAAAAAGACAAGTATTTACTTTGCAAGTAAGTTTGCATTCTGATTAAATTTAACAAGCTTGTCGCTTGATGGAAATTATTTTACTCTGTGCTTGCAGAAAATCTGCATTTTCCCATCCTATTGAATGACAGGTGTTTATTTTTGGGAAATGCAATTGAGCGGAATTTCATGACGCAGGCATTTTGCCAGATGGGCTGCGGCTTAAGTTATAATTAAATAATGAGTCTTGGGAAATCGAATTCAGTAGAGGTGAGACGCAGGACTTTGGGTAAGTCCATTTGGCACGCTTCGATTGAAATGAGCAAGTGCAGAATGAAAATTGTCAGGTATTTGTGGAATTTTCGGGGATTTTGTCACGACCCTCGCACTGATTTTGGTCCCTTACAGGCAAGGTTTTGCAATTGCAATTTTTAAGCCACATACAAATTGGAATTGACATTTAATAGACAACAGCTGGCACTTGGCATTGTTTGTGCGCGTGTGTGTTGCGGTGTTGAAAGTGCCTGGGGGCATTCTCGAATGCAATGCAAATTGCGTATACGCAGTGTGTGATGCGAGTGGCAATGTGCAAACTAAGCATCGAGCAGCCTCTGTTTTATTTACGCACTGAAAACTCGTTGAAAACATACAAACATACAAACACACACATACATACATATACATACACAGAAGCAGAAGGGAAATGTTGGAAAGAGACAATGAATGTTAAATTATTTAGGCCGAGTGCATTAGTGTTCGAGTCCTGTCGCCCGGACAAAAGGACAAAAGGACCGAAGCACCGAAGGACGGACGACGGACGACGCACATTGGCATAATTTGTCAGCTGTCGGGCGATTTTGTGAGACTGCTGCTAATTAAATATGCCGACATATAGGCAGTGCGAGCAAATCTGCAAAGTAGTTAAGTGCCATGCAAATAGCCAATGCAGACACAACTTGGTCGGGATCGAAAGGCAATCCTAATGCGGGCCCAGGACAAATGCCAATGCAAACAATGGCCCAGAAAACACAAAGAACTCTCCTCCAATCAGCCGGTTCACTTCGATCCACTCTTAATCAGACAATGCCAACGGATGCACAAGCACTCATCTGTCGAACCAGATTCCTGTGGCTTCTCCATTTGCGATTAATTCAGGTCTGGCGTTAAATATGCACGTATTTGTTTTAATTTCATTCTCATTAGCCATTGATCCCGTGCATTCCGTTGGCTTTTCTTAAAAGGCTTAAGCCCTCCGCCGACATGAGAAGATAAGTGCCTTTTGCCCCTTATCCTACGTATAGTAAGTCATGCCAGCATATACATGTATTTAAACTGGTAACCGAAACCCGGTCATACATCGCATTCTCATCTCCGGCCCGGATAATCTTTATTGTTTCACAGTTCAGTGACACAAATTTGCAATTGCAATTGAATGAATTCTCACATTTCGGGTGCGGGTTTTCCATTCACACACAGCGATAAGAGTGGCGGTCTGAAAAAATGCAGGAATATATTTATACTGATGCAAAAAGCACAGTAAGCGTGGCCGACAAATAAAGCCCGGGCAATGGCCTATAAAATGCATTTCAACATTCCAACATATCTGCCTTTACGGCTCGCACTCAAAAGCCAGATGTATATTTTATTTAATCAAGGCCAAAGAGGTCAATGCGTTGTACGATATTTATTTAAGGCATACGTCGAAGGTTTATTAAAATACATTAAACAAAAGAGCAACGCTAATTATGTATTAAATGCAAAAAAAAAAAAAAAAATTCTTCCCTCAAGCCAAGCATAAATATTTGTGCACTTAATTACAAAATGCATTGCAAAGAATTATGAACTCGCATTTATCGGTTCGCTGACTTTGGGCATCAATTCAAGCATTAAAGTCGGCAAGTGAACTCTTTTTTTATTTTAAATATTTAATTTTGTGAAAGCGAAAATATGGAGAAAAAACTGTAGACTGATAATGGAGAAAATTTGTCCCATGTATTTTCCACCTTTGTTTGGCGTTTATTAATTTGAGCTTAACAGCGGTTAATTTTATGCATTATCTTTGTGCTTCAAAAAAAGGCCCAGAGGCTATAATTATTCAAAGCTAAAGAATTAACTTATAATAATTAATAATTGTAATAAAATTGGTATAGAGTAAATTTTTATATTTTATTATTGTGATGCTTGTTGAACTTCTGTTAGTTTTCAGGCAAAGGTCTTATATTTTATATTTCCCATTCCCCAGCACCGTTTATTTGTTACGAAGAACCCTTCTGGGCAAATTCAATTAAACGTTCGCTCCGGGTCCGATTCGTCCGTTACCCGCTCTGCCAATTATCTACCTTTCTGCGCAACCAATTAGCCATTTTGTGCGGGTCTCGAGGGCGATGGCGAGGGGAAAGGGAAATGGGAAATGGGGGAGGGGGTCCATCAAATACACCTGAAAATGTGTCTGAAACTTCAAACCGCCACTTTGAGTGAGCGGAGGGCCTCTAGCCGTAAACCAATTATTCGAGCTCCCAGAAGGATGCCGCCTTGTGTCGCCGTTGTCAATTAATTGGATTATTTATGTGTATTTTGATGGCAACAAAACGCAATCACTTTGCACGCGTGTCACAAAATCTCATGGTCCCGGGAAAATTGCCGACGTAAGTCTTTCAAACATATTGCGTGCCATGTAAATTTCTGGCTTTGGTCCCTGACATTAATCCATGCAAAATTGATGGTTGAAAAAATCCACTGAGTTCATTCTTTCTTTCTAAAAATAGGTCAATTAATCATATACAATCTGTTAAATGCATCGTGTAGTTAATGAAGGCAAATCGTTAATTTATTTCTGCCTGCTTGCAATTATCAATGCTTAAATAATTATCACATATGCAATTAGTTATTCAAAGGTTTTTTTTTAAGGACTGCGAAACAAAAATACAAAAAAAAATGATTCATTCATTTTGCAATTAAAGCCAAAGTTAATTAAAATACTTAACTGGCAACGGTCAAATTGAATAAAAGTCCGAGTTTTTAATAAAAAACTTAGTGTAATATTTTTTTTTTGCAAGTGAGAAAGCAAACCGTTTGCGGCAAGAAAACTCATGGTGTAAATCAAAGGACTTTTAACTTCATGAAAGTTACTAAAGCTCAGTCTTTGGTTATTGCTGTAAAATGTCCTTTGGCAACGCACTTCCTTGGAAAACACCATAGAAATGACTCTGTGAGGTCTGCTACCGGTAACTGCAAGCTCTTCAACACTGACATGAAGAACTACTGACTTGTCGGTGAGTTTCAATATCAAGGCGAATATTTTTGGGAAAGAGAAGGACATTGAGCTTAATAAAACCCTAGTAAGAACTGGATGCGGCACTGATGACTTTGTGTTCGATAAATGTCAACAAGCTGACCAAGTTTAAATTGAAACACTTCACCAAGTTCTGCATCCTGGCATCGAAATATGCACGACATTCTATAATGTTTCGAAATATCCAATTACGAAATAGTCTGATGAAGCATTGCACCACGTCGGGCTAGTTCAAGTGTCAACAAGCCAAGGATTTTGTCAAAAACTTTGAAACTTTTGCCCAAGGGCAATGTAAGTTTAAACTGTGAACAGTGAAAAGGTCACACGGCTTTGTTTTGCCCTTTGTCAAACAATGCAATTAGTTTCTCAAGCTCTTTTAATGACAAGAACAAGCAATCAATTCACATCACTTGTAGAACATATTAATTAAAGTTAAACGATTTGGTGTTCAATGCGATTTAAAGAGCTGCGGCTTAAATTCTACTATTTAAAACACAAAACTGAATGTAATTGCAGTCAATAAATGTTGGTCAAAACTTTTGTCATTTCCGGGAACACTAAAACTTCAACAAAAGTAATGATGGAGCAGTCAAAATGATAAGAAATCATTAACTGGAATTTTTATAAAAGATAAATTTTGTATTAGAAAAACCAGAATGGGGCAGAATCCGTCATAAATGAAAAAGTTTAAGCGACAAACAGTCGGCTAACTCTGAAATAGAAACAATAATTTCCGCCGCCACCCCGATTTTCCCCCGGAGGGACACAAAGCCCGCTTCCTGGCCACCAACTTATTCCCTTATTCTTTTCGCAGCCCACTTCCGCCCACTCTCGACGGCTTTGTGCCCACACTTGACGTATTTCCGTCTACGACAGTTGCCATTTTGTTTTCCCAGTCTGCTCCTGTCTATCCGCAATCACTGTTTATTTGTCCTGCGCCCTGCTTACTGTCACTGAAAAATACGAAAATAGGAGAGTAGAGTCTGCGACTTTCAGATTGCCCAACAGGTGACATCATTTCCTTTTCTTCTTTGTTTTTTTTTGTTCGTATTCTAAGAGCCTTTTCTAATTATAAATTGTTTTTAGCTTTAAGTGAGAAATTATACCAAATTGTTTCTGACATATTTCATTAACAGTTCGGAGTTTCGCATAATTGGAAATGCCACTCCACCTCCAAAAACGCTTTTTACTTTTAACTTTTTTTTCGGCCTCCGACCCCGCAGGGGAATTTATTTAAATTGGAGGGGAGTGTATAAGCAAACAATTTTCTTTAAAGTCGTTTCTGGCCACAGTTGTTTATTTTTGTGGCGAGTGGTTTTACAATTCGTTAAAAAAATAAATCGATTAGATAATTGTACAAGAATTTGCCATAATTCAGAATTAGCTAAAAATAAGTAGGTGGAAATGAAGTAATGATTTGAATTTTATGTACAATTTGTAAAATAATATAATTTTCTAATTATTTACTAAATTATTGCATAGCAAATTTATTATTGAACAAAATAACGTTATAAGATTATCAACTTGAGGAATTAAGTTTAAAAGTGTTCCTATCTAAAGCAAGATAATGTAAAGATAAGATAAAGTAGTACAACTTTGACGCATATTTCCTGTGTCATTATTCTACCTTTATTGCATGCAATATATTATATAACGCGTTAAAAATAGCAACTTAAAGTGTGCTGAAAAACGGTTACAACTGGTTTTTCGAGTTTAAATGTTTAATAGGTACACTTACGTGGCATTTAAAAATTCTATAAATATTAAAAAATATCAACAGGCCAGGACACGCATCCCCCTTACACACACACACACATACACTCACGCTCTCACCTGGAAGCATTAACTTTTATTGGCACGGTACTACTACTACTGACCTACTTTAAATAAAACCGAGAAGGCTCAGCGCGCACACACACACAAACACACACCTGCTGACAGGGCACACGCATAGGAAGCACAAACACCAATACAAGACGGAAGGAGCGGAAAAGCCGTGCTCAGCAGGCGTGCTTTGATCTATGGCCTGACTGCCAGGCATTTTCCTCTTTCCTTAGCTTTTCCGCGAAGGTTCCAGCCAGCCGCAGCGGTAAAACTTTTCACCGCGCCTCGAGCTCGAGGAGCAGCAAGTAATTTCTTTCCGCTGCACGTTAATTAAATTAACACAGCATGAGATCGAAGCTTCGACTGGGTGAAAACCAAACCAATCGACGATTCAATGTCACAGTTTATTTAAAAATGCAAGTCCCGCCTACGAAACGGCATTAATATTTATTCTGAAGCGATTAAAAAGCTTCCATTAAACTTAAAACAGTGACCAACGAAATACAGTGGTTCCTCATGAATTAAAAATATACCCTATATAATTTTTTTTAGTGTAAATGTACTTTGATTTTTGATAATCTCCCGATACGAACGGGATGTTAAATCAAGGCCAACCCAAAAGCCATTAACTTCACCCTCTCAAAACCCAAAGCACGATTAAAAGCTAAACAAGGAACCCCAAGCTATGTTGTAAATCAAAATTTGTAGAGCAGAACAAATGTATTATATTTCGTATAGTTCCATCGATCTGCCCTGCCATGAATATATATCACAGGCCCATCATCCCCGTGGTGAGGGGAAACAATTTTAAATAATTCAAAGCCGCAGACAAGAAACTTGCAGATGCCCAGGGACAGACTGCGCACATAAATGGAAGTATAGTATCTTGTGGATACATGTGTATGGATAATAGTGTCTTGCAGTCAAAGTGCGTGTATGCAGGGAATTATCAAGTGTTGTCAACACAAGCGCACACGTCGCTCCTTCAAAGGACACCCCGGCCACAGGGCTTATGTAAAGTGAAAGTGTGCGCGGGCGTGTCATAAGAATGGCAGCCACCCAAAATCCACACCCACTTTCACTCCCACTTTCACTCGCTCACTACCGCCACCCAAGCCCACTTGTTTGTGCGATTGTCTGTGCGACAATAAACGAACTTACACATGCGAGAAATGCGACGGGCAAGGAAACGACCGGAAAGGCATACATAAATAAGTTTCCGGATTAAACGCACACCTCCTCCTTCGTCGCCATCGGTTCCTTGGTTCCTTGGGCGGACTTCCTCGCAAGTCGGTGCAATAAAACCCAAATGGAACCGGGCACAGGCATTACGAGTAAGCCAATCTGAACTCATATTTCGGAGATTTTCATCACGCACATGAAAGACAGATGTGCATTCATTCGGGTTAAGCGTTTTCTGCCTGCCTCTGCTCAACACAATTAAAGTGGTCTGGCAAAGAAAAGTTTTGTAAAGGGTGGATGAAATATTTATATTTCTAAGTTTTTAAGAAAAAATATTTATTAACCTCCATTGCCTAATCTTATTTAGCTTCAAATAATTGATAAGTATCGAACAAATTGTGACCTTAAACTAAATTGTGCAAAAAATCTCCACTTGGATATTTAAAGGCATTTAAAACTTTGATGTGACATCTTATGGTGTTACTTATTCCACAAATTCCATAAAGCATTTCATTTCACCATCTTTGGACATAAAGCATTTTGTGTCGTGACGGCTAACGCTTTTTATTTTCAGTTTGTTTATGGCCTCGCCAAAAAGATATTTCATTTTTATTCGAGTGTGTCCCTGCACGTGGACCACATTCGCATTCAATATTCAAGAGTCTCAACAAATTACTTGAACCCTTTTCATAGCCCGTTGGATGCCCCAAAAGGCTTTAAGTCATTTGTCAAAAAGCGCAAAAACAGAAAACAGAAACGCACAGAGGGACTTTCGATCCCAGTGCCACTTTCACACTTTCTTACTTATGCAAATGTCGTCTTCTCATTTGCTTGCCAGAGAGACAACACAAACGGATATAAAAAGGATAAGGCATAATACGATATCAGAGGTCCTGCCCTGCGGCTGGGACTACCAAACACATTGCCTGTCATCTTTTCGCACATTAGGCCTACTTTGTTTCATGGGCCTCCGTCTGATTAAATTACACACATTTTTGGACACGGGACAAGCGGTGACAGATCATTGAAGCGCAACACTGACATCCATCCTTGTGGGTAAGTAAAAATCAAAAACATGTCACAGCCAAAAACTAATCTGCTAACAAGCTCATCAAAAACACGAATGCAAAGTTGATCCATCCTTGTTAAAACATTTCGACTAAAATAAATCCTCCAACGCTGCAAAGAAGGATAAATTTACTCATTTCCTTCCTTTTAACCAGCCGAATTTAATGCGGCCAATTTACGTCGTCTCCCTGGAAGTTACCAATAAAAAAGGAAGACAAGGGAAAAAACATTGAACCAGCTATCTGCGATGTACCAGAAACCAATAGCCCGAACATTCCCCCTAATTGTATCAAAGAGCAGGCGAATTTATGGTCCCAACTATTAAAGACTCCACCCGAAGCTCCTTCAGTGCTGGTATTTAATGGCCAAGCTGGGTAAAAAGAATATAAGGCCAGGATGTGAGCAAGGATGTGGCTACCACGGCTATTGAAGGTGAGCAGCACATTATGAAAAATTCAATTATAAGCTTTTAATAATGGTTCGAGGGTGTTTAAATCTGGACAAAAGTTTCTTTGTTCTTCCTTCAGGTGGATTGTAAATTAACATGGAGCTAAAGTTGTTCATAGCTGAAGGTGGCATGATTACTTTTTAAGTAGAAGGTCTGCACTGCCAAGCATTTTCTATAGTTGCGTTCAAACTATGTATTACCGTTAAAAAAAAATATAATGTTTGATAAGCTTTTTAAGGTTAGCGATTTATCGATTGTTGGCGCCAAAAAGATATCGATTATCGAGTTAGCAGATATCAATTTCATTATCACAGCAGTTTTTACGTAGGTCAGTTCGCGAGAGACCGGCAAAATTGTTTCCCAGCTGATTGCTGACGTGTTCGTATCCACTCCGAGCAAAAATAACAACAGATTACTCATAACAATAAGTTCCAACGTGGAGTTCGGTTCGGTTTGATTAGAACGATTATTTTAAAATTAGTTTCGTTTTGACCGCTTTAAAATGAGTGCTGCAAATATCGAGGAGCTCAACGACGACTGTCTTCGCTATATAATGGAATATTTGTCTACTGAAGATCGAATAAGTTTCGCCCAAGTGGGCCAGAGATTTCGACAGGTTTTCATCAATGGAAACTATAGTAAATACTCCGATTTCACAATCGATTTAAACAGTACGAGGAATGAGCTAATACAATTTTGCATATGCCGCGAAAAAGTGAAATCGTTAACAATCGTTTTACATTATTTTGATAGACCAGAATATGCTAGGAACTATGGATGTGTGGCACCAGTGAACTGTTTTCAAATTCTTTGTCTAAATTTAGCTGCAATGATTAATTTAGTGGATCTAGTAGTAAAACAACAGTATATGATCTCCCCACCTGTTGATGAACCCTTCCATCGAGTTCTGGCAGCCGTAAGACACTTGCCGAGGCTGAAAAAATTGAAAATTCAGGCCAGAGAAGGTAAGAAAAATGATTTAAAAAACACGATTCTATATGGATTTGTAAATGTATTTAACTTAATTTTTTATAATTTCAGATTGCAATGTTGATTCCCTGACTCAGCTTCATCACATTGAACACTTGGAAATCCTCATACCGAAAATTCCCATAGAAATTCTGGTGAAAATCTGCAAGTCCAACGCAAATCTTCGCAATCTCCAACTTGGTTATTGGTGCGTTCAGAAGAATCTGGGAGACATAGTGCCATACTGCAAAAACCTAGAAGTGCTTAACTTTGGCAATCCGGGAGCATCTTCGGACTTTGTTGCACTGGGTAGGCTTCCGAAACTCAGGGAGCTCTATTTCTTCGGGATTCGAGGGTTCGGGTCCTTTGAGTCACTTCTTTCGCGATTTGCAACCAAAAAACAGCTGACACACCTGTCCATCGACTGTGTTAGCCTTGTTCCGCAGGAGACCAAGCATTTGATCCGCATCCAAGGCTTAAGATATTTAAAATGCTTCTGTCCAACGATTGAAACTGTGGAGATGCTAGCCACTCTTTTGAATCTGGAAGAACTCTGCCTTTCGATGACCTGCTCATTGGATATCACCAACGCCCTACTGCTAATCATTGCAAAGTGTACAAAATTAAAAATTCTTCAAATACCTATGGGAATTGTAAATGGGAATATTTTAAAAGATGCCACTGCAAACTCACACTTGGAACTGATCCTGGGATAAGGAACTAAACTTCAATTGTTATAAAAGATCTCATCTGTTATTCTCGCGTGAAATAGTTTGATAAGCAACTAAAAAAATTAAAAATCAGACTCTCCCAAATTTTAAATTTACTCATTTTCTTTACTTTAACCACCCAAATTTAATGCGACCAATTTACGTCGTACGTAGTCTCACTTGAAGTTACCAATAAAAAGACAAGACAGGTGAAAAAACTCGAACCAGCTGCGATGTACCAGAAACCAATAGCCTGAACATTCTCCCTAATTGTATCAAAGATCAGGCAAATTTATGGTCCCAACTATTAAAGACTCCACTTGAAGCTCATTCAGTGCTGGTATTAAATGGCCCAAGCACTAAAAAGCAAAAATGTGGGCAAGGACATGGCTATTGAAGGTGAGCAGCACATTATGAAAAATGCAATTATAAGCTTTTATTAATGGCTTGGAGGTGGTATCATCTGGTAAATAGTTTCTTTGTTCTCCCTTCAGGTCGATCGTAAATTAACTTTACGGTAAAAGTGAGTAGAAGGTAAGTGGAATGCCTGCACTACCATACATTTCATAAAAATAATGCAATATGTTTAAAATTCACATAACATAATCCGATTTAATAATTATTTGAATAAAACATTTAATTCTGTCTACGCATTATCTTATACCTAATTTACTCTCCCAATAGCTTGTTATATTATTGTATTATTAAAAGTTAAGTTTTTTACAAAGCTTTTTTAAGTTTAACGATCTATCCGATTAATGGCGCTTAAAAAGATATCGACTTGTAAGTCAGCTGCAGATAGCTTTTCAATTTCATTAATACGGCAGATTTTACGTAGGTCAGTTCTTAAGAAACCGGCTTACTTGTTACCCAGCTGAATTCTGACGTGTACGTATTTACTCTGAGCGAAAAAACCAACAGATTACTCATAACAATAAGTTCCAACGTGTCGTTCGGTTCGGTTTGATTGGAACGATTATTTTAAAATTAGTGTTGTTTCAACCGCATCAAAATGAGTGCCACAAATATCGAGGAGCTCTACGACGACTGCCTCTACCATATAATGGATTATTTGTCTACTGAAGATCGAATAAGTTTCGCCCAAGTGTGCCGGAGATTTCGACAGGTTTTCACCAATGGAAACAATAGTAAATACTCCGATTTCACAATCGATTTAAACAGTACGAGGAAAGAGCTAATACAATTCTGCATATGCCGGGAAGAAGTTAAATCGTTAACAATCGATTTAGATCACTTTGAGTTACCAAAACATTTTAGAAAATATGGATGTGTGTCTCCAGTAAAATGTTTTGAAATTCTTTGTCTCAATTTATCTGGAATGAATAATTTAATGCACTTGATTGTTAAACAAAAGTATAAGCTCACCATGCTTGCTGACAAGCCCTTCGATCAAATTCTGTCAGCAGTAAGACACTTGCCGAAGCTGAAAAAGTTGAAAATTCAGGCTAGAGATGGTAAGAAAAATGTTTAAAAAGCAAGAACTTCAAATAGAGTTTTGAGAAAGCCACTCCTTAAAAGCCTTACAGTAATATTTCTTAATGCTTAAAAGGAATTTTAATATTTTTCATATTTAAGAGTCTGAAAATGTATTTTAATAAATTTGTATTTATTTTTATTTTTCAGATTGCAGGGTTGATTGCCTGTCTCAGCTTCATCACATTGAAGATTTGGAAATCCTCATACCGAAAATTCCAAATGCAACTCTGGTGAAATGCTGCAAATCCAATGCAAATCTTCTCAGTCTTCAGCTTGGTTATTCCTGCGTTCAGAAGGATGTGAGAAACATAGTGCCCCATTGCAAGAACCTGGAAGTACTCAAGTTTGGAATGCCTGGAAAATCCTCAGACTATGTTGCAGTGGCTAGGCTTCCGAAACTCAGGAAGCTAACATACTATGGGATTCGAGGGATCGGGTCTTTTGAGGCACTTCTTTCGGTATTGGCAATCAAAAATCAGTTAACACACCTGGCAATCGACTGTGGAAGCCTGGTTATGCAAGAGATCAGGCAGTTGATTCGCATCCAAAACTTAAGATATTTAAAATGCTTTAGCTCAACAATTGAATGTGTGGAGATGCTGGCCTGCCTCTCGAATCTGGAAGAGCTCTGGCTTTCGATGTCCTCTCCATTGGATATATCCAACGCCCTTCTGTTAGTCATTGCAAACTGTAAAAACTTGAAAAGTCTTCGAGTTTCTGGTGGTATTGTAAATGCGAAAATTATAAGCGATGCCACTAGAGAGATTAATTTTGGGAAAAGCGGAGAATCTGCAGACTCACTCTTGAAACTAATCTTGGATGAATATACCAAAAAATAATGAACAAATTGTTAATTATTTACTTATTATTTGAGCTCTTATCTTGTAATTATTTCCTGAACTTTCCTGAACACTTTGACGAGTAAATATTATATTTATATTTAAGATTAAAATCTGAACTTTTGCCTTTTATTATTAGAGATAATTCATATTGCTTGGGCTGAGACTAATCTTCTCGAGTTCTTGCATTTGTTGCCTTGCCGTTCAAAACACTTTGCTGCTCGAATAACTTTTAAAGTATGTCGCAAATTTCGCATACTCAAGTGCCAAGGCAAGAACATGATATGAGTATCTCAAAAATAGTTGAGCAAGTTGTTCTCCCTTCTGGGGGGATGATGAAAAATGCACTTTGTAATTCTGGTAGCTCGTCAGTGTGGCACATGCAACTGCAACGTCGCCCATCCGTCGCCCGGTACTTATAAATGTCACATTAGAGTCTCGTTTTTGGAGAGAAGCAGGAAGGGCGGGGAAAGGGACTCCAGCTCGTTATATTTCCGCCCACGGCGGGAATGGGCGTGGTCCTGGCTAAAATTGTACTTACAGTAGCTGTAATGCGAATTTATATTCCTGTCACATACACATTATTCGTGCGATTCGTTGTTCGGTAAATGGCAACAGTAGCCCTTGAAAAGTGGTAAAGAAAGTGGATTATTCCGAAGCCCAGTCTGATCCTTTGAATTCTTTTTCTTTATTGTAATTAATCCGAAATTGGAATACATTATACAATAAATTCATATTGATTACTACGTGCATACAAATGAAGTGAAAATTACTTATAGCCCCTTTCAATATCATTTTCCTAAATCACGATTTTTTTCGATTTTAAAAATCAATGTATAGCCTTCAGCTGTGGTACTACTACTTGAATTTCCCTCTCGAATTCCGCTGAATAATTCAACTGTTGCTTTCACCCTCCTCAGTGAAAAATATCCATATCCCTGCCATCAGTTAAACCCTTTTTGTTTGTTGTCTCCTGACAGAGCATTTAACGAGAGCTGGCCATAAATCTTTTCTGGCCAGCAGTCGCCACCTATAGACTGCGCCAAATAGATTGAAATACATTTTCGCTCTTATGTTTCTGGGTTTTCAGGACTTTTTATTTCACTTGGACTTCATTGAGAATTAAAGTCTGCTCCCAAAGGGATTTGGCGGCATCAGAAGTCGTTGTCTGGCCGGCAATTTGTCAGTCGGGCGATAATCTGACGGGATGGAAGTGAAATGCGGAGTCGCAGACATTGTGCGAGATTTCGATGTCCTCCTTAAAGTGCTCTAATCACCTCCATTGCAGGGTGTTTGTTGGCCCCACAAAACGTGGCTTTAACTTCCTATATCCGTTCGTAGTGATTGCCACGCAAACGTATCGATTCGATTCTCCATTGTGAGCGCTTCAATTCAATTGATTTCCAGCGAAGAAAGCGATAAAATTGGAGGGCGAAAGCCTGCGATGCTCGAACATCGCATTTATATAGATTTATATATTGTTTGCCTATATGTGGCTTGGCCTATATATACTTTCCATTCCGCATTGTTGCGTGGAGATTTATCATTGATTGCACTTGTAAGGACGCCTCGAAGGCATCAAATTTACACTTGAAGTGTCTCGGGCCAACGCTTTTCCTATTTTGTCACTTCGGAAACCCCAAGTTCCCCCCTCTCTATATATCCCTCCACTTTGGATAGTTCATTGAACTGAAAGTGTGAATCGTTTGGGGTCGCCTTCTAAATTCCTTGTTGTGCCCACCGAATAATCAGATGAATTCCATTTTATTGGCGCACATTTTTAGATTAATCCGATTGCCACCAACAAACGAATCAATTACACACAGATTTAATCAATTTTCCGGTATTAACTGGATTATGCAATCACACTTCATTATTCATTAAATGTATTCTATTATTAATTTTTGTATTTAGGCAAAGTTTTATTTCCCAAGCACTTACTTTACATGTTGTTAATAGATAGATAATAAGGGCTTTTAAGGTTTTATGTTGTTTCAGAAACTGACACTGTACTTAAGTCGGATCCTGCTTACAAACTGACTTTGCCTTTTTCCCTGATTCAAATGCAAATTACGAAGTGCTCTGAAGCCTTAAAGTTCTCCACTTGCAGGAGCACCACAATGAAACTGAATGATAACAATTTGGTTTGCATGGCAAAGCCGTTTCCAACCGAAAACCCAACGGCGCTTGTTACCTCAACGTTGCTCCTTTGGAGGTCTTGCAGCCAGCAGCACGCTCGCTCTTGGTAATCTTTTTACCGCATTTTTGTGGCCCACATGGCTGGCTGCAGCTTGCAACCGCACACCGACATGCCAATTGTGGCCAAGACGGCGGGACTTTCGGGCGGGCCCCCAAAGATGATAAAAAGCGCAGCGCCGAATGCTCCTCAAACATGGCAGGAAAACTGAGTGTTAACCCATTTGGCTGGCTGGCAGTTGTTGTTCTGCGGCTTGTTACATATTTTAGCAGCCAGTGTTTTACGCTCTTTTTACGGCCTTTTCTTCTTTCTTCTCCGTCCCACTTGATTGCCCACAATCATTTCACTTGAACGTGGGCTCTTTACGTTTCTACAGAAGGCGAGGCGAAGTTTATAGTTCATACACGAGCATATTATTTATCTGAACAAAAGAACATGGCAAATATTTGCAATGCTGTAATTTAATTAAAAATATTCTTTGCATCCTTGGCATCCAAATGGTTGTTTTATAAGGTTTTGTTTACCGTAATATATATTATTGTTTATTTTTAATTGCTTTGCTTTGAACTTAAATATTAACTGGCTTTAAATGTAATATTCCGGATACTTAAACATGAAACTAGAACCTTTGTTTTATGGTGCTAGACTTATTCTTGTTTCCACACACATTTTTATTTTATGTAACACAACACTCTTAATCCGGATAGTTTAACCTTTAATCTTGTGTTTGTTTTAGTTTTATTGCTTTCCCCCCCTTAATTAGAACCATTTTAGCGAACTCATAAACTTTCATGTAACTTCACGCTGCTAAGGACAATAGAGAAACCCTTTGATCTCACCTGCCGACGACAGCAGGCTAAGGACGAAATTATCGTTGCTTTTTATGGTTAGGGTTATGAAATGTTTCGGGATGGAGGTATTCATAAATATTCGCACATATTCAAATTCAGGCTCACAGGCTGGCTGGGCTGGGCACCTTTCCTCTGTGTGGGCTGGCATCTAATGGTTTTATGCCTTTATGCCAGAAACCAATTTATTTGCCCATCCTCTTCCTGTTCCGGCTCCTCCATCCGATCCACCAGCGTCTTTTGGTCGAGAGTGCCGGCTTTAAAAGTCGGGCCATAAACAAGAGAATAATAGAATTTCAGGTGAAGGCAGCTCGAGCCTTTTGACCATAGTATTTCCAGTGATAGGATACTATTTTTATATTGCCAAGCCAATACTGTTCTTAACTAGGCTAAGAAGCGATAAGCTGAAAAATGATTATACAAAATGGAAGCAATTATTTTATTAGCTTGGTTGGAAATTAAACATTTGTTCAATTTCAAACTGATAGCTTTATTGGGTTAAATATTCTTCTACAATCGTTCTTAAATTTTCCTTTTTTTTGTTGTTGAAACAGAGAAAAGAACAATTGGGAAAATTGGATTGAATTAGAGACAGGCTAAAGCTACTGCTTCAATTTGCTGCAACCGTAAATGAAGTATCTCGTCCTTCAGTCCGAATGGAAATCAGATCCGAGGCCAACCATTCCGGGTGGGTGGGTGACGACCGACCAACAAGTTTCGGAACCGGCTTATGGAAGGGACAGAGCCCAGGACCCATTAATCAAACACCTCAATCAGTGCCTCTACCTGGCCGCACTTTGGCAGTACTCAAAATTCAATTTCGCAACCACGTCGGCTATGTGGATGCGGATGCGGCCAGGATTTTGTGGCCGGAGGAGGGGGGAACGTTGATGACCTCATTAGCTTCAAGTTGCGATGACTTGGTAGTGGCCTGACTTGGCCATTTTCCACTCACTTGCAGTTGCCGTTGCAGTCTCCGCTGCAAGCCACACACTTAGCCTACTTAACGACTTTGTTAGCCATAAATTCCGCTGGCCAACAATAAGGATATTGGATGTCAACGTCGTCTTGTCTTGCTGGGGGGACATTCCTCACTGTAATTTCCAGTAAAATGAAACGGAATTTCCTCGCCATCTCCATCTCCATCTACATTTCGTTGCCTCACTTTTCACCCTGCATTCCTGCATTTCTACATTCTCCAATTTTCATATTTCCCTCTTATTTCATTTGAATTGTGTGCACGTATTTTATTCTTCTCAGCTTGCTTCTTCGCCTTGCATGCGAGGCCAAAGCAAAGCTGGTCAAAATGAACAAAATTGTTGCTCAAATTGGGGATATAAAAATCCAATTCGAGTGTGAAGAGCAAGGAAATAACGTTAAAGGGAAATATATACAGATATGCGTACATCTTTTGTATCATAAATTCAATAAATCAGCTAAAATCATTGCCTTCTATTTATTTTTGCATTAATCTAACATAAACTTCGTCGCCCCCTCATCACATATCGATTAAAGAAACAGAACCCCAAATAAGGGCGGTCAAAGGAACCTCAATTTCCAATATAAATCAAAACGTTTACAGCTTCCTGTTGGTCCTGCAGGTCCTGTGTCCCCAATCCCATCTGCCCCTTCGCACATGTAAATAAACCCAAAAACAGGGGAACATTCTCATTGTTTGTTTATTTTTTATGCCATCGCATACGCAGCGAAGGATTTGCAGCAAGTTGGGGTCAGGTCGTAGCTCAATATATATGTATATATATATATGTATATTGTATATGTTGGGTTTGCATATAGTTTATCGTCAGGACGGAAGGAAGCAAGACCCACAGCGGGAAATAAATTCAGACGGTAGCAGGAAATTATTTATATTATATTTTTTATGGGTTTTGCTTTTTTTTTTTTTTTTATCATTTCATGTGATACATTTCTGTTGTTTTAATTTTTTGTTTGCTTGCCAAATATTTAATATGCATTTTAATCAAAATAAAAGAAGAGGCAGCCCAAGCTGGACTCCGACCAAGAGGTGGCAATATTAAAAATATACGCAGAGGCCGAGCGAAAACCCAAATATAAATTATAATTTCCGCTGGAGGCCACAGGACACAACATATCCTTCTGGCTACTATATACATATACCACCGGCAGTGACATAAAAAACAATCCCGACAACATCTGCGCGAAGTGCGTTCAATTATTCGACTTTTTTCCGTTGGTCGCTTGTATCCTTGCTGCTCCTTTTGGCCGCCAGCTCACAATCTCCATGGAGCAGATAAACTTTCATCAAGTCAGCGAAAGAAACAGGGCAAACAACAACAGCAAGGCAATTTGTTGAATTCTTTTTTTCAATTTAAAGGGAAATGTTATTGCCACTAAAGGAAAGCCGTCTGGACTTTGGACTTCGTACTGCACTTCATTCTGTATCCTAAAGCGGAATACAATTGTTACAGATGTTTTGAAGCTGAAAAAGCATTCCATTTCTGAGGAGTATGGGTAAAGTTTGAAGTTTTCCTTGGACGGGAATTTATTTGCATAGAAATCACTTTTTAATTGGTTATTTTTTTTAAGAATTGAGTGGTTATTTAATTTATATGTCTGTCCAAATAATTGTTTAAGCACGAAATATTATTAAGCCATCTTAGGAATCTGTATAAATATAATTGGTTGAGGCCTTTAAAGATATTTAAGCAAGACATATTAAATTTTCTTTATTTAACCTCTCCCTGTGCTCTTGAAACCCAAACCAAGTTTTGCCCAACATTGTGTGCCCCATTTAATGATTACTGTCCAACAGTATGAAAAGGATACTTGGGCAAATATTGCTTACCGCACAAGCCAGCATAAAAACATAATTTCGACTTGGCCCTTTCCAAATGCCAAGTCTGAGCTAAGCGAGCGGAAAACGGAAAATCGGAAAAACGGGAAAAGCGGAAGCGGAGTAAAGGAGCAAAGTGGAAAGTGCGCTTCAAATCAGCAAATGGAAATGTATCGAAAGCAAATAATGGAGAGGGGGGCAAAAAAATTCATGATAATGCCAAGGACACAGCTTCACGACGGGGAAATGCCATGAAAAGCCCAGCGGAAAATTTAAGAAAATTCTTCACGACAGCCTTTTCTTTGTCGTGTGTTTGTGCGTTATGTGTGCGTGTGTGCGTGGCCCAGAAGAAAAAGGATTAAATCAATGTTGTGGAACAAATTGTGTTTTGTGAACGGCATGAAGGTAATGCAGCCGAGCCGTATTTGATATCCTCGTTTCTTCCACCGATTTTGAGCCGCTGCCAACAAGGCAAACGCATAACGAGGGTATAGTATTTCCGAGTGGGCGTGGCCCCGCCCTCCCCCCTCCGACATGACCACACACGATGTCCCATTTGATTTTGATGGCGTGAAGCTCACACGAGCGTTAATAATCTGAGCACACATGAAACTGGCACAGATGGATGGCACGGGAATGGGCAGGGACAACTTCTTCTTGGAAATTAACTTGTTAGATTTGCAAAATCTTAGAGAGAATCTTTTTGGGTTTCTTTAAAGCACAATTTAAATGTTTTTTCAAGTGCTAAACTTTTAAAGACTTAACGCAGTGGTGTATTTCAATATTATTCAATGGCACTTACAAAGTGTTAATTAAGTGGAAAAGATGGTTTACCTCCAAAACTTAAATGCATTTTTGCCACTTGTGGCTGCACTTCGGTAATTAAACTAAACCTGCGGTAATTAAATTAAAATATTATATAACAAATGTATATATAACACATCTTGTTTGTCCCCTTCGGCGTAACTAAACAGATTGACGTTAAACTTCTGTTAGTTATTTAATTAATTATCTTTTAACCAACAGTTTTCCATTTAAATGGAACTATAAACAATTAACTCACCATTCTAAATATACAAATAATTTTAATATAAGCAGAACTAAAAGTAAAAGTTAATTTTTTGTTTTGCATAAATGTTTTCATTGCATTTTTAATACAAAAATTCATCAGTCAATCAACTTAGTTTTTATTGTGATCGAACTGTACTTTTTATGTTTTTTTTTTTTTAATAAAAATACATTTCTCTAGTGAGAATATAAGAACTACCCTATCAACGTAAAACCCTTTTCGCAATTAAACACCGCACTCCGTGACACACAATCCACTCAGTCTTTATTGCACTCGATTAGAAGTAAACCTATGCCGAACCACACCTCCGCCCGCATCTATGTGAGCAGCTGGTCCACCTGGAGAAGGGGGCGTGGCAGTTCTGCGACAGCCATGGCCAAATCGGCCACCGAACAGGCATATAGATAGCCCTTCTTCAGGTTACCCTTGGCGTTGCTTTTGTGCAGCCAGCCCAGCCACTCCACCTGCTCCTCGACGGGATCGCAGATGATGTAGGACTCGTGGATCTGGGCCATGGTGGCGTGTGGATTGTTCACGCCCAGCAAAGCGATTCCGCGGGTCGGATTCCCGTTGTCGATGAGAACGCGATAGAAGAGCTGGGGAACGGCGACCATTCCCCTGTTATTGGCATCGGTGGTCAGGTGAAGGGTTCGACTGCCGGCCAACTTCATTTCGCCAAATGTGCCCGTATACACGGTGGCCGAGATTCCCGACCTGGCCACATATCGTCGTGTCGAGTCCTCCAAAACGGCCCACTGCCCACCGTTGAAGCTCTGCCACTGCGGGGCAACATTCACGTAGTTGAAGCTACTCCTCTGCTGGCTGGCAAAGATCAGATCCGCCTTGGCCGCCAGGTGGCCGCGGGCCAGGAACAGACCGGCCTTGACATCGATGAGACCCGGCGCTGCCGTTAACAATTTCTCCTGGCTCTTGTGCGAATAAATCCTGGCCATGTCAAAGCCCGTAAAATGGCCGGCGGTGCTGAACTTCAGGCGCTTAACGTTCTTTTGGAAATGCACATTGGCGGGAGTCATTTGGTGGCGGGCGTAGTGGGTGCGCAGGTGATCGGGGTCGTGGCAGAGCTCCATGGTGGCCACAAATCTGCCATCTCCAATGTCGTAGCCCACGCGATACTGGAACGAGGTGGCGTCCTTCCCGCAGCGCCTGTCCAATTGCTCCACGGTGTAGGGAATGGAGTGGCTGCAGACAAAGTCGCGGAATTTGATTTTCGCCCCCGACCACTCAAAGATGGTGTCCTGCACACACTTCACGCGAATGGAGCGCAGTTCGGCATCCAAGGACTCCCCGTTCGCGGGGGCGAATGGCTGGCTGCAGTGCAACTCGATGATGGCACCGCGGGGAACCTCCAGCTGTCCATCATCGTTGGGCAGCCAGTAGAGATCCGTGCCGGGGCGGAGGTAGAGGGGCTGCACCTTGTCCGCGGGCGGGAGGTCCTTTTGCATGTCCACTCTGCAGGGGGCACCTGAAATCGGGAGAGAGTGTTTAGGAGTTTAGGTGTGGCTGCACTTCACTCGCACACTTGTTAGCTTCATTATCTAACTACACTTGCTAACTGAATGCTTCCGAAAGTTAAAAAGTTGCTGGCACACTTTATAACTTTCTTGTTTAAACAAGAAAGGAAGCTAGCTTCGGCGAACCGAAGTTTATATACCCTGGCAATCATCACAAATGTCGAGCAAAATGTATTAAGCTATATGATATCGTCGTCCGAACTTTATGAATATTAATTAAATTATCAAAGAAAGAAATCACTTCTAGAGATATGCTACTTCAAAATCTGATTGAAATTAGAAAATTTATGGACTTCGAACTGGTGAAATTTGGTCAATTTTCAGCAAACCCATATTTTGGAAATTGAAAAAATCGGCCAAAAAATCAAAAATGACCTAATTATGCAGTTTGTTATAGAATAGAATATGTATAAAAATATTATCAAAAAAAGCAATGCCTTTAAAACCAATGTGTAACTTAAGTTTCAAGCTTTGGAATATTTGAACAGGTGTTTATTGTTATGAACTCTTTCGTGGAATTTTAATTCCAACACAAAAATACTCAGCAGTCTTTTATGCAATTTGTAAAATGTAAAACCTTAAATTAGTGAAAGCAAAATTGGTTCTCTTAAAGAAGAGCTCTTTGAATACAAATCTTATTGGCTTGCGCATCCACTTACCTCGCTCGATCGCGGTTCCATCGATTTGCAGTCCGTCGAGATCTTTGATGATCTGACCCACATCTGGAATGGTGATCGGCTCACGTGCCCGAATCTCTCTCAGAATAACGATCGCCAAAACCAGACCGACGAACTGAAGTCGCACCATTAGCTTCATTGTTCTCGATACTCGACCGCAGAGTTTGCTATCTAACCGCCGACTGAATAATTTGTTTGGTGAACAGGTGTTTTATATTCTCATTCGGAACTCTCGACATCCACATTTCTCTTTTTCTCTTGGCAGCGTCAAGCTGTCTGCCTTCTCTTTCCATTTAGCAAACAGTTTGTTGATTTTTGTTGTGACCTCTCAGCGAGAATGAAGCGATGATAATATTATTGACATTTTGTTGCTGTTGTATAATTATGGATTTATTTACTTTTGTTCTGTAAAAGTTCTTCCGAATTTCTTTGTATAACTATTTAGGTCAAGGTTGCACAAAGTTCTTTGTCTGTAGTGGAACTTTCTTTGCGAGGTGTTAATAAAAAGCACCCAGTCCTTCTTTTTAAACTGATCATACAAACAGCTTCAATATACAGTACGATCACATCATTAATTCATTTTGACATTTACTTTATTCCATTATATCTGGCTTGATCTTTTGTTGCATTGACCTTTATATATAAACAATGTCGTTTAAAATTGTGATTCACAAATAACTTTTAACTAATAACAACAAACAAATAACCAAAACTTCACGTTTCATTAGGGTAATTACATTAAAAGATTTAAATAAATAGTTTTAGTGTCAATTTAATTTTGGGGCGTACAAATTTCTAACCATATGAATTGTAATCGTTGTAATTGTTATTATTGCCATTATTATTATTTCCATTATTATTATTGTTGTTGTTATAGTCATAGTTTGGTCGCGCAGTTGTATACGTGTTGTAGGGATTATAGTTGCTATATGTCGGATAGGCGCCATTTGCTCCGTAATATGGATTGGAATTAACTCCCGTTCCCGTTGCAGCTCCGATTCCCATTGGAAGGATTACTAGGGGTTCCACAATAATGCTAGTTCCACCCACCCCACCTCCTCCTATCGGAATTCCCGGACCACCTTGGGGAATCATTGGCATCATGGGATTGGGACCTGGAATCGGTCTTCCCATCGGCATTGGCTGTCCCATATACGGTGGGTAATAGCCTCGTCCTGGAGCGGGAATATTCATCGGAATAGGACCGGAAACCGGCATTGATCCTGGTATCGGCATTGGTACAGGCATTGGTCCTATGGGAATCTGTCTAACCGATCGTTTATTTAATGGTTGTTTAATGGCTGTTTCACGTCCTTTTTCGCGGTCCGAATTTATTTCTTCCAAAGAAGCTAGCAAGATGACAAAATAAATTCAAAGAAAATATATTTTGGTGCAAAAGAGAAGTAATTGAAAAGTTGGCAAACTAAGTTTAAAGCTTCCGATATTGTCTTTTAACAAACTTGAACTCTTTATGTAGAAAAGGCTTTTGCCTTAAGATGATCCGTCCGAAAATGGTAAATTAATATTATAATAATATGACCTGTAGTTGGGCAAATAAGGGCTGTAAAATGAGTTAGGTGGGTTATCAGTAGAACCCCCAAAAATGATGGATAGGACATCCCTACTGAGAAAAAAAGTTTGGAATTAGGTGGGTTTCCTTGTCCTGGCATATTGGCATATTGATACTGATACGGATATTGTGGATTGGGTCGAGGTTGAGGTTGAGGTTGTGGTTGAATCACATATTGCGGAACAGCTTGACGCGGCTGCTGAATTGGATACGGACGAGGTGGTAGATAAACAGGTGGCATTGGACCAGGAACTCTCACAGGCTGAACTGACATTTGTGGCGATCGCCGAAAGCGGAACCCATCTGGTGGATACAAAAAAAAAACGAACAATTTATCATGAATAAAAGTATACAGCAGTTTTATTATTTTATAACTAACTTTTAAGCACAAACAGATTCCTTTTGTAATGTAAAAAGTAGGTCTACAAAATTAATTTTAAACATGAAACTATCAATCTGTATGCTAGCTTAAGTATTTTAAATATTTTCTAACGAGGACACTCTGTAATAAAGAGTATATCAATCTTCTAACTCCTTTATTAAAGCTTGATAATTTATTTTATATAATATTTTATTTATAATATATTTAATTTTCAGCCAGCCAATGTGAGGTATATTAAATAGTTATTAGTCGCAGAGGGGTTGGCTGATCTAGCGAGGGGGTATCCATATTGTCCATAGGGACTTGATCGCACTCTTGGAAAGCAATTATAGTAGCAAGGCGGAGTGGGGGGAACTAATTTTGGCACGTTGGCCGATCGTGGCTGTGGATAGGATGGTAATCCCGCTCTAGAACTCGGAGCATATCCTGGATAGTTGCATGCATACGGATAGAGCGGACTGACAGTGCAGGGTGAACTTTGACCCCTATTAAGCCAAGGATTCAGCTGTTGTGGTTGTTGAGAACCATCCTGAACAATAACCAAAACATTAGCTTGAGTTTGTCCTTCGTGTGTGGCAAATTTAGCTGGATCGCTGAAGTCTGTTAGCAGCTCAAAGTCATTATCCCTATAAGTCCGATTGCGGTTTGTGAAGGTGCTGGGAATGATGATACTACTGCGGGTGTTGGCGATGGTCAGTGTGGTGTCGATGGAGAAATCGCTGGCCAGCTGATCTGAAATGGATCAGTTAAGAGAGCCAGATTTCAGTGGTGATGATCGGTGAAATTGGTTTCAATTATTATTGGTAACGAACCTGCTTTGCATTCCGGATAAGTTCCACATTTCTCTCCTTCTCGTTGATCGGGATCGTTGCAGGAAAGTCTGGACATAATGCACTTTTTACCCGACACACAGGCTATATCATCACAAGTCAGACCGAATTCTTCAAGGTTTGTTTGGAATTATTTAGAATTTCTCTTTTATCCTGATTCATAAACTTACTTCTGTATGCTTGCGCAAAAACTGTTGTGGCTAATAGCAGATAAAATCCAAAAATTGTATTCATTTTGATCCGATTTCGTTTAAAATTGTGAAGTAACTAAACTCTGTATGCAAAAAGCCCTCAAATTTATACCAAAATTCACGCTTGAAAAACTTTTATAATTGTTATTTGCTAAAATAAATTACCAAAATATAAACATTAGTATGCCAACTCTTTCTGACTTCAATAAAATATCATAAAATAATATCAATTAAAAGTTATGGGTAATTTGTCATAAGTATTTAAGACTCATCGTATATTTCAACATTCAATCTTTATTTAATTAGTTTTTTGGCTTTATAAAACATGTACAAGTTCTTTTAACTAAACAAAGTTCAAGGAATAAATAGACATGGAATAATAAAGCAAAGTACGTAACTGCTATCCTTGATATAACTGATTAATTGATAAAAATCAACTGATTAACACGTATTTGAAATCAAAACAGTTGTAGGCCCTTGAATGATTATTCAGCAAATATAAATCTTGACTTGCGTGTGTAGCTCTATCTTTCATTTGTTTGGCCGCTAAGAAATCCATTATAATCATTAACCAGGCGTATTCCTCATACGCTTTGGGACATTTGCGGTGCGATAAGATAAACAATAGAAACCGCACAAGTAAGACAAGGTAATTCCTTTGCGTCGATAAGTAATGCGAAAGTCACTGCCATGGGGACTTTGAATTGGGCCAAGGGATTGCCGCTCGGGGAAAGCCAGAGAAAATTCACCGGCAGTGGAAAACGTGCCGCACGTGAGCAAATATCACAATGGCTGGGTAAATAAATAGCTGTGTGCCGGCCATAAACGATAACGCCATGCGTTTGATAACCTGACTCTTATCAATATGTCCAACATGCAATAAAGTCCAAAAAGAACAAAAACGAAACGTGATTTCTCTGTTTTATGACCCATAACAACTAAATTTAAACGTGAGCTCTTGGCCTTTCCTGCCAGAACTGCCAAGAAAAAACAACTCCAAGATTTGGTAACATTTTTATTGGTTTTAAATTAAGAAATTCGGTATGTTTGGTTATTCGTTTATCTACGAAACTAAGTCTTAAATGCCCAGCACTCCCTTAACCTGTAAATCATCCAATGGCAGGTCTTTCACCACAGAAGTAAAGTCTTCCACAGTGCAAGCATAGGAATAGCCCTTCTTCAGGTCCTCCTTGGTCCAACTGACCCAAGTTAGTTGATTGCCAATATCCTCGCAGACAATATATTCCCGCTTAATTTGCTCTAAATCCACATGGGGATTATTTACGCCAATTAGAACGATACCTTTTTGGCTCTCGCGATCGACAACCACGCGGAAGTACAACTTCGGCACTGGAATCAAACCATTATTGTTTTCGTCGAAGTCCAGGTAAAGCTCCCTTTCGGTGCCATTCACATCGGGCAGGGTGGATACTCCCCAAGTGCCCGTATAGCAATCTGCGGTGATGTTTTCATCGGCCACGAACTTCCTTACACTATCCTCAACTCGTTCCCAGTTTCCACCATTGAAGGTCTGCCACTGGGGAGCCGCATTCACAAAGAAGAACGTCGCCTGTTGCTCAGCTCCGAAGACAAAGTCGGTTTTGGCCGAAAGGTGACCCCGAGCCAGGTAGACATTACCACTTATGTTGAAGTAGGGCGAGGCATCCATGCCCAGGATCTCCGAAACGGTGATATTCTGCCTGACTTGAGTATACAGGGTATTCACATCCTTGCCTCCGTAAAAGTCGCCAGGAATGAAGGTTGGCCGGGATACGGATCGCTGGTATTGGGCACTTCCCGGATGGAGGACATGATGCACATAGCGGGTGACCTCACTCGGTTCATCGTGGCACACATCGAAAGTCTGCAGGAAGTCATCGAAGGAAGTGGCAGAGAGCTGGAATCCAACTTCCAGGAGATCTGTTCCCCCGTTGCAAGGACGATTGGTCCTTCGAGCCGAATAAGTTGGCCAGGAGTTGCAGACAAAGTCCTGCAGCTGATAGATACTTCCCATGGCAAGGAAACTCTGTTGTTGCCAGCAAGTGGAATTCACGAAGCTATAACCAGCGAATAATCCGGTTAAGGGTTTGATGCAGTGGAACTCCAAGGATTCTCCGTGCTTCAACTGAACTATTCCTTCGTGGTTTGGCTCCAAATATCTCGCATGACCCAGTTCGTTTCTTATAACGTATAAGGGTGCCGGATCCTTAAGATCTCCATTAACTTGGAAGCTGCAAAGTTCGTTTTCCAGGGGCATAGAACTCACGCCAAGTATTCCCGTGGTCTCCAGTTGATCCGTGGGCAGGTCCTTCACCACCTGGATGAAGTCCTCCACAGAACAGGCATACGAGTAGCCCTTCTGCAGGTCCGTTTTATCCCAGTCCACCCAATCCAACTGAGCACCCACATCCTCACAGAAAACGTAGTCCTGCAGGATTTCCGCCAGAGTAATGTGAGGATTGTTCACCACTATAAGAACCACACCCTTGCGACTCTCCTGATCAATGACAATCTTATATAGTATCTTGGGCACTGGTAGTTGTTTCGTCTCGGCATTCAGATACAGATCGGTCTGCACTCCTTGGGAATTGGGAAGTGTCGAAACACCATAGCTGCCGGCATAGACACTCACGTTGAGTGCCTCGTCGGCCACGAACTGCCGCAAACTGGATTCCACTGCCAGCCAATTGCCAATATTGGTGCTTCTCCATTGCGGAACGGCATTCACATAAAAGTGGGTGGCTCTCTGAGCGGAACTGTGAATAAAATCAAGGCGAGTGGCCAGTTGACCTCGGGTCAAGTAGAGATCCTTGGTGCTGTCGAAATACTGACTGGCATCCAATCCCAGAGCTGAATTGAATGCCTCCAGCTGATGGGTTTGACCATACAGAACGTTGACATCTTCGCCAGTGTAGAAATCACCGCGTAGATAACCAGGTTGAGCAACTCCCCGCTGATAAGCCAAATTGGCAGGTGTTAGTTCATATCGAGCGTACCTTGAAATCTGCTCTTCTTGATTGTAGCAAAGTTCCACATGCGAAAGGAAACCGGCTGCCACATTGAATCCAATGTGCACCAAAGCCGTGCCACCTTCGCAGGACTCCCCGGATCTCTCTGCGACGTAAGTTGGCCAACTCTGGCAGACGAATCCTCGAATACTCAACTGTTGACCCTCGGCCTCGTACAACTGATCACCAACACAACGAGCTGTTACAGCGGTGTACCTGTTGAAGGGAGAAACCAGAGCTCCAGTGCAATGCAGATCGATGGAGGATCCTTCTTCCACGGTATAGGTTCCATTCTCGTCGGGAAGAAGCCAGCTGAGAGCTCCTTGAGGGGTTAAAAGTGGAGCAGGGTCCTTGAGATCTCCATTTATGCTGAACTTGCAGGGGTTTCCAATTGGAGAAGGCGATGTAACGGGGGGAATTGAAGTTGAAGACGAGGAAGATGATGAAGCGGGTTCAACTGTAGTGGAACTAGGTTCCTCAGTTGTTGAAGAAGTTGTTGAACTCGGTTCCACAGTTGTTGAAGAAGTTGTTGAACTCGGTTCCACAGTTGTTGTAACCGTAGAAGAGCTTTCTTCCGTTGTGGGTTGAGTTGTGGAAGAAGGTGGTTCAGTGGTGGTTGAAGCAGTAGATGAACTTGGTTCTTCGGTTGTTGAACTTGGCCCCTCAGTAGTTGTTGTACTAGGAGGTTCAGTAGTAGTTACGTCATCCAATCCCAGAACTCCATTTGTTTGCAGATCCTCCAGTGGCAAGTCCTTGACCACTTCAATGAAATCCTCCACAGTGCAAGCATAGGAATAACCGGCATGCAGATCTGTCTTGAGCCAAGTCACCCAACTAAGCTGGTTCCCAATGTCCCTGCACAGAACGAAATCCTTCAGAATTTGCTCCAGAGTCAAGTAAGGATTGTTAATGCCGACAAGCACGATGCCTTCACGAGTCGCCCGATCGATAACCACACGGAAATACAAAGCAGGCACGGGGATCAAGCCATTGTTGTTCTCATCGAAGTCCAGATACAGCTCCCTTTCGATCCCATCCACATCGGGCAGGGTGGAAACACCCCAAGTGCCAGTATAACAATCAGTGGTGAGATTGCGATCGGCCACGAACTTCCGGACACTCGTCTCCACTTTCTCCCAGTTGCCGCCATTGAAGGTTTGCCACTGCGGTGCCACATTGATGTACAGGAAAGTAGAGTGCTGAGCTGCTCCGAAAATCTGATCCGTTTTGGCGATCATGTGACCCCGAGACAGAATACGATCATCACTGTAGTTGAAATAGGGCGAGGCATCCAGTCCGAGGATCCCACTAATGGTGATGTTCTGCTGCACTTGGGTGTACTTATTGTTCACATCCTTGCCATTATAGAAATCAAGTTCTATAAAACTGGGTCTTGCTACTCCATGCTGATAATCGTAGCTCGAGGGATAGAGAACATGGTGAACGTAACGCGTTGCTTCCGCCTCGGCATCGTGACAAAGTTCGTAGGACTGCAGGAATCCACCATCTTCCACCTCGAATCCCACCTGGACGAGATCGGTGCCTCCGTTGCAATCTTTGCCAGTTCGAAGGGCCGCGAAAAGGGGCCAACTTGTGCAGGAGAAATCAGCAAACGAGTAGATGAGGTCATCAACCAGGAAGTACTTGTTCTGCAGACACGTGGCCGTCACCTGCGATCGATTCGCAAACGGGGCTGCAAATCCCACTCCCGGGCAGAACATATCCAAAAGTTCGCCATTAACCAAACGCACTGTGTCCGTGGGATCCGGCACCACAATTTCATAAGAGTTGTGTCGCGAAAAAACGGGAGCGGGATCGCTGAGGTCACCGTTCACTTTGAACTCACAGTCACCGCGCACTATGACACCTTCATCGCCTTCGGCGAAGGATTCTGGCAGGATTCTCGGCAGCCTACCGAATACTTTTCCCACATTGCCGGCGACCAGCAGCGCCAGGATTAAAATCGAGCAGCGATTGCTCCACATCGCGAGGAATTTGTGCATGCAATGCCAAATGTCGGACAGGCGTAGTGCCACCTTATATAGCCACACTTATCGCACAGATAACGTTATTTTAGGGCGACCCGATTGTAAATGCGGCCGTAAATATCTCCGTGTTATGAACCGAACACAAACGCAATCAATGCTAAGCTGTCGATAAGCGCAACCACTTCTGAAATCCACTTCAATTCACAGCCTGATCGCATCTGAACTAATCGCCTTTCGTTAATTCTCACACGTAATTAGGATTGTGGATCAAATCGATTTTAGCGAAGGAGTAGCTACAATTTTAATTAACGTCATTCGCAGACGACGACGACTTGGCGAACTTTACCATGTTATCACAGAAAGTTTTTCTAGTGAAAAAGTACTTTCTCAGCAATTAGAAATAGTAAACGATAAGGCACCATTCATAAAACTATAAAATTAAAAATATTACTCAGGCATAATAAGCCATAATCTATTAACCATAAACCTAATTGCAAACAGTTTTCAATTGCAAGTTGTATTTATACTACTATTATCTTATAATTGTTTATTTGAGTTGGCAGGCGTTAAAATTTTAAAACGTGATGCATTTTTTTGTTAATTAAAAGGAAAACATGTTGAATTTGGTGAAACTTTTTATAAAACCCATTACCAACAAACTAACTGACCCATTAGCGATTTTTAATTGATTGATGGATCCAACGCCAAACAAACATCTAATTAATTTACTTATTTAGTTAGAGCAGAATTTGATATCGAAAGCAAATGTTTGCCGAAAGAGTCAGAGGCCAACTAAATAAAATGCACTCAATCAACATCAACGACAGACCAAGACCGGCAACATTCATATTGACCAAATCAAATAAATGTTGGGTCGACTGATGGCCACTGCCGAGTGGTCGGATATGCTATATACATATAGACATGGCCACTGACTAATTTGCAGTACTGTTCGTGCGTGTGAATTTTGGCAATTGAATGATGCTTCCTCTCGTCGCAATTCCTTTTGGCCACAGGATGTCTGTGCTCTGGAAACGAACAAAAACCTGCATGTAAAACAAATCATTAGGTAATTGAATTTGGTTTAGGAAAAATACAATTTATTCGCATTCGCAGCTGACAGCTGCTACGCACAGAAGGCCTGCCAATAAAATGCAGTATATATACTACAAATGTCATATGAATTGAATAGAAATGTTGCCATCAAATTATGTATAAGAGAAATATTAGACAAAGTAAATAGAAAATAAAATAAAAGTCATGAAGAAGTTGAGCATTTAACACTCTTAAGTAAAGAATTAAAAAAAATAGTACTACATAACAAATTGAATACATTTTTTAAAGAAAAGCAAAAGGAATATTAAGGGTAAACAATAATTTAATGGAAATCTTCTTATTGTACAAATTTGTAGATTTCATCATTGTCACAAGCCTTTAAAGCTGCGCACAAAGCTATCGCGGTTATTTATCAGCCTCCATTCGGCATATGCACAATGACAATATCGTGTAATTGTCATAATTTCAAATATGCAAATTTGCAGGGACTTTTTTCTGGCATGGACATGCCAACAAGCGACTCGCATTAATCAATTACAATGTTGGGCTAGGTGCTAGTTTGGCGCATGAACGTGACAATTCGGGCATAAATCCTGATTTTCAATAATTTATGGCAACTAATGGAAAACACATGGCGTATGCGCAATGTTAGATGTGCTCACCTTGCAGCCGGCAAAATTGCAATTAAAGAGATGGCTGCTGCGCTGCGTTGGGTGGTGGCGAAAAGGGGTGCTGCGAGATACGAGCATCTGGCAATGTTAATTATAATTTTCCATTTACACTTCTTTTCAATTTCCCTCGCTCAGGGTGCTCAGCTCAATTAAAAGTGCATTAAGCTACGCTCAGCCAGACACAAGGTTAAGGCAGCCAGCCAAGCCAGCAGATTGCTCTCGAAAGGATTTTTATTCGCCTGATTGCAGTTACTTAATGAAAGTGCATAATTCGACAGGGTCACTGCAGTCAAGGCTGTTGATGTTGAGAGTGGGGGTTTTCTTGAAAGGCCCCTTGAAAATGAAAACATTGATTTTTAGAGGCTGCAGTTATCAGAATCAGAATCAAATGTAGAAAACCAGAAGGTTTTAATACAAACAAAACTATTATTATTATTTGTAATTGGAGGAGAACGATTTTTGTACCTAATATTTTTTTGATTATCTATAAGACACTTTATTCTCAATATTGGAGTAATAAAATTGTTTTTTATTAAACAAAAACTTATTCTGAATTAAAAAAATTAGTTTCAAAAGCCAAGTTTTCCGCAAATATAATAATTTCCCACAAATATGTGAAATCTACATTTTGCACTAAAATTGTTTACGCTTTTTCAAAGTTAAGCCTTGGGATTCATAAGAAGTTTAATCCATAAAAATCGGTTGAAATCTTTAAGCAAAAGCTGTTGGTAAACGGACAAACATGCTTGTTTTATGCCACCTCACCGTTCTTTTTTTACTTTTTTTTTGCTCTCCGAAACGGAAAAGTTTCTTGCATGAAATTTCGCAGAGTACGCATACGCCGTGTGGCCCAAAGCCGATGCGGCATTGAATAAATGAAGACGAGTGCAAGCGACGGCAATGAAGCTGGTCAAAACGAAGCTGCCACTGGCAATGGCGGAAAGTGGATAGCGGATAGTAGATGGTGGAAGGCGGAAGGTGGAAGGTGGAGGAAGGGGGTGTTGCCAGCCATCGTCCAAAACAACCAAAACAACAACAGAGGCGCAAACAACCAGGCGGCTCTCAAGTGCAGAACGCCAAACAAGAGCCGCCAACTGCAAAAGACAGCGAACAGTGAAAAAAGCGCAACCAAGGCATTTTTTAAGCGCATTTCTCTTTTCTTTTTTTTTTTTTTTTGTGTGTATGCTGGGCCATATTTAAATTGATATGCCTGAGATTTTTTGTTCGCTGCGGTTTTGCCCTCCGCTGAACGCAAGGAAAGTTTCGCAGTTTTCCAGCCGTCCCTTCGCGGAAACATTTTAATTTAAATGTTGAAACGTGACAATGGCGTCGAGTCTGAGACTGTGGATATGAGGTTGTCTCATGTGTCGCGCTGTCAGTCAAATTTAACCATATACCCTATGAAAGCCAAGCCAGTGAAGCGCACAGACTTAAAGTCCCTGAGCGTTGCTAAAGATGTTGGCCTAAAAGTTATTATATGCAAAATAAGGAGTTTTGCAGCGTGGATTTTTTGCTTTCATATGCAAATATTATAAAGTTCTTGACGCAAATTATTTTAAGCAACCTGAACATAACAAGTAGGTTTTCAAGATATTTAACAGATATGAAGTTCATTTGAAATGCAATCAAATTGAAATTGCTGGCTGGCTGCAGGGTATTCAGACGATTGGGGTTCTGTTGTCCATGTTTTTGGGCCCCGTGGTCAAAACCCTCGATGTTGTTGAGGATTACCAAGTGGATTACCAGCAATATCCAAAGGGGTCCTTCCCGGCACTCAGTTGACAAACGCGAAGGGGAAAAAAGGCTGAAACGCTGTTAAATTATGCCCGCTCAAAAAGAGTTGAATGACGCGAGGGGACATGGTATGTGGAGACACAATGGGGGGTAGGATGGGTATTGGGATGGGGAAAGGATGGGGTAACAGCGAAGAGCCTGTGGTTACCACAGCTCAAGTGCCAATTAATAAGTTTGCCTTTGGTATGAATGAATGGCAACCCTTGCGGGGAGCCCTCGTCAACCCGTCTGATTGCCGCTGAAGAGTTTGGGACTCGGTATTCGCCGCCAAAAAGGGTGGTGGTCAGCGTTCTCTGCATGAATTATTCAAAGAAAAGGATATTAAAAGCACACAGATCCACACACATCTACATGCGTGTACACATGCACTCGCTCTGTATCCTTTTTATGGGCCCAATCCACTTGACGCTCCAGCGGACGAGGATGCGCCTGAGTAATTGGAAGTTTTTACTGCTGCCTCGTTTGCTTCAATTTCGCGTTCTGACTCTGACTCGGCTTTTTTTCTGCGCCGGGCATTCCCCATCATTGATGAAGCAAATTTTAATGAATAATGTGCGGACACACGCGTTGTGATAAAATATTTACGACCCCTTCATCGGCACTTTTGACCAAGGGAATATTTCGGGTGACTCAGTGGAGGGAATATTACTTGAGGAAGTACGAAACTTATATTTCTTTTTTATTTAATTAAAATTTCAGTAGAGAAATCGTCAATCGAGTTAAGTAAATAATATAAGAGAACTTAATTGTCCTAGAAAATAATATTAAAGTGCATAAAATACATACAACTTTAATATGATCCATTAATTTCATAGTTTATTTTATTTATGAATCAATGTCATAAATCATTTTTCATACACCATTTCAGAATAAACGATGCAGCTCACATTACGGCTCAATAATTTAACCATTGTATTTTCTTATTAATGCATTTCATTAAGAGTCCGTTCTGGATAATTCAATTTATCGGAAGCTCGCGCTCATTTTTATTCAGTATTCCGAAATACAGCCCTTCTTTTGTTTCCTTTCGCTCGATAAGGATTCTTGAGAATTTTCATTCTTCGTTTTCGCATTTCAATTAGCATATCGTTGGTGAAGTGCACTTATATACATACCTACATATAATGCCCGAAAAAATAATAATAAATAATGTAGCGTGGCCCCGCTGAATAAAATGAGAACAAAGTGCCAGTAATATCAGAATTTTCTCGAGCGCATTGTTGCCATTGTTTCGTTGACTGTTGTCTGTTTTTCTTTCACTTCAGCTGAGCTTGTTTCACTTTCCGGCTCTGCCCGTGGGTCTCTGGGTCTACAGGATTCTGGGCAATGTTTCTGCTTCTGTTTTCTGGACCAGGTTTCGCAGCAGTTCTGGCCGTAGCAACATTGTCTGTCTGTTGATTTTCAGTTGGCCATGTTCCACTGCACTTGCACTTGTTGTTCGCCGGCAAATTGTTGTTGTTTCTGCTGCAGTTGCTATCTGCTGTTCCAGCTCCTCCCTCCAGCGTTTAATTCAATGTAAACGTGCTAAAGACCGTTCTGGCCTGGGAAACAACAAATGTTTAAATTGTAGCAAACAAGGCGAGATAGTGTTGCAGCCTTTTGTTCGCCGAGCCGAAGTGGAAACAATGCAACAGTTGCAGGCATCATCAGATGCAATGTCACCATTATATTGAGTTCTCACATGAATGTTGCATACATCGCGGCTCGTCAAACTTTGTATCGATTCGAACAGCAGATACCCAACTGTACCAATTAAATTATTAATAATAAATTAATACTTTAAAATTATAAAATAATTTTTACAAAATGTATTGTGTGTTATGGTTTTTTTGTTATCATAAACAAAGTTATCAAATTTAAAAATTTCAAATTTTCCTAGCTTTCCATTTTATTTTTGCATAACTTCATCATATTCGGATTCTCCATAAAGTTTTACCCATTTTCCTTTATTATCCATTACAAATCTTTTCTGCCTAATTTGTCTAATCTATACCTTAATAATATTAGGCCAAACAACAAGTTTCTGACTCGAAGCTTTACCTTTGCAAAAGCTTTTTGTTCGACTACTTCCCACAATTAGCCTACATGCTCCCTGGCTTAGCCTTGAACTTGTATCGCTTTAGATATTCTTAGCCATTAATTATTTATGAGTTTTGGTGGCTAACACACATGCCGAGGGCACCGATAAGAATTTTCCCCATAAATTATGTTGCTGCCAAAACACGAAAGGTCATTCAATGATAGAGGCCAAACTTTTGGCTAAGTAGTATGGTTGAATGGCTAAAAGTTTTAAGGTTGAACGGTTCTTAACTCAATTCACCCCAAAGGTGCATATGAATTCGTGATATATTTGGGGACTTGTACACAGAAAGAGGTCTAAGATAATAAATTAAACTTGCATGCAGTTTAAGAAATTTTATAAATTTAAACAACCGCGAAATTATTTTTGGAAACCACCTAATTAAGTCTGAGAGTCTATATGCTGGTAATTTGTTATTTACTCCATGTCTAGTCTGATGAAAAATATGCCAAGCAAGCAAACTCAAACAGAACATTCTGTTGGGTTGAAAAAGTTTTGGCGAAGAACAACATCATTAAATCAATATTAAATGAGCAAAGTTTCGAATTTAAATTTCATCAGCCTTGAAGTTAACTAAATGATCACAACTCATATGCGACGGGTGAACCGGAGGGCAAGACTTTTTACAACTTGGCCAAACTTCAGCGGGTGCCGGGTGCTTCGCAACTAAATTAAGTTACCATGGCCCAAGTGAGTACTTGACAAAAAAGTTTTGCTCTGCACTACACGCTTGTCCTGCGTAACTCAGGATATTAATTGAGGGTCAAGTCGTATGCAAAAGAAACGAAGAGGTCGAAAAGTTTTTTGAAAAAGCCTTTAAATAAGAGATACTTTTAAAAACAGGGTTGAATTAAAGTTTAAGGCATTTCAACAAAACTTAATTTGCCAGAAAGTAAATATTTATTATTATTTGAATAATCAGAATCTATTCAAAAGTATATATATGGATAACTACCCCTCCTTTTTTACCTTTTCAAAATATCTTAAAGTTTTGTCCTTACCAAATGATCCCTGCTGTCACGCTTAATAGCATTATTTTCACAACAGACTATCAATTACTTTAAGAAAATAATTAAAGGTCCGTGACATTTTTCCGATTTTCGCCAGTCTCACACATCTTGGGCGGGTTCAATAACAAGCCGGCGGCTCAATTACAGCTCGAGCCTTACAAAAAAAAAAAAAAATAAAGAAAAAAAGGGCGACCAGGCCGTTGACGTTGGGTGAAAACCAGTAAGGCAGCAGCGGCAACTGATCAATTATTCAAACAGCATCGAACTGGGTCATGTCGAACAGCTTGAGGCTGGGGCAGCCACCCCAGAAAAGTGCCGAGGGACTCGTCGGGGTCTCAGGGAATGAAATTCTGCTGATTGAATTGAATTTGGCCAAGGTCGGAATGATTTTGGGATTTCGTATTCCACTGTAATTAAATTTTCCTCCCAAAATCCTTGCCTCAAAAATATTCGCACGGCTTTGGGCCAAACAATTAAGAGGCCGAATTCTTGCTGTGAGACAGCAGACTGGACAGGCGAATAAATGGAGCGAACTGCCTCAATGGCAAATTAAATAACGCGCCTAAAGTTTGTACAATTGATGCGATTTCACGCAACACAGCTCCCGAGGGGTTGTCCGAACCCCTCAAAAATAAAGCGTAAAGAAGGAAAATAGAAAATTCTCTAAAGAGAAAAAAAAACTTTGTGCCGCCACGACACGATAACATTGAATGAAAATTGAAAGCGAAGCCCGCAATGCCAGCAAAATAAAAAGAAAAGCAAATTTGAACAAAAAAATAAAGGAAAAGGCAAAACCGTGTACGAAAATATTTGGTAAACGCTGAAATTAAATGAACCGAAACTGGAAAAGAAAATAATCCGAAATAGACAAACCAGGGAAAAATCAGAATTGAAATGAAAAATCCATGAATACTCGTCGTTGTCCAGACGAAATTGATTAAATCGATTTCTGCCAATGATACTCAAAATAAATTCGTCAAAAGTACTTTAACTTTAATTAAATTGAATAAAATGATTACCTTTAAAACTAAATTAACAAACAGGCAGACGAAATGTTTTCCAAACATTATTATCAAAACAAAGTTAATTTATTTGCTTAAAACTGTTTTAGAGGTTTGACTAATATTATTTAAAACAAATGAATATAAAATAGAATTTCATATATTTACTTTAAATTGCGGAACAAATTCAGCATTCTTCAGGTCGCACTCAACAAATACAACAAAGCAAAAAAGCCAAAAACGAAAGCCTAGTTTGGAAAATAATAGCAAAGCAAATAAAAGGAGAGTGGAAAAAGGCCCCGGGAGGTGGGTACGTTGATGCGTTAAATTTAAACAAATAAACAGCAGCAGACCCAAATAAAAATCGTTTGCAGGCATTGCCCAAATTGACAAACACGAAAACCTGAGCCGCGCCAACTGTGTGTGAGTTTGAATGTGTGTGTGTGTTGTGTGTATGTTTGTGTATGTGTGTTCATAGAAGGTATACACACAGGCGGTGGTATATATAGAGCAGAACATAAAACGCGAAATGTGTGCTTCTGGGTCAAAGACACGGGCGGCTAAGCAAACAAACCGACTCACAGACAGATGTAATGGAACAGCCTAGACGAGGACTTGCATAATTTAAATGTGGATGTGCGGTTTGGTTAGCGCCTGGAGATGTGCCACACCCACACTAATGCATAAGGAGAAAATTCCTTTGAAATACAAAAAAAAGTGATTGAATTTATTTACATTTATATTAGGTTAAATAAATATTGTAATCACAAGTTTTTGTTTTATTTACAATTATTTTAAATTATTAATTATTATTTATTGTTTTTATTTTTTAAATTATAAATAACTATACTAAACTATAACTAAAATAACTATTTATTTACTAATTTTTAAATGAGATATTCTTAATAATAAACAATAAGTAATACATTTCGTTTTCAATGTGTATTTAAACAATTATATCGCTTAGAGTTCAATGACAATAAGATTAGATTTCTTTTTTAATAAAAGCTATTGCTAAAGCTTATTGGTTAAGCTATTTAATATACAAAATCTTAAAGCATTTATTTTCATATTTTATTTATTTTTCTCAGTGTGCGCATCAACACTAGTTGGCGAAAGGAAACAGCCACTCAAAGTGTTGTTGCGGGCACCAGCTGCCAGATCCTTGGGCTTAGAGCTTAGCCGAATCTCCCGCTCTTTTTATCTCTCTATGTCTGCGTGTTGATAATGAGCCATTCCACCAGCGTGGGTGTATGTGTGTGTGTGTGTGCGTGTGTGTTTGTGGGCAAGTGGGCGGATACTTATCGCATATGTGTTCTGTGTGGGCCGCAGGAATTTATAGCCTACTTTATGGCTTACTAATGAACTTTCAACTCCACGCCTGAAAAAGCAACTTTTCCGGGTTGCTCGGCGTCTATTATATATGTATAAGAATATCTGGGTAACCCACTAATGGATTTCATCCACTGCCTGACCTTGAATACTTTAAAGTTTCGGGGTGAATCGATTGGGAAAACAATTTGTAGGCAGGCAGGAAAGACGTTTATCTATCGTTGCTACCGGAACAGATCTAGTTTGAGTTTTTTTTGTTTTCTGCACAATTTTTCCCAAATTTTTTCAGTTGTCCAGCCTCCATAAATCGCTCAAACATGGCAAGCAAAGTAAAACAAATTGAAAGGGGAATGGGGCTTGGCGAACAAAAAAAAAAAAGAGAAATAGCAAACAAAACAAAGAACGAGAGAAATGGAAATGAAAAGCTCACAAAATGGAGTCGTAAAGCAAATGGAGCGGACACACATACACAGACGCTCGCTTTCCGTTAGCCTTTGCATGCATATGCACGCGTATTTATGATGCACCCGCCACGCCCACTAAAAGGGCGGACGCCCCAGGGGAATGAACAGATTTCATCGCACAACTCAGTCGAACTAACTTGAATTTTATTTTGAACAGTTGAAATTGTTCTCTGCAGTTCAGCTGGTAAAATTATCAAAGAAATACACATGAATATTAGTTTAGTACGAGAATAAAGCAACGTTTTTGCATATAAAACTGTTTAAAGTTCACATTTCACATTACGCATACGACATGTAGGCCAAGAACTTTGCACACCAAATTAAAAGAAAATATCTACCTATATATAATAGTACCTCAATTTTTTCCACTCTCAACTGATTTTGATCAACGTCCCATCTGCAATTATATTCACATCAATGTTGACAGGCGAAAGCTTAGAAAATATTCAGGCTCGTGCACTGCCTAAAGGAAAATAATTACATTTAATTAACAAATATTAAAAGAAAGAAAACAGTATGCACAAGCCAAAAAATAAATTAATTGAAGCTTGTCAAAGTTGAAGAGCCAGGCGCAGATAAAATTGTCGACTCATTAAAAGGCAATTTCTCTCCATTAGACATGGGCGGAACGCACAGGACATGCAGGACTAAATGGCAGCAAGGAGGAGGACTGAAAACACCAAGAATCAAGAATCGAGAATCGAAACAAAACGAAACGAAAGGCAAACAAGCAAAAGACAAACACTCATGGGCTCTGTTTCACTTTAGCCTACTGCTTTCTGCTCTCAAACCGAAAATCGATAGCGGGCAAATTTTTATTTATAGTCCTTAGAACCCCGTCCCTGTTTTTTTTTTTTTTTTTTTTTTTTTTTTTGTGTTTTGCTTCGCCCAAAGGCAAGTTCTGGCCAAGGGGCAAGCATTGGCCATTTCTGCTTTGGGCCCGAACTTGCCTCCGGACGGGTTTTTCATTTGACTTGGCTTGCAGTTCAAAGGCTCGCCGACTGCTTCTGATTCCATTTCGAGGTCACCACCATCACCACCATCGCCACACCAACCCAACCGCCTTGTCCTGTCAAGTGCCACTTAGACTCATGTGTGTGTGCGTGCGCTCCTTTCAGAGGTCCTTTCAATGGGGTATTTTCTATATTTTTTTAGCACGAGTGGGGCAAGAAAAATCGAGCATTAAGTCGATAACTGGGCGATTAGTTAAGTTTTTGTGTCGGTAGGCTGAAAGTTTGATGGCAGGACCGCCTCCTGTCAATATTCATTTATTACTTGTCGAATTTCGAAGTAAAGAAACACAAAACAGAAACTGTGGAGCAGTACTAAGACAAACTTTGCCGAACGAACTGTTGGTCAAAAGGAAAAATCTAAGTGGTTGGGGAATTCCGAAACAGACCAGAGGTTTTCCTTTCCTTTCAAGAAAATGAAAGAATTCCATTTCGATGCTAAAACGATTTAAATAAGCCAACGAAAAGTGTTGGGAAATCAATCACTAAAACATCACAAGGCTTTGGTTTCCACAACCGACCTCAAATAAATGTTACAAAAACATAAAAGCTTTGCTCCCTTGGCACTGAGCCGAATTTATACGCTTTACAAATCAAGCCAGCATGCGGCAATGAAAAATAAATAAATTCTCCTCCCTGGGCGGTCCCCAAAAGAGCTGCGCACTATTCGACTTGGGATGGTCCATATTCGGTTGGCCAACATGTAATACACTCAATTAGGCCAATTCCGTGGACCATATTTATGACCTCAAATATTTTTATGCCAAAAAAAAAAAAAAGAAACGTTGTCAAGAGGGAAAGCTGACCGCCATAAACTATAGGGGAGCAGCATTCTGGCAGCATTCGAAGGGCTATAAAAATCGAAGCCATATAAATGAGCCCGCAGAGCGGAAGTGGCAAAAGAAAATACTTGTAACTTTAGCCGGACAAATTCTGACTCCCGCTGCACTCGGGTGTCGTCCACTTGGACAAACTGATTAATTGCCACTTGACGAGATGGAAAAGAAGCTGTACAACAATGAGGAGGAAGCCCGCGAGTCCTGAGTCCCCTAATACCGAAATTCCCACGCTCCAGTTGCTGTCGACCTTTCTTTCGTCCACATTTTTTTTGCTCCTTTTTCCTATGCAAATTACAATTTTGTCGGCGGACCGCGCTTTGGTCGCTTTATGCTGGCAGCGACAAAAGTTGAAATAAATTTAATTATTTGTTGGACCCGCAATGCGGTAGCTTTTCCCCAGCACCATAGATTGGCATTCATTTTGTTGTCCTCTCCTCTCCTTTTTTTTTGTTGTTGGTGATTCTCGGTGGCTGTTGAGACTCGGATAAGCTGAGCTTAGGCAAAAAATAATGACAAATTAAAAAAAGTGTCACTTAAATAAGAACATAATCTAAGTGTATTTTCTAGAATATTTATAAGGCGATAAATTCGGGGTTGTTTATGGCTATTTTATTATAAAACATAAGTAAATAAAGCGTGAATTAATTTAAACAAAGCCTTAGATAGTTTTTACTTTTACTCACTCTGTAATATATTTCTTTATTTTTTTATTTCTTTATGGGGTGAAAATTCATTTAATAATTCTAAGCAAACATTACATAACGGAAGAAGTTTTGGTTGTTTTTAATTTATACTTTTCTATTTCATGTTTACAATTTAATATTTCATTTGACTAAAACCAATTAAATTTCATAAGATTTAGTCTCCCCAAAAACTCGTTTCCCAATGCCATCACATTTGGGTTAATCGAATTACGAAAACCCCTTAAATGCCACTGCAAATTGCGTAATGACAAATTTGATTTCCATTCAGCTCGTCCTTGGTCCTTCGAAAACATTGTCATTGTCCGACAACGGGCTTAATGTGATCCGCATAATGAGCAACTTGAACTGCATTTCCGCCGCAAAACTCATCGCTTTGAATGGCCAACTCATTTATATGGCTTAGGCAAAAGCGAATGGCCGTCGTGACAAATGACATGCAATTTTCAAGCCCAACAAAAATGCAATTAAAACGAGCAGTTAGCCAGAGGCCAAAGGATTCTTTACAAAAAAAAAAAAAACACACACACACACCAAAATGTGGGAGCAGCTTCAAAAGGACTTAAACAGTTTCGTTGCCCGGGCAAAAAGGTGGCCACAAAGCCATGTTAGAAACATGGCCCAAAGGGAGGGGAAAACTGAACTGCGACAGCACCAACATGTGGCTGCAGTTTTTCTTTTCTATTCTTTATTTTTTATTCGGCTTGGACAATGGCGTTGCCTGGATTTTCATGTCAGTCCAAAGCTGAGCCGCAAACAAAGCGTTGGGCAGGCGGGCAGACCAAGTGCGATAAATCCTCCAGAAACACAACACTCAAATACAAACAGGGTGGAGTCGGGCCACGAATCCAGCAAATATATATACATATACTTAAAAACACTTATAGAAAAAAAGAAAAAAAAACGGGTCGCCTATCCAATTTCGTGCAGTTTTTTCGCCAGCGGTTAAATTGTATTAAAAATCAATTTGCAGAGCCTTCATGGGAATTCGATTTTTCCTGACCGAAAATGCCTCAGGATCAATTGGATTTTCTGGGGAAAAGTTATTAAAGCGTTTCCATCTTTGCCACACATCGCAAAGAACCGATTAAAAATGTATTTACGAAAATGTATTTTTACAAAAATTATTTATTTATATTGGCACAGTATATTGATATTGAATTCCAAGGTTTAAAACAAAATAGTGGCTGGGTTGAAATTGTTACGAATAATGGAAATCCGAGAACTTTTACACGTGAGCAAATGAGCTAAAAAAAAAACAGGCACGTGATGTGGGCTTGCTATTTATGTGCAATGATTTAAATTAATTGCACAACATATTATCGAAAGCATGTATATGAAATCTGTTGTCACATTCAGTAAATATGTAATAGACATTACAATTTATATATAGATAAATTTTATCGTTGATGGAAATTGATAGCCATAGGCCACCGATAAAACCGCAAACAGAACCGCAAACAGGCCAAAAGACGAAGGCCCAGAACCACCTACTGAATTCACATCCCGCAGCTCCTCCTCCTTTTAACCCTCTCTGGATATCCTGGCCAGCATTTCAGCCCTTTGCCAGCGGATTGGCCAGCTCGCATGAACAATGCAAATTGAATTCCAATGACGAGCTATCAATGATGCGTGGCTGAAATTTGCAATTCGTGTTTTGTCGCTCAGCCGGAAACAATCACAGAGCAAAATAGCAATCAAAACTGAAAAACCGACTACTTTTGACCGACAACGGCGATTACAACAGATATTTAAAGCAGAAACAAATATTTGTGGCAGGATAGGTTTCCACTCATATTTAAAATCAAATTTTATTATATTTATCAGTGCGCTTAATTAAAAATATTTAAAATTAGCAAATTAAAAAACATTTGATTTAATTTTCTTTAGCTGAGGAAAAATTAATTTCTAGAGCCAAGTCAAAAATCAAAACTTTTACTTTTTTTGTTAGGAAACTCTTGTAAAGTAAAATATGTAGATGGACTAGACTCTCGTATGATAAAATATCTACTTTAATGGTTCTAAAAAATATGATGTTTAATTTATACTTTAGGTCACAGATATGAATATATCTCCATAAACAAGCCCCCCACTCAAAATGCTGAAAAATCAATACATGTAGACCAACACCAAAAAATTCTAATTTGCATAGGTAAATATTATATATTCGAAAGCCCACAAAGAAGGTCACAAATGTTCGCCCGCCTGGCATATATAAATAGAAAAGCAGAACTCATTAGCAAATATTTGGGCCACTCACCCACCTGAAAAATGTAAAAAAAAAAACACTTAACACTAGGCCGCAGGTGGATGTGGATGTAGAAGAGGCCTAAAGGACGAAAGACAGCAGCAGCCGTAAAGCCGCAAAACCCGAAAAGGTCGAAACGAAGTTGGGCAAATCGTTTATAAATCGCTTAGTCGGCAATGCCATTGGCAATGGTTAGATGGAAAGGTGGCCAGGTGGCCAGGTGGCTGGGAAGTTGGTAAGTGGGCTGGTTGGCAGCTGGGCAACCGCAAAAGCGGGAAGCCTGAATGGGAATAAATGAAAGCGATTCCCAATCCAATGGATAGCTACGTTTCCGGTCGGAGCGACGGCAAAGGGTGAATAATTTCCCATATCCGCTGCATGCTGATCCCGTTTCCGGTTCTCCGGTTCTCCGGCGCGCATATCCTTTGGCGTTGCGACAATGAGACAAAGTTGCTGCTGCCTCCATCGGATTTGAACGCAGTAAACTTTCCACTCACGAATACGAATGTGTGTTTGCTTTGGTTGGCACCGCATGGCGCAAAATACCGGAGCCCCCAAGCCAAAAAAAAAAAAAAAAACAAAATCCGTCTTCCGTTCTCCAACCTTTGCCAAAAAATTCAAACGGAACGGCGTGCCTGTAATTGCGGCCCATTGTCTATTCCAAATGACTGACTTTGAGGTAGGTCCAATGCAAACACGACCCTGGACTTTCTCTTTGTACTCGGCGAAATTTACGAAATTTCTTGAGGGCTCATCGTTCAACTTGAAAAGGGATTTGTAGTTGAATGGGAACACTTTCTGGCCTGGCTTTCAACTTACTTTCTTCACGCGTGTTCGAGTTCGAATAAAGAGAGAGTTAAAACTTGTATGAGTTGCAGGGGAAGTTCTCTGTTGGCCAAGTTGCCTGGGGGTTGGTAAAACATGTTCAATGGGGTAGGAAACCCGGTATTATCCTTTCGGTTGCAAGGTAAATATCCCTGACTGTTTTTGAATAATCTTCAAGACCTTTGTTGTATTTTTATTTATCAACAAATTCGAAATCTGCAGAATTATACCTTATGTTTCTAAGAGAAAAAAATTAACCACTCTCATGTTTCTGATAAAATCATCAAACATAACATTTTTATAACTTAAAAACAAAAATTTAATTTTTTAACTGTTAGAAAAAATATATAGATATAGTAGATGTTAGAAGTAATTAGTCAGAAATTGAATTTTAAAATATATATATTTGTATAAAAGACCTTTTTATGGTAACATGTGGCAAGCAAACATCCTGTATGATCAAACCAATGAGGTCTTAGTAAACATTATTAAATTTATAAACAAATAATTTTTCCTTTTATATTTTATATTAAGGTACATTTCTCAGATATAAAATATGTCATCTGTATTACAAAATCAAAATCTTCAAAATAGGGGTACAATTCTATATCGCCTTTTTTATACTCTTAAGAACTTTAAGAATTCGTGCAAATATTGCATTACCTGCCAATCGCTCTGGTTTTCTTAACAAACAATTTTCCTTGATTAAATTTTAATAATAAATGCGGTCACCTCTTTAAAACAACTTTACAGCCAATGACCCACATTCCGATGTTGCAATGGGGAAAAATACTCGGCTGGCTGGCTTAAATCTAACAGATTTCGACTAACAGCTAAAAGTTTTTAGCCGCTTTAAGAAGGAATGAATAACGGCAACACAACTTTTGTTATCCGAGGACAATGTCTGGGGGTTTTGGCAACAAAATAACGTAAACAGTGGGCTGTGGGTTGTGGGTGGGCCACACGCACAAAAGTAGGCTTCATTCTAACACTTAACATGCTCGTTAAATGTCAAGCGGAAAGTTGCTGGAAAGTCAATGACCAGCAGAGGATTTTCCAGCACCACCACCCAACCACCTCCTTCTCACCGACGTCCGCGAAAAACAAAATGTGTAAAAAATGTAATAACAATAGCAAAAGTTTGTTTTTCGGAGTTGAATGAGCGCACTTAGTTAGTGCACGAAGGGTTTTTCATGGTGTTGAATACGAATTCCATTGCACTCTTCGCCAGTGAAAAGTCCTCCTCAGGATTTTCCCTGCTCGTTTCGTGACGTGTCCCAGGCCGTGGAAAAACAAAAAGAAAATGTGATAAATTTTCGCGTCCGCTGGGAGAAATGTGGAGCACCAACACACACACAATCATTTTTGTGCGGCTTGGCTTGTTATGCGCGGTGGAGAAATGCAATTACAATGCCTGATTTTATATTATTCACGATTCCCTTGGCGACACTCATTATTTATTTCCTGTCAATCTGTCCATCAACACATTAACTAAACACACACTCTCCACCTACGGGGAATTGAATCAAAGGATAACAAAGTCATAGCCAAAAAATACAATGGCCCACGGAATTGTGAGGGAAAAATTAAATTACACATTTAACCATCGCCATGCAAACGTTTCGTCTGAATAATAGAAAGGGAAAGCTGAAATACCTGCCATGTTTCTGGCGCATCGTAAAAGTGCCGAGATCCAAACCGCACTCAAAGAAATTATGCGAAAACAAAACTGCCGGGTTAGGGAAAATTCGCACGATGCGGGGGAAACAAAACAGCGTCTCACGAAAAAGGGAAAATGCGGAAAAAGGGCAATCCTACCAAAACACACACACACACTCGCAATGTGGGGGGGAAATCATAAAAAGAAAGGCGCGATGCCAGCGACGCGAATGAGCAAACAGCCTTAATAAAAATTTCATTTCCTTAATCAAATGCATTATCAAATTACAAAAACAAAGGCAACGTCCTCGGAGATACCAGGCGTGCTGGCATAAAAGGAAAACGGAACTTCGCTCTGCGGTTGGGATGAAAAAAAGGGATAAAAGTTCCACCTGCCCGATGACAGCCGACAACGCATATCCTCGATTGGCATTGCCATGTGAAAAGCTCAGCCCATTCAAGTCGAGCAAATAGTGCCAAAGTGTGGGAAAGATATAGCATTAGTTGCTCACTAGATTCAGGCCAGATATTTAACTCGATTAAGAAGAATGTAAAAGATTAAAGTACTAGGGAAAACTTGTAAACTTGTTTTCTTTGTTTATTTTGTCAGTCAAAAAAGTTTTGTAAAAAATACCTTTTTCCCAAAAAATGGTAACTATTTTGCCTAAAATACAATATAAGTGAACAAGATTTCTTATCAAACAAATATAACATTTCGTGGGATAATTTAGGGGTAACAGAGATTGCGTTAATGAACGTTCTCTTCTATTGTTGAGCTAACACTTATATCTAACTTTTTTATTTAACATTATTTTTTCTTTTATCAATTGCGTCTAAATTTGTAAAAGGTTGATACGCACTAGTTAATTTGGGTATCAAAGTTTTCTTTATTCCTTTTTACGTCAGCGAACTTAGGCATAGTTTGTGTGAAATTCTAAGTTGCCACTGGTTCCAACCCAGCCGTCATTACCACCCACTTAGTAGTCCCGACGAGGCTTTGAATTTATAAATGCACAACCCACAATTCCGGCGATGTTCTCCAATTTTACCCATTTTTCCAGGAGGTTATGGGGGACGGGGGAAAGGGGAGCTTCGAGTCTGGCGCTCGGTCGTTCAGCCAACCAATAAACACGACGCTTATTTCGTTATAAGCTAAAAAGTCAATGATTGCATTTGCATTCTGTTAGATTTCTGCATCGAAATTATGCCAACGTCTGGCCCTGGCTCTTCAGCAATCACCTCCCCGTCCCGCTCTATTTGTGCACACTGAAACAAATTCTACCATTATTTATATATATCACACGTACATTTTTAGAATTATTTTAGAAGACGGTATAATTATAGATTTTCTAAGGTTTTGTTTTCTCTAAAAATGTAATAGGTTAAAAAAAAAAATAATAATAGCATAAATAACACTTCAGTTGACTTTCTAACTATTTAAGTTATAAACAAAAAATCCTTTGGTAAGGCTATTTAATTATTAAGGAATTAAGAATATTCCTTGCTAAAAAACCCTAGATTTTATATAATTATCTTTGGCTTAATAATTATCAATTAAAAATTATTGGTATAATAGTACTGTAGTGTAGTATGGTATAGTACATATAATCCAAGTGTGCTGGCCGTCTGTTTAGCCTGTCGCTGCCGGAAGGACGATGGACGGGTGGAGGGTGGCTGAAGGTCCTGGGAGCTTCAGGGAGTGGGGATTGTTACTGGGTGGGGGGTTGCAGCTCGGCCAGGCAGCTTGGCAACCTCGGTAAGTGCAAAGGCCTTTTGCGTGGCAAGGAAATTAGAAATGGAAATTATTATCGTAATTCGTAATGTTGCTGCTGCTGCCTTAGTTGATGTTGTTGTTGTAGCAATTGTTGTTGTTGTTGTTGTTGTTATTGCTGTTTTTGTCTGTTGCTGTTGCTGTCATGTAATTACACAGCACCCAAACAACCCGAAGAGCCGAGAGTCGAGAGCGTTGATTGTTGTTATTAGAAGTAGTTTGCTGCTGCTCTTCTGCTTGGATCCACTCTTGTTTTTGTTGCCCCGGCGAACCGTGGAGACTTCCTCCTTCTGCCGCCGGATCCGAACGGCTTCCTTTGGCCTCCATTCGAGGGGAATTTATGTGGCGGAAGCCCCCAAATGCGGAATGTGGTGCAAAATTCGACTTTAGTTTGGACTTTCAAGGGGACCAAGTTGTCGTTGAAAGTCGGCAAGCAGTTATCTTCACAGAAAAGTTGTGTAGGAAAATCACTTTTATGTACAATTTACTTTCCTGAAAGTCAAAACAAGATCTTAATTTACCAGTTACCTTAAAAAAATATTTTTAAAAAATTATATCAAAATGTATTTATTTTGAGGCACAAGAATTAAGTAATTAATATACATTGTTAATGTCTATTTAAGAAATCTAATCATGTTGTTTTATTTTCCTAAAAATAATATAACAATTATCTGTGTCTGTTGAAATTTTATTTAAAGAATTTACTCTTATTAAGATCGACTAAAATTTTAATAAATTGCAAAAGTAACACAAGTTGTTGATAAGTTATTGATAACAAAGTTAATTGCAATTTAAGCTCCTACGGCTTTCTAGCTGGCCTTCGGTTCATTGGCCCCGTTTATTATATTATCGAGGGTAACTCCCCTTTTGAGCCATCGCTGCACAAAAGGTTAATAGTCGCCCAGGGACAATGACATTGCGTCGAAGGGAGAGCGGGACTGAAGGAGTTGAAAAGACGGCAGGACGAGGACGAGGACGAGGACTGCTATAAATGTGTAGGCAAAGTGCGAACTGCAGGCAATCGATAAAAGTGGCTTCATATGCAATCGGGTGGGCCCGAAAACAGGGCCAAGCACTTCCGCTATCTATGCAAAGGAAGGCATTCGAAAATGGGGGCGTGGTCGGGTGTTTGGTAGTGCAGCCGAGTTTTCCTAACGCTTCCGCTTCGGATCGTTGTGCAACGCGCTTTCCACCACTTCCTTAAGCCCCTAAAAATTAAAGGAGGGGGTAAATAAAATAAATTTAATTGCCTACTTTGTTGTTGGACCAGATTCCGGGTTGTCGTTTTAACTTAACCTGTTTTCCCGTCTACTTTTCCGCTTGCGAAATGGAACATGATGCTACAGCGGGAAACTGCCGAAAAGAACGTGGGTAAGGAATAAATAAATTTGCATTTGGCCGAAGCCAATCGGCCCCGTTTTCAAAAGCTTTATCTCTGGCTTTCATTTCCAGGCGGATTCCGTCTAATTGATTCAATTTGTATTCATTTTGGGCTCTCGGCAAATGCCGAATTTTCTCAGCTGCTGGATTTGTAATTAAAGAAAAACCAAATTTTGATATTAAATCATTTACATTTAAATAGATACAATTTTCATGAGCCAAAAAAAAGACAAAAAAAAATACCAAAAAACATTGTTGAAATGAAGAAAATATGTAAAATCGAAAAATGTAAAATCAATTTTCGCAATGTAAAATCAATTTTTGCAATCTTCTGTCAAGAATAATTTTAGGAAAGTACCTTATTGGATTTTAAACTGCTAACCTGGCTTTTGATTAGATAGAAAATTTACTCACCCTTGCCAAGGGTATATTGATTTCAGAAATTCGCACGGTATACAGCAATTATTTCAGAAAAAAAAAATTTAATAAAAATGTATATTCCAAAACCTTAGAAAGACTATTTTACTCAACACTTGTAATTCCAACTGAAAGCGCCTACAAACTTCGGCTAGTTGAACAACACTTCATTTTGTGTAACTGTATCAATAAATGTGCGAAGAGTAATTTTGTATTTAGTTTGCATTTGGCTGCCAATCGCTGCAGTTTATGTTTTCTCGCTCATTATGAACTCGAAAAGAAAAAGTATACTGTATTACAGCTCCGATGATGATTCTTCCTCTGAAAAGGTAAGCGACTAAAATGTTTCTCTTTTTAAATAAGGTAAATTGTTTCCTATTTTAAGGCCAGTAATTGCAACTGCAATGATCTGGAAACGAAAATTGACACAAAAATGCTTGAACTTGAAAATAAGTTGAAAAGGTCGGAAATTGATTTATTGCTGGCTAACGAAAAGATTGCAATGTTCGACGAAAAAATTAAGGACAAAAACGACATAATAGAGGCACTAATATTGTCAAATAACCTGTATAGATTTGAGAACAAGGAAAAGATTGATAATCAGGCAAGCAAAATAAAAACGATGGAGGAGCAGTTGTGCAAAATAAAGCAAGAAAAAATAAAACTAGGCCAGGAAAACAAGAAATTAATGAAGCAACCTAATGAATCTGCCTCCCTAATAGCTTCTTTGAGGGCCCAAATAAATGAAATGGGTGCAAAGAAAAATAAAGATCTTGTTTCTCTCAGAGCCCAAATAAAAGAAAATTGTAAAAAAGAAACGCAGCAAAAAGTGCTGATCGTTTCTCTGAAAAACCAAATAAAAGAAAATTGTGAAAAAGAAAGGGAACAAAAAATTCTTATAGCTTCTTTGAGAACCAAAATAAATGAAATAGGTGCGAAGAAAAATAAAGATCTGGCTTCTCTCAATGCCGAGATAAAGGAGAAAGACAAAATAATAACAGAAAATAAAGCACTTATACAACATCTTGAAAATCAGATAAGGGGAAAAGATGATCAGACAACCCTTTTGGAATTGGGAGCGGGATTGGAAACTTTAAGAATGAAGGAGAAGGACGATCTTCTAGAAGAACAAGCAGCTACCATATTAAAACTAAAATCCTATCAAGAGAAACAGGAGGAAAACGAACAGCTTATCTCGTCCCTTAGGGCTAACATTAATGAAATTTATAATCAATTCATACCCTGAAAAAATCTTTTCCTGTATTACTATGTATGTATTATGAAATAATATTATATGAAATAAAAAATAAGCGAAACAAAAAGCAAACTTATTATGCTCCTTGCAAAGAGTATACAAAATATTTTATTATCCAAAGATAACAAGGTTCTCTTTGTGTTCACTGAGTGAAACGCCAAATTATCAATATGAGCAGATAAGCATTGAGGAGAAGTAAACATGTTTCGCTAGCTCTTAGTCAGTCCAAACATTTGGTTCGATAAGTCGAGTCAAAAAATTAGCAATGAAGGAATATTTTGGCTTCAAAGGCAAAACAAAGATTTATCACTTGAACTCGTACTGTTTCAATGAAATATTTCGCCAGATTAAAATAAACTGTGCTTGCAGCAATAGCAAGGATAAGTTAACAAAGTACAATGATCTCATTAACTTCGTTACCAGTTGTGAGATGTTTAGCAAGGCTTTTAAAGAATGGAGCCCCGACCTGTATCACAAACTTATGATCGAAAACACATTTTTAAGTAGATCTCCTTGGCTGGAGATCCATTTCGCAGAAGTTCATGCATATATGCGTGCAATCCCAATTAATGAAAGAAAGAAATTGTGGACTGAATATCTTAACCAGATCAAGGAGAACGAACAACTGGAATCATTGAAGTTAATTTATATACCAACAGTCTTCGACCCTGAACACTTGGACAGGTTTGAAGAACTTGTAAAAAGTCTTACAAATAAGAAAAAACTAAAAACGCTCGTGGTAAAAATGACGGGTGAGCTTCAACAAAAACAATTCACTGATTATAATCGATTTATGGTTTTATTTCTTTAGATTATAGTTTCGAAAGAGTGCCGGAGATCTGCCATTTGGAAAACGTTCATCTGGATATGCGAATAGATGCCAATATCCTACTGCAGTTGTGCAAATCAAATCCAAACTTACGCAGACTCAAGCTAAACAATAGCAAATTATTTGGCAGAGATCTGGCCAAAATTGTGCCATATTGCAATCAATTGGAATATCTAAGTTTCATGAACACATTCGAAGCAAATGCCGCGGAGTGTGAAGCACTTGCCGACTTGCCGCGACTCAACGAATTGATTTTGCTCGGCGAGCATGAGGAGGGATCTCTGCTCAAGCTCTTCAATCGCCTGAAAAGCAAACGCATTCGTAGGATTTGCATTCCGGAAACTTATGTCACCACCGAAGAAGCCATTGCATTGGCCTCGATCAAGTCTTTAGTTTCGCTCAAGTGCTGTTTGCAGGATAACACGAGCTATGTCGACTTACCTTTAAGCGGGAACCTAACAGATATTTCCATATTAACCGAGCCCTACTATTATGATGATTACAGCGATCAAGGCCGCATCAAAGTAACGATTCGTGCAAATACCTCGAACTATATGCCTGATGCGTATTATGAAGCGATGCAGACCAAGGATCCGATGCTAATGCAAAAGGCTTTTGACCAGGAGTACGAATGTGCTTACCGTCTTCGCTGTGAGGGTTATTATAAAGATAGCATTTTGCCAGCAACACTCGATATATTATCGGCATCTTCAAGGTGCTTCATCGAAGAGATAGTACTGCCCAACCTCAAAACAATCTCCCAAGATGACATGGCTACTTTGGCTTCGATACCAACGCTTACCACAATCGACTGTTCCTTTCTTCAAATACAGCAAGTGATCGCAGTGAAACTGCAGCAGCTCAATGGAGTTATAGTGACAGAGAATCGAGTGGATCGGATCAGAACCGAGTTTTTCGAAATTCGTTTGGTTCACGGACACGAATCTGTGACTCTCATCATAATCTTTTTTCATGAGGGTAGCGGTAACTATACAAAACTCTTTGCTCCTTTTGCCAATTTAAAAAACCTCAAAAAACTCCAGATCATGGGCAACATTTTAAGTGGCTCATTAATTCCGCTTCTCAAAAGTTTGTGTTCCTTGAAAACACAATCTCTGGAAGAAATAGAAACTGCATTTTTGGCCCCAGAAGAGATCGCTGAACTAGTTAAGATCAAAAGCCTAAAAGTCCTTAAGTGCGGTTTTTTCTGTTCGCGAAATGTAGTTCAATTGGCTGAGTTGCCTCAACTCGAGACACTAATTCTTACCGTCCATCCACAAGGATCTCTGAGAAAGTTGTTCAAGGCTCAAGCCTCTAAGCAGGTTCAAGTACTTAAAACACTCGTTATCCAGGGCACAAATCTTACTTCTCATGAGGTTTTCGAGCTTCCACACCTTAGATCCTTGGAGAACTTGCAAATAGGTCTACGTGAATTAAACAATTGGGAAATGATAGCTGACGGAAGAGCAGAAAACATAGACGTTAGCTATTGTGAAAAGTGTCGTTCGCCGAAAAGTAAAGTAATTTCTGATGTTCATCGCACCTTTGTTCAAACTTTAACATCTATACCATTCAACAAGTCCTTAGCTGCTCAGTATCATTTTATTACAGAGTTTTACGATAAATTAACGCCTTCAAACTTGGAGCTTTTGGTAAATCTGCCAGACCTAAGGGAACTGAGGATTTACTTTGATTACAATGCCCAAGCTCTGGAAAATTTGATCAGGACTTTGGCCTCGAAAACCTCGCAAAAACTAAGCAAGCTTTCGATTGCATCTCAAGATTTTGGGTTGCTAGCCACTTTCGAAAATTTGCAATCCCTTGAGTGCGTTGTTAACCACATGAATGGTATTGAATGTGTAGCTCAACTTCAAAACCTTAGTGATTTACACATACATAACCCCTTAGGGATTTCGGTATGGGAACTTCTTAAGGAACTCGAGGCCTTGCCCAACCTTCAATGTTTACTGTTGGATAATACTGATTTGCACTTTTTAGACATTGTGAAAGTAACAAAATTAAATAAGCTTAAACGTTTAAGACTCGGTCTTGCCGAGAAAAAAATTAATCCGTATGCTGACCGTATTAAAAAATCTGGAAGTCTTGGAAATTACATCGACTCATCACGCAGCGGAAGATGGAGACAATTTTGTTATCTTATTTCTTCACTTGTGCCCAAACATCAAATCCATTTCTCTCTATAGATACTACAATTATTTAACAAAAGATTATGTTAACGGCATCTTAACTGATATTAAGTTTTTCCGGGATCCAAAAAAACACCCGTCTTTCAAACTACGCGGAAAGTGGAGTAATTTTGAAAGACATAGTCAGGTGAGCTCTTTTTGGGGATGTCCCGATTTCTGGTTTCCTAATCTATTTTATATTTTATATTTTATAGTTGCACAGATATGACGAAACATTTTTGAAATTGGAACACCATGATAGCGATTATCAAAGAACTGTAGATAAGGATATTAACAAGCGATTTTTATTGTCATACATTTTTGAATGAGTCGTTATAGTGTAAGAAACTGATGAGACTTCAGCAAAACATGTCAGACAAAAAAACCGTAACGAAAATCTATGTATCGGAATGCAGTCCCTAGTAATTTGGATATAAATCGTTTTATTTGACATTATCTATTTTATAACATGTTTTACAAATTTATGGAAATAAGTAGGTATAAGTATGATTGTTTATCGTAAAACTAAAAAAATTGGAAATATCATAGGATGGCGCCACTTAACATATTTTAAACGGATATTTTTCTTAACAGTGGAGCTAACAGGAGCTTTCGTTTGAAAAAAGATCTTTTAAGGATGGCTCCACCTACTGACGGAAAAACACTAATACTGTGCATTTGTTTATAAACAAGGATATTTCCAAAAATGTTCTTTTCCGGGAATTCCTTGGAGTTTCCATAAAATTATAGCAAAACAAAAGAAATTTTATAAGAACTATCTATAAAGGACATTTTTCAAAGGACATTCCATGGAAGATAAAGGACTTATTACTAGAGTTAAATATTGCCTTATTGCTTATAAAATAAAGGAAATTTGAAAACCCCCCAGGATGGCGCCACTTACAGTTTATGAAAATAAATTGTCTTTAAAGGCGAACCGCAAAATTATAGCAAAAACAATAGGAAATTGATAAATATATTTATAATATACAATAAAGGACATTTTTCAGAGGACTAAGCTGTTCAGCTAAATAGTCTCGCAGGATGGCGTAAAATAACCAAGTAGTAAACGTTCCAGAAAATTTACGAAACCCTTTGAGTCCTTGTAAAGTTTGGACAAGGCTTTTTGTTTATTATAAAGGTTCATATATATTTAGCAAAGCAAAGTTCACCATTCTTCAATATTTTTGTATAATATTTCCCAACCTGAAAGCTAAAACCAACAGACAGTAGGAATAATTGCGGTTATAAGGGAAACGAACATACTAGACTGGACATACTAGCTTGTGTACGTCATTAACACCATCGTGAGAGTTTTTGAAAGGCACAACTATTTAATATTATTTTTATTAATATTTGTGACTACCCATGAAAAAAAAATCCCAGAAAACTATCGACTGCCGTGTCTGCACTTTTTGGCATAGAAAAACACTTGTGGTAAAATATTTAAATATCTCTATATTAACATTTATTTACTTTTTCTTGCAGGTTCTGTTGTCGTTTCTTTTTTGCCGTTCTAATCAAAGGCAAAGAAAATATTTAAAAGCAACCAATTAGGTTAAGGCAAGACTTTGCACTTCTTTTTGTGGCTTACAATGCTTACAACACTTACAGTACCCGATACTCAAACTAATTAATTTTTACAACAAGGACTTAACTTGAAAACTTAAAACAAAATGAAATCGAAATGATATATAACGTTTTTCAGGGATGTGCTTCCTAATTTAAACATAATATGGCTTTGAATTTAACATTATGTTGCCTGCATTTGCAATTATCCATTTCTCACTCTTACAAAAATAACCAGGCATGTTTTTCAATCACTTGGCTTGCACATCCACTCACACTTAAGCATACATATTTAATTCTAGGTCAACAGGTTTGCAATTTGAAATCCATAGCACTTGGAGTATATTTCGAGATTATTATATGGGTCCTGGACTTCAGTCTATAGAAGAGCTGAAATCAAACCGAAAGCACAAATACCCTAGACACTTTATAGTTATAGATATATGTATAGTATATAATACATACAGGAGTATTATTGACTAAAGTTAGAAGTTTGCGCTTGCTATTAACTGGAATCTTCGTTCACACATTTACATATTGAGCTTGAAATGTATATTTGGAAAATTTTACATCTTAGGTATTATACTAGCCATTACAGAAAGCTTTAAAAAAGGGATAAAAAATTCTTTTCGAATGATCAAATTCGTCTGATTCTTTGAAATATTTTTAAGGTATATAAAGTTATTCTGTTATTAATGCAAACGCAAAAATAAATCACTGGGATTACCTAGAAACAATCTATACAATCTTTAAATATCAGTAATTAGCAATAAACTTGTGTAGAATTATTTTTGTGTAGATATGGCTTGTGTAGAATGTTGAAATGGCTATTCTTTCCCGATTTCCATATTAAATCACCCTTTATCCCCCTTAGATATTGTCGACCAGTGCGTCCGGCGTTTGGGGATCCGTGGTCAACTCGTCGCTAATGTCGCCAACCGAACTGGTCACCGTCGAAAGGATCGATGAGATGGTGGCATTGATGACCTCGGCACTGCCCGCAGCCACCGTACTGTAGAGCGCCAATGCCGTGCTGGTGATCACGGTGGCCAGGGCCGGACTGGCGGTACTGGTGGTGGTGGAGGAGCTGGAACTGGTGCTCGAGGTGGACAGACCCAGCGATGCCAGCGTCGTGTTGAGCAGAAGCGGTGCCAGTGTGGTGGCCCCAGTGGTGGGCGGGCTCATCGTACTGGTGCTGGTCAGGGGCAGCGGGTGCGGCAGGTGGCCGTGTCCATGTCCGTGGCCATGGAACTGCTCCAGCATCGAAGCGGGCACATAGGGATATGTGGGACAGGGATTCACCAGCTGCGGCCCCAGCATGCTCTCGAAAACGTAACCGATGAGGGAGCCCACCGTCAACCCGACATTGTACGACAGTGTCATTATGTTGCCCGTGACCTCCTTGAGGGTTCCCGGCACCTTCGCCGGTGCCAGCATCATGGGCAAGCTGCCGGCCAGCCCGTTGGTGATCCCCAAGGCGATGGTGAAGACGAACGGCGCCGTTTCGCCGGAGATTACGGGTCGCTGGCGCGGCGCACAGCAGAGCAGCAGGAGCGGTACGAGGACAATCCGCAGGCCGGAGAGCAGGATCAGTTGGCGACGGGACCAGGGATACGGACTGGCGGCCAGAATCTTGCCCACCACGTCCGACGTATTAAAGCAGAACATGAGGAGCACCGGCATCCAGGAGCGGAGAGCGCAGGACTGCACCTCCACCTCGATGCCCGGATACAGGGAGAGGGTCACGCAGTAGGCGAGGGCGATGCACACCATGTGCGGATAGATCACCTGGGCCACCCGCCACCGGGTCACGAATCCCTCGCGGATGTCGCCCAACTTGCTCGGTCGGCAGCGACGGGGCGTGATCACGTGCTCCACCTTGAAGGATGATTAAGTTTTAGAACAATATTATATTTTCTATTTTATAATAACGTATCATTCTATTACAGTTTAAAAGTTTCTAATATAGAATTTAAGTTTATGCAGATTTACCCGAAACAATAATGCCTCATAATAAAGGGATTTGGATTTTTGACAGCGATCACATTATAAAAATGTGTAGAAAATCGAACCAAAAATCGAAACCAAACTAATGATGCAGTATCTTAGGGGACTCTTTCACACGCATTTTGAGATATAGCAATCAAAAATCGGACAACATTTAAAAAAGTTATGGGCTTTCAATTGCTGGTTAAAACAGTTTCCGAAAAAATGTTTCAATTACTATCTACAAAATATATTTGAAATTCAATTTGTTTTTTTTTTTATATAGGTATTATTATTTTTTTTTAATGTAATAAGTAGGTAATAAAATTGTATTGAATGTACAATTCGATGCTAAATGGTAATTGGGAAATTATTTAATTAAGAATTATTATTATTTATTAGTTATTTTTTATTAAATAAAAAAATAAAAAAATATATATGCAATATTTCTATGACAACTAATTATCCTGCCAATCGGAAATATATTGAATATGTTTTTTAAGATTTTAATTCTTCTACTCGTACTTACGAGTATACCTAACTTATTATTTAACGATTTGTTTTTGTAATAGTTATTAATTGTTATGAATAATAAATTATTCATTGTTATTAATGCAACCTACCTTAAAGGCCACCGTCGTGGGCGTTGTGGGTTCCTGGGCAGGGGGCGTGGCCGGAAGTTCTGGCAATTGGCCCAAGGCCTCGATGCTGCTCTCGCCGGCCGTCGGATTGGACAGCTCGTAGACGGGATTGCTGAAGCTGAGAGTGTTCCCGGTGCCTGGAGGACCCACCGAAGTGGTCGTGGTGTGGGTGCCGTCCATCGAGAGAACCCCGTATCGAGTACTACTGGGAAGTCCGTCAATCTCCTGCTGTTTTCGAAAGAAACAAATACAAAAATACTTTGAAAATCAAATTTTTTTAAATGAAGTAAATAATAATTGTTACTTATTTATTTATTATATTTTAAACGTTGCAACATTTTAAATATAAAATATAAGTTACCATCTTAACCATTAATCATGTTGATTAAGAATAGTAAACTCTGATTCATTTAACAAATGAGCCTGAGACTCTAAAAGATTTTGCAGATAAATGGGGCAGTGACCCATTTTATAAATAATCAAAATAAAAACGATCAGCTGTTTGTTAAAGCGTTTCAATAGTGACTCATCAGAAGCGATAAGCGTGAGTTTTTGGCATACATATATTCATAAGATCATGTCTTCGGAACCCACGAACACAAAGCTTTCGCTTTCGCGACCTGCGGTCTTTATCAATAATTTTGACAGTTTTGAGGAGCTCGTTCGCTGTAAATTTAGTTAGTGCGAAGCCGGTTGACTAAAAAGAACTGCAAGGCAATTGCTACCTTAAGCAAACATTCATCTATTAAAAGCTCGTAGCTGACAAATCTAATTCACTATCTTATCATTATCAGTACTTAATAATGCAGCAACTCGAAACAAATCGGAACTCTTTCGATTCACAATGTTTTCAAATATAAAACAAAGAAACAAAATAAAGCCAAAAACAAACATATGTAAATAAAATTTTGAATTTTAAGCGTGAAAATATGAATAACCCGCCAGAAATTTATAATCTAAACAGTTTCTGTTTCTTTGAGATATTTAAACAGATTAAAACTAATTGTGAGACGTGCAAAGAGTTACAAAATAGATATATTCTTGTTCAATATTCGGATCTTATAAATTTTGTCATCGCCGACGAGAATTTAGCAAGAGTTTTCAAAGACTGGAGCCCTGCTCTATATGAATCCCTTGAGATCAATGATGCTATTTGGAACCGATCACAATGGATTGAGATTGATTTTGCGAAAAGATACGAGTCATTGCAAAACGTTTCCAAAGTAGACAAGGACAAGTTTTGGAAAAGCTTACTCAGCGCAATCGAAGACAACAAACAAGTGTATTTGGTAAAGTTGATTTACAACCCTAGTCGATATTATCCCGAACATTTAGACAGGTTCGAGGCAGTCTTACATTGTCTAAGAAATAGAACCACACTGCGCGAACTTTTTGTCGATTCTGCAGGTGAGTTTATGCAAAAAGTTTTCGGAAAGCCACCAACTAGAGATCTTCGTTTCAGGATATAGCTTCCAATTTGTGCCAAATATCGTCCACCTGACAAGACTTGAACTGAATGTTCGAATGGATGCAATTGACTTGGTCGAGATGTGCGGCATAAATCCGAATTTACGACGACTCAATTTCCACAATACGGATCTACATGGCCGCCTATCGGATATTGTTCCATACTGCCATCAACTGGAGGATTTGTCCTTTACAATGAAGTCGGATGTGGATGGTGCAGAATATGCGGCCCTGGCCAAGTTACCTCGGCTCACGCATCTAAGGCTCAAAGGATGTCCTCAGGAGGGCACTCTGATCAGCTTATTAAATGGCCTAAAGGCCAAGAATTTGAAAATGATAATAATTCCGAACGTTCTCATAAGTGAGGGCGAGGCCCGAGCTTTGAGGGAGATAAATTCATTAGCCTGCATCATGACCTCTTTTAGAAGTCTTTCGAGCATTACGGGTTTGATCCATATGAAAAAACTGAAGCATTTGTCAGTGAAAACGGAGCCTGAACAATATACCGCAATGGAGTATTTGGTGCCACTGATACCAACAATTCGCGTAGGACTTATCACAAAAAGTCACCGATTACTCATCACTTACATCAAGGAAGGTGGATTTTTGCGATTGAACTTTAGAAAGAAAGACGATGCTGCTGAAGTAAATTCCGAACTTATATCACCCCTATGTCAATTACCCAATGTGCATCAGTTGATTATACTGGGGAGCTTTGGCACGAGGGCTTGGGAAGTCCTGATTCAGGGATTAGCTAGCAAAAACCCACAGACTCTTAGGTGTATTTTGTTTACACAAGACTCCACAATCACTTGTGTCCACGCTGCATTACTTGCTTCCATTCGGTCTTTAACCACTATTATCTGTGACTTTTGCCACTTGGAGCAGATGATTGGCGTTAAGCTTGAGCAGCTCAAATTACTTGGAGAGATAACAAGCCGAGTGGATACGATTACAACAGGCTTATGCCAAGTTCGAATAATTCACGAAGACAATTCAGTGACGCTGATCCTGGATTTTATCGCGAGAGATCTTGATGTAGGCGTCTTCACCCCTTTGGCCAATTTGAAAAACTTAAAAAAGCTTGTGATCTTGGGTAATCTTATGAACGGTTCTCTAACGGAGCTCTTCGAATGTCTGGTTCCCACTAAAACACGGAATCTAGAGGAATTGGAAATCGCTGTCGTTGAACCGGAGGAACTGCGATTGTTGACTCAAATTAGTAGCTTGAAAGTCCTTCAGTGTGGCTTTTTCTGCAATCAAAACATAGAACTTCTGGCCGAGTTAAATCAACTAGAGTCCTTAACTATCACTGTTCATCCAAAGGGATCTCTGACAAGGATTTTCAATATCCTGGCCGACAAAAATATTCTTCAAACTCTCTGTATTCAGAGAACGCCGCTAACCGCAAAAGAGGTGTTTGCCGTTTCAGGTATAAAATCCTTAAAGAAATTGCAACTAGGACAACGCAGTCCAAAAAATAAATTCAACATTTTAGAAACAGTGTTCAGCTATCGAAGTTGCAAAAAGTGTGACCCATCTCGTAAGAAAAATATTGATTTAGAACACAATAAGAAAGTTCAATTTATAGATGGTGGAACGGATGAAGCTAGTGTGGTTTCTTCGAGATATTTTGTTTCACATTATTCTTCCATACCGGCCAATTTTGAACTTTTAGGACTTCTGCCAAATTTAAATGATCTTCGCATACATTGTTTATTCATAGCCAATTGTCTACTGCCCCTTATGAAGAATCTAGTTTTGCCTTATAATCAAAAGCTTTGCAAGTTATCGTTATCCCTGATCGCACATAGAGTGTGGGACTTTGATCAATTTTTAATGGGCATTGAAATGGCTGCTCAGCTCGAAAATCTGACTGAACTGTACATAGAAAACCCTGAAGGATATCCTTTGAAGGGGCTTCTAGATTTACTTAAAACCTCACAAAAACTTCGTATCTTAATCTTAAACAAGACACATATTGATTTTAAGGAAACTAAAGCCATTGGAAGTATGAAACAACTAGAAAAACTAACTGTCGGGTTTTCGAATGATGCCAGCTTTGAAATTTTGGCACAACTAACTGAGCTGAAAGAACTAGAAATTATTTCTTCCCACAGTCAAATAGAAAATAAAATGAGACCAATACTTAGGTCCTGCAAAAAACTGAGATCTATTCTTCTTAAAAATGCGCTTAGTCACGAATTTATCGACGCTCTGTTGACCATTATTAAATCGGAAAGAGACCCCCAAAGTTCAAGCTCCGTTGAAGCTATGCTGTCCCCTTGATGATTCGATAATTCCTGAGCCGGTAAACAATTAAATATAATAATATAAATACCAATAATAATCAGCAAATTTTTTTTTTAGTTGGACGAATGCAATGCAGCCTTTTTAGATATTGAGCAACCCGAGGAAGAAAATTTTCGAAATGGCAGTGATCTGTATTTACACGCCGCTGAACCGCAAATGTCAAGAAATTGGTGGCCTACACCATAGACAGTTTGACAGATCGTAGATTTGAAGTTATGTTCTGTATTTCTTTAATTCCAATTAGTATTGGAGGGATTTACCATTTAAGAAACCGTCGCTTGGCTCTTTATTCATTAAGATTATCAACTTTTTTAAGAACTCATTCTTAATTAATATAAATTCGATTTTATAAAAGATTTTGCTGAGAAATGGAACAATGACAGATTTGATTGAAAATAAAAGCCAACAGCTGCTTCTTTAAACAGTTTTTATCAAAGCGTTTTAATGATGAGCCATCGCATATATGTATTTGTCATATATGTACGTATTTATATATTCTGCTGTTATGCTGTTTTTATTTATACGATTTTATTAACATTATAGAGGCACTCGTTCATGGCAAATTTAGTCTGTGCAAAGCGGTCGATCAAATCGAACTGCAAAAAAATCAAAGCTGAAAAAGCAATTTAACTATCTTAGCATTAAATCTATCATTCTGTAGTTGAGGAAGTCCATTCTCTGTCCATTCATCATTTTAATCAGTGCTGCCATTTGAAAAAGGCTCAACAAAATAACAAGTGATTCTTTCACTTTGTAAAGTGAAGCGCATGTTATAGAAAGTGATTACAAAATCGAATTAAAAAATACCGGAATTTTTTTGTGAATTACTCCCAGCGAGAATACAACCAAAATTGAAGTACACTTCAATACAATGGAAAATTATAACCCTGCAAATATGAACGAAATGCCAGAAATTTATAAGCTAAACACTTTCTGTTTGTTTGAGATATTTAAACAGATTAAAACTAATTGTGAGACGTGCAAAGAGTTACAAAATAAATACATTCTTGTCCAATACATGGATCTTATAAATTTTGTCATCGCCGACAAGTATATAGCAAAAGCTTTCAAAGACTGGAGCCCTGCTCTTTATGAATCCCTTGAGATCGATGATGCCTTTTTACACCAATCACAATGGGTTGAGATTGATTTCGCGAAAAGATACGAGTCGTTGCGAAACGTATCCAAAATAGACAAGGAAAAGTTTTGGAAAAACTTTCTCAGTGCGATCGAAAACCACAAACAAATTAAGTCGGTAAAGTTGATTTACAAAACAAATCGATATTACCCCGATCATTTAGACACGTTGAAGGCAGTATTACATTGTCTTGGAAAAATAACCACCCTGCGCGAGCTTTACATCGATTTTGTAGGTGAGTTTTATCCAAAAAGTTTTTGGTATACTAAGAAACAAGGCCATACGTTTTAGGGTACAGCTTCGAAATTATGCCGAATGTCCTCCACCTGACAAGACTCGAACTCAATGTTAAAATGGAGGCCTCCGACTTGGTCAAGATGTGCAGCTTGAATCCGAACTTACGCCATCTTAATATTCACAACACGGAACTACATGGCCGATTAACGGATATTGTTCCATACTGTAATCAATTAGAAAATTTGTACTTTACAATGAAGTCGGATGTGGATGCCGCAGAATATGCGGCCCTGGCCAAGTTACCTCGGCTCACGGAACTTAAGATCAAAGGATGTCCCGAGGAGGGAACCCTGCTAAGTTTATTAAAAAGCCTAAAGTCCTCGAAATTGAAACTTATATCCATCCCGGACATTCTTGTAAGTGAGGAGGAGACCCGAGCTTTGATTGAGATAAATTCTTTAACCTGGATCTTGACATCTTTTAGAAGTCTTTCGAGCATTGCGGATTTAAACCATATGAAAAACCTTGAGCATTTGTCAGTGAAAACAGAACCCGAACAATATAGCGCCATGGAGTATCTGGTGCCATTGATACCAAAAATTCGCATAGCCCTACTTATAGATAGTTACCAATTACTCATCACATACAGCGAGGAAGGTGGGATTTTGCGATTGAACTTTAGTAGTGGAGCTTTTCAATATGGTAATAAAGTTAATATCATGCGTATGGCTCCCCTGCGCCGGCTACGAAATGAACATTTGGCACCCCTGTGCCAGTTACCCAATGTACATCAGTTGGTTTTGTTGGGAAACTTTGGCCCAAGGGCTTGGAAAGTCCTGATACTGGGATTCGCTGTCAAAAATCCACAGACTCTTAGCTGTATTTTGTTTACAAGACAAACACAAATCACTTGTGTTCACGCTGCTTATCTTACTTGTATTCTGTCTTTAACAACTATTGTCTGTGACTTTTGCCAGTTGGAGCAGATGATTGGCGTTAAGCTTGAGCAGCTTCAAGCCCTTGGAGAGATAACAAACCGAGTGGACACGATCACAACTAACTTATGCCAGGTTCGAATAATTCACGAAAATAATTCTGTGACGCTGATCCTGGATTTTATCAAGAGAGATATAAATGTAGCCGTCTTCAGCCCTCTGGCCAATGTGAAAAACCTAAGAAAGCTTGTGATTTTGGGTAATCTGAAGGACGGTTTCCTAACTGAGCTCTTCGAATGTCTCGTTCCTACTCAAATGCAGAACCTAGAGGAGTTGGAGATCGCTATTGTTGAACCGGAGGAACTGAGACTTGTGACAGCAATAAGTAACTTAAAAGTTCTTAAATGTGGCCTTAAATGTTCTCAAAATATAGAACTTCTGGCCGAGTTACAACAACTTGAGTCCCTAACTATCCTTATCACAAAGGGATCTGTGTTAAGCTTTTTAAGTGATCTTGACGACAAAAAAATATATAAAAGTATCCAGGAAATGGAGCCAACGGCCGAAGAGGTGGCTGCCGTTTCAGATAGAAAATCTTTCGTGGCCTTAAAAGTTTCAAAACGTCACAGCCCTATTCAAAAATTTAACATTATAGAAAAAGTGTTTAGCTATCTATCTCTAAACGAATATTTTGACTTGGAAAACGATGAAGATAATGTGGATGTATTTGAAGTAATTTATAGAGGTTTACTCCCTCGGCTAACGTTAAATAATCGAAACGCTCATTGTTTGTTCACAGCGAATTTTCTATATCAGCTTATGAAGGATCTGGTTTCGCCTTTTAATCCAAACTCTAACAATTTATTGCGTGGAGTTTCCCATTTTGATCAATTAATAATGTTAACGGAAATGATTGGTCTTGTCGAACACCTGTCTGAAGACTTCATGAAAACCCCTGAAGTTCTTTCTATGAATGTTACACCCTGTGACCGATGTCGCCAACCACCTCCAGATGCGTACAAAGAGCCCAGCAGTATTTACAGCATTAGATCTACTGACGAGCAGTTCCGAGCTAAGCGGTCACCTAAGTCTAAATAAGAAACTACTATCTGTAATCAGTTGAGATTAATAAAACTTATTTACTTCTTGTTAAAATTCCCATTAAAAGCATAAAATAAATATTTCACGTATTTTTGGTGTAAATTCTATGATGCTGTGATCCCTTTATCATCATCATTCCATCGGATTACCAATAATTTTTAAAAAAGGTATTTTTGTTTACTGGGTAATTGAAAAGGATCCCTTGCCCTCGACTCACCTCGTCTGGTCGCAGAACGATCTTGGAGCAGGCCTCCACATGGAACCGCACGAACGGCGAGTTGATGGTGGCCACGTGCAGCAGATAGCTGAAGAGAATGTAGAGCGTGGAGGTCAGAAAGAAGATGACCGTGGACACACGATCGTTGTTGATCAGCAGCTTGGTGACGACGCGGTTGGAAGACACCAGGAAGCCGGCGATGCTCTCGCCGGCCATCACCGCCTGGGTGTACTGCTTGGGCAGCATGGAGGCGAATCCGTAGAAGCTCGACTGCTGCACGGTGCATCCGATGGCGGTCAGTGCCACCGCCGACATGTTCACCAGGTAGGCGGTGTTGGTGGCGAACATGTGCCAGGCCACCTCGCAGACGGCCACGAAGATCAGCGTGGTGAAGGAGATCATGTAGCCGAAGAGCACACGCGACTGGAACGGCGCCACCGATAGCACTATGTTGTTCATCAGCACGGTGGCGAAGGCCACGAAGATGTACGTCATCGACATGTCGAGGGCCACCGGACGACCCGGGAAACGAGCCTGCCAGTAGTCCGCCGCAATAATGAAGCTAGGGAACAAAAAGTATCACGATTTCATTAGTGTCTTTTCCAAAAGTTGCGGATTAACAAATTAGGGGGTCTTATTTAAGAACAGAAATTTTTTTTTAATCACATAATAAAATTTGAGGATGAGTGTTTATTTCTATACTATGTGTGACATATCTTGCTGAACTTATTATTAAAATATCTATCAAGCCTCATCATTAATTTATTTCCGATTTTTTGGTCGATGTTTTGTCATTTTTTATCAAATTATTATTATTAAATAAACATTTCTTAGATATTAGCCATATTCACCTATACATAAACTTCAGTTCATAAAGACTGTATAAATAGTCTTCATAAGTTCCCCTACGTTGTTCAATACAATTATTTCTCTCATTTTTAGTTATGTACTAAATATATAAATAAATAGTGTAAACAACGTTTTAAACTAATAATTTGAGAGCAGTTTTAGCAAAAAATATTTCTGTTCATAGCAGATCTCTTTAAATATGCATGTTATTAACGATTTAGGAAAACGAAAAACAATTTGGGAGATTTATTGTAAATTTTTACCTATTGTAGGGCAAAACAAATCCAATGCCGGCTGCCAAGAGCGCCAGGTAGACGGAGTGCCGCTGATCCTTGGGTGCTCGAGTATCGAACTCGGGACTGTCCATGCTGCCAGGATGCCTCAGTCCGGAACCGGACGTGGAATGGGAGCTCCTCGAACGTCCTGAGCCACGTCCGTCCAGGGGTTCATAGGTGGTTTCCTGCCCGCCCACATCCATGGTATTCTGCTGTTGTTCTCTTTCCAATTTCCAATGGCAAATCACTTTTTAATTACTGCCGCTGCTTAGATGCCCCAACAATAATGGGACCTTGGCATTGTTTTCCAGATTGGCCACCAAATTGGCGTGGGTGCTCTGTTGTTTTGCCTGTGGTTCTCGCAAAACAGGGTGCAAATCCAACAACCAGGGTGATACACAAATCGATAAAAAACAGACACAATTGGCTGACCTGGTAATTAGCCACTTGGTGTCATGTTTTTATCAAAAAACTCTGCAGATTTTGTTAAGGTTTTAAATGAATTTAAGCTTTTGCACATTCACTGTTTACTATATTTATCTAAACCGCTTTTCCAGGGACATCTGCTTGCCATTCTTTGCTTGCCAGACTCCTCGTATTTTTCTCACCACGCCCGCCACTGCGCATGTGGCGTATGATTGATTTTATACAACTGACCAAAATCAGCCTGTTGTTGTTTTGTCGGCTAACTTTTGAATGAAAGTCTTCTTCTTCTTGTCTGCAGCGTGACCAAAGTTGAGATTGATTTAAGAGCTGCCTTTTTGGGTGGTTCCTTCCAAACAATATTTGGGCACTTGTTTATTACTTTTCTCCGATTTAATTACAGTAACTACAAAACTTTAAATTTAAATTTAAATTTAACAAACAATGCAACAAAATAGATATTTATAAATTTTTTTTTCACAGCAAATGTTTTTCCACTTAAACTTTAATCATTCTCGAATCCTGCAAGTAAATAGACCAGGTTACTATAAGATTGGTATGGATCGAAAAAAACAAACCTTTCCAGGATAAGTCGTAACGTGCTCCTTTTTAGGATAAACAGCACGAAAACGAGAATACCAAAGCTATTATGAAAATAGCTTACTACCAACAGGAAAATCCGACCAAGATCGCTTTTTTGCGTAAGGTATAAAATAACACTTAGTATATAGGATACGCCCATTAGAACAGAAAGCCGCACAAACTGCCAGTAACTTTAAACAAAATATGTATAAAAAATAAATTGGGTCTTCTTTCTTTTCAAGCTGTTCTTAAAATATTTCTACGTTCCTCTATTGAGGCCAAAATATGTAAATAAGTACCTTTTTCTTTCCGAGTTGAGCTGCGTTGTCTTTTCCTGGTTGTCTGTAAACTTTTTTTAATTCACTTCTCACCTTCATCATGTGCTTTGTCGTCAGAATGAACATGATCACATTAAATATGGTTAGGATCGCTATTGGTCCAATAACATATATTATTCCAGACCAGCCGACAGCTGAAAATTAAAGTAATTTATATTGATTTGGAATACCCTATATTTGAGAACAGAAGAAACCCACAATTTACCCAGCACTCAAACATGCCAACCCCGGGTCTCCACATTAGTTTGTCAGGATCGTCCTCCCAAATAGTATCTATAATAATGATGATTGCGGTCATAATTGCAGCCATTCCCCACGAAAAGGAGCAATACACCAAAAATCGATGTCGGCTTTTAGTTTTGATCTTATTCACCGATCGCAAGCCCTTCCACATATGAAAACTAATGACACATAGCCAAATGTGAAATGATATCTTGAAGAAGTAACCACTGTAGCCTGTAAGATAGTTTAATATCATTGTCATAACATAATATTGATTTATTATTATTATATTTATTTTGTTATTATTATTTTTTTTTCATTTACCTGTGACAGAGCAAATTTTAGTTGATGAAATTCTATAAATATCCATAAACGAGAGAATATTGCCCATTAGCCGGCAAAATAAGCTGCAAACCAAGCAATTTCCAAAAAGATTCCGAAGCTTTTTTACGTAGAGATACACCAAGATCGTAAGTATATAGCATATCTGTGACATAATGCCAACTAGAGAAACGAAAAAAATAGAGTTAAAGTGTGGCACATTTAGCTAAATAAACCTTAGTTACCTTCTTTAAACACGGGTGTCGTTTTTGGAACGCATTTATGTCGTACGACCCAAATGGACTTGGGAAAGTCTGAGGAAAACTTTGGATAGATGCAGTAATAGCGTTTATTTAAGCGTTTGTTATATGAGTTGCGGAAATGCAAGCTACCGTCCTAAAAAGCATGGTTTTTATTAAGACTTAATTGATCGAAACAAATGTCAAAATACTAACCTCGTAGAATGTGTACTCATTTTCACTGAGTTTGTCTACCACGTCGCAAATCTCAAACTGATCCCTTTGAATGACCAGGTCGATGGCCAGGTTCATTGGCTCAGTCGATCCGTCCTCGACGGTCATATTGAGATATGGAGTTAATCGCGAGAGATCTTCCTTCAAGCCATCGCCGCAGTTGCCGTTGGGTAAAATATTCTTCCGGGAACAGCAAAACCTGAGGCAGTACATCACCTTGCAAGCACAACCTCTAAGATGTTTCTTTACCGGTTTTGTGGATCCGTCAGACAGCTCCTTGAAGTCATATTCTCCAGTTAGGCTAGCGGGAATAAATTCATCATTGTACGGATAGGAACCATTTTGAATTTGAATGTGGGATATGTCAACAGTATCATAATAGTTGCAATTTGGAATAACAGCCTCTGCTTGTTGCAAAATTAAAAAAACTGGAACAATAACAATAAACTTCAGCTGCATTTTCAGGCAATAAACCAACAAATACTAAAACCGACCTAAGTTGGTTCACCGCCTTTTATAGGATTTCATTTTGGAGCAACTTAGGAAGTAAGCAAATCAAGTTACTAACTGGGGACTGAAATGGACTAACTCCCTTAGGGCCTTTAAATGCAATAAGCGATACTTGGGGAGCACCAAGATATCAGCTTCGGATATTCTCGAATCGCATATTGTGAGGCATTCTAGAAGTTGAGTAACTTTGTTTCAGCAGGAAAAAACCTTAAATAGCCTACAACCAGCACTAAAAAGCCCGAAAAAATGTCTTAATGATGTCCGATCTTAGATTTATATCCCTCAAAAAAATATATTTTTGTTTCGATTTTTGGGTCGATTTTTTCACATTTGTATGACAAATCCGAAAATGCAAAATGTTAATAAAAAGGCTTTCAAGCAAAACAATTTCTTTGACCAACTAATCCCAGTATGCTCTTAAATTAACATTTGTTATATTATCATTTTCTTATCACCTCTTTTACAAACAGCTTAGAATTAAAGAAACCACCCAAGAAATTTTATTTTATTATTTTCTTTACTTGAGTCAAACCCATTCAATTGCGATAATATGAGTACAGCAATTAACGATGACGTTATCGTGCCCGTTGCAGATATTGTAAAGGAATTACAAAGCTTGAAAGATGTTAAAACGGTGGACATAACCGATTTCCAGGTTAAGGGTTCATTGGCCAATATAGTTCCTTATTGCAAGTCCGTTTCGCACCTGAGGATCGAAATCAATCCGAATGAGAACATCAAACAGTACGAATCATTTGGCAGATTGTCCGAACTCAAGCAATTCTATATTATTGGACAGCATGAGCCGGGAACTTTGCAGCCCTTTTTTTTGCAGGCAGCTAAAAGCAACATTTCAATCCTAACGTTGGAAGATGCGGAGCTCAATCCGGATGAAGTGTCTTTAATGACCTCGATGAAGTCTTTGCAAGTACTGACGTGTGGTTTCAGCGATCCCCAGTCAGTCGGCCTTCTGGCAAAAATGGATAATCTTAAAGATGTGAGTATAACCACTCCGCTAAATTTCGATATTGCTATCCAAGTGGTAGCGATTTTAAAGGAAACCAAACAAGAAATGCGCATCGATTTGACCCACGAAGAGTCAGGACTTTGCCTTGATTGGAATCTCCAGCGCTTGATAATATATCTACCGCGTTACGATCCCATTGATTTGAGCTGGTTTGCTTCTCTATCGGAAATTCCAGAAATAAAATACTTCACCATTCAAGGGACCCACCAGAATGGCTCACTTCTTGAGCTTCTACGTGGTTTTGGTGGCAAGGAGCCCAAAAAATTGGAAGAGCTTGTGATTTACAATAAAAGTTGGTTGACCAGCGAAGAAACCGCTGCTCTGGCCTTTATAAAATCCTTGAAATCGGTGGAATGTGGATTTCTTAGCTCGGTTAATATGGAAAAAATCGCAAACCTTACGGATTTGCAGGAATTTTGCATTTCATCCAGGCCGAAAGAGGAATCTTTATGTAAACTTCTTATGGCTCTGTCCTCCATGGAAGAACAAACCCTGCAGTACTTTTACTCACCTGTGGGCACGTTGGGTTATGACGAAACCGAAGAGCTGGCTAACATAAAATCTTTAAAATACCTGAGTTGCAAATTTAGTCATGTGGAAGCCCTTGAGCAGTTGGAAAACATGCCAAACTTGGAATACGCCTTCTTTAGTGTAAGGCAAAAGGAATACAATGTCGTTCAGCAGGCAGGTCGCCTTCTAAAATTTCTAAAAAGTTGCCAAAAGAAGGCGCAGATCGAATTTCGGGGATGTGATGTAACATATTCTAAGAGCGAAGGACTTCTCGTTGTGGAGTTTAAAGAAAAGAAAGCCGGCGGCATTCTATGTTCTCAGCTAGGACTGTTGGGTAATATCAGGAGTCTTCAGATCATCGATAGGCCCAAAATCGGTAATTTAGAAAACCTGCTCAAAGGAGTACTTCATTACAATGAAGTGGAGAGCTTGGAAATAGATGAACTCCAAGAGGAGGAGATACCAATCGTGGCCCAAATGGATTCGCTTTCGAAACTAACAGTTGGCTTCTCCGATCAGAGGAACATAAATCTGCTGGCACGTTTGCCGCATCTCACATATCTTTGTGTCACCAAACATCCGTCGGGAGAATTGGAAGATCTGCTATGTGACTTGGCTTTGCGAATGCCGCCCGTTGAACTCGACACCCTCAGCATCCTGGGCAATTATTTAAGGTCTGAAGAGATAGTACAACTGGCCAAAATCAGTTCCCTGCGAAGCTTGAGATGCGGTCTCTTCGATCCCTACGATAATCGGGCTTTAACCGAGCTGGCCGAGATCTCAATGCTGGAGGAATTGGATATCGTTTCATATATTACGGGCTCTATGGTAAAGCTATTTAAGGCCCTAAGGCGAATGAAACAATTGCATCGCCTGGTGGTAAGGGGCTGCCCTTTGATATCCAAGGAAGTCGTAGCCATCAAAAAACTACGTTTCCTGAGGACTCTTCACTGCACTTTAGCCGATGCCACTGACATAGAAATTCTAAGTCGCGCCCCAAAGCTAGAAGAGCTTCTTATTTATTCAATTTATGTAATCACCTCTAATTTTTTGGCTCCATTAGCCAAAAAACAGCCACAAACGCTTAAAAAGCTGATCATTAAGTTCAGATCACTGGGAGAAGGCGAACTCAACACCTTGGCTTGGTTGAAGAGTCTGGAGCACCTGAACTGTATAGTTCACAGCGAGCTTAATTTGCACAATTTGGCTTTCCTTAATTTAAAGGAGTTAACCTTGGAATGCTGCAAAGAAATTAGTATTGAGAACTTTCTCAAAGAGTTGGTTGCTAGAAAAGAACACGTTCTCTGCTCCTTTGACCTGAGAAACCAGCTTTTAATTTTCAGATCAACTCAATTGCTTGTGCAAATAAATTCGCTAAGGAAATTGAAAATTGGGTTTAAAGATCAGGAAAGCTTCGATCTTCTAACTCAACTAACTGAACTGGAAGTACTGGAAATCAAAAAGAAGACTTACCATGTCAATCAAATTCTTAGCATCCTTACATGTTGCCGAAAACTACGTGAGATTATTTTCGTTGAAAGTGACATTCACATAAACACTGAGTTTATCGGTCAGTGTCTGGATGTTTTAAAGTCTGTTCGAAATCCCGAAGAACATAAGCCATTACAAATGTATTTGCACGAAATGTGTTGTGTATCCACAGATCAGGTAATTGCCAATACTACTATATATGTTTTTATAGAAATTGTATTCGAATTTTATTTTCAGAAATACAATGTCGATCAATCTTATTTGACCCTTAACTTGATAAAGCGTCCTTTATTCGATGAGTACAATGACGAAATCGTATATCCTCGCAGCGTCAATAGCAGTGAATCTGAAGAAGATTCCTCGGAAAGTTCTGAAGAAACTTCCTTTGAGAGTACCTAGGACAAAAATTCGACAAACAATCTTTCTAAGGATTGATTACTTTTATATAATACATTGTCATATATTTAATAATGAATAAAATATGTTTTTAATTCATGTGTAACAATCATTTGAATAATATAATATTCTCTTATATAAAAGACAATTTTTTTAAGCCAAACATTGAAACAGTTAGCGAATTCTAATTTTGTGACCAGAAATTAAAGCATTTAAAAAAAGCCCTTTAAAGAATGCGTTCAACAATAATACCAACTATAAAGAATACTTGGCGAAAACAATATTTAACTTTGCTTTATAAAATAGTTTGTGTTTGAATAACCTCAACGGAATGAGCTGTAATAATTTTCAATCGCATTATTGATAAGGGAATATAGTATGCAGTCGTTATTAGTGATTTTTTTTCGATGCATCCTCGTAACTGGGTGGCAAGTTCTAAAAGAAAAAGAGAAATGTGGTTATCACTTAGCACAACCCATTTGTATTATACCCACATTATAAGAAGGTGGTAAGTCACTGTTTCCTGATCCACTGGGTCCGCCTTGGTTGTAGGGTGTATTGTAAGCACTTGCTGCAGCTTCGGCTTCTTTGGAATCTGTTGAAATAACAAACAAAATAAAATCAGTAAATTGTTAATCAGCATATAATAATATATAAATTATATATATTATGTAAATTGACACCATTACATTTCATCTCTTACAATTTGTGTTTATGGTATTATAGCAGGAACCAGAACAACACACATTGGTCTTTGGATTGGATAGAAATAATGATGAGTGCTGCCAAATCTTGCTACTAAAGGTTCGCATTTTGTGGGTGGTAAAGAAAAAGTTAAAGAAGAAACCATTAAACAAGTCACTAAACCAAACAGGGTACACTAAACTACATAAAAACTCGGCTTTTGTTAGTATTTGCATTGGGCATTGGTATCATCGAAACAATAAATCTTACTTGTCGGGATGCCTAATTGTGGTACAGAAGATTGCTTTTTATTACACTGTAAAATAGGACAAAAGAAACAATTTTTTTAAGGATATGTATCTTGGTTTTTTTTTTTTTGGTGTTAGTAATAGATCGAGTTCTGGGAATTAGGATATTAAGTGTATTAAATCAGGGATGTAATAAAAACAAAAGCTTGTCAACCAAAATAAATCGATATAAAAATATTAGCTAGTTTATATAATGGTTGGTTAGTTAGTTAAGTTTTTCCACAATTTATATTTTTAAATTTTTCCAAGCACTAATTTAATTTAAGTATTTCAAACTACATAAACTGCGTGTCCATATTCGATTGTTGCCAATTGTTTGCTCTTGAATAGTTTTACATATGTCTTGAATATATTTAAAGTCTTGATTTGTTTGTAGAGCTATTTTTGTTTGATTAGTTTTCAGATCTTTCCACATTAGATTATTTCAAAATTTTCCTGCCCTTATTATTTTCTACTTTGTTAGCCGTATGCTTCGATTATTCTTCTGTAAGGTAAACCAATTTAGTAAAGTGCGTTTAGGAAAGGGAATGTGAAAGACATGATCGGAGTAAAAACTACTATGTGTATGGATTATACTTACTTCCTGGCGGCAAGCTGAAGCCCATGAAGCTGGCTCCGGATGCAGCGGCTCCTCCGGCTGCTCCTGCCGCCTGCTGTCCCGGAGGCGGCGGTCCACCAGGGTAACCATTTGGATATCCATTCGGTTGCTGAAGTCCCGGGGTGTTAAATCCACCGGGGACATTTCCATATCCACCGTACGGCTGTGGTCCATTGTACGTCTGAGCCGGGGTAGCATACGGAGGTCCTGGGGGACAGTTAGGTGCACAAGAGGCGTACGGCGGCGGCTGGACATAGCCACCGGCCCATCCTTGTGGTCCGTAGCCCGGCTGCTGTTGCTGCTGCTGTGGCGGCGGTGCTGAAAAACCATACCAATTTGGTTCATTCGACGACGGTCCCTGCGGTTGCTGAGGTGGTGGTTGGTGCGCCGGTGGTGCTAAGATGAGAAAGAGAGGAGTGCCCTCGTGGGTTAAACTAAGCGTGTGCGTTGCGGTGAAATTTCGTGGGTAAGCCAGCTTGCCAATTCGCGTTGCAGTGCCAGAACAAAAGCCGAGTGTTTGGGGGGCGTAATACCCGCATGCTTAACTTACCAATCCCCGGATATGGCGGCGGATTGTCGCTCATAAAGACCGTATTCGGCGCAGGGCCACTGAAGGCATCGTGCTGTGGCAACCAGCCGTAATAACCTGGAGGTGGCTGATAGGCCGGTGGCGGGGCTTCGTTCCAAGCTCCAGCCGGCTGGTAAGGCGGCGGATCATCACCGGCCAATCCACCGCGGTGGTAGTTGTTCATAGCCGTCTTGGCGGAACGCAGCAAAGCCTGACCGTATCTGAAAAAGAAAGACAACAATTAAAAAATTTATTTTGATGAGTTAAAATAAAAGGATATAAATGCATATAGCATGGAAATAATATATGTAGTTGGCTGACCAACTTTTAAATTAACAACTTAACAATTATGAATCTGAATACTAGATATCTGAAATGATAATTGAAAAAAGAAATTGGCTTACTCGATGGCGCCGCCGGCCTTAAAATGAAGCTTGAACTTGACCTCTCCCACGTAGTTTCCATTCGGCTGGGCTCGCACCTTTCCCTTGATGTAGTTGGCTCCGAAAACGGGCTGTTCGATTTCCACATCCGAAAGGGCTACAAATGGAGCACTGAAAGACTGCATTTGATCCGAGGCCTTCTTGCTATTAAAGATCATCCGGTGAGAGGTAAGATAGATCCTTCCCGCTTTTGAGCCTTTAAAAATTGGGTTGTCCTGGCCGGAAAACTCCATCGAAACGCTGTCGCTGTGAAGCAATATGCTGTGGATTTGGAATAGGGTGTTTATTATTATTATTATCTACAATAATCCCAATAAATCTGCGGGCTACACGTCGATGTTTACATATGAACATTCATGACGTCAGGGTGCCCCAAGATTTGGACTGGTAATTTGAAGTCTTTGACGACTACTTACTATTCTCCAGCATGGATCAGCACGCCATTGTTGGCGTGGGCCGTATTAACCGACATGTCGAGTGTTTTTTTCTACTTTATCCTCAGAAATTTGCAAGAATTTCACCCAACTACGTTTTGTTTTTCTCAAAAAACTGACGACAGCTGATGATTCATAGAGAAATATGTGGCAACGCCAAAATCGGAAAACTGTCCGCCATCGATATGTATCGAAGGGTGACCATTTCAATTAGCCCCTCATCTCTAAAAGGAATTATTTTTTTACACATTACCTGTCGTACAATTACTGGGGCGATAAAATGCGTAAGTAATAAGATAATGAGTTAAAAAAGCACTCAAAATGTGCAACAAAACAAAAGGAAGCAGAAAAAAGCACCGTAAAGATCAGGAATTGATGTATTTAGTATTTTATTTGGTTTTTGTCTGCGGGAGACTTACGCCATTTTGGAGCCCTGCCACCCCCAGAAAAAGATATGTGGTTATCGGAAAATGAGGTCCCAGCTGATTGGCTATTTTGTTTTGCTACCGGCTTTGTTTTGGGTGGTTTTCTGTGTGAAGAGGATTAACTTTCAAATTTATTTTGCAGTACCGCTCTTTGGGACCATGCCGAATGGCGTTAGTTTGCCAAATCACCCGAATTTCCTCAACCAACTGGCGGCTGCCATTTCCACGGCGGCGTCGACTACCTCGGTCGTGGGAAATCCCTCATCGCCGCCAAAACAAAACCAGAATAAGATGGCAAAAACCCAACAGCCGCCGCAGGGCAGTGCCCCTATGGATCTAGAAAATGAGAACGAACACTCGACGGATGTGAGCTCCACAACAGTACACAAGGAACCTAAATTACAGGCCCCATCCTCCTCAATTTCCCTGCCGGATTCGGCGCAGTTATATCTGAATGGCTTGATGCACACGCCACCGGGGTATCTGTATTTTCCAGCTGCCCAGGCGGCTGGCGCTTCTGCACCTGGAAGTACGCCAACTGTTGGAGGGACATCCGCTCCAGCGACTCCTGCAGGCAACACCGCCAACGCTCAGATGCTCATGGATCCCACGGCGATGATGGCAGCAGCCATGCAGCAAATGCAACAGATGCACTACGCAGCGGCTGCAGCAGCAGGGATGACCACGGAAGCGGGCACAGGACTAGAAGCTGCCCTCACTGCGGGTGAGAAACACCAGATTTGAAAATCCATTTAAAACCCCTTGTCATCATTCATTTGTTTTAGATGGTGTGGCACCTGCTGGCCTAAAGGAAGTGATCAAGACCAAAAATTGCATCCTGTTCCCGCCCAATCCGAATGCCCCACCACCTACGATTAGGGAGCGGCCGCCCGGCTGCCGGACTGTGTTCGTCGGTGGACTGCCGGAAAACATAACCGAGGAGGTGATCCGGGAGATCTTCGAGTCGTGCGGCGAGATCACCACGTTGCGCATGTCCAAGAAGAACTTCTGCCACATACGCTATCGCCAGGAGGGGGCCATAGATAGAGCCATCTACCTATCGGGCTATAGATTGCGTATCTCGGCGCTCAATGAACCTCCCAACTTTGGGCGCCTGCATGTGGACTATGCACAGGCACGGGATGATCAGTACGATTACGAATGCAGGCAGAGACAACATCAGAGAGAGCAGCGGCATCGGGAGCGCATGTCAATGGACAGGATGCGGTCGCAGTCGCCGCCGCCAATACCACACTATACGGATCACGAGGCCACGGCCGTGGCAGAGCATCTGCGCACCAACGAAACGTTTGTGAAGGCAATCCAGACGATAACCGCCTGGCTGGAGCGGGGAGACTGCACCAAGAGAAATGCCAATGTCTTTTACTCGATGATCCAGAGCACACATGCGCATGTACGAAGGCTTCACGCCGACAAACTGCAACTGGAGGAAGATCTAAAGAAGGCCAGGGATAGCTATCGCAACCAAATGGGCACCATGTCCACGCAATGTAAGTGTTCCGTCCAACAAGGCGGAAAATCAGCTTTCTTAGCTCTAGTCTAGACGGAAATTTAGGTGCCGCTCCCACTTTAAAATCCTATTTTTCTGTTTTCGTTGCGCCCGGGTTAGCCTTTTAGCGTCTGTATATCTGAACAATCTACCAGCGTACTACACACCCACACATACACACCTACACTCAAACACTCCATACCCACCCAACACAATCTTTAGCAAATCTAGTCATCGAATTATTAAATGCCAATACCCCACATAAGATCTTAACGTCTAAAATTTGCTCGCCAAAAGTCGGAGGAGCAAGCCCAAATAATCCATGCAGGATCAGGTAAAAGCCCAGCCAAAAAGGACGATGCCAAAGGTTTCGTACACAGAGCGAAATCGAAGAATGAGGTGATCATCGAGGCATAGAATCGATTTTTTTTTGCCATAATTAAAATCTTTTTAATTACTTAGAAACTATTTTAAAGTAATCATTGTAGTTGTAATTGTTTACGAGATTAAAAACAAAACATTTGATATTTATTTTATGGGAAGCAAAATACCTAGACAACATGAGTGAATTATTTTAGAAGATTTATTTTTAAGAATGTCTTGCTTCCCTGGATCAAATTATAATGTTAACTACGCCTTGGAATTTTAATCAGCTCCTCAATGAGTAATTTTCTTACCGCAATATTATCTGTAGCTAAGTTAATTACCGGTTTCGTATGCACCACGTTGATTGCCCCATTCACTGATTCGTTCCACTGTGCGGCAGATTCTCACTCACTTTCACTGTGTCTCGACACCACCACTAACGGCTTAAGTCTTATTTGGCCCAAAGGTTTGTAAGCCGCAAGGCAGAGAGCAAATTAAAGCAACCCATTGGTACAATAAAGGATTCAACTTCCTTTGTAGACCCAAACATCTCAGACTCGGACAAAAATAAAGATAGGTAATCACGCTGTTGTATTCTCTCTAGATTGTACCTAAATATCAACCTTAAATAACCGTAACTATTTTACATAAATAATTGCTATGCGAGGGTCTCTCCTGTAGTTTAATTCAATTTTTCATTTTTCACTCATTTTATTCGCAAATGAACAAGTCTAGTTTGACAAAGGTGAAGAGCAAAACTGAAATCCAAAAAAATCCAGAAAAAAAAAAAAAAAAAAATACCCTTTGTCCTCCCTTAATATTATTATATATTATTGCATTATTGTTCAGTCACTCAGATTGAAAAAGTGTTCAATGCCGCTAGTCACAAGAAGGTTTGGGACCATTTCACCAAAGCCCAAAGAAAAAACATCGATCAATGGAAGAAGTTAGCAACGGTACGTACTAAAATGTTCAAATAATCAAATACGAACAACTTCAAAGATGTTGCAAAATGTGTATAAAAACCAAATGTCATTTACTGTCCAATAATCTCGATTCATAGTTGTTGGTCTCTTCATTTAGGATGTTGTGTAACCATTGTTTTTGTTATTGCTATTGTTATTATTGTTGTGGTGTTTTTGTAGATGTTTAACCAATTTAGTAAAGCATTTTTGTGCCAGCAGTATCAGTATGCATGTCGCCCAATTACCATTCCTATATAATCATTACGTACGAATACATTGTTGACGCTCAAAACTGCTAATTGCTGTTTATTAATTATAAAATTCCCATATTTGTCCAGTGCATTAATATTTTATTTCGTTGTTTGTGTGAATCATTATCTAAATTAACATATCACTTGTGATGTCACTAAACCAAATAAAAAAAATAATATAGATTTAATTGCAAGCCTAAATACATTTTATTTATCGCCTATCATTGAACTTATGTAGAATTAGAAATAGAGTTAAGATTATCGGAAAGAAAAACTGTTTAAACATTTTTATGTTCACATTTTAATTTTCAAAAAGTAATTTAACAATTTCATATCGATTTTCAACAGTTTTTTTTTTTTCGTAATCTCTTTCATAAGTCTTTTTTTATCAGGTGTTTTCATATATTTATTAAGCTTTCGCTCTTGGTCTCTTATGCTTTTCTATCTTTTCATGGCTTTGGTATTTGAATTGTTTAAAGATGTTCTCAACTTTTAACTAAGCATTTGCATAACATTTCCGATAAGCTTTAAATACATCGAACTAAACGTAATCTTTAGAAGAGTGGCCACAAACTTCCATGTTTGTATTAAAAGAAATTCTGGAAGTTTGATGGTCACTTATACAAATTGATTGGTTGTGGTAAATAGCAAAAGGAAGAACTAAAACATTGCTGCTGAGAAACATAATTTGTGCAACAAAAAACAAATTAATTATTAATAGCAAAAAAAAGTTAATCGAAAGCAATTCTTAAACTTTTTGAAAATGTGGCGAGGTAAGTAAGCGGACCAGAATAGTGTCATAAGACAGGAAACAAAATTGATGCATTTTTTAAATACACAAATTTTATAGCTAGGTATAGTTTTATAGCCTTGTAAGCAATGAAAACGAAACAACAAGAGAGACTATTCCAACTGGTAGAAATGAAAATTTAATTAAAGTTCTTTTCGCATGCCATGCAGGAACTTCGAACTGTCCAGATCACCGACGATGATGAAATGGAAATCTCTGACGACGAGCGTGACTACGAAAGGCGTGGACCAGGCGCCAAGCGTATTCGTTACGACAGTGAGGGGTTAAAGGTAATAATTTCTTATATTGTATATCTTTAAGAAAATCCTTTCTTTACTGATTAAAACTATCTCCTTTTTTTACAGGACGAGAACGATTCTTTGCGCTGTCAACTGGAGGCCATTCGTCATGAGATGACTTTGGAGCGCAGCGACTACGTCCAGCGTGAGAAGCAAATCAAAGTGCTGCAAGAAACTATTCGCAACATGCAAACTCAGCTGCTGCAGACAAAGATGCGCGAACAGAAGGACACTAAGATCATAGAGCAGCTCGAGCGGAATCTTAAAGATGCCGGCGTTAAGCAACTGCTGCTCAAGACCAAAATTAAAGAAACAGTGGATAAATTAAAGGACAAAGAAGCGAATGGAACCGGCAACTCAAATGCTTCCAGCGCCTCAAATCTCGATTACAGCAGTGGAGATTCGCGCAGTCCGGAGGCGACCGATACTATCCGGCAACAACCGCAGCCGGAACCGGAAATTATTGATATCGATAAAGTGGACGATGATGTGCGCATCATAGAGCACCAAAGCGGTGTGGTAGAAATTCACGAGATCGAGGACGATGATAAGCAGGAGCCTACAGAAAATACTGCGGAAAGCAATAAAAAGGAGTCAATTATAGAAGATAGTTCAAAGTCAAATATTGAAGAGACTTTAAATAAAGCCAGCGAAGAGAATACTCATACCACGCCAAGGGAAGAGGTTAGTGATATGTAGTTTTGATATGTAGTTTTTACCTCTATATCACCAATTAAGAAATTTGTTTACATTTAGCTTCTTATTTTTCAAAATTTTTACCATAAGCAGTTCCTTTTAAAAAATTTAACCTATTTTTCAATGGGAATAACTAAATTTTTTTTAGGCCACCTTTAAGTCCCTGGCTCTTTCGGAGGCCAAGATAATTGCTTTAACCTCCGCTTACCTGGTGCTGCATCCCCATGGCGTGGACATCGCCAACATAGCCAGCTACTTAAGCGGAATTCTGTGCAACAACTCCGTAACCAGTAACCATGATGATCTTGCCAATATACTCGGAAAGTACACAAATCTCTTCAAGTCAGATCAGGTCAAGTGGAGCTTCTGTGGCTTCAACGAACCTGCAGAATCTCAGCCGGAGTCGCAGTGAGGAGAAGAATGTGGAGTGAAGACTCGAATAAGATGACAATTGAATGCTTTAATTATGTTACAACTATATCATAATGCGTAGAGAGTAAGCGGAGAGAAAAGTGACATGTTAACCAAAGGAAAGACGCCAGTTTTTCGATGCAATCACAACTTAATGAGACCAGTTCCAGTTTTAAGGGCAAGTACTCTTAGTTAACTCTATCGGAAGAAAGACACCACAAACTAACTACCGTTTCAATTATTTAACAACTCAACCTACAAAATATATATACACCTAAGCTAATTGAATTCAATATATACAAAAGATATATACATCAATATTTTAAATAAGCTGAGAGGCCGAGAGCCTTGCTAATAAGACGCAAGTGTTGCTTATATATGGAAGCGAAAGAATGGAACCAAATAAATTTTATGCTAAACAATATGGTTTTTTTTTTATTCCAAAGGTAATACAAGGTAACATTTTTTTAAAGCTTAAACATTTAATTACAATTCGTCACCGTTTTCATATTTTTGGTACAATGCCCGGAATTAAATTTCAATGCACTTCCGTTTATAATTTCAGAGTTCCTGATTTTAAAGATTGTATGTTAATTTAATTCGAAAATGTAATTTAAATTCAAGAACAAAATTAAGTTTTAAGAAGTTGTTTTAGTTTCGGATCGATTTTAATTAGATTTTAGTTAGATGAAACTTAGTAGATTATTTTTGTAATATTTTGTTGCTTAAATATTTTTAATTATTATATAAACTCGAAATTGAAGGCTTTTTTTATATTTTATATTCTTACATATGAATGTATATCCATTTCCATTATCCATTATTACCCATTTCTCATGGATTTCATGAAATCTGCTTTTATCCTGCACTTTTCTTCAAAATATGATGAAATCTGTTATATCCTGCCGCTAACTCCAAAATATTACGTGAAAAGCTTACGTTGCTTGCGTAAGCCATTGTAAAGTGCGCGCAAAGGAGCTGCGCGTCCTCTGCCAAGGACAGCATCCTTCCCCGTATCCTTCAGCGCCAGCTCTTCCTCCTACACCGTTGCACTATGACGTGATGAAATTTTACACTTTGGTTCTGAATTTCCCTAAAATTCGTGACGTCAAGTCAGCGATTATTGTATTTAAAACGCGTTTGGAAAATAACCACAAGCCGTAACCGCAACAACAAAAACACGGAGAGATGAAAAAACAGCAACAACAAAAGCAAGGCGAGATGAAAGAGAGAACAAGAACTTGAGCGCAAATTTCCCACATAAAAAGCAATGTACTATACTACACGGAAATAAAACAACTCGTTAATTGCATTTTCAAATGTGACCAATTTAATTAAAAAAATTATTTTAACAAAAGAAAAAAAGAAATAATGTTAAATATATTTTAAATTCAGGGTCAGCATGCCATTTATTAACTTATTTTTGTGTATTAATATATCGCTAGTATAGATTTAAGAATTATGTATCTCAGTGTATCGATGTGTTCGAGCGCTTTTCTGCCGCTCTGCCTCGACCGACGTCGACGTCGACGAGGGAGGCCCGTCTCTATCAACGCTATCATTCGGTTTTGCGAATTCGAGGCGGGCGGTTCTGTTCCAAAACCCCGCAGGAAGATTCCATTGGAATAAATCAGTGAATTTTCGTACATGTCCAAGTAACGGTGCCCCTCCAGCGTGTGTTTTTGTGCGTGTATGTGAACTGTAATTTTGTCTGCCGCTGTATATTTTAATATAATTACGTGCACTTTCTTTGTGCAAAATAAGAAACAGAAAAAAGAAGCAAACCTCCTTTACCGCTCTCTCAAAGGACAATTCAAGTTCACGAGTTCGTGTGGGAAGCTGCGAAGGCAACAACACAGCCCGTGAATCAGTTTTTTCGGCGGGTAAGTTTGAGTTCCACCCGGCTTTTTAAATACAGTTTGAAATTCACCGACCTTTTCAAATAGCGAAACATAACACAAAAATATATGGGTGATTCCATATCAGATTTACAGTCGATATCGGGAAATTCGATGAGATATTTTTTTCATGCTCTTTATCGAAAATAAATCGACACGTATTTTTTTATATGGCTCAGAAAATTTTTTTGACAAAGTTATGATTTTTTGAATTTTTGATGAACTGCCCTTTTTTGATGACAGTCGCGTTTTCCAGCCCCAATAACTCGAAAACCGTACGTCGCAGAAAAAAATGAATAGGAAGTAAAAATTTCATCCTTCCTTCTTCTTTGCAAAACTTTCATGAAAAAATTTTTTTAAACAATTTTTCACCACAAAAAGTTCAAATGTTTATAACAAATTCATTTTTCTCCAACTTGGACATTTGTTTTTTTTTTTTCTTTCACAGTAAATCCTTCAAATTCTTCTGATGAACATACTAAAATTTCAGAATGGTATCAAAATTAGTTTTTGAGTTATAGAATTAAATAGCATTAAAAATTCATTTTATTGACCCTTACTATGCGCGCGCGAAGCGAATTGACGCTCGTTAGAGTCGTTGGTCGGCGCACGCCCTGAGACCGAGCGCGCGGACCGTGCATGATAATCTTTAAAATTCTATAACTCAAAAACTAATTTTGATACCATTCTGAAATTTTAGTATGTTCATCAGAAGAATTTGAAGGATTTACTGTGAAAGAAAAAAAAAAATCAAAAATGTCCAAGTTGGAGAAAAATGAATTTGTTATAAACATTTGAACTTTTTGTGGTGAAAAATTGTTTAAAAAAAATTTTTTCATGAAAGTTTTGCAAAGAAGAAGGAAGGATGAAATTTTTACTTCCTATTCATTTTTTTTCTGCGACGTACGGTTTTCGAGTTATTGGGGCTGGAAAACGCGACTGTCATCAAAAAAAGGGCAGTTCATCAAAAATTCAAAAAATCATAACTTTTACAAAAAAATTTTCTGAGCCATATAAAAAAATACGTGTCGATTTATTTTTGATAAAGAGCATGAAAAAAATATCTCATCGAATTTCCCGATATCGACTGTAAATCTGATATGGAATCACCCATATATAGTACATATACGAAAACGGCGGGCTGAGTGATAAATAACCGGGTGAAGAAAAAAAGAAAATTATTTAACAACAAATAGAGGAATTCGAATCCAACTTGAATTTATTTTTTTGTCCAAAAGCATATTAATGTGAAAACCGTGTCAGAAAGGCATTTTTATATTATGAACAATTTTTTAAGGTTTGAAAACATTTGGATTTTATTCTCTAAAATTAGACGACGCTCATGTGACTTTGTTTGCTTTAAAATATTATATCATATTCTACATTTTTGCAATAAACATTTAAAGTTTGCAGTTTTTGAATTTCTTGAAAACATTTTTTTTTTTTTAACCAAAGGAAATATTCAAATTTTAACATATTTAAATGGCTAGGCGCCATAAGTATTATTTAACTTACCAGTAATATAGAATTTACTTGTCATAGAAAATTGAAAATACAATAAGTCAGGGAGATTAACAGAAGTATAGAAAAAATACTTGAAAGTTGTTGAACATATTTTTTGCTTCTTGACGTCAAAGTTTATATTGAAAATGTTCTAATGAGCGTCAACCACAAACTAGACTATATATTTTGTTTGAACATAAATTAGCGTATACCAGATGAGGAATAAATAGTTTTCGAACAACAAATATTGAGGCAACATAAATATTGAAGACAAGCAACTATTAAATTTGACATAAATTCGTAAAAGCAAAAAAGAAGAGGTGAAAAGATTCTAAGCCGCTTTCCATGTCTACACTGTGTCAATGGGTTAAAATAAAAGAGCACTCAGACAATCAGTGCATTCACATCCAATGCAGAATGGGTGACAGTTCATAGGCAAGAGTCACGGGTTGAAGTCCTCTAGTAATACCACTTCCTCTTTTAATGTTTTGACAGCCAATAATGATTAATTCGGTGCGCTTCATGCGTTCCCGAACTAAACTGTCCATGTAAAACAGAAGGGGGAACCAGTTGTTCAGTTTTCGATGGGGAAAAGCTTTGTGCTGAGTTAAGCGTAAATTTGATGAGACACGGGAACGTGCCAAATGTCAACATGGGCTATAAACAAATTCGATTCATAAAATACGCGACTTACACACTTATTTATGGCATGATCCCACTTCGAGCTGAATTCCCGACCATAAGTTTCCCAACCGCAAAGTACTTCCAGGTATCAACCCAGCGATCTGAAAAAAACCCCCGGCAAACCTTTCTGTTTTAGTGATATTCAAAATTGGATTCTACATTAAAATAGGAAGCGACATCTAAAATTGAAAAGCAGTCACGTACTTAGGGAATTTAAGTGAAATGTTGTGCTACTCAAAATAAAAGCATTCTCCTTTTATTTAAGTTGATTTTTTCTGATTAAGTGATAGGCTGATGGAGCCACTTTGTTGCTGATAAGTAGATGGGATCGATTGCATGGGCCTTAACTTGTCGACCCTGATCCAAATAATTAAGTGTGGAAAGGAAACAATGTTTAATAGTTGTTTGTTAAATACTTAAGCATGGTTACAGATTGTTTTCCTTACAATTTGCTAAAATAAAAATGCTTTTTATTGTTTTTACTTTTATAACAATAAAGTATTTAACTAGTTATAATAGTAAAATACCCTTTTGAACAAAGTAAGCGGAAAATATTGATCAGTATTTGTTTACGCTGCACTCCCATTCCAGTAATTTTCACTTACTCAAACCCAAGCGTTGGAGTTAATTTATTTGCATTTTTACGAGCCAGTTGCTCATCCACTAAACTCACATTAAGCGATTGCATAAAGCAAAACCAAACCCAATTAAGTCGGTCTAGTTCAAGGGCAAAAAAAACTTACAGCTAAACTATCTAGCGACTAAAACGGGGATTTCTTTTCGGTAAAATGGAGATGCTATCCCAAAATGACAGATTTAATTTGCATAGTGAAAATTGGCTGGGGATTCGAGATTTTCCCCAGCCACAAACAAAACAAACCAGTAACGGGAAAAATTAACATCACGTGTCGCGACAGGTAATTGACAAGGGGGCGGAGTGGGCGGTTTGTAATTCAATCGAATCATTGTGACGTCAGGGAACTGGGGCGGTTCACCTGCGAAATGTAAACAAACTGCAGTGACCCACACATAGATACGATTACAAGATACAGATACGTTCCAGTGCCCTTGGCCATGTTGACTCATTTGTGTGATTGGCTTTTAATCAATGAAAGGTGTCGGCAATTATTTGCATAACGAAAGTGAAATACAACATTTCTCTGTCAAGTTCAAAACCTCCTAATTTTCTATAATCTCACATATATCCTAATCTTTTCTTCCAACTTGAAAATATAAGCTAAAAATAGTGCGTAAGAATTTTGTGACGTCAAGTTGGGAAATCAAAGGCGCATAAAAAGTTGGCGACACCCACACAATTGCTGGGGAAAATGAGAAATATTTTCCTGCATCCAAACAAGAAGACAAATTCTCAGTAGAGAGGAAATGCTGGGGCATTTATTGCTACAAATATTTTTAGACTGCTGGCTGGTATATGTATCAATATATAATATAAGCAAGATTTCCAATTCATAAAATACCATTTACATATTAAAAACCAAGCCCCTTGTTGATAGATAGGAATTCGGATGCTATACTCTTCAAAAGTTGAAAGAGTTCATAATTTTTATGAGTTTTTAATTTTACAACTTTGACACGTTTTTTATGTAGTTCAGCTCAATGATCTCGGTTGTATTGCATATAAGTGAAATTCCGTTCACGTTTTAAAAATTAAAATCAACCTTAAGTATGAATGAAAAAGCCATCCGCATTTAATGCATACATTTGTGAAGAGTATTTTTAAGTGGATCTTATTTACCTGCTAATTGCACTGCCCGAACTTTATAAATGGAATTTCTGGTTTGTTTATGTTTTTAATAAGCTTGACAATAACAACGTGTAAATTATTATATTTTCCTGTAACATCACGTGTTAGTATTTAAGTTATTCGCACTTTATGCCCTTTTAAATCTTTACATAATTCTAGTTCCTCTTTTTTCTGTTGTTCCATCTACGGAAGTTCGGGGCTTTCCGTGAATTCTGTGGGAATACTAATTAGATCTCAGCCAGACTCGTCACGTCAACAAATAATTTTTACACCCCTTCATCTAAAAGTAATCCCCACAAAAAACAATCAGTCAATCAGGTGCATTGACGTTGACGGCTGCCTTTCAATTCACTTTTTTTTTATGGGGCTGCCGGGTTACGCGTTGATATATATCAGATTACCTATACTATTTGGTTCACTATTAAGCAAACGGAAATGGATCATTAAATGTGAGATTAGCGGGTGCAAAAATAAGTGCAAATGTGAAATGCTAATATCCCGTTATAAATGTCACTTAAACTTTGAGCAAAGCAAGTAATTTTTCGCCTAATCTATATGGAAATCAATCATAGAAACGTTTCTGAAATAAAAGAAAACTTGTCACAAAATACTTATAATATTCGATGTTAATATCTTTTTACATCTTTAACGTTTTTGCCAATCACCGTTTCTGTTTAAAAAACTTACATAATTTCAAGCTGTCCGCGTACTCCGAGTAATAATGAATGTTACATTCATTTGGAAAGTATTTATAAATTTACATCTGTTTTCTTAAAGACTTCGTAACGGGGTGTCTCATTATCGCTGCAGCTAAACTTGTTTTTTTTTTTGAGTCGGTTGAAATCAAAAGATTCTTTGTTCTTTTCACATCGAATTCTAATTAATTGAACGACAGGAAATGCGGAAATCACGGATAAGTGATATTCTTAAATGAGGTTTGTTATTTTAGGGATCGATTTAATTCGGTTTTGAAAATTTTAGCTTGGAGACAAATGTACATCAAAACAAAACTATTATGTTTAACCTTGGACTGAGGTTCATTGTGATTAACAGATGGACGAGTCGGAGGCGTGAAATATTATATAAAATATAAATCGTGCTGCGGAATAATTTGGCGAGCCTTCTGTGTGGTCTTAAATTCTTATCAATGTTTCCATGTGCCAATTCATTCAAAATTTTGTTTGTCGTACGACTCAAAAGTCTCTTATTTGCTTAGTTTCTTATTCTTCTTATCAAGAAACAAAAAAACACATGACATACTATCAAAGTAAATTCCATCCACGAGCGCTAAACAGAAGATAGTAAATCAAAGAGCACGTCTATAATTTCCAAGACATTTTCAGTCATTTTTCACTTTAGCGTTATTCCAAATGAGAAAGGAAAATTACTGTCCCAGAAATTGTAACAACATGGAATTAAATAAGTGAATGAGCGGCCCACAAGTGGGGTAAATATTTGGCGGCATAATCGAAATCGTTTACTATGAATGCTATCTTGTTTATCCATCGTTAAGGTTGATAGTAACTTGTTAGATTGTGCAATTAGACAATTAATCGGGTAAACAAAAGATATATCAACGGTACTTGCGATATCCTTCACCGATAACTTGAACAGCAATACAAAACGATTGATAAGGGTTCGTTGGAATAGAGAATCCGGCTTCAGTTTTGAAACTCGATACGATAATGACACAAATTAGGCCACTTTATTCGAGTGCGCGTTGTAAACGACAAAGCTGAAGTGTAAATATGTGTGATAAGGGCTAATGTGACTAAAGTGTGCTAATATTGTATGGAAATCCAATAAAATACTTGTGGGACACATTAAATCTAATGAGGATCTCTGGCGCCTTATCAACTAGTATTTGAGTTGAGTATTAATCAACAGCAGCGGCTACCGTAGAACGCCTTATCAACAGTGGCACTTGGGATTACTCGGACCTTGGGACTGGGAATCGCAATCGGTAGAGCTTTTAACATTTTCCAGCCACTAGGATCCCAGCACAAACAGTCGGCGAACGAGATGAAAATGTTTACAGCCAGCTGCTGAAGTAATGTGTGCAATTATAAATTAATAATGTGCATTTATTGAAATCGCCTGGGGACCAGACATCGTCGTTCGCACTTGGACTGATAAACCCAGTGAACTGCCGGCGAATGCACTCGCCACTCCCACCGACAAATGATTGACCTTCCCGCCATCTTTTGGGGCTCGTCCCCAAGATCCAGCCTGCGTCAATGCGAGCCCACCACACCACAGCAAACCCCCTATAAATAACAATCAAATCAACAACTGGACACGAGATTATGTCAACAGCAGCTAAAAAATAGGAGCACTTCGGGCGATTACCGCACCGTATTGCGGCGCCTCATTACGCAAATCAATGGCAAAGACTTTGAACTTGTACCGGCCAAGAACATAGCTCATTGACCAGCCTGCGCAACTTCACGGTTGATCAACGGCCAACTTGGATTAGCAATAGTTTAATAGAACGTCCATGGGGCAATCCAATTCTTAAGCCACAAAGTAGCCTCACGCTTATTGCCATTGAGTCGTTTTCTATAGAGGGACTATCGCTGTTCACAATTCGCCAAATGGCGGGAGAACTGTTGCTGCTTTCAATGGAGTTCAAAGATTGAGTATGGGGATTTTTTGAAGTAATCACAACAATTGATAACAACAATCGTGGAGAATGCAGCGAAAGTGATAATCTTTAGCTTGGGGGTATATTCAAGTACTTTAAATAATCAAAACCGGAGGTTTTAACTTTCCTTATTTATTTTTTAATGCCAGAATATATATGAATCAAGCCTGATAAATAGATCGAGTACTAACTAAAATCCTATTATATTTGTATTGTAATATCTATTTGCTATTACTCACCCCCAGTATTGCGATATCCGAAACTAAACTGTCAAATCTTATCGCGTTAAGCTATATCTTTGGTATGACTTTCATCGCAATGGTTTTTTTTTTTATCTGAGCGCAAGCAGATCATAAAGATTTCTTTTAATCAAAGTAAAGTGCGCTCAATTGGCACTAATAAATTCCCAGCTAGGTAGACCGGCAAATGACCAGATATTTAAAATATTTTCGCTTTTTACTGAATTTAATAAGGAAATCTCTTGTTAAGGTTGCGCTGCGTGTGGTTATTACGATGATGACGATGTGGGGGTGTGTTCGGCGCCAGTTTATCATTCGAATAGGTCTTTTATATGGGGTGACTTGCCCTCTGCCATATTTATAGTTCTACGAGCTGTCAATCAAATATTTTTGGAATCGAGTACGTATAGTTCCAGGCCCCGATTACCGGATCCATAATGCACTTGACCTGCGATTTGTGGCTGCACATAAATACTTCAAAATAAAACGTAATCATATCTGGAATTGTGTGATATGGAAATCTAGTGGTTCGATGGGGTCGTAAATGACTTGGTAGCCACAAAACATCTGCGTTGACATAACTGCGATAAGGTCGCCGATAAGCCCAATTGCCGATACCGAAATGCCCCCTGGTGGAATGTGGATACAATGTCGCCACGCTGCAGCTTCATGTCTGTGCGAATTTTCATGGTGATAAGGATAAGTGATAAAAGCACCCCCCACATACCAACCTTCGGTTTTCTCTCAGCCGTCTGCCCGATTGTCTGACTCACATAAACAATTTGATCGATTGTTATAGCCGTCCAATACTTTTTGGCAATAAATTGAGAATGTATTTTGGGTCAGATAAGACTTGTACATCGAAGTGATAAAATGTACCTTGACAGATATTTATGGTTGCAGGTACTTCAAAGTTTATCAGGGAAATTGGGGGAATCATTTTAAGTCATTCATTATTTATTATTTAAACAAATCTTAATGATATATATTGTTTATTGTTAAAATTTTAATTCCATTCTTATTCTTAACATTCCAGTAGTTTATGTTTTACATAAATTAGGTGCTGAGCTAAATTTACGTTTATCATAAAAAACAACTGAGAAAGAAACAACTGTTTTAAGAATTTGTTTATTTACTGAACGTTGATCTTCTATTGTTTCACATTCATTTATACAGTTTGAGTCCCCCCTTTTCAAATCTACAGTTTGACAGCAATTGTTACAAGTTGAAATATAGGAATAAAGCTTTGCGTTAAGGAAAGCTTATAAACTTTTTGTCCGTTAGTAAATAAATTTTTGAAACTTATTAAGATTAAATAATAATCAAACTTAAAAGATACATTTGAATTATAAATTAAAGTAACAAAATTATTTGATGGGTTTTTAATTTAGATAATATTGAAGCCGTTGCGCTTATAAAAAATGCAATCCGACAATAACCGCGAAGCTTTATAATCATATAAATTAAGATGCTAAATTATTACATATTTTGTTATTTATTTTTATATTTATATTTTTAACCTCCTTCTCACTGGAAATTACCATTTTTTATTGCAGGAATTTCACTTTTTATTCGCAATCTGTGATCATAAACTGTAAGTAAACAAAGAGCTTTAAATTACCATTAAAATAAACAAGATTTTTCTTCATTGTAAGCAAGGCATTAACATAATATTGTGATTTTTATATACTGAAAAATATATTTAAGCTTGCCCCAAATATAAAAGTATCATAAAGTGCAGAGATTTTCGAATAAATTTCATCAGCTTTCCAGGAAATTGCATGTTTTTGCACACATTTTGGCCAAGACCATGACGCCCGCACTTGTGGCCAAAATGTATCCAGATACGTTCACCTTGAGGACGTTGCCGAGGACGAATTATTGATTTTGGGCCCTGCTAGCGGGTGGTGGACAAGAATTTAACGAATTGGGAGCTATTTACATCATGTTGGCCCTGTCACAAGTTCAAATGTAGGTCGTGGATAAGAAAAAAAACAATGCAATGGATTTGACTTGTGGGCGATTATGGTGGGTCAGCAGAAATATTTGGTGGCTGCACTTGAACCAACGGCCAAATCGCGTGATTTTCGTGGGCCAACAGCAAGCAAAGCAACTGCAGAGAAAATAAATAAAATATTTACATTTATCCGCTGACAAACAGACGTAAAAATGTTTTGTACACACTTATATACATAGTTCTTTGCATGCGAGAGGCTCGTTCTGCGCCATTTCTGATTGGCTGAGATTTTTGGGGCTTGGCTTCTGTGACGTCACACGGCGCACGCCCCTCTAAAAAACGTTGTATCTATCAGATACATGGCTGCGTGACGTAGCTGCTGACGTAGTAGAACTCGCACACTTACACTTAACCAATCTCAGAGCCTATGTCAACTTGGCCCAGTGCTAATGAGCTTTCTGTTGCATAATGTTGGTTTTTTATCAGTTTTTGTGGACTTGTTTCGCCCTTTTGGCCTTTTCCCCGTGTAATTAGTATGTACATGTACACCGAGCATTGCGTGTTCCGGGTGTAGATACAGATACTTTCGTAGATGCAGATACATTTGTGTATCTATGCGAACGCTTTCGCAGCAGGTGAGCCTGCTTTTAGGCGCTCTGCGAGCCTGTTCCAAGCGTGGAGCGTGCCAAATGTTTGGTTGTATTTCCAGTCCCGCAAGTGCTGCGTTAACGCCCCCGGGTCGGTGGGGGGTTAACGAGAGGGGGCAAGGTTAAGGGTGTTTGAAAAGCGTGTACACAAAAAGATAACGGGGCTGCGTTAGAACACGCTCACAATGGCAAAGTTTTGAAGAACATACAGTGAGAAAAATCTGCTATTAATAATAAATTAATATTTTTCAAATACTTGGTTAGCAATAAAATTAGGTTTCCTTTTTTGATTATTTTAATTAAAAGTTCCTTAACAAAGCATTGTAAAATTTTATAATAAATGCATTCCTGTGTATAAACATTTTAAAGTGCATTAATATTGTTTTAATTTAACCGCATGTATGAATAAATTACAAAACAATTTGAATCCGTAAGGGGTCTTAATAAAAATACCTTTCGATAAAAAGTAATTTCACGTGCTTACTAATAAGGCATTTGTATGCACCGAATTACCATAAATTCCAAGACATTTTTCGATATTAAATGCGTATTCTCATTATCTGACCCATTTATAGCTTTGTGAAGTGTTATGTTTGCTTATTGAAAAGTCTCAGAGCGTTGAAATGCTCATTTTCATACCCTTTGTGCCACCGTAAGAGGCAACCCATTATGCTCAGTGGCAGCCGCATTTTCTGGCCGCACAACAAACGTGATCCATTGAACGTACTGCCAGCTAGGCAAATAGTACTCCTCGCCTGGCAAATGGAATTTGAAATGATAATGGAATTTTCTACAACACGAACAAGCAGAAAGATATCTAAGAATATCTATAGACCATGTTACCCCCTGTTCCAAAAGTGAAGCGAATGCGTTTGTTCGACCGCCTTTAATTCTGTACAATCTTTCTGTGCATACGGAAGTGCAGTAAACACACAAATGACACATGGTGAACTATATAGTATAGGTGGATATTAATTTCCTTTTTATTACAGTTCTGCGAGATAATAAAGAAATTGATTGTGTTGTTAATCTGATCGAATTATAAACAAACACAAGAGATACAGAAATCGACGTAGTAACTTATACATTTGCATATGTAAATAACGGTTACTTTAATTAAAACTTTTTTTTTTAATACATTAAAATTAAATAGACATTTTAAATGTGCTATTAAATACATATTTTTAAAAATAGTTAAGCCAAACATGTAATCATTTTTGTATCGGTTTGGTGTTGTTAATATTACTCAAAGGCTTCTCAACTAAAATAAATTAAGAAATGTTTCTAAAATTTTCCCTTGCAAGGCTTCATTCATTGCGAAGGGCATTCGGTGAATTTACAGATCAATTTGAAACTCGTAAATTTGCATTGCCTTGACTTAATGGAAGGGCAGATGCAACAAGCAGAAAGCAAAAAGCCAGGAGATGGCCTCCATGTGTTGTGCTGCAGCAAAAGTTGCATCCACATTCACCAGCCACCCGGTTGCATGCAATTTCAAGCAGAACCAGACGCGACGATCCGAAATATAAATCTGAGCAGCAGAGACGCCTGCAATTCCAGTTTGGATTTTGCCGCCAAGAGTCAATAGCCTCGTATGGATATACGGTATGGTATGGTCTTCACCCCCGTTACCCATCCAATGGCCATGGTCGCTGCTGAGCGGGACCAGTTTCCCGCTGCCCAAGAGAGCGAGAAAGAGCAGCGACGACGAGAATTGGGAGAATTCGGGGAGCTGGGAGAGAGCGGCATATCCACATAGAGCCCGGCGGAGGCCTTTTTATTGTTTGGCGCGCCATTTGCTATCCGACATTCGTCCCGTGCGGTTTAAGATACAGAGCTACTCGTGTCCCCAAGATATATGCGCGAGTGCCACTGAAAGCTGTGTGAAATCGAGGAACTCAACCGATACATATCCAAAAAGAAATAAATATATATCACTGAAATACTCATATACCATATCAAGTATTTTATTGTTGGCTAATTAGGAGTGCAAAAAAGAAATTTTTTGGCCAGCAACATGTTTGCCCGTTGAAGCGCATGCGCCTTAAAGTATTCTATGCTACGTGGGTGGTCGACGTGTTAAAGGACACAAACTCAAGTTAAAGGACATTTCCCAGACGTCCTCGTATTATTCAACACATTTTTAAACGCCAGCTAAGGTGCAGTGAAAAGTGGCAAGAGCGGTTAAGAATTAACCGGATAATCACCGAAGAATATAGAAAAACATATCCCCATCGTAACTCTGTAGCCCAACCGAAGTTTACATAATCCCGTCGATATGTCCACCGCGTCGTCGAGCAACTCCAGTGGCGAGGAGGCCAAGAAGCCCGGCTCCAACAATGAGGAGAGCTCCCACCTGCTGGAATCCGCCGAGAATGGGGCCAAATACGGCTCCAGACAAGCAATTAAAATCGTAAAGGCCGGCGATAATGGACGCACCAACTCCACCCCACATGTACGCAAAAATTCGCATATTTCCATAGATATAAACACTGAGAATAATGAAAAGTATAATGATTTAAAAAACCCAAATTTGCTAAGGAACTATTCCATTAAATTTACTTTAAAAGGCATGATAAGATTATTTCCATATTATTTTCGAGAACAATATTTTCAAATATTCCCAAACACTTATCTTATTTCTTATTGTGTTGATTTCAGTTAAGTTAATTTAGGTTGCCCAGCTGGCTAGCCAAGTAAATGCTTCTTTTGATGTTGACCTTGGTAGAAGCCACGGCGAAAGTCCAATTAACGCAGTGTGAAATAAGGAAAAACGACACACTAAACCAAATTTCAAGCACCACAATCTACAGATACTCTAGCTATAATAAATATTAAAAATACTGGTCTTCTGAAAGGTTAGGGAATTGAAAAGCATCTCTTTATTTCAGATTGTTTGTCCAAAAAAGTAAACAATCTATTTTGTTGGTATAGTAAATGCGTAGATGAAGCCGGAAAGATTTTGCCGCAAAAAAGATACGAGATATAAATAGTTTACCAGGCAATTATCAAGCCGAAATGAGTTTTTTTTTCACTCCAAATGCTATCTCTATCAACCAAACACGAACAGCAAAATTAGAGTATAATTTCACATGGTTTTTCTGTCTGAACGAGTTCAAATACCTTTCAAACATCATTTCCGCTTTACATAATTTAAGCGATAAGCACTTATGTACAACACAACAATGATGGCTTTTATCGTAAATATTGTTGCTATTACTAAGTCCACATTGATGGATCGCAGGGCTTATCAACAATTATAAACTTAATCAGCGTTCGAACCGATGTGGAAACTTTCTATTTATATCGGTTTTTATGTTGGACAAGGTCACAAAAGCAGACAAATGAATATGAAACACAAATCATTATGAATAGGAAAATCATTTTGAAAAGCAAAGACAAATATGATAAGTGAGCACTTGAAAAATAGGGGCGTACCTTTGTTTTCCACAAGAGACAAAATTATTTATAACAACAAGCATGATACGGATTTGTTGTGGAACAAAGCCACAAATAAATGATAATTTCACCAGACAAATTCAATTGAAACTCGTTCCACGGACTGCACAAAATGACTCAACATTTTGTGGGTGTTTACTTTAGTAAAAATGTAGTAAAAATAAAACATTTAGGCATTAACCGTGCCACCCCTTCAAAACCATTAAAAATTCTGCCTCTAAATACGGACACTGAAACACGCACGACAACAACATGATTTTATGACCAACATTTGGATACATTTTAAAATGCGACCCACAAAATTATGGAAACTCGACCAGTTCGGTAACATAATGTGACACATTTTTCGAATATCAATGAGTTGCCCAAAATGGTTCGTTATATAGTTTATGAAGCCATCAAGTTGTTTTCACTTTCATTGTGCCACCGAATTAAGCCATTTCTGTTCGCAAATTTGCATGGATTTAATTTTTAGTCTTTTAATTACCAAATTGAAGATTTTATAACATTTTTGCTTAGGGATTTCCAATTGAAACATATCTTAAGAAACTGGATTTTGGATTTTCTGAAAATCCCCAATCGAAATTTTTCCCATTGTATCATATGCATAAAATGTTCTTTAGAATCCCGTCACAGAATTTTTCGAATTCCCCTTATGCAAATGTGATTGCTTATAGACCGGGATTATTGTACATAAATTAACCTAAACCACTAAATAGTTATGAACTATTTGTGCGGAATTAGCTTATGCTATGCCTTTAGTGAACCAGTTTAGTGGAATGCCGCGGGGTATATAAAATTACCACGCTTATGACGCGCACTGTTGCGCCAGTGACATTGAAACGAACTTGGACCTCCGCTCACGCAGTTGTCATCTTTGGGGGTGGGGGCGGGGTGTTTAGCACCCGAAAGTCGGGGACTCGGATTCCTAGAGCCGCCTTTTAACTGGCAGTAATGCTAAATTTAGATACAGAACGACAGGCAACCGAATGGATTGACCACATTACCCACAGACGGCACTCAAACGGATTGAGGCGCACAATCGGGAGACAGATATCGATTTCAGACGTTTCAGACGCGATTTCGAACGCTTCGTTTACTCTCGACTGGCAATCCGGAGGTGTGTCCGTCCCCACGACCCCAGTTAAAACGACAGTTAATATGTGGGCGTATACACGCCCTGTTCTGCAGCACATGATGGCCTTCTCCTTTTTCCAGCTGCAAATCCCGCCTTGCATTTTCACGGAAGTGATTTGTTCTCTACTCCTTCGGTTCGCGTGGGCCGAGATTGGCAATGGCACTTTGAGTGGGTTTATGCGAGTGGGCGGCAACACATGGGTGGAAAGTCAAGTAAATCAAGTAACAGGCGAGGAGAAAATGGCCATAAATTAACCATATGCTGCATGCGAAGTGGCTTTTATGCCGGTTTCTAAAGATATGAAAAATATTATAACCCAATCCTATTAGACTCGTACATATATGCTTAGACTTTAAGTAACTTAGGAATATAAGGTTCACTAATATTTTTATTCAGCAAAAAGAGGTTTAAAAAATAGTTTAATTTTTTTTAATGTCGATTAAGGACCGGCCCTCTTTTTATTCGAAAAAAAATGCTTTATGACGTGCAATAATTGAAATAATAACATAGCCAAATCAGTTTTCATAAAAACTTTGCCAGCCAACCGACTGTTAAATTCCGCATTTTAGTGTTAACTATTCTTTTTGGTCATTTACAACAGTCCTGTTTAGTTAACATATTACCATTAAATAAACTAAACCTTTCCACTATCATATTGTCTAGGCCTTCTTGGCAAAGGTCAAGATTAATCAATAACAAGCCTGCCATTCAGTAAAAAAAATGGCACACACCCCTTTTTTGTGCACACGAGTCGCATTTCATAAAGTTCTGTGTACAAACATAAAAATATATTTGAAAAAGCTTTCGATAAACAAAAGCTTAGATATTGTTGTTTAACTCCCCCATCTGCTTTGCTAATGTACGCTTTCGTAGCTGGAATTTGGCGATTTACTGATTAGGCACGCGATAACCTTAAATACCGAATTTAAAGTAATTTATGGCCCAACGAACGGAAGTCAATGAGTGTGTCTACCAAGGTGGCCAAATAAAGTTAATTGGTGCTGCTTGACTGATCCTTGACACCTTGGGGAGGTATTAGGGAAAATTTATGTCTTTAAATAGAATAGAATCCAAAAAGAGAGGTAAATGTTCTTGGTATATTTTGGGGAATGTATAATAATATTCTAAAATAAAGAAAAGATAATGCAAGATTTTTGCTTTACTTTTTAAAACTGTTATTCAAAATAATTTGAAAATTTTAGAGTTTTATAATTTATACCTTAATATATCATAACTCCCATTTGGGGAAATCCAATGCCCATGCATATATATGCATTAAGTGCTTTAATTAGGTAATAAGTGAATAAGTTCACTTAATCTCAACCTTATCTAAAAAGCTTTATTGGGTTATGTTTATAAGTCCAAGAAGTTTCATTGATCAAGTGCCGGCCTCAAGTGGAAACGCATGAACATAATTATAGTACTTTACCGCTCAATTTTATAATAATTCGCGTATGGGACTTCTCACTGTCTAAAGTTATTGATCACGCGGCATCCCCAACTTGAAATACTTTGGAGTCTTAAGGGATTTGCTTGTCCGATACATGATGTTCCGAACCACACGGCGTATGAATGATATCGGGCAGCGAGTATGCGAGAACTTGGTTCGATTCGGGGGCGACTTCTGTTTATGTGTCCGGCATAATGAAATAATGAAGTACTTGAGCACAATCGGAACGAGGAGAGCATAACCACCGAATTTTTTCCGGGAGAGTGCAATAAATATGGGTGCACGGTTGTTCGACGAAGTGCCCACAATCGGGCCGCCAATAAATATCCTAATCACTGGGCGGGGGGTTCGGACCTTATCTCGACCCAAGGCGTGATAATACTTGTAGGCAGCTAATAGCTGGCCCTCAGTCTAATTCAGTTGGCCATAGCAGAACGATCTAATTAATAGTGATCTTGCGATAGGTAAATTCTAAAAAAAACTATACAGAAAAGGATCCAAACTATTTTTCACTTTACTTGGACTGAAAACTTTACTTGAACCGAATATTTCTTTTATTTGTGTGTTTTGTAATTTTATAAAATTTGAAAATAAATGTTTAAAAATAAAGTGATTTAAAAATGATTTAATTTTAAATTTAGAGAAACTAACTTAAACAAATTGAAATTTTGTTTGCAGGATCAGGAGAATCTACTCGGCAACATGGTGCACACCTCGACGTCAAACAACTCGAAGAAACTGCCACAAATCGTGGCAGCGTTGGCAGCAGCTGGAGGAGCCTTTGCCTGCGGTACTTTGTTGGGTTGGACATCCCCGGCCCAAACGGCGATCGTGGATGATCACAAGGGATACGATTTCGATGTGGATAAGACCCAGTTCTCATGGGTGGGATCTGCAATGACCTTGGGTGCCGCCTGTGTGTGCATTCCCATTGGAATCCTTATCAATCTGATTGGACGCAAGTGGACCATGATGTTCCTTGTCCTGCCCTTCGTCATTGGTTGGGCCATGCTCATCTGGGCGGCGAACGTGGGAATGCTGTATGCCTCGCGTTTCATCCTTGGTATTTCCGGAGGTGCTTTCTGCGTGACCGCACCCATGTACACGGGTGAGATCGCTGAGAAGGATATTCGCGGAACACTGGGCAGCTTCTTCCAGCTGATGATAACCATTGGTATCCTGTTCGTGTACGCCATTGGAGCTGGCTTGGACATCTTCTGGGTGAGCGTTGTCTGCGGCATTCTGCCCCTCATCTTTGGAGTCATATTTTTCTTCATGCCGGAATCGCCTACCTACTTGGTAAGTCCACCAATCTAACTTAAATGCACATTTTGTTTCTATTGCAAACCCACTAAATTAGATTGAAATTGCAAAACATTCTTGTTGATCAAGTATATATATCCATGATATGAAAACAACCTATGAAAAATTTAATGACGTCTCTAAAAAGACTGGAAAAATACTTTAAGTAAATGTAATCTGCCAGTCAATCAATAATATATCTTGAAAAATTCCAACTAGTATATAGTATCTAAAAGATATGAAAAGCACCACGAGTTTGCCATCAAAATCGCGAATCCCCTCTGAAGTGTAGTCCAACGTGTCTAATTTCCAAATCCCCGTCGACAGGTTTCCAAAGATCGGTCGGAGAGCGCCATCAAGTCCATTCAATGGCTGCGTGGCAAGGAGTACGACTATGAGCCGGAGCTGGCGGAACTGCGTGAAACCGATCGGGAAACCCAGGCGAACAAGGTCAACGTATGGGCTGCTCTCAACCGTCCCGTCACCCGAAAGGCTTTGGCCATCAGCATGGGTCTTATGTTCTTCCAGCAGGTTTGCGGCATCAACGCTGTTATTTTCTACTCGTCGAGAATCTTTGAGGTGAGTGATGGATTGATTTGTTCTGAAAAAGGATGGTATTACCTATGAGAAATCTTATTACTTCTCAAATATGACGCAGTTAAAATTAATAGATCAAATAAATTGCTATTTAAAGATTTAAAATATTTATTGATTTATTATAATATAAAATATGACCCAGTTAAAATTGATAAATCCATTTAATTGCAAATTAAAGATTTAAAAGAAAGATAAAGATTTAAAAGAAAGATAAAGATAAAAAGAAAAATTAATAAAATATAAAATATTAAAAAGTTACAATTGATAAATCAAATTAATCGCGATTTAAAGATTTAAAAGAATTATTTATTTAATATATTATAAAATATACAATATCAAATTGATTAAAAGTATGGATCTCTAGAACCCTAGTAACCTACTAAATGTACGGTATAATTTTTATTCCAGGAAGCCAATACTGGCATCGGAGCTCAGTGGGCAACGATCTTGATCGGCATCATGCAGGTGGTGGCCACTTTCGTATCCACCCTGGTGGTGGACAAGTTGGGCCGTCGCATCCTGCTGCTGGCCTCTGGAGTTTCCATGGCCGTGGCCACAACCGCCATCGGCGTGTACTTCTATCTGCAGAAACAGGACCCGGACCAGGTGACGAGCTTGGGATGGCTGCCGGTGGCCAGCTTGTGCGTCTTCATCATCATGTTCTCGATGGGCTATGGACCGGTGCCATGGCTGATGATGGGCGAGCTGTTCGCCACCGACATTAAGGGATTCGCTGGATCGCTGGCCGGAACCTCCAACTGGCTGCTGGCCTTTGTGGTGACCAAGACGTTCGAGGACTTGAACGACGGCCTGGGCATCGGCGGAACCTTCTGGCTCTTTGCCGGTCTGACGGTTGTGGGAGTGATCTTTGTTTTCTTCGCCGTCCCAGAGACGAAGGGCAAGAGTCTCAACGAGATCCAGCAGGAGCTGGCTGGCAACCGATCGAACCCACCAGCCATCCCCGCCAACGGAGCGGAGAAGTAAGCGGCGGCAATTATCGCTCGAGGAGCCCAAATCGCAAACCGGAAGCCGAAATTCGGACCGGAAATCACTGTTAACTCGCTGTTAATTTATGTTTGATTTAGGTTCGCGTTAGGCACAAGACCCGTTGCGTTTTCGATGGATGAATTTGTTTATAGAATTTAATATTCGTTTAGATTTTCGGTTAGGCATAGCGAGAGATTCAGATTGTAAAGATGAAGATGAGGAAAATTGCAGCAAACTATAACTAAGAGCGAAGACTGAAGGTCAACTGCAGAAAAGCCGCGAGAAATGTTAAGCCACTGTTAACGCACTGTTAACCGGCCTGCTTTTGCAGCCATAGAAAAGACAACAGCAATGTAAGAAAAACATATATACCTATATATATATATATATCCATATAATGTATGTATGCTTATTTAGTGTTATTCATTCAATCAACGAATTCTGTTTTACAAAATTTTAAGGCATATTTGCATTTGTTCAGGTTTTAAAAGTGTTTGCAAGCATTTGTTCGATAATTCTTAATCTATATGTACTATATGTATGTCTATGTATATGATCTATATAGCTGGATCTGTTTGTGTCTAAACTTCAAAGAGCATTCAGTCGATTCACTTAGCATAGCCGTTTACGTTGTAAGCCACGCCTATTGCCAATTTATTTATTTACTCCGATTTAGCGAGGTGTTTTTATTTTATATAATAAATCTGAAATTTACACCATAATTTTAATATTTTTACAACCGATATTTGAGTTTATATTCGCTGAAAGCTATAAGAAAACCCCCCGTCTATCATTGTTAAACTTGCATATAGTATTTACGAAAAATAAAACTACCGATACAAGTCAAAAATATATCAATATATTTAATATGTTGTAAAAAATCATGTTGTTTTATTTAGCTTACCTTTTGGCTTTCCAAACTGGTATCAACTATCGAATAAAATTATTTTCGGATCGTTAAAGTTAAATCTTTGTTTGCAAAGCAAATATATTTTGATATAAACTACAATAACTCCATATAAAATATATAATATATATATTTTTACAACAGCTATATATAAATTATTATTAAACAATTTCCGAACATAATTTTAACTCAGCTATGACGAGTCCTACTACTAATCAGCTTAAGTGCTAAAACAATAAGTTATAATCTCAGACGGTGCTTGTTCAGAAGACATTCAGATGCAAGAGGGAAGTCACCAAGATATCCTTTAGAAGAATTTATCTCGATTGAAGTTAAGGATTCGCAACAGGCCGTGTTCTGCGCCCATGGCAACCCAAGAGTGGGCCGGCGAATTCCAATTGCAGCGAACGCAATTGAATCGAGTCAGGGCCAAATTTTTTACGTATGGAGGTCGTCGTTTGGGGTTCAAGTTCTTCTTCTTCTTTTTCGGCTGATCGGTAACCAGAGGATTGATTTGCACCCCATAGTCCCGAAGAAACTCATCCGCATCAAGGGCTTCCGTGGGTTTGGGATCACTACCGCCCAGATGATGCAACTCGGTTGTGGACACGGCTCGATAGTTGAGTACTCTCTTGTGCAGATCAGGACCACAGTTGAGGTCTCGCACATCCAGGAACACCAGTTCGCCATCGTCTGTCACAAACACCATGTGATTTTGCTGGCAATTCGTGTGCATGTCACGTGTCGTCGTCAGGGTTCCATCGAGAGTCTTGTGCTCGAACTTGATCCCCGCTGGACTTACTGCTATCGACCGGGTGTAATCTGTAAAACGGAATCACATCAATGTTGGAATACTTTAGTGAATCAGCAGGAACTTACTTGCACTACTGACAACTAGCGCCTCGCAAATCGGTGACCAAGTAAAGCTAGCCAAATAGAGAGTGTGGATAGGTTCCTCTGTCAGAATGAATGGCTTCGACCAGTTTGCAATATCGTAAACCTTAAATTGATTTATAAGAGTGCCAACTGCAAGCCAACGTGGTCCATTATTGTCGTAATGTAGGTCCATAACTAAGCAGAAAGAAAAACAAATAAATTAGAAATACATTTTAAAAGAAAACTTTATAAGCTTACATTGGATATTCCGCTCGCCTATGTAAAATGTATTTACAGGTGCAAAATAGGTCTGTTTATCCCGCTTAAAACAATTTAGATTGTCAGAATAGTCAATATCCCAGAAGGCTATGTTTCCGGTACTATAGCCAGTCGCTAAGAAGTTGTGTCCCGAAGCCTACAGATTAAATTAATATTTGTTTAGTAGAAAAAAATGTTTAATGATAAAGAACCCACCTGTGACCAGCAAATTTTAGTGCACTGATCCCGAACAGGATTGTTGACATCCAAGCTAAGAGTAATCAAGGAATCCAGTTGAAGGACCACATTAGCTCCTGCACTTTCATCATTCTTCAGGTTCAAAGGCAACGCGTAAATCTGGACATCACTAGAGGCATTAGCCACAGCCAAAACGCCTAAACGATTTGATGACTCATCGTAGCCACCGCTGGGCAAGAAGCAGAAACTGTGAACTGGTCCGTGGGGCACACGAATTCCATAATGAAGCTCCGGCCGCAATGCTGATTTATCTTTTGGATTGACTGATGACGCAGTAAATTTTAGCAACATCAAAAGGGAGTCTTCATCCTTTAATATTGTGTGCCTTGCAAACGTTTTCATTTTTGAACGAAGTGAACATAGCAAATACTGATCCGCAACTTTTGGAGGCAGAGGAACCCATTCAAGTCTTTTAATTGGTTTGCCCAGATAGCCGACATATTCACCTATTAAAAAAAGTACCTTTTATATATTTTTTTAAAATATTTTCAGATTCACAAACCGTGTTCACTAAATCCCTCCAGCGGTGCCAGTTGTTTCCAGTTGCCCTCTTTGCTGACCTCGCCGTAGGCATAACGCATGGATGTTGTATCCTTGGAGGGCAGCAAATCGTTAGCTTCCTGAAGGGAAGTCTTTGAATAGCTGGGCATCAGTTGACTGAACAAGGGACCAACTGAATAATTCTGCTGCGTGCTTTATAAAATAAATTAAATATAATAAATATTATTTAACGTAAACTGCTGTGTGTGTTTTGGTGCACTTACAATTCATTCCATTTACGGGTTGCCCGTGCCTCCAAGTATTGATATCGTGAAAGTACTGTCATAAATAAAAAAAAAAACATTATTATACTATACTAATCAGTACTTCAACTCAAATTTTACTCACAGGGCTTCTGTTGACATTCTCCCAGATGTACTGCCCGTTTCTTGTCAATATTTCTTCCTTGCCTTGATTTCTTTTGATTGTTAATCGAAGAGCTATCAGCAAGGGTTTCCTCGTTTTCGGTGCTCAAGGCGTCCTCATTGGAATCAACTCCTTCCGAATCGTATTCCTCAGACGATTCTTTGTCTTTTGCCATGTCGTAGTCCGATGAATCGCCATCGAAATCGTTTTTAATGGAGGTTTTCTGTGAAGTCAGCTCTTCGCCTATTTTCTTTAATTTTGTTTCAGCTCTAAAAAAAAAAGGAGTTTAGATAAAGGTATTAAGATGCAAAAGATGGATCGTTATCTTTCAATTTTTTTTAATAGAAAACTTTATGCATATGCATAAGGGGATATTTAAATTGAAATCTTCGGTAATTACTTGATTGTGGACTTCCGTTTGGCACGGCCAGCATTGCTGAAAACCGTTTCATTAACATCTTCTTCGGCAGGCTCTTCCTCCTTTTCGGAAATTGGACGCTTTGGGCAGGATCGTATATGCACCGGAAGTGAGAGTTTGGTATAGGTGCGCTGACAGTAATCGCACGTAAGACGCTCCTTGTTGCCACAACCCTCCAGGTGGAGAATCATGCCCAGGTAGGAACCCAATTGGTGATTACAAAGACGACACGTTAACTTTCCAGTGCTACTCTCGAGATAACTCTTCATGGATGCCATTACCCAAGGACGCGTTATTTTCTGTGAATAGAAATGATATTAAGCAACTAATTTTTATAAAAGGAAGGTGTAAACTCACTTTGGGTGGATCTCCGACAACCCAACCGACTCCGTAGTGCTCGCCCAGATGGCTCTTCCAGTTTTTGGCAGTACAACGTACCAAACACAGGCCACATTGCAACGGACCCTCACCCTTCCCATCCTCGGTTAGTTCTTCTTCTGTGTCCAATTGTTCACGTTTTTTAATGAGTAACAGCCGCAGATTATAGTCACAACTGCTTACTACTTCCGAATTTTCATTGGTGTTTGGTTTTTTGGCCGCTTCCGTTTCCATATCGACAGGATTCTTTCGCTTTCTTCCTCTTTTTGCTGGGATTTTCGGCTCGTCTTGATTAGGTAATTCCGAATTTTCCAAATCGACAGGGTACTTTCGCTTTCTTCCTCTTTTTGCTGGGACTTTCGGCTCATCATGTTTAGATATTGTTGGACTTGATATTTCAGTTGGTGCACTATTTACACTACTATTTCTCTCTTTTTTAGTTGATGGTTCGGAAACTTCGTAGTTTTCAGGCGTACTTGCTGCGGTGTTTGAGGTGTTCGGTGGAGCTAAACTGAAACGAGATGACGTTTTCCGTTTTGTCCGAGTTAGCAGAGTATCACTTTCCACTTGATGAGGTTCTTCAGGTTCTATCGAAATCTGAGTATCCTCAAAAGCTGTTGCATTCGATTTGGGAGTAGATCGGGATTGTCTCTTTCCTCTTAATTTTTTGGGTATGTCCTGTTCGATTGTATCTTTTTCAACTTTAGCAGATTCACAATGCGTTTCTGTAAGGGATTTTTCTGCGTTTAACTCAGAAGCGGTTTTTCTAGGTCTACCTCTTCGAGATTTTGGTTTTGTCTCAGTTTTTACAGAATTTGTTTCCTCGGACGTACCAACCTTTTCCTGTTCTTCTAGTGGCTCCGAATTCAATACTTCTTGAGACTGAGCAACAGGAGAAGCTGATATATTCAGAGTTTTACTTCGAGATTTTCGCTTTTCTTTATTATTTTGTTCATTTGGATCCTCAGAGAGTCTTTTATCAGAGTTGTTTTTATCTTGTGTTTTTACTGGATCAATTACTTTATTGGGATCAGAAACTGAAGCAGTGATTACAGCAGTTTTGGACGTACTACATCTAGACTGCCTTTTTCCTCTTGTTTTAACAGAAGTACTAGCTTCATTAAGTCCTTCAGAATCTTTAACTTCTTTAGACTCAGCAGGTTTAACAATTAATGGATCATTTTCTTTAGGTGTACTACTTCGGGTTTCTCTCTTTTTTGAGGATTTCTTTGCTTGTGTTTTAGAAGCTGTGTCCTTAGAAGTTGGTTCTGTTTTTGTATCCGCTTCTTTACTCTTTGACGTGGTACAGCGAGATTTTCGTTTTCCCTTTGATTTTGCGGGCGCTTCTGGTTTTTCAGTAAGCTCTTCCTGGGTTTCAACTAAATCTGTATGCTCTGCTGTCATTAAGTTTTCCTCTGTTACTTCAATTTCCTTTTCCTCTTTACTATTACCGATATTGTCCAAAGATACCTCGGCGTCTGTAACCGCGTCTGGTTGAGAATCCACAGTATCTTTAGTTTTTGGCGCTGAATATCGTGATTTTCGCTTTCCTCTTGATTTTGCAGCTGTCACAAGTTCTTCAGTAATTTTTTCTTCTTCCCGACAAAAGTCAGTTACTTTATTCTCTTCTGCCACTGATATGTTATTAAGATCACTGTCCTGACTATCCTTTATTATTTTTTCAGAAGTCACAACAGTACTTATAATCCTTTCAGGTTGATCAATGTTTTGAATATTGCACTGAGGTACGTTGTCATTTCCAGAACAATTGATATTGAGTTCACTGTCAGCCAAAGATCCTGGTGTTCTTGACGAACTCCTTGTTGACCTAATTTTTGTAAAAGTATCTTTGCTCGGAGAAGGTTTTTCTGGTGTTTCTACTACATCCGATTCACTTGATGGTCCCTTTTCGTTTATCACAGATTCTGACTTTTTGGGTTGAGTTGCACCCAAAATGTTCTTAGCAGCGGAGATGCTATGAATTTCAGCAGATGAACTCGAATCTACATCCAGTGTTGGTGGGCCAGATTCAACTGCAGTTGTGGTAGAGCGATCATTATCTTCTTTGGGAACCTCTTTATCGTTGCCGCATTCAGTCGCTTTCTCGTTCACAAGATTTTCCCAAATAGTTTCTTTTTTCCTCGGATATTCTTCAGCAGTTTCTTCTTCATTGATTGATGCGTTATCCCCTAAATCTATTGGACTGGGAGCTTCGCAGTTACTGCTATCTGAATCACTAAAAAAATCTCCCACAACCTTATGTTTTGTCGTACTAATCTGGGTGTCAACCTCGGATTCGTTCACAGATGGCTGTTCCTCCTCAGTTTCATCATAATCGGGAGTTGCGTCATCGCTTATATCCGTTTCGTTTAACTTCATTTGACTCACTCGATTGCTCCTTTCTGGAATCTTAGAATCCGTATCCTCTTTGTTATCGAATCCCAGAAATATGGAACTATCATCATCGCTAGTACTGGAAGTGGGAATGCGACCTCCCGCATTTGCACTAACTGGATGTAGAAATTCTAAATGTTTCGGCTTTTCCTGTGGGCTTTTCTGAACAGCTTTCGATGATCTCTTGCTAAGAACCGGACGCGTTTTTACAAGCTTTTTGCGGGGTTTTGGCGGTTCCTCTGACTTAGATGTTAGAGATAACTTCTTGGCCTGCGGTGTAATCTTTTCAGCAGTCAAATGTCCAATTAAATTTTGTATGCCTGTGGCGTCCGACGTGCTTGCACTGAGATTTAACTCGATTGTCTGCTTTCGAAATGGCAGCTGAGCTTCGCCCTGAGGCGGAGGTAAATCCTGTGATAGGACATCTATTAGGGAGACAGGAGATCCTGATTTTGAGGGATGTGCATCCTCCAAAACCTCTTGAGTAATGGCCTTCTTGCTGGGTTTATTTTTGGGCATTTTTGGTGTTTGGTAAAGCTGGGTTAAGTCACGTTGATGTTCTTCCTGGGTATTTACTTTAGTTTCCTCTGCTTTCCCTTCTCCGGTAGGCACCTGGGTAGCATCTTCCTCGACTTCAACTGGACTAGTAACTTCACTGGCAGCTTCCTCTCTGGACTCAGTGGATTCTTCTGAACGCTGCTCCTCATCTGCTGGCACCTTTGGATTGGTTTTAACACTAGATGAATTTAAATTTACTTTGTCTGAGCTTAGACTATCTAAATTAACTGTTACCTCGATTTCTGCGGCTCCGTATCGATCCTCCAGGAAGGTGGGATCGCTAGCCAACGTCTCCTCAACGTCCTCCTCAAATTCTAGCTTAGTTTTCTTTGCTTCAACTGGCTTTGGTATGCTTGGTCTTTTCGTCCGTTGAACTAGATTAATTTTAGCTTTTTTGGATCTGATTGGTGCCCTTTTTACTGGAGGTTTGTCTTCCTTTTTGGACTCTGCATCGGACACCGCTTTGATCTCGTCCAAAGGCACTTCTGACTTTTCCAATTTGTTCTGTTCTTCTGTTACCAGAATTGTGGATTCCTCTGAGTTTGTTAAATTCTCTTTGGAAACTTCAATTGGAGTTTCAGCGACTGGATTTGCTTCACTTGCAATCAAAACTTGTGGTTCTGGTAAATTGACTTGAACTATTGAATTTTCTGTGACATCTTGTACATTTATCAATGATCTATCCAAATTGGTAATGCTGCTTTGCATCATCGATGCATTGGGACTGATGCGTAGAACATTAGTACTATCACTGTTAACATCCAAAGTAGCGTGCAGAATGTTCATATCATCCATTTTTACTATCTTTCCAATGGGCAACTCGTCCTCAGGCTGTGGTGGTTTCTTGGCAGGCGTTGGATCAACGAATGATGTTCCACCCCCACCAAAAAGGGCACATAACCTCTGCTCCTCCAGCGAAAGCTCCATGTAGCTGCTTTCATCCAATGAATGCTCAGCCGTTAATTGTGCAATGAAATCCACTGCGGTTTCAATTTTACGCACTGGTGGCGTGGCCACTTTAGAGTTTTTAGAAAATTCTATTCTTTTTGAACTGCATGTAGTGGGCAAGTCAGGATTGCTTGGTTCTGCAGTTTCTTTCTCAGAATTGGCGGGAATACAGACAGGCAAATCAATAACAGATTGGTCAGTAATTACATCTCGAGGCATCTCGTTTATCTGAGGCAAGCCGACATCATTGTTTTCTGCTGCTATCTCTTTATTTAAATTACTGTTTTCCAATGGAATATATTTAGAAGTGTTTGATTCAATAACCTTATCTTTAAAATATGCATTTGGTTCAGTAGTTGCAGGACTTGATACTGTGTTAACTTTTTCTATTTCTGTGGGTTTAATAGGGCTTGATTCAATGTTCACTTCTTTATAATATTCGTTTGGTTTAGGAGTAATTTCGGGCAAAGGAGGAGCACCTGATGGTTTGGATATTGCAGCAGTCATCTGTTTGGTCTCAGAAGTTGATAAAATAATCCCTGAACTTAATTCTCCGACCTTTGTAGTATGTACAATTGGTTCCCTGGTTTCGGCTACAGGTAACTCCATTGGTTTAAATGTTGGTGATTCGTATACAGGTATATTGCCTGATTTTGATTTGATTTGATTCAAAGAACTAGAAGCCGGCAAATCTTTAAAAATTTGATTATATACAGGATCGTTGTTTTCTTCGAAAGTTGTTGAAGCAAATAATGGTGTCTTTTTTCGTTGAAGCAATGACTGCATAGTAAAAGGTGTATCAATGGTCGGAGTAATGAGTTTTGTGGAAATTGGTTCTGGTGTTAAAGGAGGTTTCACCTGCTCCGCCTGACTTCGGATCTCTTTGGCCATTTCCGCCAGCTTCTCCCGCGAAACCTTTAACTTATTGGCATTCATTATCACCTTGCCTTTTATTACCTTAGATTGTGGATTGACTTGAATGGGGTTTTTCAGTGGTTCGACCTGTGGCACAGTAGTGGTAACCGGAGCATTTGGCAGCCGCAGTCCACTCAAATCGATCTTTTCATTGGGTGCCAACACCTTGTTCTCCAGCACAATCAATGGCGGTGACGGGCTTTTATTGCTGCCAATGGAAACCGCAGGAGCTGTTTGAGTTATAAGAACTTCTGGAGGTGGCTGAAGAGGATTATGTGACAGAGCTTGGATGGATATCTGCTGCTGGGGTTGCACAGGAATCCTTTGCGGACTTTGTGAAACTTTCTGTTTAGAAATACCTGAAGAATGCTGTTCAGCAATCTCTTTTTGATTTGTTACCGGCTTGTTACTCGATCCGCACACGGTGCGATATTTGGGCAGTTGATTAACCAAATTGAGCAGCAGTGGTGGGTTCTTTGGGCGGACAGTCAAGTCCGCCTTGGCGATGGGCACAGAGAAGGCGGCAGGAGTTGAAGAGGTCCCTGCAACACGAGGAGCGGTACCCTGGGCAGAAGATGGAGGCGTATGGAGTGCTGCCTTGGACGTGGTTGGCATCTGCTGGGCCTGCGAACCCATCGTCATACTCTTGTTAAGTATCCTGTTCTTCAACAATGTCTTCACTTGCTTCGAACGGTCGACATCGGTCGGATGGTTCACTGCGAGATTGTGAGGCGGCTGGATTGGCACCGTCTTTTCAATATACTCCGAGATCATATAACGCTTCACAAGTGTCTGCGGTGCTTTAAAAAATAAAAATAAAGCAAAATTTAACAACTTGTGGTTTTATGTTTGTATACGTAAGTATTTATATTCAAAAATAAATTATTAATTTTTAAACTACAATCATCATAAATAAATAAGACCTATTGGTATAGTATGGGATTATAGATAAGTGCCTATATAAATTACATTTTATGCAAAGTGGCAAAAGTTATAGAATGAAATCCGGGTTTAACCAAAGAGTAATTCAAAACAGGTTGACCAAATAAAGAATACCAAAAACAATTGCTTGAACAAACTGCAGTTTAACGACGTCGGGATTTGAACCCGAACCAAAAGCGAACTCTGCTGCTTCGTTCCGACATTTCGTCCCTAACCTCATTTACGGGCACACTTACAGGTTGGACCATCGAAATAATATAAACAAGTGTGGCGAAAGTGACACTTGAAGCTAATTTACCGAGAGGATGTTTAAAAAAAAAATAATCTACCTAAACAGGGACATTTTGGATAATAAATTCGCTGATATTTTTAAATTTTGTTCTACCTTGTATAAGATTTTTTTTTATTTTTAACATATTAGTTTGAATTTTTAATTATTATATGTTTTAATATAAAAAAAAATTCAAAATTTAATACACAGTAATATATACTTATATGTCTTGGTATGTTTTTGGCTTGAAAAAGCATTGCTAAAACAACGAATTGATTGAGTTAATGAAGTTTATTTACTGTGCATGAGCAGACTATTCATTCTCAATGCCATTCTGAATAAATGTTCTAACAGGAAGAGTAGCCCTAAGATTTTAACGCATTTTTAAAATTTTTGTACAATGCAAATTGTTATCAAAATTGTTATATTAACATAAAAACGTTTTTTTTTTTTAAATGTATACCTAACGATAAAACAATTTAATAATTGCGATACTTCACCAGCGAATTTAAGGCTAAACTGGTTTTGATTAAACAAGGCCGGAGATTTAAAATCTATAAACCGTCCTTCAAAATCTTTTTGTGGTATCTGAGTTTAACACTTTTACAATGAAAGAAAAATAAAATTAACCAGAAATGATGAAGAAAGTAACCGCCGCGAGACGAACTCATAAAAATCAGGCCAAAAAGTCCAACTCTTTGACTATTCGTCGTCACCTTTACCAACTGCGCCATCGTATCAATTCCAAGCATCGCGTCTCAAACTCATACACGCATTCAAATGATTTTAGCCACATTTGGCAAAACCCCCCGCCCAATAACGGTTTTGGATAATTCACAAAAATTCAAAAATACGAAATAATGACAAAAACCAATTTTATTACCAGGCTGACGAAATTGTTGTTGTGGCTGTTGCAATTTCCTCTCTGCTGGGGTCGACGTCGACTGCGCAGCGGCAGAGGATGACGAAAAAGTAGGTGTTGGGGTTTCTGGCTTCTTGCCATCCAATTTTTGCTTTCTAAGGACCTCGGCAAGTTGTCGATCGAGTCCGGCTTTCTTTAGTTTGTTGAAATCTAGCTGAACCTTTTTAATTATCCGCTTGGGCGGAGCTGCAACTTTGGTGACTTGCGGAGGAGTATTAGTGGGATTACCAGAATTTGGTTGGGTGGAAATGGGGGCCACTGGTGCCGGCGGACCCATAATGACCTGCCTCCCGGAATTGTCCATTTCTGATATTGAAAGAAAACTTTTTCAAGCTGCGACTGTTTTTTTATTAAAATTACGACAAATATCCGAATTTTTCCACACTCGCTTTTGCTGCACGCCTTTTGTGGGTCGGCTTTTTCAGAAGTCCGGTATAAGGCAGGCCCTAAACATTTATGAGATCTTGCTTCTCTTGGCTTAATTCTTTTCACAAACACTATTTACGTTTCATTTTGGTCACCCTTTAGGACATTTTTCACTTTTAAAATATGAAAAAACAAGCATGTGCAACTCAAGTTAACAGTGTGACCGCGTATCTTTAACTAATAAAAACAAAGAGCTCCTTTAAAATGTATTTAAAGTTACCATGTAATATTGACATAATATCGCGAACGAAAATAAGAAAACATATAATATTTATGAAATGCCTGCCGGCCTCAGAAATTTAAGAAAAAAATTAATAAATAAATTGAATAAAAATTTTTTTTAATCATCAAAAATGTGTACTTCAAAGAGTTTATAGTTTAAAAATTAATTGTTTTGACAGATAAAAATTCATGTTTACGTGCTTGAATAATTTCTAATGTTATATTTGTCCCAAGCAAGGAAACCAAATAATAATAGATAAGATTAACAATTGATTTTATGATTTTAAATGCAAGAAAATCACAACAAAAAAATTTTAGCATATGATATCGAACTATCGATATGCCAATCGACTCCCACCACAAGCTGCTCTAACAACCCTGTTCTGTACACCACTAAAAACAATTTGTCGGCTAGTTTTTAACAACGTGAAACCTAGTTTTCTTTTTAAACGAACTGAAAATAAAGTAAAGTTGAAAAAATGGACTTTCAGAACCGCGCCGGTGGCAAGACTGGCAGCGGAGGCGTGGCCTCCTGGTCGGAGACGAACCGCGACCGCAAGGAGCGGCTGCGTCAACTGGCCCTGGAGACCATCGACCTAAACAAGGATCCGTACTTCATGAAAAACCATTTGGGCTCCTACGAGTGCAAATTGTGTCTGACGCTGCACAACAACGAGGGCAGCTATTTGGCCCACACGCAAGGAAAAAAGCATCAGGAGAATCTGGCTAGAAGAGCGGCAAAGGAGGCCAAAGAAGCACCCTCTTCGCTGCTGGCGCCAGAGAAGCCCCGTGTGGAGCCGAAAAAGTTCGTGAAGATCGGACGACCCGGCTATCGGGTGACCAAGCAGCGCGATCCCAACAATGGGCAGCAGTCGCTGCTTTTCCAGATCGACTATCCTGAGATCACGGAGTCCATCGTTCCGCGTCATCGCTTCATGTCCGCCTACGAGCAAAAGATCGAGCCACCAGACCGCAAATGGCAGTACCTTCTGTTCGCCTCCGAGCCATATGAGACCATCGGCTTCAAAGTGCCCTCCAGAGAAGTCGAGAAGAGCGAGGGCAAGTTCTGGACGCACTGGAATCGCGACACCAAGCAGTTCTTCCTGCAGTTCGCCTTTAAGTTTGAGCCAAAGATCATGCCGCCACCGCCACCGAATCTTCATCGGGCGCTGGGCGGCCCGCCCGGTGGATTTCCCATGCCGGGTCCACCTCGCCCTGCAATGCATCCGATGTTCAATGGCGTTCCTCCACCCCCGCCCATGTAATTCAACGAGGAGGTTCCCTGGAGATCTTGTAATATTAATTTGGTTGTCAAAAAGCAGAATCATCATCTAAGTGACTAAATGACAAATTAAAATCCATTGCACCTTTTGTGTTTCCAGTTTTGAGTTTTGTATAACCGAGAACTTCATTGAATTCAATTTAATCACAAATTTAACCCAGACAACCATTCAAATAAAAAACAATTTTATTCTTAATACAACTTGAGGGCTTTGTATTTACGTTTTTTGACTTAAGAAAATGAAAAAATATTGCTTTTTTCTTTGTAAATGTTACGTCTTACAAATTGATTGCGTTTAAGGTAATTAGCTTAATTAGAATCTGCTTAACTTAGACAATGTACACTATATCAATACACTTGGCTGGGCTTCCTTCTGTCAAACGATTTTAAATCTTTTCACGTTTCTTAAAATTCCGCTTTGAGGCGCATCGGTTGATAATATCTGAGACATGAGGCTTGTGCTCAAAGATCTTCATCAACTGATTTTGCGCCTCGTTGATGCCATCGGTAATTATCTTGCTGCGCTGAATGTTTCCCTGAAGAAATAATTTGTTTATTAGTTGGGTTCTGAAGTACTTTTTATAAACGCACCTTCAGCAGTTCAGTGACACGCTCCATTTCGCTGTGCTTCTCCTTGTCCTTTTCCAAATCTTGTAGCATGGTTTCTAGCTTTCCCATACTAAAAACCTCCGATTCATTCTACAAAAAACAAAAAGTTAAAACAAATCCTTCCAATAATTGGATTCATATTTCTTACCAAGTCCTCCATTTGCGAGCGTAAATGGTAGATTTTCCATCCATTGATCTTGCCCTGGACATTTGGCTGATTTGCCAAATCAATAACTGTGGCCCGTCGCTCCTCCCTTGGCTTCACATCCGTATACCGATGGAAATGATTGTTGGCCAACTTATGAGTGGGTTTGTAGGTCTGCAAATCAATAGTAATATTTAAGTTTTGTATCCTATAACGCAGTTGCCATTAAACTCACATTAAGCAGCGCACAATTGCGTGGTCGTCGTATAACAAAGTCTACTGGATTGGCGTTCTCCTTGTTGCCCGTCACAGCGGGTGTAGTGTTCCGATGGTTGGCATCGCCAGGAGTACTGTTTGGTGCCACTCCTGGTGTCGCCGCTGTCACCAGCAGACCTCCATTGTTGTGTTTCTGCATATAGGAAGCGCCAGCCGGCGGCGTTGGTTCTGCACTTGGAGGAGGCAGCGACAAAGATGCCGCACTTTGCGTGGAGTGCTGGCTGTCATTTCTGTGAAGGTAAAAATTGAAAGATTATTTCTCTGTATAAATTTCTAAGTTGATAAACCTACGTTGATCGTCGCGGCTTCTTTCGGGAGGAGCAATCGTAGCTGGAACTGGAACTGTTGCCAGTGCCATTCATACGCGTTCCCGCCTGCTGTTGTAATTGCGTCGAACCCACCAGATGCGGCGCCTGCTGCTGGGGATGCTGTTGCTGTGGCGTCGGTGCCTGAACATCCACAAAGGCACTGTTGCCACTGCGGGCTCCAAGTGTCGAGTGACCAACGTTCTGCTGCATCGATTGGTGCGAAGAGTACATCTTTGAATTAATGAATGTTTAGCAAGCTATTTTATTTGGTATACATTTGGGTACAAACCTCATTGATCGGATTGAAATGCGTGGAATTATCCCGTCCACTTGCACCTCCAGTTGCAGGCGGTTCACCAATTCTGTCCAACTGCTGATCCACACCAGGCGAGGAGTTCGCTGATACTGTCGTCGAGCCGTCCGATGAAGCTGGCGAGTCCGCCCGCGAATTCCTCGTTGAGGATACGGTGCTAACTGTAGCTGGCACACTTGCTGCGCTGCTTGCCGCTCCATGGGTTACGCGCTCTCTGTCTTTCTTGGCCAAAGCTTCAACGGTGAGTCCAGAGCTCACAGATGGCGGCACCGCCACGGATACTGGCTGGATATTGAAGGTGGTGCCTGGAGCTGGCTGCATATTAGGACCACTGGTGTTGCTAGCCATCGAGAGCAAAGTGGGTCCAAGGTTCTTGGCTGCTCGAATGGGCGATCCGTCTGCATCTCGCTTGCGCATGAAGCTGGGCAGCAGTGCTCCACTTCCTGCCGCCTGTTGCGGGTTGCCCGCCCCCGTTGTCACCTTCACGGATGTGTGCAGCGGAATAACCATGTGCTGTGGCGGCGCACTGTTCGGTCCTGCTGGTATTATCAATTGCTGGTGCCCTATGGTTCGAGTAGCCGCACCTGCGGCACCTGAGGGCAGCACAGTGAAAGTGGCCTGCGATCCGGATCCAGTGGATCCCGCTCCGGTTGGCGTGTGACTGGCAAACGGCAGCGAAGACACCGACAAGCTACTTCCACCGGCACTGCTAACCAATTGCGCCTGGGCCTGGGTGCTTTGCGTCACCGTAGTCGTGGTCAATGATAGAACGCCCGTGGAGGCGGAGGCCGGCATGGATTCGTAGTAGATTGTGGCAGCACTTCCCTTTTCATCGATCTATAAAAAAAAAATATAAATTTAATTATAAGTTTTTTTTTAAAATTTTAAATAATATTTTAGTTTTATTTAACAATTCATTGTAGTTACACTATTTATGAAAAAATGACTCATTTTGTAGTAACCAGAGAGGTACATTTTATTTGTCAGATTAACTGTCAAGTGTCATTTACCTAATTTAACTGGTTGCATTATTTTGACTATTGTATTTAATAGTTAATATTTTCATTAAAATAATGAAAAGTAGTTAAATGGTTTAAACTAACTGAACCGACAGATAATAAAACCATGTAGATTGCACTTAAAACCCACCTTCATCAACTGGCTTTGTGAAGCCACCACCGGGTTCCATGTGCGTTGGAAACCCGTCACTGTTGCTCCGCTCGTGCCGGATGCATCTGTTCCAGGCGCCGCTGTAGCCGGAGTCATCATCATCTTGCCCAGTGTAATGCCACTGGCATTCTTGATGGGCGTCAGGGTGCCCGTCAGGATGTTACCACCCGGTCCCACGGCTCCGCCTCTTCCGCTGATGGTCAGCGGCAGAACGGTGGCTCCTCCAGCTGCCGATGTGGCCCCAGCAACCGAACTAGGATTCACCACACTGGCCGAAACATTCGGCACTGGTACCGCCTGGATGCTGGCCACGCCCTGTGGCGTCATTGTGGGCGTTCCGCTTCCTCCGGTGGTCGACAATTTTCCAATGGGATTGAGCTGCGTGATAGTTAGCGATGGTTGGACTTTGGCGGTCATGGTTACCGGTGGTCGAATGCCTGTACAACGTTTAAAATTTATATAATATTAGGTTATTTAAAGTGAAGGTTCAACGTTTATTAAAGAGGTTTTTAAAGAGGCTTTTAAAGGAGCAAGTACAAAGTTTTGTTGTTATCTTTTAAATTAGCCATTTTAATTATCTAAACCTGCCTAGGTTTTATGAAAAATGTGAATTTTGTGTAACAAAAGCAGATATTTTTCCTTATATTCTTTCGGTTTAGAGCCACAGCTTGGCGTCCAAAATTTCCAGAGCCATCTTTCTGCGAAAATAGTCCATGTCACTCTGTGTAAAGTTGAGTGGAGCGTCCCGGGTTATGAACTCGGCGACCATGCAGCTGAAAACGCCGCAGTCGTTGCTGTTCGTCTGACGCGGCATGTGTTTGGCTTTCTCGATGCGAAAGCCACTGATATTAAAGGGCAGATTACGCTTATGCATGGACTCCTCCTGGATATAAATCTTCAGTGCGTCCAGTACTGGTTGATTGCCCTTACCTATCGAATCGTAGTACAGAATACTCTTATCCCGCATGTGGATGATGGCCATGCACCAGTGCACATCGCCGCAGTGCACCGGCACCGGAATAATGTCCTTGCTAAAGAGATCGGTCTTGCGGGTCCAACGCTTGACGCCCTCATGTCCCTTCTTGAGGAGGAGTGGCAGAAAGAAAGTGTTCATGGCATAAACGCTGGGCAGCTGGCCAGCCTTATTCTCCGAGCGTTCGGTTAGCAGATTCATGTAAAAGTTGATTATCATGTCATTGAGCCACATGCCATTGAGGAGAATTTTGATTTCCTTACGGCTCACAGCCAAACTGAACTTAGTCACAAGTGTTTCCCGATTAGGACCCTCAGCTAATTGAATGAATCGCTCGAAGTGCTCTCTAGTCAGTGGCAAATGTTCCACTTTTTGTTCTTTTGCCACCTTATTATCTTTTACCGCCCCATTATTATATCGGTCCATCCAAAACTTTTCGAATTTAAGACGTTGAATTTTGGCTTTTTTAAACTTTTTAAGTGGATGTTTCAAGACTGGTTTTCTTTCCTGGTTTTTTGTTTCCGACATCCTTGTTGAGTTTTTTATATTGTCATCTTCAAATAAAATGCTGCATTGATTCAAGGATGTTTGTGGGTTAAGAGGCGAAGTTGTGGGCTCTGCTTGCTCCATTTCGTGGTCCACATTTTCGGCTTCTTCCTTTACCTCGCTGGTGTCCGGGATTTGTGTGCCCTCCGGAGGGGATTCTTGAATGTCCTGGATTTCTATGCTCTCCGGAGGGGATTCCTGAGTGTCCTGGATTTGTATGTTCTGTGGAGGAGATTCTGGAGGCTTGGACTCGGTGCCGCTCCACAGATTGCGAATCATTCTGCAATACTTCTTTATTGACCGAGCCATTTCCTTCACCTGCTCTAGTGAAATTCCCCTTGAGGCGTTCGGTGCCGGTTCAGTCGGGGCTAAATCTTTTTAGATACAGAACCCTGCTGCTTTTTTTCACGCCATTGATCGTCGAGAAGGTCGAGGAATCGCTCTCGCTCCGACTGCTCTCTCTCCAAAGCAAGTAGACTTTTCCTCAATTGTGTCGGTGATTTAAAGGGTGATCGATTTGAAGAAGTGAGAGAAAGGTTATCACACACATCCTGTTGCGTCAAAATCGGTGACTTGAATATAGCCAGTCGCTTAGGACTTTTTGGTTGGTAGTCCGTGTTTTCCTCTGACATTGTGTTGATGGAATTACCATCCTCGGACGCCTTGTAAGTTAAAAAGTGTGCAAAAGAGGAGTCCATACACTGGTATTTGATTGGTTGGAGATCGTCGGTGCTGCATCGTTTTTTCGGAAGAGTTAGGACGTCAGTTTGCACAGAACCTTCTGTGATTTTGACTTTAGATCCTGAAGCCTCCTCTCCAAGAATGAGTGTTTTTTTCTTATTCATTTATCCACTTGTTAGATGTGACGGAATAGGTATAAAAAATTCAGTCCTTTTTTTAAAGGCCTAAAAATATATATAAGCTATGACAATTTTTAGGTAATGGATTGCTTCACATTACCTCCGCTTAAGGGTTTCCTCGATTAACTAAAAGTGGTTCACTAAACGTTGGTGAGCCGATTATAAACTTAATTTAGTTTTAGTTGAAGCTGTTTTCTTATAATTTTTTGTACTTTCGCTTCAAAATGACATTTAGTTCTGTGCTTTCTCGATTTCAAAGCGATAGTTTTCAAATAAAAATATTCAACCCAACACGAATATTTAGTGTTAAAAATGACAAAATGCAGTGGAACTGCTTGAAGAATTTCAGACTGGATTTAATAAATTAATTTAGAAAGTGTATTGTAAAATAAAACCTATTGATTTTTGTATGCAAAAGCATTTTATAATTTTTAAAAAAGTGGTTGCTTGCACCTGAGTATGTTAGATTTTATTCTTCTTGCTCTTTTGAAAGCTCACTTAAAATACCCATGCTTATGAGCTACAAGTGCGACGTCAACTCACCCATCTTAGCTGCTGCGGTGGTGCTCATCAGGAAGGGCTGCAGCATAACATTCCCGGCCAGTCGAGCGGCGCCTCCGATAATCTGCTGCGTCGTTCCCGTCGCCGGCTGCTGCAGTTGGATGATCCGTGTTGTGGGCAGATTGGTGGCCGTCAGAGCAGTTCCTCCGGCCCCGGGACCCCGCCCGGGAGCCACTGTTGCTCCGCCAGAAACACTCACTGGCGTCGGCGAAGCCGAAACGCTGGCATTCAGCTGAGGGATGGTCGGCGGAGCGCGGAGACTAATGCTCGTGGTGTTCAGTTTGCCGCCTGGGAAAATCTTGCCCGGCGGAATGGGCCGCACCTGTCGAGGTGTCACTGTAGTGCCGCCGGGAGTCGTGGTAGTTACTCCACCCGTGGGCGTGGCCACGGCAAAGCGAGGATTGAATTGCTGCCCGGGATTCTGACTCACATTGGGCGTGGACACATTCGAGGAGTAGACGAGCGTGGCTTGGTGCTGCCTTTGGGGCAACACAGTGGCAACATAGGCCTGTGGACCTCCGCCAGGACCCGCATTCTGTTGTGACGTCAAAGGCTGGCCAGTCGAAACAGATAAAGCTAGAAGAGATTTAGATTAGAGGTTTGCTTCAGACGAAAGTCAATTGATAAGTTACCTGTTTGCGCCTGCACGGGCGTAGTGGTCACCACACTGGCATTAGAAACCCCCGCCGATGTGGTTATAATCCTCTGGCGTGCCTGGGGAATGGTACGGATCAGCTGCACCTGCCCGCCGGAACTCTGCATCCAGGCAGCACTATTGCTGGACGAGATCACCGCTGACGGCGGTTGCGATGATAACGCCACGCCACTCCTGCTAACCGATGCCGTTGCTCCGCGCACAAATCCTCCCGTTGAACTGAGCACCGTGGGTGCAGTGGGCGTTACGGTGGCCGAGGATGTGGCTCTTAGAGGCGTCACGAGGCGCTGTCCAACGCCCACGCCAACACCACCCATCTGGGTGGCCGTTACACTGGCTCGCGGCAGATAGGTGGCTTGGGTTACTGGCCTGGTGACCGTTATCGATGCATTCGCCCCACTCCGCGCCGGAGCAGCTGGTATGGCCGTAATCTGAGTCCTTCCCGTGGCCGTTACGTTCTCCAGCTGCTTGATCATGGGCATCACCACTCGGACTTGCGTCGACTGACCTCCGGCACCGATGGCCCGTATCGAAGCCGCCGTCGTGGCTTGGCCCGCATTCAGAGATATGGGTGTGCCGCCCAAGGATGTTTGCTGAACGGGATTGGCTGCTGCGACCTTGATGGTGCCACCGCTGAGGATCGGAGTGCCAGATATCGATATCCCACCGCTGCCGTCGGATTTCACGTGGGTGATCTTGGCGGCCACCGCCGAGTGCGCTGCAGAGGATGGCAAATGGGATGGCAATGAGTACTTGTTTATGACGCCGCGCAGCTGCAGGGGCGGATGTGAGTGCGATACCAGGGATGCGGATGCGGATGCAGATGCGGTGGCTGTTGCGGATATAGATCCAGTGGCTGCCAATGATGATGATGATGGATATAAAGATGGCAGCAATGACAGCGATGGCAGTGCATGGGGATGCAGTGGTTGGGTGCGTATCTTAATGGTTTTCAGGGGTGCTGTGCGGGTGGCAGTGTGTAGCTTCTGTGAGATTACGGTTAATGGTTCCACATGGAAAACACACAATGGACGGACAGGTGTTACTATCAAGCAACATCAACAAAGACATAAATCGCTTGGATCTTAACTTAAAAAACCAGAAGTCAGTTCATAATTGTTTTTAAATATTAATTAATTAGTTTAAATTACTGAGGCTTTTTAAGATCCATTGATTTACTTCTGTTTTGGTCGAGGACAGGAATTTAGATTTGCAGGGCTGTTGGCAACCCTGACACGAATGCACAGTAACAACAAAACAAACACATACACACGCACAAAGAGCGGAGAGCAGTCTTTGCTGCGAAAGTGGCCACAAAGAGGAATAGGAAACAAACAGTGCGCGTATGCGAGAGCAAAAGAGAGACACGAAAATATTATGTATACAGACGCATACATTCTCAGAAGGCTAGTACACAGGGTACGTACGTACATACATATATAAATATAAATATTCCACTTGGATATCGGCGAACTTACCTGATGGGGCTGCAGCTGTACTTCCACCACCCACCGGTCCTCCTCCCGCGCCACCTTCACTTGACGCACTCATAATTCCGAGTTAAATTGACGAGTTCTGCGAAGCACAACAATTTCAAATTAGAAGGCAATTCCACGTTGTACATGCTTTTCTCCCACTCTTCTCCACCCTCTCCTTCTCTTCTTATCAATGTGCACTATGTATCCACGAATTGTATTAACACGCACACACAAGAAAACAAGCGGATATAGGCGGTTTTTTGAAGCGATATAGATGAAACTTGCCTTTTATGCTTAGTAGTAGCACTTCCCCGACTCAGCAAATAACAGCTTACTTTTTGCACCGCGCTTTCTATTAATTAAAATGCTTTTCTTGTTTTTCCTCTCTCTTCTCTTCTTTTCACTCAACAAGGCTTAATTGTGGTTAGTAATACCATATTCAGTTGGTTACATAATACCGACTATCGTATAGCAACACAAATCGATAGTTGGCTAAAAAAAAACATTTAGTATTTTTTGTAGCAGCTGATGAATAAAATTAAAAGACTATTAATAAAAACATTCCGAAATAGGACAACCTTTTAAAATTTGTTCATATAATAAGGGTATAAACTTCTATCCATCGGTGCGATAAAATATTTGTTTGGACCTGGGAAAACGTTCAAGGGAAAGCACAGATTCAAAAATAAAAATGCAGTTATATTTTTAACGTACTTTTATTACAAATAACTTAACACTCATTCATATCATACATACACAATTTTTTTGATGTATATTTACTTTGGTCACGATTTTTTAGGTTTAGTTCTTCAGCACTTAATGTAAAAAGAAAGTTAACAGGATTCTTTATTTTTTTCCATTATTAGTAAAATGTTGTATTCCGGTTTAGGTAAAAATACAATTTGAACCATACAAATCACACGTGTAACAAATTTTTCTATTTTTTTTGTTAAAATTATGTATTGCCTCTTGTAGATGAAGAACTTCTTAGTTTATTGTATAGAATATTAATAATTTCATTCGATGGATAGTCTTTAATAAGGCCCTTTAGGTAATTTGTTTTGTGACCAGCTTCATTAAAACAAAGACCATGCAACCTTTCAAAAGTCTGAGAAACATTAGTCCCTGCTCCATATAATATTTTAGTTAGGTCCTTGGTCATAAAAATGTTATCCTCGGACAGAAAGTGGCTTAAATAATTGTTATTATCAAAACAAGACTTATGAAAACTTTTCAAAATAGATGCGGCATTACTTCCTGTCATGGATAATATCCCAGATAAATCGCTTGAACTGAAACAAGCATTATAGAAATCATCCAAAAGTACAGATATTTTACCATTATCATTATAACAAACGTCATGAAAGTCTTTTAAAGCTGAACACGCATTATCTTCTGCTCCGTGTAATATGTTACATAAATTAGTCAGCGTAAAACCTTCTATATCATCTAAGAAATGTTCAAGATACTTCTTTGATTCTTCTATAAAACAGAATTTGTGTAATTTTTCTAAGGCTCCAGCTGTTCCACTCAATAGACTGCATAAATCCACTGGCTTAAAACCGATATCAAAGAAATCATTTATAATTTTGGACTTCTCTCCGTCATCAGTAAAGCAAACACTGTAAAAACTTTTTAAAATAGTTGAAGCGCGAATTCCTCCTCTACATAATATGGAGGATAAATTACTTGGCGTAAAGCCAATTCTATAGAAGTCATTTAAGAGGTTTGTTCTCTTTCCTTTATTATCAAAACAAGCATTATGAAATTCTTCGAAAGCATCTACGGCTTTTGCCCCCGATCCACTTAGAATTCCGGATAAGTTATGCATGGTAAAACAATCCTCTCCTTCTTCTTGAATAAAATGCTTTAAGTGTCGCCTTTTCTTTCCCTTTTCATTAAAGAAAACATTGTAAAGGTCTTGAAAAGACTTGGGAGCATGGATTCCCGCCCCGCATAAAATACTGGACATATTAGTAAGATTTACTCCTTCTTTCTCAAGGGTTTTAAGGTATTGAGTTTTCTTTCCCTCTGCATCAAACCAAAGATCACACAGATCTTGGAAGGCTTTAGGAGCATTTAACCCGCCACCATGCAAAATGCTGGATACGTTAGCAATATTTACTCCTTCTTTTTCAAGGGCCTTTAGCTTCTCAGTTTTCTTTCCATCGCCATCAAACCAACTGGCATACAAGCTCTTAAATGCTTTTGGAGCACTTGACCCCGACTTACTTAGAATGCTAGTCATATTGGATAAAAGTATTCCTTCGTTTTGCAGACTTATTAAATATTTCGCTTTCTTTCCTTGCTCGTTGAACCACAGGTTGTACAAATCTTTGAAGGCTTTAGCTGAATTAGAACCAGACCCACTCAAAATACTTGACATATTAGCTAGATTTATTTCTTCTTTTTCTAATGTTTTCAAAAAGAGAGTTTTGTTTGCCTGCTCGTTGAACAACAAGTCGTACAGTTCTTTAAAAGCTTTTGCAGAATTGGAACCCGCTCCATGTAAAATATCTGATATGCTGGAAAGATTTACTCCTTCTTTTTCAAATGTTTCCAAAAACGGAGTTTTGTTGCCTTGTTCGTCAAACCACAAGTCGTATAGATCTTTAAAGGATTTGGCCGCATTTGACCCTGCCCTGTGAAGGATACTCGATATATTCTGGAGGTTAATGCCTTTTTCTTCCAGTGTTTTTAAGTAAAGAGTTCTATTCCCGCTTTCATTAAACCACATATAGTACAGAGATTTAAAAGCCTTTGTGGCATTTGATCCAGATCCACCTAAAATACTTGATACGTTTCTTAGGTTTACTCCATGCTCTTCCAAACTTTTTAAGTACTGTGTTTTTTTTCCTTCTTCGTCGAACCAGGTTCTATATAAGTCCTTAAATGCCTTGGCAGCATTATTCTTTGCTTTACTTAAAATACCGGATACATTGGACAGATTTATTCCTTCTCGTTCTAAAGTTTTTAAATATTGTGTTTTGTTTCCTTTATCATCAAACCATAGGTCGTATAAATCTTTGAAAGCCTTGACGGCGTTCAATCCAGCTCCATTCAGAATACTGGACATGTTTGGCAGGTTAATTCCTTCTTTTTCTAGGGTTTTTAAGTATCTTGTTTTACCTCCTTGTTCATCAAACCATAAATCGTACAAGTCTTTGAATGCTTTTGCAGAGTTTGGCCCTGCTTTGCTTAGGATACTAGACATGTTGGGTAAGTTAATCTTTTCGTTTTCTAAAGATTTAAGATACTGCGTTTTATTTCCATGTTCATCAAACCACAAATCATATAAATCTTTAAAAGATTTCGCCGAATTCACTCCAGATCCACTTAAGATGCTAGACATGTTCGATAAATTTATCCCCTGTTTTTCCAACGTCGTTAGATATTGTGTTTTGTTTCCATGTTTGTCTAGCCACAAGTTATAGAGATCTTTAAAGGCTTTGCAGGCATTATTATATGCTTTATCTAAAATACTAGACATACTTGCTGTCTTTATTCCTTGTTCATTTAGAATTTTAAGACTTTTCGACTCCACCAAATAGTCCAGGAACTCATTATATGCTGGAGTCCCTTGTTTACCAACTAAATTTTTAGCAAACTGTATTTCCTCATTATTAGTTGTCTTTGCATCAATTCGTGGTCTTTTTGCGGCTGTATTGTTATCATCCTCAACGGAACTCCTCTTTTTTGGGGCTTTTGAACTATTTTCAGAATTCTTTTTATCTCCATGTCTCCTTGTGAAATTACTTTTTGAAGTAAATTCCTCGTTTTTGTTAGTACTTACTCCATGGCCTGGCTTGGATATATTTTCTTTCTTTTTAACCGAAGTTTTCCTTTTTTTTGAGCTTGTAGCATCTTGATTTGCTTTCGAAGCCCTTTTGCCTAAAACAAAAAACACATGTTCCTTTTAAAAGACAAACAAAATATCTTAAGCATAAAATTAAACATACCCTGTTCAGATGCTGCCATTATCAACAATTGCACGTGTTCTGCTACGAAACAATGCAATTTTCCTACATATATCTACATAAATTTCAAGTTCGATTTTTTGAACAATAAATCCGGCTTTATCGCCAATCCGTTGTATAATTTACCGCGTTTTTTATTTAAACTGATATTATTTTCTGTTTTGTTTTGTTCCTCGTTCAACAATTGTCAGTGTTACCAAAACTCGCTGGTAAAACAAATCGACTATCGCTCATTGACTAAAACATACTTTCTTAAAATAACAAAGTAATAAAAGTAATTGTGCCGTTTTTATTTGAAGTTTGCCAAATAATGACAAACAACTACAAAACTAATTAGTTTTTAAAATTAAGCAAGCTGGGAAAATTTTTCTTAAATCAGAGTCTAACTTAATTTTTTTTATTTTTGATCTGAATTTATTTTTGAAAACGGTGATACCATAGAAAAAAATCAGGTAAAATTGCGCTTTAGCGGCTTTTGCTAAAAATGGTCTAGGAATTTTTTTTTTTTTTTTAATGGATACCTTGGGGCCTAAACATTAATAAAAAAGTGGCGGAAAGCTTAAATTTTAATTATTTATGTGTTAAAATTGCAATTATTACTGCCGCGAGGCAACCCGTTTTAGAACATTGCCATGTTTTTCTAGCGAAAAACTTTACCGTTGAGAATGTGTTGTGGATGAAGAGTGCTGCAATTGTGTGAAAATTTAAAAACAAAAGAAATTAAACAATTTTACCATGTCTGGCACTGCCAATTTTACTACTGAACGCTGTAAAGGTTGCGAAATGACTCAGAGTGATTTTATAGTACTGAGTGAATACCCAGAAAAGCTATGGCCAGTTGCTTTTTTGCTATTTTTACAAATAAATACTTAGAAATCAAGCTTTCCGCCACTTTTTTATTAATGTTTAGGCCCCAAGGTATCCATTAAAAAAAAAAAAAAAATTCCTAGACCATTTTTAGCAAAAGCCGCTAAAGCGCAATTTTACCAAAAATCAAATATAATAATAAAATAATAAAAATGTGTAACAAATAAACCGAATTTCAGTTTGATAATTAGTAATTATCGGTATTACTACTGTTGGTATGTTTCCTTAGCAAAGCCGGTGTATTTTCTGGCGCCACCTGCGGCCACACTGGCCAACCCCACCACCACCACTTCGCTCAGTTGTGTTTTCATCTTGCCTTTTTCCACTGGTCTCTCTCGCGAAGTAGTTGGAAAATTCACATTTGCAAAGTTTTTCGCTGGGACCAAAAGCTAAAGATTTTAGAAAAAAACATAAGAAATTCGTGTGGATCTTGCGTGAGTGAATGTGTTTTTGTGTCATCAATCCTGTCGTGTGTGCGAGCATGTGTGTATGCGAGTGTGGGGTCGCAAATTAAAAGCAATACCACACTGAAAACCGACACAATCACACACGAAAAAGAACAGTTTAATTGAATTACAAGTGAAATTAGAGTGCCCGATAATTGTCAACTGACTAAGTGAACAGAAAAAACATCAAAGGTGTTACGTGAAAAACCCGGGGTTCACCAAAGGCCACAAAATCACTTTTAGTGGCTGGCTCAAAGGAAAGAAATTGATTTTCCATTTTCCACAATTGCAATTGGAAGCAAAGCAAAGCAGAAAAGAGAAGAGCAAGTGTCCGTGTGTGAGCGAGGGGGTGTCAGAGAGAGAGAGTGAGAGAGAGCGGGTGACGGTGAGAGAAGCACTTCCAGGCGTCGCATCCTCCTCCTTTTTCGCATGCAATGAATATTGTCGGGGAATATGAATACAGCTCCAAGGATATGCTGGGCCATGGCGCCTTTGCCGTCGTCTTCAAAGGACGTCATCGCAAGGTAAGAAGAGGCAGTCAGTCCAAAACAATCAAATACAAACTCTAACCGAATAACAACAATTCCGTCATGTTATTAACCTGTTTTTCCCCCTCAACTGATTCGTTGTTATTGTTTTCATTTTAATGCGGGGCTTGGTCGCATTTGTAAAAAATACAATAACAAGTCCCAAAGTTATTAACAATACGCCATTGTCAAAGGTAAACACGCAGAAAACACCAAAAGCAAAGAGCTCTCGCCAAGTGTCGCGTATATAACGAAAAATCAGCTGATTACAGTGCAGCAAAAACTTTTTGCCGAAGTGCAATAAATAAGCCATAAACAAAAAAGTGTTTTAGAAACGGTTATATAAAAGATAGATTTTATGTGCAGATATTCTCGTTAAGTTTTATAAGAATCAAATAAATAAAGAACTTTTTTCCGATCAAATCGTTAGTTTTACATTTTTGAATAGTTTGTGTCTTATGTATTTTAACACACTGTACCGAAAGCTAAATTGCTGAGCGAAATCACAGCCCTTTTGTTGTGTTCCAACCGTGGCTCCATTTTCGATTTCTTTAAAATTTGCGTGCTGCTTTTGTTTGTTCTATTGCTGCCTCTAGAATCCCTCTCTTTATTTCTGAGCAAAGTTTCGGTGGTTCACGCACGTGCGATTTCTTTTGGCGATACGAACACAATACCCAAGCAACACTGCGTATGATAGATATTCAATACACACATATTTGCGCGTTAGAAGTGTGTTGAACTACTTCAGGGTCATTCTAGAAATAATAAGCTCTGAACAATTTCTAGGCGCGTTTTGGGCAGCAAAAGGGCTGAAAAATTCCAATTACAATACAAAGTAAACAAATTGAAAGGAAGCTACAAAGTCTATAGTTGCTAGATATTTTAAAATGCACTTTATAATTGCAACTTCTGAGATTGGGTCTTAATTTGAATAAACAGTAGATTTTATTGTGAACATTTATCAACTCAACAATTTATTCTCCCACAAATTATGCATATTTATACGCCATAATAGGCTTTTTAATTGTCACCAGCTCAACCAGTTTGGCAAAACTGCAGGTCAAGCTACTTTTATCAAATTTTGTTATCCAATAAAAAGCAAACTAGTATTAATAAAAATAGACAAACAAAAAAGATAACACGCGAAATTGTTGGTCATTAACATGAACGACTGTTTTTTGTTTCATTTTCATTCAGTATTAAAAAAGCAAAACAAATCAAATCAAAAGAAAACACGCAAAGTGAAAAGCTCGAAGCGAAAAGTTTTCAGATCGGCAACAGCTGCCAGTTATTGCATCAGCTGATTTCTGTATCCATTTAAAACACGCACCTACACAAACCATATGTATGTTTATCTCCTTTAAAACAATATATACTTGAATGTCCATATGATTATGCCGAAACAGTTTTATCTCATACATATCGTTCAGCGTGTTATTGTATTTATTGTTCAGCGATCTTGTTTTTGTTAGTGCAACAAAGCAAATAAGCTCTTATCATCGCAGTTGTTTTTTTTTGTTGTATATGTACCTATTTTTCTAAATTGCTCAAGTTCGTCTCGTTAGTACACGAAATCACATTATTAATTACAAATGCAGTGTGACAACAACAACAACAATAGCAGTAACAATAACAATGGCACAATCGGCTCACACGTAAACCAGACATTCGCCTCGTCTCTTTTTAATGGTGTAAGAGTCTCTCTTTCTGTCAATTTGGTTTTGTCATTAATGGCTTCTCTTTCTCCCTTTCACTAAAGATCTGTCGATTTCATTTTGGTGCTGTTTTGATACTTTCGTGTTACCGATCGTTAATCATTTAATGAAAATCCCAATGTGATCAGTAAATAATTGGGTTTGAAATTCAATCTTCTTTTTCTGAGTAAATAGAATGTGTCATTCGATAAATAACTATTACCAGCAATTTTTCCTTCTTTTTTTTTTGATCTTGTTATTTAAAATTAATCCAGCGATTTTATATCATTTTTGTTAGTTTTTCATCTTGAGGTTTTGTATTTATTTTCTATATTACTTTAACAAAATTTAGTAAAACGTTATTATCTATCCATTTAATTGTAAAAATTGAGAAAACCCATTTATAATCTGGAATTTTATAATGTTTTTATTCACTTGAGCCACACTTTAACGACAGTTGGAATGCGAGTTGAGCTCAGTTCATTTCCCGCGTCTTTCCTTTTATGGCCATTTCGGGTAACTGGTTTTGAAGTCCGGCAGTTTTCGATTTCTTTCCATGACTTAGTCACTTGGGTTACTTAAGCAGCGCGAAGGACAAAGGCAATGCTAAGTGCCTGGCATTTGTGTATGTCTCCAAGAGTGTATCTTTTGTCTGCACGTGATCAGAGCACTCGCTAAAAATAGTCAAAACATGTGCAGCACCAACGGATACACACCCAAAAGATACTCGTACTTGCGGACAGAAAAGGAAATCCTCCTCAGAGGATCCGAGTCCGCTTCCAAAAATAAATGTCATACAGCTGGGGTACTAAGTACCGTCTGGTAGATTTCCCATTGCCATGAATGAATTCATCAATCTTTATCTGGCGGATACGCTGGCATGTGGAAAACCAGACGACACGTGTTCTATAATTCCCCGAACGAACGTTTCATTTTATCGCCCGCCAATTGCATAAGCTGTCGGCGGGAATCATGCAAAAATTACGTTTGGAGCGTGTAATGTTTATTGTATTTTCAGAACCCTCCCCTTCTAACATTGCGCAATATGCATATTCATATGTTTTGTTTGTCCAAAGCTAAAATGCGATTGCCATTTGCATTTGATTTCGTCTCTGCTTTTCTACTCTTTTTGTTGCATTTGGCCGGAAAAATGCGTCTTGAAAATGTCTAGCCAAGAGAGATAGGGATCTCCCTGCAGTCGTTTAGATTTCGAAAAACTATACTGATAGGGCTTAATAATGTTTTATTATAAAGAGTCTGGGCAGGCTCCTGTTAACCATAATTAGTAAAGTGCCTTTAAAATTAAATAAAAAGTATCTAGAAATACATTACGAAATTTCTTTTTATTTTTTTCTCGAGTTTTATTATTTAAATAGCTCTGAAAACCCATCGCTTTTGTTTTAAACTTGCATAAAACAAACGGAAGTTAAACGTTAGGCAACGAATACGAAAAGAAACCCGCTCCTTCAACTTAAAATCACCTTTCCAATTTGTGATGGTGGGAACAACAGGCCAAACACGTGCAGATCAAATCAAACCGAAGTTAACGCTTAAATTATTCATCAAATGCCGCCAGACATCTTCCAGCATGACATACGAATTATCCAAGGTATCACTCACACGAAAACTAGTTTGTCTTGTTCAGCTCCAGATCGGTAGTATGGTATTCTATATAAATTAGCCGGCTGGCTTGTGATCCAATCGGGCGTAAATTATGCGGTATTGAAATAAAAGTTTTGCGTCGCAAATAATTTAAGAATTTCCGCGATTTGTTTGCTAAGTTTTTACGACAGTGAGACAGATACATTTTCACCCGCCAAACCAGTTGAAGTTGTTTGTATCCATCGGATACTTTGGCCCGGCCTTAGATGATGTGCTGCACTTTATTATATTCACTCGCTTTTGTCTCTGGCTTCACTCTTTCTGGCATTTTCTGCGCAATTATTATCGTTTTCGCCAGCTATTTTTGGCCAAAAGAAATGTTTTCCTTTCTTGTTGTTAGTTGTGGGGCCATTGCACCTAAAACACCGCAAAAAATAACAAATTTTGCTACGCCTTATCGAGCCTCTCAGTTCGTTGAACCTTTTTTTTGGGGTGTGCGTTTGATGAAATATCTAACGAAATGCTGCACCCCGTCACTTCAAGACTTTGAAGAGTTGCAAAGATCCCTGGGATCGGAGGTCTCGTCACTGGTTTTTTATTTTCCCCACACCAGGTCTTGGGGCAACTTTCCATTCGCTTTTGACACAGTTTTCGCTTGCGTTTGGATGATTGAGGTGATTGGGTCAAGAACTGCTCGGCTTCCGCTGCCCGATGTCCGCAATTGTTTTTATGGGTAATCTAATCTCTGTGGTTTCAATTATCTTAGACTAGAAGGTAAACAGAATATAATGCAGTGACGTAAAGAGCCAAAAATAAGAGGTATATTTGAATGGCTTTCATTCATACTTGATAATGGATTGCAATTTTAACAAAGCAAATTTATGGTAATAACAACTTATCAAATGGTATAAATAAGTATATTCCTATTTTAACAATAAAATATTTGTTTATATCAAAGAGGAATGAACATTTGTTTGTTTGTAAGAATGAAGCCATTTGTTTGTAACTTTATCTTTTCTCGCTGAACTGGTTTAAATGCCTTCTGTAATCTCAGAGAAGTCAGAGGCCATCCTTCATTAAACACGGGCAAATGCTTGGCAACAGATGCAGTTGAAATCGCTCGAAGATTGTTTCGAACAAACAAAAGTGCAGGGGCCTTGTTATCGGTCAAAAGAAGCTGCAAGAATTGCTTGATTCATTGCAATTTACTCAACCGGAGCAAATAAAAATGCAAATTTATATAAATACATCTGCGAATGCACAGCCATAGATTATGAGCGTGGAGGGAGCATATCGATTATCATTTCCATTCAAACAACGCGTGAACACCGGTTGAGGTGATACGATATTCTGAGGGGAAACCTATAGACTGTCTGGCTGTATTTGTTCCCATTAGTTGTAGTTTTGGTGGGTATGCTAGGTAAACCCATTTACTAATCAACAAACTTAGGAAATTAAATGTCAAGTTTAGAATTTAGGAAATTATTTGAAGTGGATTTTATATCTGTAATAAAAATTTTAATAAATATATTTTTTAGAATGTCATGCTTAAATAGGTTTCCATATTACAAATAATTTCTTATTTAATTGAATATAATAGATTAAAATTTTAACACGATTTTGTTAAGGTTAAAGATCACTAAATATAATTTATGATTATTTTTGGAGGGCTATAATCTTTTGGATAAGATAAGATCCAGTCGATACCTGCCCACCAGACTGGCCACTAACCGAGTTGTGCTTCCTTGTAGTGGGTAAACATGTTTAACTTTACACTTTCGTCTTTTGATGTGGGGCTTTAGTCGGAGGAAAGACGGCGGAAAGTGCAAACACAGACAAAGAGTCATTGTCACCTGCTAAGTTGAAAGCAAATAAGGTGACCACATCCAGGGCGAGTCGACGGGGAACAACCAGGAGGTGCAGTTAACGACGTCGGCCTTATCAGTGGGGCGATTCAACCGGTTAACTCAACCCGTTAGCAGACAGCAGGGAGCAGGGAACAGGGAACAGGGAGTACCCAGTGCAAGTCCCGGCCAAGTTCGTCACTTGAGCGCTCGAGTAAACAGCCTTATTCACCGCAATTATGGGCCTGCCCCCTCCCCTTTTTCTCCGCCCGCCCGGTTGAATGCGTTTTTGCGTATCTAATAATAACATTTAACCGAGCGAGACCCTCCAACGTGTTGGTTGGGGCCCTCGTTTCTCAGATCTTGCAAGCGGAATTTGCATTTCCCTGTTGAAACAGAGTGTGTGCTAATTGAAGCGAGCCAAAGACATTTGCCCAAGGAGAATGTAAACATTTGGAAGGCAAATTTATGGCAGCAGCTGTACGCAAAGATTATCGGGGTTTAGATTGGGGGAGAATAACTCCATGGGAATGCAGCGCTTCGCACAAAGACGAGGTCAGAAACCTGAAAATCCGGAAAGAATTTGAACTGTTAATTAATTTATAACCCCTAGTTATTAAAACTATAAATTCCTAATAATTGGAAATTTAAAAGCATAAGACCCGTTCAATAGGATCCACACAAAAGTTATGAGTTTTTAACTAGCAAGATGAAATGTATTAATATTTTTTTAATTAAATTAGTAGAATGTGTTAAAAAGGTAAAAATCATCTTCAAATAAAAAAGAAACCATTTGTTTTGGTTAAATTGATTCTCAAGTAAATGACCTGCAAACAATTTAATTATTTTGATAAATAAAATCTTTATTATCATGCACACCAAATTTTCTTTGTGGTCGAGTTCAAAACAAATGCAAAATGGAAAGCGCTTATCCATTCAGTGTTTTGTTTTTGCCAGTTTTGTGTCAATTAAATTCCCATGCAAATAAATTGAGTCATCGGCTGACTTTGGTTTGTAATTGGGTTAGCCGTTCAACGACTTTGATGTGAGTAACCCTTAATGGAATATTAATGGAGTGTTTGCTTTATTCTTCTGCAGAAACACATGCCAGTGGCCATCAAGTGCATCACGAAGAAGGGACAGCTGAAGACGCAGAATCTGCTGGGCAAGGAGATCAAGATCCTGAAGGAGCTCACCGAGCTGCACCATGAGAATGTGGTGGCTCTGCTGGACTGCAAGGAGTCCCAGGATTGCGTTAGCCTGGTCATGGAGGTAAGTTTTGTGGCCAATAAACCACATTAAAATAACCGCATAGCGAGGCGAGCAGTTCATAAATACTTAATGCTTTTATGGCTAAAACGTGTGTGAGTCAGTTTAGATGAAATCGTAGTGGGAATTGCAAAGCAAAGTGCACGTCGGCCAGCTCCACGTCATTCCCCTTCCCAAAACCACCCACCCACCACCTCCTCCTCCTCGTCCTCAATTCTCTTGACCAAATTGCTACGCCATTAATTGCGGAAGTTGCGAAATGAATTCGTAAACAGAAATAAAGAGAGAATAGAATGGTAAAAGCGATTTGCGCCGAATGGCTGATCCTCATCAAATTAAAACTTGATTGAAACGTTTCTATTTTAAGTTAATATAACTAACAGCTTTTTTGGCTTTTTAAAATGAAATTGTAATGAAATTCATTCACAACAAGAACAGCTATTTAAATATTTAGGTAGAAGGTAAAATGTTTAATGAAATAACAAAGATGGTTAAAAGTTCAACACACTTAAATAAGGAAATTGGTATATAATATAATATGAGCACATTCTTAGCCATGGTATACTCTATTTTTTGTCTATTTTATTTTGTGATACGTAAACACTCTTGGTTGCTTTTTGTCTCTTCCGTTTTTGTTAATACGCATTTTGTTAATTAACACCAATGCAGACGCGCATTGGATACTTATATTTAACCTCAAGTTTGTTCAACTCAATTTGGGTTACAGGTGTTTGCATGCTTTTAGCGCTCAGTGTTTATATACAATCTATTATCTTGAAATTAGGTCAAATGCCCGTGGCACGAGAATTAGCTTCCTTTTGGCGAGCGTTCAACTGATAAGATTGGATAGGGTTGTTTTCTTGTGAATACTCTGGTATTTAGATGGGCAGCAGGACAACAGAATTTAATTGGGTTATCAAAGAGATAACTGCTGTCTAAATCGTAGTCAAATATTGCTTCTAACCAAATTGATTAAATTTAAATTAAATTTAATATTCTTATGTTGATTATATAAAAATGTATTTTAAATGAAATTTTAAATAGAGAACCTGTAGTTTGCAATACAAAAATAGTTCAGTGTTTACAAAAAGCTACATGAAGTATTAATTATTATTTATTTTTGAACTTATTGTACCTCTTCAAGTCTGTATTTGAGGTTGGTCTAACCTTTTTAGTTGGGGGTAAAAAAAGTTTTAATCGTTGTTAGGGTGTTTTCAAAATAGTTTTAATCAAAAGCCCAATCTTTTGCTTTTTGTTTTGCTTTTTATTTGCCTTCCGACGCCACATTGTTGTGGCCACACGATTGCATGTCATCCATCGGCTTAGGTGGAGCAAATCGAAGTGATGGGGTAAAAAAAAGCGATAGGAAGGGAGTGTTTCGTTTCATCTGTTGTTTATTGTAGAGTAGTTGGCTCACATTCGATCGCCTGACTTTGGCCTCATTCGCCTTGTTTGCTTTTTATTCTAATTTGTTTGCCACCAGCGAGACGAAGAGAGAAGTCAGTTCGCCGGAATTGTAATCAGTTCGTTTTTTGTGTTGTTGATGAATATTTATTGGTTCGGCGGCCACGTGTTATCCCTTTCCGCTTTTCCCACCACAACTGGCTGCTTTGGCATGTCTGATTTGTTTATTTATCTTGCCAATATTTTACGATGTGTTTAATTTCGTTGTCCAGGGGGATAAGTATGTGATAGGAAAATATGGGGATAGCAATCAAGGTTATCAGGTGCAGAATTTCAGGGAGCTACACTCTGTTGTAATTTATTTTTGCTTACATTCAGCAATACTTACCTTTAAAATATTTCATTTGTAAGCATTAAAACTCATTTCTCCTTTTCTACTATTTACAATAATTACTTTTATTGTATTTTGGCAAAGGTCTAAGGCTAAAAGCTAAAGTATCTAGGTTTACATTAAATTAGTGGCTGCTATGGAATTTGTTTGAAACTAAACCTAGGACAGTGCCAGAAGTATGTGTGGTATCCCTTTTACAAAGCTCCCGTAAGGAAAAGAACGCTAAGAGACTAGGCAACTTATTAACCTACTCCGACTAACAACTAGAACCTAACATCGGATAGTTGGAATTTATTTCCTGGTTATTATTGTGCGGACAAACAATTAGGTGTAACGACAGTTGAACCGAGTTGACCGAGTCAAAGTAGTTAACTATTTAGCCATGTACATCACGACGTATACCTACTATACAATCTATCAAAAATGCTGTCAAAATGGAATTTGTTCTCAAAACGGGAGGATATGACTCTCTTTTTTTCGTTGTTTTCTTTGTTGATTTGGAAAGTGTTCTTAGGCTAACTTATTCAGTGGTATCTCCTCAGTGGGATGGACCTGATCCTTTGGTTCGGGTTTGCTTGTGCGGCAGCATTTGGTTTTTATACCGCCAATATCCTTGCGGCAAATGAGTCCGATGATGATACCAATCCCGGCTAAAATTATGATGCCTGGTGGTTAAGATTACAACAATTAGTATTATTATTTATTCAATTGTATTTAGAACTCACAGATGAGCAGAGTGTTAATGGCGTCCGGGGAGATTTCCACCTGGTTGGTCTTCTTTTCGGCACTCGATTCCACACTCACACCGCTGCTGTTGCTCGTCGAACTTAGGATTCCGGCTTTGACCAACTCCGTGCTGTTTTCCATTTTTCCACGATTGCGATTGGCTGGAAACAGATGAAATCGCCACGTTAGCAAGATCAAGTACGATGGGAAACAATAGTAATTAAAGATCTCACCAGTTCTCGGCGGTGCTGGAGTGGAGGTGACTGCCTTTGGCGTACTGCTAGTCACGATGGGAAGACCCGGAATGTTTTTTAAAGGCGGTTGTTCCGTGGGGAAAACGAGACTGTTGTTGAAGGATTTACCCAATACGAACTCAAAGCAACTGATGTCGAAGTGCAGGAAACTAATCACATCAATGGAGGTCAGTAGATTACACAGCTCCTCGATGTTTTCCTTCTCCAATTCCGGCAGCTTCAGTTTTATTATTTTGGTTAGCGGCCTAAAAGCTTTCGTATTGATTTGCTGTCGACGAGAAAAGAGCGAGAGGGACAACTATATAGTGTGGCAAAAACACAGCTGATTTGGGGCTGCGCCAACTATCGATACAACGATAGCTCGGAACGATAGTTATATCGCACTTTTAGCGCTCGATTCTTACCTGTTTGAAATCGTTGTTGTTCAAACGGAGTACTTGCAGGGCACTCATGTTCTTGAACGTCTCTTGGGGCAACTCCGTCCAACTGCAATTAGAGCAGCTGAACTCCACCAAATCGGGTTGGTTCAAAAAGGATCCATCCAGGCGCTGGGTTATCGTATTGTTGCTCAAATCAAGAAGGCTTAGTTCCTTGGCCGCCGAAAATGTGTCGGGATCGATTTTGGTTAGCCGGTTGTTGGCCAGCCGCAGGCGCTGTAATCTCTCCGAGCCTTGGAAGACCTGAAAAAGCATATAAATCATAAGTTTTAAAAACTGCAATATTTAGGTTAAAGCTCTTGAAATTGCCTTGCTCCCAAATTAAATTACCCATTATGACAACTATGTCAACTACTGCAATTACTTCGTTATTCGCGAATGAGGTAATCAACTTCTATAGATTCTTAAAGTGCTCACCTCCTTGTCTATGTGGCTAATTAAATTGTGGTTCAGATTGATGTCCACCGCTCTCGACAGATTGGCGAAATCTTCTGGCCTCAGTTCGGCAATTACATTGTGGCTCAGATCGATGATGGCCGCCGTTTTGGGCAAGTCCAAGGGAACATGGGTTAAATGGGCATTCGCACACTGGACGTATTTAAAGTCCTCCAAGCAGAGACAGTTGCGCGGGCAACTGGGCTCCAGGACATGGTTGCTTCGTCGCGGTATATCTATAAAGGGAAATACTGTCAGATTAAATCTGTTAGTCCAGTTAATATTTACTTACTAAATATTGGTCGAAATGTGGTGGTGGTCGATGTGGTGGATGATTGTGGCATCAGTCTATTTTCCGCTGTTTCTGGCGATTCTTCGCCTTTCGTTACGTCACTATAATCTTCGTCATTATAATCATAGTCCTCGTCGGGAATGGGCGATAGATTTGCCTCCTCGCTGCCCGCTGGAGCGGCATTTGTGTGGCTAATGCTGTAAGAAAAAACCCTAAATTAATAGCTATCAAGAAAAAGATAAAACAAACAAAATTCTATTATTTCTAGTTTTTTTCCTAAAGAACTTGAAAACCATTAAAAAAAATACGCAGCATTAATGCCGAATAACGCTGAGCAATTATATTTCAACAGAAATCGGATTTCGGAAAGAGCAATTATTTGACGAATTTGTAAAGTGGTTTTGCCAAAAACCCAAAATTGTCAACATTTGACTTTAGATTGTCCGTTCTAAGCAGAACGTGGTTACATCATTCACGTCTTGAAGGCGAACACACCTTGCTAATTTGTCCTGAAAACGCTCTTGACCTATTTTATTATAGTCACACAGAAACGTTCGTTTTCCCCACTATCATTATACGCTTTTGTTTATGTTTGCTCCGCGAAAGAGCATGAATGAATATACGACATACATGCGAGAGCAAATATCAATGTATTTCTCAATACAGCTGTGGTCAAATTAATAGCCTACTTGTCAATACAAATTCAATACAATTTGAGTAGTTAAGTGGCTAATTGGCAATTAACCTGGTAAAATGATAATGACTTGTTCAATGAGACAGGTAGTAGCACTTTTTATAAATAATTTGTTATTATATAGAATTTTAAGTGGTCATATATTTCTGAAAATAACTGTAAATGCCTTAGTAAAAAAGACGAAGACGAAACCAGTTTGTATTTTATGGCAGAAAGAGACAACTTGACCGGTTTTTTTTTTCACGATTTCGTCTACTCTCACTTTTTCTGTTTTGATTTTTTACTGTGCCCTCTTTATTTTTTGCGACTTGCCTCGCCTGATTCTAAATCGTTCGTTATCCTGCCTTTGGCGCATTCGTTTCTAGTGGGTGTGGGAAAAAATCAGGAAAATATATGGTAGAGTAGTTCAAGTGTGTCTTAAAACTGTCATTTAGAACTCTCTTCAATTGCGTGACTTTTGAATGAAGTTTCAATGACTGTTGAAGATACTCGCGTCAGGCCATAAAAGCGCTATTTTTAACAGAACAATCAACTTGATAAAACAAAAACTTGTTCTTGTTCAAGTGCTTAGTGCTGATAAGAAATTGAGCTAATGAAATATTTCTACCAGATAATAAAGATATAAAAATCGAACGTAATCGAATCGCCTTCAAGCTTCAGCTGACTTAAGTTAATGCCTATTGCGAAAGATCTCTAAACTGTAACTAACCATGACGACCTAGTCAAAGTAATTCCCTTGACTACTTCAACGAAATGACTAAAATTGGAAGCGGCGTACTTAAGGGCACTCTACTTTGACATTTAACTTGAAGTGGCTATAAAAGCAAGTAAAGGCCAAAAAATCAATAGAAAATCGTTCTTAAGTCCACTAAGGAAACTTTAATTTTTTTATGAAACCGTTGAATAAAAAATATCTGTAAAAAATAGCAAATCATAAATTTATTTGCAAAAATAAAAACTTCAAGTTCAGATAGTTATAACTGGCATTATTTTCTTCTGTGTAGCCAGCTTAAATAGGAAATGGCTAAAGGAAATCTGAGTCATAAATTGATTTTACCATAAAAGAGGAAAAGCGAGACAATTGTAAATTTCTGTGCTATTTTTAATGGCTTGCTTATGCTTGAGAAATTCAAACCGCTTACCAAACAAATTTGATAATGAAAGACGGTATAAATTATCGGACAACCGGGAATTGTTATTATTTTTATCAGATTATGTGATATGATTAGGTGGAGTGTAAATTCATGCACATAATATATAATAAGCGGCAATTAAGAGCTGTTGCCGTGGACTATCAATAAAAAGTTGCTATTTTTTTTATAACCCCATGCGTGAGTATTCCATTTGGCATTGATATCTCCACTGGTAAGCGGGTCAAAGTCCCGTTGTTCGAGTTCACCTGTCGTTATTTCGATTTAAGTGAATTAATCATTGCGAATGTTGCTCAACGGAAACTTTGCCCTTTCCTTTCTTCTTTCGTTTTTAGCACAGGTTTTTTATATAAATAAATGTATTGCTTTTTCAACCCAATAAGAATTTCAAATCGTTTACTTAACACATCGAAATCGATAAATATTTATTGAAGTTTGGTTTTTACCTTACGCTTAGCAAAAATATCAGCAGTAATCCAAACTTGAAATACACGTGCATTATTGTTTAATATTTGTTTATCGTTATTGGTTAAGCTTTGTTTTCACTGCTTCTCCAAGGCGTGTTTGCTTTTATTTGTGTTTATCTGTTGGATTTCATTTCATTTTCCTCGCATTTGCCAAACTTGATGTGAAAATGTTTAGGCTGAAAATAGATTTGATTAATTTTTCAGTTGTTTATTTTTGCCTTGGTTTTTCACTTTGCACTTTTAATATTGTTCTGTTTTGGTTTATCTTTATAGTTGTACGCGTTGTTTCTATTTGCATTTGCCGGTTTACTTGTGCCAAAAACTAAATAATTATTTCTTGCTGGCTTTTTGCTCCGCTCGCACGAACTTTTCCACTCGCTTGTCGACTCTCCAATGAGCAAAAAATTTCTCAAACATATGCGGTGGAGCAACTAAACAGGTGTGTGTGCGCTTGTTCACTCTCTTAAAAGAGGACAGTAGCCCCAGAGAGGTAGCCCCATTATCTCTCTTTCTTAATCGCTCCCATGTTTTGTTTAATGCAGGGGTGCTCAACGCCTATGCACCGAGTGCACTTTTGTTTTTGTAGAGCTCTGTGCTTATGGGTAGTGCGCCCCTAAGCACCGTGCCTATGGGCTTCGATTTGCATGCGAAACAAAAACAATTTTGCTTGTTTCTTCATTACATCTCTGTCCGTCGTCACGCTTATCTGATCGCAATGTCTTTTGTTTTTGTTTTTTCCTCGAGCACATGCACTGAAACTTATCTTTCTGTCTGCGTTGGCTTTTGATTTATTTCGTGGTGGACCATCGAAAGTGTAAGGTTAAATTTTTTGGCGGATCACAATGTGTGATGAAATAGAGAGCAGTTTTTTTAGCATAAACTTTAAATGCGAAGTACAATGCGTAAAATGCTTCGTAGTTCTGGAGGTAAGAACTTTTTTTTCTCTCAGTGCACAGCTGCGCCCCAACACAAACGCGCCGCTACATATGTACACGTTTTCTTGTGGATGTGTTAGTAAACGCACTGCCATAAGACGATCTTGAGCACCCCTGGTTTAATGTTTAGCCATTTTCGCTAATCTTATCAGTTTCGGATTCTCTCGTTCTAACACAAGTTTAACACAATTTTGATTGACATATTAATTGTAGTATTTAAAACAGTCTTTAAATATTAGCACGTTTTTAGTATAATGAATTTAACTACACTTTTGGACACCATTTATAAAACACCATTGATTGTGTAGAAAATAGTGCTATCACTTTAAAAAGAAGTCAAACCATTTACATTTTCATTGAGTCATCACAACAGCGTCGCCTATTTATTTTTCAACATAATAAAAAAAGAATACTTATTTAATTTATTTGTTAAAAATGTTTAAAATTAAAACTGCTCAGGAAAATGTACTTTAACTTTCCTGTTCTATTTCCAAACTAATTAAATTTATTTCCCCCTGTCGGATTTATATAGTTGTCGAGCATTTTGAACTTTGATTTGTAATTATTTTATAAGTCGGTCTGTCCTTTCGAAAACAGTTGATGTATCTTCACAACTTTTTACATAATTTACTGGAAAAGTTTAACGCGAACAGCTAGCTGAATCATTCCGATTAATTTAGACGTGATTTGAGTGATAAGTTTGTTTGAATATTTAAAAGAACCCGCTTGATTCACCGATTAGTGAAGCAAAACTCTTGTTTTTATTCCGTTCCATTGGCCTTTGTGTTGTGATCACTGTGTACGATTATTATAAGCTTTGTTTTATCGCCTAGAATATGTTGACCTTTAGTCCATTGCGTTTGTTAGGAAAGACTCGCGTTGTTCTCTATTTGTTTATAAGTAGAAAATCGTAGAACACACCAAAGTTTTTTATTTAGTTTGATTTGGGCTTTTTTCGCCCTTAAATTGTACCAAAAATTATCAACCAAATTGAACTGTTTTAGACTTTTAAAGCGCGTAGCGGAATACCGTGCGATCCGTGTGAGCGTCGAATTGAAAATGAGCCAAGAATGAACCCGCAAAGAGAAATACTGTCGAGGACTGAAAATAGTCGACTCTTAGCTTTCAATGCTCTCTTTATGTCATTATCTGGAAAGAAAAAAAACAGAGAACCCCAATTGTTGTTAAATTACGCAAGTGCATTTTCCAATAAATCGCTGATTCATGACCACTTGTTGCCGGGAAAAAAAATTTTAGTTTGGTCTGGTATTGCATTTATTTTAATTATTAATAACGCAGAAAAAAACCCTATCCAAAGCGAGTGTTTCCCAATTTCTTTTTGGAACTTTTACTTTTATATTTATGTATTGCTATAGCCTGATGTCACTTTACATGTCAATGACTCGTTTAATGTTCTTTTTCCCTCGCTTCCCTTCTTGGCTTTTGCGATTTCACAAAAAACGAGTGGAGTGAAATCTTTTGTCATTTCAATTTGGCTGTTTAATTGCCTAATGTTTCTGTTGTTGCTGCCATTGCTGGCTTTGTTTGCTCATTAAACTGTAAGTGGTCCATATATTTTCTCATGGAAAACAAAAATCCATAAAAACGTTCGTAAATGTGTGTAACACGCTTTGTGGGTTTTAGTTGTGTGCTTCTGACGAATTCTATAGACATGTCTTTGATTGGCGGCCCCAAGGTCAACAAATCGCAAAATCCTTTTTGGCAACTTGCTCGGGCCAAAATAACGGAAAGACAGGGGTTCTCTTAATTTACATTTTGACGAGGGTAGTTTTGCAATTTATTGTTCGAATCTAAAGTCACACACATGTGTATTTCCGAAGGGAGGTTTGAAACAAAAATTAGTGATATAACTAAAATTAAAAAAATTTACAAAATTCTATATACGTATAAATATATATTTAGTTTGGCTTATCATCAAGCAATGCCTTTCTCTTTGTTACCGAAGTAAACCGGAACTTAACTTGTGTTAGATAACCGACAAAAGAAAAAGGCAGCTGATTGATCTCTAAATACATTTCTCTAATTCCTGTTCTTGATTCAGAAAACGAAAAAAATCATATTCGCGTTGACCTTGCCGTTTTTCTATGATTGTCGTTTGGACAAAAGATGAGCAGCTGCATGGGGAAAGACAGCTGGAAAAACTGTCTGAATCTCGGGGCTCTTGAATTTTCGCACTGATTGGATTTAATTCATTTGCATGGGTCGCGTTTTGCTTTGAGGTCTTTGGGGTTCCAAAAGATTTATGTGCGCTGAACTCTTGACTCGTGCTCGAGGAAGAAGCTCTCTTAGTTTAATTTCCCACTTAACTATGCTCATTTTCTCTTTTTGACTTTCTCTTTGCAGTATTGTAACGGCGGCGATCTTGCAGATTATCTGAGTGTTAAAGGGACACTGAGCGAGGATACCGTAAGACTCTTCCTCGTGCAACTAGGTAAGATCGGAATATTTCTGAGTTCTATAGTATGTACTTTAAATATTTCAGAGTCTAACAAAAAACTTTAACAATCAAACCAAATGATAAATTTATCACTACCATGTTTTAAAAGTCTAACAAATTTAAAAATTAGACATTTTTTTTTATAACTATTTCTAATTTTATTTTTTGTTTTCTTAATTTCAGCTGGTGCTATGAAGGCACTTTATACCAAAGGAATTGTGCATCGTGATCTCAAGCCACAAAACATTTTGCTATCGCACAATTATGGCAAGATATTGCCAGCTCCATCGAAAATAACCCTGAAAATTGGTAAGATAAAGGAAACTATTATTTCTCATAATAAAACCCACATAACCCGCATAAACTTACAGGAAAACAAGTTTTCGCTTTCTTAAAAACTTTTCCCTTTTATGAACATGATTTTCGTTAACGAACTGGTTATTTTTGAGTTGTTATTTAAATGGTAATGATTCTAATAGATTCAACATTTCTTTTTTACAGCCGATTTTGGGTTTGCTCGTTTTCTGAACGAGGGCGCCATGGCAGCCACTCTGTGCGGATCTCCCATGTACATGGTAAGTAATCTAAGCAAACCCAAAAAGAATTTAAATATTTGTAATATATTATCATATATTTAACATTTATAGGCTCCCGAGGTGATCATGTCACTGCAGTACGACTCCAAGGCGGATCTCTGGTCGCTGGGAACGATTGTCTACCAGTGTTTGACTGGCAAGGCGCCATTCTATGCACAAACGCCCAACGAACTGAAGTTCTACTACGAGCAGAATGCCAACCTGGAGCCCAAGTAATATATTTTTGTTATATTTACAAAAGAAAGATGTTCATTAACCCGCTTTCCTTGAAGAATTCCAAATGGGGTGTCGCCGGACTTGAAGGATCTGCTGCTGTGTTTGTTGCGTCGCAACGCCAAGGACCGCATCTCCTATGAGAGCTTCTTTGTGCACCGCTTCCTTCAGGGGAAGAAGGCGGCCGCGTCGCCAGGTGAGCCAAGCCAAGCAGCCAACCTGCGACGGCGAGTCTCTAAGAGTGGTGTTCTTGCAGTTGACATGCCACCGCTGGGCGGAACCCCGCCCGCCAAGGCCAAGAGCCCCCTGCAGCAGCAGCTGGAGCAGGAACTGCAGCTGGTCAAGCTGGCCGAGCAGCAGCAGAAGGAGCGCGAGGAGCAGGAGGCCCAGGAGGAGGAAAATACGGGTAGGGTTTCCTTAGTAAATATTTCTTATGTTTACTCTTTATGTAAAACAAGAATTAACACATCTGAAAAATGTACTAAAGTATGTGTTAATACACTAATTAGCACTCAAGCTTTGTTTATCAAACAAGCGATAATTTTAATAATTAACGAAATTAGTTTAACCAAGTGAAAATAGGACACTTAAAGTGTTAACAACATAAACTGTAAAACCGAACATTTTGAAAAATGTTCTTTATGTTTTTTAGATTTAAGAAATACATAATTATAACCACTAAAAGTTTTCCACTGAAACACTAAAATTACTATTTCGTCGTATAAATTGTTTCCCAAAATGGTTTTAAACTTTTAAAATAACTCTTAAAGTAATTACTTACTCATAAAAATTATGTTTCATAATATAACAAATGTTATTTGTTTCTTTTTCTAGTCTCCGTGGTGGCCAACCCGGCCATTTGTGCCACCATCACCAACGTGGGTGTCCTCTGCGACAGCGAGAACAACAGCGGATCGTGCAGCTCCCACGAGGACTCCGATGACTTCGTGCTGGTGCCCAAGAACCTTCCCGAGGACCAGCGTCAGGGTGTGACCCAGGGCCAGGGCCAAACCCCGACCCAAACCCAGCCCGCTTCCGGTGGCCAGCGTCCACAGCCGCAACAGAATCAATCCAGTCCGCCACGACCCAGCAGTCTGCCCATCTCGGAACCCAAGCCAGTGCCGGCACCAGCTCGTCGGCAGGCGACGGCAACGGGGGTAACTCCAATCCGAGCAGCTCGCCTGCCAGGCAGGGTTCCGGCCCCTTGACGGTGGCCACTCTGGGCGGCCAGCAGATACCCCGATCGCAGCCGATAAGCGTGAAGCAACCGCGACCGGATCAGCGCAAGAGCAGCGTGAGCAGTGACATCAACTCGATCTCGCCGCCGGCGGTGCAGTTTGCCATTGGAACGCCGCCGACGAGGATGCGCTCGGCGTCGGGAGGATCGCTGTCGGAGACACCGCCGCCGCATGCTCCCAGCACCTGGCAGGTGTCGCCGGGACACTCGCAGTCGCCGTTGCGGAGGAGCGGCAACAGTTCGCCGGTTCTGCCATCTGCAGCGCTCACCAAGCTGCCCACTTTAGGCAGTCCCACAATGCTGGTGGCTCCGGGATCGCTGGGATCGATTGGCTCGGCGGGCAGTGGATCGGAGAACAATAACCAGCATCATATGCTGGGACCGCGGGCGTTCACGCTCCCTGAACTGGGCGCCACTGGGGGGCTGCACAGTCTGCTGGACACCGGAGCCGGCGGTGGCGGAGAACCACATGCATTCCAGGCGCCCGAACTCTCGGAGGAGACGCTCATGGATCGCGAACACAACGAGACGCTGTCCAAGCTGAACTTTGTGTTGGCCCTGACCGATTGCATCCAGGAGGTGGCCGATTCGCGCTGTGCGCCGCTCTCCACGCTCATGGTGGCCGGCAGTCAGTCGGCGGCGGCAGCTGCGGCGGCGGCGGATGCCCAGCAGATACCGCCACACGCCCCGGAGCACTGCAAGCGGGCCGAGCGCCTGGTGCTGCTCGTCCGGGGACTGCAGCTCCTCTCGTCCGGCATGAATCTGGCCTCCCAGCAGTTGCGCAACGGCCAACTAAAGCCGTCGTCCAATGTGAAGAATGGTGAGTGGAAGGAATCTTTAATTGGAGTTAGATCTTCTTTAATGGTTATGGTTTACCCAACAGCTTTGCTCACCATGAACGCCAAATACCGGAGCATGCTGTTCGAATCGAAGCGCCTCAATGGCAGCGGTCTGTTGCAGAAGGCGAATGCATTTAACATAACAGCGGACAAGATTCTGTACGACTATGCACTGGATATGGTAAGGAATCGGTTGCCCTATCATTATTTATATTTTTTTTATATCCTAACTAATGAATCTCTTGTATAATTTTAGTGCCAAGCGGCTGCTTTGGATGAGCTATTGAAGAACACCAAGAATTGCTTCGAGCGCTACAACACCGCACACATTCTGCTGCATTCGTTGGTGCAAAAGTGCAATCATCCGCAGGACAAAATGCTGCTGAACAAATGTAAGTCTCCAGAACTCAAAAACAATTTCACAAATTACTATAATTACTATTGAATTACAGATCGCGATGCCGTTGAAAAGCGTTTGAGCATATTGCAGCAGCATGGCTACATCTACGTGACCGATGAGAATGCCTAAGTATTCGGAGCAGAAAGAAAAGAGCTTTATTCCAACCATGAAGCACCGGCAATCTTCACAACATCAACAACATTTCCTTAAGTTATTCACCGTTCTTTCGTTGGGAGTGCAAACATGTGATTGAAACAAAAACTACACTATCCATACATAGACATAGACCGACAAATAATTTAAAACACCATCCCACAAATCATTTCTGGCGTTCTCAGTACCCCAAAACAAACAGTCCAATGTAAATAGTTTGAGCTATGCAGATGTATGTAGTTTTTGTTTTTTCTATATAATTTTCGGCCCGTGCGGCAACCATAATTGTTAAAGCTTATATCGAGTGCAGATGCAACATGAATAAGGGCAGATAAGAGTCCATATAGTCGTAAGATAACCATAATATTATATATATATATATGTTTACATATATATATATATGTACAACACGAAAGCTAACCAAGCAAACCACATTACAAAACGTAAAGGGCAATATGCAAGCCAAACTCAGTTTAATTCTATATTTAAAGGAAGCAGCGGCAGAACCCAGATCCATATATCATGTGCTAGAATTTTCCCCCGTAGTTGTAATGCCTATTTTCTTATTTAACAATCTAATATTCCCCCTATTATTATTATTATATTACAAACATACCATACAATATTTATGGCTGCACTACACAAACATGTTTACAATGTGCTATGTTCATAGTTTTTAGTTAGGTATTTTCTAAACAAAACAACTTTAAAGAGGTATTTAATTTTATGACAAGAAATTTATATTTTAAAGAAACTTTTTAAGTTTTTCTACAACCGAAGCCCACAAAACTTTCGAAAAAATCTATATATGTATATGGTATACAAAATGAGAGAAACACATAAAAGAGTGTATAAAAAATGGAAAACAAAATATCGATTTGAACTAATAAAAATTACTAAGGAAAATCGTATAAATTAATGCGTGTTTTAAAAATGGCTGGTGATTAATTAGAAAGTTTATTTCTTGGTTAATTATATTTTTATTTAGGCATTGACTTGTGTAAAAATTGTAGAAAATAATGTTCAACGTAAGATTTTGACGTGATGCACAACTATCCTTGGCGCATGCCGCTCCTATTTACATGACTTTGGACATAGAGACCATTTGTCGGAATTATAGTCACTCCACCCGCCTGCCATTGTCCACTGTAGGGGGAGCTGAATTGGGACGGACCAGTTCGACTATATCCTGGCATAGTGGAAACCGGTGACGTTGGGTAGGTAAAATTTCCCGGCGGAGGAGTCAGGTTACCGCTTACTGGAGGACCTAACCAGCTTTTGGGATCTACAGTAGTTCCGCCAGATTTCCTTGGGCTCCCGATGGTCGGGTACGGCTTTTTCTTCTGGTCCGTTGGCTTCGGAGGATTAGGACTCTTGTTGCCACAGCTGCCGCACGGACTGCAGCAGTAATTGCAGCAATTACGACAGCCATTGCAGCAGTTCGCGTAGTAGTAGTAACAACCGGTGCAGGGATTGTAGTAGTAGGACCAAGGACACGGGTTCCAGCAGGAGGTGCAGCAGGGATTTGCAGGACAAGAAGCTGGAGGACATGATTGTTGAGGACAAGATTGTGGAGGACAAGGTTGTGGAGGACAGGAAGGTGGAGGACAAGGAGGAGCCTCCCCTTGCTGCGCTGGTGGTTCTGGCTGATTTCTGAGAAAAAAAGTGAATTAAATAAAATATTATTATGCTTTTAATATAGCTTTGCCTAAGATTCTTCAATGGCTTGATGACAGTACTAGGCCAAGTGTTATACACGTATAAGATTTTAAATTTGAGACAGTATTAGGCCAAGTGTTATACACGTGTTAAAAATGAATTATCGATTATATGCAATGTAAAGCTCTGGTGACACTAATGAGAAAGAAGAAGAGTGAATTGAAAAGAAGACGAGCCATAAAATACAAAATTAAAACGCAAAACAAATAAAATAATTAATTTAAACTTGAATACTTTGTTTTACAACACGTATACAAAAAGTAAAGCCGATTTATAAGACAACTTACTCTGGCAAATTGGCAATGCAGTTGCAACTGCAATTTTCATCCTTTGAAGGAGCCTCTTCGGCGGGCTGGTCCTTCTCCACAGCCACTGGGGGAGTTGACCCATCTGCTATTGGCTCCATGGCGCTGCTTCCACGCTTGGACTTATTCCGTGACTTGGAGCGTTCATCCGATTTCTTGTGCTTTTTGGCAGGCGGTTTCGTTGATTTTTTGCGCTTATGCTCAGGCATGAGGATATCGCACCACTTTTGCAGATCACACGGAGGACAGGACTCCGCGGCACTGCAGTTTAAACGGAAAACATTACCGCATTGTCAACTATTCGGTGTTGTGAAAAAGATGTGTGTGTCTGTGGTGCACTGTGTGTGAAGTCTACTTCTAGAGCTACTTAAGCTCGGAAAAACCATTAGACATTAAACTCACCGGCTGAGGAGCTCGGAGCATTCCATGTCCTGCTTCTTATCTTTTTCTGACCTCGAGTTTCCGGAAGGTGGATATTCCGCTTCTTCACTAACATAATAAGGATAGTATTGATTGTAAGGACTAAACCGAGTGCAGTAACATTTAATGGGTTCATTGGTAGTAGGTTCTTCCATTGGAGGTTTACTTGGTTCTCTTGAAGTTTTATTTCTTTCGGATCGAGACCTTTTACTATCTTGACGTGGGTGGTTGCCATTGGAAGAATCTTTTTGAACTGTGAATGTTGTATCCATTGGTGGACAATTTGCGGAATTGTAGGGATAATATTGATTTGATGGGTTAAAACCCATGCCCACATTCTGTTGGTTAGAATGAGTATTCAATTGGGGTTCTCTACTCGAGGGAGCTCCCATCGATCTATTTCGTCTTCTTGGGTCGTTTGGCCTTTCATCTCCTTGTCCCGATGATGACTTAGATTGGGAAACTGACCTAGGATCTATATTCCTATTACTATAATTTTTTGTATATTGCTGGTTGTTTGGTTGATTATAATAAGGAGCTTCACGGTTTTTGGTAGGATTACCCAAAGGACCTTCACTGGTTTCAATGTGCTTTTTTGGGGACTGTGACCGGTTATCATTTTCACGCACTCGAACTGAAGATGCCACTGATTGGGAAACTTGCCTGGAATATAGTGTTTTATCACCGACATTATGTTTATAACTCTGATTGTTAGTTTGCAAGGAAACGACTTGTTTTGGTTGATTATTAGCCACATTTCTTTGTAATTCAGTATTACCAACTTGTGGAACTTGACTCGCAATGGGGTTATTTAAAGCAGGTGGCATTGGATTTACTGGATACGGGTTAAATGTTTGCTGAGCGACATTAAATGGATAACATTGATTATTTGGCCCACAACCCATCCCAATACCCTGACCAAATTGGTTATAAGGAGGACCTCCTCTGGCAACATTGTGAGTTGTAACTGATTGCTGATTTTCGTAATGGAATACTTCTCCGGTACAGGGATTAAATCTATCTAAATATTTTGTGGGAAGACCTGCTGCCGGGGGACCACTTGGACTTGGGGAAGGAGCACATTCCTGACCTGCCATAGAAGTCTGTGCTTGTAGAGGAAATTGAGGACCAGGAAATCCATAACTTCCATATTGGGTAGCTATCATTGGAAATACCATTGGACTTCCTGCCGGTAAACAGGTTCCATAATACGGTACGACACCAGGTTGTCCTGGTTGAAAGGTCGGAACTGCTCCGTTAAATCCGGGTCCGTAAGCTCCTGGAGCTCCATTTAATCCGGGCTCGCATGCTCCATTTCCTGTGGGACCATCCTGTTTGCAAGGATCGTTCAATCCATTCCTGCTATTTTGTTCGGGATTTTCCGGTTCGCATTCATCCCCACGATTTTTATGCTCACAATTTTCCTTGCAATCATCCACACACCGACCATTACATTTATCCTTGCACGCTGAACAGCTTTTTGATCTTTTCTTTTTCTTCGACGACTTTGGATCCTTTAGAAGAAAACTAGGTGGCACCATGTCCGAGAACTTTTGAAACTCCCCTGGGAACACTACACGACATTTTCGAGTATCAAGGGAGCACGATCGTGGACAACAAAAGGGTCTTAGGCAACACAGGCATCTGTAGATGAGGTAATTAAATAAAACGCCGAAGACATAAATCATAAATTATTCCATACCTGTCATGACAGCTGATGCACCTCCTTAAAAACCGACATGGATACATTTTGAACGTAAACGCTTAGCCTTAATCTCCTCCTTCCGTTTTCCTTCAACTTTCCACTTTTAATCATGGCCAATTACGAGAAACTCACAAAAAACATTTATAGTCAAAATTGTAAAAAAGTATTCGAAACTATTTTTGATGTCTTAAACTAAGGCTTTTATGTTAAAAATTTAAAGAAAATTTGACAATACAAAATTAAATGTCATGCCATAAAGCAAATTTAAACGGAAGTATTGTACAATTGTTTGAAAACTCGTGCTGCTTTAAAAGTGAAAAATGCCCAACGAGTTGCGGACAACTAGGCCAAGTCCTTATTGGCGTCATGCCAGTCCGTCGAGGAGAACAATGGCGGGCAAGATGGATTTATCACCGGAGCAGGCAAATGAGCGCATTGGAAACCAATTGCTGCGCACCCTGGTCCACAGTCTTCCTTCAAAGATAGAAACAACACGATCCCGATCCTCCTGCCCATCAACACTTCGACATCGCAGACAACCTAGTGGCTGCAGATCCCTGGGAACTCCGGAATCAGGGATTAAAACCAAACGACCCATTAGATTGAAGGCGGGAATGCCGGTTCAACAAGTCGAGAACAGCGATCGAACTAGACAGTCCTATTTGGACTCCATCCAGCGAATGAGTGACTCCCCAACAGCCAGAGCAAAAGCCAGAGAAGAGGAGTTCGAAAGGACACCGGAAATGGTAAATGAAGTAGACACCCCAAGATCCAGAGAAAGCCTAAATCTAGAAAGCGAAAACAACTCATATCCCGAAAGCAAAAACAACTCACGTCCGGGAAGCAAAAACAACTCAAATCCAGGAAGCAAAAACACCTCAAATCCCGAAAGCAAAAACAACTCAAATCCCGAAAGCAAAAACAACTCAAATCCTGGAAGCAAAAACAATTCAAATCCCGAAAGCAAAAACAATTCAAATCCAGGAAGCAAAAACAACTCAAATCCAGAAAGCAAAAGCAATTCACTTCGTGAATCCCAGCAAAGTTTAACACAAGAAACTCCAATAAATTCAGTGGAGGGTAATCAAAACAACTTGAATCCAGAAACCAATCAAAACTCAAATCCAGAAACCAGAAACAATTCACTTCGTGAATCCCAGAAAAGTTCTGTACAAGAAACTCAAAGAAATTCAGAGGAGAGTAATCATATACAAACCCCAACAAATTCCATGGCAAGTAGTGTGTTTAATAGCAAAGGAAATGTTAAAATCATCGAGGAACCGAAGGAATCAAAGCCAGTGGAACAGAAACCATTGGAGGTTTCGAACTCCAAGATTTATCCATGTTTTCGGGGAGAATATCCTACGCGACATCGTCCTAGTTCGTTTCAATGGTTCCAGGCAGGAGTTCCCAACTGCGGAAATTTCGTTACCATCTGCGATCAGGAAGAACAAGTTATGGGCGAGGCGGAAATTATTACCGCTTGCGAGGTCACAGAGGCTCACTTCCTGAGTATCGATTGTGGGGATGATAATACGAACAATGCAACACCATCGCAGTCCAAATGCAAGGGGTGCCAATCGCAATGGAACTGCCAGGGTCAGAAAGCATTTGGATGTCCTCAAAAGCCACAGAATGGAGGGTGGCCTGGATCGTGCTATGGCCAGCAAAGGCCTTCTTGCTTTCAGCAACAACAACCTTGCCTTCAGCAACAACCATCTTGCTTTCAGCAACAACAACCATGTTTTAAGCAGCAACAACCTTGTATGCAACAGCAAAAACCTTGTATGCAACAGCAAAAACCTTGTATGCAACAGCAACAACCTTGTATGCAACAGCAACAACCGAAATGCCGGCAAAATCAGCCATGCAACAATAGGCCAAAAGGATGTCTTAAATGTCAAAATCAGCCAATGAACTCTTTTGCCTTCAATCAACAACTGTCAATGCAGCAACAAATGAATTCTCATCAACCAACTCAGCAAATGCAGCCGCAGAACATGTATTCCTTTCAGCAAAGAAACATTACCGAACAGGAGCAACCAGCTATGCAACAAATGCAACTGCAGATGCAACAACCACAACAAATGCAACAGATACGGAATATGTTTTGCTGTCAGCAACAAAACCCAATTGAGCAGCAGCAAACAGAAATGCAACAAAGGCAGTTTCAGATGCAACAATCGCCACAGAATATGTATTCCTATCAGCAAGAAAACCCAATTGAGCAGGAGCAACGTGTAGTTCAGCAAAGGCAGTTGCGGTTGCAAGAAACGCCACATGTGCAACAGCAACCCATTCAGGAAAACAACTATGGCCTCACTGAAATGCTGGCCGAGGAGCTGAAGCAGCAAATGCTGGCGGCGCAGGCTCAGATTGCCCAGATTCAACTGCAGTTGAATAGTGCCTGTGGGGCAACCAGAGTGCGGCAGATGCATGTCATCACTCAGAATGCCGCCGAAGTCCCAGGTTGGGCGCCAGAAACTCAGTTCATGGGAGCCTTAGGAGAAGAACCAAATGAGGGCGATCCTTACGCAGGAGCTTGCGATGAGGATGGCAATAGTATTCCGAATTTCTCAATACTGTCGGGGCAGCAACCTTTTCCATGTCCAAGTTTGGGTTCGAACAATTTGGGAAGGGATAGATCCCCACCCACAGACCCTCAAACACCCGAACAAGACATGCAGCATGGGCTGTATCCTATGGCCTTAGCGATGAGCACTGAAACTCCCCACTTTGACCAACAGCCAGAGTCCTTATTGCCCCAGCAAATGAGTCCCATTCAGGAGCAACATCCGGAGTCAAATTTGTCCCAGCAAATGACTCCCGTTCAAGAGCAACATCCGGATTCAATTTTGCACCAGCAAATGAGTCCTGTTCCGCAGCAGTTCCCAATGCCACCTTCTCAATCACAGCAAATTCAGCAAATGCCTTTCAATCACCAGCAACAGCCAATGACTTCTTCCCATCAAATTCAGCAAATGCCTTTCAATCACCAGCAAAAGCCCAGGAATTGCCAGCAAAAATGCGGTAGATGCCCACCTTGTCCGCCTCAAAAGCCAACACCTTGTCAGCAGAAATCTCAGCGGTCATGCTGCCAACAACATCAGCAACCTGTGAGATGCAATCAAGCTTCTCCATCCAAGTCGTGTACGAATGCCATAGCCTTCTTTCCAAGTTGTTGCTGCCAGCGATATGCTCAAATGCGATTCATGATGCCGCGATGTTGGCCACGCTAATAACTTACAACCTCCAAAGTTTGTAGAGTAACTCACCTTGAATAGAGCAAAATAATGTCCTTCAAGGTGAGATACTTTACGAATAAAGGTTCTAAAAAGTGCTAAGTTGTGCAATTCTTCCGTTTAAAATTTAGGCGAGTCAATGGAGTCTGAAAACTTGCTTTCAATAAAGTTTAGATTTAAAACCTTACTATTTGAGTTTTTTGTCAATGTTTAGAAATCGAAATTCAATTTAAAATTCAAAATTATCCAAGCTTTTGGGATTTGAAAACGACAAGCTGAGAGCCAAAGCTGCACGTCCCATTTCGTTCAAATTACAGATTTTTTTATTAAAGGTATAGTCGGAGGGGAAAGAAACCCTTTTGAGTTTATATTTATCGAAGAATGTGTAATTTAAATCAAGTGTGCGGCGGTTTGCAGAAATGCCACTATTCATGCTGTCGTCAAAAAATGCATAATTGCTTTGGCAAAAGATATAAGCCTTGCTGTTGTTGTGGGGATAAATTATTGGATATCGATGGTACGGAGCAAGAAGCATATCCTCCCCTAAACTGGGTATTAAAGTGTCCACTTTTACAAAAAACACCAAATGCACCAAAGATGGGTGGTAATAGGAATTCGGAGTATATAAAAAATGTTGCAAAAAAGAGACAAGTTGGGAAAGTAGCTCCGCAAATGAATTCAACTGGTAAACCTTTTGGTAAAATCCATAATAAAATTAAAACAAATGTTTCATTTCTTTTCAGGTAAAAAGATTTCTAAAGTGAGTCCAAAAACAAGTAGTTCTTTAATGAATCAGGACAGCCAAAGAAATAAGGTAGGAGTTTTAAGTTATAAAATATTTTAATGTGTTTTGTAAGTAATCTTCTATTCAGGGATCGTGCTTACGTTCCAATTCTAAGGAAGAAAAACTATTATCCAGCTCAAGATTATGTGCCTGTACATCACGAAAAGCAAATTCATTTAAACCTGTGCAAAAGAACCAGAAGCCTTTGGAGGAAAAGGCTACGAAAAGAAAGTGTCGTAAACAAAAGCCGGAACAAATGGAAAATCGAAGAAGTTTGTTAAAATCAAAACAGAAAAACAAAAAAAATATAAGTAGTAAAATGATTACAAGATCAACTGGCGGAGATGCAGATGCAGATGGTATTTGGTGAGTTGTCTTCTGTTATATACAACTAATTCCTAACTTAACAAAAACCATCTGTTTATTTAGGTTCGATTGCAATTTACCTTTTCGAGTGAATATTCCGTTGCCTATTAATATGAATAGTCTCTTTGGCAGCCGGTCATTTTCTAGCAAAGCTAACTCTGAGAACTGTAGAGCTCTAGTCCCTGCAGGAAATATCCAGGAGGATAGAAAGTTAGAACTTCCTTGGCTCTTTGATTTCACATTGACGCAAGCTTACCAACCGCCAACTTTAGAATCTAATTCTTTATCCAGTAAATCAATAACTTTTACGAGAAAAAAAAGGACTTAGGCGAGCTAAAAAATCTTGTCCATGCGAAATATCCACTCAAACAATTGAAGAAGAATCCGATCCCGTCTTAAGTTGTCTGGAGCAAATTAGAAGTCAATTGGCCGAAAAATCATTTGAAGAAAAGAAAATCTTTCGTTGCTTCGCCGAGAAATCAACAAGTGTTAGGATTCTTCAAAAGGAAAAAAATACAACGGATGTGAAACTTAATCATGATGACAAAAATGAACAACAAACAACATCAACAACGAAAAAAATTTCCAAGCCCAAGAAAATAAAAAAGGATTTACCAAAATTCCGACCTAAATTAAAATTTGGCATTGAACCTCGAAAAATATCAGAAAGCAGAAACGAAAGTAAGTTATCCAATATTGCAGAAGTAACGCCATCTTATCAACCTGAGGTCGCTGAAGAATCCAAGAAACCTGACAATACAGATTCTATTTTAAAATCACCTCCTCGGATAACTATTTCACCAAGTTTACCACATTTTATAAAAATAATGCCCTGGCCAGCCTTACAATCTGAAGAACCGAAGCCTGATAGCAAGATGTGTACTTCAACTACAATTAAAGACCCAATAATTGATAACCAACTGATATCTGTAGACCAAGAAAAATACTGTTTGCCAAAAAATGAGATCAAGAAAAATTCCAATGCAAGTTTAAAGTATTACCAAATATCTATGCCACAAAGTGTAAAACAAATACCACGGCAGTCAAGTCAAAATCTCCAGGTTAACAAGTCAATGAACAGGAATAGGTTTGATTCTTCTAAAGAGTCCTTAAAAACAACAAAAACTATAAGCTCGTACGAAGCATCTGATAAAACGAGTAATTCTCAACCATCCAAACGCCAATTTCCAAATTACTTCTTATCAAAGAAAAATATAAATAAGGACAGCAAAGAATCCTTCTCATCATCGGAAAAATCGTTTGAGCATAAATCTACTAGAAGTTCTGAAACTATAATTTCAACTTCTCTTTATTCTTTTAGTTCGAAATCAAATAAATCACCGGAAGAAAGCGAAATTATTAGTTTACAAAAGTCTCTTAATAATATACGATGTGGAAAACCTAATCGATATCAAAATAATCGCATAAGTTCTGGCGGAGAAATTTTTTCCAGAAGCCCATCTAGCTTAAATGAAGTAACTAAAAACAGAAGCTCGGATAAAACACAACACAATTTGTCAAAAGGCCTAAGAACAAACCAGGAACAATTGATGGTAAATAAAAGGGGAAGTGATATTAGTAATCATTCAAGAAAATCGGCTTGTCAAAGAAACTCTCAGCCAAAAAGTTTACAGAACACAAAGGAATCTGAAAAGGATATTTATGCTCCCAATAGCCAGAACAATAAAAAGTTGGAAGTTATGAGGAAAAGTTCCAAAAGTAGTTTGTCAGAATCATTTCGGACTGTTGAAAAAAGTTGCACCAGTAAGAGCTCTGGTCAAAACTATTCGAGTAATAAAGATTCTCAAAGTCAGATAGATGAGGAAACTTTACCTGTGACTTCAAAGAGCGAAATTGAAGAACAATTGAGTAATATTCCTGTTTGGAAAAATACAAATATGCAACAATCAGAACATAAAAATGTAAAGAGGCCCCGCTCACAATCGGCCCCGGAATATTGGATACTTGAACGTGTTAAAAGCGAGAATACCAATAGTTCTTATAAATCAGCTATTAGCAAGCACACAGCGTCGCTTTTCTCTAGAAATCCTAGAAAAAGTCCTGAAAATGTACTTGTACTTCAGGACGAAACCTGCGAAAGCGAAACTGATGAATATGAAATGGGTGGCTACACTTTTTGCGAAATGGGAAATGATTGCAAGGAAACCTCACAAACTACTTGTTCTGAATGTAAAACTGCAGATTATAGTATAAATGCCAATATATTAAAAGAACTCAAAAATCAAGAAGAATCTTTAAATTCTACCCAAGCACAGGATGCAAATTGTATCCCAATAGATGTGATGTGGACACAGCAGGAGCAAATAAGGTAAGTGATTTAATAATAAATTTTGGATTTTCTAAATAATTTAATATCTAGAATAAGTCCACCCATAGTACTGGTGCCTTTTCGTGTTAATAGCCAGGAAATGGTAGGCGTTTCCGAACTGAAAGAGTGGTGAGAAAAATTCGTATTTTATAGATTATCAATTATTTTCTTAACCATTTGATATAATTTTTAAGGGAAAACCTACAGCTAAATTTAACTATGTTAAATTCTAACCAATTGCAAATGGCGACAGAAACTACAAAAAGAATTTTAACCAGGAATCAACCAAACCAGAATACTCCACCAAGTCGAGGGAATGGTGGCCATGTTTACGTTAACCAAGAGGAAAAGCCAATGAATTCAAATTTGAGTACTTCTGTTGTCCAGCCTCACAGTAAATATGAACAAAGTTCTTATTGTACTTGGACTGATGTTCCTATGAGTGAAAGGCATGAACCAAATGAGGAATCTAGTCCTTCACATACCAGACAGAAACCAACGGAATCGGAAATAGACCAAACATTTCACAGGATTCCCGAAGATAGATCAATTTCTTCAACTCGCTATGGACCTTCATTTAACACCAAACATCAAAGATCTAAAAAGGACAAATATACAAGTGAAAGTCGTTCGTCTTATCGACAACCTCAAGGCAATCAAGAGACATATTTCGAACAACCTAGTTCTCATAGTCAATCGGTTTACAATTATGATAGAGACAACCAAGATCTTCACCCCAGGGTACACAATTCTGCAAGGTATCCTACAACCCAATCAAATACTACCGGCTTAACATGGATAAAACCCGATGGAAATTCCGAGTTCGTAGCTCGATCCAATGCCACGATGAGTTCGACTGAGGTTGAAACCCTGATGCAACCACGAAAACTGCGCAGCAAGAAAAGTACGGATATTAAAAGCCGAGAAACTCCTATTGAGAACTCAGTTCTCCTTGAGACAAAAACGCCTTGCAATAGAGAAAATCTCATTGAAACTTGTGGACAACCTCCCAGTTACTTCCGTTCTCAGCAATATACGGGACTTCCCCCGAATCTCCAGCATGGATTTGTGGTATCACAGCAAACAGTTCAGTCGCTACCACCCCAGGTTTCTATGAGTGCTCCACAAAATACTGGTGAAAATTACATAATAGATCCACGAGATCAATTGAGAACTGTAAAGTCACCAGTTTTAGCACCAGTTATGCAGAGTTCTTTTCAGCCGCATCCAGGGCAGACTGCGAATCCTTACCAGCAAATAATCCGCATTTATCAGCCTGTTCAGGGTCCATGTTATCCTGCAGGTTTAAATTCTAACCATTCTGGCTGTCAATCATTAACAGAGAACATTAAACTTCTTCCGCCGGGATTCTATGATCAAACCGTTAGAAAGTATAATATATCACGCATGGACTCAAACTTTCAACCGCCTTCTTTGCGACCCGAAATTCTTCATTCGTTACAGGCTCACCAGCAGTGTTTTAGCGGACTCCCAGCTTATCCTTATAGCAATCAATTTCAACAGCAATTTGTAATGAATACAGTTCCATCCCCCAATCAACAATTTACATTGATGCAGAACCAGTATCAAGTTCAACAACAAAATCCACGAACGATGTTTTGCCCACAGCAAAATGTAAGATTGGATGACTTCGATCAGTCGGAATGTATCATATAACAAAATTTTCAATAAATTGAGTTAAAAAGCGTGCTTTTAGTGTTGTTTTTCAAAAGGGTAAAAATAATTTAGTAACGTAGTGCTATTTAAATTTAGTTTTTAGGGGTACCTTTTAAAGTTTTCCATTGAAAAAGTTTGTACATTTTTTGGCGCCCAAATTCAAAGGGAAACGAAAGGCAATGGAACAAAACTATCAGTATCGTAAAAAACCATAAAACGATTCCATAAAACGCGATAACATCGCAACCAGACTTACCACCGCTATTAAATTTTATCGATAAACGAAAACAACATTTGTTTATATGACTAATTTTAACTTACACTGAAGTATACGTAAATACACACGCTCACACTGGAAGTTCTGAATGGATATGAGTGTGGCCAATACAAAAACAATGGCCAACATTGTTGATAAGATAAGATAACTCCCATTTCCAATGTGTTTGCTGCTCTAATGCACATACTGTATCGCGCTGCGAATGATTCGAATTTGTTCAGCAAGTACGACAAGAATTGTCAGTAAACAATGGCAACTCACGCCGAGAAGGATTTTTACCACTTGGTACGTAAATTGTAGCTCCCAACTTTAACCGCCCAAAAAATGTGAACTACTTTATACACACACAAGTTGAATGCTTTCAAATGCGGGTGTTGTCATATACCGTGTGCAGTGTAAATAAGCAAATTCATCACATGTACAAACGTTTGTGCATACAGTCATCCGCGCCATTTAATTTGCATTAACATTTCACTTTAAGCCTGAATTTGGCCTTGAAACAGATCTTACTTGGGAGCACCAAATATCACTTAGTTTTCGCACGAATAGAGACACACATGCTAATTTAAAGTTTCTCCGCTGGTTGCGAGTGGCGGTGACCCAGAAAACTAGAAACTGCAATGAATGCTATGTGTGATCCACATCAACGTTTGTCAATGTTTAAATCTGCACACAAAGGCACCTGAACACCAGCGAGATAAGATGGGAAAGAACACTTTTTATTTATCTTTAGAATGCCGATCTTGAGATTACCTGGGTTTAGAAATTGAACTCCCATTCAAGTTGTACATTTTTCGAATTTATATATTCTTTAAAGCTTGTTTATGGTGTCCAATACAGTTTTACACACCATATAGTAGTATAATAATGAATCACTCTTCAACAGAAATTCCATTAGAAATAGTTTCGGTTGTTGCGTCAAAAGTGGTTGATATCTTGAAAAAAAAACCCTACTGATTGATAACAAAATTAATTATAAACAAAGCCGATACATTCTTAAATTCATTACATTACATTTTGTTTACCATAAAAACTACCAGAAAGTAAACAGCTTATCTTAACTTCCCGTTTCAGAACGTCAGCGTATCAAAAGCATTAAATGGCCTGGAAGCGCCACTTAAAACCAAACATGCCCGCTCCATTATTATTATGATCCACAAGGCCAAAGAGGCCAAAACATTCTGGATGATTATATCCCGGCAGCCTTTGATGCAGAGCAGATTTACCGCCTGGAAATTCTCGCATCTTCTGCACAAGGTCTTGCGAGAGGCCCATGAAAGTTCGATAAGGCATTCCCAGAGCCACAAGAAAATGATTCTGGAAGTGGGGAAAATGTGGGGACTTCTGCAGGACGATATCGGATGCTGTATACAGGCTTATAGCAAGCTTCTGGCCACCAAATTAAATTTCCATGACAAAAATAGAATGTTTCCCGGATCCCTGAACATTTCGTTCACCGAACTTTTTATTGCAGTCGACCGGGACTTAAATTACTGGTAAGCAAGCTTGAAAATACAACATTTTTTATGTTATTTAATTAAAAAAATATGATTTTAGCTTCCAACTGTGCGTGGAGATTTTTGACTACTTGGAGGATATAATTGCCCTGCAGCTAACCATATTTTCTTCAATGGAAAAATATAGAATGTCGTCGATGACGCCACAAGGACAATGTAGATTAGCACCAATAGTTTGTCTTATCCAGGATTCAAATGCTCTCTACGACTTAAGTGTTCGACTTATGTTTAAATTGCACGACGGCGTACCTTACGATGTTGTTTCCGGTCACCGAGATCGGTTTCATGGTTTGTTTCTTAAGTTAAAAAGTTTTTACAACAACGTGCGGCCTCTGCAGTATTTCAAGGATTTAATAACAGTTCCGGAATTGCCGGACTCAAGTCCTAACTTCAAATCCCAAAATGATTTTACCAGTTATGTACCGCCAGTAGTGCATGTTCCCCAGGAACCTGATCCTGTAGTCGAAGACCTTGTGGACACTAACAATCACGAATCAGAAGCCTTTAGTCAAGCCCAACAGCAATTAAGTATGCTGGAGGGAATAATAAGTGAGAAAGAGGCTGGCATTGAGGAACTTTCATTCAAACTGGTTTCCCTTCAAAAAAATTTTGATGAGCTGCAACAAAGTTATAGGAACGACATTCAAGAGTTGCAGCAAAACAATACCGTCTTATCAAATGATTTGGTTTTGGCGAGGGAAATGTGCGCAACGTTCAGGATGCAAAACGATGATCTTGAGCTGCAACTAAACCAAAATCCGATTCTTCTGCGTAAGATATACACTACATAAAAGCAATATTAAAATTCATTAATTAATATTTAATTAATTTACAGAAAAAGCCATGGAGGAAGAAGAGAAGCATAAGCTATCCTCGGAAAAGTTCAACAAACTAAAGACACTTTACACTAAAATTCGGGATGAGCACATTCAATTGTTGAGAGAGGTAAGAGAAAAAAACAAACTCAGTTTTAAAATATTAATATCAATTATTTTCAGCAAAGTGATTGCAACAAATCTTTAAATAGGGAGAAGCAAGTTAACTCTCAGCTATTGTTGGAAACCAAGGAGCTATCCAACGAAATTGCCAAAATTAAAGGAAACGTTGAAGAAAAAGAGAAAGTAAACTTAACTCTGCAAAAGCAAATTGAAGAGCACAAGGAAAAAGTAATACAGCTGGAAGCGATTAAAAACGAAATTAAGGAAAAACTCGACGACGTTGTTAAGCAAAAAGAGATTCAAGAACTAGATATTAACTCCACCTCCGAAAACTTGAGGTTAAATTGTTTAAAAGTAGAGGAGCTTAATGTCACTCTTAATGAAACGAAGGAGAAACTCTTAAACGCCGAAAGCCAAATTACTGTTAAGAGCCAAGAAATCGAAAATATAACAAAAGCCTTCGAAGCGGAAAAAGCATTGCTTTTAACTAAGTTGGAGCAACAAAATGTGGAAAGCAAAAATAATTCGGATGCGCAAAGCGCCGAACTACTTCAAACTAAAAGTAACTTGGAGCAAAAGGACAAAGATTTAAACGAAGTTAAGAATAAGCTATCCACCGCCGAAAGTGAAATCAGCTTAAAGGTAGTGGAAATCGAAAACAATTCTAAGGCTTTTGAAGCGGAGAAGGCATTGCTCCTAACTAAAATAGACGAACTTGTTTTAGAACACAAACAAAATAGCGATGCACTAAATGCTCAGTTGCAACAAACGACAAATAAATTGGAGCAAAAAGAGTCTGCATTAGAGGTAAACTAAATAAAAAACTAATGAGATTCTAAATTAATACATTTATTTACAGCATACCCAGATAATTGTTCAACAATTAAGGGAGGAAATTAATTTAGCGGGTCAAAGTAACGAGGATTTGCAAAGCAAACTCACGAATACAGAGGACAAACTAACGCAAGCAACGCAACAAATTAATTCTGTGACAAGTTCACTCGAAACTTGCAATTCCGATTTAAGCGATCTTAGAAAATTGGTTATCAAAACTGTTAAAGAAATCTGTAACTCAAAATTAAGCGGATCGGAACAGCAACCATTGGATGCGATACCCAACATAATTAGTGAAATGGAAATCCTTCTTAACAAATTTAACAGTTCTTCCGCTTTAAATTTTGTCGTCTCAACGGAAGGAATGAAAGATGTTATGTTTTTGGGCTATATATTCATAAAGTTATACGATCAATGCGATGTTATTTACAAAACAACTACCGCAATTGAAACGGGTCAAGGTACGTTTATCCAACAAAATCATTAATACTTATTTTAAAGGAGTATTTTTAAACTCTTTTTAGAGATTTTTGCGAAAACATCGTTGATATGTACAGACGTCTGCCAACTGTTTCAATATTTATTAAACAATGAAACAAAGGACGCCGAAAGGCAAAAAACTATTAATGATATACAAGCAAAGCTGAAAGATATAGGAAAGCTAATTGAGAAGATTAAAGCCACCTTTGAACAAAAAATCGATCTGGACAAACTTCTTGAAATAGAGCTCCGCGAGATGGACGCTGCCATCGATGATGCAGCATCTAAAATAACAGATCTACTTGCCAAGGCTCGTGAGAAGGATAACCAAACCAATTTGGAGGTAAACGGAAAAATTGTGGACGCGTGCACCACGTTGATGGAATGTGTAAAGGCCTTAATCCAGAAATCACGTCTTCTGCAACACGAGATTGTTGCCTCCCAAAAAGGTAGCTACGAATTTGAAATATCTAGTCATGATACTCAATTTTTTCTTCTTCTAGGAAATGCAAGTGCCAACGAGTTTTATAGGAGAAATAGTCAGTGGTCTGATGGTTTAATATCAGCTTCAAAGAGTGTGGCAAAGGCTGCTAACTATTTGGTGGAAGCAGCTAACAAAGCCATTGAAAGTGAGTCGGGTAAAAACTTTGAGCTCATTGTGGCTGCCCAGGAAATCGCAGCCTGCACTACCCAAATGGTTATAGCGAGTAAAGTTAAGGCGGAGCGGAACAGTCAAAAGCTATCGGACTTAACAAAGGCCTCGCGAAGCGTAACACAGGCAACTGGAACTCTCGTTGCCACCGTTAAGGATTGCAACTCCCAACTGGAGCAACAAAGTGAATTAGAACTTGCAAAGTTAACCCCATCCCAAATTAAAACGATGGAAATGGAAATCCATGTTAAAGTTCTCGAAACCGAACAAGTTCTTCAAATGCAGCGACTAAAACTCTCAGCGTTTCGAAAAGAGCATTACAAAAATGCAGATTATTAAATACTATATTTATTAACGTTACTAACATTACAGACTATCTTTTTTTATTAATGCACATCATGACAAATAATATATATTCACAATATTTACACTACGGTCATTTCGCCTAAAAATGATTCCGTAATATTGTTTGGGTGATGATTCCATTTTGATTGCATTTGGATATTTGGTTTTTATTGAACCAGCTTAATTCAAAATGCCCTTTCACCTAGGAGTATTATTAGTGTATGGGTTTATATGTTTTTGTTTGTTTATTTTGCTTACTAGTTGGAAAATAAAATAACACTTATTGCCAAAGAAAATAAAATGTTTAATTTGTTGTCAAAAGGTTTATGTTTATTATCACGAACCGACTCATTGCATTTTATAAAACGGCATGTTCACGTTCATCAAAGACACTTTTTGCGTAGTTTATCTAAAAGAATAAAATATATGGAATTTATGTGATAATCATTTCAAAATTTGTAAAAGTGAATAAAGTTGTATGCAAATGGAAATATCTTTTTTAAAGCGAATGTGATTTTAAAAAGGAAGAAAAATCTAAGAAGCTGATAAGAATGCATTGGCAAAAAAACAGCGAAGCCTATTTAAACAGTAAATTAACGAAGCATATGTACATAAGTATTATATTTAATAAAGGGTCTACTTACGCATCTTGATGCAGCCTCGGCACATTCCTCAGACCGACATCGGATCCTCGGCCTCGTAACTTTCGGAAGGTTTGTGGAAATCTCAATGTAATAGCTAGCTGTTGCTCTACTACTCGATGATGGTGTTGTGCTCGCATTTGTTACAAGGACATGACACGAAAGTATCTCTCCGACGTGGCACTCAAACGTAATAGTTGGATTGCCATCGCATAACGAAAACATTCGCACATATTCGGTGGAAACTAACAGTCGCAACCTCGCCTCTTTATCGCTCCACAGGTTCGGTTCGTAGGAAATTATCTTTTCCGAAAAGTTTTTATGATTGATTAGGTATAAATATTGTTGTCCTTTACTCTGGCGATTGGAATATAACGGTAGGAGGTCACCAGGAGCACCAGTTACGCATCTGGGAAGTCTCTTCCTGTCTGGAATATTTCTGTGAGTATCCCGGCTGGTTTCTCGAACCGCACTTGCCGTTTCCGAGGCCAAATCCAGCACTCCTATTATTGGCTTCGTAACAGTGCCCACCAGACCTTTTCCCAGGCCACTAAGGAAGCCAGGAACACCATCCGCCTGGGCTCCATCGTAAGTGTGCCGTACTATACTCGTAACTCCGCCCAACAGTCCAAATCCGAGACCTTTCAGACCAGCTGCAAGGTGACCACTGGATGTATTGGACTGCAGTTCAAGAATTCGTTGCCTCGTCTCGTTGTCGTGGTCATTCAGCACCACTTTTCCCAGGCTATCCGAAAGCGTTTCAGTCAGCTTTGCCGTGGAATTTGATATACCATGCGTAACATTTTTCACCAGACTCTTGACAGAGCCCTCGAAAATAAGTCCAGACACTCCTTCAGAAAGATCGTTGGCGAATCCCAGGGGATTTCCAAGAAAATCGACACTGCCCAAAATCGCACCCGCGTGCCATTTGACTTGGTTGATGTAGTGCTTCTTCATTTCCTTAAGATAAACGTCCATGGTCTCGAAGTGTAATTTATCCGAATACCGGTCGAGCTCTATCTGGGCATCTTCGAACTTGATTAAAGTTAGTCCAAGTGTCTTTTTGGTTTCGTGTAATTCAACTGGCAATTTGGAGGAAGTGTATGCTGATAGTCGAACCTTTTTGCGAAGTATAAAGTTATTACAAGATTATTACTTTTATATTTCAATAAGTTACCTGTGTGGCACCAATGCTTAAATTCTCAAAATAGTATCTTTTCATATCCTGCAGAATTGGCTTCTCGTCAATGCTCTCGAATTGAGACTGCACACTTAAATTCTGACGGTTGGTTTTGCCATATCCCAGGAATGAAGCCACTTTCAGTATCAGCTTCTCCTCCAGATTCGCAGTCGAGGGTTTCAGGTCCAGTGTAAAGTACTTAAAAATGATAGCGTTCTTGTTGGGACAAGGCAACATTTTCAATTTAAGAACAACTGCACTTTTTAGTTCGTCGTCCTCATTTGAAGTAAGCGTATGCAACGCTATCGGACTGGCCGCATCCAACAGTTGATTATCGATTTGGATATAAGCTATGTTCAAATCCAAGGAGTTCTCCAAAGCACTCTGAACCATATCACAATGTATGTGATCAAGGCTGATAAACATAATTTCCTCACAGGGCTTCCGCGTTATAATTGAAATACCTATTCCCTTTACGAGCTCGACGTTTATCTAAAAGTAGTCATTATAAGTTTTCGTTGATAAGGAAAGATATTTGTACAGATTTACTCACCAGATACTCGTGCACGAAAGATACTTTTCCTTTATCTGTAATTTGCCTATTATTCAGAGAAGCATGCATCCATAATGAATCGGGTGTTAGGAATACTGAATTTTGTTTAATTTTAATATCACATATTTCGATCGTGGTAATTGGTCCATCCATTCGCGTCGAAAGCTCCAGTTGGCCAGAACCAGGCCTCAGCTTTTGAGCCACAATATGCTGGCCAATTGGTATGGAGTGCTTGTTCGTTTTATTTTCACTTCGACCCACAACTGCTTCATAATTTGGTTTCAGGCCGCTCTCTCCAAATTTAGACTAAAAAGTATAATGGTTAGAATAATTCTTATACGCTTATTTAAAATGATCTCTCACCTGAACACACATATTCGCGTGACACATTAATCTCCCATTCTCGAATCTCCAAGTCTGGGTTGTGGCCCTCTGCTTGTTGGGTGTTCGAACCACCAGATTTGTAAATTCCATTGGGTTTGGAGCCTTCTCCAAGTCCAGCACAAGTCGCACTGCATTTGCATCATTGGTTTGAATCGGTGGAGTGGATCCCTCATGTTCCAGTTGACCATTTGAGTTCATGAGCCACAACTGCGACCGATCACCGGAGTTTTTCTCCATTATCACAACTTTTCTCCCACGTACACCCAAAACCAAGTGTCTGTGCGGGTTTTCCTCCTCACTCGATCGTTCAAAAGTGCCTTGAAATGCAATGTAAATAAAGTTGGTGTACGTCAATGTTTTCTTAATGTTCTTAATGTTTTCGATGGGGAACTCTATCATATTTCCTCCGGGTGCCTCCATCAACAAGGACTTATATCCCAAGGGATCATCCATGACATAAGATAGGGAGGATTGTGGTCGAACTGGCGTTATCCAAACTGGCTTCGATCGCACTTGCGAGAAATTTATGACAACTTCCGAGCAATTATCAATTCGAATAGGCGGTGGTAGAGTTCGAGCGTCCGTAAACAGAAGTATAAATGTTGCATCTTTTGAGATGATCTCCAATCGAAGGAAGAACATTTCGCCCCATTCGTTTCGCACATTGATGTACAGACTTTGGGCATCGTTTATGGGGATTCCTTTCGACCAACAGCAGCACTCCACCTCTGGAATTCTCACGCAGATGAACTGCTCCTGATCGCAGTTGGGCCAATGGAAAGCGAAATTGCAATCAATAGGTGCTGAGATTATTTTACGTGGATCGGGACGGTCCTAAAAATATATTTTTATAATAAATTATATCTTGAAATTCCCTGTAAATCGTTACTCACATAATTGACAATATCACACAGTTGCATAAACTCCAACTTGTAGCCACTTCGATTGTGCAGATGGAATCTTGGTGATAGGGTTACGAATGTTGTGCAGGCATATAGACCTCTACCCCTTCTAATGCTTATACCAATTGCATAGCTTCCCTTTGTGTTTTCGGCTCGCAGTTCCCTGTCAGTCAAGTTCTTATGCATGCTAAAACTTTTGCACCACTGAAATTTATGATTTATAAATAGGAATTAAATATTTTCTGGTAATAGATTAACTTACGATATTGTTAGAGCCATAGGCTTCGCCCAATCTCACTACTAAGGCGGGGGATCCTTCCTGATCGGAGAATGAGAACATCAGAGGTGCCACTTGTCGCGCAGTTTCATGCTCCTCAAATTGTCCAGCCGCCGTGTTGTTTGTACCCTCTTGTTTGTAAATCAGAGGCAGTCCGGTTCTGTTGATAATCCAAACAGGAGCACTAATATAAATTTCTATGCCCTTGCCTTGCAGAAATTGAATGGAAACGCGCAGGTGCAGTTCCCTCTTTTTGATGTCGAACAGTTTTAACTTCGGCTCAATAACACCGCTGTGGCTCACGGGAACTTTAAGTTGACCAGAAAGTTGGAAGTTGTCCAGTGTGATGCTCAAGTTGATGGGCTGGTTAATGTCGAAGTTGTAGATATTTGTGCTCTCCGATGAGTTTATCCTTCCGGTGGCGTGCTCGTGGATCTTGAACATCAGGTCGCAGCAGAGCATATTGTTAATTTTCAACGGAGGCAGCAAAGTGATCTTGTGTCCCGGTAAATTCTGTTCTTTAATGTGATAAATTTCCCGTCTTACATCCACTAAAGTGTACAGTTTACTTTTGGTATTATCATAGCCAACTAGAAGCTGGCGGGTGTTATCTTTGCCGCAGGTTTTCCAAACAATTTCCGAATTGCTGAAACTACTCTCCTCGTACGCCTCCTTTTCACTGGTATTGTGTGCCACATACAGCGAAGCATCGATGAACTTCAGCGGCAGAGACAGTTCCTCGTTGGGTTTTATTACACTGATTGCAGACAATCCATCACTATGGGTACTCTGAAGTGACATCTTAAGGAAAACATTCCGATCCAGTTTGTTGATCACTCCCAACGAGGATTTCACTTTAATCAACTTCTGAGCAGATCCAATCAGTGATATATCGAAGACTATCCGGCTCTTCGTGGAGAACTGCGAATCTAATTTGGTGGTACGGAAAAACATCCCAACTTTGTCCACCGATATTGGTCCAATCAACGTCCAGCCATGGATTTGTACGAAAATCTGATGTAAGTTCAACTGGTGAGAGTGAATGTGTCGCAGTTTGCTTTTCTGGCTAAAATCAAATGTTTTGGTTTCGTTGGGCTGTACAGTGTACCAGTTCTTAATCAACTCCAATTGTTGTAAGTCGGGACAAGAAAGATCTCCAAGGGGTGCATAGATTGGCTTAAATAGGAGAGGTGTTCCGCTGAGATTCTGAAGGGCAAACGGAATAAACGGAGAGCGTTGCCTGAAGTTCTTGGCTCCATTGTCGTTGAAATCGTTTGTCCAGTTCTTTAGAACCATGTTAAAAAGTTCTATAAATGTGGAGGTGACATTTAACTTGAGCATCTGCTTGCTGGAAATTCCAATCTCGAATCGTTTTTTATTGTCCAAGTGGCCCTTGGTGTATTTCCACTTCAAGTTGGACTCCCATGTCTCCGCCACCGGTTCCCAACCACTAAGACGACGATTATAATAGTTAACCGCAGCTTCCGTATCAATATTACCCATGCTATAGTGCCGAATGTTGCTCTCCTTGGGATTGGGATCCTGGGTTTTGAAAGTAAAGTTCAGCAGAAACTTGGAGAGGGAAACCTCCAGCAGTGGCACATCGGCATCCATGCAGTCGTCGATTATGTACACCGAAATGAGACTCGCGTCCACCACAGCGGTTTTCATTTCCAGGGCGGGATTTCGGTAGGTATTCTGCTTTTGCTGCGAAAGCCAGAGTGCAGCATCGTTGATCCTCCAGTTATTCACCTGCATAGCGTACAAGCAGTCGGATAGCTCAAAACCCATTGCCACGAGGGGAGCTACCTTCTCCAGATCGGAATCAGCTTTTGTTATTACGTTCTTCGGTCGAGTTGTTTGCGTGGGCAGCAACCGAGCCATTCTTGAAAACAACTTCACGTCGACATACGAAAGTCGAATATTCAAATGTTTCTGGATGAGAATGTTCAGGCAATTACTCCGTAGTTCAATAATCAATGTGAAAGGATCAATTATGGACAAAGCGCTTTCCTCTTCGGCGTCCAGAGTGCAGGAAAATATCTCCAGATGATTGATGTCCAATGATATAGGCACAATATTACTATTTGGCTTATAGCAAATAACAGTGGTGCTCTTTAGAATAATTGCATTCGAATCCAAACGACTGCATTCCTCTGCAAATATGATTTCTGAATCTGTGATGTTCACAACGTATTCCGTGGAAACACTGTTATCAATCTGGGGTTTCTGTGATATCTGGTTGGCCACAACAACGGGAGCAGGTGAGTCTTCTTGCAAGTAAGATTTTAATTGGTCCAGAAAACTGAGAAGGGCAAAAACTCTCATGTTGTTGAGCATAATGGTGTACTTGCTAAAATTCGCTTTCTTCCTGCAGTGAATTTCCACCTGCACCGAGTTTTCTATTCTCACTTCCTTTTTTGACGGAACCAATATGTTTTTAAAAACATTTTCATTGCTCTTGTCGGTTTCGTTCCTTTCATCAACAATCAGTATATTACTAGATATCAAATCTATATCTTGTGAACCGTCGCTGAATAAATCGATTTCCAGAGTGGACTTTAAAAAGTGAATGCAGGCCAAAGGTTCTATGACAGCACTTTGCGAAGTGTTTAAAGCGAGAAGTAGTGATACGTCTTCCAAGAAGATTCGTATTGAAATTAGAATCGATACAGTTTTGGAAACTTCGGCTTTAGGTATAAGATTTATAGTGGATAGTCTTTCAATGGATGTGCTGCTGTTGTTGTGATAATTCATGTAAATATCATCCGTTTGTTCTCCTATATTGTTGTTGAGAAAACTTCGAATCAATTTGTATTGCTGAATATTGATCATGCCATTCAATTTGGAGAAAGTTCCTTGAACACTTATGTCTGGACAGACGCGATGAATGTCCGCCGAAAGATTTCGCTCCAACTGCAGATGAAGGAAGCACGATTCATTAAAGAACGGCTGGCCCAATCTCAGAAAATTCATGTCAGCGATTATAATTCGATTCTTCTCCTGTTCGACTTTCACCTTCATTGAGTTCCTCTCCCCGGAAAATAGGTTGATATTGACCAAATCGATTCGCATTACGTCCAGGATTTCGCTTTGATTCGGCGTAGCACTCATTTTGCTTATTATATTACTGTCGGTGGCGAAATGAAAACTGTTCTTCAAAGTAAACTGCCCCAGATAGGCGATAATTACTTCGTTTCTGTTATAGGAAGCGGGAAGTACAATAACTGGGGAATCCGCTTGAATTACTAGCTTCATTTTTGATGGGCGCACATTCTGTTCGTTTCCATGACTTTGTTTCTTCAGTTTTCTTATAACAGGCTGTAAAATATAAAACGGTGTTTAAATAAACAAAGTGTAAATAAACATGCAAAGTTCTCTGAATCTTACCGTTTGCAATTGCAGCAGGTCTTTAACAAAAACATGCAATTCGGTGGAAAATCGTTTGGTGTGAATATAATGGACTGCAGACATATTGATTCGCAGGGTAGAGTCGGTATCCAAGGTCTTTAACGCCTCCAAATCGACAAGTTTTCTGAAAAAAGATAGTTTTTAGAAAATTTCATTACATATTTATAATAAATTAAATGCAGCCTTAACTTACTTTTTGTATACAAAGTTTAAAGCTTCTGTGCCACTAGTTAAAAACTTTTGCTTATAAATGTTTCCATATTTTGTAAGATCATAAACCGAAACGGATCCTAAACAGCCTTCAACAATTTTCGAAAGGGAGTCCTGAAGAATCATGAAAACTGCATTCGAAACATTCACTCTGGACAAAAGAGACTCATTTCGAATCAATGTAAAGTTGAAACTTCTGATTGACACCTTCAGCTTACTGAAAAACTCGTCAATATCTAAAATCAAGAATGTTTCATTAAATTATTATGGTTTAATATGAGTTACTTACGCTTCTCCACACTTTTCTTCTTTTCCGTATACTTTTCTTTCAAGTTATCAACAGAAACTAGACCGAAAAAGTCGAAAATGGTATACCAGCGTTCTACGCAAATAGCCAAATTCAAGCAGTTAAATTGAATTGAACTAAATTGCTCAAGTTTACTTTTTTGGGCAGATCGACCTGTGTGTGATTTATAAATGACAAGAGTTTGGCTTTCTTTCTTTCTACCCAAATCACTTTTTTTGCCATTTGTAAACTTTTTGTCGCCGCTAAAGACTTTTGCCTGCATGTAGTTAAAGAAGGAGGACGGCACAGAATTAGATCTGTTCCTCAGGGAATTACAATAGCTTGGTAAATCGGGACACGAAGACGATGTCAGTTCGTTTTTCTTAATATTTTTCTCAAGATCTATGGAAGTCACCATATTTCGGAATGGTGATGATACATCAGATTTTAAATCTTCCATTAACACAGATTTTAGTACCACTTCCATATCCTTGTCGAATCCTTTAGCAATATGTTTTACATTAAAGTCTTTAAATGTTAAATTTATCAAATCGTTGTGGAATTCATTTTGCAGGTTAATTTGAAATACAGGCACAGAGAACTGAATAATTGTGCTAATATTGGTTTCATCTTCAATACTCGAAGATGGTTCACTGTCACCGTTTTGGTCGAGCTCTTCGGATTCACTTAAAAAGCCATTTGAGAAGTTTGTTGCATAGCGGATGGACTCCAAAAGTAACTCGTATTGTTTTCGGTTGAGAGATACTTTCAGAGCTTCAACCATACTTCCTTTTATCTGTAAAATTTTATATGCATTTTCATTAGTTACAAATTTAGGAACATCAACATAAACAATATAAAATATCTACTTACCGAAAAACTGTTTAGTATTTTTTCGTGTCCATTATTTTCACTATATCCAGCGTAAAGATGTAATGTAATTGCTGTGTCATGCAAAATTGGAACTGCATCCTTGTTTTTAGCAGGATGAACATTAAAACTGTGTTCTCGCTCATCAATGTTCAAGGAATATACATATGTATTTTTAATTTCGATCGTATAAGACTCGTCGAACTCATCTGAATCACAATGAACTGCATTTGAGCAACTTATTTTTCCCAAGTTCGCAATTAATACGTTTGTACTTGTGTTGGAGATGGGTAAAATAATTATTGGACTACTAATTATAATGTCAAGCCTGAAAGAAAAAGTTTAGATAAAAACTATGAATTTTAAAATGTTATAATAAATGATAATACCAATTCTCCTGTCGATTTCGTTGTGGATGAACTGGTCCAATTTGCTCCACTGCTCTAACCTGTTGCACAAACTCCTTGGCCATATCGGTAGCTTTGTTTCCAATCGAGGTCGCAAACTCTCTGAAAATAAATAATTATTTAAAAAATACTTTTGTGGAAAATCATTCCGGCTTTTTAAAATCTTACCGCAGACTTCTTTTAAAATATGTTAAACAAGCGTTTACATCCCTCAGAAATCTAGGACAGTGAGTATAGGATGCAGAAGCCATTCGCATTTGGAAAGTACAAGTAGTTTTGTCGCTCCAATTACTTTGAAAACTAATTGCATCACTCTCATCGCTTTTATCTTCATTGTAATTATTCGAATATATTTCATTGGAAAGCTGACTAAGAACAGTTTGTTTGTTTGTGTCTGTAGTCCTCAAAATTTGATCCCGACCAACAGAAAGGATCCTTGGATGGCAAAAAGCTTCTGAAGTGATGTCGATAACTTGTATTCCGCCCAGAGATCCAAAAATTGATAAATCAGATTGAAAGGATGCGTTGATTTTAGCCTCCGTCAACGTAACAGTTCCAACTTTCCGGCCAACATTAAATTTGTCTCTCTTAATGGTGTATAACAATAGAATATTTAAGCGGAAAAAATCGAAAAATATTTGGTTATGGTTTCTATTATCGTCTTGACCACTAAGTTCTATTGGCACTTCAACTGATTCTTTTGCTGACTGAGGGCTTTCGCTTTGGAATATATTTTGTGCCAGAAGGGTCCTGTTTGCGAAGTTCAGAATTTCAAGAATCGTGTCCTGATTAGCTAAAGAAAGAAATCGGAAAAATAAGATTTTAGCTTAGATAAAACAGGAATTTATAAATACCAATAATGTCCAAGCTGTTGAATGTGATGTTGGTAGTATGAAGTGTCGTTGAATTGTTTTCATTGGCGGGAACAATTTTAATATCAACCGAAATGAGCGCTGTTGAGTCCTCATCATCACAGAATTCTGTTGACTTATCTCCTGAAAAATTCGATATAAAAATAATTAAAAATTATACAAACAAGTTGTGAGAATTTTCTTGTTAATTATTATGGGTTGGCAAACTGGTTTGGTTAATTTGCAGTTAGCTCGCAGTTAGAATAGAAAAAAAGGATCCTGATTTTATGTTATACATACCCATTTTAATGTTTTGAACTGCTTTTGTAATCATGTGCGGACTAGTGGCCCTATCAAAAAAATTTGGCGATCCAGGCGAGGTTGGCGAAACAATTGCACTATGTTTAAGACTGCCAGATAAACTATCCATTCTATAAGAGTCATAAACATTTTTAAACAATTTTATATTATTATTATTTAAACATAAAAGAACACAACACACGCGAAGACACAAAAATTGTTAATCGTTTTCAGCCGTCTTTAGAAAATTACAAACAAAGATATTTAAGCTAAGCAGCGAAATAAAAAGCATTCTAACAAGCCTTTCTCGGGATATAAACCAAATACATACCCAACATGTCGATGACTAGCCACCAAGAGCTCAAAGTCAGGACCAAAGGACTGAATGGCATCCACTAGAAGCAATCCGTGCACCGACATGGAAATGTTCGTCTCATTTGATTCTTTTGTTAAACCAGCTCGTGCTCCGATGATTTGGAGCTCAGCAATACTCCTTTCTGTCGACTGCATTTCTATCACCAGTTGGTCCATCACAAACTCAATAACAACTCGACTTCTATCGTCTTCAGCCAGGTTTTTGATTTTCTCACTTGCATAAATCGTGTTGCCTCCTCGGTAAATATTTTCCATTTCCTTAGAAGCCTTTATAATCGGTTTCATAATGTTACAACAGTTGTTAATGAGTTCTTCGTTTCCGTGAATTATTATTGTTGGACATGTGCCAAAAAGCATAAATGAGGGATAGTCCGGATCCACAGTAAAAATATTCCTCTGTTCCAACGTAAGATTTATATTAAACTTATCAATGAGGTGGAAACTCGATGATGTTTTCAAGCATGCTTGCCATCGTTCTTCGTATTTGCAAACCAGTACTTGAAGATTTGTAAAATTAATAAGATATTTGTCATATATCTTATTATGTAGAACGTACTCCAATTGAACATTTTTGTTTAAAAAGGATTCGATCTTTGAATTTTCAAGGAGCGTCGGAGATTCAGAACCACTTTTTTCTGATGCAGGCGGTGTCGAGCATGGAGTCAAATACGTTTCGTCGTCATCGCTTGTATTTTCGGTTACAGCCGATTCTATCACAGGAATTACTCTTTTAACCTCAATTTTTCTCATTTCTAGTTTTCCAAAGTCCAGTAAAACCATAAGTGAGTTGCTGACTTTGTAGTTTTCCAAGAAAATAATACGAGGCGCAAAGATTTCAATTTCGAACATCCAAATCTTTCGATTTACCTAAAAAAAATATAAATAACAAATATAGTGAATTTTAGTAGAACCAAAATATTTAATTACCTCATTGCCACTAAACATTTGATTCCAGTTTTTCATAAAGTCGGTTTTCTTTTCGACTCTATCGCGTGGTGGGTATTTATTTGGATTTGAATTGGACAAGAAGTCCAAAATCCATTGAATTGCATCTTCATTATAAATAAGATCTAAACCTTTTGATTTAATATTGAGCTGATATCGTAAGTGGTTACAATTTTCATATTGTAACTGAAATAGGGTATCCTCCTGGAGCCCATTTTTTGCTACTTGATTTGGTGTCGCTATATTCCCTGTTTGTGGCTTAATTAAGTAGTTGTGCATTGTATCACTGCTGGTTTTATCTATTAGATATACTTCTTGCAATGATATTCCGATAGTGTAAGAAGTTAACTGCGGGCTGAGCTGAAGGTAGGCCGCAAAGTTATTTAATTGCATTTCCATTGATTTCTTCTTTCCATCACTCAATGTATCCTCAGTCTGAAGAATAACCAATCCTTTCAATAGCTTGATTGAAAAGTGCCCGAAAACAGCATCGCTTTTCAAGTCCGAAGAATTTTGAAGTGAGTTTTCCAACGCAACTAGAATATCGTCTTCCAAATGTTTAATGGTCTCATCCTGTTCGCCATTAGGAGTACTGGGGCTGTTTGCATACCAGCCCATCCAATTTGGGAACCAATGAAAGAGCATATTCTTTCCCTGATCGCTCTGCGATTCAAATGAAAATCCTTTTGTAAACACTTTCTCAAAGCATATTCGTCGCATTATTGTTAAATCCGAGATCTTTCTGTCGGTCTCGATGTAAGCTTTAAATTCCTTATCTGCAACGGACAGATTTTCATTTGGATTTAAAATAATCGTTTTGTAGAGTAGCATGTAACGCAGATTATCTTTGAGAATGGACCACTTTTCCTCGTTTTGCTTAAAGTCAAAGCCATGACAAGTTGTTGCATATCTCCACCACAATCTTGGATTACTTTCCACGCTGCAACTGGGTCGCTTTAACCTGTATTGCCGAACTTCCTTTACTTGCCGGATTTCTGTGAGCTTATCTAACATCTGAAGCCGCTGGACCTGGAAAATAATAATGTGTTTATTTCATTGAAAACATTGCATACAATGATAATGCTCGTTGAAGAGAGATGAAAAATGTGCCACTATTTTTTTTATCAAGTTTGGGTCCACAAATTGGGGACTGGTTATTGTTTTATTTAAATGATAATGGTAATTATCTTTACAGTTTAATGTCTCAGTAAACTAAACAACAATGTACGGTGCGTGAAGGTTAGCAAACATTTTGAAAGTACATACTATAGGTACTTTATGACTCATGAACGTTGTACTCTAATAATAAAACTTCCATTACTAAAAATTTGAGTATATGAATAATGCTCCAAATTCCACAACTTACTTTGGATACGTCTATGACCACCTCTGGAACCAGAAGTTCGCAGGAAACCCGGGGCTTATCTTTGGTACGAATCACCTGTTGGCACTTGTCGCGTTTCCACCTGGCAGTTGCACAAATGGGTTTGATGATGAAGTTGTGGGGCCTCAATTCGCAGGTCGAGTGCAGTTTTTCAAGAATCTCTTGGTTGGAGTAAGACTGACATTTGATGTCTTCGTGCAACAGATCCCAGTAGACAGAGAGCTCTTTGAGCTCAACAAGTTTATAATTCATTTCGTTGTTTGTCATTTTGTATGACCCATTGGTCCAATCACAGTCACAGCTCTGGGCGGTCAGGGATCCGATCTTGATACCCGTGCATATCCTGCTCTTGCCGGTGTCCACAATGTCCTCGAATCGAAAGTGCACATCGGATATCTTGAGTTCGATGTTGTCAATAATGTTGGTGGCCATGTTGGTGCCGTATTTAAGCCAATTGTTGTAAGACGAGAAGTAGTAGGACTCCATTTGTTTGCCCTTTTCGGATCGCCAGCCCGCTTCTGCAGCGTCCAAAACTGATAGCTTGTACTCCAGATCCTGCAGCTTCTCCTTCTCATTGTCCCAGTTGTCCAAATTCTTTGGGCAGATGATGCAGAACAATCCTTCAATCGAAATGCACCAGGGCGAGGTTCTGAACTGGCGGACTGGAATCTGCAGCTTGATTTTTCGTATACTGCCGGCGGTGACTTCGACCGGCAAATTAAACGATCGGAGGGCATCTTTGCGAATGGGTATATTCTCTAGCTCAACTTCGCCTGTATGAAAAGATATTGTATATGCGATACGGAATAAGATAAACAATTATATCACATTACCCGATAGGAGCGCCACCGACAACTGGGCGGAATTCAAGTTCTCCAGATATTTTCCAAGATACGTATTCAATACCCACGTTATGAGGTCCCGTAACATGCTTCTTGTTTATTTACCGCATACGCTAATCCTGTTTAATATTTGTTTTTAATATCTTTCGTCAGAATCAAAACTAAAAACATATGATTGGGAACTATCTACACCGCGTAAATATTGCCGAGTCACAAATGGAATGGAATCACGGAATCGAAACAGGTTGGGAAAATAGATAAAGAATGAAAAACAGGTGGTTAATCTATTAAAAATAGATAACATTTAATATAAAACAAACAATCCTTCTGTCAGATTTGTGTGGTGTGTGTTAAGTAGTAAAGTGGGAGAATTTGTGTGAAATGTTTTATGATTGATAAGAAAATTATCGATATGGCGCGATACTCTTTAAGTTTCATCACTAGAAATTGTCAAAAACAAAAACTTATTTTGAGATTCTAAGGAAGTTTGTTCATTTTTTACAATGACCGACCCAAACGTACCCCGAGGGGCCTTAAGCTTACAGGTAAATATTTTAGATAAAATTCAATGTGAAAAAAGCATTTATTCTTTGATCAATTTTAGAATGTTTTAAAGTACACGGTGCAACATCATGACCAAAATGCAGAACCGAAGTCGGAAGGAGCTCTAGATGCTGATGTATGTAAACATTTCTTGTTTTAAAAGTTTACAGAAAACTAAATGCCATTTTTATTCAATAATATTTTCAAACCATCTAAAAAGTTATATGTTCTTTCAAAAATCTTAAAATTTGAACCAAACAATGAGTCAATCGAAGCATCTAGAATTTATTTGACCATGTGCTTCTATAGGCGAAATTCTGTATTTAAGACATTTTTGAATAACCATTCTTCATCTTTTTAGAGAGCTGAATTTTTGACAAACGCACTGAGTGCAATGACAACAGATGTTTCAACGGAACTTAGAGCAGCTTTATCCATATTAAATAGCAATGATGCCACCACAGAAGAACAGATCGAGAGTCTAGATGTTATAAGGAGCCATATTGATCAAATTGATAATGCTATTTCTCTGATTAAACTCGGTGGAACTGCAACCTTACTTCGCTATATAAAGGACGGAGATAGCGAGGTCCGCATTTCGGCACTCAATACTGTGGCCGAAGTGTCGCAAAACAATGTATTTTGCCAAAACGCCCTCATAAACGACCAGTTTCTACCTGAACTTATTAAGAATTTAAGCGATACCAATCAAGAAATTGTGCGCAGTTCCCTGTATGCGATATCATCGCTGATACGAAACTTTCAGCCTGGATATGATGAGTTCAAACGAATCAAGGGAATTACTGCTCTGATACCCTGTTTAAAATCTACAACTCTAAGTGTCTACATAAAAACTGCATTCCTCATAGCGGCCTTAACTTCAAACGACAAGTCTGCCAGAGGTATTGACTTTATATTAATAATCCCTCCATATAGTTTAAATCATTACCTTCTTGCAGATGATTTTGTGAAAGCTGAGGTATTTCCGGTGCTTGTGGATAATCTTAAGCTAGTTGAAGATTTCGACATTAAACAGGAAACTACTCTTTTCGCTATTTCGTCTCTTTCGTTGGAGTCTGATTTAAAGCTTTCCACGGAGAAACGCAAGGAAATCCTTTCTCTTCTACAACAGATTATTTCCAAAAATAAGCAGTCGGAAAATTGCGAAGTAAGATTTTAATATATTTGTTTGTATTAACCAAATTTCATACCTATTTTATTTACAGGACATTGTTAACCATGCAAGAAAGATTGTGGACAATTTAAGTGCACATTAAACGTTAAGGTCAATAAATTTTTCACGTAAAAAACTGTTAAGTACGTTTGTATTGAATACAAAATTTAAAAATATCACTAATTTAAAAAAACTTTATCGAAACACATTTATGGGATTAAATTTTGTAACAATTTATTCATCTTAATTTGTCAGTTATGTTGGCAATGTGTCAAAATCATTTCCAACCGAAACAATCGGAACGTGTTCAAAATTAACTTCAGTCGGGTGATCGCAAAGCCTATTTCGCTTTGCGAATATGTTCCAATCCATGACCTGAACGGCACGCAGACTTTCCGCCTCGTTATGATGCCTCAAAACCATGGATTCCTGGAATACAGACCACAAGTTTATAAATCGAATTAAAAATATATTTCTACGGTAGACATACCTTGATTTTCTCCCACTTATCATCGACATCTTGCAACCAGCTAAGTAGCAATCGTCCATTGAATCGGCACCGAGCACTCTTCTCCTTTTCATCCTGCTCTGGTGTGATCATGTTGTAAACCTCGTCGTCCTTTAAGTATGTACAAACGGAATAGGGCGCCGGTTGGCCAGATATACTCCTGGCCGCCTTCGAGTGGACCCGTATTATCTCCTGCTCAACGTTTAAGCAAAGCTTCTCCCGCTCCACAGTGTGTGCCTGGATTAAATCTTGCCTGGCCTTCTCTTGGTCCTGGTAAATCCTCTCCATTGCCTGCGGCACAGTGCGGGGAATATCCGGAGCTGAAGTTTCCGCATTTCGACTTAGTAAGTACGATTTCTTCGTCAGCAAATACTCGTTGTATCCTTGTGGGGGTCTCGGCTTCACCGGGTACAAGCTCTTCCATTTTTTCTCAATCTGACGTCGGATGCTTAAGAACATCTGAAAGCCGTTGGTGAAGGGATGGTCATGCGGGTGAGACTCTTCAGAATTCACTCCTGAATCAGCGGCATTTGAGTTCTTCGAACTGTCATCGGTGTTCTTGGGCCGAATCTTTCGCTTTCGAGGATGAAGTTCTACGTTCGACGAGGGATTAATTTCCTTCGATGAAGAAGTCGACGACGTCGAGGGGCTCGGCACATTGGTGATTGTCTCCTGGTCAAACTGGTGGCCTTGGGGGATTGGACTAGAAGTCATGTTGCTATAGGATAGCTTCACATCGGCAGGATCGTTGGCATGATTAGATGAAGCCGGCGATGGAGAGCTGCTCTGCATTTGCGGGGAGGAGTTATTGGAGCTGCGCTCAACACTAGTGACCCCAGTGCGATGAGAGCTGCGTAGGACTCTCAGATTCTTCTCATCATTGAAGAGCTTTATGTTTTTGTCGTCCAGGACAGTGGAGCATATGCTGTTGCTCTTCTGGGGACTCTCGTGCGGGCTTATCGATTGATTGGTTATGACGGTGTCAATGGAGTCGCTATTGGAGCTGACCACATAGGGCAAAGCCGCATTGCGGGAGGCAGTCACTTTTCCAGTTCTTAGCACGTTGCCCTCGGTGTCAATGGAGCAGTTTTGCTGCGGGATCACAATCTTCAGTGGCGGCACCTTGAGTCCTCCGTTGTACAGACTGTCATTGCTCTTGTAATCATCACTGCACTCAGTTTCGTTTTCAATGTCCACATTCTTGCTTATTTCCGCCTGCTCCTTGTCGGCACTTGAAGCGCTGCTTTTGTTTCCGGATGGTGATCCCTTTGCCGTCGCTAACTTGGAACCCTTTTCTACTCTGGAGGTGAGCTTCAGGGAGGCCCCCTTCAAGTCCTTGCCATGCTCGGAGTCCTTACGCTTCTTTTTCTTTACGTCCTCTCCAGATTCCTCGTAGTCCTCCTCTATGTCCGAGTAACAGCGCTTGGCAGCAGAAGTTCCCTGGTGAATGGAATCGCTGTTTTTGCCATCGTTGCTGCTTTCCTCCGCGGAAGACTTGTCTTTTGGGTCCAGAACCTCTGGTTTTTCGTTCAGGCTGCTCTCATCAATCTCAGTTTCTCCTTTCTTGCTTTCATTCTTTTTTAAATTGGTCCGGGATGAGTCTGCAAGAACGGAAAACTTATACAATACATTTGATGGCTGTGTGATTTTGCTTGAAACATTCTTTGAAATTTTAGGAAGATATTTATTATTTATTTTTTTTTATCAAAAAAAAGTTTGCAATTTAAGTTATTAAATTCCATATTTCTGTTAAAAGTTTTCAATTTTCTTTAATACTTCATCTCTTTACTTTTTTTCTTACTTTACTTGCGAAGAGAAGCAGATACTTTTACATACATACATATGTAAAAGATACATATGTGCAGTACTTTGTAGGTTTGTGTAAAAGGAAGTTTCTCCGGTACGGGTTGAATTGAAAACAAAATCCATTAATGCATTTGCATGAAATTAATACTCAAAAACTAAAAAACTCCTTCGGAAAATAAAAAATATAAAGCTTTTTCACGCTTTTGTATGTATATTTACCTGTCGAGGAGGTAGCTGTCATTTGTATAAGTAAAGCCATTTGCTGTCTCTCCGACATGGGAGTGTTTGAATTCGATCTAGGTTGGGTAGCTCCAGTATTAAATCCTATCCCCTTCGGTCTTGGGGGTGGCATACTCTTTTGTTCAGTTTTATACGGTAGAAATTAAAATATAGAACAAAAACGGAGACTTGTAAAAGTCTTACAAAATTACAATTTAATCAAAACGAATAGTGCGACCGTATCTCGAATGAAATAATATGCCGGCATGCGAATATAAAAATGTCGCTTGGTAAATAACGAAATTTTTAAAAATTCGTCGATTTAAATCCAATTAAACAAAACAACTATTCTTATGGTACATTTTTTATTTAATACACAAAATATTATTTTTCATATGCTAAATAAAATCAATACCTGCTCCAATAAAGCCGTTGCCGTTTTTTAACATTTTATAGATGTTTACGTTACTTTAAATTATCATAATTTGTTATTACTATTTTATAACTATTTTCATATTTTTTTTTCTTAAGGTATACACACAATTTTGATTTTTTTTTCAGCATCATTAACTTATTTCATACTCATGATATACAGGTTATGGTATTATCAGCAATATTGTAAGAAGTAGTTGATAGTTTTCATTGATTAAATTTTAGTTATAAGTTAATTTAGTGTTTCGATTCCACTCCGTCCAGCACTCGGCAGAGTGACCACTCTGCCAGTACCACAAAATGTCGAAAAGGGGCAAAGGTATGTAAAATCCCAGGCTACGGTTACACTCGGTTTTATTTTAGAAGTGTTGCAGTGTAAGTTATTTTTATAAAAACTAATTTATATTGAGGATTATTAAGAAGTTTGTAAAGTAATACATTCGGTAACGAGTCAAAATAGTAAAGGGCATTTCAACCTAGCTTGCATAATTGCAGATATAATTTATTTTCAAAGCCAAATTCTGTTCACGCACACAAACATATGTACTAGTTTGTATGTGTGGATGTTGCAAGTAAATATAACTTGAAGAAAAGTTTGTGCTGGAAAATATGATCAATTTTACATAAATAATTAAGCTTCTCGAAAAAGGTATCTCTCATAATTTCGTGTGGAAAAAACAAATTGAGATTGTAGGCGAATTGTGCGTTGACTTTAACACCTATGGCATATCCATGACAAACATGGAATCAAATGTCTAATGCACCTAAACTTTATGTTTATGTGTTAATGGATTTAATGTACATAAAGTGACTCACTTTTTTTATACACTGGAATAAAGTGAGCAAGTCGAGTGTGTTTTGCAATATGCTTTTGTTTAATTTTTATAAACTGTTAAAGCTTTTCCGGCTTAATAAAGTAAACAGTTTTCTGATCTTGATAAAGAATCAAGTAATCCGTCATGTCCGACTCACAATCTCTTTTTACGCAATCTATATTTCCAATTTGAAAGGCAAATGGCGAAAGACAAAGATAATGGATGTAGTAATAACGATATCTAGTTGTATATTGTTTTTTTTTTAATACCATATTTGCAATAAAACTCTTAGGATATTAATAGCATTTGTCTGTGAAGATAATTGTTTTCTGCTATTGGTGTAAGCAAAACTATCTTTGCTGTTCAGTTTTTTTATAGCATGACGCCAATTGTTATGAACTTTCGCTCATATGTAACAAAATGTACAATAAAACATTTTATGAGCTATAAATACTCATTGACAAAGTTTGACATGTTTAGAAAAACAAAACCAGCGATGGTGGAAAATTAAATAAATTCTTACATGGACTTATTCGATATTATGAATCGAATACAATCCCACCCTTGCCATTAACAAAAATCCAACTCAACAATTGGATTTAACAATATTTCATTTCTTATTGGCTTAAAGGCACTTCTGGTATTTCTAATTGTTCAATCAAGTTATTTACTTATCAGATATTTATTATTTTATTTAAGTTATCGTTATAACGAATATAATAAAGCGGGAATATCCGATTTTCATCCCCCATTTTATCGAGCATGCGCACCCCCAATTTTCATTTTCATCGTATTGATTAACGCAGATTGAATCATTTTATATACGGTTAAAATGATTGTCTCAAAAGCTATTAAATCATACAGGCTGTAAAACACATTAAATACCTAGACTGCCACCTTTTTATTTAAAGTTCACTCATAGAATTATTCTTCGTGATTTCTAAACGTTGCTGACACGCTTTTAATCCTGTTTTTGTATATGTTTTGCAGACAGAAAATCGAGAAAATCGGCAAAATGACGCAAATGTCGCAGGACGAAATAATAATCAATACGAAAACAGTTCTCCAAGGCCTCGAAGCCTTGCGAGTGGAACATGTTTCGATCATGAACGGAATTGCAGAAGTCCAAAAAGACAATGAAAAGTCGGACATGCTGCGTAAAAACATCGAGAACATCGAACTGGGCCTGAGTGAAGCCCAGGTGATGATGGCCCTCACATCCCATCTGCAGAACATTGAGGCCGAGAAGCAGAAGCTCAAGACACAGGTGCGTCGCCTCCACCAGGAGAACGCCTGGCTCCGCGACGAGTTGGCCAATACGCAGCAGAAGTTCCAGGCGTCGGAGCAGCTTGTTGCCCAGCTGGAGGAGGAGAAGAAGCACCTGGAGTTCATGGCCTCAGTGAAGAAGTACGATGAAAATCAGGAGCAGGACGACACATGCGAAAAGTCTCGCACCGATCCGGTGGTGGAGCTGTTTCCGGACGAGGAAAACGAGGATAGAAACAACATGTCGCCCACGCCGCCCAGCCAGTTTGCTAACCAGACTTCCGGCTACGAGATTCCAGCGCGTCTGCGAACTCTGCACAATCTGGTCATTCAGTATGCATCGCAGGGAAGGTAAATCAAGAATTTTATGATTACTTTTAGAAGAAAAAATTACTCTTTTTTTTTATTAATATTGTAGATATTTAATTGCAAAGCTTATCCAACTACTTTCCAAAATCTGCTTTATTTTATCTTCTAGTCTTCATATTAAAAATTCTAATTTATTTTCAGGTACGAAGTAGCGGTTCCCCTTTGCAAACAAGCTTTGGAAGATCTCGAAAAGACCAGCGGCCACGACCATCCGGATGTAGCAACAATGCTGAATATTCTGGCCCTCGTGTATCGTGATCAGGTACGTCTTTGCGTTGATTAAATTAATGTAATGTTAATTAAAAACTCTTCACGCTATTCAGAACAAGTATAAAGAGGCCGCTAATTTGCTGAACGACGCTCTGTCGATTCGAGGAAAAACTCTGGGCGAGAACCATCCAGCCGTGGCGGCCACGTTGAACAACTTGGCCGTCCTCTACGGCAAACGTGGAAAGTACAAAGATGCCGAGCCCCTCTGCAAGCGTGCCTTGGAGATCCGTGAGAAGGTCTTGGGAAAGGATCATCCCGACGTTGCTAAGCAACTCAACAATCTCGCCTTGCTCTGCCAAAACCAGGGCAAATACGACGAGGTTGAGAAGTACTACCAGCGAGCCCTCGACATCTACGAGTCAAAACTGGGTCCCGACGATCCCAATGTGGCCAAGACAAAGAATAATCTAGCTGGCTGTTATCTAAAGCAAGGAAGATACACCGAGGCTGAACTACTTTACAAGCAAGTATTGACGCGAGCCCACGAACGTGAGTTCGGAGCCATCGACAGTAAAAACAAGACCATTTGGCAGGTAATTTGTTGTTATACTATTTTGCCAAGTAAACACTTCAAAACGCCATTGCTTATCTAAATTTTCAGTGGGCCGAAGAGCGTGAGGAGCACAAATTTGATAACAGGGAGAACGCTCCTTATGGCGAGTACGGCGGATGGCACAAAGCTGCTAAAGTGGATTCCCCCACGGTCACAACCACTCTAAAAAATCTGGGAGCTCTTTATAGGCGGCAAGGCATGTTTGAAGCTGCCGAAACCCTGGAAGACTGTGCAATGCGGAGTAAAAAAGGAAGCCTACGATCTGGCAAAGCAAACAAAGGTCTCACAGCTGCTAACTTCAAACGAAAAGCGACGATCAAAGGCAATTAAAGAGGATATGGATTTCTCCGAGGAGGTATAATTAATAATCTCCGACCTTACTTTATATAACAAAGCTAACTATTTATCGTTGCAGAAAAACTCGAAACCATGAAAATATTATTTGTTCATCGCCCACAACGGAATCTTTATGTTTATGATTGAAAGTTAACAACAAAAACACACTTTATTTATTCATTCCTTAATATACATAAGCTCTCAAGCATACATTAGCAAATATACATCGTTTTATACCTTGTTATTTCGGCAAAAAAATATGTACCGCTTTTAATAATAAACCAAATATATTTAACAGATTCGAGTTTATTATGTTTGGTGGTAGACCCACTGGAAATAAAGAGCTTGACTCTGACCGATATGGAAATAATGGAATCAACTTAACATTTATTATTGGCAACAAACAGTACAATAAGTTTGCATATGATAAGTTTGATATGCCTAATCGCTATCATTGTCATTTAAAATGGAGGAAACTATTCCAGCGAACTGCTCGGCTCTATCAAGAAATTGTTCTCGAGTAAGGCTCGTATCGTTACGTAAGCTTTGCGCAGTGAGAAGCAAATTTTCAAAGTCCTTTAATTGGCTATCCAATTCGTCTGAGCTTATTTCTTCCTTGTGTTCTAAAATCAAATTATATAAAAAAATGTATTAAGTGTCAAAGCCATTTTTACGTACCAGAACCAAATTTAACATTGGACCAAACTACATTTTTTAAACCTTCTACTACTTCTTCGAAATCCCTTTCAGACTCTTCTGGATCACTTTCATTGTTGCCCTTTAATGTTATAATATCGAAAAAGAAATTAGTTTTCTCTTTAATTTCACCGAAGGATAATCCACTCTCTTCTCCAGAAGAAGCAGTCGTCAAAAGAAATCCCAATTGGATTTGTTCATTCTTTGATAATGTCTTGGAAATATTGTCGATGAACGAAGTCTGTAAATAGTGGTTTTAAAAAAGCCATTTTCAACAGTAAGTTAAATGCTTACGTTTTTTGAGTCAAAATAAATGATTAGGGCTTCAGTCGCCTGAAGAATTTCCTCTGGAACACTTTCCAATTTACCAGGAAAAGGAATTAAATTTATTGAGGTGTTGTAGTACTTCGTTTTTATAATGCATTTATAGCAATTTAGTGAGCAGTGTGTTGAAGTCAATGTTTTTGGTTGATCCAATTCGGAGAATATGCCTGTAACAAAAGATTGATTAATAAATGGTACTCTTATAAGAATCATATTTCAATAAGTTAATGTTTACTTTAGGTAGCTTTTGTTACCAGTATACTGTAAGAAACCATTCCACCTTTTCACAATGTTTAAACATTGTTAAAAACTGGTCAAGTAACATAAATGGTTTCATATTACTCACTAACTTAAAGATTTAATTTCAAAGGCAAATAAACAAAAACTTGAAAACGTGAAAAACGTTTGCCACCAAAAATACTGAAAACAATTAAATGTATATGTCTTCTTAAGTATACGATTCATACTTTCGACAATTTGCATGGGAGCGATATTTCCATAAGATAAAACTAGAACGACTGGGTCCATTTTAAATAATTTTCTTATTTATTTCAGTCAACAAAAACAAAGCTGAAAACCAGTGTGACCAAACCTTGCCATCGAAAAGACACTGTTTGGTCAAAAAAAAAAAGCTTGGGTTCTTACCGGCATTTTTCTGTTATTAATTTAGACATTAGAAATACATATTTAGTTTTACCAATTAGATTTTATTGCTTTTTTAAAATCCCACACGACACCCATTTCAAAAAATATGATTTTTCCTTTGTACATATATGGCAACATATTATTTATTATGTTTTAATTTTTAACTTATTATTACTGAATATTTTTGTCATATTTTTTTAGCAATTGCTGATAAGTTATATCACATTTTAGGCCCTCGCCGATGTCCTTTTCGTAGATCTTCTTAGCCCTATTAAAAGCCTCTATAATGCAAGATCTAAAAGAAGGGTAACAAAAATAACTTCACACATTTTGAATAAAAAAAATAAATACACTTACCTAAACAGTTTTTGGTGCAGAACATAGGCGCTTACATGACCAGCATCTAAATATCGCACTTCCGCACCTGGCCAAATATCCTCGAGGCTCGTACATCCTTCCCGCGGCACATAGGCATCATCCTTAGCACACACAGCAATTATTAGAGAGGTGTCGAAGGGAACCGAAAAGTTCTTCAAATGGGTGCACTCATCCATCATGCCACGCATAAATTGCAACGCCTCCCGTTCCCACCAATTTGTCTTAGTTATGTCTATTTTATCCGATTTGTTTTGTGCAGATAGCGGAAGAATGAATTTCATAAGGTTCGTCAACGTCGAGCTTGACTCCTTGGAAAGTTCCTCTGCTTCGATCGGAACCTTTTGACTAAGAGTGTCCTTACTATCTATTCGTAGCTTCTCAGAGTCAAGTTTTGTATTCTTTAGGGACTTGGATAAAAATATTGACGCATCCTCTTGAGGACAACTTCCCTGCGGGTCATATTTATCGCCACAGGTATTGCTGTTTTCGATTTCTTGTATCTTTCTTGTATCGCTTATGTCCTCTTTCAACTCATGCAAAGATTGGTTGAAGTTTTGAATAAAACTTTGGCCCGCTGAAAATGCATCATCTATCACAGTGACCATTTTCGATAGCCGTTCCCGGTACTGCCCATCAGAGAAGTACTGTGTTTCCAGCATATCCCAGTTTATGGATTGGCTCATTACACCCTATAAGAAAACATAGACAATAATTTGAACACTTTTTTTTTCTTTCACCGCACTCACTGTTGTAAAAACAGCCGAAGCGGTTGACCAGGATAGGCATGGCACAAGTACCAACGGTTTTGGCCAATTCGTAGCAGCTAACGATGCCATCTATAAAAAAACATATTTAAGAACATGTTTAGAAAATTTTTTTTTGTAAAAATTATTGACTTACATGTCCCCCCCATTGACAACCCAGTAACACCCAAAGGACCGAATCCATTCCTTTCGCACCAATGAAACAGGACTAGGCATTCCAGAATGAGGCACCCGCCCATCACGAAGATATCAGAAACATTATGCAGATTGGAGCGTCTATTTATTTAAATATCAGATATTAGTTGTGAAAATGTGTTGCAAAGCAATCAGACTTACGTTTGGTTGTTTGGTTTCCTTAATCCATAAAATGGGTTTTCCAGTATTATGGACCCTATATTAGCGTCTTTTAAAAGAGGTTTGGCTATGAAATTTCTTCGCCGCCAAAAGAACTGAAAAGTTAAAAAAATTTTATTAGTGATATGAAACAGTTTCAAATTTTTTGAATGATTGTTGAAAAGGTCCCAAATTAAATTATATAAAATGATTTACTAAGAAGTGGATAAGGGTAAAAAAGTATACTAGGAATTTAAACCTAAGAACAAATAATAATAATTTGCAATAAGACAAATAAACTTTTAATCGAAAATAATGGGCTACACCGAAAAAAGGGAATAATGGTTTTATGTCACAACTAAAAAATGTTTATTTTTTGGGACCCACTTTTGACTAAATGCTGATAGGCCGATCGCCTGGCGTCAGACCTCTATTGAAAGTAAACAGACATTATTTTGGGATTCGAACCATGGATGTATCAGTTGTACTCACATGATCACCAGTTCCAGCCAAATGAATGCATATCGGCTTGTGCTTTTCATTCTTCCACTTGTTCGGGATAAGCAATTGAAAATGCGCCTGTTGTGATTCTTTTGGAACAACTCCGGGCAAGTGCAACTCAAGAGGGGTTTTAAATTTCCCTTCTATCAGCGTGCTTTCTGCAGAGATTTCTTTTTTCGTGATCTCCACCGGATAATCCCGAGGCACGAGCTTGAAGCACGATTCTCTATTGGATATTATTTTTCGAAATTGAAACACCCTGAAATTATTGTCGTAAAGCAATGACAAAAATTAATTTCAAAAGATATGTGACATTGTTTTGTTATTTTGCAAAAAAAATAGCACAAAAAAATATGGATGTTTTATTTAAAATTTACAGCTGATTTTTAAATTAGAAATTAAAAAAAATGACATTTTTACAAGTATTCTTGACTGAACTTCAGGGGTTTTAAATGAAAGCATAGATATTAGAAACTCGATAAAAGCATTTGTATCATCATCTTGTTAGGATCAAATTTAATTTATTTTATCCTTACAATATTGAAGTTTATATCCCACTAACCTTTACTAGAGAACAAAAAACTTTTTCCATATCCAGTGTCCGCTGACGGAAAGAAACTGGAATGTAAATTAACAAATGGCATCGTAACACAGAAAAAATAATTTATCTGCTTCTGATAGAAAGCATTTAATAAAAATAATTATCAAGAAAACCACATTTTTCTTTATAAAAATGAAATGATTTTTTATTGAAAACCCTTCTGAACGATGTACAAGAAAATGTTTGCCTGAAGTTCAACAATTGGTTAAATTAATAGAGCTAATATTAGTGTCAAATTAATTAGATGAAAAGTGGACTCAATTTAATGAATAAGTGAGGACACATGCTAAGCTATTGTCTTTTTTATTGGCCTATTCTAAATGTGATTAAGAAGATTAAAAATATAATTGGGAAATTTATATATAAATATCAAACAAAACAATTCATTTGTATATTTTTTTACATGTTAGTAAAGTAACGTTATTTTTAATACATCGACAAATATTTTTGTTTATAGTAAAATGTAGTAAATATTAATAAAGATTAGTTTTTAATTTAACACACCTAAAATAACCTAAACCGGAGCAAAGTTATCATTACGTAAAGAAAATTAATGGGGAGCACGTCAATTTTGTAGCTACTCTTTTAAATAAACAATTACCTGCGCAAGTTTTCCGGCTTTCCCCAACCCTTTTCAAAGAACCTCGTTATCAGCATGCGGCGATATAAGCTATCTAGTTTACTCGGCATCTTGCTGGACTTCTTGTTTTGCCAAAATAATAAACAATTCGCCCGATAGAGATGGTAGAGGGCTTATAGCACTATCGATAATTGTGTCCAAACATCCATTGTGATAAGACTTGCAATTTGTAAATTTACAGATTTTTCTTGATTTTAACTTTTTTGCAATTGACTACACATCTGTTTGCCAAAATAAAAACAAATATTTAAAAAAAAATTGTTTTGAATTTATTGTCAGAAAAGTGTCAAAAGTAATCACTGATTTGGAATGGTGGGAATAGGAACAGTTCAAACGGTTTCTTGTAGATAACAATTAAAAGTCCTTAATTCTTAGTTAATTTCAATAAACCAAAGAAAAATTCAACACCCTTTTGTTATTTGGTAACTCCTAGTAAAATTAAGTTAAATATTGTATCAAGTGCTGGGTAGCGGTTTTCTGTGAAAATCCAAAAACAAAATTCCCGTCCTCAAAAATCAAACAACAATAAATGATTCAATACCATCAAGCTCATAAAAAAGTACAATTCTTATTCTCAGTTTTTATTACATAGTATCTTATAAAATATGTTACTTATTTTCCTTTGGTAGTTTTATCAATACGATACGTATACACTACATTTATATTTGTATGTATATTATGTTTTCGGGCAAACCTAATTCGTTAAAAAAATTACATTTGCCCTTGTAAATACTTTATTAAAAGATTTTATAAATATACAAATAATTTATCATAGCACATTATGCATTAATGTTCGAGAACGCGCATTATGTACTGGTATATACATAACTAACTTAATCCAATGCTAACTGATGTAAATCTGAATAATTAATTATTGCGCGATGTAGGAACTCGTATTGTGCCTATAAGAAAAATTAAAAAAATGTTATTTTCAGAGAATAAATTACTGTAATAAAAACATACGTATGAGTTGATAAGTCCCGTTCGCTGAGATCGTAATTTCCTTGTTGTGGCACAGATGTCGACGCACTTCTCCAGTCTAAGGTGCTGGACTAAAATGCACATTGCGACGAAAATAGAACTTCGATCAGTTCCCAAGCTGAAAAATAGTTTGTATGAGTTATAGGTCCACAAGATTTATTAAAATATATCTTCGGTGCAATACCTGCAATGGACTGTGAGTGGAGATCGACAACCAGAATTCTTGTTGTTCTTATAATGGTTGTATGCTTGGTCTACAAGTTCTATGATGCCCCGACAGACTTCTGGAACTTCTCCGTCCACGGTTGGCCAACCATTGTATTGAAACTGTGTGACTTTCAGCGTATCATCTATTTTGCAGTTTGTAACATAAAATTCGCGGCGAGTATAATATGGACAACTTTCGCTGTGCACGTATTTTACGAGTATGTGATCATATTGAACTTCATCATCGGCCCAATATCGAGGGCATTTTCTGGCACCATCTCCGATCTAGAAATAGATTGGTTCGCTTAGTTGATACTAAATAACAAGGAATGTCAAAGATTACTTACTTCAGATATCATTACCAAGGTAGTAACGCTCTGCTCTGAGATCATTCTCCAGAAATCACCAATAGTATTCTCAAGTGGATCTTGTGCAATAATAAAGGTTTCGCTATTATCATAGCCCTCTATGAATGATGCGTTTATGTAGGTCGAGTTGTCCCTCATTGGAAGTGGTGTCAGTATTACCTAGATTTTACAAGAAATATGAATATGATCTTACACAAGAATCAACCACATCTTACTCTATTACGATCGTAGGGTATAATCTCTTGACTTCTGTTTTTCATATTGTTTTCTTCGTTTTCACCCACACTACACGATTTACTAATCTCATCCGTTGTTACCAGTAATTTCTGAAATAAATAATAATAAATAAAACATCGCGGAGTAGAGACATCAATATACATACCTCGAATTCCATTTCCAGTTTGCATTTGCCTTCACTGGGCTTTCGCTTAAGTGATTCAATAGCAGACGCCATAGTATCAATGCAAATATCCGTGTTTCCAAAAGTTCCAGTATCCAATAAAGCCCGGTAAAGGAAGATGTATTGTTTCTGTAAAAGGAAATTAAATGTTATTTATAGTAAAGATGTTTTGCTTGATATTTACTCACCAAGGATTGAACTAAAAAATTCCGTTGGTGCCGTAAATCACACACTGTGTTGTAGATGGACACTGAGTCTTCTTCCTCCAGCTGTTGGATCAGGGAATCTAGAGCCACCAGCGTTCCTGTTCTGCCGACGCCAGCACTACAGTGAACTAAAATTGGACCCCTTTGCAGGGAATAGACGGAGTTAATTTGTCGTATGAATTTAATGATGCCATGTGGATGCTCCGGTGCCATAAAGTCTTTCCACGTTAAATAGTGGTACTGTGTGATCTGTCTACGGTCCTCCTCTTCGCCAACATTGGCTTTGTTCTTGGAAACGTTCAGGGTTCGTTCAATATAATCTCCAGTCTTTCGTTCTTGTGCAAATTTCACTAAAATATCTCCAAACTGCTTGGTATCAAAAACTTTTTCTGGCCAATATTTCGCGCACTTGGCCTTGTTATATTCCTCCAAATTGGTAAGCATTACAATTATTTCTAAATGTTGTTCCCAAATCATTCGCCAAAAATCGTCGATGGTACTTTCCATTGGACCCTGGGCACAGATAAACTTCTTTCTCTCCTTGTATCCAATAACGAAGTTAGCATTTATGTAATCTGCAGTCTGCAGTCCATTTATGACGGCCAACTTTACGCGAGTTTGATCATAAGCTTTAATATCGGGGTATCTGTTTTTGCAGGCATTCTCCTTCAAATCACTATTCTTGGTTGTACGATCGCTAAAGCGATTGGGCAGCATCTCGTACTCCCGAAGAAATCCGTAATCGGTGTCTTTATGGCGATTTTTATAGGCGTTTTCTAAATCTAATCTGTGAATGGGACCAGCATCGAATCCTTTGTGATTTCCAGACGTAATGAAGTGACTATGATTGTGACTCCGGCGACCGAACAAAGCCCTGCTTGATAGTAAAATTAAGTTGAATATAATTTTGAGCCTTAATCAATTAATAACATTAATTAGTTACCTTAACGAATCTCTTAATGTTAAAGTATCTTCGCCCTGTAATTCGTTTTTCGTTTTCTTGTGATGGAAAATCCACAGCACAATGAGAACTAGCAGAACACCAAACAGTACGGCTCCCGCTTTGATCCCTATATTAATAAAGAACTCCGCATTGTTTAAATTCTGAACAGGTTCCGCTTCCGTAGCCGGTGTTATTATGTCGAAGTATTTTCCGTATGCCATAAGCACATTATTTCTATCCCGGACTGTAAGAAATAAATAATGCATATTTTTCCTTTAGATAACTCTTTTAAATACTTACCAATAACCTCTAAAAATCCAGTGTAGTTTGAGTTAATATCTATCTCACCATCGTAAACTTCTTGACTAGAATCATGGAGTGGCACATTTGTGTTGACTGAGCTTAGAATTGGATTCTCATCGCTAGTCACCGCATTCCTTTTATCTCTCAACTTACTTTCTAAGATTTTAAGAGCATGCTCAGTTAAATTTGCGCCTTTAATCAAGTTATCTTTTTCACCCAAATGCGGTAGTTCAGGATCGGAATCTGGAGGGGAAAAACAAAAAATTAATTAGAGCAACAGAAACGTAATTTATTGTCTTTACTTGATAACGAACTTAATGGTGATCTGTGAGTGACCTCAGGTTTTCTCAGAAACGGCGTTCCCTCCAAGCATCTGCGACAGATTTCATCGTTATCTCTGATTATCTCATTGTTTTCGCTGAATCTCTGTTCATCACCCAAAAATATTTCCGGTTTAAAGTACTTGCTACTTATCATTTCTGCTATATATGCACTACTTCTGGTGACATTGTCGCTGTGAACCTCCTGATATGTGGCGATATTAAGCTTTTCCGGTTCCGGCAATTCCTTGTTGTCATTGTTAATTCTGACTAGGTTTAATCTGTAGCAGCATATGGGACCGTTCCGTTCGCTTATCTTCGGCAAGTATAGTTTCAGGACGTACTTGGATCCCAAATTAACTTTTGTCCACATAGTCCTTCCAATAGAATCTGGCGTTGAAACGGGCATTAGACAACTTCCAGTAGCCGGTTCGCCGTTCTTCTTGTGTCTTGTGATGGCTGACACTGTGACCGTGTAGTTTGTATTCGGGCTAACACTTTCATACAGGGTCTTGTGGTGGGGCTCGTCGATTCTTCGAATCTTGGGTCCCCACATCTCTCTGTCCACGGTGCTCATGGGGTTGCCAAGCAAGTGAATTAAATACGACATAACCTTGCCATTTGGCGTTTTGGGAACGTCCCAATTAATGGAGATGGAGTTGCCCCTCGTTACGTTGTCATGATGGCAGTTGATAGTCAAGTTGGTGGGTTTCGTTGCAACGCCGTCCATTGTGGTACCGTTTACGTTCTCCGACCATGGTCCACAGGTCTTGGTTAAATCACTACACGCTCTTACCCTAAATTCGTAGTCCGTGGCGGTTTTAAGCTTATCAAACATATATGGCAAATTTCGCGAATTTTGCTGGTAAATGGCCTCTTCAATCACTTTGGGCACTTCGCCCGACTCGGAAACAATCAGTTCGTAGTATTGGATGTAATCAATTAGGTCCGGTGGCGGGGGATTCCAGCCAATCGTTATTGTGGACGCTGTGCTGCCGGTGGTCTCGACCTTCGGTATAAATATGGGATCAAAGCTGAGCGTAGTGATCCCCTGGGCATGTTGTGTGGGCAGCCCATTGCCAACCGAGTTCTTTCCGGATATTCTTAAAAAATAGGTTGTATTCGGTTTAAAATGATCTAAGATATATGACGTATGGCTGCCGTTAATAATGTCTTTGTAGTAGGTAAAAGTCGGTGTTCCAGCCTCCTGAAGTGTGATGAAGAACTTTTGAACTGGATCGTTGCCGTCGTTTACGGTCCAGTTCAGGTATATTTTTGTAGCACCGACAGCCTTGGCGAAATCGATGCTAACTTGTGGCACTTCCATTACAAACAGCGTTATTTCCTTCGAGGTCACTTCAAGTCTATTATCGTCAAATACTGTGCACTTGTAGGTTCCGTTCTCCTTCTTGTAAACTTCGGTAAATTCCAAGGTAAAGTTTAAGTGTGTGTCGTTAAGCTTGGTGATGGATGAAAAAGTGTCCAGAAACTCAAATTGGCTTCCGTCTTTTAGCCACTTGAGGTTCTTACTCGTCGTATCGTTTAGGGGGAACATCTCAATCAAACAGTGCAAAACGACAGACTGTTCGATTTTTCTTTTTATCTTGTCGGGTGTACTTTGCAGGACTTTTGGAGGAAGGTAAGGCTTAACATGAAACTCAGTCGAATGGTTTTGGCCCGTTTGGGATGTGCAGGTGTAGTTTCCCGAATCCTTCATATTTACATTGTGAAGCGTCAGGACATTTTTATACTTTATAAAATCTTGACTTTCGTTGGTTTCACTAACGTCGTCGTTGGACTTTAAGGGATCAGTTCTGATTTTATATCTGAAAAATAATTATTATATATAAATCATACATTTTACTGTTGGTTTTTTTTTTTAAACAATCTGTAAGTGTTTTACCTTGTATTGTTTTTATCAATAGTCTGATTTCCCAATTTCCATACGACAGCTTCGTTTTCAGAGATGCACTCTAACGATACGTTTTTTCCTATTTCTGCCCATTCTGTAATGAAAAGATTTCTTTTTTAATATAGTGCCAAAATAGATCTGATCACCGACTTAAATATTAAAATATTTGCTAGAGCCATTTTTTGGCCATAAAGCCATAAAGGTTTCTTGGGTGGTTACCAATGGGCGGCAAAGCCAGACATAAAAATAAAGCTCCACCCACACCCCCGCCCGCAAAATTCCAGAGAGTAATCCAATGCAATTCCGGAATCAACACGTTTTTCATTGCACAAATATTAAAAATAGATATATTTCAGATAAGCTGGTATGCAAGTACATTGTCCAGACATAGCGACGTCTGTATGTATGTGCATCGGGAAGTGTGTACATATGCCCGACTACTTTGTTTAGCCCCCAATTGAAATCTCACCCCATTACCGTAATCTTTGGGCGTTACCGACATAGTTCAAGTGCTACTGTGTCTGAAAATTGTATGCTTAATTGGCTTTTCTGTCGTTAATTAATTAAACTAGTTCCAGGTTATTAAAAAACATTCATTCACATTTGCAAAAACAAAAAACAACTCTGCAATTTGTTGACACCCACAAAACATTCTTGATGTACGCATGTATGTAGCATTTATGCTATCAGCCTTTTGGGTGGCATAAAAGTTCTTTTCAGAACTTTACCTTGTTTTATAGATCCTTGCACACAAATTGTACAAAGGAAAATATTCGCAAAGATTATGTTAAATAGCATCGACATGCGTCGGTAGAGTAACGCCATGGCTTGCTAATTTCTCACTCCGAGCCGGATAAATACATATGTCAAAAATTATATTCGATGTCTGTGTTCCGTAAAAAAGATTTTCTCTATTAAACTAATACGCGGCGACAAATAAACACCGAAAAATGTGTGTTTTAAAAAACCATCTAATAGACTGCAATCGCGGAAAAGTATTCATTAATCGTTATTTTCTTAATACGGGATTTTTTTTTATTTTGCGATGAGCGGCGTTATCGATAATTTTGTCGAATATGTACCCTTGTCCGGTAAGGGTTGAATTTGGGACAACAGAATTGGTACAAACTTTTTAAAATCATAAATTGCTTACAAAAAAAGTTTTTGATTCACTAAGATAGAAAAAAACCTATAAATAATTTAACGGGTATTTATTTATCGCTGTCAAATAACTTATGGGCCAAATTTTTATCTTTTCCCCGATAAGTTTCTATCTGCCTGAGTTGCTATCTTAACTGACGATATACTTAACCACAACCACCGAAACCTAAGTAAACTAGCCGGCATTGTTTGTGCGCGTTTTTTTTGCAAAAAGTCATTTAAAAACAAATAAAAACATGAAATTAGTAAGGTAGGCTATATTTCATTTACTCATTGCTTTGCTGATTCTGTCAGAAAGGTTGTGCTTCCAAGTTTCATTCAGTTTTGGAAATGTGCAAATGTACACATGTACGCATGCAGAAGCTATGCTAACAATTGTATTTGTACACAATATTTATTCTAAAAATTAGTTTTATATTTATTAAGATAAATAATTAATAAAATGGTTTTTAAAAATATACGCATACAAATAGCATGCCTAAAATTTAAATTAAAAAAGTTAACCGTCCAATAAGATAAAATCTAGGATTATTATGCATACGTCTGATTGACTATATCTGATTGCAGTTGTTTATAGACAAAGTTTCTTATAATATGTTTTCTATTTCTTTTAGATTTCTTATGAAGTTAAGTCATGAGACTGTAACTATCGAACTGAAGAACGGCACCCAGATTCATGGCACCATTACCGGGGTGGATGTGGCGATGAACACTCACCTGAAGAGCGTTCGGATGACCATCAAAAACAGGGACCCCGTTCACTTGGAGACCTTGAGCATTCGCGGTAACAACATCAGGTACTTCATACTGCCAGACAGCCTGCCGCTGGAGACGCTTCTAATAGACGACACTCCGAAGTCGAAGACAAAAAAGAAGGACAGCGGCCGAGTGGGAAATCGCGGCAGGGGCAGAGGCGCCCGCGGACGAGGAGGCCCAAGGGGTCGTGGAAGGGGCCGTGCTTCGGGCCGACGTTAATTTTTGTAACTGGTACACCTAATAAACCATATTCGATTAATATAGAATATAAATATTTCTTGGATAAATCTATATTGTACGAATCGTGTTTGAAAAGGGTTGAAATTGTGACCTTACGATTTTGTTAATCATTTACTGAAAGAACTCTTTTTCGAATAGTGAAAAGCATGTATGCATGTATGTAGTTGGTCTTGAGAATATGGTTTCTTTTGGAAAATATTTAAAAACTATTCCTTCAATGAATTGTAACCATAACTTTATTAAATGATAATTTAATACCTTAAATGAAAGCTAATCTTGTTCGAAATGCTGGTTATTTATTGATTAGCTTTATATACTAAATGCGTCGCCATATTAAGCAAAAAGTTTATGACAGGTACTAGAATTGAGATGTTAATATATTTTTAAATTTTCATTGCTAGTGCTACATTTACAAGTGGATTTAATGAATACTTCAGGAAATTTTTTAAATCGCATTCTTACATGGGTTTTCTCTTGTTTCGATCTACCAACCCTGATTAATGTTTTAATCATGTTTAATAAAGGTGAGTGGATTCTGGTAATAGAAAAAAACAAATAAACAAATTTAAATTTATATTGGGGTCCGAACTAGTTCCGATGACTTATCGAAAAGCGAAGCTGTTGTGCTTTTATCGACGTTGTATCGAATAAAGGTTTGTGTATATGCTTAAAATTTGGCGCCAGTTTTTCATCAGCTTCAAAATTTGATTTCTGAAAGCACTAAAAATTTTGTTAATGGCATAACAACGACGTGAATTTTTGGAGAAAACTATTGATTTTTACAATAATCCTGTGAGCTCATTTCAGTATAGTAAAAATTGTTTTGGTACACAAACAAATGTAATCAACGTGCCGCAAATATAAGTTACTATTGTGTTAAATTAGTTTTACTGTTTCGTTCGCCTACATTATAAGCGAAAGCATTACTGGATATAAGCGTATTCAACAAGTGGAGGGCATGTCTACTTTTCGGCTCACATTCAATTTGGATTGAACATGGTTTTAAATTTTTCAGAACTTTTGATAATGGTGGTGAAATCATGATTGTAAATATTGAAACAAGTGGGTATTTACGATTGTATTTTTCATTACTATTTTATTTAAATACCTTTTAGTTACCGACATACATATTTGCATTCATTCCGTTTAATCTCGCACAATTACAATTTTTGCACCTTGTATTGCTACTTTTCAATCGGGAAATTTATGAATGGATAATGCCAATACTTTTTAATGCTTCTCTCGGGTAAGTAAATAAGTACTGGATGATTAACTGTAATATGTTTTTTAAGCCATTCCGTTTGAGTTTGGTGCGTCTGAGGATAATTTGGAGTAATATAGCAATAGCCATTTATTTCGCGAATAATTACTACATTTACTTCTTCATTATGTTATTAGGCGTCAAAGCAAAAAGTTTGCGGATTAAGAACTCAGCTATGTAAAAAGAATACTGTAAGTTATGAAATAAAGATAATTCAATTAAATCTATTTTCGGAAATGCATTCACCCTTAAAAGTGTTGAAAGCATTTTGTTGTTCATTCACCCTCCGTTTATAAGGGGTACAAAAATAAAGGGAAATTTCTGGTAAAGTTATTTTTGTAACAAAGGTAGCGTAACATTGGTAAAGGTTAAAGTAAACAAGCTAGTTACAATTAAATACATTGCTGTTATGCTTTTTTATTTGTTTAAAGACAAATATTGTTGTTTGAGGAACAATCAAGCTCGAACGCGATTAGCAATGGATTACTAGGTATATGTACTGCTCATCCTTTACAAAAAAAAAAAGGATTTAAAAAAAGAAGTAAACATATTTTTCGAATAATAATTAAATAAAATATTTTTGAAGGAACTGGGGGTGATAACTGTAAAGGCAATAGCGATTAGAATTATTGTTGATATTTTGCCAAAATACAAATGTTACTATAAAACCTAAAACCAGATATATGATGGATCCTGAATTGAACAGAATATATTTTTTAAAAGCTATTTTAATAAAACAACAACACCAATCAATCAAAATGCAACAGGTAAAAAAAACTATTTTAAATGTAAAATGTTAATTAAAATCCATTTAATTTAATGTTAAAATAATGTTAATTTAATATAATGTAAATGTAATGTTAACTAAATGTTAATTAAATTACTATGGCCACGTCAGCGACAATGATAGTTAATTATTTTTTTCGTTTTCTTGCACCTATAATTCTCAAGTGGTTCTGGCTGATTCGTAGTGGGATACCCCTTGATTTTGGCCAATTTCTCAGTTCTCCGGGATGACCGGCAGTTTCTCTAAGAAACTTTTCCCGGTCTCTGGAAGTGTGTGTGTGTGCGTGTGTGTTAGTTAGTGACGTGGTTCCAGAGTGGGAGAGAGTATCTGGCCAACTCCTCCTACTGGAGTCCACTCCCGGATGCAGTGCACCATGGGTCGACTCCTCCTACTGGAGTCCACTCCCGGATGCAGTGCATCATGGGTCGACTCCTCCTACTGGAGTCCACTCCCGGATGCAGTGCATCATGGGTCGACTCCTCCTACTGGAGTCCACTCCCGGATGCAGTGCCCCATGGGTCGACTCCTCCTAGGATGCACTGCATCATGACCTGACTTGGCATGAACTTAAAGGTGCCCGATGCCTTCCTGCATGTAGTGGACTCCAGGATGCAGGGCATCCAAACCTGAAAAGGTGAGTTGCAGTTTTTTTTTAATTATGTGATGACGTGGCTTTTGTAAAAAAAATGCAGTTAATTAATTCAATTTTTTTTTTTTTTCAGGTTTTTGGTTGTGTATTTGGCTGATTGCAGAAAATAATTGGTGACACCATCCAACTTGTAACTTGAAGTTCGACATCATGATGCACTGCACCAAGGTTATTACGCAGTGAGTACATCCTTTAGACAATAAATAATTAAGGTTTATATTTTAAGAAATCATAAATATTTTGACAAAGAAACTAAAAGCAACAGATAAAGATCTGAAAGTTTTCAAGAACATGAAAGAAATTTTAAAGGTAAATTTTATCAAATATTGAACTTGAAGTACATGAAAATCAAACACAATTAATAATTGTAAACAAGTAGGGACATATAATATAAATAAATATAGTAAGAATAGTTGTAAGAATGCGGTTACCGGAGATATATAGTATGCTGACACCACATAAATGGACTGGACAACAGGCTGCAGGATCAATTATGAATGGCGTGATCTTCTATTGAACTCCACTCCAGGATGCAGCGCATCACCTCATTGGGGTATGTATTTTTTTAAACAACCGATTTGTATAAAATAATTTAACTAATATTTTGGAATGCTTCTTTTCATTACAGGTGATGATTATACCTTTCTACTTGGAGTGTACTTCAAGATGCAGTGAATCAATAACCCAACGAGGTAAATACCTTTTTTACTAATACCTTTTTTACTAACAAATTTATTCTAAGTATTATTATATTATTTGTTACAAATTATTTATTATTATTTTTTTTCTTATTTAATTTCAGGGTAAAGTGTAAAGTGTACATGTTGCGGATAAAGTGGTTGCAGTGGTTATCTTATTGAACTCCACTCCAGGATGCAGTGCATCAACTCATTTGGGTATGTATTTTTTTAAACAATCGATTTGTATAAAATAATTAAACTAATACATATTTTCAAATTTTCTTTTCATTACAGGTGATGACTATTCCTTTCTGCTTGGAGTGAACTTCAAGATGCAGTGAATAAAAAACCCAAAGAGGTAAATACCTTTTTTACTAACAAAATAATTCTAACTATTATTATTTGTAACAAATTATTTATTATATTTTGTTTGTTTTTTTATTTAATTGCAGGGTAAAGTGTTAAGTGTAAATGTTGCGAATAAAGTGGTTGCGGTGATTATCTTACTTCAAGAAGACGAAAGATTGCAGTGCAGATCAAGGAGCTAACTGAGTAAGTACCAATCTGAAAAGATTTATTTATGATAATCTCATAATTATTTAAGTAGTTGTTACATTAAGTTGGAAAATGCTTAACTTGGCAAGTATTTGGGAGAGTTACTATCTATCTATTTAAATAGAAACTGATTTAATTGGGCCGTGGTAAAGGCGGGATTTCTCTTCGTTTTTCTTCGATATACTCTATATGCAGGGCCGGAGAAACAGTTTTGAGTGGGGTGATGACCTCACAAATTTTTAATACCACCAATAGTGCGCTGAATATTTAATGGTGAAAAGTTAATGGATATTCCAAAGGCAAGTCAAATCACACTGCTGCTTTTAAATAATGATGCTTCGGCATGAAACAAAGCCGAATCGTAATTTAGTGTCTGTATTTCCCATGTGAAAGTTTGTATCGCCTCCTTGTCTTTTTCGCTGCGTAAACCCGAGATCCTTAGACTAAATGAGGCAAGCCAAACAGGTTCAGGGCAAATCCATTGATGAGCAAAACATGTTTCTCCAGAAGGAACCATCAATATCAATCGAAAATGCATGCCGCGGCCTGATCAAAATAAATTATAAAACAAAAAGGGCCGCAGTCCGCATAAGGATTGCCATAAAATGAATCGCAAAATTAACAAGATAAGCATCTTTTTAAGATAGGAGAAATAAAATCCACTGGGTACAACCAAATTAATTTTGACATAATGTCAGACAAACAAATGTTTGCACTTAAGGATACAGTGCCTTTGTTAAGTTCCTTCCTCCTGCAGTTTGATTGGAAGTGGAACGCGTTATAATATTTGTCTAGACATAAATGCAAACACTGACTTCCGATTCGAGTGTCCAATATGCAAGCTGCATAAATACATAACTTTGATATAAATGTGTATTTATTTGGAATAATAAGTGATTTTTGGATAGTTGTTGAAGTTATTATTGTTATTGTGGTTCCGTTATTATTATAAAAAGAAATATCCTTGGAGACTTATACTTTATTTACTTTGTCGGATTTTTTAAGACTTAGATATTTCTTATTTGGTTTTATATTTGGAAAATCGGGATATAAAAATTGAATATATACATAATTCATATTTAGGTAGTCCCTACGGATCTTAGCAGATATATTATTTATTTTAGATGAGATAACTTTAAACCAAAATCAATATTTTTCAATACTTGGTAAACCTAAAATCTTAAGCGAGTTCTTCAAAGGTCATTACATCCCAGAAGTTCTCATTGTGAATGCTCCCTTATTCAAAAGAAGATTCCTTCTGCTGACGGTGTTAATTTAATTCGGTGTCATAACTCAATCGCAGGATAATTCGCAGCAGGGTATATCCATACCGGGTAGAATCGAAGCGCACCCACCGATTCGCCATAAGTCTATGTTCCAACAACCAAACCCGGGAATTGAGAACTGAGAACTCAGAGCGGTGAACTGAGAACTGGGAACTGCGGACTGACTGAGGAGAATCGAAACCGGCTTTATTAAGGTAAACAAGGACCAACGCTCGCTGTTTATGTTTGTCTTTGCATCACTGTCAGTGCACTGAGTACTGACTTTGACACGTTTTCTGACTTAATTTTAGTTTATTGCTTTTCATGTGAGCGTTGTGGGATTTCAGCTCGGATAGCTGGATCGCTCGATGCCTGGATGGATATACTCGTAACTCGTAACTGTGTGCACTGCGTATCTGCTGAGGAGGAGGACGTCGTCAACCGGCGGCCAAACAAAAACCAAGTGACACGTGTTGCGGATGAGGACCATCCGCCGTCCGCCGAAATGCACAGCAGCGTCTAAACGCTGTGTAACTTTTGTAGTCCTCGGTTGACTTTTCCGGGTGGCCATTCCAGCCCGGGGATCTTCGAACGTGAAATTGAGTCAGCCTCCGGTTGAATTTAGGGGTGTTTGCGGGGTTTCCAGGGGGGCGGTTTGTCCAAACTCAACGCTTTCTGTTTACCATTCTCACGCATGTGACTTCCAAATGACGGATTGAAGTAGGCAAATATTTGCCCAAGAGCGCTGGTTACCGGTGCCCTTATTAGATAACGATGATTACCGCCAGTTCGCGCACGCGTTCGAATATTGCCCGGCGACCCAGCGACTATTGCTCGGCGATAATGTTAATTATTTCTGTAATATATTCATGGATTTGTTTTTAACTCGAACAGAGACATTTGGACGCAGCACGTGGCGCGTTTTGGCATTGCGATAAGGTGGAATACAAATAAAAACGATACCAAGTTGATAACTTCACCAAAGTTGCTTTCCTGTTCAAGCAACCCTTCGCCATGTTGATGGCTCAATAAAGTTTTAATTAAATAATGAGCAGGAAACAATTAATTGCTAAAGTTTCCTTATTTATTTCTCTTCAAATTTGTTAAAAATTTTATATAACAATAATAACTATTCATTATTAACTGAGAATTTAATAATACATAAAATTAATTATTTTTTAAAATAAAGATGGTCAATTAAACCCTGTGAAAAATATAAATACTGTTTGAATTCATCACCATTTAACACTAATATTTTTCACTACCATAGATGGATAAAGAAAAAGATAATTTGTTTTAAATTGATTTGAAAATACAGCTGGTAAATTTAAATAAAAAATGTTCCTTGTTTAATTACTGCTTATGGTATGCATCTTCATTTTAAGCTTTTCATAAGCAGACTTATATATTTTACACATCAGTCGAACAAGCATGAAATGCACATGTAAATACGAGGGCAAATAAAGAGCGAACAAGGACTCTCTAGAGCTTGTGGCAACAGACAGGTTTCATTAAATTAATTAGCGTCCCTTTCGCAAATACTGCCAGCTGCACAGCAACTCAACTCACTCGTCCATCCGACCTTTCCGAGTTTTGAGTTTTGAATACGGAACGCTATGACACGGGAGCCACTTGATTTCACGGCGCTCTCAGACGTAAAATTATGTTTTCAGTTAAAACTCAAGACTTATGTAAACACTCGTCCAGGCTCGGGTTGTACGCTATTTCAACTTAATGAATATTTGTGCCTGTAACTGCTGGCAAATAGAGCTAGTTTATTGGATGGTGGGTATCTCTTTGATCCTTCATATGTAGAAAAATGTATCTACATATTTTTACATGTAATATTTTACATACTAATTACTTGCTTTAATTAGATTGGTTGCATCTTGATAAGAACATTTTTAGAACAAATAGCAGTCGCATTTAAATTTATTAGAAAAATTGAATATATTTTATGTATGTTTTATACCAGCAAATAAAATGTAATACACACACTATAATTGTTCGAAAAAAAAGATTTTTGTGCTCGTTTCTAATATAAATTAATGCAACTTATGATTCTGCGCCTTTCGGATGGCAAAGTATCTTTTTAACGACACGAACGGAGGATGTTTAATGTGTGTTTACAAAGGGCCACCCATAGAAGCATCCAGCAGGAACAGCATTGTGTGGCACAGCCATTGGGCAGATACTTATCTGGCAATATATTAAGACGGGGTTCCTCCTCGGGCATCCGCAGGCATCCATTCGGTACGCATCCGGTTGGTGACACTTACCCTTCGTTACCGTAATTAATTTCACTTTCAAGCCCCCGGTCCGCTTGTAAATATTCTCGCCCAGACGAATTGCGACACGTGTATCAGAAGCCGGATTTAAACACGCCGAGCGATCCGATGCCACATTCTATAGAGTATAGTATGTATGTCCCACCCTTCGAAATCTTTCGGGCGGTTCCATACTGCGAGTTAATTCGTTCGATGTGGTTATGAATTAGGCACAACTCATCATTTGCAGGATCGGACGACGTTCGACGGTGGGGGGAGGTCCTTCCCTTCCTCCCTTTGGCCTTCGGAAATGCCCAGCAGACACACGATGATTGTGTTAACACCCCACTGCCACCCACTTCCACAACCTTGGAAGGCTAGTTGCCTCGGGCCGCAACGGTAACAATATGGCAACCGGCACGTGTTTTAGGGCTCTCCAGCAGCGCTATTCATAACTCGATGCGCCGAACTTGAAACTGGCACCTCGAACCCTTTTAACGCATCCTCATCCGCATCCGAGCTGGGAACTCAGAAAATTCGGGGGATGGGAACAATAATATTTGATTTAATGTTCGTATACCTTCCAAACTGCCCGGCCAGAATATTAAGCAGAGTTTACGGCCCATCCTTTCTCGTATTTTGCAATAAATAATAATAAAGTCGCTTTAAATGCTAAGAATTTTGAGCGCAAAAGATTAACATTTTAATATTAAGGGTGATTTTATAAAAATCTTTTAAAAACCCTTCAAGGTATGCAATAAAATTTAAAATTCACCCCTAAGTCTAATAAAATCAGTTTCAGTTTGAAAGTCAAGTAACATAAGTCTTTGGGTGTTTAAATTCTGGCAACAAAATGTATCAATGTTTAAATTTAATTATCTTATTTTTATTACCCGAAGGCATAATTCTGATTTAATTCTAAATATTCATAAATGCATGGGTTAAAAATTACTAAAAAAAAACGCATTATTATTTCTAACTTATATGCAAACAATGTTTATGTTATTTTTCTTGCTAAACCAATTTTGTTTTTATTTGCTGTGTTTTCTTTGTTGTTGTATCAAGTGTTCGACTAAGACCCAAAAAACTCGTCGGTTTCCTTTCAGATTTGGGCTCTGCGTGAAAAATGTTTTAATAAGGCAAACAAAAGACCGCAGCATAAACATAATAATTATTTATTGTTTCTGCAATTGTAATAGGCTGCGCTGGATGGATCCGATTGAAATCCGCCAGCGATTCAGTATCGTGCAGAGCAGGGAAACCGAAGTCCAAGTTCCGATGGCACAGCGGGCGCTAGTTGACTGTTTTTTTTTTTTTTCGATACTGGACTGTGGATTCTCTGGGTTTTCAGCTCGGCGCATCCTCATCCCCATTCCCATCCTCATGCTCATCCGCATCCACATCCACATCGGAGATCTGGTCCGCGAACATAACACAATGCTCTTTGCTCTCGGCTTGCTTATTTGTGAACTTGTTTATTTGCGGCGATCGGGCGGGCTAATCTACAGCGAATGCTGCCAGTTTGTCGTTGTCTTATTTCCCTGTCATTGCGGGTATCGACTTGGTTGCCTTTGGATTGTTTCGCAAGAACAAGTCCAAACAGCCAAACAGCCATCCAAACATTCAAACAATGGTCCTGACAAGAGGGTTGCATCTTGCATCTCGCTTCCAGCTCTTGGCTTCTCGCCGAGGGCATTAGTTCGCATCTCGGCCAGCGGACTCCGACCCCCTGGGCAGTGGAAGCCACAGCCACATCCTCCTCCTTTGCTTGACTTGCCCAGATACATGCTTCCTGCAGATAGGGCTTTTTTGACGAAGTACTAAATTGCTGCGACTTACTCTGCCAACACTCGTAAAAATTTAAGTAAAGAGATTGGAAATAATCCAAAGGATATCCAAGTTATTATTCCTCTAGAAATTAAGAATATAAACTTACATAAAGTAGAAAATAGAAAGTAGTAGATAAAGTAGAAAATATTCATTATTAATGTTTAATAAAAAAGTTATTCCTGTTTCCATTTAAGTAACCATAAGTGAGTGAAAAAGTGGAAGTCATATTATTATTTGTTTATTTTTGATAAATAATGTTAGAAGGTTACCATTCACCATTAAGCATTTCAATTATATTTTAATAGATCCTGTGATGTTTATAAGTATTTTCTGTCATGAAAGTAATCATTTAATTAGGTTAAAAATACTTTAATTTTCTTCAAGTGCACACTGCCTGCTGATACTGATGAGCAATGCATTCACGCGTTGGTTAACAAAGTGCGAAATACTTCCTTTTCTGCTCAGAAACGTGAAGAGGAACTGTGGAATAAATAAATAAATTGCAATATGGGGATCAACAATCGGGCAGAACGCCATTCTCCGCGTGACAGTTTACACTCGCTTACAGGCGACCGCTTTCCATGATCTGAATGGAAAGTGATTTCTAAAGACCACTTATGGTGCATGCGTGCAAGCATGAAATGCAATAACGCTTGTAAGAGTCAATATTTTGGGTTCCCGACCACCAGGATAGTCCTTCAGTCCTTCACAATCGGAGACAACTGCCACACATGTTTCCTGAATGACCCGGAGAATTATTGCCAACTCATTTTCGACGGCTCGTTCTTTTTTTTTATCATTACTGTTTGTGGCAAACAAACAGCCTTTTGAAATAATGTAAAAGATGTAACAAATACTTTTGTCCCATTTTACTTTCTCTGGGTGTCCGTTTGAAATCACTTCAAGTGTCACGTATCGATGTAAGTAGGTAGTCTGGTACCCCATATAAGAAAAATGCTCTCTTTTGAACATTTTGGGAAAGTGTCAATTGTATTCATTACTTTGCAGTGCACAGAAAGGCTTTTTAGTTCTCCAAGGAACAATTACTTTCTTGACTTTATAATCATAATCTTAGGGGTGAACATGTAGAGATTGTATTGCCTTATTTTCACTTCAATAGGTAAAATAAATTGCAGAAAAAATATGTTATTCAAAAATTATAAGAAAACTATTTTATAGTCATAAAAATATTTAAAAGATTTTAAAGAACAATTACAAAAGTTTTACTGTTTGTTGATTTATTTATTGATACTATTAAGTGGTTAAAACTTAAAAATAAACATAAAATGGTGTTTAAAAGCTCAATACAATTATAAATTTGAATCCAAGCCATTAAAATAGCTTTAAACTTGATTTTTCAGTGGGAGTGCAGTACGCACCATTCGAAAGTCCATCGACTTATTTTGTGGCACTTGGAAGCGGCCTTCAAGGCAGCGCCTAAACCAACAAACAAATAAGAAATATGCAAATTCTGGTGTATTCCACAATGGACTAACCGTTTAAGTAATTGGATCTCCATTTGGCTCTGTTTACATTTTCGGCACCAGCATCGCTTCGCCACTTTGCCATGGAAACACAAAGGAGAAGCCGGAGTCAAATTCGGATTCGTATTCGGATCGAAATCCCGCTCGCCGCTCACTTCGGCATGTCCTGCGACACCGCAATTGAACATTTGGCTGCCACATTAAGTGTCCGCACAGTTTCCACCCCGGAAAACCGGGGAAAACCGGGGAGAAATGGAAACGGCGGATGTGTGGGCGTTGCCTTGCAATCCAATTTTCGGATTTGATTTCATTTATATGTAGCCGAAGGATTAGAGTAGGCGAAGAGGACTTCGAAAAGGCCAACTAGACAATTTCATTTGTCGTCGTGTGCTTTAAAGGGGATTTTCTTCTCGCTGGAAATTGATGATGCTTTCTCATTACATTTACATTATATTACGCACTTGGTAGCCCCCGTCCCCGTCCCTTCATTCACCACTCTAAATATACACAAATGTTCGCTTATGCTCCGCCAGTCTTCCGCTGAAAATGCGAACATGTGGTTCTGACAAATACACGTCTTTCCTCACTTAGATCGGGCTTACTTAACAAGTGTTTCTACTTTATTCCGCACTTCATACTTTCCCAACTATTGCGAACCGAAGGGATACGGATGCAGATACAGTCGGGAAGTTTGGACAGACCTTGGGGATTCGGGAGTGACGCGTGTCACCTGCGGAATCGGAGTTCTAATGTTAACATGTCCGTCAAATGTTAATTGCCACATAAAGGTTTGTCACTCATGATTGTACGATACGAAAGTCGGGTGTAGGAACAACTTTTACAGCTGCCATAAAACTCTGTTTGTGATGTTGGGATTCACAATTATCAAGTTCTGAAAAGCAAATGCTTTTCCATCACAATCCTAAGATTATTTAAGAACTATTTGCACAATGAAACAGAATTTAAATAGTATATTTACTAAATAAAATAAAATGTATAAATATTAAAAATATATTTCATGGTAAAAATACCATTTATAAATGTTATTTTTGTAAAATATTATAATAAAGAATTTTTCTGTTAGGTAAACGAATTTTAAAATTAAACATGTGTAAGTGACTTGCAAAAGGATCCGTCATAAAGTTGCAAAAATATGTTTTCAAGGCTCTGAATAGATCGATAAAATTGAAACCTTCACAAAACCATTGTCCATTTTATGGCGAAACATAAGTAACAATAAGAAGAACACTTTCCACCGAAGAAAGGGAGCATTCACTTATTGTGGCCGAAGGTTTTCCTTAAGAGCTCAGGATTTACACATGAGGCGTTACACACACGTCCATATGCGAAACGATATAAGTATATATCCGTATATATATATTTATGTGTCTGAGTGGTTGTTGGGATTTTACACAACAATGCTCCTTTTAACTTCTCATTGAATTCCGTGAAGCATGGAAAATTTTAAACAGGATTGACTTTTTATTCGGGCGTGTGTGTGCGGATTTTTGATGTGCTTATTAGTCCACGGTGGTGATATCCTTGCCGGCTTGCCGAAGATTAGGTCAATCACACCTTTTTCAGGCGTCCTGCAGACGGTCAAAGAGGATTTCGAGTTGACATATTGGCCAGAATAAATAACCGGAACTTGAGCCTTGAGCTTTGTGGGGCCACCGCAAAAAACATTTGCTAATGTACGGAATTTCGCATTGCTTTTAATGTTCGGCTGTAAACGAGAACGATGTTCGGGAAAAGCCCTGCGACACTTTAATTCAGCCATTTGATACGCCTTAGAATGTAGTACATAATATAAATAAAGTGAATCGCCACTCCCGGATTTATCTGGCAAGCAATTGTTGGTGAAACCAATGGATTTCCGTCGACGGTCGAAAGTATTAAAAATGCAAATCATGGCGGGCGAAACAAGCGACCTTAGAACCGCCAACTGGGCCCATCTCCATTATCCATTATCCTTACTTTCCCCCAGATCCAGATCCAGATCCAGAAACAGAACAGAAAGGGGGAAGGCGAACATAGGCGGATGCTCATTTCCCAATTAAGTGTCCGCGTTTCGCGATTTCTTCGCCGACTGTCTATCCCATTTGGCGGCGGCCATTTCGAGTTTCTCGAGTTAATGCGATAAATTTGCATATTTTGATTGTGTTGCGGTCAACAATGGGTTGCTCTGTGAATTAATGGGATTTTACAAGCTTATGCAAAATCCGACAAATATTTTACAATTTTAATTAAATTATGCCGGGCTTCTTCGCGGCGTTTAATCCAAATGACAGTGGGTCCTGGCGGCCAGTCAGTTGTGAGTGTCAACAGTGGCTAGGAGAGGGCATTAAAACATCGTTTCGGCCGCCCCACGTAAAATGCGCTCCTGGCCACGCCTCCCGCATCATTGGAAAAACCACATCAAGGCCGGCGAAAATTCAATTTCCATATGGAAATTGCATCTGTAGCGCGGTAACCGCCCGCCATCGAGCGTTTTAATGAGCCTTCAGCCGTCCGCTGAAAATGTGAGTATTATGAACCCAAAAGCCCCGCGGTCATGTGTGCATGTGCATCTAGAGATGCTAAGTTGGCATTTTTCCAGATAGTTGCATCCACTTTTTGGAATAAGTTTGGATTTAACCAGGGTTTCAAGGGTTGGATTCGAATTCGATTTCCCCTTTTAATCTTTTAAGATTTAAATCTTCAGTAATCATTTTAACTATTACATTAACATTAATTTAAAGTTAGGAAAAGTGTTGATACTTACTTGACAACTAACACGATTAATAAAAGTCAAGTACCAGTTAATTTTGGGGAGTGTTAAAGATTAAATTATTTTTATATAATAGTTCAAAAATACTTTTTAGGCATTGTTCAACATTTGTTAATCATATACAAAAAATGTTTCTTTTGATGACAATCCAGAATGCTTAAAATGTTGATAAACAAATTTGAATCTTGCCTTTAAACCTTTTGAAACATTTTAGTTAGCATTATATATTTTTTCAAAGCTTCGGAAAGTCTGGCTATTTGCTGGTTTTTTCCTCATCACTGATTTGCATCACAGGCTCCACCCACCGCACTCCAACCCGCACCACAATCGCAGTACACCTGTCGGTGGTGCAGGACTCTCTCGCTAGGCTGGGAGTATTTGCGGCAACGTCAACACATGTTTTGTATTATCCCCGGGCGGTGGACTCCGCCAGTCGCAAAGTGGCCCGCACCCAGTCTTTTTTTGAATGCCCCGAGGCAACCGAGGATGTAACATCATTGGGTTGCGGCCATAACAATGCGACTGTGAATGTGTCACAGGGCGCCGAATTTGGTTACCGTCTGCTGGAGATTCCACTGGATTCTGCTGTGTTTCTGCCACAGCAGAGAGTACAGACTTCCGGCCAACTATAGAAGCAAGTAGTAGTTGGTTGGCCGAAAAGGGATTATCTGACGTCACGTGCACCCGCCTAATCGAACCGCACAAATGTACTAATTAGCTAGGAAAACGTATTTTCCAGCATAAACACACAAATTTGCAAAAACAGCAACCGGCTGAAGGGCATGGCTTGCATAATAAGCTACAAATTTCGGACCAACTAGCACGTGCCGACAGAATTTGGACACGTTTTCGGCGCAAGTACCCAAATTATTCAGGAGTTGTGTTTGGCCTAATATTTGTAATGCACATTAGTGTTTTTATTATTTTACACAGCATTAATTTGACAGAATGCGAATAATGTTTTCTTTTTATGTTTGCCTTTTTGTTTTTTTTTTATTTACGGTAAGCCCAAAAATGTAGATTCTAATGTTTACATGATAAAACTTCTGCTTGAAATGTAGGCAAATTAAATTTCTTTATTTTTATACGCTGGCAGAGGGTATTATAATTTCAGTTAGAAGTTTGTAACGCAGTGAAGGAGAATTTATGGAACTAAATTATATAATCAATGTTATTTTTATTATAAGATGTAATTTTTAGGATATAAAAAAAAATTAGGATAATGGCCGGAAACCAGCCCATAACTTTTCTAAATAATGTCCGATTTTGGATTAGTGTACCTTAAAATGGTTTTGACACAGTCCCCTAAGTACTGTATCCTTAGTTTGGTTTCGATTTTTGGATCGGTTTTTTTCACATATGAGTTATATGAACAATCGTCGAAAATATAGAAAGTTTATTGAAAAATAGTCTTAGCTTCGATGTTTTATTGTAAATATTTTTTTCCAAATATTTGCATCTTTAAGTTTATTACTCATATTTTTAGTTTAAAAAGTTTATCAGTAACGTATCTGTTACCTAGTAGTTAATTTTTCCATAACAACTCTAATCGATTTATAAATATGTAGTTACTTTTACATTTTTTGTATGTTAATGTAAAATTAAACAAGAATAGCGAATAAATGATGGATGTGGCAAAAACCAAAATCAACCCCTTAAAATGTCAGATGCGCAGAACATCGAAAAAAATGTTGTGTCACTTATTTGCAGGGTAGAAAGGTATAGGTGTGATTTTAGTACGCAGAATCTGTTAAGGTCGTACTTCATAATGTCTTTCTTATTTTTCTCCTATTAGGCATCATAAATTTAATTATTGTGTCCACCTTTAAATTACTGCTTTCAAATATTTCCTTTTAAATGACTTCAAAAATTAAAAAAAAGAAACTAAGATAATTACTGAAATATTTTTAATCTTTACGAGGTACTCCTTAGTCGATTAATTATAATTTCATTCATTTTCGAGGGCATGCACGTAAACATATTGTGTGTTAGAATGAAGCCGTTTGTACGTCAGCTTATGCGAGTTGCCAATTCATGCGTGTGCATTGAGAGGCATGCTTGGGTAATCAGTCAAATTATAATTTTGATTATCCCCGGCAGCGTCGAAAGGTCACGAAGTCCCTGTCCAACCGAGCATAATCATACCTGTACCGACAACTACAGGAGACCCTGAACAATGGCTTTGTAAAACCACAACGACAAGAAGTGGGAATCCCAACTCTGAGTGTCTCGACTATAAAACTCCTTGTACGCTTGTCTCTCTAGACTTTATTCCTTTTTTTGTTTGACCATTATAGGCACAATAAAAAAAGTACCATTAAGTTTTATTTAATGTCAATCAAATGACACCTAAACATAAAGTGAAGAGCAAGGGCTTTGCTACCCCTTATTTGTGTAACAAAACTGCTGGGAATGCAATAAAGAGAATATTTCACACCAAAATATTTCCTTGCGCAATAAACTTGACCGAATATTGTCGCCAGGTTTGCCAAGGAATTATGTACATTACTTATAACCCGACGTCTTGACAATTAATTAAGTCTCCGGGATTAGGGAACGCATGTCATAAATAATGACGAATCCAGGCGTTCGTTAATATAAATGTAATGAAGCTGTTCCTCCAAGGGTTACTTAGTTCACTTCGTTCGGGGAAATGCGAAGGAAGAAAAATGCTGACAGTAAATATTTTGACTCCAAATGCGTTTCCCTGTCCCGGGAAGGCAAACAGAATAAGACAAACAGACTCGTTTTCATTCGGATTCTCTGGCATTCGATTCGATTGCGAGTTTCATCCCTCGAAAGGTCCTAATGATACCACTTCGAATAACATCATGGCCAGATTAGGGGTTTCCGTTCCCAAAGCGAGTAGACAATGCTCGAAATTAAATGACAGCGAAAAGGTCATCCCATTCAATCGAATCTGGCCGGACAGCTTGCTATTTATTTATTATGATAGTGCGAATGAAGAGAAACTGATGGCCACAGCCCGATGGTGAATGGAGATGTGGCACTGAAGCGGGAAATGGGTTCAATACGATGCCAATCTTGGAGTCGGACAATATGCCAAAGTGATAAATGGCCCGAGCATTGTGTGCCCCAGAAAATATAGAAAACCCATGTTGGCAAGGACACCGCACTTTGGACCACCAGTGTCCTGCTGAATTCAGCCTTCTGCCTTCTGCTCGTCGCCCATTGTCGCAGAGGATATTGTGGCGTTTTTCGGCAGGAAGACCAGGATTTAGTGCCGGGACCACAGTGCTGGTTGCCAATCAGGACAGGATGTGCTCCTCAGCCGGCCACGGGTGGTCCATCACGGCCAGTTCCTGGCGACAAATGACAAATGTATTTATTTTCCTCTCTTCTCGGGTTATAAGAACATGAATTAAAAACTCCACAGCGTGTCCCCCATCTTCCATTTGTTCGGATACATTTCATTATGTTTGTTTTGGGCATTTATGAACCAGGCTTTATTTAGTAAAACAAACGGCTGGCCACAGAATTGTCCGTGAAATTTTATGAACCTCTAATAAATGACAGCACTTTGGTGGTCAAACTGATGACCATACCTACATATATTCTAAATTAAAGGGTAATGATTTCATTAACACTGCATTTGAGTATTTGAAGGTCAAGGGTAATCAGTTTGATTGATGGGAAATGGAAAAGTGAGAGTAGTTTAATCAAACATTTCACATGCTGGTATTATTTCAATATTTTCTGTTTGATTTTGTTATTATTTGAAGTTGCTGCTAAAATTATCTATCTCTTTAAAATGTTAATAAGTGTATGTGAAAATAAAACTCGATTTTAATCAAATCATGTGGAAACCCACAGCCTGGACCATGAAATTCAATTAGCCACTAATAAGGGTCTCCACATTAGTGGTCAAGCTGATGACCAACTCATGAGAGATGAATATATATTTCTCCTCCACGCTTCGCAGCCTTCAAAAAAGGGTAACGACTTTATTAACCCTCCATTAACGTCCATGAAAAGTGAAAATTTGGAAGGTGATTGAGGGACCTGGAAAATATGGCCTAACCCTTTTCCTTGAGGGGTGGTTATTATTCAGACATATTAACATTGTACTTTTAAAATGTATCCGACGCCTGTTGCCAGCGAATGGATGCTATAAATTTAGAGCAGCCGGCGACAATTTTAAAACGAATTTCAAAGTTTTATTGCAGTAAACGCGACGAGTGCTGGTGACGTGGGTGGCCCATTTAACCCTTAAAATATATTTATCTGACACATTATTAAAACATAAAGAGCGTCAATAATCATTACAGTTTTAAGCCATTTATTTCTGGGCCTCCACTTGCGGGCCTTCTCGCTTGTCGACATTGTTCACTTCGTTGTTTGCTGTTTCAGTCGCCGTTTTCTGTTTTTCTGTCGACGACACGACAATGTTTGGATGTTTGAATGTTTGGCGTTTGCCAGTTTGCCAGTTTGGCTCTTTGGCTGTTTGGCTCTTTGGCTGTTTGGCTCTTTTGAGGGGCGTGTTCCGTAGATTTCCCTGACGCAGGCAGCGGATGGCGGTTGTCTGAACATTTTACACAATGTAGCAGATTGTTTCGCTTCGACATTTCCCCGAAAGCGTGGCTACAACGATCCAAACAATCCTTTACACATTTGCACAAGTGTATGCGTTTAATACTTTATACACTTGAAAAAAGAATACAGAATTCAGAATATAACATAATCAAAAAAAAAATATTTAAATTTAAAACCAAAAACATTTAAAAACACAATTTTGTTCCGTATTTTTAACATAAAAGACAGCTCAAAAGGGTTTGCACGCACAAAACTAAAAGTAAATATGTATTTAAATTTAAAAATGAAAATTTATATTTGTTCGGTAAATATCGTAAATATTTCTTAAATAAAAAAAATTTGTTTATTGTATTTTGCTATGTAATTAATGTAATTTTTAATGTATAATGTATTACCAATGCGAATAATTAAAAACATTAAAAATTCATAAATTTCACATGAAAGGGTTTTAGCATTTTAAGACTTAAACATTTGAAGCATTACAATATTTTAGGTTTCCCAGACTTTGAAATTTTTCTCCGTGTAGACCTAAGTTCGTTTCCAGTTCCTTTTGAAATCATAGAGGCATAACTGTGGGGTTAAGAAGCTGCCGCCGCCCAACCACTGTTTTCGCAATCAATGTAGAACAGTGTTAAAACTTTACAACAGCGCCGGAGAGAAAGGGGAATAAAATTGATTGTGACAGCAGCACGTGCTACAAATGGCCTCGGCCCAGCATAATCAAAGTAATCATAAGTGCCTTTCTCGGGAACCTGGGTCTCCACTCATACATACATATCATATATGTATGTATGCAGTAATTCGATGGGGTTGTGTGAACCCATTCACACAAAGCGCATTATTGATCATCATCGTCATCCCGTGTATATAGCACTTTAGAATTCCGAACATGTTCTTTTGCGTTTACCGCACTTTAACACCTTAACCTCATCACAAATTCAATACTCGGTGCGTAATTCCTGCAGGAAGCAATAATATTACTCCTGTAAGACGTCCCATATTTTATTCCAACCTGATAGCATTATTATTATTCGGCCAAATTGAGGTATTCCGAAACGGTATAAAAAGTATAAATAATTTGAGAGGGGAGCCGCGTACGAGGCGCGTTTGCAAAAATGCTTGGGAAAAATGTGTTCCGAGAAAATGTACCGGAATTCGGTGTAAAGCAGCCAGAAATCCAAATCCGCTGGTCAGCAATCTCCGATTACGGCGACAGCGAACGGACCGAGTCCAGACTGGAAACCAGACACGTCCTATAGGCTACACTCCCATCCAGGTGAGCGGGTAGTGCTGAGCGGTACAGGTGAGGGGTAGGCGGTACAGGTGAGCGGTACGCGGTAAGCGGTAAGCAACGACAACAGCGGTGTTGACATTACGCTATCAATTTGAGTGCTCAGCGAAAACTCATGCCGCATGTTATATATATTTTTTTTTGGACAGGCTGTGATTTGTGTTTCTTTTGCCGGTCAAAGTTTTTTCTGACCATGCTTAGGTTTTTTTTAAGTATAGAATGTGTAGAACATAATATACCACGTGTTTTAACATAATTTTTATTAACCATTCTTGAAAAGGATCAATAGCCTCAGATAGTATTTAAAAAATAAGTTTACAAAAGAACCAAGAGGTAATTTTAAAAAAAAATTAAAAAGTAATTATATCAAGTATTCTTTTTATCAAGAAGTAAATCCATTCAGTAAACGCAGTTGCACTTAATAAAGTTTTAAGAAAAACCAGATACCATTAGAATTAAATAGGATCATTTTTCTTTATTAAAGAGACAAGCCCAGATTGTCAAATCAAGATACAGATACCTAATGGGCCGTATTTTTTTGCCAACAAGCATTAACAAGCCATTCTGTCAGATGCTCATATTTATACCAATTCATTTGGCGGAACCCGTTTATAATTTAAAACAATGGAATTCATATACATTTGTACAAGTTGTACTTTGGTGGAAGACAATAAATATTCTCATGCGTTCGACTTTCGTTGTTTCTACTCGTGTTTTATTGTTCATATATGTTGTTTTTTTCTCGTCCCGCCAGCGACATCGTTATTATGAGTATGAGTATGAGCATAGTATGAGGAGGCTTAAGAGGACCGGACCGAACCGAAAGTAACATAAATTAATAAATCTTAAGTGAATGGGCGCAGAGGAGCACTGCTGAACAGTATTGGGGAAAATGTGGAGCGCGGACCGTCAAAAATTACTCCCCGACAGGCAGTGATGTTCAATCGATGATGGACCGAAGTCGGGATGTCCAAGTCCAATGTTTGCCTCTTTGGACAGTTGGCGGTAATCTAGTTCTTTGACAAGGGACATGGGCACAGGTCCAAACATCCCGATCCGAAGATCCGAAGATGCAGGCAGTTCGATGGACCAAGGATTCCACGCTCGAAAGCGATCAATTAGTGCGCCTGACTTGACTTCATTTCAAATGTAAAGCACGTACCGCCTGTGTGTTCCGACAGTCGAACGTTCATATAATATTTTTGTGGGACTCCTCCTTGGACATCGGGGAATATGAATTCATCATAATTCGCAGTCGTAAAAACAACTGGTTTTTCTGGCGATCAACATTTTTGGCCTTCATAAATATAAAGTCATCAAATATATGACAGTTTTATGTTCATTTCGATGCGGTAAATGTTTTTGGCGACAAAAGACATGATTCTCAAATTATTAATGGTCATATACTGTTGATTTTGTCTTGCCCTTGTTGGATGGACCACTTCGAACAATTCGGGAACCCTCCGATTAACGAGAGATATTTATAAAGCCAAAACGGCTGTGTGCGCATAATAATAATTAAAAAGCTTGAGTTTCATCCAATTGAGATGATGGTACTCCCGCCCTGAAATGATGGGCGGATTGAGTTACAAAATATTTGATTATCTCTTTGTGGAATCGTTTCGGGCTGCAATAGTGACGAGCTTGTTTAAACATTTTAATTATACGCCTAATTTATGTGGAATAAATTAGTGGTCTGCCGCAGTCGGTCGATCTCCTCCTGTGCTCACAACTCTCTGTAGACTCCACAACTCCGAAACTTCAAACCTAAAACTACCCATTTCCAACTGTGTGCCTCGACACAGGTCTTTAACACACAGGGACGCTCTGTTTTTTTACGGCCCAGTCATCTAATGGGCGCCCCTTGTGTTCCAGTGCGCTCAATAATTTTCCCCAATTCCAGCTGTCAGTCGAGGTGTCAAATCGCAGCTACTCATGCTGTGCTGTGCTCCTCGCAGACTCGCAGATCGTCCCGCCAATCGGGTAATTTAAATTAAGCATCTGACGCACACCTCTCCGGATCTGCGGTTCCCCCTCCTGATTCCCCTCCTAAAATATATCCACAGAAAACTCCGATCCGAGAACGACAATGCGATGATATGGGTATGGTATATTGGTATAGGTATGGGTATGCATCCACTTAGCGAGGCCAAGGAGGATGCCTTCTGTGGTGATACTGATTAAGATCATCCACATCAACAGAACCATCGTGTTCATGTGGCGCGATCACGCTGACAACAGCTCAAATCCCCATGAGGAACTTGTTGCCGCATGTACCACTTATTCGAGCGTTAAACAATTTGCTATCCCAACTATCGCGTCCATGTGCTCCTCCAAAGTGTTCCGCCGAACATGGCCTAATCAAACGTGCTGTGGCCAGAAGAGGTGTCTTTCAATTAACTTAAGTATACAGCGATCAGCGAGAGTTCATTATTTAACACTGGCAGAGCGGCACAATTGTATATATTAGAAAGTCACTGAAATTGAGTTAGCTTAACGAGATATTAGAAATAAATAGTATGGAAAATAATTATTATTTACTTGTAATTTTAATCGTTTGTATTATGGTGATATTAGATTAAGAATTAAAGTCTTTAGACTTACCTATAAAAATATATAATATGTTTATATAAATACTGAATCATTTTAAGAATCTAATTTAAATCTCAATTATTATATTTATATGAATATTATTATATTTAATTATTGCGATCTTAGAACTATAAAGTAACATTTGAAATTATAAAATGTGCAATTGTGAATGACATTTCTAAACGGAAATGAAATGCAAAGTGCTAACTCAACCAGAAGAAGGGTCACGATGGGCTGTCACCACATAGGACTCAAATTTAATTGGGATGAAACGAACTCGATGGTGGTGCTCGATAATTTACAACTTTTCAATTTGAACATTCGTCGGGGCATTATACTCTCGTACACAACAATGATTGGTTGCCGCTTAATTTTTCGCATTGGTTGGAGGTTTTAGAGGCTTGGAGGTTTGGAGGAGCAGCTCCAAGCGGTGGAGACAAGCTGACGCAATCACGACATGCAATAAGGAACATCCGAATTGTGGTATCTGCGACAGCGATCTCGCTTGCCATTGAAATGTGGCAGTCGTTGAATGAACCTGGCCTGGACTCGTTGCTAGCACCACTGGCAGTACGAGTACGAGTGCCATCAGCACCACGATCACCATCACCATCAGCACCACCGCCAACTGAGCCACCGAGGCACTCCACCCACATGCGAGTAAACAAGAGCTCATGTTGTTCAGACGATCAGGCGATCAGGCCTCCTTGCGGATCACCTTCTCCTTCTCCTCCTCCGAGGAGTTGCTCACTGAATCCCAGTTACACTTCCCCGTGGAGGCGGTACTGTGGGAGCTGTTTGTCAAATTCCTGACAAAATGCAGTGCTGCAGATTGCTTACAGTGGGAAAAAATCAAATTTTTTAGTTAGTAAAAAAAAAACACACAACAGTTTGATTGCAACTTGTTTGTATTATTTTTTACAATATGTTGTTGGTAAATAATTGTTTTATCATAAGGTTTTTACTATTATAAGTACAATTATATAATTTATATATTTACAAAAAATTAATAGATATTCTACACAAATGAAAAAATGATCCTCAGGGAAATTTTGTTTGATGATTTTAATTTAGTTTAAATATCAATCGATTTCAAAAATCCATTAATTATTTAAAATAAATTACACTAGAAAATTTTCTATGTTTTTTAATTATTTTTCGGCCTCTTTGTTTACCTTATATTTAAATGACTTTTCACTCTCCTATATCCCCGTAGTTGTCCAGATATTTTACACTGCAGCTACAGATGTGTGAATGCATCTGAGGTAAATAAGAGCGGACTTGCATATGTCAGGAAACGCTTTGATCTCTTAATTTTCTGCAAAAATACGGTTCAAATCAAAGGGAGGCCGCTGAAGTGTTGGGATACGGCCACGTGTCACAATATTTGTGACAGCATTAACGAAATTATTGTTGAAAGAGTGCATTATAATTACCATCCAGCAGAAAGGTGACACACACACTCGTTCCCCTCGTGTAAAACAAATGGGATTTCCTGATAAAAACTACTTTGTAGTTATGCGCCCACGAAGGAATAAATCATCTCAGCACTTCAGGCTAATTGTTTTTTCGACCTAAAATTAGTTATTCGAACAATTTGGTTGGCTAATTTATTTATCACTCTTCTTTTCTTCCAAAAAACACAAACACACAAATCCACCTTTGATGGAGATGGAAATGGAGATGTTGGCAAATTTAATTTCGAAAAACAATGAACTGTCTTTTGAGAGACTGAGAGACCTGGACATGTTTTTGAGTCGCAGTTCCACATGGTTAAGTACGGAAATGTGGGTTTTACCTTCTTCGCGAAAGCTGCACATCACCTATCGACTGGAAAAAGCCCGAAAAACAACACCGTCTGCACTCGGTTTTTGGTCCCATCATTGTTTTAGGTTCAGGTTCCATCCAGTGTGATCGTTGTCTGCATAATAACATGTTATTATCATTTTATTTGTTTGCCAGCTCAGGTCTCGGATCTCGGCTATCAACATCAACGCCAGAATCTGCAGTCAGATATCGCAGAAAGGTAAAAAGGCAATGTGCTAAGTGCTGGAAACACATGTTCTTATGTTAAGTGTGTCTGCTGAAATTAGCATAATTGTGGATTTCGGTCAGGTTTCAAAAATATTAACATTTCAGGTGAGAGCTGGCAGACACCTATAATTTTAATAAGAGTTCTGCAAATAATATTTATGAACCCCCTTTAATGCAACTACTTTTATGTTCTACTTTTTTCATCAAAATAAGATCTTTCTATATAGTCGTAACCTCCATGACCAGCGTAAGTTTAAACAAATTTAGGTGAACAATAGAAAACACGCTTAAGCTGGCAAAGCATAAAGGCCGTGACTTTTCGAATGTCGACAGTTTCTCAATAAAAACGTGGGTATATATACTCAACCTATTGATCGGGACTTTGAGAATGCTGTAAACCGATTAAAGAAGCGCGGTCCAAATGAAGAGACACAACCAATAACATTGGAATTTCCCTAAGCTGGCTGAGAATAAACAATTTGTTGGGGAAGAAAGTTTGTTTTTGTGATGGAAATTATGCTCAACGCTCTACAATAATTAAATCATTCCGCCTCTGAAAAACTATAAGAAGATACACGATTGATTTAAGCTGACAACTGAAATCCGTTCCAATTTCCAATGGCGATTGAGTTTTAACGGCGCTGACAATATGGATTTGATACTTTCGAGCCAGGCTTTTGTCCGCTGCCACAATGCAACAAAGAGCTGTACGCGTGAATTAATAATCTACTCCATAAAAACAGATGTCAGCTTAAAATTCGGGTGCCGCCTTTGTGTGCTACTGGTTTTTTCCCCATTCAATAGCCCAGATTACGCTACTCGTATTGAGTTGGATCTTAGAAAACGGCCTTCACGGGAGCCAAAGGTTTTTACTTTGACTGCAAGCCAAAACGGAATGCAGTGCTCATAAATAGGTTTGGTTCATATTTGTTCAACAACTAAATTAATAAGATTGTATAACTCGAAGCAGGTTGATCAGCAATTGTATGTTATAAAAAATAAAATATTAAAATAAAAATGTAAAGAAAAAAAAGGGATTCAATTTTTTTGTAGAAATAAGTTAACAAGTAGATAGTAAATGTATAGGAATAGAATTCTATCAGATGGGATTGCATACATATATCATTTAATGTATTTATGTAATAAAAAAAGATTATTTTACTAAAAACGTATTTGGTTATTAATTTAGAACTTTTAAACGTTTAATTTCATGGAATTTCATCCCATCTACACTTAATAAATAGATGTTTATTTAACAATATTTTATCTGCAACCTTTTAAGGAAATTGCACTTCCCCTCGAAGCCAAATCTTACTTAACCACGGATGAGCTCCAGCAAATCGGGCTTCGATAGTCGATAATGGAAGACCATAAATAACTTGTAAGGTTTATTAACCCCTGGCTCAGTCCACTCCAGTCAGCTCAACTCGGCTCACCTCTGGAATATGCCGCCTTTTGTTACCTCCATTCATAAGTTTTCTGCTCACTTTGCTCTTGTTCTGTTTATGTCGGCGAATGCGTTTCCGGTCAGCGACACAGGAAAACACGTTTATAGCAAAATATTGTTTTTGTTTTCGCATTATCGTACACCATCGAAGGCCCTTAAATCACCACATGAGACTGTCTATGATTAACCAATAAAAATAAGACTGTATTTAACTTATGGGAAAGGAAATAAAAAGAACTCATTTCGGTTCTCATTTGTGTTCCAATTTATTAACACCTCTTTGTTTGTGTGTTTTGTATTCTTCGGTTAATTGTTCTAGCTGTTGTTAGCAGTTTTTAGTATTACTTTTTTTTTGTGGCCCTAAGGTATATTCTTTCAGTTATGAACATTGCAGTGATTGGCAGCAAACACAAACCTCATCAAAAACATTTTTTAGTGGAAACTTCAAATTTTTGTCGAGGTTTGTTTATTTTCATTATGGATTTATTTAAAAATCGAAAAAAAAAGAAACTGAAAAGTACTGGTAAGCTGTTCCATAAAAATCAGTCTAGACATCTTGATGGGTAAAGAAAAGTAGGATTGTGATTTTCCTTTAAAAAATCTGCAAGTTTCGCAAACTGTAGTATTGTTTGTGTTTAAAACCTGAAAAGTTAAATCATTTTTTCTCCCATCCTAAAAAGTAAAAAGATCATATTTTTATTTATACCAATAATTGTGGCTTTTGTTTAATGTGTCTCATTATCATTCTTTTATTATAAGTATATACAGTTTTACTAATTTACACTACGCTTAGGGCGCTACATTTACGCGAGCTTACATACTTACAACTTGTGCATAAAGTACAGCAATACATGGATCTCTAGTTTAGGAAATAATTACACGCTTCGAAAATTATGGTACATACGAAGTAAAATAAATTATATTTATAAACGACAGGAACAAATTGGTAACTTAAGACGATAAAAACAATAACAGCTAAATCAATGATTGCTCGTGTACATTTGGCTTGGGTTTGGGCTCTCTCTCTCAGATTGGGAAACTTTTTCTGGGGTTTACAATGGGTATTCTTTAGCAGACTTGGGCTGATATGTTTCGGGTCCTCTAACAACAGGGCCTTTAAAAGTATCCGCTAGCTAAAAACTGAATTCGAACTAAGTACAAAAAGGATACAATTGAAATCTAGGGAAGGGTTAGCTGCCAGGAATTGTGCCTCTATATAATTTAGTGGGTGTTACGGATCTGCCATCGCCATCGGTTATGTTAGTGGTCGGGTATATGTATGTATTCATTGATGTCGCCCTGCTCTATATATCTTCCAATTTACATCCTATAAGCTCTGATTGCATAAGTTGTATGTAATTAAATTAACGTATCTTCAAATGGTTTTTGGATTATCTTCTCCACAAAATTGCACAACGTCTGGGGCAGCGGTTGGGATTTCTTTTATTTTCTCTTATTTTTTCTGTTGTTTTCGAATTTTTTATATTGGTTTTTCGATCTGGTTTTTTGTTTTGGGGGCCCATGCCAAAGGAACCGCTGCGTTTCAGCTGGTTTTTCGTTTTTTTTTTTTAGTTTTGTCTGTTTGCTTGCTATTTGGTATAAGCGGCGTTTAATCAAAATACCGAATAATCACATTGTAAATTATTGTCCGAAAGTGTAAATATATACCTTTCAAGCCCGGGCCTCGAAATCGAAATCGGATTCGGATTCTGATTCTGGATTCTGATTCTGATTCGGAATCGAAACTGGAAGTGACTACGGCCGGAGGAGCGTTAGCTTCTGCTGCTCCCGGAAGGCGATCAGCGAGCGGAAGGCGGAGATGGGCGAGGCAACTGGAGCCGCCGATGGATCCGGTGAAGCCGATGGATGTCATGGCTTTGCACTCAGCGAGGTCACATTCACGCCCGGCGATATCTTTCCCGAATGCGAACTGGACGACGAGGCGGTGGAGTTGCTGGAAATTGGACCCATCATGTGCTGTGCCGCCGACTGTCCACTGGTCGTGGGTATGTGCACCACATCGCAGCCCATCGACGACGACGAACTGGAGGCGGATGGCGAGGCCACGGGCGGTGGTGCCACCTGCTGTGGTCCTCCTCCACCGGATCCCCCACCCGATGTCGTCAGGCTGAGCGGTGCGAAGTGCGGTCCATTGGCCGCTCCCGAAACGGCCGCCTTCCACAGCAGCGGATTCATGCCGAGCGGTCCGTTGTGCGCCGCCAAACTCGCTCCAAAGGTGCGCTGGTGCTCGAGGAACTCCTGCGTGGGAGCACTCAAGTGCGCCGCCGCCGGTCCATAGAATCCCCGGTACAAATCCGGACGGACGTAGGGCGAATAGTTGGGTATCCTGGCCGCCAGTGGTGAGAGGATCTTCCCCGGCGATGGCTGCTGGCCAGGATGGCCATAGAAGCCGGGATGCGCAGGCGGCAGTTCGGAGAGATTGTCCTTTGCTCCCGAACTGGAGTCCTTGCTGTCCTTCGAAGCCATGTCGGCCAGGGACCAGATCCTCGGCTTCGCCGTGCCGCCAACCGCCGTCTGCAGCGAGTTCTGCTGCGCCTGCTGGTGCTGCTGCAGCAACTGCTGCTGGTGGTGGTGGTAGGCGGCGATGTCCGGCGGCGAACCCGCCGGCGGCCGGAAGTGGTGGTGCAGGGCGGCGGGATGGAACAGGGGGTGGGCACCCGGCGGCATGCTGCCCGGGCGGTCGTACAGGTCTGGGGAGCCATTGGGCGATCCTGGCCGCGACTCGGACCACTCGCTGTTGTTGCTCTCGCCGGGGCGATCGGCCATCATGTCGGCCAGCCGGCCGGAGCGGTCCTTGTCGTCCGTGGAGCCCACGCCGGAGTCCTTGGCATCTGCAAGGAGTAAAGAAAAGGTGGAACAAATTATAATTAATTTTCAAAATGAAACAATTAATTATTAAACATAGAAAGTATGTATTCTTTGCGATAATGTGAAACCTAAAAAAATTAGTTTTTGTTTCAGTTTTACTAAGCTGGTCCCAATAATTATAGAAACAAATAATATTCATGGAAATTAGACGTGGGTTCTTCTTTAATTTTCAAAATGTTAAATTCAAGCAAAAATCACTCTTTAAGATTGTCTAAGCCCCTTTTAAAAAATATGTTGCCTACTTACAAGGGCAATAGACGTATACGCAATAAAAATAGTTCGTTTTAAATTTGATTATTTCGATTTAGATGTTTGCATAAAAAACTAGTTCTAAAACTAAATTGAACTTTTTTTTAATTTATAAAAATTGTAAATTGTAAATTGTTGCCCTTTAAAATATTTTTGTAAAATTTCTGACTTGAACTGGGAATTCAATTATTTTTTGTACACTATTTTTTTTTTTAACTTTTTATATAATATAATATATATAATGATGAAAAGGTACTCCTCTTACCTAGCAGATCGTTCTCCTCGGTGTTCTTGTCGTCGTCATCGTCGATATTGGCGTCATCGTCGTCGACGCGGTTCCTGGGCTCCCAGGTCATCTTGTTCTCCTTTTTCAGTCTTCTTCTCGCGTTGGCGAACCACGTGGACACCTGGGTGAGCGTCATCTTGGTGATAATGGCCAGCATTATCTTCTCGCCCTTCGTCGGATACGGGTTCTTCTTGTGCTCATTCAGCCAGGCCTTCAAAGTCGATGTCGTCTCGCGGGTGGCGTTTTTCCGCCGGGCTCCATTCAAATCCATGCCGTAGCTGCAAGAAATTAGTAAAAGAAAACTCAGAATTAGATGGGGTTGCAAGTCTGGTGGGGACATCATTTAGTCGATAAGGAGACCCAACAACCATTCCCCGAATTGCCAGCAGGTGATTAAGGCCGGAGTGGAATGCAGACCCAGCTGTTGCCAGGTCGTTTTGGCGTTCTTTAAATTTCAATATGCGACCCGACCAAACAATTGTTGCAATTTGTTAAACCGAACGAACGGTGGGCGGGCGGCTTTGTTCTGCGTTAAATTTGTTCATCATAAACGCATTTGCATGGGCCCGAACATTTATGCCCGTGCAGTTTGCGGTCTGACACATTGCTCCCCATCCCACTGTGGCATCGATGGTCGATGGTTCAACATTTGTTGTTGTTGCTGTTGCTGTTGCCGTTGCTGTTGCCGCATGCCTCGCGGACGACAACTGTCCTTTATCGCTTTTTGTGGGCAGTTAACATGAACGTTTTTAGTATATTGGTATATATACATCGCGACCGAGCGTACATATATGCTGGAGTGTTTTACTACACTGAGGGATCAAGTTCTTTCATACACTAAGTGTGAAACTTCTTTTATATGGTTTCTTACAAAACGTTTTAACTGCTTTTTAGTGGCTTTGCCTAAAATTAAGTTTTTAGATCAGTTAAATTTTATTTAAAAAAGACTTGCAGAACGTTTTTTTTCCTCTTGACTTCTTTTAGATCTCTATAATTCCCAACTAGTTCTTTAAATATTTATTTGGGGTATAATCATCTTACATCTTTTCCGCTTTCAAAAGGAAATATTCGTATCGGAAGATTTTATTTAAGAAACTATTTCCTTTAAATGCTGATAACTTAATAAGGGTTTTATAACCATGAACTTCTTTTTTCAGTGCATGGAATGCAAAACAGCGACGGGGGAGCGACAGAGCCATCGCATACATGTGTAGCTGTCTCATTTGTAGTTCCCAGACAGCTGCCCGTTCCGATCCGATCCGAACCGAACCGATCCCAACCCATCCCATTCCATCCCATCCGATCCGATCCATCCGATGCAAAATGAACAGAGAGAGGATGACAACGATGTCAACTGGATGCTATACTCGGCGTCCGCTGCATTAATTAATTTCAGTTTGAATGCAAAGTGTCGCCGAGTGCGAAACACCTGCGCAGACAGGCACTCTGCCTTTGATCACCTGACAGCTGAATACATTTTTTTAATTTTCCTATCAGCGCTGTAAATGATTGGTGACGACACCAACGCCCCCAACACTTCAACTTCGTAATGCTGCCGAGGGTAAACAGAAAAAAAAAAATCGTATATATAGGTGGGGCATTGAGGGTACCTCCTGAATTTTGAATCGATTCGAATTCGCCAACTGCCAGCACGTCAGCGGCGAAATAACTCAAAATTGATTTATGGCGAATATGGCCGGTCGGTCGATAGACAACAACTTAACAAATGCATCGAATCCGAACAGTAGCCGCATGAGTCAACTATCAAATTTTGTTATGAGTGTCAATTACAGGGGAAACAATGGGCCCATCGGGTTGTACCTGTCCGAAACGTGAGGTGACGTGACGGGATGTTGTCGATTGTTTAACCGGCAATTGTGTTTGGAAATTTATGTCACTACTACGGCCACTACTGCTGTGTTTGTGGTTTTTTCTCTCTCTGATTTTTTCTTCTGTTTTTTTTTTTTTTGGTTTTTTGATATCGGTTTTGGAGGTGCGCTTCACCGCGATCGGCGGAAGCAGCCCGCCGACGTGCAAACGATCAATTACAAGCGAATAAATTGCCGGCGCGGGGAAATTCGAAATTTCAATTGCAACTGCCACTGTTGCGCCTGCGTGCCAATATGCCAGACTTTTACTATTCGAACGCACTTTTCCGTCCCAGTGGCATTTAAATTTAAATGCACCTGCACGCACCTGCAGCTAAACCAATCCCAATATCAATTCCATTCCCAATCCCAATCCCACTCACGTTCCGATCGACGCCTTTCAGCGGACCACCATCGGGGTTTATCGATACTGAATTGGGAATTGGCTTTGTCGGGGGAAGTATCTGTCGGATTCAGATACTCCAACTCCAACTCGCACTTTCTGTTCTGCCAAACTATGACTAATGCTCACCTGTTGAACGGATAGCCGGCGAAGGCCGCATCGTAGGGATGATACATCGAGGGATATGGCCAGGGCGATGCTCCGGCCACCAGGTTCTCCTTCAGATCGATTCCAGCCTAAAAAAAACACAGATAAGAGATGTTCGGTTTAGTTGTTGTGTTACTTTTAATTTTAGACTAATTTCTAGATGAAATTCCGATTTTAGGCTGAACCCGGGAGCAGTGGGCCAGACCTTGAACCAGAATTATTAAAAATCATGTTAAACAAATCATTAAGACATCTTCGAGTTTATTTTTGGCTTGACGGGAGGCTGGCGATGTGTTATCAGTATTTGTGTTCAAAAAAATGTATATTCATTGAAAGCATTTAATAAAATTCCAACGAAATGTTCTATTCTTTTAAATACGTGTTCATAATTTGTCAGCTTGTTTATTAGTCACAAAGTAATTTTTTTAGTGAGGAAGTTGATAACTTGGAATTTTTGTTTAATAAACTTTAATCAGCCTAAGCTGATTAGCAGAAAAAAGTACTTATTTAAGTATAGTATATATTTTTTTTACTGTTAATATTTAAAATTAGAAAAAAAAACAAATAAAATAGAATGCTTAAGACATATCTTAGTCACTAAATTAACATTTTCTGCAGATTGTAAGATGAAAACTAAACAATATTTGTGATAGTTTCTTCACTTATTTTTTTCTCTATAATATCTTTTTGGTGTTCTTTAAGTAAAACCTTTATTAGATCACATTTTAGCCTCACTGTGCAGCAGTTGTAGTGATAAGCCCGCCACAATCTGAGCAGCATTGGGTCGAACATGTGGGCATGTCGTGACTGTGGCAGTGACTTTAGGAGCACAGAGCACTGCGTTCCGAGTTGTCGGAGATCGGCTCCTTAATCGCAGTGCTAGTACATGCACATTTCGCCATTAGGCGCTTGATTGGAATCACAGAGAAACATTTAGGAACACAGACTTTGGCACTGATAGGCTGATGGGCGTGGGACAGGCGTGTAATATATATTGTAGAGCGCTGATTAAGTTTAACACGACAATTATCTGCGACTTCTTGTTCCTACTCAACTCGCTGCGACATTTGCCAGCTGTTGCGGCGATAATGCCCGAGTGACAGAGTCAGCTGCTGTGGCACTAAAATCTGAATACTATATACAGCATATAGTAGTCATATTCTGAAGAACCGCCGCCGCTGCTGCTGCTGCAGCAGTTATGACAAGCATGTTGCAAATAGTCGCCAGTCGAACGCAGCGGGGGTACGAAAACAAGATGCGAAATCAATGAGAACGAGTGCGATACGGATCTACATGGCACCGCAGGACGACGACGAGTGCAGGATACTCAGACTCGGACTCGGACTCAGATGCAGGTCCCAAAAAATCTATTGTCTCGGTGTCGCGACGAGCGTCTGCCGCAGATTGCTGCAAAGCGGAAATATTTTTATGTCGCCAACACGAAAACTGTTGCTGTTGTTGCGCCGATGTTGCTGTTGCTGTTGCAACATCGCTATCGCCGACCATCGGCCATCGACCATTGGAGATGGAGAGGAAGGAGTAGGAGTAGAAGTCTGGCCTGGGCTCTTGACTTGGCCAAAAAGGTTTCGGGACTGGTTGCCCAGCATGTGGTGAGTGCGAGTACAGCGACGATAGACTGATAAACAGCAAAAGCAACAGCCACAGATCTCGAGGTTCGGGCCAAGAAGAAGTCCAGGGCCAAGGCCCTTTGACAGGTCCGACACTCGGAGAAATATAATATGCACATCCCGAATATTAAATGCTGGCCTTCCTCTTCCAGTTACTAACAGAGAACTGATCTGACAACTCATAAATCAGTTTAACAAATTGCAAACCATTTTTTAGAAGTTTTTAATCAAGATAAATAGAATGCGGAAGTGATTTCTAACAAAATAAATTATAAGTTAATTTAATATCATTACTTTTTGAATTTATTGAAAATAACTGAAAAGTTGCTTGACAACAAAAACTTTATTTACCTATGTATCAACTCTAATTTATTTCAACTGAGTGATTTTGGTATTGCAAGTTAGTTATTATTTCAGAAAAATTATACTATAAATCCTGTTCAACTTTCCTCTAAGTTAACCTTATTATTTTCTGAGTGGAGTTTGTGCCTCCGACTCCTGGCGATTGCAGAAGTCAGTTAGCCGAACATGGACAGCGTTTTGGGACAGACTATATTAAATTACACCAGGCTGCTCCTATTTCTCAATGGAAGCGAGCTTCCATTCGACCGAAACCGAAACCGGTTTACGTTTTACAACCTTTACAATAATCACGCCCGGCTATCATTTGGGAATTGGCCAAAAGTCAATGCAGAGGTAGAGGCAGAGGATGGGATGGGATCCCGATCCCAATCCCCATACCAAACCCAATCCCAAACCGAGTTCCGAATGCGAATGCGGATCCAAATCCGAATCTGTGTCGTGCGTGTTTGGCTGGGAGTGCGTGTAGGCCATGTCGATGCGGGCAAAAGCGCATATAATAAATTGTTGCCGGCTACCAGCAAAAGTATCTCCAGAGGAGCAGCAACAGTAGCTGGTAGCTAATGCAGCTCGATTCGCCGACTCGGCGATTCTCTGGTGGAAAAACGCACCCGTGCCGCGATTTTCGTTGGCGGTGGTTAATATTAACAACATTCGACATGTTTGCGTCTGCGTTTATTATAACCAATACTGCGATGTGGCAGCAACAGCTACAGCAGCAACAGTTGCAGCAGCAACATCTGCCAGCAGCAACATTTTACAGCCACCGCACAGATGCAACTCGTTTTCGAGTTAAATATTGCATTACCACTGGCGACGACAACTGCAATTGTAAAAGCGTTGTAGCCCAGATCGCATATTGCCGATTGCCGATAGCTTGTTCTTCCGCAAAAATGTTTATGCATTTGCAAAATGTTTTTACTTTTGGCACTAGAGCTTGTTCCTGCGGTTTGTATATTGTGTAGTTGTGCCGTAAATGCCCCAATGTGACCACCATCGGCGAACTGGGAAAGATTTTAACCTTTGCCATTGATTTCTTTGAATATTTAAAGCAAGTTTTGTTGGGAATTTAATACTTAAAGCCATTTGAATTCGTAATGAAAACAAAGTCTCTTTTTCAACAAAACTTTTGAGGGAATTTTAGAAAATAAGGAGCATTTACATATCTTAGGTAATCATAAATATTAAAAGCTCTTAAGTTTTGAATGAAAAGTTATAATCTTTCATCTAGTCGAATCTGGTATTTATTTCTACTTTTTTTTAGCTGTAACCGTATTAAAAGTTGGCTCAACTAAATTTATTTTAGTCATAAATTTTTTTATTCCCCTTTAAGATTAGTTTCTTATCCTAAGAAAAACAATGTTAAGAGGAATAATTAGTTCGCATTGAAATACGAAACCGCACACACCCGTAATCACTTCGTGTATTAAGTCTGTTAACATTTCCCATTAATCATCCAGCAGCATTAACAAAGCTAATATTTGGTCAGGAAACAGTAAGTAAAAGTCCGAATATGAGTGGAACAAGCTCGAGAAACTTTCCCCGTCCATCTGGCGAGTGGCGAACATGAATGAGTGACCACTGTTGGCCGCAAGACCTCAAGTGGTTGGATGTCTGATCCGCTGGAACTTAACAACCGGAGTGCGTCGTTTCACGCATCGGGAAGTGCGGTTTGCCGGCTCCCAGTTCTCAGTTCCCAGATCCCCAGATCCCCCTTATAAACCCCCTTATATATCCCCAATCTCCGATCTTGCATCTCCTGTCTGCGGGCAAATTAAATAATTCAAATTAAAATGGGACTTTGTCTTCATTACCAAGGAAATTCTGCGACTGTGTTCCCTTCACGCCAAACGTCAATGGGCATCGTCACGGGATTATATGGTTCGTTGGGATGGGAAAGGGGGTTTGAGGGGGTTTTTCGGGGGGTTAAGGGGGGTTCCTCCGGCTCCTGTGGTCTGTCGCCCTGATGCGCCACGATTTGAGCGATGCGCGTAATGACGGGTCGAGTTAATTAATTGCTGCTTCGATTTAAAAATAAACGCACGTTTGCCCGCCGCATTCCCGCCTGTACAGCCAAGAATGAAGTGAATGGGAATCGGAATTGGAATCGGAATCGGATTCTGAATCGGATTCGTATTCCAAATTGGAGTACGAATCGAAAATTGTAATTGAAATTGACGACAGCGCGGAGTTTGAGTCGCGCCAAAAGAATGCGTTCTGTTCTAGGAGAGCTAATCTACACTGGAAACAAGTGTTTTCTTGTTAACAAAATAAAAGATTTATATTTAAAGTATTAAGTATAAATTATTGGAAAAACACAAACTGACAAAAAAACAAACAAAATCTTTTTAAATTATCTTTAAAATGACTTGAATTGTCTTTGATACCAAATGGATTTTAAAAGTTGATTAATATTCTCCATTTACCATTCTTCTTGCTTTCTATTAAAGTTAACTGAAGAGTAATTAATCAAATTGTGTGCCTTTAAATAATGTATCTTCTTAAGTTTGAAATGTATTTAAAAATATGGAAACCTTAACTTGGAATCCTTAACCTTTTGTTGAGATATTATTTTTAGGTAGAGTTTTTTCTCAGTACCCCTGGTTTCTTCCCCTTTTAAAACTGGAGCTCGATGACACTTTTTTTCACAACTCGCTTATAAAGTTGTACCACTGAGGTTGCTGTTGTTGTTGGTTTTGGTGTTGCTTTTGTTGCTGGTCGTGTTGCCTGTTTGTTTGTACGTTGTTGTCCGTATGCGTTGCCATGACTGCTAATTTGTTTGCTGTAGGCAGGGCGGCCATTCACACACACACTCACACACACACACATACATAAGTACAAACACCAAGGCGAAGTGCTTCCTTTTCCTTTGCCACCCATATAAAAGTGCAAAATTTACTGTTAACGAACATTTTCAACTTTGCCAAAAAGCCAAACAACAACGGCAGCAACACAAAAACTTTCCACAACACTTACGGCAACAACAATGAGATTGGTGCGAGCAGTAAATGTATTTAGTACTTTGGCACACAACCTCCCATTTTTCCCCCCTACTAAAAAGTATACCCCACCCAACCACCCACTTTCCCCCATCCAACGTCACCTTGCCATTAGAAAAGCAACCCCCAAAGCAACACGACAACAGTTCGACATTTTCAAAAGTTGACAAATCAGTGCATGTTGTAGCCAAGGTTCCAAGGAGCAGCAGAGCTGGCAGGATGTTTTAAGGATCGGGAGTTTGGCAGTCGGGAGGCTGGGCGAATGTCCGCATCTCGGGGTTGTTTTCTCTATATAATGCCAGAGTGTGATATCTGGTGTGGGGAACCGAAAAGAAGAAGCAGAAGGAGAGTGGTCCGATTTGTAGTTGCTTTCTGCTACATTTTGTAGAAAACTTGCCTTGGGGGGGCCAAAAGTTTTTGTAGCTCCCACAGGATATAAGCGTATATACCGCATACATTCGCCAGAGGAACACAGGCAGGCAGGCAGGCAGCCTTTTGTCGGTTTGGAAAACCCAGTGCGACTATGTTGTCGAGTGTGAAATTTCATGCTTGCATTGTTGTCGTTGATGATGTTGCGGCACTTAAACTGGGGAAAAGTCAATATACCATTTTGGCTACTTGCCCGGCGTCAAGTGTCTAAAAACACCCATCCGCCCTGTTTTCTGTTTTCGGCCAAAGGCTTGTGCGTTCGCATTCGGTTCCAAGGATCCAGGCTCGGGGAAAAGCCCCTTTATCGCATAGGGAAAGTTAAAGTTTAACTGGGCAAGGACCCTCATTAGACTTTGAAAGTGAATTGAAATTTGCCAAAAAAAAAGTATGGTGTCAATTTGTTCTTTGGTAACAGAACTAAAAGTAAGATATTTTAGACTGAATACTAATAAATTCTCATAAATATTTAGAATAAATTCTTTTAGTATGATGATTAGTTAAATGGTTTTTAGAAATCCTTGTACATTTCTTTTTTTTATTACCCACATAAAACAATTTCAAATTTATGTGTGATAATTAAATGTTTTCATACGACTATTTTTGGGATCTGTTAAATATTCTTCTCATTTTTTTTTATAAATACATCACATCAATTAGAAAGAATTCCCAAAAAAAAATGCCCCGATATAAGAGCCCAACAAAAGACCCATTTTAAATGAACGCCGACGTTCGGCAATTAACGAAATTAATTTCTCCGAGTGTCAGTGAGCAGCGAGTGCAGGATGCAACATATGCGCCGGGGTCGCCGACAATTTCGGACTTAAGGATAAACAGAAACAGGAACAGATAAACGGATGACTGGATGAGCGGAGCGGAGCGGAATGGAATGGCAGGAGGAGGAAGAGGAGCGGGAAGCGGAGGGCGAAGAGCGGACGACGGGCTGACAGGCTGTCACTTGCGTGTTGACAAATTTATTAATAAGGTACGAGGCGGCAGCGGCCGTCGACGCCCCCAAAACAGCAACAACAGCGGCAAGATGGAAAGCCGGGAAAGCGGGAAATGCGACGGCAGGGAGAGAGAAAAACACCGGGCGCGGCCTGGGCTCGGCCTATTTGTTAGCGGGGCGGCGCTCTTCAAATGTATCTTGCCATTTGAAATGACAGCGGTGCACCATCTCATCCACTGAAGTCATCATCATCCACCTTCAAAGCCCGGAGTCACATTTGGAATCAGGAGTTGGAGTTTTTTTTGGGAAACGTTTTGGGATATATATTCCCGCGCTGCGCCAAACTGACAGCCGCTTGACAGCTCGTGTCAAAGTAATGAATCCACCGCATTGAGCAGACACTTTTACAACAATACTGTATCTACATATATATATCTTTCTATCCGGACGTACGTTCGGCGAAGAGAAATCGCTCCAGTTTAGCGCCGGCGGCTGAAGTGACTAATTACGACCCCGGATGATTTATTTAGCAGATGCCACGACCCGACCTGTTTTGTCTTTTAAACGGTGCCATCAATACGACCGTGTAAATCCTCGGTGATCTCAAGTGCCTTTGGCCACATGACACTTCAATCACATCCTACTAAATTGCTGTGTCAGCAAAGGAGATGGAATATATAGAGTGTATATATTTTGGGTATCTGATCGATGCTTTTCGTTGCGACTTTCATAATTTGTTTGGGGACACAATGGCTAAATTTATACAAAGTGCCAGTGCTACTGGGAGGAAACCGGTTCTCTAATTTTATCACATTATTCCCTCGAAGTAAACCAGTTCAAATGCAAATTCCGTTTTGAATATTTTTTATCGGGTAAATGTGTATTCGATTAGGCCAAACACCATTGGTGGACAGCGGTTGCACTTAAATCACTTGAATTGAGTCGAAGATAATACTTAATCACACATTAGCGTTCACAGAGATCAGCGAATATTGCTGTCGATTGTTTAGTCACAGCAACTATGCAGACAAAGGCAATTTTATTTTTACTTCATCTCCAGTCACTACTGGGAGCATTCTAAATACTCAACGGGCCATTCATTAAACTCTCAGTTTCAATTTCACAGTCGTCAGCTCGTTTCGAGTTCTGCTTCTGTTTCGGATTTTCTGTCTTTCAGTCTTTTTGCCCCGAGTGCCGTCAGCTTTTAAGACTTTTTTCTTTTTGGCTTGTAAGCAAATAAATTTATGTGTTCACTTTTGAATGCGACATTTTATCGGATCATATTTAATGGGCGCTGTTTGGGAGCCCAGAAGTGGAGGCCTCCACAAAGGAAAGAGCGCCGAAAGGCCCACCGATTCGGTGACAAATTTGAACATTTAATTCGAAGTAAATACCTGTGTTAGTTTAAATGACTTTTTTGTTATTGCTTTGATTGAAGTTAAGGGAAGTTGAAATTTGATTAGAGGAAGCTGTGCCTTATCTTTAAACTTTAAAAATGAAATCTACGGAAGTCTATTAAAAAGGGAAGTAGAATTTGCATATTAAATTTTATTTTAGATTCTTTTTCGTTGGAATGATTAAATAATAGAATTTAAACAACTATAATTCTTCCCTTTGTATACAAATTTTTAAGACCAATTCAATTACAACTTCAACGAGTAAGGAATGTACCTAATACCAACTAATGAATAACCCCTAGCTGTAATTGTTTTGCTATTCAATTACATTCCTTTTTTACAAATTTTCCAGACAATTAAAAATAGGATACACATTGAATAACATCTCAGGCTAAATTTCCAAAAAACATTTTATGAGACAGTCTAAACAAGTAACCGGGGGTCAAATGCATACATTGTCTGCAGTTCGATTGACTGGTAAATGTACCATAGTTTCTCCGATTCCACCTAAATTTTCACCAGAATCGAACACATGCCAGATTCTCGACCAGAAAACCCAAAACCAAAACCACTGGGTGTCCCAAGGACTGGGACGCACGCCGCATGTGGTCCAAGAGAATATTGTGTCCAAATAGAATTGTTGGCAAACAAAGGCAAATTACATGATGCTATTAGAAGCAGTGCGGCGAACAAAGGGCCGACGGCGAAGCGCCGGACATGTGGTGACCAACCAAGACGTGCCACACAGCCCATTGTCCATAAATTCGAATGGAGGTGCAGTGGTTCGGGATCGGGAATGGAATTGGGATTGGGAACGGGTAAGGGAACGGGAATGGGAAGTGGGAACGGGATCGGATCCCCCCGACCGACTTGCAGATCGAGTTAAGCCAGCCATATTTCGCAACTCTGCGGTCTCTCGCCTTTACAAATGTGGCTGAAATATCACCGGGGGGAACCGAAAGGTCAAACGTAGGCTTAGGCCCTAAGTACTTTGGATCCGAAGACCTGGGGACCTGTGGCCCCACGGCCTGACAAATCGCTCCAAGCGAGGCTCCGCTGTAGACCAGCCAGCGCACAAGTTCGGAAGCATAGACATAGGAGGCATAGGAGCACGGAACACGATCAAATGACGTCGCGACTTTAACTTCAACTTCAACTTCGATGGTGGTCTCCCGCTCCTCGCGACTCGACAAATTCACAAATTTATTGCGCCATTGTTCGGGGCATATGACTTATGAACAGGCTTATTATGCACCGAAAACAAAGTTGTTTCAAAAGCTTAAGCCATTTCGAGAGGTGAAAAACAAAAAGGATTAAAAGTCTAACCAGCAGACACTATACAAGATTAGTTTTTACAACACTATTTAATCCAATTATTCTTAAATTTTGATAATTAATTTCCGATGTTCTTTGTTAATGTCGTTCTTCTCAGAATTAACTGATGAACAAATGAACTGACGGAGTGAATAAGTGAACTGTCTGAATGAATAAATGAACCTAATTAAACAATCCAGCAATAATATTTCTAAGATGATTTTAAATCTATCTTGAAACTCTGAACAGTTCTTATATTATTTCAGTTTTGAATACTGTATAATTTTAATAATCATAGTGTTAAATGATTGTTGCTCAACACTTTCAACTGCGACTCAAAAACCCTCTTTCTTTTTCCCCAGTGTAAACCCAATCTTTCCCGAACTTTGTATATTTTTCATGACTGATTTCACTTACCGGATTGGCGTAGAAGGGCGGCTGGTCGGCGGCGATGCCGGAGAGGTAGGCGGACATGCCCTCCGGATAGACGCCGAGCGGGACTCCTCCGGCGGCGGCTAGTCGCTGGTAGTTGAGCATGTCGTACTGGCAGGAGCAGATCGTCTGGCCGCTCACCGGATCCGTGTAGATGGTGCGGCCGGTATCACAGCAGCGGTTCGGCGGGTTGCCCGCTCCGGGCGCCGGTGCTCCTCCGGGCGCAGAGGAATGCGGACCGCCGGGCGGGGGGCCACCGACCAGGGAGAGGGCGGGCAGGCCGGCGGAGGGGCCGCACGGCGAGGTGGAGCGGGCGCCCGGGGGGCACCGTCGAGGTCACCATGCCACTGTGACCTGGCCCGGCGATTCCGGGAGCGCTCAGCGGCTGGGCGGCGGGACAGGCGAGCGTCGGCAGCGTCGACGGCGGACTCTGCGGGGCGTTGGTTGGAGGCGTGTTGGGCGACGAGGTGGCAAGGTGAGTTGAAACGGCATTCTGTAATTTAAAGAGGATGCCAAAAAAATAAATTAATATTGTGACATTGTACAAAATTCCTAAATTCTTGTTTAAAGAATTTAAATTTTTTATCTACAGAAAAAAAAGTTTTTTTGTTCTTATTAAAATAATTAGTAAATGTTTTTTTGTTTAAAGTAGACTGTTGCTACAAATACTAAAAAAAAAAAATAAATAAAAAATAGTACGGTACAAATTGCAACAACTAAAGAATTTAAGTTCATTATTCTTATGCCGATTGTTATGAAAAAGTATAAATAATCAATTAAATGTTTAGTAGTACAAAGAATATAAAGATTTTACTGATAAAAAATTAAGAAAAACCCAATAAATCAAATAAGACCCAATAAAAAACTTAATAAGCAATATTCCCGAAACGAAACTAATTTGAAGTCGGTGTTTTCCCAAAAAGTTCCCCTCCGAAGACATTTCCTACATTAATTTGATTATACGACTTTGATCTTCTCCAATCCATTTCTCAAGTTTATGGCGGCCTATTAAAGCGCTGCTTCTTGCTTCTCGCGATGGATAAAAGGCCCCATAGAAGGTCTACTGTACCGTGCTACCAGCTGGCACTAAAACTTAATTAAAAACGTTGCCCCTTATCAGCGCGATAAGCGCGTCTCCTCATCAGTTTTTCCAGTCTCAGTGGGTTGTGGGCTGTCCACGGGCCCTTCAGAACCTCAGCGGAGCAGGGATCCTCAACCGCTGCTGTCTCAGTCAATAAAACGAAACTCTCTCTGTCCCCTGAACAACCAACAACGAACAACGAACCCCTTTACCACCAAACACCAAACCCCAAAACCCCTTCCCTTTGCCGATCTTCAAAGTGGGGCCGCCATTACCAACAAATCATGTTTTCGATTGACAACATTGATTTAAATTACACAGCCGATTGCTGCCAACGACGACAGCGGCAACAGCAACAACAACAGCAACAAAAGCAACAACTGCATCGACAACCAGCAACATCGACAACCAGCAACAACGGCAACGGCCTAAGAGCAATTTGATTGTAAGTTGTCCAATGACTGCCTGGATCGGGACTCTATATAGTTTATGTGATCTGTATGTGTGTGTGTGTGTGGAGTGCACATAAGCCTATCGCGCACTTTTGTCAACACTTTTAGTCAACTGCAACACAGTGCAAGAGGAGCAACAACAACAACGGTGGACAAGAGCAACGTACACATTCGCACATGCGACACCGCGGGGACAACAAACAAGTTTCAGGTTTGTTTATCGCTGCCTCTTCGGTTAACTTCTCCACTTCTTGGGGCCGCTCTGCTCTTCCCGTTTAACATTTTACAAATGATCCGAGGCGTAAGATACGATTTTTATCGCAGGCCGCCGGTCACACAGAGCTCCATGTTGTTGTTGTTGTTGCAGTTGTTGTTGTTGTTATATCGGTCGTGATTGATACCGCCGCAATGTGTGTTGCTCTTGGGTTCCCAATGTTGGTGTTGCCTTTGCTTTTGGTGTTGCGTCTCGTGCTTTCATCAAGTGACAACTCAAGTGGCCCTATGCGATTAAAAATTAATTCCCGGTGTTTGCTGGCTGGATGGATGGATTGACTATACGCTTCCTTATCAGCCGGCTCTTTGAATCAGCCGCCGATGATTATCAACTATCTAACTGCAGTCCATGGATCTGTGGATCCAATAAGCAATAAGTGGTCATACGGCGGTACTAATATTATATATTATTTTCGGGCGGCCATTACTGGCGGGTATAGAGTGACAACCATTCATGTCACTTGGGCATGTTTGTTTAAACAGCATTTAATATTTGTGATATTCCGTTTCAGCTTTCGGGTTGCGCCACAAGTTGCTTCTGGCTTCTTGCACTCAACGATCGAGTGTGTGTATAAATATGTGCTCAAGTGTCGAGTTTAAGTGATTACATTTGGGCAAGGAGGCAATATTAACTGGGCATATTTGCCAGTGGATCCGATTACCGGCAAGCCAACAGGGATTATATTATGACCGAGCAAAGGAATTATGGCCGGGATCCTATTGGATTTGCACACACTGTGACTTGCGACTGCTGTGGAAAGTACGTGGTGACCTTGCCAGTTTGGTTAACAACCAAAGACACAGATAGAAGAGATTTTCCGAATTGGCAGCCAGTTTTTCGTGTGTTGTTCGGCTAATGTAGCACACTTGTGGTCCTGACATTTTCAACGGATTTGGCAGACATCGATCCGAACATTTTTATCTGTTTTATTTTTAAATCCATGTCTTCCGTTTGCCAAATCAAAATGTTAAGGCATTCAAATCCCCACTGTTTGCATAGTACATTGTACAGTACATATGTTTTCAACGGGGATAAATAAAAGTTGCTCTGATTCTGCTTCTGACTTTGGGATCGGCAAACGGGTTTTGTGCAATCAAATTGCCACAATTTGAATGTCATTCCGGCTAAAGTCGGCTATTAACTGGCCATCCAAGCCATGTAGTTTGGGTCTTACAAGTAATAAAATTGAAAACAAATTGAAATACGCACCATTACTAAACAGATACCGGTTTCATTACTGTGCACTGTCATTTAATATTAATTTTTGCTTTTAACTAAAACTATAAAGCAAATCTTAAAGTTACGATGCACCGATGGACTCGCGCACTGAACCGATATACATGTACATATATATATATAGATATATATTATCCGAGAGAGTTGATCTGTGATTGATCCGAACTAGTTTCTTTTTTTTTTTTGCGATTTCTTAGAGTGATGATTTTGCTATGAATCCGGCTTGGAAGTAACGGTATTGTTTATTTTCTTTGGGCGAGGTTTTTTGCTCCGCTTTTTCTTAGTCACAAAATTTCGCACTTGCCGACGGCTAATAAAGGAGCTGGCCAACTCGAGTCAGCCGGCCAACAGTTCGACGATTGCCAGGCACCGAAAGTCCGGTAAAATCCGGTAAATCCGACGGGGGGCACGAATCAATCGAAGGAGCTATCCGGAGGATGCGAGGTCCGAAAACGAAGCACGAATGGATGGATGGATGGGTAACTGGTGGTCGCCAGGCGGCAGGGCAAGTATCTGAATCCGATTCTGAATCCAGCTCGCACAGAACGACGGCGAGCGGCGGGCAGAGAGCAGCAGCGGCACCACTGTGTTTTCTCGATTTTCACACTGCAACTGCGAACGACACGAACGATACGAACAATCTGCGTAACAGTCAAAAGTAGACTAACATGAGTTTCTTGAGCAACTACAAAGTGTACGACAAATGGGAATTACACGACAACCGACAATCGAAAAACAGCGCAGTCCAGCAACAACAACAACAGCGGGTAAGCCACCACCACAGGCACACATTCCCCGTGCTCTCCAAGTGTTTGTGAGCGAGAGAGCGCACAAACGGGTTTTCTCCCCTTATTTTTACTCTGCCCTCCGTTGTGTTGGTGCACTCTCTTTGCTCTTTTTGAGCGCAGCCAAGTATCTGTGTGAGCTGACGTGAGCGTGTGTTCGGGTGTGTGTGAAACGAAAAGTATCTGTGAGTTGGGAAAAAGTAGCAAACGAGGCGGCACGACGAGAAAACACGACGAACGAACGGCAACAACGGCAATAATGATTATCATTATAAGTGGGCTGGCGCTCTGTCAGTGTGTTTGTGTGTGTGTGTATGGCTGTGAGTGTGGCAACTGGGGGATTGGAAACGGAATCGGAATCGGTGGCTATGGCTCCCCCTCCAAACCCTCCGAACTCTCTTATGCCACTGCAAGTGCGAGAGAGACCGAGCGAACCGGTTGGCTCGCCAAGCGCGGGGATGGGGTTGTCGGCAAAAAAGTATCTACCGCCTGTGTGACCATAAATAAAGTATCTGCCAGCTGCGACCGGCGCGAGCGGGACGGCAATAGCCGCTTCGCCGCTGGCCACGAATCGCATCCAACGCCAGCGACAGCAGCAATATCGCAAGTTGCTCGCGTTGGCTGTCGTGTTGCTGGTGTGCGAGCGAGATGGCTGGCAGGCGGCGGCAACGGCAGCAGCAGCAGCAGCAACACCGAGCGGCAGAACATGAAAAAATTAACTTAACAACTAGAAAAATGGCTGTTATTGCGTGTTGTTGTAAATGCCGATGTATGTATTTGTAGGCGGTTGTTGTTGCTGCTGTTGCAACGCTGCTACTTGCTGCTGTTGCTGCTGCTGCTGCTGCCGCAGTTGCTTCTACTGCTGCTGCTGTTGCTGTTGTTGCTGTTGCTGTTGTTGCTGTTGCTGCTTCTGCTGCCGTGGGTGTTGCTACGTGTAGTTGTTGCCATAAACAACACAACAACACGAACGTCGCGACGTATGAAAGCAAAGTGTTTACGCTCGCTTCTCGCTTTTCGCCCGCTGATGAAAAAAGAAAAGCCTGATGAACATGAACGAGACTCGTGAAGAGGTTGGGCCAACGCGATGGGTAATGTTTTATCATCCGCCTCTGCCGCAGTCGCTGTCGACGTGCCCCAACCCCCTAACCCCCTGCGAGGCCCCCCAACCCACCCCTGAGAACCCCACCCCCTCTTGACCGCTTTGGCTGGATTGGTGGCATCTTTCGCGCTGCTCCAACAAAAACGCCACCGCAGCTGCCGTCGCTGCTTTTCGTTGCTGCTACAACATACGCTCTTACATTTTATTATGTAGGTATTTGTTTTTTGTTTTTCTCTGTTTTTCTCTGTTTTCTGTTTTTGCCTCTTGCCGTGGCGTTTCTTTAACTTTTTCTAATTAATTGAAACGCCACTCGAGAGGAGTGACGGCTAGCTGTTAGAGCGGGACGGCGTTTATGTGCTACATATGTATCTACGTGTGTACTGAGTACATTCGAAAGCTACTTTGTCGTTCCTGGCAATCGGTGGTTATCCCTTCCCCACGGCCACACCCCCTCCTCCTCCTCCTTTCCCACCAAGTTTTCCCGCCGCCCACCTGAGCTCGGTGTCGCACACGCAGTAAACAAATTCTTACAACATTTAAATGAAGTCACCGAAGCTTTATCCTTTTCCATTTCTCCGACATTAACGATTAGTTTTTCGATAGTCATTTATTAGGGGTTTCCTCCATCCCGGGGGACGATGCTGCTCAAGTTTTCATGAAAATTAATGGATTGACAGTGCCAAAATAAAAGTTTAACCAACCACCGTATTAAGGTCACTTACATGAGGTTAACTTTTTTTTCTGATCAAGAAATGGGCCTTTTTATCAAAAAGTACTTTAATATTTTTCCAGAATTTTTAAACCTTTGATTAAATATTTCTACTTTAGTTTTATTTTACCTATGATTTTAGATTCATTAGTATATTTTTTAGATAAATTTATGTAAGTATATGACAATAAATATATCAACGTATTTTCAAAACGAATCATATATATTTTTTAAAAAAGTTAAATATTTTAATACCCAATTATAAATATTTTTTTTTCAAAAAAATCTTTCGATATTAAGGTAAATACTTATCATGAAAAATTATAAAAATATTACGCAAACAAGAAAGACTTAAAGTCATACATTCCTTTTGAATATAAAGCAAAATGTTGATCACCTTTTTTCGGTTGGCATATACTAATCCCAATTTCATGCACTTGCATTATTGTTAATGGGAAAAGAAAATGGTGTTTCTTGGTTAACCCACTTTAAGTGACTTTTACGATCCGTATCTGTATCTGCCATCAGTATCTTCCTTTTAATTCAGAGCGACATTAATTGGCTTGCGAGCAACAAATTCAGATCACGTTAACCCATTGGCGCGCCTACAAAATTGCCGTCGCCTTCTGTGCAGAAACACGGCAGCAGCAACAACAACAATAGCAGCAGCAACAACAATGGCAACAACTGCAACAACACTGGCAACCGCAGCAGCAACTTGCCCCATGGGCGGGGAAAACAAAAGGGGGAAAAGGGGCGAAAAACAAGGAGGGAGAGGGGGTGCAGGGGGGGGGGTTGGCCAGCAAGTAGCAACCTTTTTCGAGGCGGGCTTACTGGCGCTAAGAGTGCTCAGAAAAGAGTGAGACAGAGTGCACGGAAAAGTTGCCCCAAATGGCCGCAAGCAAAAGCGGGAGGGCAAGATGATGCCAAAGCCGACTCCCCGAAAACCCCCCCTTACCCCCCTTACCCCCCAAAACCCCCCACTCCTCTCCACTCCACTCCATCCCAACCCAAACCCAATCCTCCATAGTCGTTAGTCCCAGTCGATCCAAATCCAGAAACAACGCCAGTCTTTGTTTAACGATTTTTATATTTCGAACACGAGATATATTTGTATCCTTTGTACTTCGCTTGTTGCCACAGAGTACGAGTATCGAAGTATCGTTATGTGTGTGTGTGTGTGTCTGTGTGTTTCGGGCTTGTAGTCGCAATGTATCTGTAGTCGTACTTGGCTTGTATTGATGGCTTCGCCTCGCTTCGTTGCGCTTCGTATCTTGGGGATACGTGAAGAGTGGAATCGTCACCCCTCCCCACCACACACAAATGTATCTCTTCTTGTTTGCAGATAGCTCTCGTTGTCGAGCGAGCTCTCGAGTGCAGAGACCAAGCCAATGATGATTTCTCGAGCCAAGCTCACCATTTTCCGTATCTATGTATCTTTGTATCTTGGTATCTTCGCATCTGGAAGCGCGTGTTGCGGTGCGGTGCGGAGTGCGGAGTGCGTACGCGTACGAGTACGCGTCTACAAACGCCGACATGAATTTTAATCTAATAGATACAAATGAAAAGGTGTTTGTGTGCTCCGCTCCGGTGTAATCGCTTTGACTCGCCGGGCTTTTTTGGGGCGTATAGTTGCGGTCGGGCCTTTTTGCCACCGCCTTTTTGCCACCGCCTCTTGCCACTGCTTCTTGCCACCGCCTTGTGCCACCGCCCGGAGGAACATAGTTCGAGTATTGATTCGCTTTTGGCCCTCGGTGGGGATTTTATTGCCCCCTTAATTCCCCTTTCCCGGAGGACTTATCTCGGGAGTTCCCCCGAGCCTGCGGTTATGCCTGCGTGTCTGCTGGATTTCGCCTCTTTATACAATGTTTTTGATTGATTTTCTCAAGGAGGTTTGCTCGAGAGCAGTGCAAAACTTGTAATAAGTACCGAAATTGGGGATTCTTATTGAAGGGGAGTGGAGAGTGTGGGGGTTGAGATACCGCAGACACTTGTTTTCGAATTTAATGGTAAATTAAAGAACTTGGATTTCTTATAAAGAAATTTAAATGATAATTTTTTATAATAATTTATAAAATTTATAAATTTTATTTATTTATAAAATTATAAAGTATAATCGAATTTGAAATATTAGGTATTGAAGAATATAAATATATAAATATAATAAATGTACCTAAACAATGTTTAAAAGTATTGAAAAAAAAAAATGAAATATATTTATAAATTCCCTCTTGAACTTTTTCATTTAATTTGACTTATTATTTTTTCAGTAACCCTTAAACACAATATCAATTAAAAAAGGGTTGACTTGAAAATGTGCATTATTTGCTAATTGGCAAAATTAAACGGACAGATTTCGAAAATAATAAAGACACAGGAAATACATATTCTTCGATCTGGGGGAGGAGCAACGGAAGAGCGAGCGCCTGCCGCCTTGACGATTACACGGCTGCAATCCGAGATGTGGCAAGCGGCAAGCGGCAAGTGGGCCAAGATGCAGCCAACCAGCTAACCGACCAACCAGCCATTAATGAACGACCGTCGGAGGAGCAGAAGACAAAAAGCGCTACAAAAGGAGTCCTCCTCTCTATCTGACAATCCGAATCGGTGGGCTTAAGCTCGAGATGGGGAATTCTCGAGGATGTGGATGTGGATGCTATATATCTGTGAAGGAGGTGAGGAGTTGAGGAGTTGCGGGGGGAGGGAGGAGTATCTGCAACCGTACCTGTATGCACCCCGGGGCAGGGTTTAATGCTCGCAGTGTAGCAAACAAACCAGATAGATACTGATGCTCTCCATGCAGCATTCAGCATTCAGCATCCAAGCATCGCAGCATCCAAGCATACAGCACACAGCCATCATCGACATGCGATGAACATGGAACAAGTTGTACACAGATAATCATAAATAAACGAGGCACCAGCGACGAAAAAGTCCGAAAGGTACGAGAACCGAAGACACGACATCCACCGAGAGAGAGAGGTCGAGATACACAGCCCCGGCAAAAGATACTTCGGGGGGTGGTGGTTCTACGATTTTTTTTGTTCCAGCTTTTCCTTTTTTTTCTTTAGGAGCAGAAAGAGTGAGCACGAGCGCCGGAGTAAGCGCCAGTTGGGGGGTTCGATTGGCACAGCCACATCCACATCCACAGATACAAGCGAAGCTATAGCTACAGCTACATCCCTGCTGGCAATCGTAGAAACACAGGCAGCCAGATAAAAAGATACTTTTGCACGGCGACACTCGCTGCTGCTTTTGGCCAGAACGACAGAACGAGAAGGACGACGACGGCCACTTGGGAATTCTGCTCGTCGAAATCAATTTCGCCAACCTAATTAGAAAGAGCGCTCATCAAAAATAATAAGGGTTAAGCTTAGTAGAATGACCAATTAGATCAAACTTTTAGATTCTTTTTTTCGGGGGGCCGCACAGAGTGTAATTAAATTTAAAAGGGCCGCACAGAAAACAAAAAAGTTTTTTATTTTCCCCCCCAAAACACCGAAAAAACCCATTTTCTTACTTTTGTTTTGTTATTTTTGGCCGGGCTGTGGTTGGATGTACACGTAATAAATTTAATCATAAACCGAAATAAGCGCGTTTAACCACGCTATCTTTTTATTCGTTCATGGGCGCGTGCAGGCCCCAAAAACTTTTCTGCGAGGTTGGAGAAAGTATTTTCCGAGGGGGGTTCGTTCATGGGTTTAGAGACCCATGGATACAGAAATATCTATATCTATATATGCCCCGGAGAGGGGCAGGGCGAGAAAGAGAAAGGAGACCCCGAACAAAATGTAACTGATGTTTCTGTGTTTTTTCGGCAGTCTGTTGCCACCTCCAAAAAAAAAAAAAAAATAACGGCTAGTACCCCCTCTCGCTCTCTCGCTCCCTCTTGGCCAGATTTCAATGTTGCTACTTCATTTTTATCGCGTTAAGAGAATATTGGACATGTGTGGCTGCCCCGCAGCCTTCTCCTTCGCTTCCCCCCATCGCTTTCGGGCCATAAAACATTCTACATAGATTGTTACCTTTGGCAACTTTTCCTCCTGGCGGTTTTATCGTTTTTTGTTAGGCTTAAGTGTTTATCTTGGCTCTGTTCCATTCGACTTTTTCGCTCGTATCTAACAGTTGTTCGTGTTGTTGCAACTCGCTTCAACATGCACAGGGCGTGGCTTACGGTCAGCGCAAAAATGTGGAATGGAATGAAATGGCTTGGCTTGGCGTGGCAGGGAAAAGCGGAAAACGGAAAAATAAAACCGCTCCTCCCTGGGCAGCTATATAGCTACATATATACTCGCTCGAGGGGGTTGCACACGTACCGCTGCTGCTTTTTCAGCTTCAGCTTTTTCCGCCATGCAGCAGCGAGCGGCAGGACCTTTTCTTTCGAGGACTCGTAGGGATGCAAGAGGGATGCGATGATGATGTCTCGGGTTGCCAGCGGTTATGGATCTGCTGCATTGTCATCGCACGGCGTGCATTTGCCTCTGATTCCCAACCACTCGGACATTACGCAACACGGCAAATTGGTAGCACGTCTAGTTGCTATTTTCCGGCCATAAAAGCATTTTGGTTTCATCGATTTTATTCAGCAGGGAACCAACCACAAGGTAGAGCTATTTTCGCTAGTCTCAGCAGAAAACCAAGGTAAAGTAAACAAGTTCGCATAGCTTATTTGTTTTTATGGGTTCTCTGAACTTACATTGTATTAGATACATTTAATATTACTTTATTAATAGTCACCAAAATATTGTCTTCAAAGTCAATTTTCTCTTCAATATATTTATTAATTTTTGTGTAGTTATTATATATTGAATACAAGACAAGCAACTTATGAGTTGTTTGACATAACTATTAAGATATACCCTAAAAATGTAACATAATTTTATTGGCAGTATTAAGTTTCAAAAGCATATATCTATTTGTAAATTTAATAAATTAATCTATAAAACTGCGGATTTATTTTAGTCTCTAGATTTAAATCAATACCTTCAGTTAAAACGCATTGACAATCTTAACCATATTTATCCCTTATCTTTCCCTAACAGATTCCTCTGATTGCCACCAGATACGGAGCACACTTAACATATTACTCTAATTTCTTATCATTTGGATACTTCAATTAAGCGACGCAACAATTGTGCCAGATTGTCAATATCGCCTTTCATAAACCAATAAAAAGGAATAGCCTAATGGGGATCTGTCCGAGTGCCGCACTCGCTGGGCGATAAAGTGGAAGATTTACTTTTTAATAGACTGCCGGCGAAGAGCTCTTCGCAACGCCAATTGACAGCGGCAAAGATTTTAATTTCACATGTTGACTGCGGACTTTGTTTATTTTATGAACTTTATTAACGCTCTCGCACGTTAACGGCTTCACGCCAAGGGGGGTTTTACGAGGGGGTAGAGGGGGAGAGGGGGGAGAGGGGTCTACACCCAGTCTAATATTAATAACAAGCTTGAACCTAATTCCTTATGATAAATGATATAAGTCAACAACCCTCGACTTGCTGGCGATGCTCCCCCATTTTCGCTTCTGTTACCACAATCGCAGTCGTTTTCCCGCTTCTGCAAACTCGAGGATAAATTCAGAGGGCGGGGGAAAAAAAAAAAGAAAAAAAAAATAAGTAAAATAACCAGAGAGGAACTCGGGGCAGACAAGGAGAATTTCATTTACACGCGGCGGGATAATGTTCTGATGATGGCATGTTTTTTTGCATACAAAGTATGCAAACGCAAAGAAGCGGAAAATATTTATGAAATTGCCGCAGAACTGGCAAGCGAATGTCGTAAAAAGTTGGAAAATTAGATTTTTTCTGTGTTATACACAGGCCGAGGGCTTTTCCACCCCCAATGATGACAATACCCGTAGGATGATGGCAATGGGGAATGGGGAGTCTGCGATCTAGAGAGATATTTATACTACGTTAAATATTTGCCAACACTCAGCTGAAGCATAACAACTCAACTTGAGCCGAGGATTCACCCATCGTCGACTGACTGCTGAGTGGACGTTCTGGAGTTTATTATTGGGTGGTCCTTTAACTCGGCATTAAATGCCCAACTTTTAAAGCCCATTTCACTTAACACTTCGTGTACAGGATTGGACGATTCTGGTGATTTGGCTACGGGTTAGGACTTAATCTCAAGGGCATTTGCTAGCCAGGTGTCGTTTCTATCTGCAATGCAAAATAATGTGGCATATTATCAAGGTTCCCATCACAAAATCGCCAGCGGAGCCACCAAACACTGCGCTTCATAATCGGATTAACTGCGGTGGGTAGCGGCGAACAATATTCTCTCTGAATTTATGTAGACCCATAAATCGTGGTGGGGTTTTTGATCGGGCTCTGCGCGAAATGGAAATTCCGTGGAAGAAAAGCACTCGCGAGCCCATCTAATGTGCGTTTCATACGGAAAAGTCATTTACAGTGTCGAACTCGGCGCTGCACAATGGACTTTCTACTCCTCAAGTATACTTTATTTCGACTTTGGTTGAGTGAGTTATGTGCCAGAAAAGAGAAGAGGGTTTTTCTAGACAGCCTTATAAACATTTGGTTACCCGTATAAATCAGGGGTGTATTTCATGGTGTTGTTAAGCTAATAGATTGCTTATCAAAATATTTTATGAGGGGAATAAACTATTATGCTCCTCAACAGATGTATTTAAAATAAAGTAAAATCTTATATATTAACTCTTAGCTTTGATAAATTTGTAAGTAGCATTTGAAGCTTGTTATTTTAAAGTTACTGAAAGAGACAGTTAGCAATACATTTTTATAATAGCTTAAAGCTAGACCTATATCTATTTACGATTGTAAATAAATACGAGAATATGTTACACACATATTTTATTTGTTTAATAATATAGCTAGCAATCACGTAAACTCAAAATGATTGCATTTGGTATATGTTGTGTTAAGGGAAAGTCTTGGATTCCAAATGGGCAAACACTGTTTCCCAAAACATGAAAGGTCAACCTGCAAACACCTACATTAAATGGAGTTTTAATGAAAGCCAAGCCCAGTCATTACCCCCCAAGATCCAAGATCTGATTGGTGAAGGCTTTGGGAAGTGCGTTCCACTGGCCATTCTCATGAGGCGTTACATTTGTTTGGCCTGGCAAACAGACTTTTATCACCTCGGCTGTTTGCCTTCACTTATCGGACCGCACTGTGTGCACTGTGTGTGTTGCCGCCGAGTACACACTGTACCTTAGATGTCGTGTCAATGTGCGTAAGTGTAAATCGCCGCATTGGTGGCTTAACTTGACTGCCCCGAGTAAATATTCTCGTGTGTGTTTGAAAACCAACGCCTCGGCGACAATGGCATCTGCCGATTGTCTCGCCTTGAAGTGCGCAAAGTAAAGCGAAGTAAGCCCCTTCGAAATACTGAAAAACCATCCCATGAGGCAGCCTCTGTTTCAGATGCTCAAACTCGAAGATCCCAAACCAAAACCAAACGAAACCAAAACCACTCTTCGCACATTCACATTCGGCCTCGCACTTAGCTATTTAACGTGTTTTCATAATTGATTGCTAAACTGTTTTGTTTAGACCTTTGCATATATTTTTATGCAAATAATTACGGGCGAGCACACATAATGGGTTGCTCCATTCCGGTGGTGGTTTCTCTGCTTTTTTGGTGTGGATATTTTGGATTGGGATAGGAATTGGGATAGGAATTGGGATAGGAATCGGGATCGGGAGTTGGCTGCATATATGCATGCTCGCATTGTTTGCGAACATTTGGCTTTGTCATTAAAATATTTTTCGGTTTTGTTCAGAGATTTCGCCGCAGTCCTTATCACACACAATGTACTATGTTCTCAGTGGTTCCTTTTTCCACGATGCCAGCAATGCCAGGCAGCTCTCACATATTTTATTTCATTTGCGTTTGCATTTGCCTTTTTTTGTCAGGCCAACTTTTTGGCGCTTTTCTATTTTAATTTCAGGAGGAGGCAGCGCCGAGTTTAATTATGCTGCGGCCAGAGTATTTTTGTCTCGTCTCACTTTTTGTTTAATGATTAACAATAACGCTGGCTTTCAGAGACAAACAGCCTGTCAGGACGCGCAGGATGTGGTACATCTGCATGTGTGCATATTTATATTAAAAAAGTTTCTAACAATAAGCCATTATCTATGCTTATTACATATTATGCTGCGACTGCTGCTGCTCCAAGAAAACCATTTTCAATTGGCTAAAAGGGAGAGGAAGTTGGCAAAAAAAAGACTTTTCTTTCAGACAAAAATAAATGCTGCTCAAATTAAATTAGCTGTTTAAAGGAGCAAACAAATAAATACTTATATTGATTTATATTAGCTGCATTAAGCCGATAAAAAATCAAACAAAAAGGGAATCCTTATCAACCGTCAGGTGGTGCAAAGGTAAAGGAAATCCCGCGGACAAGTGAAAAGGACAAAGTGCATTCTGTTTGCCAGGCGAACAAGTCTGCCGAAAAAGGAAATCCGCTTACAATAATTAAAAAGTTGCAAATTTAAGTATTAACTCGGCGAATGCGCAAATATGGCCAAAAGCGTAAGCGGATTTCGCATTAACTGCAGACAATCGGCAAAACAAACCGTCTGTCCGTCTGTCTGTCTGTCTGTCTGTCTGTCTGTCCGTCGGTGGTCCATCACCTAGGTGCTGCGGATTGGCATCGGGATTCGCATCCTCATCCCCGGCAGATGGAAATTAGAATGGGCCATGGACCATGGACTGTGGACTGGCAAAAGAGACATCACTAGCAACATTGCAATTATTAAACGGATGAAAACAAACAATTGCTGACAAAAGGGAAGTGACGGGGTGACAGGCGACGGCAAATAATGGACGGACACAAAATGGTAACACAAAAGGGCCAGGATTTGGCGGAAAAATGGGAAAAACTCGGATATTGTCCGAGCTACGAGGTGCAAAACCCATGAAATGAGCAAAATTTTTAATCTCCTGCGATCGCTGTGAACAACGTGGGCTGACACTTTGACTGTCCCCGATAATCACGGCATTATGGAATTATTCCGAGCTGCAGGTTTTCGATCAATCTCCATAATCCAGCTGGGAAAATTATGGGAAATTTGTTTCATTAAAATGTTATGTAGTTTATTGTTGTTATTAATCAAAGACAGTTAATAACAAAAAACTTCTAATGTACTTTTATATTTTAGAAACTCTATATGAACCTATATCTGCTATAAGATTGTAAAAGAAAAATATATAATTCTTGCAAAGTTATTTATCATAACTAAGAATGTTTTAAATACTATAATTCTCCTTTCACTTTCTTGTATATTTCCACTAAAAATATTGTATTGAAATTAGATAAAAATGGAACCAGCAAACATACATTTTCTTATAAACATACTGTTATTTCATTAAATTGAATTAGCCGTCTGGTATCGGGTTTATTTCGCCCTAATGCCTGTGCCCCCTTTCATTTTTTGTTCCGACATTCTCAATCGTGTAGACGGCGCAAAAAGGACAATCTCACAGCTCTTTATCCTTCCTGTCGTCTGCGCCGACAACATGTGTCTCTGCTATAGTTGAATTATGTCCTTAATAGGATTAAAGTATTTGGCAGTTGTTTTGACCTTTTTATCGCCGGCTGCCGATACAGGAATTCCGCACAACTCACGATTTGCCTTTTGTCCCTTCGCTCGCCTCTGTGCATTTCCCCTGATTCTCTGATTTTTTCGGTGGATTCATATCTCCGGTGTTCTTGTGCCTCCTTTAATCTAATTAGTGCGGAAAAATTGAACAGCACTGTTAACTAACTTTGACAATGAAAACGCCTATCCTGCGGCAGTCGACTCGTTGACGTGACGAAGCCAATCGCATTTTCAAATCCGGAACGCATTACGGGGCTCAAATCGGAGCAAACAGGAATGAGTGCTGCAGATTCTGAATGGGTTTGCCTTCTGCAACTGCCACAGGATAAACAGGATATTCGGATACTCGGTGATGTTCGCAATCGGAAGCCCAAGGCGAGTTTATTGATAGAAACAGTGTTGAGCTTATTAATGAACGTGGATAAATTTTAATGCTAAAATAAATTGATTAAGGGTCTGACTGTAAGTTTCTGAAGTTAATAAATTTTTAACAATGGTTTAAGCATTTGTGTATTGTGATTTATTTTTATGCAGTGGAAAAATCATGGCAATAGATCTTCGGCCATTGCGATTGTTCAGAAATATATCATTTTCAATTCGGAAAAGATACAAATGAATTGTATAATGTACTCCCTATATACACTCCCAGATCTCGGCAATGACAACGAATATTTTGTAAGTACATAAATTGAGCTACATACAAATTGGCTTGGGCGGAACAACCCCCACCGAAGCCACCACCCCACGCCATGTCTTCCCACCCCGATGGCGGTTTCAAAATTCAAAAGTATTCCCGCTCTATAAATTCCCGCTCCCCGCGGCGTGACCATAATGATCGGAAGGGCAGGGGGAGGGGAAGGGGAGGGGGAAAGGGGAAAGGGGAGGGGTGTACCTAGGGTAAGGCATAATAAATACTGCGGAGGGTAGGCAGACCCGAATTTGTTGTGAATGTAGCTGCAAATACTCGTATCTGCTGGTAAAGCGCAACGGCAATTTGAGGATTCCAATGAAAATGAAATAATGGCCGACCATTATGCCCGACGCCGATCCCTCGTCGCCCTCTTCCTATTTACCCTGACATTCATTTATTGCAATATTACGTATTCGGATTAAAAATGCTAAAGACCTGGCTGTAATACGATTTTACGAATTTTGTTTCGCTTCTTAACTCGAGAAATTGTGTTGCTAATTTTAATTATAAAAAGCTTCTGCTTCAATTTCCATCAAAAAGAAGATCTACAACATTTCAAAAAAATCTTATATACAGTTTATTTTCCAGTAATATTATTATTATCAATTTCATATGCTAATATGATTTTTATGGAATCTCTATATTATCTATCTATTCAAATATCAATTTAAAATTTTAGTAATACCAGTGATATAAAGTTGATATTTTAATTCAAAATGCCAATATTAATTTACTATGCTTACATCGTAATCAACATTAATTTTATCCACATATGTTTAATATTATTGTATCAGTTTTTATCCAATACCAATTTGGAATATAAAACTTCAAAACTAAATATAACAAAATATCCTCGTATCATTTGATATTCTAATAACTAATTGATTTTTATACTTTAATATCAATTGAATATTCTGTTATCATTTTCATATGATAATATCATTTTGAATTCTAATATCAATTTTATGTTCTTCATCTTATATACTCTTTTTATTAGATATTACATATCATAACATTGTTATATTCTTAAATTAGTTTTACATTAATTAACCCCTTGAGGTACTCTTAAATTTAACATCTCATTGTGATTTTCAATTAGCAGGCAAAGCAGACTACTCGATATACATATATAGTAAGGTCGAAGCTGGGATCCCCACTCGGCGACCGACGGTTTCAGACCGCCGCAATTGCAGAAGTCGGCGCAGGTGCTGTTAATTTTCCGCGCTGCACTCCGGAGTCCGGACTGCACACTTCGGAGGAGGACAGTTGGCATGTCTTTTGGGGCTGACGCAGAACACGAGTTCACCTCACCCGCAGTTTAGTTCGGGGAACAAGTTGCGTGTCGTAAATTTGCGTTTCCATTTGGGTCTGGGCTCTGGGTTCTGGGGTTTGCACTCTGAGGCACTTCCAGGCTGCAAGTCGAGCTCCTTGGGTCTACTCGGTAGCCACTATTGAACAGGTGCGAAGCATATTTCCCGTCGACAGCTTCGACGATGCCTTCCCCAACCCGAAAAGCAAGCCAAACCGAATGTTATGTTCTCGCTGCTGAAACAAAAGCAATTATTTTGTTTGATTTATTTCATCATTGCGTGTTCCGAGTATCCCAAGTGCTCCACGTTCCTTTCTGTTCTGCTCGGTGTGGGTGTGCGTGAATTCAGGTAGGAGTCGGAGTCGAGTTGTAATTGCAAGTTAGGCCTTTCCTTTGGCCCCTGCGATGCGAGATAAGTGCGACCTAGACACTCAAATTATAGCTCGGTGTCTCAGGTCTCGCCATTTCTTCGCGGCAATCGCTTTGACATAAACGGGTTCTCACCCGAAATAATTCATTTTATGGAGAATCCCCATGCACTTGTTACTACAGTGAGGGAAAATATGAATTTCAGATTGATTTTGTTGGGAATTTAAAAATGTTTAAGAAATGATTTAAGCTATGATATGGTTTGAAACTGATATATCCTATATAAAGTGTAGGATGTGTTAAGGATTCTATTAGCGATTAAATAAATCACAAGGTTTCTTTCAAAACAGTCTTTAAATATTTCAAGTAAAATTCCATCGATTGTCTCACAAAGGAAAATATAATTACAACTAATTTAAAATCCTTATAAAAATTCTTTTGAATTTTTCTTTAGTAAAGAAATATGTATGGTTATTATGTTATAGTTCAGTTATCGATTTCTCCATAAATTGAATGATTTTACAACCCATTTTTCCGTGTGCATGTGTGTGGGGGTCGTTTGGGGAAATGTAACGCGGTTATCCGTACCATTTTTACCAACCAAACTTTGTTATTACAATGAAAAAAGCAGGCAGGTACATAAATTGCCGATGTTATCTGCTGACAATTGGGGCGGTTGGCTCCGCTGTCACTAGTTACTGTTCCCTGTTTTTTTTCCGTATCTGACGCAAGTGCAAATGTACATATGCGTTACCTATGTCAGTACGTGACTGATCCGAATCCGAATTGGAATCGGAATCGGAATCCTTAATGTGCTACGAGTGCTTTTGGCGGGGAAAACAGAGTTATGGTGGCCATATTCAAATACCAAATGGCAGACTCCAATATCGGAATGGTGTTGCGTAAATTTATTAGTGCTTTCTGGCTTTGTTTGTTTGGGGAAACGATTACGATTATTTGCTGACCGCGTTGCGGCGGTAATTGTGTATTCATTATCGCGCTCCTGATAATGACACGCGCTGCTATCTCTGCTCTCATTGCCATACATTAAAATTATAGATTACTTTCGCAGATTCAGGCAGAAAGTGAGCTGATAGTAAATTGAATAGATCCATTTAACCTGGAAAAACAGTTTCGAGTGCGAGTCCAATTATTGAATGGTGCAAATTAATGTGTTTATTTGTACAACTTTTATGGTCGACAACACAATTTCATTAGGATACATTTTGTTGATTAGCGAGCATTTTAGAATGTTTTTAGGTTAACAGTTAAATATGAAAATGATTATAATTTATATTTAATTTTTAAACTAAATATATTAATAGTTAAAAAATAATTCAAGATATATATAAAACTAGACAAGATTCGAGGAAAACATTGCAGAAAATTTAAAGGATATTTAGAAATGTCTAAAATGTTTTATTGTGAATGAAGACAGAGTATTATAAAAAAATGTTTAGCTTCCTTGATATGAATTAAATTGAATGATAATATTGTTTAATACCTTACCTTTTTTAAGAAAAAACCTCTAAAAAGAATAGAAAATTCTACTATTTTTAATGCCCATTCCCATCTGTCCAAACAGTGGCTCAATGTCCCCATTCACGAGTTTATAATGTTTTTTTGAAAACCCATAATGCTACTGTGGGGAACACCTGCGCTGACTAATAAAGTGGGAAAGGATTAAATATTAAACTCGACAACAGAGACATTAACGAAATTCCTTTGCCCATCTTGGATTTCAGTGGACCCGCCGCGAGCAGCGGCAGCTGGGGAAATTATGAGGCGCGGCGGGTGGTTTATCTGTATCTGCGAGATACCCGAGGGCGTCAATAGCTCCGCCGGCAGACAAACAGCTCAGCGTAGCCCCTGTGTGTAGTCCAACAAGCAGACTTGCAGACACCCAGAGCCAGACAGCGGCAGCCACAGCTCTTAAATGGCTTCCAAATTAATTATTTACGCATTTGAATTGAGGCATTCAGTTAAGAACTGATTTCGAAATGGCTGGCGCGAGCAGCGGGTAGCCGCGTGCCGAATTACGATCCGGGACCAAGTTTTCAAACAGAAAGCAGTCCGAACAGCCAACAGCCAGCAACAACGATGCCCGCCCCGGGTGCCCAGCCTTAATTTACCAATCAAAAACTCGTAATTAACCTAATAAGCCGGGGCGGCGAGAGCGGCGCGTTAAGTCGCGTGCCCCACGACGATCCGGGAATGTTCGGGGTACGGTCGGTACGGTGCCCCGGGGCAACATCCAAGTAGCCCTCGTTGCCGGATAAGAGGCTCGTCATATTTGGATTTACTGACGCAACTCGCTTCAGAACAAATTATGGCGTTTACTGCTCCCGACTAAATTGAAAGCGAAGCCGTTAGCGCATGCGGGCACTGCAAACATGGAGGTGGAAGCCTCTACTTTTTGGAAGCTACTTGCACTTGGGAAAAAAGTTATAGATCCTAACTTTGTCCAATGAAACTATAGATACAAATTTAAAATGCAAATAAAAAAATTCTAAAAATTTATGTAATAATGAATGAGACCAAGATTGAATTATTTTTATAAATATAAATAATATTTTTTGGAAGATATCAATGAGTAAGTAATAATAAAAAAAACATTGCCTGTAAATTGTTGTTATTGAATTTTCCTTCACATCCCTTGGCTTTTCTTAAGTGAAGTAGTATTCTAGTTATATTTTTATAATTATTTTTTAAATAAATAAATAAATCTCTTTAAGTGCACCCAGCTGGTCTATGTATCTGTCAGCCGTAAAATTAGCACATACGGTTATATAACCATATATGCACATTCAGACACTTTTGGGTTTGTTAAGTGATGGTTACGTTGAGTTGCTGTAGCTTCCGGTTGCCATTTGATTCCTCCGCTCGGCTGTACCTATTTAGAAAGCCTGTTTACATTGGCATTTTCGTGCCTACTACGTCAATAAATTTAAGCGCTAGGCACAAACACGGATTTTTCACACAATAACCACTGTGGCAACCACTAAATCCCTGGCAAAACAGTCGTTTAACAAACATCGCATTAGCAGGATGGGCTAACCCGAAGCCGAATACGAATCCGAAGCCGCTCTGTGCAAATATTTACTTAGGACTCGTTGCGGTTTTGCGCATGCGCAGCGCATTTGAACACAAATGACCCGAGGTCGTGTGCGGCCGAAGGTTAATGGTTTAATGGTTAATGCAAGGACCAAATGCGGTGGTCAGGTTGAACAGATGTCGCATCGCCGAAGGACCAGCGATTGCGCATGCGGCATTACCGGAGTTAACCGCAGATATCCAATAACTTAACAAGCTAAGTAATCCTAAAGGACAATAAACACAGGCTGTGGAGGCATTCAACATGGGAATTTCAAGAATGCCCAAATGTTTTCACATATTATGGAGTTATATGCGTACCAAAACAATTTTGTTGATCTTCGAAATTAAGAATTTACATGCATAAGAACATTACCTGATTTTTAATAAGTAAACAGTTTGAAAATATTTAAATTTTCTGCTTATTTCGGTCAATAATTCATTTAACTATAAAAACTGAAAAAATATATAGAAATTACTGGAATAAGTAAGGCATATTTTTGCATTATATTTATTTATCCCTCTGTTATACATTCGCTATTTGTAAATCATTTGGAATATATTAGAGCCCAGCTATAACAGATCGAACCAATACGTCCAGCATTAAGAGCAGAAAAAATATATACGGCTTTTGGAAGACAATAAAATAATAATTCGAAGACCGGAAAAGTCCGTGACATCATAAATTATCAATAATCACACTTTGTTTTGACAGGATGACGACTGTCGGAACTGAGCGGTATTGTTGTCCTTCGCCGTATTGACACTGGCGAACACACACACACACACACATATCCGCACACACGAACTTCAAAAATAAATAACTGCACAACAAGGACTAACAGGGAGGTAGATTCGTCCTCTATTCAACGCTCATTGTCAACAGCCATGATGCGGCAACGCTCCCAATACCATTTCCATTCTCAATCCCATTCCCACTCCCAATTCCAAACCAAAAACCCAACCCCATTCCCAATCGCAGCCTTCTGGTTCCTGGTCCTGCGAGGAGAGCTCGGTAAATAAGGACAAATAAATGGCAGGATGCGAGTGATACGGCATCCAGCACTGCATTTCCTCCAGCGATGGATATTGCATATGTTTCGACCACCGGGCTGGATGCATTTTCCCCCTGCCACACGCATTACCACTGACAGCGAATTTCCATCGCTTCTAAGTTACATATAGTACTATATGTACATACGAGTGGTCGTACTTGCGAGTGTGTGTCCATTACTTCTCAAAGCCTTCTGCCCTGGGTCGATATTGCACACTATCAAGTCGGACTAAACTATATGTCGCAGTTACTTTAAACTTTCTATTCATGTAAGTCTATTGTAGGAAATATGCCATGCCAATCAGTTTAAAAACAGCTTAGTATTACATTCCATAATAACCCTTTACCATATTTTACAGATTTTTTATTTTGTAAAAGGAAAAAATGAATTAGCAACACATCAGAATTAATTATTAAAATCACATACATATTTATTGTTCTTTAAGAACAAAAAAATATTTATTCAAAGAACAAAAAGTTCAGTTTTCATATGTAAATTTGTATGTCAAAAGTCACAGAAACTTTTCCTAGACACTTAGTGTAAATTGTTTAATTTATTCAAACTAATAAAATGTGTTGCTTAATTGTTTTAGAAAAAAAGCTAACCTTTTAAACCTTCACACTTTCAATCCCAAAAATTTATTCAGTTTATCATCTAATAGCGGCGAACAAAGCAAAACTAAACACTGCTTGTTATAAGCAAATTATGCATATTCGTTGGGAGCGGAATCTTGTTAGGGCCAACTGCTACCAGAAAGCCCACGGCCTGGCTTAGACCACAAAATTTGAATAGCTATCAGCTATCGGGAAGATAAAGGGGGGCAGTTACTAGCCATTAGACACACCACTAAATAAGCGAACATGCACACGTTTGCGCTCCGCATCGAATCTACATTATTAATAATGATAATGATAAAACGCGAATAAAAACGTATATGGCGAGCCATTTGTTTTTACCCTTTCGCCTGCCAATCGGGGCGACAACTTGGGCTATGAATTTTTTTTTTTTCCGGGGGGAATGGCACAAAAATTTCGGATACCGAAATGACAACGAAACACAGATACAACAATGCCAACAATCACGGGAGAGCAGCAACAAAAAGCTTTTTAGTCAGCGATAACACTTGTGTATGTTTGTGTATTGTACACGTATTATTAAATGTCATGTTTTGTTAACGGCCCCAAAAACCAAAACCGAAAACCAAAAACCGAAAACCGAAGCCGAATCTGAAGCCGTTCCCAAAATTGTCAGCATCAACCTACACAAATGCTGAAAACGCTGTGGCAACAAAAGGCAACGACAGCGACAACGACAACGACAACGAATGTTGTTCGGTATCAGTGTTGTTTTGGCCCGGGGGTCTCGCTTTTTTGGGGCCCACTGTGTTGTGTGTTAATGTATTTTATAGCGATCCCAAAAACGGCGGGGAGACAAAATAAATAGGCGTAAATTAAGCATTTCGGCTGCCACTGGTTTTTGGGAATAACATGTGTATATTATTCATAAGCGAACAAATTTAAATAGAGCGAAAATGCAAATGGATTGGACTGCCAGCCAGATCAGATCAGAGAGATATGTGGATTATAATTGCTGGCGGAGCTCCACGGTGGAGCTTGGGGCCACGAACAAAACACTTTAAGTGGGGTGAAGTTGTAATTGAACTACTGGAAACGGCTCCTAACTTTCCAAAGAAAACATCGTTAGAGGAGGTACCTGAAAGTCTCGAAAGCCAGCTCTACAGCTCTATAGCCTCCTATAGCCTCTATAGCCTCCTATAGCCTCTATAGCTGTATAGCTCTACAGATCCAGTTCAGATGTTCGGATGAATGACAATGACTGAACTGGGGCGCTGAAAGTGACTTGCCATTAAGCACATGAAACTCTTGCAACGTCAGTTCTCATAATTGTGTTTCGAGTCAGACGTTGTTGTTGACTCTTAATGTTGTTTTCTTTGCATGCTGATTAGTTGGGCTCGGGGAATGCCCCCCTCCGAAACCTCTCTACCCTTCGTCAGTCCACCGATATCAGAATGAATATCGTTATGGCCGCAGATATGAATGTGTAAGGAAACCATCGTACTCCACCTCCACCAACTTCACCTCAACCTCCATCTCCTTCTGCTTTCCGAAACTCCTATCAGCTCACAAGGCAGCGAGTGTTTTGATTAATGATGATACATGAAATTAATTTCAATTCCTACTCAGCGCGATTGTTTGCGTTTGAAATGAAAGCCCTTTCACACCGCCGCTCCCCCTTCGCGTGCGAGGTTACCAATTCTTATTCGAGAAATGTGTACGAGCACTAGTCTTTTTTGTTAATACCTCTTTTCACTGCATCTGCATCGGTTCGGATCGAAGCGATTGCGATACAGATACAGCTACAGATACAGATACAGATACCGATTCGGATTCGAAGTGATATTCTTTTAAAGAATCGAAGAAGTCGTGGCTGGTGTCATTAGCGCTGCATCATCCTTTCGGTGGAGCACTTAAAGCTGTTGAATAAATCTCGTCAGAATGGCTTTGTTGTGCTTACATTAGCCTCCGTAATGAGCTGATTTGGATTCGAGAATTCTACTTTACACTCCGCGGATCGAAAAGCCGTAGTCATCAATATTGTTCTACAATGTACACCGGAGATGGCACTCCACAGATGACTCTTTTATCCATTCACGTCGGTTTCAGCGAGTCAGCGATCAAGGTTATTACAGAAATTTCAACCTGGCCATCTTATGGTCATTATGGAATGTATAAACAAGATGGACATTTGCATGTTAACCACTTCACGTAAATCATAACCAAAAGATGTTTTTGGGTTCCAATAAATCCAATAACTGTTTGAACATTTACATCTTTTACAAAAAATAACATCAGTTTAAATAGGAATAATAAGAATAATAATTATATAAAATTCCTCATGTTAAATTAAAATCTTACATAAATTATTACAATCGGAATCTTTACGTTAAGGTCAATTTTATTAATAAATATAATTGTGTAAACTTAACGCACTGAAATAATAAGGAATGTAAATCGGAACTTATCTTATTTTAAAGATAATGTTTCGAAAACTTTTTTAGTCTCAAAATCCTTTTCATCTTATCTGTATTAAACATTTGTTATTAACTAAGCAAAGCATTTAAAGTCGCATTGCCATTACGTAAACGGTGAAATAAATTATGCAAAATAATGGGCGAGGTTCCTATGAATCCCCCAATAAACTGACTCCGACTTACCAGGTGCATTAAACCAGGGAAGCCGAATCTCCCGTTTCCGAACAAACAGGACCGCCGCATTCCACTAATGAGGGAACCAACTCCAAGTCCAAGTCCAAGTCCAAGTCTTAACGACACACGCATGGGTGTACCATACTATACGAATGGTAGATGTCGGGGTATTAACATACGCATGTCCGTGAGTATATAACACAAATTTAAAATGTTAACGTTTCTACAAGCTAACATTGAAAATCGTTTAGCGGCAATTACCATCAAATGTCCGCGGCTCTTTGAAGTGCACCGATGTTTGGACGCCAGTAATCCCAACTCGGCCTAAACATTTCAGGCATTCCTTTTGCCTTTTGCCAGTGCCGCGGATCAGCGGTTGTGGCTGCAACTGCAACTGCAACTCAGCTGCAGCGCCGGTATCATGGCTGCATGCACAGAGAGAAATATTCATTTAACAAAATAAGACAAATTAACGATAAATTAATTTTATATATCTCATGACGCCATAATTTAAGATACAGAAAATAAGCTTAGCGAAATAAATATTGTTTGTTTTTTTTTTATAGATTTATTTAATGATGATTTATAATGGTATTAACAATTAATTATTATTATTGTTAGCAGTTATATTATATTTTAAATAACATAACATTAAATATATAAAAATACCTATAATTTTTGAGATCTTTTTAATATGTTAAAATTTCCTTAACTAATTTAATCATAAATATTAGTTTCTTATATATTTTTCTTGCTGTGTCACTGCATGAACTTGTGCCTGCGCCATGCACGACTACAGTGAGCCATGTACAGTGAACACGCGCACGCGCACTAAACAAACCGGCGGCGTCTGTCGCGCCGTCTCCCTCCCTCCCACTAGCTGTCTCCCTCTGGCCAAGGAGCTGGCCAAATCCAAGGCATTAGCCGGGGAAAACACGCCATGAGGCCATGCAAATCGCCGGGCAATGCAAATACACTCGCCGAATGGGCAAACAGGCCGGATGATGATGATGATGATGATAAATGCAGTTGAGAGTCGAGAGCTGGGAGACGAGAAAACACCGCTGACGGTTGTTGTTTGGACACTTGTCATTCAACGACTCGGAACCGATCCGTAGATCTGAGGAGGACTCGGCGATCTCCACATCTCAAGTGCCTGGCAGCCATCGATTTCTATTTGCCATGGGTAGACGCAGATGCAGATGCAGATGCAGATGCATTTGCCGATGCAGATACAAGAGCGGCAGCCATGAGATCGCCGGGGAATGGGATGCATTTGTTTGCCGAAACGCATCCGCAAAGCCAGCAATCCGTTAAATCTGCGCAAACAGCAGTGTCGAATGTCATAATGGAGCCGATCCGCGGATAGTCTGTCAAAGCCTATTCAAATATTTGGCGTTGTTTCTCACCCGATTTCCCTAATCGCACATCGGGCATCTGCGGCGGCCTTCGAGGCTTCGCCTTCCCCATTCCCCATTCCCTCAGTTGCACTCCAAATGCGCTTAGATTGTTGTCAAAACAATCACAAACGCCGTCGCCGGCCAATCAGTCGACTTTTTACCCACTGGCGGCAATGGGCAAGATGTAAGCCATAAGCCCTTCGCTGACACTAAAGTGCTCAGCCATCAATAGGTGCTCAGTAGGAAGGACAAAGTCCGCCTATAACTCTTGGTTTGCAAGAAGCATTGGGATGGACCTTTCAATCCATTAAGAAGTTGAATTTAGTTTAATTTATGGTACTTAAGACTTATCAGCAAATTAGCAATAAGCAATAAGTTTTTATAAAATGCAAACACTTTTAAAATTAACACAACATTTTAAGTAATTTATAAAATGAATAAAACCTATTCTAGAATAGCAACAATTCTGAGAAGAAAATATTTTAGTCCCTTGCTTATATTAAATATTATTTTTACTTCACTTCAAATAGGTGAATAAATGATTTTGAATTTGAATTTACATAATTGCGACCTTGGGTAAACACTGCGTATGAGTAATATATTTTAAAAAATTAGAGAACAGCTTAAAGTAACGAAAAATTCTAGATCTTTAGGGTAATGTGAAACAATGAACTTTTAATAAAAATGTATGAACGTTCCTTAATTTGATGTTAAAACTATAATTGGATAGCATGCAAAAATTTGAGTTTTGTAAAAAAAATAATTTTCTTCATAAGGAGTTCCGTTTATAAATGCATGCTTTATTAGTCTTATTATTCGCATCGAGGTCCACCTCATTGTGAATAATGAATCGAGTGAATCGCATTCGGCGCAGCGGATTAACGCACAAGCCGCTGCGCTCTTTTTTGCGTGCAGTGGTGGCGACATCGGCATATAGCTATCGGGCGATCGGACAAATCGAGCCATCGCACAGGTGACGACAAGGCCCATTGGCAGGCAGCGCATGTCGTCGCAATTAAAAAACGCCTTCTTTGGCCGGGCCGGGAATATCTGCTGGATTTGGCTTTGGAGATTGGCATGTAGGCGCAGGTGCGGCATATGTATGCAGGCAACATACGAGTGCCGAGTGCTGCCACATCCACTGCCACTTGCCCGTGGCAATCGGAGCCATGACGCACGACGTCGGGCCCTTGTCAATATATAGGTACAATATACTACACCCAATATCCATCCATTCGATGGGCGGAAGAGGGGTGGCCGAGTCGAGGTTGTGAGTAAGCACGCACAATGGCCATGCAAATTCCGCGGCTCGACTACAAGCAAATTAACGGCCAAACAAACAAAGCCCGGCCAAAGATCAATCGGGGAATCGCTGGGCGACCCACATCGACAGGGAAGTGAAGAGCGAAAAGTACCAGGTAACATATAGAACCCATCGACATCAGAAACGGATGAACTAGGTTAGCTTTTAATTTATTCAGCTGGATAAAAAGATCGGAATGCGAGGTTTTCGGGGGTTCTATGTTGTGTTACACAACTTTTGTAGTTACGTTTTTTGGGTGAATTCTAAATTCCAATTTACAAATTAACATGTTGTTTACGAGCTCATTCATTGAATTAAATACCATTGACAAAAAGGTTTATTTCGGTAGCGTAAGCAATGCTAAATTTATTCTTTAAAAATGTGTAAAAATAGTTACATTTTCCATTATTATTATTTCTTCGTTTGAAAAATGTTTACCAATTAAATTCTTCAGTTCTATCTAATTACATTTACATTTTAAATGATCTTCATTGCAACTATGTAACCTTGAGGTATCTTATATCTTGTATCTCTTATCTGTAGATCAGATTAAAATTACAGATCTCTGAACTCGGCGCCTAGGACTACAACGTACGTCTGGCTAAAAATACAGAGAATTATGAAACACCTTTATGTGGCCATTAGGAACGCGTAAGTGCTGTCTTCCAGTAAAAAAGTAAAAATTATGTGCACACCATTATCGCCCGAACGGTTGCCATGCAGAGCATTTCCTCTTTAAAGAGCGCGCAGCTTTGCTCCGTTTTGTATGACTTTGTTCCGGGAAAAGTCGTAAAATTACTGCGTAACAACTGCAACAAGGTGTTATGAAGGTGCAGCCAAAAGGGGCTGCCTGTCGGTAGTGCCACCGGTTGGGTTCGTAACATTGTTTGGGCTAATAGAAGTAAAATTGTTAATTGCCAAACGGTTGACTTGGGTTTTCCCCGCTTGATTTATACAGTCCACCAGCCTGGCCAAACGTGAATAATTACCAGTCGCACTCTCCGTCGAGTGGATGGATGCTCCAAATGTCGTGGGAACGCCTCTGGAAATTCACGGAGGAAAAGCCCCCAGGAATGCAGCGCGACACCTCTCAGTTGAGAACCACTTTTATGCCGCTGCCGCTGCCGTTGCATTTGCGCACACACAGTTTGTGCCACATGTCAACGGCATAGAGTATTCGAGGGGCGAATTAATTTCTAATTCGCATGCAGCCCGGCGCTGGATTCGGCCCGCAGTGGCACTACAAGCGATTTGAGCAGTTACCTACACATGTTTTTCCTCCAAATCCGAGCTGTCGCCCTGTCGGCACGTATAACACCTCCGTTTGGGAACTCTGCGCATGGGCAGTCGATCGGGCGCGGCATTAGTGCGGAAATAATGCTCCCAGTTAACCTACACAGGCGATTCGCCCACACTCCCCGATCTGCATTCTTTAGCCTAATTGATTAAGGAAGTGATCCTCGACACTAAAAGGTTGTAGGGGTTAAAAAAAAGGGAAGGGATTGAATGTGCTTACATTAAAGTAAGGATTTGCTAAAAAATATGTAGGAATACTTTTAGAATTTAAAGACTAAAAAGACATTTTTATATGATGCTGAAGTTATGATCTTCTGAAAACAAATATGTGGACTACAAAATATAGTTAATATTATCTCTTAATTATTATTAAAAATATAATATTTTAACCAAGCAAATATGTTAAGAAAAAGTAAAAATGTAAATAAAAAACAGTTTTAGAAAGCAAGTATTTTAAATCTGTAATAACCAACATTATAAATTTTATTCACATGGCTTGCAACTTTTTATTAATAATTACTATAAAATGCTTTCTTTATTCGCAACTTCCTTGCAATATTTCAATGTTAACTGCATGTTTGAGTTTAATCTAGAACAAGTTTTACCATTCATATTTATACGCTAGCAAGTGTTATCTTTTCGGAGCACATCCCACTGAGAACAGCACTTAATTAGGGGGCTGGAGAACAAGTGTTTAGAGCATGTTTTTGTGCCTGAGTTCCTGAAATAGAAATACTAAAATATGCACTGCGAGAATGCTTAATGCATAAATGCAGACGTGTCTGCAGAGTGCTCGATGCACTGCATCTTCTTGGGCTTTGGCTCGAATTGCTCACGCAAAACGCTGATAATGAGCTGGCAATTATCACTTTAGCTGCGACTCGAACACGGCGAAAGCACAGTTATCACTCCAGAGAGCGGATTCACACGGAATTATGTGATACACGAATGGCGAAATGGCGAGAAATGCATAAAGCACACTATGCACTATTAGTAACGGTAGACTTTCGAGCCAGCAACTCCACGGAACCCATTCAGCCCGACGCGTTTCGTGCCGCCAATCTGAAGACCGACTTGCCTCGACTCACGGATCACGGATCTCGGATAGCTGATAGATATAGTGGCAAGTGGAGAGTGGATGCCGCAGACTGAAGTCCGGAGTATCCGAGATCCACTCGCGTGCACTGGCGCTAAATTGAGCGGAGATGGAATCAGTGACATCGCCTCCAACAGTGTCGTCTCCCAGCGGAACAGACCCAGTCGGCTAACCCAAAAAAAGGGAAACTTGGGGGCAAAGGAAATCATTTTATACTCTGCTAGAAATAATAAATTACTTAAATCTCAGATCTCAATTCTCAAATCAGATTTTAATTTTTAAAAATATGTAGGTACATTTCGATTTTTTATTTATTTTATAACACATCCTATATTAAAATTAACTGAACCTTGACACATTTTGTATTCTGATTCTTTCACCGAATATTAAGTAGTCTGCAACTTCTTATTCATTTTCAATTATTCAATATTTATCTAAATATTTTAGAAATATTTTAAAATTAAGACTAGCTCTCTTAATGAGATTTAAGCTAATAAATTCCTTAAGAAAAGTTATCTTACCCTTTCGAACAGGGTATTATTGGTCGACGTTTAATAACATGCTTCCATAAACAAACTTGTTTATTGCCCGGCAAAAAGATGCGAGTTGCGAGTGAGGAAGGGCTGTGCTGGCATCTCCCACTGTGAGTGCGACTGCGAATGTGACGGCGAGTGTGAGTTGCTTGGCTCTGCATTCATTTCTGCAGCATTTGCAAAAGTCAATAACACTGCCGCCCACAAAAAAAAAAAGCAAAAGCAAAAGCGTGTACCCCGCGGTGCCGGAAGGGCGAGGGGGCCCAAAAGAGCGGGCGGAAATGCCAAGGGGGCTGCTGGGGGGAGGAGGGGGTGTGGAGGGGTTGGAGGAAGTTAGTGGCGAGTGCCAGTGAAATTAATAATAATAAGTGCTGAAACAAAACAAAATGTAAACAATTAAAATGGGCTCGGGCTTGGCGAAGCGGCGCGCCGTTGCCAATTTGCAATTCCAAGCACCGCAGAGCCATCGGATCAGTGGCGTAGCTGCATTTGCAGCTGTTCGACGGGGGGTGGGGTATACCCCCTCCCCCTCCTTTTGGCTAAGCCCCCGCTCCACCACTTACGTGTGACATTGAGGCGCGAATCGGCGAGCGGCAACGCCAACTGTTCGGAGCTTGTTTGTAAAACAAGCGAAAGGTCACAAACTATTTATGTAGAGTGGCGACCTCTGGCGCTCAGTTTGCGGGCTCCTCGCAGTTCCGTTTCCCTAAACCAACACACACACACACGCACATACACAGGAAGAAAAGATGATAGAGATTGCTTTTGATTTAAAGGAATAACTTACAAAAGCAATTTAACATTTTGTTACATTTTTTAGAAATATTCAAGTATTTACAAAAAGTTGAAAAAATCATCAGTGAGTCGTTTATAGTTTAAAGTTCAGAAACACATCGTCTCATCTGAATGTTTTAAATTTAATCTCAGTTATGGTTTAGTAATAAGCATTCTTTGCAATGTAGTGATTCAAATTAAAAGTGCTTTTCTTTTGGTTAAGATTTAAATAAAGCTATTCAAAAGGAGTTTATAAATTGCTGGGTTTAAGAATACCAAATTTATACTCTTTCTAAGAAAACATTTTCACTGTACCCCTTCCATAACTTCCTTGTTATTGTTCTCAATGTCGCACAAGTGCCAAATACTTGAGCAGTAACAAAAACATTTTCTTTTCGCTGTGTAAAGCTACACACGTAATTATGGTGATAAAGATACAGATACGGAGCGTATTTTCGAGTAAGTGTTTTAATTGCAGTTGCGCAAATAGCACAAAGGCAATTAATTAATTGCGTCCGCCCACCGCCCATCGGCCCCGCCCACATCACACGCACACACATTCGCTGGGATGACTGCGTGTCTATGTGGGCTAGTTGCATGGGCGAGTGTTGGTATGCGTACGTACATAGTACATGTGTTCCTGGAATGTTGACATGTGTTCCCATAGATGTATGTACAAGCACGCCCGCACAAACTCACAGAACACAGAACACAGAACACTGAACACCGAACAGTGAACAACGAACACCGAACAACGAACACTACGACATTTACCCGCTGCCATGGACAGTTGCAGTTGTCATGTTCATGAATTGCCAATGGGGAGCAAAACTATGCAAAGTACCAAACTCACACACAGATACACACTACACACACACACAACACACTTCACACTCCCCACAGCGCCAAACTACAAACTACACCCAACTCATCCGGCGCCCATTTAAATACCCAAGTAAGAATATTAATGCGACCAGCGATCGACACTCCGGCACTCCGCGTTACTTAATCAAATCAAATCCGTATTTGCATACGGGTGTACATGGGCCACCAAATACACGGGCATTGTGCAACAACGTCCATATTTTCGTTTTCCATTTTCAATTTGTTTGCCATTTGAATTTACACACCCGTTTGCACATCTGCATGTAATGGACGGGCTCGAAAACATTTCGAATGTAATTATTTTTTTAGGTAAATACACAGACCTTAAACAACTAGAATTGGCATAGTAATTAATGAAGTGCAGGGTGTTGAAAAGTTCTCTCCAACCCTTTTTTAAAGAAAAAACGCAGAATGGATAAAAACTTAATATTCCTAAAAATTAAAAGGAACGTCTCTTTATTTAATAAATTTTTTCTGATATTACTAATTTTTAATAATAAGTATTTGTGGAAGTAAAATATTTTTCATGGATATTTTATTTGTAACTTTTTCTGTTTTAAGTTTTTATATATGGTATGGTGTGAGGTCAATTTAAATTTAATTAATCACAAAGTGGCTTGTTCCTATCTTGAAAAACAAATTCCAGACTTCCCAACCAGATTTCTTCGCTTAAAAATATATATCGCAAGGCTTCTCGAGAATTATTCCGAGAATGTGAGTCAGCCAGACAATTATTTTCACATATTTCTAAGAGATATCAAAACAAAGACCACCTGTACGAAGTCAATTTTTTGTTGGCACCCTTTTTTATCCCCGGGCACTCTCAGGTATGCAGATACACACATTGTTCATTAGTGCTAAGCCATCTTGTATACAGAGATCCCAGAATCTGGGGATCTCGTTGGCGGAAAAAACAAAAACAAGTCCAGGCAGGCAACCTTTCGCCCGATCTGAATGCGTAATTCTTGCATCGCGATATCAATCTCTCATCAAACAAATTCCTAAGCTGCTTGAACAGCATTTAACAATCTTTTGATCATTTATCTATAATTCTCCCAAGAAGTCGAAGAGAAGGGGGACCATCTCGTCAGACATTGTGTCGTCGGATCGGGCGGAGGGACTGGGATTGGATTGGATTCCCGACATAGATGGTCATCCGATAAGTGCGTTTGGAGCTACCGACGCTGCCTAATTTGTTTTCAAAGAAAAAGCCGCGACAAGCCCTATTTTGGAAATGCCCTCGGATGGACTCTATCAACCGGTCGTCATGGGCAGTGGTTTGATTAATACCCCAGGTCTACGACCTCTTGGAGCAGTGGATTTGATGGGATAAAACTCAGTAGTTAGCCCGACACTCTTGTGGGCAGAAATTAAAGTGTGATAGGAAAAGAAATCATTTGCAACAGTCTATTATACTAATAAAAAGTTTTATTTGTTTTTCTTTCTTAAATTATTTTTACAAATTTAAAGCTACGCAGTGAAGGAGACACCTCAGACCACTAAGTATATATATTCTTAATCAAATCGAACTTGGCCATCGGAAAACTGGCTTTAAGTTATAAAATTCAAATTTATTTTTATCAATATTAATCCTTTATCTTATTGTTTTTTTCTCTCCTACAAAGCCTTTACTTAAAACAGATCATTTCTTACTGATATATGCAAATAACCCTTTGTTAATTTTTCAATTTTCAGGATAATTTTCCCGCTCTCATGGCAGTTGGATCCCCCACGACTTCCGTACAACTTTCACCCAACAAATTCTAGATGAAGATACGCACTATCGGAAGTGTGCGGTGCTGATGTCCGCGATGATATGCGCTGTCATCTGCGGCTCATTATGCGTATCTGGCAGATCCTTCCTGTTTATTAGTATTTACCATGCTCCTTGGGCGCATTAAGCGGCTCCATTATCACCGACTCCCCATCTAAGTGAAAAGCAAAATTGAAAAAATTACTCATTTCCACTTCCAAGGAAACGATCGACAAGCCGCTGGACAACACGAACGCATATCTGCTGCGTATCTCAGGCACATTAATAAATTTTAGTTTGCTCACCTCGAGAAGTGTGTTCGTTAGCTAAGCTACCGGGCATTTTGCCTTTGGCCAGGGCTCCTTCTTTTTATTTATTTTTTGTTGTATTTATATATATAGTGTTTTAAACATTTCTTCTGCAGGCCCGGCACTTTTTCAATTTGTGGACGGGACCACCCGATTCGACGGCGAGCGGCAGTTCGCGCGCTCATTTGACTGCTATTCGTGGCTGAAATTCTTCAAAAACAATAAAATAAAATTAAGCAAAACGGCATTTTAATAATGCTGCTGCTGCTGCCTTTCTTTCCCTTTGAATAACTGAGGTGTGCTGGTGTCGGTTTTTGGTGTTCGTAATGGCCCATAATGGATCTGCCTAACAATTCGATGATTTATGTTGTGCACATAGCGGTTGCTGTTTTCGTTTTGCTGCTTTATAGTAGTTTTATGATGTTAATAGCGTTTTTGTCTGTGTCTTTATCGCCGAAACCCACACTCTGTTTCCTCAAAACGCTAGTTAGTGTTTGCCGGCGATGACGATGACGTGCCGAGGTCTTCTGGGTCTCGAGTCTTCTGTCTGGGGTCTCGACTCGGAGGTCTTTGGTCAGGGGTCTTTGGTCTTTAGTTTTTCAGACTGGAGTGGGTTCAAGTCAGCGATCTGCGATCGCATGGGCTGTGCCGTTCCCTTAACCTTTGTGCGCTCATATTTGGGTTAGAGTTTGTTTTGTCATAATAAACCACTAAAACGAGCATATAAAAAGTAATTTTCCGCACCTGTCCGCCAAGGTGGGCCATTCCGGTAGCAGCGGTACTTCAAGGGCTCCTCCGCTGGATGATTTACGATCGCAGCGAACCGAAGATCTAATCGGCCGACAATGGTGCCATTCATTGGCAATTGGCTTAATTGAATATATGCTTTTAAGTTATTAGATGTCACACAAATAAATAAACGGGGAGTGTGATTGCTTTGGAGGAGGTGATAATAAAGCTGTCGATGTGAAGAATTGTCTTTAAAGGCAATCAATTTAAAAAGGATATCTTGTTATTTTACTTTATTGCCTAATTAGTTTGTTTTGGGTATCAAATGTATTTTATGCATTTTTTTAACCAATAGGAATTTTTGTAAATTAATAAATACCAAATAAATTTATAAATTTTTTGATTTGATCATTTTAATTACTATTTTTACTGCGTACACAAATCAGAAAAAGTGTCAGTTAACTTCCCATCATGTTTCAAATTTAACTTTCCCTCACATTGATGGAAAATTAAATAGCATAATGTGGTGTTCAAGTTCGCTGTCATATTTATGTTAATTTAAAATTTATTATGTAGAAAATACTTACTCATTGTAAGTCCAAATATGAAAATTGTTTTTCCCGCCAGGTGTGACGGCTTTTATCATAGCGACACAGCCCATTAAGGCCATCGATTCGGTTGAAGCTCTTGTTTGGTAACGAAAAATGTTTGCCATGCTTTTGGGGCTGGGAACGTGGATTTTTTTTTTTTGGTTTTGGGGATGGGGATGGGGATGGGACTTTTTGGTGGGGCAGAGAAACCGACGCGACACGCTGCGCATTTGAAGCGCGGCATTCAAATATATGATATTCCATCGATAGATCGTCCGATCCAAAGCGATCGTATTGGATCCGATACGATCCGCATAGCGTCTGATTTTGGTTGTCGTCGCACGCAGTTAACAATCGCATTACAAACAGCAAATGTGTCAGAAATATTGTCGTGAGTCTTTCTCATTTGTTTCTGGTACAATGCTCGTAATTTGGGACTTAAAGAGCTTTCAATGTGTCGTTTCGTCGTGCGCCAATGGAATTTTAAATTAATTATTTCTTTGACCCCACACACGAGCGGTTCGTGCCGTCGAGTTACTCTTTGTATCTAAGTATCTGAATGGTCGAATCGATACTTGTTGGTTACCTGGGAATGGCTGCGTTTTCTGACATAATATTATTGTAATGTTCCCCAGCTGGGATTCCATTCGATTCGATTCGATTCGAATCGAGTAGCCGGATGAACGCACTGTGCCACTTTCTGTCGACTCACGAAGACATGAGCATATTTTGTTTGTAATTTATTAGACAAAGCCGTAGCTTTGCCTACCAAATTAATATCGAACACGGCCGAACTGCTGCTGGCCATTCCGAAATACTTGAAGCCCAAATACCCAAAAGCCAAGGCACTCGAACAAACAAACAGTCGGGCTTTATTCGTAAGAAACAATTTGCATATATATGTCTTGTCCTCCAACAATGGATTGGCAAGGTGTGAATTAATTTGCTCTGCACGCCAGAAGTCAACCGTTGAGTAAAAGGAGCCACACACAAGGGACGGATTCCATTGGCAATACAATCCTTCCGTCCGGTTTTCTTTTTCTTTTTTTTTTTTTTTTGGGGGGGCCCTGACTTTTGCGGGTTTGGGGACACTGGGACCCCGTTTCTGCGAAAAGACCGCATTTGGCATCCCTTTTGCCACTCTCTGGCCGACTTATCAATGACAAATCTCCAAAATCGTTTACTCTGCCTTTGCCTGTCAATTTGGCTGGCTGACACTTCCCCGGCTTTAACACTAGAGCGTCTTCTGTCTTCGTCCTCGATCCCCAGATTCCCCAGCTTGGCCCTGACTTCTCAGTTCCCAGTTGGCGGTGTTAACAACCAGACAGGTTTTGTGTACCGCCGCCGCCACACATACCGCACTCTCTTTCTGTGTGATTTCTTGTCTCGACTCCTTATTTTCCCGGTGGGATTTGGGGGCTTCATGAATGAAACGCAAAGGCAAAGCCCTGAGCCCCCCAAAAAAACCAAATAAAACCAAAAAACCCGCCAACGGACAAGCGGAAGTTGCCGAGCGTCTTAGCCTCGATTGAGACAATAATCAAACACTCTCGTCGCAGTTCCCCTGGTGAAAGTGATGATGGCTTTTGGCCAAATGGTGGAGAGTGTCCGTTTTGGACCTCACACAGCCATTAGGTTTCAAATCGCCTTCATTTATTGAGCGGACTTTCGTTGATTGAAGGGGCTTGCCAGCACCCGAATTCAATTCCTCAGGGAGATGACTCTCGACTTGCCTTTGCACTGGGGAAAAACCTAATAATACGTGTCATAGACATGAAAAATTATTTCCTTGTCAAAATTGAACAAAATATTCTTTATAAATAAATCATATGATCTTTATGCCACATTAATGTATAATAGATTGCTTAGTAAGATTATTAAATATATTTTAATTAACAAATAATTTTAAAACTAAACATGATAACAAATATTTTTAAATTTGATTCTTGATATGCACAATGATAATGAAAAGGTTTGGAAAATCCTCCTAAGCTAAAAATAATAAAATTAATTTAATAAATTGTAGAGAATTAAAACCTTATCAATTTTAAATTACGTGAAATTATATCACTAAATTAAAATAAATCGCTTCAAAATATTATATATAAATATTTAAAATAAACATTTTTCTTAGGTTTTTATTTTTAATTTTTAATTAAAAATCCTCTAGCAAAAAGTTTTACCTAAAATTGAACATTCATAACGTTCATAACGATTTTTTGCTATTTCTGTGAGAATTCAAAAGATTTTGGTATTTATTTGGCTTGTGAAAATTCTTTACATAATATATTATTTGAATATAAAATTTTAATAATTTTTTTCTCTGTTTGACCGCAGATCTGAAGCATGAATTTGTCGCCTGCACGCCGCATTTATTGCGGCCCCTCGGTGCCAGCGGTGATTAGATCTACGAGCTCCATTGAGCAAAAGCCAAAAGCCGGGCCAACAGAGCTGGATCTCCAGCTTCAGCTACAGCTACAGTTACGGCCAGAGCTTAGGCCGGAGCAGAAGGATAAATATCGACTGGAGGTGAGCGTTGTCAGTTGGGCCGTCCTACCAATCGAGACACATTTATTTAAGCCCCACGTTGCTCGCATTGCAAACGGTGATTGCCACTTCTGCTGCTGCTGCTGCTTAAATATTTCGCGTTTCGCCACAGACACAAAAGCCAAGTTGAATGGGCAGGGGCAAAAAATAAACAGCGACACAGACACGCTGACAATCGAAATTCGAAATTCTGAATGAAGGCGCAAAGTAAAACAATATCTGATTTGAAGCATCCGGTCGCGATTGTCATTGCCAGCTATGCCATGCCACCGACTTGGCGACACGCGTGGTGGTTGGAGGAGGTGTTCAGGAAGGCAGGAAGGTGGTTCAAGGAGGTGGTGGTGGTGCTGGTGGTGGTGCAGAAGGTGGCTCAGACAGAGACCGAAATGAGGGCCCCAAACTCACTTCCTGCGACTGTCCGTCCGTCCGTTTGTCTGTCCGTTTGTCCGTCCGTTTGTCCGTCCGTTGAACTGTCCTTCCATTCTGGCCATTCTGTTGCCATCCTTTTGGCTCTTAGCTGCTGCTGCTGCTGTTGCTGATGTTTTGCTGTCGCCATTGTCACTGCTGTTGTTGATGGTGATGCTCCAGCTGCCTCGCTTCTTCCGCTCCCGCCCAGAGAGATACAGATACATTTGGCCATAGCACCAGCACCAGGACCAGGACCAGGCCCAGATACAGATACACAGACCAACTGCGGCCCGAGTGTGAGATCAATCGTATTTGATTGCAGAATGCGCGGTAGGTAAGCGTTAACGACGTTTTTGAAGTCTCGCTGGCTCTGCTCTTTGCCTTTTTTTCTCTTCTTTTTTTTTATTTTTTGTCGAACGATTCGATTTTGTTTTGTTTTTGGAGGCAACCAGCCAGCAGGCAGCAGCAACAGCAGCAAGGAGCAGCAGCAACAAAAAATTGCGACACGTTATTTCAATTTAAAATGTTTATAATTCAGTGTGTTGGGGTTTTTTTGTGCTACCTCCTCGCATTCACGAGTGCTGGCGAGCTGTCGCCACTTTTGTCATGCTCGACGGGAAACAAAAGCGCTGGGAAACCGAAAGGCGAACGAATCCAAAACCAACCAAACCAATTCAATCCAATCCAGATTCGGATTCGGATTCAGAACCCCGGCACAATGCCATGCCATTAGCGTATTGTATTTAAAGTTCTCGCAACCTCAACAACTCCAGAGCTTCCCTCCCATCATCATCAACATTCGATGGCTACATTGTTAGCGTTTGCTTATTAAGTGTACGGATGCAGGCCTTTATATAGATTACCACATCATTTTGTTCCTGCGGCGTCTTGCATTTGCAACTGCGAGAGTTGCGGATATCCAGAGATCCAGAGATTCAGAGATGCCAAGATGTGGATGCTCGAGTTTCCGGGGGCAGACGTGCTAATATCCAATAAATGCAAATTAAATGCACTCACGGCGCCTCCGCCTGCGGCGGCACTCCACATACATCAGGATGTCTTCACGGGTTTATCACTTTATAGTTGGCAGTCAACAAAAGGTTCTCGGCTTCCCGGCAACATTGTTTTCCTGGGTGGCCATCGTCACACGCAAAAAAACAATTTAGTTAAGGATTGGATGCACTCACAAAAATAGATGAAAGAATAATTGGAATTATGAACTGCATTTTAAAGTAATAAAAATAAATATTAGTTTGTATTTGCTTAAGCATTCACCATTGTATTAACTGACTTTATTGGAACTTGCGACCTTATGATTTTGTTATAGTAATGATATATCCTTCTTCTAAATAATAAGATTCATTGAACGTTTTTAGTGCAAAAGGACACTTATTATTTAAAGGCAAAGAAAGGGTTTGTATGATTTCATATTAAATAAAATTACTTGAGCAGTTTCCTGAAATATCTTGGATAATTTTAGAAACAGAGTTCCAGATTTTTGTCGCCGTGCCTGGAGCCACACACACAGTGCGGAGTTTGGTCCATTAAACGGCAAATACATTTATGACCGTAATTACACCATAAAATTCAAATTATATCAACAGACCAAAAACCGCACATTGTGTCCAGGCCGTGACTCAATCTGAACCCCGGCAAGCAGCAGCCTTCGCCTTCGCCTTCCTCATTCGGGGGTCTTGGCCTTGCGGTTCGCCGGGGACACGGACTTGGACATGATACTGGCCATAAACAGTCAGCCAGTGAGCCAGTGAGCCAGTGAGCCAACCAGCCCAGCCAGGCATTCAGTGAACCAACCAAACGGCAGCTGTGTGTGTTGACGGCTTTGGAGCCAAGGCCTATTTAGCATAGCATCGGCATGGCCACTCTTACTCACTTGTTTTTTGCAACTTGTAAGGACAATAGTCGGAGGAAGGCTTTGTCGGTACGCCCACTTACCCCCTGCCACGCCCCCCTGCTGGAGAAAGTTGACTCTTGGTCTGACTTCACTTGGCCCGCTCAGGATTATCCAGCAATGCTAAAAACTTTTTAGAAGTCATTAAAACCTTGTAGTGGTAAAATTAATTACTTGTAGTTGCAAACAATGTAGCCACGCCGCAAGCAACATTTCCATTCCGCCTTATTCTTCTTCTTCCTCTGCTTCTTCTTCTTCTACTGCTGGTTTTGTTTGGCCCATTCCCTAGGTTTTTTGGCCTTGTGTTTGCCTGTTAGCCAGTTGAAAAAGAAGGTCCGACCGAAGTCGCCAGACGCCCAAAACATTCCCCGGCCAGACTAAATGCATGATGGTGAAAACATATTCACTTTGAAATTTATTAACTTTGCGTGTTTTGTTGAATTAAGAATCCCGAACGTAAAAGTTTCGAAAAGCGTTAGCTAAAAGCCGCAGAGTGGAGTGGAGTACCACAGTTGTAGACCCACTCAGCAGGCCTCATGCATATTTATGTCGCATTTCCTCTAGAAATGCCTTGCCACGGAAAAGCATTCGTTTTTCTCTGAGCGTTAAGCGACTTAAAGCGCTTCCATTAAAGAGTACACACTTTCATTGAGTGATGATCGCTGAATTACGACCGAACAAGTACTAAATCCATGCCCAAACAAGGAAGCGATATGAAATTCCAATTTCGGACGTTTTATTCAATTGGGTTTGTTACTTTTGGCTTAATGACGTGTTTTCGCTTGTTTTATATAATTACTTTCAAAAATAGATGTTCAGGAAACAGCACTAACTGGCAACTATATAAACTTAATATAAACCTAATAATAAAATTAATGAGTAGTGCTGTTTTTATGTCTTCTGCATGCTTTAATAAATGGATAATTACATATAGTTCTTGTCAAATTCTTACAGAAAATGATAAATTTAATAAACTTGTAGGCATTGGTATTATAAGGTTATTAGCTCACATTTAAAGCGATTTATATCAAAGCAGTTTTCTTAAAAATAATAATTATTATGTGATTAAATTTGGTACAACCAACTAAATCTCTTATCGAAAATCAAAATCCCTTGCAAATTTATGACTGTTAAAATAAAATTCGGTGGCATTTTTCGCAGCGAACTTTTAGCATTGATTCCGCTGACAAGTTACATGTGCCCAACTACTTATTTTTAAATGAATCGTTATAGGTGGGCCCCTCGTCGTTGCCAAGTGCCACTTCCGCGTTCCGTCGGCCCCATTACCGATAAATGTTCATTACTTTCAATTAACGCTTCTTAATTGAACATGACGTATTTATGAGTTGGACATCGACGACCAATCGCAGTAGCGCCGTTCGAATGGCCGGGCGACAATTGCATTGCTCTTAATTGGCGGCCAAACCCGTGGCCATATATAGCCACATATGTATTCGTAACTCATAAGAAGTGGCTCCATGGGGGCGAAATACAACCGCGAGAATTGGGCGATATCGGGGCAGAGATAACTCACTGCTGCATCGTTAATTGTTTATAGGCGACAAACCGAAAAAAGTGCAGACGAAAGTGCAAAACGCCATGAATCATATTTTGCCAATTAAGCATGATCCGATGTAACCCCACCAAGGGCCATATAGTAAGCATAAGCAAAAGCCGATTCCGATATAGAATGAGAATGAGAATCAGAATCAGAAGCGAAGGCAAAACCAAAATCAAAAGAAAAACCAAAAGCCATTGAAGGCATTCTTACACCACGCCGGAAATCCAATGTAGACAGCATTGGCGACTGGGGCGTCGACAACGCCGTGGAAGCAGCGTTTTGTCCATCCGTATCGCTGTCCGTCCGCTTGTCCGTCCGTTTGTCCGCCAGTCCCTCTGTCCGTACGTCCATCTGTCCGACCGGATGGGCTATTGGGACCACCAACAGAACAACAAAATGTGCACACTTTCCGACTGCAGAACGCGAAAATGCGAACGCTGCACTTACATTCGCGTTTGTAAATGCGATCGCCGATCATATTTCAGTGCGCTCGCCCGCAACTTGCGGCCCCTTGTTTTTTTTTTTGTTTTTTGCATTTCATGTGGGGTCCGACCCCCCAGAGTTTGTGTGTGCAAATCACAAAACTTTCGTTTAATTACAATTTGCATTCGATTTGCATATAACAAAGCGCTGTAATAGAACCAAGAAAATTAGCTCGCGCCTTTGAAGGTCGTGATCGTGGAACGACGAGGGCGAAAACAAAGCGACATGTGCTCGTAAAATAGTTTGTGAAACAACAGAACTTCCTTAATTAGTGATTTTGAATTGCAGACATACTTTTACACTGGGGGAAATCAAGTAATTGGCTGACTTAACCTAGCTTAACCATTTTTGTAGTTATTCCCACAAACCAACTCAACTCAATTGGAAAGAGGAACATTCATTAACATAAAAAGCAAACCGTTTATATTATATTTTCTCAAGTATTACATATCATATTTATTAATTTTTCATTATTTGAGCATGTTAAATTCATTAAAAATATTTTTTGCTTTTTTTTATAAGAACCCATTAGTTAAGGAACGATTTTTGAGAAGCCCTTTAATAAAATCATATCAGAAGACGAATTTGGAATATGAAAAAGGATATGATGTTAATAACGAAATTAAAAAAAGAATCCTATATTTCAGGGTGATCCGATTTCCGCCTATTAATAATATTTAAAATAATTTAGGAAAATCTGCTACCCCTATAGGAAAGTGCTCACAGAACAGCTGAAATATTTCCATTATTTTGGCACATCCACATGCCAACCCCCATTTCATCTGCGTCATCGGAATTAATTCACAGCAGCACACAGTACATACATATTTAATAACCGAGAACTGCACTTCTTTCTGAATGAAACCTCAGCGCTGAACTTTCCGCAGTGTCGATGTCAGCAAAGTTAATTGATCAAGCCCCCACGAAAGAACACACATGCAAATGTACATAAACGGCGTAACCCAAAAACGCTGAGAACGGGCTTTAACAGTAAGGCCAATAAAAAATTAAAAAAAAATATTAAAAGACTCCAACTGAATGAGAAACGGAAATTGGCAGCGAGTTATGCGACTTATTAAAAGGTATAAATATAACTGGTAATTAAATTAACTCAATTAAATCATGAACTTATCGGACTTGGCCACCTTTTGATTAAATATATATTAACCGGTTTAAGAGCACATTTTATTAGGCATACATCATCGAAATATTTAACCAAGACCCGTTGATAATTACTTGAATCGCTTCCGACAATTGGATACGCGACCGCGTTTTCTGCACTTTTCAATTAATTAACCCGATAGAATCGCGGCGATGGGGGGAAATTAAATTTATCTGCTTATGCATTCATATTTCCTGCGATATTATTTTATTAAATTTTGGGTAACAGGGCGCCACGGCTTATCGCTGTCAAAGAAAGCCGCTGTTCAACGCCAGACGGCGTTCAAAGTGCAGAAAGTTTCGTTCGGAATTCGGGGATTTGTGGTTCTAACTCAGTTTCAGTTTCAAGTAGACAGCAACTCCAGAAAAGCGCCAGCTGGAAATTAATTGCCGAGCGTATGGACATGACACGGTGGAAGATCACGAGACCGAATAAAATCGAACTATTAATCGGCGATAGCACAGGAGGAGTGACAAACATCTATTAGGCGTTTAATTAAAAGTTTCGCATGAACGCAGGCGGTTGGCTTTGTGGCCATCGATAGCGATTGTATGGATTGTGGGTTTTTGGGGGTTCTGGGTTGGAGCTGGAGCCTGTTGTCCATTGTCCGATGGCCGATGTCCGATACTCGGACAGTGTGTCAAATTCGAGCATTTCAAGTTACCGCTTCAGATAGCGGCGAAGAGCAAACACAAATATTTGCCTACAATTACTTACTGGCCGGATAGATAGATAGTTAGATAGATAGTTAGGCCGTGGTCAGTTGGCCGGATGAGACAATGGTCTCGGTCTCAATCGAAGTTCTGGCTCTCTGTTTCTGTTTCTGTTTCGCCTGTCCATGTGTATGTACTTAATTGGGCTATCAGCCCAATGGCCGTCGGCGGAGGCGCTCCGAATAAATACGGCAATTAAAATGCGATGGACAGATACGACAGCCGATCTAGAATGAAGTGGCTATGGCGACGGCCTGGCGATCGAATCGCCCAACCACCCACCGGTGTAACCCCCTGTCATTGTCTTCCTGGTTGCTACACTAAGAACAAACTTGGCTTTTTAAAGAACTAATATTTTTGTAATTTTTGGAAGCATGTTGAGAGCTAAAAGAAAATGGCAACTTTAATCAAAATGCAGTATTGATTAAATGCCTTTAATATCTAAAATGGTTTGTTTAATAAGTTGGGATCTTCATGGACATTAATATGTATATTTATATAAAATGTTTGACCAACTAACTTTCCATATTTCAAAAAGTTATATTATATTGTTAACTATTAAAAGTTCTCAAGACGAATTCCCTTAAATCGAACTTAACTAGCTCTAAGCTAACTTTATTCTATTAATTCGTATGATTGTTATTCCAAACAAAACTAGATAAGTAAATAAAGAATTTTGCGAATAGATTTTTAATTAAAGTGAACGATGCTAATTCGAAAAAAAACAACCGGTGGACTCAAAAACCTATTAATAATAAATCTTCAATGCAAATCAGAGTTAAGTGCTAATGGATTGATGCAGGCTTCGCCACTCTTCCTTCCTCATAATGTGGACGGAGTCCAGGCTCTCGGGCAGTGAATCAACGCTAATTAGTGTTGAAGGATAGACGGGCGGCTCCTTCGCCCCGCCCCAAAGTTCATCTCCGAAATTGCAACACCTGTCTGCTGGTCGAGCGGTCACCTGGCGGCGATGCGGAAAGTCAGTGACTATGTAATACACTGTGTTTTGGTCAGCCTAACCGCACGGACTACACTCATCCGATTAAACTTTTAAATAGATGTCAAACAAACTACATTCTGCTAACTACAAGGACTTTCGGTGTCATCGTCCGGGTTCGTCGCTTCACGTCGATGTCTTAGGCCTGCCAGCCATCCAGATACGTGTAGGTAAGTATATATATCTATATATATCCTCCTGGCTTGCCAGCGGGTGTGTCCATCGAAAGTCCTTGTGTGTTATCCTGGGCGAGTGTTGGCCATTCCACCACCGGTTTTTGACACTCGGGGTCGTGACGGACAAATGTCCGAAATTTGAAACTTTAAATAGCAGTCTTTCAAGCATGTTCCAAAGGGGGGAAAATCGTTGGGAAAAGCGGTGGAGAGAGTGGTGTTGTGGGTCAGAGGTGTCCACTCCTTTGCTTGTCTTTTCGGGGCAGAAATCCACCAGTTACCTCAGCGGTTGGGCGGAGATCTGATGAGCCGGTGCCCGAAATTAGTTCTGATTTACCACTGTTCCAACAGATTGTCATTCGGTGTGACAAGGATTGGCTCTTCGGGCACAATATGTCGCTGGTTGTGTGCGTATCGTGTAAACATTGCAAAGGACCACACCTGCCGGAACACGTGTACATAATTATACGTGCAGCAAAGTTCATGCAGCCTATTAACTAAGTTTCCAAAGTCGGATTTATAATGTACAAAGGGCGATTATGGCGGAGGAGTGGTTGAAAGTGTATGTAACGCCCAGGCTCTTTAATATTATGGTTAAGTGTAATAAATCAGGTTTATATTAAAACGCTCTCGCCTTTGAAAATTATTTATTGTGTAAATTATGACTTCATCTTGCAGCAAAAACTTATAGAAAAGTGAAATCGTTGTATTTATTTAAAAAGCTACGCGATTTGCACAAATCTTTTTTTCTTTTTTTCATTTAAATAAAAATATCTACTCTAGAATCGACTCAGTAAAATATTCAATGATAAATATTTATGCCTATTTTTATTTTCAAGCTTTAAGAGTCTCTTATTGACTACAAAATAAATACATTTTATATTAATACACTTTGTATACATTTCTGTTTTTTTCTTTGATTTTCAATTGACACAGCCCATTTTTCTAAAAGTCAAAAGCCCGCTGAGCAAGCTGTCGTCCACAATATTCACAACAAATTCATCTTCCCCTGCTGGAATATAAATACATGCGGATAAGTCTGCCCTCTTTAAGTGACAGCTCTTCTTAATAAAAATGAATTATCCAACATCCAATGGCGCGACACAAACAATTTGTTTCGTATTGAAATGAAACAATTAGGTTCTAATTTTAGAGTACGCTCCGAACAAGTCAATTTGGTATTCCAAAATAATTTGGAGCGAGACACATAAGATGTGTGTGCTGGGGAAAAAAATAAATTGATAACTTTAAAGCATGAATTCATCCCTTATGTATAAGAAGCTGCTACGGCACTCGTGAAACTTAAAGCACTACATTTTGTTCCGAGTCATTGAATGGTGTGATTGAACTGTAGAGCCAAATATTGATCAAAACTAAATCAATCAAATATTTGTAGGAATTTATTTAACTAAAACCTCCTTTTTAATCTGGCTTTAATCGCGAAACAAGTAAATTAAAAGTGATATATTAGGCGTTTTTTTCTTTTTCTGTTGATGTACTATAAAACCTCGCCAACTAATAGTGAACCTTGAAAAGTCTTAAATTTTTAAACTTTGTTAGGCATCTGCAAAGTCTTATTTATTTGGTCTTTCTCTATACAATTGTATTAAAGTGTCTGATTTAAACTCTTAAGCTTTAAATTAACTTTTACTACTTTTCTTTCATTTTAAATGTATAAGATTAAAATACAAGTCTAATTTTGAAACTACGTCTTACAAAACCTTCCTGAAATAAATATCGACTGTTACGGATTAGTGTTAGAACGTATTAATAATATTTAAAACAAAAAGTATTTGGCAATATCTATGTGTGTTACTAACTGACTAAATGGTTATTTATGTTAGTTCATTTCGAAATCAATTAAAAACACTCCATGAACAGTGGGGTAAAGCACACATTTAATTTGACGGATTTGCTTCGCTTAACCATACCGAAAATCGGCACTATGGGGCCCATAAATCTGCGACGTAGAGTGACACATATCGCAGATCAATATTAGCGTTGGGCTTTGGACACTTAACCCCCGGTTACGTGCGCACACATTTACATGTGTTTCGAGCGATTTCGAGTGTATACAAATGTCTCTTTCTGTTGCGATTCGGGTCTAATACACTCCCAGGATCCATTAGAAGTGCAAAACACCAATTAAAGTTTTGCACGGATTACGAGCGGAGTGGGAAAAAAAAACAAAAAAAAGTAAACCAGTATCGCATCCGTGGTATTTCTACTCTATTGTGTTTGTATTCGTTGAGGGGAACGGAAAAGCGGGTGCGAGCGAGACAACTGCCGTTCAGCAGCCATCTCGCTCGCACTTGCGCTGCGCAGGCCGCAGATAAATGCGCAGCCATTTTTTAACAGGCGGAGCCTAAATAACGGAAGCACTGGGACTTTATGGTTGGGGGAAATAGTGGGAAATTTCGTTTGGTCTGGGAATTTTGTGCTGATTAGCCAGCTGTGTCAAAGCCAGTGAGTTTTCCTCGGAAAGTCGAAGAGACTGCGCGCTTTTCGAGGCAATTTTCCCGACCCTATGCAGTTGGAAAAGTCGAACTATCGGGTCCGTGTGCAGTGCTTGGATAAAAGCTTCCCAAGTCCCCGAAAAAGCTCGGGAGGGAAAGCTCGAACCGCTTTCGCCGATGCAACTTGCCAAGCTGCACCTACTCGTCCAAAATGGCGGTGCTGTCGGCGGAATGCCGATAAATCAAAGTTCCCCATTTGAGAAATGCCAAGTGCCCACCGCGGCATAACACAGCAAAGGTCAAAATAATAGTAAAGGTATTTATTTTAAAATTAAAATGTTTATTTAATGATAATTTATATATTTTTTACAGCTACATTCAAAATTTAATAGTTACTTGTGTGAAAATAGGGTGTGGCCTAAGTAGATTGAAAATCTCAAGAAATTAATAAATGAAAATCAGTAGCGGAATCCTATATATTGGTACTTCAGCTTTTTAGCTTACATGTCGTATACGTAATATATGTGCAATCAAATGTTACACTGTATTTAAACCATTATGTGTTTGATGCCAATAGTAGAAAAGCGGTCATTAGTTGTTAATGTAATATTAAGTTTTTTTTAAATGTACTTCTACAACTAAAACATTAAAAAATTCGGTTTAATATAATCTAAATATAGGAACAAATCTCTGCTACTATATTAATTATAACAAAGTGTGAATTAGTACAGCTTTATCCAACCAAAATCATTGGAAATAATTTACAATTGACAATAAATAGGTGCTGATGTATAACTATTAAAGTTCTGGCCGCAACTGTACGGGAAGGCGCAGCATCAAGTGGCTGGCGACTGGGGAGCGGCATTTCATCAGAGGGAATTAATCAGAGCAGATGAAGCGACAACCGAAAAATAACGACGCGGCATCTCTGAAAGAGCCCGCCGCGCCTTATCTCCTCAATCTGAATCGCCGCAGCCGGCTTTTTAGTGCGTGTCCACCGATTCTTCGTTCCTCGCATCCAGATGCATCCCATTTGCAGGGAGTATCTGTATATTTGTATCTGTAGCCGAAGGTGTGTGTTTCGAGGGGCTGGCGCTTGGAGGCGACAGCAGCGGAATGTCACCGCGGCAAGTATCCGGGGGTATCCAACCTCAGCGGACCCTCTTCTCACATATTTTATTTTTTTCCTTTTTTTCATTGACCGTTGAATGTCCCAAGGCATCCATCAAATGCGCGCCCGTTCATGTCAAATTATAAAATTCGGAAAAAATTTAAATCTAATTTTGCCGCAGCGTCGCCGGGTGAATATTCAAATAGCTAATGGATTTTACTTTGTCCTGACAAGTACAAGCCCATTTAATCAATAATTAACGTAATCCATCAAGTACAAAGTGTCAAATGCACTCGCGAACGGCGAACGGCGAATGGTGAACGACAAACGAACCCATCAGGCCTAAAAGGATTTCCCTGATTTCGAAAAGCGCATCGCATCGCGTTGACAAAAAATCAAGTTGTCGCAAAGATACACGAAACAAATCCGCGCCCGTCACATCTGCATGTCGGAAAACCAGCAGCAGAGCCATCCGAACCCGAAAAGCAACCCCTAACTTTAACCCCTGCTCGCCGTCTGTCACTGTCGAGATATCAGGGGGGAAAACACTGAAAACACGGCATAAAGCAGGAGTAACAGCGACAGTGGCAGCAGCTTATCTAAGCCGAAAAGTCGACCCTGATCAACCACTTGCCCAGAAACAAAAACGCTGCTCGCCCGCTCGCGTTGTCCTCTACTCCAAATGGGTATCAAACTACAAATGTCCATTTTTCAATTTACCTGGCCCTTACGCACTCGCCCGTCCACTTTACTCCACTCCATTCCACTCCCCCGCCGTAAATTGAATCTGAAGCGGGATAATATATGAACAGGGGCAACGGGAAGTGGACAAACAAACGGGCATACGGACAAAACGGACAGACATACGGACAAACACCCACCGAATCGCCCTATAAATTAGCCCCTGGCAAAGCGACCGTTGACCAGTTGGTTAGCCTGGCGGCCAAAAGACCGTGAAATTTTCCCAATATGCTGCGTTTTATTTGCGTTTCCCTCCACCACAGCGGTCCACTCATCCTCATTTCTCTCGTTTGACATTGCACTGGCTATAGCCATATAAAATGGGACTGAGACCGGCAATGCTCGCATTTAAATGGACAGCCTGTTTGACGTATGAATAAATTATGCCCTGCCCTTCCCCTTCCTTCCTTCCCTTGAAACCCGCACGATCGATTCTTCGGCTAGTTAACATAATTCTAAAGACAAAGGCTACGCTCCACATATTATCCACGGACGAGGGACAGTTGACATCTCTTCGCCTCGAAGGGGAAAATTTATACCCCGCAATTTGTCAATTGTTGCAATTTCTCTTTGTGTGCATGCATCTATTTATTTCGTTTATATTTCGTTTATACTGCGAGGAATAGCCCCTCATAAATAATTGAAATGCTTGTTTTTGTTTGTGAGTGAGCTTGCTGCATTAAGGTGCTGACCATCAGGTAAGAAATGTGGTAATATGAATGGGATTATACCTTCAAATTATATCATCCATGAAGTAACTTGTTGAAGGAACCGTGATCATACCCTGAGAAATTATAAATAATAACCTATACTGTAATAACTTAACTAAATTGATCATTTGTAATATAGGTTACACTTTTAAAAGAATTTATTTCGCATGAGTAAATGGAAATATAAATTAATATACAAGTTTAAGCATATACGAAAAAAAGCCTAATAAATCTTTTGTTATATTTTCACTTTCATAAAAATGTCAAATAAATCTTTTATTATATTTTTACTTCCATAAACCAAACTAATCTTATTAATGTCTTTCCTTTACAGTAATCGGACGCTAATGTTGCCCCTCGAACACCAAAAAATCGCGTCGAAAGGCTGTTAATGGGTTATATACCGACTCCAAATTAGGAACTCCTTAATAACCCACTGACTTCTCCGCTCATGTATGCATTTCCCTGAACCAGTCCGCAGTCCTCAGTAAAAAGGAGTCTAACCGAACCACTCAACCCTCGAGGAAGAGTTATTGTAACCCGATCCCGTGTCGCTGGATGTACATAAGTAAATGAGCTTTAAAATAATTTAGCTATCTCTTAAGCACATGTGTTTGTTTTCCCTTTCCCAGATACCAGTTTTATACGAGTGTGGACTACTTGGATGGAAGGAGGAGGGAGATGTCCGGTGCTGACGTTTATGAAAAGCCATCGCAGCATCAAAGCCAATTAAGATACCGGGGCACATACAAGCGCTAAAGGAATACGCGGCTAATTTCTGCGACAAAGCCGACAAACGATCGAGTCGAATCGAGTCGAGTTGTCTTCTGGGGGCAAGAAGCAAGAAGCGGCACTTTTGTCGCAAACACAGGCCATAAAATTAAGAACTCTGATTGGTAACAAATGTTTTTGTTCATTCGAGTGATAAAAACGCAGCGAACCGAAAAGATATAAAGTTCTCTTTAGTGTCTGGCCAGCGCGGCGATGATAAAATATTTAAATGAGCGCCGAAATGGTAAGGTTCTCTCCTCCTTCCTTCGATCGGATCGTCTTGGATCGAATTGGACATTTAGGAAGGAGATGGGGTTCCGAAAAAACCTTAATGGCCGCGCACGAAACAGTGGGCTTAAACAAGAATCCAAGGCAAAAGTGTGAAACAGGGAACGGCATAACGCCAATAGCATTCGTCGATAACCACTGTGTGTTTTTCGAGTAAGTCGGTCGGCTGTCATGATTAAACAAAAGTCCCAATGCCAGCTAGGATATTAAATTACAACCAAAACGACACACAGAGGTAAGAGGTAGGCAAGGAAGGACCCATTCCGAATCAGGTTCCCTTTGGTTTCTGGCCGACAACCAACAACCAACGACGACAACGATGGCCAAGCCCAAAAAGCAACGAAACGGCCACGACAAAATCATAAAAGGCATAAACAGTTGTAAAGACCCAAAACCACAAAAGGGCGTAGAATCAAAATTGAGCACTAAAACGTTATCGAGGTCGGCTGAGATTAACTAGCCCTTTTGCTGTTGAAAAAAAGGGACATCGAACATCGAACATTCAGATGGGCAGGTAGTTCATACTGAAGTATCGAATGCATCTTAAAGATACTTGTGCGACATTACGATCATTACTCGGTGTAACAGATACGCGGCTGCAGACAGGTCGACCTGTCGTGTAATCCCGTCCCGCCCGGCAATTATAACCATATATAGCCCCCGCTGGCGACGACGACCCACAGCCGAGCTATTGTCCCAAAAAATTGTCATTCACAACTGTCTCGCCGATAAGAAACAATTATCGAAGGAGGCAAAAGGACGAAAGGACTGCGAGGAGAAATCCCATTGAATGGCGCCAGTTTCACAATGAATCTTGACCGAAGGGACAGGTCTCACGTTAAGATTTCGTCATGCCCTTTTTAAAATGTAGGTTACATAAAAATTTTTATGGGTTATGGATAGTGACAACGGCTACTTTTCAGATCGAACAACGTGGGAATGAGATTATAGCAGGGGTATATAATTTTACATGACTAGTTTAAGATCATTCTGGTTTTTAAAAGTCATCTAGGATTAATTTCATTGAGTACTTAGTTTAGGAAAGCGTTCGTGTTTGTATTCTTTCATCTTATTTACCAATATTTAAACTAAAGATTTCTGCTTTTTCTAAGGTTCTCATAATCATAGATCACTTTCTAAGTACCCTTTATATATACACAAAATGCAATAAAACTAGTCAGCTCTGATATTTTGTATCAACATCACATTTTTCCACCCCGATTCTATTTTATGGTGCATCAACACTGTTTTTGGGGAGTGTCCAAGGAGCACTCCTCATAATGGCAGCCCTTCAAGGAACATAATTTACTCCACGTGTCGGGGATTACATATTAACTACGCTACTGTGCTCATTTGGGGGGCGTGTCTCTTCAAACGTCTGCTGCTAATCCCCATCTTCCTGGATCGACATTTATATAGCCATTTAGGGAAGTGTCGACTCACGTTTGTATATATTTCAATCTTTATTGTTGTTGTTTTCGGGGAAGGCAAAAAGTATCGAATGCTAGTCAGAAAAATGACTTTTAAATTATTGATTAACGTAAATCGATGCCAAACATTTTAGGAGAGGAGCTACTATTACAGTTTATTTATCTAGAATGTCTTCCTTATCTTAGAAATTTTATTTCTATTTAACTTTTATATTGTACAAAGCTGATCTTCTAAAAAAATTATGTTATAATTACTATCTTAGATAAAAATAATTCTAATGATATAATATTTAAAGGTAATATGGTAGGGTACATTTTTGTTTAGGGGTTTTTACAAGAGTTGATTTCCAACACAATGTCAAACAAAGCTAAATCACAAAATCTTTGATCTCAGAAAATAAACAGCATATTTGCAAGTATGTATTTTTTTCCTTTCTGATTACAAAGTGTTCAAATGCGAGCCATGTTGCAAGTTCTTTCATATCTGTATTCTGTTTGTACCCGAATTGGACAATACAAATTTGCAAGCCCTTGAGTCGGACTCCCATTTCATATTCAAATTGAAATCGGCGCCGGCGCCACCTGCCAACCCGTCGCTGTAGTTTTGCACGACCGCTGCCATCGTGTAGTTGTTACCCCTCATCCTGCCCCTGAATCCCCCGATTTCCGCCAGAATCCCCTTCAATCTCCCCCACAATCCGCGAATAAAGGCGATCGCCAGCGAAGAAGTTGCGGTGTGGCCGAGAGACTGGAATTGCAAGAACATTGTTCTCGTTAAACAGAATCATGTTGAGGGCCCTTGGAGGTCGATCGTGGGCAGAAAAGAAAAGTACGATCCGATTGCGCATGCGGGCCACACAGGAATCCCCCGACCAGATAATAATAAAGACAAGCTGCAGCGAAAACCAAGAAAGAAACTATTTCATTGAGGATCGGTGCCCGGTTTCTAATGACATCTTTGCAGTCTAGTCAGCCGGCTATCTGGTTATCTCATCCTGCAGATTTTTCGGGGCGACAGTCTTTGGAAACCGCAATGACCCCGATCGCCGCAGGAAAACTGTGTGCCATCGTCTAGCATTCAAAAAGGACAACTTGGAGGAGTCTGAGGCATAAGAGGGCCAAAAGGTACGGAGAAGTGGCTAATGCGAAGGATATCCCGCTGTGAGGTGAGCACACAGCCGCCTTTAATTGAGTTATACATTCGACTGGCCAACTGACCCCTCGGGTTTATGTTTCCCTTACCCTCTTTTCCCTTCCCCCTCCCCTTTCCTTTTTCTTGCCAAAAAGGTTCGCAGCGGCTAAGCGGACAATGTTTTGACATAAATAAATGCTTGAATGACTTTAAGTGATGGCAGTTTACTTTGACTTTCTATACCCAAACTGAAGTTTGGCATGATTTATGGGGCACGATCCAACGACTGCTCAAGACATTACTCTCGCATACGACTATATATATAAACATATATATATACGGGTTGGGGATGGTCCCGATGCTAATTCGTATTCAGGTAGTTGGCAGAAAACAATAAATATATTCGCAGCCGTCCTTTATCGATCGAGCTTGGCTTGGGATATTATGACTCTTAACAATGCACAATAACTGGATCAAATTTATTGTGGGTATTAAGGTAATTGAGCATTGTTCTCTTACAAATTACCTGTCATTTAAATATGCTAACTTTAAGATACATATCACATGAAAGCACAACAAAGTCTTCAAAGTAACTTGAGAACATATTACGAGTTAATAGCTAATAAAGTTAAGTTTGATTAATTTATGTTAAGCCAGTGGTTTCTTTTCCGATTAGCTAGATAATCTTAGTCGCAGGACCCATCTTTATAATTCATTAAAATTATAAATGAAAAAACAATTTGTTTTACACATAAATAAGTTTTAGATGTTGATCTGCTAACATAGAATCTTCTTCAGAAAACACTTAAAGTGAACAGAATTCGGATACTAAGCTACATTTAATTTGATATTAAATTGTTTTTAATTGTTAAATTTTTTTTTTTACAAAGAACATAAACTGGTAACATACATACAAACAAGCTGTTTAGATGATATTATGTTTCAAGCAATAATTAAACACATAAGTATGCTATAAAGAATTTAATACACAAAATGTAGCATACGTTAGGGCTGAGTCTAAATTTCATTGGTCAGTGGTTGCGTATGAGTGATCGTCTGCTACTTAATTTCACAAAATAAATAAATGGAAAAACTATTGAGTATTTAATTGTATCGTAGTAAGCTTAAACTTCTTTTGACTTCTGTGCGCGGATGGCTTTCAAATTAAAACGATCGTGTATAAATAGAAATGATTGCATCTCCCTGTGCAATACATTTTTTGAACCTTTGACTGTTCCTATCCTAAACACAATAGTTAAGGTTTATTTACAGAATGTAAGCAAATTATAAATGCATATTGTTGTGGTATCTTTTCGAATCTTTTTTAGTCAATAAACAAAATGATCATTTGGAACATTTTTATTTTTTTTATTTAAAACAATTCCTTAAATTTCTCCCAAGAAAAAATATTTTTGATTACGGTTTTTAGGGTTTGTCAAGTTGTGTTCATTAAGTCCACATTTTAAAAACATTTTATAATTGCCATCATTCTTGTATAATTTTTCATCAATACCCTTCTTTAAAGCAGCCCAATCGGCCTATAGGTAGTCTTAAAAGTATTTTTCTATGTTTCATATTCTGTTTTAACAAGCTTTACATAAATAAAATCTTTTTCTGAAGGTCTTAGCTAATAGTAATTTTTTTAACTTTCAATTTAACAGTGCTGATCGTTTTTAACAATAAGGGTAAGTTGGTTTTTAATATCGATTAAATAGTATTTGGTTTAACCAAAAATTGCCACCTTGTTTTTAATAAAATAAAACGTTTTTTTTTTGTTGAAATGTAACCTTACAGTGTTTCTTTTAATTTTTTTTTCTTGGGTATCAAATTTTTGGAGCTTGAAAAATGTTTAAATATTTTTATTTTTGTTTTGTCTATTTTTGAAAGTATAATCATATTACAACTGTATTTATGTACATTATGTTAACAATATTATTCAGATTTTTATTAACAAAATTTTTTTTTAAATTATCCAGTCCTTCAAAATCAGCCATTAAATGTTTTCGGTTGTCTGCAAAATAAAAGTGTTAGTAAGAGTTTGGAAACATTTAATACTAAAATGATACACAAACCAAGTCGATATCCCATGTTAGTAAGCACAGCACAGGTCCATACAAACTAAATACATATTGCAATCCTTACAATTCCATATTAAGGTGTATACAAAGAATTAATATAATTCGCGAAGTTATTTGTATGTCCATAGTCAACACATATCCATGTAATATTCTCCTGTTAGCATTTGTAAGTGTTTTGCATCATTCACTGTCCTGAAATAAAAAGAAAACCATTAATAATAAAACTACTCAAAATTATGTACACTTACGAATCTTAAAAGCAAACGAAGAGGAGGAAAGGCAATCCTCGTCGAATTGGAGACGGTTTGTCTGGTTTGACTACCTGTTGGATGTCCACACAGTTGGAAGTTGGAAGAGATGAGGCTGGAGAGACTCATCCATCGGATAAGAATCTTACTCAATGGATTGAAAGTGAATGAATCAATTTCATACCAAAATCAAGTTTATTTTTGTCTTAATGTCACGAATCAAGAATGCATCGGCATTTGGGCTTTCCACATCTGAAATATCAAGAAGATTAACCGTAAGATAAAGAGTTTCCGGTCAAACAAAATAAATGACACAACGAGTTGACTACAGTAAATACTTAAAATAAAGGTCCTGATATTTTTCATATGATTTGGTTGTATAAAGAATTTCTAAACTGTTTGGTTAAAATTGTAAATGACTTTAATGGTTTTTATTACAATAACCCAAAAAATAAATTCTTAAAAAAATATAAACGTGTAAAATTTATTTTTACAGAATAAGAGTATGATTGCAAATAACTATTCTATAAAATAATTTATATTTATCTTCTATAAAATTATAGCAATGATCTAATGGAGTTGTAACTGATTTTCTTAATACAGCAATCCAATTAAACAAAAGATAAATAATTGATAACAAGACCCAACTATTTATAAATTTATTATTTTTTTCCCATATCCGTAGCTTCACTGTACTGAGCGGCAAAGTTTTGAAAACAAAAGAACTCCTAAATGAAGCCCCAATACATTTGGGCTGTTGAACGGGCACACAAACCAAATAAACACGTCGGTTTCCATTCGCTCCCCACACTTCACGGCCGGCTAATTAATGACGTTGGTCAGTCGGCCCGGTTCCCTCGATACCACCGATACCCTCGATACCCCCCGATACCCCCGATACCGCCGATACCTCGATCCCAACCGATCGGAGCGGGGCAATATAGAGTGCAGGCCCTATAGAGTGATGCCATTTTGGTTTTCTTATTCGTTTTGGTTTCGACTTGGGGTTTTGTTTTTGGTTTTTTGGTTTTGGAACCGGGCTGTCTCCTTTATTCTATACTTTGGTGACGGTGTCGTAAGTGAAGTGCCAATAAACACGTGATTTACTTAAGCTGTGATCGAGCGGCAGGGACGTGGGCCCTCTGCTTCTCTGGATCTCTGGGACAGTCAAAATCATGGGGCTTATCGCTGCCATCGGCCATCAAGATGCCGCTCATTAATTTTAAAATTAGGCGGGTTTTCAAGAAGAAGTGCCGGGTCTGCCCTGGGTCTCCTCCAGAAATGATGTCCACCTTTTGGGCTGAAGACCGACTAAACTGGCCATCCTCGGCCATCCCGTTCCCATTTTCCCCTTCCAATCCCCAATCCCCCAGAATCCCCGAGAAAACCCCGATGCATTGCGACCGACCATGAGTGCATAAATTAATTAAGTCGGTCGGAATGGGAACGTGTCGACCTTTTGTCTGGCATTGTGGCGAAGATGGCGGCCGTGGACCCAGTTCCACACACACACAGACACATATAGCACACACATATATATGAAGATACAGAAACCCATAGGATACGTAGGACGTTGTAAATTAAAAGCCGCGGCAGCGGGTCCTTTATATGCAGCTCCGCCGCAGACTGAGTCATTTGCATTTTGCCTGCCGGCCAGCCTGATTATGAAAGATGCTGCGTGGGTGATAAATGGTCGTTGTCAGTCGAGAATCCCTTTCCTCTTCTTCTCCAGCGATTGTTGCACTTTCGAATGCTGGCCAAAAGCAGAAGCCATCCTTTCAACCCCATCGTTAACGCCCAAAAAGCTAACCCCTTGCTGGGAGATTAGCCGCCGTCCTGCCAAAAATTTATTTGCCTGTTCATCCCTCTCAACTGCTGGGTTAACTGACAAGGGCCGTGGCCAAAAGCCAATGCCAAAGGCTACACAAATCTAATAGATCCCGATTGAGATTTAATTATTTCACTTAATTTTCTGCCTGACTTGCTGCCTGCCAGTCTGACTTCTCTCTGAACAAGTTAATGAAGCGAATAAATTTCTTGGCAATTATTTTGCGGATTGTTTTAATTGACCACAAGATGCTCGTTGGCCCTTCGGCGGTTGCCTGCATAGATAAATGAGTGACTAGCCGAAGGAATCAAGAGGATAAGACGTCGAAAGGCCGCAGCAGGAGTTCGCTAATTAACTAATTGGCAAGTCGTTAACTTGTGAGCTGAGGGGATTTCTCCCTTTTGACAGATAGCCTTCACCTGCAATCTATTACCACCTTATAGTCGTGTTTTTTTTTTAAAGGGAACTTTCTCACATAAAAGCCGACTTTGTTTATGATGAGTGATTGTTATGAGTTGTCAGAAAGGCATGCCACACACAGCCGCATGTGTGAAGGTCCTTTGCGAGGGGTTGTTGTTGTGATGGCCATGGCCGTTAAGCAGGAAATCCACCAGGATCTGTTGGAGTACGCCGTCAACATATGCAAATAGACTTGTCTGAAGGTGGCCAAAAGGACTGACAACGTTTTCCACCCTCAAAGGGGATATACTATATTATATAGATACAGATACACCGCTGTCGACACCGCCCCCCGATAACAATCAACCCTGAACCACCGGCGGCTTCGGCGGGAATTTACTTTAATGTTTTGACAGTAAAATAAACATATCCAAGTGCGGCTCTCATCAGACGAGTGTGGGTGGAACCCTGGGTGGTTTTTTGCTGCGCATGCACGGCCACTCGTTCCCACACCTAAACCACCTCAGCCACCCAACCACCGAACCACCGAACCACTCACCATTCACCAGTATCAATGTGCCGGGCTACACACATGTTAATACTCGCAAAGAGGGGGCCAAGCACATAGATGTCAAATATAATTCATCATCCTGGCGAAACATCAAAGCCAGCCCCTGCAAAAACCAAGGCAGCCAGGACCAAGGACCAAGGGCTACTGACTTTGCAACAGGACATCGCAGGGATACCGGCATAAGCAAACACAAAGTCGCCAACAGCATCATTATCAGTTGGCCGATGCCTTTTGCCCGGTCAAGTGAGCCGAGCCAAAATCCTGAGGACCTGAGGTCTGGCAAGGGTGTCCAAATGAATGGAGTACACTGGGATCATTGGACCATAAATATGATTATAAATTATTTGTGATTTAATACAAATTTATTAGGACCATTTTAGGAACCACAAACTTCGAGGTTTTTGAGCAACTAGTATGAAGAATAACATAATATAAAAAAATATTTTACCACAACAAATTAAATCTCCTTTCTCAGTTAAACTATGGCGGTTTTAACTATATCTTCATATTACCTCCAAAAATTATTTAAAATAATTATAATTGGTTTTTGCTACATTTTAAATATCCACAATTAACAAACCTTCTTGATTTATAGTTGATACTAAGATTAAAAATAAAATGATATTAGATATCCTTTTTCAACAATTATTTTCCCATAATTTTAAGCGATTCTAATTATTCTTTTGCTTGCCTTTTTGCCAATAATCCTTTTAGTTTTCTAACTTATTATATGCATTGTTGTTTTGCAAACTTATTTTTGTATGTTCACAGATGATTTCAATTCCCTTTGCACTTGCAAGTTTTTGTAGGTAGTAATCCAGACTTTTTCCAATTGCTCAACTAATTCAAAGCTGGTTTTTAGAATTCGGAGTGCTCAGAGCTTCACCGCAGGGCAAAAAGCGGCACTTAGGTCGAAGGATTCGCACGACGTCCTTTTAAATAATTAATGTCAATTAAGGCCAAATCTAACTTTGGCCATCAGTCCGTCTGAAGAAATGAAGGACTGAAAAGGTATGAACTCGACTCGCCTACCTGTTCTGCCAGAGGAACTGGCTGTCTGTCATAAATATTTTATAACATCAATTACCAAGCACTTAACTTTCATGAATTTAATACGAAAGCCTCAGCTGCTTTTGCTACTGCTACTGATACTTTTGCCAAGGGTAGACACTCATTTATCTTGCGACTCTGTGGAAATGACGAACAATCAACACTTAGCACTCGATGTCACTTTTTCCCTGTCGAAGGGACAAGTTTAAGCCGGTATAAAAAAACACACACACATCTGCACACATATGCTTATAGTATCGATATTGAATCAGGATCGACCACCCCAGCTGCGAAAAAAAAAATACCAGGAGTGCCGTGATTTACTTCCCCTTCGATGCGGAGAAATCCCAAAATAAAATAAAATTAAATACGCATCAGGAGCACAAGTGCTTAAGGCGCGCGGCCAGCTCTTCGGTCTTCGGTCCCTCGTCTGGCTGATAAAAACAATATCAATGGCCCACCGAAAACAACCACCCCAAACCCCCCCCAAAAAAAAAAAAACGAAACCCATCGAAGGACGACCGTCTGGGCCAAGATTGTTGGAATTGGAAGCTTGGCTAAGCCACAGTCACTGTTTTCTGTATCGGATGAAGGCGGCGCGTGCCGGTGACGCACAATTCCCCCATTGATATTCATGGTCGATTTTCGGCCCGATATACTATACTCCCCGATTCCCGTTTCCCGTTTCCCTTTTTCCCAGACTCGAGAAGCGGAAAACAAAACGGTGCACACATAAATAAATAAAATTTATGGCAGCTAGCATCGGTGAGCCGTCCCAATTGGATTTCGGGGCACTTGTAGTGGGGCTTTGCTTTGCCCGATTATTTCTGTTTGATTGTTTGATTAGATCGGAGGGCTGCAATCACGTGAAATGTGGCCGAAAAAACAAGTCCGCTTAGTGGCATATGTGACTAAGTTAGTCCTTTGGTAGTTAGAGGCCTTGCAGTGATTAATTTGATTGGTGCTGATAAAAATATGCTATTGAAAACAGAAGGTTTGTTATAGTCAGGGAGTTAAGGTATTTGACACTTAAAATAAATATTTTCATATTTGTAATCTGTAAATGTTAAAGTATTAAGTATTTTTGTCCATAATGAACTAATGATGCGGCTTGATAGATATTTTAATAACAAATTCAGCAAGGTATGCAACTCATAAATCGGATAAAAATTAAATAAGTTTTAGGCTAAGAAATGCTGGCATCTGGTTAAATTTGCAAAGGTCGGGGGTCAAAATCTGATTAAAACTAAAAAAGTTTTGGGCCTAGAATTGTTGAACTTGGACTGGACTACTATTACATATATTCTGTTCGCCTCATAAAAGTGAGGTTTTTATGTTGGTCTTGGCCGAAGGACTTCAACGAGGAAATTTGTGATAATTAGATTAAAAATCACTGGCCAACAGAATGCATTAGTTGGCGGTTTTTGGCAGTGTAAATTTTCCATAAAAATTGTGTGGCATATTTTTGGGAACTATGTATTAGAAAATCCTAAAAAAATTAGTAATCACCTACTAACACATTCTATTCGCCTGGTAATTTTTATTAAGGTACTCAATTGATCATTCTTGGTGTTACCTCTACTTTACATTTCAAGGGCAAATAAATCGTAAATCATAGATATTTCCCCTAATTGTGCCGCCCGTTTTCTCCCCCATTGCATCCGCTATTAATTTCAATTAAACGAGCAAAGCAAACTCCTGGCTTCTGGCCCTCCCCCCGAAGGACTATTTAACTAATCTGGCAACGAGGACGCACCCCGCGAGGAAGGATTGATTTCAGCAGCCCAGCCTCTGCACCACGAACTCCCACTGCCACCCACATTTATTCGAAAAGGGGGCTCTAAAGTCTCGGTTTATCTAAATGCTGCATTGTACGGCTAAAGTGTCCCCTGAGATTTTCCGAGGCGTTGAAGCGTGCCACCCCGGTTTTGGGCCAACAAAATGCAGTGGTTTCCGGTTCGCCAGCGACCCCAGGCTCACGGGCTTTCCAGTGGGAGTTAATTCGCCAAAGTCAGTAACCTCATCAAAGAACGGCTAACCGTCTGTCTGAGGAGTCGGTCGTAGTACGGCGGGGGTACACTCCATACCCTTCATACACTCCATACTTTTCTGGTTTTCTAAGGGGTGTCGTCTACTCCTCCGCCGTCGCCGCCACATTAAATTCACGCCAAACGAACGACGTGAGGCGCATATGTTTATGAGTCTCGTCGAGATTGAAAGCCAGCAGTGGAGTGGATTCAAAAGGAGAGGTGGTAAGGGGGGTGGTGTAGAATGAAGTGGCATGCCCATGGTTAACCGAAAGCGAAAAACAGGACGCTCCGTGCATAAAAGCCTCATGGTCACCGTTTGCCGATGCTTTCCTGCTACTGCTACTGATGCTGCTGCCTTTTCGCTTAGCCTTGGCTTTTTCTCCTCGCCGCACGCTGCCTGCTAATGGATTTTGTGGCACTGCCAATTGAAGGGTTAGGGAAACGGAAAACGGCAAAGGCGGCAAAGGCGGGAAAGCGGGAAAGTGGGAAAGCGGGGGAAGTCCTCTTTTGGCCGCGCAGCATGCTTTCAATTTACTTCCACTTCCTCCACCGAACGCCTGTGTTATTGTTGTTGCTGTGACTTACGCACCGTGAATGAATGCCGAAGGCGTCGGGAACGGGAAAGAGGGAGGGAAAGGGGAAGGGGCAGGGGCAGGGGGTGGTGCCCGGGGATGCCGTGCGATGCCCAAGGACGATACACAGAACGATATTAATATTTCTTAAGTCAAAACGTTAAAAACACTATTTCCTTTAAGTAATAAAAAAATTTAAAGTATTTTAATAACAGTTAGAAAAATTTAGAATACTTTACGCTTTCCACATTTAATAGTATCTAAAAATATATGTGGGATACCCTAATATTTTAAAATGCCATCTTATGATGGTGTAAAAATATTCGAATGCCATCGAATTAAACTCATACGGCCAGAAATATAAAGAAATATTTATTTTTGTATCTGCTAGTACCTATAATAATATTTTTAACTTGACTCATCAAGTGTTAATTTTACAATAATAATACATTTAAAATGTATTTCTTTCTCACTTCCGAAATTAAATATTTTTCTTTCAGTGCACAGTGCACGCGACTTTCACACTAACGTAATAAAGAGCTCAACGACACTCAAATTGAATACGTCTCATGGTGCGAATGCCGTAATGATTTTCTATGTGGAACTCGATGCAGATAATGGGGCGACCTGGCAGCCCACCCAGCCACCACCCATCCCATCCCAACCCGAATCTGTCCCCCAACCACCCATCCACTCCCCCTTTTGCGAAGGGCAACCCCACGTTGCGTCTGCGGGCTGGGCGTTTTTGTTTTTGTTTGCCTGGTGATAGAAATTAACCCCTCAATTGAGGTTGAATTTAATTTGGCGCAAAATGGCAAGGGGTGTGTTCCATCCGGCGAAAGTGTGTGTGTTTACGAGAGTGTGTGTGTGCGTGTGTGTGTGCTTTCCGGCGGCTGCTCACTTCGCCGCTGAAAGTAATATCGCTGTTAACGCTAAAGGGCCATTGTCAAATTGTCTCTTATTAATTATGATGATGCGTGTGCCGCTTTTTCGAAAGGGGGTGTTGTTTTCGGGGTTTTCGGTGGAATGCAAATTTCTGGATTTGGGTTTGGGAATGGGTGTAGTTTTCTGGGTCTGGCGTCTTTAACGTAATTTATTGCTTACGGCTTATGGGGCACGGTGAAAAGTTAAGGCCAACTGGCAGGGTGTTGCAAGGTCTATATCTCCTGCAACTTTCGAAATCCTTTTGCTTTTTCTGTCGGGGGAATGAGCGAGTGGAGTCCGGAGATAAGGTAGGCTGAGATCCGGAGCTCCAAACTCCGGGTGAATTGATTTGGGACGAAACTATGCACGGCACCCATGCAAAGTTTGCTTAATTTAGCCCAGACAATGGGGCTCCAGTGAACAATGGCGCACAATGCCATCACCGGGGCCACATACACACTCTTGTGGTGACCGAGACCCCGCAATCGGTTTTCGGGCTCCCTTCGAATGCAATTCGACAGCTCAAACTCCCCGGGGGAAGTTCGAGTTAAGCCGGCTAAATATTTCTTATGCACAATTTTAATCAAACTGAGGGAATTCCTTGACTACGAAACTTTAATCGAAGGGTTCTTTAAGATTAAATTAAAATATCCCATTAAGTTAAGAGGTGTTTAATTGTTTTTGAAAAGTAAGCGTCTAACTTGTTATTTAATATAAATATAATTTGTGATTATAACCAATTCAAATCTTTTGTAAAAAATGGGGAAGTTATAATTACTTTTCCATAACAATAACTTCTCTGACTCGATGTCACTATAAGTTGAAGTATTTTGTATAAATAATAACTCTAAGTTGAGTTACACAAAATCTAATATATATTTTTAATAGTGGTATATTTTAAGCTCAACATAATTCTTTTAAAAAGTTCCTAATTGGTCACTCACATTCACGTCTTGTATTTCAAAAGCCCACTTATTATCTTTGATTAAAGTAAACCAGCGGACACCTCAGGTGTGGCGGGATGCCACATCTCCCAGTTGCCGTTCGGCTGACCCCCAAAGTGCCACAATTTATGGAGTCGCAGCAAGTCGCCTAGCGCCCGCTGATCGCGTCTCGCGAATCGCGTTCCATTCACCGGCGATATTTCACTGCTTTATTAAGTTAATTTCATATATCACAACTGCAGGCGCCAGTCGCTTGTAGGGCATTTGAGTGGATACTTCCACTCCATACCGCACAGAGCTCTCCTTTTGACCAGGACAAGCTGTGGCGCGCAGCTTGAGCTCGTTACTTTGATGCATTTGGGGCGCGCGTTTATTTGTGGACGCCACTTCCACAACAGCGGGGCACTCCACTTGCGAAAAAAATAACAAATATTTTTTTACAACAAACTAAAAGTTAAGGAACTTAATATTGATTTAACAAGAGGCAACTTCCCCAAAAAAAATCTATACAATTGTAAGATAAAAGTATTAAAATCACAAGCTCAACTTTGAATTAACATTGTCTTTTAAAATCGGTTTTCATGTATGAAGATTGTTATTTTTAAATAGTAATAGGAAAATAAAAGAACCTAACTATTTTCTTATAAATAAATTAGTCTGAATTTGTTCTTCAAAATTAGCCTAAATATAATTAAAACCTTTTCTTATTGTGCACTTTTTTTCAGGCTTATTCTGGCGCCTGCGACTGCACTAAAACCAGCAACTGCGGCTCGATTAAGATAGCTCACCAAATCTGCGGCATGAGCAATGCCCAAATTGGCAACATCACTCAGTTGATTTGCGACGACCCCTCCCCTTCCTCCCCTCCCCTCCCTTCTCCTCCATCCAGCTCTCTAAAAAGTCGAAATGTTTTTTATGCCGACGACCGCCCATTAGCCACATGCGCGCCTGCGTGACACAAGGGCATCAATCAAAGTTTCACCCGTTCCCATGACATGTGTGTGTGTGTGTGTGTTGCAGTGTGTGGGTGGTGGTTTTTCATGGAGGGGGCGGGGGGCGTTTTTCGCGGTTCCCGGGGTTCGACTCTAGCGCATAGGCGTGTTGTATTGGATTTGTTTGCCTGTGCCGGCTGCGCGCGTAAAAAGACATTTTGACAAATTCAAGTAGCGCCATCTACACTCGACTTTAATAGCTTTTATACTGCTTGTCACGATATTTCATCAGTCAAAGGGGCCGTGGCCCAAGCCACGGCCAACACAAGAATAAATGGATTGACACACATGCCATTCCTCGTGGCAGAAGGGGCAACCCGAAAAAAAAAAAAATACAAACAAAAATGGGAGGAAAACCGTAGAGGAAGCGCGAATTTTATTCGATGTTATTTCCATTTGAAAATGAGTTATTGACACATGTAGCCAACCCCGAAAAAAGGGACAACCCGCAACCGCAGGATCCCCCGATTTTCCCCCGCCCCCTGGAAAACTCACTTCCAACATTGCGTGGGAGCGGCATGGCAAAGAGCGCGCATAAATTTGGTCTGCCAAAAAAAAAAAAAAGAAACGAGGAAAAAGAATAAAGAATCAGGGGGACTCCCCTTTGTTTTCCCCCCGCCATTACACACTTGCGTTCAGATTGCGATTTGCCTGCTTTCTTTTCTCCGATTTGATTTATTTTATTTGCTTTGTGCGGCGCCGCAAGTGCTTCGCCCAATGGTTTATTAATATCGTAGGCGTTGCTAGTAACGTGCCGCTTTCGTCGGGCGGCCAAGTGATTCGCCAGCCAGCCGGATGCGTTATTATATTATGTGTATTATGTTCCCACAACGGAGCCGGTGGAGAGCGGTTAATCAAATATCCCTCATTATGGTCGTTATGGCCCATAACACGGCCCGCTACACAAGTTGCTTTTGCGGGGATAGCTTAGCTAATTTGGGGATTTAGTAGGGGGTAAACTTCTTATCGATGTATTATCGTGGTTTAATAGAGAGACCGCAAAAACGTTGGAGTCTTGGTTTTGTAGAAACTATTGTAGTTATTGAAGACCTAAAAACACGTTGTTGAATTTATAAATGAAGATTTGCTTATTCAAACTTATAGTTGAAATCATCATGTGACCGGAATAAAATTAATATTTAACTTGTAATATTATTTTAGAATTTAATTTTGGTTTAAGCAATAAAATTCTAATAAAAGTTTCTTTTTTGCAAATAAACACATTGTTTTGTGTGAAATTGAATAAGTCCAAGAAACCTAAAATTATTTATGGTTTTCAGAAACTATTTGTTATATTCAACTTATTGCTTTGCAAATTGGTTTTTATAAAAATGAATTTATACAAGATGCTTAAAGTCATTTATGGTTTTCAGAAAAGTCGGGTTTTAAGGACCTACCATACAAATTTTTCTTCCATTATTTAAAATTCAAAGCAGGCAACACACAACCACTTATTATTAAGCTGTTTAAGTTTTACTTAAACTGCTTAGCTTAAAGTACTTAAATGGCCCTGAAAATCTTTAAGTTCACTCAAAGTCTGCTCCTTAAAGAGCGATGTTGCATTGCCTTGCAGACTAAAGTCGGATGGCAGAAATAGTTAGATGACTGATTGATGAAGTTGATGAACGAACGAACGAACAAGTGATGAAGCGGATTGCGTACGTGTGTGCGTGTGTGTGTGTGTGCCACATTAGATATTCATACGCACCGTTGTCGGGACATGCCAGGAGGATATGTAGATGGGAAAGGGAAGGGAGGGGGAGGGGTTGAAGGGAGGTAGGCAGGTTGATGAGACGAATGTCCTGGGGCCGCCCAGGCGCTGTTGCTGTCTGATAAATCACATATTTTCGCTGATCAAATCAATCTAATTGACATCACTCAAAATGATGGCGGAAAAGTTTCCACATTCATTTTCGCATTCGCAAAAAAAAAGAAGGCAAACGGAAAAAAAAACGAATGAAATGCGAATAAATGAGTTCCACCCTCGGGCTCTGTTTTGGTTTAATGGTGGCTCTGTTTTGCTCCTGCGGTGCGTTCCCATCCCCCCGCCCCGCATTTCCCGCTTTCCATTTCCCCATCTCCATTTCCCAGTTGCCTATGCGGTAAAGCAGCGTGATTTATTTTCATTCCGATGGCAACGCCACCCAAATTCGACGCTCCGTCATCCTGACATTCGAATTGAAATGCAAATTCTGACGAATGTGCGCTGGTTTTGCGCACATGCCCCGGACCAAGTGGAGCAGGACATGGTTGTGGGTGGGGAAGGGGGTGGTGTAGAAGGGGGACTACGACGGATTGACTGACGAATGACTCCCGGCAGCCAGCGGCGACAGTAGGCGGTAAATGAGCGAGCTATCCGTGTGTGTTACTTTCAGGGATCGGGAATACCGCACTCCTATATAACATATATACTATACACCATGCATCAATGTACTCCGCGCACACATGTTCCAAACCCATCCACATCCACCTCGACATCCACATAGATATGGATTCGGATTTGACTTGGGAATGGCATATGAGTATACCTTCGCATGTGCGTATCGTTTCACATGCATCCCACGCCATTTGAATTGAATAGCATCTCATTTACTCTCGCATCATTATTTTTTATTCGAGTACCTAAGACGTTCGATAAAGGATTCCGGCTGCCAGGCCGTGTCCAATCGATTACCGGAGGCGGGTTTTACTCAATCGGATGAGTTATCATTCCAAGTGGATTGAAATGCACACTCTTAAGCTGGGAACTCTGCATAATAACTTAAAAGGATTGCCTAAAGCTCCTTAAGTCTTATTAACGATAGAAGAAAAATGCATTTAAATTAAATATACAGAAAATAATGATTATTCTTCATTCCTGACTAAATCTGCGATATAGTTTTGGAGCCATAGCGGAGATTTAATCAGATACCGATAAAAATAATTGTCTTGGTAGGTTTAAGAGTAAAGTATAAACACTATATAAAACAATCTTGAACTAATATTAAAATTAATTTTTTGTTTAAATTCCAAATATTTGTAAAGTTTTTCTTTTGTAAGCAAAATTTAAAATTTCAGTGGAATTAAAGTTATCTCTTTAACAGCAAACTATTTCTTTCCTCATTACTTTAGGACCTAACTTTGCTTACTCCTCTTCTGTTGGCCCCACTTGTTAATGAAACCCAGACTATGTACCAAGGACTACTAGTATGTTACATGCATGGCAAACACTCACCCCGAACCTCCTCCTTCAGTGGATCCGTCCTACGCCTCTAATGAAAGCAGCCGGCTTCGTCGGTTAATTCAACATCTGCAAAATGCAAGGATGTACATATTTTTAAAACAATCTCTGTTACCAGGCGGGCCTACTTAAAGCCGGGCATCATCCGCAGGGGCAGAAAAAGGAGGAGCAGGAACAGAAGGAGCAGGAACAGAAGGAGCAGGAGAAGCATTGGCCAACGTCCATCAGCCAGGACGACGTATGTAGTACGTGGTGTTGGCCAGCATGTAAATGCTGCTTACAGGCCCAGACAATATTAACAATTCCCCGCAACTTGGCCGACACTGTACTCCAAGTTTTCCCTCTTCCTGTGTGTTAGTGTGTGCGGGTGTAATGGTGTGTGTGCTGGTGTGCGGTGTTTGGGTGCGAGCGGACATTATATGCACATAAAGTGCTCTGCTCCTTCAACTGCAAGAGCGTCCTGCGGCCCTCGTCGTCCTTCGTCCTTCGTCCATCGTCCTTCACGACACTCGTGGCAACCATGTTTGTGTTTTTGTCCCCGCCACAGTCGCTGCTCCTTGGCCACGTTAACAACTGTATCCCTTGTGGGCGCTCTCGTTTGATGTAGGCGAGGATGTCCTTCGTGCACTGCACTGCAGGAAATGCCGACAGGCCATGTCCTTCCATCGCCCTAAAAGTATGCTGCAATATTTGTCGGTTTTTTAGCGAGATTCGTGGATAATTATAAGGGTAGAAAACTTATAACCTTGGGGATATAAATGTGTAGCACTTAATATTATTATTAGTATATATTTAACAAAGTATTTAGAATCCTATTTTATTGATTAAACAAAAAACTTGTAATATATATATAACAAATATTAAAATAATCATGAAAGGATAATAAACGAAGTAATGTCTAGTTCTGCTTAAATACTTAAATGTATTTTATATATTTTCATTTTTATTACTACACATTAAAATCTTGAAATAAAACCTTTTCATTTGTTCTTTAGTTTGAAAAGTTTTCTAAAGTAGAATTTTATGCAGATTAGATAAAGAATAAAATCTAAATTCTTTTCTGTTTAAATTTCATGCCCGTAAATTCACAAAAAATCCGCACTGCCTCTCTATATAGTCCATCCACATATGAACAATCGTGTGTACCTAACACTCATGTGGATGTGCCCCCGTGTGTGAGTGTGTATGTTGTTCTTGGACTTCCACTGGCGCTGTCAGTGACGTCGTCGTTTGCCGTTGCCGTTGCCGTTGTCGTTGTCGTTGGCGTTTCGTTGTTGTTGTCAGAGAGTGTCGGTCTCGGCGGTCCAGTCGCTGGCGGAGGCAAAGTTGTTCAAGTGGCAGCTTAATTCGCATAAAATGAAAACACGCTGTCTACATTGTTCCTACAACTTTTGGAGTTTTTTATGGCACTTAAAATGGCTGCTAGACAAAGGCTTAACAAACGGCTACCGCAGGATCTACGGTTCCAGCTCTCTCTCTTTATTACGTCTGTGCCGGCGTATGTGCTCCTTTTCATTTTGGCCAACTTCAAGACAATAATGGCGTATCTAACAGGCTTATTAAAGGTGGTCTAGCCACACAAAAAAACGAAAAGGAAAAAGAAAATGCAATCTCCACTGGTGAGAAAAAAAAACCGGTTGGCAGCCAGAGGGCTGATTCGCTACGCGGATATGGATATGACCTCTTTTAAAAGTGTCGCCTCCACAACAACACAACACAACACTCCTGACCGAAAATCAATAAATGCAAATTCATTTTTATTGTTAACATTTAAATAAAAGGTTGGACTTCATGGGCAGCGTATACAATGTAAAAAGCCGGGGAATGCCACCTCCGATAAACCAACATCAATGAAAGCACTCACATTTTTTTATAAATTCACTGTTCTTCATTCACAGGCGCCAGACTTTTGCGGGCGCAACTCCCCAATTGCCCCTTGCCACCTGCCACACGGACATCAGACATCAGAGTGTTAAACGGGAAGTCCGAAAATAATCGACAACGGAGAATCCAGTTTTTAAAGCAGGAAATTTAAGGAATTTAAGGGCTCATTTTCCGGTTATTCAATCAATGAGAAATTTTACAATCAATAAAAGCTAATATTTAAGGAATAATTTTGAATATAACGAATTTTTATTATACAAATCATTCTCACTTATTTTGTTTGTCAATATAAATTGTAGTTGATTTTACAAATCAAACATAATACTTATAGCTTCATATTTGTTTATTTGAAGCAAGATACGAGTATTTAAAAAAAAAAACATCTTTCATCTTTTGAAAGGTCAAAACTTCACCCCTTTGAGAAACTAGGGATAATAATAAAGACATTATATAAGAATTTTTGTGGAAAACATTTCGTTTACTTCCTGCAATTGGAGGCTGGTATGTTTTAATAGCTCTGGTAGCCGAGGGGCTGCCACAAAAAGCGTGCCAAGCGAATGAACAGCTTAATCGCCAGCACGAACGCTAAACACTCACAGTTGCGGTGGCTCCCGTTAAGAGCGACCCCTAAAAGCCATAAACTAAACCTGTTCCCCCAGCTGATAGATGGTATTTTCATAGCTGGACGGTTTTACTAAGAGCCTCAGCTGGTGACCCAACAATTTCCAAAGTTCAAGTTTTCTGAATGGCAAAGATTCCCTCCTAATAATAGTATGAAAAATGTTTAAAATAAAAATAGAGAAAATTGGTTTTAATTTTTTAATATGAAGTAGAGCTGAAACCAGCGACCTTTGCTAAAGTTTAAAAATTCCGTTTAAAACCTGTAAATAATTAAAGTAATCAAAGTACTTCCACCATGCTCCTCCATATTCAAATTAATAATTGAAAATATTAATCAAAGACATAATGATAGCAATAACCACAAACTGTGCTTTTGCATTGCCCCATTCAAAACAAATTCCACATTTAATGGTGAGAATGGGTTGAAAGCATTAATGAAAAATTAGCAATCTTTCGCAATAATTTACACACTTAACAAGGTTTCCCGGTGGAAAATATGCGTGCAGTGGCGCTCTTCATTAAAATAAAAATTCATTTCGCTAAAAAAGTATTCATATCGCGAGTGGGAGGACGGCAGGCAGACTCTGGGCTCAGTCTACCCCATCAAATAAAACAAATTCTACTTTAGTCGAACGCGAGAAATAGTTAGTTGCATGCTAACAAAGTAGACTCGCTTCTAGACTGGAATATGAATATTCAGGCCTGGCCTTATTTCGGCTTAGAAATGTAGAAACTGACCCAAAACCGAATGAGAAGACTTTGTATACAAACTGCGGAGCGTGTCAAGTTGGCATTTGGGGAAATATATAGGCTCCAATATGTATTTCCCATTTGTGAACAATCAATCGGGGAGGCAACGTATAACGTATCGCAATTCCCACAGCCGAAAGCAAATGCAGGCAACGACCCTTCGTGTAGGTCCAACTTTTTTGCTCCACTGCACCCAAGTGCAATCCGGTTGCATGTGGCCAACTGGCCGTCGCCGATCTGCGGTGTTGCAGTTGCAGTTGCAGTTTAGCGGTTATATTCTGCATAAATGAATATGTAATTTATTTTATTATGGTGCAAATTGCGAATTGAATTGTTTTTAATTATTCCATACAGCCAACCGACTATTTTTTTTCCATAACCCAAACCGCACACCAAAGTCTAGCCAGTCGGTTAGTTACGAGCGTATGAGCACGAACAATTCCTACTTATTCGCGATCGGAAACAAAATACTTTTGGACAAAGACTAAACAAAACTGTTAATTAGCCGGGCTTTTGTTGCAAGTGGTGAGCAGGAAAGAGTCGGGGAATTTGAATAAAATTGTTGCATGCCAACGTTTTTTGTCTTAATTATATTGTTTATGGCGAAAGTAATGCCACGGAGATTCATAATAAACACTTTGATCTATTTTGTCCAATTAAAATTAATGAGCCAAGTTTTGGAGTTTTTAGAATAAGGAATTGGTGGCGGAAATAATAACGTATATTTTATTCACCTCTGCAATTATACTTAGAAAGGTAAACAAGAAATATTCAGAACATAAGCAGAAAATAATTGTAATTATAATGTTGTTTTCTTAATAATTATATTAATATCTTCACTTTGAATGGTAGTTACATGAGTTTACTGTTAATTATTGTGTTGTAAATTCATGGCTTGGAAAATCTACAAAAATAATTAATCATACCAAAAGTGAAAGAAAAAAGAATAATAAATATTGCTTGTTGTTTTCTAATGACCAGTAGACTTTCCCAATTTGAACCAATTAAATTCAAAGCCTTACGAAATTCCCTAGAAAAGATAAATCATAACACTAGGGAATTCGACCTGTGACATGTGCACTTAACACATACTTTAGTTTAATACATTTTACGACCGTCCTCGGAAATTCAAAGTGGCGCAGCAGCAGTATGCAAATTTGGGTTGCGTTTCGTGTGCGCTTCAGAGGATATTACTTCGTTCTCGACTGGTTCCATATACCTTTTGGCCATAACGAGAGCGACCGCTGGCCAAACAGCCGGCTGTGGCCGACTGTGGCTGGCTGTGGCTTTCTTGAACTAATTAAAAATTCCAGCGCCGCAATTGCGAAATTGGCCCCTTATCGGTTGTATCATCGACGCCACGAACGCTTTAACATGATGCGCTGATGAATAGCTGCCTAGGCTAAGGGTGTACCACATTTATTTTATACTATACTCTTCAGACCGGGGGGATGGACTGTTGGGTTGATGGGGAAAATGAAAAGCATATTTATGAATACGATTACTTGGCCCATGATAATTTTTTTTTTTTGTTTCTCTCGCTGTGCAGGTTTATTTTGCAATGTCGATGGTGCTGCCCCGGCAAAAGCGACGGAGGCGTTTTGCGAAACAATTTCTGTTTATGGCCCCAGACACGCGACGAACATACCTAGTTGCGTGGCTTTTCATCATACGAATAAAAAATATAAATAACAAGCGCAGGAGAAAACTCTTAGGCGCTGCGCCAGGTATTTCTTAAACCCATTGCATATCGCATGGCATTTCTTCTGCGCTCGCCAACGGAAAAATAATGAAAACATATGCTAAAGTCCGATGGTCCGGCACCTTTGATACGTTGCCTGAATTTGGATCAAGTTTTAATTACAGTTTGGTGTTTAGTTAGCTTGAGAGCTCTTACTAGAACACTTTTCTATTAAAATTTAAAATCTGAACCATATTTTTTTCTGGGTCAGTATTGCATAGGTTATTTTAAATTTGTCCAATATGTCAAATGTTCAACGTAATCAGGACAACTTTCGTGTTGATTAATTACATTAATTTTATTATTTATTTACCTATTAATATGTCAATTATTAAACTTATGTGATAGCAATTTAAATGTCTCGCCAATAAATTGATAAGCTTAATTATTCTAATGACAGCACTTGAAATACGATAATAAATGGGTTTGTTTGTTTATATAAACAGCTTTAGCGGAACGTAGACATATTTATAGTCACGACTAGTTGGATATAGTTGTATCTTACTGTTTCTATTTATAAGAAATTTGAGGGGATACGTTTTAATCTAATATCTTGAAAACCTTTTATCTTAAGAAGCCTTATTTGTACTGTTACCTTAACAGGGAACTATGAATGTATTTTGGTGCCAAAAATGTGAATACCTTTTTATATGAATTGTAATATAAATTAGTAATTAAATATAACCTACTTCCCATTTTATGTTGTACTAAATCAAAACACAGTTTCTGTTCACTTAGTAAACTATTATTTAATTTAGCATTACACAATTGATGACCGAACAGTACTTACATGAAAGCGCTGTGGGACGTTAGTTCGGTAGTTTCAGTCGCCGTTTCAGTTGGCCAAGTGCAAAGTCCACGCAACCGGAGGTCACTTGTAAAGCTTCAGCGTGCCGGGGTCACGGCGTTATAAAAGACGCCAAGACGTTCTTGTTGACAAGCACGTGACGGTAAACTTTGGCACTCGTGTGTTTGTGTTTGTATTTGTGTTTGTTTACGCCGTGTAGGATTGTTGATCTGTTCGCAGCCTAACTTGGCCCAATCAGCGGGCACGCACTTTTGGTTTATTCACAACTTAGCGTTATTTGCGGCACTACCACCACCCACCGCCACAGCCACCCACTTTCTGCTTTCTGGCGGGGCAACCTGTTTCGACCTTGCGCGCCCACTCTCGCCCATGATGTTCGCATTACCGAGTTCGAGCGCATACTAGTTGTGTTGCATGTTCGCTTTTGGCCAAAAGCACTCGTTGCAAAAGAGAGTGCCAGACAGAGAAGGCACGAGGGAGAGAGCGAGCGCATGCAGAGAGACAGAAAGAGAGAGCGGGGGTTGCGCCGTCAACGAAAGTTGCGCATGTGCAGTGGAAAACGGGTTTTTCTCCTCCGGTGCGAAAGAGATGGGTAGCATTTCGCGGACGGCGGACTGCTCTTTCCAGGTGGGCGGCGGGCGGTGGGCGGTGGTTGCAACTGGAACGTGGAAAACGCTCCGCCTCCTTGAATGCCGCGAAATATGGCCAAAATGCTCGGGCAGCCTTGGTATTTTTAGGTTACGAATTTGCCAGGTTTTAATTAGTACACATGGCCCGGAAAACCAGGCGCTGTCCAAATGGCCAGTGGGTGGTGGTGGGTGGCGACTGTTTATGCCCCTTCATCATACCTTTGATCCAATTTAGAAATACCATGGAGCCAGCCAAATAGCCAATTAACTCACTTCTGATCAAAGGCAGAGCACTTCTCTTTCAAGGACCCCAATAAAGCCGCAAGCGATCCGAAAACTAGACAGCTATCCGTGGATTTTAGTGCACTCAAAAAAATTGGTTACCCATTAGACAATAATATAAATATGTTTGATATAATTTGTAAAACTTTGTTGTGCTTAAATGTGGCATTAAATAAATACAATGATTCAATTAACTACGTTTTATAAATTTACAAAATTTGAAATAAAAGTAAGTAAAAACGTTATTTATTTTAATTAACTAAAAAAATACAATTTTGAAAAATATTTGTCTAAATGAAATAAGAAATGCAACTGAATTGTATAAAGTTTACATATGTATTTAAAAAAAAATGTATATCAAATAAAATACTACCATATAAACTTGGAAAGTACAATCAGACATGGAAATACTAACAGTCTACTTGCAATTAAAAAATCCTCTTGAAATCTTAAAAGCTCTACTTCTCTTACTAATTATATTAGTTGATAAAAGCAGAGTATTGTTTTAATAAATTCTGCCTTCCCGCTGTATTAACTTCCGCATCTTAAGCTATGAATATATTACTTTTTGGTACAAACTGGCTCTTTTTGATTTCCACCGTGTACTCGTACGGCCGTAGATATTCTAGTTGGGCGGAATGGGATTTCGGGCCTGGGATATGGCTGCGCAGAACACGAGATAATCAGGGGAGCCCAGAAAGGGGCCTAGCTGGCTCTTTGTCGAAAATTGCATCCATGTCATGCATGCGCATCCATTCATTACCTAGTGGCTGAGTGGTTGGAAGACAGCGTTTGGCGTTTTGTATCCCAGCAAATATGCCGTGTTCGCATGTTATCCCAAATGTCCCTGGGAGCCCAACAGCCCCCGCAGCCGCCCCCTTTGGCTGCCCTAACCCCCGCTTTTACCCCCTTTTTTCGAGCCCCTGGCCACCCTCGACCGACCAGACAGTGTGTACTTTATTTTGCCGAACGAACAAACATCTTGTCGGACGAGCAAGCAAATGACTTTTCCCGTCCCAACTTTCAGCCGTTGTCCTTTCTGCGTGCCGTGCCTTTTTTGTTACCTCTACTATATCGGTACTAGTTTAGTCTCGGCAGTTTGTGAGGGTAACGCCACAGTACAGAAAGCCTTTCAGGTGATACGATAATGCCAAAATATTGCCACCAGCTTGGATGGCATTACAGGATTCAACAAGGTGAAATGGCCATGGCCCCCATATTAGGAAGTTGAGAATTACATTTTTAATTAAAAACGTTAGAAAAGAATGTGAAGGTGTGTGAGAATAAATTTGAGAGCTACATTCGGAGTTATCGATATGAAAGTGTGGGCTTTATTCTCTACCTTATTTTCATTTAAAATGTATAGTATAGAATTCGTAAAAATATTTATATTTATTATAAATAGTTACAAAACTATTATTTACATTTTCAATACTCTTATCATATCAATTAAATGAAAAAACAAGAAGTCTTATATTTTCCGAAGGAACTTAAAATAATTAATTTTCTTACTCTACAAATAAAAACTTGCAAAATCACAAACTTAGAAAGTTTTATTAAAAAGTTGTTTAAATGTAACTATAAATGCAAATTGCAAATGCAAATATATAATCTGTTATCAATATTTTGATCTAATTAAATTTATATACATTGTTGGATATCCATTTTAAAAGAGCGCTTGAGGATCAAATGTCTTGGGATTTGCGTGGGTCTCTATCATAAAAGCTTAAGTACTATCAATTGAGGAATTTACAAGTATCGCACCAAGTTGTTCTTAGAAAATGCTAACGCATACAATTTTCAGTTTGTAAACAGAAATGATTTATTTATTGTACAAACCAATTTTTACGACTGCTCATCAGTTAAGGCAGTTCAAATACGGTGGCAACAAGTATGTGGCTATTAGCAACCGATTCAGCAAAGTGCATTCCGATTAGAATAATTATTTAAACCGGCATCGAGCAGCTTTTAAGCGAATAGGTTATATTTATTAAAACCTCTTCACAACCGGCAGTATTTGTTAGTCACTTTACGAGGCGCTCGGCCGCAATGGCGAAAATAAATTGTATCCATATGGGAGCCGGGGAGCATCTGTTCGGATGCAAATGCTATCTGCAAGCCGAATGGGCATATTTATGGACATGGTACAAGCCGAACCTATGACTCGCCTATCATCCAATGGCTCCATGATCTCAACGATGGCGAATTTCCGCAACCGCTCATGTCAGCGTCCGAGTTTAAATGCGATCTGTGGCGCAGGTATCCGCCAGATACGTATTCTACATACGAGCAGCACATACTATAAAGCCAACTTGGAGAGTTGGGGGGGGACAGCCATCTTCCATCGCTGGGGGAAACATGAGCCAAATAAAAAGCCCATTTGCACACAAATTTACTTCCAAAATGCCCAAGATGCGCATCATTCAAACCGAGAATCGAGAACCGAGTGTCCGAGTGTCCGTGGAATGGGATGGCCCCGGTGGTAACTGGACACCGGATGCAGATAAATCTTTGGTCTGCCGCCGGCTCTCCGCAGAGCCGCAGGTCTTCTGATTCTGATTCTGGATTTTCTGAAAGCAAGTTGCGTACCCGGTGAGCCCAGAGCCAGCTCCAGGTCTTGGGGTCTCCAGGTGAAGTTAGCCCGGCTCGAAGCTCGATCGGAATCACGAGATAAGCTTGCAACAATCCCTGCTCGCAGCGAGCGGCGACAAACTTAATTGCGCCTATTCCTGCATTAATTGCACACACACGCGCGATTCTGGCGTCTCCCTGCCGCCGGAATGTGTTAATTAAATATTTAAATTATTCGTATTCGTATTCGCATTCGTATTCGGAATTTAATTCGTATTCTTATTCGTACATCGCTGCCCAGTGGATCTTTCATTACTCGAATATCGGTCGCTAGTGAAATTTAAAGACGCAGCACGCACGGCTGTGACTCTTCCCCCGCAATCCTTTCTCGCAGGACATTGAACACTTTTTGGTCTAGACGGTTTGCGGTCATCGGCAAAATAACAACAACCGCAGCAGCATCTGCAACTGCAACTGCATCTGCATAGAGGAGCCATCTGCATCTGATGCCTAGAAACCCGACAATCGCGTTCGATCAGCGTGCATTTTTGTGCAGCCATTCAACATTGCTGTTGCACAGCAAAAAAGCCAGCCTTTGACTTAATATTACTGCTACTGCAATAAGATAAATAATTCTATACTAAAATTGATTAACAAACTCCTTAAGTCGGTATGTGTGTATTTTTATGTTGTCAAAAATATAAATACCCAAAATAAATAATAATAATAAATATTTAAGTTCTTTGAAATCTTAAAAGACTCTATAGCAACTTCATTGATAAAAACATCTCTAATACACTTAAGAGATATAATATTAAAAATGCTAGAAAAAATCTTTTGATTAAACTTGATTTATTCAATATTTGACAAGGGCCCAAGGATAACGAAAAATCTAAGTTAGATTGTTCTGATTGAATTAGTTACATCTCATCTTAATTAAGGATATAAAAGAACATCCAATGAAAAACCCATTTCATCTGCTCTATATTTTTCCATGTGTGGTATTACAAAAAAAAAAAGAAGGAAAATATGACTCCACGCATCCTCTGGGCGAAAGCCACAAAACATTTTCATTTTATTTTTACACAAGCCAAATAGGACCAATCGGGGCATTCGGTGTCCTTGCGGTGGTGCAGCGCAATTGGAATATATATTAATTAAATGTAGTGCCCCACGGCAGCGGGGCTCATTGCCAATTGTCCAGTTTTGCTCGCCAATTTTGTGGATGTTTTGTTGTGTTTTCAATCTTTTTTTTTTGTTTTGGCCAGCAATGGTAAATGCAAAACGACGACAGGCGGCCAATAAACATGCAGGCCATCAATGAACGTTTCGGCGGAGATAAATTTGAAAATAGCAGCGCCGGCGGTGGGAGTTTTCGATGGAGCTACAAATTAGAGCTGCTGGCCCAAAGCGCTATATGGCTATATGGCTCTATATATATTTTATATGGTACTTCCATCAGCGGGCGCATTCAGCCGTTTAAAAAGCCAACCGCATGCAGTGTGTGTGTCAGAGTGTGTGTGTGTTGCATACTGTGGGTTGTGCAACCGCGGAAGTTTCGCCGGAGGACAGAGGCGTACCGTACCGTCCCGTGTAACCGGCGGCGGGGGCAATGGCAATGGCAACTACTACCAACTTGCAACTACCAACTGCAACCGTCGCCGTGGCCGCCCTGCAGCGCCAGCGCTCTAGAATGAGTTATTGGCCTTGTTGGCGATTTTATTGCCACGGCGCAGCCATAAAATATGGTAAATTATAGCGGTTTGTTGTTTTGGCCATTTTGTAGCCGAATAATGTTCTACGTGTGCGTCCTCAAGCCCCAATAGACCTGTTCATGTTTCAGAGAACCCCGGATTCGCTGCCGCTGCACACGCCCACAACACAAATGTGGTCTTGTCAAATGGAAACGCGACAAGTTTCTTTGTTCAACAAAAAGGTCCAAACACGCGCCGCTATAATATATTATATCGATGGCCCGAATGCAGGCCATATTTTATTATTTTAATTTTAAATTAATTGCACTGGCAGCGGGAAAAATGTTTGTTCAAAGAAATTATCCCAACAAAAAAATCGGAGAACGATGAATTAATTTATTGCGTTAGGCAAAACATTTTATTTTGTTTTCCAGTTAAATTGTAAATGGGTAATTCTTTATAAAAACCGATTGCGGTTTCTCAAAATACGATTTCAAAAAACTTAAAATGCAATAAAAATAAAATAAAAATTATATACCTCGAAATTAATGAATTAAAACTAATTAACAACATTTTTATGACCAAGCCATAATTAATATCTACAAGCGTTGCACAATTAAAAGATGCAATTCCGATTATATGAGTATACACCTCCCTCCTCTTCATGGGCTTTTCCACATTCTATTGTTTCTGACTTTTAAATTACATCCACCCCGAAAGCGAAGTGGGCATCAGATGCTGCAATCCTTTTTGCAGCCGTAGTGAAATCCTTTTTGCCACTTTGCACCGAAGAGGCAATTGTGCGGAAAACCCCTAAACATGTTTTGGGTTAATTTAAAATGTGGCCCAGCCCGAATCGCAGAGAACAAAGCGCTAAATTAATGTTGTTATTTTCCACTCGGCGGATAAAATGGCCAAAGCCAGCCTCCGACAAAAGCCAACTGGGCTCATTATGATCTGGACTTTGTTGCTGGCGGCAGTTGGCAGTTTTCAGTTGGCAATTGGCAGTTGCATCCCAGACTGCGTCCACATGCATTTGCGAAAAAGTGCAATTGACTGCAGATGCTGCCATGATTCAAGCGGCTAATTTGAAAATTCTAAAATTTATCTAATTGTCCTTACAGCAACTGGACCCCACGGGAGCTTTAATGGGTTTGAAGGCCTTCAACGAGAATGTGAATTGCATTTGACCAAGCTGCAGTTTTTAAAGATGGCATTTGAGGTAGATGAACTTTAAATTAAAAATATTTTAAAAGGAATTATATACAGCTAACTCTTAATAAGGTATTAAGAAGCTGATTTTGATGATGATTTTTATAATCAATATAAATCAATTACATCCACTAATATTATTTTCGAAATATTACTTTGCAATCTCAATTTACAAACGCTACAATTTTGTATACCGGTCATGTTTTATTTATTTAATATTTTCTTCATTTAGAAAAATAAAATTCAAGCTTAACCAAAAATTTTTCTGCTTTTTGTGACTACGTGTCCCAATTTAGCCCCTAAATATCCGTCCAAAAATGTGTGTACGATTGTTTAAACTCCATGAAATGCGTTAGGCGAGTTCCTCTAATTAGAAACGTGACGCTCGTGGAGTGTATCGATCTGATAAAATAAAGTTGTTGCTCCCCAGTTGGTTACGCACAGGTAGCTGCTTACCCGAATTTTTTCAGAATATTGCGATCATTATGTTGTGTCGCACTTACAAAGGGATCAACTGTCAATCCGAATTACAGTATTTCGAATTGTCCGAGTCCGTGGAATTTCATTGCTGAGCTGTTATGGGTAGGTCGATAATTATAATGCGACACCGACGATTTATTATTCTCATTTATAGATGTGACACACGACACACACTTGAGGCCCGTGATTGAATGCTTATATATCTACATATTTCTTCGAAAAATGCGACCGCTCCCTTGTTCGCCGCGATTAATTAAGTTCATTGGGTCGCGCCGCACTCATTTATTTATGTGAGAGTATTTCTTATTTAGAAGGGATTGTAGTACTTAATCATAAGAAAACAAGAGCAATAATAATATCAAGGCTTTTTTGGTTGGGAGGCTGAAGTATAAAATAAGCAAGCTTAATTATATAAACACCTCGAAAGAGCATGTTTTTATTTGTTGGAATTAGAGCTGTTTACTAAAACCCATTGGTTACATCAATAGATTATTACTAACCTCAATGACAAAAATAGTTTGCCATCATATGAGACTTTGTAAACTTGTCCTTATTTTATATGCCCCCTTTGCAATAAATTTTAGTATATAAAAAAAAATAAACCAGTAGTTCAAACTTGTAATAAATCATCAAGTTCCCTGATTAAGTAGCTTTAATGACCAGAAGTGTAAGTTCCCAAGATAACATTTTTACCCGCTATAAGATAAACAAATAAAAGAATAATGAATGATTTTATTCAACTTTATTTATCGTTAAATTTGCAAATTTACATAAATACTATTTACAATTACAAAATGTATGCCATTAGAAATGTCTTGAACCAGTTGCTGAACGTAAGTGCTTTTTGTGTCCGAAGAAGTATGTGTGAATTAACTAAATTACCGCAGCTAATTGCTCGTACAGTACGTATAGTGTGTGTTTATATGCATATATCACAGATACTTAAATTCCTCTACAAATAAATCAAACGAATAGGGTAACTAATTACATGTTTTACGATTAAGTAACTATTTATGTTTGCACGGATTAATTATTTGGCCGAGTAAGTGTGTCTAATGCATAAGTCGAAGAAGGGTTAGGCAAAGTCTTAGAGTAACTAACTATCTTACGAATGGGATTTTGGGAAGCTAATGCTCCGTTCCATCCAAATTCAGGATATTAGCACTAATACAACGTGAAGTTCCTTAAGGTCTAGTGTGCGGTATCTAAAATTATTAAGTTGTGTGTGTGTGGATTAAGCACTTAAGGTAGGAAATGTTAGTGTTGTTGTGTACGAGCTAAGACAAAAAGTTCGCTTGATTTATAACACGGCTGCTGGCATTATTATATTGGTATGCCACTCTCGGTATGAGACTCTCCGCTCGCAAAGATGAATGAGTTCGTGTGGTGCGGTGTGCTCTGCTGTGGTGCGGAGTGATGTGGTTTGGTGTGCGTTTATTTCGAGTCATTAAACCCGGAGCCCGAGTGACTCAACCCCGGGCAAAAAACATGACAGACACGGCTCCGTTTCTCCGCTCTGCTCTCTGTTCTCCCCAAAGCACCCAACACACACCCACACACACACCCACACACACACACACTGAAAACCCCACCACCATCTGCACCACCACCACCACCAGCGTTAAGTGTGTACCGCCCCACCGAAACGTGTGCGTCTCGAAAATTTCAGCGGTCGAGTGTAAATATGCTAATTAAAGTTATAAAGCGAAATAATTTATGATATGGTAGGAAATAAAGTTTTATTGCCGTACTTAGGCTACATTTATTGCAAAATAATTAGTGTAGTTATCGCTATCTCTATTGTAATCGTAATCGTTATCGTAATCGTAATCGCGGATTTACCGCCAACTTGCACTTGTCCCCTTTTTGCCAATCGAAGTGGTTTTCGCTTGCTATTTGGTATCTGAGTAACTAACTAACTTACTAGTTAACTGGCTAACTAGCTAACTAGTTAACTTGCTAACTGGTTCAAGGTCGACTTACGACCCGGAACGACTATCCGTTAGATAGGTCAAGTTGCTGCCACCCAAGTGACCGTGGTGGTGCCCCTGGTGGTGTCCGTATCCCGATGAGGACTCGTTACTGTACAAAATGTTGACCATGGAAGCCACCGTCACCGGAGCGGAATGCATCAAAGAACTGTGGCTGCTCCCGCTCCCGCTGCTGCTGCTGCTGCCGCTGCTGTTGAGCTTCATAGTGGGCGGTGTTTGGGGCGGCGTATCGGGCTGGATCTCGGGAAACCCCACCCGTTGCGGCGCCGGATGGATGTGTATGGGCGTATGGGGTATCTTGCCGGAGGAGGAGGAACCGCTGGGCAGGTGCATGCCCATGGCCTCGGTGTACGCCGTAGGTATCCGCGAATATGGCGATCCGCCGGCGTAGCTGCTCATCATACTCAGCGGCGAACCGAGCTCCATCGAGTGGAGCACCTGCTGCTGCTGCTGCTGCTGTTGCGACTGCTGCTGCGGATGATTGGGATGCACCTGATGGGGATGCACCGCTGATGGGTGGTGCGACTGGTGGTGGTGCAGAGGCTGATGATCCGCCGTTGGTGGATAGAAGTTCTGGCCGAGGTACGCCGCGGTGGGCGGGGGGCGTCTTGCAGGCGGCTGTGTCGGCCACGCTCCAGATCTTCGGCTTGCTCGCCGGCACTGGGATGCCACAGTCTCTGCTCAGCGGGTTTTTTTGGGCCGCAAAATTATTGTTGTCCGCCTCCTCTTGGCCATAACCCCCACCAGGATGATAGTACGGCTGCTCCAGCTGCTGGTGATGCTGCAACTGCTGCTGCTGTTGCGACTGCTGCTGCTGCTGCTGCGTCTGCTGATGATGCAACTGCGGATGGGGATGCGGGTGCGTATGCGTGTTATGGGATTGCGCATACGAACTGTAGGCCGCGTGCATGGGATGTGGTGCACCGGGAGGCGTGGCATACGGTCCCGCCAGACCACGCATGGCCACCAGATTGTGTTCCCGCTCCCGTTCGAGATCCAACTTCTGGTCACTGTCCACCTCCTTTTCCGATTTGCCCAGCTCGGATTTGATAAGTTGATTGCCGGGATCTGGAGATCAAGATGATGATGATGATGGGGTGGAGGAGAAGTGGCGAGGAAGACCATGTGGAGACACAAAATAAATTTAATTAATTTCAAGTCGGCAGGCAGGAAGCAGACAAGTTCTTAGTAAGGAGAGGACTTGGGAAAACTTGGCACTTCCAGGAGGTGGAACTTGGCAGCTGGCAGCTGACTGTGGCAAAAACCCTTGAAATTGTTGGTGGGCGTTGATGCGTGCAACCCTCGCAGCCAGCGGAGAAAGCTTTCAGCAGCAAAATACTCGAGTTTCCGCCGACCACCGCCCAAGTTTCCCCACCCCACCCCCTTTCCCTCCTTCCAGAGCGCCGTTTCTATGTGTCGCCAACTCGAACAAGGCCACTTTGGAGTCGGAATACACCGAGAAATACGGGGCAGTTAAATCGATGGTCTATGACATATAACAAACTAGCTTCTGAACTTAATTTTAAATATTTTTAAAAATTTTGATTAATCTTAAAATGCTTATTATTTTTCAATCTATTTAAAAGTTAATTTCCAAAGAAAAATTATTTAATTTTTTAGCCAGGAAAAAGAACGATTCACTACATATAGCATTTCTATATATACTTTTTTGATATTTTGAACAGAGTTTTTATTTCAAAATGCTTGGTATTTTTTTGTTATTTCTTACTTTATAAAAACTTTGAAAATTGTCAAAGAATTTTCGACTGATTTTTAATGCTTGCATTCGCTTTATTTTAAATTTTAATTAAGTACTTTAATAATAATGTTTAAATTTCATTGATTGTTATATAAATACCTACATAATTTACCATCAAAACCTAAGACATTTTACACACTTTTTCCCTCAGTGTCTTGGAGAATCGGAGTGCGGGCGCAAGGCCACTTTGCCAACAATGTGCTGTCAACTTCCGGGGAGGATGTCGCCTAAGCAGTCAGACAAATAAACGGACGCCGGACTTTGGACGGCGGGCAGACGAATGTTGCATAACATTCGCTTCGCCACATAAATTGTACTTAAAAGCCCAGTGCCACAAATCTGCCGAGGAGGCGGGTCACTCGCCAAACCGAAAGGCGTACGAATCAATTGGGGCGAAGGCGTTTGGAAAGCAATTGGAAAGCCGGGTCTTAAGAAATTACAAACAGATCGCTGAGGACCACTAATTGGGGTTGGCTACTAGGCAGGGGTTATATTCTTAAGACTCACCAAAAGCTTCCGTGGAGAGTTTGCCACCATCGCCAGAGTCCTTCTCCTTCTCGTCATCCGACATCATACCATCGTCATCGTCCTCGGTTTTATTCTTGGGCTCCCACGTCATCTTGTTCTCCTTTTTCAGCCGGCGACGAGCATTGGCGAACCAGGTGGACACCTGGGTGAGGGTCATCTTGGTGATGATGGCCAGCATGATCTTCTCGCCCTTTGTGGGATACGGATTCTTCTTGTGCTCACTCAGCCAGGCCTTCAATGTGGCTGTGGATTCCCGCGTGGCGTTCTTCCGCCTGGCGGCGAGATCATAGTTGGGTCCGTACCTGTAAATCAATAACCAATAAGACACCAAGAATCAATAAGGTGCCAGTCACTATCATGGCCACTAATGAGTTTGCTTAGGGCAACAACGATTTTCCGGCCTGCTATCAGCTTTTGTTCAAATAAAGCCCACACCACACACCTTAAAGACAATAATCAGTTATTGGTGGCTGATAAGGATCGCTCCCTTCGAACCGGAATGCATTTGCAACTTCCTCTCGTCTCGTCTAGGTCAACAGCAAATGGCGAAAAGAGTGTTCTATTTCAGCCAGAACCGCGCCTCGGGGCTAAAAACTCTAAGCCAGACATACCCTTTTAAGCGATAAATAAAAAGAAACCCGGCAGACGCGACACGACGAGAAAGTTTTTGTCCCATGGCAACATTTTAAGCCCACTTAAGTTTCCCATTTGTGTATTGGTACAGTGGGACTTCCTGAACTATAACTTTTTGCTATATTACTTGAATAGCTGCTTCCAAGGAGCAAGTTTAAATAATTGTTGCGGAATTAATTGTAATTCTAACATTCTTCTTGAAGTTTATATTTACTAATAATTTGATAAGCTGGTATAATATAAATTTTTTTAAGTATTGATTCATATTATATAAAAAAAATTAAAATAAAATGTGTCTGAAATTCTTTTCCAAAAATAAATAATGGGAATAAAAATATGGAAAATGTTTAAAGGTGTTAAAAAATATCACAATTTCCTACTACATAATTTGAACTTTTTCTGTTGGTTTATTTCAGGTATGTAAATTCGTTTAGACAATGTTAATCTATTTCTATTTTAATAAGTTATCTTAAATACTTTCATTATAAGCATTAATATACATATGTTATAAGTTATTCATTTAATTTCATAACTCATCCTACTAAAGTTCTTTAAATCTTGAACTTGGGAAGTTCTACCGTATTTCCCCCACCCTTCAGTCTGCACCTAAGCCAAAGGTCTTAATTCTAGATGCTCACCCGTAGGCCGCCAGCGTGGGGTCGTAGGAGTAGTAACCGGTGGTTGACTGCAGACTCGCCGAGGTCCAGGCACTCATCTCTGTACTCGGGCTGGAGTCCTTGATGCCGTAGGGATTGCTCTGCAATTGGAATTCGAAATTAGGTTCGAAAATCACCGATTAGTTAGGCACTGAGCCACTTGTAAGCCGGAATGGAATGGAATGGAGTGGTAGCCTGTGAATTTGTCAGCCCCCAGGTAATCGGGTAATCGCGGCAGTTACAAGTTACCGCGCCTAACGAGCTGACGGCCAACATGGCGATATCTGCTCAACCTGTCGCCTCGCATTTGCGCGGACTTCCGCTGGCTGAACAAAGCCAATTAGCCAGGCTACCCCAAGGTTCCCCTTGGTATTCCAATCCTTACCAGAGGTGCGTAGAAGGCGGAGTTATCCACTCCAATGCTGGGATACGGGTTCTGGTCATTCGAGGGATACGGTCCGCCGTAGACGCCAACTCCGCCGGAGGGCAGAGCCATCCGGGAATAGCCACCAATGGCCAGTCTGGCCGGATCGTATTGGCAGGAGCAGACTGTTTGGCCGGAAACGGGATCCGTGATGATGGGTCGTCCGTTCTCGCAGCAGGATCCCCGAGTGGGCAAATCCTGGGCGGCAGATGAAAGGGGTCCTCCGGGGACATCTGCACCACCCACCACATCCTCCGCCGGCGAGGTGGAGAGACCCTTGTGACCCGCGTGGTGCGACGACTGGGAAACTGCACCTGGACTCAAAGGACCCGCGGTCAGACCCGTGGCCGTTGAACCGCCCGAGGGACTCAGCGAGGCCTCGTTCGTCCCCGAGAGCGGCGATCCTCCGCCATGGCCACTCTGGCTGTCGGTATTGGCGGTAGTCAGCTGCAAAGATGCCGAGGTGGGTAAAAAAAAGAAGAGAACATTTTAGCAATGCCGAAAAAAAAGGAGAAGGAGAACTCAAACATTTCTGCGGTGAGGGAATCTCACACTGAGACAAATTAGGTGTAGAACTTATCAATATAAATGTATATAATTTCTTACTTATTATTAAACATTTAAATACCAAAAGAAGCTTATAAAAATAGGCAACTTTCTCACGATGAAATATACTCTTTCTGATTAATAAAGTAATGAAAGTTAGTATGAAAGTAACAACTATTGTAGTAATAAAGAAATAATGATATAAAATTTTGAATATTAATAATAATAATAATAATAATATTTGATTATTCTAGTTCGGAATAAAAAATATTATTAAAATAATAAAAATAAATTACCTTTATTTCGTCTTTACATTAATTTGAAGTTAAGATTGAAAATATAAAATTGAAATGTGTTTTTATGCAAGGTTCGTAGGTTACACACTTTTAAAGCTCATAAAAAGGAGGGCAACGGCAAACAACCATTCTCATATGATTTCTCTAAGTGCACGAACAGGTGAAGTTGGCAGGACCCGAATGAGCGGAGTGAAGAGTAGCGAAGAGAGGGATAGAGAGGGTCAGAGGAGGGAAGGAGAGGTAAGCGCAAAGGCATGTCCCTGCCGACCAGGTCGAAATCAACAAAGCAGATTAAGATGATAACTCCAAATGTCAAAATATTTTATTGGCCTGGCGCATTTTGCGATCCGTTCCATCTATTTTCACTTCATTAATTTTCAATTTATCACAGTCAGATTTTAGATACCGCTTCGTCCGAAGCCGAGCGGCCTGCACATCGACGATTGAGGATCGAGGATTGAGGATCGAGGGGTTGAGGATTCAGGGATCTTTGAAGAGGGTTCTGTTCTGCTCGGTTCTGTTTGGTTTTCGAACCCATGGTAGTGGAGTATCAGTGGACCGATCGATCGAGTGGGAATGGGCACGGCCCGGCCAAAAGGGCAATCAAATGATGAGGGACGCAGGTAGGCTCACTCCTCACTCCCCTCCGCACGCGATAAACCCCGACTATATAACCCATATCCTCGCTGGCACGATAACCGCAGCGAATCGGAGACATCTGAGCCGGCGGTTAGAAACCCTCGATTCGATCGGATCGAAAATCCCAAAAAAAAAAAACGAAGAGTGTAAATAGAAGGTCGACCCAGATTCCCGATGCGATGACTTGGCTGTCAAGTTCACTTCACGCGCCTCAAAATCTGGCTTACATCTCGCCACTGACACCGAATCCAATAACAATCCCTTTGCTTATTATTATTTCGAATTGCTACCGTTCCTCGCATTCAGTTGATTTCTCCGCCTATCACGGCTTCTGCACAATCGGGGCCCATATGATTTAAATAATAATGGTAATTCAAGGCTAAACGAGCTGATTCGCCAACACCTCCTGCCTGGCTATCTAATCGACGGGGCAATTTCGCACCGACGCCGAAAAGCACCGGGAAATTATTGCATAATGAAGGTGTTTCATGAATGAAATCTAATGAATTCTGAATGAATGGAGGCAGGAGTAGTCGACGTCGACTGAGGAGGAGCTGTCTCCGCTAATGTACAAAACGCTGGGCGCGCTCGTTTCTTATTATTCTTTATTTTTTATGCGATTCGAACATCAATTTCAGTTTTTGTGGCCGCCCATAAAAAACACATATCGGCGACGTTGACGACAGCAAACTGGGGACTTGGACCTGGTGCTTTCTGGACTTTAGTCCAGACTGGCTGGTCAACTTTTTGGTTGGTAGGAGTTGTGGCTTGGAACAGCGCTTATTATCGGCACGCAAGTCAGTTTATTTTTAATGGTTCCCACTCACCCACTCGGCTGCAGAAATCGCAGGAAGTGCAGCGAAGAGCGCCCAGCCGCGGAGTTTATCGCAAGGTGACTCCAGATAGGATAAGCCACACTCCAAGGAACCAACTCGGGGTTCTGAGTTTGAGTTTGGGTTTGGGTTTGGCCCTCTTGGCTTGGGTTTCTATTCTGCGGAAATGCTGAAACTTGTTGGCAGCTCCTAAATGCCGTCTTAAAGTTCGGAGCTCTTTTATGACTTTTTCGGACAGTTTTGCTGTCGGTGTCAAATTGCGGCAAGTTTAATAAGGATTATTCGCGGAGTTGCCACAAGGAATATTTTATATTCACACTTGTGGCCATCTCCTATCTGTCTTAATCATAAAGAGGAGTTTTTCATGGAAACTTTTGACGGTTTTATCAACGAATATTTGCAAGACGTAAACTAAAGTTCTTAAAGCTTTTACTTCCGTGTGGTTTGAATATAACCATTCAACATTAAAATATAAATAAGCCAGATAATTCAACTACTGTAAGTTGGTTAAGAAATAAAAATAAAGGAGATTTATTGGTAAATAATGATAGCTTTCATAAACTAAATAAGTTTATGTAAATTAGTTACTGGTGTGATTCCTTTTCACTTTAAGACCAAGCTACAAGTTAAATCACGCCTGAAAATGGTGTTCTCTAATTGTAATTAACTATCCGAAGGGCAGGCAACTCAGCCGAGGACTACGAGTCAGATTTTAATGCCCCATGACGAAAGTTCAAAGTGGCAATTCAACCTTGCATCTTTAACTGCAAAGCAAACATGAAATCTGCAAAACAGCTGGACAAGCGAAAGTCTAAACAAGAAATGAAAAAAATGCGAATTCGGGTGAACCGGCATGGACATTGTGTAAATCTCTATCTGCGCCTTTGAAGTGCCCATATCCATAACCATATCTACATCCACATCCATATGCAGATGCAGATGGAGATGCCGATGCAGATATATTTACAGATACGCTGGCAAGCGGAGGGGCTACAGATGGCCACCCGCACCCATTCTGGCCAAGATGTTGGGAGAACTGCTGCCGTCACTTTACGGTTATTAATTTTATGATTTATGCTTAAGCTCACGAGTCCGCCTCCCAAATGCCCATGCTCATTTCACGAACGCACGATACCATACTATATAGTACGGTATAGGTATAGGATAGTATGGTTTGGTATGGTATAGCAGTACCGATATGCCAGGCGAAGACAAAGGAGATCGGCATTGTTGTTGCGATTATTGGTGGTGCTGCCGTTTCGCTGTTTGTTGCTGCTACCGCTGGGATGCGTTTATGGATTTTGTTTTTGCACTCCTAACAACGACTGCGAAACAAAAGCTATCTGGGGGATGGAGTATAGGAGTATGGAGTATAGGAGTATGGAGTATGGGAGTTGTGGCTTCTACGGTTGGGGGGCCTTGACGCCAGCCTCGAACAATAAGCGAAAATATGAGAGGATCCCAGGCAGAAAGGAAGCTGGCAGGCGAACGAGTCCCTACAAAACAAACACATGTTCGCATCAACAGACGCATTCGCATTCGCATTCGGAATCGGAATCGGAGTAGGAATCGCATTCGCAGTCTACTTCTCCGGCGACTGACTCTTGGATTTGGCATATTCTCACATTCATTCAGCAGGATTGCGCTGCCAAACGAGTACGCCATATTCATACAGATACCCACTCCTCCGATGTACACATCGAGAAAAATAGAGCTACACTTTCTAATAGCAACAAAAATAATATGTCAGCTTACGATCCCTCGTTAAGATCAACATCGCAGTTTTTAATAAACATATTTTAAGACTGATTAAACCAACTAAATTTAAGTTCAAATCCAAAGCAGTTGACTTTAACCATGTGATTTTATTTATATTATATTTCATTGAATACAATAGTCTTGCTCCACTTTCCCCCTCAATGAAATATACTGAATTAATTTTACAAATATCCACAGTCTTAAACAACGAGAAGCAAACTATCTCATGCTTAAAAGATAACAAGGTGTATACCTTTCTGAATTAAAGAATGGAAAATATTATGTGGAAAGGCAAAATTACTAAAAAAATCAAAATTATGTCTGCTATTCAATGTAAAAATTACAAAAATCAGATAATTTTCATTTGAATTTTTAGGATGTTTGAAAGAAATTTAAATTTAAAATCGGACTATTTAAGTGGTTGAGGATAGGTCAAATTAAAATGCTTTATATGGACTTCAAGTTTTTAAGGCGATAAACAATAAACAAACGAAATAGAGGGACTCCAATTGATGGCCAATTTACCATATATTTTCTTTCTGTGCATCAGAAACCAAAAGAGAGTAGAAGGACCATCCCGAAGTGCGTTTTTGCTAATGCGAATAATGCGAATAAGTTGCTTTGTTTTTTGTGCAGCGCATCGCTCCGCATCGCGCTTATTGAATTAAGTTCGGGCGCAGCATTTGCGGTAGTGGAACAACTCTTTCCCAACTGCGGTCTCAATGTTTGCATTAAAAATTCATAAATCAATTATGGAATGCACACTGCGAAATATTAGTTTTTTCTCGCATCATTTACGGGCCTGTCCTTTTGCGTCCCAAAGGAGCGCGCGGATGGGGATTGTGGATGGGGAATAGGGATTGGGGAATGGGGATGGGAGGATGGCCAATGGGTACAGGACTCGACAACGTCGCGCCGCTTTTTGTGGCCATAGAATTCGAGTTATTTAGCCATGAAATGCGTGAACAGCTCGCATGGGAAGCTAAGAATTCGCGATGTGCCGCTCGTCTGCTACTGCCAACTGTCAGCCGTTGATTAAATTCATATATTGCATGCGTTGACGTTTTTGCCTCATTTTTGGAATGCCGTCTTGGCGTTGAAATTAAAATTAAATTAATGAATTCGCCCCGGGCGAGGCTGTGTGTGCACTGCATAAATTGTAAGGTTTATAAATTTGGCACCCAAGTCGACAGATATTGTGTATGCACCTATGTATCAGTTTTCTGAGATAGTATCTCACTCGACCAGTCTTTAATTGGGCTTAGTAGCCGGACTAAATGGCTTTTCAAGCTTCAAAGGGGGCAAAAACGTAATGCAAATGAGGTAAAACGATGACAAAATCCTGGTGGCTTTTAATCGATCGGCAAAAGGCTTTGCACATCTGCAGCCATAATTATAGTCGATAATCTGAGCGTTCATTATTTTAATTATTGTAATTTACCAAGTTTGCATATTATAATAAATGGTCCACCGCTCCGGCGGCTTCATTAGCATAAATTTATGCCCGCAGGCATGGCCCAGCAATATATGTATTTGTATATGTAGATACTATATGGTATATATATATATTGGCAACAGGACACGGACCCTGGATAAACGCATAAGTCTAGCATTGACGCATTAGACCACATAGCAGTCGTTGAACAAGGAATTACACAGCCATTGAAAGGGCTTTTGTAGTTGCAAGTGTTTCGGCCCGATTTCCTCATACCCCAAATTAACCCCCTTCGGCCCACAAGCGGCGGCCAACTAATTTGAATTACTGAGCTCGGAATACCGGGTAATTATGACCAGACCTCGGACGATGCACCGCCACTCCCCAAAATCCCCCTGGAATTCCTCGATTGCATCCAAGGCGGCTTTCAATGGCGGTGACGGCTGTCCTAAATTGTGAAACATTTCTTGGCGGCGGCGGGGCGGCCATTATGGGTATGGTATGGATATGGATCCAGGAGCTCCAACCGGTGCCAAAGTGCTTGAATATTCATGCGACGCCCCGGCCTGCCTTTCCCGCCGGCTTAAAATGTAAATTTAAAGTTATTTTCACCCAAACCACATTCACTGCTGCGTCCATTATTAAAGACTTTCCTCGCACATGCCAAAAAATCTGTGGCTGAATTTCTCGACTGACTCACTAAATTTCTGGTTTCCGAAAAATCACTTTCGTGTCCCTGGGTGTGCCAAATATTATTTTAAACTGAGACTAATTCCACAGGCCCTAATAAATTGTGTTCTCGAGTGTATATTGAAATCACTAAGATATGGTGGCATATTGAAATGACAGAGATGTAAATCAAAATATTTTAAATATTTTTGGGTAATAAATAAAATAAAATATAGTATTTATTTTTTTGACGAAAGGTAATAATTTAAATGGTTTCTTTAGTGCCTTAACAAAATACGTATTAGATGTACTGCTTAGAGGAGGCTAAAATAAACTTATCTTCAAAGATTAAACTATTTTAACTTGTCTTTGTTATCACGAAATTTAATGTGCGTTTTGATGAGGTTTTATTTGCCTTAGAATCATTTCCTTAAACATTATGTTAAACTTTGCCAATATTTTGAACAAGCTTCAACTCTTTTGGTTTTATGAAAACATAAAACTTATCAAACTTTTTAGGAAATGTTATATTTAAATAAATGGAGCCCTCTCTAAAAAAGGCATGGTTGCTATTATGGCCATATAGTAGGAATTTAAATTTCTTATTCTGGCTTTGCTTGAATAAAACTGCTTAACTAACAAGCTTACTAACAAATTTCCTAACACCATTAAATTGAGTCAGCAAAAGAATAACATTAAAATGTTATCAAAATTACTATAGATATTTTTACATTATTTTAATGTCCTTAACTTTTTCAACATATTAAATTATGCTCCACTTAAAGTTATCGAAATGTTTAGTCAGGCCAATAAACACCAATCCTCTAGCAAAGCAACTTAAGATAATCAGTTAGGCTAATAAATATCCCGCGAGTGCGACTTAAGCGGATAAGGAACCCACCTGATTTGCCGTCGGGTAGCCAGCGTATCCAAACTGCGCATATGCAGCCATTGTCTCGCTGTCTGAATTGGCTTAAAAAAGCGGCGACACGCGAGTTCACTGTGCCTGGCTTCACTGTGGGGCGTCCGTTGTGTTTTTTGTTATTTTTATTTATTTTTTTTTACTATGTAGGATGCGGATGTGGATGCGAGAGAATAAACGGATGCGGATGCTGGCGGAGCCCTTGCAAAAGGGGTTGGGTGTTCAAGGATGTGGGGTGGTGGTTGAGTGGGTGGCTAAGGGAGGTTCGCGTGGGTGGCTGGGCGGTTGGGTGGCTTTGGCGTGCGTGCTCGACGGCTAAGCACTTTGGGCGCTTTTGTTGTTTGCTGGCTTGTTGGGTGTTGCGCTATTGTTGTTGCTGTTGGCCTTGTTGAAAATTGATAAAACAAATTGTCGATGTCGAGCAGTTCTGTTAATGTCGCCGGAGCCGGAAAATGTTTTGTTTGTTTTGTGTGTGACTTTGCTTATTTTTTTCATCCGTTTTTACTTCATTTTTATTGACTCTGTATGACTCTTTGGCGGCCGGTTTAAAAAATGTTATTGGAACAAAAACAAACAGCCAGCAAACCGAATTGGCTTCAAGTGTTTGCCGCAAACAGATTTACGGTTGAAGTACAAATGTACGCGGCTCTTCAGTCTTTAGTTAAAGAATGTCCAGCACAGGTCTTAAATGTTTGGTTTTGGGGATTAACTGAACATATTTTGTTATGGCTAATAATTACTGAAAGTTTAGTTTTTCGAAGGTTTTTTTTGTTTATAGGTAGTGCACTTTAAATCGAGCTTTTGTTATAGTCAGCTATTGAAATTTTTAGATATGTCAGCTAAATGGTCCATTTTTATATCGAGCGAGTTTTTGATATCATTTTTGTCTTTAATTTTATTGTGTATTTTTGAATTTTGTTTTAACAGCTAAAACTGTTTTTATGAGTTTAAAGGATTTGTTAGGCCACCATTTGATGATTGTTTCTTTTGAAGTGATGGTCCGTTTTATTGTTGTTGTTATTTTTGAGATATTGCACGCACTTTATTATTTTTACAGCGGTTGCATCTGCCGATCCGATCCGCTCCAGTAAAACGGGTTCCGCAACCTGTCAGCGGGATCTCAACGGTGACGGCTGGCAGTGACTGCTACTGCGACTTTCAAAGTGACTGCGACTGTAACTCGTTTTCGGGTTTTCTATTTTCGTTTCGGCCTTTTTTCGAGTTTTTGGGCGACGCGGCGGAGATGCCAAGATGCGAAGATGCGCACCTATTCGCGTTTCGAAACAAACTGTTTTTCGGCCGCTCAGCGAGCAGCGCGTTTGTGTGTGAAAGAGAGCGCAGCAGCGGACAGAGCGGGATGGCTGCAAGCCACGAGAGAGCACGTCAGCAGGCGTTCTGTGGTTGGCCAGGGTTCCAATCAGATGGGGAGCACGGCTCTGCTGCTTACTCTCTTACTCTTGTGTACGTGGTCTGACTGCGAGAGAGATGGAACATCTCTCTGGGGCTGTTATTGCTTTCCTCAGAGAACGCCCACCTCCAAGCACTGGAAAGTGAATCGGCGCTCTCTTTCTGCCTTCCCCTCTCTGTCGTCGTTGGAAGCGATTTCATGGCGGACCACGATCGAAAGGCTTCCCAATTGGATATTGTAGCCGCAGTTGGCTAAGAATTTTCCGATGTTGATAAAAACTACAAAATAAAAATAATTGGGTATATAACTATGGAGTTGGTAAAGATTTGGAATCATAAGAACCTGCAGAAGCGGAAAGATTTGTGATTAATTAAGTAGTTTTGAATTACAACATTTATATAATAACACGCAAATAATAAAAAATCATGCATAAACCTTATATGTTATCTAATGTTGAAACGCTGAAGGAAAAGTATTTGACCCATTTTTAAAAAAATATCCAATTTAAACTTATTTAAAAACAAATTTAAAAAATACTGAATGGTAGAAAAACATATGAAATACTAATATAAAAGTTGTTTTTTATAGATGCTTAAAATCAAGATCAAAGATATAGTAGATATAAATAGGATTCCCCTGATGTATACACTAAATATAACTTGGATATTTGTTAATTTCAGAAGCATTAAAAAAATATTTTTTTAATCATGCCTAATAAAATCATTTAATAGACGGCAAATTGTCTTCTTTTTTCCCACAAATATAAACGTCTTAAGGCCTCTACACGGAAAAATTGTAGCTAATTGGCACTAGCTAATCGTAACAAGACACCGAAATGGGAAAAACAAACAAACATCTCGATCCTATTTGATCCGAGGGTGAGGGCGTGGCCCGGTCCACTCGAGAGTCCTCGACTCGAGTGCGTTCTAATTAATGGCAAGCGAAGCAGCCGGAGAAGGGAATATTTTTGGGGAATTTCTGTAAAATGAGTATTTTGATGTTTTGGGGTGTTAACGCGCTGCCATTTATTATAAATGCGAGCGCATCTCAAAGTCAAAAGAGACGCACATGTGTCCCTTTTTTCAGTACTTTCCAATGTACTCGTATGTAAATGTGTGCGCCAGTGTGTCATTTGCATAGGAAAATGCATCAAGTATTTTTGGGAAAAGTGCCAGGCTGTCCAACTCGTGATCGTTACACTTATTGTAGACTCGATTGCTGGACGCTCTTGGCGGCGCCAGGAAATTCTACACCCACTTCATGAATCCCGGGTGTATCCACCAGATTTGGAAGGATGCACATGAAAGAAGTCAACTGAAAAGTAAGGAATTTATCCTCAAAAATAGAAGGCTTAGGCAGTTTTGGTTTTTCGTCAGATTTATTTACAAAGCGTGCTACCAAGAAAGCATCTATTTGAAAATTAACAAATTTTTAAGAAAATATAGACTACACAACTTTAAAAGTTACCATTTATGTACATTATTTTTACCAGAAACAATATAACTTATTTTTAAACGAATGCAAAAGATAATGTACCTCAAATAACACTTGAACAAAACATGGTTTTAAACAAAAAAATAGTTTCACTTAAAAGTATGAATTTCAAGGTATTCAAATCCAATTCAAGGATGTGCATACTCATACAATTTGTAAGCCAACAACTTTGTTCTGGCCTTCTTTCCATCGATTTATGTGAGTGATTTGTGAAATAATTTTGGATATGTGAACTGTGGCACATGTCGCAGCTCCTTGGTGGCATCCAACATGCCTGTCCCCATAAATGTCCTGATCCCAGGATGCCCATTGTCTGAGCTCTGTTTTCATTTAGTGCAACACAAGCTCGAAACATTCTTCACTCGGTGGACAGGACATGCAGATTATATTGAAAACAATTTAAATGTAGATTTTGGCGTTAAGAGATATTATTCTTCGACGCCAGGTGCGTTGGTTCAGGCACACTCGCACACTCCAATAAATACGAGTGTGTGTACAAATTTAACTGCTAATGTGTGTTTGAAGCTGTGTGTGTGCGTGTGTGTGTGAGTGGGTGGGAGGTGGGTGGTGGGAATACAGCAGAGAGTTGCAGGCACTCCGCCCACCGCCTCCTTCCACTGAAAGGCTTCTTACTTAAGTGTTGTTTCATGTCACCTGGAAAGCATTTGGACATGAAATTGTCGCTTTTCAGTATGTGGCACACACTCACACAGATACCAGGACACACACACATACAGACTTCTACCTCTCGGCGAAAAATCATCTTCCTTGCACACACACACACACACACTGACAAAGAAAGCCAGGATAGTGTGCTTCTGGTGAATATAATAAAATCCTTTTCGCAAAACGATAAACGATAAAGTCACCGGAACAAGCACAAAAGGACTCTCCATGCAAATTGCTTTAAATGAATTTGTTTTCGTTTGTGTTTGTGGGTCTGAGTTCTGAGTTCTCGAGTTTTAGCCCACGACTCCAAGGGGAGCCATGTCCCATGTTTCAACACTAAAGATTCTGTTACAAATTGCCATAATCCTCCCAATCATATTCACCATTTTTAACCAGAATTTTGAACTGAAAATTCTATGAGATAGCAGGTGAATGGGTGGAGCGGCCAACTCCACTCACCAATCAGTGTTTGGCGTTATCAGCCATTCCAGATAGCGAGTGGTGCTATCGCCACCTGGAAATCTTATCGAGCGAGCACTCGAAAATGAAATTGCTGATCAAACAGAACAAAAGCGCACACAACATTCACCAAACATTCATAAATGGAAACATACTTATTTACTCACTTCTCAAAACAAATCAACAAATCGGTGCTCTTTGTGGTTCAAGTGCCGATCGCCCCGAAGTCAAAAGCATCCGATGTGTTAGACCCCGATTTGGAATGGGAATGGGAATGGGTATTGGGTATATACCCTTTCCTCCGAATTCTTTGCGCGTGCGTTCCCTTTTGTCGGCATTTTGACATCGACATCCCATCCGCAGTCACGATTGATTGTCGCAACAATTGACGTGATTTCTAGTCTCCAATTGGTTTTCGAGTCTCTTAGACTCTCGACCGCTCCAGAATTATCGGTGCCAAGCCCGTGAGCACGTGATAAGTCGGAAACCTGGAAGTGCCACTCTATATGCTATATGCTTTGTGGGGCCCACGGCAATTATAAGTAGATGCTTTGTATGGACAGCTGTCCGTCGGTCGGTGGCATGCGTCACGACCGACATTGCCACATGCCGCGTCTTCGGAATAGGGATCTACATGGGTGTTTGGCATGATTAGCACGTCGGAAGTGACTCGGAGTGTCAACGCTCTATTCTAATTGCGATTTAATGAGGTACCGAAGCAGTTAAGCAAAGAAAGTGAATGTCAAATGACCCAAAAAGTAGAGAAAGGTAAGAAAATGTTTAACGAAATAATGAAGGATCGTTTTATACTCGTTTAAAAATCACTTAAGGGTTGGTCTATTAAAATAGATATAAATAATGATATTTTAGTAACTCAATAAATGATTTAACTGAGTTTAACTTGATTAAAAACTTTAACATTTCGGTAAAAATTTATTATAAATAAATAAGACAACAATATATTCTGTTAAAGGCAGTATAAATAAGAAAAAAAGCATATTTAAGCTCATTCTATACAGTATTATTAAAATTAAAAAGATTTTATAAGCGCTTTACATACAAATAAGTTTTTTTTATGGCAATTAGTTGCTTTAAAGAGAATGCAAGGTTTGCCACCAAATTATTATTATGCACACAAGTATTGCAATAAAAAATATTTTTTCTCTGCAGCTAATAACTAACACAAATATAAGGACAACATAAAAATAAATCTATATTACCCAACTTCTGCTCACAGTCTGCTTAATTGACTGCAATCTCGTCTGAGCCCTTGCGCTTCCGCTCGAACATGAAAACTTTTCGGCTTGATGTTGCCAAGTTGATTCCCCAAAGAGGGAGTGGCATACACGGTTTTAAGTACATACCTGTACTTCAGAGAACCGAAATGAGTTCAAGGATATATAAAGTTACCGAAATTGCCGAAAAGTTCAGTGCAACAAAAAAGTATGCTATAAAAGCAGATAATTACAAACTTTGGCAGACAAGTTTATTTTGCAATAGCTTGTCAAGTGCTAATTGCTTACTCTTTTGTTTACTAATTGGAAGGTATTCACAAATATTCTCTAAATAAATGCAAGCTATCACTTTTATACCAATAAAAATCTCTTACGTGGTTTAAGAAATAAAGACAGGAAAATTCCAAGAAGTAAGCATTGTTCCAAGTTAATTTATTTGACAGCTTCTTTGCAGCATTTAACACTTCTATTTGCGCAAATAAACAACTGGATATTCAGTCTTATAAATAGAAACTCCATATAAGTAGATCGGGATGCATGACGGATTGACTATGATAGCACAATTATAAATAATGTCTACTTATCCCTCTCTGAGGAAATGGAAATGGAAACGGAGCCAAGGGAACCGATTTCAGGCCGCCGTCGCCCTGCGCGAAAAAATAAAGTGCGAGATTCATGTTTGCCACCCAAAGTGAACAACATTTGCGAATTTCGAAATTAAATTCCGTGTCATTCCGTGTAAATCATTTGCAAAATTGCCGCGATGTCGCTGCATCTCTAGTGGAGCGGTGCGGCCGTGGCAATTTATCAAAAATAAATCATTTTGACGAGTCGCCGGGCCAAGTTAAGGCCAATTGCAAGTGCGCGACTGCGGATCGCGAATTACGCCCTGGCATTACGTATCCGATGGATGCAAATTTATCTGTGGCTGTGGATGTGGATGGCGGATGGCGGATGGGAGGCAACTTCATGGGTAAGTACACGAGTCGAGTAGATACCTGTCGCCAGAGCTGGCAGGGTCGTAATAAATTGCAGATTAGTTTGCAAATCGCACAGTGCGTCATTGAAATATGCGTACGCGCCATCGTGTGTGTTTGTATTTTTGTCCGTTGACGCACCTTGACAGGCACTTTACGGGCGGCAATTCCCCGGGTTTTTCCCCCCACTCCAATCCCATTTCCCCACACTTTTCCCCATTTAGCAGCGCAGCTCAGTAATTAGTGCATCATCCCGTGTTGCGCATTTGGAAACATCGCCACCGAGGGATGTCAGTTCCATGTTGCGCACTAGAGAGCTCTGTTTCTGTTCACTCCGCAAAGTTTTCATTTCCCCCGGCTAACGAGAATACTTTACCTTATTTCCAACATGTTTATTTTATCCGGCGGGGAGGTCAATGGAATGCAAGTAATCAAAAACTTATCAAATATTCATACATTCAAATATATTTTATTGTGAAGTAAGCGAAAACGATTTTTAAGGGTATATCAAGTTTAAAAACATAGATCGGTATTATATTTAATAAAATATAGTATGTAAACATAAACTAATGTTTTAAAAATAAAAATAAAATACGAAATTTTAATAGTAAAAAAAAAATTCATGCTAATATGAGTTGAACTATTGAATATAATCTAACTAATCAAAAATTCTATATTGTATACTATACCAATTAGATATATCTTTTAATTAAGAACCTTGGAAATGGTTATATCAAAAACATATTCGATGTAGGATCTGCTTTATAAGCCCAGGATTTACATTATAGCTTGTTATTAAATGATTATTTTATGCCGCAAACGACAAGCCAAAATTAATTAAATACATATACTAACCACTCATTTCTGAATCGATTTGTCAATTATGTAGAAAATGTTCCATTTTGCAGCACAAAGGCGATTATGACATTACTTGAAGGTATGTAGGTGCATGTTAGTGTCAGCAATTCATGTAGCCAAACGCCCGTGCCGTCAGTCCGTGGAAAAGTCATTCAAAAGTAAAACAAGATTTGAAAATTAACGCGAATCGATTAAAACAAATTGAAACAATGCCGAACCGGCTGGCAGCATTAGCATCGTAAACTAATTGCAGGCAAGTGTAAATGCTCCCCGGCTGTAAAAAATGGTTTTCCTCTGGTGACAACAGTCGCATGTCGGCGCATTTTAAAAGCAATCATCAATTATGCAGGCCTGAGTTTCAGTTCACTTCAGTTCGGGCCACGAGAAAAGTCTCGGCAGTAATGATGATTAGTCGCCGGCCAGAAGCCATCGACCCACTTAGGCATCCACAGTGTTTTCAACTACGAATATCGAAGATTTTGTAGTTTTTCCCTGTCAATTTTATGAAAAATTATCCTTAAAGAAACTTGTTTTTGAGAGTGAGGCAATTGTCAGCTCGGAGTATTCAGTAATATGATTATAATTATTATTTTTCCTAGCTTTAAGAATATTACTTTGTACTTATCAATATATTAATAAGGTAAATCATTAAGGATAACGATAACTAAAAAAGCGTACTTGTAAGTATAATATTTTTACTCATCCAATTTAATTATCTGACTTATTACTTTACTAATTAATTTAAAAATTTATGTACTTTATATTCGAATTCATTTAAGTGTCAGATCAGCTAAAATAATGCGACCAATCCACCAATCCAATGTCTGCCGCGAAAAGCACTTCGTTCGCTGAATAAAATTATACGGTCGTCCGTAAACTCAATAAATAATTATGTGTTACGTTTACCAGGACTCCGAGCAGGATGCCCGGGATAATCGGTGATTGGGGGAGGGGGAGGGGAAGGGGAAGGGGAAGGGCAGTATTGGGAGTATTTGGGCCTGCAGTTAATGTACCCATTTGGCGGCCAGCCGCAGGGCAGCAGGCAAAAGGCATCCGGCCGGCGGCCACGAGGCGTATGCGCATTTATTAAATGCGCATCGCCTGTGTGTCTCCTTTCTTGGCCAACGGACATCGCAGTTCCAATTTGCAGCACAATGCAAATTGCATTGTAGTCGAGTTATTGTATAATTGGTGCAATGTTGCCGGGAAAACGATGGTGGGGCAGCTAAAGAGACTCCCCCGGACTACGGACTCTCTGGCATTCCGGACTACGGACCATGGACTACGGACTACGGACTACGGACTCAATTCTGTGGACTCCGGCCATGGAATGTCCGTATCCATTGCCGTGCAATGGCGCTTGTGTTCGTGTCAATAAATTAAAATGAGAATTGATTCGCTTACGCCCGATTTAAGCAACAACAGGCTATATTATGGGCCAGATATCCGCAGATACAGATGCAGATGCATTTGCAGATACAGATACAGATACAGATACAGATACAGGATAGCGATTCCGAATCCAATTCGAAGCCTCAGCCGGGACTTTATTTTCATGGCGAAAAAGGGTGCAGCCGGCACACGCATTTCGAAACTATTAACAAACAAATTAAATGTTGGACCCGCACTTTAAAAACCAATTTCAGAACGCATTACAAGAAAATTCCATTAAACAATGCTACGATACGTGTGGAATTGCCCTTCGTTTTTATTTTCCCGAACTGGTCGAACCGACCAGACATTCTGTCTCCAACACACCGGCCGCATTAAGATAAGAGAAATCGTCTAACAAAACGCATAATCTGGACGCTGCTTTAAAAATCGGTAACACAACTTAAATTTATTTCAAACAGCTTGTATATATACAAATCATGGATGAACATAACACACTCGAACAAGATAAGTGAAAAGAATCGAAGCTCTCTCTTCGCGGAGGTTTGTTTTTCTTTTTGCCCTTTTTTCTTATTTTTTTTTTTTTGGATCCAACTTGTCTGCGGGTCGAGGTGGATATCTTTTGGAGAACGGCGACAAACCTGTAGATAGTAAATGTCAGCCGCATAATAAAATTAGCTGTTTTAACGACAGCGAAGTGCCTGAGTCGTGGTTCCTCTAGGTTCTAAAGGTTTCCCCGTTCCAGGTGCCAGATCCCAGATTCGAGGGTTCCATGGGCAACCGGAGACTGTTGAAATATTGGCGGCAAGGAAATCGATTGGTATACCAATCAAACGGCATCGTAAATACTATCGTGGCCATCTGCAACCTTGCATCTTCGCTCAGTTCGGTTCGATTCGGTTTCATAGTGCTTGCCATAAATTTCCACACGTGACATTTCTTTGTCATGTTAATTAGACCGCCGAGTTGATGCTGAAACCCGATAGGGCATCTTAAATACCTGCTCTAGGAATCAGAGAGACACCCATTAAGTGCATACCCCAAAAGGTTATTCCCAAGAAACGCGGACCTCTGATGCATGCGTGGAAAACGCAGACGATGTGGCGACATTTTCCGAGTTCTTTGCCTCGGCAACCATCTCATTAAGATGTGAAAAATTCTGTTTCATTAATAAAATATTTGTTTTCCTGTCCCGCATAATTAACTCGATGCCATGTCGATCTGCCCAGCTTATTTCTTTTAAAATATGTTGGCGGAAAAGCAAGGAAAAACCAATACTCGTCTACAAAATGGTTATGGTCAGCATTAAGATATAAAGGTTCCTTAAACAAATATTTTTAAAGAGGTCTTGAGAATTCAATTATTTAAATTATAATAAATTTAATTAAATTTGCATAAGTGTCAATATAACTTCACTATTTCTTTGAACTTATACGAGTAAATGAAATATATATTAATAATTCAATTAATTTATTAAAACTTTTATTTGCCATATATAGAAGTATTACTTTAAAAATCTGTTGCTATTAAAAGGTTATCTGTTTATTTTTAATTTCAAGGATAAAATAAATATTTCAGAGTTCATTAAAACATGTAATATTGTGAAAAACTCTGTTCACATTGTAGCTGAATGAAACACCTTCAACGAACACTATTTCTCAAATCTCAAGTGTTTATCCCACAAGGTGGCCGCGATCGCGGAGGCATCGAAACACCAGGGCCTAATGTGCCCTAATGGTCATAATTATTTTGGCTTGTCTTATCAATGGCAGTTGTCTAAATATACATTTGTATACTCGAGTGTACCGCACTGATGTCAAGAATAATCGGCTGCCTTGACAAAGGTGTCCATTGGTCCCACATATTGTGGGCGCTTTTAGTTTGTTATTTCTCTCTTTTCGGATTTCTTCGCTTGTAGTTTAATTCTCCGTTTCTTTCTTTAAGTTTCTGGGACACCAGACCGACCCACCGAGGTATAGTCATGATTGATTGCCCACCATACATGTCCATTAAATATGACTCTAAGCCGAGGCGTGCGGATCGTAATAGATGATGATGAAATGTCTTTTGGTTGCTTGTAATCAATTACTCACAAGATCCATTGACAAATCGCATGCATTGTCTCCTAGGAAAGCTTCTAGTGCTCTTAAATGAACTATTAATCGGAAGTTTTTTACAAAAGTCATGTGATAATAAACTATAAGCTATATAAAGTTTTGTAGAATAAATATATTGAATGATCTTGTCTCTGAATTTCAAAATAGGAATTTCTTACGATATAAGGATAATATTTTTATTTTTTGAATGCTTAATAATAATCTTTTATTAATCTCAAAAACTCCTAATATATTTTTCTTACCACCATTAACTTTGTTTTTCAAACAATTACGAAACTGTTGAACATCTTGTTCGAGTTATCTTAATAAGACTTAATAAAATCTACTTAATTAAATCATTTTCTTAGGACTTCATTGAGCCAGCCTTAAATGATATTCCCGTCCAAGACAAGTGGCCATAAAGCAGGGGTGGCTCATTGAGTCGAGTCTATAACTCACACACAATCGCACGGAATCCCGAGGAGGGCATTAGGGAAATTAGCATACGCCATCAAGTATACGCCCTCGTGTGCGCTGTTCCTTTGGCAGCAGCAGCCGGAATAGACAGACTACACACTCATGTCACGATGCAATTTCAGGATATTAATTGTTATAGTTGCGAGATGTGTCTGCTTGAATTGTTCCTGAGGCTTTTGTGCGTTGCAACGAAATTCTAATCCTGTTGAAAACAAACGCATCGCCCTGCCAGCCTCTGTCAAATTCAGAAATTCAGGCACCCGAAGGCCGGAGCCAGCAGAAGCCAGAAGATCCTGAGAGATACTGAGTCTGAGTCCTGGCATCTCGGCTGCACACTGACACAAGGATTTCCGTACATGACAAGCGGCAGCTATAATTTATAGAAGCTGCGTAAGTAAGCTGCGTGGCCGAGGATGCAGTGGGTTTTCCCCCTTTGGAAAGGGTTGGTCCTTCGGCATCCTTGCTCCTTGTGTCTGCTGCTGCTGCTGCTTCTGCTTCTGCTGGATGCTGTGTATTTGTTCTCGTCTTGTTTCACTTAAATGACACTTTGCATTCTTGTAGCATCTTCGAGTGCCAGCCAACCCCCCAAAAAGACCCCTTTCCTTCCAAAAAGATGGGGATATCTATACCAGTAGAATGTCGGGATCTTGAGGAATTTTCCCTTCATTATTCCGGGGGCAAAATTGTGTTCTTTGGTATTTTATAATTGAGTGTGAATATTTGCGATTAATATGAAAATTTGTGAAAATTTAATAAAATATCCTACACGATTTCCGGATCAATAACGTTTGCTGCCGAACGCAACTAATTGCTTAAGCTGACTCAAGTATTTAGGCGGACTTTAGATAAGAGAAAGCGGCTTAAGCTTAGCCATTCGGAAGAGGTTTCTATTGCTTATGCTTAAGACGCACGAACATTGTGTTTGTTTGGCTTAAATATTTGCGAATTAAAGCCAACCGAAAGGGGTTAGCATTGCAAATGCATACAACATATTTGCTCACAGCTACGCTACGGTGATTTATCAAATAAAAGTATTTCATGAGTGCACACTATTTGTTTTTTGGCACAAAGTAATTGCCACATATTTTATTTTATTACTTCTTGCATTGTGCAAATTAGAACAAGCTTGGTTTTTATGTTTATGGCTTGGTTAAACCAAGACAGATATTACAGAGCTTTGTGTTTTTTTACCCTTGGTATACCTTGGGTATTGTAAATCCAGTAAAAAATCCAAAAAATAGCTTTTTCGGAAAATGGTCTGAAGCCAGTACCAGAAAGCCCATTAGTTTTGTTAATGATGTCCGATTTAGGATTGGTATACCTCAAAATGCTTGCGACGTAGTCCCCTAAGAAACTCCATCATTACTTTGGTTTCGATTTTTGGTAGATTTTTATTAATTTTTATAATGTGACCCCAAAGTTAAGGAACTTAAGTTTATATTGATTCTAAAATTCTTGATCTTTTATCTTCCCAAATTTTTAAATCAATATTTATGCTATAAAAATTAAGATTAAATTGAATAATAACAATAATAATAATTCTAAATAGAAATAATAATTTTCTTATATTTTTTTAATTCAGTTCGGCCATGATTTAAGCGCATCTACATACTTATTTCTGAGAACATAATGACTGATAGTTAAACCTTGAACACTCCCATTATATTCGATTGAGCCTAATCAGAGGAAGGAGTTGTCTTAAATCAACTTAACCGTTTACCGTTTTCGACACTTTGAACAATGAAAAAATTAATGTTCCATTCACTTTAGTCATATGAAATGTTACCACGACATTAAAGAAAAAAAAAGCCCCTTGATTCCACTTGACCATGAAGATGACTACCCAAAATGCCAGCAAAGTCAAGATTTCTCATCCAAGACTTAGGCATAAAGAAGGTAACTAATCACAAATACGACTTTTACCTACTACCGCGGCTGTCAATAATAAATTACCATGATTTTCACATGGTGTTGAAGGATTGCCCACACACGATATATATAAAAAAGTATACTTGGAAACGGGTTGGCTAACTGGCTGTCTGTCTGGGGATCTGGAAGGCAAATGCGACAAGTTTCCAAATGGGTAACAATTTTCAAAGTGATTAATTCGCCTGCTGGCTGGCTGCCATCGAGCATTCGGCCATTGGATTGATTTATGGCCGCAAGACGTTAAGTGGATGCAAGATAAGTTAACTGTCGTATATCCTCGCCGCTGGTGACCGATCCAATCCGATCCGATCCAATCCGAACTAAGCCATACCATACACTATACCTTACCGATCCGATCTGAACAATAAGGGGGAATGTCGAGTGGTTGCGACAGGCAGCAACCGGCGCGATCCCATGGTTTATGACCCATAAACGAGATCGCTTCACAAGCGCGGCGCAGCGAAGGATCTCTCGAATATAGTATCTCTTGGATGCGATTAATTTACCCGGCTTACTGATTGGCCCCATGTGTAATGGGTATTTTTTTTTTTTATGCCCCAGCGCGGTCATTTAGCATTGTAAAACAGACCATAAAGATCGAGTGGGGCTAAGTTGACTCTTGGGAACGGAACTAATGTCCCGCTGATGGCACCATAGAATTACTAAAAACCGTTTAAGAAATTTGTTTACCCGTTCGCTCGGCATGTGGCAACCGAAGATCCAGTTGGTAAATACATATATATATATAGTGGAATACCTGTCGGTTGTCCACTTACACGTGTAAACTGTGTCAAACGAAACCAAATTAATCACTTGCACTTTACAAATACGAGCATCGCGGCTAATTCGGCCGCCTCATCGCAACTTGCAACTTGCGGCTGCCTTCGTCGGCTGTCAATTTCAATTGAATTGGCAATTTGTTGCATAATCGAGCCACTGCTAAATGTTAATTTATCAAACGGCGATAGTCGTTACAAATTGTTTTCCCCATAAAAGCCATCCACATCCACATCCACATCCATGGACACAAATGCCGAGGGGTTCAGGTAGAAGTCCGTCCACGAACACAGACGCAAAGATGCCGGCTTTTGGTTTTGGTTTTGTCTCGCATGCGGACAACATTGTCCATGTCTCGGCCATTTGACAATTTCTGCGTCAATTTGGCCAAAACCTACACACCGAAAAATATCAGATTCAGCTGCATCTACACTGCAAGATTTTATATTGTATTTTATTTAAGAACTATATAAATAATAGAAGTTTTAATAAAACTCTCAAAATTTTTTCTTTTTGTATGTCATAAAAGGAATAATAATATTTATTGAAAATGTCCAAGCGATTACTACAAAACCATAAATTGAGGGGAATTTATGCTAATATGTCTAATAGGAAAAAGAGGTAATTAGCAGTATTTCGAATAAAAATCTCTACATGAAAATAATAATAGGTACAAAATATGTATGTATATGTACACAAAAAAAAATAGTTTTCTGTCAGCAAACATAGGTATGTGTATGTCATGCAAAAAGTTAAAGTGACATTGCATTTGTAAATTGCATTGGTAACTGATAAATTCAATCTCTACAAGTATTTGATTTTCTGATGAATTGCAACGAATAAAAATGGAAGCCTACATTTTTATACGATGTCGATGAAAAACCACAAAATAATACTTACTTTTCAAGACCTGAAACTACAAATATTTCCATCCATTCCCAACCCCTTCAATTTAAGAACACATTTACCTTTCATGATTATAAAGAATTTTATTAAACGAGTTAAAATTATTTAGATTATGTGTTCATATAGACGAAGTGTTTAGTGTGAAGTCTGTTAGACAATGAAAAACGTATCACAGTTTACAATCTTATTGCGCTAGTTTAGTATTTAGTATTTAGCCTAAGCTTACATTGCAGTTTGAAGAGAAACATTTGATCTGGTACTCTAGATACGATGCATAACTTGAATGAAACTTGAAGTTACTTAACGCGCTACACGGCTACAGTTAATATTACACAATCCGTCTGGTTCTTGCACGATCCCAAAGATATACTTTTCTATATATAATATATATATATATATATTTCCAGTCCGATTTAGTTGGTGAACTTCTTGAAGAGCGGCTTGAACATGGCCTCATTTCGCTGGAGTTGCGGCGACGAGGAGCTGCTGCTGCTGCTGTTCCCGCTGCTGTAGTCATCCCGCGGGGAGTACTCCCCAATCCTGGCCGAGAAGTTCATGGGGTAGTTCGAGGAGAAGCCAAAGGCATTACTGCTGCGACAGGTAGCGGTCATAGGGGCTTGAGAAGCGGTAGGCAGGAGACTCAAAGCTCCGCTCAGCACCTTCATATTCGGCGGAGTTTGGGGTGGAGTATCTGGTTGGGCTTCGAGAAACCCCATCGCCCGCTGATTCGCTGTGGACTGAGATTGTTGCAGCTGCTGCTGCTGCAGTTGCTGCTGCTGCGGATGTTGCCGCTGCAGTTGGAACTGCAGTGGTCCGCTCGAACTTGCCGTAGTATGGATGGTACCGCCCACTTGCAACTGCTGCTGCTGCTGCTGCTGCTGCGGCTGCTGCTGCTGCGGGTGCATATTGCTGTAGGGGATACTGCTGCTCGTAGTATGCAGCTGCTGGGTCGTAGCCCCTAGAAAACCCCCGTATGCCGTGGTGTGGGGCCTCAGGTAGGGAGCTGCGGCCCCATTGAACAGCTGTTGCTCTCGTCCTGCATCCTGCGGCGGATATTGCTGTTGCGTCTGTTGCTGCTGTTGCTGTTGCTGTTGCTGCTGTTGCAGCGGCATCGATTGGTGACCCATGTAGGCCGGGGGCGGGGTCTTGCAGCCAACTGTGTCGGCCAGACTCCAGATCTTCGGCTTGGTAGCTGGAATCGGCACGCCACAATCCCGGCCTAGCTGGTTTTTTGAATCCCCAAGTTCGCCCTGCAGTTTGGAGCTCTCCCCATGGAAAGGCAACATTCCCTGCTGACCAGCTTGATAGTAAGCGGGATGCTGATGGTGATAAGGATGGTAGCCACCGGGGTGGCCACTCGAGGAGCCACCTCCACCGGGATAACCACCAGCTCCACTAGAGGGATAACCAAAGCCAGCTCGCAGAATGTTCGCCTGACCCAAGCACTTTTGGTCCTCGTCTATGGCATCCTCCTCCTCTTTGGTCTCATCTGGTTGGAAGAAACAGCAGCTGTAAGTTGGGAACCCCAGGATATACCTTTAAAATGATGTACCTTTGGCCAAACTGCCACTCTGGCTGCCCTTGCTCGGCTCCAAGTCCTCTTTATCCTTTTCATCATCGGACACCATGGCATCATCGTCGTCATCCGTTCGGTTCTTCGGCTCCCAGGTCATCTTGTTCTCCTTCTTCAGCCGACGACGGGCATTGGCGAACCAGGTGGACACCTGGGTGAGGGTCATCTTGGTGATGATGGCCAGCATTATCTTCTCGCCCTTGGTGGGATAAGGGTTCTTCTTGTGCTCATTTAGCCAGGCCTTCAGCGTGGCCGTCGATTCCCGCGTGGCGTTCTTGCGTCGGGCCGCCAGATCGTAACTAGCGCCATAACTGGAATTAAATTATAGAATATTTAGAGATAATATTTAACCACACACAATTACAATTAATTAAATAATTAGTTTTAATGATCATGTAAATACCATTAATTATAATTCCAAAGCAAATCATGTTTGTGTTATGCAAATATTTTTCAAACATGTAGTTTTATGTAAGCTGATTTATTTATTATTTAAGTAAAGCTATGTGAAAAATGTAAACAGTTCTTAAAATTAAATTCCTTAGGGTAATGTTGTTAGAAATAAATTCAACTTCTAAAGATTCTAATTAAACCTGAGCAGCAAAAAAATTTTTTACAAAAATAAAATTTGAGAAGAAGTACAGATTCCTTAATTTAGTGCTCCGCTTTGAAGAAATATTCTCTGTCTAATTGCAATCGCGGCAGTAGCGAAACATGGAAATTCATTAAAAATGCGGAAAACTCAAATTGATGTTTTCCTACCACCTGCCCCCCGCTGGCTTCCTCCTGCCTCCTCCTGCTCCATTGAGCTGGGGGTCCACGTCCTGCCAGTGTAATACAACGTCAAAATATTGTAAAACATAGTTGTGAAACAGGGCACGGCCACAAAAAGCAACAACAACAACAACAACAAGATGAGGAGCAAACCCGAACAGCGTCTCCGGCAATAACGAGGACGACAAGTGGGTGCAACCGGGTGATCCAGTTGTATTCCACTCCACTCCACTCCGCCAGTTCTCTCCAGCAGTGCACTTATCGCATTTTTTAACCCACCAGAGGCTGTGGTATAGCCCCTCCCCCTCCCCCCAACGTCCCACCCACTCATCCGTCCTTCGCAATAATGGTCTATGGTGGTCCTCCGATCCATCCACCATTCACTTGCCAGCTAAATTAAGCCCCAAACCAGGCGAACTCCGCTGCACATCCGGCTCATCCGCTTTTCACTTTCGGGTCTTCCCCGAAATCCCTTTTCGTCCTTCGTCCTTCGTCCTTCTTCATTTTTCCGATTGGTTTGGTTCCTTTTTTCCATGGGATTTTTATGGAGCCACAATCAACAGTTTGTGTGCGGTGAATTTTACAACAAGATAAAGAACGAAGCGAAACTCGGGACCGCTGCCCGTCGAATGTAAATTCGACGTCCTTTCTCCTTGTTCCTTCTGCTTTTTTACCCCACTTTTTCGTCCTCTTTTTATTTTGGTTGTAACAGTAGGCGACCCTGATTGCGTGCAGTGTGGAGGATGTTGCCAGTGATTAGCACAAGAGTTTGGAGGAGGACTCGCGATGGTTTTTTTATTCAACCCACTAAATATAGTGCAGGATTTAACCAAAATGTAAACGTTTTTCGGGATGTGTAAGCTTATTTTTGATTGTGATAGTACTAAAAATAAGGTTCTTTTTTATTCAAGGATTATTATTTTTAGAAATAAACTATTTAAATGTTATCCAAATAGGGAAAGCTTCTGGGTGCGTAATTGAAATAAAATTATGATAAAGTTAAAAATAGGTAAAAGCAAAGTTGAAATTATTCTTTAATTTATGATTTATAAATTCAGTAAAAATTATATTTATTTAAATTGAAACCGAACTAAAAATTTACAGTTAAATGATTTACGTTTATTTTTTAATAAGTTCAAGTTTTGTAGTTTTGTCATTTAATGAGGAAACTTTTTAATAGAATTTCAAAGTGAAACTGTTGGAAATATAAACTTAAAAGAACCGTCTGCCTTCCAGATCTCCCACTGTAACTTTTGAATAAGTAATCCAGATTTGTCCAATACCCGTGAGCGGAGTTTGTGGAGTCCATAATTTCAGGCACGTAACCCACAACATCGGACGAATGTCAGTATTTAAAACGGAGCGGCTATATGATTATCGCGTAGTTCGGTAGTTTGGTAGTCGGATCCGACGGATCCGATCCGAGTGATACGCTTTGTGGGCTTTTTGTGCTGTTATGTTTTACAACCTAACAAACATCAATTTGTCCGTAATTGGCACGCATCCTATTTTTGTATTCGCCATATAATTGCAGTACAGCGAATGCATGTAAAACTCGATGTATGTATTTATCTATGTATGTATGTGTGTATGTGTGTATAAATGTACATGTGTCTGCGTTCTTTTGGCATAACTCGTAAACAAAAAAAAAAAAAGTGATTTGGCTGTAAATGCTGCTACTGGCGGGCCATAATCTTGTTAACAAATCACATTCTTGTTCACACAAACACACGGACACGGCTATATGGTCACATACTATAGCCGCATAGCGGTCGACTGAATGGGCCGCTTATTAGTTTTAGACCGGCTTACACACATTTACATTTCGCATTTTAGCTTTTCATACCCAGCAGGCGCACATGCAATTTGGTCGCGGAGCCACCAATTACGGCGGCCATTATCTGCGAGTTGCGATTTGCGCGATTTACAGCGGCGAGCACATTTCGAACAAATAACGCTGGCTGGTTGAGTTCAGCTGAGTTGGCTGTGGCACAAATGACATTGGCTCCCGTGAGCAGACACGTTCATGCCTGTCACTGGGTAATTACGCTGGCTGTCACTCCACCATCCCCACCCAAAGTTTTCCCTCCCAACCACCTCATTTACCTTCTACCTCCCCCTCCCGGAAAAGCCCCCTGCAATTGCCATCTGCCAGACAGACAGACAGATGGCCTAACTGACTGACTGTCAGTCAGTCAGTCTGATTTTCCACCTTTCCGAGTTTTCCCACTCCGTTGCCAATTTGTGACGATGAACAAAACAAAGCGCAACCGTTCCTCTCTTAAATGTTTGTCAACCCGTAAATATGTACACGCCTACACACCGTGAAAAAAAAATATATATTAATTGAATAACAAGTGTTCTTTCTAGAACATTTTGTAAATTTGGCAGAAAGACTTGTTTTTGAATTAAGATCAATTTGCTTTTAAACTAAACATTTGAAAACAGTTCTATGAATAAGAAAACTAAGACATAAATAACAGATTTTAAAATAGCAAAATAACAATAAAAAATTTTAATGGATGTCTACTTATTAGAAATATATTAGAAACCAATACTTCAAGGTCATACAATTTGTTAAAATTTTATGGGTAGGAAAATTTCAAAAGCTAAATATCCCAAATAATTTCTATAAAGTTGAAGATGATATATTTTTTTTTTATGCGTTAAGTTATGAATTCGAAGCAAATAAAGTTTTATAGTGACTATAAAGTAGGCTTTTTCCCAAAGTGTAGCCACATACTGGTCCAAGTACATACGAACACCGGTGGATTGGTAAGTACGTGCGTATGTACCGCCGCTCAATATGGCGGCCAACATGGCGTTCATTTGCGGCTCACACCTCACCGCCCCCCTCCCCGCCCCGCCCCTCCCCCAACCGCCCCATTCAACATGCATCGCTTACAACTCACTCACTCATTCATTCACTTAGCTGCAGCTCGATTTCATGGGCTTTCCGCACGCAAACTTGGCCCAAACGAAAGCGAACCGATCCAATCCAACCCAACCGTCCAACCATCCAAACCATCCAAACCGTCCAACGGGAAGCCGCAGCCGTTGCATGCCACTCAGCCTTTCAGCCCTTTCAGCTCTTCAACTCTTCCCCCGATTCGGATTCGGAATTACATATATTCGGACTGCGGGACTGGGGAGACTCCTCCTGCCTACTCCTGTCTCCTGTCTCCTTTCCCCCTGCTCCCCTCCTCACTTTTCACTCCTGTGTGTGCGTACGCACTTGTGTGTGCACCCACGTGTGTACATACTTAAGGCTTAATGCATGTGCATGCACAACAACAAATTCTGCTGTCTTTTATATGCTCAAAATATTTATTTAATAGGTGCTAATTATACTGCACATTCCATAAAATCACGCACCTACACAGAGAATAAAACTGAAGGAATGTGTTCCCTACCCTTGTTAATTATTAAAAAAAGGTATGCAGCATGTACAAACCTATTTAAAGTCTTTATACTTAAATTAAAAAGTGGGAGGACATTTATGGGTAAAAGCTAGAACTTCGGCGCAAACAAATTTTGAACATAAGTTTCTTGTTTAAAAATATATCATTAATAGAAATATTATTGTTGATCAATAAAGGAATAATAAGTCTTTCAAAGCCATGAATACATACATAAGGTATTTAAACCTCATTTATTATTATTAAAAACTTTGATCCATTACAAATTCTATAAAGATAATAATTGCAATTATTTAAACATTTTTTTTAAGGAGAAGACAGTTAATATATATATATATATATATATATATATATATATATTTTAATTCCTTCTTTTCAGTGCAATAGCACACATGTATTTATATATAAAACCATGTGGATGGTATGCGTTGGGCGCACTGGCGTGCAATTAACTGCCATTATTTTTGCAGCAATCATAAATAAATAATTTCGCGCTCTCATACAGTTTCGAACAATTCAAATTTTATTATCGCCAGTCCCTAGAGCATTTTGACCTCCGTCTGTGGGGGAAAATCGGTGGAAAGCAGGGGAAAACGCAGGAAAATGGAGGAAGAGGGCAGCGCAGCCGCCGCAAGCAATTAAATTCAAATCAATTTCAAGTACTCGCAAATATTTTGTAATTAATTATGGGCGCGCGATTGCATTCGATTCGGCGAGCCATGTATTTAAATTGGGCTAAAAGGCTTTCTATTTATTTTCTATTAGACGCAATTAATTATTGTTTTGGCGGCGGTGTCTTAATTTGTGGCCTAGAGCCACGCGATTGCCATTCAATTCTGTTATTCTTTTTCTACCGGGCCTAATTAAATTAAAATACAAATGCCAGTGGCAGTGAGGATTTTTTTTTGCTTACCCGTAGGCCGACATGGGATCGTAGGAATAATAGCCCGTGGTGGGCTGCAAACCGGCCGAGGTCCAAGCTCCCATTTCCGGACCCGCTCCCGTGTCCTTCAGTCCGTACGGATTGCTCTGAAACGATTAAGAATTCAGCATTGAATTGAGTGATTATAAGAGGAGTATGGCATTTGCCAAACAAAGCGGCGAACAAAGCATTTTCCCACAGTTTTCGAAGTTGACAATTTTGTTAACATGGAATTTATAATTTGGCAACATATTTCGCAGCTGAACAAGCAAATGCCGAATGCCTAGCCATATTTTAAAGACAGATAACACCGATCGATACAGAAAAATACATAATTTAAGGGGCGGCAAAACTTTTCGAGTTCCGAAAAAATCGGTATTATCTAAGTTGGAGCGCCGATTATTGTTATTATATGAAAGCAGCCCGCAAAAGGCTGACACTTTTGAATTTTAATTTGGACCGCGGAGTCCAATGAGTCTGTTTGTGGCGTGCTGCGATTTATGCCCTCGGAAAATGACAGCCGGATTTATGAGCGACAACTATTGGCCAGATCGCCGCTGGTCGAGCGCCCAATCTGGTTGGCCCTGTCGAGCCGGGCTTTTGTGAGCTCTTGATTTATGAAACGGTATTAACATTTTTAATTGCTTAACATCATGTATGCCGTTGTTTATTAATTTTTCACCCCACCCCTTAACGAGAAAACCGCCGCGGCCGAGTGACAAATATATTTATCAAAATGTCGTTCGAACAGGTATTGGATCGCCAATCGAAAAAAAAGCCCTCTTCCCGATTTATTTACCAATCCAAAATGACTTGGAGTGAGATTTTGCTAGATCTCCCTTGAGAACCGAAGTATTAACACCTCGCCGCCGAAAAATGAGCGACGACATCTTATCGAGAGACCTCCGAGATATTTTCTTAATTAAAAGTATGCGCTTCGTGACAACCGATAAAAAAGACACTCGGTCAGGTGCTCGCCTCAAAAAAAAAAAAAAAAAAAAAGGGAAAAAAAAGGGAACGAATGAATTTCCTGTTGTTGTAAATAACAATTTAACATGACACTTTGGTGGCTGCCGCTGCCGTCTCCGCCCCATTTGCTTTTCCTCTGCTCTCCTCTCCTTTCCCGAGGGGTTTTCCTCTTGCCTCACCAGATAGTAGATTTTCTTTGAAGTACTCGCCGAGAGCCGCCCAAGTTGATTAGACGGTGTCTTCGTTCATATTAATTAGATCGTTCAAACTAATGTGCTTATTACAGCCCTCGTAAACATTGGGGGAATATTGTTGACAAAGTCGGACAAGTGTTTTAAGATTTCTCTAAATTAGGAGCAATTTATGAAACTTGTTTGTTAATTTAATCAGAAATTTACATGCCCTAGGAGGAAACATTTTTAAGGCAGTAAGACTATATTTTTTTCACTTTATTGGGGCAGTTTAGTATTTTCAAAAAGTTTATAAATATCTCTGTGGAAATTAATGCACGCCCCTATAAATGTTTTTATCTATTGCAAGCTGACAAAATTATTATATTTTCAAGAGTGTTGACAGATTACAAGACATTCAAGCAACTAGTAATAAAAACGTTTTAAAAGTTGATAACAAAATTAGCGGTTGTAGGCAAAGCAAACTCCATATTAAATAATCATGAAAAAAATATAGATTTGTATTAAAATTGATGATGAGATTTAATGGGATTATGGGAAAAATTCTAATGCAAAATTAGCTTTACAAATTAAGAAGTTCTGGTAAAAAATTGCCAACATATTTTTCGACAGATTGTTGAACAAAAATTGTGTACACAAACCACGTCGATGAAAATATTTATCTGGTGTGCGATGCGGCAACATGATGTCCTTATAAAACACTTGCTCGGTTATTTGGGCACTTCCAGCCAAGCTAAGCTGTTTGGCCTATCCATCTCGGGCAGTTAGTTATTTGCCAAGGCTAAATACTGTCCACATTGTTGTTATACATATTGTTGCCAATTTTATGTGTTTGTTCGAGCTTGTGTTTGTGTTTGTGTTTGCCTTTCATTCAGGCCAGCAGCAAAAGCAAAAGCAGCAGCAGCAGCAGCAGCGTGTGTTTTGCTTTCAGTCATGCTGTGCTCGTGTACATTTCAGCGGTCACTTAGAGACCATATGAGCACAGTGGCGGTCAAAATAATAGTAGCCTTCAAGGAGGCCAACATAAATTGCCAATTAATGGGGTAATGTAAGAGTAGATTGAAAAAATTCCCGAAATAAATGGCTTAGGAAGTTGCTTGGCCAAGAAATGAAAGAAAGCTTTAGGCCATCAAAATGAAATCAAAAAAATTAACAAACTTAGACAGCAATATTAAAAAAAATGTAAAAAAAATAATACCGTTATAATAGATTAAATTAAAATATTTTGAAAATATTTAATTATTTAAATTAAATTTATTTATGCTAAACGGCATATGTTTTTCATAAAATTTTTTTAATATTTTGTGTTTAGAATAATAAAATACTTTTTAGGCACTTTTACTACTACTATTTCTTTGACCTCCAACTGTGTGTATGTGGGGTGCTCACACACACACATCAACATGGGCTTGATTAGCCCACACATACACGAAGAGAGTGGAGTGTAATTGAGGCCATGGGGCAATATGTTTTGTTTCCAATGATTTTGCCTTTCTTTATGCAAAGTATCGAATATCGCAATGGAAGTCTGTTCGCCTGTTGGGCTGTTGGCAGTAGGGAACCCGGCGGAGTAAACGGGCTTATAAATTAGGTAGATGGATAGACGGACGGGGATAGAAAAAGAGCGGCGGGGTGGAGTTCGGTGGGGAGTGGGGATCTGGCAGAAACTAAACCCCCGATACGGAGCCAAATGAGGTTTGACTGAGCTTCAGTCAGCCATAATGATAATTCGATTTAGTCGACTGCATTGACAAGCCATCGTTGTTGTCGTTGTCGTTGTTTCCCCCGGTCTCGTTGTCTTATGTTGTCGTTGTTTTTGTCTCCCTCCTAAGCTGCGGACAAAAGCCACTGACTACACAATTAAAGTCATACGTTGAGATAATCCATTTAGCCCTCTGGCCCATGGCTCTTGGCCCTCCTCCGGTTCTTGGCCAAAACACTTGGAAAAATATATTATAACCTTCTTTGAAATTTCAAATTATAAAAAGGGTGTTAAATATAAGTTCAAACAAAGATAACAATCCATGTTTTTCATGCTTTATAATTGAATTGATCAAAACTCAACAAAAATGTTATATCCTTATTTTGTATTTAATTTGCAATTGATAGTGACATATTTATTTACTATTTAAATTTTTAAGTTTTTATTCAAAATTATTAAGTATTCGACCAAAGCCTAAGAAGTGGTGATTACTTTTTGTTTGCCTAAATTAAAACTATTTTAAAATCTAATTTTTTGTTAACAATATAATTTTCAATTTTAAGGCATTTTAATGATCATGGAGATAAATAAAAACTCATAATAATAAAAATTCTTTAGTTTCCCCCAACTTAAGATTGTTTCAAGTGCACTTACCAGCGGCGAATAGAAGGCGGAGCTGTCCACTCCGATGCTCTGGTAGGGATTTTGGTCCGTCGAGGGGTAGGGCGTACCGTAGACGCCGACGCTGGCCGCCGGCAGGCGGGAGTAGCTGGAGAGGGCGAGGCGGGCGGAGTCGTACTGGCAGGAGCAGACCGTCTGACCCGACACCGGGTCGGTCATTATGGGCCGCCCGTTCTCGCAGCAGGATCCACCACCACCACCACCACCAGCACCGCCGGCCGTGGGCGTCGTGCCCACACCATTGCCGTCCAGGGAGCCACCGGTGGCCAGATCCGCTCCACCTCCCCCTCCTCCACCCGCTGAGGATCCTGCTCCAACCACCGTTGCTGCATTGGAGTTCTGCGAAAGCGCATTGGGACTGAGCGCCCCCGAGGAGGCATCTCCGCCAGCTCCTCCAGGCGGCTGGCTGCCCTGACAATCCGGACCGCCCGCGGGGCTCATCGCCGGGGCGTTTGTCATCACCAGCGCCTCGTTCACATTCACATTCACGTTCACATTCGCGGAAGCGTCCTCCGGCGGCTGGGCACTTGGCGGCAGGAGCTGCAAGAGATTGGATGTGGAGGGGTTCTTTGAGTCGGGCTCTATCGCAAATTGAAACACAAGTTCGGCTTTTTAGCCGCTTATCTTATGAGTATATTAAACTGACTGCACAGGGAAAATTGTAAAAGTTTTGTTTGAGAAAAGTAAAAAAAAGTGGTAAGAATAGATATTTTCTTTATTTTCCTTACCCCAAAAAAGTTATATAAAATTTAGAAATTGAAAAATACGGTTTATGGTATAATTAAAATATAGGAACAAATCTTGGAATGTCAAAGGAATTTTTAAAATAAAAACAGAAATCCTGTGGTTTAAATGATTTGAAGAGCTTTTCTTTGGGATAGGTTAATTAATTTACTGCATAGATATTAAAGAAATTGATAAGCCACAGTGTTGTATAAAGTTTTTAAATCGTAAAAAATTTCATCATTATTATCATTTAACTTGTTGAATGTGCCTACAAATGTTTCTGCCTTCCCAACCCATTATATTATGTTTTAAGATTCAACTAATATGCGACTTAATAAGTGAAATTTAAAATTAATTTGACTCTTAAACTGATATCATATGTTTCCCCCTGTGCAGATACTTCAAAACCCCAAAAGCCACTTCGCTGATAGCCTTAAGTGATATATAAACACACATCGCCACCGGTTTACATAACTAATGCATGTTAATCAAGAGCCCATTTTAATTTTTATTTCAAACACCAAAGGCTGTTGATGATCGAGAAATATTTTCCCTGGGCTGCAGAAGGGTCATTTCGAACACCTTAAAGAGATTTGGGGAGCTGATAAGAGTCCACACTTACTGTGCAGAGGTGGGGCTTCCAAGAAACCTCCAATCACAATGATATTGAAGGAAAATATTTCATTTTGAACCCAAAAAGCTGTCTCTAAACTGACAGTTTTTATCTCCAAACATTTCGCCGGTGAATTAGTTTCTTGGGCTGCTCAGGTGATAAGAAATTTTCGTTGAATGATCAAAAGAGCATATGAGGTAATAAAATTTTTTATTATTTGATATTTGATTTTAGTAGCTATAAAGCTTCCTGAAGTAAAGTATTTTTTCCTGTTAAATAATTAAAGTTAACTAATATCATTTGAACTTAATAACTTTCGATAATAAACAAGAATTATTAAAGGCCACTTTATAGGTTTTATTTTATAGACTATTATAATTCCAATTATAAATGATTTTACTTTTACTGATTAGAATATTTTGGTAGTCTTTATTTTGAATTAGGTATTAAAAAAATGTTTAACAGCAATCAAGACGGTTGCTACTTGAAGCGATCTATTAATCTGACAAGATGTTATTACAAATTGATAACTGATCTTATAATTACAGAAAACTGCCTCCGGCAACAAGCCGCACTACATAGATGTCAACTCGCTGGCGGAGATGCGAGGTGAAAACCTGCCTGGGAATGGATGCCTCCATCTCTTCCATCTCTGGACAGGAAACGCACGTACATGCATAATGGCTAATTTTCTGCAGCATAAACCCGAGTAAGTCATGCTAACTGCCGTACTGGAAACTTCATAAATATTGATGTCCGGCAATGTTGTTTACCCATCCCCAGATATCGTATATACAATCCACCTCCTGGCAAAGCGGGGGCTTCCACTTGGAATCGCTTGGAATCGCCATGGAATCACTGGGTAATTGCGAATTTAATTCGAAAAATCGACAGAAGGCCCATATTACAAGATGCATCGATAACGTGTAAGCGAATATGGTGTTAACACACAATCAATGCCGCCGGCCAGGAAAGCGCAGAAGCTGTACGGGATTCGTAATCCCGCGGCGATTAGGTTCCCTTAATCAATGGTCTTCCGTTGGATTCCAGCTCCTCTTTTTTTTGTTGTTTTTTTTGGCTGCTCACTCTCCTTGGATTTCTCTGCAATGGCGGCCAGATCAATTACCCGGCAAATCGATTTCAAGTGCCGAGAGGGAGCTCCGATGATGGGTGATGTCCTCCATCTTTTCGGTGGAGCTTCGGCTTTTTGCGCCTATGGCATGCGCCAGTCACTTGGCAATTAATATGCAAAATGCGCCAAGCCCGCAGACTGGTTGGGCATTTAAAGATGCCAGAAATCAATGAGGGTGTGGCAGCCGACGCCTATAGGTCCGCCGAGGTCCGAGGACCGATGGAACGGGCTCCAAGCCCGAGATCGATGTGGATATGAAGATGGAGATGGAGTCGATGCAACATGCTGGCGAAGGCTTCTGAAAATTACCGCGGGCAATCTGCGAAACGAGCGGACTGCTGATGCCTCCTCAATTTCTGAAGTCTGAGGAAGAAGAAGTCTGCCTGGCGAAAAATATATATCGTCGAACCCATAATTAAGTTGAGTGCTCCGCCCGATGGACAGCTACAAATTGATCGAATGCCAGCGAAAAGGTCATAATACCTGGGCAACAATTTCAGCCGGCTTACACGGCTTCCGTGGCAGCAGAATTCTCCGGCAAAAATTAAATGCTGTCCCGAAAACGCATAATTATTCCGCGCCATTAACATAATCTGACAATAGAACCGACCCAAAAACTTTGCCCCAAAATCGCTAACCGTGCATATTATTTTTTGTTATAATTATCGGATGCGATCGATGCGAGATCGATTCTCTGGGGATTCTACAGGTGAGTGATCCACTAGAAGGTCGTCTCATAATTAATATAGAGGAAAATTTCTGAGTCATGCTGGAGCGCACAAATAATAGAATTTCGAGGCCAAGACAAGCTGACTATATATAGGGACATCATTGAAAAAAACACACAAAAAAATATAAAAAAAAAAACGAAAAAAAATCATACAACCATTTATCAAAATTTTACAAATGAATGATTCAGGTGTTTTTTGTGCCGCGTGATTTTAATTAGTAAAAAGCAAATACATTTTCGGTTTCGTATGGGAATGCTCGACGATCGAAATGAAGGAGGAGGAGGCTTCGTTCTCGGTTCTCGGTTCTCGATTCTCAGTTCTCCGTTCGCGGTTCTCCGTTCCCAGAGAAACTCTCGCACAATATGAGAATTATGACAACTGATCTGATAGGCGACACCATATAGGGAGCTCTATGCGCCTGCCAGATTCCTCAGCTCCTTGAGCGAATGCATTATTCATGAGGCAAAGAGTAAGGCAGAGGGACTCCTCCATTCCTGCTGCTGCCTTTCCGCTGGAGGAGGAAGCGCCAGTCCAGTGGGCCATGTGAATTGGCCACGTCTTCTGTCTTCTGGAGCTCTGGAGTCGAACTGTTGGCAGTTGGAGGCTGGAAGTTGCAGACGACTGGCAGGCGACAGTGCGCAGATAAGATCTGCTTTTGGCCATGTGTGTTTGCTGCTGCCCAGTGAGCCAGTTCAGTGAGCAGCAGTATTGCAGTATTGCTGTATTGGTACTGCACATCCCAGTCCAGTTTCCAGTTGCTTTGGTAGAAATTTCTGTGAATCGCAAACGCAGCGATCTAATCGCAACTTGTATCTTTGGGTCCGCTGCCAGGCTCCCGGTTCCCGATTCCCGATTCCTGATGCCCGATTCCGATTCCGATACCTCCCCCGACAATCCTTCTCCTTCTGCTCCACCTTCACTCCGATGACCAAGTTGATAGCAGAAGGCTATAAGCGCCACTTGGAGTCGAGAGAAGCAACGCAACTTCACCTTCGCTTCAACCTCCTCCGCTCCTCCATCGCAATGTAAAGTAGATCAGAGAGGAGGGACCAAAGTCATTGGTCCATCGATCGGCTGGTGGGATCGTGGACTATCTGGCATCTTGGCCAGCATCAATGGAGTGTACAGAATGCTCCTCACGTAGCTACCAACGCATTCCCAGGGCCTGCCCTCAGCTGTCACTTTACGGTTATGAATTTTATGATTTACGATCGCCGCAATTGAATTTTATTGACTTTTCAACAGTTTCACCTGAGCGTGCCTCAATCGGCACCTCCCATCGTCTTGGCCTTCTGATTGCCTACGAACGAGCCTGGGCTTTTCGCTTTTTTTTCTGGCTTTTTGTGCTCCCCTCCCCGGTTTTCGTTTTCGACTCCACTTAATTGGACTCGTGTGGTCCGAAATGGGAAAGACTCCCAGAGTTCCGTGGAGGAATCCCCACGCAGTCTTCTTTCAACCGGGGAAGATACTAAGCAATTATTGCCTGGGAAATTAAACTTAAGCCGAGGCAAACTATTGACAGCTTTAATTTACTCTACCAATAATTTCTAGCAGTTCAGTGATCCATCAAAATGTTTACAACATATTAAAGTTACACCTGCAACTTCTTTTGTTGAAAGTCTTTAAGAGTGCCGAAAGGTTTTTGTGCTTTTTTGCAGTTGACAAAAAGTCTTAAATCCTTGGAGTGCTTTTTTCTCAGGCCATTTATCAGCAATCTGATTTATTGTGGTTTTTTGTTTGGCCTTTTACCAATTTACTGTCATAAACATGGAAAAAGTTTGCTTTAAGCAGCTGGTTTTTGCTGCTTAGTGAAAAGTTTAAAAGCGGAAAAATCAAAGACTAAAGCGGTTTTGCCCTATAGTGGGTCTTCAAGATCAAAAGATCAGATAGCTTTGTCTGTGGTCGGTAAAAATACTCTTAATAAACTTGATGGTAAGGATCTCTACTTTTTACTTTTATGATAAAATTATTCATAATGAAATTGTGTGTAAAAAAGAGGTTCTAAGTTTAAATTTTGTTTTACGCTTTAAGTAGAATTTATATTGATTTCTTTAGGTATGAGATATTTTTAAGTAAAGTAAAAATATTGATGGTATTTATGGCGAAAGTGTTACCAAATTTTTTGTACAACTTTTAAGCTTAATCCTCCATCTAAAAAAAATATAAGCTTAATCATCATTACAGAATTACATCAAGGGGATAATTATATAAACTTTTTAAAGACGTATAAAAATTAAAAAATATTTAAGATAGTTGTGAATTCGGCTTCTTTTATCCAAAGTTAATATTAGATAATTATGAAAATTTTTATTTTGATTAAGCCTATCATAATCGCAATCAGCTTAAGGAGCCACTTTAATGAATAATAACACTATACAATTTATCTTCTGGTTTTTAGAACCCATTTCCCCGTTATCAGAAATCACCTGGGACTTAATGACTATAAATATGTATGGGGCTTATTAATTAGAGACCCACCTGCGAGGCCGACGGAAAGCCTCCGTATCCGAATTGTGTGTAGGCAGCCATATCGCTAAGTGACTATTCGACTATATCGCTATAAGACCTAGTCTTAAAGTAACTCTCTCTCTCTCTCTCTCTCTCGCTCTCTCTCGTGGAACAGTCTTCTAAAGGATATATACCAGCTACATCAAATGTGAAGTCAAGTGATGTGCTTATACAGTTAACAGCTCAGTTTTGATTAGGTCTGTTCACAGTCACCGGAAACAACGACAACAGCAACGACATTAGGCCAACCGAAGGTACAATATATCCAAAAGTATCTCAGGGATTGCAGCTGTATTCTGTCACTCTTTATGCTTTTCTTTTATTTATTTTTTTTTTTTTATTTTTTTTTTTTTTGCAACACTCGCAACGAAAAACGCGGCGGCAAGACTCGCAAACGCAAACGAAAAATTCGACGAAATATCGACGGCAAAACGCGCGTTTTTTAGCACACGCTCCTCCAGATGTGCACCTTATAACGTTCGAACACGAACTGGTTGCGAATGCCGTTGCTGTTGCTGCTGTCGCCGTGTTGCTGTTGCTTCTGCTCCCGTTGTTATTGTTGTTGTTGTTGCTGTTATTCCTGCTGTTGTCGGCGCATTCCGCTGCAGTTGCTTGCCAGAGCGAGACAACGATAGAGCGCCCCAAAGAAAGAATGCCGCTCGCCTTGGGGAGCAGCAAAAGCCGGCAGACTGGAAGTCAATGAAATTGGTTAACGCCCACCACCAACAAACTGTTGTTTCGGTGGTGGTGGTCGCATTTTCCTCTCAGTGAGAATTCCATTCCCCGCCAGCAACTCTCGTATTCGCGGCTCACTGGAAGTCTGGCCCGTACCAACCACCAATCGCATGGCTTCATCGCCTTCGGCTGGTCTGGTTTTAATGGACAGGTGCGAGGTCGCCAAACAAAAGAAAGCAAAAATGAAATGGAACTACGAGAGATACGGAGACGCACATCCAGAATTTTCACAACTCTCGCAGCTCTTGTTGTTGTTGTTTTTCCCCCGATTCTCGAATGTGGGCAACGCCCATTTGTTTTGTTTGGCTAGTCATTTGTTTGTTTACCTTTCGAAACTCTGAACCACTGACTTCTCCGTTCTGGAATTGCCCTCGATCGCAGTGATCCAGCCAGCTGGAAATGCCAGCAAAGTGAGGCAAGGTAAGGTGGCTAAGTGGTGACACAAAAGCGTTAATAAGATCACCGAATTCCTTTGCACTCGCAGCGTATTTATCGCCCGTCATTACGTTTATCGCTGAATTGCGCGAAAGTTAACTCCCATTATCGATCCTAACTAATTAATCTCGCCCGATCTGGTTTATAAAAAACATTGCCAGCATTCGCTGCTTAAATATCACGCTACTTCGTTACCAGTTACTCGAAAGATCATCGAGTTTTTAATTTATTTATGGGAGGAATTAATGTCCTTGCTAAAGTAATAGTCATTTATTTAAATTTTGTGTGATTTAAAAATCTTTAAAAAATACGAACTTAGTTGAGAATATCTTCTGAAATACCATAAGTCTATTTTTGACTATAATTTAAGCATGGTTGTACCTAAAATAGCTTATTAAAAATTGTATATTTGTTAAACCATTGCAACATGTTGTTTACCAGAACATTGAAACAAATTATTAAAATTACGTGTTTGATTTCAAAGCAATAGTTTCATATGTTTTACCAATTAATCGAAGTACAGATGCCCCACAACCTTGGAACACCAAATATAATATTTAAGCCAATTTGTTTTCTTTGCCGTAATGACATTTCTAGTTTACATGCCATTTTAATTGCAATTAAAAAGCACTTCACAAGTATGTCAAAATACATGAATAGGTTGACCCTTTTTTTTTTTTTTTTTTTTTAAATAACAAATAAGTTTTATTTACGTCGATCAGCCAACCTAATGGCTATAATACGTAGAGCATAACAAAGAACAGATAACATGAAAACAATAACAGGAGATGTACAGTAACAATTACTGTTTCAGGACTCGGGAAACCATGCGTCCTCTTGTCCAGAGGTCGCCGGGGTGTCTCCGTTTCAGTCTTCTTCGGATAGCTTGATTACGTAGAGACGTTGCTAGGTGGTTTGGGTGCGCTATGAGGCGATCGCTGTAACGACTCGAGTGTCGGTTGATCTGCTCTCTAATGGAGGGAATGTGGAGATCATTTGCTAGGGCGTCGTTTCGAACGTACCAAGGCGCGTTTGCCATCATGCGTAGCGCTCGGTTTTGGGTTCTCTGCACTTTCATGACGTTAGTGTCAGAAGCCATGCCCCATATCTGAATGCAATATGTAATCGAGGGCATCACGATCGATTTATACAGCAACACTTTGTTGCCAAGGCTGAGCTTGCTCGTTGGCTTAAGCAACCAGTTCAACTTCCTGAGTTTACTCCGACATGTAGCTGTTATTTTCTTGGTGTGTTCTTTCCAGGTGAGCCGCTTATCTAGGATCAGTCCCAGATACTGCGCCTGGGGTGACTGTGGGATGGTGACGTCGTGAAGTTCGACTCTGGGTAGGACCTTTTCTCTCAAAGTAAAGTTGCAATGTTGCGACTTCCTGCCATTTATGGCAATATTCCACCTGTTAGCCCACTTGCCATACGAGTCCAGAAATTCCTGGGTGATCCTTGATGCCTCGATTCGGCAGGAAGAGTTCACAAGAAAGGCAGTATCGTCAGCATATGTGGCCAAAAGTGTGCCCGGTTCAACAGAACTTGGCAGGAATAGGTTGACCCAGATTTATTTTTTTACGAACTGCATCTGTCGAAAATAATATGTGCTTCGTTAAAATCTATTTGGCAACGAATCATTAATTTATAAAATATTTTCTTACCTATATAAAGCAAAAGTACTTTTGCTTCAACTTTTTACTATTCTTTAACTATGCTATAAATCTAGTGGGTGAAAAAGCCTGACTGATTACCCAAGCGAATATGAAAGTGCCGCCATCGCCGTTGGTTGCGTAAAGTTTGGAAAAAAGTTTCGCTATTAATACGCACTAACATATTTGGACTTCCGCTTTATGATCCGTTGTTTTTTTACGATTCTCCGGCAGGAGGAAGGACTCGCGGGGAGCCGAACTAATGCGCACAGGGTGCCCAGGACACCAGGACACGCATTCCGGAAATGGTCGCCGGGCGAGGGTCCACTGTGGATGCTGCCGTGAGGTAAACCTCAAATGTTTTTGCGGGTGTCGCGGATGCTCTCGTGTGTGTTGCCAAGCTTGTTTGCTGTGTCTTTTTTTTTGTTTATTTTTATGATAATGTAATAAAAGCAAATTAACCTATAAAACCGAAAAAGTGCGACTTACACGATGGAATTGCGCCATAAGGTCTGGGCGTGTCCTCCTCACCTCGCTCCCCAAAAGATATATATCCATATATAGATATATGTGTTTCGGTGGGCAGGGAAAAAAATGAAAAGAGAAACGATCCACGTGGTGCTGACGGGAGTGTGGGTGTGGTGTGGCTCGAGTGGGTGGTGGGTGAAGTGGGCTGGCAGGGGATGGGTGGTGGCACCACCCACCGCGACCGAGCATCGGCGCAAAATGAGAGCAACGTGTAAGCTCAAAGCAACAAATGACCAAAGCTCTTGCCCCTGCCAAACGTAAATGTGAATTAATTCCAAGGGAAGCCAAGTCATGCCGAGGCCAAAGGCAAAACCCAGCGGCCACTGCACTTGGCCAAAAATGAGCTACAATTAAAATACAGTTGCAAATATCAAAAGAATAATATGATCATTAAACTATAAGGAAACTCAATTTGAGTTAAATAAAATAAAAATTCTTGCTATATTTTGTTAAATAATATTATAATTTGGATATTCCAAAACCTTTTTTTAATTACCATGATATTCATCTTATATACGAGTATTTCAAAATATCAATATTTACTTTTAATAATATCCAATTTAATGTTATTAAGATAAATTCTTGTTCTTGCAATTTTGGCATACCACTTTTCACAACATTTTATTCTATAAGGATTTATTATTTTTAGACATGGTTACTGTTAAAATGTCTTTCTTTTCTAACTCATAAATATATTTATACAACATAGAAATAAACCAGCGATGCATAGGGCACGAGGCACTAAATATTTAAAATATATTCGATTAAAGAGGGATTATAAATAAATACGGATATTATTAATACGCATGCTTAAAGTTCTTATTTTCTATAAAAGGACATATTTTTTTAGAGTGCAGGGGCAGCAGCGTGAAGAACGGAGAGTCCGGTGGAAGTGCCCCTCCGGGTGTTAAGTACAATATTTGCTGTGTTGCGCGTTTTACGAGTGGCGCTTTTGCAATCGCCGTTCTTCAAGGGCCAAAAGCGGGGAGTTCGCCGAGGGTGCGGGGCAGGAGGGTTGCTGAGGGGGGCGGCGGGGGGCGTGGCAGCGCCAGGGCAAATGCAATCAATCAATGGGTCAGCATGATGGTACACACCAGACGAGTGGCACAACCACATGGGGCGTTTCCATTTGCGGCAGCCACACAGTGACCACCCTCTGAGTTCTGAGTCGAGAGTCGAGAATCCTGAGTCTCAAAACTCGGGATCGGGATGCGGATTGCGGATTGAAATCGCAATTGGCAAGTGCCAGTGGCAATGGCAATGGCAAGAAGTGCACTTCGCTTACAAATCAGTCGACGGCACTTAAAACCTATTTTGACAATTGAGCTGTCCGCCTGTCAAGTCGACAGCGCGCACTTTTCACGCCACTCGCTATAGAGTTTATATATACATATACGAATATATGTATATATATCAGGAATATAGCAGATATGGTGGTGGCATTTCCTCCACCGTTTTATGCCCTTTTAATTGCAACATCTGTCACTGCGGTTTATGCATATATCAATTTCAAAATAGCCGGCAAATGGCAATGGCAACGGCAATGATTCGACGAGAACCCAAACCCAAACCCCGTGGAAAATGAAATATATTTTTATTTTTATTATTCGCCGGCGAAAACTGTCACAACACTCCACGGTGACGCCTGTCGAGTTCGGTTCCGTTCGGTTCGGATCATCGAATGATGGGCAGAGGGGTTGCAGGGAATCCAGGGGAATCCTGGGATTCGGGGATCCGGGTCCTGAAAAGAAGGGTCAGGTCAGGATACGGTACGCACACCACACACACACACACACACACACTCTGCGAACCTTTCCCTTTTCGCCGCCGCCGCCGTTTATTGTTGTCATTTTCAGCGGGCCCGACTTTAATGGTTGTCACAAAACATTAAAAATTGTCACATGAATATATCGCTTCGGTACATACGCGTAATTGAGTTCTACTCATTATGCAATATTTGCCTTATAGGAATATAAGTACATACACATGTACCATTCACTTTTAGAGAGCGTCGATTTTCGATTTTGACTTTAACAGCATAAAATTTGGACGGGTGTGATGGTTTAATTAAATAAACAATTTATTTCACTGTGGAGGGAGGTGAAATGCAAATAATGCCAACAAAATGATTACTTAAACACATTTAAAATATAATAGTAATCTTTCCAAAATATAATAGTAACATGTCCAAAAGGCTTCCATTAATTTATAACATTTTTGATCCTAAGCAAAAGACTATAAAAAACTTCATAAATTTTAAGTTATAAACTTTTTTATAGTTGCTAAAAAAAATAGCGTTGCAAGGCCAAAGACATTAAATAGACAACATTTAAAAAAAATGCAGTGATCAAAAAACAATTAAAAAGTTTGATTATTTTTAAGCACTTAGAAAAGCCATAAAAATTACATTAAAATGCAATGCAATTTTTTTCTTTCACTTGTTGTTATTTCGTATTAGGAAAACAAAATCATTTTAGTCTTAGTAAACATATCGATCTTAGATATTTTAACTAATTTTTAACCAAATCTTAATAATTCAGAATTAATCGTTTTAGAACTCCCCCATAGCACATTACCCTTTGCTTTTAATAGGCAAGTTAATAAGTATAAAGAGCTTAGGTTTGATGAACTCCGCACCCCGAAGTGTAAATATTTTGAATGAAAGCATTTAAACACCGTTTCATTGTTCCCGAAATAAGTGTAATTGAAAATCTCTTAAGCGCTCGACAAATACACTCGAAGGTGGACGGAATCAAGGGGAAATTGCAGACGCACAAGGACGCAGGAGGAAGGACTCACTCCGAAGGACGACTCACTGCAGGCGCTAAATGAGTTTGTCAATCAAAATGCAAATGTCACCGGAAAGTGACATAATCCCACTTGGGAGTCGGGCTAAGCCGAGCGAAACGAGCCGAAATCCCGAAATCCCGGCTGGGAGCTAAAGCATTTGACCGCATTTGAGTTGAGCATTTGCAACACCACCGAAAATCGAAGCACTCCCCGTGTGGCATATGAGCAAATTCCCGAGCAAATGCCCCCGTCGGAAATAGCAACATATGACGATTCGAATCTGAAGTTGATGGTAGAGTACAACCGAAAATTATCGAGGGGATGAGGGCCAGCCAAGTGGGGGTGGTGTTAAATTGCAGTAATCGGCTCTCGAGCCAGGCGACAACGTTTATGTTTTATGTGCTCATTTATAATGCGCACTGCTCATTTGGTAATGGTTCAATAATGACTGTCAGACTACTTAAAAGCCTGCCCAGGATTGCGTTGGCCGCCGGATCGTGGAACCTCGGACATCTGCCGGGCATTACGTTTGGTTTGACTTCTCTCATACAAACAAGCCGAATCGAATCGAATTCAATCCAATCCAATCCGACTGAACGACTGATTTCCCGGCCACAATAAATCTCTGGGTCTTGAGCAATTCGCGGTGACAGCTGCCCCGCTCCAAAGGCCTCGTGTAATTTTAGGCGCCACTCTCCAGGGGTCAGGAGGAAAGGAGAAATAAATAAAGTCGAGTCGAGTCGAGTCGCAGGTTAGAAATGAGGGAATCTTGGCTAAGCCGAACACAGAAACAGACTCAATCCGGCCACGACTTCGATTTGACTGGGCCAGATAGACAGCCGGCGTTAGTTGGCACACTCGAAAAATCTCACGGAACAAGAAAACCTCAAAAAAAGGTTAGAGATTAACAGGCAGAAATTGGAAAATCCATTAAAGATTCAATAACAATGTATAAACTTAAAAAGATGATCGGTTTGTGCTTACGAGTTTGTTAAGCCAGTAAATTATTATTAAACGCATCAAATACTTATTTTTACTCCTCTAAAATAAAAGTTTAATTACAGCTACCTTTTTTTATGCTTCTAACTTGATAATATTTACTATATTATCAATTAATAAATTATTGTTCTTTAAGTGGAGCTGCCAGTTGGCAAAAAAGTCATAAAAGCTCACTCGCCCAGTGCCATTCTCATGCCCATTCCCATTTTCAATCCTTGCCCCTTCTGCTGCTACTGCCACAGCCACAGCCATTTCCACTCCCGTTGCCATTCCCCAATTGCCAATTATGCTGCAGCAGCAGCCCATTCGATCTCATGCCACACCATCCTCCTTGAAGCATCCCCCTTCCCCTCCCCGAAAAACAAGACGAACGCTGCAACTTGCAACTTGCAAGTTGCAACTATCGAGGATCGTTCGCCGTCGATCGCTGTCTGCAGCATTCGACACTGACGCCAACCGGTGTACAAAAAAAAAGTGGGGTTTCTCGACGAGAGGTGGGGGGGGGGGGAGAAAAGTATCTGGGTATCCGAGGGATACACCAGCACCACAAGATGGCTGCTGCCAATCCTCGCCCGCACCAATGCCAACTGCCCCTTAAAATGAGGGGGGAAAATCTGCGGATCAGCAAATGCAACTCCCGTCCTGGCCAGACGTTCTCTTCTTGTCGTGCCGAGGTGGCGGAGTCGCTGGGAAAAACTGCCTTCCAGCTGCAGACACTCACTCGCACTTCATACGGCATCGGCATACTATATAATTTAATTTGCGACGCTTATCAGGCGCCACTTTGCGACGCAATCGGTGACAATTGCATAATCCGGCTGCAAATGCCGAACATTGCTCTAATCGCACTGACGAGCCATTTCTCGCTTGCTCCGAGATTGGAATGTTTTTCAGCCGGGCTAGTGGCAAAAGCACTTAGTTAATTGAAGGCCTCGAAAGCAATATTCTGGCCTAATGGGATTTAAATGTCAGTACGAGCAGACATTGACAAACTATCTTCTGTTTCAATAATAGCTCTGAGGTTTTATTTATAGTATAGGAAATAGTACCATATTTTATATTTATTTCTATTAATTCTATAAGCAATAATTTTGAAACGTAAGTAGGTATATTTAAAACGACAAGCACAATTTAATAATTGTCTCATTTAAAGAGATTAATTAAGGATGATCATGTAAAAGATCTAAAATATAAGGATTTAATATCTTTTTATTTCTTTTTTTATTTTATTCGTTTTTTATCTATACTCGTATGTTTTAATAGTATGCAAGTTGTCTAATATCTACAAAATGCTATTAACTTTATATAGAACTTTTCAGAAATCCTTCAAATCTTTGTATTTCCTTATAATATTTTTCTATTAAATCATATTATAGTATAAAATATACCTACTGTTAATTACTAGTGACGAAAAGAGGCTTAACACTCGAAATGATAAATAAGAGCCATTTATTTAAGCACATTTATGAGGCGAGCACACCTCCTCTATCCACAAGATACATTTATCCTCCTGAAAACAAAGCGAAAGAGTGCGGGCATACAAATTAGTGCGCATCTGCGCCATTGAGGATGAGTCCTGGAGTATCCTCGAGGGGAACGGCGTGCAGACTACAACACATCTTGACATTTGCATCTTGAAATGCAAGTGAAAGATACAATCCCAATCTGTGTATCCAGATGCGCCATTGTCACTGTCATCGGCTGTGGCTTCCTTTCGGCTAGAACTCTCCGTGCGGATGATAAATGACGTCGATTCAACAAATTGCCACACATAGAGGACTCAAACCCAGCCAACCAACCATTTTGGCCAATTGAGAAGGAAATCAACTCACTCTGTGCCCCACATACAAGTATTGCTGCAGACTTCCTCCCAAAGTAAACTCCCCAATTTAAGGAGGATGAGGTTTTTCCGCCAGTACCGCCCCCTGAATTTCCATTTGGCAGTGTCTCAGGAATTAATTCGGAGCTGTTTTAAATATTTCTTTTGCATAATAAAAGCAACTCGAAACATATGGCTTCAAGTGGATTTGAATCTTATGCAAATGAACTTCCTTTTGATATACAATTTTACATTTTGAAGAGATTACATAATTGATTATCAATTTCATTTACTTTTCAGTCCATAAAATACAAACATTTTAGAAAGGGCCTTGAATTTCATTTAAAAGTGTTTGGTTTTAAGTTTTACAATCTGGGTTTTATCTATCTGATGAATTTAAAGACGAATCAAACATTGATATGTTAATTTTATTTCTTAATTATTAAAACATTTTAAATTCTTAGTTTTCATAAAGAAAAATCTAAAGAAATAATGAAAGTCAAATGCATTGAGTAACTTTTCTGTTTTTCTGTTTTTTTTTTTTTAAATTGGGTTCATTGGAAAAGCGATTTGAACTCACCTTAATCTTTATAATTCATTACAATTAAAATAAAACCAAAACTATTCAATCTGCATAAGTTATTAAACTATATAGTATGTAATTCTCGTTGATTAAAAACAAATCAATACCAAGTTCAATTAAATTTCAAACAAATCTTGCCCATTTGTCAGTTGCGTACCAACCAGAGTTCAGTCATCCAGCCAAATCAGCGAGCTTTTTTCTGCGAACCAGCAGGGGTGCAACAATCGCAGTGCGCTCAGTGCCCTGGTCGAATGTTTTTGTTTGTTGTGTTTTTTTATTTATCGCGTTTAAAAGTGTTTTAAAGTGAAGTTTTAACTGCAATGGAGCTGCCGAAAGAGTTATCCATTGCGGAGATCCGTAATTACATGTTGGCAAACGACTGCAAGGTGACAAATCACGCGTTGGTGAAGCATTTCAAGAAATTTCTTACGCACCCGCAGTCGCAAAGTGAGTCATTTTTGTGTTTGCCTAGGAGAGGCTTTAACAAACCTGTTGAATTAGAGAAAAGCAACCAAAACTTTGTTGTGAAATCCATGTTTCTATGATTTATTACAGATGAAGCTCGAAAGCGTTTCAAAACCTATGTCACATTGCTCTCCACGATAAAGAACGAGAACAATCAGAAATTCTTAATATTGCGCAAGAAATATGTTAACGAATGTCCAACAGAGGAAGTTGTGGAGCGCGCGGTGGCCGCCGCATCTAGTAATCCGGAACCCTCGAGTCCCGGCGGAGCATCGCTGAACTTTGACTCTCCCATGAGGCAGCCACCGCCCTATAAACCGCCTCCAATGGTCACCTCGCCACCAGGAGTCTCCGTTAGCAAGGAGCACCAGGAGAATTACCAGGATTGCGTGAACGAATTCACAGCTGCCATCGAACGCATAGATCCTGCCCGCTTGGAAAAGCAACCCGCGGATAAGCCAAAAGATCAGGAGCCGAGTAAACAAACCTCCCGATCGAACTCCATCGATGTGACCGACAACAAGGAGAACATACCTCGATTCTCCTTCTCCTCGGAGGCCTCCACAGAGTCCGGCTCCAGCGAGAAGCTGGAGAAGCCCGATCCCAGCACACGAGCCGCCGCCGAGGGCGATGTGGCCGAGAATCCCATCAGCGTGAAGGAGGCCACGCGCAAGTTCAACCGGATGGCATCCGAAGAAGAGGCTAAAATCATATCGCCGCCAGCCAAGAAGAAGCCAGAGAAGGTAAGTGGCTAAAAACCGGTTAAAGGGGGCATCAGCCAACATGCGGGTGAGAATGGAGGTGAGGGTTTGAGTGCGGGTGCGGGTGACTTAAGAGCCATTCCCTCCCAACGCTGCCACAATTTGTTCCATTTCCTGTGTGTCAGTGGGAAGATTCGCTCGAAGACAATTCAAATATGCGACGCTTTTTGCAAGGGCTTAGTTGTGATTAATTACCACAAGCACAGCTAAGAACATGCCCTATAAAAAGTAAACAGAGATAAAAATTCGTCGACGTACAAGAAACCTTGTCCGACTTTATTCTAGATTTCTGTCCAAACAATTACAATAAAATACAAATTTAATTATTAAATAGAAAACTATGGAATTTCAGCTTGTAAAAGAACCTAATTCTTAATAAGGGATATTGTTTCTAAAGAAAACATTTTTTGATAAAAATGAAATACATATGTATATAAATTTCTAATCTATCATACACTTTTATTTCAAGAAATAAATGTCCAAATATTACGTTCCAAAAAGTGGGTTTCTGCACTCATCTTGAAGTGCAGAATAAGATTTTTAAAGAATATTTCCCCTCACTGCATATGACTGAATAACAAGAAAGTCTTCGCTGTTATTCAGTTACAAATCAGGGTCAGATTAGATCTGTGGGCCCTTGAAACCCCGAGCAATTATTGTCAATGCATCAGTGGCTGTCCCAGGCTTTGGGCCACCTCAAGTGGAACTGCTGGCGGAATGGCCGGTCGACTGCATGGCTGGGTCGAGCTAAGCTGGTCGGTCACCCAACTGTCTGTCAGTTCCCAGAGCCATGTCACGAATTGCCACCAGCACAGGCCGAATTGAATAAATCCATTAATTTTATTAGTGGACAATATAAATGTAAGTCTCATAAAACTACATGCGCCTGCATCGTTCCGTTCGCTTTTGCTGTCCGTTTTTCTGTCCCGGCTTTTGTCGCCGCGCTGTTCGAGAGCTGGAGAGCTGGAGAACTGGCGAGCTGATGCCCGACATGTGTACGTACATGTGCGGACACATGTACTCCGATTCCGAATTCGATTCCCTAGCCCGAGCCCGATGTGTTTAGTAACTTTGTTCCATCAACTGGCCATGACGACACTTCTGGCCGGCACTTAGGCCGGGCGTTTGCTCTGCAAGCTGTTTTCCTGTTCGCCTTTATTTTTTTATTTTTTTGATACCCCAAAAGCCTATTATGTGTACGTACACAACGGGGACAAGCTAAGAATGAGTTACGTGAGAAATTTTGCGTCCAATAAATGCATGCATGCCAGACAGGCACTCAGAAAAATGGCCAACGATGTAGATTCTTATAAATTTCAACTTGAAACATTGGGTACCACATTTAGACACTCATTTAATTTAAATATAATATAAACATGAATTTTTATTAATCAATTTGAAATAAATTGAAATTGAACTATATACTTTTGAGAACTAATATTGCAAAGTTCTAGGAGGAAGATTGAAATAGTTTTGACTCCATGAAAGGCTTTTATCTCTTTTATGGTGGTTTATTTATTGGGTTTTTTCCGTAAGGAATGTGGATTATTTAAACCACAACTCTAAAACTTCAAAGCCAACTAATACTTTTTCGAAAGATTAGGCCAACTTTAAAATGTAGCAAAACAAACCTTCAACACTTCAACGAAATCCACTTAAATGTCTGCTCATACATATATAATTTGTAGCGTGTCCATTTCAAGATTCTAATTTAGAAATATCAATCTTGGGAGCATGTGGCGGTGGAATTTGTCAAGCGTTACGGAAAAATCGTTCCTTAGTTAATGTTACAAGCTATATAGTAGTGCAATGGGGCCGAGTTGTCAAACAACTGTCATCCACTTAGGCCTGTCAATCACGCAATTTAGAGTTGAAAACGAATATCCCCAGTGCATAAATCATCCGAATCTGTCTGAGAGACGGATGGTTCCGTCCCATCGTAGCCCATCCCATCGGATCCCATCCCTTTTGGATCATGTTTGGAGGAAGATGCTCCGCAGCAGTGGATGTTCGTCAAACTGAGATTGTCAACGGCACGTCAAATGCTATAAAATCCCACTAAAACATCGGGAAGCGAACTTAAGTGCCTATTTGTACAGACACTCGGACATGGAAAAATCAAACTCGTCCTTATATTGGAATATGTTTCAAAGCATTGCTGCCGCAACTTTGATTTTCTCACGTATTTCATGTTTCCGGATTTACACATCCCACTTTCGAGCAGAAAATTAAAAATACAACATTTATTCCGAAAATGTTGCGTTTAAAAGAACGCATTTTTAAATTAATTTTTATTTTGTATGCAAAAGAAATTCGTTTCTCCCAAAAATGTGAATAGCTAATTTAAATGAATGAACTCCCGTGAATTACTTTGCACAAACTAATTCCTCTTTTCTCACAAGTCATTATTAATTTGTCTGCAACATACATAAGTAAAGTAAAAAGAAGGGCTATCATTCACATGATACTGATCGAGTTGATGGCTCTTATTTAGACCACTGAGGGATAAAGAAAGTATCTGTAAGCGCTTACAGCTTGTTAACAAATTGATTCGCTAACAAGACACACCATATTTTTTCGGATGGCGCCAACCGTCTTCACGCAATTATTAAAATTCAGTTGTAAACAACATTGGGATAGGTTTGATGGATGCATTCTTTTTTTCTAGTCATCATAAAAAGTAACTAATCATCGCAAGCCGAAAAGAAAGTAGCGCATCATATTCCAAGGAATTTGGAGGTGGGATTCTAATTCATGGGATTTTTTCCGCCGTGACCAAAAAAAAAAAATAAAATGGGGAGCAAGTGGAGTAGATCCATCATGACGAACCGTGAAATTTTTGGCGTCGCAACTGTAACTGTGGGACCTGAAGTCTCAGCTAGCTGATCAATTAAATTCGTTTCGATCGTTTTTAATTAGCCCGATGATTTTGCATTTCGTACGCTCACTCAGCACCGTTGTGCGATGGCAAAGGATTGATTAATTTACGCCCCAAACAACAAGCGGACTTAAAATGGGTTTTTTGTTTAAATAACTAATATTGATAGAAGTATTTTTAACTTGAGTTTTCACCCAGTTTTGATTAATGACATTTGGAAGGTTAGAGGGTACAAAAAATGCCAGGTTCACGATTAAAGTTATGGTATTTAAAACTGTTTCTAGTTAAACCTTCAAATTTAAGTTGAGTTATTTTTTGATGTAGCCTTGCTGATTTCAATTGAAATTCCTAGAAATTTAAGCATAGTTTGTTTTGAACTATAGGCATTTCTAATCAAAGAAAAATATTGTGACTTTTTTGTTCACTAAACAAATTAATTCCAAAATCCAAAAATTGTGTATGCCAACTAAAATTAAATTCCCTTCTAAGTTTCAACTGGAAAACTAAAACTAAATAAAAGTTCCGTTGATGTTTCGTGCCTCTAATTTAAACCCCCTGGCATCCAAATACATCCCTTAAAGCAAATCCCTCCTGCAGCATCAAACAGACCGCATATATTCTTATTAAAATAGTAGGCACCTCTCGTGTCCCAGAATGCATATAAAACTGCCATCCGACCCACATCGAAACGGGGGGCGGGGCGGTAACTGGGGGCGTGGCTGGGACGAAAACGAACCCGTGGCGAAACCCTTTGCATAAAACAAGTTGGTGAAACATGTTAACATAGCCAATAAGCAGCAATAGAAATTAGTTAGGCAAAGCTATTCTTATCACGGTCATGCCAGCCACAAAGGACCCAATTAAAAATGTAAGGAAACAAACCAAAAGTTGTTATTGCTGTTAAACAACAACGGACTGTGTCCCGAAGCGGTTAAATTTACAACAGCAACAATTTCTACCCGTTCGGTCGGTCGCTCAGTCGAAGAGCAGCAGTCCACCACTTTCCTACTCCTCCCATTTGACAGAAAAGGCGGATGGAGTTGAAATCCCCGGATCCGGGGAATGGCAAACACGACCATTTTGTGGCATCGGTCCAAAGGTAAGACTCGCCGGGCCAACGTAAACACTGAAGGGACATGGCCCAGACCCCCAGAAACCCCCGAAACCCCACAAACCCCGATCCCTGGGATCCCATATTCCACATCCCGGTGTCCAGGTCCCAGAGCCCATGGCCAGGGCCACATCCTGGCAGAAAAGGACAACGGCCAGCTGTGTGATATAATATCGGGCATAAGGGGACACGAGACATAAGAAAACTGGCCAACAAACAAGCGATTGGGGAGGATGAGTGGGTTGGGCTGGGCGATAGACAAGGGCAACCGGTGCTCAACCCCCAAAGTCCCTGTCCCCAGGACTCCAAGTTGGAGTTCGAGTCAGAGTTCCAGTCCGAGTTGCTCTCGGTTTTGCCATTTCTTTTTTTTTTGTCTCCTCCCTTTTGGTTGCGCCAAAGCCATAAAAAAGCAACATACCATCGGAAAACGGGGGGAAAATGGAGTTGACTGCAGTCAACAAAAATGGACATCATTAGTTTTATTAGTCACTCATTTAATAAAAGTAGATAGAGGAAATTTTGGATGTGCTTGTGAAAAATATATTAATTTTTCTATTATTTCTGAATTGCAAAAACTAATGGATCAACCCCCAAAAAAATCTTTTACTTTTAATTAACCGAAGTTATCTATAATATAATGGCCATAAACTTGCATAGAAAAGAATTCATTCCAATTTTAATGGTTAGCCACCTTTTTTATTCCTTTTTTTCTGGAATTATAAAATTTTCTTGACCTTAGAAACAAATGAAAACTTTTGTATTTCAGTGAAAAACTCATGCTCTATTCTTTTTTTTTATACCAAAACTGTGGTTATTTTCATTTCCAATTAGTGAAAAGAACATCCAATAGATAGATTCCATAAAAACTAGAGGATATCAGAATGAGGGTGGATTTGCAATTATTTTTTTCGAGGTGTAGTGGGCGGTTCAGTTTGGGTTTCTGTTGAATGGGGTTCTGCTTTGGGCTGGGCTCTTTTGTTTAGCATTGACATGGCCACTTTGCCAGGGGCATTGCGTCTCAATGTTTGTCCTGTTTTGTGATGTTCTGCTCCTGTTTCTGTTCCTGTTACGCCTGTCGCCTGGCTCGCTTGCTCAAATGCTCGAATGCTCGACTTTCCCAATCTGAACCCGATTTCCCATAAGGCCATAATGCTCGACTGCTCGGCATTTGCAAATGGCGACTGGTTTCTACCTGGGAAAACGGACCGAGTGCGTTTCGCCACCCGGTCGTAATTGGAAAAACGTGAGCTCTCCAGGAGTCAAGTGGCGTGTAAATATGGAGTGGAATGGAGGAATAGAGGACGAGGTCCTGGCACGCGTTCTGCGCATCCTGCGGCTAAATGCGGCATTCAAATGTCGTCGTATTTATTAGCTATGTAATGTTAGGCCTGGATTATAATAAAGGCCTAGAGTGGGTGATGTTGTTCAGGTGAATTCTTTGTGGCCGGGGATTCCCGGGGATGCGGCGGCAGCTTGTTTGCCTCGCGAACATTACGCGAATGGATAATTAGTTGCCGAAAATGTGTTGCTCCGCTCGTAAATATGAGGCACACATGTCGGCCGCTGTTCTTATTGTCGCGGGCACATGTGTTTGGAAAGCAACCGCCCCTCAGCCCCGCGGAAACCCCATCCCCTCAATCATTAGAGGGCTCATTATCAGCATCCGAGTTTGCGGGTGTTTTTTGTGTCCCCGTTTCCTGGTCTAAAAAACTCGGTAAATCACCGAACCGAAAAAACAAACATTGGAACGCATACAGCAACTTTCTTTTAGCGCGTAGATCCTCGAGAGCAGGAAAGAAGAAAAACCCATCGCACTTTCTGCCTTAAGCACGCGCCTAATAAATAAAAATTATTACCTTCATAATTAGTGAAAGAACATGGCGATGGCGCCGTCGAATGCGTGAGCATAATTACCATCCAGCTTTTACGTCCGTGTCTGCACCCTCGCACAACATACACACATCCCAATTTCATCCCCAACCCCCAGCCCCATGGCATCCCATCTTAACACTCGAAAAAAACACTGAAGGAATTTTGAAAGCAAGTGGAATTATTAATATCTTTTAAAATTATTAAAAGGTTCGATCTTATACATTATCCACCCCTAAAATGGATTTAGAGTTAGTTAAAATTATCTTAGGTGCCAATTTATTTCATTTTTAGATTTTTTTGTGTTAGTTATATTAAAATTTAATATTTAAAAAATAGATATACAAATATTTAAATGAAAAACTGCTCAGCAAAAATAAAATATATATAAAGCTTTGTTATTTCACAGAACGCTTTTCGCTTTTTCAGAAATTTAACTTAAGAGCTGTGTAAATTATTCTATGTTCAATTAAACTAATAATGGTGGTTTGTGATCATCTTTTAGTTTATTATAGTAACCCAGTACCTAACGTAAAACAGTTTTAATAATATCTATTAAAGAGTTAGTGTTAGTTGCATGACTCGAACTGGTTTAATGTTTTAGGTAGTTTTAACTCTCTGGTCCTGTTCGTGCTTGATCTAATTACGAAATACTAGATATTTTTTGAAAGTGCACCCCATATCCATATCCATATGCACATCCATTGGATGCCACACACACACACTCGCACACACACATTGGGATTGTGGGGCAATGTTACCCGTGAGCGAGTGGGTAAATTAGAATCGTATATTCCGGGAGGCGACGACTGTGTTGGCGTTAATGCTCTCAATGGGCTTTCTATGTTTTATTCCCGCTTCGTGCCGATGTTTTTCATTTTGGTTTTTCTATTTTCCTATTTTTTTTTTTTTTTTTTGTTTTTGCTCTTTCCTAACCAATGCGGCGGGGACCGCCCCCGCCAAGTCGTAGACAAAGTGGCAGAAACATGCATAATTAATTTATGCCCCTCCGCGGGCGCTCCTCTTCTTCAACTCCTTTGCAGCAATTAATCGAGGAGAAGGATTCGCCGGAGGTTACACTGGCGCATCCCAAGGCGAAGGAGTGGATCGTCTCGATGGCGAAGGCTAATTACCAGGAGTTGGCCAAGATGGCCAGCGAGCACCCGGAACTGGTTAAGCTGCAGGTAAGCCAAGATTTCCTGATCTCTGATTTCTGATTTCTCTTTGAGCCTCCAGTTTTTCCTTTTTTTTCCACCCACGCTCCTCTAACAAATGCGACAAGTACAAACTATTCATAAGCATTAATTACGACAAATTAAGCAGCAACGCGTTGTTTTTGCCATGTCGAACAACACTTAAAAATGCGAGGAAAATATAATAACGACAACTGAGGGACCGGCTGAAAAGAGGCGGGTGGGGAAAGGGGGGAGGGGCGTGGCACGGACGGGAGGCGGCTGTCGCATAGCGAGCGGAAAAAGCAACAACGCCAGCCGAGGCGACAATTAATTGTGAAATATGTTTTCAGCATTTTTAGCACTTGTAGCGCATGTTAAGAAGTGGGCGTGAGCGCGACTCTCCGGTCGACAAGCATAGGCCGGACGAGTCGGCCATAGATATATAGATATAGTAGACGCAGAGATATATGGTCTGCCATTGGGCAACCACTGACGACGACTAGTGATCTCGTGGAGCAACGGGATGAGGAATGTTTTTGGAGCGACAAACAGACAGACAGACAGACAATACACGCAATTTCCATTTTTTCGCACTGCTGTTTTCCACAAACATTTGCTGCTGTTTAATTGCTAACTCCGGCATACTTGCATAATTTAAAATAGAATTATATTTTACATTAGATACACACGTTACATATAGGTTTGGGATGTTAAAAGGGTTAGAGAGTTAAAAGACAATGGGATTAAGGTATTTTTTGAAATATTGTTTGAATCTATTTTCTTTGAAGATTAATATGCTTGGTCTACTTCCAATTACTGAATGATTTCTGTGTAACTAAAAATCGAGCAACATAAACATTTGTCTGAAGACTAACACAAATTCAATATAATTTTCTTCACAATTAAATTTTATTCAGATTAACAAATGAATTAATAAAATCGTATTTTCGCGTTACTTTTACGATTAAATTCTATATAATACATTTCAATGTCACAAAATTAATGTGATGTATTGAAAAATTAATCTATTTTTTGGTAATTCCTTACTAAAAATATTCTTCTTCAAATTCCTGGCGGCTCCTACGATTTATTTATTCCCTTGAAGCTTCGCCCTAAAAGAGGTGTTTTTCAAAATTATTACCTGAACTTATTTTAGGAATTGTTAATTGTTGGTAATCAAAAATGTTTTGACACAACGTCTGAATGCATTTCCCGTAAGTTATTGCGATGGAGAAACTGTTTATTAAAGGATCATAAATAATAAAAAACAAGAGCTAGATGTTTTTTACTAAATGATTTATAGAGACTTGGGGTGTATTTGTTCTAGACAAAAAATGTGGAGCATATGCTTTTTATTTCCGTGAAGGCTTTAATATTTACATAATATTTCTTGAGCAGTAATAAATAATTAGCATTAAAAAATTATAATTCATGTGCATTATAATTAATAGTATATTTGTTTAATACTTTTACTTAATTCTTTTAAAATCTGCATGTTGAGGATGGGGTATTCCCTAGTCCATCACCCCTAGACGAGTTTTTTACACACTTATTTATGACGTGCGTGTGACCCCACTCAAATTGGGGGAAAAAGCGAGCCCCAATTCTCGAGGGTCGCCGCAAATGAGACATGGAAAAATGGCTCCGCTCGCGACATCTCGAGATTGGGATTGAGTTTTTGGGGGGGATTCGTGCGGGCTTCAGTGTGAGAACTCAATAAGATCCAACAGATTTGCTGGCCGTGTGTGTTTCGCTGGTTTTGTGCCACTGGTGGTGGTGGTGCCTCTCAATTAGAGAGCGTTTTTCGGAGTTTTGTACGGCCCCGGGTATTTATGTGGCATACATACATATATCCAAACACTGATACTGGGGCGTCGGCCCCGTTGCAAGATGATTTATGCCGTCCGCAGTGGAACATGGGCCCCAGGGTCCGGGTCTGCGGCGAAGGCGTGGTATATTATGTTCGCGAGCGGACTAATTGCCGTACAAATGCACTGTTCCCGGAAATAATGAATTCCGCACTCTGCATACGCGTATGTTCATGTTCCTTCGAATGCGCTTTGCAAATCTTGAGGGCCATAAGTGCAATCAATTAATGAGCCAGAGCTACCCGGAGGCCGTTCGTTGGATTTTGGATGATGTTGGATGAGCAACTCCGCCAACTGGCAGCTCATTTGCGGCGCTTCCAATTCCTTGAATCACTGAAATCGCAACGAGACGGAAATAGCCATAAATCAGAACGCGATTGCCACTTAACCTAATGCCTCGAGTTCCTTCGGGGGGATCTGAAAAAATATATGATACAAATGACTTCTGCTCATTTGCAGAATGTGAATGGCCGAAAAAACGGTTGCCCATTATGACATTTTAAATGTTGACACGCTTAGTTGATATTTAAAATAGTAAAAGAAATACTTTCTTATGAAGATTTCATTTACAAATGTTGAACAATGATTTTTCTAATTATTCTGGTAATATATCTCTACTAAATTAATCTCAGATACAGTCGAGTCCCGATAATTCAAAATGGCAAGGGGATCACTTTTTTTTACGAATTAGACGGGAATTCGATTTATCAAGATTTTTTTCAAGGGATTTTTTTTCAAGTTCAGTTTCATAAAAAATGATTTTTGATATACCCTTATATTCTCACCTCTTTCTAAACCTTCATAAATCAATCAACTCTTGAAAATAGGAACTGTTTTATTGATCTTTTTAAAAGAGCTTTAGAATTGTTTTAAAATTTAGAATTGACAGTTTTATTTTTCCGATTAAAAAAGGGTAAAACCATCCTAGCTGTCCAAACATTTGTTCAAAGCCAGCTTAAAAATATTCTAAGTGAAATCTGTCCGCAGCCCGAAAGTTATGCAGATGGATTCAGCTACACTTGTATGCTAACAGGATTATGTACAAAGTCCGGACTGGCATGCCGACCATTTACATATGTACCCGTATGTAAATAAACGGGCGAGAATTGTGGAGAAACTCCATATATAGAAATATTCCCCAGTCATCGGCGGCGGCAGGGTGTAAAAAAAAATATTTTTAATTTGAATAAGTAATTCGTACAACGGGGCAAAATCAAAAAAGAAACAAGTCGAAACAAATGCGAAACAAGGAAAATTCAATTTACCCGCATGTCAAACCGAATTGCCGGCTAGGTCAAACACGTTGATGGATGGATGGATGGAGTCGAGTTGGGCTGGGCCTGGCCGGAATGGATGCCGGAATGGTTGGAGGGAATCATCGGGGTCCCAAAACCCAAAACCCACCAGCAACACCAAGAGCAGACCGGCAACAACAACAACATCACGGCACCAGCAACAACATCGTCGACAAGCTTAAATTGCAAAACGGTGCATGCTCGTCTATTTGGGGCGGTCCCATCGCTCCCCACCAAAAATCGACGGACGGAGCACTGAAAACAATAGACAAAAAGGGGGTAAAGTCCAACCCACCAACAGGAACACCTGGATGGGTGCAATGAAAAAAAAATATATATATGTATACATATAACTGGGTAAAAGTACACACGGGCCCGAAGTTTTTAATTAATACAAAACTTGTAACATTTTATAAGCCGCTACTACATATTAGCAGCGAGCGGCGTTTTGAATATGCGAGTGTGCATACAAACCTACGATTCAGATACATCCACCTATGTGGCTTTTATGCTCGGACAAGGGCATTCCATCAGGCCATCATCAACCCATGCCATCCATTCCCGATCCGATCCGATCCGAAAACATTAGGCACTCTGGATTGGCTGCGGACTTGGGGAATGTGGCTGTGGATGTGGATGGCATGCCCAGGTGGACTATTTAACCGAATTCAAATGTGCATGTCCGTTTACACAGAGTCATGTCCATGACTGTGCATCTAACCCGTGCTCGTGGTGATGGTAGCAATGGTGTTGTGGTGGCAATGCCGACTCCAATGCCGCTGCCATGTTGCCAGTGCTTGATTGCTGATGTCGTATGCCAGAAATTTAATTAAACTTGGGATACAAACAACCTCAAGCGGCCGGACAAGCCCATATTTGAGTGCGAGCCACTCGTCGTTGGCCACGGCTCTCCGTGTTCCGCAATAATGTGTCTGGGTATTAAAATACATACAGCCATTTTGACTATTAATGTTTTAAAGTTTCAGAAGATAGGTTAAAATCGAAAATCCACTTCCGTAAACAAAAGTGTAAAGCATTGTTTTAACAATCTATAGTAATCTAAATTTATTGATTATTTATATTTTATGTTTTGTCTTCCTTTAACTTTTATCAACACATAATTTTGTTGTTTTAAGAATTTAGAAATGTTGTCCAGATTTTTAAAATACATTACTCCCTAATTTATTGAAAACATTTTAATGAGAACGTGAAAAAGAAATATTCCTTATTTTATACAACAGGGAAAATTAAATTAAACCATATCCGTATTTTTTCATTAAACATTTTTAGTGCTTCTACTGCTCACATTTTTATCCACAACTGACATTTTTATCCTCCATCATTAAGGCATCTTTTAATTGAATAATACCTGTGCAAATCGCATAAAGTGCCATTAAATGTCCGAGATCTAAGGAGCATCTTCAAAGTCCGTCTGGAAAGTGTCCTCACATCGTGACCATGAACTTTTCAACAGGTCGTCCGCAGAGGCAATAAAACGTCTGACACCTTTGACAGTCTCTGCGGCAAACTCAAAAACTACACACCAATAATAGTGTCTTTGTATGTCAGCGGCGTTGGTGGCGCCTTGGCCAAGTGGCATGTGATTTTCCCCCTCTGGAAGAAAGAAAGGAGGAGGAACATCAAACCGAATGGCGGCTTGTGTGAAAGATACTTTCCATGGGTGTCATTAAATCGAGGTGACAATTCAATCAACAATCCGAACGGCAAACACCGGCGAAAACGGCTCGGCGGCTGTCAAATGAGTGAAGCCTTTCCAGAAATCAAATCAAATGTGTTTACGACGTCTGCCACGTTGGTGGCTCAATTTTATGTCGCTGCGCAGCTATTAAATTTAATTAGAGCTCTGTGTCGTCGACTGCCGCCGGTGGACGACGACGAGAACGCATAAATGTCATCAAAATATTTCCCTGAACGGCTTCTTTATATTTAGTCATTCTGCAGTTTAGAGTTCATCCAGTCAGTCAGTCGAATGGGAATGGTGGAAATACTGCCAGTTGACATGCGAAAGGATTTCCCTTCTGGGAAAGAGCAGTGGCAGTGGCAGTGGCAGTCGTCGTGTCATCCGGCCATCACTCGGAAGGTGATACCCTCGGACATAAAACCCCATTTAATTGTCGTTGTCGTAAATAGTCTTTGAAGTCGCTCGCTGATTTGGGTCATGAGCTTTTGGCGCTGGATTAGTTCCCTCTGGGCTTGGATTTGATTGCAGTGATTATTTTTTAGTTGTTGGGGAAAGTACTGCAGTTATGCAAGGAAATTGCAGCACATTTAGATCACTGTAACAATTTAAATATATGCTCAAATAATAATAAAACGTACAACTCAGTCGTTAAATAAATCCGATATTACTAATCTCCTAAAAATAAAATGGTTTCATTATTTGAGGATCATAGCTTTTACTACAAAAAACAATTCTATGCGTAGAAATTAATTGAAATGATAATAACATAACTATTATTTAAAAAAACATAGATATTCTTCAAAAAATACCAACCCTTTTAAATCCCTGAAATATTTTGTATATTTTTAAAAGTCTCTTTCTCCGTTTTTACAACTTGTATACGATTATTTTCCACAATACCAATCAATCGTTCTGTGAAATATATTTGACCATGAGATAGGATACCTAAGATATCTTTAGAAAAGTATAAAAACTATCAGTACCTCTAAGCACCTCTGCAAATATTTACCCCAAGGAAAGTCCTTTAACGTCATTCCAAGCCAAGTGGCGATTGCACCCGAACCATTCAGTCGCTGGAATTCGTCTTTATTATTATCTCGCTGGCATTATTGGGTGGCGCTGTTGGCGCCAACATCTTGCACGTTCCAACGGATGTCTCCTGGGCAGAATGTGGCCAAAATCACCTCTACACGGGTCCGAACCGCCGATTGTCTCCACAATTATTGTCATTCACAATTACCGGAGGCTGCGTTCGTAATTTGTGATTGTGAGCCAAACCGAATAGCTCATACCCTTCTCCACAAAACTCTCAGCCAACTGAACCTTAATTGAATGCAGTCAGTGATCTTGCCATTAAAGATATATGGCCAGTTATGACCAATGCCGCATTTATAACTCGAAACCATTGAGAAAACGGTTATGACCATCAAGGAGTTTCGAGCTAAGAGAGACTTTAGCGTGTTTAGCTCCGTGACTGGGGACCTGGAATTCTTTCTTTATTTTTGTGCCATCCGAAATCGGCGACATGTCTCGAAAACGTGAATGCTCCGTTCGTTCGTTGGTTCGGCCCGCCGGTAAAGTGTCAGCAAAAACGAAATTGAGCTTATCTGTAAATGCATCGGCGGGAGTTCGTCCAGACTGAAGACGTCCTCTTCTGCTCGCCGGCGACTTGATGCAATCGTGCAGTCGTCAAATTAGCGACATTCGAAAAACTTCCCAGATAACTACTACGAAAGTCCCCAAAACAAAAACCACAGAATGGCAGAACCAACAAAAAAGGAAACCCAGAAAAACAGAATCTCGAACCTCGAACCTGGACCGTGCGCATTTTTTCTTTTCTGCCACAGAACCCACCAGAGATCTGTCACAGGCCTAAAAAAAAATAAAACAAAAAAAGAAGATCCCAAAAAATAAAAAAAAATAAAAACCACAAAACAAAAGCTCGGTCCACGATCATTGAGTCCGTTCTACGTGATTTATTTGCTGCCTCAATTGAATTGTTTTGGAGTGGACCCAACTTCGAATGGATCCTCGGACTGGCGACTGGGATTCTCCTCAAGAGGAGCACCTACTTTCGCATAGTCAATCAGCAATGCGATTTCTATGACTTGATTGACATTTCATGAGCCAACCAGGGACATCCATTTGCCGCAGTAGCCGCCGTCGCCGAATAAAATAAATAAAAAACAAAAAAAAACCCAAGGAGAACAATGGATGTGACAGACAAAGGATGAGGAGAGCGTCAAAGTCATTGACGATCATCCCGACTGATGATCCGCTGACAATTCCCAAAACGACAAACTCAGGCGCCATGTTAACCACCAAGAAGTCCGGCAGACAATCGCCTCGCCTGGCTGACGAAGATGGATTCCTGTGATTCCCGATTCCCGACTCCCTGATTGACTGGCTTCCGACTGACCATTGTTCCTCTGGCGATCTCAAATGATTACAATCGCTTCAAAAGGAAAAAAAACAGAGAAAAATAAATAAAACGAAGGCGATTGCGAACGCTTTGCATTTTATTAAACACGATCCTTTTGATTATTACGCCCCGTTTTGATGGCCCCGGAGTCGATCTGCGATATCGGTTTGATGGAGGTCATTGCTGCTTTATTTGGACATGCAACTTGTCACGTTTAATGGCATGGACCGGCGGAATAGCGTGTGTGCGATTATCTCTACACTCGGAAAATAAATCAAGGATGCTATCGCCGCAATCATATTATTTACCTTTTACACTTGGGAAATTTTGATTATCTAAAAATGCTTTAAACAAGTGATATGCATTGAGAAAGCACAAGACTACTACTTTTTTTAGGAGACAAGGTTAAATGTCATAAGAAGGATAGATAACAATAATAATTACATTTCAGAGAGAAGTACTCATATAAATGAAAATTGACTGGTTAGTCCATTCAAATCATAATTTGTTAAGAATCTAACCTCGAAACTTTAAATACTTTTAAGAATACTATATGGGAATTTTAGGCATTCAAATAATTTTCAAGTTCAATAAATTTCAAACAATGTTGATTACAATAATTTAAAGTATTATTTTAATAGTTGTATATAATTTACGATATTTGCTTTTGCCATTATTTGCTCTGCTTGCCACTCCTTCAGAGTTAGGATTTAGTACTCCTATTTTTATGAGTGCATCCATATCGTGGAGTGTGTGAGCGCCGGCAAAGCAATCAACGCCGATCCCAGCCAGGCTGGGATACGTATGTATATTGATTAGCTTTCGCCCTGGGAGAATCCGTGTTCCTGTCGCAGGCAGTGCCACCGTTCCATGTACTAGCGCCAGCTACCGATTTCCGATTCCCGACTCCCAAATGGCGATCCTTGGCTCAGATGCTTAACCTGGCCCATTCCCATACCGATTCCCATTCAGAATCCCAATCCAGATGGCTGTCAGCAGCAGAGGGCCCTGCAAATTTGTCAATACATTTTGCCAGCGATGCGCAGAAGGCTCGCCCGGGTCATAAATTGTGCAAATAAATATGAATAATACTGGAGAGCTGGAGTGGCTGCGATCCACAAAAAATCGCTGGAGGCCGCGAAGACCTGGTTACCCCACACATTGTTCCGTGTACACCTCACACACAAAAGGAGGTGTTGCCTGGTTGTTATGAGTTTTTAAATCCAACTAAGCCCATTCGCCAACATTTATTCGAATTTAATCGATTTTTCAAATTGACTCCGCACTCGCCGCATTCGCCGTGTAGTGTAAACCCAGTACAGAAATCGCCGACCGCCCATCGGTCCGCCCATATTGGTTTTGCTTGTTTGTTTATTTTTTTTTTTCTGTGTTACTTCTGGGAGATAAAAAATAAACAATTATTTATTGCCCCTATCCTTTCAACGGGCCGTTTTCGCAGAGGGTCTGCGTTGGGCTACTTGCGGCCAAAAAGTAATTAATTCGCTAGGCTGGAACGCGTCAAATGAATTGAAAGAGTACAAATGATTGGTAATTATTAAGGGATCGTTAAATGAAGTTATATTTCTCACATCGTAATGAGCAGGAACTGTTTAAGAGCCTCTAAAACTAGCCTTTAATTAATTGCAAATTTGTAAAGTAGTAAAGTTTGTTTTAAGTAGGGAAAAAACTTGGTCCAATGTGATTTATTTCAAAAATAAATACCTTCAAAAAATAAGTATCATCTTATTATATGAAATATTTAATTTAATTTATAAGAGTGTTCTTTTACAAAAGTTATCCTTTACCTTTATTTAACTCGTTAGAAATCAATCGATTCAGATGAAGATTTTTAGCTCAACCTGTGTAATAAAATTATATATATTTATAGCTTATCAACTGCTGTGGCTTATTTAAAGAGCTAACGTTTCCTCCTTTCAACGAATCCCTTCCAAACACAATTATACAATAGTTTAAAACAATTGAAGTAGAGCTTATTCCCAAGCTCACTCCAGAGGGTGTTAAACTAAACAGGAACTTGTGCATAATTAATGAGGGAACCCAGGCAGGTGTGCTGGATGCTGGATGCTGGATGCGTAGGACGACAACCGTTCCTGTCAAACATGATGACAAAAGATTACATTTCGCAACTTGTGGCAGTTGCTGCCGACCCAAGATTTCCGATGTTAGAATGGCAGGCAGGCAACATGCTTAAAAATTTACATAAAACTTCTGATAATAGTTTTCCCTGCGCCCTGTGGGATTGCTCTTCCCAAATGGGTTGCTGCTGCTCCTCATCCTTCTCCTGCTCCTCCTTCTGCTCCTCCAGTTCATCCTCTTTGGGTTCGCACGTTACCTAAAATCCTTGGACTGATGCTGCGATAGCGACATCATAAATTACGAAACTAAACTTTGTGCGAACGGGACGAATGCAGATGGAGCTGATGATGAGGACTGGAACTCCGGCCTAAAACTCAAGTTGGAGTTGGAGTCGGTATCAAAAAAAAAAGTAAATAAATAAAAAAAGAAAAAAAAAGGAGACATGCATTGGGTCGCGATCGCGCAGACTGAGAAACCATCTACTCCAAGGAGAGGCCTCTGCAAAAAGGCTGTGGTACATTTTTGGGCTGAGTGCAATTGCTTGTCAAACAGAAAAAGGTTACGCTGCCCAAAAAGCCAAAAAATATAAATAAAATCGAAAAGGCAAAACTCTTTGCGAACTATGCAAAGAACTCGGAGAATCGGACATCAATTAACACAAGAATAAGAAGTACTCTTTGGGGTATTTACACAGATAAAATTTTTTGTGGATTGGAAGTAATTAATGATTAAAGTTTAGAAGCAATAAACCTTTTTAAGTAACAAGGATTCGGACAATGATAAACTTGGAGATATATGGCAATTATGATAATTATTCTAAAGTATTAACTATAAACATACTCAACTAAAAATGTGGAAATTACCAAGTATGCATTTTCAAAGATTTTATTTGCTTTCCTTCAAAAACGAATTTTCTCAAGAATACAAAAATAACAAAACCTCTGTTATGAAGAAATGAAATGGATCGTATTGTGTAAATTATTATTTAACCTTTATGTTTTTTATTTAAACTTTAGACTTAAAATCATCCTCAGCTTTGTTTACCTGTTCTTAAGCTTGAACTAATAAGGACTTTAAAATGGAGTTACAAAAGTTCTCCTCATTCAGTTAATCATTAGCGCTGGCGTTAATCTCGGTTGGTTCATTTAGGCATTCGCCAATTACTCAATGGCCGCTTATCGAGAATTCAATAATTAATTAGCAAAATTAACAAACGATTACGGAGTCGTGGACGGGACCCGCTGCCAGCACGATTCGCAAAAGGAGCAAAGGAGCAGAGGAGTCTCTTGGCTGCGAATAACAAAATTCTGTTAGTCACGCATGCTAATCTTCGTGTTGTCTCAAAAAACTGGCAACCAGAAGTTGGCAGCACAAGTTGCAGCAACCTCAGCAGCAGCAGCAAAAGCAGCAGCAACCTTTAAAAATCGGCAGCGGAAACGACAAGGCCAGAAGAAGAAGAAGAAGAACAAGAAGCATAAAAATAAGAAGAAGAAGAAGAAGCCGTCGACGGTGGTGGCCGCGACTTGGTCATGAGTTTGGTGGTTCGGCGGTTCGTTGGTTCGTCGGTTCGCTGGCTTCAGTGGTTGGTCGGTGGTTTCAGTCCACTCTGGTGGCTCCTGCGTTGCCCCGCTATCGATACCGCATTGTTAAGACCCGAAACAAATGATTATTGTGGGGCCTATTTAAGGGTAATCGTGTCGTCTGGGCAGGATCCCCAAGTCTGCCGCATCTCGTGAGCCTGTGTTGGGTCCTTCGTGGCTGGATCCCCCAATTGCAACTATGCCGCATACTATATGCCTAGAATAATTAAAGACGCTGCCACGTTTTTGGGTTAATTATGCCTGCTTCTAGCCAGCCGCACACACTGAGGGAAAATCAAGATTGCCAAGGGGATTTTATCACTGAAAGGAAGAGTCTTTTGGGGCAGAAGTAAACCATCTGCAATTAACACCTTTAAACGAGGAAATTGGTAATTTAGTAATGAAGTTTGTGCACATGCATCATTTAGCTTTGGTTTTAAAATATCTGAGTTGGGAAATAAGTTAGGTAACAGTTTTACACACTATAAATTAATATTGCTAGTCAATTCTTAATAATATAGTTTTTCAGAAAATCTTAATTTATGCAGTAAAAACTTTTAATTAAAATATGTTTATTGCATTTCAAGAATTAGAGACAGATTGTTATGGTTCTTCACTAAATTTAGAACTGATTTATTATAAAATTAGCAGTGATTCTCCTTGACAGAATTGTTTTTAATTAATAACCTTTTAATCTTTTGGTAAACACACTCTTGATGACAAACGCTTTTTTCCGCTGTGCATTCCATGTTCAGTGGCTCAAATTAAATACGCCATTTAATAAATATGGTGGCCATTATCGGATAAGCTTCTGGATCTTTTACTTAAACATGTCACTTCGCATTAATCTGGACCCCAAGAAGGCCTGTGCCGTGGCGATCTGAGAACAGGTAAAGGCCGTCGGCCAAGAGCCACAAGACGGAATCCAGTCGGTCGGTGGGCCACACGCAGCGTCCCAAGTTGTGTGTTTTGTGATGTGATGTTCGCATGCGCAACGCCAGTGGCTCTTCGCTCCATCAGCCAAATGACCTGACGGACTGGCTCACCTCGAACCGAATACTAAAAACCGAAAACCAAAAACCTGGGATCTCAGATCTGGGGGGAAACCGAGGTCTGGCGGTCTGGGATCTGGGATCTGCTGGGGTCTCTCTGCCACAGAATCGAGATTATCATAAATAATGTGGAGTAACAGTTCCACGCGCTGTGACTGCGGCATCGGCCTAGGATCGCTGGCCATGCCCATTTGTTGCACGTTCCGTGCGCCGAGGTTTTATTTTTTTATTTCTGTATTTTTTTCTTCGATTTCCCAGAAAGGATGAGATGAGGTCACTATGGCCGCGCTCACTCTTAATGACGTCTAATTTGTCATCGTTGAGGAACTAATTTTTTAGCCCGCTGATATAAGCCCAATAGAGCGCTACCTGTCTTGAACACACGAACCTCGAGATTTCTGCGTAAGTTACGAAACCCTCAACTCCACTGTGGGACCCTTTGGGTTTTGGCTTTTGGCTGATGGAGACGCATGTGAGAAGCGGAATTTACATACCCATAGTTCGTGGAATAATAAGTATTTTCATTTAGTCGCTTAAAAGGAAACCCAAAACCAAAAATAAGATAAAGATAAAGCTGTTTTCGCTTAAACAATATTTTCTCTGTAAACTCAGAAAGCCCTTGGTTGAAAATTTAAAATGCGGCGTGAAATCTATCTGGTGTCTGTAATTTGACAATTTATTTTATTATGCAGTCACCGGGCCTAATTTACATTTGGGGTACGAAATAAAAACATTAACATTTTAATGCGCATTTATCTGTTGCAGATTTCTAAGAAGGTTTATGGGATATTAGGCTTTATTGTCTAAAATTGTTATGTCATTTTTAATAGCTTAACTGGAGCAGCTTGTAATAAAAAAATGTATTAGCTCTGAAGAAAATAAATCATTTAAAATAATTTACAAAACCATTTAAAACATTGCTTTCAATGCAAGGAATATTTCAATTTCAAAATGAACTTAATAGATTTTAATTATTAAGTTACTTTTTTACAGAACTTCTCTTACGATTTAAGTCAGATTTTTACCCTTTAGAATGCAGTTTTTCTTAATATATACTTTTAAAATTATGAGATTTGTAACACAACTTTCAATTATAAATGACTCTTGTTGTGTTTCCTGCACCTTACATCTTGCAAAACCCATTTATCCAATGTAATCTTTGGAGCATAAGTGCACCTCCACTTTAGAGCCCTACTATCGCCGTGTTCTCGATAGGGAAAAACAAGATAGACCCCGCCACAAATCGGCTAAATGGCCAAGTAATGGTGGCATCCAAAGGGAGGAGGAGGAGGGGGAGGAGGAGGTGCATGTTCTACCGATTAACATATCCGGCGCTTATACCTGTGTACATTTCTGCCTCTACGGATTGTACATAGCCACAAACATTCAGTTTTGTTTCATTTGTTTTCAATGTTTTTTTTATGTTGTGTTGTTTTGTGTTTTTATGTTGTTTTTGTGGCTGCCTAGCGCCATCTGATTGTCTGGCTGCATGTTCACCGGCCATATTAATAATTTTCGAGGCGTTTTTTGATTTAGGGAGCATTTAAAGCGTGAACGACTGCATCAATAATTTCGCTTGCAATTTTATTGTGCATAAATTTCATTAATTTATAATTTTGGCCGTCCGCTGGCTGCGCGGCTAACATCCGACCCGCTGATCTCGGTTCGCTGTTTGCCGCCTGGTGGTGCCTTTTTTTCTTGCTGCCTCTTCTCTTGCCGCATGGAGCATGTTGCGCCAATGTGTTGCGCGGTCCGTCGACTGGGGCATAAATTATTTTCCGTAGTTTTGGCAGGCGCCCGATGACCGCTGCGTAGATTTCGCGATTTTGCGATTGCGCATGAGGTGAGGGTTATTCATTTGCCTGCGTAGTCGACTACAGCTCCGTACTTCTCCCTCTCCTCCCTCCCTCTTCCTCATCCTCTCCTCAACCCAAACCCCATTCGCATCCCCATCTTCATCTTCGCCCCCATCTCCAGGGCCGCTCTGCTCCTCAGCGGCGCGAATCCCTGACCGCCTGTGCCGAAACATAAGCACTTGAAAAAATTTTCAAATTAAACAATACTAAAGTAGGATCAAAGGAGTACTAATTAGCAAACTATTAAATCGTAGTATTTTAAAAAAAACACAATGTGTTGTTGTTATACCTTCATAAATATTCAAAATGAAATTCTTATTATTTCATCAATTTATTGAATTCTTAATCTTAAAGCTCAATAAAAACAATATCTTCCTATTTTACAAAATCACTAACTTAAAACCTGAAAAAACCTGGAAGGTTTTCATGAAATTAATTACCTTTTTCATTAATTTTACTATTTTCCAATTCCTTGGAATCGAAAAATCATTAATTCTTCTTTCAACAAACCGTGTGGTGATCAAATAGAAATCATCCTATATTCTTTTGGAGATTCAATTGGTTAATTAATTAAGATCAACAAAGTTGTGCAGCTGAGTTAACTGCAAGTTTTTCAAAATATATTAGCTTTGTTATTTTTTAAAATAAAAGAACCCTTCGAGAATATCCTATTTTTCCAAGTGCAAGCCACATTGCCAATGAGGCTGTAGGAGTATCTGCGGTTGTTGCCGGCGTTGTCGAATGCTGGGGAGCTGGAGGCTGCTTCATTGAGGAACTCGCGATTATGCTCGAGCTTATGCTTATGCTGGTTGTTCGAGTATTTGGCCTTTGGATCAGAACGGAGCATCCTGGACTGGGCAACTGGACAACTCTGGGCAACTGGGCCCGGCATGTCGCCTGCAAATGTCTTCGGTTTCTGGCCGCGCAGTTAATTATAAACGCTTGGACATTTTCGCTTGACTTGGCTTCGCTTCGCCTCGCATCGGTTTGTTTTCATTTCCAGATGCAGATTACATTATGATTTATGCAAAATAGTAAATGCGTCTGATGGCAACATGCGCCAGCTGCCAGACACGAAATCTCTGCCCAGCCAGCCAGCCAGCCAACTAACTCCTCATTGGCCATGTTCACTCGAACAGCCATCGCGATCGACTTGCAATCGAATTGGAATAAGTTGCACAGTTGGGAAATAGAAGTCGCCAAGTTGCAGTTTGCAGAATCGAGCCAATAGGCAGAAAGGGATAGCTCCAGCGATTACCCCGGGAATGGGAGTATTTAGCGTCCCGTGATTTTATTCGAGACCATTTGAGGCCAATCGTAAAGCAGCGTCGTCGCTCCAAGTGGCCGCCAATAAATCAGGAAGGAGCGCCATGAAGCGGCGGCCTCGTAAAAGTGCTTAAATTAATCATACCGAATGTGTGTCTCGGGTTTACGATGCCCCAGGATCGACGGGGCGCCCCCGAAAGTCGCAACAGGTTGCCCCCGCTAAGCGCCATCCATCCCGATCATAGGCACCATAAAACTTCAACATTTAACTGCCCCGGATTGCTGGCATTTTGCATAACGAGACGTGCATGTCCGGTTACCAGTATCTGTATCTCCATCTCCATCTGTATCTCCATCTGTATCTGTATCTGCATCTGCATCTTCAAGTTGTATCTGCATCTCTACATCTGCATCTGGATAGCCAAATGGCAGGTCTGTCGTCGCCAAAGGAAAAATGAAATGCCTGAGAAAATGGTCAGCGCTTTATTAAATACTTACTTTTGATTTACTGGGGCTGGGCGATGGAAAATTGCGCTGGAAATTGCATTGTTATTACATGTTTGGGTCAGCGCAAATTAAATTCCATATAGAAAAGCAATCAGGCCGGCGTCGAGTGTATTTATTTTACAAAGATCGCGTACGTGACAAGAGGAGCGCTACAAGATGTTTAACAGCGAAAATGTGGTGCAAGTTTCCTGAAAGTCAAAAGGCGAAAGGGTTCTCTGTCCTGGATAGCTGGGGCTGGGGCTCTCCCGAATGCACTCAGAATCGCTATTAAATTAGTTTAGTGGCATTTAACTTAATCGCCTACAAGGGAGTTAAAATTTTCCAGTATCGAGTGTCTGCCGGTCTCTCTCTCCTCGGGTTTTTTCAGTCGCTCACAAAAATTGGGCGGACGTGATTCGATTTTAAAGAAGCTCCCTGCTCTGATGGCAACAAGTGCTTTCGTCTTAATATCTTTGAATAGGCCACTCGGCGTTGGCCCTTTTGGCCAACAGAGCCTGCATTAAGGCCTAACTGCGCACGTCATCGATCCACCGATCCGTCGGCCAAATTGAGTTGTGTATCAAAAAAAAAAAAAAAGCGACGGGTCCCCGGGGAAATGCAACTGCAACTGCATCGTGATGTCAGCCAAGTTTGCGATTTTGCTCCTGCTCGAGTTATAATACCTACTCCCGATGGCGATATTCGCGTTGCGTATGCGCCTGCTTAGTCCATATTCTTTGCATAAATCTCACCGATGTCCCCGGATGGACGGGGCTTGTAATTAAATTGCGACACGGGGCAGCTAATGGCGCCACAACATAGATTCGCAGGCGAACAAGCAACCGGCATATGCATACAGACATGCACTCGAAAAAAAATAATTTAAATATTTAGATACTTGAATAATAATCAGTATTTGGAAATAATTATTCGCGAAGAATATTCATAAAGATATTAAAAATATTAAACATGAATATAAATACAAGGGTCATAGCAAAGAATTTTCTTGCAGTAACAACTTGTTTTATTATCCTGAATAATATTTGTAAAAAATTTGGTAAAATAGTTTTATGATGGTTAATTAATCAAGCATACAAAAAAGTCTAATTGCTTTTGTTCTCAACATTGTTTCTTAACTTTTAATGTTTAGATACTAGCATTATACCGCAACATAGTGATTAGAATGATCGATTTGCACAGAATATACCTTTTTAGTTAATTAAAATTGTGTTGGGGGTTAAGTGGTTTGGTTTTCTTCAATAAGTTTTTTAGTTAGCTCAAAGTTGATTTAGGCCTCCAATTAATTTCTGAGTGCACCTCCCAAACATCGGCCAGTGGAGATGGTCATGACAAAGCGGCGGGGACACGACCTCAGCGTACAGGGCACGTTTCTCAATGAAATTCCAGACCGCTCTCGTCGAGAGCTTTCCTGTGTGTTCCAGCGTTGTCTGCCCGGTCATCAAATATCGGACTGGGAAGTCCAACTTGGAGTCAAGAGCTGAAAGCTGGTAGCAGGGAGTTGGAGTCGCAGTTGCAGAGCTGCAGAGTCAAAGAGTCGAAGATGGAGCCACAAAAAGCAGTGCGCTACTTGGGCGGCGGCGACACGAAATGAGCGCCAGCAGTAGCCACCGCGGTTAATTAATTCTGCATGAAATTTAAGGTTTTTTTTTTTTTTGCTGCCCGATTGGCTATATAGTATAGTATGGTGCATACGTATATGGCGAGTCATTGTCGCCGATCTGACGATGGTATGGTTGGGCCAGGATGTTGGCCACGTTGCTGCACGTACTGCTGTCTGTGGATCGGTGGATCGGTGGATTCTGCTTCCCAGCTCCCAGCTCCTGTCCTGTTTTGTGTCCCCCAGTGCTTGCTAATCAGCCGCACCTCATCAGTCTGGCAAATCAAGTCATTAAGTTAACCGAGTGCCAAATGGAGCAAATAATGCCGCAGCAGCCAACTCGTAGTTCGGATGCGAGTCGTCGTCTTGGGGGTTCGCAGGCCGCCGCCAGCAAAAAAATCTCTCAATTAGTCAAACAATTAAATCAGCTATCGATCCGAACTTGAACTGATTCCATACGGACATTACGTATTTAATTATGTACTTCGCTTCACAGGCTCTGCTGGTCAGAGAAAAAAATAAGATCGATTGACTTACTCGCAGCACATCTTAATTGTCCATGTTTATAGATCAGAAAAAAAAAAAAAAATATACCTAGAATGATTATTAGATTCTTAAATTCTTTGGCTTTATCTATATAATCTTTACATTTTCTTTAAACCAATTTTAATATTATTTATTAACTGTAATGCAACTTACTACTTTTATTTAATTAAAAACACTATAATATATTAATGCATTTTTCCTTTCTTTATTTTCAGTGTCCAGCAACGGTAAGTTCATGATAATTTTACACCATTTTATTAAATGTTACATACTTAACTTGTGCCAAAAATTTAACCACCATTCGAAATGCAATAATTCCATCTACCAATTTAATGCAAATGATTGCACATGCAAACCGTTTTCACGTTATAAAACAAAACAATTGACACGTTACTTTTTAACCATATTTTGATCGTCAAGGACTATAACTTTGGACAGAAATAAACCTGTTTTAATCGAAATTCATTATCTGCAGAAACTTTTGTTTTTAGCACAAGGGTGTGCTCTCATTGCCACTTAATATAGGGGTACATTTTTGCAATTATCTTTCCTTTTTCGTGTAAATGCAACATGCTTAACCCAAAGAATTTACATGCTAAATATGCATAAGTTTTTAAATATAACAGAAAAATTCAAGAGAAGTATACGAATTAAACTATTTAATTATTGCTGCAGAACATTTGGCAAACAATACTATTATTATTTCATCTAGAATAAAATCTGAACGGGGCGAGTAACAACCAAAACCATCAAGTGAATGAGCTACAACAATGTAGTCGTTTGTGTTAACATTTAGATAGTATTGTACACGCGTGCTTGATATGTTGTTAATAGGCCTTGTGTGTCGGACAATATAAATGCACGAGCTGTTAAATGTCGCCAATGGCGAGGAGGTGAACACAATAAATACATAAAAAAAAATACGGGAAAAAAACAATAATTTAGCTTAACAACTTAATAACAAAACAGCGCTCTGCTGCTGACGATCACCTGTTCGCATCGCCAGGCGACGAGGATCGTCATTTCGCGGACAGGAGCGAACCCTCATCGCCACGACTACTGTGCGAATGGTTGATAAAAAATTAAAAACCAAAAAACAAAAAAACAAAAAGAATAAAAAATAAAAGAAAAGAGAACCTAAGCCCGGTCGCAGTTATGAGTTTCCACCTGTTCGCGAATTTATTGATTGCCACATTGACAAATGAGCCACCCTGCTGTTATAAAACCAATTAAAGGAAGGGTCCAGGTTTGCATGCCTGGCTCAATGGGATATTACGAATAAATTAGGTCTGGTGAGAATTAATTGGACAGTCGAGCCACCGGACACTCGGTGTGATATATAAATCATGGCAGCTATGCGGCAGTAACAGGATTATCCAACTTCGAATTAATTTGGCTTAGCGAACCAAAGTGCGTCCGCAGTGGTCAAAATGCGTCAGAATCCTGATTACACAGAGAGAAATATTTTGAATAGGAAATTTGCGGGTTAATAGATTTATTATTGTTTTAAGGTGTCTTATATAAAAGAATATAACCATACTGCTACTACTTTGATTTCATTTATATCTTATAGCCATTTTTCGGATATTTGGCAAGGGGGTACATCATGAAGAAAATAGATCTAAAAGTCGAAACCAAACTAAGGATCTAAGGATATCTAAGGGAACTATGTCACAAGCTTTTTAAGGTTTGACAATCCAAAATCGGATATCATTAAGAGCTAGAATTAGGCAGGGGTCACATCAGTCAAATTTATTTAAAATATAAAACCACAGCCCTATAATTATCTGCCAGACTATATGTACCTTAAGTGCAAGATTTATTTTTAAATTAAATTTATCTATAAATGTATTCACAATATAACCTTACCTTTTCAAAAGTAAATATTTTATGAAACCGTAGACATATCAATAATTAAAAGGAATGGGATCCTGTGTACTGTGTACCTTATCCACTATGACCCAAGATTAGAGTCGTGTATGGTTTTAAATTGTGGCTTATTTTCGGCGAGTGTACTAATTAGAGACACTCTCGGAAAGGCCAATAAGCAGTCGCCGAGGCAAAGGCAGCAGCAGCAGCGACAATCGGCAGTCGGCAGGAAAGAGCACCTGCCAAAGCGGTCGACGCATCATTAATAATTCCGAGGGAGCGGCTAAGTCAGCCGCACGCATAATAACCACGATTAAAGCAAACAAGGCTCATTGTCGGTTAAATGACAAGTTTTGACAACTTGTGAAACGACAAGTGGTCAGCGATCGGCCCACGGACCACTGACCAGGGACCAAAAAAAAAGTAAAATGGGATCCGGGGATTCGGGTATTCAGGGGAGTGGTCGGTCGAGGGTCTCGCGAGGCAGCGACCCAGTTAAATTAATAATCCGCATAATTGGAGAACTTAACTTGCGAGCGAAAGAGAAAGGACATGGTGACGACAAAAAGAGCGTTATTTGCTTTGCGCTTAATATATCATTTAGATTGTTTGCCTCCGATAAAAACGCTGTGAAGACTTTGGCTGTCATTATAATTCTCTGTTTTATTGTATCGTGCCGGGTGATTATTGTTGTTTGCTTGTAAAGATTGTTGGCTATTCTATTCGGAATGGCGTGGCAATTAGACCTAGTTGTCGATTTGGTCAGCTCGGTATTGATTTGGTCGACCATTACTTTTTTTCCACATATGTATCATGACTGGAGTGGCATAAATAGAAAATAATTGTTTCTATTTCACAATTATGTCCCAAGAGATTGTTGGCTTGTTTCTGATCACTCTGGGAACTCGAACACCTTTTCAAAAAGATAACCTAACAAGATATCATAATTGGAGTCTTAAATAGCAAGGGTGAAATTATTTTATTTGCTGATTAAAATCAGTGAATAGGCCAAACGGTTTTGATATTATTGTTTTTTATAAGGCATTAATTCTATAAATTAACATTTAGGTTGTAGAATTAAAACAAAGAAAAACCGGGATTTGCCACAAGAAGTTTATTTTCTATTCGAAATAGTTGACAAAAAAATGATTAAATTTTCTTCAAAAATGAGTACTAAATTTATAATCTAACAATAATAAATTTGTGTTATGGGGCATTTGCCTTCTATTAAAAGCAAGCCTATAATTGATGCTAAGATCATGATATAAATTTATGTTTCTTTACAACTCAAATGCCACTTAACATACATTTTTAATTGCTATTTCCATTCTAATGCTTTCTTTTTCGGTAATTTACAACCATGTACCAACATTCGCCGATCGGAAACGCAAACAGGGCGTAAGTATGAACATGACCACTGAAATATGTAACTAACTCGGAAAAACAAACACAAATTAAACTCGCATTAATGACTTGGTCGACAGGCTAGAGGAACATGGCTTTGTTAGTCATTATTTTGGAGATTGGTGAGCTCTTGACAGACGAAAGTGGTTCCGAGTGCACCTTTAATGATAAATTAATTTGCGAGTAATCTGCAGAGCAGAGCAGTGTGTGCTGCCCACCGATCGGTGACTCTGATCCAAAAGTGCAATTACGGAAAAGAACGGGGAGTCTTAATTATAACCAGAGCAGCCATGTTAAACATGACAGTTTTCGTGTCCTGGCGATTCATCAAAATGACAGCTTCTGGGTTCTGCAGCGGTCTCGTTTTGCGGGGTCCGTCAAGCGATTCCATACCCATTCCCCATTCCCATTCCCCGTTTCCATAGCCATTCCCGATCCTCGTCTTATCAGCGCAATATCGAATTTCGATCAAAACGCCTCCGGGTGACGGCACGTCGGTAAAACACAGGCGCTCGACTTTTGGCGCTAAACGAACATCCGCACATCGGAAGCACTCTACTTGATCGCAGCTCACAGCCCGCATTCCAGTTGGACCGACCCTCATTATCATACATAGTTGGCACCATTAGGTCCTTGGCAAGGACACTCGAGAGCTGGTCTGACTAGCTGCAGTTACGTTGCAGGACATCGGCGATATCCATCTGCCAGAAAAATGAAATGAAGGGCTGTAATTGCCGTTGAAGCTGCCTGGATGTGTTATTAACTTGTTAAGCGAAAATGGCACAAGTAACATGCACTTGCCGCTCTTATCCAAATCCTGCCACAGGATCCACAGGATCCCCTTTTTTTTCCTTTTTTTTGCCTTAAATTTGTGTCTGCTTTTCTGAGTGGTTTTTGCACCTTATCTTGAGCCCTAATTTATTAATTATTTCGGTTTTTATTTTGCATGTTCAATGGATGATGGATTCAATGGGGAGCTCAGTATGTAAGTATAATTATTACATAAACCTAATCTGAGTTATTAATAAATAGGCATAAATAGTAAACAAAGTTGATTAGTCTGTTAAAAAAAAAAATAATTAGGTTTTAGTTTACCTTATAGTTAAAGTTTTAATAAGATTGATTACTCGAGATATGTTTGTGATGTTGCAAAATTCAAATATTCATGGGATACAGCATGCCTTACCTTTAGAATAATATATTGGATATCCACCACCTTAAGTTGTCTCCTAAAACACTTTGAGCGTTCAATACTTAACTATGGATTGTGTGAAATATTCGCAACATCCTTTTATGATCATGAGGCAATAACGGATCAGCAACACGGTTAAATGTCGCACGACCTAGGTATTGGAATCTCTGCTCCTGGAATTTCTGGGCCCTTGGGTTCTTCAGAGCAATGCGATGCGTTGCCACGTTGGAAGGATTCCACGATGGAGTGAAGTGGAGTGGTGGACCGGAGGATTGCAGATCCGGAGGAGAGGCAAATCGCTCTGTTTGCTTGCGGTGTGCCAATACAATGCCACAGCGGAACGAGACACAAGAATTTATGGCATTTCACTTTCAAAGACACAAAATTCCTGTCCCTTGCCACCATTAATGGAATGGACAATAAATTTAAACGTGCAGACGGACAACGTGCCATATGTAAAAAGGCTCAGACACTGTAGCGGCAACTTCCCCAAATGGCTAAAATCGCTCCACTCCGCTCCGCTTCGAATCTCCTCCGAATCTCCGAGGCTCTGAAGCACTGAAGCTCGAAGGAAACTGCGCGTGAGACGATTTGTAAGCCCGAAACCGAAACCGGTCGCTGCCTTTCAGCATCTGCCAGTTGGCCAGCTAACAAGGCGATAATCCACGGACAATGCCGGCTTCGATGCGAATCTTGGCCCTTTTATAATTAAGCGTATGGAGAGAATGATATAATCCAGTTTGGTTATAAATTCTAACTTCTATTGACTGAGGAAAAGAAGCTTTTCGTCATGGGTGACAAATGAAATAGCTAATTACATAGTTATTATCTTAAAGATTGTATTAAACCAACTACCAGTCATAATTCTTTGAATAGATAGATTCAATATTCGATTTTATGAACTTTTGTATTAACAAAACATTTCTTTAAAAAATCAGAAACGGATAAAACCAATTTATGCAAACAACAAATGAAGTACAATTCCCTTGATTGCTTTATTGTTTTTCCTGGGCTGACTTAACTTCTGCCACCATGTCGTATCTGCTGAGAATTTAATTTCCCTTATCTAATTCGCAAAGAAATGCGCTAATTGAATAGAGACGAGTCGCGGGTATCACTGTAACCAAATTATACCCACATTTCACCGCTCACCTCGCTGTTGCCGCGGATTTAGACCGCTTTTGCCTTCAGGCAGCAGCTCGCAATTCGCAACTTGCAGCTCCCTGAGCTCCGTGATCATTGGTTTGGCCCAAAGACAATGGAGGAGATTAAATGCCAGGCTGGGCAGATTAAGATGCATCGACAGCAATAACTACGTCAGCAGCAGGAGCTGAAGCTGGAGCTGAAGTTGGAGTTGGAGTTGGAGGTTCTTAAACGGGAGACACGAAACAAATTTCCCTTGAAAAGAATTACATACCGATCGCCGGATCGGCCAGACTATGGGAATTGACTGAATCTGAAGCTGAAGCTGAAGCTGGAGGTTAAAGCTGAAACTCTATTTGTTCGGAACCGATCTTGGGCCGCTTTTGTCGCCGCCGTTGTTGTCGTCGTTGGCCAGAAAGTCAGAAAAGTGACCGTCTTCATTGTCAACACATGGGAGATATTCCTACATACATATAGTACGTATATGTACGTGGGCTGCAGTGCGGCGGCAAACAATTCTATAGAAAATCAGACATGCACCGCCGATGAAAATGCACTGGTGGCGATCTGGCCGAGATCTGCCGGCGATCCTCCAGCTCCAGCTCCAGTTCCGTCCAGGCCAGACCATCCAGACCAAGCTTATCGCAGCCGGGCGAATCGTTTTGCCATACTAAATTATTATGTTAACATGAAAATAATTGAGGCAACAGGCATTCGGCGGTGGCTGGCCAATTTATTTATATCGCTAAATCTCGGATACGGCAGCTGAGTCTCGGAGCTGACTCCTCGTCCTCGTCCTTCTCCTCGGGCTTCGTCGAGTTCGGCGGTCCAGAGGCCAATTGATGGCGGAACAAATGGTTCCAGAACTGGGGCATCTGCGACGCGATTGGGACAACGACTGTTAGCCGGACTACTGTTCAGATAGCGTGTTTAAAATTAGTCCCTCAACAAATATCTGTGAATACTTAACTACAGCAGTAGAGAAAAAACAAAATTAGTTACATGATTTTATAATAATAAATTAAATTATTATGTACATATTTAAAACATGTCACAGAATTAGTCAACTCTTGGTGAAAAACAAAATATAAATTGGGAAAAGATTATGATAAACTAGTAAGTTCAAAAAGTCTAAGCAAAAATTTAAAATTATTAAATATAAAACAGCAAACATTGTTAAATGGTAATCTGTGCAATAACATTTATTTAACTAGTAATTAGAAATGTAGATTATACAAACAATTTTATTTTATTCCCTTCTTTTGATTTATTAGAAAAATATTAAAACAGAAAATTAATTTATTTTTTAAAGTATTAAACTTATGAATTATTAATACACTGTTATAAGTTTAAATCAGATTTTTGAGCAATTTTGTTAGGCAGTAAAAAACATTTCAAATACCCTGAATGATAATCATTTTATTCTGATAATAAAAGAGCATACTTTGGTATAGTCGGCTATCTTACGATTTTCAGAGTTATTAAATAATTTATTCTTATTTAACGACCGCCTTCCCGACTTTCACGCTGAGAAGACGTACTAATCCCATACTAATTCTTTTCAGACCGCTTTGCACTGGGCAGCCAAGCACGGCAACGAAGACGTGGTTAAACTAATTGCCGGCACCTATAAGGCCGATGTAAATGCCAGAACGGTAAGCGATTATCTCAGATGCAATGTGTTAACTTGAAGATTTTTAATATACCGCCATTTCCATGTGATCGCCTCCGCCAACTGTTGACGCCTTAGAACGGGGTGAGTGATATGTAAATCTATTGAGGCAATTTTAATAATATATATGAACCGACTTATTGGCTTGTCCCACCCGCGCGTAAATGCGCGTCACATGTCACCGAATCGCGGAACATAATCCTTTCCCGGGGGTTCTTTTTCGACTGAAAGTGAACCAAAAGTGGAGAGCAGGCTGTGACAAATCATGACGAGCACATCCAATTGGGCATCACCAGCCTGTCACCTCCAATTTATTTCAATCCTTTGCCTGGCGCTCATTCAAGTTTACAAAATTTTAAATTGAACGGCGCTTTGTTCCAGCGAAATTAAATTCACTCGAATGTAGTAAAGTGTCACATCCACATTTGAAACAAAGTGAATTGTCAATCACAATCCGCACGATTTGATACGCTTCTTACAAAACATGCCGCAAATGGGAAAACATGGGCTTATATGGGAAATTTAAAATAAATTACAACCCTTTTTTTTACAGATTAGAAGTATAGAAAATTAAAAAATTATTTTCCAAAAACCTTTGATGTAAAGAAAAGTTAAAAACTGCAATAGGCATGGAAAATTAAAAAAAGGATTATATAAAAAATAGTTTTGTTGGTATAGGTTACTACTTTCTTATTTTTATATGTTTTTTAATAATATATATTTGTTTTATTAGGGATACACCCCACTGCACTTGGCTACCCAATTTGGCAGAGATAATATATTTGAACTACTTTGGAATGTCTACAGTAAGTATTGATTATTTATTTATTATGTTTTTATAAATAAAATTATGTTAATCGAATATTTCTTCACTGTATTTTATTGAAGTATATTCGGACAAAAAAGGAATTTAAATAAAGAGTGCCCTTAAAAGATCTTAACATTATTGAAGAACACCTTTAACAAAAATTTGCTATATAAATTAATTAATTTTTCTTCAAATATATTTTTGTACTAAAAGAAAAAGTACAAAAGTTCAAGTTTTTTAACCCTTTTTCTGTTGCAATTTCTAGAGGCCAATCGGGACATCATGGACTGGAGTGGCAACAAGCCGCTGGACTACAGCCGCCAGCGGTCGAGTGTCTCCGCCTCGACGTGCAGCAGTGAGTATCAAAAGTATTTCGCCGGTGCGGAGGTGAACAACAACTACCACCACCTGGAACTCTTAGAGAGTAGACAGATTACCGGCGGGACACTGGGCAGTGCACTAACCCGCGGCAAGAAACGGGCTCAGAATCGGTTTGCCACCGTCAGCGGTGGTTCGAGTGGAGGCGGTGGTGGTGCCGTGGGTCGTTCCCAGTCGATGATGGTGCGCCGTGGTGCGACCAAAAAGCCACCAGGGCAATCGCTGTCGAGTCTGTTCAAGCCCAGCACCGAGGACAGTGATCTGCTGGCCTGCGAAATGGAGGGACATCCGGTTCCCTTTCGCGGTGCCACCACCAAACGCAAAGAGAGCTTTCTCCGCAAAACCTTTCGATCCACCGCGGGTGGCAGCCGACGTCCGTCCACCAAAGATGTTGTTACTAACCCACCAGAGCATGGTTAATTGGTACACTCGCTCCTTGTATAATCTTTCACCTGTACTTACCCTTTCAAAATTGTGCTAATGTATTATATATGGGTAACAAATTAAAAAAAATTATTGGTTGGGGCTTAACTAAAAATACGTTTTATACACTTTTACAGCCAAAACAATTAAATAATCACCTATCAAATATTATATAAACTCCTTGAAAAACAACACTTTACTAATTTATAAGTTTTAAAGCATGGCCTTAGCTTAATATAAGTAAACAGCCTTTTATGTACATAATTATAATCGCATGTTTATTGGAAAAGAAACTTCAATAAAATAATTGCAATATGAAACTAAATTCCGTGAAAAATAATATTCACCATCCTAAGTTCATCAAGAGAATGCGCTTCCGAAAATAATATTATTTACCTCTTTTGCAAACATTTTTGCCCATTATCAACCAACTAAATGAAATGTAGAGTATACGAACTTTAAACTGAGCTGGTAATTAATTTAAAATGGGAACCTCTATCTATTTTCAATTTTGCTGCATGCAGAGATTCAAGCGATGCGATTCAGCGGCGGACTCAACGGAACCTGGAGGCAGGTTGAGATTTAACGATCTTGAGTATTTCGAAACCATTAGTGTTGATTAAAACCCTGTTCAATTTACTTTGCTAATTTAACATTGAGTTGCAGCCTTAGCTTTAAAATGTAACTTTTCATTTTTTTTTAGCCTGTAAATATATGCTTTTTGTTCTCTGGTAGCTAAAAATCTTTATTTTAGTTTTATTTACGCAAGCATTTGAGTTGCAAAGCCCGTTTGCGTTGCTGTTGGTAAGTTTTATTTCTGTTTTTCCAATGTTTTACCTCATCGCCTGCATTACTTTGTACTTGTTTCCAAAAGTCCGCTAACTTAAGGCATTTTTTTAAGTTTATGCACGTTCATATTATATGGCCATTATTGACTATGAATTAATATTAATAAGAATTATCTTTTTTTTTGTCACTTTTACAGAAATAAAGGCTCGCAAAAAGCATGCAAGTAAGTTACAAAAACCTTAAAACCTTTTTTTATAAAACTCTACTTTTAAAATAAGGCACAGAAATTTGTAATGTTTTTTTCTGATATAAATTGAAATTCATTTTTATGAAAACATTTTTATTTAATCTACTATTAAAATCTACCATCAGGGAATCAAAAATTGTTTTCAAATCAAAATTTTCCTAATGATTATAATTCTTAAATAACAACTTATTGATTTACCCTATTAATTTTTTTTTTTTAATATAAAACTAACATACGACTTTTTGGATTTCAGTCGAAAAAGACTTGGGCTTCCTGCGGATTGGTTCGCTGAATGTCCGGGTAAAGAAGACCACCGAGGCGTTCAGCAATTTCTTGGGAGTGGGCAACGGCAGTGGGGTGGCACCGACGGGCTACGGCAGTGGTGGAGCGGCGGGAGCAGCAAGTCGCCCTCACCATCGGTCTCACCGAGCCCCTCATCAGCGTCATCATCACCACGTTGGTACGACACGGAGTCGCCATCCGAATCAGAGGGCAGCGATGAGCACACCCTACGGGACGAACGGCCTGCCGTCGAGGGCGAGTGTTCCCAATAATCGGAACATCTACGATGGAGTCCACAAATCGTGGGGATCGGCGGACAATATAACCCAGAGATCGGAGGAACTAATGCCGCCGCCAAAGACGGTGGATTATATCAGCAAGCGGAATAAGTCCTCGAAGCGGTCATCTTACGCCTCTAATAACACCGATTCGCCACGTGATTCCATCTGCTCCTCGCACTCCAGTTCGAATTTAAATGGTGGATATAGCAGTATGCCCACAACCCCGAATCAGTTGAGGGCTCCCAAGGGGATTGTTCAATCCTTTGCCGTGGATTCCGATTCGGATTCCGCTTGTGGATTTGACTCCAGTTGGTCCGTCAACTGTCGCGGATCTTCGAGCAGCAATCCATCACAATCCTAATTACCTGAATAAATGTGCTAAGCCACATGACTACTACTTATAACATTGATCACATAAAAGTATTTGTTTTCAAACTACTAACTTATATTTAAATTGAAACTTGTTTTTTATAATCCTTAATTTTGTGTTTGTAAAAATTCAATATTGAATGAACTTATTTTTTCAGTTTTGATGTCCTGTTTATTGTGCTCTATCACTGACTTACAACATAACCATTAAAAAATTTAAAGTTGATTAAAAAATAAAGATTATGCATTTATAATAACAGTATTGTTTTTGTGGCTGAAAAAATAAATTTATTTTAAAATAAGATTTTTATAACCTTCACAAATCAATAAGGTGTATTTTAAATTTTCCCGCGCACAATTTGAAATAAAAAACCCGTTAGGGTATTTCTCAAAATTTCGTCGATAGTTGTCAACAAGTATCTGGTAATATAAAAACCATCTCTTCCTCTTCATACGAGCACACGTGCGGCTTAAATTGTTTGTTGATTTTTAAAATTAAACCCAGTTAAACCCACAAAAATGGGAAAGAAGGACAAAAACAAGAAGAAGGGCAAAGGGGCCGATAAAACTGCCATGAAAACGGACAAAAAACAGGCGGCCCGACAAAAGAAAATGCTGGAAAAGCTAGGAGAAGTAATATCAAATATTCGTTATCATAACATTTTTACTAAACCGGCAATACTTTCTATAGGCCAATATAGCGGATATAATCCAACTTTTGGAGGCCAAGGAGGGAAAGATTGAAACCATCAGTGAAGCCGTTTGTCCACCGCCCACACCTCGATCCAATTTCACTTTGGTTGCCCACCCGGAAAAGGAAGAGCTCATCATGTTTGGCGGAGAACTTTACACAGGAGCCAAGACCACAGTTTATAACGATTTATTTTTTTATAACATTAAAACTGGCGAGTGGAGGCAACTGAAATCACCTTCAGGACCCACTCCAAGAAGTGGACACCAAATGGTGGCTGTGGCAAGTAATGGAGGAGAACTCTGGGTACGTAATTATTAAATTAATCTAGAAGCACTAAACACATTATATTATTTATTTTTCAGATGTTTGGAGGAGAGCATGCCAGTCCGTCCCAACTTCAGTTCCATCACTACAAGGACCTGTGGAAGTTTTCCCTGAAATCCCGCAAATGGGAAAAGTTGGTTGCCCCCAATGGACCAAGTCCCAGAAGTGGCCACCGAATGACCGTCTCCAAGAAGCGTCTGTTCATCTTTGGCGGCTTTCACGATAACAATCAATCCTATCATTACTTCAACGATCTGCACATCTTCTCGTTGGAGTCTTATCAATGGCTGAAAGCAGAGATCGGTGGAACTGTTGTACCATCACCTAGATCTGGATGCTGCATAGCAGCTTCTCCCGAGGGTAAAATCTACGTTTGGGGAGGGTATTCAAGGGCATCTATGAAAAAGGAAGCTGATCGTGGAGTAACGCACACGGATATGTTCGTTTTGAGTCAAGACAGTAAGTTAAAAATTCCAGTACCTTATTGATTATTAATTTATTTATTTAAATTTTAGAAAACGCCGGCGATGCTGACAACAAATACAAGTGGGCCCTTGTTAAGCCCGGAGGATACAAACCCAAACCACGTAGCAGTGTTGGTTGCACTGTGGCTGCAAATGGCAAGGCCTATACCTTCGGTGGCGTTATGGACGTTGATGAGGACGACGAAGACGTCCACGGACAATTTGGCGATGATCTTCTCGCATTCGATTTGACCTCTCAAACCTGGAGATTGCAGGAGACCCAAGCGAAAAGCAGCCAACCCGAGAAAAAAGAAACGGACGAGATCAAGGATGTTGAAATGTCCGCCCCAGAAAAACCTGTAACTACGACCACAGATGGCATTTTCACGGTGACCGTTGGAGGACCCAGTACCAGTACTCCTTATGTGTCCCACATACCCAGTCTTTTTCCCAAACCGAAGCCAACGAATGTACCATCTCCGCGCATGAATCCCGGGCTCTGTGTTTGCAAGGGAACACTGTACATCTTTGGTGGAATCTTCGAGGAAGACGCCAAACAGCTGACCTACAACGATTTCTACTCCCTGGACTTGCACAAGCTGGAGTGGAAGGTTATAATCCCCAATAGCTTGAAGGCCCACGAGTGGGAGGATAGCGATAGCAGCAGTTCCGACGAGGAGTGCAGCAGCGCAGACGAGGACAGCTCCAACAGCTCGGACATGGATACGGATTGATAAAATCTAAAGTTATTTCAAATGACTATATATTAAAATTTGGTTAACAATTGTAAACATATACATTAACAAAATGGAATATTTTAGAAGGCAGAGTAAGCTCAATTATCTCACAGTTCGAGAATCTCAGTAACGATACGTTGCGTATCCTTGGGGGTGTATACCCTATGGCCGACAGTTCGGGGATCGCTGTAGATCTCGTGATCATTGCCGCCCGGATCAGTTTTATCTCCGAAAAAGTGGATTTCCTTGAATTTGTAAAACGCTTCGATGTGTCGAAGGCAGTAGGTTTTATCCCAACCTTTCGGAAACACATCGAAACTTATTTGGCCACCAATGGAATAAGTAAGGTCCACGTCAGCAAACTCCTTCTTCAGGTCCTTGATCATTTGCTCCCGCACCTTGTGTTCAATGTCGTAGGCAGCGAACATATTCCGCTCCTCCCGGGTGCACTGCCTTCCAATGGGACACACGTTCATCATGCCATTCCGGAACTCAATAAAGGTTCCCCTCTTGATAGGCACATCCAGTTCGGAGAGGTAGCGCAATACAAAGTTAATGAAGCGCTTCAGGGTGTTTTCTCCTAGATGTTTGATGATGTTCTGCTTTCCCACCTCCTTGCCTTTTTCAATCTGGACCAAGCCGTTCTCCGGGAAGACAAAGTCGAACTCGTTCAGGATCTTCTGGCCATTCAGTTGCTCGAACATCTTTTCCAGATCGGATCCTCCGACGATTCCAATGGTTGCCCTGGGTTTCACCTTCGAGTAGAAGAACTCCTCGAATTCCGGGGTAACCACGGATCGGGGCATCGTCAGAGTCCCGTCCACATCAAAGAGCAGGAGAATTTCGTCACGTTTCAGCGTTGCGGTAGCCATTATACATAAGACTTGTTATTGAAACCCCAGCTATTTATTATCCAGGTATTTATGTCCACGTATTGTTTTGAGATAAAGAACCTTGTAAGCGGCAACGAGTTGGTGAGAAATACCCTAAAGCTTTCGCTGCACCGGCTAAGAACCAGTTCCGAAAACATATTGCACTCATAATTTATGGTTTAAGCTATTAATAGTGATAACAAAGCATTTCAAAAACTTTTAAAGTGGGTTTTTGTAAATTTTAAATCTTGGTGCGTTTCAAATAGTGTTATTAAATAAATAAAGCTTATTCTTCCTTAATTTATGCTTTTAACTTTAAACAGTCTATTTTCGCATGTCAACAAAACTTAAAATTATTACATTATTACATTGTGTAGTGTTATCATGTTAATGAAAATAAATTTATTTGGATTCCTAAGTATTCTAAAAGGGGTTTTTTACTTCCTTTTAATATATTCCAGTTCATCTCTCTTTATCTTGCTGTATTCCTGCAGTGTTTTGTATTTTTCGGTGTTAAGCATTGGGTCCACAATCACGGGATACAGCGTTAGGCCCACTGCGCCGAAGATGCAGGAAACAAAGCCCACGAATCTCCATCCACGTAGAACTGCCATTTAGCTGGTACAATTAATAAATTAATACAATTTCTCGGGTTGTTATTATAAAACACAACACACCTGATTGGTCGTAAGAGGCTAAAAAACGCAGTAGGAATGGTCACACCACACTGGTGTGTTTTTTGGTATGATACAGTAAAGACAAATTCGAGCAGACCGTCGTATTTTAAGTAAACGAATACTACTCCGACATCATTTCCTTCATAGTAATAAACTACTTTATTAGTACAAATGCTTAAGATCAAGTTAACATAAATTGTTGACACAAAAATGTTGCAATTGTTGAACACACTTCCTTTTTCAAATCGCAGATAACTGATTTTCACTGTACAAACCTGTTGGTATTTTTATCAACAATATTTGGTATGTTCAAAATTCTTTTTCTGGTCACACTGGCTATCTTGAGCTGGGCTTGGGTGTGGTGTATTGTTTGAGTAATTGTTTTTAATATCTGCGTTTAAGTAAAATTACTTAGGTCCCAAAAATGGCTAGGAGCCTCGTTTTTGTGGCTCTAGTCGGCGCTTTTTGTTTTACCCTCGCTAACGGTAAGTGGATAGCAGAATGCGCTTTTCTACAATTTCTAGGGCGTTGGCATGACTACCGAATATTTTCTTTAAAACTTTTTATCTTGTTGATTTTAGCCCAACATCACTACGATGAACACAAAACTAGCCATATCATTTGGTGCACCAAGAGCCAGGAGGAGCAGTACAAATGCCAGAATCTCACGGTGGCCATCGAACGCGATCGGGCTTTATTCGATGAAGTGTTCCTGAATCTCACATGCTTTAAGGCCTTCAGTGCGGATGAGTGCATCCATCACATCGATCGCGAAAAGGCCCACATTACGTCGCTAGATGCCGGAGATGTTTTCACGGCGGGGCGTTACAACTCCTTGATTCCCATCATGCAGGAAAAATTGGAAGGAGGTTTTGCGGACTATCAATCGGTGGCCGTTATTAAGAAGGGAAGCCTCCCGGATTTGACCAGCCTCCATGGCCTGAGGAATAAAAAGGTCTGCTTCCCTTGGGTGGGCAGTCTGGCAGGTTGGATAGTGCCCATACACACGGTAAGAATTTCTTTAAAAAGTCATAAATAAATATACATAAAAATTGTTTAATATATATTTTTTTTTTTTTAAATCTAATTACTTACAGCTCCAGAGAGAAGGCGGCATGGAAGTGGTCGATTGCAACAATCAGGTGAAAACAGCGGCCAACTATTTTAACAATTCGTGTGCTGGTTACTCTCTGTCCGACAAATACAATCCCATTGGCGACAACTCCGATAAGTAAGGCATAAAGTCGGCATTATAACATAAACTTTAACTAACCAGTTATATTTTCTACCATCAGACTTTGTACGCTTTGTACTGGAAAAATCCCTGGCGGACGTTGCTCGGCACAAGATCCCTATTTTGGCTACGAAGGCGCCTTCAAGTGTCTGCTAGAAAAGGGAGACGTTGCCTTCTTGCGCCACTCAACAGTAAATGAAATGCTACAGAGCACAGAATTCAGTGAGTATTCAAAGTCAGCTAACAAGAACTCATTACTGATTTATAACGATATATTTTAGAAAACTTATCACCCGACTCTTTTGAGCTACTTTGTCGCGATGGACGTCGTGTTCCTATTAACGATTATCGGCAGTGTAATTGGGGACAAGTTCCCGCTGATGCCATTGTTACCTCTTCAGCGCGCAGCTTCAATGATCGAAAGCAATATCAGCAGTTTTTGAAACGCATTGCGGAATTGTACTCCGATGGAGTCCATGATGATCAGAACAGGCAAGGTGGACAGGGATATAACAACCGCAACAATTTCAACGAACAGGGTCAAAACGGGCCCTACGATCAGTTCAACAACAATCGGTACGAGAACAATGACCCATACAGAAATCAAAATCCATACGAACAGTACCGCAGTGAACGCTTGGACAGCAGTTTTTCTGCAGATGGAAACCCGCAGGACGGCACCAACACTTCCATTCTCTATGAGAAGTTCCGCATATTCGAATCAAAACGATATGGCAAGCCAAATTTGCTGTTCCAGGTTTGTTGTTAATACCTTCTGATCTTAACTGAGAATATTTTAATTAAACTTTGCAATTGCAGGACTCGAGCCGGGCTCTTACTGTCCTTCCTGAAGATGATCAGTCCTTTACTAAGTATTTGGGTCCTGCCATCAACTTTATTTATGGAATTCGAGAGTGTCCTGTCCCAGCGATAACACTTTGTGTGACTTCAGAGAACGAACTCGAGAAGTGTATCAAGATGAGGGTGAGTTAACATGAAATGAAATTAGTAACAAAAGAAATATCCTTCACAAATCTTTTCAGACTGCCCTGAAAGCGCATCTTCTTAAACCCGAGCTCATCTGCAAAAAGATGCATTCCCACATAAACTGCATGCAGTTCATCGAAGCCGGAAAGGCTGACATCTCCGTTTTTGATGCCGGGGATGTTTACACTGGCGGTCTGAACTACGACCTGGTTCCCTTCATGTCGGAGGTGTACAATCTGGGCGAGCCGGAGTATTATGTTGTGGCTGTGGCCAAGGAGGAGGATCCTGACACAGAACTGACCTACCTGAAGGGAAAGAATACCTGTCACACGGGCATTAACACCGCTGCTGGTTGGACTTATCCAATGGCCCATTTCATCGCCAACGGCTGGATTCGCCCGTACGGATGCGATTCGATTCGAGCTGCCGCTGAGTACTTCACCAAGTCTTGTGTTCCCGGAGCAATTAGCAGTGAATACAACACGGGAGTGCCCTACGACAGTATGTGCGATCTGTGCCATGGAACCAGCTACAGATACTGTCGTCGTGATGCTTCGGAGGATTACTACGGTCATACGGGTGCATTCCGCTGTTTGGTGGAAGGCGGCGGTCATGTGGCCTTCATGAAGCACACCACCGTAATGGAGAGCACTGGCGGCAAGCGCAAGGAGTGGTGGGCACGTAATGCTCTCAACGATGACTTTGAACTGCTGTGCACGGATGGCACCCGTGCCGAAATTCAGGACTACAAGCGCTGCAATCTGGGCAAGGTGAAGGCCAATGCGGTCGTCACCCGCGGAGGAGTCAACTACAACGAGACGCAGATCAATGCCTACATTAACCTGCTGACCTACGCCCAACAACTTTATGGACGAAAGGAAGTGGACGCTTTTAGTTTCAGCATGTTTTCCTCGCCGATTGGACACTACGACCTGATCTTCCAGGATGCCACGCGCCAGTTGCAAGTCATTCCGCCAAACAAGCGACGATATGACTCCTATTTGGGCAGTGATTTTATGCGTGCCCGTCGCATCACTGATTGCTATGCCGGTGCCTCCCAGGTGGCATTATCTTTAGGACTACTCCTCGTGTCCTCGTTAGTTGCAATGCTCTAATACTATAGACTCTCTAATAATTCAGAATTGTACAAGAATCTCTAGCACAAAGGGAAACATATCAACGTTTTACATTCCAATTATTTGTAAGTATAAGAGAGAAATTATTTCAGTCCGTAAAAATCACATTACTACAAACCGAATCATATTTAAAGAAGGCTATAATTTTATTTATATAGCTCCTGTGCCTTAATATAGTATTTGTTTGTGTACATACCAACTAAGTCCGTCCAAAAAAAAGTGTACCTAGAATGTGTAAGCTGACTCTTTTTACAAAGCTTATATAAGTATACAAATAAAATAACGAAAAGAATAACCACCAGCTTCTTATGTGAAGTTATTAAGGTTTTATAATCTCCACCCAACTATACCCGCTTAATTTAAACAAAGTGTCAATAGTGACGTCATTATCATGTGCCTAAACTTAAATAGTTGGCAACGCGGCAGTTGCAGTCAAACTTTGGCGCCAAAAGTGGTTCTCTTTCTTTGAGAAAAAACTACATTTTTTATAGGATAAAGTGGGATTTAAATGAAAGAACAATTTCTTTCCCACTTTTTTAAAATCGTTTTGTTCCTTGTAAGCTTGTACAACAGTTAGAATACGTTTGAAAACAATTAAAATTTATACCAAGTGTGACCGTAGATCTGAAATGCAATATTTGGGTGTAGCGCTAATTACACTTGACGGTCACACCCGCCTGCAAATTCCACACATCTGTGAATTTCGTAAATTTCGAAAGCTGCTCCGGAAAACCGGACGGAACCTTTCACCTTGTTTTAGGACCAGTTGCTCCACCTTTAAATCGCAAGATGTCTATTAATCTGCGCACCGTCTACGCATTCGCAAGGGAAATGTACCCGAAAACCTCGAAGGAGACCATTCAATACGGAACAGCTGGCTTTCGCGGCAAGTAAGTTGTCTTAATTAACGATCTTCGGGTTAATCATTATTGTGTTAACACCCACACGTTGCATACGTTGGCCGTGTTTGATTAGCAAATGGTGCTTGTTTGTTTTAAGATAAGTGCGGCGATTGCATGACCTGTATTGTTGGTGGAATTTGGGTTTATTTTTAGATATTGTTCACCTTTTATCAATGGACATGCCCTTCTTCCCCCTATGTATGTACTTACTTATGTAGGGGCGTGCATGTGCATGGGCGCATACATATGTAGACACAGTCGGGGTATGTAGACACAGTCGGGTGTAGACACAGTTGTGCTGCAACTGCAAGTTGCAAAAGTGCACTATTTATTCAAACCTCTGCTTCTGAAGCTTGTAGTTTTTTTAACGGTTTTTTAATACTTAAAAAACTTTCGAATAACTACAATAATGCTTTATTTTTCCTGAATTTCTATTAATTTGGGCATCATTGTATTTTGTGTTTACTAACTAATAAAGATAAGGCGATGAAATAGATAATTACAATGATAACATTTGGATTCGTCACGTCTTTTAAGACTTTTAACCCTCCCAATTAATAACCGATGTATATATGTACACATTTTATAAATCTAAAAAGATTCCGAAATAAGAGTTGTTTCCCGAATTCACCTAAAGTATCCAAAATAATCTTTTTCAATCCTAAGCTATACAGTTTTATCAAATACTGAAAACACGAAACATCTAAAACAATGACTAGCATAATTTAAAGTTCTTTAAAAGCAATGAATATAAATTGTTCACCAAACAGTAATAACCTTTCATTTATTTCAGAGCCGAGTTCCTGGACAGCGTGATGTTCCGCATGGGAGTTCTTGCCACCTTGCGATCCCGGTTTCGTGGAGGTTCCGTTATTGGTGTGATGATAACGGCATCGCACAATCCGGAGCCGGACAACGGAGTAAAGCTCGTCGACCCCAAGGGCGAGATGTTGGAGACCAGCTGGGAGGCGATAGCCACCGATCTGGTCAATGTCAGCGACCAGGAACTGGAGCAGCATGTAGCCAAGATTATCAAGGACAACAACATCGATGTCACGACAAGTTCACAGGTGTTTGTGGGCATGGACAACCGGTACCACAGTCCGAGATTACTTAAAGCGGTGGCCGATGGCGTGATTGCCCTGAAGGGTAATGTCAAGGAGTACGGCATTGTGACCACGCCTATGTTGCACTACTTTGTGGTGGCGGCGAATACGAAGGAAGTTTATGGCAAACCCACCGAGGAGGGGTACTACGAGAAACTTATCAAGGCCTTCGAGCTCCTGCGAAACGGACGCCTGGAGAACGGGAACTATAAAAACAAAATCATTTACGATGGTGCTAATGGAGTGGGTGCCCGCAAAATGCTGCAGTTTATCAAGCGAATGAAGGGTTCCTTGGACGTGACGGTCATTAACCAAGGCATTGGCGAGGGCAAGATCAACGAGGACTGCGGCGCAGACTACGTGAAGGTCCAACAGAGGCCGCCGAAATCCATGCCCATTGTGGAGCCATTTACGAGATGTGTTAGCGTGGATGGAGATGCCGATCGAGTAGTTTACTTCTTTAGCGACGACAAGGGCGAGTTCCACCTGTTGGATGGCGATCGCATAGCCACTTTGGTCGCCGGATACCTCATGGAACTGGTCACTAAAGCCGAAATAAGTTTGAGGCTAGGTTTGGTGCAGACAGCATACGCTAATGGTGCATCCACGGACTATATAGTCAACGAGTTAAAGTTCCCCGTTTCCTGTGTCCCCACGGGTGTGAAGCACCTGCACCACAAGGCTTTAGAGTACGACATCGGCGTGTACTTCGAGGCAAATGGCCATGGCACTATTGTGTTCAGTGACAATGCAAAGGCCACCATTGCCCAGGCTGCCGAAACGAAGGAGAGTGCGAAGACTTTGCTGCTTCTTATCGATCTTATCAACGAAACCGTCGGAGATGCGATTTCGGATATGCTAGTCGTGGAAACTATCCTCAACCACAAGGGCTGGGATGTGCAGGACTGGATCTCATCGTATAATGACCTGCCCAACCGCCAGCTGAAGGTTAAGGTGCAGGATCGCAATGTAATCGAGACAACGGATGCGGAACGAGTGTGTGTGAAGCCGGAGGGTCTCCAAACGGAAATCAACAAGGTGGTGGCCAACTATAAAAGGGGTCGCTCCTTTGTACGTCCATCCGGAACTGAGGATGTAGTGCGAGTTTATGCCGAAGCGGCCACCAAAGAGGTAATTCTTGGCAACCCCGTAAATATAATTATAATAACATCTAATTTCTCCGCAGGACACCGAAAATCTTGCCTACGAAGTGGGACTTTTGGTGCAAAAACTTGCCGGGGGCGTTGGCCCGGAATTGACGAAACCCAATAGTGCCCATCTTTAAATAAAAAACAAACCAACCTCAAACGATCATCGACACAGGTCCTAGCTTGAGCAATAAATCTCTTAACGTTAAGGTGCTCAATAACTTAAAAGTCCTAACTCTCAAACGCATTTATACTGTAACTGTTCATTGTCCTGTATGTTCTAAAGATTGAGATGTTTTTTTACCACTAAATATAAAGTTATATTTATTTGTACTTTGTGGAAGTTATTGTGAGTGTTTATGCATGATTGAAAAGCTTTAAGAATATGCATTCGCTCCGTTAAATTTATTTGTTGAGCTTCTAGTGGTAACTATTGAAATTAAAAATAATAACGCTGATGATAGAGATTAAAGACCTCAATAAATTTTGTATGGCCATTTTCTATAAAATAAATTATTTTCAAATTCATTTCTTGGTTTTTTTTTTTTGGAGGGAAAGTTAATTTTATGAAAATATGTAAAACCGTTATTTTTATTTTTTAATGTTGAGAAGATAAAACTTAAATTTTAAATCATTACGTTATAGTAAACGTAATCGTACGACGTAAATCTTAAGTCTGAGAAAAGCCGATAATTCCATCTCTATTCGATTTTGTAATCGATAATAGTATCGCTTTCAATCCAGCTCTAATTTGATTGCCGTGCTGTCACTTTGGCTGATGCAATTGCAGTTTTTTTCGTTAAAACCAAATTAATTTCCAGTCAACTAGTATATAAAAAGCATAAACAGAATGGACGCGGAAGACGTAAGTTAGAAATACAACTGGGTGAATGTTTTAAAGTTATTAAATGAAGGCTTATAAGTAAGCATATGTGCGTACATGTGCGCCCTTGTGGGTGTGTTTGTATGTGTATTTAAATATTTGTGTACGGGGATAGTGCGAACAATGAGGTTATGTTTTTCCGATCCGGATTTAATTATACCGAGTTTTCAATGAATTTCGCAGGGTTTCGATCCCACTTTGTTAAAAAAGAAGAAGAAGAAGAAGACCACCTTCGACCTGGACGCAGCATTGGGCCTGGAGGACGACAGCAAGAAGGAGGATCCACAGGACGAGGCGTCAGCTGAGGGTGGAGCCGCTGCCGAGGAAGACAATCTCGACTTGGAAAGCTTCGGCAAGAAGAAAAAAAGAAGAAGAAGCCCTTCAACATGGACGAAATTGAGGCGGCAATTCCAAGTTTTGGTGGCGATGATGCTGCCGCCACTGAGGAGCCCGAGGAGGAGGAGATCAATTTGGACATGGACTTCTCGATGGCCAAAAAGAAGAAGAAGAGCAAGAAGAAGGACTTGGACGAGCTGTTTGCTGAGAAACTGGATGACGACAAGAGCGAGGACAAAGAAAATGGTACGGTAATGACTAATGGGTTGGGTCTTTTAATTTTATTGTTTTATTAAAAACAATTTAATTAACTTAAATTTTTCATTCAAAAGCACAGATTTAAAAAAATTAAAGCAAAGTGAACAAATAGCTTATACTGCAAAAGCAAAAAAAGAAAGTGCATTCCAGATAACACGTTTGATAAATTTAACTGTGAAATTAGCTACATTTAACCAGTTTCGATTTCACAACAATACTTATAAATGTGTTAAGACAAAAACATGATTTCCGTGCAACTTTTTATAGAAACTTATATTCACCTAAACGAACCTTTCCTCTTTTCTAATTCTTTTTAATGACTTATATTATTTTAGTCGAGGACAACAGTTCTACCTGGTTTGGATCTGATCGTGATTACACATACGACGAGTTGCTGAAGCGGGTCTTCGAAATTATTCTCGACAAGAATCCGGACATGGCCGCCGGTCGCAAGCCAAAGTTCGTTATGCGTCCGCCACAAGTGCTGCGAGTGGGAACCAAAAAGACCTCCTTTGCCAACTTCATGGACATCGCGAAAACGTTGCATCGCCTGCCCAAGCATCTGCTCGACTTCCTACTGGCCGAGTTGGGTACCAGTGGCTCCATGGACGGCAACCAGCAGCTGATCATCAAGGGCCGTTTCCAGCCAAAACAGATCGAGAACGTGTTGCGTCGCTACATCAAGGAGTACGTCACCTGTCACACCTGCCGCTCCCCGGAAACGATATTGCAAAAGGACACCCGCCTGTTCTTCCTGCAGTGCGAATCCTGTGGATCCCGCTGCTCGGTGGCCAGCATCAAGTCAGGTTTCCAGGCTGTCACCGGCAAGCGTGCCGCCATTCGAGCAAAAACAACCTAAATTCTCTTTATTTAAAATTTGATTTTTTATTACCAGTAAAATTTCAATACAAAAAGTAACCAATACTATTTTTTTGTTTTACTCTGAGTTGATTTGTAGTTCTTGTGCCAGTTGACTAGGTGATCTGCAAAGCCAATTTCAATTTTTCGTGATTTACCGCTGTCAATCATAAAAGAAAAGGAATCTACGCCCATTTTTCCTCTGTAGATATTCGGTCGTCCACACAAAATCAAGCTTTTGCCCCTTGTTATGGGCGAAGGATCGATATTTTCCCTGGAGCTCTTTAAGAGGCGCATCAGTCTTTCGGCCGTGGCTTTATAAGATTCTGTTAAAAGCAGCGAACTGGCTTCGTTGTACAGCGAGGATATCAGTGGTACAATTTTAGGTTTTTTAGAAATGCATGCCTCCATAGATCCGGTGCTATCATCAATTATGTATTTATTGAAGAAATTGTTGTGTGTTCCAATTCCAGTGACAAACCCATAAACAATACAGGTGCGAAAGTATATCGGGTTTTCATTGTTAGTATCACATATTAAAAAAACATTTTCCCTGTCGGGATCTGGAGTTACTTGTTGAAGATGCCATAAAGTTAGGGGTACGTTCTCATGAACCTTTGGACCAGACTTATCGGAATAGAGAGTGTTTTGATTTGGCTGAGCTTTGCGAATGATGAAATTATCCAACTTGTCTTCAAGATCCTCAAAACTGGCGTTCGAAGCCATTTTCCTTAATTAGTTAGCGGCAATTTCAAAATGACCGTATGGTTACAATGCATTTTACATCAGCTCCTGACAAACAGTTGTGCACATGGGCGGGCCCAGATTTATTTCTGGGTTTTAGGGGAATAACTTTAAAATACTATTTTCTTTTCAAATATATTGCTTTGTAATAAAAGCAAATATTATCAGATGATTTGGTTATTTTGATAATTCAAAACATGACAGCTCTCTCAATACGCTATCTTGGCGGTCATATGCTGATTATCGATATAACCCTCATGGGTATGGGATGTTCAGGGGTCGTATCGAGTATATTAGCTAGATGTTCTTTTAAAATGTTCTACAATATTTATAATAACTAAAAACTTTAAGTTTTAAGATTTTAAAAACTTATTTATTTTTATCATAATAATTTAAGTTGATCTATTTTAAAATGAACTTCTAATACAAATTGATTGACAGTTATTAAATTTTTTGTATTCTATTTTTGTATTTCTGTTTGAAATATACATTTTGTATTCATTACAAACATTTGTTATTAATATAACTTTTATTTATTTTATAAAATTATATATTTTTAGATGTACTTTTAATAAATCTTTCATACTCCATAAAATCAATTGTTCTTTCACCCCTTTTGACACCCAACAGAATTATTTCCTACGCCCATGTTTGTAAGTAATAATTATGTTAACTGAAAAAAAAAAAAACGTCATCAGGTCATAAAAAGTGTTTGAAAATATAGAGATAAATGAAAAAATTCAAATATATATATGATTAAGATGTGTATTTCACCACCCCAAGTAATGCACTCGCATAAAAAGTCAGGTTGGCAGTTCTTTCATTCTCTTAGCAAGTGGGCAGCCCTTTGTGTAGCTTGTGAAATTAAGAAAAGGAAGTACACTTTGTGCAAAACTAGCCGAGGAAATCGCATAATCTGGTGATCTTGGAATGTCTGGTGGTCCATCCATAACGCTGAAGAGCCAACCCATCGATGGTAACAATACGGGGAACGCTGCGGCGCAGCAGCAGCAGCAAAGTGCGAATGGCGCAGCATCTTCGGGTGCATCTGGATCCGCTGGCTCCACGGTGCAGGCCCAAAATCCAGGAAACGGCGGAGCAGTAGGCGGCGGAAATGCTCCTGTTGAGGGAACCAGGCAGAATAGCCTGCAGAGGATCCAGCAGCGAAAGCAGAAGGTCTTCAACCTCCCCGCCCCCCAGAAACTGGCCAAACTCTCGATGTACTCCGCCTGCCAGTCGGATGGATGCCGCTGCACGGGATGGAAAACTCCGCAGGAGAACCGCCATCGAGATGTGGAGTCCTCCTATTGCCCGGAGTTTAACGAGGAATGTCGAAATGCCAACTGTAGGCACTCATTGCGTCAGCACATCGCCCATCTGGACAATATTTCTAGCTCCAGCATGGACGAGCTGTTGGGCGCCATCATAGACATGGAGAACCTGTTCATGTCCATGCAGCGCGTCGAAGACGAGGACACCAAGAAGGTATACCTGTATCTCTTCCGTTTGCTTCGCCAGTGTGTACTCACGCGCCAGCAGGCAGTGATCCGTGGTCCCCTGGGAGATCCTCCATTTGAGTCACCGTGCATCACCAAGGCGGTGCTATCGCTGGTCTTTTACAAGTACAACCACCTTAACCCGACTGAACTCCAAACCATGACCGAGGTGGCCAAGACGTTCCTGAACTTTCTGAATCACTACAACTTTGAATCACCATCGACTAGAAGGGGAGATCTCACCCACGAGGATGCCTCGAACTACAAGATCAACTACACGCGTTGGTTGGTCTTTTGCCACGTACCCGCCTTCTGCAACTCCCTGCGCCAATTTGAAACGTCCCTGGTATTTGGACGAACGCTTCTGCGTACTGTGTTCCAGTACATGTCCCAGCAGCTCAAGAAGAAGTGCATCTCGGAGCGAGATCGCTTTCCCGAGGACAAGCGCTCAATCATCACGCAAATGCCCAAGTTTTTGGAGGCCCTTCGCGCCGAATTGCTGAAGGATGACTCCCCATATGGGATCCCAACTACAGGCCACCCAATTCGTTTGTCATTCAGCAGAGAAAGCGACATCAGGAGGTGACGCCCGCTGCTCCAAGTGCTGGCTTGGCAACAATCGGAGCTGGAAAGCGAGCCAGTGTGGGCGAACCGCTGCACAAGAGAATCAAAAAAGAGACCACCACCACCACAGATCGCTGCAGCAGGTTTGTCATCACCATCTTTATAAAATATTTTTACTTATAGTTATTTAACAGCGAAAGCTTGGACGACCTTCCCACGGATGTGGTGATGCGCGCCATGAAATCGGTGTCGGAGTCGAAGACCACCAACAAGGCCGAGATTCTCTTCCCCGTAAATGTTTCCCGCGATGAGAATGTCAAGGCGGAGGAGCAGAAGCGGGCCATCGAGTTCCATGTGGTGGGGAACTCACTGACCAAGCCGGTGGACAAGCAGACGGTTCTGTGGCTGCTGGGCCTGCAGCTTGTATTTGCCTATCAGCTGCCCGAGATGCCCCGCGAGTACATCAGTCAGTTGGTCTTCGATACAAAGCACAAAACTCTTGCGCTCATCAAGGAGAACCAGCCCATCGGTGGCATATGCTTTCGCCCGTTCCCTTCGCAGGGCTTCACCGAAATCGTTTTCTGTGCGGTCACTATGTCGGAACAAGTTAAGGGCTATGGCACCCACTTGATGAATCACCTGAAAGACTACAGTATCCAGAGGGGCATCAAACACCTGCTCACTTTTGCCGATTGCGATGCCATCGGGTATTTCAAGAAGCAGGGTTTTTCCAAGGACATCAAGTTGGCGCGACCCGTTTATGCGGGCTACATCAAGGAGTACGATAGCGCCACCTTGATGCACTGCGAGCTGCATCCGAGTATTGTAAACACGCAATTCATTGCCGGTTAGTTGATTACACATATAGGGAGTATCGTGGACCTATTTTACTCTGGTTTATTCATTCCAGTTATTCGTAATCAGAGCGAGATTCTGAAGGAGCTAATTGCACAACGGCACAATGAGGTGCAAAAAGTAAGACCCGGTTTGAACTGCTTCAAGGAGGGTGTACCCACCATACCCGTGGAGTCGATTCCCGGTCTGCGGGAGATTGGTTGGAAGCCGCAAATGCGTCCAGCCAGGTCTTCGAGACCCCTGGAAGAGTCCTCCGACCCGGATAAGCTGGCCACGTCCTTTGCATCCGTGCTGCAGTCCGTGCGCCAGCACAACACCGCCTGGCCCTTCCAGCGTCCGGTGAATGCGGCCGAAGTTCCGGACTACTACGATCATATCAAGTATCCCATGGACCTGAAAACGATGGGGGAACGCTTGAAGAAGGGATACTACCAAACACGCCGCCTGTTCATGGCGGACATGGCCCGCATATTTTCCAACTGTCGTTTCTATAACTCCCCAGATACCGAGTATTATCGGTGTGCCAACTCCTTGGAGCGTTATTTCCAGACCAAAATGCGTGAATTGGGCCTTTGGGACAAATGATGCAGTGACTCTGAGGAAACTTGCATAAATACGAATATTTAATCTACACTAACGGAGAACGTTATTTCTCTTATTTATTTTAGATTTTTCTGCGGCAAAAGACAAAAGCGGATAATTACTTGTAAACAAAATTGATATATGGATTAAGCTATTTCTGGAAAGTATTAATGAAGCGCCCTGTCTTAATCGTTTAGTCGGGATAAAAAAGCTGACTTAAGGAAAAAATAAAACAGAACTTTCATCTAATTATTGCCAGAAGAATCATTTTTATAGGAAAACATATATTTAACAGACCCTCCAAAAACAAAAACCGAAGTTCGCTTAATGTTTTGTAACCTCTACATTTTGTCTTAACTTTTTATTTCACTTTTGATTTCCTACATTTATTGTTAGCATGCTTTTTAAAGTTGGGATTTCCCTTTGTTTCGGTTTGGTTTAGTAAACATTTAATAATGTCTGTTAGAAAATTAAACTGTTTTTAATATAGGGGCGGGAGTTGAATCGAATTTCCTAGGACATTGTACAAAGGCTCTTGTATACGCTTTTCTTTCTAGATTGCGTCGGGAATTTCGAAGGCTCTCGCGAGTATGCCAATGGTATAATGAAAATGTTAACTTACTGTTGAATTCAATTATCTTTTATTACATGGTATTAAGTTTTAATTTCAATACGTGGTAGTCTTTACAATTTAGCCATTACTTGCGAAACGTGTTTTTCAGTGTTGAACTTGGTAATTTCGTATTTATATACATACATACATATGTAGAGCTAATCAGGGTGAGCATATATGGAGATATACATATTACATACAATTAGATACATAATTAATGATTACATAATATTGAAATGTGTGGTGACTCCTCCCCTTCCGCTTCAGAAAGTGCCTGTTAACTACTGTTCTCCGATAACCAAACCGGACTCTATTCGGCACTTGGCGGCGGTTTGTGCTGAATTCAATACAAATATATATCTGGATACAAGGATAACAAACAAATATCTAAAGGACTTCAGCTGGAAACATATGCATGCACACACGTAATTTTACTCGGTTTCAAGGCCTCGATTTCAACCGGAGCAGCCAGTAATCACACAATCTTAACATTTACATCGAGAAAATCGTATCGTTTCAAATCGTAAGTATACATTTCATTGCAGGCGTGGCGGAAAAACGTGCACTTTTGCAGCCCAACCGAGATCAGAAAATAATAAACTATAGAAAACTTTACTTTGGACTTTTTCTGGCTGACTTTAAAATAATGATCAATTTGCTACTGGTTATTTTTTCACATTTTCATTTGGAGACTCTCTTCACTCTTCAGCTGGGCTGGATTGACTTTTTACAATTGTGCTTTTCCAACAAGCATAGCTGCCGATTTTATTTTCATGTTCATATTTAAAATGCTCTTAAACAATATTTTTAAATGCTAGTAAAACGATTCGAGTGTTGGTCGATGTTTTACGCCCACAAGAAATACAGTATTACAATTTTGTTTTTTTCTTTCATTCAAATAAAAACGTGTTAATTAGCTTTTATTTTAGTTTTGGGAATTCCATGGATTTAATTGTTTTGCTCCATTAATTTCATTATTGTTATCGACTCCTCCGCTTATTCTCCGTGTTTCTGGTAAGTTTTTTGTTGTTTTGTTTTTTGTAGCTTTTCATATACTTATGCTTACTATGTTCTTCACATCTATTACTAAATATATGTATGTATGCGCAGGCGAGCCATTATCTCCTCGTTATCAATACCGTGTTCTCTGCTCAGCGAAAGGCGTTGGAACCAGCCATTTACACAAAACCTAACAGATGGCCGGTTCACGTTCACATTCACAGTCGCTAGTCGCTAGTCGTAAATCGCTCTAATCTTCGCCAAGCACACGGTGGTGGGCGGGCAGCAGAGTGCGCCCCAGGACGTCGTGAGAATTGTAACACTAAGTTTAATTATACAAATATATTATGCCGTTAGATCCATAACTCGAAATTCCTGATAATAAGAGCCTGTGTGTCGTCGATCGTTCGGTCGGTCGGTTGATTGGGTTGCTTCGAATAATTAGCTTTGCAAAGAATAGGATATTTTTACTTTCTTCTTAATTCGTTTCTATCAATTTTGTTGTTGTTTTATTTAAAGTGGTTTTCCACTGGCTGGGCGACATCATTATTGAGCTGAAAAGATAAACACGGTTTGTTAAAACGTTTCAAAATTATAACAGCTGGTTGAATAATACTCACAAACTGCCGCCACCTGTTGCGTCTGCTCTGGCAAGAGGGACGTCGACTTTGTCGTCGTAGTTGTGGCGTTCGGTGCATTTGATTCCGTGGCATTGGCTCCCGATCCCACATTGTTGGCCGCCTTCAGTGCTGCGGCGGTGTTGCCGTTGGTGATGTTTGGCATGCCGTTGCCGCCACGATTGCCGCCGCCGTTGTTGCGATTGTTGCTCCTGTTGCGGAAGTTGCCACCGCCTCCCATGCGATAGTTGTTGCGGTTGTAGCCGGGCGCGCCTCCGTATCCAGAGTTCATGCCGCCGTTGCCCGCTCCGCCCATGTTGCCGTTGTTGTTGTAGTAATGGTTGCGTCCTCGGTAGCTGTTGAAATTAATATTCCCCCTGTTATAAGTCGCTAATACAGATGATTTATTGCTTAACTCACCTTCCACGACGGGTGGAGGAAACTCCAAAGGTCTCCGTGTTTAACTTGCGCTCCTGGCGCCAATCATTCTTCTTGTTCTTGCTGCGATCTTGAGCAGCCTCGCAAGAGATGCTGTCGAAGAACGATTTGGTCTTGTCGTAGCACACAGCAACGTCATCCTCCTCGGGCTCGTGCTCACCAGCGCCGGTCTCATTACCGGAGTCATCCTTCTTGTCGGTCTCTCCGTTCAACTGTGAATATATATTCAAAAGGTAAGTAAGATTTAAGATTTGACTAACCTTATATGGTAATCAATACTGGTTGAATTATACAATTTAATAATAAATAATATTTTTTTATATTTTTTTAATATGTTTAAGTCTAATTTGTGTTAAAAAATAAAAACTGTGTTCCACTTACTGTATGAGCATCTTCAACCTTCTCACCCACCTGCTCATTGGTTGCAGTTGCAGTGGTTGCCGTGGAGTTGGTGGTTGGTTTTGTGGCGGCATCCTCGCCCACCTTGAGCTTGGCCAGCTGGGAACGCAATTCCTCGAACTTGTTGTTGGCTTGTTCGAAATCAAAGTCGCCCTCGAACTTGATCTTGTTACGAGGCTTGTTCTGGTTGGCCGACTGCGGACGATAGCCCTGAAATTATCAAAAACACAATATAGACTTTAAAATAAATTAAACATTAGAAGGTATACCTGATTGGGACGCATGGGGCCTCGAGATCCCATTCCACGGTTACGGATCATAATGTTGTTCGAGTTCTGGCCACCGCGGTGCATGTTCCAAGCTGGATTGTTGCCACCTCCATTTCCGCCGCCTCCGCCACCGCCGCCGTTTCCTCCTCGCTGCTGCTGCTGCTGTTGCATGCCATTACCGCCGCCGCGATTACGCTGATTGTTGTTGTAATTGTTGCTGAAGTTGTTGTCCATCTGACGGCCGGAATCACGGCGATCCCGTTGCTGGTAGTGCTGGTTATAGAAGTCCGTGCCACTGCCGCCGCGCTGTTGCTGCTGCTGCATGTTGTTTTGGCCGGGACCGCCGCCCCGCTGCTGCTGCTGATGGTTCTGGCGCTTATGTCCTGCATCGCGACCGTTTCCACCCTGGCCAGCGTTCTGTTGCTGGTGCAGCTGCTGCTGCTGGGTCAGCTCCGCCGTCGGACTCACAATCAGGCTAATGGGCGTCGTCGAGCGCGATGCTCCGGCCAGCATGTCTAGAACGGAAACTATATACATATAAAGGACGCAACGAGGACGAAAAGGAAAGAATAATGCGTGCAGGCAAGGGTGAGTAGAATTCCAGAAAATCCATGTGATAAGTATAATTTAAATTTAAAAAGCTAATCTGAAAACAATTTATGCTTTTGATTTGTGTATTTTCTTGTACTCCCACTATCGATGGAATTCTTAGTGCTTTTATTTTAGCTAATATTAATGATTATATGCCCGCGTATTAGATAAAAGATGTAATACTTTTTCAGCTTATCTGATTGAAATTTAAGATTTTAATTACTTTAAAGACTTAAAAATGTTGACCTCATTAAAACTGTGCTATCTGATGTTTGAATTTATTTGTATACTTTTTTGAGTAATTTTTATAAAAATAAAACACTAAAAGTGTAGAAATAAAAAATCCAGATTTGGAATTTTTCTTAAAAAAAAAGTTATGCTTAATGAAACCTTTTATGAATGTATGTGAATCTAAAAATAAAAAACTTACTTGGCTGTTTCTGCTGCTGAGGCTTCTGCTGTTGCTGGTTGCCGCCAATGTGCATAAATGGTCCGCTGCCCGGTGCTCCGGATCCAGGAGCGAGCGATCCGCCCGCATTGCCCACCATATTGGCTAGGTTCGGACCTCCAAGGTTGCCAAACGGATTTCCGTTGCCGTAGCCGGGAGCGCCTCCGCCAGGAGCTCCTGCTCCGCCGGCACCACCACCACCTCCTGCACCCGACATCTGCGGCGGTTGCTGCGAAGGCACCTGCTGCTGCTGCGGCGGAGCGTTCATCCCGCTCGGCATGGGAAAGTGCTGCGGCATCTGGGGCGGTCCGTTCTGGAGCTGCGCCTGCATGATCGCCGGGTCATTGTGGTGCGGCAAAGTATGGTTGTTGACGACGCGAATGTCCTTGATGTCCGATCCCCGGAAGAGGATGTAGTCGTAGATCTGCGACTGAGGCGCAATCTGGAACTGGGTGTCCCGATCTTCTGTGCCAAAAGATCGCACTAAGAAAGGAAATTGTGTTATATATTTAAAAAATATTTATCAGCCGTTTAAACTCTAAAATATAAATGTGTAACTTAGAACTAAAACTTGAAAGGTTTTTTTTTAAAACCTTGCTTAAATCTTCATGAAAAATAAGTTTTAAAACTGATAACAATCTTACTATTTGAATCAGGGGAGAATTAAGGGTCAAACGGATTTGAAAATAAATACTTTTATCAGGCGGGAACATTGAAGGTTATATCTTTAAAATTTGTTTTCGAATTTACGTGTTCAAAAATAGGATCTTTCTAGACTCATTACCTTATATAACAAAGAAAATACAAGTTGAAATCGCAATTGCGATAGCCATGTAAACCCAGTAAGGTTAGACCGCATTTCAAATTTAACCTCAACTGGGGGGAACGCATGTTTTGCCGGTATTTGTGCGTTCACCGTTTCTCCTTTTTGCCTTCCAGGGCACTGACACTAGTAACGGGAGCCCGTAGATCCCGTTATCTGGCGCCAAATCGAATTTGTTTTTGCAAATAAACAAATTGCACTGGGGATTTGCAAGTGCGCGCGTATATGTACGTATGTGTGCCATGTAAAATGCAAAAGCAACACTGTACAACAACAGCGAGAGACAAAAACAGGCCAAAGCCAACATGACAAACAAAAAGCATAAGTGAGAGAGCAAGAGGGAGAGAGCAGCAGTTGCACACTCTCAGAGTATGAAATTACTGTAAAACTAACAAAAAGTAACGAAAAAAAAGTGGAGAACACACGAGAGAAACGGAAAGAGTCCATTTTCTTTTCGATGAACCGTTTTTTTACAGGGATTTTTTGGCGCAGATTACGGCACCCTACATATATATTTCGTATATATAGCAATATGTCAATTACGTGGGCGATTTCTAAAGGGGGAGCTGGAGCTACTGAAAAACTTACCACTCGAGAGCGCAATGGTGCACTCCTGCGGATCCACGGTGTACAGGCGGCCCTCATATCGAATGTCTGCCTTGGAAATAAGGCTGATTTTGGAGCCCAACTCCGGCAATCCCCCACTCATCTTGATTAAATATGTTGCTCACTGCGCACTCACTCCGAAATACAAAGTATTATTAAGTGTCTCTGCCAACAAGCACACAAATTTCTCTGGCCAAAAGCAAACAATTGTAGCGAGCACGACGACAACGATTTCTCGACGGTTTTCAGCCCCTGCTCTTCTTTTCTTTTCTTTATGATTTTTTTTTTTTCACACGCAATTGCCTACCAGTTCCAGGGCGAATTTGGGGCCTATCGCCTTCAAGCCGCGTAAGCTTGGTAGACCTGTGTTTTCGCACAAGTGCGATAAACTCTTTATCAATATCTGTGGCGCAGCACACACGGCTTTAAATATTAAAATTGCAATTTTCGATGCACAAATTTCTTCTCCGTCCGTCTGCGAAAACCTACCCGTCGAAAATGAACGATTTGAGCGAGTGGTACGGTGTTGGAAAGTGCGGGTGGAAAGCAGCGGCGGCGGCAGCGAGGTATTAATATTTGCAAACACAGTTTGTTTTCCTACAAGAAATTTGTTGACGCTCCTACATGTTGACGAAAGTTTTATAATCTATTTCAAAACTGTTTGTTTGGATAAATTATATATATTTATTTTCTTTCAAGGGGCAATCTCACCAGCAACCCTAAATGCAACTCTGTAAGAGAGAATGCACCCCTGGTTTTTTCGGCTTCCCTCGGCGCTTCTTTTTTTCCCCGTTCAAAGCAAAACGCCAACTGAAATGCGCTGGCATTTTACGCTTTTTTAACTAGTTTGTTTATGTGAAAAAGTTATAAACTTAAGAAGTTTGTCATGCCACCCAAGCTGGAACCAATAAGTGTGCGCACGGCGCGCCTGAATAACCTGATTCTGGGAAAAGGAGTTGGCGTCTGTGCAAAGCCCGCTGGAAATGCATCCGGACCGCAAGGATCCGCATCTGCTAGAAGGAGTTCGATTCCTGTGAGCACCACCAGTGCCGCCGTGGCGGAGGCCATCTGCCGCGAGGGACTCTTAGACGCCTTCTGCCTGCTGTACAATGAGTGCGACAAGGACACGCTCAAGAAGCGCGATCGCAACATCGCCGAGTTTGTCAACAAATGTGAGTCAACTGCAATGGCCTGCCAGGTTTTCAAAATGGTTAAATCCTTTGGATTTTTTTAATTCATTTTTTATTTGTATAAAGTTAATAAATAAATTAATTAATTTTGCTTAGAAAAGGATAAAGAATTAATTATTTTTTTTTTACTACAAAACCCCTAATATTTGTTACCACACAATTCTTTTTATCCCTATTTACAAATTAAATTTCTTCCTTAGTTCGACCCATTGTGGAAGAGACCCGAAAACTCCGGGTGAACGCGGATGATTTCGTCATCAAGACGCTTATTGGTCAGGGATACTTTGGAAATGTGCATCTGGTGGTCGAGCGGCAAACCAATGACATATACGCCATGAAGAAGATCAAAAAGTCCGTGGTGACCACCTCGCAAGTGAAGGAGGAGCGAGATATAATGTCCACCCGCCACTCCGAGTGGCTGATCAATCTGCAGTATGCTTTTCAGGTACGTTTCTTTAGTAGTCTTATTTGATTTATTGTTTAAACGAGTAATAATCTTCCCAGGACAACGATAACCTATATTTGGTTATGGAATACATGCCTGGCGGGGATCTTCTTAGTTTAATGTCTCGTCATGGACCTTTTGATGAGGACTTGGCCCGCTTTTACCTGGCCGAACTTACAGTGGCCCTGCACACTTTGCACCAAATGGGTTATGTGCATCGGGATATTAAGCCAGAAAATATACTGATCGATCGTTTCGGGCACATTAAACTGGCTGATTTTGGCAATGCCGCCGCCCTGAATCGGGATGGACATGTGCTGAGTTTGTCGCCTGTGGGAACTCCGGATTATATAGCTCCAGAACTACTTCAGACAATATCCACCTACAAGTTGTCCAAGTCGATGCATGATGTGAGTAAAACTGTACGATCGCAGAGCTGGAAAATCCATAGCTTACAGTGAATAACTAATAGTATTTTTGTTTTTTTAGGTCAGCTGCGATTACTGGTCTATGGGCATCATCGGCTATGAACTGATATGCGAGACCACGCCCTTTCACGAGGATAATGTACATGAGACCTACTCAAAGATTCTCTCACACTGCGAAGAGAGTCACCTAAAAGAGCTGATCAGTTTTCCCAGCGACCTGAAGGTATCGATAAACTACAGGAATCTGATTGAATCACTGGTCACAAATCCCTCAAAGCGATTGTCCTACGAACGTATTAAAAAGCACCCCTTCTTCGACGATGTGCCGTGGAGTTCCATTCGCTCCCAGGTGCCTCCGATAATACCAACAATAAAGTCCGACGACGACACCTCGAATTTCGAAGATGGAACGCGCCACAAGACTCGCAGAGAACAGGGAATTGCTAAGAAATCAATCACGACCAACATGAAATCAAATGATTTTAGTGGCAAGGATTTGCCATTTATTGGCTACAGTTTTGTGCATATGGAAAAGTCGTTGATTTCCGCAAGTGCTGATGAAAAATTGCAAGAGAAACTCAAAGATCTACTGCAGAAATTAAAAGCTAGAGAGAATGAGATTTCCATGCTCAAACAAGATCTTTTGCGAGCACAACAATCTCTTAAAAAGACCGATAACAAATCTCAGGTCGTAGCAGATGCCAAAATGGAAATAAAAAAGCTGCAGCAAATTATAAAGGAGAAAACAATGGAGCTGACAACCTGTAAAACGCAAATCAAAACCCTACAGAGTTCGGCCAAAATCGACGAGGAAATGTGGTCCAAAAAGGAAGCTACTATAACAGATCTACTTCGCTTGAATCGGCAAAAATATGAGGAAGCCAAGATCGCTTCGGAGCAACGATATGAGAAGCAATTGGCTGACAAAAAACAAGAGCTGGCATCCACGCTGCAAAAGTTAGATGCCCGAGAGCTCGAATTTAATGCCAAATTCGAAGAGTGCAAACATATTTCCATGAAATTGCAAAACTACAAGGATATGTTGCAGCAGCTGAAGGAGCAAAATCTTAAATCGGAGACCAACCACGAGGAGCAAAAGCGCAAAATAACTGAATCGTATGAGCAAAAGCTGGCAGATCTTCGGAAGAAGGTGCGTGATTCCCAGGACACTCACCGCCGAATGACAATGGAGATTAAGGAAATCCGAACCGAACTAGACGAGTCCATCTGCTCCACTAAGTCAACCCAGGAAGCAAAGATCGCAACGGAGCGAAACATCGAGGAAATATTAAAGCGACTGAACCAGGAGATTGCCTCCAATAATGAGCTTCATGCGGAAAAGGTGAAGCTGGAGACGAAGATCCAGCTAAAGGAAAACGAGTGTCAAGAAGTCAGGGCAGAATGCCAACGACTGGAGAGGGAACTTCAGGTAAGTGAATTTTATGAAAAGAAACTTCTGATTTACTATGCGTACATTTATATGAAAGATTTTTTAAACCAAGCAAGCTGAGCCTAATCAGTTTGCATTAATGTATTTTAAATTGAACTCTACGAGTTAATTAATGGCTATTATTTAAGTGGTAATAACCAGGTAGATAAAGAAAACACTTATTTCAAAACAAAATGTAATTTAAACTTCCATATCTACTTTTACAACTATTTTTAAATATTTGTAAGTAAAAATAAATTATAATTTCTTTACCCAGCTTTCCGAATGTCGCCACGAATTGGCTGAATCCTCGCTAGCTTCACATACTTCTCCTTACGAGACTGCACCTGGATCTTTGACCGAACTGAACGCCGTCGAAGACCAACTGCGTGCCGATTTGTTAGCCGCCAAGGAGGGTGAAACGCATCAGAAGGGACGAGCCGATCAACTCCAGACGCTGGTTACTAAACTCGAGCAAATGCTGGAGCGGTTCAACGAGCAAAGTCTCTCGCCTACGAAATCCCACTCTTCTCGAAAGCAAGACACCGAAACTGTGGGTGACATGCTTGAACGCCAGAACGAAAAACTGGAGGATAAATTGGCGGCAGTGCGGGAACAGATGATTGTGGAGCGCCAAGCGGCGCGTACGGCAAATCTTTCGCTGTGGAAGGTGGAGAAACAGCTTGAGGAAGCTCTGTCCGAAAAGAAACAACTGGCCAGACGGATGGAGCTAACCGAGGACCGCATTAAAAAGGCACAAAGCACAAATGAGGAATCGCAGAGAATGCTGAAGTCTTCGCAGGAGGAGACTCGTCAGCGAGAATCCCGCATCGAAGAGCTGAAACAGGAACTTGCCGCTGCCAAACGGGATGTTCTAAAGGAGCATCGTCAATGGGAAAAGGCCGAGCAGGAGCGCATGAAGTGCAAATCTGAGATAATTGAGCACTTGGCTAATGTGCATAAACTAGAACAGCAGGAGAGCGAATTGCGTCAGAAACTTAAGCAAATCCAAACCCGCTTCGATGGTTTAACTTTGGAGCACAAGAACAACATGCGCGAGCTACAAGAAGAGCGGGAAAGATGCAGAAAGGCCAATGATTCCAGTCTGTCATTGCAAAAGGAACTGAAGCAACTCACTGAGAACTTCCAGAGGTTGAAGTACGCTTGCAGCATCACCGACAGCCAGTTAACCGAGGTGGAAACCATGCTGAAATCCGAACAGGACCGAAATAAATCCCAGAAATCTCAACTGGATACCGTTCATGGAAAGTTGAGAGAACGAAATGATCAATTAACCGAACTGCGAAAGGAACTTTCTGCTGTTGAATCCGAAAAGCGTCTAGCGGAACAACGTGCCCAAGTTCTGGCATCAGAGATCGAGGAACTTCGCTTAAATCTCAAGGAGCAGCAAAAGAAGCTGGTCGCGCAGCAGGATCAGCTGGTGGAGCAGACAAACGTGCTGTTTGCCACCCAAGAGCGAGCGGATCTACTCGACGGTCAAAATGCCAATTACGAAGCCCAAAACGCGGATACCGATCGGGAAATGCTCAGTCTGAAGGAGGAAAATGCCCGAATTCTGAGCGAGCTTTTCCACAAGAAGGAGGAAGTGGGCAATCTGCAGGCGGAGGTGAGGAATCTAGAATCGGTCCAGGCTGATTTGCACGCGGAGATCGATTCTCTTCAGGACACTTTGGCCGAGAAAGAGCAGTTCTACGTGCAGCGCGATATTAAGTCGAATGCCACTCTTGCCCAGCACAAGAAGCTAATTGACTACCTTCAGGTAATATTAAATAATATTCTTGGGATTTATCGAGCTTAACACTTTTTTATTTATTTAATTCTAGCTGAAAGTTGAGGACCTGTCCTCCAAAAAGAAGAAAACCCTGGCTGATAAACTCTTTGGCTCAAGCCACACCAACAAGGAGAACATCTCATCCAACGATGTGGAATCATCTATTCTTTATCGTGCTTTAAAGGAGGAACTAAAGCGGGAGAAAAAGCTTTGTAGCATGCTGAAGGAGCAGGTGGCTCAGTTGAATGGTAGGATTTGTTAAATATTAACTTTTTAATATGCAAAATTTATAATTTATTTAATTCTTATTATCATCCTGTTTTTTTTTTAGGAACTGCAACCCTGCGCTCACCTCGCAAGACAGCAATTTCCAATGAAGCTTCCGACGCTCCTAAACAAAGACCTGTGAGCATCGCCGCCTTGCCACGTTCTCCACAGAAGCAGCAGTTACCTTTAAAGCGAACCACTAGCCAAGTGGAACTAAAGACTAAGGAGAAGACGACCGAAGCAACCAGTGCAGAGCAGTCACATCATCGCTTCGAGTTGGCTCTGCAAGAGTCGAAAATAGATGCACCAAACTGTGTAGTTTGTAGTCAGGTTATTGTGGCCGGTTCACCCTTTTGGCGCTGTAAGGAGTGCAAGGATGCGACGCATCGCAAGTGCAGGGCTAATGTTCAAGCTGATTGCGGAACCAAACCAACTGCACCACCAGCAGATGATCTAAGCAGTATGGCTTCTGTATCGAGCTTAAATTTAAACAGCGTCGATGGTTCATCAGGCAACAGCGAGTACATAGGATCGCTGATCTACAGTTCCGATGGTCCAGACGATCAGGCGGCTAAAAAGGAGATAGAAGTAAATTGCGCCTTCGAGGTGGCTGAGCAGCAAATTCTTCTCTTGGGCTGCAACACCGGATTGTATGCCTATCATCTGGACTCCCAGCGACTGGTGCACATTTCTGGCATAGAGTCCGTGAGCTGCATGTCCATCTGCAAGCGTCTGGCGAAGGCCATTATGGTGGAAACGGTGGGCGAGAAGCTGTACCAGTGCGACTACCGGCAGTTGGAGTCACGTTGCCAGAGCTCAAATCCCTGTCACAAACCGGTGCTGGAAACTTCTGCCATTGAACTGCCCATCGCCAATCGCACGTCCTCCGAGAAATGGAAGCTCGTTTTGATCTCTGACGAGGCGGAGAACGCTTTGGATTCGGTGGCCATTGCTGCGACTTCTACCAGGATTGTCATCTTGAAATACGACCTAAAGATGCACATGTTTAAGCCAGTTCGTGCTCTGGATACTGCCACTCCAGTCACATCTATATTCTTTACGCGTCATTCAGCTATCGTCAGTTCGGATAAGTTTTACGAGATCGATTTGGATAACTATGCAGCTGAGGAGTTTGTGGATCTATCAGACAAATCGATGGAGAGCACAGCCAAGTGTCAACCACTTACGGCAGTAAGGATTTCGCGGCAGGAATACCTGCTCTGCTTTGCCGAATGTGGAGTCTTTGTGGATGAGTTTGGCTGCAGATCCAGGCCCTACGATTTGAATTGGGTCTATGCACCCACCGGTTTTGTTTACCGCGAACCATTCTTATTTATTGCCCACTACCAAAGCGTGCAGATTGTCCGTTTGCATCGGTCTTTCAGCAAGGAACTGGCCAACGGTGACAACGGATCGGAGAACTCCGAATCGCCGGAGCTGCAACGTGTCTACTTGCCACACTATATGTCCACTCTGTTGGCAAACAGTGGAGATGTCAACCTGTATGCCGTGGCCATTGACCAGAGGCCCTGTAATGGAACGCAGAAGATCTATCACTTGGACACGATGCAGGCCTTCAAGCAGAAGTTCAATATATCCATGGAGACCATATCTTCGGTGGCCACTTCTGTGACTCTGGGTTCAACAATGACCGGTGATAGTTTATAATTAAAACACGTATTTCAACGAAGGATATTTTTAAGCAAGAAAAACATAACGTATTACTACAATCTCAGCAGTAATGAAGAGTAAGATAAATAAACCTACATAACATTAAGACTATAAAAATATTTAAACAGTTTTATTTTTTAACCATCTTGGTTTTTTAAAGAAATCTCACTAAGCATTTGGCAAACGAAAATGTAATACAAATTACTGAAAATATACTTTTTGTGCTGTTCACAAATAAAACTTATATAAATTTATAAAAAAATTTATAAAAATATTCAATAAATCATCTTATATTAATTTAAGGTTTTTGTTTAACTCTGGAGTTAAAACGGAAATAAAATAATAAAGCCTTTTAAATAACTAAATATTGATTTGCGTACTTTATGAACATTCGTAAATATTTCTAATAAATTTCTAGTAGTTGGGGTTTATGGGTGGCCAAGCTTTTAGGGGCTGATCCCACGCAGCTTTTCGGCAGCAGCTTTTAATGTCCCGCAAAGCGAAAGCCCCGGAAATGGAATCGTGGTGTTTTGGTGTCTGCTCTCCGCTGGCATTGCTGCGATTGAGGAGGTCGCCGATGGTCGCCGGCCTGCAGTACTAAACCATTGTAAATTGTCATAATTGATTTCAATTTAGTCCGCTTGCCGGGTTGAATGGAAAGAGCTCCGTCGACGATGTTTGAATCGAACCGAAATCTTTGTGCGGGTCGCATGGTCGCGGATTCCACTACCCGTGAAATGGAAGGACGAGATGTGAGCAAGACCAGGATTTGTCGGGCCTGCCTGGTGCTCCTGGGTCCGCAGGATGCCTCCTACAACCTGGACAGCGAACAGGACTTGGCCAGTAAATATTTCGGCTGCACTGGAGGCGATCCGGGCAAGGTGTTCCACCTGCAGGATGGAGAACTGCCACCCCTGCTGGTCCTGAAAAGCATCTGCGAATGCTGCTACCAACTGGTGCAAAAGTTCCACGACTTTCAACGCATGTGCGAAGAGTCGTCGCGCAATTTTGAGAAGCTGCTCTTGGACATCGACTTTAAATGCCTCAAACAGCAGGATGAACTGGCCAATATGCCCGATTTGGATACCCCCTCGGAAAGCAACGAATCGTATAATAAGGAAGCCCCAATGGACATCGTCGAGTCAACTGAGGAGATTGTGAGTTTTATCATGTGCACAAGTGTGCCGCTGCCGTAATCTAATCTATAATCAGATTCGGTGCTTGAGGTGTTGCCTAGCAGCAAAGACAATACTTTCCCATTTGCCGCCATAAACATAAACATTTTGGGGTTTTGTTTGTATTAAACTATTTTTGTTTGTGTCTGAATGTTTGTTGTGATTGTGATAGCATTCGAAAAGGAGGCAGGTCCAATCTACTGGTTATTTATAATTTTTCCACGGCACATACACACATACATATATAAGATTAATAAAAGTTAGGCAGCAGACGAATGTGCCGTTATTTAGGGCTCTTAAATGAAAGGTGTATTTTCATCAAGTTCATGATATCCAGTTATTTCCAGATTTTGTGTTAAGAAGATGCTGAGATTGGACATAAACATGAAAGCTTGTTTATGAGGTGCCTGCAAACATTAAATGATTTAAAATATAAATAAATAATTAAAATTTTGGAAATAGTTTGATAACCTAAAATAGCGTTCTTCTCATTTAAAAAAATCATTAGTTCGCATTCTTTTAAGTTCTAAAGTTTAACAGAAGATCAATGACCTTGATTTTCTTTTCTTCAAAAATGTTTTCTTCTCACTATTAAATAAAACGATAAGAAAAAAAAGAAAAACCTGATAAGAGATAGTTAAAACTTTTGGTAAATAAATACGTAAATCGGCTTACAGGGAAAAATTGCTTTGCAAAGGGATAAAAACTTACTTAATATGCTACCTTTCCTTTATTTCTTTTTTGTAAAGGTCACTTATTATATATCCATTTATTTTCTAGGAGGAGGTATACATCATTGAGGACGAGTCTGCCAAACAGGATTTTGGAAAAGAGAGGAAACCCATATCGTCAATTAGAAACAGGACGGGAGAAAGGAAGCGAAGAGTGAGACACACCCTCCAGTGCAGCATATGCCATCGCGGCTTCTACAAATCGTCGCTGCTGGAGGCCCATATGAGGCAGCATGAGGGTCTAAGACCGTATACCTGCGTCCATTGTGGCAAAAGTTACGCGAGAGCCAATCTTTTAGACTCGCACCTGCGGGAGACGCATCATAATACCTCCGCGAGGGTAACCTTTCCCTGTCCAGAATGCAATAAGGTGTATACAGCTGACAGAAGTCTCAAATATCACCAAAAAAGGGCACACCAAAGGACTGCGGAGCTAGAATCCCCCGATTCCCTGCACATTTGCGAAGAGTGCGGTAAATCCTTTGTGCGAAAGGCCCATCTCATCCGCCACAAGAGGATCCATGATAATGCGGAGGAATGGAAATATCCCTGCCAATTCTGTGACCTGAGATTCTACACCAAGGAAAACATGATGAATCACCTGCAGCGTAAGCACGGAAACAAGAATCTACTGAGATGCAGAAAGTGCGGACGGATATTTAAGAACAGATTATCCCTGTCCACACATCTGAAAAAACACGACTCAGCCGGCGATATTATGTAGTTCAATATTTTGTTTTATTTGTAGTTGTTTCAATAACATCAAGCTAACTCAACTGTTACAATGATTCGAATTACTTGGAATTTGTTACACCAGTAGTTTTGGGAGAATGCCGCATGAATGGAGATACTAAGACGAGTGGTTGGTTCGGTGAGGCTACTCTAAAATTAGCTAACATTCACATAATGGCCGGCGCAGCACAGTCGCTTAAAAATCATCAGTACAAAACGGAAAGCGGCGGTTGCGCTCGATTCAAACTCATGCGTATAAAAACAATTAACTAAAATTTATGCTTAAGCTTAAAGAACGGACAGTTTTAAAATTACATTACCAATACATTCATATATCATTAATTTGTGGGTGGAGGAGGAAAGAAAAATGATAATAAAAACCAGATTATTCGTCTATCGTTCGACAATTACATAAGAAATGCACAGGGTTTTTCTTTTGCCAAGGTAAAATCAGCATTAAACGATGTTGAATTGATACGGTGGAGATTGTTGATGATGATGATGATGATCGGGCAGTAGGATCAGATGATTGGAGTTGCTTGCACTATATGTAAATAAATACGCCGCAATATGAGCATAGGATAGAACACTCTTCAGTCGCCACAAACTCTAGGTGTCCTTGTGTTTCTCATAGAAGGCGTCTAGATATTTTTTGTACTCCTTTTGGTCGTTCCACATCATCGCGGCCTGCGCATTCAGTGGACTCTCGTTGTTCGGCTCGCCCAGCAGGGATTGTATGGACAGCAGAATGGTGCGTACATCGTACAGGGCCGACCACTTGTCCTTTAGGATGTCCAGGCAGATGGCGCCCTGCAGATCAACGTTGGGATGGAAGCAGGACGTCAGGAACTTGACCACGGGTGCCGCGTACGGATACGAATTGGGAAAGTCCAGCGACAGACGGTATGTCTGCCCGGAGTACACAGTATTCCGTGGACCCGCAATGGTGCCAACCCACTTAAAGATGTTCTCGCCGTCCGGAAACGCCGAGATGCCCTTCTCGTTGGCCATCATCAGATTCATCAGTTCCTTGTGCAGTCTGTTTGGAAAGGGAATTCAGGTAAGGAGGTGCTCCACGGGGCAAGCTGGACCATGTGATGTACTCACCTTTTACTCACGGCGTGATTGTCTTTCACGGGCAAAGAGTCATCGCTATGCTTGCTGCCCCCGCCCCCTGCTCCACCGCTCTGTTCGGGGCTGATATTCTGAGCCATGGCTATATAGGATATAGGTTTGGATGCTATATGGGCTATCCGCTATATGGTTTTCGTGGTCTTTATATGCGTGTGCTAATTTTGCGCGCTTCGTGGCGTTTTGAACGTTTTGAATGGGCTCCAATGATTATATGTACTTTATAGTGGAAATTTTGTTTGAACGGATCGGTCGGAATACGCGTCTGTTGCTTTTTCGGATATTTTTTTCACTTTTGTGTGAAAACAAAATGGAAGGAGAACGAGAAGAAACTGTGTTTGGGCGTGCACAGGGTTGTATTTTGCTGAGTTATTTGAGGGAAATCGATGGTTAGCCAACAGGGCACACTGGCAAAATAGTAACGGAAAATAGGTTTAAAAAAGCTACATCAAATTACTAAATAAATAATTATTATTTGGATGAGAATATATAATTTGATATTCTACTGCCACACCCAATATATTAAATTAATTGGACAGGGCTAAAACCAAAAAACCATTTGATACCTACCAACACTGCTAGGTACACATTTCTGTGTACGTGTATTTCGTACCTATTTCGTCTCAAAATCAAAACATTGAGACAATATTTGAAAAATGGATGAAAACAGCTTGATTTATGGTTTAGAGCTTCAAGCTAGAGCCCTAACACCGCAATATGGTGAGAGTAATGATGTGTGCTTTTTCATAGCCACCAATTCCTTGAAACCCACGAATCAAGTGCATTTAATTCAGTACGAGGAGGAACAGGGAACTGTGCAATCAAAGGTAAAAATCTGACTTTGTCAAAGATATTACTAAGAAGTATACATTGCCCAGGTCTTCGAGCATTCCTTGGGTGAAGTTTGGAAACTGAATAGCTGCCCACATAATGCCCGCTTGTTGGCCTCCGTTTACAATGTGCAAAAAGGAGCTCAAGTGCTTACCAAATCGGCTTTATTTACGCTACCGGAGGACTTAAACCCAGATCCCGAGCAACTTAAGTCGGAATACCTGCCCTGGCAACAGGTTGAGGTCCTCGACACCGAAGCCCTCGGAGAACGGGTCAAAACAATCGAATTCCACCCCAGCCAGGAGCAGACTCTCGCCTGCGTGGTGGACAACAAAGTGGCGGTGATGCAGAGGGCTGAAGCTTCCACTCGCGTGGTGGCCGAAGTGCCCTCTAGTGGATCCTCCAGCGGGTCCGCCAAGCACACGCAGCACTTTACCACAGGCAAGTGGTCCCATCACCATCAGGGTCACCAGTTCCTCACCCTCAACGATGGCAATCTGAGTGCATACGATGTGCGGGACACGCAGCATTGTGCCTGGAGCATTAACGATGCCCATGGACAGATGGTTCGCGACCTGGACTGCAATCCTAACAAGCAGTGCCACCTGGTGACCGGTGGAGATGATGGCTATCTGAGGATCTGGGACTGCCGGATGCCCAAGGCTCCGGTTTTCGAGCGCTCGGATCATTCGCATTGGGTGTGGTCCGTGCGCTTCAACACATTCCATGACCAGCTGCTCCTCTCTAGCTCAAGTGACTGCAAAGTTTTGTTGACCTGCGCAGGATCAGTGAGTTCGGAGACTCAAGTGCAGGCTGGACTAGATGACTCCAACTTCAGTGGCGCAGAAACCGAGGAGAGGCACAAACTCTTGCCGGATGGACTGCTGCAGACCTTCGATCAGCACGAAGACTCCGTGTACTGTGCGGAGTGGAGCAATGTGGATCCGTGGATCTTTGCTTCCCTGAGCTACGATGGTCGGGTTATAATCTCAAAGGTGCCCAAGCAGTACAAGTATCAGATTATATTTTAAGCCAATAAATTATTATACATTACACATTTACTATAAAACTAAAGCTAACTAATTGGAATAGAGCTTTCAACCTGTATCTTCGGATGTGCAATCGGAGGAATCGTTAGGATTCGCCGTTTCCACGGAGCAGACCCGTTTGATCAATTCGTTTTCGATCTCCACAGTTCCATTTTCCACAGCCTCCTCCATTTGCACATACTCAATGGTGGCAGCACTCTTCTTCGTGGCTGCCGTTGCTGCTACAGGTTTTCCTGCAGAAGGAGCATTGTGTTCTGATGACTTTTTGGCCTGAGCTTCTGTGTCATCCTCGGCTTCCTCAGCCAAACTGCTCCTTTGAGGCTGGACTTCCGCATAAATGGCGGGGTATTGCAACTGAAGCTTTTGCTTGATGACTCGTATCTTACGAAATATATAGTCCAGATCCTTTTTCATGTCGTTCAGGCATTTTACATGCCTTTTGAAATCCTCGCTGGCACTTTTTAGTCGACTTTGTGATAGAGCATTACAATTCAGCAGCATCTCATTGGTTTTCTCAAATCGTTGCAGCCTATGGAATAGAATATATAAGATTTATATTTTTTCATTGTAAACAAACTAATTTTACTTACATTTGCTTTTGCGCCCTTATCATGGTTTCCACATCGCCCTGGTTCACCATTCCAGCCAAACTTTGAATAAAAGCTTCTGCAGCGGAATTTCCAAAACCAGTAAAGGATTCCAAGTCCGGAGTGGCATCCTGGGACTGATGAACATCTGTTATGCCCAAATGGCTCATGATTGCCTTCAAAAATTAATGTCGATATAGCTCAAAAATATAATTGATTTGTTTACCTACTCCTCAGGGTTTTTTTGTGCAGGCTTAAAGCGAGATTTTTTATAGTAAGATTTTTGACAGTTTATTTTTCGTGATTTTAAAAATTATCTAAAAATGTTACAATTTTAACAACTACCGATTTTGTTTAATATATAGTTTTTTTTCTTTTTCTTTTGTTTCTGTTTGTTTAGACTTGGGTAGAAAAATATTTTGTAACAGCTGTTCTAGGTACTCGTTATAAGCCAGTATTGTAAAAGACCAAAATTTAGACTATTGTGCATTTACTCATTGGGGGTGTTTAATGTTAAATTCTATTATTTAATTTCTGTTAATTTAAAACGTAAACTAAATTAAATTAAAAACAATACCATTAACACGAATGTTAAATGTGTTTTTCCTTAAAAATTTAAGAAATCTTAAGTGCCTAAAAAAATGTACAGTTGAAAATAATTATTTTAAAAAGTCCGGCGTATCGAAAACTGAAAGAAATCGATGTCAAATAGATGTTTTTGTTTTTGTTTTTATCATCGATAATACAGAACTTTCATCTCTACCGGCATTATATAGCGATCATAATTTTTTAACTTATTCTTGTTTGACTCGTTAAATATGAAGCTAGCTCCGACTGTAAAATTGAACAATGGCTATGAAATGCCAATTTTGGGCCTAGGAACCTACAATGTAAGTTTATCTTTATAATCAATTTTCCTTATCAATCAATTAAGAGATTTGTATAGTATGTATGTTCATGGTACATTCTACCTTCAGTTTAGTACAATTGTGAAATTATGTTGTTATCTGTAGCTCAAGAAGTCTCGATGTGAGGCTGCAGTACGCCAAGCCCTTGAATTGGGTTATCGGCATATAGACACCGCTTATTTGTATAGAAATGAAGGTATTATAGGCAAAGTATTGGGCCAATTTATGGGCGACAAAAAACTAAAGAGGGAACAGGTGTTTCTAGTCACAAAGGTAGGTATATCATTTCCCGGAATAAACAGTGGCTAGAATTAATAAACAGATTGAAAATCGATATCCAATTAGCTTTGGGACATTTATCACGAACCCAAGAGGGTAAAATACGCCTGCGAAGTGCAATTAAAGCTATTGGGCGTGGACTACATAGATTTATATCTGATGCACTCGCCTGTGGGTGTGCCTTACATATCAGATGATGATCTGATGCCCCACGAAAACGGAGAACTATGCACAAAGTGAGTTACGGAAAAAATAAATCCAGACACAAACTGATCTTCGGATTCACAGCGATGTGGACTATCTGGATACTTATAGGAGCATGGAGCAACTGGTGGATTTGGGACTGGTTCGCAGCCTGGGATTGTCAAATTTTAATGCCAAACAACTGGAAAGATTGTTAGAAAACTGTCAAATCAAACCTGTAGCTCTTCAAATCGAATGCCATCCGGAATTAGTGCAAATGCCATTGATCGAGCTCTGTAAATTGCACAATATCACCGTAGTTGCCTATTCGCCTCTGGGTCGTCCAAAGAGTTGCCGACCATTACCTGAATACTACCTTGATCCCAAAGTTTTGGCCATGGCAGACAAATATGGCAAGACACCAGCACAAGTCATTATAAGATATTTGGTAAAAAACCCTAGAATATTCCATATAAAAGGTTTTTAATAGATGAAAAAACCTTCCACAGATCCAAATTGGCACTGTTCCTATTCCAAAAGCTGCTCAGGAGATTCACCTTATCGAGAACCTTAATGTCTTTGATTTTCAGTTAACGTCAGATGAATTGGAATTATTCGGGGATTTTAATCTGGGCCGGCGAATCTGGAAGTTTGAAAAAGCAAAGAATCATCAGTACTATCCTTATTAGAAAAAAGGAGTTATAGAACATCAATTTATAATTTTATAAAACTTATGGAATCCTCTGAAGCATATTATTTAAGTTAGTAACGTATATTTTTTACAGTAATTTAAGTTTAATATTTTATTTACCTATTTGAAATCCTGAAAAATTATATTATATTGGTTACAATTATAAGATTACATTTTAAATTCTTTGCTAAGAATATTGCTTTTTTATACTTGATATTTTCGGATCAAAGTTTGTCGTATCTCTCCTTAGCCTTTTGCCTTTGTTCTTGAATATAACTAGGTATGTGGTTTCTATTGGTCTGTTCCCGACCTTCCGAAACTCGCAAAGTGGTCTGGCTAAAATGGACGTGGCTGTCTGGTCGGAAAAATCTGTATATTGATTTCAAAAAACGCATAACAAAGCACATTTCCTCTCCTGTAAATAGATGAAATTAATAACGATTTTATATAATTGCAGTCCAAGGACAACGAAGGCGAGGCTGCTGTAAAGCACGCCATCGATGTGGGTTATCGTCATATAGACACCGCCTACTTTTATCAAAACGAGGCAGAAGTGGGCAAGGCGATTCGGGATAAAATTGAAGAGGGAGTGGTTAAGCGAGAGGATATTTTCCTTGTTACCAAGGTAAATAATGGGAATTCTGTTTAGGAAAACCAATTTATACATTTTTCTTTCAGCTCTGGAATGTTTTCCACGATCCTGAGCTCGTTGAGGGCATTTGCCGCAAACAGTTGAGCAACTTTGGCTTGGACTACATCGACCTGTACCTGATGCACATGCCAGTGGGCTACAAATATGTTGACGAGAACACTCTTTTGCCAAAGAATGAGGATGATGTGCTTCAGCTCAGCGATGTTGACTATCTGGATACGTACAAGGCCATGGAAAAACTGGTGAAACTGGGGCTGGTCCGCAGCATCGGAGTTTCCAACTTCAACAGCGAACAGCTGGCACGAGTTTTGGCCAACTGTGAGATCAAACCCGTCACCAACCAGGTGGAGTGCTCACCAGCTCTCAACCAGAAGGCCTTGACTGCCTTCTGCAAGAAGAACGATGTCACTGTGACGGGTTATACTCCGTTGGGAAAGCCCAAGCCTGATATCCAAAAGCCGGATTTTATCTATTCCCCGGAAGTGGTCGCTATTGCCCAGAAATATGGCAAGACTACACCGCAGGTTGTCTTGCGTTATCTGGTAAGTAAAGACTTTCCGTATCCCATGAACACCATCTAAATTACCTTTATTTCTCAGGTTGCCCTTGGTGTTATCCCTATTCCCAAGTCGTCGAATACTAACCGAATCTCGGAAAACTTCGATATCTTCGATTTTGAGTTGACCACCGAGGAAATGTCCGTTCTCGATGGCTATCACACTGGCGAACGCGTTGTGCCATTAAATTTGATCAAGGGCCAGAACCACAAGTACTATCCGTTTGCAATTGAGTTTTAAACCAGTGCAAAGCGCTTTTCTATAATATGTATAAATACTACAATAAACAATGGATGTGTTACACATGAATTTATGACGATAATTTGAAAGCACGAGTGTACCTAATTCTAATAGTATTTCTCACTAAATAAGGTCATTGCGCCTAGTTGCTCTATTTAATCTTTTTGGTTGCCAATAGTTCATCTTCATAAAATGAAATGGAATGTCCAAGACAAAGGGAGAAAATGGGAGCATCAATCTTTTGGTCGGCACGTTTGACACTCAAACTTTGATGTGGCTTTTTTTATGTCGTTAACTGAGAATTCTAAGCTTTTACGACTAAAAGTAGTATAAGCTGTGATACCTAATATATTATTACTGGAAAACTATATAACCAGCATTTTTCATTCATTTGTATATATTTGTGTAGTTTTGACAATAATTAATGAAAGTTTTCTATGGAGTAGAATTTTTCTAACTTGACTGAGTATTACTAATAATATTTAATGATAGATAATTTAAAATATACATTATTTACAAATATGGCTTAGGTATTTATTTAAGGGTTAATGAGTAACATTTTGCTTATTATCTTTTGAAAAGGTATTAAATGAACTAGAAAAGCATATGTATTTAAAACTAAACATCATCAATATAAATTGGTGACAGAATCTGTTTAGGTTTCCCAGTTCTTTTATTCCTTGATTCAGTATTTTGATAGTAAGCGAAAAATATTATGCGGAAGCTATTAGTTTCGCCAACCGCAGAAATGAAGCATGAAAGTATTATGGCTATTAGTTGATGTACCTATTACGCGCAATATGGCTAATTATTTTGGGATTGTTTGGGTACATTTGGGTTAATCGCTGCTGGCGACCTTTGTAAATAGCACCTCTGTCTCTGGGTTGACGTCACCCCAAATAAACGCTTGCAGATGCCCAGAGTAAAAATAAGATTAACACGCGCTGAATGAAATTAGGGTCGTTTAGTCTTTGAACCCCTTTAAACTGTGTGACGACTAGGAAGCGAGGAAGGGATCGGATCCATGGAAGCTGCTGGGTTTTTTTGCGGACCCTCAACGCAATTAGAGGAGGATCACTGGCATGCGACACCTTGACCCAGGGCAAGAATAATAAAGTAAAGACGTCAGCCTTTCGAAACCACTTTCCATGCCGCCGCTATCCCCAAGTTCGGATTCGGATTCGGGGCTCTCGGCTCCGCTCAGTTCGGCCAAGTCGGGCTCCCCACTCAGCAAATCCCACTCAACCGAACCGAAACTGAGTGAAATCGGTCGGCCGAGAGCGCGAGGTTTAAATAAATTTTCAGTCAAAAAATTGGCAGTTTCGCTCAAAGCGTACCCACGTTCACATCGTCGCCAGTTGCGGAACTCACCAACACGGATATCCCGGCGATCAATTAGAGCCCGGAGTTCAGGCAGATCCCCACTTGCAACGCGTATAGATAAATATTGTTATATAAGATTAACAACTTGTGAAATCATCCAGTGTGCCAGTGCTTAAACCAAAAGTGAGTTGAGCTCAGAATTTCCCCCATAAAAACCTCAAATTAGCGGGAACGGTATTGGGTATATAAAAAAAAAAAGGATGGAGCATTATGGTGCATTATGTAAAAGGCTCGAGAAAAGCTCGTGAGGTGGTGAAAAACTTTCGCTTTCACCCAGTACAGCTCTTTGCTCTTTGCAGCTGTTGCGCATGCGCAGAGACACTTGTAGATTGCTACTGTTTACCTGGGATAACCAGGCCAGACTTTGATTACACGGGAAATATTTGATATAAATATTAAATTTGAATTGTCAAAGAATTATTTTAAAAGTTCGGAAAAGGATAATTTCCTTAAAATTCTATGAATAGTTTGATTTTAAAAGAAGATAAATAAACAAACATTTGATGCAGTTTTAAAAGTGGATCATATTCAAAAATTTGGAAGGATAATGTTAATATATCCGTAATATATATCTTAATATATATCTTTTACTTATCAGATATTTTACTGTAAATTTCTAATTTCAAAATCCAATCACGTTTTAATATTATTTTATTTTAAAATCACATTAAATACCAATAACTTACTAAGTTTATTTGGTAAGTATGGTCAGACTTACAATTGTATTTTTAATCCTTACTGTTTTTTTAAAGTTCCACAAATTTCCCTCAGTGTTATAAGATAGATACCTGCATTTAAGTGGTCGCGTGGGTGTAACCATACAAAAATCATCATTTTCTTAAAGCCTTTTAATTACGCTTTATTGACCCACTGCAAGTGTTTCGCGCCACTCATTTTTTTACGGCCGATAGTTTTGGGTCTTGAGAGTTTTGTAATTCTGTTTGCTGGCTTAATTGCCGAGCCACAGAGGCCTGCAAGGTCTCCTCGGCCGAAGTTGGCCAACACACCGTAAAAGCCAAGTGCTTGAAAAACGTGCTCGTGTGCAATGCAATTTGTGCGTTTCGCATATAAATATTCATGGCAAGTGCCCCATTGTGTAATTGCCACGGACGCAGCCATCGACGTGTCAATTTCCTTTGACTTAAAGCCACGACCTCGACTTTAATTCTGGGTGCCATAAATACCGGAGACTCCCGGCTATTCAGTGGCCAGTTAATAGTGCAACTAATGGAGTTTTAAGGCCCAGCCTTGACCAACGACTAACACAAAAAGCCTTGGCTGGCGAACGTGAAGAGCTTGGTTAATGAATTCCGCTGATTGCAGCGCCATTAGATTCTGACACATGAATATAAAGCACTACTCATCCGGGGAACATTAGCGAGCGAACTCAGTCGTAATTGTGGCAAAATGCAATCTGCATGATAATCCGGAAAGGCAGATGCAAATCGACAAGTCGTAAATACGCCCGATACGCCCGTCTATACGAAAGTCGAAATTGAGTCAAGCGAACCAATATTGCCAATGTGCACGGTCATGGGCTGGAATTGGGCAAGTGCACGGTGAGAAATCGGGGGTCACTTAACGGCTTAAACCTTGGTCTTGAAATTTTGTATGCATTTAGTTTTGCAAGTCATACTTTAAAGTATTAGAGGGCAGCCTCATAAAAACCTTACTCACTTAAAGAATACTATTATTTTTGTATTAATTATAATTTATGAATGGAATTTTAAATCTTTAAAATTATAAAATTTTTAAATTTTATTATTATATAACGATCTATTATAACGATCTATTACAGCAAACTAATGTTAATAGCTTTGGCTTAAAAATATTTGCAAAGTCATTGGGTTAATAAAAGAGCTTGTTATATAATAATAAAACATCAAAACAAGATATAACATATATTATATATATATAATACAAAGAGGTCAAAATACGAAGATAATATTGCAATAGAGGAATGTAAATTTAAGAGATTTAAATGTAAATTATAGTTTGATTTAAATAGGTTGGTGTTTATAATATTAAAATTTATGATTCGGTTAGTTTTCTTCTGAGTGACTATGCAATGCAATTTTGATTTCCGGATGCGGATCCCCATCCCCTTTTTCTGCGTGTAATGGGAGTGGATTGGGTCGAGTGGTGGGATGGGAAAAACCTGTTTTGAGCATTTCTCGGGCCTGCACTCTTTACTCTTACCAAAAAAAGTTGGCGATAGTGCTGCGTGATCGGTAAGACGTACTTTTCGGTTTGGCAGCTTTTATGCTCTGTGATGATGTGATGTAACCAACAAGCTAATTGGCGGAGCGGAAAACGAAGGCGAAAGAAACGATACAAAATTACAAATCGCAAGTTTCGGCGGACAGTCGGCCATCTTCATCGCCTGGCCCATAAATGATCGAGTTACCAAAGCCCCCCATATATACTTTTTAAATTGGATGTATACGTTATTCAAAGCAGGGCAATTCCATACGTTCAATTTTTTTTTATTTTTCTTTACATCAGACCAACTGGCGGACGAGGGATCGATTGCGTTGGAAACTGTGTGAAGGCCATGAAAGTGAACAAACTGGTAATAAACAGTTTGTTGACCAAAAAATTGTTGGACCATCCATCGCCTTGTTTGCCATCCGATCCGCAATTACAGGGCGGCAACTCCGCTTCGCGCATCTTTCTCTCGACCTTCGTCGGGGTTTTTACGACTAGAAATTTAAATGGGCGCCGAAATGACAAAACCTTACAAAAAAAAAAAAAAAAAAAAAAACTATACTAAACCAAAGACATTCGATTCGTATGCAAAGCAGTTTGCCGGCGGATTTTGGGTCACGGTCAATGGACCTCTGTAAGACTATGAAAAAAAGGCGAAAAATAAGTAGCGGAAATGGCAGCATCTTCGTTAGATTAGCTAACCGAATTCAAATCGATGTTGGATGGTGAGCAGAGCTCCAACGAAATTTGCGATTCAAAAATTGTGTGGCCCACGCAAGCCATTGCACTCTGGTCGCTTTTTGAGCCAACACAATCCAGTTGCCCATTTTTTTTTTTCAGTTTTTCAGTCCGGTCCGATGACATTGTGCAGTCAAAAGTCAAGTGGGATTAATTGGTATGCATAGACGTATTATATTTATATCGAGATGGTTGTGGGGTGGTCCAGTAAACTGCGCTGACCCTTGAGAGTTCGATGAATTTTAACATTTCGGGTTGCACAATCATCGCCACCGAACCAAGGGCAACCGGCCAATTAGAGTCGGGCTGGTGTCAGCCATGAAGAAATCTGGCAGCGGCCACTGCCATTTTAGCCCAATATTTTCGCTTACCAGCGGGCCAAAAAAATGTGGTTCGATGTAGTTAATTGATATCGCATTAAGTTGGAATGCGTTCGGGTGGGAGAAACATTTAAGCGGGTTTATAGATTGGTGGTCTGAATGCAAGGGATCTTAAGTTGAGATAGTTGAGACTGGAATCCACTTTTAGATTAAGCTGAACTCATTTGAGTTCAAGTTGAAAACGGTAATTAAGATCGGATTACTATAGATTAAGATGCAGTTTATTTTTATAAAAATATTGCATAGCCTTGGTAATACATTCTTTATTTTATTTTATTTTGTTTTTTTAAGTGGATCTTAATATTTAGATTTTCTGTCACAATACGTTTCCTTTTTTTTTAGCTTTGAATAGATAAAATATGACATCAGTCATTTTTGTATTACAAAAAGGGCTAACCCCTTATTAAAAAATAAAAACCATAGTATAGCTTTTTTTATTTGAAAAACGCAATGATTCAATATCGAATTTAAAGTGGTCTACATCTTCACGGTGTAATTAAAAGGGAAATTCATTAGGCAGGTCGTAAATGTTTTAGTGAAATCGAGTTTTAACTTGGCAGCTGTGGCTTACTAAAAGTGAAAGTGTTAATTGGACAGATAATATTTTTAGGTTTTCATTGCTGCCGATGAATATGTTCTGCTCTTTTAATTTTGAGCGTTGCTTTTGCGTAACACAATTTAAATTTAATTTGTAATTATGAAGCATGGTTCGCTGTGAATTGTGTAATATAATTTCTTAATTAAAACTATTTTTTTAGTGCTTGAAACCGAGGTGCTGCAACAACCAAAACTGAACGGACCGGCGGACAGTACCGGTGGCGACTATGACTATCCGTATGTCTGTGGATTGAGCACGGCGATGAAGCAGGTGGCCAAGGAGGAGCTGCACGAGGACGAGAACATCCGCCGGCAGGCGTTGGCCCAGTTCCGCGAGTGGATCGACAAGCATCCGCACATCCGGAAGTGCCGCACGGACACGGTCTTCCTGCTGCGCTTCCTGCGCACCAAGAAGTTCTCCGTTCCGGCCGCCTGCGAAATGCTCGAGCGTTACCTGACCATCCGCCAGCTGTATCCGCAGTGGTTCAAGCAGCTGGACATCAACGACCCGGCCATCAACGAGATCTTCGAGAACGGATACCTGGTGCCGCTGCCGCAGAGGGACTCCACCGGGCGACAGGTCATCTTCTCCGTGGCCGCAAAATTCGATCCCTACAAGGTAAGAATTAACAAACAATCTGGGCAAGTCACAAATATTTTTTAACAACAATTGAAAAGGAGAAATTGTTATTTAATGGATAGTGATTGTTAGGCTTTATTCCTTGAAAACTATTGTATTTTTTTTTGTGCCACATTCGGTTTATAAATATGTAATGTTGTTTTAATCAAATAATTACTTTATAACACAATATAAAAGAATGTACAATTTTACTTTTGTGTGCCATTACAATCCCTAAAGAATAATAGTACAACTTTTGTTTCGATTTTAAATTATTATGTATTGTATAATTCGGACTTCATGGTTATATTTAATTTCTTCAATATATACATCTAACAAAATACTACTTTCCTTAAATTTTTTATCTGACTAAACCTTCTTACTAATTAACTATCTTTTTTTTCAGTTTACTTCGGTGCAAATGGCGCGTGTCCACAGTCTGATCTGCGAGGCTCTCCTGGATGATGAGGATTCCCAGGTGGCCGGATACGTGTACATCAACGATGAGAGTGGCATGAACATGGGCTTTGTGAGCCTGTGGTCTTTGACCGACCTGCGCAGCATTGTGAAGTGCATCCAGAATTCGACGCCCATGAGACACAAGGAGACGCACTTCGTCAACATTCCCCATTACGCCAATCGGATTATCGAGCTGGGAGTGTCCATGCTGAGCGACAAGCTTAAGAAGCGAATCATCGTGAGTTTAATAACAAAAAAGGGAAAAAACATTGAATGAACTGATCAAAAGATCTGGATATATTCTTGACTAAACAAAGCAAAAGAAGATATGCTGATTTTAAGTGTTCAATTGAATATGTTTAATTTAATTTAATTGCAACCAAATATGTTATCACTGAACATTTGATTCTCTAGAATTTTAGTGCCTACTTCCAGGCTTTTATATTTCTTTTCTTTTAATTTTAATTGGAACATAGAGAATTCCAAGCTACTCTGTAATTTTACATTTTATTGTATTTATTTTCTTTATTTTGAAAATTCATTCAAAATTTAATTATATAAATTAAATTTTGAATATTTAGTTTGTTCTTTAAATTACCCTATTTCTTTTTATTGCAGGTTCACAAAAATGTTGACATCCTGAAGAACAAGATCGATCCCGCTATCCTGCCAAAGGAATACGGTGGAACTGTGCCAATTGCCGACATGATCGCCGAGTTCAAGCAGAAACTCCTGAAGCGTCGGGCGGCGATCCTTGCTCTGGATGACATGCAGATCGAGATCACCAAGGATGCGGCCAATTTTGCGGGAAATGATATTGGCGACATCGATGCCGGAGTCGTGGGCAGTTTTAGGAAACTGGAAGTGGACTAGATTCCTCAGTGCAATAATCCCATCTCCGTAGGCTAAGCTAGGATAGGCCAGGATACCATTGAGACAGTCGACAAGACGCGCGGGCATGCACACTTCGTACCTATTTAAAAAAAGCATCACCACTATTCTGTATAACTAAGGTCTCGCCGGGAATTGGGTCTTAATTTAGTGCCCACTTTCCCGCCAATCCGCAGTACCCCAAAAATGGATGGGGACTGCTGTTGAGCTTCCCAGTTGTATATTCCATCCATGCGTTACGTTATGTTAAATGAATGTCTATTTAAATATATGTATATACTTATTCTTGTGAATTTGAATTCCATGAACGTGTTTTTAATTTCAGTATTCAAAAGTGGGTTTTTCTTGGATTAATCAGGGGTCTTATGATCTATAAAAACCCTCAATTCAATTCGTTGATAACTAAAAGAGATAGTGTTTGCATTACCTTGATAAGAAGGAAATGTGTTTCTTTTCAACCTTTTTTTTACGTTTAATTTGTTAAGAAAAAATTAACTTGCGGTGATTTTATGACTTGGAATTCCCTTGATCATTAGGTTATTACTGTCTCTTTTTAGGCCGTGTTTTTGTTAAAACACATTAAGGTATTGCACATCGAAAGCGGTATGACGCATTGTTGAAAACGACAGGAAACTAATTTGTTATCGCCTCACCCATCTTTACAGTAAACTTTTTCTTTGGCGAACACCTAATAAAAGGTCCGGAAGTAACAGCAAAAATACGCTATCTTTAAAAACAAATATAATATTATATGATTTGTTCCTTCAAAGGTAAAAATTAATTTTTATTTAATTGTTGTGAAAAGGTTGTTAAATGGGGTTTGTTCTGTCGGTTTTTTACTGTTCAAACTCAAGTGACAAAAGAGTGAAGAACCCCGCGAGTGGGTGGTTTTGTACGTGGGTGGTGACGTTGAGAAGACGAACAGTTCGACGGAAAAGCCCCGTTTACAGTAGAACCGACAAGGGGCAAGCTCATGGGTGGAAGAAGGGGAACTATCGTGCCACCGATCTTTGTAATCCCATGGGGCATGTTTGGTTCACTACTTTTTTTTTAGCGCGATAACGGTGACACAAACGTCGACAAGAGAATCTCAGTGCATTCTACAACCGCAAGAAAGAGAACAAAAGTTCTTTGGCTTTAAGTGTGAGCGTTTGTTTGTATCGACGTTCGTACTTACAGATACGGGCAAAATAATAGAACCAAAAGAAGGCAAAACCAAAATGTACTCTAGTGAATCTCAAGGAAAGAATAAAATGAGAAAAACAACATTGCGTATGAGCAATAAGATTTTTTTAAATATGACGTATCCGACTAGTATATTACGTATCCGACTAGCATCCGGCCCGAAAGAATTAAAACGGCTTTAAAACACAAATGTTAGATTGCCAAAAATCACTTTAAACTGCTAATAACATTTTTAACCTTACTTAAAGGGCAGCAAGCTGTTAAAAAATAAGAATAATAATCATATTTTTATATTTGTAATGCAATTTCTTAATGCTATAATTTTACCCTTTGCTGTGGGTGTGAGCGCGCGCGAATGTGTGTCGGCATTATGATTGTACGCTTATTATTATGGCCGCATACGAAGTAATTTCCAAGTTAACTTTTCAGTTGAGCGCTGGAACAGCTGGAGAACGCGACTGTCCAGATCGGCGTCTGATTCTCGTTCTTATTCTCGATCCAAGTCGTTAATTGTCGTGCTAAGTGCTCCGCTTTGTGCTGGGCTGACCCCAAACACTTGTTGACATCTCAACATCGCGGGTTTTGTAATTCTGTGAAATACTCGCGTTAAGATGCTCTAGTTCGTCTTTGTAGTCCACTTGCTGAATCTTCTGGCTTTGTGAGATGGATTTGTGAAGTGCATCTTTGTGTTTAGCGAGCGATCCAAAGATAGTAATCCATACTTGCACATAAATACATTTACAAGACAGCCGCTCTCGCGTATCTAATTCCAACGGTCACGATCATGGTACAATTATACAAGGTAGTCTCGTCGGCTGCCTAATCGTTCGGCTTTTTAGTCAGTGCGTTCGTGCTTGTTGAAGGATGAGCACGTGTGCGGACGAATTTTTTCAGAGTATTAACCCTTGTGCAAAGATGTCGTTCTGCCCTTGGCTGCAAATTTTTTTTGTTTTTTAACATGTCGTTTCAGATAATTTTAGTATAACAAAAAATGTAAAGGAGAAACTATTAATAGCTACTAAGAAACATTAATTTAGATATTAAAAAAAATTACTTTAATATTGACATTTATTTTAAAATTAAGAACCTAAACAAAGAAATAACTATCCAAAAATAAAAACAACGTTTAATTTTTAATTCAAAACAATTAAAAATTAATTTATAAAAACTTCAACTCCTATTACTATAAATGAGCAATTTAAAACCCATGCACCATCTAAGGGCTAAGCAAAAAGCTCTTTTGTCGTTTCACTCGCACTTACTACGCAGACTCCTCTCACTCGCACTTGTGGTGAGTAATGAATAAGGGAGTGCTTTTTGCCGACGAGACTACCTTGTATAATTGTACCATGGTCACGATCATGGTACAATTATACAAGGTAGTCTCGTCGGCTGCCTATTCATTCGGCTTTTTAGTCAGTGCGTTCGTGCTTGTTGAAGGATGAGCACGTGTGCGGACGAATTTTTTCAGAGTATTAACCCTTGGGCAAAGATGTCGTTCTGCCCTTGGCTGCAAACTTTTTTTGTTTTTTAACATGTCGTTTCAGATAATTTTAGTATAACAAAAAATATAAAGGAGAAACTATTAATAGCTACTAAGAAAGATTAATTTAGATATTGCAAAAATTTACTTTAATATTGACATTTATTTTAAAATTAAGAACCTAAACAAAGAAATAACTATCCAAAAATAAAACAACGTTTAATTTTAAATTCAAAACTATTAAAAATTAATTTATTAAAAACTTCAACTCCTATTACTATAAATGAGCAATTTAAGACCCATGCACCATCTAAGGGCTAAGCAAAAAGCTCTTTTGTCGTTTCACTCGCACTTACTACGCAGACTCCTCTCACTCGCACTTGTGGTGAGTAATGAATAAGGGAGTGCTTTTTGCCGACGAGACTACCTTGTATAATTGTACCATGGTCACGATTACTTATTGGGTGAGCTTTGCAGCGCCAAGTTGAAAGTAATCAGCTGTTTTGGAGCTTTCCTATCTCAGAGAGCACTGCACTTTGCAGAGAGCGAGAGAGAGAGAGAGAGGGAGCGGAGAATAATAAAGAGCGGGAGTGGGGCGAGTTTTATCAGCTCGAAGTACGATTCACAGATAAGAAAAAGTCGGCGGCGGGTGTTAAGTCATTTACACAATTTATCGCTTCTTCGCTTTGCGCAATCGAATGGAAAAACGGATTGCATTGCATTCCGGTGTGGAATAGAAACCGGATCACACGGATCACTTGGATCACCAACCATGAATAAACTACGGGCTCTATTACCCGGTCAACACTCGAGCTCCAATGGAGCGTCCCGCCATTCCGTAACTCTGGATCCGGAGATCGGATTCCAAATCACAATCGAGAATCCGAAAAACAGTGATCCAACCAAGGGTTCTACGAACGTACCAGAACTCAACGTCCATCTCATCGCCGCCCGACATCTGCCCTCTCTGTTTGGTTTCAAGATCGTCCAGGGCTATTTGATAAAGGTAAATTAGTGCTAATTAGTCATGAAGTGAGACATAGCTGCGAAAATAGCCTGAGATAAAAGCACTCAACTTGAAGGAAAGGGAAAAAGTTTGTTTTCTTACGATAGTTGAAAATTATTGAAAATTAAAAAAAATGTTAACTAGATGACAAATCTACATTTATTATCCGTTTCTATTTTTCTGATTGAAATGAATGATGATTTTTGTAATTAAGTGTATTATTTATTTTATAAGCATATAGATAGTTATAAAAGTATTTTGAACGCAAAAATCCAGATGCTGCCAAATAAGCAATCATTCAAACACAAAATTGTTTAGTTATTATTCAAACAATTATTTTTGATTATTTATTTAACACCACTCGGTGGGCGGTTTACAGCGAGTTCTTACCTCGACATCAAAGTACATATAATTAATTTATTTATTTAATATTTTGTTTTCAATTTCACGCTTTGCAGGTTAAGCTATTTCCCGGATCGAAACGCTTGGACAGCAGTATTCAAACCAACACGTGGCCAAAGTTCAATGAAAATTTCAAGTTTCCTCTGGTGCCCGATATCAAGTATGTGCTATAATGAAGCGTTGACAGATTTGCCTTATAGTAATTCAAATCGGTAATTGAATAGATCCTCCATGAAGCATGTAAGTCGACGACCTACAAATGGACAGACAAATAGCTCCGATCCGGATTCGGAACAGCTCTTCTCCGGACAATTTGTGGTTTTCACCGTATACGCCCTGTTGGAACTTCCAACCACAGTAAGTTGGTCGTATAAACCCCACAAACGCCAGTTAAATTCTCTTCTTACCAGAATTTCAATCGCTTTAACAAGACATACCGCTCGCTAAAGGATAAAAGTACAAGTTTTGTCCAACGTTTCGTTGATCCAACTGCTAGTTCTCCAAATGAGGCCAAGACTGAAAATGGAGGAAGCTCAAACGATCAGGGGAAAAAAAAGAAAAAATCTGAGAGCACAAGAGATGCGATGCCAGCCTTGACAATAAGTGAATCGAGGAGGAATATAGGTAATTATTTATATTGCATTTAAAGTTTTAAATTTAAACGCAACTCTACAGTTTTTAATTGATTCTTATGGCTTGAATAAGTAGAGATTTTTATGGAACAAGCTTGAAAAATTACATACTGCATACTTTCGGGCAATACTGAATTTGTACTAATTTTCTTTAATTTTCGAAGATTTTTTTAAAACAACCAGTTTAATTGTATTCTAGTTGAACTATTTAAATTATCAACCGTTAAACTAACAACTTTTAAGTGTATATCAACTTGTTTTAAACGTCACTTCATAGCATCTTAAAAAATATAAGACCACTCATCGTTTATCAAAAACTCAATCTGGTAAAATTAATTACCTTTATTAGTCAGTTTGTGTTCCAAATTGTGTTTGAAGATTTGTCATCTTTTTAAAAGTATCTGTATCTGTATCTTTTCCCCCGCAGGTTCAGTCACCTGCTACCTGGAATCGAAGCTCTTCCAACGCAACAGTAGAACGGGGTGTTATTCGACGGAAGAGTTGTGGCTGCCCATAAAAGATATCACCACAACGGTGGCCAAGTCGTCACCCGGCAACAACAACAACAGCAACAACAGTGTGAGTATAAAAAAAAAACATATGTACCTGACCCAGAGTATTGCCAAACAAGTTCACCCGAACCCGGTGTTACAAAACCAGGCGACATGTGGCCCCAAGTGATTTCAAATGTAATGGAGATGTGTGCGCTTTAATTGTTCAAAGTGAAAGCTTCCCGCTCGGGCGGGAAAAACACAACAACACAACCCCACAAAAATTTAAATGAAAGCAAATTTTTTAATTGCAGCGAAAAAAAAAAAAAATTAATGTGCAAGTTGAGTCAATATTATTCCGGAAAAAATTCATTGAAAGCCAACCCTCGCTTAATTTCCCTTACCTAATGCCAATGGAAAAGGGGGTTGCGATATCTTTGGCGTTTATATGTTTGAACTAGTTTTCAGTGTGGGTCATTCTGACATTTATCTTATCACGCCAATGCGATTTCAATTGGTTGACATACCTTATGAGAGCGTAGCTTTTTAAGCCAAAATGGGAAGCATATCGAGCCGGAGGGTAAACAAAATCTTGTTTACGAAATTCAATTAATGATAAAAAATAATGTCCCGTAAGAGATTTTCGATAAAGCGGTAGTGCAGTTCTTTAGTTTAACATTATAGGATTTATTGTTCTTAGCTGTTTCTTTAAACTGTAAAGATTTGAATAATGTAATTAAAATTTTATTTATAAAAATTGCATACATTTTTTTGTAGTTGAAGAACTATGAAAATGTGCCAATTAATTTCTGTGAGAGCTATAAATGTATTTATTTGCTTCATAAAAAGCTACTAATTAAAGTTACTAGCTATTTACTATTTATCTATTTATTCAAAATTACACTAAATTCGTTTTTTGTTTTATTAAATTTTCAAGCAATAAATAGTGAATTTAATTAAGTTCTGTGACTCACGCAATTATTATAAGTTTTTTCTTAATTTAATTTTCTTATTCATTATTTTTTCAGTTCCTTAACTCCGCAAAGGGCGTGGTTGAGCTGGCCCTTGAGGTTCGGGATCTCCTTGAATGCGAAACACCTTTGGAGTCTTCTTTGCCACCTGCAACGCCTTCGAACACGCCCACCTCCCCCATAACGCCCACTTTTCCAACAGTAAACTCAACTCCTTCCACCAACAATTGGCAACGGATGACGGCGGAGGTCAAGCGGAAGATGGGAATCAGTAATGCCGGCAGTTCCGATTCTGGAAGGTATTTGCTTCGAGTGACAACAACCAGGATGCGCTGCTCCAACAAGGTCAAGGATGAACTGGAGGCCACTGCGAACTCCGGAATTTATGTGAAGACCACCGCCTTCGAGCATGGCATCTATATAGATGCATGGAAATCCCCAGTTTTCTTTCCCTCCCTCTCCACCAAATGGGACGATGGATCCGGCGAGGGAACCATCGACATTCCGCTCCAGAGACTCGAGCAGTTGGAGGACATAGTCCTGCGGATCACGTTGGCCACCAAGAAGATGGGCAAGAAACTGGTCCTCGGAACGGTCATTATCGGTGGAGATCAGGCGGGTGACACGGGATCCGAGCAGATGCGCCTGATCCGGGAATCGCCACCTGGCCAACGAGTGGCCGCCTGGCATTGCTACCACTAAATCGAACTCAAAGATATACTCCAAGTTAATGTATATAGCTAAATCCTAAGTTAATTACTACCAAAATTCCTTTGTGCGTCTGCGCACACTCATCATGTATTTGGTTTTCGATCGTTAAAATATTAAATTTCATTGCGAATTGTAAAATGCTTCTTTGGGAAAGTTTGGCTCATTTGAACGTCTATGGCGTGTAACACTTGGTTTACTGCCCGCTCTGTAATGGGAGTAGCCATGCAGAGAAAAAATAGTTTTGGATTTCTTGTAGAAAAAATATTCGGAAATAGAACCTATAAAAAATATAAAATTCTTGTAGTTTATAGGAAGGACATTACTTAAATATTTTTTGTTTTAAATAGTAAAAACTTATAAGACCATCTATGAAGAGTTCCAAAATAAAGTATATTTTTCACTATTATTTCTTTTCAAGATTTTTTTCATTAAAAAATTTCACTTTGTATAAAAAAAATTTTAAGTTAGTATTCAATATTCAATATGAAAATGATACAGATGTTACAGATTGAAAACAAATCTTAAACAATTTCCAAAAACATATGGGTTTTCCACAGAATTTTTTCCCAGTGTATTAGCACCTTCGCCGCATTAACAGTTCGCAGAAATGCTGCCAACATTTGGTGCGTCCGTCTGGGATTTTCGCAGCGATCCGTACGTTTTTCACCCGGTTCCAGTCCACTGTGCTCGGCAACATGTGTGTGGAAAAAGTCAACGGCAAACGCGACGTTTTTTCAGCTCGCCGCGGAGCGTTGGCGTTGCGCTCAGTCTCCTCAGTTCTCGAGAAGACGTCGGTTGGATCGGATCGGAACGGATTGGTCGGATCGGAGATCGGTACGGAACGGATATAGCGGAGGATAGCACAGAATCGGTTGGTTGTTTACGTTGTTGCCAGCGCGCAGTGGAGTTTGCGAGGCGACACATCCGACGTGGTTTATGCTTCTGTGCGTCTCTGGTTCTCCAATGTAAAAATAAAAATTGCTCCAATATGTGTGCGCGAAACGGCATTTGAAACACTTTTTCGAATCAACAACTTCGATCGCGACAAGAAGTGCGAGTCGTCAGGTAATCGTTGTGTAAACTAAAGCTAAACGCTAAACGGTTGACAGTTCAATATTAAAGTCATAAAAGCCAAATGTATATGGGCCTGTTTATCCGTGTTCGCATGCAAAGTGCCTCGGTTTATGGGGTTTTTGTTGTTGTACCCCCAAAAATGCTCCCAAGTCGCTAATCGAAGTGCAGCTGAAGGAGACATGGTGCCAAGTGATAAATGGAATAAAAAATGTTTCATTCATGAAAACATACGCACATAGAACGCAACCAAGAACGCAGATGTATTTCGATCTGCACGCATGCCATTTCACAGCTGCAGTCAAAATAGTAGCAGTGTGCTGCAAAAAATTGATATATTTTTGGATCATCATTATCTAAAAAAGAGAAAATGAATCATTTGAGTGATACCCAACAGATTGTATCAGAATAATAGTGTTCCCATGAAAAATTCTGTTTCCTGATAATTAATTGGGTGGTCGGAATTTGTCTTTTTGGAACATTTTAGTTTTGAAAAAGATATTTTGTGGTTGAAATATTTCGTTGTCGTTCAAATAAATAATTTCAGTGTGATATTTATATAGGAATTTTAAAAGCAAAAGCATATTTTATATTCTGGAAAACCCAAATCAGATTGCGTGTATAGTTCAGTAGAATATTTTTGTGCATTGATGTTTGTATTCTAATCGAAAGATAGTGTTGACATAATTAAATTGCTTTATAATCCGGAATGCAATTATGTTGAAACTTTTATATTATAAGATCAAAAGTGGAAATTATCATTTGGGTTGGCTTATGAATTCTTAATTGCAAAGTGTTAGTTTTTTATATTTTTTTGCTATAAATGATTTTTTATCAAAATGATATCACATTTGGTTGCCCCCATCTGTTGTTGCATATGTGTTTAAAATGCATTTAATTCATCTGTGGAAAATTGGGTGCCCTGGTGGTGCGGTGGGGAAGTGGATCCATGGATGCGTGGATGTGGATGTGGATGCCCGGATGATCGGATGCTGGGTGATCTAGGGATGCCGGGATGTGGGGATGTGGGGTGTTTGGGAGGAGGAATCATCTCGGCGGCGTCTTTGCGATGCCATCGATGCCGATAAATTGTGCATTTGTGGCCCAGTGTGCGTGGATGCGAAGCATGATTTATTTCCAACACTTCCGCTAATACTCATGTGGCTGATGTCGCAGAACGAATTTAATGCGTAGCCGATTACAAAAGGCTGACTAATAAATAAAGCCAGACCGAATCCGTAGACAATACCAAATGCCCAATACTGCCCACGAACTGCCCACTGAGAGTCGGCAGATAAATAGGAAAAACAAAAGCCAACGACAGCCAACCCGAAGGCAGCGATTTCGGTTTTTTTTTAGTAGCCGGTCACGTCATTAAAATTGCATTTGGTTAAACGGGCCCGCGGACATGCAACACACACAGCGACATTTGATTGGCCATACCAGACATTGTGGCTAGCCGGCCGAAAAGCCAAAAAATAAATCAGCCACCCAATGCACTGAGAAAAAATATACATTTCGGTTGCATATTGGAATTATTAACATATTATTAGTATTATAAAAAATAAATCAGCCACCCAATGCACAGAGAAAAACGATGTAAATATTTCAGTTGCATATTCAAATCATTATCATATTATTAGTATCATAATTTACACGACCTTTAGCTTATCTAAATATTATGCATATTGCTCTTAACTTGTTAAAAGTGTTATCTTGTAAACATTTAAATATTTCTCAAAACAAGTATAAATGTTAAACCAAAAAGATAACTGCCTTAGTCATTTCGTTATTTACACACGTAACTTCAATGTTATGACTTTGATATGTATTTTATAAGGTTAATTTTTATTTATATGATTATAATTAAATTAAATATTCAAACCCATTTACATATGTATTTTTTTTATTTAATAAATATTCTAATATTAATCTGTTAAAGTTACCATTAAATCACATTTTAAGATTCAAAGTACATAAATTAATTTCGAGACTTCCCATTAATAAACCATAAAAAGACACCTAATATTTTTGTATATTTGTTCTCCGTGTGGGGAACTCAATTCTCGATAAGCGGCTGGGCAAATCCAAATTTGTACATTTTCATTCATAAAAAATCGCGTCGGTCTACGCAGCAGCAATTTAGTGGCAAATAAAAAAAATGGGAAAAATAGATCGACCACATGCCGAGCAGGCGTGGGCATTGAACGGTGGGTGGTGGGTGGTGTTTGGCGGTTTACGGTGGGTGGGCGATCCACCCAATTTGAGGAATAGGTAAACACAACCAGAAGTACCCTTACTCACCTGTAGGAATTCAATAAACCGGTCACTGGATACTCCGCCATCTGGGAAATACATAGTATGTTATGTTATGATATTTATAAGTCAAGCAATTATGGCTGATTCGACCCCGTCATATTTGATTTTTAATCGCACTTTGTCAAGGTAAAGCTGTACGGGGAGTGGGCGGTGGGGGGCGGGGCCCACTGCTGCTGCGGTTTGTTTACACCGAACGGAGCGGTTCGAGGGAGGCGGTTCGGGGAGGCGGTACGAAATCCGGAGACGGAGGTTGTTGCTGCTGTTTGCTGCTCTGTTTGCTATGCGGACGCATCGCATTCTAAATTAAGAAGCCGCGTCGCTCGAAGTACACACAAATGTACATAAATATTTTGTTTGAACGCTGGGGTGGACATTTTAGTAGTTTTCCAAACGGAGCATGCTATATCAGTAAAAAATTGGTGGTAAAAACCAGAAAAAATATACATTTTTGGGTTATTTGAACAAACAGAACGTGCAAAAATTGAGGAAATAAAAAATCACTTCATAAACCAATACCAAATAAATGTTGTTTGGATAGCAATCAGACAAAAGGAATTAAAAAATCTGTAAGCAAACAAATCAGAGGAAGTCTGTTTTTTCCTTTTTGCAAAATAAAAAAAAGGGGACTTAAAATTTTGATTCAGAGCCAGAAAAACTAAAAAAAGATAAACAATAGCGTTCAATTTAAAAAAAAAACCTAAAGGTTTCTATTGATTTTACTTTCTTTACTAAAACAGAAATTGTTTTTGAAATTCCCACAATATTAATACCACCTTAATTTCACTTTTACTTTCTTCACTTTTGGCTCAGTGCAACTAAAAGTAATTTCTTCATATATATTTATAGAAGTAATGTGCGCCAAAACTCTGGGTTTATCAACTTGGGAATTCAAATGTCTTCAAACATAATTCTGGGAAACTTTTATAAATCATTTATGTTTACCAGTGGTTTTCGTCGCAAAGATTTGGTGGGGAAATGTCCGCCTCAATGTATAAATCATATGTCGTCAGGTGTGTTAAAATAGTTTCTAGTTTCTAGTGTTTTTTGTTTTTTTTTTTGTTTGTTGAATTTTTATTTCCATCAAACCGGCGAAAAGATTCTTCACGCATCGCGAGTTTCTCAATACTTTGTGCTTATAAAATTGAATATATCCGCATGTTTGTTTAGTGGGCGCTGGATTCACATTGTAAATAAATCACATCGAGTGATTGGTACACCCGGGAATTGGGTTTCGTGTTTTGTGTGTTGTTTGCCTTATTGTTGCACCGAGAATTTAGCGCGGAATATAAATGGCCAATTGTGGGAAACCTGGTCAGGATGGCCGTATCGAATTTGGTCATTTTGGAATAACCAGAATTGCGAATGTGGGAGAGAGGATCGATCGTCTGATGCATTCAACTTGCAGCTGGCTTTGGTTCATCTGACCTTATATGATTGTCGGTTGGGGGATATATACTTGGGTGTCTGGGCATCCGACTATCTGGATGTGATGGCCAAGATCCAGTGTTGACGCAAGTACAAAGTACCAGTACTTGTGTTCCTTCTGGGTCTACTTAAAATTCCGCAGTGCAGTTCGAGACGAAAAAAAGAATAAGTACAGACCTTTCATACAAAACCCACTTATGCAGAAGCATAGCATCAAAAGCACTCGCCATCCCGATGAAAAAAAAACCTCATAGTTTATCTTTATGTTTCCAATTTTCATTCTCCCAGATCTCTTCTGTTTGTAATTACATGTACGGGTATGTAGCTAATTAATTTCACTTTTTTTTTTTTTTTTTTTTTTTGCCCACGCTTTTGATCGCTTTGGGCTAAGGTCTCAGACAAGTTCAAATATTTGCTTTGTAGTTGGCAAAAGGCGGCCGCCGAGATAGGGAGATCGGGAGAACGAATTCAACAGATTCAACAGATCCACTAGATCCACCAGATTCACTAGAGCCACTATATCCACTATATTCCACTATATTCACCATCGGCATTGGCATCGTTTAATTGTGCAGTGCGTGGGGGGCACTCTTTATGTTTTTGGATGATTTTAGTTTGACGCAAATGAGTCGCTTAGTCAGGGTAAATTAGCCACTCAAAAGCATAAAACAAGTACAGGTTCAAGTACGTCTGCTGGTGGGTGTATTATATAATTTAATTAGGCCATCCAACAGTGAAGAGGAATCTTTATGGTTGCTATGTTGGGTAATCCTCTCGAGAAAGCATATTTGTTGTAACTGGATAACTTTAAGTTGTTGCAAGAAATTATTAAAGCTTAAATTTGATTTATTACGATGAAGCTACTTTCAAAATTAGAACTATGCTTTTATTGTTTTTTTTTTTTAATATTAAGAATAAAATAACATACTTAAAGTGTTTTGAAATCCAATTAAAATAATTTATGAAACAAACTTTTTATAAAAATATTATATTTGTTAGTAAACATCAAAATAATAGACCTATTATTGAACTTAACGCAATGCAATCTTCAATGAACGTAATCACACACATTGAATTCCCAATAAATTCAAGGTTAAAACCAAGACGGCATTACTTGTGTTTTTAAATCTGGAACACCCAAATACATTTATCAGTCCGATCATTCCGCTTACCGCACATTTTATTTCTATTTACAGTGCGTTTGTCAGGGTCTTTGGATTTGGATTTGGATACGCGGATTCGTTACGCCGGTATTACCGATCCGATCGGTTTTCAAAACGACATCGATATTATAGGCAATTGAGCATGAAAGTGGTGTGCTGGATACTCGAATTCCTGACAGTGGTACAACTGCTGCTGGTCGAAACTCAGGTGAGTGTACATGGACTTTAATTTTAGTGCCCACCCACTTGTTGAATCCGTTGAAATTACGTCAACCCGAAGCAATTCGATTGGGAACCGCGAACTATTTACGAATGCAAGGTCAATTGCCTCGGCCAAATTAGTCGCACTCTCGTTTATTTCTTTTATTTTGTTTTTTTTTTCTTTTTGTATTTCCATTGTTGAGGGGGTTATCCGGAGGTAAGCACGAAATCGGCTGCGGAACGATATATAGTTCTCCTTGAGCTTGAGGTGCAGAGCGGTTCGTATTTCCGCATGATTTGATGGGAATGTTTCGGTTTTCCATTTTCGGTTTTTGGTTTTTCCGATTTGCCCATGACCTACGTCTGATTTCAATTGAGGCATCGAAAAGTGGCTGATTTATTGGCACCTCATTATGCAAAGCTTGTGCGCCAATGCGCTCTAAATCATCGATTGTGTTAGTTTGCTTAATGCGTCTAATTTAAGCTGTAAACCCGGTCGTTTAAATAATTCAGCGACACGATTAATTTACTAATAGGCTGAAAAACAGATCTCTTGATTATCCAGATTGGCTGGATTGTTAATAGCTTCCTGTTTTGGCCAAAACATCTTTACAAGAATTCAAATGATTGGGTGAAAGAATTTGGTAGCAGCATAAGTGAACTACTTTGTTGTTCGAGTTCGGGTTGAAAAAACACCGCCAAGATTTTAGAGCGAGTCATTGAACTAATAAAACTTTTTGGGAGATGTCGTTAATTTTGGATTTCTTCTTAAGGTCAAATAGGCTTTAAAAACAGGTACCTTGGTAACAGGTACTAAAATGGGATCTTTAATTTGTTGTATAAATTGAATGTTTCCCATTAAAAATCTAAGTTTAGATAATAACTTAAAAAACATTTAAAAAAAATAAAAAATATGTGTAAAATATTGGCAAAAGTCTAAGATTAAATACATTTGTCTTTTCTTTTACAAAAAATATGATATTATTTTCATGTTGTATTATTTATTAAACCAATGTGTAAGATGCGAATTAAGAATATTAGAGATCCTCAACTCTTATTTATTTCTCCATCTTATTTTCTGAAATTTTCAACCCGCAAGTTATTAAATATCTGGACAGTACAGTTTGCTTTTTTAATTTGTTTTATTTATTTGTTATGCTAGAATAAAAGTTATGAATTCTATTAAGAACTTATCAGCTAATGCTGCGTTCGCCTCAAAATGGCTCATGATCGCGCTCTAGGAAAACACATTTTATCTTTGTGAAACTTGGCCCATTTCCACGATTGACTCAGCTTCTTCGAATGGCAGTGCAGAGCAGAGATGCAGTAATGTGGCAGAAAATGTCCAGTTTTATGGGCTGTTTGCAGCTGTAGGGCGTTGGTGAAGAGGTTATATGGCTATATGGCAATCGGTCGGTCCTCGACAGACGTCGAAGCCTATTTTAGACTGCGACTGGAACTGAGATGCAGGGATCCCGGCGGATCGGCGAAAAGCGTGAGTTATTTATAGTGCGGCGTCGCGTCGCCTGGCGTCGCATTTGGAACTGGAGCTGGGTATCCCATGGTATACCATCGTACTTTCCTTTGGGGATCAACAATGCGATCGCAGACGCAGACACGAAACTGTCGAGTGCAATGACACTTCAAATAAAAAGCGGCGACATGTCTGATTTATGGTGGTTGCTCGACTGAGGCAGGAAAAACAGGGAAGCTGGCGGTTCTCTTTTTAGGACCAAAGTCATAGGGCTCGGATCGCATTTCACACTCTCGACCCCTTGAATATAATATAAGGTGAAATCCAAAACCCAATCTCATATCTTTTATCCATTATTTTCGCTTTTCAGAGTGGTCATGTGCACGAGGCGAAGAGGGAAATCTGGGAAGCAGTGGGTCACCATCGACCCACCCACCATCACTACCACGAATCCCATTGGGTGGATGGGAGGAGGGTGCACCGCCTGCGGATGCCGCACCACCACCGATGGAGTGGGCGACGGAGGTCGCTCAACCACCAGCAGCCCTTCAGCCGGTGGTCGCCGTGGTCCTCCTGCGACGAGGAGTGCGTCAAAAGACGAGAGCGCTTCTGCAAGGTGAAGCGCAAGTGCGGACACACCAAGCACGTCGAGCAGAGCAAATGTAGGCAGTGAGTACATCTATATCTATGTATAAAATTTATTTATTTTGTTAACAAATAAGGTCTTCTATAAAATTTAAATAACATGTGCTGCCTGGTTTGCCCTTCGACTAAAACAAATAACTCAATGATCAAGCTGTAGAACTTTTAATCAAGAACATAAAAAAGATCATACAAAATTGAAAATTTGATGGTCTTGTAAATATACTTATTTTTCCCACAACCATAAAAGTTGAATTATTCGTTGTTTTATTTTATTAACTGGAAAATCCAAAAATTAAGTTCTTCGCATTGAAATATTTTCTCTGATATGATTCTTAATAGGTCCATAAACAGTTTGACCCTGTTTTTTATGGAATCATTTTTATTAATGTTTTGGCTTAGTAAAAAAAATGTTCCAAACAAAAACCTATTTATTATTTTGTATTTTGGTGAATATAAACAGAATTTATTTGTGCATTTAGTTTTGTTTTTCTTACATTTTTTAGGTAATGCTTTTTTGAGCGCACCAGACAAGAAAGTTCAAATTGTTTATGTATATTGACTTATTTTTAAATCAATTTAGCGCAAAGTGTAGCTAAAAAGTACATATGCATTTACGAGAATGACTATTTTTAGCATTAGTTCGCACAAACATTAAGAAATTTGTTTTCCCATATTTTTTTAAGTTTGTTTATTTAAAACGAGTTCTAATTTGGGAAACGTCTCCCATTTCACTGATTATCATTTTTCGAACACAACAAAAATTTATATTTAAATTTTAGATAGATCTGAAAACTTGGTATTTGTAAAAAAAAAAAAAAATTTTTTTTTTTCACAGTTGTCATCCTGCACCTCCTACGAAATGGAGGCAGCCGTTGATTTTTGAAGAGACCCATATCCACGAGAGAATCCCGCCACAACCGCAATATCAACCCCCACCTCAACCACAATATCAACCTCCACCTCAACCTCAGCCACAACCTCAACCACAACCACCTCCACCACCCCCTCCTTCGATAATCATAAATGCAGCGGCTGCGGCGTCAAGTGGTCCGACCCTGGATTACCGGATTTCTGGTTATACATCCCCAGCAATTCCTACACCATCTTATCCCCCATCTTATCCACCAACTCATCCATCAACTCATCCACCTATTTATGCACCCACATACCCTCCAAGTCCTCCTCCAGCTCCACCAACTCATCCTCCAACTTATCCTCCAACTCATCCACCAACTTATCCATCAACACATCCCCCTTATCTCCCTCCATCTCATCCACCTACTCCCCCTCCAACTCACCCAACTCCACCACCAAAATCCGAAGAGATGGTTCGTCATCTGCCGGGATATCATGGTAAAGATACATACAGCGATGAGGATATAGAAGATGAACCTGAGGTTGAATCTTATCCTGAACCTGATGAAGACTTTATAAGTTCCGATGAACAGGGAGACTTTTTTGTACTGAAGCATCATCGCCATAGAAGACGTCAAAATCGTAAAAAGCCTCATTATAGAAAACCCATAAAAGAGGACTCTGGTGAAGATGACTTCGTGGACTTTGGTGAAAGAAAGTCACTGAGGCCCAAAAATCTAGGGGAAGAGAGCAGTGTCGAGGGAGACGTGTTCCAATACGAGGATTTCGATCTGGAGCCTGATACTAACTATGCAGATTCCGAAGAATCAGACAACGAATTCCGAAATATCAGCTGGGTGCAACCTCCCAAGGATGGATTGGTTCTCAGGAGAAGAAGGGTCTACTCCAAATGGAGTCGATGGTCAAAATGCTCGCCAAAGTGTACCACAAGGAGATATAAGTAAGTTAACAGAATTTTTATTAATTATTTCCTTTTTTAATTTTTTTTTCTGGGAAATTTTAATTAATGATAAATCCATTTTTAATGATTCCTGCAAAAATAGATCAAAGAAATTGTATTGTTCTTAAAAAAAGGCGAAATGCATTCTCAACATCTGATTTTGTATCCATTAAAATTCATCAAGTATTTTTTTACATTTACGAGGCTAATAAAATCTGCTCTTCCCCCCAGAAAATGCCGGCTCAACGATCAGTGTGGGCGGGAGGTTCTCCGGGAGATCGCATATTGCTACACGGAGGGCAGTTTTTGCCAGCAGTGGCTGCAGACGCAGTTTCAGAAGACTCCCGCCTTCGAGACGAGACCCGTGTCCAATTCCCCGGCCAATGCCATGCGGAGGATGCAGTCCGAGCAGCCGGAGGTGTCCATGAATGACCTTAACTACATTATGACGGGAACGGGCTATCGCGGAAAGGAGTACACTCCGTTGAAACTGCAGTGTGGTATTGTTCGCAGTGGAACTGGTCGAAGGAGCATGTCCAACATGCTGAAGATCATCGGAGGACGGGCGGCGAGGAAGGGCGAATGGCCGTGGCAGGTGGCCATCCTGAATCGATTCAAGGAAGCATTTTGTGGAGGTACTCTCATTGCTCCACGATGGATTCTAACCGCCGCCCATTGTGTGCGGAAGGTGCTCTACGTTCGGATAGGTAAAAATATTGAAATATCCAATCATTGAAACAAAAGTATTATAATTCTTATTGCCATTTCTGTTCTCAGGTGAACACAACCTTAACTATGAGGATGGTACGGAGATTCAGCTGAGGGTAATGAAGAGCTTTACGCATCCCAATTTTGATAAGCGTACGGTGGATAGCGATGTGGCATTGCTCAGGTGGGTAATAATCTATAGAGATAATACTTCAATAAACCATTACAAAAATTCTTAAAAAATAACAGCATAATGCTGATTTTATATCAAATGGCTGGCAGAAGAACTGTATTCCTAAAACGTTTTTTGCTTTAAGGATAAGAAATTTGTTTTACATATATAAATGGTACCAAAGAATTCCAAATATTTATCTCAACCTCTAAAAATTTGTTCTTATAGGTTACCCAAAGCTATTAATGCCACCACTTATATTGGATACTCCTGCCTGCCACAGCCTTTCCAGGCGCTACCCAAAAATGTAGATTGCACGATAATTGGATGGGGAAAGCGGCGCAACCGAGATGCTGCTGGAACCAATGTGCTCCACAAGGCCACTGTACCTATAATACCAATGAATAACTGTCGGAGTGTTTACTATGACTACACTATTACTAAGGTATTAATTCATGGATATAATAATATTCTATGAACAATCTATAATTGATTTTTATTTTCCAGAACATGTTTTGCGCTGGTCATAAAAAAGGTCACATCGACACTTGTGCCGGGGATTCGGGAGGTCCTCTCTTATGTCGCGATACCACCAAACCCAATCACCCGTGGACCATCTTCGGCATCACCTCATTTGGGGACGGATGTGGCCAGCGGAATAAGTTCGGCATCTACGCCAAGGTGCCCAATTACGTGGACTGGGTGTGGTCGGTGGTTAACTGCAATGGCAACTGCAAGATGCAGTAGCATCTCGGTGGGTACTTAAGTTGTCGGGGACTTGGGTCCGTCAAGTTGTAGAGGCTGTGAAAAACAAATTTACACTTTAAGTGTCCGATCCGTGGGAGAAATCTTCGCTCGATCACCATGTCACAATTCATTATGTGCTCATTATACGATCCTAAAGCTAGATAACTAGAATCTAAGGATCCCCTATGGTCATTTCGAACAAAGTCGATTTTAATTGTAGACAAGCAAATATTTATGTAATTAAATTTCTAAAAAAAAGCACCTACTAATAGAAAGTCGTATTTTTGATGGGGAGGCATTTGTGTTTTCCTAAATATGTTAAAATAATCTTCTAATGTAAATAACTAAATTTATGTTACTCGTTAAATTTTATATTTAATAAATAATTGAATTCTCCTGTAAGTTAATTAAATAAAACTCTGAGATTAAAAAACCAACAAATCTGGAGAAAAAAACCTCAAAAACTAGTAATTCAAATTAATGTGCTAACTTTTGACTTTATTTTAATCTCTAACTCTAAATAAAAGGTTACAAGCCTATCAACTGTAAATAAAAATAGTTCGAACTTTCTGCATATCAGACTAAGTGCAACCTATAATATACGCCTTAAACCGATCTAATCCCATTAAAATGTAAAAAACGATTTTAAACATAAGGAACAGATTCTTTCCTTATAAGCGTACCAAAGATTCACAGATATGTACATTACTTATTAGTTTATTATATTGGTGTTAAATGCTGCACAGTTTTGCTTCCACAATAAAACTATTTAACGTGATCCCTATACACTTTCGTTTTTTACTACTACGAGTACACAATGGATTATAAAAACAAACGATCACAATAGAGAGGTGAGTGCGTGGGCACACATGCGAATAATGTATCTGTATAAAAACATTTTTGTATAAAGAGCTACAAGAGTGGTTTGGACAAAGAGGCCCCAACAGCAGATCGACGGGCATCCCAGCTGCCTATTGATCGGTCAGGATATAGTGGAGGGCTACAGAAGCTAGAAGAACCAGCAGGGCCACCGCGATTCCCACCATGTAGAGGCTTCGCGATAGTTCTGGTTTTGGCATCGAACTGGGTAAAATCCGGGAGTCATCTGTGCAATCGTTGGCTGCATTTCCCTTTGTGAAGTTTGAGTCATCCGGCAGTCCTTCCGCCTCCAGAGATATGGTTTCTGGGTCCAGTTCCACGTCCAGGATCTGCTTGGCCTGAGCTACCACCACGGTGGGAGCTTCGCCACGGAATAAGTATTCGGAGAACTGGACCACTGCACCGACCGAAGAGCTGTGTCCCTCTGAAGGCAAGCTGAAGAACACCCTTCTCGGGGGCTCACTGATGTACAAGGCTTCGTTGGTCACATAGGGATCCGTGAGGCCGTCGCAGTAGACTTGAATACGTGTGATCAGGGAACGCAGCACGTCGTCCCGCAGGAAACGCTTCACATCTGCTATACTGTTTCGAGGACTACAGAATATCTTTGTGGCTATGATGCCGCTCATGCGCAGAGTTCCATTGAATTCGCGAACCTTGATGTCCGTCGGTTTGCTCAGCTGGCACTTCATCGGGAGTAGGATGCTCGCCCGGATGGGATCGCCACTTCCGATCGCTTTATCCGAGGCGAGGTGGGGCAGGGAGTCCGAGGTGTTGCTTGCTGTCGAGGCCGTTCCACCACTCGCAGATGTGGGCTTCAGCTTATCCACTTTTGTCTTTTTCTTCTTAATATAAGCCTGCAGATCGATGGTGTCCTCCACCACCTCGTTCTGCAGGAACACCTCACTGACTATAAGGTTTTTGCGCACTGATACTATAATATTTTGGAACTGATCTTCGATGTTAACGCGACGCGATGCATCCAGAATGGGCAGCACGTCATCCAAGTCGTAGGTGCACTCTAGCTGAATCCATTCAAAGGGCTTGTCCACAAACCTGTATTCCATGTTTGAGAAAGTTCCTCCGCTGTCAAAAGAAGGGTATAGGTTTACATATTTGTGAAATAAAACACCTTAAGTACAATCAAACTACCATATTAACATTAACAATCCTAAAGGTTTACTAACACATAAAATGCATTCCGAGAAAAAAGGAACGTAAGGGCAAGGAAAGCAAAGGAAGTGATTATTGAACATCAAACAGATAAAGTTATGAAAGTAGTTCCAACATGTTAGTTACCATATGATGCATTTTATGTTTGCCGTAAAGTACGTTTTTTTGCAATGTCTAGTTTTAAATTGTAAGCGATTCGTTTGGTGAAAGAAAGAATACACAGTGAGACCCGTATCTGTGATCAGGGGTTACGATTTCGATACTCACTTTCCATAGCTGTAGTTCTTGCAGAGCACTTTCTTGTCGGCCAGCGAGTACGAGAGGAACACGAAGTCAGTCTGAGCAACATCGGTGGTGTAGACGCCAAAGGAGCTGCTGCTCTTTAATAGTAAACTAAAGGCAGGAAAAACAATACAAATTGTTTTTTAAACTACATACATATAAATATTTAAAGAACTTACTCGTAGATGTCTGAGAACAGCTTTTTGGCATTCTTAAATTCGGAGCTCTGCTCATTGACCACATCGGATCTTACTGATGATACAAAAATACCTGCAAATATATAAATATTAAAAGAAAGTGAAAATTTCAGTCAAAAGCAAAAAACAGAAAGTAATATAAAATGCCACACTTGTTTTTAAAGGAATTGCAGGCATAAATTAACAAAAACTTTAAATGAAACCTAATTAACATGCAACTGGGTTGGAATGTTAATTTAAGTAAGGTTAAAACATTCAATTGCTTGTTCTGCTTATTCTCTTAAATTTGACTAAGTCACTGTTTCGTAGGAAACCAGAATTATTTCTAACAGATGGCGTCTTAATTTACACAATTTTGCATTTGTTTGGTTCAAATAATTTAAAATATGTATAATACATTTAAAGATTTACTTATTAATTTCAGTACTTGGAAAATGTCTGCAGCTATAAAACATACAAGAAGCTCCAAGAGCTTTCTTGTGTGTAAGCGATAAATTCTTTGCATTTTGTTTCTGAGACACACCCTACATCCTGCTAAGTAGATCTTCTAATAAATAATATTTGCTATCATTCTACTAGATTAAGGTTGGGCATATTAAACTCCGGGGGCCGCACGCAAACCCACCAATGACGTCAAAGGATCCGGGACACATTTTGCTGGCGCTCAGCCACTGGGAAGCCAACGCCTGTGAGTTAATGTCCGAGATTGTGAGTCGCACATCTGAGAGATCCTCCAGATCTGCATCCTCCTCGTTGTTCCTGGCCAGGTGGACCACGACGCTCTTGGTGAGATCCGCTTGCTGGCAACCCAAATCGGATGCACAGGGGGAAATGCAGATTTAGTTGAGCGGGGGAACCAAACAAATCTACGTGGCGAATAGGACTTACATGGCCCACAATTATTCCGTACGAGAACTGGTTCTCCTGTGCGCATTTCTCCAGGTACAGCTCATCGGTTTTGCTCAAAAGCACTGTGCGCATCTTAGATTAGAGTTTTCGTTATATTTAATGTTAACTAAATTCGGTCCAAAATGACCAATTTATCAATGTATGGGCTGGTGTGGCCGTATTTCTGGGCGGCTAAATTTAGGGGAAAGTCAGCAACGTTTCGATAGCGGAGGTAAGCTTATCGATGTTTAACGGTGTTCTTTTTTTTACAAATTGTCCGTCTCTAGGAAAACCGGTAAATTTAAAACAGTCCCATAAATTTCGTATGTTATTTAAAACTTTACTACAATTTAAAGAAAAACTGCGATTGTATTAATTTTTATGGGGAGGAATTTCTTATTTGCATCAGGTCATTATAGGTTCAACTTTGTTGTTATTAGTTAACAACCAAGATTGTAAATCCGACAATAAAACTTGAGACCGCAAAACTTATTTTTGCCAACAAAAACAAAGAATCTTTAATTCTGGTTTCATTTGACTTTTTTACATTTGTTTATATTATATGATAGTTAATGTGGTTATGCGGTTGTTTATGTTTTCTACGTAACACTTCATAAAATTATTGTTATTGTTGTTGTTAAACCTAATCTCAGGTTTCGTTTTCTAACATTTCGATTAAAAGCGTAAGTGTTTATTTTCCTAAATCTTTATTTACTTTATTGAAGCTATTAAAACTTAATTTACCTCTGCAGCTGTAAACCGATGAAAGTATGTAGGCCCCTCTTTGTAACTCCTTCAATTAGGGCCCAACTCCAACTCAATTTCCAACTCAATCTTAATTTACATCTCGGAATCCCGCAGCAGTGCATCTGCTGCCGTGGAGCGATTACGCACGAAATGTGGTCGAAGATCGGACCCCATAAGTACGGATCGGTGCCACCCAAATGGTCAAGTGATCGCCGGACTATGGAGCGAACGGACGCGATCGGTAATCGAATTAGGTAAACAAACACTCAATAAGGCGGGCGTTCGTTGATAATGTGTGCATAAGCAAATCGGAGACGGGACTCTGGATGGAGATGGATGGATGGTCGGGGATCTCTCGAGGAGCGGATTGCGATTGCGGCGGCGATGACGGGCGAAAAGTAAATGAAATTTCATTTAGGTGGTCGCCAACGGCCAACGGCTGCGGACCATCTGCTTGTGTGAATGCTTGATTGTTGAAGTGCCACTCGATGGGGCGAGGGCGCACGCTACTCGCAGGGCCTACACTCTGGAAAAATCTAATTAATAATGTTCAAAAAATTTACAGATTTCTTGAATCTAATTTTTTAAAAATTGTATGCTAACCAATTTCTAATTACCTACTGGAAATGTGGGAAACGTTTTTGGATGGTTTGTTTTTGATTATAAAAAACGTCGTCCATTTATTTTTAGATGGTTTGTTTTTGATTATGAAAAATTGTATAATATAGGGGAGACCGGGGGGTTTTGAGACGGGTTTTGTTTTTTGACAAAAAATATAATAGAAAAGCCATTTTTCTACCCGTACAAATTTTTTAATCATAGTTCAGTGTAATTTCACTCAGACAAGAGTATAATTAGTTGAAATTTTAGTTCGACCTTCAAGTTTTGCCAGCCTGCTCAAAAGTTGTTTTTTATGGATTTTCGCAATGTTCGGGGGGTTGTGAGACACAAATTTATAAGAATGAAAATGGCTTAATTTTATCAAAATTTTTTATTTTAATCTTTAATAATTATATATATACAATTATAATATATATATTATATGATCTACCAACGGACCGTAGCCGCTTTTTCTCGATAGCAACCTCTTTTATAGCAGCCACAAAAACATTGACATCAATCGCAGATTTGGCAGTCTGACTATACTTATGACGCACCATGATGACTAAAGAAAGAAAAAACGATCATCAAAAACACTGAATCCATCAAAAATATCAAAATTATCATTAAACGTTTTACTTGTGTACAGAAACACTATATCAGGCTATAAATTACAATTTTATGTTCCTAGATGACGCGGTAATAGAATGTCTCATAACCCCCCGAGAACGTTGTCTCACGACCCCCCAATAGCTATATTTTAAATATGGCTTCTGCTTTACGGACGCATTAAATGTTTATGCAAAATTTGTTCCGTGTTTCAAAAGGCTACTCACCAAGGAATGTTTCGGATGTATGCACTCTCGCAAATAGCTTGTAAAACAAAGCGAAAAGACAGCAAAAACGAATGGTCTACAAAACTTTCGATCACAAAATTGGAGTTGCCATTTGGGAAGACATAAAGAATCGGCATGAGCGGAATATTTGTGATGTGGAAATGAAGATTGGAAACAAGCAAGAAGTTTCACAGTCAGCTGGTAGATGTCGCGCTTTTTAGTTCAGGGCTGTAAGCGCGTCTCACGACCCCCCGTGTCTCACGACCCCCCGGTCTCCCCTATATTTATTTATTTAGTATTAATTTTTTTGGTGTTAGACTTTTTCTGTAATTAATCTCTGTTGTTAAATTTCAGTCATGTATAATCTTATTGAAAAAGTTTAGTGTTTTTGCTGCTTTTATTTTCTTTATGGCAATGAATTTAATGATTTTTCCAACGTGCAGCGATCAGTATCCAGATATTATTTACTTAGTAAATTATTCCTGTTCGATTGTTTGCGTTTGCTCTGGATCTCTGGCATGAGGGCACTCGAACGTCATCGTCAGCAGCGTTCATTCATGATTTGCCTTTCACAAATCGGAGAAACAGATATTATATGTACGAGTCTCTGGCGCATTGTGCACTTTGCATTCGAACAGACAAATAAATACAAAGGCAGCCTCTGATCAGCTTAGTGAGACATCTCATTATCGCCAGGTGAGTTTTTTTTTTTTGCCAGGCATAACGTTTCACATCCAGATTTCCGGACTGGGGAATCAATTCAGGTAATTGCTTTTTAACTCGGCTTTCAGCTTTCAGCTTCTCGATCCTGCAGCGCCGGGAGCCACTCAATTCGTGGGCTTTGATGCAATTTGGCTTCTGTGCAGGCCACTCTGCCATTTGGACCCTGTTCTGTGTGGCTCGCCGATCACGCCATGTGTAGTTTAGTTGCAGTTTCGATTCACATCGGATTGCCTTGCCCAGGCAGCGCATCAATCATCCATCACGCACGAGAGACAACGACCTAACCTGGCAGAACAAACCTGAATGGCAAACGCTCCGGCCACGCATGCGATTGCATCCAATGTTCTGATTCAAGTTCGCTCGGTCTGGTTGCGGATTTCGATGCTTGGATGCAATTTGGCCTCCTCGCTGAACTTTACTTTCAGTTTGTCGTAAGATTCAGTAATACCATAGAGCATCCAATTCAATTGAAAAACTAATAAATAATTGGATAGCTCATTCCTTTTTGGTTCTTCAAAACTATACTAGTTCAAACTAAATGCATAATTTTTAAGAAGCAGTAATTCACTAATGAATTAATGTAAATGTTTGAGTAAGAAACAATAAAATAAATTTATCTAAAACTAGTACAAATTTAAACTTGTGTAAATTAAAAAAAAAGTATAATGTTACATCATAAAATTAAATATAAAAAATTACAATTTTAAAGGAATGCTAGGTGAGTTCAGATAGAATTCTATTATTGTAGTCTTCTTTAATTAAAAATATTAAGAAAAGAATAATTCTTTTTCAATATAAATAAATTGGGAGATTATAAATTCGACGAACTGACATTCCATTTAAAGTTTTTTTTTTAATAAAATAAGTGCATTTTTGAGAACTTTTTGTTAGTATGCAGATTCCAAAAATTTAATTTCTTTTTTAAGGAAGGAAATCGTTATCAGAAAATGGAATTTGAAAGTGCCTACTTATCGGGGCCATGGTCTAGAACTAATGAACCAAAAAATTAGATTCATCAATCAGCACAAAATGTAAGAAATTAAATGATCTCAAATGTTACAATTTAAACTGCAAAGCAAATTCCATTAATTACAATGGTGCATTAGGAGTTAAATGCACCCATAGCTTGACTTCTAACGCCCGTTGTTCAAAGTTGATTTGTTGTAATGAAAAATCGAGGGTTCCCCAACTCTTGCACTTTTTCTTTTAGCTCTTCTTCTTGTTGTTGCTTCTTCCCCAACTCTCTCCCTCTCTTTCACACCTCCTCTTCTTCTTGCCAGTGTTTATACAACGAGTTTATAATTGTTTGATTTGTGTGCGCGCAGCGTGTCAATATAGTTGTCCCGCTCTCGCATGCAAGAGCGAGAGAGAGCGAGCTTCCTCAATGGCCGCCATTATGAACGTGCGATACTCGAAAACCGGTTGCCATTTTCAAAATCACTCAACCGCCGAGTGAAACGGTTCGAGTGGAGTGGATTGACCCGGCAGCCAGGTGAAATTCAAGCGCTCATTGTGCTGAGAGCAGCTTTCGCGTGAACAACGTTTCAACGGAGCGCAGTGTTCGGAAGAAATTCTGAAAAAGTAACCAAAAAAAAAAAACACCAGGAACGTTTTCTAACTGTTTCTGCCGGGATTGGCTTTCGTGTGTGTATTTGTGTGAGTGAGCAGCACGCTATGAATCCAATTGACCGCATTGCGTTTCCATTTCCGTTTCCGCTTGAGCTCGCGTTCTCTATAATCGATACTTCTGCCTTGGATGTACGACATCTGTGACTGTGATTGTGACTGTTTTGTGCTCCACTTGCTGGAAAAATAATACCCACTAAAAAAAAAATAAAATAACAATAAATAAGGAGAAATTGATTAGAGCGATTCTTAGACATGTTGATTGAGCCGACTTTAAACCGTGACCTTGGCTCGCTAACTGTCGCTAATTCTGGCCTCTCGGCCGCGCACTGGAAAATGGAGCCCCATCCCCAACGCATCACATCGCTGGCCCCGCACGCTTCCAGTGGTAAGTGGTCGTAATTAGCCGACGGCAAAGCTTGGCTTGAATGTCACCAAATATGTTGGGCAACCGAAAGAAAGTATACAGAAAAAGAGGTCAAAGGTGTAATATTTCATGTCTAACACAATCTCGACAGCCATCAAGTTCGAACCTTCCGCTTTAAGTTTTGGTTTAATCCTTCAAAATTAGGGTAAACTCTATTAAAACATGAAAAAGAATTTCTGTGTTGGAAATTTAATAATTTGTGTTAAACGACATAAAATTTTTAAGCCATTACCAAAATCTATATCTTTTTATAATCTGTTTTGAAAAACTAAAAGGGAAATCAAGTTATAATCAAAAAAAAAAACTAAATTGAATAAAGCTATTTTTTTTTAACAATGTAACTAATTTTATTTAATTGATTGAGTATGGTGAAATTTTAATGAATAATAGAAAAAAATTGTAAAGAATTTATCAGACATTGTACAAGAAAATATACTATGAAAAGTCCTCCGATTTGTACTTACACATGTATATAATTTACAGATGTTTATAATTATAACCTTTAAGCCGTGAAGCAATATTCTGTAACTGATTTTTGTTGCAAATATAAATGTCAAAAATTTATAACGAGTGTGAAAATTAACAGCTCAAACCCGATCAGCAATGTTTTTAATATGTTGAAAAATGGTTTGGATATTTAGGAACATGCTTTTTAAATTTCCTTTATTAAGGATAAAGTTATATTTCTGCCAATTGCATTTAGTCATTGTTAAACAATATGGCTTGTTCTCGAAGTGACACATCTGAAGAGCAATCGATATTTATTCTGCGGGTTTAAATACATAATTAAATTAAACAAAAACCGTTACGCATGTCGTAATAACAAGTGCGTGGCTCAACTGGCAATCCCATTTCCTTGCTTTTCACCTTTCAAGCCCATAGACGAAAGCAAACAAAACTGGTTCTCATTTGATGAGCGGCACAATTGATTATGAGCCACATATATATACATATATATATATAAGTATATTCAGTTAGGGAGGACTGGGAGGTGAGCGTATTTTTTAAAAAATATTTACTTGACAAACAACAAAAGTGAAACGCGCATTTAAAACGCTAATTGACAATTTGAGCGACGAGTTGCCCAAGCCGAATGATATATGTAGGTTTTTTAAGCGAAAGCAAATACAATATTCTGTCGAATTAACGTAATACACAGTCGTTTTTTAGCCAGTTGAGTACATATTTTAATTTTCGCCTTTTGTACTGATGCCCCGTCGTTTCAATTAGCTTGATAAATCTGCCGGTTTGCGTGTCGCCACCATTTTGTCGAATCGAAACGATTGTGATCGGTTCAGATCGTATTGGATCGTGTCATTGGTGTTTGTTAGGGGAATAGAGAGGAATAATACGGCTCGTAAAACCCATCAGTCATTTCGGTTCAGTCAACACAATTAACGGTTAATTTATCATAATTAACCATTGTGGCCGATACAGCTAAAGCCACAATATAATGACAATGGCCAATTATCATTCAATTCGTTTCGTTTCGTTTCAATTGCAGTTGCGGCGGCATCCGTGGCAGCAGCGGCAGCAGCAGCAGCAGCAGCGGCAGCGGCGGCGGGAGCGGGATCCGGCGGCGGTGGAGCGGGAGCGGGAGCGGGAACGGGAGCGGTATCCACATCGCCCACATCTGTGCAAATAGCATCCGGCTTTGGCGGCGGCGGCGCCTCTGGCATTCCAACGGGAGCCGCGGGAGCCACGGGGAGCACCCTCAACAGTCTGATGTCGCAGCATCGCCTCCTGGAATTCTCGCGGTTTGGAGGACTGCGTGGCTACGACATCGCCCAACACATGCTCACCCAGCAGGGAGCTGTCTCTAAGTTGCTAGGTGAGTTAGGAACCCCAAATACGACTCTATATACAAACAGAAAGATGAAAAGATATGGAAGAGAGAGGGGAGGGTTTCGTTTCGTTCCGCCATCAGATAACTAATAGGCACTTTGTTCTCGATTTGTTTGCTAATTTTTATGATAAACATGTTATTATCCTGGCGAGCCTACCCTCCTTACTCACTCGTGTCCCTCACTGGTGTGCGCAGCCGTGTAATTTGGCCACTTAAAATTGCATAAACTCCTGGCTGGCTGGCGGTGGCCAAAACGCGGCTGGCTCATTAATCAAAATGCGGCTTATTCATGGGCTGGCTTGTATTAGTGGTGGTTGGTGCGTGCTATCCTTGCACTGGAAAAAAATATTACCAAATCATTATACAAATGTAAGATGAATTTAAAAAGTTGTTTAACGTGTAAATACATTTTCATAAGTGATTTTTTATAGCAGGTTAACATAGCTACAATGCACTTTTAAATAATGATAATATAAAACACTTTTTTATAGTCTTTAAATGCTTTTAATTAATTCTTTTGAACCAGTTTATTCTCGTTTAGAATTAAAAAAATAAACAAACGGTTATAAAATTAAAAGCTTGAACAAATTAGGAAATGTTTTGACTATAAGAAGTTATATAGGTTTGCAATCTTTTTTAAATGATTTAATTTCATTTGTTTTAATTCCTGAAAATATCTAAAAATTCATTTATGTATTAAAATAGTACTTACCATATGCAATAGTTGAAAAGACAATTTCTTTTAAGGAATTATGATAATTTCTATCAAACATAGTTGCTTTTTTCTCAGTGCATGTACCCAGTGAGGCATTGCTTCCCTTACTCATTTTTTTCGCAACACTTCATGTTGATGAGGCCACCAGATAAAGATATTAAAGACAAGGGATAATCCAGGCTGCCAGCCCACAGAACAGATGGATTGCCAAAATCGCGATCGCACAGTCATAAATCGATTGTCTCATAATTTTCCCCCGCTTTTGCACTGATTTTTGCAGGCTCGCTGCGACCACCGGGCTTAATTGGTGGCTCAAAGCCGAAGGTGGCCACGCCGACAGTCGTATCCAAGATCGAGCAGTACAAGCGCGAGAATCCGACGATCTTCGCCTGGGAGATACGCGAACGCCTCATCTCCGAAGGTGAGTGACTGATGCTCCAGATAATTGCAGCTAATCCGTGGGGAGGGAAATCCGGAGTGGGGGGAGGGGAAATCGCAGCCAGATTGATTGGCGGTGCGCCTTTTTAGCTTTAATCTCGTACTGCGAATCTGGTTGGTAATTGCGTAATCCCGCCTTGCAGGTGTCTGCACGAATGCCACCGCTCCGTCGGTGAGCAGCATCAATCGCATCCTGCGCAACCGCGCCGCCGAGCGGGTGGCCACCGAGTTTGCCCGCACCGCCGCCTACGGGCTCTACCCGCCCCCTCCTCATCCTTATGGCAGCTTCACCTGGCATCCGGCCGGGAATGTCCCTGGTGGCCAGGGGGTTCCTCCGCCGCCGCCTCCATCCGCCCTGTGGTCCGTGGCCGCTCCCACGCTCGCCAATCTGCCGCCCAGTGCCGCCAGTGCGGTTCCACCTGCCAATTGTGGTTCATTAAGCTCGGCGCACTTGATGGGCGGTGGTGCAGCTGGTGGTGGATCCACCAATCGGGCGATCTCTCCAGGTTCTGGCAGCCATGACACCTTGGAATCTGCGGATGAGAACAGGCACATCGATTCCGACTATCTGGATGACGACGATGAGCCAAAGTTCAGGCGGAACAGGACCACCTTCAGTCCGGAGCAGCTGGAGGAGCTGGAGAAGGAGTTCGACAAGAGCCACTATCCGTGTGTCAGCACCAGGGAGAGGCTCTCCAGTCGCACCAGTTTGAGCGAGGCGAGAGTGCAGGTGAGTTGGGTGGACAATTATCTTTAAACAGTATTATAGAAAGGGGTTCTATAACATCCTTAAGATTTAATTTTAGCCATTTCCATTAGTATTTAAAAAATAATACCACGAGAATGTTTTGCAAAGCTGTTAACAAATTGTTAAGCTAAATAGATAAATATCTAAAAAGAAAAGTAGAGGGTTTTGAAGATTATTTTGCTTTGAAAACAGTGGTTTATTTTGTATAATAATGAAAATAATAAAATGTTGTAACCTATAAAATATAAATTTTAAAAAAACATTTTCAAGCTAAATATATTAATTTATCATAATTAACACATTTATCCTTACCAAAAAATTAGAATCCAGAAAGAGTGCTTGATTTTGAAACATTTTAAGGTTTTCACCACTTATTGATAATTTGTATTAATGTGACAGTGGATTCTTCTGTTTATTCGACACTTTAAAGGTTTACATATTTCTTTCGATAGTAAAAACATTTTTTTTAATGTTATTTTACTAAAACAAATGTTTTATAACATTTTGGAATGCCACTGTATTGTAATACATTTTCTTATAAATTCTTTTTCGTTATTTTCCCTCAGGTTTGGTTTTCGAATCGGCGGGCGAAATGGCGTCGCCACCAGCGCATGAATCTCCTGAAGCGCCAGCGCTCGAGTCCCGCCAATCCCCTGCACTCCCAGCAGTCCAATGATGCACCGGCCAGTTCGCCCACGCCCAGTAACCACAGTAGTGCCTCCACCTCCGCTCCAGTGGCTGCGGTGCCGCCTCCACAGCAACCGCTGCCCCTCTGCGGGGATCACTCGCCACAGGCTCCGCCGCCTTCGGTGATGCTGCATCCACTGCACGGACCCCCCGGTGGCCACCATCACCACCATCCCCTGCACCTGCCCACTCACCCGGCGGCCCTGCAACTCCTGAGTCACTACCACCAGCAGCAACAGCAGCAGCAGCAGCAACAACAGCAGCAGCAGCAACATCAGCAGCAGCAACTTTCTCCCACAGGATGCAATCCTGCGGCAAGTCATCTTTCAATGGGTGGAGAAAGGAGTGCCTTCAGGAGTCTGGTGAGCTCTCCATCGGCGGCTGCCTTTCTGGGATTGGCTCGACAATATGCAGTGGCTGCTTCGTTAACGGTGGCCGAGGAGCAGCGTTCCAGGTTGCATTACTCCTCCTCCTCCGGCGGCGGCGGTGGATTAACCTCATCGAGTGGCGAGGGAACAGGACTTGCGGGCGGCTCAACCGTGACAACGGTGGACAACTCGTCATCCGACTCGGATGAGGAGATCAACGTGCACGACGATTCCGATGGTGAAATCGAGTCGCCGGCAAAGTTGGCCCGACTGTCATCCTCCGATGCGCCGGGCAGCTTGCAGTTCCTAAAGCATGACCACCGCTAAGGCGGCGGATCTCTAATTGAAAACTTGAGTTGTGCGCGCCTCTGTGATTGACAGCCACTAACAACAACAACAACTAGTAGTAGTAATAACAACTACTACTGATGAAATTGCAACTGCAGCGGCAACTACAACCAGGTGGAGATTGGTCTGGACTGAAACACGAGAAGCTGACTACATCGTGGGCAAACAAATCGAAAAACCAAAGTTAAAATGCTGCTCACCTACTTGGCTGCGGTTCGGGGTCGTTGAAAAAAAAAAGAAAAACTATAATAACAACAACTAAAAACAACAACAAACTATAGCAGCAACAGCAGCAGCAGCCTAAGATTAGCTGAAATTGTAACTAATACTATATGTACGAACACGCTTGTCCCATTTTTTTTTAATGCACCTACCTATTGTACGAGTATACCCCCAAGTTATGCATAATTACTATATAGTACTTGTTCATTCGCCGGCTGCCGACTTACCTCATCACCATTTAAGGCTATAGCATATGCAATATAAATATAAATATAAATCTAAATGATATAGTTTTATCCTAGCCATTAAGCCAATTTATTTATGAAGAGTCTTTTGGTTGCATTTGAACTGATATTTCGTAGGCTAAGTGTTTTTGGCTCAAATCGAAAGGCAACCAACCTCCCAGTGAGTGAGAAACCAATAAAAAAGTGCAAGAAATAATCCTAAATTGTTTGACTTTTACGAAGAAATAAAGAAGGAAATTGTTTCTGCTGCTTTGATTTGACAACAAATACAATTTATACGTTCGATTTCACGCATAATTATCCATTCGAATATAGAAGAAACACAGAGAGACGCACACACAAAACACATAAATAAGCATTTAACACTCGAAAGCTTCTTAAAACGTTATTAAATATTAATACAATCAATATTCATTGTGTGAGCGAACGCAGGCAAATCGAAAACGAAATCAAAGACCAAAATACGCGCATAGAAATCGCTTAAATTTCGAACGTAATGGCCAATATGTCCAAATCTGGTAGATAACATCGACATTTTAATTATAACCAAATGAAGCCGCGTCGCTCGCACACACACAAAACAGTGGGGACAAACTATAAGAGATGGTATGAGAGAAGATGGTATAGTATTGGATTGTATTTGGGAAGGGGTACTATACTACTCCGCTGACCGATTAAAAATGCCGAGCCAACTAAGCACATAAATCAATGTAAATTATGGTGTTAACAAAAGGCGAGCTTGCAGGCTTGGATTCGGATCGGAATCGAATCGGATCGGATCGGATCGTTGACTTTTTTAGGTTGGAAACCGGGTGGATGGAAGTGCGATGTGGATGTGGATGTGCGTCTTTATTTCTTCGGCCTGGTCGAGATTTAAATGAGTCTCTTCGGTGCCTTCGCATCTGATAAGCCGAGCGTGGAGCTCTTTCGTGTCGATACTTACAGCTCCAATCGGGATTTGGTTTGGGATTCGACTTGGGTTTGGGTTTGGGTGTTTGGGGATCGGGATCCCAGCATCGGGCATCGGGTGACGGTGTCCACAAATTCAATTTGCTTGGCTCTTTATGAGCAAATGGCTGGCCCCCAACCCCTCAACATCGTCGACTTATTCTAATTTAGTGCGGAGCTGCTCGTGAGCATTCCTTTAATAAATTTAAATCACCTTCTATTGAAAATATTTTCACCTCGCGCCCATAAATTATACATTATACGATATTTATACAGTCGGTGGGTCAGCCAAAAAAAAAAAAAAAAAACATCTTTTTTTTTGGGTGTTTGTTCAACCGGAGTTCACGCTTATTCACTGGATTCGTTTAGTGTAGTAAAATTTGATTTCAAGCCCTGGGGATTCCATCAATGTTTTTCACTTCTTTTTTGTTTAAAGGGTTTTAGAGGAGGATGCATCCATCGGTTTGATGGACCAGGGCAAAGTGGCGCTCTCATGAGCGCCATATAATCGCAGTCAAACATTTTTACGATCCAGCATCTCCAGCTCGTTTCCATCCAGCATCCACCATCCTCGGCGAGCTGATCAGTTGGCCACTTGATGAGTCCCTCATCCTGCAGATTGTCCTGCAACTTTGTTGCCAAATGTTTGTGGCCCGCTGTTGGCTATGAGCAGTTTTTATTGTTTGGGTTGGCGGAAATCGATGAACTTTACCAAGGATCCAACGCCAGCTTTAAGTCACACAGAAAAATCATAGCAATTATAGTTGAATTATTAAATATCTAATTATAAAATATAATGAAGAAGAATTATTTTTAATTAATAATTAATTACCAGAAAAAATATATAATATATACATCATATAATTTATTTACGTTTATATAATTCAATGTTCTTGAAGAGATCTTTAATAACTTTTTTATTTATTTACACTTACATTATTTATTTATTTTACATTTATTTACATTTAAAAGTGTTAAATTTTTACATGATACATTATACATTTATTTTGATGAATTTACCGTTTATTTTTCTGTGTATCTGTATCTTCAAGACTTCTCAGGCAAGGAGTCGGTGATAAATCGGTTGGCGAGCCGGCGCAACATCGCCATCGCATACTTCTAAATGGACCATAAACGTGCGAAGTCGCAACACCAGCAATAACTAAAGTTAGTTACGTTTACTAATATGACAACAATGTTGTCCGAGGCCCTTCCCCCTTTTTTTTGTGAGTCGGCCGATGCAAATGCGAGTTAACCAGAGCCAGACGCTGGCGAATTTATTCCCCGATTGTGAATGGGAATGGGTGTCGTTATGCCGCCATTACGTTTACGGCTTACAAAAACAAATACGTCAAATACAAGGGTCGCCTGGGCAGCAAAGTCCCCTCCCCGGCAATCAAACACGCAAAAGCAATTAAGTCGCACGGGCCCACGGGTTAAAGGATCTGCAATTACATATCCTAATGGTTCCATATAGTCACGAACCTAAGCCAAATACTAGAGGAGCTCTGTGAAGGATTGGTAAAGTCACTTGAAGTTGTTTTTTTATGATAAAGTAAAAGAGAAAACATTCGTATACAAAGAGGTGTAAATTAATCTATATTTTACAAATGTATAATTTAACATGATGACGATTTAATTGAAACAAATGTATTCAATGAGGTAATGAGTGACAAAGATATGGCGAATGACTTAGAAATTGGTTAGTGATAAGTGGTTTTAAATTTTTTAGGGTTTTCAATCTTTGAATATGACCTAAAATGCATTTTTATTTTATTATATAAATGAATGCAAATATTAAAATTAAAAGGCTATTTTTGCAATTGCGTTTGCAGATATATAGAAACGAATTTGGTATTATATTAAGATTTTAATCTATTTCTCATCCGTAGATTTATATCTGGTAACATCAAACAAATCATTTGTTTAATAAATATTATATAAAGTGGCTTTGCTCTCCAAACTCCTTGCTCAACAAATTGCCTCTAAGTTTTTTATGCATAAGTATCCGAAGGTATGCCTGTGAAACTCGTTGGGATATTGAAATGCGTGAGAGTGTCGCCATCCAGTCGACTGATTTATGCCCGAACTTAAATGGCCACAATGGCGATTCGGATGACCCGACCCAGGCAATCCCCCTCCCCCTCCCCCTTTCCCCCTTCCAACAAACCCCTTCTCCAATCTCCCACCAATTCCAAAGGGTTCGACGTTAATGAGCCGAGCGATTAAAAAATGTGCATTTGTGTTTGTCCGCTCCTTAAATGAGCTCGAGCTTTTAACGCGCAGCCCTAGGTATTCGAATCCGGAGATATATTTTAGAAGGGGAAGGGAAAGGTGGGGATTTGGGGATTCGGAGGCGGGAACGGAGTGATTTTGTCTCGTTGTCATCTCATTTGGAATTGGGCGATAAGACAAATTTGTTTTCTTTGTTTATAACTTTATGCAGATACAGGTTTCGGTTTCGGTTGCGTTGCTTCCAACGATCAACTCTGACTTTTTTCCAATCCTCAGTTTAAATATTCGGATAGAGCATTCGAACTTCGTTGGCATTCCCATAAAGTAAGGTATATTTAATCTTTGTCGCCTCGTCGCAAGTCCCAGTCTCAGAGTCGTCCAAGTCGCAACAACAAAAGTGGAATTCTGAACATTGATTTAAATTTTGAATTCAAATGTCTCCCCGTCTTCAGCGTGGTTTTATTTCATTTTGGCTTCGGACGGCAGCTGCCGGTGACATCTTCATTAACGAGGAGTGTGATCAAAAGAGTAATGAGGTGTTGATAGTGGCCGAAAGCGAAGGGGCTTTATGCATTCCCCGGGTGGATTAATTAGGAACAATGCCGTCGGTGTTTTGAAGAAGTCTGTTCTAGTATGTGCCCACTTGGTAATTGTGACCCTCTTGTGTTCTCCGATCAATTCCAGTTGTTAGTTGTTAGTTGTTAGCATTCTTTTTTTTTTTGTATAGATCTTTTTGAAATCTTTTCTTTTTTTTTGGATTCCGATTCCGTTTGTGATCGTCGAAGTCTGGCTCTGATTCCGATTCTTGTTCGTGCTCGAACCCGTATTGAACGCAGCTGGGGCCTTTGTTATGGCTCAGTAATTTGCATATGATAAATCTGCTTCCATATTTTGTTAAATTGCTGTGCGGGTTTTCTCTCATTGGCCTGGCCAAAACCGAAACCATTGGCGCGTGGTAAATTGGTTGTATTGTAAAGCATCTAATTAGTGGCCGGCTACCGAATTATGACCAATTATAACTATTGATTGATTGTGGGCTATAATCAGTGGCTTCAGCTCTGCAACTCCCGTTGCTGCGGAATTCGGTTCCAAAACAGTTGCGCGTTTCGCATTGTTGTGAAAGTTTGTCGGTCAAGCCAGAAAGTTTAAGAACAAAGTAGTCAAAAGGTTAAGATCCCCTTAACCAGAGAGTTCTTTGGGGTTAGAGTAAAATTGATTGACAGGAAAAATATAGAATAAACAACAAAAAAATTTAATTAAATTACTACTTGATTTTTTATGAAAACTAAGACTTTAAAAATTTTTAACTCGTTAAGTACAATATCCTATACAATTATTAAAACAAAAATGGGGAAAATTCCACAAAATTCATACATGTATTTAAAATACGGGTTATATTTTTTTAATATTTTATTTATTTATAGTTAATAACTATTGTCTTTAGAAAGGTTGCTATTGTGGCTCAAATTGAAGGAATTAAGTAACAAAAGGCACTTACTGAAATATTTAAGTATTTTTATAAGACACTTTTATCAGTTATGTTCTTAAGTACAAGTTCTAAATATTCTATTTTTCTTTGTTTTGAGTGGTGAGTGCGGTATTCCCCATAAAAAAAGCACACTTCTTCGGTAACTGCCCAGCTAAACAATGTCTAATTAGAGGCGGTAATCGCCCCGGGTCGAACCACTTAGTCCGCGCATAAATCTCGGCAATCTAATGGGACCGGACTCCAAAAAAAAAAAGAGGGGATGCCACAATTAACCGAGACTTATGACGCTGCACCTGATTAAGATTCAGTCCTGGCCATCAAACGAGCTCTAAACTACGCCTATTGTTCGGCGAAGAGATGCTTCGATGCCGCTGCCGCGATGCCGACTACTACAAAAATGTTAAACGGCTTCTCGGCCAAGATTTATTGCCTGTCCCAAAATCACAGAAGACCCGTTGCTGCCGACCGAGAAATCGGAATCGGATCGAGTTGCCCCAACCGATACAATCCAATATATATGGTATAGTGGAACTATTTGAATGCGGATCGGTGGATCGCATTCCGGCGAATCACGCATAAACGAAGTCACCAAATGTCGTACGCATTAACCCCGGCATTAACGTATTAATGCGCCTACATCGCCCACTAATTGAGCCAGCGACACCGACCCGGCTGATAAGTTGGCTCTTGGCTCCGATCTTGGGAATATCCACTTAAACGCGCAGATGCCACTCCGCCACTATGGATGCTGTAGATGCTGCCAGTGCCCCATAATGCAAACAATATGTCTCTATAGGATTTCAGTGGCTTCATTGATTCTTATCACCCTATAAAATACATTTCGTTTGATTATTTGTATTTCTCTCGCTTTTTATAAGCCTTCTTTAGCAGTGCACGGAGAGAAAAATAGGTAAACGTAGAATAAGAACTTGTATATATATTTAATAATATTTTAATCCATTTATTAGGAAATTAATGTTGAGAGTTTCATTTTAAAATATTAATTTATTATTATTATTATTATAACAATTTATTATAACCTTTAAAAAAGAAATTGAATAATTCTTTAGCTTACTTAATTTGTATTGTTATGTTGGTTTTTTTATTCACATTTAAAGTATCTGTGGGGCCAAGAAAAATAATGCTTGATAAATGCCTAAGTTAAAAACATATATATAAAATATTTTTAAATTCCTAACATTTATTTGAATGTAAAATTTTAAGACATTTTATAAATCTGTTGAATTTTATTAAAAAATTTAAAAAACGGTATATCTCTAGAATGATTAATTGCTGAATTGATAGTATATATTATTTAATATTTTTATACATCTTTACCTCTAAACCTTAGATCTTTTTTTCAGTGCTTTTTCTTGATTGTTGTCGTTGTGGTTGTCGTTGTCGTGCCGCTTGTGTTGTTGTCACCATTGTGGCTCATCGCTGGCTTTTGTGCGCCAACATTTTATTTTCATTCAACATAGATGGCTGCTTTTTATTTGAAGTCGATTTCGGATCGGATCAGGGGATCGAGGAGATCGGAGTTTGGGGATTGAAGATCGGGGATTGGGGATTGGATCGGTTGGGATCGGGTCGGGTTCGAGTTCGAGTTTGATCGCCAGTGCCGGTCTCCATGCCCATAGAGCGATTCAGGGTGTAATTTATGTCTTTATTTAGTAAAGATTTCGTTTCCTAATTTATTGTGATATCTCTTTGGGCAACGGCAGCAGAAGCCCCAGTTCTCCATCCTCCGACGACGAGTGTTGTTTTTGTTTTGTCCGCTTGTCGACACCTTGGCCAACTCTTCAGTTCTTCAGTCTCTTCTTCTTGCTCTCATTTGGGCCCGGCTTAGAGATTGTGGCCATGCGATGATGTTGTTTGTGCTCACCTCTTTGACCGCTCGTTCGTTCCCGTGATTCCCTTGACAGTTGGACTCGCAGTTGGCCATCATCACCTGTGGCTACTCCTTCTGTCAAGCCCTTTCTGTATTCCCCCTCCTCCTTGGAAGTCAATCCCAATGGCCCAAGGTTCCCATTAGGAGCGTGAAGTGATCCCAATTTATCTGCTATCTACTGATAATGCTCACCGAACAAAGTGAATTAAATTGAATTTGAAAATAGCCGCAAATGAGACGAACAAGCGACTGGAAAGGCCGAAACAATTTGAAGTTCTTTATTTCCCCATTCGAACTGTTAACCCTATTGTGCCCACTGTTGACCAGCTTGTTAAAACACAGAGCCTATTATTTTCAGAAATTGATTCTACTTTTGTTTCAACTATCTAAATTGTTTGGGAATGGGTTTCTAAGAAAATATGTATACACAAATTACGTTTAAATATGCGTTATAAATTGAAATTTATATATATGCGGATATTTTGTTTGTTAAAATTTATTTGGGCCCACTAAGAAAGATATTTATTTTTTTCTTAAAGTTTACAATACTTGAATTCAAAAATTTGGTCCATCAACTTGTTATGATTATCTTAGAATTAAATGTAATTTTCTTATTTTCTTCTTAGCAATAAAAATATTGAAGATCAATTAATTTTAATTCACGTTTATACGTATTAAATATATTTTCGATACTACATATTTTTACATTGTTTTAAATAATGCCTCTTAACGGGTTAGTTGACCCCAAGATTTGCAAATGAAATTGCCGGTCTGAGAACTTGTGTTTTCCTTTCGGAAACGGTGTGAAGTCCTTATTTATGTCCTCGTAATTTATAGAATTTTTATTACCCCCTGCACCAGCAATTCGTGACGTCAGCGTTGAGTTAACCTGAATGGGATTGGCCGCGGGCCAATCGAAGACATCTTCATTAGGAAATGCTGCGCGTCCGGATTGAAATTCGCTGTGGAGCCGGGAATCGGTGGAATCGGGCGACAAGTGCTTTTCCTTGTACCGAATGTCTGCTGGGCTAATTGGATTACGCTTGGCCAATGGCCATGGCCAAGACCGCGAGTCTGTCAATTAAACCCGCGAACGAAATGCTTACATAAATTCCGAAATTGCTTGCGGTGCGCATCGATTTAAATGGAAGCGCGACGGCGGCGGCTGCGAATCGGGCAATTTATATGCAAATTTATTTCTGCTGCGTGCCCACTGTTCCTACCTTCTGTTCCCTTGGATGCCGCTCCGAGATTCTTGGGGCTCTTATGGTGAGGTGGCCAGGTGATAACGATAGCGCCTCGTAACTATATGACGGCGATTATGATTGCACCTAAGCGATGGCAGATTTGGAGGCGGAGGTGGCCGCTGAGATCGCAGAGCTAAAGACTCGAGGCTCTAAAGACTGAAGAGCGGAGACTGCGAGTCTGAAGACCGAAGACTGAACACCGAAGACCGGAGCAATTTGCATACAAATGTTGAATGCTCGTGGTCGCCTGCGCTTCGAGATTCCGGCCAGATTTCGTTGAATTGGCGATCGCTGATGCACTTGAGAAAAATGAAAAACTTGGATACAAAATAAATAATATTACTCAAAGCGCAAATATTTTTAAGTTAAGTAATTGCATATAACACATTAAGAGTAATTAAAAAAAGTGAGCATGGATCAACGTAAAAACAAACTGTTTGTCTTGATCTATTGCGATCTCTGAGATTAGATACCTAAAGTTGATATAAATTACATGCAACAAAGAAAATAATACATTTTTTATCTACACCAGAAAGGCAAAGTCTTTATTAAAATGTGTCAATGTTAACAATGTAAACAATGTAAAAATGTGTCAAATGTAAACATCTTACTAAGATGAGAGAACTCATCAACTCAAAGAACTCATTATAGGAGCTTGAATTTTCAATTTATCTTTTGCAAGCACTTCTTACAGAAACACGTTTTCACGTAATTTTTTTATTCATCTAAAAAAGGGTTTATATTTTCTAGCTTTGATTTTTTCTCAGTGTTCATTCGCAATTAGATGGCTAATTTATGCGATCAGCCTTGGCAGAGTCACATATATACATATGTATATACATACATATGTAGAGCAAAGTTAACGGTGTGGAGTGCGATCTTCCGGCGACAGCTGCAACTCTCTCTGGGATCTGGGATCTTGGATCTTGGATCTGTGATGTCGCCTGTTGGTTCTTGGCTTACTTTACGAGTGGAGTCCAGATGCGACTGGAGTCTGATTCAGATCCAATTCGAATGGTCTGCGACCCATCCCGATGATTTATCGCGGTGACGGTGCGTTTTATGTTTTATTTGCACGGGTGACAATGCGCGACACGGATAACGTGACATTTGCATGGGTCGCCACTTGCGACATTAAAGGGCATTCTGCTGTCAGCCACGACTGTCGTTTTTCCTGACACCTGGGATGATACTTTTCCGACTACACCACTCCCCTCCCATTCATTCATTCAACCATTGAACGTCTCTATTAGCGGCTCTATCAAAGCGAAGGCGCCAATACTGATTATGTACAGGTAATTGCGAAATTCAGTCGGAACCCGCCTCTCATCTCATCTTTCCCCCTTTCGTCTCCACTAATTGCTGGCAATTAATTTACTCGCGGCTATTTTACACATTTGGGTTATGTGCTAATTTCTACACAATGTGCATGACGGATGGCGATAAACATGATGCAATGACATAATAAAGCCGACGACAACAAAACAATGTAGATGCACCAAGGAGACCTGTGCGTTCCGACTGTGGAATATGCAAATACCGTCGAGCGATAAAGATCATGGCAGGCAAACGAGCAGCAGCAGCAGCAGCAGCAACATCAGCGGTGCAGCAGCAACATCAACGTAGCAGCAGCAATATCGCAGGTTGCTAGTTGCCGCTGTCATGTTGACAATTGGTTGGTCGCTTTGTTTTGCGACTGTTGTCATCATTGTTGCCACAATTAACACACAATGTTGGGCAGTGAACCGCGCTGTCTGTTCCTTTCCTTTCCTTTGGAGCGCAGGTGGTCCTTTTGCAGGACCCCTCAGCCACTTATGCAAAACGAATTCAATTAACACCTCAGCACAAAACATTCGTTCAACCGATCTGGCCACGAATGCTGAGCACGGTAGCCTTCCACACGCAGGACTCGTAACCTTTCTTTCGTCACCCTCGTCGCAGGAGATATTCCTCATGTGAAGGGGAGAGAGAGTGTGCACTGGAAAAAATCTAGTTAAACATAAGCAGAACGTTAGGAACTCTTTGAATACCAAGAATATTTCAAGCTATGAATCAAAAACAAAGTGTGTGCATCGCAGGTAAACTTAAAGATGTTTGTCATATAATATTTTGCATTTAAAATTTAATCAATTCAATGAGAAAAGATTTAGTATACTAAATTAATTTCATGAATTAATTACAAATGAAAACCTTAACTCATTGAAATAATAATTTATTGTTCAAACTTGCAAATTTTTATAACGTCGTCAAAGCATATATAATTTTAACAATAAAATGTTTGACTTTACTGCAATTTTTTAAAAGCAAAGGTGAATAAACAATATTTATTCCAACTGTTAATTCGTAAATCAACAAATTTTCAATTTTTGAGCATATTATTATTAGTTATGTTTGTAATATATTAGTTTAGTTGAAGAGTTTTTAAGCGATTTAAAACTATCTTCTCTATTTGAGAAACAAAAGCAAATAGAATATGTTTAACATGCATTCATTTTGAAATAAAATTATAAGTTGTATACTACATACATATAAGCATCGATTTCTTGAAGTGTACAGGAATAGGCAACCCTTCACAGCGGGTGATCGCTGCTCAGAGTTCTGTGGTAATCGCCACTCCAGAGCAACTTCCGTGGCCACCAATCGCAATTGCCTGGGGGAATGCTGACCACCAGCAGAAGCACCACTACTGGCACCACCACCGCGAATCGAGAACCACCGCGAAGTGGTTCGGCGGTTGCGATCCTACGACAGGTGATACGCGAAAGGAAATGCCCGCCCCGCTCCCCGGCGATCGCCTAGTTATTTATGTGACAAAATTTTGCAAATAATTGGATTGACTGATCAAAGCGATAGTTGGCAGGGGAACGGCGAACGGAATTGGAATTTAATTCAATTAAATGCGTACTGCGCTGCAATTCCTCAAGTGACCTGGCAGTTGTCGCTGCCACAGTTTTATCTGCGGTTCAACTCCACTGAACCAGTTAGCAAGTAGAAGGAAGAGGCAGCTGACCCAGCTGACCCCAAAGTATTGTCCACTGATATGTCTGATGTCTTCATGCGACTGATATACGATCGAATTCAAGTCCAATGATGAGGGGACCGCTTATTAAATATGTTATTTGTGGGCCAGCAAACGGCGGCTCGCTTGTTTTTGTTTTCGGTTTTCGGTTTTCGGTTTTTCTTTTTTCTTATTTTGTTTAGGACAAAAGCTTTCCCATAATTTGGGAATTATTAGGGCTTTGGCCAGCGAAGCACCCATCGGAATGGCTGGCTATCCTAATTGGATTAGGCGGAATCGAAATCAAAGTCAAAATCGAACTCCAAAATCTCCGCTGCGATATGCGAATCATGTTTGTCATTTGCCCTTGATTTTACCTGGAAGCATTCCCCCAAAAAATATTGTGAAATTGTTCAGTTGAGCGGATCAGCCGTGTCGCAATCTATGACATCCGCGTAATGCTGATATCCATGGGAAAATAAAGGCATACTATATACTATATGTGAGGGGTATACTTGATATTTTTCTGGGCCGTTTGAGAACGCAAACCCAAGATGGCATCACAAAATAAAGCAACCTGTGTGAGTCACCTATTAAAGTTTTTGTTGGGACAATTCTTAACGCTAATGATCGTGGATTGTGTTGGAGTCAGTCAACCCATTCTTGAGACCAGTTGAGTGTGTCCCTCTGGAAGAGTAACCCACAATTTAAGGCCACGACTTCTCCTCTCCGCACTTAATTTGTATTATTTGCTCTTGCCCAAAAAATGAAATGGTACAATGACCTCCACTCCCAAACCGAAAAAATAATTCGAATTGAGGGGGCAAAACCTCTGCATTTTTTATGCACCCCATGTAGTTTTGATTTTGAGAATGCAAATTATTGAATTCGAAATGCAAATTATTGTTACGTTTAAATTGTGGCCACTTCCCTAGAATTACCACTAATCGAATTCGAATAGAGCCAACCGAAAAGGTTTTGTCTTGTGGTCGGATATGTGACTTGTGGTTGCTCCCGGGGACTCCATTTCTTACCTAAGTGCCACATTGGACATTGCCTCAATTATACGCTTGGTTTCGAATGGAAATGGAAATGGAAATGGGCATGGTCTCAAGGATGAGGAAAGAGTTGGGACTCCGGAACTCGGTCAGATGTTTGGTTTACCCTTTCGGTCATGGGTTACACCTCCTCGAAGTCTCTCCTCTTCGTTTTCGAGGAGTCATTACTAATGCAAAGCAGTCATTAAAATAACAAATATTACTTACAGATGGACTCAAAATAGTGGGAAAACCAGGCCACTTCAGTTATTAAAGCCAATTTAATAAATATGGGAATATAATTATGAACACATACAAAGGGTAGAAACTTATAAAATGTGTTGAGACAGGAATTTGTAATGAACTAGTTTGATTTTAATTTAACTTCAATTTATTTATTACTAAGAAAGATTTGATTATATAATGTCCTTAGTTATTTATTATAAAATTTATTAATAACGAAGTATGTACAGTAGATACTTTTGCCAAGCTTTTTTTATTAGCAACAAAACATCCTGATTTCAATCAAATTATAATATCGAAGTCAATTAATTTTGCAACATATACTTATTTACAATTAAGATAATTTTTTCAGAAATGGATTTAAGAACTGAGGAGGTAATCTACCTAAACTAAACTTAATTTATCAAACTTTGTTTATATACGAAACCAATTTATTTCAATTACCATTTCCACAACTCTGGCAAATGACAAACTTAAGTACTGGTTATTTGTCTTAGTGGCTCGCCACAAAGTATTATCGTTTGAATATAATTATTTTCGTGGCCATTTTCCCGCACTCGAGTCCAACCCTTTGGCTTTTGGTCCGAACTTTATGGACGCTAAGGCAGCACAATAAATAAAGATAGCCAAACCAAGGTGAGCTGTCCGTCTGTCCGACTTTCAGTCGGTCCTGCTGTCTGGCGCATGATTATAATGGCTACATGGCTACTGCAGTGGCTCTTTGGCTCCTTGGCTCCTTGGCTGGCCAACTCCGGATGGTTATGGCCGTAAGCAGCGTTGGTAAGTGCGCTGATCGCCGTCGCGAGTGCTTCCTGTGCTCATGGGTGGAAGGAAGGGGGGTTTTTTTTTCTTCCCAACAGGAGGGACAACTACTGACATGGCCGACTCTGGAACTCAACTCGCGCTTTTGAGTGCTATTCGTCTACGAAGGCGTTGTGCGGCGGTTAGTGGTTGCCTGGCGCTCGAATTTGGACCAGATAATGACCATATTTACCATTTGCATTCGCTTCTATATACCATACATATATACTATATATATATATATATATATAATACAGGGAGTACATGTGCGTGTGTGTGACTGGGTAATTACGAGCAATTTTCACTCCTTTCCATGAGCCACAGGCTGACTGACTGACTTGTCCAACGCCAGATGGCTCCGGTACTGCCACGCCCCCTTTGGAACGCCAAGGCACCCCGCACTTTTTACCGCCTTGAGTGGCCGCATTACACAACCTCCATTGTTTCCGTTTTCCGCACAATTATTACTTATACAAAATGTATAAATTAATAAAAAGAAAAGGCCATTGCAGTTGCCTTTGCCGTTGGGTTTGCCGTTGCCGTTTTGCCATTGCCGTTGCCGTGACCGCTTTTACGGCCACTTAACAAATAAATAAATGGGCCGCAAATTGCCAGGCAAAAAAAAAGGAAAAAAAACTTAAAACTGAGCAGGACGTAATGTCTAACCACACTGCAGGACTGAAACTGGCGGACCAGCCCAACCGTTTGGGCCAAGATTAATAGCTGTAATTGTTATTCATTGAGCGCCGTGCACTGCCATTGTCTCAACACTTGGAACTCAGCTAAAAAAAAGGCTAAAAGGTCCCAAAACAGCTGCCTTCGATCGGAGTGTTTTGGCTTTTCACTAACATCTTAAACCACAAGATCCGGGGTCGTGAAATTGACCATATTTTTGCTCGACCTTATCCTCCTTCCTTTTCCGATCATCTCCGTTTTGCGATCCCAAATTAATATGTTCCGCTTGGGATCGAAAATGTTTATTTAATTTGCCGTAATTTCCATAATCTTCCACACATAAATGAAGACGTCAGTGACACATCTGCAAATTAATTGATGGTTAATATTATATAATATGAAATACTATATAAATAATTATATAGTATACAATTTTAATATTACTATAGAATTATTTAGTAGCTAAAATACTATAAAAGATGAGCCACCTTTTTATCCAGCATAAATAAAAGTTGCTTAATCTTTTAATAAATCTAAAATGTTTGATATGTTTGATCTAAAATGCGGTGATATATAAATTTTATAAAAAAATTTAGTAAAAAGTTCAACTATGGATTTAAGGAAAGAATTTTTGCATGTTATAAATAAATAAAAATTACCATATTTTTCTAGTCTTTTATGTCTTTAATAATCAATAAACGCATTCCACCTACGCATTTACAAGCTGCGTTTTGTTTTCAGTTCTCTCGGTTTGCCTTTATGAAAGAACTGAAAATTACATCAAAAAACCTGTAGTTCCAGCTAATACCCGCTTAAGAAAAAGCTCTGGCCAGAAAGTCCTTCACGACTTGGGCTTCCGGCCGAACCGAACCGATGGGGCATGAAGATGTTGCAGAAACGAATTGCGGATTCAAACGGGGCGACAAATGTGACAATAGCTGTGAAAAGGGGGGGCAAATGGAGGAAGGCAGACAAAAACGCCGAGAACTTGGGGCGGATTTACCGGTGGCCAGGTGACTATGGTGGCTAGGTGGTGCTGGAGGTGGCTCAGGCGGATCGGTGGTGGTGCGGAGGTGGTACGGAGGTGACCGACGGTGGTGCGGAATCGCGGCCGTGTCCATGTAGAAGCCGCTGGCAAAGCCCGAGCGCAGAGCCAGCGAACAATGTGCAAGTGAAGCCCCATAAATATTGTTTAATCGATGTTTGCTCTACGTTTTATTGCATTTATGGCGTTTTTAATGAGCGCGCCGGGTCGCCGAAGACCCGAACAGCCGAACACTCAGAGACTCGGACCCGGATGGCCAGCGTGCAACATTTTAATTTTATGCCTCGTCCGGCGGACGAATGAGGCGACATGTAAGCCGCCAGCAACAGCAACAGCAACAGCAGCAGCAGCAGAAATTGCAACTGCAACTGATGCGGCAACAGCAACAGAAATGGCAAACAGCAACATCGACCGCTGGCGGAGGCATTAAAAAATCGGACAACAGTCGAATGGTTAAGAACGGCTTACAACATTTTTGTCAGTGACTTGGTGACTTTGAACCACAGCTCCAAATAGGATGGGGTATTACGTCTGGGGGGGCTGAAGAAAAAATACCAATTAAAAAGTAAGACATTAGCTAGATTTTGTACTGAATATACCAAAATATTTGGCATATTTGGTATACTGCAAAAATCATTAAATAGAACACATGATTTCGGGTTCAATTTAATATATTTGAAGTGTGAACACTTTTTGAAAAAATTATTTAAGTCTTAAAAAATATAAAAAGGATATTTTTGAATGCTTTATCATGCAAATAGTTTAAGGTTCTTGTTGTACACAACCACACTTGATTTAAAACTTTAAACATTTTGAAAGACTGAACTTTGTTTAGAAAACAACTTCTCTTCAAAGTTTTAAGTTCGTTTACCTTTTTCGTTCATACAATTTTCTTTGATTCAAGCTGGTTTCTAATTTTACCAATGATTTTTTTTAAATATTTTTTAATATAGAAACTTTTTCTAACTATCGAGGGGTATAGAAATTTTGGCCAGTGCCCCGCCACCGCTGACATTCATCAGCAGTTAATTTTGCGCGCCTCGGCAACAAAGTAAGTGGGAGAGCCAGGAGTTCGGCCAAGATTGAAGTAGGAATGGCATTGGAGCTGGGATTTCGCTGGCAATTGGCTCGTAAAAAGCGGATTTCGACGGACTACGCGTATTGTTTGCATTTGGATGGCGATGGCATAGTGCGTTATCGCTTTAACGGTGATTTAGCGATCCTCAAGCGATCGCCTCGGCGTGCCATTAAAGTTTCTCATCAAGTTTTATCGGCCATTAAAGCGAAATCCGAATTTAATTAACCAGGCCAAAATGTGAGCTTGAATTGGCCAGCGGCGATTACTCGCGGGACTCCTATTTAGTTTGTTGCTGATTATGGCCCATAAAATGGCTGGCTTGGCCAACAGGATCCATCGCATCCACTGCATCCATCCATCGAAGATCCCATTGCGCAGGCGTGCCAAATTGGTTAACAAGCGGCGAGCCCAGACTTAAAGCCAATCTCAATCTCCTGAAAACTTCGACGACCGGACGACCTGGCAGGGTGTTGAGTGGCAGATTACATGCATTAGGCTGCCCAGCCTGTCTGGCCAACCCCTCTCCGCCCCCTTGGCATCCCCATCGTCTCCATTTATCGCGCCATGACAAATTTACGGCTTGTAATTGCAGTCAGCTCGAAAATTAAAGCGGCGAAAAATCCACAACTTCATAAACACAAAAGCTGCAGACGCAGTTCCAGGCTACCATTCCCCAATCCCCAATCCCCATTCCCTGATCCCTGATCCCAAGATCGAGTGATCCAGATCCAATTCCCGCTTCGATTCCCCATCGACGGACAATTGGCGGCAGTGCGCTCCATCCGCCCGCTGATCTTTCGCCTGAAATGGCGCTACCCTGCAATTTGCGTCTTCGGTTTCCTGCAAGCTCTCGAACCCTGACACGAACACTGCCCTGCATTATTCAATTTGGGCTCTACACTGAAAGAAACCATAACATTTTTAATTCTGACAACTTCCTGTACAAGTATGCGCGTTAGTATAACGAAACATACTTACCTAATATAAATATCAAATAATTTTAAGCACAGTTTTCAAGTCTTTAAAAATTATTGTAATATTTTTATATTAGTTCAGTTTGGTAAATATACTTTACTAGTATTGTTATCATGTTGTTTTAATTTAAAATATAATTTCAAATATATTTAAAACTTACAATTAAAATATATTATATTAAATGGTATTAAATGATACTGTATATTTTATACAAAATTGGAACAGATTTGAAGTGTTTCATTGTCATGCAAATGCGAATTTTATTTATTAATTAACGTTCATCTATTTATTATGAGTTGTATTCCTTTTACAAAATGTTTAATAAAATATATTTTAAGTTGCACATGAATCTTTATATTTTTTGTGAAGAATGAATAATCCTATATTACTCTGACTTATTCCAATTTTTTTTCGCCAGTGCTTTTCAGTTTTGGACGATGCTCACCCGCCGCCTTTCACTGCAACACCGATTGCGAGCTCAAATAGCCGGTATTGACTACCGGTGATTGGCGATTTTAATGGCGGCACCAGTACAGTGGCCCCCACCAGCCACTCCGCCCGCATAGTGTCACATAATTTATTTGTAAATTAGCCTGGCCAGCTGGCCACTGCAGGCCACGTCAAAACACCCCCACTGGATGGATGTGGATGTGGATATGGATGTGGATGAATGAGTGGCTAGATGGTTAGATGGATGGATGGCTGGCTGGCTGGCTGCCCGGCCAGTAGCCACTTAGCACCCACTCAACCCCCGGATATCTACGTATATATGTATGTATATATAGCAGGAGGGTTTTGGGTGAGTAAGGAGCGGATTCGGGTGCCGCCCATTAGCGTGAGTCCGTCGGCCATGTTCATGTTGCTGTTGCAATGTCCACTGGAATTTCTGCTGCCAATAACGAACGAAACGGGGGCTGAAAGTATTCGAGAATTATGTTGGCCAGGCCGGAGGCCACCCCCATAAGTTGCGGTCATTAATGGGTAATGTTCAATCTGCCTACTCTCCTGAACCATAAATTACTTATCTGCCAATTAGAATACGTATAACTGCTGATTATAACAGGAAAATAACATTTGTTTATATACTAAGGCAAGCAACTTAATTTAGTTAGGTTAATATTTTATAGTAACTGTCGGTAAAGCTATATAATTACAATCGACTTGTTACTTAATTTATTATATGGCTAAAAAATAGGAACAATTATTGTATTTCTATTGGTAAAAAAGTGTTGAAAATATTTTTACTTACTTTGCGTATGCAGTTTAATACTGTTTAATATAATTTATCATTCTTAACTTTAGTGGAAGGTTGTATTTGTAAGGCATCTAATGAATTTAATGGATTTAAAATAAAAGGTGCACTAAATGTTAAAGGTGTAACTAAAATAGATAGGTGTTTGATGAACTCGTAGGTAGATTGTCATAATTTCGACAGTCACAATCCTTCACACTCACTTTTCCCGAGAAGAAGGAGTGCAGAAAGGTCGCTCCAGGATGCTTCCTCACCAACTCAAAACTCGAATCTCCAGCTGTCCATCCGCAAGTGGCGGGGTAAAAAATGAAGCCAACGTGATCGACAAAAACGCAAATAAATTATGAATTGCCGGCCTTCTGCGAGAATGGAAATGGAATGGGAATGGGGTCTTGGGTATTCAGCATTCGGTATTCGGTATTCAGTATTCGGTGTCCGATGCGGCGCTATCTCCACGGTCTGATTGATGGTTCCGCGCCTACGCCGCACAACGGGGAATTAAATGGTATTATTAAAAGGTAACAAGCTAAACGCCTTTTAAAATTTTCGGTGAGTGGTCGCTGTAATGGCCAGGAGCTGCGAACCCAGCAGAGAGGGTTCCGAACCAAGAACCGAGAACGTGTTATTTATGCATTAGCGTCGGAGCAAAAGGGGTCATCGAGATGCTACCGATCGGAGGAGCTGCACCTGCCAAAAAACGGGGGCGACGAACCCCCTCAATGTGACTGACTCTACCAACTTGACTGACTGACTGACTGCACCCTTCCCTCTAGACCCTTTGTGGATTTAAATAAATTCCAAATTAAGAAAAACCAAGTGGCGGTTAAAGGGTTCGGGGTTCGGTGTTCGGGGTTTTGAGTTTGCTAGGCGTTTTTCCAGCGGACCAGACCCCATCATCAATTCATCAAAAAACATGGCAAGGTGGAAAAGGGTCCACGCTCCAAGGATCCAAGGGCCTAGTGATTAAAACAAAAAGGACGATAAGCAGCGGAAAAAATTAGAGCAATGTGGGCAAGGACTCGCTGAATATGGAATAAATTTCGGATAAAAAAAAATGTTCTCGATAATGACGCAACATTTGAGGTTTTTGTGCCTACATTTTGTTCTGTTTTTTTTTTTTGAGTAGCCGGCGGAAATGCCGATGAACAGACAGGTGATTTTCAGCTTTTTGACGCACGACAAGTCAGAAGAAGTCAGATACTAAGGACGGGATGTCGGGTATCCGAAAGATCCCCAGATACGCATCATGCGCGTGTCCAGCGTGCGCTGTCTATGAAAATTAGCCCACACTTTCAAACAAACTCCGCGGTGGTTTTTTTTAATCAATCGCGTGCGCGCCCAGCAAGTTCGATCTTTGAGTCTTCAGATCGTCGGTTCGTCGGATCCTCAGATCCCCAATTCCCTCGATCCATCTCCGTTAGCTGGGGCTTCTCATCGCTGATGCTCTAATGCGGTATGGTATCTACTATATAGGGTAGAGCAGCTCGCATGACGGCTCATCACCTGCCTGTCGGATGAAGCAATCGCAATCGACCTTTCGCAATTCGATTCGAGCTCCTTCAGCTGCCATGGCATTTAGCTCACTCGGAGTTGCGTGATTTTAGCATTTGTTTCCTGATCAACTTTAATTACGGACTCGCTCGCTGCGATCGCAGCATCTGGAGTATGCCATCCGAATCCGAATCGAACCCAGTGAATTGGATATATTGGAGCACCCCGATAGGTAGCCACATCAGAAGTATTCAAATGTGCGTGTATTTCGATTTATTGTCTGAAGCGGATATAAGCATATTTATATTGTTTAATAGCTTACACCATAATTTAATAATATTAAATATTTCACTTTTTATGACACAACACCTTTCCAAATTTCCAAAAAAATTTTTTGCTGAAATGTGGCTAAGTTTCACCAGTTCTAGGTATATAAATTTTATAATTTTAATCAGATTTTGAAGTGGCTTACCCCTAAATGTTTGTATTTTTATTCTATAACAAACTGCATCATTAGAATTTACTACTTCTGGCTTTATAACTTTTCTAAATTTTATTTTTTGTTGCACTTGGTTAAGCTAAGCATTTTATTGTACTCCCATAAAAACATGAAGTACTCAACTCATTTTTCAGTGCCATTGCATACCTGCTCGTAAAGCATTAATAACTATTGCTTGACAATAAAGGCAGATTTCAATAAAAGCATCCATCACCTGTTTATGTCAATGTTTTCAACGGTTCATGTTTTTATTTGACTGCTATTATCGAAGGATGAGGATGATTGGGATCACATGTGTTCCAACTTGTTTGTGTGAGGACTCGACGGCTAGGCAAACATTTTTAATGATGCGTTTTATTGACTCGAGAAACGGCTAATTGGTCACGTCCCGCGTTATTGATAAATGTTTGGCAATTTATATGGCTGATCGCCCAGAGGAAAGCCGAATATGAGGCAGTCAGAGTCGCGCGACTTCAATCGGTTAGCCACCATTCCAATTTACGGCCGGATAGTTAGCGCTGACGTAAACCCTCCGTGAGTGTCACGTTGCTCATTATTAAGATTGATTCGGGGTCTAATCACGTGTTAACACAAATGAACACTCATTACGGAGTACGTGTTTGTGTGCGAGGCTTTCCATACTCATAATTTTCACCTTTAGGCGGGCGACAAGTGCGACACATACAACGCTTTGGAGCTTCCAATTTTTATGTACTCACACTGAGAAAATATAAAAGTGTTCTGGAGATGGGTTAAAACATTTCAAAATGTTTGAAAAATATTTATTATATTAATATGTATTTATTAAAAATAAATTACAGAGAAAGTTTATTCCTTGATAACCAAAAAAGAAGAATTTCAATCAATTGAAAAAGTTCAACTAAACTTTTTTTAAATAGCAATTTAAAATTATTAAAATTGGAAAAGTATTCTATAAATATTATTTGATGTTAATATTATTATATAACATACTATCAAAAGTTAATTTAATTTATTATAAACCTTTATAAATAATCATCCTTGATAAAAAATCAGTCAAAATAAATGAATGCTAATTAATATGAGAGTAAGTTACTGTAATGTATTGTATTATTTTTGAAAATCACTTTGTTATACTTTACTTAAGGTTAAGGACTTTTCCACCAGTGCACTCACCCCGGCGGACTTGTCTCCCATAACCTTTTATCGGCTTCGACGGAAATCTCTTGTTCAACCCACACAGGCACAAATATATACATATATCTATATATATTCGTACACTGCCGGCTCGTCCTTTATGCGCGCTGATACCTCAATACAAAACATCGATCCCTTTCCGATGATGATTTTTGATTAAGTGGCCTGCGATTTGTCAAAATATTTCACACTGCCGCCGGAGGAGTAAAAAAAAGCAGGAAAAGTAGATGAGATGCTGAGATGGTGAGGGGCGCACGTGAGCGGCGGTTGGTTTGTGCGACAATCGGTGTCATCGGGAGTCGTCTGAGTCGTCTCTATATCTCGACTGGCTGTCACACGGCGGCAATATCCAATATACAATATCCACGGTGACAGCAACACCGACAATGACAATTGCCAGCCACTCGGTTACCTGCAACCGTGCGACTCCCGGCGAAAATGAAAAAAACAAAAAAAAACAGGTGAGATTCAGATTCAGATCCATATCCAATCCGAGCTGACATTTAAAAATGCGCTTGCTGTATGCATTATGTTTCAATAAATGGCCGGCAAGACAATGCCGAAATAGTAAACAGCTAATGCCCGAGGTCCTGGGCTAGAAATGAAATAGAAAGATTGCGATTCCGATTTAGTGATTCGGAATCAGTGTGTCACGGTGACAAAGAATTGACTAATTGACGTCAGGTTGTTATTGATCTGTATTATCAGTGATTTGTGATTGGTGATTTGTGCCACTTTGCCGTCGGCGGTATTTGAGATGTATTCTGAATGCCAACTAATTGATGTACGGCAATAAATCTGAAATTCGTCCAGCAAGAGTGAGTGCGTTCCCATGGACAAAAATAAAAAATAAAAACTCAGGCGATATTTTGGCAGTGCGAATGAGGGTCGGTGGAGAAAAGCCAACTCAATCCAATTATTCGCACCGCCCCAAGAGCCCGGTTAAGTGGGGCTAAGTCGCTGCCCCGGAACCAGCGCCGATGTCCAACCCGATCGAGGATCTCGCCAATGCAACAGCAGAGCCTCGAGGATCCAAAAGGGGGGCGCCGCAACGGGTGACACATGCGAGCTATCTGCTGCCATAAAAGCAGCAACAGCAACCTGGATAAAAGCGGCTTTCACGGGAACCTTTACAGTGGGTGAGATATGCAAGGGATAATCACAATAAAAATGTACAGAATTTTTATAGAAGCTCAGTAGTTTTTATTTAGATCAACTCATAAGTTTTAAACAGTTTTAAACACTTTTTGAAAAACTCTCTTTTACCATCACAAAACTATTTGAACTCAAAAATAACACAAAATAAAATTTTAATTAAAAAAAAATTAAATTTAAAAAAAACTCATTCTGTCTTTTTGTATTCACATCAATTTCTATTTTTGTAGTGCATTATTTAGAACTAAGCACTTGATAACTAACGATAGAAATATTTGAATACTAAAAACAATCTTTAAATGGTTTTTTATAACTCTTGTATTTGAATACATCTAATCTTAAAAACTTAAAAAAATTTTTTATGTGTTTAAAATGGGTAACTAACAAGCTTAAGCGATAATATAATTTTTATTTATAATATTCATGTTTAGCTTTAATTGAAGCGAAATAATTTAAAATGAATGGCTTGGATTAAAAATTATAAAATTTCACAATTATTTAAAAAAGTACTTACCTTATTTTCTTAAGGGCAACTTCTGATTTCTAATTCACAATCCCCAACCTTTCCCACTGTTCGAGGGACGACCGGCTCGGCTGGGCAGCGGCGACAAAGGCTGACGCTGAAGTGATGACCGGACAACAAACTACATTCAGCAGATAAATACTGAATTTATGACTTAATTTAACTGCGAGCCAACGACAATTTTGACGATACGGAGGGGGCAGGGGCGGGGTGAAGGGGGTAAAGGGGGGCTAAGGGGGGATCTGCGGACTGAGTGGGCAGTGGCAGCCACGGAGTGGACACAGCCCGTACATTAGCCAATCCTGGTCGCACATCGCTTCATTCACAGCCCGAGACACACATAATTCAAGTGGTTGCACAGAGTGGGGGCTCGAAAAGGGACAGGGGGCTGCGATGGGTTAACGCCGATGGTGATGTCTCTATTGGCCGCAGAATCAGAGAAGCTGCGCAGACTTTTCCCCCGAAGCCTAAATGCACAGGGAATGCGAACTCGGAACAGGATCTGGCGAAAAGGGAGTGGGCTTTCGGAATGGGGGGGATTCGTGGTGCAAAAGGGGAAAAGCGATGGTTATCACTCAGCTAGCTGGCCAGGGCATCAATTAATTTATGGGCCTGCGCAAGGCACAAATTGAGGCTGAATTAGAGCAGCAACATCTGAAAAAAGGGGGAGATTCTTACATAGCTTATGCAGGCAAAAAGTTACAACAAAATGTGCTTTTAAAAAGAGTACTACTTATTGAGCTTACTAAAAAATAACCAAATAAGTTTTACTTCCTAAAACTATACTTTATATATTTCAAAGCTAGACAGAAAATGCAGATCACAGAATAAGACTCTGATATTAATAGTTTAATTAAATATATTTCGTTTTAATATTTATTATAAACTAAATATATTCAATCATGATTACATAAATTAAATCTTATAAAACATTAATTTTAGCTAAAGATTTATAACAACCATGCTAAGCTGTTATAACTTAGTAAGCTGAGACATAAAAGTTATTGATCTCAGTAAGAATATATTAATTAATAAAGTCAATAAAGTCAATTAATCTTTAGCATATAAATAATATTAATTAAATTAAACTAGCTTCTCACAATTTTCCCATGCATGAACAGATGACGGAGCAGTGAAATCTGGGCAAGAGGGAAATCAATCCGACTCTTCGTCAGCCAACTGACGGTGGAATGGCCATTTAGGGTCACGGGGTTCACGGCAGGAAGGAAACGGAGCTCGCACACAAAATGTGTTCTGCACCTCTGACTAACCTTGCGTGTTTCTCCAGGTGACTCTTTGTCTTTTCCACAAAAGATTTTCACCTGCAGTTCACCTTCAATACCAATTCCTATTCCACTTCCAATTCCGATTCCGAACTCCATCTCGAGTTCGTCTTTTGTGACAGCAATTAACCGTCTCAGTCAGCCGGATTGTTCCGTCGGGAGGCGGGTCAGATCGCCTTTCCTTCTGGCTTCTTTCACCCAAAAATATAATATATAATATGTGTGTGTACAAACTGTTGCCCTCCAGTTCACAGAGCTCCTAAAAGAGCGTTTCGTGACCCAAACAAATTATTAATTATTAATTGGGGAAAATATGCTGTAATTGTAGCGGTCGCTTCTTCTACTCGTTTCTTCTTTAGTTTTTTTTTTTTTTTTTTTGGCTCGACTGGCTGACAATGCCCGAAAATTAAATGAAATTAGCCGACCAGGTAATTTCACTTTGCATGTGACGAATTTTCCCGGGAGAAAGGTGCGTGAGCAGATATTTCAAACTCCAAAAACTTGCGGTATCGCGGTTGGCTGGGTGATCCGTTTGATTGAACCGACAGCTGGAAATTCTGCTCATCCTCCAGCAGGCGATAATTGAGCCACTAAATGCACTAACCAAAAGAGTCGCCATAATGAGCACAAGATTTGTATTCGTATTTGTATTGGCCACAAAGCAAACGAGTTAATGGAGAGATGATCCTCGGTTCGAACTTAATTCAAACTGCCCAATCAGTCGCGACAAGTTCGCAGATTGAATGCATTTAACACTTTCGAGCAGTTAACAGGCAACACCTCTCTCCGATTCTCAAGCATCCGAAAGGAGATTCTCCTCCTCGGAGTCTGAGGGTCGATAATTTTGATTTATGTGGGTAAATCATGAAGGGAACGCAAAGATTTACGATGGATCAGGGGCAGATTTATTACTTTTTGATAGCGGGCGAGGGCCAAGTTAAGAAAGGATTCGCAGTTCTCTCCCCTCCAGTGAATTCCCCGTCGAATCGAACAGAACTAAAACTGAACTGAAGCAAACTGAACTGAACAGAAATCGAGAGGAACTGGGCGATTCTTCAGATGGTATCGCCTGCAGCCGCTTAATGCGTGCCGCCGTGTATTTAAGTTATTCTAATTTGCCTGCCGATGCAGATGCCCTGTTCTTCTGGTTCTTTTCTGGATTCTCCTCTAGATTCTTCCCTGGGTTCTTCTCGTGGGTTCTCAAGGTGTCAGCGGCACAAAAGTGTCCTATTGTCGTCGCCCGAGGAGGATAAGGTGCCGCTGGAACTGCATTCAGGTAACAGGTCAGCCTGTAGATAAGCATCTGTGGCGGTGCCATTGCAACAGCCTCTCAATATTACCAATTTATTCAAATTTGCCGCTCTTTATCAAGTCACCGAAAAGCGGAATTGGTTGTACAACATTTATCGACGAATTATAGCGGTTGTAGTATATTTGGGCTTCTACAACCAGACACCATAAGTTTTGAAATAATAAGTTGTAAGGGTTTTTATTACATTTTATATGCTAAGATGTGGCGGTAAAATAGCTACAGATTAGTAAACAAAATACTAGTAAGTTAATAAAAGACTCATAAATAAATTAATAATTTTATAATTTTCAAGAAGAAGACGGCACACTTATATTTACCTTAAAATATATGAAATCAACCTTTAGCAAAAGCTAAAAGAAAATAGTTTCCCTAATTTTACAAAATTGTTTTCTTTTGTTTTATTTAAGCTTAACCAATAGCCACAATAAGTGGCTTAAACATTTAAATGCATCTTTAATATTGAGTGAAAGGTAAAGCAACTGTTTTAAGTGATTTTCTAAGATTACTTTGTTTCTTTAAAGCTAAAACTTTGGTCATGTAAAGCCTTTTTAAAACTGAAATACCAACCATTATACAGTGGCATTTTCCGTCTGCCACTTAAAAATGTTTCGAAATGCCGAGCCAAGCGAATTTTGCATTTGCGGATTGGGCTGCCAAGGGAGCCTCAACTGAGCAGCTAGCTACTGCAATTAGTGGCAACAACATCTTGTTGCCGGTTTCGATTTTCCAGTGTTACTTCTCCTCTTTGGATGGGAGAAGCGGGCTAAAAAGTTGAAAACTGCAAACTGCAAACTGAACACTGAACACTGAAAACTGAAAAGCAGAAAACTGAAAACTGAAAAGCAGAAAACTGCGAACTACGAACTGCAATCGCGATTTCTAGCTGGGCTTCGAGTGCAATTATAACGGTGCAGCGTGGTAATTACCTGTGAATGGCATTTGCATAATAACAGCCGTGCCGGCGGCACAATGGGCGATATCAATGCAATGGGTGAGATTGTGGGTGGCAGTGGGGCTGGCATTGGAGGTGGTTGAGGAGTAGGAGTGGGAATGGGAGTGGACGGAGGAGTGGAAGGAGGAGGACGCGGGTGGTTGCCTGAGCTGCTCCGACAACTTCAGCGGTCGCGTTTCTGCAGCCAATGCCCCGCCACTCGAACAAAAACAATTGCAATTACCAGAGTGGACGAGTCCGGGGGCAAAGGGCTCCAAGGAGGAATGGGAACCAACTTCAAAATAGCTCCATACACTGAGAGTTAATTGTTAAATGCTTAAACTATTTCTCTGGTTTCAAACATAAATGTTAAATAATGAAATATAAATTTAGAAATATCTTGAAGAAGAGTTCTTCAAATTAAAAATGTTATAAATGTTATCGTAATGTTATCATAGTAATTTTTGGATTTTTTGAGAGTAAGATTACACTGTGCGACAAAATTTAACGAAATGTTTGTTTGAGTTACTTTTTTGATTGTTTTCGGTAAAGGGGCATAAGTTATGCACAAAAATATTTATGCCATCTTTAAGTGATAGGATTTCTTTTTTTATGATAAATTTTATGAAATTATTATTATGAAAATATTTAACACAAAATATTATTTTTTTTTTACTTCCAATAAACTATTATTTTTTTTAAAAGTGAAATTTTTTTCTGATTTTTTTTGGCTTTTTCAGAGGTGTCCTCGCGTAACAAGTTCCATACGTAGTCGCCCAGAGTATAGAGCTTGGAGAAAAAAATTTTAAAGCATTGTTATAAAAGCCTAACGGTATATTTGCTTAATATATTTTAATTAATAGATATTGAACTTGCATAAAACGCTTATAACGGTGAAAAAATATTTTCCCAATATGGTATTATAAGGCTGTGAAATATGCAAAAACACGCGTTTTTGGGACCTTTGAGTGTGCGTAGAAGCTGATTGGCTATTGATATTAACAAATCCAAAAACTTGTATTCTTATTTTGACTAGTAGAAGTGAAAAATAAGAAAAAATCAACTCAAACATTTTTTTGTCGCACAGTGTTATTGTGCTAATAATGTGGCTTTGGGAAATATCCAATCACTATTTTTATGCTGTATGTTTATAGGAACTAACTTTACTTCTTGTACTACTTACTAATGAAATTAGGCTATAAAACCATACAAATAAAGTTAAAAATTTAGTTTAGATAATTTTTTTAATAGGTTATATTTCTTGTAATACTATTTACCATATTTTGACTTTCAAGCTGAGATTTTTAAATATATTTTATAATGAAAGAAATGTTTTTGACACCTTATTAAACAATGGAGATACTTACTTGTTAGCTCCCCAAAATTACATAAAGTACAACCCAGAATTTTTCTCTAACTGTACTGGGAGGTCGAGGCCATCGGTCGGTGGTAGTCCCTTGCAATCGGCGCTGCCCACCGAGCCAACACGCTTGATGGCATCACCTTTGGCCAACAGTGGGGTGTTGGTTTTGGCTTGGTTTCGGTGTGGAAGTTGGGAGTTGCGAGTTGCGAGGAGTTTGGGGTCGGAATTCGGGCTGGTGTTGGTGCCACGCTCTGACGGCTGTTCCGCCATTTTGTTGCCACTGCACTTGGCTGCAATGTTGCGAGTTGCTGGTTGCTGGTTGCGAGTTTAAAGTTGCTCGTAGCTGGTTGCTCGTTGCGGGTCGCTGTTGTCGCCCCCCTGCGGCGCCTCTGCCTCCCACGCCCCCTTTTCCCCCGCCCCCTCCTCCGCAGGCGGTCGACAACAATGTTAATCGCTCCTATGGTTTGCTCAAGATTCGGGTGACTAAAGACGTTTCTACGTCCATTTATATGCAAATTGCGGTAGTTATCGCCATTTTGTTTTCCATGTTTTTCATTTTCGTTTTCCCCGCGTTTTTCCTATTGCGCTTTTTGTGCAACTTCTAATTGCAGCTGCAGTGGAGCTTGCAACTTGGAGCCGCTCGTAGATTGGCGTTTTGTGGCAATGTGGAGAAACTGGCGTGGAAATGGAAACGGGAGCTACTGGATCTGCATTTAATTAACCCTATAACGGTTCGCTAGCCATTCGATGGTTTGAATTTGAATTCGTGAATTATATGATGCGGTCACTAAACACTGATTTTTCCTCTACTCCTCTTTTCTTTTTTTTTTTGTACTTTTTCTTCGAACTGTAGTAAGATTGAAATTCAGCTGGACATGTTTTTTTTTTGAACGTGGCTCTGGAGGAGCGGCTTTTGTTATCGAATGCAAAACTATTTAGCCATTGCATGTTGTTAATAATTTTAAAATCAGATTTCCGCAAGTTTGACGCAGACACGAAGGTAGAGTCGGTAGTCGGCAGTCGCCTTAGCTGGAGGAGTTTTATGCGTTGTTTTTACTGTAGTTTTTTTTGTTGTTTTTTTTTTTTTGTTAGCCATGACGTGTCCGTGTCTTGATTGCGGTTTCTGCCCTTAAAAGCGGCGACGGCGGGGCAGCGCCAACTGCTACTTAAGGAGCGTTTTCCAGGAGCACTCCGGCGGGGTGGAGCTCCTGACAATTGTTGCGCAATTACACAGAAGACCTATGGGCACGCAACTTTTGGACGGTTTTGCGGAGAGCAGTGCGGACTTTGTCCCGGCTCAGAACTTCAGACGAGAGTCAAATCCAATCCAAGTCCAGGCAGACGTTTAAACTCAAATCACGCCTCACAGAAATGCAGCAGTAACAAAAGCTGCTAATGTTGCTGATGTTCTTCATGTTGCACCGTAAAAAATAAAGGTAATAATTAATAAAGAGAATGCAGGTTCAGTCTTATAATACTCAGTTTTGGGTAAACCGCTTTGAACATTAGGTATCTTCAAACAATAAAAATCTTTAAAATATTAAAATCTAATTTAGTTTAATGTAGCACAATAATACATACTTGCAAATATTTTAAACTTTAAAACGTTGAAGAATAATTATTCTAATTATGGTCTTAAGCTTGTTCCACTTTATACACAATTCATGAAAAGAATTACAATCATAAGATTGTATTATTCAAATATTCTTAGTCAAATAAAAAATGTAAATTTTATTATTTTTTCTATATAGGTAACTTTAAGAGGCAAGAAATCGGAAGTTAGAACAAGCATTTATTAAAAATTTATAAATTTGTCTAATTTTTTATGTATTTTTTAATGTGTTTGCTTTTATATTTATATTTATTAAAAATTTATAAATTTGTCTAATTTGTTATATATTTTTTAATGTGTTTGCTATTGCTCCCTGTCAAGATGTTGCTATTGCTACCGCCGCTGATGTTGCTGGTGTTGCAGTTGATGTTGCTGTTGCTGTTGTTGCTGCTGCTGCTTCTGTTGCTGGTGCCGCTGTCCTCGGGTTCGTCCTCAATCACGCCATCGCCATGCACATGAACTACATTCAGTCGGTCTTTGTCTTGGATCCGCTTAGCCCGCACTTGCCCCCGAATCGAATCGGAGTCCTCGGAGTCCCTGTTTGGATGTTTCTGTTTCTGCAAAATCAATGTTGACGCAAATACGTGTATGTAGAATCATTTTGCCGACAGTTCAGACTTATTTCTTTCGCTACCGAATTTAATTGGATTTTCTCCCTGACTTAAGGGCTTTAACTGCTGTGGTATGTGGAAATCATTTCTGGCCCCAGTCGCAGACACGCAATGCGATGCCCCCGCCCCCCATTTCCCCCGCTTCTTTTCAGCTGGCCAACTGCAAATTTACTCTTGTCGATGATGCAGCAGGAGTCGCCAGTGCGACTCTCCCCGCTTCTTATAGTCACCCGATCCGATCCGGGGCGCAGTAAAAACTCACTTAATTTAGCAACTGCGAAAAGTTAATCATTACATTCCGCCGGCCGAGTGGTGCGTGCTCGCCGTGATATCGGAGCACATGAGTCAACCGAAGCAACCAACCGCGCGCCAGTTTTGGTATCTAAATTTGAGTGACATACCCAAGAAGTGGATTAAGCTTGAGGGATTATTTGAGGGATACTGTCTGAAGTATAAGCTAACAAATAAATGTATAATAATCAATTGGTTATTAAGAAAACTTTCAAGAATTTTCTACTTTTGTATTTCTTGATTATCTAATGAAATGAAAAATTATATCGTTATTTGAAATAATTTGTTTATAAAAAAAATATACAAAATTTTATACATTTTTAAATTCATTAAATTTTCTGGTGGAATTTATGGTAAGAAACTTTTACTCCATTGAAACACATTTAGATATTGTTGTGTGTTTGTTAAGTAATTTAATTTTTATATATTGATATGTTCTTTTGGTAAAAATTTTTGTAACAAAAGCTTAATAAATATTCAAGCTTAAAAACGGTAAGAACCTTTTTTTTACAAACAACCGTAGAATGTCAGAGTTAATGTTATTTTCAAATCAATTTCGCGCTTACATCAACTTTTGAGAAGAATCAGGAAGTCTTTGCAATTTGAACTACAATGGAGTACGTAGATTTGTTCGCTTTCGCATTAGTCAGCAAAATTTGAGGAACATTTGTATGCAAATGGGGAAAAGCAACTGGAGCCAGACAAAAAGCGACACTTTAATCATTCTGGGCAAGCGCTAAACATTTCCGACCAACAAAAACAGAAACTTGAGCATATTTCCGTTGGTTTTGGTCTCCAGAAAGAAAGAAGGTCTTGCACTTAGAAAAATGTATTAAAAAAACTATACATGCTTAAAGAGAACTTGCTTCTAAAAAAGATAATTAAATGGTTTTTCATGGGAAGGGCAATCTTATTTCAATAAAATAATGTTTATTCTTATGTTGGGGTTAATTGTGTTCTTAACTTTTAAATTTTAACTGTAAATACGATATTATATTATATAATAGTACAATTTATTATAAATGGACAAAGATTAATGATATTTTTTTGATGATTGTCGGGTATTTGGATTTATTCAAACAGTAAAGACTTTCCCCCTGTGTAAAAGTCCCTCTGGCGAAAGTTGACCGCTGGTTTTTCCGCAGAAGGAAGCTAGCTGTGCCTAAAAGTTATTTTCTATTTGTTTGTTAACATTACGAAATTCCTATTCTCTGTTGGGCCGGTGGAGAGTTCTAGCCCGGGGTTTTTTCACGGTTCACCAAGTTGGCGGCCCACACCCTTTTCCCTCTGCTCCCCAAAAAGTATGAGCCCCTTCCCGCGGTGGAAATCAGCATATGCATATGCCTACATGTGGGTAAACACCACCGCGTCGCTAACCACGGGCACAAAAACTCCGCCCGGCCTGAGCACTTCTTGTCTACATTGTTTGGAATATTTTCAGCTGGACAACGGACAACGGACAACGAACGACGGACAGGCGAGCAAACAAAAACAGGAAGCGTGGCTACCACAAATATGCACGGCACACAGGGCTTGGCTGTAAGTTCGGAAAGTTTGGGCCGGGATGTAGATACTAGATCGCTATCTGGCTGGAACCTGGCCACTTTGCTACCAAAATAATGGCGGCCGGCAGGCGTTAGCCAAGGCGGCCATAATTAATGCGCCCATCCCCGAAAAACTTGCACGAAACGCAATTAGAAGCAGGCACACAGTCAAACGTCCCTAACTCAAAAAAGCATATGTTCTTTTTTTTATTTCAATAAAATTTAAGTAAGGGAAAGAAATATTTGCATCTCAAAAGTCCACCAAATTTCCTATCAAAGAAAATTTGAAAGTTCCATAGTAGTTCCATAGTTCCATAGTTAAAAATAGTACCTTTAAGGTCTCAAGATATAAGCTTTTATTCACAATTTCTGCTCTAATAGAATTCCAAATAAACAAATTTGTTAATATCTTAGAATAACAAACTGCGAACTAGAGTGCCTATTTTACTATTACATAATTGTAGGTACATTTGAAATTAAGATAAATACAATGATGGATCTAATGTGTGTTAACTAAAGTTTCAATTCAAGAATTTGGCCTGTAGCAGTGGGCATAATTTGTGTTGCTTTTGGAGAGCTTATTTACTCCCCTTCGGGCGGTTCGTAAGATACAGTGATAAATGTTTAATTAGCCGCGTTATTAATCTAATCAATCATGCGGTCCGAAATCAATCAGGCGAGGGGAAGGCAGAAGTTAGGCATTGCGAGTTAGTTCTACTTAATATCCGAGTGGGGCCCCAGTAAAATACCCACCCCTTCCCACTTCTGAATCTTTGGCTTTCTTTGAGTTTTCTTAGACTTTTCTCATTGGGTGTCTCACCTACTTGGTATCCACCGGAGAGCAAGTGGGACAACTATAGAATTCAGTGCGCAAGTGCGAGCCTGCTCTTCAGACACGCCTCTCACTCGCTCTCACTCAAAAAGGCAGCTGGTTTGAGTTTGGCTCAAATTATGTAAGGTGATCCGAGCTCAACGCGCTTGTATTACCCCGCTCTTTTACTCACCCCTCTCTTTTTTCCCCCTTTGCATTCTGTCTCTCGCGACATATAAATATTTTTTAGTGGAAGCAACTTTTGCTTAGTCTCCCATCAACATAAATAAATAAATTTGCCTGTTTGGAAAAGTTCTGCTTGCGTGTATTGGCATTTAGAATGGCAAAAGTTGTGCCTTTCAATCTGCGGATTCATTGTTATTTTGCGTTGGCAAATTATAGGCCATTAAAATTGATTATTTTTCATTATCAGTGTGGGAGGTTGGACGCTTGCCGCCTGTTTGTCACACCCCTTGAACTTAAAAAGAGAGGAGTTGCAGTCAGAACACCTGCGGCTGTGCAAAATAATTTAAAGTTGGTGCCAAAACACACACACTTGCATCAAATTGGCGGCCATTATTACATGGCTCCTGATTTCTGTAATTCAGCCAACCAGCGTGAAAGTGGGAGTGAGAGGGGAACAGTGGGCGAAATAAATCAATTATACGACCCATCTTCACTTCATGCCGCTCCTGTCACTCCACTGCAACTGCACTGCATCCCTCTCGCTCTTTCTCCTTTCCTGCGCAAGTTTTTCATTCCTTTCACTCTCTTGAGTGGCTGTCGCTAATCAGTTACGTCGCTGCTTACCACCCCCTTACCGCCTTACCAAGGTAACAACCAAGGTAACCACCGCGGTGGTTGGCCAAAACGAGTGGAGTTGCGTCCAACGCGGATTCATTGGTTTCTCGTCCGGCCGAGTCACTAATGTCCGTCGATGTCTCGTGTAATGCGTTTTTTGCGAGTCCCCATCTTTCGGAAAGAGTTGGAGATACGGGGAGTTATGGAATAAAAACTGGAGCACGCAAAAAAATCAGGAATCCTTAAGTATCTTATAAAATTATATTTACAAAATTTTAGTTTGAATATAAAAATTGAGTTAAAAATTATTATTATTTTGACATAATAATTCTTTGGCAAACTTATACTTAACACTGTATTAAATCAACAATAAATGTTAAGCATTTTTGAACGCCTAAAACAGATTTAGCAATTGAAAAATAAATTAAAATTCCGGAAAGCCCCAAACACTTAAAGAAATGCAGTTTGTGAAATAAATGATTTTATTCAAAATTTAAACACACTTACAAAATAAGTATTGTTTTATTCAATTTCACTTTTATTTTTGTCTTGTTTTCAAGCACCATTTTTTGTGGCAATGCTTTATTTATTTGATTACCGCCCCCTTATTGTTGTACCTATCATTATTTCCCCTAACGTTTTATTTCCAGTGTTTCATTTTGTGATCGATGATTGACAGCCATTTCTTGGTGTCGGCATTTCCATAAAAAACTTTTCCAACTCGCAAACAGCGCGTATTACCAAACAAAATCGGTCGTCAATTAAAAGCCTGAAAGCAACTGGTAGCGCAGGTCTGGCCAGAAAGTTTGATAAACAATGCACTGAAATCGAATGCCCGAGTAATTAATTATTGAACTTTTACAACTGTTTCGGTTTTGGTTTGGGTTTCGTTGGCTTTACATATTTTTTTTTTTCGTTTTTTTTTTTTTTTTCCTTTTCGCTTTTGCCTCTCATTTCCACAGCGAAGCGCTCAATGGGGCGACGCTCAAACGGACACACTCACAAAAAAGAAAAAAAAAGAAAAAAACGGGAGGGAAGAAAAAAAACCCCTGAATGCTCAGTGGCAAACCGACCACAACCACAGGCAAACCAGAATGCAGCAGCAACCCGATCCGAGTTTTAGCCAAGTAAGATATTGCGCTGCCGGTGGCTCTGAGCTCAGTCTCATTCAGCGAGTCGGCGGGCGTTGAGTTTGAGTGCGAAGTGCGGTGCGCGTCGAGTCAGCGAGCGTTGAGCAGCAGCAACAACACGACGGCAACAGCAGTAACAGCAACAGCAACAGCAGCAACATCAGCCAACAGCAGCAACACCATCGACAGCAGCAACACCAACGGCAGCAACACAAGCGAGCGGTTCCGGTTCGCGTTTTCGAGTGGCGTCCCTCAAAAAAAAAAACACACACATTTATCCCTCAAAAAACCGTCGGAAAAACAGGGCCAATAAAATGCCGCCTGTTCACTAAATACCCAATTATTTAATCGATCCTTTCGGCTAATCTTCAAAATTGGAAGCGTGGCATGGCAACCACCACATCCCCCGGCCCCACAAGGACAACCAACAAAGTTTCCATACCAGGAGCAGCATCTGGGATTTCCGGGAGCAGCGAATCCCCCGGAGCAATCATGCCCATGGCCGCCGTGCCACTGCCGTCGCATCTGCAACTTCTGGGCAGCTCCGCCGGAGGCGTTGGCCAGCCGTCGGCAATCACGCCCGTTTCGCCCACGGCAGCGCCCACAGGTGAGTGCTCGATAGTAAGCAAATCGCTTTTAAATTGGCCAACACATTTCCATAGGTATTGGGAAAGCATTTAATACAATTTAAATTCAATAAAATGCTTCTTTATTTTTTTTAAATTTAATTACCTATGCTTTAAACACCACCTTTGTTTTAACTGAAATAGGATTTTTTGTTATGAGGTTGACTATGGTATATGGTATAATTGATATTGAATAATTCTGTCCTTAAAGCGGAATTTTAATATAGGTAGCCCTTCAAATTGCCTACTTTATGGTTTTGTTTAAATGCCTTAGTAATCAAAGCTTAGTAGATTGTTTATTTATTTTATTTATAAAACTTCAAGTTTATTCTTTATAAAACTTCAACAAATTAAATTACAGAGAATATAGGTAGTATTTATTTATGTAAAGAAAAAAGTTGCCTTATTGAACGTTTTTAAAAATGTATAACATTTTTATAAATAATCAAAATAATTGAATTTTAGTATTTCACTTACATTTCATACATCATTTCACATTACTTACTAATATTTCTTGTACACAAGAGAATATTTTCCATGGAAATACATGAAGTGTTTTTTCCAGAATACTTGATTTCGTCTTTTTTTTTTTGTTAATTTTCTTACTCGCTTACTTGCTTAGTTATGTTTGTAAAGCTACTAGTGTTGCTGCAGCATTCGCCTGTTTCTCCGGTGATTTTACAACTAATCTTGCTTCTACAAACCAGCGATTTTTCTGCGGTATCTGCTGATATCGCCTCTTAAGTTGCTGTTGCTGTTGCTGCTGCTGCTGCCGTTGCCGTTGTGGTGTTGCCAGTGGTGCACACTCCATGTGAGCCGCAAGATTCGGGCGAATTCCGTGAACTGACAGGGATATCGGAATCGGGGGCCCGAAACAGTTTAAAACAAAAGCCAGCCACAAGAAACTGGTGGCACTAGTCAAATGCCTGCTGGAGAAGTGCAATGATTTGGAAATTTCACAACAGCAACAGCAACGCAGCGGCAGCAGCAACAGCAGCGCAACAGCAACAGCAACAGCAGCAACTCTCCTGCAGCAGCAACACACAACTGTGGCAACTGTTTTGGTCTTTCGCACATCAGTGGCAATTTGTTTTGCACAAGTATGGGCTGTCAAATAAAATTAGTTCACGTCGGCGGCCATCGAATGTATCTGCAAGATACACACACCGAGAGTCCCGGATGGGAATGGAGGGGACTTTGCGGCATTTGGGGCGGGAAAAAGGGGGGCGAGAAAAGCTTTGACTTGTCTCTAGAAGGTGTTGGAAGTTGCACAATAAATAAATAATTATAAAAAGAGCCCCGGTCGAGAGGTAGAGAGCGAGACACGTTGAAAAAGAGACACGGAGACCCCAAAGTGCTGGTAAACGGGGGGTTAAAGGGGGAGGGTTTTGAGGGGGAGGGGGTGGAAGGGGTTAAGGGGGGTAACCAAGGAGGTAACATACATGGCATACATTGAAGTTTAAGCATAGGGCAGAAACCATACTTAGGGGTCTCAGGTTACGTGGTGCGTGTATTCGCATTATTCTTAGAAAGCCAAGCGTATAAAAGGTGTGCACAATGATTTTGAAGAGTGCCTCGGGTTCGGTTTGCTATGGTTTGGTTTGGTTTGCCATGGTTTGGTATGGTTTTTTGCCTTTGGTTCGAAAAATGCACATGTAGCTCCTTACGTTGCTCTGCCTTGCGTTACGTATATGAATATGTGTGTCACCCCAGTTGGTTAGGTGGTGCCACCACCTAAGGAACCGGGGTTATCATTTCACGACTCTTTGGCTCTTTTTTTTTTTAACCAAGTGTCTGTAAAAGGAATCAGTGATATAAGTACCGGGCAAAGTGTGTCACCTTCTGTGAATAATAACTTAATATTTCAATAACCACCTAGATAATCACTGACTCATTTAATAAGGCATTATTACACATTATAATTTTATTTGGAATTTGTTTAAAATGTTGTAATATTATTCCTAGCATAGGCATTGCCATTCTTAGGAGTAGAATCCCAAAAAAAATTAATTACTGGGTACAAATTATCTTAACCCAATTAAAAGATAAGAACTGGAAGCAGTTCGATTTGTATTCTATCAACTATATATTATATTTAAAACTTTTGAAAAAAGTTACATACTTAAAAAGTTAATTCAAATCAAATGAAATTAAGCATTTCAAGTTCAAGATGTTTTATTTAAACTTCCGCTGGTTAGCCACTATTTGCCATAGTAAACTTAATTCCACAACCTCACCATAAAGTCTAATAAAGAATGGCATAAAATTAGAGTGACTTATGTAAGAGTAGATGTCCCCTGAGCGGAATTCTCGCAGCTTAGGAAAATGTGCGAAGATCGCAGTAATGCGCACTGGCAGTAAAAACCAGAAGCTTTGGAGGACGAGTAATGCGCTGCGCGCGACAAACAAGATCAGCGAGCACTAACTGAAGGGGGAATGGGGATGAGGTTGAGGTTGGGGATATAGTTGCGGATGGATATGGATGGCCATCGGGATGGGGATGCGTTGAGGAGCCACATAAAAAGCGAGCAACTTTAATTTATATGCAGTGGTTGGGAAAGGGGGAAAAAAGGGGGTAAAGGGGAGGTGCAGCGGCAAAAAGTTACCGGTAGCAATAAATCAAACTATCAATTGAATTCCGAGGCGATCATCACTTGTGGCGAGCTGCGATCCCGAGCTCGAGCTTCAGTTCGACTCCGATCGGCATCGCCTCTTGTTATAAGTCTCACGGTGACGTGCGTTGTGGCTACAGATAGAAAAAAAATTCTAATCAGAAATAATTATTCTTGAAAAATATTCTACCATGCTTAATTTTTGTGGGTCAAAATAAATCAAGAAACAAATGTTGTATATAGTTATATCAAATGAGATCAATTCAATTAATTTAACATAAGCTCTATATTGTTAAAACATTTTCAATATTCAATTAAATATTGGACATTTTTGGGAATGGGAAAATTGTTTGTTAAGGCAGGTCAAATTTAAAAAGATACAAATAATTTAACTAGTTTAACTTATTTATTGTTTTAATAAGAAATCATTTAAAAATGAATAATGAAGTATGGAATTTCCTTTAAATGTTATTTTTTCCCTCGTAACTAAAATGCAAAATAATTTATACCTGAAGCCAGCTATATCAGCTACTATTTCTCTCAGTGCTGAGGGGGCAAAGGGGCATGCTCAGGGGCTTCGGTTTTGGGCCTTGGCTCGGGCGATTTTAAGCCGCTTTTGCAATTGACTGAGGCGCATCGCAGGGCAGTCGGAGCTGTCGCATTGCGTAGTAAATCATCGGTCGATTCCGCACCGACTTTGCCATAGAATCTGGACTGGGAATATGGCACTGTGACTGTAACTCCAGGATTGGGGAACTGAGACCGAGACCGAGACCGAGACTGGGGCAATCCGGAGGCAGTGAGTGCTGTTGACATCCAAGTTGGCCGGCTGTTGCGGCGGCATAAATCAAGCATGGCCATAACCGCGGCCACAACAATTGGCGCAACATGCGATTGCAGCAAATTGCAGCGGCCACTTTTAAATGGAGTAAGCCTCGTGTACCCATCTGCATGGAGTTTAATTAGCCAAGGAGTTGGAGAATGGAGGAGATCCCCATTCCATATCCCGATCTTCGATCTCAGTGCATACTGGCAAAACCGACTGGCATGCCGTCGCCACACACGGAGCTCGATCGCACCAAAAAAGAGGTGTTAAAATGTGTGCAGTTCTCGCGATCAGATAAAATGTCAAAATGAACATAAAAGCTTCTACATTCGAGGAATGGCCAATTGCTGCCGCCACTCTTGACAAGCGATCTTCCAACCAACTTCAGCTTCATCTCCAACTCCAACTTCAAGTCCAATTCCGATTCTGATTCCGATCCAGAGATCCCAGCTTCAACAAATTGCCGGCGAGAATTTCATAAATTCCGACTGGAATCAGCAGTCAGTGTCAGCGGTAATGGACCACACCGCGTCCATTATGCCCATAAACGTTGACACTTCCGCCACTGAACGGAGCTCTTCTCCTTGGTCGCCTGGTTAACTTGGCTCTGACTTTGACATCGTCGATCAAAAACACACCGAAATTTGTCCAGCCTTCGAGGAGTTGTCCCAGTTCCCCTCCCGAAATCCTCGATCTGCCATTTGATGATCGGGCTACAAATTTCTTGGTGTTTCTGTGTCACGCGCGGAATGCCGGCAACAGCTTCGTTTAAATTCCAATTGACATTTAATGATTTTGTGCCTGTGCACTCGGAAAAAAGCATGGAATTTGCTGCTCCTTCAATTTTAGTTGATATAAATTTCATAGGTATATTCAGCGAATACTTCGAGCTTATAAGAATTGTTCATGTTAGTTGAATTGCATAGCAGATAGTATAATAGTTGTGTTTTAATTGGTTAAGTTGAATTAAAGGTTTATGTAACTTTTTTTAAAATGATTTTATAATGGTTTCCTTTACTTTACTTTACAATTCTAACATTGTAGTTTGATCTCTGAAATATTATCCATTATTGATCATATACTATTAGATGCATGCATTTAAATTTTTACATGTTAATAAAATCGAATTAAATGCTTAAACTTATTTTACCCGTTTAATTTCAGAGAGAAGATCTCCAGTCTATTTGTATTTAATCCTAATCACCCAATTATTTGTGTTCATTTGAATAACATTTAAATTAAAAGCACCTCTTATTTAAATGCTTTAAGTGGTAATTGATTGCTTAAGTTTTCTACCCATTAAAAACTGGTTCTCCAATTTCCAAGTTCCTAACTGATCGTAATATTTTCAGTGCACTAATACGTTTTACCCTCCCATTTCAGTTCTCGCCCAGCCGCACAGCTTGAGCCCCGCCACGCCCCTTTTGGCCCAGGGAACGCCTCCCGCTCCGACGTTGGGCGGCCTCTTCTGCGGAGGAAGTGCAGCAGCTGGACCGCCGGGATCTGCGGGGGCGGCAGCAGCGGCGGCGGCAACGAACCTCAACGCTTTGGCCTCCCAACATCGACTATTGGAATTATCCCGCTTTGGACTGAGGGGATATGATTTGGCTCAACATATGCTCTCCCAACAGGGAGCTGTGTCCAAGTTGCTGGGTGAGTTAACAAGGTTAAATCGGGAGAAGTGATAAGGGGAGGGGAGGGGTGAAGAGGGGGGAGGGGGTAGGGGTATAACCGACGTGGTCTAGACCACCCTGACCAATGCAATCAGCGGCATAACGCGGAACCACAAAACACGCGCCCCAAATGCAATCGCCAAGTGTCCCCAAGCGTTCCAATCGATTTGCACGGCTCCGTTTGTGGGGTCACGTAAACACGACAAATCGATTGGCAATTGGCAATCGCCATTGCCTCCGCCTGACCACCTGGACCCCCCTTATCCTCACCTGGACTCCTTCTTCCCCCTTTGCCCCCCTTTTCCCCGCAGAGGAAGTCTGCAGCAGCCGCACACCTGTTGCCACCTGTGGGTACGAACACCCAGCCGTGTCATTCTCGATTTGCAACCGACTGCGCCTAAATGGCTAATTTGAACTGCAAGCTTACGACTTGAGCAGGAAGTACAGAATTTCGAGCATTTATAGGTTGCCAAAAGTAGTAACAAAAAATTAATTTAATACCAAAAATGTGGAAATTCTTAGTAAAAAAAAATAAAATCCATTAAAAATATTTGTTTAATATGAGCGTATTAATTTTAAAAATTATATTAATGTAAAGTTAATTAAAAGGAACAACTCTTAAAATTAAATAAAGTTTTATTTTATTTAGAAAATATTTCTGGCATTAAAAGCGTTAACAAAATGATAGATCCTTTATACAATCTTATATAACCAAAATTTGTTTTGTTTTTGTTTAGAAAATATTTATTAAATTTTTAGTATTAGTATTAGCACCATTAAATTTTCTACAACTAGAGTTAATTACATTTTAACCATAACAAAAAACCCCGCGCGACACATAAAATAGTATTAAAATGTCACTTATGACAAATTTACTTTTTGATAGAATAAATACCAAAATCAAATTAAATTTTATGGGATTTCATTCATTACTTTATTAACAAAACATGCATATTATAGCAGCTAAATACCATTTTATCAGCAGGTAGTTCAGTGTGCCAGGAAAAGATACGCTAAATAAATCTGCCCATTCACAAATATTCATTAGCGTAACTTCAAATCGCGCCATCCGATCTGTGTGGATGCCATTCATTCCCATTCAAGTCAATTTAAATTGTGTAAATAATTTCCGTTTTGCACAAAAAGCTAGAAAACAAAGTGTACAAGTACATTTGTGCCCATTCAGTAATTTAAGGCAACCAACTGCACCGAAAATAAAACCTCACTAGATGTGTAATAAATCCTAAATAAATTAGTTTGTTAATTAATAGATAATAGTTTTTGCCACTCGAAATGGATGTTAATGTGAGCCAGCTAATCTGGGCATTTGAAACGATATCTTTGGGATTTTTTCCGCGTGTAATTCAGTGACAGCATTCAATTTACAAGATAAACGCGCGCGCCTGTCAACTGCTTCCGACGAATTATCATTTGAGCCGACTTTGTGACTTTGTGGCTCTGTCGGTGACTCCAGTGACTGCGACTTGGAGTCTGAGGCCGCTGATGTTGTCAAATATTCAAATTAGCGCTACGCTGAATGGACGCCGGCTGCTGGCTTAATTGTCTAGTTAGTTAGTGGCTCGGAGCAGGCAGTCAACAGGTAGCAGGTATCTGCTATTTGGTATCTGGAAGCCGTATTGCCTGCCACACAATGCACTGCGCCCAGAGGGCTTTTGACCCGTTCGAAAAACGCCCACACGAACACACAGCCACCAGCCAGCTTTGAACAATGTGAAAATTATGCGAGTCGCACAATACTCTGGCCCAAGGCACCTGGCCGGCAGTTCGGGAAAAAAGTTGAAAAAAACCAAATTGATTGCACAACTGGGATGGGGTTTACCTGCCTAGATTTGAACAGCCCGACACGCCCTCAGCCGAAAAGACTTTCGGGCTCCCAATTACTAATTTATTTAATTAACCACATTATTCACAAAAAACAGGGGTTACATTCCCTCTTAAATCACAAAGGTCTAATAGGGTTTCATAAATCACTGACTTATTAGTTTATATACTTCTGAGCTTTTAAAACAATAAAGATCATTATCAATTTAGAAAATATTTTAGGTATTAAAAACCCAGATAGGCTTTTATATGGGGTATAACTTTGTAAGCCTAAATCTAAATCTAAGCCTAATGATTGTAAATCCATTAAAAATATTTTTGAGTGATACCAAACTAAATTTAATAATGCTCAAAATAATTACAAGATCTTGAAGTACAATCTTCTTTATAGTTTACGGAATTTTTTAATACTTAGTAGTAGTACCTAGATATACTATTACTATATTCTTTAAATCTGGTATTCATTCAATATCAAAACTTGATTAAAAGTACTTGAAATAAAATAAATAAATAATTAATAAATAAATAAAAATAAAATACTTCTTTGGATAATCGGGGAATAATTAATATTTACCAACACATTTGATTGATATTTTATTACCTATTCATTACTCCTGTGTTTAATCCTTTATTTATTTATTTTTTTTATTGCAGGCACATTGCGACCACCTGGGCTAATTGGCGGCTCCAAGCCGAAGGTGGCCACCCCAACTGTGGTCTCCAAGATCGAGCAGTACAAGCGCGAGAATCCGACGATCTTCGCGTGGGAAATCCGCGAGCGACTGATCACCGAAGGTAGGCGAACAATGAGTCCACTCTTCAGATGCCGATCAATGGATGCAGGATCAATGGGGTATAGGGAGTAGGGAGTATTGAGGATGGAATAGGGAGAGACAATGCGAGGAGTAGCTGGGCTAATTAACTGACAGGGAACCCCCGAAAGCGAAATTGGCCAACAAATGACAACGGTCGCGACAAGCGTCTGGTTTTTTGTTCAGCAAAATGCTTACGCGCTTCTTCAGGCTCTTCAAAATCTTCTGGTTCCCGAGTTCCTCCTCCAGCTCTCCAACTTGTTTACCTCGAGGATTGACAGGAGGAACTGGAAGAGGAGCAGCAGCCATCAGCATTGGGGCATCGGGAATGGGATTGATGTGTTTATGGTGCTCGTAATGCGAATGCCCGCCGAGGGCTCATTTAATGTTGTAAGAATCGGTTGGATATAGAGGATATATATTGTTCCAGCAGCGCGGCAGATTTAGATTTATCGATTGGCTAATTTATGAACATCCGCTGCGAAAGTCCGATTGATATGTAAATGTGCTCACATTTGTGTCACTCATTTCGTGCTCCCTCCTCCGAAAGAAGTTGCGAGATAATCGCGAACTCGGATTGGGAGGCAGTAAGTAGTCCAGTCGGCAGTCGGCAGCAACCAGTTGATGGTTTCTGCCTGCCACATGACAGTTGCCCGTGGGCAGTTGAAATGGTCAGTGGATGTGGTTGTGGATTGGATGGTGGTTAGTGGATGTGGACTGGGGACTGGGGACAGTGGTCAGTTTGAATCGGCCGGTGCAATGAATCGTTCCGATAGCCATCGCTCGCATGAGACGCACGAACACACACACGGCGAGATCCAATCGCTCCTCTCATTACAGTCAATCTCCAGCTCATTTCGGGGTCACCAGCAGGTCATGATGTGATGCTCAGCATCCGGTGAATGAACAATGAAAGTCAGGGGTATCCAAATCAGAGCTTTTTTAAAACAAATCAAATTTAAAGAACAGAAAAGACTAACTTGTCTCCTAATAAATATGTATTTTATTCATAGAGTTGAGTGGTGTTATTAAGACTTAAGAACTTTAAGATTAATTGAATCGAATAATGCATATCACAAGCTTTGGTTTAAAGAAGTTAATTAATTGATAACATTATGTTTCGTTAAATTAATAGTGTGTGGGTTATTTCAAAAAGTAGCTCAAGGAAAAAAAAATTACAAATTGTTACTGAAAGAAAAATAATATTTCTCGAAAGGTATAGCTAATATCGTTCATTTTCGGCTTTAAAAATTCTAGGTCTCCTTTAGTTAATGATATGTCTTGTTAGATTGTTACTGAAAATTAAATAATATTTTTGGAAAGGTATAGCTTATATCGGTCTAACTAGGCTTTAAAAATTCTTCTTCTCCTTTAGTTATTGATATATCTTTAACCCTTCACCTGACACTAATCGCTCCACTTCCTAGGTGTTTGCACCAATGCCACCGCTCCGTCGGTGAGCAGCATCAACCGAATCTTGCGCAATCGAGCCGCGGAAAGGGCAGCGGCGGAGTTCGCCCGGGCGGCGAGTTACGGGTACGCCATCCATCCCACGCATCCGCATCCGTACACCAGCTTTCCCACTTGGCCAGCCCATCATCCGCTGTGGGGAGCCGTTCCAATTCCCGCCGGCGGAAGTGGATCCCTGCAGCCGAGCGGAAGTGGCAGCAGCTACGGCAGTGATGGCAACATGAGCTCAAATCCCCACAGCAGCAACAGCAACACCACCCACAGCAACACCAATGGCAACAGCAACAACAATAACAACAACACTAATAGTGGCAGTGCTTGTGGAGAAAGCAGTGCGGGGAGTGGGCGTCTCTCCCTGCCGGCACTTTCACCAGATTCGGGGAGTCGGGATAGCCGCTCCCCGGACGCGGATGCCAACCGGATGATAGGTGAGTCCAGTAACCTTTGCTTACCTTCTTTTGGAAATATCTGCAAAGAAAATAGTGTTCTAAGAAGAAGTCCCTTCAAAAAACTTAGATAATTAGCATTTTGTTAAACACCATGAAATTGTATTCTATTAATTTTATAGCAACAACAAAACATTGAAAATTCTTTTAAAATATTATGAAAATTTTCTTAACTCATAAATACAGTTTTGCTAGAGAAAAGTAATACATTTGGAAAATATTTTTCTTTTTAATTTTAAAAGCTTTCTGATGCTGTTCACTAATTTGGAAATCTTAACGTTGTTTATATGAAAAAAAATATTTAATGTTTCTTAAAACTTCTTAAAGTTATCATGGGAAATAAAGAACTTTCTTTAAAACTGACCCAAACAAAAAATGTTATTGGTCATTAATAAATAAGCCATTAAAACAGAAGATCATGAGTAAAAACCAGTGTAAAAATATTTGTCACTTCCAAATTCCAAATAATATCAATAAACGAAATTACTTTTAGGGCGGTTGTGTATTTAAATGTTACAATTAGATGTCAAAATGTTTTTAAATTTCATATAATTTGTAATCAAGGTATTGTTTATGTTTTATATTCGTTTATATGTGCTGCACTATTATTTCAGACATCGAGGGCGAGGACAGCGATTCGCAGGACAGCGACCAGCCGAAGTTCCGGCGGAACCGGACCACCTTCAGTCCGGAGCAGCTGGACGAGCTGGAGAAGGAGTTCGACAAGTCGCACTACCCGTGCGTGAACACCCGCGAGAAACTGGCTGGCCGAACGGCCTTGAGCGAGGCGCGAGTTCAGGTGAGTGGATGCCACACCCCATATATGTTTTTGGTACCCAAAACTCCCGATTCGAAGACACCGACCAAACACCAACCACAACCTACTAACCAGATGAACACACACACCGATCCCACGGCTCTCTTTTTTTATCGACTAACAAATTGTCTCTTCACCGATTGATCAACCAGGTTTGGTTTTCCAACAGACGAGCGAAATGGCGGCGCCACCAGCGGGTCAACTTGCTCAAGCGTCGCGACTCGCCCTCGACATCGAGGTCACCCACGCCGGTGGCTCCAGTTGGGGAAACCCCTGGCCACCAGAAGCCACCACCATTAGTCTACAACCACAACAACAGCAGCAGCAGCGGCAACACCACATGCAACAACAACAGCAACACCTGCAACAACAGCAACAACAATTGCAACAGCAACATCAACAACAGCAACAGCAACACCATCAGCAGGAGCAGCAACACGAACCACGTGGAAGAGCCACCAGCGGTGGTGGCAACTGTCTCACCCACAGCATCAGCTCCATTATCAATGGGCGGTGAGCACAGTGCCTTCCACGCCCTTCCGATGACCTTGCCGCTGCAGATGCCCATGACCTTGCCCCCGGCTTCGGCGGCCGCCTTTGCCCTCAGTTTCGCCCGCCAGTACATCGCCAAATATATGGGAACGCCAGTAAATCTCGGTCACAATCCGCTAATTGCTGGTCAGGATTCATCAGGATTGAGGGAGCAGCAGCTGGAGGATCATGAGGAGGAGAGGGAGAGGGAAAGGGAGAGGGAGCAGGAGGAGGAGGTAATCAACGTGGAACACAACGACGAGTGACCATTATTCCTATCGCTTTAAATCGAGAATTTAGTGCAATTTTTACTTAATTTATGAACGTTTGAAGCACATTTAACCGCGTGCTGAGTACAAATAAAATCGAAACGATATAAGTTCTCACGAGTTTCGTATAATTGGTTTGGGAATTCCGAAGATGACACCCTTTGACACATCCCCAAGAGGGAGGGGATGGGTTTTGAAAGAGACTTTTCGAAAATAACTCAAGTGGACAAATCTGACAATTTTGTGGCTACCAAAAGCGAAGTGAAAAGCAGACACAGAGGCAGTGGCACAGGCTCCAACTCCACATCTCAAGTACCTGGCAAACTTGGGTTTAAGATCATTGGGATCTTCAGAGATGGGTGATCGGGGGATTGGAGGGATCGGGGGATTCCATTGCGGGAGCCGGGTGATTAATGTGGCTTTAATTACATGCGCTGCTGCCAAGAGAGTCGTCGCCGTCCTCGTTTTTGTCGTCAATGTGTATGCTCGGATGGATCACTATAATTATATAGATGGCCGAATTAAATTTTAATTTAACGCCTGTCAAATCAGAAAACCACTGCCATAATCGTTCGCTCAAGAGATCCCCGATCCACGATTCACGATCCACGGGGGCAGCTCCCCCAAAACAGTTATTCATTTCATCACTGATGATCGCTGATCGGTGATCCGGTGATCGCTGATCGGTGAGAATCAATCGAACTATGCGCCAAGCGCTATTTTACCATCATTCCATTATTGATTGTTCGGATTGTAATGAGCCACCGAAGGCGTCAACTCCAGCGTCGATCGCCGATGAAAGAATGGAGTGAAGAAAGACGCCTGCCCGCCAAGAGAATGCGAAACAATTAAAGCCCCGAATCTCCGTACGGATCCCGAATACCTGCGGCTTTCAATGAGTCGTCGAAATGGATTGCGCCGCAAGTGGGGGATACACCGGAAAAAATCGAATTAAAAATCAATTTGACTTGCGCTGGTTTTGAGTGGTGAGTATTCTTTGGGATCTCGATTTATCCTGTCATCAAGGCGCCATTAAATTGACACACAAAACAAGGGTTCAATGTAGGAGAATTAATTGGGAAAGGATTATTTACAGATGAAAATATTTTAATTAAATATGTAATATATATTAACATGCATAAAACATTTAAAAACAATTTTAAAGTATACTTTAAAGTACCTATAAAATATAGTTGGAGTGTTCAAAATTATCTAAAAATGTTGAATTCTTATTAAATAATTAGAAAGACATAAAAATTATATGTATTTGACATGTTTGATTGAATTGTTGAAGATAAAACAAAACAGAATTATATTTATGTTTGATATGCGTTGTATCAAATATGATTTAAACAGACTTTTACTTTTAGTTTCTACCGAATTATCATTTTTGTATACTTATATAATGATTCAGTACCATATACACTTTTATATTATTTACAGTGAACACTCATAGCTCATGTGGCCGCCTGAAATTGCTTTCCCCTTAGATTGCCTTTGTGGCAAATGTGGCGCTTTGGGGTCATGTGAGAGAATTGTGTTCGATGTCGAGTGTCTTTGAATGAGAATCGAAGTGGAAGTGGACCTGCGACCCGAAATTGGTTGCATATCATCCGAGGGTCCCAGTTGCATCCCTGTCGCAGCTTCGAGCGTTGTCTGCTGCCTGTACCTGTTAATTGCCAAAGGCGTTAGTATTAAGTGGTTTTCGTGCTTATTATAAATATCTCTTAATTTTCGCCATCCCCACGCTCTGCTGGTGTGAGTGGCAAAATCTTGAAATGGCAATCACCGACTTGCAATTCCCAACTTCCAACTTCCAACTCCGATTCTCCAACTCCAACTCTTGGCCAAAAGGCAGCCAAGTGGACAACGTCTGCGGACTCGTCGTCGTCTGCTTTGTTGTCATTATGTTGTGTTATTTGGCACGATTTGTTAAGCTAAGGAGCAGGAATGGGACTGTGTTGAAGACTACGGACCAGGGGCGAACTAGGGAGATATTATTTGGGGTACATATTAAATAAATACCTAATACAAAAAAGTAACTCGATTTAAACAGAAATAAAATAAAATAAATTCCTCAAAAGAACTTGTTGACATTATGGATTGCTTGCAATTGGGAAAACTTTTCGCACAGTTATATGTTTTGATTTTAATAGTTGAAAATAAAATTATCATTATGTCAATATAAAACATTATGAAATGCTATTCAAATATTAAGACGATGGCATATGGCAGAATTACTTATAAAAGAAGTGATTATTTTTGATTGGAAATAATAATTCATTTATCAGTAGACATTTTTCAACCATTTTAAAGTCTAAACATTCTTGGTGTATATGGTGGAATTAAAGTTGGGATAACTTAGCCCCATGAAACCCCCCTGGATTCGCCACTGCCCTCTGATCTGAAGTCGCAACTGAAGCTGAAGGCTGTGCGCGGTTGCATGATGCTGCCGATCGATTGGGCCCGAATCGATCAGCGGCGAGGAGCGGCACCAGAAATGGCCAAAGCCTCGCGACTCCGGTAGCCGATCACTAGTTATACGGCCCCTCCAGGCAGCCACCTCACCGCTTTTGGCCCTCTTTGAGAGTGCTGAGAGTTGCCGCTTTTGGCCATGAGATCGGGAGCCAAACTGGCGTCGCACAGCACACAGGGCCTATATAATTGTCGCATGCAAGATCGCGGCCATCGACATCGGCATTGACAACTCGCCGAGGATTGGGATTGGATATGTAGGATGGCAGAGAGGAGGTTCCTGTGGAGGAGGAGGAGGGGTATACAAGACAGCAGGACATGAAAGGTAACGCATTGCTGCGACCAGGAGAATAAGTAATTCACTTAACGCTTTAATATCGCTGATAAATGCAGACCAATCTGCATTCCCCCCGCTTTTCTGTTTTTTTTTTTTTTCTGCAGAGCGCCCATACATTTCCCCTTAATTGGTGCAATTTCGAGCGATTTTATTTTATTTCGCCTGCGTTTCATTTAGCTGATCCTCAGTTTTTTTTATTTTGCCTTAGATCCAGGGCTCCTTCTTGGGTTCTTGGGGAGTTCACCTGTGCCTGCGCAGACTTTGTGGCTGCGGCGTGCGAACAGTGTGCTCATTTGCATAAATTCAAATTCATTTGCACGGCATTTGGGAATGGGAATCCAACGACTGCCAATGCGAATCCGAATACGAATGCGATTCGAGCATTGTTTTGCACGTGTTGACAAGTTGCGGGGGGTGCAATTGGAGGAGCCCCGAAGGAGAAGGGGACTCAACCAGAGGAGGTACCGGATGCCCCGATGATAAAATGCGCATCCTCTCCAGAGAGAACGCGAATCCACCTTTAGTTTGGTCCAACCGACGACGTCTATGCGAGTTTAATGCAAGCCTAAGCCTATAATTTGATCGTATCCACACAATAACTCAGAGCCGAACCCAAATCGGAGCTTAAGAGTGGACCTCAGTGGACCTTAGTGGACCTCGGCGGACTCCAGCGGAGTGCAAAATGCCCAGTGGCGCTTTTTGGGGCGTGGCCACGCCGAGCAAGAGCAGTGACAGACCCGATAATGGATGCGCAGCAATGCCATTTCTGGCAGATCGGGGAGTACTCCGCGGCTTCTGATAAGACCACCAGCGGGAAACACTCAAAAATAATAAAAACCCCTCTTGCACCAAAATTAAATAAGTAAGTAAATATAATTAAAACAAAATCAATAATAAATTATTATTATAATATTATCGTTGGTAATACCAAAAGAGTTTTAACTGTGAACATTTATTTCACAAATTTAAAAAATATAAATAAATAATGCTTACAGTAATACAGAAATATTTTAAATAATTTAAAACAAATTGAAGTGCCTATCAGTTTCTTAAACAATTAGTTCTAAAGAAATATTTTTATTTTTTCTGTTAATTTGTCCAGTATATTAGATACGTTTGTTTGAGTGCATCGAATTTGCTGCGGCAGCAGGACAAGTAGTTGTTGAAAGCGTCGAGCGAGTGCCCAGCCAGGAACGCCCGGCTCACTTAGCAGCGGCCAGGAGTCGCAACTCCGCTGGGGAGCTGGTCAACTGGTGAGCTGGACACCGGGATAGAATCGATCGATCGGATTACCCGGCAGGCTTTTCAATTCAACACATCCTCCGGTCGCCGCGGCAATTATATGCTCGTACCCGCACGCATTCATATCCGATCTGCCACGCCCCCTCAATTGGGCGTGCGACGCCAATTATAAAGGCAGAGCACCCAGGACGCTGACTTAAATAAATGCGCAAGTTTGGAAATTGAAAGGGAATTAGCGGTGGGCAGGCAAAGCTGATCTGCAGAAATATTGTGCATAATTATATGCTAATCCGTTGGCATTGAATTATGTGCATCCGTGTGTGGTCACTTACCTTTTCGGTTTTCGGATTGGAAATAAAAGAAAGTGCGGGGAAATTCTTTTCCAGCGGCGCCTCATCACGTAATTGGGATTTCCCGGCTTCCTTTTACATCTTTGGTGGCATGCCACCCGCGGTCTGTTTGCATTGAAGTCGATCATGTAAGTAATTTCCCCTCTCCGGGATCCGAAGCCCCAAATTCGAATCCAAATCCGAACCGACAATCGGTAGGAGATTGATTACTGTTAGGAGTGTGATAAATCGCTGTTTTTATTAACTTTTTCGGGATGACGCAGCGAAATCGGAGCTGCATCTCCAGTCACCAGTGGTCGGCACATGAATAAGATCTGGGAATCAGATCAGCGTGATAATGTATAATTTGTTGGAGTCGTCGTCGATGTGTTATGGTAAACCAGAAACAAAGGCAATGCCTCTCAGTAAGGTTAATTGAATTTGCTGTAGGATGGAGAGAGATTTTCCGCAATGTTTGGACAGCTTATATAAGTACAGCTTAAAAATAATAAGATTTTTTTTTTTGTATTATAAAACATCATTTTTCAGACTGTTGTTTTATTAAATAATAAATAAGAATTGATGCTTATCGAAATTGATTTTGCATTTTTGATATAACTTTATTACTTTTGTTACTTTTTTAATTGTTTTTGATTTTTTTTTAAATTTAAAAATTATTTTATGTTTGACTAAGGCCATAATACAGCTAATTTTTTAACCCATCACAACATAAAAATTTGTTTATTAATGTATTAAAGCTAACAAAACAATACAAGCAACATACTTTTTCCTTTAAAACCTTTTATACAAAAACTATTTTGTTCATGAAATTAAAAATAAAAGACTCAATTGCAGAAAAATTTTCTTCATAATGACTATTGAGTCGCGTTTGTTCGACTTGTGATTTTAAAAATATTCAAATAGTCCGCCTATTTCATAGAACATATCGATATATCGATAAGCAAAGGTGTACTTGTAGACGGAGTCTCTTAACTGCGGGTGTGTTTTGGCCACACTGTAAAACAATTCCAAGTGGGACACGCTTAACTATTTTTTTGCCAATTCGCCATTAATTCCAAGCGTCTCAGCTGTTCCAAAAAATTTGCGAATCCATTAAATGTGTTTTACCAAGCGGCCGTCGCGATCCGTGGATTTTAAAGGCTCTTTAGCAGCGTCAGGGAGTTAAAAACCCGACTTTGTGGCCAAGATTGCACAGAAATCAGCGCCAGCGTCAGCAAAAGTTTCATTAGCAACTCGGTTATCAGCTGCGGAAACTAAAGTCGAGAGTTGGGCAATCCACTAGGAAAAAGTTCAGAAACCATAGAAACCAGTTGCCATGGCGAGTCCCAGGACGCGAAGGGTGCTCCAGGAACTGAAGCCCCAGGATGAGAACTCGGTGGGTTTGGTCCTTGGCACACAAAACCAACAAAGTTAATAATTCTTTGTTTAAATTCCCAGAAATGCTTTGAGTGTGGCACCCACAATCCACAGTGGGTTTCAGTGACCTACGGCATCTGGATATGCCTGGAGTGCTCTGGCAAACATCGCAGTCTGGGAGTGCACTTGTCCTTCGTGCGATCTGTTACCATGGATAAGTGGAAGGACATCGAGCTGGAAAAGATGAAGGCGGGTGGCAATCGAAATGCCCGCGAGTTCCTGGAAGATCAACCGGATTGGAACGAACGGGCGCCAATTACCCAGCGTTACAATTCCAAGGCGGCGGCCTTGTACCGGGATAAAATCGCAACTTTGGCCCAGGGCAAGAACTGGGATCTCAAGGAAGCGGAAGCGCGAGTGGGCAGCAGTAATAGTTATAGCGGAGGGGGAGGCTCCAGCAACAACAGCAGCTCCCAATCGCGTCCCAGTGCAACAGGTTATGGCGGCGGTGGAGGCTATCAAAACGGGGGAGGCGGCGAAACTGGAGGCTATCAACAGTACCAAACGCAGGAGTTTAAGGACCAGAAAGAGGAATTCTTCAGCAGACGCCAAGTGGAGAACGCCTCAAGGCCAGAGTAATTTTTTCGAACCATACAATTAAGCATTTTGTATAATTCATGTGTTATTCCAGACACTTGCCACCGAGTCAGGGCGGAAAGTACGCAGGTTTCGGGTTCACACGTGAACCCCCACCGAAAACGCAATCTCAGGAAATCATCGACTCAACGCTGTCTACTTTGGCATCTGGCTGGAGTCTTTTCTCCACGAACGCCTCCAAGTTGGCCAACACCGCCAAGGAGAAGGCCGTCACCACAGTCAATTTGGCCTCAACGAAGGTAAGTCTTTATAAAATTGAACCGTTTGTCTTCCGGATTTGGTTAATTTTCTTTTGATTTCATTATTGCTGATTTACAAATACGATTTCCATTTTTATTCATTTTGAACTTGAATTAATTTATTTTTTGTAGTATTTATTTCTTAGATTTTTGAGACAGTAATTTAAATAAATTGATATTTTAAAATATAATTTTCTTTTAAAGCTATTTTTAATATTTGAGTAACGATGTTGAAAAACCTTGTTAACACTGAAATCAAAATAGAACGAATCTGTGAAAGCAAATATCCCAAATCGGTTTGTTTATTCAGTTTGTATATTTCTTATTTGTATTATTTATTATCGCTTTTGTTTGTAGATTAAAGAAGGAACCTTGCTAGATTCCGTTCAGAGCGGAGTTACTGATGTGGCCAGCAAGGTCTGTAGTTTGCAGTTGAATGCCCAGTTTAACCCTGTAAAGGCATCACAAAACTCATATCCCTACTTCTTATTATTTACAACTATAGGTCACCGATATGGGCAAGCGAGGCTGGAACAACTTGGCGGGCAGCAACATCTCCTCGCCCCAGGGCGGCTACAACGATCCCAACTTCGAGGACAGCGCCTACCAGCGCTCCAATTCGGTGGGCGGTAATCTGGCTGGCGGATTGGGCCAGCAGAGCGGCGTAAGCGACAGCGACTGGGGCGGTTGGCAGGATAACGCCAACAACAAGACACACCTGACCAGCTCCAGTTCGTACCAAAATCAGCTTAGCAGCAGCGGAGGAAACGCCACCGCCGGCCTCACCCACGATGCCGACTGGTCCGGCTTCGAGTCGTCCAATTACCAGAGCTCGGAGACGTCCTACCAGAACGCTCCGTCCGGCGGATCGACGGCCCGCCGCAACATGAAACTGCAGGACACGTCGCAGAAGCTGAGCGAAGGATTCGAGAACCTGGATGTGAAGAATGTCAAGTCCAAGCCGGCTGCCTCTGCTTCGGGGAATAAAGCCACCGCCGAGGACGATGCCTGGGACCTGTTGATGAATTAGAATCCGTGCGATTGTTTTTTGTATTTCATTCAGTTCGTTGTGTCTACTTTGTTATGTGTCTTGATGTCAGGCCGAGGCTGTTGTGCGCGCATTTAATGTAACTAACGAATATGTATTCCCCAAAACTACCGGCATGCTCCAACTTCAAACATATTGTGCAACTATTCCCATTTATTTCCACAGTTTAGACCAATTTTGTATAGATCTACTTAACGAATTAATTAGCTTAAAATATATATACCAGGATTCTGAAGGTTGCGATGAGATGAGAAAATACATATTATGTTAACAAGTGTATAGATTGGTTTATTGTGCTGGTGAAGTTTATTTGATTTCAAGGATAACATAATTCATTGGACTTAAATCCATGTTGAATTAAACAAATATTTTGCCTACTAAACGGATTTTAAAATAGATCGAGTGACCATGTAAATCATCTGGCAAAAATCTATTATTGGTTTGAGTCTCGACTGTCCAGTGACACAAACCTTTTTCGTGGTATATTTTAGGTAGTTCCCAGCACATTAAGATGTTTATCTAGATAAGCCTCCGTGGTCACACTGTGAAACCAAAATTCGATTTCGCTTAAAATTAAAGAGTTCTCTATGTTTTCCCTTTACGCCAAATAGCCACAGGAATAGCGTAAAACCAGACAAACTGATCTAAAGCCCATTTAATAGGTAATTGCAAAAAAAATCTAAAGAAAGAAATTTAAGTTTATCACTTTCTTTTGCATATCCACATTCCATTCGCTTGAGTGTGTGTGTGCAAGAAAATCGCGAGTGCAGAATAATTTTTGCCAAATTGGCAGCATTTCGCGTGAAATTTGAGTCACACCCGGCTGGAGAAACTCTTGAGAAAGGTGGATAATTTCGAACAAAAACGAGAAAGTGTGTTAGAGCACGGATAATTTCCCATTTAAAGCTGCGCTTGCAAGTAGAAAGTTCGAGTTGCCGAGGGAAACTCTCCCTTTTACCTCCACTCCCCCTCTAATTTTTTGGAGACATGTGCGTGTGCGTGAAGCTGCTGGTTTTCAAGGTTTTCCGGAAGCGCTGTGGCCTTCAAATTAGCTGCGAAAATCAATGGAAGTCCAAGTGCCAGAAATTGTCACCTTTTTGCAGCCAAGAAGAAACGATCCAGATGACTTCATCGTGGGGGAAATTCGATACGCTAGGCTTGTTTATTTTTTCCCCAGACATAACATTAAATAAGTAGTGTATACAATATATGATTCCTTTCAGGCCACCATTTTTCCACTTAATTCCCCGAGCAGTCCAAAATGTGCCGGCCATAAAAGCAGAGCAGCAGTTATCCCAGCACGTTATCCCCTAGAGAAATCGAGAGACTAGCAAACCCAGAGATATCCTTCAGCTGCCAGTAAAAAACTCGAGGTAAACTGTAAACACGAGTGTGGAGAATGGTCAGAAAGCAAGTTGGAATCGAACACAGCGCATCCTTAGCAGTAAGCAAGCAGCAGGATCAAACGGAGCAGGACTACAAGTTGAAGGATCAGAAGCCAAAGGAACAGGAGCAGCAGCGCATCGACTTAGACTTGACGCCGGATCCGGCCAACAACAAGAACAACTTCAACTTCGCCCAGCAGGCGCAGGCCACCTACTCCGCCCGCACCCTATCCGCCAGCTATGAGCACGGCCAGAATCTCGGCCTGCAACATGCCCATCTCGCCGCCACGCCCTACGACCTGTACGAGGTCGCCAGCTCCGGCTCCATCCTGCCCACCGAGATCCCCATCGAGGACGAGGAGCGGCTGGAGCGGATCTTCAATAAGCTGGACCGCGACGGCGACGGCAGGATCGACATCCACGACCTCTCGGCGGCCTTGCACGAGTTCGGCTTGTCGAGCGTCTACGCGGAGGTGAGTAAATGGAGCAGAAAATCAGCAGAGACTTTGTTATTCATAGGAAAAGTATTTTGTTAGTTGTCTAAAGCATTGTTCCGTTTAATTGTTGAAACATATGTGTATTGGTTATTGCCTTGTGTATTTTTGGTCAGTCCCAATAATCTTTTATTAAATAAAAGCATCCAATTAGTGAGGGCAGTCGTATAACTTTTCATCTGTTGTATTATGTTATTAAAAGGATGGCATAAATATATAGAAATTGTTGAAAGTAATTCTTGATTTGCACAGATTTAATTTTTTTTTCTTAAAGCTTTAACCACCCAGAATATCTTTTTATTCGTATATAAAGCAAACCATTATGTATTTAGTTTTTATAATACAGTTACTATCTTCAAAAGAGTCTTACAAATATTTATTCTTAATAAATACTATATACATATCATTTAATGAGATAAGTTTGCCACGTGTGCCCGGGTCTTCTCTCAGGGATTTGCAATGCCTTTGTTATATTCTATTCTAAAGAAAAACAGCGAAAGGTAGAGATCAATAATATGTGGCCTTGAATGCCGGTCGTATCTGAAAATCTTAATTTATGCAATGTGCATTATTAGCATTCCCTGATCTGGGCGAAGCATTTGGCATGGCTGCTGACCCTGGGCAGCTTAACCCTTCGTATCAGTGTGTCATATCTGTGCCAAAAAAAGGGTTCATTAAAACAAGAGAATTGCCAAAAAAGAGAACAATAGACGTGATTCTATTTTTGGATGAGCACATTAGTTTTGACCGCAGACGTGTTTGTTTGATTAGCAGAGTCTGTGCATGGCTAATAATACCCGCTTTATTTACATTTAAGCCAAAACAAGCTTGTAGTTGTTCGCTCATAAAAATATAAACATTGAGGTACAAACAGTTCTGACAAAACAATGGAATAGTTTGAAAGGTTGTTGGATTTATACTGATTTTTTACTTGACGTTAGCTAGCTAACAATGACATGATTTTTATAACCAATAAGCCTGTGGTGAAAACCCTATTATCTTGTAAAAATCATCAGATTGTGAAATTACATGCAACAAGTAGTTCGACAAGCCTAAAAAAGCAATCAGAATTGGATTAGCTGGTACACAGAGGGTTAATGTGTAGACGGCTGAGGATATTTTTATGGTTTCCGCTGGCGAAGCCCTCATGATACGGGAAATTGATTTGTTTTAACGATTCAGGTCGATACTCATGTCAGCGGCTCATTATGCGAGAAGCTTTCCAGCGGGTACCACTAATTTCTAGAAATATTCCAGGAGTAAATAGTACCCAGTAACATTCCGTATGATTTTTCCTTGCTTACTTATTAATTGCAATGTTTTTTTTCTTTCAGAAATTCCTTCAACAGTCGGACAAGGATCAGAGCGGCAACGTGGGCTTCGCCGAGTTCCTGCATTATGTGCGGGAACATGAGAAGAACTTGGTCCTGCAGTTCTCGCACCTAGATAAAAATCGTGATGGTGCGTACTTACCTTATTTGAAGGTGATAGAGTTCAATATTTTAATTCTTATGCAGGCAAAGTGGACTTGGAGGAGCTGATTTCCGCATTCAAGGACCTGGGTCTTGATATTGACCTGGACGAGGCTAGGAATCTGCTCACCAGGTTGGTTAAATCATTGTTAATCTGGATAAACAATGCTTTAACTACACATTTTATCTTGCAGAATGGATAAGGACGGCAGCCTGAACATTAGCTTTAACGAGTGGCGCGACTTTATGCTCTTGGCGCCCTCGACGGACATTCACGACTTAATTAAATTTTGGCGGCACTCTACTGTAAGTAAATTCAGCGACTAACCCAAATCAATAGTATTTAGTGCAAGTTCTTGTGTTAAAGAGAAGAGGACAGTGGGTCTTTAATTGGATTTCCACTGCCCGTCTGATATTCTTCATAGTATTTGTTCAATCGCGTTCGTTTTTGCCTAGAAATCTATATTAGTACCTTTGTAGCTGTTTAATGTTCTCGTACTTTCAACTAATTGCCAATTTTTACCATTCTTATCCTTGCCCATATCCAAAACAAAATTAAACCAACAAAAACACTCCACACCTAACGCTCCAAACTTTCAAATGTAGTTCCTACACCCACACCACTCCTGACTAACTGAGGAAGATCTGAAGGTACATATCCGTCAAGTTACATATTACGATTACCATTAATATTGTTGTAGACCCTCCTCCCCACGTAGAAGCGGGGCACTCGAAAACACATACGTACATTGAACACACCCATCCCACCCACCGAGAAAGGCTTTATCATCCAGTCCCATTCGCTAATCAGCCACGAGTTGTATTGCCTGCATGTGTATTATTTTCCTAGTGTTTTACCTTCACCCAAGAGAGCATTGAGATCGGCCGATTTTCGAGGACCGAACCGCTGAAAAGTCGTAGCTTTTATTATATTGGCCGGACTCTCTTAATTGCTCTCTTTTCGTTGTGGATGACGCAAATGTCACGCTTATTTCATCAGACTTTTTTAAATCACGTTTTATGGGAAGTCCGTTTATGATATTGTCCCGCCCTCTTATCGGGATAATTTTCACATTGTCAGAAATACCCAGCATGTTTAGTTACACGGCGAAAAAGGTGGATCATGATCAAAAGATTAAATTAAAGTGGTTTCCTTAAATGGCAAAAAACTTAATTTCTTTGTTTTGGGGGAAAACATATGGCTTTCATTGGCTGACTAAGTTTTCTTTTGTGAGTAATGGAGGGAAAATAAAAGGAAAAGAAAACAATTGGTTTTTATATGTGGTTAGTCCAAGCTTAATCATTGAGTTGAATAAAATCTTATAAAACCACCAAACAACCTAACTAAATGGCGGACTCTTCTAGAAAATTCAATTTTAATTCACTGTCATTATTGCTTTCTTTGTGCTGTAGTGTAATTAGAAATTTATATATTTATCTTGATTATACTTTAATATTGATAAGTTGATTTCGAACTTTTGAAAAGTAATGGTATTATCTAATTTTTTTCTGTGTGCGGAGGCAGGTGACGATGTCATCGCATTGTCCGCGTAATCATTTTGTTTACTTTTATCATCTTTTGCTCACTGTCACTGGTAATTTCCACCATTTATATCAATCCCATGTAACTGAAAAGTGACATCAAATGAACACGCCTCTGTATATTCATATTATTTAGCGGAATCGAAATTTGGACCTCCTCGAATGTCTGGAACCACTTTTTCAAAATTTCTGATTATCAGTCGCAGGTTTTTTTGTGCTTTATTTTTATTTGCTTTTACTCTGGCGACTGTGCAGACTTGAATGCTTAAGGTCAACCGGCTCCGCGGGATTGTTGTCAAGCAGCAGACTTAGTATGGCGAATGCTCGGTAGCCGGTTCATTGGCTCTGACGTACTGCAAACTAGACAGGTCCCGTTTCGCTTCTATTTTTAGGAACCCTGCAAGGTCAGCAGAGGGCTGGACTCTCCGGAATGGCAATCGCATTGCATTAACCTGATGAACAGGAAGAAGTGTGAGCGGTGGTGGGTCACGTCGAAACAATCGCACTAACTGGCCTTTAATTAAGTTTGTGACCATAATTAAGTTGCCTGCAATACGATGATTGATTCGCCCAGAGATTGGACACATTTTCGCGCCGATAAGACCCACACACTCATCTATTTGCTCTGTCGTTAGTATGTTGCGAAAAATATTTACTCGAATTGTGCTCCCTGTAATCACTCTTGGCCAAAGTCCGCAGTCTAGAAGTTGTAACTGCCGCGCACTTGTGATATTTTTTTTCGAGAACTCCAGACAGCAGCTGCAACCAGTGCTTCATTCCTTGCTGGAAACCTCTCAAAGTGAGCCGACAAACTAAATATTGTATAAGTTTAAAGGCATAACAGACATATCTCTAACACGCAGTTGGGACTTGGACAACTTCATTTGATAAGTACGTGGATGTTGCTTGCATGACGGTCGCGATCATATAATTCAAGTGTTTCTCGGAATTGTTGTTCATTATTACGAGACATTGGCAATTTAAGACCGATGGGTGCTCGTTAAGTAGGCAATTGAATAGCACCCGGTGCAGTTAACCACATATATTTATTGAGCATCGTAAATTAATTCCAGCTTGTTAAGGGGAGGGTAAGGTCAAATCATGCGAAAAAAGCCATGTTTTTGAGATTTTTTTCCTGACGACATAGTTAAAATTTATTTATTCAACCAACGGTATATTAAGGTATGACATTAGAAGAATGTTTTACCAAATTTTTACAAAAAAATATTAAAAAATGTGGCAATGGTAGCAATTGTCCGGACGTGTCGCCAAAAAAAGTTGAATTGCGGTGCCCCTCATAACTCGGTGCTGGATCATCCGAAATCAAAAAATGAAAATTCATTCGTTAGATAATAGTTCGCCCCAGGTAACGCTGTAAAGTTTTTTTGAAAATTGCAATTTTTTAATTTTTTGGAAGATTTTGAAGTGAAAAACACAATTTTTTGGGAAAAAATCGGTAATTTTTTCATTGCAAAATCAAAATTATGAAAAAAAAAAAAAAAAAACTCGACAGCGTTACCTCGTAAAATATGTACAGAAATAGTATTTAAAATTTCAAAAAGATCGGTGCAGTAGTTTTGAAGTTATTAGGGGCACCGACTTTGAAAATAGCGTGTTCGGCAAAATCGATTCAAAGTATTTTTATACGTGAAAATACGCCCAAATACGGTTGTTTAAAACGCTGTAACTCCGTTAGTTTGACTTTAATTGACTCAAAATTTTTACACAATGTTCTCGACATATTAATCATTCAGAAAAAAAAAAAAAAAAAATATTAAAAAAAATTTTTAAAACCTTACCCTCCCCTTAAGGTATCGCTTACAACTAAGTACATCTTACGCCAGGGACAGGCCCTTAAAAATGGGTGTGTTTGCGGCTTTCTCGGACTTTTTTTCTTCTTATCTCGAGCGATAGTCTAGAATCTTGTGGTCAGAGCTCAGTTTTCAATGACTAGCTTGTTTTCCAACGTTTTTTTTGCTGTTTGATAAGAGCGCGACACATTTATATTGCGTTTTTATATTGAATTCTAAATGTGTTTTCTGTTGACGACGCGCGAAAGGTACGTACGAACCTTTTGGACTGGCTTTAAACTAATCAGAAAACTTATTTGCGAATATGACGTATGCATAGTAATGAAGTGGAAAAAATTTCCACCGGCTGTAAACAATTAGGATCACCTCCGGAGAGAGCGTCACCCAGGCGAGAAGCTAATAAAGTCACACGCCCGTCATGTGGCTATCAACGCGGTGGCAGACCCTCGAGAGATGGTGTTAAGTCGGTCCGATCCGGTTAGCCATGCGAAAAGTCGCTTCATGATAAAGATTCGAAACGTGTAAACAATAACAGGCAAATAAATGCCAAAAGTGTCTGGCCCATTGACTGAAGTTATCGTTTATTGGCTACTTTTCGCACTCCAGGGTTTTGAACTTGAGAGAAATTTGTTTTTTCTTTCAGTAGAATAAATTTCCTGAATACTTTGCTAAAAACTTCCTTAAAATGCACTCGTTATTTCTATTTAGTTTCCCTGTTTCACATATCTGGTTATTACATAATTTTCATTAAAAAGTGTTATATACTTAGGATTAAAAGAAATTGTGATGGCATAAAAAATAAGTATATTTTTAAAAGGGACTTTAAAAACTATTTTTCAAAGACAAAGCTAAGAAAAGAAAAAAAAATGTGCATAAAAAATCATAAATAATTCCTTTAGCTCTACTTTTTCCCAGAAAATCCCTAGCTTTCCTCTTGTAATTTTCCACATAAAATATATAGAAGGTAGTACAGGATACTGGATGTTTTTGATTAGGGTATATATGGCTTCGATCCCTTATCGCCAGACGTTCCCCTTCCTTAATTTGTTTATTTTGACTGGCGAACAAAGTGTGGGGAAAAACGTGGAGGGGTGTGCGGGGAGATGCGTGTCAAATAGGCTCAAGCAATGATGGCTAATTGGGAAGAAGCCGCCGATTCTGGGCGGTGGGGTTTATTTTCCCCAGCAGCAGGGGTTGTTCAGAGGCCGCACGCGCGCTGCCCTATCAAATAAAATTTTGGGGGAAAAACAGAGAGGAGAGAGGAGGTACTATAGTCGCGACTCGCGAAAAGCACAGGCCCATGTCGGTTGTAATTTGCTCTCGGGAAACTACAAATCGCGAAGCTTCGTCCGCGATCGCCGACGCTCTCAGTTCCACGATTTCTCGGATTCGGATTCGGAAACAGTCTTCAGTCAGCTGGCTCCCGCGTTGGTTGTGCGCGCGTTAAACACTCTCAAGCCCCACTGAAATAAAAATCGCTTCTGCACTGGAGCGTAGTTATATAATTGAGCTCGAGCGCTGTTCTCTTTCGCGACAAGTGTGTAAATACAATTGCAATCAAGCGAATCGGGCAAAGGCCACAGCATCGACGAGATAATTTATAGTAAAGAAATATAGAAAAACCCAAAAGCCAAAGAGAGCTGCACAAATATATATTGTGTCACAGCTTCGAGTGAAAGTTTTGCAATTGTTTTGACTGACCAGTGAAAGCCACATTCCGGCGCTAAAATAGGCGGAAACGGAAATCGCAATTCAAGATCGGAAGCAAAGAAGTGCAAACTAGACAAGATGCTGCGGAATAGCACATATCAGTACAATCTGCCCGTCGATTACCACAATATTCAGCATATGGCAGTCGCGGGCGACATGATGGAGGACTTTGCGGTCATATTCCGCGATATGATGGGACGGGTAGGTCATCGACAGGCCCCTTTTTTATGGCCTTTTAGTCTAAAGTTCTAAGAATTTATATACTTTATATGGCCAAGTGCAGCGGAAGCTGACTCATTCGTTAACTATTTACTGGATTTTAATCTTATCGTTTGTGGTTTTTCCTGGAAGTTCAATGGGAATCATGCCATGAGGCAGTCTCTGTTTTCAAAGATTTATTGAACAACCAAGAGAAGCGGAACAAACTATTGGTTTGCAAAATATTTATCATGTTAATGTAAACAGAACTTAAGAAATAATTTGTAAAAGATAAAGAAAGAAGCTTGCAATGGTAAAGTTTTTGAATGTACTTTTGTTAATGGAAATAGTATTCCCCTTCTGATATTTTTTTTCTCCCTGTGCCTCTAAAAATACCCTTCAAAATGGCAGCGATTCAATTTCCATTCCGCTATTCAACTTCGCAGCTGCTGCAATTGTTCGCTGCACTTGTACTTACACAATAACTCATTTGGTGCGTCGTCGCCTTCGTCGTGGTTTTGGTGTTCGTGTTTTTTTTTCTTTAAAGTTGCCCCATGGACGTAAAAGTCGCATAGCAACAGACGATCGATCGATGGACGGATGGCGGGCTAAAACGAGCTTCGTCGGGTGAAGTGCTGCTGATAGGGAACCGGTCCGTTGCGTCGCTCCTCCCCGAATTCTCCCTGAACGGCGGTCTTTAACTTTAACGATCGCCGAAGACGACATACTTTGCTCACGAACGCACACTTAGATTTGCGTTTCGCGTGGCTCTCCTTCTTTTTCTCTCTATCTTATACATTTTTTTTCATAGTTGTTGCCAAGTGACGGCAAACGTCACGATTTTGTGCTCTTGGCCAACAGGGCGTATGTGTGTTAATGTGCCTCAAAAAATATGAGTGTAAAAAGTATACGCATAGTGGGCGACTGAGTCATGTTTGCCATGTGAGCACCTCCCTTTTGGCCCCTCCACTTGGATAATTGGTCAAGCCCCCACAAGTTCCGTGACGTCAACAGTTTTCTCTCTTTATAAACGTGCTGATATTTACATTACACTGAATGTTTACTTTGAAACTCGCTGACGTCGACGGGGGATTTAACCCGCGTCAAGATCGTTGGAGCAAATTCTGCTGGCATGAGTCAAGTTCATCAGACGGTCGATGATCTATACTCCATCTATATGCCTTGAAAAAATCCAAATAATGGTAACCGATAGCCTTCGCGCCATGCTTCATCGACGAAGGTATTGAAAAGCTTGTAAATGCCTCTATGTAATCAAAGAGCATTCATTCATGGTTTCGAAAAAAACCCAGTTATCTATTAACCTGTTTTCTTTTCGGCCAAGACTGCGCTCCTTTCACGGCCATTTCCACGTTCGTGCGCCAAATTCACGGCTATCTTATAAATAGATCATTGTCTATAAAAAAAAGCTCTCTTTTGGCAGTCATGTGACTGTAGATAAAATGTATATAAAACGATTCGGAAATGATCAATTCCATCAGGAGTGACGTTGCATTTGGGAGGCCAATTTACATTCCGTAAAATTCCATCGCTCTTATTGCGTCGGATTAATATTCCATTAAATGATCAGAAAACATTCCCACAATCCAGTGAATGGGCAGCCCATGTGATTGCCAGTCGCTAATTGAGAGTGCAAACTGAAGTTGTTTATGTTGTTAATCCCACTTAACCCATTCGGTGAACTTAACCCTCTGTTATCATCGCAATCAAAGGTTGAATTAAAATTCTGGAAGAGTCTTTTCCGAAATTGTCACCGTGCGAATGTGACAGACACGCAAAATGATTTGGCACATCCGAGTCGGATGTGTTTACCGGACTATACTGGATATATCTTGCTTTGCTAAATAGGTAAACAAATCACTTTAGTGCTGTTATTATTTGCATGACTATTGTCCAAATTAACTTCAATGTCATTTGACCGTGAGGGGAATAAGTGTAATAACCTTTTCTGAATTTTCTTTATAATTCTGTTAGCGGGAATCACTCGGATTCAGTTCAATTTTTGCTCGCGGGAAAGCTTTAAACATCACAAGACTTGATAATTGTTATCAATTTCAGACAGCTTTCCGACTATCAGCGGCATTAATTCGCCTTAAACCCAAAAGCTGTACAATTCATAGAAATGAATAATATTTCACTCTCCATTCAGAGCCATTCGGCGTTAGTTTCTGAAAGGGATTTGCTTTTGCCAAATTACACAACCAATTGGCGGCAGACGAGAGGCGAGCCAATTATAATTATTTTCTTCGGGGTGGGGCACACGTCTGAAAAGAAAACAGAAATCGAGAAAATTAAGTATATAGTTGCGGCACGAACTAGATATACATTGTACACAGAACATCCACATGCAGCCAAACTAATGTGAATGATATAACCTTTGTTTACGGCTGTCGGCTGCATCGCTCTTTTTTTTCCCGCTTCCGCAATTCTCAGTCAGCCGATGGGGATTTTTGTTGCGCGTGTGGATTGCGTAGTTCGCCCATCACATCACTCTCTTGCATTTTGCATTCTGCACTAGCAATTTGCATTATTATTTAGTATTACCTCACGGCAGCAGCACCACCTGGTTTATTTTGAAGAGCAAAAGCAGACGGTGGTTAATTGATAAGCTAATGGTGCTGGAGGCTCTTAATCATCCGCTTAACTTTGGGGAAAACGTCCAAGAATGTCGTCGTCCCGAGGAAGTTTTGGTAGTTTCTGAAATATTTTCAAAACATGGAAAAGAAACAAAAAGATTGCACAGAAAAACTCATTTTATTTTTCCTTTTACTCTTATTTGTTTGTATTTGTTTATTGTATTACCATACACTGCCAAATTTTTGCTTTTGCTCTTAATTTCTAGTATTTGATTACTGTATTAGCACTATCTGATTTGTTCGCTATGAACTTTAAAACTCATTATACAAATGTATTTATTTTGTTATTAAAATGTTAAATGTTAGTGTAGATATCTTATAACTTGCATGGCGAGTAGCTAAACAATTCATTAAACTTAAACCTAGATTTACAATCTCACACCTAGAGTCTTTAAACTTTCTAACCAAGTGCCTTTTGATCCTTACAGTACCTCGACATAGGCGAGGATATGAATGTACCTGATGACTTCACACAGAAAGAGATGCAGACGGGCCTCTGGTGGCGACATTTGGTGGCGGGTGGCATTGCCGGAGCAGTTTCCCGGACGTGCACAGCGCCGCTGGACAGGATCAAAGTGTACTTGCAAGTAAGTTTTACTTAGCTAAAAGAAAACCTTCCCATAGATATCTAACCAAATTTATTTCCTTTTTCAGGTACAAACGCAAAGAATGGGAATCTCAGAGTGTATGCACATCATGCTGAACGAAGGCGGATCGCGGAGCATGTGGCGAGGCAATGGCATCAATGTGTTGAAGATTGCCCCGGAGACTGCCTTCAAGTTCGCTGCCTACGAACAGATGAAGCGACTGATCCGCGGAGACGACGCTAGCCGGCAAATGAGCATAGTGGAGCGTTTCTACGCGGGCGCCGCGGCAGGCGGTATTTCACAGACCATCATCTACCCCATGGAAGTATTAAAGACGCGACTGGCGCTCAGAAAGACGGGCCAGTACGCGGGCATTGCCGATGCCGCGGCCAAGATCTACAAGCACGAGGGAGTGCGCAGCTTCTACCGCGGCTACGTGCCGAACATCCTGGGAATCCTGCCCTACGCCGGCATTGATCTGGCTGTGTACGAGACGCTGAAGCGACGGTACATCGCCAACCACGACAACAACGAGCAGCCCAGCTTCCTGGTGCTCCTGGCCTGTGGCAGCACATCGAGCACACTCGGACAGCTCTGCTCCTACCCGCTGGCCCTGGTGCGCACTCGGCTACAGGCACAAGGTGAGCATTGTTATTCAAGGTTTTTCTCGGAATCACTCAACCAAGAGTGTGTGCTTCGAGGAATTTAAATAACTGCACATCTGTTGGTAGAGTTTAATGGAAAAAAAGATCTAACGGTTTTGTAGTTATCTAGTGAAAAACAAAATAGACTCCAAGTTAACTTGCAAAATTAATTATAATTTTGATTCCATCTTTATTCATTGAAAAGGATAGTGTAGTTATTATTTCTAAAAATCATATGAGTAAAATACAATGTATACTTAGTGCTTTCCTATTTTCCTTTTTATTACCGAAAAAGCTATAATTATATTCCCCATTTTCTCTTGCAGCCGCCGAAACAATTGCCAATCAAAAGCGGAAGACGCAAATACCCCTGAAGAGCAGCGACGCGCACAGCGGCGAGGAGACGATGACGGGTCTGTTCCGCAAGATCGTGCGGCAGGAGGGCCTGACGGGACTGTACCGCGGCATCACGCCCAACTTCCTCAAGGTGCTGCCGGCGGTGTCCATCAGCTACGTGGTGTACGAGTACTCGAGTCGCGCCCTGGGCATCAAGATGTCGTGAGGTGTCTGCCTTAAGCTCGCTCCTCCGATCAGGTTAACTCGGCTCGGCCCGGCCGCCCGGCTGCGGACCCGCTCTGCAGGGCGGATCGGGCTGCGGTCGGGATGGCGGCCGGTGATCCCCGGACGCTGAGACGCTGTGCTCCATTTTGTATAGTAGTAGCGGTAGGTTAAGTCGGCCAGCCCGCCACTCGCTCTCTGCTGCAACGAGCGAACGAACGAATACTCGTGATCGTGACTCGTGCTGCTTTCCTTAAGTGTAAAACAAAACTAAACAACAGGCCTCTTCCACGTTCTGGGTTATCCTTTTAAGTTTTTATAGTTGAATTAGTTTGGTTATTTTCTTAAAATACAAAATAAGTGATACTACGGCTAATTTATTTATAAATGCGAATGCGAAAATGTTACATTTTGGCGCGTGGTGGACGCGACGCGACGCGAGCTAATCCCACACATTTCTTAGGCTATCCTGCTGCGACCTACAAGTAGGTTTAGGCCACACTATCTCTTAAGTGCTAATTTATTTACAATTGTACGTAGGCTACGTCAGTAAACTGCTAAAAAGAATGAAAACAGAAAACAACAAACACATACCAAAAAACGGAACCGGCTTCGAAAAGTTTCACGGGTTTTCAGTTTGTCCCATCCGACACTGCTTTCGAAAGCGAAATAAAAGCGTAAATCAGAGTGAGCGAGGCAGGCTGAATGCGAATGCGAATGCGAGGGAATTAGAAGTCCAATCGACGGATATTCGGCAGCGTTTTAAGCTTAAACACAAAAGACATTAAAACTACGATGTACTCGTTTTTGCTTAGATTAATGGATTACACAAAATAATGAGAAACACTTAACGTTTACAATGTGATGATAATAGTTTATAATATACACATATATACATATACCTACTATGATACCGACTTGTAAGCCTCCAAGTTGTCGGCGGCGAGGCTGAAAAAATTGTAGCATTTTATTTGTTAAGTTTAGTAACACTTTCTCTTAGATCGTATTGCAATTGAAGCCAACGAGATTAATTGTGACTAAAGCTAACAAACAAAACAAACACAACAACACCCACACACACCCGCACATACAATGTAATTTATTTTATATATCATGTGAATCTGAACCCGAACGCAAAACAGACCAATCTTAAGTTCAATCATATTTTATACACACTGTACGGTTCTGAATTTAAAAGTATATGTATAATTTGTACCTTACTCTTAATTAGCCAATTGAATTTTGTACGTCTATAGTGAAAGTAATGACTCTTTAAATATGATTTTTTATTATCCAAAACATGCTTTATCACAGCACCGCATTTTAATGAAGTCTATCACGTTTGAATCATTTGTCCCATTTGATCATTAAATACCATGCAAATAAATACAACAATTAAAATGAAATTTAACTCAAAATTTGTTTATAATTTATTAGTCTTATGTTTCTCAATTCCACAGGATGTGCATCTAGTCAGAGATTACTTTAAGTTAAATCCATATCATCTATTTTGTTATGGCGAACCAAAAAAAGATAAAAAACAAAAATCGGAGTGCTACAGAACAATGTTAAAATATACTCTTCTACTTTAAAGGTCTTTCCATGCTGATAAACGAATGGTTGACAAAGTCTATCTAGTCCATGAGAAAATTTAAATATTAATGAAAAATTCAAAACTCAAGTTGATATTTTCCAGGCGAAAGATTATACTTAAAATATTTAACTACGGATATATAACTAAATACTCTTATATACATATTGTTATATTTTTGTACGTTTAGCTAATTTTTAAATAAATTATTTAATGTGATTTATAAGCCCGATTCCAGTTACAAATAAATTGAATACTATAACTGATCTTGCTTGCATTTTAAGTGGAACAAAAGTAAATAGAAATAGAAAAACTATATAAGGTTACAAACAATCAAATTGATATTTAAGATGTTGGTGTATTTATTTCAAAAATAAATAAAATCTTACAAAACATATCGAAAGTGAACACCGATGACCGGGTGGTACTAGTTCAAAACTCAATACCGAATATTTATAATGCGGCGAACTGAACGATCGGTGCTATTTTTGGAGGGCGAACGTCCGCCAGCTGTTTTCAATACTCAACGGCCGTGTGTGGTGGTCATTTGGTGAATTATTTTTCATCCGCTGCACCGAAAATCTGAATTAGATTTTATATAATTTGGAGCAAGAATGGAGTTCGATGCCACCTATCATCAGATCTGCTCCGCGCAGACCGTTCAGTCGGAGAAGAGGGGCTTCTTCAACGAGTTCTGCGTGGATGTGCGGGATGCATGTGGCGACAAGTGGCTGCGGAACTACTTCGGCAAGCTGAAGTCCAATGCGGCCCGTGTGCTCTCGATCTTCAGCGATCGCGAGGTTTGCGATCCCGTCCTGGGTGTCCTCGAGCATGTCCAGCCGGTCTTCAAGCAGAAGGATGCCCTCTTCTCCGCCCAACGACGTGCCCAGGCGGATAAATTCTTCCTCATGAGCGGCAATGGCGAGAGTGAGGAGAGCAAGGAGCTGCTCCAGCAGGCTCTGATGGCCGCCAATCTGGCCGTGATGAGGGCTCCGGACCGGAATGCAGATCCCGTCATTGACGATGGCCTCACTCTGGCATTGGCCTACAGGTCGAGGGCCTCCATCCTGATCCGACTGGGCGAGGGAGAGGCTGCCCTAAGTGACCTCAAGTTGGCCACAAACTTCGGACTAGATCTGAAGTCTAGCGTGGATTACTACTGCAAGATGGCCAAAGCTTATGCAGGTGGGTTTCACTACATATATTCTGGGAAATTAATTTAATTTAAAAAAACTAGGAATATATCCCTGAACTTTTTTCCCAAAAATGATATTTAGAATATGTTGGCTTAATATTAATTTTACATTATATCTTGCAGTTATGGGAGAACCTGCCCGAGCAGAGATCTCTTTAAAGATTGCCGAAAAGATGGCTGGTTCTGATCCCACCCACATTGCCTTATGTCGCAAGGAAATAGCTGCAGTAAAGCCGACTCCTAAGGAAACCTCTAGAGAACAGGTGCCTACTTTAGCACATGGAGAAAATCCCGAACTGAGTGGAGCCTCCAAAGTGGTGAGACTGGTTGAGACCAAGGAGAAGGGTCGTTTTGTGGTGGCCAACGAAGGTCTGCGAACTGGAGATGTGCTACTCTGCGAGGAACCAGTGGCCGCCTGTTTGGAGCCTAGTTTCTTTGGCACTCATTGTCATAATTGTTTTAAGAGGTATTTAAATATCTGCAGATTAAAGATAAATTATTTAAAATACCTTTTTTTTATAGGTTGCACACCCCGGTTTCCTGCCTTCATTGCTCGGGAGTCGCCTTTTGTTCCGCTCAGTGTATGGGCGAAGCCTGCTCAAGTTACCATAGATTCGAGTGCGAGTTCATGGATTTGATGATTGGTTCCGGAATGTCGATCCTGTGCTTCATTGCCCTGCGTGTCTTTACGCAGGCGTCCAGTTTGGAGCAGGGATTGGCCACCGCCAATCTGCTTTTCGAGCACATGTGCTCCCACGAGGACGAACGCCAGCCGGAGGACTACTTGCAGCGATCCCTGATGGCTGGCTTCCTGATGCGCATCCTCCAGAAGTCCCTGTACTTTGGTCGTCGCAAGACGGAGGGCGTGAATCCCACGGCTGTGGAGTTGCAGGTGGCCACCGCTCTGCTGGGTCTTCTCCAGGTGCTCCAGTACAATGCCCACCAGCTCTACCAAACCCAAGTGACCGAGGAGCATCGATTCGACGGGAGCAAGACGGTGTACCTTGCTGCTGGATTATACGGTACTGGATCCTACTTCAATCACGAGTGCTGGCCCAGGTTAGTAACTGATATATAATCCTCTCAAGAAATGATTTTTTAGGTGTTACAAATTGTTTTTAAAAGCTGATTTAATTTTCTTCCATTTGACTTTCTTTTTTAATTGAATTACCATTTATTTTTAATATCATTTTTTGTTATTGTAGCACTGCTTGTCATTTTGTGGGCAAGAAGTTAGTCCTTACGGCAACAAAGCCACATCGGCCCAACGAGATTGTAGCAGTGAACTACGGACCCATTTTTATCAAGAACAACCTAAAGGAAAGGCAGAGATCCTTGCGAGGACGCTACTCCTTCAACTGCAATTGCATGGCCTGCCAGGAAAACTGGCCATTGCTTCAGAAATTGGATAAGCAAGTGCGATTTTGGTAAGTAAATTAAGGGTTATTTAATGAAAAATATTTTATAGTTTTGTATCGTATGTTTTTTAAGGTGCACTTCTGCGAACTGCGTCAACTTGCTGAAGTTCCCGAAGGACTTGGCCAAGGATGTGCGTTGTGCTCGCTGTCGCAAAAATATTTCTCTCAAGGAGAGCGTTGCTAAATTAATCAAGATCGAGGAACTATATCGAGAGGCTGCCCGTGCTATGGAGGCTCAGCAAACCTTGGAGGCTATTGAACTTTTCAAGGAGGGACTCGAGATGTTCTTCCAGGTGGCTGCTCTGCCCCACAAGGACACTATAGTCGCGCAGCAATCTCTTCATAAATGCTTGTCGGACACAGGTACTACTTTCAAAAAGGAGGGAAAATAAAATGTAAATAGTCACATTTATGTATTATTAAATCGTTTTTCTACTTGACTACAAATTAATTGAAATTGTAATAAAAAAATAGTTATTTGACATGATAAATATGAGTTAACGGCTTGGTAAAATAAGTATTTATAGCAACACAGGTTGCAAACATTTTAATTTTACAAATTTGGAATTATGCTACTAGTAATTTAAAAACGGTTTTAATATGGGAAATTTGAATTTGTTGTTTTAAATTTGGCTGCCGTTAATTGAAACAGCTATAAAAAAGCCAAAATGGACGAAATTGGCAACACTGAGGCTCATTTGGAAGATACTTTAAGATATTATGAAAAAATAAAAATGCGGCCACACTGTTCGCATTTGTTTTGAAATACACTATATTGTTTTCCGGGCAAAATGTTTAAAAAGCTGAAACCAGGCGAAAGTGAGGAGGATGTGCTGCGAATGGCAGCTGAGTTTAATGCGGAGAAAGCGAAAAATCCAAATTTCCAGCCTGCGGCGGCTTTTGTGCGGATGGATAAGGGTAAGTCAAATTGTCTGTAAGAAATATTGCTTCGAAGGGATATTGTTTATTTTTTATATTTTTAGCTCCAAAGAAGTCTATGTTTGCCCAAAAACGTGAACAAGCTAAACTGGGACGCATTACCTCTGTCGTAGAAAACAAACCGGTAGAAAGTACGCCGGCGGCTAAAGTAATCCAAGAACGACCAACAAGTGTCTTGAAAGAAAGCCAACCACATGTTAACCAAGCTCTGCTGGACGAAATTCAGGAAAATATTCTGGGAGATGTAAAAGGCAGTAAACTGAATCCAAGTTCTCTAGGCAATGTATTGGGTGAACTGGTAGAAAGAACTGATGGATCTAGAAAACCTGCAAACCACGAACCCAAACTGGTTTGTAGTAAATAAAAAAAAGGGTTCTATGTTGTTAACGATTCTCCATTTTTAAGGTCAACAGCGGCAAACCTCTTAGCATTTTTGCAAGACAACTTTTAGGAGCAAGTTCTCAAAATCCTGAACAATCAAGGACTCCTACAAATGTTGCAGAACACGATAGAAGTTCTATTGTAAAAGATGTAAGGCTCGGCAAAGAGCTACACGAAGAAAACCTAAATGTACTTAACCAAATGAGCGAAAGAGATATTATGGCAGAAAAAGAAAAGTTGCTGGCTTCGTTGGGTAAATATGTTTTATTCTATTAAGTTTTATATTTCTTAAAACCCCAAAATATCTCTCAAGATCCTTCGTTGATTGCTTTGCTGACCAAGAAACTTCAATCTAGCCAAAAACCAGTGGAAAAAAAGACATCTCCCAAGATTATTGAGGCACCACCACAGCGTCCGAAAGTCACACCATCCTCAGAAACACAAGATTCACCTATTGCTACTCTACCGGATTCAAATCCAGCTCTTGAACTTCTACAACAGAGTGATGCAGGCAATTGGGTAAACTTCAACCTCGTGGAAGAACACAAACTAGCGTGGATGCGGGACATTCCCACCAAGTTAAGCGAATTGAAGCCAGGACAGCAGTTTAATGCACGCTTCGATTGGAAAGGTGTGCTTCTACCACATACTCTTAAGGATCAAGATTCATCAACTCAACTAGATGACCGAGAGCTGTATTTGCACGGAGAAGAGGCAGACCGCCCGGGCTATACACTTCAGGAGCTTTTCCGTTTGGCAAGGTGAAGGTAGAGTTTCCATATCAAAATGTTTACTAATCCTCTATATGTTCTTTATAGGTCCACTGTCTTGCAGCAACGGATCTCTGCTTTCGGTGCAATAGCGGGAATATTTAGCATCTATAACCAGGGCTTCTACGATCAAGTACTGTCCCTACCAATATCAAAAATATTCTTTCTACTACGATTCGGGCTCGATGATAATGCCCCCGCTCAACTTGAAGTTGTGAGCCGAGCTCTGGCCAACTTGTTTTATAATGAAACGGATGAAGTGCTACTCGATCACATTCAGGATAATGCCTACTGCCACTGGCAACCAACGCTGCAGGTTTTGGGGAACGGCAGCGATGATAAAGAAGGAGATACAGATACCAATTCGATAGCTTTTCTACAACGCTACATGAAGCTACTAACCACCAGTCAATCTGTGCGAGCGGAAGTTAATGAAGATGAGTCGGAAAGTCGCATGTCAATGGATGACTTTCAACTGGCGGAGACAGATCTCATAGAATGTCTGCTTAGAACAAATATATTGCAAAGGGTTCGGTAAGCGAATGAGTTGAACAGTATATTATGAACAGTATATTTTATACTGATAATGATGTCTTTTGTAGGTTTATTTTGGACTCAGTGAAACCAGACAACAGCACAGTGGAGTCCTGTTTGAAATTGCTTATACGAATCGCCCGCACAAGTATCAAAGTGGCTCGTCAATTAACGAATGAAAGCCATCTTATAGAAATACTCTTTACGCATTTTCTGCCCTCTTCCAACGGAAACAATCAGTTTTATGGTCAGCCTCAAGTTTTATTTCTAAAATTGATACGGTTGTTGGTTTGCCAACATCTGGATTTAGCCAAGATTCTTTCTAAAGGAGTTTTAATTGTGCGCCTCCAACAATACTTGTTCCTTCAGGATACTAAGGTTTGCATGCTAATCTATTTGTGACTTAATTATATTTATTTCGAATCTCTTTGGCAGGTCCAGATGGTGCGTGTTCAGATCGAAGCACTGCGCATCCTGCGCTGTCTGCTGCTCCTGGGAATCGTGGATCGGGATATTTTCAGGTGGGTGACCGCTACCCCAGCATTACTATTATTTCGTCCCAGATGAATTTTCCGTTTACGTTGATGTAGCACTGCATAGTTTCATAGGCGGTTTCGCAGCCATCTAGACCCTCTGTGACAAGTTTCAGATAATAATGATTTATTGCTAGAGTTTCTAAAACATTTCCCTTACTCTTAGTGCCACAGGCCTCTATTAGTCCATTAATTACATGGTGTATTTCCACAGGTAAAACTTCCAGGAGTGCATCCAAGTGCATAACGTTTTGGGAGTCAATCTGTAGGCAACTCAGTATTTACATAAAAACATATAGTAGTCAAAACTTTTGAACTTACCAATCCGAACATATCAAACATGCAGTGTATAAAGCATTTAAACTCTGGAAAGCTGGGTATTTCTCTCTTTCTTGTGAACTCTTCCATAATTTCTGTTGTTCAGGAGATTTGTATGTGTTCCTTTTAACACTACTAACTAGCTACTAACCTGCGGAGGCTCCGGTCTGATTTATACATCTCAATCTCAGCTTCTTTACTTGTTTTATGATCATAGGACTCATCTCCACCTTATTGTTAGTTATAAATTAAATAGTGTTCGATGGTCTTGTAGCAACTTACTCCTTCATTAGCAGGGATAAAATCGTATATTATGAGTAATCCCAGTAAAAGTCCAAAGTTCCAGGAAGCCATTCTAAAAGTTATTTTGAATCGGACCTCAAAATTGCTTAAACCAAACTGAGCTGTGTAAAATGTTCTGCTCGTTTTTATAGCGAAGTCCAGTTCCCACTAATAACTGTTATTGGATGGCACTTTCAGGCAGTTCCTGCCCGCGCTTCGCCAGCTGCTGGATTGGCATGGAAATCACTGTGCTTTCGATGGAGTGGGCGGTTCGGGGCTGGTGCGACAACACGCAGCCGCCCTGTTGGTCGCACTGGTGGCAAGTGGCGAGAGCGGAGTGTGCGATGTCGAGGGTCAGAAGCTGCTCGTGGAACCGCTGCACAATTGCTGCTGCGGCTGGCTGCATTCGGCGACGCGTGTCGAAAAGATTAAAGATGTAAGTAGCAATCGTCGTTATTTTCAAAAGATTTTGGCTTATTGTTTGACTTTATCATTCTTCGTTTGTCCCAATAACAAAATCTGCCGAAACTTAAATTACTATTTTGCATTATTAGTTAATGATAATGATAGTCCAGAAAGGCATAATATTTAAGAAGGTTGTACTTAAATTACGTTACTGCATTCGTAATCGAATTAATGTATTAAATTATTGATATTCAACTGAGCTTTTGTTTTATATAAAATATAATTTTAATGAATCTTTTAAGAACTTTTCAACCTTTAAACCAATTAATTTGTTATTGCTAACTTATTGAAAATTGTGAATAATTATTAACGAAAAGAGATATTCACAATAACTTGTTATATGTCTGCCTTTCCAGTTTAGCCAGATGACTCTTCTGAGTGCATCCCTTTATGCCGTCTCCTGGTTTTCTCGAAATGGCTTTTTGGGAATCACCAGCTTCCAGCCCTTTCTGCGCAGTATTCTGCCGAAATTTGTGCAGTCCAGTGGTTTCATAGCAAGCGTGCATGACTTGGCGTAAGTTTAGCAAGGCGAACTCCTATTGAATCACACTTAATTGCTATTTCACAGAAAGAGCTCTGTGATGCTGCGACTCCCTCTTGATCGGCGCCACGTGCATGCAGCGTTGCCTAATGTGGGCTCGGTGTTGATGCACGACTACGGACCCCAGCTGATTATCAGTGAGTCGTACCCGGTGCACCTGTTAAGTAATCTCTGGGCCCTGCTCGCTGTTTCGCTGGAAAATGGCGAGAAGCCATTGTTTGGGGCGCTTATGCAACCGCCGGTTTTGGAGCCGCTCGCCGTGTATCTGCGCCAGTTGAGCTCGAAACTTAATCGGATCCTGGCCACCAACTTTTTTGCCCGGAGCGAGTTGAGGTTCATTCACCAGCTGCTTACCACAGACGGAATGGAGACCTACTTGGAGCGCCAGCAGTTGTTGCAGTTGGTGTACAACTACCTCTGCTGCCTGTCCACCGCCCACGCCACGCAAATCAAGAGCACCTTCGAGCGATTCATCTTCAATGCAGAATTCGTAAAACTGGACGAAGCTAGTTTAAAACTTTTGCAGCAAACCTGCCTGGAAATGGTCTATCCACACATAATAGCTGTAGGTATTCAAAAAGGAAAGGGAACTTTAAATTAATCCGAAATTTAAGATATTTTGATTTATTGTTACATTCAGAATTTGATTACCTTTAAATCCAACATTTTCGCACTTAACTTATTGATTTTTTTGCTTTTACTTTAGGACAACTCAGAGCCGTCGTTATCCTTGAGCTACACCCAAGCGCCCATCCTGCCCGCCGACTGGCCCTTCTTCCAGCTGCGGCTTATCCTTAGCAATTACTTGCAAAATGTGCAGCAGCGACCGGCGGCAATATACTCAGGTGAGAAGCGCACACTTCGAACTTTGCCATTCTTGGGGATAAAGAAAATATTTTCCTTCTTTTTTTTGCGAGCAGAGAACCAGGTGGTTCGCATGACGTTGACTTTTGTGCGGCAACTGGAGCAAGAGGGCCTGCAGATTGTTAGCCCTCTGGAGAAGCTCATGTATCTGATGATTGCCTTCATGGGTCCTGACTCACAATTCCTTACGCCGGATTTGCATGAGCTGCTGCGCGATATCCTAATGGATTTCTACGCGCAGAACGCCGACCATGACTTTGACTTTGATGCGGAGCTGGTCGATAAGGCTAGGTTCGAGCCGCTGTACTATCTGTTTGTCGAACACTTTGAGGCGGCCAGCTATGGCGATGAGTTGTTTAGCTCACTGGTGCTATTGCCCTTGGCCCAAAAATACAATAACAAGTGGCGAAGGCGTCTTTGGTCCGAACACGTGCAAGCTGTGCGGTTTATAAATTGCGATGAGAATTTGGTAAGTTAACTTAAATTTAAATTCGTTTTTTTTTATATTAAATATTTTGTATGTTTTCAGCTGATGGGCGGTTTGTCTGCTTATTTGGAGCCCGTGGAAGAGGAGCCTTCGCTGGTGAAGCTATACGGTGATGCATTGGAAGAACAGCTAGTTCGTCCTGGCAGCATTGCCTATCGGATAGCCAAGCACCACTTCAACCAATCGACGGCAGTGCAAAAAGCCAAATTGTTTTGACTATCTGAACACTAATTGCTGATAGTCCTAGTAGTTCTTCAGTTGCTGTGGTAAAACTGCGATAAAGATATTTAACTTTAGAATCCAAAGTCTTTTTAATGTGACAATATTCTATTTTTAAGACTAGCGTTTTGGTTTAACTACCGAGTGTGTCCAAGGTGCTACCTCGGAGTAAGGGTATATGGAAATTTATTTCTTTATGGAACTTGTTATGAAACTTTTAAGTGATGTGAAGAGACATTTTAGTTTTGTTCACAGAAGTAGAGATTGTTCAACTTAGAAGACTTGTTAAAAGTTAGTGCACAGTTTGTTCAAATTAAAAAGTTTGAATGCTTGGGTAGGTAATTACTGGAAATTCCCTTAAACCCGATAGGCAAGTCGTTTGTCATTACCGTGTTGCACTTTTTCTAGAAGTGACCGTGAATAGCTGAGGCGAATAATTAGTTGGCCACAGTTACACATTGGATTCCTTGGTTGTGTAACAATGCGTTTGGACTAATTACGGGCAAACGTAAACTGCTTTTGGCATGCTGTCGCTTGCAAAGCATTTCGCTATCGGCCTCAATTAATTAACATCATTTGACTTATTGACACATGGGCCACGACGACTTGCCTCCTCCTTCGCGACTGTCGCAGAAATGGTGAGCATTGACGGCTGATAAAATATATGTAATTAAAATGAACACAATTGAGGGGCCAGTGCTAATTAAATCATTTGATCTAAGTACTCGTGCATGTTGGTATTTCGATACTGTCCCATACGCCTTGGGCCCACATTCCGGCAAATGACTTGTCACGGGGCTTTCTCTTGACACATGGCGTATGCGCAACATTGGCCCGCATAATTTGGCTTTTGCATGATTTATAATAGTTCGAAAGGAGTAACCAAACACCGCGAGGCGTTAGTCTGCGAGTGTTTATGCGGTAATTGTGGTAATTGCTTTTAAATGGACGCTAATTATTTGATAACTACGGGGTGTGAGCGCCGTCGGTAAATATTTGCAAAGACATCATAAATTTAACCAGCGCTAATCTGTTAAGTCAACTGAAATTAAATTTCGATCGAATGGGCTATTAATAGGCAGTCCAAACTTGATTGCCACTTGAAATTTAAAACTGATAGAGAAGGCATTGCATGAATTTGTAATTTTCAAGCTAATTGCATTGTTATCATTTTGAATCCTTGAAAATTAATCATCAAGCGTTTGGATTGGGATTCTAGATATAATTGTTGAAAGACTTATATATTTAAGAAATGAAATTGTGAAGCCCTACAGCTAGCCAGCAACATTGCTAAATTGTATTTTTATTTCTAAGAGGATTAAATTCCTATAAGCAATAGAATTCTACTACTTATATATATTCAAACTGGTTGATTTGGTTTTTCCCTTTACAACAAAATCAATAGTGTGGGGCAATGTTTTTGTTTGATAAAGAATCAAGGTCTGCCGCAGTTACATTGCAGGTTGTAGGCCAAATTCCCGAGTTTTTGTTTGTGTACGCCGGTATCCGGAGTTGGCTCTTATCGTTGATAAAAACATTCGAATCGCTAGATAGCAAGCTTCCATTTATTGTAGGCCCTCGATATGATTGTGCCTGCCAGTTAATAAAACCTATTGGCCTCCGTTGGCGATCACCACGTCCAAATATTTGCATTATGTGCACTTGACAAGGAACCGGTTTTAATTGTTACCCTCCTCTGGGATTCACCAATTGTCATCCAGCTCCTTGACAAAATATTTGCTCGTTTCTCTGCCAACTAAACAAAAGCCGGTTGAATTGTCATATGGTTATATCAGTCTTTGGTACTTGCCAACAGCTGGTAAATATTTGAAATAGTTCGTGAAAAAAAAAAACTCAAGTTTGCAAATTTACTATTTAAGACTTCCTTTAAATAAGCAATTCTTCAGTTTACAACGTAAATACTTCTTGGAATGTGGTTTAAAACTCTTCAAAGACAATTTGGTAAGTAAAAGATTTGCCTAATTGGATTGTTAACAATTTTTAATTTAGTGAGAAAACAAAGTGTTAAAAAAAATTATTTTTTAACTTTTAATTTTTTACTAGCTTGTTAAAATAGTAACAGAAATTAACTACTAATTTATTACAATTTATTTTTTTTTAATTCAAAAAATAAGCTAGATATTTTATTCAACCCTTTAAAGAGTGTAGATTTCAGTTATCACCTTTACTAACACATTTTTCAAAGGTGATTAACTCAAATTTTCACCGGTTTAGGTGTATCTAAGTGCATGGAAACGACTCACAGAGTTCTACTCCCAACTACCTGAGTCATGTTCCAGCTCATTCGGTTAACGGGCTTCCAAAGGTTTGCATTTCCCAAACGTATTTATTATGTCATTGCGATATGGCAAACATTTGTAAGGGTGCAAAAGCCACCACCGAGGGAACTCCGTGTATTTCACAGATACGAAACCGAAAACTGAGTAAACTCCGCATGCGCGTGTGTGAAGTGGAATTTTTGTGCCGCATGTTTGGGCAACTTTGGTTCGATCGCGCACGCTATATATACGTACTATATAGTATGGCTCGTTATGCTGTCGTTCGTCGGCGGCGCAGCATTTTGTTTGTTCGCCGCACTCGGCTGCGGCGAATTCGGCTCGTTCGCCGCCGCTTTTGATATTTTGTGGCGATCGCGGCGCGAGTTTGCCTCAGTCATTCGTCGACTCTCTTCACGTTGTGGATAGCTCCCACCGGGAATAGAAATCGGGAATCCGTTCTGCTGCCACGTTTGTGTCCACAAAACCAAATAAAACACCCAGCTATCGAAGAGGTAAACAACACTATGCGCCGTCTCTGGATTCGTTTATTTTCGGTGCTGGATATTTATTTTCGAAACAGGCCCCTTTAGGCGCAAGTGCTCAAGTGTTTTTGAAGATACAAAAGAATATATACAAGTATCCGGGAGATACGAAAGCACGGTTCGTCGTGTATCTGCCCCACCTAGGAAACCCATCCTAGGCTGCTCATCCTACTGGAACGCAATTAATTATCGCGGAAGAAGAGCGTTTTGCAGTGCAAGAAAGCGGAACATCGAAACCGAATTGAATTGCAATTGTAATTGCAGAGTGTTGCCGAGCCAAGCCAATTTGTAGTGACGGTGTTAAAGTAAAGTACTTTTTGGGAATTTTAAGTAGGCCTTGTGGTCGTATTGGAATTCACACGAATCTCAAGTACTCGCCTACAGTTCATGGGTTCCGTCGCAGCGCTGATAATACAATAATTACTTCGTTTTCGTTTTCGTTTTCCGATTTCGAATTTCGCTGGCGCGGTTAAATATTTACCCAATAGTACGAGTGTGAGTTTTTAGTGAAAAAGTGCATAAATTACTGGCGTTTCAACGCTCACAGGGTGAAGCACAACCAAATTTATAAATTACCTGCCAGTTGGATATTAATTTTTTGTGTTTCGGTGAGTTTGCAGAGCGGTAAATATACTTTTTAAATTTATGTACATACTGGCTGTGGCTTTTTTGGCCAGCTGTGTTGGCTTTGTTTATCGCCCGGAGTGCGAATGTTGTTTCTTTTTTGTCTATGCGTCCAGCAGTAATTCAATAAACCTCATCTCTCCACCCGCAGAGAATTTAATTATGAAAGCTTTTAATCCAAAATCTTCGAGCACCCGCTCTTCCAATCGCCTCCCCATTTTTATCATTTGTTTATACAAATTTCGTGGAACGTGATTCAGACTGGTCAGCTGGCAGATAAAACCGCTTTTCCGAGATTTCCTCCACTCGCAAAAGCACAAGCAGGCCCATTTTATTTTTATATCGCTGTAAGTGATTGCCATGCACTTGGACTTGAAAGCCATTACCAGTTTTCCGGGTCCGGTCTCATCTATCTTCGGCAAGTGCTCTCGTTCATCTCCATATATTTGTGACACTAAATAGAGGAATAATTCATCGGTGCAGTCGTCTGCCTTTCTGAAATTCTGTGACGACAATCTGGAATATAATCATCCAGCTAGGATTGCGGTTAGTTGTCATTTGATGAGGTGCATTCGCATATCTGGTTGTACGTACATAAGTTTGAATAACTTTGCCACTAGAATTGGCTTTTCAACAACAGTCAGTGGTTTTGGTTTTTGTTTTTGTTATATTAAATCACAACAAATCGCCTGGGATTCTTATCCATTTCTCGTGAGCTAGATATTATTTAATGAACTTTTTTGTTAAGTGTCAGTAAGCAAATAATCATTATGTTGAGGTTATAATCAGCACTAAATATAATGATAAAAAATTACTTTAAAAAAAAAGAGAAATTCAGTGTTTTGTGTAATAAATTAATTTGTTAGCATTCCGCCTGTAAAAACCTGTTCGTAATGGTAAACTGCTTTAAGTACTTAATAAATAGTTTATAATTTGTTTGGCATTTCAAGTACAAACATTGTTTGCTATTGAGTGCCTATTGAAGCCTATTTCAATTTTATGAAGAGGAAGTACATTAAAAATTGCTTTTCAAAAGTGTGCATATCAGAGTGAAAATAAAAAAATAAAGAACAAATAAAGGCGCACAAATAAAGAAAAATTAAGCTGTCCCATAAATTGCGGCTCTCAAAATTTTTACAAAACAAAGCCAATTTATTAAATAGCTCTTTACATAAATATGTAAACTTCAAACTAAGATTAAAATATTCTATTCTTAAATCTGGTTAGTTGAAACCCTACACCTACGAAAATCCATTTTTAAACAAAATGCAAAACCTTGGAAATTTGATATTCTTAGCAAACAAAATTTCATTTTGCTGGTCAATCAATAAAAACGTGCTCGGCAGCATAAATCCTAGAATTAGGGTTCTTTTATTAGTTTTTAGAGGGATTCCCAATTTTTATAGACAAACTTTGAAAAGATTAAATATTTGTTTGATGTGTAAAACAATACCAACAGACTTGCCTAACTTTTGAACCTGTGAAAAAAAGAAAAAACCCTTAGAACCAAAATGCAGCTGCATAAGTGACTTAAAATTGCGCCTGGCAACAGGAATCCAGGACCTGGGGTTGCACTCCTGTTACTCCTGCCGCTCCTGCCACCCCGAAACCCCGAACCATATTGATTGAAACTCTTATGGGGTTGCATTTGAAGGTCGTGGCCTATATAAGCCGAGTGTACATAGAAACCGAACTGGATTCCGCGGGGCTCAGCTCAGCTGGTCGCTGTCGGAGCGCATATGGGCGAACCGAGCACATGCCTCGATTAACTTGTCCATTTGCCAAGCCATTGACACAGCCCGACTAATGGAAATGCAACTCAAATTGTCACCTCTCCTCGTAATGACTCTCGACCGACTGGAACTGTGGGCTGTGGGTGCGGCGGGGTCGCCGCTTTTGTGGCTCAACTGGCGCTAAAGCCAAAGCTGGCTGATCCAAGAGCTTTGGCTGTCAGCCAGCAGCAGTGGTGTCATTTTTTTCTGAGCAAAAAAAGCTGGATTAACGAAAAAAAAAAGCTAAAAAAAGCGGATTACCAGAAAAAAAAAGTTAAGAAAAAAGCTGATTTTTATAAAGCAATATGCTGTATGTTTTTCATTAATAAATATAATATAATATACATGAAAGTACGAAAACTAGGTATTAAAGTACGTTTAAGATTTCGTCAATATCATCGGTAATCGGTAATCGGATAAAAACTCTGCTGAGCAACAAATATGCAAAGCGCTACCTCCTGCTCAGTGTTGGCGTTTTAGCAAAATGTATTTTATTTTTTTGCACAAATCCCTCCATAGCAATGCTGTGCTTTTTTGTAGCAGCATGTGCTCGTAAGTCGCTAAATTTTGCAGTTATGCTGCACTTACAATAGCTGCAAAACATTCGCGTAAGGTTTGTAGGATCCTTCCTCATCCACTCTTTAAACTCCGTGCTCTGTAGCCAGGCATCTCTGACTTTTTGCTTGTAGGCTTACTTTGGCATCGTCAATATCTTTCAGCGCACGAGAATTTCACAAAGTTAGTAATGGAAGACGCTTCAATTTAGGTGCGATCTTTTGGTGAAACTTTCTCGATACAAGTAAATATCCATTTTTTTGTCGATAGAAATACATTTTTAAAATTTAAGCCGTTAAATTCAATTTAAACATCTCTAAAATTTGAGTAAAAGTAAACTAAAAAAAAGCTGTTTAAATTTGCTTAAAAAGCCAGAATTCCCGCTGCCCGCTGTTTTCATATTTTTCCCGCAATCGCACTTCAAAAAAATCCAAATCTGACGGGAAAAAAAGCGGAAATGACACCGCTGGCCAGCAGCCACAGACAATAGGCGCACCGAATGTCACAAAAAATACGGAGAAAGCCAGACAACGAACCGGAGATCACAACAGAACGCAACGCGTTGGCGAACAAATAAACTAATAAATCATTGACCTTGCGAACCTTGACAAAGCGACCGAGTGCACGGGTTAGACGCTCCACGGAAAACTGCACGGATGCCATTTGGTGACTGGACTAGGGGTACACTAAGAAAAGATTCTTAACCTCCAAAAAAAGGTTCAAAAATAATTAAAGCTTGCACTTAAACCCTAATTTTGGCTATATTAAATTGCAGATAAAATTGGATTGTTGAATAAAAAAAGAAAGGAAAATATATTTTTTCTGTGATAGTTTATAGCTGTTCTAGATAATATTGCTTGAATAAATTAAACAGGGGTCTGGTTTATAAAATTTAAATTTTGTAAATAATTTGAAAGGTAATAAATTTAGCAGAAAGGAACACTTCTAAGAAAATAATTTTAAGATATAGATTCAAATTATAAACGTTGCTGATTGCCGAAAAAAACCCATGATACAAAGTCATTTATCAATGAAAAATATGAGCGCTTAGTTAAAAAAATACGAATTCCAAAGTGATGAGTGTGTTATGGTGGTGAAATATGCTTTGGCTTATTGGGAGATAAAAAACTCATTTATTATCCCCTAAATTATGTATTTGAAAGTTGTAAAAAAACGTAATTTATTATTAAAATTATCTACAAATTAATTTTGTTTAGAGTGCATATTTAGTGATTTGCAAAAATTGTCTCCTCAAGTTCGTTCTTTCTGACATTCTCGTGTGTCTAAGAAGACTTTTATAATTTCTCTTGATGATGCATTGAGGAATTGCTGCCCACAGCGGAAACGGGAATGGAAATGTGAATGGGAACGGGCTGGAGAACAAGAATGAGAATGGGCTCATGTGAGTGCCCAGGGTACGGCTGGAAATTATGCAAAAAGCAGCGCCAAGTCACAAAAATGCCGAGTTTCGGTGCAGTCGTCGGTCGGCGTTGACAATTTTCACCTTTTCGCCTTTTGTCTTTCCACGTTTAATCAAGATTTATGGCAATTGACCGAGTGATTCCTGCCGAGATAGCGATTTCAATTGCGTGGGCGTGTGTCGAGTGTCCAGCGAGATTCTTTTGCGTAAGAAATCCGCTAATAAAACTGATGTGACGTTGCTCCCGTTCACCGTCTTCCATCCGAAGAATTCATAAATTGAATACGCGTATAATTCGAATTAACCACCGCGCCCTTTCAATCCAGAAATACCCACTGTGCATTAGCATTTAACCATTTCAGATTAGAGCCAGTTGGCTTTGATGTTGCCTGATGACCACTAAATGGGTTAGAATTGGGAGGCCCATCCGAAAAATTTAAATTCTCTGGCCCGAATGTCGGAAACAAACGTTTGGTTTGGTTTGGCCAGAACACAAAACCATGGCCAATTGCCCAGGTAAACGGTTTTCGGTTCTCCGCTTTGCTTTGGCATTCTTATTGGTTTTTTAGGGCCACAAACTTGAAATTTCACATGTCTGTGTCGGGTTCGTATTTATCATATTTTGCTTTGTTCCCACTTATACGTATATATTTGACTATATATATATATAGAACAATGGGGGGAGATGCCCCATAACGAGTGCTGAATAGTTGTTTGAAAACAGACTGAATCATCCTGACGCCGGTTGTAACAATCCGTGCAATGACCTGTGAAATTATGTGGATTATATCAACTTATCCCTTGCCCATTTTCTAGGGATTTCCCAGACTTAACTTTAAGTCCACACAGGAATAAGTGTTCCTGGAACTTCTCAACATTTTGTGGCTGAGTGAATTTAACTTTAAATGCTAGTTGCTTGGAATTATGAAGAACTCACCTGCCAGCAATCAGTATTTTATTTCACCCGCATATGACTAAGTTAGTGTTTGCTGGTTTTGATTTGCATAGCAAACCTGAAACTTGGACGGGTTTAGCAGGGCCGCAAGTTGCTGATTAGAAGACTTAGAATTTGCTAATTGGCAACCGAAGTTATGTTGCCCAGGGATTCAGTATCCAATCAATGTAAATAGTCAGAACGTGCAAATGACCTAGGGACGCACACCGAAATCGTGATTTCGCGGAGCACTGAATCAAAGTTCTGCGTTAAGCTCAAATTGGCAATTGCCGCAAGGTGTTAGTTCGCATTAAATAGTTGCGTAATTCCCGGCCTTACATTGGGATTATTTGGCAATCTCCGAACATCTCACATGCTGCTAATTTGTGGCTAATTAAATTCCTAGTTCGGGTAAACTATTTCCCCGTAAATACAAACATAAACTGGAAGTGGAACTTAAATCCTTTGAGTACGTGCTCAAACGCAAAAATGCAATCGCAAAATGCAAAGTGATGAAATGCTAACATGCATTCTTTGCAGTTTTAGTATTGAACATGGCTTTGACTGCTTTTCGCTGGCTGTCACATGATGCACTGGCTACTTGCCAGCAATTGACACAACTTAAAGGTAGTCACCAGTCACTGGCACATGCCACATGACCCATATCCATTTTTATTGCACACTCTGGCCGGAGAGTCATTAAGCGGCGGTTAAGGCGACAATATTCATATGAGACGCCGCTCGGCTTTACGATCCAGCTTTACCATTTCGCCTAGGTCTGTACTATAGCATATATAGCTCTGTAGCAGGTGCTCACTTTAATATGTTGCTGGCAAACAAACTGAGCAATCAGCACGATTTTGGACCGCCATCCCGGATCGTTTTGCTGGCTCAACAGAACACACACATTTTTGCTAGTTAAACAATTCAGGTTGTGGGCTTCGCACTGAATGAAAGTGATATAATATATTCTGAATGTTTTTTGTTTTGCAAATGTGAATAAATTATTATAAGCTGATAAGGTCGAGGTATTTCTCTGATGAATTTATTACATTAAATAGGTAATTAAGCAGATTTTGTAAAAGGTTTGTTTATAAGCATAAACTGTGTTTAATTTGTACACACCCGGTTAAAATTTTCTTTAAGTAATTATCTAGATAATTATATATCATGTTACATTGTTTTTGCATTCAACTTATTGCTTTTAATTTAAAGGGCTAACAATGAAGAAGATTTGAGATAAAGTAATTCAATGACCTTCGGGGAAACAAAGTAAATGAGCGTCTCTTAAAGCTTGATTGCTATTGCAAACGGACGTAATCGATTGCCTCGAACTTTTCCTGGAACTTTAGTTTCTCGGATTAGTCAGCGCCTCCTTCGTGCAGGTTTTTTACGACCGACTGCCTTGAAATTCCAATCAGGCCTTGTTAAAGCTCTCCTTTTCTGCGAATCGCAAAAAGTGTTCATCAAGAGTCTTTGCTTTGCCATAAGTAATTTTTCTTTCTGAAGAGCACACACAGTCGAGTGGAGGTATGAATATAGCCCAAACCGGTGGCAATTGCAATATATTTTTATTAACCTTTCCTTCGATTCGGCAGCTTTTGTTTTCTGTGCCTGGCGTGTGATTTGTCCCCTGTTTGCTCTTGCCACTGTGTGGGCTTTTGCACTTAATTTATGCCACCGCAAATGAGGCGGAATAAAAACAGTGGACTCACTCGAGAGAAGGAGAGCCCTTCCCATTTTTTCGTGGGTCCAAAGTCAGCTGGGTACTTACCAAACGGCATGATATTTCCATTTCCGAGTCGTAAATACTTGCCGGCTCCCCGCTCTTTACGACTTTAAATCATAAAAACTCGTCGGCTGTCCCCAGAAAAACCCAAGACCCTCGGAACTCGAACCCACTTACGAGTATAGTCCGGCCCACGGGTTTCTGTTGGCAGCATAAAAGCCCGCGAAATATTATTTATGGTTATTTTCATTTGAAATTTATAACCGAAAAACCATATGATATAAATAAGCAAGTGTGCCGCACAACAGGCAAACTTCTTCTGGATCCCAGATCTCGTTTTTCGTTTTTCTGAATTGGCAGAGGTCAATCCCCGGTGTCCCACAAAACTTGTTATGTTTTATTGTTTCACGCTTTTCTGGAGCAGAAAAACTTATTGTGGAACAGTCGACTGCTTCTGTTATTCTATTTATTTAAAGCATTTCACTCTGCCACTTGTTGTTTGCCTATTTATTTATTTGTACGCGTCACAATAATAACTTGAGTTCACTGAGTGGAACAACTTAGTCGAGTGGTCTTGGCAACGTCGGAGACATTTGTCCAATCACAAACTCCAAACCGCTTGGGAGGTAAACTGATTTTGGCTTAACCTAGTTTCGCAGACTTTCTGGCAAAAAAAATTCAACTTCAGCGCAGCAATATTTCAGGTGGAACACTAAGCAAACCCCCATTAAAAAGTTCTTTTTCAAGGAAAATGAGTAGAAATCGCGAAGCAAAGTTATTTAACTAGTTTCAGAATTGTTTCAATGCACTTGAGTTTTTGCATTTAAAAACTGTGAGAATTTAAAAACCAAACTTACAAGTGAATGGCGTAAATATAAAAAATATGACGTTGAAACAAATCTGTACCATGCAAAAACATAAATTATTAATTAATACAAAGTTTAAAAGGATTGTTAACTTGCTTCATACTTTTTAAATAGTTTTTACGTAGCACAGGTAATTCTGTTCTCTGTGCACTTGCCAAATAATTTCAAGTCCAAACGATTTCGATTGCTTTTTGTTTATGGCAAGCGGCTCTTGATGGAATTAGGTCAAGTTTATAACGCGCACGCATTTAATGACTCATTTAAATGATTCATTTTCATTAAAAGTATGCATTGCCGAATAAAATTGAAGTTTAATGACTACACAAAATTGATAGAACAGAAATGCAATACAATTAAATGACATGCTTTTCGTTTGTTCTGTATTTATTTTCTTGCAAATAAACTGGCAGACTTTAATTATTATTAAAGTGAAAATATGATAAAATTAAGCTTCCGAACATATACCTATGTATCTGCTTTAAATGTTAAAGTTTATCTTGAAAAACTGACTTAAACGTACTGACTCTTAATGCCTTCAATGAAAACGAAAGCCAGTGCTTAATATGGAATGAGCTTTGTTTACTTACACGAATCCGGGGAATCTCTCCTCGAAAGGATTTATGTCAACATAGTATACGGTTCAAGCCAAGGACGCTATTTTTTCCCAGAGACGCCATTAAACTGAGCGTGGATGTGGATGCAAGGACCTGTGGGCGGAACAAGGAATGAGGAATGTTGCGTCATTTCTCAGGACTGACAACATGGACGTTAACGCTTTAATGCCTGTCAGTGGCAGTCGCAGTCGCAGAGTTCCTTAATCGCTTAAGCGGTTGACGCTGGAGGCGAATTTCCCGGCAACCCTTTGGGCCGACACGAAATGTGGGCCAACAGGAATTAGCCCGATTGCCAAAATGACTTCCATTCTTGTTTATTACCAAACAGTTTGCATTTTTTGACTGAAAGCGAAAGCATCCGAGCATCCGTCCTTTGGGTCCATGTGTCCACGGTGGCATCCATTCTTCCCCCAGCTGCTTTGCATTTTTTCCGCATTTTCCTTTTTTTTTTCCCACTTAGTTTTCTTGTTCTGCTTTTTCCTCGCTGGCTAGTTGGTAGTTTATTTGGCCCGTTTTTCGGTGGGCGTAGAATAATGTAATACAATGCGGATCAGCACGCTTGACTTGCTCAACTTGTGCTGTGTGTGTGCTTTTGACACTTTGTTGCTCCGGCTTTTCCGCTTTTCCCCAACTTCCGTTTCCATTTCTTGGGGTCTTGGTTTGTTAATCCGCTTTGATGCCCATCTGTGAGATACAAACATATAGAGCTTGTGCGTCTGGCCCGATGACCTCCTGTCAGCCGCTGATGAACCGATATCAGTCAGCTGGGCGGTCGAAAGTTTTGTTTTTTTCTGCGTTTTCTGCGCGTGCCACATCACTGATTGCCGCTTGGGATTGTGACCGGGGCACATAAAAACGATTGATATCAATATCGGGCAATAGAGAGCAGCACGTGACATGTGATGTCCTGTCATTAGGTCCTTCTTAGTTGCTGACCAGTAGGAGTTTTATGGCCATTGCTTTTTGCCGCTTCGAGCATCTTGTAATTGAGGTCGTGTCATAAAATTCCCGGCCACTTGCAATTTGATGACCTCTGACCATCCCTAATAAATGTTCCCTTCAAAATGTAACTCGCTTTTATTCGCTATGCACTTATTTACCTTTAACGTTTTGCTTTGTTCTTTTTTTTTGTCTGCAAAGTTATATCCTTTCAACTTTTCAGCTGATACCGCCAAAGAGTTGGAAACTCCGCGGGTGGGACCATTGTATCCCTTTGAACCATTAAATGTAAGCATTTAATTCGGTTGTATTGCCCTGGGCGTAGAACAAGCTTTATATGCAATTGTTGCCAAATACCAGCGGCGCTGTAAAAAATCGTATTTTATTGTGGCAATTGAATTGCGAATGGGCGTGGAATTGAGTAATGAAAGGCACAGTGCGGGGCAGAGCTTCAAATAAAAATCCCGACAAGCGGGAACAATCACAATTGGGTCCCCAATCTCGGCGGTGGCACTGTCAACAATTATTATTCTGATACGTTTTTTACGGCACCCAACGCTTTACCATTTTTGTCAGGGAATTTATGCCTTGAAAGAAAGAATGGCTTGCTAAATGCTTAATTTTCGGTAGCTTGGCAAACACCCAACCCCACAAATGGCCAATTAATCAAAGATGGGGCCATAAATCAGGCAAATGTCGTTGGAAAGAGGTCCTAACTTGACACCTAGAGAAAACATCTTGGTAAACACTCAACTGGGAGTAGTTGAACGGTAAACAACAAAGATAATATTATTTTATGCCATAAATCATTCATTTTTCCCATAAACTAAAATGGGAAGAAAAATATTATTTTAGGAAGTAAATCATTCTTAAGTTTGACTACTGCTTAAAATTAAATTGAAAGCGTTTTGGATAAATTTAAGAACATCTTTTATTGCTTTAAGATCCTTTTTAACATACCCTTAGCATAAAAAAAATATGATGTGCTACAAACAACCCAAAGTTTTTTCCTTGCTTTTAATATTTTATTAGCTGTTTTTATATTCCAGATTAATTACTCTTTTTTTTTTATTAAAACTATAATGTTTCCTTCCGTGAATTTTGCCAGGAGGCAACCACGACTTATTTGCTCTGTCTGTCTATTGCCAGCTGGCGCCTGGGAAGTTTTTTGCTCAGCACTTTCTGCTGTGTTGTTCACTGGGGGTTAAAGGTCAACGGGTTAGGCTTTTTGTCCCACGCTGATAAGCCGGCCAGAAGTTTCGCTGCACCTGCCCAGGATGCCTGTCAACTGGCATCTGACATCTGTTCGCCGGCCACTTGCGACAGGGAGCGGGTTCATCGAATTAAGATCTTAATTGCGGCAATAAATTCGTGCAAATTCTACGCTGCCTTCAGCTGGGCAAAGTTCCCACAATTTGTGTAAAAATGTCGTAATTGGCGTAATTAGCCAGTGTTTTGCAAATCCCTTTCTCGTCAGTTTATCTCGGTCTCTTTCCGCGCTTCTGTTTGAGTTTTCCCATTATGCTATTGGGCGTTTTGTTATGCAAATTGTCCGATTCACCGCCTTTGTTTGCCTTTCGCACTTGTCGCACTCAACTTGACCTATAAACGCCACATGCTGGCCAGCTGTCGTGGAAAAACTGTGACAAATTGTCGACGGTTCACGCAACTTCTTTGTCACTTCCGCTTCCGCTTTTCGCTCTTCGCTTTCCCCTTTCTCCATTTCTTCATTTCTTCATTTTTTGTTGCCATTTCCCATTCATGTACCATTCATTCACCTGGCATTCACATCGGCCGACTAATCATGATTAATTTGCATCAATTTGAGTTCGGGCTATTTTTAGTCGGGCGGCACCCGCTGCATACAAAATTGCCTTAATCGTTTCGAGTAGAGGTCTTTTATTACCTCACGGGAATGCCAGCGCGGCTTTATCGGATTTCGTCACCAAAATGTGACACTCAGGTTGTCGAAAATTAATATATATGTATCGGATACAGATAACATTCGCGATTTCTTTGCTGTTGAACTTTGAACTCCATTCAACCAAAAATGTTTGATTGAAAGGGGGGAATTTGATAGTCGGTGATATATGAATACCTTAATCAAATATTGTAATGTAAAACTTTTGCTTTTTTCTGACAGTCAAAAGTGTTTTTCTATTCATGTACCTTGTTCAAAATTCCGTTTTCTTTATTTAGTTTCAAGAAATTCAATTTGATGTCTATTTGTTTCTTTTTTTTAAGTAACCAGTAATATCCTTAAAGGTTCGTTATTAAATTTTCTATGTGAGCTTCTTTTTTCTTACGAATCAGACAGATAAAACAAAACACACTGCTTAGTTGAAAAACAAATGAAATTGAATTGATTTCCAGAAACTTTTCGATATGAAAGTAATTGTGTTGAATGCCAAATTTAAATTGTTTGTTTACGCTTTCAAGTGATAAACTCTGTGTACATATTGACAATGGCAGGACATTCAAACATCGATGTGGAAAAATACCAACGAGCTGTTTTTTCTAAATGACCACGAAAAGGGTTGTGGGATTCCCGTCATCTGGTGAAGGCAGACGAACAAACTTCAGACAACTTGAGAAACACGCCTGCTTTTGTATTTTCTTAGTCTGTGATAACAAGAAAATGTTTTCATTTCGGTGTCCTTCCAACAACTCAACAACAACAAGCAAAAAAAAAAAGGACACGCCGACTGGGATTACAAAACTATGTTTAATTGTGTATGCATGGGTCGACAGACCAAAACACAAACGTCCCACTGCATAATCGAGTGTGTTTTCATTAGAAAAAACCTTTTCGCTTTTGCCACACTCACCGATTCAGCAAATTCGGATCTTTTTGATGGGATTTCACTTCTCCAACTTGATTTATGAGTATTTTTTTTTTGCTTCTCTTTGCAGATAGCTTTAAGTGCTGGGCGACTGCCACTTTAACTGCCAGTAACGGATGTCCTGATTTTGCTTTGCCCACAGACCGACGCAGGAGCAGCCGTATACACAATTAGCCACAGTGGATGGGTCGTCGTAGATTGAAAAGGCTCCGAAAAGTTCCGACCCGCACACGGAAACCGCAAAGGCACTCGGCGAATTCTTCCTGGGGCGAGGACCCCGAAAAACACGCGTCAAGCAAACACAGCCCCAAATGTCCGACACAATATCCTTCGAGTTGGGCTCCGCCGCCGACCGGCCGCCGAACAGGTTCCAAGTGAACCCGGTGAACGGCAGCAGTCGCAAGTCACAGGCCCAGGACCTCCCAGGCTCGGGATCTGGAGTGGGAACAGGAACAGCAGGAGGAGGAGGAGGAGGAGGGAGAGGCGGAGGGGCAGGAGCGGAGGACGATGGACCGCACGAGGTATACCGCCGACTCACAAACGCCGAGGGCGAGCTGCTCGAGGACGACACATTTGATGCGACACAAATGCTCAACCAACACCAGCCGAGGCAGCAGAGGTGAGTTCAGGGAGGTCAGGGGTCAAATGCCAAGGGGAGCCAGCACTCGCAAAAAATGAGTGAAAGAAATCTTAAAACATTTTCCTAAAATTTGAGTGGAAAAATGATTTCATATATAATATTTTACGAAATGTGCAAGTGTTTTATCAGACAGCTTATTTGAATCAATAATTGTTATATGGTTTAATTGGGTTTTAGATAATACAATTTTTTTTTTTGGGTCACAATATAACCTTAAGAACTTGTAGATCAATACTTATTTCTATACTTTTCTGAGACTTGTGCAAAATACGTCATTGATAGGTAAATGAGCTTTTCTCAACAATACCTATATTAAAGACTTTGTAAACTGGTGCTTTCTCCATCAGATAATTAAATTCAAATGTTTTTTCAGCAGATGAAAGCCCAACCTTAAATTCAATTTAAGCAAATTTTCACGAATTCGAAAATTTTCACAAGTGCCTTCTGGGTTAAAACGGCTGCGGTTTCCAGGGTTCCGTCCTAGGCGACCTTTTCCTTTGTCTATTGTAGCAAGGAATGGAAATTTCTTGAATTTTTCATTTTCTGGTAATTGTTTAGTGTTTCATCAAACAAGGATTGCTTTTGTCGCCTCCTGTATTTTGTCCCTGCTTAATTATGGCGTTAACATTCCGCCCTTGTGCCATCCGCTCACAAAGGAGCCGGAATGCCCCGAAAAGCACCTCGAGAATTATCGCTACGGCAGGATGGGCTTCCGAATGAATTAGCCAGTTAGCGGGGGCCAACTTGAACATCGTTTAGAAGGAATATGGGCGAAATGCAGATGAGATTGATATGGGAACCCAATCAACTGGGTTGTTGAATGCCAAAATACCAGGCAGAACGAGATGCCAGTTAATCATTCACGGCACATTGGCTGCACTTGTAATTTTCAGTCCATCAGTTTGGAGTGCAATCATTCAAAAATGATTAAACTCGGGCGGATTCCACGGCCAGTGGAATAACCCACGCATCGGAAAAGTCGCTTTTATCGGAAAGGCAAAGTTTGCCGACCTGAGGCAGGTTCAATAGTCGACTGCAAAAGGTTGAGCGCAAACACAAAAACTCGCCTGGAGAAATCAAACAATGCCACCAATCACAGACCGTAGTAATAACCATCATTTACGCTTGTGTTCCCCATCGCCGGTGGACAGCCAATTTGCATAGTCCTGGCAATGTCGACAGGGAATTGACAAGGACATCTTTGTCTGTTCTACTGCCAACTATAAAATGTTCGCCTCGATATGTCGCCGTGGCCACAGTCCCACCCAAGTTATGATAATGAGGCTCATGAAAATATTATGGCTCCGTTTATTGGCCCCACATCCTGCAAAAACCAAGGCAACTGAATTTCGATTATGGGGAAAGCGGTTTCATATAAAAACGGCTTTTAATCGGCTCAAATAGGCAGCCATCGAGCAGCGAGTTCCTGCATAAATTAATGATAAGCTTACTCAAGGGCCTCCTTGAGTTTTAAGCGTCTGCCTTCGCCACTCCAAATTGATAATTAATTCCTGAATTTTCCTCGCCTCCCCACCTTCCCCGAGGGGCCCACAAATTAAATCAATCCCATTGACATACAATCGACTGGATCATCATTACGAGTGCGATTCACGTTCACGGCTGCCAAGCAATTCGAAAAGCCGAGCAGACAAGCCACCCATAAATTGCTTTGCTGACAACGGAGTATATATCATATAAATATCTTGAGGCCATTGCGTAAAGACGCTTGCTAAATTGAAAGGAGCAACCTGGATTTCAAATACGAATGCAGGATACCTTTTTATTCAGAGGTTCGGTATTCACAAATTTCCTACAATTCATTGTTAAACTTTTAATTTAAACTTCTTCCGTTTGCATCTGTTTAATCATGTGCAACTGCAATAAATATTTAGAAGCTCTAAAATTGCCATACATGATATTAATAAATTCCATTTTCAAATATGAACTTCACAAAAATTGCGTATGGGTCATTAGTTTTATGTTGCCTTTAAAAATGCTGCCTTTATTGCAGGAAATCATTTTACAACCATTTTATTTGTACATTTATTGGCAAAATTGAATATTATTGCGCTGTATTATCAATTGCTTTGAGTGAGTTTAAACAATGCTAGCTAAAATGTATGTATATCTCTATTCACAAGAATATTAAATTTTCTAAGAAATGTTTCTAACCTGTATCTAACTAGTTTTGCCATTGATAAAAAAATTATATAAAATTCGGTGTGCATTTGATGCCTCGGGAAACAAAGGTTCCTTTGTTTCCAGTCTTCTCCCGATTAGCGGGTGCAACCAGCAGGGTGTCAGGATGTCAGGCGCTCGCTCATGCAACACATTATCGGATAAGCGCGGGACTCGGGGTTGAATGTCCTGCGAGGCGCGTGGGCGTGTCCTGGGGCCGTCTGCTCCTCGGTCTGTTCCTCGGCAAACTGGCCGGAATCATCTGGGGCCACACAATCGACACACAATGGGCGGCAATCAGAAAGTGCAAGTTTTTGTTTGAGGGCTAGATCCAACTAAATCGAAAATGAATTCAATTCAATTTCGTTGAACTGAATTGGCCGATAATGAAAGTTATTGGCTGTGGATTTAAAATTGAATCTTGGCTCAGTGGGGGTGTCAAGTAGATTGGCCTTTTTTTTTTAATGTAATCCGAATCTTCTGTTCAACTCCCAATTAAAGTGGTAACCAGAGGCAACTGAGTGGGTGTCGATGTGGGCGATGTGACCTAAAAATAATGAGCATCCTAATAGCCTATTTTTGTTTATTTCCGCTTCGCAGGCAATCCATCAAAAGCAGTTTCCGCGACAAGGATAAGCCGTCGAGGTTCAAGGATCTGCAGACGACAACCCGCTTTCAGGTGGACCCCCAGAATGAGGAGTCCGACGAGTCGAACGACTCGCAGGAGGAGCGGGAGCTCCTGGACAACGAGTACGACACAAAATATGGTAAAAGTTTCCGGTCAGTTTGCATTGCTCCTACCCGTTTAACACTGAGAACAATAAGCAAAACATGCTATTTGATTTTTTCACAATAAATTTATAGAGCTATTAAATCTTATAAGAGAATATATGTACTCACGAATTCTTGATAAAAAAGCCTTTGATTTATAAAAAATATTGTATACTTATTATAATAGTTAACCTATTTAAAATTTTATGTAAAGTAAATTTAGCTTGAATTTTATTGTTTTAAAATTATTTATATATTTGTACACATTTCTTCATCTGGAATTATTTTTATCCAAAATTATATTTGTATAAATTAAGTTTTTATAAATTTTTTTTGGTAGAAAAGAAGAGATTGCAGGGAAGTGATTCCCATATTCGCTTAATTGCTTGTTTCTTGATGAAAATTAGTTGCTTATTAAAGAAAAATATTTGTGATATTTTTCTCTGTGTACTCCCCCATTTTCTGGTGAACCTGTCAAATGAAACGCCACTCTCAACCGCAGGCACTTCACTCGAGAGGCACTACCTCGCTTGGACAACTACCGCAACATGATGTCCATCCAGGCGGCCTACCGTCCAACGCTCGACGAGCTGCACAACGCGACGCTGACGGGCAAGGTGAGTTCAATTTGGCTGCTCCTCCGGATAGGGTCAACTAAATGAATATTAACACCAGGGTCGTAAACGAACCGCAGGACCCCCCAAGGGCCACAAATTACAATTCCGATGGTCCCATAAAATAAAAAATACGCATGCTGAACGATTTGCAGGCGCGGCCGCAGTCGCAGTCGCAGTAAAAGTCAAATGTAAATTTATACTTATACGCCAGCCACGAAAATTTGGAAAAATTCAATACCGTTAACCCGCGAAATGACCCAAAAAACCCGGCAGTCAGTCAGTTCTGGCGGTGTGAATGTCACCCCGGCTCGTGCGAAAAGCCATTTTCCATTTTCTTCGCAGGCACATGAGCGTGACTGCAAATGCCATCGGGAGTCGGGAGTCAGGAGCCGGGAGTCAAATTGGCCGGTCGTTGGCACTGCAGGCTGGGGAAATCCCTGGGAAATTGCTTGTCAGATGCAATTCTGCGGTTGGGGACGCACACTCTTTTCTAAATTTATTCCCCAAAATGGGACAACTTCGGCAGACTTAAGCGATTAAATTGGACTACGCCGCCGTTAAATCTGACAAGTCCATTGGCTTTTCATTTGACTTCTAAGCTCTGGCGCTCTGAAAAGTTATCATTTTACTTCGAGTAAAGACACCAATTGGCACTAATTGATTTCCACACTTTTCAGACTAATTGTTGATGTTTTCGTTTCACAATTGGCTGAGCAAATGACTGTCAATATGGGAAAATAAATTGCCATGGGCTGCAGTTGAAGGTCCATCGAGAGCAAACGATGCGTTGCACAATGACATATAGTATAAGAGTTTTTGTCCATGAGGCAATCCATTTTGCTGGAAACGAGATGAAATGACGTCCGAAACTTGGTGGCTAATTAAGAATAACTATGATGAGAGCTCTCCTTCTCTCAATGTCACTCGAACATCTTACAATAATAAGCAATTAAGAGGGGGTCTCGTTAAAAGCGCAAAGTTCACGGGTTCAATTGGCTCAACGGGTGTTGCGTCCTCGGGGGCGTATGATTAATCTATTAATAAGGTCTTGACTGCGGGAATGCGCCGGCTTGCCGGAATTTCTCGTGGTCTGCTGAAGTCATCTATTTTCGGCGGCATTTTTCTTTCTTTCATTTGACAAAGGAAAAGGCCCTTTAAACTTCCATGTCGCCTCCTGACTCACGATTAACAAAGAAAACATAGATATTAACCCCACCTGCCGCTTCAGGTTGCTCGCCGAATCATTTATCAACACTAGACAGCTTTATTGAAATTTTCTCTTCCACCCTCTACCCTTTGTATTATACGCCTACTTTTACACTGGAAAAAACAGTATCTATACCAGTATATTATTTTATATTTTTTTAATTATTTTCATTAATTATTATCCTTTATTGAAAAAAATATTTGAATAAATATTAATTTAAAACATAAATGTATTATTAATTTTAATGATGAATTATTAAATATTAAATTCAATTATTCCAAAAACAAGGTTCATACCAAAGAGTCCATTTATTTTTTTAATCTTTTAGATAAATTTCTAACCTACACATATACAAAACTGTGCTAAAATATATAGAGGTCATTATTTTTTAAAGTGTAATATCACAATGTTGAGACACATTTTTGCTTGTGTAAACACCCACAGAACACGCACAGCTTGACGCGTAATCAGGACCCGGAGTCGGGCATCATGAACGGGGTCCTGAAGTTCGGCTGGATCAAAGGTGTGCTCGTCCGCTGCCTGCTGAACATCTGGGGCGTGATGCTCTTCCTGCGCCTCAGCTGGGTGGTGGGTCAGGCGGGCATCATCGAGGGATTCGTATTAATACTGACAACCACGGCTGTCACGACCATCACGGCCTTGTCGATGTCGGCGATAAGCACTAATGGTGTCATCAAAGGAGGTACGTCCACAACTCCATCTCCATCCCCATCCCCATGTGGTCGCTTTTAAATGGCTCTAAGTGGTTTTGACACACTCGTCTAGGTGGCACCTACTACATGATATCCCGGTCTCTGGGGCCGGAGTTTGGCGGCTCCATTGGTTTGATTTTCTCCCTCGCAAATGCGGTCGCGTGTGCCATGTACGTGGTTGGCTTCTGTGAATCCATGTTGGCCATGATGACGACCTTCGGCTGGGAAATCGTGGATGGAGGAGTGCAGGACGTACGAATCATAGGTTGTATCACCATCCTGCTGCTCCTAATCATTGTGGTCGTCGGCATGGAATGGGAGGCCAAGGTGCGTATACGTAATGTGCGGCCCTAGTATCAGTTATGAACTTAATGTCCTTTCCCCTTCCTAATTACCCAGGCGCAAATCGGACTACTCATCATCCTGCTGGTGGCCATCGCTGACTTTGTCATCGGCAGCTTTATCGGACCAAAAAGCGATGTGGAACTGGCCAAGGGCTTCCTGGGCTATAATGGTGAGCCAGCCAGCTCAAATTGAATTTTTTTCGTTAAATTAATTTTCCCTTCCACAGCCACGTTGTTCAAAAATAATTTATTTGCGGACTATCGCCAGGAAAAGGGAGGCATTCAGCATGATTTCTTCTCAGTATTTGCCATTTTCTTCCCCGCGGCAACGGGAATTTTGGCGGGAGCTAATATCTCTGGAGATCTAAAGGTAAACCTAATAAACAAGGTCGAAAAAGTTATAAATCGAATAGAGTTATATTGTTATGAACTTTTCTTGTTTTAAACATAGATCAACTGTATAAGACCTAAAAAACAGAAAAGCTATGATTTCATATGCTAATTCATTTATTAATAATTCTATTAATTTCTTTACTAGTTTTTATAACCTTTGTAAAAATTCAGTCGTTTATCATTGTGTTTTGTTTATTTTAAACACCTTGCACAAATTCACACATTATTAGGACCCCTCAAAGTCCATTCCTAAGGGCACAATTCTGGCCATTGTCATCACCACCGGAACCTACTTGATAATGGTCCTGCAATGCGGAGCTACAGTGGCTCGTGATGCCACCGGTAATGTCTCCGATATAGTTAATGGCTCCTTTGCATTCCTCGACTGCCAGCCTGGTAATTATATTCTGCAAAGCCTATTAATTTAAATTATTAATTAAGCATGGCTTGTTCCCCAGGTGAATGCAATTATGGACTGCAGAACTCCTTCCAAGTGATTGAGTTGGTTTCCGGCTTTGGTCCTCTCATTTACGCAGGCTGCTACGCCGCCACTCTCTCCTCCGCATTGGCTTCATTGGTTTCCGCCCCGAAGGTCTTCCAGGTAGGACAATGAGCACACAGTATTGAAATTGGATTAACTTACATTTACGTACATTGCAGGCTCTGTGCAAGGATGAGCTGTATCCGAAGATTGTGTGGTTCGCCAAGGGTTTCGGCAAGAACAATGAGCCTGTCCGTGGATATGTGCTAACCTTCATCATCGCCTGCGCGTAAGTAAAGCCTTTTAACAATAGAAGTTGTTAGAAAAAGAGAGCTAATTAACGCAACAATTAAATTTGTATAACAGCTTTTGAAATTGTAATAGTGAAATTCCTAAAACAATAAATTCTATTTAATCAATTTAACTGGCTTACCTTTATTGATACTTGCATTTTTATAGCATAAAAAATTTTTATAGCATAAAAAATTTTTATTAATTTACTTTATTTATTAAAACCCATATTAAAATTTTTTATAAAAATTAGCCTATTTTTTTTAAATTTTATATTATATTGAATCAGATTACAAATAGTTTAATTACTTTCATTTAAATAACCAAGAGCAGCAAATTCAACCTTTTGTATTACCTAAAATGCTTTCATATTTTTTGTTGCTTTCAAAATCAATAATCCATATTATTAAACGTTGACAAAGAAGGTAACTTAATAACCTTAACTTGATTTTAGATTCATATTAATTGGCGAGCTGAACCTGATTGCCCCGCTCATTTCGAACTTTTTCCTGGCCGCCTACATGTTGATCAACTTCAGTACCTTCCATGCGAGTCTGGCCAAGCCGGTGGGCTGGCGACCGACCTTTAAGGTGAGAAAACAACTATATTTTTATTGTTAAGCTTAAGGTTAAGACTATTTAACATGGGAACAACCTTTCTTGCAGTATTACAACATGTGGCTGAGTCTGTTGGGCGCCATCCTCTGCGTGGCCGTCATGTTCCTCATCTCGTGGGCCACGGCACTCATCACGTTTGCCGCCGTGCTGGCTCTGTACTTAATTGTGGCCTACCGGAAGCCGGATGTCAACTGGGGCTCCACCACCCAGGCTCAGACGTACAAGAACGCCTTGATGTCGGTGCAGCAGCTGAACAATGTGGAGGAGCACGTGAAGAACTACAGGCCGCAGATCCTGGTTCTTTCCGGTTTGCCAAACACTCGACCTGTTCTTGTTGACCTGGCCTATATGCTCACCAAGAATTTATCCCTGCTCGTTTGTGGTCATGTCCTTCGGGGATCGAGTTCCCAGAAGTATAGAACGTATCTGCAGGAAAGGGCGGCCAATTGGTTCCGGAAGCACCGAGTTAAGGGCTTCTATGCCTTGGTGGATGGCGAGGACTTCGAATCGGGCACCAGGGCCTTGATGCAGGCCTCGGGAATTGGCAAACTAAAGCCAAACATTATCCTGATGGGCTACAAGACTGACTGGCAGACCTGCGATCACAAGGAGCTCGATCAGTACTTCAATGTGATGCACAAGGCGCTGGACATGTATCTTTCGGTGGCTATCTTGAGGGTTCCCCAGGGTCTGGACTGTTCGCAAGTGTTGGGCTCCCAGGATGGTTGGAAGACGGCCACCGATGTTCCCAGGACCCTTCAGCCGAACGAGAGTTCCGGCGATTTGCAGGCCGTGGACAGCAGTGCCCGAAATGGTTTGGGTGGCAGCATCGACTCCCTGAGCCGAAATGTGTCGCAAGGTGAGGAACAGGAATCCGATTAGAAGTCGTGGAACTGCCTTTATAACCAAATCTTAATTCTGATTATATTCCGCATGTCTCTGTCTCTATACCCCTAAAACCGCACCTGTCTAACCACCCACCCAATTGCACCTTCTGCACCACAATTGCAATCACGTAGAGGACCGAAACCGCAACCAGTTGGTCCACAGCGAGCAGAACAGCCTGAAGATAGTCAAATGTGAGTAGCATGCTCGGCGTAATGGTAAAGGTCAGCATTAGGGTGGACCTGCTTTCAGTATAATTTAAAAGCTCCAAACGAAAAGTTTTTTATTTATTTAAAAACCAATATATAACAAGTATTTCGTATAATGGAAACTATTATAAATATTATCAGGTCATAGTATAATTAGGAGCATTTCAGCACACAAATTACTCATACGCCACAGTGGCTTACCAAAAATGTTTCATTTAAAAATGAAACTATGTAAAATGTTAAGCTTTAATTTTACTGAACACAAAGAGGTCCACCCTAAGTTATTGTCACATACCGTGAGCTAAACCAAACCAAATATTCTCGGTAATTATATCAATATCTCGTGTCTCCCGGGAAAATCAAACCGCAGTGCGATTCAGGCAGAGCCTGCGGAGAATGCGATCTTGGCCAGGTGCAGGTGAAGTTGTGTTTTAGCTAAGCTAAGATTGCGTGTCTTAGAGTACTTGAATGGAATGTGAAGTTGTTGTAGGCTGCGTAGGTAAATACTGAATACTGAATACGAATGGGCTGCGAACGAAAGCCGGTCACAATTTTTACTACCACGCATGTCAGCTGCTGCATGTTGCGCTGTTCCGCAATTAAGCCGTAAACTTTCCAGCAAATTAACGTCATTTAACAGTCAAACTAACCTCAATCCGTGGCCCAATTGGAGGTCCTGGCCACAACAAATGGTCTTTTAGGTCCTTCGAACCCGAACCCAAGCCAAAACCCGTCGGCGGTTCGACATCTGGGCGGCTAGAAAACCTTTTTCCGGCAATATGCGGCCCTCAAATTAATGCAATGCTCGCAAATTTGAATTTTAAATGATATTCATACAACGTTCGGGTGGCAAGGCGGCTGCCTTGGAAATTTAGACTGCCCCACATGGTAAAAAGCACGTGGCCCGAGGGGTTTGCTGTTTGTTGGTTTGTTTTTAATGCGTATAGTCGGGGAAATGGAAAATGCGAAATGGAAAATGTTGGGCTGCTGCACTGCTTGTTGTCTGTGCATGTCCGGAATGAAATGATGTCGCAGTAGCTTTCCGCTTTGCCTTGTTTGCTATTTTCTCTGAAATTGTGTATATTTGACTTCCCAATTTAGCGTCCAGTACGAGTGACCTTTCGTTCATTGCGGGCAATCAGTCGAAGGATGTTTCCGGCATGCCAGATCCTTTGGACGCCAAGTCGGCCAATCTTGTGGTAATTGTGAATTGCATTTAATTAGCGCGGCAGATGATTACCGATTTTCCATATTGCAGACCAATTCGCTGCGCAAATCGAAGCTGAAGCATGATGACCCGGCCTCCCTGTACAAAGGTCCTGGCGGCGCGGAGCTGCCCAAAGAGGTCCTGGCGGACCTTACCCAATTCACTAGGAAGCGCAGCCACGCCGTCATCGATGTCTGGTGGCTTTACGACGATGGTGGCCTCACACTCCTGCTGCCCTACATCATCAGCACCCGACGCACCTGGCAATCCTGCAAATTGAGGTGAGCACATCGCGAATTACCGCGCCATTTTTGCTTTATCTGCTTTATCGATGGCCTTCTGGCTGACGAGGAACTTACGGTAAACCATTGCCACGAGGGAATTTTTCAGCCATGTGGTCGTCCTTTGAGAGCAGATCTGCTGATTGCCAAGGTCACAGGTGCTCAAGGGAAATTTTTGCATTTATTTCCCTTAAATTCTGTCAATTTATATAAGTTTCTCTTTATTGTTTTGGTTTTTTTTTGTTTATTTATAAAGCATGATGCCCAGACATTGGGTTATTGTTAGTGTAATGGCCATTTTAATTAGAAAAGAAATGTCAATTTGAATGCCATATTCATATAACAAAGTAATCCAGATTTGGTAACAACCAAAAAATAATTAACATGCTGTTAGCGTTTTGTTGAAAATTGCTATTTAAAAGAGTGGGTATTTACAAAAATATCTTAAAATCACATTACACACTAATTGTTAAACATGAGCATCGTCAAGCCCTAAAGCATTTCATTTCAAATGAATTTAAAAATTGTAAATTTAACTGAAATAGAAAACTGTTTAAAATAGAATGGACAAGCTGCTTTGCAAAAATCTACAACATCAGCAGCAAAATACATTTTTTGCGCAGAAAACAAACTTCCTTAAGCGAAATGTTTAACTTTTTACGTTATTGTCAAAATTTTTCCGTTACAGGGTTTATGCTCTGGCTAACAAGAAGGCGGAGCTGGAGTTTGAACAGCGCTCGATGGCCAGTTTGCTCTCCAAGTTTCGGATTGACTACTCGGATCTGACGTTGATTCCTGACATCACAAAGAAGCCACTGGAGTCTTCTACGCAATTTTTCAACGAGCTCATCAAGGACTTTGTGGTCACTGAAAAGGATGGCGAGAACGGCAACAGCAGCAGGGCGACCCTCAATGAGGATGATGGTGAGTACAAGCATAACTATTAATTTAAGCACCAATCTCTCCCAAAAAAATCTAGTTCGTGTTCTAGTTCTGAACTATTTAGAAAATATGTAGGTATATGAGTTAAAGTTTATTGTTATGCAGAGGGAATTATAATTAATTATATACATACATTTATAATTCAGTGTAAAGTTTGCAACGCAGTAAAGGAGATACCTCAGACTGAAGCTAGCTTCCGTTCTTGTTTGCCAATATTTATAATTAAATTGTTGCATACTTTGTTTTCAGCACTCATAACGGACGACGACCTGCTGGCGGTGCAGGACAAGACGAACCGGTACCTCCGCCTGCGCGAGTACCTGCGGGAGCAGTCGACCAAGTCAGACTTGGTGGTGATGACCCTGCCGATGCCCCGCAAGAACATCGTCTCGGCGCCACTGTACATGGCCTGGCTGGAGAGCCTCAGTAGGGACATGCCGCCGTTCCTCTTCGTGCGCGGCAACCAGACGAGCGTTCTGACCTTCTACTCGTAGGAGCGCAGGAGTGGAGAAGCCACAGAAGCCGCAGGCCAGATCAGATCTATTGTATTCTACTTACACCTACCTACCGACACTCAAACTCACCGTTATTGTTTAGGCGAACGAGTATTTTATCTCTTAGAAGTACCACCCATGTACATAAATTTAGGGACACCCACGGAACGCACAGAGGCACTGGCACCAGCGGACGAATCGTGGGACGGGAGCTATCTGATGGCCCACTGAGCTGTTTCATATTATTTAACGAGCGGGCTGCCCTCCCCGGTTCGCCTCCGCGTCGTCAATATAAACATTTGTCCTAGCTATCGAGTTAAATCGTATTTAAATACAGTGCAAATAATTTTTAAATGGCTTTTTCATTTCCACTTACACGATGTTTTTGGGGATTACAAATTTTAAATGGGCGAAAAACCGCATTGTGCATCGCATTTCATTTAATGCTTGCAGAATTCCCTAAAAATAGTTTCCACACATGAATGTAATATTATTAAACGAAAGCGGTTTTCTGGTTCATCATCATGCGTGGTCAATATAAACTTTTGTCTTAGTTGTGGAGCTTAAATCGTATGAAATACACGTTGTTTTGAGGGTTTTTAAAAACAGGTGTTTAATGTTTACTGCGTTTACTGAAATGCTTTTAAATGATTCAACGTGGCTCAGATAAATCCTTTACAAAAATATTGCAATTTTCTGTCACTTCTGTTTATTAAGTCCAAAGCCTTCGGCACACAACCTAAATTGGAAGCAACACATATTATATTATATTTAGTTATTTTGAAAAGGGCTTTTCGAGTGCAATTCTGTGTCGTAAATAAAAATTTTTCCCAGCTATTGCGCTAAAGTCAGACAGAGCAAATATTTGTGTTTAAAATTTTATTTTGTGGTTAAAATAAATGCTGCAAATAGTCAACAGGAACTAATTCTACGATTTTGAGTGATTTTCAGAGAATAAATGTGAGTGTTTGAATATAAAATCGACTAAAGGGCTTAGAAAACATTTACACAAATTTAAGTGCATGACCTTTCAGCAACAATATTGCTTACGATTTGGACAGCTTCTCATTGCTTCGTTCTACATCAAATATTTGTCAAATGTCTTCGGTGCTGTCACTTTGGGTGTCTGTCTACTATAATTTAACACTGAGTTGGGTTCGTCCTTCAGCTTGAAATTGGTTGCAACATGTTCGAGTTGGATGGAGTTCAAACCCATGAGCAACGCGTGGGTTAAAGGTTAGTATGTGCTTCTAGGGAAAAACTAAGTTAAATCAAAGTAAGAGGATGTGCATAACTAACCATTGATTTTAGTTCATTAAAACCTATGTTAAAAACGATTTAAAAGGACTCTTTGTGAACTTTCAGTGGACAAGCATTAAATTAACTTCCAACGGCACAAGGAATGCAACAAATTCCTTTATAAGCGTTGCCTTGCTACAAATTGAATGCGTCTTTGTGCATATGTATTGCATATGAATAAAAGTATTCTGGTTAGAAAATTAATTAGAAAATGACAATATCAAACAAGATGCTTCTTCAAAAAGATATCCGAAGGGTATTTGCGGAATCGGTCACTTGCAGTTATCAGAAAACAAAAACCAGCCCACCTTTCGATGTCATGGAAACGCTGAAAGGACATTTTGCTGACTGGTGTTTCCTTTGTTTACAAGTTATTTATATGTGCGGAGGTAATAACATATAACTTTATTTATTGTTTGGTTCATGGTCCCGCCATTAAACTATAATGAGTCTTTTCATTAAAGGCAAATATGACTTCCACTTCCATTATTAATGATTGCCTTCCTAGTGGACACTCGAGACTTCCTTCACTTCCTTGATCCTTGGAGTACGTGCTCTAGCCTTTAAGCTCCTTTATTTTGGGGTTTTGTTTAGCCAAGTTTTATTGTCGTACGGTTACTGTACGCAATTTATTTTTACCCAGCACTACAATGTTTATTTCTGGTGAAATATTGGGGCTTAACTTTATGTCTTCTTCGCTCGGGATGAAATGGGTACGACATTTGCTCGTTTTAAAATGCAAGTTGCACGGGAGCTTAGTAAATTGTTATAAACTGACATAAAACGTCGCAATTGCGGCATTAATATTAATGCCCTTGGTGGGTTTAATACTGCGGAAATCGAGGAGTAAGGCTTTTGATCCCTTCCCATTTAAAAGTACCTGGAGGAATTTTTATGACAATTTCGCGGTTATCCTGGAAGTCAGAGTGGGGCTCAACTTAAATTGCATTCTGTGGCAATCCATCGGTATTTCAATATATACGGCCGTAAATTACTCGGCTTTAGCCCCCGATTTTAAACGTTCCGTTGCGACCCCCAACTGATTTTTGGAAAAGAAAACCACAAAGCGAAGGTCACGGCCCAGAAGGCAACAAACTTGTTGATTTCTTGCTGTGTTTTCCTTCTCCTCGGAGCGTGAAAACATAAATAAATATTTAACGAGTAAGCCATTGTCATTCGCACGACACCACAAAGGAGCCCGCAGATCGAAGAATCGGAATCGCGTCTATTCGGGTCTCAAGCGGCCAACAAACTCTTCGAACCACACGTGGCCACTTTCGAGAACTTTGCACTTTGTCTTCAAAAGTAAACACCCCGTGGACCCTTCGATTGGGATGGTTGGCAACTTTTACATATGTATCTTTTTCACCAGCTCGTGGCTAACTAGTGACTTGAATAATAACTTTCTCGGACCATTTATCTTTCTTTTTGTTTGTGGCTCCTCTTGAACGAATTATTTGGTTTGGAGAATATACAAAAAGCAACACATTTCTAAATCACTTTTCGCGCCCAGCTTGCCACATTTTTTATTTGATAAAGAAAAGCACACATCAGTTTTTCTTTGTTTACTAACAATGTTTTTATTTTCTGCTAGCAAGTTTGAGTTGCCTTTCAGTTATATTATATAGTTATTTCCGCCTGTCTCGCCATGAATATTGTAAAGCTAACATTTATTTGCATGGAAAGTGCATGCATAAAGATACAACAAAAATTTGTATAAACCTCTTTTTCACCGCTTTTCTTAGAGTTTTTTTCGACAATATGAAAACCATTTTTACTTCGCAAGAAATTTGTAGTGTTCCGCAATTTTAACTATTTACTTCTTGACAAAAGACAACTTTCCATTATGTTGCCGTGCAGAAATCGGAAAGAATTATTCAAACTTTGCTGGCGCTTCTTGCCTGATAGATGGATAATTTAATTTGTTTGTTTTTGCTTCAGCTTTGACTGCATCTTTTGCTGCAGGCGACTTAAAACTACTTAAAAACTGGAAAAAGCCAAAGCCAACGATAGTTGGCTCGCTAACTGAAAAACCCTTCTGGCTGTTTACGGTTTTGTTTTCAGCAAGAAAAGATATTTAATGGGAAAACATGCAATACATTATGCCATGTGAGCTGCAACCCATAGGAAAAAATATTTTAGCTGGTAAATTGGAAATGGAGCAAATATCATATTTACACAAAAGTGAGTGTTGTATTTTAAATAAATTGCTATTTTTTGTAGCTTAGTAAAATGTTATAAATAACTCAAAGTAGAGTTAACTCAAATGTAACTTAAAACTTTGATGAACAAAAAACCTTATAAATTTTAATTGATATATCAAATGCAAATTTCAGTTAAATTAAACCCAAAAGAAAGGTAACTGAAGTTTGACTTGAAACTTTGTTGAAGAAACACCTTATAAATTGAGGAAATTAACACATTAAATTGGGTTCTCTCTTTCTCTGTAACTAATTTAAGGTAAGCCTTTACCCTTTATTAAATTAAAGCGTGTGTTTGCCGCGTCGTGTGCGTTGGTTAAATCAATTAGACGTTTTGACAGAACAACAAATGAAGTCGTGCGTCGCCAAGCGGTTATGGTTTCGGCTGTCGGCATTCAGGATAAAGGATACAGGGTAAAGGACCCGGGATGAGTCGACTCATCTCCTTGCCAGCCGATTAAGCACTTTACGTGCTGCAGTTAACGCTGGTGGCTGACGTGACGGATGCTGTCCCACAGAAAAACATACGCTGTCGTACATCAAAACTAAAGTTGAGTTAAGTCGGGCGGATCGGCGGGGGACTAATGTCACGAGGAGTAAAACTTTGTTATTTGATTGCCCGGGCCTGTCAACACATTGCGGCCCCCTAATAAGTTGCCTTGTGGCCCCGAGTGTGGCGATGCTCCTTCGTCGGGTTACACATCTGCCAGGATGCCGAGTGATGGAGATAGCTCACGCGAAAGGGAAACTAGCAGGAAGTGGAGCTTGCAGGACCTCCGCGCCCCGAACTCTTCCGCAATTCAATCCCAACAAATTTATACAATTTTCCCTTTGCGCGAATCTAATGCTGATTGTGACAGCAGAGGAGAGTTTCCATGAAAACATACTTGTAGGTCCTGCAACCCGTGTTTGTAGGGAGAACGGAGGGATTCATGGAGAAAAATACTTGGAAGAAGGAAATTTTATTCCATTTTCAAATATTTTTAACGCTGCTTTTGAGGTTGTGAAGCGGTAAAGCAGTTTCTGGACGACAAAAAAGTTTGCGTTGAGGATTTTTTTTTGGTTAAGAACCACGTTTCAAGTGAAAAGTTGGTTGAAGGTTTTTCAACAGGGACTCTTCAACTAGCTGGCCATGTTCTCTTATAATTTTTTACAAGGTCTTTAACAACTTCAAACACTAGTTTATTTGCTTTTAGTTTGGCTTTAATTTTATAGGTATTATAAATAAGGTAAGGCAAATAATTATAAAATACTGCAGTAAGAATCTAGAACAAGCTTTTTATTCAAGTTGGTTTTTCATCCCTTTTTCTGCAAATAATTATAAAAAATACTGCAGTAAGAATATGGAACAAGCTTTTTAATTAAGTTCGTTTTTCAGCCCTTTTTCTGCTCGGAAAGACTTTATTCGCAGTGTTTTCGGATGTCTGCAGTTCCTTGTGGGTGTTTATTGTGTTCCGCTGTGTAATGTAAAACGGCGTTGACTGGTTGCTGGTTTCAGTGCGATGTGGCTGTCACTGTCTTTTTATGAGATTCACGCTTTGGAAACAGCAGTGCTCCCCTTCTCGGAGGACGCTCCATAAATCTCATCACAAATTTCGTTGGCCCTCAAATTGAATGTGTGTGGTGCAGATGAACATTCTGAGGGTGGGGCATTTGTTATTTGTTATTCGGTGCTCCTTCACTTTGTACTTTCGCAACAGAATGTCTTTCATTACTTTCAAATGAAAAAGTTAGTCCTCGTCGGTTATTCGCATGCAGCTGATTCATTGATTATCGGCGGCAAATTACACGTTTGCCAAAATATTCCACTGGCAAATTTCCTAGAATCGAATTTTAGGCTTATAGCCGTTTTTCCTGGAATCCATTGTAAGTAGCCAAAGAATGTCAGTCACTTGACTGGTTCCATTGTTGTCTCTCTGCTCGATAAGCCGATTTCGAAAGTTATTAATGCCGTAATGACAGAATTTAGCCCCAAGTTAATGACAGTCTTTCGTTCGATAAGCCTTTTGCTTTCTAACATTCCTCGCGACCTCAAACCAGTTAGCAAATCGAGTACGGATTTCCATCGTGGAGATTCAGTAGGAGTATACACTAGAAAAATCCAATTAAAATGCATTGCTTTCGGCTAAAAGGAAAAGCGGATGTATGCAAAAAGGAGCTACAAGTTATAAAAGCTGGTGAACTGTGAGAAAGGAGCTCTGTTCATTTTATGAATCATTTAGTGACTTACAAATTAATTCAGTCTAGCAAAGTCCATTTATTTTTTACTTTTGTTTTATTAAAATGGTCAGTTTACAAGGGTTTTTATGCTTTCACAGTTAAATCAAAGGAAAACTGAGCAAAAAATAGCTATTGAACTGAAGGTAAAAGAATCTAAAAGTTAAGTTCCTCTTTAATGGAAAATTTATTGAAAGCTTTTGAATTGAATCCATTGGCTTACAAATTGCTCATTGAAAACGGAAAGTGCACATGCAATAGAAATCAGATTTATTCTAAAGGGATTATTTCAAAGAGCGTGTTTGACTGAGTTCAACTGTTGGATTAATGCGCCGTCGAGTGACTGATACATCAAAGTGTGCACCCCGTGCACTTGGGATTCATAGGCAGTTACTCAAAGTTGTCAGGCTATTTCCGGCGATACCGTGTGCTCTCTGACCTACATCAATAATTCAGTTGTGGGCCCGACAGCGGTAAAGCAATTAAAAACTGGCAGCACGCACATCCTGGCCATCCTGCGCCGCCTAAGGAGTGTTGCCTACTTTTTGGGGGGAGAATGGAGCCATAAAGCATAAATCACACGCAGCAACAACACGTGCCCGCCGTAAAGGCAGTTGAGCTGTCAGCGGTACGGACCGGAAGTGGGCGGGGCCGGGGTTCCGAGGGCGGTGTAATTGCAAATTCCATGCCACGGACTCGAGTCCTAAATCAAACCGAATGCGAACCGAACCATTAATGTGACCGCAATTGCATAAAATTATCACGCACCAAGCAGCACGGGGTGAAAAGCCAATGGAAGTCATCGGTGAAGTCAGCGATGAAAGCGGGGAGGAAACTCTTCAAGTTCCTACTCGCAAAGGTTCCGTGTCAATGGCCTGCGGCATCCGAAAATGGAAGTACAACACGGCGTATGTGCAACATTTCCCCCACCAAATTTTTAATTAAATATATCGCCCGGCAGTCTGAAAAGTTGCGTGGGAACAAAATCCAAATAAATACTGGCAATGACTTTTGAAAAGGCGCGAAACTTTTCGCGGTAAAGTTTGCGATACTTTAGGGCTGCTTTTAATTGGAAGCCACTGACTTGGCAATTTCATTGAACAGACGCTTAAACGATTTCGCTTACAGCGAATCGAGAAATTTGACTAAGTATATAATAAATATTTTATTGCCCCGACCCCACGGCCGTTGGCATCGGAATAAATTGTTGTCTGAAATAAATTTGCATGAGCCAAAAACGAGAAATGGGTCACAGGACACTCTCCTGCGGTCCTGGGATCCCCAAGATGCCCTTAAGTGACAGCCAAAATAAAAAGCAATACAATGAAAGTCAACCAAAAGTCCCTACTGATGAACATTGTTTCAGTTTTGTTTTTAATATCGCCATTAAGCGGCAGATGATGAAAGTTTTGTGCCATTTTAAAAAGCCCTGCAAGTGCAGTAAATCAGAAGTCAGGCGGTCAGAATGCAATAATTATCCTGCGGCACTGGGCCGAATGTTTTGCATTATTAATCAAGTCGTCATGGCGATGGCTTCCGGCCAAAAGCTATTTTGGCCAGTGGCCTCATCTCCCTGTTTGGACTTTGGCCGCATTTTGCGTTTGTGCAGATGCGTGAATAAAGCACTAAACATTTTTAATGAAGCCTGAAATCGAATGCTCGTGCTGGCTGGAACTTCCCCGGGGAACGCTTTCCGCCAAACTCGACCCGTCGGGTGTCACGTGTGGGCTTTAAAAACTGAAAAACTGGAAGGGACGAGCCCAGCGAAACGGCAAAGCGAGAATAAATTGTCGAGCTTATTTATAACGAGTGGAATTTGTTGAGTTTTGTGTGAGCAGGGAGGCCGGGAATTAGAAAAGTGGCAGAATGTGAGAGTGAGGGAGGAGCCTCTGGGAGAAATGGAGGACGAGCACACAATCCGCCGGAGAGTTGGACAGGAAAACCGGTCTCACATGAGGCATTAGCATGTTATTCATTCGTAAGTACGAGCGAGTACCCACAACACCACACCGCACACCGCTGGAAAAAGCAGGATTCCTTCACATTCTGTGCCATTTATTTTCGGGCAGACGCATCTGCTCCATCTGCAGACAACAAGACTATGACATGATTTGAAGAATTTTGATGATACGTTCATTTTCATGGTCAGAGCATGTGTGGCAAGCCGCACTCGCCCTGCCAAAGGTATCGTGCACATAAAATGTTTACTTGGCTTGTGGCAGCCTAAGCTCTGCCACACATATAGTAAGCTTCCCTGCCACTTTTTCTTCGCCTGAGAAAAGCAAACACAAAAGTCGGATTTATTGAAGACAGACACACAAACATATGGTTTTTGTGGCAAAATGTATTACTCGATAGAACGGAAAATAAGGCAAACAAACTATTTGAACACTTGGATATTTTCTATTTGCTATTTGCACTGGAGCCACAGATACAGGAATTCTAATTCCCATTTCCGAGTCATTTGCTAAAGTTTCCCCCCAAAGCTTTTGCCACTCGAATATGTGATAGAGTAATTGGTTGCCTATGAGGCTTTAAGGATAGTGCTTTGCCTCCATTACTCCTTCCTCCTTCCTGAGGATGATGATGTGTTAATGAGCCCAAAGGGGTAACTACTCGGTAATGATTATAAGGCCATCAGGCCACAGATGTGGGAAAGCTTTTGGGAAAACACACACGCTTAGGCAACCGAATATTGTTAAAGTAGTGATGCATAAATCATGGCTCTCGGCCAACAACTGTATTTATTTGCGGATTAAATTTTAAGCCGGGTCGGTGGACCCACAGGCATTACCAAACAACACTCCAGAGTGACCTTGAAAGCGGCCCTCCAAACAATGGAAAATTTTATGTACATTTCATTCAACTTAATTGAATCGGCCGGCGTTAATGAAGACGCTTCCAAGTGCCGAAAACCAAGAACCAAGGACCAAGGACCATGGAACCTCGGGCTCCCATACGCTTCACGCTCCACTTTACTGAGGTGGACGCCTCTTCGTGCTGCTCGAGCAGTTTGTTATGATAATAATGTAAATTAATTACCGCTAGCAGTCATGGATTAAGCCGCCGTCCATCCAGCCAGCTGGCCATCAAGTCATTAAAGTGCTCGAGTTTTGCGGGCATCGCCCGCAATAATAATTTCCGTGGCGGAGGTCCTTAATGGCAAAGCCTTAACTTCCCATTTCCGCATCTCTTTCGGCCGTCGGTGTAAATGACTTTCAGAATCGCTCGGCTTCTCTGTGTTAACTGCAATTTTAAAAGCACTTGGCCTTGTCTGATCCCCGTAATTGCGATCAACTGCCCGTGGCTGTAAGCGGTAAACCTATTGGGCAAATTAGGGAAATCCTGCGGTGTCTTAATTTATTGGAATTCCACCGAACAACGAACTATTTGGGAGCGTTTTTTATTACTAATTAGCAGTGCATTCGATATAAATGGTCTCGGGCATAAATCACAGTCGGCCGGCTCGCACAAGGTATTTATTGCCTTTTCAACTAAATGCCACTAATTACCGAAAGTAGCTTAAAACGCCCCAACGAGTGGGTCGCCGTGGCCAGCAGCAGTTTTTATATGGCATAAAATATTTATGACTGGCCAGGTTCATAAAAAGCCAGACTTTTGGGCCTCGGCCGGAGCTGCCAAAATACCGAAACACTCGCCAAAAGCCATAAAACCCCAATAGGCGATGCCCAATGGGTGAATTTTGACAGCGGAGCGGGTTCGCTGGATCACTGGCCACCGATGGCCTAAAGGGCCAAAAAAGGAGCCACCGAACCACAGAGCCACTGAGCCACTGAACCACTCACTGAACACTCAGCTACCAAACCACTTTGTATGCACAGCGTTGTCGCCGTTTTGTTTGCAATAAATGTTTAAACTCTGCATAACTTCTTAATAATTAAGCGTCGCCCATAAATCACGTAGCCGACTGGTGAGCCGAGTTGTGCACATTCCATTAATTAAATCGCTGCATTAAATGTATTATCGTGCCGTTGCCGCTCTTATTGTTATCGTTATTTGCCTTGGCCATTGCCATTCCCAGTCCTCCCAGCTTCGTCCTTCGTCCTGCTGGTTTATTTATGCTCCTGTCTAATTGGCCCTGCTAATCACAATTTGCGGTGCTCGACGATTCGAGCTAAAGACCGCAACATGTGTTCCCTCCGTTGCGAAATGTTTGGCTTTGCTTCGAGCATTCTCCGTATGAGTTTGTAAATATAAGCCAGCGCTTATCGGGATATTAAGCAATTCCAATTTAAAGCGTGCTTCAAACGCAGAATAAATTATCTTCAATCATTGCCTTGCGGAAAATAACCTTGTTCGGGTATTTGGCTTTTCTACTTGTGGTCGAATAAACATTCAATCCTCTGATCCACTAAGGCGTAAATTTAAAGCTCTAAATGATAGTTTAAGTGCTGTATGTCTTTCGGCTTTCGACTGCAATTCAAAGTCTTTCTGAGCTTGTTTAATTATTCAAACTCTTAACCTAAGGCTTGTGTTTTCATTTTAAGAACATTGTGATTTGTTGCACAAATGTAAGCTTTGATTTATTTACCTTTATTAATATACATATACGTATGCTTTGTATTGATTTAAATAACAAGTAACAAGAAACTTAAGTTCTTTTCCCACAATTAAAATGTAGCCACCCAGTTTTCTTTCACTGCCATGCACTATAAATCTTCTGAAACTCTCGTTTCCATCCGCAGAGCTTTAAATGAGAAATGTTAACAAGTTGTTTTTTAAGACACCGAGCTCAGCATGTGAGTAATGCCGCAGCTTTCACGCGAGACACTGATAAAGAGTTTAACTTTCGGGGAGTGCTGCACTTCGCAGCTTAATATTAAAACCCTTTCGAGAGTTCATGCGGGGCAGATGTGAATCTCTGGGAAAACGCTTGAAAAGAACAACAATCCGCGCTGGAATAATATAAATAAAGCGCTGCTCGCCAGACTTTGCTTTCGACTGGCTGTCATTTCACTCACAGGTATATTCACCTGCTGCCAGTTGAAAAGTCGCTTCTGACGGCGAACAAATGCTTTGCGGCTTGTTGTTTTGCCTAACGAATGGGTTCCTTAACCCGTTGCCTTTATTTATTGTGCCAACAAAATTAGCCTGAAGCTCGGTTAAAAAATCATAGCATACTTTCTGGGGCGCTGATTCAATTTACGGAGAACATGTAATTAATTGAATGCGTGGCTCACTGAAGCGATTTCGCCTGAATATTCAAGTGTTTGCCACCCGAGACACAAGAAATCAATTGCCGAGACAGACAGACACCTTTTGCCTCTGAGTCTTTGAGTGATCAACTCCATTAGCCGGCTTTTAAGCGATTGTATCAGCAGTGATTAGACATTTTCACTCGGCTGTCATGACTCTTGATTACTTGTTTACTCCGGGCGCCAACTTAGTGACACTTAAATATCTGTAAGTTGCAAGTGCTCTTGAACTTGCGTGTCCCTGAACCTCACTGGCAAACAAAAGCGGGAGAGGTTGGAAAATAAATCCCAGCTACATTGCCCTCGGACCTGCTGACACCTGGCGTATTCATGGAGCATTGAATATCCCTACGCCGAACACACATTTGTTTGATGTTCACGTACGACTCCATGGCTTTATCTGGAATGTACCCATGTACCCGCCTGTCTGTAAGATTCTATCGGCTTGTTTACACTGGGCACCGGGCACCGGGCATCCTCTCCATCCACAAGTGTCTGTGTCTGTGCCTCTCGTTAGAATGTCCTTGTTTTTCGGACTGTTTGCCTACCGTTTAAGGTGGCCAAAATCAATAGACTGCCAGACACTAGTGCACGTGCCTCCAAAAAGATCTGCCTAAATGCTAAATGCGTTCATTCAAAGAACTAGTTCGGTTAGGTAGGGAATACATAAATATTTTCTTTACTCACCTTTCACTGCTGACGCATTCGGAACGACCATTGAATTCCTGCTGCCCAAATTGGCAGCTTTGAATGGGCGGCACTCAACCTCTGCTGGCCGAGAATGCTTTATTATTTTAAGTATACGTTTTCCGTGTTTTGATTTAACACCTTAGCAGGTGCTTTGGTTGCTTTGGTTGAGTCCGACGGACGCCCCATCAATTTCGTGCCCTCCATTGGGCACTCGTTTAATCGGGAATTTTGCCTGCTCGGGTGATTTATAATTTTAATGCTGCCGAAATCCACGAACATTCACTGGCATAAAAACGGAATCGGAAGCGCGTGTTTTGCTTTTCCATCCGTATTCACCTTACTGAAGGGCTCTGTTTTAGCCAGGTTTCTATTTCCGCAGCAGTCGTTATGCCACACGAAACACACTCTGTTCCTGGAGCTTCCTTTTGGGGGATACTTCCGCACTTCCGCACTGTTTGGTTAACACGTTTTACCCTAATTTAGGCTCGAACACCTTCGATTTGCCTCGATCTAGGCCTGTTGATTAAGCTGTTTGCTAAAATAGTAGTGAGCCCACTCGAGGGCACAACTGCTGGGGCGTGGGCCAATTGACTGTGTGTAATGGACGTGGCCACACGGCGTATACTTAATATATCAGCAATTTGCCAAGTGTATTGATTTTGATTGGACCCCCAACGCTCGACCGCCATTAATATATCGCTGGCAATCCAATCTCTTTGATTCGAAACTCGCTGTGGACCAAGTTAAGTGCTTTGTGAATTGCCTTACCTGCTGCTGCTGCTGATTTGTGTTACCCGCATCCTGCAGCAGTTGAATTTTAAAGTGTCGCCCTGATGGAAACGTGTACTAGATTAACTCTGTCCTCGGAGTGGGCGAAGGATTAGAGGACCGCTCTCACAACCAGACATCCAGACAATGTGTCAATCACACTGAACACAAAGTTTCTGCTTCTGCTTCTGCTTCTGCTCGTGATTATCTATGTAAAGGCTTTTCGGCTTGTCCTTTGAGTTTTTTAAAAACAAAATCGGATTAGGCGCGTGTACAGCAATATTTGTGTATCACTTCTGACCCCAAAAACACCTGTGTGCTGGCCGCGGGGCAGGGGCTAATACCCGAATTTGGGGAGCCGATGACAGGCTAAGCCAAGCTCAGGGGCGCAGACAAAGGTGATGCCATTACAGATTCCTTTGTTATTGTGTGAATTGACCGTTGATGCCGATGCCTTCCCGTCGAACAGTCACATTTTTAAGCGCATTAGGGACTGCTTTCCCGCTTTCCCGCATTCCCGCACTCCCGCTCTTCCCATGGAGCAAATCCAGCTGACGTGGCGCTTTCCTCCTCTGATTAAACTTGTACACGGTGTCCTCGTGGGTGTGGATTTTGTGTGTTGGGCGGATAGTCCTTTACACGGCGGGATAAATTGTGAACGAATTTGTAACAATTATCCTTTTGTGGGTGGGAGGTTTTAAATTCTCTACACTCTTAAAATATTACCTTTTTTATTGAAAAGAAATACAAGCTTTAATTTGTTAAGTAATATAAGGACTTTTTATTAAATTTACCCTAATGTTAAAACCTCTAGTTCTCCTTTAGATTGATTGTCCTTTGCCTTGATTCACTGTTTAAATATGAAATTATTTAAAACAAATATTTAAAAATATTTAAAAAAAAAAAATTTATTTTGAATCATTTTCTAATATTTCTATAATTTGTGACACGTATTATAAATTATATTTGGCACTTAAATTTTGCTTAAAATTTTTAAATTTTACTTAGTGTAATCAACAGCACCTGCATTCACTATTCGTATTAGGCCCATCCTCGATGGCTTCTATTTCCCATGTATTGCTCTGGCATAGATAAAAATTTATTTGCACTTGGCGGGCCTGTCTGCGAAATCCTCTGCTCTGCATGGAAAGTTTTGAGCCGCAGTCATTTGGTTGCGGTTCATTTTGTGTTCAACTCCCTCTGAAATTATCGTTGGGAGCAGCCGTCCTCCAGTGGTCCTCCAGTTTGACATTAGTTTCTGCCACATTGGGCAGCACGTGATGCATACAGAGCCGCTCGAGGATTCGAGTGTCCAAGTCCACAGAGAACCGAGCCGAAGGCTAAGCGACAAATGCCTGACATTGCCCGCCTAGAATGCCAGATAATTTTGTATTCATTCCGCTTTTCGGCGGTCTGGCGTGGGAGTGTCCTGGCCTGAAGTCCTGGCTAGAACTCCTGCCTTTTAGCCGGCCCATTTAGGCCGTTCGTGTTCGGAAAGAGTGGCGGAGCGTATGTGTATCCGACAGATTTGTGTGACTCCGGCACGCATTCAATTATGCATAGTCCTCCAGCAGAAAGGCGAAGAAAGCATTCAAGGGCTGAAGGATAATAAGACAATGCCTTGACAGCGGTTAGTGCGCTCGGCTTAATTAGTACACATGACCGGTGACGCTTATTAATTCGCCCCTAATTGCAGGCATCCGTCAGTCCGTCAGTTCGTCAGTCGTGGCATTTAATAATTTTTTCATATTATTGGGCAGTCGAGGAGAGCCACCAACTCGGTATTTAGTATTTCAGTTCAACGGACAAGTAGGCGGCTAATTAATCGGTTCACAGTGTGATATTTCAAGCGGCGAAATCCAACTAATTGTTATGGATGCCCAAAGGAAGGGGCTGAAATTCAAATTTAATTACACCGAATGCCTAATGGGGCTGCGTATTTAAAGCCCAATTCCTTTTACGACCTCCGAAACGGAAACTTCCCGTGCGAGGAGAGCCTTTATGAGCGGGGCTTTCCTTTGTTTCCTTTATGTCGAACAATTTGCAGCTTGTCCTGCTGCTTGTTTGCATGGCTTTTGACACGCCAGCCAGCCAGGAGTGAGTTGTCGGGCTGGAGGACCTCCTCCGATTTATCCTTCGACTAGACCGAAAGCCACACCTGCCCACCGGCATTGTTATACGTTACTTGGCGTGGCAGCCCACAACTCAGGGGCAGAAGGAAGAAGGTCTTCCCATTGAAGGCTGTTTCATTTGCAGGCAGGCGCAGGACCCACAAACCCGACAAACTGCCTGTCAAAAGCAGTCAGGATCAATTCCCGGGCTGCTCACTTCACTCAACCGCTCGCCGCTTGAGCCACCGTGTTTATTTGATTAAATCAATAAAAACACTCATAGCGCACGGCTCACAGCTCACAGAAAAAAAAAACCAACTGGAGCTTTATGTTTGATGAATGTGCAGAGCGCGGAGCGAAATGACTGCCTTTGACTTTTGAATGTGGATACTTCCCAGAGGTACTTTCCGTCTTAAGTGTATTATTCCAGCAAGTAAATGAATGGATACACAAGCCGTGACAATCGGGTTGGCCTGCAAATTGAATTTTCCCAATAATGTTTAATAAAAACATGCTGCCACAAAGAAATGAGGCCTTACTTTCTATTTTCTTTTGTTTCGACAATAAAGTAAAATAAACAAGATACTGGACAGTGTCCAAAAAGCAGCTTCTTATTCAAAACATCTAATCATCTGAGTAAGGAATTTCTCAATTTTCAATTTTTGAAATTCTTGGAATGCTCAGCCTGTGTAATTTAATGTGTTGGTGGTTACCAAATTTTGCAAATTAAAACCGCTTAATTTGATTGAAATTCATGTACAAAATGAGTGCACAGTATCTAGTTACTCATTTACTCTGTTTCTTGGCAACGCCAAAGTACTAACCCTTTTGTTTCGACATAAATGGAAAAGGGTCAGCGGGACTTCAACGAGGACCAGACAGAAATTATGGCTACAAGATTGTCAATTGCCTGGACGTGGACCGTCCGGACTCCAGAGTTGAATGACAGCCGAGTTCAGTGGCCGCCCGTGCATCAAGACTCCATCCAGATTGGAGTCCACGTTCCTTGGTGGGGTTCTGAGGGCCCCAATATCCGTATCTAGCCACAATTAGTCACTTGGAATCTGGGCACGCACTCGGGAATCGTCTCACATCTCGCATCCCAAAACGCAAATATATTTGCATGCGTTTACGGCTCTTTTATTCGAGGCTCGTAAAAATGTTTAATTAGCGCTTCACAAGTAATTCTGGCAAATGTTTTCATGGGCCCGAGAACACAGTCATCACGAACATATAGGCACGTAATTGAGCTTTGCTCTTCAAATTGCTTCTACAGTTTTTAATTGCATATTTTTCGTGCAGAGCTGCACGAACGCCACCCAAAAAGATAACCCACAGTTTTTAAATTTTGTGTTCAAATTTGTTTAAAAAATGTTCAGTGCTAAAATCAAAACAACCGAAGATATTAACATGACTAACACAACACAGTTCTAAAAACAGAACACCAAAGGTATGGCCAATTTTCTATTAATAATTCCGGGCCAATCAAATTCCATGGATTCAGCAAAATTCTAGAAAAAGAAACAAAAACATTGACTTCAATATGAATAATTTATTCAATTTATGTTTGTTAAACAACTTTGAGGAATATTTCGAACATTATATGCATATATACTGTTCAATAATGTATGGTATCTGTTCATTAGGCTGAGAAATTTTGTTTGCCTCAAACATGTTTAGTTTGGCCAACAAAAACAACCAATAAATTCTTTAATTATCCAAACAATGCTCCGTTGAAGTTTCGAACTTTGATTGACAACGGAAAGATTGGAATCCCATAAAAGTGCTCACCATGACACAGGATAACAAGCTCGTTTTTCCCCCGAGAAATCAATTCCCTACTGCAAGAACTATTTGTGCGAATTCCTAAGAAAATATTTAAATATCTCTGACGAAAACTTGCCTAGAGTAGACTTTTAATAAACCTAAGTGGATTTCAGCAAACTCAAGCAAAAGTAAGTTAAGCAGTTGGCAGAAGGGAATTTCTTTTGCAGAATTGTAACCTAGCGACTACGGACTTGCAATTATTTAATAAATATTTCTGTACACAACTAACCAAATAACGAATTTGAGTACGTCCGCTTCCAAGTCATTTAAAGCCCAAACTTTTTTAATACAAGATACTTATTACACTCGGCGTATTTACATTTCGTCCCCGAGGAGTGCAATTTGAGGCATTCCACCAGAGGGGAATTTATGCTTCCGCTTTGGCATGTGTCCTCGAGAACGCTTCCTTTGCTTTGGCTTAAAGCCTCTCCAAAGGCAGCCTCAACGAGAACAGCCACTTCAAACAGCCAGATGTCCAAATAAAGTAGTTTAAAGCACTCAGGAGGGAAGAGCCGGGAAAAAAAGGAAAGGAAATCGAGGGAAACCGAGGCAAACCGGCGTAAGCCCACGTCGGGGAACATAAAAAATGTGCTCGAATACTTTTCAAAATGAACAACGAACGTCGTGCCGGAAAAGCGTTGCGGGGAAAAAGCGAACGGAAAATCATGGGTGGCTGTGCGACCATTTTCCGGGCATGAGACAACAGCCTCAAGTGGATATGGCCACCACATTCGAAGCCACCGCAGTCGCCGAAAGCTGGACGCCGCAGCCAAAAGCTAGCTGAAAATCAATTTGTTCGGCATTTTCCCCCAAAAACCCGCACGGTGGAACAAAACCTAAGCAACTTTTCTGGTTGGCAAAGCTCGAGAAATGCCTAATAAGATTTGCATTATACGTGCATGTCTCAAGATGTTCTTTATTGGATTGCCGTTTCGGAAGGGGAGCAAAGCAGAGGGTCTGAGTTAATTTCTGCAATCCAAAATTTTGATTTGGGTCAATGGACCACACTGTGAGATATCGGCAGAAGGCAGCCTGTTCGGCCTGTTCGAAACTCGAATCTGTGCCAATTTGGGATCGGGATTTGGGTGCCGTGGCCGTGGCCGTGCCATTCGTGCCGTTGCTCATAAACTCTATTATTTATGCGGCACACTCTAGCAGCACATTAGTCGTTGGCACGTGTACGACGTGGACCTCGCCGAATATTGGGGAATGCTTGTTTATTTTTTGCCAGGCTCCTCGTAATCAGCGAGGCATCCGAAGCTAATGATGGCTGCGATGCTAGATGCGTTGCTCGAAGCTCCTGCGAGGTCCTGCCAGCTCCTGGGAGCTCCTCCCCACCTGCCACTCCGCCAAGCGATTTCACTTTTTAAGCTGGCCTCCTTTATTGTGTCGAGCTGGAACAGACACACGCTTTACACAAAACTCGAAAGATTTTCGGCAGCAGTGACAAAGTTTGCCAGTCGCCGGATAACATCCCCGCCGGGTCCCAAAATAATTCGCCAGCATACATGTTCCGTATGGGGAAGGAATCCGAGTCAAAATTCCACGACAACTTGGCGCAAAAGTGAAATAAATCACCGGGGAAACAGGAAGCGTGAGTCCCCAACTCGATGCCATAATTTTCTTGGGCAAATTATGCACTTTGCGAGGATTACACAACGCAAACCGGAGCGAAGTTCTTCCGGTTGCGACTCGAAAATATCTCAAGTTGATAAAGGCACGCGTGCATGATAGTTGAAATAAGTTAATTTAAGTATTAATTCCATTATGTTGCAGCCACAGAAAGTTTTAATTTAGCTTGCCAAAATCCCTGGAAAATGTGCCAAGCATTTTCGCAGAAATTCTCATCTTTCCTGTATGGTGGGTAATTCAAAAGTGTTTCTCGTGCCAATTTTGTAATGCCATTATGCGGGGATTAATCTGCCAGCTCAAAGAGGGGAATCTTCTGTAAACACACGCGGTAAGCCACTCGGGGTCATAATGTATTACAATTTATTTTGATTGTTGGCCGCAACGCAATACACGAATTTCGGCTAGAAATTGCTGGTTGCCTTTGAGCAGGTTATGCGATCGTTTCCAAAGTGCTTTCCCCTCCTCCCCAGTTCAATTTGCATAAATCATTTTCGGCGATACGAGCGATATGTACTTTGTTTATCGGTGAGCAAACAATATGCTTAGGCGGGAGATGAAATTATTTAGTCATCAGTTGTCGTCGCAGCTCGTTTGATGAGATCACGAAGTGAACCTGAAGAGGCGCTCACGAGTCCTGACAGCTGCCACCACGAGTCCTGCCATCGATATCCGCTGCTCACATAAGTGTCTGGGAAACAATGTCCTCGGGGACAGAGTTCTCCCTTCTACCTTCCTCTTATTTCCTTTATTTTTTTGGCTATATATCTCACATTGGCTGACATTGTTCTCGGTTCATCACACGTGACTGGGCTGCCACTCAGTGCGTCATTTGTCATGGCGTGCTCCTTTGTATCCTGCCAGCGGTATTTACTCGCATGTGCTCATGCCCCACGCTTGTGTTTCTCAGGCAACTCTGTTTAGTTTTTCCACCTGGCTGCAAAATGTACTCCATTTTCGGCCTAATGACAGGTAACCGGGAAAAGTCCCGCCTCCAGTGTGAAGACCACAGATGGCGGCATTCATCTCCCGCCATTCTTTCCGCAGATTTTGGTTTCCTTTCCAAAAGGCACGGAATGTACCCACTTGTTTGTTTTGTGTAAACTCAATTAGAGCCAATGGAATGTGCCGTGTTCTCGCTTTAATGCATTCTTATTTGCCGAGAAAGGGTTTACGTTTAGCGTTTATATCCCACGCACCCAAATTGCCTGCCTGGGCATGTGCGTAAATTAGCTAATTAGGGTATATAAAATAAATACACCGGCCGAATAGCATTGCGCTCCATTAAGGAAAGATAAACATTTCTTACTAAATCCAGACACGCCAGTCGCCAGTCGCAGGTCGCAACTATCGCAGTAGCAACTTGTTAGCACCGCCAAAGAGCCAAACGGCAACAAAAAAGCAGCGGAGGAATGGCCAACTTTATGGTTGTGCAGGCAGGATAAGCCCACGTTGCGTATGAGTTATGTCTGCCGAGCGTTGCCCTTGACGGGGGACACCACCAACAAGTTGCGAGTCGCACGAGCGAGGGTCGCTCCATCAGGTGGCCGGGTTTTATGAATGAATCGCCTGCAACCTGTTCGAAGCGAACTCGAACCTGTTCGATCGAATGGCGCGACGATTTGACTTTGGCCGCTTCGGTTTTTTTTCAAAATCAGTTGCTAGAACTCGACGGTCCGCAACGGTTGAAATTGAAAAGCGCGGAAAACTCAATTGAAAAGTTATCCGCCACAAGCTGCTCAAATACAATTTTGAAGTGGAAACCAGAGAATCCCGCTTTCAGATTTCCTGCAACCAAGTGATAAGATAAACGAGAAAAGCGAGCGAAAAAGGGCAAATAAAGGCCAAAGTTAAACAAGTGAAGTTTTTCAATCCAAATAAATTACCGATCTAAGTGAATTTTTTGAGGAATATGTGTAATCTACAATTTTATTCTGCTATTCAATAAAAAATCTAAATGTGCATTTAATAAGTGAAATACTTTGAATCTTTACACTCGTCCTTGATAAGCAACGAAAAAGTCTATTAAAAATAATATTAAAGATTAGCAAGGCAAGTTTTTTGGCTCATTTTTGATGACCAGAAAAAACACAATTAAATTACCTGTTAATTAAAACAATCCATTAGTGATTTTATCTTACAGACTTTTTTTAATTTAGTATAATTATGTAAAAGAAATCACCCATATAAAACAATAAGCTTTTGTTTCGTGTTTGGATGTTAATGAACTTAATCCCTTATTTTTTAGACCAAGAAATATTTTTGATTATAGAAATGAAAACTCATTTTCAATACATTTTAATACAGTGCGCTTTGTTCTGGAGATAAGGGAAAGGCTTATTTTTTGTGAGAACGCTTACATAAATTTCAATTAAATTTTGCATCTGATCAAACGCCGAAATTACTCTTTTTATGCGTGTGTGCTCGCTGGCTTATCTGTGTGGTTAACCCAGGGCAATAATCAAAATGGCATCAAGTGCTCAAGAGCTCATGGAAGCTATGTGATGTTAGGCAAACAGTGAATTGTGCACACATCGGAGATACAGAGATATAATAAAGTACTCGAAGTAACCGACCAAACTCCGAGAGTTCTGACATCGCTGCCGAAAAATTAATGACATGTTAATATTTAAGCTGGCAAGACAAGTAGCCCGCGGAGTTTAGTCTTTCAGTTGTTCAGTCTCTAAGTCTTTCAGTGTATTTGCCGCGTATTTAAAGAAGCGGCCCAACTGTGCAAACACCGCAGCTTCGGCTTAGACAAAGCCCAAAGTGTCCAAATAAATGTGAAATGTGAATACAAACAAGAGCGCCAACTTGAATTCGAGTGTGGGCCAAGTTGATTGCAAATATCCCCGCCAGTGGAAGTAGTGTGCGTGTTCTTATCGTGGAAAACTTTTGGGACACTGTACCCCTAACGAGAATGCCTCTCGGAATGGAATTTCCCTTTAGAATCGACTCTGTATCGGGTGTGAGGAATCGTTATCCCCGCACTTTGCTGGGCAGTTTATGAACTCGCCAAGTAATTACAAAGTAACACCGTAAGAATTACAGAAAACTGCTCCAGGAATTAATCTAATCTGCGTAAATGGGCAAAGTTTTCGTAAAAACAACGAGGAAAAAATGAGCTGCAAAAGCAACTCAACTAAAATGCTCGCCATTCGCAGCAGCATTGTTTAAAGGACAAACTTTGAATAATAACCCAACAAGAAAATAGTACAATTAAAGTACTATATATCAACATTTCCTTTTGCCTCTGGCGAAATTCGATGCCAGGAACATGAAAAGCGGAAAGTTTATTTGATTCAGACTTGCAAAAAAAATGTAGCTGCCTGTCAATTTTGTATTAATTGGACACTTTTATTGTCCATTCCTGTTTTATTGGTTATTTTTTCCTTAACTTTTTGCGTGTGGAAGGAAATGCAAACATTTCATTTGAAAAACAAAATTGGTTTGTTGAGTTTAAAAAGCTTTTATGGAAGCACTTTTTGTAGGAAATCAATTAAATTTAAGCTTTTGTGTACCTCCACCAAAACCAGATGCACTTTTTTGTCAGATCGGCTCAAATTTCCATGGAAGCAATCGTCTAGACTGTTTGGACAGGGATTACTTTTTTTTTTTTTTGGGGTCGTAGAAGGCTTTCATTGCAGAAATGCAAATCAATCAAAAGGCGTGCAAACAATTCGCTAAAAAGTTTTCGCACAACTTCGCTCTGCTCATCTGTCGCCACCAGGGGATTATAATCCAGATCCCGGGAACATGGCACAGATGTGCCACTTTGGCTGCTTTTTCGGAACCCCAGTCGCTGCCCTCGGCTGCTGATCAATCAAATGCGCATTTGTGTATTAATCGCGTTGATTAAACGAGGCTGCCACGCCAGATGGCAGTGGAAGTTTCACTTTAAGATGCGGGCCGGGCCAATCAGATACAAATTGCCTCGGTGACACCGCGCGGCGCAGGTCATGAGCTATTAATCTGCCATAATCGAGTGCCCAGATTGCACACGGACAATTAGCGATGAAAGGCCGCTAACCATGTTTTCCAACAGCGCAGCGAACAGGTCCAATTAATATCATATCATTTGGTCCAATTGATTGCAATTGATCGGACTCTATTGGCGAAAACTGTTTTGCTTTATATTCAGGGACTCCATTAGAAAGTATGTATATTTTGGACACGCGTTTCGCTTAATTGGGTTTATTGCCTTCCCATTGGCGGGGAATCGCAATAACAAAAGGCGAACCGAGCGGGCAATTTAATTTATGTTCATAAATTAATTTGGAAAATGAAATTTTATGGAATGTTACTTTGAACCCACACTGCAGAACGGCAACATGGCCAAAGTCGAGTTCTAAAACGAAGGCGAAACTGAAAACATCGTTGTATCTATTAAAATCAAATTGCACTCTACTCACCGCAGCGAACTTTTCCGCGAAAGCAGCACTTAATCGCAGAAATCCAAGGCGAGTAATTGCCGGTCGGCAATTACAATTGCACAGGTCAGCAACGGCCACCATTATGAGATTGCGGCGTCATTGTAGTGCTGCAATATAAAGTCAACCAACTGGAATCCATAGAATTAACTTAAGTGTCTTCCACTCCAGAAGCAAGTAACTTGCTTTGAATTGTAGACTTATCAATGGGGCTATTGCTTCAGGGACAAGCAATGTCCCTTAATTTTATGCAAAGTATTTTCTGTAATTATGCTGAGGATATCTTAAAGGTAACAGTCTGAATTCCAATGCTCTCTTTGCAGCAATTTAAGCAGCCATTAGGATTCGTTTTAGTGTTCGAAGCTGAGATAAAAGCTTTTTAATGTCGAAGACAAATCAACATGGTTGCTTAAATGTCTGGTGAATAATTGACATTCCTAATGGATTTTAAAAAGGATTTTTAACCAATTTCTGCTACCGATCAGTCTGCCACTCCGAATCGTTTATTGAATTGCACCTAGGCAATAAATGTTTTTATTAAAGGCAATTAAGTAAACAAGACAGCTGAGTGAAAGACTTTGACAGCGGATGGGAAAAATGTTTTTAATTTGAAAACAAACTGCGTTCTTTAAAGCATCCTCTGTATACTTTAATGTTTTCATGGTAAACGCAGATAAGTTGAATTTAATCTTTCCAGCATTAAAAATATGTTCTGCGAAAAGTTGGAAATAATGCGTTTTTAATTCGATTCCAGGTTGCCTGTTTATGCCACAATTAATTTATATAGAATTCAGGAGCTTATTGCTGCAGACAGCTTTAAGCAGCTTTAAAAAATGAGGAAAATAGGAGACACCACTTGCTTTCCATAATGAATTTAAAATATTTATGTAAGCTAACTAAATGTTTTTTCTTTTTCTCTCTGCCTGCAGATTAAACCATTTTACGCTGTCTATATTTCATAATGGCGGTGAAGGATGAATGGAAATTAAATGTCACCCGCTGAACAAGAAAATCAACATGCAAAAGTTTCACTGTCTGAATGGAAGCACAGAACCCCAGACCACCGTCCAAACCCAGTGAATCAGCTAATTAAATAGAGATTCGGACCGCAATGGAGACCGAGTGGGGTCTGGATGACCCCTCCACCTCCTTCGGCCGCCTGCCCGCCTCCGTTCCCGACTCACCGATGGAATTGGAGACAACGGACAACGAGGTGGCCGGCAATTGGTCAAGTGCGGCCAACTTAACCCGACTCGTGGTGGCTGCCGTTCCGGATATTGCCAACTTCACGCTCAACATGCTCGACTTGAGTGTGGGCGTGGCCACCGAAGTGTCCAATCTGAGTGTGAGCACCACGCCCCTGCCCGCCTACGCGATCGCCAACAGCTCCTCGCTGGCGCACACCAACAGCCGCCACGAATCCCCACCGATTGCCGAGCAGGTGCCCGAGCACGTGATGGACCACGCCCCCCAGCTCTCCCGCTCCGGACTGCTCAAGGTCTATGTTTTGGCGGTGATGGCTCTGTTCTCGCTGCTGGGCAACCTGCTGACCATCTGGAACATCTACAAGACCCGCATCTCGAGACGGAACTCACGGCACACGTGGAGCGCCATCTACTCGCTGATGTTCCATTTGTCCATTGCCGATGTTCTGGTCACCTGGTTCTGCATCATCGGGGAGGCCGCCTGGTGCTACACAGTCCAGTGGCTGGCCAACGAGCTCACCTGCAAGCTGGTGAAGCTCTTCCAGATGTTCAGCCTCTACCTGAGCACCTACGTTTTGGTCCTGATCGGCGTGGACCGGTGGATAGCGGTCAAGTACCCGATGAAGTCGCTCAACATGGCCAAGCGGTGCCATCGGCTGCTCGGCGGCACCTACATCCTCTCGCTGGTGCTCAGCTTGCCACAGGTGAGTCACCACTTAACTGGAATAAATAAATAGATATAGACAGATATAAATTAAATTAAAATATTTAAAAACATCTGCAAGTAATTAAACACAAATACCCTACAGAAAATGCTGTCTTCTTTCAGTGTCAAACAAAATTTAATGCATAAAAGCAAAGCAGGTGAAATCATACTTTAATTAATAAGATTTTTTAACGAATTTTACTTGGGTGCTGCAACCCATACCGTCTGCACTTAGTTTTTTTCCCAGAAATAACCGACCCCAGAGGGAGTTTCGCGGCAGGGAAATATTGTTCTTCGCTTGAATACTTCTTCCATCAAGTTGTTGTGCTAGGAAATTCCTAGTAGGAATAAATATTAAAAATTAAGGACCTTTTTTTTTTTTTTTGCTTAGCTCACTTAAATCTATATCTCCAAGAACATTTTTGCTTTAAAATGCAATTACTTCCGATCAGATTCAATTAACCTGGGCGCAGCTGATTTCTTTCCGAGAAAAAGGCAGTCGCAGGGAGGAATTTCGCGTGAAGGAATCCGAGAGATAAGTGCGGGAATGGCACGCTTATGAAAATAATCTGCAGTCGCTTTCCCAGGGCGTTCCATTACGCCGAGTTAAAGCCGGGGCTCAGCCGTCGAAGGCCCTCCTCCAATCCACTTTGCCCTCATGCTGATGAGGTTGGAGTAATGTGTAATATGTTTACTTTATAACACGTATACGCCCCGTGGCTGGGCGCAAATAGTCTTGAGTAGGCGCCAGAATGTGTGCAGACATTAAAAATGATTGCCTTTCGCACAATAAGTGTGCACTAAATGTGGCTTTAGGCCGCTGCCACGCCCACACACACGTGCCTTTTTTTCTGGTGTTGGGCGGATGGGACAGTCAGCCAATCGAATTCCGGGCGCCCGAACAACAAAGGGTTTTCCTTTCAGCAAGCGACAAAAAAAGGTCGAAACTCTGATCTGGCGGCAAGTGTCTGCCTGACGACAGACATTATTCATATTCCCCGATTCCCCGATTCATTGTGAACAGATAGGCCGGGTGATATATTCCTTTTTGCCTGCCAGCCGGCGGATAAGCCTGAATGGGACTGCATTAATGGGAATCCCTCGCTTTGTTCTAGAACTCGGCCTCAGCTTTCCGGCACATTGATTGTATAATATATGCCGTGTGTCCCCGCAACCCGATTTCATACTTGATTCGCTGTCCCTGATTTATGGCCTCGGGTGTTTTTCCTGCGCAGTCCGTTCATTTATCAGATTAACCGGAGTGCGATGCTCCTGACTGTTGCTCCTCGAGGAGCAACTTCTAGGAAATTCGACTTTAGGCGGTGTCTACAGCAGGTAATTAGACAGAATGGGCACTCAAAGTCTCCCAGGAGGCGGGAACTAATTTAGTTTGATTGAAAAGTGGCTGAAAACTTAGCTCTGCTCGTTTGATATTCAAATTGAGTTAAGCGTTGGCGGCTGGCCATAAAATCAAGTGGGCACAAAGGCTTGACCTCCGGCTTACAAATCACCCACCTTGGAGATCTTTAAATAGACAGGTACTTAGGCTTAGGAAAAGGGAAGAGAGACAGTTACAAGTTGTCCTTATTTTCCCACTCAACTTTTCCCGTGCAACTCCTACGTTTCCTCTTTTATTTTCTTCCGGCGTCGCGCTCAAATGTATGCTATAATTTTGCGCATTTAATTAGGAGAATTAACCACATTGACGCCATTTTTCGTGAGCCTGGTTTTCTTTTATCTGAATAATATATGGCGTGGAACAATAATTTCCGGAGCACTGCCAAATCCGAGGCGAGATTATGTTTGCCACGCTTCCCCCAATATGTGTATGTGTGTGTGTAAGTGTGTGTGTGTGAGTGTGGGTTTCCGGGTGTGAAAGCGAGTGCGTGCCAGCTCGTCAAAATGTCTGACTTGTTTAAATGCCACAGAAAATATCCTAATTACATTTTGATGTTTTTTTCTGAGCCCCACCTCCGCCTCAGCTGAATTTTTGGCAAATTTTGAAGAAGGTTGAGGTCAATTGAAGTTGACTTCTAGTCCCGACAAGCCATAATAAAAAGGACATAATGTAATGGTCTGCATTTTAAAAGAGACTCGAAGTTTGTTCAACTGTCAGTTGAGTCGTAAATATTTTATGAGCGGATTCCAATGTCCTTATGACATTGCAGAATTCATTTTTAGCTGCCCGATGCCAATATTGTTACATAATTAAAGGGCCACTGTCACCCAATTAAAAGAAACTTTGCAATCATTATGCCACTTTTTATGGTCCACTTTTCGCTTTCGAGATGAGAAACATGGAGAAACTTTCTTCATTTCGTTTTATTGAACATGCGACATAAAATTTATGCGGCTTACAGACGTGACGGCCAAAAAGGAGCGGCCAAAAGCGCCCAGCTCTTGGCCAAAAGTGAGGCAAGCATCGGAAACAATTTTCCGGACAACTTTGCCGTTGTCACACGTCCATGCACCAACCAGCACATGTTGGTAAGCAGCCACATCGAATCCAATATGAGACGCATCGCTGAGCTTGTTGGTTTCAAATAAAAAAGCGAAATGAAAATTCACTTCGACTGCCAATAAACAACAAATGTTTTCAACAGCAGCATTTATTCGACTCCTTCTCCCTCTGCCCGGAAAACATCTTTGTATGGGACAGCGCGTAGCGACTTTCCCGACACAATAAAGCCCAATGTGAACTCAAGTTGGCACAAAGAAAACACCCTGGCATAATAGACTCAGTCGCAAGTTCACAGGTCTCCAGGAGGTATTCTTGTTACCCTAATTCAATAAGCAACAAAAGTACCACATTCAAGAACAAGAAATTAGAATTTTCTCGGAATCAATATCAACTTTTGAATTGACTTATTCCAACACCTTGCATTTAAATTCCGCTTTTCAATTTGTTTATTCACATACATACTGCATGAGATATACCAAAAAAGAAAAATGAAATATATACATAGGTAATCATATAAAAATATAATATAAAATATTTATATTTTATGATAGTTTTTTTTATTTTGTTATATTTTTATTTAAACAGTGTCTTAATAGATTTTAGTGCTTTGAAATAATTTAATGAAATATGTATTTAAATAACTATACAACATTTAAAAATTAATTCACTGAAAAACATGAAATTCTCAATGTTTTTAAAGGCAATTATCCAGAAGGGCATACTGTTTAAAACCATTTTCAATTTACTTGCAGAATGCTTTTGTAAAAAGTTTCTGTGCAACTTGCAGCTTCTTCATAAATAATTCCCATGGCTTGCGGGGAAGTGCTGCAAAGTTCTGGGTTTCTTGGACTTTCTAGCTCTTAATGAAAACCAAACAGGAGAGTAACTGAAACAAATGAACAGTGGCAAAAGGTTGGTTGAATAAGTAGGTTCAACCGAGCTTGCAGTGTTTGAGTGTTCAAGAGAAGCAAATAAGTTGAACTAGTAAGTGCTTTTCACATCTGCTTTTCCTCGTGGCCCTGACCTATATCGATCTATATCCCCTGGTAACATTGAGCTGTACATCGCGCTCTGTTTTGACCGGGGCAATGGCTTGGAAGTTATAAATGTGCGAAATTAATAAAAACCAGCCATTTATACGTTTATCCGTTTCTCGTTAGTCCCGTGGCTTTTATGTAGTTTTACTACGCTGCTTACTTGTGCGTGCCAAGTTCCTCCATTCGGGTCAGCTGTTGACACAGCGGCTGACAGGAAACCCATAAAAAGTGCAAATAAAAAGACTTTTAGCGTATTAGTTATGCGCTGACACATCCATCCGCTGGGGAAACACCCGCTTTATCAGCTCTGGCCAGCCCCGAGGTTTTCCAATGGGATTTTCCCCGAAGATATTCTTCCCAGAATACTCCAAACAATGGATTAGGCTTTCGTTAACGGAATACAGTTCCCGAAAATGCTCCTTCAATTACGGGTATAATCAAAATAAAGAAGGCAACCAAATAGGCTTTCACTTAGGTCTGAACTGAAGTCCTTTTCCTGCCCAACGAGGAGCAGATCAAAGAGTCGCTTTGCGTTCTGCGTCAGCAATTTGTTACTATGGCTCGCATGTGGATTTCCATGTAAACAAGTCTGTGTTTACATTTCCTTTTTATTGCAAAAGGAATACGGAATATTTACCAAGTACCACTTTCAACGACATTTATGCGTTAATAGGTCAAATCGATTTGTGTTACTTTTTAAAGGTTTAAAGGTTTGGTGGGCATTTTCAAAGAAAGATTTGAATATAGTAAAATTAAATAGTTAGAAACTAAGATTGTACAATACTTACCCACAAATAATATTGACTTGTATTCATATGAGATCTAAAATCTTTTTGCAATTACAAGCTGACATTTAATTTCTGGTTTATTTATCGCTGCTCCCTTTGATGTTGATGGATGGCGCTGAAGTTCTTCATATTCCACGTCGCCCGGGGTCCTTTCGTGGAAGAGTTCTACCAGTGCGTAACCCACGGATTCTACACGGCCGACTGGCAGGAGCAGATGTACGCCACCTTCACACTCGTCTTCACCTTCCTACTGCCGCTGTGCATCCTGTTCGGCACCTACATGTCTACATTCCGCACCATTTCGAGTGAGTAACGTGTAATTGAAGTCAAGGTCACAGCTTAGAATTCCCTACACAACGGCAGGCAGCGAAAAGATGTTCCAGGGATCCAAGTTGGCCAACTATTCGACGGCCAAGTTGCCAACACAGACGAATCGCCAGCGGCTGATACACAAGGCCAAAATGAAGTCGCTTCGCATTTCGGTGGTGATCATCATCGCCTTCCTCATCTGCTGGACTCCCTACTACGTCATGATGATTATGTTCATGTTTCTCAATCCGGACAAAAGGGTGAGTCGCTTTCAAAAGGCTGCGCCTTCCGTTGGTTCGAAATTTCCGGCGGGCCGAATGACGTGCAGATAGCGATTCCTGGCATCCACTAAATCCGAACGCACATCAATCAGCAGTCGATTTGTCAGTTTATTTCGAGGTATTGGAATGCTGTGCCAGCAGAAGCCCTTTGTTGTTTCTGTCCCGTGTTTATGGCCCTGCGGGGACGTTGAAAAGTGAAGGAATCCGAGTAGGAGTACTCGGCTTAGTCGCAGATGCTAAATCCGTTGAGGGCCACAATCTTTTCCACGCTTTTCAACGGACCGGCGCACATAAAAATGATTTCTTATGCTCAATTTTTAATTAATCGTTACGGCACCCGACCGGCCGGTCGCAATTTCTCCTTAACTGCTACCCAAATTTGATGACTTGCCAGAGATTGCCCGTAAAAGCTTTTTTCGGAGGTAGAAGATTATGGCCGCTTGGCCAGAAAGGGAATTGCCGAGTACATGGCATCGGTTAGCCAGACCCTAGGAATCCTCTAGGGGCTTAGAGAAATAATTAATCAGGAAACGTTTTTTCCTGCGAAGGTATTTGTCATTACAGATTATTCTCCTTTTTTTGCACTATTTATTAAGGTTTTTCGTAGAAAAAGAAAAGGTGTGGAAATATCATTTATATTTCTTGTGCAAATAATTAATTACAAATTAAAGTATAATTATTAAGAATTTTACTTAATTAAAATTCCATTTATTTTGGGTTCAAATAAGTCTGTTTGTTAAATGTTCCAATTAAAAATGTAATGTAATCAACATGCACATTTTGGTTAGTAATTCTGGATAACTGACTTTTGACCTTTAAATATTTTCAACAAATGCAAATAAAAGGGGAACTTATTTACGTGCACTTTCCTGGAAATCCCCAACCTCTTTCTGTTTACTTATTCCGCTTGTGAAGAGTGCTAAAATTAAAAGGAATTAGTCCAGAAAGGATCTGTTAAAGCTGCTCGGTTAAAAACACCTTCAGCTGAGGGTATCCAGAGGCAACAAAGACTCAAGCGAACCGCAAAACGCCCACAAACTGGCCGCTCAAACAAAAACAGCACCACAAAAGGGTCTGAATGAGGAAATTAATTTGAATTTTCCGCATTGCTTGCAGCTGGGCGACGATCTGCAGGACGCCATCTTCTTCTTTGGGATGTCGAACAGCCTGGTCAACCCGCTCATCTACGGAGCCTTCCACCTGTGTCCCGGAAAGGGAAGCAAGTCGAGCGGCGGAGGCGGCAACAACAACGCCTACAGCCTGAATAGGTGAGTGGTCAAGCCGCACATAAAAGCAACAAACGTTTAAAACAAATTACACTTTCAAATTGAAACTTTTTCGTATCAAAATAGTCATTGTTTGCCGAGACAATACACATCCACGTCGTTTAAACATTTTTTGCGTCCTTAAAATCGTTTATTTTAGGGGAACACATGAATAACTAAATATTTTCACAGCTGTTGAATGGGGGACCTTTAAATTATAGTTGCGTGTTTATTAAATATAAAAAACGATTATACAATATTCCGATACTACAAACTTTATTGTTTACTGATAAGCCAATAATTAAACCATAATATTTTGAGGTGTTTTTACAGCACCTACCATGGACTTACTTATTTTTTGGTGAAATATAATACTTCAAAGTGTGATTAATTATTTTAAATAAGCTCTGACATTAGTAAAACAATTTTAAAGCTGTAAATAGGAAAAAAAAACACAATAAAATGCCATTAAAAATGAACAATTTAAAAATGATGATTAGACTTTTATAAAAACTTCACACCTTCAAACCTTTTTGAAAATTAGTTTGTTTAAATTTCGTAAAGCAGTTTATAGTTATTATTTTGCACTATTTAATTATTTGTTACGTAATTTCATGTAGAGATTTTGCAAACTGTTTGGGTTGCTATGATTTCGCACACGCATATGATTACTTTGATACCACAAAAAAGTACACAAAAACTGATTGGCAATAAACTGATAAATTCTTTTCCGTCTGGTTTTATCACCTTCACGCATCGTCCATTCCCCCGCCCACTTGCCATCCTTTCCAGGGGCGACTCGCAGCGCACTCCCTCCATGCTGACGGCGGTGACGCAAGTGGACGGCACAGGTGGCAGTTCCCGCCAGATGCGGGCCTTCCGCCAGCAGAGCTACTACCGCAGCTCCAGCAACGGAACGGGTGGCTCCGCCATCGGAGGCGGTGGCGCTTTCAAAGAGCAGGTGGGCCTCCTGCACGTGGGTCCCGGAACAGGTCCTTCCGGTGGCTCCGTGTCCAGCAGTGCGACACCACAGCTGCTGAGGAAGGGATCCGCCCTACTGGCCCGGCATCCCAGCTGCCTGAGGGAGCAGGAGCACCAGCAGCGACTCCTGCTGCAGGACAAGCCCACCACGCTGGTCCTCAGCTACGACAGCCAGAGGGGCGGCGTGGGGGTGGGCGTGGCCAGCGGGCTGTTGGACAACAACGAGCGGGTGTCGAGCGTGTGAGAGCAGCTGGCGATGGCGGCGGCGGCGTTGGCGACAACGGATGCACCGGCTTACGTGGCGGATGCACCGGACATTACAGCGGATGTGGCGACGGAGGACGCCTGCTCCTGCTGCCATTGCCTGAGCAGGGAGCTGGTGCGACGGCAGCTAGAACTCCAAGAGCTTCCAGTGCAGTGAGGCGACTGCCAGCGGATTTGATTCTCTCCTTGGGAGGAGGAGAAGGATATTGTGGAGGCGTCGATGATCAGATCACCGGGGCAACACGTGCAACTTGTGCTTAGATAATGCTAATCGAGAGTTAAGTCTTCAAACACAATGGGTGTACTTAGGAGTAGATTTTAGACTAGATTTTAGCAATAGTTCGTATGGAAAAGTTGCCGGGCATTGGGAGAAACTCATGATCAGATAAACTTTAGTTTCTTCTTTTTCTTATTTTTGGTTGCTTCTTAAATCAAAAACATTTTTCATAATTTTGTTTATTGAAATAAAACATGTTCACTTTGATTAAGATAGTCTTATATATATTTTTACTAATGTTAAATACACTATCTTGAGAAGTGTAAGTAATACGCAGTCAATACTATACAATACTATAACTAAGTCTATCCAACTAACTAGCCTGTAGGTAATTAAGCACACATTAAAATTCCGCTGTCAAATCAGGTTGTGAAATTAAATATAACACTATGAATGCCAGATTCTTAATCCCTCGCATGTTTTCCATTTTAATCTCCTAGCCTACAACACAAACAATTAACATCAAAGTGCAATCAAAGGCAGTTCAAATGCTATTTCAGATTAAATGATTGTTTAATTGGATAACAAATTTATGACTAAATATGAGTTTCTCTTAATAGCAGGGCAACATTGTGAAGTTAATTAAAAGCAAATATCAGTTTTCCATTTTGTTTTTCTTAGTACACAACCCAAAAATCAATTGTCTAAATGTGTGAAAAATAAACAGCCAAAAACAGGGTAAACAAAACAATTGTACATACTTTAATTAATGAATTTGTGAAGAAATTGTGGCTACCTCATCTTTTCAAACAATACCTAAAATAGTGTTAAAATCACTGTACAAAGTTTAAACAAAAATGAGTTCTCGTTAAAAAAAAAAAATACATTAAGACCTAAAACTTTAAGATTCCTTGTTCTTTTACACACATAATTTAAGAAACTTAACAACTAATCCTAACTCATGTTCATATTTTATAGTTTCTTATGTTAGTTTGGTTTATTTTAGTTTTTAATCCTTCGAGTTCACTTCACTTAGAATCGTATTTCTCGTTTGTAAACGGCACTCTCCCAAAGGAATCCATAATTTACGACCAACTGGAAATACCAACTTGCAGATGAAGACGGAGGGACTCAAAACGAATTACAAATAACACCACAATTCAATTTGGTCGAAAAGTCCCTCGAGTCGAACGGATGCTCCTGGCGATTCCGGAGGATGAAGCATACGCACATGTGTCATTAAAGGATTCCACTGCATTATGCGAATCCTCCGGCGGAATGGTTGGATTTCCACAATGCCGCATGTTTTGCGCCCATCTATCCCGTCATCCCGTTTGCATATTCATGTGCTCCGCACTTCGGTGCGTACTTATGTATAAATAATCTGTGTCAAATTTGTATAGTTTATTTTTTAATAAAACCCAAACGATCCTTGCGAAGCTTTACGAGCCAACTTTTACGCGCCACGCACAGCTCAACACGTTGATGAACTAGCTGGCTGTTTCGCCATAAATCCGGCGGGGCTCACGTCCACCCCGAGCACGGGTATATTGCGGAATTTTACGGCCAGCACAGGCGGAGGTCGCCCAGCACCCATGGCCCATCGCGATAGGGCAAAGCCGGGGACACTCGCCCTTTCCAAAACACCCATTCAGAAATAAGAACCCATTCCACTAGAAAAGTTTGTGGCCCAAATGCAAAACAATTTCTGCGAGCAGACGAACAATGCGCCCGAAAATGCGCCTAGAAGACTAAGTTTAGAATTTTGAGGCCGTGCCGGAAACAGGAACCCAATTACCACGAATAATGAAAGATGGACTCCGTTGCGGTGGTTTCGATGTCCTCCCCACCTAAAAACCTCCCCCTTAATTATGCGCAGGCAGACGAACTCCGAGTTTACCACACTGATCAAAAAATCTTTTGAGCCTTGATAATGTCAGGATAACAAGTTTCACAGAGATTTGCCCAAGATTATCTAGATTTTAAATAAAATTTAATTCCATTGAGTCATTTTGTTTTTGCTTCAATTTAAAATTCTACTAAAAACGAGGAGTAGCGCGTTAAATATTTTTTCTCGCTGTAAACCTTCAACTTTTGATTGCTTGATTTTCCGTAAGGTTCCGCTGACCAACTGGCAAAGTTTAGAGCGCGAGTCGGTGGCCATTCCGAAATGTAAATGCCGGGCAAAAGTGTTCCACGAGTGCGTATTTCATTTTAAGTACGCATTCCAGCCAACAAAGCGATTCGATGGCGGACCGACCGGGCGGCACTTAACGAGCGGGTCGAGGTCCAGAAATTAAAAGCATTCCGCCAGGCTCCTCCGTTTTATTGGGGATAAAAGGTTGAATTCGAGGGCCGAGCAATAATAGCAATCGTAAAGCGGGCTGCGAGTACATACGCTCGTATATATAGCCTCCCACTTCGGAGGCCATGTAAGTATCTATTCGGTGATGTGTAGACAAGAAACAAGACATCAGGATGTCGTTACAGCAATTATACAAATTTATGGACCATTATCAACATGACGCAAACTTGGCCTACATTCCACATGCTCCGTTCAAGCGTGGAGCGATAAAAAAAGAGAGCGGGAACACACATAAAAGAAGGCTCAAACCCCGAAAACCTCAAGACTGACTCATCAAAAACTGATGGACCGTAAATAAGGCGGCACTTTCTTACGGCGATTCCTCTTATTGGTTTTTGCTTTTAACAGAATTTCACTTAGTTTGTAGGGCAGATCTAGGTCACTATTTTTAGATCCTGGGTAGTTCCTTGGATGGGATTCTATCTCGTGCTCACAACAGCCTCTTTTCGAGCCGCATCCTGCAGTAATTGGGTGTCCACCTCGTCGCCAGGAAGTTGCACATAGCGAACCACGGAGCCTCTGATAAAACAGTTCTTAACGCTCAACATATGCGGGTATTTATCCGGATCCGTGACACTGATGTCCGTCAGCTTGATGTTCAGATACTGGTCCACCGAATGCAGGGTGCCACATATACTATATAAAGCAAATATATTTAGAGATAAGTCTCATTTTGCCGGCAAAGTAAACGTTGCTCACCTAAGGTCGTTCTTGAGTTCGACGACCACTTCTTTGCCCACCAGCGACTTGAAGAACGAGTAAAAGAGCTACGGATTACAAAACAAACTTAAGTTAGTTATTACATTCTATAAAAACTGCAATTTCTTACCATTGTTATTGTTTATTGCAATTTCTGCAGAACGCGTTGTTTTCGATGTGTGGTTAGAGGTGTGACAACTCTGGCAAAATCGATAACAAACAAATTGCTATCGGGTGTAATGCTATCGGCATTCTATTTTTGACAGTATGGTAAGGCTTTGTGAGATGCCGTAGGTTGTATTTCATATCTGTTAGCTTTAGACAGGCAGCAAAAAAGCGGGAAATTCGATTTTGAATTTCAACTGAAAAAAAATATTGCCGTTAACGGTGATTTAATTATATAGCAATAAAATGTATAAATTTAATACCAATGAATGTTATGTTATGAATTATGTTTCTAGAATTATATGATTTTATTTATTTTGAGTGCAAATAAAATTATTTTAATATGAAGCAATATAAAACATACTGCATTATTTTCTAAACCATTTTTAAATGCATAGAAAAAACTTAAAGATTTTAAATCAACATTAAAATATACTAAGTCAAAATAAAAAGACTTGATATAAAATAAAAAAAAGATATATCAAAATTTCATAACCTTTCTTTAGCCCCATTTCTTTTATTAATGTAATACAATTTCCACAGCTCTGTGAAATCCCAAAGAAAAGTCAAAGATTTTGCAAGAATTCGGTTAAGATGTATATTTAGGGGAACAGATTAAATTGCACTTGCTAATACAATTATTGACTTTTAAATTACATTTAATAACAATTTTCTCGGGGGGCTAAAACTATTTACAAACATAGGGGGCACATATTGACCGATTAACCATTTCGGGTATTCTACATTCCTTTGCCTCTAGAGTCTAGACTAACAACAAAATTTGCTGTCCGCCTCTTTGCGCCGCGTTCAAATCGCCAAGAATCTTAAAATTTCAATTAGCTTAAAAAAATCACATTTGATGTATCTTGTATCTGGTTCTACAACTCCAACTTAATGCCGCCGCCTCAAGCGCCGAATGCGGAGGTGAAAACTACGCGCTACGTGTAAAGTAACAGCAAGGACCCGGTGTCCTTTCCACTCGGATTCTGCCACTCTAACGCTAATAAATTCGTCTCTATCCCTCGATCGCTTAATCGAGTGCTAGTGCCTAGTGCTCGGAGCTGAAGTACGAGTTCTGCATAAGATACAGCTTGTCGATGGGGTTTATCAGGCTGTTGTTCAGGTTGGCCAGCATGTCGTGGGGATTCGAGTGGGAGTGCGAGTGCGAATGCTGGTTGCCCGAGGAGCTGGTCGACTGCAGCTCCAGGTTGTTCAGCGACAGCGAGTCCGCATCGTCGTCCAGCGGGTCGAAGTTGCTGCCATCCAGCGAGAGGTCCGAGCTGCAGAAGCTGTCGTTCGAGTTAGCCGGATAGTCTGTAATACAAAAATTAATTAGTACTTGAAGATTGCAGTTAAACTAGAACTTTTCTACATCAAACGAATCTATAAATATCCAGTTAGTATATGATTACTTTTAAGATATAACAGATTTTTTTGAAATAAAAAGTAATCCAATAGTTTTTAACTTACCATCCGGTGAGAAGGGCAAGTTGGGATTCAGTGGCTGGCTTGCGAAAGTGTTGTCCATCGCGCCCAGATATCCCGAGCTGTCTCCGCCCAACTCCTGCTTGACGCACTTGTCGTCCTTATCGTTGGTGTCCTTGTCATCGTTGGCACTCGAGTTGCCCGTGCCACGCCCACTGCCAGATCCCCCGGAGCCGCCACTCTGCTTGGCCTTCCGCTGGATCTTCTTCATCTTGGCCCGCTGATTCTGGAACCACACCTGCACCACGCGAACCGAAAGTCCGGTGTCCTTGGCCAGGGCTTCTCGCACTTTGCGACAGGGCTTGGGTGACTGGTCGAAGGAGGCCTTGAACTGCTTGCGCTGCTGCGAGGTGAGGATGGTGCGGGGTCGCTTCGGGCCCCTCCTGCCATCGCGTGGCCTCAGCAGATCCTCCTCGTCCAGGCCAACGAACCCGCAATGCTGAGCGGCGGCGGCGGCCAGGAACATCTCCTTCTCGAGATCGTGGCGGTAGCAGAAGAGCTGGCCATCCCGCAGCAGGAACTGCTCACCCTTTTGCAGCGGCAACCGGCAGGCGTAGCACACAAAGCAGGGCAGGTGGAAGACGAAGTTCGGAATGGGTCGCATCACCAGCTCCTGCGGCAGGATCGCGTGGCAGCAGGAGGCGCACTTCACCCCGAACAGTCGGTCGTAGTCCATTTTGCAGTAGAGCTTCGAGTTGCGCACGTAGCAGGTGTGGTGCAGCTGCATCCCGCAGTAGCAGCAGGCCAGGCACTGCTCGTGCCAGTTGGCCTCGCCCACGTTCATCAGGAAGCGGTCGTGGATCTTCTGGCCGCAGCCCTCGCACAGCTCGAAGTTCTTCTCGCACTTGATGTGACCCACTTCTGGGGAGGAAATAAGGAGAGGGGGAAAAAGCAGCGTTAGTAAGTCGCACAATCGATTTAGCATAGCTTATGTACTTAGAGAAAAAGAGTGTGAAGCCCCAATTCAATAAAATAACATTTACTATGTTTAATCTGCATTTATCTGATTCAGTTGTAATGCTTGTTAGAGTAACAAAAACAATATTATTGAATTACAAATTTCACTTAATAATTAGAATGATGATAAAACAAAAACAATTTAACTAATAATAACTTCTTAAATTCTTAGCCAGGTAGAATGCAAATTATAATAATAATATTTTTAATAAGCTTTAATATGGTTCACGGATGAAAGTAATTTTTATCGTTTAAAAACACGATTTGTAAGTTCATTTCCCGCAGTGCTGCGTTCGTTATTCCCCTATTCCGGCAGTGATGGGCGTACGTGGCGTATACGTGCTGGCAGCACATGTCGCTGCGAAATTATCATGACATGTGCTGCCAATGGCGCAAGGACCGCGCTGACAATCGAATCGTGTGAAAATGCTTCAGCGTCTCCTTGTTTTTCCGTTCGCTGTTTAGCAGTTCGGGAAAAACAGAAAGAAACTCTTCGAGGGAAAAAATTATCTGTCGCCGTTCGGTAACAGCTTGTATTGAAAGCTTGTTGATGCGTAATTGAAACGTAAAGTTTCCTGTATTTCTTGTTATCATCGAACGAAATCGCCTCGATTATCTGTACATATTCCACCCACAATGACTCAATTGGTTTCGCTTACGCTACCGATTTAAAGCTGATGTTTAACTCCTAAACGGAGACCCTTAAAAAGTGCTAATCTTCTATTAAGGAGCTTCGGGATTTTAGCTCCCCTTTGCCAAAGTGGAACGCCTCTAATCCTCCGCCCGTAGACGCGCTCTTGAAACTGTAAACCAGTCATAAAAAGTAGTACCCGAAAACACAACAAAAGCTGCCTGCAGTAAACATAAAAAATATATGACGACCGCCACGAAAAATGTATGGAAGCATTTGAAAAATGAGCAGCGAGTTGGGGAAAAGCGAGGAAAGCGAGGAAAAGCGGGGGAAGACTGGGAGAGTGGAGTGTTATATTATATGGCTGTGGCTCAGTGGCAGAAAAATGTGCATGATTTATGGTTGGCACAATGGCGTCCCCACTCAGTTGCTATATCTATGCAGATGTGCGTGTGTTTCTCTGTGTGTGTGTGTGTGTATATATATAGTAAGGGGAATAGGGACAAAAATCGCTCTTTGTATGCTAAGCCAGTGCAGCGGATGGTTGACAATGTCCTCGACGCTTTTTTTGCACTCCCATCCTCCCATTGTGCAGTTTCCATATCCAATCGCATTGGCGATAAAGGTTTTTGCAGCTCAAAACAAAAAATCAAGCATGATTCATTCGATGAAAGCCCTAAAGGGTGCAGCGTTTCGAATTCTGGCCCTTTTTTCCGGAGCTTTGAGCATCGATATTGTGACGGGATTTCGTTTGTGTAATCTAATCGAAATTTATGGTATTTGGCTGCAGTTTTATGAATGCCTATCCTCGTTTTTTCGGAGTTTCTGTTTTGTTTCCAGTTATCAAAGGAAGCTTTATTGCGGGTGTGTGTATGGGTGTGTGTGTGTGTTTTAGGGATTTTCTAGTCTGGCTGGCTTTCATTGAAGCCTTGGCGAAACTTGTCCGAAAATCAACAAACAACAAGCGCAAACAGTTGAAACAAGTGCGGCACACTCATGTCAAATACATAGATTAAACAGCAGATAATTCCAAAATCAACTCGATGATAAACAGGAAAAATAAAAAATAAAACCAGCTAATAGTCGACAGCGTCGCAATGTCCTCGGCCTTATCGCCGATAAACTGGCTTATCATCTATCTGCTGAGCGCCCCTCGCTCGATTGTCGCACTATATAGTATGGTGCATTTATTGACACATTGACAGGCAGGCGGAGGTCTATGGAGATAAATTGGGGGACAGCGCCGAACTTCTGCCACTAATTCGGCTGCCAACTGGAGACCCGTCCACGTGCCACGCGGATTTTGGCAGCAACTCTTCGTTGACAGACAGCTCATAATGGGACAGCTTTAATTACGCCTGACAACTGCCTCTTTAAAACTGGATGGTTTTATCTTTGGGAAAGGTTAGGCAAAGTACGGATTTATTATTAGCTAACAACCGCTTTGTCTTTTGAAATATCTAATGGGAGTTAAAAAAAAGCCATTTTCAAAACAATATTTAATATTCTTGAAAAAAGAGTGTATTTAATGTGATGCATAAGTAAATATTTATAATGCTTGTTCGCAATATAAAATATTAATCTTTAAGGTAACAATGCGCTTATCTATCTTAAGTTAAACCTTCAGTTTGAATATTTTCAAATAATTTCAATGAGTAGTTAAAATATTTTTGTAAGTTCTATAGGGTTTGTTGAATGTTATATTAAACCAAGGGCTTATAAAGTACACTATTTTAGAACAAGTTCTTGAAATATGCAGGATTTTCACCCCAGTGTAGGTGGATCTCGACGGGAAAGTGACAGAGAGCTATGCGTTCGGCGCATACTTGCACCACACAAATGCACACCTACTGGAGAAGGCGGCCGCAGTTGGGAGAAGTTGGAGCCACCGCAGAAGCCAGATATGTATGCTGATACGCTCGGTGGAATACCTGACACTGAGTGTGCTCATTTCCGTGGTCTGCCCTCGGATACCCAGCCCACAAGGCCTTGCGCCCGTTCACCCGTTCGAAATTCCTCGACCTCTGGAAAGTGGGGCCACTGATAGTAGTTTAGCAGCAGTCGACAGGCAGCCAAGTGTTTGCGCAGGAAATGGGAAAATGGGAGTGTGGGGTTGGCGGAAACGGAAACTATTTGCTGCCATTTTGGCAATGGCAAATGGCAGAATGCGAGCATTAATAGAAATTTCATAGGCAAATCCAAAGTTTGCCGGCAAAAGGAGCAGTTATGGGTGAATGGTTGGTTGACTGAGTAGAGGATCCTAAAAAAGCCAAAAAACACAATCCACTTAGCCTCGGACGAGACTCGGTCTGGTCTGCACATATGCATCACACATTGTTTGCACACTTTGCATTTCGGAGGGAAATTCGCAAAAGTTTTCCCAGCAACACTTTCGTTGCAGCTCAGCTGAAAAGTGTTGCCTATTTTGAGGCTGTCGTACAAGTTGATGAGAGTGTGTGTATTCGTGTGTGTGCATGCCAACGCACATGTGTGTGTGTGAGTTTAAGGATGCGGCATGCCTTAATAGCCTTTTATTGGACGAGCCACGCCCTCTGGCCGGGCGGATGTCAGCCAGGTTCATTGTCAAAATTATTTTGTGGTCAACTTGCGTTCATACTTTTGGAAATACTTTCGCCCGACTTCCCACTTATCCACACATCCGCCCATTTAACTATATATCCCCAACATGTGTGCGACGTCACAGAATCATAATTTATAGCCTTTGTCAATAAACGTTTAAGCACCGAGTTTTGCATTCGCATTTGCGTGTTTTTATTTGCCAAACGCCAGAAACAAATTTAAATCAAAGCCAGATTAAATGGAAGTATTCCTCTGGCAATTTAATTCGCAAAGTAGCTCTGACTCTTTGATAGCGCACAACCCGGATTTTTAATTAGTCCCTTAATCAAACAGAATATTAGGTAAATATTGTTAAAATTTATAATGAACACTACTTTATGTGAATTAAAAACCGCAACAAACGAAGCGTAAGAACTCTAAACAAAATCGTGAGAAATAAGTGTAAGAATTTAATGTAATATCAGATCTGAGATTTAATAGTTTTAAAGTGTTAACTAATATTAAAAGTAATTTTATGAAGCTTCGAAATAAATATTTGTTACATTTTTAATTTGGCTTTATTATTTGATTTTAAGAAAATATAAAAGGCTAATAATGGCTTATGCACAAAATAATAATTTGGGAGTGAAATATTAAATGTATTCGCTAGTATCTTTGACTGCAAAAATGTAAGTCTTCTTTCTTTCTTTAACTTCGAGTTTTCTTGTTTAAAATTTCGTTCAAAGGATTTAAAATATAAAACAATCACAAATCTGATGCGCAATGCAAATTAAGCGATTCAAAAATTAAAGTAACCACCCCGAAATAAAGTTTATCGGTGGCAAAAAATCAAGAAATATATTTTCCCCCAAAAGGAAAATTCCTTCGGCCCGGAAAACCCAAGGAAATCGCACGCAAACTACCAACACCGCCAGGTGTGGGCGGTCGTACACAATCTGGAGCCCCGTTCTTCGGCCAACTTGGAGCCACGGAGCTCCCGATTCCGGTTGCGACTGCGACTGCGATTCGGAGCCGCAGGCCGGGCACACGCAACTATGCCAAAAACGAAAAGCGTGAAAACCCCAGAAACGGAACGAGCCGGCAAAAATGCCTCGACTGCCGGTGCAAAATACTTTTGGAACATACCTGTGCGTCCACTACAATCGGCAGACAATTTGGATGCCGCTGCTGCCGAGGCCGTTGCTGCAGCAGAAGCGGCAGCAGCAGCAGCAGAAGCAGCAGTTCCTCCACTTCCGCTTCCCCCATTGCCATTTCCGTTTCCTGTTGCCGCGGGGGCCGATGTTGCTGTCGTCGCAGCGGCAGCAGCAATGGCAGCAGCAACTGCTCCGCCTAATTGCGAGGTGGCAACTGAGGTTGCTGCCGCCGATGGAGCTGCCACAGCAGCGGCAGCAGCAGCAACAGCAGCAGCTGTTAATGTGTTGCAGGCGGAGTTGAGGTTGTTGTTGCTGCTGCCATTATTATTATTGTTGTTGCTGTTGTTGTTGTTGCTGTTGCTGTTGAGGGGGCTGTGTCCTGTGGGCGTGGGGCAGCTGTTAATTGGCACTGGCGTGGTCGAGGCTGCGTGTTGCTGCTGGTGTTGCTGATGTTGCTGGTGGGGGTGTTGCTGCTGATGCTGTTGCTGCTGCCCCGTTAATGAAGCCGTTGTTGTGGGACTGTTGTTGCCGGAAATGCTGTTGTTGTTATTGTTATTGCTGAGGTGCAGGGAATTACTGCCGTTGGCTGTCATGCTGCCGGGATTGGGATTGTCCAGGAAGCGTGCCCCGCCATGATTCTGTTGCAGCGAGTACAAGCTGCCACCGACTGGATTCAGATTCGTGGGCATTGGGTAAAACTCCAGCATCTTATACAAGTTACCACGAGCACACACTACTTAGTATTCAGTTTCGAGTCTCCAAAAGCCAACATGCAACACGGCACACACTTAGAAAAACTCCCCGTCACACACTCGCGAATTCGAGTCTTTGTTTAATTTTACTTCGTATATTCACTGTTCGCTTTGGGTTCGAGTTGAAGTTTATGTTTCCGTTTTCGAGGAGCGAGGACAACCAGCCGCGTTCGCTGTCAGTTGGCGTGTGATCGGACAATCAGCGAAATCAAAGCATTTCACTTTGCCCAGCCGAGAAAATCCCAGCTGAAATGAGCTGAAATTTACCCCCGCGCAGTGCGCCTGCGCCTGTTTACAAAAGCAACTGAGGCAACGGAGCAGCAGAGCAACAACTGCGGCAACAACAACTACAGCAGCAACAACAACAATAGCATTTGTGCCCGCGGCAACACAGCAACGTTGGCGTTGTTGCACGTGACGCCAGGGGTTGTCCCCTTGGTGCAAGGGTTGCATCAACCCCCTCTCCTTTGGCAGTGCGCACGTCTCAAGTGATTATTAGCAGCGAGGGAAATTTCCGTGGAGAGGAAGTCCCTCGCGAATCGCAGGCCACACCTCAGCTTCGTTCTGATTGGTCGACCGCTTCCCCGGCGTCCATTTTTTTACATTGCGCATGTGCGCAGGGGAAGTGCGTTTTTTTTTTTTTTGCTGTTATTCCCTGATGTCTTGGCTTTAATTCAACACCAAGCGATGGCTTTTGGGCGGTTACAAGGGGGCGTGTTGCTGCTGGATGTTGCTGGTTGTTGCTGGTGTTGCAGTTGCTGCTGTTGCTGCTGGTGTTGGTGTTGCTGCTGTTGTTGTTGTTGCTGCTGCTGGGGCACAAAGACATACTTGCACTTGCACTCGCGGCAACTTTGGCGTGTTCGCCGCTTGACGGCGACAATTTCCTCGAGTTGTTGCTGCTGCTGTTGGTGCTTTGAGTGGCACGACTGGACCAGAATGCCAACAACAACAACAGAAACAACAAAATGAACACCTACAACAATAGCAACAGCAACATCAGCAGCAGCGGCAGAAAAAAACAACGGCCTTGTCTTCTTTTGTGCTTTTTTGCACTTGCATTTTACTTTTGCGGGTGCAAAAAGTTGGCGATAAACAAGCCGGGAAAGGGTGCTCCTCAATCCCTTGGCCAAGTAATTGAATTGGTTCATTTCAACAATAAATGTTAAAGAAGTGTAGAATTTTTATATAAAGAAAGGCTTTTACATTTTATTCCACCATTGCAAGCTAAGAAAAATTAATATAACAATTACCGAAAGTTTTAGGATAATTATCCATAGATTTTCTTAACTTATTTATGACCATGGTTAAACGGATTATACCTAATATATTAGTACTAAATAATTAAATTTCAGTGTTGTTTTAAAAATTTTAAACTATTGTTATAAATTATATTTCATATTTACATTAAATTCTATTTTATTTTATATTAATTAATTAGCGTTTGATGCTCTACACATAACTGCTTAAAAAATCACAATTTTTTCTGCCGTTAGATCTTTTAATATTAAATTCTTATCCTATCAAATATTAGTTTTCAACAAAATTCAGAGGGAAATTGATCAAAAACAGATCCTTTACCACTGTTACAAATTTAGTAAGCATCTAACCTTTTTAAGCAGTGGTTTTTACTTCATGCTTAGAATGTCACCCTGTATGGGCATCAAAAGCCAACCGACAACTGACAGGCAACCAGGCCGAAACCCCATTTCCGACGCCCCCAAAAAGGCCAAAGCCAACTATACGCCCACGCAAACACGCCCACACGCACACACACTTACACACTAACACACACACAAAGGCAAAAGGAAAGCGGAGCGGCAAGGAGAAAAGCGGAAGCTGGAAAGACAAACCAAACATGGTGCTGTGCACAAAAGTTTGGCGCTACTTCTGGAGTCGAAGCCGGATTTCTTGGCCCTCTTCCCTCGATTTTTGGTAACTTCATGTTGGTCCTCGGCTTAAGACTAGGCTTTGGCTCAGCAGGCTGCCAGCCGTGCAAGTTGTGGCCCAAAAGTTGGATATGTTTTCGCCGGCTTAGGATACCTGGGAGTTGGGAATTGGGAGTTGGGATCCCCGTTGCCAGTTGCCAGTTGGCCAAGAAGCCAAGTAGCCAAGTGGGAGAATTTTTGCGAGCTTGTTGGCATCGAGCGGCACTTGTACAAGGAATTGGCATAGCGTGCTTCTTTTTCGTCCTGTTTTTCGGGGCTTTTCCGCTGCTCTGGTTTGCTTCACCTCTACGGCGGATTGTTGTTGTTGTTGCCGGCAGTTTGTGCAACTTTGAAAACTTTATTTACCGATTTCGACTTCGGCACAAAGGCCACCGAAGCGGGAGCAGTGTGCGCACTGGCTCTGGAATTATAACAAAGCAGCGAAAAAGTATCTGCTGCACGAATTTCCCTCAATCTGAAGGGAATGCCTTCCGTTTCGCATCCACAAAACAAAGTCGGCGCCAAGTGTGCGCGGAATTTAAAGCAATTATTAGAAGTTTGGGAAGGCAGTTGGCGAGATCTGAATCCAAATCGGTGGCATCAACCGCTGCAAACAAAAAACCAAGTGCAGCAAATTGAAGTAATCTTAACATTGGAAAAATATTATATGATATCGATTATATTAAACAAAAGTTTTATTTTGGTAAATTGGTTAACTTTAAAATGCTTGTTAATTTGTTTCCTAAGAAACTGCATTGGGTTTCGTTTTTTAGGTCGTTTTTTAAAAAATTTTATGATGTTATAATGAAAAAAACTTCGGAAAACCTTCACTTCAAAGACCATAACATATCTAAATTATGTCCGATTTTTGATTGCTATACCTCAATATGATTATGATGATGACCTTTAAGAAACTGCATCATTGGTTTTATTTCGATATTTTGATCGGTTTTCTTGTCATTTTTATGAGGTACCTCCTTGCCAAGTGCCTGAAAATAAGCTTTTTCCAAAAATGTCCAAAATCCTGCACTTAAAAAATGACATTTTCCATGGTTTGATTTGTACTTATTACTTATGTTTATATGTTCAGCTTATTTTTTTTAAGTTGTAAATACTTTATACTTATTTTACTTCTATTAAAATTCCGTCAAACAATATGTCAAAGAGCAAATCCCTATCCACTGCATAACATTCACGGTTATTTCACGGCAACTTTTCCATCCAAAGTCCACCAACTGGCTGGCTTTATGGCGGCAATTGACCAGAATTCGGAGGCGTGTGTATAATTAAGCCTTTGCAGTAAAACCCATTGGACGGGGGGATCAGGGCGATAAGGCTAATGGCGAGGGGCATCGCTAGTATCCTGGCCACTGCTGTGGCGAAATTATGGTTTACTGGCCGCCATAAAGATAGCCGGGTACGAGTAGTCGACTCATATTTTCCGGCCATATCTGCAAGATAGCAACAGTGAAATGCAGCAAAGCGAAAATTCAATTAACCTTGACAACTGGCCAACTGGCGGGTGTTCGCAAACCGACAAACCCATCCACTAATCGCCGAAATGATGACAACATCATACACTCGATAAGTTCAGAGGGGAAATAGACAAAACCAAGAGCGGTAATAAAATCAAATCGACAATGGCAAAAAGTGGAAATTGTCATAAAACTCGTCGGCGAAAACAAGAACCGAAAAAAGGGTAGCAAATATAATGTTAGGGCACTGGAAACAAATTTAATAAAACATCATGATCCAGGGGAAAGAAAAAATAGAAAACAAATGGCAAAGGGTACGGATGGGTTGGCATTCAGATTCTGATTCGGGTTTGGGTTCAGTGCATCCATTGTGTCTATCCCGCTTCCCCTCTCTTCCCCCTTTGCCCTTTGTCAATGGACAACGAGTGAGTAATATTGAACAACCACAACAACAACAACAAGAGCACGCTCGGCAGCCTCAGGATAAATAGTTTTTGTATGGCCCTTTAATTACCATTTGAGCATGATAAGCGCTAAAGAGGCATGAAGACATTGCCATTGGAAAGTGGTAAGCGGTAAGTGGTAAGTAGTAAGTGGCAAGGGCGGTAAGAAAGAAGGTTCCTTGCTGTAGAAGAAACCGCACAAGACTGCTTGAAAATATGCCCCAGGACCTCGGGCCAGGACCACCATCCTGCAGCAGGGATAGGGGTCATTAGAAGGAAACATTTACCCAAGAACGAACCCAAACCCAACGACTCTCGACTGTTGGCGGCCAGTCAAGGAGAAATTGCCCAGATGCGGCGGGTGGTGTCATTGTTTGTTTTGGCAATAGTAGGCAGTCGGCTCGAGACTCTATATATAGTGTATATAGGCACCCAGCCACAAGAAGGACATCACTGCAGCTGCTCAAGGAGACACTGGAAAATCTCCGCAAACTGTCAACGCCACACGCGCCTACTACACAGGGGGAAAATCTCACAAATCTTTCGGTAGGTTCTAATTTTACTAGACATCAGTTACAGATTTTAAAAGATTTTGAATAACATTTTTAATGAATACCCAATTCAACAGATTGCAAAATAAATATATAATGCATTTTAAAGACAATGTTTTGTCAAAGAAAATATTTAAATATAAATCCTTCATTTGTATTCATTAATATTTGAGTTTTTCTTGTTCGTTTAAATTTATCTAATCTCTGTTAAATTTTTGTTTTTCAATTACTTTTACAAAACAAAAATTTACGATATAAAAACAAATATAAAAACCTTTTAGGGATTTTAAATTTATGATATAATATTTTTATATTTAATTTGCGGAAGAAAAAATCTTTGCCGTGTGTGCCTTCTCGTTTTCTCCCCCACCGAAAACGAAGTGTGTAAACAATGGGTATGATATGTTGCACTGCACCCGCTATGAGGAATGAGTGCAGAGAGCACTAAGAGGGAGGGAAGAGGCACGCAGCAGGATCGACCCTGAAGTGGGCTAATTTGACGGTGCCCCGCGTGGTGAATGCAACCCCAACAATGGGTTGCTTGTCTAGTGTCCAAGCCGGAGGAAAAGTGTTAAAGGATTTATGCGCGTAATTTTGCAGATGTTTGGATTTCGCTCTCAACTCGATCCTACTTGAATGCACCGAAAGAAAAAAGAGAAAAAAATACAATTCATTACTTATATCAGAATGATCAAAGAAAACTAGATTTTGTGTAACTTGAGTTTTTTATGTTTTAACTAAAATAAAATAAATAAAATTGTAATAAATATGTGAATATAAAATATGTTAATTTGCATTTTTCAAGATAAAAACGATTCCTAGTTATATTTTTTTGAATACTGGAAACTAACATTTCTCCCAGTGCACCTGAACCCAATAATTTTACTGCCTGGTGTGCCGATCTGTGTCAACAGCCTCAACCCATCGTGTCCATCTCCGACCTCTAAACTCCGGCTCCCAGTTGTGCTCGGATTCCAGTGGCAGGCAGGCTTTGACAGACATGTTGTCTCGCCTCAATCATAACCAGGACATGTAGGACATGGAGGACTTGGAGGACCTGAAGGACACGCAGGACGGGCATTTTCCAGCCGGGAGCGAGTCCAAAAACGGACCCCAGACGAATAAGTCGAGACTCGAGTGGAGAATGGGAATGTGAAGTGGCGCAGCATGTGCTCAATTTAGTTTTGAATATCGTCTGTCTTTTCGGGTAATATTCCCTGTTTGTTCAATGTCAATTTTAGTGCTGTTTGTTATTGCCCCACATCCCGGACTTTTTTAAGTTCGAATTCGAATCTGAATCCCCACAATCAAATTTGAATGGCCACGTTGACTCCCACTGATTCTCTGTTTATTATTGGCCATTGCGGTTTATTTGTCTTTGGATTTTGGTCACAGGCTTTGTTTATAATCGGGAATCAAAGGAGTTCAGAGCGCTGCACTTCGGACAAGTTGTTTATACTAAGACCTAACTCGGTTTTAATGAGGCTGGGAATGAATGAGTCAAGCGCTCGAATCACATTCAATCTGCATTTGTGCATTCCCTTCGAAAAAACAAACAGTTGCTGGATGGTGTGAAATTTTTGAGTTCTGTGAACTGCAATCTGTGGTCAAAGGAATCGTTTCGGAATCCCCGATTCCCTTCACTTTTCCAAAAATATTTAAGCGCCTGTGGGCAATCGCCCTTCGCCGTTTGCCAAACTCCCCGAACTCTCTGTCAAAATGAAAATGATACTTTGAAGTTTTGGACGACGACAAACACCAAAGACAAATACAAATATTGGCAATACGCTAAAGCCAAAATCAAATAGAACCCCCCCAGTTGGCCAAACCGAAACCAATATTCATTTGGCGTGCGCTGGAGCGGCAATAAATTGCTCAGCTGCCAGTGACTGGCTACGCCGGAGATTTCCCAGATTTGGGGGCTGCCAAAGGTCAGGGGTTGGGGCTTCAGTTGGGGGAGGAGGAGGGGGAGTGGCTATGGGGCAATGCCAGGGCGTATACGCGATTCATACGCGTGTTTAGAGCCGTCCGGCATAAGCCATAAAACTTATATTTCCAAATGGCCAACGTCAAAAGCCATCGAGTACTGTGATTCGTAATTAAAAATATTTTAGTGCTTACTTCTATTTCACAAATAAAGTTTTATATATTTTCATGTAATCGTTAGAGAATTAAACATTTGTTTTGAACATTAAATAAATTTAAAATATTGTTTAAAATGTCAACTTTAGGTTGTTCTTTAGACAAACAAATTCTTAACTTGTGAAATCAATTGTATATATAATATGTAATACCAAACAAAACTAAAACTTATTTAAATACTAAATACATATAACTTATGTATAAATTTTAAATGTATTTTTAAGATATTTAAAAGATATATGGCGATGCTTCTATTTAAATTTAAAATCAACAAATCGTTTGGACTTTAAGATTTTAAAATGTTTGGAAAAGATTTGTGGGGCATTCCACTGCCCTACATTGTTGTAAAAACAAAATTTAATTCCTATCTATTTCTTTTTTTTATACATACAACGCTCTCTTAAACCCTTTAATATTTATTACTAAAAAAATATGAAAAATATTGCTGCTTTAGGGAACACTGTGCCACGCAGTATCGATGGCCCCGCAAATTGTTTGCGTGCTGCTTCTGCTTGACTATTTTTCATTTTGCTAGTCGCCAATCCAGCCGCGATGCTCCGCCCCTCCCCCTCAAAAACCACTCCACCACCGCCCGCCGGTGGGGCAGAATTTTCTTTTTGCTTGCCAGAACATTTTCCAATTTCATTTGCGTTGAGAACGCGGAATGTGAGCGCGAAGGGGCTTTGGGCGCATTCATCATTGGCAGGGCGCCATCATCAGTTCAGTTGCAGGCTAGGCTATCATCGCCATCATCGTCGCCGCTTTTCCCACACCCCTCCCCCTCCCCCTTCCCCCCAAATCCCCACTTCCCATTTCCCCCAGAGAACGAACAGGAGCAGCATCATCATCATGGCCAGCCAGTTGGCCGTTTGAAAAAGCAACATTTCAGCCATATTTTTCTTGCTTTCAATTTGGCGTATCGCGCTTTGGCCATTTTTCATACGGGCGCTTTGATGCGTAACCCGCCAAATGCCCCCCGGCCACCCACTTTATCTACCGCTCTTTGGAACTCCATCCTTGCCTTCCATTTTAGCCACTTTTTTTGGTTCTTGTTCGGTTCTGGCCAAAACGCAAACGCATAAAACGCGTCCTTTGAGCGATTTGAAGTCAAGTGTAAAAAGCGTTTATGCCAAAAAAGCGGAGAACAACAAAAGTGTTTTAACTTTAATTTGAAAAATATTTGAATTTTGCGCATTTCTTGGGTCAGTGGTCAGTCATTACATTTTCCCCCCGTCGATTGGTGTGAATTTTACTTATTAGCCATTGACAGCGGGAAAAGTTATCTGCGAATTGGTGGGAAAATCTACTTGGCAAATAGTTTATATCGCTTTGGCCTTAATGGCTCACACAAAACAGGGCAAATAGGCAAACAGGAGAGCTGTTACGGAAAGTTTCACAGCACTATCCTCCCCCAATAACTCCCCCTATTTAGTCCTTCAGTTCGGCAACTCCAATCAGCCGCACAATCTCTGATTGTTTGACTCGTTCTCAGCCCGAAAACGTTTCAATATTTACACAAATTGCCGTCGTCGAATGCGAATCCAGATCGCATCTGTGTCCGCCCAGCCGTTAACCGTACTTCATGGCCAATCTCCGATACTAAAAGTTGTCATTTCAATCTGTCCCCGAGATTCTGTGTGTGTGACTCGGCTCATGGGAACGATTTCGAGGTTTGTTTAGTGTGGATTCAATGAGGACGAGCAGAGGGGCAGAAACAAGGGCTGGGCTCTGAAAACAATCGTTATAACCCTGGGTGGCACGGGCTCTTCTGATGAAAGATAGTTCCTATCCGCGGGAAAACAAAACAATTTGATAGGCGGTGAAATGGATTAAGGATAATCCCAATTTAAGTCTGATTTTTGACTCTACGATTGAATGAGTGTTTTAGCAAAATAATACTGCGTTTTGTATTGAATTTATTGCTTTCATGCTCAAATTAAAAACAAAAATCGTTAAAGTAAGGAAATGTTATATCGTTTTATTTGAATAATGAAAAACTAAATAATTTATTTTTGCTTAAATAAAAGGAGTATTCATATCAAATACATAAATAATTTTTATAACAATCTTACTAAAAACAATTTGTTAAAATGTCTTTTGCATGTATTTGAACTGTCAATACCAAAGTATATTTTTTTGATAAATATAAATGTTTCTGCTTTTCGTCTACAAATTTATTTTCATAAACTATTGGTATTATTTGAAAAGCAGTACTGCTCGTTTTCTTTTAGCTTGAATTAATTTTTACCATTTCTAAATGCTAGCCAACCAATTTAGTGGCATTACCAGCCAAACCGTCTAGAGCGCTACAAACTTGGCCAATGGAGGGCCATCGTTTATAGGAACCAAACCAGCTTGAGGTCAGCATAAAATGCAGAAGCATAAAAATACTGACCAAGAGTGAATAAACAATAAAAAAAGAGGAAAAATACCAAACCAACGACGTCACTTTCGACAGTAGTTTTCCTCCGTTGGCCATGTAGCACTTGTTGTGGTTGTTGGAGTTGTTTTTATTATTCCCAGTTCAAAGGGAAGCAATGGCGAAATGGCCAGAAAAAATACGAATACATGGCCAACACACACACGCACACACTAACACACACACATACAGGCAGGCTCCATCTCATACATATTCCGTATACGTAGCCCGTTCGTTTAACTGTTGTTTTTATGCGCTGCAGACAAATATTTGCTTTCCGACAATAGTCATAAATACCAAAAGCTACATGCTCGGCATACTTAGAAATACTCTAGCACACACGCTCACTACTGGCTAACACACACACGAGCGCCTGGGGCGCAAATAGAAATCGAGGAAAGCAAATAGCGCACAGGATATGGTTTTTGGCAGCGCCAGGATACTGGATACTGGATACTGGATAGTGGCGAAAGGAGCAGGGCAAAAAATGCGATGCCAGCGAAAAATGCTAGCGACTCGATCCGAGTTGAGTGCCAACGGGTGAAGGGGAAAGGGGAGGGGGAGGGGTGGGGTGGTGATTGCACGGGAAGGGGGATCCAACAAAATGGCTGCGCAAAAAGGCGGCAGCAGTCGCCAAAAATATTAGAAGGAAAAAACGTCCGCCGGCCAAAAAGGCAGCGCAGCAATAGTGGCCACATACACACCCAAGCGAACACGTCGCTACATCTACAGAAACACAGTAATGGTCACGAGGACATGCCAAAATGTTTAGCGAAATGGCCACCAACAACCAACGGCAATATGAGAATAGCCAACTACAGTCAGGGTTTTCGGTAGAGCGAACTTAAGTCCAAATCCTTTTGGATAAGTCTTAATTTCAATAGAAATAAGTTACAAGCAATCATAGCAATATTTCAAATTCAATATTTTTATGTGTTCAAAATTGAAAATGTATCAAGTTTAAATCTATTATACACATTCAAAATAATTTCGAAAAGATATAAATTCTAATAGATTTTAAATTATTGTATTAGTTTCATTTTATTACATTTCTGGAATAAATCGTTGTTAATGTTTATAAATCCGTACACAATAATATCTCATATTTTATTGTTTTAATGTTGTTTTCCGTCCTTTTAGACAAGTCTGGAAACCAGTGGGCACTGTTTGCGCACCTTCCTTAAAACGATTTTAGCCAACTTTAGTATGTCCGCAAAGTTTTGACCCGCGAATTGGAAACAAGAATTGGGAAATTGGGCAAGAGCAAAGGCAGAAAGCTTATCCATGTGAAAAATCTGTGCCGCGTGTCCAAAGCACGCGCTCCTTGTTGCCGTTGTTGCCTTTAACATATTACACCTTTCTACTTCTGAGGCACCGTGGAATCGCCGAGTTAAGAAGTGAAGTGAAGTGAAGTGAGGAGCGGACTGGCTGGCCGGCAAACAAATAAACAAACAGTGCCCACGTGCCTCGACGGAGATTATCCGCGAATCGCAATCGCAACAGCAACAAACAAACAAACTACCCGCGGCGGAGGATTTCAATCTGGGATCTGCATCGAAGTCCCGCTCCTCCATTCCCATTCCCAATCCCTTTGTGAGGACCTGTTTGACTTGCGAGGACCACACCCCGAGAGCTCCGTTCGCTGGAACTTCCCTCTTTCGCTTTTCGCGATGCTAATCTCGGCGAAATGTTACAAAATGTTTAACAATTAAGTAGCGACACGCGCTGCCACGTTTCAAGTGTGTGTGCTCATGGGAGTTTTTTATTGCGAGGTATCGCTTACCGATATGAACTCAAATAAAGGCAGACACAGATACAGATACAGATAGAGATACAGATACAGATACCCGGCACTCGATGCTCGATTGAGCGGAGGGCTGCGACGATACTTGATGTCGATGCTGATCGCAGCGATAAAAAATGCAAAGAGCTAATCAAGAGTTCAAGTTGCGCGGGTCTAACATGTGTAGTCCTTGAGGTCCTTGAGGACAAGTGCCTTGTCATCGAGGTTGTGGGAAAAGGAAATGCGAGGGAACTGCGATGATACCATACAACAAATGAATAATTTATGGCTTGAGTTTGTATTCTATCATAAATTCTACTTTGGATATCCTAAGGACTTACAAAGAAATCAAATTATGCATATTTTTTGGTCAAAAACCTCCAGCTGCTAGATTTTTAAAATATCATCAAATATTTAATTTATTAAATTCTTGAAAAAAAAGTGGGGGACTACTTTTTTCTTCTTTTGAAGATAACTATTATTCAACATTTTCCCAGAAAAGTTTCCCATTACAGTAATTCATTTAATTCCTTAAAGATTGAGGTACTTATATTTAATTTTCTGGTTTGACAAAGTATCTTAACTTAGTTATTAAGCTCAAAAAAATAAATTTAAAAATGCCCCTTTTTGGTAAAGAACCATTTTCAAGATCCAGAAACTTATTAAGAAAAGGAAAACCCTGAAAAAAAAACCAGCCAAACTACTGGCGCAGCCGCAGGAGAAATAAGAAAAACAGGGACCGAAATGGAGTTTAAAAAAAGGATAAAGGATACGATGGCAGGATGGGCAAGGACGACAAGGAAACGATAAAAGACCAACGACAAGCGACAACAAAAACGAGAACGACGACGACAAAGTGCGGGAAGTTTGCACAAGGACATTGCATGCACACCACATGCATGCACACAAGGATATGAAGGTCCCCACTTACACACTGGCAAACACACACACACTCGCACTCACCCAGCGGGAAAACGATGTGGAAGATATGCTATTTTCCAGAGATTTCTTCATACAAGCGGAAGGGCAAAAACCTCCTTCACCCCTTACATTTTTGCCGTCTCTCCTTTCAAAATACACGGGGGTGACACACAAAAGGAAGGGGTAAAGGAGGTTTCTATGTAAAAATCCACAGGTTTCAGAAACCCACCCTTATTTAGCGGAGCGAAATTTTCAACTCCTACCCCTACGCCTGCTAAAAGAAGCAGGATTTCCAGTAGACTTAAAACCGAAAACCTACTTCTAAAAACCTACTTCTCACTTTCCCGCTGGGCACACTCACACTCATACAGTTGCATCCGCAGGCACACACCGATGCAAAAGCACTCGTTCAACCGCATGGCAGGCAAATGACACAAACAACAACCCGACGAAACGAAGTGTAACCAGTGAAAAAAATCAACATGGCTTCACTGCCAGAGCAGTTAAACGGCCATGGCTTTTTGCCTTTGTATGGGTGAGTATGCATGTGCATGTGTGTGTGTGTGTGTGTGTGTGTCTGGCAGGACAACCAATTGAGGCTCCACTTGTCATGCACGTACGGACATGAAAAGAAACACCCACACTGCCGGCCATCCCATGTCAATATGGCTGGTTACATTTCGGCGTTACAGAAGCCCAGGCTCCAGGATCCCGGATCCAGGACCTGGGAGCCACTCCTTTCCCACACTCCCTCCCCCCACATTTGGCGAACCCCTCCCAGTGTCCATTCGGCGGACGCTTCACTGCGTCCAATGACAAACCAAATATGTTTCGTGGTTTTTACGCTAGACTCGTTGCCGGCCATCAAAAGGAGTTTGGGTTCCACCCATCTACACAGGAACTCGAAGTCTATATAATCAGTTTATTGGTTGTTTCATGAAAGTTCGGAAAAATACCTAGAGCTTGAATATATTTAATGTATATTCTGTAACACTCTTAATAAGCCAATTAAAAAGGTAAAAGATATCCAATAGACTACTAAAATGTTACTGAATCCGGACAATTTATAATATGAAGGATGTATATCGTATGTATCGTTAGTAATTATTTGAATATAATTTATATTTAATTTTATAGGAATTATTTTATTAATGTAAGTTAAATCGTTAATTCGGGTTTTTATATCGGTCCCATGAGTTCTGTTAAGATTCCTTTTTTTTTTGGTACAATTTTTACTGTAATTGAACTGTTTAATAAATTTAGCTCAATTTTAGTAAGCACATGAATTTTCTCTCCGTGTTCGGACACGCACTCGAAATCAATCAGGCTCTGTGAGCAGGACATGTTCCATGGCAGCCCAGCCCATTGGCGTCATTCAGTCAATGTAAATGTAAATTTGCGCCTTTTTGTGACTCGCTGTGCGACTGTGGTGTACTTTGGACTCCGGACTCCGGACTCCGGACTTCGGACTTGGAACTCCGGACTACATACTGTGGACTTCGGGTCGGGAGTCGTGACTCCGACCGTGATGAAGTGCACGCATGACATCGGCAGCGGCAGTGGCTGCAAAGGAACTCGTAGCGTTGGCCATTGTTGACATTTCAACGATTGACCACCGACCGGCTGACAAGGACACACATATTTGCTCCTGCCACGGCCACCGCAAAAGCTCCGTGCCACATGCTGCATGCTGCGTGTGGGCCACGTTACCATTCATGGCCATTACGGCCACTGCAAGTGTTGCAAAGTTAATTACCAACTCGACTTCAGATTCGGATAGTGCCACAGTTACGGTTGCAATGGCAGGTTGTCAAAGGACACGCAAATTGCTGGCCATTCGTCAGCCTTTCAGGATATTGAAGCGGTACGCCTTTTCGAAGTCAACCGTTTGTGTGCTTAATGCTTTCTTGATCGAGTGTAAAAGAGGCTTGTATTAAAACTTGAAAAAAGGAGTATTGTGTTTTTTTTTTGGTTACCTCAAAGCACTCAAAATGCACCTTTTGCGAAAAAACTATTCTTAAATTTACAATCATCCAAACAAATTTATTAAATAATTATTTGGCTTAGAATGTGCTTCTTGAAATAGGTAAGTAGTTTATATGCATTTTGTTTAGAATTTAAAATAAATACTAATATATTTACAATTTAATACCATTTGTTTCCAATTGGACTCTCCAGAATTCGAACTTTATTTATCAAATTTCGTTTGAATCGATTCCTTTCGAAACTCAACAGAAAACTCTTCCCGAATGAAACCGCACTCATTATTGTCAGCTAAGGTTTATGTTTAGTTGTTGAACACGAAGCGAGTTCAACTTTACAAGCCACTTTTGGAAAGTCAAAGGGAAAACAACCCGGCGAACGGCACACGTTTCGAAATCCAACACTTATTAAAATTCATAGGAGAACCGGAACGCCTCGCCAAGGATACTCCTGGGCTCCTTTGAGGGACCCCAAAGCCCCCTCGAAGGAGGCAAACATAAACAAAGTAGTTGCCTCGGCTCGACGCAAGGTAAACATAAATAAGAGCAAACGGAAACTGAAAGCCGGAGCTCCGATTAAGTAAATACGAGGTGAGCAAAGGAGGCGCTTCAAAGGACTCGGGATGCGACGACATCTTAATGATGATGTCATGAATAAATTAGTCGGGATGTGACTGGGATGACTGGAAAACTACAATCTTGGCTAGAGCTAAATCATCTCCACGTGGCGGGGCGTTGCGTTAACGCAAAAAGGGGATTTATCCCACCGCAAGTTAATGACAAAAACGAAGTGAACCGCAAAAGGTGGCATTGCGGTTGCCAGAAAAGGCGTGGCAGGACCAAAGCTCAAAAAATATGTGGCACACACGTGTGAAAATCCCCAGCAAACTATTCCATACAACCCAACGAAGTCATTTAAATTAAGTTGCAAATTATGCAAATGCGGGAGTTCCTTTTCTTTCCATTTTGCACCCCCGATTCAAAAAAGTAAAAAAATGGGATCGTCCTGTTTGCAGGTGGCCACCGGTTTGACATCATCGATGCAGCCACGCCCCCTTCAACACCCCCAAGTTGCAGGGTCGAAAATTAATTAGTTGCGCCTATTTTGGCGATCAATCATTCAATTTTCTGCGCCATAAAATCTCGCCAGCAAAACAGAAAAGAAGTGAAACAACATTTTCCGCAAAACAAGGGCGCCACTTGTCCAACAAGCTGCTAGCTGCCCGCCTTACAGCTCCGTTCCGCACTGTCCCGCTGGAAAACAGCCTCGTCATTTATGCGGTTCGCTTTTTACGATGCGGGCTGCAACCACCCGAGGTCTCATTTTTGTTTTTGGCCAGGGGTTACGCCGGGTTTTCCCGGGTGGTTTGCAATGACGCTTACATCGAGGCAAAAATCGGGCTTGTCAGGCAACACAATCTGTCACCAGTCGCATTGTAATGAGCAAAAAGACGAACACGATGTGATATATGCCGTAACAAAAACAATCCTAAATTAATGCTCCAAATCTATCAGCAGAAGAATTGAAATTAGCAGAAAGCAATAGAAAGTCCGTGCAATATGCGGTAAAATTTTAAAAGTTAAAAATGTTTATAGTAAAATTTATAAAGGAGGCAATATGAAAGAATTGTTTAACCAATGTATCCATTAATATTAATAATAAGTTTATAAAATAATCAAATAGTAAGAAATGGCAATATCAGTTTTATTTCTGTGGAATTAAATCTGTCGGATATACTCAAAACCCTAACCACAATGTTTTGTTATTTATTCATTTATTGTACCCTTTACCCAGTTCATACTTCGTTATATACAAATTCAAACCTCACTAGGTCTTGATATTCCTAACAAAATGTAGCCCTTCGGTCGCAAATTGTTTTATATAGAATAATTCGAAATATTCGAGCCCGCAGTGAAATTAGCCAAATTAACACCTTGCTAAGTCTGGCCAGGCTTAACCCAGCAAATAATTGAAATATTTTTTGCTCTAATAAAAAGACCCAAAGCGGAGAAAGTTGCCAGGGAAAGAGATGAGCCAGCGTTGTGTGGCACATTTAAATGAATTCGCAGGCGAGTTAAGGGGTAAATGGAAAAGGGGAAAAGGGGGGAAATCCGATGTGGGTGCATGTAAAAAAAGTTGACCTTTTGTGCCTCCTTTTGTTCCCTCACTCAATTACGGCGGACACGCCGCGGGATTTCGCCCCGAAACCCGACCAATTTGGACCAACAGCAGTCTATTTGGGCAAATACTTCGGACCATTTAAACAATTTCCATTAACAAATATGCGCAAATTGCCCATCGGCGGTTTTACAAATAAATAGCACAAAAAAAATATTTGTCAAAAATGGGCAGGCCAAAAACCGAAATAAATGTTTAATCTTTTTCAACCGAAATGCATGAAATATTTGTACAAATTATTTTTATGCACTTCATTAAATATTTCAGCAATTTTGGGGCGCCCAAAAGCGCTTGGAGCATTGGGCAAAAGTTGAAGCAGCCTGGCGCACTTTAATCAACCGTAAAATGTTGACCTTTTTTGGCCCCGGCCCGCAACATGTTGTCGAAATTTCTGGAGCACCAAAATCCTTCCTTTGGGTGGTGCCACCATGTATGTGGTGTGGGCCAGGGATTCTCCTCGGGTGGCGCGTGTGGTGAGCCTAATGGACCGACGACCCGAGACTTGCACTAATAGTACGGCAATAGACAGAGTGGGTTCCCCGGATTGAGACAGCTTTCCCAGCAGCAGCATTTACATAATTTATGCCGCCACTGAAAAAGGAGTTCCAACTGGAGATGGATTCAAGGAGCGGAGCAAGCCATATCTCACTTTATGACATCCTCGACTCATAATTTCCACGTGGCGAGTGACTTTCAGGTTTAATGGCCAAAGCCATTTTAAATGAAAAACATTACAATAAGAAACACTAGTCCGTCACGGGGATTGTCATCTCTGATTGGAATACTTAAATATTTATTTATGCGCATATAAATGCAGAAGGCATTGGCGTTGAAATATATTCAATGGCCATTCGGTCGCACATGCATTATTTATGCATTTATACGTGCCACAAAATTCATAAACATTTGTTGTGCAAATTTCCCTGGTATGTTTCTCACGCCCTTGCCCACCCTCTGACCTTCCTGCCTCCCGCTCCACCCGGTGACCTCCTCATCTCTGGCGATTGCCAATAAATTCACATCAAAGGTCTTTATTTGTATTTGCTTAGCAGCGAGCCCCGAAAAGGATGCTCCCAGCTCAGACTCACAGCCAGCGGGTCGGCCTGTGCAAATATCATTTTCGTTTCAATTGAGCATCTCGGCTTAGGGCATTACTCCTCCCAGGATTCGCAGGACTCCGAGCGACACTCGCCGTCATCGGCTAATCCTGCTCCTGCTGCCTGGCAACTAGAAAATCATTTAGCAGCACATCCCACAAGGATGCCACTGCGAGCACATCCTCCACGATGCGACCGACCGGCACGTGGCTATTCAGCAAACCTGAAGGCGCAGTTCCACACTGACAAAAACTTTCCTTTTCTTTTGGGAAAATAATAGTTTTAATCATTTCCGAAACCTATGGAAATAAAGATGTAATACAAAGTGTGTAAACACTATGGTTTTAATCACATCCAACATAAAAATCAAACGATTTTGTAAACAGTTTATTACTTTAGTTTTCTATACATTTTTTGGGTTAATCCTGAACTGGCTTAAAAATATTTAAACTTATACATAAGATTATAAAGGTAAATTAATTTTATATAATGGATTTTGTATTACTAAAAGTGCAATAGCTAATAACAAAAGTATCTCTATTTTATCAAGTTAACTATTTAAAATGTAAAATTCATATAAATTTTAATGTGCATTTGCAAATTCTTTTTAATTAGTTAAAGGTAATTTAATTGTTCATTCCCTTACGATAATAATTACCTTATATAATTTAGCTAAAAATAAATTCCATTTCTGGATATTTTTAGCAAAAAATTAATTGCATTTATGGATATTTTTAGCATCCTTGTTTCAGTGTAGGGGTGACTATGGCCGTCCCGAAAATTGTCGAGCGCCTTGCATTGCAATGAACTCAACACTTGAGCCGCCGGGCTGACAAAGTAACTCTCGGCTTTGGTCGGATGACCGCCAATGGATTTTTAAATACCCAGCACACGCTCTCCTTGCTCCGGTGGGCGGCCAAAATTAAACGCTCTGCCGCCCTCGGCGAATTGATGCCCAAATAAATAACTCAATTGTTTTGTTGACATTTTATTTGACACGTGACTTTGACTGGTTAAACACACGACCTTCCCCTCCCCGTCTCCTTTCCCCGTTTTTAGCCCGGTTTGGTCCGGGCTTAATGCTTTGTTCTTTTTGCGGTTCATGTGGTCGCCATCGTCGTTACGCCGACGAAGCTGGCAGCAATTAATCTGGAAGGTGTCCATTAAGGCAGACACGCGCTCGCCGGCTGTGAAAACGGAACGTACAGGTAGGATTCGTGGGCGTGGACCAAGGGGTGGTGCTGTGAATGGCCGTGTAATAGTGTCAATTTGGTATTTATGGCCTTTGGCTGGCCGCCCCATTCAGTGATTTGTGTTCACTCCTTTAAGCGATGGCATCCACGGCATACTCAAGAAGGGGGGTTGAAAGTCAAGCTCGGGGGTTGCGGATTCAAATAATTCTGGCAATATCCGACGATTTTTAATAGCTCAATTAACTAAATACTGTGAGCATTTGTATTATGCCGAATATCTACAACGGAACCTTAAAGATAATTATCCGAACTAAATACAAGCCAATACAAAGAAGATGGTTTGAAGATTTATATCCTTTGATTTTTAATAGTTTAATCTTGTTTGTATTTTATTACAAACTGATTTTAAAGTATTTATTTATGTTTAAAAAGAATGGATACAAGCTGATAAGAAAAAACAATATATAGGTACTTCGAAATATGCAATCAGGCCGGACTTAAAAATTTTTTATATAAATAATGTCATTTAAAATTCCCAAAATCTATTGTTAATATACTTAAGCTGTTGGTATTCGTTTACTACCTATATCTTCCAATTTCCGAGTTTGAATTTTAATCGGTTAGGTTCACGGAAAATAGCAGTAGGGGTAATTCTTTTCCCTGTGCATCCAAAGAAGTTTTCAAGTGAAATATGTAAATGTGCGTAGAGTTTCCGAAAGGACTAATGCAAATTTCCTCAAAATAACCAGCAGAACATACGAGCCAGCAAAAAATTAGCATATGTGTGTGAGCACGCACACGGTACTTGGGGTCGAAGCTTTGCACTTGTATTGCAAGGCAGCGGAAACGGAAGTGTGGAGATCCCACACACACACACACACACTCCGACGAAGTACAACCGCACACAGGCAAACAGACAAACACACACACTCACACATACGCACAGAGCGAGGCCGAAAAATGTGCATGACTTGTTTAGTTTGAAAAAGTTTTTTCCACCCGAGCCACCTATTTGCCATGCCGCCCATCTTTCTTGTTTGTCTGCGAAGACCTTTGACTTTCTTTTAAAACAATTTGGCTTTGTGTGCTGCATGTGTGTGTGTGTGTATGTGTGTGGGGATGTGCGTTTGTGTGGTTGCTGACACAAACCAAATTTTAAACAAAAGAAAGCTGAAAGCATTCGGCGCTGCTCATGAGACAAACCAACTTAGGCTGTTGGCTAACGGAAACCGCACTCACACACATACCTCGCACACGCACACAGTCAAAGGCACTGCCTTCACACACACACAAACATATATATACGTATATCCTTCTAGTGCTAAGTGACTCTTGGGCTTTGTTGTTCCTTTGAAGCGGCAGCAGCAACGGCACTGAAGTATATTGTTAACAGGATATATAATACACAAAATAAAGTTTTCAGCCAAAGTTACACAAAAGTATTTTACAAGTCCTTCTGCCCACCCTCCATATATATATCCTGAGTTTGGTCCTGGCCAGGATACTGAAGATGGAAACGTACATCACCTTTCAGTCGTTCTGTGTGTTTGATTTTTGGTATTGTTTTACTTTTGTTGATTCTTCGTCCTTGCCGCATAAAAGAAAACTCAAGTTGAATTAAATAAAAAGAATATCTGGCTGCTTTTCAACGTGGCCAGCAAATTTCGGGGAGATTTAAAATTGAACCATGCTAAGTTATCCGAAAATTGGGAGTTAGTCTGAGATTCTTTTTATTTGAAATATTTTTTTCACAGTATATAATTAAAAGATTAAAAGAGTCTTAAAATGTTAAAATAACTTTCTGTCTTTTTGCTGAATAAAATGCTGCTGTTGATTATATATTATTTTAACATATTTATATTTTTATGATATTAAAAAAACATTTTATTCTTTGTTTGCAATATGGAAACACATTTTTAAATAACTTTTAGACTTTTCAAATATTTTTTTGGTAATTATTAGCCTCGCCTTTCTTTCTTTCTTTACCATAGAGATTGAACTATATTTTCCATATATTTTGTGGAAATTCAACTTTTAAAGAATAATACATTCCACGAGTGGGAACGAATAGAGGCCTACCAAACTGCCAATGGCCTCCATTAATCAGGACCTATTCAACGGCAGGAACGAGGAACTCCAGAGGATTTGGAGGATGGGGAAAAAATATACTGGAAACTGGCAAGTGGCAACTGGCAACTGGCGACGAGCTGTCAGCTGGGTAAAGCTTTACGAGTATTGAAGCATTCGTACGGGGCAAAAATAAATGTTTTCAAATGTTTGACGCGTACTGACAACAAATAAGCACATCCGAGTGTCCCCCACCCCAGCACCAATACACTGGCAGACACGCACACACTCTTTTCGGCTCGGATGGGGAGCTGAGTGTGTGTGTGTGCGTGCGTTTAATGTCTGTAATTTACCGTTAAGTAGACAAGTATTAATGGTAGAATACCAACGGAATGCGTAGCAGAACGCAGCTCCACAAACATACAAAACAGGGCCATAAGAGTCACAGACAAGGCGAGAGCAGTCAGCAGTCATGAAAGCCATGGAAAAGCGGCATGCACTGAGCGAAATTTGGTACAAAAATTATACATAAATAATTGCTGATAATTAAAATTGATTTGTTGAATATTACCATTCAGCTAATCACAAGCAGAGTTAAAAATGTACATTACTTTATTAAGAACGAAAATTGAAAATAAAATCCTTTATTTTTAATATTTAAGTTTCAGTACAATTTTAAGTGCATATAAGGATGATTAACTTTATTGGGCATCATATAAATATTTATTTTTTTCATCGGTGGATTACATTTTGAGAAATAAAGAAAGTAACTTAAGTCTGTTAATCGATATTTTCTCAGTGTTTCGGCATTGGCAAAAAACAAAATGGCGCCGAGGACGAGGACAACATTCGTTTGACTTGACGTTGAAGTTACATGTTAACTGTGGCAGTGCCACCCCCGTAAAGGACCACCCCGCCCACCCACACACGCACACCGCCTCACACTCAAACACACACACACACACAAATAAGCAATTGTCATTGTGGCGCGCGCATGTTGCCTCCCCAGCAGAGATGTCAAAAAAAAAGCAGAAAAAAAAGTAAACTGAGCCAAACAGAAAAAACGTCAAGAAATTCCAAAGAAAACTCAACTTTGGATTGTTGGCATTTTTGTTGTGTGCTTTGAATGCCGGAGAGGATGGGACGGGCCTTGGGGCTCGAAGGGATGGGTGCTATTGGGAAATTGGGGGCTCGAAAGGCAGCAAATACTTGAGCGTTAAAATAGTAGATAAGGCGAATGACAAGAGGGAGCGACGACAAAACAAACGCGCCATTTTCCCTGACGTTTCGCAATTTGACATTTTACGTGATTTTGGACCGGGGCCAGAAGCTCTTTTCACCCGGCAATGTGACTTGCCATTTGCCGAAAATTACAAACTGCCAAACTGTGTGTGCACGATGCTACTGCTGCTGCTGCTGCGCTTATGTAATTGAGTTCGAAAGCGGCCAGCTCAACCACTGAAAAAAAAATGAAAGGGGAAGGGGAAACGCCACCCACAAGTGCGCCCAGCCAAAGGACCTGAAGAAAAGAAGCTGGAGCACATTTTTCACAATTCATTTCATTTAGCCGCGTTCGCTGCGAGGCAACATTATTACAAAAAATATTGCTCAAAATAGAAGAAAGCTGCTAGCAGCGGAAAGGAAACGAAAAAAATGGCAGCATAACTTAAGGCGCTTTCGCATGAACACACAAAAAAATGGAGCGCTTTAAAAAAAAAAAAAAAAAAATAAGAAAAAATAGCAAGAACAAAAAAAAAACACAAAGAAGGCGAACGAACAAATGCTGCAGAATAATTTCGTTTTTTGTTTACATTTGCGCTCCATCTCCGAGAGCTCCGGCAACATTTCAAAGTCCTCGTCGTTGTCGTCATCCCCATCCTTATCCCCATCCATATCCTTAGTAGTGGATGTGACTAGACTAAGATGGATTAAGCCCCAAGTAGAGCACCCAGGCCATTATTCTCAGAAACGCACGAGAGTGGAGCGAAAGAACTAAACAATTTTTCTTGATTTCGCTCTGGCTCTTTGCCTTCGCTTTTTTCGCCTTTTTCGCTTTTTTTGCCCCAGCCATCCATTTTTCCCTACGGTTACTGGCTTTTGTTTGTGTCTTCGAGCATTAGAAAATAATATTTTATTCGCTTCACTTACAATTTTTCTTGTAGTGTTTGCGCTCGACTGCATATCCCTCAACCAGGAACGGGATGTCTGTGTAAGCGGTTCCACGAAGGGAAGTTGCCGAGCGGAAACGCCGCCATATTGTTGGAGTTGTTGATGTTGAAAAATGTTACATGCCAGAAATTGCTGGTTACCCACATGGAAATTACGTTGCATGTTTCATTGAGGAAGCCCAGTCACCAGTTCCCCACCGAAGTGCAGCTGTTAGCTATTGGCTGGCACTTTTTACTTGAGCTCCGAGGCATTTATCGTCTGGCGTTCCATCTCGAAATCGCCGATATGCAGCCAGGAAATTGTGCAACTTAAGTTTTCGGGCATGATAAGGCTCATTTCCGACATGTGTCATTCAAATCCACCACATTATAATTTATAAGCGATAACTATAAGTATATTTTTAATGTGTAAGGATCACAAGCAGTTGTAATTTAGACAATAAAATAATAAATACTTATAATATAAGTACTGCAATTATCCCCACTCTAAAACATGTTGTGACTGAAGTAATTAATATAAAATAATTAAGGTTTAAGGATTTATGAACGTATATGTGATACTTTTATAAGTTTACATTTAATAGATCTTAAATAAATTTTACATTAAATTTTTTTTACATACCTTTGTTTTATATTTGTTTTATTCTAAATAAATTTCAAATATTTTTTAAGACATTCTTTTTGAATTTCCTCCTACCTTGCAGTCCCCCTTTTACCTGAATCTGAGTGAAGCAAAAAGATTCCGACTAATCCGAATACCGGCGAAAGAATTCGCAGCCAGGGAAAACATTTCGATCACATGTAGCCCTCATTTTGCAAATGATTTTGTTGTGCCGCATAGCTCGGTTAGTTGTAAACCTTTTGCATTTAATTTTCCAACTATGCAATGGGGCAAAAATGCGCAATATGCGCGTAAGCGATCCGACACACACACTCACACACACACATGCATTTCGCTCGTGGTGTAAGCCAACAAAAATCAATTTTATTTGAATTTAACAATTTAACCGAAAAACCACAGCAAGCATTTTAAACGCATTTTTAATAGACTCAAATATGTGATGCATAAAACGCGGATCCCAGGGCTCCCCACACCCCAACCAAAAGGGGCGGGCAAAAAAAAATAGAGGGGGCGTGGACCGTTGGCCACGCATCGAGACTTCCGCTGCCGCCATTTTGTTTGGTTTGCTACAAAATTCGCGCATTTACAAAGCGGCGTTAAAATATCGTTTGTTTTGCGAGCAACAAAAGCTGCAGCTTCCATTTTCCCGCCTTTTCGCCTCGCCCGCACATTTCTCTTTTATTTTGCTGATGAAAAATTAGTTTTTACATGCACATAGATCTATGTGATGTGGGTGTGTGAGTGTGTGTGTGTGTGTGTTTGCACATTGTCTGCATACTTTCGACGCTGGCACAAAGTCGCGTGCCTTTTTGTTTGCCAGCGTGTACGCGAACAGCAAATATTTGTGCAATAAAAGCACTCACCTACGCACGCCACTAAGCGGCTTCCATGAGCAGCTTAATAAGCGATTCGTCTGTGGTCCCCACTGGAACTATAATCGGTATACTAGTGGTTAAACGCTCTATAAATAGGCAGCTATTTATAGGGAACTACTTGTCCTTTGACTGAAATGACGGAACGCAGTTTTACTGACCTCAAGCGTAAAAATTATCTCATTAAACATAATTATAATTATAACTATACTTTTTATTTGAAAATATATATATTGCTCAGCAACTGTATCAATATATATATTTTATAAAAAAAGATATCAGCTATACTTGCATATAAACAAAGTTATTAGTCGAAATAAACACATAAGTGGAATTTAATTGGCAAATTAAAAAAAAAATAATTTTATATCTAAAAATCACAAAAAGGTTGATTTCGAAATGATAATTCATAAAAGAATATTTACAATTTTAATAATGCTGATTATTTAAAAAAGTTGACACTATCCAATATTTACAAAAAATGATAAGAATAAAGTACTATTTTATGGAAAGTAAATCGAATATTTGGTTTTGTACTGAAACTCCATTTCTGGTGGCACTTTACAATAAACCCACACGAATATTAAGCTATTTGTTTCTATTTTCTGTTCGGCCACATTCAAAGGAGGTTGGGATGGGAATGTGGCAGGAGTCCTCCCAAACTGCAAACATTCACATTGGTTACACATGTTGCTCGACCCGAAACCATAACGCCAACTGACCATGAAATGAAAGTGCATAAAATACTTCGATGGTGCTGTTTCTGCTGACAATTGCACGTTGTGTGGTCCAATTGAATGGCAAGTAATAGAAAAAGAAGCACAGAAATAGAAGTGAGTCCGTTGCCCACAATTGTGTGTATTTGCCTTTGGGTTTCTGTGTTGTCAGGCCAACGAGCGAGTTCCCTTTTACCTGAAAAAAGGATATCAAAGGCAGCCAGAGATGTTTCTATGGTTAAGTTTTGCACTGCCACGTGCACCCATCTCCATATCCACAATTTCCTCCTAAGGGGAGGTGACGAAACTCGCCTTCTGCTTTGACAATTTCAACATAAATTTCGTCAATTTTTACTTGCGACAACTACGTTGGGGCGCCTGGGAAACATCTGCCGCCGTTTGCAGTTCAATGGAAACATATTGGCAGGCAGGGGGCAGGTCTGCGTCACTCCTATATAAATACTATATAGTGGAGGCCGAGCAGCAGGAGAAGACCATGTCAGCTCCACGGGATGCACAGGCAGCCATCGACGCTTTTAATTCCTATCTAAGCCGGTTCCTCGTACAGGGTTTCTTTTTTTAAAGATGGAAAATTTAAAAGGTGAAATATCTTTTAGTCATATTTAAATACATACATTGTTAAAATTTTTAAATTATTACTGTTAAAAGTAATATGGTATATCTGATGTGAACTCGTAAATTATTTTATAAATCGCAGTACAAGAAAAGTTGGTAAAATTAATATATTTATATTGTATTATATTTAAAGTGTTAAATGATATTATTATTTATATTAAATTAATTATTCAAAGGTAAATATATATCATATTATCTATATACAGACTGCCATTAAAATAGAGAGATATATTCAAACAAATTAAAATACAGAACTAAAGAGTTTATTGATAATTTGACGTCATGTATTCTAATTTCCTAAAGGTCACCCTGTTCCTTTCCCCGTAACGAGTGCACTTAATATGTAGCTCAAGTAGCGGCCAAGCAGGACAGGACGAACCGAAAGGAAGGCAGAGCCATTTTGGCAGGCAGGCAGGCAGGACAATGGCAAAGCCAACGGTAAAGGCAAAGGCGAGAGTAACGGTAAAGGCAATCCAAGAAAACGCTACAAGCTTACACACTGACACTTTGACTGGCTGCGCAGCCGGACTTTTGTGCCATTTCCATTTCCTACGTGCCAGCAGGTGTGTGGCGGCCTGTCCTTGCCTCCTGGCCCAGATACAAGTACACAGAATTCAAGCAGTTGGCAGAAGGACGAAAGCCAGGACGAAATCGAGGACGAGGAGGAGAACGAGGACGAGAACATCAGGGAGCTGGGATAACAGAGTCACGGCAGTTTCACTGAAACTGGCACTGGCGTCACGTGGTCACAACATAAAAACGTGATGAAATTTCACAAAAATAAAAGCTCTCGCCCATACGGTTCCTGGCCGACAAACGACTCCCGACCTCGAGTGACAACCAGAATGGCCAATAGCACAAAGAAAAAAATGTTTATAATACTCCACAACATTTTGTTCTTTATATAATTTTCTAATAAAAAAGAAAACTTGTAAATTAGATTTCCTGTTTATTATTTCTTATGACAATGTAAAGCAATAAATATGATAACAAAACCATGAACCCTTACTAATTTCATAAAATTATATCAAAATATCCACACTATTAATACAGAAAATAAAATTTACATTTTTACAAAAAAATTATTCCCCTTGTCGAAAAGTTTTCTCTCAGTGCCTTAGGTTATCGAATTGGGGGCGAGGTCCGGACTTTTACGACCTGGGCTATGCGATTGCTTGACACGGCTAAATGCGCCGTAGTGGCGTAAATAAGTAGTAAAAAATTTATAGGATTTGCGTTTTTGGGGTTCGCACAACAGTTGCAGACGCACGACACGACGAGCGAGGGCAATTAATAAAAAAATCACAGGCATCACTTGATGGCGGCCAACCGAAAGCCGTTTGCTTAAAGCAGCCCAACCGCGACATGATAAACAATTAGAAATGTCGCATCGAGGCACAGAGAGACTTTCCCAGCTGAGGGCATAATAACGTAAGCTGGAAATCCCCGACCCATAAGCACAGCTCATAAAAAGCCAAGGCAACAAACAAAATCAGCAAAACGAGGAGAGGAGAAAGAGTTCTCCTCGGGTTCGTCCATTTTTATAATCGCATTTTTATGATTAAGACGCATTTTATGGGATTTTAACTGCTATTATTTTCGCTTTTAACTGTCACAATAAAGTCAAACTTAAAGACAGCAAAAGCTGCACACAGAGTTTCTTTGTTTATGCGGCCCATCTCCACACAGACCCTCGTCCCTTGGATCCCGAGCCCCAAATCCCCCGCTCCTTGGAATAAATACCTTAAATCCAACGGAGGCGGAGACCATCTGAACCGAGGCTCTGAAACTGAAAAGAATATAACAGAGAACGGAAAGGAGACGATTCAGATTCATTTTGCCGGAGAAAAGTTTGTTATGCAGATTTCAAAAGAAGTTTTTTTTTAAGGATAGCGATTCGTGGGATGATATTATGCTCCGCAAATGGAATCGAGTATTTACCTCGGCTTTGTGCTTAGTTATAAATATTGTCACTAACGATAACAAAAGAGTCATTGCCTGATAGTGAGAAAAAAAATGATTAGTCTAATTAAAAATAGTCAGTTGGCACCTGAAGATTTTGAATTCATCATTTAAACATCTTTTTTTTTAAATGCTTGGTAAAAGCGATAGAAAGTGCAACCCATTTAAATCATCAAAAATATTTCTACTGGTCATTGTTCCTTTGTTAATACAATCAATTAATGCTTTTATTAAAAGACCATTTTATCTTCTGTGGTCGAAGCCAAAATGGCAAATAAATATTGTTGTAAAAATTGATGTGCACTTCGGTGCTGGCTGCTCCACATTAACGTTTACGGCTAGCCAGTAAAAAGAAAATCCGGCGAAATGCCCGACGACTCCGTCAAAATGCTACGATATGAACTCTTTTTTAATGAGGTGCTAAAAATGCCGTTATTGTTATGACAGCAAGGAGGCCATTTGACGACCGCACAGCTCGAAATCAGTCAGGACATTAAAGCGAACTTTCATCCAAAGGGGGATGGGATGAGAATTCCACAGGGGACCGTTTAAGTTGTCTTTAAACATCGATTTGTAAATTGTTAAATGATTGCCGGCTAAATGCGCGTGGCTAATGCCTTGGCATCAGCAACCCCTGCTTACTTTACTTCGCTACCATACCATTTCCATATATTTTCCCTTATCCCTTTTCTTTTCCCGACTTTTCCGCTCAGTTGGCAAGGGTTGTTTGGGTCCGTGAGTCTGGGTTTTTCGCATCGAATTCCAAGCATTTTCCAGCAATGCGCTCACATTTTTTCGAACGTTTGCGAGTTTGATTTTCGATATCGCATGCAATGGGGGGCTCCCAATTTTTTTTTCTTCTTTTGTATTTACAACTCTCGAAGGGGGATTTCTTGGGTGCTCGAGTCACTTCACGGGAGGAAGCGCTCTTGGCTTTTGGCGACCCCAAGTGCTACTTTAAGTCGAAGGGCGGAAGCTGCCATTGAATATTCAAAAAGGTTGGGAGAAGTTGGGGAGGCGCCTTGTTTCATTGGCGGTTTTTATGAAACTTTGGCAGCCATTTAGAAAAATGTTGTCCGAAGGCAAATTGAACTGGCCATTTGTTCGGGCTTTCTTCGTATTCCCTTCTGCTTTTCTTTTTTTTTTTTACTCCCTGACACGCATAACACTTTGCAGCAGCAGCAGTTGGCAAACAAATTTGAATTTATATTAATTTATTAGCATAGGAAAAGCGCAGCCTTCGGCTAAGTGTTAGCCTTAAGTCGAATCGCCGCAGTTGACACAAAAAGTTTGTTGGCCAACGGCGAGTATAAATGAAAATGAAAAGTAATTCCAGAATTTTTAGCAATGAACTCGCTAATTTGAAATGTAAATTGCCGTGCTAAGCGGCGGCCAATAAAAGAAGGAAAAGTCCCAAAAGGCAAAGTCAAGGCAAATGAATGCAGAGAAAAAAATGTAGGTATAGTTTGTTAATCAGCCATGATCAGGAAAAATGTTCTCAATAGTTGTCTAAAATTACTATCTACTACTAATTACTACCTTTAAACAAGAACTCGTTTGATTTTATTGAATTTAAAATATAGGTATTAAGCATTGTATTATATTTCAAATAATATTTAACAATTCTTCAGAAAAGTTTTTCCAAAAAATAAAACAACTCTTTAAAATAAACTAAGTTTATGTGGATACAAAAATTATATATTTTTCTTGTAAATCTCTATTTCTTATTGTGTTCGTTTGACGAAATGGTCGAGTTTCAGCACATTTATTAATGCGCGCATTTCTCACGTCGGATTTGCATGAAGTGGGGTCTTAGGGATCCCAAAGCTGCGACTTCATTTTGCGTTTTAAGTGGTCCCCAAAAATATGCAGCACTTGTGTGAAATATGCGCCACAAAGCCAAAAGTGCCAGAGCTATGCAAAATTATGCTAATGCCAGGTGGGATCCGTGGGGGCATTTGGCCAAATGTCAACCGTTTTTGGCAACAGCATGCAGTTAGTGTGGCGAAGTGTGGCGAAGAGTCAACCTCCAGGTGCAAACGCCACGAACTTTAACACGCCCATTTGCACTTTAAAGCCATGCCCTCTCTCTTTTCGGGCCACTCCCCTCGCATTTTCCCCATTCCCCATTTCCCATTTTCCAACCGACCGTCCTCACTCATAAAATGCGCATTAAACACACGCAGCTCGAAACTGTTGCCGGCTTGGCCAAATCCAAAGGATTTAGTTACGCCGCAGGAGGCGGTTACTTCACGTCTATTGCGCCATCTTTGCATGCAGAGCCACAGAGAACCGTTAGAGCGTCTAACCCGGTTGTAACACCCCACCCCCAACCACACCCACACGCACACACCCACCCTCTTACAGGCAGCCACCCACAAAAAACACACACACTCGCTGCTGGCAACCTTTGCGCCCCAGCTGGTAACATCAATGGCTTTTTCATCCATCAAACATGGCGTCAAACGTCACGGGCTGCGAGCGCAAAAAGGCGAGCTATTGTCGTCTAATACCGCAGCGACAGCCCGGCATCCCGACAACCTGACGGTCCAACAGACGGATTCCCGGTTCCCCCCCAGAACCCCCGGAGCACCCGGAATCCGAAACACTGAACCCAGGAACCCCCAATCCGGAGACGAACCCGTAACTCCGGTCCCGAGCTCCTGGCAGACCGCACCCCATGCATCACATCACATCACTTCCGCTGCCTTCTGCCTTCTGCTGCTGCTGCTGCTGCTGCCGCTGCCACTACCGCTCTCGTTTGCCACACAGCAAAAAATATTAGCTACTTACCTACTAATTAAAAGTCATACTATTGAATCAAAACCAAATGTTGAATTTACAAACTTTTTCAATCAGTTATAATATGCAAAAGAGTGGATTAAAAACGTTATATTGATGATTAAAAAAGGACATACGATTCTATTTTTGGAAAATTGTTTATTTAATAGTTATTTAATATTTGTGCCATAGCATAGAAAGCTTTCCTTTTTCTATAGCAAAATTTTACTCTACTAGTGTTCATACATTTTTCGAAATAAATTCACATGATCTTATTAAAAAGATTAAATAGATTTTTTTCTAAAATCTCATAGAATAAAATAGGTTTTTACTATTAATGAATTTCGATAGATCAACAAGTTGTTTAACTTTTGTTCTTAACCTTTCCATTTGCATTAATAATTTTTTTCATTGATAAAATACTTTAGCATTGTCAGCAAAAGATTAAATATATACAATTCGCATACTACTTTTAAAAATAACTTATATTTTTCCATAAGTTTTCATAATATTTAATATAATAAATGCAAAATATCTGCTTAAACATGCAATCTTATAGTATTTTCCCGCAGTGCATTGAATGGGTGCGGCTGGCAGTGCCGTGGGCTACATAATCTTGCCAGCTTTATGTGTGCTGATGACTTGCTGAGCCTCGAAGATGGAGATGCGAATGGGGCAGAGGAGGAGGGAATAGAACAGGGGCAGGAGCAGGAGGAGGAGAAGGATCTATGGCCGGGGTTCTGTGGTGCACTGTGCTCCGAAAGTGCTGACTCCGGATTTTGTGCCTGGCCGGATTTTCTGGGTGCCGCAGATGGGGGAATACGACTATGGGATGGCTGGCTCCCCATTGCCGCTTGGCGTTTTTGTTGTTGGCTCAGCATGTTGCTGGCGTCTAAATACATGGACACACACACCAACACACACACACTTGCACTTGCATAAGCATAGACATTCATATAATGCTTGTAATATTTGCGCTTAGTCCTCGGAGGGACTCGTTTTGGCCCCCAAAAGCGGGCCATTTCACCGCCCCATGATGGCTGTCCAGTCGTTCGGGAGGGGGTTTGCCTTCGCTCCAAGTGTCCTTGGGGCCTTCGGTTGGCGCTTCAGTCGAGTTCAAAATGTTTATTTTGTTGTCCTTAGGTTAGTCGTTTGCTCATTTCGTGCCCTGCCGTTTTTCCTTCGCCTCCAACAGTTTGTTTGCAGAAATGTTCGTTCGCATTTGCAGAGCAAAATGTGGATGTGCATTGCCTTTTTCCAGCTCCTTTGCCTGTGTATGTGTGTGTTGGTGTGTGTGTGTGTTATTTGATTTGAACTGTTTGCATTTTGTGCTGTTTACATTTCTCAGGAATATCTAGCCCGTGCCTCTGGTAAATATCCTTGATCCATTTGCAAACAGTAGCAGCCTCGGCTCGCTCGTGCTTTAAAGTTTCCTTTCGGATCAAGTGAGCCTTAACTTGAACTTATGGTCGAAGTTATTAGCTCGAGATTACCTTGTCAGCGGTTAGGGAAGGACTATTTCATATTTTCCTGGGAAATTCTTTAAACTTGTTTAAGGCAGAAATGGAAAAGAGCAAACATAAATATGCTGAAATAAAACACACGCTTCAGAAGTCAAAAGTGTGAATGGTTTTTGCTATGAGTTTAATTTTTTTTGTATCCATGGAATTGATGTTTACTTAAGTGAATTTATTTGTAAATGAATTTATTTTACAAGGAAAACATTTTGTATTTTTTAAAGCAAAGTTTTATCGTACTAATTAAAATCAAAACGTTTAACAAAATATATTTGTGACTTGCTACTCTCTTAATATTTTGGCTTAAACCTCTCTCTTCAAGTTTTGTATATTAAATCCATTTAAATGTCTTAAAACCCCACCCATATAAAAGCCGATGTTAAAAGCTGGGCATAATTCGCCTTTAAGTGTCCATATCCCCCAGAATCACTTCTTGTGCACCACAATGGAAAAGGCGGAATCAGCAAACAGTTCTGAGCTCAGAAAAGATTTGAATGTCCGTCATAGCCAAATGCCGTGTAATATGAAAAGAGTGAGCCGAGAGCGGAGCCACATAAAAGGAGCACAATGCTGACGCCCGATTCTGATTCAGAAGCCAAAAGCTGAGGCTGATGATGATGCTGATGCCATCCTGACGATGATGAGCGCAGCGCACAAAACGATGATGCACAAATCCTTTAAGAGCGGATTTGGAATTTCTGCGAGATGCTTGGTGTGGGTGGCCAAGGACTTTTTGGGGGAGTGGCAAAGGACACAAAGTCGGGCGAATGGACGAGGCTTACTCGGAATGGGGGAAAAAAGGGGGAGAGGCTTTAAAGTATGGTGAAATAGATGCCAACTGAAATCCGTATAAGCCGCCTGCTGGGAATCAGCGGGGCTTCCTTGCGACTTGGTTTGGAGTCCATGTCACCGATATGATATGAGGTCTCTATCGCCAAGGCGTTTTCGCAAAAGGAAGTGCTGTATTTGTAGTGCTAAAAACTATTTGTTTTAACCCGCTGTGCGGTGCGATGAGCGAAATGTTCGCAATTTCTTGCTATCTGCCATCCGTAATGGTTATTGGAAACGCAGCCGAAAATTGCCATCAAATATTTACTCTGTCTGGCCGGGTTGCTATTTGCAATTTGGTTGTATCTTGTGCACGGAGAAAAATCTTAACTTTTGTAATTCAATTGATTAATACAATCCATAAACTTAAAGAAATTCCTCTAAAAAAAATTACCGAATTAACTTACTTTTGTAATTTTTAAAGGTTAAAATATTTAATAGAATCATTTTACCAACCATTTAGCAGCCTTTAGTATCTTAAACATTTTAGATGAATTATTAAATCATTGATTTATGAAAACTTTTTAAACTTAGACTATGATTTAAGTGGTTTCCAAGTCGTTTATATTTTCTTTTCCGTTCCTAAGTCATTTGAGATTCCAAATATTTACTTTATTATCTTTTCAGACACATTTTCAGACAAATGGAATTATTTAATCTTGCCTATAATAGAGATTGACTACTTTTCAGACCATATATAATATATAAGTAATTTTTTTTGCACTCTGTAACGTCGGTAACCGTGGAAACTTTCCCCCATTTTGCTTTTCCCCATCGCACTGTCAGCCATGAACTTTTATTATGCCTTAAGGTAAATTGTTTTATTTATTTTTTAGGCCTGTCGCCAGCCACGCAGCAACGACACAAGCGTCGCCAGCGGCACAGGGTCCTTCGTCCTTCGTCCTTTGTCCTTCGTCCTTGGTGCTTGGGCCTCCGTTGTCGGTCCTGGTCAACGCATAATTCAGCGTTATTTTGTTGCCACACACTTACACCCACAGCCACCACCCACTGAGCATACAGCATGTAGCATCCGCATCCGCAATCGCATCCACATCCGCATCCGCATCCCTTTTGGGCCGACGGCCAACAAAAAATCGCAACAATTTGTAATGCCAAATATTTTATTCATTCAGCGTTTGCCGAGCCGCCTCCTTGGGCCACAGAAATAAATACATATTTGTATTTATTTTTTTAGCCCTGTCGGTCCGATTGGCTCAACAGGTCAGAACAGCGGGAGCCCAGGACCCTCGCGGCTCTTTCCACACATGAGAAGGACATTTATGGGGCGGCTTTTCCTGCATACAAATGCAGCTCGTTTTCCCCGGGGCCCGTAAAAAAGCGGAAAAGTCGAGGCGCAGAAATTTATCACCCCATTAGTAAAGCACAGTTTACCGGGATATATTTTATTATATTTATTCACAATTTGTCCATGTCAATTGTTGCCAAATGATTACAAAAATGTTTATTTATCTTGTTCCTGTTTCCGACAATTTTTTTGTTAAATTAAAATACAATTAATGCAAGTTGGTTTTTCATAAAATTTTTGTTTTTAAGTGGGGATAATATTCGTAAATAGATTTCATTGAACATATACTGTTGCGAATGTTTAATTGAAATTAACTGCAGAAATCTTTTGCATATTGTTGAGTTCAAAAAATTAAAAGTTAAATTGATTTAAAATAACTCTTATAAAACAAATTTATTACAATTAATTGATTTATAAAAAAATTCCAGTCCTGTTTTAAAAAATAAGACAAAATCCTATTTATAATTCAACCATTTCACTTGAAATTCAAACACAGTTTGTATTTAGATAAAAAATGTGCATTTGAATTAAAACGTTTAATATAGATTTCCCTATTTTATACTTATGTAAAAATCATCAGTTCTCACCTCATAAATCAGGTAGCCAAAATAATCCAGAGGCCGCTTAAACAGCGACTGCCACTATGAATTGAAACTTCATAAACGCATCAACACGATGCAAATGCGAGCATAATGAACTCGATGCTGGTGCGTAGGGTCATTTGTCTATTATGGCGCATTGATTAGCGCTTGGCCCCCATTTCGCAGTTCACACTTGCGGGTCACCAGTGCTCCGCCCCGGCAGCAAATGCAGCAAATGCACGCTATGCCACACATGTCGTGTTTAATTAACCCCGAACAATTTCTGTTTCCGCTGCACGCCGCCAAAGTCCCTCCGCCAAATGCACACACGAACCCATGCCTTTGGCTGCATATTCATTCATACAAATATAGTACAAACGGCACGCGCATAATTCCCCTACAAATGTGTGTGTGTGTAGCCAGTGCACTCTGAACCCTATTGTGGCACACCCTACCCCCTCCCTTTACTCTATTTCTCCCCATCCCGCAAATGTCCCCAATATCGGGGTGCCGTCGGCAGCACAGTGACCCAAATTAATCTTAGTCATTAGCAGGAGCCAACTGCAAGTGTCGAGCGGTATGCGAACTCAAGGTCCTATCATCGCCTGACACCCAAAATGGGAACTGGAGGGATGAGGGACGAAGGAGGGGAGACCTTTCAAAACTGCCGCCCTCGAATTGTTTCTATGTCTCGGCTGCGCGTAGACAAAATGCCAAAAGTTTCTTCGCGGGTGAAAGATTATATTTAGGAATGGGGTAGAAATAGAGCTATATTCAAAATTTATTAGATCAAATGGTTTCCAAAATAGAACACATTTATACAAATATGGCAGGCTTGTTTAGCAATCTTTAGAAATAGTTTTATATTTACCCAAGACCTAAAAAATACTTTGAGAATAATCCAAAATTTACAAAATAAATATAAACCATCAACTTCCAAATTAATTGATTTAAGAGTATAAAACTCTTAAACTAAAATGGGGAAAAAAATAAAAAAACAAAAACCACAGAAAAATCTGTTTTTAATTTCCAAGCCTAAGTAGCTTCTCAGAAGTTTACTTATTTATGAGTAACAAAAGCTATTTGCATAACTAATCTGTAATCCACCTAACCATATTCTAGTTATTCCCTTATCAATTTATTGCTCATTTACTTATGAATAGTGTGTTATTTATAACTCATAAAAGAATGCGAGACAATCCCCAGCTCCATATCAAAAGGATCAAGTATTTAATGTAGCTTTATTGTGCTTTAAATTCTTTGCACATCCCAGTGTTTCGTGTAGCGATTATGAATCGCAAAGATTACCGCACATAATTATTATCATCATCGCGTCGGGGAAAGTGGTGTGGGAAATTGGTGGGGTGGGAAAGTGGGGGGATAGGAATAGCGGGGGTTGGGAAAGCGAAAGGTGCTGGCAGTTAAATGGCTCGCCTGCACACTAATTGTGAGTAACACGTTCGCGTTTACGAAACTTTCTGGGAATTTTCGTCGGAAAAGCAGGCAGAGCAGCCGACCCAAAGAGCCAGGAGTTTTCGGCCAGACAAGTCCTTATCTCGCAACATGGAAATGGGAACTGGTAACTGGGAGCTGGGAACTCGCAGCTAGACATGCAGTCAGCCGGCAAGTGCTTAGACATTAAAGTTTGGCGCGCTGCCTTAATAGACCAGCAATTCATTTGGGGCAAGTTTAAAGGGGCCAGGCTCCGTCATTAACCAGCAGCCTTCGTCCCCCGGAATTTCCCCTTGGACAATCACCCGAGTCCTAATTAAAGTCGGGACACTCCAGCATGGTCTTTAATCTTAGTCCTTTTTATAGCGTTCGAAAATCAATAAATTTAAAATGTACAAGCCACTGCGGAAAAAGGGAATAAAATCGTAGCCAGCACACGTTGGAAAAAAAGAAAGGAAAACAAAATTCCAGCCATTGGGGGAGAGTCAATTTTTTTTTTTTTTCGGGGGATGTTGTTGCTGAGGCGACAAAGCAAGCAAGAAATCGCCGAGCCAAACATCCTTTTGTCAATACAAAATACGTATAGTACAACAAAACAAATAAAAGACCCCAACCGAACGAGTCCCACGACGACGAGCAAAGACAAAGACAAAAGTCACAAAGTGCAAAAACAAAGGCAAAACAACTGAGAAGTGCCACCCGGATTCGGAATCGGAATAACAGACTCGGTGGATTCCGGGGGGCATGCAACTTAACGCATGCGCCAAAAGCTGGCGAATCTCACAGAGCCTGGGGAAATGGCAAATGGCTTTCAGGGGTTGGAGCACACAGGATGTGCTCGTGAAGTTGGCTAAAATGGCGCACACGCACACAGCCACCTTGTTGTTGGCCATTTCTCCTTTCGTTATCGGAGAGAGAATTTCCTAGCGATGCTTGTGCATTTTGCCAAGGAAGAGCAAATGATTTTTAACAAATTTCATTAACATCAGAGGTCCGTAATCATTCAAGCATCGCGTTTCGTAACAGGGACAGGTCAGAAGTCCGATATACTGGCCGCCCAAACAGTTGCCAACTGCAATTACATCGACAGTCCGAGTTTTAAATGTGTCCTTTTATGTCCTGAAATGTGTTCTTCTCACGAGACTCGCCAAATGTTTGAGGACACGTAGGAAAACCACCGTGAAAAGCCTCGCGAAAGTTATGTAAAAGCAAGTGCACGTGAATTTATAGTTTTTCTTTTTTAACCAAACGATTTTGAAATGATCGACGAACAGCACCCAATGCAAATTGGAATGTGTGAGTATCAAGGAACTTATTGAATGGGAATTTTGTCCTGGTGCCTAAAGCCGTCGGGTTTTTCACGCCCAAATGGAGGAGATGCCGTCGGCATTTTTCTTCAAAGAACTTTTGTTTTTTAACTTAAATAGAAAATTAATGCTCAAACTTCAAACACAATTACCTTTATTAATCACCAACAATTTTATTGCAACGTCATTAGAAACCCTCAATATTTGTTAGGAGTTTTGTATAAGAACTTTGTAAATTTCTGCTTGTAGATTTACATGATTTACTTAAAGGGCTGAAGAAACTATAACGAAAATCAAACAGATTAAGACAAATACTTTAAATTAACTTGTTTACATATTTCTATTAAAAAATTTCTTTACCTTTCCATCCAACTTGTTATCACGTTTTTCATTCAAATATTAAATTAAAATATAATAGAGTTTTTCATGAACAGCTGTAAGCTATTAGCGCCAAAGTTTTTTGTTTAATAAAGGAATTCTTAAACATTCCTAATTCCCAAAACACAATACAGCATTTTAAATATTGCATATCAGCACTTCTGTATTTATCTACCTCCTGAGATTTAAATGCAACACCGATAGTGCCAAGTATTTATAATTGCACTCACTCCAGAGGAACTGGCTCAAAGCCAGTGAAAATTACAACATATTTTCCAGTGCTAAGTAAATTTGACTTCTGTCGGAGATTAGGCCAAAACAAAGCATTTATGCTGCGATTGCTGGCACAACAAAACGGCGCCATAGCTTCATTGTCTGCCCAAATCCAAATCCGATTAAATAAAACGCTGTCAGTTGCTGCCGAGCGAGCTGTTGGCTGTTGGCAACTGACAGCGGAATCGGAATCGGAGGCAGCACACAGCTTCCTGGCAGCATCCCGGCATCCTGTGATCCCCGCCCGGCATCCTGGCAAGGGTTCTCAAGGGTTTCCGCTCACCAAACTGCCGACTTTCGACTGTCGACTGCCAACATATGCCGCCGAAAACCGAAATCATGAGCCGTTTGCCTCATCTCCGGTTATTTTGCTAAGCCCGAGCATATTTTCCACGCACAGGGGTGGAAATCCTCCTGCTAAATGCCCCTGATTCAATGAAATTCGTTTATAATCTAGTTATAAGCAGTGCTCGGGGTGGCATTTCCTCGCTGCCAACTCAATCCGCCCCTTGATTCTTGCTGCACATTAGAATCTAATTAGAGCGGGGGAAAACGTGGAAGAAGTGGACTATCAATGTCGCCTTTCCACTTGTCGTCGCAAATCCTCGAGGTCTACGCTCTGACATGTCCGGCAAACATGTTGGAATATTTTCCAAAACGTCAAACGCCAAATGACAAAGCACAAAAAGTCTAACAGGTGTGGCCACTGAGCTGATTATTCCGCTGCACTTCTTAGTAAATAACTCCCCGTTGTTCCAAGTGTCACAAGTTGAAGTTAGTGAGGGCAAGTAGATTACTCACTGTTTGGCCTTTGAAACTGGGTGACAGACTGCTGGAGACTGTAGTTACCATTGACAGCATGTTGAAAAGTTTGTTTACGACACCCCGAAGTCACCCCAAAAACAAATTCATTTTGTCAGCCTTTTGTAATTTACTTTAGATGGTATCAGAGAAATCAGAGTAACGGCAATCTTTGAGATAACATTAATAAATAAAAATAAATACATTTTGGTTAGTTCTTCTTTATTCTATAAATAATCTACATAAAGGATTTCTTGTGGTTCGTTATTCTCTGGAAAAAACTGTGGCCGGAATGTCATATAATAGGAAAAAATCATTATAAGTTAATAAATGTACTTAACGCAATAAAAGTCTAAATTTATAGAGTTCATAATCAATATTCTAAAACAAAAACAATTAGTATCTACAGAAACATATTTTTCATAACGTTTTTTTAATAAGTTTGAAATCTGCGTACAAATATTTCTTTTAATTTTCAATTAAAAGAAAATAAAGTCACCTACTTAATTTACAAAGAAATTACTTCCATCGTTTCGTTTTTAAAATGTTAATCCCAGTTTTGAACAGCAATTAAGTTCAATCCAATTAAATGCAGTCAAAACTGCAACGGAACGCTTTTGCAATTGTTAAACTTTCGGAAAGCCAAAATAAATACAAACAGAAGTAAAACAATCCATTTTAATCGGTGAGAGAGGTGTATCAGAATTGTTAATGTGAACGATGTCAGGAAAATACTTTAACATTCTGTGCATATTTCTGGCATAAATTGGCATGCCAGATATAATTTTTGCAAACATTTAATGAAATAACGCACACATTTAAATCACTCAAATGCGGAATGACAAACTCACGCACACACACACACACAAACTGTAGGGAAATGCAAGGAAAACAAGTGAAAAACCAAACAAAGTGAACGGATCACACACACATACAATCATGCAGGAAAAAGCTGGGAAACAAATTACGGTGAAATTTCAACAATTTGCCATAAATTGAGACAACAAGGCACAAAAAGCCAACCAGTCAGCACCGCAAATGTACAGTAATTTTTTGCCACCAACAACAACCGAACAATCGCACACACACGCATCGGTTACGCATACGCAGCGTTGGCCGTCTTTTTTTTCCACATGCCATTTTGCATGGCATTTCGGGGAATTTCGAGTGCAGTCGCACACGCACGCACACGCACACTCACACACACACACACACACACTCACTCGCTTTCCCACTCTTTTGTTTGGTGGAAAAGTCATTTCAATAATTGCAAAACCACAAATTTACTACAACTCGAAACGGTTATGGTCACAGTGCCCAGCAGATGGACACAGCTCCCGCCGCAAATACAAATCCCTTTTTTCACCCAGACCACCACCAGTCCCTTCATAGTTGTAAATATCAGGCAAAAAAGGGGGAGTGGAAAGGGGGAGGGGCTGCCACGCCCACTGAAGCCGCAGTGTGCATGCCAAAGTGAAAATAAAAATATCTGAAATGTTTCTCATTTGCATGTGCCTCCGGGGGAAAATGGACCTCGGCCCACGACACGACCGCAAAACCAAAATAGTTCCGATGGACATAAAATGTCAACAGCAGCAGCAACAGCAGCAGCAACAGCAGCAACAACAGCAGCAGCAACAACTGGGGGCAAGCCAGCCGCAAACTGGGGGGCCTCAATCAACTGCTGTTGAACGGAAATGAACGCATGTTAACAACACCAGCAACAGCAACAGCAATTGCGACAGCGGCAAGCGGACGAGGTGCGGTGGCAACATCGAGTGGCAAAGCCGGTGGAGTAGCCCACAATGACAAAATGGCGTCAGTCAGCAGAAATGTCAACGGAAGTTGCAACAACCACAACAGCAACAACAACAGCAACAGCAACAGTAGCAGCAACATGAACAACAGCAACATGGCCATAAACAAGCAACAGCAACCGATGGGCATGGGCCAAATGGCGGGGCAAGGACCTCTTTCAGGGACAGGACCTGGTCCTGGACCACCCACCACTCATCCTTTATGCAGCCGCATCACCTTGGGCGAGTGCAGCCTCAATGGAATGGACGGCTTTGCCACACCGGCAGCACCTCCATCGGCATCCGGCACACCGCAAGTGCCTCAGGGAATGGGCAACGGAATGGGTTTGGAGTTGGGTTTGGGAATGGGCAACCCACTCAGCCAGTGCGCCCACTGCTGCCAGCCCATCTGCGATCGGTACATAATGCGCGTGGTGGAGCACTCGTTCCACGAGGGATGCCTCAAGTGCACCGCCTGCTCGCTGCACTTGGTGCACTCGTGCTACGCGAGGGAGGGCAAGCTCTACTGCCGCATCGACTACGAGAGGTGAGTACTCCTCAGGGGTTTCCTGATTCCTGAAAGCATGACTCCCGCGTGACCCTTGACATGGGGAAGGGCGCTCAAAAACAATGCACCTCCTCAAAATCACATTAACTTTCAGTCAAGGGTAGACTGCTCGGTCAAAAAAGGGAAAATAAGACTGTAAAAAACGCACTGCTTAGTATCTTATAATATTCATTTTAATTTCTGTGATTTTTTTACAGTTAAAGAAACTCATTTAGTTCTTAAATAAAAAGCCTGAGTGAAAACAGTTCTTCTCTACTTTTTATTATAAAACGTTAAAGCGTTTTCTTTAATAATTAATTAATGTTATTTAAGGAAATGTTTATATACAGTTTGACACTATTTTAAAGCCATTACCTAATTAAATAAATAAATAAATAAATAAATAAATATTCAACTACAATTGAGAAACATAATTTGTTCGGTGCCAAATTTATAATAATTTATAAGTTCTTAAGTCCACACTTAATTGATGCACATGGTTATAAAAGTAACATATGTTAGTTTTCTAAACGTGATCCCTTTTCCTATCACAGACTCTACATCCGCAACCATTGCCTTGGCTGTGGCCTCAAAATCGCCGCCGATGAGCTGGTGATGCGATGCCACGAGAACGTCTTCCACCTGAAGTGCTTCGCCTGTGTGGTTTGTGGAGCTCTTCTGAAGAAGGGGGAGCAGTACGTGGTCAAGCAGGGACAGCTCTTCTGCCGCTTCGACTACGAGAAGGAGGTGGAGATGCTACAGGGATACGGTAAGTCTGAGCTATTTTTGGTTTGAGTTGGGACTAAAAACAATGTTTTACAACAGATTTCTATGGCGATGAGCTTTTTCCGCCCAAATTGGACGGAAGACGTGGCCCAAAGCGACCGAGGACCATTCTTAATACCCAACAAAGACGAGCCTTCAAGGCATCCTTCGAAGTTTCCCCGAAGCCATGTCGCAAAGTTAGGGAAAATCTGGCTAAGGATACTGGCTTGAGTCTGAGGATCGTGCAGGTATATTTTGAATAAATAAATAATAGAATAAAAATAAATACATAATAAGACAAGTACAAAACAATAAAAAACATCGTGACTTATTAACGATTACTTTCCATTGTAAATACTACGAAAAAACTAAGTTAATACAATATCTTTTATCTTATATTACAAAATAAATAGTTTCGATTATCAGTGCGTCCGAATTTTAATAAGTAGCTCCAAATTATTTTTCGGTAAAATTATCATCAAAAAACAATACAAAATTGAATAGAAATAGAAATAGAAATAGAAATAGATAAGATTAATAATAACTTTATACAAACTCGTGAGAAAACTTATTGTGCCACCAGTAATTATAATATTATTATACAACATTTATCTCACCTTTAGGTTTGGTTCCAAAACCAGCGAGCGAAGGTCAAAAAGATCCAGAAGAAGGCCAAACAGGAGCCGCCCAGCAAGGGAGCGAGTGACTCGCAGGACTCGCAGGAGTCCCTGGACAGCAGTTTGGCCACCAAGATCAAGGACGAGGCGCACAGCGACAGCGAATCGCAGATGGAATCGCCGTACTCGACGACCTCCGAAGGACTGACACGGATGCGATGCACCATCAAGGACGAACAGGAGCAAGTGCCCTTCAACTGCATGGAGACCAATAAGGGTAAGTAATCCACTAAGGATTCAAATCCATTGAAATTAAATAAGTACCTTACAGAGAACTGCAACAAGAACAGCGAACCCATATTGAACACCATTCTGGGACTGAGTTATGCCACATTTCAGCAGCTAATGGGACCCTTCGCCCAGACGCCCATGATCAATCCGATCGACCGACTATATAGCATGCAGAGCTCCTACTTTCGACCCGAAGAGCTGCAGTCCTACGGCGAATGTGGCGTCAAGGACTCCATGGATCACTAGTCTGGCCTTGCGAGGCCATCGAATTTTAAGCCCAAATCAAAATTAGACCTTGTAAAATAAAAGAATGTTAATGTGCTAGCAATCGAACTTAAACACCCCGACAAGGTAGATTTTCTCCCCCACCTCTTTCCATTCGGAAGCTGCACCACTTGCGTAATCACCCCACCACTTGCTGCACCACCATCGATGGTGGCATCGGTGGCATTGGTGGCCCTGCAGGTGCAGCCTCGAAATTAGTTCCGCTCGGTTGACAGGCACAAAAGTATTTGCCACAGCAGTCGCAACCCCTCGTTGGATTCCTCGTTCATCCAGGGAATGGGCGTAAAATGCCGATTCGTCATGCATAGTTCAAAGGGACGTATCCGTATCCCCGTATCCCCGCATCCGTATTCGCATTCGTGTTCACTTTCGGATTCGGATTCGAGTCCGGATCCAGAGCCGTATCCTCCCCACGATGACGGGCCGTTTGACAGCCTCGACGTGAATGTGTTGCGAATGCCGCCCAAGGACCGGACTTTTGACTGGCAGCCTGTTTTTCCTCCGCCTCTTTTGTTTTGGCCGCGAAGAAGGAACTGCATCGGAATGTACTAAAAGCTAAGGGAAGGTAAAGGTCGTGTCTTTAAAATTATCAGACAAATATTACAGTTGGTTTGGTTTGCTTGAAAATATTTTAAACAAGTTTGTTGTTTAGCCCTTATGTTTGTATTATGTTCGACATATGTATTTAATTGCCGAAGCTAGCTTCCTTTCTTGTTCTAGCGTAAAATTGATGACAAACGCTTTCAGGATTTTTGACATCGTTAAGCACGATCTGTTTTTAGGTTACGGTCTAGTAAGTGCATTTAAGAGTTTCCATTTAAGTTCAATTTGGTCTGCACCTGCGATTACCATAATGACCATAGTTAGCAAGAGGCTTGCTAAGTATCCATGCAAATTCCTTTAACAAGTAGAATGGAGGGTATTCGACCCTTCAAAAAATGTATATATTATATCTTTTTAAACTGTTTTCCACAACGAAGTAATGCACTTTTTAAAACAATTGTTAATTATTTATAAAAAAAAACACTTTGAATATCTACAATGTCGAGTTATTTTTAATTAACAAAAAAGTTAAGTAATTTCAACCTTTCTCGGCTTTTAGGCATGCTACGGCATATCTAGCCTATGTAACCCAATACTTTCATGGTATATAAAAGAGAGTAGGTATTAAATACTGGCACAAAAAAATTAGCAATGTATACTAAGGTGTTTCTACTAGCTGTCCTTTTTTGCCTGCTGGGAGCAGTCCTCTCCAGTCCTCTCAGAGGAAGTAAGTTTTTAAAATTTAATTAAAGATTGTCTCTCTATTGTTAATATTGCAGTTGTGTGCCACAGATCCACGCCTCCGAAATGCATTGAAAGTAGGTAAAGAACTTAATAAGTAAAATGAAGTTTATGCTTTTGCAATGTAAAGAATAAAGAAAATGTATGTGAATCTATTTTATTGCTTGTATCTTAATTTTTAAATACATAATTTTCAAAATGCAGCAAATCATATCAAAAATATATATATTTCCAAATCAAATTTTGTAATATGATCCGCAAGACTTAGGTATTTTTTCCTGAATTCATCGGTACAATATTATATAGGGTAAGATGGGGTAAAACCGCCAAAAATGTATATTTGACGATGTCAAGCTTTCATTTATAAAATGATCAATGATCCAAATCATATTTCTGAAAGTTTAATCCCTTGGCTACATAATTCATTTAGAAAGTTTTTATGTAGCTTTTATTTTAAAAGAATTGTGATCGTTCAGAAGAAAAGTTTAAAACGGCGGTTTTACCCCACCTAGTGGGGTAAAAACGCCATTTTGGTTTTAGTGTAGTTAAGTACCCAAATAATGTCAATAACTTCTGAGAAAAATTTTTATTTAATTCAAATGGATATTACATGTTACAACGAATATATTATATAAAAGTAAAAATAAGAAATTGAAGCGAAGTCATAAGCAAGTCGTCGAACTGCTGTCCGAGAGAAACCATGAAATATAGCTGATGCTTTTATTAGATATTTCTCAAGCGATGCCTCTTGGTCGTCAGTAAAAATCTGTAAAATAAGAATTACGTGGTTAAAATAGTTTTAAACTAAGAAGAAATGTCGCATTAACAAAGGTTTGAAACTGAAAATTAAAATATTCTTATTTAAAAGATAAAATCATTTTATACAAAACTGTTTGCAATTATCTGTTCAAAAAGAAAGGCTGTTATTTTTAAATTGAATTGAATTCAAAATCATGACATTACATATTGTTTCAATTCAAATCAAAAATTGTGAATATTTGACACTTTACCTGGGGATGATGGCCATAATAAGCGTTGTGCGCTTTGTTGACTCGGTCTCGCAAAGTCTCTCGGGGAATCCCATATTTTTCGGCAGCAACTGCCACCTTGCTGCCCTCCTGAACTTCCTCGATTGCCCGTTGAAATATATTTTCATCAATTTTTGATTTTTTTCTTGCGTAATTGCGAGGCATGATGCTGAAAGACATTCATTCTCGATTAAAACGAGTTTTTCCGTTATCAAATTGTGTGGCGTTTTTACCCCACCTTTTCGCGGCGTTTTTACCCCACGCGCCAATTTTTTTTCGAGGTCACTTAGTTTGTACAACTTTGGAAATATTGACTAACTTGATACATGTACATCAGTATCAAGGTTCGTACTATAAGCGGACACTTACCTCTTTTTTTTAAGCCGTTCACTTACACTTGATTGAGCTATCTTTATAACAAAAATTTTTTGACGCCGTCGAGTGAAACAAAAATGGCGCTATAGAAATTGTCACGATAAAGCTGCAGTATTTCGACCGACTTCAAAAACCGCGCATTATCAATCAGAATCTACATTATCAACGGTTAATCGTTTCGGCGCTTCATTTGAATTTGAAATCCAAATGGCGGTTTTACCCACCGGCGGTTTTACCCCATCTTACCCTACAATTATTTAATTTAAATTAAATTTTCTACTGGTGGTCCAGTAGAATTAATTAAAAAGGTGGGCAAAACTTTAGCTATTTTATTGTTTTTTAAGTTCGTTCCTTAGATTATACTGAACATTTTAATTTTTAAAAATATTTCGACATGTTTGCACACAAATTGACATTCTATCTGCTGTAGAGATTTTATCCATTCATGATAAATCCGAATCAGTTCCAAAAAACTTGAATGGAAAACACTTGGGCAATCGGTGGCTAATTGATTTACGAGGAACTGCAACACGTGTTTACACAATTCCGGCCCAATCCAACCCTGCCAGGAAGGAAGTATAACCTCCACTCCTCGAAGCTCCGTACAAGTTCGTGCAATTTGTCACAATATGTGTCACATTAGCCACAGCAATTGTGCTTAAACGTCACCGTCTCGCCGGGAATCCGGGTATCCGGTTATCCAGCCTCCTTACCCGGGCTGTCGTCATCAGGACCGCTAACCAGATTAAACCCCAATCGCGACACCGATACGATACGATACCAAGGATATCCTTACGGATACTCTCGAAGGGGATGTTTGTGGTAGGGGTCGCAGCAGCAAAAGTGGGCAAAAACAGAGACGCGCGACTCAACCACCATTGAGTTCTGACACTGCCAGTGGCAGTGCAACCACCGCCGAGGAATCCGCACCCACCCCTCATGTCCTTTCTAGGCATGTAAGTCGTTTGCAGATACACGCATTAACAGCGGCCGTAAAAAAGAGATCCAGTTCCAGATCCCGTGTCCGCATCATTAATCAAAAGCGGACAAGGCCAAACAAGTGCAAGGGGCCAGTCGAAATAAAAAAAAAAGAAAACTGGCCTGACGAATGACGAGGTAAAGTCCTGCTTCCTGCAATGTCCTTTCGCAGTCCAGAGCACCACTTGCACCACATTCGAGCCACGCAACCACGTGCTCCTTCACTGAAATGTTTCTTTTCGCTCGTAAATGTGTAAATTACGTAATTAATTACCGCGACGACTGTGGATGGTTTAGCTATTCAAATGGTCTTCCACGAAATTCAAGGGCATTTTTTTGTCACCGTACACATATAGATTGTTTAATAAAATGAGTTTTATATGTGTAGAGCCTGCAAAAAAATGTAATGGTTAAATTCTTTATAAAAACTTTAAAGAAACAGTCGACATACAACAAAAAAATGGAAGAAATTGAACTGGTTTCACTTCAATTTTTTCGAATTGTTATTCTAGCATTATTATTGCGTAATATTTATCCGTATTCGAATTCATGTTCACGTTCGGATTCGGATTCGAGTCCGGATCCAGAGCCGAATCCTCCCCACGATGACGGGCCGTTGGACAGCCTCGACGTGAATGTGTTGCGAATGCCGCCCAAGGACCGGACTTTTGACCGGCAGCCTGTTCCTCCTCCGCCTCTTTTGTTTTGGCCGCGCAGGAGGAACTGCATCGGAATGCACTAAAAGCTAAGGAAGGTAAAGGTCGAGTCTATAAAATTATCAGACAAATATTACAGTTGGTTTGGTTTGCTTGAAAATATATTTTAAACAAGTTTTATTAAAGATAAATTTTTGTGCATATAATTTTTTGCATATATATATATTTTTGAGAATATGGAGTTTTCTAACGACTCTTGAACTACGATTTAAATTTCATCAAAATCGGACGACTATATCATATACCTGCCATATGAACAATAGTCACAAATATGAAAAATTTATAGAATAATTGTCATAGCTTGTTGTTTAGCCCTTATGTATGACTTTTGTTCGGCATATGTATTTAATGGCCGAAGCTGGCTTCCTTTCTTGTTCTAGCGTAAAATTGATGACAAACGCTTTCAGGATTTTTGACATCGTTAAGCACGATCTGTTTTTAGGTTACGGTCTAGTAAGTGCATTTAAGAGTTTCCATTTAAGTTCAATTTGGTCTGCACCTGCGATTACCATAATGACCATAGTTAGCAAGAGGCTTGCTAAGTATCCATGCAAATTCCTTTAACAAGTAGAATGGAGGGTATTCGACCCTTCAAAAAATGTATATATTATATCTTTTTAAACTGTTTTCCACAACGAAGTAATGCACTTTTTAAAACAATTGTTAATTATTTATAAAAAAAAAACACTTTGAATATCTACAATGTCGAGTTATTTTTAATTAACAAAAAAGTTAAGTAATTTCAACCTTTCTCGGCTTTTAGGCATGCTACGGCATATCTAGCCTATGTAACCCAATACTTTCATGGTATATAAAAGAGAGTAGGTATTAAATACTGGCACAAAAAAATTAGCAATGTATACTAAGGTGTTTCTACTAGCTGTCCTTTTTTGCCTGCTGGGAGCAGTCCTCTCCAGTCCTCTCAGAGGAAGTAAGTTTTTAAAATTTAATTAAAGATTGTCTCTCTATTGTTAATATTGCAGTTGTGTGCCACAGATCCACGCCTCCGAAATGCATTGAAAGTAGGTAAAGAACTTAATAAGTAAAATGAAGTTTATGCTTTTGCAATGTAAAGAATAAAGAAAATGTATGTGAATCTATTTTATTGCTTGTATCTTAATTTTTAAATACATAATTTTCAAAATGCAGCAAATCATATCAAAAATATATATATTTCCAAATCAAATTTTGTAATATGATCCGCAAGACTTAGGTATTTTTTCCTGAATTCATCGGTACAATATTATATACAATTATTTAATTTAAATTAAATTTTCTACTGGTGGTCCAGTAGAATTAATTAAAAAGGTGGGCAAAACTTTAGCTATTTTATTGTTTTTTAAGTTCGTTCCTTAGATTATACTGAACATTTTAATTTTTAAAAATATTTCGACATGTTTGCACACAAATTGACATTCTATCTGCTGTAGAGATTTTATCCATTCATGATAAATCCGAATCAGTTCCAAAAAACTTGAATGGAAAACACTTGGGCAATCGGTGGCTAATTGATTTACGAGGAACTGCAACACGTGTTTACACAATTCCGGCCCAATCCAACCCTGCCAGGAAGGAAGTATAACCTCCACTCCTCGAAGCTCCGTACAAGTTCGTGCAATTTGTCACAATATGTGTCACATTAGCCACAGCAATTGTGCTTAAACGTCACCGTCTCGCCGGGAATCCGGGTATCCGGTTATCCAGCCTCCTTACCCGGGCTGTCGTCATCAGGACCGCTAACCAGATTAAACCCCAATCGCGACACCGATACGATACGATACCAAGGATATCCTTACGGATACTCTCGAAGGGGATGTTTGTGGTAGGGGTCGCAGCAGCAAAAGTGGGCAAAAACAGAGACGCGCGACTCAACCACCATTGAGTTCTGACACTGCCAGTGGCAGTGCAACCACCGCCGAGGAATCCGCACCCACCCCTCATGTCCTTTCTAGGCATGTAAGTCGTTTGCAGATACACGCATTAACAGCGGCCGTAAAAAAGAGATCCAGTTCCAGATCCCGTGTCCGCATCATTAATCAAAAGCGGACAAGGCCAAACAAGTGCAAGGGGCCAGTCGAAATAAAAAAAAAAAGAAAACTGGCCTGACGAATGACGAGGTAAAGTCCTGCTTCCTGCAATGTCCTTTCGCAGTCCAGAGCACCACTTGCACCACATTCGAGCCACGCAACCACGTGCTCCTTCACTGAAATGTTTCTTTTCGCTCGTAAATGTGTAAATTACGTAATTAATTACCGCGACGACTGTGGATGGTTTAGCTATTCAAATGGTCTTCCACGAAATTCAAGGGCATTTTTTTGTCACCGTACACATATAGATTGTTTAATAAAATGAGTTTTATATGTGTAGAGCCTGCAAAAAAATGTAATGGTTAAATTCTTTATAAAAACTTTAAAGAAACAGTCGACATACAACAAAAAAATGGAAGAAATTGAACTGGTTTCACTTCAATTTTTTCGAATTGTTATTCTAGCATTATTATTGCGTAATATTTATCCGTATTCGAATTCATGTTCACGTTCGGATTCGGATTCGAGTCCGGATCCAGAGCCGAATCCTCCCCACGATGACGGGCCGTTGGACAGCCTCGACGTGAATGTGTTGCGAATGCCGCCCAAGGACCGGACTTTTGACCGGCAGCCTGTTCCTCCTCCGCCTCTTTTGTTTTGGCCGCGCAGGAGGAACTGCATCGGAATGCACTAAAAGCTAAGGAAGGTAAAGGTCGAGTCTATAAAATTATCAGACAAATATTACAGTTGGTTTGGTTTGCTTGAAAATATATTTTAAACAAGTTTTATTAAAGATAAATTTTTGTGCATATAATTTTTTGCATATATATATATTTTTGAGAATATGGAGTTTTCTAACGACTCTTGAACTACGATTTAAATTTCATCAAAATCGGACGACTATATCATATACCTGCCATATGAACAATAGTCACAAATATGAAAAATTTATAGAATAATTGTCATAGCTTGTTGTTTAGCCCTTATGTATGACTTTTGTTCGGCATATGTATTTAATGGCCGAAGCTGGCTTCCTTTCTTGTTCTAGCGTAAAATTGATGACAAACGCTTTCAGGAATTTTTGACATCGTTAAGCACGAACTGTTTTTAGGTTACGGTCTAGTAAGTGCATTTTTTTCAATTTAAGTTAAATTAGGTCTACTTTTGCGATTAGCATAATAAGCAGCTTGAAAGAGTTGCAAGAGGCACGCTAAGTATCCATGCAAATTCCTTTACCAAGTAGAAGGAAATCTATTCGACCCTTGAAATAATGTGTATAATATTATAATATATAAAAACTCTTTCAAATTTTCCACAACTAAGCAAAGCAAAAATTGTTAAAAAATACGTTTTGAATGTTTACAAAGTCTAGTTTTTTTTTTTTTTTTTGTGTAGGCAAATGAATTTTAAAAAATTATTACCCTAAAAAAATGTTAGGTAATTGCAACATTTCTCGGCTTTTAGGCATGCTACGGCATATCTAGCTTATGTAACCCAATACTTTCATGGTATATAAAAGGGAATAAGTATTAAATACTGGCACAAAACAATTAGCAATGTATACTAAGGTGTTTCTACTAGCTGTCCTTTTTAGCCTGCTGGGAGCAGTCCTCTCCAGTTTTCCAGGTAAGTTTTTAAAATTTAATTAAAGATTGTCTCTCTATTGTTGATATTGACAGGTGTGTGCAACAAACTCCCGAATTCGAAATGCTACTGAATGGAAATAAATTAATAAGTAAAATGAAGTTTATGCTTTTGCAAAATAAAGAATAAAGAAAATGTATGTAAATCTATTTTATTGCTTGTATCTTAATTTTTAAATACGCATTTTTCAAAATGCTACAAATCATATCAAAAATATATATTTTTCTAAAGCAAATTTTGTAATATGATCCGCAAGACTTAGGTTTTTTTTTCCTGAAATTATCGGTACAATATTATATATAATTGAACTGGTTTCACTTCAATTTTTTTGAATTGTTATTCTAACATTATTATTGCGTAATATTATAATATTTCTGTATTGTTTATAATAACTCTTTATTCTTTACCTATATTATTGAGAATTATTTTCTCCAAAATTTGTTTTATGTTTGACGTCTTCATATTGCACATCAAACACAAATTTATGGCCCCTAAAATGTCTTTGAAATCGCACAATGATTATTATGGGTAAAACACTGAGGAAAGGCTTTTAAAATTGAATCAGTTCAAAAAAACATTGACAAAAGTTGATTTTTATATGGTACTTATGAATTTCCAGCTCGTAATACTTGCTTTATGCAAGCAATAAAAATCAAAAATCAATTTCATGTTCCCATAAAAGAACACCAAAATACTCTGTTCACAAAGAGGGGCAAATCACTTAATAAACAATATACATTTCGTGAAAATAAATGTGCATTTGCTTTTATTTTCATAGGACGCATGTGTTGACAAAGGCTAAAAGGACATATTGAAGTGCAAAATGAATTGGTTTTTGGCAACAGAATGTTAAAAATAAATTTCTGCTGACATGGGAACTAAATTTGTGAAATGTTTTTGCACGATTGTCAGATTAGAAAGTTTGGAATTACGGTTTTGGGTATTTGATAAAAAGGAATTATTTATATTTTTGTTGATGCAAGTTTTTTTGTAAAATGCAACCAAAATGGATAGTGAATTTCACTAACAAATAAAGTAAGCAAGAAACCTTTTTGTAATAAAATGTTTATTTACAGCAAATAAGTAGTTGGAAATATTTTTTAATCCAAAAAGGTTTCTCTTAACATCAAAAGTAACTAAAATCGTATTATTCCACCAGCAGTCAGTAAAACTATTTGCTGTGAAGCCAAGGGAAACGCAGATTCTTTGTTGCAAACTTTCCACTTATAATTATGTAAATCGGTGCCCACGAACATGAACTTCTTACCGCAGAGGGCTGCACAAATTGTCGAGCGGCAGATGTCACTCGTTGGCCTTTTCCTGACCAAACGGTTCGAAGGAGTCACTTGTGGCAGTTGGTTGTTTGGCAGCGCAGCATTGGGTTAAGGGGTTTTTGTGGGCCGGAATGGACTTTCTCTATAGGATGGGGGTGCGCAATCTAAATGCAAATGGACGGCCAATGACTAAATGTGAGCCGCTGGCCCAAAAAGCCACAAAGCCATAACCAGGAATCTCTCGCATAATACAGAGAGAAACCAAAGAGACGAGGCGAAATGGGAATGGGAATGGGAATGGGAATGGGAATGGGTTGAAATTGGGGGCCGAGTCTCACTCATTGTAGTTTCCGTTGGCATTGCCATGTGCATGTGTACGTGCCACGTAAGTGTTTGAGTTCGACATTTGGCACAAAATTCATAAATGCTAATTTCAACACATTGCGCACACGCTACAAATATGAATATTTACCATAACTACGCAAACAGACGCAGACACACACACACAGTCACAAGCTCCAAGGCAAATCGACTTCGATTGCCAGGGATCCTTGGAAAGGCAGCAGCCAGGACATTCGCTCCATAACCCAATCCAATCCCTCCACAGCCCACTCCCTTCATCGCCAAACAGCCTGGCACTTGCCTTTATCGACCAACACTTTGCTTCGGTTTCAACTTCACTCGGGTTCGGGTTTAATAAAATCCTTTTGCAAAATGAAGCAATTGTGCATTTCAGCCTGCTGCTGCTGCCTCGCACACATACAAAAGCCCACTGAAAAAAATATAATTACATATGGAATTGTTCAACCATCTATGGAATATCAACTCTTTAAAAAAGCTGATTTTTAACATATCTAAGTTCCATTTTCTTTTATTAAAATATATTAATATTGACTGAAGCTGTCCATTTTGATTCTTTAAAGATTTTCAATAAATAAATGTTGAAATATTTCTTATCTTGATTTTCATCTCAATCTTTGCTAACTTACTTACTTATATTTATTTATCAAATGTGAAAGTATATACAATCGCAGTTTACTGCTGTACGTTGGGAAACACATATTTATTTTTACAAAATAATACAAACTTAAACCATTTTTTTTGGCCTGTAAAAATGTGAGTATCAATGACTGAAAATAGGAGATGGGCGAGGTAGTTTTGGGCCTGGCAAATATGCGTCAAAATCGCACAGACGCACAGTTTTTGAATGCCAAATGGAGCCAGGATGGGAATGCATTACGTGCATAGGCATACAATAGTCTATATTTGTCTACTTGATGCCACAGATTGAGATTGGTATTGTGCCCTGTGTTCGAGCCAGCTGAATCGTAATTGGCCACTTGGCTGCCGACTCGGAAAGCCACTGAGATGGCGTCACTTGCTGCTTGCCACTTGCCACTTGCCACTTGCCACTCTTTTCGTTCCCAGAAGGTTTCGAATGACCCGGGTCCTCGCTCTGCCATTAAATTGGAAATCTCTTTCAATGGAGCTGCCGATGGCCAACCGACGAGGCCACCACATTATTAGTTCAAACTTGGCCAGCTAGTGCGACTAATGAGTTTCTAATAGGCCTGAAAGTGATTCCCTCACAGTTTTTTGGCCCTTCAACAGGCATCGGAATCTAATGAAAAAGGTCTTTATTTGACCATATGCTGCCGTAATCATTACAAATATGGGAAATTTCTTGCCTCTTTTATGATATTTGCATACAAACTTTGTTTAAATTTACTAATTGGTTTGTCAAGCCAACATTAAAAGTTTTAAATACAAATTTATATCTTAGCTAAATTTGATATTCACTTTTTAGCAACAGTTTAAAGAAGCGATTATTACATATTATGTATCTCAAACATTTTATTTACATATTAATCAAAGAAGTTGCTTAAAAAATCTTTCTTTTTTTAATGAGGTTGGTATCCCCTATTGAAATTAATTGTGTCTGAATTTGCCTCTAGACTTTTGTCCTTGCTGGTCTTGCCCATAAAGTCAGGATGCGAAATTTGAATTGCAAAGCTCGACAGCTGGCGAATCGAACTCGAACTACGGGAATGTGTGGTAGCCCCAATCCAGCGTCCTCCTCCTGCTCATCATCGCCTTTTGCCGGCTGAGTTCGGCAGGATCGGGATGGGATGGGAATCAGAATCCGGATCCAGGATTCAGGACCAGTTGACAGGCCAGACACCAAAGGGGCGTAGTTCAAGACAATGAATGTGTAGCTCCAGCTGGATGAAGATTGACTTTCGAGGCAAGGTGTTGCCGACTCAAAGCCAAAATCCGAGAGACAAATGTAAATGAGAGGGAGTCGCTTAATATGCAAATTTCGAGTACATATTTAAAGGGAAATCCATCGTGTTCTTTATGCTCGCTGCAACATTTTCATAGCCGTAATTTGGGTAAACACAAAATCATGAAAAAGCATGAGAATGCATCGCATATTTTTGCATATGACTGGAATGTTTTTCATTATGCTGCCAATAAAAAGTCAAAAAAAAAAAAAAGAAAAAAACGACGAGAGCGGACATCAAATGGATGCCAAAAGGACGGATGAGTGTTCTAAGTGGGTGAACCCAGCGCACACACACTGAAAGTCGCGGGGCATGTATTAAAAATATCTTGTAGATACTTTAGGAGCGGCAACAGCGAGTTCAGTAGCTCAAAGCGTAGAAGTTGTTGAGCTCGGCGCCACTAGAAATCGGCTGCAGCATACGGAAGAAATAAGATGTTGGGCTGCAGCCGCTGGAAAAAATGTTTTTATTACATTTCGCGAGCGTATTTTACGCTACTCACGAAATACTTGAAAGGCATCACCGAGCACCGAGTAAAAATAAATAAATATCCAAGGCGCACAAGAAAGGGAGCCGCGCGATTCTAAAGCCTTAACCTAGCAAAAAAAAAAAAAAAAACCCCCTCGACCGTGGAAAATAAAAAACGAAGGCATCAGTCACACTCCCGCACAAAGCCACGCGCATCAAAGCGTATTCACAAGTGGTCCTCTCTGCGCCTTACTGATTCTCCAAAGGCTAAAGGATATTTAGCAAGGCAGTCAGTCCCTCGACTTTCTTTCTTTCCGCGGACCTGAAGGAGTTGTCTAGGAAACTTTGCTGCCAGCCACTCAAGTCGCTGCTCGAGTTGTTGGTTCTGCTCCGCGCAAATACAAGAAGCTGCCAAGAAATCATAAAAAATCTGGGGAAAAAAAATAATACTGAAAAATGAATAAAATGGTTGAAGATAAATAAAACGAAACCAGATACTTGCCAATGCCTCGCGCATCGGATAGTAAAAAGGAAGCCTTCAATATATGAACTGCTGCTTAAATAAGTTGTGTAAGGAGGTTTTCAGTTGCACTCGATATTTAAATGGTGTTTGAAATGATTGCGTGGTTACTGGGATAAAGAAATTAACAGAACACTTGAAACATTTAAACATGATAACACATGATTTGGGAGAAAGAAAATTTCAATAACAAAAATTAAGAACAAAAAATTAAATAAATATACATACAAAAAAGTTTATAAATATATCTCTTCCCAAAATAAGTTTCAAAAATTTTACTTACTTATTCCTTGTTACACAAATATTGTTAAATTTCTCTCAAGGTAAAGTTTTAATTTTTTCTTTTAATAAGCAAAGCTTAAGTCACATTTTAGCCAATTATGACCACACTTAAAAACATCTAGAAATATTGGCAGGCCAAATCCCCTTGAGAAACTGAGAACGCAATCAGACATCGGGTTGCGGAATTCGGCGACCAACAAAAGCCCTCGAGCAGACCTGTCGCCATTTAATACGATTTTTCTGCAGAATCTCCGTGCCGTTGGCTTTTCCTTTGTTGAGCGCTTTCCACTCGCGAGTTTGGCTTTGGCGTTGGCTCTGCGTTTTTATTTTTTTCCCTGAATGCAGATTATGTTTTCATTAAATTATGGTAGCTATGGATACTTTTATACAATCCAAAGCTACTTCAAACGCGAGAGTGGTGCGTGCGAAGCAGTTGCGACCCGTCGCCGCAGACTCCGCCCTTCCATGTCGAATCCCCAGCCCTTTTTGAGGAGACAGGACACCCCAAGGAAAAGCCAGGACACTCGTGCAATAGAAGGAACTGGTTAGGGGAAGGGAACCCCAAAAGAAAGAAAGTGAACAATATGGTGGGTGCAGGGATCCAGAATAGTCAACGAAAATCGTAGTTTATTTTTATTACATTTACTCGTATTTCAGGACACATTCGTTTCCATGCATTTGAATCCATTGCGATCGTGACGTGACGCTAAAGAACTGAGGAGTAGTAAAAGAACCATCTTTATAAAACCTTACAGAAGGTAGTTCTGTTTCGGTACGAATTTTGGCAAGTGAAACCCAATAACAAGTTAAAATTTATAAAATTGCATAACTAAGACCGAAGATCAAATGAAAATAATAGTTTATACATATATTATATTTGAAGCTTGAAATTTTTTTATACTACAATGTTAAAGCAAACTTTTAATCCTTTTTTGTTGATTGTAAAAAAATGTATTTTAGATTTTTCTGATTTTTATTTATATAAGAAGTATAAGCAATTTAAAAAAAATTTTCAAGTTTTAAGTTTACAATCATTACAAAAACAGAATGATTTAAAATAAGTTTCAAATAAGTCTTATGTTTATACAAAGATAAAAAATTACTCGATTGCCTTTTATTTTAAAAAAGTATATTTGAGACATCAACTCTCGGAGTTTTTAGATTTTTCCATGCTAAATTGACACGAAGCGTCGCTGTCGAAAAGCGAGTTGTGCGAGAGTTTTTCCATCTCCTTTTCCCGGTGTTGTTGTTAGTGCGGCACGTACATTTATTACTTTTCCCTTTCTCCCCGCTCACACACACATCGAAAATTGTTGGGAGCAAGTGCGATTCGCAGTCTCCTACAGATGCATGCAAAGCGGTTTTCATTTTTTATTGCGAAAATGTAACGTGCCGCATGCGAATTGGTTGCTTTGACTTGCCCCCATCCTCGGTCGCCTTTCTCCTTCCAAGGGAAAAAGTCACTCGGCAGCCTTTTCGGCACCGCCGTCGCTTTTAATGTTAACTTTTTCCGTGCCCCACTTGCGAAGAAAATATGAAAAATATTCGTAATAGAGTTGTTTGAAATGTACAATAAGCATTCAAGTGGCTTCGCGAATGCCGGGTATATTCAAAAGGGGGTTATCCACTGGGGGAGTCCTTAAGAATGGGGCATCGCGTATGGGAACTGCCGTTAATGTGGAGCCGGAACTTCGTCGAGGAACTGAGTCAAGGGAAATGGGATCCATGACACATTTGTTGGATCAAAAATTAAAGCATAAATTGAAAGCAAAAGACAATCTATAAGTCTATTTAAAGGTAAGGTTGTTTATTTTTAAATAACATTTTAAAGTTACAATTTCTTATAGTAATTTTTTATATTTTAGATGATAACAAAAGGGAAAGGAAATACAAACTTTTTAAAGTGATCCTTTATATAATATATAATATAATAGTGACCTTTTGGAATTATTAATTTAAAAAGAATTTAAAAAATGTGCAAAATTTTACCTTACTTTATACTCATAAAAACGAAATCTAAAAGAAACATTACGTATACGCACCCGACACCCACTGTCTCTCTACGCAGGACACCTAAGGGACTCCCATCCATCAGGCTGGCTCCCTTCATCGCTCCTTGGTGCATCCGTGGCATCTCGCAGTGCCATATGAAAAAGTTCAGTCTGTGACGGTGCAAACGAGTGTCTGATATACGAGTAGGGAAAATTTTTAATAATTTCTGCATCTCTCTGGCGCTGCGAATGAAAATGGTTGCTTTGATGGCGGCAGCAGCGTAACTAACAATAAAACTTTTTAGTGTGAAGCGGCGAGGACAAAAATATGGACACATATGAAGTCATAAAGTCATATTAACACGTACGAATGCGCACAGGATATTAATGTGCACACACATTCAACCATGAAGACAGTCGGCAGGGGCATAGTTTTTATATTCGCCAAGTTTCCCGACTCCAATGCTAATATAATTTCATATATTGTGGTTAAATTTTTCGCACCGGCCCTGCAGTCGGAAAAGGAAATGAGCTTCAGTTTTTATTTTTTGTTCCCACTTTTCATATACAATTTTATTTCGCAAACCGTTGCAAACTAATTTCAACCAATGCCCGAGGCAAAACCAAAAAGAATGCAATGCACCAAAAACTTTATGAATTACAGCAGCAGCAGCAGCAGCAGAAAAAACAATAACAGAGGCACCCAGGCAATGCCATCCGCTTACCGCAGCGCAAAAAACTGCATCCGAAATTGTTTCTCATTTTTTTAAACAAATTCCCTGGGTCCCATAAGAGTTTCGTGCTTCTCATGGGGCACTCAATGCGAAAATGGCCAATACAAACGGACTCGAGCTCGCCTGGCAGGGGTTTTTAATCACTGACTTCTTCAAAATCGCTTTCGAAAAAGGGATTTTGGACAAGTGGTCGAAACACTTCAATGGCTGAGTATCCATAATCGAGGTGGGATCATACAAAAGGGTAGGAAATTTTCAGACTGCGATTACATAAGCATCAATTATAAATTAATATTATAATTATTATTTAATTTAAAAAGGGCACTAAAAACTTTTAAATTTTTATCTAATCATTCTATATTTTATATTTAATTAAGTCATTTTTTTATAATTCTATTTTTTATTATACAAAACATAATGTTTACAGATGGAATTTATTATAGAAACATACTAATAAAATGTTCTCACTCGAATTTATTTAGACGTAAAATGAGTGTAGGCTTAAAAATTTTCTTGCGCTTTAAATTCAGAAGTAAAGGAGAACCTTCAACCGTTTTGTACGTCATAAAAAAATCAAAATCAACAACCAAATTAATCTCTTACCTTAAAAAAAGTACGAAACTCCACGATCTGCCCTCGCAAGCCGGACTCTCACACGCACATTTCCGTAACCACAAATGGCAACCAGCTTTTCTGGGTGGCGTTGCACTTGCACGAAAAGGTGGACTGAAACGGGTGGTAGAGGTTGATGGTGGGATGGTGGTATGGTGGGATGGTGGGATGCCGGGAGGTAGGACACCGCGAGGCCACTTGTATGGCGCACAAGTGGCGATGCCAGTGGCAGTGCGACTGCAGCATGGCCATCAAGCGCCATCCAATCGCCATCCGATAAATTGCTGCCACCGGGGACTGTGTCCGATGGCAACCAACTCAAGTTGAAATTGGTCAAAAGTTTAACATATTTGCGTGTGTGTGTCCGAGGGGCGGATTGGTTGCCGCGGATGGGGATCGGAGTTGGTCGTTCCTCTCGTTTTTGGCGCATTTTCGGGGAATAAACGACCCCACAGCATACGGGCTTTTCTGTCTGTCGACACAATTGCTCCGCAATATTGGTATTTAAGTAAGGAACCGTGAAACTCAGCCGTTCAATCGTTTAATGAAAGTAAACAAAACTTAACACTTACTTAAAACAAATTAAAAACTTCATTTGGTTTGCAAACACTTACTTAAAACAAATTAAAAACTTCATTAGATTCGCAAATTATAAAAAAATTCAACTTCACTGTACATAATTCAACAATAACTCTTATAAAAACTAAATAAGAATTAAATAATAAAGCTAACAATAAATAGTAAAGTATTTCAACAGTTAGTAAAGCTCTCTCGCCAGATTCATAAAGTATATTTACTGCTAATTTAGATTACACATTCGAAGTAATTATTATTTGGATTTCATTTCAATATTTGACTAAACTTTAACTAACAAATTTAGTTTAACTACGGACTAAGCTTGTGCTTCAGAGTAGAGGTACATATTTGTTGCTCGAGTATGTATTCAGTAATCTCATAAGGAACGTATTACGACTAAGGCCACAAGGCAAAAGGCAGCGCCTAAGAACTACCGCAGCATCGCAGGGTAAGTCATAGTTAAATCGTTAATTCGGCTCTCCGACAGCGCACTAGATAACAATCTAATCGGGTTAATACAAAGGCGTCACACAACCGTAGGAAAGCTTTGACTAGCACTTTGAGATTCGAGTAAATGACTAAACAGATTCCACAGTGGGTGGGTGGCTAAAAGGAAGCCAGCTTAAAAGACTACTATTCCTAGCTTTGGTTAGCATCTCAGTGGTTTACTGAAGCACACATACGGCCGAGGCGCCGGTATATTGGTTATTCAAGCGCCGACGCATTCCCTCCAAATAAATGTCACGACTAAAAAGGCCAGCAGCGAGGGGAATTCTGTAAAGGAATAGTGGGTCAAAATAGTTTAACAGAAAACGATTTGTGGATCTACTTACGCATCGGTTCCAGCCCGAATTAGTGTTCGGAAGAGCGCCCACACAGGCTTGTGATCCGAGGTGGTTATAGACGGCACCGAATCGTACAACAGGCACTGGACATATGGCTGCGTGGGCGTGGACACACCGGGCACAATAGTCTGTCGTCGGATGACTAAGCCCTGCATTTGGCGATATTTATAGAGAATCCGATCCGTATAAGCGGGCGCTCGCTGCTTCGAGGATGTGTCAAAGTTCTGGCTGTTGGGATCGTATTTATAAGTGGGTGGAAATGTGATGTTGGCCTCCATGAATCCTCGGAAGGCGGCGCCATCCGCCAGAACAGAAGTCAACTGATCCGTGTGCATGTAGCCGTGGGGCAAGTGCGACGGCAAAGGAAACTTTGTGTTCTGAATCCACTCCAGCAACTTTTCGCGGGGCTCGCCCAGCCGAAAGTTCAGGTCACCGCACCAAAATACGTTGTCAAAGTTCTGGGTGACATCTTTGTTCTTATGCCGCTGATTGGGCAAATTTCGGGGCAAGTCCAGGGCATTGATAATCCGCTTCACATCCGAAACGCGCTCTTTAACCTTCTGCTGATGCGCTGTTAAATGCGAGGTCACGAACAGCATGGAAGTGCCAAACAGGCAAAAGGATATGGCCACGGCTCCTTTGGTCCGAAAGGCCGATCCCGTGCGCACCGACATGGAGGCATCCTCGGGAACGGAGCAGTACCAGATCAGATCCCGCCGCATGTACACAGCCAGATGAAGAGTGCCTAGAGTCGTGGCGTGGAAAAGCACATGGGAAGGTCCCAGGGTCTCCTGTATGGTGACTTCCCAGTCAAACCGATCTGGGCTTGATTCTTGTGTGCCCATTACCACAATGTCTGGAACGTGCTCCACATTGGGCGGCAGCACAAAGTCGTTCAGTTGCCTGCAATTAAAAATAAATTAAAATGTAAACAAGTTCTGAACACAAAAATGTTTGAACCTGATATAAAAATTCAAACGTGCCATTTTTCGGTTAAGTGGATTGCATTAAGCAATTCGTCTTAATAATTATTTATTTTTAGCTTTTACTGATTTCACTTACTTGGGTGGACTGTGCCCGTTCATGTTCCATGTGCCTACGAAAATAGTGACCTCCTTTTGGGGCAACACGCGACTTAGCTCACTGGGTCCCAGCAGGGAAGACGATCCCAGTCTGCCATCCAGATAGCTTCGTTCCCTGGCTTTCTCCGCCGGGATGAGATTCAATGCATGTGCTGCCATTAGAGTTTGACGCGCCAGATTGGATCCCGATCCTTGTCGTTGGAGGGTCATATTCTCGTGAGACATAAACCGCACACCAGGCTCCTCCTGCATGTGGTCAACTCCATCTGGTTGGGTAGCAATATTGGGCGAGGACATATGTTGCGGCGTAGTGGCTCTTTTAATGTCTCCCGGCTCCTCGGCTGCCTGCAGAGGCGGCAACTCCTGACCGGGTGGATACAGCTTTAAGCGCAGTCGCGAACGACAGGCGGACACTGCCATGGGTCTAATGGGCGACCGATGCTGTAGGCTTTCGCTCCGCACCACCGAAGCGTTGGCTGCTGCCGGACTGCATTGGGCGAAGAAGGTTTTGCTGGCCACCGGCGATTCCGGGGCACTGGCGCACTCGCTGGACGGACGCGGTCGATGGGACGATCCCTCGCTGGAGTGCAGCGACACTGAGTTGTTGTCCACCATGCTCAAGCTGAGCGAGAGGTTATCGCGCCTCAGCACACTGTTGCTATCCGGTATGGAGTTGTAACGCACGGTGACCGGCGGCGTCATCGGTTTCTTTTCCGCCTTGCAGCACAGACTGAACTGGTGGCTAAATCTGTTGTGATTTGGTGAACGATGTTTGGGGGACTTGTGCCGCATTACCACATCGGCTCCTCCATCGCTCTGGGAACCCGCATCGGTGCTGTGGCGATGCGAGTGATTCTTTCCTTTCGAAGAACTCGGCTTGGCGCGCCTGTGGAAGCTGATCAGACCGCTGTGCGACTTTTCCAAAGGCAGGGTTTGGCTTTTGTGGGTGCTGCCATTGTTGTTCACGTGGTTTCCTGCGGTTTCCGCATTGCACTTGGCAAAGCTCACATCATACTGTCCGCAGGCGGACACAGGTCTCTGTTGGAGTCTCGGAGATTCGGGGGTCACGGGATGTGGCTCTACTTTACTGGGTCGTTTGCTCAGCAAACCGAACAAAGTGCCAGCGGATTTGTGCCCAGACCTTGGGCTGCTGGTGGAACTGGTAATCCGCTCCTCGCTTCCCGCGCTGCTGTGCTGCATGTTTGCTTTAGTCAAAACCGAAACCGAAACGAGTCTATCATCTAAGGTGCTAAGTGGTCATCATGCGCGCCTTTTGTCAAGTTAATTTGCGCTAATCTGACAGAGATCTCTCCGAAACAGCTCATTGTGCTATGGCCTCTGGCCGCTGGCCATATAAATAGTAAAGGCGGACGTCATCGAAACAATGCAAATGCGACTTTGGTCCGTTGATTTGGCTGGTCGCAATGCAAATTATTTTGGGCCCAACGATGACGTACACGAAATCAGGCTAATTGGGTTGACTGGCGGGGATTGCGTGTGCGGGCCTGCAAGATTTTAATGAAGGCAAACATTCAAGTGGGTTCAAAATACCAAGGGTATAATACACTTACTCACCTGCTGGCCAATAGGGTTTCCTTTTTGCGCGAGAGCTGAAAGGATTCAGAAAATCAATATGCTGGGTAATAAATGTGGCGACACCACCGCGAAATAAAAAAAGGGGAGGATTGTGGGCGAAATGGGGGGTGGTTGGGCGCGCGGAAAAGGAGAAGGGTGCTCTGCTGCCGACGACGTAACAACATTGGCATGCTGCGGCGCCCACACATCACTTCTATGAGCACTCAACATCTGACCACGAGCACAATACCACTCGTCTGTCTCGATTCTCTGGGATCGAGAGATTTATAATTAGCAGACCATTGTTGCCGCCAGCAGCCTTGTTGTTGTTTTGTTGGCCTACGTCTAGCATAAAAGCAGCAACAACGCAACGCGACTTTCAAGTTCAGGTTCAGGTACGCAAAGAATCCGTTTGTGCTGTATTCCCCATGTCGCGTACTGTGCCTTGTTTGTTTTTATGCAATTTAATTTATGTAATTTCCGCTGTATTACCGCTTCTGGATGTTGTTTACACAGAAAAGTAGGAACAAGTGCGGCCCGTGCCGTGGGAACTGCGATTTAGGGGTGGCCAAAGTGGATAGCGCAACTCCGATACATGACTCGCTGTATCGATTCTTCACGATATTTAAATAAGACGAAAATCGATACTATCGACTATACAAATGTATGTAGATTGTTAAATGCTTTTAGTCTTTATATTTAAAAACACACCATCAGGACAATATTAAGACCCCAGTGAAAATAAATTTTAATAATTCGTAATCATTCTCACTAAGGCAAAGTTGCACTTAAGGGGGCTTTGCTAAACATTGGTCAGAATAAAAAAATCTAAATTCAGTGATAAGAAAAGAAACTTACCAACTTTTAAATGACGCAAATGTATTTGCTCTTTAACTCTCTAATATTAATTAGGAATTATTTTAATTATATTTCTTGGTATTAACTGTTTGGCAATCGACCTCTTGCCGTACCTGGCCACATTACAGCGCAGTCGAAATCGACTTGGTATCGAAATTGGAACTCGCATCACTAGTATTTCGTTTCGGTTGGTACGCGGTTTAGTTTCACGGCTATACGGTTTTACGTTTCTACGGCATTGCGGGATTTCAACACCATGGCGGCCCAGACTATTTTGTTTGACTTTACGCTGGACAAGGACAAAACTTGCGATGAGGAGTCGCGCCTGCAGGTTGCGAAGATCCTGCGGAACGAGCTGGAGCAGGTGTTCCCCCAACTGGAGCTGGCCTACTTGATGGAGTCGCCGGAAAACGGATATTTCGCGGTCCTGCACCAGAACAAGGACACCGTGATTACCTGCAGGATCTTCCAGCACGGCCTGCTGACGCTCAACGTGGAGTACTTCCTGCCCGAGGGAAAGGAGCCGAGCATTACCTTCGACGTACGTAGGAAGTCCTGTGTAGATTCCTTGCAAAAATGCAACCAAACCCCCAAAAACACCACCCACATTTTGCATACCCCCGCCCTCCTGAAAACCACCCGCTTCCGTGTTGCGGATGATTAGATCGGGGAAAGGGTTTTCCACCCACCAAGTGAAATTGATTTTCCGCGCACTCACACTCAAGTATTGTTGGTTTGAGATGCATGTGGGTGTGTATGTATGACAAGGGTGGGGGGCGGGTGTGTTGTACTTGACCATTTTCCGTTCTCAAATCCCCGGCACTTGGTCAGGGTCAGGTCCGTCCGTCCTTGGCCTCAAGAGACCCCCAGCCGCCACTTTCCCTAGTTCTATTATCTAACACCTCTGTAACACACCGCATTATTAGCTGGGCTTGCTAGGTTAACTCGCGGCTCGGCTTTTTTTTTCTTTTGCACGTGGGTCCGATCCGAGATCTATTGATTGGTGTGCCTATGGGCATGGTTCTTATACAACGACTACAAACAAAATCCGCCTATAAATAAATGAAATAATTATCAGGGCGATATTTAAAGCCTATCCTTTTTTTTAGGGGAAAATAAGCATTGAGTTTTATATTTTAAGGGCCCCGCCTTTTTTAACTCAGATTTAACAGTAAAAGGAAGTAAAGTAAATTCACAATTTACTGAGATAGTTATTACTATTTTAAATAAAATTTAGGGTTTTGCACTTGCATACATACATAGGAAGAGAATAAAAAAAATAGTTTATTTATTAAAGTACTTCAGAAATACGACAAAATAAAAATAGGCCCATGTATGTATGCCATACACTTATAGCCAAACAATAGGGAATAAAATAATAGCATTAATCAAATAAAAAAAAAATAAAGACTATCTAGCTAAATACCGTTTTTCACTTTTCGTCAAGTTAAACATAATTTTTTAAGATAGAAATATACATACGAAAATATCCGAAATAATACGATTTAGGAACATAATTAAATCATTTAAATTACCAATGAGCTATTTTAATGAGCGCAGCTGTTCTTTAGCTTTGTATGTAAATGTGTGCGGAACTTTCCTTATCTAGCCGGCATCGTTCTCTGTGTTTTTTGTTTACGACAGTTTGCCGTTAGTTGGTGGATTTCGCAAACCGCGTGTTGTTAAGCCTTCTATTGTAATTTTTGCAATTTTGCAATATGCCTGCACACAAATATCGCCACATGCATATTTGCATGGCTCGCTATATATTCCCTTTTTCGTTCTGTTCACTTTCCTTTTTCATAAGTATCAAGTATTTCGACTAAAAATAGTTTTGTTGGGCCTGGCTGCCTGTGTCGCTTGGTGTGATGATGATGTGGTGGGCCGTTCGAAGAGTTTCCCGCTTGGCGGTTGAAGGTCACCTTCCATTATTTTAATTTAGTCATCGTGCCCTGCCAGTTGCCATATATGTACATACAAACATACATCCGTTGTTGTTCAAGGACCTAAATAAAGGAAATTACCATTGCAGACCATGCGCACAGTGGAATTGATTTTGCGCCAGAAATTTGATTCTGATCGGTCCAAGTACTTGCCTCCGATTAAGCGCGGTGGATATATCGACATATACATGACTAGCTCAGGTTGGTCGAACTTATTGCAAACTCACAATCAACCAACTCCAGTTTAGTTCCTGCTAGTTCCATTGCAATAATTATTTACTCCAAACTCACGTTACATAAACAACCTAAGATATATGCCGAAATTCTCTCTCAAAATTCCACTGCAGAATCTAGAACACCTATGCAGTTTTTCCACTAGTTTTTCCGATTGCTGCCACTGCAAAAATCAAAAAAATGTTAAAAATACTCATGAAAATCACCTGAATTGGACATCTGCCTGAGTCACCGAACCTCTGGCGCTGTAAATTCACCAAGTTGTCGTTCCCACCCAAGAATTCGAACCGCCTAGTAAGCTCTGCACATTTCCACACCCACGAAATCATGTTAGCATAGTGTTACTACCTCCTAGGGGGATTACTTCTCTAGGCAGATCCTGCATGCTAGTTTGTCGAATCTTTCAGACGGTCCTTGTATCTTCCTCCAGTGATGCCAATATTTTTATAACCTACTAAAATGGGTTAATATTAATTTTTTTTTTTTATATATTTTTTTTTAGATATTTTATCTTAATTTCCCTAATTATTTTCAATAGAAAAACTTTTAAACCAATTTTTTAAAAACTAGATAAACTTTCTTTATTTTTAAGAATCAACAATATTTGGTCATCTGAGTAAATATCATATCTTGGCAATACTATTTTAGATAGTGCTAAATATGGTAATTTTTTTGTATTTACCTGTAAAAACATCTCGTGGCATCACTGCTAATTACCTAAACCCACTTATTTAAAGTTATTTTTAATTTGAATTAATTTTTTATTTTCATATATACTCCATCGACACTCGACCGATCATCGATCATCATGATCAACCGCTGCCACATCTCCTGGACCAAATTTCACCAAAATTGCCTCGAATTGTGAATAAATGTGTAAACTATTGAACTATACTTACGCCCCAACGCACATGTGTCACCTGCCCCGCCTCGAAATCGTATTCGAAATCGATCTCGTACTCGCTCCTCGTCGTACGCTCGCTCATAAATTGGTTCCTGAATTCTGAAACAACAACAACAACAACACCGAAACAACAACAAATCACGCTCTAAAAAAAAAATATAAAAAATACAACTGCAGAGCGGTAAGAGCCTGGAGAATGTCCTGGCAATCAAACTGAAGGCCATTAAGGCCCAGAAGCTACCGACGCTCAAGCGCGGCGATGTCTCCAGGTATTTCCCGTCGTCAGGTAAGGCCAATCCCAATCCGTTTGGTTAACCATATTGCAAAATAGAGCAACTACTACTACTCGTACTACCGCTACTGTACTGTATGTCATCCGAAATGTGTGAACGTATGATCGTTGAGCGTATGCAGCACCATCGAGCTGATGTTATCAGAGTTCCTCTAGTGGCACCCAGCATGATAGATCATTTCAGCCATTTTCCGTTCAGTATTCAGTCTTCTGATTTTACCGCATCTCCTTCTTGGTTTTTCCGTAAGTGTAGGAGTGCATCCGTTCGTTTCTTTGCATGCGCTGCCTAACAATTGAGCCGAAATCAGTAATCTAGTAATCAATACAACATTTAATGTGTCCACTGAGGCATCACTAATCTATTGCACTTTTTCGCAGATGAGCGCATCATCGAGTACGACATCGACAAGGTGGTCTTCGAGGCTCGTTCGCCGTTCCAGAAGATCCAAATCATGCACTCGAAGACGCTGGGTAATATGTTGCTGTTGGACGAGCTGCAAAGTAAGTGCATACGAGTACATATTTTAAAACATTAGTTTTTACACATGGGAAGGCGAACGGTGTCATGGTCGCCCATCGATTGGCAGAGATGCCGCAGTAAAGGTCACGTGCAATTGCCTGAAAACAGGACACAAACATAAGAGTGCATTAACTTGATGAAGGACGACAACTAAGAGGAACTAATTGTCTATGTTTTGTCGTTGTTTTGAACTTATTATTTGGTTGATAATAGTACAAATATGTTACCATTGTACTGTTTCTTTTTAATTACTTGATGTATTACTTAATGGATATGATATTTTCAAGTCTACTGATTTAAAAACATAAATATTCAATATGACAGACAGTTGGTTTTGAGCCGAAGTTTATTATTCAATTTAAAAAAATTTAAGTAACTTAACTATATCAAACTCTTTTTAACTTATAAACTAATATTTAATCACATGTTTTCCTCCAACAGACATTGCTGAATCCGATTTGATCTACACGGAGACCCTCATGTGTCGCGGCGTGGAGAACTATGAGGGCAAGGAGATCTGCATCCTGGGCGGCGGTGATGGTGCCTTGTTGTACGAGCTGCTCAAGGAGAATCCCAAGCATGTGGTGATGCTGGAGATCGATGAGCTTGTGATGCAGACCTGCAACAAGTATTTAAACGTGATCTGTGGTGATGTTCTGGAGAAACGCAAGACCGATCAGTACGAGATTATTGTGGGCGACTGTGTGGAGTACTTGAAGAAGTTCATCGCCGAGGGCCGCAAGTTCGACTACGTGTTTGGGGATCTCACGGATATTCCCATAACCGATGCTCCGGAGGGCGAAACCTGGGACTTTATCCGCACCATCTTCGAGCACTCGTTCAAGGTGCTGAAGGCCGATGGAAAGTATTTGACCCATGGCAATGGATCCACCTGCAAGACGCAGCTGCGTTTGTTCGAGGAGCAATTGGAGCTGCTGCGTCCCAAGGTGAAGTTCACCACCACCAAGGCGTTTGTGCCGTCGTTCATGGAAGAGTGGCTCTTCTACCAGGTGACCTTCGCCTGACAAGCTCAGGGGGACTCCTCAGCAGCAGCAGCAGCAGTAGCTACTTGTAGCGCACCAACAAACGCCAGCCACACACCAGCATCACACAGTATAAGTCAGGAAGCACTAACCATCGGAGAGATGCTCCAGCTGCACTCCTACACAGTCACTCTCCATGGAGCAGCAGTCGGAGTTAAGGAGCAGGAAAAGGAGAAGGATAAGGAGAAGGAAAGCGTGGGAGGACAATTGAAACCGAGACCCAGGCGTCGAAAGAAGCGTGTGCACTACCACCACACACTGGTTTCTTAGTCCAGCAGCAAACGTGAAATCGAAAGCACAAGCTGAATGCCACCATCGAAGTCATCGCAACAAGACCCAAAAAAACAAAAAGGAAACACGCACTTCCAATGGCTGTTACTTACAATTGAAAACCAAACCAAATACTGAACCCAATTCGTTTACGCTTAAGTTAGGCTTTAGTTCCGTTTTCTCGTCCACTGATTTCAAAGCTAAAATTAAGTCAAAAGTACAACCTTTAAGCAAGGGCAGGCTAAATAAAATAACTTATGTATTCGTGTTTATTTGAATTACGCCTAAGCATAGCATGTTGGCCAACTATTTGTAATATTTCGTATAACGTGTAAATCTATATATGTAGAGCATATGTTTAGTTATCCATTAACGAGCAAATTGATGCGGGGAATCCCCCCGCCCGATCGAGAAATGTGTGCATGAGGGTGTGAGGAAGCGTAGCAGAGAACACCAACTTTTATTGCTGTAATAACGATTAATACCAAACATTTTAAACGAGAAGAATTACAAAGTAAATAAATAGTCGTATGCAGATATAATTACACATTGTTTTTTTTTATCCATGGTCAAATATAATAAATTCCTTAGGAATGCAAATGATTTACAGACCACAAATGGAACTTGATGTTAATTTTATAAATCTAATTAAAGCGCCAACACAGCCGCAAGACTTTAATTTCATTGAACATTATCATTGAAATACCCGCAAGAACCCACAAACTTTTAACTTTATTTTTGCATAAATTTGTTTTCTTGCATATTTCTACATTTTATTCCTTCACTCTATAGAGAACCACCCTACCCTAAAACCCTTAAGTGTTGTAAAACCACGAAATACAGAAGATACTAATTATGACCCCCCGACGAGCAGTTGGACGTTAGTTTCACTTGTTACGTTGGTTTTAATTTTCACCTGGAACGAACCGGTCACCATGGAGCGAAAACTGCACAGTGGAATGCACCATGCCACCCTGCGTCTTCTGCAGGAATCCGGATGCGAGATAGCGCCGCACAATCTGATGTATCCGGTGTTTATCGTGAGCAACGATGACGATGTCCAGCCGATTGCCAGCATGCCGGGAATCTCGAGATTCGGATTGAATCGCCTGAGGGAGCACCTGCAGCCATTGGTGGCCAAGGGACTGTCCTCGGTGCTGCTGTTCGGCGTGGTGGAGCCGGAACTGAAGGACGAACAGGCCTCGAATGCGGACTCCGCCAAGAATCCGGTGGTTAGGGCTCTCCCGAAACTTCGGGAATGGTTCCCCGATCTCCTGATCGCCTGCGATGTGTGCATCTGTCCGTACTCCTCGCACGGTCACTGCGGTCTCCTAGGTGAAACGGGCCTGGAGAACGGCCCCAGCATCAAGCGGATAGCCGAGATTGCTGCCGCTTATGCCAAGGCTGGTGCCCACATAGTGGCTCCATCGGACATGATGGACAACCGGGTGAAGGCCATCAAGCAGGCCCTGATCGATGCGAAAATGAATAGTGTATCCCTGCTGGCCTACTCGGCCAAGTTCACCTCCAATTTCTACGGACCCTTCCGGGAAGCAGCTCAATCCGCACCGAAATTTGGAGACCGTAGGTGCTATCAACTGCCCAGTGGTTCCCGCAGCTTGGCCATGAGAGCTATTCAAAGGGACGTTGCCGAGGGAGCCGACATGCTGATGGTGAAGCCGGGCATGCCTTATTTGGATATCCTGCGATCCACCAAGGATTCCTATCCATATCACACGCTGTACGTTTACCAGGTGTCCGGGGAGTATGCTATGCTGTATCACGCTGCCAAGGCGGGTGCCTTTGACCTCCAGGAGGCCGTGCTGGAGGCCATGAAGGGTTTCCGACGAGCTGGGGCCGATTGCATCATCACCTACTACACGCCCTTCCTGCTCGACATTATCGGCAGGGGGAAATAATTGTCTACCTCAAATGCTTAACCTTCCATGTCTAAAAACCATATTCATGCAGATTAGAGTGGACTTCCTAAAGCTATAATTAAGCAGTCATAACTTTCTCAAATACAAATAATAGTGCAATATTTCAAGTTGTAATAACAATAATTTTATATATATTTTTAAAAGCAGGTCATGAACACAATGGTAATTAAGTAAACTTTTGTATAGGAAACCAGTAATTTAGTTGGATTTAGGGACCACAACGTTTAATTAAGAGATGAAGCTGATGAACAAAGACTTAAAGGCTATTACTTACACATTTATTAGCTCCCATTTGATAAGCTGCAAAGGTCCACTCTAATCTTCATCACCATTAAAAGTGCTTTCTGTTAGAGTGGCTCGCTCCATTCGCGCAAATACACACACAAACTAGAATGTATATTTTAATGGTCTTATCAATCGCATGGATTTGGAATTCAAATGGGTCGGGGTACACTCCGAATTTCAATTGCATGGCGAAATTCGAGCTGTCCAACCGGTCGATCCACTGACAAACCGATTAAAAGTGCTAAGCAAAAGCTGTTCGTTTTGTGATGGCAATTAACACTTTAATAATGTGGACTCTTCGATTGCATTTACAAATGGGCTACGGTGAGCACTGAACACTGCCTGGAGCTTACTTGCTAAATTGGTACGAGTTCAAGTCTTACGAAAGGATAAAAATCACAAAATCAAAAATTAAGTACATAAAACAATAAAGTAGATTCTTGTTTCTGTTTAAAATTTGGCGGAAAGGGAGTTTCGAATGAAAGCTATTGTTAAAATCCTTTATAAACAATGAAATCTTGGAAATGTATACCTAAATAGGTACAATAGGTATTCGATTTCTTTGTTAATGTAAACTAAATGAGCATATACATATGGGAAGCGAAATGGATCTCTATAAACATTCTTTAGCTCCAGTTCCGCCAAAACTAGTTAAAAATTGAAAATAAAACATGATCAAATGTCTTCTGATAAATCAAAACTAACTAAGAGTAAAAAGTAAACTAAAAACGAGTTAAGGAAACTATAGCTACAGGAAAATACTGAGTGCATTAAGGATAAGTAGATTGGAATATGGTGCACTGCCTCGTTTAGGGGCTCTCGCTGCTGTGGATGCGGCTGTGCTCCAGGATATCCGTGTTCTGCATCGGCTCCAGATCCGTTTCCGAGATAATCTCCGCCAGCCACTGCTCGATCTGTACGGGATGGAAGGCATCCTCGTCGCCGCTGTTCGCCTCCAGGATGATCTTGAGGTTCTCAAAGTTCTTGAGGATTAGTCGCTTGCCCGGCTGCACTTGTGGTCCCGATTCGCTTTGTGTGACCGATGTGGTGGTGGACACTGGTTCCTGCTTGGTAGCCGACTGCCTGGGATTGGAATTGGCATCGCAGCTGGAGTCGGCAGCTGCAGCTTGAACCGGCTCTGCTGCTTGGTGGTAAGTCCTGCGCGGCTTCTCCACCATGCTCTTCTTGATCTCGTTGAGCAGGCGATTGTAGAAATCGCAGGTGACATCGTGAATCTCCGTTTCCTCGTACCGATGGGCTTGCCCTGGTGTGGGCGTGGAATCGGAGCTGGGTTCTTGGTTAATCCTCTCCTGCTTTTTGGCTGCCTTTTGCTTTTTCGACTGCGAACGGGAGCTGGCATTGCTGGAGTAATTCGAACTGGAGGCGGTGGTTGTGGGCGTGGAATTCGAGGGCTCGGTGGTGCTGGAATCAGCGGATTTGGCCAGCGGAATCTCAGCACTGACCGCCTCTTCACTGGCGCAATTGATGGTCAAGCTGGCTATGTTGCGGAGGTTAATAGTCCCATTGCAATTGTTGATGGTGATCTTTGGCTTGAAGCGCTGCTTGCGACTCTTGTTTTTCGGTGGTTCTTGAAGACTATTCTTTGATTTTGCCGAGGTTTCGCGACCCAAACTGGATACAGCTTCCGCTATCGAAGATTCCAGCTCGTCGTCCAGTTCCTCCAGATTCAAGGGTGGCACATAGGTTTCCCTCTTGATTTTGGCCTTCTTTATCAGATCCTTGGCCTCCTGTAGAGTGATGTTAATGATGGAACGCTTGGCATTATCTTCGACGAGGGATCTGTTGCGGGAAAAGTCCACGACAATGGCCTCTGGTTCGACACCATCTTCGTCCAGATCAACATACGAGACATTCCCGCCCTGCAGGCACTTATACATGGTCTCGTGGTCATCGAGAGGCTCTATGTAGTCCTCGTTCCTCAGGCCCGTGGTGCGGTAGTCCTGCAGAGCCAGCTGCAAGTCACTGTTATCCAGCAGGAAGTGACCGTAGCTCCGGATGGCGGTCAGCAGCTTCTCCTCCGCATCGTCGCCTTCGCCAGGAACAAATTGCACTCCAGTTTGTTCTTTTTTGGAATCTCTGTTCTCAACATCGGGGGAGGACTTTTTAAGCAACTGCTGCTGCTGTCTAGTATTCGCTATGACTTCCAGTTGCCGGAGGAGCAGCTTTTCGCGCATATGCAGTGCAGAACGGATTTCATTGAACTTCTTTTGTACGGTGCCTTTGACCTGCAAGAAAAACAAGGCGTGTGTCATAGGAGGCGAAGGAAAATCCAAACGTTTGTGTTTCATGGAGAAAATCGTTTCTCAAGATGTACACCTACCTCATCCAGATTTTTGTCCATTGCGTGCGAGCTAATAAATACTTTCTCTTTCTAAATGTAGAGCATTTTTTCTTCAAATTCTGTGTATCAATCTTTTTGTTTGATCGATCAGCTGGAGTTACAGTATGCCCACCGTTCTTAAGAGTGTAAAAATCAAAACGGATATAAAAGAGAAAAACTTGAAGTGGTCTCACTAATTTTTGGGCGGGAAAGTTTTTGGCACTTGAATATAAGTAACAGAGGGGTCTAACAAGCCAAAAATTATTTGTTTACAGAAAAGGTCTAGGCCTAAACAGCCAGACAAATGGTGTCTTTTAATCTTTATGGAAAGACATTTAGACCTCAATCAAATCTTTGAAATCCTTTAAAAAGAACGCATTTTTAAAATAGCTAAAAGAACACCAGAAACTTGTAATTACAATAATATCGCTTTGGAAAGTTTAAGTTTTGGCGGCTCTTTCAGCGCTGCCCCTAGCGGAGCTCCCCACCCAAGAGCGTTGCCACACATTTGGGAGCAGATTTAAGTGAGCCGGGATCGTATATTGTTTAATTCGATTTTTTAAGTTTTCGTAAAATATTGGAATTATTGCCTTTTTTTTCCAGAAATGCCACAGCATGAGAAAAACGCATTTAACGAAATAGGCACAACAATTTAGTGTCATATAGCTATATGCGGCTTAGAAAGAGTGTGACCATATGAGTATCGCAAAACAACGTCTTACTTTTTCACTTTACTAGGCCTTTGGTGATAGTATTTCCGCCCCAAAACAGTTCGGTCCCTCAATCCGTTTGTTTTCGTTTCAACTTTGCGTTGGGGGTTCATTTCATTTTTTGGTCCGGAGGCGCGCATTTCAATTAAATTCGTGAGAGCGTGATTGCGCACGCTGCTTCGTTAACCGTTCAAAAATATAAAGACGAAAAAACATTGGTAAATATTTGTGGTTTACAAGACCTCAAAATATAAAGAAATGTGACAAGAGAAAAATCGGGCAGTTCGATAAATCGCCGGGAAATATATCACACTGTTTTGATATTTAAATTGTTTTAAAAACAACTATTTATATAAACGTTTTATACAATATAATTCTGTGGCTAAAGTAAGCATTAAAAAGGATTCTTATTCAACAAAAGACTAAAAGTGAGATCAAACCCAAAAACAAAACAAATCGAAAATCGCCGCTTCCACGTACTCAGCTGTCTTTGTCTTTAGTCATGCCATCTCTGTTCCACGCGTCGCGGCGCCTTCAAGTGTTTGGTTTTGTAATTGCCTTTGCTTGGCGAAACTGTGCTGATTTAAATGTTTCTTAAATGTTTGTTCTTTAAACTGCATTCGAAACACAACAATTGTCGCGTGGCTTTTGCAGGGAAAAGAAAAGAAAACCCCAGTGTTTAAATAACAATAGTCATCGCTTATTGTGGTTGCCTCAACTAATTTGAGTTGTGCTAGTGTATGTGTGTGAAGGCGCGTTGGCGCTTGTATTTGCCTGTTGTTGTTTTTGCCTCGACAGACAATAAAAAAACGAAAGAAATTCAGAGAATTTTGAGTTTGTTTCTCATTTGTACAAGAGAGAGAGAGACACGGAAAAAGAAGCAACAAACAACACAGAAATAAAAAAAAATGGGGAAACACACATGCAAAGCAACAAAAGAAAAGGCAAATAAAAGAGAGCGAGAGAGCGCGAATTGTGTCAGTGACGCCAAAAAATGTAAAAATATCAATAATGCCTATTAAAGTTTTATTTTCGTATTGCCGACGGTTCTAAAAGAATTTGTGCAACTTTGTTTAATTGGTTTTAACTTCTTCGATTGTGTTTCATTGCCTTTCCTGTTTTGCCTTTGCGGTTGCGAGACTGTCTTTGCGAATTGACTTTGCGTCGGCGGGTCGTGACTGGATTTTATTTTATTTTACAAACAGATGATGCATGCGTCTGTATGTTTGTACGTTTATATTCACATGTGCTTGGTTTGATTTCTTTAAAAATGCGATATAGGAATACAGTTATGCGGTGCTTTTCGCTTTCTGGACTAGCTTTTTGTTTTTGCTTCTAGCTTTCCGGTTTTTCTCTTTTTTCTCCTCTTTTTTTTTTTGGTTCCATCTTGTTATCATCGAAAAACCTGTTTTGTTTTGTTATTTTTTTTTTTTGCCTCGGCTCAGGCTTTTAAATTCGGAATTACCTCATTTTACACCTTTAGCTCAGTGCTTTTTATTTAGTCGCTGCGACTAACCCATTAAATCAAATCATTTTTATTCCACCCGAATTTTGTAGGTCGTTGAAAAGTTATTACACTTTCGGGGAGTTCACTTGTTTAGGTTGTTACCCCAAAAAGACATTAAATTCGGAATTCATTTCGAGAAGAATTGTTCGTAAATATTTATCGAAAAGAGAGAATGATAAAGCAAATATCCACTTAACATATTCACCCTAAAAACAAACAACTAAAATATGTGAAAACAAAAGGAATTTACAGTTCTACTACGTTTTACGTGTGCAGTTAATTTATGATATCTATGTATCTACTATACTATTAAAAAAGAATAAAAAAAAAAAACCAATTAACAACCTTTGGTTTTTTTGTTACATTTACCCATAATCAGGAAAATGCAAAATTTTTGAGCTGCTGCCCTTATAACACAAGTTTTCTAAACTCTATATTGAAAGAATTAAATCAGCACAGTTTGAATTTTATTTGGCCATCTAACACAGCTATAAAATAAACACATCAAACAAGTAAAATATAATATGCTCTTTTATGAACTACGTGTGTAAACCAATCGTTCTTTTAACCGAAAACCTGTAAAGAATATATAAAACTATATTTTCCGTGAAAATTAACGCGTGTAATCGAAAAACGTACGAGTATTTAATCATCATCGAAGGCGAATGTCGAAAAGTGTTCCGAGGTCAATGTTTCTGTTTCTGCTGCTGGCAACTCATCGTTTAAATTAAATACACAATCTGCAGCGAGGTGAGTTTAATTCGGCTATATTTGCTATTGTCGTGTAATATAACATTCCCCTGACCCTGGCCCCACTTTTGGAGTATTTCGAAATACCGCCCACTTGTATTTGCTCCATTGAGAGTTGCTCGTAGACGAGTTAGTAACTCCCCGTCTCTGTCTGCGAATCGTGTGAACTTATTTACTTGCGATATTGCCGATAATGTGCGATGAGTAAGTTCAATACAAGTAGGCTATGCACATACAAAAGTAACTTCAATAGAGCTGCTAAACATTATACAGATAGCAGTATTATCTTTGCAAATATATTATACAAACAGCGGAGCTATTTGATTGATATTATCTTTTGGGAACATTTTTAAAAATCATATAAGTAATTCAAATGGTTCCAGTCATTTAATTAGTTTATTTCTTTAGTTCTTTTCGTAATAAATACTCTGAAATCTGATTTAGAATACATATTGCTACTTATCTCCTCCGATATTTCGCCATGTTGTTGAGCAAATTAAATTTATGTTTCTCCTTATCGAAAAAAGATTAAACTTTGAGAGTGTAGAATAAAAACTTATCTAACTTTTTTTATAACTGAACTTGAAAAGAGAATGTACTCATAGCGCTTTTAATAAACATTATGTTGACAACTTTAATCCTCTTAACACTTAAGTCAACAAATAGTGCGTTTATTTATTCCATTCAGCAATAATAAGCTCAACAATCATTATTATACTCTTTTATTGTCAGAGTTCTGCAATAAAAATAGATAATTTAAATGGAATTACGTTAATTTTGCATCTTTGTCACTGGCAGATAATTAATGCACTTAACACGACGTGGGAGAGTGAAGAGGTATTTCTTTTGTTCCTCGATTTTAATAAGTTAATTTTGCCACACGTAATAGAGTTTCCATCGATGATGCCTGGTCGAGAAATGGCAACTGCTGAGTTAAATTGAGTGGCAATTATTAAATTTACTGTAATTGCAAATTACAATGCAATTAATCAAAGCCTCGAATCGATTGAAATCGAAACCGCTTTAACAACTGGAAATGCGATTGCCTGTCTGTCGATCTATTTGTCTGCAAAAAGACTTTCCCGTCGGAGGAGCATCAATCCAAAACCGAACCGAATCAAACCGCATTCAACAATTGCTGAGTTCTCCTCCGTAACGTTGGATATAAATTCATTACTCAGCTTTAATTAGTTTCAATTTTCGCACGCCATCGAGATATCGACGGGGTCAGAGTGGTAAAATGTTCGAGCAATTGTTTGCCGTTTCAGTTTCCTATATTTTTCGCAAAATTATATTTCAGTTTGTGCAATCAAATTGCAGCATGAACAATGTGCAATATTTTGATTCACACAATTTTAGCAAAAATAAATTAGAAATATGCCTGGTCGGTTTAATTGTAAATAGACACTGAACACAAGTAAAACAAAACTAAAAACTTCCGTATTTATATGCATTTAATTGAAAGCCAGTTGTTGTGTGTGGTGCACAGAAATATTTTGCAATAACTTTCGGTCATTGTGCACTCTGATATTTAATCCGTACTGCAAAGTGGCTTTCGAAATGTTTGCAAATTGCAGACTTTTGACTTGTGAATTTTTATTAAAGCCCGACCCCTTGACACTCCAATTTTTTCCCCGGCAGAGTTCAAAATTTGCATAACAAAGCCGCTTAGCTGTTGAGTGCTGGCGGCATATTTTTGTATTCATGATTGATGGCTCTGTGCGTACTATATATATATGTATACAGATACGGGTTTATAGGGCACTTCGATCTGGGAATGGCCACAAGTGCTGTACTTTTATCTCTCCTGCAATTAAACTTAATCACTTGTTCACAATTAGCATGGGCTGCTGCGATAATATCGTGTTCGTGTGTTTATGGCCATTAGGCGGACATAAAAATCCTGTTTACCCCCACGGAACGCAATCCATTTCAATGCTGGCTGCCCGCAAGCACCAGAACATAAAAATCAAATCAAATTACATTACTAATGCGCCGCGTTGTCCGCGACTAGGTCACATTCACGCTAACACACACACATAGGCATTTGCATTTATTTTCGCCAATTTATGCTAGGGGCTGAAACCCCCAAATAAAAGAAAAGAACCCACGAGTCACACAATTCTCGATTCGGACCCGGCCTAAACTGATTTTATTTTGGTTTTTTTTTTTTTTTTTGGTTTTCTGTTGGCTTTCTAGCTTTACCTTCGCGTGCGTACGTCCCCCAAGCAAGCTGGTGACTCATGAAAATGTTTGCCGCGGAAAAGGACATCCGAGGACGACGGCTGTCCCGGTCGTTTTGGTGTTTTTTTTATGGCTTGAATCATGCATTTTTTTTACCATTCTTGACTTTTTATTGGCTGCCTTTTTTCGATGTGAATGCGTTTAGCTTGGCGTGGATTTGTTTTTATTAGCGGGTCTCGGGCGGGCGTTTTGTAAACAGCTTTAGCACAGACCATAATGCCATATTCAAACGACTTTACTACACCAATGGGGCACTTTGTTGCCACGCATATTGCAAGAAAGACTCAAGTTATCTTGCTTTTAGTGTAATTGTTTAAGATGCGTTGTGGTAATATCACATCTTATTTTTTCAATCAGGTGGTCATATTTTTTATCCCTTTACGACTGTATCACACATTATAAAGTTTACGAGCGCAACTTTATTTTAGCCCCAGTTTAATTTTTAATAATTTTTTTTAAAGCTTTTAAATTCAACAGCCTTCAAACTTAAATGTTTCAATTTTTTTTGTTAAAATGCACTTTAGGGTTCAACTTGAGTATGATGGATTGGCTGTCGACTTGTTTAAATTGCTATAGCGATTTATTCATTTGTCCCAGTTTTGTTTTTAAAACGTTCGGACATTTCAATGATGGATGAGATACTGCCTTATGTATTCAAACCGTTTCTTGCTATTTCGGTTGGAGGAGATTGGCGAATTTAATTTGTTTCTAATTCATCTGCGACCATCATTCGTAATCCCTATTAGGCTTCACAATATGTGACCTAAAAAAGCCCGAATCGACTGGCTACTCGATTGATGCTTGCCAATTTATCGAAAGCCCGCTGCTGCAAAAAAAAATTCGGGAAAGTGCATTTTTTTGTGCAGCCAATACTAATGCGCCATGATTTATTAAAAAATCGGCCACTCCACCGCACACATGACCGAATGCCCGAGCGGACTGATTGGGATGGGGGGATGGGATGGACAGTGGCCACGAGAACCCACTCTCGATGGCAGGAGCACTCGACTATTCATCTAGAGCAGACGGTCCGACAAGTAATCTCCTTAAAATGCAATTTGTTTTGTTGCAATCAACGATTTTTGATGATGACGACGAGGACTACTGGACTGGTGGACTGGTGGTCGGTCAGGAGCCAAAAGGAGAGGCCAAAGGAGCTGGGAGCAGGAGGAGCTGGCGGGTCAGGAGGAGCAGCTGGAGAGGCGATGACGATGATGATGGTGATCGAATGCGAACGTTGGGTAACAATTTGCAGCGTGGCCAAATAAATTGGTTGTTATTCAGCCCCGAACTCCGCTCTTTCGACCACCGACCTTTCGCCTCTTCAGGCCCCTCTAAAAAATGATGGAGATGAAAACAAAATTCCTAGGATGCTTCTAGTTTTTTACTAGAGCCCCACACTTGGCCCAAAACGCTTGGCTGCCATTCTGATGCATGGCCCTGGCAATGCGGTCCGAGCGTTGCGACAGCCCCCCAAAAACTACCCCACTGACGGATGGATGGATGGATGGTTGGATAGTTAGATGGTTGGCTAGTTGGAGTACCTGAATGACCGGCCAATGAAATGAATGAATCACAAGCTGGCGAGTCCCTCACCCCTTTCCCAAAAAATGCAATGCACACACACGAGGGCTTTAAGAATACCAAAGCGTGCAGTCTGCTTCGAGTTCTCGTTTGCCAAGCACATTGGTATAGAAGCTTATTTGGCATGAGTGCTCATTAATTTTGAACCTTAACACGTCATAGAAACGGCGATTATAAAGTATATATGCTTTTTTAGGGGCCTATTAGTGCAGGTTTTCAATTGATAACATTGGCTGGAAACACGTGATCTAAAATCATTAAGAAAAACAGAGGTTTTGTGTTATTTAGTGGGTAATTTTAATATTATTTAAATATTGGTAATGAAGATTAACACGTTATTTAATCATAATATTACTCATACTATGTTTCGTAAATAAATTTTTTTTTTTAATTTTGTTGAGCTATGTCATTTTAATCAAAAACCAAATATATTGTTTTTTTTCCATTCTGATTAGCAATTTTCTAAAAAAAATGTGAAAAATAATAATTTATACAATGTTATTTAAATGAGAGCTTGCAAACTCAGAATCACGAATTTCACAATCATTCAGAATAATCCAGTACGAATCGGAACAATGTCAAATGTGATTTTATGATTAAAAGATAAGGGAATGACTTTTACTGACGTTCCCATAGATTGTGTTTATCAAATTAATTAAGATAGCAGTGGAATCAAGGTAGAGAAAATCTTTGAAGTATCTATAGACCGAATAAGTGAAATGTTTACAGAGGCAAACGGCACTTGCATACCTTTGTTTGTCACTCATTCGGGCAGCGTTGCACCAGAGTTACGAACTACGAGGGTCACTCCACCAGTTGTGTTGGCCGAAAGCTTTGCCTTCCCATTCTACGGCCCTCGTTGCATAGTTTATTGCGTGTTTTCCAGTAACAGATTTGTTTGCGTTCCCTTTGTTTGTTTGCTCAATCCCCGTATTCTCTCTGCATTTTTTCCGGCGCTCCCCTGTCCGCCGTGAACTATTTTATTTGCCTGCACGTATCAGAAGCGTGTTTCAATTTGCACAAAAATTCACATGTCGATTGCTGCTCCATCCATCCGTCTATCTGAGATTGATTTCTAGCGCCGGGTATTTGTCTGTTCTGACTCCTCGGTCTATCATTCTCCTCTATCTACCTATCTATCTATCCATCGGTGTGCCTCACTGTCTTTCCATCTGCCTGGTTGGGCTGGCAACACCGCGTATACGCAATGTGAACATCCCTTTTGCATATTTCTGCATACGCCATGTGTGCATTGCATTTTATACAGTTGAACTTCCCTAACTTGAATTTCCATTTGACACTTAAGTTATTCAAGGAAAAGTGGATTGCATAAATAAATGCTATGACTTCCCCTTTTTTATACATTTTATTTTGCTGAAACAATATTAAAAAAAAAAACAAATTTCATTTCCAAAAGTTTAATAGGTAGTTTAACTGCATGAATTTTAACTGAAAACTATTACTTCCTTAAAATCTGCTCTTAATACAAATTTTTTTATTAATTAACACAAATATTTATTTTATTTGTTAACATTTGTTAGAGTTTAATCACATTTGTTTGCTTCACGGAAACAAGTGCTTCCCCTTAAATCCCTTAAGAGTTTTTCAAGATAACATTTTTGCACATTAATTTCGAATTATGAAAGTTTGAATTGTGAAAAATTCATTCTGTAAGGCTATTGTATTATTAGCTTTTTAAGTTTACTTAAATTTGCTTTAGAGCAGTTTGACTGTGGCTCAAATTTGTAAGCATTGTTGAGCAAACATTTTGCAGCCAGCTGTCTCCCGGCTGAAGTGACTCCTCCTGTCGCTCAATGAGATGTGCATTTATTCGAAGTCCTTGACAAATGGCAATTGATTAACTCGTTTTCCGCCCTCGACACTGGGCCATCGTCGTCTGTCTGTCAACTGATGTGGCGGCCACCCGGTACAGGTACGTGCCCCATTCACCATTCAACATTTACCATTCACCGTGAGATGGTCCGATATGGCGAGTGTATCAACACGCTTATCGGCAGTGCTTATAATCACACCCACACCCACGATATATTCCGTATTTCGTATACAATATTCCGTATGCCGAGGGTTTCGTATCAGGCATTGCCTGAGATTGACCCTCCAACCCACCGCCGCCCCCATTTGCCACCACTCTACGTAATCGGGCTCTGTGTTTTTTTTCGCTGTTATTCCAACAATTTGCTGATTAGATTTTCATTTTGTGCTCCCCTCTTTCCAGTCAAGAGAAAGTTGATTTTGTGCGCCGAGAGTTTCTTAATTGAAATAATTTAGTGCAATTTCCAGAGTTGTTTTTCGCTTTTTTCCCTTTTTGCTTAAAGCTTTCCTATTTTACCTACGGCCTTTGTTTGGCTGGCTTTTTTTTTCTTTTTCACCACATTCTTTGGTCGTTTATCTTGTTTACCTTACCGCACCCACAAAGGAAAAAGAAACTGGGGGAAAAACACATGCTGTGACGTAGATGTAAGAAAAGCAGCCGCAGTCATCGGTAACTAATCAGTGCCAGAATTAAGTTGACAAAATGCCATGACCAGGCACAAAGTAAAGCTCCGATAAACCGCTTTTATGTGGCAGTTAGTCAGTAACCCCCGTCGAGTGAGGATGTCATTTGCGAGACCTATTCAACACTTGGAAAATGTTAATCAATTTGCTGGAAAGAAGAAAATTTTGATGGATGACGTGGGACAGAAAAAAGATTTCACAAACAGTTGCGTTTATTTATTAGATGTCTTTTAAGCTTACTAAAACTAAATTAAAGGTTAGAAAAAAATATGTGAAGTGGAGTAAAAGGAGGTAGATAGTTATTAATTCAAAACTAATCAAAATTTTAATACGAACAGAAATAAATAGCTTTTTTATAAAAATAATTACTGAATTTATTAACTGGCAGCAATTTGTTCAGGATTACAGCCAGAGTGTTGTTCATTTATAATTAATTCACTTTTTAATTGACCACATAAAATATAACCCAATTTGCACTGGCTAAAAGTAAAGTAAGAGGTCAGCAAATACAGTGGAAAATTAATAAATGAAATTGATTTTCATAAATCTAAATAAATAAATGTTCAGGCAAATGCATTAAGCTTGTGAATATTTCACAGCTTATCAGCAGGACAATGCCGATGTCCTGGGACAATGTATCCTTGTGCTCTACGCAAAGCACACGATAAATCTAATCTAATCTCGACCCATTCACTTGATGCACAGCACTCACGTTGTGGCATATGATTAAATATCTATTAGATGCCATAAATGGAACGTATGTTTTGAGCGAATTATGCAGCAATTGGCCGACAAGCTGAGCCTGAGCTCCAGCCGCCATTGAGCCAATGAAAATGGCCAGCTCCTCTCCAGGAATCTAATCATTCATGTGCCAAACGACATGAGCGATTACGTCGACACATGGGCGGTGGAAATATAATAGTTAGAGTTTGAGAGGAGCCAGCCAGCCTTCCCGATAAGCAAGACAAATGTGCTGGTTGAAATCTATAAAAGCAATGTATTCCACAAAGCTGTGTGTTTTGGTTCACCACTCCCGACATGCACATCATAAAGCATACGTTTCGTTTCGAACGAGCTGTGCTGCTAAGTCAGCGCACAGCCCATCCTGCGTATACGCAATATTTTGCCGGCTTAGTGGAGTCTGCATGCAGCATGCCAAGATATTTCACAGCGAGCACACAAAGAAATAGGATAAAAAAAGAGTATTAGCTGATTTCACTAGGAAAATAAAATCATAAAACGGATTTAACCAATTTAACACTCCAATTATTATTTTAAATCGGTTTTAATATAATTGCTATTTATTGCTTTTTAATTCTCAATGCAATATGTTAATAAATTCATATACAATTTTAGCTTTTGTATTTTAAATTCAAATGTGCAATTTATTTAATTATGCTATTATCATAATATCCAATTATTAAATAATTAAAAACCATTATTGATAGCCAATATCGATGCGGATTTTTTTGCTGTGCCATTGCTAAAACTGTCGCTGAAACTGAGAGCCGAAGCCAAAGATTGGCTGTCGCTGCCATGGTTTATTAAATTTATGTTATGACATTTTCTAATGCATATTTTGCCGGAGCTGTGTGCGTGCCTGAAATATTTTGTGCCCCCGTATCGAGCGGGACTTAGCCAGCTCCTGGCTCCGCCCATTGCGCTCCTATAATGTCCTGACATACTTGTGTCACAGCCGGGGAAAAAGTTGCTTGGCGACAAGAGGTGGAGTGGAAAGGACGAGGCCGGAACATCACCTGAACTCTGATGTTACTTGAAAGTTGGCCCAACTATTTTTCTAGTGTTGTGATTTTCTCTTGTCACAGCAAGCGAAGGTGCCACTAGCTGAGCAACTTTTGCGCTATGCCAACCATTTGCACTGTTCCTGCATTTTCTTTTTCAATTTTTCTTTTTTTTTTGTAAAGAACTTGGCCTGACAAACATTTTCATTCCAGGCGAGAGCAGCTGGAATGCATTTGGCCTGCAGTCCTTGTCGTTGGCCTGGTATTTTCCCCCGTCATTTTATTTCAACGGCACGGCACCTTTAAAGTTCGCCTTCAAGGCTCGGCAAATATTTGCGTCCTCCCGATTGAGTCATCGAAAGTCAAACACTGAGCTCTGTCTTCGTTTAGCTGCGATTCGTTTCGATTTCAATTTGCCAGGGCGCAAATTGTCCATGGCCAGTTGACAGTTGACTGAGGCGTTCGTCAATCTATTCCGCCGCGGGCCCTTCTCCTTCTCCTTCTTCGCCACTGGCCACTGGGTTTTTCCTTCGCAGATTTTCCCTGGCCCTGCGGAAAACGCACATTCATATCCACGCACACTGGCGCGTGGCATTGTGTGCGCTGGCCATTATGTGTGCATTTTCACTAGTCCGCCTTTGTTTGCCTGATGCGTCTTTATGTTTTGTACCGCTTATTAAAGTGGCATTAGGAGTATGATGAGCAAAATAGAATTATTTGTTTATTTATCTAATATTTATTTTTTAAGTTTAAACATTTTCCGAAACAAAAAAAGCATTTAGAAAACACAAATTGAAGAAGCAGTCTCATATTTATTTGGTATCAACTCTTTTTAAGAAGTATGTAAATTGAAATTAAATTTATTCCGACTACTAGACAATTAACTAACATTTTAGCTAGGATATTTAATGCTTACTTTAGGCAAGCAAAAGTGTTATAATAATTTTCCAAATTTATAGTTTTCTAATCTGAAAAGCTGAGGGATCCGTTAGTCGTGACTTTCTCCTTAGCTTTGCCTCTTCTCATTTCCTTTTGTTCGCCATCGTTGACCACATTTAGTCGTTGTGTGCCTGCGGCTGAGGATCACATCCTGCCGCCGTTGTCGAGAGTTCATAAGGTAGTGGCCCCCGGGCCCCACAACCTCTTTGGCTTGGCCTCCGCCCACCAATCTTTTTTCCCGTCGCCAGTTCCTTCTCTTCATCTCATCCGCAGACTGCGGGCCATTGTTCACTAATTTTGTCACGTTTGCAGCTTTTGTTAGCAGTACTTTGCCATCTTTCACTTACTTTTCTATACTTCTGCCGCCTGCCATTGGCTTGATGAAGAGCAGAGGGAGTGGAAGGGGGGTGGAGCAGTTGACCTTCCCACAGCCTTATTCCTTACCAAAAAGCTACGCCTTTGGGCTTGTTTGTTTGATTGAATCTTTCTGGGCGATTTGATTTTGCTGCACTCGCTTTAGGCCGCTTTTCTACTTTAGTCAGAGTAGCTTTCCCTTTTCATTTGCTTGCTTGTTTTCCATGCGGTTTTTTCACTGCATTGCAGAAACTAATAAAGTGTTATATCTTGTAATAATATTCGTATTTCATTCTACCTTGACATTTACCGAATACAAATTGACTCTTTTGCATGAAAAATATTTCCTTTGAATGTGGAATGAAGTAGTCTTAATGTAAAAGAAGTATCTTTGATCCCTATCCTGCTCGAAATAAATAATTCGTAGTTCAAAATGATTGATATTTGTTTGCTGTTCAGAAGTAAATGAAACTCGCATTGACTGATTTGCTTCCCTTTTGCTCCATCAGCCGTAATTTGCTTGCCTTAACTGCGTTGAACATTTCCCAGAGAGTCCTGCCTGCCCCCAAATGATATGCAAACATCCTGGTGAGCCACATGCCACCTGGTCGGTTTGGTTTTGTGCAAAAAAGTTTATCCTTCCGAGGAGGTCAGCACGTGACTCGCCTGCCCCTCTAAGCATACTGCACATTTTTGTTGGAGGCTTTCTCGTCAGGTTTTCTCCATATTTTTTTTTACCCCAGGTTTTCCCCATTTTTTTTCTGCTGATGCCATGTGCTGGAAAATACATACTTTTAAGCGCATGTTTTGAATATTCGTGGCATTTTTGCGCCGGAGGTCGGGGTATTCCTGTTCCTGGGTAAATCTACGCAGCTTATCTACATGCTCCCCACGATGGCCTGCCATCATCATAGCTATAATATAAGTATTTTTGCACAATTTTCCGCTGCCACACCGCCGCTTTCCTCCATTTTTTTTTTTTTTTGCCTCAGCTTTTTGGCGCTGTCGCGGGCCCTCTACATCTTTTTAATGTTGAAAAGCTTTACTCACTTCCGTTGCCAGCGGAGCCAGGAAGCGGAAGTTTAACTTTTGTTAAAATTTTTAGTGATTCGTGTGGCACAGACATTTGCCAGGCGACTGCCATTGGCTTCAGGATTTTCTTTTATTTTTCCCTGTCGTCACTCTTATCTGGGAAAAGTTTGAGCAAACTAGTCTCAAAAGTTTGATTTCAGGTTGGGTTTGGTAAAGAAATTAGCCACATAATTAGCATCTTTCGATGGATTTCTGGATAAAATTGTTCAGGTGTTAAGTAAACCAAAGTTATTTTTTTTAGAAAATAAATGTCTTCCCTTTTCAAAGATATTTAAATAATTTTATTTACCATTCAGACAATTTATTTCAGAAGTACTTTTTAAAAGAACATTTCTTTGGGGTATTTAAGTGTTCATAGTTTTTTTCTCTTGAGTTCAAGTTATTCAAATAACACTCCAGGAAAATATGCTGTCTCCTTTTGTTAAGATTTTATCGCCACTTTGACTGTACAACAATATAGCTTCTGCACTATAAAGCTCCTTATTCAACTTTATTTAACGGGGATCCCATGAAATATCTATGTTATTGTGTGGCGAGTTCGAACTGCTGCTAGATGTTTCCTGCCCCGTTTCCTCGGTTTTGACCCACCCAACAAAAGCCTTTCTTTTTCCACCGTTGCATAGTTTTTAAGCCCCGGACTTAAGTAGTTTTCAGCACATTTTGAAATCATCTCTCCTTTGCAGTCGAGCTGCCACTGATTTGGCCGGCACTGACCTGCTTATAACTTTGCAACGTGGCAACGAGGCAACGCCCGATTCCCCATAGAATTTCCACACGGCAAAGTTCCTGTTCCCGTTGCAAAAGTTGCAAAAGTCGGCAAACAGCCAAACTAACAAACCGGCGGAGAGGCAGAGGAAAAAAGCTAAAGGGCTCGTTATTATTATTATTATATCTGCCTTGTTCGATGCGTGTGCAATTCCCCCCGAACTTCTCAGTTGCCCCTCGGAAAATTGGGGGATCGGAACCTTTTAACTCTTAAACAAAAGTAGCTGCAGATTTGGCGTGAACTCCTGATGATTGCGTGCAGCACGGTCATGGCTTTTAGCGTTGCATGTTGCAGCAGGAGTCACGCCCTCACACAGATACCCACGTACACACCAGTAAGGCCTCTCACCCACACACACACACACTCACACACAAAACTATCGGAAATGCATTTTCAGTGGCCGTCAAGAAAGCAAGAGAAAGCCATTTCACTTTATTTTACGAGCATTTATTGCGCGCCCACGACGTAACCGTTTTATTCCCTCTAGCCGTTTCAATTTTCGCGGAGTTAACTGTAATCACAGCGGATGTGGCTCTGCTGGAGGCTCTTCTGGGGATAGTCCCGTTACAACCGAATTTTAAAGAATTCCCCCTGTCAACGAAATCTCTTTTAGTCCGTTGAGATTCAATTGGTTTTTATATTGGAATCGGATATGGTCCCACTATAAATTAAATAAGCTCACGCTCAATAAAAGAGATTACATATATTTTATTTTATATTTATTTATTATTATTATATATATTTAATTTTATATTTATTTATTATTTTTATATATTTTTTATTTTATTTTATTTCTATTTTATATACAATGATTTCCGATCTTAAAATTTAATATTATTGCCAAGTTCGGATTTTAATAAAAACAAAAAGTATTTCTTTAAGTAAGGTAAGAATACCATATATCCATACAAATCCTCAATTAACGTGGTCCCTTGGCTTGAAATTGAAAAAGTATTTGTTAAATGGTTATAGATAATACAAAAATCGTTTAATTGACTTTTAACTCCACCAATGTTTCTACAGTTCATTTCTGCAATATCATTAATAAAATGTAATCACCATTATTCTGCCTTTGAATATTAACGATTTTGGCTGACCTAGAGCCACTTAAAATCACTTGACTTTCCGCTCACTTTTGGGTTTCGGGTTTTGGGTTTTGGGTGTTTCTCGAGCAAAAAGCAAACGAACCACGCCTGCGGCAGCCTCAGCCATCACAATCTTGTGCCCCTGGCGATGACATCACGACGTCGCTACGCAGTAAAAGCATTATGGCAAATTGTTTTAAGCTGTGCGAAAATGCCATCAAAATCAGTTGACTATGCAAAGCAGAAGGGGATGAAAAGTTGATGTTGTTGGAAAGTATTGGGGGGGAAAGCGAGAGGGAAATTGGGGGAAAGAGCAGGACATTTGTTGCCATGTCTGGCCATTGCATTTTATGGCATGTGCTGCATGTCAGCCATTGTTGTGGTCGTTTCGGAAAAGGCAAGCGATTTCTTCTGCTCCGGCTGGCTAGCTTTTCCTTCGTTGGTCGGTTGTAACTTAGCCGAGTCTCGAAGGAACCACAGAGCCAGTGGTCAAAACGGTGGTGCCACTCCGGTCTTTGGTTGCCCGCAAAAGCAACAGCTTAGGGACCAGATGCCGACCATCTCCCTCCGTCTCTCCATCTCTTCATCTCTGCCGAATGCTCGCTGTTTGGCTCTCCCTGGGATTTGTAAACATATGCGGGGGCGCCCCGAGGAAGCCGTTTGGATGTGCAACAAAACTAATTTGATTGTCATGCAGCTGGACATAAAAGGAAGGGATAAGGCATTGCTGGCCAACCCAGAGCTTGACAAATTGCGCAGTTTTGTGCTTTATGTACTCTGTGTGTGGTATGATTACTATCAGCTGCTCAAAAGAATGCATGCTTAAGGGGGGATTAATCATAAAATAGGATTTAGCTACCAATATCAAAGAAATACTGCTTCAGAATATAAATATTTGAATGCAAATCCTTAAACTAAAAACCCCTTTAAATTAGAACAAATCAGCAATAATCCATATTCAAGTCGTTAATGAGTTTATAAGAGATGAATTCTTAACAAAAAAATATTTATAAAAATATTTAGCTTAAAACGGAATTTTTAATGGCCGAACTATGATATAGCTTTTTTTAAATTATACTCAGTTAATACTCAGCCAAGTTATACATTTTTAAAATATCTTTATGATGAGTAGCGAGCGAACGCGTTAAATATTTATCCAGTTTCTTGTGGCAACTTTGTGTCTCAGTGAGTTGCGTTCTAAAAGCGGAAATTATCACCTCATTTGTTATTAAAATCTCGCTTTCCTCAACTGCTTTTTATCTAATTTCCGTTATCAGTCCGGTCGAGCTGTCTGTCTCTTTTACTCCTTCGCTCACCTGTCGCCATGAATAAGTGACTCCCCGACAGAGTTTCAAATTAAATTGCACAAATTTTGCGCATCAACTTGAGGGCCGTTGTTCGTTGAGGCCCCTCGAGATCCGAGGCTCTGAGGTCTGTGGGCCCGCACTTGTTCACGCGATCTGCTTTTTATTTTCGTATTGTTTGCGGCCCTCGAAGCACCACCCATTGAATTTCGCACGCTTTAAACCACCGCCCACCCACCACCCACCACCCAACCACCCATCACCCACTTGCGTGTGAAATCGCGCGGCTGCTGACACTTTTCTTTTCCCTTTGGCACCCTTTACCTTTTACCTTCGCTCACCTTCGCCGTATGCATAATTTAATGCAAATAATGCACTTGTTTCGTTTCGTTTCATTTCACTTCACATGTTGCCTTAAACGCTCTCTCCCTCTGGAGATGAAGATGCGGCAAAAAGGAGGCGTGTCAAGGGGATATATATACAATGATATATGTATTTATGTACATATATCCCCGTGACGGACTGACAACTGTGGCGCGGGCAAAGTGCACAACTTCATTTCACATTAATGCAGTCGCTTTAACTGAATTTGTTGGAATCGCTGCGGCAAGCTGTTCGCAAATTTATGCAAAAGAAAACACTTTTAACTGTGGAACTCAGCTAGCAAATAAACAAATGTTTCCCTGAGAAAAACACCTTAAATAAATAACTAATTTAAGTCTTGAACGCAATTGAATTTGTGTCCTCTTGGTTATAATGTTTTTAAAAGAATTTCTGCTTTAATTAAAGAACAATTTGCTTTTCAATATGCCTCAACTAAATTGGCTTTTAATAAACACAAACTCGGTTGATTAATTAAAATAACATTCTTCGCAAAATATTTATTTATTTGTTGTTCATCAACAGAACCAAAATAGAATTTTTCATCATTTTTTTAAATACTGAAAATATATTATTTTATTTAATATTTTCTTTTTAATTTTTTCGGACCGGGTTTCATGTTTATCACAATTTAAAATGCTTTATACTCTAAATGAAAACTACTCGTAAAAGCAATCATATTACTTTCGTTTTGAGAACCAAGTGGAAATGCAACCGGGAATTCTTAAGTTTGGCTCACTGCGGATACGGTTTGGGGATCCGGTTGCTGTTTTCATATAATTTTATGCATGCACTCGCGTTTCTTTAGCATATTTTTCTCGGTGGCCTTGCATTTCAGTTGTTGGGTCGTGAAGGAAAGGCGACGCCGTAAACTTAATTTCCGCCTGCCGCTGCCGCCGCTCGCTGCTCGGTTGCTCCGTTTTTAATTCCTTTCGGTTGCCTCGGCATTTCCCGCTTTTCCCGGTGTGCCTGCCATCTGTTGTTGTTGTTGTTTCGTTGTTGTTCTGTTTGCTGCCATAGTCTTAACAACTTGTAGCGCCATCGCATTTTCCGCACGCGGCAACGCGTCTCATTTCAATTTAATTTCCCTCTCGAAATGCGCTCACGTAGCTGACGACGTCTAGCATTTGCCATTTGTGGTTACACTTTCAACTGTGGCGCCCAGCGAAGCAATTTCCATCATCATCAGTCGTTCCTTGTTGCGTTGCGCTTTTCCCTCTTTTTTTTTTTCGTTGTTAGTGTTGGGTTTTTGAATGCGGGTTGGGGTGGCATTAAATGAGGGAAATTACTTTTGCTAGCCGGCTAATTGTCGGAATTCAACTCTTCAAGGCTCACTCTCACTCTTCTCTCCTTGCGGAAATTAGGTTGTGAATTTCCCAAGTGCCCTTCCATCAAATACTGACGAGTGTCTTGTTGTTGTTTACGTTTACTCCTGGCTCAAGTATTTTGTTGTGCATAATTATTAATGGGCGGCGATGGCGATTGTCTGTCTGGCTGGCGGGCGTACGCGGCGTATGCGTAATTTTCACAGTTTATCAAGGCATTCTTATAATTGACTTTGGCATTCGGTTGTCAACAGAGCGCCATTACCATCATCATCGTAATCATCATCATCAGCAGCAGCAGCAGCAACAGTGGCAAAATCATCATCACTCATACGCCAGGTGGGCCGGCAATTAAAATCGTTTGAACACCGAACACTGTGTGGAATGAGGAGTGGAGGAGGGGGTACAAAAACGAGTTAATTAAACCGCAATATTTGCATATTTCTTTCATTACTCCTCCGGCAAACGAAAGGAAACAGCTGGCGATGAGTGGCCTCCTTGAAAAAGCGCCCAAAACAAGCAGCCACCCACCCCAAATAGCAAACAGTCACGCTTGTTTAACTCACATGTGGGTGAGAGAGTGCGCGCAAAGTTTATTGCTCAATTTCCCAAAAACTTTTCGCCAACCAACCAAACCAACCTGCTTTCGGTTTGCTTTTCGGTTCGGTTCGGAAGTTCAGAAGTAAGAGGCTGCAGCGGAAGGCATTACCACTAACCCACGCACATCGAGTTAACATGCAAATTTCAGATACTTTCGCAAACTTGATTTTGCCAGCCTAGAATGGCGCTGCGAATTGGGATCCCCTGGATCCGGGGATTCTCCGGAGATAGCCAGCCCAAGCCCAAGGCGTTGTAAACGCAGATAAGCCGCGACAATGTTTGAACAGTTGCGTCGTGTCAATGACTTTTACGTGCTGCCCAGATTTTTATTAGCGCAACTTTGTGCCCAATAAGAGAGTTACTTAGACTTTAAAGGCTTTCTAAAAAAGCAGAGAAAGAATCAAGGATGTTTGTTTTCCTTTTATTAGCATTCTTTTATTATTCAATTATTTAAATTTGAAAGAACTTAGGTATCTCACTGCAAAAGTAATATTTAATTACTTTACAAAGTTTCTGAAAGTTTTCAAAACTAATGGGTATGTGTTACAACATGTAAAGTAAAGCATTTATGTAAATTATTTGAGGAAAGGTAATGTTTTATAATCATATGTTCATTTTATAAATTCTAAAACATACTAAAGGCAATGTTTAAAAGTTACAAATAATTTCCAACAATTTCAGTCTGTTGTTTATATGTTTTAAATTATATCAAAATTAGTATAATAGTGGTAAACATGATTTTATTATAGTTTATCCAAGCTCTACAAAGTCAAGCAGCCACGACGATAGTAATTTATTATTGTAACCTTGGCCAGGAAATTTGTGGTGCAGCCTTTTGAGTTTCCTTTGGCCACCTTGCGAGCACTCGCCAATTTTCTGGCGCTGCAGTGTCCACTGTGATTTACAGCCATTCCTGCCTGCAATGACCTGACCGACCGCCTCATTGTGGCCCCACCCCTTCTCAATTTGGGCCCCCCCCTTCGCCGGTCCTTCGTCCTTCGTCCTTTGCCCCTTTAAATTTCCGGGGCAAACGTGCGCAAAAAGTTTCCGATTCTGACCGCCGACCGCAACAAGGACATTTATGTTTTGCTGCAGGCCAATGTTATTCTTCCTGTTCGTGTTTTTGTTTTCGTTTGGTGCTACAGCATCCCAGCATTTCAGCATCCCAGCAGCATCCTAGCAGCCCACAATTACACAAGAGCATAATGCGCCGCTCTGTTTCAAGAATTCTATTTACCTTGAGCAAAATAAGCCGGTGTGGTCGACGAGAGAGGCCTTTGGGGCGTCGAGGGTCCTGCGTTGTTTTCGGTTCGCAAATATTTCGTTATTTAATTTTGTGTGGGTAATTCCATGTTTCGGCCGTAAACATTGTCGAAAACTGTGGAGCACCATTCAGGATTTCCTAAGTCGATGCCAAGAATGTGTTAACGATGTGCCTATCCTAAGTTCTTAGGGAATTAATTAAGTTGAAGAATTTTTGGGGGATACGTTTTATTAGGCGAACACGGAAACAATGTTGGTGGGTCAATTAACTTTTTGGAGATTTTATTTGAGAGGGGAAAATACTATACTGTATGTGGGGAATTATTGCTCAATTTATACTGTTCTGATTTAATCAATAATATATTTTTAGAGAAAGTGAATTATTCGGTTAGGTATTTTATTATAACACTTTATTTCCATTAAAGTATGGTACTTTAATTTAAGGGGAAGAATACAATTTCTTAATACATCCTCGAGGGAAACTTCTAATTTAGACCATCGAATTGGGGTCTGCTGGCATTGGCATTTTTATTTATTGACGTCTTATTTATGGACCCGTGCCATTCACTGCGACCTGGGCCAAAAGGTTTGTGCGTGCCAGAAGCTGTTAATGAGCCAAGTGCTCAGCCAACACACTTGGCCCTAATCCACTCAATGCCAGACGCCCTTCGTCCTCGATTCCCTTCTTCGCCTTCGCCTGTCAAGCATTGAGTATTGAGTATTGGGTATCCACAGCTAAGCCATTTGATTAGCCATCGACGAGTAATTCCAATTTCAATAGTTGGACTTTGGAGAGGGAGAAAACCAAACCCCGCATCCTAAACCAATTTGCTGGGCGTCTGGCAAATATATATATATTTTCCCGACTAGAAAGTGACCGCAAAATGCTTACCAGTTGTTCAGTTGTGGTCCCGAAACTCCTCTTCCAATTCGAGTTGCAAGTTCTCTGTTTATTTGTATTTGCAGTCGGAGCAATTTATAGAAGAAAATTAAACAACACACAGCACAATCCGCTCCGCCGCCCTCTTGCTTTTATTTTTATTTGCTTGGGTTTATTTCCTGAACTTGCACTCGGCATCCTTTGCTCCAGTTGCAGTTTAATTTGTACATCGATAAATTTTTTAAGCTGTCAGGATGCCCACACACACACACACACAGACACACACACGACTGCACACTGAGTGTTTGAGTTGGCCAAATAACCATAAATCGCCGGCTCGCCGTGCGATTGTCGCTTTGAAATATCGCTTAACTTGGCCTGTACCGAGTTTCCAGTTTCGACCAGGCCATAAACTCGACTCTGAATCACAGGATTTATCCCGGTCCGCTAAATGTGCAGGCATTTCGCTAATTAGCCGGCCATTAAAAAATATGTAAGCAGAGCTCAGAGTTCAGTTTCTGCTGCTGTTGCTGCTGTTTCCATTCATAATTTGCGCAGTGGCCCGAACATTAATCAACTTGGCCGGGCCAAAAAGTCTGTCAATAGCAGGTCCATCCTTCAATTCACTCCCTTTTTTCTATATATATATATTTATATAGTATATATATATATATAAACGTCCCCCTCCATTATGCGCTAAGCGAACAAAGAAAGTTTTGAATCAATTCAAGTTGTCGAAAGTTAAATCCGCGCACTGCATCGCCAGCTTTGCACTCAATTAAGTGACTTGTGCCCGGAGTTGCAAGTGCGTGATGAAGGCAGCTTCGCTTCGAAAAAGCTACGGCGGCAGCAACAGCTAAGGAAAACAATTTTCTCGCTGAGCAAAAATGGACAAAAAAAAAAGGGAAGGGAAGGGAATGTCGAGAAGCGAAAATATAAAGCAAGCAAATCCACTTGAATGGCAAACAAGAAAAGCAGCAACAACGGGTGGAAAGTCGAGTGAGTGCCAACAATTGAAGCAGCTGGCCCGTCAAAAGTTGCCACTTTCTTGGCACTGTCCTTGCTCCCAGGACTCCTTCTCCCTGTCCTTTTCCATCACAGCCATCCCCCGCACACGTGAGCTGGCAAAGTTTTAGTGGCATTTTACCACTTTTCCCCGACTTCCGCCTGATTGACTTGCATCGAGTTGACTTAGCCCAGCTTCTTCTTCACGGCATTTTCTTTATTGGCCCGGCTATACGAGTAGATCCTCCCCAGCTCCTCGGCTCTTCAGCTCTCTTGGCATTGGTTGCGTAAACTATTTTCCATGTCGTCACTCGATTGTTTTAAAAGCCAACTTTACTTTGTTTGACACACACAATCCACACACACATGTGCACATATGTGGCCGTGGTAAAACATTTAAACCCTTCAATTGGCCGTGCTGAGATGCAATTTGTCAATGAGAATGCCGTCGAAACTTGGGGGCATTGCATCCAGCTGTTCGCTGCCTAATGCAGTTTTTGTGTAACCGGTAAACTTCTGGACAGAAGATCTGAGAACTTAATCTATTCAAAGTAAGGCAATTCGATTCGATTTACGTCCCCGTAGGCTTTACAAATTTAATTTTTGTTCCATTTTAGTTTTCCAAATTAATTAAACAGTTCATTTAATAGTCTGAAAAACATGTTTAAAATAGTTACCATGTAAGATTTTTCCCGTATTTATTTCCGGATTTTGCCGATAGGAGACCCAATTCTCGAGGTTCACAGCCTATAATTTTGTTAATTTTAATCTGATTCCAAAGTGGCATACCTCTAAACGTTTGTAATCGCATCCTTAATAAAACTGCATTCAAAGTTTTTCATTTTCCGATGGTCTAAATTTTGACCCCTGTTCATGTAAGATTTTTCAAGTTCTCAATGGTTTGGTTAAATGAATTAAGAGTACTTACTTTTTTTATTAACTGAAATGATAATTTTGGGCCAATAATTTAAATATATATTTAAGTATTTTAAAGAAGCCAATTAGTGATTCAGTTTTACTGAAGAAATCCCAGTAATTGTAGAAAATGAAGCTTGTATATGCATTCAAAAGTCAAATAAAAGTTTAACCCCAAATTCAATAGTCAGAAACCGATAAGCTTTAATACAAATATTCTCAACTGGTTTCATTTTAAGCAAGGATATTTGATCGACTTCCCTTTGCGCCAAAACCACACATTGTTGTGTGCGACTCGAGCAGGAATATGTGGGTGGCACAGTCATTTCCGCAATGTATTCTGACTTGAGGCATTTTCAAGATGATGGATAATGGCATTCAATTTGCGGAATTGCTGGGCTTGAGTTCGATTCTCTAGTGTGTGTGAGTGTCCTTGCCGAGTGTCTGGCTTAAATAGTTACGTCAATTAATTTACAACGCATTGTCAGACCGTTGTCGTGTGCATTATAAATGATTTGTGTGTGCCGGCCTGCCTGCCTGCCTGCCTTTTGCCTTTCCCATTGCGTGTTCATTGGCTGTTCAGAAGGGCGAAGGGGGGTGACCCCACGCGTTTTATGGGTCAACAGCAGCGGTGACCTCGTTTGTGGGTTAACCCTAAACCTTATCCGCCTGCATTTCGATTTCGAATCAGGGGAATCAGAGGAATGAATCGCAACGCAATGCAGGAGGGAAAAAAACGGAACGGCGACGACCCTTCAAACTATTTGCAGTGCTTTGCTAATTTTCATTGCCCCACTTGAGTGAATGGCATGCCACAAAAGCCCCTTAAATATTCATGGGCCAGAGTTGAAGTCGAGTTAAATGACACAAGAGCAGCCCACTCACTCGCTGCGTTCGCCGGCAACGAACGTTCGCCGCTCTCTTATCAATTATCAATTAACCTACATTTTAGCCTTTGCGATTTTGGCACGGCCAATGACAGTCAGTTCGCAGGACCCTCCTCCTCCTTCTTCTCCTCCTTTTGCCAGCCAGGATGTCACTCGAAGTCGTCGTATGTGCCAGCTGAAAACTAAAGCAAATGCGCAACGAAGATGGAGCATTTTCCAAACGGAAGCTGACATCCGCCATCGCAGGTGGATAACTTTCTGATTAGCGAGAGAGCATTTTCAACCTGTTCACGTGGTCTTTTGCCAAAAAGTGCTTGGAATTGGCCACGGAGAATCGATACCATTAAACAAAGTATTTTTTTTAAATCTTTTGCGGTTTTAGCTAGAAAGAAACTATCCGATAACTTGTAATATATTAACCTGATCAAGATAAAACAAAAAATTAAGTTTAAAATTTTAAACTTTTGCTTTTAAACGTTGATTTCCTAATCAAGATTTTATGTTGGAATTATTATTATAAACTATTAAACTACTAACAAGTGCACTAAAGATTAAAAACTTTTTTATGTTATGACAACTAACGTAAAATTTTAACTATTTTTAAAATGCAAAAGTTACCCCAATAAAGATTTTAATGCAAAGCGATATAAAACCATACGAGCTTTCTGTTTTCACAATTTCTACCTTCAACAGTTTGAGGTTGCCAAATATTTTCCCCTGATATTGTTTGGTGTTGGTGTTCAATGGGCAAGGAAAACAACCTTCCACTTGCTGCAGTGCGATTATTTTGACCGCATTTATATGCGGGCGGAGGACAAATTTCAGATCTCTTGGCTCTGACGACCCTTGACAATAATCATTTTCATTACTGTAAAATGTCAACAGTGTCAGCCAGTCCCCTCGAGCAGCCTTTGCATCGGTCCTTGAGGCAGGACATGTAGCTGAAATTTGATGATGCAGCAGCAGGAGCAGAAAAACACCAGCTGCTCCATCTGCTTTTCCTGCTGCTGCTGTTGCTGCTGTGACGAGCTAAAGGATCCATTCTACATCGCAGCCAAATCTAAAACAAACAACCGAACTGAGCTGCGTTCGGATGATTTGAGACGACGAGTCGAGTTGAGCCGGGTTCAACTAAGCTCTTTCAAGGCGAAACATTGACAACATCCCACTAGGTGCGCCCCGGGGCGACATTTTGCAGCTACTTTTGCTCCCGCATCCTTTTCTATTTTTTTCATGCCCCCTGTCATATCCTTTGGCTATGGCCAAAAAAAAAAAAAAAAAAGAAAAGGAAAATCTACAAAAAGAACAGAGTTTCGACGTCTAGAAGACGTGCATTTGCTCAAGTGGAAATGAATTGAACTCGGGCAGCAGCAAAAGCAAAGCAGCAGCAGTAGAATGCAATCTCATTCTCTTGTCAACTTAACCTCGACTGCCAGGATGGCATCGAGTCCTCGATGACGCCCGGCTGTGCCATTTGTTGTTGTTCTTGTTGTTGTTGTTGTTGCTGCCCATTGTCGTCAGAGGAGCAGCCATTTGGAGGCAGGAAGAGCACAGTGGGTCTCAAAATAAATGCATTAGAAATAGGAAATTAGCTAAATAATTGCATAGAAGTATGACTCGAAATAGGGTTTTCCCCTAAGAGCTTTGTCCTGAAAACAATCATTAAAAGAAAGTATTTCTAAATTAAATCAAAAAATAAATGTGTATTTTCTGTATCTTAATTGTTTCTATAATTTAACTGACTTAAAAGATCTTTCTAATGGACTTTAGAATCCCAGCTTTTTATTAATTTATTTTGAACAATAAAGCACCGATAAGATATGAATTAAAAAGAAAGGATAATCCACTTGTATTGTTAAGATGTTGTAAATTTCTTTAAAAAGTCATCACAAGGTAATTATTTTTTGAACAACTCAAAGAAGGCATTTTCTCTGAGCAAAGACTTCCTTTGTTCTGAAAGATGGCCAAACGATTTCTCAGCCCAATGGAATCTTATCTGCTTTGATATATCTCTGAGCGACCACTGTGTGACGACTATTGTTTGTGCGTTTGTTCTGCAGCTTTGCTGCTGCTGCTGCTGCTCGATTTTTTCTTTAAACAATGGCCCGAGCATTTTTGATTGTCAAATGTTTGCAGAGATAACATTTACTATAGCGGATTTGCAGTGGAGCGTAGGAGATGGCATTGCGACGACAGCACGGCAAAATGGAGAGAGTGCTGTAAGCGTTTGCTAAGCTGGCCCTTTCTGAAGTTTTGAAATATATATATATCAAGAAATATATATATAGCTGGGGTGATAGCATCAATTTGTAATGATCTTATAAGTGCTTGTATTGTGCCTTTGTCTGCTGGCATTCTTCCTTCCTTCCATTCTTCCTGTGTGTGCGGTTTATAAACAAATGTCTCGGAAAAGTTTCCGCCAGTCAATTAAACGGCAATTAGAGGGACTCCATTGTGTCAGCATCCAAGTTCCAAGTTCCAAGGGGGAGCACTCAGAAGTCGGAGGGTGTGTCAAGTTCACACCGCTCGGCATTTCAATTAAAATCCAATTTCCCCGGCGGAAGTGCTTAATTATTGGATATTAGCCAAGAGCTTCACTCAGTCAAGGACTCTTGACACCCGATTTTCTGCAAGCTGACAAACAATTTCCTGAAAGTTGATCGATAGCTGCTGCTGGCATTAATTGAATGCTCTTTGGATTTGGATATTGGATAATATCATTCGATATAGCCACATTGTTGTTGCCTACTTTCCTGGTTACTGGTAACGAGTGCACGTGTCGGAAATACTGCTCTGAATTTTACGCTAATTGAAATTGCAATCGAATTACTCGACGCGACTGAAACTGCTGCGGCTGAAGGCATAAAGGCCAATGAAAATATAATCACATTTATGCAGTTTTTATGCCAGCAATGTAAATATTTTCGTTGTAAACATGTGAATGGTGAATGGCGGATGGCGAATGGCGGAGTGCTCATGCCGGGAATTACGAGTATGACTGGCCGTCAACGACAGCAGCCGTTTGGCCATGGCTGAATAGCCATAACGTCACATACAGAAAGATAGAGATACAGATACTGCTACAGATACAGCTGCAGATAGAGATACAGTTGCAGATACAACTACACACACATGTCTGTGGTCCTGGCCAGCAAAGTCCTTTGGCTGGCCTGAACTCGATTCCATTTCGAGTTCATTGAATTTGCGCAGATCTCTCTTCTTTTTCATTCGACCGTTTTCATGCCCCCTCGGTTAGTGCATTAATAAGAGCAATAAGAGGGCCAATAGTGGCGTGAAATTTATGAAATCAAAGTCACACTTACACAGGCGACACAGGCGACAGGATATGTGCATAAATGTATTTTTGATATAATTGCATTTTCCACTCCAGCGCTTCGTTGTTGCTGCCCGCCCGCTGATTGCGTAATTTAATAGTTCGTCCGTGGTTGAATAATTGGTTTTAGGTAATATTGACATGTGGACTGGTCGTTCAGCTGTTGCATTATTAATGCGAACTGAAGAGCGTGGCGTTTCCGCTTTTCCGGCGCTTTTCGGCGGAAACCCGCTCGAAATTCCCGTCACACGTACTTTTATGATAAATGATTTGGCCCAGCAGATGTGGGCTTGTGCTTTGTGCGTTGATGTCACGTCCTGATCATTAATTATCTCAACTTGTTTTTGCTCTTGTCTCTATTTGCAGTTCAGCGAGCACTCGGATAAAGGTAAACAAACAAAAAAAAAAATACAAAAAAAAGAAGAAAAAAAGAGGGAAAACCCTTTGTATTTACGACCCAGGCGTGTCGAAATTGACAAGCGTAGCGTATCGTTGGCCCAGACAAGCGTAATCACTCCCAGGATTCCCGGGCATGATTAGGCCAAAAGCAGGAGGAGGATTCCACGAAACCAGTTGACCATCTGACCTGATGCCCTGCCGACCAGACCGCACGTAAGCCAGTGGCAAAGTAAAACTTTTAACGAAAACTGACAACCGCAATGACCAAAGTGTCATAAATCCATAAATCCATAACCGAGCGTCAACAACATCAACAAACAGTTTGTTGTACGACCTACAGCGACATGTGACGTCGCTCAGGATTCCGTTCCACATAGAGAAAAGCCCGCAGGTTGATATTTTTCCCATCAATTTGTTTGGCCACAAAATAATTGTAATCTTATCAATATTGCAAGTGGTAATATGAATAACCAGTAATTCGTGGTTTGCCTGAAATCTCTGGAGATTACAAAATAATATATGTAGTGCCAAAAAGCAGGCTATTAAATATTTAAATGCATTTCGCAAAGGGGAAGGACAATAAATATTGTTTACTGCAGAACGCAAAAAACAATTTATCAGAAACTCGGTAATAGAAATTACACAATAAATAAAAAATAAAAGATTTTAAAATAATTGCATTAAGAGGAATAAAGGACTGTCGTAATTTTAGACAGGTAAAGCCAACGATTTTTATACAGTATTTTCAAAGCATCCAATTTCCTTTTCAAAGCTAATATAATATATCACAGATAGAAAGCCAGGAAAAAACCTTTGCTGAAATGATGAATAACCCCTTTTATGAGCACTTTAGATGCCATTTTTCACTGTGCAGACTCCAGGCCCTCGGGGGAGTGTCAGCTTGGCGGCCAATGAACTAAATAACCCTCAATCGGGCCGCGATGGAGGGAAGGAGAGGGGGGGAAGAGGTCCCCAGACAGGCGGTACACGACATAGTAGTAGCGGACCGAAAAAGCTCTCATGTCAACCGCAGTCGGCGGACTGGCAGACAAACATATTGACGATGGCGATGGATTCGCGATGGTTGGTGGTTCGGCGGTTCCCTGCCACTCGAATCTCGTCTCGCGTCTGCCAGATAAAATGAAGTATATCTCGCCAGTTAGTCAATATACATATGTGTGTGAGCTTGGATGTTTGAACCAGCGGGGTCATGTGTGTGTGTGTGGAAAAAACAAAACACTTTTCAGCAGGACAACAACAGCAACAACAAGAACAACAACTATAACAACAAACAACTTACATGGGGGGCGGAACAATATTGTTTGTGTCGAAGTTTATCGATAAGTTGTCGTCGTCGTTGTAGCTCCCTGAAAATCGCATCAGCAAAAAGAAAAAAAATAAAGAAAAAACTTAAACGCACAGTGGCGCATAAATTAAATTTCGAGTCGACGTCGACGCGTGGCCATAAAAAATCATAAAAATATATTAAATTTATACGTAATGCTTACACATAAGATCGCTATGAATTCATAAATTCTCCCCGACCGAGAGCATCCTTGTCCGCATCCGCATCCTCATCCGCATCCGCATTTTCTGCCACAAGCAAAACCGTGGCCACAACCACAGCATAACAACGGCATTGACAGTTAAATGAATGACTATGGGGGCAATGCCGTAGTCGAAGCCGATGCCGATGCTATAGCCGGAACTGAGGATAGTCCTCCTTCAGATTTCAGTTCCTGCTGCGGTGTCTGTGCACTCACAGAAATAAAGGGGACCAATGTAAAGACTTTTTAATTTTTTCCATAAGTAAATCAGTTATTTCCAGGTGGGAAATAGGATTAGTTACTCATAACATGCATACATTATTAGCTGTTTAAAAAATTACAATTAAATGTATGACAAGAAAATTTCCTAACTTAAGCTGATTAATTAGATAACCTGATTAACTGATTGCCAATAATTTTACTGTAAATAAATGGAAGCATGAACTGAATCCAACTTTTGTTTAAGCATTTTAAACGCTTCTTCCAATTTAAACAAATTTGTATTAAATAACAAAACCATCAAAGATATTAATTTTCGGCAAAAAACTCCTACATTATTCATCTTTTGAAGCTTGTTAGCTTGTAAATTGCTCGCTCAAAAAAGTGTTAATTGATTATAAAATGCTGTTTAGTAGTTTAGAGAGCGATGAGTTCTCTTGACTCTTGGGTGAAGAAAAAAGCTGAGACTTTTTTTCAGAGTGCCGCTGTGTATGTTGGTCCGCCTGTGGCTCGTGCTCCTCCATCTTGTTTTGCTACGTTTTGTTTGCTTGGGTATAATTTATGCAAATCTGTTAAAGTTTTGCCGTCATCGGGAAAGTTGCCGCTGTCAGTGGCGCTGCATAGTTTTATGGTATGCTGCTCCTCAGAAAATTGTAGGGGGACCGAAGTGTATATTCAATTTGCGTTTGTCTCGTACGAGACTCTGGGAATTGAATTGAACACATCAAATCTGGTATTCTGATTTCGGTTTTATGTTGTCTTGTGGGTTGTGAGAGCAAAGGAATTCAAAACTAACCAGAGTTGGCTCAACATAAAATGTGAAAAGTTTATGATTTGCATATGATGTAGTATTATTTGCGCATATAAAATATGTTGTTACCAGATGTAGGATTCCAAAATTGATTTAACTAGGAAGTGGTAAATTTAAAATATTTATTTAATTTAAAGATACAGAAAATATTGGTAACTATTTGCAAGAGGTATCAACAAAGTCTGTTTAGGATTTTTTTGAGCCTCCTCTTCGTGACTTTTTGTTGCCGTCATTAATATAATAAATAAAATGGGATTCCCGGTCCCGCGAACCCATGCATATATAAGTGCGTACACTAGTTTTACCGTTATATCCTTGTTGTTGTTTTTGACGTTGACATCGGAACAGTTTTTCGCAGTTTCCTCGACTTCGAAGAGGGTTCAGCGGTCTAAGGGCAGTTTTTAATGTTTTTATGCGGCAGGCTGTTTGAGCTTTTGCCGGAGTTTTGCTGAATAGCTTCATATTTATGCAAAGTTATGCGGCTTACAGATAAGTCGGCTAAGTTTTGCCCCCCTCAAAGAGAGGATGGGCCTAGATAAGGTGCGGTCAGAGGATATCGGGCCGGAATGTAATCGATGCCAGAAGTCCGAGCGAAACTTGCGCTAGATTTGCATGAAGAACAGATTGTGGTGTCCATGATCCATGGTATTCCCAACTATATACATCCTGCCGGATGGATGGTCTTCGCCCAGTTATTTATGTGCGGCCCAGGGTCCTTCCTTCAGTGCACTTTTAATTTCACATGACAAACTGTTCCTTCCCTCAGCCATTCTTCTGAAATGTGGGACAAACTTTGGCTCTGCGCTCTCTCTCTGGCAGCAAAACTTGTACCACGTTGCGTATACGCAACAAAGGAAGTGCCACAGGCCCGCAGGACTTGCTTGCTTGAATACCAAGTGAGAGAGGCTCTTCCCGGGCCGCCCAACAACAAGACCAACCATCTGCCACTCTAGCTAATTCCAAATTATATTAAAAACTTTCGTCTGTGTGTTCCTTTGCCTTGCTTTTTCATTATCTGGCGCCCAACAAAGGACCGAGCCTTCCAGCCAGGATGAATATGAAAAATGGCTAACAAACTACGAGTGGCGGCGGGTTAGCCAGGCTGCAGAAATAAACTCTCGCTCCCCGAAATCGCGACCCCGTTAAGGTCCAACGCTATTTGCATTGTCCGCTTGTTGCTACCCCACAAAAAAAAGAGTGGGGGCTAAGCTGAATTACCCTTTCGCCCCACTCCCATTATAAGGGGGCTGTGGCGTTTCGTAATTCGACACTCGGCCGCAGTAATCTTCGGCATTAGTTGCACTGAACTTCATTTGCCCAGTGGCAAGTAACTCGCTCGGAGAAACTGCCACGTGACGCTTGGTCGCCCATTTTGTGCTGTCTATAGTCTCGTAAAAAGGTTAAGGAATGGATACGAAATGCACAGGAGAAATATAAGAAATAAATGGGAATTTATGAGATAAAAATAAGTTAATTTTTAAAAGGTTATTATTGTCTTGTTATAATAATAATGAATGATTGAAAACTCTTTAAGGAAAATCAAAATTAAAAATCTTAATAAATATGTAATACATTATCAAATACCTTTTTTAGTCTGATCAGTTCTATGAATTTAAGTAAGGCTTGATAGACTTTAATTCATTTTATAGTAAAGGAACATAAATGAATGTTTAACCGGTAATTCCTCTAAGTTTTTTTTTCTCTGTGCATGTAAACAACGACAAGCAAAAGCCCGGACTACGTGCCTTTCTCACATTGATTTTTCGCCCATTTTGCCGCCCTGCTTGTTGGATTTTCCGACCTGTCCTCTCCTCCACCTTGCTGGCTGGCAGCACTTGACCGACCTCTTAAATTCGTTTAATGTTTAGTTAGGTCGAGCTTAGAGGCCCGTGCTTCAGCTGACAGGTCACGCTGACCTGGCGGCTCCCAAATTAATGGCCCGCCCTGAAGTGCTCTAAATTTTCCATATTTTTTTCCGTAGCGCACATTTTCCCTAATGAGTTTCGCTCCTACAGTTTCGTATTAAGTGTTCTCGAAATGTAATTATGCGATTTCTGGGCGGGTCCCCTTCTCCCCGCAAACAACTCCTCTGCATGGCAGTCATCTTTATAGACATTTATTTAATAAACTCGCATCCGTGAAATGCTCCTCTCGTTGGTGCCATGAAAAATGCAATTAAATACTTTCGGCTATTAAAATAAAAAAAAAAGAACTTTCCCCCGGAAGAAAGGGTTGAATATTCGGGGCGGGGGTGAAAATGCATTCCGCTCTGTTGCTACAGTGGTCGCCCTGGTGTGACCTAATAAAAAAATTATGCCAAACGAAAGTGAACGCCCAATGGCAAACGAGTTGCAGGGGAATCGAGAGTTGACCCTGTGCAAATTTTACAACCGCCGAAGGGGCAAACGGAGACAGGAAGTATTATATATACGAACTGTGGAATGGTGGCAGCCATTGGCCGATATGCGCACTCAGCACTTATGAGATATTAAGTTGAAAACTTTGCCCGATCCCCCCCAATCCTTCTTCCAGCCTTTCCAGTATCAGTATGCATGGCCACTGTGTCTTTGCCTCTCTGCCTCTTTTATGCTGCCTGACTCAAGTTAAATTGAGCAAAATAATGCGGTCAATTTATAACGAGCAGGCTGCCGCACCACCAGCCAATTGTGGGTGCTGCGGAGAACAAGAGAGATAGTTGCACGTGGAAAAAAAAACATTGCATAAATTGCCCATTCATTAGCAGCTATACAAAACAGTTAAAAACTAATTTTCTGCTTCTTTGTTTAAAATTAAAATTGTTGGAATTAGATATTTTGTTTTTTAAGATTTTAGGAAAATAACCTCTTGGTTTTAATTTCATAAATAAAAAGCAATCAAAATAAAAAACAATTTTTCTATCTTGAATTCAATTCTAAGAAGGATAATAAATTTAATTATAAGTATATTGCGAATTAAATTATAATTTAAATCTTTTAATTATGTGCATAGCAAACTGTATCCTAAAAAGTATGCTATGATTTTTAGCACATTTAATAGAACTTTCCTTTCTTGCAAGATACACTTTAAATAAACACCTTGAAGGTATTTAAGTGCTAACTATTATATTGATAAAATTGAAAATGATTTAAGTGGTCCACTGAATTTTTCTCCATGTGCCTAGGATGTGCATACCGCCATTATTCCATGCTCAGGACCAGTGTCAGGCAGCTTAAACAAAAAGAAATGCCCTGGCTGCTACTTTGTCAGTTTAACTTGTTGTTGGTCTAGCAGGAAATTCGGGTGGCAGTGGGCGATGGCGAAGACGAAGGTGGAGGTGGAGGTGGTGCCTAGGAAGGATCGGTTTGGGGCCAGGACATCAGTGTTCCGACTGGCTGCGGATGCACGGACGTCGTTCGCCTGCTGGTGTCATTTGGCTGTCTCTTTGGTGGCACGCAAGTTTGCAAAATTATGGCATCGAGAGCTGGTTGGTGCCTTTGCCTTTGCCTTTGCAGCTTCTGTCGTCCACCGAACGTCGACTGGCCGCCCTTCCAATTTATAAGGTTAAAGCGAAATTATGGCCAAACGGGCTGACTTGGATGGAACGTGACTGCAGGCGACCTGCTATTGAAAGTGCAAGTGACTTTCTACTGCTATTGGCAAATGACCCAATTTATGGACCGCTTTCCGGTCAACGAAGAGAATCGTTTCGGCTTTTTGGGGGGGAGGGTGGTTGTCACACACACAGTCAAACTCACACTCCTGCCGCAAGGACATGGATTAATTTCGGGTTTCACTTTTTAATGAGTTGCCGAGCGATAAAAGAGAGGAGTGTGGAAAATGTGGAAAACGAGCGATAAGGCCAGCCAAATTGATGGCAAATTAGAGGAAATTCGATTGGCAATTGGCAATTACAGGGGTTGTGTGTGTGTGTATGTGTGTTTGGGTTCGGGTTAAAGTTTGCGAAGTGGGTCATGGAGTGAAATTGAAAACGTTTTGCTTACAAAAACGCCTTACTTGGCTTCCCGTTTGCGTTTACGAGAAGCCTGAGTGAACCCAATTTGGCTTATCCGATACATAAGCTGGGGATTTGCCCGCGGCGGTTCTCAAAAAGCAGGCTTTGTCCGTCAAAACCACAGAACAGCAAACCAAACCCCCTTAAATGTTGAGAACTTTCGAACACGTTGTGCAGCTCAAATTAATTACGCATGAAATTGCAATTAATTGGTTTAAGAACTTGGCAAGTTTATCTTAAAGTTTTTCCACCCCACAAGCAAAGAGTTTAAGTGCTCAGATAAACAAAAAGCACCAAAGTCCTGCAAGGTGTGAGGATAAAAGCGGTGAGGATGCGGGGTTTTTACGTGGTCGTAAGGATGGCCAGGAACTGAAACTGGCTGAAAGAGCAGAGAATCTTGTGAAAGTAAAAACATCAACAAAAAGCGAAAACAAAAGAAAGTGAGAGGGAAAGAGAAAGAGAGCGAGAGTGGTAGAGTGAGAGTGAAAGAGAAAGAGAAAACAATGGTTGCAGGCAGCGCGGCAATAAAAATGGCGCACAAGTTCAGAACTCGAAGCACGTGAGTCGTCCGAGAGGACCTGAAATGTTTATTTGGGTCTGCCTCTGCCGTATGCACACTGATCTCTCTGCATATATTTGTGTGTGTCAGTGTCTGTATGTGTGTGTGTAGGCCATTCTGCAGCAGTGAGAAAAACAATAACAACAACAACAAACACTAGCAACAGCAGGCAGCGCTAATAACAATAACAACAACAGCAACAACAACAACTAAAGAGGCTGAGCAGCAGCTCGACAACGACGACACTGTCACAGTAACCTAGATAGCTCCACAAAATTTCACCCAAAATGTGCCACTTTCGCTTTGACCCAGAGCCGTGGCAACGAAGGGCGGCCATCCATGCAGCCAGCCGTTCAGCCAGTCAGCCAGCCTTTCTGCCAGCCAGCCTTTCTGCCTTTCAACCAACCAAACAGGCAGCCAGTTCAGCAACGGCTGCAGCTGCAGAGCCTCCCAGCGTTTGAGGGTCAATGTGGAGCACACACAGGGAAATATTACCCCAAATTGATCAATAAGTGTGTGCGAGTATATCTTATCTTATCTTTGGCATATCAGCATGACACTTCCAAATGTTCCAGTTATTAGATGAATTAAAAATAAATTACTATTCAAAACCACTTTGGATTTAAAAACACTAAATAAAGTTGTAGTTTCTTGGCAGAAAGTGTAATAAAACGAATTTGTAGCTTTGTTATATTAACACTTTTCCAGTTGTATTTAAAAAACTAAACAAAGCTTAAAAAATAAGTAAAATAAATTACTTAGGTAACTTTAAAAAAAAAGAAAAAAATTTAGAATTAAAAAAAAAAACTATTTCAACAACAACAACTTAAAGGTGTTCTCAATAATTTTATTTTTAATTTTTAAAGAAAGATGTATATTATCTTAATCATTTTGCGACACTAAGATTATTTAAATAGACAGAAATAAAATATAGCCATAATTTTTCTCTGTAAAATCGTAGAAAAGCAGGAGTTTGTGGGTGGCGGGCGGTTGGGCGGTTGACAGGACCAACGGGCCATCGTAAGCCATATAAGAAATCATGCCTGAAATATTGCACTCGTATGTTGCGGTTAAAGTGCAGCAGGCAAGCCGGGAGGCCATGCAACCAAATTGCATCCATGCGTCACACACATGCACACTGGTCGCAATCCCCCTGGGTGACAATGTGTCTGGGTGTGTTTGCTGCAATAGTGTGGGTAAATGTGTAAAACATGCAACGCTGTCTTGTCTGGAACTTGCTGCCTTTACTGCCTTCTGCCCCTGACAAATGGTTTGATTTTAAGCTTAAGTCAACACACATGAACCTAGTTCACCAGTGATGCCAACAACTCATTTAAAAAACTTTAAAAACTTAATAAGTCTAAAGGTAGAATAAAATTCATTATCTCTTAAACCAAAAGTTTTCCATTAAATTAAATAAAAAAGAGAAATTTGTTTAATGAACCTTAAAGACAGCTTTAATTGCTGTATTGTAATTGATCGTAATTGGTTTTTAACTCACAATAAATTCATGCAATTTAATATCGCATTTTCCAGTAAATTTCAACATATTATTTGCATCTGACATATTTAAAACTCAGTCGAATTGGCATTACTTCTGACCCAACTTAACCCTTTCCCACTTCAAATGGTCAGGCAGCGTTTTAAACATGCCACCTTGGGGAAATTTTAAAAATGACAGCAATTTATTTAGACGTCGAGTGTGTGCGAGAGGACGCGAGTGTTGTGAGTGTGTTGTCCTGTGGTCAAAAAGGATTTCAGCGGTCGGCCCCATTGGCAAATATTTAACTTTGGCCAAATTCGCATTGTTGACATTCGCCGCTAACAAATTTCGATGTCAAAGGCGCGTGTTTACGCATAAATAGCTTTGCATAGCTCCTTTGAACTCCCAGCTGTACAAAATGTGGCTTCAATTTTTGGGTTCAGTTTGGTTTTGTGGTCGCTTCCCCCCTTTTTTTTTTTTTTTTTTTGTTTTTATTTTGCGTTAATGCCGGCGCTAAAGGATCCGAATTAATTATGCAAAATGTGACCTAATCCAACAAGGGGCCATGGAATTCCCCCACAGTATTCATGGCTCGCGCTGACTTAACCTTTTCTGATGGCCTTATAAACGTGCTAAAAATAAACAATTTTGGCCACCATTGGGTTCGGTTCATCGCATGTATTTCGAGCATTTCGCCTCAGCCCCGTGGCACTTGACGTGTAAATATTTTATGCCATTTTGCCGACCCAAAAGGGCTTGCTGCTCCGCCTCTTGATTTGGGTTTGGCAATTAGCGAGGGCTTTTCGGCTTTTCCGTTCGTCCGTCCTTTTTACGGCCATCCCATTCTGTTGAAATGTATTAATCTAATGACTTGATGGCTTTCGATGGAAGTGCTGTAAAACCATTTAATTGGCTTAAGCCATTGAATTTGTAAATTTGCCAGTGCTGAAATAGAGCTTATTGTGTTCTGTTTTGCTTATTGGTGGCTTTAAGGCATTTAATTTTGTTTACTTGCTAAGAGTTTGTCAAAATTATTAAAGCTTTAATTTTATGAATATTCAGTAAAGTAAAAGAAAAATAATATATATGTCTTGAACATTTATCTTTTAAACTTCTGAACTCACACTTTATCTAAGAGTATTATTCTCCTTTTATCATTCATTAAAGTAGTAATTTATTTCTTTGAAAAACCATTTTTTTTGTTTTATTTTTGTAGATGTACATATTGCTGACACACTTTTCTTTCGGCTTAAGTTTCATGTAATTGCCAAGTAAGTTCAAAGTAACTGGCACCCAAACTCCTTGACACTGAACCAACTTTGAACTCCGCAAAGGCCAAAGATCAACTTTGCTCGACTTTCGATTCACTTTCAATACGTTTGTCAATCGGCCAGTGGCCAAGATGTCATGTGTAACGCCACAAAATTGCTAAAAAGGTCCAGTTTGGGTCACGTCCATCAACCCTTCTGCCTTTGCCTTTGCCCTTCACCCTTCACTTTGTGGCAGCACACTCAGTCCCTTGAAAACCCACACGGCGTATGAGTGTTTTCCCTTCAGTTGCCGGAAAGCTCAAAGAGTTCGGGGGAATCGCAGTTCTCTTTGCACTTCGCCCACATCACTTTTGGTCACTCCCTCATCATGTCGGTCGGTCGAGCCGTCCAACTGTCCGCACACAAATGAGTCAACAGTTTGGTGGCCAACGTGGGAAACTGTCGGTCGGCTCGAGCACACAGCTCAAAAATTTCCGCCGGAGTAGCCGGCGAATTTTCCCCGATTGGCTCGAGTCGACTTGACGCCTGGAAGTATGCAAACGCAATTCGATGCAAAGCGACGCCACGCTTTTTGGCCCCAATCCAATGGATAAAAAAGAAGGGGTTGTGGGTGGGGCTTTCCCCGAGATTTTCCTCCGCCAATGCAGTCGTGCTGAATTTATTGTATTTGTTGTGCGAAATTAAATAAAAATTGAATTATGTTTATATCCGCCAGTTGCTGTTATTGTTGGCTCTATAATAGCGCGCTTTGTTTGCCATCCTCGAGTGTGTTCGCCTGTCTCGCTGTCTCTCTATCTGTCTGTCTGTCCATCTGTCTATATAGCAATGTCTCCATGATCTCTGTCGCTATGTCTTCCCGCGTTGCCCCCGCGCCGTCTGTTTTTCATTTTGCATAATAAATTGCATTTTCCATGCCAGTGAGTCGCCTCTCCACGCGCCGTTCACTGTTTGTTTGGCTGAGTGTCGTCGTCGCCGAACGGCTTCTGCTGCTTTTCCACCCCCCACCCCCCATTTCCCATCTCCATTGGCAACTCCTCTTGGTCTTTTGGCCCCCTGATTTTTCCACCTCTTCCACCATTTTCCAGCCGCCCCCCTGCAGAGCATGCAGCGGGTTGCATTGGAGTCGTATTTGCCGTGTGCTCCTGCCTCCGCTCTTTATTCCGACCTGCTCTTTTTTTTTTACAGCGCCTGTGAACGCGGTTTTGCATTAATCTCATTTCATTGCCCTGGCTTGTTCTACAAGCGGCTTCACCTTCTCCGACCTTTGTTTTCGCAGCAAAAAATAAAAAAAAACTCCAGTGAGAAAAAATCGTAATCCGTTTTAAATTATTTCAAGCCACAAACAAAGCAATTGCTATCTGAGCGCTCCTATTTAATTTAAATTGGGTTTGTGATTTAACTGCGAATAAATAAAGCTGTGAATTCTCAATTAAAGAAGAAGGTAACAAATCACACAGTAAATTTGAATAATATTTCTCTCGACCATGAAAAGTATGAATGTTTAATTTTTATTTGCAAATTCAATTCGCATTATTCAAATTAATGATTCCCATACAATTTTCTGATAAATCAAAAGGCTTTCATTTGATTACAATCTTGAATGGTTTGTTAAATTTAATAAAACTTTTTCTCCGTGCGGCAGCCGGTTCTCCTCCACCGCCTTTCGAATTTTTTCTTTCTGTTTGATGGTTCCTGTAAATCTGGCAGAGGTCCTCCAAACCAGCATAACCCAACTGATTCATCCGGGGCACAGCTGCTTCCGCTTGTACGCGCTAAATCAATTTGCTGTTTAAGCTCTGCCAGCTGTCGGCGGTTGGAGCACCTTTTTGGCTTTCACATCAGCGTCAGTCAAAGGGAAAATGTTCGCTAAGACGACGCCTCTTTTCCCGTCTTCCCGTCTTTCCTCTCCCGTTTTCCTCGTTTTTCCATCAACTTTTTTTGCGTGCATGCTGCCGTTAAGTGATTTTCATGAGTTTAACGAAGTGGTTTCCACCGCCCTGCTGCTTCACTCCTTTAAAAACAGCCGGTCCGTACAAAGAAAAAGAAGCCCACAATAACAACAATAACAAACAACAAGGAGACGAGGGCGACGTTTTCTTTTTATATTTTTCCCAGCTTGCGCCTTTGACTCATCGTGCACAAAAACTCAGCATGATGACGCTGGGAAATTCGTTTTTCCCTTCACTCCCTAACGTACACCCTTTTTTTTGTTTTGCTGGGTAAGCTCAACATGTTTGCCAAATGTAATTACGCATACACTTACGCTGATAAATTCATGGCAACAAAGTAAGGGGGAATATGCAAAGCTTAAGTTTAAATACCCTTTGAAAAACTTTACTGAGGTTTTAAAATGTGTCAGTGATTTTTTTGAGGATCTTAAAAAAAAACAAAAACTATAACTTCTTTAATTTAATTCAATACATTCATTATGTATACGACACGTGTTACAAATGAATTTAAAGTGTTTAACTTTCAAACAAGAAGTAATTCAAGCTCCTTAAAATTGTCGCAAATTGTGTCACTGATCTTTTTGAAATCTTGAATTAATAACTATGTATATTACTTGTATAATTGAATATAATACAAAGCTTCATTACGTATACGACACGTGTTACAAATACATTTTAGTGTTTAATTTTCATGCAAGAAATAATTCCAGCTTCTTAAAATGGTCACAAGTTGTGATTTTTATTGAGATCTCGAATTAATAACTACCTATTATTTGTTTAATTTAATTCAATGTAAAAATTTATTACGTATACGACACGTGATAGAAATACATTTTAGTGTTTAGTTTCAACACAAAAAGGAATTATTCCAGCTCTTTAAAAACCTTTGGCGTATAATTTATTAATACTATTTTAGAATAATAGAAATTTTAATTACTTTTACTTGATGCTTTGCATAAATTCTCCTAATGGTTATTTTATAACAAACTAAAGTTACAACAATTTGTGGTTTATCATAAAAAAACTGATTAAATATAATTAAAAATTCAACATTACCCATTAGCGAAAGAGTGTAGCAAAGTCGGAAGCCCTAAAAATGTTGCAAAACAATAGATTTTTGAGTGTTGCCACTTTGTTCTACAATTTTATTGCGCGAATTTCGAGGAAAAAAACGGCGGCAACAACAACAATAAAAGCCACGCCAGCAACAGTGGCATCATAACAAATGGAGCTCCCTTCAAAGAGTTGCCCTTTTTGTCTGTTCACGTCACAAGCCACACGCCACGCCCCCCGATCCCGCCCATCCCCCCTACCCTACCTAAATGTGTGTGTGTGAATGTGAGTTTGTGTGCGAGTTGTTTGATGCGCACATTTGAGCAATTTCAGCGGGATGCTGCTGTTTGTTTATGCTGCTGCAAATGTGTTTGTCTGTGTGTATGTGTGTGTGTGTGTTTGGGAGTGTGAGTGAGTGCGGCGCGTGTCAAAATTGGTTAAACGTGAGTGGCTTTCGTTTTGCCACTCGGCTGCTGCTGTTCGCTGTTGTCTGTTGCCAAAAAAGAGACCGAAAAGAGCGAATCCCGCTGCTCGCGAGGATTTCGGGCATGACCTGGGCCAAAGGTCGCTTCGCTGTCCGTTTAGGCAAATTAGCTGCGTGAGCCATTGGTTCTGCCCTGCCATTCTGCCATCTGCCATTCGTCCTTTGGAGGTTCTGACTCGCTGGCCGACTGACTGACTGGGTCATAAATCATCCCAAGACGGAATGGCAGTGGAAAGTGGCTCGGTTCACAGGGATCTACAAAGCTCTGCTCACGGGCTTAATCAAGCAAATGGCTAGCACAAATCGGGAGCTCGTTTATTTTAAGCTGCCTCATAAGCAAGTCTAATTTTCTGCCATTCCCAGTGAGTTATCGTTTTGCGGTCTTCTGCCGGGGGAGTCAAGCAGCCAATGCAGGTTAAATGCTTTCGAGCAGTGGTTTACACAGTCGAGGATTCCGGAGAACACAACAAAATCAGAATTTTAAATATCTTTACAGAGTAGCAATGTTTACAGAAGTAGCAATGCTTGTAATATGTAGATGAAGGGTTAATAGTTTTAATAAAGAATATGCATGCAACATGCTAAGTTTTAATGCAAGTACAAAAATCCCAAAATTATTAAATGTTGGATTTGACTATATGTTCAAAAAACTTATTTAAAAAGTTATACATTTATTTTTGCAATATTTCCATTTGTTGAAAAAGGACTCTTGATTTCATACTTTATCCTCTGAAGGAGATCAGTCCAAATATTGGTTTATAACACACAGGCTTATTGTCATGCAAAAGAAATCCAATCTTTTATTCAAATAAACATGCAATGCAAAAAATATTTTATATTTTTGCAGCACTACGGGTAATCTCGGTCTTATCATATTAATTCCATTGGCTTTTCCAAAACGTTGACATGGAGATGCTCATTTCGGAAAATATACATGCCGTGACTTTTGCCAACCCACTTGCAAATGCAGATGTTGCTGATGTTGAAGCGGCAAAACAAAAGCTGTCAACAACAAGTTGCCGGACAAAAGACGCCGCTGTCCGCTGCACATGCTCCGCAACAGCCTGGCTTTTGTGTGTGTGTCTGGTGGTGTGGTAGTGGGCCAGGATGGCCAGCAGCAATCCTCCAATCCGGCAGCTCGACAATCCGGCAATCCGACAATCCAGCAATCCGACAATCCGGCAGTGGCCAACTAGCAAACTAGCAAACTAGCAGGCAAAGGCGAACAATCGCCCCGACTTGTATGGGGGAACTCTTGACAAATAGCGCCTGGTTGGTCACAGCTGGTGGCGCATTCCGTCGGACAGATGTTCCTGTCACTCCGTATCCGTGTCTCCGAGTCCTTAGTCCTCGTTCCTCGGTCCACAGTCCTTAGTCCTCGTTCCAATGTTTGTGAGTGCATGGTGGCTCGCTCATAAAACCAAATTTCTAAACAATCTGCGTTTGGCAATCTTATGGCACTCTGTCGACGTTGCCGCTGCGGAACTTTATTGAAATGTTTGGCAGTTTTTCGTGTCCTACTCAATTTGTGTCACACGAAGAGATAGAGAAAGCAATTGGTGGGCTGAAGGGAGCGGGGAAAAGGGGGAAAGACAGGCTGCCCGTGTTGCAATTTTGATTTTTGCAATTTTCCATAGCACACTTTTTCGGGCCATATGTGTATATGTGTGTGTTTGTGTTTGTGTTACATGTAAAAGCAAATTTTGTCGATTATACACCGAAAATTGTGCCATGAACAATAATGACGAGTCGCCCGTCATTATTTCCCCAATGTGTGCATGTCTGCGACATTGGCAATTCATTGAATTTCGATTGAAATTCAATTGGATCATAATTCAAATTTGCCACTGAAAGTAGCCCACGGGATTTGGCCATTTTATTCCACCAGGGGAGCAGTCGAGCATGAGCGAGGCAATAACCAGAACTTTTCACAGCGATGCGATGCGATGCGAAATCGAAGATAAATAAATGCTTCGAATAAGCAATAATCCCCCCACAAGAAAAAAAGAAAAATACTGTGAATCGTGCGCGATGGGCGTGGAATAGATAAAGATAACCCCAAAGGAAAGGGCCAGGGCAATATAAACATTTGTACATAATATAAATCGTTTCGGGGGTCCGTTTCCTTCTTATCGGCCAACTGTTTCTCATTTATACATCATAAGCAGTTTTAGTGGGGCGTCTCTTTCGGTGAATTGAATGCGGGCGGCAAATATGTTTTTCTTTTGCCTCTGCGTGTTTTCCTTATTGTTGGTTTAGTCATAAAAAATCTCTTATCTTGAATCCGACCCTCCCATTATTTTCACATGAATAAGATATTTTTTATTTCCCAAATCAATATTTTTTGAGGATTATAAACAACAAATTGTGATTATCGCAGAGCTCTTGTTTTTGAAAGTAGTCGTAAATATTAGATGACACTTCGTTATGTCTTTGTTGTTGACAAATTTTCAGAACCTTTTTATTTCAAATGAGAGAAAACACTAAAAACTTGACTGATAGTTTGGTGGGGCAGCAATTTTAATATTTCACATTGCTTCTATAACTTTTGCCAGCACTTATCTCTGATTGTCATAACAATTGTCACACTGGGGTAGGTTGTGGCTAAGCAAAAACTGTGCAAATCATTATCGTTCGCAGACTGCTGCATCTGTGCAAACATGGCAAATGGCAAAGCAAACGACAATTAATTCTGCCCACTACTGCAGTGGACGGTGGTCGCATCTAAGTCGACGACTTGCCACAAATAAAATACAAACGCTGACTCAGTTCATCAGCAGGGGAACAGTTGAACATTTGAACAGTTTGCTGCTCTGCACACACTAACCAAAACGAAAACAAACCAAAACCGAGCTCAACCTGAAACAAAAATAGAAACAGGAATGGAAATGAAAATAGAAACTGAAACAGAATCTGAGAGGGAAACCAAACAACGAACCAACGACAGCATTCTAAAAACACAAAAGCTCCAGCGAATAGCAAATAGAAAGACAAAAGTTGCTTGCCATCTGCCAAATGGACAGGAATTTATAAATTAAACCAAAACAATGAGCAAAGATTAACAACAGTAACCGTCAAAGCGTCGTATAAAACTGAAATTTCGGTGACAATGGCAATGATAGTTTGTTTAGTTAACATTTTTTATTTTTTTTGCTTTTCTATGTGCACTAAAAGAAGAAAAATATGAAATATTTGAAAAGAAATTTTAAAGCAAGCAATCATATATTTTACTAAATTTCTTTTGATGGTGAATTTATAAAAAACCATATTAAGCTTTTAATTTCTAAATATTAAAAATTTATAAGACGATATAAAAGACATTGTAAAGGTTAAGTTTCATAAAATAAATTATAAAATAAAACGAGAAATTATAATTTTGCATAATAAAAAGTATTCGTATTTTAGCAATTACATATTTTTTCTTACCAAAGAAAAAGTACGATTTTTTTTTATCTTTTAAATTTGTAGAATTCATTTACATCAGGAATTAAAAATGCTTTGCTTATTGCTTTCTTAAAATCAGGTTACCAAAGTAGGGCCTTAAAGGTATAAAACATATTTTACAAAAGGATGCATGTCCTTATTTCTGTGAGTGCTTGTAATAAAATGGAGGAGAATCGCGGAGCAATCGTTGATGGCGACTTTAGGTTTGACTGTCACAATGCCGGCGACTTGACGGCCGCGGCGGCGTCGGCGACTGTAAATGTGACGGCAACAATTACACAGACAGAGGCATGGGGAAACGCTAAGGCAAATACAGACACAGACACACACACACTCACACACACATACAGCCATACTGTACTCATGTGCCGAGCTTTGTTGCCATAACGGAAATGGACGCCATGTCGGATGTTTGAGGAAATGTTCGTGTAGTTGTAACGGCATCGCCGAGAATGTGTTTGCGTTTCCCCATTGCTCTACAAAGTCATAGATGTGGTCTATTAGTTGGGCGACTGTTTTAAAACATTAAATTATATTGTCGTTTGAAAGAGTAGTAGTAGTTGAATGGCATTGTCGACTATTCCGATTGTTATTAGTTTGCCGCCTGCCTCCACTCTCATGCAATCGAAATTAATTGGAATATGTGGCGGAAATTATGGCTTTGACGTTCTATTTAATTGAAGTTTTCGGGTCAAAGCAGAAGTAAACAAACATCAGCCTTATTGGTTTATAATACTGTTTCCTGCTTTATAAATATTGATTTGAAGTTTCAGTTATTAAATATGCAACGGGAAAAATACACAGAAATCAGTTCCATTGTTTTTTAATTTAAACAGTTTAAATTTAAATATTTACTTAGCCTTTGTGAACATTGTTTTATAATTTTTTTGTTCTTTTTACAATCAGGTAATTTATTAACTGAATTCAATTTTTTTCGCGTTGCAGAAATTGACAGTTTTATCATATATTCATTCCGTTCTTAAGGAATTCCGTATTCGTAATCTGGACACATCGACATCCAGTATGCCAGAGTAACCAAACCATTGGCAAACATATAGAAGATCTTTCCGCACACTAACTCACTATTCATATGCAGTCCGACACTCATGATGTGAGTGTGTCTGCTGTTTGTTTGTTCGTTTGTTTGTTTGTTTGCTGAACGAGCGGGCGAGTGCGAATGTGAATGCAAGCGGGGCGTTTGCGTAAATGAATGATCCCAGTCGAGTTGAGTCGAACTGAACCGACTTCCATTGCGGGGCAGCCAGGGTCTCGACTTAAGATTGCACTTAAAGAAAATAAAGTAATTAAATTTTACCTAATATATATAAGTAAAAGCATAATAAGTATCTTTTTTATTTAAGGGAAGTGCTATTGCTATTGGGCTTTGAGCTGATTTAAAATCATATTTATTTAAACTTTTCAGGAATTAAATATTTTTTATAATTATTAATATTTTATATTTAGTTTGTATCTAACTCTCAACTAAATAAACGTCTCCTTTCGTGTTGAACCATGTTAAAACGCATCTTAACATTTAATTTTCCGTGCAACAACGCCGCGCACGCATGGCTGGCGTAGACTCTTGCCACGCCCCCTTCGCCCCTCTTGAATGTTAAGTGTGCTCGCCATGCATGCGTATGAGTAACGAGAGTGAGAGTACGGGTGAGTGGGCTAAAGTGGGCGGCTGCTGTGGGCGGCGAGGGCGTGGCAGTGGCTGCTCCGCGGCTAGCGCTAAGAGGTAAGATGGGGTAAGAGGGGCAAGAGCGTCAAGAGCACTGGTGTTCAAGTGTTTGATGTATTACAAAATACGTATACGCAACCACAACCTACAATTACAATGCCAAGTGTCGGTTAGGTATTTCTTGTTCACTCTCTCGGTCGCTCATTCATCTCCGCTAAGTAAGTGTTTGTGAATTCACGTTTATGCGGCGGCTTTTTGCAAGGAAAGAATTCATGTAATGTTGTAAACATATTGTGTTATACAACTAAGTTATTTTGTAGCTTACGGAATGAAAATTCAACTAAATGCATAGTCATGGAGGTCCCTTAAATGTATTTAGTTTTAGTTATTTTAAAAATGACATGGTATTTTAAACTAAAATAATTTAGTTATTTATGATTGACTTTTGTTGCTTAACAATATTTAAATTTATTAAATTTTGAATCCATGAAATCTCCAGCATAATCTAATAATGTGTAAGAAATGTAATCAAACGGATAAAATAGTTTGCACTGCATTTTATTAATACCCACGCACGCTTGGTTGTTTTTATTTGCAGCTTATTAATAGCACACACGATAATTACCAAAGAATGGGCTCTACTCTTTCACTTTCACTCTTTCACCAGCACACATTCTCTATTAAATTGCCGCAAGTGGCCATTTATTTACATATTTGCGCTGAGTGGCACACTTCAAACTTGGCCCTTCTGTTGTTTTTGCCGGCGCTACTTTATGGTTATTGTTTTTGCCAGGGACCCAGTGTGTTGTCATTGTTGCTGGCACTTTGCGTCATTTCAGGCAATTTATGAGTTTATTGAATAGCTCGCAGAACAGCGTAGCGTAGTCGTAGCGCTTGTGTGCCTTTAATTGGCACTTCTTGGCGCATGTCATCAGCTGTTGTTAATGTTAATTGAGGCCCACCCCGCCTGCGAGTAGCTTCAATGCATGCAAATAATCGCAGCCAGTGGATATTAGAACAGTCGTTGGCGCTATAATTGCAACACAATTTGCATAAACATTTTCGCCGCCTGAGAAAGGCCAACTCCGCAGCATCTGCGAGTCCCTTTTAAATGGGCGGCGTGTGCCCAATTAACGCAAATTGCGAATGCAAAAGCCATTCACTCGTTTTCGGGGGGCCTCGTGAGTTCGCCAGTTTGTGTGTTTGTGCTGTTTTATTGCCATCCCAAAAACGCGCCTGTTTGGCTTAGATAAGGACTCTGTTCTGGAACCGCAATGCAACGCAGTCACCGTGCAGCGACGTCGAGGAGAAGGAGTAACAACTTCCTGTTGCCATGGCGGCATACAGTGCGTATGCTTAACTTGATTAGCGCCAATTAGTCGACAGTCGTCGTCGTCGTCTCGCATAAAGCCGCGAATTAGCGCATTTCAGCTGTGAATAATCTACGCCTCTCTAATCCTTTGGTCGGTTTATGCAAAAGCATAAATAATAAACGATCTGGATTTATCGTGGTTGTGAATTTCAAATTTAGTGCGCCTTTTGCCAGAAAAACATGCCACGGGAATTAATTTCAATGGTTTCTAAATAGGAAAAATGTTCCCGCAGTTGCTAAAAACATAATTTAGTTGTTGTATTTTTGGCAATTAATATCAATAAAATGTTTGGCAATTTTAGGCAATATATTTATTTGAAATAAAACATAGTTTAATTAAAATTTAAATTACTGCTCTCATTTGTAAAGAATGCTTTTGGTTGAATAGTATTTATGAATAAATATCTTTGATTTTGTTTCAATTTTGAACAATTTAGACCTTAATTTGTTTAATTAGTCAATCAAGTGTAATGATAAATACCAACTTATTCAATTAAAATGCAATTGATTGCCAATTCAATAACATAAATGGGTTTAAAATCTTTATTAAATTTGCAAAGTAAATGTTAATAAAGCAAAGTTTATTCCGCTGCAATAAGGAAATGCTCTTCTTTCGATTTGCCTTAAACAATTATGGATGAAAACTTATTGGCAAGCAATAACAAATCGATTGTGTTCGCATAAAAGGAAGATAAAATTTATCTTATGAATTGGCCCATTGCGGACGCATTCGCTCTTGGCCAACTGACAATTCTCGGGCAATGGCAATGCGATTAAAATTCGATAATAAAGAAGGTACAAAGGAATAACTGGAACGGGAACTTTTCTCCTTTGCTCCATTTTGTCGGCGCCCGCACAAAAGTTCTTAATCAAAATAACTTAATGATTATATTTGCTCGCAATTCCACAGTTGCTCACTCCTTTTACAAGTTTCTCATCTTTCTCTTTCTCCTCTATTTTTTTTTTGCAGAACGACCCACTCAAACTGAACTGGACTCCAAAGCCGAAAACTCAGCCAAAACCAATTCGACGCCAACGCCAATTTTAACTACTGTTGGTGGCGCCAGCAGCGAATAGCGAATAATTGAATCATAAAGGACACGGACGGGGCCACCGAAAGGATCCCCCGAATTCAGGATCAACAAAGCCGAGCAAATAATTGCTGTATAGTGTGCGCACGTAACGTGCTGGTTGGTGGTGGTGGTGGTCCATTTCCACTTCCACAACTCCCCCTCAAACTTCCGGTGGAAGGAGGAGGGGCGTGGCAGGGATTGCAAAGCAAGGCGGCTGCAGGGAAATGACAGGCGTCCTGCTTTAATTAAAGCCGGGAAGTGGGCGCCGAGGCCCGAAAGTGTGCGCTGCAATAAAACGAAGGGAATTGAAACGCAATGTGGCTGATGCCGCGGACCGTGGACAACGCAACAAAGTGGACGAAATTGCTTTTGCAAGAGCACGGGATAGAAAGAGTAGTAGAAGCAGCAGGAGCAGCAGCAAAAGGGAAAGCATTAATTTTGATTAAATTCACCTGAAACATCCGCGCATTCAACAACAAAACCCAAAACAACACGACGACTGAGTGAAATATTATTATTAGCCCAAAACAGAAAACAGCACATTTTAAGCAGCGGATACAACAAGCAGAGGCCCGGTGTGCATGAAATACCTTGAAGCAGCCAGGAAGCAGGAGAAGGATAAGGAGAAGGAACAGGAACAGGAGGAGGAACACCAGCAGGAGGCATCTCGTGGCAGTCGGTTTTGCGTGCCGCAGGCATTGCAACAGCCACACATGAACACGTCCCTGTGACAGGAGGAGGCGAAGGCGACGGCGAAGGGAGGTGGCGAAGTCGGGACCCCAAGCAAAACGGCATAATTTCGTCAACTGCAGCCAGGGTGAACTGTCGGCGGCAGAGCGTAACCCACCATTTCCCCAGGATCCAACCGAAAACCCAACCCACGCACGTCATCATCATCACAATCACAATCATCATCAGAAGGAGCAGCAGCAGCAGCAGCAGGAAAGGCGTCGCTGTCACAGTCAGTGGAACTGTTGTCACCGAGGAAAAATATCAAAATCAGGAACAGGAACACAAGCAGGAACAGGAATAGAGCAACCCAAAACCAAACCAAACCCAACTTAAAACCCATTTCCGAGGACCGCCCAGATGAATCTGCTCTGCTGCTGTTGTTGCAGTAACATGGCACCAAACCAGCGCGTCACACGCAAATGGGAACTGTTTGCCGGACGCAATAAATTCTACTGCGATGGATTGCTAATGTCCGCACCGCACACAGGCGTCTTCTACTTGACGTGCATCCTGATTACCGGCACCAGTGCGCTCTTCTTTGCCTTCGAGTGAGTATACGCCCCGTAACCGCCCCGTGCCCCAATTCACCCATTTGTCTGTTCACAGAGAGAAAGCTTATAGGAAACTTACCATAAATTACTTGCATATTCTACTTAAGAAAAAAACAAACTTTAGTTATTTTATTCCAAAGTATGAGTATATAAAATATTTATATATTAAATAGAAAAACATATTTTCACTGAAAAGCCTTAATTAGTTTTGTCCATTTTGCCAACTTTTATTTAGTTGCTAATTAGGTATTCTCGTAAAAAATCCCTATCTTATTCAATGACTCAAAATGAGCAGCATATGACAACATTATCTATAAATGAGCTCATTTATTAAAGCTACAATTAGCACAGCAGATAAGAAAAGATACACATCAAGTTCCAATTTTAGGCACACTTGCACTTGATATGAATTTTTTATTTTTGATTTTCACCAGGCAAAATTAATAGAATCGATAAGATATCGAAATGTTTTAAAAGTTTCTTGCCGTGTGGCATCATTCGAGTGTCTGGGTGAAGCTGGCCTCCCTTAAGTTGCATTGTGTGCAGAATGTATACGCTGCTAATTAAGCATTGCCCAGTAACCCTTCCGTGGCACCGGATCCCCGATGCCCCGATCCCCCGATCCCCTCTTTCCCCGATTCCCTAGCCACCGACTGTCGTCCCAGCAGGTCATGCTTGATTTCCAATTACGCCCACATTAATGGTCTCTGACTTTGGACTCCGGCTCTGGTTTCATCGGATCCAACGGATTTCTCATCCGGCTTTTGTGCCCGTCGATCTGCCGACTGTCGTCCGTCCGTCTCCTCCGTATCCAATGGCATGTAATTATTGCTGTGCAACGTGGCGTATGCGTTATGCTTCGGCTGGCAAAGGACATCGTGATCCGAGCTGCGACTCCTGCTGATGCTGTTGCTCCTCTTCCCGCTGCTGCTGTTACTTTTTCAACTTGATGTCTCTGTCCCTGTTGAATCCGTTGAATTACGGGTATCCAAGTGGATGGCGGAGATGGCTGGACAAATAGTTTCAGCTTTTGATTTGTCAATCTGTCCGTTGGTCGTGCGGAATTCAAATATGCTCTCATGTTCGCTTTTCCCAGTTAACTGCCACGGCGAACCACAGGAATTTGTCGCCCACCCTTCCGTTTAGTTTCAAACAGAATTTTCATTTTAAACCCGTTCATCCGGGACACATTTATATTTCCTGTTGCTAAACTTTTCCGCTATTAAACAATGATGGTCGTGTTTAATGGTGGAAAATTAAAGTTATAAATTATAAATATCTGCTTACTTACTGCTATTTCGAACATACCCTTATATTTAAGCTCCTTTGTTTTCATTTTTTTGCATAAACCTTTTGCCCCAAAGAATATGCTACATTTCAACAATTCACATAGTGGCGAAAGTGAACAAAGACTTGCTCCTTTGTGATGTTAAGTAGTCAAACGATTCTCCTTTTTACATTCCTGAAAGGAGATTATAGTAGCAACAAAAAGCACAATTCGAAAGTCTGACAGAAGTAAAAGAAGCAAAAAAGGTTTTCCTATGCGGGAAAAGCACAATGATAAAAAAGAAAATCAGATATTTTCGAACATATTATTATTGGTCGCAACTATCACGTTGCTCCAATAATGATACCAAAGTCCAATTGATTGCTTTTGGGCAGTATGGAAACTGAATAAATATCTATCTAGGAGGCGTGCGTAGATGGAAACCCAACGACCTACAAACGTTTAACTACATTCAATTTTGTTGCACGTGGGCGGTGTGTGTGTTCGCCCTCTTTTTCCGGAGACTGGACAAAATAACGCACACGTCACGTAGTGCAAATACAAAATGGAACCCAACGTTAAAGCTGCATCCCATTCACAACCGACAGGGCGATTAGACAAAATTATGCTCAACATTTTCTGCACGAAATCATTTCAGCACCACAGAAAGAAATTGCATGTGCGCGGCGGCAATGGTACTATATTCCCACAAAGAAATTGAAATTCCCACGCCCCCACAAACCTACCTATAGGATATAGTATGTGTACATCTGGCTCCTTCTGTGCGATCCAAATTTATTCGCTGGTGAAAAGCAAAAGCAAAAGCGGCGGCTGCAGCGCGATTTTATTTTCATTGCTTGCTTTACATTAGCGCACAGTCGAGTGGAAGGCGCCCCAGTATCCAGTATGGATGGGCATTACAATATCTGCAATGCCTTTGAGTGCTCGCGTAGTTATTCCTCTAGATATTCGCACACATTCTCCGATTGCACACGAAAAAACGAGGCAAATATGGATTCAAGTTTGGATAATGAAGATCTAAATAAAAATAGGAGTCAACCTACTTTTTTAAGATGGTAATTACTTCTTATCAAATGGCAATCGATTTGGATTTTTACTTTGCATTATTATAACTTTCAAAGTAGGAAAACTAAACTGGAATTTTACCTGTAATATTTTTCATTGGTAATTTCATACCAACAACCAGCTAAAAATCTATTTAATTAACTAAAAACATTTCTTTGTTACTAAAAATATTTAAACCTTACTAGATGTACATTCAATTTTGCAACTTTACAAAATGCAAGTGGTTCTTGATTGAATTGAATAATAAATATAGAAAAAAGTGTAAAAATTGGCCAAATTCATTGATAGATTTAGGCAAATAAAAATATTTTTTTGTATGTAGAGGATGTGTGGGCAACCCCAAATTGTGTTTCGTTCGACGCTCTCCGGCAATGCAAATCGCTAAAAGGTAGCACACAATGCGGGAGGAGCCCTCCTTCGGATTTCCCATTTTCTATTTTCTATGGCATTGTCAGCGATTTGCCAGCTGAATGCGAGAAAAGCAGTTTTGAATGCATTCCTATTTAAGCTTTACTGCGGGGCAGGGCGAAAGTGGTGTTGTCATGACAAATGTATTTAACTATTTTCGGTCCGTTCTGGTGTTCAGTTCTTCTGTTCTGCTGACTGTTCCCGAAATGAAGCCTACACCCGCGTACATCTGGGACTTGTCACACATAATTGTCACTGAGCACCCGGGTCCTTTGTGGGATGATGATGATGGCGATGGAGAGTGAAAGTCGCTGCTGGTGGCTGCGGCGACTTTTGCTATTCACAAATCGTTGTCACGCATCGGGCATTAAGTAACAATGCTGGGCCGGGTATTGTCTGGTCCCTTGGTCCCTTGGCCCCTCATCCACCGCATCCTGCCCACCCTGTTCCCCAATGGGACTTTCCGCGTTTCGGGGGCACATTTACTCGGGTTCCCACATTTGGGGCATTGCCAAATCACCGGAGACATTTCCATGCATTTTTGAGCAGGCCAGTCGCCCACAAACTGGTGCTGGGAATCCAGTGCCTGCATTTGGGACATTTGATGCACTTCTGGCATTATGCAGGCGAGCCGTAGATTCAGGGAATTAAGTTTCAAATTGGGGCTTTCCCGAAAATAACTTATTTGTAGCTTAGACAGAATTCAATGCTCGGGAGGCTAAAAATGTTTCATTCAATCGGAGCTACCTAATCAATTTAGTTCCATTACATCGATTAAACCAGAAATACTTCTTCAGTCTAGAAACCTTTTGGTATTATTTGTATATCCTACATCAATTTAAATAAAAATTCAAATATTAAACCGCCTAAATGGTTAGCTTCATTTAAAGTTATTTAAGAAATCTTAAAAAGTCATATTACCTTTATAAATAAATGCCTACTTTATTACCATAATTACTGAAAACCTTCAATATATCTTCTTTTATTGACATGCCCTTAGTTTATTGCTCCATTTACTGAAACAATCAACCCGAATCAAGATGTTGCCACAACCTTGATGACAGAAACATCATTAGATTAATGATATATTTCCATTGTGCCTTTTCGTTATCGTTGCAGCTGTCCCTTTTTGGCGGACAGCATAAATCCGGCCATTCCGATTGTGGGAGCTGTCCTCTACTTCTTCACGATGAGCTCCTTGCTGCGCACAACCTTCACGGATCCGGGCGTCATACCGCGTGCCTCCAACGATGAGGCCGCCTATATCGAAAAGCAAATTGGTACGTTACTCATCCGCCCCGTTGTCCCGTTGTAGTTGTAGCAATTGGAATCACAGTCGCGGGCGCACAGTCGAAGTCCTCGCGTCCATCCAAAAGGAAACGTGGCCAAGGTCGTCGCCTGCTGCCTGTTGCCTGAATATCCTCCTTCTCCTTCTTCCTTCCTTTAACTGCCACGCCCCTTGCCAAACACTCGCCCACTTAAACACACACACACACACAGATAGAGAGAGAGTGAGAGACAGACACTCATGTATATATTTGTTTTCACTTCATTAAGTTTGTATGTGTGTGTGTGGGAGAGAAAGGGGAGAGGAGAAGAAGAAGAGGAGCACGTAACGTAAAAAGTAATGAGCGTGGCATGACATAGAATGAAAAAATAAAACGCGCTCGTAAAAAAATAAGAAAAAAAAGGAATGGGTAAAAAATATATATGCCGTATAAAAATCACCATCAAAGGCGAACGCTGCGTTGCCTTTGCACTAATGAGTTGCTGTTGTTGCCTTTGTACGAAAATATTTAAAATGAGAAAACTTTTGCTCTTTCCCCCTGCATGTCAACAAACCTTCTGCTGTCGATGATGCTGCATTTCCTCTGCGTTGTCGTTCTGGATAAATCCCGTATGTGTGTGTGTTTTGGTGTGTGTGGATAACCCGAATCCCTGATGGAACAACAACCACGTGCAGAGGTGCCAAACTCGCTGAACAGCCCCACATATCGACCGCCGCCAAGGACCAAGGAGGTCCTGGTCAAGGGCCAGACGGTCAAGCTGAAGTACTGCTTCACCTGCAAGATCTTCCGGCCGCCAAGAGCCTCGCACTGCAGTTTGTGCGACAACTGCGTGGACCGCTTCGATCACCACTGTCCCTGGGTGAGTAGCTTTTAATTCTTAGTTAGTAGTAGTAGAAGGTATCCTTGACAAGGACACCCGGTACCTCGTTAGGAATGGCGCAATTTTAATCACTTCCCAGCTAAAGCTGGCGACAGAGCCTGTCCCCAAAGATTTCCAACGCACCTCCTCCCTTTTCGGCCGACTGACATTGAGCCAAGCGCCGCGCCGCATTAGAAACGCTGGCTGGTGAAAAGTGGGCCACAAAACCAACTGCCAGCCTCTCGTCGTCGTCGCTGACTTTAACCCAATTCCAGCTGCAACCGCTGAGGTTGCTAATTTTTTAGCAAAAATAATTTCAGTCGAGCGCACGTCACGTTTTTCAAGCTGGAACGTATAAAAAGCGCACTCGGACTCCCCGCTCCTTTGCTGTTTTTTTTTCTTTCTGATTTTTTTTTATCCCCGCCAGCGACGCGCTGATGCAACAAGATGTGGTGGTGTGTGTTTGGACAGGACCAAGCAAACAAACCACACTGGCACAAAAAACCCCAGCCACAGACACACACACACTAACTTAAGTAGCCGCACTCATATTTGTGATGGTTATGTTTTCGGGGGGAGTGTAGCATACATTTTGGGGCAGAGGTAGGTGCTTACTTAAGGCCCAATATCCCCAGGGGACCCAAATCATCGCACATACCCTTACGGATTATGAACAAGTACTCGCCATTCACAGTTAAATGGAGCGTTTAAATTAAGCTCGGCTATTTAAATATTAATATTCATTAATTGATTGTCCTTTCTATCAATTGTTGTGCAACCTTAAAAGAAATCACTTTAACTATTTATGTGATTATTTTCTAATTGATTGCTTTTGGCTTTTCTTCTTTCGTGTCCCACGACAATATTGATTTGCAGTGTCTTTCAGCTTGAAAATGGTTTTTACCTTGATTTTAGCCCTCACAATCAATTTATATTGACCTGCAAACCATTTAACTTGAGGAAGGTCAGTTAGGCCATTAAAAATTCACGCTAAGTTGAGCGTTCATTTCCACTCAACCTGATAAATTTTCACATTTTCTGTGATCTCTGTGCAATGAGTACTTAATTTATGATGAAAATAATTGCATCATTAAGGGGACCATAGTTAAAGCAATGTGCTGGAATCAAGTGTTCAAATTTAAAGCGCTTTAAATTATACTGAAAAAGTTTTAAGAACTTATTGGTAGACAACAAACTTTTTTCTTTTCCATAACCTGAACTATTTTTCAGAAAGCAGTTGATATTTACATCGTTAGAGTTGCAATATTCAGGTTATTATTTTTAATTGAAGTATGTCTCAATTTCAACTGTTTGCTTTTCTTTCCAAAAGGAAAATCTCTTTAAATAAAGAGTATAAACTTCGCTGTCTGCTGGAAATCAAGTCTTCCTCAGTTAGTGTTGCTGTCATGCCTTTGCCATCTCGCCCCTTTTCATTTACTTGTGCTCGGGCGTAATTTAAAGCCCTGGAGGAGCGAAAGTACCGACACAATCGCAACTGACGGCTTGAAGGTCGACTCGAGCCTTTTGGGGTTTTGGTTCGCAGTTCGCCGTCCGCCATTCGCGAATTCAAAGGGTTTGGTTGGATGGTTGGATGGCGTTACAAGGGGGGTGAAAATTAAGGCATTTCTCGGTCGTAATTTTGGTAATGCCACACACATCTCGTGAAAATGCAATTAACCTTATTATGCTGGCGGGTTCAACACAGATTTTTGTTACCGACTTTATTTTGTCTGTTTTGTCTTTATAACCAAGTAAATGTTTTCATTTTTTCAGGTGGGAAACTGCGTGGGCAAGCGGAATTATCGGTTCTTTTATTTGTTTCTAGTCTCATTGGCATTTTTAGCTGTATTTATATTCTCGTGCTCTGTGACGCATTTAGTTTTATGTGAGTACACAATGGAATGCCATGGCATGCCATAAACTAGATGATTTATTCATGTTTATACCGCCTGCAGTGATGAAAACCGAGCAGGAGGTCTTCGAAGTAATCAAGAAGGCGCCCTTCACTGTGATTGTTGTGTTCATTTGCTTCTTCTCGATATGGTCCGTGATCGGCCTGGCCGGCTTCCATACCTATCTGACGACTAGCGATCAGACAACCAACGAGGATGTGAGTATAATATATCGATACATACATACATACATTTAGAATTATTAGTAATAGTAACAATATGTATCAGGACCTATTTATTCATTCTCCTCGTGACGCTCAATTAGAACTGACCAAAACCCCCGTTATGGTTAAGCTTCTTCCTCCCTCGAGAGAGCACATCCTCTCTCCAGAGATTAGAAGTGTGACCATCGCATACAATACATACGTTAATTAATATTAATATTAACAGTAACAATGTTAGTAAAATTAAAATGAAAATTTTAGAAAGCTTAGCTTTTATTAACTATTGAAATTTTCTCTTTTAATTTAATTTAATTGCCTAACTTTATTTCAAATATTGGTATTAAAATTATTAATTAAAATTATTTAAAACAACAGATTGCAAAATCATTCAACACAGCTTTAAGATAAACTTAAAACGATTTCCAACTTAAATCCTCTAATAAAATGAATCTGTATCCCAATTAAATCCGCTGCTCTCCACAGCTCAAGGGATCCTTCTCCTCCAAAGGCGGTCCCCGCACCCAGAATCCCTACTCGCGGGGGAACATCTGTCTGAACTGCTGCCACATCCTGTGCGGACCCATGACGCCCTCGCTGATTGATAGGTAAGAATATCCCAGCGGAGTTACTCAAATAATATTAAATAACTCCACCACGACAGACGGGGAATCGCCACCGACGAGTTCATCCAGCAGATGCAGCACCAGTCGAGTCCGCGGCACGCACTCAGCGATGTCCTGAGTGCCTCGCACATGGTCACCACCTCGCAGCCGATGATGGGCGGCGGCGGCGGCGGCGGAATGGGTGGGATCGGTGGTGCCGGCGGCGGTATTAGCATCGGTGGGGCGGAGCTGAAGCCCCGCTTCTACGACGAGGTAAGCGGTGAACTCACCGGCCACATTGAGCCAATCCAAGCGCACCCCTTCTCACCACCAAAATCTAAAAATATCTAAATGTCTGGGCACTCTGCTTGCTTGATCCTTTTAATTAATTAACAAACTTATGTACCGAAAATTGAAACTCTCGTACGAAGAACCTTTTGTCTGCACATCATTTTTGACGATCTGTAATTCGAATTCTTCTTTTTTTTTGTGTTCTATGCAATGTTCTTTTTGGTAACCACCACTACTTCTACTACTACTACTACTACTCGAATCATACACCACAAATCGACACAATCACACCACGATTCAACAATCAACAATCAACCAACCAACCAACCAGTCAAATCCTTCCTCTTCGACACTGGAGGGCAACGGAGGTGCCATCAATGGCCATGGGAATGGCCATGGCAACGGCTTCGACCATTCGCCGCCCAGCTACGATCTTGTCCAGAACGGTAAGTCACGCAAGCAGCACCAGCAGCGCTGCTCCCTGCAAACCCTGCTGCCCGCCAGTGCGCAGCAGCAGTTCAAGGCCAGCAAGAAGCACAGCAACAAGCACAAGCAGCTCAAGCAGCATCTCGTTGCCGCCGAACTGCAGCAGCAGCAGCAGCAGCATCACTACGATGCCATGCCATGTAACTCCCCATCGCTACTCCGGTCACCGGCCACGTCCTCCTCCTATCGACTGAACCTGAAGCGATCGCTGCACCTGCCGCTGACACCGTCGTACGATGATGTGCGCCACTCGCCGCTGCCGCTGCTGCACCACCATGTCCACGCGCAGCAGACCACCGCCATTGGGAGTGTGGCAGCAGCGGCTGCAGCAGTGGCATCCGGCGCCAGTGGTACAGGAACGACGGCTACGAATACAGGAGGTGGTGCTGGCAGTGGTGGTGGTGGTTCCTCTTCCTCCACCACAACAGCACCCACTTCAGTGTCCGTTTCCCTGGCCACTGCTCCTCCGCCGCTGGCGCCGCGACGACCGTCGACGCTGCAGTTGCAGGCCAGCGGAGCGATCTCCGCCAGCAACAGCACCCTGACCACCATACACACCTCGGCGCCCCAGCCGCCGGCGCCAACGGACTTCAAGTACTATTCGCCGCAGCGCAGCACCGACTCCAATCTGATGCGGAACTATCCGTTTCCGAAGCAGGCGCGCGGGATGCGTCGCCAGTCGACGATGTCGGTGGATTCGCAGAAGGTCAACATAGCTGGCTATCAACCGCTGCCAATGAGGAAACCGTATAAGCATCAGGAGGTGATGTTCGAACTGAAGTCGCCGACGAATCGACTGACCATCCGCGAATGTGACTTTGGCGGTGGCGGTGAACCCTGCGACGACGATCAGTCGATCAAGGACAGCCAGATCTTTCGTGTTAGTAAACGAAATCTTTATATGAATCACCGGTCGCCGTGGAAGGAGCGCGATCGCTACTCGAATCTCTACGAGTACTCGTTCAACATCGATTTAAATTCGATCATCGAAGATGCGGCGGGCAGCGATTCGTCATAGTACGCAGCACTACCCAGCAGCTGCCACGCCCACTCGGTCCGTTTGGTGGTCCGATATAGTAGGGATATAGTAGGGTTTAGCCTGCTGCTCCTCCTCGATCGGTTGTTAGGCGCTGTACATAAGGTTGGGAACTGGCCAGCCCCATTCCTACTGCTTTCACGCTTTTGCTAAGGGTCCACTTTCCGGAATCTCCTCTCTCTTTATTTGAGAAAAAATAAGCAAAAATATGATTTAGTTAGTTAGTTTACTTCGTTTAGGATCTAATCATAAGGGCTTAATAGTTTGCATTGTATATATACTTTTGTCAAGGCTGCAAACCGATTTTGTAACCGAACTCTTTTCAAAAGGTTCGGCTTTTGGAAAATTTCAACTGCACGTGGCATTAAATCTTAAGTTGTAATATTGCCTTGGTAAAAAGACACACCAATTATATGCTTAGTATTATTTAAAATGTAAACAAGAAGCACTTAAGGATTATTTTGGATTTATAAACAAGAAAGTTTGAATTTTAATTTGGTTAAAAATGAACAGCTTTGCTTGAGCACTTTGTTTCTGGCAATTTATCAAAGGAAATTCTTTGGCTTCGATTTGCAAAGTAAATATTTTCCCCCAACTGAATGTTCGAGCCAACGGACCGAATAAATTTAAAAGTTTGCAGCCTTGATTTTAAACTTTGAGGGAATCTCCTCTCACAGTCTGATTGTGGCACATTTGCGAGACTCACTTGGCTTCCATGATGCGCTTAGATGTTAGAGCAAATTAAAATGCTAAACCTCCTTTTTGCAGCCTGAAATCCGAATTTGTGTTTGCACCCTTTTCGTAGAAGTCGAACTTGTATGATTTTTGTTTAATGTTTAAGTAATTCCCCCTGCCAAACCAACTGTAGAGTTCCCCGTTCGTTGTTTTTCCTTAAAAAGAACTTGGTTCATAGAAACTTTTGCGTTTATATAGCACCTGCTTCCCAGGCTAAGTGCGTCGGATCTCTTCTGCTGCAAATGCGATTGCAATAGAGGAGATTCGGCGCCAGGGGCCGCAATTTGCCACCCGTGTATGTGTATCCACCTTGGTCTACGTCCCAGCGCCGCCACCTCCAAAATAGTGAAGACACCAACCAACTTACCAACCAACTTACCAACCAACTAACCAACCAAGCAACCTACTAACCAGAAAACCAAAAACCATAAACCAAAAAAGAAACCTTTGAAACCAGTAAACCAAAATCCCAAAAAAAACCAAGCATGTTTGACTTTGTTCGCCTCGTAAAATGCTTAAGTTTTGATTTTTGTTTTTTGGGAACCTTGTGAGATTTCCCAAGGCTGGAAAAGCCTTTAAACGATCGCAGTCACTTGGGCCTTAAGTTGTTTATTATTTTTGAATAATTTGGAAGGTTTCACAATCGAATATAGATTACGAACGAAAACTTTAACTTGCAATTAGGAAACGGAAATAAAAACAATTAGCAAAACACACGTAATGAGCCAAAATAACTGCCATTTATCGAAGCAACAACATTTTGTTAGGACTTTTTTCATTTTTACAATGAAAACAAAAATTATATGTAAACGTAAACTAAACACGAGATTCAATAAGAATTTGATAAAAACTATGTCATTTTTAAACTACTAGTGGAATACGAGAAAATTGTTGCAAACGGATCCGAATATCAAATATCGAAATATGTCTTAATCTTGAATATTGGAACATTGCCAAGTGACTGCTGCAAATAATTAGCAATAAACAAAAATACCAAACAATGCGTTGAAATTGAAATGGAAATTGAAAATGAAATTGAAATTGAAATATTTATACCTAGTTGTAATAGTTGAAAGAGGAAAACATTTCTCGGGCAGGAGATTGCTGGACTTTTGGGGAGGTGAAAAAATCGTAAAGCGTATTTAGGTATTTAAGGCAGCTTAAAGAAATAATTGCGGTTCGCACGCCGCCTCCAAGGCTTTAAATCTTGAGCATTAACAATATTATGGGTTCCTTTTATAATTAATTGCAAGTGTAATGCGCATTAGCGAGGTAATTGACGTTGTAGGTAGTTATATATATTATATATATATACATTTCATGCCGAATTGAGGGCGTGAAAGCGAGTGTTAACTGATGAAAAAGTAAATTTATATACTTATATATACACATATGTATGGTTAAATGTTGGGCAATAAAGTGTATCTAGCGTATGTTTAAAATTGATCCGATTGCGGATCGTCAGATCTATAACTAAACTTAAGTACTAATCCCGATGTTGAAGCGTATCGCTAACTTTCAGGAAGAGACCGTGAGACCTACTTACGATCCTGATCGATTATTGGAACTATAAATCCCCCGAATCACCCGAACACATACTATATATACACAAAACGGAAGCTATAGCTTTCAGCTTCTGATTTTTTTGGTTTCCGTTCGCGAATCTCTGCTCTCCTCTACATTTTTCCATTATCTTCAGGTTACCCCGATTTTGGTTTTGACTGGCAAAGCGCGCACACATCCACCAAAAAAGCTATAACCTTCTTCTTCTTGATTTATCGCACACTAATGTCAAACTCTTTCTGTATCTTTCAACTTGACTCTGGGAAAAACAAAAAACCAAACAAAACTTGCAATTTGTGTCTGTTACTATTTTGTGAAACTAACCAAACCAAACCAAACCAAACCGTAAAAACCAAAACAAAAACTGCAATTGAGCGAAAGTTGTCGAGGGCCGCTTAAGACTAGAGTAAAAATGCATTTTAAGCCTTAATTGGGTGAGTTTTCTCCTAATGCCAAAAACATTTAATTGTTGTATGTAACCAAAAATAACCGAAAAAACCTGAAATATAATTAAAGCTTTAGAGTTTCGTTTGAACTTAGCTACACTGCATAACCATATATCTTTGAGTTGATTTTCCTGTTGCTTAACCTGCCAGCGCGAAATATTCTTTTGACCATCCATTATATTGCTCATCTCAATTCGTTTCCATCAAAAACCTAAAGGAATCATCTTCACCACCAAAAAAAAAGAAAAAACACCAACCAAACACAACAACCCAAAAAATCAAAGTTTAATATGGTATTTAGCGATTATTTATTGGCAAGCTGCAGTTGTTGTATACACCTAATTATTATTGTACTCACAACATTTTGAAAGCATGCTTTAAATTGTTCAATTGGCACCGACTTACCCACTGAATCCAATCCTCTTCTGAGTCCATTAATTAGCGCCTAGTTTCGCTCTTTATTTGCGCAAACTCTCCTCCGCCGTTTGTCATTTAATATTCAGTTATCGTTGTTTATTGGTTCAAGAGCTTATCGACTGATGAGTTTCGAATTATGTTGATTTCGCCCACTTATGCCAGCAGCCGGCAGCCGAGAGTCCTCCGGAAAAGGACTGGCGGCGTTTCCCCGATTCAATTACACGTGTATTTGTTCGTTTCAACTGACAAAAATCCCGTTTAATTCAATTACGATTTTAATTTGCAGCCCTTTTCAGCATTTATGATTATTTGCATATTCAAATTGTTTTATTTTTCCCACAGCTAAAACCAAACCGAATCAAAACAAACCATCATTGACCACTAGCAAAAGAGCAGTAAAACCACTAGCAAAAAAAAAAAAAAAAAAAAACTGCTCTAAATTGAAATTCGAATTTTAAATTAGTTGGCAAATTTGTTGTAATGAGCATTTGAATATTTTACATGCATTAATTAAACATACAAAAGCGAAGCGAATTAAATGCCATTCACTAATCAGGGCTCTCTGCTTTTGTTCCCAGGTAATTCCAATAGTCTAGCTCAGTTGGTGGACAACGAGATACCGCTGGCCCAAATGGACATTCCGGCCTACACCCACCAAACGGCCACCCAGTCGCGTCAGTATCGCCATCGTCATCACAAACAGCGCCAGATTTCCAATGGCGGCACCGTAAGCTATGAGAATCAGTTGGCCACCGCCAGCAGTGAGGATGAGTTGGACGATCCCGATGTGGTGGTGGTGGGCAGTCCGGAAGTGGTGGCCGCCGTGGCCGCAATTGCCTCCAACAAGGCGAGGGAAATGCGCAACCGCAGCGGCAGTTATAGCAACCTCTTCGATGCGGACTTCGAGGCGGCTCTGGTTAACTCCTCGCTAGCGGACAACCATGTTCGAGCTGAGGCAGGAGCCAGCAGTTCGGGGAAACCCTCGGCGGGAGCAGCTCTACTGGCTGCTGCCATCACCGGCAAAACGGAGAACATGTACAGCAATGTGCCTGCAGTGGCAGCAAGTAATTCCAATGACTCCAATCTGCATGTTTACTCCAACATCATCGATGAACGCCAGCAGCAACAGCAACAGCAATTGGATCAGGCCAACAATGTGCTGTCCTCCACTCTGCTCTGCGATGATCTCGACCTGGACGATCCGGTTAGTGCATCGTGTCACGTGAAGAGGAAATCCCTGGGAGATGGAGCCGAGCAGGTGAAGTCCGCCGAGAGACTGAGGATGCTGCACGACACCACGATGATCGATACCGCTCTCGATTTGGACAGCCTGGATGGCTCCAGCATGGGCAACAATTCGCAGTCCTGTCTGGTGAAGTCGGGCAAACCGACTGCCACCACCTCTTCGAACGTGGCCATAGTCTAAGCGGTCCTTGCTGTCCTGTACATAAGTGTAGATAATCATGTCAAGGGGGAGAGTATTATTTATTTTTCCGTGCTTTTACTTGAACTATGACCTTTTTTATTTAAAAAAAAAAACTACATATGTATGTGTAACGCGGTGTTTCGGGGGAGAAATAGAGAAACTACCTATCAGCAGGCAGATAAAAAATATTACCTTAAAGCGTTACGCGTTCAAATCAGAAATATTTATATATATATATCTATGCATATATGTAGATGGATAATAACTAAAGCATTTACGGATATATGTATGCATATGTATAATACAAATGTGGTGAACAATGTTAACAATTCGAAGGCATTAACGAGAATGACAAAATAAAGGAGCAAACCAATACTATGGAGAAACTGTTTATACAATACACGACGCATACATATAAATCAATTATAAGTACATATACATAATGATACACATATACAATGTACGGTTAGTTATAGTGTATAATTTTTGTATTTAAGTTTTTACAAAACAGCAGAAACAGCAGGAGTCGTTTCGCAGTTCAGAGTTTAAAAAAACATTTGCGGTGTAGTAAGAAACCGAAGAAACAAAGAAAAGCCAACTAGAAATATCCTGCAATATACGTGAAGTTGAAATTGTCGAAGGGGACGAGAAATGTTAACAGTGTAAGAGTTAAAAGCAACAATGTGGTGTATTAAATGTTCATAAAATCTACCATTAAGTGTATTTTCAAGGTGTAAAATGTTATATGACATCAATTAAAACGAGTTCGAGATTTCGACAAGCTCCATTGCATGAGAGAGCAAAATGTTAAGCGTATGTTATGCGAAACTAACAAAACTACAATTATACAAAGAATAAAGATTTATAAATAGAGAAGATTGACATATGTCGTTATTATTTGACAAATTGGGTATCTAACTTTTTTTTTATTCGTAAGCCAAACAGTGAAGGATTTGACCAAGCGAAAGTTTCTTTTATATTAATATATTATGGCATTTCACCTAGTCGTTTAAATATGATTAAAAGCCGCCAAAATTATATCGATGCGTCGATATCAAATTTATATTTTGACTTGTTGGAATTTGATGGTATTTCTCAACGGTCTCATTTCGGTCACACTGACATGGACATCAAAACATTGGATACGGAACTTGTGGAAATTCATCCAAGAACTTCGTATTTAAGGTATTTTATGAATTAAATTACCATCACGAAGCTCAAATTTTAGTAATCCCAGTGCTCAAGAACTAATTGCGCATCGTCGCACGGAGTTTGAAGCTCTGAGTGGAGGTTTAAAACGTACAGAAAATGAAGGAACTGAGTTGGAACTTGAGGAGCTTAAACAAGCCCAAGGTAAACATAAATAATATATAATTAAAATCATTCCAAGATATATTTATAAAATGTTAGATTATTTAAGAGCTCAATTATCAGTGCCCCGCATAGAAAGATATGGAGGAAGAGCTCTTGCCATTTGGAATGAAGAGCAACAAGTGGCAGAAGTCATACGAAAGGATGGGAAGTTCGAAAATTTCGGATATAGTGAACATGGAAAGCTCTATTTGGAATACTACGAGGCCTTGTTCTTACTGGAACTGGTAAGTTATAGTATTAAATTCCTCTTTATTCCAATTCATAAAGCTATATTTTAGGGTCGGCTACAACTGGAGTTCTATGGTTCAGTAGTTTCGATAGAACAAGCTTATGTTCTGCTTCTTGGAAAGTTGGAAAGCGAAAGGTTCAGCCATTACCTGGTTTATTCCGCATTATCCCGTGCTGGCTATATAGTCGTCAAACACACGCCGCCTGAAAAAACATCAGAGACAGTAACCAGTGAAGATTGTGTTTGGGCAATTCTGAAAGAGAAACTGGGAAATCAACAAGTGCCGGATCACATTAAAATTTCACCTTTTTACTCGGTAATAAAAAAACAAATGGAAGACATGAGGGAACAAATTGTGTCTCAAAGGCAAGTACAGCCAGATATCACAGAAGAATCCATAGATTTCAAATTCAACGGCAGAAAGCAAAGAGCAAGTAAAGATCTAATCGAAGAACCTGCTAGCAAAAAAATAAAGTTTTCCATAACCGGTCGAAGTCTAGTGGATCACCTTAAAGAAGATTATTCATATTCCAAATTTGAAAAGATCTTTGAAAAGTTTGATATTGTGCAACTTGAAAGTCAAGGCTTTGCCAAAAGAGAAGACATAAAACCCTCTTCTTTCAAAATAACCTTTGATCTGCATCTTCACAACGATGGTTTTAAGAAGAGCTTACCAAAGCCACCCAACTTTAATGTAATCATTCTTTCAAATCAAGAGGCTTTTCCTACTCATGATGAAATTTCAAAGATTCAGAATCAGAATCTTCACACCGCACCATTGCTTGTCGTATCCGTTAGTGAATCCAAACAGATACAGGCCTTTTTATACTATATAAGTTGATGATTACCAAAAACTGCGGAGGTGCCATGTCAATAAATTTTACGTGAGAACGTGAGCAAACCCCCAAAAATTTATTTTATTTACTATGCATTGTTTGTACACAGTTTCAATAGAACAAATAATTATTTACGAAAAAATGGAAATCTTAAAAAGAAGAAAGTAGCTTTTGACTTGTTTGTTTAGGACGTGTATTGACTTTTATGATTAGGACGTGTTTTGACATGAATGTTTAGGACGTGTTTTGATTAAAATCCAGCGTAACTATGGTAAGTTGACGACTAATAATAATATGGACAGGTATCATTTAGGCCTTCTATTCTACAGAATGCTCCAATTATTTGGATGATGGGCGGTCCGGGAAGCGGCAAAGGAACTCAGACCCAGAAAATAGCGCAAAAGTACGGATACACTCATATTGACCCCGTCGAATTGGTGGATTATGAGGTAAAATTAACTGATAAATTTAGTGATGCATATTTACTTGAATATCTGTGTGCTTTACAGATGTCAGCAAAGACCAAAATTGGAGAAAAATTCACAAATATGCAAACTGCCGGAAACACAGTTCCCCTATTAGAAATTATACCTTTGATCAAACATCAAATGATAACCCACCGAAATAATAAGGGTTCTGTAATTGATGGGTAGGAAAGACAACGTTCTTTAGGAAATATTTAATTACTTTTACTTATAGATACCCTGCTGATTTGGAGGAGGCTAATATACTAGAGGACAAGCTCGGTCCGCCCAGCAAAATCATTGCGTTGGAATTGAGAGAGGAAGTCGGCAATCGACGCAGTTCCCAATCTTCCACGGCCTCACGTCCCAGTTATTCAGAGTATGTAAGTGCCTCGAGGCCGGTAATACAAAGATATGCAGACATTACTCTGATTGTTAATGGAGACCAAGAACCTGAAAGAGTGTTTGATGAAATTCAGGCTAACATGGACCGCTTTGTTCGTCATAGGTCAAAATTGTCAGTCACTCGGTAGATGAATACTTATGATGGGTGTTACATAAAAACTGAATTTGAACTTTGAAAAAAAAAAAAACTGCTCCTATCGGGAAAGTAAAAATAAGTTCAATTTTTAGAAACCTCCCCAGCAACATAAGCTAATTCTGGATATCTGCAAAAATTAAAAGTTAAAAATCGGCATAAAATGATGGAAATTGCAGAAAGTTTCTTTCCCAAAAGAAGGTACATCGATTTATAACAAAATGAACACCCTCAGAAATAATACTCAAAAAATCAAACCGGACAAAAACAATTGCTAATTGGATTGAATTAAATCGGTATAGTTAAGGCGCTACCGATCTTCATCATGGAAACATGAACCACAGCGATTATAATATTCAAAATTCGATTTGAAAAAGTTCGGGTTATTGGTGGAACGACCAATGGGGTGAACAATGTTAACAATTCGAAGGCATTAACGAGATCGACAAAATAAAGGAGCAATCAATTCTATGGACAGTGGCGATTTTAGAATTTCAATCTGAGGGGGGTTTTTGATTGAAAAAAAATTTTTCATTGTTTTTTTTGGTGATTTCAACCAGCGTAAAATTAGTTTACTCCAATTCTGGCAAATCACCTAAGCTTTTGAATATGTTTAAAAGCCGCCAAAGGAATATAGATTCATCGATAGCAATTAATATTTCGTCTTATTTCGGTCACACTGACATGGACATCAAAACATTGGATACGGAACTTGTGGAAATTCATCCAAAAACCTCGTATTTAAGGTATTTTATAAATTAAATTACCATCACGAAGCTCAAACTTTAGCAATTCCAGTGCTCAAGAACTAATTGCGCATCGTCGCACGGAGTTTGAAGCTCTGAGTGGAGGTTTAAAACGTACAGAAAATTAAGGAACTGAATTGGAACTTGAGGAGCTTAAACAAGCCCAAGGTAAACATAAATAATATATAATTAAAATCATTCCAAGATATATTTATAAAATGTTAGATCATTTAAGAGCTCAATTATCAGTGCCCCGCATAGAAAGATATGGAGGAAGAGCTCTTGCCACTTGGAATGAGGAGCAACAAGTGGCAGAACTCATACGAAAGGATGGGAAATTCGAAAATTTCGGATATAGTGAACATGGAAAGCTCTATTTGGAATACTACGAGGCCTTGTTCCTACTGGAACTGGTAAATTATAGTTAAATTTCTTTTTATTCCAATTCATAAAGCTATATTTTAGCTTATGTGCTCCTTCTCGGAAAATTAGTAAGCGAAAAGTTCGGCCATTTTTTGTACACAGTTTCAATATAACTAATAATTATTTACCAAAAAAACGGAAACCTTAAAAAGAAGAAAGTAGCTTTTGACATGAATGTTTAGGACGTGTTTTGATTAAAATAATAAAATAAATATGGTAAGTTGATAACTAATAATAATAAGGATGTGTGATCATTTAGGCCGTCTATTTTACAGGATATTCCTATTATTTGGATGATGGGCGGTCCGGGAAGCGGCAAAGGAACTCAGACTCAGAAAATAGTACAAAAGTATGGATACACGCATATTGACCCCGTCGAATTGATGGATTATGAGGTAAACTTAACTGATAAATTTAGTGATGTATATTAAATAAAATATTTGTGTGCTTTTCAGATGTCAGCAAAGACCAAAATTGGAGAAAAATTCGCAGATATACAAGCAACCGGAAACGCAGTTCCCCTATTAGAAATTATACCTTTGATCGAACAACAAATGATAACCCAACGAAATAATAAGGGTTTTGTAATTGATGGGTAGGAAAAGCCAGCGCTGCTTGGAAAATATTTAATTATGTCTACTTATAGATACCCTGCTAATTTGGAGGAGGCTGAAATATTAGAGGACAAGCTCGGTTCGCCCAGCATAATCATTGCCTTGGAAATGGAAGAGGAAGTCGGCAATCAACGCAGTTCCCAATCTTCCACTGCATCACGTCCCAGGTATCCAGCGTACGTAAATGCTTCGAGGCCTGTAATAGAAAGATATGCAGACATTACCCTGATCGTTAATGGCGACCAAGAACCTGATAAAGTGTTCGAAGAAATTCAGGCTAGCATGAACCACTTTGTTCGTCATAGGTCAAAATTGTCAATCGCTCGCTAGATGATTACTTATGATGGGTGTTATATAAAAACCGAATTTGAACTATTACAAAACAAAAACTGCGCTTATCGGTAAAGTAAAAATATGTTAAATCTTTAAAAAAAAACCACCCCAAAAATGCAAATCTACAGAAATTTCAAGTCATGAAAGCAAAAAAAGCAAAAAGATTCTTTTCCAAAAGATGGTACCTTGTTTTATGGCAAAATGAACCACCTCAGAAATAATACTCAAAAAATTAAAACTGAAAAAACAATTTGAAATTGGATCAATTTAAGTTGGAATAGTTACGGCGCTACCAATCTTCATAATGGAAACATGAAACACAGCGGCTATAATACTCAAAATTCGTATTGAAAAAGTTCGGGTTGTTGGTGGACCGGCCAAAACAAAAGCACTGGCAGTCGGAAAGCTTCGCAGGAAAGCTCGCGTGAGCGTCTGTGTACGCGCAGTGAAACCGTTAGCCGTTAGCCGAATCGGATCGAATCGAAAGCCTTTTCATTCAGTCACTCTCAACACACGCAGCACAGAGGGCGGTGGAAAATCTCGTCGGGCGGAGCAATCGAATCGCTGGGAAAATCGACTTGAACGGCAACTGGCAGAAGGAGGGCTAGTCAGGCATCGGCTGCTACCAAACTACCGCAAATCTCGCGATTTATTTAGCCAAAGGCCCGCAACAGCGACGTGTATATCTAGTATACATCATCATGGTGAGTGGTTTTCGCAGTGCGGGTGCCCCAGTGATTTTTATGTTTCTTTTCCGTTTCTGCTTATTGCCCAGTTTATTTTTATTTGTATGTAACCTACACGAAAAGTTCTACTCTGATTGAAATCTCTACAAACACTTTAACTGCTAATTTCAAGTTTTGTTTTATTTATTTTTTGAGTTTAAAATTGAGAACAGGCAGCTAGACCTTGAGCCACTTGTAATGCACTTGACCTTGCGATGCACTCGAGAGTGTTTTTTTGGGGGCACAAGCTTACACTCTCAGTTGCAGTTACTCTCTTTTTGAGCCGAGAAGCTAACACTCTCAGTTACAGTTACTCTCTTTTTAAGCCGAGAATCTCCCCCGTCAGCTGTTCACTGTTTACGTCTCCCGGTTTTAAAATAGAGCCTCTCCTAATTCAAAACGATTACGAACCTGTGAAATTCCCCGAAAACAAACAAACAAAGCCACAAATTAGTAACCCAAACGAAGCAAACAAACAATAAAAAAACGAAATTCGCATTCCAAGCCCCGTCGAATTTTGACGTCAAAATCCCGATTTGAATAAATTTATTACCAGTTGCCCCGATACACAGGAATTTCTGGCGGGGCTTGATTCATTAGCAAGTCCCAAACCCCAAACCTCGTCGCCAAAAAGCAGTTAAAATGTGTTTATTGGCGCTACTCGAACTAGACAGTCATGCCGGTTTTATTTTTTTTTTTGTCTTGACTTAGTCGCGTCGCATTATTAAATTGTCAAAACAAAGAAACAAAAAGCCTTATAAAAGAAATAGCAAGAGCAAGAGTTGGCTTCCATAAAAATTCCTTCGAGTTGACTGGATAGTTTTCCAGTTCCGTTTGAACAGAAAGCATGTGTGAAGCTCTTATTCTATAATTAAATCTAACTACTCGGGAACCGAAACAAATGTTCAACTAATGTGTACAGGTCAGTGCTTAATTATTAACCACGGGGCTCCTTGGAAATGACATTGAGAAGTCACTGAACTAGTTTATATGTTCACCAAATTACGTAAATTAGTTTGAAAATCATAAATTCTCACACGCAACGCTTCGAATGCGTAGAAATGTGCTGAGAGAAAAGCCAGCTAAAAACAACGTCAGAGAAAATAAAAATCACTGAATTTATGCTCTAAGGAAAAACAAAGGTGCCAGCAAACAACCTGAATATTATTATCAAGCAGCCAGAATCCATTCATTTTCAATGTTTTATTTTTTTGCACCCAAAAATTTCTCGATGAGTGCGACAATGCGGAACAGGCGAAAATCGACGGGGGCCTCGAACACTATATCAAAAGCTGATCCGAACGCACACGCTCTATAGCTATATAGTATATAGTATGGTCACGGGCCGACAACGGGGGCGATTCAATTGTTTACAATAATTGGGATTTTTTGATGAAATCAAACCATTAACAAAACCATTTGCGCGAATGGAGAAGAGGTGCCAATTGCTTTGAATTACCAGACAACCAATGGATAATAGTGATGATGTGTGTGTTACGCAGTGGTTTTTGTTCATGATCAATGTCATGGGCAGATGTAATAATTAAATCGTATATAGTACATGTGTGCATTTCACACAGTAGCGTGCGAACTTTGTTGTCGGCAAACATTTGAGGTACATTCGCTGCTGGCAGATTGCCCAAAATACTAATAACTACATATTAACCGAAAGGCAAATACATATCTCGAACATATAGTTCAATAACACTATAACTTTGAGAAATCTAACCAACCCCAACCAACTGTCTCGATTGTGTAGTTATTTATGTGTCACCAAATGGCAATGAAGAAGGAGGCCGTGGAGAAGCTCAAAGCCGAGGAGCTCCGAAAGGCTCGGGCCAGTGTAAGTATCCCATTGAAAGGCCAAATCGATGGGTACTCTATATCCTCTACTAGGATTACTTGATGTATGGCATGTTCTGTCTGGCCGCCGCTTCATCACCAAAAGTTTTTAGACCCGAGAAATATCAAAATTCCCCCTTTTAACCAAACTAAGCTTGGCTAAATGTGAACTCTAACCCCGGCTAATTGTAGATGTTAATTCGTCTCGGTGTTGTGACCTTACTAACCTTTTTCTTGTCTTTGCAGTCTGATATTCCCATCATCTGGATCTTGGGTGGACCCGGCTGCGGAAAGGGCACCCAGTGCGCCAAAATTGTGGAAAAATACGGATTCACACATCTGAGCAGCGGTGATTTGCTGCGCAATGAGGTAATTTGGTCATAAATACTGGAATAGTTCCGCTGTTCTGTTCGGAAATGCCAGGGAGATATTGTTTTTGTCTTGGAAAGCGTTTTCTATCCTGTTTGGAATTCGTTTTGGCTGCGGATATGCATTTAAATCTAGAAACATACACAATTTATTTAAATTGAAAAACACTTTTTGTATATTATTAGAGTAAAAACAATCGCAATTTTAACAATATTTGTACAGCCTTTTTTTTACGATTTGTTAAAATAAATCTAGTAACTAGAGTCATATAAGATCATAACAATTTTCTGGTCTTTCTGTAGAGAGAAAAGTTTATGTTTAATGGAATAGTTTATCCAACCATTTCTACAAATTGTTTTGAAATTATAACAAATTGATTTAAAATTGTCATATTCGTATATAAACAATATTTTCTTAGAATATTTTATTTCTTTATACCTTATACTATTATTAATATTTCTTGATATTTCAAGGTGGCTTCTGGATCGGACAAGGGTCGCCAGCTGCAGGAGATAATGTCCAGCGGAGGCTTGGTGTCCAACGCCGAGGTGCTGTCGCTGCTCAACGACGCCATTGTCCGCGCCAAGGGAAGCTCGAAGGGATTCCTCATCGACGGATACCCGCGGGAGAAGAACCAGGGCGTGGAGTTCGAGGCCCGCGTTGCTCCCGCCGATCTGGCTCTGTACTTCGACTGCTCCGAGGACACGATGTTGCAGCGAATTATGGCGCGTGCCGCAGCTTCATCGGTGAAACGGGAGGATGACAATGAGAAGACCATCAGGGCTCGCCTGCAGACCTTTAGGCAGAACACCAACGCCATCCTGGAGCTCTACGAGGCCAAAACCCTGACGGCAAGTTTACCTAATTGAGATCGAAAAAAAATTCCCCTTTTAATTCACGACTTTATAACGCAGATCAATGCCGAACGTGACGTGGAAGATATCTTTTTGGAAGTCGTCCAGGCCATTGACTGTGTGCTGAAGAAGAAGAAGCAGGCAGCCGCCGCCCAGTGCTAGTAAATTGGGAATCCATTAGGAAACCGGTACCAAAGTTAGCAAAGCAACGAAACCAAACTTTATAATGCACTTTTTAGCGCGAACCTCACAATCTTAAAACGCTGAGCACAAATGAAAGCGAAACACCAAATAAATTAGTTTAAATCTATATTATGTTACCATATTTAATGGCATTATCCTTCAATCGATTGCAAGCAATAATTGATCTAGTGCTTTAAATAAATTTACACATTACAAATTGAATAAACTTTTTGTAAGGCTTACAGATATATTACAACTTCTGTATTGCCAACTTTGTACCCTTCGATTACTGAGTCAGAAAGGTCATAAAACCTTTACAAATTAATGACTGCAATTAAGTAGTTAGCATGCTGTTAGTAATTTTATTCAATGCAAATCTTAACCTGCCACGATTTAGGGATTTTATTTAGCAAGTCTCTGGCCAATTATTCATAAACTAATTGAACGATCCAAGGGCGCGTGTGCTTGAAAGGAAAACATTCGAATCATTTGCCTTGAATGTGCTGCTGCTGTGAGAGCCTCGTGATTTATTATCGAAAACTATAAGCTCGTTTAGTTCAGTGAACCAGTTTGCTATCAGCATTTAAATGTTGTGGGAGTGAAGTAGAACAAACTTAACCTCGTATCTAAATATCTCATTTACATGGGCTTTTCGCACTAAATTGATGTTCAAACCTCCTACTGTTTTGTGAGTTAAGTCCAAACAAGAATGTTCCTCTTACTTATGGTTATATCAGAGTATTATTGAGGAACTTTCCCAAATCGGTGAATATATCTCCGATACAGATTAACAAGTTGCACCCGATAAACTGCTCCTCCAGTCATAATAAATTAAATGGCTTCGCTGGCGAATTTAAATTAGAGCGAGTCATCGGGTTAATTGATCGACTTGAACAGCTTTATGACCGCAGGGTGAATTGCTTCTGAGCCCAGTTAAATCAGAGGTATTTCGGGCCATTAGATGATATCAATAAATGATAAATCTGCCATCGAAAGAATCTTCTAACTCCGAAGTGCGTCACTTCAGTTTAAAAAGCAAAATAGATCTGACACAATTCGCATAACAAAGGCCAAAAAGAAAATCCGACGCCTCTCCAACTCAAAAAACTGGTAGAAATATCGTCAGAATCGTCGATCTATTACGGAACTAAATACCAAGTGGGACAGACGAACGTCATCCATCGGACGGAGGAGCTCCCCTTCGACTTCGAACTGGAGTGGAGTGGGTTCGCGTTCTCAAAGATCGACTCGAGTGTAAAGTCAACACACAAATATTATGTAAAGTAAGTGGTTTTCAAAATAAAAAGATGCTTGATAATTGTGCGTTTCGTGAGTTATGTAAAACCAAACAGAGCGATCAGAAAACTCGTGGCTGTTATATAGAAAACGAAACAGTTAACCCATCGGAAATTATCACTCGACGACGTAAAAGTTTTTATCGGGCGAATATCGCCGGTCGAGATCAGATCCCCAAATGCGGGAATTCCAATTCCACACAAAAATCAGCATGACTAAACAGACAGAAAATTCGAAGCAGGTTTTTGGTGGTATTATTGTTTTTTTTTTTTTCTTTTTTTCTTTTATTTTCATATACAATTTCTTATTTTGCATCATTTGTTGCTTTCTTTTTGTTTGGCGGCTTGTTGTTTTTCAACTATTTTTTAGTAACCGCTTGTCACTCTTACAACTAAAATAAATATATAGATGTTTAAATAGTTAAAGCTAAAAAACAATGTACAGATTTCAATGAGAGGTATATCACAAGATTGGAGAATATCTTTCGAACATAAAGCTATAAGATTCAGTCGGAGGTGGCGAATGGAGTGCGAGGATCCATCTTAAATGAGATTGTTATCACTGTACTGCTGGTGGTGGTGATACTGCTGATGCGGTGCACTGCGTCCACCGATCTTGCTCTCGATCCAGTCCAGGTAGTGCGTTACCCGCGTGAAGCCACCGGGAATGTTGGTCTCACAACCATCGGCGGGTCCAAAACTCGTAATGCCCACCACCATTTGGGTGTCCTTCAATACCAAAGGACCACCAGAGTCGCCGGTGCAGACTGTTTCATCCTGCAGACCCTTGGCACAGATCACTCCCGCGGTGACCACATCGTACTCCTGGGCGCACTCCGCATTTGAGATCACCTTCAGCTCGGTGTACTGCATCGAATCGGAGTTGGTCATCTCCACCATGGCGCCCCATCCGCTGGCCACCACGCTCATCCCCGCGAACTGATCGTGGCGATATCTGCTGGGCAGCTGAGCGGGCTGAATCCTCGCGGTGAAGGCAATATCCTGCGGCAGCTTCACCAGCGCAATGTCATTGGCCGCCGTCTCCGGATTGAAACGCTCGTGAACAATAAACTTATTCGATCGCAGCACCAATCCTCCGAGCTGCTGGGTATCCTCCACGCTCTTGGTGCCCAAGTACACATCGTAGTGGGTCACTCCCATGGTGCAGTGTCCTGCTGTGAGGATCCAACGGCGATCCAACAAAGTTCCTCCACACAGGATGCGTTTGCGCCATAATTGTTTGCCAATGAGCATCACCTGGTAGGGGAACTTCTCGATCCGTCCGTATTTCGAGTGTCCCACGGCGTAACTTTCTGTGGGTTTGGTTGCCCAAATCAGCATCAAGATCATTCCCAATCCCAGCAGCTGGGCTATTCTGTTGTTCAACATTTTTAACTCTGTTTATTTGATTACTGCACTTGTCACTAACTTTTCTCGTTCTTAACGGATCTTTATATATTCTATTTTATTTGAGTCTGTTTTTTTGGGAATTTTTTGCGTAACTTGTTTGTTGAGTTCTGCGCGCTTTGAACGTTCGCTTCAGTTTAAATCCATTCTGATGGAGCCGTGATATTTTATACCTCGTCGCTCGCGCTCAGCAAAAATATTTCGCCGGTTATCTGGGCTCTCGGATTTATCTCTCTGCTCATTTCAACCGATCGGCCGACTCTTCTCCGGTAGCCTGTTGTTATGACAGCAAACAAGTCGTAAAATCTCGTTTATAAAAGCTGATAGTCGGCCGATTTTCATTTGGCGCGCTTAGTCCAAGCAAAGTTCAAATTTTTAAATGGGAAACGGAAGTGGGAACTGGGTTAGTTCGATTGCGTCCCATACCGAAATATCAAATTTCACAAATCAGATGGAGAGGCTTTCAAAATGCTTATTAAATTCATATTTTTTGTTGGCCAGAGAAAATCGAGATACAAGTTAACTTGGCGGCAGACAATAGAACAGGTATTCCAGATGGATTTCGGACAGAAAACCACCGCCCCTTTCGGTGGATAGAACGTTTTTGGGTGACAAATACGATTTTAATTATGTATAAACTTCAGTGGAATTCTCATTAGAAGACCCGTTTTCATAGTCGTTTTTCTTTGGCTCAGTCTCAGCAATTCGGAGAGTTGGAAATGTTTCATTCAACTGAAAAAGATGGAATTTTTTTTTTTTTTAATTTGAAAGTTGCTTTTGCGCATCTTCATCCGTAAACAGCGGGAACTCCGAAATTTTTTGATTCAGTGGCGCCATCGAGAATTTGTCTCAAATAAGTTATTCATTTACGCCTCAAAGTCCACGAAATTTTTTGCCAATTTCAAGCAAAACTTTCGGACGAAATTCGGGGTAACAGCGATGAATCAAGTTAGCAGTCGGTTTATTATTTATCAACAAATTAATATGCGGATTCCGCTCCAAATCAGAATCATCACAACAATGCTGACTCAATCAATGTTTTTGTGTTCTAATGTTTTCTTGCGCTTTTCCTGTTTTCTTTCTCGATCTACGTTGCCAAAAAAATTCCAAAAAACCAATAAAAACAAACATTTCAAATGGGAGTTAATTTGCTTGGCGCCAGCCGTTTGTGTTGTTAATAAAAATCAACGGAGATCGCCGATCGCCTTAATTTTATTTACTTAATTAGCAGCCGAATTGTAAAAAACACCTCGAGAATGCCTTTGTTTTTAGCGGAATTAAGTACGTAAATGATATGTTAATCTCGAGGAGTGGAAAAAGATATCTCTAATTGATCCTGGCAATTACACGTGCCTTTAAATCCGATAGAGCAAACCGAAATCGGGGATTATTTTACTTCTAAGATCGTCATATTTGCATTACTCATTGGCAGGTTGAAGATTATTAATAAACAAACACTAATAAAGTTAATTGGACATAAAAGTGCAAAGCAGTTTTTACGAGATGAATCCCCTGGATATTATAATAAAATTCCTTTCTAGGAATCTAAAACAGCACGTGTAGGATATATAACTATATAACTTCCCGTTCTGGGAGGTGTCTTTTATTGATGGACAGGCTAATCTTCCAATTACTTTTCAGCACATCGTCAAACTTTATAGGACAGGTTTTAGAACTTTACTTTCTGGCTTTTTCGGGCCAATTTGAGTTTTAGTGCCACCGACAGAGTGCATATTTCATTTTTTGGCCGAATGCTTTGAATAAATTACCCCGCAGAACCGGCGAGATTTATTTGACAATCAACATTTAAATTACGCGACCGGGAATCCGAGATGTAAATTGATGCAAATTAAGGCGTTGGGAACACCCAAAAAAAAATAATAAGAGATCGTTGTTTTCGTCCGCAAAGTTCAGCGGCTCTCGTCATTGGCGCCACAGAAATGTTGCTTACCTTGTCCGAGAAAGTAGCCGACCTTGACGGACTTCGGAATTAGAGAAATATCACCTAGAAAGCTGGATTAAATTAATACAACCGACTGACGAACAGAGTAAGACGCATGTGGAGTGCATTGACCAAGATATCGGCGTCGGTGGATCGAAATGGCCATATCAAATCAAATCGTCCGTTGACGTCAGCTAATGCCATTTGTTTGGTGTTCGGAAATTAATTAATGTGCCGGCGAATGAGCTTTTAATATGCAACGGCGTAGAACCAGTAGTCGTTATACCACTTTTCGCCAGGCAGTAAAAGTTCCACTCGACCCACTCATCCCGAGGGCTCGATCTTCCAAATGTTTCTCGGCCAGAGAGTTTTTGGGTAAACTAGATCCGGTTGGACCTAATTTTATGCCAAAAAACCAAGAAGGAGAATCAGTGGAGAATCCAGAGGGGACGGCAAACAAAAAAAGAAAGAAGAAAGAGCCGCTTAGAAGAAATTTATAGCGCTTGGGGATTACCCAAAAATAACCGAACACGAATACTGGGCCACAAAAACAAACTCCCATGACGACCTGACTGTGTAGCAAACAAAATTTGCTGAAATTCATCAAAGGCATTTATCATTAGCCGAGAAAGAAAGATGATCGCTTGATCGCTTGATAGCCGTTAGCCAAAAAGTTAAAGAAACTTTTTTGGCGCCAGTTATCCAGACGACGGCGACGGATTATGTATCGTATCTTAATGGTATTAACTTAGTAAAATAATAAAAAACTAGCTGCAGTTCCGAGCACACTGGAATTCCCAAAAAACACGTGCGAAATGCCAATCCAAATGTCCAATAAAAAAGCTAAGAAAGTCGTCAAAACAAATCGTCTTGGCATCTCGACTCGAAGTCGCATAATACGTCAAGTTGTCAAATTAAATTTGCATGCCATTAATATGCTGCCAAATGAAGCGCAGCTAAAGCCGCTTATAAAACTTGATATGTTTTGCTCACAGATAAGGAATTGATTAAGCCGGAAAACCGCCTTTAAAACTTGTAGAGAAGAAATCACGCCCATAGAGAAGTTCTCGGTTCTAATGGGAATTTGGGAATTTACCGATCGATGATCGTTGGATCCGACTTTGTGAATTATGCTGCGACATATCGAACAACTTAGTGGCGCCGAAATAATTAATTATAATTCGACTGTCTCGACATTAATAAGCCATTGGAATTTGCATATAAATTAGAACGATTAGAACGGCCGAGAACAACAGCCTTACCTTATAAATGTGTATCAACAACTCACGAAATTGATAATGCAAGGCTTATATCGAATCCAAGTTATTAGTTCGTAAGATTTAACAAAATAGAATATTAAACTGGAAACGTTAAAAGTTATAAAATTAAAATATATTCACAATTTTCAAAGGATTACTGTCTTCTTAAGCTACTAAGTCGAGATAATATTTGTGTACCTAAAAGTTAATTAATAAAAACTTGTTTGGTTTCATTTATTAATTTCTTACTTTTTGTTTACAAATTAATAAATTTAATTACATAATTTATTAACAGTTCTTAAAAGATTACTGTCTTTATAAACTTAATGAATACTTCAAAATTAAATAATAGAAACTTTTTTGAGATTAAAATAATTTGGATCAGAAATAAATATTTGATCTTATTTTACAGTTCTCCGTGGAAAAGATCTTATAAAAAAAGATCGAAAATCAAGATTGAAATTTGTATTTCTTAATTTTCAAAAACATTATTTCTGATGAAGCCATAACATCGCAGAATTTATTTGGTAAATAAAGGCCCAACCAAATTATGTTATGTTTGATTGGTAAACAACAGAAACCTGATGTTGATAGCCATTTAATTTGAAGATGTCTATTAATGTTTTCCAATCATAAGTGGGCAATAACCATTCGTTTATAAGCAAACATGACTACGAGCACGCTCTTCAAACTTTAAGAGTGCCTTAAACTTGACGTCATATTGACGGCTTTTCCTTTATCTGAGTTATGATGATTCATTCTCGAATCCAATCCAATTAACCATGTCGGTATTAGACTTTATGAAACGTCATCATTATCTTTACAAATTCATATTTTTAGGCGATTAGTCAACTAACATTTCGATCGTCTCAAAGGTCTCAGACTTTCTCAAAGATCTCTCACTGTGACAATGCAAATAAATATTGTCTCGGCGGAAAGCCATCGAACTTTGTGCCTGATTAAAGCACATATTCCGATTTAGACCGCATAAGGAATTCCAATTAATGTGATTAATCGTAAATAAACATTTACGGTAAGTACTTTTTTTTTCCACAATGCATCTGTCACTCGATAATTTAGGGAATCCACATGGCGAATACCATTATTTAAAAATGATGCAAATTGCGATCGCTGGCGAGCGATTTTGTTCGGATAATTACAATTGCAATTTACTGTATTTCCTCAAATTCGAACAAATTTCTGAAGATTATAAACAGGTTCCTCAGCATATTCAAAATAAACGTTACTTAGGTTAACGGTTCGACGTAAGAAAACGTAAAGTGCCGTCTACGTAGTATGACCTTAGAAAAGAACTAGTATATTTTAAAATGTACATGGTATATTTTCGTGTATCATAAAGAAACGGCCACACTGAAGAAGCCGGCGTAAACAAAAGATTGAAACTTAATAAATTTCTTGATATCATTTAAAATATGAAAGAAAAGGATCTGAAACGGGCTTATAATAATGTTCTGGCACAGACAATATCCACCTCTCATCAATACCTATTTGCGGGTAATCTGTTTGGAGATATTTTTGTACTAAGGTAAGAGGCCAAGTTTTAAAGCATGTTCAGCAAATGTTAATAGTAAATACAATATTTAAAGGATTAAAGAACTGGATAAGGGTTCCGAGGAGCCTCCTGGCAAACTGAAGATCTTTCCACAGGGAAGCGATGTGGACATCAACTATCTGGCTTTCCATCGTGATTTTCTGATTGTGGGTGCAGTGGGTCTGATTTACGGATTGTCATGGAACGAGGAGGAGGAATCTTTGGCCACGAAACGCTCCTGGGAGGTGAAGATACCCATGCAAGTTGACGCCGTCGAAGTGCCCGATGTAAACTCTATGTGGCTGGATGCGGAGAACAGCACACTTTACGCCGGCTGTGGCGATGGGGTCATCTACCAAGTGAGTTTGGAAGATGGTCGCATTCAGCGGGATTACCGAGGTCACACAGACTACGTGCACAGTGTGGTGGGCAACTCCAGCGGTCAGATCTTCTCCGGCGCCGAAGATGGCACAGTGCGGGTGTGGAGTACTAAGCAGCAGGAACAAACCGCAATGTTAGAGCCGTACAAGAACCCAAATCTTTTGCGACCCGATTGGGGCAAGTGGATAGGAGCTGTGGCTGTCAACGAGGATTGGCTACTTTGCGGCGGTGGACCCAAGGCGTCCATTTACCACTTGCGCTCCTTGGAGTGCACTCGGGTCTTTGATTTCCCGGGACGCGTGCATCTCTGCGACTTTGTGGATGACTGCGTGTTGATCGGTGGAGAGCACAATCATGTGCAATCCTATACTCTAAATGGAGCCCTGCAAGCCAATATTCCCGTGGAGCACACCGCCTGCTACTCCGCCGTTTGGCAAACCTCCCCGATTAAACTCATGTCAATCGCTGGCTTTAGCAACAAACTGCATATCCTTAAGGACTTTCGGTTCCTGGACAGCAAGCTTGAGTTGTACGGCAATGTGGAAGGAGAAGAAATAAACTCGGAGGATGACGAAGAACTGATTGAGGAGCCCTTGACCGTTGAAGCTACCTGAAGGTTGAATAAATTTATTTTTTGCGATTATATATATTTTTGTAAACCACTTTATTAATATTCTTGCTTTAAAACTTTAACTCATTAGGGAAACTGATCATATTGCTCGTTCGTGCAACCATTTTGTGTTATTCGAAGCACTTGGTATTGCTCGCTGTTTGCATTATTCTGTAATATGCATTGCCCAAACGTTGGACTTCCATTATCACCAAGAGCAAAATCCTCAAGCATCTTTATATATGTTTTTGAGATAACTTCTTCATCAGGACGAATAACTGGACGCAGGGCACCAATATCAAAGATTAAGAAGAAGTCATCTCCGTGAACGGCACCTTTAATAGAATTCATTTTAGCGGAGTGGTTATTAAAATCAAAATTATACGAACCAAAAAACAAATCAGTGCGGTTGGAAAGCACCTGAGCTACTCCATTAACAGCAGGATTGTTGTAAACCATCGAATATACAGGACTCTGGCCATATTTCCTGTGAAGCTCTACTGAAGCTTTAACTCCGTTTTTAAAAAGAATATCAGTAAACATTCGCTGCACATCCCAATAACTTTCCTCACTGAATCTTCGATCTCCCAAATATTGCTGCCTAAGTTCGCTCGAGAACTCATCCATTTCATCAACAGTCCTCTTTGAATCCAGATAGAAGAGGAAGTAAGGGGCCCAGTCAAACCAGCGATCGTTGAGTATATCAATCAATGTCTGCCCGGTTGTTTGGTTTCTTTCCAACAGCTGAGCGGCATTGAATCCACCATCCTCAGAGGTGTGCGTCACAGTCCATGGAACGTGAGCGAACTTCCCACTTTTAATCACCTCAGCGGGATCTTGAGTAAGGAAGGCATCTGGAGCATCTTCTGGCTCCAAAACAGGTCCAAAGGGGGCAAAGGGCACATACGCAAATATTAAAAAGCTTTGCACTGCAGAGACTATTTCTCTAGCCGGTTTGGACTTTAGGCAATTCTTCAGCTCCGCAGAATCCTTCAGCTGGCCACAGCCAACGATGCGACCCAGTTCAAAGGCTTTCCTTCGGTGATCCCGATGGATAATCCAAGGATTCAATGCATTACCGCTCATAGATACGGCTGCTCTGGCCAGTTGACTAAAATCCTCGTGCAGGAGCTGCAAATGAGTTGAGGCACCACCAGCTGAGTGACCAACGACCACAATATTCTCCGGCATGCCACCAAAGTTTTCGATGTTCTGTTTGATCCATTGTAAAGCGAGCCTTTGATCTTTCAGTCCATAGTTTCCTGGCAAATCAATATCTCCCGTGCTTGCGAAACCCAAAGGTCCAACCCGATAGTTAATTTTCACCACCAGTAAATTTCCCTCACGCATTAGAAACTCATGTCCATTCACAGCTGCTCCACCGGACATAAAGCCTCCGCCAGGAATTTGAGCCACCACAGGAAAGCTGTCTCGATTATGATCCTTCGGCTTGTAGATGCTAACGGTCAAGCAATCCTCTACTCCCTGCAGTTTTTCGGCTGTAAACTGGTTCCATTGCATGCAGACTGCTGGTGGATTTGTGGCATCAAAAATATCTATCCATTGATTACTGTATGGTTGTGGAGCTTCAAAGCGAAGTTCACCGATCGGAGGTTCAGCGTAGGGAATCGATTCGTAGCTGTAGTAGTGGCCATTATCCTTTCCAAGGAGTTTTCCATTCGCAATCTCAACAATCAAGGGATCTGATGCGTATGCTGTGCACAGCAAAGCCAAGCCAATTACCCATTTAAGTAAATACATGATCTGAAATCTAACGAAACAATAACGCGACTGTGAACAAACAAAGGTTGCTTCTTTTTTAATAGCCCCGTACAACGGGCCTTCTAAACAGATCATCTCAATTGAACACGTTTTGAGAGTATTTCAGGGGTAAATGATGGTGACAAACGTTCAGTTGAAATTAATAAAATTGGCGTGGAGTTAATTTATTCATTCATTATTGCACAGAAAAAAATGTTGTCTGGATAATGAATATATAATATTATATTTTATATTTTTTTTATAAATTGTTTACATTTTAATTATTAATACATTTTATAAATGTCACATTTGAAACCCATACTCCCTAGGGAAACTGATCAAATTGCTCGTTCTTACATCCGTTTTCTGTAATTCGTAGTACTTGGTATTCCTTGCTGTTGACATTATTTTGGAAAACGCAGTCCCCAAATGTCAGAGCTCCCTTATCGCTAAGTGCGAAATCCTCCAGCATTTTGATTAACTTTCGTGATATAACTTTCTCATCAGGACGGATTCTTCTTCCTAGTGGAGCAAATTCAAAGATGAGAAAAAAGTCATCGCCATGAACCGTTCCTGTAAGAGAATATATTTTAAAGGAATGATTTGTTAAATGTAAGGTAATACAAACCAAAAAATACATCAGAGCGCTTTGCAAGCACCTGAGCTACTCCAGTAACAGCAGGATTATCGTAGACAAAGGAGTAGACAGGACTCTTGCCATGTTTCCTATGAAGATCTATTGCACTTGGAACGCTATTTTTGAATAAAATATCTGTGAACATCCTCTGCACATCCCAATAGCTTTCCACGCTGAATCGTCTATCTCCCAAATATTGCTGTCTGAGGTTCCTCGAAATTTCATCCATGTCCTCGATGGTCTTCTTTGGGTCCCGATGGAAAAGCAAGTAAGGAGCCCAGTCAAACCATCGATCGTTGAGTGTTTCTATCCAGGTTTCACCGGTTGTTTTGTTCTTTTCCAAAAGGAGAGCAGCATTATAGCCACCATCTTCAGTGGTGTATGTTACAGCCCAAGGAACTTGTGCAAACTTCCCACTTTTGATTACCTCGACGGGATCTTGAGTAAGGAAGGCATCTGGAGCATCTTCTGGCTCCACAACAGGTCCAAAAGGCGAAAAGGGCACATACGAAAATATCAAGAAGCTCTGTACTGCGGAGACTATTTCACTAGCTGGTTTGGACTTTAAGCAGTTCTTTAGTTCCGCAGAATCCTTCGGTTGTTCACAACCCACAATGCGACCTAGTTCAAAGGCTCGTCCGCGGTGACCCTGATTGAAAATCCAAGGATCAAGGGCATTTCCGCTCACTGAAATCGCAGCCCTGGCCAACTGGCTGAAATCCTCATGCAGGAGCTGCAAATGAGCTGAGGCACCGCCTGCTGAATGACCAAGAACTACAATATTATCTGACATTCCACCAAAATTAGCGATGTTCTGCTTGATCCATTGAAGAGCCAGTCGTTGATCTTTTAGGCCGTAGTTCCCTGGCAAATCCTTATCTCCAGTGCTTGCGAATCCCAAAGGTCCAACACGATAACTTATTTTTACCAATATCAAATTTCCCTCCTGCATTATGAACTTGTGTCCATTTAAAGCTGCTCCACCGAACATGAAGCAACCTCCATGAAGGAGAACCACGACGGGAAAGCTGCTCCGAGTTTTGCTTTTCGGTTTGTAGATGCTTATGGTCAGGCAATCCTCCTCTCCCTGCAGTTTTTTGGCTCCGAACTGGTTCCATTGTAAGCAGGCTACTGGTGGCTTTGTGGCATTGAAAATACCCTCAAATCGATGACTATATGGTTGAGGAGCTTCAAATCGATGTTCACCAATCGGGGGTTCGGCATAGGGAATCGATTCGTAGCTGAAGTAGTGGCCAATATCCTTTCCTCGGAGTTTTCCGTTCGGAATCTCAACAATCAAGGGATCCGAAGAAAGTTCTGCCTCAGTGCCCGTGAGTGTTATCCAAAACAAACTGAAGCACATCAACCATTTAAAAGTATACATGCTCCAAAATCCAACGAATTACCAACGCGACTGCGTTGAAAACAAGAGCGCTTCGTACTTTATAGCCGCAAGCAACGAGCCTTCAAAAAGACCAACCAAATTAAACACGTTTTGAGATTATTTTGGGGGAACATGATGATGACAAACGGTCGGTCAGTTGAGAATAATATAATTAGCACTAAGTTCATTCATTCAATTAGTATTACACCGAGAAAAGATTGCAACCAATATGATTTCAATTAAATTATAATTTTTAAATAATACTCTGTTTTTACGAGTAGTTTGTTAATGAAGCCTTTTATAAATTTATAATTTATATAAATATATAACTTTTCTTCCCATTATTTCTTTTTGTTATAATGTCTCAAAATAATAATACAATTTTTTAATCTGCCATATTTTGGTTGTATTTTATTCACGAAATTCTACATATTCTTTATTCTCGCAATTCTTTAATTAGAAAACTCAAAATATAAAGTAAGTATTATATTTCATCAAATTTTTCTAAATGATATCCTATTATGAATGATATCTTAAAAATGTAGATTTTTAAAATGTGGAAGCTACAAATTTGTGTAAGACTACAATTCTTTAGAAAAAAATTATATAATTACTTGATTGATTTTTAGAAAGTGTTTAATTTGGTATCGGTTGGGATTTGAGTTTCCTGAGGAGGCTTAAAACCTTCTGGCCAGACAATGCCCTCGATCCAGTCGACGAAGCTCGAGACTCTGGTGTACACCGACGGCGGTCCACTCCCGCATCCCTGTCCCAGCGATGTGATGCCCACAATGTAGTCGAGTTTCCCGTCCTGCATGATCATCGGTCCACCAGAGTCACCCTGACACGTGTCCTGTCCACCGAATTTATCTACCGCACACAGCTGGGTGCTCAGCACTCCCTGGGCCAGCTGGTCCACCTGGTAATAGTCCTGGCATTCCTTGTTGCTCACGGTCTGGAGCCGCACCTTGAGCAGCTGGGCGGAGGAGGGTCCGGAGAAGCTCGTCTGTCCGTATCCGATGGCCGTGACCAGCGAGTCCTCCAGCTCCTTCTCCGTATAAAGGCAGATGGGCTTGAGTTCCGGCTTGGCAGCGGTTTCCAACTCAAGGAGCGCAATATCGTTGTAGGGCGTTTTGTTATTGTACTCCGGATGGACAAACACCCGGCGGATGAAGAGGTCTTCGCCTTCTGTTAAAGTTAAGTTGTCGCCACCGAGGCGAACCTGACTGGGCGGTTCCCTGGGAAAATAAGTATTTTATGAAATAATCACTTTGTATTTAATTAGATTTTATAAGTGTTCTTATCAACTAGTTATCCGGTTATTTGTTTGCAACCTAGTAAAGGAGACACCTCAGACCCCATAAATATATATACTCTTGATCAGCATCACGAACTGAATCTGTCCTTCTGTCTGTTTCTTGGTAAACTAGTCTCTCATTTGTAAAGCAATCAAAATTAAGAATGTCACATATTAAATAAGATATAAGACATAAGCTATCAGATAACATTGTGGGTTCCTCTTACCCGCCCAAATCGGCACAGTGGGCTGCCGTCAAAACAAATGTGCTGGAGATCAGGGCACCTCCACATAGATAGAATATCTGCTCATCGAAGTTTGAGCGCCAGCCAAGAGCCGCCATGGAGGGGTATTCCCGGTAACCGGTGGGATTTGCTAACACAGCCGGGAAAACGAATACTGGCTTGTTATTAACGATCGGCACATTGTTGGCCCAGTAGCACGCTGCGAATGTGAGAGGGAAAACCTTATGTTAGTTAGTCATGGATTACATCATATGCTGTTTACAATAAATTCGGGATTACAATGCTGACATTAAGTTGTTCAAGGAATTTCTGAAAATTGTGATTTTTTTTTTGATAAAACAAATTTAATGCTTTTTGTAATGGAATTGTGACATGTGTTGAAATCAATCAGTTAGAAGGCTAAGTGTAAGATATTATTTAGGAGTTAAAAACCGTGTTTATAAAGTTTTCTTGTTTTTATCTTGGTTTTGATGGTATTGAAAAATCATATATTCACTACCCTAATAATATCCTTAAAATATACAATTTTAAGTGATTTTATTAAAGACATGCTTTCCTTCTTTAATTTATGTACAAGAATACCACTAAACTTGTGATCAAAATAAATATTTTTCCTATAATATTACCCAATATACACTAAAGGCAATTATTCACTTTTCTGATATGTTTATGGACATAAACTTAAACTCACATTGCACACTGGGTCGCAACTTCAGCGGACTCGAGTAGGGCATGGGAGTGGGTGGCGCCCTTGGTGGCGGCGTAGCCTCCGCAGCAACATCGCAGCACACGTATTGGTCGAAATTGACAAAGTAACAGGTCTTGGGTGCCTCGCGCCTCTCCAGCCAAGCCTTTAGGGCACTAGGACAGTCCTCCAGGCGCCGGCAACATCCAATCCTACTGTAGGACTCATCCAGGTAGCACCCATCGAAGGAATACTTGGGGAAGATGATACCGTGAGGCCTTGGTGAGGCCTCAACTGTAAACCAAAAAAAACCATTAGGTGAGAAATAGATGTGAGTCACAATAATCTAGAAATCCCATAAAATAGTTTATTCGGAATTAGAAAAAACCACGATACACTTTTTTCTAGGAACGTATATTAGCTTTTGCTTTTACGAATTAAATTTGATCAAATACGGCCAACTGTAGCTGCCATATGAACAATAGTCAAAAATATGGAAAACTATTAGACAAATTATTTATATAAATGATATATAAAAATAAATATTGGTGAACGATAGGCGTAATTACAAATTTGTTTAAAACAATTTTTAACCACAGCGAACTTGAAACGTTCAATCGTTCTATTCTTAAATGTATTATTTATTATTCGAGGATCTTCTCTCACCTGCCAGCAATGGAAGCAGCACCAGAAGATGCAGATACACACAGGTGGATGTGGAACTGGGACTCAGATTGCGACTATCCATCATCCGTTCTTGATCAGCGCCAAATGCGAACTGCAGTGGGGTCAACACGATGATTGGCGATCTCAGATCCGAGAGCAGAAACCACACAGGTAAGCGCCAATTAGCCAAGATTAAAGCGATCATTTACATGTTTACATCTCAATATATTAATTATTTTTTGTTAATTTACAAACTGTCTATGGTAAAGACACTCTAACCGCTTTAAAATCTTATAAAAATGATTACAGTACTTCGACTGAAAAAAAATGTTTCAGTGTAAATCTCGTCTGGGGAATTTATATGTTAATCTCGGGAATTAACTTTATATCAGTTCATATATATTTATAATTATTGCATCATTAAATATTCATAACGATATTCCACTGTGTTTAACCCCAAAAACCGCCACCGTAAATCCGGCACTGACTATACTTTTTGTCTCTATCCCTTATTCTTATTATTATTATTCTAAGGTATAGTGGGCCTTTTGTTATAATTTCTTATAATAATAAAACAATTATTTAATCGGGCATATTTTGGCTGTCTTTTATTAGGGAAATTCTGCATATTCCTTATTCTCGCATCCCTCTCTAGTTATGGATAGCAACTTGAAGTTATCACTGCCCACATTATCCTGAAAAACGCAATCGCCAAAGGTTAAAGTGCCCTTGTCGCTAACAGCAAAGTCCGCCAGCATATTGATGAAGTTTTTCGAAATCCTCTCCTCATCCGGACGTAATTGCACATGCCTTACAACGTTTTCGAAAATCAAAAAGTAGTCGTCTCCATGCACCGTTCCTGTAAAAAAATATATATTTTAATGTTTACTCATATATTATAATAACAAGTGGGGATTTCTTACCAAAATGAATATCCCTTCTCTTTGTCAGAAACTGTGCAATTCCTCTATCCGCTGGATTGTCATAAACAAAAGCGTAGGCGGGACTCTTTCCGTATTTACGATGAAGATCCAACGAGTCTTGTGTGCTGTTCTTGAAAAGGATATCCGTGAACATCTGCTGGAATTTCCAGTATGAATCGTCCGTAAACCTCTGGTTGCCCACGTATTCCTGTCTAATTTTCCGAGAGTAATCATCCATTTCTTCGATGGTTTTTTTAGAGTCTCGGTAGAATAGGAGATACGGAGCCCAATCAAACCAACGATCGTTGAGTTGCTCAAGCAATGTCTTTCCGGAATTGTTCCAATCATCCAAGAGCAAGGCGGCATTGTAGCCACCATCCTCGGTCACATAAGTCACAGCCCAGGGCACTTGTCCAAACTTTCCGCTCTTGATTACCTCACTGGGATCTTGGGTAAGAAAAGCTTCTGGAGCATCTGCTGGCTCCACAACAACTCCAAATGGAGCAAAGGGCACATAGGAAAATATAAGAAAACTTCGAACAGCGGTTACTATTTCACTGGCCGTCTTGGATTTAAGGCACTTCTTGAGGGTCGCCGAATCCTCAGCCAATCCACAGCCAACAATGCGTCCCAGCTCAAAGGCTCGTCCTCGTGCTCCACTTTGGACAACCCAAGGATCGAGGGCATTTCCACTAAACGAGATCGCTGCCCGGGCCAACTGGCTGAAATCCTCTCGCAGGAGTTGCAGGTGAACCGAAGCTCCGCCGGCGGAGTGACCCACCAGCAGAATGTTCTCCGGTTCTCCACCAAAGCTGGCTATATTCTGCTTGATCCATTGGAGAGCCAGGCGTTGGTCCTTGAGTCCATAGTTGCCAGGTAAGTCCGCATCTCCGGTGCTAATATATCCCAAAGGTCCCAAACGATAGCTGATCTTCACCAAAATGAATTTTCCCTTACGCATCACGTTTTCATGACCATTTTGTGCAGCTCCTCCAAACATAAAGGCACCTCCGTGGATGTGGGCCACCACCGGATAACTAATCCTACTGCTATTCTTTGGCTTGTAGATGCTCACTGTTAGGCAATCCTCCTCGCCAGCCAACTTGTTGTCTCCCTGGGTGAACTGATCCCATTGAAGACATGCCACTGGACTCTGAGTGGCATCGAAGGTATCCAACCACTTTTGTTTGTACGGTTCGGGAGCCTCAAATCTCAAGTCGCCCGTGGGGGATTGGGCATAGGGAATCGACTCGTAGCTGAAGTAGTTCCCATTATCACGACCACGTAGTTTGCCCTGGGGGAGCTCTACCAATAGGGGATCATCATCCGGATCACTTGCTGATGAACCCAGCCAGAGGCAATTAATCACCAAGAACAATCTCACGCAGTTCATGTTGCTCACTCCGCTGAATTCAAACCGCAACTATCTTGAAAAGTGGCAACTGCGACCGCTTTTATTCGATCTGCTGGCTTATCAGCCACCTGAACAACCAGTCCCATTTGAGATCTATGCACGCCATGAGATTGGATTTCTAATGCCTGACTTTGACTTGGCATAACTCCTCCTTGTCAGGCGTATACAAATTAGGTTTGTTACATTTCCACTTTTAGCGCAATATTTGATTTGATTACATTTTATTTTAAGACATGCACCCCAACCGAAAGTGCCTATCTATATTATACAATAGCACTCAAGTCAACTTTATTAATTACTTCACATGCATGCTGTAGTTTTTATTTATATATTTACACAGATGGCATTATTAAATGCACTTTTAAGCGAAACCGTTTAAAAATCATGCAAGCTGCGTAATGCAATTTAAGTTGTCCCAATTTAAAAAAAAAGTAAATTTAATTTTTTTTTCCCCTATCAAATTTTAGTGGGAAATATAATTACATTTTTGTATTTCAGTACAGAACTGATAATTTGTTTTGGAGGAAAAACTGTTTTTAGCTTTAGGTGGAGACAGGGTATTAAAAAGTGTTTTCAATTTTTGTCAACAATTAAGCTGCAATAACATCTATTGATAAGAAAGCTTTATAGGAAAGGAGAGAGCGAGTTACACTTTGGAAAAAATTGTTTCTAGTTATTTACGAATATGTTCAAATTCAAGGTCAAGAAACCAAGACCTTTACCATATTTCGTTACAAAACAGTGGGCTTTTTAGGAAGTATATTTTCAAAAATATATTATCAAAACAAAAGTTAAACAAAGAGAAAATTTAAATTCAGCTTCCTAATAAGTGCGCACCCCGAAAAGAATCTTATATTATATTTAAGGAAATATTCAAGCAAAATTCTAGTGCGAACTGATAGAATAAGACTGGCATAAAAAATCGACTTAATAATGAATAAAAAATGATGCTATGCTGTGGGAACATCGACGAGTTCAATATTCTGAACTTGTAAATTTTCGGAGGCCTGGAAAATCTTATATAGCGAATACATGCTATAGTAAATATACCAGCAGAGAACTGTGAAGAGAAAAATGGAGAGCGGTGTGTATTGGGATTGAGCGTAATACTGTGTGGTCAGAGTTAAGCTTACCAATTTAGCTACTGTAAATTATGAAAAATATACGGTCACTCATATGGATAAACATTATCAATCCATAAACTCCTAGAATAGTGAGGAAGAACAAAAGCAATCCACTGTCTATCAACCAGGGAAGCATTTTATGATATTGTTTCTGAAAGCAAATAAGAAATGACTATACCAAAGACTATCTGGTGTTTCGCAGAGGCTAAAGATTTTTTTAATGTGATACAAATACTGGACTTCCGATTGGAAAATATTTTGTTGTATATTTTCTGACTTACCTTTAAAATAGCTATTGAAAGTATAAACGATGTCACAATGTTCGTCACTAGTAACAGCAGAAGAATCACGCCAATCGTTAATTCTGAAAGCCACAAAGGTTATAGGTTAACACACACATTCGAGGTCATATGCGCCTGTTGGTTTACCCTAACTCTTACCTATAACTCTTGCTGCCAAAAAAAAGGGCAACATGGTTGTTGCAAATGTGGACGCCACACTGCTAAGACAACCTATTACCACGCCAAAGGTTTCCGGCCGTAAGCAACAAACTTTTTTCGTCATTTTGCAATATTTAGGTACTTCCTTGACTTAAGTGATATTGTTGAGCGGAGCAACCGAATCTATCGCTGGACCACAAGACCGAAACTGTGCCAAAATTTATGGGCGGGTGATTGTGTACAAAAACAAAAGGGCTGAATCTCGCCGCTGAAAAGTTTAATTTGATAATCACAAACAAATAAATAATTTGTACATCTAAAGTCAAATTTGTATTGTTCATCCGAAAATGGAACGGAAGGTCTAACTCTTACTCTATCTAACTCTATCATAATAATTAAAATACTTAGTTTACTTGACGTATTTTAGTTATACATATATATAAATTAATATATATATATATTTATATAATAAGTTGAAATTTTAAATAATGAGCGGAGAAACCAAACGTATCGCGACACAGCAACGATGAAACTGTGTCCAAATTTTTGCTGTGCAGTCATGAAGGTTCTTATCAATGAAATATGTTTCGTCGGCATAATAGAATTTGGCCGAGGGAGGGGCGATCGATGTTTAGGAACTTTGCAAAAAGAGCTGGCCGTTTTTGGGTCGTAGAATCTTGGTGAGCCTCCCAACCTCTCCAATCTAACCAGAATAAATATTGATTGCGCCTGGGGAAATCCCAAAAAAGTTCCAAAGAAGAAAGAACGGTAATGATGACCAGGTTTTTCTGGAGTTACAACAAACAATGTGTAGTATGCATCCAAAATAGCTAATGCCTATGATTCTTCTTTATGAAGTAGGCGAAATATATTAGCGAAATTTTTTAACACAATCATATATATAATATATAAACAAGTCTTATATAGGATTACAAGTATATTTGTTATCTAAGAATAAAAGGAAATCGTTTGGTAAATGAACGGTTTCCGGTAAATTATTATAGGATTTTTTTTAAAAAGACATCATTGTTATTAATTTAGAACTCCAAGACTCCTGGCAAATATTTGTCAATCAAAGTCTGGTAATAAGGCCACAAAGCCTCAATATCCGGAACCACTTCGCTCTTGGTGTACAAATCGTAGCGACTGCAGAAAGGATAATTAATAAACAGGATAAACATGATATAGTAATTAACTTACTTGAAGATTAGGACCCACTTCTTGGTCTCCTCGTCTTCGGGAGCCTCCAGGTGCTTGTAGTCCCCACCATTGTGCCACGGATAGAACGAGTGGAAGCGAATGATGTTGCAGGCCACATGGGGCAACTTAGTCTTATTGTGCTTCAGCACATTGAACATGTACTCATCGTGTCCCCAGGACATCAGCAGGTTGTCCACACCACAGTTGGGCTGGTAGATGCCCAGTTCGGTGTTGTAGGCGGGATTATCCCCATCGGGATTGCCCTCGAAGCTCTCCTCCCGGTAAACGATGCTGTCGCCCCACCGACAACCCACGGCGAAGGTATCTCCGACCACCGCCCACTGGGGCTCGTCGTAGAAGGCCATGATCTTGCCCAGATCGTGGATGAGGGCCGTCAGGTGCAGCCAGTCGTGCTCCGGGAACTCGGCACGTGCACGCTCGGCGGCCTGGAAGGCGTGGATTATGTTGGGCAGATCCAAATCCGGATCGGACTCATCCACCAGGTCGTTCAGCTTCTCCAGGGCCTCGCGAACCGTCATCTTCATCGTGTCGAACTTCAGCCAGCGATCGCGGCGCCCTATTAATATGAATAATATTTTATAATAAATTTATAAATAACAAGCTTTAGTAAGAAATTTTTTCCTTGAGCTAAAAAAACACTTAAAAGAATATTTTTTGCAACTTTGATTTTAAAATATTTGATGGACACTCTAAACTTTTCAAACTCGATAGGACTAAAGTTTATTTCTTGCTTGTTTATTTCTTTATCAACAGATCCGTAAAGCCACGAATTAAAATTAATTTTTTGTCTAGGTGTCATTGGATTTCCGAGGAAAATATTTTAAAAAAAGCTCAAAATTGGGTAAAAATATCTCTTTTTTTAATTTCTAAGTTTTCAAAATTGAAATTTAAGACCTTGAGCTGTTGTTAAATTTTACTAAATACATTTTTAATTGCTTAAATTTATACCGCTGTTATTATTAATATTTATTTGTTTTACAGCTCTGTTATTATTAATTTTTATTTCTATTATAGCTCTGTTATTATTAGTTTTTATTTGTTTTGTAACATACCCTTGACGAAGTCCACGGTTTGGTTCAAATGCATTTGGCGGTATGTTTGACGCACTCGTTCCTTCAAAGGATCTGTGGTATCCACACTGTAGTCGCGGAACTTGGAAGGATTCTTGTCAGCAAATGTGGGCTCAGGGCGCAACAGCTCCGAAGGATCCAGAAGGTGGACATTGTGCTAATGATTACATTTTTAATTTACTTAAACAATCAAAAACATTTTAAAAACTTTGATAATACCTCTGCCAGGATTCTCATTTTGAAGAAAAATTATTTTTTAATAACAAAAAATAATTTGATATTTTGTAAGGTAGTACCGCGCACTTGAGCGAGCAAAACACTTTTAAATCGCTTGGCTCTGAGACCTCGCACTTTTATAGTCTGCCGACCATCGGAAATTCAACGGAATTCACAATCAAATTCCATATAGTACATTCTCTTCTATTCTAAATGTACTCGAAATTGATTTATAGTACGTTTGTTATTTTCAAAACACGAGAGTCGCCTGCACCGCTTCCCGTACTTCTCTCCCAATCACTATCAATCTTGGGCCTAAAACTCGGCTCAAGTATTCTATACTATTCTACTATATGCCATGTGTTGCATTACATTTTATTACGCCTTATCAGGAGTCTCAAACGCCTACACAACGTCTGCTTAAATTATCTTCAGCTGCATTTTTTCTCCATAAAATCATAAAAATGGAAGCTGCACATTTCTGATATCATCGAAGAGCAGACTATAAAAATAAATAACGACTTTGTGGCACTTATGTATGAATATCTGGATCAAGTGCAAGGCCATGGCAATGAATTACTACTCTGATTATTGGGTTCGTTGCGCGAGGACTTGTGCATTTTATTATTATGGGAACTCGACTGATAAGAACATGATTTACTGAATGGAAATATGATTTTTAAGGAACAGTTTGTGAATAGTAGTAGTTTTAAGTTATTACTTAAATTTACAAATATTTTAGAAACATTCACACAACTATTAGTAAGCATTTAGTAAGCCTTTTTATGGTAGTCTTGAAATTAAAAAGTAATTTGGAATCAACTAACATATCATTTTTTTAAAGACCCTAAATTGATATTTCTTATTACCCCTTCTTATCATGATATATCTTTGTATCTCATAAATTCATTACACAAAAACAAAAAAAACTTTGTTTACAAAGCAAATCCTGTTCTTCTTGTTTTTGTGCAGTACAACTTTGAGGAATGTCAACCTGACTTTGGCGGATTTGAAACCTTGGAGATCGGGCAATCATTTTGGCCTGGATCAAATGTCACGCCTTAAGCACCCAAAAATTCCTCGTAGAGATCTCGGACTAACCTTGAACAACCGTCAGGAAAGTAGCAAATCCGTAGCCAAAAGCCAACGCTCCAGATCCAGCGATCATGCGAACGTCTAAAAGTAGAAACATCGCCCCGCAATCTGGGAACACAGTCATCAAGCTGCGGCTTAATGTGCCATCAAGGGGGGATTGCCTAAAGAAAAGTTATCAGTCCGTCTACATGACGTCGATCCCATCCCCTCCGTTCTCATTCTGAATTCTGATTCGATTCGATCCAAATCCGATTTCGATTCGGATTCGCACACGCCTCAAGTGCGAACTACAAGCTTGAGATTTCACACTGCCCACGAAGGTTCGGACTGATCGCAGCCACTTGAGAATATTTCCATATGGATTGGCTCATCTGTAGCCCATCTATAGCTCATCTATAGGGATTTGGGCCGGAGGGGCTTGTTCCAAAGCTTCCCCGAGGCGCAGTATCGCCGTTCGTCACCATCAGGGGTCAGTTTGTAACGATCGCCGTCAATAAACCTTATCACCTATTAGGGGAGCGTTTCGCACAAAGTACGGCCATTCCGGGGAAGCTGGGCGGCAATGGAAAAGTTTCGTAATACTTTGATTTCACACCGATTCCGATTCCAATTCCGATGTCGATGTGCCACAGCCATCAATTAAGTCACAACAGCGAATGCAATCGCAACCAGAGAGAGAGTTGAAAGTCAATAGAAAACAAACGGAAACTGGCGGGTCTTTATTAATAGTATTGCTATTTTCATTTCATATCTAGATAAACTTCCGATTTCCCACTGCGCAGCATTGCTCAGAAGGCCGAGGGCAATATCGCCATGTTTTACAGTCTATATCAGGCAGATCGATCACATTAACAAACAACCATGATAAGCTAATTAAAAAGCCACAAATTATTCTATAATTAAACAGGGGTCGTACATAAAGTTCAAAGGCTCCGAAAGGACAAGGCTATTAGACGCAAAATGACAAACAACAATGATCAATCCGTTTTTAAAAATACAGTGTCCTCTGAGTAGAACATCCTGGGACTTTCTTTTACCCATATTTTTTATGGCATTCTACTGTAGGAAGGCCGCACCGTTTTTACTACGGCCACAAGTAATGAATAATAAATCATATTGGCGAGCTCGACTTTCGCCAGACGAACTCTTCGACTTGGATTCAAATGTTGATATTTTGCTGATAGATTTGTGCACATGCTTGCAATAATTCATTAGGCTTCAACTGACAGCCGGGGTCATGGGGTCATCAGAAAGTACACTCCTCTGCCAGCACAATACTCTTGCCCTCACGACTACAAATTGTGCCAAAGTAAATAAACATGGAATTAAAATGGAATTGTGAGGATACATACACATCCTAAAAGTTAATTACATTATCCTGAAACATCTTATTTTGATTTTAAGATTGAAACAAATTTTAATTTTTTTTATATTTAGACTATCAAATTATTTGATACTTTTTCTAATTATGCAGTTTGCTATAGAATAAAAATAGAAACATTTTGAGGTTTGTCACATCAAAATCTGATTAAAATAAGACAAGTTACGGACTTAGAACTGGTGGATATTTGGAAAGGGGGGAATTTCGGAAGGGGTAAAATTTATGTAAAATAAACTAAAACTTTCAAAATTGTATCATTCTTTTGGGGGCTCGTACAAAATGAGGTGTTGCTCTTGTCTTACACACTTTCAATAATATTTGGAGCACACTTTTGGAAGCATTTGGAAAATCTTAAAAGTAGCACCCTCCTATTGCGTTCTGTTCGCCTGGTACTTTAAAGTGAGGTAAAAGCAGCATCCTACTATTGCGTTCTGTTCGCCTGGTACTTTAAAGTGAAGTTTGGTGGAATATGTTGTGAAACTTAGATTTTAAATACCAGGCCAACAGAATGTATTAGCTGGCGTTGTTTGGCTGTTTAAATTTTCCATTAAAATATGTAGCATAATTTAGGGAACGAGTCAGAAATATGAAAATTGGCCACCAACTCTTGCATTCTGTTTGCCTGGTACTTCAAAGCGACTTTTGGCACTTAAAAAAACAAACAATTCTTTTAAGATTCAATATGTATTTAAAAGTATTATTATTTTACAAATACATAAAATTACTTTTACAAAAAAAGGTTTTATTACGCTTATCAATAATAAAAATAAATACATTATAATACATAATACATTATTAATAATTTAAAAGTACTAATAATAAGGGATTCTTATTATTCTGACTGTTCAAACAAATACATTTTAACAACAAAACAATTACAGTGCCATGTTTACAGGTCTTAAGCCTACGGTACACAAATAAAAGCCTTGCTTGTGCCAAGCGTTTAAAATCACAATGTGCAATCAAAGTGGGTCCGAACCCCTCGCACTGACAGGTCTCTTTGCTCGGATGCGATTGGGTTGACAATTCCTGTGCGAGGTGCTGCATAATTGATGAGTTAGGGTATCGTGCCAGCTGAAGCCTCGCCCATTTGCGTTTAATAATTTTCCCCCATCTGTCCGTCCGTCCGTTCGGTTTGTTTACCCGTAGATATATTGGTGTCCTGCCGGCAGGAGTTCGTGCCCATGCCGGGGAAATTACCGGCAACCGTGTTTAAACAACAAACAGAGCGTCGACGAACAGAAGCGGAAAATGTAAATTACAGCGCTTAATTGGACGCCTAAGCGCATGCTAGGCATTTAACGATTTAACCTTCGAATCCCCGCCGCAGAACTCTAATTAAAAACCACTAATAGCCGAGGTCCTTGACAGCGCTGCGAGGACGAAGCCGGAAAGCAGGACTGCCAGCGAAAGGGGCCTCCAGTTTCCTGCCGCGTTTTCAGCATTCACCAATGGAATCGAGCCCATGTTGTTCACCGGCACTTTAATAAAGTTCTTGTACACGGTGCGATCGTTCAGCGGCTGGATGGGTCGGAAGTTGTTCTTCAGATGGTCATCGTTGGCTGTCAGCAGACGGAAGGCATTCAGCTGGAAAAAACAAAGTCGAGAATTAGTTTCAGAATTATTAGTCAATGTCTGGTTAATGTCTACTTAATGTCTTAGCTTAATCAATGTTTAATGAAAGCCTATAAGTGAGAGAATAATAAGATTTAAATCAGATGCTTGCCAATGTGGTGCTAATTTTTATTAACCTGGCAATCTGTTTAGTATTGCATCGCACCTTACAAAGTATTATTACTTTACTAAAGTAGTATTACTACTATCATATCACATTGCACTATTATACACAAATGTAGGATCAAATTTATACATTTATCATATATGAGATTTTTTGTGGGTTTTTTTTTTTTTGTAGTTTCTAAATTATATAATATAATATTTACCTGCTGCTCCGTAATGTCGATGGGAACTGTGAAGTCGATCCAAGTGACTTCCTCACTGCAAGGCGGAGTCGTCAGAGAACCAGTGTAGGTGTAGTAGCTCTCCAAATAACTCGAGACAAATTCTGCGAGGGGAAGTGTGTTTGTCATATTCACAGATTTGCCTTTTCTATCAATCTGGGAAAGCAAGTTAGTGAAATCCTCATAACCGCCAGTGGACCTATTGCTTATCTTAAAACAAAAAGAGAAAGCAATTTAGCACCTATAATTTTTAGTTGCCAAATAATCAACACTCACCGTGAAGAAGAAGGCCATTACTGCAATTCCGTGATCCTTATCCAGAGCGCTAGAAAAATCAGGATAATCCAGATTTCTCAACACCACATGAAGCTCGGCGGGATAAGCCCGGTTATCGATCAGATCCTCGCTGCCAATTGTGTCGTTCTCGCCCCAATGGAAGTGGAACTGCTCGAACTGATAGCCCAAAGGAGTTTTCTCCGCCAAAGGACCTCCCCTCACAATCGGAATTTTATCCTCATCGTAGGACATCTTCACCAGCACTGTGTGTCCATTATTGGACATTTGAATGGATTCCGGCTGCACATGAAAATTATAGAAATCCAGCCTGGGAAATCTTCTCTCCACGGCGTTAACCAAGTCGATATTTATGGGACTCTGGTGCTTTCCACTGCATTTTGCGTAATCTTCGCTCCAATGCGCAGGTCCATGTCTGCCATCATAGCCAAAATCTTGGGCCAAGGCAACCGAAGCTAAACAAATGATAATAATACGAGTAATATAGATTTGTTTGTATTAAATAAAATACAAATAGGTTAATTAAATAAGTAAATCTGGAAACCTAAGCTTTTATCACAGAAATCAAATCTAAAATGATATTTAAATTTGGAAAAACAAACAGAGACAGTTAATCGAACCCCCAGCAGGTGTTAATTGAAAGATATCTTCGGTGACATTTTGCGACATCGAGTGGGTGTGTAATCAGTGATACCTGTTTAATCAAGCCATCAACTATTTTTGGTAGCAGCGAAAGCTATAAATATGCTATATGTGTGTCCTATTAATTTTGCACTTTTTATTAATGCGTCGTCTGTCGTCATTGGGAATCAGTTCAGCGGGTTCAAACATTCAGTGGTAATTGCTCATTCAATTATCATTAATCGAGCAACAATTAACAGTGTAAAGTTTATATCAGCTTGCGGCGAATTTCTCTGAACTATTCCACCCATAGAAAAGGGCGCAGCTGTCAGTTGTAAACACGATTTGCAATTGTTTTAATTAGCATACAAAAAGCCAAAAAAAAAAATGGTTTATGTTCGACGAGGCTATCAGCCGAATTGTGCGCCACAAAAAATGCTAACAAAATTAACAGAACCTCTAAACCGAATTATCTCTCATTAACAAGTTACCTTATTTATGGCAAATTTAAGTAAATTATGGGCTAATTTCTATTAGCCGCAAGTTTAGTGTATTGTTCCCCAAATCGGCTCCCATCCTTATTAAATAAAGATAAATGGGATAATTGAAAAGCTCATTTGAAACACCTCCCATTAAAAAAATTCTCTTTTACTCATTGTGATTTTTTTACGATAGGTATCATGTGTTTTGGGCATGTCTGATTTTGATGATCATCGTTGGCTATAGTGACGAATAATCAAGAAACCCGAATGGCAGGTAGAAGGTCGAAGATCAATCAGGTGACCAACTTGTAAGTGGCTATAAATATATTAAAAATTCCATGGTGGAAGTATTCTAAGCCCTTGTTGATAGTAAGATCATTAAAACTTCACACCGTGATTTCCTGCGGGTTTCAGTTGATTTAAAGCACAGATAATCGTGGGAGTAATGAGTCGATAATGATACGAACGATATTCAACACATTGTTTGGGATTTAACAACTGTTAACGACGATGTTAGATACGGTGTAATCATAAGTATTTGTCTACACAGTAAATTATTCACATATTTGTTGTATGACATCACAAAACGAAAATTTATAACATTTGCTTTGGAGTTGAATTCCATTATCATATAGTTATTATAAAATTTTTTTGCGTGTAACGATGCTTATCACGATCCTGACAATTGTCTAAATATTTACTGCACTTGGTTATGAGAACACTTTGCCGGCAAATGCCTCGTATTTTGCTTGACGCACTTTTGTCAACATTGCCTTATTATCAAATTACACCTTTATTTTGCCATATAGCTCACCACAAATCAAGATCTGGGCAATGACAATTGCCAACGTAGAGTTGCGACACGGTTTCCCCATGATTTCACTTTGCATTGGGTGTCACTTTTCCCGGAACACAGGCCTTATCTTTCGAGGCTTTCGATTCACTGTCACGGGCCGCGACTAAATTACGAACTGTAACTATCTAAGGTAATGCACAAATCCAAATGTCTGGCTGTCCGACTGTCCGACTGTCCAGCTGTCTTGATTTCCGTGCTCGTCCGCCGAACGCGGTCACACAACTGCGGTTGGGCCCTCGACGAACCCGCAACTTATATCGCCACCTCGTCGTGGGTTTTGTGTCTGCCGACGATTGCCTCTGATGTTTGACTGCCAATCGAGTTGGAGCCCGGGGGACGGAACTTTCCTATCCACTCGACCGCCGAAGAAGCGACCAATTCAACCGACGACCGAAGAAAATTTAAAAGGTTAACCATCCGGTTGACTTTATGCTGCCCTAACCTTGCCATTGAATCACTGGGTTTTGGGTAAACTCGTAAAGCTTCTCCACTCAAGTTTGTTCTATGAACGGTAAAGTTTTCCAACAACACGAAAGTGTTACTATAAATCATCGACCTCTAAACATCCCCTACTAATGAGCGTTTATTACGCGTTTATATCTCTCAAAAATAGACTACTTACTACTAAAATGTTTAATTAACAGAACGGAAAATATTGGCCTCTTAAAAAGGCTGGAAATAGCTCTACTTAAACTATAAAGTTTATTGGTCGTAAGAGTTACGTGAAAGCGCTTAAAACCTTTTACCCATCAAAAAGTATTTTAGGTCTGTACGGTTACACAATCTTTAAAGAAGTTCCTAGAAACAAATTACTAAAGTAAGTAGGTAATAAAAACATTAATGAAAGTTTTATTTCTTGTAAATGGTTTCTAGTTCATCAACCATAGGTATACTTCTACACTATCGCTATAAGCTTTTGAAGTTCTCCGTTAGTTTAGTTCGGCCCTATATCATTATGTCTCTGTGATAGCTTCTATATGCCGAGGAATCTGAGGTAGCAGAGGGTATGAACTATTCGGGTGAACGAATACCCCATTAATTTATAGCTGAATGACTAATTGCGTGCGTGCTTGGGCAAAGCGGCGATGAGTAAATAACAAATTGGATGACTATGATGAAGATGGTAATCCAAAGCCGGGGAAAGACCAAAAGACGCGACTGGAAAGCGAAATGACGAGTGTTTGAGCGACAATCGAGCGGCCAAACACTCGAAATCGAAAGAGAGTGAGGACTTGAGTCGAGGAGGTTACAAAACCGCAGGTTTTCGATGATCAACTCAATTGCTCAAATGTGGCTGGTGAAATGTGGCTGGCGATGTGAAATGTGAGGGTGTTGAAGGGCTTATCTTCACATCTGTGCGATACTTAGCCTGATTGCTTTGTTGTTTATCTTGGCATCACATGTCGCAGCCACAAATCGCAGGGCAATGGCAATGCACAAGGCACATTAAATGGCATTACTATTGCATGCTAATCGCATTGTGCAGCTTATTTGCTTTGCACTGCGTAACCAATTCCCATTCCCGTGACACTCGAACCGATCAATAATGCTCATTCCGTTAAAACTGGCAAACAGATTAACGCAACGCCATTACGATAATTGTTCTTTGTAAATTAAAAAGCGAGCCCTTTATTTGTACACAACTCAGCTTATTGAGCTCTGAATGCCGGAGATCAATGAAATGGTTGAATTTTGATCTGCTTTTTTATTCTAAACCATAATTACATGATGCTAAACGATAAATCTATTTTAGCCTAACTAAATTTATATTTTACTCCGACCAACAAAATTTCTCAATTATTATAGTTTTGGATTTTAAAAAGCGGATGTTAATTTATATACAGATTTTTGATATCTCTTGGATTGTTTGAATTTTACTATGGTTTTTTATTTCTGAGTTATTTACTGCGTCTAGACAGCCATCTGCATAAATTAAGGGCCATTGTTGAAGGGCTGGAATTTAGAACTAAATTTCTATTAAGACTTATCTATTCTAGCCAAACAGGATCTCGACTTCATTCTGTCTAAAGTGGCAAATGGATTAACACATATATTTGTTGTCTAGAATTTAAACATGTAACCCTTAATTTATACACTTATCAGGTTTATGTGTTACCTAAACTATTAATCTATATAATTTAAAATCACAATAGTCTAGGCAAAACCTGCATAAATTAAGAGACATAGTTAAAGAGATCAGAATTATTTATCACACAGATTGAAGCTCAACCAGAAAAATTGTTAAACTAAAAAATTTCTTTTAATTGCAGAATCATTGATAAATCCTATAAATTTTGTAAGAATTGAATTTGAATTTTTAAGAACAAATTGAAGATAAACGACAAAATTGTTGATCATAATTTTTAACAAAATCAACAAATAAACGAATTAATAAACAGGAAATCAATTATTCAAGCGTTGGTTGCTCGGGATCTTTGGGTTGTTTATTTTTTTGGGGAACAATCGGTGGGTACTTTTGTAGCGCTCTTACCCACTGAGTCATCCGGCGAAGTTCGGCTTCAGCAATGGAAATTTTTTAGCGGAGCTGTTAAGCATTTTGCATTGTCGTTCATCTGGGCAAACTGGGAGACTCGAAAGAGCGAGTGAGGCGTGTATTAAAACGACCTCCGTGATTTGTCAGGCGGGAGCAACATACATAAATGTCTGGTTCCCCGAGCACAAAGTCTACAATCTAGAAAAGTTGCGCACAGAACACTTACGCTTACGCTTATGCCCGCTTTATAATGAACTCTTTTTGTATTCTTATTTTTCGTACAAGTCACTAATTACTCTGCTCGGGTTTTTGGGTTAGGCAAAAAAGGGAAGGGCAATGTCGATGGAACCAGAAGTAGTAGACTCCGAGACAGAGACAGAGACCCCATCCAAAACAGAGAGAGAGTAAGTGCTTTTTTCGTGTTTCGCATTACAAACTGAAAACAAAATGTACTACCAACCGGCGGCGGATGCGTAAATGTCGTATAATTTAGTGCCACAAAGCAAAAGTTTTAATATCTAACCCGGGAAGATAACCTGCGAGATTTGTGTGAAATACACAATATGAACCCGTGTCTGGGAAGTTTTTGTAATCCGAAATCTTTTGCGATGCCCTTTCAGAAAGCCATAAATATTTTTGTCACATTTCCTAAGCTATCTTAAGCTAATAAAAATGTAATTTGGGTTTTGTAATGGAGTTTTTGGAACATGTTGAGCATAAAAATAAACTAGGGTAAAACTTTAAAACATTTGTTTATATATTCCTGAAGCTTTGAATATTTTTGTATATCTTCTCTAAGCTTACAAATATTTTTTAGGATATATTAGGGTATTGAAATATCGCACTGACCCATAAGTACACATCCATTAAGAGCTGGTTGCTTTTATTTTCACTGATTACAACCTCACTTTGGCCAAGTTAAACCAAGAGCACTTGCCAACAGCTAACACAAAAAATAAAACAACATGCAACTACGAAAAAAATAAATATACACAAATGATGAAATCGGCACAAATGTAAAAAGTTTGGTCGTGCAAAGGTGGCTAACCCAGAGATTTGACCGGCATTGTGGCCGGGTCTCCTCTTAGTCAGACTACGGAAAATCATTGTTGGACAGGTCAGAGAGCTCAGATCAGAAAAACCAGGCGACAGTAAACAGGCAACCCATCAGCAGCCACATCAATAATCATTAGAATTAGACTTGTTGGCATTTATACTATAAAGGGGGGAAAAGGTGTGGGGTCGGTGGAAGGCGGCCTTTATCCGTATTTATTTTTAATTAAAGTGCAACTGCCGACTGGCTGCGGCTGGCTTTGCTCAATTTACGGGCTCTCAAATGGTTCATGACGATGCCAAACCAGAAAAATGTTGCCAGTTTGTCATCGCCGTTCGAACTCTACTATTTTGTACCGCAGTCAACCGCATAAATTCCTCGAAAAACAATAGAACAAGGTGTTTATGGGCAGGTTAATACTCTGTAATTATCTTTTTTATATGTTTGCCAACTCAACCTCGTAAATAAGTTTAAGCTGAAGTGCAATTGAATGTTTAATTTAGTTGGTGCTAAAAAATATGTTTTTAAATTTTAATGCAAATAAACATCTTTAGTTCCGTTTTTGATTTTATAAAAATGGTAATTGGTTTACCTTATTTAAAATTCACATGCTGTCGAAAATTAAAGCTAGTCTTGCATTTAATAAAATTAACGCCACTTTGCTAATTACCAAATATTTATAAGCTAAATACTTTGGATCAAAACGTTGAAGCTATTTGCATTTAAATTTAATCAATTTATGACGCAGGAAAGGATAAAGTAACTAATTAGGAACCAGACATAAAAAGAAATTGAAAGACTTCAATGTGAAAGCCCTTACGTTTTTGATAACTTCGTTGATGACCGAACTAATATCATCTTTTCGGAACTCAACAGAAGCATAATGGTATTCGGGTACATTAAATTAAGAGCCATGCTGTTGGACTGCGGCTCTTTTGACACGCACACCTCAACCTAAACAGACCCCATGGATTAAATGCGCTGAAAATAGTTCGAATTTATCAATGAACACCCACTCGGTGGTGCTAAAAACCCTTAGGCACCCAAACCGCATCACCTGAACCACCCGAAAATCACAGAAGCCAATGACTGACCGATATCGTGTTTCTAGACCCACAATCTCGGGGAAGTCTTCGTCTGACGAGTTCAAGAACAACACACAAGTGGCAGTAATGAAATGTGAATAGCCTTGGCAAATATGAGCCAGCAAGGCAACAAGGCAACAAGCCAACTTTTGCTGGACGCTAAAACCGCAAAATGCATTTAAGAGCGGGGAAAGTACTTTCTCTTTCGCGCCTGCTCGCTGCTGGAATTTCTCTTTTTTTTTGTTGGCATCCTCCGTTCGGGAAAAGGATGCCGATGCCGATGCCGATGGAGGCAAGCAACAATTTTCATTGATAAAAACACCAGCTGCTGGATCCTGGGACTCAGTCGCACGCGAGTCTTCAGTCAGTTGGTTGGCAGCTCTGGGATTTTTCGGTTGCTTCATAATCCCCGAAAAGCCGTTGGCGGTTTAATTAAAAGTTGCGTATACGCCGCGTGTCAACAAGTAATAGCTTTAGCATTGCGCGCCGAAAGCCGCTAAGTCGTCAAAGGAACGGCTTAAAAGCTGCTTACCATTTCAGGACGTATAACTTTGTCCGTGTAATCGCCGGAAATTGAGTTAAAGTTTTGTGTCCGGTTGGCGCCAGTTGGCAGTTGGAGGCGCTGGCCAACTTCGAAGCGAACGGATGATAAACTGAAAAGTGGACTTTTGCAAAGATTCAGCTCTTTTCAAAACTAAGTGCTCGCGGCAATAAAAAATTCTGAATTGTAAAGGGCACGATTCTTCCGAAAAATAGTTCAAGTGCACAAATGCACAAACAACTGGAAATAGAGTGACCTCAAACTTTGCGAAAACAAATATAACTCAATAATCCCGGCAGGTGAGCACCGACATTTCTCATAACAATTTTAGCAAAATTTCCTCTGAACTTGTGTGTTTAACTGGAGTTGTTTTATTTACTTGCCAACAAACAAACTGTTTACCTTCACTGATTCTTTTCGCAAAATCAAGAGTATTGTAAATCAGCCAACTCAACGATTATTTACATTGTGAACGTTTTGTTCAATGTGAAAAGTTTTTGAATCCATTTAATGTGATTCGCTAACGAACTAGCTGTCAATTTAACCCGCATTTGTTTGCCAAAGGATTTCGAAAAATTATATTACTATCACGAGCAGAGCAAACACAAAGTTTTAATCAGTTGATCAAAATTTTCCAATTACTTTGCCTTTGTTGTTTGGCAAAATGCGTTACAAACGATAGAAGTCAAATTTTAAATTGAAATGCAGAAAATGAATTTGGCCAGAGAGCTTCAATAAAATTCCTTTGACAAGGGGCGTTTATTGAAATACCCCTTCGAAATGTTTTAGACATTTTTGCCCTTTGTTGGATTTAACCCATTTTCATTTCACGCTTGAAATTATTTTATCGTTTATTTTTACTGGAAATTATCCTAACAAAGCTCTGTTTGCATTTATATTAATTTGATTAGGGTCTACTTAGGCGGGGATTACCTTTATTAGCAGAAATAAGACTGAGACAAAACACTTGAGGCAGCTGGGGTGGCAATAAGCCGCTTTTCTTAATGGGAAAAAATGAAATGCCTGGGAATTAATGGACAAGTGCAGGCTGCTCTCTTTCTGGCAACCAGAGTCCTCGTCCTCTTGGCTGATTTCATTTCGGCTTTGGGCCCCCCGGTTTCTTTGTTAGGCACTGACACACCTGAGTGAGGCACTTGCCAAGCAAATAGGACCCGGCATCTCGCAACTCGCATCGCTCATAAGATTGGCCAAACTGTAAGCCACCTGAAGTGGTCTTCAGTGGACGTCAGCCGCATTTCTTGGGGCGCTTCTCGAGCAGTTGGCCTCGGAGATGGCTCTTTGCATGTCTTGCCGAGATATGCAGCTCATCCTTTCCGTTTCATTTCCCATTTCCCATTTCTGCCCTGCCAACTGTACCACCCTGAACCACCCACCAACCCATCCCATATATGCAGCCGAGTGCCGAGTGCTCTTGACTGTTTTGCCTACATATTCTGGCCGCTGCACCAACGGTTCGTTGATGTTTCGCCGGCCGGTCACAATGGGAATTCGCATCTTAAAGGCGCCGTGGCTTTATTCGGCCCAGATTGAGTACTTGACATGCTCTAATGCGGCGCAGATCTCAGTTTCAGCAACGTGCTGTTCCTATCTCGGCGGCATTAGCCATCAGCATTAGTATTCATCGCCGCTACACAGGGGGAAAAATTTGCTGCTGTTAAAAAATAACTTTTTGTGATGCAAATAAATATAAGAAATTTTCTCATTTCATAAAAATTTAAAGAAATTAAAATTACAAGAATGATGTTATAATAACCAAAATATAGATTTTATCAAATATATTTTTTAAGATTTATTTCTTTAAAAGATATATCATTTTCCTGTTTATGATACCCACAAATCTTTTTTACTGAATGACCCTTAAATTTAAAAGGTGAAAAGGTGAATTGCCTTGCTCCACCATGTTGTTTACACTTTTTATATATGCATGGAATGCTTGCAGCTGTCAAACTTTTGATTTTTAGCATATTAGTTTATTAAACATTCCTACATTTTCTGTCAAATATTTACACAATAAAAATATTCAAAAAAGGTGACGATATCACCTCACATTTAAAATGTGTCTCAAAACCATAAATAAACAATGTAATAATAGAAATATTCAAACTCACATTCCGAATACATTCTGCTAGAAATGATAGTTTTTTTTTTAAATGTTTACCTGCTTTAAATATATTCTAAACACGTTTAAATTTTTAAACAAGGTGCTAATTTTTTGTTCCATGCACGTTTAAGCGCTAAGAGCCTGTTGATGATGGCGGCATGGAATTTTCTGTTCTGTCACAGCCTTGGGGCGCCAGTTTTGCATTTGGTGGGAAAAGCAGACCCGTCGGAGCACCAGCTGCGGATAGAGGAAAAGGGGGATTTAGGGACGTCGCAGGGGAAAAAGGCTGAGTGCAGATGAGGACTGCAATAAACTGCCGTACATAAGTGAAAATTGTGAAATGAAAACTTGCGCGAGCATAAATCAATATACCCAAGGGGGGTCATGGGTTGTTCCCATGGCAAGAAAAGCACAAAGACAACATAGAAAAAATATTCCCAACTCGGATTTACTTTCCCTTAAAGCCGTCGATTTCATGTTTATGGATCGACTTTGAAACGTGGCCCTCCAACTGGTGTTATCTTTCAAGTACAGGATTCGCTGGAAAAGCGGTGTCAGATTACATGTCTGATCCGGACACATGTTATTGCATGCGTGGATTGGCTTGCTCAGCCAGAGCTTATTTTATAAACATATTCTTGAATTTGTACCTAAATTCATGTCCTTATACTTTTTTTTAATAAATATTTGGACACTTACTAACTTTGTCTATCCCCTGCCTATATATATTGTATCCACATGTAACACTCTTTTGATTTTGTCATCAAGATAAGATATAATTAAATTGTTATGCTTTTAAACAAAGCAATAAAATTTAATTTAATTTAAGAAATAGGTTTTAAGCTATTTCTTAGCCAATATAGTTCTGCTCTGCTCTGAATTTAATTTTACCAAACACTTTTATAGCTTCCGTAAAACTTTTTATTTCGTAATTGAATTTATGCCAATTAATCTATTAGCTGTGTAACGTGAAACGTCAAGATTAAATTTATTCATATAAAAATAAATGTTTAGCCATTTAAAGCAAGGAAAAAATTGTGACGTAGTAGCACAAAGGATTCAATAACATAAATTTGTTTTTATAATTTAATCTGTTCAAAAGCCCCTTGAATATTATCAGGCAATCTGAACTTAAAGAACACAAAAATATTCTGTAATACATACGTTTTTATATTTAAAATTAATCCCGCTTTTTTGTGTTGTTATTCTGCCCTTTAAAGTCCAACAATTTGCAATGCAATTATTGTGACAGCTTCTTGTCAAAACGAGCAGCAAGTCCTAAAAAAAAAACAAAAATCGAAACTTAATTTGAATAAAATATTTCTTGCTATTTCGCGGTGGTTGTTAGCGATTTTCCGCGTTTTTCCAGCAAGTGGCTGGGTAATTGTTTCCGCGCAATCATCTCGCGGTTCCAGTTGCCGCAGGACGAACATTTGCCAAGCAGAACATAGCCGCACACTTTAAACCATTTGCACTCGTAATTAAATTTCAACAGCGGATGAATTTGTGGCGGCAAAAAAAAAAAAGAAAAAAGCACAAATACATTTGCCAGCGAAACGTTTGTGCATCCAGCCAAAAAGCGCATATCCGTCATACAAAAATCAGAGCGCCTAAGTGATGGTTCCGTTTTTGTTTAGTGCTCACCAGTTGGCCTTGGCGCACCAAAAGCGGCTGATAGGAGTGGATAATTTGCGAAAGTCTGGCCCTGGCCGTTGTTGAGAGAGCTTGGCATAATCGAATAAATGTCAGATGGGCCCAAACAAGTCACGCCTACTTGCGCCTTTACTCGAACAACAAGGGGCCTGCGAAAAGCACTCGGTGCTCAGTTGGGTCCTTTGATGATCCTGAATGACCCTCGAATGCCGTAATCAGGTTCTAAAAAGTTAGACTAAATGGCTGAGAAGAGGCTATTCCGAAGGAATATAAAGAAACCAAAATTGATTACTTAAATTGCATTTTTAAGCACTTTCAATTTGCATAGAAAGTGATATATAGCCAGATGAAAAACTTGAAAATCAACAGGTTTTGCTCAATTGCCCTCGAACTCATTCAGAACACTATTGAATGAACAACTACTAAATTGAAATGCAGATGAAAAATAAAACTAATAAAAGCTATATAAGCAGAAAGGTTGAATTTTTATGTTGCAGAAAGAATATTATTAGCCAAACTAAACTTCAAATATAAAAATGTAATTAAATACAAATTATTTCCTTCAGGCTTATTAAACTGAAATAATTTTATTATATTTTCTTAAAATTAATTCTTGTTGATCTGGCTTATGACATTTATATATGAATAAAATTCAAATTACTAAAGTTCTCAATGAGGGAATTTGACACCATTTAAACACCATTTCAATAAATACGATTAGAAAATGATAATGGAATAACAATTGCTTATGCGCACATAATCACAATTTAATGATATATAATTTTATTTTGGGCGTTTTAGGAGGGGGCTGAAATTCTCCAATAAGTCTAGGGCACAATTTGGGAAGTTCTAAACTTGGTACTTTTAACGAGCATTCAAAAGCAGCCTGCGCACATTTCAAATCAACTGACAGAACTGTGTAAGCTCTTTGACGGCCAACGAGCAAGTAAATTCTGCCGGAAAGGACTGTAGACCCATATCCTATTTGAATGATTAATTCCCAATGCCACAGCTTGACTCCTTTGCGAATCGCGTTTGATTTTCAACCAAATTTGTTTTGCATTCAGTTGGAATGGAAGTGAAAACAAAAGCTAGTTCCCCTTTTCTGTGGGAACATGACCCCCAAAAGACAAATTTCAATTGGCCAATTAGTGATATTTAATGGGGGGAAAAGTACGTTGTTTTCAAAGCGAAACTACCATATATATTTTTCAGCGGTTGGTTCACAAAAGGCAGAGTGGTGAACTTTGTTTTGACGTCCCGACGAGAGTTGTAAATATAATAAGCGAATGCCTGAGTTGCGATGCCCGGGACATGGGTCACTTGTAGTTGTTCCCAGATGGAGAAGTTCTTCCTCTGCAGCTGCATTTGTTGCTGTTGGCAAAAGTTTCCATCTCAGAATTTGTCTTTGGCCAAGTGCTGTTTATGCTTGGGTTTCTTCCCCAGAAGTTCGTGTTTGAGTTTCAGCTGGGGAAGCACTTGCCGCGGGATCTCAAATTTTGCCAGCCCGCCGGGCTCACGTGTTTGCCTCTGAGTTATTTAATAAGCAATTAAGTTTCCTCATTAAATGCGCCTTCTTACAGATTTACATAATCGGCAATCTGCCGAAATGTAATCCGAGAGCAGGTGTTAATTAATTTGCCATGTCCAAAACCATTCAATCTGCATTTCCAATTGCTTCGGCTTGGGTTTCATTTGTAAACAAATCATGAGGAGGTCTAGGAATGTTAAATTACTTTTATCGAGATTAAAAGGTTGTCAGTTAATACCAATGGTAAAATACTCTTTTGTAAAATTAAATTCAATACATGGTTGTTTGTATAGCTTATGTTGGAGTTTAGTAAAGTACCTTAATGCCAAAGGCACCAATTTGATTTAACAGCTCTATAGCACAAAAAGCTAGTTCAAACTTAAGCAAGGTGTATTGGAACACTTAAGTTACACAATGGATTCAAACACACAAATTGTAGCCCTTACTTTGGGGCACATTCAACCTCAATTGAATTAAGTTCAAGTTAAGGTTCTACTCAGGGAATTTTGCAAAATACATTTAAAACTTTCATAATCAGTAGGGATCCGAGGAAATATTAAGTTTGGCATTGTGTTAAACTTTAACCGAACAGTTAACACAATGTTATTGGTTACCTGCTGCTTTTAATAACTTTCTCGTTCAGAACACAATTTTTTCCTATTATGTGAAAAAGTTCAGGCCAAGTTTATTGGTTTCACGCTGCTTTAACCAAAAGACGCATTTAGGGCTCCTCTTAAAAAAAAAAGCAAACCTTTGCTAAAATGTACGGGAACATTTTTGGGATTAAAGTCAAAACTTAAACCTCTGAACTTCTATAAAATTAAGTACAGTTTGACAACTTAAACCTGATGCGGTTAATTAAATAGAGCCTCGATTAAGCCAACGGTTTTTCTTTATCTGCCCCACTTTTAGGGTCACCGGCGTCGGGCTAATTGCAGCTAACCCCATTGGCATTTAGCAAACGGAAAATGCTTCGTGACCGCGGCAACCACATTGCACCGCCATCAGCATCACCACTACCACTACCACTACCAACACCACCACCACCACCACCACTACCAGCATTCGGATCCGCACCAGCGAAGGAATCCTTGTGGCGGCGACACGCGACACGCGGCATCCTTGCCAAATGCGGCACTTGGGCAGCTGGCGAGTAAATAAGCGTCATTCTCGCGTCCACCGTTGCGGGCACGTTCCAAATCCAAATCCTCGTCCAGGTCCTGTTTGGATGAGCTCGTAAATTTCTGGCCTGCAACCAGACCAGACCAGACCAGACATGGAGGCCATCATGATGACGACCCTGCCCAACCTGACAGCGGATGCTGCTGGTGACAGCAGCAGCTTTTGGCTAACCGGAGCCCTATCGCTCTCCGAGATTTTGGCCAACTCGAGCCACGGACCAACTGGCAACACATCCTCCGCAACGGGGAATCCATCGGCTGGATCCACCGCGGTGAATGTGGCCAAGGACCATGACAAGCACGTGAACGACAGCGTCTCTACGGGACTAAGGTAAGGGGAGGAGATCCTGTGCATATCCACTTGCCAGGATAACACACATTTGCGTGTTTTCCAAGAAGCCATCGCGATAAGCTCGGCTTAATTTTCTAGGACCCGCATTCAATTAGCTGAATGCATATGTTTGAAATGCCTTTGAATAACATATGCATAAGTAGTTAACTGCCAGGGGCTAATCCTCAGATTACTTGTATATAAGGAGAGCTTGCAGTAAAAGCTACTTTAAGATTATTTCTATTGGTTAAATATCCAATTTAACTGAACTGAACTGTTTATTGCTTTACCTAGAAAAGTTCAGCTTGAATAGAAACTCAATAAATTCAAAGCATAGTTAAATGTTCAATCGGTTGTTAAAAAAAAAATATGTGAAAACTTTTCTTATTCTCAAACTTTCATTTAAAGCATTTAAAAAAATACAAATTTAAGCAATCGAAGGCAAAACGTATAAAATATTTTTAAAAATTATATTTTAGAATTATATATTATATTTTTAAAAATTATATTATTCCCAAGAGTTATTTTTCTAATACATTTTCAGCAATTTGAGTTCATATCCCAGCTACATCCACTACCGGGACAAATACGATCTGAGCTATATAGCGAAAGTGAATCCCTTTTGGCTGCAGTTCGAGCCGCCCAAGTCGAGTACATTTTTCGTGATGGCCGCCCTGTATTGCATTATTTCCGTGGTGGGATGCGTGGGCAATGCCTTCGTCATCTTTATGTTCGCCAACCGCAAGTCGCTGAGGACCCCGGCCAACATTCTGGTGATGAACCTGGCCATCTGCGACTTTCTGATGCTCATCAAATGTCCGATTGCCATATACAACAATATCAAGGAGGGACCAGCTCTGGGAGATGTTGGTGAGTAAATAAAAATAATAAATGAGAAAATATATTATAGCTATAAAAATTCAAATGAACGTCTGTGAGAAGCTTTTAACTAAACAAATATTTAAGCAAGACAATCGGAAAGACTCTTAGAGAATAAATAAAACTGGTGTGCATATTTTAAAATGTATTTCTTAGTAAAGCATTTACTCTAAATTTTTAATAATTTAAAAGCACTTAAATTTGTATTAAAATATATTTCCTTATCGATTAAAGCTTTTAGTAATACTTACAAAAGTGCCCAAATGAAGGTTAATACATTTTTAAGTGTAGTTGCATCCGCATCGTTAAACATTTTTGTTATCCTTGTAAAACTTTAAGATTAAATCGTCAGACATTTCAAAGAGCAATAGCAAAAGTTGAAAGCCGTCACTTTATGCTTAAAGAGCCAAAGTTTCTGTTGACATGGAGCTTGCTTTACAAAGACCTTTTTTTGTTTGGGTTGCGACTTAAAATTGAGGTTGGCCGAAAAAACTAACCGACTTTCCGCCCGCAGCCTGTCGCCTGTACGGATTTGTGGGCGGGCTGAGTGGCACCTGTGCCATCGGAACACTCACCGCCATCGCACTGGATCGGTACAACGTGGTGGTGCATCCACTGCAGCCTCTCAGGCGCTGTTCCCGCCTGCGCTCCTACCTGATTATCCTGCTGATCTGGTGCTACAGCTTCCTGTTCGCCGTGATGCCGGCACTGGACATTGGACTGTCGGTGTATGTGCCGGAGGGATTTCTGACCACCTGCAGCTTCGACTATCTGAACAAGGAGACGCCCGCCCGGATATTTATGGCCCTGTTCTTCGTGGCGGCCTACTGCATTCCGCTGACCGCGATTGTGTACTCCTACTTCTACATCTTGAAAGTGGTTTTCACCGCCAGTCGGATTCAGTCGAACAAGGACAAGGCCAAAACGGAGCAGAAGCTGGCGTTCATAGTGGCGGCCATAATTGGCTTATGGTTTTTGGCCTGGTCGCCGTACGCCATCGTGGCCATGATGGGCGTTTTTGGCCAGGAGCGGCACATAACCCCGTTGGGTTCGATGATTCCGGCGCTTTTCTGCAAAACAGCCGCCTGCGTGGATCCCTACTTGTATGCAGCCACCCATCCGCGGTTTCGCGTCGAGGTTCGAATTCTGTTCTATGGTCGAGGGGTCCTACGAAGGGTCTCCACCACCAGATCCTCCTACATGACCCGATCCCGGTCCTCGTTCACCCACCGATTGCGAAGCAGCAACACTGGAGATGGGGGAATGGGGGATCACCGGATGGAGAACTACCTGATGAACAACAACCTGATGATGGTGCCCGAGGAAACGGAGGAGAACGAGGAGATCGTCGTGGTGGCAGAGATCAACCATTCGGTAAGCAGTGCCATGGAACAGAGTAAGTTCTAGGAAGGCACTTAAATCTGTAATGATATAAAAAAGAGGATTTCATGAATCAAGTTGAAGTAAGATATATAAATTTCATTCAATGTGGTTAAACTCCATTTTTAACGAGCTTAATTTTATGTATTCTTATAAAGAAAAAAAAACATAAAAAGTGGCTTCACCAAAAAAAAAAAATAAGACAGCAATGTAAATCTATTTAGTTAGAACTCCGAAAAAATATCCTTTTAAAATAATTGTTTTTTAGAATATCATGTATATATGTACAAACTTTCCTTATTTGCAACCAAATATTTATATATAAAATTGCTTAAAAGATATACAAGTTTCTTTTTCTGCCCCACAAATTAAATCAGCGAACACAAACTTTATTAATTTAGTTCTAATTAGTTCAATCCTTTCGGCGAAATAAACTTTTTCTCAAGTATAGACATTTCTTTGTTGTACACTAAAGTTTATCCTAGTTAAATCTGTCAATGCTCGCAGTCTTATTTAGTCTGATTGAAAGACGGCTAATCAAAATTGGTATGGATCGTCTCAAGTTTCCAAGGCAATGCAGACATCATTGTTGGACTAATCTCACTTATGTGTGGAAATAATAGTACCAACTAAGAGCGGGACAAACGCAAAGTAATTTCCCTCTCCAATAATGAAAGCCAATGGCATTGTTCACTGTGCTGAATGCAATGTCATTGATGGACCTACAATTGAAATCAAAATAATAAACAGAAGTGAAGCAGGGAAATCCGCCGAGCAGTGGGAAATGTGGGAAATTGGCAAGGAACAGTAGTAGCAACCACAGTGGTGATATTAAACATATTTAATGAGCTTATGTGATGTTTAGACAGCAAGAGGAGCACAGAAGTGTCTGAGTGTCCACAGTCGATAAATATGTGAGGCCTATTATGTGTGGAGGTCAAGGCAAGGTCCAAATTAGTACAAAGAGTGGGTGGACCTCAATAATACATAATTCCAGGGTAAGTCACTTGAAATCAAGGACACGCCGCGGGCTTTAAATGCTAACAAGCGGATTTGCGGATTATTTGTATTGTAGTTTAACTTTGGGGGAATACAATCGAAATCGATTGTGGGCTTCTTGAATTTCAATTCGATTGTGATGACAGCCGACAAGGAAGTTTTGTAAAATCACGACAAATTAAACAAATTGCGTTTGTGTATATCGATGTCTAATCCGTTGGCTCTGTGTATCTTATAGGTATTATAATAGATTGTATACAATGTCTACTCTTAAACCTAAGTAGGCAAACGACTTTGATAAAGTCAACGACGAGTACTTGTACCTGTAAGGATAACATAATATAAAGAGAGGGAAGCATTGTAACTAAGCCAAAAATATGTAACGAATTTATACTCTTGATACTTACTTAGCCGTATCATTTTATATATGTACATGTACGAGTAGATCGGGTAATGTATGGCCACAATGGGCTATAAAACAATGGTAGCGCCAGATGAATAAGTCTCGGCCAGCATTTTAATTACTAGAACACAAATTTAAGCCATTGTTGCGACAAAATTATATATTTCCTTCACTACGTGAACGAACAATGGACACTGCTGTTTGTAACTGTGCTCAAAATGGAATTGCAGAAAAAACCACAAAAACAAGTAGAAGAAAAAGAAGAAGAAGGGGGAAAAACAATGAGAAAAGCGGGGAAAAACCATTTAATTAGCATATTTAAAATGCACTTTGACAGCAATCTTGAGTGTGCATTGTGTGTGTTTCACTTAAGCAGCTTCTATTTAAATTAGTTTAGCTCAGTAATTGTTTGACAAGTACTTATGTTTATGTTATGGCGGTAATGTTGAAAACCAAGCAACTCGAAATAAATGTGTGAAAACTTTAAGCTAACAGCAGAAAGTGTGTTTTTAAGAGTAAACGTAAACAATGGGAAGCCCGCTGCCAACAGGTGCAAAGGAAAATAGTTCTGACTGGGTAAGTATAAAAAGTAAATAAATATAATATATATATGTATATATTCTCTGAGTTTGTATGAATGGAGAAATGAAGGATCCACGTGAGTCCAGTGCTTTTTTGCTGGACGCTGATAATGCAATGAGCGGTTACGCTGCGTATACTTAATATGCCACTGAGGAAGCCGCATGCATTTCCCGTTATTTTCAGCGCACCTTTTCGACCGAGAGAGCGCAGGCGAGAGAGAGCCGGCTACAGTGCGCGCCATGAGTGTGGCACCCACTGATACATGGTAGCCTCTCGTCAGCTGAGAGCTTTCCCCCTATTTTGTTGTTAGGAAACATTCGCCAGACAACGACGCCGGCGCCGGCTGCAAAGACAAGAGCAAAATTTCACACGCAGCATAACAATAATTTCAGTCGCGTTTTTCACGACCTGCCCGCGGTTGTTGTTCCAACAAAGTTTCCTCTTTTTCCGAACCAAAAACTAAAGCATCAAATCTGTTTAAACAAATCTGTGTTTATCGCATACACATATCGCAGATATTGAACAACTGCCCACGGACCTGTGAAGTGAGGAAATCGAAAAAGCCGGCAGAGTAAGAGGATAACGAGTACCAGCATCCCGGTGAACCCAGCCCAAGGAACTCCCGCATTAGGTTCGGTTTGCTTTTATGTACCCATTCCCGACGCTTTTCCTAAATTTTATTTCGATTTTCCAACATTTTTACGGAAAGAAAAGTGCCAGCGGGGCTCTGATTTTCGTTGTGTTTAATCTGTGTGCAATTGCAATTGGAGCAATTCCATTTAATTCGGTCTAATTCCCAGTATGTGTGCTTGTGCCTTAGCCCGAATAAATATTGACTAAACAAACGTCGAGCAGGCAGTGTTATTGCTTGTGATTTATCTCAGTGCAAAGCTAGCCACCCACATCGTTACAGGGCAGCACACTCCCTTACTATTGTGCACTGCAAAAAATTAGTATTTAAACAAAGAAATAACTAGATATTTTGAGAGAAAATAATTTATTAACAGTCTGCCTTTTATGAAAGATATTTCCCAATTTATAAAGTATAAAAAATACAACAAAAACTCTTAAAAAAACATTTTTAAAAATCTAAATATGGAATTAAACACATTGGCTTATAAGAACTTTAATTTATTTTTGTTTCCTAATAAGTCTAAATTATTCAGAGCATCAATACTAAAGTCCAATTTAATTTCCTTGTATTTAGCTTGTTACAACTTAAACAAATAGTACTTACAAATTAATTTAATTACACTGAATACGAAATTGTTTATAAAACTTGTTTCTCTGCATGTAAACACCATTAAATCGCTCGTCGAAGCTCATGTGTTTATGTATCCACCTAGATACGAAGGGAAGTTTGAGTGTTGCGTGCCTGAAGCATTCGGCTTCCCCGCATGCAATGCTCCTCACTAGTTCGTTTATCACCTGCTATTGCAACGGCTATTAGGGTCGTGTGCCTCAAATTTATTCTCAAGTTTAGGAGCCACATTTCCATGGCTCTTACAACTTGCTCGAGACTAGCAGACAAAGTGTCTGGCGCACTCCAACAAATGCCAACAAGAAAAACATCAACAGCGGCCCCGAATGACAATTGAAAGGGACACAAATGAGCATGCAAAGAACGCCACTCGACTGCATAGACGGCTTGCCTGGCGGGTGGGTGGTATTTCCCGACCCCCTCCCCGTTTTTCCCACCCCCGCCACCGCCACCATTTCGCTTTTTTCACTCCTCACACCCACATTACTCATACGACGCGATGCCCGTGCGACAAATACTTGTACAACAATGCCGGCTCAAGTGACGACGCGACGACTGTTGACAGCTTTACCGTCGCCCACCACACCGACTTTCAGTTGAAACGCTTGTTGTTTCCATAGCCTGAGGTGTTGTTTACACACAGCCATTGAGAGAAATGTGAATTTGTGCACGCGATTTCAAAGGGGGCAACTATCCGGGATAATACTCGCCCGGAATAGAAAGTGTTTGATTTTTTGCAGTCAGGCGTAGGAGGCTCAAAGGAAAAGCACTTCCAGGGGTTTAAAGTGCAAAGGTGAATCATAGCTTTTGTCGTCCTAAATTCGTTACGAAATCTGGAAACTCCCAGCAAGCAAGTATTGCAGCCAATCATTGAATCAATGTGTAAAGGGAATTTTTGTAAAAGAGCTTTGTTTATATATTCAAGGATAGTACCATAAATATTTAAGAAACAGTGCCATAGATTCACATTTAATTTTGCAAATTTCTTTAATCCATACTAGACATTTTCATTGGTAAAAGCTAAACCTAAAAGATATCAGAAATATTTTAGAAACAGTGCCATAGATTCACATTTAATATTCAAATTTCTTTAATCAATACCATACGTTTTCTTTGGTAAAATCTAAAGCTAGAACACAAGTTAAATTTAAATACCAAACGTTTTTACTCCCCCTCTGATATTTGATACATTCCCAATTTGACAAAATCAAAATGAAATTACTTTTCGAAAAAAATACTCCTGTGAAGGAACAGAGCTACAAAAAAGTTTGTCACAGATTATTGCATATTGAAGCATGAATTTGTCTTGCCACGGAATACATTAAATTTAAAGTCCTGTCCCTTTTGTGACCCAAATACGACCAGAGAGATTGATATAATAGGAATTGAAAGTTGTCTCCTTCCGCATGAGTTCGCACCTTTGACAAATTAAGGTCCTCATCCACACACATTTATTCAGTTTTCTGACACATTTGCGGGTCATTTCGAGGAGTTGTCCCGCAGTCCCGCATAAATTCGGTTCCAGCTGCGGAAAGTTCCGGGTTTTATTGTTTATGCCATATTTACAATGTTCCGTTCCCAATTTGAAATTCATATTGTATGCTGCAGTGAACTCACTCTTATGCTCAGCTAAGTTTTCAATACAATGCTCCTGATTTCCGCCGTGACGTCAATTGTAAACGGTCGCTTCCATTTGGCTTTCAGTTTCAGTTTGGTTTGGTTTGGCTTGGCCGGGTTTTTATAGGGCGATGTGGCGCAACAAAAGCAAGTCAGGAGCCCCCCAAACAGCGGAGGCAATCAAAACAAATCGAAATAGTTTTTCACTGGCAGCTGCGCATCGCAGGGCGATGTATTAATTAAGTTGAAGAACAGCCGCGCACAGAACTCACTCGAGTAGCACTTTTACTTTTTGTACCCTTTCCGAGGGTTTATTATTTTTAGCTATGGATTGCAGAAGCAACAAGGGGATTTGCCATTCTTACAAGGGCTTACAAATTGTCAATCGAATCGTTTAATTAATGATAAAAAAAATGTAAAGAGAATAATGAAATGAAATATATATTGACAATTAATTCGATGAACATACATTTTTTTAAAACTTTTCATAGGTCGAGTTACTAAATGTTCTTAAAGATATTTACAGGCATTTATTTTTTAAATTGAAAATATTTAACACTCATAAACATGGAGTTAGTACTAATAGTTGTGCAAAGAAATAAATCTATAAATGGTCTTTGAATTACGTTGACGTAATCTATAATTTCCTGTGTAAATAGTAAACTTATTTAAATTATAAAGAAATAAATCTATAAAAGGTCTTGGAATTACCTAATCTATAATTTCCTATAATAGTAACCTTATTTAAATAATAAACTACGTATATAAGATCTTCAATTTCTTAGGAGATTATTAGCAAGAAAGGGTATACAAGATTTCAGTTTGGAGAACTATCACCTCTGTTTGCTAGTACCTCTCATTGTTGTCTCAATTGCAGCGGCTGGCTTTCCCATACCAGGCCCATTCCTATTACCATTCCCATTTCCAAATCCCATTCCCGTTCCCATTTAGAATCCCATTGAGAGGGGCTGGCTCCGTGTCCGCACTAATGACCGCTCGCTTTGGCTTTTGATTTTTTGGCAGCCGTTGCAGCACGTGGAATGCCATTCACTGTGCGTAGAACCCTGTTCCTTTGCCCCTTTTGAGCGCCCCTGCAGCACATGAATTCATAATTGCATCATTTTTGGGAACACAAGTACCCGAGGATGTCATTCAGTCGGTCACTTGGCGACTGCAACTGCAGTTGCACTCGCCGCCGTTGCATGCAAATTTCGAATGTGAATCCACGAAGAGCCATGGCAATGCAATGGCAATGCGTCAACTGGCAGGCCTTCTCTGGGATAATTTAAAAAAGCACACCAATGCAATGCATCGCACTGCCAAGAGGGCGGAATATATTTTCTGTTTTCTGGGCACCTCTTTTTGTTTATTTTCATAACTATGCAAAACAGAAATAACACACTGACCGAACGCCAAATATTGAAATCTTTATAAATACGCGAATACCAATCGCACAAACATTTCCTTAATTGTATATTTTCTCAGTGTTTATCAATTTAAAGTATACTTTTGCTGGGCAAAAATTCGCCTTTAATGTCTATTAAATATTTTGTTTGGTGCAAAATCTTGGATCCACATTCTACAATGCACATATACAATTTATTGAATTCAGTAAATACTAATTGAAATGTTTAATGTTTAAATCAAACAAATTTGCATAATTCGAACGTTAACAGAAATATAGTCATTCAATTAAAGTTGATTTCGAATTATATGACTTGGAACAATTTGATTAATTAATACCGAATTCACATGTATGTCAATGGTGAATGGTGAATACATTAAATCGACAATGCATTGTCCATTTCAGTGGAAAACCCCGTCAATTTGCTTATCTAAAATGAGAGTTAAGGGAGATGTTAATAGGAATAATTTTCTTGATTTATGGCGACATATAATTGAGGAATTACAAAGTGCTAGACAACTTCCGATTGAAATATTTTTCCTGACGGTTACGGATGTGTAAATGACTTGATTGTTTACTATACCTTAAAAGTGAGTTGCTAATAAAACAAACAAATAAAATTTAAGAAAAGGATTCCATTTACGGATGTGTTTTTAAATACTATAAGAAAATATTATAAGAAAGTATTATTAATAACAACAAATCTAGTTCATTCACATCCAGCAACCTCACATTTTTCGAAAATTAATTCTTTACAACATTTTTTAAACATAGAAAATATATTTTCTCGTAATTTAGTCATAAATGTGATGACCAGCCAGCTTTAAGCTTAAAGAAGGGATTGAAAAACGAAACCAGCTGAGGACATATCATTAGCCAGTTAGCCTTATCAGTATTTGCGAAATGTTCGACATCACCTGGCTGCCCACCGCCTGCGGATCCCTGGCTCCGGCTCTAATTCCGCCGGCCCACATCGTCATCCTGTGGTACTTCTGGGAGAACTACGCCAGGTACGTGGACAGGCACTTCTGCACCTGCTCGTGCTGGGACACCGTCTTCAAGGGACCCTACGAGTCGGGCGTGGCCGCCTACAAGCACATGTACTTCAATGCCACGCCCAACAGCTTCAAGATGTGGATTCTGACAGTGTTCGCCGTGATTGCCCTGTACGAGTGCATCAAGAGGCTAATCGCCCTGATCCTGCAGCAGCGCGTGCGGTACTCGATGCTCCTGCTGTTCCTGCTCTCGATATTCTCGCACTACTACGCCTGGTGGGCGTACATCAACTACTACAACGACGACTACTACAACCAGTGGAACCACCAGCTCTTTTTCACGGTAAGTTGTAATCGAGTACACTGCGGAAAAATACAGCAAGCAAGGTGAATAGTAAAGTAAATCACCAACAAGAGATTAAATTACAATTCGATATAGAACGTGATACTATTTAGTTTGGATTTTAAATTCATGCTTAACAATATATGATATTATGTATTGGTTTACTGAGAATCCCAAGTTTTCAACATTTTTTTGAATTTTTTTTTTTGATTTTTTTTCTGTGTACAATTCAGGTGGCAACTACAAATCAGAAGTCAATGTCAAATAACCCATCTACGTGCCATCATATGTGTCCTAAGCCTGCTACCGGTCATCCATAATTTATTGGCAAAGTTCGTCCTGCGCGAGTGCGCTCCAAACTTGCACAATATGCGCTCCAATTCGAACACTTTCCCGTTCAATTTTAGTTGAATTTTCGCACTTGTCCCGCACTAGACCACCATTCACCATCCAAATCCATCCATTCCAGCAGATAGCTGGATAGCTATTCATGGAAATAGAAGCACGGCTAAGTAATAAGTTTCAAGAGCAAATCCATCCATCCAGCCAAAGTTTAAACTTAAAAGTTTATCCCTGCTAATGAGCGTTTCGCCAGTGGGCTGACCTAAAAAGTGGAAATTAAAAAGGGCCTTTAGCTAAAATTACACGAGTGTGGTCAGCGCACAATTTGAATATTTTTATATATAAAGAATAAATATATGGGTTCGGTAACCTTAGCAGCCAAAATAAAGTACATACTTTGCTTTGAACTCTTTAAATATTCCTTGATTTACTTTTAGATATTACAAATGGTTTCCCTCACAATTAATTTTTTTAAATTTTATAATTAGTAATAAAAATATAAATTATTGAGCTATAATTGCATTATAGATTGAAATTTTTATAGGCACAGTTTAAGCCCACAAAATGTTCTATATTCTAAAGAAAGTAGTTTCGGCAATTTAAAATATATAAATAATTATTATTTTTATTTTGACCTACTAGAGATATTTTCGTACCTGCCTATTTAAGAGATCCAGTACTAACTATGTAAATGTTATAATAAATATTATTTTTCAGATAACCGAATTATTCTCAACGGTTCTGGTGATGCACTTGGCCAACACCACAAACGTGGTCACCCCGAAAAAGGTTTTCTGCATTGTGGGCATCGCATTGCTGCACATTCTGGCCAGCAGCTTCGACCAATTTTTCATGAATGTGGTGCGCGGCGAGGGCTACGCCCACCAGATAGTGCGGGATATTGGATTCATGATTCCGGATCTCCTCCAGCTCTTCGTCCCGGTCTGGCTGCTCCGGCAGACCCGTCGCGAGAGCTACTGCACACGGCCATTCTACCGCGATCGCAATCTCTACCGGGACATTGTGGCCATGTTGTGCCTGGTGTCGTTGCTCTTCGTAATCTGCACTGTTTTGTGAGAGCGGATCATGCTGAAGGTCTACGAGGAGCGGTACGGAAAGATTGTGCCCATGCAGGATGCGGCGGTGCAGCTCTTGAATCGCTACCGGATGCTGGCCAGCGGAAATGTGCACAACTGAAGGCGATGGCGATAGCTTCTGGTACTGAATGGATTGTGGGTGGACAATAGCGGCACTTGACGGCTGTAAGTGCGGAATATCCTGTATTCCTGTAGTATTTTCTATTTTCATTTAACGTTTGTGATAGTTTTTGTTTCGGTTGAGAAGATGAGAGATGAGTTAAACGACGAGCATATCGATAAGCGTAATTATCAACTAACCACGGTACATAATCAATACAACAAACTGTAATCTTCCATTTAGAACCGTTGACCGATGTTAAGTGCATTATCATTAACCCATAGTTGACCTTAGGTACAATGTAGTAAAACCGGTGCTGGGAGTCCCAGGACTAAGCGATTAGATGGGTATCATCCCCATTAGATACAACGATAAACAGTTATTACAGACGTGCATACATCAGTAGATTAGTTATGGAACAACGATGCGAATACTTAATATTAATTACGGATTGTGGAAGCACAGACCCACCCAGTGTTATACTACCTTAACAAGTTACACGTGACTTAGACTGTTGTTAGATAATAACAATATTATACATGTTCGCCACGACAAACCAAAAAATATTCCAGTACATCTAGTAGAGGAACCACAGACAAAATAACAACAAATAGAGAAAAAAAAAACCGAAACCGTAGTAATCAAAATTAGCGTTATACTATATTGTTACGATTAACTTTACATGAAGAAATCAAAAACATGCAAATATTAATACTTGGAATAGCCTATACTTATACACATATATATTTTAGTATACAAAATTATATTGAATAAACTTTAAGAGACTGAATATCCAGTAGTTTCCTTAGAGCTCCAGAACGGTGAGTCAAACACAACATTTTCAAGTATTCGTAGTTTTCTTTTATTGAAAGATAAAAATTTTAATTTCTCATTGTCTCTTTTTCGTAATTATATATATTTGTATAGAGCTATATATATCTATATACACATACTAATGTATATTTGCAAATTTCAAGTCAAGACGTTCAAAATGTATTTTCCAAAAATACAATTTGTTTTTAATGCTTTGTGTTTCTAAAGTAGCCGATTTTATTTAGCCACAGAATAATTATCGGGTTCTCTTGTGTGTAAATTAGAAGACATTTTAAATTAAACGTATAGCGAGAGAAACATATTAATATTAATGGAATGTTTGTTGTATGCACTCGCGCGATAAAAGTACAAATTATTGGCGGTTTCGGTCAACTGCTCTGGAAGCAGCCTAAAATAAGTTTTTAACTTAATTTCGCAAACAAAAAGTGTTCATAAAATTAACTAAAAATGGACGGTATTCTGTGACTATTAAGGTTTACAAAAATTATAAGGTGAAATGCCGTCAGACAGAACCAAATAATACAAAAAATTCAACCAACCAATTTGAAATCAATAATTTAGCGATCATCTGCGCAAAACAATTGGCAGTGCATGGAAAAGTTCTTAAATATTCTCTGTCTGTAATGTGAGACTTTTCCGTGTTCATTTGATTTTCCATTTTATAATTTTTTTTTTTGTTTTTGGTGAGTGTGAATCGTCGCTGTTGCGTGTCTTAGGCGATTTAAAAACGATTTGTGTGCATATATTGCGACAGGCTTAGATGAAGATCTCTGTTCGCTTCCTGACTTGGTGGCCAGTAGTTGAGTGCAGGACAGCATCGTCGGGATCGTCGGCTCCATCGGCGCCTTGATCCTCGTGCGTCAGATAGTCGCCTTTGTGCCGGTGCAAGTAGCGACCGATAAGGAAGAACATAAGGATCAGCAGCAGGAAGAGAATCACCAGCAGACCTGAAATAACATTTTAGATAAATAGTTTGTCTCAAGCGGAGGAAACCGATTACACTTACATGCCAGCAGCACAGAGTCTACTTCGTTGTATGCCTTGCGCAGCTTCTCCTCATCCACTAAAGGTGGTGGCCTAGTCTCGATTTCAATAGGCGGATGCGTCACTGGCTCAACTCCGCAGAAATCTTCCGTCAATTGAGCTGTAACATATGAGATTAATTAATATAACTTCTTAAGCCTTTCCTTAATTTAATACTCACTGCCCAACGACTTGACATTCTTGGGTGGATTCTGCTGGAACATCAACTTCAGTGGGTAAATGTCATCGAACTGGACTCGCGACACACAACCCACGAAGCCATCTGTCATTGACTCATTTTTGCCAATGTACATGTACTGAATGTTGTTGAACTGAGCATCCGCTGAGGCCTTAATATCAAAGTTGTACTCCACCGGCTCATAGTTGTCGACCTTCAAGACCACCGTGGATCCACCGTTTTTGCGCATGAAGTGCATGTCGTGGTACTGACCCAGACCAAAATGTTTTTTCGGGAATATGATTTCCTGTCGCTCAAAGCCAAAGTCAAATACGCAACGCAAGTGACCTGCAAACAAAAAAGTATAAGTAAAGTTCATTTAATGCAACAGTGTTTAAAGCAATTTACCAGAATTCGATATCTGAATGGTCAGATATTCGCCAGTTAAATTGGAAGAGAAGCCAAGCAGGAAACCCTTGGGAATGGTGGTGGTGAAGCCAACGCGAATATTCTCGGCAATGGTGGAGCGGAAGGAGCCCTCGAACTCGTAGCGAATAATCGAACTGGAGCGTAAGTTGACACCAATCTCTGCAATAATCAAATGCAAATTAAATAAGATACAATACAATGGCTATTTGCAATTACGAACCATCTGCGCAAATGCGTCCCTTGAAGGCGCTCCAACGGCAATCGCAGTTGTAGCCATCGTAACGCTCGATGCAAGTGCCATTGTTCAGGCAAGGATTCGACTCGCAACGACCCACGCAACCGGTGCTGATGCCGTACAATCCACGCTTGGAGTAATCCTTCAAGTCAACCATCTTTCCGTTGAGCAACAAAGCTCGGATGCAGCCCACATAACCATCGCGATATTCGGTGGTGGCGCCAATCACTAGATCCGAGGTTAAGTGAAGAGCACGCACTGGACCTGGTGGCTCTCGAACCTCGGCCTTGATGGATCCATCCACCACCAGACGAGCTTCCTTTCTGTTGCGCTCCACACTCACGGTGTGCCAGTTGTTGTCGTTCAGGTGATAACTGGTGCCCACATTAACGCCCAGTGGACCACTGCCCGCCTGGTATTGGAACTGCAGCTTGTTGCCGCCAATCAGACTCAGCTTAATGTAGTCCGTGGGTCCAGTGGCATGGAACAGCACAGAGTTCTCCTGCGTGGTGCGGAACTCCAGGTAAATATCGCCAGAGTGACCCATATCGAAGGGTGGCAAGTTAATGGAGGCATCGGCAATGCGGAAAGTCACCACGTTGCTGAACAGGTCATCACCCTCGCAGCGCAGTGGTCCCAGAGTATAGCGACCCATTTTCTCGTCCAACGGCGTTCCAGTGTCGCCGAACTTCACAGCGCGCACAGGAAGGTACTCCTTCTCCCGGATATCGCCACCATCCTCCATCCACTCGAGACTGTTTGTGTCGCAGTTGCACCACTTTGTGGGATCGTGACACTTGCCCAGGATTCCACACTCGCACTTACGCGATCCGGGAAGAGCTCCAGCCCAATAGTCCATGGGTTGGTTGTGGCGGGAGATCCACCACGAAAACGGACGGAAGTTTCCTGCCTCAGCTGGATAAAAAATGTCAATATAATACTGATTTAATCTGCGAATATCCATTAATACACACATGGCGAGTTGAAGAGTCTGGAGGAGCGACAGGAGTAGCTGAGGCGCTGCCAGCAGCTGTGGGAGCGATTCAGCAGAGCTTCGATTTGCAGTTGATTGGCATCGTACATGATGGACTGCTCAAAGGAGCCCGGTTCCTGGAAGCCATCCACCGTTGTGGTGTGCTCCTGGCTGTGGCTGAGGGTGGTAATCACACGACCATCCGCTGCAGAAATATTAAATAAAAATAATCAATCAATGTCAACAATGCAAAAAAAAAAAAAAAGAATACATGCAAACTAGTTCGACCGTGACAAATTGTAACTGAAGTATAGACTTCGTTTTGTTTGTTTTAAACGGGGAGTTAAAACAATGTTTTTATTATTTGTGCCATCATAATTTGATTGATGAGTTTTCTTTTTAGTTGGAAAGTTTGGTTGGACACAAGCAGACATGAAATATTAATTTGAATATGAAGTACAGGGGTTAGACAAATAAAAACAGTAGCACTTTTGCATATAATAAAAAGCAAACTAGCATATGGAATACATTGAAATTGTAGAATGCAATATTTTCATTTTATATCTTTATATTTTATTATTTTATTGTCAAACTAAATTGGCCTTTTATTTAGGAAATTAAAAATGATATAAAATTTCATTTTTAAAATTTAAAATGTAGTTCATTTAATGCTTTATAGTAAAGATCCATTAAATTCACACAGAAGTAAAAATTAAACCCCATCTACTTACAATAGAACTCGCAGGTGACTGGGAAAGGCTCCAGAGGACCACTGCCATCCACATCGAGGTTCAAGTTGACACGCTGCTGCACATGCTGCACATTCTTGAGCGCCAGGCAGGACAATGGATTGTTGGCTGAGTACACAACATTAAACAATAAGTCAAAGGCATAATGGGTAATCGGTTATGAGGACTCACAAGTATGACAAACTGCTCCGGCATAGCCTGTGTTCGCGCAGTCACAGAAGAACTCCCTGGAGTTCTGGTGACAAAGACCCTTGTGCTGGCAGGGATTCGGATTGCAGCGATCGATCATCTGGCAGGCATCCACGACCACATCGTCGCCGCAGCAAACCTCCTCGCCCTTCACCCAATCCTGGGGTAACTTGTAGTTTCCATCCACCGAAATGAGGCGCATGCAGCCCACGAATCCGTTCTTGTCCTTTCCACCAGCGATGTAGTACTGTGCTCCAGTGGCAATCTGCAGACTCTTTGTTGTGGTCATCGGCCGTTGGTCAATGTTCAGGATCAAGCGATTCTTTTCGATAGAGATAACGAACGAGTGCCATTTGCCGTCATTGAACGCTTCGTCGTAGTTGTCCAGAATGATGCGCGCCTTGTCCTTGGCCTTCAGATCAATCTTAACTTTGCCAAACTCTAGGAAGACCTTGATGTAGCCGCCGGAATAAAAGTCGTGGTGCACCATTACTCCAGTTTCCTCGTAGGTGCGGAAGTAGAAGGAGACATTGAGGCGCTGGGAGTTTTCATAGCCCTTCAGGCGAACGAATGACGAGCGGGTTGTAAAGGTCACCGGATAGATTGGCGGCGATGGACACGCGTTGATGGTGTTAACCTTCTGGAAGAGATATGCCTCGCCCAGCTCGTAGCTGTCCCTCATTCCTCGAATGAAGTTGGTGGAATTGAAGTAGATATTCTCCAGGCAGCCGGAGAAATTCTGCTGGACAATCAAGCCCTCCTGGACATTGGGCACACCGCCAATATACAGATCCCGATTGAGATTCAGCCTGCTGAACTCGCCTTGAATGCGTCCCCGAACGATTACACGGTCCACCGAGAAGATAATATCCCTATGGTTCCTGGAGATCACCACATCGTGCCAAACATTGTCATCCAGCAGACTGCCCACCGACAGCGAGGTCATTATCTGCGATCCCAGATCGAGATTCAGCACCATCTTGTTGTCCTTAAGCTGCAGGGCGTAGTAATCGCCCTGGGTGCCCCGCGAATACATCATCACTCCGTTGGCAAAGGCCGTCTTGAAACGGAATCGAATGGACTCCTTTGTGGAGGCAATGGGCTCCCGCCGCAGATCGTAGCGCACCAAGCCAGTGCCATTGAAGTATAGGTTTTCAGCAACTGCAAAAGCAAGTATATTGATTAATCACCAGGAAAATCCAGTTGATGACTAAACAACTCACTGTAATCGCAGCCGTAGAGCTCAACTCGCATGGAAATGCGATCGTGCCACCGCGTGGGATTGATCCTCACCCACTGGGCGATGATGGGCACCTCGAAGACGTTGTAGTGAATAGAGTTGCCATCGGAGTTTCCCTTGAACATCTATGATAAAATTTAAAGCACTTATTAATTACATATTTAAAGAATATAGTGATTAGTGCTTAGTTAGAATTAAAAGCATTTATATACCCCGCCAACTTTCAAGCCAGGTTTAGTTGTGTTTTGTGGTCTTAGTCTAGGTTTAGTCACAGTACCTGCGGCTCGCTTGTGGGATTCACGAACGAGCGCCAGAACTCGCCATCGTCCGAATACTGGACAATGTACTCCGTCACGAACTCATCCGTGTGAATGCGTCCCATTGTGGCGATCTTACGCACCATGCGCGGATCCCCCAGGTCGAGTGTTAGAAAGTGGTTATACGTATTCTCGACCGGTGTCCAAGCAGCGTTACCTGCACAAGGTGCATTAGCCAAACCAGTTAGTAACAGTGTCAGAGTGTGGAAAGGGATCTGGATGTGATCTACACAGAGTGTTCTACAGGACTAGTAATCAAACAAATAACAGATGCATGCGGGACATAAAGGTATACAGAAATCATAAAAAACCAAGCACAAAAGCAAGCAATTGTATAAATGGATTGATGAAATGATAATCCGATTCACAAATGAAAGATTTACCCAGCCACCAACGATTATGTTTCACACAAAGAGAAAAACTTAGATGTTTGAATAAAAATAGAGTTTACATTTCTATTAATATTCAGAAAAAAATATATTATTTCTAATTGGTTTATTATTTTAGCAAAAAGTGTATCAGCTGACAAAGTTCTTCAGATTAGATTCTTTTTTAGAGTTTATTTAGAAGTTAAAATTATCTTTTTCCATTTAAGAATGTTATAGTGATAGGGATTTAATTATGAATGGTATGCAATCGAATACACAAACATTTTATATCGAATGTATAATACATTTTTTCCAGTGCAGTAAACCAAACCAACCACCAAGCAATTCCATTTCAGTTTGGATTAGAGACACAATTTCATTCGAGATCGATTGTTTACCTTGACATTGCCGCCCGGCTCTTTATAGTCGGCAAACTCTAGATCGCTTATGCCATAGCTAATGGTGTACTCGGTGACGTACTCATTGCTATGGGGTCGTCCTTGGAGGGCGATGTGCGTCACGTTCCGCACCACGCCCAGGTCAATAATGAGACGCTGGTCGAAGTCCGAGTTCTTCGCGGACCACGAGGTGCCAGCTGGGGTTTTCAAATGGTGGCGATGGGATGGTGATGGGCAATAAAAGGAAAATAATGAATTTAAAACCAAACGAAAGCAACATAAAAATTCACATAAAGGAGGGGATACAATGGGAGGCCTGCTCTATAAAATTGGTACAATTTAGAGTTCAAAATTGCCTAAATCGCCTAAACCGAGGGTGTTTCCAATTAATAAACCATAATTTAGGGGCGAATCCGATTGACAGCTGCAAGTGGTCCAGGTCCTTCAAAACGAAATGCAACCCCCTGCCAAAAATGAAAGGATTTCGCATTTCGTAATCCCGAGGGTTGAGTTGGTGTCAACACAAAATGGGCGAGCTCTTAAATGCTTGAGCATAAACAATTGCGACCGCGTGCCTTTGTTTTAATTGCAATCCGCGCCAAATTGCAAGCAGGTGTGACAAAATAGTGTGAGAAGGGCCAGACTGCAGGGATTTCTCTATGGGAAAACCCATTCCCCAATATTTTTGTGTTCCGCATTAAAGTTTCCTTTGTCCGCGACGTTGGCAACGTGCATATCATAGCCAGCCATCGTTCCCATCGATAAAACTTTCGGGAATGCCAAAAATAATTCAAATAAACGAGCCGAGCAGAGCTACCCTTGCGGATAGCTATCCTGTTGGCGCATAAATTCAACCAAAACCAATGTCTGGCCCCTGTCTGAGTCCCATTACGGGTTCCTAAATTTCGGTTTATGGCCTTTTAAGCATATTTCCGGCTTCGTTTCGTTCGTAGACTTTGTTTATCCAGTGCCAGGCAAACAACAAGCGATTTTTCCTGGGGTGAGCGGCGCAACATGACAACACAAGGATTACAAATTATTCCAAATTGGGCACAAACGATTGGAAAAATATAAATGCGTGTTTATTCTATGGATAACAAGTCTGTTTAAGGATCTACGATCTATTCTTTGTTTTTTTGCGATCTCTTATAGGGTTTCAGCAGAGCCTTTCGGCAGTAGCTTTGCACTTCCTCCAGTTCGGATTCCGGACTCGTTACCAGAAGTTCCTCAATTCGCAGAAATTTGAATCTGCCATGATCGGGAGGCAAACAGTTCCGGAAAGCAATGGCCGCACAGTACTCCTCCTGCAGTAGATGCTCTTCGAAGTGCCAGTTATCCATGGGTTTGTCGTGGCATCGCAGACTGGTACCGACCAAAGGAGTGACCTTCTCCTCCAGCGGGTGAGTGGTGTCCACGGAAAAGCTGATCTTTTCCAGATCCACTGTGATGCCAACTCCCAGCTCCTTGACGTAGGCCTCCTTCAGACACCAGTGTCGCATGAAGGCCTTCACTTGTTCCCGTTCATTATGCTCCACTCTGCATATATGCTTCCATTCCTGGGCCGAAAACTTTCTGTTCATCAGGCGAAAGAATTCTGCCAGGGACTTGCCACCACTATACTCGATCTTCATAACATCGGCGCCGATTCCAAAGTCTGGATCGTTAGCTTCTCCGATAATCCCGGCCAGGAGCACCATATTTCCCTGGTGCGAGGCATTGAAGCTGAGAGGTGGCCCATTGATATCCTCCCTTACCCAATAGGGCTTTCCTCTAACATCACGGGCGAACTTCACTTGGTGCAGCTCCAATCCACTGCATGTGCTCACATACTTTCGCATCAATAGTCGACCAATTAGCGAGGACAGAAAGTCGTCGATGAAGTGGAACTTCATGAGGCGGACACGCTCTTCCGGTTGAATCAGGGCTACAGCTTGACTCAGTTGAGAAAGTGTGGGCTTCCAACTGGCCAGGTCAAAAGCCCAGCGGGTGCAGATGTGTTTGCTCATTTTATAACTATCTACTTGACTTTACAATCATTGTTTCTGGGCGTTTTCGCTTTGCAATGTTTTTGCCCATTCGCTGTTTGTATGGCAGTATGGCCACAAGTGGAAAGAGAATAAATACCCCAGCGATTACGCTTCATAAATATACTACAAAAATACTGAGCTGTGTTCCCGTTTTAAATTTCGATTCTCAAATCTTAAAGTTTGTGAACTTTATAAAAATTATATAAACTAAGTAAAAAACATGTAAATTATAAAAAGCCTAATTTATATTTCTAAAATAATCAAAAAACAAAAAACTTTCAAGACTCACAAAATTGTAAACTACATAAATATATTTCAATGTCGTTCTTACTAATTGATTTGCTACAAACTCAATAATAAATAACGAAATATTTCTTAGATTTAAGGCAGAATTTTATAAAAATAATTGCTAATAAAATAAATTAAAAGCAGCTGAACAATAAACAACAATTTATTTTTAATTATTAACGATAATATGACTCACCATTTAATCGAGCTTTGTCGGGTCCTCGTTCTGTAAGCGATGAAGTTGCTGTAAGAACAGCTCTTTCGAGGAGCGGTTGATTGCACTCATAATCGGAGAAGTAATCCGTAAAGGCGTCTGAAAAAATAAACAAAATCGATCTATAAATATCCGGGATTCCGTGACCCATAAACAATTATACATTGTTGGGAAAAAAGTGAACGCAAACTGTCACGGACGTAATTAAAATTGAGATACGAAGAATCTGTTTGGATGGCGGCCAATAATTTTAAGTACTTCACTCGGGCCATAATCGTTCCAGTGGCCTCTTTTTATGGACCCATAAATAAAGCCACATCAGTAAGAAAAACGTAAACAAGCTAAGTCCAGACTGAGACTGAAGGATAAATGTTTGGCAATATTTATTTACTTATGCCATTATTTTATAATTATACTTCAAAATAATTGATTCTTATAGAAATTCTAATGAATGTTGCTCCATAATGTATAATTATGTATGTAAGTATGTAAGTTAAATTTACTTAAAGAATTATTTAGGTTCTACTGTGAAAATCAGTGCAGATTCTTGTCTCATATTTGTACCATAATATTTGCTGGCGACGAGAGTCCTTTGGCCCCTAGGATCCGTGACAATACGGATGTGGGGGGCAGGTCGAGTCGGAAATCCAGACAATTGCCCCTGTCTGTTGCAACCCCCAAGAAATGTTTTATAATGGGTGCAGCAGGAGCTCCTAGGCAAACACACTGCCACTTTCCTCAAACACACTGGATGGCATGGCAAAACAACCCTTGCGAGGTCATTCGGAGTTCGTGAGCACTTTAAGCTGACTTTGAGCCTTGGAAGGAGTGGGAAAAATCAACCTGATAAGCCTGACAAGAAACAGAGCGTAACACGCACGACAATCTCTAGGTAAATAATCAATACTTTTCGAAGCAGCAAGTTTGAACTACTTTTCCGCCACATAGTTGCACAACGGTAATGGAAAAATAAATTGAACAGAAAATCTGTCTAATGTTCTCAATAAAACTATATGACGAGGTCTGGAAAGGCAATTTCCGCCCATCAGAAGAATCTCGAAGTGCGAATGATGCTATTTTCGGGGCAATAAGAACTGAAATAAATTATGGAAATCGACCAAAGACTGAGGATATATGTCGGCTGTCTGCTTTCGACGCTTCAAGGCGCGAAAGTGGCAAACTAATTGCGTGGCATTGTTTATTTTTAGTCATAAAAATGTTTGCATATGATCTTTGGTTTGTTTATTTTCCATGGAACGGGGAAAGTCAGGGGGAAAATACTTCAAGTCTGTTGACATATGGAAGCGATTTGATAAAAGCACGTGTTCCGGCAGCATCTAAATCAGCAGATGCTTTTTCCGTCGCATGCGCATTGAAAAAGCCGGATAAATAAGAAAAAAATGCTGAGATGCCGCCGGCAAACTTTGGAATTGTTCCCCTGAGAAGCTCCATAAAATTATCAAAAAAATTCTAATTCAAAAAAGAACGAGTAAAAAACGGGCGTTGTTAAGCGTAGGTTTTTGTTTTGCCACCGCTGTCCGTAAGCAACGTTTTGATCGCTCTCCGGCCCGCTCTTCCTCTCACGATCAGAAAGAGCGAGTTAAAAGCGAAGCACTGAGCAAAAGAAAATGCAAGAGCGAGTCTTCAGCTTTGGGGAACACGCCCAAAATGTTGGCTTACAAACAATCAACGTTTTATGTCACAGTTTTCTTACAAAATTTAACTTAAACCGTCTAAATTCTTGGGTGAATCAACTTAAAACACCGTTTTTACCTGCTTGTACCGGTTTTATGCCGTTATTGGCCAGCAATAAGAGGCATAACAATCCAAACTGAAGCGAAGAAAATGCTGTTTGCGCATAGCTCCTGGGCGGCCTCATCTTGGAGCCTTTTGATATAAACTTCCGCGAAACCGATTTATAAACACATTTATCTTATTTCCAAGAAACGTTTCACGAAATGCACTTTACAGATGGAAAAACCTCAGGGAAAAGCTGATGTTTTATAGCAACGCGTCAGGGCTGTACGAAATTCTTCTTTGCACTATCCGCTTTATTTTTTTTAACGGGCTCCAATATTTTGTTAATTTTTCAGAAAACCCTGTTGCACTTAGTCTCCAACGGATCACGCCCACTTCGAAAGAGTTTCGTTCGAATTAGGAAAATAATTAACGCGGATGACACACGAACACTCCACTCTGTCTCGCTGTCAGTGTGACCGTGGCGCAAACGTGTCAACTTACCATGGGACTCTCAGCTAGCCAAGTCACATAAAAAAAAAAATACTAGAACAGAAAACTATCGTTTGTTCTGATTTTTACTTTCGCCATTAATTTGCAAAAATTAATAAAGTTATTTTAACTTTAACAAATTTCGTTTATAAGAAAAATGCAATTACTTTCCGTATAAATTTGCGAAAATTAGTAAAACTTATTTTTTTTCATAACGAATTTTTTTTCATAACAAATAGACAATATCTGCTCTGATTTTTAGTTTCGCCATGAATTTGCAAAAATTAATAAAGGTATTTTAATTTTAACAAATTTCGTTTATAAGAAAAATACAACTACTTTCTGTATAAATTTGCGAAAATTAATAAAACTTATTTTTTTCATAACGAATTCCGTTTGGAACAAAAATACAATATCAGCAATTCTTCAGTACAGACTTTAAAAACAAAAGTTTAAGTCCACATTCAAAAAAGGCTCCCGTTGTCATTATTAAAAACAGTCATAGACCTCGAACCCATTAATAATATTAAGAAATCACTTGTTTCTGTTTACTGCAAGTTTCCATTTTGTGGCACACATTTTTGTATTATTTTCAGAATAGCCAAGCCGATAGTGGTATTAAACATGGATATACGGCAGCCTAATCGATAGTCGGTCACACTGTTTCTCCCTCTTTTCGCCAAAATTTTGTTGGCGTGTTGTCAAATTCTTTAGCATTTGATAGGCTTTTCGCTTCGATAGAACCGGACCAGATAAAACAGCGACAATGTACGGTGGAGACGAATACGCAAGCAATTCGGTAAGTGGCGGAACTCCGAAAGGGTCCAATTTTTTTTGGAGAAAATCCTGAGACACCGCCGACAACATAACCCAACTTTTGTACCCCTCGCACGAAAACTCATTGGGTTTTTTGATTTTCCAGGAGTACTACGATGACTACGCGCATACCGGGGATCCGCAGCTGGACATGGAGTACGAGAGGAACTACTACGCTGCCCGGATGCCGGACAACGTCAAGTACTTCCTGATCAACTTCTGCCAGGCGATCAAGGAGGGCAACTTGTACGACATCCAGAACATGTACGAGAACACCTTCCCGCAGATCAGCGACCACCACTTTGACAAGACCGCCTGGCCCGAGGAGCAGGAGGTAGCTGCCATCGTGGACAACGATAAGGTCTTCCTGATTCTGTACAAGGAGCTCTACTACCGCCACATCCATGCCCGCATTCCTGGCGGCCCCAAGTTGGACCAGAGGATCAACTCGTTCTTCAACTACTGCGACTTCTTCAACCTGATCATCTCGGCCCAGAACCCGGTGATGCTGGAACTGCCCGACATCTGGCTGTGGGAGTTGGTTGATGAGTTCGTTTATCAGTTCCAGAACTTTGCGCAGTATCGGTAAGTAAAACTATAAATATATCCTTCGAAATTTGGCTAACCAAACACCTTTTGCAGTGCCCGCCTTACGGACAAGTCCCAGGAAGAGATCCAGCAGCTGTGCATGAACCACAGCAACGTGTGGAGCATTCTCTGCATTCTGAACGTGCTGCACTCCCTGGTGGACATCTCGAACATCAAGAAGCAGCTGGAGGCCATCTCCCAGGGCGTCGATCCCCAGACCGTGGCCGGTGACTTCGGCAAGCTGTCGTTCTATAAGATGCTGGGCTACTTCTCTCTCGTTGGCTTGCTGCGCGTGCACTCGTTGCTGGGTGACTACTACCAGGCCATCAAGGTGCTGGAACCCATTGAGATTCACAAGAAGTCCGCATACTCGCACATCCCCGCCTGCCAGATTTCCACATCCTACTACGTCGGCTTCGCCTACATGATGATGCGCCGCTACGCCGATGCCATTCGCACATTCTCGGACATCCTGCTCTACATCCAGCGCACCAAGCAGCTGTACAGCACGCGTTCGTACCAGAACGACCAGATCAACAAGCAGGCTGAGCAGATGTACCACCTCCTGGCCATCTGCCTGGTTCTGCATCCTCAGTGCATCGACGAATCCATTCAGCAGGTGCTGCGGGAGAAGAACTACCACGACGCCATGTTCAAGATGCAGTGCGGCGATCTGGAGGTGTTCAAGTCCTTCTTTGTGTTCGCCTGCCCGCGATTCGTGAGCCCCTGCCCGCCTGCCGCCGATGCGCCCATGGAGGATTACGTAAAAGACCCCATGGAGCACCAGCTGCTGGTGTTCATGGATGAGGTGCGCCAGCAGAAGGATCTGCCCACCACGCGCTCGTATCTGAAGCTGTACACCACCCTGCCGCTGACCAAACTGGCTTCCTTTATCGATCCCAACGCCAGCGAGGATGACGTGTCCAAGCTGCTGATTCGTTTGCTTTGCTTCAAGCACAAAATGCGCAACCTGGTGTGGAGCAAGGGTCCCAGTGGCCTAGAGGGCACATTTAAGTCGGGCTCTGAGGTGAGTTTTAAAAAAAAATATTTCCGAAAAAGTTATCTAATCCTTGGTTAATATTTCAGCTGGACTTCTACATCGATGACGACATGATTCACATAGCGGACACCAAGGTATCTCATCGTTATGGCGACTTCTTTGTGCGTAAAATCCTCAAGTTCAACGATCTGAATCGCAAGCTGAAGAACATCAACATTTAAGCCATTTAAACCGACTCCTTGTGACCCTTAATGATATATTTAATATTCCAAACTGGACCGATTTGTTTTAAAATTAATAATAATAAAATCGCTTGCGATTATGCGCAAGTTTGGTCCACAAAAAGTTTTCTTTAATGGCTTTTGATTTCGATTTAAAAGTTTACTAAATTCCCGAAAATTTATTCATAAATTCAGTTACTTCTACAAGGAATTTGATAATTATTCCCCGATTTGTGGTTTTAACATTTGCTTTATTTTTAACAATACCGTTATTTTATAAAAATTGTTTGTATGACTATAAGGAAATTCAAAATTCTACACATACTGTTTTTGAGTTCGCCACAACTCCACTTTTGCGCAGCAGGTGCATTCGGCAACGCAACCAAGATTCGTTTTCGGTTATGGGGAATGTGCGTTCAATCATATTATAATAATAACATCTCATTTTGAATTTATCCTCTGTTTGCCGCCAAAACGAACAGAGGCAATCTTCTTTGGTAAATCAATCGTACTAAGCGCTTAGTGGGGCTAAATAATTGTGATCTGGGGGAAGAGTTGACGTGGAGTTGGGGCTACAAGCAGTTCCACACTTACACACAGTTTAAAATTCAACTTAGGATTACAGTACACTTTATACACGAAACAGCCTTCAGCTCTAGTTTCTGCTGCCTTTTGTGTGTGCTCTCTTTTTAGCTAACCGTTGGTTCACTTAGGACTAACATTAAAATCAAACAATTTACAATTACGGACTTGTTTGTGGGGGGCCAGTCGTTAATCGACGGACACCGTGCGCTGATTGACGTCGATCAAGTAGATGTCCTTGTGGTTCTGCAGCACAAAGTCGACGAAAGCGTTGATGGGGGCGATCTCCTCCAGGGAGGTGCTGGTGCTGCGCGACCACAGGAAATTGGGACCGAACACAATGGCCAGGTTGGAGGAGGTCATCTTGTTCAGATCCTCGCAGTCCATCACCCTGACCAGGAACTCGACAATGTACTTGAACAGTTCATAGTTTTCCTCGGGCAGTTTTTCGCGTATCAGTTGGGTGACATTCCTCGAACGCTCCTCCTTGGGCCACTCCAGGAATCGTGTCACATCGTCGTACAGTTCGAAGGTAAGCAGCGGCTCGGCGAGATCCCTCAGGAAACTCTTCAGCAGGCCGGCAATTACGTGCACATTTACGCTCTTCAGATCCACATCCTCGCCTCGGTTGACGCGCTCCTTGAGCGCCATGATCTCTGAGTGGTTTCCGGATCGCCGGAATATGCCCTCCGTATCGATCACTCCCGTGATGGACAGCGAGTCCACGCACTTGCGCACAATCGGCGGAATGGAGTTCAGGCAGGGACTATTCATCACGATGAACTTCAGAGGCACCCCAAATTGATGCGTCGTCGCCATTTTGTGCTGCTGCTGCCGGGATGCATTTATGCTGGTGCTGCTGCTAGGAGGCGGCGTCGATGGCTTCCGGCTGGGGTTCAACTTGTCGTCCAGGTCGCAGATGTTGTCCGGCAGCTTCAGCTTGTTCAAACCGAGCGCCTGGCGCAGCTCGTCCAGGCTGGAGATGTAGACTAGCTTCTTGCGGAACTTGTCGCTGATGAAGGGACTGAAGAAGTTCCAAATGACCCGAATGAACCACGTCGGATGCACCACATACAGCGTCTTCAGGTTCTTGCGGAAGTTACGATCCAGCTCCTTGTACGAGTTCCACAGGAACTGTGCGGATGGTTTGTTATCCTCCTTGAGGCCCTGGTGAAAGTACACCAAAATATAATCGTTCTCCACAAACGGTTCAATCTCTTTGATAATTTCACTGTTGAAGATATAAAATGCATTGGATAATATATGAAATTTTTAAATTATATTATTTAAAGTCTGTCTTACCGCACAAAACCTTCCAGCTGGGATTTTTCGGGAAAGCGAGACGCATAAATGCCGAAAATGTGACGACCTTGCTTGTCGGTTCCGAGGAAATCGCATTTGTTCCTGGGCGCCTGAAAGTTCTCGGACTGTTCCCTGAGTTGGTCCTCGAAATCGTCCTCTAGAGGATTTACATCTTCCTCGGGCTCTAGTTCTGGGTCTATGCAAATAAAGGAACATTATTCAAAGCTTAACAGAAGAGAAATTATCTACTTACCATCGGCCAGGACAAAATCGCCGACCATAACATCTTCTGTGGGAAAAATTAGACAACCAATTAGTTAGTATAATTATATCTGTTTTCTGAACAGTACAATATTTAATAGCAGTGCTTAGCTTTTTTATCTCTTTGTAAAACCCTAATTTACATAATTTCTGGGTCACTATGCGTATTATGTACTTACTTTCTAGGGGCGATGGGGCCAGCAGCTCGGTATCGTCAAACTCTAGCTTCGGCTCGAAGTCGTGCAGATCGGAGAGACTGGGCTGAGGCTCGTCCGAATTGTCGATGATCGGGTTGATGGCAGGACCTTGGGGTGCGAAAGGGAAGGCATTTATAAATCTCGTAGGTTTCCCTGGCGCGGACTGGTATTCCAAAAACGTAATCTTACAAGTAATGCTTTCAGTTAAGTATTTTGACGGCCTGAGGCAACAAGTTTAGTTCGGATTGAGTTTGAGTAAGTGAATAGACATGAATCAGAGAAATTTAATTTGATGAGTACGTTGGCATCTGATTGGATTATCAAGAGTCTTACGGTTTCGATAATATTGGCAGACGATTACTGAACAACAGAACGAACAGAACAGAGACGATTAGGGGTAACACTCTAAGCTAGGACTAGGGCTAGGGGTTAGGGCTAATAAGGCTAGGGCAAACACACGATCACACAAACCTCGTAACAAACATTGGCAACAAACACAGCTAGCGAAAAGTTGAATAAACAAATAGGATCCACAGCAAACCAAGCAAACACGTTGGATAGTTGTTAAAAATGCAAGGTATGTACGAGTATGTATGTATAATATATACAGAGACGGTGAGCTGCCCACATAGGCTGGGTTAAACAGTTTGAAAATGGGGTTAGTAGCGCAACTTGATACCAAAAACAAAGAGGTTGGATTAGTGGGCGGTTGGGTTGGTTGGGCAAGGCGGAGGGCGGGGGGCGGTTGACGGGGGACGAGGGCTGGGCACAAAATTAGTCGTAATTGCTGGCTATTACTGTTAGTTCTCAAACGAGGGCACTTCTCCCCTCAAAGAAACTACGATACGGTAATGAAAACAAAACAAAGCAGCGCAAAGAAACGACTCCCAAAACTTGAAACACAGATTGGAGGCATTAAAAAAAAAATGTGGGCTTAGTTTCTGTTTTATATTTTAGGCCAGTTTTTCTCAGCCTGATAGTCAACTGTAAAAACTTTTTTAAGCAGCTTTAAGCTTCAAATTGAATGTGTAAAGTTTATTTTGAAGTAACAGTATAAAAAATTAGTAAAAATCTAACTTTAGTTAAAAACCAATCACTAGTTTCTTTAGTTTTGGGAATCTTTTTTTCAACGCCCAAACAAGACAAATCGCTGGCTCAAAATGCTAAGCAGTTACAAAACCAAAGATCAAAACTAAGTATAGTCGAATCGAAAAGCATAACTTGGCCGATCGGCCGGCGGACTTACCTGGCAATCTCGAGGCGAATCGCGAATGGGCGTCCATTGCGGGCGGCTGCTATCGAGTGTCGACGGGTGTTCGAGACTTCAGGTGCTTGTCCGTTCGATGTGATTGGAATTCTCGCGTTGACGCAGGACGTGGCTCAGTCGTTGGGCTCGATTATTGGCATGTAGAATATATGTATATGTGCGGCTGAAATATGAGAATAAATTAGCCAAAAGCAGCAGTGCCAGTACTCTATCGATGACGTCATTAGCCAGCTAGTTTTCTTGGCATTTTGTTGTTGTTTGGGTTGTTATTTCTTTGTATTGGACATAGTACAGGTTATATGGCATTGCTGATTCACATTCATTCACTTCAATGGATTTGGCCAAAGTCTAAGGCGAAGTGGTAACTTGGTTACTTGGCCCTGAAAGACGCCCACATCCACGCCCATCTTGTCTTGTATACACACAGTGGGGACATTTAAAATAGCCACGCCAGCGGTTTCAAGACAAATGGATTGCTTTCTGAAAGATAGCGACACCAAATGGAACGACGGAGGATGCTTATCGCAATTTCAATACAAATACACAAACAGCAAAGTAACACTGAGTGGTACAATCTTAAAAAGGAATTGATATGGAGTGTTAATATTCAAAATAGTAGTATATTATGTTGTTTGCCTTTCTTTTTTATATTTATTTCGCTCTTATTTTTAATAAATAAAATTAACTAGTATAGCGTCTCTTTTAGGAGGATGCACTGCCCTGAAGGGTGAAAGAAAGTTTGCCAAATTTCATTGAAGATTATAAAACTTTGATTTTACTATGTGAACATCCTTTCAACCACCAATTTGGTAAGAGCATACAGCTCCTTTTTGCCACCACTGTAAACATGACTATGCTGATCCTTTCAGCCACCACTGTAAAAGGGAGTCGGCTCCTTTGTCCCGCCACTGTTCGCACATACACACACACAGGAGTAAAGGAAAACTTGCACAAGTTCCTTTTTGAAAATCACAAATGCCAACATTCACACACAACCGGAATAATTGCAAGTAAACTGCGCATTTTGCCTTGCCTCCTCTTAATGATATTTACTTTTTTGTGTACTACGCTTCGAACTTTTATCAGCGTCAAAAAAACATCGCAATTCACACAATGGTAATTGTTGGTTTTTACTTCGCTCTCGTTTTACATTTCTTTATGTGTACACATTGATTGTGAATCACAAGTTGCGAGGAAGTACCTTTTATCAGTAAGGAAAAAAAATCTTCGTTAATTTTACTGCCAGACGTTGTTTTTGTCGATGGATAAGAAAGTGATGGTAAACGTTTGGCGAACCCATTAGTGCTGCAAAAAAGCACAAAATCGACCAAACTTGGGAGGAGTCACGAAGCGATGAGCGTTCGGTGAATACTTTTCGTGTCACGATTTTGATTTTTTGTAATTAATTTGGTATAACAAACAAATGTGTCTGTAAAGATAATCATACTAGTCTATGGAAAATATTTTATTATTTTGATTTAATACAATTTATTCTCAAAATAATTGTAATATGATTTTTTACATTCCAAATACATCTAAATTAATTCACGCTGTCATTCCTACCGTTATCGATATACAATAACATACAAACGCTACCTCCTTAGTGTGACCGTTCGCTGTGCTGCTCGCCACTTTAACACGACCAGTTCCAAAATATCGTGAGATTTGCGAAAAACTACAATAAAATGGTCGGTTGGAGCCGTTTGCTGTCGCCGGCGGTGAAGTTCGCCAACTACCGTGCTGTCTTACAGGATCCCGCCTGCCGAAATGGTGAGAACTTTTTGCAGAACTCGCCGTAAACACACTCCACATTACGCAACCAAATATTCTGGATTTCTAGCCCTGCAGCAACAGCTGCGCAGGATGGGAGGCGATCATGGCCACCACCACATGACCATCAAGCCCTCCCGCTTCCAGTGGGACAAGTTCAAGGATCTGATGCACTTTTACGTAATGCTCGGCGTGATTCCAGTCACTGCTTTGATCCTGTACTCAAACATCTTCATCGGCCCGGCGAAGCTGTCGGAGATCCCCGAGGGTTACGAGCCCAAGCACTGGGAGTACGAGAAGGTATGAGGGCGTATACGTATAACGTACAGTTTTGAAGTAATAATACTATACTGTAGTAATACCCCAAAACTGCATATACTAACATCTTTAGGAACAGTTGATACCACAATTCATAATTTAATTCTTGTTTATATTACATAGCACCCCATCTCGCGCTTCATTTCCCGCTACATGTTGAACTCTGAGCAGCAGAACTATGAAAAATCCCTGCACTACCTCTTCGAGGAGAACGAAAAAGCCCAGATTCGGTAAGGCTATGATATATTGAAGAGCAAACCAGTTATTAACTGCTTCAAATATATTTTAGTCTTCTTGAGGATGAAGTTCGCCGCAAGATGTCCGAGCGCAACGACTACCAGGCCTACTACTACCGTCCTTCGGTGGCCAAGTACCACAGGGTCTCCAAAGAGGCTGCTGAAGAACTGGAAGCTCTGCGTGGAGACAACTAGTTTTGTAATATTCTTTAAATACAATTGTTAGGCTCCCGTTCTGGGGGAAATAAAGTGTGAAACGAATTCGCAATATCAGCTTATTCACATTTAATAATATACAAATTACTTAGTAGTCGAATAAATACTTTAAATTTAGCCAAGCCAAGTGCGTATATCGATTTAGCCCCACGCCTGATTTTTGCAGTAGTAGAGCACCAGTTTTCCATTGGTTCCGTGGCACTCGTAAAGGTTCTTTATTATCTGATCCGGAGCGGGGGCAAATGTCTGATTAACGTACAGGAACTGCAACATTAAGATTTAAAATGAGATAGGGAATCATTAGTATTTCTGGTCTACTTACAATTTGCTCATTGGCATCAAGTTTGAGGAACTTATGGATAAACTTCTGGATCCAGCTGACGGTTTTATTGGGATCCACGGTCCACGTTCGCTTTTTGATGATGGGTACATTTCCAGTGGCGTTCAGAAGGATACAAACTGATAACATAAAGCTTGTGATAATGCAGATCCAAAGATAGTGTTACAAAGATGGGCTTGATTCTCACTTTTTGAACCGTCCTTATCAGCGGGCGTGGAGGAGGAGGTAGTCAACGATGCTTGGGATTCTGGTGTATCTGCCATTTAAATGGAATGTAGCTCTATTCCTTAGTTTTAAATTGATAGATAGAAATTGCCAATTGTAAATAAAGAACCAAAGATGACACAACTATTGGGACAACATCGATAGAAGTCACGAGATTATTTGAATGAAAATGGAAACCATCAAATATATATATAAATTATCTTAAGTTAATTAAAAAGGATTAAGGATGTTTAAATTGTAATATTAAGGTAGTTTCGTGTTATGTATACTCTAAAGAAATACAAATTATTTGTAATATGTTAATCACTCCGTTACTTAAAAATAATTCTTTAAGATGTACCACCTCTAGCGATAACAGCCACTGTTATTTAACAGTGGGTCTATAACGTCAACACGTGTGGGGATTTATAAAACCGTCCGGGAAAATAAACAAAGTTATGAATAATAAACTATTCGAGGGCTCCGATGACGATGGAGAGGATCTACAGCTGTCCACCAACAAGGATTATGCAAAGACCTACAACATCCTGCGTAAAAAGGAACTGCTTCAGAAATGTAACTTACAACTCTTGATTCCGCGATCAATTTAATTTGATTTATTATCTTACTCAATACTTTTAGATAAAGATCGTGGCTTAGATGTGTCCGAATCTGAATTCGATAGCGACAGTTCTTCCTCCGAAGAGGACGAGGTGGACCCGAAATTTGACCAAGACTTTTTTAAGACGCTCTCGTCGCTGAAAAGCAAAGACCCGCGAATTTACGACAAGGACACGAGATTCTTTAATGAATCTTCTAGCGATGAAGAGGGGGAGGATAAGGAATCCCCAAAAAGAAGAAGAAAGCCAAGCCAGTCACCTTAAAGGACTACGAGAGAAAGGTGATCCTGGAGCACAATGGCAAATTTGAGAGTTCGGATGAGGAACAGCAAGAGAAGGAGCAGGAGGAATTCGAAAGGGCCCAGTCACCCACGGCCGTGGAGGAGGAGCGGCGTCTTAAGGCCGAATTCAGGAGTGTAATGAACCAGGAGGACGATGGCGAAGACGAGGAATTTGGCGGCATATTCAAAAAGCGCAGCAAAACCAAGGAGCAGACGGCGGCCGAGGAAGCGGACTTTGCCAAGTGGTTAGCAGGAAAGCAGGAGGAGATCCAGCCCACCGATAAGGAGCAGCTGGAACCCCTAAAACAGTACTGGACTAGCAGTAAGCTGACGCAGGGCGAGAGTTTCCTGAGGGACTACATCCTCAACAAAGGATATGCGAACACGGATGAATCCGCCATTCCCACTTATGATGAAATCGTGGGAGAAACTGCCCCACTTTCCGAGGACGAAAAGGAGCTCGAGAAGCAGGCGGAGTTCGAGCACAAGTACAATTTCAGGTTTGAAGAGCCCGATGCGGAGTTTATCAAACGCTATCCCCGTACAATCGAGCAGTCCATTCGTCGAACAGATGACAAGCGAAAAGAGAAGCGCAAGGAGCTAAAGGACCGCAAGGATCAGGAGAAGCAGCAAAAGATGAAGGAACTCGAGCTGATAAAGGAAATGAAACGCAAGGAAATCGAGGAGAAAATCCGGAAACTGAAAGCGGTTACTGGCAACGATGAACTCGGTTTCCGAGACGAGGAACTCGATGAGGATTTTGATCCAGCGGCGCATGATCGTCGAATGCAGGAGCTCTTCGACGACGATTACTACAAAGTGGATGAGGGCGAGGAGAAACCAGAATGCCCCTCGGATATTGATGAATTGGTTCTGGAAGATTGGGACAATTACGATCCCAAGCAGCACAAAAATACGGGTGATGAGGATTACGAAGGACACTGCGAGGACGATGACTTCAACATGGATTGCGACTATGATCCATCTACATCCAAGCAGCAACTCCAACAGGAGCTCATTGAAAACACGCGGGGACGAAAAGGTCGCAAGGGCAGGCGAAATCGCTTTATGGAAATGATTCAGGCGGAAAAGCCCGCATTCAATCCTGAGGACGAGAAGACCTACAGTGAGTACATCGACGAGTACTACCAAATGGACTGCGAGGACATCGTGGGAGATCAGCCATGTCGGTTCAAATATGTGGAAACTACACCGAATGATTTCGGGCTGACGATAGAAGAGGTAACTTCTGCCTAATCCGTTTTTAATAAATAAAAATTTTATTTATTTATTTCTTATTTGCAGATCTTGCTGGCCAAGAATAAGGAACTCAACCAATGGGCCAGTCTTAAGAAAGCTGTACAAAACAGGCCCGAACATATCGAGAAAAAGGAGCAACGTTTGTACAAGATGAAGGCAAAAAATGAAGACCTCAAGCGAAAGATATTCAAGAGTCTGTATGGCGATGGGTAAGTAATTTTAACATTTGTATTTTAGTAAGCAGATGGACTATAAAGTGATATTTTTGCAGATCTGACGATGAAGAGCAGCCAGCGGAAGCAGCGCCTGAAAGTAAACCAGCTGTTGAAACCCCAGCTGCAGCTGAAAGTGCACAAATTCCAACGGAGGGCTTATCGAAATCGAAGAGGAAACGGCTAAAGCGCAAGGCTGCTGCAGCATCTGCAGCCAGTTCATCACAGGTTTCCAAAGAGGAACCAAAAGAATCAACAGAAAACAAAAAGGCAGAGGAAACTAAGAACAATGAAGGTCCTCCTGCTAAGAAGGGCAAAGATGAAGCAAATCAACAAATGAAGAAGACCGAAACAACGAAACCCAACAACAACGCCGCAAATAATAACAAAAAGGAGCCTAAAAACGGGCAAAATGGATTGACTAAATCACAAAATCAAAATAGTAAAGCAAAGTCAAAGCCCAAAAACGTTTTTAAAAATACGGAAAATCCACCCACAAAGAACGAAAAGCCAAAAGGAAATAATCCTTTCAATAGGCCATCTGTAAACCCCAACGAAAAGCAGTTGCAACCACAAATAAACAAGAACCGAAGTGACAACAAAACAAATCCTAGAAATGCCACAGGTGCCAATCCTTTCAAGAAAGCGAATGAAAAACCAAGCGCACCCTTCCCAGCAAAGAAAACCAATAACTTTAAGGCGAAAAACAAGATGAACAAAACGCAAAATGGAATAACCGACGATCGACTGAAGGCCTACGGAATAAATCCCAGAAAGTTCCACAAACGGGAAAAATACGGGAAGAAGGATAAGTAAAAATCCAGGATAAATCTATGATTAATAGTAGAGTTACACTTTGTAATTACATTTTATGTACATATAATATTAAAAACCAGCACAGAACAAGTTAACACTGATTAGATCAGTTACTCTGCGGCAGCCACTTCATCATCGGTGGCCGCCTGGTCATCTTCCGTGCTCCGCATCCGATCCAGTTGGAGGCGCCGCTCCTGGATGCGGATGCACTTGGGACAAATCATATTCTTGCGCGTCAGGCAAACGCGGTGGAAGATGGAGTTGCACTGATCGCACTTGATGCAGCCGTCGTCGAAGGGGAAGATCACCTCGTTGTTGCTGCAAATCTCACAGATGTACGCTTGGGCCAGACACATGTGGCAGGACCGGATGTGCTCGTTGAAGGCCTTGAAGACCGCCTGCAGGAATTCGGTGAGTGCCCCGGACTCCACCTGCGTGAGATCCGTCAGGGAATAGAACTCATTCGACTGTGCCAGGTGACGTCTGCCGCCCAGTTGCTGATCCACCAGCTTCAGTTCGCTGGCGATCCTGCAGGCGGCCAGATAGTGCCGCATGTGCACCAGGTTCTGGCGCAGTTTCTTCACCGCACACAGCTTCTCCACGAAAACAAAGAGCTTCGGGTTGTCCTCCTCCAAGCGGATGAGGGGTTTGTTCAGGAACAAGCGAATCTCCTGGAGCGCCGTTCGCGACACTCTGCGAGGTGAAAAGTCCCAGTTGTGGATGATGCGAGCCGGTATAAAGTTGCTGTCGTTCCAGTGGCAACGAGGACAGTAGTACAAGCCACTGTAGTCGCATAGGCGTGGTTCAATCCAGGTGTTTTCTGCAGAAGATGATTTTCATTAGATGGAATCATGGATTTTATCTGCAAGGTTATAAACCTCTTATAAACTCACTCAAATTAAGGAGCGTTCCGCACTCGGCGCACTTGTAACCCTGGGCGGCCAGTCCAATTTCCGGAGAGATCTCCGAGATGGGATACTGCCTCTCGGAGACGAGGACATGGGCGCATACCCTCTTGACCCCATCGATGCACTTCTGGTGGACGAGGAACCCGCAGTCGCTGCACACATAGGACGACTGCACCACGCTCCAGATGATGGCGGTGCAGTGGTCACAGTAGTTCCGCTTGGCGGCCGCCTGCAGGCGACTGCGCTTGCCGTGATGCGGATGGTGGGGCACAAAGTGATGACCGACCACGGCGCGGATGGCGTTCATGACGACCATGTCGGAGGACAGGGACTGCTGCTCCTGGGCCTCCTCCAGTTCCTGCAGGGAGTAGCGTAGGTCCACCAGGTGACGAACCAGCCAGCGCCGCTCGTCACTTAGCTCCTCGCTCAGCAGGACGAGATCCCTGCAGTGGGCAATGGCTGCCTGGAGGTCCTGGATGTTCGCATCGCTGGTGAAGATCAGGCGCCACTGCTCGCGCACCAGGGAGGCGGGAATGGGCAGGGCGCGGTACTCGCTCATCGGGCCACTTTCCTCGGAGCCCGTGCCCTCGGAAACGGATCCTGTGGAGCCACCGAAGCCAACTGTTGATCCCAGAGAGGATGAGGCGTGCAACAGGTTGCTGGCACTCTCGTTGATCAGCTGAGCCACCGTGCCCGGAATGCTGGTAAGACTCTCGCGCCAGGAGCTCATTTTCAACGGAAAAACAAAAGTCGCAGAAATGAAAACAGATAAACAATGACGATGGGCGTGGATAGGCGAGGGGAGTGGCGGGGCAACAGCTGATTGGCTAGGGTGACCGTACTCAGATTTTACTATTGCAGGTTTGCGTATATGCTAATCTGTTTTGGGAAAAGGCCTTCTAAAATTTACCCAAAAAGGTGCTTGTTAATGAATAATAAAAATTACCGTATAAAGTTTAAAACTTGAACCGTAAATAAAACACCTTTAAATTGTATTTCATTATTAAATGTATTCTTAATTCTAATTCGCTTTTAGGTTCGACTAATAAGCGGGTGGCAAGTTAGTTTTTAGCTCCACCTATTGGCATCTTGTAGGAACACTGGGAACACTTTCGCCAAGTCGCCACACATAGATGGCTATATATGGGAAATTCTTTAAAAACAACTCTTATACTTTCTCAGCCCATAGGAACTTCACTTACGCCCACTTTAAACCTTCGTAACTTTTAGCGCCTCCTTTCGGTCTTTTGTTTTTAAGTTTTCCTCTGTTGGATATTTTGTTGGTTTTGTCCCAGTACCCCAACCCGTTATTAGAGCCACCTTTTATCGTTTTTAGTCGTTCATGTCTTCGCTATTTTAAAAAAATTTATTTTTAAAGTTTTAAGGCATTAATAAAATAAAGTATACGCCATGTTGTATATGTAACTGAGGATTGAGAGTAAATATAATCCTAACAAGAAAAAATGTGTGCTTCTTTGTCAGAGACAAATTTTAATTCAAACCCCAATCTGTTAGAAATACTAAAACAAATTTTTAATGGTTTCCATCTTTAAATGGTTTTAAACTAACGAAACAGCATACTCATTTGTGGTAAATTAATTCGAAATGCAAATCATCACTTCACTTAATTAGGGCAAATGAATAGTATTATCCCAATCGATGCGATTCAAGTTGAATGCTAATCAGTCTAGAACAGCAGCATTCAAAATTTTTATCCTATACCCATTTTTATATGTGATCTATAAAGTGTCTGAAAATAATAAAATTGGCAATCAAAATTGACAAGCAGGTTTAGCAAAAGCCGAACAAAATTGGGGAAATTTTATGGTCGATTATCTGTTTAGAATACATTTAGTTGGCAATAACTTTGGACTCGTAAAAACTATATTGGCTTTAAAAGATGACTATTCAACGTCATTTAATTTGGTCTATCAGGATTTGAAACGGAAACATCGCGAAATTAGAATGCAATCAGATTGATATCTATTTGTTGAAATGCAAATAAGTTTTGACTCAAGATAATGATTAAAATCATATCGAGTCAAGGCAACTCAGGTCGTTATTTATGGAAATTAGACATGTTCTGCGTTCGAGTATGGAATTTCTGGGCCATTTATTTTAGAACTTTGGCTGGAGATCGATAAACGGTGTTAATCGCGAATCAAAAGGCCCGAAAAAGCTTGAATACCAGGTTTTGCCGGTGTAATAAAATCCCCGAAAGTGTCGAGATCGGAGGCTTAGATTAAGGGTTTTAAGATGCGCGATGAGTTTGCCTGACTAATTGAAAAATCAAAGCGAATAATACTGTATGCAATCTCTATATTGATTTTGTCTTACTCAGAGATGTGGTAAATGTTTATTTGTTTCAGCTTACGTTTTTAGCGCTTTATGCAAATCACAAGCTACGCTGTTGAACAAGTTTGCGGCCGCTTTCAGTATTACTTTGTTTTTTGTGTTTCGGTTGTTTTGTTCAGCGATTTTTCACGTTTTTTGTTTGGTCCAAATTACCAAGTGGCATTTGTGTTTCTTTTCGGCTTTGCCATATTCAACAGGTGGGCATTTTATAGAGCCACCAAAAAAAGAGTACGAGCATTTGAAAAAAAAATCTATGCAAATTCCAAGACTTTGTCCGGCTCACGGTGCGTATACGCGACCGGCTAAAATGGTTCATGGGCGTGAAGGACCAGTCGACGCCGATGCACGGCCAGTTGGCCATTAAACAGATTACATGTTTGGCCACTGATTCACTGCCACTAAGAGCCGCTTAAACCCGGCGACAACAACAAACTGCGGCGATAACAACTGCAATGAGTGCTACCTGCACAAAGAAAAATTATGAGCACTTTGATTTTATAGAACAAAAAATATTCCAATTTATGACGCAATTAAAATGTTTATAGTTTACAACACTTTGAAATTTTAATAGGCAGTATTGCAACGCGTTGGGGCTCTCAGAGCTTTCATATAGTTTTATATTCACTATAGTTTTATGTCTGACTTTTATTGAGAACTTATTCATTTCCAGTACTTTAAATAGTAGTCTACATTTTTTTTTGTAAATTATTCATCAATAAATTTTTAAGTTAAAATCATCCTGATCATCCTGATAATCAGAAGTGAAATACTTAACAAGCGCAATAAGTTTAAAGTTAATTTTAGAAAAATGTTTGTACTTTCAACAAGTTCAGGTTAGATATTAATAAATAATCCTAACCCTGCCATCAACCTACGTATCTTTTATTTTTTATAACGCATTATTTATCGATTACAACTTTCACTTATAGTTTCTCCCAGTGTTTTAGGCGGAGGCTGGCTGCAGAGCCGGAAAAAAATGGCCAGACAAACACATCGCCGGCCAAATGAATGCACAGGCATGCCGGGCAAAGGGAGCTGCGGATGGGGAATGCGAAATGGGAGATGCAGCTTGGGGAAGGCAGGGGATGGGAGCTTCGACGAAGGCAGTTCAAGTGCACATGGGCAACATGAGCTGCGATGCTGCTTGAATAAACAATTGGCGGGCTTTGGGCAGCCGGCGTGCAAACAACGCGACTCTTGCGGCAGCAACGGTTTGTGGGAGTGGCGATAGGAGAGGGGGGAGGGGTATGGTGGAGGGAGATAGTAGATGGAACCGCAGGAGACAACACGTTGCAAGTTCGATAAATGGCCCGGCTCTTTAAAATAAAGTTTGCTTGCAATGGCTTTCTGATAAGGCCGACAAAATTACGCATACGCCGCATGTGACGCTGCTACCGCGCAGTCGGCGTTGCAGTCGACTCTTTATTGCTCTCTTCTTCTCTGCCGACGCTCTGTTTTGTCCTCTCTCTTTCCCTCTCTTTTGGAGCTTCCCTCCTTTTTGTTCCCAACAACTTGTATGAATGTCTTTACAGTTTTTCCGGCTTTTTGGGGGAAGCCTTTAGAGACTTTTGCCATTCGTATCAACTGCTTTTCAAATTATTTATAGAATTTGAAATGAGGCGCCAGTGCGTAGTTGTTGCTAGAGAATTATGCTTAGTTTTATTACGTATAAATAATTAAGGCGGCAAACTTGCCACGGCCCACATGTGGGACCACCGGCACATGTTTTTGTCTATCGACTGCTTCTTCTCCTCACAATTTTCCGGCATTTCCACACTCGTGGCCTCAACCCTTTGCGCGCTGGAAAAGCTTATAAAGCCGCCTGGGAACTAATTTCTGGTGCTGTCTCCCCGCCTTTTCCACAAAAGTTAAACGAAAGTGTTGCCCGTTGGGTTCGTCTCCAGTTGGTCCTATTTATAGCCAAGTGGTTGCAGTGAAGGCGAATTGTGGGAAAAGCCGGGAAATGCAGAAGCCAAGCCACCTGCAGACTTGGCCCGCCATGCGGCGGAAAATTGCGCTGCGCTCTGCGAAATTGCGTTTTGATTTGACTCGGACGAGACCAGAAAACACCGCAGACCAAATTAAAAATGATATAGTAGACTGAAGATGGTAGATCCCAGTTAGTTAAATAAACAAATATATTGGAACTAGCATGTTATATACTTTTCACTAATAAATACAGGAAGCAATAAATCAATATAGGGTATAAACAAATCTACCAAATTGTAAATTTTGTTTACCTTTAATGCGTCAGCCGCTTGTAATTTATTTGAATTTGCCTTCTGCCAAACTTTAATGAGCCGACTTGTAAGCCTTGATTAATAAAAACTTGATTATGTTTGGACAAATGCTTTTGCTGTTTTTATAGGCTTAAGAAATCTAACCCACATAATTACCATACTTGCTAAGCAAATTGTGGGCTTGATTAGATTAAAGATTTCTAATAAATGATATACTTAAGATTAGATAAGCAGCATAAAATCTTTTTAAATGGTTTTAAGATCATGTGCTTATCTAATTAATACCAAACAAAACAAAGTGCATTTCATAATGTTAGCGAGGAATTCATTTAACCAACGCTTGCATACAAATTGTTTAGTTAAATGTTTACAAATAATTACTTAACAACTAGTACTTTAAATTATATATTGGGGATTGAAATTGTTAACATATCCTCTTACTTTTCTGACTATAGTTTCAGAATAGTAAACTTTTCCGGATTAAAAGTCAATCAGATCAATTTAATTTGCTTACCCAAAATACAAACAACAGAAAGCCCAGATTGTTGTTTTCTTAGTTTTCGTTTCATTTAGAGCCTGTCTATCTCTCTTTCTCCGCATTTAAAAGTTATCTAGTGTTTCGAATTCTTTTAAACAATGCTTTTAATTGCATTTCGAATTTTGCGCTCCTACTATATCAGCAGTCAAAGTATCAGCAAAAACGTTTTTCACAAGAGCCGGGAAAAAAAAGCGGTAGCATTTTAGCTTTTACATCTCTCGAATTCGTCGACGGCGCTGCCGGCGTCGCTGCCCTCTGCTTTTGCTGCCGCCGACGCAAAATTTCCTACTCGCAATAAGTTTCGTTTTCAGTCTCAGTCTCAGTTTGACCGCTGAACCGAGAGCATCACGGAGCACCCACACGCGAATTCAGTGCCGGTGGCTTCAACGCGTGCTTTCCCGGCGATTCGAAAATCGTAAAACTCGGCTTTCCGTGTGTAAGTGCTGTGTTTTTCTCCGCCTAGATCGGTACACACAAAAAAAAAACAAAATATTTGAAATCCAAATTGTAGTTTAAAAAATGAATTTGCTTAAAGCTTCAACGCGAAAAACATAAATTTTGTATAGTAAATTTGATTTTGCGATAGAGAACCATGTTTTTATTTAAAAGCCCAAAAGTGTTTTAGAAACGTAAACGAAAATATAAACAAAAAAGCTTTTAAAATTAAATAAAAACCACAAGCTAGAAAGTGTATATATAATAATAAATAAAAGAGTATATATTTAATACTTTGGTACATATAAATTTTGTGGACAGAAATATCTCTGAGTAATTAAAATGCATTGTGTTCTTAATTATTATTTATTTTAAACAATCATATCTTTGTTTTGAAAAATCCGTGTTTAATCTTCAGTGTATTTTTGCGTGTCGAGCTTTGTAATAGCCAATTGCCGATCGGTCTACTTTGTGTTCAGAAAAATCAGAAATCCTTTGGATTGCCTTTGTGGTTCCTGCTTTGTCCCACTGCCGGACAATGACTGGCCAATGTCAATGCCATTTAAAATGAGCCATCATTGTCTACCCCCTTCGCCGATTGCATGGACCCCCTGTCAACTACGCCCCGTTCTCTAAATCAACCCCCTTTTCGCCGTTTCGTTTTGTGTAGTGTAGTGAATCAGAAGAAGAACGGAATACCCGAGAGTACAAAGGAAACGGGCCTAAAAGAAAAGTGTCCGAGGGCATTGTGAAAAGTGTCCTGTTTGCCGGAAACTGTCGCCCGAAACTATGCAGCAGTAGAGAGGCCCACTTCCGCCAGGGAATACGTGGAAACATTCATTGTCCTTTAACTGGAGGCTGAGGTGAGTCCAAAACTATTTCAAGCGATTACCTTTGATGGTTGATTATTCCGTCACGTAAATGGGTAAACGGCCAAAAATTCCATATTGCCCACTAAGACCACTTGAAGTCGGACATTCGCAAATGATATTTGCTAGGAGGAAATGCATTTCAGTTTGTGGGTATCTTTGTGCCACCCAGCTGATAATTGAGTAGAGCGTCGCTTTCATTTGCTTATTAAATAACTTTTAGTTATTTCAGTTGATTTCTCTATTTCTGCTCATATCATTGCCCAGTCATTGCAAACAGTAAACAGCAAACAAAATACTCGACAAACAAATAAGGCAAAAACAACGGCAATGAACTGAAAATTAACTATGCATATTTGCGCAGCTCATTAATAAATATAACTTTAAGTCAATACAAAGAGATGAGGCAAATTCGGCGTTTGGTTGCCCTTCACGGATTTCTTGGCCAGATGTTGCCGCAAATATTTGCAAAATGTCTGTAATCTTGGTAATATGCTTCTTCAATATGTTTACATATTTAATTTACGTTTAATGTGACTCATAAGGAAAACTTAATAAACTTTGCTTAACTATTTATGTGCTGGTAACATAAGCTATCTTGTATTGAATTAAAATTAAATTTGTTATCAAAATAATACAGAAATTTATATTTCTCAGCATGATTTCCATTTAATATCCAGAGTATAAAAATAAATACTTAATAACTAAGAAATCTTTTGTAGACCCAATTTGCCATCTTCCAAATTTGTCTTGCCAGTTTTGTCTTCGTTTTTTTCCCTCAATATTTTGCCGGCATTAAGAGACGTTAATGATCTCCCAACGGCATTATGTTGATTGAACGATCTTTGGCTCAGCAGCGGAAATTGAAGCTGTCGCCAGGGCTAGGCAATATGTCAACTTACCGCCTGCGATTTTCCGATTTATGGGGGCACAGCTTTATATACTCGCTTGTGTATTTTAAACGCGATAATTGCATATTGCAATCATGTCGAAATAAACTTGTAATTAATGCATATAAATCTTGAGTGAGTGCTGTCGTGATTCTTTGAAACTATAATTATTTCTTGGGTGGCTTCTTTGACAGTTTGATTTTCTGGTGAGTTATTTTGCAATGCGTGGAATGACTGGGAATTGCGTTAATTAAAAGCTAAGAAATGTGAACAATTGGTTGAAGGATTGATTCATCATTTTTCAAATGGTCTTTTATAAGAGCATTTAAAAGGCCTTTTTGAGTGTGGATATTGTTGTTCTTTGAAGCAGCGTTTTTCTTGTGAATTATTTAGCGAATCGTGATATGCATAGAAAATGCCTTATTTTAATAAATATTCTTTAAGTAGGCGGCTGAATCATTGATCTTACTGGAAATTCTTGTTTTTAGAAACTCCCCAACGGTAAATATCTTATTGTTATCTTCATGCGGGCTGTCCCAAGTTGTCTTTATTAGATGACAAATGCCTCGTTATTCCGCCTTCCCCATAAATTGGCAGGACAAAAAGTTTTGAGGACAAACATTTTCGGTACACATTTGTGAACATTCGTGGGCCTGACATGGCCGACACTGTTGAAAGTTCCCCCCTTTTGTTGCCGCACTGTGACTCTAATTCACGGCAACAGCAACCGGCAGCGACAACCGGCTGAAAAACAAATGTACAAATGTACTTTGATGTAATACACATAAACATTTGCACGAGGCGGATAACTGCAAAAGGGAATGCCACCAATATTAGTTGCAAGAGCTGAAAAGGCGGGTGAAATGGCGAACAAAAAAAAAATAAAAAAATATGTGGCAAAAGGGGGACTTTGTCATAGGCACAGCCATAAAACCAGAACCACAACAATGTAGGCCAATTTAAGAGTCCGTCCCGAAAACAAGTATAAATCTTCATGAATCAGCAGTGAAAATGCATGAGTTCTCAGTGAAAAAACCAGTAACTGGAAATATGTACAAATTAATTAAAATTGTCTACAAATTTACATGTGACCCCCACACGCCCCCGATGTCGTAATTTTGCCAATGACTCAGGCCGAAGTGAGTAAAAAATCACCGCCACAGATAACTGGGAGAACCTATGTCTCAATTAGGTCATTTGTGAATGGTTTGCGCGAGTCCGATTCGCGCACTTGCGAAATATTTAAATTAGAAACATGCCCGGTATCCGCCACTTGTTGGTTGATAAATGCCGCGCACTCGCATCTCATAATAATATTGTTAAATGGAACCAGGCAGTTGGCGCTGAAAGATCGAGAGGGCTCCTCAGCAGCCAGCTGTCTGCAAGTTAATTCTACAGAGCGAGAAAAAGTTAAGGGGGGAAAGGGTATTGAAAATATAATGGAACTTAGGCCAATTACTCTTGAAATACTTAATACTAAATCCAATACTTTTTTTTTTTGAGTTTGGGGAAGTCTGCATCTATAAAATATTTTTGAAATATTTTTAAAAGTTGTAATACTTTTTAATAAAGGAATGTCCAAAATGAACAGAAAGGAATTGGGTTTACCTAAAAGCAAGGCATTTTATGGAGATATTTTTTTATAGATTTTAAAAAGCAGAAAAAAATTAATAATTATTTATTAAAAAACAGGTAGAAAAAGTTGCATTTTTTCTCGGTATATTACCAAAGTAAACTACTAAATCAGGTAGCCAAGCAGCCGGGCAAAACAGCTCCAAAGGTAACAAAATTAACAAAATATATGCGGCAAAATAAATAGCCAGAAGACGAACAGGTTTGGGGCATTAACGCGGCCTTACACTCAGATTGACTTTCAGAGATGCCGAGATGCTGAGATGCAGATGCCGAGATGCAGATACATTTGCAGTTGCATCCCACAGATTCGTGTTCGGGCCAAGTGAAAATAGCTGTCCGTGTCCGTGTTTACATAAATATTAGCTCGCAAGTGTTGCGCATAATTGTTGTGAAAGATTGGCATGAATTATTTGCGGTGGGCGTGGCATACGGGCTTCGGATTAGCTTAATCAGCATTTTGCATTTGAGGCCGCATTCCCACGATCCCAAGCCGCAGTATTGAATTTTGATAAGGGCGGCATTTCGGTTTTAAATATATATTTTTTCGTACTTTCCCAGAATATTGTCTCCTGCAGTTTCAGTGAATCATAAGGTCGTTTTTTTGTGCTGACCTTGTCGTTATATATTTATCGTTGCAAGCATTCTGTTTTTTTGGAACTTGTTGTCATTGTTTTGCGGACCCAGGACAATGGCCATTGTCCCTGGTTGTTTATGCATTTAAGTTCAAAGTAAAACAAAGAGGTGCATTGCCTTTCGCTTTTAATCATAATTCCCATCGATTACACACGTTTTGTAATTCCGTTTTCATCACCTACGAGAACCCATTAAAGACACCCCGTAATAACAATGCTTTTCATTCCCGCGCCTTTTAATTGCCCTTGTCCGATTGCAATCTGTAGCTAAATAATATCATTTAATTTATGCAAATCGCCGAGCGCCGTCATTTCAGCTTGGCGCCTCTGAATCAGTATCTCGATCGATTCGCCGATTTGCCGGCTTGTGTTAACAATAATTGGCGGCAGCCGCCTTTTAAGCGCGTGCGCAACGCAACCCGTTTAATCTAAATTTGCTCGACGACTGTGGGCTGGAATACATTTATTTATTTCGGCCGCTATCTGGCCGATCGAAAGACAATTAGCCAAATAAGTCGACGTGGAGCAGGGAGCCGTGCCAGGTCTTAATTAATTGGTATGCATTGTGCGACTTGATGCGGTGCCAAGTTGGCAGTGATTATTTGCCTCGATTGGCGCGACTAAGGTGTTATGCAAAAGCTGCAGCTCAATTCGAATGCAATTAAAAGATATAAAAAAATATATACATTTTTGGGAAATAAAATGAGTCAGCGGAATGTATAAAAAACAAAAACTAAAAGCTAAAAGAGTTTTAAATAAGTAAATCAAGTAAGATAAATAGATGTTTATGGTTAAAAGTATTCAAAGTATATAAACAAAAGAAAAATAAACAGATTTTTTTTACATAGAAATTAATTCTTTAACATTCCTTGTTCGGTAATAAATTTGCATATTTTTATTTCTGTGCACCTATTCATTAATCTCGAGCTTGCTTTTTTATCAGATCATCTGGAGTTGGAGTCTGGTTTCCATCGGATTGCGGTTGTCCTCTAGCCGCAGATCTTTTTTTCCAACTTCTCGTTCGCCAATTAATGCAAACTTTGGAAACTCAAATTCATGCATACTCATTGACTAGACATCAATTTGACGTAATGGGAATTACTTTACATATTACGACTAAATTTGCCGGTGGATACAGTTTATGCCAACATCGACCTGAAGTTTGAGTGCAATTACTGAGCATATATAAATTCTCGATCAGCTCCGACTAGTGGAAACTAGTTCTACACCTAATGATGTTAGCTCTCAGACGCGATTACAAATTTGAATTTCTAATAAATTTAAGTGAAATATAAACAAACATAAACTACTGCGATAAATGGTATTTCCATGCTCCACGTGCCGTAGGAAAGTTTTTGATAACGAAAGCAATAAGAAATATGAAATATTGCCATTTTTTTTAGCCAATCTATGAATGACACTTGGTTAGAGCTTTCGCCAAAATGTCGTCACGATTTCTATATAAGCGAACATCTCAATTTAGATATCGTCAATGTGTTTCTATAGAAGGTAAACCTGAAGATCGCTTCTTTTATCGCATCTTTTGTGGAATCCATTTGCTATTGATTGGCTTGGCAGGTCATTAATGTTATTCTCAGCATTTCAAGGCGTTATTAAACTCGTAAATAAAGTGCATTAAGATGCGTAAGCAGATTAAGCAGATTGCGTAATCCGCTGATGTGTTCGATGTATCTGTAATCCAAGATTGTGGACTCTTTGACATGCAGATTGATATGTTCAATTAGATCGAGGGGTCTATTTCTTGATTTCGCTGTTTCCAAGTTCTCCAAAGTTATTTTTAAAACGCAGATGGCTGCAAATAGTTCGGCGATGGGAACTCATTCCCTGAACCTGTTCGTCGCGTGCTCCTCATAAATTCACATTTAATGTGAATGCTTACAAAATATTGTGTACACTGGCGAATTCAAAAGGGGAAGACGTCTCTTTGATGGTCCAGCTGTCGAATAAATTGCCGACTAGCTGTGAAAACATCAGATTACACTTTGAAATCATTTGTGAGCGGTGCAGAAAATTCTAGCTACCTAGTCATAGTATATATATTATATATACTGCTTATTGTTATTTTATTTTTACGTATTGCCAGCGACAATGAGCTAAATACGCGAGACGTGTGAGCATTTTAATATATTTATTTATTACTCCATTTCATTATCTGTGGCAGGGACAAGACGACGGCGGTGGAATGGGGGTCACTTAGTCGGCTTTGTGGAGCCACCAGCCACCACGGAACTCGTTTCAATTAGTCGGCGGAGGTGGAGAAGGCCTTTGACTAATGGCCACGTATGCGTAATGCGCCTTTAGCCGGGCGAGGATGTGACTTATCGACATCTATCGTGTGTCCTGGGCTTCCGTTTCCTGCCTTTGGCAGTCAAGTGCCACTCGACAACTCGCTACTTAACCTTTCAAGGAGTGCGGAGTGTGTTGCGCCCACCCACTCACATTGATTATTAACACAAGTCCAGGACTCTTTATTGCCCTCCATCCGCCGCCATTTGGTGTGCGTGTCCTGGCGAAGGAGATGCTGCCCCGGGCAGCCGCATCCCTTCCAAATGGATATTAGATTTCGTTTTCGGCCAGAACACACCGAGTCCGGTTAATAGATTTTTTGTGTTTATCTGGCGACAGGGTCCCACTCACTCATTGATTGCCAATCAACTCCAGTCAAATGGATTTAGTTCGCCTTTAATGCGAGGCTTTAACTCGCATTTCTCACTTCTGTACTTCTGTTGCCGGGCTGATAACGTTAGTCGCCTTTGGGCCATAAATACGCTTTCCAGCCTGCGGCAAGTTCATATCAGTGGCCGCATTACGCATACGCCACCGAATCCTAGACCACATACTAGCATGATGAATGTTTTTCCCACTCTTTTGCATACTGGTATTTCTCCACTCCATTGTTTTTGCGGGAAAAAGAGACATACGTCGGAAATACTTTTCCCGTTAACATTTAAATTTAATGCGAAAAGAAGCAATAACAACAGAGTGAAGCCAATTTGGAAATAAACTGAAATGTTTATAGGTCTTTTATGGGCCTTGCAGTTGGCCCTACATCTGTTGTCTGTTTGTCGCAAGGTCAGCGTAGACAAATAATTCCATCATAACAATTGGACCCACTGACGGACATTTAATTGTCTCCCTGACAGCTGTCGTCTGGCGAAGTGCGAACATTAAGTCTATTTTAAAAAAGCGGAAAACATTTCGAATATTCTTTATATGACATTAAAATTTAAAAAAAAATTATAGAGTATCATTCAGCCAGATAATTCGTGGGAGTAGCAAATAAATTATTTGGCTATATTCATCGGCGGCGACTGGTCGCCAGAATTTAGTGAACTTTTGCTCCATTTCGAGTTACACTTTTGCTTTGCGTGGCTGGCCAACTGCCAGCTAAATGGAGACACCAAAGGAAAGGAGCAGGCACCTCTCTTCTTTTCGATTCCCGATTCCAGACTGCGTGAAACGAAGGGGCCACCCGGCCAACCTTGAATCCCGTGTGGCAGGCGGACAGGAGTTCAACTACCTATTTCGGGTTCTTGCGTTGCCAGGGATCGTTGATCAATTCGGGTTCTTTTTTCGAGTGGCCAAAAGAAATGTCCGAAGAAAACAAACACACATATCGCATGCGAGATAAGCAAGGAAAGGAGCTATAAATAAATGCAAAGCATTATAATGACAGCAATAACGAACACGCTGATGCCTCGGCACACCCCATTCATCAACTTCGATGGGACACGCACGCCACGCCGCAGCCTCGCAATCTGGAGATCTCCCGATGGAGATTCCCATTCCGATCCACAAACCATTCCCCATTCCCGAATCCCCAGCGTTATGATGCACATTTCATTGAACTTTTTCGCTTTGCGCTGTCTGCGCCTTCGCTTTTTGGGATTGCGACAACATGTTGCACATGGCGGGGCATTCCAGCTAAGTGCAATATGAGTAGCACTCGTCGCTTAGAGATTATTTAAATCGCTGGCCGGCAGCTGTTGCACACTAGAAAAAATATACAAACTATCGTTAATTAACTACAATATAACTTTAAAAATGTATTTGCAAAATATTAAATAGTTTGTATGAACAAAAATAATCTTAATTGCAATTGTAATTGCCTTCATTCCTATACAAACAATTAAAGGGTAATAATTTCCAAAATATTAAATTTATTTAATAAGTATTTAATAAGAGGTTTTCAAAAAATGAAGACAGCTTTTCTGTTTAAGAATATCATTAAATTTAATTTCACAGTACTTAAATAAAAGCCTTTTTAATATATAATATTTCCCTACATAAATTGTATATACTCAATGATGAATACTGCAAATAGTTTTTATAGTGTAATACATACTTGTACAGTTGCTTTAATAAGTCATACATTTTTTTTCCAACTGTATATAAAAAAGGAAAGTACTTTGTTGAGGGAGAAGCTGTGTGGCAAGTGGCACATTAGCTGTCTTAGCCTCTGTTCTTGGGCCCCCGAGGCATGTGGGCAATTAGTAGGACTGCAACTTAGCCACGTTCCTGGGGGATCGGGGTCACCAAGTAAATGGGAACCGAAATCGGGATCGGTGGATATTTATACTTTATGTTATGCTATTTTTTTTTTTTGTGGCGGCTTTTGTCTGGCGATTCGGTTTTTATGTGGCTAGTCGCCAGCATCATTATCAAGGGAATTAACCCAAATGCTAAACACAGGAATTATGCCTTTTTGTGAATTCAGAACGAGACGTAAATGCGTGGACTGGTAATATTTATACTACCAATAAATACACAAAATTGCATTCATCTTGGAAAAAATTCCTGAGCGGAAAATCTTTTTATTTATTTGCCATTCCGGAGGCAATATTAATCGTTCGTCTGGGAATAACCCTTAAATCCTCAAATATTATTATTTCGCATGGTTTGCCATCTATGCTGTCAGTCAGTCAAATTATTTATTTTTGCGAAATTTTCTCTTGATGTTTCAATAACCCCAACCCAAAAAATACACAAAGAAATTTGAGAAATTACCAAGAAAACACTTTTCTCTCATAAACAAAGGAATATAAGGTATTGCACCTGTTAATAAAATTTATGTTCGTTTTTATTTTTTCTTTTCTTTATTACGTTTAAATAACTTGAGTCTTGGGAATTGTCTACTTTTGTTACCATTCAAATGTAATTGGAACTCTACAATGTGTAACCTAATCAACAAATTTCCATTCTGTTCGCACACTGTTTTCATTCAGGCATTCAAATTGCTTTGACTGAATGTGGGTCTTTATCATTCATTTATTACGATTATGCTTCTGCAACTAAATCCCACTCTTCACCTCCGGTTTTGGCTGTCAGCTGGCCAATATCAAATTACGCTTTGGGCTTTTATCGCTCATCCAATTCACACACACACACTCACACACATAATTTTGGCCAGCATGCAACAGTTGGTCTTGGGTTGAATGTCTTTGTGGAAGTGGTTTGTGCAGCTCTTGATTTCGATGCATTCTCGCTTATTTATGCAAAGCTGTCTGTAAAGTATTTCCCACCTTAAATGAAGGCACTTAAAATGTTAACCAGTCAGTCGCCCAGTCACCTGCCAAACACGATGATGTGTTTGTAATTTGCTGGATGTGCGTGTACGTGTTAACCTTAAATACAAATAAAGTCAAATTTGGCATGCAAATCCCTGGGAATCAAACAAAGGCAATCGCAAGTGGGTTGGTCCTGGGCGGATTGGATAAGCCAAGGCCAATAAACGTCGCCAGGCGACACGCCAGCTGACAGCCAACTCTTTGCTTCTTTTTTTTTCCTCCCCATCCACAAGGCAAGTACATCACAAAACAAATTGGAAAACATAAAATCAACAGAGCTAATAGTTCACTTAGGGGCGCAGAGCCGGCGACAAAAAGTACGCCACGAACCGAACTGAGCCCTCAGAAATTTAAAATACGGGGAGGTGAGTCATTGTATTCTCTTCTATTCTTATTTTTGCTTACTTCGTTTTAGTACATTAAGTTAAAATAACTCATAAACCAAGACCGGTTTTAGATCAGATCTGTGGTAAAAATATTATTCAAGGTTCTGTAGGTATTAGATAATTTTTGTATAATTATAATATAATTTTATAATATTTTATAAAAGCTGTAAAAATGTTCAATATCTTGGTTGAATTTTTTGTTTATAAATTTTAAATAAAACTTCTTAGCTATTAGGACAGATCAAAAACTTAAATTTTATTTACAGAACAGTAGATTTCATTAGTTGTATATATTTTTTAAGGGTATTACTCGACCATGTCTGACTTGGTGACATTTTCCGCCGGTTCTCCGCCTTTTTTTTTTGCTGTCAGAGCAAGATGGGTCTTTGGTCTTCGTATGACATAGTGGCACAGTTTCCCGTCTTTCGCCTTTCGTTGGTCGTCTGTGACCACGGAGCCCTTTCATATGCCCCTTAGTCATATTGAGCCGATTTACTATTGAAAATAAAATTTTATTAGAATTTCCCTTGCTGCTTTTTTGTGTCTCCTCCCGCTTTTCTTCGGGGGTTTCTCTTCAATGGGTCTTCACCGGCGGTCTTCCCGCCTTTAAATGTGCAACGCTCCGACGACTTTTCAATTTGATGTGCGCAACTTTTTACGACGCTAACCACTCAGATTTGCCGCCTTGGTCGGGGTATCGAATTTGATTTAAAAAAAAAAAACCGAGGGAATACTTTTGCCGGTTCACGCAGCTGTTGCTGCTAGTTTGAATAAAATTTTATTGCTTATTGGCTACAGGAATTGCATATGCATATGGCATGGGCCAAATGGCATGCCATGAGTTTTTGACCGATCGGCGGATACAGGGCGGAAAATCATAATGACTCGTAAATTCATAAGTGAAATACATGGGTCTTCGATTTGGGCCAGCCAGGGAGTTTTATTTATTATGACTGTTCTTTCGACACTTTCGTGGGCATTTACATGAATCGCGCTGCGTCCACGCCCAAGTTTGCCGGTTAGGCCCCAATAATCGGCCGTACGTGCGTCCCATTCTAAACAAACAGACGGAGTACTATTATTGGCCTACCCGGGAGTCAGACAATTGCGAGGGTACTAGTACAGACGAGGGCAAGGCAATAGAATTTTGGGAACATAATTCATAGACTTATACTTGACTTAAATTGTCTTGAATTGAAATGAAAACATTGATTTTGATTTTTGAATTCGAAAACAAAATCTATTTTTTTATTTAAAAATAAAAATAAACTAACATAACTATATTTGGTTAACATTTTTGGTATTGTGTTTATATTTATATAGATATATTTTTAAACTGCATTCGTTATTGAATGTATTGGTTCATATTGAATCTTTAGACCTAATATATCATCCTCAGGTGTAGTTACATCGAGGGGCACTCCGATCGGGTAGAGGGAATAAGGCCAGAAGGGTCGCCTCTGACATTGGCCACGCGGTCCATGTTGCACGTGCTGGCGGCTTTTCCGTCTGTGAACTGCATAAACGTTGCCTCATTATGTCAGGGAGCCAATTGAGGGAAGGCCAAGAAACAGAAACAGGAGAGACACGCAACCAGAATCGCCAGGAATTCATATGATAATGCTTGAAAATCAAATGCCTCTTCGGGGATTGTTCAATTTGTAGGGCTGTTTGTTTTTTCCATCCAATGATGTCATTAAGTGGCTGCAGCAGATTGCTGAAAGAGCTGTTCGGATTAGGAAGACTTCCGTTTAGAAATGATGTAAGGCCACATATGGAGACAGCACTTTTTCAGTTGTCAGTTTGAAAAAAGTCAAACTTTTGGATTACAACGTTTTTATTCCATCTCTGTTTGCGCTGAAAGCTGAAGAGTAATGTTTTTTTATACGTGACGCAATTGGACATTTATTTTTCACGTGAGGCATGTTCAGCATTCTATAAAAAAACGGAATCAGAACAATGCAAATTTTTTTCTATTTTCCCTAAAAAAAAGAGCCCTACAACCTATTTCACGTTTATTATATTAAATGATATAAAGCCAAACATGTATAAGCATCTTTCTAATTTAAAACATTTTTACTTTTAACCAATCATTTTATTTTCTGCTTCTTAATTAAGACTTTCATATAATATCTTTATACTTATTACTCATCATATTTTATGACTTTTCGGTTAAAAAAGCGCTCGTAAAGATTTTGTTATTCTTCCGAAAATTAAGATATAGATCAGCGGTCTGTTGCAAGTCTATAATTTATGCAGTTTCATAGAAATATAGCTCAATTTGTCGAAGAGCAAATTTGAAGACCAGTCGCTTGCCGAAATGTTTTGAAAGAGATGTCAACTGGCTAATGAGGAATGAATACACTTTTACTTAATGCCGACAATTGAAAGTAATTTGCATTCCCCATCGGCGAGAAAGTGTTGGCTCCAAACATATATTCTTGTTCGATTCTTGGTGCGCCTAAGTCGCTCTTGATAAATATTAATTGTTCGGAGACAGTTCGGGGTCAGCGACATAGTTTCTGAATGTAAATTGTATCTGTATCTGCTGGGTAACTGGCGCTAATTAATTGCGTTATAATATGAACACATGACAACTGGAGTAATTGAAAGTTGCTTGGGAATTTCGAACAAAATGACTTTATCAGTTGCCCTTGGAATTGGACAATTAGGAAACATGTAGAAGCTGGGATCAACAAATGATTTATTGGCTGTGGACTGTAAAGTTGACAAAATTTGTATTTATGGGATAATGATTCACAATGATCTCTGAACTGCCAACTGACACAGTGCCCCTGATCAAAAAAGTAATTTTAATCTTCGGATGTTTAAAGTTCAAGGTGTGGCTCTAGGTTTTGTAGGCAAACAGATACACTGAAAAAGAGAAGTGACTTGGGTGGGGTTTTAATGTTCAAATAGATGTGGGAACCATTTTTGATGATAATAAGACATTTGACCTTTGACAAGAATAAAAAACCCTTTATGCAGATATAAAAAATGTTGGATAGAAATGACATCAGCAGATACAATATAACTCAAATAAATAAATGAACAAATTTATTTTACATCTCATTGAAAATATTTATATATAAGTGGCTTGTCTATTATTTCATATTTTGAATTAAATTTTTTTCAATGAATAGGGTTATTTTGTTTTAGATCACAAAGACAAGAACAATTTGATAGGAATGATTTCACGTTCAAACAATCTTTTTGTTCTGGGTGCTCTCCTCTGCCATTCCTAATTACCATTATTTTTGTAATCGTGCCTTTTGATCTCCCTTTTTCGATCCCAAAGAGTGATTCATAGTTTGTTCCGTGGAAGACTGTGAGTTTTCGAGAACCAACTGCAAAGTTGTGTGGCTTCCAGACGAACTATCTTTTGGGTGTGTGCGATGGCATGGAAATCGCATTGGGCAATGGGAAAGGGAATGGGAATGGGACAAGGGCTTTTGCGGTTTTCGGGAGGTAATTACAAAATGTTTGCAGCGATGTGGGCCAAAACCGAGGGATGCCCGTGCGCATAAAATTTCAGCAGCGAGTCAAGTGACTCGTCCTGCCAATACTGGTGCCCATAATTGCGGGCGGTGGATAAAGTGTCTGCGGTTGGTTTATTTCCACGCATAAGTGTCCGACGGAGCGAATTGTTTCTGGTCGCAATTGCAGCTGGCCACATTTGCGTATTGGTTACCGATTCCGACTGAATCGGAAGTGCCTCTTTAATCTCATAATTTTTCAGATTCAATTGGCTGATTGCGAATATATGATTTACTCTTTGCAGCACTTCGTCTCTCATTAAGATGCGTGTGCCACAATTTATTTTGGGTCTGATTTGGACGCTTCTAGTTCCAGCACAGGGTTCTTTTGACCTTGTGGGGCAGTCTATCAAAGGTAAGATTATTTATTTATTGTATTCAGAAGTTAAGTTTGAATATGGAATGTATCTTTAGATAAGATCGCTTCATATATAAAAGAGTTGAACAATTAATCTTATAAATTTACCTGAAAAAAGTTAACAATTTACAAAAACTGGTTTCATTACTTGCACATTTTAAATATAGCAATAAAGATTTTTAAACCATATAAACGTTAGTTATTCTGAAGGCTATCTTATGCATAAGCAATAAACGCTTGTACAAATTTCAAAATTTAAATAGGCAATTTTAAACATTTTTTATTATATTGGAAAGCTTCTTAAAATCTTAAAATGGCTTGCATTTATAATATTTTTGTTGATTCACAACGTCACAGTTTATAGCATACTTAAGGTTAGAAATTATCACTGGAGGTCTGTAAAAACTGTTGCCTACTTTCGAGAGCTGTGACAGAACTCCAGTGGCTCTCAAACTGCAATAAAGCGCTACTAGCTTTTGTGCTGCAATTAGCGAATCTGAAGCACCTGTTTTTGGCCCCTCTTTTTGCAGATGCCCTGGCCGAGTACACGCTGACGGACATCATGAACAACAACCAGTTCGCGGGCATCGAGTTCGGGGAGGCGGAGGACGGCTTCCCCGCCTTCCGGTTCCTGCAGACGGCGGACGTTAAGTCGCCGTACCGCATGCTCCTGCCGGAGAAGCTGTACGAGTTCGCCATCCTCATCACTTTCCGGCAGAGCTCGCTGAAGGGCGGCTACCTGTTCAGCGTGGTCAACCCACTGGACCGGGTCGTTCAGCTGGGCGTCCACCTGTCGCCGGTCGTGAAGAGCAGCTACAACGTATCGCTGGTCTACACGCAGGCGGACCAGAGCATCGGCCGCAAGTTGGCCAGCTTCGGTGTGGCTCACGTGCCGGACAAGTGGAACTCGATTGCCCTGCAGGTCCTCAGCGACCGTGTCTCCTTCTACTACGACTGCGAGCTGCGCAACACCACGCTGGTCACCAGGGACCCCGCCGAACTGGTCTTCGATTCCGCATCCACTCTGTACATTGGACAGGCGGGCTCCATCATTGGCGGCAAGTTCGAGGTAAGTTCTGGCGGCGGCCAATTTGATTACCTTTGATCTGCGATCTGTTGCAGCGGGGGAAAAGTTTTCGAAACGCAGGCGGGCACTCACAGGTTGCCCAAGATTTAATTGAACTGGAATTTTATTACCGAACGGGTGCGGGTGGCAGTGGCCCTAAGTGGCTTTTTAATTTCTGGTCGAAAATAATTGCTTTTTGTTTTCGGAACTATGTCTAAAACCAAACTGTATTCTATTTCTTTGAATTTATTTATTTGTCTGGGATCAATTTCCAGTGATGTAAGTTCGGCATTGTGTTATGGATTACTCAAGTATTCCGCATTAGACATTCCTGATTTCCCAAAGGTAAATAGTTAGATGAATATAGATTTAATATATACATATAGCTAAGATATATAGATAGATATATAGATCTTGTAATTTATAAATTAATATTAATAATATAATTTATAAATTATATAATTATTGTAAATTATAAACTAAGTTTACATGAATTTTCCATTGGATGATTGTATACAACATTGTATTATGTAGATATGTATTAATAATACTTTCCTAGTTGAGAAATTAAGAAAAATGCCTTTCATAAATAAGACACATTTTGTTGTAGTGTAATTGCATTCAGCATTTGCTGAAAGCTTTTCACCACTTTGCTCCTGAGCCACCCTTAAGTGGCGCCACTTGGCCATCTGGCGGTAGAAATTGGCAGCCACTCAAGGGAGCTCGAACCACCCTCTTGAATTTCACTCATTCAACCACTCGAAATTTACTCAATTGCTCAGCTCAGAACTGCAGAGCACTTGAAACCTTGCGTATACGCCATGTGGGCTTGAGTTACACTCGAAATATTGCGTATACCCCCCGTTGACTCACTCGATACTTGTTCTCTATCTCATTCTCTCACTCTCTCATTCTCTCTGAGTGAGCAAATTCAGCACTCGTGGTTATTCAGCTAACGAGTGGCAGGCACTCGGCCCAATGTGTTGTCTGTGGCCCGAACAGATTGCTGTGATTTGATGGGCCTCCTTGGGCGGCGAGTGCGTTTACCTTTTCAGTTGCGTTCGCGTTTCCCAGCAGTTCAGATGGCCACGCGGCCGTCGTTTCTAAGATGAGCTTATCCTCGCTGCCGTGCGGTCGGTACTCGTCCTCATCGTCCTCGTCCTCGTCCACGTCCACATCGGTGTCCTGCTCGTCAGCGTCTTCGTCCTGGCTGTTGTTGGACGTCGTGAGTGCGGTGGCAGCTGGTTATGCTGCTGCTACTACTACAACTCCTGCCGTTGCTGCTTTAGCCCCGAAAAAAACAACTGCACAAGAAAAAGCCCTTGTGCTGGCTTAGTCGCAAAAAAGGGAAATGAAAGTGATTTATACGGCCAAATGAAATATGCTCGCCTAAGTGAACCGACCGCCAGCCGGGAATCGAGTCAATTAAAATTCAATTATGCGACCAAAGATGAAGGAGAGGCCGCGAAAGCGTTTGAAAGTTCGACCGCTAAACTGAACCGACCTGACTGAATCGCAAGTCCAAACTGCCATGCAAGTGTTCCCAAGCATAATCCCAATCGCAATCGATCATATCACAAGATCCAAGCACATATCGTGAACCAAAAAAAATAAGGAAACAGACTTATCAACTGCAAGGATAAACGCCAGTTATCAAAACTGCAATTACTTTTACCCTCTGTTTCTGTTTGTTGAAATTGTTATATCGTTGTCGCAGTTCGTTATTTGTTTTTTTTTTGTATCGCGTTGCGGCTGCCGGTTGTAAAAGTTCAAGAAGTGGCGGAAAAACGAAACGAAATGAAACGAAACTAAAACCCAAACTCAAACCAACTGTCTGACCCCCACCAAAAACTCCACTCAGCGAGCTTGTTCGAATGGAAATCAATCAATTGCACAATGGCAGAATGGCAGAGTGCATCTGGTGTGAAAAAGTGAATTAATTGCACAGCACGACGTCAAAACTAAGAAACACGCCGAACGGCAATTTAACAATACAAAAAAAAAATTGATTCGCAATTAAAACAAAAAGCGAAACCAACATAACAAGGCTGTCGTTTGTAATTACAAATGAGCCTCTGAAAAAAAGTAGCATACACAATTTACAACTATAATAAATTTTAACGCAAAACTCAAACCTATAAATAAAGCAAAGCATTTGCAATTAAATTATCTGTGATTTTTGTCAACATATTTAATATTTCGCGCGCGAAAAGCCATAATTTAAAGTGAAAAGTGAGGTCCCAGTGCGTTCGGCTTAAAAGGTAAATAGAGAATTGAGGCTTCCTCGCACCGCAAATGGTTTGGAATGTCGCCCATCGCCCATCGCCCATCGCATTGAACATGGTTCGCGCATAATTTATGACGAGCCTGGTGGCAGGGTCAAAGCCCGCAATCCTGGTACCCCAAAAAACAGGCAGGATATACTAGAGAGTCCGTTTGGATTGGCTGTGGGTGCTGCTTACTCGCTGTGGCACGCCTAAATCAATGGCAAACTCATTAAAGCGCCAGCGAAAACAGTTTTTGCCCCGACGCGTCACTAACCACTGACTGAGCTTCATTCCCTTTTTTCACTTCCATTTCCACACAGCCAGCACTTTCCACCCATCGCTCCTGCATATGCATATTAAAGCAGCACTGGGCGTATGCGTAATATGTATATATGTATACATTTATAATTCTGTGGGCTGCCCAACCAACCAGCCAACCAACCAGCCAACCAACCAGCCCGCCCTTTGTCTTTCGCCTTCTCTGAGCTGCGCGTTCTTCGCATATGGCCGAAAGGCAAAGGAAAATACGTTTTATTTATTAAATAAAAACGCTGGCTGGCGAAGGCAGCAGTCGAGGCTTGGATTTTAATGGGCATCGTGGCGGATCAAACAGAACAGAAACAGAGAAAAGGCTCCTACGCGCCATAAAGCGAAAGTTAACCCTTCCGAAGGATTGTTCCTGCTAGAAGTTGAAAAGTACATCTGGCCATTTTAGGTCGGTGTTTCAAGTTTAAAGGTCCTTGGTCATTTTGCCTGCATTTAATTGCACAAGAGGCAGGCTGAAATTTCAATTACAAAACAAACTTTGCTCTGCAGTTCTTGGCCTAAGTGATCATAAATATTCATGTTGCTCCTCTACTCTACTGTGTGTGTTGGATGCTAATATGCATTCAGATATCACAGCCAGATTGTTTTGCTGTTGTTTTCCACAGCTGACTTGCATCATCCTCCCCTCGCTTTCAGTAATATGTAATTTTGATTTGTAAATTTATCAATTTATCATCATAATGCAATATTAGGGCCCATTATGCTGACACAATTTCGAAATTCAATTTGAAATGTCTGTTTACATATTCGACCAAAGCCACTCCCTCACTGACCTTTCCAATTGTGTTGGAAATTAAATTTCTACTAAACACTAAGGTCGCCACCACATGAAATCGACCAGTTTATATTGTTTTGTTTTATTTTGTTTTGTTAGTTCATAGTTGGTCAATATGCTACATGTTGAAAAACAGACAATGCAGCTTGGTTTAAAAAATAATTGGTTTGCTGTTTTTATTGCAAATCTGTTTGCTTAAATTCTCAGCCAGCTGGCTCGTTCTTATTAAAGCTAAATAATCCTGAAATTTAATTCCATACATTTTCTACGCATAAGGATTTGAATGTGATTATTATTCTCTGATGGTTGGCTCACCAATTATACAACATAAATATATCTCAATTTTGTTATAAAGTTTGAAGGAGCTTGTAAAATTTTCATTTTCTCATAAATCTTTCTTCACATTTGTTTTGATAATGAGTTTTGTTTTCTTTGCTCGAATAAAACGACATATTTCACTGGGATTTCCGTAGTAAATAATTGACAGCCATGGCCGTGCTTTGATTCCTCGAGTCATTTGCCGAATTTAATTCGGCTCGAAGGACGGCCATGAGCATTTTTGCCCCTTCGGCAAGAACACATGTACGTACCTTTTGTATTTATGCCATAAATGGGTTTTTTATTACGTCTAGAGCCGCTGGTCGTTAAAGTCGTACATATTCGGTGCCTATTTTATGAACCTGGCGGGGCTGATGATTCTGATTTCTGGGAGCGACATAAAACCCTTACAGAAATGCGAACGGAACGGAAATGTCTTCGATGACAAGGGGGAATGGAGCATCGACAAACTATGATTATTTTGTAATTTTATGACTACCCAAAAGGCAAAAGGCGGAGATTCGTTCCAACCAATGGGGCGTCACCAATAGACATAAATTATGCAAATTTTAGACTTTAATTATACGAGCTGATAGAACCGCCCAGTGTTCCGTTCCAGCCCGATTATTTGGGTTGTTATTAATTAAGCAAAGGCTTCATGAGCGCGTTTTAATCATTGGGAACACGCGTCCCCGTTCCCATCTGCATGGGAACCATATATGTATATATATCTGTATAGTAAAGTATGTGGGGATATCTTGGCTTTTATATATGACTGGAAGGAGCTGTCAGGCCGGTCTCTGCTTATCGATCAAACGCTCACAGAAGTCACAGAAGCCTGAGGTTAGACATTAGACATTTCTTGCACTGACGGTTTGTTTTGTTCCGCCCTCGTATTAAGGATACATGTGTGACAAGTCCCCCTCCCACACCATTTCACACCCCTCCACCTCCATTTTCCTCCCCCCCAACGACCTTGTCACAGATAACTGCAGACAAAGACAGACCCACTGAAAAAGGGAAATTTGTGCGGAAAACGGTGCTTATTAAAAATTACATGTCAAACGGAAAAGCAGCTGAGAAAACCCAAATCTCTCGGGCACACAAATACAAACACCAACACACACACATATACCAACACACGCTCACCTATGAGATGACTGTGCACAAAGCATTTTTGGCAGAAGGAAACCCTTTTTAAATATGTCGCCCCATTATCTTCATTAGGCGCTAATGTCCAAAAAAAAAAAAAAAAGGGTTTTTCCCATCCAACTACTGCCCTTTGCAACTTTGCTTTTCCCTTTGGGTGAATTTGACTCTCCGGCTGTTTTGGCCACCATGACAACTTCAAAAGTCGTTACTCATTTTTGTGTACTTAATTTGGTAAGAGATATGAAATTTCCTTCTTATCACCCTTCCACTTTTTGTTTTTTTTTTTTTTTTGTGCCCCGTCAGACAGCAGAGCGCTGCTTGCCCCTTTTCATTAAAAGCCAGGCTGAGAGTCGAGGAGAAGGTAATTTCATTAGAAAACTTGAACCGCGCCAAAAACTTTAAGCTTAAACTGAGCTTGTGTGCCGGCAGTCGCAGAATTTTAATGCTCCGTGAAGAAAGGAAAACTCAGGAGTGAGGGAGAAAGGAAGAGAGTGAGAGAGAGGGAGAGGGATGGAGGATCCGATTTTGAGGTGTGGGCCAGTCGCTTGACTTGGCATAAAAAAGTTTCCTTTTGGGCTTCCACTTTTTGGGCGCGCACAAAACTTTGTGTTACGCCGCCGACTCGTTGACTCAATAACTGGTTGGCTTTAGCCCAAAAAACCAAAAAAAAAAAGAAAGTAAAACGAAGACAAAAATTAAGGCGAAGAAGGCCCGAAAAGGTGGGCGTGTTAGAAAGGGGGGCTGAGTGGGCGTGGCTGGGTGTTAAAGACTTAAGGTGAGCGCATGGACGCTGCTGGTGGCTCGAGACTGACACGATTATCGTAATTATGCGCTGGCTGTAGCATACTTTTGTGAGCCAACTCTTAGCCCCATAATAAGTTGTTGTGGTGTGTGTGTGTTATCCTGAGTCCTTACGCGTGTGTGTGTGTGAGTGTGTGGGAGTGTTGGGCCAACTTTTGCGCAATTATGTAGGTTGCCAAAGTTGCTGCTCGCTTTTTATTATTTATTTTTATTTTTATTTTACTTTCGTTTTTTTCGGGGGTGCACTGGCTCAAGGACACCCTCATAACCCGCTGCAAAACATTCGGCTTATGCCTTTATGCGGTTGCCAAAAAAATAAAATAAATAAACTGGAAATGTGGGGGGAGAAGGAAACTTGCAGCAAGACATCTTGCGAACATGTGACCAATTTTCTGAGCTGCCTTCATTCCTTGCCTTTGACGTCGCTATAATTCAATATTTTTTCCAAATAAACTTGTTGGCAGCTTAACTTTTCGAAAAGTTTACTTGAAGTGCTACCCAACATTTTTTTTTTTTTGGTAGCTTGGAGTCTTAACCTCAAAATAAATTGTGCGTGGCGAAAAGAAAAAGTTGAATTTACTACCTAATGATTTATTTTCGATTTCCTTAAAGAACGAGTTAAATTTCTGATTTTATGTGATCTTCTTGTGTTGCTTGGAGGTAACATAATCTAAGGGGACTTCCCCCTGTTAAAATGTTTTTTTGTATAGGGTGTCAGAAAGCCTTTTCCACGCCCTTGGCCATATTTTTCAGCCGCCACCCTTGGCGCCGCAAATCAGTGAGAAAATGCTGACAAGCGACGGGTGGTAGGAAAAAAAATACGGGAAGCAGAATTAAATAAAACGTATTACATTTGTAGCGTTTACAGGAAGTGAGCGTGAGTGTGGGGGTCGGGGGTCCTTGGTCGAGTGCCTGTTAAGGGGCGTGTGCGTGTATTAGTGTGTGCGAGTGTGCGTGTGTTGGTGTGAGTTCCTTACCATACATGTGCGAGTGCTTGTGGCATGTGTACAAAAACGCTTTGTGGCTGGGAAAGCACCTTCCTTCCTTCCGTCTTGGCAAACATCTGAGAGGAAGGAGGAATGAGGATGGGGAGTTCGCAAGGTTAAGACCTGGCCACAAAAGCCATTAGGCATCAGCATCGCAGGCAGAGCAATATCCCTAAGCCAAAGTCCAAGCGGGTCAAATACACTTGTCGACATCTCAATAACCAGGGATGCCAAGTAGTCAGCAGTACCTATCTATTATATATAGGAAAATACTTATTTAAAGAGTACTTTTGCTATTACTTAAATGCGGAAAAAAATATATTTCGTAAAAGTAGTTTTCCCATTTAAAAAGGATTTTGTAGAAGAAAACCCCTCTCATCACTGCCATGGTCAACGAAATCGAACTAAAAATCAGAGAACCAGAGACGAAAACCAAACCATTTGTGTGGCGTTGGCAAAGCAATATACACCCACACCCCCAACTAATTAATATTCCAATTTATGCATTTCCTTTCAGGCAATTCGATTCGTCGCCGGTTTTGCTCGTTGTTCGTTTCGTTAGCGTTGATTTCGTAGTGCTTTAAGTGTTGCTGTTGTATTTTCGGATCGGTGTCGCATTCGGGACGTGTAAATATCGTACAAAATGGCAATGGTTATATCGACGCGTGCCAAGCTCGTGATTACCGCGCTGATTCTGTTCTTCCTCCTCGGCATCGTTCTCGTAACGGGCTCCACCAAAGGTTGGTTCAACCCCAACCGCTACAACGGCGAACGTGTGGCAGCTAGGATTCAGGTAACTAAAACCCAAAAAACCCGAAAACACGAAAAAAAACCCACACAACTCTCGCAACCGCAACAAGTTTTTCGGGTTTGCGTTTAAACCGAATGGCATTTCAGACTAATTAAAAAGAACTAGCCAATTAATTATAATCATAATCAACACGTGTCTGCCGCACAGTTGGCAATTTCTTGTTTTTTTTTTTATTTTTGTTAACCACGAGCACTTGGCGAGGCTCGCCAAGCATCTGAACATTACGAACTGTGTAATGTGTAATGCCAACTGCTAAATGCCCGACATCCTGCCCCTTTAAATGCAAACAAATGTCACCGCTGCGAGCTCCTGGGCAAGGATTCCTTTTGCTCCTGTAGTACTGACCAGGACGAGGGTTCTATTTTTTTTTTTTTTTTTACAAGGGTCGGGGGTTTTGGCTATGCGGCGGCTTATGCGAGTCCAACACGCACACAACAAATACAGCAAATACAGCAAACACAGCGACAACTAACAGCCAGCACCCACAACAAGTTGGGGAAACTTTTAAACACACACACACTCGCAAACATCGTCGCAGTCACTGCGAGCGAAGAGCAAATAAAGCATGCCAGGATATACACGGAAAACAAGGACACTGTTTGTTTATAACAACAAAATCAAATATAGCTTTTTAGTCAGCTTTAGAACGCATTTAAACATGCGTTGAAAGTCATAAAAGCCCCTTAAAATTTATAAATGAACATAATCATTGTTATTTGATAAATGGAAATTTTACTATAATATATAAAATTATTCATTGTTTATTTTGATCTTTTTCCGCTGATAAATTTCTAGAAAAATCACTGTAAAACTATAAAGTTGTAATTATAATTTTGCATGAAAGTTGGTTGAAGTGGTTTTACTATATTAAAACTCTTCAGCGAATAGACAATTTGATTTGTTTATGAAACTTTTTAATCGTAAAACCACTTTTAGTTACGTAGTAGTTTTTGCATTTAGCTTAATTAAATTATTTTTAAATATAATATTTCAATTTAAATGAGACTTTAAAGTGTTGTAACCTCGAATTCCTCTATGTGCACGTGTGCCTGCAGTACACGAAAACAAATAAAGTTTATTGTGACAAATGTTTCATGACAACAGCACATTTCGCTCTGGTCTAGCACACCCGACCCCATTACCTTTACCACCCAGCAGGTGAAACACTGCCGTTTTTGTTACGGAGCGTGGAAATAAAAAGCCATTGCAATTATTAGAACACATTATAAGCATTTTGTTCCCGACGCTAGGTCACAAGATAAATTGATAAACCTGACACGGGTCCGCTCACCTGTCCGGCACTTCTTGTGTTTTTCGTGTAACGAGTTGGGTTCAAGTTTTGTTGGGCTTTTGGTTATTGCCCACGCGGCGTATACGCAACGGGAGTTTTTGCAATCTATTTCGTGGATGGTTTGCTTGCGGTTTAAAATGCCGAAACGGTATTCAATCAAGGTGCTTTGATAACTGCCCTTTAATGAACCTTGGCCTTTTTCATTAGTTGTTATTCTCAAAAGCATTGCGCAAGTATTTGCACAACAAAGCTAGCGTTTCTCCTTTGTGGTCTTTGTGGAATGTGATATTCTTAGCATTTCTGAAATTTCTATATATAAACACTAATTAAATTGTGGAAACTGGTCTAACTGATTTACCACAGAGTATTTGGAATTTTCACACAGTATGCTAAACTAATGACATCTCAAGTGAGAAGTGATATATTTAGGAAAAATATTGCACTTCATTGAAATTAAATAAGAGAAACGCACTTAAACTTAATTAAGTTTACTCAGTTTAATGTGTGGCTTATTTTGATGTTTGCTTGCCTCTTTAATTTAGCTTGTTGTTAAATGGTTTTATGTACTAAATGAGGTTTAAAGATGTTTTTAATAAGGAATTAATTCATAATATGTGCTTATAAATAATAACAAACATATTTTAGTTAATGATACATTTTTATATCAAAGGGCTTTATCCATAAATAAATTTTAAGCTTTAAATTTAAGAGTTATACAAATTTTTCCAAACTTAAATAAATAGTTGACCTCCAAGGCAGCAGAAAATAGCAAAGGGTCCTATTCCCATGACGGCAAAACCTTTTCCTTCTTTCTGTCAAACGTTTTCCTCCATTGTTTCCACCTCAAAAGGCCTTTCCCAAAGGACCGGCCAATACAGAGCCACAGTAAGAGCAAACTTCGACTAATACCTGCATAATTGTTGTGCTAATTTTGTCAGCACGCCCAGTTAATGTTTCTATTGACACCCGCAGGACGACGAGGGGCGTGGCTTGTCCTGTGTCCTTCGCCATAGTTGCACTGCTTTTCCATTATTTACGCTTACTTATGGGTTTGGCTGGCACTCACCTGCCATTCTCTCTCCCCTTTTCGAGTCGAGTCTGAAAACAGTGATTAAACTAATTTTATGCAGCAGCGGAGCAGGACGAGGGCGAAAACAAGGATACAGGTGACGAGTCGCGGAAAGCGAGCAAATGGCAGGGGCGAGGTAATAAAAAACCATTTAAAACATTCAAAGTGTCGCATGAGAACGGAAAAGGTGAATGTCGACAAGCGTTAACGGACTGACTTCGATATGGGAGCTCTATTTTCCATTTATTTCCATCTTCATGCACAAGAAAAAATTTGTTTGAATTGGTAAAAAATAAAACTAATACATTTAAAAAAATATCTAATAAAATAAGAAATAGTATAGCTACATATGCTATAGTTATATATTTGTTATATTTTTACAGTGATTACCATTAAATTCACAAAGAGAATAAAAGTAAAATCAAAAAACAAGAAAGGAAGCAAGATATCAATAAGAAAAGTTCCTTTCTTGTTATATAAAATGTAGTAATTTTTTTTTTGTTACAAAAAAATTAATATTATTACCGATGAACATTTCATATTTTCTCCCAGTACAAAACCAAATAAACATGGTGAACGCGAAAAGGAAAACCAGCACAAAAAACCAAAGCAACAAAGTTTAGCAATAAAAATCTAAAAAGCGGAGCGTGAGCGGTGGGTTGGAGTCAGGCTGTTAATAAAGCCATTTCTGCATGGGCTGTCTCACCTGTCGCACCTGGCACCACCCACCAACCAACCACCACCCACTGGCTTTTAACCCACTGCCTCCCTCCCGACAACTATTTGCCACTACCAACCAGCGATGGGTTCATTAGCAGTGACTTACATTACACAGGCTTGCCGTTGGTTGTTGTCGCTATTTTCCTAGTTTCCTTGGCGCTGTTAATTACGACCCCAAGTTAAAACGGAGGAAAAGGGGGGAGAAAATCGCGAAAGGAACGAAAGGAAAATCCGGTTGGCGCACAATTGGAAATTTATAAAAATTACACGTAGATTGACAGGCAATTTGTCCTTGCTTAATACAAGGTGGTTATCCACTGCCAGCAGCAGTTGGCTTATTGACTGATTCTTCGGAAACCCCGGGGCTTAGATATGTGGCTTACTAGGAAGGTCTATTAGGTTTCATTAGTGCCTAATTAGCCAAAAGCGAAATTAGGCAAAAGCCAATTATAGTTAATGCATTTAGCGATTCGATTCGTCCCAAGTTGTTGGACATTTATGGGCTGACAAGTATTGTGTTACCAAGCCACTCGTCGATTTCCATTTCCTTGTTGCGCAATTCCAATTAATAAGGTACATGTTATGCGGTATCCCTCGAAGGCATAAAAAAGGCATTTGCACCCCAAGTCGAAGGAGCAACCAAGAACATTTGTGTGGGATGGAAAGAAAGTAGCCAGCCTTCGGTATTAACTCACACCCACTAGCCTCGTCTCGATTGAGCAATAAAAAACTACCGGAAAAGCATTCCTTCCATTTCCCTAGATTTACCTAGACAAACATACACGTGTATGTGCATTCGTGGCTGGCAATAAATAATGAAAATATCCGAGTACCCTGAAAGCAGAATGAAAGTTTCCGGCCAGTTCAGATAGAAAATGCCAAAGCGAAATGTTGGCAAACGTATCTGTGTTTACTTACAAAATATACCCTCACTGGTTGTATTTATTTTCAAACGAAACTGATGACTCTAATTTTTTAAAAGGCTGTTATTAAGAATTTTCTTTCCCTGCTAAATACCAGCAAATCCCAAAACGTCGGTTGGAATTAAGTCAAGTCGAGCTCTCGACATTTTGCTGGCAGAGCAAGGAATCGTTTCTCATATTCATGAGTGTCGTGCTGAGAAGCTTTGCTTCACGAAAATTTCAAATATAATCCCCACATTCTTGATGTGTATAAATTCCGAAAGGCGAAACATTAAATATTGAGCAACGCTCCGTACATTTGATTTATGAAAACATATTACTCCAGTTGCCATCCTGCGAAGGGAAACTGGCGGAGCAAACATACGGGGATACGGATATTTGTGAAAGCTTCTTCCCACTGGCTGGGAATAAGCATATGAAAAACTAGCTTCCGTTACGTTTATGATAATATTTTATTAAAGCGCAGCATGCCACTATAACTACGGGTTATGCCAGTCGAGTGGCAGGGAGTTGCACGCACCCGAGGAGTCGTAGAAGGAGAGAACTTGGAACTCGATGATGACGTCGACACGCCCCGCCAACCGTCCGTAATAAATTTATTATTGTGCTGCGCCAGGAGTTCGAGGACGACGGCAGTAGTTCAATTTTGATGGCAAAGATAGCGCAACTTTGGCCCAACTCTTGCGGTTTCGACAGGGAGATAGGCAAAGCAAAGTTTCGCCTTTTGAACTTGTTGCATTGACAACCTGCAGTGGAAGTTTCCCCCAGTCAAAGTGCAGCTGTGCTCTATCTCACCGATCCTGATATGAGTCATGATTATGGTACGACTTTTGGAAATATTTAAAAAATATTTGGTTTGAGATATTAAACACTTAATATAAAGAAATGAAAATATTGTATCTATTATAATAAAATACAATTAATATCTTTTAGAATATTTTTCAATGTTTTTCATCAGAAGAAGATTATTGATAATGATTTTGTAAACAATACTTTTCAGTTATTTCTGTAGTTACTACTTTGTATTCAGAGTTGCTCCTTAATATAAAAAATCAGCTTGTTTTTAAGACAAATGTCCTCCCCCCTTGTTACAATCCCCGGGTAACTTGCAGGTTGTTCTTCATCGCAAACTGTGCAGATGCATCTACATCTGCATCTGAGTATGTAGCCCTTTTCGCGTTGCTCCGCAAATTGGATGCAAACCCCTCAGTCTCAGTCTCCAGCTGCAGTTGGCAAGCGTGTTGACAAGCGCCACGCACTGCGATGCCCCCGGGGGTCGGACTCCAGATATGGCCGGAGATATAGTATGTGCGCCGGGATATATTCGTACCTTGCCACCGCCGCAATATAAATAGCACTGATTTGCGCTAACAAATACGGAATACGGAGCGGTGGCTGTCGCTATCTGCCATCTCCTATCTGCTATCTGCGACTTGCTGGCAGCCCGAAAGTTAAGCCAACCAACCATCCAACCCATTTGTTTATTATGAAAATACGGGCTGCTCGGTCTCGTGAGTGTAGCTCCTCCATATCGCTGTCTCCGCTCCTCTGAGCCTGTTTGTGTGTGCCGGTCTCTATTAGTGTGCGTGTGTGTGTGAGAGTGGATTTCTGTCTGTGTGAGAGTGCTGCCCACAAAAACCTTAAACTGATGACACACTTCACATGGAGGTTTCTGCCTCTGGCTCTGGCTCTTTTTTCGTTGCCGTGTGCCCGTTAACAGACCTCACAGAGAAAGAAAAATAAAATGGTTTTAAGATTTTGGTATATCTATGAACAAAAGGATTCGCAATGATTCGGAGACTGGGGAGTTTAGTCTCTTTTAGTAAACTAAATCTGTACCACAGAAACTCCTTTCAATAATCATATTTAGGTGTATGTATAATATACTTTCGAAGTGGTTTTGCACTCTGGCTTTTGTTGTAGTTTGATTGTATTAAACAAAATAAAATTTTTAAAATCCCGGCTAAAAAATGAACCAAAAGTATTATAAAGCCTTTGAAAATAATTTTGAATAAAGATATTGTTTCAAGGTCGACGTCCATTTTAAAAATAAACTGACAACAAACTATTGTTATAAACAGAATTAAAGGTTTAATTACATTATCCAGTAAGCAATTTGACGTTTTTGGTTTAAAGTCGGTGTGAAGATGTATTCAAGTGTTTCGGTAAAAGTTTTCTCAGATTTTGGGGAGTGGCAATATCTTCGATTTTTATTTAATTACTTTATATCCTAACCATTATGTCGTTATTGATGAAAGATTTTTTATTGTTTCTGAGAAAGTTTTCTCAGACCATCAGGGAATATCTTTGCCTTCGTTTGGGTTACTTAACCCTTTCAAAGAAATAAGGGTAAATATGTATTATAAGAATATTTTTTTTAATTTATATACAAATTTCCTGAGTGTAGCTCGTAGCCGGCTTTCGGTGCTGCATTTCCGCTTGAATGGCGTCTGTGCTCGGAGCAACTAACAGCCCATTGACAAGGGGCCGTTGGTGGGTGGGCGGTCGGTCGGTTCGGAAGGGTGGGGGTAATGGGTGGTGGTGGGTGGTGGGTGGCTGGAGGGCTGATGGGCCGCCTGGGCGGGGCTGAGATGGGTTTGCTTCGGTTGGCCAGCGGGAAGGCGGCGGGGCAAGTGTGTCACCACACACGACCACGTAACTGAAAGGCATACTTACCGTTTTAAAACTGTGCGCTCTGTACATGGCACACTACTATATTGACTTTGAAGCATAAAAAGCTTTCCCAGATACTCCAATACACTGGAGGCGAACTCTTTATTACCGCCCATGCCGGAGTCATGTATCTGTATCTTGGTATCTGTGTATCTGTGTGCTTTGTGTCTGCCATGTGTGTGTGTGTATTGTACAATGAAAGCGATGGAAGCCAAGCCCTGGGAATAAAGAACGAGATGACTTCCTGATCGATCTGGCTTAAGTCTGGCCCTTATCAACGGTTGCCATTTGAAGCGTTCCCCGGCGTTTGGCAAACTTATCGAGCGGATTGGCTTCATCCTCCTCCTTGGTTTCCACATGCGCCTCAAAAAGAGCACAGAAATCTGTGATATAGCTCCGCAAATTGTTAATTCGCGAGACTAGTTTCAGAAAAGCTTGTTCGTCGAAGATCTTCACTTTGATTCGATCGCCGGTGTCCTTTGTCAACGCGGCCAGATCATAGATGTTCCTTCGATCGTCGAGTATTTTAATGCACAGACGATTGAAGTGAATGACAAAGTCTCCGATGTCCTCTATTAGTTCTTCCGCTAGGCGGTAATTTTTGGTTTTATTCTGAATATTTGTGGGCTTTGAAACCATGTAGGCAAAGTCAAACTTTTCAGCAATGGCTTTTAAGTCATCCGGCATGCCCTTTAGGGCATCTTGGGTGTAGACAAGGAGGCCCTTTGAATATAAATATTCAAATTTATTAAATGGGTTTACTTAAGAAAGAAGCAGTTTATATAAATATGTTTTAAAAATGTTAAAAATTTGGCGATTTAATTATTTAATTTAATAATAAAAAAATTAAGCATTATAACTCACATTCATATCGGTGATGGCTAGTGAATTCGAGAACAATTCGTAATCTGGCCACCAGTCTTCTTCTTCATCATAAAACTCATCGCGTGTGGATGGAACCATTTGCATCTTTGAGATCTGATATAGTTTATCCATGCGGGGTTTCATCATTTCGATGATTAAACTTCGGAGATCTGCAATTTCTTTGCAACCTTTTGTATTTTTGGGCGCTTCCTTCAACAGTTTGTTTATGATCTTAGGGGTTTCCATGTTGAAATTTGTATAATAATTTAACTATAACCATTTTAGCATTGAGTGAAGTTAATTTCAAAGAAGAGTTGATCTCTGAAATTCTGCCAACCATCCTTGTTTTTTGTCTTCTTTTTTGTGCATCTGTTTTGAATTGTGCTTCGAGTGGTGGATACTTTTCTGTAGCTGCAGCTGCTTCAGGAAAACGGTTTACGCTGCGTATACGCAACATTGTCACAGTCTGTTTGGTTTGGGTTTATAAATTGTCTAAATCAACATACAAACGTACACACACACAGGCATAAAAACTCTGACAAATCTTTAGCATACACATAACGTGTTGGTTTATACACAACGTTAGTTCCATTTTTTCTGCTTCTGTGAGCTTTTCTCGTTTTAAACTAATTGTAGCCGGCACTTTTGGCCAACAATAAAATGCAGATGTAACCCTTCCGCTTTCATATTCTTTCTTGGGGTAACAATAACGTAAATAAAGAGATGCAAATATACTAATAAATTCATTGAGCAGAAAAGTGACACACAATCTTGAATAAATAAAAAGATAAAAACAATATATCTTCATGAACTTAAAAGTTTGTGGAATAGAGATTTTATTTGTATTTAAATAAAGGATTTAATTGAGATTTAGATTAAAATATACCATTTTTTAAGATAGATATTTTAATGCATAATATTTAGCTTAAGCTTTTTGGTAAAACATCCTTTTCGCATTTGCCGAAAGGCCAGAAGCTCCTGTTCCGAGTTCTTTTTCTGCAGTTGGTACATATGTATCATCTGGTGTATATCTGTATATATAGTGTGTGCCTCGTACTCCCCAGGATAAACAGGCGGCCAGATAGGCACTGTGACAGTCGCAGAGAGGGAAGGACACAAAGTGACTGAAGGACCGGGGGACGACAGACGCTTCTGCAAAAACGTTGGCGCAAAAACTTTTCGAGATTTGTGTCAGCTCGTTTGAGAATTAGTCGTAGGTTTTTAGCAAAATTAAAAAAAATCTGTCACTATGCGGTTGGCATTTGCCGTTTCATTGTTTTTGGTCCCCTGGCTGAGGCCCCAAGTCCCCTCGCTCTCCTCCCTCCTCCCCCCTTTCCCATTCCCCCAATTTTCTAGATTCATTTCCCCCTCTTCTCCTTTTCGGATTCGGTTTGTTTTTCCATTTCTGTCTCTCTGCCACTATTTAGATAGTCACTTCTGCTCGGTGCACATGGACATTGGAAAATGTACGCATTCAAATTAATGCTATAAGAAAAACTTGTTTAAAAAAGCAGAGAACATGTTATTTATATTAATTGACAAAATACATGATATTAATCCTGCTTATTCATAAGAGTGTCAGCTAAAATAAAAACATTTAAGCCACTATAACATATGTGACTCTCATTCTACAGAAATAATAAAATATATAAAAAAAATGTATTTTTTCAATAATATTATATTTGCTTAATATAAACATTAACCAGTTTTTGGTTGTGTTTCTTTTTGAAATAAGAGTTTATTTAAGTTATGGTTTTGAACCCCCTATTCCCTCGGAGAGTTCCCCCAACCTTCATGGCCAAGCTGAAATGTTTTTTAATTTTAAGGCCATTACCATTTCGGTCCTTAAAAGCATACAGCACAACTGTACACAACATAGATGCTAAAAATGCGTGTGTGAGTTCGGCGTTATGTGCTCTCTGCGCTTTGATGCGACTGCGTCTTAAATAATTTATGTGCCGCAAAATGTGCAAAGTAATTTATTCTGATTATATGCAAAACAAGAGCAGCCGAAAAAAAAAAATGAAAATGGGCATCAAATAAAATCTGAAACGGCCGTCGAGTGTCAGAAAAAAGAGCTCTGAAGTCAAGTGCAGAGTAAAGAGAATTAAGTCCTGCACCTGGCCGCCGCCTTATTTTCGTTCGTTTTGGCCAAGAAGTAGTAGTCCGCCCCCCTCGGAAAAGGGGGCCGTAAAAATTTATGCTGCTATAATTTAGCTTTAAAATCGCACCGAAACCTCAGACCCCAGCTCATCCGAAAAGTGAAAAGTGGCAACGAGGGGGCGGCGCACGCATTTAAACGGAAATAAAATAAAATTACAAAAAGTGCGCAACTTTTTGACGTAGCGATTGTTATCCTCGTTGCTCCGGTGTTTTCCTTTATTTTTTTTTCTTTTTTTTTTTTTTTTTAACTTGACTTTACCGAGGGCCGAAACGGCTGTCAGAAAGTGATTTAGAAACTATGCTATGACCCGGGTAACTTGGCCAGGTCGAAAGCGGAGTTCTCTGCGAGTTCAGCGAGTTCCGAGTTGGATTGGCGTTTTGTTTGTTGTTGGCTGTCGACCGCCTGTCGTTTGGCGGCTATAAAGTTGAATTTAAATTCGGCCTTTTCGGTATTTGGTATTCCCATTTCAATTTCCATTCGTGCGGCCATTGAAATACATACTTTGTAGCGAATTGAAAACCCAATTGTTTGAACATTTATGCGGCTTGCTAATTGAAGCCAAATTAAAGCCAAAGCCGGATTCCATTCGAAATTAGGATCACGGGAGTCTAGTGGCAAGTGTGCATAATTCATATAGTTTTTGCACCCCGCAAAGCCGCTGGCAAATATGCTGAAAATGTCAAAACGTCGCTTACATATTTAATGCGCTCTAACAGGCTTAATCAACATTACAAAGTAATTAGAGTTAATTCTTTTGTACTTGAGCGCGCCCAGGTGGCAAGTGGCAAGGTGGTGAGGGTGGCAAGAGGCAGGTGGCTGGTGGCTGGTGGCACAGGTAGTCGCCGCGTTCAAAGTGCTTACGCATGTTGCCGGTGACACAGAGACACTGAATCTGTGAACGATGAAAATGAAAATGAAAACGACGATGACGATGACTATGCCAATGATGATCATAATGATGATGATGATGATGACGAGGATGAGACACCCGTATCTGTAAACTGTTGCGCGGCAATTTGCATGGTTAATTATCTATTAACTTGAGCATAACTTTTTTTCGGGGGGTGCGAGTGCACGTTTTGCCAGAACTCAGAACAGCTAACAAATGCAGATACTCCCGCACAGACACAGATACACACAAACACACATACACAAGCAAATTAAGAACCTCAAACTGTGTCGGAGCGAGTCGAGGATATATATACATCCGCTTCCGCTGTTGTTGGCTGCCATTGTCGTTATGTAAGAGGTAGAGGAAACTGAGAAAAATTAAAAAGCTTTCACGAATCAAGTGCCATTACGAATACTCTAGATTATTAAATGAAAAGCGGTGAGGAAAAACTACTTTAATCTCAAATAAAAAAGTAGTGGTTATCTGTTAATCCTGATAATGAAAATAGATTCCCGTTTTACAAAATTCTTATTTTTTTAATATATATCTTAGAATTAAATATCTAGTCTTCTCAAAAAATGCTTGAATTTGTATTAATTCATAAAAACTTTGAACTGAAATCAACCTGAAAACTTATAGTTTCAAACAAGAAATATTTCGTTAAAAACTAAAAATGTATACCATCAAACCCCTAATAAACTTTCTAAAAATTAGAGTATGTAAGCATGGATGGCGGAAACAGTTTTATGGTAATCTTAATGCCTAAAGCTTTCCTTTGTTTTGATGCTGCCGCATACCGTAAATTTCACTTATTAAATATTTGTGCTTAATTAAGAATTTAACTCTCGACATGAGAAATGTTGGGAGGTAAGTGGCTTCAAGAGCAGACCTTTTGTGGCATTGGGAGCACGTTTTAAGCTCGGCTTTAAGTTTTGCTGAATGTAATTCAATACAGGCTAGATGTGTACGAGTGTGGAGAGCTACCCTGAGCTATGACCTCCACAGGAAGCTTAACACTTTTCTGCCTAGTTAAAGATTTATTTGAATTTAAATTAAATTAAATTAGTTTTACTAATAAATTATAATTCTTTAACTTGAATAGGCTTTCCAGAGATAAAAGAGACAACAATTAAATGTAAATAAAATAGTCTATAGACGAATCGCTATCGTTAAAACTCGTACACAACTGCCAACAGTTGTCAAACAATGTGTCGTAAAGCTCCGCATGACAGCGGCTAAAATAAATAAATCTTATTTGGCAAATAAACACAAACAACATTTTATAGTTTCGATAAACATCGACTGAACCCAAGTTCCTTTCGCAACTTTCTGATTGAGACAATTGAAGAGTTATTGCCGGGCAATGGATTCATTCGAACCGAATCCATTTTCGGTTAATTTTTAAGAGGCCCCCAATCGATCTCCATTATTGACACATTTTTGACAAATTGCCAGACAGCCGCAGAGGAGCGTGGGTGGAGCTTCTGTTCGCCGAAGTTGTGAGTCCTTTTTCTTATTCTCGCAACTTGCAGCGTGAAACGTGTCTGGCATTTCTGAGAAGCTCGGACAAAGGACGGTTTACCTTTCTGGTTTTCGTCCGAATGGCAAATGGAAAAGGGTCAACGATTTGCGTATTATTTGCTTTATTTTCAATACGCAGGGCGAACCCTCGTCAGGAGCAAAGGACTCATTGCTAGGCAATGAAAGCCGCCTTGCTGCTGCGCAAATATTACCGCACCTCCATTTCCATTTCCCATTCGCAACCCACACTCCTCCTGGTTTGCTGGCATGTTGTGTCCTTGCTCCGCTTCTTTCGCATTTCAGTTCATTTCTGGCCTTAATTATGTGCGGCACAGAACAAACAACAAATGCACAAGCATCAGCACACACACAACATACACACAACACACACACACACACATATGGTCCGTGTGCACATGCACTTTCAGCCCAGTTAATTGCTCATGGCACTCGGAGCACTCTCTGCGCCACTTGACCGACCTGCCGCTGCTGCTGAGCCGAGTCCTTCTCCTCCGAGTCGCCATCCTGCCATCTTCATCCTCATCCTCATCCCTATCCCCATTCGCATTCCCTTCTGCATCCTTCCAACTCTTAGCCTGACACTATTTAAGCTAAATGCTCACCTTAAAATCACATTCCGCCAGGATCTCGGGCACCGAAAATGTTTCTTTAGCCTGCGGCCAGCTTTTCGTTATTTAAAGCGGCCTTTGTCTGCGCTTGACCCTCTGTCACAACTGCTGTTGTCATTCGCCTCTACAATTCCCAAGTGCACTAGAAAAAAGTCTGGGGTCTAAGTTCATATTCATAAATAAGCCAGTGTGATACTTTAGGTAGCCAATTTCATAATACTGAATGGTAAAATATATAGGTACTTCACTAAATAAATTAGAACTTTTCTTTTTAATTTTTAAATCGAATATATTTAATTAATTTCTTGCATATGTATCCTGTAATTATTTATGAAGAAATTCTTTCGATATATAAAGATCATAGATTATTTTAAGAATTTATTAATTGGTCACAATTAAAAAAGAGTTGTTCTAATATATCAAGTAACTTCACATTATGAATGCTTTTTATATATTTTTCTCTCCGTGTACTTATTTACTTACGCCTTTTTTGGTGGCCAGTTGCCTTTGCAGCGGCTTGTTGTCGTGCACAATATTGCGGAGGCGAGCGGCTTTGATGTCCTCTTATCAGTTCATCGCTCTGAATTTCTGCCGCACTGAAGGAGCGGTCGAAAAGGGTTCTCGGTTCGGTCGAGGTTAAGTCCTTTTTGCGATGCCCAGATAGTTTTCCTTTGGCAGATCCGCACTGGAAATAAGGGATAAGTCGGACTGTGAAAGCTAATACTTGGCTAAGCAAATGTACACAGAATAATACGGCAACAGTTATTATTATTCCAGCAGAGAATGCGATATCCTTAAAAAGGGCCTCCGTTTTACCTTCACAGAATTGTGATGCAGATAAAATGTTGTTTTTCTTTACCTTTGTTGGGCAACTGCACAATGCTAACTGCTGTCAATTTACTTAGCCAAAAATGCAGGTAATAATGAGGCAGAAGCCAGTGGTAGCGAAAAAATCCAAAATGGCGATGGCGACTCACGCCCAAAAATGCCACTTCCTGCGGCTTAATTTCCGTTTCAAGTGAATTTCCTTGCTGCTAATTTTGTTGCACACACACACACACACACACAGAAGCAGAAAAAACTTAGAAGCACGTGCTCCAATGGAAACTGGGCCAAACGGACACGACCACGGACGGACAAACCATGGCGGACAAAAGTACGGACATATATAGTAGAGTAGAGTAGAAACGGACCCGGACATTGCTTTCATGCTCTGACTCTCCGACCAGTGATTTTCGCCGGCTTGCCATTTGTTTAGCGCATAGTTTTCTTGAACCAAAACAAAGCAGAGCCAGAAACAAAGCGAAAACTTTAATATCCGCATTCAATGGCACAACAGCAACAAGCTACAAGCAACATAGCGAACAATGCGCACTTCAATGTCTATTGATGGGCCACGTGTGTGTAGCAACCCGCTATCTTCCCCTCGATTCCCATATAAATACTCTCTGAAAACCCCTTCTTTTGTCATTGACCAAAGTTTATGCGATGAACAGAACCGGAGTTCGTGAACCTGCAGGGATTTTGCAGAAGAAGATAATATTAAAACTTGTTTAAAAATCGAAGTTTGTTCTTGTCAAAAAATAGTTAAAATGCAGTGGTATTTTTTTCGTTAAAAAAATTTATTAAAAATATATGCTATAATAAAAGGTGAACACCTAAAGTTTTTAATTGGTTTTTGTTTCATAAAATTTAAATATTAAAGAATTATGCATTTAATATTTCCTTTAATGTAATAAAATTCTTTACGGAACTGTTTCAAGTTTAAAGATGGTAAATGTAGGTTTTAAATTTCTAAAACTCTATATTCTCGCTTTTGTGATCCGAGCCATGTATAGTATATTCTGCTTCTGCCATAAACTTGGGGTCCAAAAGCCAGATTGTGAGTCCTCCACAGACTCGGCGAATATTAAGCCATTGTGGGCCTCGCCAGTACGCTTTTAACCCGAAATTCAACGAGTTAGCGTCTCAGACAAAACTTTTTTAGCTGAGCGGCAGCATAAAAGCTCCTCGGCCATTACTATCATTCACAAGAGGAGCAGCCAGAGCAGCCAGAGGAGCAGCAGGAGGAGCAGCAACAACTACAATAACCGGCTGCCATTACGGTGGCTTAGTCCTGGGATCCTCGAACTGGTCTCCTCGAGTCCTGAAAACCGGAGTTCTGGGCCTGAGTGTTTGCTGCCATTTTTATTTGCAGGGGTTGAGTTTATGGGCAAATGTGCATTGAGCATTTGTGTCTCTATCTGGGTAAGTGGGTCTGCCAGCCAGGAACAGAAGCGGGCTCAGAATCACAACCAGAATCAGAATCAGAATCGGAATCAGAATCGGGAGCAGGAGACTCAGGAGCAGGACTAAGGACTCAGGACTCAGGAACCCGGGAACGTTGCGCATTGTTTGTGGTTCATTGTCTTTATAGGCCCATTCCGTATTTCGTATTCCGTATTCCGTAGTTAGTATCTGCGGTTAGCAGTTCGACTGCCTGCTGGCTGCAAGTGGTTAGTTGGCCAGGCCCCTTTTGGCCAATGTGAAATATGCATGCTTAATTGTAATTTCAAATCCGAAACCACGGCACATTAGTTGAACCGGTCGGCAGTTACTGTTGCAAATTAACATCAATAATAAATTTCGATTTGCGGCAATTACGTCTGGTTCTACTCGTGGGCTTAAACAGGGATATACTTTATAGCTTTATATATATATAGTATACAAATTGATTGATTTATTATGTATGGGGGAGCCTGTGGGCTGTGTGCCTTGTGCATTGGACTCGATGAAAAGCGTTTCGAAAATTATTCCCCTCGCATTATGGTATGCATATATTTCCCTGCTAACACAAACGTCAATATCTAACGCAGGGCTATTTAGAAAAAATCAATGTCTATGGTAATCCCGATGCCATAAACGTCACATGTATGCCGCCCCCAAAGGCAACGGTCGCCCCAACCACAGCGGTAAGTCATCATTGGGGTCACCACCACCAGAAACAATAACAACAAAAACGACAATAACAACAACAGCTATAGAGTGCGATGAAATGGTTTAAATTTAAATTAATTAATGAATGGCCAGGCAAATCATCTTACTGACAAATTACATTAAAATTGCATTATGTCTCCATAAGTGAGAGAATATTTGCATGGGCTTTGCGTTTATTTATTGAGACTGCTAATGCCGCAAATAACATGTAATCAGATACACTTATTCGATCATGTATTTTTAATCCAGGCACAGTAAGGTTAAATTTGTGAATTAAACAGTTCATCGGTTATAATCTGGTTGGTTTAAGCCTGCAAATGTGAAGTGCAATGCATTGCAATGTGGCAATAGAAAATAATAAGCCAAAATAGTAATTTAAATTTTTTTTGAAAACTTTTTATTTATCTAAAAATGTGTATTTATTTTTTATATTTTTTTTTATTATTGTGCCTTTTAAGTTATTACATATATTTCATCCCCCTTTTTTGTTTTTTTTTCTTTACCTAAAACTTTGGCCTTTTATTTTTATTTTCTCTTATTTTTTAAGGATGAGGAATCTTTTCTAATGGAAGGATCTGGAGAGGTATGTTGGTTTCCAAATTCTTGTTTGCTTAAACTGTTTTCCCCCTTTTCATTTATTTGTTTCCCCTTCCTCCTTTCATATTTTTTGGCCCCTAGAGTATTACCTTCGAAGAGTCAACGGAAGTTAACCTTTTAAATGATGATTTTTGGGAGACAGACGACGAGGTTAGTGCACCGTGCGAAAAAAAGAGTAAAACAAATAGAGTAATTGTTGGTTCATGGAGCAAGTGCAATTTGATATTGCTATTGCTATTGACAGTGCTCTTGAAAAGCCATAAAATGGGGATATTGGTCAGCAGTCTGGCTGCACTTTGCATAATTAAATATTTATATTTAGCCATAAGTTAATGCCGCGGTGTGGAAGTGAAAATCGATGATGAGTTCGACAACAGTTTGCACTCGTGTCTTAATGAGTATTCGATTTCCCCCTTTTCCGCAGGCGACGGACATCTTCGACGCCAGTGGCATGCAGCCCCCGGGACAGACGACATATTCGCACGAGAGACGTGAGTGCTGCCCCGCCGGAGTCCATTCCACTCCGGCTAATGTGTCCAAAGCTAATGCAATCTCTATCTTCCCTCTTTTTTGCTCCTCTATTTTATTTTGCAGCGTACCGCGGCATCAAGGGCGAGAAGGGAGAGCGCGGACCCAAGGGCGACAGCATTCGCGGTCCGCCGGGACCGCCGGGTCCGCCCGGGCCCAAAGGCGAAACGGCCGCCTATCCGCCCTTTGTCGAGACCACGAGTGCGGGGGCTGTGAGTATTGCAAATTGAGACTTATTCGCCGCCAGCATCTGCACAGAGAAAAATACTAATGAGCAATATAGAATAAAAAATGATAAAGAATAAATTTGAGTTAAATCATAAAAATAAATAAATATAATAAAATAAATATATAAATAAATAAATAATAAAATAAATATTATATATAAATAAATATATAATAAAAAAAATGAAATAAATATATAAATAAATAAATATTCCATGTCTGTTAAAAGTTATATTGAATTATAATTCAAGAAACAATATTTGAAAGGAAAATGTTTCGAAACATTTCCATCTAATTTAAAATGAAATCAACTTACTTCTTTACCAAACAACTTAAGCCATTAATAAGAAGCTAATTAATACAATATTATTTATTATTGTGTTGCTCTATTGCTCATTTAGAATGAAATTTAAGCAATCTTATAGCAATAAAGAATTTTTCTCTGTGCAGTTGTGGTGGGCAACGCGAAATTGCCTGCCTGGCATAACGATGTGCGGCGGTAATGCGATCCGATCCACAGGCACAGCCAGGTGCTAAGTTTGTTTTTCATCTCTCCCCCAGAAATACACTGGCGAGTGTACATGTAATGCGTCTGATATCCTAGAGGCCATCAAGGACAATGAGTCGTTGCGGGAAACGTTGCGAGGAGCGCCCGGAACGCCGGGCAAGGATGGAAAGCCAGGTACCCCTGGTCACACCGTAAGTACAGACCCCTCTCCTATTGATTGATTTCCTATACCAATTTCAATACGCTGTCAGAAGACTAGTTAGCTATGGCAATAAGTTTAGCAGGAAATTTAGGATAGGCTTTCAATTTATTTACATTCAATATTTAGACAGAGATTAATTTCAAAAGGGTTATACATATGTGTAATTATATTTGAGCATTCATTAGTATAATTAACTCAAGGAAGAACTGTATTACTACTGTTTAACATGAATAAGTATGCAGAACGTACTGTTATTATTGAAATATAGAAGCTATCAGGAAACTAGATTATAGCTCACATACTGATTGTAGGGAAAGAGATTTCAGTTCTATTTTTGTCAATAAGTCGTATACTAGAAACACTCAGGCTTCGTCGGACCATATAATCAAACAGAAAGGTACTTAGGACTTCGATGGCTGATGCGGAACTTTCCTCCGTGTTTTTCTTCCGTTCGACGGGCTTATCTGTGTGCACGGCAATTCCGAGTTACAACGGGTTGGCAAAAAGGCAATATTTGACATGAATCTAACACATTTTCAATTTCATTACACACATCGTCTAATCTCGAAGAGTGAAGAGTGGCTCGAAGGAGGATGAGGCAGGGGATCTCCAAAGGGGGTTGCATGTTTTCCTATGTCAAACATCATAATTTGCACTGCAGTGTAAGTGTGTGCGTGTAACCGGAAATGGAAAAAACGTTAACGCACACACACACGCACACTAAGAAGATGAGGAAAAGGAGAAAATGGAAGCGAATCGTAAAGAGAATTTCTTTATGCGCCAGCTCACGCTTAAACACTTATCCACTCCTCGGGTGCTAGTCGTTATATTATCTCATCAACTGGTAACGTCTTTGGCAACCATAAGAGTTCGCTGTGGAAACACACAAAGGATGTCTCCGTTTCCATGTGTTGAACTTCACTTGACTACGTACTTGCCATTTACTCCATTTCTAGTGAGTGTGTGTGTGACTGCGGGTCAAAGGCAAAGTCCACAATGTTACGAACTCCTCTCTTCTTTTTCTCCTCTCGGCTACTCGACTCACTTAAGTGCTTATCACGCAATAGGGCTAAAAAAAAAAAAAAATAGAAAAAAAAAACTTTGAGCAGCTAACCGAAAGTATAGCACAAAACGATGAATGCATGTCCATTACTCTGGGAATTATTCAAAAAGCGAAAGCAGGCCAAAGACAGACGGAAACTTCTAAAGCCGTCGTCGTCGTCGTCGTCGTGTCCTCCATTCAATCTCTCTCTCTCGGATTTTTCTGGGCCACTCCAGCAACCTGTGGAACGCAGCCTCCTCAATGCGATGCAATACATCAAAAGGAAAGCGGTATGCCGGGCATTCTGCGGTCCACTGCCAGCAGCAGCTAGCTTTTCACCCAGCTAGGGAAATATGCCAGCCCAATTCCGACGACCCACAAAATCCTCTTCGGCCTGCTGAATGACCCTTTCCTCCCTCCCCCGAAAATCCTCTAAAACCCGCAATGCTTATGCCCATCCTCCTCCTCCATCAAAAAGCCTTTGCTGCCCCGGTGAAATATGGCAAGCTGGCGCGCATACCGGAAATTCCAGCGACAACTTTGTTGGCCCACTGCTAATCCCTTAACTAATGGCAATTAATTTAAAGGACGGCGATAAGCAACAGCTACACGAGCTACACGACTACACAGTTGGCCAGCAACAAGGACATGGCACGCAAATGGCTCACAGCGTGACCATTTTGCATAAGATTAAGAACATCGGAAGACACATTTTTTGTGGGGCTTACCCATCCATGCCATGCCCATTGGAATGTCGAAGGCCCGAAAAGCTAACCCCCCTCCGCAATCCCAAAATCGAGTTCAAATCCAATCCCAGAGGTCCTGAGAACCGAAAAACCGAAGACCAAACCGAACCACATGCCAGCCGCGTAGATTAATGAGCTCGGACTAAAACGCAACGATTATGTAAATCGACCGCAGCCAGTTAGGAACCCCAGACCTCGAATGAGGAAACCCCCCACAAAATATTCAGCTAGCAGACCGTGTAGAACTTGCCATGTAGACGTAGATTTGTAGCTCTAAGGACGCAGGACACGTTGTATGCACGCCCACTAATGTGATTTATTTCTCTGTCGCTGCTGGCGACCCCCTCACCTCTACCCCCTCCCTCCTCCTTTTCAATCCCCCCTCTATCCCCTCTCTATTCCGTCTCGTTTCCGTTAACATTTATCCAGGGAGCCACCGGAGTGCCAGGAGCCAGAGGCGCCCGGGGGTCCGAAGGTGCCCAGGGGCTGAAGGGCGAGCCAGGCGTCGACGGACTGCCCGGAGTCATGGGTCCGCCGGGACCGCCGGGTCCGCCTGGTTTGCCCGAGAATTACGATGTAAGTATTATTCCTCCTCCCAAAATAAAACCTATTTCAATTTATATATACAAATTTGTAAGCTAAATTACGTATTTGCACAAAGAATTCATTACTACGTGCTAAAGTGCACTGAGGGTTTTATGTGGAGATTATAGGATTTAAATTATTAAATAATTGCAGCATGCAAAATGCTTAACTTTATTGCAACAAGTTTATGGCTCAAGGGTTTAAATTAGGTCAAAGTTGAAATTGAAATCAATATAAATTGCTTCCAGATTTCTCCTCTATATCAAAACATTATTATTCTGCATTCTCCTCTATCAAAACATTATTATTCTGCTGCATTACAAAGTCAGTTTTGCTATTTTTTTTATTTAGTTATTCCGTAAAATATAAAAAGAATTTACTATGAATACCAATCAGAATGCAAGTTAAGTATTTGTGAAATTCTAAACTGAATTGGCTTTTGTTTAATTTATTGATTGTTTAATTATTCACAATGCTCATTAATGGTGAAAATGCCTGTTTTCAATTATTACAATTCACTGGATCAGCTTAGCTTTAAATTAAAGTTAAATGGAATCTTCGAGTCTTCTTCATTCATTAGAGTCCCAAAATATATATTTAAATTAAAGACAGCAATATTTTAATAAGTATTAACTCCACAAAATTACTAAAAAAGTTATTTGGAACGATCAGAGCTTTAAGGTTGAATTAAGAATTTATGTAATATTTTTAATCTTAAGAATTTAAAACCTTTTCTCTTATAAAAATATGTTCTTAATAGTTTTTAAATATTTTTGTTGACAATCACTACGTAACTATTTTTATACAGAGCAAAGGTATTTTTTCTTCGGATAATCGAAGATTTTTTTTTTTATTTTCCATACTTCGTTTTGCGTTTTCTTTCGATCAAAATTGCACCTTTTACACAGGATAAATATAGGAGTGGAGGCTAATGCAGTTGTCCGATGTCTGGTCCTGTATCCTTCCGCGTCCTTCTCCTCCGTCTGTTTTTTTCAATCACGCACATCTTTATGAATTGCAACTGACCGAGGTAAACGTCCGTCGTGTTTTACACGCCGCACAATTTGCCTAAACTAATTTCCTTCCTGGCTCGCGCAGTAACTGTGAAAAATTGCCACCCTGGAGGATTCGTGGCGTCACGCCAGCTCCAGATTCCTCTATTCGGTGGAAGAGTGGCAGAGTCTGGCGGGAGCAGGCACGTTCAGTGGCCACCATTGTCGTTGTCGCGAATGCCACAAATGGCCTATCTCTGCTAATAATCTTAAAACCGCAAAGGTTCCACGGAAACATCTCCTGGCGAAAGGGCCAAAACGTAAGCGTCTTGAGCACGCGAGCCGCCAGGAATAACCCAAATTTGAGTGGAGTCGTCGTGTCGACTTTGAAGTCAAGTGGAGTCTACACAGGCAAAAAATTAACTTGTATAGGAAGCTAGTAATTTTTCCATGTAACAGCCTATCTTACAATGTAAGGACTAATAACTAGAATACAGTGCTTTGGAATTGTGAGCCTACGACTCGCATTAGTAATTTAAAAAGTCAACTATTCAGGAATTACATGAGAAATTTCCGGAGAAAAAGATATTGTAGTAAACATGAAAGTGTAAATGAGTTTTTTCAATTTTTGGGTTAATAATCATTTCTTTTAAAAGCTTTACTTGTACATAAATATTTTAAACTATGTTTAAAAACCGAAATAAATGTTATTTTTTCACTTAATTGAAGGAAACTTTTATTCTTGTTTTATATTAAAATTTTTATTTTAATGAGCAGTTAAATATTTTTTTTTTTTTCTTCAAAATTTGAATTACCATTCACACGAGTAGTATATAAATTGAATAAATCTCAGTGCAGCTGTAGACTTGAGTATAGTCCTTTCGCTTGGCATGGGCTCAGTTTTGAGGAGTCCTGTATTCGGGGTGCCGCCTGCCGCATGCCACATGGCAATGTAGATGGCGGTGTTCCAGCTGGTGGCAATTACCGTTATCAGCGCAGGGCGCGCAGTTCACGCGGTTAAATGCGGTAACACGCACACAGATACTGATAGCAGGAACAGGGAACAGAGAAGGGGGAACAGTGAAGGGGAACAGTGAACAGGGAACAGGGAGCAGGGAACACTGTACAGGGAGCAGTCACCCACACAAAGGCGAGCTGAAAAACACATCACTCCGCTTTCATCCGCACCGTTGCCACTTTGAACCCTTTCATGCAGGAGCGAAACTTTTCTTTTTGCCGCTCGGCTTTATCACCGCATTTCAACACCGTGTGTTGCCCGCTTCCCGTCTAAATGTATTTGTGGAAAGGAGTGGGCGTGGGTGGGTTGTAATCATTATCGCACTATTACGTTTATGAAAGTGTCAAGCTACTTGTGGTCGACGAGGCGGCAGTAAAAATCAGACAGCCACTCGCCTGTCGGCCCGCCTCCCATTGTTTAATGTCGGCGGGTTTATCATCATTATCATCGCCCCCAAAGCTGGTGCCTTTTAAAAGCTTTCTCTGGGTGTCGTACCCTCTTTGTTATCCTGTGCATTGGGCGGAGCCAGGACATTTGGCTAGGAAGCTCCCGGCTGTTAAACAAATGGGTTTCGATTCGGGCATACAATAGTATAATAGAAATCCGAAAAAAAGGAAGGGTTGCCCACAGATTGTCAATGGAAAGTACTCAAAAAATATTGAAGCATTAAATTTATAATTTTTAACCCCATAATTTGAAGGGTATGAAATGGGTTTGAAGACCCGAGCAATTTGAGTCTTTAAAAGGGAAATGCTTTTATGTTTATTAGAACGGCTTTTGATTGTTGACACGACCTCCTCGTTTTCAGATCTTCTATTCAGAAATTTAATTACCTACACTCGAGTGCTCCCCCGTAAAAGTTGCAATTTTGAAAAGTTTTCTGATTTTTAACCAGTGAAATCATATACTAATACGCTTCAATTTCACGCCCATTGCTCTATATTATTGTTAAACGTATATCGTATCGAAAATTATGTATTCTTGTAACAATCAACACATAAATAACAGATAAATTGGAATCCAACCAGGACCTTCAAGGTATAAACATTTTAACAATTTCATCTTATGTTCGTTCCACCTACAACCACTTAACTAAAAACAAAACGCAAAAGGTTTGCTTTGCCGGGGGTAAGCGATGGCCACACACAGCCTTTAATGGACTAGAACCACTTGCCATCATTAGCCCCGCCCCGAAATCTGAGTGGGCGGTCCACCAAAAAAAAAAAAAAGATCATTAATCAAATTTCCGCCGTGTGTTTGTTGCATTTGTCCCTCGTCAAAAAGGGCCGCCTGCTGCCTACAAAAAAAAAAGAGAAAAAATGATCAGAGAAATGGGGCAGCGAAATACATGTATCGAAAATAAATTGTACAACAAGCAAATATTTAACAAATTACTATGCCTACACACAGGAATCCCTAATGGTCAACTCGATGGGCACATTCCGGGGCACAACGCAACCGGGGGCCAAAGGTGTTCCCGGCGAGAAAGGTGATGCCGGCCAGAAAGGAGAGCGTGGCGATCCGGTAAGTCAGAGGGCATGTCTAATAAATGGCCAGGGTTTTCCTCACTTTCCCACTGCTTTCCCTTTCCCCAGTTTATCCCTGAAATGCGTGGTTGTATGTGATGTGTGTGTGTGTGTGCATTATAAAGTGTTTCTCGGGCCCACACGATTGTTGTTTCAAATATATAATAACTTCTGCCCTATTGACTACTCAATTGATTTTGAGGCTTCTTAAAAGGGCAATCGGGCCAAGCAGCTCGTCGCTTTTCGTCCAAATGAGCAAACAGGCGGCGACGAAAATTTGTTTTTGGTCTGGATAATAATCGTTTTCGGCAGGGCATTTCGGGCCAAAACGGTTGAGGTTTGCATTTATGATATAGTAATGTGTGCTGATTATCGATTTGACTGTGGTGTTCCGACAAAAGCAATTACAATATGGTATCTATGTTTTAGAAAACCCTGAAAAGCCATTTGAAAATGCGGTAAATAGCATATTGGATCGAAGAGTAATAAAAGTGGATTATTTTGGATAAAATTATCTAAAGTCTAATTATACGAAATCTTTAAAACCTTTAAAAAAAATATTAAAATACTAAATGGCCAAAAAATAAAAGATAATATATTCTATGAATGAAAAGAAAGTTTTAAATCAATTTATCAGTAATTTTCTACCAAATTATAGCTCCCAAAATAAATAGCTCGTTGAAAATAAATATCTGAGGAATAAATTCCAGGCTATTAACCCCGTGAAAGGATAAATCCCCAACTCCCACGTTATTTCTTTGAGTTGAAGCGAAATTGTACCCAATTTGATAGATAGTAATAATTCTTTTGGGTCTCCAGCTGAGCTCCCTCCCACCGCTTTCATATTTATAGCATCGCAGTCATTTGTGCAGGAAATACACAATTTGGGACATAAATTTCTATCAGCAGTTGGCCCCAAATGCGTCACTTGAGACGATGTCGATGTCGATGTCTCCTGATTTCTCGTCTGGTTCGGGGGCCAATTTGTGTGCATTTATAGCTCATTTGATTTTCAGTGGATATGATCGCAAGCTGAGACTGAGGGGCTGTCTGTCCCAACCAACCAACATAAACTATTTCGTTTCGTTTCTTTTCACTTCTCTCGTTTTGGCATTACGTTCATAATAAGTTTTGGCCATTTGGGGAGCTCATCCTGCTTAGACGCCGCTTACTTCCCAGCCATTACCCTGTATGCCATTTAGCAGCTTAGTTGGGGTGGCTTTGCACCCTCGGACTTCCAAAAAAAAGGGAGAAGGATCCTGAAAAAGGGATCCCCCCTTCGTATTTCTTTTATGTGCAACCTCAAAACTTAAATCTGGCAAGCAGGACTCGCATAATGTGCTTGTTGTTAGTCTGTTTGTTTGTTGGTTTTTCGGCCAGGCTTTGGCTTTCGGCTGTCGAAATGATGTGGCCGGTTAGGTTGGGTTTGGTCTCTTTCTCACGTGGACGAGGAGGGCTTCCGGTGTCGCAGATTACTCCTCGGGAACAGGAGCCAAATTGGGCCCCATAAAGACACCGACACGACCTTTGATATACATAAGTAATATTTATGCGGCTTGTGGCCAAGGAATCTGGCGTAACAAGGTCGCTTTTAAGTAGTTTTTCCCCCGGTGGCCACACCCAAAATTAATCGTGCGTGAAATAAAAAGAAATTATGCAAACAGCCGCCGTCGACGAAGCGCACACCACACACACACACACACATTATGATGAAAAAAAAATCGATTGGGATTTTATGATAAATTCACGCCCAATTTGTCAGGGAGACGCCATCATATAGGTACGAGTATATCCAGCCAGCCAAAGTTATTGCATTACGATTTTCCGGGGGGGAAACTAATATGGAAATTAGCATTTTAAACGTATGAATACACGCACAATTAGGTACGTTTCATTAGGCCTAAAAAACAGACGCAAGCCGGGGATCTTGAAAGACAGCCTGCGGAGCAGTCAACTGTGTATGAGTGTGTGTGTTGCCTTATTAATTATTCATTAGTTGGTATTAAGTTGGCGTTCGCAACAAGCCCGAAACAGTAAGCCCAAGTGAAAGCAGCAGCAGCAGGATAACCCAGCTTGATTTCCCAGCCTCCGGATTTAACCAACATCGAGCGTGCGAATTTATGGCGAACCATTTAAGGCGCTGATGATGTGGAAGACGACGACGACGACGCTGGGAATGAATTGAGTTCAGCCGAGAAGGAAGAGAGCAAATTTTCCACAAAGGCAAAGGACCCCAAAAAGGAATATGGTTTTGTGTTTTCGGGCTTGTCGCCCAGCCATTGCATAAATAACTGTGTGTGTAAGTGTGCGTTAGTGTATGTGTGCGTGTGCGGGATTTCGGAATTGATTTGATTTCAAAATGAGTTTGAATTGAATTTTTTCTGTCGTCGACAAAACGTTTGAAATTGAGTTTTACGGCCAAATTAGGCAAGAGAGTTCCCCCGAAATTCCCTCACCAATCCAATGCCCCCCTGAATCCCCCTCCCAGTTTTCCTTTTGGGGCACATGTAGCCGTATATTTGAGACCGTAAATCATTTCACACACTCGCTTTCGCTCCTTTCTCGCCATCTTACCATCTTGCCATTTTTCCACCGACAACAACAACAGGGTCACAAAGGTGCACACGGACCCAGCGGCGCAAAGGGCGAGCCCGGCGAACCGGGAACTCCTGGGTTGCCGGGTCTCCCCGGACAGGCCGGACAGCCCGGCGGACTCGAGGGGCTCTCCGCCAACGGGACCAAGGGCGAGAAGGGTGAGAAGGGTATGCGGGGAAGGCGCGGCGGGACTGGGGCCACTGGACCAATCGGACCGCCAGGAAAACCCGGAGCCATGGGCGATATTGGACACTCGGTAAGTAAGAGGCAAAGTCGCCACTCGGCCACTCGCAACTTTTGCATGCATATTCATGAGTTGGACCAACTTTCACATGCTTTCAGCCCTTCTGGCCAGAAGCGTAGTCGAAATCACTTGAAGGGGCCAGATTGCGGGTTGTGCGATAGGAAAAATGTGGTTTTAACAGTCAAACAAGGATAGGGTTCTATAATGATAACAAACATAATTTTCATTTCTTTGAGGTATACGAATCCAAGATCAGACATCATTAAGAAAAGTTATAGGCTGTTTTAAATTCTTAACGCCATTTAACAAAAAGCCACTTTGTAGTATTTTTATAAAAATGTAAAAAATAATAATAATAATAATAATAATGCAGTTTCTTAGGAGACAATGTGACAACTTGAATTACGGAAGCTTTGGGCTTTGAAGTGCTGGTTTTGGGTCATTTTTCAAAAAAAGTAATTTTTGGGATTTCTGACAGGGTCAAAACAGGGTCAAAAAATCAACCTTCTGCAAAGTTATAAAAAGTATAATAAAGACTACTTAAACCAGAACGAATACATGCCAGAAAAAAACATCATGAATAAAATGCCTTTCAAAGTAAATTTTATAATACTTATATTTGTCTGATATTGTTAAACTATCCCCAAAACTTGCTGGTCGTCTTAAAGATTTTAGTCAAAAATTTCTAGTAGTAGTTTATAGAAGTTTATATTAATCTTGTAAAACTTTTTTAAAACTCAACCTTGTTTGCTTGGATAATCGAGCTTAGGATTATTTTCGCTTACTACGTCCATGATTTAGGCTCCATTGTTGTCGCTGCCGGAAAAGTTCGGAGACAAACAGACATTTTCTGGCCGCATTCGCGATCTAGACAATCAGGGCACTCGAAAGAGGTTCAGACACAGAAAGGGAACAGCAACTACAAAAAAAAAAGAAAAAAAAGAACCAGAGCAGCGGAATAAACTCAAACGAAAAGTATTTTAAGTGCATTTTCATCACGGTTATTCAGGACGCGGCAGTCGGCGCATCGCACGATTCCAATTGCAGTTTGGCCAGAATTTGCAACATTATTTCGCAATAACAACAGCTAAGCAATGGCAATGGCAGCGAGGAGTGCGAAGGAAACTTTCCCTTTGCCACGGAATCACTGAGTCACTGAATTGTGAGAGGCAGGCGCGTGTGCTGCGCTACTCCGCCGCGATGTCCTTTGGCATTCTGTGCCAACTGGCATCGTTTACCGCCCGAAATCAAAATCAAGCAACGTAATTACATGAGCTGGCAGTGGTAGAATGCGACCCGGAACTTTGGCTCAATTGCCGGAACGAGTAGAGTGGAGAGACAAAAACGTTGCGACTCGAGTAGAGGAATTGTTGCACTTCGAAACGGCAAAAGTTTGCTCGTTTTTGGTCATAGTTCAAGTTGCCTCGTTGCTCCGATTTTGCCAGCGAACTGCAAACTGCATTCTGGCCAACTTGCACGCTCCTCACGAGGCATTCATGTGGCTGTTTTCTGCCGGCTTTTGCTGCCAATGATCTTATAATTTGCTCTCAACTTTAGCACTTACGAATGGGAGAATGCTGGCCATCTGCAAACTTTGCTACGTGACTTTGCTATTTAGTAGATATAAAGCACTCCATTTAAATAATTAAACTTAAAGCTGGAAAAAGGCAACACGTTGATTAATTGAAGAAATAGCTGCTGCACAATCAATAATGATTAATGGCTTATTAAGTCAAAGATCTGACATATTAATCGTCATATTAACTACTCAAACTCCTCGACTTAATGATAATAACAGGTTGTAATTTAATTGCTTCACAGGGCCGCCCTGGAATGACAGGACCAAAGGGTGAGATGGGTCCCAAGGGACCGAAAGGCGATTCCGGAGGCCGCGAGGGGGTAAGTGCCAAAAGTCAATGTCAAGTATACGCCCCGTTCGACGACAGAATGTTGATGGATCACCGAAGGGTTTCCGGTTGTATTGACGGGTGTATCTTGTTTGCAGTTGAAGGGCGATAAAGGCGACCGAGGTCAGGATGGCAGGGATGGCTTGCCAGGACCTCCTGGACTTCCAGCCACTGGAGGTGGCGATGGCGACAGCAGCGGAGTGCAGTACATAGCTATGCCAGGACCGGCAGGACCGCCAGGACCTCCAGGACCCCCAGGTCTACCTGGCCTATCGATTTCAGGACCCAAAGGAGAACCCGGAATGGACTCACGCAGCACGTTCTTTGGTGATGCCTCCTATTATGGAAGACCAGGTAAGTTAAACCCAAAGAATATGGCTTAAACATGTTGTAAATATGTGAAGTGTGAGCTTAGTTAGTGGTCAAATATCTGTACATAGCTAGCATTATCCTTGGCCAAGAGCCAAACAAAACGAACCTAACTTATCCAACCAATATCAATCCATGTCATTTGTATCGTACTCGTCATCAAGGAGCGCGCTCATCCTTAGACGAACTCAAAGCCCTGCGAGAGCTTCAAGATCTGCGCGATCGTCCCGATGGCACAGCCGGTAATCGAACTAAACCAAACTAAAAACCTACAATCTCAACTCCATCCATCATATTAGCCGTAGCTTTTTATGGAATGCTCGCATGACCCACCGTTGAACCAGCTAATTGCCTCCAGTCCTCAGCACACCTTTCCTTCCCCAATTTCCACCTGGCATGCCCTCATATATACACACACCTTACCATTCATGAACTAGCACCTTTAATGGCCATATTTGCACATCATCATTAACTCATTTGCCGTTGATAGAGTACAACGTGTAAACATTTTCTTTATGCGCGTATTTTCACACCGTCATGACTTTTCTCAGCCGAAAAAGAACTCAAACCCGCGACTCATGGTATTTTAGTTACCTAAAATGCGAGTATTTGACTCCTTCAGTCAGTTTAAATGGGGGGAATGATGAAGTATTAAAACACACTTTTTGGCGTATGCAGACATAAGTAATTATGAAGAGTAGAAGTTATTTTAGTTATTTGTTAAAAATACTTGGACTTATTTATACGTTTTTTTCTATAAAATAAAATAATAAGCATAATAACAAGTTTTTCATTACCAAGTATCATACACTTCTTGTAGCATGAAGTATTTTAAGGTACTTAAAAAAACCTAAAAATAAATTTGAAATACAATTATCAACTTTGATTCTGTATAAGCAAATGTTTCCCCTAAAGTTGTTCAAACTATGAAAAACGAAATTAAAATTCAACAGTGAAAATTAATAATTTAAATTAGTAATTGCATGAAGACTACAAAGTTGAACTCCAACTACTTAAATACTTTGAAAGTATTACCTGTAAATTTAAACTTAAGCTCTTGCATTATTTATTTTGAAAGATTTTCCAACCATTAAAAAAAACTCGAAGCACACACAGAAAGTTATAAATAAAGCTTTATTCACTGTTGTGGCGTAGCACTTGGAAAGTCCGCATTTAAATGAATGCAGGATATCGGAATCATGTGTCATAATGCATGAATTATCCTTTCAGAGCCGCCACGCCAGTCGGGACACTCGCACAAACACGATGAGAGCCACGTCGAGGGCGAGGAGCCCTACTTCTCGGCCTCCTCATCCAATATGAACATGAAGATTGTGCCGGGAGCAGTAACCTTCCAGAACATCGATGAAATGACAAAAGTGGGTGTCGATTGGTTAAATTTGGCAACTGCCATGTATTTTTAATAAAAAAAAAAAACTCTTTCGATGATATTTCCACCGCAGAAATCGGCCCTCAATCCGCCGGGCACGTTGGCCTACATCACCGAGGAGGAGGCGCTTTTGGTTCGCGTCAACAAGGGATGGCAGTACATTGCGGTGAGTTTTGGCCCAAATCCCCTCTACTTTTAGCCAAACTTGAGGGGGGGAGGGAGGGGGACAGGATTTGATTTCTTGCTCCTAAGCAAACAAACAGGGTCTTTTCGGGTAGCACTTTTTAAAATGCCAAATATGACAGGCGTTGAGCTCGCTGGCGGGCGGTTATTATTTTATAGATCCCGCTCCCTCGTTCGTTGTTCCATTATGGCCATAAGCCCCTTTGCAGTGAATAAAAAAAAGAACAAAAAAAAGAAAAAATAGGAGCCAACGAAGAGACAAATGCATGCAAAAATAGAAAGGACAGTATCCCGTGTTTGTCTTCTGCTCGCCTTATTTATTTATTTATTTTTCTTGCCTGCCATAAAGTAAGGTTTGTTTGGCATTGCCCTTGTATCGACTCGTTTTTTATTTGCACATTAAATGTTGCAGACGTACAGACTGATTGCCATTGGATTGCCATCCGTCACTTGTGTGTGTGTGTATAAGTGTGTGTGTGGGTGTGTGGATATATCTGCGTTATTCAATTATATTGACTTGCGCTTGGCTTTTCACTTGTCCCGGTTAACGGATACAAGAGATACTGGGGATACAGTGGGACATGTGGCATGTGGCAGGCAATTTGAGTGAGGCTGTCAGTAGTCAGAGGCTCAAAACATTTATTGATGAAACATATATAAAACATGCATCCGTCCGATCTGCGGGGGTCATAAGTAGGCAGTGGGTAGGACCCTCCTTGGAGCCATAAATTCCTTTGGCAGATTAAAAATAATATTAAACGGAAATCGAAGGTTTTATTGTCCTTTCCCCTGAAATGCCGAAATTCGCCTCTGCCACATGCCAATTAATCTCGACCAAGGTGAACTTTGGGCGAGTGGGAGCCTTTTATTACCCGATTTTCTGCCCGGCAATTTGTGCGGGTCAGCATTTTGTGGAGTCCTCTGAAGTTAGCGAAATTACACGCAGAATTGGTCGATTACTCAATAGGTTGTTAAACATTAAAGTGGCCGCAATTTCGCCAGCTTGTTGCTTTATTGAAATCATCAAAAAAATTGAAAATGAAAGGCAGGAGTGAAAGGCAGGAGAAACTACATAGTGCCGAAGTGTACAATATTCTCAAAATTTCGGGGAGTGGCAAAAAACTGCTCGAGATTCGATTTCCGCTTCCGTTGTTGCAGGGCACAAAAGCAGGCACAACAGGGTTTCGCCCCATGGCTTTGGGGGCGTGGCACAGGCTTCGAGCTCCTGGCTTTTGGATCCTGGCTCCATGCTCTTCGCTCCTGGCAACTGGCAACTGGCATGTGCATGAGGCAGTCCGGAATGAAAACGAAATCTCTTGCCTTTGACGGCGCCATTTAAATACTTTTGACAACAAAAACCCGGCACAGGACCATGAACTGTCAGGGTGTGCCGAATAATATGGCAAAATCGGGCCAAAGCAAGGGACCCTTTGTTGGCGAAATCTGGTTAGGTCGGGGAGTCACGAAGTTGCCTACACGGTAAAATATTTTTTATATTTTTTAATCCTTCGTTTGATGTGAATTTATATTGGGTTTCACAGCACAAGAAAAATATCCAAGAAAAATAATTATTTTTATGTGGAGTAAGTAAAAGTCATTGTTCATCATGACAATGAAATTTTAAGTTTTTTGAAGATATTATTAAAAAATATTTTTTTTTAAAGAAATACATTTAAATAAAATTGAATACAGTAAGGGTCAATAAATTTTTAATTTTTTTTCATAAAGTGAACAAAGTGTTCTTTACAATTTAAAAATTTTGCACAGTGTACTCGGGTCCCCATTTGCATTTCGCATTCGTCTGGGCGAAACACACAGCTGTCTGCCGAGATACCGAGATGGGAGCCGAGTCGCAAGCCTAATTAGATTTCAGTACACGAGTCGACTACTTAAAGTTCAAAATAGTAATTAAAACTTTTGTCAGACGACGTCGCGCATTATGGCTGTCGAAAATTTGACCCTAATACAGTGCCGTGCCTGCAAGGAGTTTTGAGCGGGATTTTCGTTTCGACTGAGAAGTGGGATTGGAATGGAACCTTAACTGCGACCGGGACAGTTGATACATATTTTGCTACACGTAATGCAAATATTTGAGCAAAAGTTTCAATACAACGTTGATTTCAGTTTCAGCAGGAGAGCTCAACTGTTTGCCTTTCGCTCCTCCTGAAATATTAACTACTTGAAAGGATCTGCCGAGAACACATACATACTATATATACCTCCATACATATTTATTTGCGGAGAGCTCTTGTTTTATTAATTACGAATTCGTCAAACGCTTGTTTGTCGCCGCGCCTTTTAATTACGATTTCGCATTTAATTCTCCTTTGTGTGTTATCTGTTCGCAGCTGGGAACCCTGGTCCCGATTGCCACGCCCGCTCCGCCCACCACGGTGGCTCCATCGATGCGATTCGACCTGCAGTCGAAGAACCTGCTCAACAGTCCACCTCCACTGCTCAACACGCCAACGGTGAGTGATGTTTGCATCCACATCCATCGCTGTTATTTTTTCCGCACATTATGTTTTCCACATCTACTCGCTTCCGTCGGCGGGATAATGACATTGATACTGAATGCCGGCGAAAATACAGAGCCCTTCGAATGGAAATCAGAAGTCCTAGTTGCGATTTCCTTTGTGTGCTTTGATTGTACTCGACTTTGATGAGTTCGAAATGAAATATTTATGTATAAAGCGCAAAGCTCTGACGCTGATGTTTCGCCTGGCTGTCATTTCCCGCCGGCAGTATCTAACAATTACTACTACAACTCGAAAAGAGCTGGCAAATTATCGATAAAAAAATATGGTTAATAATTCAGTCAAAGAAATGTTCTCCATGATTTAAATTAAGCCAAAAAAGTACTCGTAAAAACATAATTTTTATGTAATCGATGACTTTCCTGCTCTCATATCGAACTACCACTGTAATGTTCAAATATCCAAGACAAGCAACAAAACTACACCACAAACACACACACTACTTGTTCCTAATTTCATAATTAATACTCAGTGTAACGAACTGAAGCAAATGTTATCGATATAACCTACTAAACTTATTTATAATTAATTGTCGTTAAATGCAGTTTACAACCGCGCCCGAATACGAAACGGTAATTAAATCCATAATATTGCATATCCTAGTGTCGACTAAAAAAAAATATAACAAAACCAACGGGAGAATTTAAATCAGCCAACGATTCTTGCACACACACTCGTTGAATAAATAATTTGATTTTGTTTGCTGGCCAATGGAAATATTTCTAATTAGCGAAAATTGCATTTGAAGTTCTGCTGTTGTACACGGAACAATTGGTGTAGTTTGATTTTCTGCTTTTGTCTCTACCGATTGTCGGTTTTTGTTGAGCCAATGGAAACTCCATATATTTTTGTATTTAAATAAGTTATATTTTTAATTCCATTGCTTTCTGTGTGTTTTTCTGTGTGATTTGCTATTTTACTAGACGCTTCTTGATTGAATTTTGTCTTTGCTTTGGGTAATCCATGAAGCTTTGCTCTCAACATTTCGCATCCGACACGAAAGTCGAGAATGTTGAGAGCTTCTTTTTATATAAATTTATATATATATGTGTCGGTGTTAGAATGCTCAGAATTTCCATTTGGATTTATTAAATGAAAAATATTTTCGTCCCACATCTTACTGCTGCGTCTTCAAACAAAATTAACGGAATTGACAAAAAAAAAAAAAAAAAAATTCAATTTAAATCGCATTTCCAGTGGTATCCGCGAATGGTGAGTCCTCTGTTCCCTGTATTTCAATTAAGCTAGATCCGACCTTTGAGTTCCTTTCTACAAACCGGCAATTTTATGAGTGCTTTTTTTTTTGCCCCCGCTGAAGTGGGTTTCAGCATATTTTTTGTTATTGTTTCTCCGGGGCCCCAGCAATTATTTGAAATATTTTACTATCCATTACTCCCACCTATCATTTTGCGCTACATTCCCCGCGGGCTTTGCTCGTTCTTGTTTCTGGTTCCCGTTTCCCATCCAACGCAGGACCTTTGTTAAACAAACAATTTCTGGCTATTAAATTCTGTATTAATTAGATCTTAAAATGCTTGACATAAATTCCGCATTAATTTCATGCCATATTTTCTTGGATCCGGAATAGCTACGCGTTGCGGCGTTGAACGAGCCTTCCACCGGCGATTTGCAGGGGATTCGGGGGCGGACTTCGCCTGCTATCGGCAAGGACGACGGGCAGGACTCCTGGGCACCTTCAAGGCATTCCTCTCATCCAGGTGAGTTACCCAACAAGAACTGGCGAATGTGTCTTATCATTCTTTAGATTTTTCACGCGTATTAGGCCTGTTTTCCTGTTTAGTTTTTTTCTCGGGGTTCAGGCTATTAAGATTTTGCGCAAATCCAGACCAGCGTATTTGCCGCTTCAATACTCCGCGCGTTGCTCATACGCCACGTTGCCGGGCTGAGCCGACACTTTGGGAACTCATTAGTTGCCGCATAATCTTGATATTTGAAGCGAAGCGAAAGCGGAAAAAAGCGCGCGCTCGAAGTATGAAAACAAAAGCTTGTGAAAACAATTTCGTGCAATTTATTTACCCAGTGCTCCGGCAACGAGGTCTCGAGTTCGGGGAGTTTTGGTTTTCGGGGGCTTTGGGGGTTTCTGGGGAGGTGAAAACATAAATAAGTGAACGAACAAAGAGCTGGCACGCAGCACCTGCCCTTCAGACATCTTTTGATGGCGGTTTGTTTGTGCGCGTGTAATTGGCGCTCGTATGCTGGCAATATAATTTGTACGTTAACGAAATGCTTAACTCTTGGTGGCCTGCAGGGTACAGAATCTGGACACGATTGTCCGTCCGGCTGACCGGGATCTGCCCGTGGTGAACACCCGTGGCGATGTGCTCTTCAACTCCTGGAAGGGCATTTTCAACGGCCAAGGCGGGTTCTTCTCCCAAGCGCCGCGAATCTACAGTTTCAGCGGCAAGAACGTGATGACGGATCCCTTGTGGTAAGCTCTCTATAAATCCCATTTAAATCTAATAAAATAGGATATAAAATTAATGTTATTCTTAGGCCCATGAAGATGGTCTGGCATGGTTCGCTGCCAAATGGAGAGCGTTCCATGGACACGTATTGCGATGCCTGGCATTCCGGTGACCACCTGAAGTCCGGGTATGCCAGCAATCTCGATGGCCACAAGCTGCTCGAACAGAAGCGACAGTCCTGCGACAGCAAGCTGATCATCCTGTGCGTGGAGGCCCTTTCGCAGGATCGAAAGCGCAAGAAGCGGGAACTCTCCGAAAACAGGTAATACAACAACGACACGTGTCCTATTGATTTGGCATTAACGTTTTATTACTCGCCAACTTTACTCATTACCTTTGTGGTCGCAAAACACTACACAGCTAGAAAATATTCCATTAGGAATTTGGTACATATTCTTAATATACTTTTAAATTGAGTATTTTTCAAATCAAGTGGTGGCCTTTAATTTTTAAGCTAAAAATTAAATTTGATCAGGTTTATACTTATTTGAAAACAAAGAATTAAGGCTTTTAAAAGAACGCAGTACAATAATTAATTGAAGTATTACAATTAAGGTTAAAAATCTTTTTTTTGTTAAAAATGTGAGTAGATGTTGGATGTATCTGTTTAATTTAACCGATTAAATTTTGGCTACCGAAATAATCAACCGTATATTAAATATAAAAAAATGGGGTAGCTGTTGAATTTTACTTCACGATTTGAATGAAATGTATATAATTGTACCAATTAAATCATGGCTAGCATAAATACCCAACTATATATTTTTTTCACTATATAGGTAATATAATATTTTTCTCGATGTGTAAATTTACAGCTATAGCAACAGTCGCAGTCACGGTGAGAGCGAAAGTCTGGAGTTCCGGACGGCCGATGAGTATGCAGCGCATTTAGAAAATTTACTGCTGTAAGCGGAACCGGAAGGAAGAAGAAGCAGAAGCAGCAGCAGCAGAAGCAGCAGCGAGTCACACCAAACCATTCTCATACACGAAACAAAACAAATCACAGCACACACACACTCACACACACACAGAGACACGTGCACACATTGAATGTAAACGTAAATCATGGCCATGCATATAATCAGCGAATTCCAAACAAAAACCAAAAAGAGAATACTCAGACGACAGTTGGATGTTGCATATAAATACATACCTATATTACCCATACGCATACACACTACTCGTAGGTAATGTCTAATGTATTTCTACACGTAACATATATGATAAACACAGCTAAGGATATATATCGCTGATATATATATATGAGTTGTACTTTATGTTCAGGACGAGAGGCAACAGCAAATAGCAATTTTTGTACAAGCAGGAAAAACGTATTCGTAGTTTGTAATCTGTAATTTGTAACTAACCGATAGCCGTAACCGAGAACTAATGTAATTTTTGTAATTACGTAAGCTCATCCAAACACAGCAGCGGATCACCCAGTCGCCTCCGCCTACGCAATACTGGCCAAATTAGTATCCTACTTAGCTCGTATGGCAGTGCACCCGAGAATCCAGAATCAAGAACTAATAATCGAGAGAAGGGATAAGCGAGAAAGGACGAACTCTTCACAGGACCCTGTATATGCGTGTATAAATGTGTATTTTTGTCAAAAGACTTCTAGGTGTGTGTACATTATAAGGAAATCCGAATGGGTACGATACGAAACCGTTTTTAAACTATCGCATGCAGCCCTTTCTGCCCACTCTATATATAATATATATATATAGGATATATGTTTTACGACCGATTTCTACTCCTATCTTAGGCCAGAGATTTTCTACAGTGTAGCCAGCGCGACTCCCAAAATACTCGTAATCGAAATCCAAATTCGGATCGCAGTTTTTATATGCATCAAATGAGTAACGGTAATGAAATTATAGCCTAATCGACACACATAAATACATGCACACCCGATGGATGGTGAATTCGTAATTTATTGTCATTCGATAACGAATACTTAACTAAATTCTAATTATAATTACCGAGCATAGTTAGTTACATGATAATTTCTTTTTGCATTTAACCAATGCATTTCCAAACTACAAAATTTGTAATGTAATTAAACGTAATTGTAATGACAGTTAAGGTATTAATTTAAAACAATAAACCACAGACGCAGAACACAATGCGAATGGCGCGCGGTAGCCAGCCGCAAGGTGACATTATATAGTACGATTAAAGTATAAAATATATATTTAGTGAAATCAAAACTGAAGTGCAGACCCTCTAGTCCTAAGCCTAAAACATGAAGAAAAGAGAGCATAACAGAAATACATAATAGCATAATATAATTGAATAATACGAAACAATAAAAGGTAAACTATCAAATGCAAAAAACCAAATGCTTTTAAATGGAAACATTTCGAGAGGTAAAAATTAATAATTGGCCGCAGAATAATAGTAAAAGTGATGTTGCACATGAAGCAACCCGGAAAGTTTGTGTCAGTTGTTTTGGCCTTAAAATATTAATGGCAACGAACACGCATTGGAAATTTCAGAGCGAACGGAGCACTTCTGGCATATCGACAAAATCCCCATGGATCCAGGCGCAATTGCTGTCTATCTGCATTGGAAATATTTTATAGGCTCATGCATTTTTCACTAAATAAAAAAATATTACAAATTCATCTACCTGGGCAAAAGCCAAGAAATTACTTTGATCAATATTTTTCATTTAAGTTGGAATCAATTTTCATTTCCACCAGCAGACCGGCAACAAAAGGTATTTGTTTGGAGGGCAAAACACAGAATATTATGCCATTTCCCCCGAAAAACAAATGTCTATAGAACGTGCACCTGTATTTGTGTTTGTATCTGAATTTGAATCTGTATCTGTATCTGTATCTGAGCGTGTATCTGTATCTGCATCCGTAGGCACATTGATGGTTGTCTGAGCCGCACGTTTGATAACCAATTTAAATAATTTTTCACTTGAATTAAAGCAAATGATTTCAAACAAAAAGAGCCACGGAAAAGAGAAGCTCGGCGGGGCCATTGATGCTTTATGAATTTCAATGGCAGGCCAACATAGTTTCCGGATGCGGATTTTATCCTGGCTGAGATGCTCAGATACAGATACAAAATACAGATACAGATGAAGATAGAGATACTTAGGAGGCATGGGGTTTCGGCTGCTGTCAGGCAAATAAACAAACAGGCCAAGAAGCCGCCCAGCGCCAACAGTTGCGATTCGGTTTGGGATTGGGACTGCCAGGTCCAATTGTGTCGGAAGCCGCAATATGACGGCGAATTTGGAGGAGGAGGAGTTGGGGGAACGACCGCCACTTGGGCACAAAGCAATCAAACCAGATGAGCGGGATGAAATTTTAATTTAATGAATGCATGCCAATCTGCGGTATTAGTTGATTAGCTGCGAAGCCAAATCAAGTCTCACTCCCAAAAAGTACAAGGACAGAGGCCCTTGTATTTTGAGTTTTCAATTATAAGCCTTGCTCGAGGTCTTCGGGCGGAAAAAGTTTAAATTCCGTGTGCGGCTGACAATGTCATTCATCATAACACATTTAGCCGTGAGCTTATTAGATTCCACTTTTGTGCCCAGGCGCATTTACAAGTTTTCCAAGCCTGTTTTCCGCATTCTTCGTTTTTCCGGTTCGGTTTTCCTTGGCCCTGGGTTTTCTTTTTTTGTCTTATCGAAAGCAAAGCGAGGGAACACAAAACAACTTTCCCACCCACACATACGCGTCCAGCATCCGTAACAAGTTTTTCACACACACACACACACATATATATACATGTGTGGAAGCTCTGAAGGGCGTACATATGTCACGAATAAAAACAATTTATCATTTAGCTTATCAAGACGCGCGGCCTAACGTCCATTATTTTGCGGACGCTACGCAGAGAATTGTTTTTTGATGATAGCCCCCAGTTGTAGTTCCTTCGGTCCAGTTTAAGGTGAGTGTATCCCAAAAATAACAAATGTCTGAGAAATGATTATTGCTCTGCCCGCATGTGATTTACAATCTATCATAGCCATTGGGAATTTCGAATTACGCAGAGTTATGAATGGGTTCTAATCAAAACAGATGGTCCAATGAAGTTTAGTTGGAGTTTGAGTTAAATGAGTTCTTGTGGCCTGCACAATAACACAAAAATAGAAATGTGGAATTGGTTGAGTGAAGATTAAATTGCCAAACCCATCCAATTAAGCCATTTATGGTTTGATGAAACGCTTAATGGCATTTCCAAACCAGACAATGACAGGTAAATGTATTCAGTGGCATTTGGGGTATTATTATGACTTTCCCATAATAAAGAAGAAATGTCTGCTTGTCATTACCTTCGAGAGTACTTTGTAATGGCTTTTTTTAATTTTTAATCGCCAAAATTCTGGCAGTAGCGAACAGATAGACAATTACGACGAGCAAATAATATGTATGAATATGCCTAGGGAGGGGCGGGTTAAGAGTTTGGGGGGCGGGGCCGCACGGCCGACTCACGTGTAACTAAAAACCAACAATTATGCATGCCAAACCGCAGAAACCGATGCCACGCCCACAACCCACAGCCCACAGCCGAGATCCCGAAACCCTCGCGACATCAACATAGCGGCGACAGCGACAACGGAATGGGAATTTGCATAACTTTGTATGAGATTCTTGCAGCGCAGCCATGTCGAGCCACAATATCATTCATACATGCATGCAGCTCGCAAGCACGTACACTGAGAAAAAAGGAGTTTGATTATGGGTCATTCGGTATATTGTTTATTGATATTGATCTATGAAAAGTGGTTAACAGAATTGTAAAAAGCTCATTTTTCAAAAAAAGAGATACAAGTAAGAAAGCGACAGAAAAAACACAATTTAAATCAAAATATGTTTTATGACTTTATCAACATTTTTACCACTTGAAAAAAACTTATACTAATCCAGTTATCCTGATCATATACAGAATAATGCCAATGTATGATATGGTTATCGAAAAAAACGGGGCTTTCATCCGTATTACTTTTTTGTGGTGTTAACTCTTTTTATAACCTACCGAATGACAGAGATATCCCATTTTAATCTTATATATATTCGTTCGGATAATTAATTATTTTATTTTATATTATTTTGTAATAACTTTATTCTATTTTCCCTTATCTTTATATTACAAGTTTTTAGGTGCTGAGTAAAGCCACTAATGTAACTCAAATAATCAACTTTTTTTTCAGTGCACTCATACAGGAGGGCACGTATACACTGGCAGACAATGTCAGTGAGCCGTCAACATTTCAACTTGTCATGCGAGCGGCAAAAGCGTGGAAGGGAGTGGCACGGCGAAGGGCGGAGGGCGGAGGAGGGAAAAGGGCAAAGGTGGGCGGGGTCGTGCCGTAAAGTCGAAGACGTTGCCCCGGGCTGCCACAGGGCCTACCTTCAATTTGTCCGTGTGCCCTGCCATGCGATAACCATGAAGGTAGGAAGGCAGAAGGTAGAAGGTAGAAACCCAAGCCCAACCACAACATCAGCTTTTTGTTGCATACTTTGCTGCGTTCGCGGAGAACGTATTATTTCAGTTACGTTTTGCGGAAATGCAACTGAAAACTTGCAATTTGTTTGACGTTTCGCTATTTTTTCGTATGAATTTATAATGCCCTCGACTTCAACACCTGTCGTTCACCGTTTGTTCGCTGGTTCGTTTTGTTTGTTTGTTTGTTTGGCTTGGGTTTGGTTTGGTTGGGTTCGCCAGGAGTTTGGTTTCTGGTCGCTGTTGATTTATAATGCAAGCGATCCTGCTCCGTTCTGCCCTGTGGTTTATTGATATATCAGCGGTGGCATCGTGATTAGGCGAAAAGTCAGGAAATACATAAGCCCACGTTTCGCAGCGAATGTGTGTGTGTGGAGGTGTGTGTGTGTACACACATGCGTGTGTATTTATGTTATGCCGCCGCAGTAACACACAAAAGGTAGCAACTTTTAATTGAAAAACTTGGGCACTTACAACTTGCAAGGCGGCGGTTGTACCACCCACCACCCACCACCCACTCACAAATCCCCTCGCCACTCTATTAGCAGTTGCAAGCGTAGGTGTAACGGTGGGCGTGGCAGAGTGGCAAGTGGCAATACTGGCATTGTCGCCGGCATTACTCAAGTTGTTAGCAATGTTTACAAACACAATAAGCAAATACACCAGCGATAGCGGCTCCGCCAACAAGTGCACCGAGCAAAAAGTTTCCCAAGCTGCGATATTTTCTGCGAGCTCGTAAACAAAACACTTAAAAAACAGCGAGCTAATTAGGCAATTAAGTCAGGGATTAACGCTTTTCAATCTATAAGTAACCAATACCTTTAATAAGAAATATATATGTTTTAATTGTGTACAGGAAATGTAAAATAAATATACAAAGGTTTGATCAAATAAATACTATTTATCAAAACTATAACAAATTATTCATTACAATAAATTGCGGAATAGAAAGATTTTATTAATGTCAATAAGAACAAATTCCAAAAAAAAATATGTTGAAAAATATTTTTTAAAGGTTAAAGCTTAAAATTTGTATATCCCTTTTCATTTTACCAAGTTCTTATCTTAGTAAAATATGAATATAAAATGAATATGAAAAAGATTTTGATAGTAAGAAAATGAAGTCTTTGATATTGAACAATAAAAATGTTGGCAGTGTCCTTCTTGGTTGTTAGTGAACAGGTTTGGTTGACTTAAAGACGGCATCGTCAACATGGCTCCTGTTTACATAGAAAGTTTTTCCGCCCTCCCTTACTTTTTCCTCGGCCGACTGATAGTTAAACAGCTCTAAGCAAAGTCTGGAAGGGAAACGTGCGATAAGTTTTCCATTTTGCTGCTGCTCAAATATTTACCAGCTCGGCAATCGGCGTTTACCACCTGCAGGTGCAGGTGCAGATGCAATCGGACTGACAGCGATTACACATCTTCTGCTAATTAAACTACACAGGATCATCGAAATAAAACAATCAAATCGAAATGCTAAAATGCTTAACTTTTAATTAGCAGTCGACGGCGTAGAGCAGCAGTCAAATACATAATTAAAATTATGATTTGGCTTTTTGGCTACACTAATCTATTTTGGGCGAATTGTAATTGGCAGACGGAAATTTCATATGCAAATTGTATTAGGTATCAAGGGAGGCGGTCGCCTCCCTGGTTTCCCTGGTTGAAGTGGGTAGTTTTGGGCCTGGCCAGCTAACCGCAGCGATTATGGGGCGACGAAGGGCAGTCGCTGCAGTGGAAGGCAATCCAGTTGCCCTGGCCAATTTCTGGTAACGCCACCCAAAAGCCACACGGCAAAGGCCTTCGCATATCGGTATATCATGCAACCCATAAGCCTATTAATAGCCCCTGTCTGCGATCGGACAAGCAATTAAAATTGACTGCACTTTTGAGCGGATGCCCTCTAGCCATATGGACCATCCTACCATCTACACCTACCTTTTTCCCGTTTTACCCACTTTTTCGCTTCCCGCTTCCGCGTTTCCCCGGAAAATTGTTCAATTGGGCGTAAATGTGTCGGCGTCATCGCCACGTGCACGTGCCCCTGATACTTTCGTACTTTCCACAGGCCGGCAAACTGGCAATTATTTAGGACCATATGGGCGCGCCTGCAAAACATAAATTTCTCCCAGCGAATGTCTTGCAATTTGGGCCTATGTGCGGCAGGTTGTTGTTGTCATCTGACAGGATAGACTTTGATTTGCTGTCATGAATATGAAAAAGGGTGTCACCTCGCATCAAGTATACGCCACGTGTCAAGTATGAATAGTTGGGTGCTAAAATGGTTGGCAAATAATAATTATTAAAAAATAAATTGTTCTATGGTAATTAAGTTCAAAGGTGGCTTATGATTTTAACAATAAAGTGTTTCCATTTAGGAAAAAGCTTTGCAGAAGAAGTTTAATTCAAAAAAAGTGGCTAAAGCTTTAAAGTTTTTCCTTATGATATTGCAAATAAAGTCCAGAGAAAAGCTCTTCCTGTGCAGAAACCAAATTAATGTCCTTACTGGCTAAAAGCGTAAATACAAAATATTTTTAAACTAAGCCATAAACAATCCTCATGAGCCTTAAATTCTGAGTGCTAGTATTAATTAAATGAAAGGTATTTATAACTTGCTAAAGAGAGTTTTAAATTTTTTGTCTCTTTAAAAAGATTGAAAATTAGGAAATATTAAGCTTAAAAGTTTCTGCCCGTTTTCGGAAATCAGTAAATAAAGAAAGCACACTGTAAGCTAAGTTTTTTTAGGCAGGAAATGTATGAGCCGTTACAAATATTTCAAATTCCACAGTTGGAACTACTAGTTCCACGTGAACTTAAACGAGCAGGACAATGTAGCTTTTATCCTTCCAAAAATATAAGCTTTAGCGTTGCTTCTACTTCCTTAAAAGCTACAAAGCTTAAGGACCTTCAGGTTCCTTGCAATTCTCACCAAGCTTTTACCCAAAATTCGAACCCAAAAAACTCACTTAAAGTTATGTTTCAAATTTTATTTAATCGTAATTCAATCGTTTGCAATATACGTAATATGTAAATAAACAATGCAAATCCAAAGCATTAAAAAGTTAGCTTTTAAGGTTAATCGTAAATCATTTTAACTTTGGCGAATAATCGCACAAATCTCCCGGTTATTATTCTTATTTTAATTTTATTTTACTTTAGTGCACTTTGGCCCAACGCGAATTTTGTAAATATTTGCACTTTGCGTTTTAATGTTATTATTAACGATATTTGCCTAAATATGCTTGAATTCTCAGTAACTTGTAAGTTAATACATATTTTTTGGTTAGCATTAATGTCGCTGGTAAGTATAGCTAGAATATTCATTTGGTCTTGGTTTCATGCCGCGATGAAACACATATGTTCTGTAGTTCCATTATCGATAATACTTTATAAATGTTAAACTCGCGAAAATTGTTGCTGTTGCTTAGGTTAGATTGAAACTCGAATTTGCTAAACTTACGGAGCTGTTCTCGATTGAAAATCCGCCCTATGGGACCCGAAATCGAATCGAGAACAGATCTGATAAATTCGGTTTAACGCTAGAAGTGTGTATCATATATGTTTTCCATTTTGCAATATAGTTAACCATAGTTGGGCTTAGATTTTGCGTAGATCGGTGTACAAGTGTTACAGTAGAGTTAGTTTGTATGTTAGTTGGTCAAGATTCCCTTCAAAAGTTTTGATTCGGTGTGTTTCGGTTCCAGTTTTGGCTGATATGCAATCTTTCTTTAGATTTTGATGTTTGACAGTGGAGTTTAGTTGTGTGCCGAAACAGAACGTCTTACTTATGGTCAAATATTCAAATTGGTGTCTTCAACAATCAACGGTAACATTAAATTAGCTTGAATATAAATTCTTGTAAATTCAATTGGTTAAATCTATAAATTAAATTTTGAGTAACAACTGCGATTAACGCAATTTCAAATACGATTTAACATTATTGTCCTCTGCTTTTTGTTTTTTTTTTTCTGTGTGCGTCAAGTAAATGTGCAATTACAACGATCACAATTACAAATACAATTAAAATTGAAAATTGAATACATAAATTAAGAGGAAAACTGAGCATCGAGTGCGTAGGATAATTCAGATTGGACATCGGGCAGGCAGAGGTAAGTGGATGTTTCTGTTCGGCATGTAATGCAAGTATCGCTTTCAATTAAATTATGCGAAACATTGCGAAACAAGTACATTTTGCGCGGTTTTTGCCTCTTTTGTCCATAGCTGGCGAGAATGTGCTAAATGCATAATTAATAAATAGTTTCAACACACTTGCCGCGGCCTGACTAAACGAGTATTTACACTATAATATCGAAATCACCCAAACGCTGCGTTTATAATTAGTTGCTGCTCCACTTGCGGGAATTCTCCTACTATCCCCTGGAATTCCCCTAATATCCTCAAGGATCCCCTCGTCACTACTATCACACTGTCCTCGGTTTCTACATCAGGGCGCAGCGGTTCCATCGCGAGGGGCTCCTCACCCCCTCGCCCTCGTTCAAAGCCATCGTCTTCGATCTCATCAGATTGAGATCCGTGCGGATGCTGGGTCTCCTTGCATTCGGGGTCACCACTCCGCAGGCATCGCTGAATCTCCGCTTGATGGAGAGCGCGTTCTTCTTGGTTCCTCCCACCGCCGATCCGTGAGGAGGAAGAGGTGATGGAGCTCCAAACACGGAGACCAACCTCCGGTGCTGATTGGGAGTCATCTCCAGCGGCAGATTGGACACCGTAAACAGGGAGTGGAACAGGTCGTCAATCCTATAGTTCTGACGAGCCGAGCACTCCACGAAGGTGCAGCAGTTGTCCTGGCCAGCGATGTAGCCCATCACCTCGTCCACTTGAACGGTTCTAAAGGATAAAGGATAATAAGGGTAGGCTCTCTTAAAATTATTAGTTTAAAAGGTGTAAAAGAAATCTATTTGTATATATTTTTTTAAAATAATAATCGTATATGTTTGCTTTGCTTGAAAACGTTTAATATTTATTTTAGTGCAAATTAATATTTAATTTAGTAATTTACTATTTTTGTTGTTGATTACTTGTTGTTTAAACAGATTTCTTTGACACCAGTATCCGAGTAATAACTTCACTTACTTGAAATCGCGATCACATTTATTGCCAGCCAAAATCATGGGTATCTTCGGAAGACTTTTCTTCTTGAAGCCGGAGCCAGGATTCAGGGCTGCCCATTTGGTTTCGAGGATATTCTCCCGCAGGCGCACCACCTCCTCGAAGGACTCGCGGGAATCCATGCTGAAGACAAGGATAAAGAGATCCCCTGCAAGGCAACCGAAACCCATAAAGGGAAACATTAATCGTTGTTTGATTTAGCAAATGCAAATTTATTGCTTATTTATGGCCCCGCATCTATGACCTACGCACTCGCAATTTTCCAGACACTATATAAATCGGTCCTGACATCTGAAGCTCATCTCCGCTATGTTAATGTGTTTCAGATTGTGCGTGAGGGTCGGGTTGTTTAGGGTAATTCGGATAACCGAAAATGCGGAGTGGGAAAATCAATAGCCGCATTCCACTGACACATGAATACCCTACTTATTATTTGCTATTCATATTAATAATTCCGAGCGCTTTTATGAGTCGAAAGAAGTTCTAATGAGGGCGTGACTAAACAAAATATAAAACATTTTTATTGGGAGTAGAACGAATTAGAAGGAAACTTGGGAAAAAGGCAGAGTTTTTCTATATTTAACTTCTCAAAAGAAAAATAACAGTTATTAGGCAGTTTTGAAATTAATATTTGGTTTATTGGACCATAATTATTTAATTATACATTATGCATACATATTGAAAATGTAAGGAGAGCTAGTTTCGAAATATATGTACTTAATCACAGGGGCATGACTCTTGGTTGAAATGTTAACGAGAATTTTGGTGGCCAAGAATGTTACCCCCACTTCCGTGATATCGTTTGAAAGGGTATAGAACCCAACTTTGTTTGCCAGCAGCTGAGCCTGATTTTTATGATAATTTATAGGACATTAAATGGCACCCAATGAAGGCAGTAGACAGCTTAAGTGATAGAACGTGCGTTCCCAGCGATTGGCGCATGTCCTTGGAATGTCGAACACACACACACATGAAAACTATTTGATGGCCAGGACGTCACACTCACCAGTTAGAAATGATAAACGACGCATTGCGGGGAACGGATGATAGCCAGAAGTATCCAAAATATCCAATTGAAAGACCTCATTCCGTATGCGATACAATTTGCGGTGGAACTCCTCGATGGTCGGCGTGTAGGCCTCCTCGAACCGATTGCCCAGGAAACGTGCCACAATCGACGACTTGCCGGCGCGTGATGAGCTGCATGGGATGGAAAATTGCAAATCGAGATTGGATTTCCCATTGACGCCGTCCATTCAACGAATGCAGACTAACGGCAATGAAAGCTCAAAATTAACTTGAATGGTGGACGTCACCAACTGGATGATTATTACATTGAAAAAAAAAATGTAAGATAGTGGAAAGCGAAGAAAATATATATGTACTCCAGTTTATTTTTACATCTGTAGTATACAAACACAAGAACCATTATCTATTCAAAATCATTTTTATTATTGAGAACTTATTGAATTCAATTTTTGTCATTTTAGTTGAGATGATTCATTCCGAAAAGTCAATCAAAAATATGATTTTATATTTTTTATCAAATTTTTTAAATACCCACTGGAATTCTCTTATTTCAGGTGATACCTAAGAAGTTTTTCATTACTTACTTTCTTGTATACATAGCCTTAATTTTTTCTTTAAAAACTTTGTAATTAAATAAAATTTAATTTAAATTTAAATTTAAATGGGCGTACATTTGTGAAAGAATTTTATGAGGTAAAGTCTCTGCGTAAAATATTTTAAATCATTTTAAATGCTTTTGGTATGTTATTGTAAATATTTGATCTTCAAGTTAATTTTGAACTCACATCATTTATATTTTATGTTATATTTTTAAAATCATTTTAAATGCTTGTGTTGTGTTATTTTAAATATTTGATCTTCAAGGTAATTTTGAACCCTCACCTTTTATATTTTATTTATATTTTTAAAGTCATTTTGAATACTTGTGTTGTGTTATTCTAAATATATGATCTTCAAGTTAATTTTGAGCCCTCATCTCTTACATTTTATTTTTATTTTTTATGTATTTACATACCCGAGCATCACGAGGCGGTAGCAGTTTTTGGCGGAGGGCAGGCTGTCGTCGCAGAGCGAGAGTCCTGCGCCCGGGCCGTAGATGAAGTCGTCCGCCTGCTCGATGGCGTCGAGGTTCGAGTGGTGCTCCAGCATGTGGGCCTGGTGCAGTTCGGCGGTGGTGACCAGCCGGCTGCTGGTCACGGTGCCGTTGCTGCCGCTTGCGGTGGTGTCGTCCAGAAAGGTGACCACGTGGGCCTGTGGCGGCGAAGCCTCATCGGTTGAATGGACGCCCGGGTGGTTGGGGTGGCTCGGGTGGGTCGGATGGTTCGTGTGGTGGGTGGTGACAGCCCTGTGACCCGCTGTGGTTGCGCTTGTCTGCTGATTGCTTTTGCTGCTATTACTCCGCACGTTGTTGTTGTTGCTTGCGCTGTTGTTGCGGCTGTTTGGCGTTGTTGTTGCTGTTGCTGTTGCTGTTGTTGTTGTTGTTCCGGTTGGTGTTGCGTGGATGGGCGGCACCTCATTTAGTGCCACATCGACGTAGTTGTTGTTGTTGCTGCGCGCACAAAACCAATTTTTGCAACGATACATTTTGACTGTGTCATTTCCGCCACTTTAACTAGTTGTTGTCGGCACCGCCGGTGGGTTAATTTGTGGCTGTGGTGCAGCTGCACTCTTGTTTTCTTTGCTGTTGCTGTAGTTGTTGGTTTTTTACTGCAGGATACATCCTCGGCAGCAAGTCAGTTGCGGTCGCAATTTGCATTTTCAATCATTCAACTTTGTCGTTAACAAGCTGACATTTGCATATGTACCTCACGCCGCCTTAATGGTATAACTTTATCCCGGGCGAAATGCATTAGCCTCCTCCTCCGCCGCGCGGCAAAACTGCAGAAAAGATGTAAGGACGTAAATGTAAAAATGCATTCAGCTCGTAAATATAAAAAAGAAAGTTACGCCAGATGCTCAAAGGAGCGAGGAGCAAGAAAGTGGAAATCGGGGAAAAGGCGAAAAGCGACGGGGATGGCAAACATTTTGGAGGCCATTAAGCACGGTAATTGCCTCGGGCCCATCCAGACGAATAAACCACACGAAACCCAAAAAGAGAGAAAGTTCGCGGCAAATGCAACCGGAAAACGAATCCTCGACTTTCACATACCCGTCACCCGGAACCAGATTATCTGTGGTTTGGAGGAGTCTGCTTGTTAGCTAAATGCAAGCATTATATAATCCGATTGTTGGCGAATTTACTTTACATTTTTACCAATTTGTTGCTGGAGTGTAGTTGGCTGCCATGCAACGAACTTTTTAATTCTATCTACCGGAACTTAGCATGATAGATGCTCATTTTGTGTGCCATTTTGATAATGCAAAAATGTGATACAGTTTGGCAAAGAAAAACTGTTTGTGTACTTAAGGAGCTTTATATTTTTTAGAAAGTGTTTTTAGGAGTTAAAATTATTTCGTTGCATACCACCTTTATTCTCCAGAAATAAAATGCATTTACAAGTGAAAAACTTGTGTTTCTTTCACATTTATTTTAAGTACATTTTTACTGCGTAAACTGAACAAACTTTAAAGTTTGTGTACGGAAAATATTTGTAAACTAATTTAAAAAATATTTAAAACACTTTAATAAAAGCTGTCGACAATAAACGCAGTTGTTACAAATTCAATTTCCGAAAACAGCTTATATTGGTGAATTTTTGCTGGACCAAAACCATCAAATTAAAACATTCCCTTCCCAGTAATATTCTACTTTGATTGCAGTTATCGCGTAAATTGGCAAAGCACCAACCGAGTTCATAAAAACCAATGAAAGGGAAATTTTGAACGCCCAACTGAGCTGCACTTCTCACAATAAAAGGGCTATTGCCTGACCCCGTCGTTCTGGCCATAATGGGCATCTTGCCGCAAATCTAATTAACTTTGTTTTAGCATGCTACGTGCTCCGTGTACATCAGCCGGAATGGCCACATTGGCTCAACTCATGCATATCGCATGCAGCAGCAGCAGCAGCACAGAAAAGGGGAGGGGGAAAAGCGGAAGTGGGCGGAAAAATCAGACCGGAAAGTGGCGTTACCGTTACCGCCGAACGAGAGCTTGGCGCCTGCCATAATCGAGTGCACCAAGTGCTCGTACTCGCGTTCAGATTTCAGCTCATTTTCCCCGTTTTCGTGCACTCCTCTTTATTTTTTTATATAGAAAAGGGAGAAGGGGGGAAACACAGGCGGACGAGGGTTTAAATGCCAGCTCACAAAAGGAATTCGAGTGGAAAATTTGCAAGAAAAGAATTCACCGCATATTATTACACATACAAGGCGACAGCCCCAATACCAAAAAAACCGAAAGCGAAACTGGGTCCCAGTCCCCAAGTCAAATAAAGGCCATTTAGCCCAACTACTGGTAATTTTTCCATAATTGATTTTGGCTTGTGGTTGCCTCGTCCTTTCATCTGTCCATGTGTTAGTGGGAACCAGCACCCACTCATACACCCTCATGCAAACACACGCACACACAAATGCCTTTTTCCCTTGGCCGAAAGAGGGAAAACATACTGAAATGGCTGCGGAAACGCCTTGAGACAATGGCGACATTTGCGAGGCAATGTGGAAATGGCTGCTGTACAAAAACAGAAAGAATAATCAACTAAGTGACGGAGCAGTTCTGTTATTTGCCGAGCACCTGTGCAGGATGTGTTCAGAGGCGTCTTCCAAAAGGGGGAGGATTTCCTTAATTTTTTCTTTTCCTCAAACATTTGCTGTCCAAGGCAGTATATTTAAAATAAAGTATTTCCTAGACATTTGGGAACATTTTATGGTTGGGCATAAGACTAAAGGAACCTTAAGCAGGCATCCAAAAACCTTAAATACCTTGTCTATTTTGTCAATTACTGAATAAATTAAGTTAAACAAAACACTAAATCCAAAGTGAAACCATGTTGAATTATTGCAAGTCATTTTTTTATATAAACAATAAATTCTCCAATAAGAAATCTTTTTTGCCTTGCTTGAAATTTTCTGTAAACCTCGACCATTATCATTTTCTTGAAATATTTCTTGATAGCTCGTCTGGTTTTATTGTTTGCTTGAATCAACTTGAGCTTAAAGATGCAACATTTCTTTGCTCAGAAAAATGTGTCAATAACTTTCCATTTAGCTCAGCACATGGAAAACCTTTCAGAATAGCCATAGTTTATTGTTCTTCGGAAACGGAAAAAGAGAAAAATCTCTTTGAACACATTGATTGGCACAAACTTGATGGATGATATTTTAAAAATATCTGCCTAGATGCGAAATAAACAGGGATAAATATTTGAATGCACTGCACGGGTGAGCCCACACTTTACTGTTGACAGATTACGATGGTTGTGGAGTAAGTTTGCGTATGACAAGTGGCACTTCAGGAGGGTCTGAGCACGTCTGTTTCACACCCCTTTTGGGTGGCGCCACCCTTCTTCTGGTGTTCCACTATTGAATCCTGCTGCCACAAACGCCTGCTGTTGTTTGCTGCCCCCACATTCGTTCCAATTTAGCCGCAAGAGTCTCAACAATTTCTCATATTTGTTTACAATTCGCGCATACAAATGCGCAAGGTTGTCCGCCAAAGCACCCAACACCTCCCCTTCCGCAAACATCCACACCCACTGGCCCCTTCAACGGGCGCCTGCCATAAGTTGTCATGTCGTGAATGGAAGCGGAGTGCAATCGACACCCAATCTAAGAGATACACCCAGAAAAATCAAGTTTCTGAAGGAAAGAAAAGAAAAGCTGTTATATAAATGAATTTTCATTTATGATTAAAAAACAACAGATAGTTTTTTTTAATTAATAAAATTATAAACTTCTTTAACTGTTCAAAATTTTATCCATACCTCCATTAAAAAAATCTTTTTGTCATGTATTATTTTAGTTATAATTTCTTGTAAATCTTATCATAAGTATAACCCGCTCTATTACAAAGTCAATGAATAATGGTAAAACTAGTTGTCTACACCCACATACTATTCAAACTGGTTTATGAATTATTGAATATACACCCGTTTTAAAGGTAAACACAACGTTTAATAAGGTATGATTCAAACCACGAATTTCGAATGAAAAAATATTGACTCATATTGCATGATAAAAAAAGTTAATCCTAACGCTCTAGAAGCAATCTGGTTTAAATTAGTCTGCAAATAATTTTGAAAATACACGCGGATTTTTCGACAATGGTCAAAATAAAAGTGTTTAAAAAATAAACACAATACAAATCGAATTCAGCGAACTTTTGTGAATAAAACCACATGAATTCGGATTTGTTCAGGTGCACAACTAGCTGATGTTCGATAGCTGGTGGAAAACTAACGCAAAAAAATAAAAACCAACTGAACGAGAGAAAAATTCGCCGAAATGTCAGAGGAGCTGAGAACAAAAGCTGGAACAGATTAGCTGGGTGGGAAAATAAAAAGCGAAGAGCAGAGGAACCGCAAACAGAGGGCATCAATTACGCCGACAACATTGAGCGATAATCGAACTGAGGTTATCGCGGCCAGCACCTGGAGATTGCTAATAGGAATGCCAAGTGCCCAGAGAGATGAGATTCCAGTCAAGTCGGGTTAGTCAGATTGCGACAGCTCGAGGGAAAAGCTGTCTCTTCTCACAATGAATCAAATCTCGAGCAGCAGTGTGGCGGAATTATCCAAAAATGTCGAGGATATAGAAACGGATCCGGCCAAAGTGGCCGAGCATCAGGAGTACGCCGAAGCTTTGTCAATGTCCGAAAGGAATGGCAAACGGCGATGGAATCAAACATTTCTTCAGACTCGAAATGTCCTCAGTGTGGTCGCCATTCTTATCGCCCTGCTGCTCATAATCGGAGCAATTTACATGCACTTAAGACAGAAGCATCATCTGGGCCGATTGCACCTCAATCGCAAGGATCCGGGTGGCGAGGATGTCCTGGAGGCGGACTTCCCCCTGGTCACCGTTCCCGGAGTGGGTGAGTGCCTTACGAGGACCCTTGTTCATTCGCTGAAAGCTCTTCGCCATCAGATAATTCTATAAGCGGTGCTCATTGCCGGGGTCTTCCACCTCCTCTCTTTCCCAGTCGACTGATTAAAATTGCCATTAGATGAACCAGCTGATCTCAGCGCTTCGGAACAAGAGCGATAATAAAGACTTGTTGTTATTTATATGCAAAGCACGTGTGAATTGTTTTCATTAAAATTTACATTCGTGTTTATTAGTAATTTCTGACCATTTAGATTCCTATCCGCAACCTTGAATTGCATGTAAGAATTCAAAATGTGACGTAAAAAATAGAGAAAAAACAATAAGTAAAATATAACGCTTTTATAATTTTCTTATTTATACATTAAACAAGCTTAAGTTCTCCTTCTTTTATTATCTGTATTATTTTTCTTTAATTAATTCCATTTATTACTTAGCGAGTGTTTGTGTTATTTAAGCAATAAAACATGTAAATATATTCCCACAAGTTTGTATATGACCAAAGTATTGTAAACCATATTTAACATCAATTTAAAGTTACTAAAACTGCAGTTCAAAGTTGCCCTGCCAAAACTCCTAATAAAACATTACCAGTTAGTAGTTGGTTCAGTCCCTTCTTGAAAGTTTCCAACTAAAGTAGAGTGTGGCTAAAACGTGAGGTCAGCGTGAGCTATTCAAGTACAGGGAAGCCTCGCTAACTATGTTGAATTGTGTGGTAAATAGTTTCGATTAAACGGCTAATTGGGCTGGTCTTTGGAATGCATTTTGCAGCTGCCCAGACGATAACAACATTCCGGCCACCTTCATCTCCACCTCCATCTCCGCTGGAGCCAAGTGCCGAGTGCCTGGCCTGCATGGCCATCACAGCCACGAACAATATTCCGGCACCATGCAAGTTCAATGGAAGGGTGGTGCAGTGCGGCATTTACCGCATCTCCCACGACTACTGGATGGACACACAGCTAGTAATTGATCCGTACGACTCACTTGCACATGGTAAGGCAAACTACACGGGGGGAAAATACTTCACCAAAAAATAAGAAGAATTCTAAGAAGATTTAAAAATATATTTGCCACATATGTTCCAGAGTGAGCTATTCTCTTCTATTATGGTGCAATCCAATTTGATAGCCAAAAATATATAGTATTAATAGTTAAATCTTTGTTTGCCAATAGAAATTCCCACATTGGTCAGTGGTAAACCGAAAAATATTTTTGTCGATAAATAATTATTTGGCAATAAGTCAAGCAATAAGCTCATTGTCTAAAAGTATTTTTAAGTTGATAGCTATTAAATTTATTGATTTTAAAGGCCTTACGGTATCAACTACTAGCGACTTTTTAAAATTGAATGGAATGATGATTTTCTTAAACTTTTAAGGGATATTATTCCTTGAATGAAAAATAAGTAAAAATTCCTTTCATTAAATATCTTTGCTATCCTGATTATATTATTAAGTAACTTTGCTATACTGTTTATGTTATGGTTATACATTTTTGAGTAATTTTTTTCCTGTGTAATCTCTTTTGAAAGTCTGCCACAAGCGTGTAATGGCCATCGTCTAACCCGATTTCCCTTTCTTCCTCTCCAAACAGACTACGAAGGATGCGTGGCGGTGCAGGATTGCGCCGAGAAGATTGTCCGTGGCTATGTGAGCCGCTATGGGAAGGATTGCGATGCAGACGGAAGGATCGGGTGTCGGGATCACATAATGCTGCACATGCGAGGACCCAGTGGGTGTCAAAAGCAAGAGCCACTGCCCATATGGAGCAAAACGCGTATGGAGGACTGTCTGAAGTACAGGGGGTTGCCATAGAACCGACTGCGCGTTTATTGTTTCAACTGCAGGCGCTGCATTTGGGGTCGCCAGTAGAGGGTTAGCACAAAGAGGCCGATGAATTCGTGGAATAGGAGCAGAGCGGCGAACTTGTCATCGAACAGACCGGCCGAGGCCCTTCTGCCGCCCATTATGCACTGCACATGATACATCAGGAACTGCAAATGATTTCTGATTATGCTGCGGGCACCTCAAGGATATGAGAATGGGAAAGTTCCTTACGAGCACCACAACGCAGGCGATGCAAACCGCGAACAGATAATATCCCCAGGTCAACTCGAGAATCTCGTACAGCATCAGGGAATATATAGCCATCGTGTAGGTACCACCACCCAGGAGATATAGGTAAAGTCCGGTACCAGTTAGATCACACTGTGGTTGGCCAGGAGTTAGTTTTATCTCTCGATAATTTATTTTCATTTTCAAACAACCACTCACCGGCATTATGGCAGCTATCAAAATGGCAAACACAACCACCAAAGCGACTATAAAAAATCCAACTAGCATATAAAGAATTCCAGATGTAATGACCAGCACACTTAGAGAAACTATTATACACTCCACCTAAATAGGATATGATGCAGTTAAATTATAATCCATCAATTTAAATTTATAAGAACAGATAGATTTTCATCTATGAAAGAAACAGAGAACGTTGTGAAGCCATATACATAAATAAATATTTTATGTTTTACAAGTTGTTTTTTTTGCAATAACCAAATTATTGTCTAAATAATTTTGTTTAGCTTACTTACTATTATTAAGGTAATAACCCAATTGATACAAGCCTTTTTTCGCAGCGGCTTACTAACGGCAAACACCAGCAGAAGGAAAATGCCTACCACAAAAGCGAGAAGTAAGGCGGTTGAATGGCCTTTTACAACATCCAAAACCCAGTCCCTTGATTAAAAAGGAAGATATTAAAAATGCATAAAATTTTTCCATGATACCTTACTGCAGTAATGTCAACATAAGGATCCAATGCACTAATCCCAGCAGTACAAATACTGTGAACTCGAAAAAAACTCGAATTGCGTACTGTCGACGCTCTTTAACCGATTCTTCGAAAAAAAATGGCCACATACTTATATTTACCTCGAACATGCTAACTTAAAAATTATATGATTTTGGGCGCCCGGAGCTCTGGGATAAAGTCGATCTGAGTTTTATAAAAGATTAATGCCATTCCGGGCACTAATTGCATATAAAAATGAGCCGTCCAAAGCCAAAAGTTTACGCAGCAAATTAGAGCAAACAATGATGGCGATTCGGCGTACATAATTGAACTCGACAAAAGTTTATAATCTGGCAGCATCGCGAACAAATTGAACAACAAGTCGCAAGTGTGTAATAATTAAAAGTTTGCGCAAAATGTTGCGGACAAACCAGTGGAGGAGAAACAAAGTTTGGAGCAAGTTTTAAATCATTTAGCAGCGCCGGACTAATTGCTGCCATGTCGCATTAATTTGCTACGACTGATAGCTGGCACACAGTGCGTATGCGCAATGCGTTTATACATTGTTCGTGTTTGAAGCACTTTATAATACTTTTTAATTAAAAGGGTGACGAATTTTGAGTTTAAGGGTGAAAGGGTTGATTCGAGATTAATTTAATAAATTGCATTTAAGTCTAAATGGCTTTATTAATTTAATTTGTATTATATTTTTTGGTCTCGAGTCTAAAGTCTTCGAGAAAATGCAAAATATAATTATCTTCCAAATTAATTTGTTTGATTCTATTCTACAATATTTTGCAATAATTTTTTAATTTCTTTATTATTTTTTAAAGTCGATCGAAAAAAAAAATCGAAAAGTTCGATGTATATTTCAATTTTATAATCCGTTATATTAAATAATTTAAGCTTCAACGCCTGAATGGGATCGATGCCCAAGTAAGCCAACCTTGTTTGTATAGGACGTCGACTTTTTCCTCGCCCGAGTCCTAATCTGTCGATTGCATGACAAGTGTACATAACTTCATTCAATCAAATGTGCAAATAGCGCATAATGCAAACAGAAATAGGCCAAATGAGCAGACAATATGCCGCAGAGACAATCCGATAAGAAGCGCCTCAGACTCGCGTTTCGTGTTCATTACTTATTGTCGATATCGAGCGAAGAGTAGATAAACATTGCCTGATTGTTTGATTGATTGATTGATGGCTGGCTGTAGTGCCAAACTGCTGAACTGCTGCCAACTCGCCATGGCCAAGGACAAAGAGTTTCATTTAAAAACAATTACGAATTCGGTTGAATAACTCGCTGCGCATCGATATTTTTCTTTTTCATTGGCCCGTGTCAAAGGTGTCGTTCATTCAGTGGCTGAAAAAGTGAGGCAGGCGGGAAAAGTCGGGAGTTTGGGGCTCAAAATTGATTGCTTTATTGCTGGCACTAAGAGCAGATAGAGGAGGAGGAGAAGGTGGTGCAGAAAGTGTTGCAAAATTGATGGGAATGCACTGCAAGTTGTGATAAGAATTTTTGGCGCTCAACTTGGAAAGTGAACTTTAGCTGGGAACTTTTTCAGCTGGCAGTCGGATTAGGTGAGCTTCTTTCCGTGTTTCCTCTGTGAACCTCTATCACTCATGAATTTTCCGGATCCCACTCTCCCCGCCAGGTTTGTTTGCATTGCAGAGTCCAATGAAAATGTCAAAAAGTCTAGCACACTTTCCGACAGCCAAGCTAACAGCATTTGGCCAAATGAAATTTACATGACATGGCCAAAAAAGGTTGGACCAACCTGAAAGGATTGCGCTCCAACTGAATGGCGCACCCCAACCAACCAAAGAAGTCCCCCGGCGATCAAAAGTGTGCCACATAATTAAGTGTACATCAGAGATTAGCCACCGCCATCAACAAAAACAGGCTGGCCGCTGTCCCGCGGGGGAATTGTTCCGGAATTGTCCTGGAATTGTCCTACTTTCCCTCATCCTCCATCTCGGATTCTGTCCTCGTAATTCGTAATTCCTGCAAAAGCGACTGCCTTTTGTGCGCATACTTAAACAGACATTGGCAATGACATGACCTACAACTGTTCCGGCGAACCGCTTTAATGTCTCTCTTTCTCATTGCTGCCGGCTAAAAGCCGAGGCGCTTCATTAATTTTATTGCCGCCTTCCCGATGCCCTCGGTTTCCACTCAGCCAACTGCCACTGCCACTGCCAACTGCCTTTTTGCTTGGGCCGCCTGTTGTCTTTGCTTTGAAGTTTCCTCCTCGGTTGTGGCAAAAGTTTTGATTGTCTAGCCGCACACTCACATGCCGCAAACATGCAACACAGCGAATAAATTATGCCTCATTTTCTCTTCACTTTTTCGGATGAAAGCAGTTTATTATTGGCACTTTTCTGCGAGACTTTTAGTGCCATTTTTTCGTTTATCACATTTTAAGTGCCATTTATCTATTAACTTTGTTCTTAGAAAAAGTTTTATCTCATCTGTTGAGCACTATGTTTTTTCAAGTTAATCTTCTTTAAATTTAATTTTGTTATATATAATAAACATTAAATAACAAATGTGTGTCTATTAATTTAAATATAAATTGAAAGTTAAATAATTTAATAAACTATCAAACATAGATGATTTATTATTTTGATATACTTATTTTTTTGCTTCGAAGTACTTAATTTTTTTTTTTAATATTGTTTAATTGTATTATCTAGAACAAATAATCAAGAATCTTAATCAATTAAAAATAATCACTATTAAACAATTATTGCAACATTTTTTTTTATAACTAATATAACATAAATCACTTTTTAAAATTTCTATTATTAAAAATATGTTTAAAATGATTTCCATTTTGTTTCTTGGTTTTCCTCAGTGTACCCACACACATGCCAGCGTGGGTGTGTTTAAGCCAACTCAAGTGGTTAAACGTAAAACTTTTTTAATTAGAGTTGTTTGCGGGCAGCGCATTGTGCTCACAATTTCTTTTCGATCGTCTTGGGCGAATAGTTTGGCTCTATCGTCCAGGACGACCGAAACAGGAACCGAAAATTTGATGTCGCGGAGGCGGAATTCCCATAAAATCGGCAGCCGTTGCTCGCGAGCCAAATAAAATTCATGAGCCCTTGTAATAAAAATGTCACAGCGATGCAGGCAACAAAAGGCGACCATCAACGGGGGGATGGGCTTTTGGTTTTTGGAGCAGAAACCGGTGGGCGTTGGGGGTTTTCCGGGGGAGCAGCTGTCAACGCCGTCGCTCGACAATGACAATGGCTTACCCTCGAAAAGTCCAAGGGTCGCCGCGGGTAGCGCACACAAAATATCGCAGACTTCTTTTGTGCCCCGGCGGCCCCCGAAAAATACAAATTCAAATTTTCACAGCAGTTTGCATTTATTTAATTTTACTATTATCAGAATAAAAAGGCTTTGCGCCTGATTAGAGGCTGCCGCCTGCCTAAATGTGTTTTCCCAAATTAAATGAAAATTAAATGACGCCCGGGCGGCGTTGTAGCAAACCTTCATTGACACAACGTGCAAATCTAATTTGGATTCTTCCCCGCGCCGCCAGCTTCTCGTCTTTTTTATAATAATGAGAATGCTCCAGAGCCTTGATGGGTGTCCAAGTACACCCTCACACACACACACTCACACTTATACACAGAAAGGAGCACTTCCTGCAATGTTTTACGTTAGGCCGGCGAATATCGGCAGGATGTGTCGTTGCTCCTGTTTTTGCACAGAAAAAAATATTACAGTTCAGTAATTTTGGTTCTTAAAAAAAAATTTTTTTCATTACCCAAGATTTTAATATTTTAGGTTACATTTAAGGTAAATTGCAAGAGTTTTTTATCACACCTACATGTTCATTTAACCAAACATCTGAATTATTCAACAACAAAGGAAGAAATATCAATGGTTTTTACTCAAAATCTGTCGTTGATGAATTGTATTAAAAAATTGATTTTTTGGGTTTTTTTTCGTTGTGTTGCCAGCCGTCAATGCGATTTCGTCAACGCAATCAGCCGGAGAGACATCAGCGAAACAGCATCGCGTCGCCGGCGAAAAACATTTTCCTGTTGTTTATGCCAATTTTGCGGCTGATGCTTTTCCCTCTTCGCATTTTCTCTTTTTCGCTTTCGACCGCTTTTCATCCTCCGCGTTTTTCAGCGATTGCCGGCTCAAACATTCGGCACTCAATATACAGTTTGCATTATACAATATAGATGCCCATATCGCTGTTTTGCGTATCAATGAAGAAAGCGTCTTTATTGCACATTTTCCAATGTGTACAACGCGGCGTATACGCATTATACGGCGTATATTGTTCAGCCGCTTTCGGTGTTAAAGTAGACCTTTGCCATATGGAATGAAAATGAAAATTTCGATTTTATACTCGGGTGGCAAACCAAAATTCAATGGATTCATTTATAATCATAATAGAATTTCTTGGGATTGATAATTTAAGTGATAAAAAGCGGTTGTTTCGTAGAATAAAAATTTGAGATAAATTACAATGAAACCCAAAAAGAACTTCAAAGGATTTTTAAACTCATGGACTTAGGAAAGATTTATTTTCAGCAATTACTTTTTAAAAAAACCTTTTATAAAGCATGTAATTTAATATTATGAGGGGTTTGTTTTAAGTACATTTTAAGCCGGATTAAACTTTGCTCCAAATTAAAAAGCAATTCCAGCTAAGCTTTTGGACCACTGTGCCCCAAACGGAGACAAACAGTTTTTCGTTTTTCGTGGCTTTGTCGTCGTTCCGTGTTCTTCGACCGCTTTTTTGGTATTTCGGTCAGGTCACATTTATGTTGTATACATTAATTATGGCTATTTACTTTGTCCGCTCGAGCAGCTCATGCCACTGCCAATTATGTGCACGAAATTGCTTATTATTGGATGCATAAACACTCATACTGGTGCACAGTTCTATATACTCTCGTACGTGTATGAAAAAAACGAGTGTATGAAGGCGCCGAAACGGCAGGTTAAATGGTGGTCAAAGGGCCCATTCATTCCCGGCTAAAAGGCCCATCAGCAGCAGTTCCCTAACAAGGCGAACGAGCAAAGCGTTTCGGGTAAACAAAAATATGTCATGTTTACTCAGCGAGCAGTCCGAACGAAAGTTGTTTTTGGCTTTTTGTGTTTTTTTTTTTTTTCTCTGCTTTTTTCTATGTTCTTCCTGTTTTTGCCGTTTTGTTTATATTTTTATTTCTACTGCTACTTTGGCAGTTGTTGTCATCTGTGTGTTTGGTCCAGAATGATGGATGTTATTATAATGTTGACGTGTAGGCTTAGCAGGCGCCTGATGTCCTGAGTGCTGACCAGAACAAAAAAAAAAAAGAGCAACTGACCCAAAAATCTCCAGTGACAGCTGAGCTGCTGGTCACCGCAGCCATCATTGTAAGCTGCTTAAAAATTAAAACAATTTAATAAAAATTAATGCCCAGTGCACAGCAATGTAGGATAAAAAAGGGATGGGAAGCAGTACAACAGAACTGCGCTTTTCATGAAGTATTTACCAAGTGAAAGTGCTGTTTTTATTTTCCTTCCCCTGGTAATTATACTAATTGGTATCATGGCGCGCCGGGCGAAAAAGCTGAGCTGCAAGCATAATGCGATAATTTATATTCCCTGGCGGGGAATCCTTTGAGCCACACGCCAGATGGCCACTACTCGCTCGGTCTGTCTTTGTGCTCGATGCCGTGGAGAGATAATTCCCGACTCAATTTGATTAAAACAAGGCGGCAATAGTGGAAAGTTGCCACTGCGGCTCTTGTAAATTCCAGCGGAAGTTTCTCAATGAATGCCCTCACTCACATACATGTAAAAAAAATTAATAATACCTAGTATTTGAATTTTTTAAAACTAGTATTTATTTTTTGGTATTTGGTTTAGGTATTTGGTTTGCTATTTGGTTTTGGTATTTGGTTTTGATATTTGGTTTTGGTATTTGATTTTGGTATTTGCTTTTGGTATTTGCTTTTGGTATTTGGTTTTGGTATTTGATTTTGGTATTTGATTTTGGTATTTGTTTTTGCATTCAAAGATATATTACGCCATTAACAACTTCCTCGTAAGTGTTTGGTGTTCTTAATTCAAATTTGTCATTTCCAGATTGAAGGTTCTTATTAAGAGCTTCGTCTTTATTTTTACTAATTCCGTAAACCTCTTCCTTTTTATCTTTCGACCAGTCCAAGTAGCAGAAGAGCATCAGGATAATGCAGAAGTGGCAGAAAATTACGATCACAGCAAAAAGTCCATCGGTGGTGTACAATTCCGCATACCGCCAGCCTCGAATCAGTTGGCCATGATACATGGCAAACTGGGAATTAGAGGCGGGATTAGAGGAGTCACCAAATGCGGATATCCTTACCATACAAACAACCGCCAAAAGCAAGGCAGCAAAGGGGAAGAAAAACCCGTCGGCTGATTCAATCATCATGAAGGTCATCAGCAGATAAACGCTGACCAAAAACATCTGACTGCCGACCAAAAACAGAACAGCCACATTGGCCGTCAAATCGCAGGGAATAAAGGAACCAATGAGCAAACTGGTCGCCATCAGAATGGCAGTTATGGCAAAATACATCAAAAAGTGCCATTCATCACAGTAAGCAGCAAAAGTGCCAATGCCAATGACCATTAGCTCAATCTGTAAACTGCAATATGGGTAGCGTATTTTAGCAGTAAAACAATGATCAATTATACCTACAATAATGCACAGAAGAACCCAACCCAGAATCGGGATATATCGAACTTCACGAAGGATCAAAAAAACTGCGAGGAGCGGAACCGAGATTAGCATACAAGTTACACTCAGCCAGCAGTTGGCCAAAAAGAATTTGCTTAGGGGTTTACTACATAGAGAAACCTTTTAGCATAAAAAATGATACAAAATGTAAGTGCAGACTTACTGGAAGGATATAATTTCCCATTGCACCAAGGCGAGCAGGAGTAAAACCACGACGAGCAGATAAACCAAAGCCACATATCTGCATCGGGATAATCTCCGTTTTTCGTGGGGCTCAAACTGCAGCATACTGGGGCGTGGCCAAATGACATGACGAGGGGGGCACCGGTGGAGGGGGAGGTGGTTTATTGTGTGCCCCAAAGTTCCTGGAACTAGACGACGCCATCTTTTACGCTCTCGTGAATTAACACCCCGAAATAATATGTAGAGCAGAGAAAATGAGTTACAAGCAAAAAAAAAAAAAAAGAAAAAAAAAACAGAACACAAAAGAAACCTGACACGCGAAGCATTTGTTGCTTTGTTGCTGAAAGCACACACAACTCACTTTACTGCCACATCCGATTTGAACATCTGGCATTTTAAAGGGTATCTTAACTTATTTTCGGTCATAACAATGCCCCAAACTCCAGCAGATAACACTCTCTGCGGGAATTTGCGGCAGTATCCAAATCAAATGATTACGCCGGCAACACATGACAGCCAAGAGGGAGTTCTTTGGATTGGATTGGATTGAAAGCGGGCCGCTTGTTGTGCTCGGTTTGAATAGATTTCCCGCATGATAGGTGGCTCGATTTTCAATGGGTAAATGTCGAGGATTATGGCGCAGGTTGATTTATCTACTTATCCGAGAAGCTGGCTTAAAATACCCATGCCCATTGGATTTTTACAATGCCTTTGTGAAAGTGCTCAGCAATTTGTTACACCCTTAAAGAAAGCTCAAGTTCATGTGTCTTAAATTACTGATTTTTTTTTGGGGAATCTCTCTTTAAACCCATCAATTTTGAATATATTTTTCCTAGATGTGTTGCCTTTTCGCTGGAATAAATAGGCATTTTTCTTCGGCCTCAAAAATACTTCTCAGAATTCACATGCTCTGCATTTGATATGCGCTTCATGATGTTTTCGTACAAATCCATTCAATCCAGAATCAACAAGAATATAATGAGTATTCGGCCTCGAAAGGGTTAAGCCAAGCCAAGAAACACAAAAACGGGGACAGATGTAAGCCAGCCAACACAGGGATCCCATAAATTCGTTCCAGTAAACATTTTTGAATTGTTGAAAAGATTTGTAGGAAAACAAGACAGGCAAACAAACTCGTGAGTGAGTTCCCATATATATATATATGGTATGTATATATATATATATATTTATTTATACACCCCCTCAAAAACGAACCGAACCAAAGCGGCTGCAAAGTTTTGGCCAAAGTGCTAAAAGATGTGTGAAAGGCTGCGAAAGGCTGCGACGGAAGTGAAGGATTCAGGATTCGAGATTCAGGATGGCGAATGGCGGATGGGGGGTGAAAGGTTGGGGCAAGCGCCTCAAATTACTTTTTTTGTGGGGGCACAGCTGTTGATGGCTCCTGGATCTTGGGCATTTCTTTTAATTTGGCTCTGCGTGATGCTGATTCCTGAGCTGCGATATCAGAACCCAAGATTCCGAGGACTTCGACTTCAAAGCTTCTTCGCATTTACCACTCAATTAGCAGGCTGTGATACCAAACCGAAGCTCAGCACGAACTGCTCACTAATTTATTAATGGGCAATGTCAAAATTTTGCTGCCTTCAAATGACATTGAAAAATTGCCTAGTCGAGAGTGTGTATGCGTGTGTGTGTGAGTGTGTGTGAGTGTGTGTGAGTGTGTGAGAGTGTGTGTTGTCGGTTTAATGGCCCGACCGCCTTTTTCCCACTTACTTGAATTTCAGGGGCACGGGCAAAACAATTTAGATAAGCAATATGCAAAGCATGTGAGACTGCTGCTGTCTTTTTTTTTGTTGGGGTTCCGGCACACACAAATATTTTCTGCTGGCTTGTTGAATTTTTAACTGCTGAAGGAGTGACTTAATCAGCGCAAGATTTACGGGCAAATTCTCCACCACTTAGCAGAACACGAGACACATGACAGCCGTTTAAAATTCAAGTACCAACTATAAAAAGGGGAAGACAAAAGCCAAGACACCGATGCACTTAAGTGGCAGACCATAAAATATTTCGACCGCTTTCGAGTGGGAAAATGTTTGGCGGTGGGATTGTGTGGCCAAGTCCCTCGAAAGGCTGCCTTTTATGGGCCAGTTGGGCGTCCTAATGTCAAGTATCCGCCCTGCCTGCCCGCAGGTGTCTAACAACAAATCAAATACGCAGCAGCAGCAATAAAATCAAATAAAAGCAAACAAAATCGAATAGAAATAGTCCCCAAATTGCATTAGAAGAAATCACACAATATAATGGCGGCGCGATAACAATGTCCTGTCGACAAATTCTGGCTCACCTGAATGGACATCAACTAAATTGGTTGTCCTTTGCAATTATTATGTGTTTTCTCGTATCACCTTGCTCGAGTATTTCCTGTCGGCACAAAAATATACACAAGAGGTACTCATACACACACACGAGCGAGATGTCGTTGTCCTTTAGGATGCGAGCTTGTTGTGGCTTTCGCGTAAAAGGACACCGCTTTATGAATGAACAAACGTCACTTTCTCCCCGCTGATTACCGCTTTTTCACTTTCGTTTCTTTTTTTGCGGCTAAAACACGTCCGACTCGCAGGCCGACGAGCGATTATCTGAAGCGTATGGCTTTCGGGGCCAGGAAATTACTGTGAAATTCAATTGCCAACTCCGGCGACCTGCGCACTGGATAACATTTGAAGAGAAAGTTGGCTAACAGAGCCAGAGAGAGAGAGAGAGCCACGATTATGTAGGTTGACAAGAAGTTAAACAAACAAAACAAAAGTCAAGCTGTATCATAAATATAATGAAAAGTTTTCGCCAGCAACAAGCGGGTGGATAGCTCATCTCCTCCCCCAATGGATACTTCGTTCTTCATCCAACTTAAATGTCAACACCACAGCACACACACAAAACAATTCCGATCGTTTTTAATATCAAGTGGATGTTGTTCCTTGCAACTTTTTGGTTTCCTCAAGTTTTAATACAATTTCCGAGGTGCCAGATAAAAGTTTTAAAATCTTAAATCGCTATTAAGCCAAATAAAGGAAATTTTTAAAACTATTTTGAAGAGAAAATACTGCTTAAGTAATAAGTAATAACTAGTAAATTGCTCTATTGAGATAAATAAAAAAAACGAAGGATAATTTTAGGCTTCGGATGATGTGATTCATAATACCTATTTGCTATTAAAAATTGTACAAATTTTAATTAGCTATTAAACAGGAAAAATATTGTGATTTATCTATCATTTTAATAAAGCATGGATTTGTTTTCCCAACAGGTTAAATAAAAACATATTAAACTGCTTAAAAATGTAGAACTATTAAACACCAACATTTCTCCCCCCATTAAAGTTATTAGGGATTAGGGAACTGTTATTATATTAGTAATCTAAAATCAATAAAATGTTAAAGCCACTTACATCCATACTTAAAACGTATGATTACGATTGGTAAATGATTCAATGTGTGTGAAGTAAGTAGCATGAAAGTATTCTCAACCATAAAAATATTTCATTAATAAGTAATTCATAATTGTTTTCATGGAAACATCTAAAAATATTCTCTCAAAGTTCTCGAGAACTCCTGATTTATTTAATTGTGACCTTTAGAAATCAAGATCTGGGAATTCTTTCTGTGCACTCGTGTGTACACATAATTAAGAAATCGTGCTTACTCCACGCTCTTTGATTCAGTTGAGTGGCGAGTTGAGAGTTTGAAATGTCTCTGGCATAGCAAATAAGCTGTTGACTTTGTAATCATTTCGGCGTGTTTATCAAGTCATTTATTGGATGGGATGGCAAACCGGCGGGGGGTTGAGGAGGAAGAGTCCTGATTAGCGGCAATTGCGCTCTTGCCGCTTTTGCCGCCAAGAACGCGACTTAGCCGCGGCAATTATGAAAATAAGCCAGTGTGCCTTTGCGCTGAATAGCTGATGCCTGTAAGCCACAAACGCCGAGCCATTACCTCCAAAGTGGGCTCAAATGTTGTTTTTGTTTTTGCTCCTCTTGTCTGGCGGTCTGCCGCGTGTCCTTTGCGGTTTGCGGCGCTGATTCACGATTCAGGATTGCAGGATTCAGTATCCACAACTGCCGGTGGGGCAGGTGGGTGGTAGGTGGGTAGGTAAGTTCCCCGCTGTGGGGCAAGTACCTCGGCTCAGGTGAGGAAATTAAAAGTTAACTGCCACTGGAGGGGACCCACAGAGCAGGACGCTCATCATGTGCTCACTTTAAAGCGTAATTTGTTGCGAAATATTTCAGTGAATGCGGAATGCCTGTGGTTGGAGCTTTCTAGTTGAGCTCTTTTCGGTTTGCCACATTTTAGTAGTTTGCCTTTTTTGTTGAATGGCTCTCCATAAATCTGGCATTTATAAATAAACACTTGCCCCCAAAATGCAATCTATCTCACAGACCAATATTGCAAAGAGAGAAAATAAATATGCAAAATAGCAAATAAATAACATTTTGCCTGAAATCAATATTTGCCTTTCTGATACAAGAATTCAAGCATTTACGGATTTAAATATGCAAAGTCATTTTTGGTAACGAATTTACTGACTTTTTCCAGAACAGATGCCGAAAGTTAAAGGCTCTGGCAAATATTTATATTCACTATCTCTTTTTCCGCCCACTGCGGATTGAGTTCGATGCCTTTGAAAGGGACCTGAATGGCGTGTAAGTTTAATTACCGCCGACTGGGAGTCGGGCAAAGTATCCGACGGATGCGTGTGGGTGTGCGAAAGTATCTGCTGCCAAGTGGCACGCTTCACTGGCTCCGCAGGGAGCGAACTTATCGCTTCTTTTGCCGCATACTTGGCGAATCAGTTTCGCTATCAATAAGCAAGCAATAATCAGACGAGTGGCGGCGAGTGGTTGTGGGTGTGCCCCAGTTGGGTTTCCACCTTTTGCCGAGCACCGTGATGCAAGTCAATGAATGTGATTGTTTGCCGGAAAGTGCAAAGTGTTGAAGGGACTCACGCAGAATGGCTGGCAGACAGACAGACAGCCAATGGGAGCCCACAGGAGTGGCAGAGTATGCCTCGTGCCTCGCCACACAGAGTGGCATTCAATTGCGAAGCGGCAGACAAGTGAATCAGCAGCCGAGCGGACAAACAAACAAGCAAATTCACTGTAACGACCACAAGCCCGGCCTGATAGCATCACTTGACAAGTCAATGAGACGGGTCCTGAATGCAAGTCAACCGGCAGGACAAAACCCAGCTGCAGCTCTCCTCCGCCAACGGACCGCCGACTCACTCGGTGACAATGCCATTCCGATTACATTTGCTGCATGCACCTGGGGCACCGTCGGCACTGTTTCCACTTTCAGCCAGAAGTGCGATTCGCAATTCCACCCAAGTTATTGCAATGCAATCTCTCAATATCACAACATTTATCTATCGGATTTATTTATTTTATGCATGGGTGTATTTTCAAAGTTTGAGAAGAAATTTATAACAGAATAATTTCTAGGATCACGTTTTGTAAAAGGGAAAAGGTACGAGTTTATTTGCATTTAAGAATATCAAATGAATGGAGTTGCACGAAATTAGAAATAAACAAGAAGTTAATCTAGCTTCAGCGAGTCGAAGCTTATATACTCTTGCAGACATTAAATATGTCGAACAAAATACATAAAGGCTAAATAACCGATTGTTCCAAAATTCAAGAGTTGTATTATAAAAATGGCCAAAGACCAGTAAAAAAAAAAAACAAAAAAATTAACTAATTATGCAGTCTATTGAAGAATTAAAATACAAACATTTAGAGGTTTTCCGAGTTAAGATCTGAATAAAATTAGAAAAGTTATGGACTTAGAATTATAGGTATTTGGTCACTTTTCTACAAACCAATTTTTGTAAGGTCCGGGGGTCATCAAAAATGACAAGACATCGACCAAAAAATCGAAAATAAACTAATGATGCGGCTTGATAGATATTTTAATAACAAATTTAGCAAGTTATGCCACTAAAAATTCGGATAAAAATTAGAAAAGTTATGGGGTTAGAACTGGTGAAGTTTCAATTTAATTCTCAGCAAACCTCTGCTTATTAAGCTAAATTTTTAAAATTTGCTATGTTGTTGCTGTACAGATTAAGAGCGAAAATTTATCTATGAACAAAAACAAAGTTTGCAAAGCTGATTTGCTAGATCCCCTAAAAATTAATCGAGAAAGAACACCTTTTAGCACGCCACTTTGCAGTTAAAATTTTGCGAAGACCCCGACCAAAGCCCGTAAAACGTTTTGTAATCTAATTAATGGCCCTGCAGCAGATAATGGGCAAGTGTATTCATAATCCCTGGCAATTTCGCATTCATTAAAAGCCAATAAAAGTGAAAATTATAACGCTCACCTCCCCGGGAATCACTCCACACCACGATGGCTTCCGTTTCCTAGCCAGGTGAACTGGGGCCCACTTCATTAATAGCCCGCGTGGGCGGCTCACAGAGTAATGGAGGCTAATGAAATAACAATTAATTGGAAAAAAAAAATGGAAAGGAAAGATGGAGTGTGTATACTGGAGATGGCCGGCCATCAGCAGCCGGCCGAGTTTCAGGGCCATGGGCAAATACAATTTGTTTTAATTAATTGAAGCCACAACCGCAGCTGGCCGGCCGGCCGAACCTGATTTAGATGAATTGCCGGCAGTTTGGGTGGGGCTTTGCTATTGCCACTGCCACTCTCACTGCCACTGCCGACTTAATGTCTGACTTGGCAGCCCAAATCCCACGGACGACATCGGATGGCACCGGATTCCGGTGGCAAGCCGTCGACCTTGGTGGGCAATCAAGCGTGAAATGATTGGCAGCCAGGAGTTGCAGTGCAGCCACATCAGATATTCGCATATGTCGCCCGGCCGAACTATTAACGTGGCTATCGATTAATTCGCCGCAATCCCAGAGCGCCAAAACTTCCAAAGTGCCATGGCCCAAAGGCTGGAGCTGAGCGTGTCGTCAACCAGACAGACGATTCGGGGACAGGGTTTGTACTATAGGCATTATTTCAGCCAGCCACTTTCCAACTCCGGACTCTGAGCGTTTAAATATGCCATTCAGTAACGGATGGGTATTTTGGAGGGTACTCTTTATTGCTTTCTTGGCAAGCTAGGGGGTCGAATATACTTTAAAGGGATTATAAGAATGGAAAAGTATGCTTAAAAGTGTTTGAAATTGAATTTTTATATTGCATTTTTAAATTTTTTTGGATTTTCATAAAGCATAATAACCATTGTATAAAGTTTCTTAAAGGTTATAAGCTATTTTCCTAACATTAACATAATCTAAGCATTGAATATTTACAAGCATTCCAACAACTCTAACGAAATTATTTATATTTTTTGTAATTCAAAACGTTCAAATCTAAAGCACTTAATCTTTTGGAAATTGAATAGGAAGTTAATTAATTTATACATTTTAGCTAAATAACTTTTATTTCTTATTTCACCTTCATTTTAGTTTAACAATAAAAAACTATTTAAATTTACATTTATTTAAGTACGGTTTAAGTTGCATAACTTTTCAATTAAAATAGTTTTGAGATGGCTTAGCAACTTAGTAATTATAATAATTGTGCGAAAATATTTGCCCACATTGCGTATGAGTGATTATGTCAAGCGATTCTGTCGCAGCCATTAAGTACAATCCCTCATGCTTTTTGCCCAGCTGTCACAAGCTCTTAGGGTATCAATTAGTCAGGAGTGAGGAGAGCAGTCCACTCCCATTCCGATTTGGCCTGCGGCAACGGAAAGTTGAACAAAAAACTTTGGCAAGCTAAGTTGCGCTTATGCTTATGTTTGGGCGAGTATGTAAATGTTGCCGGGGGGCGGTCGTATCGGTGTCTGTGGTTTCCACCAATCTCTGTGTGTATGTGTGTGCGTGTGTGTGTGAGTGTTTGTCGCATGGTGTCTCTGTGTGGGTGCGGTAAATGCGGGTGAGTCGGTGTGTGAACCACAACATGTGTCGTCGGGCGTGAACAAAAGTGCTAAGAAAATTACATTTTGGCCGCATGGAAAGCGGAAGGGAGAAGTTCTTGGCCTGAGGCAACCTGGCTGGAGAAACCTGGCCTAATGCCTTAATACACTTAAATTCTCTGTAAATCAGGGAGCTCTAGGTCTAATTTTCAGGTGGCAAGAAACCACTTGGCCCCCAAGAATCACAAGTTACTTGATCCCCGAAACAACAGCGGCAAGTAAGTCACTGGGTTTAAATGGAATTTTTAAAACAAACGAGCTGTTGCCACACACAGAAGCATATGTGATGCACAGTAAAAAATATTATTATTATACATTATTATAAATATTATCTCATATTCATATCATATTTAAATAAGTGAAACAAATGAATATTTGCACTGTAAAGTAAACAAGTTAACCATTGTTTTTTACAGCTGCAACATTATCATTTTTTCTGAGTGCCTGTGTCCGGAATGAAAGCGGCCCCTTCCGCTTTTAGTTCTCCTGGGTGCCGCTTCTCATGTCCTTATGCAAAATTCACATCCACAACAATCGCCCTAAACTTTTTACCCCCGCATATACATTACACTTTTGTTCCAGTTACGACGACCACCAAAAAAATATGCAAAGCATGAAAAACGCGCCAATATATCGTAAGCGTGGAAATAATGCAATTTGTGTGTGAACTTTTTAACGCACTCGTAGTTTTTTATAACCGCCGCACACACTCGCGATATTCGAGCTCGGGTCGCGGGTTTTCCCCAACATAAATATTTACGTACGAAATCGAGTCCTTTTTTTAGGAAAGGAAGGGAAAAGCACTGGGGAGCACTCAGAAAATCCTGCTCCGCTCACGAGCAACAGACAACTGAAAGTCGGAGGACAATGTTGGCCAGTTAAAAGGCGCGATTCCTCTCCGCTGTTAGCCAACTCTGTTAGCTCTTGGCCCGAAGAAGACTGTTGCTGTTACTTTGTGTCTACTTTGGGCTCCTTCCTGTCTAATATTGAATTATTGAAATCAAATTTAGTGCTGCCCTCCATATGTGTGTCGCTAAGAAAGCGTTATTGAATTTCCCTGTACTTAAATGCGTGCTTAATTATATTGTAGTTAAAACCATGGCATACTTTTTAGCTGTGGCTTAAAACTCAAAAATGTAGTCGCAATCAAAATGTCACATCTAAAGTGAAGAACATATTTCTGGCTTATCGCCAGTCCGCTCCGCTGCCTCCAACAAATGCAGACCAATTAATCGGGCCTTTAAACAAATGACCGCGAATAAGCAAGCAATCGCGTGGCCGTTACACACTTGGAAAAATAACAATCGTGGTTATTATTATTAGAAATCATAGTTGAAACTGCAAAAAAAAAAAAATAAAGCAAGCCCAATACTCCTTTTAAAGTTAAAACAGTTCTAACACATTCCGATTTAAAAGCCAATTACTTGAGCAGTTCTTAATTAGTTTGAAAATAAATCCGATAGGATTATCCCTTAATTACCTTCCCTTAATTACGCTTTCGTTTAGCATTAATTAAGTTTTTAAAGAATGTAAGAGATCATTTTTAAATGAATAATTCATTTATACTCCGAATGGTGGTTATTTAAACAATGAGCGTATCGAATTTATTGATTTAATTGTTGGCTTCAAAATAAAAATCAACTACTGTATGGTTGATAGGTATCCCAAAAATAAGTAAAACCTATTAAATTACTGGTAATAAAATTTGAATAAATCATTTTAAAATCTAAAGGTTGGTAGGTATCCAGAAAAAAATATGTAAAACCTATTAAATTACTGGTAATAAAATTTGAATAAATCAGTTTGAAATCTAAGGTTCTTTGAGCGCTGAAAAATGTTATGCTATTTTGAGAATGTTTTGCTGGCATCCAGCGCCATTGAATATGCAAAAGTGCCACCTTTGCCGGCGCTTTTCTCGGTGCACTCATTGTGCTTCATCGCATGTCAAATGCATATTTCACTATTAAGCGCCACCGTTGTTGTCCTTGTCGTCCTGCCCGACATTGTTGCTGTTGTTGTTGTTGTTGTTGTCGCTATCCTTGTGCGCTACTTGGGGCGCAGTTGTTAACGAAAACGGATTCCGGAAGCCGAACGCCCCGACACGGATATAAGTGCACCCCATATATGGTGAAGTGAAGTTTCGGGAGGAAAAGTGGGAGTTGGATTTTGATTGGAAATGGGAACGGAGGCCATCGAATAATGACGGCCGAGTGTCCGGCAAACTCACGAATTCGAGGTGGCATCTTCACGTTCACATGCTCACATGTTGATGGGCCACACACTTGGACACACAATTTGGTCGCCTCTATAAAAAAATTGACGTCTTTTTTTTTACGATTACGATTTTCACGTTAGTTGGCCCCGGGACCCCGCGATCCGCCGTCCACTTGACTATTGATTTTTACTTGGAAATAAATTGGTTTCGTTTGTCTGTTTAGCCCTGGCTGTTGTCATCCGTATTGGTATGTCGACAGAATCGTGGGGAATTCCTCGCTCATCCGCACTTTTGACCGAAAGTTTTCCTTTTGGCAATTACTGCTGGAAATTATTTTTCATTTTGCCAGCCAACAAGCATCCTCCTCCGATCTCCTCCCGCATTTTCCAATCCACCTCCATCATCAACTGGCCATCGCAAATGGCCGGAACTATTGTTATTAATACAGCCAGTGAATGTTTTTCTTTCCGTTCTTTTCACTTTATTCCTTGGCAAGAGAGAAATTGCACACCAAATGGAAAGTGAAAACAGTGAAAAGCGAAGCATTAAAGTTTGATACTCGCTCGCCGGCTAAAGAATGTTTAAGGAAATTTCATTTCCCGGGACTCCCTATAAATATGACTATAACAAAAGGGCTGGCTCCCTTCTGCTTTTCCCTTGTTTCAGTTTGACTTTCAGTTTCAGCTTCAGTTTTTGCTTAATTGAAATGCCCGCCCGTTTTGGGATCCGTTTTTTTCAGGGGGGGGAAAAATAGAAAAGAACCGTGTCATTTTCGAGCACTCGCTCGCATATTTTGGCAGCTACGTGACACATGCCGTGACCATGTTCCTGGAGCCAGAAAACAAAGTAATTTTTTGTTTTTTTGTATTCTGCCCGGCGTTGTTTGGCTGCTTAAATATGGACATGCCGTCCCCGTCGATCCCGCCCACAGGCCACTGGCAATCCCGACGAATAGGAAAGGTATCCGCATCCGCATTTGTATCCCTGTTGCCCGCAAAAGTATTTACATTGAAACGGTCGCAAAAGGGTATTTCTGTTTGTCTATCCTTGGTTCGGTGGCCCAAATGCGCTACAGTTGGTTGAGTTATGGCCAAATAAAAGACGTACAGAAAGGCTAATTTTGTGCATAGTTTATACTGACCATAAAAGTAAATTGCACGGCCACTGAGCTTAGGGTTATTGGCCCATTTGTTTAATGCTCCTGAATATACGGGCTGAAATTTTCCGGAAAGTGCACCGGCTTATCAGCACCCGCATTACTCAAAGGCTTAACGAATCGAACCCCTCGGATGTTTGATTAAAATCTTGCTTTTATGTTCAGTTCAAGAGTACATAAATTAGTTATTTAGATCTACCATCACCATACTCGTAAAATGTAACCTTAAATGGCTTTAAGACACGCGGAAACACCAGCACGTTTCAATTATTAAAACTTGACAAACTGTTTATGCATGTTTGGCATTTTACGATTCAGCTCAAATCTCGAATTCATTTAAAAATTTATTGCCTCTCCAGCACGAAGAGCAGATCACAACCGAGCAGCAGACTTGCCGTTTACGACTTGCCACATGGACGAGACAATCACTGGGAATAAACAGCAGGATACTCGCCACAGCCACAAAACACTGGGATCCAGGAACTCTCATTCAGATTCAGATTCCGAATCTGATTCAGATTCATATTCAGGGGCCTCCGAGCGAGGTGAACCGGAAAAAAAGAGCCACATTTCCACAGCGCATTTATAATTAGATTTTGCAGCAAAATGATAAATAAAAGTTTTTGATTACGCAGCAGCTTTGTGTCCTTGTCCCCGGCAGCAGGAATCTGAAGCACCTGTGCCTCAAGTGGCGAACCCAAGCCCAGATCCCCCCAGATATATAATGGGTTGACATTAGCATAAGCATTGTTAAAGACCCCGAAAACTGAAGTCGTGAATTTTGTGCGGAAACAAAGGGCCATTCGTCCTTCGGCAGTCAGAATTTTATAGCAGTTCACACATCGCATATTAACTCTCCTGGCGTCCCAATCTTTTTAATTAACTACTCATATCCGCCGCTGAGCGTGCCTAATTGATATGAGAGGCCCGGACCCGAGTTTCCCGATTTCCCCGAGTTCCCCGATTTTTCCCCCGCCAAAAAAACCCGCACGCTTCAATGAATTTGTGTGCGTGTTAGCCAAGTTGCTGCCAGTTTCTTTGCTGTGTGTCTGTGTCTGTGAGTCTAGTTGGCTGCTCCTCTTGCTCCTCCGAATGTAAGTGTCTTAATGAATTTCCATTTCCAGCAGACACTCATTCAATTCCCGCCCATAAAATCGCAGCCAAAAGCAGAAATTAACTTGCCTCATGTCAAATGTTAATGAGCAGCGAAAGCACAGTGTTTTCGACGACCAAATTGAGTGTTTTTTTTTATGGGAATTATGGCCAAATTTAATGAATATTTTATGGAAGGTATATCTTACAAAAAGGCAATTACTGAGATTACTTTAATTACAGGAAGGCCTTTATATTTTGTCACCTAATCGAAGTACCTTTACTTCCACAACTTCTGTTGTCTTTAAATTCATTTTACCTTCAAATAAAATATTTTATTGGCCAATTTATTGCCAGCGTTTTTTTGAGCAAAGGTAGAGCCACATTTCTTCAAACCTTTCAGCACGTGTGTAAAAATGAACAAACCGAGAAACTGCAGACTTGTTTTGGCCCCAAACAAGTTTAACCCCAATTTCTTTACAAATTCGATGTTATTCAAACCAAAAAACCCCCGAAGGTCTGGTTTTCGTTTCGCCCACGTTGACCTTGGCCTTCAGTTATATATAATAGATAACTACAGAAAGTTCCTTTCCACCAAACTTTTGAATATCTGCTGTGGTCAAAGAAACAAAACTCCAAGTTTGGAGCACTTTGGAACCACTGTTCACACAAGGAGACACTCACGCAGTGCTGGGCATTAAATATTCACTATCAAGTGCTTGGCATTGTCTCAGCTTTAGCGGAGAGACTCAAATCAATTCTATTGCCCCGCTAATTAGTTCTCTCCCAGGCGAATTAAACAGGCCGCAAGTAAGTGGAATTAACACCAGCGGATGCTGGATGCTGTTCTTTTAATCTGGTGGAATGGATGAGCACATCTTTGGCTAACTTAAGGCTAGTGGTTCGTGATTCGTGATCCTGGTTTAGATCTGCTGGGCACGGACAGCGCGATCGGCCAGCTCCTCGGGGGTTGGGTGCTCCTGGATGAAGCGGATGGAGCGCAGGATCTCCTCTGGGATTGGTGGGGGAGTGGGCAGCAGATCGGACTGGGGATGGAAGCCGTTCTCGTCGGCGGTGTACACCACCTGGACGGGCACTCCCTCGGGGGAGGTGTAGCTGTAGGATCCGCGGGCATAGTGCCCAGCCTGACCCTCCTCCTGGATCTGGAGGCCACTGGCCTGCTGGATGTCGTAGGCGTAGGTGCCATCGGTGTCCTGGTTGGCCAGGAACTTGGTGATGACATCATCGTTCAGGGGGGCGGCCAAGGCGGCACATCCGAAAAGGGCGACGACAAGGAGCTGTTTCGGAAATGTCCAAGGATGTCAATTAGGAATCGGAGAATCGATTCAGGCAGAAGGACTCTGCTCGGTTATCCACTTACGAGCTTGAACATGTTGCTGCTGCTGCTGCTGCTGGTTTGTTGACTGAGGGGCTAATGCTGTCACTCTGGTCGCCCGATTGACTATTTATAGTGCTCCGATATGGTCAAAGACAAAGCCAATATGCAGACTCCGAATATGCAAACAAGTCGAGCATGCAGAGCGACCCATATTTTGACCAATCGAACTGCTTTTGGCCACACGTTTTCAGTCATTAATGCAAGACATGGAGTTCCTATAATGAAGTATTAAAGATTACTGAATACTCTTTAGAAATTAAATTTAGTAACAGAATAATTTGTATTTGCATATCAAATATTATACACACATTAAATACTATGCATATTTGGAACATACAAGATCAAAATTGATAATAAAATATTTATTAATATAAATTAGCACCTTCTTAGCTGTTATAAATTTACTTGCATTTTACAAATATTTTTGATGAAAAGATAATTTTTTTTTGTATACATTTTAGACATTACAATTGAGCATATTTATTTTACTAAAATTTTTATGTATATATAATGTATTTTGGATTCAATATGAATTAATTTTAAATAATATAATGAGTGTATTTATCTAACAGTTTTACCATATGTTCATTACATATTTTCCCCATTCAAGACCTATTTATCGGCAAATAATGTGCATGAAATATTTACGATTTTGTTGTCTGAACTCGTTGTGTTTACCCTAACAAATCAGCAGCTTGGGTGGAGCTGATGACACAACTTCAATGCATCAAAATCAAAGACGAATGTTGCTCTTCGGCAAACAGAAACAATAGTAAACGCCACCGAGATTAACACAAACAACAACAAATAGCGGCAGCCAGCAGACAAAAGCAACAACTTGTTAATTTAATCAACTCAACAATGATATTTGAAGTTACAACATTTCTTGAGTCCGAAACGCGAATCAACTTGAATCGAAGGGCCGACTTCAATTTGCATAATACAACCGCCCAGCAACAAATGCGAGCGTGCATTTATTAATTTCTGATTGGAAGTTCAATCCAGCTTGGATTGATATGGTCAAACCAGATCTGCACACTTGAAGGAAAATCTCAAGGGGTTAGCCACTGCGATAATGCATGTGGGCGAGGCGATGCCATCTGCACAGGGAGAAAATATTTCTTCTCTTTTCCAGGTTCGCTTTTTTTTCATTACATAACAACAAAATGATGAGCAAATTGTTTAAGAGGTTAAAACAAATTTACTTGGCATTTAATTTCTTTCTTTTGAATGATAAACTTGTTTCTCACACTTGTTAAAAAAATGAATCACTACATTTACCTTGTTAAGGGGAATACCCTTAAATTGTTGGTCAAACGATTATCAATATTAATATTTCTTACGAACTGGGGACTTCAAGTTTAAAGTGATTAGGTGTGACTTAGAGGTCACTTTATATAAATAATATATAAATTATTTCTTGGTACATTCTACATTATTTTTGATATATTGGAAAAATGTTATTTGAATACTTTAATCTTCTTGCATACTCAGTTCGCATGAAGTATTAAAAATATTATTCTAATATTTATAGGTTTAGGATTAGATGAGCCTTAGATATGACTAAATTCACCATATTTATAATTAATGTTATTGTTAATTTTATAAATAAATTTCATTGTTATAATGCATACTACTTTTACACCGGGGATTACCTCACTTTGCTTGAAATGTTTAAAATGCTTTTCAGATATTTGCATTGACGAAGTAAACCTTAAACAATATGGCTTGCTGACCCATAAAATGTCACTGTTTTTTTTTTTCTCCCCGTGCAATGGCTAAGGGCACGGCCATATGCTCTCTTCTTGGCGAAGGCATTCATAGTATAAACAAGCATATTAAATTGTATTTTTCTTTTATTACATTATTATTATCTCTGGCAATAAATGTCAACGTCAGTCGAGCCGACAAGGGACACGGGACCGAAGGACAGAGGAGTTGGGTCACAGGACGAAGGACCTCCTCCGTCGAGCAGCCCGAGGAGCATGTTGATGTAAATGTATGAGCTTCTATATATACAGTGTGTGCTGTGCTGTGCTGTGCGTGTTGTGGGTGTGCCGCCGCCTCCAGATGTACTCGCCTCTCGATGTTCATTCCTTCGTTTGATGGACACTGGATGCGGAATACGGGATGCGGGATATGGGATGCTATATGCTGTTTGCTTTATGTTCGATGTGAGATGCGTTGACTGTGCAAACAGACACCCGAAACACGAGGCAGCTGGACAGGATGGATGCTATGGATGCTATGGATTATGCAGATGCCTCAGCCTTAAACCTTAAACCTTCCTGTCGTAGGGCAAAACCTGACCCACCGCCACCGCTGGCGAGGATTGGGGTGCCAACAGTGCTCCGGCTGGCTGCAGATACTGCTTGCCCTGCTCCTGTCCATTGTGATGGTGCTCGTGATGCTCATGGTGCTCCTGGTGATGGGCGTACTCATCGATCTCCTCGGGATGGTTGCGGTTCCACTCCAGCGACTTCAGGATGGCCTCCGGAATGGGTGGCGGCGTGGGCAGGTGCTCGCCCTGCGGCTGGAATCCGTTCTCATCGGCGGTGTAGGTCAGCTGGATGAGCTGACCCTCGGGGGTGTAGTACTGGGATGACCCACTGGCATAGTAGCCACCCACTCCCTGCTCCTGCTGGGCAATCCCGTTGGACGTCTCGAACTGGTAGTTGTAGCTGCCGTCCTCCTGCTTCAGCTCGTTGACAAAGCTCCGGATCTCGGCATGGGCATCCGGGGAATCCGAGGGACGAGCCAGGACTCCTCCTCCTCCACCGAGCAGCAAGGACACGGCCACAAGTACGACGACGTTCTGCAATCACAAACATGAATTGTTATTGTTACCATTCTATACACATGTGAGAAAGCCCTGGAGGGCTGTCCGAATCCTTTGACTTACGATCTTCGACATTTTCGCCTGGCTTAGGTTGAGATTTGGCTTATGGTTTATTTGGCTGGTTTGACCCTAAGAGCTAAGCTGTGTGTTTGATGCCTCGGTAACCTCGACCCGGCGCTTTTATAGCCCAGAAAACCCAAAATAGACCCACCGACGAAAGTGAGGAAAGTGGTGTGCAGCCATTAGACTTGATGGTGATGATAATTGCGGACCAAGAGGGGAATGGAAACCAAACTCCGAACTCATCACTTCGCATCGACAACATATGGATTTCATAGCCGAGAGCCAGCAACGGTTGCAACGCCAATTATCTCGGTTATATAGGTGCGTTCCACACCAATTTCCATTAAGAGTTTTAAAACCTTTTTGAGTGAAAACGATAGCTGCGAGCTGACCAACTGGCTGACTGACTGACCCCTTCAACCTCCTCCACTCCCCGCGGGTCAAGAAACTCTTTCGCTGCCGGGTATTTCGAGTAATTAAGTGTTTGTGTTAATTCATTAATTATCCACGACGAGGTTGCACACACATTCATCGGTTCACATTCGTATGTAAGACGACCACTTTTACGAAATCTGTAATGGATTCCGATGTTCCCATGCATTCATCAATCCACCGAGCATGGCATAACGCCACCAGATCGGATAAGCATATATATGTGGCTCGTATGGCTCGTGCTAAATGGTTTTTGTGGGTGCGTTAGGCGTGAAATGGCCAACGAAAGAGCTTTTCCCCTCCTCCCACTAACAAATTTATTGCTAATTTACCCCGACTCCGGCATGGGAAATCGGTAGATGCTAATCGATCAGAATTTGAAAGCAGCCCGTGTTCATAACTCATCCACACAATTCACCTGGTTTTGAGGTTTTGATGTTTGGGCAACTGGTTCAACGCATACTGCACATTTTACTTAATATTAATAAATAGGTCACTGTTATCTGCCGCTACTGTTTGCTGCTCACAATGCAGAAAATTAGGTTTATGTTTCCAAATTAATTTAGACAGTTTAGAAACCACTAATAAATGTCTTAAATAGCTATAGAAAATATGTTTAAAAAATGTGGTAAACTGCAAAGTTAGTTTGTTGATAAAAAATATTAATCAGACGTATTACTTAATATTATATTAATAAATAGGTCACAGTTGTCTGCCGCTACTGTTTGCTGCTCACAGTGCATAAAATTATGTTTGTGTTTCCAAATTAATTGTGTTATCAACAACTACATACTTTCGACAGTTTACAAATCACTAATAAATGTCTCAATTAGCTAGAGAAAATATGTTTTACAAAATGTGGCAAACAACAAAGTTAGTTTGTTAATAAAAAACTTAAATCAGACATTTTACTAAATATTAATAAATAATTATCTGTTGCTACTGTTTGCTGCTCACAATGAAGAAAATAAGTTTATATTTTGAAATTAATTGTGTTATCAACAACTAAAATACTTTCGACAGTTTATGTGGCAAACAACAAAGTTAGTTTGTTAATAAAAAAACTAAAATCAGTTTGATTTCTTAACCTTTATTGTGACATTTCATTTAAAGTCAATAACTCTGCATCTTTAAAGCCCAGGAATTTTCTGGTATGTAAATGTGGTGCAGGAAAAGCCATATTTCCATCGTTATGCTCAGTAAAGCTGTGAAAGCGCATTAAATTTGCATCTGATGCACAGATGTCATAAATAAGCCAATATAATTTTTGTCGTAATTTTTACTGTGACTGCGACACTTACACGCATGTTCATAAAAATTCTCTCTCTTAAAAAAATAAAATCACAGTCTGAATGCCACCATCGCTAGTGAAGAATTTTATTTAATAAAAAACCAAAAGCTGGGATAAAACATAAATTATGAACTGCCTTAATTTCCTCAAGCTTTTATTGCATCGCCTACGAACGAAATCAATTAGTAGTGCGATGTTATGGCACATTCACGCATTCAAATGAATTGTCAAAAGATGTCTACCACTCAAAGTTTGCGCGACAGCGAGGGGAAATGGACTTGAAACATGCAAATTGAATCAAGTTTTTGATTAAAAATCCATCAGCCAGCCTTAAAACATCGGCCACACCAAAAAAAATGCAGATATACATGTAGTCCAAAAATAAAATGGATGAAAAACCAATTAATTGGGTTATTCAATAGAGCCATGTGAGCCGACTTAAACTGAAGCTACAAGTGCCAACTTAACAAAATCCGCACCTCCAACCAATTTGCAAAGCGAATCGATATGAAAGTTGCAACTACCAACAATTAGCGGACCAATTTGTCTCTAGCGATTGAAGGTCATTGCGGCAAGATTTTCGAAAGTCGTTGACTTTGTTTGGCGGCAATCCATCCGTCCACACAACAAAAAAAACCCCCCAAGGGCCGACCTTCCACGCCCAACGCCAACGCTTTCTGCTCGGCATTTCAGGCATTATATAGGGTTACATCCGAACCAGAATCGGTGGGGTATCAAATGCGAGGGCTAACAAATGAATGAAACTGGATAAACGGTCAATAAAAGTGGCCAGACAGTCTGCCAGCGCCGCTTTCGTTGACAGTGTATTAATTAATTAAACCCGCTAAACGTATCAGATGAGTGAATGTGGAGCAGCGGATTGCCCATAAAAATTCAAATGCAAAACGCTGACCTGCCCGAAATGCACAGTGAGAAATTTATGGGAATATTTTTAGCTGAAAATAAATAAATATAAATAATGTTAATAAAGGTTTGAAAAGTTGTTAAACGAATTTAAGCATGAATAATGAATAATATAAACATGAATATGGATTTAGGATATTAATAAAATAATTTACATATGTATACAAATGTACAGATAATGAAATTGTTCTCATACACAAAGTCTTAATTTTAAATATAACCAAAACTAATATACAAAAAAAAAACAATGCATTTGTAATAAATTTAATATATTTATAAAAGAAAATTAATCAAGCAATATTTGTTCTTTACTGTGTCTACTTGTTGCTTTTTTAGGTTGCCAAGAAACCATTCACATTAATGTTTAAATGGTTTGATTGCTCTAAACGAATATAACTATCTACTGTAAGTCTCGTATGTCATTGCATAATGAATATTTATTTATAAATATAATTCACTATTTAGAACTCAAGTTAAAGACTTTTTTCTCTGTGCGGATGCTGCAGTAGTCGTAAAATAAACATCCGAAGAGCTGCCCAAACTAGGGCTAAAACACGCTGCTTTCAGGCGACGACCTTCAATGGGACTGGATGGAAATGGGAATGGGACCAGTCTGAAGCCAACTGGACGAGTTGCTGCCACCGAATGTGGGTCAATTAATGTGGAGCAGGTGAGCGTGAGCAACTGGCCAAGGAGTCGCTGCTCCACAGCGTGTCCCCTTTTTTTACTTCTTTATACTTTCCGCTGGTGCCTCTTGTCTCCGCTTAATGCGCGCGAAGATGGATTGATGCCCTAATGGATGGATGGATGGGGGGATGGATGGAGGAATGGATGGGGCTCAGACGCACAGAAGCGAAGAAGCGAGGAGCGGATGGAGGACTCTTGGCCAGGATGGCTAAGTACGGCGGAAGCGGCTTAAGGCAACCCGGCAAGGAAACGCCAGCCAATCGTAACAACTTTTGCTTTCATTTAAAGCCACCCAAGCGGCAGCCACCGGACAATTGTGTGTTGGCCGACAAAAAAAAAATGAAAAAAAAAATGCCAAATTGCCGAACAGCCGGTTTGGGGCATAAAAGCAGAAAAGTAACACCAAAAAGGCCAGCAAAACAGAGGGCAGAGCAAAAAGCAGATAATGCTGCTTCTGATGATGCCCCTTCCTTCAATGCGACATCGTCCCTCCATCACATTCACTTTTCTCCCGAAACCGCCCTCAGATTCATTCCCATTCCCATTCCCACTCCGATTCCCATTCGCAGATTCAGTCTGGTGGCCGGTTGCCAAGCTAGCCATGTACTTGCAAAAGGCCAACACAACAAATCTTGCAAGGGAAACAGCGAGGGGAAACAGCATGCGCTCCGAGTCGAGCTCTTCTTGTTGCCGTCAACGATTTTGTTGCTGCTCGGCGATGCCTGTTGGCCACTTTAGTGATGGCAGACGGGCACCTTTAATGCGGCCAAAACGAGAGCAGATGCCAATTTAAGGCAGAGGTTAATGAATTGACCGTTTTCGTATTACTATTAAAGCGTAGTATAAATTTATTGGTATTAAATTAACGTGTATATAGTGTGTCTAAAATTTATTTCGTGCTTAAATGCCGTAAAAAGATTTAAAGAAATCTAAATAAGAGTAAAGAAATAACTTGAGTGTAAATCATTTTTATTTCTTTATCCTCCGACTATCACTATATCAATGTCAATATATTCCAGATACATATTTATGTGTCCAAGAAAATAAAAATATATTCTAATTAGTGTACAAGTCATCTAAAAATATATAATAATTTTAAAATAAATTTATTTAAATAAAAATGGAATTTCAAAGCCCTAATAATTATCCTAGTTTATTTAAAATGTTTGTTTGTTTTTTGTTCCTAAAGCTTTTAAATTCATTTTAAATTTATGTATATCATATTTTAATTTATGTATATCTTATTTTCAGTTAAGTTTGCCCACTAAGGCATTGCAAAACAGTATTTCGCTTTGGAAAAACCCTTCGTTTCATATTTTACTGCCAAAACTCCCCGTGATCCCCGTGAGTCACGTCATCCTGGGCTCATCGCAAGTTTCCTTATCAAAACTTAATACAAACTTGCCCGGTGCGCTGTCGATAAAGTGTCGTACTTTCGGACAGTCTGCCAGTGTTTTGGGGGTCGCTGTGGCAAGGTCGTTCGTCTGCTCCAAAGTCGAGGTTGCTCCTCTTCCTCTTCTTCTTCTTCTTCTTGGGCTTTTGCCTTTTTCACTTTTGGGCGCGCTCGGTGATTTTGTAATAAATGAATGCGTTGACCCAGCATGTGAGGTTCTTAATCGATTTCGCCGACTCGGCGAACGATTTATTACAAAGTTTTCGCATATGATTTTTGGGGGAAAAGGCCTAGGCGCAACATTTATAAATGATCCTGCCATAAAGCCAGACACTTTAAAGTAATTTGCCAGCTCACGGGGACCCATCTTCAGGTTTTCTTGTCCCAGGAAATAAAACTTGTACCGCTGAATGGGAAACTACGAATTGTGCTAACTTAACAATTTGCGTAGGTGCTAATGAAAAATGAACAGCCCCCTCCCCACCATTGAGCTTCGAATTGATTAACTGGCTGACCACAACTTTAACAAAAAGGAGCATAAAGTTTATGGCCAAAAAAACTATCTCACACACACTAAAAGCACAATCACCAAGCAGAAAAAAAAAAACAGAAAACGAAATGTTTCGATGGAAGAGTCTCCAGCGGAGTGTTTCAATATATAAGTGTGTGTTGGTTACATTTTGTATCTGTGTGAGGGGCAGTTCATGTTCAATGCTGCAAATTATACGCGTTTTCGGCGACGGCGACTGCGAGTGCCCGGCCCAAAATGATTGGCGTGCCAAAATGCTATAAATGCGCCGCCAGGCCAATTCAGCCACATTCATTCTCGTTGCGAGTTCACAGTGACAACAAGTCAGGCCCAACCCAATCCAGCCCAAAAATGAACAAATTCGTAAGTGGAGGGAGTTTATGAGTATTTTCGAGGAAAAAGGAAACCCTTCTAACTATTTGATGTCCTTTTTCTGCCGCAGTTCGTCCTTGCCGTCGCCACTTTGGCCATTGCCTGCGTTCAAGCCGATTCCTTTGATGCGGCTGCGGAGACCCGCGAGTACAAGAGCGATCTGAAGGAGGACGGCAGCTATGGCTACCAGTACCAGACCTCCAACGGAATTGCTGGACAGGAATCGGGAGTGGGTGGATACTATGCCAGTGGGTCGAATGCCTACTACGCCCCCGATGGCCAGCTCATCCAGCTGACCTACACCGCCGATGCCAACGGATTCCATCCCGCCGGCGCCCACCTGCCCACTCCCCCTCCCATCCCAGTGGCCATCCTCAAGTCCCTGGAGTACATCCGCACCCATCCGCACCAGGAGACGCGCCAGGGCCAAGGACGATTCTAGATTCTAGGTTCTAGATTCGGTTGGGCCAGCCCACATGTTGAGCGTTGTTCGAGCTAGTCTTAAGTCATTTCAAAATAAACATCGTTTGAGTCAACAAACATTTCCATAAACAAGTCGAAGCTGTTGTTCAATTGGGAAAGCATCGCGTTGATGTGTTGCAAAAGATTCGCTAATTGGGAGAAGCGATAACTTCGGAATTTTTTGAAATTTTTCAAGTGAAATTTACCTTACATTACCTTACCTTACCTTTATCAAGCGATTTACCTTAATATCAACCGATTTATACATTTTAAAGCTATTAAGGCAACTTACACATGACACCTAAGAATCTTGGAAAAAACGTAATTAATTAAAAAAGTTACAACTTTTATCTTTAAGCTTACAACTAAATTTCCATTTGTATTTTATTCATTACGAATTAAAAAAAACATTGGCAGAAGTTTAAATTTAAATAACGCTAACAGTTTACAAAAAAAAAAAGAAAATATATTTTTGTATATCAACTATGTAGTTTGTTCGGTCTTATCAAATCATTGTTAGCGTTTAAATTTTTAAATGATTGGCGCCGATGAGACTTTTGTCAAGAGCCAGGGCTCCATGCTCCAGGCTCCAATCGATAAGCAGCCCGCGTCCAGTGACAGTCACAACGAAATGCGAGTATTTTATATCGATACCCATCTTTCATTACTCTGGCGCTTGATTTAAAATGGAATACATTTTTTTTAAGAAACTACATTTAATGTCTTAAGTCACTTCACTAACAAGAGAAAAAAAAAACAAAAATAATAATTTTAATGTTATTGCCATGGCGCTTTTCTCTATCCCAATGTAAGAATATATTTGGAATCTTTTAAGTATAATCCCAATGAATATGATAGTACATATTATCTTTATTTATAACCGGTTTTTATGGGAACACACCAAAGTGCCTTTTTCAGCTTGCTTGGGAAAGTAAACCTTGGTTCAACCAACTTTTTCCTTAAAAAGCGCATCGCAGTTTTTTTAAATATTTGGCGCGGTTTTTCTACTACTTCTGTTGGCGGCGATCAATAGCGACTCTGTTATTTGGAACCAGTTTAGGAACCGGTTAACAGCACTCACCAGTGCAAGCATTTTAGTTATGTACTAAGCCACGACACTCAAGTAACTTCTTATAATTTAACAATTTATTATTTATATATGCTTTAATTTTTATATACGCTTAAGAAAGTTATCGTATGCCAAATTACTAATACGCCTAGTATACACAGTTTAGTTATAAAAGCAGATACTCCAATATTATTTTAACCACAGAATATCTTAAGTATTTTATCAATGGCTTATGATTCAGTACAAAATTGACTCAGCTTAAAATGTAATATAAATAATGTTTAAAAACCCTTAATCGAAGCTTAGCTTTTTATAGCTGATCTGAAGTTTTTAAAAATAGCAGCCGACATCACTATCGCGTGCGATCGGACATTCGGCGGAAAAGCAAACCGCGCAAGCTCGCCGTTATTTCGATTTCTTAACGGACTAAAGGAGCCGACGAGACTACATTTAACTTATATTTTATTCTACCATGGTGAACAGAAAAATATCGTCAGATACTCGCGATCACTCGAACGAATCGGTTATCCGGCAGCGGAAAAGGAAAAGAAGAAGGTGTTGTGAGGTGTTTTGCGGTGTTCAGTGTTGTTTTGAGTTGTTTTCGAGGCGAGAACCCAGCAACTGCAACTGCAACTGCAAACGCAAAGTGCAAGTGCAGCGGTCAGTATTCGCCATTTGCCGCCTTAAAGTTAAGCCAGGCGCACTCGTTTGGCTGTTTATTTTGTTTTGGTTTTGGTTTTGATTTGATTTTGGCTTTTGAGTCTGCGCGACTTCGGGTTCTGTGCGCGTTGCATTTTCAATAAACGCGTTTGCTTTTGGCTCTTTTTGCACGCTGCGTGGGCGCCACAATTCGTGAGGCTGTATCGGTGTATCGTGTGTGCATTAGCTAATGTGTTTGTATTGCTAATTAAATCGGCAGCAGCAACGGCAACCGCAAAGTGGCAGCCACCAGAACCCCTGACAAAAGCGAAACAAAGTGCATTCGATAAGTACGATAAACGGCAAATCCATTCCCGTTTTGGAGATCCCGATCTGCGCACCCAATTGGATCGCCAGCCAGCAGGTGTTTTTCCCCACCGCATTTCCCATGGTGAGTTTTCCTCGCGGTCGCTATCAAAATATCAAAATACTATATGTATGTTGACCAGCGGCCTATTAAGCGCTTTTGTTTGCCCATTAGCCGCGGCCAACTGTGATAATATTTATTACCAATCGCTCCCAACACTTCCTCCTCGAGTGCAGCCTGAAAAGCGTGAAAAGCGAACGCCTCAAAACTAGATCAATTACGCGGAACCATAATGCTGATAAGACCTGGCGCCCTCCCTCAAATATCATTAATGCATTGTCCATCGGAACCAAAACAATATTTTTCTACGCATAAACAAAAGCGTAGATCGATTTGTTGAATTTTTAATTAAAAATACAATAACCCTAAACATTATAAATGAGTTCAAAGGTTATGTTTCGAGTTTTTAAATTTTATAGTTTCCTGTTCAAACAAATTTTAGTTGTTTTGAGTACTATAAATAGGTTTACTAAAATTTAAAAATGAATAAGGTAATCATTTTATTAAAGTTAATAAAACACTTTAAAAATGTTTGAACTGATATATTAATTTTTTATATGTTTTTACTTTTTGTTGAATCTTACATTTCTGATTGCCTTATCTGCATATCAAAACGTTTCTTCGAAAATAAAAATAAAAATGTAATCAATCGTTTAAAATTAAGTTACATATTTTTTTTTTAGATTACAGTTTTGTTAAATTAAAACAAAATTCCAATTAAATACAAACTGCTAACAATTACCAAAACAATAAAATCAGTTACCTCTATCGAAGGCAGTCTGTAGGTAAAGATACCCCACATGTATGACGAAAATCGGCGGTAATCGCAAGACAAATAAACAATTAATTAACGCGAGCATAATGCGGCAATAACGATCGACTTCCAACGCCGATCGCCTTGCTCTTTGGATCTGCGGATCTGGCGATCTTTAGCTCTTAAATGTGCTCGAATGAGCCGACGGTTCCATTTGGTTGCTCCGGGGAATTAGAGCCCGTGTTCAGATCTTTGCCGATACGAATTTCGAATCGGATTCGCATTTTTTATAGGACCCCAAGGCGGTTAGAACAAGAACAAGAACACGAACAAGTGGGGCGGCTACCTGCGTTTTGGATTCCGAGAAGTGTTTTTGGTCATGATATGCCCAATCTGAATCTGAAAAGGCGGTTCCACCCCTCGAGGCCAAAGAAATCTCCGCCAACTCTTCAAAGCGCGGCGGCTTATTTCAAATTGATTTCATTTTTCGATTCGTTCTCTCTTCCCCTGTTTCGGGGTTTTTTTTTTTTTTGGTTTTTTGGCAAACAATTTGAAGTGTCAATTTGTGTTTATAAAACTAAAATTATTTATCAAGCATCGGGCATCGCATGTGGGCAGCGTAAACAGTTAAAAGATGAAAAAACCAAGCACGCATATCTGTTTATTTGGTACAGAGAAAAAAACTTGGTGGTTTTTCAGGTTTCCCATCGAATCAAACTTTTAGTTAATAACTTATCAAAGAGATATAAGTTTTTAAAGGTTGCTGGTTCAAAACGACTTGAGTAATTTGATAAATAGTGTCGATATAGAGTCTCGAGTGATACTATTCATTTCTGTGCAGTCGGATCGGTGTGTATATATGTAGATATATATCGCGATTCGCGAATAGCACTGTTGGCTGGCTGCAAAGTCAATTGCCAAATATGGCGGACTTGTTTGTGTGTGGTTTAATGTCACACTCACACACTCGGATGGAGATAAGTGTAACTCTCTGCCTGTCAATAGCTGAGCTTTCAAAAAGGAAATTCAACTACTTGTTTCACCAAAAGTCGGTGGAGAATAGTCACCCAACATCGGCGCTTCGCTAGCTGCCTTTCCTTTGTCTCTCGGCCAATAAATATTGAAATTAGCATGCGTCCAAATAAATTTATTCTCTAATTGTTATCTAAGCTGCACGGCCCTAAAAGGCATCCAAATCCAAAACCCGGTCCACAGATGAGTGTGTGCTGTGCCGGACCACCCAAAACATATTACAAAAGAGCTCAGATGGATGCAGCTGGCTTTTAACTGGAAACTCAATGTGACTAATTCGCCGGGGAGCTTGACTAATTGCAGCGGTCTCGTTCAGAAGTGAGGGATGGGCTTTAAGGCATTAAGGCAGTTAGCCAATAATTAACTTGAACGATCTACATTGGAATTTATTTGCTGGGCAAATCACTTCTGTTTTTATTATTGCCTGCTGATTTACAACCTGTCTAATCGGAACAGATTTAATTCATTCGATAAGGGATTTACTACGTGTGCGAATTAAAATCTAAATATTCATAACCCAAAAATTAAGCATTTTATGGGCAAGAGATAATCTTGATAAATTTGATAACTTCATTGAATTTTTTTATCTATTTTCACCTGCCATCTTCTCAAAAATTCTTTCGTTCTTCTGAATAATTAATCAGAACTTTCCCAATATAGGAGAATTAATTATTTCTGAAATCGAAAATCTACAGAATTTAGAAATTATTAATTATTTATACAAGGCCTTAAAAACTTTACCATTTTTCAATTTTAAAATTAGTTTTGCTTTTTTGTCTTTGAATACTTTTTAAATTAATTTAAAAATATATTGTATAAAATGTAAACATTTGGTAAATAAAATAAAATTACAGCAACTCAGTAGCTTGCAATGCAAACTGATTAAGTTAATGATTTTCCTGTAATTTGTTTTTATTTCCCCGCCTCATTTAACCCAACATTGTGGGTTTCCACGGCGAAGGGCAAGCAGCTCACCAAACCACTTCCACCTTATGCAATATCGTTTCATTCTTTTGCGTCAACGAGCCAAATGGAGAATACTAATAAAAAGCGCGGCTCCCTCGCGTAATTCGCTGGCCAACCTACGATCAGCCAGCCAACAGGGTTCTTTGCATTGACGGCAGCTGCTGCCGCTTAGAAACCGACCAAACGGCAACAAAAACAAAAAAAAACAGCAAGATAAAGTGAAATAAAACTAAGAGAAATATATAAACAACAGCCACGAAGCCAAGCCAACACCGATGCAGTGGCAGTGGCAGCCGCTTATTTAATATGCAAATGAGCGCATAAAGGCAATTCATTGCAGGGAGAGCGAAGCCAAGATATTTGCTAAACAATATACGTGAAAATGGCTGCGAAACGCGAATATAATTGCTATTCAGCAGCACACGGGAGGATGCGCAGTTGTCACTTGGCAACCGCAACTCAGTCGCCGTGTTTTTCATTCATATTCATTATAATTTTTTTGAGCCAGGCCAACTGCCCACGCAAGCCAACTGATTTAATGTGGCAATAAGCGATAATTATGCGAGCACAACGCGGCGTATGAGTAATTTTCGTTTGCAATTAGAACCAGGCGCCGACTGCGACGTCGACGTGCTGAAATGTTCGAAATTGCAAGTATTAATCTCGAAAGAATACAACTCGCACAGACACAAAAAACCTAAACAACTGCAGCCACAAAAAGCAAACTAACAAAACCACAAAAAGTAATAACAAATGCGGCCAGCAGCCAAGAACAAAAAAACAAAACGAAGAAAAGAATCCAAGCAACTTGACAAATGCTGTGGGTGTTCGTGTTGTTGCGAGCCCACGTTTAAAATTAATAATAAAGTACACACTCAGTACACACACAGTTGTTGTTGCAGCAACAAAAGAGTTGAATATTGAAAAACCCCATAAGAATTTCGGTGAAGCTGCTGGTTATTCTGTTTCGGTTTCGTGTGCCCGGCATACGAAGCAGCCAACAATAAACTTAAATATGTAATAACTTTTTGAGCAGTAGCATAAATAACTGGCGGGGAGTTGCTCCTCCGGTTAATGTGCTCATCAAATAGCCATAAATCAGCTCATTTAAAGTCCGAAAAAGAACTGAAAGTCATTTCCGAATGGTGTAAGGTGTGTGGATGTTGTAAGCAGTTACTTATAGGATTCTTAATACAGGAAACGAAGAGTTAAATGGGAGACCCTCCAAAGAAAAGCCCTAAGTTTTCCCCTTTGTTAGCTACTAATTTAAATAAAAAAGAAATCGCAACAAAGCCAAATTCGCTGTGCTCAGCTGCGTTCCCTATTTGGAAGTTCTCGCCTGTCCGTCCGTCCGTTCACAAAACCAAATCAAAGCCAGCTTGGCGTATGCGTAATACGAAAGCCAAGAGGCAAAGGCCCACAGACCGCTGACTACCGACTAGTGACCCATCCAAAAGGCGGCCCACACTAAAGTAGCTGAACAAAGGCGGATAGGAAATAACTAACCAGGTCCAAGTTGGCCAGCAGCTACAACAAAAACAAAAACACACTGATTACAAGCTGGCAGCCATCTCTATGCAAGTTGTTGCTTTTGTTGTTGTTGTTGTTATGTCCATTTAAGCCTTGCCAATTTTGGCAACTTGTCGACCACTCGGCGCTTCAACATCAGCGATCGAGAGATGAGAGTTCCGAGCTACGAGCTTTTCAGCTCGACCGCCCATACAATTTGTTTCCCATATTAATTTATCATTTATAAACGATTATTGTTATATAAATTAAATTGCGCGCCCAAAACAAATTAAACTAATAATAGGAAGCGTTTTTTCACGCTCTTCGAACCGCTTAGTGCCATTTTGGAGGAATCGCCCATCGCCGGCGACTGTGTAATTATTGACTTAGTCTTTGAGTTTTTTGTGGCGAGCCGACAGCGTTGGATAATTCGTAGAACCGATATGGAAAGATATATATAGTGAGACGGGGCCAAAGGGGTTGGCACTTCCGCCCCCCGATTAGGTGGCCCATTTCTCGCTTTTTTGGGGCATGCCACTTTCTAGCCATCCATTAGCCGAGTTCGCCAATATCTGAAAAGCATTTCTAGGGCGGCTTTGCGCCAAATTTGGCGGCGAAGTCGATTACCTTGGCCCGAGTTGTCAGCAGGTGAAATTTTTTATACGCCCGCCTAATTTGTTTGCCTCGCCGATTGTCATTTCGTTTATTTTTTTTTCTGCATAATTTGTCCATAATCACCGATCTCGGAAATTTGCATTCTTTGCGAAGAGCGAAGACAGCAAATTCATAAAGCGCAAGACAAATAATGCGTCAATAAAATGTCAAGCGAGCATTGAAGGTTGAGCAAACAATTGACGAACGGCGAAGATATTCATTATTTAATGTTATTACCCTCCCGCACAAGCAAAAAATAAGAGTCAACATTAGTGTAAAGAACATTTGTGAATCACGCAGAGGGTCACAGAAATCGATTAATAAGAATTACGAGGGAATATTTGGATGCCTTTCGTATGGCTAATATCCATTAAACTGATCTACGGAATGGAAACGTACTTGTTTGTTCCGATCCGATCCGATCAAGCCTTATTTGATCGCCAATTATCGGCTAATAAAGCCTCGTTTTGTGCTCCACAAAGTTGCATAATATCGCGAATGATCAATGGGCAAGGGTGTAGCCAACTTCGTTGTTCGCTGCATAGCTAATTTGGCTCATTTATTTTTGCCTACTTCTGAAGTTTTATTACCCTCGAACACGAGCATAAATATTTATTTGATAGCGACATATGGCAGAATGGATTTTCGCCCAAGGTCACTTGGTTATTCTGGGAACATCAGACAGATCACAATTCACATCCCCTGCAGTTGCGGATTCTTATTAAATTTTCGTTAATTTACGAGCCTCAGTCGATCGAAAGCGGAAATTCTCGGCTAATCGTCGACTTAAGTCAGAGCGACTGGCTTGCAAAGTAAACACAGATCTAATCCCTCTTTCGAGTCGAGACAAGTGCCGCCCTGGGGTTTTATTTTGTGTTTTGTATTTTGCATTTTGTATTTTTTTGAGGTGCTCTGCGAGCAAAGTGTTTGGGACGGCGCCTTTTGGGTTTGTTTGTCTGAGTTGCGGTTTACGTTGATGTTGATGTTGCCATTGCGGTTTCCAACTGCCGCCTCATAATTCTATTAAGGCCCGAAATCTGCTATTGATTTGCATCTATACGAGCGAGTCGTTTCGATTGCCGGGCTCTTAAGTTTGGCATTTGCGGGAACTTGTTTCACCTACATTGTTTTACGTTTCCGCAGCTGCGTGTGCGGCTAAAAGTATCTTTGTGTCTTTGTATCTTTGTATCTCGGTCTCTGCCGGCTGCTCTGTCAACTGGCTGTTCTTTCCACAGAGAAAAACGCGTTCTTATGGGTACACTTTGTTCTGGAAGTTCGTTTTTTAAGGCAACGTAACCTTTTTTGTGGGACAATTTCGCGACCTAATTTTTGGTTTTTTTAATTTCATTGAAAATTTTAAGGAGGAAAAACTCAACATAATTTAATCTTAACAATTATGGAAAAAAAAGAACAAATAATTATTTGACCTTAAGATTAAGCTTATTAATTTTTATCTTACTTATATAACTTACTTACATTGCAAACTAATGTATGATATACCAACGTTTTCTGAAGTACCAAAAAGATTTAAAACTTCAACTGCAACCAATAAATAAAAGGTCATTTAATCCTTGAATTGATAGTTTAAATAAGAGTATTATTTTTTTTAATTTTTTTTTTTTTTTTTAAATGTAGTCCTGTTCTGCATACTCATCAAAATTTGCACGCAACACCAAAGTGGGGAAAACAGCCCATCGGTCCAAGGTTCGTCGTTCGAGGCTCTTTTGAACTTTGCTACCCGGGCAAAAAGCCAGATTCAAAGCTGAAGATTTTCGTTATTATTCGGTGGGCCCATCAAAACGCGGCCGACGCCAATTACAAACCGATCAATCAGCTCGATCGTCCCCAAATGGGGCGGACCTTAGACCCCAGCTGACAGGGAGCGGGAAAACATGTAATTGTGGCAACAGCCGCTGCAACGGTAAATTAATAAATAAATTACAATAATTTATGCGACCGCCTTGCTCGCATTACAATAACTCAGGCAATAACAACACGGCCATTGCTGCTAATAAAGCGCTCGCCACTCGAAAAAGTGCGTAAGCTGAGTTTCTTTAGCTTCAGTCCATAAATCGCCGAGTGGGAGACAAAGCAGAATGGCTTGGCCAATGCCAATGTGTTTTGCGAGGTGATCGCCGGGATAAGCCTCTTCGAGGGGATTTGCGGGGCGAACTCAGACGGCAACGACTCATAAATTCATTTGTTTTCATTAAGCAACAGTTTTGGGGATTGTGGGGATGAGGGGATTGAGGAGATTGAAGGGGATTGAGGTTGGTAGGCCTCAGACAGGAAGGAAACAAGCCATCGAAACGTGAATGCTCTTCGAACTCGTGGGTGGGTAATTTTTGCAGCACTTCAAATGCTGTCCAAACTCTGTCGATTTGTTTACTTAGGCCATTGTGTTTAAGCGAACATGTAAATAACAGCATTAAGACATCGTTTTCATGCATAAACAAAAAGGGGAACATGAATTTGGTTAATAAGCCATTAGCAAAAACCGCGGTTGATTAGGAAAGTAACCCTGAAGTTTTGTTTAAAGTTTATTAAATTAAGTAAGCCAAAGTCATTGCATCCATTAAAATGAAAAATAAACAAACAGTAGATAACTTTTTTCAATTTAAATGTTTTAAATTATAACTAAAAACTTTGTAACTCTTTTAAACAAAATTTTGTTTTACTCAATTACTTATTTATTGCCTATAACTTTAACTAAGTAACAGTAATTACAGAGAATAACCATCTAGAATTCAAACCTATGGTGTTAGCTATGTATTTATAGGTCAGCATACCCAAAATGAGGCAGTGTGGACTTGGCCAGCTGCCGCTTGTCAATATTATATATTGAGTTTTCCGATTCCCGACACGTACGCGGATGTCCGTGCTCAATACCCATCCGAAATCCATAGCCAATCGCAGTTCCCACACCGCGTCGATTACCGATAGCCAAACTCCCCCAAAAAAGTAATTAAGCACGCTGAATGGGTGTGCAATGGACTTTAGTTTCGGAGGTGGGAAGGTGGGGTAAATCGGGGGAAAGGCCCTAGCCTGGGGGCTCCGAAAACCAAGTTTAGCCATCGATCGTATGTGCTTTGTCAAATCGAAATTATGCACAGCTGATACGGCTGATCTTCAGTCAGACAGATGGAGAGATCACTCGCTTACGTAATTGGAAAAGCCTCTGGGGATTCGATTTTGGATTGGATTGGAGCAGGGAATTGGGAGCGCAGTCAGTCGTCAAGCGTCAAAAAAAAAAAAAAAACGAAATGCTGACAATTGCAGACAGCTAATAACTTGAACGGGCAATGAGCGATGAGCGATGAGCGATGGGAAATGGCAAATTGCTGATCGGCGATCGGTGATCGTCATGCAGACACTTCCTCGAAAGCCAAGGCATCCCGATTCCCAATCCCGATCCCTGCTAGTCATGTAACAGCTTAAAAATAATTTGCACAAATAAATCAAAGTCGTAAAGTGCACAGAGCTTGAAGCAAGCGAAGATCAACCGATCACCACTCTTTCAACTCCACAAGCCAAACATCTCAGCCATCCAAACTCCATGGCAATCCAATCCGATCGATCGAATCGCAATCGCAAACGCGAAAATGTTGCAATGCAATGCTTAATGCTGCTGATTTTGCTTTGCTATCGCATAAAAGAATTTAATGAAATTTAATGAAAAGCTACACGATCGCGGACACGACCGCTACATTTGCACTTTGTTGCAATCGCTGCTGCTGTCTGCTGTGAATATGAATTTGTCTCTAGGACATTTTCGCAATTAATTGAATTATCGTCGTGAATGGCGAAGGCATCCAAAGATCGATTGGGCTCCAATCAAATGCGATCCGTGCGATCGCCACTCGAAGTACCTACTATACTATGCACATACTCGTATATCTTTTATGGCATTTCGGAGCTGCAACCTGCAAGAATATAGTATGCCTGGCATTAGCTTTGGCCCAGCGATCGATCGGAGGGTGTGGCTGTGGCTGTTGTTGCACCGCCAGTGGAATTGCAAATCACTTGCCACAACCACAACAGCCGCACGGTGAGGTAAGGTAAGGTTAAAGCCAACCCGACAAGCTATTAAAATCAGCCACGCTCCATTAGAGCCAGACGCTGGCAGCGCTGTCAGCGTCATTTACGCCTAATTAAACAAATTATTGCATGTTTGATGCTCTGAGCATCTAGCGGCTGCAAGTGGCAGCGCAAATTGCCCGCGATTCGTATCGCTCATACGCCGTGTGGCCGGCCCCCCATGCCACCAAATCTCACAATGAAATCTTAATTGTGAGACAATGGCCGCGCAGCCCAGACCAGCTAAAGCGTTTACTATCTTATAAATAGCCCAAAGCGAGCAAAACCAAGCCAAGAAGACAATGCAGCGAAAAAGTAAAGTTAATGCTGGCAAATATCGGGTTACACGTTAGTTACAAGTTCACGAGGCAACAATGTAAGTTGTGGCGAGATCGGCGAATATTAAATACACTAAAGATTTAGATTTTGATAGATCAAATGTTTCTTCAAAGGCGTGTTTATTTTAAATTTTGAAAATTCATTTACCCAAAGAATGTTCTTTGAGGAGTAAAAACGGTTTTGCTATAAACTATTTAAACAACACAAGGATTATAAATTTCTTCATATTTTTTAACTTCCTTACTTTTCATTATTAATAAATTCTTAAAAAATATTAACTCTGGTAAAAAAAACCTTTTTTAAATGTATTAAAAAAATGCTATATCAAAAAACATTTTGACTATGGGTAAAATGTTTTCCCATTTTGTATTCGAACTTCACATTTTAGATGTCAATATTGTATGACTTTTCTTATTAATATATCACACACTTCTAAACTTAAATATTTTTTTTATTTGCATTTTTTGCTAAAAAATACGGAATACTCTTCGAACTGGTTGCCTTATTTAGTATACCTTTTCGGCCACTGTCACTGCCACTCGGTGGCGAACAACAAAGGCAGGCCAGCGGCGCTGTGGGCGATGCGGCTGCCTGGAGATCGCTGGATGTATCTCTCTTTCAGCTGCCTCACAGCCTCATAAGCTGCCCAATCTGTCTCGGTCTCGGTGTGTGCCCCAAAAAGCAGCAACGGCCGCCAAACATTGACCAACCAGCAACAACAACAAACCCGCCAGTCACGTGGTGTGGCCTGTGCCGCCAAGAAATGGGAGCAATCCACGCTGGTTTTATATTTACGATTATGTATTTACTTTTGATGTCCAATGCAATGTAGTTCAAGTTCGAGTTGGCGCTGTGAGGATCGCATGGGTTTGCGGATTGCTGATTGTGAATTGCGCAAGTACTATATACGAGTATTGCATCTGGGCCGAAAGGTAAAAGTGGCTAAGGTAAGGTGCCTGGACTGGCCTTTAATCTCCGCGTGGTTTTATAGTACGACTGCCTGTCTGTCAGAGCAGCGCTTTTCACGCTTGTCACCTGATATCTGTTTTCCCCCGTCGACACTTAATTTATGCAGTCTGTGCGAGCTTTGTTTAACTTGGCTGTTCTGGCGATAGACAAGTGCAGCTGCTGGGATAGATCTGCAAAATGTTGAACTTACATAAATGGCAACTGGTTGCCTAACAAACAAATGTAGAAAGCACAGAGAAAAATGTCCCTTGAAATGGGTTAAATTTGATTTTTAAAACAACTAAAATTGTGCTGTGATAAAAGAGAAATTTATTTAGTTCTATAAAGAAAACTCTAATTAATATTTATTCAAATCAAAATAGAACTAATACTTAAATGTATGATAAACACAAATGTATTTGAACTAACCTCATAGCTTGGATAAGTTGGACAGTCGTTTTATTTGTTTGACTCAAGTGTATTTTCTCCGAATGTGTTGTTGTTTATCATTTAAAGCTCTGACGACAATTTTCTCCCTCTGTGACTCATTGCCGCCATTTGTGGGCGACTCAATGACGAACAGAATCAGCAACATAAAGGCGATAAACTCGCCTAATCTCACAGGCTAAATATAGTAACAAGATATATCGATAAGCCATGTTTGATGTACGAGTATTCATGCGGAAGTTCGAGCTCAGATGCCGCAAACCACAAAAGCAACGAGCTGTGATCCAAGCAAATGTTTGTGAAGGACAAACACGGATACCACGCAAAAAACTGTGGCAAGAATCGCACCCAAATCGCAGCGAACAGCCAACTAACCAGCTGAGCTGCTCCCCAAAAGCCAAGAAGCTGACTAATCAGTTAAGCGCGAGTTTCGACTCCATGAATGAAGTGAGGAAAACAATTCCAGCCCACACACATTGACTTGACTACTTTGTTAGCTCAGAAAAAAAAAATGGAAATAAAAATAAAAGAAGCTGAAAAGCTGAAAACTTGAAATGCGGCAGCGGCGGCAACTGAAACCACAAGTCAATGTCAAAGCGGTGGCAGCAGCATCCAAATTCATCCAAGCGGCATACTGCAAACTAAAAACTGCATATGGCCAACTCTTTTTTTAAATGAATCAGAAGAACACTTTTCAAAATATTTATGATGCCACAAACCATCTGGATATAGTTAACACCTATTTAAATTTACATTTCTTGATAGCTCAACTGTAATCTGCATAACTTTATGCTAAATAGTTTAACTATCAAAATGATCTGAATTTTATTTTTACTGTGTACCATTTTGAGTTTGGGCCAAAGTATGTAGGTTTCCGTGGCTCACTTCTTTTGTGTGTCTTTCGCTTTGTGCTCATTGTTGGGGGCTTTGTGTGTCGGCTTGAACTTTTGTATTTTGACAATTCAAAGTTAAGGTCAACAAGGGATTTGAAATGCTGCAGCGGTGCATTGAACCTTTTTGGCAAGCGATCTCAGCATAATTAGCGCTCATTGTCGATTGGCCCTGAAAGCCAAGCCAAGTCGGCATGCCAGGTAATATTTTTTCAATATTTTTTACCCCCTTTTTGGGGCACTCAAGTGGACATTGACCACTTTACACGTACATTTGTTTGCGTCTCGCGTTTTTTGTTATTATTTTTCTTTTTGGGCACCTGTAAATGCGGCCAAACTTGTTGCATGTTTTGGGTGCTGTCATAAATGCAAGCGTTTCGAACATATTTATGCACTTTGGCGGCCGCAGAATTTCCAGCACCTGGAATATGGTATATATGACCACCTGCAAGCGAACAGTCAGCCGATATCCATGACCCGCCATATTCAGATGAAACTTTCGCTTTTCCATTGTGTAAATAAGCGTGAAAATTGCCCATTAGCGCCTTATATTTTATAGGCTTACAACAGCCAAGAGACCCAATTTTTCTGATAGCCAACCTGTTCGCTGTTCGTTTTCACACTTCACGGCGCTTGCGCAAAAGTCCCTCGATTTTGAGCTCGAAAACAACGACAACGAAGGCCCTAAGACAATAGAAAATTTTCCAATGAATCGGCTTTTGACACATTTGATGGGGTTCCAAGTGCACAGTGCCGTCCGTCATTGCCAGTTGAGTCCATTTAACCCGAAAGCCTGTGGGAATAGTTCATAAATTCTCATCAGCTGAGTCGGGGGAACTCCCCCATAGTTCGTTTCCGTATGAGAATTGGTGACACTGCCCGCGTTCACTGTCAAAAGTCAAATAGCGCCACGCGGCGAACTCAATGAAGCCCAATCAAAAGTCATGGATAATCTCCCTTTTTTCTGAGTGAGAAAAGAGGGGCTTTTAAGGGAATAAGTATAAATAGAAATATAACATTTTATTTAGAAGCTTGGAGATCACTTTAATTCTGTACATTCTTGGCACTTTCAAACAAGATAAAGCAAAGTAGTTGTGCATCGCAATAAGAAGAAATATTTGTTGCTTTAAAATGAAGTTTTTTGAAAGTTTAGGATTTAACGTTCTATAGTATAATTAAATAAATAATAAGCGTAAGCTTTAATAAATTTATATTATATTTATGTTTTTATTACATCGAATAATTTGACTTTACGATAAATAAACAAATCATCTCACTTACATATTCTGTAAAGATTTTTATAAGTGCCATGCTCTAAAAATAGGTTTATCTCTGTTTCCTTAGCAAATATCTTTATTATTATTACAAAGTACATGAAGTATTTTGTTGTTATCTTTAAAACCAGTAGAGAAGATATTTTGGTGGATTACGAAATATTCGGAATCATCACTCTTACCACTCAATCTGTATACAAATAGAATCATCTAGCTTTAAACGATCTCTGCAAGTTGTTGGGGGTCTTTGTGGTTTTGCGGTGGCTTTTCGACGTAGTGGTCATCTTTAAAATGCAAAACCTACGCAATAGTTTACTAATTTTTCGTCTGTTTTCTGGTCCCCGTGGGCTGCATTTTATTTATTTTTGTAGTCAAATGTTCTTTGTTGACCATACAAACCACACGAGCCGAATCATTAAACCCATTTGCTTTGTTGTGGCTCTTGAATTTGGCTGTCGAACGCCCACGAGGAGATCAGCTGAATGTGAATCTGAATCTGAACCTGAAGTGGATGAGGTTGTCCAGTTTCCCAGTTGGCCAGCTGGTCCAGCAGCTGTGGCTGTAGCAGTGATTACCGTAGTCTCGGCTAATTGAGGAATTAAGTCAAGTAAGTGCAAATGAGGCGTACTCGAGCCACGCCCTAATTGCTCAATTTGCAACGCCTTCGTGTTGCTGCTGCTGCAACGACGACCTTCGCGTCTGCCACTTAAACTTGACATATAACCGAAAAAGTGCAAGGCAGTATCCTTTAAAATTATTGAACAGCTCACGAGTTGGTGAGTAGTGCCTTGCACTTTTTCGCTTCATCAATGAGTCGTCGCATCGAATTGAAAATGGCAATATATAAAGGCTATAAAATGTATCCCAATTTCAAGTACGACGCTTCAGTTTCGTATTTTTAGCTCATATTGGAAACACATCGCACTGCCACATGGAGCTGTAAAGATGTTTTTACCGATTTTAGAAGTCATAAGGTCAATGCTGAGCGCCAAGATCGTGTTGTGATTGCAGCTCCAAGTCGGAGGAGACATCGTCGCCGAGCTGCGATGTTGCTGCCGTACTGCGATGTTGCCGCCGTGCTGCGATATTGCTGTTGTTGCTGCTGGCGTCGTCTGTTTGTTGCCGTCTGTTGTCAAGTGTTATGACTCGTTCTGTCCTCCCCCCCAACTCCACATCCACATCAAACTCCAAGTCTGTTTCAGTTTCTGTTATTCATTTTAATTTTCTCAAATCGAAAGCGGCAACAAAGCGTCTGCTCTGTTTTCCGTTTGGTTCCCAGACTCGTTCTCACATTTTTCTGGCGTTTGTTGATAGGGCATCGAATAAACAACTCAGATGAAGTTGCTCAAACATAGATTAAACTATATGATCCCGGGAGATCAAGATGTTTCGCTAGGGTGACAGGGATAAATTGTGCCATTAGCCTAGCTTCCATTTTCATAGCACTTTTATCAGCAGCATTTATTATTAAGTGCAAAACACTTTTCTCAATGGCTGTTTATTTTATTTTTTATGTTTATTTGTTTTGTGTGCTTTCGTGTATACAACAGCATGCAAATTCAATGCGACGACGACGGCTGCCTGCAGCCATAAAAATTCAATAAAAATTTATGAAAACTGTGCTCCAAGATTAGAGACACGCGGACACACCCGTTAAACGAAAAAAAATAAAAGTGTGGATAGAAAAACCCAGAGACGACCACTTCAACTGGCTGCTGCAGCTTCATTTGCTACAATTTGTTACAGGTGGAAAAAAAAAAAAATAAAAAGCCAGCATCAGAAATACTATATATATACAGTGTGGAACGACCTTGCGCCGATTGCAACAGATGTTGTGGATGTTAATGCCACCGCTGCCACGGTAGTTGATCTTCAGCTGTTTGCACTGCAAAGTAGATCTCGTGATTTTTGCTGCCAAGTTGGTCAAGTGTCCTATCATCCGCCAGACATCGAGTTTTCCCGCTGATGAGCGGAACTCACCTGCCCAACCCAGCAGCTTGTTTGTTTTGTTTTCCATTCGAGTCGAGCCGAGCCGAGCTGCGAAGCCCAGCCCAGAAACATGCATTTGCACAACATTTAATCACATTTAGCCATTCGACATACGCCCCGCGGGCCACAGCATAATTTATACAACAATATTATAATGTCGCTGAGACATTGAAAACTGGTGATCAGGGGGAAAGGGGAAACCGAAAAAACTTTGTGAAACCTGTGAGTTATTACTTGCACTTTAACGTGGCTGCGAGCGAGGCGAGATGACGACGGAAATATTTCCACAATGGCAGCGCGCAATTTGTGGGCATTCAGTTGACATTTTATCGACGACGACGCCAGTGAGTCGCCACCTGTCGGCGGGGGGAGGAACTCATTTGCGCCTGTCAACGCCCCGATTTGTGTTTCACTCTTTTTTCGTGGCAAGATAAATGGGCAACAGTTTGGAGGGTCTCAGTCAAATTCTAATTATTTTCCCCCCTCGAAAAAGTTGTGGGCGGGTTCATTAACATTTCGGCTGGACCATTTCGAAAATCGCTAACTCCCTTCAGCCAGATTCTCCATTCTCAACATCTCAATTGGCTTTTACGAGGCTGCTGTTTTGCAATAAATAGAAACAATAATGCGATGTCCAGCGGTTGGGCTAATGGAACCAGTTTCGAGATAAGCATTATTAATTTATCGTCCTATCACTCTCGCATTTTGCCGGTGTGCGGGTGTTGTGCTAAATAATCTAGAGCCAATTCACACTAACTCACAAAGTTTCGTATAAATAAAGCAGGATTTAAATACAGGTAACACAAAAAAATAAAACGTTGATCGATTTTGAATTCTAATTTTAGAAGAGGAAATTTTTTTGTGAATGAAACGAAAAAAAACTTGTCGCTTGTGGGGATAATTATAATAAATAGGAAATTATAATTTTTAAAAATAGGTTCAATATTATTCTATCTCTGCTACCTTTTATTATAAATAATCTCCAACTCTGTTTTATAGAAACAATTAATTAAACCCCTCGCTTAACCATATAAAATATTTACCCTGCTTACGGAACTTAATAATATTTATCTGCTGAAATTATCTCTTCCATTTCACAATGCCCTGGCAAAATGCCCTGTTTTTTATCGACTGGATCGCCGTAAAAAAATCACTGAAAGTTTTAAAGAGCGAAATTTACATAGTCTAACTATGAGATTACTATCATCCGCTAATTGGTAAGGCTCATAGCCCAGTTGTGTGACACAGTGTAGATCGACATTCAGCGATCTTCGAGTGAGAAAGCCAGGCAGAGAACAAGATACAAAGTGGCAAATGTATCTGTGTTTTGATTGAGAACTTGTTTTCTGTTTTTCTCCAGAGAATTCACCATCCACTCGCGACGGGCACTTTGCGGGAATTATCGGAAATATCATGTTAAGTGACGACCGACAATAAGGCATATCGCAAGGATGTCACTTTCTGATGTCTGTCCATTAATTTAGAGTCGTTGTGTGTATGTGATTTCATTAGCGCCGCCTCAGAACGTCAAATGCCACAACTTTCCGCCGATCCCACAGCCTATCTCAGTTTTTTGTTGTTTTGTTTTTTATTGTAAAAAAAAGTCAACTCAACAAGCCGCTGAAAACAAAACAATAGCAACAATGGCAATATAACATGAGCATTTAGCGCACACACAAATTATAATTTCAAATAACGCAAAGTGCCACTTGAGATCGAAGCTCTTAACAAAAATGTTAAGCATTTTATCGGCGCTTTTTGTATTTTTAATGAAAAATCGGATTTTAATATGCGGGGAGCCCAAGTGACAGACTTTGTCGGCAGTTTAGACGGCGACTAATCGAAAGTATCGACTGCGGCGAGTGTAAACAAATTAACGAGATCGTTTGCTGGTAATTGAGATGCCGATGTCGATCTAGAAGGCGGAACCCGCCGCCATTGCCAAAGGTTGCCTTTGATCGTGCCTCCAACCGTAATCCCAAGCTCAAAAAACCAAAAAAAAAAAAAACCAAAATCAAATACCAAAAAGCAAAAACCAAAGACCAACAATATTAAAAATCTGTTACGCCCGCTGGCTGTTGGTCGGGCCAAATTAATTTATGACAATTGCGGCCCGAGGCCTAGAGAACCGATCATAAATTAATTAAAATCGGGTTTGGGTTGGGGTGGTCGCCAAAGCCCAAAAGATATGGAACAACGCGTGACAGGGCGGCAATTGAAGGGATGGGGCTCCTAAAAAAAATAAAATCACAGCTTGAATCCGATTTCCACCCAGCAACTAACTGGATTTTCCCATTTTCCCTTTAATTTTCAGATTCAGAGCACGAGGAGCGTTCGAAACATGACGTGAACTGCTCAGAAATTCCATGCGACAACCGACAACCTTTGCAACTAGCCGCCCCAATCGATCGTCTCGCCTCGATTCGATCCGATTCGATTCGATACCCCGAATTGCGTCCGTTTTGGGGACGTGATCCGACCCCGAGGAGCAGATCTGCCTACCCTTTAGGAAAATCAGAGGAACAGGAGACACGAATAGAACCGCCACGATGGACTCACGCATCGGCCTGGACTACATTGTCGAGAATCGTGACTACATTGCCAAGTTGGGCGCTGCGTTGGACACCCAGAACGCCACGGTGAAGAAGCAGGTCTTCGAGCTTCTCTCCGCCCTCTGCGCCTATAGCCCCGATGGATATGCGAGGGCTATTGAAACCCTAGAATTTTACAAGGTAAAATTCTCCACCTTTTTGGAGGAAAAATGTCTAAAATAATAGTAAACAGAAATTATAAGAACTGCTTCTTTAAACCAATATTTAATCTTACATTCTAATTTTCATTATATCACATTTTATAAATGAAAATCCATTAAATGCCATTTTTAAGTTACACAATTTTAATTGCAATTGAATCGATTCAGATTGAATGTTGTTTTTGAAATCACAGTTTAAAATAAGTTTGAGAACACAATTTAAATTACGTTTCAATGCACTGAATGTCATTTTTGAGTACACAATTAAAATTTCGTTTATTTCTTTAATGAAATTAAATCGAACATCGTTAGGCACTTAGATTTATATTTGATATTACAGGGTAATAGGACCTCAAAAATGCATAACAATGAATTTAAATTTATCACCTTACTTGACATTGTAGCCTGAACTTAAATACAACAAAATTTCAAGTGATAAAACGCACATGAAGTGTTGGGCCTTAGGCACTTTCTGTTTTATAACTAAAACTCCGAAAACAGTTTTACAGATTTCGTTTTAAATGTTAATAAAGATGTTTGAAAAATGTGGCACAAAATGGTTATAAAATATTTTCAAAATAATTAGGCAGCAACTATATTAACCCTCAACAGTTTAAAATACTTGTAACTTGTAATTTCACAAATAAATTAGGGAACAATATTATTTATGTTCGACAACTTTATATACATCTACAAGAAACCCTAGCTAAAAATACGTTGCTTAGATTCTCTAAACCCATAAAAATAAGACTTAAAACAACTGCTCACTCCTCGAACCTCTTGCAGAATCTCAAGAAGCAGCGATACCGCTTCAAGATTGTCGTCAACGAACTGGAGCTGTCGAGTGCCGCTGCCCAGCCGCCTTTGGATTACCAGGCCGCCCTGCTGGCCTTCATTAACTGCGTCATTATTTCAGCCTCCACGCTGCAGGAGCGCATTCGCATTCGCAACGAATTTATAGGTGAGAGCAATACCCATCATCTAATACCAAAAAAAGTCGCAACAATGGAGATAAACCCGCAAAAGTCAACGGGTTGTTCCCCTGCGATTGTTTGTGCCATTGGTGCTGTCTTCGATTTCAATGATTTGATTGATGTGCCCGCTGATCCAGTGCCAGTGCCCTTGACCGTATGTGCCCGGCTGTCTGTTTGCCCAATATATATATTATATATGCAGTAGATATATATACAATTTACTGTTTGCATGTCGCCGAGTGTCGAGTCAAGTCGCCGGTTTTCATATTTCAGGCAGCCACACCAGCGACCCTCGGGGGCTGCTCGTTGACTTGAGGTTAGATAATGATAGGTTCGAAGAGCCCAAAATGCCAAATCGCCTTTGTCAGTCAGTCCGAGTAACCTTAGCACGTGCCGGCGATTTAGAGGCGCGTCTTTAAGCCAGTAATTGCCCGGCGAGTCATTTGAACTGAATCTGGATCTGCGAAAATCGGTCAAACGTACATTGTTTACTTATTGCTGATTTATTAATTGTGCCAAAAGTTGTCGGGTCATTGAGGACGTTTTGATTTCGATCAAAAGATTTGGAAATTAAATCGTTTTTTCGCTGGGTAACTGCAAGACTTTTTAATGCTCATTTACAACTTAATGACTCGTTAAATTATCGTTAAAAAAGTCTTATGGCTGTTTGCATGCATCTATCTAATAAAAAAAATGAGCATTGCTCACTTTATTTTTGTTAGGTTACCATTTTATTTTCATTTTTAAGACTTGTTAACCTCTTGTAAAGATTATTCTCAAACAATATTACAAATGTAAATTGTTTTCTGTCCGATTTAAATGGCAATCTCACAGTTGTAAAACTAAGAAAACAAATTGATAATACGTGACTATTTTTCGGCTGTTGGCAAAGATCATCTTTTGCATGTTTATGTCGATAATGTTAAACACCACATCGTGTTTGAAGTTAGATGTTTAATATGTTTCGAACGTGCTTCAAAACGGCTGTTACACCCCTTTAATTTATTTATCCCTCATCTGCAGATGAGTACCGAGAAAAGAATAAGCGCCCAATAAACAAAATGTACTTAATATGTAACAAGACGTCTGTTGACAAACAAGGGACTCATTTACATCCTGTCAGTGGCAGATTCACTCCCCCTTTTTTCGAGTGCCCTTGTCGGCGGCTCTTGGTCCCTGGTTGTTCAAAGTTCATGAACTGCCTCCAAACTCCCCAACCCCCAACAAAACCCCCATCTTTCCCATCATTCCCCTTTCAATACGGTCGAATTTGTGTAGCTCAACCTGAATGTCTGAATTATTCAATGGGTACGAATGATAAATATCATTTTAATTATCTTTCATAAAATAAACTTTTACAAAAACAAAAATATTTTTCTAAGTCGTAAAATGACCTTTTATAAAAAATAAATAACAATTGTGAACAGCTAAAATTAATATTTAAATTTTAATTTTATTATACGAGATAGTTTCAAAAAAAGCATAAAGAAAAACTTAACATTCGTATTCAAAATTATTACAAATTAATTTTCAAAAAATTATAAAATTGAAGTAAAATAGTTATATATAAAATTTAAAAACTTTTTGTGTGAATAATATCTCGAGGTAAAAATCCCTATAAATCATTTTATAAAGTATATATCACAGAATGTTATAAATAAATCATTTTAAAAAGTATTTATCACAGAATGTTATTTTTTTATATTCCGTATGTAGATAATCTAAATGTATATGCCCCAAATTTTTTGTTTGACAGAAGTTCTTTGTATTGAGACCCCCCTGTACTTGGCAGTCGTCAACCCGGCTTTGTGACTTTGATTGAGCGCGGTTGTGCGTGCGCGGTGGTTGTGTTCCGAAGTCTCCTTCTGCGCAGACGCAGCACCACCAAAATGTGTTGCGACTGCACTTGCCCGAAATCGAGGGGAGCGACGGGGGGCAACTTTACCGAGAAGCGGCGTTTTTATTGTTCTTAATTAAAATAAATTGAGCTGCGCTTTTTCAGCATTACAAGAACGCAGTGACAAAGCGTCGAAGTAGCAAGACAAATTCGAAATCTCAACGGCTGCGACAAAATGTAAGTCACGCCGTCGTCGCCCCCGCAACTCGTCGTCCAACTTCAATTTGGATCGAATCCGATTCCAAAACCGATTCCTGGGGCATTCCTGAACGACACATTTGACAAGCAACGGCCGCATTTCGTTTGGCAATGAATCGGAGTATTCAGTTTCAAGGCTGTTGGCCCGACTTTGACTTTGTCTTCGAGTGTTTCAGTTCTTTTCGGTTTTTCTCAGCGCGCTCTGTTTGGATTCCCAGGAACAACGCCCCGCAAATATTTGCATTCTCTCGATTTGAAAACCTCTGTGAGGCTCGCTAATGCCACTTAAGTGCCCAATTATCGGCTCGGAATCATTCCCCCACCGATCGAGCGACCATATAGCCATCATATCTGCTGTATGTCATCTGTCAGGCTGGGAGGCATTTGGTTTTGTCTGATTTATGCCCCATGATTTTCCACTTTGGCACGCAACAGTTTTTCCCATAGTCGACCATAAATTTATTCGCTCAACCGTTTCGCTGGCAAAATTCAATTTCAATTGATTTATAAATCATCAACCGATTTACTGTGTTGAGTGAAATATTTAAATAGTTAGCGAGAATTGATTTCGAGCTGTTGAGTTTGTTGAGTTTCTTTTGCTGGCATGTTATTAAACAATTAACTGTGGACTTGGGTGTGTCCCTGATCCAAACTATTGTGCTGTACATAAATCCCTGTTATTTTGACTGCAGGGCATAGATGGTAATGCTTGACCAATCAACGATCATTTGATCTAAACAAAGAACAAATAAGAAAGGAAGCTAAGAAATAATAATAATAAAAATATAATAGTATAAAAATAAGATAAGATATATATAAGTTTGCCTACTTTATATGGCATGATCGGCGTCAACGATCTCTCCTTTTAGTTAAGATCTCTCAACTTCCGAATATCCAAAAAAAAAAAAAAACAAAGATCGGGACAAAGAAACTTTTACTACACGCTCACACACAGAATCGCACACGCATTTTAATTGTACGCCTTTTATGGATTTCAATTTCAAACAAATAAAATGACAGCGGAGCGAAGTCGTAAAACGAAATTATGAACGTCAAGGCGCCAAATATGGCAGATCGACGGGGATCTGAGGGACATAGCACAGAAGCGACAACGACTTTCACGAGCTTTTCGTAATTAATTTTTTTATTGTTATTATTTTTTTTTTTTTTGTATTTACAACTCACGGATAGAAGTGTGCCTCTGTGTTCGAATGCATAAATTGATTGGTGAGTGCGCGAATAAAATCAAAAAGGCGAAAAAACGAGCTTGACCGGAAGTCGGTCGGGATTCATTGGACATTGGGCGGGCCTTAGTTGACTGGCTCTGGCTGCCTATGGAAAGTCCGCTTCTCCGGGGGCAACGAATCATCTCCACATTACTCACTATTTGGCAAGGCGAAACAATTAGAATAGGCCCAAGGCATTTATAGTTGTGTTCTTTGTATTCAGGTCACGGCTTGGACTTTTACAGAAAGAAATAAAAAGTAACTATTAAAATTGGCATGCCTTAAAAAATTAAAAAAATTAGGTAATTAAATAAACTAACCGCTGAATCAATTGGAGTTTTAAACATTGTTCTATTTATTTGATTTATTTATTTAAACCCTGATTTTGCTGAAATGATTTACTTATTTAATAGAGAACAACATTTTCTTAATGAATAAATTCCTGTTCACGGCAATAATATTTATTTTTTATGCTAGTTATAAGTTCTTTTTTGATATCTCCCTCAATAATTAATTTTCTCCTTTTTGTCTTGCAGGTCTCAAAGTTTTGCCGCTGCTCAATAACCTAAGGTGAGTGTTAAAGTGCGCCGATCAGGAGGACGCTCAATAAAAAACCCAAAGACGAGACAATTCCAAGCACCCAGATTTGCTGAGGGCGTTGTTGGTATTCCAAACTGATCGTGTGAAGACCGCTTTGGCCAAACAAATCGCGTTGGGTGAAAAAACCCTGAAAGTCTCCCACAATCAAGCAAATGAGTATCACAAACAGTTTAACGATTGCCGTTTGCCGCTTTTATGCTTTATTCGAATCGGACGCACATTTAATTTGCATGCGACTACATGACGCGACGACCAACAAGACAAGATCAAGGCATTCGTTTAAGTTTTCAGTGGACTTTGCTTTTTTTTTTTGGCCAACAAAAGGAGAGATTTGGCGGGCGGATTGATAATGACCGCTCAAGACGCCGCTGGAAGGCTTGTCAAATGCTCGTCAAACTCGAGGAGATGACCATTTGGTTGGTCGATGATCGGGTGTTATGCAAATAATTTGCGCCGCTTTTGAGCAAACCAATTAATTCAATATTTAATTAGTCAACAATAAATCAATTAGTTGAACCCCCCGCCTTTACCCTTCGAAAACGGGTTTATTTATGACCCTCTGGTTGACAAATTTGTGGCTCTCTATCTGTATCGTATCTGTATCTGTACCGCTGGCTCGGAAACGATTGAAACTAGCAAATTCAATTAATTTCTGAAATAGTTCAAGCCCAAAAGCGAACAATAACAAACAAGCTGTCCGCATTGGCAGATTCCTCAGCTTGTCAGTCGGAGCAGCAAAGTTGACTAATTGATTGTCCCGGGCCATTTGTCTTGTGGATCTTTTTCATCTCCTCTCGAGTGAGGAGACCCCCTTCAGTTCTATTGTTATTTAAATTTTAACGCGCACACACATCAACACAAATGCGTAGTTTCTGGCGCTATTTAATTTACGAGTATTTGGAATTTGGAATCGCCTTAAACGTTTTTATTCAGCCACAACGCGCTTTGATTTGAAACCGACTTCGAGGGGAGGGAGCCATTGAGATTCATTCGAGATTCGAGACTTTGCGTAGCTTGGAAGCTGCCCAGATGCTTTAAGCGGATTTTAATTGTTCTCCACATAATGAGTTCTAATCGAATCGAAATCCGAATCGAAGTTGTGTATCAGCCCGAGAGTGATGGATGTGCTAGCATCGAATTACCGTCAAACTCATAAATGTCTGCTAAAAATAAACTCTAAAGTATCGAATTTCAGGCGGATTATTAGAACCGTGTCAAGAATAGACAATTTCAATTGCTGGAGTATTTCTTATGTGGAGTTTAAGAAGTCGGAAATTGATTTTGAAAGGGGTATTGTTCTTAAGATCAAGGCACTTTTATGTTCTTCACTTAAAAAATAAAATTCTATTAAGCCATAGTGTCAAAGTCTTTGTCTCTGTTTATAGTAATACAAAAACAGATTACAAAAAAAATTAATGTTTCTGTGTACTTAATACATAAGTTTTTCACTTAAAACGAGTTTTGTTAATTTTTTAAATTTAGGTATAACATTTTAAAGTTTTAACAATGTCAGAAAACCTCTTAATAGATTGTTTGGTAAACCTTACAACTTTTTTAAAACGAGAAAATTAAAAGATTTCCAAATATTTTTAACTGTGTTGGCTACCAACAGCTTTAACTTCTTGTTATTGGTTTGATGTGGCTTCCGTTTCAAGCGTTGTAATTTGGCGTTTTGGTTGCCCAATTTCCTTGGCCCCACAAAGGGGCTCGCCCCCGTAACTCCCTGAACCCGAAACAACTTCCGTGACGGACCAAAATAGAAACGGCGGGGCAAACAACAAAACAGCGGAGAATCACGTGCAAGTGTCCGGGTGTCCAACACGCCCGATGGATGTTGACGAAGTTGCTCGACAAAGTAGAAAGAGGCCGCCAGGCTCTGTGAATTTATTTTCGGAGGAAAAACTCCTGCGCGCGCAGCACGTGGCCGCCAAAAACAACAAGGATTCGGTTGGCAACGAGGCAACGAGGCAACGGCTCGTTGGCTGGCTCTCCGTGCCGCCAAATCGTGGCCATATCTCAAATATGAATCGTGCCAGGCTGTCTCGTCCTCGTTATTGCCGTTCTGGCCGTTCTCTCGTTCGAACCGCAATTGCGATTGCGATTGCCATTTGCGATTTTTGGCAAGCAATTAAAAAGTGCCAGTGGCAGTGTCTCCATTTCGATGCAGGAAGGATATCAATTGTCTGGCCAAAAGCGGAGCTGCCAGCAAGGACATTGCGCAAGGCTAACGATTTTGCACGCCGCGAGAATAATGGTGTGCCAGTAGTAAAGTTTGCATTTCGATTGCCAAGGCTGAATTGGCAGGCGAAACATTCAAGCAGGCGAACAGAGGAGCAGGCACGGTGGAGTCGTCAGCATCGCCCTCGCCGCCGCCATCGCCGTCTCTTCTATCGACGACGGCATCCGCGTCCGCGTCCTCGGCGACGTCATCCGTTTCCGCTTCCGCTTCCGCTTCCGTGACGCCATCGCCATCGCCGTTGCACCTGCAGCGTCGTCTGACATTCTGCGGCTCGCTGTCCCGTTACAGCTGCGCCGCCTTGCAACTGGTGCAGAATCTCAAGTGAGTCGGTCGGACCGCCGCGAAATCCTTTTTGTTTTTTTGTGTGCAGCCTCCGGAGGTTACTCAATGTCATCTGGGGAATTTTTTCACTTGTTCTCTATCGATTCTGGCAACTACTTGTGGACATTCCCCTCCTTCGCCTTAAGTACATATATTTATTTATGGCCTCATATATTGTAAATACTTCTGCATAATTAAAAAATCAATTAAATCACTGTGAGAATTGTCAACGGCATGCAAAGCAGAAAAAACCTACAACGTACAAATTGCCAACTGCAAACTGGGCTGAATAATTACTGCGGACTGATGGACAGAAGCACGAGATTTTCTATAGCTTAACCCACTAACACCGAACGTTCTCATTGCAGAAAAGTCGCACAAAGTGTGGGCGATATCATCGTACAATTGGACGTATTCGTGGAGCAGCAGGAATGCGACGAGGCCCAGAGCCTTCAGGCGCCCGATGGCATCAATCTCAACTCGCATCTTGATGTCTTCTACGCGATTCTGCGACAGGTGAGTGCTGCTGCGTTCTGTTTCTGCTAAAGGGTACAACGGAGCGTATGCGTTATTTCCCCTGGCATTGGAGGGAGAGTTGCGTATACGCAAAGTGGTCATTAGGACTTGACCAAGGCTGTGACCATGCAAGTCTATCAAGGTTACTCTTTGCATGGCAACGGTGCTGAGCTAAGGAGTTAATTTATAATATGAAATGCTTTTAAGATGAGAAACTAAATGAAATTAATATATAGGTACAATAATGTTGCACTTTGACAGTAAATTAATAGTTTATTTATTTTGAAATGAGCAATACTTTGTAACATTAATAAGCTTATATATTTAAATTTATTTAGGTATTATACAAGATTGTAATTTATTTGGATACATCCTATTTTTTTTAAATTAAGTATTGGTAGATCTTTCTTTGTAATATCGAAGCTTTTTTAATGCCAAAATATAAATCACTAGTCAAGTTAAATTTAATGTATTACAATACAACTATGCTTGAATTTCTTTTAGATAAAATTCAATATTAAGACTTCTTAAACTTGAGTATGTGTATTCATATTCTGTATTTAAATTCTTATTGTTTTCAAGGTGGCCGATACGCCGCAGGAAGTGCCATTCCTCAACATCCTGCAGCACCTGCTGCGCATCGATCCCAAGGAGCCGCTCAGCGACATCATCTGGGACACGGCGGAGCGCCTGGTGCACCGGGCCACGCTCCTCGAGAGCCACGAGGATTCGGTGCGACTGCTGCGCACGCCGAGTAGCCAGAAGTTCGCCTGCCAGAATTGCCGCAGCAGCGATGCCAGCAGCCCCACCCGCAAGCCCTCCCAGCCGGTGGGCGTGGCAGCTAAGGCGACGCCGCCACCACCCCCGCCACCCATGGCGGCGCCCATGGCCCCAGCCGCACCACCGCCCCCGCCTCCGCCGATAAATGGGGGATGCCACCGCCTCCGCCGCCGCCGATGATCAATGGTGGCGGAGGAGCCCTGCCACCTCCACCGCCGCCGCCCTCGATGCAACTGGCCTCTCGCCCGAGGACTCCCGATCCACTGGCCGCGGAGGCGGTGGCCACTGCCATACTGCTGCCACAACAGGACACACCCGCGCCGAAGGCCAAGATGAAGACCATCAACTGGGGCAAGATTCCGCACAACAAGGTCCTGGGCAAGCAGAACATCTGGACGATCGTGGCCAGCAATCACCAGGACAGTCCGATGCAGGACATCGACTGGAACGAGATGGAGGGACTCTTCTGCCTGCAGACAGCCAGTGCCCAGGGATCACCGAAGCTGGGAAGGGATGGCAGTCAGAACTCCTCCGCCGGAAATGGTTGCGACACCCTGGATAGGAAGTCCAAGAAGGAGAGCACGGAGATCACGCTGCTCGATGGCAAGAGGAGTCTGAATGTCAACATATTCCTCAAGCAATTCCGCACCAGTAATGATGACATCATCCAGCTGATCAGGCAGGGTGTCCACGAGGAGATCGGAGCGGAGCGACTGAGGGGACTGCTGAAGATAATGCCCGAGGTGGACGAGCTGGACATGCTGAAGGGATTCAACGGGGACAAGGGACGACTGGGCAACGCCGAGAAGTTCCTGCTCCAGCTGCTGGAGGTGCCCAAGTGAGTATTTATTTTATGATTTATTTGTTGACTAATAATATAAAAATATTTAAAGCCAAAGAAAAAAGAAGCAAACAACTTTAATTTCCAAAATTATCTACAAAATTTCAACTGATTAAAATAATACATAAATGAACATAAGTAGAGTTGTAAAATTTAATTTGAAATGATTACAATAATTATTATTCTTAATCTGGACTTAACTTTAACAAAAATTTAACTTTACCCAAATTTAATATTTATTAAATTTATAAATTGATATGTAATCTTCTTTCTTTTCAGCTACAAATTACGAATTGAAAGCATGTTGCTTAAGGAGGAGTTCGCAGCAAATGTGGCTTATCTGGAACCCTGTATAAATGCCATGCTCTATGCCGGTGACGATCTGCTCAACAACAAGATCCTTCAGGAGGTCCTTTACATGGTCGTTGTGGCTGGAAACTTCCTTAACTCCGGCGGATATGCGGGCAATGCTGCGGGCGTAAAGCTCTCCTCACTCCAGAAGCTCACCGATATTCGAGCAAATAAGCCGGGCATGAACCTCATCCATTTTGTGGCTCTTCAGGCGGAGAAGCGGAATCCGGAGCTGCTGCAGTTTACTGGGCAATTGACAACCCTCGAAAGTGCCAGCAAGTAAGTGAAATTAGAAAATCTATTTCTAATCTCCATAAATTAATTAATTTTTGTACCTTGCAGAACAACTTCAGAGCAGATCAGCAATGAAATCAACACACTGGACGGCAGGATTAGGAGAATCGCCAGGCAGATAGAACAACCTGCCACGGATGCGGATATCAAGGAGCAAATGGCCGACTTCCTGCAGGCCGCCGAATCCGAGTTAGCCGTCCTGCAAGCGGGCATGAAACAGGTCGAGTCCATGCGCCTCAAGTTGTCCGAGTTCTTCTGCGACGATGCGGCCACCTTCCGGCTGGAGGAGTGCTTCAAGATCTTCCAGAGTTTCTGTGATAAGTTCAAGCAGGCTGTGAAGGAGAACGAGCGCCGCCAGCAGCAGGAGCAGCAGGCCACGCTGCGGAGGAAGCAGCGCGAGGAGCAGCTGGCCCGCAGAGCCAGGCAAAGTAAGTCCTTTAAAAAATTTATTTATAGGAAAACCAAAATCTTCAAAACGTTAAAATATTTGAAAAATATTTGCACCTTCAAATGGGCGGTAATTAATACTTAAAATACCAAAAATATAACACAGCAAAAAAATAAGGTAACAAGGTGCTTAACAATTTAATAAAAAAATCGTACTTTTAAAATTATGGACTCAAAAAATCCAAATGTTCAAAATAGCTTACCAAATTTAATGGGCTAATTAATTGCTAAACTTCCAGATATAACAAAAAAAATTTTGAACAGTAATTTTTGGTCTATTAATGTGATTCAAAAAATTATTTTAAATGAGAAGTAATTTTGAGTAAATAAAACACCTTTTATTAATTAAATTAAACTTTGTTTTTCAATTCACAGTTGGTCAAGCTGGCACCCCTGTGTCCGATTCGGAGCACTCCTTCCTGGGCGATGGTATCTTCGATCCTCGTGCCAGTCCGGCGTTGAGTCGCCGCCACTTGGGATCCGGAGAGATCAGCAATGGTTTCGTCCGTCTGGAACAGGACGGGGCTTCTCCGGACATCACGCCCAATGGAAGCTTGAGGCGTCGGCGCAGCAGGGTTCTGGCCGAGGAGGATGACCTCATGGAGTTCCTGCGCAGCTCGACGGGTCCCCACGAAGGACACAACAGCAGGGAGCGGAAGGCGGCCTACGGCAGCTTGGATCGCTCCTGGGCCCGTCGCGCCCGCTCAGGAAGCTCCAGCCGGAAGCGTCCCGACTTGCTCAACATTGACTTTGGCCTGGATCGGGAGCGGGCCAGCTCACCGGCTCCTCTTCTCCAGCAGCAACAGCAGCAGGCGCAGGAGCGGCTCCAATCTCCGCTGGCCAGTGCCGCTGGCACGCCCACAACGGCAGGGAACACGCCCACGGGCAGTGGATCGGCGATTGGGCAGACGCAGCCCATCAACGAGGATGCGAAACCAAGGTGAGAGATGATCAAAAAATTATTTAAAATTAGATAGTAGATATTTCTTTTTATATTTATCGTAATACATAATTAAAATTTTTGTTATAATGCATAAGTATTTGTATAAGTATCACAACCTTTTACTAATTATTTCCTCCTTTTCCAGAATATCCCGTGAATGGCGCCAGAAGATCGAGACGTGGCTGCAGTCCAACGAGAGCGATGAAAAGCAAAACGAGGAGTACAGGCGCAAGCGTCGTCTGGTGAACGCCAATCGGCGATCGCTCGAAAACGAAACTGGTTAGATATTCTTATTTAAATGATCCTTCCTATCAACAGGATATAATTTAATTTTCTCCACAGAAAACGAACGAAAACTAGACCCGTTGCCGGAGGAGAAGATCCTGCCTTCGACGACGACAGCTACGCCAACGAACACGCCGACGACCACTAATCCCACTAACTCCAGTAGCAGGACGGACCAGGTGTCCGGGAAATACCAGCGCGTCTACGCCGACTGGAAGCCTTCGAAGACGCTCGAGCAGACGGATGTGGTGGCCAATCTGCAGGCCATCGCCGATGCCCAACCGCAAGATACACTGCGTCAATATCGCAAGCAGAGATCGCAGGATCAGCCGAGTCCCATTGCACTGCAATCGATTGCCGAAGAGCGAAGATCCCATATCCAGAAAATGGGCGAAAGGGACTCGAACAACGAAGTGTTGCAGATCTACATAAGAAGATCTTCCAGCAGGGATCTGCAGCCAGCGAAAACGGAGGAACCTTCGCATCCGCCCAAGTCACCAAAGCCACAGGTGTCCGATGACACCTTCGCCAGCCTGCTGAATCACCACAAGAGCCAGAACGAGATGCAGGCAACCTCGAAGGACGTGGATGCGGATAACATTGAGACGCCGCCCGTGAGTCGTCGGGTAATTGCCACGCCCACCACAACAGTGGTCACTGTGTGCATGACGGACAAGCCGAAGGCTCCGGTGGAGGAGAAAATCAGCTCAGCGGAGCAGGATGCCCCGGGTCACTTCGATCGCCATGCCTTGGCGCGTCGTACTCGTCGCTACAAGAGGCCCACGGACTACAGCAGTGGCAATGAGGAGCTGATGACCACCAGCACATCGGAAACAAAAGCCACTCCCTCGAAACCAGAACAACCTCCACCGGAGAAATCCAAGCAAAAGGAGCGCACAATCAACAAACTGGAGAAGGTGGGTCGCCACATCAGCTCCATCAACCAGGAGGATGTGCGGGAGGCCATCCGGAATCTCAAATCGCCCACTGGAACACCCGAACGACCTTGGAGTCCGCCGCGTGAGATCACGCCCTCCAAGCTAAAGCTCTCCGCGAGCGGTCACCACGAACTGAACGACGAGGGCTTCGAGGAGACCCAGAGTCTGGTGTCGGACACGCCTTCCCACGGAAAGGGCGAGAGCACCAACTCCTCCTGCAACGAGGGAGTCAACGAGACTCCCGCCCGCCAGCGACCGTTGCAGAAGCAAAAGCCCACGACCACCAGCATCACCCAGATGGGCAGTCGGCTGGCCGATCGCCTGCAGCAGGCCAGACTGAAGGGTTCCGGAGGAACGCCAGCATCCACGGCATCCGCCAAGTCACAAAACCAAATCCCTGCCACTCAGACGGCGACGGTCAAGAGGAGTCTCTCCGCCAGCCGACCGCTTCGCATGCCGAATGGACAACCGCTGACCAGTGCCGCACCGCTGAGGTCCGCATCCGCGGTGAGGCGATCGCCGCAGGAACAGCAGGTCCTCGCCGGCGTGGAGCGAAGCAGCTCGAGAAACAGCCTCCGCTCGTCGCGATCTTCCATCAACAGTGGAGCGTCCACGCAAACGGTGGTGAGACGTCTGCCCGCCGTCCAGCGAGCAGGAGCCACTGTGTCCGTGGACTCCTCGCCCAGCAAGCGACCACTGGCTGCCCAGAATCTGCGACCAACGCCTGGACGCGGAGTGCCGGCCAGTAGGAGCAGCAGCAGTGGCTCCAGCGTGGGACCCAGTGTGATCCTGGTGCGCAGCAAAATGTCTAGCACAGCGCCGAAATCAAATATCAGCGGCAGCACCAGCTTCAAAGAGAATCAGTCGCAATCCCAGCCGCAGTCGCAGTCACAGTCCAGGATGAGCGCCGCTCGCAGTGTGGTGCTGGTGAAGAACGCCCTCAACCAGCAGCAGCAGGCCAGGATGAGTGCAAATCCGAATCCCCAGCAGCGGAGCACCAGCAGCAGTCGGTCAGTGAGCAGCTTTATGCGACCCACGGCCAGCAGTGCCACCAAGCGCCAGAAGTGAGGATCCACACGAGGTCGTCGTCAAAGTTAACGTCCCTAGTTTACACACATGTTACAAAAGCGAATGCATCCAAATCCAAGCCGTCCATGCGACAATTTCGAATTTCTTAGCAGAGGATCTGAACACACAAATTTAAACACACATATGTAATTGTTACAGTTGCAATATTTTGAGATGTTATACAAATCTAAAGAATTCCCAGCACATTCCAACTGAAGGTCCGCAAAACCCTTAATACAAAAGACAAAATCTTTCAAACTCTTAAATTTATTGGAGCACAAAAAAAAAGAGACAAAAATACTAGCATGTACTACTCAACTAAAACTTAGGATAAGCAAAAAAAAAAAAAAAAAATGTTAAACTCGTATTTTCCATATTTAACATATAGTTAGTAGGCATTATTCGATTATACGTTAGGAGACTTTTTTATAGAAGCGCGTTGTTTACAAAGTGTGTAGTTGAAGAAACCAAAACGACAATTACAAATCTTTAAAATAAAAAACATAAGCTTTAAACTTTATAATAAATAAACTAGATAACTACGATCAACTAAAGCTAAGCAGCTATGCCATCCAGGGAATTCAAGAGCTCCCTTTGCAGATGTTCCTGTGGCGCAGCGGTGGGTTTAACATAGTTATCCTTGTCGAACCACTCCCTGTGGTTTTCCAAGTAACTGCGAATTTAATGATTAGATTGTGGGTGACACAGAAAGATCATTGCCTTACTTGGTAAAAGAGTCAAGGTGGGGGAGTAGATCTTCCAGCTTCCTATTGCTAATTGGCGAGGCGTTCAAAAACATGGGCATTTTAACTGAAATAAAGATGAAATTTAATTATGTTAAACGGTGGAAAATGTGTTGTACATACTCATCAATCTAGCCAGATGAGGAGCGCCAAAAATCATGGATCTCTCCGGTGGGGATTCGGCTGATAGCAGCCGCCAGCTGAATGTTTCGTGAAGGAAATCACGCATCTCAAACGGCAGTTTGTAGGCTGCCGTATATGGCGATGAACGCTCATAAGCCTGAGCTGTATTCTTTCCACTGCATGTCACAATGTAGAGAAGACATTTTTGCAGCTGTTTTTCGTACTCCGTGCTACCGAGAATGCCACCTTCGATCTGCCCGTTGGACTTGCCACCTCCGCCGCCCACGGGCGTGCCGTCCAAAGATACTAGATCTGTGTCTCCACTGGGATTTATGAAATCATACGACTTGTTAAGGATAAGGCTGCAGTTCTTCATGTTTTCGTCGGTAAGGTAGTTTTGAATGTACTCCTTCTCCTCTTTGTACAGTAAGTGGTCTTCCATGTGAAACTCGAAGTAGACGCGCAGGCCATCCACCACCTCCTTGAGCATGCAGACGCTGTAAAAGGCTGGGTTAAAATATTTCTAGATGTTTGATTTGTTTTTAATTACATTGACATCACGCGATCGTACTCCCACTTCAACTTTAAATTGCGACTATTGGTGGTTCTGGCCCTCGCACTGTCCTGCTTGATGCCAATGGCCAGCTCCACGGCCCGCTGCTTGATAAAATTCTCCATGATGGTCACGATAGGCACGCGGGCGGGCAAGGCGTGCTGGTTGCCCAGTTTCTTGATCATATTCCGGTCGTACTCGATCAGCTCGCGGAGTCTCTCGCTGACCCGCATTATAACGCGTTCCTCCTGGTGCAGAAAGCGCTCGGGATCTACAATCTCGTTGTGCTGAGCAGCCTCTGAGGGTCGTCCCCGAGTGCCTTTTCCCTCGGCGGCCTTCCCCTTCCTCTTATTATCCCGCGCAGGTGCGCGGTGGCCAGTTGCGCGATGAGAGAGCGGCATTTCCGGTTCTGCGGTAAGGTTTCCCGTGTCCAGAGGATCCACCAAAGGCTCTTCCACTGGCGCTCCTTTTGGCCCGCGTTTTTTCTTGGCCGGCGGCTTGTCGGGCGTTCCCTTGTACGAGTAGTCTCCCCTACTGCAAATGGATTATGAGACTGTGATTAGGTTTGCCATGAATTTACCAAAATCATGTACTTACATCTGCAACTGTGCCGCCTCAGCCAACTCGCGCTGCAGCTGCCGGTTTTCCTCGGTGTCTTTCAGCAGGACACTGCCACGTACTGAGCGATCGTAGGAAGGCCGCCAGCCCTGGAAGTGGATCTTGTAGTCGTAATATCTCATGCCATGTTCGTTGCGGCGCTCGAAAACATTTATAACCTGCGGGAAAATTGGTAAAACAAATAAAAAACAGCGGTGAAAACTTAGTTTCTGACGTTTGTTTGACGTTTCTACGCAAGTGTACATGTGCATGTGTTGGTATGGGTTACCTTGCTGGTGTAAAGAACTCTGGCCTTTGATTTATCCGGCTCGTAGCAAAGGACTATCTCGCCCTTGTGAAAAAGCAACGGCTCGTCATTGTACTCCGTCATCCCTTGGTTTAAATAAAGGGTAAACAATTCACTTAAAGCTAAAAAATATTAAATATTGAATTCAACGTCTGGCGTCGCTAGTTTTTAATGTGACCAGATTTCAATAAATCTTAAATATTAGGGGTCTAGACAAATATACCAGTATATTTGTTTAACAAAAATACCATGAAATACTGAAAGGGCGGTTTATTTAAATTTAAAAAAAAATATAGCAATTTTATTAAAGATTGTCATTTTAAATTATATCTTTGGCTAGTTTTATTTAAACTATTTGTAGATGCGTTTAAAAATATAACGTATAAAATTTCATTGTTTAATAATAATTTAATTAATTAAGCCTAATAATATAAAAATAAACGGTCATCCTGGTTGCTAGGGGCAAGAAAAACCAAAACAAAGGCATGTCCTGAATCACCTGTTCGTTTTCACTCTGCACCTGTGAAGTATTCCTAAATATCCTGCCATGGCCGGTGCTCCCAACTGGCTCCATGTGGACACGGAGGACGAGAGTCCTCGTCCACAGCTCACAACGCTCTCCAGCTGCATGGCTTTGAGCGCCGTGCAGTGCGACGGATACGTCCGGCTCCTGGCAGCGGATATTTCACTGGACGACGCCGCCGAGGAGCCCAGTGCAACCCTCAAGGTTTTCCGGGGCCTCAAGCTCAAGCAGGAGCAGCCGCTGCCGGGGATTCCCACGGCCATCGAGAGTCTTTACATCGATGAGTCGGAGCCGAAAACGCCGGGTAAGGTTTTAAGTGTCAACTTCAAAAAAATTAATAAACATTTAAATGAGTATTCTCAGAATTATGTATGTACATATGTATATGCATAACCGCATATCCTTTGTCACACATTTAATTATTAGCTTGATTCTCAGAATTGGATACTAAAAATTAAGCTATAACTTCAGAGATAAATTTTTACTATATCCCATATATAACCTTTTTTCTATTTTAGTTATTGCCGTAGCCATCGCCGAGTCAGTGCTCTTCTACCGCCATCTGAAGCCGTACTTTAAGTACACGATTCCCGCCCAGGACTCCGAGGATTTAGAACTGGAGGTGTGGCGCAAGCTGCCGGTGATGAAGAAGGATGCCCATCCCGCTCTGCTGGACTCCCTGCGAAGCATTGACCACTCCAAGCTGTCCCGGAAATCACAACGCCTGCTACAAATGAGCGAGGAGGAGCGCGAGGACTTCATCACCACCCACAAGGACTCGCCGGTGGGTCGAGTGGGCAGCATAGTGGCCATGTGTTGTCTGAAGCGCATCTCCAGCGATGCAAACCCGCCATCCCACTTGGTGCTGGCCACGGATATCGGGCATATCCTGATCCTGGAGCCGCAGGGATTCAACCTGGTATTTGAGGGAAGGACTTGCGAAGATGAGACCGCCGTGCCGAGTCTGATTTCCGTGCAGGGAACCTTTGAGACGGACTTTTGCATCGTGGTGGCGACTCGGAATGGTGGCGTTTACCTACTGCGAAAGTCGCAATCCGAGGGTCAGGAGGTATTCAAGCTGGGCATCCCACTCACCGGTCTCCTGCTCCTTCCCATCGATCAAACCATAATCGCCTCAACAATGGACAATCGTTATCTATGCTACTCGAAGCGGGGAAAGTTGCTTTATCAGGTTGCACTGGCCGAACTGCCCGTCTGCCTCCTGCCCCTTCCCATGACCCATCTGGGACTCACCCTGGTGGCCATCGCCCTCCAAGGGGGCGTGGTCAAGTTCTACCTGCAGCGCTACCTCGTCGACGAATTCGTCCTGGACGAAACTGTGGATGCCATGCTGTATGGTCGGATGGGCATGGAGGATCACGTTCTGACACTCGTCACTCAATCCGGAGGGATTGTTGTAAAGATCCTGAGGAGGGTGTCTCGCTTTGAACCAAAAACCGGAGAAGCGGCCAACAAGCGATTGGGCAGTGACCAGATGTCCATCGCTGATACCTCAATTCTGGACAAGCCCAAGAAGAGCTCCATCTTTGTGGAGCAGGCGGCGCGGGAGAAGCAGCAAGCAAAATGTAAGTATGAAGCTTGAAAATTAACATAAAAAAAAAAACAATTTTGCTAAGATAATTTATTTAGTTTGGGTTATTTCCTTTTTGCCGGTTCACCATTTTGGCTTTCCCAACAGCTTTTTCTTATCACTCTTTTTTTCCCCAATGGCTTTTAACTTCTGTAAAACAAGTCTTTCAATTGATTTGCCGTAGTTTGGATTTTCTTTTAAATTTCGATTGTTAAAATAATAAACTTTGATAAGAAAATTAATCTTTTCCCGTTAAAAAATAATTTTGTTCAAAATTATACATGTCAAATAAAATATAAATCATAAACGCTTTCTTTCTTTTTAAATTGCGTGTTCTTCTAAAAGTGTACTGATTACACGTAATAGTGATAGCGCTTAAAAAAAACCGGCATACTTAGATTATGAAATGATTCAGGTTTCCTAAAAATTCCACAGCTGGCTAATCGCACCACTTTTTCATGGTTTTTCATTTAGAGTTTGATTGATTACTTTCATAGAATAAAATAAAATTTATAAAACTTTATAAGATTATTCCATATATATGCCATAAATATCTTTATGCTTTTAAAATGAGTTTGATTCAAGTCCTGGGTAATCTGTAAATTTCTTTGATATTTTATTTTATTTTCTTCCAGCAACCTATGGCAGTTTTCAGGTGGAACTCTGGCGACTTCGCCACACGGCCGCCCGGGCGACAATCGATGCCATCAACTCCTCGGAGAGCACGATATCCGGAGACCTGACCCACGCCCCCGTGAAGCTATCCGCTGAGGTCTGCGGCAGTGGACCCGCCTTTCGCCTCTACCTCACCGTTCAGAACCTGTCCACCTTCAAAATGGCCTCGAATCTGGTGATCCTGCTCCATGCGGACAGACGACACTACACCATTCCGCAGACCCTGGCTCGATTGCCCAGTGTTTTGCCAGGAGTGCCACTTCGAGTGGATTTCGAGGTAACAGCTGTGCTGGATCCCATGGACAAACTGCCCCCGGCAACCCTCAACCCGGATAACTCCCTGATTCGAGTGATGCTAATGAAGACCGGACAGGCGAAACCACTCATTGCTGCCGCAGTTTCGATGCCCCAATCCGAGGCAGCTTTCTAAATGTGAGATATACACTTTTGATTGTCTTAATAAGATTTTGGGTTTATTTAACAGATGGAAGGTAATCCAATGGTGTGGATCTAGGCGTACTTGGGAGCGTACTTCTCGTACACCTTCACGTAGGCCTCCTTGGCGGCCTCCTTCGACAGACCCTTGTGGGCGCTCCAGGCCTCGTACATGGCCTTCTTCTTGAGATCCAGGATGCCGGGCTTGTCGATGTTCACATCGCCAACGGTGGACTGCTTGAACAGACCGTAGAACTCCAGGAACTCGGAGTCGGTGGGCTTCTTGGAGAAGTTCTTGGCGAGTTCGGCGGCTTCCTCAAAACTGACCATGTTGCTGGATATGCGAGTGATACTAAGTAATCCCTCCCCGCCGACAGTTGGCTTTTATAGAACCCTCCAGATTGGTATTACGAAATTTAATTAATTTGAATATGACCAGGTGCATTGCCCAATTTTGTATCTATACATTAGAGACGAGAAGGCCGTTCGCCAAGTTTAATTAATATTTTTTGGGGAACCTTTAAGGTAGATACGACTATCATCTATTCTTGGCACCAGATCGTGCGACTTCACCATGATAACACTCGATAGCCACTGACTCACGTGAATTACGAGTAAAATCGGAGCTGGCCATTAATTAAGTTATTGGTGGGCTATCCAGATTTCTGCTCATGTTGGCCAGCTCATCAGTTTCGGGGCTCGGCCTAATCAATCAATCCGATAACGAGTATATAGCGTTATGCATATGGCTCAGTCGATTTTTGGCAAGTGCAAGAGAGCTGATAAGCTGCCGTCTGACTAATTATATATTATATTTGAATGCCCCTAAGAGGAACTCTCACTTTTCATGATTACCCGAATATATATAGGTTTTTCTGATAAGCCCAAGTGGGAACTACAATTGCAGTGGGGCCGTGATAAGATTACCGAAAAGGTGTGAGCCATGTTTGCCAATATATAAACGGTGTTCGCAGCGAAACCCCCACAGATTGTTTTTGTTTACCGAAACCAACTAGCCACCAACATGCCCACCGTAAGTTTTACATCCCTAAACAAACCAATCGGTTTTATTATTTTTTTCTGTAATTATTAGTTTGAAGAGATCGTCGAGAAGGCCAAGAACTTCAAGAACCTGCCCTCCAAGGAGGAGTTCCTCGAGTTCTACGGCTACTACAAGCAGGCCACCGTTGGCGATTGCAACATCGAGGAGCCGGAGGACGAGGAGAAGAAGGCCCGCTACAATGCCTGGAAGAGCAAGGCCGGTCTGACCGCCGAGGATGCCAAGAAGTACTACATCGAGGTCTACAAGAAGTACGCTCCCCAGTACGAATAAGCCCTGAATTTCCCCCGGAAAAACCCCATAGTCTTAGAGCCTTTCCTGTGACCTTTCTAATGATGCATGTGTATGATTGTTGCAACTCGATGTATTTATTGTAATTTTATAATAAACCAAACACCTATGCATTTAACGTAAACATTCCCTTATTATTAATTTATAACTTTCCACCCAAGCTCAATCATATGACCCACTCCACACTTATCTTAATCTGATTAGGAGCTATCGGTTTTTGCGGAAGCCCTCTGTGAAGTGTCTGTAAAGTGGTAATAAAAATATGAAACAAAGAAGTCTTGGTTATTGGATGGTCAATAGTAATGGTATAAAATGTGACAAGTTATTTAGGAAATCTAAGAAGAAAGGTAGGCGATAATGACAATAAAACATTTAGTATTATTTTTTTTTGTTTATATATTTTTTAACTGCTTAAGAACTTAAAAAAAGGAAATAGTAAAGATGATTATTTTAGGACGATTACAATTTCTTACATCACAACTTAGTTTATACTTTTAAAGTATAAAATGAAAACTAAGTTGTTAGACACTGTTATACATCGTTAAGACTTCTTTATTTTATTTCTGTAATTAAATAATTTGTATTATACATTTTTTGAATAATAATTTATTTACGAGTAAATGGGCAAAATAAGCCGATAAATTATCTACACCATATGTAAAATTATTTTACTTAGCTATAATGAAATGAAAGCATACTTTTTGGTGTTTTTTGGTGTTGCGTTTCTTGAAGTGATTACTTTTAGTTAGGTCATTTTTAGCTTTTGGATATTATGTAAAGTTTAACTCATTTTGATATTAAAAATTTATGCACATTATAAGACAAAACGTTCCATAATAACATCATTAAAATTAATTAGAAAATTAACATCTTTTAACTTGTTCATTCTGATATAAATGATTGTTAAGTTTAAATGTTATAAGCTGCTTATGATCGCTTAACTTATTTGCCCATTTGACAGTTTAATCATCCAGTAATTGTATCATTTTTATGACATGTTGCAAAAGATTGACCGCTTAGAGCAAAAAACCCACTGCGCCCTAGGTTCTTAAAACATGCAATAAACGATAAGTGTTACCGGGGGCTATCTCCAATATCGCTACCTTTGACAATGTCCCTGAATTGTATTTGGGCAGCACAATTAGTGAAATAAAGATATCGATATCTGCTGATTATAAGCAAAATGGAGTATTTAACTAAAGCCAATAAACCAACAGAAAAATGAAAGGAGCCTAAATCTATATAAGCGCGACTAAAAGGCCTAGAAGTATTCAATCGTCTTTGCCTTTTCCAGTGGTAAGCACGTTAGCAAAAAGAATCCTTTCAGTAAGGCTAAATTTAAAGTGATTACTTTCTTTTTACAATTAGCATTACCAACAAGAATCCCATTTTGACAACATGGTCTCGGTAAGTATTCCGCACATTGGATACAACATTAAGGTTCTGATAAAAAAATAAAAAAATGTGATACCATTTAAACCCTCTACTGTGAAAGTGAAAGAAAATTAAGGAAAATTGTTTCTGAAAATAATTAAATCGATTATATAAACAAATTTGTTTTTTAGAGATAAAGAAAAAAACGTTTATTGAAAATACCACTTTTATAAAAATCTTTTGAAATTTAAAGTTTGCTAAAAACCTTTTAATAATGATAAGCGCATCTGCTTTTTAAGAAGTTCGAACCCAATTATTCATGTTCTATAAAAAGTAAACCGTCTTACATAATTTATAATATATTCCTTACTTAACCTATTGTTTCCCATTACCAAACAGTTCGAAGAAGCCTCTGAACTCGCCAAGAAGTTCACCAAGAAGCCCACCGATGCCGAGTTCCTGGAGTTCTACGGTCTGTTCAAGCAGGCCACCGTTGGCGATGTGAACATCGAGAAGCCCGGCGTGTTGAGCCTGAAGGAGAAGGCCAAGTACGAGGCCTGGAGCTCCAACAAGGGTCTGTCGAAGGAGGCCGCCAAGGAGGCCTACGTGAAGGTGTACGAGAAGTACGCCCCCAAGTACGCCTAAATGGGATAGCCACACTCCGACCCCCTGGGAACCTGTCACTATATCATCATATTTAACAATAAAGATTACCCGACATACGAGCAGTAATCAGGTGTTTGTCCGGTTGAGCGGCATTTTATTGGAGCTTTCGTTTCCCCGTCCTTGAATCCACTCCCCTGGGATTTAGTGATAGGATTGCTGCTCGAACTTCGATCCGAACAAGATTACGTGGCTTCGAATCATTTTGGTTTTTGAGTTTGGTGGTTTATCACGAAATCGGCTCTGCTATCAGTGGGCCTGCATTATCACCACCGCGATTGCCCGAGCCACTCGAGCAAAAAGCTTCGTGATCCACCGAGAATTCAAATGGAGCTTCCCTCTCTCGATTTCTCGCCGAGGAGAAGCTTTCCCGTTGAGGGCGATCGCGCGATATGGAAAGACTTAAATTGAAAGTCACCGCCAGATTGGAATTCAGACAGTGTTTAGTTCTGTGACAGTCAACACAAAAAAGTAAGTGCCCAATTTCAATTGCCCGGCGGTCTGCATTCAATTACCCCGAAAGCCCTTACCCACCAGCAGTGCCCACTAATTGTGGTTGTGACACATAAAGCACTAATTTAGATAGGGGCACGGTGTACGAATTTGGACACCTGCAACACACTCAATTGTGGAAATTTACACCCCAATACGCACTGAGAAAAACAAGTGTTTTCCGTGAACGTAGGTCAAAAGTCAAAGCTTAAAAGAAATTACTAATTAGAACTTGTCACCTTGACTTTAAGTTATTCAATCGTTGTCATTTAAAACGCCCATAAAATTAGTGAGTAATTTATAAGTCATTTCTAGACTGCAAAATGTTGTACAATATATTTGCATGTCCATATATGGAGAGTATTTGGCTCAGTGCAAGACACGTACGAAGCCCACACCCGTGTCCATATTGGTCAAAATTCGCCGGCCAAAACGGGCCGCTAACGGTTTGCCCGCCTCGCTCCCTTTCGAAAATCTCGGCCCGAAAGTTAAATATTTGCGTCTTCTGCTTCCGCAGCATAATCCCAAGTTCTATTCAAATTATGTATTTTCGCCGGGAGAAAGTCGGACTTGTGTGTGGCCCGACAAACATCCATTAGCAAACATTCATTAGTTCGCCGAGATTGCCAGTCGGCGGGTCAAAGTTCACATCCACCTGGTTCTGTTTGGCACACGCCCAGCCTCTTCACTCGGAACTGGTTTTCATTATTATGACAATAAACATAAAACTAAGCGGTTTATAAACTACACTAATTTAACTTTTTGTACAATTCCACTTCTTGCAGATAAAATCTAACCCACAATGCCCGTCTCCGAGGTAAGTTAAGTGATCGCAAGTCTACCAAATTTAGGGCGGTACTTGGCTGGGCGATAAGCTTCTTGCTAATCACCTGTTCCAGACTAAGGAAAAAAAATTTACTTTGAATGGAAAATCATTTTTTCTTTGAATATACTTCACAAAATCAAAAATGAGATAAGGTTGGAGGGCATTTAATACTGAGAAAGCTGTTAAAAGGTTTTTTCCAGAGATGAAGTATCTTTCTTAAAATTTGATTTTAAATCATAATTAAATTTCCTATAACTTTATCAGTAGTAATGATAGTATTAGCAGTAATGAGACATTTTATGATAAGAAAAAAAATTTTTTTTGGGGAAATCTTGATAAATTGATTTAAGTATCACCAGTTATGAAAGTGTTCTTATGTATGCTAATATCTTTTTTTTCCAGCAATTCAATGCCGCCGCCGAGAAGGTGAAGAGCCTGACGAAGCGTCCCAGCGACGACGAGTTCCTGGAGCTCTATGCCCTGTTCAAGCAGGCCAGCGTTGGCGACAACGACACCGCCAAGCCGGGACTCCTGGACCTGAAGGGCAAGGCCAAGTGGGAGGCCTGGAACAAGCAGAAGGGCAAGAGCAGCGAGGCCGCCCAGCAGGAGTACATCACCTTCGTGGAGGGACTGGTGGCCAAGTACGCCTAGAATCCAGAAGCAACCATCAATAAGCGATCTTCAACCAGCTAGAGACTATAAACACTTACTTTACCTTTAAAGCGGAATAAACTTTGTATGTTAATTTTGTACTGAAAGATGTGTTGACCCGAGTTGCATTCGCTTAGCCTGGGGTTGTTTACCCGGCAAATAGAGGAAGTGGTTGCACCGCTTTAAATGTACTTTGCACCACCAGTGGCGCTTGTTAGCGGCGCATCGTTAATGGCAATTCGAGTGTGTTTGCCCAAACAGCCAGCCGGGTTCAATGTCGAACGGAAGACATCCGAAATATACGACCTTGGGGCATTAATTTTAAGCCGCTAAAGTCGTAGTAAACATTGATGAAAAGCTCATGATAATTAGCCACGATTTTCCGTGATTTAAGTGGCATTTCTTTAAATGCTTCCGCAACATTTTAAGTGCAGCAGCAACAACACGAACGCACCAGCAACATCAATTGCCGGCAGCAGCAACATGTTGCTAGCTGCTGGTTGCTTAGCCGCGCAACAGGTGAAGCAAAGGTGCAAGAAGAAGAGAAGCAGGCAACAAAAGAGAGAGGATAACAGAGCAACAACAAAGCCGCCTGCGTTTTTTGTTTATGAATGAAAAGCGCAAAGGCAAAACGTCGATAAACTGGTGTAAGCAAAAAGAGCAGTTAAGTAGGGTAATTATAAAGGGTCGACCTTAGGGTACCCCACAAAATTTATAAGTGGTGGTAAATATTTAAAATATTTTTTATTAAATTTGATTTTATGGTGGAAAATCAATTCTCTTGAGTTATTTTCTATACACACATATTTGTTATTTAAATTGTTACAAGGTTAAATGCCCCAAAAACTATGCTAGGCTTTTTTTAGAGCCCAATAGTTTCAGAATTTCTATAATATCTGATTACGAGAATAAAAGTACTTTAAAAGACTTCTAAAAGAGTGCAATGTTAGATAATTAAAAACTATAAACCCCATTTACTTTAGCTGAAAGAGGATTTTAAATTAACCAGATTAATTAATATTATTATTCTTTTAATATTTGTACCACCGAATAAAATGAGATTAAGTTTCAGAGGTGTTCGTAAAGTCGACTCATCTGTTGCCAAACAGAGTGGCAAAGGTAATACTCTGGACAAGAAAGGTAGTTTGATGGGGAATGGGTGAGAACTTGGCCGCCAGAGAGCGCGAGAGAGCCAAGAGAGCGCCGGAGAGAGGCAGCGATCGTGCAAAACAAACAGGCAAAAACAACCCGTCGGTGTCGGCCAGTCTGGCAAGTGGGCCTTTTGCCATTGCCTTGCCATTCCGCTCAGTCTCATTTCAGTTTCAGTTCAGTCTTCATTCGGGCCCAAACGCGTTCGCTTGGCCAGCGCGCTCGTCATTTAGCCGCTGCCGCCCCCCTTCGCCCCCTCTCGCTCTCTCTCTCGCACTCTCCGCCAGTTGAGTGTGTGTGCGTGTGCGCCTGCCTACGTGTGTGTGCCACTGTGTGTGTGTGTTAACAAAATGTGATTAGCAAAAATACAAAGAAATCAGGCATAGTGGAACAAGGCATTGTGGCTGAAACAACAGTCAACGGTAACAGCAGTGCACATAAATTACAAAACAAAAAATAATATAAAATACAGCCGACATAAAATAAAAAAAAAACAAATCTTTGGAGATATACACGAAATGCGAAAATTTGCATAAAAAGCAATGCGCTGGCGCGGCAACAAAGTGCGGCCGTAAAAAATAAATAACGCCAACGACAATTCTGAAAATTTGTGCTTTATCGGCAACAGCAGCAACAATTAAATTAATATTGAACTACACCCAAAGTTAACAAAAGTAGCAGCCATATAAAAAAAAAACACACAACGACAACAAAAACAACAGCAACAACAACAACCACGGTTGCGGCTGACTTGGCCAAAACAACAACAGTAACAGCAGCAACAGCAACAAAAGCGGCAACAGCAACAACCATCAACGTTGTCTACCTTTTTTTTTACCTTTTCAAGTGTTTTTTGTTGCCGCTGCAAGAGAGATATATAGAGAGATCCGGAGAGCAGGAACCGCAGACAAAAAGAGCGCCAGATCGGGGCTTAACTCCGATTTCGACTCCGACCAGTTCCAGTTGCCCGAAGTGATACTGATATGACCAGCTGTCTGCCAGCAGCCACAGATGCAATCCGGTGAGTTTCGCCCATTCACCGTTGCCTCGCCTTGCCGCATTCAAATTTCCGATCCAAACATATAATTTTTTAGATAGCCTCGAACGACTTTCGATTGGTTTTTAATTTTCAAGACATACAAAAGTTATCTAATAAAAGGGGACATGTATTCATTAGAAGTAATAAAAATGCTTAAGACTTATTTGCATATTTTATAGATTATTCAATGTATTCAATTTCAATATTGAACTCACTTAAATAAAACAAAAATATAGAAAAAATAATATACACACAGAGGATTTCATGTTTCAAAATTCCTTTGGTTAGTATATTAGAATACATTTAAAAATGTGCTATTACGTTTTTAGTGAAAGAAACACGAATGCTAATATTAGCCAAAAATTTGTCATTGACAATTTTGAGATCTTATTTCAAGAACTTATTTTATAGGTTTTTTTAATTGACTTAAATGTATAGGAAAACCATTTGAAAGAATACTAACGATTTTTTTCCGATCAGACATATTCCTAAGCAAAATATTTGATTTTACGATTTCACCAGCATTTAGCTGTTCTTGTTGAGCAGGTAAGAAGTTGGCCAGGTAGCAGAAACCCTAGAGAATCGGCGATCGCAGGCTCCGGCAAACCCATTAAAAAGTGCCAAAATATTCACAGAAGTATTAGTAAAGCGTTTTGTATATTTCGTGTGAGCTTCTTGTTGTTGTGCTAATTCGCAGCAATTTCTTCGTTCGCGGCCTTTTCATTAATAAGTTTCACGCGCCGCTCATTTTTCAACATGCCCGCTTTCCTGTCCCCCAATCACCTCGCCTTCGGATCGGATTACCGTGTTGATGTTGTCTTTACTTTTCGCAGTCCCCAAACACCGACCAGGGGGGTGGTGGGGCGAATAAATTATAATTTTTTGCTAATTCGTACATGTAGGTAGTTTTTGGCTGCCAGTGGGGTAGATAACATAATTTAACTGGTGATGCAATACACTCAAAGAATTGGCTAATAATAATCGTGATTGAATTTAAATGTATTCGGAAATAAAGATAGGATTGTTTACATACAAATATAAATTAAATAATTAAATACTGATATCCACAACAAAAATTATCAAACATCATGCAGTTTTCATTTTTATATTTGCCTAGAACAAATTGTTGCTGATTTGGCAATTTTAGCCCTAGGGTTTTTAAAAATCTATAGAACTTGATACCTATATCTAAAAAAAAACTTGTTGGACATAATAGCAGTTTGCTTACTTTGCATATTGATTTTTCAAATAAATCCTGTTTGTGTAACAATATGTCTTAATATATATTATATGTATTTGATAGCCTTCCTTGGTTATAGTTGTATTTTTTTTTTTTTTTTTTAAACTCAAATCTTGATAAAATTTTATATCACTCCCACACCTTATAGAATTCCCCACCCTTTCGAATCAATAAGCAATAATTACCGATGACATCTGCAACCCAGATTTGCAAATGCAGGCAAATAAATTATTTAGTCCTAGCCACCGTAGTCACCAATTCCAGTCAGCGGTGGCGATGACTGTCTGCGCATGCGTAGGGTAGGCAAAAACGGATTGTTAGAGGCAGTGAGGGGAAAACTAGTTTTCCGCCAGCGACTAATACTAGTCATGCACTGCGACTGCACGCCGCCGAAACTCCTTTTTCCCCTGCCGCCGGGCAGACTTTGAACCGACGTGTAATTGCAGTCGCAAGTTGCAAGTTGCAAGTTGCAGGTTGCAGGTTGCCAGTTGCCATCGGCCGAGACACTTGACGCCTCTCCTCCTGGCACATTGGCCAGGTATGACAATGGAATGCACAAACAAGAACCAAACACTTGCCAAGCACGCAATGCGACTCGGTTTCGGAAAAGCGGAATGCTGCCTGGATCAGAATACGTATACGTCCAGTGTGACGGTTATGTGAGCCGGCTGGCCGTTTCGCGGAAACTCCCTAGAAGGAGACCCACGGAGGCCGTGCCACTTGGTCGGTCGGTCCAGCCCTGGCCAACAGGTAGGGTTACTCATGCCGGAGCATCTCTGCTCTGTCTCCATCGGAAAATTGAGTCATTCGCACGCTCTTACGAAACACAGACAGACTCCAGTAAATCGAACAGCGATCTTGACACGTTCAAGATCTAGAAATTGCGTGCAAAACGTTTTTATTAAGAATTTTTCTTTAAATTTTGTGTCATCGGGTATTACACAATTTGAAAATCTTTTTTGAGTGAGTTAATCACAAGAGGTAGAAGTCCTTATCAAAGGTTGAACAAAATTTTTTTTAAAATTTAAGGATTTTACGTGTCCATTCCCTTTTTCCAAACAAATTATAAAGTTAAAAAAAAATTACAAAAATTAAAAAATATCATAAATTTAAATTACTCATAGATTTTATTCCAATACAAACCGTAAAGCAATATTAGAAATATTTTTTTTGTGTTAAGGTGGCAAAATAAAGGTTTTGCTGATTAAATCATAATTATTCCACTAAACTTTAGTTCATGTTGCATTGAAAATGGTAAATGGACATAATAATTTCCAATTAAATATTTGGTTTAAGTCAACAAAGTTCCACTGTAATAAAAAACCTTAACTAACTAACCGATTTGGCGACTGTGTTTATTCCATTTCTGAACTCTGCCATTTTGTGGAGCAATGCAAATAGAATCTAAGCGGAGAATTATGGGGTCTCGAATTTTTGGCACAGCCTTTTGTTTCCACTCTGTCTCCGAAATCTGGAGACCACGGGGCCCCCCTGAGCCCCTTCCCCTGTCCCCTCCCCGCTCCCCATCCCTTCCCCTTTGGTCTTGGGCCGGGGGCTTCGTGTGTATTAACCTGCCGCACCGGTTTCGGTTTATGTTTTAGCCAACGCCATCATCCATTACTTATACCCAAACCCGAACCCCTTCCCCCTCCCCATACCCTTCCCCTCTGCCAGCACATACATATGTGTGTTTCTATTTCTCTTTTAATTTTCTCTCGGGCGCTCAAAGTGGCTGCTGCTGCTGCCGCTGTTGCTGTTGCTGTTGCTGCTGCTGCTGCGACTTGTTGCTGCTTCTTTATTTATTTTTTAACCAGTTTTTTCTGTTTGTTGTTGGTGCTGCAACCTGAGCGCGAATGAGCCATAAATAACAACAATAACAACAACCACAGCAGCCCAGTCGCTGTCTTCAGTCTTCTGTCCCGGTTTCCAGGAAGCAAATGTCTGTCCGTCCGTCAGTCGGGCTTGTCCGCCAGTCCGTTTGTCCGCCAGTCGGCTTGTCCGCCCGTCGAGAGGCCCAAACCGTCTGCAATTCGCGTGCAGAGCCGCTTGCCTGCTGGCTTGCCTGCCTGACTGGCCTCTATGGATTATGCAACTCTTGGTTTTCAGTTTGGGTTTTGGTTTTCGGTTTTTATTTGAAAATTTAATAACCCGGGCGTTGGCGTTGGCGTCTACTTCCTTGATGGCACGACAGCCGCGAGAAATGACTTTTCTGCCAGCTTTTTCTAGCGCCCACTCATTTGGCCAGTCGGCAAATTCCCCGGGTTGATCCGCTAAGTCCGGGGATAATCCCTTGCCCGGAATTTTGCGCATCTAATCAAAAGACAGCGAGTCGTCGTTTGGCATTCCACGAAGGCCCAAAGAAGTCGACGGCAGGTTGACTGCGATGGCCAGAAGAATTTAACGGCTTATCAGCGGGGCAAAAACAAGCGGCAGGCCAAGTGCAAGTGGGCAAACAAAAACACCTTTTGCGGGAAACCCCACGGAAAACAGAACCGAATCGTTTTTAGCAAACAGTTCGCAGAATTGCTGGCCATGCGGTGCAGATTCTCTTCTCGGGTAAACAAACCGACACTGGCAATTAATGTGGGCCAAAACCTGCACTTGATTCCAATTATTTGGAGGTTCCATAAAGATATTCGACCCATATTCGGTGGCCATAAAGATAGGAGCAGTTGCGAATCATAACTCTCTAGGATTTATAGTATCACAAGGTCTATTCGCACTCGTATTCCTTGTCAAGCACTTCTAAATAAATTCCATCAGAGGCTGTGCAAGGGCATCTCGGTGCGAGTATCTAAGATAAGAATCGAGGGAATGCAACAAGTATTCAGTGTCCGCGGAATATCTATATTTATACAACTATATATGCACTTTTAGGGGACCGCGAGAATAGAAATACTTGCTGGAGCAACAAGTATTTTGGGCAAACGCCACACTCGGTCTAGTTTGAATTTGCAAATGCCCGGCGATAAGATAAAAAAGTGGCTGCCAGAGGCGCCTGAACTTTGGCAATGGGCCAACTCCAAACATGGCAGTGAAAAAATGCAGTGACTAAAATAAACAAATACCGCCGACCAATTCCCATTTGATCTAATGAAATATTTTTTGGGTTCACTCCAGCTTTATACAAATGGAATATAAATAATTAAATGTCTTATTATAATAACAAAGATCTCAGTATAATAAACAGTGCTGTTTATGATAGTTATATCAATTTACTTATGATTAAAGTTATATCAACTTTATTTTTACAAAATCTACCTCCTATTATCTTTCACTTTTTACTAAAATCAATTTTTAATTTAACCAAAATATAAACATTTTTAGTTGCCACAACAGATGATGAAATTTGAGCTACCCTAATTGGGAGAATTCTCCACGATGCACGAACTTTTCAACAAAGTGCTCGCCAAGCGCGATCTTTCTCGAGCAGGAGATCTTTTCTCCGTGCCGGATGCAGATATTGTCGACGATATCACGGAGGTGGTAAGTTATTGCATTTCCTATATACTTCCTGTTTGTTTTTTAATTAAGTTTTCTTAATATCCTTTAAGCTCTCTGAAATCAGTCCGATCATCTCGCATGCGGACTACGTGAAGAACAACAATGACCAGAGTGTGGTGGAGATCTGTGTGACGAGGGTGCTCTCCTGCATCCGGGAAACGAAAAGTGCAGAGCGATATTGTGCTGCTCTAGTGGACCTTCTGAAGACCTGTCTGCTGTGGAACCTACAACCCTCGGGAACCACAAAAGAAGAGCCACCTCATGCAAAGATTGCTGCAGATATCATTTCTAGCATTTTTCTGGTGAGTTTAATTAGGGTTTAAAAAAGTTTATTCATAGGATATAAATTTTATTTTATATGATTAATTTTTTATAATAGTCTGATGATTTTTTTAGTTACTTTTTTATTGAATAAATTTTACTTTATTTATCTACAGAACTATGACAAAAAAGAACTGATGAAAATAGCCCTTCCCGTAGCCGTTCAATTTCTGCCGAAGGGAAACCGGGAGCTGTCGAGAAACCTGGCCAGCTATCTTTCCCTGGCTGCCATCGATCACGCCTGCCTGTTGAGTCCGCACACGGAGTCCGTGATGGAGTCCATTCTGTCGGGGAACTACGGTCTACTCCGGGTGCTCTCTCAGGTTTACGAGGTGGCTCCTGAGGCGGTGACCCCACATGCCCCACTTTTAATGCCACTGCTGCCGCAGTGCGATCCCCAGGAGCGAATGGCGGTGTTCCAGTTGTATCTGCTGATTGTTCAGAAATCTCCCGAGGTTCTCGAATCCTGCGTTCCCCAGCTTTGTGGCTTTCTGCTCGACAGCGATACCTCCAGCATCACCATGCAGATCCTACTGAAGATTTCCCAGCACTCGCCCAATCTCCTCGTCGATCACTTCGAGCAACTGCGTCTGGCGGCCAAAACGAACCCAGGAACCATTCCGCTCTGTGCGCAGATCATGACCACTGCGGGAATCGGGAGCAAGGAGACGGCCCAGCAGGCTCTGGACTTTGTCCTGGAACACCTGCCCACCCAGGCTCTCCTGCAGCAGGAGGCCACTCGCCTCTGCTCCGCGTATCCTGTTCTCTTCACCGACAAGGTGCTCGCTTGTGTGCGGCAGAAGAACGCGGCCCTCAGCTCGCAGCAGGATGTGGGAAACGCCCTGGGCAACAAGACCTCCGGCGGTGTCACCATCGTCAGCCTCAACAGCTCCAGTCCCAGTCCACCTCTAAAACCAGGTGAGTTTGGTATCCAAAATTGAGGGGGAGAGATGGAAAATTACGATCCAGATGAAGAAACAATTTTCGAACAGGAAGACTAATATTAATAGTATTTGTTTTAATTAACTTATGATACATGAAAGAATAAATATCATTTAAATACGTAAAATATTTCTATAAAATTCTGCTATCGTTCTTTGATAATTTTTTTTAATACTTTTGCAGAGAAAGGTATAGGCATTTCTTTTTTTCCTTTCTTGTTTCAAAGAAACTTTCTTATTAATTAATTGATTTCTATGTTTTTGTAGCTCCCATAGCCGCCCCGTCCATCAACACCACAGTCGTTCAGCCAGCCAGTGCAGCCAGTGCCACGCCCACAGCGCCACCCGTCTCCGCCTCGGCGCCCATTGCCACTTCTACGCCCGTGGCCGCTGCCACGCCCACTCCCCAACATGCGGGCTACACGCGGCGGGTGAAGCTGGGGGATTCGCGGAGCACAGGACGCCTGCATCCTGCGAGCAACACACACCGCAGTGTGACGCGGTTGAATGTGGCGAGTGGATCGGTGGGGGGACTCCACAAGAGCATGACCCGGTTGAGCAACTCGCAGATTAACCAGCAACCCGGCGGCAGTTCCAACGGCAATGTGGTGGTGCAATCGGGTGCCACGCCCAAGACGCCCAACGCCTTCAGCAATCCTCCCGTGACACCAGTTCCACCGCTGAGCAACAATGTGGTGATAACTGGCCACAACCGGCATGGAATTCCCGTGACCTCCGGAGGAGTAACGGTGACCACGTCGCCCTCGAAGGTGCGACCCCACTCCCAAGGACCCTCCACGCTGCTCAACTCGAGCACGGTGCTGATGAAGTACAGCACGGATGCACTGAACCAGTCGGTGGGCTCGATCTCCATACCCCAATCATCCGCGGCGGCCACTCTGCCACCCACACAGAATGCGGTGTCCGTGCACCATGCCTCGCCTGCCCTGCCCCAATCCTCCAGCAACGGGAACGCCAAGTCGGTGATGAAGCTGCCGGTCAATGGAAATGTAAGTGGATAAAATCAAGAATAAATGGGGTTAAATATTTTAAATAACACAAATTAAATATTACTTTATTCCCTACATTTTAAGAATATTTTGTCATAAAGACCAGTCGATTAGAAACATTTAAGAAAGCTCTTAATTTTTTATATTTTTAAAATGTTTACAATAAAAAAGGGGAGCATATTACAATTAGTATTCAAGATCCATAAAAGTGATATTATTGTCAGATAAAAAAAATGTTTACTTCAACTACGTAATATTTCGATTACTCACTTAAAATTTATAATATTCTCAAAAAAAATTAGAATATTTTAAAGCAAATAGATTACAGTTTTTATGAATAAACAAATAATATATTATGTATTATATATATGATTTTCAGAGCGAAGTGATTGTCTCGGGACCCACCACAAATGTGGCTCCCCGGCGCAGCGATAATACCAGTCGAACTCTACTGAATGCCAACAGCGTGATGGACCAGCGGATGAGCACCTTCGAGCCATATCAGATAATGCGGGATCCCGTCCAGCAATTCTGCGAGAAGAACTTCAATTCGATCAAGTCCTACATGGATGAAGTATCGCAGCATTTGCCGCCACCCACGCGATGCAGCATCGAGGGTAAGTCCTTGAAGGTCCTTCTCCCTCAGGCTCTAATTCCTTTCCCCGTCCATCCCCCACATATAAACACACATCCCCACACACACACACACAAACACATCACACAGTTTCCAATGAATTTGCAGAGCGAAGGACCAAAAAGGTGGCCAAATTGCACTTTGCCTGCCAGATTCGAGGACCCCATTGCCTTTACTCCAAAACTTGCTTCACGATGCGAACGCGGAACCCCAAGACCTGGATACATATGATGTTCCTGGACTTTCAAGTGCGGCATTTCGTGAGTACTGGGCATTGAAGTGCTGGGAAACATCCTTGAAGTCCTGTTCAAATGTTGCTCTTTCAGGTAAAGGAGAAGTGCGTGCTGAGCACGCGTGAATCTGGCATCAGCAATCTCAAGAATATCTGGCAAATCCTCAAGTGCGAGAACCGCAGCTTCACCGAACTGGTCACCAGCCAGTTTCCTCAGGTCAAGGTGGGTCTACATATTGTTTTAGAAAATTAAATAAAATTCTGATATTTAATTTACCAAGTTTTATTTATTGATTTCGAGCGGAGATTGAATTTACATAAAAATCTTTTGTACAAAAACCTAATTTGTTATTACAAGAAAATATTTTTGATTTTGTAAATCATATGTGAACTTATATCTAAATGTTATCAAAATTTGTGGACATTAAAAATTATATTTGAAACTTAATAGATTACTGAAAATATAAGTTATTATAATCATAAGATCTTTTAGATGGAATATCCGTCATGGCATTAATTGTTCTTCAAATTGTTTTAGGACCGTGAGATCCTGGTGAACGAGCTGCGCCACTCGGGCTTCCTGGACGTGTTCGAGGTCTCGAAGACTGACAAGTCCAACCCGAACTGCAACGAGCTGGAGTACCAGTGGGGCTGCTTCCTGTGCAACCACCCGGACAAGGCGGTGGGTTTTCTCAACGGGAGCAACCAACCGATGATCGAAGGTCAACTGAAGGAGAAGAAGGGCAAGTGGAGGCTTTTCAGGCGCTGGCGCACGCGCTACTTTACTTTATCCGGAGCACACTTATCCTGCAAAGGATCTGTAAGTAGATCAATCAGTTTTAATCCTTGAAAAGTGGTTACTGAATTTCTAAAAACATTTATAGAGCGGCGGTGAGAGCATCGATGTGAACCAGATTCGATCGGTGAAGGTGTCGCGTGGTGCTCGCAATATTCCGAAGGCCTTCGAGATCTTCACCGCCGACCAGACATTAATACTCAAGCCGAAGGACGGCAAGAACGCCGAGGAGTGGGTGCAGTGCCTCAGCATTGTGGTGGCCCATTCGCAGGCCCGTGACAACCCGACGGCCAAGACGAATAGCCTGCCAGCCAGGAGCATGGGAAGCAGCAAGCCATCCTTCTAGGATTCGAATGGGTTGCGAATGGGATGGCATTCCATGCCCAATTGTGAGATTATTTGTAAATGTAAAGACAGAGAAACGGCAACACACAAAAGACAAACAGACAAAGGATCGGCGAGCAAAAGGACTCTGCTGTCTATATATATACACACACCATATATTATATATATACAATATCATTATATATATATATATATATACCTATACCTTAGACTTATGTAGCGTGTACTTACCATTTCAAGGGATTTCAAAAATTTTGCGAAATTGTTTTTATCATTTATAGTTGATTTTTATACATATGTATTTAGTTTATGCTTATTTATTGTACGTGTATTAAACAAACAGCTTGCTTTCAAAATCGAATGCTTTAGTTATTTTTCAGTACGCGGGGTTCTTTTTTCACACAAAACCCCTTTTCACCTTCCTCTAATGACTGAATAGCAAATTTGCTTTGTAGCTGCAATCATAATTTTGGCAATGCGGCAAGGAATTCAATTTGAGGCGTGCCATATCCTGAAGGATATTTTGTGGCGATATCTCATAAGCAAATGTTCGCTTCTTTGAACAAATCTATATTTGTTCGGCTTTGTGATTGGCAAAAATACATATGTGGCATGATGGAGCTTTTCTTTCTGAAGTGTGCTAATCAACAAAGTTTAACTTAGCTCTAGGAATAGTTTAATTCTAGGAATTGTTCGTAATACTTGGGACCAAATACTTGTTAACCCATTAACTTTAGAATCAGGGCTACAGAAATAGTTTCTCAGACGAAAAGTATGCAGTATAGAAATTTTAAGTGCTTCAAGGTATGCTATATAAGGTAAATGCAAATGCGAACTGAAATTCATTACTAGATCACTTGTGCAATGGATTTCGAAGTCTGGTCGATTGAATGGAATGCATGGTTTCATTAAAATACGTTTTTTCCTTTGGACGTGGTTAAAACATTTAGAACTGCCTTCGTGCGACGTTTCGCTTTTTGAATTGGACGCAAACATTTGTAACTAACTACGTAAAAGTAAACAACGCTCAAGATCTAATAGTTAACTAGACAATTAACAACAGTTTTTGACACAATTCAAGGCGTGGACACGTCGCCGTTGGCATTGTGATCCGTTTCGTTAAATTCAAGCAGTTGCGTCCAGTTGGCATTCGTCCTGACCACCTCGATGTCCTGCCGCAACTGCTTCAGCGGGGCATGCAACTCCACGGGAAGTCCTTCGTCCAGGACACGAGAGACGTGCTCCAATTGATTGGCGTAGATCCTAAGGCGCTCGACATTGTTGTTATCCTGATGGGTAGTTGGAACCTAGAAATTACAAATTTTTAAATTAGAGTAAAAACATTTGTAGCTAAAATTTACAAGTATATTATCAAAACTTCGGGAAACTTGAATTTGTATATTGTTAATGAATAATTGTAATTCAAATAAAAATCATCTTAAAAATAGTTTTATTTGTTTTTGATCAAAAAAACAATTTTAAAATACTATCAAAATACAAGGGAAAAATCTGATAATTGTACATTTGAAAAAGATTTCTTTATTATTATTTATTTGTTGTTATTATATAATTATTATATTATCCTTATTATTATATTATTATTATATTATTATTATTTAACTTAGGGTTAAATCTCACCTGACTCCCACTGACTGTTTGCAGGTATCCACTGACCCGCGGATCCTTCAGCTGCCCACCCGCCTGCCACATCTTGAGCAAGTTAAGGATTCCCAGGACATCGCCCTGCTCGGAATCCTGGTTCGGGGACAGCAGTCGCATGGGCGGAAACTCCGTAGTGGGCGACAGCTTCTTGTAGCTGCTGCAAAGGGTGCTCAGTGTGCAGATGTCCTCGTTTAAACGCTGGCCGGGATTAGCGGATGAAGTGGTGGTTGGAGTGGTTGGAGAAGCGGTAGCGTAGTGGTTACATGGCTATTAGTTTGGTTGGGTATCTCATTTTAAACGAAAGAGTGCACTTTTGAACTTGATTTGGGACTGTCGTACCATCGAGATGTCGTTTGATGAGGTTTGTTTGATGATTGATTGATTGATCGGGTGATGATGAAACAAGGTGAAAGAAATTATATCGAAAGATCGCACAAATACGCTACGACTACAGCACAAACTCAAGATATAAATAAGCCAAGTAATTTATTCAAAATAAGTTCTACAACTAAACTAAGTCAAGTCAAATAAAATAAGATCGCGATCGAGATTGGTGTGTAACATATGAGAATATATATCTGACGGTTAAAAACGATAACGATATATAGAAATGTCTTCGAAGGATGCGCAACACAAAAGTCCACACAAAATGCCCAGCGGCGATGCTCGGGTCTAAAATCTTACGTCGATTTCGTTGCGATGTCGCTGCATTTCGGCTTTGGCTCCGCTGAGATCGCTGCCCTTGATCATCAGCTCCTGGGTGGCATCCATGAGTTCGTCCTGCAGCTTCAGGTTGACGTCCTCCAAGTCTTTTAGTTTCTCCAGCATGTCCTCCTTGTGCTGCTGCAGTTTGTTTCTGGAAAACAGAATTAAATGGGTTTACATTTAATTAAATAAAGTGGAGTTATTTAGACTCACTTATCAACAATCAATTGCTGTATGCAGTTGTCGTTGTCCAGCTGAACCAGTCGCAGGACCTTGAGCAATTTGGTCACCAAAGTGTCCACCTCGATCACCTGATCCACCACAGCCTGGGCGGTACTGTACTCCATTAGGGAAGGCAATTCCGCCAATTCAGCCAATGAATCATGGCAACTCAGCTCCTCCGTTTTGCATTGATCTCGGATACTAAAATACAATTAATTAATATAAGGAATCTCCTAAAGAATCAGATAGGATAACCCACTTCATGGGCATGCCATTCATCTTGTGCATGTGCATCTCCATTTGCTGGCGATTGGTGATGGCCTGTGACAATTGCTGCAGGGAATCATCTCCATTGATATTATTCTGATGGCTGCACTGGCTAATCAATTCCGTGGGCAGTTCGATCTGGGAGATCATTCCCGTGCAGGAGGAAACCATGTTGTGCGAATGCGAATCGTGGTGCACCACATCCTCCAGCACGTTGTCCATCATCAGGAGGCAGGGTTCCGTCTCAGAGTCCAGCATTTCCGTTGAATCGGAATCGTCTAAAAACATATCTATAATTAGTAAAACATTTTAAATTGTATTTTTTCAATGTCTTACCTCCATTTCCCTGGGTTTCCTGACCCGTGGCTCCTGTGCTCACTGCTTGAGTGGACCCCGAACCCACTCCGTTCTTCTTTCCCGCCTGGCGCAGCGATAATCTCTTGCCGGAATGGGTGGTCGCCTGGCGAATGGCACCGATGACTGCGGCTATGAAGGACTGATTGCGCTGGGGCGACAGGGATCCATCGCTGGCCAGGACCAAGGTGTGGATGGCATCGCCACTGGCAGCCGGACAAATGGGCAGATCCAGGCCATTGGGTCGCTGGCCATTCTGAACCTGCTCCGATTCCGCTTGGAAGCGAATGTCCTGTGAAAGGAAAAGTATTTGATACTACATGATATTTATTGATTCAATAACTAGACCCACCTCCAGATCCTGCTCTGAAATACTGTAGGAGTAGACCAGCTGCTCCACCAACCCATCCAAACGGGAATGCAATCCCGACAGGGCAGTGGATGCTCCTGCCACCGAGGCATTCTGCTGGTGGATCAGCTCCCTGGACTTTGTTTCCAGAGCGGAGAACTTGGTCTGCAGCAGGCGATTCTCCTGGCGGCGCTGTTCATTCAAGCGAACGAGATGCCTGCACTCATCCCGCAAAACCTTGGCCTCCTCCTCCCGATTAGCCAGCTGAGTCTTGACCGCCTGGTAATCCGCCTCCAGATCCCTCAGAGCATCGCACTGAGCAGCCTTCTCGTGCTGCAGGAAGTCCTGCAGCTCACTGGACTCCTGTTCGATGGCCGCCTTCTCCTGCAGGAGAACCTGCTGAGTGGCCAAGGATCTGCGCATCTCCAGTTGCAATGCACGACACATGGCTCTCAGTTGGCCAATCTCCTGCTGCCGCTCGAACAGCTCATGTCCACTCATTTGGATCTGGGATTCCAGCATCAGCAGACTATCGTGACCACTGCCATCGCCACTGTCCTCCGAGGTTGGTGTTCCCGCACTGGCACTGACCACTCGCGCCAACTCCAGCATTCCCATCACCCGCTCGGTGTTCAGATGGAGCTCCTGCTGCATCGCCAGCTTCTCCTCCCGCTCCCTCTGCAGCTTTCCACTCAGCTGACGAACCTCCTGACGCAGCTGCTCCAGTTCGCTGTCCCTCTGGTCGGGTTCCGCCTGGGTGCTCTGATTCCGCTGCTCCACGGCATCCAAGGCTCTCGTTTGCAGTAGACCTCCACCCAAAACCTGCTCCAAATCCTCGCTTGTCAGCGCCGTTTGCACAGCAGTCTCGTGATAGATTCGTGTCCTTGGAGTCGCCGTTTGTGGTCTCCTCAGGGAGTTCACCTTGGCGGTGGCTGGAGCCAAGCTCCTGCGACTTGTGGGCACCACCATCACCGAGGAAGTCATGCGGGGATCCACCACCGCTGCTCGACTGATGCTGTTGCTCCGGGACAAGCGACCTCCGGTTAAATCCTCCACCGACTGCTGCTTCCTGCGACGCGGAAGGGTTCCTCCGGGCGCAGGACTTCCCCTCATCCGATTCGCCGTCACCTCCGGGGTCACTGACATCCCGCGACGGGCGGCTCCCCGATTCGCCGGCCAACGACCGTCATCCGAAGGAGTTCCCGGTGTCCTGGCTCTGCTCAAAGAGGGTGTCCTTTGCACCTGGGCGAGTCGCTGGACAGACTGGGCGCGATTCAGGGCATTGGGCAGCGTATCCGGTTTCTGGGGGCGTGCCAATCGGGCGGAAGTGGGCGTGGTCGTGGAACTGGGCACTCGGAAGGAGGAGGAGGTCGAGAGGCGTGACTTATCCCGCGGAGTTGAGGGATTGGGTGGCCCTAAACTATTTCTGGGCAGGCTCTCTGCTCTCTTCAGATTGGCCACTCTGCCGCGTAATTGATCCTTGGCAGGAGTTCCTGGCAATTCCGGTTCGAACATGGCCACTTTTTTCTTCACCGAACCCGTTCTTCTTGGCGGCGATTTGGTTTCACTGCCCGTTTCACTGGGATTCTGGGTCACCGTAGTGACCTTCAGTTCGCAGCTGTCGTAGATCTCCTCCAGTCCGTTGCTGCTGGTGTAGCCTCCACTGGTGCTGCTCAGTCCGCGTTGCAAGGTGACCCGCGAGAGGCAGCAACTGGCCACATCGAGTCCACTGTCACTGCCATCGCAGTTGCCCGGGGTCACAACGGATTCACTCAGTTCCAGACTGGTCATCCCCGCAATCAGCTGCTGCTCCTCCAGGCAAGCCACTTGGTCCTGTTGCTCCGGTTGCGATGCCATCTCGAAGAGAGTGGCGGACATGGCAGCGCACTAGTCCACTGTGGATTAAATGGGAGAGAAGAGTGGAGATTTTTAGTCAGAGCTAAAAAGATTTATAGGTGGCTATGATTATTTAAAATTATTTACATTTACACTTTAACAAATATTTACATTGCATAGCAATATAAACCAAATACGAGTAGGTACATTAATATAAATTTGCAAATTTAAATTAATTTAAGGAGTTTCTTTACCAATTTGCTAAACTAATCTATATTTTCATCTCAACTAAATCGAACTTATATCTCCTTAATAAATTAACCAATTTTTATACTACTTTAAACCAAAACGCTTAACGTATTTCCTCCAATGAACCTTAATAAAAATAAATAATAATATAATAAAAAATAGAATATCTTTTTTAAGGAAGCATTTAATCAAATATTTGGCAAGTTTTGCTTTCCGTGCAGTGATTCACTTGGGGCGACCCACATTTCGGGATGCGTATTTTTGGGATGCTGGCATTTCGGAGCGATCCCCATTCCCATTCCCATTTGCCGCTCCCATTCTCTCGGCATGCGACACAAACAAGTTGCATGCCACCGACCTTTTCCCGAATGCAAAAATAGGATTCTCAAATACAATTCATTTTTTCGGTCAAGTTGCCCGGCACGCAAACCCAGCAAACAGATGGACAATGGACGGGTGAATGTGGATGAGGATGTGGTTTTAGTTGTGGATGTGGATGTATCGTGACCAGGACAAGTCGGTTTGGCCGCCAGGCTATGATTGACTTGAACTAGTTTACAGGAGACACCACACTGACACCACACGAAACATATTGCTGCACCTGGCGACATCCCAACGAACTGGGCCACATCGCCTGGGTTTTCTTGTAAATAAATTATGAGGAGCATTGTCTCGTGGGGTCGTCATCCATCGTCGAAATACTTGAGGTTGCCGGCACACACACATTATCTGTGGCGGTGGCACGATGACCCACCTCGCAGACAGACAGTCGTGGCCCATCATTGCGGAACTTTCCAAATTCGCATCCAATTTGGTATGCCACATTGTGTTGTGCCAGAAAATTTGGCTCGCAATTCGCACTCTGTGGCATCCATCATCATTCTAGTTGACTCACATTAAGATTCATATAAACCACCAGGTCAGAGTTTTCTAGAGCTTATTGAAAAGTGTTTTAAGAATATAAAGGGAAAAATAAGTGAGCTTGGTGCTAAGTTAATGGGTAAATAATTTACGTTGATAATGATATCATACAAGCTGAATATCTTGTATACTTATTGCGTTCTTTCTGGAGCTCAAATTATTATAATTATTTTTTGTGTATCCGAAATAATGTTTTAATTGGCAATAAAAAATAGATATACAAAAGGCTATTATACCCTCAAAACTATCACTATTCCAAGTAAATTAATATATATTTTTTTGGTAAAAAAGAGTATTACTTTTTCACTAACTTAAAATTTAACTTTTGGCTTACATTTTCAAGCTTGTTTGGCTTTACATTACAGTCCCGGTTAGACACACGTCATTAGCGTCATGTTTGTTATGCGATCTCCCAGAGATTTGGGTAAATTTTGACGATTTCATCACGACCGGAGTCGAGTGCAAAAGGGAGATTTAATGAAGTTGCTCCAGTTTTCGAGCAAATTGGAAGTGTATTTGAAGCGAATTACTTGGCCAGACTTGGCCAACAGCCAACCGGTTTGGTAGGAATGCCCTTCCCTTATTCCCCTTCTATGTTTTTCAATTTTCCTCTTCGGCCAGAATGGAGGATCCTGCAAACGACCTTGTTTACGATATGTTTAAAGGCTGTCTCAAACTCAAGTCGTGCCCGCCACTCGGGCAATGCTCGAGTTGACTTTAAAGAGACGTCGTCGTTGCAGCCGGCTTGGCTCGTTTTCCCATCCACTCGCCATCGTCATCATCTAGACATCCAGACAAGACAGCCCCCTAATGAAGACCACTCGAGTGCGAGAAGAGCCGCCCCATCGGCCCCCCAGTAGGGTGCTAAAAAAGAGGCAAAGCGAAGCCATAAACAGTCACATGTCCACACAAAGATACGTTACTGTATAGTATGCACACACAAAGTATCTCTTGGATACTCGGTATCTACACATTGAGCCATTCGAGTCCAGAGGAGAGATGGAAGGGAAGGGAAGATTGCGATTGGGAACGGGAATGAAGTTGTCGCCGCTAATCCACAAATCGATCGAAGAGCCATGGCCCTGGCAGTGAAAGATGCAAGTCTGCCGGGATGCCAGCGAAAACGGGTTTTTCGCATCTGAGAGGCCGAGGCCTTATCGTCTTCGATTCTGTTTCTGTCACTGTGTCGGTGCCAAGGCGCTCGGCGGAATCGAGTGAATAAACCGGAACTGACGCGGCATCTACCACCACACTTAGAAAAACCATAGAGTTTTAAATAATTTTAAATTATTTTACGATCTTATCAAAAAACCATAAAAATACGCCCAAGAAAAATAAAACTAATTTCTTCTGGTTGGGGTAAAAATGCGTTGGTCGAAATATGTTTTTTGATAAAAATTATTTTTATGGTTCTACAGAATTACTTGCTTTATATTATTACATTTAAATTTAAATTTTGTTTTAATAATTTAAAGAAGATACGGATAAACATAAGATGTTAAGAGATTTATATAATCTTCAATTTTAAAAACCTTAACTTTGTTGTGTAACACATTTAAACAATTTATTAGATTTTTCATTGATTCATTTTTAACTTAGGACTTCCATCTTTAATATTGTGTTCCGCGTAACTTCATGGTTTTCCATGTAAGCAACTACATTATGATTATTTATATGTGACAGTTGTCTGTTCTTTGTTGCAAGATGCAACAATGTTTTCGGCGCATAATAGTTCAAGGCGAAAGCTATATAAAACTACAGAGAAAGACTCATTCGCTGCGTTGCGTTGCGTTGCAGAATAGAAACCCTTGAGGGCGATTTCGTCACGGCACATTAACTCCAATCAATGGGCCAAGTACGAGTACGAGTATTCCTCGCGAGGGGATCGCTAATTCGATTAAGGCGCTCGGCAGAGCAAGAATAGAGCTCTTCAGCACCGACGACGACGTCGCGATGTCGCCGACTTTGCCAAGTTAATTGCACTTAGCCGGGTTGTGCAGTTGGGGAAATGGGAAAATGGGAAATGTAGGGAAAAGTTGCAGGAGATGCAAGTGCCACAAGTGCTGCGCTTAACGCTTCGCTCGGCATTAATTGCGCCGTTTGATGTTTGATGTCTCTGATGCGTCTGCTGGTGACTGTCAACGGTCGCACTGCAATCTTACCAATCTCCCAACGCCCAGACATCCACCATTCATCTCGGATTAGCATCCATCCATTCATCGAACAGCAAGAGGCGTGTCAGCTCAACGATTTCGCTGAATTTACAACCCACTCCCGGTGAGAGTTTTGGATCGTCAGGATAAGCGGGATTAAGAAAACTCTGAACAGGTTGTTGCATTTTCCACACCTCTTTACTTATTGTATTTTCTTGGATGGATAAAAATGAAACCAGCTCTTGTAGGATTTTTATGATATATCTAAATGCTGTCTGATTTGTTGATCCGCAGATTTCCACGGTCAAGCTTTTTCTGGGAACCACTCAGCAATTTATTTCTCAATTATGCATTCCCATACAAATATATGAATATACTCCAAATCGCATGACAATTCAGATCTCTATCTGCATAAACAGTGCGTTATAAAATTGTAAAGCAATTATGCAAATTATCTTAAGCCTAATAGATTTTCTTTATAGTAAATTTTGATGTATAATTAGATGCCTTAAATATCGTACTATTTCCTTTTACACTCCCGAAACGCACTGTCCCTATATGCATACAATTATTTATGCGATCACAGTTCCTTGGTCAGTGATTCTGTGCCATATGTTCTGGCCTTTTTTTCAAACTGAAAAGGGGAAATTAAAACGTTCACTTGCATAAATTTCTCCTCTTTTTTTTGTGTTATTCCGTCTGTTATGGCAGTTGCATTGAAAACAATTTATTTCCCCATACAGCAATTTATATTGTCTCGTAGATTGGGGCAGGGGATTAGCGGAACCCCGTTTTTCAATGCCCACTTGGTGGAAATTAAATCCCAGATACTTGCAGCTCGTAGAACTCAATTGATGCGGCTTCTTTTGGGGAAGGGAGTTAATTGATATGGAACCGGGTGTTATTTTAACTGACGAACAGGTGGTCGTGCGTGGGCGATTGCCACGCCCCCAAAGAACACTCCACTCCCCGAAAAGCGTTTTGTTTTTGTTTCGTTTTGTTTTGTTTGGTTTGTCAAAGCACTTCCTGTGCTGCCAGCGATCCACGAAACTCAAATGAAGTGAAACATTTGTGCCGCGAATTACAATGGAGTTGCCCCCAGTCTGTTTTTGTTTTTAGTTTCAGCCCGCATCTGCTGAACAGTCGAGCCCCTGGCCACGCCTTTTCGACAAACACCAGCCCCTCCCGCCCCCCGGTGCAGTTATAATGAGTTGCAGTTGCAAGTTGTGCGCACAGTTTTCGTCTGGGGGACGAACGTCAATTGAAAACTGCGCACACCGAAAAAAAATTTTCTAAAATTAGCAAATTGTTGCCGAAATCCTAAAAAAATCATTTGGGAGTAAACAAAATAAATAAATATAAATATAAAATTAATATTCATATAAGATATTAAATTTGTTGTATTTAAATTGAATTTATATATTAATATTTATATAAGATATTAAATTTGCTGTATTTAAATTGAATTTAACTTCTCAGTCCTTTAGTCTCTTTTTATTCTGATTTTTACAATTCATACAATTGTTTTTCTTTTTTTTTTTTTTTTGTAGAATGAAATTAAATTGATTACTGTCATAAAAATCGTCAGACAAATCAATCTGTTTTAAATGTAGAAGGTTGTTGCCAAATTGAACATTGGTTTTATAAATTTTTTTTTCTTTAATTATTTATTATTTTTAACACAAAAATACCGATCTTCAGTATAGATTTTTGCCCCAGTGCATTGAGTTTATTATTCGGAGAAGGGGCAGGAGTCATGACAGTGGGCAGTGGGGGAAGTCGAAGAACTTTCCGACTCTTCCGGGTTCCATTCCTCTTTCTCCGCTCATATTTTGGTGTTTTCGTTCTGTACTTTATTTTATTGCACCTGCCGACTTATCGCGTATTATGCGCACAGACCGAACCAGAAAATTGTAAGCATGATTTTCTAATTTTTAGCCGATTCCCTTGTCTCTACATCGCGGCTTTGCTTTTTCTATTTTTCTTCTTTTGATTTTCAAAACAGTTTCAATTTGTTTTGGGGGCAACTCCACCACCAGATTGTGTGTGCTTGGGGTATCAAAGAGCGAAGAACTAAAACCGAAATGAGGCGGGCTATCAAAAACAGGGAACTAGAAGGCGTTTCTGTTTCTGGCCTTATAGCGGTGCCAGCCGTCTGTCACGAACATGGTTTTTTCGGGGGCTTTTCTGGGATCGGGAATATTGGGTAACGGGCAACGGGTAACGGGGATTGGGGATCGGCGCATTGGGAATCGGGTGTTGGCCACTGGGCCTTAGGTATTGGGCAACAATAATACTAATACGAGTAGTCCATGTTGCAGGAAGAGGCGGCCGACTGAATCGCTCAGCGCTTTTGAAGTTTTAAAGTTTGCCTCTGGTGTGTTTTTGTTGATTTAGACGCCAATGTTGCTATTGCTGTTGCTGTTGTTGTTGTTTTGTTTAGTGCCTTAAAACTATAAACAATTTTTGGCGGCTTCTCAGTCAACGGCAACGGCACGCAAAAGTTTCGCTTTGCATTTACTGGAAAGTTTTTTTCGAAAAGTAGATTGGGCAACAATGAAAAGAGGCAACTGCAATAGCGCGAAAATACTTCACATTCTGAGGATTACACTGGACTGCAGATTAAATTAAAGCAAATAAAATAAGATATATGTTAATATCGATTGCAAAGTAGTATAATAAAATTCAGTATAATAAAATTCACGATGAAATCTAAGCTTCTTTCTTAACTGTGTATGATATTTATAATAAGTTAACTTTATTTATAATTTTAAATAATAATGCTTTTTGTTCCCAGAAAAGATTCTGCAATTCCGTCTACATCTTGTTATGGTTTTTGAGAAAGATCTTCCTATCTGAAAACTCTTTTTGCATATGAACTGCCGTATTAATCATGTTCCCGCTGTGTCTATAAATATCTTTTAATGGCAGCGATTGAAATGTACTCCGCCAATGGAGTCTTTTGTGACAAATGTGCCGCACTTGATTTGTTTTAGATTTTTTTTTTAGCGGAACCACAGAGGGCGGAATATCGTTCGTTCGTTGGCCTGGTCCAAAAGCGAACCGGAATAGACCGGAATGAAATGGTGACTAGCACTTCTCTTTCCCACTCGCTGCAGCACTCTTTATTTTTTTGTGAAACTCTCCGGCTTAATTAACAACTCATTGCGTTGGCAATTACGCCAACTACTAAAAATTATTTGTCATATGGCGGAGAAAGTCGGCTTGATCTCCAACGCTGAATTTTTTGGATACTTGGCCTATGGCAACTTGGTCTCTTAACAGTTTTGGATATCAAGAAAATGGATCTTTACGACATGCCATAATCCACATAGTTTTCATACCGATGCGAGTAAAAACAATGAGTGGTGTACTTCACGCTCCGCGGACTTTTTCAGCGGCATGCGCCACACGACACTCTCCGCCGCCGAACTGCTGGGGAAAAGCGGGGAGTGGCAGGGGGAGGAGGGGGGAGGCGGTCTTGACCATTGACCAGCGCCGCTCCGAGTTGAGCTTGACTGGAGGCAATCTATAAAACCAAGGCAATGCCATTAGACCACACAGAAAAAGTCTAAAATAGTAACACAACATCACCGGAAAAAAAATATTACAAAATTTTTTCTAATCTTAATCTTTATCTAATTTTTATATTTGTTTAAACGTATTATTTTAAAGGTTAAAGAAAGGTTGGAAATGTTATTAGTATACTTTGATTTTTCCGCTTCTATCAATAATTTCTTGTCATTTGTTTGCTATCATTAAGATATACATATTGGTGTTATGATAACAATATATTTTTGGTACAAAAATGTGAAGTAGATAAGCTATATAAGCTCGATATGAAAAGATACCGCCCTTGAGTATATATTTTTATGATATCTATTATTTATATGACCAAGCAAAATTTAATAATATTTAGCTTGTTTATTTACAATCTTAAAAAGCAATTTCAGTACGAAAAAAAAAAGATAACGCTTCGATGGAAAATCTATGTGATATCCCATTTCTACTTAACCAAGATAAAGTTTTTAAAATAAAGCGTTATTGAGGTATAAACTGCTTATCAAATCAGTAGTATAAATCACATACATTTTCTCGCAGTGCACGAACCGCCGAAAGCGGCAGAAACAAAGGCGAATGGAAAGCATCTGGAGACGCCTGAAAGTCTCGCCTGAGAGCCTCGCTCATTGTCAACGCGCCTCGTGTCTCGAGAGCTTTGGCAAGGTTCCAGGCAGGGTTTCCAGAACCGTTCTCCAAGACCAGAACCAAAACCCTCTGAAACGTAATAACCGAATGCCTATTGTCTGGGGGAAAACGAGATGAGTCTGCAGCCTGAATTCTGCTCCGTTTGCCCTCGTTTATCGTGTTTCAAGGGTTGCCAAATCAAAAACGAAGCAAATCTGGCCATTCAACTGACCTTGAAAACCACCCAGACATGTGCTGCTATATGTATATATATGTATGAGCCCGTTACTGATTATAAACAATGCAAAAATTTGGACAAGTTTTTGGGGGGGGTAAGAGGGAGTGTCGCTAAAAATCAGGCTCTCCGATTCGAGCCGCTAAATTTCGCACACTTTAAAAACTTGTTTATCATAAATTATGGCCATTGTTATTGAGAGGCTCGCTAATCGGACATTTGTATGCCGGTTATCTGGGGAAGCACATTGAAAGTGCATTACTTATCTTATAGAAGCGGGGAAGCCAAAGTGGTAAGAAGTGCTAAAACTGGAAAGTGCTGATAAGTCGTATCGACAAACAGCGTGTGTGGGAAAGCGAAATGTGTCACACGAAATGTGGAAATGTAAAAATCACAAGAACGGAGGCTTGTTTCTTACGACTAACTTACTCTCTACGGAAACTGCATTAATTGGTGCTTGATTAACGTTTTCCTGGAGTCACTCTCTTTATTATGCCATCCCCTCCCCCATTACGGGTCGCAAATTGTCGCATTATGGAATAACGGTTGCAATGTCCGCTGCTCCGTCAATCGAGACTTATGAATATGGTAAAGACCACTTAGGCAGGCCGAAATACACCAGGGAAAATCATATTAAGTGTTTACTAATACAAAATATTAAATAACAATAATCAAAGTAAAATTATTTACTTTTATAGAACCTTTAATGATATATTAATCTATTTCCGTTCCAAGAATTGTCTATGCATCATACAAAAAAAAGCACTGACTATCATTTCTTGTAAGCAAAAACTGTATCTAATCGATATTCACCGAATTTTTTTTCTTTTTCATCGCAAACGGTTGCATGTCATGTTGACCCGCATCTGGCAGCACAACTTTTTTTTGCAGTGTGTCAAGTTGTGACTGTATGACTGACGGACTGACATTAAATTGCACTCTTCCTGATTGCTTCGTCGCTTCAAAATCGATTATCGGCGAAGTCATGCAACTGAAATTATATTCATCGCTTGCCACACGCATATATACGAGCACATATGTATGTACATATAAACAGAGTTAACGCTGCATAATGAATCGGTGGCCGACGTGGCTAGGATACAAAATCCGGAAGCCCCACGTCGGCCCGTCCTGACCTTTTTAATTTCAGCTAAAAACCAAAGCCACACGACGCCAAGACATGGGGCTTGCCACCTCTGACCCACCACAACCGCCCCGCCATCCACCACACGATGTGGCACCAACTTAAGTCGCAGCTCATATTCGATAACCACTTTCTACCCGCCAATGAGTTACAGTGGAGATTCAATAACTTTGGCTAACTAACATCTGGAACACATAAAACGAGGGACTTATGAATAAAAAGAGAGAGCATTTTGTTTTAAAAACCGTTATATGCTTCTCTTTAAAACAATGGGTTGAGAAAATAAATCTCTTTCAACCTACTGCCGAATCAACTAAAATGTATTTCAACAACAGTTGAAATCTTCATTCAATATCTTGTATCAATATTAAATTAAATTTTTTTAAAGTTCGTTGTTTTAATTTAAAAAGAAATGATTTGTTTTTCATTGAATAAAAACCCTTGTGAAAACTTTTGAAATATAAGATATAATGAAATTACGGTTAAATAAATCCCTTATTTTGTATAAAATATAAACAAGTTTTTAGCAAGGTTCTACTGTATTAACTCACCCACGGAGTTGAAGTTGAAGGAGGAAAACTGTGCCAGCGGTTGAGGCTGCTGGAGTTTTGTTCGTTGATTCGCTCGTTCGCTCTTTTGTTTGTTTGTTTGTCGGTTTGCTTTGGTTGTTTTTTTTTTTTTTTTTTTTTTTAGTTGTTATTCCTTTGGTGGGCGACGATGGAAATGTCAGAGGGTCGCGGCAATACGGCCTCCCAGGGCATTCTCTTTTTCGTTTTTGTTTTATTTATTTATTTCTTTGGCGCTGCCTGATAATTCTATTATTGCTCTCGCTCTCTTGGGGGGAGTGCAAAAATGGATGGCAATTCGCGGACGGAAACTTGCGAATTTAGCAAGCGGCTTCAATTCAATGCAAATTGAATGCACAAACACTGCGAAAGGGAGAGAAATTATCACCGGTGTTTTCTCTCTCCCACACACGCACACACACACGCGCGAATTTTCGAGACAGCTGCCGTTGGAAAAATGGAGTGAATGAGCGATCATCCAAGGACCCGTCCGTTCGTCCTTCCTCCCTCTCGCTCTCTCTTGTACACAACCTTTTGTTGTTCCGTTTACCTAACTCAACGGTTTATTTGTATTGCCAGGACTCACAATCACACACATACGCGTACACCAACACTAGCGCACTGCAGCTGAGCTCGAAGGAAAAATCGATGATGAATCTGCAAATTAAAAGTCTGTTCCGCACATCGATTAATTTGCCGCAAAAGCCTGTCGCTTTAATTTAGTTTTTCAGCCTTGTCTTTCCTGCTGGAGAGGAAAAAGGCCGCAAGGCTTCGTTGGAAAACCCGTTTCACTCACAGGAAAAGCGAAAAAAACCGAAAATCGAAAAGCGGCTAAGTAACGAAACGCGCCCACTTGCGGAAAACAACAAGTTTAAATATTAACTAAATCAAGTTATATATTTATTTAAACACAATATAAATCGTCACTAGTATTCATATTTGTTTTAAAACAAAAACACACCGCAACAACTAATTTTTTCGGTTCCTTTGCAAAATGCCGCAACTTTGCAGGTTTAAAAGAAATATCGACGTTTCCTTAATTATATTTTTTAATGGCAACCGAAAACAGCGCGCGCTGCAGCGCTCTCTCGAAAATTACAGAGAGATTAAGGTGCGGGTTGCTTATATAGATTTTCGAACGTTTAGAGAAACCGAACTGATGTAACGTAAAAATGCCAAACACGGGCAATCGCTCGCTCTCAATCTGTTAAAAGTCTGTTGTATCTGAATGTTAACTCGTATCTGCTGTTAAATGTATCTATCGGTTGTACCAACAGTATCTAAAGTATTTATTTATTTTTTTAAGTTCTATTTAAGTCTTAAATAATAAATAAATATTATGATACGACAACAAATGTTTATTCACTGGATTAAAACATTAAGAAAACTGATTATTAAATCAAAGAATTGTTGGCGGGTACTTCTCAAAAACCGATTGTATTTATCTCAAAAATCATTATAAGCTGATGCAACCTTGACTTATACAAAGTCGTATACGTTATTTTACATACGTAAAATCAACCGTTAAATTTAAATAATAATTAAAAGACCAAACTATTTATATTTCGTTTTGGATACTTTTTATTTTTAGCACTAATTTAAAAAGAATGAATTTAATTTTTTTAATTTGTTCAAAAGCTTATTAGATTATATATTTGCACGAGTATGTATTTGTAAGTGTGAAAATATTTTGCGCAATTAAGTAAAATTAAAATTTAATGGGAGATTTTTATGTGAAATTGCAATTTGTAAGAAACGGTTTGCAAAAAAAACTGTAAGCCAAGGATTGCAAATTTTATTTCATCACGACTTAATTGTTTTAAAAAATAAATTTCATATGAAAATGAAATATTTGAGGTTACGTTAGACAATGAAATTTTAAAAACACATGATGTATAGCAACATTTGCGAAATTCCACAGAAGCGATAAGGCTAAAAATAGCCAGATTACCTAACAAATGTTTCAATCTAATATTAAGTAAAATTTGAGGTTATATTTTTATGTGAAATTATGTTACATAATATATGTATAACATGACTGGTTTAATTTCACAACTTCATGAAAGATTTGTGTGATGACTCATTCAATTCGTTGTACAAAATATAATATTTTAAAAAATTTAATTTTGTTTATGTATTAATATTTAGATTGAAAAATAATTCGTTTCTTAACTTAAACACGAAAATGTTTGAAAAACTTAACATATTTTATGATATTTAAATATTTGAGGTTATGTTTGGCTTTTAGTTATGTAACCTTTAAAACAGGTGATCAGTAGCCCCCATTTACCAATTCCATTGAAGCGATTTGACTAAAAATAGTAGGGTGATGTCACCTTTGCCGTTCGTTTGTGTATGTGTGTGTCTGATAAACAAACGCAAATGTTTACAATACAAAATTCGCGATAAGCTTGGCGCCAAAGTTGCCTATAAAAGCTGAGCAGCTGAACGCCAGAGAAGCCAGTCAAATTTGATTATTCAAGTGAAGCAGCAGCAGCAATATTATCAACAGTACCAGCAGCAACATCAGCAGTTCCCGCAGCAACATCAACAGTTCCCGCAGCAACATCAACAGTACCAGCAGCAACATTTGCAGTTACAGCAGTTAAATCCAGTTCAGCGGCAAAAGTAAATCAGAGAAACAAGGTGTTAAGTGAATTTCTTATCGAGTCAGGTGTAAACTAGTGCAAAAATGTCGCAATCAGATAACGCGGCACGTGAGCAAACTGCGGCAATTGCGGTGCCCGAGGCATGTCAAGGTTGCAGCGGCCAATTGCCACGTGCCACGCCGGTGGAAGTGGAGGACATGGCCACCCCATCGCTGGAGAAGCTCATCCGGAAGGCCAACATGGCGCAGAAAATGCTGGACGATGTGATGCGGCAAATCCAGAAGCAGCAACAGGAATCTCAAGAGTCTCCCTCCAAGGAGTCGAAAACCAAACACCACAGCTCCAAAGGAGGTAAAAGGCACCACCGAGGACACAGACATGGTCATCACTCTAGCTCATCTTCCGATTCCAGTTCCGGCCACAGTGACTGTGAGCTGATTCTCGCCGAGAAGGAGGAGCCAATGCCCAGGAGGAGACACGTTCGGGAGGATCGCAAGCGGGATCGCTCCAGGTCCCGTGGTCGTTCCCGCGGTCACTCCCGCGGTCGTTCCCATGGGCGTTCTCGTTCCAGGTCCTACACCGATTCCCGACGATCCCGAGCACTTCCCCTAGCTCTGCCCGTTAGGATTGCAGTGTGAGTACCCGGCTTCATTCAGTATTATCCAATATCTATTATATCTTCTAAGTGTGCGCATAAATAAAAATCCAAAAAAAGTTTAAAACATATGAAAAATATAAAATGAGTTTTATTTCTTTTCAAGGGGGAACGGTGAAAGGGTATGATTCCTCAATCAACTTGTTTCACAATATTGTAAAATATTAAACCAAACTCCACCTTTTTAGAATTTTGAAAGTGTGTAAAGTTTCTAAGGTAAATATTGTATTTTAAAAAAGTACAAAAGGAAATTATAATAATAATATTAATATTGTTATATGCATATCTTTTTTATATTTAATGTATAGTTAAAACCCAACACCCATTTCAGCAAAATGTGAAATAGTTATAATTTCAATTGTTTCAAATAGAAATGTAAAAGAAATATTCCACAATTATTTTCTTACCTTTTTCCCAAAGCAGAAGTAAAAACACACCCGTTGTTATTTTTAAATATTTCTTATATTTTTTAAATGCCGTTTGTTTTTACATTAATAGTTTTTATTTTGTAGTTGTTGTGCTAATTATATGTTAAACATAAAAATTGTTTCCTCCTCTCGTATAATTACTTGGTTTTCATCTCGTTTTGATTGTGATCTATTAAGTTAATTTCTTCTTTTGATTTGTAGACTTTGCTGTGAGGTTGCCCCTTGCAGTCGCAACTTGCTGTTGTTTTAATAAATTCGTAAAATTCGATGTTGAATGTAATAAACCATTTCATTGCTTCGTACAAATAAATGCATATAAAAACCGACTAAAATCGCCGCGGCGTTTTATCCGTCGCAATTGCTATATAAACAAAGAGTGCTGCTTTCTCGTGAATTTACGTTTTTTAATTTATATTTTTAAATGAAACTCGAAATAAGTATGCTTTGGGCTTGGGCCCAATAAATTCCCCCAAGTGAACACCTTAATCTGCGACTTTAATTCGTGAATTCTGTGGCTCTAATTTGTATGTTCATATTTCATGGCTGCTATTTACTCGCTTTTCGTGGCTTGCGTTATTTATTGTATACTCGTAATTTAAGAGAGCTTTGTCTAAAAACAAATTTTGGCACATGGTTTCCGAAATGGGTTCGATTCGACCCCCTTTTGCTCCTCCTCACTTTCATTATTTGACTGTTTAATGGGTTGGTTTTTCCTTATGCTTTTGTAGGCTAGTTAAAATACAGCTATGTACTCGTATTACTTGGATTATTCGATACGAACTAAGAGTTATGTTAATTTGTAGTTTGTTTGTCTGCTCCTAACTTGGCTTTCGTTTCTTGTTGCTGCTGCTTGATTGAGTGTTTTGTAATAATTCGAAATTTGATTACGACTTGTATTTGATTCTCCTACAGGCTTCGCTTCCTTCGCTCCTTCGCTTAATTCGCTTTTTAAAAACATTTATCTACAACTCGACTCGAATGACGGTTTTTTTTTTGTTTATTGTAATGGAAACTCTAATGCGTGGTTACTGCGATATCATATGCGATGTCATATTATCTATGAATACTGACTGCTTTGAATTCAAATTCAGCTGGCGACATATTCGAGTGTGAGTGTGTGTACATCGGCTATATCGAATACATTTAGTTAACATTTCATTGTGGCTTACTTGCTTTACTATTATATATCTGTGAGTTTTCTCAGCGGAGTCATGCGTTCATCGCATCATTGTCAGTCCTTTGAGGGTTTCGCTTTTGATTATTTACAAAATATACTCAATACTCTACATGTAATCGTACGTGGATTCGGTTCGCTAACAACTAGATGAGTATTCTTCGATTCGATTGTATATATCTCGGTATATATATCCTATATACATGAGCGCACACACGACTGCCTCATAACGTAGACACGCACACGGACACATATAAATATACATTCATATAAATTTGTACACAGCATATATCTGAGTTTTTGGTTTTAGTTGAAATTTCAAGATTAAATTCCTCGTTTCATCGCCCTGGTGCACTACAAAAAACCCAAAAACTTATAGGACTACTTTAGGAGTAGTTGCTATAGGCCAAACACTCATCTATATATATTTGAGACACCCACACTTAGAAGATCATCCTTTCTACATACGATGAAAAACAGTTCGAGTTTCGAGTTTCGATTTCGATTCGATACGATACGATAGTTTGCGATAGTTTGCAGTTAGTAGTTGAGTTACAGTTTCGAGTGATATACGCATTAGTCGATACGGATACTTAAGAATCTACGTTTAGTATATGTACATACAACATTTCTGGAAGTTCGACAACTGACCTGGGTTCTTTTTTGCTTTGGACACATGCCATATTCATTCACATTTACGTGGGATCATAGCATGCACAATCGTTAATACTTAATTGTAGGTATGACTTGGCTCTATAAATACGGGCAGGAGTTTTTAAATGGGAAGTGTGTGTTTTTTGATTCGGTATGCTTGGTTTTTGGATGGTTGGTGCAAAAATTTTGATACTGATTGTCCGAAAGTTTATCTGAGTGTTGTTGTTTCTTTTTTAGCTTTTTGGGGGGGTAGGTGATTACTGGGTTCAGGGGTCTTCCGAAAAGTTTTGGGGTTAGAGGTTCATGGGGCTTGGTGGTTGAGGTTGAGGTTTTGGTAACAAATGCATTATAAAAATGTACAAAAACGGCCCGAATGCTGGTGCTAAAGTTTTCGTGGCTATCGGGGGCCTGGCCTGATCATCCTATCTGCTGATCTTGCGATCAGATCTTACCAATGTCTCAGACGGATATCGAGTAATCCGATTTCTCGCTAAGCAATTTCTGGCCAGGAGCGGGTGAATGTTGTTGTTGGCGTTGCTGTTGCAGTGGTTGTTGTTGTTGTGGCTGCGGTGACTTTGAATGCGCTCGTTTGCTGTGTGGTTGCTGTTGTTGTTGTTGTTGTTGTTGCTGCTGCTGTTGTTGTTGTTGCTGCTGCTGTTGGTGTTGCTGCTGGTGGTGTTGCTTGTGTTGCTGCTGCTGCTGCTGTTGCTGCTGTTGGTGGTGCTCCTGCTGCAGCTGCGAGGTGGTGGACGAGGGTCGGGACCACAACGATGACCTCTGACCCAGCTTCAGCTTCTTAATCGTATCCACATCGACCTCAACCTCGGCCAGCTCGATCCTTTCGCCCAGTCCGCCGTCCTCGGTGCGATGGAAGGCTCCGGCGGTGCACTCGGCCTGCAGCTGGAGAGGATGCAGCGTGCGCAGGATGCCGGCTCTGGATGCGTGTTTTGCATTTTTTTTTTTTTTTGAGAGGGGTCGGGAGGGTGGTGGGTGGCAATCGTTGGGGGGGTGGCGGGGGTGCAAGTACAAGAAAGGGTCCAGAGTTGGTTTGGTTTGGTTTTTTTATCTGATTGCAACCACAGCATTCAAGCATTCATTCGGTTTAAGACCTAGTGGTGTAGTTCTAGTCTGGTTGTGTGGTTGGGTGTGCGTGGGTGGGCGCACTCCTCACGACCTGGTTTATCAGCTGAGTTTGGTTGGGGATATCTAAACTAAAATTGAACAAGTGTTCCAATTGTTTTCAAATCAACCTCTTAATTGAGTTAAACCTCATAAAAGTGCGCCTAAAAGTGTGCTTCCCATAATTCAAAATGTTTAAATTATTTCATTGCCTACTTTTTAGGGCAATTTTGTAGCTCAGAGATTTCTATGTGTGCTACTAAATGAATTCCTTTAAAGGTTTCATTGTTCTTTGATATTTTAACAGTTATTTCATTTAAAATGTGAAGAATTTTTTTTTTTAATAGTTAAAAACTTTGGAATCCCTTTCCCCCAGCTGAGCTACCAAATGGTAAGAAGCGAGCTTAACGGGCCCCCTCGGGGGGACCACACACCTCACCGTAGGCCAGGTCTCATGTCTGATCTATCGGGTCCATGTAGGTGCAGGAGATCTCGCCGCTGTCGTAGCCGAAACCGTCCATGGCCTCCATGGCACCACCAACGTATTCACCCCCCCCGTTGGCCGAATCCTATTTGGGCAGCGTTGGCGCTGTGAAAAACTTCGAGGAGAGCATGGCCGTCGAGGGGTTGAGCAGCGTGCCAGGATGCTGCTGCTGCTGATTCGGATTTGGATTCAGATTCTGATTCTGCGGTGGCTGGTGGTTTTGGTGGCTTTGGTGGTGGTGCGGTGGCTCATGCGCGGGCATTATGGACTTGTGGGGTATGGGTCGGAATTGTGAGGAGGGCGGCATGCAGGCTACCAACGGGCTAGAACCGATCCCGTCCAGCCCCATCAGCTCCGGCGGACCACCATTCGAGGCCTCCAACTGATGGAGCTTGGGCGTGATCAGCAGGGGCTGCTGTTGCTTCAAACTACTATTCATATTCATACTATTATTGGCCGGATTGTTGGAGCTACTGTGCGAATTGGGATTGCTACTATTCTGCAACTGCTGCTTGTGAAACTGTTTCTGCTGCTGTGTACTGATCGATGGCGACTTGACCAATGTGGGTATGTGGCACTGTATGGAGTCTTGCGATTTAAATGTGCTCGATATGGATTTGAGATTTCCGCCGCGCGGCGATAGAATTTTGTTCGAATTGCTCGATGTCGATGGTGTGGCTGTTGTCGTATTGGTGGCTGTTGTGTTCGTGTTGCTGCTTGTGTTGTTGTTCATTTTGTTGCTGTTGTGGTGGCGCGGTGTGGTATTGGTGGAAAACTGATATTGCTGATGATGATACCTGGAGCGACCGCGGCGGGGCAATGATTTCTGTTCGGACATTGGTGACAGATCGGAGGAGGTGCTCGATTGTGCTCCATGGTAGATGATGCCTGGCACATCGAATGCAACCAATCGGATCGGATCAATCAATCAATCAATGATGGATCGCAGCGCAGGCGGAGATGTTTTGTTAAACAGGGAAGAAAAGAACAGAAAAACAAAGAGCGGGCTGATAGAGAGTTCTTTTTGGCTTTTGGGGGAAACAAAAAGGTCAAAAAAACTTATCGCTAACTTAGCACTATTACAAGATAGAAACAACAAATTACAAGTTACAAATTGGGTGGCTTAGTCTTAGTTTTGTTGGCCTGATCTTGGTGGTTGGTGTAGAGTTTTTGGTGCTGTGTCAGTTTGGCCTACTACAGATATGTTATCGAGATATTGTGGTTTGGAAAGTGTTGTATTAGTCTAGAGTCTGCAAGAACAAAGCAACACAAAAAGAGAGTTCAGCTGGCGGAATACTTAACCATTAAGCCGGGCAACTGAGAACTAAAAAAATGGCAGTGAAAGCTCTTTTATGATTATTTTTAAAATATTAATTGGATTTAGAGTGGCATAAAATCAGATTTTGTGGGGGCCTCTAAGAGTAGTTATCATTATAAGCATTATTGAAAAAATTCCCAAATAAGAATTATTTGGTTTTCGAATGGCTTGAGAAATAAACTTAATATAATAAAAAGATAATTTCATTTAAAGTAAATGGTTTTGAAATGATTTAAAAAACAAACAATGTGAATATATACTAAAAAGTATTAAATGTGAACATACTGTTATGTTATGCATTGTATTTTAGTGGGTACTTTATATTATGCATCGATAAGACAACAGATATCGATTTCATTGTGAACTCGATTGTCGATACACAACGAATGCACTCAATGATTGAAGAAGAAGACGAGAACGCGCTGAACTTTAAAATAATGAATTAAAATCATTACAATTAAAATTTAAAAAAAAAATCATTTACACAATATTGTATAGAACAAATATAATGGTTAATCTAAACGTTTTTTTAAACAAAATAACTCCTGTAAGAGCTTTCACTGCAAAACAAAATGCATAAAAATACTTAATCATATATTGATGATCTGAAAAAGGGTCTTATAGTAGACCACTTCCGTTCAAATGCATCCAAAAGTAACACAAACATTCCCTTGACTTGGACTCACTGTGCTTGATCTTGCCCTCGTGCTGGTTGGAGGACTCGGTGCGACTGGAGGTGAGCTGGTCCTGGTCCGACTCCGACTCCTCGCTCTCCGGCTCCGTCTTCCTCGAGTGGCGCCTCCGGTTCTTCGACTGCACATGGAACAAACCGGATTTAGTTAGTCTGGATCTGGATGGAATCCATTAAACTAGATGGCAGCTAGCGACTACAAAAGCGCCGGGGATGGAACGCTTCTCGAAACAAAAGATGGAGGGTAACTCAAGATTGGCAGGTGACATGAGTCCGGGGGTTTAGACCCTTTCTTATGGTTTACATTGGCATTGCAATTAAGTGAACTGAACTGAACGGGCAAAACCAATACACGAGCAGAGAACAACATAAAAAGCACGTAGTACACTTAGGAAAACACTAATTGACTGTGGCATAACCACACTCAGATCAATGGAATCATATATAATATATATATATATAGAGAAAGATAGAGAGAGAGAGAGAGAGCTAAATCAAAGAAATGAATAAACAAACGCACGATATTATGGAACGGTGAGGTCTGATAATAATTATGAATTGTCTTTAGTGGACGTTGGTGGTGGTGGTGATGGGTGGTGGTGGTTGTTGTTGTTGTTGGTGGGTTCAGTACCGCGGCTGGTGGTGGCGAGGAGCAGCCCTCGGCCAGAGCTCGCTCGTGGTACATGAACGAGTGGAGCAGCGTATTAGCAGGACCGCCGTGATGAGGCTGCGACATGTTGCCCCCAGCCTCCGATAATTGGAAGGTGGCGTACGGCGAGATGTCCTCCGAGGTTTCTGCGAAAAGTCCTCCGGCCGGTGAGTGGTGCTGATCGAGTGCACAATGCTCGGCGCTTCACGGGGTGTCACAGATATCACAGAAATCTCAACGAGTTTCGCCACGGGCGATTGTCAAAACTGGCATGCACTTGGAGCATGATTATTAAAAGTATTGTTCTATGATATTATTTTTTCATCATTTTTTTAATGAACTTTCCAATTAAAAAATGTACAAAAATGTACCAATTTACATTACTAAGTCTAACAACATTTCTAATTTTAATTATATTTTGAAGTGGCATTTCCCTTTTAAAGTTTGTATATTAATTCTCTAACGAACTGCATCTTTAGTTAATTTTATTATTTTTTTGGAGGATTCTTTTGATCTTTTATGATGCAACCCCTTTCGAAATAACCAAAAAAAAAGGGTCCATAACTTTTATAATTTGAACTCGATTTCGAAGTTTCATACCCCTAAAATTTTGTAGTTTATTTCTCAAAGAAACTGCATAATACGATTATTTATTTGTTGGCCTAGCTTCTTTTCTTATTCGAAATGAATTTTCTTTTTCATATTATTAGTATCAATTTAATCAACAATTCTGGTAATTCCTCTTTAAAATTTCGCGTTCTGTTTGATCGGTTATTTCCCAAGATTTCTGTGACATCCCTGTGAACCAAACACTTACCTGGAATCTTATCGTTGTTCTGCATGGACACCTTGTGGATGGTGGCATAATATCGCTCCCGCTGGGCAGCCTCCGAGTTGGCCCGATTCTCGAGGGACTCCTTCTGGATGTGGTTGGCTTGCTCTGCGAGCGGTTGTGCATTTTTAGCACTGAGTTAATAACTGGATCACTGCACTTAATCTGGCTTCTATAGCTATACTTACTGTGTCGGTAGCAAACGATGACCATGATGATGGTGCAGATCATTCCGGAAACCGCTGCGATGGATGGAATGAGCAGGTTCATATTGGCGAATATTATGGTTGGGCCGCGATGACCACGATGCACGATTTCCGGCGGTGGTGGATCTCCGTCCTTGGTCAAGGTCACGAACGAGAACTCCGCCTGCGAGATTCCAGCCACATTGTGCGCCTCCATGCGAAGTTGGTAGAGCGTCGAAGGTTGCAGGTTGTTCACCACTATCCTTCGCTGGGGTTTCAGGGCATTGGATACTATCAAGGAAAGTTTGAGATAATATTAAGATAATATTAAGTTAACGATTTTATTAATCAATTTCAGCAAATAAAGCACGGTTTATTCATTCACATTTAAATATATTTTACGGCAAAATTAAATCATTTAGTATATTTATATTTCCTTTTTATGCTTTTGCATTTAATATTTATAAATTGATATATGGGTGATTAGTTATTCAAAAAGAGTATCCCAAGCATTTAAAGGTTTTTAGGCCTGCAAGAATATTTCCTGGCATAGTTTAAACTTTGTTTATGTAAAAATAAATAGGAAAAAAATCCTAGAGAGAGCTAACTTTAATTCCAATTGTTTTATAAAAGAAATGATTTAGCAGTAATTTCCTTCGCAATATTTCCTTTAGCCGCAATCACTGCAAAGGTCATTGTAATGGAAACTCACCCAGGACCCACTCCGCATCCCGATCCTCGGTGACGGCGCGGTACTGCAGGACGAAGTAGAGCAGGGGACACCCGTTGTCCGGCCAGGAGTGCAGTCGCACCAGCAGGGAGGTGGAGTTGGGTGCCAACAGGGCAGTGGAGGCGGGATGTCCGGGTGACTGACCCTGGGTGCGTACGTGCAACATGGTGCTGGTGGGCGAGGTGCCCACCTTGTTCTGGGCACTCAGGTGGATCTGGTACGTGCTGCCGCACACCAGACCCTTCAACTCGTGACTGGTGGCATGACGGGACAACTGCATCTCATCCGTATTGCCATTGGCCCGCCGGTAGAACAAAGTGTAACCGGTGATGGGTGCATTGCCCGTGAAGCCGCACTTCCAGTGCATCAGGATGCTGCTCGATGTGGCACTGGTTACATACAAAACGGGGGCAGTTGGTGGCACTTGCACCACCAGAGTGTGGGTCAGTCGATCGGTTCCAATGCCATTATCCACCTGGCAACTGTAGTTGCCTCCATCCGCCAGTTGTAAGCTGGAGATGATTAGATCACCACTATCCAGCATTTGGGAGTTGTGTAAACCACCTTGTCGCAGTGCCACATCCGATTTGAACCACTCCCGCTTGGGTTTTCCCACCGCAGTGCAGGGTAATGTTACAGTGGATCTCCAGGGTCTCACCACAGGACCTCCAAAGGATATAATCCTGGCTGGCACGCGATTCGTGGTGATTTGTGAGGAAACCCTGGAGCTTTTGCCTTCACCCACTCGGGTACTGGCCGTCACCCAAAACTGGTACTCCATGTGCGGATGCAGACCCTTCGCTTCGTAGTAAGCCTGTTGCGATGGCAGACTGCGCTTCTCGTTGTTCAGCTCCTCGCGACCGTTCACCACTCGCGTGTACAGACTGTACTTGGTGATCACGCCATTCGGTTCGGTGGGAGGCAGCCAGGAAATGTACAGGGATTGGGAAGAGCTGGATACAACTTTTATATCAGCTGGTGCCTCTGGCACATCCTCTTCGCTGTGGCAAAACAGTGGTTTGGATACCACACCATCGCCCATTCGCGTGTGGGCCAAAACCTGAATGCTGTAGTTGGTGTACTTTCGCAGCCCTGTCAGCACCATCGTGAGTGCCGTCGTCTTTCGGGACTCCACTTCGTCCTTGCTGGGCTGAATGTCGTCGATGATGGGCTCGAATATCAGCTTATATCCCTGGAGCAGGCCATTCGTGTGGTAGATTGGCGGTGGTTGCCAGGACACCTGCAGTGATTGGGAGGATAAAGCCGCACAGCGAACATCCTCCGGCGGGCGACTGGGAACTGGTGGGGAGACAATATGTGTGTTTATTAGTAGGGTTTGTTGTTTCAAAGGGTGTAATTTAAAGCTTTTAAATATGTGAGATCCCGAAAAGCATTTATCGTTGTTTAAAAATCATCTTTAAAAATGTAAACTTAAATTCTATTTAACTGATTAAAAATGGGTAAAAATCTCTTTTTCTTTTTGTTGGTAAATGTAGCTCTAAAATCTTACAAATCTTAGCTTGGTTTCTTTGACTATTTTTAAGCAATAATTTTATCAGTAAATCATGAGTTTGAAGAAATTCCTGGAGATATCTTAAAGTTCTTACCATCTTCCATTGTCTGAGCGGCGGTGGGTTCCGAGAGAGGACCTGGACCCACTTGGTTGAAGGCCTGCACCACAACAGTGTACCTGGCAAACTTGGCCAATCCGCTGAGCAGCAGTTCTCCATTTCCACCATCGCCATCGCCGGAAACGGAAGTGAAATTGTAAGCAGTATTTGCCGAACCCGACAACTTATAGCCGACATTATAGCCTTGGATATCCCCATGTCGCAATTCCGGAAGAGGAGCCACCCAACTGATGAGCAACTCGGTGGAGGATAAAGGTCTCGCCGAGAGACTCAAAGGAGGTCCTGCGGGTCTCTGTGGCTCCGTGCGAACTATGAGCTCCTGGCTGGGTGCACTTCGTCCAGCGGATCCCTCAGCAATCACCCGGAAGGCATAACGCGTGGCAGGCTTTAGATTCTCGATCATGCAATTAAAGTGCGGGGGATCCTTGACCTCGATTTGCTGCCACTGCTCCACGAACAAAGCTGGTGGTAGAGAACCTTAAGTGGAAACTATTTAAGCTCTTTAACTAGATTATATTTTTATACGTACGATCTGCTTCACGGAACTCCACCAGATACCTAGTGACATCACCAGTTCCCAGGGACTTTGGCTGCCACTTGAGGTTCACCGATCTGCTGCTAATCATGGCTGCCTCAAGGACACTTGGTGGCAACGGGGGGTTCCTGTACTTGCAACTGCACCATCTGCTGATCGTTGCCATAGAGATTCATGGCCTTGCAGAAGTAGGGACCACTATCGCTGGCATCCACTGTACGGATTTGTAACTCAGCGGATACGCCATCCGGAGTGGCCTCCTGTTTCACGGAGATCCTGCGAAAGCGAACGCGCAGGGATTACTTTCGATTGCCGCCACCCACGGAATCCTCGGATGAGAGCACTCACTTGTAATTGGTTGATGGATTCAGCGTGTTCTTGCCCGAGCGCAACCAAACAACGTTAATCGGCTTGTCCCCGCTGACGGAGCATTGCAAAAGTGCCGTGTCGCCCTTTTTCACCATCACCGGTCGCGAACTCGAGGAAAAGTACGGCGAGGCTGCAAAATGGCAAATGGCGAGCATTTTCGCCCATTTTAATTACGCCAGCTATTCCTCCAGGGGGCTTCTGCCTTGCAATTAACCAAATTGCCGAAGCAGCAGCAGCAGCAGCAGCAGCAGCTTCTTCTACCTCCAATCTCTTCCCCCGAAAATTACTCTACTCACAGTTCACTTTCAGCTGGATGACTTTTCCGATGCCGGTGCCGATGCCATTGTTGGCCTGGCACAGATAGAAGCCCTCGCGATCCTCCTTCACGTGCTGCAGCAGCAGCGACCCATTGCCCAGGAGCTTGGTGAAGGGCCGCTCCCGCACCTCCTCGTACTCGCCCGACTTGCTGCCTGCAAATCACGTGGGAAAAGAAGGTTAATCCGGTGGAGATGACTACCGTTTAAGTACTAAATTTGTTCATTCAAGGTGAATGCTTGGCCAGTTTATTTAGGCTAGGCTATACCGACTTAAGAACTCTTATTTGAATAAAAGTTTTATATCATAAAAAATGTACAATATTTCTTAAAGAAAAAATACTTCTTCTTTTAAAAGATATGAAAAATTGGCGAAGAAACTTGATTAATTTTTTATTTTCTTTAATTTGCTTTTCATAAAAAATATATAAAAAAATTTTATATTTGTTACTAAAGGTGTAATGCAGTTATAAATGTACTTAAATACAAATTTTGCTTTTAAAATATTTAGCAATTAAAAATATTGGTTCTTATAAAATTAAAAATTCAATGAAAAACTTTTTCTTTTGTTTTTTATAAATGCCTTTTCCGATAGAATATTTGACATCTACAAAACATGTACCACAATTCTGTTAGTCTTAGAAAATGTAAAAAATCTTAAGTCAAAAGTTAAAAGCTTATTATAAATACTTGAACATAATACAGAGTGACAGTTTCCTTTACTGATTTTGAAGATTATTTGGGGTTTTTAGCTTTTAAGGTATTATTTTCTAAATCTTACCTGTAGCCTTCTTCCACACTATGCTGGGTGTGGGGACGCCCTGCGCCTGGCAGTGCAGCATGATGTGGCGGTTGCGCTCGACATTCGCGTCCACGGGCTCGACAATCCAGCGCGGCGGCACTACGGGGCGTATGGGTGATGGGAAGAGATAGTTAGCAAAGTCAGAAATCTACTGGGGACGCAGAACGAATGACTCGAAATTAAAACTGCTAAGACATACAGTAAAAGTAATGGTTCTTAGAGATATAGAGAGAGATAGCGAGATAGAGAGACAGAGACAGAGAGGAAAAGTGAAGATTTCTGGCAAAGTAAAAAACGGCATAAAAGAATTTTGCTGTTTACGATCTTAAGATTTTCATTGTGCCTAGCACAAATGTAAAAACTGGTTGAATATGGGTAGCAATATAGTAGGAACTTTTCAACTAATATACAAAAGGATAGATTTGCTTTTGGGTGGTTTTGCTTCAAAATCAAATACAAAAAGAATTTCATATGCAACTTAGTCAAAAATGGAACAAAAACTAATGTTAAATCTTTTATGATTTTTGTTTTGGTTTTCTTTCTTTTGGTTTTTTTGTTTTTTGTTTAAGGAAAATCGTTTAGGAAAGTCCGTGGAGGAAAATAAATGATGGTGATTTTTTTGTTGGTGTGCAAGGATTTTATTTTAGTTCTCTTTCATTTATTCAAATCGATCGCTTTCTCTTTTGTGTGTTTTCTTTGATTCGCCCACGCTCTGTGCCTCGCTGTTCGTTATTGGTTTTGTTCGGAAAAAAAAGAGTCGCAAAAAAGGCTTAATATGTTCTTGTATATTCGGCGCATAAATTAAATAACAAAGGCATGCCAGAAGCGAAATGGAAAATATATTTGCATAGAAATTATAGAATGCGCAACACAAATGTGAACGGAGTGTGAGTTTTATAGTTGGACACGCAGCTAACGAAACACGAAAAAAGCGAACAAATAAATTGGATTTCAATAAAAACCTCCCCAATATATATAGTATATCGCCCGATCCGATGGGTGGGATTGGCGTTATCAATAAATTAAAAACTGTTTACTTAGCAGCTGCAATTAATTGCCAGCCTTTGTTTGTGCAGCACTAACGAAATAAAAAAATATTAATTAAAAATTAAACCCAGACAGGGAGCAAATTATATAGCTTTAAATGAAATTAACAGCTGGCCCAGGGCCTAGTATTAATTAAAACGATTTCTGGTTATTATGGCATTTTTTTCAAGGATTATTTTTTGCATAGTAAAAAGCGGTTTTCGGGGGTTTTTGGGGTTTTGGCGAGCAGCGTTTCTAATTCGAGTACGGAAAAAATCTTTGCACACAACAACAGCAGCTTCAGCCTGGGAAAATGGAGCATTGGCAAAACAAATAAATGAAATTTTGAAAACTGTGTACGTCAAGCTCTCGAGCCGGGGCAAAAAAAAAAAAAACAAATGAAAATAAATATAATTGCCCACCCCCAACAGAACTGGCTGGTGAAATCGGGTGGAAAAAGCTTAACGGAGCAATCTGTGTGTTGGAAAAAGGAGGAGGAAAACGCAAAAACGAATTAAAATGAGAGCTTAAGAACCGAGGGGATAACGAAACGAAAGTGGAGAGCAAGCAAATCATAAATAAATGGAAATTAAAATTCATTTGTCACAGCACTACGCGCATGCAGCTGGCATATCGGGCAAAACCAAAAACTAAAAACTAAAAATTGCATTTCTACTATGTACTATGTACAGTCGGCATGCGGTAACAAAATGTGCAGCATGGCTGAGTGCCGATGACCGCTTGCTAGCAAAAAACATTCATTCTCAACTACATTAGCAAATACTGCGAAGCTTTAAGTTTCTTATCCATTTAGTTTCGGTTCGTTTCTCCTTAATTTGTTTGCTTTATTTTTGTGGTTTAATTCACTTTGCTCTGCAATAAGATTATGTTTAAGCGTTCTGTCACTCACACGCACACACAGGCAATCAGGCACTCACACAAGCGAAAGGGTTTATTATACACCGAAAAAAATGTTCAGGGTCGCTAAGTAATTTAAATTGAATTTTTTCACTGACCAAAGTTGTAAACTTTTTGAATCGTAACTAGGATTTCATCAAATAAAATATTTATTTTTATTTTTTAATATTATTAGAACTTTAATCAAGTTAAAAAAAAACAATATATGAAACTGATTTATATTTTCTTTCATCTTTATCAATAAATGTTATTTTAAAACCTCAAAATGAAAGTGGTTTTTTTATTTTACGTTATTTGCCTTTTTTTTCAAATTTTCTCAATTTTGATAATTATTTTAACTTCCAGCAAAATTACTTTTTAAACAGCTAAAGTTGCTTTCTTGCAAAATAAACCAAAACCCTTTGATGAATTTTTTTCGGTGTGGAAATACAGTAAGCGATTAGAGAGGCCAAAACCAAATTGAAGCATAAGCGCGAGATTCATAGCATCCTCGAAGGATTTTGTGCGGGTTCGTTGCTTTTAGTGCGAACTCATTCTTTTGCAGCGTTCGCCTTGTTTTTATTCGTTCGTTAATTAAGCACAGCACATTGAGCATAGAAGATGAAGTGGAGTTTTTCGGAAGCTGCAAGTCAAAAATGAAGAGTGGAGCCAAGGGTGTAAAAGGAGCTGCTGCATTATCCTGCAGGCCGAGCAGCCTGCAACCGAGGAGTTCGGCAACCAAAAAGAGTTTGTAGCGAATAAGGCAAATTAATCTTAAAGCGGCTTATCTTTCCATGTTTATGCAGGAGTATTTGTATAAATAATAAGTTACAACTAATCACGAATGCCGTGCGCCCTCCGAACCGATACAAAATTAATATCGCCAATTGAATTTCAGTTGGAGAGCGCACGTAATTTATGCATCTAGGCCCGACTTTTCGTGTAAGAAGCGGTTCAAAATTATAGGCAGCAAATCAAAAGAGATATTCATAAGCTTTATACTTAGTTTGTTAGATTTTTGGTTACGAAGCGCATAAGAAGCAGTGCAGTTAAAACGGTTTACCTGGTGAGACGGTTGTCAAAAAAACCCACAGCGTGCCAAAGCGACTTAAGGGTGGCGGGGAACTCTTAATTGTAGATTAGTAGGGTTTTTTCGGGGGGTTTTAAGCGGTACGTTTTTATATGATAGGGGGTTATCGTTTTTTTTCGGGGGGATTAGTAGTTAGTTTTCGTAGTGAGAGTCAAAAAATCAAAGCACCTTCGGGCTGGGCAACGTTCAGCTGCACCGGAGCTACCGAGGAGCTCCCAAAATGCTGGGCTAACCCAGTTCTCATTGTTGTTTAAAAATCAACCAAAAATATCATCAACAACTGAAAATACCATTAAGAAGCTCTTCTTGAATACATCAGCGGGAAAGCAAAAAGTTATTGAGGGGCAAGTGAAGTTCGCTTAGTTTGTTGGTGTGTGTTTTGTATTTGAGTGTGTGTGGTTTTTGGTGTGTGAAGAGAAATAATATCGCCATTATTGGTCATAATAATTTGTAATACTAAATCAAATTTTTTTTTGGAAATATGTTTGAGAAACACTTTTTTGAAGAATTATTTATCTAAATTCCATATAAGAATTGTTTTTTTTAAACTGCTATTTTCAACTCAACAAATTCTTACATTGACATTTTTGCAATAAAGCTAAGATCTTTTTGAAGTTAAATATTTATTAATATTATTACGTTTAAAAATGTTTCAAATTTATTTTTGAATTTAAAAAACTGTTTGAATTTGTTTAACATTGATATTTTTGGAGAATGGCAGAATTTTGGATCAATAAATTTGAAGGAAATACTTCCGATATGTTCAAAATGGCATTACTTTTTGATTCATTCGATGACCTGGCCACACTACTATCTATTTAATCTTATTCTCTTCTTGCGTTTGGTGTGGCTGTATGTGTGTGTGTCGTGTGTGTGGATGGGTACGCTAGTACGCTACCTTTGACCTGCAAGAGGGCCGTGTACTTGATCTCGGCCGCCGGGTTCTTGGCCACGCACGTGTACTCGCCGGAATGCGTGGCCGACAGCGACGGAATGCTGAGCAGGGAGCTGTACTGGTCAAGCATGGTCACATTGGCCCCCAAGAGCTCCGGCAGCGGATCGCCGTCCTTCAGCCAGATGAGCTTCAGGGGCGGATCGCCCCGCGAAACACCGCAGACGGTCCTCGTCCGCATGCCCTCGGCCAAGCCCTCCTGGAAGGCGAACGGTTCTATGCTCGGCGGCACTGCAAGAGGAAAGATCAGGCGAAACGGGTTAGGACACTCGGCACTCCTCATTGGCCGCATTTGTGAAACCGCCAACCGTCGATTCGGAGACTCCCACGTTGACCTTTAACCTCTTAGCCGATTTTGATTTTGGGTAAACCTTCGGGTCTGTAAACCTTCGCAGTTTTGTTAACACATTCGAATGAAAACGCTACTTAATCTTGTACAAACATTCCGAAAGTGGAAACATCATTTACAAAGGATAGCAAGGATATATATATAATATGTATAGATGGATATGCAGTTCAATGGTTCTGTGTTACATGGTACGTGAATCAAAGTGCATTCGAAAGGAAACTCAACTACTTGCAACTAAACGGGATTACGTAAACTGGAATACTGGATACTGTATATTGGAATACAGGACTCGCTCGTCATTATGTTTACCGTTGACCAGCAGAGCTTGCGAATTTTCCACCTCGGCGGCGGAATTGCGCACCACACAGGAATAGTTGCCGGTGTGATCGCTTCCGAGATTCTCGATCACCAGGATGCTGTTGTACTGGTCCACCTGCTTCACGGACATATGTTGCGTGGGATCGATGGGTCGGCCATCCTTTCGCCAATTGATCGTTAACGGGAGGTCACCTTTGACCACCGAACAGGTGAGCGAGGCTCGATCGCCCATGTTCAGCTGCAGGATGTTCGTTTGGAAGGGACTGAGCTTCGGCGGCACTGCAAGGATCAGCCAAGGATTGATGAGCCAAAAAAGCAGAAGCCAAAGGAGCAATCACAGCCAACCCGAAAAAAATGGGTTGGCGATTTATGAAAATGTAATCAGCACAGCGCTTCATTAGGGCGCGAATTCATTAGGATTAACATGAATGGGGAATAAAAAAAGGGGGATCTCTTCCTCCTTCGGCTTCTCCTTTTTTAATTTACCAACTTTTAAGCTTAGATTATTGCGCATATTTAATTAGAGCGGCGGCGGCTAAAAAAAAGAGTACACAAACAACCGGCTGAGAGCCAAAAACAAAACAAAATTAAGCTGAATCCGAAAAAGGCGAAGGCAAATGCAAAAAAGGTTGGCAAAAAGGTTGGAACAACTTGAAGCGCCATAGGAAACTACTTAGTTTGCTGTTAATAATTAAAATGCAATTTTCACTTCGTTTTCGTGGCCCGCTGCTCTTGATGTCATCGTTGGGGAAAAAGCTGTGAAAGAAACCAACCTCGACCTCCTCTACTTCATATACTGTTTTTTTGTGTGTGTTTTTCAAAGGGTTTTCTTTTGGGTTTTTAGTTTGGTTTTTTTTTTCGTATTTTTTTTTAGTTTTTTTGTGCTTTGTGGCAGCACATACTAACCTATGACCGTCACCTCGCCACTCCGCCGGGCACTGTGACCCTGTTTGTTCCTCGCCCAGCAGGTGTACACGCCGGAATCGGAGTTCTTTTGCACCGGACTGATGGTCAGCGAGCCGTCCGGCTGAACCCGCTGCCGTATATCATCGGGCAACTCCCTGCCACCGCGTTCCCAGTGGATCTCCTCGATGGGATAGCCGGCCACCGGGCACTTCAGATTCAATGTCTCGCCGGAGACGGCGGTTACCTTCGGAATCAGTCGAATGTACGGAAGACCTGTGACGAAAGCAAAAAGCAGGGGGTTTTGTAAGGAAATACTCCAGATGGAAAAACGGAGGAGCGCAGGCACACATGTAGAATATATGTGAAGCTTTGGGGGAATGCAAATGCTTAACAGATTTGCGCGCACGTTGCTTTTTTAATAATGCAGCAAACAACTACATACACAACAGCCCAGCGGGAACCGCAAGGAGCAGATGCACTCAGAAAAAATATCAGCAAACTTAGGTACTACTTAAAGTTAGTCAAAATATATTTTGTCTATTTTTTAGATTTAAATAAGTACTAGATTTTATTTTCCTTAACCAGAGAAAATTTGATTGATTAAGATATAAGCAAGTATTTCTTAAAAATATTTCTTAATATGTGTGACGGATTATTTAAGACTCAATAATGTTTTTTACTCAAACGTATAAATAAATAAATCAAATGAGGTGTAAAGCTTAAAATAAAATTATAAGAAACACAGGTTGCTTCTTATCAAATATTAATAATAAACTAAGTTAGATGTGTAGCTGAAATTAATCTATAGATTGTTATACCTAATAAGTCGTAACTTCATAACCAGATAATACTTTAAAAAATCTTGATTCGAAAAATGCAGGCAACAAGTTAGACAAAATATTTTGTGTGAAACATTGTGTGATTTACAATCAATTCATTTCTAAATTTATTAATCCCTCAAATAACTCCCTATATTCTTAGCATTTTTTTCTCCGTGCAGACAACAGGAAGCGAGGCACAATGTAATATGCATATCCTGGCTGGTTTCGTCCTGTCTGCCCGTGCCTGTGCCCTCAGCCAAAACACTTTTCGGGAGCGTGGAAGGAAATAATGCAGCAACTGTCGACTCCGCCGGCTGAAGGCGGCTGAAGGAGCGACTCCTCTGGTTGCCTTGTGGGCTGAGCTGGGTTTTCCTTCGTTTTTTTTTTCTGCGGAATATGCATAATTTTCGAGCATGTCATACGTGGTCTCTGTGTCCGTGTTTTTGGGGCGGAGAGTGCGAAGATATTTTTGTAATCACCGCCATTACCAAGTCGCGCAATCAGCGACATCGCTGAGCTTTAAACTAAATGATGATGGTGGATGGTGGAGACGGGGGAATCATTCCCTCCTCCTCTCTTTTTTTCAGCTTCAGCGGCAAACAATGTTTGCAGGGTATGCGGAAATTGTCAAAGGGCTCGAAAGGCTCTACTTCTGACACACTTTTTTTTTTGTTTTTATTTGATTATCATGCGAAATCACTTGGGTCTTTAACTTTATCCGAAGGATAAGGCATGCCTTGGTTCATTTGATGCCAGTGATAAATGTCGAACAGGGAGAGCATTTTGCCAGCACAGCAGAGCATCGTTTAGTCGAGAGGGGATGTATTTTTTTCATTCGTGAATTTACTTGACTTTATTTTTCAACTTTTTCACTGCAAAACTTTGTAAACATGGCGCAGTTTTTGCCGCCGCTGTCGTTTTGTGTTTGCACTCCTTGCTCCTGCTCCAAGATCCTTGCTCGCTGGCAACGCCATTTTGTTTGCCTGGCGACACAAAAATATTTGATTTCTTGCAAAAACAAGGCAGATGGTGCGCGTGCTGCTGCTGGGGAAACTGAAAACTGGGAACGGAGAACCGGAGAACTGAAAACTGGAAGCTGGGCCGGCTTTTCGGGTGGCTTTTCGAGCCCGGCAAGTGGGTTTTCGCCATGGGGGAAAGCACTGCAGCCAGCCGAGAGCCGAGAGCCATGTTCAACAAAAGTGTGCGCCTCGAACAACACTTCACTGCTGCAAAGGCACAAAAGTAAACTTCGAGGGGGCGGGGCGGCACAGCCCAAAGGATCTGGCCAAAAAGGGGGGAAGCGGGGGGAAAGGGGGAAGGGGGAATGGAGAACATGGCAAACGTGTTGTAAAACAAAATCAAGCAAAAGTAGGCAAATGCCAAAAGGAAAAAAGGACGCAGCCTCGAGCAGGGAGAACGTTTAAGTGCATGTGTAAGTAGCTGGCCATATTTGTATCTGCACAGAGGGAAAATGGAAAATATTTAAATATTACTTATACACAACCACCAAAAAATTGGTTAAGTAGTGGTTAAAAATTGGATCAGGTCTTAACTTATTTATGCCTAATTTACTCTTTCTGGTATTATCAAAAGTGTATGTTTACTAAATTAATTTAAAATTAGGTACTAATGGAACTTCGAAGATACAGTTATAAGAATACCTAAAATCATACAAATTCAATCATTAACTTATTATAAAAATACATATAGTTTTATCAGCAGTCAGTATACTCATTTATAGACTCTAAAACACTATACACATTTGATAGCATTTATAGAATTAATATAAGCGGAATATAATAATAATTCAATTCAAGTTAGATATGTTTAAACTTATATAATATTTTTTATCCGTTAATTCCAGTAAACGTAACTTTTTCACTATAAATCTTAAATGTATTTCAATTGAAAACGATGCTGTTAAAGCATCACAAACTCCAAAGGATATTCTATTTTTTTGCATAACTATAATATAAAGCTTAGGTTGCCAAGCGCTGCACTACAACCACTTACTAAACACTCAACCCCCAGTTTTTGTGATATTTTTTCTTTGTGCATCTGTGTGTCTGAGTGAGCCCTTCTAAGTGAGAATACAACATACCATAAATATTCAAGCGGGCCGCATGCTGCACTCGTCCTGCCCGATTTTCGGCGATGCAGGCGTACTCGCCACCATCCTCGACCATGACGTGGCTTATGTTAACATGACTAATTACATCGCCATGCACGGTGATGTATTGTCCGATCATAAATCTGCAATGGCAAAACAAAAAACAACAAAAATAAAACAGGGTTTTGGTTTTGGATGAGAGCACAAAAAACACATTAATATTGGGCTGGTTGCGATTTCAGCGGGTGCCACGCGGCGTATGCGCAATGTGCGGGTGTTCTACAATTGTTTTCTTGTTTTCATGTGTTTTTTTTTTTTGTTGTATTTTTTTTTGCGAGCTGGCGCTGCATATTTAAGCGAGCTCCGCACAGCCCACTGCACTTGCACACTCATCAGCTAGGCACACTTCAAAAATGCAGCCTGACCCAAATCCCTTTTGGCTGTAGGCTTCATTTTGTTTTTGTCGTATTTCTGCGCTAGTTTTTCGCATTTACTCGTATTTTTCGCATTTTTTTCTTTCGTATTTCTCTGCCATATTTAGTCGTAATGAAGGCTGTCAGTCGGAGCTGTCGGGGCTTAGCATAGTTTCCATATTGCTGTCAATGTCATGTGCCACGCCCACGAATATTTCCACACACACTTACACAGAGAAACAGCCACACGCACACAAACACAACTTCCACTTAATGGCTGAGCTCAAATAATGAAAGGAAAAAAGGATTTCAGGAGGCGCTCAAGTCGGCATTAAGTTCTGCGTTTGTTCCTTTTGTTTGCCTCGCCTCGCCTTATTGGCACAGACATTAATTACAGGCAACATTGTTACGCATACGCCATGTGGCACTCGAACAATCGGCTTCAGCGGCATCTTATATGACCGGGGGATTGCCATCTAAGCCAGAAAGCCAGCAAGCTAGCACCCGCCGGCTCATTAGTTTGTGGCCCGGCTCGGTGGCAACTTTTCAATTGGCATTACGGCCGCAGTTGGAAACCAGAGTTGGAGTTGGAGATGTAGATGGAGCCGGAGCCGGAGCCGGAACAATAATGGGCGAAGGCAAAGTAATTACAATTTTAATTAACTTTTGCAGCAACCGCATCCGGTGGCTCGAAAAGTGAGGGAAAAAAATGTGAGGGGAAAGTGAAGGGGAATCGTGGGGCTTATGAATGCATAAGCCCGGCCGGCAAACGCTGATTTCCCCAGAAAGAGTGGCCAAGTCAAGCCGAAAAATCTTTATGGAGTGTGCCCAGGCCTGTAAAAACAGCACAGCAACTGTAACTGTAGTTAAATGAAAATGAAGCTGAGGCAGCGGAAGGAGGAAGGACGAAGAGGGAGACACTCAGACTCGTGGACTGCAGCACTTGAGCGCGTTGAAACAATGGCGAGGACAAAATTGCAACAAAGTCGCACACATCCGCACTCGCATCCGCATCCGCATCCGCATACCCCACTTGTCCGCATCCGCATCCACATAACGCCGGCTTAAACGGCATTGCAGAAGTTTAACTGCGCGTGTGTGTAAGTGTGTTTCTGTGAGAGTGTGTGTGTGTTTGGCAGTGTGTGTGGAGCGTAAAACGCTTTGGTCGCAACAATATAAACCTAATAGCTTGGCGCGGCTTTTGTGTGCTGTTTTAGCTGATTGCAGAGTGAGTGCCCGGCTCAGTGGGTGGCTTAATTCCAACCAGCAAGCCAACCAGCCAGCCAGCCGAAAAAGGAAGCAGGAACAAGAAATTCAAGAGGTGCCACTTGCAGTTTGTGGCACAACTTAGAGGCTCAGGCGGAAAGTTTCGTGGCGCAAAGTTTACGGAAAAATATGAATTTCAATTTTCGCGAATCAAGTTTGCACTTGGAGCCCAATCAGGTTAGTTTGCAGGTTCAGATTATGAGCTTGGGTATCCGTAAATGGGTGGACTTTTATGAGTTATATTGAAAATTATTATAGTCAAATTATGTGTTATGGGATTAATTAAATACTTGGAGCAGCTTCGAAAAAAGGAAACAATTTTAAAACCTTTAAAATGATAAGGTACGTTGATTATAATTATATTCATTAAAAGTTTTGGATTTGGATTAACGCAACATACTTTTCTTAAGATAATTTGATTGTTTTTTTTTAGTTTGGAATCCCCAGTTTTTAAACCCTTTATGATCTTAACCTAATATCTTACAATTCATAAAGATCTCAATTGCTTAAAGCAAACTTTTAAACCAAAGAAAAATTAATCAAAAGTTTACCCATTTGTGGTGGAGATTTATTGTGAAATTTACAGGGGACTTCACCTGTTACGTGATTCAGTGAAAATACGACCCAAAAATCTACAGACAAACAGGGTCTACTCTAATTCACATGGCATTATCTTGCTTAAAAACGCTCCTTCGTGCAGCTTAAGCGTTTTCTCATTTAGGCCAAAATTACACACATTTCCATAACGCCTGCAGTTGTAGACAAACGCATCACGCACACACGCCTCCGTCGACGTCTTGGCAGCTCCACAGGAAAAGCGGAGGGGGAGGGAAACTGCTGAGGGGAAATGCCGGGGAAAACCAGAGGAGGAGGAGGAGGAGGAGGAAGGCGTCTCCTCGACGGCGTGGGCCTGAGTTTCTGGCACCGTTGCAGACAAACTTTTGAAAATGGCGTAAAATGAGCGTTTGAGTGTTGCGTTACCTCGTGCGCGCAATCATTTAATTTCCGCCCGAAGGCGTCAGCCTCCCCTCCCCCCAGGTTTTCCACCCATTTTCCCCTCCATTTTCCCCTCCCACTTTTCCAACAACTTGCCTGTTTGCCAGTCTGTCTGCCACTCCGACCGGTGTGAGTGTGTGTGTGTGTGATGGTGTGTCTGTGTATTAAATAAATACACTTACCAAGTTGATATACCTTTAAACCGAATAATGTAAACCACTTAAAACTCAGCAATAACAACGCAAACAGCACAGGAGAATTTGTGCAGCATTGCGAAGGATGTTGCCGGCTGGCAAATTAGGTTGCCAACGACGCCAGGATAATGCCTGCGGGTATTATGTGTCAAAATTGTGTTGCTCAGATAACTTTTAAATTAAGGCCAACGGCGTCTGCATGTCCGCAACAACTTTTCCGAAAGCAAATTTTCGCACCGACCGCATACAACACACAAATTTTTCGTAATCAATTTTGCCTTGTGGTCAAGCCATCTTCCATCTTCCTGCTCTTGCCCTCATCCTCCAGTGAAATGGATGGATGGATGGAATGGTCAAGACTGAAGGACCCAGAAAGGATGACCACTTGAGCGAAGCAAATTCATGACGATGCCCTCAAGTTGCAGCTTCAAGTGCTTTGCATGTATAAAATCCAGTCATATTTTTATGAACTTTTAAATGGCTTAAGACTAATGGAGGTTGAGGTCTTTTAGTTTGCATTGTATATAAGGTCTTTAAATAAAAGCTTACAAATATAAATGTGTGGGAACTACAAAAATACAATTTATTTTAGAATGTAGAGACTTTAGTCCAAAAAAACATTTTTAAGGGTTTTTGAAACATATGTTTGAGTTAAATTAACTTTTTAAGAAGAAGACGAAGCAAAATATTTTACCCTAAAATTTTTGTTTTTAAAGGAGGCATAAAATAATTTTTGGTGAGAATAAAAATATGTTCATAGATTTATTTAAATGAAATTTATACTGTTTTACCCTTTTCTTAAAGAAATTAAAAAAATTAGAAAATAAAAATAAATTAAAACATCATTGCATGTATTTTAACACAATATTTTTCAAATTCAGTACACAATTTTTTTTTTATTTTACTAAAGCTACAAAATAAAAGGATAGGGTATCCCATCAAGTTCATAAAATCTTATCTCCCACTCTCGACATATTGCATAAGTTTTAATTAAAATATTGCACAGCTGGGCGACGAAGGACAACAATCAGGACACGGCTGCCTTAGTTTCTATTTGCAGCATTTTATTCTGCGCTGGTCTGCATCACTGAGCATCACAGCAGCAAAAACCGAAAAGCGAGGGCAAATAAAAAGCTGCTGATTTCCAGGATGGTGATGGTATTTTTAATCAACAACAGAAGTCAACAGTGGGCGGGCGAAAACTTTGACTTGCAAATCATTACAGACGTAACTCAAACAATTAGTGGCAGCTGCCAACGAACTGCAAATGAACCAGGACTGCCCCAACCAACCCAAAAAAAATCAATAAAAAAGAAAAAGGATTCCCCGGCAGGTAAGAGAGTAAGATAAAATTCAAACGAATGCCGCTGACAATGTCGCATACCGAATTGCCAATCAATCGATTCGCTGTTGCATTTTATTTGCTAGCAGCAGTGGTGCCAGCAAACCGAGTGTTTGCGGAGTCTGGATTCAATTTGAAGCGATCTGCTCGATTTTATTCGGCCAATGCAAATGTCAATGTCATTAAAGAGCTGCCTGCCTGCCTGCCGATTCAATTTAGTTGGCAACGGGCCAGCTAAAAATGCAATTAAATGCGTAAGGCTACTGCCGGTTTGGCCGACCGACGACCGTTGCTTAATTAACAAATAGAAAGGCAAAGTCGAAACCTTGGGCCAGACTCCACACACAAATACAGAAGCAGATTCAGATACACGTACGGCTGCGGCTGCGGACTCAGATACAGATACATTTACAGTCGCAGAAAAACCAGGAGTGAATGAACGCTGGAGCAGACGAGGCCGCCCCCCAAACCACCCACCTTTGTAGGCGCGGCAGTCGGCAGCCACTTTCTATATATGTATATGTTTTTCTATATATTCGTGCGGCAATGTTTTTGAAAGGAAAGCGCAAAAAAAAAGAAAGCCAACGGGGGAAAAAAGGCAGAAGAAACACAAACTCACACACACACACATAATACACACACACATATACAAAACGAGTGCAATAAATGCAACCGCAGCCACAGTCGGGAGCCGCAGTTGAGATAAATTTTTGCAGGGCGCCCGCAGTGCCGCCTCTGCCATTGCCAAGCCCCCTCCCCCTTCCCCCTTTCTACCTCCCAACTCCCCTTTTCAGGCCCCCTATTTGCACCCCCCTTTCAGCCCCGCTTTCAACAAGTTCAATTACCTTCCGTTTGATGGCAGCGGAAATCCGTCCAGTGTCCATGAAATTTGCGGCGTAGGATTGCCGGCAGCGGAGCACTTGAGGCTCACAGCTGGTCCCGGTTGCAAAGTCTGCTCGATGAAGCTGTAGAGCAGCACGGGCGGCGCATCTGTGGAGCAGAAAGAGAGAGAGAGAGAGACAGAGAGAGCGGTGGCAGGAGGTCACATTAATATTTTAAACATAAGCTAGTCGCATTCACGGGGGGCATTATGCCCTCCGCAAAAATCAAAGAACTCCAAACGGGGGAAAAAGATTTACAAAAAAAAATATTTAAATGCTTACTAAACTTCTATACTTTCTGAAAATAAAAGTTTATGATATAAAGTCGATTGTCATAATTATTATGAAAATTTAAAAAAAAAATTCAATTTTTTAAATCAGTTGGAAAGAAAACTATACCTTTACAAAAGTGGAGGCCCTTAATAACTTAATTCAATTTTTAAATTAATTAATTTTATAAAGTTAATTATTCAAATTCATATTATGATAAATTTTTAATAATGTGGGCTAAAAATTAAAATAGTTACTTTAGAAGATGCCTTCAATAAATATTTTTAGGGTATCTTAACAGAATTATTTGCCAAATTTTCGCATGAATTGTAAAGTATTAAATAAATTTAAAAAAATCAAGCATTTAGCTTTATATCAATTTTAGTTTAATAATATTTTAAAAAAAAATAAATATTAGTATCTTATGGTTATTAATGAAATAAATTTATTAAAAATGAAATAAATTTTTGTTTTAGATATTATATAAATTAAATTTTAAAAGAGGCCTAAAGGTGTCTTTAAAATCCCTCTAGAACTTTAGTTTTTCCTCTACCGTTTTCACTATGTTTAAACTCACCTCCCAGTTGGAGCTCGGCGGTGGCCTGGAACGTATCGCCCTCGGGCCGCCGCACCACGCACTGGTACATTCCGCGGTTCTCGCGGCTCACCCGCGGCACCACCAGCGTGTCCTCGACGCGGCCCGAGGAGGGCAGCTGGCGCCCGTCCTTGTACCACAGGATGTTCTGCATGCCCACCGGGCTGCCGTTGCTGGTGACCAGGCAGCGGAACTCCGCGGTGCCGCCCATGTGAACACTGAGGACATTCGGTGAGATTTCCACTTGGATGGGCGTGGCCACTGTTAAACGGAGTTCGGCACTCGCCTCGCCGCCCACATTGCCGGCCGTGCACTTGTAGACGCCGGAATCCTCGCCGGTTACGGCCTCGATGGCCAGGATGGGGCCGAGCAGCCGGACACGAGGACCACTCAGCACGGGCAGAGGTCCAGCTCCATTGTGGGTGTACCAACTGCATGAAGGGGATGGAAAAGTCGAAGATTTATGTGGATCAGACTATTGTAAATCGACTCCATTAATCGCGTTTTTCAATTCGAAATTTTAAAAAGAGAAAACAGCAGGGAGCTGTGGTTATTGCAATCTATTCCATTGTTCAATGCAGTCTGGGAAATATTCGTTCCGCAGCAAAATTTAATTTTGAATTGAAAAATCAATAGAAATACTCTCGGTGCCACAACTACAAGTTTACTCATTTGTTCGCATTTGTAGGGGAAAAAAATTATTTCGCTAAACAATGATTTTTTATTGGACAAAAAAAGTACATGTAATAATATTATTTTTTTTAGTAAAAAGAGCAAGTAGAATTTTTTTTAATCTAAAAAAACCGGATAACTCAAAGTCCTGCTTGTAAAACTTCGAATCTCAAACCCGTTAAATTAAACCAACTTAAAAAAATTTTTAAATATTTTTAAACAACCTTCTGTAAGTTACAATATTAAAGAACGAAAAATCCGAATTTTTTCCCTGCTCACATTCATAATTAAAACCTCAGCTCTGTAATTCAAGCATGGCTGCCTTTTTCGGAATGACTTTAATTAATGGAGTTCAGCTTCTGGGCAGCTGTATCCCATTTATCACAGAGCAGCTGGTTTTTCCTCAGCAAATCTAGCATCCGATGGCTGTCACAGTTTGGCAGAGTAATGAAAGGGTATTTTCGATGGAACTATCAGTTAAGCGAGCGAAGTTCAAGGCCTGAAGGAGCGACTACCTTTGGCATTCTTTATCCTTTATCGCTCATCCCCGTCTGTCTGTGTTTGTGGGGGATGCCTTTGTTTAATGTTGCATTAATCCTTTGCCTCGCTCATTATCCCTCTTCTCGCAGGACCTCGTCCCGCTGTGCTGTATTAATTATGAAATGGCTACAAGTTTTTCCCCATGGCACGGCAATCTATCTATATGAGCACCCGACCATCCCGCAGCTTATAGATTCTTTTGTTTTCCGTCAGCAGTCTGACATTGTCGTCCTCGTCCTTCCTTTCCCCCTGTAAAAACCCATCAGATCTTGCATTACTTGTCTGCTTATCAAAGCGTCATTATGGCCACATACACGCTGTCAGTGGGTTCGATGTGGCAGCAGACTTTCCCTATCCCTACTACATATATTATATACACTCATCATTACCCGGGTCCTAGGCCATTGTTTTTCCAAAGCGTTGAAAGGGTGTACGTTACGCTGCATAACGCATACGACCCGTCGGCTGTCGAGAAAGTTAACTAACGCTTTTAGCTCACATTTCAATTAAGGCAACACGTTGCCAACTCTTTAGACACATTTTACAAAATAATGTGCACGTCAGCTCACCGACTTCACCCCCCTCACTCCTCATCTTCTCCTCTGTTTTTGCCTTTGCCTTTGACCCCTTGAGCGGTTGTTTATTTATTTGGCTGGCAAACTAAATGCCCTGGCCGCACATTTTATAGATGTATGCGTTCCAATTAACTCACACCACCAGCGTTGCATGACTGGCGCTGCACGGGGGGAAATTACTTAAAGTTTTTAATTTAAAAGAAGAGATTTAAATATAGAAGCTACATCCTTTATATAATACACAAAAGTCGGTATTTTGTATTTTCAATTAAAGAAAATAATTTCTTCTTGAACTAAATGTGATTCATGTTAAGCGAATATAAAAAAAATCTTCGGTTTTTATCTAGAACCCATTTGAGAAAAATAAAAAAGAAAATTACCCCATTTAATAAAAAAGACGTACTGAACTCTTCTTTACAATTCTTGAAAATTCTTATTATTTTAAGGAATGGAACGTTAAATAATCTGCACACTTATATTTTAATATTAATTTTGTTTTCTCTGATTAAAAAAATCGGGAAACAAGTATTTTTTATTGGGTCAAGGTATATAGCAATTCCCGAGAGAAGACCTGTCAAATCAATGTTTTCCTCAACCCAACATCCTTTAGTTTCCCCCAGTGCACTAATAACTAATAGCTCGGTGTGATAGTGTTTGTGCGGGCAGGACCTGTCAACGTCAAAAGTTTCGCCAGAAATGTGTGCTAAAGCTCTCAGCGACCGAATGAGTGACTGACTCGTGGAAAGGGGATAAAGGATAAAGGATGGGGGGATGGGGGATAGAGGATGGGGGAAGTCCCCTGGGTGGATGCCATCGATTTGCGGCAACTATACACACCTGTATTCGGGCGAAGGACATCCCTGGGCGACGCACAGGAGCACCGCGCCCTCGTCCTGCGACACCTGCACATGAGCCGTGTGCTCGACCACGCTCGGCGAAATGATGCCGCGATGCGCTGCGGCGAGAGATGATAGAGATGATGATGGAGATATATGGTATATGCGACATTGGTGCGGTCCCATTCGGTTCGCTTTGGGTTTGGTCCTTCGGTTTTCGGGTTTTCGGTTCTGGGTTTTGGGGTCTGGGTATACTCACAATTAATACGCAGTCGGGTGGGCGAACTGACGACCACCTGGCGGGTGAGGCGGTGCATGCTGCGGCAGCGGAACGACTGCGACTCGTCGCTCTCCTGCAGATTGTGGATGAGCAGCTCGCCGGTGGGCAGCAAGTGGAATTTTCCATCTGAGGAAGATGAAGAAGGAAAAAGGTGATAAATCCACTGCACAAGGAAGAGGAGTTGCCTCAAAACCACTTTAAAAACCTGACAGGGAATTTTTCATTCATAATTGGGAAGGAAGAGAAAAAGTTAGGAACCTAAACTTGACTTAATATACTTTACTATATCATGAATAAAAACTAATCCTGAATACATTGATCCGCTATTCAGATTTAAAATTCAATAAAGAACTTCCATCATTGATGATTTTAAACTTATTCAAACTAAGAAAAAATAAATAAAATAAATAAAAAGGCAATAACAGAAATTCAATGTGTTTCCTCTTTTAAATAAAAAAAAAATACTTTTGTTCCCTGATTTTTTTTATAAATACTATATTGTTTTCTGCGGATGTAAAGAGAAATTAACGAGCTTTTTATTAAAAATTGTTTAAGTCTGCAGAATTACAACATACTATATCAATAAAAAATATAAGAAATAAAGAAAATTAAAGTGAATAGAACGAATAAAAAACTGAAGAGCAGAGTTTCAAAAGGCAATTCCTGCTGACAGGATTTATCAAGATGGATGCCCCTATTCTGTCGCATGATTCTGATTTAGATCTTCCGCCAGACACTCTTGACCTTTCCGAATAGTTTACCCGCCACAAAAGCCGGCCAGAAATAACGAATTTGCGAAAGAGAAAAGAGGGAAAAGGAAAAGCGTCTTTGTAATATAGACAACCAGGAGTGGCACCGTCACTCTTTTGGGGGAGTGGGTTAAGGCAAGCCAAAGGCTCGTCTCAAATTGCTAAAGGACAATGTTAATTATGCACCAAAGGACCAAGAGGGCCGGAGAGCAGGTGGTGGGTATGAAAATGGCAGTTAAGCAGGCAAACATGTGAGGCAAATACTGCAAACAAACAATGCACTTTGTTGGCTTTTCACAGGGACAAGGATGCAGACTGAGCCCCAAGTTGAGTTGAGAACTGAGCTGCGCGTCGTTTCCTTTCGGTTTTCGGGGGCAGAAGGACGATGACAGAGCCGCCGGCGGGCAAACTTACCGCCTTGCAACGAGGGATAGATGTAGATAGCGGGTTCATGAACCCACGAGACCACTCGCACCAATTCCTTGACGAACGTGGGCACCACGCAGCGCAGAATGGCGGTGCAGCCCCTGGCCGCCGAGAGCACCTCCACGTCTACCTTGTAGGCCTGGGCCACCACTGAATAAATATATATAATATACATTTAATTGTGCTAATATTTGAGGTTCTTTTTTAGCTACTCACCCGCCCTCACTTGAACGTCCCGCGAGACAATGCGACCCACGGAATTGCTGGCGATGCACCGATAGATCGTGTTGTGCACATCCTGATGATAGGCCGCCGCAGCGAAGGGCATCAGGACGAGGGTTCCGTTTCGGAGGACCCTTCGCACCCCGTGGATCTCGGTCACCGCCGAACCGTCCGCGTGCACCCAATCCACCGTGGGCTGCGGACTTCCGGAGGCCGAGCAGTCCAGCCAACCGCCCGAGGAATTGGAGAACTCCACCCGACCAGGCGGTTCCATCACAAATCCCGGTCCGCGGAGGTGCGCCTCGAACGGTTCACTGCAGGTGGTGTCTGGAATCGATAAAAATATAATTAGAAATCAATATTATTCGTTGTCTATAAATTAACTTTTGGAAAATTAATAAACTAGATTTTTCTTGACTATAAAAAGTATGCATAAAAAAAAAGGTATGAAATATACAAAAGAATATGGTTTTATTAAGAATTTTTTAATGATTGATAATATCCAACTATAAACGAACAAAAAACAGCAAATTTTAATTTTGTTAAAAACATCTTTTGGTTCTTATAAAAATACAACATATATCAATTTTTGTTTTTATTTGATATTTTCTTTTTATTATATTGATGATGTTTTAGTTTTACGTTTACAAATGTTTTCCTCTCTTTTTCCGTTTACGAAGCACTTTTTACTAAAAATTTAATTCCAAGCTTATGCATTTATAATTGTATTTTTGAGCTTATAGAAACTTATTCTATTTTAAACTTAATATTCATTTATCACTTGTGCTACAGTTTGGTTATTGGTGAACTAAAAAATCATATTTTGATTTTGAAAAAAATTTTAAATGCAAAATATTAGGGAAAAAATAAAGTAGTTGCGGAAATGGTATCCTAAATAAAAAAAGAGCTATTCACGAGCATTGAAATCAATGAAAAAATCTCCTCCAAACAAAAACGATTAGAGAAAAAAATGGAGCAATTGCTGCTTTAGAATTTCTTTCAAATATTATGCATTTATGATCATAAAACCTTTTACTGGCCCATACATCATTTACAGGCCGCATAAAAATGCAGAAAAAAGCTCAGCAACCGTATATTAAAATTGGGAGCTGCCATAAACAAAAGCAATAATCCCAGAGAGATATCAAAAATTCATAAAGGGCCGCTGGCCTTCTTGGGTGCGCAAATCCCTTAAGACCTTTTTGCACTTTAATAAGCATTTACATTTTTTATAAAAAAAAACCCAAACCATTGTCGCCTTCGAAACCCGTTTGCGTTTCATCAGAGAAGTCCTTTCGCGAGCAAACAGATTTAGCCTTATCCCAAATTAGAATAACAATTTCGTCTTTAGTCGGGGGGTCTTGTTCCCTGTGGCCCCCAGACCCAAATACATATATGCAGAGTGGGCGGGGGTAAATATATATATGTATATATCTATATATACAATATATATGTATATAGTATTTCTTCAAATTGACATTTCGCTTCATATTCCACATGAATGCGCCTCGGCTGTCTGTCTGTCTGTCTGCCACCGAAGCGGGCATCTTTCCCTGCGGCGCTGTGCAAATCCTTGCAACTCGTTCTCGTTCAATCTCCAGGATTCGTCCTGGCCAGGATTCTCCCGGACCCTCCCTCCCGATTTCCCCGCCCCCACGAGTCATTGTGTCTGCAATTAGAGTTGTTTTTTGTTGGTTTTGTTGTTTTTTTCTCCCTTTTCCCTTTTTTTTTTGCTTTCCCTATTTTGCCTTTCTGTGTTTTGTTCTTTTTGCTTTTGTACACTTTTTGTTGTTCCTGGCCAGGCGCTTTTTGTTTTATGCTCGACAGCATGGATTTTTATGTAACTGCTTTCTGGTTTCGTCTCCGTCTGTCTCATCGCCTTTTTCACCGAGATGGTTCCATTTCGCTTTTCCCCGCTGATTTCATGGCTCTCCATTGCTCCTCTAACGACTCGAATGCCACCGAGAGAAATGCCCAATAATTGGTATCAAATTTCGGTATAAGTTTTTGATTTTATCACAACGTAGAGTTTGGAAAACTACGACATTTAGCAGTGATAAATAAACTAATTACCAACACAAATATATATTTAAAATTTATACCCGTTTTAACCTCCGAAAAATTCTTAATCAATTTTTTGAATAATTTTTTTGTTTCGGTATCCAATTATAGATTCATAGCATTCGTAGCACAAATGATCGTACATTTAATACCGAACTTTACCGCATTTTAAGGAAATATTTCGCAAAGCGTACAATTTTTAATTAATTAATGCATAAAATCATTAAGGAATCTATACCCAATTTATTTTCCTGTGTGTAATCATAGCTCCTGGTCCAGGACGTGGATAAAGACGAGGCCTCTGGCAGGCCATAAAATTATTGCAAGTATGTCTTGAGTATGCTTGGCACTCGTTTCTCATTTTTTTCAGCTTTTCGGTAGAAAGGGTATGTTTTACGAGCCTTGTGCCTTAGAGCAGGATCCCATGTGAGTGTGTACTATATGTATGTATGTATGTGTATGCGGTTGGGTCCATGTGAGTAAGTATGTGTATATTGTACATCCACTTGTAGGGGTTTTATTCTTTCCTGCGAAAACAAAAAGTCCACCCTCTCCGTTTTCCTGTGCGTGTGTTCTTCCTGAACGTCCTGCATGTATGCATGTGTGGGTGAGCTTTGTTCCTACTCGAAATCTTTTTTTTGTTTCCTGCTCGACTTTCTATGCGGCCTATTCGAATAATCCCAAAGACAAATGCAAAAATCAAACTCTTTTTGATAGTTGAATTTTTCGAGAAAATTTTAAACACATATGAAAACCACAAAATATTTTAATCAGATATAATTGAGAATATTAACTATATAACCAATTCGAGAATAAACTTATTATATGCTCAAATAAAATTTCATTTAGTTTTATATACTTCTGACAAATTATCCATTTATCTATAATTGTTCCAAACTTTTATTTTTATTTAAGCATTTTGTGGATTAATGGCTTCCCTAAACAAATGCAAAACGTTTCATTGATCGAAAACTCAATAATCAATTATACTTGCAAACGAAATGCCAATGTGGTAATTTGGCAATGCTTTTATCTGTGTATTTACATAGTAGAAAGCAATTCCATCACCTTCATGTCGATACAATTGAGTGTTCCCCAATCAGTTCAGACAGCATTCTTTGGCCAATGCAAAAGCGCATTTGGTCTGTCTCCATTTGCCACAAATTTCTTTTCCAAATTGTTTTCCCAGCTCGGTTTTGCTGTGATACCTGCAGCAGCAGCCAGCAGCAGCAGTCATGGAACTCTGGCTCTGCGTATCCATGTGCAACTGCCCTCCGGCCCCTGCCCCGCCCCCCTTTTCCCTTGTACCGCCCGCCCCCCTCATCCCGCTGCTCTTTGGCTAGCATTTCCGCTCGTTTTGTGTCGTACATTTCACTCCTTTCACTCCGAATGTGTTTCCCATCCACTTGTGCGAGTCTTGAGGGGTTACTTTGCCAAGCTTCTCCAGACATTATTTTCTGTGTGTGTGTATGTTCTTTATTCCTTTTTTTTTTGTGCCCTGCTCTTCGAATTTTTTTCCTCTGTTTGGATTATGCCCTTTTGGCACTTTTCGAAATTATTTCGTTGCCTCCAGGCGAGGCAAGCGGGTGTGATGCATGTTCTGTGGCAGCAGTGTGTCTGCATTCGCCCGCCCGGCAATGCAGTGGTAATATTTCTAATGGCCCACGATCCAGGAACAAGCCAAGTCACACACATTAAAGCCACAAAAAAAAAATATGTCTACGTATATATATTTGATAGACTTTAAGACCACAGAAATTCCCAGGGCCTCTGCCACCGGAAATGGAGGACGAAACTTGTAAGCAATCAGCTCGAAAAATACAGGAAATTCAATTTTTATGCGGAAGAACAAGCGGCAGGAAGGCGTGACCCAAACACCCAAAGATATCGACTCAATATTGCTTGGCCGAAAAGAAAGAAAATAAAAGGAAAAACTTGAAAGAAGTTAAAACGTTTACAGACCAACGCGCAGCCCAACAACAACAGCCACGAAACGAATAATAATTGTAAATAACTTGATTTTGTTGCTGTCTTGGTCCTGGCCAAAGTTCTAGTAAGATGTGCTCCAGTTGGCTCAAAGTGCACACAGGATTCAGCTGGAGTGGGTCCAATAAGACGTTCGAAATCTTTCTTCTTGGGTGAATTGTTTTGCAAAATAGAGCAAGAAGGAAAACGGAATACATTGAGAGAACGTGGAAAATTTTTCGAAAATCTGAACCACTTTATTTTTTTAAAAGCAAAGTTTTTGTTTATTTATTGATAACTTAATTTTAAAATATAAGTCATGATTTTAGTAAATATTACAACTGTTACAAAATTTTTTAAGTTACTGATCAAACAATTTTATTGCAAATTTATTGAAATTATATTTTTAATTATGTTCATTCTTCTTATAAACTTTTTGCTTGATGACGAACAAGCCACAACTTTGCTAAAATTAAATTCAAAGTTGCAAAATTATTTGGTAGCCGGTTTTTACTTTTTTAAAAGACACTATCTAATACAAAAAAAACTTTAAATTAGTTTTTTAAATATATAAAAATGTTTAAAAACTCTTTAAAAAGTTAAAAGTAAGGCAAGAAAGGTTTCATCATAAAAAAAATATTTTGATTAATTTTTCAGTGCTATTTTCTAATGAGCAGTGGTCAACAAACTTAAATTAGGTATATTATGTCATTAATTATGCCAGCTACAGAACCTCAGGTTTTCCATCAATTTAGCCATATGAAGTTGGATTGCCATCTGGTGAACATTTAATTTAAACTTTATCCCTTACACTTCATTAATCCTACAACAAATTAAAGCGTTTGTCATAAACGGTTTAAAACATAATCAATCATAGTGAGCTGGAAACTTTTGCTCTGGCCATAATTTTTCATAATTTCCCCGTCACAATCTCCTCCGAACCTTTTTTCCAACTCGCCTCTAATCGGATTTGTGGCGTTCTTGTTGTTGTTCTTTTCGGTGCTGCTGATTTTATATAACGTATTATATTTTATGTTTATCTGCATGGAAATGGAATAACAACACCATCTCTCGCAACCCCAGAGCAAAAAGTGTGTGCGCTTATACATTGAGCAACAATTTCATTTGCATATTTTTCATTTGCTCCGAGTTTGGCCGAGGGTGCGAATATATATGTTTGTGGGTGAGTAGGGAACATGAAATATCTGTGCGGCATTTTGATAATTTTTTTTTTCCTTTTTTTTTCTGGCTAGCGAATAGACATGTAAGCCAGTTCCCATCGAATGCCAGAGCTAGGCAATGAAAATTGGAAAATATCAAATTTCCAAAAGAGGTTTTCCCCCGCCCAAATAGCATCACGAATATGAAAAGGGCGGTGTGGGTCGATCAAGTGCTCTGCTCCTGACACATTTCATTAGGCCGTCCTGCACACACTTTTATATATGCACAGAAAAAAAATGTTTTAAAAAAATCTTGATTTGATTTCCAGGCTTAAAATTAAATTTGAGGACCATTTAATTTGGCATTACGTTAATATAATGATTGTAACGATTTTAATAATGTTCGATGTTAACATTTTTATCTTCAAAATAAAATGGAATTCATTTGTAAAATGATTATTTAGCCTGATTTTTATGGTAATTTTTCTAAGATGTAAATTTTGCACTTTTTTGTATTGTAAATTATAAAAATAAAGCCAACAATTGTATTCTGGTTTTTTCAATTATTATATTAATATTTCTTAAAATTTGTTAAGAAGGTAAACAAAATATCTGGCAACACTTTCATTTCTTTCGAAGCACGTAAAAAAAAGAAATATTACAAATTATTTAGGGAATATCATTCAAAAACAGTTTTTTAGAATGTTCCTTCTTTTCTAAGATTTTCTCCCTGTGTATACACATTTAACGAAGAGATGGGATAGTCGTTTGTGTGGCATAAATTGACGCCTGGTTTTTATCATAAGGCAATTTCATATTATGTAGGGGCATTTGGGCTTTAGTTTTGCTGGCAATTTTATGGTCTATGGTCTTGGCTGCTCCATAAAGCGACCAAGTCATTTGCACTTAGTTCTGGGCGAAAGACACTCGAATATATCATAAATTATGGCACCTCCTCGCCCGTATGAATCTCCATAAATTCAGGTCTCAATGCGGCACTGAAGATTCCGCTTTGAATGATAATAAAGTGAGTAATTGGACCGACTGGAGATAATTCCTCTGCCGCTTTTTTTCTTCTTTTTTTGCGCTCCTAAGCCGGCATGAATATCCCACAAAAGCCCAAAATCCTTTTGTTTTACTCGCAAGACTTAATAATAAGTTCCGTTTCGGAGGCGTAAACCGAGATCGAAAAAAAGAGGGAAAGGAAAACACGCCGACAGCTGTTGGGACTTATGGCTGGGAAAATCACACGCACAGCCGGTGGAAAAACAGAAAAGCACTAAGCATACTTTGCGGCGCGTGCCGCACGACTTAGGAAAACCCAAGAAGATGCGCCTAAAATGCCGGCAGCCTCGGCTTAAGAGTTTTCCCCGAAGCGAAGTTGAAGTTGAAGGTTGAATGGCTGAAGGTTGAGGGAACCTACCGAGATGGAGCAGCAGGAAAATCACAAAGAGGCGGCTACTAATCCACATGTTTTCCGGCTTCTGTTTTGATTCTGGCTTGAATTTGAATTTGAATTTTTGGATTTGATTGTGTTGTTTTGCTGGGGTTTTGTCAGCTGAGCTTTTCTTTCTTTCAGGATTTTCCGTGGGCAGTGACTTGTACAATTTTGATTTTGGCTTTCACTCTTGAGCGGTTTTACATTTCTTCAGACACTTGACACTTTTCTCATCTTTATCTCTCTTTTTTTTGGCACATTTGTATCTTTTGTCGACCTTTTTTGATTCACTTTGGTGATTTGGTGATTAGATGATTTGGTGTTTTGTTATGTTTTGGGGGACTGCATGGCCCGGCACACACACTCTCCTACACGAAATGTTGCACTCCCGCCAGGACAACCGACTGCCAGCAAGGACTCGAATTGACTGCGCCGGTAGCCGAACTTTGTTGGCCAAGTTAGGAGCTCTTACTCCTTAAACCGTAGGCGCTCTCTCTTCCGGACTCTTCGGACTCTCTTCGGTGGAAAACTCACCACACGGCACTCACTTTCGCACTCAGTCCCGATGCATTTTTTCTAACCAACCATTTCCGTCGTCCGCCAGAGCCGTGCGTATCCTTCGAGCCTCGAACAGCAACTGCCGGATGCGGCAACCACCAGCTCTTTGGTGGCTCCTCTCCAAGTATATTCCCTTTTCAGTGGTGCAGTTGGCAGCCCCGCAATGTGGTGCTCACCGCGCATGCGCACCACCGTTTGTTGTCTGTGGTTAGGCACGATAATTTTTGCGAGCGCCTTCGAACAGCTGTGTTTACACTGGACCAGTTGGGTGGGAAATTGGCATAAAAATGGGTGGCAGTGGGTGGTTGGTTAGCTAGTTGGGTGGTTGGGTGGTTGTGCAGCCTCATGCGTGAGTGCCTAGCTCAATGTTTCAATTATTCGACCAGCTCCGTCTTCGTTGGCATAGATTAGGCAACATGAACTCCGGAACGTTGATGACTTTTTCATCTTTATCTCGGAATGGGTTAACAATCTCGTTTACTTTCAATTAATGGGCATCTCATAAATTTTGCTTTCAATTAATTACGCAATTTGGTAACTGGCAGCCGAGCTAATGGATTCAATATTTGCTTGCATAATTTTACTTGGCATTATGCAAAGTAATTTCACACTTAAGTCCCTTCCTGCCACCGCATAAATGTTGTCTACTTTTTGGCCATTTCTGCTAATGAGCACCAGGGGAAATTATGGCCAACAAGGCCGATTGTTTACTTTTGCAAGTAAAACAAAAAAAGCCACCACAACATCGCATTCAGCCAGCTGCCAAGATTCATAATATTTTGTCTAAAAACGTTCGTTTTCGAAGAGTCAACACTTGGAGAAAATCTGTAAGGTAAATCCATTTATAGTTATAAAAAGAATTATTTACTAAGTTCCAACTTTGTGTTCCTGGCAGCAAAAAGTTATTCATACTATTAACTCTAAAAATAAATATATTTTTTTTATTAAAATTCATAATAAAAACCTTTTTTTGTTTTATTAAATGACAATTACTATAGCTCTTGTTTTTGTTAGAATTTTTATGAAAGTTTGAATAACTCTTCTCTAAATTTACAAAAATATTTCCATGCTGATATAGCTTTTGTAAAACACAAATTTAAACTACAACTAACTTACGGGCAAACCCCACAATTATTTTAATTAGATGTGTTAGTTTTTAGAAAATACTGCAATGCTTATTACCAAATTGTATCCAAATCCCAGTGCACGGATTTTTTGTGGACATTCAGCGCTGGCCAATTTCTTGTTTTTGGGACGCGTGAATGCGTAAAAAGCCGCGAAGAGGATGGGCGTATGGTCTGGTTTTGGCCCACATTAGGCGTGCCAAGGACAGTTGCCGCTGCAGCCGCAGCCACAACAAAGGCAACAACAATAAAACATAAGCCAAAACGTGTTTGCCTGCCAAATTTATTTCGTACCCGGTAGCATTTCCCACAGCAACAACCAATGGAACACCAAACACCCAACACGAACCGGCAAACAACAAGCAACAGTAACCATATTCATGAGTCCTCCTCTATCTCCAGTATTTGAGTTTGTCTGTGTGTGTGACTTGCATTTGTGAGCGTGACGGTCTCCGTGGTGGTTAGGTAATGGTATTGGTATTGGTGTTGGTGTTGGTGATGGTGATGGTGTCGCTGCTAATGACAACGGGACCGCGTTGCGCATCAACGAACGACACCGAAAAGTCATTGACTCATTGAGTTTTGTCCCGGTGAGCTTTCATGCAAGTTTGTATGTTACCAAAAGTTTCGGGGGCACCTTTTCAATACCCTTTTTGTAAAGAAAAACGATAATATTATATTTTTAAGTTTTTTAAAAAATATTAAAAATAATTCTAAAACATTTAGTAAACAATCAATTTATGCGATCTTAAACAGTTGATGAAATAATGCAAGTTTTTTGGGCAAAAGACATAAATATCGTTTCAAAATTATTTTGTAAATTTATTATTACTAAGAAAATATGAGACTTATGTGGATTCTTACAAATTTCAATAATAATTTTATATTACAAGCTATGAAAGGTTTAAATATATGAAATACTTGGTGAAGTCTATTATATAACAACTTTTTAAGTCAGAAAAAAACTTGTATCTTAGTGAAAACAAAATATTGTTTTTATCATATGAAAAATTATGTTTTTGGTTTTTTCAGAATTAAATTACTTATCTTTCATTATACTTTATATGTTGAAAATGCAATAATTAAATAGGGTATTCAAATATTCGATCACCGGCTCATTTTATTTTCGCCTCTTTTGGCCGCCACACTCTTTGGCTCAAGCGGAGTTAGCTTGTTTGTTTGTTGGTTGCCTGGTTGGCTGGCTGGCTGACAAACTGGCGGACGGACACACTGTCAAACTGACGCACCGACAACCTGCCAACCTGGCAAACTGGCAAACTGGCAAACTGACTGACTGCCAATGCGTGTCTGCACACGTTGGCAGCGTTAACAGGAGTAAATGCAGTCAACGGGCAGCAAAAACAACTCCTGCGGCGACCAGAGAAGCGTCAACCGTTATGGCCACTGTTTTTACTCTGGGCCACTCTCTTGCCCCACTCTGTCATCATTAGACTTGGCCAGGTGGTGCTGCTCTCGATTGGTGAGTTGATGGGTTCGTTGGGTTCGGTGGGTTGATAGGCACAGCACCAGCTGCCTTGCCACTTTTGACCACTCTCCTTCCATGCAACGTGCCAGAAATGTGGCATCTCCCCAGCGGAGCCCTAAATTTTCGGTTGGCAAAGTTACTTTCGAGTCGGCTCCTTTGAAATTCTATTCTATTCAGTTCAGTTGGTCAGTCGTTTCGTTTCTTGGCTCACAATGCGGGCCAGCATTGTTCGGATGCACTCAATGGTCGCTTCATATCCGATGCTGGCCACTGGTCACCGTTGCCCTGTCAACCCAATTCTATAAATCTACATGGAAATTATGCTGCCTGGTAAGTATTAAAAACAATAACACGGAAGAGCTGCACAGAAAATATATATTTTGCTTAGTAAAAGTTGAAGAAAATTTAATTTTAATCTATAGAAAGTTCTATGGAGAATTGATTTAGCAATTAAACCAATAGCTTTTAAATTTTTTGCTTTATCATATTCAACAACTTTTTACTAGAAAAGGGAAGTAAGGTACAATGTTATTTAGGGTAAGGTGCCTAGATTTCTCTAGAACCGTCTTGTTCATAAATTACTTCTCATGACTAGCTTACAAATTTCGGAAGCTATAAAATATAAAATCTCTAGAAATGTTGAAAGGTATAGTATCTAAATATATGATTTAATGTATTCCAAATCAAAAAGAGATTACAATCTACTCTTACAGAAGCCTTAAATAAAACCTTTGAAAGGATTAAAACCATCCAAAGATTTTTCTGGAACCTTTGCATTTTTTTCATCACCAACATCCTTCTTCTCTTTTCTAGACTTCTCTATACTTTTCCGACTGACTTACTTCTAGCAGTGCATATATGCAAAACTATAGATTTGAACCTGGCTATTCCTGCTTGGACTATGGGCTATTAACTCGGCCGGCTGGCCATGTCCTCCGACAATTTCTAACAATGCGTTGGCAGCTGGGCAAAAAGGCGGACTTATCTGCAGTGCGCGGTGTTGTTGCTTTTGTTTTTGTTGTTTTTGTTGCTTTTGTTGTTTTTGTTGCTTTTGTTGTTGCTGGTGGTGGTGGTGGTGCCGATGTTGCAGTTGTTTAACGTGGCATTTATGCGCCTGTTTGCTCAACGTTTTGTATGTAGGTCAACATTTGCACGCTCTATGACTGACGTCAACATGGACCGGGAATGTCCTGCAAAGGCCCACGCCCCTTTCCCGCCTCCCCCTTCCCCTCCTCCTCCTCCTTTCCCTCTCCCTTCTCCTCCCTCACCACCTTTCCCTTTCCCTTCTCCCTGCCTCTCCCCACTTATTTTTCCATTCCCCCTTCTGCTTGTCCGTTTCCGTTTCCCGTGTTTATGTTGCTGCCACACCTCCCACACACACACACACATCCCCCTTTTCCCGTTGATTACTGTTGTTGCTGCTGCTGCTGCTGCTGTTGTTATGACAAACACCCACGATGGCTATGTAAAAGGAGGCAGCAGCAGCTGACCAGGCCCAAACCTGCCGCACCAGCAAATGAATTGTGCGTTATATAGAGCCCATATATACATACACACATACATACATACATACATACATACGTAGAATGCATGAATATGTATGCAACTGAGGCATCACTATTGATTTTCATTTTTGCGCGCTTTACAACACGCTTTGTTGCATTTTATTTGCCCTGTCATTGACAGCAGCCGCCACATGGTGAGTGCTTTTCCCCCGCTTTTCCCACCGCTCTTTCCCACCGCTTTTCCCACCGCTTTCCCCCCGCTCTTCCATCGGATTTTTCCTGCTTTTCCGCGCCCACACCCAATCTTGTAGCATACTTTTTTGGGCGTTGTCCACTGCATTTTTAATTGGTATACAGCTGGCCGTGCGCGAACTCATGTGAGTTGAAATGCGACGACGACGGCGACGATGACGATGCTTCTCGGCTGCACTTGAAAAACGCAATCGTCAACGCATTTTACATGTTTTTCAATTTCAGCTGCTGCCTTTCTTTCTGTTTGTTTTTTTTTTCGTTTCGTGTTTTATTTTTATTTTTGCCGCAATTCCTTTGACAACCTGGCAAACGTCATTCACCATAATTGCAGCCTTGAGGCCTGCAGCAGGCATATTTTTTTTTTTTTTTTTTTTTTACAACCCCTTCCCTTTTTTTTTTCTGCTCACCGTTGATTGTTTATTGATTTTTGCCTGGCACTTGCATTTAGCATTTTTTAATGACTTTTTTTTTGCCACAACCATGTTGTTACTTCATTAGATGAGAGATGTTTGCGGAAAATGTAGCATTATTTTTTGAGAAATTTCTTCAAGTGGTTGGAAGTACTTGAAGAAAAAGCAAAGGGGAGTTGTGAACGGGATAAGGAGTGATTTCAATCAACTGATGATAGAAGGGGGAATCGCTGCTGGCGGCACAAAGGATATCACATATCAGCATACATCATTACAATATTTACCCATACTTAACCCATCGCTCCGAAAAGAGAGACAAAGGCTGGCAGTTGGGAAGTCGAAGTCGGGAAGCGCATTTGCATGTAACACGTGAGCTTACAAAAGCCAAGTGACATTGTTTGGGCCACGAAGGGTCGTGGCACATAAATTAAAGTGAGAGAGTAAGTGTAAGTGTGTGTGTGTGCCAAACATCAACCCTCTCCTGCCACACACACACACTTGCAGGTATGTATACATATATAGAGTGTCACCCCAGGACTCCTCAATTGCACCCCAGCCGTGTTGACAGCCAGCAAATGGGTTGAGCCAAGAGATTGATATGACAAGCTCCGAACGGTGACGACGGCAATGGGTTTCTGAATGACAATGATGATGGAGCCCCCCGATCACGCCCCAGCGCACAAACAAATTATGCAAAATGCATTTGCAGCCCAAGTCGAAGTCGAAGGCATTGTGTGTGCCAAACGAAGCACGTTAAATAATTAAAAGTTGTCGCAACAGTCATTCGATAGCTCAGCTTGTTGCCACTCTGACAGCAGCCGATGAAGCCGAAACATTAAACACCCAAAATGTTTGACTTTGTGTGTGCGAATTAAACCGAACTCCAATCAAACACTATATAGATAGATAGAGATTTCACAAAGTGAATAATTAACAAAATAGAAGAAGTCGAAAATAGCAGATATAAAATATTATTTAATAATTTGTAGTCTGTGAAAATCATTTGGTTTCATTTTAATGATCGACTAGTAAGTCCTTTTTATATTATTCTATTCAAAGTTTAATACTACACATTTTTTAGTGACTTCTTATAACTAATCACTACTTAAATTAACTTAATAAATCAACTGAAACTTTAAACAAACCCAAACCAATCAACAAACAACCCTTTCAAAGAGTAAACTAAACAGATTGAAAGAAAATCTATTACCAGCTATAAAAAATAGATTGTTTTAAGATCGTTTTTGTCTCTATCAAACGGAAATTGCAATGGCAAACAATTTGCCAAGTAGTTGTTGAGCATTTCGAACTGAAACTCTTGCCCGAATGTGGCAAAGTTTTCAAAAGTTTCCCTCTGATTTCAGAATTCCTATTGGCGGAGCGGAAATTGCGATGAAGAAGGCCAAAATAACATACACAAATGCACACTTAAAGACGAAATAACCGTTACTTAGTTTCCGTTTTAGCCAGAGACAATTGAGAAGTCTATTAAATAAAAGTTTATTTTCGAGTGATTCGGTCATAAAACAGAACACTTTCAAATCGTCAAAGTTTTGCGAAAGCAAGCAAAATTATTGCAAAGTTAAGTTTAAATTGGATGGAAAGTTTATGAAACACGGCAATTTGGATGACTAAAAATAGTTTGGTTCAAAAATAAATTCAAAGAAAAGTTTGTTTTGGATAAAATCAATTTATGGGTTTGGTTTTTCTCATTAAGAAAGAAAGACTTTGCTTCTCATTTAAAAACATAATATCAACAAATTAACTTGTTTATCTCTTAAAGTACTTATGCAATTTTAAATAGGGCTCCAAATTCAGCTGCCCTTTTCGATCAGCACAAAAGTAGCTTACCGCGCACTTTTCCATTTCAAGTTAATACACAATAAACATCGTGAAAGCGCAGACAGTTTCCAGCGTTTTTTGTCCTATCACGTTGTAATGTGGCGCAAAAAAATGTAATAATCACGCACTAAGAGCCATTTTCAATTACCGTCCAAAAGGAATCAGGACGAAAGACGGCGCCCCGAAAGGAAGCTCCTGCCACCAGCTAACCACATAAAAAACTAATCAACTTATTTATGAACATTTATTATGAACAATGGAAACGTGCTGAATTGCGCATTCCGCAGCCGACGAAAGTAAATAAACGCAAGAGAAAAGACTTTTTCTTCGGGAAAAGTTTTGTGCCGGCGAGAAGAAGAAAAAGTGGCAACTGAAAATGAAACTGAGACTGGAAAATGTCCCGGCTGTTTATAATTTCTTTGCTGAAATTACATTCTGTGCTGGGGACTGTCATATTTGCTCGGCGTTCCCCGTCTGGTACGCACATAAAGTGGCCAAAAATTGCCCTGGGCAGATACTTTGGTCCTCCTCTTGGAACATGGCACACACATATGTGTGTGGAAAAGCACGGACCAGGGACCAACAAAAAAAAGAAAAACCAAAAGACCAGGATAATGGGCCCATCGTGTTGCCCTTTTCGGTTCAAGGGTTCGTGGCGGCGTGGAGCAACCTCTTGACCATAATTTACGCCACTTAAATTACGGACCCATTGGCCAGCACTACTGCCATACAGAACTCCAGGACTACAGGACTACAGGACTCCAGGAAAAAGGAACATGTGCTGGCCATAAACATTCGAGGGTCTGCGACTCGGACATTCGAACATTGACGACGACATTTTTATGGCTGCCGCAAAAGCCTTTTATGCAGCCTCGAGCCTCGAATTTGATGATTTTATTAAAAGAAGTTTCCGATATATATTTTTGGGATCGTAACATCGAGTCGACTTTGAAGGACGAACGGAATGCCGTTGGCTTTCGGCACGTTAATTAGCCATAATTACCAGCAGAGCTTTTGGCTTTTCTTGGCTGGCTTTTGCGCCCTGTCACGCTTCTGATTTATGACCGCCATTTGCCTTTGAGCGGCTTAAAGCCACACAACTTTAACGCTATCAGAATTGCTTTTGCACACCCACCCACACAAACACACACACTATGGCAAGTACACGCACACTAATGCCGACAGTGACAGCTCATGCGTGTGCTAAATGATTTGGAATTGATTAGAAGAGCGGCAAGAAGCAAGAAAAATGAGCCAGGGCAAAAAAAAAAAGGAAGATAAAGCCACTGGTAGCAGCAGGTAGTAGGGGCAAATAAAAATAAATAAAATATCAAAGCAAGTTCCCTATGAAATTTTTATACCCTTCTGTCGTCCGGACGAACGTTATTGAAAAAACAGCGAAAGGGTCGCCAACGAAGGGTCGGGATATATAGTATATATCCTCCCCCGACTGACTGTTCGTTCGGAGATAATAACCTTCCGCCGCAGATAAACAGCAGCCGCCACTCTCGAATGTTGCCACATGCCAAATAAACTTCAAAACTGTTAGCGCCTCGACGCCTCGGCTAAGTTTCGCTGTCCTGTCAGCCAGAGGATCTGCAAAAAGGGATAAGGCCAATGTTTTTGCTATTTGATTGCGAGACATTCATAGTGGACTATTTAAAAGAGAGCAAATCAACTGCAGGACATAGGAAAAGTAGCCAAGAAATATGCAGGAATTTGATTATTGGTATAAACAAAACCAGCGTTGGTGAAATGATTTCTGTGAGAATAGTTATCAAGATACTAAAGGAATATTTTAATAATATATAATATTTTAATAATATATAATATTCGAATAATATATAATATTTTAATAATATATAATATTTTAATAACAAAAAATAATATATAGTTAGAGAACAAAGTGTTTAAATTTCTTCTTCTTTTTAATTTCTTTGTCATTTGTTGTTATGCTCATTTTGTTTTATGGTCTATATTTCACGTTTAAAAATTAGAAAATATTTCTTTAAAAAATTATAATAAGTTCTATCCCTTGGAACTGTTTAATGTTATATTCAATGCCTCGATGCTCCTGAATTGTTTTCAACTCACATTTGTTTACAACTTACAAGTCATGACGATTCCCCCTCCATTTTTGCATACGACCCACGTAAATTTCGGTATCCCAGACTTCCCCTTCTGCCGAGTTTATTTCCTAACATAGTGTTGCTGCTGGCAATTTATTCTGCGGCTGTTTTTGCCTCTATTGCTGATGAAAATATATTCAATTTATTATATTCGATATAGAGACACTTGTTTTCTGTTGACATAATGGTACGCTTGATGCGGCAACCTCTCCCAACTGTCATGTGAAAGATGTTTCGTTATTTTTCTAGCCAAGAGGACGACGGAGCATTGACATGTGTATATATGTATGTGTAATGAATCTATTATTAAATTGTTGGTGCTGGTGACAACAAAAACAAGTGGAGGGGGGCATCAACGATGGGATGGAGCAAACAAACAACAACACTAATAACGTCAACAACATCAACACCATCGCCTGGTCGCACATTTTGGTGCCTCCGTCCCTCTTTTCCCTTCCTGCTTATCAAGTATCAATCAAATGCAGACTTCAACGCCAGAAAACGACAGCTCCTCGTGAAGGAGACTCTCTGGAATTTATGAAGGTTCTTAACGCCAAAGGCCATGAATGTTGTCGCCCCGAAGCGAAATATGAACAGCATCGGCATCGGCCAACTGAACAGCTGAACAGCGTTGAGTGGCATAATGGGGGGATATATTCGCTACTTTTCCCTCTCGGGTTTTCGTATTAATAAGTTATGCAACTAACATGTTGTTTTTACAAGCTGCACGGTAAAGAAAAAAAAATTCACTTTAATAACGCAATTATAAAATATGAACTGATGAATTTTAAATATATTAATCCATCGATGTTCACAAACCAAAAACAGAAACACCTTTCTTCTTGGAGTATAACCTTTCGAGGAGCTTTTTGGGCCGTAAGAAATTGATGAATGCATCATGAATAATAATGCAAGTCCAAGAGGCATTGCTACCAATCAGGTTCCCAGGTCGTAAAGTTCTTCTTATCGAAGGATTTACTCGGAGACTGGCACGGTGAACCAAGGATGTATACGCAGGAGCAACCCAACCTTCGGGACATCTTTATTAGGCAAAGGTCAATCACAGTGATTGAACACCAGCACAGGCAAACAAGTCATTTTGTACTCTATGCCTTCAAGTACCACCAAAAACCGCTGGTAACCTAATTAGGCCTTAGCTTTTCAGTGTAAAACAAGAGAGCTTATAATCCGATTAATTTATGTGTTGGCCATCCCTACAACATTTTTTACAAATTTTCTACAAATTTATAAATTAAAAAAAAATATTTCTTTATAAAGCCAAAGCCTTTTTTAAGTGTATTCTTTAAAGCTTTAAAAAAAATATTTGTATTAATTAAAATTATTAATATCTATTATCAACATTGTTAAAGCACCAAATACGTTAGAAAATAACTTTTAAATCAATTTAAAACAGCAACTATGAAATAATTCTTCCGTTTTTATACCAGTGCATTAATATATCTCCCAGCTGGCTGAAAAATAAACTGCGGCGGAACAGTTAAGAGACGGTATTAGCCATCATTCGGTCTCCGAGCGCCAGCTTCGGTGAGTTGGCTCTGATAATCGCAGCCAGCTTTCCGAGCTCTCATTAGCAAAACGTTCAAAACTCTTTTGGGCCGGTTGCCGCCACAACTTTTGACTTCATTATGTCGCATTTGTCCCTTGCCTCCGCTACCCACCACCCGCCCCCCGTTGCCACGCCCCCTCCATCTTAACGCTGTCGCCGCAAAATTGTGCAACGTTTCCGTTGCTGCTTTTGGCGCACATCCGTTGCCGCCAACATTCTGGTCCTGCTTCGGGGTTCTGGGTGCTGGGTTCTGAGTTCTGGGTACTGAGTTCTGGATTCTGGATTCTCAGTTCTCGGTTCTGGTCCTCATCCAAAGTCCTGGCATTCTGACTTCAACGCTGTGGTTTGCCCGCCATTCCATTTTATTTTGCACATTTTATTATGACTGCCGCTTGCCAGGCAGCTCATACATTTTTTATTATTATGTCTGCTTATCAGCATGTGGCAAATATACTCCAGCCCCCGGTTCGCAGGACCTCCGCCATGCCACCAGCCACCATTCCAGCATTTTGTTGGACCCCCGCGCGTTTGGGGCCAACACAAGCCAAGCGTTGAACTGCGCGTTTAGACCCGCTCGTTTGGCTGCTCCGCTTCACAGTTGGCTGATTGTTTGAATGATGACGGCGACGCTGGGGAGTCGCTTTTCGCAACCGGATTTGGAGATGGAGTTGGAGATGGAGTCGGAGTTGGGCGTTGCAAGTGGAGTCCATAAAGCCGGGCTTGCGAACTAAATGCCAGCGGATTGTCATGCCCAGTTGAATATCAGCGCTCAATAACTACATCCGCCATTCATAATTTTCGCTTTAGCTTTAATGCTGCTTTTTGGCACGGGGATAAATGATGTAGCGAGACTGTTATGCTTTATTAAATATAAGTTATTATTTTTACGAAAACTAAATGTTTCATTTTCAATTTAATAATGCTCTCAATTTACAACTTATTTAAGAGATGTGTTAAACTACCAGCAATATGTATAAAATAGATAATTTTTGTGCCAATATTATGTAAAAATACTGAAATACAAAACAATTATAATTCTGGCTTAAGATGTTGTTCAACTTGAACATTAAATGAACAAATAATAATAAATTATTTGAAAAACTAATATTACATACGAGTATAATTTTAGTGATCAATTATATAATATATAATATATATATCTGTATATAATATATAATATATTATAATTATATAATATTTTCAACATTAAGTAAACTTTTAACCTACAAGAAAATATAACTCCATAAATAACATTTTGAATATTATTGCAAATTTTTTTTTTATAATAGTTTAATATTTAAAATTAGTTGAGCATTTTGTATGTGTTATGCATTTATCAAAAATATAGTTTACAAATAAGTTTTAAGTTTTTTAAGTTTTTAGTTTTGTACGAATAAAGTGCACATTTGTTTTTTCCGGCTCAGTCCTATCTATCTGTATCCCTATTTGGCAGAACATCCTGTGGCGGGCATGCAGCATGATAATTGTTCAATATTTTGCCAACTTCCGCAGCGTTTCAATATCCGGCCAGAACGAATCCGAATGCGGCCAACGACCAGCGAGCAGCGAGTGCCATTGTCATTGTAATGGGGCAATGTCAGAGGCGTAGGCTGGAAATGGCGGTGTACGCTATACGGCACGCTATATGCAATCCGGCAGGAAAAACTACGCCGGAGGGCCTAGGCAAGGGCAGCAGCAACAAAAAAAAAAAAGCGGAGGCTGGATGAACCGCAAAAACTCCGCCGTAAACAGTGGGCAGGTGATGAGTGAGAGCAGCCAAACAGCAAATAACAAAAAGCACACGGCAAAACACTCGGCCCGCAGAAGGAGCACAAGGATCACAAGGAGTAAAGGAGCAGGCAGGAGTGGGAGGAGCAGTGGAGCAGGAGCGGTAATGGAAAAGTGGCTGTAGATGTAGATGTAGCTGTAGCTGTATAGCGGCAACCATCATCAGCCGGCAGGCAGCGAGCAAAGTAATTTTAATTAAAACTTATGGCAACGTCTGCGAGTGAGTAAAACACGGCGAAACGAGTTGATAAAAGCGCACACACAGAAGCACAGTCGCAGAACGGGTTCGGCTAACACACACACACACACAGAGACGCTACACACACACACACACAGAGTACCTTAAACGAGGTAATTAAAAAACGTAAGCACCTTTATACCGAGTCAACTCCCATCTCACTCCGTGTAATTTCCATTTTATTTTATGCCAACCTTTTTTTTTTTTGTATTTGCTGCACTCTTTCCTTTTTTGTATTTACCTTTGTTGTTTTGTTATTTTGTTTTGTTTCCGCGCTTTGTTGTTTTTTTTTCCATCGCATTGCACTGCCCCCATTTTTTTTCGGTTTGCCTTTAAGCCGTTGCCGTAATCTGATATTACGTATACGACGTGTGCGCCAGTTATTTAATAGAAATTCAACGTTTTTAAGCTTTTCAGCCAATAAAACGAGAAAAAATTTATTTTCATCCACCTCTATTTTCGTTTTTTTTTTTTTTAGCAGATAGTTAAACTGTCAGTTATATGGGCAAAGGTAATGCAGGATAGTTGCGGAATTTAGTGCTGCATCTGGTCTTATTTATTCAGCTTTCGCCAAGCCTGATCCATAAAGCAGCTTACTGCAGTCGTTAAAATATATATATTGCCAGCAGGATTGGAATTCGGTTTGGGTAAATATTAAGTTTTTGATTTAGAGCCCGGCGTCCGACATTTTAATGCTCCGTTGACTTATTAGATGGGATTATGAGAGCTCGAAACAAACTATGGCAAACTTCCACGTTATAAAACCCGTCGAAATTAAAGAGGAATATAATTTAGTGAGCTTACTAAAACTCATTGTTCATCAACTGCTTTTATTGTCCGGCCAGCCCCTTTTGCGAAGTAAATTCAAAGTCTCGGTTTCAGCCGGCTGTCAAGTGCATCCATCAATTACATATCAGTGCACAATGGCCTTTTGCAGTCTCTTTCCTATATACTTAAAAGTTTAGCCAGGCATTAAACTAATTCCCGTATAGTTGGCAGGCAGTTCCTTTCTGCGGCCTGTCCATCGTCATGTCAAGCATGGAACACCTTTGCCAGGCATTTGCCTTTTTGCACTCGGCCTATTTAGCTCCGGCTTTGGGGCCTTTGTTTATGTGCGTTTGCGTTTTCTCCACATAATATATATATGTATACCTGCTCCAACGTTCCTACACTTTTCAGTTAAGCAGCCGGCACTTGGAACTCCAGCACCTCATCTACAACAGCCTGCCAGCCCATTTTCCATTTCCCCTCCCCGTTTCGAGTTCCCAGTGCAACTTGCTGTAAAATGAAGCCAAAAGCTGTTCAAGCCGGTTGCTTGATTAACCATTCATTGCAGTTTTGTAGTGGCTCAATGGGAGAGGTGCACGGGGAAAAACCGAAAGAGGTATTAAGTTTGCAAGGCTAACTAAAATGAAATTCAAGAAAACTTAAGTAGGAAAGCATAACTTTATAGGCATATAACTTTAAGGTATGCTAAAAAAAACTTTTTACATTGATCTACAAAAAAAAACAATCTAGAACTTATAAACAAATCCAGTTTTGTGCTATAAAAGAAAGCATTTAAATCATTTTATAAATTCCATTTAAATTTCAACTGATTAGCCATCGTTTCACATAGATATCCCTTGAATTAAGTGACCGAATTTTTGTCCTATGTACAAACTGAGAACTGGAAACTGGAACTCGACTCGATGCCTTCCTTGGTCTCACGTTTATTTCATTTGCTGCCCTTTTGGACCGACCCCTCGGGCTTTACTCGCCTCACTGCCCGGCTTTGTGTGTGTGTGTCTGTGCCTCTGTGTGTATGGTGTGTGAGTGTGGGTGTATGTCAGGATGTGGGTATAAGTATGTGTTTGTGGCTCCTGAAACCGACTCCGACTTTCGAGGCTGGAGCTGTGCAATTTACGCTAAAGTAGCAGGCAGCAAACAGCGAGCAGTAAGCAGCCAGCGAAGACTTGCCAAGTGGCAATTCGTGCAGAAATTATGTTTAACTTTAGTTCCAAAGCCCCAGCAATGCAAGTAATGCTCAACTGCAGCTCCAACTGGTTTTATTTTCTTTGTTTTCATTTCCTTTTCCTTTTTTTTTTTTTTTTTTGATTCAACAACCACCCCGGCTGATAACGTTTTAATTAACATTTAATTTGGCCCGAAAGTTGTGCCTAGGCAAATCCGCAGAGGAAAACTAGCAGAAACAAAACCCTGCTGCCTTTCACCCGAATTAAGTTTTTCTCTCTCCCACTGACAATCACAACAAGGATGCGACGGCAAGGACTCCACATGCATAATAACCTTACAGCGCCCAAAGGACTGAGAAAAAGGTTTCTCGCAGATGTTGCAGCAGCAATCCTTGAAATTCCTTGCACGTAGCGGAAGCAATGATCTGGCAAATTTTAGTTTTACTTGTAGTAGCTGCAGGAAAGTTTCGCTGCTCCTCACACTAAATAGTGTTAGCTGATGAGGGTGGAGTGTTTTTCCCTCCCCCTTTGGAGGGGTTTTCCACCCCCTTTGGGTGGGTTTTTCCCCCCTGAGGAGCCGTGTTGTTGACGTGCTTAGGTGTTGGCTTATGATTGCGCTTCCAGCTGCCCTGCCAGATGCTACTTTTTATCCTCCGTGCCAGGAACGCCGCAGGATGCAGCGGAAGAAACTGCAAGTAAGTTTCTCAAATTACTGCAAATTTGAAAGCTACACTGAGCGCTTTTCACCCCGGGGCAAGAAACACGAACTCCGACCTTTCAGCCAAATGCAAGCTGTTGCACTTCGCTGGGGGGCACAAACTACTTTCCGAGCATAGACCCACCGATCGGATAACAAGTTTCCTTCCACATGAAGTGCTGTTGAGGCAGCGACCCCTTCAAACTTCAGGTGAGAATAATTTTGGAAGAGCTTTAGGCCCTGTAAGTTATTAAAATCTAAACAGATGCTGTAGCTACAAATAAATTTAGTTATACTTATACTTTAAGGTAGTTTTTTATCAAGGTATAGATACAATTTGTTTGCATCCAAGTAAAATACAAAATATTAAAAAGTTCAAGGTAAAGTTTTAATGTTTGTATTTGTTTTGATTTATAAAATACAATAATTATTTAGTGTTTTGAAGGCCTAAAAAGGAACTCAACAATGTTAAGCAGCCATCTTTAAATCTTTTATAAATAATATATTATGTGATCTTTTAACTTAAAAATATTAAGATATTATTATTATTATATTATTGAGATATTATTTGTCCTGTAAGATATTATTTTATTCTTTTTATTCTTTAATGATCAAAAGAATAATATTTTATAAGTAAACATGAATTCTTTTACTTTTTCGCTTGTTATTTAGCTCATTAATCACGAACTTGACTTTTAACTATTTCCTTGCTTAAAAAACGGAACTATTTATGCACTTTCGTACAGTGCACTCCTAACTAAGTCACACAATCTGAAATCACATTCGCACAGTCATAACCTTTGGCCCGCCCACTGCAACGTCACGACCGCAACTTTCAGTTACTTTCTACGTGTAGATTTAGGCACGTGTGCCTGTGTCTGTGCCAGTGTAATTTCGCAAGATTTTATATTCATAGCATAATCCTTGGGTATAAAATAGAAAAGTTTTCGTGTACCAACTTGAACGGGTGGCTTGGGGATTTTCGAGAGGGAAGAGGATGCACGCAGGATGCAATTTTCAATTTGTTGGTAATTTTATTTTATATTCCGAAATCCAAGTCGAGACGAGTTTACCGAAAAACGTTTTACCGTGCAAATGATTTTCACTTTGGCCCGTGATAGCCAGGACCATCTTAACCTTTTCAGCACAGTGAAAAAATTAACATAATTTTGTGACTAATTTTACAATACTAATATTTGTTAAACATTTTAAATGATAAATTAAAGGTGAACCATTTGGGTATTTTTGGTGTACTATCATTAATTCGGAGACTTTTTTGAGAAACACTTAGTACTCTTTGAATTCAATATGTAATCAATCTAAGAAGAAATCCAATTTTTTTCTGTGATTGCCGGCGGGAAGTTGTCTGAGAAAGTTGTAACTGTAAGCAATGGACGAGCAGTGAGCGACACGGCAAGGACACAAGTTGGCCAAAAGCCGAGGGCAAAGTTTCGCCCGCCTCCCGTCATTGTCCTCTGCCATTCGTCCCTTTTCTGCAATCAGCAAGGTGTGGTGAGCGGCAGGATGCCGGGAGGAGGCTAAATTCATTCATAAAACGCACAATCAGACACACATCCACATCCAGCCAGGTGCTCCAGGTTTCTTGGCCAGGCCAAATGAGTTTTCTCGCAAGAAGAAGCGAGCGAGCGAGTTTCGGGCGATGGCAAATAACAACGCAATTACCCCAGGACAACGACGCCTCAGCCACTGCTGAGTTTTGTTAAATGCTAAAAATTCTCAACAGACAACAGCAGCTGTGCGAAAAGGATAGCCGCATAGAATGAGAGTGAGACGGAAGCATTCCGCAAACGTATGTCGGCTGGCATGCCAATTATACAAACACATTTAACACGAATGCACTAAAAAAAAACATAAAGGATAAAATTAAATAATTATTTTATTATTTTTTTTATTAATTTTTTGCCTGATTATTTTCCTTTTAGTTGCTATCATTATAATGATTAGAATTTATTAAAGCACTGTATCCAAAAGTCTTTTGAAAGGTATTTAAAAAATCAGAGGAATACATTCTTCTATTTTCTATTTGGCTTGCAAATTTTGTAAATTTTCACTAAAATCTCTGAAAATAATTTACTTTAATATTTAGACAACAAAATTATATTTCTCCTTGTGTATTTTCCCATGTCTTCCTCACATATTTGTCGCATTTGGCGTCCTTGCTGCCTTCGCTGCCTTTTTGACTTGCCCCGCAGCATTTCAACAGCAGCAGCATCCATCTGCCATCCCGTTCGCTCGCTCGCCAGCTATCTCGCTCTCTCTTCCGGTCGTGGGTTATTTAATCAGTTGTAAGATTTGAGTTTCATGCGGAAATATTTAATTTGGATTTTAAATGCGTGCCGTGGTGTAATGTGAGACCAGGACCAGTGCCAAGCTGCAGATGGAAATGGAAGTGGAAGTGGTGATGCAGATGGAGGTAGAGGTGGAGATGTGGAGTTGGAGATGGAGATGAGGGAGCACCGGAGACTCTTGACGGCGACAGGGAAAATGAGACAAATGTTGGTGGCCCACACTCGCACTTCACAGCGGAAAACGTCGAGCGAAACTTTTTATAGCTGTTCGCTGGAGTTGGAATGTCCTTGGAAAAGCAGGTGCAGGACTGGATAAACTTTGAGTGTCGGATCTGTAATTACTCAGATTTCTTTGCGAGTTGTGTGGCTTCTGGTGGCTGAAGATGTGCGGACCTCAAGTTTATTATCTCTGCTTAGCTGGAAACACAAATCAGTTTTTGTCATTTCAAAGTTAGGAGGGGTTTTAATTTGGATTTATTTGATAAACTCAACAGTAATGTTCATGTTATTTTTTGGGATAAGAAAATACAAAAGACCTGAAACTTTAACCAAGATGGAAGAATTTAATCAATATGCTTGCATATAAAATCATTTTAAATGTTCATTTTATTTTATGAATAAAGAAATACAATTAGGAAAAGTTATTCAACAAGCTTACATTTCAAATTCCAAACATATTACCAATACCGGTGACTTAATTTGTTCAGGATGTATCTTTAATTTGTTTATGCATTCTCCTGTGATTCATACATTATTAATTTTCTAATTAATTTAGCTGCCAAGAGCCTAAACTTATACAAACCGCTTAATTAACAGATGCCAGTTAATTTGCTAGTAGCATCCCTTTAGTGGGAAACATTCCCAAGTCATGTTTATCTATCATTTTCATTTAGTTTCAGCCTGTTTGTCAAGCTCTTATCCTGAATTTCAAGTATTCGCATTTTGGAGCATGCCATTCATGGGTCGCTTTCAAAACATGTTTTTCACTTTGTACCTGAGGCTCCCGAGGCTGAAACTCCAGCCGGCGGACCAAGTAAACACGAAGCACTCTCCTGGAGCGGCAATCCTTTGAGGCGGGATGTGTGTCACGAGATGTGTGCGATGCATGATGCATCGTATCATATGGAGCATGGAGCATGCTCGGGATGCACAAGTTAACCCACTTGGCTCCATCGGCGTACAGGAAAGCGGTCTAAGTAGCTCCCATTCGTCGGCTTCCCGTTCCCCGTTTGCCCGCTTGTACATGCATTTAATTTGTTACATAATTACGTAATTAATAAAACACAAACCCCGAGGAGACACACACACACGCATATTCGTGTGTGCGTGTGTGTGTATAAGGGCGTGTCCAGGCTCACAGGATAGCCGGTGTAGCTTAAATAAACACTCGTGCATCGTGGCGATGTCGGTGGCGTATGCGCAATATTGACATCGGGGAAAGATTTACGGAACCCACGGCGAACTTTGACACACGAACACCCACACACGCGGCAAAGTCGGGAACAAGGATAATAGCAAAAACAACAAGGACCTCAGGACGAACATGAACTAGCAAATGCTTTCAGGCATTGCTTATATTTGATTACAATGTCATTGAGTAATTAATGTGTCCTTGTCAATAAAAATGCCAACAGGCATACGCAATGCTGCCTGCCAATCCGAACAAGGATAAGAGCAGCAATAACAATGTACACCGGTGGTACTATGGTAATAGTATGTGTGTCAGGAGTGTCTATCCATCTGCATGAAACTAAAATCCTTTTGTTTGCCTTGCTTAATTAATCTCATCAGTCAGCATCAGGCCAGAGTTTTCGCATCGTTGTCCTTCGGGCGGATGTAACTGAGACGAACTCACAGACCAAAGAATATTCCATTGTTGTTGTTGTTGTTTGTATTGTTGTTGTTCAGGTGTCAAGAATTGCCCCAGAGCGTCCTGCATCCGGTTGGACTCCTCCTCACTTACACATAAGCACACTTCGCCCCTGGGGGAAATTGTATTTCTAATTAATAGCCATAAAAAGCCATATTGCGGATACGTCGTAAAAGTTTTCAACCGAAATTAACATGGCTGGCCGAAAAACAGAAAATGCCATCAAAATAATTGCCGAATCCTGGAAAAAAGCCATTCGGATATAATTAAGAGAAGGGAGAATGGCCCGCAGCAAAAGCAATTACAAATCCAAACTACATTCGGCGATAGTCTATCTCGATTATAGTTTCGGCGACAGGATATTAGCTGCAAAGTCAAGGCGAAATGGTTTTCGGCCAGACTAATTTGTTTGATTTATTAACAGAGAAAAGAGATAGAAATATGTACACAATCGCGGGAATTTGCATAATTTGCGCAAGTAACGAACAAGTTCTTTTTGGACTTTGGCAAAGTTATTCAGCATTTAGTTCGTTTCCGTATTGGGCAAAGACTTTGGGCTTTGTCCTGTTTGTTGCAACTTGTTGCACTGCAACTTTCCCGCAGAGCTGCAGCTAAAAGTATTTTAAATAAATTAAAAAGGGCCCAGGACCGAGGACCCAGGAAAGCCCAGGAAAGAGAGTCCTTTCGGTGACAACCGCAAAGCGAAATGCTGTGGCTAAAAAGTTATGTCAGGCCCCAAAGCAAAATGGTTTGGGAACACAGAGAGAATACAGGCCAGTGGATCGCTGGGGGTTGTGCATCTAATAAATGCCAAAAGCTGCCTCGCAACTCGACTCCTTCGCATCCCCCATCCTCCTGCGTCCTTTATCCATCCTTTTGGCTCCCTTTTTGTTCTGCTGGGTCCTGGCAATTGCTTAAGAAACTTTCGAGTCGCTTTGCCTTTGGCTAAGCGAACGTAAAAAACTTTTGCAGCATTGTAAACAATTCCCAATACACAATTCAATGCGCTTCAACACGCTCTAATGTATGCTGCAGACCCTGGGAAAGTTTCTAGAAAGCCAGAGGAAAGCGGGGAAAGCCGGGGAAAAGCGTAGATAGTTGGGATAGGACTGGCGAAATATGGAAAAGTTGGGCTGCTTATGATGGTTTTACTTTTTCTTGTTTCTACACTTTTTTTTTGCTTTTTTTTTTTTTTTTTTTTTTTGCGTAGCCTTTGGGTTGTGTAGCTTATGTTAAGGGTAATCCCGCTGGGTTTTTTCGTATGATACGCATTCCCAGATGTGGTATGTCCACTTTATCCCCTTCCCTTTCCTGTTTACACTTCCATCTCCCTCCCGGTTTTTCCTTGGACCACCCACAATCTCAATTTGCCTTCGGCATTATTGTTTGCAAAATATATCAGAAAGTTTTTCCATTCACTCATCGCAAACCACACACCCCGTGCCACTCGGTCAACATCTTTTATGTGCATTTGGGATTGGTCATCATCATTGTGGCCTGATTATTATAATATGCTTATTGAATTGACCAGAGTTCATTGACCCCGTCGACCCTCAAGCGGGCAAATGGAAAATGTTACCTAAACAAAGTTGATTTTCCATAACAACAAATAAAAACCAAATCAATTTCCGTTCTTCGTTGATGTACAAACACAAAAATCCAGACAGGGGCTTAGATCGTTTGAATTTGTTTCTGGCTTTGTGGCCGACGTTTAATATCGGAGTTCGCAGCGGAAATGGAAATCCGAATACACTGAAATCCGGCTTAATTGTGTGTAATTGACAGTCGCTTTGCATTCGCAGTTCAAGCATCAGAATTGAAATCGAAACGAACAAACCGCAAACGGATGTTATTAGGTTTGCTTGACGTGGGCTCGAAATTATTGAAAATAAAATGGGGAATGCGGATTAAGAAGTTTGGGAGAGGTCAGGATAAAGGTCAAGAAAATGGCCGCAAACTAAAAGGTCATTAAAATTAATTGATATGTCTGACTTTGATCTGAATTTATAATTAACTAGTCAGAATTAATATACTTCCCAAACCTTTTATTTATATTAAATGATAAAAAAGTAAATAATACATTTACAATTTTGCTGATACGTATTTATGTATTAAATCGATCTTTGCATACCAAACTCCATTGCAAATCACTCTTATCATTCAATTAAAATAAAACTTAGCAAACAATCCGTGTGCAAATGGAAAAAGTCAACCTAAAATACAGCAGAAATTCAGTATACCTACAAAAAATTGCCGCAAATAAACCTGGACAAAAAATATGCCAAAAACCTCGTAAAAAGTTGGCTTTTCGTTGCCTGGCAATTTTAAATGCAAATAACGCGATTGCAATTTATGCACGTGGGTGTGCGAATGTGTGTGTGTTAGGTATGTGTATGTGTGTGTGCAAATACACTTGGACCTGTGTTGGTGTGCATCCACGTTACATTTTAAATGAATTGTTCGCGCATTTGTTTGAATAAAACGCAGCGGCAAACAGCAAATTAAATAAATAAATTTTATTTTCATTCACAAAAAAAAGGAAATTTAAAACGATATATAGGGATTTCCCTATGTGTGTGTGTGTGTGTATATGTAAACCTACAACGATTCCAGCTGCCGCAAATGGCAATTTTAGTTGGCATTTTGTTAATACTTTTTTTTGAAATCCTGGCCACTCCCACTTCGACCAGCATGTGGGTCAATAAAAACGTCAGCGACAGCAATAATTTTGTAGCTTTGAATTAAATATAAGCCGGGTTTACAACATAGGCATTCTCTATGACGTTTTTAACAATTCATAATTTTAGCATAATTTATAAAAGTGTATACTTTGTGCTTTGTGCTGCGGCTTATCTCCCTCTTCGCATTAATTGATCCCCTATATAGCAACAAAAAAAAAACAGAAATAAAACTAGAATTACATAAAGTTTTATCCCACACTGGAGGCTGGCTTTTAATTATGCTGCTGGTCCTGACGATGCCACCAACCCTTTGCCACTTTGCCACAAAACTCCAGAATTGAGCCATGCACCACCCATGGATCCATCCCCGAAAATTGTGGCTCATGAACTGCGTTCATTGTTTAAACTTTCAAGTTGGCGACAATAAACGTTGAAACTTTTAGTTTTATTGCGAAACTTTCGACGAGATTTTCGGTCGAAACAAAATACGAAAAAGACCAACGCAGTACAAAAAAAAAATTAAATGAAACAAAGGAAATTCGTAAATGTATAATAATAACCGCAAAAGTATTTTGGGGCGCAATTGTTGGCCAGGAGGAAGTAGTCAGGAAAAACACTTTTACTCCATTTTATTTGAACATCCGCAGGGTTATTAAGTTTCTTACAAAAGTCATGAAGACAAGACTCAAAGAAACTAGTTAAAATTGCTGGTAGATTTGTCTAAAGATAATTAAATCAATTTAAAAATATAAGTATTTAAACAAGCTAAAGGGAGTTCTTAATCAAAAAGATCATTGGAACCTTAGATTTCAGATTTAAAACCTAAAAAATATTACAAAATATTCTTCATCCCTTTTAATTTTTTATTTTATCTGCATATTGTATTTAAATTAAAGCTAGTCACTCTTTAGATTTCTGTTTACCTGCAGGCGAATAAACCATGACAACAATCAGGTGAGAAACAGAGGGTTTCCCAAACATTGTGGGTCTTGTAAGCCAACTGGAATCCAGGGAGGAAGCCCTACGAATGAAACGAGCCACGTTAAACGGCGCCCGAGTCAAACTGTGCAAACCTGCACGTACCTGCACTTGATCTATGCGGATATTAAGATATTGAATTACCTTTTTGTTCGTGCAGCCCCAGACTAAGACGGTGGGGGCATCGGTGGAGATATAGAATTAAAGACGGAGATGGAGAAGGATACGTATAGACTCTCAACTTGCCACCCGGAGTGCCGGGCAAACACAGCGCCAGCAGGGTGATATGAAAAAATGCCGAGACCGTAAGCTCGACGATAAGTCTTGGCGGCAATTGAACGTTAATAGTTAAATAATACAGTAGCCAGAAATATGCGGCAAATTATGCTTGAAATTCCGGGCATAACCCACCCAAGAAAACCCAGACAGCCGTTCATTCCTGTGTGCAATGGATTAGGCTGTCAAAATCCATTAAATATGCAGCATGCGTACCAAGAACCCCAAAACCAGGGGAAGTGGGTGGAGCACATGCCAAAATAAGGATGCTGAGGCGGCTGCCAGGAGTCTTTAGCTAGCTATTCGCATCGAGGACTGCTTACGATTAGCTCGGAGCTCGACTGGTTCTCTGATCAATGCTGCTGCATATATGAATTTTAAGCTGTTGTGGGAAAGACAGATCAAAAATCAAATCTGCAGGAACTAAAGCAGCAAGAAATCGTGCATATCAATGGGATTCTTAGATTAGTTATTCATAAAGGAAGTGATATAGTTTGCATTTATTAAAAAATATATAAATATAACTCCGTTTATTTTTTGTTGAACCTAAAGCTAATCAAACTTAATTTAAGGTTTAAATTAAATGTTAATATTAAATGTTGAAGACTTACAAGTTTGCCTCACAATAATTAAAATTCCCCAACTCCGTTTAATAAATTAGTACAATATTTAAAGTGAAGTTATTATCCCTTTCATCCCTAACTAAGTTCCACCATTAAAAATGTAGACTCATTAACATTTCCTTCAAGACTCAAGACACCAATGGAAAACCTTTGAAGCTTTTCCGAGACGTCAGGCTGTTTCATATTTTATTGCGTTTCATTAGACGACGGCCAAGGAAATTATTGTCGCCGAGCAGAGAGCGTACGCGTAATTTAATAAAAACTGAAACATGCCAGAGGAGTCGCTCAGCGATATGGCCAACGAATGTTGTTTATGGCTCGAAATATTTCTAATTAGCCCAACTTGTTATGTGGCAGCTGCTGGGGGTCCGAACTCCATTTGCCATTTGGGTGGCATTCCGACCCACTAAATCAGTTCGCATATAGCTTTTAATGGGAGTTCTCAGCTGAGCTTCATAACATTAAATGGTTGCTATCTTTATGAGTTTTGCGATTGCTTCTCGTGTTAATTACACTGATGCATTCAGACAGTGTGGCATTTGGAGTTTATTGCAAATTGAAGTTGGCTTTCCTTAAAGATGCATAGAGAATATTATTATTTTAATAATATTTTAATATTGATAATATTTACAAAGAGAATAACTTTCTACTTATACATTAAAATACAAATTAACAGCAGATTATAAATTAACGTTTTTTATTTGTTGATCTAAAACCATCACTTCTTATTTTTTAATGCATATTATTTCACTTAGGATCATATACAAAATTGGCTAAGGCGATATGCATTTGATTTGCTATTTCACTTTGGCTTGTCAAAAGACTGCATTACATCAAATTTGTTATATCTCTTCGGCTTTATTTGGGGCTATAAAGCATTAAATTTGTTATTTCAATTAGATTAAGCCAAACCGCATTTGAAGGTAGGAAGGAGGGTGAACGGGGGGCTAATAGAGAGCCGGGTGAATCTTATTATTTAAGCATTTACATAATTCACAACTCCCGAAACGAGGGCAGGAAAGCCGAAAATGCAAATGCCGCCGCAGGACGCAGACAGGACCCACTCTCGCTCTCTCGTCCTGTGACTCACGGCATGTTGCAACTTTCGGCTGAGCAACTTGTTGCTCTTTATTGCCCCAGGATGTGCCGCGGGAGGAGGAACAAGGAGGAATGAATGGAGGATGGAAGATGTCCTGGGCGACTTACCACCAGAAAAGCAAGGCTCCGGCATCCCTTTTCCCTTTTCAAACTTTTCGACATAAAATTCACTTAGAATGTCGTGGCTGTCGTGTGCGTTGGCTTGGTTTTCTGCAGGCATTCTGCATACATTTGTAGCTGACAGGACGAAGGATGTAGCGCCTTGCATGCAAATACAATTTGGCTGGCTTGTTAGCAACTGCTCGGGATCTCGGCATCCGCATCCGCATGTCTTTACCCTGGGTTATCTCCCCCACTCCTCCTTGCAAAACAATAAGACGTTCGCTCTTCAGCCTCCACATCCTTCGTACTGAATTGGTGTCCTTTTGCGTTGCTTTACCATAGCGCTGTCACATGGACAGCCATTGGAAATGAGCTTATGCGGTTGTGGTTGTGGCTGCGATCCAGCGACTCTCGCGTGGCAGCTCTAATAAATGCCACAGCTTAGCTGACATCCCTGACAGCCGGCAACTGCCCCCTCAGTTCGCCATTTTCTCATTTTCCATTTTCCCCACCGCCGCAGCGATTGCCCCTTCAAGGCACAACATCTTGGTCCAATGTCATTTGCGTGCGGTTCGCTTTTACGAGTCGCTTGGGTGTCATAAGTGTGTAAAATTAATGCCCCTAATGCACAACATTTGTAATATGTGCTGGCTAACGTGCAGCATTATCTTTTTAAACTGAACGAGCCATGTCACACGGAAATGCCCCAGTGAATGATATCTTTGATAAATTCAGCATATCTGCTCTCAAAAAGTCCCGAAACAATTTATCTGCAGCAATTAGTATAAACTAAATAGGTTGATAAATGTTTCTGCTTTTATTAGATTTATTTGGCAATGCATAAATCTGCAAAAATCAACATCAATTTCAATTTCAAAACTCAACATAAATTTAATATGTGATTCATAGTAAGCTTTAAAATATTTAAAGTGTTCAAATCTCAACATCAATTTTATGTGTGATTCAAAGGAAGCTTTAAAATATTTAAAGTGTTCAAAAATAAACTAAACCTTTTAATAAATATTGCTGTTGGTTAGATATTATTAAACCATTGATTAATTATAAACTTGTATAGCCAAACATTAATTAGAAAATTTAATTATACTCTTTGTGAAACATAAATACCAAACATAAACCTTCTTGTCCCAAACTTCAGCTACTCTCCTTTAATTTCGGTAAAGATAAATCAATCACGGATCTGGCAATAAACAAATTAATTGAAATGAGGAGGGATAATGGCAATCCAATAAGTTGTTAAGAACTGACCTCGTCAATGGGAACGGGAACCGGCTGGCATTCCGAGTGGCCCAGAACCGGAGGGAGGATTTTGACACACATTTGGTAAATTGCTCCGGCCGCTCGACATTGTTTGTTTGTGTTTGTATGTTTGGTGTGTGTTGGTGTGTGTTTGTGTTTGAGATTGTGTTTGGGTGCCGTGTGGGTTTTGTGCGCTGCTTGTGCGGTTGCTGAAGTGAGAAATGCCAAAGCAAAAGCCGTAACCACTTTGTAAGTGTCAAAAACATAGCAGCAACGAAAATTGGATTGCAGTAAGAGCAGCCATCACCTCCGCCGCCACCGCCCACGCCGTCACCCACTTCTACCCACCACCTGCACCACCCACTTCCACTCCACTTCCAGTCCACCAGTGCCACCACCGAAGGGCAGGACCAACAGGCTCCAGCCGGAAACGGAAGCGGCCTGACCTGACCCATGGCGGAGCCAGCGTTATGACCAATGCGAAATTGCTGCCAGCAGGACGCTCTTTTCCAGCACAGCCAGAAAATTTCACTACTTACTTCAAAAGAAGTAAAACTAATCTGTTAACTTGTAATTGATTAAAAGTCGTACAATATAGGTAATTATTATAATAATTATCAATAATTATTGAAAGCAAAAAATTTTAATACTTACATCGAAAACTTATAAAACTAATCTGTTTTATTGTGATAAATGAGAATGTCATATAATATATAAGACTTTTTAAAACAAAAATTTATTGTAAGGCATTTAACGAATTTATTATTATGGAAAACAAAAATTACAGTACTTTTATCTTTTTATTTTAAGGCTGAAAAATCAGTCTAACAGAATGCTTGATTTGTGAGGTAAAAATTTATTTTAAAATTGCACAACTTAATCCTCTTACCAATTTATAAAACAGCCTAACTATGTATTAAGTGCACCATTCCTTTATGTAAACAACAAATGTGTTGTTTTTAAGGTTTTATTTGTAGTTTACACAAATTGGAAACAGACTTTAATTGAAAATGTATTAAGGGAAAGAGGTAATATAACTTAGTTTTACGTATATTTATGGAATCTGTAAAATTAATTTAACGCTGTTACTAATGTGATAATTAGGTATTATTTATATTTTATGATAGTAAAATCCCAATCAATATTCAAACATTTTTAAAAAATATTTAAATGACAACATTCCTGCTTAAGTGATTTGAAATTTATTTTATTTCTTGGAACTATTTGCTGTTTTTTCCTTATTTTCCCTTTGATATCCTTTCTCTCTGTGTGATTTGCTATTGCCATTTCAGCTGTGTGTTGCTGCTGTTGCGGCCATTATGTTGGCTAATACAATACATACAAATAAGCGCATGCACATGGAGCGGCCGGGTGTTGCGGTGGAGGACCAAGGACTGGGGAGCTGGGAAACTGGGGAGCTGGGAAGCTGTGGAGAAGCTGAGAGGATTGGGAGGCAGTGAGGCCGAGTCAGGAGCACTCATTCGCAATGTGGTCTCTGGTCATTCATACGCAGAACACAATTGCATACAATCAGAGAGCCTGGCTGAATGTGCACCCATGATGATCGGGGCAGAAAGGACGAAAAGCGGGACGAGGACGAAGCTTGGGCGTTGGCCGGCTGAATACTGACCTGGTCCATTGGAACACAGGCTTGAAACCCTCTTGAACACACACTTATATACACGCCATCACAGTTCGATATATATTTGCTCTATTGCACCATCGATTCTAGATGATTTTTTTGGGTTTGGGATTCGGGCCAGCATGTAAATCTCTTTTCATTTGCCGGCCACAAATGATTGCATAATTGCTGTTGCATTTGTAAACAATTTGCGCACAAAAGCGGGGCATTGAAAGGTTGATTGAACTGTGCAAAATGCGTGTGGCAAGGGGTTAGTGGATGCCGGGGTGCCCCATAAAACGGAGGGCATCCTGCCCCCAGGACGTCGTGTGGGGGACATTTTTCATATCACATATTTTATGGCCAATATAAAGCGCTACTCCTGCACGCACTTGGGGGAAATAACAATAAAACTTCCGCTTTGGCGTTGAAGTTGAAGTTGACGTTGGCAAATGCCACAACTGTGGGTATTCAGGCTTCTCCCCAGAGGGCGTGGCAAAGCCCCCAAAGTGCCGGCAGTAAGCCAAACAGAAGCCAAGCAAAACAACCAGAATTATGAGTGAGCAAGAGAGAGACGTTAGAAAATGAAAGAAAATTGTGGCAGCCAGAAAAGCGGAAGGGAAGGCAAACCTCTTCAGTTTCATTCCCTCTTTTTTTTTTCTTTTTCCGCGAAGAGGGTTTGTTAATTACAGAAAATGTGAGCGGGGACTCGAAAATTTTTAAGCCAACCACTTGCAACAAAACTGTTCAGTGGCGAGAAGAAAATGCAATTGTCAAAATCCGACGCCTTTCACTATTGCCACAAAGGCTTTTGACACTCATGTCCATGTATTCCCAGGCAAACACACACACACACTGCCACACACTCCAACAGTCCTTGAGTGGCCAGGAAAAGGACTTGGTCTCCAAGTCTTCGCTCAGCATTTTTGCTTGGCTGAATCAAAGCATTCTTCGTAATGCAGACGGCACCCAAAGGACGAAGGAAATGGGCTGTGACATGCATACGCCACATACACAATGACAAAAATTTTTCCCTTTTTCGTTTACAGTGTACGAGTGTCCCAGTAATTTGATGACAGGAATGCAACTTTCTCATGCATTACAAACCAAACATAAACAGCTTAAACGGAGTGCAACAAAATTGCCAAGGAGGGAAGAAAAACCGAAGGGGAAAACTTAAGTTGGCTGAATGTTTCGAGGGGAAAACTATATTACAAAATGAAGCTGTTTAAGACCTTAGTATTGCATTATTTTATGACAGTTTTTTATTCCAATTGCGGAATTGCAAACTTTACAGGCAAATAACAAAAAAAATAGTATTATAAGCTGAACTATAATATAGAACAATTGGGTATTAAGATTCAAGTTGAATAAACAACTTTTGAAATGTAAGCAAACAAATTAAAGTCATTCTTTTTAACACCATATATTTCAGAAATATATTTGGCTTAAATTCCAGGAGAGCAGTGGAAGATAAATTATAGGCAATCAATCAAATTTACTCAAGGGCGAACCCACGTGAAGATTAATTGAGGCTAATGTCGCTGATTAATAAAAGTCAAGAAAATAAATAAAAGTAATAAAATAAATAAAATTACATATAGAAGATAAACATATTTTTTTGGCTAATGAAATTTTTCTTATGTCAAAATAATTTCAGCAATCTTAACTAATCTCACATCGGACTTCTGGTTGCTTATATCATATTATTTCCGACACGACCAAGCCAGATATCCGCTCAACTACTTGCAGCTGCTCTTTGAAACTTTCTAACTGAGAGGCCCCCAGCTATTTCAAATTTTTAATTATTTCCTCTTTTGCAAGGAACGAAAAAAAAAGAAAAATTAAACAAAAAAGAACGTTGCAAAGTTCGCGCTGCGGCCACTTGAAAAAGAACAACATTTTATGAGCATGCACCGCAAAAACTAATAACACTTTTGGCCCTTGCACCCCCAAAAAAAAAAAAAAAACCCAGCTCTTCGCGCCAAACAAACCATCGCGAAACTTGAGAGCCAAGACTTGAGGTTGACCCCACAGAAGATTGGCCAGCTGGGCAGCAGCTTTTTATTTTCCCTTTTCCAGTTTTTATATTTGTGTTTTTCTTCTTTTTTTTTTTTGTTACCCGAGCGCCATGATTTTTGCGAAAAAGTTTTGCATTAAAAGAAACACAAACAAAAATAAAATGTGCCAAAGGAAATGCCAACAAAATTCACATAATGAGTGAGACTTTTTTGGCGGTCTTTCAAAAGGCAAATTTATAAAAAACCAAATTGGTTTCAAGGGCCTCGAAAACATTGTGGAGCCACTATTCTCCACTTAACCTATTATTCCGAAACTTTCAAAAGCCTTCGTAATTTTTGATGGAAAATTATAAATTATTAATATTAAATATTTTTAATTCCATTTGATTTCCCTCTCTAATATATGGTTTCCTAACTAAAAAGAAAGGTTTATAATGATATACATTTTTTATGATTAGTGATGAAGCATGAATAACATTAAAAAATATTTATTTTATGTTAATTAATGCAAAGAATTTTTAACACCGTAGTTTTTAAAATTTAAAATTTTCTATCATTTTTTTTGATAAATTGTTCTGTAAATCATGGAAATAATATGTAATATCAAATAAATCTTAATTTATTCCATAATTTTCAATTGTCTTCTATATCCTAAAGATTCAATATTTGTCTTACATAAAATTTGCATGTTTCAACAGATTTATTTGATCTTTTTTTTAGGACACTTTGGTTTCAAGATACAAGTGTGTAGAAGTTTCTGCGGCTCGGATTTCACCAGCAAGTTTCTGTTGGCATTGCATTTCATGAGCACGTTGCATTCGCACACTTTAGTATTTTGCGTGCGTGCGTGTGAGTGCGTGAATGTATGTGTGTGTGTGTGTTTGCGTATTTGATTGCTGCTGATTGTGACATTACACTTGACATTTACGGCACCGAACTGCAGAAACTCAACTCTCCTGTAAACTGTGGACTGTGAAACCCCTCGAAGCTCCCCCGCATCCTTCCGATTATCCCACCGGATTTCTCTTGTTGGTGTAGGCCGCCATTTTGGCCGCCAAAGGATTGTGCGCATGCTCACCATGACACAAAGAGAGGAGCGCTCTTGAAAGCCACATAGCCGCATAAGGCCAACACCAATGGGCAACATATTATGCCGCAGTGTGCGTGCGACATCCATCTGAAACCGCCACCCCCTATCAATCCACCCAATCCCCCTAAACCCCCTTTCCCCCCTTTTACCCCTCGTCCTTCCCCTTAACCAATTCCCCGGCTTGCCACCCAACTTCCCTGCTAAGTGGCACATTTTTATGAGTCTCAACGGGTTTTCGGTCCAAGTTGATAATTTCAGCTGCTGCTGCTTTTGCTTTTGCCATTGCTTTTGCCTTTTCCCGACGCTTCTCTGTAGTTGTTATCATTTTGCATGTGCTGCGCATTTAATCAATTTAATGCAAAAATCTCCCAAGCGTATTTGCTGAAAGATTGTTATTTATCACGTTCGCCTTTTATTTAATTATGCAGCAGCAGCAGCAACGGCATCAGCGGCATCCGCTGGTAATTTGCTGATTTATGCATCTCTTGCCAGATGATGATCATAATTATTATTGTGTTGCTTAATTACCATTCCCCAAAGAGGAGACCCAAAAAAAAGAAGATTATTAATAAGCAGGCTCACGCCAAAGGGAGCGAAAACGAGTCAAGTGGAGCCAATTTACTGATTTAGTTTAGTTCTCGGGCACTGAGAGAAGACAGGAATATTTAATTAAAAATTTAGATCCTAAGGCTTAAACTCAGTAAAATTTATTTAAATTAAATTTATATAAAAATAGGTTGAAGCTGTTTGCGATTCATTTCATATTTATGCTCATTCTCAAATCAAATAAACTTGTTCTTGAATTATTTTTCTCTCTCTGAAGGAGGAGGAAAGGTGGGGAAACCGAGCTGTTGACACACTTATCAGACATCTACAGTGAAGCCTGGGCGCTAACCGACCACCGACCACCGACCGGCCCACTTGCCACATTCCACTTGCCACTTGCCACTTCCACTTCCACTTCCAGCCATCAAGCATCGCTCGGAACGTGTTCATTTGCAAATTTATTTGTGTGTGCTCGGGTAAGTGGCAGTTTGATGCGCAATGTGCCTCTCCAAATGCCGCCTCATGTGGCAGAGGCAACAACATTCTGCCCATGATGTTGTTAATATTAAGGCACATCAACGTTGCCACCAAGAAGTCATTGACTCGTTGAGTTATGCTCAGATGCTACCTACTCCTCCTCCTCCTTTCGCTTTTCCCCACCGAATGCACTCTCCTCCTGGTTACACAATTTTGTACCACGTTACAGTGGGACCACCAACACGGTGAACTGAAGGGTAAACTGAAGGGGCAAGGGAGCAGGATAAAGGAGCGGAAACCGGCGGAGGACGTCGGAAGACACGGAGACAGATAGAGAACGGTGGTGGCAGCGCATTCGTGCCTAAAATTATGCTAACATTTTGTCCGTGGGGCGGTCGCCATCTCATCTTCCCATCTTCCCATCGTCGCATCTTCGTCCTGCAAGGGTTTGCCCAAGTCTACGTGTTTGCCCAAGTGTGCGTGTATTGTATTCCTTTGCAGGACGGAAAAGCCGCTTTGTATAAACGTTTAGGGAAATGCACTGGTGAAAATATGTTTTTAAGCCTGGTAGCATTTTTTGTAAGCATTTGCAGTTCATAAAAAGGAACTCATAAATTAAATGTAATTTATGTATGTAAGATTTGAGTATCATTGATGTTTATTCACCAACAAAAAGTATAGTTATAAATTTCAATTGATTGATTGTTAGTAAACATTGTAACATTGCCATATTATTTTGTATTTGCAATATTCAAAAGCAAAGAAAAATGTTTCTCATTTTTAATCAGTTTGTGGGAGGTATTGTGTATTTATTATAAGTTAAAATATTTAAAAATTTTATTAAGCCTTTATTATTTATTTTTCTTGGCTTAGAATAATCAAAGATGTTTAGTTAAAAATTGTTTTATTGCATTTCAATTATTTAATTTTATTTTAGCAGTCTTTATGTATAAGTATCATTTTGTAATGTATTACATTTTATGAATTTTTAGCAAGTGGTTATAAACAAATTTAGGGAATGTTATGTTTCTAAACTTTACAAGGTTTTTAAAGATCCTAAAATTATTGAAACGATTTTTTTACAAGTGAAACCTCTGTCTATCTGGTATTCAATTTTATGTGAGTGCAGGACCGCTTAGTGTTAACCGATCGTGGCTGGGAACTGGGAACTTATCAAGCCGACTCCACTCGAGCGGAGGCATCATCATCATATTCCAGTCCGGGCAAAACCGAGACCACTCGCCTCTCGTCAGCCTTTCGTCCTGGCCAAGTTCCGTAGCCACACACCACATTCCGACCCCCGAGATCCGAGCTCCAAGCCCCCAACCCCACCCCCTTCGCAAAAGTTCTCTGTGCCGCAGCACTTTGGCTCAACATGGCCTAACACCCATGGCGACTTTATATACCACGCACGTTGCTTAATGCGGCATTTTGCGACGAGTGTTGCTGAAACGTCGCTGGCATCGTCATCAGCACGCACACACTCAACCTCTGGATCATACACCCAAAACCCCTCACACACACACCCACCACACATACACACCAACACTCACACTAGCATACACATAGAGCAATTGTACGTAAATTGCGTTGGGAGGGGGAGTGGCAGATAAGAGGAAAGGTTTCGCTCATTCACTCGAGCAAGAAACCGCACTTCACATGAAAGACCCGAGCTGCAGACGCCGCGTTAAGTATACGCCATGTTACATTCGCTCCGTCACCAAATTAGGCAGTAATCAAAATACACACACACAAACGCACAATATAACTGTATATATGAGAAAAAGGGGGCGGGAGCCAACCTACTTTTTTAGAGAAAAATTTGAAAACAGTTTTGCCGGAGCTGTCGTTTTTTGTGTCCTTTGGGGACAGCACACTAACCTGTTGACCTTAATATTTTCTAATCTGGCTGCCAGGCTGTCCACACATTCCTTTCCCTCTTCCCTTTTGCATCTGTAAGTGTGAGTGGGAGTGTGTGTGTGTGAAGGAGTAATTTTAGATAAGCTGAAAACGAAGCAAAAGGAATGAAAATGAAAACTTTTCATGCCCATTGGTTGCTGAGTGTTTCCCTTTTTTAGAAATGTGCACAGGAAATAAATTAATCAACTTAAATGATGGTCATAACAATAATTTTGGTACTTAAGGGAAGGCAATAACTTTTCTAATTCATTGCCTGGTTTTGGTATAGAAATTAGGCTTTTATTCGATACGATCCTGAAGTATATATTCTGAATTTCTTGGTTTTTAACCCTATAAATCTAATTTTCTTTTAGAGTGCAGAAACATCTTTCGTGGAATGATGGAAATGTAGTCCTGTGTGGCTGACCATTGATTAATATTTCGAATTTCAGAACCTCTACCATTAATTAACAGCATAGCAACTTCGTTTCTGGCAATTAATTTAATAACAATTTAATTATTTGTGCGTGCATAATTGAAATTGCATCGGAGGTGTGGCGGTGCAAAGGCGGCCACAAAACACTTGAAAACCAATCGATAAAGCGGCCAACGCCCAATAAAAAATGTCGAAAAAATTGCAGCTGCAACAGCAACATCAGGAGCGGCAATTTGTTGAGAGTTCTATATACGATATAAACAAATATACATACAATAAATAAATTGGAGCAGGCGTAAATACAAAATGCATACACACACACACACACACACTCGAAGGGGAGAGAGATACACACACGCATGCAGAGGTGGCAATGCAAAATGTATGCATGCAACAACATGCAGCCTGTGGAACAATAAATAAAATGCAGCAAAATGCATTGCAAAGAAGATGAACAAAAAGAAGAAGAGCCGAATGACGACCAACGCACACACACACACACACACGCAGCAATGATGTTTGTAGTGGTGGCCACACAGGGCTGGAGCAAACGTATATGTACACACTCACTTTTGTACATAGCGTAGGTGTGAGTGTGTGCGTGTGTGCGGGTGTGCGTGTGTGCCCGTAGAATGCAATAAGGGGTCAGGCTTTAAAAGCCATAACAAATGGGTTAAGAAAGTCAGGAAACTGGAAAAGGGTTTCCCAGGGAAAGGGGAAAAAGTAGCCCTGTTATGCATAACAAAGATAAATGGCATATCTCAGGAATCGATGCAGAAATATGCAGCTGAATTAGAAAGTTATCGATGGGAATGCGGCCTTATCAAATTCAAGTTAAATATTTGATAGCAATCACTCGTGCAGAACGCCTATTAAAAGTCCACTCACACACATTCGTACGATTTAAGCAACTAAAGCCAAGGTAAAACAATTAAATTTGAGACACATTAAATCTAAGAACAATGCAACAGATGCAAAACAAACTAAAACTATCTTCTCTTACCAAGGTGATTCGATAAATCTGTAAAAGTTTCTATTATAAGGAGCATTTAAATTTTCTACGCTTTATCATAAAATTCAATCATATTCTAAACCCGCTTTACGACTAAAATTTATAACATCTTTTGACATTAGCACCTTTGTTAAACTATTTTTAAGCAGCAGAAATATACTTCAAAACATTTAGTAAAATGGCTTCTTAAGGGATAAATTTTTCTTAAAAGCAAACGTTGTGAAGACTTAACTATTACTCCTGAAATCCTTCCCAATATTGCAGAACCCGATAATCGAAATACCTTTATGCACTCATGTAATTCAGTATCCTGATAACGGCGGCAATATGTATGCCCTTTGCTGGGAAAACCAACGCCGCCCACTGCTTGTTTGCACATTAAAATTAAAATATTTTCGAGTGGGACTTCATCAATTTGTAATGCGTTTTAAAGGCTTCAATTGCTGACCCAGTTTCGTTCGACTTTCAGCCCGTTTATCGGTCTGCTGCGGTGCAGCCCTGGTACGCCACGTAAATGAATAAATTTTTTGTGCAATTCTTTTTTTTTTTTATTACTTCTTCGTTTGCGATCTGCTATTTTTCCTTTCCTTTCTTTTTTTGCTCTCGTTGGTATTTCGTTGGTTGCTGTTGCATATGAGTAATGCAAGTGGACAGGCGGTAAAGGGTGGTGAAGGGAAAGGGAAAGGGGACGAAGCGAGGCGCGGCTCACAATGGGCCACGCGGCGTATACGCAATACAGGCATACATTTCAGACGGAGACTGGACGAAGGATTGTATGTATCTGTATCTGTATCTGCATCTGTCTGTGCATCTGCATACGAGTGTTCGTTTGTGTGTGTATGTGTGTGTGTGTGAGTGGCCAAAGCGGATTTCGTGTGCACAGTGCGAATGCAAATGGAAGCAGGCAGGCGTCGAAAACATAAAAACGTGAGAGCAGCAGGAGGAGAGGGGAAACGGGAGAGGGGGAGAGGGAGAGGGAGCAGGAGAGGGAGCGGGAAAGAGGGAGTGGGAGAGAGGGAGAGGGGGGAGCGGGACGATGGCAATGGGAAACGGGAGCAGGAATGGGAGCGGGAATGACCCACAATGAAAACGGACTGCACATGGAATGCACATGCCTATAAATATAGCACACACATCCACCGGCGAGGGAGAGGCCTATGTACTGCCACTACAAACCCGACAACCCAACAACCCAGACCATCCACGTACATAGCCGAGCATCGTAGTAAAACGCGCTGGCAGGTGACTGCAACAACAAAAAGAAAGCAGAAAGGGGATGGGAATGGAAATGGGGAAAGAAGGGGGGAGGGGGTATCCAATAGTACTTTGCAAATGTTTCAGCCGAAAGCTGCGCTTTGAACAATCAAGCGGCAAGACAATGAAAACACAGAGCACACCGAGCTGAAAACACACACACATACACACACACACCGAATGCAAGACACAAGACGTTGCAAAAGAGTGCAAATGAAACTGGGTAGCAAATTGAAGCAAAACAGCAATTGCAAAAATGGGAGAAAAAAAAATTGAAGAAGAACGGCAGCAGGCCAAACAAAACAAATGCCATTTCCGTTGCCTATTTCTAGGCGTGCGTATACGTTATATCCATGCGTATACGTAATATCTGAATGCATATCCACATTCGGCTGGGTGTGTGTGTGTGGCAGGGTCCAGAGTTAATCGGTTGCAGCTTTTGCGTATTCAGGTCATCATTATTGATTCGCCAATGTTGCCGCCTGTGCGTATAGAGACATGAATTTTGCGTACGCACTCGGCACACACACATACACTGGCCACACGCACATGGAAACGCACACAGATAGGCCTGCAAATACACATTTTGGGCATTATGTAGTTACACACACACGCACACATGGCCACATGCTCTGGTTATATATTTTGAGGCCTAGATGCAGGGCGCTATTAACTGTGTGGTCCGTGCAAAATGTGGCAGAAGGAAAGGGTGGAAAGGGGGGAGGAAAGGGGCGGGGTCGCAGGACATGCCCTTTGCTCTAATCAGGCAGGCATTATGTAAAGTCAGTCAGCCAGCAGGACGCTCACTGTTCTATTGCAACATTCGCCGCTTGGCCAGCCCAATTTAAATCGTTTCCAAATTGCTACTGCCACTCACACACACTCACACACACACACACATTCAGCTGAAGAGCTGCATATCCGGTTGCAAATCAGGAATTCCTCTCCGTAACATTATCGAGCTTCAATAGCCGGTTTCGACCTCTTTAGCCCCCCGAAAACCGTTTGCAATTATAATTTAAATTCCTGGTCATAAATTCCTACGGCAAATCTGCCCCGTCTGTCTGTCTATCCGCGTAACGATGTTGAGTCGCCCAATTTGGAAAAAATTAAAACGATATCCATTTTGGCTCAGCAATTTTCACTGTCGCCGTTAGCACCACGAATCCGCAGTGCGTTTGGCAATTTGCTGACTGCCATCAAATCCAAATCCAAGTCAAGGATGATGTTGCCTAGGCCAGCACAAACTCGTTTAGTTTTCATTTTCTACCCACAGAGCTTGGCGGCAAAAAAAAATGTGAAAAAAAAATGAAAAAACGAACGAGAAGATGAGTCTAAAAATTGCGTTTGCCTGGCAATTTCTGCCATTTTCACAGCTGCCGTGGCATAACCTTCCCCATAACCTCATTCAATTTCTTTAACATTTATTAGAATTTGCGAGCAGTCGCTCTGCCATTTCCTCTCCTCACTCAAAAATTGCTGTCAGACCCCTCTGAATCCCTGTATGTAAACAGCGTCGTCTTCGCCAACGCCAACACCATCTTCATCTCCATCTCCATCGCCTTTTGGAGTCCTCCCCAGCAGCACGGGGCCAAGGATCTCCTTTCTGGGCGGACGTCTTCTGTTTAGGTGTCGTAAAAATGCTTTTGCCAACAAGTCGTTGGCGACAACGGGAGCGACGCTCCAAATGGCCCAAACACTATGGGCATTTGGAGAAAAAGTTTTGGCATTAAAATAATAAAAAATATAAAGGCCTCTAACCATTCACTAGTAGCTTTTTCATCAATAGCTTCCAAGTGCTCAGTATCCAAATTCAAATTAAAAAGCTTTTTCTTTCCATTAGTACTTAAGAATTTCTTTAAATATTTCAAATTTACAAAAATGTATATAGTATAATAATAGTATAATAATACATAACTTCTAAATTAAATGAAATTTTATCCAACTTAATCAACAATTGTTATTCATTAAATTGAGATACCCCTTAGCCACCCAAGAAAACCTTTCAATTTTTTAAAAAATATTAAGTTATTTAAATCAACTTAAGGGGACAAAAGTGAAATTTATGTGCCAGACAATATTTTGATCAGTATTTTTCTATTCCCACCCATTGTGGCGACCTGACTTGCACCTTTGCCTTCTCGTTGTTTATTCTTTACCCTCTGTCTGTTGTGGAATTATTTTGTACACACTTTTTCCTGTCTTGGCCGTGTTTTTATAACGCTTATTTGCCTGCCGCGCTGTTCTTGTTGTTTTTTTTTTTTTTGGTTGTGTTGTGTTGTTGATGTTCTTGCGGGTTGTTGTCGGCTGGGTTGCAAGTCAAACATGTCTGGCTGAGGAGGGTGTTTCGTTCGTTACCTTGCCCTGATTAGAGCCGCTGCTGATAAGCCGTCTTTTCATTTGGAGCCCAGTCTTCCGTCTAAATTATGCATCAACAGTTGCGGCGCTTTGCATTAGGCGGTAATAATCGCTTCCCCTCGCGTCCCCCTTCCACTTCCACTTCCACTGACATCGAAAATTAACATGTTTTTGAGCTTGTCGCAGAAGTGGCTGAATACATACATAAATTCCGCATGGCCACAAAAGCTTGAAGGCCCGCAGGCTTTGGCGTTAGGAAAACAAACGGCAACAACAACAACTGGAACACGAAACGCTGTCATCCGCAGTCAGTGGCATTGTTGGAAACTAGAAGCTGGCCAAAAAAGGAGAAGAACAAGCAGAGGAAGACCACAATACGTTGGAACAATGGTGCAACACAGCAACAGCAACAGCAACATCAACAGCGGCGACAGCAACAACCGACAACCGACATGCACTTGAAATGCAAGTCAAGAGCAGCCGCACATTGCATACGATCCCAGTGGCATGCATCCTTGAAGTATGCAACCGATTCGGTCTCTAAGTTGCAATCGCATCCCGTTGCACTCGAGAACCTTTGATTCGAATTTGTTTGGCTTCGTTTGTTGGCTGAAAGTAAGCAAAACAACGAGGGATTTTCAACTTGTTTGCCAATGAAATTACTCGCATGTTTATTGGCTTAGCGGCAGCCTAAAACAAGTTTGTTGGATTACATATACCTACATATATCTTTAGGGAAGCACATATGTATCCATATATAATTCCCTCTAAGTATAACATTTATTTTATAATTTCTTTGTGTTCTCAACTGATAACAAAATCAAATACCAAAAGCAAAGTTATCAGCTTGAAAATCATCGTCAATATTTCAGACATTTATTTATTTGCTTGCAATTAAGTGATAAGCAAAAGCTTACTTTCCTGGAGAATAATTTCCCACGGGTCGGACATTATCTTTGCCAGACTCGCATCGAAAACTCCAACGCCAACGTCAGTTTCCATAAATATTTGCCAACTCTTGGGAGAGGCGTGACGATAAGATAAATTCAATGTTATGCAATGCATCGACTATCGACTGCATTTGCTCAAATGGCGTAAAAACTGAGCTGCAGTATGAATCTCGAACCGGAAACTGGCGCTGGCTGGCTGGTGCCCCCCTTAAAATTCCAGTGAGTAGAAATCAAATATGCGCCCACAAGTAAACCGAGTGGCGGGCGAGAAAGCAAAGCCAAGAATCCACGTTCCATCTGGGCCAGAAGGAAAATGAAAAAGCAAAAGAAAATCGCGACCGGCAGCACACAGGCAGCATAGGAATGAAGTCCCACCCGCAGGACACACGGGAGAATAGCACGCTTCAACTTATTTTTTCCCTGAAATCTCTAAGGAACTCACTGTCGACTTGTGAATACTATGCACTGAAAGAAAATGTTTTATTATATTTTATTATATAGATTAATATATTATCTATATTTAAAAGTAACTAAGTATATATAAAAGTTTGAAAGATAATAATCGATAATAACTATCGATAGGAAATAGCTTATTTATTTAAAAAAAAGTAATTCCATTTTTACAAACCTTTTAATAGGGGTTTAAAAATATATTTTTTGTCGGAAATTTCATAAAATGACAAACAACAAATGTCGACATTTTATAAGGGTTTTTTAACCTTTGGCTACTTAGTTTGAAAGGATACTTTATGCTTTAACCCAGGTAATATAAAATTTATACATGCCTAAGAGCACTGAACCCCATGTTTTACAACCTCTTAGAATAGTTTATATCATTCTTACAACATTGGAGAAAACTATAAAATTCAATTGATGGCCTTCAACAGTAATATATATTTTCTGTGTATAGTTACGTGTGTGGTGGATAACACGGAGATGGTAGGGGCTTTAGGGGAAGCGTAGCTAGAAACACAGACACAGACCACGTTCATCTCATCGCCTGGCTTCTTTCTGCTGGTGGCTGGCTGCTCAAGTAGCTTCAAGTTAGGAATTCATTGTTAGTTATGCGATTTCATTGCTTGTTTTCTTTGCGAATTCCTTGAGACCTCGCAGGACTACGACACCGAGGCGAACTAAACGTCTTTCATTGGATTTTGGCATGCCAGGCATCACGGAATGGAATCACGACATTAGGCGAAGGAGGAGGAGGCAGGAGGAGCAGTCCTGCCTCAATCGCATCACATTGCACGGCACCAGGACAAAGTCAAAGTGTTCGACATTATTTGAAATTCATGAATGGCAGCCGCCTGTCCTCCGGCACTCGTCCTTATTCATCACCCCCTCCTGACCCCAAAGGCTTACGGGTTACGTGCTGCCCGGGTCTTTGGCATTGTTTCTGCGTGTTTTGTCTGGCAAATAAATTCAAGTAACAGCAGCTGATAATGGCTTATTACCAGGACGGCAAAACACAACCACCCAATCTCAGCCAACTTTCCGAGGATTCTATCCTCCTGCTTTTGTTGCAGCACTGGATTTCTTGATTGTAATTGAACACGCACGCTAATTAAGACGCCAATAGTTTTAGTTTTTGTTACACATTGGATTTTGGCTTTGGCACTGCTTCTCTTATTCCTTTCAGTATTAAAATTCCACTGTCTTTGCGTCTTTGAATGAACGCAATTATTACGCTAATTAACTGTTTGAGTTTATGCTAATTACACCCTGCAAGTCGAGCGAATCATTTTATTGCCGAGAATCCAATTAAAAGGTTGATCCCAGTGCTTCTTTGAATTATAACGCATTCGCCACGTAGTCATAGAATTTTGTAATTGGAATCAACGTTGTTTTTTGCTGGATATTAATTAGCGTATTGAATCGTAAAGAAAGAGTTAATAAATGTTAACATAAATCAGCGTAAAGTTATATATTGGTGTGATAATCAGTGGCGATAAATTAAATAGAATCATGTTTTCAAACGATTTAACCTTTTTTTAGCAAACAATTTGGCACTTTGTTGATTAATGTATTTGTTCATTCAATATCTGTCACCGAAATTTATTTCTCTCCCGAAGTTGCATCATATTACTGACCTATTTAATGCAAAGTGTACTCAGTTTACTTTGAAATATCTAAGCTATTCAAAGGAGACGACCAGTGACAAAGTTGCCATGTTTTCTGCATCATTACTTTAGGGTTCCCCTCGTTGGCATTATCATGGACCCCAGTGAAATGCTTTCCCCCGACTTTAACTAAAGCATATACTATTTCATCACAACAATTTTCTCGGCACCCCTCGCACTCGCTCACTCTCTTTCCCACTCTCTCTCTTTCCCACTCTCTCTCTCACTCACTCACTCTCGCTCTCTCTCTGTGTGCAATGCTTCTTCATTTCTGGCATTCGCACGTCACTCAGCATCAAGCGGAAACAGTTAGCAACCATCATGGCTACCTCGCCATCTTGATCTCTCTCGCTCTCTCCGCCACTGTTTGTGTTTGTGTGTGGGTCCGTTGCATTTCTTCAAATGTGTGCGTAATTACTGTAGCCCAGCGGGAAAGTGGGAAGGAGGTTTTTAGAGTACTTGAAAACCTGCTTCTTTTAGCAGGCGTAGGGGTAGGAGTAGAAAATTTCGGACCGCTAAATGGGGTGGGTTTCTGAATATGACCTTAAGTTACAACGAAGTTGTGACTAATTATTGTCTTTCTTCAGAATATGCACGGTCACATCAGTATAAAATGTCGTGCAAAATGTGTCAAAAGTGAAAAAAAGTTAAGTTTATTATAAAAAAACAAGATAAAGGTAAGTTATAACATAAATATTTTTGTTTGTATATCCTTATTTCAGCGTTACGGATATGGTGAACATAAGCATTTTTACGAAAACTAAATATTAGCCGCCAGAGGCGGTTGTCAAGTAAGTAAGTAAGTTTTTTATTTAAATTTATTTTTCAATTTCACAAGAACAAACAAATGTTTCTTTTCATAAAATTTGTAATAGATTCGACATCAAAGATTCTGGCCCATATGTCAATATTAATGGCAAATCTGAACGTGCGCAAGCGGACATTTCGATTTCGTCATTTGAAGAACTCGGCCACTTGGACTCCGATGCCGAAGCCAATCCAGAAGCATTTGTAAGTACTCACTACATTTTTAATAAATTTCAATAGCCATGCTTGTTACTATGTAATTACATTTTTTTTCAACTCATATAATAATTTCTCCAAAGTACTGTATGGTAAGTATACTTGTTTTTCAAAATTTATCTATTTTTCCCAATACTTTTTATATATTTTTTGATTTGTATTAATATGTTATATATTAATATATTATGGTTTTTATTTTCAGAGTCACTCAGAAACGACAATTACAGTCTTCGCCAATATCAAGATGATCTGCGTTCATCGTTCACTGAGGCAAAAAATATAATATACAAAAATACATATGAAAAAGGTCCTTGGACTGTATATAGATTAATAAATGCATATACCAAATTAAAAAGTATTGTTTTTTACATGTGGAAATTCTGTAAAGCGGGAAGGCCAAAACCCAGTGGATTTTGGCCTGCATTCAGCAGCCGTAGGTCCAGTGGATTTTGCCCTGCAATCAGCAGCCGTAGGTCCACTGGATTTTGCCCTGCATTCAGCAGCCGTGGGTCCACTGGTTTTTGTTCTGCTTTCAGCAGCCAGAGCATCCACAGGTTTTTGGCCTGCAAACCTCCTTTACCCCTTCCTTTTGTGTGTCACCCCCGTGTATTTTGAAAGGAGAGACGGCAAAAATGTGAGGGATGAAGGAGGTTTTTGCCCTTCCGCTTGTATGAAGAAACCACTGAAAAATAGCATATTTTCCACATCTTTTTCCCGCTGGGAGGTCCAACATCATCCTCATCGCGTGTTTGTGTCGAGACGACGCCGCCAACTTGTTTGCATACAAATTAAACTCGTCATTTATGTTAGCTCCCCGTCTCCACCTCTCTCCACCCCCTCTCTCTCACTTTTTTTTCCCCTTTTGCTCTCACTCCTTATTTTCTGTCCCTTTCGTTGCGCCCACTCAATAGCGCGCTTGGTTGCCTGCTGTAGATTAATTTATCATCTCGCTTTACAAGCATTCTATGAGTTTAATGAACTTTTAACAAGCAAACAGCAACGCCCCTGCCACGCCCACGTTTCCTACGCTTACCGCTGCTTGGTGCAATTTTTTTCCCCGCTGAGCACATCCAATTAGTTTTCGTAATTTTTTCCCAGCTTTTATTAGCGCAATGCAAATGTTTCTCTACTATTCGACCATATGGAACATGCTGTAGTGTAGTCCGATTAAATAAAACTCGTTGCATGGTTTTTATATATGTACACAAATTTAACATTTTTACCAAATTGTTGTTTAGTTTCTACAGTAAGCCCAGAGAAAAGAAGAGTTAAAAGAGAGTCAAAAAAGAAACCAAAGAAAATATATTACTAGTATTTGTAGAAAAAACTTTTGAGGTAAGCCACACATTTATTGATTTCATTGATAATAGTAAATTAAAAGCCCTAAGCTTCAAAACTCCACTTGAAAAGAATTTCACTGTAGCCAACCAGCATATTATACGAATTTAAAATGAAATCATTTTTTATTTATTTTAGGCATCCGTTGAAATGAGCAAATATTTTGGAAGCACTCAAAGCTCAAAGCCGATGCCGCTCATTAAACTTGCAAAACATAATTAAAGTTTTATCCGTACATTGTCGGCCAAGTCCCCGGGGTAAATTGCCATGGCCATCCCGCCGGCATATCAGCGACTAAAGGTCTGCTAATGCGCGCAGCTTTCACGCGCCCGAAAGGTAATTAAAATGCTAATAAACACTCGTTAACTACATAATAACCGTGCCCAGGCAGCTGGATGGAAGGCCCAACTAATGCTACTTATCTGCAAATTTACACCAGACACGAGTCCTGCTGTCCGGGCACGAAAACAACAACCCAACAACACGTAGCGGTTCCGAAATTTGCCAAATTTATGTCTCAAATATTCGCACACGCACCTACGAGTAAGGATGCTCACGGAACTAAGGATAGCGACTCGGATGCTGGATGTTTTGCCGGAGTCCGCAGTTCGTAGCTCACTATTACCCTTACCAGCTTTCGCATTGCTTATTATGCGCCCAACGTACCTCTGAAATATGAATTACAAGTGAGATTTAAATAAATTAACTCACGCACATGCAAGAACACCGCAGACACCATCCAATATTCAAACACGGAAGGCTAAAACCTCTTCCCCTCGAAGGAAGTTCAGGGTGCTTAGTGCTGTAGGGTTTCAGATGCTTAATTTCTTTATATAATATAAGTTGCAGGATATGTACACTCAGAATCATACGTAACCGTTATGTAAAGTTGCGCTTTCAACCGTATTACCTTCGTAACTGGTTGGTTCCAAAGTTCTAGGTTTCTAAAAAACCCCTTAAAGTTTGTATATATCCTTAAATCCTTTTTATCCTTTTAGAAAGTTTAAAAATAAATACAATTTGCAGTGTTACATCGGGTAATTGCTATATTATTTAACACCAATACGTATTAAATGATGTTCTGCTTTCCACTTGTATTATTATAAAGCCATAATAACCCTCTTTAAAAATAATAAAATTCAAAGGAATTTAATACATTTTTTGAAGTAACCCAAGAATTTTTAAACTTATTAACTTGCATTAATAATAACTTATTTATTAATAACTGAATTTCAAAGCAAATTTCATAAAGCATTGGCAATAATATATGTAAAAATTTTATTTAATTTCTTATTAATTTAAGAGATTTCACAAATAAATAAAAGCAACTACAGTATTAAAAGCTCAGCAATATTTCCTCAACATATACTAAAATATTCCAACTTAATTTATAACCTTTCATGGAATCCCAATCTGATTAATTAGTTCTCATTAAAAGACCAGGTAAGCGAATTCGTTTTAATTGATTTAACATAATGGGCTCGCCTTTCGGTTACGTAAATTAATGCGAAGAGGGCTGACCTGCAGCGAACACCCTGTAACCCGTTACCCATTAAGCCGACCCAGCACTTCTGCCCAAACACAACACAAATTTTAATTAAAAATGTTTCGAGTGTTTTTTGTGATTATGCAGCCAGAAGCGGGCGGAATTACCCATGTCCTCGAGCCAACCGACCAACTTGGGGCTTGAACGTTGGCCGTTGGGGCTCTTGTTCGTCCTTGAGTAATTCGTAGGCACCGGCATATTATAAATTATGACATAAAATCTAATAAACTGGGACCCGGGCACAAATTTGAGATTAAAGTGCTACCCCAAAGTGTCAAATATTGAACCGGAATGTGACTCTCTGGTTGTGTGTGTGTGTGAGGGTGTGTGTGTTGAATGTCGCAGGGCAACGTATTCATTATTTAAGCCTATTGTTGGGCATTAAATATGTAGCAGGCAAAATAGAATGCCGGCAAAGACTAACTTGCAACAAAGTTGTAGACCAAGTGCTATAGCTCAGCCACCGAGTTGCTGTGAAAAATGGACGAGAAAATGCGGGCGGTTAGGAAATTTGCATAAAACAAGGGGAAAGGCGAGCCGAGTGTTTGGCACATAAACACGAAGCCCGGAATGCCAACAGGTTAGAATCCTCCTCCTGGAAAACCCCTTTGGAGCTCCCCCATTGCTCCATGGCTCCGCGTGTAGGCCATTATGACTTACAACAAAGCCCAGGTCGCTGGCAACACAGAAACGAATTTGCATAAATAACAAAAAACATATTTAACCCCCGCACGCTTTGACTTCTGCTCCCTTTTCCGGGGTCACAGTTCATGCCCGGAAAAACTCATCCACGGGCACGAGACTCCGGGCTGCAAGCCGGCCAACTTCCCCCAGCCGGAGGACCCGAGCTGTTACCTCGTCGCCACTTTTTCTTCCTTGGGCTTGCTTCCTCTTTTTTATATATTTTCATACCCCGTGAAGAGGGTTATATGATTATCCGCCCAACAGTCGATGTCTGGAAACGTAACAAATAAAAAAGTATTCCTGCGGATATTTCCAAAATAAAAATAATTAATATTTTTTAAACAATCCTTTATAAGCCTTTTTAAAACTATTAAATATTTTTGTTTTATAAAACAATTTTTAGAAAAATCTACAAAATTGTTTTCCCTTTTAAAGTTTGGATGTTTTACTTTAAGGAAGAATTATAGATTTTGGTGCCATATTCAAATTACAATATATATATTTAACCTTAACAGTTTCAACCTTTTCTCATTATCTTTAATAAAAAACATTTATTTTGGTAAAAAACGGGGTATAAAATCTTCGAACTGCTTTCACCGCATTACCTTTTTTGCTTTCCAATGTTGTGCATAATTTAGACAAACGCATTAAGGAACCTTGGGAGCTACAAGCGAGAGTCCTGTTGTGAGAGTGTGGTATCCTTCGCATCCTTGGTTATCTTCGAATCCTGACTCAAGACAGTTTCTGCCAGATTTGGCTTTCAGCTGGAGTCGCCTGGTTTTTTGACTCTGCCAAAGTATGCATGCAAAATTTGTTCGGAAAAATGTGGCGGCAAATATTTGGAATGAATGCAAAGCGGAAAATAAGCGACAGCTTCAGGATTTGCCAAAAAACAGCGCACAAATAAAACAAAATATATGAAATTCCTCATTTATTTTTCTCGGAAAGTGCTAACGTGGCAGAAAAAGAAAGATATTTTTTATTAGACGCAACTGTATAAATAACACGTAAACAACCGGACTGTAAAATTGCATTTTTTTACTTTTTTAAATTAAAGTAAACAAATGTTAAGATATCAGTAAATGATTTTATTGAAAGGTTGCTTAAAGCTGTATTTAAATGGAATATTTTTAAAAGTTGTAAATTAAACGGTTTTTTGTTATTTATAGTTGGCGCCAGTACCACCATTAATATATAGATAACTTGATTATGTTTTTAAATTTGTGGGGAGAATAAATTCCCATCTTGGCCCTTTCGAAAGCTTTTATCGTGTTCCATTTTCCCTGCTGCAATTACTTTGGAAAGCATTTAATAGATGAGATCGCTATCAATAACATCTTACGGCAACAATTTGAGCCGCGTTTGGGGACCCACAGTATCTTGGCCAGCTCTCGGCGACTTTAAACGCCTTCCAATCAATATGGCCCGCACACCGCAGTGCTTCGTGGGCAAAAGTTTCGTGTCTCTGAGCGGCGTTCAAATAACAAGCCAAAACCCGGCGATAATGTTGCTGCGGTGCGCAAAACAACAACATGCAACACAACACAACAGCAACAGCAGCAGCAGCAGCAGCAACATAGAAAAACCGCAGTGGCAGCAGACAGAGGGAGTTGGACTGGGAGTCCTGTAGTAGAGGAAGCAATAATTTAATTCTGCATTGCAAATGCAAACAAATTTCAACCAAGCCGCAGATGCGAGAAAAAAGAAAAGCTTGAGTAAGAAGCACGAAAACTTAAACCACAGCTAGTGACAAAAAACAGGAAGAAGAAGGTAAATACTTAAAATAAATTTTATGCCTAAATAGCAATCTGGTTAAATATTTGGTTAAATAATTTTAAGATTTTGTACACCTTGTATTTAATCAATTAGTAGTACAATTGTTTTTTAGATTTATTATAAACTTATTTGATTTATGTGGTTACTATTTTAACACTTGTACTTTTATTAAAAAAAATTGTGTATAAGTATTTTTTAATTTTTTTAATGCCTGGAAACATTTTTTTATTAGGTTAAAATTTATAAAATTTTAAATTTAAATTGTTATAGTATATTGTATGTATATAGAGTATAGTATAGTATATAGTAAGAACATTGTATGCAGAACATAATATAAAACCTCTTAGTTGCCGAGTTATTTGAAATGTAATGTCTAGAGTTAAAACCAATAGAATTTTCCCGCAGTGCACGATGAGAAGCTGCATGAAAAAGGATAACGCGACAAGGAGCAGCGGCAGCAGTGAGTGAGTGTTTATTTTATAGCCCGCAATGGAGTTGGCTGCAGCGTGGAGTTCCCCGGAACCGGCGGATCTGCCGGATCCCATTTCCCACCTAACCGACAAACGCTTTGGCCTCCGTCAGCTCCTCTCCGTTATTATTGAAGAATTATTACGCGATGGAGGAGGCGGGCATTGCAACAGCCCAGTATCCCAGTATCCTGGCAGTATCCTGGCGGCAAAAGTTCCCAGTTGCCAATGCCGGCGACTAATAGCCGAGAGCCCGAGGAGCACAAAAAAAAAGAAAAAATATTCTTGCTGCAAGCGGCGTTTGTTTGCGTTGCCTCCTCATTTTTTCCTCAATTTATACATTTGCGCATAAAAAGCAAGTGTAAAAGTTTTGCATATTCATGGCGCTTTAAATGTCGTCGCCGAACCACGAGGATGGCGACGTCTGAAGTGCAGATGCAGCCACAAAGGCAAAAAGCAATGCTGCACGACCAGCATAAAAAACAATAACCAGCTGCTGAAGTTAGTTATGTTAGACACCCTGCCAAAAAAGACAATCACGACTTTAACAGGGGGTAATAATAATATTTTGGTTTTTAATGGATTTTACATTTTAGTAGCATAGAAAAATGTATTCGATTGATTTCATTTTAGAACGAAACAACAAAAATCATCAAAATTAATTTGTAAAAACATAAACTAAATGACACAGTATCATTTAATTAAATCAATCGACACATAAAAAGACCATATCATTTAAAATAAAAGTTATTGATGATTTTATCAAATTAAAAACAACTCAAATTGTATCATAAAATTTTAATAAAAACATTAAGGCAATTTCGATAAATGTTGGAAAAATTATTGCACATTCAATTTGTTAATTAAAATAATTGATTGCTATCCTTTTTATTTTTATATTATGGAATATTTTTATATTTATGGAATATATTCCAGGGTATTCCGAATTAGATTCGGATTCGACTAGCTGATTTTCTTCAAGCTTCAACTTTTTTATGCTGTTGCATGCCGCAGTATCAGCCAGGAGCAAAACCTGCAGGAAAAATCGGGGGAAATGGAAAAGCAGGACGTCAGCAGAGGCAACAACAACAACAACAACAACAAAAAAGTAATAACATCAACCATAAAAGTAGCTACATCAGTTGGCAGATGGAAGCAACTGGAGGGACAGTAAGAGTTCAGTTGAAAAGACAGATCAGCGGAAGGGGTTCGGATATACCACAAACATATATATATAAAGATATATATATATAGACAACCGACTGCCGCAGACATATTGTGTCTGCAAAACTTTGTTGACAACAACAGGAGGAAAAACAAGGGGAAGGAGCAAACAGATGGGGAAAAGTGTCTCGATTTCCAGTTCTCGCCTCGTGTGATGCGTGATAAAAACCGCGCAATGAAGCGCATGTGAAAACAATGAGATTATTGCTTAAATTTATGTGAGCTCTATGAACTTGAACACCCGCCCATTGCCATTTACATTTTCCGTCCCTCCAATCGCAGACAATCTTTCTCTAGTAATTGCCGACATGTCAGCACATTAAACGGCTATAAAACGGGCAAACAAAACTGGCAAATCAAAGGCAACTTGTCCGCATCAGAGGAGAACTTTTCTAATTTATCGCCGTTTGGGTGTTGGGTGTGTTGGTTGTGCAACAGTTAAGCCCCACTGGCCTTTCAACTTCCACCGGGGGCCACATTTACATGAGCCCCGCGATTCCTATCCAGTTCGCCATTCTCACCTGGAGAAACTGAGAAACTGAGAAATGGCCCCGGTTCAGGGTCTCCTCTTCGCTCCGGTTACGTGGCTCCGCAATTTATCATGATACTAATGAGCATGAAATAGGACAAGGTTTATTAAATTTCCCTTTTAAAATGTGCACATGCCAAGGCAGCGGGCAAAGGAAAAAAGCAGGTGAAACAGTGCAGACAAGTAGGAACCAGTTTTAGACTCAGTTTAAATTACTTGCTTGGCTTTTTAATTGGTAGAAGTTGTGATAATGAAGTTCTCAAAAGGGTTTTCTCTTTCCAAGAGATTTAAGTTTTGATTACATGGCGTTTAAAGTACTTAACTATTTTATTTCAAACTTGAGTAGATCTTTTTAATTAAGAGTTTAACAATAGAGATATTAGTAGGTACTTTTATAAATAAAATAAATATACTTTATTTTAAATATCATATGAATTTCCTATTAAATATTATTGAAGAAGGTCGAATGAGGTAGCTACAAGTCCATTGGGTGTCACAGTGACTTCCTTTTTTCTCCATCCCTTCAACAAGCTGACTGTGACAGTTGGAGAAATGTCCTGGCGAAGGCACCGCCCCACTTCAGATATTGTTTTTCCAGCTCGCTTTCCCTCCGCACCGCTGCCTAATTGCGGCCAAGGAAAATAGAGTTTTTGGCTGTGCCAAATTGGGCAAAAGGAGCTTGCGAACGGGCCAAGCAAAAATATGGAAAGAGACAGCAGGGAAAAACATGTGCAATGTCATAAAAAAGAAAATGAGATACGGGCATGTTGCAATGAAACAAGCTTTTGCCAAAAATATATTGGAAAACAGGAGCACATATGCACTAATAAATCAGAACTACTTTTAAGTAATGCAGTTGAACTAATGGAGTTTAAAAATGCATTCTGGGGAAAATAAAAATCAAAGCTATAAGGGAAGTTCGATTTAAATAAATAAATTGGCAGCATATATATAGCATTCAAGTCTCTTTTTATTATGTTTATTGCATAAAATCTATTTTTAAATAATGCTTTGTCACACATCCACTTTCTTTAACAAATTATTAAAAATATCAACAATGACTTTCCAATTCTAAAGATTCTGATTTATAAAGAAGCTAAAAACGTGTCTACTGTTCGAGTTTATTGCTCCAAATCGGTTGGCTTTATTGATCTTTTCAATTACTCCTACGCATAGGCTTAAGCTATGTTTTCTGTTTTTTCGCTCAGGTATTTTGGGAGATGTGAAAATTTCGTCTGCACGCATTTTCTATAAATCATTCGAATTGTCAACACGATTTTACTTCTTGGGCGAGTAGCTTGTTGTCCCCAGATAGCGGAAATGTCCGAGGGAAAGGTGGGCGGAGTTGGGTGGAAAAAGTTGCGCGACATTGTAATTTTGCCAGACGTATCAGCCACACACGCATGGGTTTTATGTGTCGTGTGGCAATTTGTGTGACACTGCGGTCTGAATCCATTTGCTCCTCCTTCATCTTTGCGGCTTTTCTGTTTGCTGTTTGCCGATTGTTGCCACAATTCGTTGCTGTTGCTGTTGCTTTGGCAGTTGCTGCTGCTGCTGCTGCTGTTATTTAAGCAAATCTATTTTCTTGCTGAGCGCTGCTGTTGCTACTGCTATTTGCTTTTCATTTCCGGCCACGTCGACAAATCAGAAAACAACCCGAAAAGGATATTATCTTCGCCTCAAGCGGTGGGGCAGCGGTTGGTGTGCCATTTCCCCTATTTGTCTAAATAATTTGCAAAACATTTTTCGTTTCATCGCTCTTCAAGCTGATTGTGTGCGGAGATTCTCCGTCTTTTAATGGTCTTTTAAGAGGGTATTTTTTCCATGTTTTTGTGACCTTTCATCTTTTATCTCGGCTGTTTGGGTCACTTCATTTAGGCCGAAACCCAAATAGGTTTCTGTTGTCCACTCAGTTTTCCACTCACGTGTGCAAATAGAAATCCAGAATCTGCTGGGCACACGTAGAAAAAAGATGTTCACCTAAAGAACGAATTTAAATATATAATTATTTAAAAAAATTTTTAATATATCTCCCTTAAAAGTTCGGAAGGTTGTTCTTAAAAATAAAATGTTACATTCCGGATTTTTATTTCATTTTTGTTATTGCTTTTATATAAGAGTTTTTAATATTTCTTTGCTTGGATTTATATTATCACTTTTTCCTTTTAAATTAAATCTTCGATGAACACTCTTTTGCTTTTACCTTAAATAATTTAAACAAATAGTAGTATTACTTTCCCATTTTCTGGCTTGTTGAACACATTTTTATAGTTCTCCGATTTCTTGTACCAGTGTAATCCAATTCTTGTCGCATTCATAATGCTAATTGCCTGGCCAAATGTTTGTGCCTCCGAAATTTCCACTTGTCATTCCGAGATGATGGCTCACTTAATTCACGAGCGATTTCAGGCCGAGTTAAAGCTGTGACGCCTACACCTGGAGTTAGTCGTTGGAAGCATGAAGTGGCCAACGGGTCTGCTTCTGGCGGTGGGTCTGCTCACCCTGCCGTTTCCCGGACGCACTTCTCGGAATCTCACGGAGTTCATGGGCCATCGGCAGAAGCGATGGTTGATCTACCAGAACAGCGGTTCGATGAAGTTCAGCATTGGTCCTTCGATGCCAATTCCCTTGGGGGATAAGGTCACCTTCCGATCCTGCGTGCTCTCCTATACGCTCCAAGGGGGATCCTACTCCCTGCCCACCTCTCCCATTTGGCCTTGGGATAAGTGGGAGGGCACCTTCGCCCGATCCATAACCCAAATGAGGAGGAATATAGAGCGGCACACGGCCAATGGAGGAGTTCGGTATGCAGACGATGCCCGGCTTTTGGTTTACACTGCTCTGGAGGAGTACATCGGCAGGAGGAACAGCGACCATTCCATGGGTAGGAAGTGCCTGCTGCGATCCATATGCGAAAATGCTCAGATACACCATCACATCGGAGTGTTCTCGGAAATTATGGACATCGTACTTAGGTAAGAAAAAGGTCTTGAAATTCATTTAGGAAAATTGTAAATATATTTTAACACCAAAGATATTTTTATCAAAAATATAAAACAGAATTTAAAACAAAAAGGAAAGGAAACAAGAACAAAAAAACAAATTTAGAATAATTTTCTTTTTCAAAACAGTTTTCTATTCTTTAAATAACCTTATATAAACTTGATAATTTCAAGAAAATATTTTACAATTTATTTAGTTATATATAACATATTAAATATTGAATTTAGGTAGTTTAACAAAGTTTTTTCGCATTAATCTGAAAATCCTTAAATCATCCCACTTTAGCCCCGGCAAAGCGGATCTGGATAACTCCTATCACGAGGCCTACGCCGCCGGAAGGGCTGGAGCCAATTGCCTGGATCTCTACAGCTCCTGTCCTCGGGGTCTCAACTTCCTCGACGAGCTCTTGATTGAGGAAGATGATTGATTTACTGGAGCTGCTGCTGTGAATTTCCGTGGAGTTCGGAAGGGAGTGTGGGGGATCCGCAATAAAGTTTTCAGCCAAATCAAAGTGCATGTCTAATGGGTCTTGTCCTGATGTCGGATTTCGCTTGTTCTTGCTGCATAATTTGGGGCGGAAATGCACGGAAGCATGTCTGAGGGGCAGGAAACTGTGTTGACGTTGCCTCGAGGATGAGCATGTGTGCACATCGATGCAGGCTTACCAGATGCATGACGGTACATGCGAAGGCTAACTTACCAAATATGCCAAATTTAAGTTCGTTAGGTTTTTAATAAAAAGTGTAAACCATGAAAAGATAAAATAAATTCCAACTCTTCCAATAAATGTAAAGTTATTATTTATACTTTATGCCTCACTAAAAATTTCAAAAAATTAGGAAATATTTACTATTTAAATTGATCATTGAAATAAATACTAACTAACTTTTTCTATATCACAATAATGTTGCCGCATAAACATTTTAGCCGCAGACATTAGTTACCTATTCCTCTCCACCATCACAAGTTCAAACACCGCAAAGTTGTGCAGGCCGCCCACCCCCCAAAACGCCCCCTTTCGCTGCGATAACTGCACTTTGGATTCTCCGTTCCACTTTCCCCACTTTCACCCCCTTTCCCCTTGTGTTTTCCGCCGCTTGGCTCCTTCGTTGTTCGAGTTGTCATAATCGCATTTGAATTAGCTGAGCACACAAGGCGCAGCTGGGAGAGCAAAAGCGAAGGAGACGAGGTCCTGACAGGGTGCTAAAACTCTCGATAATCCTACCAATTCTCAATACCTTAGAAATCTAAACAAATATATTTTTAACACCTAACTAAAGTTCTACGAAAATTTGTTAGCCACTTTACAATACTAAATAACGGGACAAAGTATTCCAACGTACAAATTTGATTCCTTTTTTTATTTTTTAAATATACAAAATTCAGAAGTTTATTTTTCCTTTAATAAGTTTATGTTGCTGTAAAATGTCACCCTGTAAAATTCCAACCTCTTCTTAGTTCGTCAGCGTCTGCAAGCCTAATGTGCCACTTAAGACGCATTTATTGTCTTTCGTTGTTGCTGTTGTTGTTGTTGTTGTTGCAGCTTGGCGGTTGTTGGTGGTGGTGCTGCATTTTCCATTTAATTGACGCCATTGTTGACAAAATGGCGGTCGTGTGTTGGCTTTCGCTGCACCGCTTCTCAAGACCAAGTTGCACCAGCCACAAGCCATTAATGTTAACGGATTTTTCGCTCAGCAGCCGGGGCATGTTGGGATGCACTCGTGTTTCTGGTTTACCGGAGAACGGATTCCCGAGCTGGCGAAGTTTGAGAGGGCGTGACTGTGACATGGGCGCAAATCACTTGCAATTAGTGTTAAAAATTCATCGGAGTGCCAAGATGGTTCAGGTGGTTCAGGTTGTGATTACAGTCAGTTTGACGACTGATTGCTGTTGATCTAACTGAGAAGTAATGTTTGTGGTAATCTGGGTATCCACTGGATTTCTTAGCTTATAATATAGCAATTGGCAATTAATAAATTATATTCTCTTATACATACATATATGTACAACCATAACTATGCACAGCCAAACTTAACAAACTAATCGTATTTCAACTGAAAAAATATCCATATATGTATTATATTTTATTTTTAATAAAGGTTTTTATAAACAAAAAGTTGCTTTGCCCGCAAAGCATCAAGAAAATTTTAATAATCCACTTCTACAGCGTAGGCATCCAAGACACTTTCACCTTTTGGACAATTCGAATAATGAGATAAACAATCGATCCCTGCTTTTCCAGATTCAAAGGCTTCTTTATAGCCCGGATCCAAACGCGTCTTACCAGGTCTGTAAATATAAATTAAATTTATTTTTGTTGACTACCTAAACATATATATCAAAGGCTTACGTGAGTAGTACGTTAAGTAGCTCTGCCATAATTCCCACATGATGATGAACCTGAGCATTTTCGCAGATTCCTCGCAATAAACACTGCCTACCACGTCCTACCAGTCCACTTACTCGATCCATATAATTCTCCAAGGCAGCATAAACGAAAACTCGAGAGTCATCCTCGTGAGATTCATTCAATGTCCTAATCTTTTCCTTTAGCGAACGAGCGAAGATCGTCTCCCATTTGTCCCATGGATAAAGTGGAGCTGATGGCAGTGTAAAGGCGCCGAAATGGAGCGTGTAATAGTACACCATACTTCGCCAGACCACAGGATCCTCGAGTTGTGTGGCCATCACAGGTCCCACGACCAAACGGATGGTTCCTCCATTCCTGTAGATAAGCTGATATCTTTTCTGGCGTGCATGCAGATATTCCGTAATATTCTGACCAGCCGAAGGGTCTAAGACATCATAGGCACTTTTCACCCATGGTAGAAACCAACACAATAAATACATCCAATTGATAAATTGCATTGTAAAAGCGTCTGACGGTGGCACTAACTCTTTCAAGAATGAAGATCACTTAAGCCAGTACCAATCTTCACTGCGTTTCGATCCGAACCAATATTTACCCACCCAATTATCATCCATAATAAATTGGGTTATAAAGACATCCAGCATATGAGCCTGCGTCAACTCTCTTCGTCATGCATAGGTAATTCGGTAAATAAATACCGGTTTGCAATTGGAAATCACTGAATCTCAAGTAATTTGATCTACTTAAAAAGTATTCCCAGTCATTGAAATTTCTTCCAATTCAAGAAAGCAAATTAGATAAAGATTTTTGAATGTGTTTTTAAGACTTGTTGTTACAGCCAAAAATTAACAAATTAACCATTTATTTATTTTCTATTAAAAAACTCTAGAAAAAAAATAACGTGATAATTTCTTGTAAGTTTATTACTAATAAAATATATTATACGTTTGAAATTTCCTACAGACTGTTTAATTACGAATTTTGAATTTCCCGCAAAATTACCACCCTGAATACTAGGGCTGCAGTGGTTTGAGCTGGTTCCACTGGAACCACTGCTCGCAGCCCTGAAGATCTTATGACTTTTGTAAACAATAACAAGGCAAAAACTACCTGAGGAAGAAGTCGGATTTATCCAGCAGCGATGAACGCCGTGATAGCGCTGTGCCATTTTTGTGAGGCGCACGGTCCCTGCGCCATTTTCTGCACCCAAACGCTAAGGGACACAAAGCTGGAGGATTTATCCATGGATCAGCAGCAGATCCAGAAATCCTGCTCCGCCTGCAATTACTCGATGGGCAAGAATAACAATGCCATCTACAGCAGGGACACAGAAAGCGGAGCCACATTTGTGAGCACCAAGGTGGCTGTCCTGCCGGAAGTGGCGAGTTTGGTAAAACAAGCAGCGGTTTTGAGTTTGAGCAATGGAACGGATCCCAGCAAGGATGGCGAGTTTGTATTCTTCGGTGATTCGTCCAGGGGTCATATCCTAAGTCACACGTTCCGAGTGAGTGACCTGCAGGCACGTGGCTACTCGCAGCTCTTCTCCATCATAGTCCTCATGAAGGACAAGTACTTCCTGCTGAACATCAAACCCTTTTTGGCGGAGCACTTGAAGAAGGTCTCGTCGGAGCTGCAGGCGGCTGCCAGGAAGACCAAAGAGACAGAGGAACTCACCTACTCCGAAAGGCAGAGGCGTCTATCCGGCGCCCAGTTCCTGATGCCCACCTCGCGCTCTCTGCTGGAACTCACAGGCGAGGAGCATATCTTCGCCCAGCTGCACTCGCACTTCTCGTGGCTCCTGCTGGCCGGTTCCCGCTTTCTTACCGAGCACGTAACCTTTGGCAACCTTCCCTGGCTACCGCCACAAAGTAGTGGCCGTCCTCCCGCCCAGCGACTCACATACAACAGCTCCACGTTGCCCATGATCGAAAGCATCGATGATCCCGATCTGGAAGAGTTCTTTTCACTGCGTCATCTCAAGAGTGTGGTGCGCAAGGAGGAGTTCGCCACCGTGTGCTATTGCGCTCTGACTGGCGTGAAGATCGTGGTTCGTGGAGATCCGAGAAAAACGTTTCGGTTCATGGTCTGCCTAAAGAAACTCCTACCTGAGCCCATGCACAACTTGATGAGAATCGATGCCCAGCACCAGCACTCCATCAGCTCCGAGTACAAGATCATATCCGTGTCCAATGACATAGCCGTTCCGATGGCCAGTAGCTCTGTATTTCGAATCGACTTCTTGGACAAACACGTCAACGGACACGAGGTGTCGGTCAAATGGCCGGGAGAACTGCCCAGAAAATGTAAGCGTAACTATTTTCTGGATTTCGATTTGTTCTAAATTAAATTTAAATCCCTAAACCTCCACTATCTAAATCCTCTTTAGTGCCAGATCTTATGGTTAAACTTCTAAAAGCCGTGGAGGAGAAAAACTTCACAGAACTGGTGCTCAACAAGCAAACCAAGGTGCTCATCGAAGAATGGAAAAAGTAAGTAGAAGTGGAATCAATATGGTTATTCCGGAACATAATCGATCTTTCTCCGTAGCAAAGTGACCTGCCTTAACCACGCCAAATCCACCAGCGTCCAGGGCAAACTAAAGAAGGTGCTTGGAGTACAGCCGCACGATCAGCCGGTTATCAACTACTGGAGCACGCACCTCCACTAGGATTACGTTTTACACACACCACATAGATTTAGGAAATTCGTTTTCACCTTTTGGAATAAAACCGCTTTATTGCCAAATGCTGCTTAAGCGATGGCGAGAAAAATCCATATCTTAACCAAAAGGATTCCAAATCCAGTCGTCCAATGAGCGAGGCGCTTACTTCTTGTAGCCACAGCTGGAGCGGCGACCACGGGCGCGCTCGAACTTGCGTCCCTTGGAGCGGACATAGGGGCGGGTATGCGAGTGGGGCACACCGGGCGCCTTGCCGAAGTGCTTGCAGGCGGTGCGGGCGGTACGCCTGCCCTGCAGCAGCAGAGTGTTCTTGCCGGTGGGCGAACGCAGAGCCAGTTGATCGAAGGTTAGGACCTCGCCGCCGGCCTTCAGGATGCGCTCCCTAGCGGTCTGGGTGACGTGCAGGGCGCACACGGAGAGCTTGGGCACCACCAGGAGGCGGGCATCATCGGTGACGGTGCCGACGACCACGATGGTAGACTCTGGCTGGTTGGCAGCCTTGAAGAAGCGAGCGATGCGCTGCAGCGATAGCGGCGGGCGGTTGATCTTGCTCATAAACAAACGCTTCAGGATGATGCGGTTGAACTTCTTGTTGGTGCGGCGCTGCAGGAAACGGTACAGCTGCGGGGGGAACAGAAAAATACTCATTAACAAAAACAATTCGGCTGGAATCTTTGTGGGGATTTGGTCCTACCTTAACCAGCAGGCGCAGGTACACATCCTGGGACTTGGGCTCGGTCCTGCGAACCTTGCGGTCGTACTTGTGGTTGATATCAATACCCTGCAAACGAAATACACATAATTAGCTCTGGTGTTTTGGACCGGGAAAACGATTTTTGAGCACTTGTTCAATGTTTACTACATTCTTATTTCATTTTTTGTGGGAACTGCGCATAATTTAAGACCACATTTATGCGTCGCATCAATACTAAATTTTGTTTTTGGCCATTTTATCGCCAAACGCTTCACATTGCACGTGGTGCTTTGAGGGCGTTTGCAGGTTAATATCGCCGGTTTGCTGTAAGGATGACGTGATGTTTTTGTCGGGAACCCACCATATCTTTTGTTGAATGTAACAATCAACGCTAAAATAGAAAATAAGACATTAAATTAAGCTAAAAACGTGGAGCAGAAATTTCTTGCACGTACCTCGCCGGAAACGAAAGGCAAAAGAAGGAAAATAGTGTGGCTGCGCTAGCCAAAAACAAGACGCTAAAACACCCAATCGTGCTGTTAAATGTACGTAGTGCTGTTAAGGCGCAAATGCTTATTAGCCTTCAAGACGTAAATTAAGTTGGTAAAATCATTTTAATTATATCATTTACCTGGTATAAGTGTTTTAAGCTATTCAACAGTCTTTTCTTACAAACCTAAGAAAACCAAATATAGAACACTTCATATTTTATAAGAAAGTCTGGCAGCACTATTTGAATTTTAACATTATTGGTATTGCCGATTTTTTTATAAAATAATTAAGGGGACTCTTTAAATAGTCGTTCGTTTGTTAATTTCTGTACATTAAAGGTGTAACTTTCGAAAATTTATGAAAACTTGTAAGTGCTTGTTAAAGTAAAATGGAATTGTTAATTATTAATTTAAACTATACGTATTATATACTCTTTAAGGTGCGTATGTATATGAACAGAAATAGATTACAAGATTTTGCAAATAAATTAAAACTTGTGGGATAAAAAAAAAAAGTTTTATATACGTTTTATACAAATATAAAATATCTGGGGATCGGTCAGAAATTATAATTATAATGAAATATTTGCCTTATCAAATACAAAACCGACATATCCCATTATCGTAAGCAAAACTGTTTTTTAAAATAGATTAAATTTTGCAATGATGAATGAATATTAAATTATATTAAATTTTTTTTTTATTAATTTTAAATGTATACAATATCATGGTATAGTAAGTATAAGGTAGTCTCGTCCATGGTACAATTATACAATTAAAGCCCCATGCATCATCTAAGGGTTAAACAACAAGCACTAATGTCGTTTCACTCGCACTTACTATTCAGACTCCTCTCACTCGCACTGGTTGTGAGTATGGTTACCGGATTGATTTTTGCCGACGAGAGTACCTGATATAATTGTACCCTTGTACAAGGGTAGCGCACTGAGCCATAGGGGGAAAATCCCGAACAATTGTGCAGCCGGCGAGACTACCTGTTGACTGCCGACTACCTGAGACGGAACAATTAATACACATTGTCATATAACAGTCCTTTTTAAGCCGCATGCAAAACATAAGGTTAAAGCGCACATCTTCTTCTGTTTCTTTCGCACTTATTAGAAAACATACTCTCACTCGCACTCATTGTAGTGCGCAATAGGGGAAAAACGCAGCCGACGAGACTAGGTATAATTGTATAATTGTACCATGGTCTCGTCGGCTGTATAATAGTTCGGCATTTTTCCCCTTATTGCTCAGTGTGCTCCTGTTTTCGAAGTGAAAGGTTCTACGCGGACGATTTTTTCTTAAAACGTTAACCCCTGTGTGCTAAAAAAAATGAAGTATTGCAGCTATTGCAAATCGAATGTGGAAAATGTTAAGTTTATAAAAGTGCCAACTTGTGCCACAAGAAGAACATTATGGGAAAACATTCTTCAGTGCAGCCTGACCAAACACGCTAAAATATGCGACAAACATTTCGATGCTTCTCAGTGGAAGTCGGCCCCAAGAAATGGACTGGTATACAAAAGAAAGCGACTGAACGCTGATGCTGTCCCCCAAAGGAACGATGGAGAACCTGAGAAAAAAAAATTTAAATTAAGCTTTGCGGGTTCCAGTAAACAAACACAGTAAGTTAAATTGTGTTCACATACATATATACTATACACTAGTTGACATAATAATTTTGACGAACATTTAAATTGCGTTGTATATATAAATGTTTTCTTTTTTTTGATTATTTTTAAAAATTTTTTCACAACAAATATTTATTATAAATTCTACAAAACTCAACCAGTTATAAATAGTAGTAATAAGGGGTCGTCAAAATAATTTTGCCAACTTGTGTAAGCAAGTATGTATATGCAAATAATAATACATTTATAATTCAGGGACGAAGAATCAACTCATCCAATGGCTGTAGAGGACCTTAAACAAAAACTGTGTTCTATGAAAAAGGAAATGAAGCAATTACGTAAGCAGCTTGAAGAGTACGGGAAATTGGAGAAGTATTTAGGAAAAATTTTTACTGAGACGCAAATCAAAATTTTAAAAAATGAAGGACAAAGAGCGAATTTTGAACCGGCAGACTTGTCGGCTGCTATAAGTCTCCATGCCGCCGGACCTCAAGCTTATAGCCATTTGTACAAAAAAGGCTTTCCCTATCCGAGTCGGGCTACTTTATATAGATGGCTGGCCGAAGTTAAAATCAATCCGGGTACCCTTGATGTCGTGATCGACCTTATGGAAAACGAACAGATGCCCGAAGAAGACAGGCTTTGCGTTTTGGCTTTTGATGAAATGAAGGTTGCTGCTGCTTTTCAGTCCGATAGCTCATCAGATACTGATTGTGAGCCGAAAAACTATGTGCAACTGGCAATAGTTCGTGGCCTTAATAAATCGTGGAAGCAGCCCGTCTTTTTTGATTTCAACGATCGAATGGACGTAGATACTCTGCATAAAATCTTAAAAAACTACACCAAAAAGGCTACCCTGTAGTTGCAGTTGTATCTGATTTGGGTGCTGGCAATCAAAGGCTATGGAGTGAGCTTGGCATTTCGGAGAGTAAGTTTCTAAAAAAAAATAATTCAAGCCTTCAAATATTAATAATTTTTTATTTCAGCAAAGACCTGGTTTAGTCATCCAGCAGATGATAACTTAAAAATATATGCGTTCTGCGATACCCCTCATTTAATTAAGTTGATACGAAATCACTACATCGACTCTGGATTGTGTATTAATGGAAAAAAATTGTCTAAGGAGACAGTCCAACAGGCTATTAATCACTGTGCTGGATCTGATTCGTCAATATTATTTAAAATTACACAAGATCACATAAATGTTAACTCAACCGCTAAGCAGGAGGTAAAATTGGCAAAACAATTGTTTTCGAATACAACAGCAAGCTCCATCAGACGATGCCATTCGTTGGGATTTGATGTGGACAACGCGTGCGAAACCGCCGATCTTTTCAAACTTGTGAATGAATGGTTCGACGTTTTCAACTCCAAATTGTCTAAATCGAAATCCACCGAAACTACGCAGCCCTATGGCAAAGATCTCACGGTCCAAAGAGACGTTTTGGCCAAAATGTCTCAGATTATGCGCACGGAGATAGCTGGAAAATCTTACAAGCTTCCCTTTCAAAAAGGCATTTTGGTCAACAATAAGTCTCTAGATGAATTATTTGCCTATTTGTCGGAGAAGTACGGAATGGAGTTTATTTTTACTAGTCGCCTTAACCAAGACATAGTTGAAAACTTTTTTGGAGCCATGCAGCCTAAGGGTGGACTTCCTGACCCTCCGACTCCGCTTCAATTTAAGAATAGATTAAGAAAATATATTACAGATATGACAAATCTAAAATAATCAACTAAAAATAATAAATAATAATAACAGTACTAATTGCCCAATGTTTAGCTCTTTGTTTCAGAAATGTGATCGTTAGCAAGCCTTTTATTTAGTTTTATTTTAAAATTCAAATTTATTTTAGAGTTAAGAAACTTAACAAAAACCTAAATAATCAAAAACAAAACAAAGATTCAAATGTTTATGTATTTCTTTCAATTTTAAACCCCATGCGCAGCATAAGGGTAAAGCGGCATCATGTTCTCCTGTTTCTTTCGCACTTATAAAAAAACACCCTCTCACAAAAATACATTGAATGCCGTATGTGGCTACTAAAACCTACCCATCTGGTCACACTTAAAAATAATTTAATTCGTTTATTTTATTCTGTGGGTCCTGGAAACTTTAAATAGAAATGTCTGATCCAGGAAGCGCTGGCTATAACATAACGAAGGACCCTGCCTTAGTTAAAAGTCGCATATTCCTGGGAAACCTGCCGATCTGCACGCGCGAGGAGCTGGTGAGCATTTGCCAGCCGTATGGAAAAGTCCTGGGCTCGGTGGTGCAGAAAAATTACGGATTCGTACAATTCGAAACGGAGGATCTGGCCAATAAGGCGGCTTCTGCCCTAAACAAGTCCACGTTTAAGCAAAATGTACTCACCGTACGGAATGCTAGCATAAAATCGAAGGCAGCCAATGCTGCAGCTAAAAGGTCTGCGAAGCAAGCAGCTCATGTCACAGTTCAGGGCGGAATTGTTATGTCCGCGGCGGCGGCGGCTGCTGGTCAGCCCCTCATCAACGATTGCGAGATAATAGTCGTGAATAGGGAGAATACGTGAGCTATTTCAGTCAATATCTGAAAACTGATATTAATTATTCTTGAAAACCCACAGCAAATACGCAGAGTACATTGAGGAACGGCTGAGGAATGCCGGTATGCGAGTGGACGTTCTGTTTCCAAATGAAGATGTCCTGCTGGGCATGGTCCTGGCCAACATCTCGTCGCGTGGCTGCCTGTATGCGGTTTTAGTTACTCCACAGCACGAAGAGCACAACAGTATTACGGTGAACATATTATATGGCGTGCCGGCTGAGCATCGCAACATGCCACTTGAGGACGCCATCACCCTCATTGCCACCGATTTCAGACTGAAGAAACAGCGCGACGCTGTTGCCTTACCCCCGGTAACCTCCGTTCACAAGGGACAGCGCCGTCATCCTGAGCAAATGCAGGAACTCCTGGAAAGACTGGCCGACAATCATCCCTTGACCGCATCGCAGTATGAGGTGATTATAAAGTATCTAGAGGGCGAACGCGAGGAGCAACTGAAGCGCGAGGTGGGCGAGGCCAATGCGATTGCCAAACTCAAGGCTCCTGATCCAGAGATCGAGCTACAAAAGAAGATCCTTAGCATTATGAACAAGCCAGCTGTTACCGAAATCACCAACGAGATGATGTATCCCACATTTGAGGCGGTCAAGGAGGACAAGCGCTTGATGGAGCTACTGCAGGACCAACGCGTTATAGCGGCTTTGGAAAGCGTATATAATTCCGATCTTAGGGAAACTATAGCCGAGTTCTTATAGATTCTCGGCCTTCAAATAAGACGCTAACCACTAAAGGATTAGAATTTCAATTACAGGATCTCTATACAATCTAAGCTTCCAGATGGTGTGTCGTTTTCATTTTGCACATATTTGTTTTCAGATGTTAAAAACAAAACATACCAATTAGATTGTGTAATGTGATCCTGGCATTTAGTAAATAAATGACGTTTGCAACAAACAGCAACTTCGAATGTTTGGGATTTTTAAAGCAGATAGCAGTCGAGTTCTATTTACCCGGCATTTAATAAATGTAAAAGGCTAACAATAAACAACGGAGTTTTTAAGGCCAAGACCGCTTGGCTTCGTGTCCCTCGTACTTGTTGCGATACTTAAGACCAGTGACAAGCGTGGAGCTTTTGGGGAAGGCCGTCTTGCCGTTGAACTTGGTGTCTGTCTCGGGATTGAAGCGCAAGTACTCGTACTGGATGTGCAGATTCTCCGGCAGCTCAACGCGTTTCAGAGCGTCCAATGGAACGGTTGTGTCCACAGGTGTCTCGTAGAAGGAAATGACATCGCCGATGGTGCGCAGCTCATGGACCTGGGAGTTGGGCACTCCGTGTTGTAGTTCATTAAAGCATGCGGCCAGAAATTCGAATTTCTCGGATAGATTCCCCAGCTCATCAGACTTCAACTGAAGGGAGGCAGCCACCGAGCGTATACGGTCTGCTGCATCTGCTGGTGGTGTGTATGGCTTGTGAGGGCGCAGAAAACTAAAAACAAAGCTTGTTATTTTATTGTTTTGGGTTAACAAACTAAAAGAACTAACCCTTTGGCAGCAATTGACTCGCCGATAGCGGAAAAGGAGCCGGTCTTAGTTGGCTTTGATTTTGCAGCCTTGGCGGCGGAGGCAAAGCACCTCTGCAGGCTTCCCACAAGCTAAAAACACATTGTTATTTGATATTTATTGGAATAATCCACATTTTTATTTACCATTGGGGTTTTACGTAAAGTCGCTGCCATTGGATTTTTATTCGATACTAACGATGTTTAGAGAATCTTGGCAACATCGATATTTTTCAGTCGGAGAACGGCTATAAAACTAGCAAAGATATCAAACAAAATTCAAACGCAGCAGTTTCAGGAAACTCTTATCTTATTAAAATTATATTAAACTTTTGTCCTTCTTTAAAAAACAAAATAATTTTTCATACAAAAAAGAACTTTTATTATATATAATTAAAGCTTACCGTTATAGACGTGTCAACTCTAGATTTATGGATTCCATTCGATAGCCGTCGTTCTGTTATCGAAGGGAATCCGTTGAGTATTTGTAATTTGCCTCCAAAGAAAAGTTTTTAAACCTTTTACAAAAATATTACACCCTTTTCAGTATTATATTTTTAAACATGGATAGAACACCAAGTCCAGCCTCCACCTACTGTTCGTTTACTGTTGGGCGACATACTTCTCCAATACGGAGATCGCAGCGACTAATTGACAAGGAAAACCGAGATTTGCCAAAGATTCCAGCCAACAGTCGTTCTCCCCAATTGTTTGGGGACACCCAGGAAGAGTATAGCCAGCTACTTTGCCAGCAGGAGAAGATTCCGACCAAAATTGTGCATTTGGAGGAAGAGTTAAAATCCTCTCATAAACTTGTGCATATGAAGTCTGCGGATAAAGTCGTTCCCCTGAAACCTTTGAATAAAATTATCCACACAAATGGCAAAGTAAAGAAGCCAAGAAAAAATAGGAAAGCAGCTTCACCAAAGAATTCGCAGAAAAAAAGAAGCCAACAGGCCAAACCCAAAAGACTTCCGCAAGATAAAATTATTCATCTACAGGCTGAAGTTAATAACTTAGAGGAGGACGTGGATGAGCCTCCAAGGAAGTCGCGAAAGCGGAACCATCATGCCAAGCCAAAAAATCGAGTGCCGAAAGAACCGGCTAAGAGAAAACCCAAAAATCGTAATTTAACTGCTCCAGATGTTAATTTAAAAAACTCAATCTCTCCATCAAAGTTACCTTCTCAATATCCGCCACATTTTGTCCACCAACTGCCACTTGCAGAAGATGACACTGTGATTCCAATTCGTCCTTTATCAGCTCCGGCTGCTCAGCTGCGCGATTCGTGTTTAACACCCATGGGCACCCGTTGTGGAATTTGGGACACTTCCCCATCGATACTTAATTCCGAGATCTCCTTGAATATCTCCCTAAGCGAGTCCATGGAAGAAATATTCGGAACCAGGAACATACACGATATACTGGCAATGCAGAAACCACGTCAATACATTTTGATTGAGGACCACCTGCCCACTGTTGCCTCCATGTTGAATGTGAGCCTGGAGCGCCTGCGAAGTGTCCTGGAAATCACTCAGGGCTGGACCCATGATCAATTTCTTCATTTTCCGATCAAGCAGGAAATGGAGGACGTGGAGGATCAGTCAAACTAGTCCTGCACATCTGCATTTTATATTCGTATAGATAACCACCATAAATCCTTACGATCCAAATTACAAAGAATGTGGATAGTTCTCATAGGTTCCTTGTTCTTATTACTTAACTTTTGAAACGTTCAAGCAAGTTAATATTTTGTTGTTCCAATTGACTAAGTCCATAAAGAATAAATACCATATGTTCCTAGTTTTTATAACTTAACGTTTAAAATGTTTCCTTTTCTTGTATATTTTAAGTGGTATTTAATTTTTTTTTGTTTTTCTTTTTGTTATTTTGCCTTAGACTTTCAGAGTGCACAATTTTGTTTAAACCATTTACTTTGTTGTATATATTAAATTACTAATGCTAAACGTTATCTAGACTTTATTATACTTCATAATTGGTTTGTTTTCCGCTACGACAATACAGCAGCAATCGATCTGGTTTTTGAATCTGTTTCTATGTTTTCCTTTGTTTACTGTTTTTCTGTTTCTGTTCCATTTAAACGTATATACAACCGCGTGGATTTGGAGTTGCAGCTCCCTAGTAGTCGCTGTCGTAGCTGCCGTCCTGCTGCGCCTGCGTGGAGTCGTCGGAACGCTCCGAGGTGGGCTCCTGATCGACGTCCAGTGTCTTATTGTTGGCCGGACAGCAGCTGGGATGGGCCATTGAGTCGAAGGCATCTTTGATTTGATTGTTGGCACCCTTGGGATCTAGGTCGGTGGCCCAGCTGAAGTGCATCAGCGCCAGATCCATGTTGCCGAGCGTCTTGTGTATCTTGCCGATCAGATAGAACACCACCGACTCCTTGGGCACGATCTCCTTGAGTTCCTCCAGCTCGCGCAGTGCCTCCTGGTACTTGCCCAGCGAGAAGTAGATGGAGCCGCGATGGAATCGGGTCAGCGGGTTCTTCGGATCCAGCGTGGCGGCCGTATTTAGCGTCTGCAGCGAAAGGTCCTTCTTCTTCATGTAGAACTGCATGGCGCCGATGTGCACTAGGATCACCGAGTTCTGCGGATTGATTTTCAGTGCCTTCACGTAGTGGGTCTCGGCCAGCTCGTACTTCTCCTGCTTCGAGTAGATGGTGCCGATGCCGAACCAGGCGTTGTAGTGCCGCGGATCCCTGACCACGGCCGCGCGGAAGTAGTCCATTGCCTTGTCGAACTCCTCGGTTAGCACGAGTTCGTGGCCCAGCAGCGTGTAGCTGTAGACAAAGTCGGGATCCACCTGAACAGCCCGCTTGAAGAACTTGATGGCCGTTTCGTGTTCCTTTTGCAGCGAGAAGCAATTGCCGGAGACGCACCAGGTAACCGGACTGGTCTTGTCCTGGCTGATTAGATCCTGGGCCAGAGCGGACAGCTCCACCTCGCGCTGCAGATGCCACAGGGAGGACGAGTAGATCTCCATGTAGTCCAGGCGACACGGCTCCGCCTTGTGGATGCTCTCGAAGATCGCCACCGCCGCCTCATATTCGCGCATCTCGTACTTGGCCAGTCCGATCAGCGACTGAACCCAGCTGGAGTTCAGATGATGCTTTGGTATCGTCGTCTCCAGATGCTTCACGGCCGCCTTGCACTGGAAGTTCGACAGCAGCTGGTAGGCTTCGGCCAAGTCGCGCAGCAGGGCCATCAGTCCGTCGGCCGACTGTTTCTTGAGGCCCATCAACTGGTGGGCCATTGTCTGGGCATTGTTGAGGCTATTGTTCAACAGGACCTTCGCTTCCTCGGCGACACTGCGACCTCCACTGTTGTTGTTCGCCCCCGAGGAGGTGATGGTCTCCACCTTCTCCTTGCGCTTCTCGGACAGGTGATGCGCCTTCTCCTCGATCAGTTCATTGTTCAGGCAGATCTTGGTCATCCGTGACTTGGTTTTCCGGGGCGGCGAGCGGGGCTGCACGAACTTGTTGGCGATGTTCGGCGATTTGTTGTTCTCCTTCACCGAGTACGAGTTGCTAAACAGCCGCGAACTGCGCCGCACTGCAGCATTCGGGTTGGGCAAAACGTTCAGGTTGCCATTGTTGCCCACATTGTTGTTGTTAGGAGTGCGGGGCGTTATGTTCCCGGCTTGGGTGAAGACGGCGGGTTTGTTCAGGCTTCCCTCCTTGCGACTGATGAGTCCACCGACGTGGGTCTTCAGCTTTTTGCCCATCATCTTGGGCTCCTGGTTGACCTCGACAAGCATCTGGGGCATTGGCGAGTAGCTGATGTTCATCATGGGTGTGTGATTGCCGATGAAGGAGCCGTCGTTGACGCTGCAGGGACTAGTCAGCGGCATGATGCCGAAGCTGGGAGTTGGCGGTGAGAGGGCCGAAAGATATTTGAACTGCTTGCGGAAGGGAGTGCCGCTAGTCATGTCGTACGTCTGCTGCTGGTGCTGCTGGCCGCCCGTTTCCTGCGGATAGCCCATTGGCGAGTCCTCCAGCATCGCCAGCATGCTTAGGTTCTGCACCAGGCCGCCGCGCAGCATGCTGATCGAGTTGTTGAGATTGTTGTTGTTATTGTTATTGTTGATGGGCGTCACCATGTTGCTGTTGTAGTTCTGATTTTGGTTGATCTGCTGCGCCTGCTGATTCTGCTGCTGCTGCTGCTGGTCCACGGGCGTGGTCAAGATGTAATTGGAGATATTGCTTAGGTTGGTGATCAGCGACTGGCGCTCCTGCTGCTGTTGGCTCTGCTGCTCCGCGCCGAACAGCACCATGGCGTTGGCGTTGGCGCTGCTGCCCTGACAGGTGTTGAACACATCTGTGCTTTGTATCTGGAATATGGCCGCCGCGTCTGTGTCCTGGCCCAGCAGGCACAGATCCGCGAAGGCGTGCCACATGAACGGGTTGAGTTTGAGGGCCCGTCGCAGGGCACTGATGGCCAGCTTCGGCCGCTCGGTGCGCACGCAAATCTGGGCCATCAGCTGGTAAGCAAAGCAGGCCAGTTCGCCAAAATCCCGCTGCAGCTCATCGCAGTTCTTGGCATCGCCGAATCCCGTCGAGATCAGGGCACTCTCAGCCTCGGCGTATTTTTTCAGCTCGTAGGCGCACTTGGCCTGCAGGAATCGGCATTGTGTCGAGCGGCGCGGCTTCTCCTTGAGCAGCCAGTAGGCCTGGTGCACCTGATTGGAGCGAAAGTAGCTGGTGGCCAGCAGGAATATCGTCTCGTCGCTCTCCACTGCGCGGCAAATGAAGGGAAAAATCAGTAATGTATATGGTTTCCCCTTAGAGACCTTGACCCTTACCTTCCGAGCACAGGCGCTCCGCCAGGAAAACGGCATCCTTCATGTCGTAGTAGTTCAGGCAATGCCATATGGCGGCCTTAGGAAAGAGGAAGAGAGAGTTTTTAGAGGCCAGGTGGACCGACGAGGAGCTATTGATTTACCTGCACGGGCTCTTGAATCATCATGTCTGGCGGTCTGGGGGCGACTTTCTAGGGGGGCTTCAACTGTTTGGGGACTTGCGGCTTGGCAATAATTTTTGGCTTTACAATAATTCAAACATGCAGTGTGTAGAAATCAAACAAATTATCATGTCGCCATTCGCACACGCTACTCTCTTTTTGGCAAATTTCCCCAACAATATCGGAACGGAAGGGAAAAAGTGTTGTGTGCTAAACGGGTGTTGTAAGTAGGACTGCAAGTGGCGTTGGCGATGTCGGTGTCTCTCGCTCCCTGACCAATCCACTTCCACTTTTTCTGCCTTTTCAGATACTGCAATTGGTTTGAGTCGAGCCTTCGCTTCGCTTCGCCCTCTGTACACACACACTGCGGACTGGGGGTCGGTTTTCCACTTTCGTTTTTCGGAGCTTTACTTTTGTTATTGGGGCACACAATTCAAATCTGCGATTAGCGCCGACACTGAACTACACCTTGGCCACATTTTTATTACATTAAACACGCTGCATTCGCGTTGCATTCCATTTTTAAAAGCAAAACCTAAGTAAAATATATGCTGTGAAAGTATCGATTGCACGCGACCCTGCCAATCGATTGTTTGTGTGGTTTAGTGATACCGTTGGGTGACAGCACTAAAATTCCGATCCCAATAGAATCAGGATATTGTATCAAGTTATTTATTTTTTTAAGCATTTAATTCACCGTTTGACATATAGTTTAATTTTTAATTTTCATATTCATTGTAAAGTTGGCTTGGAATATACTTTAAGTTATTAAATTTAAGCACATTCACCAAACAATAGTAGTTCGAGTAAGCCAATGGTATCGATAGTTTGCTGCATTTCTTGTGACTGGCAAAAGATGGCCAAGTACTCGTAATCGATGCCAGGTTATCAAGGAGACCACATTTTGAATTTAGAAAGTGGATAATATTTATAAAGAAACTAAGTTGTTTTATAAAATACCGAGCAAAACGTGTTGCTGCATCCTGCAAGCCCTAAAAAGTCCAAACACAGAATCATCATGAGCGTGAAATTTGGCTTTGTACGAAGTTTTTCTTAAATCTAATTAGTCCAATCTGGAACTGCAGCACATTTAAAGTGTAAACATTGCTTTCCTTATTATGCGCTTTAATTAAATACCTAATACTAATAGCTTAAACGAGATTTATTCATAGCATATCCTGTCCTACTGCGAGTCGCTGGAACTGGAGCTCGAGCTGTCGGTAGACATGACTTCCACGTCGTCCTGAGCTCGGGTTTCCAGGGCCACCGTGTTTCCTGACGCACCCATAGTCATGTGCAGCTCGCCCAGATTCCAGTTAAATTGGTTCTGGAAGGCATTAGGCACCTCACCACCCGCTCCGCTTCCACTCCCACTTCCTCCGCTGCCGGAGAGAGTTCTCTGCTGCTCCGAGGGGATGCCACTGTTTTGGTGCGTCACTGGTCCGCCGTTGATGTTCTGCTCGGATTTGCCCAGCAGCCCGTTGCGCATCTCGATGTCCGTGGGATACGGTCGCCTCAAGTCGCCGATGCACCAGGTCAGAGGAGCACTGACTGCATTGGCAGAGCTAATCCGATGGGCGTATTTGATGAGTTCCTCTGAGGAAACCGGTCGCTTGTTGGCCTGGTTGATGCTTGCCAACTTTTGGCGGGCCTGGAAAATGGCTGTGGACAGGATGAGTTCAGCGTCCTTTAAAGATTTCTGCAGCTTTTGTATCTCACGGTCCTGATTGGATATAAAGTTCCTCTTAAGTATTTATCTTGGAAGTTAAAATCATTTCACTTACGTGCACCTCCACCTTGGCGCGCAGCTTATCCATCGCTTCCTCTACTTTGGCCTGCTCATCTGCCAGCTCAAGCATTTTTCGGAATTCTTCATCTTTGGCTACCAGCAAATCCAACAGGTCAACCAACTCTGTGCTGGAGGTTTTCTGGTGCGCCTGCTCGATCAGCTCCTTTGCTATCATCTCGATGTCGTCGATAAGGAGCAAAAGCCGTTCCTTCGTGCTTAGATGGAAAGACATTGTCACGCTAATTCGCAATTATTTGGAGCCAATCCAACTTGCAATTTGTTTATTTCGGCACCGCAATGTGACCGTTTCGGGCAGGCAGAAATATACTTAAACTGTTTAGCCCCATGTTTGAAAAATATCAACTGGGAAAGTTGCCAGACCGCAGACAGATTAGTGTTGCCATGTCGATTATATTAACTGGTATAGTTTTAAATTTATTAACGGCCAAAAACATCATGAAAAAATCGTTTTACTGTTTTCTGTATTATGTATTATTCGCTTGTTTATTTTTCTTGTGTTACAGTTGCAGTTATAATTTTAGCGTAAAACTCTCTTGTTGATTAGCCGAACGAGCGGTAAACCTTCGCAAATATGGCAGATTACAATACTCTCATGTATCCTCTCGTTTCCGTCCAGTTTCTCTTAAAACATACAAACTAGCAAGCAGCTTGCAGCAGGTACGTTGAGGGGCCTTGTTAATAACCGTTTAGAACTAGTACATAGTCTTAAAATTAGTTAAGATATAAGTGGTTTATACGTTTCTACGGATATTCATCGCTGTCTAGGGTTTAATTCAAACCCTGTGCTCAACCGTATATAACAAAGAATCAATATCGCTGGCTCTCGCGATCCGAGTATTTGCCGCTCAACTTGCTGACCGAATAGCGATCGGAATAGGCATCGTACTTGTCCGCCTTGTAGTTGATCTCCTGCGGCGTGTACCCAATGTTCTTCTGCCAGTGTCGCGTCCAGTAGAGATCCTCGTTTCGCACCTGGGACGGCGTCTTGGCGTCCCTGAACACATACACACAGTAGATCATGCAGCCGATCAGCGTGAGGAAGCCGAAGATCAGGAACACGATGCCCAGTATCCACACGTAGAGCGGCTCGTAGAATTGCACCACGATTACGAAGCCCAGGGTGACCAGGATCAGGCCCAAGTTCAGTAGCAGCATCAGGCAACAGACTCCCTTCACATTCGGGCAGAAGGGGTTTGGGGCGGACATCGTCTCGATCTTGGCGCCCCTCCTGGTCGTTGATCGGGCACTGCGTCCGGTCTTGGCCGTACTGGCCACCGAGTAAACACTCCGCGGGGCTCCTCGGGAAACAGGACGCTGGCTGTAGCGACTGCAAAACAAAAGGATTCAAAAATATCATTAATATAAAGTAAAGTAGATAATTTTTTAAATCCCCATTATATTTTTTATTCTTTTTGTTAAAGAAAAAAATGGTCTTAAATTTGCCACCTCAATAAAGTTACATATATATAACGGTGAAACATCATATTTAACAGTAATTTTCTTATGAAAGCCCAAGAGGACATTTTATTAATACGCCGCACAAGAATGGTTTGTGCAAAACATAAAAACTGCGGGTATTGAAATATTTTAAGGCCTGAAAGAATGTTTTTTTTTACGATTCATCAATCTTTTTAAGACTTCAACAAAAACATAACTTTAAACTTCTGTTACTTAGCATAAAAAATCGAAGTAGCCCTTGCGGGGCTGTCCCAGCAATCCTGACGACTTTCGAAAAGGTGGATACAAAATATGACACATTTACTGTTTACTGGTTGATTTTAAAATCTCTAAAAAAAAGTGAAGTATCTGGGGCACTGATATTTTATTTGGTTTGAAGGGACAACTGGCACAACCCCTCCGGTTATTCGTATTAATGGGTTTGTGGGCCAAATCCTGGCTGGTCGTGACTTGCCTGATCTCGGAGGGCGCCTTGTAGGCGGCACTGGTCACATAAATGTCGCTGCCGGCATCCCCGGCCTGGTCGTAACTCAAGGCGGAGGGGGCGCGCGGGGGTTGGCGCGTGGGCGGCGGACCGCTGAGCGAGCGGGGACCTCCGTTGTCCGGCGAACTGGAGAGGCCCATCTGACTGTGGCTATAGCTGCTCTGGAGGTGATGGTGGCCATTGGCGGATGTGGAGCGCTTCTTGCGCGACGGATTGTACTGCGGCGAGACGCGCTCGTGGGTCAGCGTGTACTCCGAGTAGGTGCGCTCCGAGGGAGCCCGATGGGAGTGGGTCTCGTCGCCGTCGGTGGAGTAGCCGCGGTTCGAGTGGACGTAGGGCGGATCCGGGGTGAGGCGTCCGTGCGTGGCCACATAATGGCTGCCTTTCAACCTGTAATTGGATCGCAAAACGTTATCCGCCGATTGGCTGCTAAGTGCCCCCCATCCATCCATCCCATCCATCCTTCCCATCCGTAACTCACTTCTTCACTTGTCTCTCGTGCATTCTGTGTATCCTTTCCTCTCCTCCGCTGGCTGTATCTGTATCTTCTTCTGCTGCTCAGGCTCCTCCTCGCCTGATTGACTGCTAATGGACGCGTCGTCTAGCAATTCGTCGAGGTGCCTGCAAGGAGGTATAAAGCAAACACACACGATGAGCTCGGCTTCATGGCAATCAGCTTCCAGCTTCTCTTTATCGGACAGCTTAGAACTTTTAATTAGGGCGATGAAAGTTGTATGGTTTTATTTTTTTGTACAGTGAATACACAGACTGCACCCAAATTCGATCAAAAAACGAGTTCGCTTGTGTTCTACAATTGAAAACTTTTATGGCAATGTGTTCTTGGCTCGTAAAAGTGCAATAGTAAAATATTTATTATTATTACCAGGCGGTCTAAAGGAGACCATCTGGCACAGAAAACTCAAGTTATGGAAATTTAAAGCAAGGTGAGGTGTGGGTATTGAAAAAGAGATGGTTAATAAAATAAGAACTAGCTTATAAAAGTAGGTTTATATTTGAAATGAAATTTACTTTCACACTTCATTACAATTTTAACCTAGTGACAATTGTCACCAGTCCATTTAATAAATCTACATCATCTACATAAACATTTTCCTTATATGTATATATTTTTAAGTTTTTATTTCATTTCCAGAAAGACGTGGGTGTTAATTGAAATCGGAGACAAAGGAACATAAACAAAAGAGTCTTACGATAAGCTTCAACTCGACAGAGGATGCAATAATGTTGTGAGATCCAGTCTTCCCATTAACTTTTTTTTGCAATCAGAAAAGAGCTCGGTAAACTTCATTTACGCCTTGCATAACTTATATAAATTTATGATTCCCCACCGAAGGACACACCCAACTTAATGATTGGAACTGCAGTTCGTTGCACTTTCCCCGTCGTCTCGTTAAATTCTCCCCCTCCCCCAGCCCCCCCACCCACCGCAGCCACTCAAAAAAGTTGGAGAAATTCGTTCTTTCAAGTTCATGGCAGAGAAATTGAAGTTGCCCGTCCTTCGGCGCCGTTCGCCTGCAATTTGTCACTTGGTCACGTAGTGCTCGGTTCTGGGTGCGTCACTCCAACCGAGGTGACAGCTGACGGAGGGAGCGGAGGAGCCGGCGGGCTTAAGGGCAAACTGGTTCCACCAGCCGCAAGCTTAATCCCCGTTCGATGTTCCCATGAATTTGTTTACGCACCCCGCCGGAGAATAAATCAGCATTTTTACGACAGTCGAATATGTCAATCAACAGGTAACATATTTCCAAGAGGAGTGTTCTCATCAAGTTTAAGGTTACGATTGGAATTTATGGTTTATAATTGACACTATTAGGGTTTTTTCAAGCCCTTGATATTCACTACTTCTAACAAACATATTTTAATTATTATAAATATTTAATTATTATAAAGCATACACATATGTGTTATTATTTTTCTATTTAAATTAAAAGTGCTAAAGTTTTTGATTTCTAATTACCCAAATTTATCTTTCTTTTTTTAAACAGTCTGACAAATGTTTGGTTTTCTTTAGTGCATCATTAAATTCTTTCTGTGATAAATCTAGCAAATCTATTTATGCCATTCGAAAATGTCAATCAAAAGGCAATACGTTTTGAAAGCAAGAGTTCTTCTTACTTTTACGTTTATTTTTTTCGAAGAATTTTAACGAACCTGTTTGAGAAGTCTGTCCATAACTCGCCTGCCGCTTTGGCAGCGCATTATTAACATATTGATTTGAGGAAAATCAGCTTCTTCACGACACTCGAATGTGTCAATCAGGGGAAAATGCCTATCAGATGTGTTTTCGGTGAGGAATGTTAACGAATCTCTGGCGTGGCAAATGTGTTTATAATTTGCCAGCTCCTCTGGCTGCAGCATATCATTAACGCGTGGCAGCTGATAAAATTGAGTTATTGCCCCGATTAGGCCAATTAAAGGGTGTCGTTATCTAGCCAGTTGGTCTGGTTGGTCTGGCTCCTCCAGCTTTTTTGCTTACTTTTTTTGTATCCCCCCCTCAGATAGGAACTCGGCTTTTAAGTCCCGCGGTCAGCCTTCTTATTATTTCAGCTGAAGCCAATTTCTGAGTGCATTTACATTTGTGCCCTGCCCGGCGGTCAATCGCGATACAATTGTCAGTTGGGATCTGGATCTGTGGATCTGTGTGGGGGTCTCTTTGCGGTTCGTTTCGGTTCGGTTTGGTTTGGTTTGGTTGGGTCCTCTCTTGGAGCAAACTTTCAAGTTCAATGCGGTGATTTCAGCGCCTGGGGACGCAAAAAACACACAGAAATACACACACACAAACACACACACACCATTCATTTTGCGGTGTGGGCGGGAACGTCGTCAAATGAAAAATCGAATTGGAGGTCGGGGAGTTTGGGAGACAGAAACAGAAAGCAGCGACCCTTTCATCTGGTCTTGGCCCTTGTGTGGTCCCAATGGCTCTGGGTTGGATTTGGAACCACTCTCCACTCCACTCCACTCCATTCCGTTCCGCTTCCTTTGCCGATTTCTGACCACTTCTATCACTTGGCGGCCATCAAAAAGCCGAAGCGACTTGCAACTCCCATGCGTCGGATTGCCACTCCGCACATTGATTTGTTTATGCGGTTTTCGGGGCTTGTTTTGTTAGGCCTGCCTTAAAGCCTTTTGCCTTTTGCGGCGGCGGCGGTGGCAAATGGAATGCGAATGCCATTAAAATGTGTTTGCTCTCGAATTTACCTTGGCGCAGCGAGGTCTTAACATTTAACGCCACATAAACAGCCTTAATAAACCGTGAAAGCCTCGAGAACTCACTCGAGAGCATCGTTATCTCCGCCCAGCACCAAAAATATGTGCACTATACTTATAAGCAGGTACTACACATTAACCGAAAAAAAAATCCATAAAAGTGTCATATTGGTTACACTAAGGTTATCTTTGGAAAAACGCATTTACAAAGTTACTTGAAAAATCAGCATGTAACTCCAAAGCCCTTGTAAACTATAAAAAAGTAATTTAAGAAATGAAATTTTAAATTTCAGCTACAAACTTTTTTATAAATAAATTTTTTTTCCAAAACAAAATTTAAAGTGACACAAGAGAAGCAATAATGTAATAAAGTATTAAGCCTTTTAAATAAAATTGATTCGTGTAAGAGTTTAATAAAAGAAATTATTATTATGCTTACTCTATAAAATGCCTGGTAGAATATAAGATAATTAACAACATATAACTTTTGTTATATTTACAGATAACTACACTTATGCATGCCTTTTTATTATTCAGCTTCAGCTTCAAGTTAATAATACATAAAAAAAACCCCAGATATTGTCCTTAAATTAACTCTTAATGATTATATTTTAGTACAATTTTTTTTTTTGATTTTTTTTCATGAAGAGTTGTAAACAAATATTTCTCGGCGTGTACTATATGTCTTGCCCCATCGGTCGTAAAGCATTTTGGATGGTCCAGGCTACACGAGATTTGCATTTTGTCGTTCGGCCGCTGAAGAGGTGGCGCCTCCGCCATTGTCTTCGATGGATTTCACCACTTTCGCTGCTTCCGCTGCGGTAAAGGCAACAATGGGTTAAGAGCGGAAGTCGTTGCCAGCGAAAACGAGAAGTTAATTTGCGGCAATTTGTATAACACCAACGCCCAGAAAGAAAAACCAAAAAACCCAAAAAAAAGAGAAACAAAGCGAGGCGCCAAGCGAGTGACCACAGAAATGCACTCCATTCCATTCCATTCAGTTGTTGTGGTCAAGTGTCATAAAGGTTGAACGAACGACTTGAACTTGCTATTGGACCAAAGTCTGTGGTCAGCATGCAAATTTCATGGCCAGAGAGACGGAATTTTCGTATTTTCGGGGCGCGGTTTAGAAAGTTTTCCCCCCACCGACGAGTGCAGTTGTACTTGTGCCCGGGAAACTGGGGCAAGGCATTCACTAGAACTGCAGGCCAGCAGCAGCCTGCGATCGACAAAAAATAAATCTGTAACACTCAACCGCAGTCGGGTGCCTTTCACAAAAACAAAAAATGGAAAAAAAAACTGGGGAAGATCGCAGATCGAGGATACAAAGTTGGGCGGGGATACACGATCCATTACCTGGCCAAAAATTGCTGGCAATTCTCCAATCTGCAATCCCATAAATATCCCCACAATGCCCCTAGAAAAAAGTCGGTAGAATAAATAATAACACACTTTAGCTTGTCATTCTGCGAAATTTGAGTTTCTTGTGATATGCATTGTGCAATTATCATTCGATTCCGGTGATCTTTCAATATCCATAAATCAGCAATTGTTTTTGGCTTAGTTTCTGAGTCAAGAACAAACATAGAATAAGAAATAATAACAGACTGGAGTTCGAACCATTACATTGAATAAATGTTTATTATTATTATCAAAGCATATTCTAATGTACTCGTATTATCGGTTGAAATATTGCAAGTAGTTCATTGGATTTTTGAATTATTAGTAGTTGTTATAGGAACTTACATTTAATAATTAAATTCCTTAGTACTAGAAGTAAAAGTATAATATCTGATTGAAAAAATATCTCCTGCCTTTCAAAACAATGAATGTTAAATATGCAGCTTAAGATACCCCACAGGTATTCAAATGGGATCAATGCAATCAAATGCACTCGAAGAAAACACCCTTGCTTAATTGCCTAGAGCCATTAACTTCAAATGCATGTTTTCGATAATCAGCATAAAATTTGATTGCATTGTATAAAGAGCCGAACACTTAATGCTGATTTGCTCCGCTCTTCAAACTGGCTGTGAAGAAAACTGGATGTGGTCGTCTTGGATATATGAATGTGCAGTGATACCTCTATAAAATTAACACCTGAATATAAGGTCCAAATGTGAGTTATTATCAGTTTGTTATATCTGAAGTTTATTTCTTGAAATGTTTCAATTATAAAACTTCCTTTTTCTTCTAGAAAATTATATTCAAACTAAATTCTTACTCATTAAGTAGTTTGTACTTTTTTTCCTCCTACCCGCTATCGAATTAGAACAATCTTTTTTAACTAGTTCACTATACCGAGTAAGCACTGTACCTGTGTATTTAGTGCGTGGTCTCGTCTCCGATCTTAGACACTAAGTAGCCATGTCTGCCGCGCGTTAATCGCTTTTAATTGCTAAATTACGCGCTGCATGGCCGAGATTGCGACGAGGGTCTAGACTCTAGAAGCTGAATATATATACCTATATCTATATACATGTGTATGTGTATATGTGACCACAAATGGAGACGGAGATGGAGCTTAGAGTTGGAGGCTGGAAGCTGGAGACACGGTTGCGGCTGTTAACACGCCAAAGAGCCGGGGATCTGGGACTGGCCAACACTAATGCGTGTAATTAGCCGCAAAAAAAGCGGCAAGACCACTTAACTGATTTATTAAAACGTTTTTCCATTAAATTTTTAACCCTGCAGGCTATTAAAGCCGCAACACACAGACGTAGAAAGAGGCCGCCGCGGAGCGAGAAGCATTTTGAAAAGGGCGCGCAGACTTGAAAAATGAGCAGCGTTTAAAATTATTCAGCTGTTTGTTACCATGGGCAAAAAATCCTTCACTCCTTGAATACTCTACTATATATATAGTAGATATGTTATAAATTTGTAAGCATGGCATATATTATTCACGTGGCTAAGAAAGTTCTGTTCCCAAAACTTGGCCAAACTATCAAAAGGGGTAAACTTTTAACGGACATGTTGTAAAACAGGCGGCCGCTTAATTCCGCCGAAGCAATTTCAAAGTGCCCCATGGTAATCCATCCAACAAGTTGGGCCCGAAAATTCAAATGGGCGGTCAGTTGGCAAAACATTTTGACAACGACAATGGCCGTGCAGTTGGCCAAAAAACCCATGCGAAAGCCCCCTAAAAAACCAAAACTTTCTAGCCGTAAATGCTGCTCGCTCACGTCGTCGGTCTTTTGGCTTTTTGGCCAAAAGGCAAGGGAACGAAATTAATTATGGCCAAGTGCCGGCATTGGGCGATGAAAGTGCGATAAAGATGCCATATTTCTTTTATTAATTTTTTAGCCATTTGCTGCGGCGTTTGATGTTGCGCTGCGTCAAGTAAGCCATTAAAATCAATGGCGGTTCGTCCGGTCCCAAAAAGAATCGAACAGAAACGGACTCCAAAAAGAAGGTTACTATACAATTGCCGCTTTTGTTGTTGTTTGTGTTGTTTTTTTGTTGGATTGTTGGATTGTGTGGGCAAACAATATTAAATCTCAACACTCGTGCGGAGAAAGTTGACTTAGCGGCCTAAGCTAAGGCCACTGCCTCCCCTATTTGCCCCACCACTTTGCTTTCAATTTTTTCCCCTTGATTCTCTCTGATTTTTTTTTGATTTTGCAAGCTCACTTTAAACAACAAAAATTGTTTACAACGATTTTGGCGGTGGTGTTTTTATTTCAAACTCCGCCTTGGTTTTCTGCAATTGTGGCAACTGGCAGAAGCAAATGAAGCCGTTGGCCATCTGCTGTTCGTTGGCCAAGTAAGATGAAGTGGGCCAAGACGAGGTGTCTGGGGGCAGGTCCCTTTTATTTATTTTTTTTTGACTGCGTCACGTTCGCCACATCAATTTCAATCAACCTGACCCCGTCTTACGCCCTTTTTTCTCCTTCTCCGGATGACCCACACACATATGGCTCTATATATCCAGTTTTTCACATCAAACGCAACAGTTGTCGAGGCGTAATCTCTATGGTTGCGATTGTCTTTGGGCTCCCATCTTCACAGGCAGTCGGATTCAAGGGCTTAGAACATCAGCTGGGGTGCTTGGAAACACAAAAGCTCGGGATGACTGGAAGAATTACGGAAACGCTTTTCAAACTTAACATTTAGTGTTTTTATTCTACCCAAAAGATCAAGATAATCAGTTGGGAGAATGCTATTCTATTGGTTTCTTTTGAGAAAAGTATGAATCTTATTTAAATTACATAAAGTAAAAGACGGAATGATTGCCATAAAAATATTGGTTCTGTAATCCCTACTTTTTTCTTTATATAATAAATCGTTAACATCTTTATGATGTAATGTGAATTGGATCTTTGTTTGTTAAAGCCAGATATACTACAGGCTTCAATAATGTAAATTAGAGTAGCATACCAATAAAGATTAATGAATCCTCTTAAAAAAAAAATTGGAGAGGCTCTATGCTCCCGGGTGGAGTTCAAGAATTAATTTTTTTTTTTTTTTACCATTTATAATAAATGATGGTTATCTACTTACAAGTCAATTTATGTTGGTGTAGGAAAACCCAAAGTTACAAAATTAGTTAAAACCAAATACTATTCTCCTCAGAGAACTTCGTCAACTTTTAAATGTAGTTATGAATTCCTTTTATTTTATTGTAAATTTAATCTCTGAATTGTAAGTATGTATATAAAATTAAAAACTTTCAGCAATGATATCTAATACATTTTTACAGCCATTCCTGTACTTCATCACCATTTCGATACGATATTATATGTGCAGGGCACTCCACTCTGTGCCATTCGCACTTCATTAGCACACTTTTGCAATATGGTTATGTGGGCGCCTGCTGGCTCCCTTCTGGGTTAATGGTTAATGGTGTCGCCTTCCGGCATAATTGCACTCCAATGGATAGCTGTGTCGTCGTGTGGGGAGCATAAGTAAATTGATTTTCACTTTGGCTTTTCACTTTGGAGTGCAGACAGGGGTGTCTTGCAATGCGCGACACAATGATCTGGTTAGACAGACGGCCAGAGATTTGTGACCGTATTATACGACTGACTTTGTGACTTTGTGGTGCATTAGCCAGTTCTCCGAGCAGAACCAATTCAGAAGATAGAGATCGTCAGGTGTTTCCACTTATTCAGTTGGGTTATACTGTTCAGTTAGGTTCTAACTGCGATTCTTATTCCGATTCGTATCTGTGGCGCACGGTCTAAATGGCACCCAAAACAATGCGCATAATAAATATTCTTGGCGGCTCTTATTTTTTTTTTCGTTTTTTTTTTTGGGGTAAGGTGGTTCGTTTGGTGGTTTTGGTGGCTTGGTGGCTTGGCGTTCTGTTGTTTTGGTGGTTAGTCGGGGGCTGCCTGTTGGTAAACCTGTTCGGCTTATTTATGGGCAGTCAGCCAAGGCAGTAGGGAAACCAAAAACGTAAATGTATCTGTATCTGTTCGTTTTAGCTGCATGCCACTGCCACCGCCGCACCGTTATAACTTTTGTTTTTGCCACCGTGCGGCGCTTTTCTTTCTCGACTGCGGTCTGTGCACATAATTCGGTTTCATTAATAGTTCAAATAACTGCACAAGTGCCACGGCGAGCCATCAAAGCCAGACAACCAGACATACAGACAAACACACTCCATTGTGGGCCACTTTTACGACCCATAAAGTCGTCGTTCGCTGCCGTAATCTATTGATCTACAGACTTTCATAGAGATCGAATTACAAACGAGAGGCGGAATGCAAATACAGTCGGCATTACCTAAGGCGGTATTTGTCACAAAAGGTTTTTACAGGGAAATTTTTTTGTAATTCAAGCCCTTTTTAATACCAATGGGCTAATCGGATTTGATTTTATTTTTCATGAATAAATTTGATGTTCAATTAATATGATAATAGCCTTTTAAAATACTGCAAACTTTTATTTAATATTAAATATAGATAATTACACTTATAAAAGAGCTTATTTTTGGTGCCAGCTTGTTTGTCTTTGCTTGGTTTCCTGCAGAAATTCGCTAAGTTTGGATTGAAATATAAAATGACTTGGCCAGTTGCAGTCATAATGAAATCTTTGGTCTGGCTTTAGAAACTGGTTAGCGAACTTTAAGCCAAATAATTAACTTCCTTTAGATGCTTTTTTAATGATAGGAAATATACGTAAATACATAGCTGATGGAGTCATCGTTAATTAATAATAAAAAATACGTTATAAAATTTAACGAGCTTTAGATTAATAAATAATGATATAAACAGATGGAGTTTAAAAAAATCAATCTTGTATCTAAGAAAAAATTATTTTAAAATGTGCAACAATTATTAATAAAAATATTAAAATATGTTGTTTAACTGGAGGATTTTATAACCGAATATTATTTTATTAAGTCTTAATATAGAGACACCCCTCTTTACAACATTCATTAACATATTTCGATTGCACAATTGTCAGGTTAAACAATAAAGTCTGTACACTTGACCAGGCAAAAAGTGGAAACAAATAAAAGTGGACCTTAAATATCAAATAATAAAAAGCCAATAAATACAAAAGCGTATGCAAGCTCGAAGGCCCCGAAGACCAGATCGTGGCTCTATATCCACGCTTACAACCACATCCACATCCACCTCGCAACTTCCCGGACCTCTTGTGACCACCTTTTGGCCAGTTTTCCCGCCATCGGTTTCCCACGCTGGCCTGCAGCTGCTCGGATCGGATCTGAATGGATCGGATCGGTATGGATTGGATCGGATCGGATCGGCGATGTCGAGAATGCCCAGTTGGTGGCTGATACGAGTATTCTAATGCGACCGGGACACGGATAGAGATTAATTAATATTGCAACTCGTTAAGTGGCAAGCTGGCTTTTTTGCAATTCATTGTTTCACCACGGAAATTCCAATACCAGTTTTTCTCCTTTCAGGAACTCCATCTTTCGGCTTCCCTAAAAAGCTGAGCTCAAGTTAATTATCGTTTAATGTTTGCATGACATATACCAGTAATCATCGTGATATATGATCGTCGATGACGCGATTTTGGTGTAGATGTCCATAAAAAAATAAACTAAATATATATGTTGAACCTAGCGATTGTCCGCTAAATATCAAACACAATCTTGAGAGTTTTTTTTTTTATTTGTATATAAATTTTTTTTTCATTCAGTTTTGTGTTTTTTTTTCGTGTTCGTCAAGGTCTTTTGGCGGCAAAGTCAGACAGCGATTTATGAGAGGGGTGTTGCCTTTTATAATTTGGCAAAGCTATTTGCTCTGTTGATGTTGTATAATATTTGCCTTTGCCCGGAATACATGTATAATTTCGAAGCCACTTATCGCTCTACGTGGAAGATCTGCGGGGGCGTGGATTTGGCCCCTGAGAAAACGCTTTAATGTCAAGTGTGGCTCACAGAATTTCGACTGGCTTTCTGGCATTGTTAAGGCTTAAATCACTCGAGAAGCCAAAAAACTGTGTTTTCAACAAGTTTTGTTTTTTTGTGAATTGATTGCTTCTCTGTTTTGGGCACATTTCATCAACATCAACTGCTTGTTCACTCAATTAGATGTTGAAACTGAGGACGTTGCCATGGCTCTGGACTTTTGCCTCCGATTCGGGGGCACTGAATTATGGATTGAGCGGTGAAGAGCTTGTGAACGAACATTGAGCATTGTTTATTGCCGGTCCACTTTAATTGTTTCCCATGCCAACCTATTTATAGGATTTATATTTGTTTTTCTTACTTGAGGAAGCTGTAACAAACTGATTTTCCTTGACTGCTTGCTACCCAATAGTTTATGTGTTCGTCATTAAACTTATAAAGTGGGAAGGTTTAGATTTAAGGAAGTAGATCTTGACTTTGCCAAAAACATCAAATTTGGTTATAAAAACTGCCAAATTTGTTAAGAATGCTTAGAAGTTTTTAATGTCTTTTTAAATGCGGCAATTTATCTCTTGTATACCAATAAAAGGTGTCCTAATAAGCTTAATTAAAAAAGATAATAATTTTCAGATCAAGTTTTCATTTAAAAATGAAATAGCATTTAATAAAATGAAACCAGATTTAGTTATAGATATAGTCCTAATAAGTTTGATTAAAAAAGATAATTTTCAGATCAAGTTTTCATTTAAAGATGAAATGGCTTTTAATAAAATAAAACCAGATATAGTTGTTTTTAAAATTATTCCTTTGAATTGTGTAAACTACAATTTCATATTCTTTTATATTAAAGCTAATAATTTTAATAAACAGAAGATACATTTTAGATCCCTTTTATATCGGTTTTTATGGACGCAAATAAATAAGGTTAAACAAAGTGAAATCGTGAGTAACTTTTATTTTTATTTATTCCCGAATTTATTCAGCTATAAGTACATGTAATAAAATGCCAGTAATGGCGTTTCAAATCGGTGTTGAGAATCAAACGAAACCCATAATTTTGTGTCGAACGATACCCCAAAAAAAACATCCTAAGGAATTCAACTTGGCTGAGATCGGTGGCCTGCACATTCAGCAATCAGCGATCAGAAATCGGTGCCAAAACCGGTTGCCATCACTGATTCAATAAGCATTCAACTTAGCATCGATCTGCGAGTCGATCGCTGATTTATATAGCCCGAGTGCAACCGCGGAATTTCAGATACATTTTCCAGTATAATTTGCACGCAATGAGTGTGCAAGCGACACGAGGCATTAATTACACGTGATGACATCATTGTCATCTGTCGGTTTTTGCAGATTTCAATTGCATACGCTCTCAAATGTCAAATGAAAGTTGCAGCTGTCTCACTAATTCATACTATATATGTAGTATTATATGTACCTGCATAATAGTTGGTTTTGGTTTTGGGCTTTTGTTGGCTGTCAGATTCACACGCAAACTCAAGATGGGAAGATTGCGAAAGCTGGGAGTCTGCGGATTGTCTATTTGCGGATACTAACTTGGCTTTATATAACCAACCGACTTGCCCAGGGTGATTAGCACTGATTGATTTGTGTTTTTTTCTGCTGTTTTATTGATGATCGTCGAGCATTTGCATACGGGAGTTTCGTTGGCTCAAAGCCAATGATTCGCTGTTTTCGGTTAACACGTATACGCACCGTGTGCAGCTGCAAATTGGCCGCTTAAAACCTGTATGCTGTAAAACCGCAACAGCAACAGCAAAAAAAGATACCCACATTACGTAACTTTCGCTGCATCCCGCGAATTACGCCGATGACCATGAGCACTCGCTTGGTGCAAAAAAAAAAAAGAAAAAAAAAAAACTTATCATTGCTAACTCTAATTGTTACCGAATTCGGCGCAATCACGAGCACAACTCCATGTTGACCCCAAAACACAAGACCCGGCACAATAAAAGACACACAAAATTATCATTATTATCAAAACATTGTCATCAAAAAATAACAAAAAAAAAATAAAGAGACAGAGGGAAAACTAGAAACACTTGGCCGCTGGCGTTGGTTTTGAATTTCCAGATGCTGCTGCCGCTGTCCGTGCAACTTTTATTGGATGCCGAGCGTGCTAAGCATGGCTGGCTTTTAAGCATAAACATCGCCAGCGGCGAAGACACGAAAAAATAATACAGAAGAAAAATAACCCAGCCAAACCAAACCAAACCAAAAACCAAACCAAACCGAAAACTAAGCAAAAACCAAAAGCAAGTTCTGTTATGCACAGTGGGCTGGTTGCATGGGGAAAAATGGAAAACTATGGGAGCTGCAGATATACAGCAGATAAGCCAGAGCCATTTGAAAACGCTTTTCATTGTGCTGACGCTCCGAGAGATATGATAATATCGTTAGGTAAGGGCTTATGTCAAGAAATTTCCACGGCAGCCGTTGCTGCCATCACGATTGTCATTTCGGGCAAAAGAGAAAGCAATAAATTAAATGCACATAAAGCCATTAAATTTCACTCATTGATCCATTTGGTATTGGCATTTGTACGGGTCCATCGCCCAAAGCCAATTCCGCAGATTGCAGTTTGTGTCTGCCAAATGACCAAAGTGCCTTTTTTCACTCGAATTTTTAGGAGACTGGGTTTCCTTACCGGGTTTCCTCTGTTGTTGCTCAGTTGGTAAGTTGCTCTGTTGACAAATGACATAAGCACTTCGGCCATCGAAAGGCGAACAAACTGTGTTTAGCCAACAAAAGATCGAATCATGCTCATATAAGGCCAGTCTTTAGCCGCCGTTTGGCTGACACTTTCAGGGTCAACCGGTGCGTAATCGAAGAATTCACCGCCCCCGCAATCAGTTCAGCGATTGCGGAAATCGAAACCGAAGGTGGAAGACAACCTTAAGGTGCTCAAAATGCAATTCCACTGAGCCAAAAGAGCAAATTGATGGCAAATAAACAAGTTTCACAGTGAGAAAGAAGATATTTAAAAATAATAATATTTACTCATGAATAAAAAAAACATTTTTGAACTTTAAAATCTGATTAAAAACTATTTGAATATTTTTTACCATAAAACAATAATTGTTTTGTTAGGTAAAAAGTATTTATTTGAATCGAAACTATGTTTGAATATTCTATAAAAAATCTAACGCATCTACCATTGATTAAAGACTTGTGTCCTTGGGTTTCTAGCACTGTACACTCGTCTGTGCATCCACACAACTTCCTCTACCATATATATATGGGAATTTATTCCACGGCACGGCTGTGGGCTACAAAATAAATAAAAATACGAAAAACTGGCTTACCTTCTCTCCTCATTGTTATACAGTTGAACTGGTGGCGTTGCTGCTAGAGTATTGTATTGTTTCGCTTATTTATTGTTAACGCTTTTTGCCAGCCACTGCGACAGGTTGTTAGTTTCTGGCTGCTGTACACATTTCATTACACTTCACTTGGCACTGCAGTGCCGAAAAACCCGAAAGCCAAAAAAAACAAACAGGGCAAGATATGTGGATAAATATTAATATAAATAAAGGCGATGACGTCGTCCCCTTCGGAGTTATGCAAATGCGTTGGTGTAAGCACACTCTGTACTCTGTTAGTGTGTGTGTGTGGGCCAAAAACCTTTACTGGTTCTGGCCAAAATGCCAGCCAACACGTAAATACTTGGAATAGAGCGCGATTCATGGCAGCGATTATATCATACACATATAATCGCTGCCATGAATCGCTGAATGAATGAATGAAAGGCGTTGCAGCTTCTCCCAACTTGGTTTCAATCGGTTCAAAGCGGCCCAAACACAATGGCCAACGGCCAACGGCCAACGGACTTCGGAACTCGTCTAACTTAGCTCAAATCTTCTCGGCCTAAAGTTAGTTTTTTTTTTGTATTTTTTTTTTTGCGGCGGAACAGCAAATTGCAGCGCCATAATGAAATCGCCCATAATCTTGGCTAAGGCTAATAATAGCAGCAGGTTTTGGAGCTGGCCAACACACACACACACACACACACACACGCAAAACTCTGGCTTAGACACAGATACAGATGGTGAGCAAATTTGGCCAGCACTCTGTTTGTTCTTTTTTTTTTTTTTTCAAGTCGGGCGTTTACTTCACGCCGAAAAAATTCAAATGACACTCACGTAATCCGCTAAAAATAGTTGAATTTACTGCGCGTTTTTTGTTTATTTGTTGTTGTTGCTGGAGTACAACTTTGTTTTGCTTTTGTATTGTATTGTTTGTCAATCTCGGCGATTGAAAATGCACCGCAACTCGGGGGAGAGAAATCCAAGCGAACGCGTCGCGATCTTGGCTTAAACTGATCGCTCGGGAGTTGCGACAACGTTCCAGCACCTGTGAGTGGTCTAAACTGGTCTAAAACGCGGCTCGAACCGGTTTCGCTCTTGGCCAAATGGCCAGGAGTCTCTCTCTGGCATGTTCGGGCTCTTTCCCAACTTTTGTACTCTCCGGTTTTTGCGGCTCTGCCGGTCTCCGCCATCTGCACTTTGCACTTTTGGCGACGGCATTTTCTTGTCAAACTGCAAAAACTGAATTTAATAACCGTTAACCGAAACTTCTGCAACACGTGCACTCCATTCGCACACAGAAAAAAATAATGTTTTCATACAATGTTCGTTTTAATTAAAGCTTGGGTAGAAAAATAAAAAAAAATGGAACATTTTTTAAAGCAAAGTTTATATTAATGGGTTTTCATTTTATGTTCTCGTTATAAAATAAACAAACATCTTGTATATGAATTCAGAATTTTCTTATATATAACTAGTGAGTTAATATTCATAATATAAATACAAGCTACCCACACAGTTCATTAATTTCTCAGAAAAATTAGTAGTATTAATTAGCACGGTGAAAACAACAAAATATTTTGATTGCGTTCGTTTTCTTGATAATCATATTTTATCTCAGACACATTTAAAAATATATTTCCTGAAATGTAACCAATATATAATTCTGTATTTAATGTAAAAATATGAGTAGTTTAAATTTTAAGGAAATTATAAAAAAAACGGAAGGATTTGTATATTCGTATAGGATTGTAAGATTAACAAATTTTTAAAGTTTTTTAAATTTGGTTGAAAAATTTACATTTGACATTCGTTTTAATTACAGCCGGCTAATGGTAGGCATATTAATTATATTTTTTTCAGTGCAGTGGGAGGTCGACGTTCCTGGGGTTGGAGGTGAGGTGCATCGCATCGGAGGCTTACTACATTAGGCCTCATTGCCTGACAGGCACCACTTTTGGCCAGCTGCCGCACGTGACTGTGCAATGCTTTTGCCTGTTGGCTGTTGACTGTTGGCTAGAGCATTAGGGGTCAGGCAGTGGGGCATAAGTTGGGGCATAAGTTGGGGCATAAGTTGGGGCTTAATTTGCATCATGTCATTAATGTGAGTGGCATCGATAACACTGTGCGACAAAATTTAACAAAATCTTTGTTTAAGTTACTTTTTTGATTGTTTTCGGTTAAGGTGCATAAATTATGCACAAAAATATCTATGCCACCTTTTAAGTGATACGATTTCTTTTTTCATGGTAAATTTTATGAAATTATTATTATGAAAATAATTAACACAAAATATTATTTTTTTTGTTTACTTTCAATAAACTATTATTTTTTTAAAAGTGATTTTTTTTTCCTGATTTTTTTGAGTTTTTGAGAGGTATCCTCGCGTTACAAGTTCCATACGTAGTCGCCCAGAGTATAGAGCTGGGAGAAAAATTTTTTAAAGCATTGTGATTTTAAATAATAGATATTGAACTTGCATGAACGCTTATAACGGTGAAAAAATATTTTCCCAATATGTGATTATAAGGCTGTGAAATATGCAAAAACGCGCGTTTTTGGGACATTTGAGTGTGTGTAAAAGCTGACTGGCTATTGATATTAAGTTAAGTTATTAAGCGAACGACGGATCTCTGTAAATGCCAAAAACCTAAATTCCTTGTTAATTGTTAAGCTAAACTCAAAATAAATTAATTTAAAAGAAAACAGCTAATTTTTTCGTAAAAATTTAATGCTAAAATAGTACACAACGTACCACTGTGCAACGAAACGAACACAAATTATTGAAAAGACTTTTTTCGTTGACTTTTTCAGTCAATCGATCTTTTAATAAGTCTCACTGCGCAAGCGTCACTCGTATCGCTCACAAAAACAAAGTCTCCTGCTCAGAGAGAGAACGAGACTGAATGCTTTTTTTCGGTTGTTATCTCGAGCAGAACGTATGATATTAACAAATCCACAAACTTATATTCTTACTTTGATTAGGAGAAGAGAAAAAAGGGGCCAGACCGCAGATCCCAGGCTTGGTTCACTTTTCCCCAAAAAACCCGTTTCGGGTTCAAAATATTATACAGTAGAATCCTGTTATAACTACTCCGCTTATAGTGTCCGTCCGGGTATTGCGACGAAAACTCGATGGCTTGATTGCTCCCCAGACAGACTTATACCCTTATATCCTTTTGCTTATTGCGTCTTCCGGGTATAACGACGAAAACTCGTCGGTCCCTTCAAAGTCGCTATAAGCGAATTCTACTGTAGTTGAATCCGCCCACGTGCATTGGGCGGACTGTGCGGCATCTGCGAAATCATCTTTGGCTTATACAAATTCTCTCCAAACAAAACTCGTACGTTTGACGTAATCCATACAAAAGTACATTCCAATTGAATGAATTTCATTTTCATTATACCCTTGCAAAGCAAAAGGGTATTATAATTTCAGTCAGAAGTTTGCAACGCAGTGAAGGAGACACCTTAGACCCCATAAAGTATATATATTCTTGATCAGCATCACCATCTGAATCGAAATATGTATGTACGTCTGTCCGTCGGTCCGTCGGTCCGTCTGTCCGTCTGTCTGTTTCTATGTAAACTAGTCTCTCAGTTTTAAAGCTATCTTGCTGAAACTTTCCCAAAAGTTGTGTAGCTATTGCACGCAGTATATAAGTCGGATCGTGCCGGATCGGCCGACTATATCGGATAGCTCCAATACAAGAGAATGAAATAAAAAAATCTTACGCCGTTGTTTTTTATCAGATTGACTTTATATCTTCCATATGGCATTTTCTAACTACTATTGAATTTCGATTTAAATTTTATCAAAATCGGACAACTCTATCATATAGCTGCCATAGGAGAGATCAAAAAATATATATAGAATTAATGGAAATAAATTTATAACATCGTTGTTTTTTATCCCACGAGAATGATTTTTTCAATATGAAGTTTTTAAACAACTCTTATATTGAGAAAAAAGTTTCATAAAAATCGGACAACTATATCTTATAGCTGTCATAGGAAAGATAGAAAAATCTATATAGAAATAACGGAAATAAAATTATAACATCGTTCTTTTTCATCAGATAAGCATGATTTTTGGATAATAATGTTTTCTAACGACTCTTAAATTACGAATTAAATTTGTTAAAAATCGGACAACTATATCATATAGCTCGAAAATGTGGAAAATGAATAGAAAAATCGTCTTAGCTTCAATGTTGTTTAGCCTTTGTGTATTTTGTTCGACATATTTAATGAATGCAAGGGTATATAAGCTTCGGCATGCCGAAGCTAGGTTCCTTTCTTGTTTTTTTTAAATTTCGCACTGCCAGTGATAGTGGTCAATCAGAAGTTGTTAGGATCACACCTGTCGTGCTCCCATTCGTGTTTAACTCGAAATAAACGAATAATCTAAATAAACTAATTACAAGTAATTTACTATATGGCGACCACTTACAAGGTGACAAGAAATATCCCGGAAACTTGTTCAGTTTCGGCAGTGAACTTAAGCCCTGCTCACACTTCATTATTTATAAATATACCTACTAATAAACCCGGCGAACTAGTTGTGTGTTAATTTTCGTTTGGTGATTAAAAGTTAAAGAACATTTTTTTACAATATTACCAAAAATTCCCCTATTTCGACAACCCTTCCTGGGAATGGCAAATAGTGGTTTTTCAAAAAGCATCCCTACATCAAGTTGAGAGTCGAGATAAAGCTCGAAACTCCAGCTTACTGTCTTTCCGTTTGAAGTCGTGCTCATGTCTAAAAATAAATATACAGTGCACGCCAAAAGATGCGTGGAAAGTTTTTAAGCCATTGCAACCGAATCCATCCAACACTTTACAATGGATTTCTGGGGCTATGTATGCTGGGGCAAACCCAGCGGGAAAGTGAGAAGTAGGTTTTTATTTGAGTGGAAAACCTACTTTTTTTTAGCAGACGAAGGTGTAGGGATAGACGATTTCGGACCGATTTCGGGGGTGGGTTTCTGAATTTTACCATAATTTTTACCAAAGTAAGGACAATTTTGTTTAGCGGTAAGGGCCAAATCCAGTGGATTTACACAATACATATTTTGGGAATTTTTGTGGTGCTTCTGTGCACATTTAACCCCTATACAACCCAATACATTTTTTTTGAGGAATTTAAATTTTTAATTTTTCAAAATTTAAAATTTGGTTATAGTTGGAAAATTATTAAGGGAGCATTTTAAGAATTTGAGCATTTTGGAAACTTCCAAATTTGTCCGGGTTATTTCTTGTCACCCTGTATGATTAATTTTCTACAATACTAATGAAAATAATTAAATACTAAAAACTCTACATAAATGAAACAGTATGATTATGTGAATCATCGCCACTTAGATGCTATGAAAATGATAACCTTTACCTTAACTCTTTTATATTTGCACAGAGCGCCTTGGAACTTGCTTACTGGAATTTTAACATGCTTTATTATGTTTTGCTTCTGATCCTAAGTTTCTGTTTGCCACTTTTTGCGGCATCCAGTAAATACAGTAAGTAGAAACAAAAAAAGAAGCTAGCTTCGGCAAGTCGAAGCTTATATACCCTTGCAGTCATCAAATATGTCGAACAAAATACATAAAGGCCAAACAACATCGAAGCTATGACGATTTTTCTTTTAATTTTCCATATTTTCGACTATTGTTCATATGGCAGATTTTGATAAAATTTAATTCGTAATTCAAGAGTCGTTAAACTCTATTTTACAAAAATCATTTTTTTCTGATGAAAAACAACGATGTCATAATGTTATTTCCGTTATTTCTATATCGATTTTTCGATTTTTCCTATGGCAGCTATATGATAACGTTGTCGGATTTCAATATACTTCTGAATTTGTATTTAAGATTTTATCTCCTCAAGAACAAATGAGTTATTATAATAAGTGACCTAATGCAACTCTAATCTAATTAACAGCCAGGTTTGCATTGATTGGATTCGCCTCTGAATTTTAATCAATTTCATTTACTTTTTTGTCTAGGCTTTATTTCTTGCCATCTTGACGAAAACTGCCAAAGATTGCACTCGTGCAAACACTTGTTTAGTAGTATACGGTCCATTTCCAATATTGATGCCATGTATAATATCTGGGAGGAGCGACGATGTGAACGCGATAACTGTAAAAGAAAACCCAAAGATTGTTTCGTGTGCTGTCCAAAACCAGGAAACTACCTGCCAAGAATTTCGGAATGCACAGAAACCCCTGCACTTACAACTACATCTAAACCCGCCTTCCGAATATCGGGCGGAAAGGAGCCGCCGCTGCATAAGTATTCCTGGATGGCCATGCTTCTTTACCGGGACCTCACTGTTTCGAATCCGAAGCTTGAGGCCCGTTGCGGAGGATCCTTGATCAATAACCGCTACGTCCTGACCGCAGCCCATTGTGTGAAGCTAGTCGGAGACTTACTTCTTAAAAGGGTTCGCCTTGGCGAGCACGACAGCTCCACCGATACGCATTGCCAACAAAGGTTCGGAAGAAGGATATGCGCTCCCCCTCCTCTGGAAATAAATGTGGAGAATGCTTTCGTGCATGAAAAATATAAACGCTACAGTGAACACCACGACATCGCTCTTTTGCGTCTTCAATCTTCCGTTCGGTGAGTTATATGGTTACTGGTTAAAAAGGTACTTTTTATTCAAAATAACCTACTTTTTCAGCTACACTGACAGAATAAAACCGATCTGTCTACCGAATGCCTTCTTCAGCCTGAAAGATCATGACTTGTTCGTAGCAGGCTGGGGCTATACGGGTCTTCAAATAAAAAGCCATAAACTGCTTTCGGCAACCGTTAAGGAGACGAACTTTAAAGTCTGCTTCGATCAGTTTACGCACAAAAAATTCAGGAATGATACCCAATTATGTGTCAGTGGCAAAAGTGGAGTGGAAGAGAGCTGTGAGGGCGATTCCGGCGGTCCTTTGATGACAAAAAATGGAGACATTTGGTACGCAATTGGTATCGTTTCCTATGGACCACCTTGCAATCAAACAAAATGGCCAAGTGTTTACACAAAAATTGCCCCATATTTCAAATGGATACGAGCCCATTTAAAGCCCTAAAATCATAGGTTCTGTCTTGGGCTTATGGTTTTTACAATCATTTAACATTTTTGAATTTTACGCTTTGTTTGGTCCAGCTCAAACAACTAAAATAACACCCTTTTTTATGCTCTTAACATAATAACTAAAAACTATTGTAAATTGCCCTGCGAGGCAATTTTCTTAACCATTGCTTTGTTTTTCGCTTATCACTTATCACTTCTTGTCAAGCTCATGCAGCTGCAATGCCGAAAATAGTTAGTCAGTCGTGGCTAGATCGCTGCAATTAACGCTCAAGCCAATTCAGGTTTGTCTGCGCACTTTTTTGTGCCGTAGCCCTCAAGCCGCTAATAAATAAACTATTATATTTAACAAACATAAGGGAATTTAAAATAAACTGAACTATAACGCTAGAAAATACTTTGTAATAATTGCCATTGGAGTTAACTAAATTAAATTTATAAAACTAACTCTTTGTGTTCTCTTGCCAAAAAATAGTTAGTAAAAAGGCTCGCTAACTCAACACACTTTTATTATTTACACTTTTTTAACGACTCATGAATTTTGAATTAAATTTCATAAAAATCGGGCGACGGTATCATATAGCTGTCATATAAAAGTTGACGAAAATATGGAAAACTAGATGACCCGGCGAACTTCGTACTGCCTTAGCGCAGCTTTGATGCAATACTTTATTTAGTATAGCTCACCTATCTTACGTGTGAGTACCTATTCAATTTGAACTGGAATCTATTAAATCTATATATATAAACACATCTACACAATTAACACGGGATTAACATATTTTGCACCATCTACATGGTTGTAAAACTAAATAAAATAGTTTATTTACCTTGAAAGTAGGCATAAAATTGTCTCGAATAACTTTTGTTGCGCAAACTTTCGGGAATTTGTTTGTTTATGCAAACAGAAAGTGGTAGTTTTTGTAAAAATTTTTGTGAAGGTATATGAGTATGAGTACATTTTTTTAAATTTCTTGGAATTATAGGATTTAATCCTGACACAAGGGTATCCTGTGCACACTTTCTTTGTCTATTTCAGGATCTTGTTCTCCATCAGTTTTTGTGCGAAAAAAAACTATCTTTTTTTGCGAAATTTGTTTCATCCTTGCAGTACGTTGTACGTTACTTTTTGTTTACTTTACGCATCAGGCGCAGCTTGAAAGGACCTCTGATGTTTGTTCTCCGGCACTGCAAGTCGTAAAAAGTTCCTTGTGTGCGCTCTGTGTCCTCTGCCCTGGTGTCATAAAAGTTGCATAAAACTGCACAGATTTCTCAAACGGAGTGTCGTGAAAAAGTTTAGGATATGCCTTAAATACAATGGCACATCCACCAAATACACACGTGTGCATGTCTCAAAGGATGGCTTTAACCTGACCCTTGCCACTCTCTGTCTTTAAGCGGAAAGACAACTCGTTTGTACGTCATGTGCAGGAAAATGGCTGACAAGACAGGAAAAACGGCGGCCTCGCATGTGTCGGGATTTAATTTAGATAAAAGCTTTTCCACACTTTCACTCCGAACCTTTGACGTGCACCAGATAATGCCGCAAATCAATTCCGTAAACATTTTTCCCGGCCGCAACCCCGTCAGCAAGACGACAATTTATTTTCATAAGGCTGACGTTTCGCCAGTCGCTCAGATTGATTCTAGCTTATCAGTCGAAGAAAGGTCCTAAGAAAATTTAATTTTTCACACATACTCCCATCTGGAAACAATTACTTAAGTAGGAGTTTGGTGAAAAGATGTCACGTCATCATGTGAATTTAATGAATCAAACAATCGCTTTCCAAATCCAAGAATTCACTAATTCTAAGTCTATAACTTTTCCAATTCTGATCAGATTTTGAAGTAGTGTACCTCTAAAAATTTGTATTTTAATTCCTTAACGAACTGCATCATTAAAAAATTTTTTAATTTTTTTTTTTTTAATTTTTTCGAAAGAAAGAATTGTAGTGTCGTATAATTGGATTCTCTTGTATAAAAATTGATGTTGATATTGTTGATCTATGTACCAAATAATTTCTTTCAATGTACACATATAAGTTCCCCAAAAGCTGAAAAAAGAGAAATAAGTTCCATTTCGACCTGATACTTACTTTAAGTTACCTTTCATCGAACCCTTTTCCATTTCCAGCGAATCGCACACCGAGTAAAAGACAGTTGCAAGTTAATTATTCATTGACATTTATTGATTGAATTTGATAATGTTTTTTCTGCAGCATTTGTTGAATTTACATTGAATATGTGTTCAAGGGTTTCCTTCGTTCTTACTCTTATTTACCTATCGATTTGATTTGATTTGATATTAGCTGTTGCACAGACACAAAATTATGTACTTAGGGTTAAGAGTTTGCGGTGTTTTATTGTTTAGGTATCTTTCTTTTAGATATTTACGGAGGGGAGCTTAGGAACCTGAATTGTGGCCCGTTGTTAATTGCAATACACACACTCACATTTAAAAAACTATATATATTTTTGTTTGGTTTTCGGTTGTTTTTTGTTCGAAAATATTCATATCAAGTTTCGGCGGTAGAGTGTTCTATAGTTCTATCTTGGCATACAAAAAATACATTAGCCATAAATACTTAGTATCTTTCGAAGGGTTTCGTGTGTGGTTTTTTTTTTGTAAAAGTTTGCCCTGAATGAAACGGGGAAATAAATACTTGTAACGTATATTATCGAAAATAGTTTTTCTAGTTTATCATCTGCTGGTCGCTTGTAAATGTGGCAATTAAAAGTATCTGCATTTGCATTTGCGTTCTGTAAATGTAGGAGGGCTCTTGTATGTTTTCTTTGTATTCTGTAACTAGCACAACAATTGCACATTCAAATATATATGTATATATATATAGTAATATTTATAGTAGGTATTTGCATGTTTTGGCCTTGATTTTCAATAGTATCAGTTGCTTGTGGGTTTTGTTGCGGTTTGGGAAATGCGTTTGGTCTCATTGTTGTTGCCAATTTTCGCATTCTTTATCAGATTCGCATTTAAATGAGATTTGTTTACTTTTGTTTACATTTATCCTACTCTCGGCTTGCTTCACGTATTTTTTAGCTAGTACTAGTAACATGAGTAATTAAATTTGATTTTATTTATTTATTATTGGTTGCCCACGTGTGTGTGTGTGTTTGAGTTTGTCTATTCGATATAGGAAATTATCATAGGTACACATATCAACACAGTAGTTATGGTTGGTTAGTACAGCAAACACTTGCTCTCATATATTTATGTTTATGCATTTAACTATTTATTTGTTTATTTCTTTAGTGGTTTTGCTGCACAAGATTTGGAAGATAAGAGTTTGAAGTGGGGAGTTTAAATTAACGAGTGCCCTTGGAAGATACAGAGTGAAGGAGGAGTTTCAGTAGTGGAACACAGCATATAGACTCTATATTATATAGAGCACTTGAAATCAGGTCGTACAGCGTACTCTACTTCGATGTTTGTCCTTAAGGATCACAGCTTCCTGCTGCCAGGATATTATTTGCTGATCCTTGTCGATGTCTTGGCGATGGCAGACTAACGAAGTTGAAGAAAAATCAAACTTAACAAAGTAAAATTATTTAATAAATTGTTTCAGACGATAAAGGCTGTGCAAGTATTTCAAACAAAGGGTTTGTCTTACAAACTAAATACATGATTAACGATTAATTATTTATCCATTTATCTATATAATTATATTCTTGTTTGCGTAATACTCCGTTCACTTGTAATTAACAATCGTGAAATGTTCTTGTAGTGTAAATATTAAAAATAGTTGTAATTTGACTTGGATTTTCATCTTTGTTTGTGCATCTTTAGTAGTTTATCTTTGGTTTTCTTCTTCACTAAAATTGTCCTCAGCCACGCCCACTGCCTCCTTAGCGAAAGGTATAAAAAGTTCTTGCTACAGTTTACAGTTAAGAGTTACAGTTTTCAACAATTCTCCCATTTTATATTATATAACGTATAGTACACACAGCTTAACCGCGTGTATAGGTTTAAGTTTCTTCATTACAGAGACCGTTGTATATAGTACAAAATTTACAATAGAAGCGAGACCTTCTTCTGTGTGGAAAAAACCAATGTGGGGATAAAGGGGAAAGGGGGGAGGGGAGGGATATTGGATTTTAAATCGGGGAAAAAGCCCTAAGTTGTGTATAAGCAAAAGAGCTGAAGGCTGCCTCTCGGGGGACAAGCGCGTGTCTAATAAATTTATACAAAATCTGTGCTCAGAAAATAGTTTACAAATATACTTTAGACTTAGTTACACTGTTCCTTTGGGCGTGATATAAAATGTACAAGTCCCGTGTACATATATCTCATATATCTCGTATTTTCGTATTGTAAATAGCTTTCTCCTGTTTGTCTGGATGTGATTATGTTCGGTGTTTGTGTTTCAGTTTTTCATTTTTCGGGGGTTTCAAAGAAGCTCAGAGTTACGCAGATTTTGATTGTTTCCTTGAAAGGATTGTTGCCGTAGAAAAGGATCTGTATATTTAGGTATACTTGTTGCTGATATATATACTCGTATAGTTTAAATTGACCCAAAAAGTGTGTGTTGTGTACAAGTGATATTTACGCGTTTCTCAGGAAATTACTTACTTAATAATCTTAACCGTGTTTTTTTTTTTTTGTTGGTAAAAGTCTTCAAAACGCATCTGGGTGCTGGAGTAGGTAGCTCAAGTTTTCGTGTGTTCGTATTTGAGATATTTTTGTGGCTAATTACTTTTTTTTCGTTACTGCCCAATTGTGACAATTTCAGCAATGCGCTGGGCTTCTAATAAGTCCCTAAAATGTGGTTTTAAATTTATCCGTAAATTTTGTTCAAGCAACGTTTAGTTTAGAGCCGGGAAACTGGTTTCCCCACTTGTGTTACTCGTCACTTTTGCACCATTTGAATTTCGATTCTTCGCTAACATTTACAAACTGAAGAGAAGGAGGAGTCTTTGTCGAACAACTAGATTAAGTTAAATACATACAATGCTGGATTGGGTACAATTTAGCGTTGGTTAAGTTATCATCGCCGCCATCGAGGCAATTTCATTGCTCGATCCGCACTTTCATCGCACTTTCCAAAGCGTTTTACAAACGGTTCGTTCGGTAGTCCTGTTTTCCTTGTTCAATCCTTTTTAGAATCCTCTTAAGAATCAATTGATAAACCGCGCCTTCTGTTTGCGCACAAAGTCCTGGGCCTGTTTGTCATTGATTCGCACCTCGAGGATTTGCAAAATGGGATTGCCTTCGTGGGGAGAAAATACTACATAGCATCGAAGGAGCCTTCGGTTGTCGGGTTATATTTTACTCACATTTATCCTTTTGCTCCATGAGTGGCAGTTCGATTTGCTTCAGCCCGTGGAAGTTGTCCACACTCGTGCTGTAGTCCGCCACCCCGGGAATGTTGCCCAGTGCCAAGTAGGCCTCGCCTCCAAAGTCGTTGGCCGTCAGGACATCGTGGTCCATTACCGTGAAGCAGATCATGGCTCCTTCGGTCAAACACTGCTCCAGGGTCACCGAGAACTCGAAGCATTCATCGAATACGGGGTTCAGAGTGCGCTGAAGTTAATGAATTAAAAATAATATTAGGAGAAAGAAAAATACTTGTTCAATATCAACATTTGTTCTGTACTCTCAAGATATTAAAGGAAATTTAAAATATTTCTTTATGAGGATTTGAAAGTTGATAAATGACTTCCCAAAAGCCGATTACATAAACAAAAAATCAAGTAAAATTCAAATGAAATGTTAATTAAGGTAGCTAGTAAAAACTTTGCACCAATAACAAAAGTGAGAGAGTAAAGAAGTTGTAGTTTGGAGGAAATTAAAAAGTTTTAAAAGTTCAAGAGAATTTAAGCAAGAAGCAAAAGTTAAGACCAAGATAAATTCAATTATTTCATTAAATTTAAATAAAAATACCCTTTCAAAAATAGGTTAATTAATTCCTCACCTTATGCACATTAGTCTGCTGCTCCATGCAGTGAAGGAAGATCCTGCGGGGAAGGAGCTCTATGACCACAAAGGGATCGCTGAAACCGTTCGGATCGAGGGGCACCACATCCCTGGCATGAAGGACCTCCACGCAGAGGGAGTCATGATTGAAATAAGCCCTCACAGCCAGAGATCCGTAAGGAGAGGGCATCACTGCCATCAGTTGTTCCCTCAAGCGTTGCATGTAGAACATATCGATAAGTCTATCGGTATCGGTTTTGTGGAACTGCAGCCTCTGCTCGATCCTCCAGAAGTCCTCGGTGTGCAGGCACTCCAAAAGTAATCCCTGTCCTTCGGCGTGAAAGAAATCGATGAGCAGTTGCAACGCCTCATAGAGTCGCTTGTGGAAATGGGTGGGTTTATCCGTTTCATCTCCAGTTTCCATTTGCCGGGACATCTCCCCCAGAACAGTTTTCCAAATGAAACGCAGCGATCGATTGAAGTTCTTGGTGAGCAGAGCACTATTCAAAGCAGCCAGGTGGCAATCCAAGTACTCCAACAGAGGAACAATCGCCTGATTGGCGGGCAGGGAATCGGGTGACCAGGCCAAATGGAACATCGCCTTCTGCAGGGACATCTGCATGAGGGGAGCTAGTTTCGATAGGATCCTCTCGCAGCGGTTCTCCATGTGGGTGAGACTCGACTCCAGCAGGTTATCCGCCGACTCCTCGAGCGGCTGCTCATCCGACCGAAACTCCGCAAGAGTGCGACGCACATACTCCACATTGTTGACCGTGACGCACATGTCATCGGAGCACCGGAAAGGACCCTGCTGCTCATAGTAACCACCTTCCGCCAATGCAGTATGGATCAGATCGCAGTAGTGCATGGCAGCCGAGCAAACCACATCAATCAGCTGGGATTCCAGCATGATGGCCGTATCCTCGTCCGGCCAGTTCATCACCTTCCAGAACTCCTTGATGTTCAGCAGAGTGCTGGCCGTATCTACCGAGGAGCTACTGTAGCGGACAATCCGCTCACCCTCGCAAATGGCATCCATGCGAATGGCGGCCCTGATCCTCTGCAGCGCCTTCGCCTTGCTGACCATCATCCAGCGCTCCAGCGTCGGAATAAACCACTCGTGGCTGTTGCTCAGCGCCAATGGCTTCTCCGGTGGCTGCGGTTGGGTGGACAGGTGTCGCTTCAGCTGACAGAACTCCTGGAGGGCCAGGAAGAGCTCGAAGGGCTTGGTGTCCACCGGCTCAGCATCGCCCTCGAGCACGGCGTACTGGGAGAGATTCATCCGCACCCCGGGCACCTGGCCAGCGGCCATCCGGCTGTACACCTCCTCGCCCACCATCGCATCGTACTGTTTGTAGATGATGCTGAAGTACTGAATCCCATTCGTGCTGCCGGGAAAAAAGAAGAAGAGGAGGAAAAGGGTCTTTACGTGGTTGCGCATCGATTTGTGGGATTACCGCCATGCAGAACGCTTCGAAAGTGGACTGCTCGATGGTTTTCTTTTTAATTATTCGTGGAAAACTTTTTGTTTGCTCTCGCTTTCTACTTTGCTTTTTGCAGAAGGGTTTTTTTTAAATTTATTTGTGGAAAGTTTTTATTCGCTCTATAGTGATACTTCGTTTTATGAAAATGAAATATAAAGTTTTTTAGGTGGTAATTCTTTAATTATTTTTAGGATTTTTTTAATTGTTAAAAACACAAAATAGGTTGTATTAAAAAACTCCTTGAATTGCAAATAAATTGGCTTGTCGTTATGAATTTTCGATCAACAAATTTCTTCTAGAAACTATAATTTTATTAACACCTAAATTTTTATAATATTTGTCATTTTATTGAATAACAATTCGTAAACTTCCATCTTCAGGAATTTTTTAACGAGCCTATGTACTATTAGAATTTTAAGATTGTGGTTAAAAATGTTTCCTGGAAGTTGTGTTGGTTATAAGAATTTAATTGAAATGCGCCATATTTTAGAAATAAGAAATTTACAGTTTTGAAAGAATATTCAAAAATTCTATAAAATGTTATTTTTGTTTTTATTCCTCTTTAAAACCTCCTTAGAATCTAAAATTTGAAACCACCTGAGGACCCATAACCCTTGAGCTTCCTATCTGCCTGCGGCTGGCGAATGATGGCCTCCTCAGTTTTAAGCGAGAAAATGGCGCAATTAGCCTGCGAGTAAATTTTGCTAATGCCGCCCGTCTCGACACTCAACGCTCAACGCTCAACACTTTGGCTGACAGCCTCTGGACATTTGTTAAATGCCTCGTCAGGATGTCCGGGTTGCTACTAGCCCGTCCAAAAGCAGAAGCAGAAGGGCAACGTGAGAGCATTTTTATGACAGCGCAATTAATTTGGGGCTTATGTGTGTAAGCCACTTGATGTCCTCATTAAGGTCCTTTTATGGCCGCGCTAACTGGCAAATATGTGACTGATTAGTCCGGCGGGAAGGCCAAGGATGCAGTCCCAGGCACCTATAAATGAGCCTTTTACTGAGAAGCCCTTCCGGCTGCGTTTAATGCCGTAACGTGATCCATGCCATTTTGGGTGGATCGATTTGTCATTTCATTTGCAAGAGATTTCCAAATTGCGACACGAACCACTGCTGATAGCTTTCCTGTGTTCAATCCAATTAGATTGAAAACGAATTAAATATCTGGGCAAAGGCTTACATTTGGAATTTCGATTGCGGAATATTAGAGATATTTTCCCTAACTAACGTGCATGCAAAGCACGTATGCGTATTCACTAAAATTGTTAGTCAATTTTACTTGTTACGTTTCAAAATTCAAAATCTAATACAATTTGATTTTAATTCTGTCTGCCAAAGTAAATTTGTTAGCCAATATTATACAAATACTAAACGCAAATTAAATGCTTATGGATTGCTGATAAATTCAGCTTAGTATAGGTATTTGCTTAAAATGTGTTTATTAAGTTGAGAACTTAAAGAGGTTTTTAGTAAAGTAATTAAGACTCTTACATAAGCATAAATATTTATAAAAAACAGTTTAAATTCCGCTTAAATCTCTTTATATTACAATCTACAGATTTATTGGATTTCCCTTTAAAATAAAATTGTTTCTAATGGCTGAAAAACCTACAAACACTTGAGCCTTGAGGACTCCCACCCTTTGGCTTAAGTAGTTCTCCTGTTTTCAGCGCCGCTGGCAATCTGTCATGACAACATTTTGTGGCCCTCATTAATGCTCGTTAGCTTTATGACTTTGACTTGGCCATTTGACAAATGCCCAAACTGATTAGAGAGTGGCAACTGTAAAGTGCTCCGCCCCTCCGGCGACAACGACGATTCCGGATTAGTTTGGAATCGAAATGACGCCATTTGCGTGGGGTCGCAATTCAATTGGGTCAACAAGGAGTGCAGTGCTCACATGGTGACCCCCTGGAAACTGGGAATGGGAACTTGGAACTCGCTTGTTTTGTTAAACTGCTCGGGACATTTTATTTGTTCGATATGTGAACCTTGGACCCGTTTAATGGTCGACACGTGTGCCACACATCGAATCCAAATGCGAATGGGAATCCTGAACATTGGGAAAGGTAACTAACCGAAACCGGCGACTAAAAGTGATCCGAAAATCTACTCACTTGTCGAAGAGGGCATGGTAGTAGGTCTGTCCCAGCTGAATGTCGGCCGTTAATGTCGTTACGAAGTTCGATAATGGATTGGGCAGTGCCTGCGATTCCCGCATCACCGTTTGGCCCCACATCACGGATCCCTTGCGCAAAGCATTCACCACCTCGCCCCTCACTCCCTTGTTGAAGGGACACACCGCCCGGAAGGCTCTCATCGAGCCCAGGAGTCCCAGACAGCGCAGCAGGAACTCCAAACGGATTAAAGAGGGCGGGTTCAAGGCGGGAAAGATGTCCCTGTGCCGCCGGATCTGGTTGAGCGACCGCTCCACGAAGCCGTTCATCGCATCCGCCAGCCACTGCTCCAGATCCCTGCTAAGCGCCTCCTGGTTCGGCTGGTTCCACTGCTTCTCCACGTCGCTGAGCAGCCGGTGCAGGAACTTCGGGTCCAGCGGAGTGGACCGGTTCAACTTGGCGGCTGCCACGTATCTGGAGGGGATAGATTGAAGGATTTAAGATTACTGTGTGGGATCATAGGAATTTACAAATATTTATAACAAAATTTAAATAATAATAAGAAGTTGTCCTGTATATAAAATAAAAATAAATGAAATAAAATATAGTAGAATTAATGGAAATGACACTGACTTTTTGAGTATCGAGCTTTTAACCAGCTTTAAATCATGAAAAAAAATTCATAAAAATCGGAAAACTATGTATATCATATAGCCGACATATGAGAGATTAAAAAATCAACAAAAAATGTATGGAAGAAAATTATATTATCGATGTTTTTATCTTAAAACGACTATATGTCAAAAATTCGAAAACTTTGCTTTATGATGTTTAATTTTGGATTGGTATACCTTAATTGCTTAATATTATAGAAAATATAATCATCGATATATTACCCTCGGTTATTGGCATCACAAAATCAAAGCATATATTAAGTTATAATATTCTTTTAGCAAAACCCACCTGGCCATGGCGCAGTGCAAGTCCGAGAGATCCGCCTGCACGGCCAACTGATGCAGGATGGTGAGAGCGGGTCCTGGCAAATCGCCGCACCAAGTCCACGAGGGTTCGTGGGTGGTCACCTCGTGCTGCATGAACACCTTCTGCAGCTGCTCGACCTTGTGGATCTGCTGCTCGAGGTTCTCCTCGCTGACGGTGCTCCTGTCCTCGCGGGTGGAGAGCCACAGCTTCAATCGGATTCTCCCCTGAACGGTGCTCCGATGACTGCGTGCTTCCAGCTTGAACCAGGCATCCAGGCCAGTGGATGGTATTTCCGAGAGCGGAATATTCACGGAGCCCAGAAAATCGTCCTGGGATCCCTGTCGAGCCGACTGACACACCTGTTTGAAGAAGCGCCCCAGACCGCGAACGCCACGCACTTCATTCAATCGAGAAACGGCGTCCATCACACAGCTTTCGTCATCGTGGTCCCAAATGTCCAGGTGGAAGGTATCCGTATTGATGTCATCTATATCGCTGTGGGATATAATATTAATTTATATTTTTCAGGTAATATTCAGATTTATGTGAGTTTGTAAATTTGCATGAGCTCATCAATTATTTAAGATTTACAAATGTTTGCATGTGTTTACAGCCTGCACTTCGATGCTCCATTTAATTAATTACTTAATTTATTGTTGCCCTTAAGTTGCAAGGTAATGATTTGTAATGAAAAGTACAAATATGTATGTTATTCCCTTGAACTGGCTGCTAGTGGATATTAATCCGAATTAATTAATACAATTACATGAGCAATCATTATTGCTTCTACTATAGAATACCACTTCCAAGAATTAACTTGTTGAAGTTGGTAAGCCATTTAAATAGGATTAACATTGTAATTTTTGACATCGGAATGTCAAAGTAAATCAGGATTTAAATCTACCAATTTTAAAAACAAATAAGAACCTGATTATATGCTGGCTTATTAGGGTATTTTATATTCGTCTGATTGGCGTTTTTCTTTTGCTTCTCCTCTTTTATTGCAATTGCCACATACATTTCATTGCATTTCTTGTGGAACATTTCATTGTGCATTTGTGTGCTTGAATTTTATGGAAAATGTAAATGAATTTCTCCCTTTTATGTCTTACAACTCGTAAATTACGTTCGATATTGTAACGAATCGTTGGGCAATGTGACAGGGATCAGGGATAACAGATGGCAAATGATTTGTTGAGAATTTCTTTTCTCCTTTTTTGTTGCCAGGTTTTGCCATTTATCAGGCTGCCATCTCCCTCTTGATTTTAATTTCAAAATGTTTCAATTAAATTACAAATGCTTCGCTAAATGTGATGGGTGATGGGTATCCTTCCTTATTTTTGATAGCTATATATATCAACTTACAACTTGAACTTCTCGTTCCACTTGGGCGTCAGCGTGTGCGGCTTGATGCTGGTGGCCTTGATGAGCTTCGCCGGCACCGGTCCGCCGAGTGAGTCGCGCTGCTCCCGCCCCCGTCCCCCCTCCCGCCGCTTGAAGCTCAGCCGGAAGCTGTGCTTGCGGTGCGGCGGCGAGTCCGTGGCGCTGTTATCAAAACCGCCGCTCATGTCCGCCGAGAGGGCGCGCGGCGTCGGCGGCAGCGGCAGCGGCGACACCGGCGGACCGCCGTTCTCGTCCGGCTGGATGCCCAGCATGCAGTACGGGTCCGAGAAACCTGCAAGGGCCATAAATAATTGAGTACTATGGGTGTCGAGATATCGAGAAAGTTTGTTTCGGAACGAGGTCCAAACGGAAATGCACGGGAAAATAAATTACAAAGGTCTTAAGAGGTCGTAAGGGAGTTTTCCTATAAAAAGGGGGTTGTCCATTAAATAAAGAACAATTATAAAATTAAAATGGTTTAATGGAAACACGGAGGGTCTATAAATAATAAAATTTTAAAAGTTTCACAATTTCAAATTGACAGAATTCTACCAAATAAATTAATAACTTTAAAGAGATGTTTTATAATGTAATATTTACTTTTTGGCGAAATGAAAGAGCAATTTGTTTCGTTAAGAGATTATAAAATTGATTATTTCCTAGACGATTTGTTTATTTAACTATAGCATATTATTTTAATAAGTAATCATATTTAAGAAAAAATAATATTTTAATTTAAAAAAAATTCGTATTAAGTTTTTTTTCATATTCAATGTGAAACCAAGAAATATATATGATAGTTTAATTGAATTCTCCACATTAAATTAAACCTACTAAACTAATTTATTAAAAACATTTATTTCCATCTGTGTTATTGTTTTGATTAATTTTTTTTCTTGTTATTTAAGTACATTTTTATTATGGGCAATTATAAATGAATTATGAAGCCATAAAATTTTGCAAATTGTAACTGATATTATGTTTTTATCTCTGTGAAAAGAGGACGAAAACTCGGAAAAAGGGAGACTCGGTCGATAAGGAGGAGTGAGAAGTGGTGGCGCATTAATGAAGAGCTCGACTGATGACATTAAATGCCAATTAATGGCACTGCCCGCGGGGATAACGTGCCGTCAGCTGGTCCCAGTCACACATTGCGTATGATTAACATTTCATTTGCATAAAGTGCCGCCTCAATTATTGAGTGCCAGTGATTTACGAGGCAACGAGAACTGAGCTCTCGCCGCAGATGGCCGCCGTTGCCAAGATTAAGATTTTTGCGAGAGAGAAGATCCGCATAATTGAAACAATTACGCTGCCTTGGGGACGATTTCTGTTATTGGTATTATTTCAGGGCGATTAATTTAATTGGGTTCAAAATGGCAGCAATGCTATATCCGATGACCAATCTTGATTATGTACTAAAACCGATTCCATCCGATTGGGATTTACTTTCAGTGGGTAAATACCGCCGGTAAATCGATTACGCCACAAAAATGATTCATTTGAAATTCGGACTCGTACATTGAGCCAAGGCAGGGCACTCATTGTAATGGCCAATTTGGTTGTTGCCCTTCATGGTTGACCAGTCCGAGGCGAATCACTGGCTGCTAATGAAAATCGAAGAAAATCGAACTGAAACCGAACTGAATTGAACCTGATTCGCCGTCTTCGCAGCTTATTTGGCAATCGAGAATGGCCCAAACAATAGCCGGCCGATGAGAGCGGCCACGTTTCATTGGCAACGAGTTGTTTGCCATCTGCCCAGGGCCTCCACTCCCACTTCCCCAACTTCATCCTCTTCCGCATCCTCATCCACATCCACTTCCCCCAGGAAGCCTTATTCTGGCCTATTTGGTGTTGCTTCCAGACGGTAGCCGTCATCGGAACATTTAGCAGATGGCACACTAACGTTGCACTACTGAATAGAGATTTTGGTGAGGAGAAGAGGGGAAAGGAGGGGTAAGGGAGCAGTAGAAAAATACTCGAACAGAAGCAGACGCAGACGAAGGAGCACTCAACGTATTCCTTACACATCCTTGAGCACATTAAAATGCGAAATTGCGTTGCCTTCGATGAGGCTGCTGCTGCTTCTGCACAGAGAAAAATTCTAAGAACCAAGACAAAGATGCGGAAATAAATTTTATATCATATGTGATTTTTTGTTAACCCATTTTACTCTGAATATTTATTGTATTGTATATAATTGTTACAGATTTTAAATTGTATGATTGAAAAATATTTAGGATGAAAGCATTATAAAGGCAATCAAACAATAAATCAATAAAATAAATAAAATATATTATTTATAATGTTTAATATTATAAAAAGTATCTGGTACAAAGTAAATTTTGGTTAATGGCATGTGTAAAATATTGTTTAAGTATTTTCTTGTAAATTTAGATTTATAGTTAAACATTTTTTATAAAAGAAGTTGTGACCGATATACCAAGGAAATAATAAAGAAATTATGATTTTTTTTTAAACATAAGCCTTTAGAACAAAGTTCTTATATACACTATAACATTAGAATAAAATAATAAATACATTAAATAATTACTAGCAACATTTCTCTTCGTGTACTCCTATTTCTGGATGTGGGGCTTCTGGCTCTTGAGCATAATGAACAAAATGGGAAGCATTAAATTGCAAATTTATTGAACGCACACTGCGAAGGAACCTGAAGAGGCATAACCAAAACTGTAGCCCTGACTTGTACTCGCACCATAACCATAACGGGGAGGAGGACAAAAATCGACTATAGAAGGTATATAATTGGGGGAAGTAGTCAACGCACATAAGATGGGGCTCGGTTATGGATGGGTCGTTTGGCTTTTTGATTTGCCCAAGTGCACACACGCACCGCCACTGAGCTTCATAATGCAATTACCGCACTAGCCGCAAAATCAATTTACAAACTAAAAATATTTACACACACAAGAGATGCGATACATGGAATAGACAGATTGACACATTGGATGGGAGAAATGGGAACTGGGTAGAAATGTGTTGATGGTGCGGAAAGCTGAGAGCTGAAAGCTGAGGAAGATCTGGCTTACCATTGGCATCTTTCGCCTCGAGGCCATCAGCCTCGATTACCACCGCAGAGAGTACGATTATCTTTGGTTTATCCTCGGCGGAGGCGTGCAGCAGGCGATAATGACGATCCGGATTGACACCGAAGGCGCGCTGTGCGTGCAGATACATTTCGTCCTTGTAGTGTGCAAACTGAGCCCGAGATTTCCATTCGAAAGTCAAGTGTGAGCCAAATTACGCATACGCCGCGTGGTGCCAAGAAAGCGGTGTGTGGAGGAAAAGCAAATATTTTTTCAATTTAATTTAATTATATTGTCATTTATTTGTAAATATTTTGGGAGTCAACGAAATTATAATATCATTTAAGGCAAAATCTACATATATATTTTGCTTTAACGGAAATTTATTTTTCCCCCTCTTCAAACATAATCCATTTTCGTTCTTTTCTCTCACATCTCTATTGATTTATCTCCTCTGAATTTATTAGCCAGTCGACTTTCGATTTGGATCACGCTTCAAAAAACGCTTCGGAATGTTGTTATAATTTGATTGCTTTCGCTGCAGTAAAAATTATGAATAAACTTCGCTACCTGTGAATTTATATGAAGAAAAATGCAGCAAAAGCTAAATGAAATTTATTTTAATTTTAATCCCCTCTTTTTGGGATTGACTACTGAATACCAAAAAGAGATTTTGGCATCGCAATGAATAATAAGCAGACAGAAAATGCAAGACAATAATGGACGGATTTATTTGGGTGTGTTTTCAGTACAAAGAATAAATAAGTAGGGAATTAAATATTCCTTGTGTGCGAAGAGAAAATGTTTCCTTTTTTTGTTCAACCTCTCGGCTTATGTTCATCCTCATTAAGCAAAAAAATGGCAGCCTTATTAACGCTCTTTTAGTTCCGCTGCAAATAATTCTTTTTAATTGAGAATAATCTCAGTTTCCTCCTCGAGGGCAGCTCAACTCGGTTTGTTTATCTTTCAAATGAACACCACTCGGCCAGATTGTGTACCTAAGTAACCTTCAGTTTGCAGCATCTGTTTCTGCAACTTTCGTGCATTTCGTTATTACTTTTATTTTATTTTTTTCCCCCTTTTCATTAATTTCCATTAGGACAGGCTTAACCTCCCGATGGTGCTGGGTGAGCAAATCGCATTTATTTGTAATTATTTACCATTAAATGCAAAAACTCGAGCGCAGGGATGCCCGCTGAGACGGCCAGGCAATAACTTTACTGACTTGGCCAACTTGTGTCCCTTTGCCATCCTTATTCTCATTTTCTATTTCTATTTCTCGATCCGCTTTGCGGGGACCCGCGAGATTTGACCGGTTTCAACTCAATCACAGCAGGAGGACGACGTTATTTTCCGCTACTAGTTGAAACTTTTGTTATGCTGGCACAACCTTGCCATCTACCAGTTTACTTCTCTTCACTCTACTTCACTTTATTTTCCCTCCGGGGAGCTTCTCAAGTTTCATTAGTTGTGCACTGGGCGTCTAACAATTTTCTTACTGCGAAATTAAAAACGATAATTGAAAAATGAACTCGTGTTAAGCTGGCCAGCACCGCGCCATCGCAGAAATATTGTGGAAATATTGGAGAAATTCCTTTTGAAATGGCAGTCGGCAATGAGGAGGAAAAGTAGCACATTTTTAATTGAATTTTCTGCCCTCAACGCACAGACTTGAGAGCTTCGGAAATGAAATGAAATTACCCCCCTGCCTCCTGATTTTCGACTCTCCCATTCACCACCCCCAGAAATCTCCCATTTGAAAATCCCCAAAATCCCAGAATGTGTTTTCTTCTTGCCGTCGGGCAAACCGGAGCATTAATCATTCAAATTGCAAAACGTCTCAAAGCCTAATGCCAGCGATTAAGCCTTTCAATCATGTGGTGTCCCCTGCCCCAAGGCGAATGCTTGTTTCCAGGCCTAAATCGCCTTAATTTGAGTAATTTGCAACTATTTGCATAAGCCCTCTGACCTCCCAAAAGACGAAAGTGAACCCCCCTCCTGCAAATCATAATTTTATTCCAAGGCGGGGGACAACTATCCCTGGATATTGATTTACCTGGCCGCCGGGAGCCGGGGCGCCCACCGTGTTGGCAATGGTGTGCAGGACCTCCGCGTACAGCTTCTCCTTCTCGTCCTGCCGGTCGATGGCCTCCTCGCCCGCCGGCGGATCACGTTCGTTCTCGGGATTAGCCTCTGCACGTGCCTCGGCGGCACGCGTGGCCGACATGCGACGATTTTCACGTTTCCATCCGAGCGATGTGAAGTTCTCGAAGTACGAACCATCCGTTTCCTGGACTCTGTGGAAAGGGGGAGAAAAATATAGAGAGGTTGTATATAAAATAGGGTTATATTCATGCACATGTGTGTTTTTTTTTTTCCTATTTTTTTTTTTATGGACTCTGCCGATTCGATTTCAAAGGATATTCAAATCGACTGCTGCTGTTGCTGTCAGTTCGGTGTCTGACTTTAATTGGCACTGTCAATATGCCGTTGCCAACATACAAATGTGACATCGCCGTACCTATTTCAACATTGATAAGGGTCGTCGCCTGTTGCCGGGACCACTCTGCGTATGCTTGATGCCCCGAAGCGAGGGCTTACCCTGAGCCGCTAATTGTATACAAATATTCACCAGTCGGCACACACATAACGAAAATTCTAGAGCTCGGTTGACCCACTAAATTATGTATATCCCTGATTGAATAAAAAAGATTTCATGTATGGTTTTCATGAAAAAAAGTGTTATATTTTAAAAGTATTTTAAGTAATTTTGAAAAAAATATATGTTAATTACATTTTTCTTAATTCGTAAAAATTTTCAAAGTTATTACTATTATTATTAAATCAAAATCTAATTATAAATTTAACAAATAATGTTATATTTATATTAAGCATTTGAAATCTTTATATTTAAAATGTAACAGAATCAACATACTTTACTTGTTTGATTATTTAGAAAACTCTGCACTTAAGAACTTTTTTCAAGGAGTTTTTTTAATTTTTTCCGAGTGCATACTAGATAGAAACTTTTTGTTTTTGGTCCCTAACTAGGCCTACTCAGTATAGTTGATGCTCTGCCTAATCATTTGATTTGCATGCCCCTCGCTTTCAGACAAGCCCACCGGATTTATCCGAGCAGCTGTGGCAAAAAAAAAAAAGGAAAAGTTGGCCAAAAGTTTGCCCACTCAGCAGGGAAACAGCTAAGCGGCTTAACTTTGTCGCCGGCGTTGATGATTTTTTACGCTTACGTTTATGGCAAAAAATAAACTGAAGAGGCCCCCGAAAGTAGGCAACACTTTCTGTCGCCACTTTTTCCCATCGAAAACGGAATGTGAATGTGGGCCTCACTTTTTCGAGGACACCTCTCGGTGTTAATACACTTACACCTATATACGAGTGTGTGTGTGTGTGGGGGTGTGTGTTTGGGCGGAAGGCGTGTGAAAATGGTCAACATAATTGCCGTAAATGATAGGGTAGACTGGGCGAATCCTGGACACTAACTGCATTGTCTGAAGTTCTTCCCCCTCGAAAGTTGTTTGGAAAAAAATTTAATTTGAAACTTTTCGCCCAGCTGTTTGTTTTGCTTTTATTTTTTTTTTTTTTTTTTTGCTTCTTGTCGCTTTGCTTTGTGATTTCGTCGCTTACGGAGACACTCAATTTCGGTTTCAATTTTTAAAATTTTTTCACAGTTTTCTCGTGCCACTTTTTTGTGGCTCCGGGGAAAAGTTCTTGACGAACTTTTTTATATTTCTTTGGTATTTATTGTGTCGCAAATATTTATATTGTATTTAACTTTAAAGTAAACAATTTTCGGTCGCAAAAGTTTTTGACATTCAAGACTTTGCTTCAAATAATTAATATTGGTTTTTATTTTTCTGAACCGAAATTTATGTTAAATAATTGAAAAGCAAGAACATAAAACATTGTCATTGGGTATGAAATATAAATTAATCTGCCTCTTGACATTTATTGTCGCTTTGCTAAAACTTAATAGCTGCGGTGACAAACCAATTATGTGGCAATTACTATTTAATGCATAAAATATGACATTTCGCGCATCAATTGCATTTTAATAAGCTAAATTTTTGGTTTGACTTGCAAACGCTTTTAAATGGAGTTCAATTAAGTACAGATAAATCAGACATGTAATAATTGGTTAATATTTTGTGAAAAAATAATCTCTTGTGGTCAATAGTCGCTTATTATTGCTGGAGTGTTACAGGTGATAAGGACACAAAGCGGTGAAAATTAATTTCATACTTCAGGAAACTTTGGAACCCTCGACGAGACTAATTAGGCCGGAAAGCTAACCATGTTAATGGATGTCGAAACTTCCAGACAGGCCTCTCCAGGACGCATTTCACACTCTCTCGGCCCATCAAAGCCTCATATTTCTTTAAGGGGAACCCCCAATCCACCGAGTAAACCTCATTTTCGAGCTTAATTAAATGTAACCTGTGATCCGAGCGCACATTTGCAGGTTAAGCAGATGCCGCATTATGCAAAGTGGCAGCGTTGCGGCTTTTTGGGCCGCAAAGAAGATGTTGTTGCAGCTGCTGGAGACTGGAGGATGTTGCACCTGCCAACTCGCCAGATACTCGGCCACATTGAGAGCAATCTGAGCCAAGTCAAGGACCCAAAGGCACCTTTAAGTCTCTCAATTGCGATGGTATGTGTGTGTGTGTGGGGTGGCCAAAAAAACTTTCGACACTCAAAGGTTTTGCCCGCATCCAAAGTTGCCATGGTCCTACGAGAAAGTGGAAAGTGGAATGGTTGCGAGAAAGTTTCTTTCGGAAAATTTCGACGCCGAGAACTAACTGAAGGAACTTTTGTAATTACGTAATTATGAAGGTCGAGCGGTAAAGTTTCGCCTGGCAATTCGGGAAAACAAATCGAGAACACAACTGAAATTGAAGTACATTAATTAATTGGTATATAATTTATTTTAGATTTTCGCCTGTCGTGACTTCAATGGCCGCCCCACCCCATTTACAAATCCCCAAAGTCACTCATTACGTGGGGGCCTATTTAATTTATGCATTTCACATTCGAATACCTCTGTCGACACGCGTGTGTTGGCAGCGTGTAAATATCTGGCAGCCAGGCTTGGGCCAAAATTAGCATTTCCATCTGCTGGGTTAATTACCTCGGGCAAATAATCATTTCCCATTCCTTAACCAGAAATTCAGGCAGACAGATAGTTAATTTGCCCTCGAAATCCATTCGCAACCTTTACGCACTTCATCAACTATTCATTGGGGGATAGTAGAACTTCGAAATTCAACTTACCCGGAATTGGAGCGCGGGTCAACTTCTGGCCAACTTAGGCGGCGTTTGCAGAAGGCCAGCGGTGGGCGGGGCGGCGGATCCGGTTGGTGCAGCGGCGAGTTCCGCTGCCTGAAGGATCCGGTTCGCGGTGGGGCAAGGCACTCCAGTGCCCGCGACTGGCGACGCGACTGGGGAGTTCCCCCACCTCCACCTCCTCCGGCGGATGTCGAGGGACTGCCAGGTCCCACCGAACCACCTGGTATTTTCGGATAACCTGCGGGGCAAAAACAAAGGGGTAACAGCATGAAAATAAGCAAGGGAATTCATTTAAAGTTGCTTAAAATGTGTAAACGTTGTTCATACAAAGTTCTGTTTTTGTTGGAACTCATTAAAATGGAAATACATTAGCTATTTATCAATAACAAATTATTTAGAAAGCTTTTAGGCTTTGCACAAAAATATTCAACTTAATCTGTTTAACAAATTAATATTTACATACTAGCTTTAAATTGTTTATCTATTTTAATGTGATTAAAGCCAACATATTTTAATACTTAGTTAAAAAGCTTTTAGGCTTTAAATGAAGTTCCGACTTAATCTACTTATGGAATTTCATTCTAAATATTTTTTATAGCTCACGAATGCACAATTTTATTAGTAATTAAATTCACTTCAACTATATTTAGTTTGCTTGTGTATAAAAGTTAATTATAAAAACTGTTTTAGAATTTTTATCGATAGTTAAACAATTAAAAAGATTTTCTGGCCATGCAAAAACTTTGACTATTCACTTGAACTCTCTTTAAAGTTTCTCTATTACTTTACCTATCACAAATAAGTTCCTTAAACTATCACACATTGATAAAATACGTAGATTTCCACATCGAAATCAAGAAACCCACCTACAAAAAGAGAAAGTCTGCGTTGGTTTTCCTATTGTTTTTCATCATGCTTTTAACTTTCTTTGGCAAAGAAGATTAAAGAGCTGGAAGTCAGAGGGAAAGTTGATTTTCGGAAACTATTTCCCCCGTGTCCTATCCCATAATTCCCGCAACATGCAAATATCTGTGGCATACAGCTAGTTGATGGCTCTCAGGAAAGCGAGGTGGCAAAGTCAAAGTCAGCGTGGCTCCGAGTGGTTCGGAGTGGCAAAGTGTGTGGTGCAGTGTGGTGCAGTGGTCCTTGCTCGAGGCAGGAGCAACCTGAATGGGTGAATGGGTAAATGGGACCGCAGCCCGCAACCTTGACATGCATCTGTGTGGCTCCTGCGGCTCCTGTCCTTCCCATCCGTCCATCCCGTTGGCACTCCTTTCGCCCAAGGACTTCAGCCAGCAGGCACAGAAGCCCCGCAAAGAGTGCATGTGTGATGGGTTTCGGATGGAAATAGCCAACCATTACTATGGCTTCGCAAAGAAAACCTTTTTTTAGTAGTAGTAGAAAAACCAGGAAAAAAAAAAGAAAGAAATACAGAATATGCAGCGAAATTTTGGGTTGGCTTAAAAGTGCTCGCCAAGCGGAAAGTCAAAGTTGAACTGGGACTTGGAATCTAAGAAGAGCGCTTACACGTTGATGGCTTTTCCGGGAAAAAGAAGAATTCCCCGATGGCTAGAAAAACCGCTCGTTCATGGCTCGTGCAACAAGATAAGCCAATTTCAATTTTGATTCAAATGCTGCAGACGTTCATCGTTCGTTGAATCAAAATCCCAACCAAATGCCAAGTCAATGTCGTTGGGCTAAGACGTTTGGCTATTGCTATGGTGGAAAACTGGAAAGTTGTTGGCTCTCCGGCGGTTTTTGTGGCCAGGACACGATGCTTTTCCTGCTGCCGCTGCGTCTTGACATTTAAATGTGTTTGCATTTGCCAACTGCGAACAGAAACAACAACCTCCGAACATCGTTTAGCTTGGCAAACAAGTTTTGCATAGCCAAACGAAGCCAAAGCGGAAACGAAGCCGCACAAGAAGTCACATATGCATGTTGATTGCTTTCGCTTCACCAGCGGAGATACACTGGGGGCAAATTATAACGAGCAAATTCAAATATTTTTCGGTTTTTCAGGCTGAATTTTAGACCAGAACAAGCTTTAATATCTATTTTATATCTATAATATTTTGCAATTCGTTGGAAGCAATTCTTAAGCCAAGAGTTGTCATAATCCAACATAAAAAGGTGCTGATGTATAAAAAGGTTTATAATTGATTAAAATAAAATTTAAGAATTAACATCCAAACTGACGAACGCAAAAGACAATAAATTTCTAGGAAAAACTTGACTTAAAAAGGTTTGAGTTTTTTTGTTACGAATTCCATTTTTAATTTAAGTTATCACCAATCTCTAGCATATACAAATTAATTTGGAAAATATGTTCAGTGTGCCTTTGAGTTATCTAACCATTGCAAACAGGAAATCATTTAAACAAAGTGCTCTTAAAACCACAAGGTTTTCAATTTAAAATGTGTTACAAAGTCGTATAAAAAAAGTGTTTGTTAAACTGTATTTCCCTGTGTAAGGACCACTATCATCCTCCCAAAACCAGGACCAACTGGCACCCCATTGCGGCGGTTTTGTCTGCGCATTTGTTGATCCAAATGCGAGAGGCGTTCGGCGATTGGGAAAACTTTTGGCGCATTTGGTGGCTGGCAAGACATGTAATGTAATTTTCATATTGAGGCCCGATGACGATAACGTCTGGCGGATTCAATAAACTTTTCCATGTTTACCATCTCTGTGGCACGCATACGCAAACAAATTGTTTTTTTTTTTTTTTGGTTTTGAATATGTGTGGCAGCTGATGGAAAGTGAAAGACAAGTCGACGGCGACTTAAAGGTGAATCGTGCTTTTTTATGCATTCTACTCCATGTTTACTCAATACGTCCCGAGGGTAAAAACCACATTGGAAAACTCCATTAGCAACTTAATTAGGGGCAAGGCTGCTTTCGGTATTAAGCCAACCCGCTCCTTCTGTCTGCGAGGACGTGACCTTTGGCAAAGCGTTTGTCTAGCTGAGGCTATTACATGGGGAAAAATGCTATATAATCTATTCAAAAGGAATATAATGATTTATAGAATCAGTAAAAACAGTGAAAAATGGATTTATCCCATTTGAAACAGAAAAAATAAGGCATTTAATCCTCAAGCTCAAGCTAATTTATCTAAAAGGTTTAAATAAATCAAAGCCCAAAATATTTCATAGCAAAATGAACTTTTTTACTCTAAGGCCTATTCTGGGAACTTGATAAAAATAATTATGGTAATTCTATCACTTGTTTACTAGAGGATTAAACGCTTGATATTTTTTGTTATTTTAAAATAATTGATTAAGCCTCATGAAAAAAAAAATGTATAATTACATAAGAAATGTTTTCTGAAGAAAAATTTAAAAATATTTATTTAAGGTGCTAACAAATACATAGTTAATATTAACTATATTATTAGGCAGGATCAAGCAAAAACTTTTATAAATATAATATAAATATGTATAATACTCTTGTTTAAGTATTTATTTATATTTTAAAGAGTTCTCTTTAAATAAAAACAACAATATTTACTTTAAACACATAAACACATAATAAACCATAACATATATTTAGCTAGTTATTTTCTGTGTACTATTAATTGCCAAGCTTATTTTGCTTAGTGTGTAGGTGACGTGGCAGAAAGCAGAGCCGCCATAGAACTCACCCAGTAATGGATTGGTGGCATTCGGATTGCCGATAACGACGCCGCCGGATGGGTAATTGCTGCCGCCCGCCGACGCTGCCACGACGCCGGTGGGCGGGGCCGGGGTGCCATAGACGCCCAGTCCGCTGCCGATGCTCGCCTGTTGCTGCAGCGGGGCGTGTCCATGTTGTTGCTGCTGCAGTTGCTGCTGTTGCTGTTGCTGTTGCAGTAGCAACTGTTGCTGCTGCTGTAGCGGAAGTGATGGCTGCTGCTGCAGCTGTTGGTGCGGAAACGACGCCTGCTGCTGCAGCTGCTGATGGCCGGAAACGAGGCCGCCAGGTGTGGCGCCACCAATGGTGGCTCCGCCCGACTGCTGCTCGGTGGATTCTTGGCGGGAAAGCGAGAAGCGGCGGTTGCCAAGGCCCAAGCTCGAGATGCCACTTGTTACATATTGCTGCATGGAGCTGAGGAAACTCATGGCGGCATCTGGATCTCTCCTATCTTTTCCTGGCGTAATTGGCTCGAGTTCCTGTTTTTTGTTGCTGTTTGTGCCTTGCTTTCCTTTCGTTTGTCTTTTTGTGAAATTAATCACTTGGAAAGTTGCTGCCGGGATTTGCCTACCCAATTCGTTATGTTTCCTCGATTATAAATTGGCCCAGAGTCTCGTTCTGTGTGTGTGTGTTTTCTTATCAAGGCTCTGCAAGGATAAAGACAAAACGAAATGTTTGTTTAAGGTGAAACTTCTGCTATCCGCCGGAGAATTGTTTTCTGCTATTTTTAACAATAATTGAATTCCGGCCAGGACTTAAGCCCAAGCCAAAGATGGGGAATTATGTATATATATATGTATGTATGTATGTGTATGTGTGTGTTTGTGTTTTCGTGTCTAGATTAAAAGCAATTACAAAATACAAAAGCCAGACGAGATGCTCTTCATTTGCCTTTTTGAGCGTAGCATACTTTGCAGCGCTGGAATTCCAATCGGAGCCAAACAAAAAATTAATTAAGCCAACTTGTTTGGCACTTTCATAGCCACTGCATTCTACGATCCTGATTCCCTTTTTTCCCCTCCAGGGACTCTACGATTTACCCGCCATTATATTTGTCTTTGATTCGTTTCGTCAGCACTTCTGTTGACTTACCATCCCCACCTCCTGTTTGCCCAACCAAATTCTGTACAAATATCGAGGGGAAAAAATAGATTGCATTTAGGCATTGCTTTTAGTCGGTATATCTGTATATATATAAATCTATCGATTGATTGAAGAGTCGCTTTGCTTTGCTTTGCTCACTTCAGGGCACGACTCTTAATTAAATTTCTTTTGAAGTACGCCCCGAGAAGGCTGTTAATTAACGTTTAATCAGCTGAGCCTAATGAGCCATTTTCGGGCTCCTGGCTAATCGATCTGCATGAATAATTTGGCCGCACACATATATCCATGGCACCTGCGTTAGTTGTCCTAGCCCATAAATTAGAACCCATTTATTTTTCTTTTTTTTGTCGGTTTTCGCCAGCAGAGCGGCCTAAAATACTAATAACAATAATTATACGACCAAAAATAATAGCTGGACCAAGCAGAAAAGTAGTTAATTAATTAGTTTGCCAGGTTTGGCTCTCATTTATGGATGAGCAAATCGGCTGGCGAAAATGAAATTGCAAATTGAACAGTTTTGGTCCTGGTTTAGCTATCCTATCCGTTCAAACGTGACGGCTTAGATGTCCTTCGGTTCAGCCACTAAAATTAGCGTGGAATTATAACCAAATAAAGGTTCTAAAAACCTTTTTAGTTTGGAATCAAGACGTGATATTTTTATTGCAAGGCAAGCTTCACAAATTAAAGGGTTTTATTTATAAATTAATTATTATTATTTATAACAAAAAATTAAAACCAGTTTTAACCAGCTTCACAAATTAAAGGGTTTTATTTATAAAATAATTATAATTAATATATAACAAAAAATTAAAACCAGATTTTTTTTTAAGTTTAAATCTCTGAAATAAAATATCCAAATTTATTTTAATTTAAATCTTTCTTTGATTGAATCATTTCAGGTTGTTGAATATCATTGAATTGAGTTACTGAGTTGTATTTATTCAACACCTTCAGCAATTCAATATATATCTTGTCAATGTCACAATCAATAAAATTGATCGGAATAACTGGTGGGTAAGCCGAAAGCAAAATACTCCACATTGTCAACCTGTTTACTGTCGCAATAAGAATAAAACTGATTAAATTCGCAGAATAATCGTAGTTGGCAACACGCAGGATGGAGCACTTCCGCACTCTCGGGGACAATGGAAGGCATTATGAGCTGTGCTGAGTGGCTTTAAATGCCATAAAGGCAATGTGGGTCCCACAACCAATGGCAGGATATCCCCTCAAATGGCCAGCAGCTTGGCAGCTGTGGAACTACATTTGTTGGCAAACAATTCGCATCTAGCAAAAACAATGGCTAAAACATCGTTCGTGGGCGTAATCAGCGCATTCATGCATGGTGCTTACCCCGCTCTCTCCCTCTCTCTTTCTTCCATTTATTTACCTCTCTTTCTAGCCGGCATTTTATCCTGCTTACTGGTGCCATAATTAGCGGACTCCGAAAATAATTTGCAAAGCATCTATGTTATCTGGTTGTATGTGCGGCTCGCTTTATTTGGTTTTGGGTTTTGTGTTTTGTTTTCGAAAATGCTAAAAATAAATCCACCGACACACAAAAGTTGATTTATATGGTGCACGTAAATTTGCCATTAAGCGACAGACAAATGTATTGCAATTAAATGAAATGGAAGCGGTGCCACAACAGCAACAGCTGCCCACCACCTAAATGTGTGTGTATGGTGTGTGTGTTAGTGTGTGTGTGTGGGTGGCAGGGGCGCGTAAATACGCAGCCAACTTAGACTTTAATTAAGATTAATTAGTCACTGGCCGGGCAGCGAAAAAGTGCCATGTGTGAGTTAGTAGATGGCCTGCATACACATAGAAAATTCAGGACAGAAACTAAGGATAATAAAATATCATTATTTGCGATTATATCTCTAATCACTTTAACTCTTTTATAAGCAGTATTAATTAAATATATTACCTACATATATAACAATTTATACATGTCTATTGACTCACTGAAAAAATTTATTTTATTTTAACACAGTTTTTATTTGTTGAATATATTTTTAAAAATAATTTAAATAGTTTTCATATTAATTTTTTTTAAAGAATTGTTTTATCAGTAGACACTTAAAGTTTTTTTAAGAGTTTTACAAAAAGCATATATCAACGTTTTTTTTTTTTGGTTGTACATATTTTCTCAGTGCTCTATTTTACGCCATAAAGGAAGGCTACAAGCCAGCTCCTTCTCGCTGTTGCTTCAATCTATTTAGTTTTTATTAATGGTTGCGCATACGACATGTGGGCCTGCGGGGAGGGTGTTTTTGTGTGTGTGTGTGGGTTTGTGACGACAGCAACCCTTGTTCGAAAAAGTTTTTCCAGTTCGCAGAGGAAAAAACTAAATTAAATGTGGATTGCACTAATGTGACTTCCCAAATATTCCGAAGAGCTGTCACAACATCGCGTTCTTCATCATCAACTGGCAGTAATTATCGTTTTTTTTTTTGCCCAGAAATGAACTGAGACAAGGGTCTGACTGACTGCTGACTGACTGCTTCACATGCCAGTCAATTTTAGACACATTTTGTGAGCTGATTTGGTTGCCCCGCATAATTTAAAACCATTTCATGTACCCACCCACCTGTGCAAACAATTCTGCGGTAGGAAGTTGCACACAAAAAGTTGCGAAATCCAAATGGAAGGCGGAAAATTGAAAAGCAAAATCTTGGCAATCCCCCGAGGAGAATTTTCAATACACTAACCACAAAGTCAAATTTTTTCTTACCAAGGAATGGAAAATATTTATGAATTCCTAATTAAAGATTACTTTAAGCCAGGTTATATAAATATAAATTTGGGTTGGTTTAAATTTTAATGTTTCTTAACCATATATTGTGTGAAAATATCACAAAGCCACAGCTAAAAATAACTCGGAAAAAACGTGAAATCCCCAAAGGGAAAGGAATTCGCGCACACACAAAAAAAAAGCAATTGTAAGGCAATTTCAAAGGCAAAATTATTATGTCGCTTTATGTCATTTTTTTTTTAGCGAGAGCCAAGTTTTTTTCAGAGGCAACTGGCAGATGAATGTGTTGGGTGGAAATTCAGGGTGTTATGGAGGTGGAAACGGGGATTTTACGTGAAAATGACAAAGCAGCTGCTCAACAACAAACGGCAACGCATGCTCTGGCATAAAATTTATTTTCACTCCACTTCCAACATGATATGTGGCTTTAAATGTCTGGTATCTGCAGAAAAAATGAAACGAAAGAAAAGCCAGCAAACCGGCAAAAAAAAAAAAATGGAGAAAGAACGACGGCAGATATTCCAGATTCGACATCTCAAAAGGCAAAAATGGACGGGAAAACCAAGCCAAACAAATGTGTGGCATTCAAATGTCTTCCTTAGTTTCACATTGTGGTGTGTGCTTGGGTGATTGTATGTGTGAGTGGGCGTGGCAAAACATAAATTGCTTTACGCAGGGCCTCCCAACCGAAATTCAGCGAGCGAAACGGCCCAAACAATATGGCAATTGTGACCAAATATAATTTAATTGCCACCGGCAACTGTGGCAACCAGCCAGGTTAATAACAACCAATAATGGTTAATAATCACGGCCTCGGCAGCAGCAACAATTGCCAATAACTACCACACTGTGCCACAAAATAAAGATATTATAAAAGTCTAAAAAAAAGAAGGAACGGAATTTGTGATTTAAGAAATATACAATCACTGAAAATCTGCTGCCACAAAATTAAGATTTAAAAAAAAGGCTGAAAATAAGAACGAACGGAATTGATGTTTTAAAAAAAATATCTTCAAAAATATATACGTTCACTGAAAATCACCTGGTAAATAAAAGAGAAGACTTTTCAATGTTGTTTTTTGTCCCACACTAAAATAATTTTTTAGGTTTCATACTTGATCAGAAAACCAAAAGCAATAAGTTCTCCATTAAACAATTTTTTCACAAAGCATTTTATGTTTCGTTCAGTTTTAAAACCCTGTTATGGATATATTTTTTTCGCAACTTTTTCACAAAGTGTTTTTAAAACTATAAAACCTATTTGGAAGGGGAGCCTGAGTAGTAAAGCCATAGAAGCCCGAGGCTGACGTGATAAGCATAAATTGCATTAAAAGTGATGCAAAAAAATTGCATCTACCACAAAACCAGGAAAAACCAGGGGACTTTGCGTCCGCCCACAGGGATCTCTCGTTTTTCCGCTTCATCAGTATTGGCATCATCATCATCATCACCATAAATCAGAAAAGTGCAGCATGTGCAGCGCACTTTCCACACTTTCCATTCGCCCTTTTCTTTGTTTGCCTTGGCAATTTGTAGTCAGCATGTTGCCGGGGCCGAAAAGCGAATGCGAGCACTTCAGCTCTATTTCTCTGTCAAATGCAATAAACCAGAGATCCTTTTGTGTGGGCACTACCACCTACTACAAGATGCCTCTAAAACAACAACAACAACAACAGAATTGCCTGGCCAGGACAATGGGGCAAAAGGACCATGAGTAATGTGGCCCGAGCATGCAAAAGTGCCGAACTGAAAGACCGGAGAAGCAGTTCCCCAGTGATAAATGCGTTGGGGGAAGGGTCACCCACCTGCCTTGTGCAGCTGTCTGGTAAATTGCTTAATTTGTTAAAGCCCAAACAGGATACAGGATGCGAAAACACAGACGCAGACACGCAGACACCAGGGCGTATGGGTTATTTGACCAAGTGCAACAGAAATTCAATTAACTTGCTGGATTTGTGGCTATTAATTACAGGTCATGCCGTCAAAAACGTTGCACTTACTGCACTGCACTGCGTTTATATCCACATTGATTAAGTTGCCAGTCGAGTTGCCAAGTGAAGAAGGGGCAAGTCATTTGGGAAATCCTTCTAATTAGCCAGCTGAGCGGAAAATCAACATAAGACTTCCAACTCAAGACTCACAACTCTGCAGAAAGTTAAGTGCAAGGTGTTTTTGTGTGTTTGGCACCAGAGGTCTAATTAAATACTCCTCGCATTCCAATCAAAATTCTCATATGAAAGGAGAAGCGTTACAGCTTTGTTCCATCATTATCTCTGGGGGCCCAAGTTCTGAACATGGAATGTCCAATTAAAACTATCAAATTACGTATACGCCTAGCGAGGCGTAACCAGGCTGCCTAATTAGACGCAGGTCTTGAGACCTTCTTTCAAGCACACAATGAAAAAAAAAGGAAATTCTGATGATTGATTTATGAAAGCTAAGCTCCAATAAAAATAAATAATTTAGGTTCCTAAAAATATTTAAAAATTTCATCAACAAAATTGTAATATTTTATTTCCAAATACTTTTTAATTTAGTTCAACTTATTTGTTCAATAAGAGCTTCATATCTTAAGAAGCTTAAATTAAAAATAGTTCCTTATTGTTAAAATTTTTTTTAAAATATTTTAGCAATACCAATATGTAAACATACCATAAATTTCTCTCTCTGTTCCCACACTCACTCCGTCTATGGAATATATTTGCGGTGGCGCAAAAATGTTTTCGGCAAATGAGGAATGTCGCACAGGAAATTGGAGGCGCGGCGCACACATACGCATGCATAATTAATGTGCTTTGTGTGTGTGTGTGTGTGTGGGCGGGTGTGTGTGTGTTCTATTTGGCCTAATTGTTAAGCGTGGCCAAAAACCACCAAGTGGGTAAGACACACAGGCCGAGCCAGCGTTTAATTGTCGCCTTTGACATTGCAACAATTTCGAATTTCGAAGTGGCTGCCGCTCGAACACCCAAACCAAGGAGCCTCTGCCCGTTTTAATTACAAATTCCAGACATGCCTGGCTCATTCAAAATCGATGGCCAAATTGCGCTTATTCTTGGTGCTTGTTCTCCGAAACTAAGTACAAACTCTCGATAAACTCTTTATGCTGTCAATTAATGCAAGGATTGGCTTCAGGCTATAAAATACTGACCTTAAAACTTTCAACAGTTTTTTTTTTTTTTATTTTAGGCTAGCTATCTTTTCGGCTGGAGGGTATTATATGGAAAAAAACTTTACTGACTGTTTAAATTTAATTTTTTGGCAGCTTAATAAAAGTCAAAAACAAATAAAGAAAACACAAACAGTTTTACAAGCATTTTTGCTTCTCTTTTACAAAAACTTGACTCAATTATCTTTTTGACATTTCGATTTTGATAAATGTCATCGCTCTCTTTGGAAATTATTTATGTTGTAAATACTTGATTGGGTCGATGGACTCTTCATATTTATATTTATATACATATTTAATTGTATTTCAAAGTAATTGGTCTTTAAAGGTTGGTTACCTTTGTTGGCCCGCCTTCTTTGAGATTTCCCCGCCTTTGTCCGTGTTCGCTGAACTTGAAAGTCACCTTGCTTGCCGTCGTTTGATGCGTTTTTTGACGCCAATCAAAGCCACGGGGAGTGCTAATGGCAAATGGATGGGGAAAGTGGGTAAATGGGTGTAGATCTCCCCGTACAACAGGGCGTATGTGTGCTTCTAGCGGCGCTTTGTTTGGCTTTGACATGTTAAAACGACGAACAACAAAGACGGAGGCAAAGCGAAGATGTTGCAACAGAACGACGGAACCAGCAGATTCTCAAGAGCTCAACATTGTTGCAAATTACAAGTAAATCCAGAACGGCTCAATGCACAACATCTCCGGCGGGGATGACAGACTGTGGAGGGATGAGGGCCAAGATGGGTTATGGCCCTGCCAGACGTTCAATGTTTCCAACTCGTTGGCTCGCCGGCTTTAAGTTCATTTTTACTGGGTTAGCCGGGGACCATCATAAAAATTGCTTTTGCAGCTTCTGTTATGTTCTGCATGTTTTTCTCCATTGGCCTTAATGTCGACCGGGTTTATTGTTTGCTTTCATTGCGCTTTGTGTTCTCCACAATCTACCCTCCCACCACCCACCACCCCTTTTACAAAGTCTGCAATTAAGGACGCCGCAGCTTATTTACGGACTTCGCTGGCGTACGCGGCGTATGCGCAATGCACACGCTCTGTGGGGCCAATGGAAATGTATTTTCGTACTGCATATTCACGCTTTTGTTTGCTTAAATGCTCGGTAATTAAAACGTGTTGGGGCCAGTTGCTCCGCAAAAGTATGGTATTTTCACAAAGAGCACGCAATTTTTATGCTAAGGTCAGGTGCATTCTACCTCGGAAAATTCCAACTATGTTTCAGTGGGAAAAAGGTTTGAGAACAATGTTCGGGTTGCATTTTAGAGTGGGAAACTCTTTAAAATAAAAAGTTCGACTCTTCAAACTTTAAGTTGTTTAAAATGCAAGTGTATATTATTATTATGCCATTATTATTCCATTGTATTTGTAAAAGTTAAGAAAGAGTTACAAAATTATAATTTTATGCATAATGCATGCAATTTAGTTGGTAATTAAATTAAAAAAAAATTTTTTTTTGTTTTTTAGCCCTTTTAAAATGCAAATGTATGGTTTTACCATCATTAATTTTACTGTTCTGTAGCTACAATAATCTGTAGTTTTTTCTTAAATATTTTTAATTGAAAAATCAAGTTACCTAACTTGTTTGAATATAATCAACTTTACTTTCAGTTTTCCAGAATTTAACTTAGAAGCTTTTAGTTTCATTACTTTCTTTTATTTAACATCTTTTTACCCAACATAATCTTTTAAATTTTTTTCAACTAAAAAAGGTGAGATAACTCACCTCGTTTCGTAGTAATTCAACTTTGTTTTTAAGTTTAAGCAAAGCCCATAATTCCCTTGGTAAAATTCCATTACCAACTTGGGAACAAACCATTAGCCGATTGGCTGCGAAATTCCGCGAAAAGCGGGCTTGTTTCGTTCGCAAGTAATCTGTATTTCATTTCCTTCTCTTTTTATGATTTATTTTCGTTAAGGACCCTTTTTTGTGTCCGCCTCTCCCATATACATTTTTCATTATTTCGTATGCCGCATATATATTGGCCATGTATTTTTATGTGACGAAATGCCTGATGCCATTTGGCTGCCAAGGCGACGTCAACAGAACGTTAAGCGGGATTAGGACCGCCGCTTTGCGCTTTTGTTTTTCGAATGTCGCCGACATCATCAACAAGGTGACATAAGAGCAGCGAACAAATAAAAAAAAAGGCACAAGATTGCGCCCATTCCATCGCCATTCCACCAGCGTTTGCACATCTTAACGTGGCCATATTTTGCATATGGCTTTAATGGCGGCTTAGCGGCGTAAAAATAGCAAAAGTCGCTGGGGAGCGAGAGGAAAACGAGGCCAAGACAAAGGAGATTCGCGCACAAAGTGGCTCTTCTCTCGACAGCCGACTTGTCTGGCTGCCACACGCTGCTCGAGGCAGCCAAAATGCGCAGGAAACTTCGACCCGGAGTCGGTGGAAAGTTGCCGAGTAGGCAAAAGCGAGGAAAAGCGAGGAAAACCCAGTATAATGGGTTAAGAGACGGGGGAAAGCAATTGCTACTGTCAGCTGAGCAAAGTTTTTAATTAAAATAACCGAACAATAAAACAGGGCAAAAAAAAAAAAGCACACGGCTCACACAAAACAGGAGGAGTGGCAACAGGGATCCCTGTTAAATGGCAAATTAGCAGCGACAATTTCTCCTGGTCACATGCATAAAGTATACGCCATGAGGGCCGTGTCCTGCCAAGCAATTAAAATTTAACAGCACCCCGACGCAATTCGATTTCTATTTGCTATTTATTTATTTATTTCTTCGTTTTTTTTTTTCTTGTTTTGTTTGTTCCAGAGGAGGACGCTGTCTGAATATTTATTGTGGCAAAGGTCAATGCGGCGGCCTTGAACCCTTTGTCCTGGCTCAAAGAGACCGCCACTTGAAGGCCTGAAACGCTAAAAACTTGGGAGTGGTTTTCACGCTTGGTCAGACAATGGCTAAGCAGCGGCAGGGGCTCATTAAAAAAACATAAATCAAGCCGCACTGTCGGTCTGCAGTTAAAAGCCAACCCATTGAAAACTCGAAAGAAAAGAACTCGCCAGCAAATTGAAATTGCTCGACTAAACTTGGATTCGAGCGAAATAAAAAATTCACAGCTTGTCATGGGGTAGAAGTATGAAAAGATGGAACAAAACTGTGATGATGCGTTGGCGTGCGGCCCGCAGCTCTGCATCAAGATTGATTGATGACATGACGTCAATTTGCCGGAGCCACTCAGTCTCAGTCGAAGGACTCTGGTCCTCCGGATCCTCTGGCTTCTCCCACTCCGACTTTTCCCCGTATGCAAAAGGGCCAGGCCCAAACCAAAGTGGCCAAGCAACCAACCGACCAACGTGGGCGTGACCAGGGACATGGGTTCCGACAATGGCGACGACGACGATGAAAAGACAATGAAAAACGCATTAAAACTGCGGTCAGAACCAAGGAAAAAATATTATCATTCCATTCGGGATGGGGATTGAGGGATGATGTGCCACTCAGGGGCGTTCTTGCGGTTCATGTTATGGCCCGCTTGTGGGCGTGGCAGTTGCGGGGGATAAAAATAATAATAAACACAAACGCAAATGCCCATAAAGCAAACGAAGTTTAGGTGTTGCTTCAATGACGCAGGTCGAAAAAATGAAAGAGCCCAGGGGAAAACATTCAAAAATAGATTTATCAAAATGTTTCGGGAAGCTCTTCAGTTTTTACTTTAAATAAAATAAGAGTAAGTTCTTAAAAGAAAATATATGTAAATAAAGCAACTTGACCCTGACACCTTCAATAGATAAATTATAAATATTTTTAAGTCTAACATACAATGCAGATTTTAGATGTTTTTTCAAATATTTTTTAAAATGCATTTTTGGTGCTTTTCCAATTATCTTTATTATGATCAGTAGTAAAAATATACCAATTAAGCTAAGAGAAAATTACTCTTTGTTAGGTGACATACAAATTTGAATATGAAACGCAGTTACTGGGAATTAAAGTTAATCTCCTCAATTTTCCCTCGTAATAAACTAATTCCAGTGGACTTCCTTATTTGCCTGCCTATTGCCAGCAATCAACAACATTGCCGTTTATTATCTGCGTAGGCAAACGCCATGCATGATTAATAATGTTGTTATTGTTGTTTGCCAGTTTTGTTGCCCGGGTCGGGTCTGCCATAAAAATTATGCATAATTGGTGTCACACTCGTGTCACCGGAGTCACCCACATTGTCAGTGGCTCATGTCCCATCAGAATTCGGACTTCCAAACTGGGGAGCCATCGCACCCGAGCGACAGCTACCTCAATTTAAAACAAAAAACATTTAAGAGGAAAACATTCCTGCGGGTGTTTAATGAACATTTTCCCACACACCTTGGAAAATTATGCAAAATGAAATTAAAGTTTCATGTGGACACCCGAGAACTGCAGTTCGCTTTTGGGTCTTTTTCCCCAGGACTCCCGAAAAGGACAAGGGAGTGCTCCCCCATTAAATGAGAAATAAAAACAGGGGGAAAATAAAAATGAAATTTTAAACACATACCGCTGGCGCAAACAAGTCGATGTCGATGGCAATAGAAATGGAACATCGTCAGCGCAACAGCCTGTGCGTTTTTTTTTTTTTGTTGAGATGTCCTTGCTGGCGAGGAGTCCTGGTCTGGTCTACTACATCATGTTGGCATGCCGGGCACGTTCTCGAAATGCTGCGACTGCAAAGATAAAGAGCAAGATATAAAGCATAAAAATCGGCCCGGCAATTACTTCAAGTGATGGCTTTCTAATTTAGGGCTTAATTTGTGTGGATTTAAGGCGCGGCGCGGCAGCAAATATTTTTTTAAGCTCAGCCATCAAATCGCGTCGAGCAGCAGCAGCAGGTAGGTAAGGAATTCGCAACACTTTATGGGCACCCAGCCCACGAAAAGTAAGCTAAAGAAAACCCGGACAAAAATACCGACGAGCCCTTGGGCACGTTACGTATACGCCCCCAATGACATGTACATAAATTTAATGCTAGAAATGCTCCGCTCGACACGATTCGACCCTGTCTGTGGATCCGCTTTGCTCGTCGTTATTTTCGTCCCTTTTTTTTGTGCACACACATACACTGGCACACCAATACATTCACACCAACACACTCTTAAACCGTTTGAATGGTTGTCGTTGGCGAAACATTTCCGCTTTTGGTTGCATGAGTATCCGTTTCCGTTTGCTAAGTCCACGCACTTGGAACTTGGAACTTGGTTTGCTCGAGTCGTGTCCGAAAATAAAGTAAATTAGAGTGCGCGACTCCCGTTCGAGTTCGTTTTTTATCCCATTAATTGTGTTTGCCTGCTTTTAGAGCGCCGGAGCTCCTTTAACGGCTTCCCCGAAATCCATGTTTGGATGCCCTTAAGAAGGGAAGGTAGCGAAATTTGATTGGGGGTTGGATGAGATTGGAATCTGGTGATTCGATGATTGCCCGCTTGACTACTGGCACGGGAATTCAAAGTCGGGAAATTGCTCAAATGCTCATAGAAATACCAACACAATAGAGATTTATCCATTTCCATTACGCTTTCAGCGAGACATTCTAAAACAATTGGAGAAAATTAAATCACAAGTTCCGAACTTCTAGCAAATTAATTCATATCCATTCAAAATTAAGTCTTGGATTAAATGGAATGAAAGGGAAATGTGAGTTGAATGGGATTCTTCGAAATTTAACTTAACCCAATTCAAAATTATTAAACGATATTTATTCATACATATATCTTCGGGAGAATTTGGTTTCTTGGAAAATACAAATCACAATCTAAGGATTAAAATAAATGAAGCATGAACATAAAATCCTAGAATCATTCTAATTCATTTCACAGAAAATAAAATCCACAATATTTAAGCTATTTTAAGCTTAACCAATTTGAACTTTATTACATAGATAAAAATATTTAAGCTATTTTAAGCTTTACCAATTTGAACTTTATTACATAGATAAATATTCAAGGAAATATATTCCCTTATTGACTGATTTCATTTTAACAAAATACCTTAAAAAGTTCGATTTATTTATGCATGCATCTTTTCACATTCAGACAAGAAGTTCGAATCAATATAAATCTAGTAATTACTTTCCTTTCTCAAATCAAATCAAGCATTAAGCTGAGATTACTCTGTGAATGCATTTGCTCAGGCTAAACTGTCTGAATATCCTTTTAATATTTGCATCACAATACTGTCAGAGTTCGGACTTAAAGCTGTTTGTCCTTGGCGAGAACCATTTGAATTGGCAACTGAAAGTCAAATCAAAGCCACAGGCAGAGCCTGCATGACACGAAACACAAATGCACGTCAACAATGTACTGTAGATTGTTTGTTGTTGTTGTTGCTATTGCAATGGATGTTGCTGTTGTTGTTGCTCCAGAGGATGTTGCTGTTGGGCCAGGCAATTCCACATGCCAATGTGAATGTGGAACGGCAGCAAGAGAAGCGTTTGCTCTGCAGGACAGCCAACCTGCAGGGCAGCTAAAATAGATAGCCCGTTGACCATTTGCCACCCGGCTGCTCCTCTAACCTTCGGGGGGTTTTTTTCGGAGGCAAGTGTGGGAGGAGCTGGGGCAACAATGCAAATGGAAATGTGCAACGCAGCGCGACACACAAAGCCACGCTCGAAAACGACAGGACTGTCAAAGTGACGAGCGTCCTTTTAACTCTGCTGCTCCTGCTCCTGCTGCTCCTGCTGCTCCTGCTGCCTTTTCGACGACGATGGCATCGCCGATGGCTATGTGCCACTGCCAGCTGTATTTGCACTAAAAGCTTTTGTTAATGGTTGCGTCAATATTTTTGCCATGCTTTAATAACACACAGAAAAAACCAGAAACGAACGAAACCGGAGAACGGAAGCCGGAAAATGAGAAAAAAAAAAAAAAGGCAGCCACAAAACACTAAATTCACTTTCTGCATTTGACGAATGGAATCGAATACACAAATATGGTAACCCGAAACTCAAAAGAGAACAAAACGGCAAACCACATAAATTCATTTGCCATGCTAACCCTTTTTTCCAGGGTCATACATACATTTTTCGGCAACATCTAACCGAGTTACCTCGCCATTCATTCCTCTGGTTTTTGGCCAGCATTTGCACAATATAAACTCTACACGTACAATCATCGCACATACGGAAAGCGAACATTTGCACATACAATTCGTACGGGCAGGAAAGTCGTTCTCTTGGCATTTCGGGCACGTAAAACATCAACGCATAAATACAAAAAAAAAAAAGAATACAGGGAGGGCTCCATGGAAGTTGAGGCTGTCGAACAGACGGCAAAGAAATGGCGTCCGCCGATCAAAAGACAGCAAAATGTGCCGCGAATGCGATGCGGAGGCGCCTCCACAACAACGCAACAAGGCAACATGTTGAGCAGGGCACGTAGCTGGGTGACTGATTGGGCAACAAGGACACAAGGATACAAGGATGCGGAGTGCATCCGATTGGAACTGGTTCGCAACTCCAGACAACAGCCGATTGAGGATTCATTGAACTGGAGAAGAGATTCCGATTAGACAGACGCTTTCAAGGAGTAGTTTCCCTGGTTTACGTTGTTTTTGCCACAAAGTTTTAAAAGGAGGTGAAATGTATTTTGATTTCTAATACATCCAAATTTAATACTATATATATAATATTTATTTTATAATATATATTTATTTATTTGTTTTCAGTATCATTAAAAATATGAATATCAAATACATATATGAAAACCTAAATATTAATAAATTGTACACGTAGCCTGCTGATTGTTTTTATCTTTTCTTAAGAAATCTACTATTCTTTATAAACTTTATATATACATTTTACTATACTTTATAAACTTAATATATAATTAATATTTATTTTATAATATTTGTTTATTTATTTGTTATCAATGTCAATAGAAATATGAATATCAAGTATATGAAAACCTAAATGTTTATGAATTTTACACGTAGCCTGCTTTTTGATTCTATTTTTTTCTTAAGAAATCTCCAATACTTTATATATACATTTTACTATACTTTATAAACTTTATATATATTTTTTTTACTTTTTTCTATAATAAACTGTTGTAGCTACATAATTCCTTCAAGGAAGACCTCGAATTCCTTTAATACATAAATCCAATAATTCCGTTTCTCTGTCAATTTCTCTAGCAAACTGTGTCCGATGAAATCCCTTAGTAAATCCCCTTGGACATCTTGCGTTCCACCTGTTTTACCTTCTCCTTTTCCATTTCCCATTTCCCAATTTCCCATGCCTATGGCATATGTCAATATTTAGAGGAGCTCCGTGAGCCTCTCCTCGTTGGTTATCCGCTTTAGCTGGCTTTCCCTGCCACTTTTGTTCTACTCGTGCTACGCTTTGCCCAAATTCAATTTGTTATAATTTGAAAATTTCATTTTTCGTTATGTAAATGCCCCGATAAGCCACAGACGAATGCCGAGAAAGCGAAGAAAGGACACACACATGACCAAACCCAAAAAGGCCGACGAGGTGTGGCAGAAACCCAGGAATTCAGAAAGCAAAAGGAGTTGCCACCGCAGAAAAGCAATTTGTGGCAGCTTAAATGTCAATGCGATTCATCCACGATTTCTCGGTTATGGCAATCGGCATTAGTTGTTGCCGCCAAGTGTTATGGTCTCTATATGCCGAGGGCTATAAATAGAGCGGCACGTCTCGGTTTATTTTTAGCCTCTGGGTGGCACAAACAACAACAAAAAAAAAGAGGAGCAAAAGGCGTGTTCAATGGTGTCCTGGCCTCAGGTTGAGCCATAAAAATAAAGTTCTGTTTGCTCGGGCAGCTAAAAACAAATTGCAAACAATAAAGCGAGCAGAGAGAAGTGGAAAGTGCCGAAGATATTTCTCCTACGCAGTTTCTTTCTTTTTTTTCGACTCCCCAATCAGGTGCCAAAAACTTCAGATTCTCCATGGCAAATTGTCAATGAATCGCCCTTTGGGATGAATGTTCTTCTATCGATTGTTTTCTCCACCTTGCAAAAAGTTCTTCGTTGTATTTGCTTTTGTTAAAGGCACCCCGTTTGTTGTTGTTGTTGTTGTTTCGGTCATTGATTCGAGCATCCAATAGAAGGAGTCGTCGTGTCCTTGTTCAAGTCGCTCCTGCTAATTTAATGAAATTCGATTTCATTGTCTGCCAAACTTGCACTCTCTCTTGCTATCAAATGACCGTAATAAGTTTTCCCAAAAGCCGCCCACGAACGAATATTATTAGTATAAATCCTCGTTATTGGTTTTAGTACTGTGCATCATGGCGTATGATTAATGTGCACAAATCGCATTAAAGCCTTTCAGGTTAAAACCCCTAAACCAAAGCTGCCTTTTTATGGACTCCCGGGCTTCTATCTGCCGCATAAAAATATACGATTATTATTACGATTGTGATGTGCACAACAATAAATGGAAGCTCTGGGGAATTTTAGCTCAATAACTCAATCAGATTTCGACACAGCAGATACAACACAACATCCAAAAGGGAAAGGAATGGAACATTTTGATGCATTGCCAAGGCCAAATAAAGTACAACAACCAATTCATATATTATAGAGAATCAAAGCGAACTCGAAGTTGAGTGAGGAAGTGCTTTTTAATACTCTCAATAAAGTAATATGAAAAGGGAACTTGTTTTGTTTACAAAAAGCAATCCTTGTTGGTAAAAGATTTTAGTAAATTTATTAATAATTTAGGCAGCTATTACTTGTTTGAAAACTTCTTCCCCCTAAGTTGAAAACATTTTAAAGACTTTCAAGTTTAACTTAATTTAACCTCCAACTCGTTCGCGTTTCTCGGAAACTTTAAGACCACTTTGCTGTAAACACGCTGCTCCCCAGTGCATTACAAACATCGTAAAAATGTTATACTACCCGCAGTTAGTGTAATAAAAGCGAGTTTCCTCCGCTCGTCCGGGTTTTGGCCCCACGCCACGTATATATTACAAAATCGATGAATCAAAGTAAATTACCAGAAATAAATGAGATAAAATATGTGTGTTGCTACCTGGGAAATGGTGGATGGACTTTGGTCAGCAGTTCCGTGGGTGTAGTATTAGCCAAGCTGGCAGCTTGGGGGTTTCTGGGATTCAGCTTAGCCAAACGCTGGACAGGATAATACCGACTAGTTGACCTGAAAGCCAGAACATTGGTAATCGCAGGGGCTTGGCCCACCAGGATTCACTTTTGCTAAGCTCTCCGCTTGGTGGGTAAATGCCACTAAAAATGGTGTGGTATCACACATTACTCAAACGCACACCACAACAAACACACACAGACACACACACTTGCAGTCACGCCGCAGGAAATTGAAAAACTTGTATATGCCAGACTTCCGTTTCAGCTGCTTTCCAGCTCGCGTTGAGTGCGCTCACTAATTTAATAAGGCAACGCGGCGACATGGCCACTTTTTACTACCAGTCAGTCATATAGAAAAAAAATACACAATAAACTGTGTTTAGCTAATTTTTATATGACACGGGATATGACAGATTAAATGTTATTTACGTTTTGCATAACAAGATCATCCTTAATAAAATTTAGATACATCCTAAGCAATTTTATGGGCTTTCAGGATGTAAACTTTTCATATTTCCACTGAATATTCCAATGACAGCTATGTGGTAGAGTCGTCTGATTTTTATGAAATTTAATTAAATTTTTTTATTATATTAAATTAATGGAGCAAAATTACTTTAAGAGGCATGCTATCTTAAAATCTATTTGTCAATTTTCAGCAAACCCTTTTTTTGGAAAATTTGAAAGGGGTTGTATCATAAAAATTTAAAAAAGCGGACGAAAACTTTTACTTCATGTAGATAATTAATTCTATAATAAAAATAAATTCAGAATGGTTTCCAAAAAAACCCCAATAAATGAAAATATAGAAATACAGAGTGTAAGTTCCAATTCTGTACACAATATAAAGCTCTCTTTCAAGTTACTCAAAAACTTTCTTAACAATTTCAGAACAAATTTCTGAACAAATAAAATATTTACAAAAAAGACTCACTTATAGCTTATATTTTTTTTCAGTGCAAAGGAGACCACACACGTACGCAGACCCGCGGTCACATATGCAGGTTAGAGTCCCCAGTCCCCAAATTGCCACTCTATTCGCCTGCTTTCTTCCTTTGTTGTTCTCTAAACTTGTTCGCCAGAGTAATCATATAAATATTCTTCTGTAAGTGTGTTAGTTTGGGTCTGCAGTGTGTTCTGTATGTGTGAGTGAGTGCGTGCCAAAAAACTTTTGCGTGTCGGGTGTTTATTAAAAACTTGGCCTACTTTCCCCCGCACACTTCGCTTTACTGCGTATTTTATGTACAATACATAAATACAACTTTTGTCTGGCCAGCAAAGTGCGATTCACGGTCATTCACCACAGCTTTTTTATTTTATTTCTTGAGTTTCCCTTGCATTTCACGAGAAAAGAATTTTGGGAACACCTTTAAGGGTGATTTCCTTACTGTATTTTAAGTTTCCCTTGAAATTCACGAGAAATGAATTTCGGGAACACCTTTAAGAGCGATTTTCTTATTGCCATCGTGACTTTAATGAGCCCTGTTAATTCCCTGGAGCTCTGGCAGTCAGACCGACAAGGTGAGCTTATTGTTTTCTTGGGATTTCAGGGGCTGGACTTTGAACGCGAATATACACTTGGAAAAATGATGTTGAAAAATGTTAATCAAAATCTTAATTTGGTAACAGAGAAAGAAATATTGTTTAAGATAAGAACATAGCCAAAAATTAAAAATAAATTCAATAGTGAATTAAATTTATTTATTTTCCACTTCTTTTTTTGTTAATTCACAGAAATAGTATAGTATTTTAATTTATAATTTAAATAACCAATTTGTAATTTTAGTGACATTTGAATTTAATTTAATACCGTATCAATCGTTTTCATTAAAAATCTGATTAATATTATTTAACATATTTTTGAATTTAAGCAGTTATTCAAGCTAATTTGTAGTTCTAAAATTCTTACTTATTTTTTCTTTAACTGTTTCGACTATTGGGACTTTGGGGAGCTGGGGAGTGGAGTCCCTCGGGGCAGAGTCCACTTATGCACACATCATTATTATTATGTGCCCCAGTTCCAGCTGAAGCTGCCCAGTGGAGCGGTGGCTCAGTGGTTCGGTGGCTCAGTGGCTCTGTGCCTCGATGGCTCGGCTCCTTGCTGTTTAATTTATCGCCCAACGGGCTAAATATGTTTGCCTTGCTCGGCGGACCCCGCCCCCCTTTTGGCCCGCTCTATTATGGGCATAATAAACTCATTAAAATGCAGCGCGCTGGACAACAACTGGCGGGCTGTCAACGCCGTCGTGGCGTTGGCCATGGTCCATATGGCCAGGCGAGTGGCGACTGGTTCGCCTTGACGGCTTTTGTGGTTTGCATACGCACCGTTGGCCATTGGCCACTAGCAGCCATTCCTGGCCAAAAGGCTTCGCCCCTTTCGGCGGCTATTATGTTTACATTTGATGGGTGTGCGCATTCGAGTTGCCGGGGAAAGTGGGTCAATGTGCTTTGAACTGATTAGTGTCAGTCTGGTGGCAGTGGTTCGCCTTCCCTGTCCGCAACTCGATCGAAGGCTTAAAGCGGCCAAGGGCCACCGCCAATCGGTGGCTCAGTGAAGTTTTGGCCAGCCTCATCACGTTCCTTAAAGCCATATGTCCGCCGGCCGAAATATCAGCAGCAGCAGAATACCTCGCATAAATTGGGCTACAAAATCGATAAGGACACTGCGGTCCTGGCGAACTGTGCGATGGCTCGTAAATTATGCCACGCCCCTGCCATAACGAGGCCAATAATTCAGGGAATAATTCCCGCCACATTTTCCCATCTGATTTCCCATTCTGCCCAAATGCTTGTGTTGGTTTGTTGGTTTGTTGCCTTCTCTGCATGATTATTTCCTTGTTGATGTTTTGGGCCCCAAAGCCAGAGGGTTTTATGTATATTTTTTTTTCTTCCATTTTTTCATGCAGAGAGAGGAAGCATTTTCAATTTGGGGGTAAACAAATCCGCTTTAAAGCTGAGTTCATCATATTTTTTTGAACAACATACAAGTCATATTTATTTATTTAAGCATTTACATTTTAAGACAGAAAAAATGTAAGCAATTCCCTTTTGTTTTTAATACCATTTGCTTAAAAATAAGAATAAATGGTTATGTATTTCTTAACTCAGATTTACAATTTTTTATAACAATTATAAAGAATAAATCTGAATATCTGAATAATATCGGAGTATCACAACATTTTTGTTTGACCCTGTGTAAACTTCAATAAATCAGTTCATGTTTATGACTATTTTTGGGATCTGCTGGACCGACCCGGCAGCAAAGTAAAAACTTGTAAATTCAATGTTTGTTTGCCTGATTTTTGCCGAAACAAATTTTGTTTGGCAACTTCATTTCGGCGCTTATTGACAGCGACAACTGACAAACAATGAATGACAAACGGTCGCCCAACAAAGGCGAGCAGCCAAATAGCAGCAACACGCTGTAACTTTTTATCAAGTTATTAACTTATCTAATTCGATTATGGCCGTGAGCGGGTGTCTGTGTGTAAGTTGTGCCTGTGTGTGTGTATAGCAGGTCCTTCGAGAGTCCTGGAGGCGGCCTGTTCGTGTCAGGAGCTCACCGGCAACGGCAATGGCAATGGCAACGTTTACGTAGCAAGCAATTCAATTAGAAATGCGGTAGCAGCAGCAGAAACAAAAACAGGAAAGCACCAACAACACTAACAACAGCCAAAATGGTTGCCTAGACAAACAGAGAGCGAAAGAAAAGGACAAAGGCAAAAGGGGGGTAAAGAGGGGGGAGAGAGGGGAGAGAGGGGAGAGAGAGGAGGAGAGAGGGGAGGGGTCGCTGAGAGAGAGGACGGCTGACAGACAGGCTCTATCAAAAAATGGTAAGCAACAGACTGGCAGGCAGACAGCCAAGGACAAAGCTCTCGCGACTCGTTTATGCGGAAGCTGCTTTACGATAATGGCTTAAACGGTTCGAAAATGATTTTCCTAACACAAGATAAGAGCTTGAGCTAATAACCATCTCAGGACAATTTTCAGATCCGTTAAGGTAAATTTGAAAGATGAACAAGCTGCAGTATTCAGGTTTACACATTTATAAGTAATATTGTTTATTACTTTTGAATAAATATTAATTGTTAATTAATTTCTGTATCCATTTCAATTAATTATTTTAAATATAAATAATGATTGTTCATATTTTTAATAATAAAGATTCATTTAATTTACTTTACTATAATACGTTTTTATTCTTTTAGTATTATAGAGTTCGTATTTAATTGTTGTTTTATTCAATTATTATTTCTTTTATAATTTTATCACTTTTTTAAATACAGGCTTATTATGAATAACTCGTTTCAAATGGATTTAAAATAGATACAAAGTAACATTTCATTATAAAAGAAATGAAAAAGTTTAACGCCTGCTAAGCATTCGCACTTCGCAAGCCCAAATAAATATTGTCCTAAATGAACCGTGCAAACCCCTCGAAAAACACATGCTCCATAATGGATAACCATTTGCCTACTTGGAAATATGCCAGCCAAATGAGCAATCTCCCGCATTCCACATTCAGATTTACAAATTGCCAAAACACAATTCTCGTGCGCAAACAACACACTCAAGAGAAAATAAATAATATAATGTGTGTGCTTATCTCTGTCTCTTTCTAGCAACGCAACGCAAGGCTAACGGGACTTGTCTATGTCAGTTAAATTTTTATGTTTTTGTTGTCAAAGCCCATTAAACTGTCTTCGTGTCGGTTTCTGGTCCTTTTGCCCTCTGAAGCCCTCAGGCCGAATAGACAGGCCTTTCAAAAAATCCAACCAACAAAAAAAAAAAAAAAGAAAACCCAATCCAAACAAGGGAAAATGGAGGTAAAAAAAAGTTGGTCATTTGTCTGCCGCTCACTTTTGTCAGTTATAAAGTTTTAACCTTTATGGAGTGACGAGCGTGACCAACATTGGGCATACTATATAGTATATATAGTCAACAAATATGCAGACATATGTATGCATATGCCCAACCTTAAGAAGAAAATTGAATTTCAGCCATAAACAAGAAGAAAGTCAGATTAAGTCGGGTGCTAGGAAGTTATGATACAGAAAATTATCCCATTATGTCTAGGAGAAAGATTTATTTGATACACAAAGTCTAGACGAGGAGAAAATTATGCTTGAAAAGTATTTGGCCAAGATAATGTCGGTACTTTAAACATATTTTATAACTTAACATTTTAATGGCAAAAGTTTAATGGCTTTGATTGTTTGTGAATTTTATGCAAATATGCCATGAAAATGTGATTAATTACCTTGATTAGTATTTGATTTTAGGAAAGAGAGCAACAAGATATTACTGAACTTGAAGTTGATTGATATAGAATCAGATAGCAATAGCTTTTAGAAATAATGATAACTTGAAGAACAAAGTCTGCCTTTTAGTTGCATTAACAATGGCCTTTTTTGCTTTGCGTATTTTTAATGAGAGTTCTTTGTCCTGAGACTTGGCAATTGATTTACCAAGAACCGAGAACCGATAACCGACGGCAAAGAGCAACAAAAATGTCCAAAATATGATAAAAACAAGTTTACCGACAATGGCTTTCAGTTCCCCAACGTTTGGCCATCGCTATCGAGAGTTTTCCAATCAAACTTGTACTTGGGGCCAACGTTATTGAAAGCAGCTTAATGCGCAACTAAGCTGTCCATTATTCCGCAACATGTTCGTGCCATTTGGCCCACAGTGTGGGGTTGGCCTGGCCAACAAAGGCATTCAAATTTGGCCAGTAGGTGTAGTCGAGATTGGGGAACCTTTTTTTGGGGGGAATGGGGACCCTTTGCTCATGCATTATGCGCATTGTTTGTCAACTGACAAAAGCAACTTTTATGTTGTTCAAAATTTGGTTATCAGCTTGGTGAAAAACGTTAGCCAGTAGGAGAAAGCTCTCCGTGTGGAAAAACCTGAAAAAGGGAGGGGGGTTTTCCACATTGTCCAAGGAGGAGGCGCATAAATCACGCAAACATGCGACTGAAATGGGGAATGGGGAACGAAAGGTGCCAGTCGTCCTGTCGTACGTGTAACTGCATAAATATGATTGATAACGGGCCAACGGCAGGACCTCGTAGGACTCCCAGGCAATCACAAACTTCAATTACCATTCGCCAGAGGGACTGAAACATCTATATCATCGGGCTTTGGCAACAACTTTTTTTGAAAGACCATAAATGCCCAAAATGTCGCATTGTTGCGCTTGGATTGAGACGAAGAAAAAGCGAGACAATAGGCTCAGGGCGCTGAATCGTAAGCGTTCTGGGGAGCAGAAGCAGGAGATCCTCTCCCATTGTTATAGCAACAATTTTCTTTTGTAAATTCGCCATGAAAGCGAATAAAAGCGGCGGGAGCTCCCCCAGATTTTCCACGCCCCCCCAAAAACAAATCGCATGCCACCCACTTAAGCTTTAAACTTAATGTTTGCTAATATAATTAAGCGATTTGGAGATCCTTCACTTCACTCGAGGATTTTTAAATTAATTTCTGTTGTCTTGTTGGTTTTAATTCCCCCTGCTGCTTTATTTGCCTTATTGCTCCGCCGCCCGCTTTTTTCGACTGCTCACTGCTCACACATTATCCATCCGCCCCGTTGGCCTGACTTTAAGAGCTCCATCAAATGGATGGCAGCGTTTGTGCGCTTTAGTATGCCAAAGCACAAAGCACGTGCACTGGGAGAAAAATATATGCAATTCCATTATCCTTAAAAGTAATAGGAATTTTTCCTAATTTTACTTTAGTTAGTTCTTTCTAAAAATATTAGTTTATTTTTCTATAAATAAGAAAAATAAAATAAATAATTTCTTAGGTAAATTAATATTTAAAGAATTTTTTATTTTATTTTCCAAAACATTTTCTGATTGTTTTAGAAAATATTCGAGAAGATTAATTGGTTTTTAAAGGGAATTAAAGAATGCAATTCATAACATTTTTCTAAGGTAATTAATTGAGTTAAGCTTAATATTTAGAACACCACAAATATTTTATTATTTAACTACTGTTTAAAAACCCCTATTTATTTCAAAGGAAACTCGATATTGTTCCACTTTCTCCCTGTTTATCCACACTCGTTCACAATCGCCATAACATCGGCAACAACAATGAGCAGCTCATGCAAAATGCAAGAGGATGCTGAATAACTCAGCGACGGTGGCCAAGGGGGGTGAAGAACTAAAGGAACTGGGAGAACTGGCAGATGCCAACGGCTGCTGCTGGAGCAAATTAAAGAGCCCATTGAGCTTTAAGCCGCCGGCCTGGCTAACTGACTCGCCATGTCCATGTCCTGCCGGGCCAAGACGTCCTGCGCTGACTGACTGACTGGCGACAAGGACACCGCCAAGAGTTAACTAAATGCTCGACAGTTGCAACAAACGGCAAACAGAAGCGATGGCAAAGTGGGTGGCAAGTGGGTGGTAAGTAGGAGTGGCGGGGGTAAGCCAAGGCCAAGTGAAGAGGCATCTCTTGGCGCAGTGCTTCCGCTGTTGTCATTCGCTTAAAAGTTTATTCCTCGGCTGCCGCTGACAGGCGAAAGGCAAGTTGAATCCTCGCCAGTCGCGAGTCCTTTGCTGCTCCTTCCTCTGAAAATATCCTTCTCCTTCTTCTCTTATTTTCTTCCTTGGCTTGGCCAACAAGCGTCTTGGCCTTATATCCGGTGCCGCAACACTTCCTGTTTACAATTTAAACTAATAAGCACCCAACGAGGAGGAGGACTACGAGAAAGCATTCCTCAAACGTTGGTCCTTCGCGCAGGAGGCATCGTTTTCAATTTTCATTCTAACGCCCATTTATTTCATTTTGCGTTCTCCTCTGGCGACTGATCTCTTTACATATTCAATAAATTGAAATTGACATTTGGCGTTGCGGGTGGCTTGCTGTTCCGTGATGAATATCCTGCTGTAGCCAAACACATATGAATATTGTGGCATCCAAACACGGAAAAATATAAATAACACTTAACGAAAAAAAATGTGGTTGAAGCATTGAACATTTTTGAAATGTTAAACTTGTTTTTATAACTCACTATTTAATATTAAAAAGGAATTTATTTAAATGAAATTGATAATAATTAGTATTTACTTTTTTTATAGTATTCAAAAGTATATTTGCTTTCTCTGTTTATTAAAGCCACATTTTATTTATATTGAATTTATCATTATTTTTTTTAGATATTATTATCACTATATCTGTATTATATTTACCACATTTGCCACTCGTTTTGTTATTTGCTTTTTATTCTCTATTTGGTTCTTTAATATTTTCCGTAATGTTTGCATGAATGAATTCTATTTCCCGGGTTTTTCCCATTTTTTCCTAGTGAAGAAAACCATTCTGGCCATCAATATTTGCTATTGGCAGTGCGGGCAAACAGAAAATGGCAAATAGAAATCGAAGAAACTATGCCAGTCTCTCTGTTTGAGCAGCAACGAGTGACTGGGCCTAAAAACGAGCTGTTGGCCAAGTGATTCGGATGAACACTTGATTAAGCCGCTGAAGGGAAAATGCATTCCAGGGCAATTCATTAGGCCACACAACTTGAAACAACTGCCCAACGGCTCCATCTGCCTTATTCCCCAGCGATTTGTGCACTTTTCAGCCGCCCAAGGGAATTGGCCACTTGTTGAAACTCAATTAGCTTCAAGGACCAAAAGTGTTGCGCCAGCGAATGTCAAAGAAGGTTGGCAAATATTTGCAGATACTTCAAAAAAAAAAAAAAAAAAATGAGGGGCGCAATCAAAACGTCAGTTAAACAATAAATTACACAGGACGAGAGGGGAAAAGTTTTCTTTTCAGCAAACCAACAGGCAGAAATGAGAGGCCATAAAAATGTTCATTTCGCCTAAGAACTTTCGAGCAGCTCGCGAGCTATTTTTAATAATTATTATGACCGTGGAGCGAGTGGAGAAGCTGTCAGGCTGTCAACGTGTTGCAATGAGATGAGGACTGACTGCCATTGTCCTCCCTGTCGTCCTCGCATCCTGGCATCCTGGCATCCTCGCATCCTGGCATCCTGAGCCAGAGAAGGAGCTCACAATGTTTACGTTATCTCATTTAACACTTGAAAAACTTTTCCACACACACACACTCACACGAATGCTTATACACACTCACTCAATGTTTGTTCTGTCTGAGTGTTTGCCGCTTTTCCAAGTGGACTCCCCACCTTCCCCTCCCCCTTTTTGCCTCGCCAAACTGAACTCCTGTCTGGCGGCGCATTTGCACATTAACAGTGTGAAAAATTATGATTGAGCCATAAAACAGTCAGCTGCGCCCACCAGGTTTGCTTAGGTTTGCTTAGGTCCTCCAAGGAATTGTCACATGCGTGAATTCTCGAGTGTGTGTATCCCTTGGAGTCCCATCTGCTGGGGAGAAAGTTCTTTTCTTTTTCTTTTATTTTTGGGGCCTGGAAAACAATGGGGAATTTTCACTTTGTCCCGCTGCCGTTGCTTGCATCTGGATGAACAAGTGACTGGGTTTCCTTGGCATTTTCCATTTTCCAGCTCTGCTCGAGCAAACAAAGTTAACCAGGCGACACTTGCTCCCAAAGGAGTCGCAATTAAGCGCCAAGCCACCTACAATTTTCCCCTTTGTTATTCTTTAGATTTTTCTGTGTGCACAGAGAGAAAAATAATATTGTATGTGACATCCATTGGCAGCCTTATCAATTGCAAATATTTACAGAAAATGTAACTAAAAGAAGGAGCACATTTCAATATTTTTAGAAATCTCTAAGGTGTTGTGAAGAAACAAAAGAAAAGCAAAGTTTGACACTTCAGGTACTTGCTAAATTCTAAAAAAGATTTTAAGTGTCTATAGTTTTAATAGGCTTACAGAAAAAATATTTTTTTAGTGATAAATGTTGCTCAAATCTTTTTATAGGAGTTCAAGTTCAATTTTCATTAGATTTTAGGCAACTTAAGATGAAGCAACTTATATGTTGTGCTATGTTAAGCCATTAAAAAAACTAAAACATTTAGATATTCCCGAAAAGTCATGGTGAAACGTCACAACTAGAAGCCATTTGCCAGCAATAATAAAAACGAATTGATGTCCAATTCGGAGGATGTGTTTTTTTCCCCCGGTGCGCGTGTGTGTCACTTTCATGCAGGCCATCAATAATGAATGAGGCAAGTCTTGCGGAGTCGTTTCAATTGACTTGGTACCGTCCATTAATAATCCAGAAGGCATATAAATCAATCATGCGACAAGCTGATAAACATCCAACAGCTCTACAAATATGTATTTGAGTGCTTACGTGGAGCTGAAGAGCGGTGTATCCACGTGTGTTGTTTACACCAAAATGCGTCAACATTTGTGCAGGACAGCAAAAGCGTGTAGGATATAACATACTATATAATTCGTGTTCGGTCCGAAGCAGCAGCATTTATTGGATTTCAGTTTATGCCGCCCTGCGAAGGAGCACAGCTGCCATCTATTTTTAGTTATCCTCCTCAGCTGCGCAACAGTTGGAGCTGGAGAGCTGAGTCTATTTATAGAGTTTAGTAGGCGAAAAGCTTTTCCGCAGGATAATTCCGGTTTTGCATGGACACGAAGCTCGAGAGCCACAGGGATAAGTACATGCAAACATTTATGCAGGTGCGATTCAAATTTAATTGGCAATGTATAAATCATTATTCAAGACGTATGAATACAGAAATTCCAAAGTGAATAAATAAAATTAGTTAAGATATCTAAGAGATTACTTCCTCATTCGCCTAAAGAAATATTTTATATTATTGCATACTTTTAAGCATCATTTTTATAGATTTATAATCTCTTAGAGAATTAAACAGTTTTTAGCGCTTTTTTAGAACTTTAAACACATAACTTTTCGAAAGGGTTTCAAATCTCTAAATATTTATAAGAAAACTCCTTAGGGACCTTTAAATTCCTGAGTAGCTTTAAGTTCAAAGTTCACAAACCCACATTATCTCTCTCATACATATCACTTAATCCATCTGTAGCTGAAATTTAATTATTTATGCTTAGCCAGCTTAATCTTTTGAAAAGTCCTTTCAAGTTTTTCCTTAGATTTCCTTAATAGGCACACTCGACATGTTTCTCCACTCAGATTCTGATTCTGATTCTGGTGCATGCAGTTCACAACTTTTGTGTGCATTGCACAAATTTTAAGACAAATTTCAATTATACCTGAAGGTTTCCCTGACAACTCTCGACTTTTCCGGAATTTCCCTTCAGCTGGTAAGTATGCCATGGTTAATAAACAAACCTCTTCTTCGTCCTGGATGGTCGACAAATCCGTTTCCTCGAAAGGAACATTTCGCTGCCATTCTGGTGGCATTTGTTGTGTTTTTGTTGTGTTTGTTGCATCAAAATGCCACTGCACCTGGTTTCCTCTAAAGTCTCCTCCACACGGAGGCTATAATATGCAATGTTTTGCCTCCATTCTGCTCCACCAGAAGTGGAAAGTATGCTGTGCTTCTTTGCATTTCAAATGTCTAGAGTGGAGCGGATCTTAAGTGCTCCAGGTTTTCCTTCTCCTTGGCTGCCCTTTAACCCATTTCATCGTGTCTCCCCCATTTCTAGATATTTTTTTTTTATTTTTTTGGTGCGCACAATTACACAACAACAATAAAAGCGGAGAAGAGGTAGCGAATACTCTGTGCCGTAATCAGAAAAACGTAAAAATTTCTACCAAGCAGGTAACGAAAATATTTGAAATTGCTTTTTGGCCCCAGTGCCAGCCTTCGTCCTGTTTGAAGGACCTCCTCCAATTTTACCCTTAGCCTTTGCTTTGGCATTCCGTCTGCCTAATGGCGTATATTTTTTTGGCTTCTTCAGGTTTCGCTTTCGTCCTGTTTTATTTACTTTTTCTTCCTGTCGGAAAAGGGGGAAACCTTCCCCCACTCTCTTCGAATTTCTAACGATGTTTGGGGACACATCTCCTCTGTCAGTTATTTTTTTTTGTTTTGCCGGAACGCCGCGTCTTGATAAGGTTAATTGCCCATTTCTGTCATACCCCAACTCATAACTCAATGGGCATGCTAATAACTCCTTCGAAGGACTCTTTGATGTGGCCAGAATGTCGCTGAGGGTATTCCAGATTCGATTCTGGTTTCGAATTCCCATTGCTCACATATCTCAGCGTCTTTCGGCTGTCGCACATATCGAATTCTGATTTGACGCTCATCGTCGGCGACATAACACAAATATTTGGGAGCACAGCAGGCGACAAGATTTTGCGACAATTCTGGTTCCAGAGGTCATCGGAAATTGGGGGGAGTGGCATTTTTTTTTTTTGGGGGGGAGGAGGAGGCGTAGAGAAACTCGATATGTCAGTATCGGGCTTATGGAAGATACTTATTGTCGCATATTAGAGCAATATGAATTGAATGCGGAATGTAAGTGAGCTCATTGACATGGCAACCTTGCCGTTGCTCTGTAGTTCAATGCTAAAAGGACCCACAAGGACCTTTTTTCGGCCAGTGGGCGTCTCCCTAGTTAACAAAGCCAAATGAGATCGCATTACTAATGCCTTTCATTTCAAATGAATGTCCAATCAACGGAGGCATACAATTGTCAACGGAGGCTTTTTGAGTTCATCTTACACAACCATTAGTTTAAAACTAACAAGTTTGGAAATTCATCTGCAGAAGAAATTCAACAACTTTAGCTTAAATAAATATCACACCGAAATTTAGCCTCAAGTCAGTTTCTCTGGATTTATATAAATATTTTATCATAAACTAATAGTTCTGAAAACCTAAAAGGATTTTATCAACTAAATACAAATTTTTTAATTTCTTATTTTGCCTGCAGAAAAACAAACAATATCTAAAAGAAATTTTATTCAAATAGCCAAAAACTTTAAAAATGCAACACACTATTAAGTTGGATAAGAAAATTTTACCTCGATATTGGTTTAAAAGATGCCTAAGAGTTTGAAGAATAAATTTGGCTTGTAGTAAAAACCAATTTCATTCCTAAAATATTTATTTTGAAGCTTCCTTTTTACGCAAATAATTTGCCTTTTGTTGATCGCACTGTGTCCTTCTTCAATTTCCGAAAAATAACAAGAAATAAAATTTGAAGGCAATAAAGTTGTGGCTAAACATTTTGTTTTGGTGCCACAAAAGTGTAGATTTGTTTTTGCTGTGGCCCTAACAGATTTCCTAACCTACTGACCGCAGAAACCACAACAATTGCAGCTGGCCAACAAACAGGAGATGTCAAAAACAATTGAAACAGCACGAAAAAAAAAATAATTGCCCAACTGAAAAATAATTACGAGTGGTAAAAGTTGTGCTGTCAACAGAAATAAACATCATTCTTGCAATTATTGCCGTGGAATGAAATTGAAGGACAACTTGTTTGTAACCTTTATGCAAAATAGCAGCCAAAAAAGGCAAAAGTCGCAGCACCCAAAAGTGTTTTTAATGAAACGCCCACGAAATTCTTTGAAGTTGTCCACATTCAATTGAAGAGTCTAAGGACACTGGTTGGGAATATATTTAATGAGGGGTGGGGTTTATAGGGGGAGGGGTTTCTAAGGGGTAGGGAAAAGGGGGAGTGGCAAAGGGGCGTTGCCAAGACGCAAGCAATAAAGCACACAAGTGCCGCTCGGCAAACGGAAGTAAAATGGAAATTATGATAAGAAGTTCGCTGGCATTTCGGAACTGGACAGTCATTAAAGCCAAACTGGCACACCGAATTATGTACTCAGCAGACAAATAACAAATAAAAAATATAAAAAATAAACAATTAACAGTGTACAGTGAAAACAAAACGCAGTCCAGCGAGAAAGGGTGAAATACGTTTCGATGTTAAGTGCTTCATTTAATTAACAAAGTTGACATGAAAGCCTGTGTTTCCCCAAACCTTTGTCATCCCGCACTTTACGGTTCCGCTTTTTAGTTATACTCTAACTGGAGGATTGGGTTATATCCCTTGATTGAATGTTTACCAAACTTTGCGGATATTATTACGGATTGTTTGTTGTTGCCTAAAATGGAAAGTTTGCTCGCAGGGTAACTTTATTTTTAGAACTGATTGCTTGGATGGAATATATTTTTAGCTGCTAAGGGTATCCAGTATAAGCCTTCTTGATTAAGGTTGCTCTTCCCCACTTCCTTTCCTTTATCTTTCCTCTTAATTGTTTGCCTTTGTAATGGAGCAGGCGAAGCAGATGGCTCCACTCGCAGCGCATTGCTCATACGCCAGGTGGGCCGCAGCGAAATAACTTTGGTTAATTTGATTTGAAATTTGCATTTCGATAGGAATGTGTACTGTGTGTGCTTTGTTGACATGGATTTTGCATAAATTTAATTAGGCATCGCACGCCTGAACAGTTGCCGAATTGGAGTTGAGTTTTAATTAACTGCGGATATAAAACACTCAACCAACCATCCATCGCCTGTTGCTGTTTTTGTTTACGTTTATGTGAGCATATGTGTGATGGTATATATATTTTCCTATACCCCAAACCATCCGAACCATCCAGAGGCCATAAAAACAACAGCTGCACATTTCGCAGAGGCCAGGGCAAATGATATAAGGCAGCGGCAAATTGCACGACATATCCCATATAATGCGCGTAATGCTCGTGTACGTGGGCATAATAGTTTGCCGCGATAAGAAAAACGACCATTAAACTTGCCCAAGGCAACATCATCAAAACATTACGGCCCGACTCCCGGTTTTTGCGTCAATATTTGTCTGCCATGATTAAAGAAAATACGCATTACACATCGAGTGTAGTCCGGGTGATTTTGACTTTCCGGGGTTTTATCATAACAAATGCATCGGTGACTGGTGGCGAGAATAAATATTGATTTGCAAAAATTGCATGAATACTTTATGGCTAACAATAAAACAGATTTTATTTGCCAGAATTGCAATATCTGATTATATTTAGCTGTGAATCAACTCTCAGCTGGACATTCCCAACTCCCAGTGGCTCTCAGGTGTTAATAATATATCGCATCACATGCACTTGTTAGCCGTTTATAAATCGTTGGAGTGTGTGTGGGGAATTTACAAGGGTTTAAATTAATAATGAAGACTGGCGCTCAATAATTAAAATCCAATGAATGCTTTGGTTATTGTCATTAATTGCACTGGCAGTGTCGCTGGCAGAATGTCGATTTATTAACCCTTTCCCAAGGATAGTGGCTCAAGTGACTCAAGGACTCACCTGGTGAATGGGAATCCTTTTTCCTTGCTGCGGCTCTCGAGTTTCCCCTTAACTTTTATGGCTGCATAAATTGACACGCGACTCGCTCTTGACCGGAATTCAGAAATTCTAATGCAAATTTCAACTAGAACTTGCTCCTCTTTTAGGGTTTTTTTTTTTTTAGTCTCCTTCGTTTTACTATTTTTATTTTTCGTTTGTAAAATTTATTTTAGCATAATTTTCGGTTGTGCACTTTTCGTATCTCGTTTTTCGTTTCTCGTTTTTCGCTTTTCCGTTTTCAACTTGAACAAAACATTCAGAAGCATATTTAATGGGGCATGACCAAGGCTCTGGGATCGTAAAACAAATGGTTATGTTCTGTGGTGCAGTGTGGTGTAGTCCTTCGAGTTTTAAGCTCTGAGTCCTGTGGTCCGTGTCCCCTCTGCTAACGAAACTAAGTCCTGTTCGGTATGTCCTGTGTGTGTCCTGTATCGTATGTGCAACAGTTGTCGGGGGTTTTTATGGAGGAGGAAACGGTTTCGGGGCAAATGGATTTTTATTTTATCGCCTGGCAATAAAAAGCGAAACTGCAGGCCGCGCAACAGTTTGCAATTATGTGCAAATGCAGCGTGACATAAACGGGCGGATCCCCTTTTATCCTTCGTCCTGGTGGCAGCGAGCAATTCGCTTTTAATTGCCGCTCCTCCACCTCTGTTTTAATTTAATTCAATTCAATTTGCTTTAGTTGAAACGAGGAGTTCACTTTACTTCGCTTCGTTTCGATTCATTTGGCACTCGCGCACTCACTTTAACACTGCCGTTGTTGGTTTGCTTGCAGGAGGATTCGATTGAGTCGATTGTGAGTCCTGTTTTGGGGGACTGGCTCCTCGGCTTCCGACTGGACCTGCTCCTCTGGCTCCGCTGGTTGAATTGAGCTACTACCTTCGGCGACGCCTGCCAACAGCGAACTGAGCTGCTCCAGTTTCGTGCTTCACCTTATAAGCCGTGCATCCAGTTGTTGCTCCTGTGGCCGTGCCCGTGCTATCCTTAATGCGAGTCCTGCTTGCCTTCCAGCCAGCCGTTGTCCTCTGATAAGAGCAGGCGTTGGTGTGCGTGAGAGAGCGGACGGAGAGAGAGCGTGTGTGAAAAGCTCGGAGAGGGGTCAGTGCGATGTTTTCGCAACTCTCTTTTGAACAAAGCTCGAAGGGGAGTCGAACCGTTAGGGCATTTGAATTTCAAATTTAATCTATTCTTCTGGACGAAAATCGGAAAAATTGCTACATTATAAATGCAGACGAAATAGCCAAGCGAATAAAATATACCAAGCAATAAACATGGCATTTTCAATAAGGCCAAGGTCCAAAAAGTCGCAAAAGTGGAATGCATATAAAACCTATAAGAACATAAATCAAAACTTTTACAAAAAAATTTTGGACTTTAAAATTTGTTTATAAAAAATTTCATAAGTTGCATTATAATTTTTATCGCAAATTTGTTTGTAAAAAAAAAGGACCAAAATTTATGTAAAACTATATGTACATTCAATATTTCAATTATTTCTAAAAATTAGAATTCAGACTTAAAAAACCCAAATCGAAATTACTAGTTGAAATAACATTTACCCGCGGAAATGATCCGAAAGGATTCAAAGAGTAACATATTTGGGCACTGCCCTGGTAAAACCCTTTCAAGCATCCCCTCATTTTACTACGTTTTTCCGCTGCTCGATGGTTTGGGTTGGTCATGAATGAACTCCCTCCTGTTGCATATGTTTTTATGGCCAAGGATGGAAGAGGGGGAGGCTCTTGGCCTAGAAATAAAACATAGAATACACAGCCACCAACCCACTCGCACACACACACACACACAAAGGCAGACGTAGTGGACTCCTCTCTCCGTGAAGTTCAAGATGAAGGTTAGCGCCGAAAACTCGAAAAGCTGCAAAGAAGCTTTCGCTCTCTCCAAATCACTTCCGCTCTCTTTGTCTCTCGCGACCTCTCGATTTGCTAACATGTTGCTCTTGCTCGCTCCTTTTCGTTTGGCTTCGTTTCGATTTGTTTTGTTTCCTTTTTGTTTTCCACCATGGCGCCCCAAAAATTATGATGAGCTCCATCAAGCGACGGCGCTTAGCGCGCGTTGGCTTCCTTCCTGCGCTTTGGCCGCCACCCACCGCCCCCCTGAGCACCACCACCCACCAAACACCACCTAACACCCACACCTGTTCGCCACAATCCGCTCCACTCACATCAAAGATTACACAAAGAGAAAATGTTCAAGTATTTAAATTATGGTAACATCTTGTTAAAAACAAAATAGAAACGTAAAGGTCGAACAAGTTCAGGTAGTAAATGATAAAATAAAATTTAAAATCTTTTGTATTGTATATAATCTTGATAATAACTTACGAAATATTTTTTTAGAATATTAAATAAAGTTGTAATAAATCAAGTAATATTCAGAAAAGCGTAAATATACTTTTTAATTATTTTGGAAAATATCTAATGATCACACATTCATATAAAATAAGATTTCTTGTTTTTTAAGTTGCAACTGTTTTCTTATATTAAAGATTTTTTAATATGATAGATGATTTAAAATGTAGATTGCTAATATTTTAAACAAGCTCAATCAAGGATTAAAATAGGTATATATAAATTCTTTCTGCCTTGCGTGGAAACGAATAAGTTTTTTCCACTAATAAAAAAAATAAAAGAAAATCCTTTCCATTTTCAGCTTACTGTTTTCGTGCGAAGCTAAGCTACTTTTCCTCTCAGTACTTTAGCTTTTGTGCGTCTTGGCCGAGGCAGAGATTTTTTTCCTTCGATGCCTCAGCTTTTGTGCGTCTTCTGCGGCGAATGCCCGAATCTGAATCCATGCGAAACGGAACGCCAGGACCCTGGACCCCGCCTCTCGGCTGGTGACCCAATTTCATGCCTCCACGTACACGGCGCTCAGCAACGGCGGCAGCTGCCTCGATGTGGCAGTGGAAGGGGGGAGAAGGGAGGAGGGGGTGGCTACCAGTAGCATCCACATCGGTGGCAGTGTGTCCGGGGATTGAAGGCATTTTCCGAGCCCACAGATTTGCAGTCACATCTCGCGCTTGATTGGCTGGGGACTTTGGCATTTGTGGGCCTCTGAAGGTGCGAATGCGACACATTTTTGCATCATGCATTGTTGACAGCAGAAGAGGAAGTGATTGATTGTCGGTTCTAGGTTGTTGGTTGTTTGGTTGTTTGGTTGTTTGGTTGTTTGGTTGTTTGGTTGTTTGGTTGTCTGGTTGTTGGTTGCACTGGGTTTTCCCTCCTTGGCCTTGCGAAGGCCAAACTGCTGCCATTGGCAACGGTGGCATCGAAATTAAGCTGCTTAAACTAGCGACAATATCAAGGAGGTGAATGAGGGTCCTTGCCGAAAGGACTTTCGGTGGAGCGGAGGGGGGCAAGTGGTGGCACGTAACTAACTATTCTCGTTGCTCTCTTGGACTGTGAAAATGATAAAAGTTTTGTGCGTCGACTCTCCTGCTTGCCAGCCAGCTATCTTTTCTTAATTTGAGTTGGGCCAAAGCAGCCAAAGTTGTTCGCTGTCAATGATGTGAACTTTTGAACTTTGATTGGTTGCCCTACACACACACACACACATACGCAGGCATACTGAAATCCATAAGTCGGGAGTGTGCACCTTCAAGCGCTTTAATTTCAGGCTTAACCAGATTTTGTTTCACTTCCCTGCAGTTCCAAAATTGCTTTGTCGTCGAAGAAGTGTGCGAAGCCGCACCGACGACAGCGGGGGTAGCAGCCTTAGCCGCAGCGGCGCGAGTTTATAGAGACATTTTATATGGCACAGCCGTCTTCGGGATACATGTCGCTCTCGATGACTTTTTTGTCCGTTTCATCGAACAAGTCGTCGGTGGCTTATACGAATTTTGTATGGAGAAAATTCGTATAAGCCATTGTTGCTTTCGTAGCTGACGTGGAGGCGAAGTTTTCAACGATGGCTTTTGCGAGGATGTCCTTAGCGAAATCATCTATGTCAAGCCTAAAAATGTCATCCCCAAATTCATATGAAAAACAATATATATATATTTAATTCTTTTTTATTTTATTAATTTATCTTATTTTGTAATATAAGAAATAAGTACATAAATAATATGAAATTCGAAAGTTTTTGTTTACCACTTCTGTGGAGTACTTGCAGGCCATCGGCTGTTTTGCGTCCATCTATGGTACAAATATTTTTATTATTACATGTTATATATTACTTTTTTTAATCTAAAGCAAACTTACCTTTCAAACGAATTTATGGGACATATGTATGGCTGAATCCTAAAAAGATTTAAATAAGTTTGTAGTAAAAAACATAATGTTTTTGTAATATTAACGACACTTACATGATTTTTAAACATGTCAGCTGCCACATGCACAAGAGAAGTAACTTCACAACCAATAGTCGACGCACTACTTAAAAGAATGACGCAGTTTCCTTGTTCTCCGATCGAAGGAATACAAGACCAATCTGGAGTCTGGCCGCCGTCGGGTGCAAGCAACGATTCGTGTTATAAGAGTGAGAAAGAGAGGAACACTTAGGAATATCCCTTTTCCTTTCCTACACACTGATTGCCTAATTGCAAAAAGTCCACAGTGGACATCCAGAACTGCAGGGTTTTCAAAGCCACTTTGGAGAATAGTTTAATTAGTGTAAGTTTACATAATTGTGAGTATTTACTTAAGTCCCTACAAATCCAAAGATTAAATTGGTTAATTAGATGTGGCACTTTATAATTAAACAATTATTGGGTTAGAAATATTCTCAATGTTATAAAGTTGCTAATAAGAAAAGTATGTTTATTTCATTAATAAGCAGAAATTCAATAAATTAAAACTAATAACAATGGAAACAGCAAATAAAATTTATGAAATAATTGAACTACTATTCAGAAAATATTTTAATTAAACAAATCAGCAGGAATTAAATAAATTACACATAATAGGTACATTCTCTGTAATTCCATCTTCCCATAGAATTTTTTATTTTTATTTCATACTAGAGGTCCTGTGTCCGCTTCGCTGGTCAACACAATTTAACAACATAAAAGTCAATATTGCAACATTTTTCAAATATATGGAAGTATAGAAAGATGGTGATTTAACACTTCCAGTTTGACTTTTCCACTTGCGCAGCACAATCCAGCCGTTTCTCTTTTAAACTTTAACGCACTGCAATCTAAATTTTCATTATCACTGTAGTTCGCAGTGGGGTCATATTGGAATGCCATGCGATTGAATGATGCCAATGATCTCCATGTGCTCATTTGTCTCTCTTTGCTTAAGTTTTGTGAATATACTTGTTGCTGGCTTGGATGTCTGCGGCCAATGTTTGCACGTCGTCCTCTAAGCATTTTGGACTATGGACAGAGTGGTGAATTTATCCTCAAATGCACGATCCACATAATTTTCACAGTTCAACTTAAATTGAATAAAAATTCTTTTTTTTCACAATTTCACAGTGAACACAAAAATTGAGTTAAAATGCTATGGGAGCGTGTTTGTCGGTGTGATGAGGTAGCAACTCACTTTATATGCGACAATATTGCAATTTTCTTACGGATCCCTAATTTTTTTCAAAATAAATTATAGCCTATTTAACTCCACGATAATATAGCTTTCTATCGGCGAAAGAATTTTTTAAATCGGACCAGTAGTTCCGGAGCCTATTCCCTGCAAACAAACAAACAAACAAACAAACAAATTTTACCTCTTTATAATATTAGTATAGATAAATTGCATTTTATCAAAATACCAATCTACATTGCTTAGATGTTTAAGCTTTAAAGAATGCAAAACCGGGAAAGGCAACGTTTCTTAATTAAAAACCTAAATAAGCAAGCAAATGCCTTAAATACTCGAGCCAAGTAGAAAGGAATGCCGATGAAATCCGGGGGATAATTCTGCAGAATGCATTCGCCCAGTTTCATTAGGCTGCCTGTAAGGACAAAGGAGCCAGGTGCACTGCAACTCCTTCCTTGGCTGCATTTAAATCCCAAGATAAGCCGGGACCCACAGCGACTTAGGATATAATAAAAGGAGTAGACTAAGGGGGATAGAATGCAAATTAAATGGGCGGTAAAATGGCAAAGTGCGCTCGAAATGCCACTTATTTTTAGTCCACCCAAGTCAGCCGATACAAATCACTTTCACTAATTATGCCTTTGCACTGATGGCCAACAAGTTATCTAAAGAGTCCGGTGGACACGCAGCAAACAGAAAACTAAGGCGAAAGTCAGAGGTGAACATTGCGCAGCTGGTCACAAAGTTTTCCTTGTTTTTCCCAGTAATCGGGGGGTAAAATGCAAAAGTTCTTAGAAAAAATGTGTAAATGAGCTATGTTCAAGTTATCAAGAAAAGGTTTTGAGTTTGTGGTTCGGTTATACAAGATATAATCGCACTCTCTCTGTGAAATGAAAAAGCATAGCATACATTTAAGTAGCGAACCACACGTTGCGACAATTTTTGGCCAACAATTTTTGGCTGGCCAAGATAAAGCGAGCGATACTCGGCCAAAGTCCAACTAGCCATGTCTGGGGCCAGTAACCGCTCCCTGAATCCAGCTGTCTGCTTTTTGGTCTCCTCTTTTTTTTTTTGTATATATAATATATTGTATATATTTTGTCGGTCAACCACTGGCTGTCCGAACTGCAGGGTGCGCCGTCGTATTTTTGCCACCTGAGGTCACGAAAACGTCGCTCTCTGTCTGTGGCTTAGTTTAATTAAAGTTCTCCTGAAAATTCGACGTATTCGTATTATGGCTTTATTTGTTGGCCTGTCTGGGCTGCTTGCCTGTCAGCTGAAACGGCGAATTGAGTAATTTATTTATTATTTCTCTCTAGGTGGCTGCAGCAAAATTCTGCACACGTGGCGTATGCGTGTTGTTCGCATTTAATTGTTCATGCAGCGCTTGCAATTTCACTTTATGCCACCTCTCTCTACTTTATGTAGTGGCATGTTTATACATATTTTTATTGCCGAAAAAACGTTAAATTTTGTCTCTTCTTTTTTGCGCTCTGGCTGTCTGCAAAGTTTAGTCACCTAAATCATTTAGCGGAATATTGTGGCGCTGTAAAGCAGACAGCATTAAACGAAGTGCCAGGTAAGCACCATCAGCAACCGCTGAAAAATGGTTAAAATTTAGCGCTGCTCATTACGGAAAGAGCCATAAAGCCGTTTATACTTGGGAGGTGCACGATTTTAAGTCGCCGTCTGGAGGAATATTGCCACTTTGTTGCTCGAGGGCCAAAAGTGATTGTTCTTAAATTATATTTCTAAAAAGTGTATAGATGAACTCCTACCATCAAGTTTAATTTTAGTTAGAGTACATAAATGTTCTTAAACCCTTTAATATTTATTTACTTAAATCAGGTAATAAATTTCGAATATTTATTTAAGGTGTTTTCTTACCTAACCCTTTTAAACATGGATTTTTAAACAATGTTTTCCGAACCGAATCAAACTTAAATAATTCTTTCTTCTTTTTACTTTCATCCTTTTTATCAGGAATTGAATTCTATTCAGCTTCACTAGTTTAAATTTTTTGTGTTTCCAAGAAAACGACAAATAGAGTCTTAAATAGAAATAAAAGTTGAAATTACTTGTGTACATTTCAATTCCGAGAATTATTTTGGGGGTGTCGAACTGAAAACATCGATGGAATAAAACAAATATGAAATGAAAAAAATAAAATGTTCATGAATTCCGCAAAAAAATAAAATGAAATTCACCTGAATCAGAGACGACCTTCACTGTCTTGCTGTGATGGAAATTGCACAGGTTATTTGGGGAGAACCAGAACCACCTACTGTGGTCCATCGATTCGAGGGTTTTCCCAGCTTACAAGCCCCCCTTTGTGCACACATTTCGACAATGTTTTCGCTCATTTACCAATTTGCAGCGGCGCTGTTGGCCTGGTTGCGTGTTGTGTCTATTACCCACACCCGTTTTCCAATGATGATCGATGCGTCGACGGTGTCGGCCAGGAATTATGACCACCGATAGCGGCAGCACGCACATTTTCAGCCCGGCCCGGTGTCCTTGCCCTTGCTCGCATGAAAATTGGTAATATTCACTCAATTTATTGACTAATTGCATTTACACTAGCTAATGAAAACGCTCAAATGCCAAATAAAATGGCGAATTTATCAAATTCTCTCACGCGGCCGTCCTTCGTTTCGTTCGTTGGTTCGCCGGACAATGGACAACGGGTCGAATGAGTAATGGCAAATCAACGTAGCAATGTGGGCCGAACATTTGAAATGCTAATTTATAAAATGGTCTCCGCTGATTCGACAATGATAAAGAGACTCCAACCCGTGGCATGGGAGTGGTATAAGGTGTGAAAATGTAATTTGTGCGGAGATTAATGGAAAACTCGTTAGGCTGACTTTCAAAGCCGAGTTGAGTTGAGTTGAGTTTTTTGAGGCGCACCGATTTCGTTTCGTCACGAGAGAACTGTTTCGCTGCGACGCTGTCTCCTGTCTCCTGTCAAATGAATGTCGGCAAGTTTGTGTGGTCAGGATGATGGCTGCCTTCACCTGTCACCGAAATTTTCCTGCAGGTGACAGCCGGCGGATGAATGCAGGCTGAGAAGAAACTTGCACCACTGCCGCCTGACGGCAACTTTCCAATTAGAGGCTATAAAAAGTTTCCCCAGCTGAATGCTAAATAATTGAATTGTTTTGGCCATGTCCACATGGCTATCAACTGCTTGTTTTTGACTTTTCAAGAGCCTTTTGTTATTGCACACCACGTTATATTTTATGCACTTGCAGCCAGCTTAATTAGTGCGAATTCGAGAAGCTTTCCCTTTTGGTAAACTTTCATCAGTTGGCCAGTAATTGGTTCTTTGGCCTCGTCAGCATTAAAGTTTGTTTAAATTGAGAAGGGGAAAAAACTGGGGTGTTTCAAATAGAAAGGTGTGCTCCGGTTAACGTATTTCTGATTAACTAAAATTATTGTTACATAAAAACAAATATTTATATTTAAATGATGATAACACTTTACATTTATTGATTTATATTTAAAGAACGAAAACAAGTGATTATTTCGATATTCAGAAGAATACATTTTAATCTTTTATCGTAAATCTGAAATGGTTTAAAAAGTGCTATATTTGTAGATGTAGATACATCCTGTATTTATTTCCCAAAATGTTCTTTCATTCCCTTTATCCAACACTTAGTTTGGTCAGCTAATTAGAAAAGGACGGTCCTGATAGGGGACTCACGGGGAGGATATCCTGCACATTATGTTTTCTCTTTACCACCACAGATGAAGGTTGCTGGGTTGTTGGGTTGTTTGGTTGTTTGCAGCTCGCATAATCAAGGGCGGGGACAAAGGCAAACACGGAAACAACTTGTTGCAACTACAAGCCGAACAAAGTGGGTACACACATGTGAGTCCGACACCAGAGGACACAGGTCCTGCGGACCAGCTGGGGAAATGGTGAAATGGGGAAATGGGAGCTGCGTGCGGAAGTGGGCTGGAAGTGCGAAAGGACGCTCGGCTCAGATTATAAATTATTTATACTGTTTGCCAAACAGGCAAAGAGTTTCTACTCTGCCTGCGATATTTGTTCAGGTCCTTTAAAAGCAACTGGGATTTCACAACTAAATTCAATTTTTTTTTAACAATCTAGCAGGAAATTCATTTATCTTCACTCTTTAGAGGTTTTATTTTATTCTGAACTGTTTTTTGAAACTCTAAAACTACAAAATTGTTGTTTTATTTTCAAAAATATTATATAATTTTTATTTATTAAACATGCTTGAGATATAAAAACAATTAAACCAAGCAGATAGTACAAATTGATCTCAATTAAGGAAGCTTGACCTTTTTGACCAATCAAATACTGAACAAAATTCCATTATATTCCACATTTTTATGGCGCAAACACAGAAACTCGATCAAATGGACCCGCAGGAGCAGAGTCCAATACAACAATCGCTTTTACATATTGTAAACAGGACAACGCGCAATTGTTACTTGCACAAAGGACTAGCACACAGACACACACGCACACATACATAGAAGAGAAGGAAAACAATGCCGAGCAAACAAACAAATAGCGAATATGGAATGAGTTTTGGGTTGTGGGTGTAGGAAAATCGAAGGTGAGGCCAAAGGGAGAACATCACGCTGTGATAATTGAAATTCTGTCGCGCACACAGAACGAAAGATGCCGTTTCCGCTAAGCACTGGCAGTCAGACGTGGGCACGAGCTCAGTTTATGCCCCCCAAAACCCCCTCCACCACATCCTGTAAGAAGCCCCCACCCACACCAATACACACCACACCACACCATACCGCTAACCAAATCAAACTCGAGGACAACGGGCGCCTTGCGCCTGAAACAATGTAATTGAGTGGCGACAGGAACAACAGAAGCTGTGAACGAACAGCCCAAATGGGAAGCCTTTCATTCCATTCGGCGACTTTGTAGCCGGATCTCCCCGGTCTCTATTCCCAGTTCCCTGCTGCTGTTGCTGTTGCCCGGCTATTTTCAGTCCTATTTCTGTTTCCATGCGGACGATGGCGGCCTTTATTGTTCCGCTCAAGTGTCATAATTGTTTTCGTTTGCACTCTCCATTTATTTAAAGTGCCACTTCGTGAGGTCTTTTTTTCCGAATTCTGTGTAGCATTCCACGCTTAAATGTGTGCTTCCAACATTTTAAACCATAAAAAATACAGATACATTATGAACTGAGTACGAACTATAAACGGATTCGGGTAAACAGATTACCAAAAAAAACACCTCTTAGTAAAAAAAAACTAATGAATTTGCATTCCATACTTAAAAAACTCTTGATACCAGGGCCGGCGGAAGGTGTATACCGAGTGTTGAGCACTCCACACGCCAAATCTTAGCGGGTGTGGAATTCAACACCCCAAAATGCTTGACTTGTAGAAAAAAATTTATTTACATCCATTATTATCAGTTGAATGTATGATTCAAAGCTGTTTCTCCGGCCCTGCATATAGAGTATATCGAAGAAAAACGAAGAGAAATCCCGCCTTTACCACGGCCCAATTAAATCAGTTTCTATTTAAATAGATAGATAGTAACTCTCCAAATACTTGCCAAGTTAAGCATTTTCCAACTTAATGTAACAACTACTTAAATAATTATGAGATTATCATAAATAAATCTTTTCAGATTGGTACTTACTCAGTTAGCTCCTCGATCTGCACTGCAATCTTTCGTCTTCTTGAAGTAAGATAATCACCGCAACCACTTTATTCGCAACATTTACACTTAACACTTTACCCTGAAATGAAATAAAAAACCAAACAAAATATAATAAATAATTTGTTACAAATAATAATAGTTAGAATTATTTTGTTAGTAAAAAAGGTATTTACCTCTTTGGGTTTTTTATTCACTGCATCTTGAAGTTCACTCCAAGCAGAAAGGAATAGTCATCACCTGTAATAAAAAGAAAATTTGAAAATATGTATTAGTTTAATTATTTTATACAAATCGGTTGTTTAAAAAATACATACCCCAATGAGGTGATGCACTGCATCCTGGAGTGGAGTTCAATAGAAGATCACGCCATTCATAATTGATCCTGCAGCCTGTTGTCCAGTCCATTTATGTGGTGTCAGCATACTATATATCTCCGGTAACCGCATTCTTACAACTATTCTTACTATATATATTTATATTATATGTCCCTACTTGTTTACAATTATTAATTGTGTTTGATTTTCACGTACTTCAAGTTCAATATTTGATCAAATTTACCTTTAAAATTTCTTTCATGTTCTTGAAAACTTTCAGATCTTTATCTGTTGCTTTTAGTTTCTTTGTCAAAATATTTATGATTTCTTAAAATATATAACTTAATTATTTATTGTCTAAAGGATGTACTCACTGCGTAATAACCTTGGTGCAGTGCATCCTGATGTCGAACTTCAAGTTACAAGTTTGATGGTGTCACCAATTATTTTCTGCAATCAGCCAAATACACAACCAAAAACCTGAAAAAAAATATTAAAAAAATTGAATTAATTAACTGAATTTTTTTTACAAAAGCCACGTCATCACATAATTAAAAAAAAACTGCAACTCACCTTTTCAGGTTTGGATGCCCTGCATCCTGGAGTCCACTACATGCAGGAAGGGATCGGGCACCTTTAAGTTCATGCCAAGTCAGGTCATGATGCAGTGCATCCTAGGAGAAGTCGACCCATGATGCACTGCATCCGGGAGTGGACTCCAGTAGGAGGAGTCGACCCAAGATGCACTGCATCCGGGAGTGGACTCCAATAGGAGGAGTTGGCCAGATACTCTCTCCCACTCTGGAACCACGTCACTAACACACACGCACACACACACACTTCCAGAGACCGGAAAAAGTTTCTTAGAGAAACTGCCGGTCATCCCGGAGAACTGAGAAATTGGCCAAAATCAAGGGGTATCCCACTACGAATCAGCCAGAACCACTTGGGAATTATAGGTGCAAGAAAACAAAAAAAATAATTAATTATCATTGTCGCTGACGTGGCCATATTAATTTAATTAACATTTAGTTAACATTACATTTACATTATATTAAATTAACATTATTTTAACATTAAATTAACATTATATTAATACTAAATGGATTTTAATTAACATTTTACTTTTAAAATAGTTTTTTTTACCTGTTGCATTTTGATTGATTGGTGTTGTATTCTAATTATTACTGACTCAAATGTTTATCAAGTTTATAAAATATTTGTACATTACCTTTGTTATCCAAGCATAATTAAACCAAATTTCTACTCCACCCCTGGAATTCTTATCAGCTGTTTACCGGCTAACTGTTTGGTTTTGTTTACCATCTGTTGATCTTTAAATTTAAAAATGCAAAGATTTCTAAGTGTATTTAACCAGCAAAAATGCAAAGTGATCGGCATGATACACGTGGATGCGCTTCCGGGTGAGCCAAGCTCTGAAAAATTATAAACCAATTCCATTTAATTAACTACAATCAGGAACACCGCAATACAACGGCAACTGGAAACAAACGATTGAGAAGGCCATTTACGAGGCCAATCTATACAAGAAACATCAACTGGTGGGTAACGAATAGTTCTCAATTCCCTCAAATTTCCTGTATTTGGCTTACAGGATGCCGTGCTCATAGAGAACATGCACGATATTCCATATGTCCCAGAGCGTCTTCTGGGAGCCGAAATTGTGGCTTGCATGACGCGACTGGGGCAGGCAGTGCGTGAAGTGATGCCCAGGGAAACTCCGTGTGGAGTCCAAGTCCTGGCCTGCGGCAACAAACAGGCACTGGCCATTGCAAAAGCCAGTCAACTGCAGTTTATACGCAGCGAGGGGTTCGTTTTCGGGCACGTGGCGGATGAGGGTTACACGGATGCCTGCGCAGGCGACTTACTGAGGTATCGGAAGTTCATCGATGCGGAGGATGTGCTCATCTTCACGGATCTGAAGAAGAAACACAGCTCACATGCCATAACGGCGGATGTCAGTCTCTTGGAAACCGCCCATGCGGCGGAGTTCTTCCTCACCGATGGCATCATTATCACAGGAACTGCCACCGGTCATGCTGCCAGTCCCGAGGATCTACAACAGTTGGCCGGCAAGGTACAAGTTCCACTAATAATAGGTTCCGGGGTGACCAAGCATAACGTTGGTAGCTACTTTAAGGATGCACAGGCAGTCATAATTGGGTCGCATTTTAAGCAAAATGGCAACTGGCTGGAGGAGATTAGTGAACAAGCTGTCGACGACTTCATGAAAAAGATATGTCATCTAAGATCGTCGTGATTATAATTGTAAATGATTTTATTCATGTTGTAAATGTTGAATGATGAATACGATTGAGTTTGAGTCATCTAGTTCTAGAATAGATTGGCAAAAAAATCATAGATTCGCTCACGCAATGATGTGGGCTTTTGAGTGGAAACCACGTCGTTGGAGAATGCAAAGGGTTTCTGGTCAAGAGCCGGAGACACTGCATCCAAGGTGTCGTCGAACTTAACGCGCTTCTTGTGCGGCGGTGAGCAGATCTCCTCTTGGCTCCTTAAATGAGCGGGAAACATGTTCTCACCGTTGAACAGATCCTCACGCTTAACAAATGTTGGTATAGTGTTGTCCACGTTGTGAGCTCGGAAGTAGGACTTGGAGTCCGAGAAGCGACTGGCAAACCCGTAGCTGGGATCATGATCATTGGGCACTGGCACGTTGCTTCGCTTAAGGATTCCTCTCACATTTGCTACCTTGTCACCAGTGGCAATCTTTTTGTATAATTTAGAAATGCGATTCTCCTTGCAGGCCAACTCCTCAGCTTTTCCTGGCTGGTGACGCATCTGCACTGAGTTAGGAAGAGGAGGAGGAGGTGGTGGTGCAACACGTTTCACTGATGTGGAGGAACTTGGCTTTCCCATGAGATTTGAACTTTGAACCTTTAAAACTCCATTCGGCACCTTTCGCATTCGTGGAAAGCAAGCACTTTCCTCGGTTTCTTCCTCAGAATCCGTACTGCGATTCTTGTTGCGAAAAACACTCTCATAATCCTGCAATTCAATGAACTTAATAAGCTTAACCTTTAAATAAATTTTTGGTTACTCACGCATTTGCGCTTGTTGGGACTCAGTACATAATCAGCGCCAAACTTTTTCATGTCCTTTTTGCGTATGGGAGTCCTTTTACTCGAATCCTTTCGCAGAGTTTTGCGGCACTGTACATGCAGATCTATGGCATCGCGGATGAAGCCAACCCAAGTGCGCGACAGCTGTACATCGCCGCTGCCAAAAATAATGCCATCGCTTTGGCAAGTAAGCTTAAAGTTGCCCGGCAGCATTTCATAGACTTTACATTTTTTCAAGGGAAAAATACAGCAACACTCCAGGGAGTTCTCCACGACGGTATTGGGCGCCCGTTCCTTGATCATCTTGCAGTACATAAAGATGTCAGACATGAGCACACAGTAACGCTTGATTTCCGTGCCCTTGTGGGTGATCTTCTGGAGAACGCCCTCCTTTATGACGCGACGCGAGGGCTTCACAATATTGGGTGTGCGATTTACCAGGGAGTTCTGCAAATGAATCAAGTACTGGGTGATTTCCTGCTCCTCTACGCAGGTGTTTATGTGACTGGCAGTTGCCTCAATTTCCTTGACTGACTCTGAAAGAATATGGTTATCAAATAACAAACCGAATAGCGAGCCTTCTTACTTCTTACCCTTCAATAGTTTGTAATCCGCATCGGCTGGGCTTGTGTACAGCAAAACTTGTTCCAAAAGAAGCTTATACCTCGGAATACGTTGAATGGGCACAATCATTAGAGAATTAAGCTTACGCTGCACCTCAGGACGACTTTCCGTCTGTTCTAAAAATTTTCTGAACACCGGATTCTTGCTGATCAAGTCCTGGATGATAAAAAGGGCCCCGCGATAGTCAAAGGCGTACACCGAATATAGCTTAAAGAAGGGAGCCATTTTTAGGAAGGCATGAGCCACATTTTCCATGTTCGCCTCCAGTTCCCGCAGAAATTCTCCATTCAAATTATGGATCATCTCGATCTGGCCAAATAGCAGCGTGTGATTGGAGCAATCGATGATAGCCTGCTCTTTAAGGGGCCTCACAAAGAAGTTCATCAGCAGCTCCAGCTGCTCCAAATAGGACTTCTCGGATGATATTATCTCCTGTATGGCCTGTCGGCGAAATCCCAGGCGTTTCCCAGACTCTGGATTGGGTGATCCAATGGGACTGCTGTTGTTGCTGTCCAGCATTGAGCAAACTGCAGGAATAAGTCACAATTAGTCATGAACCAGATGTTCAGGTGATGCCTATGATTTTGCTCACCTTTCCGACGCGACTTGGCGGTTAGGAGGTTCCTCTCCTGTAGCACTTGTCTCAGTTCCCGGCTGAAGCTGAGAGGTGTTTGAGGCGATGGGATAAAGCCATTTCCGTATCCTTTCTGCCTGGGCGTAAACATTTTCCAAAAAATTTTCGACTACGAAGAGCGAAATGTGAAAAGGACGCCACACCTGCTCATTTAAACGATGCCCGCTTCTTCAGTGTGACCGCATTGCAGTAGCAACCGAAAGCGAGGGCATTGTATAATACAGTATTTCCCTAAGTGTGGGTCGCGACCCACTGGTGGGTCGCAGGTAGATTTTTGGTGGGTACTAAATGCCATATAGATCTTTAAATTTTTTGTGTAGATGGGTCGCGGTTTCGACAAGTTTGGGAAACACTGGTATGATAAGTACAAGGTAGTCTCGTCGGCTCCGTCTTTTCCCTATGGCGCACTACAACGAGTGCGAGTGAGAGGTTGTTTTCCCGTAAGTGCGAAAGAAACAGAAATACAGTGTGTTGTTTAACCCTTATGCTGTGCATTGGGTTGAAAATTCGGTGTTGTCCACGTCCACATTGCCATTGCTCGAAAACAATTCAGTGGATTTTTTGATAAATTAAGTATAAAAACTATAATAAATTAAATTAAATTAAGGGAAAACATGAAGAAAACACGGACTACAGTAGACAGAGAAGGCTTACTAATGATCACATTTCTGAAACAAAGAACTAAACATTTGACAATTTGTACTGTTATTATTATTTATTATTTTTAGTTGATTATTTTAGATTTGTCATATCTGTAATATATTTTCTTAATCTATTCTTAAATTGAAGCAGAGTCGGATGTTCATGAAGTCCACCCTTAGACTGCATGGCGCCAAAAAAAATTTTCAACTATGTCTAGGTTAAGGCGACTAGTTGAAATAAACTCCATTCCGTACTTCTCCCACAAATAGGCAAATAATTCGTCTAGAGACTTATTGTTGACCAAAATGCCTTTTTGAAAGGGAAGCTTGTAAGATTCTCCAGCTATCTCCGTACGCATAATCTGAGATATTTTGGCCAAAACGTCTCTTTGGACAACGAGGTCTTTGCCATAGGGGGGCGGTGTTTTGGTGGACTTTAATTTAGAAAACTTGGAGTTGAAAACGTCGAACCAATCATTCACAACTTTGAAAAGGTCGGCGGTTTCGCACGCGTTGTCTACATCAAGTCCCAACGAATAGCATTGTCTGATGGAGCTTGCGGTTTTTTTCGAAAACAATTGTGTTGCCAATTTTACCTCCTGCTTAGCGATTGAGTTAACATTTATGTGATCTTGTGTAATTTTAAATAATATTGACGAATCAGATCCAGCACAGTGATTAATAGCCTGTTGGACTGTCTCCTTAGTCAATTTATTTCCATTAATACACAATCCAGATTCGATGTAGTGATTTCGTATCAACTTAATTAAGTGAGTGGTATCGGAAAACACATATATTTTTAAATTATCATCTGCTGGATGACTAAACCAGGTCTTGGCTGAAATAAAAAATTATTAACAAGGATTGTGTTATTTTTTTTAGAAACTTACTCTCCGAAATGCCAAGCTCACTCCATAGCCTTTGATTGCCAGCACCCAAATCAGTTACAACTGCAACTACAGGGTAGCCTTTTTGGTGTAGTTTTTTTATGATTTTATGCAGAGTATCTACGTCCATTTGAGCGTTTAAATCAAAATATACTGGCTGCTTCCACGATTTTTTTAGGCCACGAACTATGGCCAGTTGCACATAGTTTTTCGGCTCATCAACAGTATCTGATGAGCTATAGTACTCGAAAGCAGCAGCAACCTTTATTTCGTCAAAAGCCAAGACGCAAAGCTTGTCGACTTCGGACATCTGTTCGTCTTCCATAAGATCGAACACTACATCAAGGGTACCGGGATCGATTTTAACTTCGGCCAACCATCTATACAAAGTAGCTCGACTCGGATAGGGAAAGCCTTTTTTGTACAAATGATTATAAGCCTGAGGTCCAGCGGCATGGAGACATATAGCAGCCGACAAGTCTGCTGTGTTAAAAATCGCTCTTTGTCCTTCATTTTTTAAAATTTTAACTTGTGTCTCAGTGAAGATCTTGCCTAAATAGTTCTCCAATTTCCTGTACTCTTTAAGCTGCTGACGTAGATTCTGAATTTCCTTTTCCATAGAACGGATTTTTTTCTTCAGTTCCTGGTTTTCTACAGCCATTGGATCAGTTAATTCTTCGTCCCTGAATTAGAAATGGATTATTGTTTGCATAAAAGCATATGTCATCTAGTCTAAATATGTAAACACAATTTAGCTTACTGTGTTTGTGCACTGGAATCCGAATACCATAATTTAACCGTTTTTGTCTTAGGTTCTTCTTCGTTCCTTTGGGGAACAGCATCAGCGTTGAGTCGCTTTCTTTTGTATATCATTCCTTTTTTTGGCGCCGTCTTCCACTGAGTAGCGTCGAAATGGGTATCGCATATTTTGGCGTGTTTAGTCAGGCTGCACTGAAGAATATTTTCCCACAATTTTCTTCTTGTGTCACAAGTTGGGATTTTCATTAAATTAACACCTTCCACATTCCTTTTGCAATAGCTACAATACTTCATTTTTTTTGCACACAAGGGTTAACGTTGAGAAAAAAATCGTCCGCACACAACCTATCACTTCAAAAATCCGAGCGCACTGAGCAATAGGGGAAAAAAACCCGAACAATAGCCGACAAGACTACCTTGTATTTACTACACCATGGGCCTGGGAAGTTTTATGAATTGCAAAACATGTTACGATTTAGATAAATATTTTAATTGCATTTTAACTGTACGAAACCTGTAAATAATAAAAATGGTAGGAAATAACTGGAACAAACTTATTTAATCAACAACTTTTGTAGACTGTGTTCTAGTAGGCAGCTGGCATTTTCATTCTTTTACCCCATGGTCACATTGTAACAATTATTTATTTTTATACGTGGTTCGTGGCCCGTTTAGCCAATATTTTAAATGTTGTTTTAGCTATTGCTGCACCAAAATGCATGCAAAGCTTAGCGAAATGGAGCTGCGCATCGTAGCCCGACTCAACGAAGAGATTGGAAAGGATGCCAGCCGGCTTCACCGGGCCAATCACCTAGTTAGTCACTACAAGGAGCGCCTTGAAGTCCTATCCCAAACAGTACGGCAATTAACTTTGTCGAGTCTATATATTTTAAAACCATTATCTTTTAGCTGGACTATGAGGATCCCCAGAATGTGTCCTGCTATAAATCCGCCTTCCAGTGCCAGCAACAAGTTTGCGAAAGCATCGACTTCGAGCTGGAAAAGTTGGCCCAGTTTGCAGCCAAGCTTAAAAAGAAACTCAAGGAGTGTCAGCCAGCCCTGGAAGGCGTAGCCGAGGACTTGGACAAAGTTCGGCAGCTGCAGCGTTTGACGCAGTACCTCCGACTCGTTCAGGACATCCAGGAGATCAGCGCCGCCTTGGAAAATGCGATTAATGGCAAGGACGAGGCCAAGTTGGTCAATATCTACCTTACCCTCTACGAGGGCAACGACTGCGAGCACAGCGTGGTGGGTCGTCTGCAGGCCGTAAAGGCCCAGTCCTTGAAGTCCTTTGCCGAACGCACTGCCATCTACTGGCACAAGCAGCTCCTTAAGCGACTTTCCAGCGAATTCGAGGCTGTGCTGAAGAGTATGCGCTGGGCGCATCTGGAACAGCAGGCCCTAAACTATTCACCATCCAGAGATACTGCCAAGGCCCAGCTGCTGGCCGAATACATGTTTTTAATCAAATCTCCAGCCGAAGAGCATGCGCCGCTGCTCAGCATCACGCCCAGCATCGTGTGTCAGCCCATCAACCAGGTGGTGCAACTCCTTTTGGCGCCCTATCGCCAACGATTCACATTTCACTTCACAGGCACCAGACAGACAAACCGATTGGACAAGCCCGAGTGGTTCTACACACAGATTCTCAACTGGGGCAAGGAGACGCATTTCTTTGTGGGCAAAACATTCCAGCCATCGGCCATAAAAGCGGGAAAGCTGGACTATAATCTCAGGGTGAGTACTGATTGGCTTACAATGTCTTCAACTATCTTTATTATTCTTCTCCCATAGCTGGAGTTCATGCGAGGTTTGGTGCAGTTAACCATTGAGAAGTTGGCGGTGGACATAGAGCAAATTGCCCAGGACGAGATCCTTTTTGCCCATCTGCTCGATGAGACGCTGGCCTTTGAATCAGAACTACGAGAAACATTTGGTTACCCAGCGAGTTTTCCCAGCGCCATCTCCGTAATCACGCAGCCCATATATTTGCTTCGCTGGATTTCACTGGAAGAACGATGTAAGATAAGGTCACTGTCTCCCATTACATTTAATTAATTATTAAACTTTACTTAGTTTGTGCGGAAAAAATGGATGACATACTGCAGGCAGAAGCCCCATTTCAGTTAATTGACCCCAACACATTCGAGGACGATCTGAAGATCCCGAGGTGTGCAGATCAGTTCATGCGATTGCTGGACGCCATAAAGGATCGCTACTATGGTCTAGTTCAACCCGGCCACCAACTGCAGTTCCTGCAGCTTCAACTAGAATTAATCGATAGCTTCCGTCGACGACTGGTGCAATTACACAGCAGTGGAGCGGTGCCGAGCATTCCCGTTCTAAACGCCATCAACTATTTGGTGATGGTGCTGCGCGAGTGGGGCGAGAATGTCCACTATCTGCACCTACATGCGGCACTTGCCGGTCCAAATGCACCAGAGATCAACTCAGTGTTCGAGCATGCAGTTGCGGAATTGGAGCATTGGGCCAGGCAACTAATGCGAAATCTCGCCACGAAGGCTACCAACGAGATGAAGGCGAAATCTATGAGCTATCGCCACGACGCTTGGCCCACAATGCCGGAGCAGAACAGCCGGGAGCCGTTTATTCTTTCGCCGAGCGGCGGCGAAATGTTCCAGGTGTTGGTTACCCTGCTCCACAATCTGGAGCGTGAACTTTCCGCTAATCTGTTTAACCAAACGCTACGCTTGATAGCCCATCAAATCGATGACTTCATGCTCGAGAGCATGGTAATGAACACGAAGTTCGCACCTGCGGGGGCAGCGCAATTCAATTACGATATGACGCGCAATTTATTCGCACTCTTTGGACAGTATACGCGACGCCCAGAGCTACTTTTCAAAAGGTGAGTCATCCTTAAATATGCAATAATGCACAATAAACATAAATCTGACACCTTTCACATTCAATTCGCCAGAATTCACGATGCCAGCAAATTGTTGACGGCGGCAAGGGGAACGGCTTTGTTACTGCTGGAAACGCTGCGCAGTAACCAATCGGTGGAAGAGAAAACGAAACCTCTGAGGGAATTGAAAGTGCTAAGTCTGGATAGCAAGCAGTGCATTGAGGTTTTGGAGCGGAGGACGGACATAAAAATGTTTTAAACCAATGGAAAGTTGCAACGTAGATAATAATTTTGTTTTACCTAATAATTCTTGTTTCAAACGGGTCTTAAGAGTTTTTGCAAATATATGATTTGTTTACCTACATTTTGCAAAAGAAAATTGATTTCAATCTAACTGAATATTGTATAAAAAATAAATTGGTTTCCTAATTCAAATTATTTTGAAGTATATAATAATTTGAAGTAATTTACATAATTTTTATTTGCAAGTAAGGCATATATATAAACTTAGTTGTCGAAACGGAGAATTAGCTAGTTTGTATTACAACACCAGGACATATTTTTGAACTCGTAAAAATGCTAGTAACGGCCAACTTGTATGAATGAGATTACATTTCGAGTAACATATACATATATTTACAATTTAATTTCGAATTTTCGCCCGGGGCGCAGGAGTCTTTAATTAGTTGTTGTTGCTATGAAACATTTACTTGATTTTAGGATTTGATGTTTAGTTTAATATGTAAAACGTTGACACAAAAACATGCGGTAACTTTAATAATAAATTTCTCTAAAAATACATAGCGTAAAATAGTATATAAACCGGCCTGATCGGGCTCGAATCGCAGATAGCGCATTTGACACATCAATACTGATTCACGGCTGATCAGGGCGTGTTGTATATAACCCCATCGTCGGCTGACAAACAATTGCAGTTAGTAAATACCAATTTGCGACTCGAGACGCACATCACACATCATCATCACATGGATCAAGATCATGGCGCGCTGCCCGCAGAGAATAACATTATGTCTACACTAAATAACCGATAATAATCCAATCTGCGGGTTCGTTCGCCTTTGTATCCCCTTCTATTCAAAGTTCTGATAATTCTCGGCGCTGACGAACTGCGCCCGCTGTTGGGGCGACATGTTGAGGTTGCCGCGATGCTTGTTGTTGTACGCCCAGATGATACCAGTGGCGATCAGGGCAATAGTCAGCCAGCCCATGAAGAATAGCTGCAACCACATGTGCTCGCCGTTGCTGTTATCCGAGATGATTCCAGCCAGGATGGTGATGACGGCCAGGCCGAGATTTTGGATCGACTGGCAGAAACCGTAGGCTGTTCCTAGCTGGTATTCCGGAATGATAAGGGCCACCAGGGGCCACAAACTAGCGGCCAGCATGGAGTAGGAGAGTCCCATGACGGTCATCCCCACGTAGGGCGTAAGCTGTGTGAACGTAAGCAGGGCGTGGGCTCCAATAGTGGTCAGCGTGGCTGTGAACACCCAGGACACATTCTTGCCCACCTTGTCGATAATAAATCCAAAGACGGGCGACGATACGGCTGCAATAAGATACACCAGCGAGTCTACGGTGTTGGCCTCCGCCGGAGTATAACCGAAGCGATCAACGAAGAATTTCTGTCCCAGGGCGATGAATGGAAAGATAGCCACGTAGTACGCCACGCAAATAATGGAAACCATCCAAAACGGCGGCTTAAAGGTGAAAACGTCCGTCAGTTTGGGAACCTGTCCGGCTGGGTTGTTGTTCCGCTGCAAAATCCTCTCGGCACGCTTGTCCATCCAGCCAAGCACAAGCGCACAGATCATAGACATCACACAGGTGAGTGTGGCCAGCAGCAGGACGACACCCAGGGCGGTGTGTCCCTGGTAGAAATTGCTGACATAGTCGTAGATGGGCTGCATCACCCAAAAGTTGACAGTGCTTCCGAAACGGGCCACCGACAGCTGCAGGCCGAAGACCATGTTCAGTTCCTTTCCCTTGAACCAGAGTACTGCATAGCTGTTCTGGGCCACCGCAAGCGACTCGGCTCCAATGCCAAAGATGAACCGACCCATGATCATCATCCAGAAGGTATCCAGTATGCCGCCGCAGGCGAAAATCAGTTGACCCACCAGCAGGACCAGCATGTAGATTATCGTTCCCAATCGGATGCCAAACAGTCGATCGATGAGGAATCCTCCAACGAAGCACAGGACGACATTTGGCCAGGAGTAAATGGAGTAGATAAGCGTGAACTGAGTGGAGGTCAGGTCAAGATCTCTTTTGAAGACGTTCTGCAGGGCTCCGGGATTGTCGTAACAAAAGTACGAGCCGAATCCCAGAAGGCACATGAACACCAGCGCCATGAAGCGGTGGCCCGTGCCTGCAGGATTGCAGCATCCGCCGGAGGGCAGACTCAACTCATTGTCCCGCCGACCGCCACGCCCACCAACCGACGATGTTTCCTCCTCCGCCGGATGCGACACCTCCTCGTTGTCCACGATACGTTCCTCGTCCTCGCGAGCCATCTTTTCCCGACGCTGGCTTAATCCGTACTGACCAGTGATAGGGGCGTTTTCGAAAAAATACGATTACTCAGGCTGCCGATTTCCGGCTAAAGTTTTTATGTCTCTGTTTCGACGCCGTTTCTGCAAAATAATTGTATCAATATCTGCAAACGGGCGAGTTGAACTCTTCTGCTTTGTCTTCGCTTATCTCGCTGCTTTTGTTTTTGTTTACTGTACCCGCACTAGTACCCTTTGTCTAACGATAGTTGTTATTGCCTGCGTAGATTGCACTTGTGTTGGTAGCTGCACTCATCCGTTATCAGTTTTTACACTCCAGTTACAGCTGAAACTTGATCTGTTATGCAAATTCCCAGTGACGTGTGCACCCGCACTTTATTGAATCGCGAATGAAACTAAATTGTTTTCTCTGCCTAATTAGCGTTAATTACGCATATACACGGACAGGGTTGCCATATCGCTTTAAAGCAGAGTTGTCGATGCTTATACAGGTGCATGCAACCAGCTGGTCAACGATAACGATAAAAAAAAAAAAGTTGGGGATACCCTTAATATTAATAACGAATGTTTACCAATTGAATATATACAATATACATTGGGAGAAATTTAATTAGATATTTTATTTGTTTTAAATTTCGTAGTTTCTACATTTTAGATAACCAATCAGCTTGTTTAAACAAGCTTCCCAGTTGTTTTGATTAATTTTGGCAATTAATGGCAACCCTAATCGAGCAACGCCGAGTTTCAGCATGTTTTCTTAATTTTACCGGGCAAAATGTACTTAATTATATAATCTAGGGCCTTTGCAGCGATGGATCCCATAGATATCAACAAGCGGAAGCCCAGACGCACACACGGCACACCTTCCTATACGTACCGCAATCGATTTGCCTATGCCTTGCTAGCCGCTGGATCTGTGCTATTCGGGATTTGGAGGCAAGTACCATATAGAAGTTTCTTATAAAACTAAATTTTATGTATTTACCTTTGTAGTCTTACGCCCATACAACGCATTGCAAACGAAAAATTCTGCCAGGCTGTGGCTGAAACGGAAGAGGAGCGCGATAGAAAGGGACTGTTCCAGTTTGCCGCTCCCAGAACTTCGAAATTTATTAGGGAGGCCATTGAGGAAAGTGAAGATCAAAGAAATAAATAATGGATCGCAAGACGCGGCGGGCAAACTTTAAGAACCTTCAGCCTCGGTAATTAAAATTAATTTAATTAAAATTTATTTGTTGATCAATAAAATGTATTTAGTAATCTAATCAAACACTTGGCTTTCCTTCTATCCGAAGATCAACGCGGAGCACAAAAACACCAACTAATATCCAATCACTATCCGACTTTTTTGATGCCCCCGAGGAAGCTGGGGAGGATCCACCACCGGCAATTCCTGTGGACCTCGATCCCCCAGCAACCAAAATCAAACCTATACGAACCAGCAATGTGTTCGAAAAACCTGGTCCCAAGCCAAAAAAGGCACCAAAACTCAAGAAAATCAGTGGCTCTGCGACAAGTAGTTCCCGTCGAGGATGCGGGAAGAGCAAACAGCAGCCAAGCATCAGCAACTTCCTGCGTAATGAGCAGATCTTCGCCGAAGTTACAGCGCAGCACTGTATGGCGGACAATTTTAGTCCGGATGACATTGAAATGGCGCTGGCGCTATCCAAGTCCGAGGCTGATAAGCTGGGACGCTTGCGTCTGAACAGCGAGGATGATGCCGTAGTTGACCTTATGGCTGATGAAGGGGAATCCACGGAGAGAGTACGGCTCAAACTTCAAAAATACGGCTTTCGCACAGCCGCCAAGGAAGGTGAGACATTAAAATTTATTCTTGTTTGCAATACCTTTTTGTAAACACATAGTTTAAAAAAATATTTATTTGTGACTTTTGAATTGAAAACTATTAAAAATGGTTTATTATTATTTTTAAATCAGATTACAAATCCCTGGCTGTCCTGCCAGTGGTATCTGGAAAAGGAGGTAGACGTGGTAAATGGGCCAATAAATTCACTGCCCTAACCTTACGCAATCCGGAAGTGCAACAGAAGAAACTGGAGGAGAAAGTGTCCAAATTAATGGCCCAACAAGTGCGTACCAAGGACCTTTCGGAAGAGGAATGCATTATGCGGCCTTATGAAGTCATTAGTTCTTACCTTGACGAACTTCGAGTTAAAAGTGAATCTCAAATCCTTCGGGAACCAAGTGAAGGGGCCATCGAAGATTTCAGCGATTACTACGTTACCGATTTAATTGAAGTTAGTAAGACGCCTGCAAACCACCTTCTCAAGAATTGGGCTGCCATACAAGGAAGGGATTTATCACCAGAACGTGAAACCTCAAAAACCCGCCAACTAAAACAAAAACTCGATCTCGCCTACGCCGAGTTGGAAAATCATTTTGGAGATCAAAAGAAGTTGGAGCAGCAGGTGGTTGCTGAGCTGGATGAGTTGGAAAAGCTTGTAGCGGAAAATATGATCGAGTATGACTCGAAAGTGGCTGATGATATAGAAAAGGAAATACCTTCGACTAGCAGCAGTCCGTCTAAGGAACCACCAGATAAGCGACCAAAAATGACTGCCGATGATAAAGAAAACCCGCAACCAATTGCACCGCCAGCCAGTTTAAGCATTCCCACCCAGATAACTCGATGCATTTCACCCGACCTCTTTGCCGATTCTGAAGACGAGCTGGATACTGCATCGACCCTTATACCTAACGAAGCCAAGGATGTTAAGAATTTTTCCATGAAGGTCTATAAAAATGTTAGCATATGTGATCGATCCTCCCCGGCGCGAGAAATAGCAATACAACTCAGCAGTGATGAACAAACTCAAATAACAACCTATGAAGTGTTTTCAAGTTCCAGTGATGAAGGTGAGAATGTTAAAATTTGCAGGCGTTCATAAGCTAAACAACATTTTAATTTACTTCTAGTAAAGACTGTTTCCAAAGCTACAGAGAAGAATATAAATTTGGAGAGTAAGTTATTAAAAGCAATTTTAATAAAGGAAATCTTATTAATATTTTGTTTTCTAGATAAACCTGTTGAGGAATTTATTGATCTTACACAAGAGTTCGATACGCCAGATTTAATTGAGCCAGACGAGAAAACTCCAAGCTTATTAGCACCATCTGAATCTTATTCTAATGTTGAAAAGTTATCTGTCGACCTGCTGCTTGATTCCAGTTCACAAGAAGGAAGTTGTTCGATCTCCAAAGAATTGCACTTAAAGTATGCAGAGCTTGCGAAATCTCCCTTATGGACAGCTGAAGGAAATGAGGAAGGAGAAGACATTGTCTTGAACATTCCGAGTTCCGAGCAATCCTCTTTTCATCTAGACCTAATAACCACTCCAAACACTTCCAAAAGGAGTTGCAGTTTTAATGAATTTAACTGTTCAAGGAGCTCGATGCGAAGGAGTGTTAGTTTATCAACCGAGAACAGCTTTAAAAGTCCGCTAAACTGGAAAATGAACGTATCTGTTGAAAAGAAAGTTTCTCCTGCACCATCTTTTAAAGGAGAACCATATGAAAGTTTTGATCTTACCCAAAATAGTGATGATGAACACGATGTGATTCTGCTCTCTGATGAGGAAATAAATTATTCCATTTGGAAGGCCAATAAAACTGCCAAGGCTCAGGATTTTGAGGACGACAGCTCAGACAGTTGTTTTGCTTCTCCGGTATCCAAAAAGCGCGCTGTGCCCAAGTTCCAAACCGAAGAAGATCTAGATGCCTTCTTAAATGCCTTTCCTACGGATGGAAATGTATCAGAAAGTTCTCGTTCACCCAACAAGAGCGCTCTTAGCAAGGAGCGTGCTGAGTTTGGGATATTGGATGCGGCTCCATCGCAGCCTTTTAGTATACCTGAGGTACAGAGCCCAGCTAGGAGAAACTCGGCCTCATACAGCGATATTAACTGGGCAGAAGCTTCATTTTTGGATGTCCCATTAAAGCCTATGGCGCGCAGGAGTAGCCACAAATTCAATGACCTCTTGGCGAAAGTAAGTGAGCCTGGACACATTTCTGATGACGAGTTCGATGAATTTGATCAGATGGTCTTCAATAATGTCAAGGATGCCACTATTGCAACAGAAACAGATGTCGTGCCAAGTGGTCTGGATATTTTGCTAAAGGGAGATATTAAAACACCAGCAGTAGCAGAGCCGAGTCCTTCCAAGAAGCAATCTCCTGATGTGCCCGGTCAGATCGAGGTGGATGGTAATGTGTACACCGTACGTGTGTGCCACACACCCAAACCAGATTTTACTACCCTCTCTGAGTCTGAAATTCTGAAGCAACTTTACAACTACGGAATTAAGCCACTGAAGCGTAAGCAGGCTGTAAAAATGCTAGAGTTTATTTACAATCAAACTCATCCCATTATGAAAACCCCTGTTGAACAGAATTTACCCCCCAGGCGAGAGCCCATTCCTCGATCTAAATCCACTCCCGTAATTGGGGAGAAGGCCCGCTCCCAACTTATCAAGCAAACCTCTGAAGTCTCCCTGACGCCAACTGAACCGCGAAAGGACTTTAAATTTAATGATGCCTCAGGGGATGAACTGCTACGTTTCTCACAGTCTCTTCCGCCAAGTCTCTGCGATGATTTTGAGACCTTTGTCATGCAAACTAATGTTTCGAAAAAGACCCCACAACCGCTGGTGCCGCTCCACATCGCCTGGCACAATCTTCTCTGCGCCAATCCACAACTGCACGAGAGCGTTTTAATGTACGAGCCCATCGATCTGCAGGAGGTATATTTGTATTTAAAGCATATGGGTCACCGGTACGATCCCAAGGATTTAAAGACCTTTTTTGATCGGCGTTGTATTATCTTTCGATATGATCTGGTCGCTCCCGGTAAGCAAGCAGAGCGTCATGTGCGAAAGCATCCTAAGAAGCCATCTAAAAGAAAGTAGAACTTTGGCTCCATTTATAAAATTACACTGAATTTATTCCATATTCCGAATGCTTTGTATTTACTCATAGTTTTACCTTAGAATTTTTTATAGCATAAGACATTTGTTGTTTTGCATATTGCGCTTTAAAATTATTTTCTGTAAAATAAAGAAACTATATTTGTACGAAAGAAAATATTAGAATGTTTATTCAAGAAAGCGTCTGAAAAAATAGAATTTTCCCCTTTTCCTCATAAAAAAATATTTATAATCATTTTTGGGGCCGTAAATTGAAGCTTTATTTCATGTAATTTCAAAAGTCATTAGGACACTTAGCGGACAATTACAAATGTATAGAGTTTGCATTAACTTTTGTAGATATATGGATATGTATGGTTTGTAAAAATAGAAGATGGGACAAATTTAAATGCAGCATCTTAAGACTACCCAAAAAGGGTAGGGTTAAATACTTCGATCTTACGGCACTAAAAGACACTTGGACGGCATAATATTCTTACAAGTCTCTACATAGAAGGCACATTGTCTGTTTTCGGTTAATGGAATGGAAACGGCTCGAACCAATCTAGCTGCTAATGAAGCTATTTGTACTGCATGCAAAATAGGTATGGTTGTTGGGTGCAGAAAGGTTAGTGGAGTCTTACATCAGCTAAGGTTAGTTTTGGGGAGATATATAAGACGCAATTTGTAACATTGCCGGCATGTATAAGAAGTTTGAAAATTATTTTAAGGGTTGTCTGAGAAATTTTTTAAAAATCCTAAGTTGTCCCAGAACTCCAAAATGTAGTTTTACGTTTTAGAAACAATTTTTTTTAAGTCTACTCGTTACTCAAAACTACATGGGTTTCTGCGATCCTTTCGGTAAAAAAAGATTTCTCTAACAGCCCTAAATGAGATTAGGCATAGCTAATTTCATGCTCGTAGGACTTCCCCCGCAGGTCGTCGTCGTCCGGAAGTGCATGATGGCGCAAACCACACAAACGAGGTCCATAGCGCAGCATGACTATTATCACGCCGACGATGAACAGGGCAACGGCGGCCACGGCGGGATAAAGGAAATAAAGAGCCATGTTCACTTAAATGTCGCTCTCGCGCTTCTGCAGCTCCACGTATTCCTCACGCTGGCGTTGCTGGTGCAAAGTGCGTCCTTCTGGGCGTGGCGGTCGCTGGTGCTGCTGCTGGTGGTGATGAGAACCCGGGTGGACAGGCTCCAAGTCGTCAACGCCAATCACAACGTCGTCAGGGAACACTTGTTGATGAGTTGTGGGCTGAAAGAAAGAAATTTATATAATTCCACTTTTTGTAGTTTGAATTCTAAGTTTTCAATGAAATGGTAATTTCCGTTATATATTTTATGTGAGAACATTTAATTTTTGAATTTAAACATTTTTTAGAAAATTGAATTTACTCACATGGAAACGCTGGAAGTATGAAGCGTCCTTCAGTTCGGTGAAATCAAGTGGCGGCTGGTTATGCGGAGTGGCTGACCAAATGGAGACCAACCAGCGGTTTCCCGTGTGCCTGTCCTGCCAGTACTTGCGGTGCTTGGAGCAGCAGCCGAGGATGATATTCAAGATAATGATCGTGAGCAGGACAACCGTGCAGATGGATATGGTCACATAAAACGGCGAAAAGTTGCCGTAGATGTGGCCGGTGAAGTAGGGATTCTTTTCGTACGCCTTGCGTTCCTCTTCGATTGTGGACATAGTCTTTTAGGGGTGTGGTACTTGAAAAAGCGCTCAATAGCCTGCTGCACAATGCTCACTTGTCTGCAACCAGAATAAGGAAAAGTGACGATGAGAAAGCGGTTCAACCACCACGTTACTTGGCACCTGCACCCCGAAACCAATTGCCACCAATTTCAATTACTATTTGTCACATTGGGCGTGGCGTCACCAATGTAAACTTAGCGGCAGCTCCAGTTTATATTATTTAAACGTGGACTTTACTTACCATTTGCACACGATTGGTGGTCACTGATATTGGCACAAGTCCCATTCAGGTAAATTATAATTCAAAAGTACCGAAATTCTCAAATTTCAGCCACTTTGCAGCTATGAAAACAACGCCCAAAGCCTGGCTCAGTTCGATAGTGGTGGAACTTGTTGTCTTTATCGCAGGGTTGCAAGCGATCGATTACTATTTAGCGATCGTATTGGAACATCATTTAAATATTTTATAGTGTACTTTTAGGAATAATTCAATAACAGTAAAGAGCTAATAAGATTTCATGCTTTGGTGCAATTAATATACAATTAACATTTTAGAAATATGTATTTTTTATTTTTGGTATTGGTCGATCGATCCAAAAAAGAAACCATATTTATGTTTACATACATGTTTTCGAAAATAAACAATTCAAAGGTGAGAAAAAGAATGTATTGCATAAATGCGGTCACAATTGAAAACAAATTAAATGCGACTTCTTCCCGCCGCTTGTAACGTAACCGGCGCTTGCTTATTAACTATTACAGGTTCCGAAGCAATCCTAACACGAAAATAATTCAGCTATTCAATAGCCGTTTTCCCCGATCACTGGTCGTAGGTGAGGAAGTTATCCAACCCGGTGAACTGGCGCGCCAGGGCTCGTCCATCGTCGGTGGGCGTGCTGAAGGCGATGGTGTCCTTCGCAATCTCTTGACCCAGAACCGTGTGGCACTGGACGACCCGCAGCAGCTTGTTGGCAATCCCTGTGCGCCGATGAAGTGGGGAAACCCAGATCCGGGACACACCGCAGCTAAAAAGATGAAAAGTTTTGTTGGTTAACTAGCATAGCTGGCATATATCCTAATATATATTACCTGGCTGGGTAACTCTCCTCGCTGAAATAGTCCGTGCCATCGACTTGGATGAACCGATGGGCCTGTGACAGGGGCTGCACCAGGCAGAAACCCACAATCTGCTGCTTCCGCACCGCCATGAAGGCCACAAAGATCTTTGGCACAATGTACGAGGAGTAGCCCAGCTCCTTGTCCACCACCCCGATGAGATCCCGGAGTCTCTCGAGTCGTGCTGCCGGAGCGCGTTCGTTGATCCGTATAATCCGACCATCGCTTGCCCACTCCGGAAAAACGGCTACTATGTCCTCGTCGATCCAGCCCTTAAATCGCAGCACATGAATGGAGTTGTGGTACTCCCGGTGCAGCTGCTCCTCTTCCGGTTCGTGAACGGTGTACACCAATCCGCACTGCTGGCACTGCCGCGCTCCAAACGCCTTTTGCCCCGCATCTATTTGATACTGATTGGAACCAGCAGCTGCAGATAGCAATCTCATGCATGTGTCCGGTCGTCGGCGCGTTGATTTCTGGACAACGGGCTGAAGGCGTTGTGTGAAAATGGGAAATAGCCTTGGCTGAACGTCGTGTGCTGCTGAAGGATCCTGTTGCGGTAGCGTGACCTCCACTGGTTCCGCCAATGCTTCCATCTGAGCCACCTGCGCAGCCTCTTCGCTATTGACGACCATCAACAGATCGTCGACAATCCTATTGGCCTCTTCCTTGTGGTCTTCCGGATTCGATATGAAAACCTCAAAGTTCCTTTCGGTACAAATGTTGTTGCTAATAAGAAACTCCAGCAGGATTTGCTGCTGCTCTATGACGTCGGGATCATCGGTTTGATAGGGCAAGCGCTGGCGGAACGCAGCAAACGAATCAAGTTCAGCACCCTCCGCTTCTGGGGCATACTCAATTATGTCCGGTAAGGGTTCCGTATCCATTGGTATGTCCTGTGCTTCCATGGGCGTTGGCACAACCGCCAGCGGCTTTGATTCAACTATCTCATCTGTCACCGTGTCGTCCAGGTTCTTGAGGATCGCATCCACGGTTGCCTGCTCTGCCGAAAATATCGTAGCCGACGTGACGCGCACTTTTCTTGGTTTTCGACGTGGCGTTTGAACCAACGCGATCCTGCCCTGGCTGACGCTGGCTTTGATGTTGTCAGTGATTCTTACCTCCATGCAGGTGCTGCTCCGGCGCCCCGATTTGAAGAACTTGCGTTTGCTAAGATCCGCTGGCTCAGCCTGCGGTAAGCTGATCACAGGGTCGTGTCGAATCAGCGGAATAATGGGTTCCATCTCTATGACGGGAACGTCGATCAAGTCCTTCTCCTCATCCCCGCTGAGGTCGGAAAAATCGGCCGAGGTATCCTGCCACATGGTTGCTGGCAAATTGTTGTTGTTGTTGGCATCGTCGGCTTCAATAACACTCAACGGCTTGGCCATTTTAATCGGATCCTTGGCGCTGCGGAGAATCTGATGAACCTCCTCCACCTTGGCCCGCTCCTCCCGCTTGGTGGTGATTATATTCTTCAGCCTTTCGTTGCGCAGACTGTTGAGGATGTCGTTTAAATCAGTGGCCGGCAGTCGGTGTGGCAATTTGGGCGGCTTGCGTATTTTGTGGCGAACTCCTTTATTGATACCCAGATGTGGGCGGGAGGTTGGAGAGGTTTTTGTCGTTTTTCGTTGCCAACTCTTGGATGAAGATGGTGTGCTTCTTAACTTTGCAGTAGCTGCTCCGCCGTGCGAATAAAAGGCCATAGTGGGAATGCTATTTTCCAGAGTCAACTTGCGCATCTTGCTCTGTGGCGATCCAGAATCGGATTCCGCTGAAGAAGCCGCTTTGCTTGTTGGGGTGATTGGAAGCCCTCGCTTTTGGGCCATACGGTTGGATACTTGCCCATCAGAGTCGTCCACTTCACTTGGCAGTTTTATGTTCTTGTCGCTGTTTTCAGGGTTTGGCACTTCTTCATCCGAATTTAACAATTTAACTGGAGATGCTGATTTTCTTGTATTTTCTTTTGCAACTGTTGAGGTTTCTATTTGTTGATTTTCAATAAGATATTTTGGATTATTTTCGCTTTCCAAATTAATATTTGGTGGTTGATCAGCAACTGGTTGAATGTTGCTAGAAATTTCGGTTATTGTGCTGCTCTGTAGTGTATTTTTTAATGTTTCCAAGGGGGGATTCTTGCTTATTGTTTTCCGTTCTCACAGTTGTGATTTGCCTATTTAAGCCTTTATTATTTATTTTTGAAGTTTTCAAAATTAGGCGTTTCTCGTCCTCCAAAATTGGTTCTTCAACCTGCAGATTGGGTTTGCTTTCCAGGTTTTCTTTTTGGAGATTATCGTTATGAACTTGTGCTGTGATCTTCAGATTTTTCCTGGGCTTTCCCCTTGGTCTCCCATGAGATGACCTTGGCGAACTTAAAGAAGATCTTGGACTCTGACTGTCTAATTTCATAGCAGCAACCTTGCTCTGTCTTTTTATTTTAGTTTGGCTCGTAGACTCTGGTGAAGAAAGAACTTCCTGAATCCTCCGCGCATCGGAATTCCGTGGACTCCGTCTGCAAGCACTCCTGATTTCCTGAATAGGACTTCGTTTAGCTCGTTCCCTTTGTGTGGATGGAGAGTCCGAGCCAGAGGGCGAAGACCTGGATGAGTCCGCCCGTGGACTCCGTCTGCAGGCGCTCCTGATTACCTGCCTGATACATGGTGAAGCTATTTTCCTTTGTGGGGATGGGGAATCCAGGCCAGAGGGCGATGACATCGATGAGTCCGCCCGCTTCCTCTGCATCTTGGGTGTGCGGGGACTGCTGTTGCGACTATTGTTGCTGCTGCTGTTGCTATTCAACCGCATGGTTTTAGTAAACAAGTGAGGCAGTTGTTCCGCCGTGGCAGCACCGACGACCCCACCGCGGGTCTTCTTGTTCTCCTTGTTGGTTTCCGGACTGCTGTTGGCGCTGCCCCCCAATCTACGGGTGCCCTTCGCCGCGAAGAGACTTCTACCCTGCTTGTTTTTCGACACATGGGGCTTCAGTGGCAAGACTCCCAGACTGTCTACGTCCTCATCCTCTTCTCCGTCTTGGATCTTTCGCAGTCTGGAGACTGGACTGCCGAACAGCTGCCGCTTTCGCTCCGAGAGGCGCGGGGTTGCCGTGCGAGTAAGGCGCGTAGAACACCCACTCGGCGTCTCCATAATCGTTAACAAACCTTTTACTTCGCATTAACTTTGTCGAAATTGATAATCCCGCTTTTTTTTAGCTGCGTAGTGCTGGAAATGGTCAAGCCGATCGAAGTTTCGTCGGCGGTGACCAACACTGGCCAAAGAAACCAGCTGCTTATTGTTTATGAAACTGTCGCACATACTCTGTTATCAATTCATCGAAACTACAGTTTGTAAGAGCGACTTTTAACATTAACAGTAACAACTGTTAAGCGAATTTATGTTAGCCAACACTAGTAGAAAAACGAATCGAGAAAAAAATCGGAATACTGTCATACTGCGGAGAAGGAACGAAATCGATTCGGAAAATTCATCCGCACGCTTGGAAAGTAGAAAGTAAAAAAGCTGTGCTGTGCATTAAAATATTAATTTGCAGCACCCGACGACCAGGTAAGTCCCCACCGCATTATCCGTACCGCATTTGTAAGCCACGCCAATGAAAGCAACGAGAACCGTAAGAAAATGTGAACTCTAGCCGCCGCCATCTTTTTTTTGTGTATGCGTTAGGGCTCAGAACGCCAACACCAATTAAGAAAGAATGAAAAAACGGAATTAATAGAGATTACTGGTAATCGCGCTCCTTGTACTGCTGCCTGAATGTTACTCATTGCTCTCGTAATCCCGTAATAGCTGAAACAAAAAACTATTGCCCTGTCTTCTCTTCCTTGAGGTATCGCGTTTATCCGCCGCCGTCGTCGCCCAACCGCGATATAAAGATACTTGTATTTCCGACGCAGCCGCCGCCGCCGCGTTGAAAGCCGGATTTTCCGGGAACCCCAACCCTCCCAGAGTGCTAGAAACGATATAACCGTGGACGACCACGCTGCGGAACCCGCTGCCGCCATGCCCGGAGCCGGCACGTTCAAGTTGTTCATCGGGAATCTTGACGAGAAGACGCAGGCCACCGAGTTGCGGGCGCTCTTCGAGAAGTACGGTACCGTCGTCGAGTGCGACGTGGTAAAGAACTATGGCTTCGTTCACATGGAGACGGAGCAGCAGGGTCGCGATGCCATACAGAATCTGAACGGTTATACGTTGAACGAGTTCGCCATCAAGGTGGAGGCGGCCAAGAGCCGGCGGGCACCCAACACTCCGACCACGAAAATCTTCGTTGGAAATCTGACGGATAAGACGCGGGCGCCGGAGGTGCGCGAATTGTTTCAAAAATACGGCACCGTCGTCGAATGCGACATTGTGCGCAACTATGGCTTCGTTCATCTCGACTGTGTCGGTGATGTGCAGGACGCCATCAAGGAGCTGAATGGTCGCGTCGTCGACGGCCAGCCGCTCAAGGTCCAAGTGTCGACCAGTCGGGTGCGGCCCAAGCCGGGCATGGGCGATCCGGAGCAGTGCTATCGGTGCGGAAGATCCGGGCATTGGTCGAAAGAGTGTCCGCGACTGTACGGCAGCGCCGGAGGCGGACGCGAGCCGCCCTCACCGCTCAGCGCCGGCGGCTACAGAGATCGCATGTACGGTCGTGACCCGTATCCGCCGCCACCACCGCCGCCGCCGTTCCTGCGTGACCGCATCATGGATGGCTTTAGGGTAAATTCAGCATCCATTTTGCCCCCCGAACAAACCATCCAATGTCCATGTTTTGCCAGTTTTTTTTTTTTGTTCTGTTGCTAATGTAATTTATGTTTTCCGCCTCCGCAGGACTATGACTACTATGACCGCCGCTTCGAAGATTCACGCGATCTGTACGAGCGTCGCTACCAGACCTCGCGGATGCGGGACTTCCCGCCGCCGCCGATCTCGAGGCGCGAGCCCATGCCCTTGCCGCCCCCGCTGAGCGGCAGTCTGCGCTCCTGTAGCGTTTCGCGTGGATACGACACTATGTTCAGCCGTCGCTCACCGCCTCCGCCGCGTAGCAGCAACGGAATGAGTCGCTACGGGTAGGTGATCCTTGATTTAAGGGTCGAGATGAGTTTATAATGAGTTCTTTCCTCCATTGCAGCTCCCCCACTCCTCACGGCTACGAGGACTTTAGTCGCGACGCCTTTGATGAGCGAATGATTTCGTCGCGCGGCATGCGTGGTCCATCGCCTCCTGGTCGCCGATATGCGCCCTACTGAGATGAGTTTTACTATAACGGCAGCAGCTGAGTGGCGGTTGCACTGCCCATGCACTTGCCCATGTCCCTTCCCATGGCTCATACTCTATACCACACACTTGGCGACCAAAGGGCGGCGGCTGGGGATTGCTGGCTGCTCTGTTGGTCGCCAGCGGCCTACTACCATCAACTACACCAACAGCGCATGCTGATGCCGCCGACATTTTCACAGATGTGGCTGCCACCCTGGTAGTCCATACATATTTTACTAAGCCTAAACTAACCATAATACGTATTCTACTCAAACAAGAAGATGGAAACTTTTGTCGAATCATCCCGACCCTTATGGAAACCTTGAGTAAAAGACTAGACAACGACGTGCTACACCACACATCCACAATGATTCGATATATCAGTAGACTTCGCGAGTACCAATAAAAGCATAAGCAGTCGGAAATATGCAAAAATAATCATGTCTTTTAAAGCTAAATAAAGGGGCAGTATTGCAACGATGTGTCTAAGAGCTAAGTTCAGTTTATCCGCTAGGCTTGCGGTATGGAGTGATGGCTGCCGTGCTTATCCAAAATTGAGTCCTCGGGTGAGTGGTCGTCCTGTTTGCCGCCATTGGGCTTGTTAAGTTCTTGGAGCTCCACAGGTGTGGCCTTTTCATATGTTGGTGGTATCAGCAATCGGCTAATAAAGATAACAGAGATTGATTAATTCCAGGGAATCCCCTTTGTAGATGTTATCGTGACTCACTTGCTGAAGTGCAGCCAAAACATTGAAACGAACATCATAAACCCTGTTATGCCGAAGGTCCAGTAAGTGCCGAGTCGCGAGTAGATGGATCCCACGAAAAGGGGACCAAGGACACGCGACATACAACCAGAACCGGTCATCCAGCCCATCCAAACGCCCTGCGGCCGGGGTCCCAGAACCTTTGAAAAGATTGTCTGGATAAGAGTCACCCCAATGGGATAGCCCACTGAGGTCAGGGCAAATCCAATGATGAATTGCGTCAATGTCAGGGCCGGCAGTTCGCTACACCACGGCCGTGTGATTGGGCAGCCTAAAAAGAGCGGATCGCTTTCGGTCAGATTCAGGCTGGCATTGAAGGGCTGTGCCAGTTTCGGCGGATCCGGACCCCAAGGAAGAAAGAGCACACGACCAAGGAACATCAGCGAGAAGCCGCCCCAGATGAGCACAAAACGTTCGGGGAAGATCTTGCACAGGGGTTCAATCAAAACGAATGTGGCCAGGGAGATAACCGCTGCGACGGTCATCATGATGCCCATGTACTTAAGTGCCTGATCGTTAGACCACGCGAACATGTCCATCGTCAGGGATGTGCCCAAGCTGTAAACAAAAAATCATTCAACTTTACGATCTACTCAGTGCTAGGAATACATACGTTTCAAGCAGCACAAAGTTGAACACCAGCACAAAGAAGGCGATAATCAAAGTCCAAGCGGAGTAATAGTTCGGCTTGATGCCCTTCCAGGTGTCTCGCTCCGAGGTGCCGCCCTGTATAACCATCACTTCGCGAGCGGCGATTTTGTGCTCCTAAGGAAACATGCTATACACATTGTCAAAACCTGAGTAACATTCCGTTTTACCTCAAACACGCCGGGAAGGAAGAGCAAAAAGTTTCCGATGCTCATCAGCACATTGATCCAACCGCATGCCGTGTACATGTTGACGTGCATCTTGCCCCACAGCCAAACGTGTCCCTCTTCGCCAAACGGAACAACCGCTGCCTGTAGCGACGGTCCAACGATGAAGCCCAGAACCTGGGCCAGCGAAACCATTGACACTGCGTGGGTGCGTTCGCAAAGTCGCGTCGCCGCCGAAAGATAGGACCGGCATAGAGCAATATTTGCCGAGCTTACTCCAATGAGGAACCGCGATGCTAGCATCCAGTATTTGACATTACTCGGTCGCAGGAACAGCGAAGAGTACATCCCACTGGCAACCGTAAAAAGCGCCAGCGAAACCAGGAGTGGCACGCGAATCTTGCCCAGCTTGTTGCCCCACCAGCCGAAGACTGGGCTGAAAATCGTTTGCCCCAGAGGATTGGCGGCCACAATGAAGCCCAAGAATTCTAAGCCAGCATCGGGATCTAGCTGAAAGAGACGGTAATGAAAAATCAGCGGATAGACTATACAAAACAATCTCACCTTTTTGAGGAAGGGCCAAACGCCTGAGAGAACGATGCTGAAGCCCAGCGACATCAGGAACATTGTAAAGTAGATGATGCGGACGGAGCGCCAGCGCTGTTTGTACTCCGCCAGTGTTTCCAGGTCATCGTCCACGTCATCGGGCAGTCTTTTAGTTTCAAAGCGAGCGGTCAACCGACGAGCAAACTCCATAGTTGGAGTTCCTTTTTATTTTCTTGGCGGGAGGGTTTCTTTGTGATGAAAGTCTTTTTTGGGTTTTACTTCCGCTGAGTCATTCTGTATCTGGAATCGAAAAGGTTTTGTGGACTTTTGTTTATGAACATGTCAGTTTTAAGGCACTTTGCTTATACTATTTTGATTTAGCTTCCTTTCAATAAAAGTTTTCAAGATTGTTAGTAAAGCTTTTTGGAAAATCCTGTTATGAATTTAATAAAAATCTTACAAGAAAACATAGATGTATTTCATAACATTGTTTTTCCAAGGTAAAGTTGAACCTGTAATTTAAAAAATAGTTCTATTATATTTTAAATGAATTTATAATAAAAAGTGGTATTTATTAAAGAAAAAATAGAGGAGGTCGCGATTGTTGCCCTTGAACGCGTCAATATTAAATGGATTATCTTCCAGCCAATGCGTGATCATCCTCTGAAGTACCGAAGTTAGGGAAATAATTTGTTTAACTTATCACATTTCGGAAGATAAAGGTGATCGGTGCCGGAATATTGCCAAGTGCCAGCTGTTAATACCCGTTCGTTGCCATGTGAGTGCGTATGTATGTGTTTTGTTTAGTAAAAGCCACTATCACTGTGAGTTCGCCTTTGTTTATGGCATGATAAGAGTCAAACAGAGCCTCTCCGTTTATTACATGATTTAATTTATCAGAGAGAGAGAGAGAGAGAGAGATGTTCAATCACTTAAATGTTTCGTTAATACTGTTTTTAAAATAGTGTCATTAAGTAAGGTAATGTATACAAAGTTAACCAACAAGTGTTTTTTTAAGAGGTTTTGTGATAATGCAAACACTGCAGCGATTAGCAATTTCAATGAGTATTGGTGGATTTTGCACTTCCTAGTTGAGACATAGTTGCCTTCGTAAATCAATATCAAATTGAATGATTCCCAATTGATGCACTCATTTGTTGTTTGTGGAGAGCCAGATTCTCGTTCTGATTCTCAAAAAACGCACACACACGCTCTTTTGAATACTAGATATAAGATAGCGACCGTTGATCTCTGATTGCTTTGGTTTCTTTTCTTTTAAAAAGCTACTTTGTGTTGTGTTTTCGCTTGATTTCTCATTATTTCGGCTTTTGAATATTTATTTGGCCCGCTCGCAAATTACTACGTTGTTTTTGTACACATATTAAAACATTTCAATGCAACTAAATCAGTTCCCGTCTCTTTGGTATTACTCGCACTCTCTCCTCATTTTTGTAATGTTGATTCACAACACTTCACACAAAACGCATTTTTCTGGTCTCTCAGTTCCCAATGGTTACCTATTCTTTACAGTAAGATGAACAAGTAACCCCCCGCCACGAAGTCTCTCTTATTTTACAGACCCTTTGTGGGGCTTCGAGCGAAGAATTAGTGCACCTTTAACCAATTGGGATCACACAACTACCTGTTGCAGCGGGACGGCGACAACCTTTGAGGTTGGACGGTTGGGGAAGACTGAAGACGCGTCGCTTGTTGCCAACAAATCGGATGGAGTCGTCGGGAGAGAGCATAACGGAGCTAAAATAAGAGCGGGATCCCAAAGAATTTAAAGCCGGAAAGTATGTTGTAAATGTATCGATTGCATTTTCCGGATTCAAGTGAAAGTAAAGTGTTGGTTAGGTTATATTTTTTATAACCGTTGCTCGCTGAGGTGACCTCCGCTATGGTACAATTATACAATGTATACAATGTATAATTGTACCATGACCTCCGCAAGGTTACAAATAATTTAAGGCTAGAAATAATTTATACTGACAATTGCTGCTACTGCAGAATAATACAAATTATTAATTTATTTAGTGAGACCCAAAAATTCCTTAAAAATATACAACAAAATAAAATAAGAGTAGCTAATATTGATTTGGATTGCGAATTAGTTGTAGGTGTTTCTCTACAGATTTCCACGGGCTTGCTGCAAACGCATTAGCCTTCGCTGCCTTAACCACGGGAACAAGAAGCCTCCTCGCTGGGCAGGAAGTGGAACTCGGGTTGCAATTTCCATCGGAGCAGCAAGGGTCACAGCTTCCGGTATGATTTCATTGCGTCGAGCATCACGGAATAAATCGCTTGGCCTGCGAGGCGCACGCTCCTCATCCTCGCGATCCTTCTTCCGCGGCAAATCTTTTTCCCTGATATTCAGGCTGAACACTTCACCAGTCCGAGGATCAGATGACAGGTGACTCACAGTATCCTGAAGTACACGGGGAATCCGTTCCACCACCTGCAAGGCATCACGAAGCGGTCGAATATCCATCTCTTGCTCTTGCTCCCTGCGCCATTTCGACTTGGAGGCTTTACTCTTAGAAGCCTTGAGTGAAAAAGGACTCTTTTTGGTTTTCCTGGAGTATGAGTCCTTCTTCAGTGGAGCAGGACGAATCAGACGCGGAACAGTTGGCTCTAGGAACCATGGATCCCGAGCAGCTGGCTCATCCAAATCAATGTGGCGCTTGAATCCCGATGGCTTTGACTCCCGCTGCTGCTTTTGTGATCGAGTGCCCAATGGCGAGGGACGCACCAAAGAGCCGGCAAAGTCGTTGAACCACTCCAAATGATCTACAGACCTTTTGTTCCTGGTCAGCTCCTGTTCGGAAGGCTTGGAAACAGCTTCCAGGGCATTGGCATTTGGCTGCCAGGCAGAGTTTTTGGAAGGCTTGTAGATGGTAATGTTGGAGCGACGACTCCGCGGCGACTGACCTGAAGATGAGGCACTCCTAGTCACCAAATCCCGCTTCTGTTCAAACTGCTCGGCGTTGCGCACAAAGCGATTGCTACTCGGTCCCTGGATGACAATCTCGAAGGGAAGACTCAGTGTCTTAGCATTCATTTGCATGGTGCGGATGCACTCAGTGTCGGAGTTGTCATCATTGCACTCGCAAAGGCACTCCTCCCCGCAGTAGAAGCCCAAACATCCGCAGTGCTCGCAGAGGGCTTTGCAATTCATTTCCAGCTTGGACTCCGTAAGGGGATTCACCCTGCGCGTAGACTTCGTGGAAGTGGCCACTGTCGATGGTAATTTGGTTGTCGTGGATGGCACGGCATTAACCAGATGGAGAACAACCAGTACCAGTATCACCGTACAGCCGTAGAGGCTGCTCTTCCGTATTTCTCCCTTCATCATTGCGGGTGCTCCAAGTCGAAACTGTCTGGGTATTTGCGGTGCACTACCGATTTTATAACGCTGACCAGGTGAAATCGTAGATGTTCGTGACTGACAGTTGATTCTGTATTTCGGTTTGCCGGAATTTTTGCTGACATCGTGTGATCTTGAGACATTTCGCAACTAGGTTCTCCAATTGAGTTCTATGCGCATGTTTTTTTGGCACACTTCGGCGTGCCAAGGCCAAATACCCGGACTTGAACTTGGCCCAGAAGACAGAAAGTTCTGTTTATAGCGTTTATTATAAAAGAAACCAACTAACAAAAACCCATAAATTCCATCAGCGGCGCTTGCCCTTTCCCTTCTTGCCGCCACCGCCGCCGGATCCGGATGCAGTGGGTTGCGGCTGCGACTGCTGGTGATACGGGTCGCCGGATTTGTTCTGGCGTGTCTTTAATTGAGGGATCTTGGCGGCGATGTGCAGCATGATGGATTCCCGTGTCGGAAAGTCGTTGTTAAAGAGCGTGCCATCGGCATTACGGAGCTGGACCCGCACACGGCCGCGGAACTGGAGTTCGCTGCTCTTCTCACGGCAGTACTTCTTGTTTTCCATGAGGAATTGTAGGTTGCTGACCGACAGAACATCGCGAATCTCCACGTAGGTCGGGTTGTCCACGCAGTTCTCCTTGGGCAGCCGGCGGCCCTCCTGGCGGGTCCTTTTGCTGTTGATGTAGGCGGGGTAAATGCAGATCCACCTTTGATAACAATAATAATAAAAACATGTGAGGTCGGACTTTGTTTTGTAGGATTTTGTCAGATTTCTACCTTTCCATATCGTTGTGCTTCATGTTTGGATTCCAGTTGGTTCGCATAGGTACTGCAGCAGCCATTTTTGCAGGGATTCCGTTTTTGTTTGTTTGTGAATATACGTAATTTTTGTTAAAATAAGCTAGAAAGCTGTTTTCCACGCAGGCAACCTGGCCTGAATTAGGGATGGCAAAAAGACTGTAATCGATGTCATCAGAGAATAGCCAGTATTGGATTTGGCTATCTTTCACGCAAAAACAAACGTTCTTAACAATCAAATAAATTAACCATAAAGTGAAAACTTAATAGATTCTTCAAAATGGGTTTAAAAAATATATGATTAGAAGTTTCATCATGTTCCCGCCAACTCCACCTAGCTAGATTTTTCATCTCTGGTGAAATCGATTTTAACTTTAATGTTGATATCGACTTGATTGCACCTCTAATATGCAGGCCGCGGATGAACTTCAATAACAGTCTGTTTTTGGTCTTTCCGAGGTGTATTTGCCCTGATCAGTGCGGACTTTACGAAATATCGTGTTCGACTGTCGACCAGCGGCCCACAAACAATTCTAGTCACGCGTGTCGCGGAGCCAAGCGGTAAACAAAAAGCACGCCCCACACCGCGGCTCGTCCACCCCCGCAATCAAAACAACAAAAGCACACGCAAGGCCACGGCGGAGAAACAACAACAACAACTCCACCAAAAACTAAAGCAACAACAATGGAAGAACTGAACAGCATATTGCAGAAGACCAAAGATAAATCAACTCAGAAGGAGCAGGATGAGGTACTTATCCCACGGCTTAATCCTTCCGGACCCCGTAAACTTTGACATTTGAAAGTGGCACCCCCAAAAAACACAAAACTAACTCGGCCTTCTTTCCCTCCGTCCCTCTTCAATCCACTCTTCTTCTTTTTGGGGTTTATTTACATGTGGCCCACGCACAAAAATCCACTCCCACATGGCGCTCGTTGATGGTTAACGTTATCCAGATTCTGCTGCAGCCCTTCACATACATACAACAGATTCCTGGCAAACAATTTCGCTCCGAATTGGCCTTGGCCTTCAATCACTGGTTGCTCATACCGGCCGAAAAGTTGGCGCAGATCGGGGACATTGTGCAGATGCTGCACAATTCCAGTTTGCTGTGAGTATATCATTTATACACAGTATACAGCTGTGGTCAAATTAATAGCCGTAGGATGCATGCCAATATATCAGCGTGATATCGGTTTGTCGTTTATTGGGTGCTTAAGCGCATACTCTGCGATTTTTATTGGCGGAGTTGTTCAATACTTGTTCATTTGGGGGTCACAAAAATTGTTTCCAATAAAATTTCAAATGAAAATTAAACCTCAACGTCACATAAACTTATCAACCTTGGAAAAGCAAAGAGTAGGCTCTAAAATATTTAATTTTATAGGCCTTAGAAAGCTTGCTTCTAAATTATCTAAAAATTTAAGGATTCTTTGACACTGGTTTCCCAGCATATAAACATTTTTATTTTAGTTTAAATTTTGTATTACAATGCCTGCTGCTCATATACTTAATTTAAGCCATTTTTAGTTTACATATTTAAAGTAAATTATAACTTTATTTATATTTGTTTCAACCGTTTATAAGAACTAATCTAAAAATAAATCAAAAACCATTATTTTTAAAGATTTATACATATGCATGTGTCGTAAAGAAACCGTAATAGTTCCATGAGCTAATTTTACGGCCGTATTCGTATTTTATGTAAATACCTGTCGATATTGTACAACTAATCATGTGTGGCGTGTTTTAATTTTAATTTTGGACCTTTGCCTTTCTGCGATTTTCAGCTCTGCATTGTTTGCCGTTGTTTACCTTTTGTGTGTGCCCCAGAAACCCCTCTTGTTTCCTCTTGCCCAGCATGTTTAATCTCTCTTCACACTTGCACAGCTTGTATTTGTATACATTTAGTTTATTTGCTTTTGTTTAGATGGATTCCAGTTGAATGCCCAATCGAGTGTGAACTCTTTTGTAGAAGTGATGATGGGATTTGGAGAGACTCCCCTCACCCTAAACTTACATTGCGTTTGTAAGTAATACGTAATATCCCGAAACGCTCACCATATGGTTGGGTTGCCCGAAAAGTTCTTATCACCATCAGCAGTTCATTTCCATAACTCGCACATACAACTCATAAATTCTTTGCATTATCATTCAGGCGGGGTGACTCACTCCTCGGCCAAACATCTGATTTGGCCGTATTGGGTAATGTTCTCGGGCATTTAATGGTTATTTGGGCACACGTTCTGTTGGCCTCAAATCACTTCCAAAATTCATCGTGAGCCCGCAGCTTTTTCTGTTTACAATTGAATTTCTTTGCATTCCATTGCCGGATCCGAAATTGCATAAATTATTTAGATTTTTCCCCGGAACGCCCAGGGGATAAAATGTGAGGAAAGGAGATGAGTGAGTGAGCTGCGTTGCCAACGAAACGCCACAATTAAACTTTGAACCCAGCCAATTGAAGTGTCTGCCGCTTTTCAATTAAAGTCAGTAAACTGAGTCGAAGTGGCCCGGGGATTTTCGCCTATCTTTGAGGAGCAGAGCTAAGAAAGTGTTCATGTCGCTTTCGGGCTAATTCCGTCTTGCCTCCGGCCACCTGTCGCCTCCCATTCAAAGGCAAACACTTAGAAATGGCCTTAATTCTGCTTAAAATCCCCGACATTGTTCCTTGGCAGCGCAGCATTCTCATTTCTCCCAAGTGCTGGCCTCTATGTTCTTGGTGTTTTTCCCTATTTTTTTCATCTTTTTCTGTTTTTTTTGTAATGCATTTTCATATTGGCAAAAACTTAGTTTTACAACGATGCCAGCCAGCCAGCAGTTACAGCCGGTCGACAGTGGTGGCCAAGTACCCCGGACCCTCGTTCGTCCGTCATTCATGCACTTATGCCCATTGTCAGTTAGTCAGGCCATCGCCAGTCGACAGGCATTGTCACAACTCTTGCCACGCAGCAGCACGCCCACTATTTTTCCCATTTTCCTCATTTTCCCCCATCAACATCCAGCCTCCTTTGAACACCCTGCTTCTCCTTCTCTCTTCCATTGTGCGTTGTCGCTTCAACGCCCACGCCTTCATGTCATACCATAGCATAGCAGAGGACCCATCCAATCCCGGCCCAAACCATCCATATTCCCTACCAATGACTTTGCCAGCTTTGGCGGAGCGCAAACATTTTTTAATTACGCAAATGTTGGGCTGCCCAGCTCGTTTTGCCCGCCGGGCACCGTAGTTATTGAAGCGATGGCGGCCTTTAAGCGAGGCTTAAATTTACACATCTATTATGGGGCCACCGTATGTTCATAAATATGTATGTTTAGCCTGCCAGGCGGCGGGAGGGGAGACACACAACCCGCACGGAGAACCGTTGGTGGACACATCACCAGTTTTCCTCACTTCGTTCACGCTCGAATTGTGAAATTCTATTTAAAATTCCATATTTCCTTATTCGATACGTGGTCAGGTTGTGTAACTTGCAATTGGATTTTCACAAAACATCGGCTGATTAGTAAATTATCATATTTCTTAATGCGAAACATTGCTGACCAAGTGAACTCACTTGAAATAATACAAGCACTTCAATTTACTTTAATTCCTAGAACGAATTGTTCTTTATCATCCTTTTTATAATGTTTTCCGATAAGAATATGTAAATATAGTCTAAATGGTTTTGTTTGAAGCGCTTAGAATGGTTGTAAGTAATTATAAAACAGATGGTTTTAAATAAATTTATTTTTTCCAAAAAAATAAAATTTTAATTATTTTTGTATAAAAGTTATAAAGGTTTCTGTTCTGAAATATTACAGCTATATTTTATTTTAACGAATCTTAAAAAGCATGCTTTTATTTCATAATTAAATTTATAATGTCTTAATGTTATTGTAGTATTTATGTGTTTTTAAATTGTGTTAACAAAATCTAAAACCTCATATGTGTTTAACTTAGAAATATCTCCTTTTAAAAGTAGAGTAGAGGTACTCAATTAACTCTCTGCTATTACTTATGTATGTGTTCTTGATACTAACTTGCAGCATTGATGATATTGAAGACAATTCGATCCTTCGCAGAGGTGTGCCTGTGGCGCATTCCATCTACGGCGTGGCTAGCACCATAAACGCGGCCAACTATGCATTGTTCCTGGCTCTGGAGAAGGTGCAGCAGCTGGGACATCCGGAGGTACAAATAAAAGCAAAAGATTAAACCTTCTGGATAGTGACAAGTCATCTGGATTTCTTGCAGGCCACCAAGGTGTACACGGAACAATTGCTGGAACTTCACCGCGGACAGGGCATGGAGATTTACTGGCGCGACAGCTTCACTTGCCCCTCGGAGTCCGATTACAAGCTGATGACTGTGCGCAAGACAGGCGGCCTTTTCATGCTGGCCATCCGCCTGATGCAGTTGTTCAGCTCCAACAAGGAGGACTACTCCAAGTTGACGGCTATTTTGGGCCTGTACTTCCAGATACGCGACGATTACTGCAATCTGAGCCTAAAAGAGGTGAGTGGAGTGCGAAAGTACGTATATATCAGATAATTATTAATGACATTTCGCTCTAGTACACGGAGAACAAGAGCTTTGCCGAGGATTTGACGGAGGGCAAGTTCGGGTTCCCGGTAATCCATGCGGTTCGCACCCAGAAGCAGGATAAACAGGTTTTACGTAAGTCCAACGTCTTGACCTCACCCAAGTGGCCCGCCACTCATCAAGTTGGGGCTTACGCTTATATCCACAGACATATTACGCCAGCGCACGCACGACATTGAGGTCAAGAAGTACTGCATCACCTTGCTAGAAAAGCTGGGCAGCTTTCAGTACACACGCAAGGTCCTGGAGACTCTAGACGCGGAGGCGCGGGCGGAGGTTAGTAAAAGAGCAGTGATGGGGAAAGTGGAAGTTACTTGGAACGCGTTTTTTTTATTTAGGTAACCCTTTGTTATGTCTACAAATGTGAGGCTTTAAAGAAAAATGATTTAACTTCAAGTCGGGCATAAATCTTATTTATTTATTTCAGTATTAGTTTTTATACATAAATTGCATTTACTATATAAAATAACTAATTTAGGGATAGAAGTAACTAGCTACTGTGGCCATCGACTCGAGACATAAATCTTAAAAAAATGGAAATGCTTTAAAAATTAATTGGAATCTTTAATATATGTGGCTTTTACTTTTTTTTAATAATAAAGATCGTTGTTAATGTACTAAATATTGAATTGCAATAACGTTAAACGAAAAAATCTCATATTTTAAAACGGACCACAATGTTACTATATTTAAATATCCATCTAGTTCCTACTTTCCATCACTGACCGCAAACTAAATTATGCTTCTCCAACTAATTTTTTTCTGCCCACACAGGTGACCAGACTGGGTAGTAATCCGTACATGGACCGCCTCCTCAACAAGCTGCTGTCGTGGAAGACGAGCGACAGCGCCAGCATCACGCAGTCGAACCAGATCAATCACAACAACGTCTCGCGCAGCAGCCCCAACCAGAACACGCTCAATTGCAATTAGCAGCCAAAGAGGCAAAAGAGGGAGCAGTCGTGAATTGCGAACGGCAGAGCCTCTTCTTTTGCCGCCAATCCGAGACAGCAGCAGGCCACCACCAGCCACCACTCGAGGCCCGCCTGCCTCAGTGCGTCCCTGTTGCGTTTCCTGCAAAAGCTGAAGATATTCTGAGATTTATGTTCCCCCTTTTGCCAACCGAAACAAAACCCACAGAGAACCCATTATTTTTCAGCCAAAAACTAGAGCGATGAGAACGGAAATGAATGGATTGCATTGAAAATGAAGCGAATGGGAATGGGAATGGATAACAAAACCAACAGCAGCCTTACAGAAAATTGTTAAGCCAAAAGTAAATTGATATAAGCCAAGCTTATCAGTGAGCTAGCAAAGAGCCATAGCACAGCTTTCCAAGAATTTGTTTATGTTTACTTTTAATTTAGTTTTGCGGTAATGTTACGTAGATAGTTATGGGTAGTTTCCTTCCTTTTTAGCCCAGCGCATGGGGTCAAAAAAAATCTCGCAGAGCATTAACTTAATTATAGAATATATGCAATTTTTTAGCTCTTGTATTTCTAAGTGTGTTTCGTATTCGTAACTCGATTCTGCAAGCAATTTTTGGATTTCTAAGTGTATTTTTCAAATCTAACTCACTCGGAACTCAATGTGCACTTCCTTTATCGACGTTGTTCCATTTTAATTGTTATACAAAAGGCAATTCGTATACATACGTACTATTAACGACAAATTGTTAACGTTTTATGCAACAACTACAAAATCAACACAAAAAGAAAAACAACAACTATATATTGAAATAATGATAATGATGCACTGCACAGCAGATTTTTGCACATTGCACCACCTAAAAAATATATACATATATTATATATAAATATATATTTTTATTGTAGTTATACACTTGAAAAAAAAAACAACAAAATAACGGCAAGGGAAACCACAAAAAAAGAACAGGAGGAGTAACCAGATTGCTGAAGGGAAAATGAAAACAAATTGTAAACTATGCAAACATTTTACGGTAGTAGGAACGACAACTAATAGCCGAGAATTTACAGTGCACGCCCAGATGCAGCTAACAAACGCAAGCGCACCTAACATTTTGCCCATATACCACTAATGAAAGCATTGAAATATATGTATATGTATTTAAATAAATATTTATGCCAAGTTGTCAACTTAAAGTTAAGTGTTGGGGTTCATTTATTACGGGATATTTACAGGTCATATCTGTTGAAATGGATTTTCATTTTGAATGTTACCTAAATACACATAAAGTTTATTATTCTTATGAGAAGTAATTAGCATTTTAACGTTAAAAACATTAAACAAATTCGGTGATGAATCTTACATAAAATTTGTGTGCGAATAAGGATTGGTATAATAAAGATATAACGTTAAGAATGCTAAAAATAATCTTTAAAAAATAGTTGTGTATACTTTTTTTTAAATAAAGTATGATTTTAAACCTTTTAAAATTCCATTTAAATAGAAAACTACATAGGGTACAATTATGTTTTCGTATCCTTGGTATGTACATTTGTAGTTCCTAGTTGTTTTTTGATCTACATATTATTTTTTTCGGGAGACTAGGAATCCTGCTCAATCATATCCATCAGTTGTAAAAACTCCTGTGAAGCGCCGTCAACTTCGTTTTCCTGGTCCACGAATTCATCATAGTCATCATCCTCCTAAGTCAAATAAAAAATCTTTAAATAAAAGAACCAATGCAACACTAGTTATTTTAACCTACCTCGAAACCAAAGCAGTTGCTGGCACTAATCTTGGATGCTGCGCTCGGCTCGTGCTTGACCACCACCTCCTCGTCGCCATTAACCAGTTCCACGACCATTACTTCGCCGTCTTCCCCTTGAAGTTCCACGGTGAAGTCTGCGTTGTCCGGCTCTTCTTTGATATGGAACGTTTTGGTGCTGCCTTGAGCTCGAAGTCGCCGATTGATGATCGTGGGCTGGTTTCCGGAACCAGCACGCCTGGCCTGCTTGTTGATAATTACGGGTGCAGGCTTACTTTGCTGACGGGTCGGTATGAATTCCTCGTCTCCATTATCTTCATCTTCAGAGTTCTCCGGCTCGATCTCGGCCAAGTCATAACTCTCCGGATTGTCCTCCTCTCCGTCTTCTTCCTCAACAAGATCCGCACATTCCTCCTTGGCCACCATGATGACAGTGCCATCCTTTTGGAGACGCAGACTTCGGCCCATTTTGAGGCGGCGCTGCTTCTCGCGGGCATTCACCGAATCGTCGTGAATCTCCATGTGCCGCATAAGATTACCCTTGTGGGTAAACTCCCGCGAGCAGCTGGGACACTTGTGCATCTTGGCGCGCGGCTCCGGCGGCTGATACTCCTCGTTGTGGATAAGATTCATGTGGCGGCGCAGCAGCTGGCGTTGGCGGAAGGTCTGCGGACACTGCTCGCACTGGAACGGCTTCTCGTCCAGGTGGATCAGCATGTGCGACTCCAGGTGCCGCTGGGTAACCGAGGCGTAGCTGCAAAGCGTACAGCGGTAGCACTTCTCGCCCTCGTGCGACTTCACGTGCAGCTTGTACTGGTAGCGATCGGGCAGCTGTTGTCCACAGCGCCGGCACTGAAGCGGTTGGTCCGAGGTGTGCATGTGCTTAATGTGGATGCGCAGGTCCGCCTTTCGGCCGCACGTCGTCGGGCATAAAGTGCACTGAAAGACGGGCTTGTCTACCACGCTGTGGATTAACTTGTGGGCCTTCAGTGAGTTGGACTGCGTGAATCGCGACTTGCAGATATCGCACTGATACTTCTTCTCGCCCGTGTGAATGACCAAGTGCCGCTTCAGCTTGAACATGTCCTGCGAGGCGTAGGTGCAATGCGGGCACTGATACGGCCGCTCGCCCGTGTGGCAGGTCATGTGGCGACGCAGCTTGGTCAGCTCTACGCTGGCGTAGCTGCACTCCGTGCACTTGTGCGGCTTCTCCTTGGTGTGCTTGTAGCGTGTGTGCCGGATCAGCTCGCCGCTGGTGGTGAAGGCGCTGTCGCAGAACTTGCACTTGTGCGGCTTTTTACCCATGTGCGTGTTGATGTGATTCTGCAGACCGACGTTCGATCGGAAGGATCTCTCGCAGATGGAGCACTTGAAGGCGGGCACGACATCATGATTCCGGCAGTGGCGCGCGATCAGAAACTTTTTGTTGGCCGTATACGGACAGTGAGGGCACAAGTACTTTTGTCCCGAAACACTTGCGTTCTGACTGGTAGAAGCCGGCTTCAGTTTAACCTCTTTGCTGCTTGGCACAAAGTCGAGGTCCTTCTTGTCATCTGGTTCCTCCACGGCGTCCTCAATCGCATTGTCTTCAAACTCATACACCTCACTATCGTTTTGTTTCAGGGCAGTGGTAGCTGCTGCTTCTACGGCAGCACTGTCCACTGTATAGTCCGCCATATCGTTGACCACGGCATTGATGTCGGGATCATCCACTAGCTCCTCGATTTCCCGCTCCAGATCAACGGGCTCGGGCTTCGGCACAATCGGGTTTTTTCTTGGCCTGCCTCTGGGTGCCGGTACCTTCGCAGCTGGTGGCGGTGGAGGTGGCAAATCTATCTGCTTGGACTTGGCAGCAGCTGCTCGCGCCGGACGAACGCTAATAGCCTTGGATTCTGCAGTAGGCTTTGATGTGTCGGCTTTTGATGGCGCTTTTGGTGGCGATTTTGCTGGGCGCAAATTGATGGCTAAAGATAAAGAATCAAGTAAGTAGGAAATCTTATAAATCAAGCAATGGATACCCACACTTATTGGTTGTTTTACTGACGACGGATCGAGTGGCTTTTACGGGCTTTGCTGCTGCCTGCTTCAGCTTCTTTTGCAGCTCCTTCTGTTTTTTGGGAGTGGCTTTAACGTAGCAATTGCCCTCGTCGTCGATAAAGTACTTGTCATCGTCGTCGTCCTCTTCTTCCTCCTCTGCATCCTCGTCTGCCTGCTGTTCCTCCGGAGTCGACTTGGCTGCCTCATCAACCACTTCGTCCTCCTCATCTATGTCGCCGTCCTCGGCCCGAATGGCCTTCAGAATGGTGTCCACAACCTTCTCATCGCTGCTACCGTCGATCTCCTTGTGAAAGTTGTTGAGGAAGGACTGCAGATCCTCGCTGTCTTCTTTCTTTTTGGTTCGCCTTGGCATTCCTGAACAAAAACAAGGATTTAGAGTTGGTGGCGACGCACAGCGGACATGGGCCCCTGAAGAGGGCGCCTATCGATTTCTCGCAGCTACCAATCAAGGTCGGTCTTTGTTAATTACTTACCGGCTTGTAATTAGCCACAAGTAGAAGAATAAAAAACTCCGTTAGTAGTTTATTTTGTTAAATTTTCGTTATTGTTCCGTACTAACAACACAGCTGCCCATTTCTAATAAAAGATGGCGACATTTAGCATCAAGCCAGTGCACAGAGCACCCGTCACAACTATCGATAAATCAATCAGACCGTTTTGTTGTATCTATGTTTACAATTACTCCGTTTGTGCGCACGACACATCATCGAACAAAGTATACTTTTTTGGGAAGGAAACTAAAAATTTTATTATTAATAAAATCACATGTTAAGTTTTTGTTTTTTATTTGAGTTATTAAAAAACATCAATGATTGGCGCGAATTAGTACACTATCGATAGGCGAATACGAAACTCCTCACAAGAACACCCTTACCGATATACAATAAGATATCGGGATTCAAAAGTTATTTTAAAACAATTTTACTGGCTTTTCAAAATAGCTTGAACCATCCATTATCTACCCTTTTGTACCACAATATGTTATTTAGGTAAGGTAAGGTTAAAAAAGCAACCTCAAATAGAAAATGTATAATAATAATTTTTTATACAAACGAAAAGTTGTCCATTTGAAAGGTCAATTTTGTGTAAGCAAACAATCTCTTTGTGCTAAAGGCAAAAAACACCAATGTTTTCATAATCTCGATTCTGATTCGGACTAACTAACGAATAAGCATTTTAAAATAACATATTTCATAAACAAGTGTAATAATGTACATATTTTTGGTGCTGGCATTGTAATGTCTATCAGTCCTTAAAAGTTAAATCTTGTTTTTCCTTAAACAACTTGGACATTTTTGGTTTGACAAATCCTTGTTACTTAACAGCATGCACAACTGCCACCGTAAAGTATCAATCATGGATTTGAGTAATTTCCAAGCATCCCCCGCTGCTGAAACTAATCAATTTAGTGGCCCGAAATGCTCGGCTCAAATGATCTGTTAGCGGTGGAGATGAAAGGGCGCGGACAATAGTCGAAAGTGTCCTCGTACATCAAGCGACGAAGACACGCTTCACTATGGGCCTTATTGCTTTAAAATAAGCCACACCCACGGTGCCCGAAAATCCATCTTGCACGCACATTACGAGCCCATCGATCGACCGTTAGGCAAGTGACTACATTGGACCTTTTCCACCAGGAGGATTGAGTTTTGTTTTTTTTTTTTCAGAGTTTGAGCAGCGAGGAGCAAGTGGTGAGCAACGAGGAATGAGGAACGAGCGTGCGGGCGGCCGGCGCGGCTTTGATCTTAAGGATCAGAGCGGAGTGGTGCGGTGCGGTGCGGTGCGGGGCACGCTTGTCAATTGTGGTTGGCTTCAAAAGCGGCTTACTGAACCCCATGTCCCGATACCAATACCGTTTCCAATCCCAATACCAATCGCAGTCGCAGTCGCAGTCGCTGTCCCAGTTCCCCGGGCGAATGAAGTGTGTAATTTGAAATTAGCTCAGGCTCAGCGGCACCTTTTGAGCCTGGCTGGCTGACTTGCTGCACCTGCTGATGGCAGTGCCGATGCCGATGCTGTTTCTCTGACGGCAAACTGATGGCGATGGTGGTGATGGTGATGGTGACGGTGTCAGCGGTGCGGTGCGGCTGTCCTGCGGCGGCTACTCAGTTACGCAGTCGCACCGCTGCGTCAAGGCCAGCCACCGACTTCCCCCGCAACTCACCGAACTCAGTTCAATACACAGAGAAAATGAATACAATTTTTCAAACTCTTTGTTTTTAAAAAAATATACAATTTTTTTTAAATATGTACATATTGGCATGACTGCTTTTATTAGTTGATATCAGGGCTTGTTGTTAATCAGACTTCATATATTTTTTAACGAAATTAGACAAGGATATACAGTTCTTAGCTCTATTAAAATAATCAAATATCCTTACAAGGTGAAGTATTTTAGTGAGAAGATACAGCAGAGTTAATAATTTTTATGGAATTTTACTAAATAGAAATATTAATGGCAGATAAAAAACTCTTTAATATGAAACAATTAAAAGCACATCTTTATTATTATTGTAAACATTTAGAAATGATTGGAAGACTTGTAATGTGTAATGAAATAAGTCTTATTTTCCCTTGAACATAAAGAAAATGCTTTGTTTTAAACATATAACCTATAACACCTATAGTTAATGGAGACGTATCAATTCTTTTTTCCTGTGTTAAGTTTCATTTTCGATTTCGGATCCATTCAGTAAATGAACGCCGAGGAGGAGAAGATATACGCAAATTTATGGCCGCACATATCTGTATGTACATTTATAATGTGACTAATTTGCGATCTCTTGATTTTCCAAATCCACGACTCATCCAATCTCGGCTTCAATCTTCTATGCCCAATCCAATCCGATGCCCAGTCCGCCTGCAGTGAGTGAGTGAGTGGGGGGCGCTAATCAGGTTTCTGGCCCCAAATTGATTTCATTTTCATATTTCAATTTCGAAAGACGGTAGCCGGAGCTCTGTCGAAAATGCAAAATCAGTAAGACCAGTAGTCGCGACATGATATAAATTAACTGTTTTGACTTTGTGAAATGAAATGCGGTCTCTTTGAAATTCCAATTCGAATTCAGGCAAAAATAACCTAAAGAGCCAAATCGATTTCTTACACAAAAAACTACGAGCACCGCCGAAAATCGGGGAACGAAAAAAAAAAAAAAAAAAAAAAAACAAAAACAACAACAAACACAAAACACAAAATACCATTCAAAGTGGCTCCGCTCCGCTTCGGAGTTGTTTATCTCGTTAGAGTTGCCAGCGCGCCGATTTCTTTTCGGCTTAAATGGTTTATGTGCGTTTGCAACCAGTTTTATGGACATCGCCTCCGCAGGCTGACGGAGCGGCCTGATTATATATTGATGCCGCCGCTGGATCTGTTGGATCTCGGATTGCTGGATGCTGGGATGCCAAAGCCGATGCCGATGCCGATCCGCCGCCAGACTTAAAGCCAGCTTTTCGTATTCGAGAGTTTAGGTGGGCCGTGGCCGGCGCCTTTGAAGCATCTGGTTTACCACGTGCCGTGCCACCACCACTCCATTCCACCTCCAGCCTCTTTCCCCCATCAGCATCCTCCTCATCCTCCTACTCCCAATCCTCCATCCCATCCAGCATTTGCGGGTGGAGTTGTTGGCCAAAAGAGCCAGCCAGCCAGCGTCTCAAGTTTTGATCCAATCAAAACTGCGACACACCGACCCCCATTTGAATTAATAAACAAAAAGATGTTCATAAATAAATATATATTTTATAAATGTTTATTTATATGGCTTAACAAAAAGATTCCGCAGCCAGTTTTCAAGTCGAGTAGCGATTTTAACGATTTTAATGATGTGCTCAACGTCTTATGATTTAATTATGCCGTTTGTTGTTGCCTTTATCGTTTGTTATCTTCGCCTTTTTTTGTTGTCTCCGCCTTTTATTGGTCTCAGCTAATAATATATGCCCCATATTGAAGCCGGCTCGGCTATTTATTGAGCCTTAATTATGTGCGATTTAAATTCTTAATGAATGCCGCTTTTGGCCAGCTCCGGCGGCGATCCGGCGATCAGCTCCTGTTTGGCGTAGGCGCACATGCGCCGATGATTTAAATGATAACGAATTGAGATATCTGCATAATGCCGATAATGTGCGGGTGGCAGCCGCTCAGCTGCGATGAGGAGGCGCCAGCATGACGACCCACTGGACCCACTGGACCCACTGGACCATCTTGGCTATTCGCGAAATTCCACAAATTTGGCAGAGAGCTGTGATAAAATTTGGAGTTAGACAGATCACGGAACTGCCGGCGAAGGGAGAGTGAAAATATCCCAAAGGTAAAACCGAAATTGGTTTTGGAAGATATTTATAAACGAAGTCAACTTTAAATAACCCAGATTATTATATACATATAGTCACGGTAGTAATTTCACATTCCTTTTATTAATGAATTTATCATATTTTTTTTGTTATCTTAAGTATCGTTTTAAAAGACTTTATAGAAAAGAAGGATTCCCACAAAATCTACTAATACTTTTGAGATAATCCTTTACAAACTAATTTTTGTTCAGCATTTAAATGTGAAAATAGAATATGTTTTCGGATACAGGAAATAGGTTCATAGCAAAGAGGGGCGTGGCAAATTGAAGAAATACATACGCACATATGTAGGTTGCGTTTAGTAGCTTAGAATCAAAGTCGGATCAGCGCAAATCTCTGTGATCTCTGGCGATTCCTCTCTGCCAGCGTCGCTGTCGCTACTTCTGCTCTGCCGCAGTCGGCGTCGGCGTCGCTGCCTCTGTCGCTGTCGGTTGAACACTTTGATGTCCTAATTGGTTTATTACTTTGTCGGCATCTCGAGTCTTCTTTGTGTTTCTTTTTTTCTCTCCACCTATCCAGATCGCTCTCCCTCTATTAATGTACAGAAAAAAATGTTTTATATTTTTTCCAAAATTAATTTCATTTTGGAAAAGGGATAATTATTATAAACTTTCAAAAGTCAATCAGCAAATTCATTCACAAATTATTTGTTTTCTAACGAGGTTTACAAAACTTTGCTTTACATAAATTTTAACATAATTTTCTTATTTAAAATTGAAAAAAATATCAAATCCTAGTTCAAGATGTTAGTTAACCAATCCGCTGAAAAATGTATTGCCTACATGTGGGCGAAATTATTTTAAAAAAAACACTAAACAAATTCCTAATCAAAACGTTTTTTTAATAATATACTTAATTATCCAATCCAAAAAAATCGGTTTCTAAACCTACTGAATTTTTTTTCCGTGCACTTTGTTGTTGCTGTTAAATTCTGTTTTATGCCGTTGCCTGTTTTATTTATTTCTTTATTTCCCTGGCTTTTCATGCTGCAGCCAGGGACCCGCGATACTATACAACTCCAGCGGCGAGGCGACTTTGGCCCGAAATGGAGCTTAACGAGTGAGCACGCGCACAGAACGGGACGCTGGTCGCTGCTTCCCCGAGGCCCCGAACTGAAAAACGATCTGGGCAACTCCCCAACCTCCTTTCCCCCCTCCCCCTTGCCCCTTCCCCCTCGAGAATCCACCAGGTTCCATCGAAACATTGTTGCCGCGTGTGCGCTTAATCAACATGTTGCGATATCAGCGCAATTTGTCATCTTATAAACAACACAGGGCGGCTAAAAAATTCTGGGTTCCTGGGTTCCAGGGTTCTCCGTCGTGATCAGAAGCCAAAGTGGCGGTGGCTGCAAGGGCAGCCAAGAACATCACAATGGCCAACTACCAGGAAACCGTTTTCCAAATCTCCCATCGCCCATCTTCCATCTTCCAACTGCCTGATCACAGCTCTCAGCTCACAGCTCTTGGCCCTCAGCTCACAGTTGGCCGTGCGGTGGTCCTGTGTGAAGTTTGCCGTATTCAAAGCACAAGAAAACTCAATCAAGGGCCTCGTAAATCTTGGCACAATTTGATGAGTGCACAGTGGGAGACGATGGCATAAGCCATGGGCCGTGTCCCTTGCACAGTGGGATGATTGCTGGTGGATTTAAACGGATATTTGAGATTTAGTTCTTGAAATGATTATAGGGTATTCGACTCTTACCATCCTTACAACAGTAAATTACATTTTGAATTGGTATTTACATATTTAATCATTCCTTAACAGACTTTAAAAAAATTCTTCATAATTTTTTAATTAATGAGAAACATATTTCAAACGATTTACGTTACTTTTTTACTATATAAGTTGGTATATGAAAATACAAATACCCAATAAAGAGATTTAAAAAACTTTTAAAAATACTGCACTCAACTGAATAATAAAACATCTTTTTTGAAAATATAATTTGCATTAAAATCAAATTTATTGAGGTATAACTTAGAATTTAAATTACAAATTATTCTCGAAGCTGGTTAAAAGAAAGCAGTATTTTAATTCAGTAAATTAATTATATCCAATAACTTAATATTCAGCATTTCCTGCTTTTTTCCACTGTGCTGCAGTGTAAGTGGTCCTGAATTTCTCGGCTTATTGATTATGGCCGACGCATCGGCGCATCCATTCCCATTCCTATTTCCATTTCCGATTCGTCATCATCACCCCCGGCTGTGAGATTCTTGAGGATTCTTGAGGATTCAATCGGAGTTATGATGGCTCGTCGTGTGTGGCGGCTGTTTTGACATTTCGGGGTGCTCGAAGTTGGAATCTCTACGGTTTGCTGGCCAGTCGGTGGTTTCCATTTCCATCTAAATTCGAGCCATCAAAAGTGAACCGATGATCCGGCGAACCTGGATGAATCTGATGCCGATCCGGGCATTATTGATCGTCCGTGTCCCGCTGTTGTGATCCGGTCGCAGCAGGCGGCACAAGGAGGGCCCCGTGCAACGCAACAATGGCCTCGTTGTCCCATAATCTACAACATCGATGGCGGCGGCGGTGTGGACCTTTTGAAGGTCCTTTCGGCCAAAGTTGTGCCGTAAAGGCGAACGAACGAACGAACACACACGCCGCCAAACCCAACAACATATGCAAAACACAATGAAGTTCTTTGAAGCGCGTCGTCGTCGTCTCTTTCAGTTTCTTTCAGTTTCTTTCAGTTTCTTTCAGGTAAGCGACAATTATTTATCTTACAAATTTACCTGAAATTAAATACTTTCGTTTGACGGCGCTGCAGTGCAGTTCAGTTCAGTTCAGCTACACAAAAGGCGACAAATTCCCCCTTTTGCCATGTGTGTGTCGTGTTTTCATTTTTTGTCTTTAATCAGCGGCTGTTGCTTTGATCACCATCTCGGCATCGCCATTGCGATCAGCACCACCTGACGAGGTGCTACGTTTAAGTCCCTCCCTGCCTGCCCACCAATATATATATATATTTTTGTATATATATATGTGTACCTGCACCTTGGAAGGTGTGACAAGTCAGCGGATTTGCGTGTTGCTTCTTGCGAAATATTTAAAATGCAAGATTATCGCCCAAAAAGGCTCGCTCGCCGCACTTAATCCTGCCGCCTTGCAGGCTCTCTGGTTGCAACTGCCCTGCTACCCACTAAAGTACACTGGAAAAAAGTCATTGGAATTGAATTCGTATGTAAAAAATATGCCTGGTACTAGGTTAAATAAAAATCCCAAAGAAGGAGGCGATTTTACAACTTAAATATGAGAGGTAAAGTTATAATCATTAAATCTTGCTTTCTCAAAACAATTATATTACTTTCTTAAACAATATTATATAATATTACTTTCATAAACAAAGTAGTTAAAAAACCATTTTAATAAAGTCGTAAAAGTATTTAGCATAGACTTTATCTAATAGGAATAATATTCTTTTCTTTTCATTAAACAAATCCTTTTTGAAAGTTTGATTGAATTTATCAATACTGTTTATAAAGGACAATACAAATATTTTGGTAATAAGCAAGAATAGTTTGTGTTTTAATCATTTATTATGGAGTGTTCGATCTTCCCCGAAGAGAATTAATTTTTCTAGACCCAAAAATGGTACAAAACAATTTCGGAAAATTAACTTTTAATACTTGACATGCATTCGTTTTGAATAGAATAAGGTAAAATTTTTTTTCTTTATGTAGACCTTGCTAAAGAAGGCTGTAAGCTAGGATCACATATCCGAGAAAGATGAATAATAAATAAATATTTTTTGTTGGTAACCGAAAAGGTAATCTTTTGCTGTGCACGAACTTATGCCGTTTTTGATCTTGCCGTGCGCTCAACTAATTAGCAATGGAAGCCACAGGAAGAGACTAAGGCAAGCGGTGTATATAAGAACAAAACAATTTCGATTAAAGCGAAATCTACCGACAACTAATTCAATCCAATCATAATCGCGCAATCATAATTACAACAATCTTCCGAAAGAATAATCCAGACCCAATTCCCAGTTCCAGTTCGAGTGGCAGACCAAGCGACACAAAAACAAAGATCAACCAATGGACCGACCGATCTTAACCGATCTTAGCTGGAATTCTATTGCGGCCTTTGCCTTTGCCTTTGCCAGTGGCAACAGCGAACAGCGAACAGCAACAACGAACGGCAGCAACACTAACAACGTCAACAACAAGTTGCTGTGGTGCTGCCTCAAGTGCTTCGTGGCCCAGACAAACGTTAAGATTGTAATAACCATGTTAAAAGCAATTTACGTTTAAAGTGCTACCGTGATACGCCGCCGATGCGTTTCTTGATTAAGAACGAGGGGATGCCGAGGGAAAGGAGGAAGGGGAAGGGGAAGGGGCAGGATGCCCAGCAGCTGGACGCGCATTTTTTTCTCTTTTTTTTTTGTGGCAAGAAATATTTGTACCCGTTACTTGCTGACGAAGGGGGTGTATTGAATGGGTCAAGAATTCGTTTCCAAGATAAAAAAAATATCATATTCTTCTGCATATTAAGAAGTTTATACTTGTAATACATTTCACTTTAAAAAATTACAAATTACAAATAAATATTTCTTTGCAACCACCCAAAAGGAATTTCTTAAGTTTGGTCAGAACCTCAATACATTTTTCTTTTGCATATTAAAACTGTACTGATGAAATCGTAATTCTTTATCATAGAAATAAGTTCAAATTAAATTTGTTTTAAAATTTAAAGCCAAAAAATATATGATTGCTTTTTATAAAATAATTTATGTTACAGCAACAAGAAGCAATTTACTCGTAAATAACTATGTATATAATAACTTATATAAAAGTTCTGAATAGTGGGTATCTTATGGTCGGTTAGTAGAGCTCTCTGGTTTTTAATTTTTTGGCTCCTTTGGGAACTTTCCTTTCATATTCACAGTCCACTTAACACGCGCGTCGCACAATGCGCCTCAAAACACAAATGAGCAGAGAGTTCTGCGCATGCGTTGCTGCTGCTGCTGATGTTGCTCTTGCTGCTGCTGCTGCTCCGACTGATGTTGCTGCTGCTGCCCCAACGGTGGCGACGGTAACCTCAGAAAATCTGTGCTGGCGGCACGCTTTGATGTTGGGAATGGCGTGTGCCCCAATGCAGAGATTTTCGCTTTGTTGTTTCGCCGACTTTGTCTACGTCTTCGTCTTGCCGGCCAACAACAACAGCAACAACAGCAACAACATCATCGCCATGCAACAGCAATTTGCCGCCAAGTGGACCGCAGCAGCAGCAGCAGTAAGAGCAACAGTAACAAAAACAACAACAAAAACAACAACAACAAGAGAAGTTTGAGGAGCGTGGAACGTGGAGCGTGCGATGCGAGAGAGTGCCACCAGAAAGTTGTTGCCCCTTCGGCCAGTTAATGCGAGTGCTGGCCAAGTGTAAAAGCCATTCCAGCCATCTTCGGCGGTATTTGGGAGGCAACTAGAGCTGATCATTTGGCTGCTTATGTGGTGGATTTTAAAATCCTGTATATTAAATACTAATATCAGGCATTCCTTCAAATTAAATGAAAATTATTTAACAGGGATAAAACATCTATGAAATATTGTTGGGATTAAAGTCGGAAATTTAAATGGTTTAATATTTAATTACCCTTTGATATGTTAGAAAAAATTTTATTATTCAATTTTTAAAATATTGTCTTTAAATGTGAGAGCATTTTGTTTATCTTAAGTTAAATTTTTATCAGTGCTACAAATTTAGAAGGCACAGAGAATAACAAATGTTTATTGACTTCTATTTACTAAAGTAAACAACTTTAATTGACAACAGGATTTAAAACATATTTTATAGCAAGATTAGATGTTTTATAAAATTTTAATCATATCGTGAAATAAGAAATAACTATGGGGTTATTGTTATATGTTTTTATTTAATGTATATTTTGAAACACTTGAAGTTTCATATGGGATCTGTGAAATCCTTAGAAACTTCTCCTGTTTCCCTGTCCAACATCACTGACCTCCATCAATCGAGAGCAATGCAATTATGATCGCTGGCCGATGGAATTAGAGATGCCCGCTCCGCCGACTGATGAGTAATGCTGCTGCAGCCTGGATGCTTGGATGGGATAACCACTGGATGGGGGATGCTGGATGCTGGATCCTTGGTGCACCTGTTGCATTTCCCACAGAGCGACAGAGGCCACTTTGCCTTTCGCGAAACGGGAACAGTTGGGAACAGTCGGTCGGCGGATCCTTGGAATCTGGGAAAGGATCAAAGGACGTGACCGTGACTGGGCTGGAACCGATGATAATAAAGTTGTGCATTAAATGAAATTTTAATTGCTTATCGGCGAGCAGCGATCCGGGAGCCCATCTGTTGGGATTAGAGCCAAAAAGGCCGAGAATGGCCAAAAGACCGAATGGCCGACTCGATTGATGTCAAGCGATGTCGGCGCTTTGAAGATTATGCCCAAAGTTATGAGGCTGAAATCTCAGGGCTCCGGCTCTTCCTCTTCCTCTTGCTCTCTTCCTCTTGCTCTTGCTCTTCCTCTTGCTCCGTTTTTCCAGGTGCTCCAGGTGAGGTGATCAGCCTATGCGAAATTATATAGCTCACTGCTGGCAGAGCGACGGATCGGCGTTGGATCGCCAGCTTTAACTACGCAGTGGCATCATCATTATCACTGTCATCATTATCATCATTATAATCATCATCATGATGATCATCTTCTTTAGCTTCTTCTTCTTCTTCTTTGACTGGGGCATCAGCTGGCGCTGCTGCTTGCTGCTCGCTGCTTGCCGCTTGCTATTTGCTGCATGCGGCAAAAGATGAAACGCGGCGGCAACACTTTGATGCGGCCAAGATCAAAGCCGCCGATTGTTTACATAATAGTGGCCTTTGAAACGGAACAATAGAATGCCAGGATCAAAGGCACCGACCAGTTTACCCGGTTAGTGCGCTTAAGCGAAATGAATGTCCATGTCCGTCCGTCCGCCCGTGATCTGTTTTCCTGGCCCCACACCGCAAGAAAAACTAGATCACTTTCACATCAGTTGGAGCATGATAACAAATAAAATCTACCAAGTTTATTGCTTCTGGGAATTATATTTAACATCTTTGATTCTTAAAGGTTTAATAACAGAAACAATATATTTCTTTAATGACTAAATATAACCACATTTAAAAGGCATATAAGAATGAGCACTACCACTTAAGTATTTCAATACTCTCCAATTTATAACTATGTACATTTTAATTTTCTTTTTGAATACATAACTAAAATTTCTTATTAATTATTATTTATTGAAAATAAGAAAGTATATTTTTTTCTTTCGTGTGCAACAAGTAAAACTCGTTAGTGAAAATCTTCTTTTAATCTGCTAAAAGAAATATTAACACATTTAAAATCCAGAGATGTTTGAATGGTTTGTAATCATTATTTTTAATAAATAAACAAAATTGTAAAATATTTTGCGGTGCAGTAAAAGTAGCACTCATCACAGGCAGATCATCATCACGATGGCCATATGATCATCATGGCCGCTGCCCGCTGGATCGTCTTTGAATTTGTGCTGCTGTAATTGCTGAACCGCCGAAGGAGTTGCAACTGCAACTGCTGCTGCTGCTGTTGTTGCTGCTGATTGCGCGTCAAATGTTTATGGCATTCATCGCGTGCTGGCGGCGTTTTAATTGCCCGAACGGCACAAGCGCCTAGTGGCTAGTGGCTCTTGGCTCTTAGCTGTTGGCTGCTGGTTTGTTGGCTAGTGGCTAGTGGCCACGCTGCGTATGAGCAATGCGAGCATCAATAATCTCCTGAGATGCTGCCGCCGCCGCAGCCGCCGTCGTCGTTGTCGCATAATAATTGCGTGTACTTAATGCATAAATATTGCACTGAATCGGACTGGTCGACCAAGTCGGCTCCTTTCTATTTGCCACTTTCAAGTTTGCCGCCGCCGCCGCCAGTTGGACATCATTTTTTCAGACGTCTTTTTCTTTTTTCTTTTTTGTTTTTGTTGTTTTTTGTACTCTTTGCCTTCTTCCTTTAGGCCTACAATTTCTATTGGAGCAGCGCAGCGACGGCGGCGAAACAGCTAAAATCAATTTGGTCAGTGATAAAATTTTTGCAAAAGCGAATCAATTTTATGGCGGGTCCGAGGGGAAAAATCGTAAAAGTATTTCGATTTCGGGGCCAAACGGCAAAAATCAAAAGGCCCCGAAAAAAAGAATTTTTAATGACCTGTCATTAATTGAGTTTCGTATATGTATATAGAGAAAAGTGTGGCAAGGGTCTGCAGAAAAGCGGGGAATCCGCCTTTAGATTTACAATTAGATAAAAGTCGCTGGCTACTTTATTGAGATTTTATGTCTTTAAGCCGCCGCATCCCCCATTCCGACCATCATCCGAATGTCCAGGGCCATATCAAAATTGCTCCGTTTCCACGAAATGCCGACAGCCATAAAACACAAAATGACCCGGCCGAGAAAGACAATAAAAGTATCATATATGCGATGAGCGAATTATGAGAGTTTGCATTATAATTGCAATTACACTAAATTAGCATTAACCGAAAAAAGGAGGCGAAGACAGAGGCAAAAAAAGAAAAAAAAAGAAAAGAAAAACAAAAGACTTAGGCAACGAACTCGGGCGAGAAGACCAGAAGCGAATTTCATTTCGGCTTTCGATTAAGCAGATCAAAGGGAACCTTAATACGGTTATTAACAAGTAGCTGCAGTGGCTGTCTCTGCTCGCGTCGCTGTCTCAGCCAGCGTCGGCATCGCAGTGGCAGTGCTGCCCGCAATTCTCTCAAATTGCATTGCCCTGCAGTTTATTATTAGTTTTGTTATTATTTTGCGTATTCTAAACAAAAACGCAGGCACACAAATGCCGCCGCCGAGAGAAAGAGAGAGGGAAATAGGGAAAGAGAGTGGGCCGTAAACACGTGAGAGAGCGCCAACGTCGACGCTGGCCGAGGCAGAGGACGGCGACAGCGACAGCGGCGGTGGCAGCAACTTGGCCATCGACGGCGCAAGGTAAAAATTTCATTCCGTGGCGAGCATTCGACGTGAGCGGACGTTTTGAGCGCGTGTGCCGTGCCGGAGATAACGAAAGTTCGCAGTGCTATCACCAGCAATACTAAATACAAATCGAAAATCAAAATAAACGAATCAAATACAATTACTTCACAGTTAAACAACGAAAAATTCCCCGCGATACAAAAGAAATTCAAATCACAACAAGCTGATAAGTGGCGAAACAAAAGTCAATACCGATCGCATACAATGCAGCGCCCCAAAAAGTGCTCCGAACTGTGCTGAACAAAAATAAATAAAAAAAAAAAAATAGAAAAAGAAAAACAAACAAATTAAAATCTATATTTAATTCAACAATAAATATATCCTATGTGTGATCGAATCGAAAATGGCAGTCGAACAAATCGCTAAAATGGCAGCTAAAGCCGGAGAAGCTACAAATAAATGGATTATGCCCCAGCAGGTGAGTTTATCAACGCGAATCGAGAAAAATACGGTAGCCCAGAAAATGAAATATGAAGCTGCTGTGCGGCAAATTAAAAACCAAAAAAAAAAAATAAGGAGGGGATATCAAAAGTTGCCGCTTAAACAGAAAACCGAAAAATACAGTAGCACGTCAATTAAAATTAATAGCTTCCGACTTAAGCCGCTGGCCAAGTTGTGAGAACTCGGCCGAGAACCAAAAACCGAAAACCAACAACAAAAACAGCTAAAACCAAGACCGAAACCGAAACCGAAACCAAAACCCTCTACAGCTTTATTTACGACATTAGCATAGTCGGGCGGAATCAATTTGAAAATCCTTTGCAAGGGCATTAAAAACGAGATTAAATTTGCCTGCGTGCGCAGAAAAAAAGGCCACAGAAAAAAAGGCGGAAAACAAAAACAGCAGAAGAAAAATAAGCGACGGCAAAGGGGACGAAAACAAAAAGGCCGACTCAAATGAGCGGGGAATGGGACTTTAAGTGTAGCTAACCAAAAACCCTCATCAGCAGCAGCAGCAACAACAACAACAAGAGCAGCAGCAGCTACAGCAACAACAACAGCAGCAACAACAAAGTGCAGGCCGCCTTCGTGCGCCCCACTTCGCTTGAAGTCGAGACCCCATATCCCCATACATCCCAATATCCCCATAGCCATAGCCATACGGTTCCAGCCAGGTCCACATCCACATCCATATCCACAGTAACAGCCACATCTACAACCACATCCATTCCACTCCACAGTCGTAGTAGCTACTGTTTTCAAAGTTAAGATCAATGAGTGCGACGACGACCACGATGCCTTGGCTTTTTGTAGTTGGCCCGAACTGCACGGAAAATATTTTCCTCTCATTTCCATTTCTTATTGAAATCACTTGTTGAATGTAAAAGAATTTTTGAAAATTTCAATGAAGTTATTTTTACAGCAATATCAAGTTATTATAATTTTGGAAAGGCAAATAGTTGATTTCACCAAAAACATAAATGATTTCAGTTTTCAGTTCAATTATCACAAAATAGTAAAATTGTTTCCTTTTAAGTGGAGTAACAGTCAAGTAAATGTTAATGAGATTTTTAAATTTAATAAAAGAGAAGGTAAAGAAAATCTGCAAACTGTTTTAGCTCAAGGGTAATTAAAAAAGTTTAATTATAATTTAATTATAATTATTGCACGAATAAAATGTTAGTTAATCAGTCATGGTTCTTTTAATTGTTAGTGTTATTTTCGTAAATACTGACCGGTATATCAACAATTATTTCTCTGATTTGTATATGCAATCCTAAAATAATCATTAGTTTAAATGATGCTCCCATTTCTTGCTGTGTGTTCCTGGCCAGCTTCGATCTGCTTTGCAACATGCCGCAAACATACACGAGTTCCACGGGCGGCAAAGTACAAAGCCGAAAACGGCACGGGTTTAGCGCGCTCGGAGTAAAAAGCGATCAGCGGGCAGCAGCCGCAGCGGCAGCGGCGACCGCTTGGCAGACGTGCGCACATCCACATCCACAGATACAGATACGGATTCGGACACAGATACAGATACAAATACTCTGATCAGGCCGGTCTAATAACGCTTGCTGCTGCCTTTGCTTTTGGTTTTGTTTTTGCTTTTGTTTTTGGTTTTGCTTTTGGTTTAGCTGCTGCCTGTTGGCCACTGGCTACACGTTTCGGCGGCTTCGGCTTTTGTTGTTGCCGCTCTCCACTCCGCTCCTTTTCGCTACCGCTTCATTCCCGCTCGCCTGCGGCTTCATTTGAGGCTGCTTCCGAATTACCTGCGTCTTTGCCATGCCAGCAATGCAGTAGCAACGCAGCAGAAAGCCAGCAGCAGCAGCAACAGCAGCAACAGCAGCCACCGCGTTATTTCCCTGCCATAAAAAAGTATTAAATTGCCGCAAACAGGTGTATTTTTATGCCCGGCAGGCACAACCGGGCAGCCACCATAAGAAGCAACCATAAGGCGGCACCAAAGGGGCCGAGGGGCGGTCCGTTCAGGTTTCGGGAACTGCAATTATGCGCGCCTAGGCCATGGCTTTAAGTGCTTCTAAAACTCTGTGGTGAATCAGGTAGGAAGCCAGCATGGAAAAGCGCAATTCGGGTCACAGCCACGGAGAACAAATCAATCATGTCCAGCTGTCGGGGATTAGCAGAAGTGGGAAAGTTTGCACTTACTATAGGTAACACTTTCAAGATACAAGGTTTTCCCATGAAAAAATATATATAGCAATACTAATTCAAGAAGAGTTTAATAACTTAAGAAAAGAATTCAAAAATAAAACAGGGTTTACATTTTGTTTTAAAAACAACTAGGGAATAAGGCTCTAAAATCAGTAGTAGATTGACATATAAAATTTATTTAAGGATTAAAACTCCACAAGAGTCACCGTCAAAAACCTATCCATTTTTTTACCAAAAATATCTCTATTAAATTTTATCTTTTTCTTCGAAACCCTTAGGATATTATGACTTATCAATTGGGTTATTTCTAGACTTATTAAACACATTTGAATTTACTTTAATAATTTCTTCTTTAAAAGTTTGAAATATTCTTATATGAATTTGCATATCAGAAATTGGATAAGTCTTTTATTTTCTTCGCAAATTCCGTTAGCACCTAACAATCGCATTGATAAACATGGTTTTTGTTTTCCCAGCTCTTATTACAATGCTGTTTATTTTTTTTTTGTGAATTCCGATGCCCTTTTGTGAACTTTTTTTGTCGATTTGTTAAGATCGCGCTCTCTTTCATAACGATTCTGGTTACGCGCGCAAACTGAAGCCGTTGGAGCCGGCAAACAACAGAGAAAACCGGGAAAGAGACAGAGATATGGGGCGGTGAAAGAGAGGGGATAGAGGAGAGAGAGGGGAGGGGAGAGAGAAACGCAAAGCAAACAAACTGGCAGCAGGAACAACAATAACAATAACACAAACAACAACCTGCAACAACAAATTACTATGGCCTGGAATAACAACAACAACAACAACAACAATAAGAAGAAGAAGAAGAAGAACAAGTGCCATGAGAACGGCAACGGAAGTTTATTTATGCCCCAGACCGCTGTTTACTTAAGCGTATTGCGATAAGCTGCGCTCTGTTTGTAGTTGTTGTTTTTGTTATTGCTCTGGTCGTGTGTTGTTTTTGTTATTGTTGTGGTTGCTGTTTGTGCTGTTGTTGTTGTTGCTGCCGCAAGTGCGCCAAGATCAACAAAAACACCAACAACATTGTTGTGGAGCTTCCTTCACTTTTAAGATCCAAGCGGCGACGGCCTCCCTTTGATTTGGACAAGGTCGTTAGGAATTGAACGGAGATAATACCATAAACAGTATAACCTCCACAACACGAACTGCTTTTTACTAAAAGTAACCTGGTAAAAGATAGTTAGATGAAATCATTTAAACAATTAAAATTTTGTAAAGGCAACAAATTACAAAACACTTCTACTCCAAGAAGTTAAACTTATAAAGAAATTAAAAAATATATATATGTACATATATAAAAATCCAATATTTATCGATATCACTTATTTACACTACATAATTTACATATTCATTACTTAACTAAACAAATTACTGCAGCTTTAGTTTCAAGATATTTTTTCCATTTTTTAGAAGGAAAATACTAATAATTCGAAGTATCAAAATAGTTATTGCAAAGTTATTGATTATTAAAACTAAATCAACTTTCTGAAAATGGAATAGCAGGCAGTCCCTAAACCAATGCAAATTGCAATTAGATTAAAACCACTTAGACGGTCGCCCAGTTGCAGTCAATTGCCACCGCAATCGAAATCAAATGGAATCAAATCAATTCCAGTCACAACGGGGCGTATACTCGATTTGTTAATAAATGAAAAAAAAAAGCCGGGTGAAAAAAAGTAAAGAACGCTTAGCGCCATCGCGTCGCAAACGCGACCGAGTATTTGCAGCAATTAATAAAAACTGACAATATAATCGGCGCGACAAGTAGTTGGCTGCCAGCCAGCCCCCAGACATTCGATTTGATTTGACTCGCTTCGCTGCGATTCCATTCGATTCGATTTGATTCCAGTCGGATCGGCCAGAATAACGCTCCTTTGTCGGCATCGCCATCGACTTTAGGGGAAGGAAATCGAAGAGAAGGGGAGGAGAGGGGGGTTGAAATAAGGCAAAATATTAATAAGCAGTGCCCGCAATTAATAGCGCAACTTAAGACTCTATATAGGGTAATTAAGCGGCGCTTGTGAACATTTTTCCTTTGGCCACGCCGCCTCTGTTTTTCTTTTTGTTGTTGTTTTTTTTTTTTAGTTTAGTTTTTGTTTCGTCGGCGCTGCCGTTTTTTCTCAGCAGGTAAACACAACAAGTGCAACGTACGCTCACCCGTATCTCACGGTGTATCTGTATCTCAGTATCTGTATCTGTATCCGTACACCGGTGTTTACTCAAACGTAAATCCGCGCACGCACACGTGAAATCTTTTTATTTGTATTTATTTTACTTTTTGTTGTTGTTGCTGTTGCTCTGGTTGTTGTTGTTGTTGGTTTTTTGGGAGGTTCATTGTGGTCGCAGTCGTTGGCGCAGTTGAACTAATCAACAATGGAAACTACTCATCTAATGTTGAGGAGCGAGCTCTTGTCAATTTCGTTGTTTGGCGGCAAACATCAGACGGCGAGCGGCTAAGACGGCCCACAAAATATCCAAACCTGTTGTAAGAGACGTGCAGAGAGGCCAAAAAAAAAAAAATAAACTGGGGATGGGGTGAGAACTAGAAGAGTGGAGCAAAATATGCCCATTAAAATTAGTAAGGGGTACAAAAATAAAATTTATCCAAGACCAAATATAAAACACTTCATATAAAATAAGGGTTATATTTGAAATTTATTTTAACATTTTATTAATTAACAAATAAATATATGTACATATGTTTACTTAAAAAAAATATAATAATGTATATATTATAATACATAATTGTATAAAATACCACGATCAAATGAGAAGCTCATTTATACAGTTGAATTAAATCCTTTTACTTTCCTTTCTCTATCTTGATATTTTAATCAGATAAACACGATTGACTTCCCTTTGTTTGTTTAAATAAATATACTAATGAATTTATGGCTTTCATAAATCAAGCTTGGCCACATCTTAAGCCAAATTTATAAAGCATGTTGTCAAATAAAATCATTTCAATATTATTTAAATGTTAGCTGCCAAAGTATTTGTCAATGATTTTGTTAAGCCCAATTTATCTGAATTCAGATTAGGTTTTCGGGCATTATGCATATTTCGCTGGAATCTGGGAACCAGATAGGCAGGTAGCAGTGCTGAGCCACCGATATCGGTGAATATATACCTATCAGTGACGGCTGATCGCGCTGGCTACCGTTAGACCGCTTCGCAATTCAGTTGGCCAGGCCAAAAATTATACTTTGTAGGCCTTTGGCCAATATAATTGCCAGAGTGTTTTCGTTTCGTGTTTGTGTCATTTGCATTTCTGTCTGCAAATTGTCGTCGCTGGCGGCAGAAGGCGGCCAACATCAAAGGCCTGTATAAACATTGATTGAAGATTTCTTTACGATTTCTGAATGGTTATTTATGCGGAGGCAAGACCGTAGACAGAATTGACAGACTGACACACTGAGACACTAAAATCGTTGCCGATGTTGTCGGCAAATGTTTTTTTGTTGTTGTTATTATTGTTGTCTTATTTACAAATTGCTGGAAAATAGCTAAACAAAAAAGCCCCAAGTTGAGAATCAGCGAAACAACAAAACAAATCGCTGGCTAGCTCATTTGATTGATGTGTGTAAAAAAAAAAGCAACAAAGCGACCTTAAGTTCAAAGCCAAGAACTGCTGATTACCACGCGTCAGCGGCCATGACAATGTGAAATTGAAATTTGTTTGACTGGCCCACGGGGCGTATGATTAACAACAATTTCTTGCCATGTTTGACTAAATACTTTGAGGCTGTCTCTGTGTTGCTCTCTTTGTAGAAAAAAATATAAGAAGAAACAACAAAAACAACAACAACAACGAGTGGGGGAAAGGGGGAAAAATAACACAACGAAACGGCTGGCGGCAAAAGTTTCTTTGATCTTATCGCAAAGCTTCTTGCTCGCATTTTGATCAAAGCAAGTTTTTCCGCCAAAAAACACACCAGCTCCAACTGGTCACGAGAGAGACCCCAAAAGTGAGAGAGCAGCATCTCTGTTATTGTTGTTAACTTCAAAACTTAAGAAACATCTCTCTTATTTCTCTCTCTCGCTCTGGCAGAAAGCATCGCTGCTGTTATTGTTTGTTAACTCCAAAACTTAAGAAACATCTCTCTAATTTCTCTCTCTCTCTCTCTCCTATTATTTCTCTCCAGAAAGCATCGCTGCTGCTAACGCTGCTGCTCTTGGCCACGTTTAGTCAGCTGCCAACCGCCGATGGCAGCAGCAGCAGTTTGGATGTTGCCGGGTTGCAGGAGAAGGATCCGTTGCGGGAGACTAGCATGAACATGATCCAGCGCAACTACATGGTGATGCACTCGGCCAGCGGATCTGGTGATCACAGCCGCTCCCTGAAGCGCGCCAACTTGGCAAACTCGAGCATAACCTGCAACGACGGCACCCACGCCGGCTTCTACCTGCGCAAGCAGCCCAGCTCCAAGAAGTGGATCGTCTTCCTAGAGGGCGGGTGGCACTGCTTCGACGTGCGCTCCTGCCGCGCCAGGTGGATGCGCCTGCGCCACCTCATGACCTCTTCCCAGTGGCCCGAAACGAGAGATGGTAAGTTAGTGAAATAAGTTTTAAGTACTTCAATACAATAAAGCAGTAAAGTCAATTAAATAATTTTTATAAAAATTGAATAGAGCAAAAAAAAAATATAAATATAATATATACATATATAATAAAGTATATATTTATTATATATTGTATTGAATAATTATTTCATTATAATATTATTAATAAAATACTTCAAATAATTATAGGGAACATATTTTAATTATAATAAAAACACTTTTGTAAGCTTCAACCTTGAGTAACGATTTCTAATCAATATATTTCCCGATTTCCAGTTGGAGGCATCCTATCGCCGCATCCCGAGGAGAATCCCTACTGGCACAACGCCAACCACGTGCTCATCCCGTACTGCAGCAGCGATTCCTGGTCGGGAACGCGAACGGAGCCGGATACCCGCGATCCGGAGAACAGCTGGCGGTTCATGGGAGCTCTGATCCTGCGCCAGGTGATCGCCGAACTTATTCCCGTGGGATTGGGTCGAGTGCCGGGTGGAGAACTGCTCCTCGTTGGCTCCTCAGCCGGAGGTCTGGGTGTGATGCTCAATCTAGATCGCATCAGGGATTTCCTGGTCAACGAAAAGAAGCTGCAGGTGACTGTGAGAGGTGTGAGTGATTCCGGCTGGTTTCTGGACAGGGAACCCTACACTCCGGCGGCCGTGGGCTCCAGTGAGGCAGTGCGTCAGGGTTGGAAACTGTGGCAGGGCTTGCTGCCCGAGGAGTGCACCAAAGCTCATCCCACGGAACCCTGGAGGTGTTACTTTGGCTACAGGCTATATCCCACGCTCAAAAGTAAGTTTACTTAAAAAATATAAAAACTGCAATGGTTTTCCAAAATGAAATTGAATGGATATATCTGGAAATAATATTGATTAGGAAAATACCAGAAAATTGTTCATAAAAGTTTTTAAATTCTTGAGGTGTTTATTTGATTGGAATTTAAATTAAATAAATAGTAGTTGTATTTGTTTGTTTTTTTTTAATAAAAAACACTTAAAACATTTCTATGCTTAATTTTAATATGCACTTAATTTTAAACCATTGCCATTCAGTTTTTAACTTCTTTTGCTTGTGTTATTTTGAACATTATTAACTTTATATTTTTCTACCAACAGCTCCGCTCTTCGTCTTCCAATGGCTTTTCGATGAGGCGCAAATGCGAGCGGACAACGTTGGCGCCCCCGTAACTCCTCAGCAGTGGAACTACATCCACGAGATGGGCGGTGCCCTGAGGTCCTCCCTGGACAATGTGAGTGCAGTGTTTGCACCCAGTTGCATAGGACATGCAGTCCTCTCCAAAAGGGATTGGGTTAACATCAAAATCGATGACATATCCCTGCCATCTGCCCTTCGCTGCTGGGAACATTCGACGCGGCGCAAACGCCACGACAAACTGAAACGCTCGACGGAGGCATCGACGGCGGTATCGCAGCTGCCACATGCCAACAACCAAAGACACCAGCGGCATCGTCAGCGGCAGCAGCGGCAGAAGCAGAACAACGTGGCCCAAACCAATGGCCAGCAGAAGAAGCACAATCACTTGAGCAAAGAGGAGAGGGAGGAGCGAAAGCGTTTGCGGCAGGAGCAGCGGCAGAGGAGAAAGCAGCGGCGAAGGCAACAACAACAACAGCACAAGAAGGCCAATGGATCGCAGGATAATAGAAACAAGAAAAACAACAGCCCCAAATCGAATAATAATGGCAATGATCAGCGGAAACAGCGACGTCGTCAGGGATTAACTCCCGAACAAAGACAGGATCAAAGGAAAAGAAGGAGGAAGGCGCAACAGCAGCAGCAACAGTTGCAGATGCAACAGGAGCAACCGGGAGCAGCTGATGTGATCCTGGAGACCCACAAAACCCGCTCCTCGAACAACGCCTCCGCGGGCACAAAATCGAAAAAGCGACCGCGAGTTCCTCGAGTCCCAGAAAAATGCGGATTGCGTCTCCTCGAGCGTTGCAGTTGGCCGCAGTGCAACCACTCCTGTCCCACGCTCACGAATCCCATGACCGGCGAGGAGATGCGCTTCCTCGAGCTCCTCACCGCCTTCGGCTTGGACATCGAGGCGGTGGCCGCCGCCTTGGGAGTGGATATGCACACGCTGAACAACATGGAGCGCACCGAGTTGGTCAACCTGCTCACCCAGCAGGCCAACTAGGCATCCCGAATACCCTTTAATCCGGGGTGGTTCCAACATAGCAACCAAATTCATAGGGAGGGGTGGTTAACCAAGGGAAACGCTCAGCTTTAAGAGCTTAAATCCATCTTAAATCTGTAGGATCCCAAAAGTCTCTGGGAATTTGCTTTCCTTTAGGAACTTGGTTAGAATATGTTTGTAATTAACTTCTCAAGACCCTTAAAGCTATATTTTGGCCTTAGTTATAGACACCCTACCTTTTGTTTTTAATTTCAAAGAGAGTTCTGAAAAAGACCCTATCCTAAAACTTCACCTAAACTTAAAAGGAAATCGAAGTGCTGATTGAATTTTGAAGAAAAAATTAGTTTTCTTGTTTTCAAAATTATTTTTTCATATAAAAAATATTTCTTTCAAATTGCTAAAAAGAGTTCATTTCTCTTTTAGAAAAAATCATTGTTTAAAAAAGAAATTTCTTCATTACGAAACAAAAACTCGATCACAGATTTCCCATTTTGAGTGAAATATAAGCAACAAAGATTATATTCTTATCAAAACCTAACTTTTAAGAAGTAAGGAGATTAGCATCCCAAAAAAATGTACATTCTGCCCCCTACGGTTTGTAAGCTTTTCGCGGGTCTTCGGAACTCGACCCACCCTACTGTAAATAGGTGGCCTGTATATATAGTTTGTAGGCGGGGCCGCTCTGTAAATATCAAGTATCGCATAACACCATAACGCCCCCAAGGACGCAGCTCCAATTCCTAGAACACACCAAGAAAAAAAGACATGCGCATAGTACCCAGTAATTAAGCAGAATTTATTTATAGTCCTACTCGAACTGCAACTCGTATTCGCATTCGCATTCACATTCGCACGTCGCATATATTCATTCGCATTCACAATCAGAAATGAAATCTGCTTAACGAGAAACTAAACACAAATGCAACCACAAGACTGTTTTTATGTTTTTTTACCTATATATATATATAAAGATATTGATAAATAGCATAGTTTACATAGATATGCCTAATGATCGTAAATGTTTATGTAATTTATTTGATAATTTATGGCCCGTTTAGGATTGTACTTTCGCGTGGAATCCCGACTGTTTCGATTGCCCACGCAAATGTTTTATTTTTTTTTTTTTGTATTTTTTATACATTGTTTTATACCTACCTCAGATCAGTAAGAATGAAATTGAATAACAGCTGCCTTCACATATTATATTGCGTACCTGTGCAACGAAAATCAAATACTTAATACTTAATAACTTAATACCAACCGCATTCCGTAAAAAAAAAAAGAAAATTATTAACGCAAAAACGAAGCAAATGCGAAAATAGCAAACCAGAAGCGAAGTGAACAAATCGAATAACTAATTGTAGGCAATGTTTGTAAAGAACGAGACAAGATCGCACAAAAAATAACTATATTTAACTAGTAACTTATGCTAAGTCTGTACAGAACTGGTTGAAGTTTAGTCCTAAGAATTGTTGTACTTAAACTTAGTGATAATCATAAACGTAATGCAATTCCCAAGCTCATTAGCTTTTGTTAGCGTTGTTCAAATGAACTGGTTATCATTTTCAAAAGATGAGATCGACCAATATTTGAAGAGGAAAAACCAATCAAATAAACCAGAAACATAATTAAATGCACAAATTATCGCGAATCGTGTTTTATTATCTTGTTATTTTATTCTTTATCTTGGGCGACAGGATTCACATAATATTTTGCTGCACCAACGATTGTCATTGCCAGCGCATCCCAAATAATTAATTTTGGTGCAGTTTTTAGTCACCGGATTATAATTCCACATATCGTTGTTGGCCGATTTTTTGCACTTTCTTTTACGATTATTACCACCGTCTGGTGCTCCAGCGCATTTCGGGGTTCCTAAAAGATTTCCATATTTAATTATTCTCGAAAATCTTGGAGTATTTCGCCACTTACTTGGTTTTCCCTTGCAAGTTCCTTGGGCATTTACAATTACTATTAGGTACAAAACCAAAACCGCAGCCATGAAAAGCACAGTAGTCTTCCGCATTTTAACTTGCAACTTTGTATCTTGTGTTTTGGTTAAAGAATAAGCTCCGATCTCTGCTGTCGGGGCCTTTATAGGCCCAGTATGAGTTACATTATGTACTTTCTTTACAACACACACTTCTTTTATACCTACTTACATTTATAAATGCCTGCTGAATCTAGGTAAATATATCTGAAATTTCCAAAACAATTGTTTTATTTTAAATGAAAGAACAAATATATACCATATTTCTTGCTTTGTAAGTTTTTGCTTCATATGACACAAAGCTTTTTGTTTTGGTAAAACAAATAAAAAAAATATTTTTGAGCACAATACAACTTACACAGCCAGCTTATGGTCGTATGTGAATATTTACTTATATTGTTGAATATCTTTAGATCAGAAAAAAAAGAGTAAAAACAAATTATGTCATATTTTGGATTGGTATACCTCAAACTGAATTTGGTTTCGTTTTTTCACATTTTTATGATATAACCCCCAAGTTAATGTAATTCTATCTATTTATTTAGTTGATTAAAAATATAAGTATGATCAATTTTTAAGCGCAACCATAAGGTTTTAAATTCGCAGAGTGTTCATAAAATACAAAAAAAAAACAAATTTTCAATAAAATTACATTTCTTTATTATTTAATTTTTGGAGCTCTCGAAAATGCAAGGACGGAACTGATTAACTGTTAATTCGGAAAGTCGGTAAGTTAAGGCCTGCACCTGGTTATGCAATGCGACTCGCTGCAATAACGGTTGTTGTTGCCTCCGCAGCCGAGGTACTGCATCTTCTCACACCTCCTGTCCGCGGAATTATAGAACCACATATTGGAATTTACATTAAATCTGCAAAAAGGTCTGTTGCCGTAACCTTCATCCAGACCGCCAGTGCATACCTGCAAAACTAATCATTTTGTTCTTTGAGTACCTTTTGAGACTTGTTCACTTTTTGTTTTCTAATTACGAGGACGTCCGATGCATAAGGTCTGAGCTTGGATATAGGATACAGAGAAAGCCAGACAGGCCAGGATCAAAAGAACCTTCATTTTTTGAAGGTTTGCTTTTAACTGTTTGATTTAAACTGTTTGATGTGGCTAATTTCTGACCTTTTATAGCAAAAAAGTAGCGAAATGAGGGTACTATGACTCCGTATCAATTTCTATGAACATAAGATAAGATTATAAAAACTTGAAATAGATTTTAAACAATAGTTTAGCACAAGGTTATTGATACATTAACGTTACCTTTATTTAAAGTTTTTAACGGTTTTTAGCTTTGGTTCACATTTGAATTTAAATTGTACACAGTACTGGAAATGGGGTATTTGTGCATATGGATATTCGAAAGTTAAATAGTTCCACTTAGCAGTGCTTTTAAGTTATTGTAAATCGGATTCGTTAGTTTTATACTATAAAATGAATAAAAAACAACAATTTCTTTTGCCAGAATTGTGGAGTGGGCGAAAACTTTTCCTGCGGAATTTGGACTTTGCAAATCAACACGATTAAGTTATTGTTATTTTGTATAGAACATGTTTGTTGAGAAATTTTTACTTTCACTGCATATTTTAAGGCAGCAAAAAATTATACCATGATTTATTATGGTTTTCATAAATTAATGAAATTATTGTAATAAAACTTTTTAAAAAAGGTGAATTTTGTAAAATAAATATTTTGTTGGATTTGCAAAAGAAAAATTGTATTTTTTTTAAACCTAGCAAAAGAATTTACCTACGCTGCATAAATAAAATATGATATGTAGGTAATAATGAATATTTAAACTACTTTAATTTTTATTAAGTTTTTGAAACTATTGTTTAAATGCCTTAGGAAATAGTTGATCAAATATTTTAGTGCCATCATAAGGTTTAAAGTACGCGGGGTATACATAAATTAGAAAAATAAAAACAAATTTAAAAAATAGAATAACATTGCTTTATTATTGAGCTTTAAATTTTTTAAGTTTTCCAATTCTCAAAATCCAAGGTCGGGGGACTGGTAGAAGTTGGAAAGTTAACGCCTGCACTTGCCCCTGCAATCGGACTCGCTGCAATAACGGTTGTTGTTGCCTCCACAGCCGTGGTACTTCATCTTCTCACACCTCCTGCCACCGGAATTATAGAACCACATTTCGTTCATTGAAGTCACTCCGCAAAAACGCCCGTTGCGGTTACCTTCATCCCGACCGCCAGTGCATACCTGAAAAACTAAACATTTTTTTTTTGAGTGCCTTTCCAGCCTTGTTCACTTTCTGTTTCCCACTTACCAGGACGTCCGACGCATTGGCTTTGAGCCTCAATATAGGCCACATAGAAAGCTAGACAGGCCAGGATCATAAGGCACTTCATGTTGGGTGTTTTGCTTTTAGCTGTTTGATTTCAACTGTTTGATGTGGCTATTTTCGGATCTTATATAGGAACAAGTTCTGAAATTAGGGTACTATGTCCCCGTACCATTTTCTATGAACACACGATACGATTATAAAAGCTTAAACTAGATTTTAAACAATAGCTCTGCACAAGTTTATCGATACAAAAACGTAACCTCTATTTTAAAATTTTTTACCGCTTTTCAGCTTTTGTTTATAATTGAATTAAAAGTTTACACAGTACAGGAAATGGGGTATTTATGCATATGGGTATTCGCAGGTTAAACATGTTCCACTTATCAGTGCTTTGAAGAATTTTTATGTTTTAAAAGGACAAAAACAGGCATTAATTTAAATTGCGAGGTCCTTTTTGAAATAATTTTTGTGTGTGCAAAAACTTTTCTATTTTTGCGCATTAAACATTATAAGAAATTTGTCTAATCTTTAAAATAATACTATTAAAGACAAATAGTGTAGAGAGGTCTTCTAAATATACAAATTAGCTTTGTAATTCTATCTTCAACTTTTTAATGAATGAAATAAGCGTTTTTATCATTTAGAAAGCAATTAAAATATCATAATTTTTTAAAGATCTTGTCCGTTGAGACATTTGCACCACTTTTACTGCATATTTTAAGGCAAATATATTTTTTCCAGTTACTCGTAAAATAAATGTATGTAAAAATCGGTAACAGTAAGAGGGAATGCACTTAGAACCTTAAAATTATATGATTTTATTTATAATCAGTATTACCAAAAGTTTTAACAAGTTAAAAAAACTCTTCTTTTCCCTGGTAAATGGACAATCGTACAATTTATCGCGAGATAAATTTATTTATTGTGTCAAAACGTATACTAATTATTTTATATTCATACAAAATAAAATAAATACATTCTTACAAGTACTTCTTACGGTTACCTCGACTTTCTTATTGTTTTTAAATATAAATTTTTATCTGATTTAAAATACATATGCAATAAAGATGCCTTTATAGTTGTACACAAAACATTTAATTGGTTGCTTTTATGATTCTTAAGGTCTTTATCTCTTGAGAGAAATCTTTTGTAAAGATCTCATTGATTAACTACGCAAAATCGTTTAATAATATCACGGGGTTTTTATAAAAGCCTACGCATAGCTTCTGATGAAGGTAATTATTTAAGTCAAAGCTATCCATTAACACATTTTTAATTTCTTCGCTTTTGTTTTTATAAAAATATAATAAAATTTGAAAGAGTGTAAAACTGGTTTGTGTCTCGGCTTTTGCGCTACCAGCAGAAATTTAAATGCATAACATTCTTCGCAGCTAAACATACTAGACATAAAAATAATAACAGATTACTAGTGATTTGTAGTTTTTTAGATTAAGTAATAAATTTATCCTACAATAATATCCAAGTACCACGTGTACCAATCAATGATAATGTCAATAAAAATGGGCATTGTTGATCAGCACAGCAGATTGATTGCGGTTAACTGAACTGAGAAAGAAAAGACTGCAAATAATCGGCTGTTCTGAAAATATATATTTTATTGTCTCTGCTCCAATAAAAAACTTAATGATCATCTATGCAAAGCTTGAAGGAATGTTCGCTAAACCCTTATATAAGCCGAAGCCATTCTATGGGGAATCAGTTTAAGTCGATTGTCGGTAAAGAAGCATTAAAATGAAATTCCTTCTGGTTTTATCCTGCTTGGTCCTTTACGTGGCCCTTACAACTGCCCAAAGCTGCCGGGGGCTTCCTCGTAAGTTGAATTTTATTATTATTACTATTTAGAACCTAACAACATTTTCTTTACCTTATAAAGCAAGATCTTCCACAGAAAGCAATTAAATTTCTTAATTAAATATTTTATTGTTCGGTTTTAAAACAATAAAATCTTATACAAACTTTTTAATTTTCTTTCATCTAAATTCAAATTTTTTTTTTGAAAGTCCAAATATTTATTATGTTTCCATGGAACTAGATTGTATTCAAATCCTCAAATATTTTAAAATTTATACCTTATATTTTTGTGTTAATCCTCGATATTAATTTTACTTCCAAACAGGCCGGCAGGACTGCCTTAACGGAAAAGACGAAGGAGTTCGCCATCTGCCGCATTGTACTAGTGATCCCAATAACGAGATGTGGTGGTACAGCCGAGTAACCAATGAATGCTTGAAGATGAGGTACCACGGATGTGGTGGCAACAACAATCGCTATTGCACCAAGCTCGATTGTGAACGGCGCTGCCCTTAGAAAATCAAACCAACAATTTTCGACACTTTTTTCTGGCAAAACTAAATGAATATATATTATACTTAACTGCAACAATTAAGTTCATCTTTATGCTTCTGAAGACAAAGATAGTTATTATGATAAATACCAAATTTATGTTCTAGTGCAAAGAATATTTGTTTAAAAAATCAATAAAGTAAACCATTGACCCTTATATCTATAAATTATTTTTTTTTACTTTCATTTACGCATTTATAAAACTTTTCAAAAACAAATTGTAAAGTTTTCTTTCTCGGGTCATAAAGCTGGGTATGAGAAAAACTCTTCTTTTCCCTGGTAAATGGACAGTCGTACATGAGATAAATTTATTTATTGTGTCAAAACATATACGAATTATTTTATATTTATACAGAATAAAATAAATACATTCTTACAAGTAAATACTTTTGGTCATCTCGACTTTCTTATTGTTTTTAGATATAAATTTTTATCTGATTTAAAATACATATGCAAAAAAGATGCCTTTATAGTTGTATACAAAACATTTAATTGGTTGCTTTTATGATTCTTAATGCCTTTATCTCTTGAGAGCCAACTTTTGTAAAGATCTCATTGATTAACTACGCAAAATCGTTTAATAATATCGACGCATGGCTTCCATCAGAACATTCTTAATTTCTTCGCTTTTGTTTTTATAAAAATATAATACAATTTGAAAGGAAAAGGAAAACAACTGGTTTGTGTCTCGGCTTTTGCGCTAACAGCAGAAATTTAAATGCATAACATTCTTCGCAGCTAAACTTACTAGACATAAAATAAAAGTTGTTTATAATTTAAATTTTGTTATAAAAAAAATCCTGTACATATGTTTATGTCTTCCATCTGTAAATGTCCCAAATTATAGTATTAAAAGATTACTAGGTATTTGTAGTTTTTTAGATTAAATAATAAATTTATCCTACAATAATATCCAAGTACCACGTGTACCAATCAATGATAATGTCAACAAAATTGGGCATTGTTGATCAGCACAGCATATCGATTGCGGTTAACTGAACTGAGAAAGAAAAGACTGCAAGTAATCGGCTGTTCTGAAAATATATTTTATTGTCTCTGCTCCAATAAAAAATGCAAAGCTTGAAGAAATGTTCGCTAAACCCTTATATAAGCCGAAGCCATTCTATGGAGAATCAGTTTAAGTCGATTGTCGCTAAAGAAGCATTAAAATGAAATTCCTTCTGGTTTTGTCCTGCTTGGTCCTTTACGTGGCCCTCACAACTGCCCAAAACTGCCGGGGGCTTCCTCGTAAGTTGAATTTTATTATTATTATTATTTTCTTAATATCTGGGTGCTCTGAATTATTATTCTCATGCAGAACATATCAAATATGGCTAACCTTAAAAAAAGATCTTCCACAGAAAGCAATTAAATTTCTTAATGAAATATTCAGGGAAGATTAAATAATTACATTTTCTACAAATATCATAATCCAATTTCAAATTATTTTTTTTTAAATCAAATATATACATATTTTGTTTCCGTGGAACTTGATTGTATTCAAGCCCCCAAATATTTTGATAAAGTAGAAACTATATTTTTGTGTTGATCCTTGATATTAATTTTGCTTCCAAACAGGCCGACAGGACTGCCTCAATGGAAAAGACGAAGGAGTTCGCCATCTGCCGCGTTGTAATAGTGATCCCAATAGGGAGATGTGGTGGTACAACGAACAGACCAATGAATGCCTGAGGATGAGGTACCACGGATGTGGTGGCAACAACAATCGCTATTGTTCCTGGAGCGATTGTCAACGGCTCTGCCCTTAGAAAATTAAGCCAACAATTCTCGACACTTTTTTCTGGCAAAACTAAAATGAATACATATATACTATACTTAAATGCAACAATTAAGTTCAGCTTTTTGCTTCTGAAGAGAAAGTAACTTTTTATGATAAATACGAAATTTATGTTCGAGTGCAAAGAATATTTGTTTAAAAAATCACTAAAGTAAACTTATACCTAAAAATTATTTTTTTAACTTTCCTTTACGCATTTATAAGACTTTTCAAAAACAAATTGTAAAGCCTTCTTCCTCGGGTCAAACGATCACAAAGCTGGCTATGCGAAAATGCGCTCAATTAATGCGCTCAGAAAAAAGATGGTTTAGGGCGGTGCGGGGGCGTGAACTACTAACTCAATTGTCGAGCGGCGATCCACAAATGCTCAGATGCTCAGAAATGTATCTTTTGCCTCAATTCGGCACTGGCTGCCGAGCAAACAACACGCCAAACCTATTCAAAGTGCACGTAATTTCTAATTGAATCTTCTAGTGTCAAGTTTAAAGATGATCAAAATGAAAATATTAATGCTGCCTTTGCTGCAGTCGATTCTCCTGTTTGGTTTCCTAGAAGGTGAGTGTTTCAATTCATAATAAAAAGTGAGCTTAAACTAAAGCTAGCATAGAGTATTGCTAATTTGATTTAATTTAATTTGATTACACGAATTTATAAGTTAGATAACCCTGGAAATATTTCAATAGAATAAAGCATTAAACATGTGTTTATTTTTTTTCTGACTATTTAAGTGTTATTGTGATGTTTTGTTTCAAATTTTTACTCTTTAAATGAATTAAAATCTTTATCTCATTTTCCAGCAAATTGTCCTGTGTACCTCACCGTTTCGCTGACTGGGAAGACTCTGCAGGACACCTTTCTGGAGGTCAACTGGGGACCCAACTGCTACGGACCGCCCGAATGGATTGGCATTTATGGCCAGGATCCGACGACCTCAAATTTCCAGCCCGAGTTGCGTATCGATGGGATAGAAAATAGTACGGGGAAAATGATAACTCCTATTAAGCTGGGAAAACTGCGTTTTCCTGGAGGATGGAATCGCCAGGACTCGGAGGAGCAACCTGCAACCCGGTATCCCAAGGGCAAGTGCCTGCCGCATTTTGTGGCCAGCTACAAAGGCACCGAACTGCTCACCGTGGACTGCCTCAAGATCCAGCCCAACTGGATGACGCAGATCAAGTACCTCAACAAAGTGCCGCTGAAGAAGATCTTCCTGCCTGGAACCCATGCCTCGGGTGCCTTCACCGGCAGCTCCAAGAAGTCCAGTTCCATACTGGTCAGGGATTACCTGGTGGCCCAGCAATTCGACATTTGGTCGCAGCTCGTCTTTGGCATTCGCTATCTGGATTTTAGCATAGGGTAAGTAGGGCTTTCCTTGAAAAAAAATTCAAAAATTACTAAATCTAATTTTAGTTGAAAAAAATAGGAATAAATTTATTGCATAATATCATTTATTTCAGATTTTATGGTTTTTATATAACGTTTTCATTCGTTTATTAAGAGAACAAATGTTTTTATATTTTTTTTATAAATTGAAGTCAGAAGTCCTATCTTGTTAATAATGAAAATTAGTTTTCATAATACTAAGATAGACTTTAATTTAGATTTCATAATTTCTCATTATTTTTGAAAAAAAGTTTCTATATATTTAACTTTTAATCAGGATTTTAATGGAATTTTATTATTGTTTTTCTTACAGCTACAAAAACATGAACACCGAAACTGATTCCGACAATTTCTGGATTGCCAACGAGAACATGCTGATAACACCTCTGGTGGCAATCCTACGAGATGTTCATCAGTTTGTCAAGCGTTCGGGGGAGATGGTGGTTCTGGATTTTAGTAGCTTTCCAATTGGATTCTACAAGCATCCGGAGATCTACAGCTCGCTGTTCCGACTTCTTCGCCAGGAACTCGGTGACGAGGCCTTTCAGCGCAATGTGGCAAAAGATGAGCACTGTGCTGATAGAAATTTCGGGGACTTACAGCAGCAGGGGAAACACTTGGTAATATTGTTTCCCACGCAGGAATTACCTTATCCTGAAAACGGTAAGCTTTAAATAGATTCACATTTACATTGAAATCTAGTTATATAGTATGATAATATCGTAAAGAAATCCCGCTCTACATTTTATATTTTTCTAAACATTATTTAGAAACAAAAATTAAAAATGACTAACACAAATTTATCGAATTTTCACCGATTACCGATTACCGATTCCTTTCAGAATCGAATATTATCTGCCCGTCGTGGCGACGCTTCAGCACTAGCTTCATGAACATTTCGCAGACACTGGACTACATGCGACTGCTTTTTAGCAGGAAGCCAGACTCGCCGGTTCGCGACGATGGCTGGATATTCACCGCAGTGAGGAGCATGGAGCAGACTCTGAATGCCCACAAGCTGGAGACCGCCAAGGAGCGGGCGGCGGTGCTCAATCCCAAGGTTAATCAGTGGCTAAAGGGCCCCTGGGGAAATAACGCCAATGTGGTTGCCTTGGACTATTTTAGCAATACGAACATTGTGGATTGGGCCATATCAGTTAACACCCACAAGGCATTTATTATGGCAAACAAGGACTTCATCAATCTTGAATTGTTCCATTTATTTTGAAGAGTATATAATTTGAGTTCTATATTTTAATAAACGATATATTAAAGTGCATGCTTGATTTTTTAACACTTTGAAATTTATGAATATGTTTAATTTTATAAAACTTAAGGTAAGTTAAGGGTTTTTTTCTCAGTGTGTGTTTCATTTAAAGTTTCTAAGCAAGTGGACAGCCCTTTAGTCGTTACTTCAACCATATTCTCATATTTAAAAAGTCTTATCATCTTACAGCACATGCACAACCCAAAGGGCAAAGAAATATACCAAGCAAGCAAATCGGAGAGCCAAACTGTATAGAAGCTTTATCTAATACCCAAACCAAATTGATCATTTTAGAAAACCATTTCAGTTTTTAAAAAAGTCAGTTGAATTTAAATTTATTTATATTTCAGAGATACTGTTTAAGTTATTTTTAAAGCCATTTTTTACACAAACAATTTTACTGAGCTTGGTTAAAAAAGCCTAGTTTCCCACACAAGTTGAAGGCAGTTCTACTCGTAGTTAGGCCTTCGCCTCTTAATTGAAAACCTCACGCAATCTAAGGTCAGCGCCTGACTTTACGATTACTTGCTGCGGAATCTAGATCAGCAATTTGCATAATATCGACTGTCAGACGTAATTCGAGTTATGAGTATTGATATTAGCAGCCCAGTGGAAAATAGAGGTGACATTCCTTTCGGTTCTGGGAACAGGATGGATGATTCACTCGAATGTTTCATTCATTAAGGCGTTTCGTAATAGTAAATATCAAACCCTGGCACGTGTGAAGTCAAATGGATTGCAGATCCATATGCATATTTAGTGATGCAATCGATAAGTCCAACTTACTTACGACAGGGTAAGGCATTTCTCACCTTGGCTAATTCCAAACCGGATCCAAGCACTCACTCAACTAATTGAAATGCACTGCAAGCTTATCTGATGAGGTGGAAAGCGCATAAGTCTGAGTCTCAGCTCCCAAAAAAAATAAGGCAAACACGTCAAAAACCTGAAATTTCAGAATTTTTACGTCTCGACACCGGCAACAAAGAGCAAAGATTTGTCACTGCAGTTTTAATTGCAGTTGAATGCACTTTGTTTAGTCGTGGGTGATGATTAATTGCAGGTCGTATCAACCCAATGACTGATAAGGAACTCTTTACTTTGATCTCTTTCAACAAAGATTATGACACGTGCAAATCCATTGTTTGGACTAAGATTATTTCACCTTTCAAAATACCTGCTACGACAGAAAACTTGAACAAAACCGGCTGATACGGAACAAAGTTTAGATAAAAATTTTAAACCTTGATAATGGCAAAAAAAATTGTCATTTTATTTCACCTTTATTTGTTCCCTACCCTTAGAACCGATAAAGCCACTTTTACCTTTTGAAACTTAGAGGGCTTGACCGATATTTTTTCATTTTTATCAATTCTTATTTACTTGTTTTATTAATTGAAAACCTAACGATAAAGCCTTTTACCTTTTGAAACTTGAAGGGCTTGACCAATATTTTCCCATTTTTATCAATTCTTATTTACTTATTTTTTTAATTGAAAATCTAACTTTAAATTCAATTTTTCAATTCTTTTAATTTAAAATTGTTTGCATATGTTTATATTCCAAAAAGTAAGTATATTAAAAAATCTCTTACTTTTCTTTTGGTAATTGCTTTGCAAAAAAATTCTAAGAATTTATTGTGGGTCACACAACTTTATCTTTAAAACTTTGACTGATAACAAAAGGAAACTAAAACGGGTAGCCTTGAATTCCGGAATCCAATTCGTTCGTTGAGGAACTACTCGTGGAGCACAATCAGCTTTTGGGGAATCCCCTTGGTGATTCTCCCAACTTGCGCACATAAACTTATCGAGGGCAACGCCTTTTCCAATTAATCCACACACCCGCATGACAAACGACAGTGGCTTTTCGGTAATATGTTAGTTTTATTATAAATAACGCATACAAGTGCTGCTCTAAACTAATATTACATTGGAGGCTTACGAAGCGTTTAACAACAGGCGATCGCGATGGCCAGCCACAAATATTACATTGCAGGTTTCTTTTTCGAACTGAAGGCATCGGCCGACTTTTGGGTATCTCAACGTTGGGCTCCCCAAGATTGGACGCCCCAACAGCTGGCCGGTGCAATGGGCTGTATCTGTAATTCGAATCCTGCAATGTAATATTTGTGGCTGGCCTCTGCGATCGCCTGTTGAACGCTGGCTTTTTTCTCCTCTTGCGCTTAACGTTCAATCTGAGGACCTGTGACCGGGCGTTGGAGGCGGATCTTAAGAAAAATACACCCGCATCACGTCGGTGAAGGGTTTCCGGCACAACGGGCACTTGGTCACGGAGGAGGCGCACTTGGCGCAGGCCACCACATGGCCGCAGGGCAGGAATGCCGTGTTGTACTCGGCGCCGTAGCAGATCTTGCACAGCTTCTCCTCGGGTATCGAAGAGGCCAACGATGACGTCGAGGAGCCACTGTTGCTCGCCGAAGGAGCCACCGCCGCAGCGGTTGCCTCCTGGATCTTCTCGTAGATGCGACAGGCTGCCGTGGGTGCCACTGAAGAGGGGGCGACATCCCCCGAAGCGGATGATGCCTCCTCCTGACCGGCAGACGAAGTCTCCTCCTGCTGCTGGTGGTGATTGCTGCTGGCCAGCTCGGAACTTTCCTCCTCCTTCTCGTCGGCGGCTGCCAGCTCTGGTTTCGCAGCCACCGTATCGATGTAGAGCTGGCCCTTCATCAGCTTGACAAAACGACACTGGCTGAGCCACAGGGCGTGCTGCTCCCAGGGCTCGTCGTTGTCGTCCCAATCCTTGAGACCACCGCCGCAACTGAAGCAGCGGACGCGATCCCCGACGCCCGTGTAGAAAAAACCCGCCTCGGCGAGCTGGTGGGGCTTCTGTTTCAGATTCCTTGGCCACGCCTCGAAGGTGCGCAGTCGTGCCGATTCGACGGCATACTCCGGATACTCGGGAAAATAATTGCCGCTGCCGACTTGGGTGCGACACGACTCCGGCTGGACATCGCCATTGGCCTGGGTGGCCACTGTCGACGCCTGGGTAGCAATCGAGCTCATCGGCGGCGGGTTGGCGATGCCGGCCACCGTGGCCGCTGCATTCGCTGTATTCACACCGATCGATTGGATCAGCTGGGACATGGGGATGCGTCCCTCGGCGTAGGCGTGCTCCCGCAGCTCCACACCCGTCGTCGTCGCATCGTTGGCACCGCAGATATCGTAACTGATCGGGGGCAGGATGCGATCCAATGCCTCCACATTCACGGGGACATTGTTGGTGGTGCGTCGCCGCAACAGCGGGCAATTGGGTGACCATCTCTGGTGCTCGGGCACCGGCTGATCCTCCTGCTCCCAGCGACCGATCTCCACGCCGCAAAAGTAGCACTTGACCTTGTCGTCGACGTTGGTGTAGTACATGCCCGTTTGGGCCAATTGGCGCTTGTCCAGCCATTCGAGCGGCCAGTTGATGAAGGTCTTTAGGCGCGCCTCCTCGCGATTGAGCTCGTTCATATTGTCACTGTTGTAGATGTTGTATTTGTAGAGCTGCGACGCGTTCGTGTTGTTGTCCACCTGATCGAGTACCGCTGCTGCTGCTGTTAGCTCGTGAGCGGCGGGTCCGTAAATGTACCGCAAGTTGGTTACCACATTTGCCATGGTGCCGCCTTCTGATTGTGGTTATCTCTGATAGTTTGTTGTTGATCCTTAAATGCTTCTCCGTCCGCTTCCCTCTGAGCTCGAAACTGAAATGGAAGATAGAGAACGAAGACCCATTAATATAAATGTTTACGCCATGCGACCCGACATTTGATAGGCGCGCTATCAGCTTGATAAGGACCTAGATATTCATCCAAAGACCCTACCCCACCAAACCGCCGCCTTCTTGCTCCTTCTGGAGATCTCTACGCAGTTCAGGCACACGACATCGTTGAGTGCCCACAATCAACTGGCAGTGAAATAAATAGCGAGCAATCTGAACACCGTCATCTGGTTGTTTCTAAAGCAAAGCAATTATTGATAAAGCGTTTCATCAGGTGACGTTGTTTTAAAAAATACTCAGGGATGGAAGCTTTAAATTGCAAGTGCTTAAAAATTAATTAAATTAGAAAAAAATAAGAGTAAGTTTAATTGATTTTTCCTTGACTTTTTCTTAAGAATTTTATTTTTAAATTAACCTGCTTTAATTCCAAGAAATATATATTATGTTTTATAACTTATCACCACTGTAGCAATTAAAAAGAATGAGTTATATTCCTGCGCACTTGACATTTCCAGAGCAAAGGTTTTTACTAGAATGAAGTACACTACCTATAGAAAAATGATTAAAAAATGCTTAAGTTTCTCTTTCAAGGAGCAAAAATTCAAATAAATTAAGTTGTAATCCAAACGTTTAAGTCTCTTTAAAATAAATGTCTTACTCATTAATTATTTTGGTGAAAATTATCAACTCAGGGCTTATGCCTAAAATTCAACGCATTGAATTTCCCTATCAAGTTGCTTTGTTTTCAAAATTAAAACTCTGCTCAATCAACTTTATCGCTTTATTAATACCTTTCTTTAGATAATGGAAATATTTATTGCCAAAGCTGTAGACACTTTTTATCGTGGGCACTTCTACGTTTTTCAGAGCGTGTATGTACAATGCGGGGAAAAACTGAAACGCAGTTCAAGAAACTGGAGATGCAGCATCAACGAACTTTAAGAGCCCTTAGATGATGGGAAAAACACATCAGTTGTCCCGCTCGCACTTGAGAGCCGAGGGTGGTTTTTCCTTTTCCGGGGAAAAACTCCCGAGTTGAGTTGCTGGTTGAACAAAATGTACGTAGTGTATACGAGGAGTACGCAATGTTACAACCGCTCGTTTTCGCACTGCGCCGAATCGCAGTGAGTGTATTTCGAGTGGGTGGTGGTTGCCACTGGCAAAAGCCAGGACGGTCGGTGGGTTGGCGCCAGCTTGACGACGTTGAACGATAACAATTATCGATCTGACTCACCGCACAGCACAGCAAAGCAAATAATTTCTATAATAATAGCAAAAACTTGTAGTCACAAAAGGCGGCAATAGATAAATCACTATGCTAATCGAGGAACAGAACAACCCACACGGCAATCGCTCGTCAATTGTTGAGTTGGCAATTATAGTAATGACAGGAAAAGCAGCACATACGTAAGTGACATTTTTTACAGTGAACTACAATTTTATAAATTCTTAATTTATTAGTTCTATAATTATAATTTAAGGAAAGTACATAAAAAAAATATAAAAAATTCTATAACTCAAAAAAAAGCAGTGATATTTATTTTAAAGGAAAGTTCATATATAAACAAAATTTTTAAGAGAATTCTATTATACAAATATAGGACTCTTCATTTATTTATTTAGGGTAATTTAATCTTTGAAAAACAAATTTGTTTTTTTTTTTTTTATTTTTTTAGAATGAGTTTTTGGAAAAGCAATCAACTTTTTGGCAATCGTCTGGCTTTGTATCGATATTCAGTGGCTATCTTAATGCCTGTGGACCTAAACTGAATCTGCGGTGGTCTCCTTTAAAGAGATTGTACAGCCGTTTTTCGACATTTACTCGCCTGGGCCACCAGCAAACAGAAAACAGCAAAAAAACTCAGCACGACCGCTGAGAGTTGGGCCCCCGTTCAAAGTCCAAATATCAACCGCAAACCAGCCAAACTCGCCCAAACAATTGCAACGAGGAGCTGGAGGAGGAGGATCGGGTGGTTGGAGCTGATGGTGGTGCAAAAAGGGGGAAGAGGGAACGGGGAACTTATCGGTGGGTTTGGGTTAGCTGGCACTGCCATGCACACTCTGTTGTGTGGAGCACTGCAGGCTAGCCGACTGTGAGAAAGTTTTAATGGAATGCAGTCAAACCACTCTGGCGACGGCGCACTCGGCGACTCCACATCCCAGCAGCACCACCGCCACCGCACCACCGCCGTGTGGAGCCTGACTTGCAGCATAAAGCGCAGCATAAATGCATATTGCAACGCTGGCGGTGCAAGCGAGACGGCCATGTGGTGCCAAGATGAAACCATCAATGGGAAAAACAACTAACCACAGGGAAAACGGAGCTGCAGAGCTGCGCAGAGCAAAAAAAAAAAAAAAATGTATAAAAGTATAAAAGAGTACACATAAAGTGCAGCAGCAGAAACAAAAGCAATTGTAAATTACAAATGCTGCTGACTTCTGGAGCTCGGGATATATATACCGTGGAACTATATAGCCGATGATGATGCTGAATCAGGGGATGCTAAGTAAGGATGGGGTCTGTTTTCCGTGCAGAGATTGCGCATTGTTTTTGAAGTGGAGCAGCAGTCACCAGTGCAACACACAAAGCTTGAGATGCTGTCTGCAATTGTAATTGCAATTTGTCTACCCTTAAAAACGGGTATTGCCTTTTTAACAGAATTTGTTTATATTAAATATCCTAAAGATCCAACTAATTCTTCTTTCTGCTTTCAATCTTGATACCTCAGAAACTTGGAAGATTGCTTATCATCGATATTATCTATCAATAGTTCATAGAGAAATAAATGTCATAGGGTATTCGTAGCTTCGGCCTTCCAAAATCGCCCTCCCTCATTATTATTTGTTTTGCTTTTCTAGCCAGTACAAAGTGCAATTACAGCTGCCTCTGCCGACGTCTGTTATTTGTTATTGTGGAATGCCAAACGCATTAACAATTGTAATGCAAGCCGACTATTGGAATTTCGACCTATGTATGTAGCTATCAGGAAATTGAGTGGAAAGTTCAAAAGCCTGGCATTTGCATTCACTGAATATGCAAGGTACTTTTTTTTAAACTTACCAGTTTCGTTCAAGAGACCAAAAACTTTAAAAACTTTGCACTTTAAAGTTAAACTTTTTTGTAAACTAAGTTAACTTTTTCTGGGAAACAAGGAACTGCAACAAATTGAGCGAGCAGCGCCTTCACCCAACACCAACCGAAGACCGACTGAGAAGACAAGGCCTCCTGGGCGGTGGATGAATGGCATGAGAACAACAACTACAACAACAACAACAATCCCAGAGACCAGAAGAAAATGCCACTCCACAGCCAAGAAAATCATAACCAAAGGCCACCACAGCAAAAGGCTAGGTCCAGGAGGCAAGGCAAGGCAACAAACAGAAAATGGGGAAAAAAATAACATAGAGGAACACACGATCACGAAAGACAAGACCAAACCAAAGCAAACCAAACCAAAACGAACGAACGAACCTACAATGGAATGCAGTCGGGCAACTTTTCTACAACTCCGCCACAGAATATTAAAGCGGAGTCGAAGTTGGGTTTGGAGTGGAGTGGAGTGGAGCGGCATGGTAGTTGGAGCTGCCTTTCGAGTTTTCTGATTGGAATAAGCCCAGCCGGGTCAGTTCATTCCGTTCAGTTCCCAGTCTGTAAGCCAAGCTGGGCCCGAGTGATTGGAGTTTTGCTGTTGTTGTCGTTGTCGTAAGTGAAGGTAACCACAGAGGTCCAAAACCGTGGAAAAGGTCTGAGTTCTGTAACTACAGAAGAGGGTAAACCAATAGAACTGCAGCAAAAGTCTATAAGCAAAAAAAATTACCTTAATGATCAGAAATCCCTAATAATTAAAAACTATTCTACAGTTTTTGCTCTTATGGTTTCTATTAATTCAAATTAATATGGACTTGAAAGTAACGATTTTTAAGTTTGAACATTGAATTTCAATAAAGTTACGAATAAAGACGAATGTTTTTAAAGAAATACACCTCGCTGTACTATTTGATTGACCACAGCTGTTTTGATCATACCTTGGGAGCCCCGGAGACATGAGCTCCGACTGTGGGAAGCTATTATAAACACTTTACCATTCTTTTTGTTGTTGCTGTTGTCTTCGACAAAAAACCGAGATTGGAATGTGGTGATACCAGATACGACAACAACAAGAACAACAAAAACATCGCCAAGCTAGGGTTAAAAGAGGGGGACGCTCCAGAGCGAGAGGGGAGATACCCCCACTGCTCCATGAGTCGTCATCGTCGTGCTCAGAACTCAAGAAGAAGAGAAGAGGTAGAATTTAAAGTGGAAGAATCCGAGTAGGAAGAAGAAGCGGAGACTGCAGAAAAATAAATAAATGCAATACACACAAAGAACATTCTTGCATGATCTCCACCAGGAATCTTTGTGTGCGTACCAAATGAATGTGTGTGTGTGCGTGCGTGTTGTGGCCTTCCAAGAAATGCAGCAACAACAAAACGACCGCCGACGTCGATAATACGAGAAGAAAACAGAGATGGAACAACAATAACATCACCAACAATTCTGGGATGCTGGCCAACAAAGGGCAATATTGTAATCATAATAAATGTGCCCCGATCTGAGCTGCTGCTAAGGAATGCACTTCGATCGGTTTGACTATATGGTTCTATCCCTTTCTGGTGCCCTTCCTCTTCTCACTCTTGCCTATTGAACATTGATCGATTGTCCAAAAAACTAACGGCGGCTTAGTTCAAAGCCGCAGAGCCGCCGACGCCGCCAGCGTATCTTCGTGGAAAAACCAAAGGAAAATTGTTCTCAAACCCGAAGTCAACTTGTGTGCGAGCGAGCTGGGAAAGCATTTATCATCCACAGCATCTCTATGGGACTTGGAATGTGGGTACGATCTCATGGAAAAGTAGAAGGCGGGGGCCTCGTTAGTGGAAATAATGGTTGAAAGGTCGTTTTTCACGCGGTCCAGGCTCAAAGGTCGTGGACGCGACGAGATGATTCAGCTTGAGGGCATCGAGAATTCCGGGAATTCCGAAAAGTAATTTTCTTCTTCTTATGCTTAGTCTTGTTTCAATCCTCTTTCCCCCAACTCTCCTTTCGAGAGAGCCGCCCTGGTCCATTTCCATTCATGTGCTGATTGCCGTCGCGTCTGCTGGCGATAACAAATGAAACTCGGGACAGAGGAGACAATAGAACTTCTCTAATTTCGGAAAAATTCTACTCCCAGCATTTACGTGAGAACTGTTTGTTGTTTATTAAGCACCTTATCTATCGTTTTATTAACGAATTGTCTCGACTCGTCTCGATCCGATTCGTGGGAGTGGGAAATGTGGGCGCAGGGACCACCATCGATGGTGTGTGGGTGCGGTGATATTGGATAAAGTTATGGGACTGCAACGTTGCCTGCGAATAATACAGGGCACAACATCCATAAATCGAAACCCTATAAGGAAAATTAAAAAAATAACTTTAAAGTTTAGGGTTACAAAAATATCCAATATAGGATATTTGAGAAATGGAAGTTGGACTTTATTGAGCTGAAAATTTAAGCTCAGCTCAATTTGAGAAACTGAGAGACTGGCGAGACTTTCTCTTTGTTCGGCGAAAAACGGACGCAAAAGTTCAAAGCAATGAAGCATAAAAAGCGGCACAGCGCGCAAAAATAAAAACTGCACTCCGCGCGAAAAAAGCATTGTGAAAATTGGCAACAGCTCAAACGGTTTTTTGAGCCCGTCTCTGTGGCCATGGTTTCTCGACATCACCATTATTCTTCGCCTCTTTTTCTCTTCATTTCTGCAGAGTCTAAAACACGCATGAGTGCACCACTTCCGTTGGAAGCGGATGTGTCAGACAAAGAAGCTAATGCTCCATAGCCCGGAATCGGTGGTGGTGGGTTGGGTCCGGATTATGCGAGTGAGTGTGTGCGTAAAAGAGGAAGTTCCTTACACATAGTGTAATCGTATATCGTATGGAGTAAAGCATTGGTATACATATGCCAAGCAAACTGACGCGTCATCTGTTTATTCCGATACACGAATAAAAATGTTTCATATCTTTGAACAATTTATTTTTAAAGTGGGAGTGTAAATAAATAATATCGAATGAAAAAAAACATGTACATATATTATTACAAATTACTTTTATTTAATTGTATTAATTCAATAATCCGTAATTTATAATATATCAACTTTTTTTAAATTATATGTTCAGCGCTTACAGTGGTGATCCGAAATGGCTTCTCATGTTGGAACAAACAAATTAGATTTAATTAGAACCGGATGGAGTTCTACTGCTGAATAGATGACACATATTGTGACCTTCGAATTTGCTAAAAATTCGGCAAACTGGAATATTTTTGTTGCTGTAGTCATCGCTTAATTTTATCCGTAGACGAATACAGCGTATTGCGTATTCCGAAATTCGGATGAATACAAAATTAATGGCATTGTATAGTACAATAACCGCCCCTTATTTTTCTTCCACATCATACCCAATTGAGAATGTTGTTTTTAAACGTTGATCGCTGGGGAATTGTGGGGAGTGGAATTTCGTATAAAATCACTCAGTGCTAAAAGAGGGTTGCCATATGGCTGAAAATTTTACTTTTTGACAGCTTGAAAAGCGTGCCAACAATCGTGCGTCATTGAAATTTGTGTTTACCAAAACAGACAAAATTCTCTGAATTCGCTGTGTAAGCTAAAATTCGTAATTTTGTAAATAATTAGCAATAAACAAAACAGCGAGTATTTAGCAACTCTACGGTCGCCATCTTTTTATGAAACAAGTCGTTGCGGTCTTGAAGTGCGAGCGGGACAGCGCCAACGAAACGGGAACACACAACAAAACGCCAGATAGCCAACGAAACATAAGACTGTGTATGTGAACGTACGAGCAAAAGCAAATAAAAATATATGTTAACTTTAGCTCTGTTGCCTTCTGATGTCACGTTTTCATTACAATTTTTGGGGTTAAATAAATTTGGGTACACAAAATAATACACTACACTATGGACTTTAGCTCACCTCGACAGCTTTTCTCTTTTTCTTGAAAAACTCAAGTTTCCCCTGGAAATTTCCTCTGCGATTGAGATTCGACGATGTGGAAATCGTATTATAATGCGCTTTCACAGTCTCTATCGATTTTCCGTGAACAATATGAACGGAAAAACACAACGATGTCACACTTAAACAAGCACACGTTCTTTCTTATCGTTCACGTTCTGTTGTTGTCAAAAATTACAAAGCCAACTATCACAATTGAGTCCGTTGAATACTTTTTTTTGTACTTTATTCTAACTTTAAATGCAAATGAAAATTAAGTCGAGAGAGCGCTAAAAATAGCTCAGTAATCCATTGCTTCTTTACGTTTTGAGTTGCGTTTACGAACTGACGCGAACGAACGCGAGAAAGGCAGCCGAAACCGTTTTGTGAGCGATGCCGGGAATGGCTGGAAAATCGCCGATCTGGCTATTTTTTTAACCGTCAAATTTGTAGTTGGGTAAAATATCCTTATTACAGGAGCTCATCTTTAAAATTAAATTATCATTATTATCACATATTTTAATGGCTCTAGAATAGGTGTATTTTTGAAAAATACAATTATATTTAAATTAAATTATTGCAAATTATTCGCAGCTTATATCGTTTTAGCTAGTTTTGGTTTTATTTTAAGATCCTCTCGCCAGCACTGTCAGTGAAGGAGACAGACCCATATTGCACTCGCATTTGGTTGCTGAGTAAGAAAAGGAAGGGATATTTTGAATGCAGCGGCCCATTCCGCCTTTTCTCGCAGCTGAAGTTTTGAAAAAACCTTTGTAACGAAAAAAAAACCTTTTAGCGAAGGCAATGCACAACAATATGTGTGTAAATATTTATGTATTTTTAAGCCAATATATTATTGAGCGCAAATTAAACTCTGTAAAGCTAAAAGCAAGTGCATAGTGTTGTTGTACTACGACTAGTATTAGTACGCAAGCCGTAATAACCGTACAACTGTCAGAAGTATTGCTGTCCCTTTCCCACCCGCAGACTAAGCAACCAGGATCATTGATTTTATGCTCCTGGAAGAGAGCATGGAACATGCGCCGAGCGATGGAAACGGCGCGTGTCAATGCACCTTCCAGACGGCGCGAGAAAGAGAAAGAAAGAGCAGGAGCAGACACCAGCTGCAGTTTTTTGTGTATGCACCTCATTCCGCCCCCACCTTCCCACTCTCATTTTTGGGTTTACCTGTCTGTTCTTCAATTTCCAAAAGACAGCTGTATATGCAGTTCTTATCACAAAAAACCGTAAAGTTAACCCTAACACAAACAGTTTTGCCAGAAACAGATGTTTTTTGCAATGGAAAATTGTAAAATAATCATTTTGTTAATGAAGCTTTTTCCATTGAGCTGCACAAACCCTTTTGCTATCTGTTTGCAGTCTTTGATAGAGCCAATCTTATCGTTAAAAAGTATCTTTTTCTAAACAGTAATGCTTACAAAGTAAAAAATATTTAATCTCTGAAAAAAGTATGTTCTTAGTTAATGATTTAAAAATAGTTTGTACAAGGATATGGGAAAATTTAAAAAAAAAAAATCGCATTTTATTATGTATTGTGATGAGCTTGCTGTATATAAATTCTTTAATAATGAAGTAAAGTTGAGGGCCTTAAGATAGGATCTTTGGCTACGTGCTTTCGCGTGTTCTTAGAACGAGTAGATTGCAATGGTTTATCGATAAATACATATTTGCAATCTAAGAACAACTTCCTTTTAATTAGAGCCCCATGATAAGGCTCTTTTGTAGTTGAGTAATAATAGCCAAGGAAATTCCGACACGTTCAACTGTTGAAATACAAAAGATCTCCAAGTTTGAATCATTTATGGAAAGTGCCTTGGCGACGGTGCGCGACATGTGCATATAGCGTCCGCCCGCTAACGGGTTGAACTTTTCGGATTTTATAAATACATCCAGCTAAATTTACCACGAAGATGTCGCGACGCATTTGAGAAATTTGCCTATAAATGCAAAGTCTAGACGACTTTGACATGTTGCAAGGCGACACTATCGCCGGCGGTCTTTTGGTGGAAATTAAACGAAAATCTGGCGGCAACATATTCTATTTGTGGATGGTGGCAGAGCGCCGTCAGTAACTCGGCTTTTTCTGTTTCAAAAGATCACTCCGCTGACCACACAGAGTTTGGATCTCGCCGGACAAGCTTAGGCTAAAAAAAATCCCTCTCTCAGAGCCGAACGGCCTTGCAAGGCCTTTTAAAGTTGTTGCACTCGCCCCGTTCTTGTTGGTGCTGCTGCTTATTGTGATTTTGATTGCTCACCCATACACTTTATAATAATCACAGTAGTTATTCGCTACAACAGGTTTTCTAGATTAAATCTTAAAAGAATTTACATATTAAAAATTTCTGTATCTAAGATAAATACAAATAGAGAAATATCCTTACATATTTTATTAGTTACAAGAGCGTTAAATACTAAAACATTTTTTATATTTGTAGCAGTTTAAAAATAAGATTTGTAAACCAATATTAATTTATTACGGAAAAGTATCTATTACTTTCAGATAAGTAAACTTTCAGATACTTGCGATCTTTAGGTATTTTAGTGGCGAATCCACCTTCAAATATTTACCAAAATGGTATAATAATATATAGGTTCAACTTAAAGACGTTTGACTGTAACGTTTGTGTGCTGCTTGTTACTAAGTTTGTCTGTGGCTTTTAATTGACAGCCAAATGCAGCCAGCGGGCTGAAAACCTGTTTTGGCCATTTTTGCATTCTCTTCTTTTGCGCGGCAATTGGCAATTGGCAAAAGGTGTCATAACAGCGAGTTGGGCACGATTCGATTAGATTGCCCCTTGCCTATTGCAACATGTGCTGCCTGTCGGTCCCTTTTCTACTTTTTCACATATAATTACCTGCCTCAATCAGGGCCCGAAAACTAGATCGACAATCCAGGAGGACGTGTGCCGGCAGCTGCAAGCGAGTCGGGCAACAATAAACCGATCAGAGGATCGCCGAAAAGCGGAGCCACCGCCATTTGCTCCTCGTCCTTATTGTGCCTGCTTCCAGTGAAAGGATCGCGGCACATGACGTCGCCAGCTGCCGTCGATCCTTTGTCAGGATCCTTTGGGGTACAGCCCAATAATGAGCCAGCCGAACTAAGGTGTCCTGCGGATCTGTTGCTGTCAAACGAAAAGTCCTTATAAAGGGATCTTTTATACCTTGTATGTATGTCTGGCTATTAAGATTAATCTTAATCCAACAAAGTCTTGGCTCAGTTTTTAGATGACCGAATACAACTGAAGTCATAATTGAACTCTGCTATGCATCACAAAGCTTAAAAACACGTTTCGTTAAATACGAAACGAATATTTAGGAAATGAATAACATCTTATTTTTGGAGTGATTCTAAATTGATCTCATAAATAAGTAATATGTATATGAATAAAAGTTCCATTCTTTTTAATTTACATATTTTACTTTTTAAGTGTTAATTTTTGTTTTATTTATTTAAAAGCTAATAAAAGGGTCGTATGATGGAATAAAAGATTGAAATCAAGTATAATAATAACGTACATATAGTTATTTAAGACTAGGAAAATAAGAGGTATATTTCTGTTAAATATTAGTAGTGTCTTCCTTTAAGTTTTAGACAACTTTATCTCTATTGCAAATTTAATGAACCTAATCAAAGTTATGAGATTAAAAAAAATCCGAAAAAAAGTGTGAGGTCATAAATGATTTTAACTATTGCCACTAGGACTTTGGTTTCAATTTAACTTATCGCTAAATTGCACTTGCCTCTGACATTGATTAAATGATTATTTTCGGAAATTCCTTTGTTTTACGCACACCAAAAATAACATAATTGATTTGCTGATTAGTTTAAAACATTCCTAATAAATACATGCAATCATTTTATTTTAAAATTCTTATTCGATATTTTATAACAAGCTCGACAAAATGTAAGGCAAATTATTAAATGCTTATTTCTATCTACTGAATGTGGATTTTAATAATAGATACATTTTTTTATGTTTAAAGTTTTTTAAAGATATCTAGTTAATTTTGCAAACATATAAGTAAAATATTTTATAGAAATAAAATGCCTAAGCTTCTAACATTAGACTTATTGTTTGTTAGTTCACTTGCGGCTTAGTTGATAAATTTTTATGAATAAGACACGTAAGTTTCTTGAGAAAGTCAGTCACTGTTATTTGGAAAAGATTACAAATTGTTATGACAACTGTTTAAGACATCTGGTTCATAAAAAATGCGTTCTTATCTTTCTAAGAGATTGTGGCGCCAGCTAAAACGGAAGTAAATACGAGCAAAAATATTTCGTTTTGTTGGCTAAGTTTAGCACCTAATGACGCAATGCAGATGCAACGAGGTAAATAGAATTTTGTTCTAGTAAAATGAGTGAGGTAAGCAGCTGATTTTATAGGCAAAACCCATCAATCTTTTGAACCTACGCAGCACTGTAAATGGAAATGACATTGAGCGGTAATTAAAAATAGGAAAATTCTAGCTAGTCGCGTTCAATGAGTGGGTGGGTTCAACCAATGGGGTGGGGTTCGTCGGGTTGGTTTCATCATGAATGAAATGCGATGCTCAGCATCGGCGGAGATAAAAGGTACAATTGAGCAGTCTAGAATGTACAGTAAGATAATATCCCTTTGGGTAGACCATATATGCGTCAGAGTAGGATAGATAAATTTCAGGGGGCTGTGGGTTGGGAGGTGACTAGACAGAGAGAGACGATTCTGGATTGCAAACGGTTTCGAAATGACTGGAAAATGCCAGAGAGCAAAATTTTGAGTGCATTTTCCAAGGGGTGTTCGTGTCACTGAGGACATGAATGAAGAGGAATACAACAAAAGTGTTGTAGAAAGAGAAGCAAAAAAGGAGAGTGAGGAAGAGAAAAAGGGAGTTTGAGAGCGCCTACTTGTATGCAATAAAAATAAGAAAACAAAACTACTTTGAACCCTTTAACCCTTCAAGGACCTTTAAAAATCTTAAACATTTAAAAAAAAATGTAAAATGTAAACAAACAAATGACGCAGTATCCCTACGGAATATTTTTTAAATGCCTGTCTTTATTGTTTAAAAAATAAAAACAAACAAAAAACAATCTGAACAAACACTTACCAGAGCCATTTTAGAAGAGATAACGTATCAGCTTATCGCATTGGTTACTTAGACCGTCAGAATTGTTTACGTTTATCACAGCACGATAAGAAACTTAAAAAGGCTTCGATAATTGCAATTTTTCAAGGTGCAGAAATAAATTACTTCAGGCGTGGTGCATGCGTCGACCGGTGGGTTTGAGTGTCATGCTGCGACTAGACAAAAACTATTTTATAGAGCCGCCTAGCCTACTTTCCTATGGGTATTTGCTTTTGTCGGTTTTGCGTTCTCATTTGTTTTGTTTTGCTTGGCTTTCTAGAGAGGAAGAGAGAATCAGCGGGGCGGAACGGTTGAAATAGTTTTTGCCGCCCAAGCGATGCGCAATATTTTGGGGGGTGGGTTCATCAACTGCTCTCTCACTAACTTTTATATCTCTCTCAACCAAAAGATGCAAAACGGAGTATTTCCTAATAGTATTCTCTTTTAAATAACATCTCTTATTAAATTTTTATTGCATGCACAATTTTACATTTCAAATTAGGGGTATAAAACCGTTACAACTGTAAACTTTTACAAATGTAGCCCTGGGCTTAGTTGTGAATATATTCTCCTGGGGTCACACTGATTTTAGTATTTTTTTATTATCAAAGTAGCGCGTTAAAATTTTAAATACAACAAGCGAATCCGATAGAAACTAAGTTCTTCAACGTACAAATAATTATATTAAATTAAGAGAAAATCATTCATCATATGACCTTTTGTTAAATTAAATTTTATTAATATCTATCCGGGTCCTACTTCATAGCGGATAAAACCACCAAAAACAAGTGCCTCGTACCCGAGTTTCCAACCAACCTCATACCAGTGATGCGAATTTAGGGGGCAGCTTAGCTTGGTGAACGAGATTTTACCATCTGGTCATACCGTTATACCTAGAGGTGTCATGGCGGAACAAATTGGTTTGAAATAAAAATTTATTCAAATCGCATGTACATAACGGAGAGCGAAATGACTTTTTGACTTATCTTTAAATCATAGTTTATACAAATTATGGTTTCCTCACTATATCAGTAAAATTTTATCATTCTAAACATTCATCCCAAACAAAATAATATACAACGATTTGATTTGTAAGTCATATACAAATGCTTGTAGAAATGTGAGTTTTGTCCAATAGACATCGATGACAACAAATATCGATACTTACGGTGCTTTAAAAACATCGATATTGTTTATTGTGGCATCGATGTGTCTCCACCTCTAGTTATATCGTCAAAAATTTTTGGTCTGTGAACTTCGTGCGGAAGAAATTCGATTTGAACGCCTGCGAAAATATGCAAAATAAAGTGAAATACCAGTGCCTCTCGGATGAGGAGCTACCCTGCGGAGCGTCCCGCAGCCAGTAAACCCCAATAAGCTGCCCAAAATCTGGGAATTTCGCGGGGAAAGGTGCGTTTTTCGGTTGGCTTTTCGGTGTATGTGAAAAGTTTCTACTGCAATCCATTTTTCTCTACGTGCGTGTGCGGCGTATGTGTGGCTGTGTGCGAGTGTATGGAGTGGGGCGATGTAAAAATGCCTTTACATAATTACATTCGCAATTTCGAGGACTTTAATGCATTTCGCCAGCTTGCAGAATTACATAAAATCACAGCAGCCATGAATTTTGGTGCGTGAAAAAATACGCGGCTTCCATTTTCGTTCTATTTACTCGAGACGTCAGCGTCGCGGCTGTTGAATTTATGTCAAATTGGTAACACACACTCAAAGCAGGCAGGCGGAGAGCGCGTATGCAGGCCCTAGATGCATGGGTGTGTGTGAGTGCGCAAAAGAGAGAGAAAGAGAGCGAAAGGGAGAATGATAAACAAAGTGAAAAAAACAAGCGGCTGTAAAAATGCCCGCAAGTGTTTTTAATTGATATGAAAATATGTTTGCTTTACACTTTAGTTTAAAATTTTTAAAATTAAAATTAAAGCTGTTCTAAAATATTTTCAACTTGAAGTTACAAGCTGTATATTATGCACCCTTTTTGTACCTCTTTTTCGCTTTTAAAAAGTATTTTATTCACCCAATGCAACAACAAAGGTGCGCGTTAAACAACAACAAATAGCGTTGTTTTGCAAGAGAGTGGGAGAGGGATCGTTCCAGATTGCCGAAGTGTGAGTGAGTGGAAAAGAAAACGCCAAGAAGTTGGCTGATAAAGCAAACACACATACTCGCACACACGCACGGAAAATAGAAAAATTCGAAAAATAATAATAATCAGCAAGCAGGAGAAGAAGCAGCAGCAGTACAAACAGCAAATGTGTAGTTGTGATCGAAAATCGAAAGTGTGAAGCATTTTCTATAAATAGTGCAAAATCAAAATCAAATTCCCAGTGCAAACAAAACGCAATTAAGCAATAAGAAAAACAAGAAAAAAAAAAATTGAAAACAGCGAGCCCATAAACACGATATATCTGGAGAGGTTGATCTCACAGAGCACGCGCTCTGCATCGAATAGCAGGATTATCGGAAGGATCATCTAGAAAGGATCACCAAGATGTCCTCGCTGGACGCACGTAACAATTCCGCGATGATGAAGCGGGCGGAGCAGCTGAAGCGCTGGGAGGAGTCGGACACCAACCGCGCCGCTCCCACTCCCCGCCACGAGCACGGCCGAAGGATCAAGTTCAGCTCCGGCTGCGTCTTCCTTGCCGCCTGTCTCTCCGGCGACAAGGATGAGGTCGTCCAGCTGCTCGATCAAGGAGCTGACATCAACACGGCCAACGTGGACGGACTCACTGCTCTGCATCAGGTGCGTTTACTCAGATATAATAATTGATAATCAATTTAACACCCAGCTTTATTAGGAAAATTTAATCTAAATCTAAATTAGTCAAAGCTAAGCAAAAATATAATAAATACGTTTTAATGTTAAAAGGTTGTCATAAAATCAAGAGAGTTTTATAAGATTTGATTGCTAAATGTAATGAAGATGCAGAAAAGTACACATTAATAAAAACAATCACTGCAGAACTTTAAAACATAAAAAAAAAACAAATCAATTGTTGTTTGGTAGGAGAATAAAAGGTTATGAACCTAAATCAGGTGGATTTTCATCTTTATGTATTATTTCAATTTTGCACCCCTTTTTAGCCTGGCCGATTTCCTTTTAGTAGGGAGCTAAACGTTGCGTCAGTTTGCTGCAATCGCGATCACGCGACCGGGCGAGGGGGTGGTGGGGGTGGGGGTTGGAACGGGCGCAAGGGGCTGCAGTTTCGACACTGTTGCGTTCCGTCCAACTGTGGTGCTGACGTGGGTCGTACTGTGGGTCAATTTCCATGACCCATTGATTCGATTATTACAAATTTACAAACAATATTTAAAGCATAAAGCCCCTGAAAATGAATAAAAATTTTACTAATATAATAAGATGGTTAAAAATCACGGACCTTAATTTAACTATCTTTGTATAATGTAAACAAAGCTTTTTAGTTTTAATTTATAGTAAATGAGTAAGAATTTATTATACAATTTATATTATATCTTCTTTAATGATAGACAAAAGTTCTTCCTGACCCAATCAAGGTCAAGAAATATCCTCTTTTTTTTAGGCCCACTGTGCATAGTCGTTCGCTAGACGCTCGACCATTGTTTTTGTTGCGTATTTCGTGCTCTTTCTGCGGTTTCAACACCGCCGCCGCAACAACAATTCGGATTTCGAATATTAACAAATACAACAAATACATGGCTAATGCAAGCCGACGATTTAAAAGTCGAATGGCCAGAACAGCAACAGCAACAAGCTAAAGGCAAACAGCAACGGCCAAAAGCATTAAATAAGAAAAATACAAAATGTTCTATTTTTAAGAACCAAGAAAAACATACAATACCCATACACACATGAAGGCGAGTTTACATATTGAAAGCCAAAAGATTTTCGCAAAATCATTTTCAGATTTCCTCTCATTTGTTTGACTCGTTTTCGTGCTGTGTCGAACAAAAATAACATTAAAAGAATCTCGCTGGCCAGAATGTTGATATTAACCAAACTATTAAGGAAATTTGAAACAGTATCAAATACAAATTGATTTAACACTACAAGTAACCCATTTATGCCACACCCTATTTGTATCGAATTGATTTATTATTGATTGCTGAGATAACTATTAACTTCATATTTCAAATATAAATAACTATAATAAAACATTGGAGTTTACATGGTCTATATCTTAAATTCTAAATTTTTATTTAAATTTCAAAAATGGTTTCGTGCATCAATTATTAAATATGTTGGCAGTCCACTCCCATCTTGCACTCACTGTGTGCTCCAATTCATTATAATTGATTCTAATTATGCTGCGCCAGCGAAGAGTCGTAGATTTTCACCGTTTAACCGCGGCGCACTTGTTAACCAGATGCTAATTTGCTCAGCGCGGGCAACGCGGGGAGGGCTCACTGTCTGAGGAGTGCACTGTAATTACAGCAACAGCAACTACAACACAATAATAATAATAATAACAATGGGAACAGTGCAAACGTTTTGAATTACCTGCCACGTTGAACGCTGCTGCGGTGCAAGTGCGGTCGCAACCTGCGGCTATTTGCTTCACTTGCTGTTGTCGTTTTTGCCTAACCGCAAGGCAGAATTTCGATTGCATTTATTAAAATAATTATCTTATCGCCTGCACTTACAAGTTCTCTAATGGTTGCAAAAGTCCACCCCCGCCAGTTTCTTTGTAGTCGCTTTCCTTTGGCCTTTGCCGCAACAATTTCACATTCATATATTTTCAATGTTTCGGGCCTTCCATTCATAAGCAGCATTGACAACGAAAGCACCACACCTGCACCACATTTTCAATGGCATGCGACACGATTGCTGCAGACAGGATAGGCTACAGTGGTTAAAGATACAAGATTACTAGTTTAAATATTATAAACATTAAAGAGCTCTGCAAGAAATCTATAAGAACGGGCTTAGTTAGTCGGTAATATAAAATATTTTTATTTGAAGCCGACTTTTTAGAAATTTAAATAAATAAAAAGTACGCCTTAGCTTTTTGGAACTAGAATGAACAACTTTTTTTATCAAGAAATGTTTATCATTCATTTCAAAAAACATAAACGACTGTTTTTGACTATTTTGTTGTAATAAATATTTCCTTAAATGTATGAATAAAATTCTATAAAATAGAATAAATAGCTGAGGTTTTTTGGCTCCACTGTGTAGCGAGGCTACCTTGGACTTTATATGAATGATGTTGACTGATGGAGAGGAAGATAGAAAACGGAGGACTGGGGAGGAGGACGAGGAGGAGGAGGCTGTTGCAAGTGACCGTGTATCCATGCCGTTGGCTGACTTTGATTTTGTTTTGGCCTACAAGCTGGCTGCGTGCATTGACGTTCAAACTCGTTGGGGGACAAGTGGGAAATTATCAAAGAAATGGCAATAAATTACGGGTGTTTACAAGCCTTCAGACTCAAATATTTACATTTAAATACAGTTCAAGGATAATATGAGGTTTATTATAGAAGTGTATTTAATGGTCCGTATATTTCATAGTTATGAACTTTAAAATTAGAAATTTTTTGGAAATGCGTGGGCTTAACCACAAAATTTATGATAGTCGGAAATATGCGCTAATTATAATGAAATGAATCATTTTGTACCCTTTGAAGTGAAACTATTAAGATGAATGTTTCGATTTTTGTTTAAATTAATAAAATGTTGATAATTCATATATGTTGTTCGGGTTGTTATAAATGTTCTTATCGTTTTGCTTAATTTACCCATCCGTATAAGACTATCAAATCTGGTTATCGTGTCCCCCGAGTGCCAATCTATGTTTTATTAAACAGCCTCCTTCGGTGATATGCTCAAATTAAGAATTGATTTATATACATACATTTCTGCCAATTAGCAATTGATATATTTCGATTTGTGTTTTGAGGGCAGGGGAGGCGAGCTGGCGCCGCATAAATTAAGAAATTATTCTGTCAAGACTTCTCTCAAATTGAGCTATAGTCAGTGTTGAGTGCATAATAATCGTAACAATTGCCGATCCGTTGACATGGCGATCGTGAGACGATGAGATCGATGACGAGTCCTGACCGACCGATCGATCGAACGTTTGGGGAGTTGGGAAAAGCTGCGTGAGTTTTCCCAAACGAAAATATGTACAGAAAACTCTGTGAGACATTCGCTAGTAGATTTGTTGCTGTCGGCTAACGCGCTTTATTGACGTGTTTTCTAACCTTGGCCCGGTTCTCGACGGACTGACGGGACGGACAGCTGTTGAGACGCACGGCTACAACAGACAGACTCACAACAGATACAAATCGAATATCCTCAAGAATCAGCAAAAGCAGCAGCAGCAGCAGCAGCAGCAGCAGCGCGTGTATTCGGAATGATCTCTCTGGATGTATCTGTTAGGTTGTGGTTGTATATAAAAATGGATGCGGTCGCTACACTTGATTTGATTTATTTCTCGTTTCGTGTTTTACACCCAAAATAACAAACGAATGCGAATGATCAAAATGAAAATTCGCTCTATGCCAGATACAATTTGATGTGATGTCTGCAGTCCGCGCAGTCGGCATCTGTGTATCTGCCAGATACATTAGTATCTGATGTGTGCTGTGCGTTGCATAATACCATTTCTAGCCATAGCCAGCCACAAAATGTATGCCATTAAAAATGTTTCGGTTTTACAACCGAGTTTCTCGGACTCTAGGCCTATCCATCCAATCATTTATTTTGTTTGCCGTTTACTTCTGGTTGCCAATTCTGCCGACGCCCGATTATAATTATTATACATTTAGCCACACGCGCTATGCCGCACACACACGATTTCAAATCTTTTGTTTTATGGATAAACGAAACGGGAAACAGCGGGAAATGTGCGATAAATACTACATTTTTGCCAATTCATGACGACATGGGCTCAGAAATAGTTTAGCAGGAAAATATATTAAATTCTATATATCTTTCATGGCTTTGTCTTCAATAAATATTCAACGTTTATCAGCGGGTAATGTTCACTATATCCAAGTCAAATGTTTGAATGATTTTTCTTGGAATTTCCTTTGAGTAATCCGTCTTACTTATTAACAATTCGTCATATATCTTTAATATATATTTTTTATCAACTACAATTTTAGCTTGTAGAAAGGCGATTATCATATCAGCGCTTGTTCACGCTTGAAATCTTAGTTAAATAAACATTGAAGTGATAAGGTTTTATTTTCCAGCAACTAAGTAAATTCACAACTTTTGAAAAATGTAAAAGTGTGCCAAATTACAATTTCTCTTTTTGAGAACAATTAAAAGCCAAATCTTTACATTGTTAGGAAATTGTCTATATTTATGTTTCCATTTAGGTTTTCCTTTCGGTTTGTTTATTTTTCATTTTGCAATCGCTAGTGTTCATTATTTTTCACACTTCTCTCCAGTTCGGCCAGATGTCTTGGTTCCACCTGGCCAAGTCAAAAAAGATATATTTAATGAAGGAAACAATTCTGCTGACCAAAAGCGCCTACTCATACGGCGCTGTATAAATCGTTATACAATTTGGCAAAAATATGCCAGGCATTTTTAGTGGCGAAAAGCTATTGAGACACATGAGAACTTTTCTTCAAAAAAGAATAAAAGAAAAAGATACGAAAGAAATTGTTTGAAGGCTGTGAAGCACACTAGAACATTTCACACAGAAAAATTTGGGTATACGTACGCCTAGATATATAAACTGATCTATATATGTATATGTAGGGTATATATCATATGGTTTATGTAGATTCTTTGCACTTTTATCTTGTGGCGCTAATTCAAATTTGTAATTTATTGAACTCAAGCGGTTCGCTCGTCTATTTTGGCATTTCGATTATAATATATACTCGTACATTTTTTTGTTAAAACGAATAATTTTATTCCCGGGCAGCAGGTCAATGAGTGGCACGGAATGTTGTTTTTAAAACGTATTTTAAAATGCCATAAATTGCTTATTTTAGTGTAGGAAAATAAAAGAAAAGTGTGGCAAAGCATAATAAATAAAACTTCAATGCGAAAGGAAATCAAAGTAATTTCAAAATGAATAATATTAAATTAAAAACGTCATATTTATTTTTTAGTTTAATGCGTAATAATATTCTTTATTCAAAGAGTAATAACCGAGTATTATGCATTGAATCCTTTATTGAATTAAACAAGAACTTAAGCCTCTTAGTCTGTGCTCTCAAGCAGAGTTTTCCATGTAACTCTTGAGCTTGGCTCTTCATCAAAGGAATTACTCGGGCTATTGAGTTATAAGCCAGAATTATGTGCATTGGTGGTTAACAAAGCGGGGGCCAAATGGAGCTCGGCGCCTCACAAACTACCGCGTAATGAGCCGCGTTAAGCTGGCGGCCGAGAGTCTGAAAGCCGTCTCAACAAGTCGCTGTTGGCCTGGCCTACGCGGCGTATACGTAACGCGGCGAGGTGAATAACATTTGGCGTGCAACGGCTGAAAATGCCGCTCAATGGCGTGCCAAAACAAAAGGCTAAACTTAGCATGCAGTTTTTTTTTTTTTATATTTGCTGTTTTTTTTGTTGTTGTTGGTTTCTTTTCGCTTTTTTTTTCACTGGTTTTTCGTTTGGCAATGCAAATGGAAATAGCGTAGAATCCGTTGCTCTGACATTAAAGCGCAAAGTCTGGGGTATCGAGGGATCTCGCTGATGGAATAGCTCGTGTCAAAAATGTTTGCATACCACAAAGTCATTGGACATTGTCGTCGAGTCGGTTTGTGGATGGTCACGCGTGGGCGTTGCCCCGCCCCCGCCCCACAATCCCCCCTTTTCCTCTTTTCCTGCCAGTCGGTCAGTTTATCAAAATTGTTCATAATTAATTAATTGGCTGCGTTCCAGATTTACAAATTGTTTGGCCCACCCGCCGCCGTCTCTTTCGTTCTAGCCTTCTTTTTATTTTTTTATGCGTTTTACTGCGAAATGGAAATTGCTTTTGGATTTTAAAAGCAACGGCAAAGAAGTCACTTTGAAAGCTCAGTCAGTAAAAAATTTGAATTAACATATGCCGCGGCAAGAAAAGGAAAAGAAAGATAGAGAGACAAAGACAAGAATCGGTCATTTGATTTTTATAATGCCCCACTCCTCGAACGTGGTTTGTTATCAAGTGGGGAATGGGGAAAGGGTAAGGGAAATACACTGGAAGAAGAAGGAGCAATAAAACATTAGTAAGGAATTTTAATAAGATTTTTGCTAGTAGTGTGAGCATACATGATATTGTATATGTGTTATGCCCCAAAAACCTGATACATCTTCAAATTTAAAGATACTTAAATAACCTATTCCTCAACTACTTGTTAGTTCAGTGTATCGAGCGTGCACTGTATTTGAAAGGTTTGAAATTTTATTTGTGTTTAACATAATGATAAGCAAAGAATGTTAATCTATTGATTTTGACAATTTGCCAAAAAACATGAATTCGAAATATCTTACAGATAACAGATAACCTGAATTGAAATGTGATTGGGTTAGATATTTTGTTCTCTGTGCATTGATAGAGTTAGCGCCTTTTGTTGTGGGACTCGATTCTTTTACTTTCTTTCCATTTGGCTGTTCTGTGGCTTTTGCGCCAAAGAATGCTTATCGGCATTTGCAACTACGAGGCGTTGTCGTCTCCATTCCACTCAGCCCGACATTGTTATGGGGTTTGGGGCCGGGTGGGTTGGGTTTTCGTTTTGGTTTTGGTTTTTCTTTGCTGGCTCACAGATAGCGACGGCCCCAAAGAAGCGCCGGAGTCGCGGGCGATGATATCATCATCATCGTTCACTGCTCAGTGCTGTGCATGTGCCATCCAACGAAACGAAGATGTCTAGGCGGGTTCAACGGAAATCCGCATAAACAACCCAACCATGCTGGAGTCTCTCCTCTGCTTTGCCTGTTTACTTTTACGTTTTAGCAAGATAAACAAAATTTTAATACATTCGACTAGCTCTTATAAAAACAAGACGGAAAGCTCAGCGAATCTCTTCTACGTAAAGTTGATTCAACTTTTGATGCACTGCATTTACGATTTTCGTTCGGGAAATCAATTTGTTTTTCCAGCCATAAAAAATTGAATAAATACATTTTATTTGCCAAAGTAAATGGTTTCAAGGATTTATGTTTATGGTTTTGACCTTTCGATGGGGAAATACAATGGAAAAGCCTCGTCCAAAAGACGGGTTGTTTACTGATGGACTGTATATTGACATCAGTTTATTCACATTTTATATCACAGAAGATATTTATTAAGACCAATTTTAAAAATGCAATTGGATACTAATTCATATTAGGACTGCACCATTAAATCTTTAATGATAATATTATATTATTTATTATTTTCTTAGATAATATTTATTAGATATTATAAATATAAGATCACAGAATTATAATAAAAATTAAATGAAATATATACTTAGTTTATGAACTGATCCCAATATACATTATTATATCTATATAAGTATATTCCCCAGTAATATTCTCTTACTTTACCATAAAATATCTCGTTCCGTTTACTTACTCAACTCATCCTTAATTTTTCTAGGCGTGCATAGATGACAATCTGGACATGGTGGAGTTTCTGGTGGAGCGAGGTGCCGATATCAACCGACAGGATAACGAGGGCTGGACGCCCCTGCATGCCACTGCCTCCTGCGGGTGAGTGTAAAATCTAATTCCAGACAATTTATTTTTGATTGACTGTTTATTCGATTTGCCAGGTTCGTGAGCATAGCGCGGTATCTGGTGGAAAATGGCGCTGATGTGGCCGCTGTGAACAGCGATGGCGATCTGGCCTTGGATTTGGCCATCGATGTGCAGCACATGGCCATGATCGACTACATGGAGAAGATGGTGCAGGAGCTGAACATCAATGTGGATGAGGCTCGAAAGGCCGAGGAGCAGGCGATGCTGAACGATGCCAAAAAGTGGCTGAGAAGCGATGCCGCCGAGGTGGACAGACCGCATCCGAAAACGGGAGCCACTGCACTCCACGTTGCCGCCGCCAAGGGTTATACGAAAGTGCTGGGATTGCTCCTGGCTGGTCGCGGTAATGTGGATCGCCAGGATAACGATGGCTGGACGCCACTGCATGCGGCATCGCACTGGGGTCAACGGGAAACGGCCGAGATGCTCGTGGAATCGCTGGCCGACATGGACATACGCAACTATGCCGGCCAATCCTGCATCGATGTGGCCGATCGCAAAATAGTCAAATTCCTGGAAGAACTGCGGGCCAACAAGCGCAACAAGCGGCGACCATCTAGTCAAATCAGGTGAGGAAAAATCAGACAAATTATAGAATTAAAAGTGGTATAAAAACTGATAAGATCAGTGGTTCATTTAATTTGTTTCAATTTATTTTTAACCGTAAAGGGTTGAGAGTTTGTAATAATGAATAACTGAAATATTTCATGACAATACATTTTCTTTATAATTAAAATGTGATTCATGCTAAATAAATATCCAGCTTCAAAATAATATTTATAAAAAGTTCAAAACCAATATAAACAGGATATTAACTAGAAATTGAATAAGATTATTTAAAAAACAAATTATACACAATCCATGTGCTTACTATATAACTCAACCTGGAAAACGAATGCCATAAAATTAAATGTTTTAAGTTTATTTTTTATCTAGAAATTCAATCAGTTATTAATCCCTGAATTGTTTATGTTTTTCAGCAGAATCTCAGATGCGATTGAAAATCATGTGGACAAGACGCCCACCAAATTGGTTCGCGTTGAAGTGAGAACTGATGCCACAAAGGATGGTACGTATGCCTCGCTACTAATTAGTTAATAACTACCTTACCTCGGCTGCATAATTAAAACCGAAAAGCTTTCTTTGATTTCTCACACACACACACTCTTGTGTTCGTCCTGTTTTTGGTCCTGTTTAGGTTCTCATGCGCGATAATCTTGTGTTGTTGTTGGAGCATTTAATCGTAAAACATTTGCCACTGCCTCTCGTATTTTAGTCACTCAAGATCACGCCTTCGTCTTTCGTATATTTTGCCTTCATGATCATGATCATATTCATTCATTCGGTAGAACCCCCTCTTATTTCTCTCTCTGTATCTGTATCGTGTATCTCTTTCTCTCTCTCTCTCTGTATTTGTATTTGTGTATTGTCTTTGCTTGTAAATTACGCACACTGCAGCTGCCAGTAGTTCAAGTGAAGCTATGGAAGCTAAGGCTTCGATTTCAAATGCTGCTGAAGATGATGATGGTGATGATAATAATGATGATGGTGAAGGTGAAGGAGTTATGGCCACTGGCCAGAGCGATGCAGAAGATCTGAGCGATTCCACGGAAAGCTCACACTCAACAAGTCTTTCAGAGAGCGAAGGTAGTCGGCATTTGTTTTGCGTCCCCATTGAAGGAGTTCCTTGTCAAGCAAACCCTGTCTGTAATAAGCTCGTCCTTAAGCCACTAACTGAGTTGTCTAACTGTATTGAGAATATAAAAAAATATGGCTTATCTATTGCTTTTGCAGCTGAGAACGTCAAGCCCAATCAGCAGATCCACGCCGCCGAACATCCAGTCGAGGAGGAGGCGCCCTGGCGACGCAAGCTGCCACGCACACCCAACGACAGTCCCACTAATAATCGTAAGTCCCTTTGGAGAGAATGGAGTGCAATTTAGGAGCTCAAGAATACAATTAATATCAAGTCAGAACAAACAAATCGCAGCTAAATATCAGTTAAATATTTCTTATGTGTGTAACTGCATTTTTTTTGTTTTTTTTCGATCAAGCATTAACAGATAAGATAGTATTTATAATACTTGTAAAATTTGAAAGGCTTCTGGTTACAAGAATTAAGAATTATAATGGTTCATTGATCAATTTAAAATGTAATGTCTATATATAAAATCTTAAATATAACTTTGTTTTTTAAGAAAATGTTGGTCAATATCATAATTAAAAATTATTGGCTTTATGTTAAATTATCTTTTAGCTAATTATAACTAGTATTTTGCTATCTGAAAGCCCTGAAGCGCACACCATTCTAATTCTGATAATCAAATCTGATGGTTATAATCAATATCTGAATCATCTTGCAGAAGTTCCTGATAGAGAGCTTAGCAGCAACAGCTCGGAGACCGCCAACGACGTCATTTTGCGACGCACGCAAAGCTTTGAGAACGATCAAAAGTGAGTTGAGTCCAAATAAAATAAAACATTGCGTGCCGCTCACACACAAAAACACAACAAACACAACACACAATCGCATCACAGATTAACCCACAAATGTATATACAGATTGCATATATACAAACATTGATCGGCCAAATTGTTGCACCGAAAATATATCTTTTTTTATTGGTTGATTTTTGCAGTTTGCTTTTCACTTTTGCCGATTGCATTTGCTTATCATAATCACACACACACATTCACACGCAAATATTTAACCAGTCACTCGGCCTTTGTCGGAATATATATAATATATATTTTGTATTTGATAACCCAAAATAATAAGAATTTGTGTGGGTAATTGTTTAAATTTACCCCTGTTGGTATCATCGATCTGGGGAAAGCTCACCCGATTCTCCATGAATCACAAGCTTTCCCCACTAATGAGCTTTATTTTCCATAACACCATTCGCATTTGGCAAAGTGAAGCGTTGACTGCAAAAGGCAACAAATAAGGGAAACCAAAGTGTTGTATTGATTTTAAAGTTTTTGTTTTGCTTTATTTTTTTCCCACCCTTTCAAATAAACAAAAAAAAAAATAAATGAATTAAAAATTGCATCACCAACGCACCACCAAAAAAAAACCAACAACAAACTCATCAAAACGCTTATCCCGAAATCTAACCCGCCCGCTCGCCCGCCCACCTGCTCGCTCCGCCCACCGCCCACCTGTACGCCCGCACGAATATTCGCAAAATATCCTCGAAAAAAACGCTGAAAAATCGGAATGACAGGTTCTATCAAAAGTACAACGAGCTGAGGGCACGCATAAAGGCCAATTCCTGTCCCATTCTGCCGGCGAATGCGAATGCGAATGCTAATAATGCCGCCAATAATGCTGCCAATAATTCCAATAACAATAACAATCTAAGTAGCAATAACAATCATAATAACAACAATAACAATAACAAAAGCGATCTGCTGTTGGGATATGCTGCTGGCACAACAACAACAACAACGAGCACTTCCACAACAACAACAACAACTAGTACATTCAACAACACCCACTTGAACACCAACAACACAAGCACACCACAACAACAGCAACAAACAGCAGCAACAGCATCGGCAACAAATCAATTATATAGCGTACAAAGATCGGCTTCACTCAAAGATAACTCAATGTATTACAGGTTTGTTTTGCATATAACACTCCCGAAAAACAATAAACTAGATCAGATTTTAGTTAGTAAAGTTAAGTAAAAAGTTGTTATAGTTTAGAAAAGATAGTAGTAATGTTATATTATTACTTTGTATTTGTATTTTGCATATAGGCATTTAGAATACTTGAACTTTTATAAAAGTAATTTATATTATAAGTATTAAATTATTAAATTCAATGAGAAATGTATAATCTAATTTGGAATTGACTCACGGATTCTAAAATGGCAGAAATATTTTTAATTATATTTAATTAATTATATTTAATATTTTTAAGCCTTGAATCTGATCTAGTTAAAGGGATCACGCTTACGTTTACCTGTTAACCCAAACCTAAATTGTTGTCACTATATTAACCTTACTTGTGCTTTTGCTTAGCTTCTACTCGTCTACACCTTCAGAAAACAAACTCATTGCACCAAACTACTTAACATATTTTCCTAGGCAACGCACCAATGTCGTCTATCTTCTCTTGGCTGTATTCCCCCAAGAACTATGAACCATTTATCTAATATGATTTTTATTTTAACAACCCGCAGGAAACCGACGGTTACTATTGCCACGCCCACAAGTACAGCAGCCACGGCAAACACGGCGCTCAATTCACCATCGACAGTACAGACCCCACCAATACGAAGGTGAGTTTATATTATTTAGTTAACTTATTTTTTAAAACTCTTTATTTAAAACTACATTGTCGAATGATTAGCCAAGTACCAGCTAAAACAGCTGAAAAGAGCAATAATGGCAGCTCGTCCACGGCCAGTGTCAGCGATGCGGAGAGCTCCAAGCCACCGCCAAAGCAATCCGCGAGCAATATGATCAAGAACTTCTTCAAGTAATGAGCGAGAGTTAATTGTTGTTTCTGTTGACGTTCAGATAACCCCGCTAGCCAGCTGCTAACCTGATTGATGCTCTAATTAAAAACTATATTTGTGTGGCATGATGTATGCTAAAATTATTTAGGCAACTAAAATACAGAAAATCAAACAAAATGTTGTCCTTAAATATTTAAACCTTAATGTTCAATATTGTAAAAGCAGTTACAAAGGAATATTTGATTTACTTCTGCAATATGATTCAGTTGACTAGAGTTAGAAGCAATTGTATGCTATTTACCTTAAACTGAAAAGTCTCAGTTAATTTTATAAGATTTATGGTAAACATTTCGTCCTCTAAATGTTTAAACCAATGCAGAGCTTAGCATTTGCTATGATTTTTTTTTTAATAGAAAACCAAGCCTTCGGAAATAAAATCTCTACGGACTAACAATGCTATGTTATAATATAAATAATTTATTGAAAAAGTTAACCTATTATAAGCTTGAGTTATTTTAGTGTTGCTACTTACATCTCTACGAAATTATTCTACCTTTCTGCATTTTCTGTTTCCATTTATTTCATGTTTTCTGAACTTATCTAATAATAAATGTTTATCCCACCCATTTTTTAGATCCTTTGTGCCACCAGTGCGCGATGAGGAGAGCGAAACGCAGCGGAAGGCACATGCCAAGCGCGTGAGGGAGACGCGTCGGTCCACCCAAGGCGTTACCCTGGACGAGATCAAGAGTGCCGAGGAGCTGGTCAAGAAGAAGAACATGGGCATGGCCAACAACAACAATAACAACAATATCAGCGCCACCACCACGAACACGATTAGCAACAGCGGCGTAAGTATTCCAGTGTCCAAAAACGGATGCTCTAACCGAATGAATCATCCACGCAATCACAACAAAAATCAAACCGAAACATTCACACTCGAGGAAGCTCTCTTCATAGAATCATTCGTAGATCATATCCTGTAGTCCTCCAAGGGATTACAGCATCCTCCACACACGATGTCCACAAACGCAGTTCACATCCACTCAAAAAAACGTTGAGCAATACACACCAGATCAAAAACCGAAAAATCAAATGCTTATGGTTATGGTGTCCCTATGTTTTCGATATCCCTTTCTGTTTATATGTTTGAATTTACTTACTCACTCAAACAATTCTACCAAAATATAAATATATTTAAATAAATTCATTAGTTGTTTGTGTGAGTGAGTTAAATACTAAATAGTAATTGTAATTTAGAAAATATATCATGTAGTAAACAGAATGCAACAGGTACTTACTTTATTGCCCTAAAAAGTATGCTATACATTTAGAGCTATTTGTTTGTCAAGTTCTTTATGGGGTTTTTAACACCTTTGGATATATTTTACAAATATAAATTCATACAACTTGTATCTGCTGCATTCTGTATTCTCATCCCAATGAAAAGCAGCCGAAAGCTGTCATCATTTCAATCAGAATCTCATCGATCAATCAGTGCTCATTTAGCGTACGTTGCCTCCCGTTTGATTATTATTCGTTCGTTTGTGATCGATCGCAAAATATCACACTTAACCAATCAAGTTGAGTTCAGTTCCTGCGCCAGCTCCGCTCTGCCCTGCCACGCCCTCGCCCCCTGACCCGCCCACGCCTCATAAATGTTTGAGTACTCGTTATATAGCGTAGCTTTATATATTTTTGATTACCCATCATCGGCATTTCAGTATCAAGCAGCTGCAGATCAGTGAACCATAGCGTAATTACCATTCCGACTTGTAATTATGTTCCAGTTTCTTAAGTTATCTCTATGTTCAGTTTTCGTGCTACTTACTAGGCTCTATATATATTTTTTTTATATTTTTATATAGCAATAAACTGTATGTCTATGGAATATGTTGATGATTATCATTTTGCATGTCCCATTTGCATGCGTAAACAAATCGCGTCACCCTTTTAAGTATCGTTAAAGTATGCAATTTATATTTAAACTATGTATAGCGAGATCCTTTTGATTTTTGTTAATTTTGTTCAAAAAACACACTCGCGTCCATCGCCTTAGGACAACTGTTTTTTTATTTGTTCCGAACTAATATTATTAACAGAACGAAACAAGCTCAGCATCATCGACATCAGCGCCCACGTCATCAGCCACGTCATCGGTTCTCGGCGGCAATGAGCAGCGGGACGAGTCGCAACCGCCGCCACCGCCCACCACACCACCGCCAGCCATAATACCCACCACAACGACGGCCACCGATGAGACGGAGATCGAGGAGGTGGTTGCCACCAGTCCACCATCATCAGTCCAATCAGTTGGCCAAAGCGACACCACAGCCACGTTCACGCTCACCGCTCCGGTGCGAAGATCCCTTTCGGGCGAGGGCGATGCCAACAGCGATCCCGAAGGCGATCAGGATCTGTCGGTGGTCAGTGCCAGCTATACGATAATGCCACGGCCCAGGGATAAGCTACCAGACACAGAAAGCAACCGAACACCACAAAAGACTGATCCAGTTGCCAAGAGTTCCTCCAGCGAAGAGGAGGTGCCGCATATCAGGCCCACGGATTTGCCGCTGATCCCGGTTCCTTCGGCCAGCACGGAGGTTATTAAGTCCTCCTCCGCGGCCACCACTCCTGCTGCCCTGGAAAGTCCAGTGCGTTTGCGGGACAAGCGGGGATTGAGTGGCAGCCAGGAATCGGAAACCAAATCCGATACCGCCTCGCCTGTTTCCTCGCATCCGGACTTCAATGCCCGGGATTCGCTACTCAGTTTGTATGCTCGTCGCACAACGGATAGCAGCGCGGGAGGAGGAGGCGGTGGTGGTGCTGGTGGTGCAGGTGGTGCTGCTTCCTCGACTTCAACTTCCGCAGCAGAAAGGCGTCCTTCTTGGCGCCTGAAATTCGATGCCGGCTCCAAGGTATGCCCACATTACCCAACTGCCCTTCCTCTAAGTGAATCCGATTAGCCTAATCCACAATATATCTTATGATCAAGAATATCTTGAAGATCGGTTGCTCAATTCGTGTGCGCCAATAATCAACTTTGTTAATCTCTAAGTGTAGCATGGATTTATCTTTTGATTAGTGTGTGTATAATTAGTTGAGAGCTACGATATTGAAGTTTCCCTTGCTTTAGTCGATTTCATATAACATCATCGTTTTTATATTGCTTTTCAAATTTAGTTTAAGGTCATTAGTCGTATATCTACATATTTTATTTTGCTGCTGTATTAACGCCTACATGATGATTAATAATCCAAAATTTTAGTTTTATATTCAATAATTGGAAAGAGTTATTATGCCTATTTTAATTCAAATTGGGTAATACAGATATTTACCGCCCGAAATATTTATTTTTAAGATTTTTTTAAGTTGGATTTACGCATTTGTTCTTCATGTTTTAATTTGCTCGTAGTTTATGCTTGACTCACTTACAAACTAAGTAGCTGCATTATTAAGTTATTACTTTTATCTATGTATCATTTTACAAAAACGCGTATTTATTTCCATTCGGATTCATATGTATATAATCAAACATAAATTCTTATTCATTCGGCTTTTAAACATTGATGTGTAAATATTTCCATTCTTAGTCCACTCTGGATTCGCTTGCATTTATATTTCTTTTCTTTGTTTAAAACATAAAAATATTCCAACTTATGGCATGTTATTTTTGAAAACATCTACATTTTTGTTAAACTTTTTAATGACTATATTCGAATGGTTCAAGGAAATACAGAAATTGCTTAGCTTAGGTATCGGGTTGCGGGCTCTAACTGATGGATTTAAAGCGAAATGGATCTGATACTTGTTTATTACTACTAAATGTTTGGTAAAAACTAACTCCCGCTGCATTCGAATGATTCAAGACACGGCATAGCTTTTTGTAAGAACAAATACATTGCACACAAACCAGCAAACGAAACGACAATTATAGAGAAACATTTCAAAACATAACTTGATATTAAACAATGTGTATATTTTTTTATTAAATTGAGAACACATAATAAGAGATTTTATTTCCATGTAGTTTAAACTGGAGGACATAACCAGCGGTGGCACTTATCCGCCCAATAATAGCACCATTATACCCAGTGCTCCGGCGGTGATGGCAGCCGCCAATCTGTCCACCACAACTGGTGTCCAACGGCGCATCAGCAGCGGTCCCAATGCACGTAAGTTGTTTTAGATATTCAGCATATATCGGATATGTTATTAAAGTATTTTTCTTTAATTTTAGTAAATGCTTCCAATCAGTCGCTCAACTCTGTCGGTCGTCCTGTTTCTGCTCCTAGTGAGGCCACCAACAATAGCGCCTATGTGAGTCCTTCAGCACGTAAATACGAAACGAATGCCACGTCAACGGGAGCGAACTCGGCAGCAGCCGCAGCGACCACTAACTCAACCTCCAATTCAGTGTCTGCAACCAGTGCCAATCATGCAGCGGCTACGGCCACCAATGCCACGTCAAACCATGACGATAAGGGTAAGGAAAAGTCGAGGAAATTAAGGAATAAGCCAAACGTACCTTATAAAATATGTATTCACCTGATTTTAAATAAGATCTTTTTGATGTTATTAATGTACACAATTATTTTTAAAGGCCGAAATTATCTTGTACATATGGCTAAATGATCAACTACGATATTTATTTCCAAAATTGTAAATACATGTCTACAAAAATGCATAAATATTACAGTGGATAATAAAAATTTAAAAGAATTTATGACATTGCAGAAAAATTTAATTACTTAAATTGGGTTACAAATATTTATAAATTTTTCCAATTGTTGATAGAAGTATTAAAAATATTTGACAGTTTTAAAATAAAAATATTTTCTTACTTATTTCTCTTTTAAAAATTTTACGTTCTAATTAAGTAATTTAAAATTTGTTTTTCCCCCAACTATTGTATTGTATTGTATCTTATTTATTTATTAAATTTTATATTAAAATTTATCTAACTTCTTTTTTTATTTTAGCAGATAACGACAAGGAGAACGACAATCGCACACAGACCGTCATTCAGAGGCGACGCAAACCGAAGCGCAGATCAACTGGGGTGGTGCAGATCGGCATGGAGGTAAGTTTAGTTTAGCTCGGCGATACATCATTTGAGTGCCTAATTGCCAGGCAGTTTGTCAGAATAGATGAGCCATGGGCCGCCAGCCGTATGCCAACTATTCTTAGCCAAATTGCTAATTAGTCGCAAGATTAGGAAAAATGCTTAAATGAGAATTTCTTTTGTTTTTCTGCTGCAGGAATTGGATCAGGAGCGACAGAACGAATCGTCTAACAATGACAACGAGGAAAAGGATAAGGAGGTGAGTTTAACAATAATTATTTCCTACCATATGTTAACTACCAACAACAACAAAAATATTAAGAACAATAGAATATTTCACACCTTGCCAAGTAATTAGAAAGAATATCTTTCTTATTTCTTATTTCCTTGGTGCACCTGACAACAATTTCTTTCAACTTTTTACTTGCCTTTGCCTTCGTCACACCTTGTCACAAATTTAAGAGCACCTCGCGTCCTTCAAAGTAGCTGCTGAGTGGTGTCCCCTCCATTGCCCCATTTTGTGGGGCAGATCCACAATTTTTTTTCAGCACCGTCTGTCTGTTCCAATTAGCGGGCGACCCAAAAAAAAAATATGATTTGGCACTTTGAAAGTGCGCACGTGGCATTGTGGCGTTTTCGGAATTTGTTCGTGTGGGGGGAATGGGAATCTGAATCTGAATCTGAATCTGAGTGTAAGTGCAAGGCAACTGCAAATCCTTTCATGGCCGAGGTCACAACTATTAGTGCGCATCCAATTTGCGTCCAAAGAAATCACGAGCTTGCCCCGCCGACCGAACCTGTTAACAATTTATCTGAGCAAGTGTCAGCGCCGGTGTCGCCTATTATTAACAAACTGACACAATTTCTGAGTGCATCTTGTCGTTTAACGTGCGATTCGCTTGTTTCTGCAAACAAATTATTAATTGTTTTGTTCATTGGACGATTAAAGAAACACCATAAATCTTGAATTCGTTATAGAATTGATTAATGCAAAACCATTAAGGTTGTTAGGATTTGGATAACTAGGTTTATTAGATTTATATTTCAAGTTAAGAATATCTTGTATTAGTCCAGATATTTTTTGTTGAAAAACATTAAGTTTTGTTAAACTCAAAATTTGTTGTCGTTTTCTTAGACAGCCTAAAAGAAAAGTTTGGTAAACAAAAATCCTCAATAAGAATTAAATTTTTAATTATTTAACTGAGAGGATGGATTACCGCTTTGTTTAAAATGTTTAATGAAGCAATTCAAACAAATTTGTATTTTATTATGGCTCATTATATGTAGGCAAGCGTTAAAATTGATTTTAATTGGTCATTCACTTGTCTAATATTGTGCCGAAATATACATTTCCATGAATTGAGTGATGTAATACGATGTCTAAATTTGTTTTATACCTCTAATGCTTTAAAAAATGCTGTCAAAATAAAGCGAAATTTTTGTTTTAAGAACTTTATTTCCATTGAAAATGTTACTTTGACTACAGGCATATATAATAGATAACTATCAAATAATAAGTACTTTTTGGCATATGGTGGTTCCTAGACGATCCATTAAACTTTCGGCAGACCAACTGACGCTCTTTGATTGACTATGTCAAGTGTGCGAATTTGCATTTATACGGTTTTTATTTTCTTTCCCGTCAAAGAACCAGAGGCAAATACATCTGGGAAAATCACTTTCACAATCGTCTCGGGAGACAGTTTTTCATGCATTCTGTAACAAATTCAGCAATTACAGAGGCTCGACCCGAAACCAAAGGAAATATATAGAATATAGAAAAGAATAATAAGAAACATTGGCACACGTACGTTGAACTTTGCAGAAAAAGCGAGAATATGTGCGGCTAAATTTATAACAGTTTGCAGCAGGCATTTGCTTCCTCATTCTCCCTGCGGCAAAAGGATCGTCATTTGGTATTTATAGCCACGAAAATGCATTCAACGAAAGTGTAAACTAAACTCTGTGGGGCAGGGGAATGTTGCTTCTTGGCCCAGTTATGAAGGGGGGAGCCAAAAACTCTAAACTCGACAGCAGCCAAATTGGATTCTCCTGTCGCGCACTTAACGCTAAATTTAAACCAAAACAGAAATAGTTTTTCCTATGCTCGCAGCTCTCTTTTATTTTTTGATCTTTATTTATTTATTTATTTATGTGGTTTTAGGTGCAGTCATGTGTCAATGACTGTGCTTCGCCTTTTGGCCCAGTTCGCAGTGCTCTGTTCCCCTGATTTTCCTGACCCCAGCATAGTTAACAATCTTGCGTCTCGGACATTGGGCCAAATACGTGTGCGATTTACTAAATTTAGACGTTTGCCCCACCAGGTGAACAAAAAAAAAAAAAAACAAAAACTCGCACATCGAGAATTCTGTGTGTGCGCAATTTGATGTGAAAATTTGGCTCCTTTCCCTGCTCTTATTATTATTTTCCTCGTCGTTTTCATACTCGAGTTGAAAATATTCCCATGATTTGTTCCATTTTCACCGCTTTTCCGGCTTTTCCACTCTCTTCAACTTGACTCTTTGTTCTGCGTGGGCACTCTTTAGCTTTTAGCTGCTCTTTCGTGTTTATTTCCGATCGCTTCGCTTTCAAATAAAACATTTCAAATCGCTGGCGAGCAGCACAGTTGAGTTTTGTGCGCCCAGCACAGCGGATCATCACCTCAGTTTCGATTCAGTTTAGATCATCCAAAAACCAAGCTAGCTAATTCAATCAAACAATAAGAAGTCTAAAACCTAATGTAAATCCCAATTAAACTCAAGAATTCAATACGTCAAGTGCAACGAGAGACCAACCAAAAAAAACCACAAAGATCTGTCGAACGTGTCAAAGAATTGTCGTTGTTGGGGTTTGGGAAAAATGAATTGCAATACGCCAAGATCAGTTTACCCCTGGGATCTTCGGCGACGGAGGGGATTTTCCAAGCCAAAGTCGATGATTTGACTGCCAGCAGCAATGAGTTCGTTCATTTTCCGTTGATGGAATCGCTCCGCGTTGCCTTTTTCGGCCAACTGCGCACAATTTTTGGACATTTCAAGTTGATGCTCTCTCGGGCTGCTTTCGCAAATATGGTCAACTATTTTGATAAGTTTTTAATTTGATTTGTGCCGAACGTGCTGAGTTTTTTTTTATTTTTTGCTTGACTGTAAATGTCAAAGTTTAAGAGAATTGAAGTAAATATGTTAACTTAAAGTTGCTGTGAGTTAATTTTTTTTTACCTTATTTATTAAATAAATATTTATGTTAGCGGTGCCTTTAAAATCTCTTAAAATTTAAATATAAAACATAATAATAAATAATAAATATTCATGTTAGAGGTGCCTTTAAAATTTTTTAAAATTTCAATATCAAATATAAAATAAAGTAACGATATTCAACATTCCTATTTCTTAAAAGCGTCATTATTATAAAATACAACCTTAATTAATTGTAATATCTATCATTAATAATATTTTTTGTGTTCATGTTACTTCTTCTAATTTATTTTATTTAAATTAGTTATTTTTTTTCGAAATTTATATTCAATTCCTAATCCATTTTATGATGCCAGGTCAGTACATTTATCTTCGGCATGACACAACAGAAAATCGTATTTTTAAAATGTTTCGTTTTAATGCTTTTTTATGTGGTTCTAGCCAAGCTAAACGTTTGAGTTACCACAATATAAAATAAATGCAGAAGGCATAAATGAGGAAAATGATTGCAAAAGACGAGGCATTTAAACGCCGCTTCATTCATGGACGAGTGTCCTATAGATAGAGCCATATATACTATATAGTAAATTCAGTCAGATAAAGAGAATTAGTCTACGAAGAAACAGAAACGGTCCGTCATAAATTATATGCATTGGAAAATCGCTTGAAAAAAGAAAAACGTTTTCGTGTTTGTTGTTTGTTTCGCGTGGGCGGATGATGAGAGGCATCAACTTGGCGAAACAAATAAATATCAGACCGGCTGCTTCTGCGGGATAGTCGGCCCCATCTATCACGTTTTCTATGTGTTTTCAATCCTAACAATCCCAACAAGAGCATCCCGGTGAGAAGATATACGAAATCCAATGGCTGTCGGAGGTACGCGTCCGTCCGAAATCCGAAATGAAAATTGTCAAAATTTATGCCTTGACGTCATTTTTGGTTTTCCCAAAAACCGATTCCCGAACCACATGTCAATATTGCGTTCTCCATATCGAAATATCCCTCGTGTATATATACTATATCAGAGATATATACACATGTAAACACACACAAAAGATGTTTGTTTTCCCTTATTTTTGTTTATGCCAAATTCATGAACATTTCTTTCGTGTGCTCGCTTTGATTATAAATGTAATTGCCTTTTGTGTGCGCCTCTAAAAATGGAACACAAATCGATCAGAATCGAAGTTTAAATGCCCTTCAATTGTGGATAATTCTCCGGAGATCTCTGTTCAATTGATGTGTGTTCTTTATATAGATTTTTAAACCCGAAATCCAATTAAAGTTCAAAGAAACTATCAAAGAGCAGCTGTCAGTATTCATGAAAGGTTTTTCTTTCAAGTTTTTCTGAAGTAAAATTCAGTTGGATTTATTAGAGTTTTGGCTTAATTACAATGTTTGATTTATTCTTATTAGAACTAAAATTCGTTCTGGAAATCTAAGGGTTTTTAAGTTACCTTAATCAAGAATTATTATAAACTTGAGTCTATAAAAAATATTAATGCTATCCAATGATCTGCTTATGGTATTTAATTTAGGAACGCTGCTTGTGGGGAAATTCTGTTAAGAATCATTTAATTATCTTCCTAAATTATATTATTTTTTTTTGGAACAAAATCTTTGCAAACCTTTTGAGAATTGGAAAATCCCCTCTTTGGTTGGGAAAGTGTATTAAAGACACGTGCATTTCGGTTTCGGTCTGCTCGAGCGTAACTGCACTTTGGCACTGACGATTGAAATACGATGTGCCAGGCGAGATGGCTAATGGGGCGTCATCATCATCATCATCTCTTTTAGCTTTCACCAGCGATATGTCCTTTCGCTCGAGATCAAGAACCCAGGCGCCGCTGGCCAGTCGCCGGCGATCGTTGTCCTCCAGTTCGCGGATGGCTCCTTCGGCCAGCGGATCAGGGGTGTATAACTACAATGGGAGTAGCTACAACAGTTCGGGGAGCACGGGTCGTCCGTTGAGCACTGGATACTTCCCGAGCAGCAGCAGTGGCGCCTCCAGTTACCAGAGTCCCTATGCGAGTGTCTACAATTCGCGGGAGAGTTTGTACGGCGGCGGAGGAGGTGCCTCATCGATTGGTGGCCGGAGTGGCTATGGTAATGCGATGGGCAATCGATACGATTACGGGGCTTCCAAGTACCACCATCACCATCATCACTATCAGCAGTTCACCAGCAGCAGTAGCAACCATTATTCGAATCAGCATTCCCATCATCATCAGCCTGCAACCTCGACGGGTGTAACCCCATCCGCCTCCACATGCCAAGCAGCAGCAACCACCAGCACCACCACATCCCATGCTTCTTCTTCTTCTTCTGCTGCGGCCAATGCATCATCCAATGCGCCAGCAACTAAAACGCAATCGCTGCATCACCAAGGCAATCGCTACTATCTGCAGCTCCAGCCCAACATGGCAGCTTCATCATCCGCTTCGGCTTCGCCTTCAGTGGGTGGTGGTGGTCACCACTATAGCCACCTGGTGGTGGGCAAGCATATTAGCCACAATTACGGCCAGTCGTCTAAAGCCTCGTCTGCTCTCTCCTCCTCTCTGTCCACCGTTTCCTCCACGTCTTCGTCCTCCAATTCTGCAACTGCCTCCACTTCGAATGGAACAGGCGGTGGCTACGAGAGTTCCAGGTACAATCCCAGTTCGTATTCCACGGCGGGATCTGCGTATTCCACCAGCGATCGCTATGTCAGTCCCTATTCGAGTAGCTACGATAAAGGAGTGACCACCGCCTCATTGAGCTTCAAGTCGCCGGGTTTGAGTGCCTCCAACTCGTTCAAGGGTTCCCGTTTGCTAAAGACCAAATCCCTCTCGGCTTCCAATAGCAGTTTGAATGCCTATGGAGGTGGTGGCTCCTCCACCAACAATGGAGTAACGAGTGCCGGAGCCACTGTGGCTGCCATTGCGGCCACGAGGAGCAATTCTCTGCGGGAACAGGAGCGCAAGTCCCGCAATCGCACGCGGTCCAAGAGTGCGGCTCAGCGGTCCATTAGTGCCTCCTCGGAGAAGAGTGAGGGATACGAAGTAAGCCGGTGGTTTGGTTGGGTGAAATTATCTTTAAATATTTTTCACTATTTTATTTAACTATGTTGTTGTTGTTGGTATACAAATAAGCTCAATTATGGTTTAATAATGGTTTATTAATTTATCTGAAAATATTTTAAACCTCACCATAAAATTAGATATTATGTGCAAACTTTGAATACCTTCACAAGTTATGTAGTTCAGTTTTGTTTATTGACTTAAATGCAGAAACATATACAAGCAAATAATTTTTCTTGTACCAAAGAACTAAGTTCTATAAAGTAAAGAACTACATTTTTTTAAAGCTTACAGTTTAATAATATGAGGTTAATATGAACGTATAGTATAAGGATTATCTAATTTCGTAAACTTCAAAAAGACATTTAGTTGAAAATAGTTATGAAGGTTTGCACAAGTATTAATTTTAATACGGATTGCGGCTAAAACTTTCAGGTTTATAAATCATTATAAATCGCATTGTAGATGCAACTTTTTTTTTTTAATTTTTTTTTTTTTTGTATATACTTAATGTTTTTTTTTATTTTTTGTTTCCTATAGAGCGGCAGTGAGCGGACATCTCGCTCCCGCCTGGGCAGCACCACGAGTACGGCGACCACGAGCGAGTCGAAGAGCTCCAGCAGCAACGACAAGGCGGAGAATGGCGACGGCATTGATTACAAGGCGCTCTGGGAAGCGGCCAAGTGAGTATACTCACCTCAGGATCAAAGGATCCCAAACTATATCCATTATATATAACATTTAATCGCATTTAGATTGGAGAACGATAAGCTGAAGCAGATGCTCAAGCAGAAGGACGACGAAGCCGTCCAGACTCGTGCAACGCTTGAGAGATTCGCCAATGCAGTAAGTACACAGACACGCCCCTAACATGCCACGCCCACATCAGCCCACTATAAAAAAAAAGCCAAAACAAATATAAACAAATAAACCCAAACTGCCAGCAGTAACAACCAACAACAAAACAACACGCAACACCATAAACTTAGTTAAAGGATGCCACTAAAAAATCAAATATATATCTTAATCACACATAAACCCACCTCGCTGCCTCTTTTTCCCCCTCATGTGAAGCTTATTGCTCGCGCTCTCTTTCGCTCTTTTTACACCCCGCTCTCGTATATATATCTTTTTCGATCTGTTGAACAACAAATACAAAAAAAAACCCCGAAAAACAACACGAAAAAACTGAACAAGAAACAACCAAGACCCAAAAATCAAAAACCGAAAAACCGAAAAAAAAAAACCACATCTTGTTTCATTTCACATTCGCAGACAACGAAAAATTCACTATCTGAACTTGAGAAACGCGAAAGAAGAGCTATGGAACGCAAGCTTTCCGAGTTGGAAGAAGAGCTCAAGGTAATTACAAAAGTGTCCCCAATTTGCTAACCAAATAAGCGTTTTAAAAGTTGCCGCCGCTGTTGCTGTTTTTGTGTTCTGAGAACAGGACTCCCAAAATTGATTGCTATTTTTGGTTAAAAAAAACCCCCTTATGATTTGTCCCAGCGTCTCAAAAACCTTTCCCCTTGGAAAACCTTTGTTGCATGTCTGAAATTTTGATTTATTAACCCCGTTTTGATTAATTCGAATTGAGCTGTTCTGTTCTTATAACCCAAAATCAAAAATAAAGACCCTTCGCACTGAGTTTCTCTCACCCTTTGTATATTTTAATCGAACTTTTATTATTGCCCAATTCCTTTTGGCCAGATGCGCTTTATAGAACACCTAGTGGACTAGCAGTCTTCTCTGTGTGTGAATGCCATGGCACTTGATTTGATTTGAAATTAAAATTGATTTGCCAAGACCTGTGTATAGTATACTTTTTTGTGCCATTTCCCCACCGCTGTACAGTGAAGCGTTCGCTTTGATTTCCGTTGCCTAATTATTTTTGATCCACCTCCTTCGCCTCGTGATCATTTGTTTTCAATCAGTTTGTTTCATATCACACAACAGCAACAACAGACATCAGACATGTTCTCATCTTCAGACCATTATGTTTCTCTGTCATCATCTCAACTCAAATCATCTCATCATCACTCGCTCAATCTCTCGCTCTGTCATTCGCCACCTTTTATGATTTTTGGTCATTGTCCCCATGCGTTTTTATACGTTACACGTTTATCGTTATACGTCAACCAATCGCACTCACCTAATTGTTAAAAAAAATAAATAAAAAACCAAAGCGCTCTCATTCAAAACGCTCACTCAAATTTGATTTTCTTTTCTCTCTCTCTCTTCCCACGCGCCTCATCGATCGAACAAACAATCGAACTGTCGAAATAATCGATAATCGGCAATCGCTCAAAATAAAAACATGCGTTTTTCCACTTATTTTTCTTGCGTCGCCGCTGTTGTCCTTATTTTTTTTTTGTGTGATTTTAGCTATTGCAGAAGCTAAAGACTGAGAACGACCGTCTGCGAGCCGAGAATCGGGCCCTCACGCGGGTCGTCTCCAAGCTGACCACCTCGGCTCAGAGTCAGCTGGCCAAGAGCAAATAGGCGCAGATCAAAAGCATTTAGATTGCCCAGCACCAGCCCACATACGCCCAAAATTCTCACACACACACACCCCTTGCTGCTCACAAGCACAATATCTTTATATTAGAACTGGAAAACATCGATGTTTTTCTAGTTTCTGTTTCTACAATACTTAACACACTTCGATGTTGTTAAAAAAAATATTATATTTGATATATTAAGCATAACCGAGTACACAATAACTAAATGTATCGTAGCTAAATTAAGAGCTCATTGGCTTTGGACTGGTCACCGGTAATATAATATAAACCTTAATCTTTACGATAATCTCCTTGGGAGTTAATATACACTACATAAAAATCAAACCCTTTGATAAAACAGCAAACTTAAAAAGTAGTTAATTTTTAAATAGTAAAATATTTATCTCTCGGCTTCAACTATTTTGGTAATCTAAAATACGCATTAGGGAGAAATGTTTGCGAATTTATAATGTAACGAATATCAAACTACTATATCATGTATGGGAACTACAGACCACTGTACTGTTTATAAGTACTTATAAATCAAAAGTAAATCAAAGTAAAGCTCATCGGAACCAACGAGATTAATCATCAAGTCCCCACCACCAGAAAAAGAAAGTAACAGCAGCATCAGCAAATAGCAATCCAAGGATCTGGGAATTATAACTATAACTTATCGAGATTATCGATAAGTCAAGAGTATCGATCATCATGGGAGAGCGAAGTGGTCTAGTTTTGGTGATGCTGGAAGCTTAACGGTAAATGCCCCACCACTGAAAAAAAAATTGAGCCATTCTAAGAACCTGCGCCCCACTATTATGAGCTGGCTGTTGTTTTGTTGTTATACACATACCACATAATAAAGAATATAATAAAATATATTTTAGCTATAACTGTAACATGGAGTGTTTCAAAATGGTGTTTGATTTTTCTAATGGTTGGAATTAGGCTAATATTAAATTATTTTCTTCGTTAAATGTATTTCAAAGATTATGAATAATAGTATATAGCACTTTCTGGCGCCTTAAAGGGTAAATTATTTATTTATTGAATAGGTTAAAAAATTATGGAAACGCTATAATAAAATGCTTCAATAAAAATCTATTCTAAATTTAAATTAGAAAAACTATATAAATAAAATTTGACCAAAGAAAACCTTTTTTTGAAACACTCTGAATGTACATATAAACAATACTTACTTAATACTCTACTATTTAATAATGTCTATTAAACTATACTATGGATTTATACCTCTTGTTGTTAATATTGTTACCAGTTTTATCTGAGATTTTGTTTATCCTTTTGTGTGTTTCCGACCACAACACCATCGACCGATCTTGAGTTATATATGCATATATATAAAATAAACAAAACTTTGCTCATTGTCGTTCTTATTCAACTTATTGCTGTTTATTGTTTTGAAGACGCTATTATGGGTGGGTGTATGTCAGCAGCGGAACACTTACATCGGGCACACCCAAGTTCATGAGATCCATTAGACATTATATGACCGATCGTCTATATAGTTCGCTTATCACAGCACACGACACGCGTCATAAAGAAAACACGAATCAGATTTCGCAGAGATACAATGTTTCTAGGGTAGTTTGTGGTTAATTGCATGATATGTGGTTTTATTCTCGAGATTAGGGCGTCCAGATGAGTTCCATTTTTTAGGTAATTACTAATCGTTTGTTGTTGTTTCTGTTGTTGTTGCTGCTGTGGCTGCGGCTACCGCATTACCCCGAAAATATATTAACGAAGCATGCCCCACGCACTCCTAACCCCCCGAACTTGTGCTTCCCCTGCCATAATCGTATATTAATCTTGTTATCTATATTATTATTAACTAATTGTATCCAATTTCATCCGTTTGAACAGCAACTCGATGCCTACAAGTCGGATAATCATCGCCTGAAGGAGGAGAACGCCGCGTTGATTAGAGTAATTAGTAAATTAAGTAAATGAAATTATGTTTTACTTTCAGTGTATGTATGTCTGAGAACCTATATCATCGAGAAGCAACAATTTTACTTTATTTACCAGCTGTAAAAATGCTGAAAAAAAAAACAGAGAAGAGAGTGTTAAAGTGAAAGGCGATGTAAGCGAAAGCGGGATATTCGCGTTGAAATTTCTAAATTTGTTTATTATTTGTGTTAGGCCCTTAAGAATTAGGTGAAACCATGTTTCAAATATCGTTGAGAATTGTTTCGTTCGTTTTTATATAAACAAAAATCTTATGTATTTGGTCAAATTTTATATACGAAATAGAGCAAATTATAAATAAACTTAAACACAAATCAAGCTTAACTATATTTACATAAACATACGCAAAAAAGGATCGAAGAGAAATGAAAAACAAAAACCTTTACATACAAACTGAGAACATATTCATCAAATGAGCCCTAGTTACATTACAGATTAGTTTAACTACATACGTATATAAATATATATATATTTTTTCATATATAAATTATATATACACATTACATAATATATATATATATATTTAAAGCAACAGAATCATAAGTTCAACATTTCAATGTGTAATATCATCAAGGATCCAGACCGCCAGTTGGGCAAGTCCGGAGATGTATGGAAACCAGCCCACGCGTCAACTTACTAAGTGTAATCGTTATCATCCAATTATAATTGTGTTTAGTGCTGCAGATATATATGCATAGGCATCGGTGAGGTCGTCGTTTAAAGCTATAGTACTATATAGTACCCCTTTAACTGAGGAGTCTTCGTTTGCAAAAAACAAAGAAACTCCGTGGCGCTATCCTGTAGATCAGAGTGGTTTTCACTGCAGATGCACTATTATTTCTATTTTTTGAGTACCTTAATTTAAGCAGACTTTTAGTTTTCTCCTTCACTTCGAAACGTATTATATACATTTACATCGTACTATATATTTACTTTCGCTTATAACGAAACAAATGATCATACGCATATTTCTGTTATTTATTAAATTCGCTTAAGAGATTTTGTGTTACTCGTAAATGGAAAACGATAATCAAGCATAAACAAAACATAAAAAAACTTGAATTGTGTAATATGTAAAATTGTGTGAGAAAATATTTAAGAAAATTTGATTCAAATACGAAACTTAATAAATGTGATCGCAAGCAAATTTTGTGTGTTGTTCTTTGAACTTGGCAAGGATAAATGGGCTTTTGGCTTTCTCGGAAACTATTATTTTTGTCTAGATAACAGTCAATTAATTTGACTTTCGTATCTTTCATTCAAGGTTCTCCAAAGTTTATTTCTTTATTGACAGCTTTTAAAATAGATGTTTATTCAACTGATGATAAGATTTATACGACAATGAAGATGAGCAATTCATGTGGAATGTGCAGGTGTCCCTTATTTTTTGGCAATTATTTGTTTAATAATTATTAGACAACGCTGCAAGATTTTTAAAAATATCTTATGGTTGTTTTTATGAAAGAAAAACATTTTTTCTATGTCTTTTGATTTTTTTTTGAGCAATCATACCTTACAAAAAGCTTCAATAATACTTACTTAATTGATGTAATTAGCCATAAAAGGGTTGTTAAAAGTTTATTTTCTGAGCTTGCCAGCTATATAAGAGTGCAGTTGCATTGCTTCAAGTCTTTAATTGCCTTGCAATTCTGCGAAAGTATCATCCTTATTATTTCCCATTAAAATGCAGAACATTTTAATAATTTTAATTATAGTTTCTTGTGGCTTAGTTGTTGTTGAGCCGCTGAATTGCCAGGAATGTTTATCAGACAATGATGTCTACTGTGTCGATCAGACTTCTTACAAATATTGTATGAGTAAGTGCTTAAAATATTTTCATAATTTTTCGATTTAATAATAAAAGCTTCCATTCAGACAACAATCCCTTTGGCAATGTGGTTAGTTGTCCCACAGGAACAGTTTGCACCAATGCGAATGCAATTTGTGTAGAAAGTTCTGATTTATCTGATACAGTAGAGGATGTGTGTGGAAATTCCGCAGATGGTGGTTGTGCAACGTGTACGGAAATGTACACATGTGTTAGCAAAAATCAGTTCGTGAGATGTTCTGGCTCAACTTTAATCGACTCCTATGTATTTGATTGTGATTCCGATGAGATTTGCAATTTAAAAGCCTTTAAAGACTATGGCAACATCTGTGTGCCATCGTGCGTTGTTGATTTTGTAGGTAACCTTAGGTATTTAACCGGAATTAAATTAATTTTTAATTTATTGATAGCTGGATATTAAAGCCAGTTGCAGCAACAGTGAATACACGACTACAACAACCGCTGCTCCGGCAACTACTACTCCCAGCGTTGAAGATGAAAAGAGTGCCTGCAGTGAGGCAGCAACGGATAATAGTATTCCAGCGACCACCAAGTACTTCTTCACAATATACAAATCGGATAAAACCTGCCACACTTATTTGTACTGCCAAAGGAATGCAGACACCGAATGGAAAACCGTGTTTTTCTCGTGTCCTTCAACCGAACCTTATTACGATTCTGCTAAAAACACGTGTGTGGCCACCAAGCCTACTGGTTGCACCTAAAGAAAATTCTAAGTTACTGCAAAATATGCAAGTTTGATTGTGAGAAAATTGGAGAAATATACATATGTATCTCTTCAATTAAATGCAGCAACAAAAAAAATGTTATCAGGCTTGTTTGTAAACTGATTGCTTTTAAAATAATTGCTTCAAAATAAGAATAAATATTTTGTGTACATATACATATATTTGAATATTTACAAGAAATAAATCTTGGTATCTATTACTAAAAAAAAGAACCCATAAAAGTTTTAATAACTGTGTTATTGCATTCACAATTAATTTTGGAAAAGGAATACTTTTAAATATTATACTCGATATAGTAGCCCGATACGCCCTGCATAAGCAAGATAGCTTTAAAACTAATAGATTAGTTTACATAGAAACAGAGAGACGGACAGGCGGACTTCTAGTTCGAATCAGATCGTGATGCTGATCAAGAATATATATAATTTATGGAATCTGAGATGTCTCCTTCACTGCGTTGCAAACTTCCGACTAAAATTTAATACCCTCTGAAAGATATAATAAAAAAAATGATCTTACCTTCAATTGTTTATAAACTGTAGTTCTAGGTAAAAAGTTAATAAAATAAGCAAAAACATGTTGCTGTCATTTGCTGATAGGCATTACTCGCATTACTCGCACATCAAAGACCTTCAATATTGCTTTATGATGGTATACTTTTGGCAGGCACAGACGACACCAAACAATATTATCAAGCATGAGGATCCATAAACATTTGAAGGCTGAAGCCATCTATGATTTTTGCCAAGTAAAGCTCGTCCGCTATATAAGACGGCCGATTATTTTTCGTGATCATATCCAGTTTACAGTTCAGTTTGAGCAGCAGTGCCGCGAAGAGTTTCGAAGGAAAATGCAGAGGATCATCGCACTTTTGGCCATTTTGGCACTTGGACTATCTTATGTGGAGGCCCAGAGCTGTCAGGTGTGCCAGACGGATAATGCTGTTTACTGCATTAACCAGACTTCGTATCAGAATTGCATGAGTAAGTCCTGAAAAGGAGTCTTTGATCCTTGGAAAGTAAAGATTCTTGATTTTACTTGAGAGCGATCACTCACAACCAAAGAAGTAAAAGAAAAGAAATAAAAAAAATTATGTTACTTTTATTATTTTTCAAACAAAAATTTTTAAAAATGCTTTGATACTTATGGGTAAATTATTTTTAATTTTTTAGAAAATGCTCCATTTGGAGATGTGATCAACTGTCCTACGGATCAGGTTTGCTCGAATTCCGACGAGGTTTGTGTGGATAGCTCTGAATTGTCCTCAACGGTCTTGGATGTATGTGGAACCTCTACCGAAAACGGCGCTGAATGCGAAGTGTGTTCGACAGACGCAAAATACGCTTGTGTCAGCCAGACGCAGTTTGCCCGTTGCTCCTCCAGCGGAACCCTACTGACCACCACCGTCTACAGTTGCGCTGCCAATGAGATTTGTGCTGTGGAAGCCTACACCGATTATCAAACCGTTTGTGTGCCTTCCTGTGCCGCTGAATTTGTAAGTCTTTTTGGGTTTCTATCAATCAATCATTGTATTGATACATTTTTTATTGCCTTTCAGATGAGTTTGAATTATACGTGCAGCAATAGTGTCTATGTGGCCACCACAACGACAGCTGCTCCGGCAACAACGCCAAGTGCCACGCAAAAGCAGCAACTTTGCGCAGATAACGAGCCAACTACCAGTCCCTCATACTTCTTTACCAGGAACACCGACGACTCCACGTGCGGCAGCTACCTGTACTGCCAGAAGTCAGGAACCAGCTGGGTGGCCCTCTACATGACCTGTGCATCCAAAACGCCCTACTACGATTCCACCACTAGCATGTGTGTGAACACCAAGCCCACCAGTTGCTCGGTAACGACCACCTCAACTTCCACGACTACCACTACAACAACGTCTTCTACTAGTGAGGATTCTACAACGACTGTTTCTGGTAGTACTGATACGGAGGCATCTTCAGCAGATGACTCCACTACAACCGCATCTACTTCTGTTTCTTCATCGGAAGATACTACCGCTTCTGATGCATCCACTACTGTTTCTTCTTCAAGTGAAGATTCTACCACTACTGTTTCCTCTTCAACTGAAGACTCTTCCACTACTGAATCTTCTACTATTGCATCTTCAACGGAAGAGTCTACTACTACAATAGCTGACGCCACCACAACTGTTTCCCCGTCAAGTGATGCTACCACGGAATAAATTTCCAATCGAAACAAAAATGAATTCCTGAATGTCTGCAAAGTAAAAATAATTGTTAGATTTGTATACAATCTTTAGTAAGCATTTAATAAATCAAAAATAATATTAAATTAAATATACATAGAGTTATTTCTGTTTATACGTTATTCGGATCTTAAAGTATTCTATATATGACTAAAGTCAAGGACACCAACTGAGGCAGTATAAATCATCAGCTAATGGAACTCGCTTACTGAGGGCTGCACTCTATGTAGTTTCAAAAAGCCTCGAGATGTTTAGCAATTTATATGCCATGAAATACCATAGGATTATTAGCCGAAACCCCATAAACGGAGAAATGAATACGTATGAATGTTTTTGTTTAAAACAGATCGCGTCATATGTGTATGCATGTAAGTATGTACAAATCGTTTTACGCTAAAAGTAAAAGCATTTCCACAATAATATTCATGTTGAGGACAACAACGCGATACTAGAGACCTTGATATTGTGTGTGCATGCCGTGGCTGCTGCTTAGCTGAAATTAATGGGTCGAGTTCTGTACATTGATGGCCGTAAACACTTGGACATAAACACACAGATGCGCACACAAGTCAGCACGTCTAAATATACAAACGGATACAAACATATGCCCACTCGAATATGATATTCCGAACCGACTCGCATGCCGCCGGCTGATTTATCTAGCGCACCCGGTTCGCCGAGAGGGGAACAATATTCGAAATCCTATTTCGTTGCTACTAGTACTGCACACACTACAATCTACGAGAATTTACAATAAAAATTTTCGCTTAATTATATTAATATTTCGCCGAGAGAAAGCAGCATATACATAATTCTGCCCCGGCACCTTCGGCGCTTTCATTTCGTCTGCCATATGCCATTGGCAGCGATTGTCGCGGCAATTAAACATTAAATCAAATGAATTGCAGATGCAGAGCAGCTGGGCCAGGAGCAGCGGGACGATGTGGCTGGGGGCTAGTTGGCCAGCCCCGCGTTTAAATGCGCAAATGGAAATTGTGGCCATTGACGACGCACGATCGGCCCGGGACGCTGTACGTGGGCAGCGGCGAATGCACAAACTGCAAAACATAAACACACCGAATTAGATATAGGTATAGAAACGAAATCCAAATCTAAAACGGAAAATGATGGATGGGCGTACGAACCTTTGGCACCCTCTGATTGGTTGCCATGTAGCCGACACAAAACGACTGCGTCGTGTGGCTCCACATCACCTCGCCGCTGCTCTGCCCCGGATAATAGAGCAGTGTCAGGGCGCCGGCGTAGAGATCCTGCTGCCGTGGCAACAATGGTGAGTCGAGGAACTTCTGCTTAAACGTACGATGCAGACTGGTCACAGCACAGTCGCTGATAAAGGCCCCGTGGCAGATCTCCCTGGCCAGCAGCGTTTTCATCAGGTACTCTCCGTTGCCGGTTGTGCAGGTGGCGATGGCTAGTTCGTCTGTATCCGTGGCCCAACAGCCGGCTCCATAGGTCGCCGCCTGGCCCACTCTGCCGGGCACTTTGAGGAGTATTCCGCCGGAGCTACAGCCGGCCGCTGTGTTGCCCGCCCCATCAACACACACTGCACCCACGGTGTCCAGGGCGGCGGCCAGTTCCACTTCGTTTCCTGGTTCTGGCACGGGTTCCGGTTCTTCGGAGGCCGACTTGCTCAGTCTGCTGTTCACCACCAGATCGTACTTGCTCTTGTAATGATTAAACTGGAACTTGGCCTTTGGTGAGATAAGGACGGCCGGATCCACCATAGAGAGGCCCACCTCGTCGGCGTATCTTTCGGCTCCAGAGCCGGCGAGGATCATTGGCGGTATGCGCTCCAGTAGTTGTGGACTGGACTGGGCATCGCAGATGCGTCGTGCCAATTGGATGGGATTCTTCACCCGACTGACGTTTGTGCAGGCACCAAAATTCAGCGTGGAGCCATTCATTATAGCCGCATCGCACTGCACAGATCCGTCCAAGCAGAGATTGGAGCCGTAGCCGGCGTTTGTGTAGCCGCAGTTTTCCAGTCGTTCAATAGCCGCCTCGCAGGCATCCATCGCCGATCCCCCATTCCGTAGGATGTCCGTGGCTCGCTGGCACGCCTCCTTAATCACCCGTTGGTACTTGGTTTCGTCGATGCAATTCCCAGCCCCTGAAAACGGATGGCGGTCATCAATCATCTGTCTGCCGTCTGCCCGGCGGATCGGAACGGAACCGCCTTGGCTAAATACGAACCTGTGTGCACCGCCACGAAGCCGGCCATGACGATAGTTTATTCTCGCAGCTTGTTGTTGGCCAACTGCAATCCGTTTGGCGTACGGCGTAAACAAAATAAGCAGTGTGACCGCGCCGGGTCCGTCAAAATATAACATAGGGCTGAACGACACTTGAAATAACAAACCAAAATTACACAAGGAATAAAATTCTTTTTGTACAAAAAAAAACTTTGTGAAAATCAAGGGTTTCTAACTTTTCAATAGAAAAAATCAAATCAAAATTTGTTTTGAATTTGTTTTCTTTAAAAATCGATTTCCAACGTTTTGTTATCGAATACAAAATCGATTATGTATCGTTACCTGTTAATTCCGTATTTGTATGCCTTGCACGCTTTGGTCATACTGAATTTGTGATTTTTGCAAATAAAATATTTCGCACACAAAGTAAGCACTTAACCAACGTTATGTGTACTATATAATCCAACAAATACCTGTTCGAGTCATCTCAATGCCGACGAGATCGAGTTTATATCCGCGGGTCGAGTGAAATGGAAAGAAAGTGATTCGCCCCACGAACAACTGTTTGTGTATTTGTATTTGTACTTAGTGACGTACGCTCGCTGCGCTGCAACTGCGCTGCTGCTGCTCTGCTACGGCTCTGCCGCTGCTCTGCTCTACTGCAACGCAAAAGAGCAAAACGAAATTTTGGATAGCTATATAAAATTGTTCACGTAGTGTTGGAGTGAACTATGGAAAAGTTTCCGCTGAAGGGCAGCAGAGAGGCTGCCGCAGAAGGCAACAGCTACATAACGGCCTACCAAACGGTGATGAAAAAGGTACGCACCGTACGTGATAAACCCATGGGGATTTCCACCTATCTGTATTACCTACGCAGCACAATGAATGTCGGTTAAAGAACCAGAAATACAGGTTAATTTTTTAACAAATAAGTGAGGAAAGGCCTGTTTCGGTACACCTCCAGGTGTTTTGGATACAGCTTAAATATACTTTTTTTAAATTTTTTAATAAAGTTGTAATTTTGTAGTTTCAAAGTTTTTTTTTCTTTATTTCAATGTCTTTCTCCTTATTCTTTTGGTTAGAATTCAACTATAAAACACAAGATAAACGCTTTTGCGACACCCCTGATTACAGAAGTACTCTATGAACTATTCGGCATAAGGGGGCGGAAATGCTTCTAAATGTAGCTCTCAGTACAGAAAATTTGTATGCCGGGTGCGCTCTGTGCAAGATCTTAATCTTATCAAAGTCAACGCGTAAACAAAGCGCTTGCCAACCTACATATATCTATCTCCAAATCTCGAAACCGTATCTCACACTTTCTCGTTATTTTCCGCATTTTTCAGTCGAACGGCCACACAAACGGAGCGGGCGGCGACGGCGACATCGACGGATCTTTTCGCGATCACCCGCTGGCGCAGCACACCAAGCTGACCACCTCGTTGACGGCACCGGGTACCGACGACGAGGACATGATCGACATCACACCGCGCTCCAGTCCGGGCGACGTGATCGGCGGCGGAGGCGGAAGCAGCAGCGGTTATCATCGGGAAACCGCCACAGAATCGGACACAGAGAGAGATTTTGGACACTCGGGCATCGGAGGCAATCATCACAATCAGCGGACAATGCACCAGCATCACCACCAGCATGTGCCAACTCACAGTGCCTTCGGCGATCCCATGGACGGTGAGTTCAGAAGAGAGATCCATTGCGTAAAGCATCCACTGACACTGTCTGTGGTGTTAATCAAGATCATGATCATATGAGTAAGGCGACGTCACCTCCACCTCGTCGTCGCCGGTTCCCTGTTTTCGTGGTAGCGTGGCACAGCTGTACTCGCTCTCTGGGCAATTCAATTAAATACGAACGATCATTAGCATACAGACATGTGAATAATTGTCGCGACAGTTGGTGGATTCAAGTTTAATTCATGATATGTGATAGATACACACCAACACAAGCCAACAGTTTGCACACGTGATAGTAATTTAGAAAAATAATCACTGACTTGTCCAAACAACCAGCTGGCATTTCTATTAAGGCTTATTGATTAGAATGAAATTGAATTTCATTGTACTTGTTGGGTAAACACAAATACTTTCAATCACAAAAAAAATGATGATGTTAGCGCCAGCTTAAACGATAGAAATACAATCTTTATTGGGATTCGAAGTGGAAAGAATAAAGTAATCAAAATAAATTAGCAAAAATGCCATAAAAATTGACTAAAATCTCTGAATCTTCACGTATATACATTGCTTTAAGTTATAGCTCTTTCCCTGTGGACTTTGACATCAATACCATTTAAATTAAAATAATCAAGTTTAATGCCACTCAATCTAGACAATATGAACCAAAGCTTACAGTGTCAGAACGAAAATGTTTATTTGTTTCATGTTTTTTGCTTTAGGAGCACTATCCTTCTATGGTTCCTCGGATGTACAAGATGATATTCCTGGCATTGGACAGTACGAAGATTTCCACACCATCGACTGGCAGCGGGACATTGCCCGGGACCGAATGCGGCATCGCTATATAGTTAAGAAGAGGCAGGACTCCTTATGGGACCTCATTAAGGTAGAAAATCATCTCTTTTCTAAAGTATCACCTTACTCAGTTTATTTTCTTCTTTTAGGGTTCGATTGATGCCGGATCTGGTTGGCTTTGTGTCTTGCTCGTCGGCATCGCCGCGGGTTGTGTGGCGGGCATGGTGGACATTGGAGCCAGTTGGATGTCGGATTTGAAGCATGGCATTTGTCCACCCGCCTTTTGGTTTAATCGAGAACAATGCTGTTATCCGGCCAAGCAGTCGGTGTTCGAAGAAGGCAACTGCTCGACGGTAAGTGTAAGCAAAAGCTTTTGGAGAAATACCTTTTAAACAGCTTTCTATTTTAGTGGAAAACCTGGCCGGAAATCTTTGGCCTGGACCGCAATGGCACCGGACCATATATCGTTGCTTACATTTGGTATGTGTTGTGGGCTTTGTTGTTCGCTTCGCTTAGCGCCTCGCTGGTGCGAATGTTTGCGCCATATGCCTGCGGATCGGGTATTCCGGAGATAAAAACCATCTTGTCGGGTTTCATCATTCGCGGCTACCTGGGCAAATGGACGTTGCTGATCAAATCGGTTGGCCTGATGCTGTCCGTCTCCGCTGGCCTCACTTTGGGCAAGGAAGGACCCATGGTCCATATTGCCAGCTGTATTGGCAACATTTTCTCGCACCTGTTCCCCAAATACGGTCGGAACGAAGCCAAGAAGCGTGAGATTCTTTCGGCAGCTGCAGCGGCGGGTGTCTCCGTGGCTTTCGGAGCCCCGATCGGTGGCGTTCTCTTCTCGCTGGAGGAAGTGTCCTACTATTTCCCGCTAAAAACGTTGTGGCGCTCCTTCTTTTGTGCTCTGATTGCCGCATTCGTCCTGCGATCTTTGACTCCGTTTGGCAACGAGCATTCCGTGCTCTTCTTCGTGGAGTACAATAAGCCCTGGATATTCTTTGAACTCATTCCTTTTGTGTTTCTGGGAATTATGGGGGTAAGTTCAATGTTGTCTTAAGTAAAGTGCTTTATTCATTTTATTTTACTTACAGGGTGTAATTGGAACTTTCTTCATCAAAGCCAATTTGTGGTGGTGCCGCTACAGGAAGTTCAGCAAGCTGGGTCAGTACCCCGTCATGGAGGTGCTGTTCGTCACCCTGGTCACTGGCATTATTTGCTACCCAAATCCCTTTACCCGTATGAACATGAACGAGTTGATTTTCCTTTTGGTCAGCAAGTGCTCTCCCGGCGATGTGACCAATCCCTTGTGGTAAGTCACTTATATTGAGAATTGCTATTGTTACACAAAACTTAATGGTTTACTTTTGTTTTAGTGAATACAAGCGTATGAACATCACGATGGGCAATTCTATTATCGAAGTCACGGAACCTGGTCCCGGCGTCTACAGCTCCATTTGGCTGCTGATGCTGACTTTCATACTCAAACTGGCCCTGACCATCTTTACATTTGGCATGAAAGTGCCGGCTGGTCTGTTTATTCCGTCCCTGTTGCTGGGAGCTATCATGGGTCGCATCGTGGGCATTGGCGTGGAACAGTTTGCCTACAGCTACCCGAACATCTGGTTTTTCACCGGTGAATGTGCGGACAGCAATCTCATTACACCCGGATTGTACGCGGTGGTTGGAGCAGCAGCCGTTTTGGGAGGTGTCACTCGCATGACCGTCTCCCTGGTGGTGATCATGTTCGAACTGACGGGCGGAGTACGGTATATTGTGCCACTGATGGCAGCTGCCATGGCCTCCAAGTGGGTCGGCGATGCTCTGGGCAGGCAAGGCATATACGATGCGCACATTGCGCTAAATGGTTATCCGTTCCTAGACAGCAAGGAGGAGTTTGCGCACACCACTCTGGCAGCGGATGTGATGCAGCCAAAGTGAGTATACAAAAGTGGCTAACCTTTTGAACAAATTAACTAAATTAAACTCCCGCTCAGGCGCAATGAAACTTTGAATGTCATCACCCAAGACTCCATGACGGTGGACGACGTGGAGAACCTACTAAAAGAAACCGAACACAATGGCTATCCGGTGGTGGTATCCCGGGAAAATCAATATTTGGTTGGATTTGTGCTGCGCAGGGATCTTAACTTGGCTATAGGTAAGTCATACAACTCTTAGATATGTTTGCATACTTAAATGATGTAATTTTCAGGCAATGCCAAGCGTTTGATCGAGGGCATCAGCAGCAGCTCCATAGTATTATTTACCTCGACCCAGCCTATTCAAAACCTGGGACCCCAGCCGCTTAAACTGAAAAAGATCCTGGACATGGCGCCGATCACAGTCACGGATCAAACGCCAATGGAAACGGTAGTGGACATGTTCCGCAAGCTGGGACTGCGACAAACCTTGGTAACACACAACGGGTGAGTTTTATTTAATCACAACCCGTTGACATGTATTAAAATCCATCCATTGCAGTCGCCTACTCGGCGTAATTACCAAGAAGGATGTGCTGCGACATGTTAAGCAGATGGATAATGAAGACCCAAATACGGTGCTCTTCAACTGAATTTAACAGCCAATCAGAAGCTGGGCGAGCGCTGCTTCTAGTTATTATTATGTGAACTATCGCAAACAACAATATTTGATATGTGCAAAATGCTGATTGCAATTTAAGCTTAAGTGAAAAGTTGAACGTGTGGATACAGAGTGGACTGAAGTTGATTTGAGTGGAATCGCGTGATTAGGACAGTTAGGATCGGACGTTCCAACGTGAGAGATTTAGCAAAATTGTGTGCAGTTCTATTATATATTTATATATCGCATATATCTCGTTAATGTTAATTGTATAATTTATTTTACGCTAGGCAAATGGTTATAAAGAATGTGTATTCATTTTTTGCCATTTTGTAATTATGTCATTGTAACACTTTTTCTACACACTACATATTATTTTTATATGTCCACCCTGAGTCTGATGAAGAGTGTACACTGTGGAATGTTTAATAGTTGATATAGAGAAATTTTTATTTTATGAATCGTATGAAGAAGGCGCCGTTTTACCGAGATCCCCAAAAACAAGTCCTTTTTTTATGCAACATTTTCTAAATGGCTTTAAGTTTTTTGCATTTCGTTCAAAATTATACACAAAGAAATTCTTGTTTATACAATATATAGTCTATATTTACATGTGGTATTTGTTAGAGATCTGAGAAATTTTAAAATAAACTCGTGTAAATAGCAAACCTAAGAGAAGATGAAACCGTACATATTAAAATAAGCAGTCATGCAAATACAAGCGATTATTTCAAAAACTGAGAAATCAAATGTTCTTTTTTTCTAAAACTCTACGTAGAAAATCTGGAACTCATCTCCGTAGAGACCTGTAATTAACCAGCGACTGCAAGGGAAACGATTGTAAAATCTGTTTTGTTTTTATTTCTGTGTGCACTTGGCTTACCCATTGTCGCTACTTCGGATGAGGCTTCCCTTGCCACGCAGTCCTCCCTTGACATGGGCGTGAGCTCCATCACTCACTCTATAATATTCCAGAGCTCCATCGGCGGCTGGACAGTAGATGATATTCCCGTCCCGGCTGCAGGCGACAACGTTTTTGAATGGCAATGGAATCTGCACTATCAACTGGGCCAAATCCTGCTTAGCACCGTAAAAACTGATATTAAATGATAAATTGGTTTGTTAGTTGATGTAATTACCTCATCTACAAGTCGCATATCATGATAGAAAGCCTGACCACTGAGATCGCAGCTTAGAACGAACTGGTTGCCTCCCATCTTTGTTCGGAGTAGCGTGGAGACCATGAAGCGGTGTCTTCGGAGGGCCAGCAGTTGGACCTGCTTATTGGTCGCCGCCTGGCGACCGGTGCTCCAGCATCGGTAGACGCCACCATCGTTAGTGCCTAGCACGAAGTCATCTATTCCTAGGGCAACCAAAGCCGTGGGTTCGGAGGTAACCGTTGCAGGAAGGGAGTACCTAATGGAAATTTAATTTTTTAATAAATATTTCATTAAGCTTCTATTTATCAGGATTATTATTTAATAATTGTTATAATTGTTATTTAACAACTACAAGTATTTTTTTGGCCTATCGTTACTCACTCCCAATCCAGAGTCATCTGTCTGCTCAAATCCCACTGACGAACGCTGCCATTTGGGTAGCAGGCCAACAGGAACTGTTCCCTTGGCCAGTCCAGAGCCACAGCTGCTCCCTGGGTCGAGGAAACACTGAATAGCTGTTTGATTTCCACACTGGCATCTCCACCTCTCGCCTGCTCATAGAGCCAGATGAAGAGCTCACCATCCATGGTGGAACCGGCGAACATGTTCTTGTTGAACGGATTCGTGCAGAGACTTCTTAGGCAGGATTTCAAGGGCAGGCTTTTGGCTTCAGTGTAAATCACCAGGTTGCCATTGGACATCCTTTGGGGAACAAAGAGCTTCAGCTGCTGATCCACATGCTCGCACCAGTCATCGTGGGGAGCCACCGTGGTGGCCACCAGAACGGGAGCATTGTTGGTGTGCACACACAGCCAAATGGCGAGTCCTTGAGAGTTATCCGCCCCGCCCATCGACAGCTTCTGGTACGTGAACACCTGGAGCTCCTCCTCCAAGCGGCACTGGCTCATCGTTAGATCCTCCATCAGGGAGTGGGATTCATCAGCTCCCGCTCCACCATCGGACATATTTGGCGCAACCACTTGGCCAGAGCCCTCTCATCGTATTCCACATCCTTGCTGTTGGCCACCCTTTGCTCCGTTTGTGTGGCCACATGCAGCTTCTCCTGCGTTCCCGTGGCGGCATCTTTGCTGGGTGGAGGTGGATCGGTGCCCGTGCAGTTGTCCACCAGAGCGTACTGCTTTTCCAGAGGTTGGGTTGCCGGAAATTCTACCACGGGTGAGCTATAATGCGATAATACGTCCATTTTCCAGGAGCTTGTGAACACTAATGTTTTGGGTTTAGGGTTTGGTAGTCAGTAACCTTGGCAACCTTTAAAATGCAACCCTTGGAAAGGTATTATAGGGATCTAGCTGGAGACCGGATATGGATATATCGGAGAAACCGATTATGGATAAAGAGGATGCTGGTTTAAAGAATTTTAACATCAATAGATTTTTAAACAATTTGATTAAATTTATAACAGAGATACATATTAGAAAAAATATAACGATATCTTTTCGTAAAGTAAAAAGTATAGTATAAAGTATAATTTTTTTCTAAAATCTACACATTTTAGTAAAAACTTAAAAAAAATATATACTTTTTAAAAATCAACAAAATGTTCAGTTAAATCATAATTAATTAAAGTAATATAGTGCAAAATGAATTTTTGATTTGAATACCATTGATTTGAAAACAATTTAGGAACTGAAAAGTTTAACTGATCGATTTAACTGATTGATTGATTAGAACACAAATTTGAATATTGAAATTCCATTATCGTTCTATAAAAAAAAGTGTTAAAAAACAAATAGCAAAATCCCTGAAGCCAATTTAAGCGATGAACTTTAGTATGCGTTGCTGTCATCTGTCAATAGGAGCAGTCATTACAAGCCAAATTAATTTGCTGCGAAGACGTTTACGAGCGGAAGAAAAAAAAGGAAGAATATTAAATAAAAATGTTGGGGCAATGGGTAAAAGTGGCCACAGGTAACAGTAAACCTATTGTATTAGCTTAGTATTCTCTAAAAAAGAAAAACCACGATAGCATGCGCCAGGATTGGTTTGAAAATTGGTCAAGCAAATGGGGCTCCAGGTGGAAGCCATTTTGGTAATCTTGGCCAGTTTTCCCTCCGCACTCGATCCCTTCACTCCTCCATGTCGCTTTGGGAAGATAAGGATAAAGATAAGGACAAGGATAAGGATAAGTCAGGTGATGAGTGCGATATCGAGCCTGAGGACCCTTGCAAGGAAGCTGAGTTGGTCAAGAAGAAGGATGAATGCAAGGATGATAAGCCTGCCGGAGGTAAAGCCTTGGAGATGAGCGGTCGCAAGGGTGTCATCCATGCCGTCATCGGTCCTGTCATTGATGTGTACTTCGAGGAGGAGGTTCCCGAGGTGCTCAATGCCCTCAAGGTGATGGATGCTCCTATTGAGAACCTGGTGCTTGAGGTAAGGTTTTTGAATGATTTTATAAATTTTATAAAGGAAAACATTTTTATTGAAAGTTGATTTAAGATAATAAAAATTTTCTTTTTAAATCTAAGATGTTATTTAAACATTTATTAAACTAAAAAATCTATTTTTAAATACATTATATTTAAATTTTAAATATTGAAAATAAATCTCTCTATATTCAGTTGTCTTAACCCAAATATCATTTCCCTGAATAGGTTTTCCATCACCTGGGCAACAACATCGTCCGCTGCGTGGCCATGGATTCCACAGAGGGACTTCGCCGTGGTCAGCAGGTGGTCGATACGGGCTACCCGATCCGTGTGGCTGTGGGTAGGTCTGTCCTGGGCCGCATCCTCAACGTGGTGGGCGATCCCATCGACGATCGCGGCGAGATCAAGTCGGACTTCTACTCCTTTATCCACAACGAAGCCCCGGAGTTGACCGATTTGAGTGTGAAGCCAGAGATCCTCGTCACTGGCATCAAGGTGATTGATTTGCTGGCCCCGTATGTCAAGGGTGGCAAGATCGGTCTGTTCGGAGGAGCCGGCGTGGGCAAGACGGTGCTCATCATGGAGCTGATCAACAACATTGCCAAATCCCATGGCGGTTACTCCGTGTTTGTGGGTGCAGGGGAGCGCACCCGTGAGGGCAATGATCTCTACCATGAGATGATCGAGTCGAAGGTTATCTCCCTCGAGGATGATTCCTCGAAGGTGGTGCTGGTCTTTGGCCAGATGAACGAGCCACCAGGTGCCCGTTCCCGTGTGGTCCTTACGGGACTAACCATCGCCGAGTATTTCCGCGATGTTGATGGACAGGATGTGCTGCTCTTCATTGACAACATTTTCCGTTTCACCCAGGCGGGATCGGAGGTGTCGGCTCTCCTCGGACGCATTCCCTCCGCGGTGGGCTACCAGCCAACTCTGGGCACCGACATGGGCACCATGCAGGAGCGGATCACCAGCACCCGCAACGGTTCCATCACCTCCGTTCAGGCTGTCTACGTGCCCGCCGATGATCTCAGTGATCCTGCTCCTGCGGCCACCTTTTCGCATTTGGATGCTACAACCGTACTTTCTCGTCCCATCGCTGAATTGGGTATTTATCCGGCTGTAGATCCCTTGGACTCGTCGTCCCGCATCCTTGATCCCGACGTTGTTGGCGAGGAGCACTACAATGTGGCTCGAGCGGTGCAGAAGACCCTGCAGGCCTACAAATCGCTGCAGGACATCATCGCCATCCTGGGAATGGATGAACTCTCCGAGGAGGATAAGTTGACGGTGGCCAGGGCCCGCAAGATGCAGCGCTTCCTCTCGCAACCGTTCCAAGTGGCTGAGATCTTCACCGGTCACCCGGGCAAGTTGGTGCCGGTGGAGAAGTGTGTGGAGGGCTTTAAGCGCCTGCTGAATGGGGAATACGATGACATCCCGGAGATCGCCTTCTACATGGTTGGCGATGCCGAGGAGGTCCTGGCCAAGGCCAACCAACTGGCGGCCACTATGTCTGGAGAAACTGCACCACCGGCGAAGGAGGGCGCGGCCAAGGAGGGGGAGGCCAAGAAGGACGAAAAGGACAAAAAAGAGGCAAAGCCAGAAGAAGCCAAGAAGGATGAGCCTACCAAGGGGGAGGGCAAGAAGGAGGAACCCAAGAAGAAGGATGAGAAGGCTAAGAATGATAAGCCAAAAGATCCTGAGAAGAAATAAGCATTTTTTTATAAATTACAAGCAAAAATCGGAAATAATTGTAATCATTTTATTTTAGATTTTGTTTCCTTTTTTATTAACGATGTTACGTTTGTAATTTTCAAATCCATTCCATAAATTACTATAAACAATTCCTATTTTAAAAACTATCACTTTGGGTTTTTCGTTTTTATTCAAACTTTTATTGAATTTTTGAATTTACTATCCACATAACAGTGCAGTGAAAGCAGTGTAAGCAGTGCTGTCTAAGCAGTGTTACGTTCCACAGTAACATATGTTTTTCTTTTTGCCGGCTGTTACGTTGTATCTTCCTCTTACTCAACAGCAAAATGCTTAGGGTCTTCAATTTTCGTGTTGGAATTCGCTTATATTCTATAAAAGCAGCTAAAAATGATGCAAAAAAATATACAGACACCATTAACCTGCCAAAGACCAAGTTTCCCAACCGCCTGTCAACAGTGAAACGTGAAGAACAAGAACGTCAAATTTTGGAGGCAAGTTCTTGGATATATGAAGTAACTAAGTCCTTAATTAATATTTGTATTTTGCAGAACAAGATTGCCGCTTCTTATGAGTATCAGGAACACCAGTTAGCAGATGGGAAACATCCCACATTTGTGCTTCACGATGGACCGCCCTACGCAAATGGACAACTACATATGGGCCATGCCGTGAACAAGATTCTGAAAGACATCACCTTGCGACAGCGAGTGGCTCATGGTCAGCAGGTTAACTATATTCCCGGCTGGGATTGCCATGGCCTGCCCATTGAACTAAAGGCAACTAGCACAGCACCGGGTCAAAATGCTCTGGAAATCCGAAAGAAATGTGAGAGTTTTTTATGTAAGCAAAACAAATTCTAAGCCTTATTATGGTCCTACAGCTCGCTCCTATGCGTTGGAGGCCATCAAATCCCAAAAGGAGGAATTCAGTAGCTGGGGCATATTAGCCGACTGGAAAAAGGATAATATCTACATGACTTTCCAGCCAGAGTTCATTGTCAATCAATTGCAAATGTTTCACAATCTTTACGAGAAAGGACTAGTTTATCGTGATTTAAAGCCCGTTTACTGGTCACCTTCTTCCAGGTGAGTTGCACAGTTTCTAAAAAGGTAATGCACTAATGTTATATTCCAATAGAACAGCCTTGGCGGAAGCAGAGCTGGAATATGACCCCAATCACATAAGTCCTTCGGTATATGTGCGGTTTGCTCTAAATCCAAATGGCTTAGATATAGAAGCCGAAAATAAGAAATTATATGCCCTCGTATGGACCACAACTCCGTGGACGTTGCCAAGTAATCAAGCCATTTGCTACAATGCCTCTCTGGAATACGTTTTAGTCAGGTTGTCGGATCACAACCCGGATGAGCTGTATCTCGTGGCATCGGCTCTTTTGGCAGACTTTGAAGCCAATACGCAGTTTAAATGTGAAATTGTCCAGCATTTAAGTGGAGCCTCCTTGAGCCATCTCAGCTACAAACATCCAATAGACAAAGACCAATCTAATTTACCCTTCTTCGACGCCAGTCATGTCCAGGATAGCAAGGGTACGGGATTGGTACATACTGCTCCTGCCCATGGACCAGAAGATTTTTTGGTTAGTTTGGCCAAAAAAATTCCAGTGAAATGTTTGGTAAATGAAGAGGGAATTTACACTAAGGAGGCTCCAGATTTCCTAAGCGGAAAGTCGGTGCTGGGACAAGGAAATGCTTTAGTCCTAGAGCACATAACAAATGATGTAGTGCACTCCTCCGAACTGGAACATTCCTATCCCATAGATTGGCGCACCAAGCAACCTGTGATAATTCGTGCAAGCGAGCAGTGGTTTATAAATACTGAGAAGCTGAAGTCTGCTGCTGCAGATGCCTTGGAGCAAGTGGAAATCTATCCCCGAAACAATGCCGAGGCCAGCAAAAAGTCCCTGCTTACGCAGCTCCAAAAGAGACCGTATTGGTGCATCTCAAGACAAAGGGCATGGGGCGTTCCCATACCCGTTCTCTATTGTCGGCAGACTGGAAAAGTGGTACTTAATTCCGCGTTGATCGAGCACCTTTGCGAGATATTGTGTCAAGAAGGATCCATTGACTTCTGGTGGGCCAAGTCAGTAGAGGAACTTGTACCCGGTCATGTACTTAGTGAACTCGGCTATGAAGCCAAAGATCTTGTGAAGGGTAGTGACATTTTGGATATATGGTTCGATTCTGGCAGCACTTGGTCTGCTGTGCTGAAAAAGGATAAAATAGCCGATTTGTATTTGGAGGGTTATGACCAATTCACTGGCTGGTTTCAATCATCCCTGCTAATGAGCATTGCAGCTCGAGAATGTGCTCCTTACAAGTAAGTAAAGAGTTAATGATTGGAGGAAAACCAATTAATTTAAATCTCCTAAAGGGCCCTCTTTGTACATGGATTTACAGTGGACGAGAAGGGCTATAAGATGTCCAAATCATTGGGAAATGTCATCTCACCTAAGCAGATAACCAAAAAGTATGGAACAGATGCTCTTCGTTGGTGGGTTGCCTCACATGGAACGCAGCACATGTCGATTACGGTCAGCGATAAGTTGCTGCAACAGGCGGCTGAAAGTCTTAGTAAGGTCCGAGGTACTCTAAGGTATCTAAAAGGTGTTATTGGAGAGAAACAAACGAATCAGGAGGAGTTAACAATTTCCGATAAAAGCTATTTAAACCGCTATTTGCTTAGCCAGTTGGTTGAGTTCGAAACTGAGGTATGAGCCTAATCAACTGATCTTATTGTACTAGTAACTTATTTTCTTTTTAGGTAGAGAAGCTGTACAAAGCCTACGAGTACAACCGTGTGGTGGCCTGCACTCAAAACTTCCTTGCCAACCAAGTGTCTGCGATCTATGTGCATTTAATTAAGGATCGCCTGTATTGCGGCGATGATCAGGAGTTGCTTGCAATTCGCCAGACGCTTACCCACTGCTACCAACAGCTTTGCAAAAGTTTATGGCCCATTGTTCCCTTTCTGGTGGAGGAAAGCTGGAGTTATTACGATGCCACGGGCGGGGCTTTCCATGAGCAAAGTATCCGAGCTAATCCCAAATGGCAGGACACAAGAGCCACAAAGGTGGTTAACACAGCGCTCGATGTGAAACGACTTATTAACCAGCAAGCTGGCGATGTGAACTCTTGGCATTTGGCTGTGACTATCAAGGGAAAACAAGGAAGCCAACTTGATCTACTCCAAGATCTCCACCCCACTCTGGAGAAAACTTTAAAAGATTCGGAGCTGTGCGAGCTTTTGCAAGTGGGTTCTGTAACCCTTATCCGGTCCGATAATTCCGACTTGGAAATATCCCTAAAAACTCTCCAAACTCCGCTGTGCCCTCGCTGTCGTCGCTACAGTCTAGAGGAGAAAGACGAGCAGGAGACCTGTCAACGTTGCTCTGCGGTAATGAATGTTAAAAGCTAAGCGTTAAGTGTTTTCGGTTTTTAGGTGTAAATAATAAATTTATGTTTTCAAAAACTCTGTAAGCACTTCATGATGGTGTCCCGTAACTTAAGTCGAGTTGTTGGCTTTCCGCCACAGATAATGTGCGTTTCGTTATCCTCGAACTTGATGACCGTGTCCTCGTTGACAAGGTTCAGTGTCAGAGCGCCACCAGTTCGGTCCAACTTGATGTTGGAGAAGCCATCCTGCGTCAGCCGCTTCATCAAGGCTTCCACATCGATACTACCGTACTCGTATTTAACGTTCTTAAGCACATCCTCCTTGGTCGGTGCACTGGTATTCGAGCTAGTCTCTTCTTTGATGGTGTCCGCACATGGTTGGATGCAGTGCACCTTGTCCTTCACCTGCAGCACGCCCGTCAGTGTGGAGAAAGTCACTCCGGCAGCAACCTCACGGGGTGATATCTTTTGTGCCAACTCCGACGTGATATAAATGCGGTCTAGTTTCCGCTTCAACGGCAAGCGAATAATCTCGCCGCACTTAAACGTTATTATCTTTTTGTCGGGCTGTTCTATGAACAAATTCGGTGCCGATGGATGTGGTTTTGTGTATGCCTCTGGAATGACCAGCACATTTGGCTTTAACTCCTTGATCAGCTTGTTGGCCTGCTGATAATTCAGGGAAGTGTCGATGGGACAGTAGAAAGCCTTCATGGCCAACGGTTGAAACGGCGCTAATACTTGCAAATACGGGAAGTCCGGCTCGGTGAATATGATGGAGTTATTGGGATTATTGCCCCACATCTCGATGAAGTGCACAGCATCGCCGAAACGCAGGCTTGGATGACCACAAAAGACCACGCAGGGCTGTAATGAAGTTATAATTACTAAATAGTTTAAAGATTTCTTCAAGGTAGAGGCCTACCTGCCGGAAGTCCTTACTGAAGCCCTCAGAGAACACATGATTGTAATGCTTCAACTTGTTGTTGCGGAGGTAAAAGGCATGGGGAAAAGGGTCGTCCGGAAGATACACTTTATTCTGTTTGGCCGAACTTAGCCACTCGGCCAGGATGTTGGAATAGGCCAAGGAGCTATCTGCCACAGGCGAAATAAAGAACATGGGTACATTGTTGAGGCCGGCATTCTCCAGGTTCTGCGTGAGACATTCGAACAAGTCATAGACCACCCCAGAAGGATAACAAGGAATCAAAGCGGAACCATTGTTCCGGATTGTTAATGCCACATTCATGCACAGCTCGCCCAGCTTGGTGTCTGGATTAACTGTCGGAGCTTGTGTCAATCCAGTCATGATCAACACATCGGCGTGCTTTAGTGCCGACTGGTTAATGGGCCTCGGATGCGTGGTCAACGTGGAAGATCCACTTACGTAGCAGATCTTCTCGTGCGCCGTGCTCAACACCCAGTTACTGGAACCCAAACAGTAGCCAGAACTCACGGGAGTTGCGATAAAGGCACCAAGGATGTCCAGCTTTTCGTCATAGCCCATGATGGTCACCTTGGAGAGACTGCCCTGGACATCTTTGAGACTGAAGATGGTGCGCCACTTCTTGGCACGAAAGGCTTCGCTCAAGGGACTCGGCAGCAGGTGGAGCTTTTCCTTCCAAAGACGAGCGGTGCATGCCTTGGGTGACACCTCAATGTAATCCACTAACTCCTCCAAGAAAAACCGTCCGATCTGCAACGTTGGTTCCGTGGCATAGACTTTGCCCTTGAACCCGGTGTTCTCCGTAATGTACGGCAGCGCAAGCATATTTAGATAATTCGAGATAAGTATCACATCCACCTCGCTAAAGTCCAGCATTTTGTCCATGGGCAGATTAAACTCCGGCGTGGAGTCCACAAACACACGACCACAACAATCCTTCAGTTCGCCATCCATCTGGGGATCGTGATCCCGACTGGGCACAAAGTTGGGCAGGTTTGACCATTTCAAGGACTGGACAAAGGGCAGCGGGAGGAAGTTCAGCACCGTTTGCTCCGTCAATCCACAGTCGAGCATTATCCGCAGACCCTTGAAGGTAATGATGTAACATGGCTTGGCCAAGTCCCCGCTAAGACAGTACTGTAAAGTAGAGAGTCACATCCGCTGATAAGATTGTTTGTTTATTGGCAAGATGACTTACCAAACGCATATTTAGAAACCGCTAGTCGCAATGACAGCGCTTCCGATTAAACGCTGAAGATTTGTTTATGTTTTTGACCAGGCATGGAGACTGCTAAGAAAAAAATAGTTCACTTTTGAACCAGAACCAGTTTTTTTTTTTGTTATTTATTAAACAGAACTTTATACATTTTTTTTACAAGAAAGTAAGAACTTTAAATATACCTGTTGAACAGAATTTAAAACAAAGGTTATTTACTTCATAACTTATAAGTACAATTTGGTTCACTTACTGGTTCCAGTAAATGTGCTTTTCCAGCCCTGGTCTTTAAAGCCGCTCCTGTTTGTTTTGTATTGCAGTTTCGCTCCCAATTTTAAAATGTCGCAGCAAATTCGAGTTGTCCAGTGCATTCAATGCAAAATGTATCAGGTATGTACAAAAGCCAATCAATTAAATATCAATTCTAAAAAAAGAATTGCTTTTTGAGGTTGACATAGTGAAGAAAGCTAACAAATGGGAGTGCAAACTTTGCCGCCAAAAGCAGAATTTGCTCAAGGAGTTATTTCGGGGATCAGGACCCGAATGTCGAGCCAAGGTGCAGCAATTAAATTTAGAGCGTGGAATGCAAGAAGAAAAACTTGAAGAGAAATTATTAGACAAAGCAATGCAACAAATGGAGGATGACGAAAACCTTTCTGAAGAACCGGAAAATATTCCAATTCCCACAAAAGTTAATAAATGGGCAAGCTATGTGGATGGACCTATTGAATGCAATCGAAAACCGACAGGAGCACCGGAAGTAAAAGATCTGGACGAGGAAATCTCTATGAATTTTAATAAATCTGAGAGAAAACTATCAAGACCCGCTAAACGTCCTGCGGAAAGTAACCCTTCAGTTAACAAGAAAATTAACTCGAAATGGAGCGATTTCTTGTAAACTAATTTGAATAAGATATATACTTTAAAAGATAGATGTAACTTTAGATGAGTGATAATGAGATCACATATTTCGAAAAAGTAATTTAAAAAACTCAAATGATTTTAGTTGTTCAATACGTTTTATTAAAATCCGTGTTGTTCTTGTATTTATATATTTGTCTGTGAATCTTTTGAGGACCAAGATGACCACATCTAATCTGAATACATTTGCCTTCCGATGCACTAATGCTAAAAAATACAAGTTTGCATAATCCGCTAAATATTGTTAGTTAAAGTTTGCTTTATAGGGGGTTCACTAATTGCCAATTGGGCAACATGTTGGACATGCATAGCTCCAGTGCCCTTATGCCCCAATTGGTTTGAATACTCGTGGAGAATAAGAGTTGGTTATAGTTAAGTGACGCTTTGTTGCGAGAATTTATCATGAGAGAAATTGTAATATTAGTATCCGACTACGTGTTTATAACCTATAGACGCTGCCTAAGCACTGCTACCGGTGGAACCGGCACCCTCTTTTTTGGCCACCTTCTCATCGGAGCCGGTCTCGTCGATGTCGTTGGATTCGGTCTCCCCGCCGGGGGGCACCACCTGCCTTCCCCGACGACCTGCGCCGCTTGCGGTTGACGCGCCATGGACGCATGGGAAACTTCATAGCCGGCAGCGGCTCCATACCAAGCACCTTGTAGATCTGGCGGAAGGCAATGTAGCGCAGAAACAGCTGAGCCGACACAGTGAGATCCTCGCGTTCCTGTTTGGTCAAATCGAGCAGGGCGTCGGTTGGATCTTTTTCGCAGGGATCCAGCAAGCCAGGCCCATTGATTAAAAATCCGGACGATAGGGCCTCCATGATGCGGCGCATACAGTCGCCTGGTGAGATGGGAAAGCCAGCCGACGAGATCACCTTCTCCACAAGGAGTTCCAACGACCACTGAGGTAGTGCCTGCCAAGACGCCACGCGCTGACAGAGATCTCTTAGGATGCGAATGACCATCACGCAAGACTGGAGTCCAGTGGCCCGAGCCTGGAACCACTTGGCGTGTCGCAGATCAGCCAAAGCCTGAAAAAAATCAAATCAAATTATAATTATATGTATTTCTTTCGTAAAGCCGATTTCCGCAAAAAAATGAATAACTTTGAATGCTTTTGATTGGTTATCTGTTCCTAATAAACTACTTACACGCAGACAGGGCTCACGAGGCAAGTATTCGGCATCGCCTTCACCTTCCTCGCTGGTGGTAGCCTCTCCTGGATTGGTGTCGCGCAGCAAAGGCGAAGTGAGAGTGATCTTGACCGAAACAGCCTCATCCAACACAACTAGGGCGGCATCCTCGGCGTTGACCTCCACGCGATAATTGACCTGAACTTCACCTGAAATCGAGAAAGCAAGAATGCAAGGAATGTTTGAAAAATGTATTTGAAGAAGACTAAAAACATCGAAATACTAGATTCGACTTGGAAAAAGAGACAAACATTGTGGGTGAAACAAAGTTCCAGGTGTGGCCCGCAAAATGCACGAATACATTGTAAAATAGTGATTGGCAAAAATTGTTTCAAATGGGGACTTGATGCACGGTATGAAAAGCACGAGTAATGTTTGTTTCTTCCCACGATCCTCGTATTCGCTCGCTTCCCAGCAAACAGGAGATTCGTTCGACTTGCGTGCTGGGATCGGTATCTCCGTTTCGGGTTACGGGTTTTGTTTTGTTTGGGTCTCGTAAACGGAATTGCAAGCTCGAGACTCGGACTCGGCGTCATCCACCCGTTGCAATTCCACTTAGAGCGCGCACATCTGTATTTTTACTGAATTTCGACTTGAATTATATTACGGAATTATCTTGTTTGTTTGTTGGTTAGTTTTGCATTAAAATATTGAACGAAATTTATGGCTGCGGGAAACGTTGACCAGACGTCTCGTTCAGTATTCTCCATTCACCGGGCGCAACGCAAATTTCGGTCGCAATTTTTGTTTGCATTTACATATATATATATAGTACTTTCTATATTTTTGACAATCAAGCTTGATACACACAATTCGGCCGCTTGGACATATATATGTATACGATATTACAGAGTATAGATATATTTGCTTGGTTTCAAGTAAGAGATGAGGCGCCACATCGGCGCTGCAATTTTGGGGTCAAGCACTTGCACTTTGCATTTGGCATTTCGCGTCTCGTGTGTGGATCAATCGCATTGCTTCTTGGCGTGTTGTTGTGTTGTTCAACTTCTTGGCCAGGCCATCAAAGGACTTTATTTACACAAAGTTTCATCTGGAAACGGGCGCGCGCGCAAACTTTGTATAAATATATTCCTTTGGTTCGAATTTCAGTTGGTTAAGAGTTTCAGTTTGGTTTGATGGTTTCATCAAGGACACCACACCACATTTGACTGCAGGAGACTGGACTTGTGGCGCCGAGTCCGCGCTTGTTACCGTGACGATCCGCCGGTGGTGCTTGTGGAGTGGAGCGGAGCGGAGTGGAGCAGCAGCAGCCGAGCGGGAAGAGGAGCAACCTGGGAGGGCTGAGCTACAGCTACAGACGGCTAACTGAACGACACACTTTAGACTCTAGACTCACAGAGCTTCTAGGCTAAGGCTCGAGGCTCGAAACTTATCCTGCAGAGAGAAAAGCTGAAAACGGCAAATACGTTTTTATTCGCAATTAGTTGCTGTGTTGACTGGGGCGTTGGGCGCGGTTTGGCGGGCGTGGCAATCTACATCCACCGCAACAACAGGGCTCAACTCTAGTTGTCCTAGGTTCTATGTACAATAATTTTATTTAATTAAATTTGATTTATTATTCAGACTTTTTCCACACAAATTGCCCGTCGAACGTGAACGTAATGAATAGCGAATGTGAACGGATCGTGAGTTGCGTTCATCTTGCATCTTTACCGCTTCGAAAATCGTTCTTTTTTTCTTTTTTTTTTTTTGGTTAGTTTTATTTGACTAGTTTAAGCCGCTTCCATTTGGCCAAATTCACCTGCGCTGGTCAGCGTGAAATTGGCCAAGCTAAGAACGTGTTTATTTATTAAATTTTTTGTTTTTGATTATGGTTCTTTGTGAGGCTTTTTAGCCGCGTTTGTCACTCAAGCCATTTCTCTGGAAAAAGTTTCTTCTGTGCCTCTCAATAGGACAACCGAAATGTCATTCAAGAATAGTGCTATGCAAGGACTACAGTTGCAGCTGCCTCGTCTCACTTACCTGCCACCTCCTTGAGTTTGTCGGGCAGCACGTTAGCCACACGCTGTAGAAGACCCGCCGTCGGCTTTTCCGCACAGAGAACGACCAGCTCGACGGCATTGTCGCCGTGAAGCAGCAGTCCCTTAGCCAAGTAGCCTACACGCATCACTCCCTTCAGGATGCGCACCACATTGCCACCGTTGTCGGCGTCCTTGTGGAACGAGAAGATCTGGTTGTCGCGTCCGTCCTTCTCGGACGGCTTGTCGGCCTTATCCTTCTTATTGGCCGCTCCGGCATCGCTGGGCTGCTCGGCCAAGGCGTCGGATACCAATTTAAGGGCTCTTTCAGTGTGCGACACGATGCGTTGGATTGTCTGCAGCTCCTCCTCCTTGGGATAAATCTCAGCGTGACGCGCAATGGCATGGCGATCGTCGGTGCTCTCCGGACGACGCACGTTTCCGCCGGGCATCATGCCAAAGTGCGGCGGAGGCCCATTGCCCATGCGACCGAAGCGCTGGGCACCTGAAAAGAGACATAATGCATCAAATTTCAGTTCATATTCTGAATCGTATTTAGTTTCAGATTCAACGCTAGTCACTAGTACAGAACTGACAAAATACTAGTAAATCCAAATACCATAAAAAAAAAAAAATTTGAACCTTAATCAATTAGCATGTAAATAAATAGCCACATGATTAAATAAATCATTCGGAAAGCTGATAACACAACAGGTACCATAAGTAACCTATGTACTTTGAAAATTCATTTAAGTTTTAAATAAATAAAAGTATGACTAATGACAAAATAAAATAATAAATAATAAATTGCGTACTACGCAATCTAATGTGAGTGGTCAGATGGTGCTTTTAAAAAAGTTGGTTCCACTTGTGAGTGATATTTTTTCCACCAAGGAATTGGTGGAATTACCCACCCCAAGACTAATTGCTTGTGAACTTACCTCCGAAACTGCGCGACATCCAGTTGTTGTAGTCATACTCCTCGTTGTACTGGCGATTGCGCTGCTCCTCCCAGTAGCTGCCGTCGTGATCGTCGCCGCCGCGATGCGAGGACATCATGGCCCGGTTGGCACGGGCCTCGGCCAGACGCCGCTGCCGAGGAGTGGGCTTAAAGTCCACTACCAAGTCGGGCTGCACCTTGCGCTTGTACTGCAAGCGATGGCGGCGGCCTTTCATGTGCATCTCTTTGGCGTTAGGGTCATTAAACTTGCAGTCGCACAGCTTGCAGTTGAAGCTTAGTATTTTGCCCTCCTCGTCCTTGACCTCCTCGATATACTCGCCTCCAACCGGCTTTATATTGTCCGTGTTCTCGCCCAGAGAATCGTCTAGGTTGTCATCGAGTTCTCCAGCCGCATCGCTCTCGTTGGAGCCCCCTTCAGCCTTGACGGCGCCAGTCGCTCCTGCTGATCCGCCAGATCCGGCAGCGGCGGGCACAAAGTTGATTTTGCCCATCTTCTTCGGCTCCTCCGAGGGAATCGGTTTGCCCAGCTTCTGGTGCAGTTTGACCACCTTCTGGTGCTTGGCACCTCGCACATGGGCGGCATAGGCATCCGTGCCAGTGCAGGTAACATCACACAGCTCGCAGTGGTAGTTGTTGCCTCTATTTTGGGTGGTGCTGGTCGCACTAGCGGACATCTTTAGCGAGGCCTCGCGCTTCTTGTGCTTCTGGCCCTCCAGATGTTCGCGATAAGTCTGCGGTCCGGCGCAAGAGATCTTGCAAACCTCGCAGTAATGCAGCTGCTGAGGCCGTGGGGGCGCCTTGGGACGCATTCCCCTTAGGGCTGGAGCTCCCGGGATGGTCGGCCCCATCTTGCGTTGATACCAGTTGTTGCCACCGCCGTTGGGCTTTTGGTTGGGATTTCCCTGATGCTGCTGAGCCACATACATGCTGGCCGCATTGTAGAGGGCCGTATCGTAGCCGCTGTAGCTGTTGCCCGAAGGCGGAGCAGAGTTGGGAGGTTTTGGGCCACCATTCGACTTGTCCATCTTGCCCTTGACTTGATTCTTGACTGGCGGCGCAGAGTAGTGAGTCTTGCTGACGGAGGCTGTCGAACCAGAGGCGTTGTAGCCGGCCGAGGACTGCTGGTAGAATGTCTTACTGGCGTCATAAGACTGCATGGCATTCCGGTAGTCGCCGTATCCACCGTATCCCCCCGCCCCCGGAGGACCCGAGGAGGCGCCAGCGCCCGCCCCGGCTGCCCCGCCGTAACCACCCTGTCCGGCGGCAACAGCGGCGTTTTGATAGGCGGCCGCATTCGCGTAGGTGGCATTGGTTACCGCCGGGTACGAGACCTGGCCCGTATTGTATTGGGTGCCGCCATAGTTGAACCCGGCGTAGTTGTTGTTGGCCATTGTCGTCGTTGGTTGTGCTGCAATTACGGCAATCGAATTTGTTTGTGGTTATTTATTTGCTGTCCCCCCCATTCGGTGCGCTACTTACATTAGTTGCCAATCCCAACTCAACTTTCGATATTTATGCGACTACGGATTTATTCGGGAATTTATATGTGCTTTCCGCGTAATAGCCTGTTTATAGCTGTAAAAGCAAAGTGGTCTTAGTCACGTCATGTCGCAAAGAAGAGCCAGCCCCCTCCATTTTCCTAACCATTTTTTCTTTGAGACCTTTTCTCTATCGATTTTTACCCTGCAACTTTAAACGCACTTTTCGCGTGTTTCGGCAACATGCAAGTGAACACACGCGGGAAACCCTTTCTGAGCAATTGTCCTAGCACATGCTGCACATGTTTGGTAAACGATTATTGTAATTTTAATTACCTCAATTCGGTGAAATGAAAATTTCCTTCTCGTCTATATGCGCCGGTAGAGATGAGCTGAATGCTGTCGTAGCGGTGGGATCGACGCGTTTAAAAAAATGTGACTATCGATATTTTGATAGTTGTGTATTTAAACTCCAGTTTAACCTTCATACGAAAGTGTTTTGTTTTAATAAGTTTTTCACTAAAACTAATGAAAAATATTTTAAAGTTTTTAAATATTTGGATTAAGCGGACTTTAGATATAATAAAGAAAACCCAATTAAAATTGGTAAAGCTTCAAAAAAAAAAATTATTTTAAAGGCAATAAAGGCTGCAACGTTTAGATGACTTCCAGTCCCACAAACCAAATGACTTTCTTTTGCGCCACACTGGAAATTAAAAAAATGGAATTATTTGGGTCTTAGTGACCATGACATGACATAATGGGTATTACATTTTTATGCCGCTGCAAATAGTTCATGAATTATAAAGAAATCAAAGTATTTTTAACAAAAAATTTTCTTCAAGAACTAAGTAAATATCTAGGAGAGGCATAGATCGTCTTATGATATTATTGCTATATATTAAGGAAAACTTTTTATAAAAGTTTTATGTGTAAGCCAGACTATTTTTGGCAAAAAAAAACCTTTTAAGCCTTATATGAGGCGCAAAATCATTTAGCAATAGCGAAAAATGTGTCAATGGAATCAAGGTGTAATAATTCGAGAGCCAGAGAGTATTGCCAGAAAGTTTAAATTCGAGTCACCATCAAACGCGTTTTCTTTGGTACCAATCGCTCATCCCCATAACGGTCACACTGCACACACACTCGTCCGTACCTCGGCGGTCCGTAAACAATATTTACTCGGTTTTCGGCCAAATCGCCAGAGAAACGCAACGGTAAATCTTTTAAAATGCGCCTCAGTGCACCGAGTTTAAACGGAAAATGAATTGAAGTGAGTGCATCGGCCCCACGGCCCCAAAAATTGTCCCCGACTTCTGCAGGCTGTACAAAACTGATACTGATTCACACACACGCTCGCACATACGCACACGTACGTTGGTACATGCCACCACCCGCTGGCCGAAAAGTAGAAATTACTAATACTACGGTTGATCACTGAAGATATTTAAAGGCAACTAGTAGGGTTTATGTTATCAATTTTTAAAACACATATTAAATGAATATCTTGATTTTTTAAAATAAAATCCACAAATAAATTAAGGATTGAAGCTAAACTATTTTAAATAGTGTGGTTAACGAAGTTTGCGAACTCTCCACCCGCATAAACATCGGACCTTGCCAGACCGCCGGTTACGTGTTTTTCACCCGCGATCTGGCAACGCCAGCCCTCCGATTTTCGCTTTGCACGCGCATCGTGAAAATGGCGGCGTTCTGGCACTGTCGCTGCCAAATTTTTTGTACATCAAAATAATCAAAATAAAGCGTTTCTCCGTGCTCAACAATCAGTCCGTGGTGGCTCGCGCGTGTGTGTGTGCGCAGGGAAAGACCGCCGATCGAAAAAGTGTAGAAAAGTGACATCGGGAGCGAAAACAAAAGGCATCAAAGTTAGCAAAGATAACACACACGCGACGACGACTACGACGGATGCGCCAGGAGAAAGGCGAGTGCGAGTGAGCCAGCGCAGCACTAAGTTAGCGGAGCACCCGCTTTTTATTTTTTGGCCAAGGTGAATGCGACTTATTACCTGTGTATGCGCGGCGCGTCCTCCAGGTGTTCGCTACTTCGGGTTTATGGCATAGGGCCTCCAGGTAGCTGGGTGTATTATCTTCACCTACCTGTTTCGCGTATAAATACTAACTGCGCCTCCCCTTGCCTTGCAGTTCGCTTCTGGAGCGCACAGCATGTTCCGTGTGATTCGCCAACGCAGGATGTGTGCAACTAGTTGATCGGAACAGGACGACACATACACACACACAGAAGTCTAGAGCACTCGCCAAACATAAACACACAGCACGATGAACACCAGCCAGACAGCTGCCGGCAATCGCATCACCTTCACCAGCCAGCCGCTGCCGAATGGCACCATCAACATAGCCGGCAATCCCGGCGCGGTAATTTCCACGGCCCAGCTCCCCAACACGACGACCATCAAGACGATCCAGGCGGGGATCGGTGGTCAGCATCAGGGATTGCAGCAGGTCCACCATGTCCAGCAGCAGCAGCAACAGGCGCAACAGCAGACGCAATCCGTAGGTGCCACCCAAACACAAACCCTAGTTATTAAATCCAACCACCATGCTGTCACCCTGCCGGCGGGTCTAGTCTCAAGTGCACCAGCAGGAATCGTAACCATGACCAAGACCATCAATCAGGTATCCACATTAAAGCTAAACCCACTTCTCGGGCGCTAGGCGATCGCAAGTCGGGCGTATCACTCGTCCAATTCTGTTCCTAATCCGAAATTTCCTCAACTCCTCGCTCGAATCGGATAGTAGTGGCCGCACACACACTTTGGTTGTACCTTATACTTTTATTACGCTTTCTGAAAATCCCATATCCCAGTCCGAACCGGGTAAAACCCGGACTTGATCATTACTCACTCTTTAACGTCCCTAAATCCAGGCCCATTCCTTACCTTTCAAAATATCCTTGATCCTTGAAACCGTACCATTTAGGCTTAAATGTCTTCTTGAGCAAATTGGTAAAGGGAATTTGATATTTTAAACTACATATATTAATTTCATTTGTATAATCAACATTTAATTCGAGTTAAAAAAAACCTCTTCCAAATTTACTCTATTTGCCTAAATCATGTTTCCTTCGTTTTCCAAGTGAAAAATCACCTGTTAAGTAAACTTTATCGGCTGCTGATCATTTATCTATAGCTATCAATACTGTCCCCTACGCTAAAAACATCCTTCAACCTCGAATCCCTAAATATTCCAACAAACGCAAGCACTTTAGTACCATTATATTTGTAGACATTTTGCTTTCAATGCTCGCTTGGTAAAAAAAAGTAGAAAACACGCCTTCAAATTTGGTGAGCACAACGAGGATCGGTCAAACAAATTATTATTTAATGAGGTCCTTTGAGCGATAATCGCCAATTGTTGCATGTTGTAGGCCAACTTAGCATCCCGCAACCCCCTTTAATGCTTCCTCTGCCCCAAATCGACTTTGAAATGTCTGATGAGATAAGCAATCGATTGATAGACTAATGATAATGTTGTGTACTTCCCAGGCCGGTCAACCTCTGCTGAACTCGATGCTGCCGGCGGGCGTGGTGGTGGGCATGCGCCACCAGGCGCCGTCGCCGCAGCAGCAGAAGAATGTGCCCACCAATCCGCTCAGCCGAGTGGTGATCAACACTCACATGGCGGGCGTAAGGCCGCAGAGTCCATCGGTGAGTATGAAGGATAATGAAGCTTTTTGCTACGGTTGTTGTGGTGGGTTCTTCTCTACTAACCCACAGAGCTCCCAAAAACCCTAACCCAAACACACTCCTCACATACGCGCATGTGCACAGCCCACCATTCACACAAAACACACAGCCATACACCATACACACCATGGTCCAGCAGATGAAAACCGAGTCTCTCTGTCTTCTCTCTCTACTTTTAGATAACTTTAAGCACACTTAATACGGGTCAGACCCCGGCATTGCTGGTCAAGACGGATAACGGATTCCAGCTGTTGCGCGTGGGCACGACGACGGGTCCGCCGACGGTGACACAGACTATAACCAACACCAGCAATAACAGCAACACGACCAGCACCACAAATCATCCCACAACCACACAGATCCGTCTGCAAACTGTGCCGGCTGCAGCTGTAAGTAGATACCAACAACAACAACATCAGCAGCAGCAACAGCAACAACAACAGCAGCAGCAATCGCAACAGCAACAGCAGCAACAAACAACCAGCACTACCGCCAGCACTAGCATTGCACTGCGCAAAACGATTGTCCGTACTTCATCCACAGTCCCATCCAGCAATAATAATAACAATAATAATAGTATTATCAATGCCACAACCACCACCAACACCACCACCACTACCAACAACAACAACAAACCCGCTACTAACCAGCAACAGCAGCAGCAACAGAAGCTCCAACAGCAGCAACACCTCAAGGCCCAGCAGCAACATAAACAGCAGCAGCAACAGGCATCCGCTGCGGCTGCCGCTGCAGCAGCTGCCGCGAATGTGGCAGCCACCATAAAGATCAAGCAAAACGTAAAGAGAAGCCAGCAGGATACTCCTCCTCGATCTGTTTTTTTTTTTTGCTCTTCTCTCCTCTGTTCCTCCTTTGTCTGTTATGCATTTGGATTTGATCTTCTTATTTATACATATAACTACGCCTACGCTTCAGTTCCGTTTTGGTTCGTCGTCACACGCGAACACTTCATTTTGATTTATTCAGAATACTCTCATAATTTTGCATATATATAGTATATATGTAAATGTACTGCATGCTGCGTTGTGTAACCGTCTGTGTAATTTGGATACTCCTTATTTCGATTCGATTTAGTTTTATGCGCTGCCTACGAGTTGCTGTTTCAGGCCAAATGATATAATATAAGGTCTGGCTTTCGGGTTGCCCGGCTGAACCAACGATGTGTGCTGGGCTGTTGTTTTATTCCCGGCAATTCCCTCCTCCAAATCAAAGTTTCTCAACCGAATTTCACTAGAGTATAATGCCTTAAGCCGATGTTTACTAAACTATTTCCCCATTTCATTATAAATAGAATTTGGCGATATCGTACTTAACTACGATAAATTTTTTCGCAAAACTTCATTTCATATCTAAAGTAAACTTTAGTTTTATGTACCATAATAATGGTATATATGTACATCAATGTTTTGTTATGCATTTTTTATTATTCCTTGTTCGGATGAAAATAATTTAGTACCTCAAGAATAATTTTACATTGCACCAGAAGGCATTTTACTGTAACGTCTTCAGTTCATCTCATTATCCATTCTCCAGCCATAGTCCTGCCCCCTGCACACATAATTGGAAACCAGGACCCTTGAACCTGCCCATTCTAAAAAAAAAAAAGAACCATCATCATCTTTATTCTGCTATACAATATTTTAAATAATTATTCTAACGCTTTTTGGTCTTAATTTTGCACTACTATATATATTGTTTACTATTTTATCTCAACAATTTAATAATTAAATGATTACTTTCTGCCGCAGTCAATGACCAACACGACCGCGACCAGCAACATTATTGTCAATTCGGTAGCCAGCACTAGCTATGCGAACTCATCGCAGCCGCCACAGCTGACGCAATTGAATGCGCAGACGCCACACCTGCCGCAGATAACGCAAATTCAAACGATACCGGCCCAGCAGTCCCAGCAGCAGGTGAACAATGTAAGCTCTGCGGGAGCGGTGGCGACGGCAGTAAGCAGCACGACGGCGGCAGCAACGACGACGCAGCAGGGCAATACCAAAGAAAAGTGTCGCAAGTTTCTAGCCAATTTAATCGAATTGTCGACACGGGAACCGAAGCCGGTGGAGAAGAATGTGCGCACCCTCATCCAGGAGCTGGTCAATGCGAACGTGGAGCCGGAGGAGTTTTGCGACCGCCTGGAGCGATTGCTCAACGCCAGTCCGCAGCCGTGCCTGATCGGATTCCTCAAGAAGAGTTTGCCCCTGCTCCGGCAAGCGCTCTACACCAAGGAGCTGGTGATCGAAGGCATCAAACCGCCGCCGCAACATGTTCTCGGACTTGCCGGACTCTCACATCAGCTGCCTGTAAGTCAACGGAATCTTTAAAAACTTGTTGTATAGTTTTATATTAACACTTTCGGTTCTCTACAGAAAATCCAAGCGCAAATCCGTCCGATCGGTCCCAGCCAGACGACGACCATTGGACAGACGCAGGTGCGCATGATAACGCCGAATGCTTTGGGCACACCGCGACCCACAATTGGCCACACGACGATATCGAAGCAGCCGCCTAACATCCGGTTGCCCACGGCACCCCGTCTTGTTAACACGGGAATTCGCACCCAAATACCCTCATTACAGGTGCCCGGACAGGCGGTAAGTTGAGATTATTCTCTCATAATCCAATTAGTCTTTTGAGTGGGTCAAAAAAAACTTCCATCAAAAAAATATATAGCGCAAAACGTTCCTCAATCAGTAAATATACAATCATATTTAATATTAAAACTTGTTTACGGGAAATCCCCACCATATATTAGAGAAATATTCATAATGAATCCATTTAAATTAATGGATTCAGAATGTTCGCTATCTTTTAGATTAATACGTCAGAAGCCAATACATAAAATACAAATCTATCGCGCTCAGAATAACTTCCTATCTGTAGGTCCTTATAAATGTTTTAGCTATCGACAATTTAAGTGGAATAACTGATTTTTAATCCTTTTAACAAAACCTATTTTACAAACATATAACATATTTTCATTTACAGAATATTGTGCAAATTCGTGGACCGCAACATGCCCAACTGCAACGCACGGGATCGGTGCAGATTCGGGCCACCACACGGCCGCCAAACAGTGTGCCCACCGCGAACAAACTCACTGCCGTCAAGGTGGGCCAGACGCAGATCAAAGCGATTACGCCCAGCCTGCACCCGCCCTCGCTGGCCGCCATCTCCGGCGGCCCACCGCCGACGCCCACGCTGTCTGTTTTGTCCACGCTAAACTCCGCCTCGACCACATCGCTGCCGATACCGTCGCTGCCCACGGTCCACCTGCCGCCTGAAGCGTTGCGAGCCCGTGAGCAGATGCAGAATTCCCTGAACCACAACAACAACCATTTCGAGGCGAAGCTAGTGGAGATCAAGGCGCCGTCGCTGCATCCGCCGCACATGGAGCGGATCAACGCGTCGCTTACACCGATTGGAGCCAAGACGATGGCGAGGCCGCCGCCTATGATCAGCAAGACGTTGGGTAAAAAGAAACGCGACGCCATGGAAATGGACGCCAAGTTAAACAGTTCGATGGGAGCGGCATCAGCGGCGGCAAACTCGTTTTTCCAGCAGAGCTCCATGTCCTCGTCGATGTACGGCGACGATGATATCAACGATGTGGCCGCCATGGGTGGCGTAAATCTGGCAGAGGAGTCGCAGAGGATTCTTGGCTGCACGGAAAACATTGGCACGCAGATTCGCTCCTGCAAGGATGAGGTGTTTCTCAATCTGCCCGCCCTGCAAGCACGGATACGAGCCATTACGTCGGAAGCGGGACTGGATGAGCCGTCGCAAGATGTGGCCGTTCTGATATCGCACGCCTGCCAGGAGCGACTGAAGAACATTGTGGAGAAGTTGGCTGTGATAGCGGAGCACCGCATTGATGTCATCAAGGTGGGTTAAATATTTACTAATTAATAAACTAGAAAGTAAACTCGATCAATGAATTCTAACAGTTGGACCCACGCTACGAGGCCGCCAAGGATGTGCGCGGTCAGATCAAGTTCTTGGAAGAGCTGGACAAGGCCGAGCAGAAGCGACACGAGGAGCTGGAGCGTGAGATGCTGCTGCGGGCTGCCAAGTCTCGGTCGAGAGTCGAGGATCCCGAGCAGGCCAAGATGAAGGCGAGGGTAGGAGCTCAATCGCCTCTTCCTGGAGCCATTTGCTTACGTCTTTTTCTCCTTGTCTAGGCTAAGGAGATGCAGCGCGCCGAAATGGAGGAGTTGCGTCAGCGTGATGCGAACCTGACGGCGTTGCAGGCGATCGGACCCCGGAAAAAGTTAAAGCTGGACGGCGAAGCGGTCAGTGCGGGAGTGGTATGTTCAATAAAATTATTAGTAAAGAAAATACTTCAAATATAGCTAGAACACCAATTCAAGAGTGAGTCCTAAATGAATGTGTTTTCTCAAAACAGGGTTCCAGTGGCGGAGGAGTGCTAAGCAGCTCAGGATCTGCGCCGACGACGTTACGCCCGCGCATCAAGCGTGTGAACCTGCGCGACATGCTTTTCTACATGGAGCAGGAGCGCGAGTTCTGTCGCAGCTCCATGTTGTTCAAGACATACCTCAAGTGATCGCTGCTGTTGCCCATCATTCGCACCGTCTTCTCCTCACTGATCCTCCTACTCCGTGGACTGTCGTCATCGTTGTGTTTTCAGCTTTACGATTTCATCCATTTGCAATATAATTTAACCTCCATATTAACTGCGTCGCGTCTCCCCCTGTTGTTGTTTCTTTTTAGTTAGGCGCCCCTATTTAATTTCTATAATTACCATTTACATACTTAAACCCTAAATTCTAATCGTATTTGATTTTAAGCCTAATTTAAAGCTCGTTTATTTTTCCCAATAAATTGTCTGTAAAACTTAAACCAAACCAATCCAAAAACAAAACCAGAGTAACGTAAAGTAAACGAAGAGCATAAAATAATAGAGAGGAATATAAAAGTAAAGAGAACGCGCAGTCAGCGGGCGTTTGATTTGTAACTGTAAAATAATGTTTGCAACAACTGCATTGACGGCCTTATCTAAACGATATAAACATAATTATTAATATTAATTAATTAACTTAGTTTGTTAAACGAAAACGAAGCGTAATTTATAGATTATAAGTGAATAGAAGGCGCGCGCGCGACAAAAAGAGAAATCGAAACCGAATCGCAGATAAGAGGTTTTAAAAACCAATAAATCGGAACAAGTTCAGTAACAGCTAAAAACAAAACACATCAAAAACAGAAGCGAAAAGATATCCATTTAAACCATACATTGAATTAGTTATAGTTGTTTAAACAAAACAATGTAATTTTTAATTACCTATTATGTATAAACGGAAAACCAATCGTTAGGCAAGACCACAACAAACCCAACAAATTGTAAATACATGCTAGGCTACGATTTTCTAATAGATAACTAGGTAAACGCAAACGTAATTAACGAATTCTCGATGGCTAGGAACGGTGGAAATCTTAGCACACCGAAACAAATATGTTTTTATTAGTGGCGCTCGTTCATCCATTAAGAAACACGGTTCACTAGGCTCCCCGAATCCCCAACATCCCCGATCCAACAGGCCTACACACAAAATAGACAAATTTTATACAGTTAGCCAGATAAATCTTGTAAAATACAATCCCAAAAAAAAAAAATTAACAAATTTATTGACAACAATTGATGTAATTCAGTATAACTAAGCAAAAAGGAACAATTCTATAAAATTCTTTGTGTGTACATTAAATTATTATGATATACAAAAAAAAAACAGGCAAACGCAACCGTAAACACAGCGCATAGTTTGGTAGGCATATAACTGAATATATATATATTATTATGTTTTATCATTAAGCAAAAAAAATAAAAGAAAAAAATTCATAAAACTTTTCAACTGAGCACGGAATATTAATAGTGGGGATGATACAGAATTTATTTAAGTGCGCAGTGCTTTATATTACAATATTTTTCTTATACAAATTATTATTTTATGACGGATGGAATATGTAACGGTATCTCAGTTAATTAGCTAGTTAAATCATTAAACATTATGTAGTTGAATTAAATATTTTTATTGATATTTTTATATTCATTTATTATGTTAATTACTCTTACTGAAATTTTGTGTAGCCCCCATAGAATGAAAATCTAACACAAAATAAATAGAACCAAATTTACATTTGGATTCAACCAGAAACATTTAATTGGACCTTTTCAATTTTTTCTTAGATTGGTTTTATAATTTGAGGGAGAACTTGAAGCCAAACACCTATCACTCGAAATAGTTTTCTGCTATATAGGCGTCGTTTCTTTTTGAGCTATAATTCTTCAAGCAAAGGCATTTCATCACTTAGAAGTCTTAAGGGACGGTTATAAGCGTAATGTATAGATTGATAAATTATATAGAATGGTTGATTTAAGCTTTGGCGCCATTATTTTAAAGCGCTTGGCATCCCTCAATCATTTATTTAGTATGACCCGCTTTAAGTAAGTATTTTTCTACAAACTCAACACGTTCATACTAGTGCGAAAAATTATAATGAAAAACTAAAAACAAATGATCAAAACAATTTATTTTTGCTAGGAAAAAAGGCAGTTTTGAATAGAGTAAAAAACATTGCATTTTCAGAAATAAAAAAATGATTATAGCACAATGACTGAGTTCCTTGATGAAAATAATGCCTGTGGCCAGAATTTGCTGAATATAGTTTCGGTGGGTAATTCGATAATAGCAGAAATCCTGCGCCTCAAGGATTATGTTCCCAGTATTTATAGGTAATATAAAGTAAATACATTTAAACGATGATTAATGTATGGAAATATATTTTGCAGATTGGACAACAAGGCAGATAAGGCCAAATATGGGGAGATTATTTTAGATTTTAGCTATTTCAAAGTGGCCGAGGATCACGAGAAAAGGATCGAACAAAGTCCGGTAATGGGAAAAAGATTATATATTTCGGAGTTTTACTAAAAACACATTAATCGTTTACAGGAGTTGACCGAACTTGATGATGAGGCCCGTGCCCAACTTCCGTTAATCACCCGTTTTTATCTGGCCTTCCAAAGCATCCACCACTATGCATCCGACCTCCGGCAGTATATAGAGGAGCTCAACAGTGGCTACTATATACAACAGACCCTGGAGACAGTTCTCCAGGAGGAGGAGGGGCGCCAACTGCTCTGTGAATCTCTCTACCTATTCGGTGTGATTCTACTTCTGCTTGATTTTCACATTCCGGGAGATGTGAGGGAACGCCTGTTGATAGCGTACTATCGCTATAGTGGAGGAGATGCCACCCCCAGTGGAGATGAGAGCAATATTCATGATGTTTGCCTTCTACTTCGATCTACGGGCTATGTCCATCCTTCGGAGGCCGCAAAAGTGATGAGCTTAGGGGGCAAACAGGCAGCTGCTGCTGCTGCCAATCTAGTGGTTCCCAGGTATCCGGAAGCCTACTTCTCTCGCTTCCCCTTCGATGAGAATTTTGTGGATCTTGTGGTGGCCCGACTCCGATGCGATGATATATACAACCAGTTAAGCTTGTACCCACACTCTTCGCACCGATCCACCGCCTTGTCCACTCAGGCTGCCATGTTGTACGTGTGTCTGTATTTCTGCCCGAAAGTTCTCCATTCCCAAGGCTCTCAGATGCGTGAGATTGTGGATAAGTTCTTCTGCGACAACTGGATTGTATCCTTGTACATGGGCATCACTGTTAATCTTGTGGACGCCTGGTTGGATTTCAAAGCCGCTCGCTCTGCTATCGAAAATGTGATAAGTCCGGCTGGGATAAAAACTCTCTGCCAACAGCAAAAGGAGCAATTGGGCAAGATACTGCAAAAGACCCAGGAGATTGTTCGGGAGGGAGTCCTAAATGATGACTTCGTTTTGGAGCACGCCAACAAGATCATCCTGATGATGAGGCAGTCGAATGTCCTGCTCCGCTGGTTTTGCCTACACACCTCGACGGAAGTTTTCGTATTTGCATACACCGCCACTCTACCAGCGCAAGTGCAACAAATGGTGCTCCAGGAACTGCAATTTGATCGGAATATGCTGTATAATTTGTTGCTGAACTGCAGCCAAATGGAACTGAGTGTCAGGGAGTTCCTGACGGAAATTCAGCAATCCAAAGAGGATCGCTGGACGAAAAGCAGGGAGGAGGCCATGCAAAGGTTAAAGGAGTTGAGTGAAGCCTTTGCGGGCTCTAGACCTTTGACCAAAATCGAGCAAAATCCTCAGTTGCAGCAGTGGTTTGGGGAAGTGGCCGGACGACTTCAGAAACTGGAGTTAAGCAGGCCACAGAAATCGGGAAGGTTGATTATTCAAGTGATGCAAGCACTGGACGAAGTTCAGGAATATCACAATCTCCATTCCAATATGCTTGTAAAGCAACAGTTGCAGGAAACGCGGGACATGCTCAATCGGATGACGCAGGTAAGCAAAGTGTATTACAATGTATTACCACTTAATTGATATTCTTAATTTCTTAGCTAATAAACCTGAAAGAAGACATCGAGATCCACATCCAGATGATCACCGATTTCAGCTACGCCTGGCATCTTCTGCAGCGCGACTTTACGCCTCTCATGCAGGAGCACATCAAGCGACAGCCGCAGGCGGTGATTGGAATCAGGGCAGTGTTCCTTAAATTGGCCAGCACCCTAGAGGTGCCGCTGATGAGGATCAATCAGGCTAGGAGCGAGGATCTGGCCTCCGTGTCAAACTACTACAGCACGGAGCTAGCTAATTTCTTGCGTCGTGTTCTACAAATTGTTCCAGAGACCATGTTCAGCATTCTGGCCAGGATTATCCATCTGCTGACAAACGTGATCAAGGAGTTCCCCACACGAGTAGAGAAGGAACGTCTCAAGGATTATGCACAGTTTGAAGAGCGCGCCAAAGTGGCTCAGCTAACTAACTCGATTGCCGTTTTCACCAAAGGAATCCTCATGATGAAAACGACTCTGGTGGGAGTAATCGAACTTGATCCCAAGCAATTATTGGAGGATGGCATACGAAAGGAGTTGGTTAATCATCTGGCCAATGCCTACAATCTTGGACTGATATTTACGCCAGAAAAGGGAAAAACACCTGTGCAGCTTCTTCAACAGAGACTTCAAGCTCTGGCCAAGACGATAGAAGGATATCGCAGATCCTTTGAATATATAGAAGACTATTTGAGAGTCCAGGGACTTCGCATCCTGCTGGAGGAATCACAGCGTATCATCAATTATAATGTTGAGAAGGAGTGCAACGCCTTTCTGCGCAACAAGGTGCAGGAATTTCAATCCGAGCATCAAAGCCAAATCATTCCCATTCCCAACTTCCCACCTGTTGTGGGTGATTCTTCCAATAACTTTATTGGTCGTCTAGCACATGAAATCTTGCGCTGCACAGATCCCAAAAACACGATATTCTTGGACTTGAAGAGTACATGGTATGAAAAGAAAGCTCCACACCAGGAAGTCCTAGCCGGCTCGGCATTTTTTGGGATGCTACGGGAAGCTTTGGCTCCGGCAGGAATGGTAGGACTGGAGCGCCTATACGCGCATATGTTAGCAGATGAGTTGAAGCGCAACCTGGAGAGGCTACAGCGGAACCTCATTTCGGATCGCATGTGGGTTGATGCCTTGGCAAGCTTGACCCGGGAGCTCGAGGCACGGGACTTTCCATCTCCCGAAGTGGCAAAGCAGCCTTTAAAGTATTACCAAGCATACACGCAAAGGTGGCTTAAGGTTTGGCCAACGCTCTTAGATTGGGTCCTATCCATCGGACAGAAGCAACTGCTGCGTCGGGAAATTGCTGGAGAATTAAGCTTCAGCAGCAAATGTGATGCTAAGCTGTTAGAGAACACAGCCGATACGCTAAACAAGTGAGTAAAATTAAAATATCACTTTTTTTTAAATACAACTCTATATAAAAATCCTCAACCAGGGCTCTTTTGTTGGAACTTTCCCTAAGCAAGGATCTCTGTGATGAGCAGGGCGTTCGTATGCTCACCGAGCTGCAGGAAACCCTTCTTTATACAGGAAATTTTGAACCGCTGGAACAGGTCTTTCTCACGACGAAGAACACACACAACATGTCGCTCTTTCTGTTTTTGTTCACCATTGCCCATTTGGGTCGGCTGCAGCATTCTGCGAACACCGATTGTCTATTGCCAAAGTCAGCTAAAGATTCCATTGATAATGTGCCTTTCATTGTGGGTCTTCTAACGATCCTGCAACAGTTCCACAGGAACGTCAAGATGTTGTACATATCCTACATGAGTCAGTATGTGGTGACGGTCTCGGAGGCCCAATTATTGTGAGTATAATTCACTTTACATTTAATGAATTTAAATTTGAACACTTCTTTTTTTATATGCAGGGACAAGGAAGTCCTTGGATCAGAAGTGGTCACTGCCCTTCACTTCCTTCTAGCTTTTATTCGCATTGCTCGTTTGCCACTGAGAGTGCTGGAACAGCGTATACCCAACATGATACTAAGCGAGTATGAGTACCTATCAACGCCCTTAAAATAGGATATAAATCAACGTTTGGGCTACACAAACTTTAATAAATCCGAAAACGTAACAAGGAAATGCCTCGCTGAGGTACAAGTGGAGATTGTAGTTGGATGGGTTGGTAATCTCATTGATTCTTTTCAATAAGGAACTCTTTACGTGATGACAGTGGGAGCATTGCGTCCGGTGAACTTGGGCAGCTGCGAGATCTCCAAAGCAATGTCGATCAAAGGCTTCAGCATTACGCTGGCCTGACCCAGAACGTTCTCCTTCTCATAGGAATCGATGTACAAGCTGCAAGAAAATCAATTAAAAATTAGTTCAGTTGATTTTCTGGTTTTCCACATCATAACTCACCGCACGGTGGCTCCAGAGCTGCCAGTTCCACTGAGACGCATGACAATGCGACTGCCATCCTCGAAGACGATGCGCAGACCCTGTTTCGTGGCCACCGATTTGTCCACGGGATCTGTGTAGCTGAAGTTGTCCGCTTCCTTGACCTTATAGGTCTTTCCGCCGCTGGAGTAGCTCTTACCGACAAACTCGGGGGCAGTGATGGCCTTCTCCATGGTGGACATCATATCGTTGCAAGGATCCGAGGCGCACTCCTCGTAATCGTAGCGTGTAAAGTAATTGCGACCGTACACCGACCAGTGCTGTTTCAGGATGTCCTCGATACCCTTGCCAGTGTGCTGCATCACGGAGATCCAGGCAAGAACCGCCCAGATGCCATCCTTTTCACGGATGTGATTGGAGCCGGTGCCGAAGCTCTCCTCTCCGCAGAGGCACAACCTTCCAGCGTCCATGAGGTTACCGAAGTACTTCCATCCTGTGGGCACTTCGAACACTTCCTTGCCCAACTTCCTGCCCACCAAGTCCACAGCGGAAGCAGTGGGCATGCTGCGAGCGAATCCCTGAACACCGTTCTTCTGGAAGTACGGGATGGCTTCGAGGTAGTGGGCAATCACCGCCAGGGAATCGCTGGGTGTTACGAAGAACGCCTTGTTGCCGATAATCATGTTACGATCACCATCTCCATCGAAGGCGGCTCCGATGTCGTAGTCTCCCTGGGCAACGGTGTCCACCAGATCCTTGGCATAGGTCAGATTCGGGTCAGGATGGAGACCACCAAAGTCCGGCAGTGGAGTAGTGTGTACCACCGAGGATTCACTGGCACCCAGGCGGTTCAGAAAGATCTCGCGCACATAGGAGCCAGTGACTCCATTCAGCGCATCGATGCGCATCTTCAGGGGCTTTCCAGTGGCCTTTCCGCTAACGAAATCCTTCAGCTTGGCAAAGTCAAAAATCTCCTCCATGTGGCGCACATAGTTGGCCACCGAATCGATCACCTCCACGGTGAAGGGTTTTCCAGCAATGTCGAAAGAAGTCACGCCCACTTTAGAGATGTCGATCTGCAGGTTGCGGACCAGCTTGTACTCCTTGATCTCTGTGGTGATCTTGTAGATGTGGTTGGTGAACGCATCGGGAGCAGGACCTCCGTTCTCGCAGTTGAATTTGATACCGAAATCGTTTTCGGGGCCACCAGGATTGTGCGAAGCGGTTAAAACGATTCCACCTATTAAAGAGTTTACAATTTTGAGAAAATAAGAAAATAAGGCAATATAATTAATAAGTTAATCCTAAAAAATTTAAGTTGATGAGCAATTTATATATTTATTAAATCCCAACCTTATGTCCAACATTAAATGTCTGTGCCCAGAGAGTTGGCTGATATTTAAAAAAGCTATAAATATGACCCTCAAGATTCCTTGATGAAATAGTTTCGCCAATTATGAAATAGCAAATAGTAAAACCACTTCGCGTAATTGTTTACGATTTAAAATTGATAAATGTTTTACAGTATCTTAAGACAACATTCTGCCTGTGTTAATACCCTTGGCTTTACCGATTCAAACCCGGTTGCCCGAACAATGAAGTCTCTGTTAACCGATTGAATCTATAGTTATTGTTCGACCCCAGGGACCTCTGTCACTTAACAGCTCGCACCCCGTTGATTGTGTAAAGATGCTTCTTATCAATTAAAATCTTTACGAGCACAGAGAAGACTCCCTAGCTGGAAACTTACCCAAGGCCTTGTTTTGACGGATAAGGCTGGAAACGGCAGGGGTGGACAGGATGCCATTCTGGCCCACCAGCAGTTTGGAAACTCCATTTGCTGCCGATAACCGAACAATGAGTTCGGCAGCTTCCTTGCAGTAGAAACGTCCATCGCCACCTACAACTAAAGTGGAACCCACCAGAGCAGCGCCATTGGCCTCCAAAATAGCTTGGACAAAGTTTTCCGTGTAATTCGGTTGGGTAAAAACTTTGACCTACCATTGGAAAAACATTTAACAATTTATAAGATGAATTTTAGGGTTTGAGACTTATTTGCTCGGATCCCACCTTTTTGCGCAATCCACTGGTTCCTGGCTTTTGACCCTCGTAGGGCTTTGTTGCAACAATTTCCACAGTTAAAGACATGTCACTGGAGTTTTCCCGCTGCTGGCTGAATTCCAACTGGACGAATGAACCGCGTTTGCGTGCGATGAAAATTGAGTGTCAAACACAGCACAGCGAAATTCGCCTCCCACTGATAAGCGAAAGCGGTCCGGCCATAACGATCAAGATAAGCGCTATCATCGATGCGTGCTGCCTGTCAGTAGTACTCTGAAGTTGGGGGTGTGTCTTTGCAAATCGTAACTACACATAACTTCATTAAGCTTTTGATTTAACTTTTAAATATTTCTATCTTCATCATGATGTACAGAAATTTATTTTGCTGATTTGGCGAACTCATATGCTGAAAAGCTTACTGTAGGGTGCAATGTCATTCAAGGGCATTTTCAGATACCGGCAAACAGCTGTTTTTAGCTTAATGTATGTCAAATATACAGCCAGAGTCAAATAAAATCCATATATTTTAATCAGGTGTTATCCTAAAAGTTAACTAAAGTCATAAAATTATAAGAAACAGTTTTGTTTACTTTGTTAAAGCAATTGAACAGTTTTTTAAACAACAGCTGCTTTATGTTAACAGCGCTTTAACATGGTTTATGTGGTAGGGTTGTTTATGGTTCAACTGTTTAATAGGGGTTCTTTTGCGAGTATATCGAATATAACAAACAATAATTGTAACATTTTAATTAATTTTTCTAGATATATATGTTGAAACTGCAACTACAAAAAAAAAAAATGATTACGTTAGAGTTTGAATATTATTCTACTTAGTTACAAGAAAGTAAGGCTATTTATGTTAACTGTTTAATGTTTTAGTTGTAAAAACAATTAATTTAAAAGTTATCAAATGCAAAAGTAACGAATAAAATACCGAAATAATACATTACACTGGTAATAAAACAAAATACCGTCTCAACCCATCTGATATATCGATAATTTGAACCACCCCTGGCAACCCTGACGTACACGAAGTTTGACAGCGAATCCATTCCACGTCACGAACCAACGAGAAAGCGGCCGCCTGCTACGACTGCTGTTTAGTTGCACTTAAATACTCGAAAAAGAAAAACCCAACGTCCAAGTAAGTAGTTAAACGATGAATTAAAAAGTATAAGTGCAATGTGCAGTGAGTTAATGAGGAGCGCCTATGCTATAAATTAAATCGAAAAGCATCGGAAAACTCGGGCCCTTTGAGGCTTGCTGTCTTGAACGACCCTTCCACGTCAACAAAAAAGTGAAACGTGAAAATATGATTTATAATTGCAGAATGTTCAAGCACCTGCTGACCCTATTCGCTTTGTGCGCGGTATTTAGCACCTGCCTGTCGGAGGACGAGACCCGTGCCCGTCTCCTGGTCTCCAAGCAGATCTTGAACAAATACCTGGTGGAGAAGAGCGACCTGTTGGTGCGCTACACCATCTTCAACGTGGGCAGTGGTGCCGCCACCAAGGTGCGATTGGTTGACTCCGGCTTCCATCCGGAGGCCTTCGATGTTGTGGGAGGACAGCCCACCGCCGTCGTCGACAGGATCGCTCCCCAGACTAACTTCACCCATGTCCTGGTGGTGAGGCCCAAGGCCTTCGGCTACTTCAACTTCACTGCTGCTGAGGTGTCCTACAAAGCTGTCGAGGAATCGGAAACGGTAAGTTTTAGCTGGATAGACCCCCAAAGAAATGTCTTTCCTTAAGAAATTATCTGATCTTGATAAAAACAGAATCTCTTACAAGGTCCAAGTAAAATCAGAATGCATAAGTAGGGTAATAGGTTTGCTATAAACATCAACAAAATCTATGGTGATCTTTAAGATTTCCAAAAGATTACTATTTATAAATCTCTTTATGCATAAATCAATATGTGCCCACCGTTTTTGTGTCGATTTTTTAGGAACAAAAAGTATTCGAGAATCCAGGTATCAATTTGATTATTTATATTCGAAATACCTTTGGTAGTTGTTATGATAAAATAATTTCTGTTCAACAAATTAAGTTATATCTTTGTAACAGGCTATGGTATACAAAATTATTAGACTCATAAATATTTATTTTTATTGCAGCTCCAACTGGCAGTCAGCTCTGAGCCCGGTGAGGGTGGCATTGTCAACTTGAACGAGTACAACAAGCGCTTCTCCTCCCACTTCTTCGACTGGGTGGCCTTCGCCGTCATGACCCTGCCTTCTCTGGCCATTCCTCTGGGTCTGTGGCACCAGTCTAAGAGCAAATACGAGCGCTCCGGCAAGAACAAGAAGCACTAAGATGAGCGTCGGACGGTTACCTAACCATCAAGAGATTTATTTACGAACACCCATTATAAATTTCCGTAAATTTTGTTGCTTTAGTTTTCAATTGATTCCATGAGTTGTTCATCCATTAAACCCACACACCTAGTTTACTCCAGTCTGGAACTGTCGTCTGGAGACGGGCGTTAAATCGTTTTAGATTTGATACGAGGACGCATCGAGTAAAGAAAATTAGCAAGTCCACCAAGGGTTAAGCTTTGACTGCTTTTCTAAATAAATTAAAACAAATGTAAACTGGAAAACTACTTACTGGTTACGGATTTTGGGCCATGTGATGAATAACGTACGTTCAAATTGAGACGAACCTTGTTTTTAAGCTTTTGAGATGGTGTCTACTTTTTAGAAAGTAGTATACAAAAGAAGGATAATACAACAGTTCTTATTGAATCAAATTTATATTAACGTTACTTAATGGCTAAAGATTTTAACAAGTTTAGGATAACAAATACTTCCGGCCAAAGATCTCGGATTTCTTTTCGAACATCGGGGATTTGATGGGCGTGTTAATCCGGTAAAAAGCATTCATAGAGTGTTTAATATACGTGTCATACATCTCGTTGAAGAAGTTTTTGATGCCCTCGTCGTTTTTATTGTCGTGAACGATGATAAATCTAATTTGGCTGGCGGTAATGAAGGCGGAAACGAACCACTGGTTAAATCTATCAATAGATTTCAGTTGCATATTTGCCGTTTTCCATTTGTGCTCATCCACCAAGTCCAAGGCGGCATGGGCAATAAACTGGCTTAAGTGTCTGTGGTCCTCTTTCTGTGGTTGAGAAAGGTTTCAGCTATTTCTTCAGTGCTTGGTAGTTTTACGTACCCTAAGTTCCTTATTGACAGTGCTGAATTCCTTTTCGTAGATAGGATTATCATTGTGGCCCACAATAACAAAGTAATAGGTGGACATTTTTATGAAGACCAAAACAGTATGATTAGTAGTGTGACCAAAAAAGAAAAAGTAAACTAAACAAAATACCAAGCAAGGTTTAAAAAAATACCAATGCACATCCATGTCAATGTTTATTTAATTTAATTTATTTAATGTTTGGTATAAAATATTTAATTCTGAATTATTTGTACTATGAAAAAAATATGTAATTTTAATAAGATTTTTGCATTTCTTTTATACTTGGCATTCCCAAAAAAACTACCACCTCCATACCGGGAAGTGTTGGAAAATACAACCACCTCTTAAAATTTGACAGCACTGTTGATTCGCGCCTTTTTTCCCCAGCACATTTTGTGACCAGCTAAATGTATTTATTTTGCTCGGATAAAATGATATTATACGCCTGAATTGGAAGCTGAAGAGTAGTTACCCATTGGGGCTTTAGTTCCGTTAGTCAGAGGAGCGTGACCAACGCGGCGAAAGTGCGATCGTGTGTGTGCGTGTGCGGGAGTGTAACAAAAACCACAAACGAAAAATCGCTTGGAAGGTACATAGATCTCATTATATATTGTATTGTTGTTTTTTGCTTTTGCCCCCGATCTTTTGTTGCGATCTTATAAGTTTGGCTTTCATATAATCTGTAGATACAATATCGGTTAAGTACTTAGATCTTACAAAGTAAAACTCCACCATACACACACACGCACACACTAAGCAAAATGTATTAAACAATAAAAAAAAGAACTCGCAAGAAGGGGCCCAAGAAAATGACCGATGTAAATTGTCTTACAAGTGAGCACATTGCAACAACAACTGCCAGTCCCCCAGGAACTCCCACCAAAAATGCTGGCAAGGATCTTGTGGAGCCCACATCACCATTTGTTTTGAGAGCACCGCCTAGCGCCAAATCCAAACTGATCCTCCAGAACATGGAGGAGGTGCTTCACTCGGTGAAGCAGAAGCACCGAGAGAAGCACAAGCGGAAGAGGGAGGAAAAAAGAAGAGCAGCTCTACTTGAAGATCAAAAGAAATCCTCCCAGGATTCTCCCAAGCCGGATAAAGAAAAACCACAGCCGCTGCGGGAGAAATCCTGTCAAGAAAATGGTCTCAAGAATGGCCGAAGGCGTTCCAGTCCCCTGAAAAGCAGCACTCCGGTGGCCGACAACCAGAGCATCATGAAGCACTTTTCCAAAACAGGCAAGCCAGAGGTTCTGGCTGCTTCCCCGCTGAATACCTCCAAACCCAAGCCAGCCACCAATGTTTTCGAGTTCATGATGAATGCCCGGAATCGCTCTATAGGGGTTAACGAAGGCGGCACGGAATCTCCCGGAGACCAAGAAGTCGGTAGTGAAGCCGCCACACCGACGACCAAGCGTAAACTGCTCCTTCAGGAATGGAACGAACGCAAAGGAGGAGCCAAGAGACGGCTGGCAGAAGAGGCCCGCGGGGAGTTTATCGAACAGCAGATGGAGCAACGGGCTAAGAGGTGAGATACAAAATTATTATTAAAACCGATTAAGACAAATACTAATTATTAATTTTCTAGGTTAAGAAAAATGCTGACCAAGACTGAACAGACGGCTCCATCATCGGCGCCCACAGAGCCCACTGCCAAGCGCCCTCGAGGCAGGCCGCGATCCCGACGCCTCAGTTCCGTAGATGCGCCGGCTCTGGTCATGGATGCCAAACCTCAAGATCCAGAAACAGAAGAGTTCCTCTCAAAGCTGTCGTCGCCCACAAAGAAGCGAGACAGTTTGCTTGGGTACTTCGCCAAGGTGGAATCGCCTAAGGAGGTGGCCGAAAAACTTACCATTGCGATAGAAACTCCTCCCATGGAGACACCCAAACGAAGAACGCAGCGTAGGAGGAGCCAGCAGGAAACTCCCATCATAGAAGCCGAAGCTACACCTTCGTCAAGACCAAGACGTTCGTGTGCTGGGAAAGCGCGCTATGATTACGACCTCGAAACGAGTCCTGCAAAGCAACAAAAGGCCAAGGTACCAAAGGCAGAAGAATCCATAGAGGTTATTGATCTGGACAGCAGTAATCCAGCTGCCACGCCAAAGAAACTAGCGCCTCTGTTTGTACGCCAATTGCCAAAGCCCAGTCCAGATCCTTCGGTTTTAAAGGCTCGCCAGGCTTTTCTGCAATCCGGAGTTCCAGATAAAATTCGCCAGGAGCAAAACCGTCAAAAGACCTACGAGCTGATGTACGAGGAGAGCTATGAGGTGTTTCCCAGATTGGCACATATAGGTTGCGAAAACTTTGTTTCGACAAATCGTCCTCTTGAGTTGCCGTTTGCATTGAGGGCAGAAGAGGAGTTCTTAGACGTTACTACAGCTATTCCCTCCAACAAACGACGTTCTAGAACGAGTAGCATTACAAGCATCCTTTCCGCCGACTTTACATCAAGTAAAAGTGGTAACAAATTCAACTACGCTACCTTACCGCAGTTGGAGAACAAACGAGGCTTTGTGAAGCTCTGGAAGAACGACTTCGATCGCTTTCCCACCTTTAAGTGCTATAACCAAATGAGGGAGAAGTATCGTCACTTCAGCGCCATCGACAGTGCGCAGGATACGCAACAAATGGGCGAGTCCTTGGTGGTTACACGACGCACTCGAAGATCTATGGAACAACATATGGCTCAGAGTGATGAGGAGGCGAAGCCGCCACCGTCGGCTCCCAACGGGGAGTTGCTCTTCACCGAAAAGTACAAACCGCTGCTGTTCGAACAGGTTTTAGTTAACCTAACGCCGGTGCAGGAGCTTCGGGAATTCCTGTCCAGTTGGAGCAGCAATGGAGGCAGCAATCGCAACTCACAGGGCATGGATGACACCTTCGATATGAGCAATGATTCGGCTTCTATGGGGTCGAGTAGCAACACAATGGTGCTGGTGGGACCTTCATCCAGCGGGAAAACCAATGCAGTTTTTACTCTAGCGAACGACATGAACTTCAATGTCTTGGAGATAAACGCAGGAATGAAGCGTACGGGCAAGAAGTTGATTCAGGAACTTCAAGAGGCCACGCAGTCGCATCAAATAAGGAAAGACAGTAAAACGGGCGGTGGATCCTCACAGCAGTTGCTCCAAAAGTTGCAAAAGAGTGGCCTAAAGGCGAAAGCAGCTGCTGTGGAACCTCCATCAGAAGTGAGGAAATCCCTTATCCTTATAGAAGATGCCGACATCCTGTTTGATAATATGGATGCTGGATTTACGGATGCCATTTACACCTTGGCCGCCAGTTCAAAGAGGCCCGTGATTGTGGTGGCTACGGATCCCAACTGTGCACATCTTCAGCGGCTTATGCAGCAGAACGTAATCCATTTTCAGGCCCCAAACGCTTTGAACATCTCTCGATTCCTAGCAGTTTTGTCGCTAATGGAAAATTGCCCCATCGAACTGGATGAACTGATATCCCTGTATCTGTACAATCATCAGAATCTGCGCAAGACGTTGATGGAACTGCAGTTTTACATTCAAAGTGGCGGAGATTCAAGCAGCGGTAGATCGGTTGGCGTTAAATCGCCCACTAAATCCTCAAATAGTCGGCTGGCAACCGTAGATGGCAGTCGCATCCATCAGCGATTCTTTGAGTTCTTCACATCGCCGCAAAATATCCACTATCGAATACCCTTTCCCGTGGACTTTAGGCTACTGCGTTTAAATCTACCCGAGCTCATATCTAGTTCCCCGGTGCTGAAGGAGCAGCAGCTTTCAGGTGGCGGAAGTAGAGGCAATGCCAAGCGAAAGTCCCGATCTCCAAAGAAAGCCTGGCTGAGCAGCGCCACTGGGCAGAAGAGCGACAGCCAAAACTCCCCCCTCGCATCGCTGGCCTCCTTTTACGACCACATTTCGCTGGCTGCTCTAATGGACTCCGACTGCAGTGATCGCTTGCAGTGCCACCTATCCGAGGACATCGCGCACCTGCTGGTGGAGCAGGCTCTCCAAACTGGACTCGCGGCCAAGGAGTGTCCCTACAATCTATTCGACAAGCCAGATCAAAGGTAAAGTACATAGAAAACATTTAAAGATATGAAGTATCCATTTTATAAATTTATTTTAATGTTTTTTCTTAATTGGTTTAAAGGTCAGCTTATGTAAAACTTATAATTGCACTTAATGTACTTGCAATCTTTTGTTTGATTATTTTTTTTAAAGAATGAATCGGCATGTTTGAAATGCTTGGTCATTGGGCAGACAAATAAGTAATCGATGGGACAAGGAAATCGTTGTTTTTATCGTCTAGCATTATAACAGCCACTCAGAAGATAAGTTTAGCATAGTTTAGTTTAATAGCCATGTCATTAAAATGACCGATAGTAGAGCTGTCCTAAAACCCCAATCGTTCAAAAAGCTAGTCGCTAAATAGATTAGAAATCAGATAGCGTTTTATTTTATTTAAATTAAAAAAGCATGTGACCGTTAGAGTTATACACTGACTTTCACTGGTTTATTTTAACTTGTTTTATTAAGTGATTTTTATAAGAACTAGATCGTTTTTATTTCTAAATATTATCAATAATTTAACAATTTTCTCAACATTTTCCAGGGTAACCATTTGCGGATACCTGGGCAACGGAGTTATGCGTTCGGAATCTGCCAAAGCACTGGACTTTGAGCCCACCCTGCGCTCCATTTGCCGGAGTGAAAAGGAGCGGGCAGGGCAGGAGCGGAAGTCAAGTAGATTCTATCACTATCTGCGCAACCACACGGTGAACGTGACCAGTTTCACGACGGAGTACTTCGACGCCGCCTGCAGTACGTTCCAAACGACCACCAGCAAACCAGACGATCCGCCGGCGGAAGCCGAGCCAAAGGATTAGCTGTCGGTCGGACTTAGTTTAATTTTGTTCATTTGGTGGAGCAGCTCCACCGGATTTAATTGCAATTTAATTACAGCTCGAGGTAAGCAGAGTTGATCTTTATAGGATAGTTTTGTGGGCACAATGACGTTGCGTAGATATAATTAGATGAACCTAAACCTAGTTACAAGTTAATTACGTTAAATTAAATACGACCTCAGCCTATGTTAATAAATCAATTAAATGACATGTAAAACTAAATGACTAGCAGCAGCAGAAACCGGAAGAGCTCTTCTTCGACGGTTCCGGATGTTCTGTTATTGTGTTCTCCACTGGTTTCGTTGCTCCAATGGACGTGGGCTGGGTTTGAATGGGCGTCGCCGAGTTTATTTCACCGATTTTGTAATTCTTAAGATCCTTTTCGGCATCCGATGAGTGGCCAGCTTGTTTGAAGGCCTTGGTGGCATCCTTGCCGGCGTATTCGAGGAGTGCTTCACTGCCGCCAGGATGTTCGCTGAGGAACTTGGTCACATCGTAGACGTTTCCCTTGATGATCAGCCAGCAGGGTTTGCCATTCTTGCCATTATTTTGCGCCACCTCCGAAAGTTCGTACAACTGCGACATTATTGGGACTGATTACTTAATTGCTTTCCGGTGTAGACGAATGTTATTTTATGGCTGCTGTTCGATAACTCTTGTGCTCTTGATTTGCTAATTTTAGGAGCTGTTAACCATTGGACGGACTGGCAAACACTGGACGCGTGCCGATGGCCAACGCTTGTTTAAGTTTAACACTTATCAATATGGCAAAATATCGCCTAGATCGCTTGTACTTGCCCTTGTGTTTTCCCGCTTTTCCACGTATCGCTCAATTGCTATTTGCTGTTTTACTTCCACAATCTGTCTGACTTTTGATAAGAAATACGTGAGTATTTTAGAGACTTTCAAAGCGACCTACTAAAGTAACTGGTGTCCAATAATTTTTCGGGGATTTGTGCAACTTATTCATGCATATTGATTGAGCAGGCTGGCATGGAGTGGTTTCTATCTTTAGCGAAATCAAAAAAAGTTATGTGATTCACACTAGAACATGGGTGTGGACATTTTCATTGAAACCCGAGTAGGTGATAAACCCATGGTAGGATTTTTTTTCGAGTTACTCTCGACCATTAGACGTTCTTATCAAGTCAAAATTCCCCGTTGGTAATAGAAACAATGTTTAATACTTTTTGGCTTTCAAAGTTATATTCTATATATTTTGGAAATATATTTTAAATTTGCTTTCATTTTTGTTTTCGGTTTTATTGGTTTTTGTTTTGTTTTTTTTTTTTTTTTTATATGAGACAACAACAATAATTGGTATTCATTTAATATATATGTATTTAGATATATATCGATTTTTATATAGATTTATGTATCTTTGACGTTTTGCTTAATGCGCTTTAAAAATTTCGCTAGTGTTGGGTGCAACTTTTTCTGCGGGGATCGAAACTCAAATTCGATTTGTTGGGGAATTGGGGGTTTTTTGATTTTGGATTGGTAGGGATCTGTTGGGATTAGGTGTGTTTACTTTAACATAATGCTCCTCAGCGCATTGTCCTGCATTCGGTGTATTTACAAATGAATCTCTTTGCTTTCCTTGTAATTTACTTTATTTATTTATTTTTTTGTTATAAATATCAGTCGACGGTTTTGCATTTTCGAAACGCAGCTTGTGTGCGTTTTCATTTGTATTCTCATCTAAATTTACAGATACCATATTGTAATATATCGTATATATAAAGTGTAAAATTAATTACTTGTCAATGATTGTTGATTTGTTGTTTAATAAATCGATCTGCTTGAATTTAAAAATGTTAATTCAATCAATTGTTTTACTATAATTAAATCGATTTCTTTTCATTTGATTTACTTAGTTTCCGTTTAGTTTTTGCTAAACATAATTCGTAGACTTGATCTTCGTTTAGAATTTAATTGTTTAATTTAAAAAACAGTTTTGGAGGTAGTTGAAATTAGGCCTGTTTACGTAAATTATATTTATGTATGTATATAAATATTTGTATAAATGTGTATATGTGTAGCCGATATAACGATCGAACGAACGTTACCGCTTCGATATTTTAGCTGGACTTAATTTGTTTATACCTAATTAATTAATCAATTAATTTCTACATGTTAAATTTAGTTATTCATTGTCTCCGGTTTTTCTTCGGTCTCTTATACTTCGGGCTATTTCCGTTTGCTTTACTTTAAGTATTCCTTGATCCATAGACATCGAACTATATCGTTATGTATTTAAAAAGTAGGCTTGTAGGACTTGTTGGCGTAGTAAAGTGTTTTCCATTATTTTGCTTTGTTATCATATTTTCCTAGTTTCTTGCTTCGATTTTTTTTCTAAACTGTTTGGTTAAATGTGATTTAAATTTGATTTAATGGATCGTAAGTTTTTGAAACCATTTTTGTTTTCTCCTCTTTAATAATTTAAATTTATATTGTTTGGGCAAATATACTTTGGGTTTCGGATATCTGGAAAAGACACTTAAGAATTTAATAAATATATTTGGAAAACGAGAATTTTCAAAATTATAGCTGGTGAGATCTAATTATAATTAAAATTACCAAAATGTTCTAAATTCTTAATTGTGCTTATAACTTACATTGCAGTGGGATTATTTTTTAATTCTTTTATTATTCTAAACTTAACACGCAAAAAAAGGTGCTATTTTCTACTTAAAAGACCGCCAAGATCGTTCAGTGATGCCAAACTTTCCAATGATCGACCAGAGTGACAGTCCCAAGAAAACGTTTTGCCAGAGTTGCCAGACTGCATTTGCTGGTCGATAAAGTTTAAATTATCGGTCTTCTGATTTTTTAAATGTAAAATTCAAATAAATCCCGCTGGAAAACCGCAATGAGAATAAGCTTCAGCCAAATAAAAATGAAAACAATAATTTCTCTACAATTTGGTTTACATAGATTTCATTTCATTTTTTTTTTTTTTTTTTACATTGTAATTCCGTTAGCAAATATACAAATACAAATTTCAATTGAACTAAAAATTGTTTGTGTGTGTTTTTCGTGTGTTCCAGCACATGGGCCATGCGTACAATAATAATAGGGGATATGGGATATGGATAAGGGTAGGCATAGGGATAGATTATAGTTAAGAGTTGGTTGGCTTTGATTTAAAACTAGAGTTATTCAAACTAAAGTGTATACAATATTCATTCATAAAATTACAATTACATATTCACTTATGATTTGTTATTTACTTTCCTTCATCAAGTTTTGTGGTATTGTGTCTGTCTCTTTCAAGTTTGTTGCTTTCTTCGTTTTCACAAAAAAAAAATTCACGTTTCGTTACGTTAAGCAAGCGACGAATGGAAATGATGTTACAGAACTAAAAAAAAACCTATGGTCTGTGGTGAGTGCTTAAAAGGCGGCAGCGCAGCTATGTCTTCTCCATTTCTCATTCTCTAACTTTCCTTCTCTTGTTACTCAAATTTACAAATTAAATTCTGACTAATAAACAGTCTTTTCGTACCAGCGCAAAAGTTGGCGACAGACCTACATAAAATAAATCTGTTAAACTTTAACATAATAGATAAACATAGGCTAACATAAAAAAAATATATGTGTATATATATGTAGATATACATGTATTGGAGGTGCTGCACAAAACTCTGGAGATTAAATAACAAATATCTTTTTCAAATGTGCACCTCTCACAAAATAGTAATAGATCAAATATTTAAAAACAAAATATTTCGAAAAATTACCAGCAAAAGTTGTTGTTATTATCCTTAGAGCAGAGCTCGTTGGCTCCTAAAGCTTAGCTTATGTTCTAAAATCTCCAGTGGTTTCTGCACCAACCGCCGATATCTGTAGTTATGTAGTTAAACTTAACACGAGCTCAGTTATGAGTTGGCCGCACAGTGGCTGCAATTCCGGCTATTGCAGCTGCAGTGGTAGCTCATCATGCTAGAGTTGGAATTATTGCGGCTCATCGTTGTCAGCGGGAGATCCCCCGTCGCTCCGGCTCCGGCGGCAAAGGAAGACTGAGTGTTGGCTGTTGCTGTTGATGTTGTTGTTGTTGCAGCTGTCTCGTTGGCGGGTAGACTGGCGGTACTGCTGCTGCTGCTGCTCCTCAGTGGCTGCAGGCCAGCTCCAATTGGCACGGAGACGGACAGCGGCGGTGTGGGTATCCGTTCGGGGCTGCAATTGCCGCTCGTTCCGGTTCCCAGGCTGGTCAGCAGTTGCGTGCTCGGGCCCAATCCCGCGTAGATATGCGTCCCGCTGGGATTTGTCCCATAACCGCAGGCCGTGCTCTTCAGCATCGATGCATTGGACACTGGCAGCGTGGGCAGAGGCGCGGCAGCCAGCGAGGAGGCCGACGACGAGGTGGACACACAGGCGGAGGAGGCTAGCGAGGAGGCGGACGACGACATGGAGACGGAGGATGGAGGCGAAGGCGACGCCACCGACGACATCGTACAGCTCGGCGGCGACTTGGGCGAACTGATGCGCGAGAAGAACTTGGTTATGGCATTCGGCTTCGATTTGCTGGACGATGAGGAGGCGGACACTGACACGCCACCGGGCGTGTACGTTGAGGAGGCGGCCTGGAGCGTGGTGAGACGGTAGCTGGAGCTGGAGACGCCGCAGCCGCCCGCCGAGATCTGCTCGGGCACATCCCGCACCGTCTTGTTGGGCGGCGGTTTCGTGTACGACCTTGTGATCTCCGATTGCTGTTGCCGAAAGTAAAGTGGAGTCATTAGTAAATGCAATGGATTGCTATATTCAAAGGGAAACCCACCTGGTAGCTGCTCCTGATTTGCAGGTGCCGATCCTGTCCGTACTCGCTGTCCGGCAGTGGTACGTGATGTGGACAACGGGGCGTCTGCTGCTGCTGCAGCTGGTACTGGTAATGTTGGTGGTGATCGTTGCTGTGGCTCTGCAGCGAGCTGCACGTGGATCCGGAGGAGGTGTTGCCGCAGTCGCCCTTGTAGCAACCACTCCCGCTGCCGGTGTTTCCGTACTTGAGGGTTGTCGCTTCGATGCCGCCTCGCGCCACATTACTGCTAATACTATTGTTGTTGTTGCTGCTGCTGCTACTGTTACTCAACGGTTGGCGGTCACCGCCTGCTCCTCCTCCTCCTCCGCCGGAGTTGTGCGTGCTTGGAGTTGTCATGCGTTGTTGCTGGTGGTGGGAATGTTGTTGCTTGTTGCTGCTACTGCTGGTGCTGCTGCTGATGCTGCTGTGATGAAGAAGGTGTTGCTGCTGATGCTGCTGATTGTTGCCGGCGCCACGAATCACAGTTTCGCCACGCACAGCCAGTAGCTCACGTGCCTGGAGCGCATCAACGCGCATTCTACATCTAAATTGATCCCTGAAATTAAGGAAAAATAGTTAAATATCAAGTGGTTTTAAGTTCTTAAATGAGTAACCCTTACCTATCATCGGGTGGTGTGCTCAAAGATGTGCGGGTCGGAACGCCGAGCCGCTCCATTCCCGCGCAGCCGGCCGTCTGTACCGATAGCATCTGTAAGAAAAGAAAAATAGAGGTCAGTAAAAAGTTTTATTTGAAGGCTTAGCATTTTAACCTAAACAACACCTAGTACTCGACTCCATAATCCTCGCCCTGCTCATCCTGACAGCTCGCCACCTCCCTTAAAGTCTGAAAGTGCTCCAACATGAGCCATCTTTTGGCCACCCGACGAATGCATAAGTCACTTTCGTCATCGTATTGGCGACCCTCATAAAACTCAATACGTATTTCCATTTCCTTAAAGCTATTCGGTTTCAAGGGCTTGAATTTCAGGTTACCCGTGTAGTGAAGGTTACTGCGCATTACAAATGGTTGTTCTACAAAGAGCACGGTTTGCAACCAAAGCGATTTAAATGGCGACCTCAAGCACGGATTACAGCTCATCTTGAGGGGAATATGCGAGCCACTGAACTCCACATCGAAATAGAGAAGAAAGCACTCGAGGTAACCCTCTTTTTTAACTTTTAAACGTACAGTTCGATCTACAAAGAGATCTTCTTTCTTGGCTTTTTTCAAATCAATCTTTAAAACGCAATGAGCCAGGGTCAACAGCTTTTCTCCGGATGTTCTGGCATAACGAGGTTCGGCCAGGGAATATCGACGCATGGCATTCATATTGAATCCATAGACACTCCGCCACCAATTACAGCGATCGTTCTTTAGCGCGTGTTCCTCGGATGCGAGAAGATATAGCGAACCCAGATCGGGTAGGATAAAGCCGCCCTTTTTCAACCAGCGATTACGAGCTTCGATGACCTCCAGTATCTCCGATTCGTAGAGCAAACAATGACCCATCCAGTTGCACACAATGCCATCAACTTTCTCCGGTAATTTTAAATCCTTCATATGACCATTTAACACCTTAATGATGGATTCATAGCGATTTTGGCGCACTACCAATTCCGTATAGCCGGTGACCTTGGAGTAATCCACGGCGTAAACCCTTTTCGCGCCCATTTGAGCTGCCATCAGGGCCAATGTTCCGGGTCCACAGCAGAGAACCAGGATAATGCGGTTCTTGAAAAGGTGTCGATTCTGAGTGATGGCCGTGTGAAAGTATTGCATGTGCTCTTGACCCTTTTGCCGGGTTCGCATATTTTCCAGATGAGCTCCGTGATCATGTCGAAAATCCGCTGAAGTCATGCGATCAACTTCTTTCAGTTCCTGCGGCACATTTCTCGGTGGGGTTGGAACCCGTGGACTTACTCGCACCTTGGAACGACCATAAAAGGCATCCTTGAGATTGAGTCTCCTCAGTAATTTTATCTTGGTATCGATGGGTGTTTTAGTTTCAGTGGGTTTTTGAGTCTGGCTTGCAATATTGAGATCCTGCTTTAGATTCTTCACTGTTTTTGTGCACCCATTAATGTTTCCATTATGAAGCACTGGATTTTCCAGATTTTGTGGACTTATTGGAAGCTTATCACAACAGACGCCACGACCACGAGATCCACAACTGTTAAGAGAATAATTCCATACTGTCGGGTTCATCTTCCGGTCATGCTTTTCCAGAAGTCGTTTCTGATCCAGCTGATTATGGAAATCGGCGAGACTTAGTTTTATGGGTTTTTTGAGCGTTTTTTTATTCTTCTTTGGCGTCATTGCGGTAAAATTCCTTTTAATTAAACGCCAAAATGTTCTCAAGAGAAAGAACACAAAAAGAAATATGTAGGAGGGAGACGCAGAGAGTGAAAGAACCACTTTTGAGTGGAGATGATAATTAAAGGAAGGTGGCGCAGAAGAAAATATTTTTGACGTCAGTTATCGAGAACTTTATTTGTCCCACAACAATTAATGTTTAATTTGTCCTAATACACATGTATGTTTATGTGTAAAATGGAATCTGAGTATTAATTTATCTTCGAAGATACTCTATTTTCTACTGGATAAATATCCAAAGACTTTTTGTGGTCACCTTTTGTTTGTGAACCATGGCGATACATTGATAATAATGATGTGACCAGCTTCATATAATCATATTGTACTTGCACATGATTGCGCGATATTCAAATGAAAAGGCTTAAATTATTTCAAAGTGCACAACTCTTTTAAGTTTTCAGTAATAATTTTAAATCTTCTATCTATACGATTCCTACAACCCTAGTATTCTCTACGCAGGCGATTCGCATAACTCAACATGTTCCACATTCCGTTGGCCACCTTTTTCTCGCCTTTTTGTATTTCAGTTTTTTTTGTGTCTTTAACCCCCAAATGCCCCACCACACCACCTGGCGATTGATGTGTGCAAGCGAGCATGAAAGAAATGACAAATCTCTGCACGAACAACAACAAATAATAGAGCACGAATATTTTCGGCGACGTCGGCGACCACGGACTTTGTAAATTATACAAATATGCAAATGCAATTTTGTAAATTAAAAACTCGTGAAACTATGTGGTCAGAGTTCTGTGACTGTGTGTCTGTGGGTAAGCATGTTTCTTATAATTTGATTGTACAAACCAATTAATTTTACTTAAATTTTTTTTATAAAATTGTACATCATTTTAATTTGTGTCTTCTGTTTTACTTTATTCTGCAACTAAATTGAATCGTTCTTAGTAAAGTGGCAGTGTTAAAAAAGGTCATCAAGTAAAGGATTCCGTTATATTTAAAAACATGTTATTTTGGTTACAAACCCCGTAAAAACATCTTTAACCTATTTACGCTTACAAAAATTTAGATTTTGGTTCAGCAGGTATCACCTCATATCATCTAAAAACAAAAAAACTGAATTTCACAATGATATCTGAACTCTAAAGCTCCTTATATAAAAATCCTGATTTAGCAGATGCGTAGTTTGCATTCTGGACGTTAGACGGTTATGGCCTTTTGTGCAGTCTTTTGCTTCTTTTTGGGTAATCCGAGGCATCAGAAAATATCGCATCACATTGTCTGGGGCGTCTCCGCTGGCAAACACAGACCCCCCAACGTCCCGCTCCCATGGCAAAAAATTAGGTTAAAATGTTTACTCGAGCATTGCAGACGGGATTGGCAATAACCTCATTTTCCGTTTGTGCACTTGTGTGCGTGTATGTGTGTGTGTGTTTGTGTGGGCCAGACTCTGACGTAAGAGAAATGTCTGCCTTTGTTTTTGTTTTTGTTGGCCTAAGCCCAGCCATAAGTTAACATGCTTTTCCCGACTGCTCTGCATCTGTCGCTTTTTGTTGTTTATCTTTTTGGTGCTTTTTTTGCGAATAAAGTGACATAATATTGAGGGTAAACCCTTGTTTTTGTTCTTGCCCGCTTCTGTTTGCTTTTGGCCTTGTTTGAATCCTTGAAAGTTTCCGACTTTCTCTGTGTTTGTTTAGGCCGCCCGAAAATTTCCAACTATTCGAAGAATAAATTGAGCTACTGAAACAAATGTCTACCCTTTTTAAATTTTGTATAACCAAAGCTTAAACTTTTCTCTGAAAATTTGATGTAAAAATCAAATAAAAATTTGTAATAAATTATTCATCGTTTAAATAATTAAGTTATGTATAATACCGGATTGTTCGCATTTAGATATAGTAATAATTTTTCTAGGCCGCCAAAAATTCCGAAACAGGAACAGCTATGTGTGTGTGTGTGCGTGCGCGTTTCGGCTTTTTCTCTCTCGCTCTGCATGTAATTGTAATTAATTTATGCACGTCTGCGTCTGGTGCGTGCGTCTGGCATAGATAACGGTTTTAATGAAAGCCCGCTCCGCTCTCACACATCCACACCAACATCCTAATGCTACTAATGTTAACGCCTACAGAAAGTGTGCCTGTGTTTGCCTGTATGTGCAAAAATTCACACACTTCAACACACGCACACATGCGAGTGTACATTTAATAATCAATTTGAATTATTCATTGGCTAACGGCGGCAAATAAAATTCGATTAAAACACAACGCCGCTGCCGACGTCGCTGCTTCTGGTAAACGCCTTGGGTTATTAGCGGCAATTGTGTTTCGCATTTCCCGCCGCCGCCGCCACCGCAGCCGCCCAACAATCCCGCCCACGCACTTGTCTCTCCACCGCTTCCATATCCATTTCCATTTTAATATTTCCATCCGTATCTTGGGCTCTTAAATGGCTTTTTACCCGTGGATAAGGTGGGGAGCGGATCGGAGTGGCTGAGCAATGTTGAAAAAACATTCATTTATTATGTTCTCACCACAGTGAGCACTCGCATAGCCATCTATTTTTGGCTTTTATTATCAAAGCTCCAAAAAGCCTTTCTTGGTTATCATAATCTCTTCATAAACGCCCTCCAATTTTAGATTTTTATCACAAACACTTCAGCGGGACTTTGAAACTTGGTCAGAGATGTCACAATTTTACTATCTAATCATTTAAAATGTCTAAAAATTTATTTGCATTTGACAAAAAAATTTGCAATAATCATTGTTTAACAAGAAACAAACAATTAAATAAAATTTTATTTTAAAATTAAATATTTCATTGCCTACTTTGAGGTGAAACAAAGTTTTGACTAAAAAAAATTATAACTTGAGTTTCTTTATTAATATAAAGTCGTAATAAAAATCTTTAACTCATGTATTTCTATTAAATGCTGACATGCTTATTTTCTTTCTTTTTACTGTATCCCCATTGTATCTGATGTGTTTCATTCATAATGTTTATTTGGCGTGGGCAAATTAAAAGCGAAGAAAAAATATGAAACAAGATTCTAGATGCGAAGAAAAATGAGCAAATGCGCACTGGAAGATGTCAGCAAAGCGAGTAACAATTTGTCAAAGTTGCCGACTTTAATCTTTTGTAATGGGCGTCACACGGATCGGCACTCGCCCAACCCCTCGTTATGGGAAATCTTAAAACCACAATCTGAAAAGCCGCCTTAACAACTTTGGCCCAATGAGGCCATGACGAGAATCCACAAAATACACACGTGTGTGGGTGACTTTTTTTTCGAGTTTTATTGTTTTTTTTTTTGTGTTTTAAAGTGTGTCTTTTTCTGTCGTTGAAGTAAATCCCATGGCCTCAAGGTTAAAGCCGGCGTCTAGTGCAAATTCAATAAGCAAATGCGCAGATAAATAAAATATATAGACAAATGGAAAGCATTTAAAGTCGGGCAAATACGGCGAGCGCAAAGCGCTGATGGAGAAATTGAATTTGTCTTGTCCATTATAATAAAGACGTACACAAGTGCCAGACGCCAAATGGAGATTCCCCGCCTTTAAAAAGGACGTGCTGTGCATTCAACAAACATTGCATAACACTTGGAGTACACACGAAAAAACATTTGCGAACTGGAGGAGGAAGTAGAGGCAAAGAGGCAGTAGAGGCAGTCGTAAAGGGAATAAATCGGTGTAGGCGCAGTTACATAAGACTTTTTGCGTAGGCGGCGACGAAAGCAATTTAAGCATGTCTGCCACTCTGCTGCCGCCCACTTTTACCAACCGCCCGCCCGCCCCACCGACCGACTCCCCCTTTTCAAGGACTTTTACTGCACTGGCAGTGTGAGCGATGAGTTGGCTCTCGCTCACATTTAACCCCCCGTTGCCCCAAACTTTCTGTCTGCCAGTGTCTCTCCGTTTCGCCAAAAGGGAATGCATAGGATATTGGCAAGTGCGAAGGAAAAGGGCAAAAGGCAGTGCAGAAAAAAGAAGAAAAAGATGAAAAAGGAAACTTTCGACACGTGTCTCCCTGTTGGCTTGTTTTTATGGCTGCACTGAGAGAAAAACTAATATCTGTTCGAATTGGGTCAATGGTGTAATTAGTGAGCATGTGCAACATAAGAAGTCCCAGCACGTAGCATCAATAAAAATATTTCCACAACTTTCTTGCGTCTTTATCGTTATTATACTGTTGTTATATTATTTAATTTCGGTTTTAAATAATATTTAATATTCAAAAGCAGACAGTTTTTGCGATTTAATGTTGCAATGAAACCTAAAAGTATGCAATATTATGCAATAAAGATATTGTTGAATATCTTTGCCTTTTCTTTTGTTTTCTCTTAACGGGGTTTTCTATATTCTATATATACATTTGTATTCCTTTTCTGTATATTCCTATTATTGCTAAATTATTTTGACAAGTGCATTTTAGAAACAGACATACCACCCACTTTGTCGCCCATCGGCAGTTGCAAAACTTTTTCTTTTCTTTTTCTTTCCCGTATTTTCTTGTTCTTGTTGTTGTTTTTTCTATTTTTTTTTTATGTTCCGGCGAAGGGTACTAAGTACTTACGGGTACAGAATGTTCCGGCTCGGTTGGCAAAAGTGTTGTTGTTTCTGTTGCGGCGGCTGTCGATACTGTTGCTGTTGCAGTTGTTGTTGCTGCTGCTGCTGCTGCTGAGGCGGCGGCTATAGCTGTCTGATCCGCTGCTGTGGAGCCCGATGTTGATGGTGGGGTTGCTAGTGGCAGGGCCAGAGCCGAGTTGGTTTCCAGTCCAAGCCCGATCCCGATGCCGATGCCAATCCCAATCCCAGATGACAGCACCGCGTTGTTGTTGCCGCGCCGTCGTTGCGACGAGCGACGCTTGTGCCGTATCCTTCGCGTTGCTGCCGCTTCCGATGTTGCTGCTGCCGCCGATGTTGCTGTTGCTGCTGCTGCCACGGCTGATGTTGCTGCTACTGCTGTTGTTGCTGCTGTCGCTGTTGCGTTGGCAGAGCGGCGCAGGGCAATCGCGGCCACCAACACACTGCCGCAGGCCAGGCACACGGATAAACTAATGGCGATTAGCAACAAGCGACCTAAAACGATTCCAAAGCGGAAAATAAATATTAGTTGTGGGCCTCTTATTTGCATTTATCGGTTTTAGGCGCAAAAAAGTAATTGTCTACCGTGAATATTTAATGTAAGTTATTTATTATATAAAGTTATTTTATAGAAAGGTACTTATAAATTTCTTTCCAACGAAAATGATTTAAATAAATCTATAACTTATACATTGTTAATACTTATTTAATGATTAATATTTTATTTATACGCAAACCTGTTGAAAAGTTAAAAAATCTTATCTTATCCTAATACACCGGAAACACCTTTAATTGCACTTCCTTCCAAATTCCTATAACATTCGACCTACCACTTGTAACTCAAATATTTCTCCTTAATTTCGGCTTATTTGTTTTCCAATTGAAGTAAGTTATTCCCACTCACGGACGGTTTTAATTACTATAAATAAACGAAACAAAACGAATGCGGCCCACAGAACCGACCAAATAACAATGAAAGAGCAACAAAATGTAAAAAAAAAGAGCAAAGCCCGTGCAACGGTCGCTGGTTGTATTTCGTAGATACCCGCACGTATTTGTATCCGTATCTACAAGGTGCGCGGCGTTTCGTTCTCGGGCTCTCTCGACGATTTCGCCCTGTAGAAAGACCCCGTGCACTGTCTACGTCTACGGACGGATAGGCGACGGTCGACGTTCGACGGTATATATGCCTACATACCATATATACGGGCGTCTGCGTCTAGACTAGATAGCAGACGACTTAAGTGATACAAGCACACATGCGCAATCGGCGCGCAGTTGGTGCGAGCGAGATAGCAAATGTAGGCGGACAGCGGTTCGATAAAAAAAAACCCCATTGAAGGAATTGATTGACAGATGAAGTACCCTGTAAATGGGGAAAGTAGGTGAGGGATTTTTTGTAGCCTTGCTTTTTTAATTCCGAAGACAATATTATTTTGGATTTTTTTGTTTGAAGGAAAGATGATGGGTTGGTTGGGTGATCACAAAGATCACAAGATCACAAAACTATAAACTTTATAATAAGCTTACAGTTAAGCCCAGCAATGTAAATATTATTAACAATTTTGGTTGTAAATTATTTATTTTACGTAAAAAGCTGTATATTTTTAAAAACATTTTCTTTTATAGGAGTTTTTAAAGAATCATTTTAATAATAAAAAGCAACAATTTTGCACCTTATTTTTGGAACTTTTAATAGTATATTTATTTAAACTCTTTTGAGCAACTAAAATTTTGATTAAAATTACACAAAAATGTTCCACTGTGCCAATCCAAAAAGGCCTAATCTCACTTCCAGACTCGTTTACCAAAAGTGACAATCATATTTACACCTTAAACTTACAGCCTTTGTAATGCGAGTTCTATTTTGGTAACTTTACACGCTTTCACCAAAGAATCCAATCAACCTAGGTCTATTTTTAAATCGACATTGTAAAGCCAAAACGCTTTGATTAGTAATGGGTATTATATAGACGATGTGGCCGGGCCAGACTCAGCTGATAGAATGGCAGACAGACGGAGGCCACCCGTCGCGGTCGCAGACCCTGTAACAGAGCAAACTCACGGATACAGATAGCCGCCGACTGAGATACAGATACACAGATACAGATACACGCGAAAAGCTTGCGCAACAAGATTTTACAACTACATATAGTGAATATATCATGACGCTCCGTCTGATATACGGTTACAAAAAAAAAAAAAAAAACAAATAGCGACCCGCAGCGCAATTTCATCAAGGCAAAAATGACGCAGCTATGTAAACGTTGCTATCTCTATCTATCTATCTCTATCTCTATCGCACTCACCCACCGACGATCGGTGAATGAAAACATAAATATTTGGAATTTTCATTAATTTATGATTTCTGATGAAGAGAAAACATTCGCATATATTAAACGCGAAAACAATCAGAAGTCAGCCAGTGAGACAGACGTGAACGAATTATCCAACAAATGCCCAGACAGGAGTTAATCAACTGAAATTAAAATGTACGTAAAATGTATGTAAAATGTACGTATGTATGTATGTACGTAGTAAAAAGAAACAAACAACGGCAACCAATTAAAATATGTCAACAATTTCTATGACTCTTTCTCCGTCTGACTTCCACAACCCAACCGAGACAGCACAAATAAATAACAAAAAAATAAAAAAGGGGGGAAAAAAAAAGAAAACTAATATTAAAAAGGTGCAACAACAACAACAACAAGTGGCACTTTAGACTTTTGCGCATTCCCAGCCAGTGTCACTCGGATTTAACCGTCTCAGGTGACTCAACCTGGCTGGCTGGCTGGCTTTCAGGCTGGCTGTCATTCGCTTTCGGTCTGCCTTTTATGGCCTTTGTTTTCAGATAATTATTTTTGCCTGCTCAGCTACCCTGTACCGCGAATCGAGGAGCGTGAAAAGCTGATGTTTACAGTCGTGGCGCGGTTACCAAGTGTTTAGATAATTGAAAGCCAAAAACTGTCTCCAAGGTCAAAGATTAGATTTAACTATTATTCAAATTAATTATTTAGTCGCAGGTTTTAAATTGCTTTTGTGTCTTATCAATCAAATTATGATTTAGCAACATATATTAAATATTTATATTTAATGACTCAATCTTTCAAGATGATTTAGTGTACATTTCCCGTTTATTTTTAGTGTAACTATATTTTAATCGTGACAAATGCAAAAAATAACCATAGATAACAATATTTAAACACTTAACGAGCCATAGGAAGTTTCCGTTTATAGTTAAATTTTACTATACCATTCGAATCGTAAAAGTTAAACTATTTTACAAACTAGTTGGAGGAATTAAAGCCGGTTTCGTTTGACTTAGAGGGTACATGATCGCTTAATCACTCCCCAGTTGGATCGTTATTTTGTATTTTTTAATTGTGCCGCTCGTTTGAGCTTGTTGCAATTATTTTTATCGCAGGTGAAATGATTGAGCACGTCTGGGGACTTCGTTTTCGTCTGGAGCCGACGAATATATATATATATATGCATATATACGTATAAGTAAGTAAGTACACATAAAGCCAGGTACATGTGCAGCTAGACAAATCACCTGATACCCTATAAAAAAAAAAAAAAACAAAACCGGGTGGCGAAAGAGAAAGGAATACCTGGCAACAGTTCAACTGTCCGCCAGGTTTCACTGTTGTTTGATTGAACCTCTGACGCACGTGTGCCATCAGAGCCAGCCAACTATTGGAAAAAAGTGCTAAAATAATTGAGCGAATATACACAGATTCAATATTTGAATTGATCACACCAGACCGCAGATCTTCGATCTCGAATCTCGGTTCCCAAAATACTGAGCAGCAGATCTCGCACCCGGCCAAACCACATCAAATCGGGGACCAGACCAGACCCGACCAGACAGATCAGACAGTTGGCTAACACTTTCAGAGATCCATACCGAGTAGCCGCGACCAAACGGCTTTCATGGCTATTTTTATAGTTTTTATAGTGGAACGGACATTGAACGGACAGTGGGGGCAGCAGCAGCACACAGCTTACAAAATCGTGGGGGAACTTGTTTCGATCTCTCCCCATCATCCGTTCGACCGACCACCAGGTTCCTTGACCGACAGAGATAATGCCACACTATATACTCATAATAATCTCAGTTATTTTCTGTTATTTTTGGTTGCTTTTAGTGACAATTGCACTTGATTGAGAGTGCCGCAAAGGAAGATCACTTTCGATCAACTTTCCTTCTTGCTCTGCTGGCGCTCCACACACAACAAAAAAGTTATTAATTCAATGATTATGATCACCGCGCTAATGACAGTCAAGTGCAGCACTTGGTACCACCCCCCCCCAAAAAAAAATAAATATAATAAAACGTTTGAAGGCAATGCCATTGACACCTTGATTGGATGTCAAGGTTGTGCGATCCTCGGAATCGTCGCATTCACGGCAATGGGTACATAAACTAACTAAAGCCATTATACATATCAACGCAGCTTTAACAATCATAATACATTGAGGTGACATTGAACTTGAAAAATCCAGTTGAGTTTTTTGTGTGTGCCATCATTGTTTGAAGTTTAGATTTTCTCGGCATTTTGTGTGTTATTTTTTGATGCAATTTAAGTGCGATATATAGCGCTGGATTAAAAGGGATTTCTACAGCGAGTGTTTCTTAGCAAACAATTTGTGAAGATTTATTATAGTTCCTCTAAACTCGAAAGTTTATCCAACAAAATAAACACGAACCCCAAAAGTAATTACAATAAATAACGATCAAATGGAAAATTTTGAAATGTCTGTACATATTTTGTTTTGTGAATGGAAACGTAAAATCAGAACTAATCAGAGATTTTAAAACTTGTTTTTAGACATATCTAAATGTAAACAAGAGCATTACCATAAATTATTGGGTTGACACTGAACTTGAGTAAATAAATTAATTAAATAATGTGTGGATTGCAGTTTAGCTTTTATTCGGTGTTGCAAACTATATTTTATTTATCTATTTCATTTAGCCTTGGTAGAAAAGGGATTTTTACAGCCAATATAGGAAGTATAGCCAGCAGCATCATCAGCTGACGTCAGCTTCGTCTGCAATCGGGTTTCTATTTATTTTTATTTTTGCTGAATTCTTTTTTTTCTGTTATTTTTTTTTTTGGCAACAGTTTTTGTCTAGTTTGTGCAAAATATTACAATGTTGTCTGGCGCAGAAGATGAAAAGTCGGAAGGCCCGCTCTCCCGTCAGCATTTTTACCCCTTTTTTCGATTCCCCTGTGAGAGGCCAACCCTTTTTTTTCTGCTTTTTTTGTTTTTTCTGTTTTTATTTTTTTTGTTTGCAGCTAGACTGCGCACGGCAACAGACAGAAAAGCAGGCAAAACGAGAGGCAGCAGCAGCAGGGAATGCAAATGAATGAGCTAAATGCAAAGAAGCAGAGGCAGAGCGAAAAAAAAATAAAAAAAATAAAAACTGAAACAAACCGCAGACAGAGAAAAAAGCGACGTCGACCTCGCCCAGGCAGCAGCGTTTTTCCCAACATCATCATCATCTTTATAATCATTATAATCGTCATCATGATGATGATGATGAGGATGCCGTTTGACCTTTAAGAGAAGCGAGTGCATTCCACCACCAACAGCAACAACCTGACGGAGAAAATCCCATTTTTGATTTGATTTTACATTTATTTTTTTTTTACTTTTCTCTTCCTTTTGCGTCTGGGTTTGCTCCTTAGTGTATTTTTATAAATTTTTTTTTGTGTTCATAACTTGGAAAGGCATTTAATTAATGGTAAATCACGTGGCAAATTGTGCAAACACCTCGTATGCGCAATAATTCAGCGGTTACGTATACGCAACGTATCGCATTTTCTTGGTTGTATTTGCGATTTCATCATCTTTTTCATAGCGGCGACTTGATAATAGAGTAGGCAAATTCTTTGGTGCATTGGACGTGCGCTTTTCAAACAGGATTTCCAATTAAACTAAGCTGGCTAACCTGAAATTTAATATGTGTGTGTGTTTACTTAATCTCTCTACTGAGCTCTATTTTGTCTTTACATTTTAACAAACTTAGAGAACTCATTTGAGCCTACTTAAACAATTTACGCATTATTTTGTGTACCCATTCCTATACTTAGACTAAGTATCTAACCAGCAGACTCAACCTCATGCACTTTGCGGCTCCTTTATTCTTGTTCCCCGTGGCTTATTGCAACATTGTGTCATTCTTATTGTTGATTTTGTCTTTCTGTTCTGTTTATTTGCCGATTGGTTTTTTTTTCTTTTTTGTTTCCCCCATTTTGACTTGACGTTAGCTTGGGTTCCATCACTTCCGTCACCCCAGCAGAAATCGATGTTGATGTAGACTTTTGTTCTGTTTGCCTGCGCCAATGCAGATGATGATGAAGCAACAACAACAACGTTGATGATGATGATGATTATGATGATGGCGGCGCTCTAGCTGGCAAATATTGACAGTGGCTTCAAAATATTACGCAAAAAATTGCCTTTTGAGGAAGATTCACATGTCAAACTCGCCACGTTCTTGCCCATTCTTTCTTCCTCGCTGTTTTTTTTTTTTTTTTTGCACTATAGCTTCTCTATTTTCTCCCCCGTTTGCTTGCGGCCAATGACTCATTGACCTGGTTTAGGTTCCCTCCACCGATGCTTACCCTCGCATAACTGGGTCAGTGGGCGTGTCGAAAAAGGGGCGGCAGATGGCTCTCAGACCGAAAAATCTAGTTCATGCAGGGTTTTTGCCACTTTTTTTTTTTCTTCTTCTTCTTTTCGTAGGCCCTTTTCCCGAACAATAGAAAATACATATCCTCAAGTAGCAAATTTTCCGCCGCCCAGTGAAAAAATGTGTGTCAACTGCTACACAGTCCTGTTTTGCGCTCCAGTTTCTTCGACTCGGCTGGAGGTTCTCGGAGCTCGGAATGATATATGCCATTTCGACGGGGCGTATACGTAATGTCATCGATTACTCATACGCCACATGGGTCAGAGCACCAAGGAATTGCGTTGTTGCATTATTGCAACTGTCTGCCGATAAGCACACACCCATTTCAATTAGTCTGCCCACTTTTATTGCTGTTATCATAAACTTAAAACTTTCTTTAGTGTAGCAATCAATCAATCACTTCCCAGTCGTCGTCATGTCACCATGATGGTTTTTAGCATTTATTCGTTACCTTTATTTATGATCCGTTGGTGTCGTTGCGTTTTTTTTTGTATTTAGCTTTTATCTATCGCCTATCACAAAGTTGAGGCGTGCAAATTGATATCAGCGCGTGTGGCTAATTTATAATTTTCAACCCATCGAACGTTTATATAAAACTTTTTGGCTTAGTTTCCGATTCTCGGCAAACAAAATGATTAGTGAAAGCCTATTAATGGTTTTTAAATAATATTAATTGATTGATAAGTCGCAATTTTGTGGGATCCTATATACCTGCGCTATATATACACACGATCCCAGTATCAATGGGTGTATATGTATATCAGATTAGCTGACCACGAAACAATAAAGCTCATTAATCGCGGCTGTTAATCACCAGTTCTCGTCTGGAATGCTTTTAAAAGTTTAGTTTTATTCGTCATGATCTGAAGGCAGACGGGGGTAAGATTAATTATATGTTTGCCGAAAATTCCCGGCAATTATTTTGTCTGGGTTGGGGTAAGGCAATTTGCTAAATATGGCTACTGAATTCTCAAACAATTTGTGGTTTCGAGAAATAAAAGGTTTACAAAGTATGTGTGAGATTGCGGTTGTCAATCAAATCCCTATAACTAATTTTTTTCCGAACTAAATTGAGAATACAATTTTTCAAGACCAAAATTGAATATAAATTTCTGCAAGTTACAAGCAGAAATCGATTTTTCTTGCAAGTAAATAAACAAATAAGACGGGTTTATTTTACGAGCGAAAGAGAGGGGCGGAGGCAGACAGAAAGAGACGGGTAGTTAACTGCGACAAGCGTCGGCACTTCCACTTTGAAGTCACTTTCTTGCCATTGTAATCCAAGTCGTTTTGCCCAAACTCGGCAGCAATTGCGAGATGAAAGCCGAGAGGGGTGTGTACTACACGTAAAAAAATTATTAAAAAAATAAAATTGTTACAATCTTAATTAAATAGATTTTATTTTGTTTTAAATGTGTTTAGATTTATATTTTAAACATTTAATCTTTACTTTTTTTTCTCTGTATTTTTTTTTTGCTAACAACAGCGAGATCAAGACAATCAAGCCAACGTCTTGGAATTTCGATCTATCTATGCTAATTGCATTTCATTGAAATTAATGTTGGCGCGTCCAACTTCGGGCAGGGTCAACTCATTTATAACCCAAGAGTGTGGCGGGTAGTTAATCTGTCCAAATGTTGCAAGACCATAAATTCTACCGCTTGGCCAAAAAGGAAAAAAACAACAACAACAACAGAAAGCAGACAACAAAAGTTAAAATGCCAGACGCAAATACAAGTATCTGTTTTTTAATTGTATTTTCCTAGTTTCATTGCACAAGTAAAGAACAACAAAGGCATTTGACAATGTTTTCAAATTTATTTTTAAATTGAATTTTTTGGTTCGTTTTTGTTTCATTTGTTGTTTTTAGCATGACGCGACAATTTGTCTGTCTATTTTTGACCAGGCTCTCTGTCCGTCTTTCTGGCTCTCTCACTCTTTGGCGCGGTTAGAAAATTGTGTCCGACATTTCGGCTGAACAAAATAACATTTTTTATATATGTATATGCCAGCAGAAACCCCCTCCCTTTGAACCACCTCAGAGATCATTCATCTGCACAACGGACAACAAAAAAAAAAAAAAAAGAAAATGTTGTTCGAGGCCTATATGAGACAGCCAGACGTAAAAATAAATTTTTGCGGAATTTTATTTTGATTTTTTATGAGCCAACAAAAAAAAAAAATACAAAAAACAAAAGAAAAAGCAAAGGAAAAATTACCGCCGCTTCTTGTTGTTCAATTTGAAATTCAAATTTCAACATTTCGGCTGTTAGTTTTTTGCTCGCACGTGGAATTATTCGGTGTGGCAAGGCCCCTATATCCCCCCGATTTCTCCACTCCCCCTGCCGCCTGTCTGCAGGCATTATCAGCAGACATATAGTTTTTTTCTTTCCATTTTTTTTTTATTCGTTCCATTTGTAATCGCTCATTGATTCAGAATTCCGAGTTTCCACTGCACGTGTGCGTTTTCCATTGCGATTCCATTCCATATCGATTCGCGATGGAAGCAGACATTAAAACACATACACTACTATATAGTATATATATGGCTGGGAGGTATTAACTGAACTATGACGCCATGGGGCGATTATAAATGGGTTTTTAGCGCTTTTGTGTCGGCGCTTTGAAGGGATTTCCTTTCCCAGAAAATTATGATGGGCCTTAATTGCTGTCTGCTGAAAAAAAAACTAAAACTCATGTGGCACCAGACAGAAATAATCTTACGTAATATCAGGCGGAAGATAAATATTTGACCTACATTTTCAAACGCGGAAAGGGGTAAGGGGTTAAATGGAGGGTGTGTGTGTGTGTGTGTGTGCGAGGGACCGAAAACATTCAAGCAGGAAGTTTCAGCAGGACACAGACATACACACACACTTGCACGCGAAACGCAAATAAATCATTGATGAAGTCCCCGCTTACCCACACACATACACACACACATTCGCACTTGGGGAGCTTCAAGTCATGGGTTCGTGCCTCGTGAAAATGTAGGCCACAGGCAGCCAGTGGCCCTAAGCTTAACTCGGGGGGCGTGGCCAACGGGGCGGTTGCCAAGCCAAAATATAAATAAAACTGCACGGAGAAAAAAGCCACGAGAGTTTGAAATAGTTTGTAGCTTTCTTATAAACTAATAAAGTTTATAAAGTTTTATATACCATCATATTTCTAAAGATTTCTTACTAACAGGAATTAGTTGGATTTTTTCTATCCAAAAAAAGATAGGAAACTATCAAATTAATGACCAATTCGTAATTATTTTTAACTGTGTGCGAAACCGAAGAATGTTGCTTAGCGCTTGGGAGTCTGCTGATTGTCGAGACAAATTTCCAAGAAGCGAAAGAGTTTTTGTCGTTATTTTTTCTTCTTTTTTTTTTCTTCGGTTATCGTGCTATTGTGTGGTAAATATAGTAGAGCGAAGGGCGGAGTGATACAGAGGGTATTAGTCAAGTGTCTGGGGTTTTTGCTGCAGTCGGAGGAATATGTGCGTTCCCTTCGCTTCATGTGGCGATAGTCAGCTTCCGTTTCATTTCTAGGCCTTTACTTGCCTTTTTTTATGGCCTTATCAGGTGGCCCCCTTTCCAGCTCCACCACCACCCCGTTGGCGACCGGCATCCGCTGTGTTGTCTGGCTGACTGGCTGACTGCTCATGAAAATGTATACCCTATACAACTGACCACACACAAACGTGCCTAGAGCGAGTGGCATGACGTGGCACAAGTCAGGGTCGCAACGGGTAATCGGATACTTCTCTGCCCCAGACATGTTCCACTCGAAGATTCTGCACAGCCGATGGAATCGGTCTTCTAGAAGGATATTCTTGAGTTGGGAGTAGTCATTCGAAGGGCAGTGCCGAAAATAATAAGTAAGAAAACCCAAACCCAGGCATTATCTTACATAAATTGTTGAAACCTACAAAACATTTGGTGAATGAAAGCGTTGCTAATCTAAAAACTAAATTTATTTCATCACACTTCTAAATGACTTAAAAGAATTTGATGATAGGCTTGGGAATTTCTCTTATCAATATGCTGAATAACTTAAGAAGACTTTATAAACATGAACATACGATTTACAATCAAAAATATGTTTATAATTTGATATTTATTTCCACTACTTCAAATGTGCAAAATAATTGTTTTGTCGATCTAGCTTGGATTTTAAATTTCATATTTGCAAATCATAGTTACGCATCTGCATTGAAATAAATATATTTGTATAGTTTTTTAAGTGATTTTAGACTTACACATTTAATAGAATATTTTCCATTTTCCTCGTTGCAGCTGAGCTTTAATTTCACTTTTGCAATAAGCCCTTTTTAATCTCCTCCTACTAAATTAACTTGTTGTATTTGTTGACTAATCTGAGTAGGGTTCCTCTCTCTATTTCCCTATCTATAGCGCTGCGAGTCTCCCAATCTCTATATGAACTTTTCAGCTGGACTCTTAGACGTTCCCAAACAATCAGGCAAAGACCGCATGTCAATCGATTAGCGATTTCGCTGCTTGTCTGTCCGGTTCGGAAATACATATGATTTTTTTGTTGTTTATAATTTTTTGAATGGACAAAGCTGATAAGATGATGAGAATGGGTGTAGACTTTAGACAAAAGAAAGCCCCAAAGTTCCAGATTTTATTGTACCATTTTTTTTTTTATTCGTTTTTTATAGAAACTAACAGAAATTAGCATTTGTTAGCCGACGGCATTGGCTGAAAATATATTCAGGCGCAAAAGTATCGCGTCTGGGGGATATCAAAAAAGTTAAAGCCAGATAAGGCTGGAGGCAAAAAAAAAGAGAAAAAGAGAAGAAACGCAGATCAAAATATACAAATATACAAATGTCTGTAGAAAAGTCGCCAACGAAAACAATGGAAAAGGCGACAAATGGCGAAAAAAAAAGACGAAGAATCGAAAAAAGTAGTAACAACAATCGGCAGAAACAGTAAAAACGAAACGAAATAAAACAACAAATTTCAGACTTCGACCCAGACAGCAGGCCGATTCCGATTGGAATGAACTGATGACTATAACATATATATATAAGGCTTTCAGTCGGTGTGTGTGAGTAAACTTGATTATGAACTCTAATGATTCGCTCGGTTTATAGGGTACAAATCGAGGAGCTATAAATCGGGTATGCCCAGCGCCTCATGGGAATATTCCGAAAACTCTATAAAGATTTTCCTGATATCACAACATAATGATGATGCTTCAAGGAATTTTATAATCTTTTTAAAAGCGAATCTATTCGACAGACAGTTAATAAAATATGTTTTCTGGAAAATATGTTTTCGTGGAATAAATATTTCCTAAAATTTTATTATCATAAATTGATAAATAGTATTAATAATATCCAAAGGAGTAAAATATATTTCCAAGCATGTTAGAAACAATTTTCATAGTACTTCTCAATCTTTTGGTGAATTATTGAACAATTAAAATGTTTATTTTTATACCTCACAGTAAAACTACTCTCTTTTCGACAATTAGTGTTTATTAATTGTTAACTGAAGAGAGTGTGAGAGTGGACGCTATAAACATAACCCCAAGATTGTTTCTTTAACTTTTTGGGGGTCAGTCGATGGCTGGTTAGTCGGCAATGTCGACGCAACACGTGATTATCTGACTGGTCATCTCGCTGGCCATTTTCTTATCGAAGGAACTGGTGTCCCCCAATCAGTCGGCACCCGCCTGCAATGGGGGTTCTCCCACCCGATCGCCACCCCCTTTTGGGCTGCTCCACTGCAGCACTAATAATGACCTTGGGGAATGTTGTCGCTCTACGTTCGTCAGTTGCTGTCCGCTCCCTAATCTCATGCTCGGTTGATGGGTGTAGTGGTGCTATGGTGTTGTTGTGCGGTGTACCCGCTAGTGCGATGCACTTGGAAAAAATATACATATTCAGCTAAGTAAGCTCGACTTAAAACTTATTAAAAGGATAAATACTTTTCAATTAATGTTGAATTGTGTTTTTTTTATAAAGATCAAAACATAGATCTTTAACAAAGAAATAAAAGAGCACAAGCAATAATATAATATTGGCCTCAAATACCTTTAGAAAGTTTAAAGCTTTTGAGAAACGTATTTTCAAATTGCAAGTTTTGGACCCACCTACAAATACTTTTAATTCAGAGATCTACTATTTTTTCCAGGGTATTTTTCCCTCAGTGTGATGGTGTTGCTGCTGCTGTGGTGTTTAGTGTCGCTGATTTCGCGGTGGTGGTCATGTGGGTGGCGCGGGAAGTGCCGTTGACGTCGTCGCCCGGTCGGACAGGTGCTCAAGTCCATGGGTGCCCTGGGTATCTCTATATTGTGCGCCTGTGTTGAGTCTTTTTATACAGCAAAAAAAAAAAAAAAAACGAACACGAAGAGAATTCTGCTGATAAGACTGGCTGCCTGGCTATACCTTTTCTCACTCCGCCCAGAAGCCAAAGAAGCGACGCAGAAGCAGGCAGAAGAACCAGACCAGACGCTTGATAAGCGAACATGGGGCGTATGAGCGATATATTGCGCGACAGAGACGGCACCATTGGCAAAAACAAAAGACCTTGATTTGGCCCTATGCATGTATGTGTGGGCCCATGTCGTCAGCTGTTTAATTAGCTCTCGATTTATTTACTGGTCAATCGAGCTGAAGCCGCTGCATCGTGATTTTCCTATGAAATTTTAACGAAAACATTTTTTCTTGTATTCGCTTTTTCGCAAAACTGTTTCAGGAAATCTTTGGCATTTCTCGAAAGGGTGGCGGAGGTAGCTTTAAAAAAATAACCATTTTAATGGCCAGTCGTAAAGTTGTTTGGAATGTGCCGGCCAAGTGAGTCAAATTTTCCGTGACAACATACGAGGCGTATGCGTAACATTCTTCGGCTCGATGGGGGAAAAATGGGAAAACCGAGGTGGGAGGCCAGGTGGATTTGTAAAGGTAAGCCAAAGACGACAAAGCAATGTGAAGTCTTCTACTTTTATGTGAGCAAATGTGGGAATTTCTTACAGTCGTGAGAAAAATAATAAAAGCTTGTTAGTTTTTTTTAAAGGTTTCTTTCGGTATTAAGGCTATTATTTACTCAAATGGCTTTAACTAATTTTTAAACACACCTGGTTAGGGGGAATTCTAATAATTTATTGTTAATGGGAAAGGAATAACCATTTTTTGACAATGCAACTAGGCTAAGAAATATAAACTTTGGTTGTTACCACATAAATATTTTTCTCTGACTTACAATTTTCATGTATCTTCCAAGTTACAAATATTTTGTTGAAAATGTATTGCGATTTAGTCGCTTCTATTAATTTTACCACATCTGTGGGTAAAAAGTAAAGAGAAAAAAACTGAGTCTGAGCCACATGTGTGTTCCTGTGTGTGCCTGGTGTGCGAGTGTGTGAGTGTGGCATAGCCAAGAGGCAATAGCAATAGCATACCATAGCATAGCGATGGCAAAGGAAAAGCAAAAGGCAAGAGCAAGAGCAAAAGCAAAAGAGCTGATGAAGAGCTGGCTTACGCATGGGTTCATTGAACGGAAGTGATTTGCCTACTGCTGTGCAAAAGAGAGGGTGAGAGACACCTAGAGCGAGCGAGCGAGCGGGAGACAGAGAGAGAGGGAGAGAGGTAGAGGGGAGACACTACACGCGACTTTGACTTGGTTTTGTTCTGGTTCCTCTATCAAAACTCCATGGCTCGGGCCTTTGTTTTCATAGTCATATAGCCATAGCCAAAGCCAAAGTGAAGCCAAAACCTTGTGGCTCCGATAGAGCAGAAAAGATAAAGCTCTTCTGGGAAGTTCTTAGCTTTTTACTCAACCCAAAACTGACTTTGTAAGATTTAATCAAAGCTAAGCCAGGCACTTTGGGCCCCAGGTGAGAAAATCACGATCTTATGGCGTTCTTTTTAATTTAACTTTGGCTTAGGGTGGAGTCTCAGTGTTGAAGTTATGAAAAGGTTTTAAAGTTCATCCGTACAACATCCGTACAAAAGTGTTGTAATAATTTACAAGTTCATTTAGCATCTACAAATTTGTTTAATATTTGCATTCTTGCTATGATCATTTTGGATAATAATTCACTGAATTAAGTGCTATTTAAACACAAGACTGATTATAAATCCCTTTTCTAGTTTCGTAATTAATTTTATTTAAAAGAAAATGAATCTAAAGCCACAAAAGTCGGCAAAAGACACACCCCAACCCAAAAATAAAAGATATTCATATTTGTTATAATTTTTCTATGCCGAAATTCCTGATCCCAAACATTAAATATATGTTTTCCCGCCTCTCTGCTAATTTATTACAAGATACTTTATGACAGCCACAAAAATTATTAAAGGGTTTTAAAAGCATTCAAAACTGCTTTAAGCAAATGCTTTATATTTTCCATAATACTTTTTTTCCGTATTCATATCGGCGGAGAAGGGAATCGTGGGCAAAGGGGCGTGTATCTGTCGTCTGGTGCGAAATAGTAAAAAATACCAGAGCTGATTTCAAAATTTATTGCATTTCTGTGGACAGTGGACAGTTTTTTGACTGGATTTTTGTTTCTCTTTTTACGAATTTTTATTGTATTTCTTGTTTGGTTTTTGTGAATGTGCGAGTGTTGACAGGAAGTCGCCGGAATGCGATTTATAGAGAGCAGATTTCAGATAGAACATGAATAGCATATAATTAGATAGTGCCTACAGTGCGGCTACCAAATATTGGGCAACTCTTTTTTTTTGCACCGCCAAACTTCAACTGCGTTGTATTTTTACGGCTAATCGGCTTAAAAAAAGGTTTTTTCCCCAACACTAACATGCTAGCTCACCTTTTTTTTCGACGTATTTCTTGCTGTTACGTTGATTTGTTTATTGGTTTTAACTATATTCTTTAATTTACAATTGATTTAGGAATTGCGCTATTTTAAGGGCGTGAATTTCCTAAATTTGTTTAAGCTTTAGACACTTTTGTGACACTTTTTTAGGCGAATTAATCTAAGCAACACTTTATTTACATGGCTTTATTTTAATTCGTAGCTCTCCACCTTTTAATTGGACTTAAACATATTTTTTTTTGCATTTGTTTATTTTCGGTTATGTTTGTTTAATTTTTTTGTTGATGTTATTTGCTGCTTGCTTGTTATTTTCTCGTTTTTTGTTATTATTATTTTTGCGGCGATTAGGAATGCTTTTGAGTACAGGAACGCTGGCTATGTGTGTGTGTTGTTGTTGTATATGTGGTTTTGTTGTGTTGTTGTTTAATATTTTCTGCTATTTTATCTTGCTTCACTTTTGTTTGGTTGATGTTTGTTGTTACGTTGTTCGGGAGTTTCCTACCGGATTTTAGTTGCTTTTCAGCATTTTATATGAATATTAGGCGCGTACGAAACGAACTGAACTGAAAAGCTGTTTGGTTGATGTTTGTTTGTTGTTTAACTGTTGTTTGTTGTTTTACTTGGGGTTTCCTACTGATTTTCTAGGCGCTCTTCAGCTTTTCAGTTTTTCAGTTGTGTTAATTTTCAGCGCGCACGGAACGAACTGAAGTGAAAAGCTCGCGAAATTTCAATGAACATAAAAACCGAAAAACACACGATTCAATGCTTGATTTCACTTCCAGCTGTTCCACTCCTACGCTCTCTGGTGCTCTCTGCCTCGCATAGAGAGCAATTTGGAACGCAGCGGTAACGGAACGGGGCCAAGCTGTCGAGTGGCTGCCGTCTCTTTCTCTCTCGCTTTTATTTTAATAATTATCGTTGGCGAAAAGCGCAAAACAATTGTTTTCCCGCATACACTAGCATTGAAAGTATGCCAACACTACACAGCGACAGCCATGACGTAACTCCGTCTGTATGCTGCTATCTTTCATTAACGTATTTAGTTTCCAATCAAACATTTGATATTAAATTAACTAAGGCACAATCACAAACATTAATTTGTTGTTGCCCGATCGCTGGCTTTTTATTGTTGTTCAATCGGCGGAGAGCGAAAAACACACACGTCCGCAGTGTCGGAGAGTTTTTTGGCGTTTTAACGGAGAGCGAAAATGCCAGAAAGATTTAACGGCCAACCTTAACAGCGAAAATAGTGCTGTTAAGGCGCAAGAGAGAGGTCGACCGAAACGATGGCAAAGAAACGGGCTTTGGGGGTGGGCCATAGAGAGAAAGAGAGGGAGAGAGAGAAACGCGCACAGCTGGTAATGTAAGAGTTAACAGAGCGGGTGTTGAAGAAAGGGGGCGGAAATGCAGTCGGAGCGTATAGCAAAAATGAGAGAGAGAAAGCGCAGAGTTAACTGGCAAATTGCAAATTCATTACGAAAATTACTTCACCAGCTTGGCAAATTTTCTAAATTTGCTGCTTTAATTATTCTTTAATTTTAATTCTTTTAGTTACTTAGCCATATTTTGTTTACTTTTTCTTTTACTTCGCAATTTGTCCACATTTCTTTTCCCTTACTCCACTTGCCACGCTCTTATTTGCTAATAAATATTTATCTCACTTTTTTTGTTGTTAAGCTGAATTTCGGTTAGCTCATTGTCACTCGATTTTTTGCGGTTTTTCTGTTTGCCGACTTGAGCCGCCGTGCAAAGTCCAAGAAATTAAAGTGTCAGACGGGCGGTCGGGGTGGTGGAGCTTTGGGGGGAGGGGCGCCGTCGGCCGACAGCCGCACGTTAATTAAATTCATTTATGCAGCTTTATTTCGCCTTTATTTTATTTTTTGTTTCGCTTTATTTTTAATGATATGATTCACATGTGACATTCTTTTGATGATACGCGCTTCGACTTTTTTTAGTGTCCCAATTACGGGGTGATTGTTGGGTGTATTAAATTTAGGGTCAACACAGAGTGTCTTACTTTCAAACTAAAAATATTCCTAATATTACAAATGATTTATGTAATATTTATAAAGTATATTTGAATAAATATTTCTATGATATATTTTTTATTAAGAATATATCAGTTTTAAATTAAATAAATACTTTTGTTTAAGAGGTGTTTAATTAACCCTTTCATATACATATTAAAAAAAATAATAATAAGCTCGTTTTTATTTTTATAAGTAAATAAATTATTAAAAAATTAATACAAATTGTAGATTTTGTATTAAAATGTATCATATTTTTATATATTTATTTGTAACACCTTTTTTACCTCTACTAATTGTACTGAGTATTATACTCTCTATCTTTCTATGTGATTTCCCCTTTTGTTTGCCAGACAATGTTGCTTTGTTTTAAAATAGAAACTTCAAATATATTAGCATGTCTGCGGATTTGTTATTTTGTAGCTGGCTAGCCGGTTGTTGTTAATCGAATGTGTTGTGCCGCCCAACGGAACCCCCTCACTACCCCCCTCCCCCTTCTCGAAACGGTACGCCCCTGCAACTACAGCACCCCCGCTGCGCACTTTTCAGCCGACAGCCGACGACGGCAACAATTGAGACAACTTATCATGAAGTGCTAATTAACATTGTCTGGCCGGGGTCTCTCACGTATGCCAATGTCTGGCGACCTACCTGCGGTTACTAGGAGAAGCCCCCTCGCCTCCCTGCACCACCGCCCACCGCGCCCCTGTGCACCACCTATAACCCACCCAATGTGAACGGAACAAGAAAAAATAATAACAAAAACCACAATTCACCCAAAACTGGCACTTGGTCGCGTCTCTCGTCTGTGTTTGCTTTTTTTGCCATACAAAGAAATACAATTTTTTTTTCCTACCATGAATATTCCCAAAAGTTGGGGGAAAAATACATAAAAAAAGTAGAGAATAATTGTGTACACATACGACGAGACGGAACATTTTTGTTTATGTTGATAATCTAATATGTGCTGACGTATCTCCTAATTTTTTTTCTATCTAGTTTCTGTTTTTTTTTTTGCTATTTTTTTTATTTGTGGGGGAGACAGACGATTTTCTGGGTCTGCAGGTTGTGTGTGCGTTGGCAATTTGTTTTCTGTTGACTTTTTGGCGGCTGCTTTGAGCCACCTGGCCACCGGTCGATCGATCGATTGATCGGTTGATCGGCGGGATCGATTGGATTGGATCGCAGCGATCAAGTGATCGAGTGATCGTGCCAAGGCTGTGAGCTGTGAGTTGTGAGCTGTCTGCCTGCATGTATAAATAAATTGTGGCAATTAAATAAATAAAATAGATGCATATGCATGCAATTTTAATTGTCAGACAGCGTTCAGGCGGTGCACGTGTCGTATACGTAATATACGTAAGTACTGCAGGCACCCTTTACACCGTTACCTCATTCCCAATTAAACTTTGCCACGCGAATCGCAATAAAGGGCCCTCGATTGGGTTAACTTTAAATACTTTTCAATTGAGAAAAAATAGCTTTTTAACAGGTGAATTTTAAGAGCTATAATTACCACAACAAATGTACTAACTTTGTAACTTTTAAGATTCAAGATCTTTAAGTCAATGTATTCAAATTAAATATATTTTGTTTAGTAAGAACATTTCTCCATTTTTTGATTATATTTAAAATTAAATTACTTATATTTTTCTATATTCCATTGAGTAGTTTTATTGTTTAATTTGTGTTTAATTTATTCTTGTTAAACATGTGATAGTGAAAAGTTTTATCACCCACATAATAATATTAAATTAGTTCTTTTAGAAGTTCATAGCGTATTTATCTTAGATCACAATTAAATTTTGGAATAATTACTATTTTGCACAGCTTAGCAATTAGTTTATAAATTTCTTTGGTAATCTTTCACTTAAACCGTTCAAAAATGAATTTCCCACCTGGGAATCTTCGCTGCAGCCTGCAGACCTTCACCGCTTATCAAATTAGCCAACTTCTAGGAAACTAAGAGCAGCAGCCAGGTCTCCTCGGCCTTTATATATGGCAGAGTAGGGTATCGCCCACAAATGTGCATTAATCGGGATGCCTGGGTGTTAGTCATTAACTTGCTATTGTTGTATTGGCTGGTGCAAAAAGACAACTATGCTTTTGAGTCATTGTTGCCTTTGGCAGAGAGCGACAACACCGACCGATTCCGCAGCTTTTTTTTTTTTTTATGCCGCAGCTCTTTTTGGCTCACTGTGATTGTGATAAGCAGACTGTGGCGAGACAACAAAAGACATCGCAGACAAGTTTGCACTTACTTCACATGCACCGATTTACCGATGTGTTGTGATGTGATGTGATGCGCTGCTGCTGCTGCTTTTGATATTTTTAGACACCGCCAGTCAGCCTGCCGCGGCAAAATACAAATACAAGAAAAACAAAAAAAAAAGTAAAAAATAAAGTCGGAGGCAAAGGCAAGCAAATGGCGTTGGCACATCTCACACATCGCCTCACATTTTAGCCAGACAATGAGTCTAGTCGGGCATCGGTTCAGATTCAGATTCAGATACAGATACATATAGCAGATACAGATGCTGATTGCGAAACACACGACTCTTCACCCAGTTCATTCAAAATTTGCCACAATTGATGATGCATCGATGAGTTGGCACACGGAGAAAAAAAAGTTGGACAAATTAGACAGGTGAAGGTTACCTATAATAAATCTTAAAAAAATACTACTTAAAATAACACAAAAAGTATCTTATATATATCACAATACTGTTTTATTATTAACGTGTTTAAAAAAGGTTTTCGGTGAACTTAAATACATTTTCCCTAAATATATAATAATTTCTTTCAATTGTAAAAATAGATTTATTTGCTTTAATTTGCATGATTGATTTTGTCTGTGCAGAAACTTCGATTTATCATCGAATGCAACAGGTACAAGCCACACGGCAAATGGCACCCCAAAGATTTCTTCGTGCTAATGAATTTCCTGCCGCCTTTCGCCTCCTTTGCTCTCAAACGCAGCCAGCTCATTAAGCCCTCCATTGACCGGCTAAAGATGGAACAATGGCCAATACAAAGGCCCCGGGCTCGAATCATAACTCATTGAACTTTTGCCGGCAGCAGCAGCCGTTGGTTGCTTGCTTGAAACATAAAAAGTGTCAATCAGTGACTTTGGTGCGGCAACGATGGCGACGCCTCCAAAGTCCCATTACAATGCCATTTTTATGGACACCGCTGGCGGGGATGTGGCGACTGCAGCGGCTGGAGAGGAGTAAGCTGCTCCAGCTGGTGGAGCAGGAACAGTAGAATGGGTAGAAGAAGGAGAAGGAGAAGGAGAAGGAGGAGGAGGTGGTGCTGCAGCAGACGGCAGGGTCGTAAATGTAGTAATAATAGTCGCCGAGGGCCAACGCCAACGTTCGCTAGTTGCGGTCGGGATTTTCTGGGGGTGAGCAGGCGCATCATGCACTGAGCGCAATAAAGAGCTCCTACTTTTCTGATTTATATGTTAGAAATAATTAGTTTCCAAGGTCTTTAGTTTTACTATGGTTATTTAAACATAAAATGGGTTTTTTTACTTAATCTAAGATAAAACATAAATCGAAGAAATTTAAGGAATTTTTACAATAATTGAATAAAAAGACAATATAAATTTTGGTTTATTAATATTTAAATTGCAGGCAAATATAACTCCCAAAAAAATGTGTCGCTTTTAAATTTGTTATTTAAGAAATGCAAATAAAATAACAATTCAATAAAAAACATGGTATTTTACTTAATTTCAATAAAAGGAGAAGGAACACAACCACATATTACGTATACGCCTGGGTCAACGGTTACATTTATAAAACCATGTTTTCATACATCTTATAAAAGTTTTTATTTATTTGGTTTATTTTTTATTTGGTTTTATTTGGTTTATATTCATAATTTTTTCTTCAGTGTGGTGGTGGTGGTTCATTCGGGCCATTGGCTGGTGTCGAAAAGCAAGACATAAATGTCTAACATATGCCGAGGATGGCTTTTGGAGTTGGCCGGCGAGGCGACAGGTCTATTACCAAAAGCCTGCTTATGACGGGTTATTGCACGCCTTTTGTGCCAGACCACAACCTCCGGCGACACTTGACGGATACGGATATTCCTCGGTGAAAAGAACACATGATGAGTGATATGATCCATTAGAGAAACTAAAGACATATCCTCTCAAAAGAATTTAAATATTAAATTGCTTTGCAAATGATTTAACTTTCTCTTAGTTTTTAGGATATTAAATTAATCCACCTCTTTTCTGGAAATGTTCTTTAACTTATTCATAAATAATATCTTTCACATTAGATCCTCTACAAACTGAAAGCTAACATTGGTGGAAAACTGTGGCTTGTGGTAAAATATCCAATTAATCGCCAATAAATAATCGCCAGTGGGCATAGGAAGTCGCATTTTATCCGTGGATAAATACATATTCTTTAGAACAACGTCACCCTTTAAAAATAATATTTCAGTTATCAATTGCTTTAAAATCACCAACCCAATGACTCACATAATATGGGCAGGTATGATTAAAGTTGGAAAAATCCTTGTATATATTGAACATTAATATTCCGATGGAATCGTAAGGCTTGCGCAAAAATCGACATCCATCGATTTTAGCATTTATTAGCCAAGGCTTGTAGCCACTTTCCCTTTTGAACAGTTGATAGTGGACCCAAATATCTCTGGTTGGATATAAAAATGTTGCATTGAAATTGAACACAGTCCTTTGACGATTGATGGCCTTCAAGCGGCAATGATTGATCCTAACCCACGTTTCATTGTAACTCCCGCAAAGGACATTCGTCAGTTTAAACACAACTGAGTCCTGTCAAAAAATAATGTTTTCATAATCATAAATACCAAAGAAAACCGAAACTTACAATGGGTATTACGTTCAAAGTAAATAAAATGCACAAAAGAGCGGCAATTCGTTGGCTTGACCTCATGATTGAATAATTTCAAAAACTACTGAAGACTTTTGTTGATTTATAAATGCTTTATTCATATTTTTATGTATTTCCATTATCCCGCGATCTCTTTGTAATTTCCCTCTGAATCAGTTTTCAATTACCACATATTTTTCGGGTAATTATTTTTTAATAGTTGGAAAAATGTTGTTGCTTTATTATAAACACGTGTGGAAGAACTACGATTATACATTTGGTTTTGAATTCTATGTACAAAAACCTCTGGCAGATTAAGTTCTCTGGTTAAATAAATCTTCAACAAATTGAAAACTAAGATTTGTGTCAAACTGGGGCTTCCTAAAAAATTTCCAATTCATTGCGAATAAAAAGTCACCGGTGGGCAAAGGAAGCTTCTTCAGTGGCTCTGTAGTTAAACACATGTTCTTAACGATCAGCTCTCCCTTAAGAACATTAACATGAATTAAAAAATTAATATTATAATATTATCGAATTTAAATAACACTTATAGACAGCACTGAAAACTTGTTTAAGGTTTTGTACTATCAAAATAAAAACACTTAAAATTCTTTTTAATAACATTGTATTATTTTTAAAATTTTATTTAAATCATTTTAATACAGGTAACAGGTAATATCAAACAAAACGGAATAACATTGCTGTTTTGAAAGACATTTGTAGATTTTTTGTTTAGAAATAGTACACAGTTACAATAAATCTTCAACAACAATCTTCAACAAATTGGTAACTAACATTTGTGACAAACTGAAGCTTTCGATAGAAGAGCCAGTTTATCTGGAGCATATAATCGCCGGTGGGATACGGTACGGTTTTTATCTCAGTTGTAAGATACATTCCCTTGATTACAATATCCCCCTTTAAGCGAAAAATGAAAAGAATGTCATTCTTGTTGCCTTTAGAATATTTAAGTACTTACATAAAGCGGACAAGTGTGATTGACATTTGACCAGGGTCCATAAATATTATAAATTAATATAGTCAAGAGATCGTAGGGCTTTCTTAAAAACCTGCAACCGTCGATCTTTTTTTTGAACAACCATGGCTTGTATCCGCTTGCCCTTTTAAGCATTTGATAATCCATAAAAATGTCGTTTGTCGGATGAAGGAAAGTTGCATTGAAATTGAATACGGTTTTATTTCGACTGACGGCCTTCAGGCGACACTCATTAATTGTCACCCATGACTTGTTGTGACTGGCGCATCTCACATTTGTGAGTTTATAAGTCACCGAATCCTGTTTAGTTACTCGTGATTGATTTACCCATTAATTTGGTATCCTTATTCAACTTACACATAATCTCCAAGTCAAAAATAATGCTAGGATACCGAATGCTTTTAGTGTGTTCCCCATGACTTTTGAAGGTTGAATGAAATTCATACAGGTTTACCTTCTTTTATGTTCTCGTAAAAATGTGGTTTTTAATTATTAAATTGAACCGCTGTATAAATTATTTTTAACAATTCAGCAAAAAACTTTGGCGTGTGGGCATTTATTGAGACTATTCAATTGGAAAAACGTTTAACGATCGTTTTGTGGTTTAATTAGTTAAACAAAAACCGCACACAGGTTTTCACATATTTTGCATAGAATTAATATGTATTTGACAGATTTTTGTTTAATTGGTTGTAATTTTTAGTAACTGAAACATTAAGTCAGGAATACAACTTTAATAAAAAAAGTGGTGACAAATATTTTGAATAATTCGTTTAGAAGTGCAATATTTTTTTTATTAAAACAGTGAAAGTCCTCATAACAAAAGGCAGGTTCAAAGCCTGCGGCAAATGTGAGTTAATAAAAAACAGCTCCGAATGTATCAAATTAATAAACGAAAAGGAAAAGAGTCGCCTGAAAGCCAACAATAAAATCCAGATGGACACAAAAAGGTGCTGAAAGTCAAAGGAGTTGTGTGGCAAATGCTCATTATACAAATTGCACAAGGAGACGAAAGATCCTGTCACAAGAAAAGCGAATGGAGAGCGAGAAGGCTAAAAAGTCAGCCAAAGGTATCTGGACGACACCTTTGCCAGCCGCAGATACAGATACATTGACGCAATGATGAAATGACTGACAGACTGACAGAGTGGAAAGTCGCACTGGATTCAAATTCAAATGAACCCCGGTGTGGCTGAGGCAAAAGAATCTATTAAGATATTATCAGGAGGGGTGAATCAGTGTGGCACAGCCATGCAATTGTTGCAGACAATTTGGGTCGGGATGAAGTTGAATCTGCTGCTGCTACTGCTACTGCTGCTGCCACAATTGCGGCCATTAGTGCGGATCGAGGGGCACGAACAGCGGCAGCGGCAGTGGCAGTCTGGCTCTGCATCTGAATCTCAGTCTTGGTTCCACAAATATCTAGATTGGGTTTGGGATATGGGGATGCGGCTGAGTAGGGTAGTCGATGCCAGCCGAAGCAACCCTTTTTCTTGTCTCGACCGGCGTGTGTGTGTGTGTGTTTCTTTTTTTTTTTTCGTTCGTTTTGTAGACATTTTTCGTATGACAACGGCAAATATTTGCCGGATAATATGAATAACAAAGCAGAAAACGCAGCAAAGGCGAGAGAAGAGGCCACATCAGAGGGCGCAAAAGGGGGGCGGGCGTTCGGTGGGCGGTTCGGTGGGTGGTTGAGGGCCAAACACAGGGTGGTTAGCCAGCCAACCTACTTAAGCCGCAGTTAGAGTCCCAGACTCCCACAGTGTGAAAAAATTGGGTTTAAAAAGTAATTATATATTGATATCCGATTTAATTTTAAATAATTATAAATCCTGAAATATATCCTGAAAATAAATAAACATACTAGAAGCCAAAAACCTACATTTTAAAAGCAACAAGAGAATTTAAACATTATTATTGAATAATAAATTAAAGTAAAAGAAAAATGTTATAAAAGATTTGTACCAAGGCCAAAGGACCAAGGTTTAGTTAAGATATTTAATTTATTTACTATATACAAACAGAAATAATATTTTATATTGTCCAAAGAACAAAATGTTTACTTATAATAGATGGATTACCTCTCCATAATTTATGATTTAGATAGCAAAACTTGAATTATTTTTTGCTAAATTGAAAGTTTGTACTTTTTGGTAATAAGACTTTATTTTGAATATTAAATGATGATTTTTTGACAGTGCATTTCTGGACGGGGCCAGACGACTACAACTTAAACTAAAAGGCTGCACCGCGTTGTTGCTGTCGCCGATGTTGCCCTGCCGCTGTGTTGTCGTTGTTGTTGTTGTTGTTGTCGCCGGTGTCTGAGACGCAGACAACTTCAAAATGGAGCGGTTCTGGAGCCGGAGAATAGCTCCGGTGGCCCCAGTCGACGGCTGGCCGTTCTGACTGACACAAAAGTGCTTTTGTTGCAAAGTTTAATGAAGAAGAACACGACGAGGACGACAAGGACGGCGAGGACGACGGGGGCGGTGGAACAGATTCGCCAGGACAAATGAGACATGCTAAGCTCGGGTGAAAGTAATACATAGAAAGGGAATAATTAATGCTGTTCAACGGAATAGAACATTTATTAAAAAGCCATATGACTTGCAGTCCTGGACTTGTTAAACAAAAAAAGAAAAGGTTGTTGGGGGCAAGAAGATCAGGGCGGGTATGTTGAATGATAATGAGAATGCGATTTATTTAAAAAACCCTATCGAAGGATATTTTGAAGAATTACGTAAATCAAGTTTGAATAGAAGGAATGAGGTACAAATAAGTTTAAGTAATTTAAGTTATATTAGTATCCAGATCAATTAGTTATCCTTTTATCGGTTGGTACAAGTATCTTTCATTAAAATTGTTGGTAAGTCCTACTTGAATTAATGCCAAAAACCTAAAACGCGGATTATCACGGATCTAAAATATAAAACATGAAAAAAAAATATTTTTAATTTAGAGTTAGTCGCCATTTGCTGGGACACTAAGCTGACTGATGCGACGCCACAATGCCACAAAAGGCATTGGCCTCTTGTCAATAAGCCCATAACCCCGATCTTTTCTGGACACAAAAATTGCCCACTGTCTGGGCAGCAAAAAAAAAAAAATATATATATATATATATGTATATATTGAAAGGGAGAAAAAAATAAAAGCGAAAAATCGAAAAAACGAAAAAACCCAAGTGCATTGCAGCGACAACGAAAAAATTGCATGCTGAGCCTTTGCTGTTGCTTCTGTGGTTGTTGTTGTTGTTCATGTTGTTGTTGTTGTTGTTGTAGTTGCTGTTGCTCCTGATGTTGCTGTTGTTGTTGCTGTTGTTGCTGCTGCTCTTACCTCTCCTGCGATGCACTTCAGACGACGACGACGCTTTGTTGCAGCCCAATACAATCGACACACAGACAGGGGCGTTGCGAAGGGGGGCGGCTGGCGAAAAAAAAATGGAAGGGGGTTGAAGGGGCGCCGACGACAACAGACGGGGTCGCGAAGGGTTTTCTTTTTTTTTTTTTTTGTCGTATGTGGGGTGTGGAAAAAGGGCGGACGAGAGGGGTTTCTGCGGGGGTAGAACTGCAGACCGTGGCAGACAAAACAATATGTTTGTTTGGATTATATCCTACATACAGGCATTGCAAATACACACATGCACATAAAGCACACTCTCTCACATACTCTCTCACACACGCACACTACACTCACACACATACTCACACACAATTGCAGCGATGCGACGAAGCTTCTTTGTATGCGCAAACAATTGGAGCAGGCGGAAGTTGCATGGCGGCGACGCTCGTCGGTTGTCCGGACAACCAGTGAGAGTGAGCGAGCTGGCTTGGCCAACAGACAGGGCCAGAAAGAGACGGAGGAGGAGACGAGGCGAAAGAGAGAGGGGACGAGTCACGACCGAACACCCTACGGTGCACCTTGAAAATTCCTTGATTTTTTTTTGTTTTTGTTTTCGTTCTGCGCCATGCAGCTTCACTTGGCCCTACGCCTTGATTAACTGTCAGTGACTGAAAAGTGATTTAATCAAGGCACTGTCCAATCAAACACACAGCAAAACAAAAATTGGGGCCAAAGAAAGCCAGCCGGTGGGGAAGATTTTTAAGACTTTCAGATACCCGACAAAGAATACTTAATTTAAATACAAATTTACTTGTTAAATTTTAAATTTAAAAACTAGTAAGTCTGTATAAAATGAGTTGCAAAGTTTTCTCTTTGACAAATCTAAAAAAGACCCTCAACAGTTTTTAATATAAATATGAATTAACTTTAAAATGTATATATCTTTAAATATAGAAAAACTAAAGATAATTTGATTATAATCAATTACACTGTAAATCAAAACATACAAAATTGTCTACAATTTGGCAGAACCTAAATTATTAAAAGAAATTTAAATAAGTTAAGATCAACGCACAAAAAAATCGTAACGTTAAAAGATAAAAAAAAAACCCAGATAAACAATTTAACCAACGAAATATGTATCAGTTTTTGGCATCTACAAAAAAAACTTTTTATTTATACAATATTATCAGGATTTTTACCTGTTGAACTTTTCTACAGAACATGTATTCCATGATATGCGTAACACCTTCCCTCATTTAAATTCCCTCCACAATTGTAATTTAAAATAATTTTTTTCAGGAGTATACCCCTACCTTTGTTGCATAAAGGGTAAAAGGAAACAACTGCAGGCAGCAGCAACATGTGCTCCATATGGGACAGCGGCTCAGATTGGAACTCAGCTGCTGACTCTGATTCTGACTCGGACTCGGACTCGGACTCTTACCCACAGCGGATCAGACATGGACACGAACTCGGGGCAGATCGGTGCTTAAACTAAGCCAAGCCCAACCCAGAGACTATGTGGCCTGCTCCCCGGCAGCCAGACCACATCAATCAACTGCTGCCCGCCGTTCGCTCCCCCAATGCTCCCTCCTCCAGTGAGCATCCTTCAAGACGCAGCTTTTAGTCGAAATCCACTTGCATCTCCGTTGATGCAACGTTCGTTGCTGTTGCTGCTGTTGCTGTTGCTGTTGCTGCTGCGTCAACGTCGCCCATATTTGACATGGCCATAATTACAGTCAGTCGTCTGCCGGACTTGCAAAGTCGGCGTCTTGGTCTTGCAGCTGGACTTGGACACAAGATTGCGATTCGCACCGGGGACTGTTGCTGGGGGACTGGAATTGGGGACTTGCAGCTTGTTTTGAGCGCGCTTTTTCAACGTATTTGTTGTCTTTCCATCCTCTCAACGAATGTAAAAAAATTGTGCACAGTGGGTAGGGAATGCTATAAAATATTTTTATTTACAAATGCGTAATAATATTTGTACCGAAGATTTTGTGATACAATGTTTTTTTTTTCACTAAATTACAAATATCGAATAAAATTAGTTTTAAAATATCTGCATTTCATGACTACCCCTAAAAATTATTTTAAATAGTATCATTCAAGTAAGCAATTTTGAAATAATTAAACATTTTTCATCAATTTTTTTTTTTTGGAATACAGTTTTTGTATATTATTACACAATGAACAAAAAAAATTCTTTTAAGTTTACAACGTAATTGAATATATTTCTTTTTAAGAGTTCAAAAAAAAGTTTATTAATCAATTGATTTTCCAATATTAATTACTGGAGTGTGAACTTTATTTGCTTGTCTTGTTTTTATACACCCCATTCCACTGTGCAAGCAAACATCGGGGCACATCTGCAAGCAGCCTATCAATTTTTGACGAGACAATCTCAGAGTCCAAAGGGGGCAGTGCAAAAAAATGCAGTCGGAGCAATTGGCTGGCGGACCAGGGGTCGCTCGAGAGGTGAGCTCACTGCGGCCATGGGCGGGGTAACGGTGGTAAGGCGGGGGGGATTGGGAAGGGGGAAAGGGGCAGAGAGCAGACGTCTGCGGTCTGTGCATAAAATTACGATAAGTGCAGGCGAGGCCACAGTCCAGAGGGCAGGGACTCACTCACCCCACTCACCTATCCACTTCGCTTCGTCCGCTCCGTCCTCCCCCAACTCCCAGATGAACTGTTGACTGTTGGGCTTCTTCTTTTATGCCCTCAATCCTCCCGAGCAACGTCATTGTCAACGGCTCCTCGCCGGGTGTGTGTGTCCTTTTTTTCCTTGCCTTACATAAGCCTATTTGCTTATTATCCTATTAAATGCCGGGCCGAAAAAAACTCACGAAAAATGTACACAGAGAGAAAGACAGAGACACACTTTGTTTACAATGTTATTATGGATACAAAGATAACAGTAAACTTTTGCAAAAATAATATTTAAACAAATGTTTGAGCACGTGATGCTATAATTTTTAGTAGCGGGTTTTTATTGCCAACTGATTTTAACAGCTGAGACATGAAGATGAAATGAATACATATTTGTTTAGAGAGAAACAGTTTTGTCACGAATTTGCTTTTTATTCATTTACAGTGTAATGAGGAAGAGAGTCCAAAGAAGACGACGAAAAAACCTGAGAAAAAGTCGAACAAAGCTTAAGAAAAGGACACTTGTATGTACCTTCTGTGCAAAGGATACACAAGTGTCTCATTAAAAGAAATAAAGGACAAGCCAAGCGCCGACGAAGTCCTTAAAGTCAACTCGAATCCCTACCAAGCGACAAGGACAGTGAGATTTCGAGAGCCACCGAGAGAGAGAGGGAGAGCAGACTGCAAGGGAAGGGCGATTGAAAGACAGTCGCAACGTGAGCGACTTCAAGGACAACTACAGGCTACAGCCAGCAACAAGAACAAGTGCCAAAAAAATCAACGAAAATGCGCTATTAAGGCAATTTTTTCGGTTGGAATCCAACGAACCCCCGAACTTCTTCAACCCACGGAATTCTTAGCTTGCACAAGGAATATTTTGTATGCTTTTAAGATCATATTTATTTAGAATTTGTTAAAGTTAACATAAGTTAATTTTTATTTAATTTAACATTCTTCTATACATATGTATTTTTTTAAGTTCTCTGTTTTGCAAATTTGAATGTAGAATCCATTTTATAAAGATGAAAATATAGTTTCATCGCAACACTTAATAACAATTTAAAATTATACAATAAAAATCAATTCTGATGCAGTAGCTTTAGATTAATAGCAGAAAAATCAATAAAACTTAATAAGGAGTTTAAAATTCATACAATGTTTATATAAATTATGGATCCTATAATGCCAGATCCAAAGGGAATGTGTATATATTTTCTTCGTGTGCCCACGATTACAGCTTCTCCGCCAGACGGAGGAGACTGGCGGTGAGGGCTGGAGGATCCCATGGGGATGGGGAGAATCGGGCGACTGCAGACAGGAGACAGGCGACGGGTCGCAAAGTGGCTCAATGTCAGACACAGACACGGGTACAGACAGCGAGACACAGACACCAGACGCCTCAAAGTGATTCAAATGCTGTGCCCAAACACACGTACACCACGAGCAAAAGTCCGGCTCTCTTTACGCTCCCATCGATGCAACATACATTGTGACAATAAAGTACCCGGAATTTCCCGTTTAAATTGCCCGAGTAAGAGATATTTGAAAAATTTTTTTTTTGCCAAGTTAGTAGGTCCATTCTCCATTAAGAAGCGAGATTTGAGTGGGATATGTCAACTAGTTTGTTTACAACAGCTAGTTTTGTAAGTTCACCTCAGCTGTGCTCGACGATTTTTGTTTTTTTCGGTTTCGGTTCGTTTTTCTTCCTCTATTCTGATGATTGTTAACTTGTTTGCATGTCGTACTCGTAGACCCAAGTCTCATCACCAGTTATTGTTCGATTCATGAATGTGAGATCGGAATTCGCACGATCAAGCATGTCCAAAGCGACTTTCTCACGGTACTTTTTTGAAAGAAATTCAGGTGTTTTGGAACAAGCCGTGCAGCGACGCGTCTTATGCCTAAATTTTCCACCAAAATTAAACGAACGAATTCGCAAGAGATGTTCAGGTGTTGTGCTACCTCTCTAATACTCACATGACGATTTTTAAGAACGATTGCTTTCAATTTGCTGATGTTTTCATCGGTGTTAAAGGTGGATGGTCGTCCAGACCTAGGCAAGTCGTCCACGACTTCTCGTCCTTCACTGAGTGCTTTATACCATTCATATGCTTGAGTTTTCGATAAAACCATAAGTCTTTTGTAACATTCAAAACGATTCAGCGCACAAAATTCCGTTGGATACACAAAATTTGAGACAAACTCGTTGTTCAATTTTTATATCCATTACAAAAATCGTCGAGCACAGCTGAGGTGAACTTACAAAACTAGCTGTTGTAAACAAACTAGTTGACATATCCCGCTCAAATCTCGCCTTTTAATTGAGAATGGACCTACTAACTTGGCAAAAAAAATTTTTTTCAAATATCTCTTATGCGGGCAATTTAAATGGGAAATTCCGGGTACTTTATTGTCACAATGTATAACACACAAAATGCATGGAAATTTTATGAAGGATACGATAAGAAGTCGACGTGTTTGATACCTTACTTTCAGGTAAGCATTCAGTTCAATAATTCAAATTCAACAAAACATCTTAAATCATTTTTAGTATATCCGAGAGATACGAATCTGTACAATTATATCTCCAAGAAACATTTCCTTGCGATGCATTTATATCCGCAAGATGTTTTATCTTTATTGTGCTAGACAACAGTCACATTTTTGGATCTTCTGACTAACCATAAACTTTTTTTTTAGCAAACTTAAATAAACATTATTTAAAAGTATGGACGAAGAAAAATGTACTTTCACCCACAGTTTTTATGGCTTCAAACATGGTTATCTTGCTTATCACCCCAAACATATTTAAGTATGGTTTATTAAAAGAATTTATTATAAAATGTTTTTTCAGCTTTGTTAAGTAGAGTAATCTTTTAAGAATCATTTACAGGTTAGCTTAAATCTTCACAAACATCTAGTCCAACTTTAAGAAATTAAAATTACTATATGCCCACAAGAAATTTGTAAAAATTTATTGTTAAATTAAAATAAAATAAAGATAATATTAGCTTATTTCATGTTAATTTTCATGCATTAAATTATAGTGACAGATCCTTAATCCTTCAATCCTTAGCTCTTAATTTGCTAAAGCAAAGGACTCCACTGCAACTTCCTAATTACAGGGTATGCTAAAAGCTCTCAGCTGAACCCCAAAAAGGGATAGGGATAGTCGCAGTCTGGGCTCATTCTGTCCCGCTTACTCTGTCCTTGTGTTGCCTGTGTGTGTGTGTGTGTGTGTGTGCAGCAGACGCATGAAACAAAATACCGAAATTCTATGCGTGACCTTGAAAAGTATTCCTCATCTGCAGACCGAAAGCAACAACAACAGCGTCAGCAAACCATAAAGTCTGCTGCTTCTGTCGGTGGTTGTTTGTGTTTGTGTTTGTATTTGCCTGCGTTTGTGTTTGTACTTCGCTGTCGTCATCAGCGTCGCTTGCCGATATTTGCGTTTGCTTGTTGTTGCCGTCTGCATTTTCCTTGTTGTCTGCTAAGCACAATTTGTTGCTGTTGTTGCTTTTGCTGCTGCTCTTGAGGATTTTTTTGGATAGGCTTTTTTTTTGTACCGCTACACTTCCAAAGCCAAAGGGGGTTCAAATAAAAATTTTACACATTTAAACTGTTTAAAAAAAAATATAGAGTGTTCAAATGATTAATCTTTCCCTAATTAATTTTGATTCTGGGTATATTTGTATGTAATAAAATTGTTTTAAGCTAATATTATTTTAGTTTCCTCGTAGTTTTAGTGAGATTAAATTTGGGTTTAAATCCGAATCAGACTGCTGTCAGAAATATCTTTCCTTTTTTTTCAGTTGCTTTTTGTCGTTGTGCGTTTGAAGTTGGTTTTCGTACAAAAACATTTTTTTTTTGTTGAATGCGCCACAAAATTGCAAAGGCGACTCCAACTCGGTTTTTCGGTCTCTTTCTCAGTCCCCTACAATTTTTTCCGTCTGGCTTGCATTTTGACGTCAGACGCCTATTTTCGTTGCAGTGCAGACGAGGGAGGGTCGAAGAGTCTCGGCCAGACATGAAAAAGTGGATAAAAAAAGCGGTGGAATACATTGAATTGAAAGTCAAAGGGCTAAAGGCAGGCGGGGATTTCCAGTTCGGATCGTGTAATTGCATTCGCTGCAGCAGCAATCAATTGATAAACGTTCGAGAGACATTCCATTATGCTTAATAAATTTCCCATGGAAGGTAGTTGTTATTCTAATTGGCCGGCGATTAAGAGTTATGAATTAAATGCCACGAAAAAACCTGTTTTTTTACACTGTTCTTTACTCTGTCCTTGGAGAACGCCGCGCATGCCCAGTAGCCAATGATGAAGTTGATGATGATGCCGCGGCTTCTGTTGCCATTTTGGGGCAGCTTGTTTATAATTAGCATCTTGCAGTTGATAAGATTTGGCATCTGCGTATGTGTGTGTGTTTGTCTGCTCAAGATTTATATTGCCCGGCAACAGGATATTGAAAGACGCTCCCCCAAAAAGAATCGCAGACAAACATCCTGCAATCTAAATGGAAAAAAGAGTTTTCAAGCGCTCCACATGTTGCACGTTGGTCGGTTACAAATGCACATAAATTTCAATGTAATCACATTCACATGTCCAAGACTCCTGGGCTTCCGTTTGCCAACTTTGCTCTTCTGTCTCTCCTTTTTTGCCGCTTCCTCTTTGGGTTTTTTACGTTAAAGGGTTCGGGCCACATTTCATTCAAGTTAAGACACAGCAACTGCAGCAACCCAAATGTTTCAGGAGAGACAGTTAAAAAGTCATTCTCCACCATTTTTAGCTTCAGTAGAAATTTTTTATTATTTTAAGATTCTTTTCAATAACGACTATATTATATGGTTTTCTAATAACGTTGGTAGATTACTGTATACATCGAGAATATTACAAAATTCTCTGATATTAACATAAACATTATTATGAATTTTAAATGATTAATATTTGCAAGACACTTTCCCCAGAGAACCCTCCGTTTCGGGTTACGCAATTGCATTTGTAAATACCCCAACCAACTGACCACAAGCCAAAACAAAAAAGGCAGCCAAAAAAAAAAAAAAAATTAGGGAAACTTTTCAATGCCAAAACCCAGACAGACAGGCAGACGGAAGTGGGTGGGGTTTTCTGGGTGGGTTGTGTGTGCTTGGTCCAGAAATTGAGGGGGTTGCTAACTGTCTGGCCCTAAGGTGGAATTCACTTTGGTATTTTTTCTCGCCTGTTCTACCTTTTTTTTTCTACTATGATTTTTTTTTTTTTTTTGAAAATTTGATTTGGAAAATGTGTCTGGCTGACAGGCATTTTGTTGTTTGCGGGCAGGTTGAAGGTCGTCGGGCGTCAGCGAATTAATCACGATATTAACTACCTTTTTTGGCGAACGGGGGTTGGAATCACCTCTCATGTGAATGAGTTATGACTCACTGCGACGCACTTGAATTGAATTTCAATTGGGGAACCTGTTGCCCGCTAGATAAATACGGTGGCCATATGTTTAATGGCCAGCTAATTAGGCGAGAGATATCGCTGGCTGACGTGGAAGGGGGAGGGAAAACTTTCCGTCTGTCTCCGATTCTGGAGCACAATCAGAGCTGCTGATTATACACAATAATGCCGAGCAGCAACAAGCACAAAAGGAAAGTAAAACAGACCAGACCAGAGCAGAGCAGACAGGGCCTCGAAAGCCAGACAGAGTTCCCCATCCTCGGGCATTGTCGTCGTCGCTCTTACCCAATCCCAAAATGTCTGGCGGCTGCTGTCGAACTGCAAGCGAATTGAGACTACAAAACGCATGAAATGTTTCACCGCCCACACACCGGCACTGAAAACGAGGGGGTCTCGAGGTACAGAAGGGGTATGACAAGGGGTACACTGCAAAATATTTGTTACCCTGCTTACAAGATGTTAGAAGGAAATTATTTATTTGGGAATCTTATAATTTTTTAAGTATCTCATACCGAATAGATTATATTGATGTTTAAAAAAAATAAACAATTTTTTTTTATCATTTTATTGGTGCTTGACTTTTTTAACCGAAAATAATTTTACCTAGCTTATGATAAGAAATACAATAATGTTAACTGTTGAGATTTAGTTAGTATATAGTTATTATTGTATATTGTTGCATTTTGTATGTTAAAAAATAGTCTCTTAAAGGAGTGTTTCATATTGTTACGGTAATATATTGATAATAAAAATTAGTCAGTTTGGAGTTAAGATGGAATAAATATTTAATAATATGAATAATCTTAAGGGTCCATTTAAAGCATTGCAAAGTACCTATTCAAAACTCAACAAGAATTATTACGAACTTTAAATAGTTTCTCTTGGTGTATACAGCATGAGAGACACTCGTAGCATGTGCAACTAGCTCCATCTCGCTCTTACGCATTGCTAAGTGCGCTGCGCCTTTGTGCAGGCAACAGAAAATAAAGTTTATGACTTTGACTGCCGACGGCAGCGACGAACGGCGAACGAGGACGTCTGACGATGTCTGCACCGGCGTCTATTATTGCCGATTTTGCATTGTTGTTATTGTTTTGGCCGTTGCTGTTGCTATTGCTGCTTGCCGTGCGGCACTTGAGGCCTCAACTACAGTGGGATGCACCCAGAAATGGCAAATTTAAGAGCCATAATTTTAAGATGCTTTTTGGCTTTAAAACAGCTTTAAATATTGTCACGAGAGGCCATAAATTTTCTTTACGAGTCTGGGTCTCGGCAATTCACTATTCTTGGTTACTTAACGAATTTTACACAACTGAAATAATTATTTATAAGTGATGTCCCTTTATACGGAGGGTCGGCAATGTTCGAAGATAGCTCTTGATTAAATAATTTGTGGATATTTTGAAATTGAAATTTAATATTTAAAATTTAAAATAACTGAATATTTCTGCTTCAAATTTGTAGAATACTTTTTACAATATAAATCTAAAAAGAAAGAATTGCTAGACTAATGCTTTTCAACCAAAAACTTTCCAAAGTGTCGCTTATCTATATCGACTGCGTTAACTTTTCCAACTACTTTCATCAATCAATTTCCCACAATTTAGAACTTTGCTAGTAAAGAACAACTTGCCTTTAACTATTTTGGCGCCCCTTACCCCAGTTTTTCGACATACACCTCTTGGGAATCCACCTAGTAAATCACATTAGCACATGTAAGTCGCACTCTAACGGGCAAACACAAGCACACACTTAAAAATACAAAAATTTGAGACGACGACGGCGGCGACAATCTAAAATGCCGCAGGCCACTCCAAAAAAGCTAAAAACAAAATCAAAAAAAAAAAAAGAAATCAAAGGAGGGAAAAAAGGAGAAAAGAGGAGAAAAAGCCGAGGAGGACACGAGCGAGTGCAAACAAAGCCAGAAGGCGTTGCGAAACTTTGGCGCGTCATTCATCCTCATCCAGAGTCGAAAATATTGCACCCTCGAGCCTGCAAACGCACACAGATACACACACAGAGACACACAGATACGCAAAAGCATAGACGCAGACACACAGACACACATTAAGTCGCACATTTATAGCCCGAAAATTAAGTGAAGCGTAAGCTGAAATGCACTCCCACTCGGCGAGGCACCACCCCCGTCATCCATCTACACCACCACACCCACCACCCTCCTTGCCCCACCACCCCAACTCCTCCTTTTTCAAATTTCGTCTGGCTCGCCGTCTGCCACTTGGCGCTACTGCATTAGTATTGGTTCGTCTGCAACCGTGCGTGTGTATAAGTGCGGTTATTTGGGAGTGGGTGTTTGTGTGAGTGTGTCTGCTTAACCTTGAAAAACGAACGAGTCCAGTCGGACCCCAACTCCACCCGGGGCCACCCCCTTTTCACCCCAACTCCTGGAAAGTTGACAGGCCGGCGACGATTTTCATCCTCTCTCAGCCGGTCGAGTTGGTAAAATGAAATTTACGAAATACGCTACAGTGATTTCCCACTAGAAGGAGCATTAACACAAAAACTATTAATAATATATATTATAGTTAGACTTAATAGAATATAATTCCTTATAAATAATATGTTCAAAATTAAAATTGTTATTACGTTTGTATACGTTTCAAATAGTTCAAATGATTTTTTTTTTAGATCCGTGGTTATAAATAGAATTAATTATAACTTTAAAGTATTTTATATATGTTTCAAAATAATCACCCTTATTATTATTAATCTGAAAAATAATATAAAAAAACTATTGTTCTTAAAAAACACAATAGACTTCTTAAAAATGTTCCTAATTGCAGATATTTTTATTTGTAAAAATCAAAGCTTGTCGAAAAATGTAAATTGTTCAAGTTTATTGATTTTATTGTTTAAAAATGTTTTTATCTGAAAATGTTTTAATATATTTTTAGTCTAGATAACACTGTAAAAATTTTCCTTTCTCCCTTTCTTGCTGTTATATTATTATTTTATTTTTTCCCTCTTCATCGTCGTCATCTTTTTGGACATTTAAAGCAGCAGAAGCTGTGGCTGAGTTTTCGGAATTGAATTCAATATTTTTGCGGTGGGCGGGAGATCGAGATTGGGGATTGGGGATCGGGGATTGGGGACTGAGAAGAGGAGTGCCGAAGAAGAAGTGACTTTTGCACCCCTTTTAAGCGTTGCCTTGAAAGTCTGGCCAGACAGCCAGACAGACAGGGGTGGCGGGGAAAAGGGTTCGACCCCCCTCTTCCATATTGCGATTGAGAAATACTTTGCGGACCCCTTGGGCCAAGTTAAAATGAATTACAAACACTTTTTGTTTGTCGTTGCCGCTGCTGCTTCTCCACTGACTTTGCTTACGGATTGATGTTCCGGGAAAATGAAAATGTCAAAGTTGAGCTTAGGCCGGGGCAAAAAGGGAACTTATTATGATTGCGAAATTTTTCCTTAATTATGATGAGTTCTTTTTTTTGGGAATTGTCTCAGCATGGATTTTTTTCCGTTGAAGCTTAAATTTAGCCAGGGGTTTTTAATTAAGATTGATGGTTTTTGGGGAAGGTGAAACTTTTTTTTCTTCGTTATATTAAATAAATGTAAGACGACTAAATGTAAACAAAAAACACTTTTTTAATATTTCAGATTCAAGTAGAATAGACATACATAACAAAATTATCATAAGTAATATTATTGATTTTACAAAAATTATATTTATAATTTGTTTTTTTAGTTCTAGTTCTTTTAAAAGATTTTCGTCTAAGAATTCCAGCAAGGAGATTAATTTAAGTTAATTTACTTCAACGTTTATTTGGCAATCATTCAAGAGCAACTTCTTCTTTTAATCTGCCATGTTTATTTCTTTATTTTTTCTTCGACTTTTTTTTTTTATTTATTTTTTCCACTCTCCTGGCTGCGTTACGTGGCTTTATTTATGAGTTTGTCTGCTCCCTGACAGCCGTGCAGCTGCAGTGGATTGGCCCCCTCCCTGCTACCACCCTTTCTGTTTTTTTTTTTTTGCTTTTTTTGTTGCTTCTGTCCAGGATCATCGAGTCCGCCACACGTCAACTTCATTCGCCCGTCGCTGCTGCCATCGCTCTCATCGCTGTCAACGTCATCGTCAGTCGTCGCACTGTCGCGGCCGCTCGCCAAATGCATCAATAATGCTTGCAGCGGATCCGATTGTTGTTGCTCCGCTGCAGTGAGTTGCAATTGTTGTCTGGCCCGCCAAAGGGGGTGGTGCTCGGCCAGAAGGGGAGTGGCAGGGGAAGGGGAAGGGGTAGGCAGAGGATTGGTACTGCGACTGGTCCATCTGCTTGCCTCGCCGACGCCGCTCAAATTAATGAAAACTAATGCGACACTGAGAAATTGATGATTGCCGGCGTCGTCTGCAGAAAAGCGACCACCATTACACTCAAAAAATTGTATATCTCAAATATTACCAAAATTGTGTCTTTAAAATTGTATTTAATCTTTGAAATAATCATTCAAAATAATTCTTTCAATATATTCTCTATATGAACTCCTAAAATTGAGAAGGAAATTATTTTCTAAAAGGAAAAATTAAAAAAAATTCGAAACCTATAATCTGTCAATACTTAAAAAATATTTTTTCCTTCGAGTACCAAAATTAACTAATATCAGCTTTAAATTGCGTATGTATAAAATATTTGTTTTTAAAAAGTTTGTTGTCTAAGGAACATATTAAATGTAATATAATATTCATTTGTTCTGTCCAAAAGACGAAATTGCTATAATTTAACACATTCAATTAATTCTGATTCCTTTTCTTACCAACACCGGAATCAGGTAAATAAAATTTTTGCAGTGTAGCACGTCTGCAATTCACTCGTTTGCCTTCAGCACTCCACCTTCTCATTTCTCCCCTTTGCTTTCGGGGTCGAGACATTAAAAATGACTGCGACTGCGGCTGCTTTTCTGTCTGTGTCTGTTTGTGAGTCTGAGTCCGCGTTTCTCCGTCTGCCGCTGCACTTTGGATCGCTTTTGGGGCAACAAAAGGGACCAAAAGCCGACCAGACGTCAGTCGGTATGGGAATGGACTTGGGTTTGGGTTCGGATTCGGATTGGGGTTCGGGATGGGGTTTGGGGAGGGCAGACGGCCAAGGAGACTGATTGATGCCGTCAAATAAAAATTTGTTGCGAGTGGCAAGCGGATCGGCCGGACTCGCTGACCCGACTGCGATTGCGAGTCCCTCTGTGGGACTGTACTTGGATAAATAAAAAGAAGATGTACTTAAGCATCAAGGAATATGATAAAGAAAAATGCCTTTTTTTTTATTTTTTTTAATAAAAAATATATTAGAACTGTATTCCTTATTACAAATATTTAACAATCTATAACAAACAATTTTTGATTTTATTCAAAACAGAACAACAAATCTTAAAGTTGAAGAAAATAATACAAAGTAATTGTGGATAAATTTTTTTTAGGTATACAGCTTTTTTGGGTTGTTGGTAAGTAGTATAAGAATAATAATATTATTATTTATTTATTTATTTAATTTTAAAGATGAAATATTATGTTGATTTGAAATAAAATCCCACAAATTTAAATAAATATTTAATGCAATTATAATTGCCTTACTATTTATCATGTAATTGGACATTCAAAGCAGGTATCTTGAAATCAATTTTCCCCAGTAGCGAGCAACTTAGAGTTGTTTAATTTCCCCAACCCCTTGGAGCAACATCCCTTGACTATTAAGTTGTCAAACAGAAGCGATGATAACTTTACATTGTGTGGGCGAAGTAACTGTGGCTCAGCTTCCGTCGCTTTCGCCAGTGGCTCAACGGCGCACTCCACCTGCCCACCTGACCCACCTAAAACCACCTAAAACCACCTAAACCACCTGACCCACCTGCTTGCCACTGCCCCCCTTCGGCGGTTCCTTCTCACCTGTCTGCTTATCTGGCCCACAATAATTTCGCGAGCAGCGAGCAGCGGAAAATTGTGTGCGCGCCTATTCATTGGATGACTCCACCACTTCCGACACAGTTGTTGCCGCTGCGCTTTTTATTTGACTTATGACGGGACTTTGTTCCCTATCTGTATTATATTATTTTCTACACTTTTTTCTCTACTATTTTTCAGCCTTTTCAGCAGCGACTAGCGACTGACTCTTGCTGGTACCGAAAAAAGGGGTGAGAAAGGAGGGTGGCAAAGGGGGTGGCGAAGGGAAGCAGTGTATTTGCCCTGGTCCGTTGTCTCGCTTAACTTTTTTATTGCCAGACGAAGCGCAAACATTTGCGAGTATTAATTAACGCTTTGTTGAAGTTTGCGCTTCGATGTCGCCGGCCCAGACATCGAAGTAGACCTAGACGCTTGACGTAGACTTTGTCAAATGTAATGCTGGGCAAATATTACGTAGCCAACCCGTTTGCCCGCTTTTCGGTACAGTAGTGATTGCTCTTATTTGTTGTGAGATTTTCAAATCTGGATCACACTTAGATAGATGCTGTACATGCGAAAAGGTTTGCTTTTAAGGTAATCGTTTAGTATTTATCTATTAAGTGAGATGCGCAATGAAATTGAAAAATTAATTAACATCCAACATTAACATATTTTTGTTGTGAATTTTTGTAATCTTACACAAACCACTTTTAAGTAGGAAAAACACCAAAACATCTTAAGCGACTTGTACTGTATATTCATGCCCCGTTTTAAGTCTCTGATTCAGATTTAGATTGAGATACAGATTGCTGTAGTCGTCGGCTCTGGTGCTCACTCAATTATTCAGGCATAATAAGCAAATTGTTTTAATATGCATAAATATCTTGTACGCCATTTGGCAAACAAGTCAAAACTGCCAGACAAACTGGCAGGCAGTGGCGCAGACAGACAGTCGCAGAGGGGGGAATACAGGGGGGATGGGGATAAGAGGGGGAGGGGGTGGGGGTGCTGGCTTTCAGGGAGCGGGACAACAACAAACGGCCGACTGCATAATGCCCATGGGATATACAAAAGGTGTGTTTACATATATTTAACCTTCAAGATCCGCAGACTAAATATGCCAGCAAACATTTATGCCATAAAAGCCACCGACAACGTGGACTTTTCCAATGCCCTAAAAATGGACTGACAATTTGTCTTTCTGTCACATTTTAGAAATCTATTTGGCCAAAAATATGCTAATATAATAAGTGCATAAGCACCATATATTGTATATTGGGAATCGCTTGCCAAAGAAAATATAGTATCGTAACACAGCAATTGGTATGATTCGAATATTTAGTTTTTTGCTACTGCATGCAATACTTAAAGATAATTATAATAAATATTAATTTAAACGAAATAATAAAAGTAATACTTTCGAAATAGTTTAAATACTTTTATATTGTTACCCTTAAAAATGTTGTTCTTTTACTTCAATGATGAATTTATGTGTTGCTTCTTGTTAATTTATGTAAAATCATTTGTCAAAAATATTTGTTTGTCTTTCTGTTTTATTTTTAAAAAATTAAAATATTTATTTTCATTTCTTAATTGGAAAATAATCCTTCACTGGTTTTAAAAAATAGTAATTTCCACAATGTTATAATGCTCTTTATACCTTAAATACCTAAGTGTATTTCATAATCATAAGCCTAGGTAGCGTGACTGAAATCTACCTTGTATTCCATGGAATTCCACAAAATTACATTACACCGGAGGCCTCGGCTTGCCCCTCTAGAACCCCCCTTCCCGCCTCCCCCTCCACCCATCACCCTCCACTTGCCCAATTGTTTGTCTGTCTGTGTGTGCGTTGTGGCATCGGCATTTTCGGAAGGACCAGACACAACGAGTATGGGATTAACGAGGAGCCAGGATCAGGATGGGAAGAAGAAGAACAAGCAGCAGAGGAAGAAGGGAGAATGAGAAGGAGTTGCACTGGCACACAATAAAATAAAAGCTTAGGCCGCAAAAGCGGCAGACAACTAACTACGCATATGTAAGCGAGGATGACGACGCAGGATATGCGCTTCAAACGCGTTGAGCTGAGCCTTAAAATACGGGAGTAAATAGGGAGAAAAGGGGGTGAAGAGAGGGGAGAAGAGAAGGGAGAAGAGAAAGCCGGCGGCTCACAATTGAGAGCTGAACGCAGCTGATAAACTTGGAGTGCTCACAATGCGGAAAATGTGGGAAAAGGTGCTGCGAATGATTCTCAAGGACACAGTCGAGTTCGTTTGTGTGTGTGTGTGTGTGTGTGTGTGTGTGTGTGTGCGGCCTACGCATATTTGAGTTCGGTCTGCTCTCCCTCCCCCCCTCTATCTATCCCACCCTCTCTTCCGGTCTGGCGCAGACGGTGGCGTATACGTAACGTGTTTTTTTGTACGACCAACAAAATAAAGCATACGCAACGTGTTTCCCTTAGCCGCCCATCGTTGTTGATGACGTTAAATTTTCGGGACTCTGGCGGAATTCATCGAGAGTTATGCCACAAAAAATGCGTTCTTGCCTCCTAAACAAACACCACGTGGCCTCACTCGAAATATATAAAGGATCCTAGATATTTTTTTGGCCCTCGTGTGTGTATTTTGAGCCCTGCTATTTATTTTAATATGCCCCAAAAATAAGTGACAACATAAGAAATGTGTTTGATGACAGCTTTAGACATTTATGCGCATTTATGCTAAACTGTTTGATTTCAATTTCTCTGGAAAAACTTTTATTTAGGGTGGGGAATTTTCGTTTGGTTAAAATGGGTCTTTACAGTGTTTTTTTTTTTGGTTTGAACGGATAAAGTTTCTTACTTGAAAGAGATTTAAAGACAAGCGCTTAAGTCTTTCGTTGCATATATTTCTTGAAGTAGCAAAAATGTTTAAATTATGTTAAAAGAAACATTTTAAAAGAAACTAAAATTAATTGCCCAAAAGAAGAAAATTAAATGTATTTATTTTTTAAATTTATCTTTGAACTTATTTACAAATAAATTCAAGATATATCAACCTCTTTGGCAGTAACTATTGCACTCCCTAAAGCTTCGAAGTTCCTGTACATGGTTGTGTATTATTCATTCTGACATTCGATTTCTGCAGCCGGCAGCAGCAGCAGCGGCAAAACAAGGGCAAACAATAAAATAAACAAACAAACAAACACGCAACGAGGCAGACGCACACATGACAGACAGGACGGTCGATTTATGGGGATCAGCAGAGCGGGGAGTGGAGAATGTGGAGAGTGGAGAAAGGGAAGTGGAGAGTAAGGAGTGGGAAGGCCTCTAGACAGGCAGACCTGCATTAAATAAATATGTGCGTAATAAAAGGCAAATAAAAAAGAGGAGGAACGAACGCGAAGCAGAAGAGCTGAAAAGAGCAAACCAATTGAAGTGTGTCGCGCCAATCGAGCCACAACACACACAACAATTGCAATTTGTATTAATTTTATTGGTTTATTATTATCATCGGCGACGTAGACACACACGATTGATGCCATCAGACAGTGTTTAAACGTTGCTTGATTGAAAGCGAGTTAATTTCATTTACTGATTTGTGGCTAGCCTTCGTCATTCGTTGAGGAACAAATGGTGGGGAAATTTCATTCTGGATCCCTGTAATCCACATTACTGGAGCCCATTCATCGACTCTATATTCGGGGTCGTAATCAGCGGATTTCGTTCGATGAACTGCACTTGCCCTGCGATTGCGATAACGCACTGTCGCATCCAAATTTCAAATGGCAACGCGCACGTGTCGCCGTTTTTTCTACCCAAAACATTCGCCACCGTCATTCGCTGATAGCTGCGGTTTATCTTTACCGCTAACTCGTGCAATTTGAGGCAGAATAAAGTGGAACATTTTACACTTTGCCCTAAGTTGCGGTTTTAAGTGGTTTCTCAGTACTTCTTATGACTGCCATTATAAAAACGAACTTTTTAATTTCAGTAAGCTATTGTAAAAGCGATTTTATTTGGTACTTATCAGTATTTTGAGAAGTAAAGTTTCTAGAAATTACAAAAGAATGTCAAGAATAATTTTTCAATCTGGAATTTTCTAGTTTAAAATCGGTTCGTGGAACTTTAATTTTTTTTTAAATTTTTTAAACACCAAAACATTACAAGTTAATATCCCCAATTTCTCAAGTTATTAAACTTCTCAATGGAAGAAAAGAAGAAAGTTATCTTCTCCAAATAAAAATTAATGTTTGAAAATGTCAAGCCATTTTTCTTGAATTTAATAAGTTATCTTTAGTTATATTTTATTTATATTTATTTAATTTTTTAGTCATTCATGTATATATACGAAATAAGCTTTAATCAGTAAAAACTTCAAGTTTTGTTAATCACATAAAAATAAACATTCTCATGTGCAACAATGTGTTTATCTTCGTTGACAATTTAGCGCAATGCCATTTGATTTAATACTTTCTGCTCCATATCAGAGCTCTTCCCACAAACGTGCCGCTGAGCCAGTTATATGTGATATGGCCAGACGATGCCAAGGGCGTGCGAATACGTTCCCGCTGAGTCAAGTTAGTCGCACCGGATCGGCCACCCCCATTATCCCCCCAATATCCCCCGAAAACGCCCGTCGATGTGCGGCGTTATCGTCGGCGCATTCGACCGATCGTTGCTCCGCGCTGCGTTCATTGAACGCACTTTCGGCTCTCGACGCACGCGTCGTTACAAAAAAAAAAAAAAAAAAAACCTCCAAAAAAAAAAAAAGAAAAAGAAAGAAATGTAAGGGAAATATAAGGGAAAAGAAGCTCTGTCTCCGGATACTTGGCTGTGTGTATACGCGTGCATAACACAATAATAATTTCGTTTTACAAAATGAACAAAAAGTTGGGCAACACAAAAAAAAAAAAGGAAAAGGAAAATGAAGTACACAAATAAGCGCAGCCAATGGCCGCGAAAAAGGCAAAAAAAAATAAAAAAAATGAAAAGGAGGTGGACAGGGAGGAGTTGGAGGCGCAGAAGAAACTTGCCCAGACAGCGATCCCAATCCCGATCAATGCACCTTTGCCAAAGGTGCAACGCCTCGCAAAAGTCGGGTCTTTATATTCCAGTATATGGCATATACTATAGCTATAGTACGTGTATATCTGTGTGTTTGTGTGTGTGAGTTGTCTGGGCATGCAGTGACGCACGAAACGCGATCACGTTCGCATTTATTAAAAGATGGTTGCTGTTGCACCGGCGACTGGTTCGAATGGAATGGGATCGGATCGGATCGGTTGGGATGGGATGGTATGGTTTGGTATAGGATTGTATACAGGATGGAACTGGATGGGGTCTCGAACTCGGACTGCGACCAAAACTGCAACTCTTGGCTGGAGACAGATGTGGGTAACATTTGCTAGCCAAGGCAGCAAAAAAATGGGCACTCAAAAGGAAAAGTTAAGTAAGGAAAACAAAAATTAAAAATACCCTTTTAACAGGTTATCCTAAAATTATGGGTATTATTTCACACAGTAATATTCTGTTATTTTAACTTAGAAATCAAAACCATTTTTATTTTAAAACTGTCTAGTATCATCGATCACAAATCTGGTTTAATGTGGTTTGTATAAAATGTAAATACGCAGCAGTTTCATAAATAACACATGATCACGTAATCATTGTATATGACACTTTTTCTCCACTTAATCGTTTAAATAATTACATTTTAATTTAAATTACATTTGAGCAGACAGATCGTTTATAAAACCATACAGAAATACACAGGAAAAAAAATATTTAGAGTAATAAATGAAATTAAAACATTTTAAGAAATTAAAACTAATTCCAGAAATATTTAAACATAATTGAGAAATACAAATAAATCTAAATAAATGGCACAACAGTTCAAATTGCATTAATAAAATTATAAGTAAATAAAATATTAAAGATTCTTAATAAGTAAATCATATGAAGTTACCAAATCTTCTCAGTAACCTTCGTACTCCACTTAGCAAGGGTATTTGAATCCGGGGAAAGGAGTCTAAAACTTGACCAACATGTGGTTCTGGTGGCTATTTTTAGACTCCTCGCTATCTGAACGACTGACTGGCTGGCTGACTGGCTGGTTGACTGGCCATCTTCCTGCTGCACTCCATCCATATGCAGACTCCCCGAACTGCACTCCAAAAGTCAGAGGAGGAACAGGGGCAATGGTCTTGGGGTCCTGGTTCATTAACTGCGACCGAGGTTTAATCAGATTTGTGCGTGAAGTTCGGCACTCACCCGCGGCCACTCGGTGGCAGCAACAAGAAATGGGTGGGATCCCCTCTACTCTGCAACAATATTTTTATGAGAAAGCCTTACAAAATGCAAGACAAAACAAAAAATAAACTGCCGAACCAGTTTCCAGACATCCGCGGAAGCGTGGCACTATAAACAATATTCTTTTCATTTCGGTTGCCTCGCTTTTGGTCTCGTCTCGCAGATTTCGCAGCAGACAAATTTATGAGCGTTAAGTGAAGGCCAATAAAATTCTTTTTGTCTGGAGTGTATTTTTGTGGTCTGTGGACTGCTGCCGCTGCTACTTCTTCTGGCCAGTTTTATTTCCATTTCCATTTCCATTTCGAACTTCTCAGCCAGGGCTCACTTAAGTCATCTCTTCCGCGGGCACATTAATTTTACGGGCTCCTCTTCGGGTTTTTGTATGGAATTTTTTGTTTATTCTGTATTCTTTCCCGTTCAGATCGAAAAATATGTAAATTCAAACACACGCGCTTTATTCAGAAGGAACTACAAACTGTTAGATTTTTAAAAAATTCCTATTTGGTGGACCTATTTGTTCCCAAAAGTTCTAGAAATAAATGTTCATTTAGGCTGGAAATAAATGAATCGTAACCATCTTATATTACTTAATTTAAACCGAAACACAAATATCGATTGTTATCAAGAGTTAATGGAAGCAATTTCATTTAAATGTTTAAGTGCCATATAATATAGATTAATAACTAGAGAATTTCAACAATATATGTGGAAAGTTTCAGTTTTAAAAAAAACGTACAATGAGAAAGTATTTTTTACAATACGCAGCTCAGATTAGAGGCGATGCGACGAACGAATGGTTATAAACCTTTTTTCATGGGAATGAATTTTGATTTTTGCAAGTATATGAGGAATCCAAAAATTCGATCGATGACATATTTAAGGGATATACATGAAACATTTATAAATGTTTCAAACTTGAACCATACCTGCCCTTACAATGTGAGTAATATATACTATATATATACCGAGTTTTTATCCTTCCTTTTATCCTTGCTGTGGCCTACTTAGCATGACATTATATTGGAAAAATTTTGGACTGGCAATTTGGAAACGGCCTTTCTTCGACTGCTTCCCGTTCCCAATGGAGATTATGCCTTGTATTCAACGTGGTACTCCTCAAATGTTACTCGCTTATCAGTAAAGATATTCTTTAAGATTAAAAACTGATATATTTCTAAACGATAAATAAAAATTCGTGAAATGATAAGAAATTAGCTAAATGTTGTAAAAAGATCGTCATTCTAAAATTATACCTCATTTTTCTACCTATTTTAATTTTATAATATTTATTGCGTTACTAAGTATCTGTAATAATGTCGTTACAAATATACTAATTTGCGACCCTTACTTATAAAATAAATTCCAACACTGTATAACCTTTTACTCTACGAGTAACTGGTATCAAAATATAAAATTTTTTTATATATCATTAATTTCCATAGACTATTTTTTTGTGGATGAGCTGATTGAATTTTAATAGTTACTTGCATAATTATCTGAACAATTGTTAATGAGCTTGGATATTTTTTTAAATTAAATTTGTTGTCACAACCCAACCAAAAATATGAACATTACAAGTTCGGAATTCAATATAGAAAGATCACCATGCGAATGTTTTTTTGTATATTTACGATACTGGGATCTTTAACGGTAAACCTCCATATCGATTTCATTTGAATTTAATTAACCTTAAACAATTAGACGGTTTTTCCCTATGTGACCTTCACCAACCTAAAATGCATCACAAAAGACGTAAAGTTTGCCAAGTTCGAAAAGTGCTATATAAAAGCAGTGAACCGTACCCACAAGTATCTAGATATTCACGCAAACATGTATAAGAAATCAATAAATAACGTCTCAGTAAGTTCGAAAGTGTAATATAATAAATATATATAATGCATTTAAATATAATATGTTTATATATAATATATTTTACAGGTTAATGTAAAATTAATGAGATACGACCACGGTTATAGACCGTTTTTCGTCGACTTGCACATTGACGTTTGCAAGTTTCTCAAAAATCCCCGGATACCGATTGCGAAATTGTTCTTTGATATATACAAGAACAATTCCAACATAAACCATACATGTCCTTACAATGTAAGTAAATCGATTTAAATTGAAATATGATATATAATCTATCTAATTGTCTTTACACCTAAGCACGACATTATTATTGATCACGTTTATACTGGAAATTTAGAATCAAACATCTTCAAATACATCCCTTTGCGGTCTGGAGATTTTGCCATTTACTCAGAGTGGTCGGTATACAATATTGTACGTAGTCTTATAAATGTATACGTAAGAGTATCAGAGAAGCAGGAATAGTCTACTAAAGGATTATGTCTTCATGTTATTTCCTCATTTTATTAAGCCTGATCATTCCGAAGAATAATTTTATAAGAAACCGGAAAAGTTAAACTAATCATCAGCTCAGAAAACATTAAGCTAACAGAATTATAAAAATAAACAGCGTTTAACATAATAATTCGTAAAAAAAAATGAAAAAACGTATATTCTGTTTTAATGTTTTACGTATTTTTAATTTACATTGTTAAATTATATTGACTATGGTGCTTGTTTATGCTTATTAACTATAAAATGGTTGTTTTCTTATTTAGTAAAATTTGGCTTTTAACACAACCCTGGTTATAGAACACATGGATGCCCTAATTATAAGTTAATTTTTTGCCAGGGAACTGATACGATCTCAACGCATGGGTAACAATATAATTGTTTTTCTTTTTTATTTTGAAAATTGTTTATATCGGATCATATAGTTTTTAAGCCACTCGACCAAATAATAATTATTGTTAGCTTCATATCCATCAGAGGAGGACCACAATGCGATCGTATATTTATACATTAACATATTTTGGCTTTTTTACGGTATAGTTCAATGTATTTTTAGGATAATTTCAATAAACCTTTTTTCACGTAGACAATCCTGAGTCATTTGACTTTCACCAATATAAAGTGCGGAACAAGAGACTCAAAGTTTGTCGATTTCGAAAAGTGTTACATCAAGGCAGTGAACCGTTCTCATAAATACATCGATATTCACGCAAAGCTGTTCCAAGTTCCCGTAGATAATGTCACAGTAAGCTCGAAAAAATATCTGAATATTTAAGAGCCAAGACTAGAAGAGTTTTTGTAGGTTAAATTTGAGTTATTTCGCAATAACAACCATGGATATAAGCCCTTTTTCGTAAACGTCACGATCGATGCCTGCAAGTTCCTTAAAAACCAAAAAAATCCGGTTATGAGATTGGTTTATAATGTGTACAGGAATAATACAAACGCCAATCACACATGTCCTTTCGATGTGAGTAAAGCCATTTAATTTAATTCTGTCATTCTAACGAACCGCACATTTAAGCACGACTTCATAATTGATCACCTTTGGACTGGGAATATAGAATCGGATTTCACGAGACTCATCCCAATAATACATGGCGACTATGCCTTCTTTACCGAATGGTCTGTTTACAATATTTTTCGGGCGTTTATAAATGTTTATGTAAGAGTTTCAGATAGGCAGTAATAAATAAAAACAATAACGGAGGTGTCTCCTTAACTGCGTTGCAAACTTCAGACTGAAATTATAATACCCTTTGCTCTGCAAGGGTATAAAAACGTATATTCCTTTTCAATAATTTATATATTTTTATTATATTTTATAATACATGTTTGTATGTTTATGCTTATTAACTATAAAATGGTGTTTTCCTCTTTAGTAAAATTTGGCTTTTATCACCACCCTTGTTATGGAATATTTAAAAGCCCTAATTATAAGTTAATTTTTTGCCAGGGAACTGATACGATCTCAACGCATCGGTAACAATATAATCTTTTTTCTTTATTATTTTTAAAATTGCATTCGATCACAAAATAATTATTGTTAGCTTCAAATCCATCAGAGGAGGACCACAATGCGAACGTATATTTATACATTACCATTTTTTGGATTTTTTACGGTAAAGTTCAATGTATCTTTATGATAATATTTAAAAAAAAAACTTTATTATCACCTAGACAATCCTGACTCATATGACTTTTACCAATATAAAGTGCGGGACAAGGGACTCAAAGTTTGTGGACTTCGAAAAATGTTACATCAAGGCAGTGAACCGTTCTCATAAATACATTGATATTCATGCAAATCTGTACCAACTTCCCGTAGATAATGTCACAGTAAGCTCGAAAAAAATATTTGAAAACTCTAAAGCCAAAACTGGAAATGTTTTTGTAGGTTAAAGTCGAGTTCATGCGTAAGGACCATGGATATAAACCCTTTTTCGTAAACATAACGGTCGATGCCTGTAGATTCCTTAAAAACCAAAAGAATCCGATCATAAAAATGGTTTATAATGTGTACAAGAATAATACTAACGCCAATCACACATGTCCTTTCGATGTGAGTAAATCCATTTAACTTAATTTTTGTATTCTAACGAATCGCACATTTAAGCACGACTTCATAATTGATCACCTTTGGACTGGGAATATAGAATCGGATTTCACGAGACTCATCCCAATGATGCAAGGCGACTATGGCTTCTTTACCGAATGGTCTGTTTACAATATTTATCGGGCGTTTATAAATGTTTATGTAAGAGTATCAGATAGGCAGTTTTGATTAGGAAAATAAAAAAAAATTGTTCCTAAACGTAAGTATTCAGCAGTAAAAATGATAAATTATTGAACATAAAAATTATAATGTTTTTGAAACATTTACAGAAACTTTTAAAGTATCTGTGTATTTAATAAACCGGTTAATTCTAACCATAAAAAAATCTTTGAGTTTCATGTACAAATAATGGATTACTTTTTACTTGATCTATTATAAATATTTCTTTCCTTAATTATTTGCAAGAGCAACGGGTTTTTTTGAAAAACGACGTTCAGCAGGAGTAAACTAAATAAATACAAACAATTATAAATCGAATGATTTTAAACTGTACAATTGTATATACTATTTGTAGCTATTTAAGAAAGCAATTAACAGTTAAATGTTCATGGTTGTTGAACGAAATAATAACATATTTGATTTTAAAATGGAAAATGGACAAACCATTGAACAATCTCAGTTTTTATCGAAATGTGCAAGTTTCTGCTGCTCGGATTATGGATGGCTCTTCCAATGGTAATCGAATGGATTTAGTAAAACCGTATATGATAGATACTTTTATTAACCAGATCTGCTTCGATTAGTGAAAGTTGGTTTTTAACACCACCCTTGTTATATGGAATACATGGAAACCCCAATTATAAGCCAGGGAACTGATAAGATCTCAACGCATCGGTAACAATATTATCGTTTTTCTATATTATTTTTCAAATGGTTTATATCAAACCACAAATTTTTTATCCACTCGACCAAAAAAGTATTATTGTAAGCTTCAAGTCCATCAGAGGAGGACCACAATGCGAACGTATATTTGTATATTACCATTTTTTGGATTTTTTACGGTAAAGTTCAATGTATCTTTATGATAATATTTTTAAGAAAACTTTTTTATTACCTAGACAATCCTGACTCATTTGACTTTTACCAACATAAAGTGCGGAACAAGGGACTCAAAGTTTGTCGACTTCGAAAAATGTTACATTAAGGCGGTGAACCGTTCTCATAAATACATCGATATTCATGCAAATCTGTACCAAGTTCCCGTAGATAATATCACAGTAAGCTCAAAAAATATCTCTAGAGTCAAAACTGGAAAAGTTTTTGTAGGCTAAACTCGAGTTCATGCGTAAGGATCATGGATACAAACCCTTTTTCGTAAACATAACGGTCGATGCCTGTAGGTTCCTTAAAAACCAAAAGAATCCGATCATAAAAATGTTTTATAATATGTACAAGAATAATACTAACGCCAATCACACATGTCCTTTCAATGTGAGTAAAGCCATTTAATTTAATTCTGTCATTCTAACGAATCGCATATTTAAGCACGACATCATAATTGATCACCTTTGGACTGGGAATATAGAATCGAATCTCACGAAACTCATCCCAATGATGCAAGGCGACTATGCCTTCTTTACCGAATGGTCTTTTTACAATATTGTTCGGGCTTTTGTAAATGTTTATGTAAGAATATCAGATAGGCTGTAGTAAATATTTAAAAAAATAAATAAAAAATAATAATTTAAATACAAAAAATATTAAAAAATAAGTTTATATTTTCGTTTTAAAAATCAACCTTAGAGAAATCTCTGCTGCCTTTCTATGAAAAAGAAAAATCCATCTTTAAAATAAATTATCTTATGTCTTTTTTTGCTTTTTAGGGAGATGTCTAATAAAGTGATAAAAGTCGTTCAGCAGTAGTAAACTAAATAAATACAAACAATTATAAATCGAATGATTTTAAACTGTACAATTATAGGTTCTATTTATTGCTATTTAAGACAAGCGATTAACAGTAAAAGGTTCACGGTTGTTAAACGAAATAATAACATTTTTGATTTTAAAATGGACAAGCCATCGAGCAATGTCAGTTTTTATCGAAATGTGCAAGTTTCTGCTACTCGGACTATGGATGGCTCTCCCAATGGTAATCGAATGGACTTAATAAAACGCAGTATGGTAGATACTTTTAATTATTCAGATCTGCTTGGGACACGTAACATTTACCAACCTGAACTGCACTTCTTCCAATTTGGAGTTCTTAAGTTTCCCAATTTGTCATATTAAAGCGGTCAATCGAACGCATAAGTATATGCATATATACACAAAAATGTATAAGTTACCTGTTGATAATTGCTGGGTGAGTTTAAAATGCTTAAAAATATATTTCTCTAATTGTTTTACTCATATTGAATTGTAGATCAAACTTAAATTTAGGCGTTTTGATCACGGCTATAAACCGATCTTCAAAGATATTTCAGTCGATGCCTGCAAATTTATGAAAGAAAAGAAAAATATAATCGTTAGTGTCTTCCATGAAAATTTCAAAAATAGCTCCAATATAAATCACACCTGTCCCTACAATGTGAGCAAGATATAATTTTAAATTATATAAAATTAAAAAATACTAATCAATAATTTTTTTTAGCACGACATCATAATAGATAAATTCTTTTCCGGAAATCTGGAGAAGGAATTGGGAAGGCTTGTACCAATACCAAGTGGAGACTATGCCCTTTTCACAGAATGGACTATAGACAATATTTTACGCGCAACAGTTAAAGTTTTTTTGAAGATTACATATAAATAAGATTAATTTAGCTTTGCCTTGAATTTAATTATGTTTCTTTTAAAATTTTTGGAAATTTGGGAAAAACTTTGATGAAAAACCAATCGCTTTCAAACAATTAATTAACCTTTTATTTCGAGTTCCTGCGTGGTTTGATCTCTGTAAAATTTGATTTCATTTTAAGTGAATATTGTTTTTGAATATCAAATTTTCCAGGAACGTATAAAAGCAGCAAGCGAAATAATTCATCAAAATCGTGCGTAAGAGGAAGGTGGGTCGGTCCATTAATAATAAATTAAACATATTCCCCGGCATGCTTCTGCCAATCCCGACGACACCAGCTTTCCTCATCCGCCTGCTCCTTGGGTTTTGTGGAATGGTTTTTGCTTGCCCTCCTCCTTGTTGTTGTTGGCGTTTTTGTTCCCCTAATGACCTAGAATACAAATTCAGGCTGCCTCCGTGTTCCCCACTCGCCGATTAGCAAAATCCCAGGGCGATCAAGGCTGCCAAGTCATCCGCAGCCAGTCACTGAAACGGAAGCTAATCGCCTGACTAAGTTCCTTAGTTCCCGCTCTCCAGTCAGAACCAATCTTCAGCGAATTGCGTAATATGTACAGTTTAGGTCAATATAATGGCACCAACTTAAAGGTTGTATTGTCAAACGCTGACAACACAAGTAACCCAAAATAAAATTAAATTCAATGTACCCAAATGATAGCTTTGATAACTATATGTTCTTATATGTCCTTTTGACCTTTAGTAACCCATATATATTATTTCAACAATTTGTATTATTTATTATTTATTATTTTTATATTAATTTATATAAACATTTTTTTTAATTTTCTGTAAACTAATTTCTAAAGCTAAGTTTGGCTGACAGTAATCCCCAGAGATTTCAAATCAAATTTATTTTTATTTTTATACTACTTAAAAGTATCCAATTGTTTAACGAAAACAATTCAAGAACCTTGGAGCTATCTTTCTGACCTCAAGTGTATGCATGTCCATTGCAGATGCCGACGGTCAAGGTGGAAGCTTTGTGGCTTCGACTGTTTGTCTGTCGGATTATAAATGATTTGCCATTAATTCTACACAAATGCCAGGGGCCGGCAGACAGAAAGCAGACCGGGAGAACATTAACATTTGGCATTCGGCATTGGGTATTGGGTATTGGGCAGGCAGGTAGTCGGGCAGTCAGACAGAAGTGAATAATCAATATCATTTGATTACATTGATAACGCTTTTTTCTGCCGGTTTTTTTGCTTTTGTTTTTGTTTCTGTTTTGTGGCTTTGTTCTGCGATTCCGATATCCAAATGCTTTCGTCACTGGCGGCATTGCCGAATGTCTAGACGATAGCCCCATAAATGTATTATTGCCTCATTTTGCTTTTGCTTTCAGTTTGCTACTCTTATTGGAGAGCAAATATCGCGGGTATAACGCTTGTTGAATGCGAAATAATATAAGTCAACAGCTAAATAAGTGCGATATAAATTAACTTTGTTTGGAGAAACTAGAAAAAGTTTACTAGGCTAAGTGAAAAGGTTAAAATGAATTAAAGTTGTAATTTTAAATTTAATAAAGGAATAGGAGTTTTCTGATTTTTCAGAAAACCATTTTAATGGTACTTGAGTTTATAGCTCAACCATATTTAAATAATATTAAGAAGATCTAAGTTTATAGTTTATACTTTTCAAATCGAATCCAAAAACATTATAAATCATTTTTCGAAATTGTTTTCTAAGCAAATAAGCATTTTGTTATTTAAGGAATCAAGAGATAGCTTTACATTAGTTAGAGTATCTTGGCTTTGCTTAAACCTAATTTTGAAACCTTTCTTTTGGCGAATGATTTGGGTTTTTTTTTCGGCTGGTGATTTGAATATTATTGAACGTCTGGCTGACGTCGCGACGTCAGAGCTCTGACGTGAATCGATACGAATGGGCCGCAATCCAGCAATCCAGTTGCCAAGACCAAAGGCGGGCAAAAACAATGCAGCTGAGGCCGAAGGAAGCCGCAGATGATCAGAGGCCTCGAATGCCGCTGGCGACAGTTGCATTCGATGCGAACAAAAAAAAAATAAGGAAAAGGGTGTGCATGCCGCCAGGATGTGTGTGTCTCCTTTTTCCTTCAGCGATAATAAAGACAAACAATTTTTTTGTGTTGCATATTAAACCGATGAAATGAAGCGCAAACTGATTGTGCTCGTTTTCTGGCGGTGGGGTTATGGTCAAAACGATTTGCTGGACATGGCATTAAAGGGGATTTCCCTGTCCCCCCTCCCCTTCCTTTTCCCCTTTTCTGCTGTTGGGAACTGCGGGTCCTCATGGAGTCCATTCCCACCTTTCACATGTAAGTGCAGCTCAAGGCGGCAACTACAAAAGCCGCCGACCGACGACAGACGACAGAAGACAGACGATGACGACGACAACGTTTTGAGTATCTGCCGCACTGCCACAGCCACTGATAACAACTGGAGCGGCAAATCAAGAGGGCAGATTACTTCACCCATCCGACTTTTTATATACACTTTATACATTATAAATAAATGCTTATTTTTGTATGCCATCTTCTATCCCACATTTTCAGTAAATTTAAAGTTAACAAAATTAATAATAAATTAATAAAAAAGTGGGCAAGCGATCTCTAATTTTCTGTATTTTATAAACATTAGTTAAAAATATGAAAAATTTCCCAGAAGTAACTTTTTCTTTCTTCGTTGTAGAATATTTTATAAAGATTCCATAATATCTCATCTCTTGCCAACTAATAAATTATTAACGTAAGGAGCTAACATTGTTATTTTGTGATTTGTATTAAGTCTATAAAAAAGTCAACAAAAAAATAATAGATTAGTGCTTAATAAATCGAATTGCCATGACTTTTAAATTGGTAAATAAAAAGTTTGTTCATAAGTGAAATGTTTCTGTAAATACGATATCATGTTAGTAACCTTTCAAACATCAACCTTATTGTTTGATATAATGCTGTTTATTTATTTAAGTTGTCTTGCGTGTTAAGTATAATACCCTTGGAAAACTTTTTATTGTATCACATATTGCATCACATGGGGTTTCCCATTTATAATTGCTGTTATAATTGCTTACGAATTATGTAATGCAAGCTTAACGCGTTTGTAATACTTTGAGCATTTATATTGTATACAAAAAGAAACTAAAAATAACTGAGAAAAACAGGTGTTAAAAAGGCGATTAAAAACAGAAATTCCCTTGTGGTTTTCCACTGTATAATTAAGCACAGAACCCAAACAGTCTCTTAAAAAATTTGCATACCCTGTTAAAGGGCATAATGAAAACACCGCAAATAAGTTGGTGAAGGGTGGCAGAGGGGAAATGGGAGGGGGAGGGGAAGGTGGGAGGGGGTGGGGAGGGCAGGTAACTGCAGCGGTGGCGGCGTCATCAAGAGATTGGCCAAGGGAACTGACACACGCACCGAATGTCGCCTTTCGGCTTTTGAAGTTGCTTATTTTGTTGCAGTTGTTGATTTTTTTTTTAGTTTTTTTAGTTTTTTTTTAGTTTTTGGGCCGAGAAGTTTCGGATTGCAAAAGAGCCAGGCAAATGAGATGGTCCTCCCCTTTTAGTGCCGCCGACCGTCTCAGGTGTGTGTTAATTGCATTAAAATGTTTGTAATTGCAATGCAGTCAGCGGCAAGCGAGAATTGCCTGCCTTTCTCTTATCTGCGAGAATCTGGGAAAGAAGTCGGCGCATATAGCCGAGGATATAGGTGAGAAGGGAGGTGGTTTAAGTGGGAGGGGGTAAAGGTAATGCACAGACATGCCAAGCTGTCGTCGGGCCAAAAATGCCATAGATGCCGCCAAAGTCGTGTAACTATAATTGCCATAATAACATAATATCTCGAGGCAGCAGCTGCAACAACAAAAGCCCCGACCGAAAGGTGTCGAGAGACATATTCTCCTCGACATATTCTCCTAGACACATTCTCCTAGACTTATTCTCCTCTCCGGCCAAAAAAGGCATTCGAGTCGGAGTGACGGAACGACTGGCGGACAGCACCAGACAATTGTCCCTGTCTCGGTTTTAAAAACCCCCCGAACCCCAATCCCCAATCCTCGGATCCCCGGGCTTTAGGCTTTCGGACCCGAGGCTGTGGAGGAGACATTTTTCTCATGCCCAACGAAGCGAACAGCTAAATGCAGTTGATGAAGCGCCGTCACCAGAAGAGACTCCAAACTGAACCTGCCACAGTGGTAAATAACAAATAATTACCCCAGTTATGTAACTCAATGGTAGGAACTCTTTATTCATTGATTAAAATCAAAATTATAAAGAAAGTTTTAATGTAATATCAAAGATTCGAATATTTTCAAATGTTTTTTATCTAATAAAAATATATCCTATAATTGTTTTACGAATTATACTTTTTATGTATTTATTAATGTACATTTTTATATAAGTATTATTTATATGTATGATGTACTAATATAAAAACAATATAAATGGAAAACTCTTTTACAAACGAAGCTTAAAATTAGATATTTGATTTTGAAAGAGGAAGTTTTGCTGCGATAGCATTTTTACCTCTTTAGGGAACCAAACCAATTTCGAAGACTTTTCCTTTGCTGATTTCTTGGAAAACTTTATGGGTCTCAGATTTAATATCCTAACACCTCAGCAAAAAACAAATGAAAAACCGTCCTGTAATTGTTTCTCGTTTCATTGTGGTAAGAATTTTTACTATAGTTTTCAAAATTATACCACAGAAATGATTTAAATTATAAATATCGCTTTATAGTTTTTTTTATTAATTATTTTATTTTATTTATTTTTAATTAATATTGTTAATTTTTTTTTCCTTTTACTTTAGTTTAGAAATTCCTTGTCTTAAATCACGGTACTGTTTTCGCATGTTTGGCTAACTGCCTGACTTTCTTCCCAGTCTACCCCCCTTAAACGACCCCCACTCATAGACTCCCCCCTCTCCCCCGCCACTGCCAACTATCCCCCCCTCCGTCTGACGACTGACTGACTGTCTTTTGTGTCCATTTCGGTTGCGGCATTTAGCTGGAGTCTGTCATGCCTCGCTCACGTTCACTATCTCATTGCAGTCGTCGCTGTTTTGTTGCTTCACTCGGGCTCCTTGGAAAGCCCCCTCCCCCCACCGACTTTTCCCCCCTTCGGTCCGTCTGCCTTGTTTGTCAAACAGCAACAGAAAAACAGTTAAATGCCAGTTTACCAGTTAAAATCGGAATCAAAGCGAAAACAATGACACAGTAGCTTTAGCAGAGCATTTAGTAAGGGGAGTCAACCGAAGAGAGGCCGTAAACAGAAGGAGATAGCTAGATGTCTGTGGCAGGAGACAGAAGAGAGAGTGAGCGAGAGGGAAGATACTAGCCAGGTCGAAAGCAAGTGAAGTAAGCAGCAGCAGCAGCAGTAGAAAAGGCAGAAAAAAAATCGTCTAGACACAGACTAGACTCCATAAAAATAATTATTATCGGTTGCAATTTCTGCTGCTCAGACTGCTGTTGCCACTCCCCCTCCGCCCTCCTCCTCTTCTTCTTCCACCGATCACATACCAAAACTCTTTCTCCACCGTTCGACGCCTCCAAATGTCCATCCAGTCCCACTGACTGAAATTGTTCGTCTCGTTTGTTCGTTCGTTTCTCGGCCGCTGTCCGTTTCATCTGCGTCGCATTACACCAGTTTCAGTTTCACAAGTTTACACTTAACAAAAATACATATGTATATGGTAATAAAATTATAGAAACATTTACCAAATAAAGTTGTTTTTGTAGTACTTAATCTAGTGGAGCTCAGAAGCTTATTTTAAACAGTTATTTGACTGCAAACCCATTTTTTTCAAATTTCGAAAGGTCGGGGGTCATAAAAAATGACAAAATATCGACCAAAAAATTAACTAATGATGCAGTTCGTTAGGGAATTCAAATAAAAACATTTATAGGTATACCAGTTCAAAATTTGATTAAAATTAGAAAAGATATAGAGTAGACTTAAAAGTAGTTAATTTTAGTGATTTTTCAGCAAACCCGGAATAGGTTTTATTAAGAATAATTATTATGAATAGACACAGATTTTTACTACTTGTAATTTATATCCAAAAATATTTTTCGTGGTGCCTGTGCATTTTCCACACTCTCCTAAAATCTCTCCTTTTACGAACACCCATTGAAAAGTTTATTCTTTGTGCTCGTTTTGTTGTTTGTTTGCTAGAGAATGGCCGCAGACTCGACCACTTGGCAGTCCTCCTGCTCCTCCGGCGGAGTCTGAGGTCTCCGGGCTGCGGCATCATCAACATCCAGTATCGCCATCATCGCCGCAATGATGATGCCGTTGCAAGTGGAAGCGAAATGAAACGAAGACGGAAACGCGAGGCAAACGCAGACGTCCGCTGCAGACGGAATTGAATATTTAACACCAAATCCCCAGAATGTGGCAAATTGCCTTTGATATCCAATTGCTCACAGGGAATAGGGAATAGGCGCCCCGGGGGATTGTGGGGTAAATGTTGTCTAGGACTCTCTGGCTAGGACCTTTATTAAGTCACTTTAACTTGTCTGCGAATGCCACGAAATAGTTGAAGTGAAAAAGGGATGTTAAATTGTTTGAACTAATTTTAAAAAATAATAATAATAATAATTTAAAAATAAACATATAAATTGTATTCACATTCTAAGAAAAAAATTAAGGACAAAAGAAAACAAGTTATTATTTATATTTATTACTCTGTTTTATTTTATTTCCTCATAAGTGCGCATTTTCCGTTAACACGGAATTTCCCACTTAACTTCAACTGTATTAATTTACCTTCAGTAACTAGTTCCACAAAATCTGATTTGTTATTCATCGTCTGTCTCTTGGCTATCCACCTGCAATTATTAACCTCTTTCTGTAACCAAATAGCCCCAATAACTGCTCGGTTCAAACACCATTCACTTACGGTGGCCTCACTTTGATAACCAATTTATTTTGCTGATTGCCGGCAAAATCAATGCCCGATAGCTAAACACAAATTGCAGGTGGTCAAGCCGCAAGGCACCACCTTTTGGGAGCCCCAACGATTTGGATTTCGATGATGATGGCTGGAGTGTCTGGAAGGGTGGAGAGTGGGCATTTTTGAATACAATTCGAGACCATAATTACATTTATTGCAATACAAAAGCGCACTGCTCGCCAGGAGGGAAGGGGTCCGTCGTCGGTGGGTGGAGGTGTCTAGGGGAAGTTTGCCAAACGGAACATGCATTGACAGATGGACAGCAGGGTGAGGGGGAAGGGAAGGGGAAGGGGGAAGGGTGGGAGTTCCGGGGAGTGGGCGACACGTCGTCACGCATCGCTGGGCAGACATGCAGTGGACATAGGTCTTTCCTCAATGGATGTGGAGCAGGGCAAATGCAAACGTACTTGCACAGACAACACTGAGATTAAAAACGAACAAACTATAGAAGATCGAAAATTTGTTTTTTTTTTTAATTGAAACCCGTAGTAATCTAGCCTAAATGTTAAAGAAAATAAAAAAAAATATACAAAAGGTTAAAAAGAACTAGGCACCTCACATGTGTCCATCTTAACATAGTTTTAGTTTTAATATTACACCAATATTAAACTTTTGTTTATTGAAAAAAATTTAAAAAAAAAAAAAAAAATTTTTAATATTATAATAATTGAATTTTAATAACTATGAGTGTGGTTATAATATTTTGCTATATTTAACACTAACATAAATAATTTTACTTCCCAATTAAAAAGATAAAAAGCTGGTAGTTATAAATAATAATAATAAAGAAAATATAATAAATGTAAAAGGTGACATAAATAATTTAAAGATAAACCCAAAGCACTGAAAACCTTTACAAGAAGTTATTTAGAAAATAAATAAATAAATAATTAGTTTGAGTCCGAAAGACAAATCAATTTCTCCCAGTGTAGACGGAGGATAATTGCCACAATTTGCTTGTTGCGTGAATGGACAGACGGAAAAGTGCCGGCGATTACAAAAGGGGAAGGTTCCCTCGTCGACGAAAGGGTGCAAAAAGGACAACTTCCGTTTGCCGGACACGCGGACATACCCGCACGCACACACACACATACAAACATATGCACATTCATATTGTATGTGGATGTGAAGGGTTCGTTTTTGTCTTATGTCCGCCTTGTGTCATATTTGAGGTGAGCATAAAGCCACTCAACGCCGCCATAAATCAACTGCACTCTGATCTAAGGCTGTCAGCGGAGGGAGACACCAGACATCGCACATTGGACGGCTCGACTGAGCGACAGATAGCGACCGAGAACAATCAGAGTAACTAAAATTTCATTTACAATAAGTCGACCTAAGAAATACCACACAGATTGGGTTTCAAGTTGATTACCTTTAAAAGCAATGACAATTTTGTGGCTAAACCTGAATATTGGATCTTTGACATTATTTTGATTTCAAGCACACGTCTGATATTTTCAATTATACAAGCAAATATACGATGAAAATGTTTCTTCTTAAAGGTTTACTAGTTACTCATTGAATCATACTTAAAGTATTTACAAAGCTTACCCTTGGGAATAATAAAAGAAATAATTTGTGCAACACATAAGCTAAAATTTCTTCCATGAAAATGATTTCTATATAGATTGCATATTAAATTGTACAAACTGTAATATGGATACCTACAATTTCGGTTGTTTTGTGTGTGATTATCTCGGACATATAGTCAAAATACCCGTAGGCAGAACATTGCAACAGCGAGCGACAGCGACAACTTTGTCCCATAACTTTCCAGACGACAAACAGACAACATCGCCGTTGTTGTCGTTGATGTGAATGTCGATTGCGATGTCTGCTCTGCTCACCTACGGCTTTAGCTTTGGCTATAGCTTTGGCCCGACTTTCGACTTTGACTTCGACATCGACATCGGTTCTGGTTCTGGTTCTGGTTGCCATTCTTGTTCCTGTTCTGGGTCTGTGTTTCTCACACGCGGAGGCTTTCCAGGTCGCTGATGCCTTTTTGTGGGAATGCACCTGAGCTTTGGGGTTCGCCTTGTTCTCTTCCATTTTTTTTACCTTTTTTTGTGTTTTTTTTTTGTTTCGTTGAGGTCTTCAGCCGACTTCGACTTTGACTTGTGTCTAGACTGCAGACTGCAGACGGCAAAAAGGAAACAACAGGAAACGCCGGCAGACAACAGACGGGCAGACCTCTTTGACAGCTCAAACAACTGAAACGAGCCGACAGCAGCAGCAAAAGCGGCAGCGGCAGCAGCAACTTGCAACCAGCTACCAGCCACCAGCAACCTCAATTGCAAGGCTGCAACATTGCAACAGCAACAGCAGAAGCAGCAGCAACAATGGGTCTTCTCCACATCCACAAGATATTGGGCAAACATTGCCAAACTGCGCGAACAATTCTCGGCTGTCAATATTGTCTGTCAACGTTGTCGTTTTGTGCCATCTTTCAGTTCTTTACTCTTGGCCCTTTTGTTTCTTGGCAGTTGCGGTGCTTTGTTCGTTTTCATTAGGTTTTCTAAAATGTGTCACATGTCTGAGGCTAAGATTAGTTTTTGATTGCTTTTGGTTAAACGATAGTCTGAGAAATCTTTGAAGCTACAACGTTCAACTTGGAGATCGGAAACGAATAATAATCTACTGCGCTTCCTTGAAAGCAAGCTTAGTGAATAAGGAATAGAACCTTTAATTCCTGATTGAAAATATCAAAGAATAATCATTATAAAAAATACGTTAACACATGCATTATTTTCTAAAAGAACTAGTTCCCTTCAATAAATGTTTTATTTATAATCCAAAGTGGAGTTGGGGCTTAAGCTCCACTAAATATAAATAATATCTGTAATATTGATCCACTTTTAAGATACTTTTTTGATGTCCATTTGCATCACAATGTTAATCAATTTACGAAACACATTTCCATAATTTCTTTAGCGAAATCCCACACCTCCAGAAGTCAAAAGCAGTCGCCTCTTTTTGACAACCTACTTTGCCCGGGCAACTGTAATTCGTTTTAGTGAATTAACCAGCTTAATTAGTTTAACTCGAGTCGAGACTGCAGCGTGGAAATGGAGAGATTCCCGGCCAGTGATTTGGCAGTTAGTTCGGGACATTGCATTCCTGTCTGTCTGTCTGACTGGGGGCTTTCCCCCTTCATCTGGTTTTTGGCCAGCAGAATGCGAATGCTCGTAGTATCCGCCGCTGGCAGCCATTTAGTCCGACTTGATGTCGTTGTCGTCGTTGTGTTTAATTATTCAAAACCATGTCATGTCTCTGTATAATTTTATGCATTGGCCAATCCAAGCGCCATGATTAAACTGATGATGATTACGACTGGCGATGGTGATGATGATGATGACGCCTACACAGGAGCACAAGAGGTAGACGGCAGACAGCTGACACCGAAACTATGGCTACACTAGCAGAAAATTTTAACAGAATAGCTCTTCATATATTTGAGGTTATTTTATAATCAAAAATAAATTTACTTTTATTTAACTACAGAGTCTTATAAATAACTGTTCAACTTTCTTAGATGCCAAATTGTTGTTTTAATAAGTTTGCTCTTATTTTCATTTGTTAGTATCTCTACTTTAGCTTAAAAATAAAAACATAGCTGTAACCAATTCTAATAAGATGACAAAACTTAAACTAAAATGAATTCCCATTTGAAAGGATTTTGCATTCTTTATACTGCCCTAAAAAGTATGCAATACTTTTTTAAACATTTTTGTCACTCATTTGACAGCTGCATGTGTATAGAATGTTTGAATATTGCGTAACTTTTTAAAAATAATATATTTGGGAAACTTATATTTTTTAATTAAATAGATATTAAATATTTATTTTTGTATTAAAAATTTAATTTCCTAGTGTATAGCTACAACTATCTTTCGACCACGCCACATGTGGCAAAGACAGCAACCGCAGTACAACGAGACAGAGACGGGGAGACGTTTAAAGAGTGGGACGGCAAGAGAGGGTAGAAGAGAGATAGAAATATGGAAAGAGAGAGAGCTGGCTGCACTGGCAAAGTGGCATACCAGACAGTCTGACGCTGTTGGAGCCCACGGATGGCCCCAGTTCCCTCGTCCCGCTTCCATTTCCCTCTCCTCCCACCACCTGCCACGCCCCCCGCCTCACCGCCTTCCCACCGATGGCCAGATCTTGCCGTCTGGACGAGTACAACGACAATAATAACAACAACACAGCAACAACAACAACCATGGACAACAACGACGACCACGACCACTGTCTGTGGCAGACCGAGACTATCGAAAACTCGAAATTTATTCGTTGGAAAAAGTTGATTTCTGTCGCCTTCTTTTTTTTCTGCCCACATTTTGTTTTTTTTGTTTTTCTTTGAGTGGTACGAATAGAATCGCGGAGTATATGGGTAATTAAATGTTATTCATATTTAATAATAGCATTTTGAGGGGTTTTGGCATAACTTTGCTTTTAGAAATTTTAATTATTTATAATCTGTGTTGCAAAAATATTTTTAAATTGTTACGTTTAACTGGTCGTAAAATAATGGTTTTAAAATAAATGGAAGGTTCGTTGGTAGTGGGTTAACATAGAGAAGAAGGAGTGCAAACTTTAAGAAGTCTATCAAAATTGAAATTTAAAGAAATTTTAAAGAAATTTTTTTAAAGTTAACCAATTGCAATTGTTGTTTTAATTATTTTTCTCGGGTATTATCTTAAGTACTGGATAGTAATTATGTCCATCACCCCAGACAACTGCTCCACTCTCATATCTTCTTCTCCATAATCTCAGACCCTCTCTTTCTTTCACACTCTGTCCATCTCACTCACTCAGTCTGTTGTTTTTACCGTCGTTGTTCGCTTTATTTTCCGTTGAATTGCAAAAAAAAAGAGCAGCAAAAAAAGAGATGCCCACGAAAATTATGTTAACCAGCCAGCTGTGTTAAAAATCCCACATCATATCCATATATCCCTCGATCCCCTTTCCCCTTCTCTGGATTTTTTGCTCCTTCTCGCTGACGACAAATGCCATATCGCATAAGGCATAAAAATGTTCAGATATGATGATGTCTGGCACTGGAACATTTTCAGGGCAATTGTTGCTGCGATTTGTTGTTTACTTTCTGTCCCTTTGTTTATTTCTTCTCCCTCTTGTTTTCAACATTTTCAGCGACATGCAAGTGGAAATTGTTTTTTTTGGCATCGGTATGCTTCGTTTATTTTGGAGCATTTGTTGCGTTTCGATGTTGTTCTTGACAGGTGAATGAACTGAGAATAATACTCTAATGTTGTGGGTTTAGGTAAATATTAAATTTACAATTATTTTAGGATAATTTTGTATATTTTTTAGAAATGATTTATAGATCATTAATAGATCATGAATAGATTTTAAGTCAATATCCCGAAATGCATGTTAATATTCGGAGACTTTGAGTCACTGGCTTATTTAAAAATATACTTATAATAATTAATAATTTATTTTTCCTTGTTTTTTTTTATAAATATTACCTACTCACCGTATTTCTGCCAGAAGGATTGGCTGCTGCCCACGTTAGATTTTGATTGGGAATCGTTGGGGGAAACCGAATCCCCTTCTACTTCATAAACCTCCGTGTAAAGTATGAACTCCAGTCGCGATCTTCGCGTGGTTGTTGTGGATGTTGCTGTTGTTGCTGATGTTGCTGTGGTTACTGATGTTACTGTTGCTGCTGCTGCGACTGTTGGATGTTGCTGCGGGGTCAAAGGTGATGCGGTGGTCGCTGTTCGGACCGTATCACGTTTGCGTTTAAAAATACGAGGCACGGCACGCAGTGATGTTGCTGCTGCCCGGGGCACATGTGGCAATGTAGTTGATGTTGCTGTTGTAGCTGTTGCTGTTGTTGCTGCTGCTGCAGATTGCTGCAACAATGTAGCACGTTGATTAATTTGATATGGCAAGAGCATAGACGCGGGCGATGCGGATGCAGATGCAGAATGCGACGCGTCGCGACAACGACAACGACAACCGCGATGACGATAATGATGATGATGACGATGACGATGACTTCGACCACGACGACAACGACTACTATATGGACACGGCGAACTGAGAGGATTCAGTGGACTATGAGGACTGGGCGGGGATCGCGGTGGGCTTGCACGAATACTTGTCTCGGCACTTGGACTTAAGTGGCAATCCGCACTCGATGCTGGTAATTTATTTTGCAAATTTGTGCCAACAGCGAGCGGCTCCCTTCGTCGTCGCTGCTGCGACCTGCTCAGAATTAAATTTAACTTACGCGTATTATTTGCACTATTTACACTGCACAAAAATTCCACTACCACTATATACAGCATCTAACTGGGCACTTTTGTTGGCACTTTCACTTTCGCCGCCGCTTCCAGTTGCATTCGATATTGAATTGGCTAGCGTCGAATCGCTTGTCTGGCATTTCAGACTTTTAGAACCGCTTCTTCTAACCAGCTGCTCCTCCCCTTGTATTCGATTTAGTTGCTCAACGACCGACGCCCATGGATGGATTACTCTTTCGGTGGATCGCTGTGGATCCTGCTGCTGGCGAAAGACGAAAGGAGGACGAGGCATCCGCGATCCCGGCATTGGCACCGCGAGGGCTGAGGCTGAAACTGCGGCCGGCCGGAGGAGCGTCGTCAGGCTGATCACCACAACCACTGTGCACCACCACAATGTGCAGCGGGCCCCCGCGGCGCCACTGGCTGCTGCATGCGTGGGGGCCACAGCGTCGTCCGCCGCCGGCGATCGGATTGTTTACGCCGTGCTTTCCTCCGCAAATCCCCCAAATCGCATGGTCAACTGCGCTCAAGGCACTCGATCGATATGCCGTGATTATTGCTGTAAGAAATGGAAAATAATTCGTTATTGCAATGAATCAATATGATCTTAAAAAAGCTTAAAAAGGTTTCTTTATAATAAAAGGGGGAAGTTTCATAATGGTGTTTTGCATATATTTACATTAACAATTTGTCTCTCATGGTTGTATATCTAAATCAGAAAATCATTTGCAAGTAATTTTTTAAATAAATGTTATGTTACAAAAGTTCATTTTAATTCTTAAAAAAAATTTTTTAGCTAATCTCTGAATTTTTTTAAATTAATGGCTCCCCTTTAAAGTTCATCCCATCATGCTTTAAATTGCATTGAAATTTGTAATCTTATTTAAATTGATCTATAGAAATTGCTATATATTATATAATACTATTCAACAAAATATAATTCCTGGTTAAATCATATCAGAACACCTACATTTTGCAAATGTTTTAAGATCGAAATATTCATATCAATTATAGTCACATTACTTATTTCATCACCTGAACATAGTTCAGTGATCCCCCTTTTCTTGCAGTGCTTTTATGCTGTGTGGTCGCCCACTTGGCTCTCGTATTTTTTGTTGTTTTCTTTTCTTGTTGTCGCGTTTACTAGCTGCATTTGCTTTTGTTTTGCGGCAGTCTGTCCCAGAGTCTGTGGCAAAGTATCCGCCGTCCCACAATGATCCCTCCCGAACCCCCGACGAAAATACATAGTGACTCATGGGCGGGAGTGAAAGGGGGAGAAAGGGGGTGCGAATGGAGGAGACAGTGTCTGAGCATCGCCCTGTGGGCATAAATAACCCCAAGAACTGCAACACGAACAACAATAATATATGCACAAATGGCCCGCCATTGTTGTTGTTGCACGTTGCGTATGCGTAATATTTTGCTGAAATTAATGTTGCACTTCTTTGCGACTTTGTTTTTATTATTATCATCATCAACATCATTATCCTCGAGTTTCTATATTTAAAGCAGATCAACAGAAACACATCTTTGTTATGCACTTTAGTTTTGATCCCTAAAAACAACAACTTCTTCGCAAAAATTATGAGCAAGTCAAAATAGTATGTTTTTAAATAAGTTAGAGGAGGAAAGATTAATTATTTTTGAATTTAGTTATATTTTTCTCTTATTTTTTAGCAATTTATTAGAAGTAATAATTTATTGCAATAGAAAAAGATTTACATTTAAGGTTAATTCCTTTCGGAAGATTCAAATCGTCCAGCTCCATTCCTTTAAGATAATTTAAACATTAATATACATATTTTTGATAGTGCAACAACAATGTTGCACCCCAACGTGTCAGAGACAGATTGATGCCACAAAAGAACAAAAGCATCAAGATGGATCGCATTGTGGAGACGAATCATCGTCATAAGGAGCAACCTCATCCTCATCCTCATCATCTCCGTCTGATTTTGTTGTTTGTCCGTGGACCTTTTATTTTTACTCGCTTTATTGAAATTCCTTTCAAGTGTCGGAGGCGATCGTCATCATCATCATCCTGCTGTATCCTCCTCATGAACACGATCATAATTAAGAACAACCTTCGCTGTGTTGTGTGTGTGTTGTTGTGTGTGTGTTGTTGTTTGTGTTGTTGTGTGTGTGTTGTTTGTGTTTGATCTGCTTTCGTTGCCCAGACAGACGGCGACTCTCGACGGCAGCTACTGTTTCCCCTTTTTGGAGCCCTCTTGAGCCGCAGCAATTTATTTGATTGCCTCTTCATTTTCATTCCCCCACTTCGTTTTGGCTCAGAGCTTAAGTCGAAATTTATGTTTGCCATAAAAACACGATCTCCAACTCCGAGTCATAATTAATAAAAAAAAAAAAAAACAGCAGAAAAAGAGCAGAAGACCAAATCCGAAATGCAAAACACAAAACAACAAAAACGACTCCAGAAATGTGGCCATAAAGTGCTGACAAGTGTTTTCTGCCGTCCATCCGCTGATCCCAAACAAAAGGCTCGCGTGAGTCAAGATCGTTTTGAGACAGAGTTTGTTTGGGCCTTTTTGTGCCACCAGCTGGTGGACTGAATGTGATGGGAATGAAAGGTATGAATGCGGGACTTTATGAAAAGAAATTACCATACAAAGTAAATTCAGATCGAAAGAATGTGGCTTTAAAAATAAAATGCCTTCTCCATAAAATCAAATGGTGTTTCGGGTTACTCAAGGTTTTAAGTATACAAGTACAACAAGGTATTTAAAAAAAAAATACGAAACGAAAAATAGAACAATGTTACTTTAAAAGCATTAATTAAATAAAAGAATAATCCACAATGAATGTTTAAAAAATATCTGGCTTAAATAAATAAAAATATTTTATATGTGTATTTAAAGTAAAGATAATTCTATTAGGTTTTCTCCGTAAAAAAAATGTTTTAGCTTATAAATGCATACATTCTTCTTTTAAAAGTTTTTGAAAATTTCAAATAAATAATTTTTATTGACCATAAAAAAACAATAATATCAATTCGGCGCATCAACATCAAGAGAACTCTAAAGCATAAGCATTTTCGTCTAATTCAAACACATTCCAGTTTATTTTTAAACAAAACGCTACATTCTTGTATTTATTTCTGTGCCGGCAAAAACAAAATCGAAGTCTTTTATTTTCAATTTCCAACATATCGAACACGGCGGAAGGGGGGGAAGGGGGAAACCCAGGAATTCGCAAGTAATCGACAGAAGCCGGCTGTTATCGATAAAAACACACCAAAAAGCGAACATTGGCATTTGCAGATAAGCGGGTAAATTCGTACTCGTACATACCAGAAAGTCGAACGCTCGATTTGACATTGAGCAAACGTAAATTCGAAGAATTCCGGGCCCAGGAAAAGTTTCCCAAACACGCAGAAAAACCCGGGGGAAATGCCCCTCGAAATCCACCGATCGCGGCACTATTTTACTATATTCACGCACGACTTTCGAACCCGTGTCACGTCGCGAATATTGAGAACACTAATCGAGGAATTTCGCACATGACAACCAAGTATTTGGGCTTGCTCTCTCTCTCTCTCACTCACTTTTCTTCTCTCTCTTTTACTTTAGATTCTATTATTTATAACTATTTGGATGATATATTTATTCTCTTTTGTTTTTCGTACTTTAGTGTTGCAAAAAAAGTGAAAAAAATGTAAATCACTTGTGGTGAACTTTGATTTTAACTGTGATTCTGATGACACGTAGTTCCCGTTACCATATGGCCACCATATAGCCTTTTCTCGATCCGATCTAGCCGCCAACCTGCGCCGCACTGAACTAAATGCGATTTTTTTTCGCAGCTAACATAAAAACTGCCCGTTTGTCTCCAATATTTCACACATTTCGCACACTCGGGCCCCGGCGTCTATATAGACGATATATCTACACAGATATATCCCTGCACTGGCCGGGAATATAGAAGGGGGCTGGGCGGCCTGAGACTCCGACGCGGCGACAGGCGTGCCTTTTATTTTTACCGCTCATTTTGTTGTTGTTCGCTGGCACGGCAAAAAAAAAAAATCAAAAAATAAAAAAGAAAACTAGAAAATAGCAAAATTATTTTTGTACTTAAAAATAAATTGAAAAGCATTTTCTTCATCTGTTTTTGCAACAACGGCCGCAGGAAAATCAAGCGTGAAACGTGCTGCCACACCTCCCCTCGATTTTCGTCTCTCCACTTAAAGTCTCCACTCTACACAAGCACCTTACTCCTAAGGGCCACACAAAAAGAAAATATCTTCTCTTAAAAAATAACTTGTTTTTAAATATTGTTTCACATTTAACTGCTTTTTAAAAATCAAATTATATTTGATTCATACAATTTTCTTTAATTTTTTTAACACAATACTATTTGTTAATATTTGCTTAATTATTTTTTCTATGTGCATTGCAATGTTTTTACTTCGAGGATCGAGAGCTGTCTCCCCGCCTCCGTCTGTCTGTCTGCCCGTCCGTCCGATTGTCTGGCCCTGCTCATTATTTCGCTATCATCGGGAGAGACGTAGAATCGGCGACAAGAACAACAACCTGGTCCAAAAATATCCTCTAACAGTGGGGTAGAGTAAGATGAACAACGCAGACACAGTCAGCATAATTTATATTCAAACGAAATAAGAATGTTGCAAAATTGTTGCACAAATAAGTAGAAGAGGAGCAGAAGTGGCCAACAAGGTGGAAACAATGCCGCTTCGAAAATGCCCTTAAGTAGGTACTCATTTATATATAAATTATATATCAAGAAATAAAACATTAATTTTAGACCTCCAACATTTTTATTTGCTTATCAATTGCAAATGCAAGAGCAAAACAAAAACTTTATATTTTATACTAAGGTACTTTTACTTAAAAATTGATAATAATTTAGATTCTAACAACTTTTACTTTCGTTAGGGAAGAGCATATTTTTTTAAATAAGAGGTTGTAATTGGTTGCAATTACTTTTGCAATTCTAGCCTCCATAATAAAACCATAAACACTAACCCAGGATCCCTTCAACCTGCAAAATTCTTGACTAAAACAAAAGGCGGCAACAAAAATATCACAAAAGTTGAGGAGAAGAGGGAGTTAAGAATATTTCCCTAGTCTCGAGGATAGGGTCGCCAAACGGGAGTCTACGTGTGGGGATTCTTGGGCTATTTTCAGACCCATCTGAGTCACTCGCCCTCAACCTCAGCCGATCCTCTGGCTCCCTCGCTCCCTATCTCGTATACTCCCCAACAAAAAGAACAATGAGCCAGCAACCGCTGAAAATCTTCCACTTGCAGAACCACACAAAAGTAACGCCTGGCCCAAAAAAGAAATTTTGCAATGCGAAAATTGCATGAATTAGAAAACAAAAAAACGAGGAAGAGGAAACTGCTTCTGCTTCTGCTGCTACTGCTGATGATGATGACGTTGATGAAACCGTGGAAGGAGCTGCCAGGCAAAAAAATCCACTCAGACGAAAGTCCTTAGACTTTGCATTTCGGCAAATATAATGCACAGCGGGCGGTGCAGGAAAAGGGGGCGTGGTTGGGGATATCAGGAAGTTGCCACTGCAAGATGCAGGCGCAGGAAGCTGCCAGACGGCGACGTTGGCTGGCTAAGAACAATGCCGGGCCACACAAAAAAGTGAGCCAAGAGAGAAAACTAAGCAAACTTGACGAAAATACACTAAAAATAAACCAAAGCAAAGAAATGTTAAAAGTTAAAAAAGATTCTAAAACAATAGAACCGTTTTTATAAATGAATATTCAAAACTAAATTTGAGATTAAAACGGTAGAAGAAAAATTGTAATTTGTATCATAATTCTAATGAAAATATTTATAATATTTTTGATAAATAAAAGTTTTTGTTTTCAATTAGAGCTTTTTTAATAGATATGAAATTATAATAAGTAACGTTTATATTAGGTCTGTAAAAAGTTTGTATTAAAAATTCCTAATAATTACACATTAAACATGTATTAAATAAATAAATAGTATCACTTATTATAATTGCTTTCCCCTCCATATTTTTCTTCTTTTCCCTTTCATATTTTTTTCTGTGCATCGGTCCACATCCAGACATCTAACAACAATAATACATAATTACAATAAAGAACTGCACTTTATGCAACACCCCAGCAACAACAACGTTCACATCAACAGTGACGTGGAAAATGCAATCAGCGAAACTAAAACTGAGGGAGCAGAATATCTCGACTGCCAAGGATCTCTGAATCCAATTCCAGTAATTTGAGGGTGTTGTTATTGTTCAGCCCAGCGGAGTTGTGATGGATGATGGTTATTCATTGCACTTTTCTGGCAATTATTATTGCTGCATTGTTGTTTGCAAAAAATCAACTTATTCAGTTTTTATTTTATTGGGAATTTTTGAAGGGACCGCACCAGTGCGTATACGTAATGTTAGTGTTGAGGCAGAAATTAATGCATTCATTATTCGCATTTCTAAAGCGTATTGTTGTTTCAGTTCCTTTCATCGAAAACTTGATTTTGACTTGAAGAGGTATTTTTCAACGAAAATAAGAAGGCGAAGGAGAATAAACCCAATAAAAGGAAATTAATAATAAGTTATATTTCATTCACGACTTCCTTAATTTGGTAAAAGTTGGTTGGTTCAAAAATGTTTAAAAATTGTTATTAATATTGCACTGTGTTATTTAAATTTTCCGTAAATTTGATAGAATCAGAAATAAAGTAATTGCTTTTAAGAAATTTATTGGCTTAAGTTAAACCTAAACTAAATTTAATATAGATTTCTAGCTCAACTTAAAACAAACTTGGTTTTAACTTTTTTATAACTATCCCTGACTTTGCCCGCAACTTTTGCAGAATTTTTCCAAGAGTTAATGGTTTTCAACAGAAAAAAACTTTTCAGAGTGCTAGAAAGAGAACGGGGACTTCGAGTAGACAAGGATAGAACGAGAGATGCAGGAACCTGGGAAGAACCCGTTGATGGTTGTACATCATTAGAGCGCTATCCTGGCGCCAGTTGACCAGACACAGACTTCCTCTTACCACCCCTTTTCAGCCCCCCCTCTCTCTCTCTCTTTCTCTATACACATCTCCCCTCTCAGTCTTGCAGTAGCGATAGTTGCATCCGCTGTTGCAGCCTCGACTGGAAGTCACGTCATATTGATTGAAATTTAAAATGCAAATCACTTAAAGCGTTCAATTTAATCAAATTATTACAACAACCAGCTGGAAAGGCAATGAAAAAATAGATGGTAATAGGTAAAAAACTGGAAGAAGGGAGCGGGCAACCGTTGGCAACCAGAACAGACCACAACAACAACAACATAATCAACAAAAACAAGAACAAAAGGAAGGCAGCGACAAGTCATTTTCCACATTTTCTGTTTGCGGTCACTCGAGGAGGCGCCACCGAGTAGCTTTCCATAAAAAGGGGAAAAGCCAGAGGGTAGGGGTAGGAAATGGTGGCCGCATAAGAACGTGTCTATTAAAGTGATAGCCTGGTCTGGAGTTGGTCACTTCTGGACATGAACATACACCTAGAAAAATGGTTGTTGTTTACTCTAATTAACGTACATGAAAACATAATTTAAAGGAAAAAATAAGTAACAGTATTATTAAAATTATCAAGTATCAAATCACATAAAATTCATAGAAGTTTTAATTTAAATGTATTCAAAAAATTTAAAACGGTATGTATTATTCATTCAAATCCCAAATAAGTAATTTTTTTAAGACTTATCTAATATACACCTATACAAATTGTTAAATCAACAAGTACCCAGCATATTTCTTGAGTGCACTGAGCTAGAAAGTAAACACATTGCCCTGACATCAACAACAATGTTTCCAATGCTAATGTTGTCCAATCTACCAGCACGCCGTCCATCAGCCCCGCCCACCGCGCTCCATCGCCTTCCTGGGCGGTTGCTGTTGGCTTAATTAAATTGTGGTTGCAACTTGCGAAGCGAAGCGCGTACACAAAAATCACACAGAACAACAACAACTGGACTGGGAAGCCAGTGCGGTTGCCACTTTATGATTGCAATTGTTGTTCTAGCTGCGGTGTCTGTGGTTCTGTTTTAATATGCCCATTTTTACATGAAACACCCTGTACTTTATGTTTGCTCGAAAACATGATTTAAATCTTATTGCTTATTCTTGGATTTCTTATCACAAATCTCTCCCGAAACGCATCCAATATTAGATCCTAGCAGGGATGTTTAAGCATCTTATCACTCCCGGTTTGGAACTGGAGATATCCAGGGCCTCGGTGGCGCAGTTGGCAGCGCGTAAGTCTCATAATCTTAAGGTCGTGAGTTCGAGCCTCACCCGGGGCATGTATTATTTTTTAGTCCTTGGTTTTTATGTTTTTAATTAATTATTGTTAATTATAATATTTACAAAAAGTGTTTTAAAATACAAATTTTGCTACAAATGTTAAAGGTTCAAACAAAACCTTTTATTTGACTTTTTAATTAAAAATTTAAGTTCACGTTTGCATAGTAATGTAAATCTTAACAGCAATTAATAGAAAAAATATTTTATTACCGATTAAAAACAATATATTATTACCGATTATATATTCATTTTACCTGAAGAGCAACGCAAAGTCGGTTCAGGTCAACATTTTATTATGTTCTCCCTCATTAAATCTGTAAACCGCAGAAATACCACATCCACAAAAGCCGCAACGAGGGCAGCAAAAACTTGACTAACGTCATTATGAAGATTATGATGTTAGTCACATTATGCATAAATCTGGAAACAAAGCCAACAACAACAACAACAACAACAATAAGGGCAACAACAAACCCAGTAACAGCAATTAAGTTGACTAGCAAAAGTAACAGTGTTGAATCCCGCAGAGAACTGTTAAGTTACTCGATTTAACAGAGACGCAATCTGAAATTCATGGGGGAACACTTTAAGTCTTAAGCTAAATCCAGCGGGAAATGAAATGCAATTTCCAAGGACTCTCCGACACCGACAAAATCGAGGGAAAATACTCGGGCGTTGCAAGCTCAACTCTCTTCATTTGCCGCCCCAAAAAGTATGCAATGAAAATCGAAGCAAACGAAGTGAAATGCTCGTAAATTGTAGTTGGCTGACAAGTTGACTCCTGGCTGGATTTTCCAGAGGAATGGCGCCGACTGGTGGGCGGTGGGCGATGGGTGGTGGGTGGCCCCCGGGATGTGCGGGATGACATTGCACTCGACTTGACTCGCCGACGAGTGCAATGAAACTGCAAAACTTGCTCCAGACGAGCCAGGAAGCGTCAGGCATATCAAATTGTTGGTGTTTGTGTGGGCGAATGGAAGCTCAACTAAGTTCCTCACTACTCCTTATTTGCTCCTTGTGCACTCCCCGTTCAATGTATCTCTCTTTATTGTGCATTTGTCCTTTGGCAGCCCAGCGAAGGACAAAATTCAATGAACGTTTTCCTGTCTTTTCTGGTGCACTAAAAATATATTCCCAAAATTGACAAGGCAATGAAATACAATAATAATATTTTTTATTGTGCATGATGTTGAAGCACAAGAATTTAAATTTGTAAAACATTTAGGATTTTTTTTTAAGATATACCATTTTTTTTTAGTGAAAAGAATTTAATCTGTTGATTACGTTTGATTAAAAAAACTTTAATTTTTTGATTAAATGGTAGAAATAGAAATACAACATATTAAATCCAAGTACCCATTTTTAAACCTTTTAGATTTTATCACCTCTAAAAATGATTTTTGTCAAGTGTGTTGGGTGTCAATAAATGAAAATCCTTCCCAAAAATAGACGAGAAAAAATGAAATAAAAACGTTTGATACTCCAAATTTGGTCATAAAAGGGATTTTTATGAACCAGCTGCCACTTGAGTTCGCCAACTCCCAGTTGACCTTTCAGCGTGGTGGTCATCACCTGCACAGCTGCACTTTCATTAATACAGTGTTTTTGTTGCGGCTTCCCAAAGAGTTTTCTTTTCAGACCAATTAAGTGCTGGCTTTCCTCCATTGCCTCTCGTTCATTGTAGTTGGCGAGCATAAAATTCAATCAAGTTTTGTGTTGAGCCAAAAGTTACGATGCCTCAGACAAGAGCGCAGTTACCCCTTGTGTTCCCTGCCCCGTTTAAAAGCCCCGACGACTGCCAGACAGACAGGACACGTTTGTCCTTACATTGTCCTCTGGTCGGTCGGTTGCTGTTGCATCCCATGGATCCCTGTCTAGACTTGAGTTGGTTGCCCTCCCTCCAGCGCCATGACAACCGCATGCGATTTATGCTGATGCGAGCATTTACCCCCTTGGCCACCCGTTCCCCAATTAGCACCCCTTGGAAACTCCCACGCGTTAATATTATTAAATGCAAATTAAGCTTTATCCTGTTTCATTCATTAGCGGCTGTAATTTAGCCCGCAAAAGTCCTTGTTTATTAGCACCTCGAATCGGTTGGTGTTTCATGCTAAAATTACAGGGGTACAACCGGAATTAAAAGGGTAAAACAATTTACAAAAAATTAATAAATCAGTTGGAATAAAGCCCAAAAGGAAAAATAATCGGTGATCTAATCAACTGATTCTTTTTTTATTATATCCTTTATCAATTGGATTGTTGGCAAGTGATGTGATCATTTCAATAGGGATTTAAAAAAATGCATTCAAATTGATTTTTAACAAGATTTTTGAATACTTATCAGAAATCCTGATCGAAAGAATATCAATTTTTCCGAACTAAGCATAAACTAATGTCTAGTAAATTTCAATTCTTTTTTTCTTTCAACTATTATATTATGAAACAAATGTTTGTATATTTTACAAAGTGTTTCTTTTAAACTGAAACTATTTTCCGATAAATGTTTTCTCTTAAACAATATTTTAAAGTGTGGAAATCGGATTATTTTAGCTTTGTCGCGTAACATCGCTTTGCATCCCTGAGTTTGCGGGAGTGAACATTGCAATTGAGGTGCAAATTCCCATGCGAACATTGCTTGCTTCGTTTGTTGCTCCGCTTCTTGGCTAATTTGCAAACCAATTAAATGTCAATTTGAGGCATTGTTCCTTAACCTCTTGTACGCCACTACACCTTCTATGTAGTTTACCCCCGATGTGGAAAAACTTTTTTTCGCCACCGCCAAAGTTTCCCCCATTGCCTGTCTAGACTTCTTTGGCAGACTCTCAAGACTTCTTCCTGCGACTGCAGCCCGACTTTTCTCCGTAGTTTCATAGCATTGCGTAGTTTGCATAACTTTTTCCCCCAAAACTCCTTTCTTCTTTTTCGTTCACCGCCTTTCAACGGCTAAGTGAGTTTTAATGCCGACAAAAGCGCCCAAGGGTGGAGCTTTGGGGTTTGGGGTTTTTCTGCCAAATTGGCATACGTTGCGTATGCGTTATGTGCGCATTTATAGTTTGTATGCTTAGTTTGAATATTTCACTCGATTCACTCATTATTCATGTCTGTTCGCCACTCGCTTTGCTATGCGAAAACTGTCGCCCCATGAAAATGACACGCCCCCACAACCGCAGTCAACCGGTCGCTCGGTTATGGTCAGAATCGGGAAATGTTACGGAAAGGGCTTTTCCATCCTGGTCAAAAAATGTTATGCCAAGAGGAAAAAAACAAGCTGAAAAAATTGCACGTTGCAATGCACATAGCAAGATGGAAAACATGAACCAGAAATTAACCGAGTTTTAAATGCCCTAATTCATAATTTATATTTTTTATATAAAAATGTAGTGTCGTATAAAATAAAAACGAGTATATGTTTAAATAAAAAGTATGTGTATAATATACACTGTATATACAATTAATTCTATAATATTTGTAAGCAAAAAAGCATACGAATTTGTCATTAAAGAAATTTTGAGAAATAATTAATTCAGTAATAAGTTTAATCATTTTTAACTACCATCAAGCGATTTTTAACTAAGTTCCTGTTTAATACTTTTCATTCGTTTAAATTTCGACACTGCAACATTCCATCAGATGCGAGACTCTACTCTGCACTGCAATTGCAAAGTTTTAATCACCTTTCTGATCCCAAAGTGGTCATGACCCAGCCGGAGCAGAAGCCTCTCCTGGCATTGGAATATGGCTGCGGGATACTCGGACTTTTTTTTTTTGCCGAGAATCAGAGCACACCCACCCATGCAGCAATCCAGCCACAATGGTGGGGCGACTGCCGACCCAGCCGGCCAATGAGTTTTTGAGCTAAAAGTTGAATTGTGCATCGACGTCCCCGCCCAGGACGCCCCGAAAAGCCCGAAACCCCTCGCCCAACGGCTGCGTGTGCGTGTGTTTTCGACTGTCTGTGTGGTATGCACTTGTCTAGACATTGGCTAGACAGTGTAAAACCAAAAAATAACAGCAACAACAATTACAGTAAATGCCGGCGACACAAAACGAAACGAAATGTTGCACAATCCACGTAGCCCCCCAATGAAAAAAATCAGGGGAATGGGCACAGGAGACATTGTCGTCGTCGTCGACGTCGTCGCTCGACGAGACGGCGGAGACAAATTTTTGGCAATACATTTGACAAATTTTCGTGCGAATGCAGAGTGCGAGCCGTGCAAGCCTTCAACAAAAATCCATTCCACCATTGTTTTCTTCTTTTGATTTTATTTGGTAACTAAGTGGAAACTACTGGGTAAACCCAAAGTGGAGACCCCTTACTCCACGTCACTTTATCCTGCTGCGCTCCGTTTACGAGGCACCAAACTTCTTCCGCTGGTACGGCCGCGGCAGCGGAGCCAACAGATTGTTTGTCGAAATGCTGACGTTGACAAGTTCGTTAGAGCTCAGGCGAGACACGTGTACCAGGTGCTGCAAAGAGAGAAAATAGAGGTGAGAAAATGTTCGCAAATAATGGGCGAAATTTGGGATTTAGTGCAGCTTTCAAAATGGGTAAAGACTTTTGTGCATATTGCCGTAGTTTAGTCTGCTAACTATATACTTTTAAGCTGCATGGACATTTATTGATTACAATAAGTATTTGCTTTACTGTTAATTTGCAATCTAAAATATTATAAATTGCAGCAAAGATCTTAAACATTTTTAAAAATCTCTAGAAAAAACCTTAGAGTAGGATTTCTTTATCTTACCTGTCGTGGCAACTGGGTCTTAAGGCTCAAACCCTTTGGATTGATATCAACCAAGGATCGATGTCCATTCGACAACTTCTTTGACTTGCTATTGATCACATGCTCCCTCGACTCTAGATGCTGATTTCGCTCCAGCACATATAAATTGGTTTCGGTGTGAACTATAAAAATGTTTGGGTTCCTCGGATCCAAGCTGATTCCACTAATGCAGTGGTGCCTGGTGTCCGGTATCAGGTACTCATCAGTTTCACAGGTAAAGTTCCGGTTGACCAGGTCGTACTCCACTATCTGACCATTGGCATAGGCAACCACCACGCGTGGATGATCCTCGTGCAAGGATAGGGCGGTGGTTCCTGCTCGATGTCTTGGTAAATTCAGCAGATGCTTGTACTTTTTGCCGTGCAGTTTCCAAACCGATATTAACTTGTTAGCTGTTCCAGCCACGATGTAATCACCGTCTAAAGAAACCACTAGATGGTTAATGGTACCCTTGCAATGATCACTTAGATCAGTGTCAGCTTGAAAGATAACCCGATCCTCTTTCAAACTAAACCAACTTAGGACATTGCTTTGGGGATGCAGCAACGCAAGGCGTCCTTGCTTTGTAAAGATTATGTGGCTGGCCGGCTTAAGTTCCTCGGGCAGATTGTCCGCCAGACGATCTACTTTCAAGGGATCTCTCTTCAAACGATTAAGACGGAGCTCCTTCAAGGTAGAGTAACAAATCCAGTTTGCATCGGGTGAAATTGCTGCAGCCTGTATAAAGTTTTTATCTTTGACATTCATCTGAAGGAGTTTCTGGGGAGGTTGTTCCAAAAGGAGTTCTTCCGAGTGTCCAAGTGGCTGTTCCCAAGGCTTCTTCTTTTCCTCGTCCTGAGGAAACACAGAACCCAAGCGCCAAAGATGTAGACTGTTGGGATATCGTAGAAGCAAAAGTTTTTCACTAATAGCCAATGAAGCTACAGATCCCTTAAGGAAGGGTGCATGCTGCGACAGATGAGCCTGCATCCTTTCGCTGGAGGTTATAGTCAATATGCCATCCAATCCTCCAGAAAAAATCTGTCCATCTATCACCACCAGTGATTTAACATAGTGTTTGTGTGCATCGCGTTGCAAAAACTTGATCCAACGTTCGCTGGTCGACTCCTCACGCTTTATCTTGGTTTTACTAAAAATCCGAATGAGAGGAGGCTGCATTCCACTGCAAACCAATCGATCCTCCTTCTCATTTACTGCCAAAGCAAACACATTTTTGTCCAAAACTCGCGTGCAATCGATCTGCGTGGCATTTTCTGCATTCCAAACGGTAATGAATCCTGCTGAATCGCCAGCAATAATTGTGTTATCCGATAGGACCTGCAGGGACCAAACGATTACGTCCTTATCCGATAGAGTCATTGTGTGGAGAATGGTTCCCTTGAGGGCATTCCAGATGCGAACACATCCTTCGGTGCCGGTCACCAGTTTTGTTCCTGTCTTATCAAACTTTATGCAGAGAACACGACCTTTTTGTTTGTTAAAAAGGGTCTTGTAGGTAATTTCGTCATTCTCGATGCTCAGGATGTTGATATGACCCTCCTCGGAACCCACAGCAATTTCCGTTTCTGCAGGGTTTACATCCAAACTCCAGAGGGCATTTCCAGTGGGTGAGTGTTCATAACGTGGTTTAAGGTTAATCACATCCCACTCTGTGAGGACACCGGTAAGGTTTACGGAAAACAGACGACTTCCCGCCCAAGCCAAAGATTCCGCTGGAGAATCGGGAGGCAGATGGATAACGCTATCCAAATAGGGAGTGTGCTCCAGATTCCACAACTCAATGACAGGGGATTCGCTAAAAGAAATGTACTGATTAGAAATTTGGAAAGCTATTAATGGTTATTCATAAAGATTTTTATATTTTACCGACTTAAAGCGAGGCACTTGCTCGCTTTACTGTAGGCCAGACTAACAATACCACGCGGTTTTATCGTGTAGAAGCGAACATTGTGCAACTGCTGCTTGCCCCCTCCCTGGGGTTCCTTCTTCGCATTATTGGTCATTGCACTTTATTGTAACAATTATTAAATCGTGTAAAAATAAGAATTGAAAACGAAACAAAATTCCTCCGGAGCTGCACGTGTGTGGCGAAGAGGTGCCAGATAGTCTGCAACATGAGGTAAACAAACCGCGGGAGTTGCCATTTGGTAGAAAATATACTAGCTTAACCCTTATGGTGCTGCACAAGAGTTCCAAAATGTTTCACACAAAAATATATATTTTCAATAATATAATATACAAAGAACCGCCAAAATTTATTGCATTGAACTATTTGTGATATCTGTAATGGGCTGTAACATATTATTAAGTGGGCTAAGAATCTTTTGCACTAAGTATTATTGGTCCATCTGATATCGGTCACTCTAAAATCGGCGGGGGTGGTTTTCTCAGATGTTTTTCTTGTTGTTGCTGCTTCCCAAAAGAAAATAATTTTCAGCTGAAAATTAAACCAATCAGCTAATTAAATTAAGTTTTAAAACCAATAAAAATCATAAATTATGATATAGCACTAAGAGGATTGAGAAAATCACACTTAGAAGTACAAAATACAGCTCTGCAAAGATGTCGCCAAAATCTCTGTGGACCTTCGGCCTCCTAAGTGGTAAATAAATAAACAGAAAAAAAACAGAATAAACACAAAAGCAAATAGTTAATGATGTGCATAATTAACAGCTCTCCTTGTGACCTTGGGTTCGACGGCCATTTCCTCGAGGGTACTCGAGCTCAGTGACAGGTTCATTGATGTTCGACACGAGGGCCAGTGGCTAGTCATGTTTTATGCACCGTGGTGCGGCTACTGTAAGAAAACGGAGCCCATATTCGCTCTGGTGGCTCAGGCACTGCATGCCACTAATGTGCGGGTGGGTCGCCTGGATTGCACCAAGTATCCCGCCGCTGCCAAGGAGTTTAAGGTAGGAGTAATATGTCTTTGACCAAATGAAAAACATCATGTATTCAAAATAAATACATATACCAAATCTTATAGGTTCGAGGCTACCCCACTATCATGTTCATTAAGGGCAACATGGAGTTTACCTACAATGGCGATCGTGGACGCGACGAGTTGGTCGACTATGCATTGAGGATGTCTGGTCCTCCTGTTCAGCTAGTCACGCGAACGGAGAGTGTGGACATGCTCAAGGGATCCCACACGATCTTCTTTATTTTCGTGGGTCAGCAGGAAGGCGTGGTGTGGGATACGTACTATGCAGCGGCAGAAGGATATCAGGAGCATGGATTCTTCTATGCCACCAGCGAGGATATCGCTGCCCAGCACTTTGACTTTGAGAAACTGCCAGCGGTTATAGTCTACAAGGAGGAACAGCATCACTTCTATCCCCATGGACATCTGGCCCACGAAATGGACCCCAATGAAGTCAATGAGACAGTTTTCCAGTGGGTGAACGTAGAGAGGTTCACTCTCTTCCCGAAGGTCACCCGATTCAATATTCATCAGCTGTTGAGGACAAACAAATACTTGGTTTTGGCTGTGGTGCAGGAGGATAAGCTCAATCAGATAGCCACTCATGAGTTGGAATTCCGTGACATGGTTGAAGGCGTTATTAGGAAACACAGGGCGCGATATCATGAGAAGTTCCAGTTCGGATGGGTAGGAGATATAATTGTATAGTTTACTGAGTACTTATCAACAATTCTTCCTTTCAGATCGGTGAGCCATCTATAGCACATTCCATTATTCTAGACCAACTGCCTACGCCGCATTTAATTGCGATAAATTCGAGTACTCAACACCACTTTATACCCGAAGATGATCCTATGCAAATGACCCCACAAGCTCTCCATCTTTTTCTGGAATCCATCAGCAACGAAAGTGCGGTTGCCTATGGAGGCGATACGTATTTCGTGCGTTTAAATCGGGCACTGTTTGAGGTGCGAAGAGCCTTAAAGGATATGTGGCTGGGAAATCCCGTGCTGACCACTGTTATTTTTGGCCTACCGCTGGGATTCCTTTCGCTCATTATGTATTCCATTTTCTGTGGCGATTGTTTGGTCACCGAAGAGGATTCCGATGAAGACCACGAAAAGAAGGAGTAAGAGGATCAATTACAGAAAGAAGAGGAAGATAGTTACTTGGAGAAATTACTATAAAAAGGTAATTACGGTGATTTCAAAACAAATTTTGATTGATCAAAAGATTGAGTTCCGTACAAGATCACCAGAAAAAAGAAAACAAACCAAAAGGAATACAAATTAGGAAAGCCCCACAAGAAGTCGTATCCCATAGATCAACTTTTCTACCGCATATATATGTAAGCCAAATCTAGTCCTATGTCAAGGTATCTCATCTCCGCTAAGCGAGAACTTCCAATCCGCTTTAGGAATCGCCATTTGACACAAAGGAATCAATTCACAATCGTGAGTTTGGTTCTTTTTTTTTCGTTTTAAGTTAGTAAAAGTAATAAACATGATTTAGCGGATGCAAAGAGCGGGAGAAAACTTAAATAAGGACTTGGGCGGGAAACTTTGGCCGGATCAGCAGCCGTAATCCTCGTCATCATCGCTGTCAATGGCCGCTCGACGCCGATCATACTTTACGGAGGACTTGCTCTGTGGCATCTGAGCATTGACGCTTTCAAGGATGCTCACAAATTGGGCGTCGTCGAGTTTTCCGCGCACCTGACCCATTTGAGCCATACGGATGACCATGTTCTCGAACATTTGCGCCTTCTCAGGCTTGCTTACTTTGAGGGTGTTCACTGTAAGGCATTTAAAGTGATGTAAGGGTTTTACTATAAGAAAAGGTTCAATGCACTTACGTCGTGCTCTGGCCTGCTGATCCAGAACTTGAGATAATATCGAATGCTTCATCTCTTCCTGTGCGCGCATCTGCTCCTGCTGGGCTTTTTGTTTTTCCGCATCATTGCCACCGCCGCCGCCCTAAAATAAAGAAACAGGCGAAAGGTCATTAAAGGATGTGGTTTCACAGAAACAGGTGTCCCAAACACACAAGGATGACTCATAGTGTTTAAAGCCGTTAAAAGGGCTTAAACAAATAAAGGATACATAATCCTAGTTTGTGTAGTTTTATGGTCGGGTTCATTGGTTTTTGTATGTTTATGCATAAAAAGGTGCTCCAAGTTATTTCTATTTTTGGAAATCTCTAGAGGAATCTAGCCGGTTTGGAGCCCACTTAAATATTTCACTTACAAATTGCGACTGCATTTGGGCCATGCGCTGGGCACGTAAGGCATCCAAATCTCCATCAGACATGCTGTGGTTTTAATTGTAGGTAGTATATGGCAGTAAATTAAGAAATCTTTGTGTTCTTGCAACTCGAAATATTAAATCACGCACTTTTCAGCCAGAAGGTGTGCAGTAAATCAGTGTGACCTTTCTATACGGAATCTATCGATAAGTCCCAAAACTCACAAACGCGTTCTAGCAGCCCTAGTCGCAGGGAGCTATCTAGAAGAAGAAGAAACTGCTAAGAAAAATATAAAATCTCCGCAGGAAAGCAAACAATAACAACATCAGCCAGGAAAAAGAAGTGATTAAAATTCTTTCAAAATGTCTGCTCCACTGGAAAACCTGGAGACCCAACTGGAGATGTTCATCGAAAACGTTAGGCAGATCCGTATCATCGTCAGCGATTTTCAGCCACAGGGGCAGAACGTACTCAACCAGAAGATGTAAAAATAAATGATATATGCTAACATTGAAACTAAGTTAATATAAACCTTATCTACCTATAGCAACAGCTTGGTAACCGGCCTGCAGGAGATTGATAAGCTGCGTTCCCAGGTGCAGGATGTCTATGTTCCTTTCGAAGTGTTTTTCGACTACATTGATCAGGACAAGAATCCGCAGCTGTACACCAAGGATTGTGTGGAGAAGGCACTGGCCAAAAACGAGGAGGTCAAGGGCAAGATCGAGAGCCTAAAGAAGTTCAAGTCAAATCTGCTGCTGGAATTGTTCAAAACCTTTCCCAACGAGATGAACAGCTATCGCGCTTATCGCAAGGACTCCATGTAAGCCAAGGATATGACACCTGAAATCTAGTTTGTAAGCCACATGTTGGAATAAATTTATACATATTTACAAAAATTTCGTGTTTTAATAAGAAAAGGCAAAAGTTTTTAGGCCAAAGATATTATTATTTACACTCATATTCGCAATACATATAATGGTTGCATTTTTGTTTTGCTTCTTTTTCTGTGTCGAACTGTTTTGCTATTTTTATTTTATAGTTTCTTTAAATTTAAAATAATGTTTATTAAAAGAAAATTCTAAAGCTATAATAATATAGTTACTATACAACCCTATTCAAGAAGCGTTGCCACACAAGCTGTTTAACAGCTGTTCTTTGTTATTGTCAGCTTGTGTAATTTCAAAATCTTTCGATTGGATGCCAGTAGTTAAAATTTGTGCAAAATAATGCGGGGAGTGATTAATGCCCTTAAGAGTGCTGTAAGGGCAAACAATTACACACCACTTTCTAGAAATGGTATTGTAAACTTTGACCGATTTCGATTGCCTGAAGTGCGCCAATTTGCAGCACAAGCTTCACCGGCTTGTTGGAATTGCCAAAATAAATCGGAATTAAGGCAAAATATGATATGCTCAGACTGTGGACACTTGCAGGATGTAAATGCAGAAATAGTGAGTATACATCTTGATTTTATTTCAACTACTTAACGCTATATTTTTGTAGAATTACTTCAAATTGTTGAGCTTTCCCACCCAGTTTTCTTTGGAGTCCCAGAAATTAACGAAAAGTTTTCGTCAGTTGCAAACCATTGTGCACCCAGACAAATATAGTAACAAGTAATGTAGTTATAAAAAATTAATTTAACTGTTTTTAAGATATTTGAATTTGCAGAACCTCCCGCGAGCAAAGTAACTCTGCGGATTGGAGTTCCCTGATCAACAAGGCTTATAAGACCCTTTCCACTCCCATAGAACGTGGTCAGTACCTGCTTCAACTTGAAGGAGAACAGATGCCCCAGGATAACAGTGCTTTAAACAAGGAATTTCTAATGGCCATGATGGAACGGAATGAGGAGGTCGAGGATGCGGATGATAACCAAACTTTAGAAAACCTGAATAGTCAACTAATCAAAGAACTAGAGGCAATGTCACAAAAATTAAACACCCTCTTCGAAGCCAAAGATCTTCAAGGAGTCAAAGGAACTCTAGTGGAGATGAAGTACCTTCTGAGTATTCAGAAGAGTATCAAACAGAAGCAGCAAAGTTTGTTGGGCAGCTGAAAGCTTTAATCGATCAGACAATCGGCTTTGATCGCACACACACACACACATTCACCTGTTGCTATCAGCTGTTAAGTAAACAAAAACACCAATTTCGTTTGTTTTATAATGTGAATAAAAATCGCGAACCAACGGCTATGGTCGAGGTAATAAGTTAATAATCATTAAGTGGTCGAATAAAACAGGTTTTTATCCAGCTGTTAATGGAAGACCTAGTGGTGTTTCCCCTTTTTCATAGAACACCCTGTGTAACGGTCATAACTTGCAAATATACGTAGCAATCAATTAATCGCGGCACTATCTGTTGGACTTAAGTCGCCAAGGGGGAGACCCAGTGAAGAACCTAGAAGCAAATACATTACCAAATAGTCAACTCATGCCCACTCACACAGCGCAAAAACCGAAGCAACGGCGGAAAATCGGCGCATGTTGTATAAATTTGAATCGCTCGCCGCTGCAGCGGACAGTTCTTATTAACCGGTGGCAGTGGTCGGGTTCACTTGTGGAATATCCAAGTTTTCTATTCGGGAAATTCTTCTGGACGCCGGAAATATCTTGAATACCTGCAGCCATACTCAGGAAACCCTTGTACAAAAAAAAACTCACTTCTTTGAATTAGCCTACCTCAACAGAAATAGGTCTGAAATAATCAATAACTGTAAATAAGGTATTCGTAAAACCTTAGAGTTCCTAAAACCATTTAAGAGAACTAAGGACATATTTTTAAAGGGAGCTCTAATTGCCAATATTTTAAGTAATTCCACTAAAACTGTGGATAAGAACTAAAGGCATAGAATCATGGAAAAACTGTCAAAAAGCCTGCTGATCTTCGTTGGCTTTCTGCTGACTTCTGCTGCGGCCATCTCTTCACCCATTATTGGGGTTCTCACCCAGGAGGTTTACACTGATGGATTGATTTCGCGTCATTTCGATAACAAGACCAGCTATATAGCCGCCTCGTATGTGAAGTATCTGGAAGGAGCTGGTGCCCGTGTTGTGCCGATCTGGTAAGTAGGAAAAACGTATATGTCTGTCGGGAGATTGTTAAAAAACGATGATAAGACTGAGGGGGTGACGTTAAGTATTCAGACACGTGTATTTAAAGCAATAAATTTATAAAAGAGAAAATAGAAATTGGTGTCTAAAATTGTATAGTGTCGATTAGATTGCTTGAAATCAATTAATAAATAATTTTCATGATCCCTTGACAGGATCGGACGGAATCGCAGCTACTACGAAGATCTCATGCACAAGATAAATGGGTAAGTATAAATATTTCTTCAAGTAATATTCCAAATGAAAAATTTATTGATGTTTTGACAGTGTTTTGCTGCCTGGTGGAGCCACATGGTTCAACCAAACCAATGGGTATGCCGATGCCGGCGAGCACCTCATCCAGCTGGCTATTGAACAAAACGATCAAGGAATCTTCATGCCGGTTTGGGGCACTTGTCTCGGCATGGAACTGATGGTTTACAAGCTGGCCAATGGCACTGAACATCGGATTAGCTGCCAAGGAAAGGGAATCGCACTGCCAATGGAATTTAAAGAAGGTATTTAAAGAAAATATAACCTTAAGTACCTGAAATCAAAGTACTAAATGATTTTATCCTTGAAGACTTCAACAAGAGCAGACTGTTTGCCTCCATTAGTGATGATGTGGTGGCTGCTATGATCAAGGAAAATGTGACTTATCACTGGCATCAGTATTGCTATACGGAAAAGGACTTCGAAAGAGATCTTCTGAACGAGACTTGGCGAGTGATCTCCTTGAATCATGATTGGGATGGCAACGAGTTTATTTCGACCATGGAGCACATAAAGTACCCCTTCTATGGAGTACAGTTTCATCCGGAGAAGCCATTGTACGAGTTCACTAAAACAAGCATTCCTCACACCGAAGCTGCTGTGTTGAGTGGGCAATTCTTTGCCGATTTCTTTGTGAACGAGGCTAGGAAAAGCAATCAAAGCTTCACCAATGCCACAGAGCAAGCAAGGACACTAATCTACAACTACAAGCCCGAGTATACTTCGATTTTGGGCTCCTCTTACATCCAGCAATATTTGTTTACCAATGACGAAATGGAAATCCCAGATATTCCAGATGAAGGTGGTGATGACGGAGATGGTGAGGGAGGCAACAGTGGCGGTTATATTCCAATTATTGTACCTGGAGATGGCAGCTCAACCATTAATCCGATCTTTAGCTTTTTAATCCCTTCCTTTTTGATTGTGTCAATTAATATGCTGTTTTAGTCAATTGATTTACCGTTTAAGTAGGCATTGTATTTAATATTTTGAAGTGAGATTTTAAATGTACGTACAGAATTAAGTTTTAAAGTTTTTCGAACATGGCATTATAATTGTTGTTCAAACAACCAGCTTTAATTATGTATTTACGCAAAGCATTAAACGAGATTGTCTATGTCGCCATGGGTGACACTTCTGGTAAATATATTGCACATAAGGAATTATTGCAGTAGGGAATTATTTGATAAGTGCCTTTATCTACATAAGCCTTTGTGTCATTTTTGGGAAAGTAATGATAAAAAACTTTCCCTTTTGAGAATTTGTCATGTAGTGTACGAAAAAGACTTAAAAATTGTTGATAAAATTTGCTACCTCTTTTACGAAAACTTGCTTAAGTATAAGTTTTGACTTCTTGCCTTAGGATAAGCGATATTAATAAACAGTCATAAAGATTTTGTTCTGATAATAAAATTATAATAAAATAAAACATCAAATGAGTTTTATATAAGTGCTTTGTTTTTCTTTCACATCTATGTAAGTATTTTAAACAAATATGCGGTAAATATTTTACCCATAGTTACTCTGCTCTGAAATCTTGGTAGTGCTTTGTAAATTTACTTTTACCAGATATGTACAATGAATGATTTTTAATCGCAACATCCCGAAAAGTAGGCCACCTACCTTGATAAAAATGTTGATTTTTCCCCTTTCTTTCGCATAGAAAGACTGCCAGTTGCGGATGCAGTCTATTCGGACTATTAAGGTTCAGTTAGCTTTCGTACGGCTAAATAGTCGGAAGCCAGAAGCCGACGATGGCGGAGAGTGCAGGCCCCAGTGGGCCATCATCCTACAATATACCAACAATTGGCGTGATGTGCATCGACATTGCTACTAGTTTGCAGAAGAACTTTGGTCAAAAGAACTACAGCTATATAGCCGCTTCCTACGTCAAATTTCTGGAGGCATCCGGGGCCCATGTAGTGCCCATTTGGTAAGTATCTTTTACAAATTAAAAGTATTTTTTACAAATTAAGTGCCTATCCTTAAAACACAAAGGTTAATTATAATCCATACAAAGAAAAATGTTTCATATAATGTGGATGCTTTGATGGTTAAGGTAAATTATATTCGTATATCTTTTTATTAGCCAAACTCATTCCAAACACTTATAGTAAGTTTTCATTGTTGTTGTTGTCAGTTTACGATAAGGCAAAAATTAATTCATGAATGTGTAACCCAAATTCGTTTTATGCATTTATACTATGTGCGTCGATTTGACGAAATCACGTTTTCATTCGCGTGAAGCATTTTTTCGGCCACCGCAAAAAATGAAGGCTAACTGATAAACAAATTGCATAAACAAACCAAGAGAATTAATTATCTCATTTGGCATTGTTCCAAGTGTTTTGCATAGCGTTTAAAGAATGAGGCGAGAAAGTGCTCATATTTAAGTTGCATTTGATTGTGGTCAGTGAACGCTTATACTTTCGATTTCGTTTTATTAAAATAAACTACGGTATCTACGTTGCACATATAAACATACACCTAAATATTTAACCATTAGGGGGAAATTGTTTTTGTAAAATAAAATATTTTTAATGATGGCAATTAAGAACTTATTTGTTTGTTATTATTCTTGCAGGATCGGCCGAGAGCGAGCATACTATGATTCGATGATGAACCAGGTGAATGGCATCTTGTTGCCAGGAGGAGCAGTTTCCATCGAGGCGGCTGATAGGCAAGCCTATCCGGATCTGACCAGCGATTGTGTCCAGAGTGCCGAGCACATTTACCAACTGGCCATGTGCCGGAATCAGCAGGCGAGAAAGGAGAATGATGCACGTGGATACTTTCCGGTTTGGGGCACCTGTCTCGGCTTCCAGTTGCTCCTCATCCATGCCGCCGAAGACCCCAAAATTCGAACCAATTGTCAGCGTATGCAAACAGCGATGCCGGTGAGACTAGTCGAGAATTTTCGCGAGTCCCAGCTTTTTTTAATCTTCCGGATTCCGTGGCTGAGAAGATGGAGAAGTATCCCTTTGCTTGTCACCAACATCGCTATTGTATCACGAAAGACAGCCTGAAGTCGTATGGTTTGGCAAACGATTGGCATCCTCTGGCCACGCAGATGGATCCCACAGGCCTGGAGTTCATCACGATTATCGAGCATCGTCGTTTTCCCATCTTCGGCTGTCAGTTTCATCCGGAGCGGGCTGCTTTTGAGCAGCTTTTTGCTGCAAAGGATCTCTGCTACTTGGCACATTCTCATCATGGAATCGAGTTGTCCCAAATCCTTGCCAGCCGATTCGTGGACGCCTGTCGTCTAAACAAAAATCGCTTCGTTAGTCCTAATATAAAAGCAAATCATCTCATCTGGAATTGGCAGCCTGTTTTCTCCGGTAATTTGGAGGACTCCAACTGGCTGCAGTGCTATCTTTTTGAGAAGAACGTGGACTACCCAAAGGAACTGAATGATTCTGTGGATTCAACTGGGATAGAGAACAAAACTGTGGATTAAAATCTAATTAACTTAAGATTACATTTACATTGAAATTTATAAAATGAACTGAGGATTTTTTACTGATATTTATGCAAAGCAAGAGATAACTTTTTTTTGTAAACTAAGGAATTGTCTTAAGGAATATATTGCGATTTGATTTTTTTTAATAAAATGACTATTAAGTCCAATCATAAAGTATCAGTTTGCCATTAAGCTGACTATTCAACTTTGGTCTTTTCGCCTTTGGCTATAAATTTTCCTTTGCATCTCACTCGGCATTTCCTATTTTCCATTTCCTTTGCTCAATTCACGGAGTAGTTGTGAGTACTTTTCCACATTTGTCTCATGCAAATTTCACGCTGTACTTTTCCGTTCAATTTTGGTGCTTGCTTTTCTTTTTTTGCCTTTCAAGGATTTTCAATGGTGTAAAGCTATTTCGGTTGGCTCCTGTTTTCCCTCAAGCAAATGGAATATTTTTGTTCATTTTTATGGGTTTTCCTTCGGCAAGGGGTATGCATGATTTTAAGTGGTGGGGAAAAAATCACCTAAAGCAATGGAATTTTAGCAATATTCAGTTTAAATAATTGATCTATTAAGACTAATTAAAATTGGGTTTTAACCAATTTATGAAAGTACTGTTTATGTGATTTACAATCTGCTGAAAGGTTACATTAAACAGCATGTGATTTACAACCATTTAATGTCTATCATGGATTTAATATTTTACAACCGTAAGCAATTAATTCCTGGAATTTGGGTAAAAACACTAATAGGGTATTAATTGGACCAAAATTTTAAAAGTGTCTATTCATTGGGTGTGTTTTTTGGCAGTCCCTCTTTCGTGCTTCTTCGCCTAAAATTTCCACTCGGGGGGCTCGTCAAAAGGTTGGCTGCTCATAATTAGCGCATGACAGAGCGGAATTTTCCCTGTCAGGCTTATGGTTATTTGAAAATTCCTTTACATATTCCATTAGGCGGACACTGGCTTGGTTATTTATTAAGGCTTTTCCTAGCCCAGGGTTAAAGGTTAGTCTGAGGTGCGAACACGAATTGTTATGGCACATGTTTTTGTCTGATTCCCATTATTGTCCGTGGCTTCTCGTTGCTGCCACATCCATTGTTATGTCCTGGTATCTCTGCGTCTGGGTCTCCGGCTGTTCCGCACTGTCTGGCTTCCTTTTTTTGTCCCCTTAGTTTTCCTTTACCTTAACCCCTCTATTGTTAATATGTATTTTTTCTTCGATCTGGAATCACATGCTAATGAGTCTAGGTGAGTGTCTAGCCATTTATTGACTTCTCAATTATTGTTATTAAAGTTGGAACACTTTCCCTGATTTTGTGCTTCAATTTTATTATTTTTTCTGAATATTTCCACGGGAAAAATGAGTTAGGAAATTAATAAACTTATATAAAATGCAATTTACTGCCAAGGGATTAATTTTTTCATTAGAAATTAAAGTTCATTTTGTATGAACTTTACGGTTCAAAGTTTATATATTTAAGGCTTTTCTTTTTATTTAATCATAAGTTGGTTCGCCCAAAAGATGTACAATTTTTATAGACCGATGGTCCTATTTATTTACATATTTGCTTGGCACAACTTTATTTATTTGCGTTCCTTTGTTTCGATTTATGTGCACTTACGCTATTGTATGATCCTGGTTGGAAAAAAAATTGTCAGCAGAAATGCCGCATTAAATGCCCTTGTGCCCATTTCATATACTCACTCACATAGATGAGTGTATTCACACTTGCAAAGACACACATTCACACTTGGGCAGGGGTAACCCAAAGGGTTCGAAAAGTGGGTGGGGAAATGGCAAGGGGTGCAGGAAAATTGGGGTAGGCCGACCCGAAGTCTAAAAGTAAAAGTTGGCATATTTCTGTTTTCTCAACTGAAAATTAAGCCGCCTTTTCACAAGCAAACACACACACACACACACTCAAATGCAGATTGCCTTCCATTTTCCCCTTTCTCTTTTTCCCACCTTCTAATTGTTTGAGAGTGTGTGTGTGTGTGTGTGTGTGTTTGTGCGGCTTTTACAATGACGTCATAGCTGAGGTTGTTGTAGGGCCGGCCTTTTTGCTTTTTTGTAACCTACTTGCCGTGCATTGAACCGGCCTTCTTTCCCTCTCTATCTCGTTATCTCTCTCCCTATCTCTTTCTCCCATCTCTTTTCAGCCTCTCTCTCCCACAGAGACTTCTCTCTTGTACCGTTAAATTCTGGTTACAAATCTCTCGCAGGAGAGCGCAACTGCAGGCTGCAGCTCGGCGTTTTGGGCCAATGAACTCAAGCTGCAAGGACATTGCAGTCGCCGTCGAGTGACATTACGAAAGGCAACAACAGCGAGCAGGAGAATGAAAACAGCAACAACAGCTTGACAAATTCTGCAGAAGCCAAAGGTCCTTTGGACACCAGCCCATCCCCCTACCCCCCCCCCCCTCAGTGGAAAGCTCCCTCTAGACGAACAATTTACGCTGATTTGGCATTTAAACTGCAGTTGAAGGATACACACACAGCTTTTACAAATGCCGTTGCGTTTCTGTGTGTCTGTGTGTGTGAGTGTGAGTGCGTGATATTTACGTGCGTGTGAGTCTGACTCTGATAATCCCTTTAACTGACCCGACAAATGGGCGTGACTTAAGAGCTGTCTAATTGGAGCAGGATACTGTTTAGATTTTAGTTTCGTTTATTTTACTTTCGATAGTAGTTGTGTTGTTTCCTTAAACATAAGGATTTTGTGTATATATTTAATCCTTGTTTAATATTCTTTTAGTGTTACAACATCCTTTAAATATATTCTTAAATGCTTTACAAATTTTATAGGCAGTATTTGCTATTATATTATTATTATGATATTATCTGCTAACAATTTTATGAGCCGCAAAGCCTTTAAAATTTCTTTGAAAAGAAATGCTTCCGTAATTATATCAGCTCTTCATTCTTCCGTTTTCAATTGGAAATTTCATCCATAACACTCAAAGTTGATATCTTTCCCCATTGCCGCTCCCCATTCAGCGTTTAACTATGTAACGCCCCAAGCCCCTCGAGAGCGCCAACAATTAAAATTGCCATTTTCATCCGCTCATTTGTCAAGCCGTGTTTTTGTTGGCCTCTGACTTCAACTGGGCCATAAACATTTGTCGTTCACTTTGGCCCATTTTCGTTGCCTACTTTTCAGTGGTTCGGTGGTTCAGTGGTGGTCGTTGGGTGGCTCAGAATTGTGGTCTAATGGGACGCGTGTGGTGCGGTAAGCCTCTTAAATGCTAAAAGCCCAATGCTATCGGCCTATTTGGTGCTGCTGATTTTGGTATTTTATTTTTACATTGCTCCGGCAATTATGGACTGTCGCCTCTCGTTTGGCTAAATTTAACCTGAAAGTCCGGGGCGTGACATTCAGCATGCCACCAAAATCGGTTCTACATGTATATATATATGGGTGTGTGTATGTGTGAGTGCTCTGCTTGTGACGTCATCCGCGCTCTTGCAACGTTCGAAGGCCAATCGACAACGCGGGCCAACACAAAAGCTTCATTATTTGCAAACATACGAGTATTTGGGTTAAGCCCGCGCCCATTTGGCATCCCTTGAAAGGATTAGACCAAGGATATAGGCCTCATCCCATCATCCTCATCCCCTTATCCTCATCAGTCATCAGTCATCTCGACAAGGTGTCTCTTGGAACTTTAGTGGGTCAAGTGGCCTTTTAAGGATTACGGTTTGTTTGGAGCTCTGACCTCTGGCTGAAGCGATCTCAGGACATCGAGAAGAATATCCTTGCCCTGCGGGCCACAATGCAAATTGTTGCAATTGTCGTTGGCTGCGTCTCAAGGTCGCTGCATTCAAATTAGCTGCAGTTTATTTATGTCTCGGCATCCAAGCATCCGTTTTAGTCCGGTTTTTTATGCACGGCACGACGCGCCAGAATGACGCCTTTGCCTTCGCTTCGCTTTTTTGTTTATTAATAAGTGCGAAGGGGGGGCGCTGACTGCTCAGCTGAACATGAATGCCACGGGGGCGGGCAGTTGGAGGCGTGGCCTGCATATAAATAATCCTACAAAAAGGGAGACCAGCGTCCGCAGGAAGGAAACTGTACCAAATGCAGTTCCCTGGCCGGTGGCCTTACTCACAGCCGATTCAATTATGTGGCAAAGATGAGGAGGCCATGTCCTAACAAGCCCGTTCACACCTGCACAATAAACATTTGTGGATGATTTTAAAAAGCTTAAAATACATTTCATATAAAAAACGATAGATTATTTGCAAATGTTTTATATTAAAAGGTATTTCAAGCCATTAAATTGGTGGTAACAAATCTTTAGAGTAGCAAAGTGTTGAGGATAGAAATAGTTTTAATCTCATTGGGTTAATAACTTATTGACTAAGAAAATTTCTAATTCTTTGAAGTAAATAATTTTCATATAAATATATTAATAACCGAAATATAATATACAAAATAATTCTATCAAAGTTATACATATTACATTTTTATATTTCAAAATGAAATAAGATATTGTCTATCAGGTTTTTTTTAATAAGGAACCTTAATGGTGCTTTATTAGTAGAAACTTTTGTTACAAACCTTTAAAAAGGGATTAGGTTGATATTGTAATATTTACTTTTATGTCGTGTGTATGACGCTTTAAAGTTCCGGCGGATGAAAAGGGGTTTTCCGAATAGGTGTGGAAACGGCGGCGGAAAAACCGCAACCGACAAACGTCAACGACTCTAAGGACAACAACGACGGCTACGAGCTGTTAGCCCCTGACCCAGTTAAATAACTGAGAGATAGAGTGGGTGCGACAGAGAAGGGTGCATCGAGCGAGGGAGAAAGATATAGATAGAGAAAGAGAGAAAGAGAGAGGGAGACAGTGCCGACGTCACCATTTGGAGAACCTTCGTTAGGTGCACGGATGACGATGCTTAGCGCAGATGCCCTTGCCATTTGCCTTATCGCAGCGGTAACAGTGGAGATGCTCCACCGGAACGTACCGAATCCCCTCCCCTCCCTTCCCCTTCCCACGTCCCTCCCTCCAAAACTCATCCATCAGCCAGGACCCCTTGTTTGACCCCAGACCGCCATGCAAATGTCCACTTTCCGCTCCACTGGTCGTATGCGCAATAAACTGATTATTATTGAGTTTTAAATTGAATTTGCGGAGGGCGCGTGGAATTCATAAAATGCTAGAACGTCGCTGGATGAAAAAGGAAGCCACAGATTCAGCTGCGGCATGAAGCCACTTCATCTTGGAATCGATTGATTTTTTATGACTCTGCTATGCGTCACTTGCCGCCGAGGATTCACATGCAACACGCTGCCATTCAGCTGCCCTTGCACTTTCCCTAATTAAAGGAGCTTGCGTCAGCGCAGATAAATTTGCCGTATGAGTGCTCAAAAGGGCAAGTTGGTGCACCAGATAATCGTCAATTTTTAATATCCAATAGATTAGGTTTTGAATATCTTATAGGAAAATTTTTGTCTATGTATGGGATAGATTGTTGCTATTTTATTTAAAATTCTAAAAATAAAATAAGTTAATTAAGTGCCACAAATCTATTTGTTGAAATGGGCGCCAAATTACTCAGAAAAAAGTAATTTTGGCTTAACTCTTTTACTACTGTAAGCTCGTTTACGATATTAGTAAATTATATAAAAATATGCTTTTATTATTTCATGAAAAGTTAAATCTCTTAAATGATCCTTTTGTAGTCAGAAGAATTTTATCGTTTCCATATCGGCATTTTTTGTATAAAAGTTTAATTGGTAGTTAAAAGTTAACTAACTAACCAGAATTGCTTGACATTTAGTTTTGATTCATTCATAGGTTTTTCGAGTTTGCCTGTCGAATGTCCTTGTGGCCAGCACCTTTCCCAGAATCTTGCCTTCCCATCCAGACATTGGCATTTTCTCCGATGGTCCTTGGCTCAATAAAAGGCGAGCTACTGCTAACCCAGTGAACCGGAGCCGAAACGAAAATCGAATTAAATGTCAGGCGGCGACGTGTGGAGCAATGGGGCACGCAAAGTTGCCAATTTGAACGTGGGTTTTCCCGAAGGCTTCCCGCATCCAAATGAAAGTAGGTCGAGGACAGGATGCGTGATCCAGGAGGAGGTCCGGCACTTGGACGGCTTCTTGCTTCTTGCGGCAATTATGAATGAATTCCTTTCAGGAGCGAAGTCCGTTCCGCCGGCAGTCGCCCCCAAGGTCGCTCCGGCTCTCTCCCTGTCTCCTTCCCGCATCCTCGCTCTCTCTCTATCTCTGGAGCCGCCCAAGGATTCCTGGCCCGGCTGAAACGAGCTCAGCTCGGTTCAGCTCCCGTTGCGGTAAACGTCATCGTCATCGGACGACCTCCACGGCAGGCGTTAACCTTCGACCGGCGGTGGTGACGACGACTTCGACGCCTGCATCACTCGAATAGTGAATGAAAACTGGGCTAAAGATCACAGTTTTTACTCCCTAATTTATTTAAAAGAAAAGCTTTAAGGGAGTTAAGCTTTAAGACTATTTAAAAATGAAAAACATCAGCACATTAAACCTAATTCTATAGGTTTAAGCAACGAGTGCTTTTTAAAAATCGATGAGATAAAAACCATTGAATTTTTTATCATTCCGATTAAAATTTCAATACATGGACATTCCGATTTAATTTAAATTATTTTTGAAATAAATTAATTTTATCCTAAGAAGTTTCCCTCTTGGTTTTTAAACTGCAAGCTTAAAATAGCTGCTATCTTTAATTTTTAAAATTATTTAGATTTTTGAAAGAAGTCAAAAGTTATGATGTAATTAATACTTGACATATTTTTAAAAAAAATTATTACAACATATAAATTATTTATTTATTATAAACTTTACGTTCATTGAATTAAAGCAAGAAAACAAAAAACTGCACTTTCTTATTTAAATACTGTACTACTTTAACTACCTCAGACATCAGACATTTTTGTGACTACATTATGTCTATATGGGACAACAACTTCGTCCACATATCTCCTTTAGGCCTTTTTTCGGCCTGACAAATTACACGTGCATTGGCCCAGTTAGCTGTGCGGTCTATTACCATCCTTTTGGCCGCTCGACTGCGTTCAGAATAAATGTTTTGTTTATTTTTTTGGTCGGGCCAGGCACGTAGTTTGCTTAGCTCGTTATTCCCGGGAACTGACTGCAGATGTCAGCTTATGCATTCGTTTTAGGTCACTTCTTATAAATAATTGAATTCCCCTGGGAAGAGGCCTAAAGAGCCTGACTACACGGCTAATTACTGAAAGATAACTGAATAGGGGGAAGTTGTAATTTATGTTCATGGGTAGATAGGCACTTAAAAGGACCTCGAACTCAAAATGTTAGAGTGTCCGAAAAAGCTGTGCATAATTTATGGAATGTTTCCTTTCACCTTTGCAAAATGAGAGATAATATTTAGACTTTATGAATGCAGGAGCTAACTTTTTGCTGTTATTAAAAACATTACCCAAACGAATACATCTGCTTAATTTCATTTAGCTCGCTATCAGAGCTAAGTTAAGAAGTATTCATTTAATTAAGCATTTATTCATCTCAGATAGTATAGATTTGCCAATTTGTTTTGCGTCTGGCGTATCAATTTTCCTTTCATCAATCACCAAACAACCTACTCGATTTTGCGTTGCCTACTTTTTCGGGACTCCTTGTCATCTGTCGCTCTATGAAATGTAGACATTTTGTTTACATATTGAGTTCAATTACCGGCACACAGGCTGCATATCTAATGAGAATCAGATCCACATCCAGTTCGAGTGGCACTCCGCCCAATTTTACGCCATATTTGCCAGGCTGCCACTTGATTGTTCTCACGTAGCTCGATATTTGGGTCAAAGTGCGAATTAGCATAAGTGATGCCTCCCCGAAAATTCTCCCACGCTTGTGGGATTATTTGCCAATTGCCAAAGATTTAATTCAAACTAAAAATAGAAGCTCGTGTTGCTCTTGAAAATTTTTGATTAAATTTTCCCCCAAATGTTCTGGCTTGAAAAATGAAATTACAGGCGGAGTGCCATTAAGAAGCGGCAGAAACAACAAAGATAACAAGCAGGAAACATGAGCAATAAAAATACACAATAAAAATGTGTACAAGCGCAAAAAGATGGAGGGGAAAGGCCATGCCGATGTTGATGATGAGATGGCAAAGGTAAACAAGATACAAGTAAATATTGACATGGAAGTCAGCAGTCATATAAGCGGGGAATGTAATGGAAATAAAAATGAAAACGATGCAGGGCTCCTGTCTTCCCTTCACTTCGTGGCGAAAAGTGAAGGCCGCCACTAAAAGACAGCCAGAAAGTTGACAAAGTAGGCCGCAAGTTGAGTTTGTTCTTTAAGTTGTTGCGCTTGAGTTTTGCCACATTTTTTCTCACCCCCACGTGTGGCAAGCCCAAAAGAAGATTAATTATTTGGCTACTTTTTGTTTACAGCTGTTTGTACACTGTGAGTACACTAAATTTGATTAGTATGACTAAAAGGAAATTAAAGATTTAATTTTTAAATAATTAAAAATGAGAGCGGCATTTAAATAAACATAAACAGATTTACCTTAAAATTATTGAGATACATTACTTCAGCTTTTTGTGAAAAATTATTTAACACAAAGTGTTATTTGTAACTTATTTATAAATATTTATACCAATAATGTTTTAATTGTTTAATCCAATAAAAATTCTTTTGGCAATTTCCCTAAAACAATCAATTCAAATCACTACAGTGGCAACAAGTTGACCACATCCTTGGTCTCCTTCGTTGCCCTAACTTTTCATGCCCGGCGCGTGCAGCAAATTAACACGGCCTGTCTCATAAAGAGTCCCCATTCCGATGAGCAAGAAAAGGGAATGGGGCAGGAAAAACAAGGAGGAAGTGGCAGCCAAACTGCCTGCGTGAAGTTAATGCCGCGTAACCTGTTAAAAGGAAGCCCGTATTCGATTCCATTCAGGAAATCCTTGCGTTACCTTGTGGGACCCATAAAGCGAGCAACTCGAGACTCCGCCGCAGAAACGAATGTAAAGATTACTTCCGTTTATTATTAATAAGCAGAAAGGAATTTTCGGTGCGTTTATAGCTGCCATACATACGAGTATATGGAGATGAAACTTTAACCGGAGGTTTGGGGTGGAAATGCGAGCGAAGCCCGCATGAAAATAGCAAAGAAACGCTAAAAATATTCACCCCAAGATAGGCACTTAATTAAATGCTTAAAAATAGCTATTCTCATGGTCGGTAGAAGAGACAGCTGCTGGTGAATGGGAATATTAAAGGCAGTCGACCGCAGAGGATGAAAACGAAGGAGGAAACTAGTCCTGAATGCTGTCGAAATGATTACGTGACTGCGGTTGCCGGGCTGAAAACGCTCACTTTATTGTTACGGCGTTTGCAATTTCCACTGAAATTGGCAAAGCGAACGAAAGAGCAGCCAACGCGTCGTATGAGCAACAATCACAGCTGTAAAAATCACACATACGCCCCCTGGTCCGCCCACAAATTGGCTGCTTTCCTTTTTATCTCACTTTAATGCCCCCACATTTGTCGACTGTCATCGAGAATTAGGTCAAAGGATATTTTTAGCTCTCAGACTAGTGGGCATGCCAATTTCTATCATGGGCCGTGTTGCGAAAATATTTAGATTCTGACATTTTTCATCAACTTTTCTGTCACGTCACGCAACGGCAGCAGCCCAAGTGGTTGCGTGTGTGAGTGCGGTGTTGGCCGCCAGTCATTTGTGTTTTGGGCCACAACAAATCAGCAGGAACCTCAAGTGCGTGACTGTGGCGACCATTTAGCGGCCCAAAAACTTCGATGGGCCATTAAAACAGCAACGGGGGGAAACTCAATGCTCAGTGGTTTCCAACAGTTTATGCCCAATATCACTGCTAATTTCGTTAATTTTATTTGTCAAGCAGATGGATTTTTATGATGATTGTTTGGTTTCAATTTCCCCAGCGGGAGCTGGAGCCCGCTATTAATTTAAAATCTGTCGCTCAGTCACAAATCAATCAATGCAAAATTCAAACCCATTCCCGCCCGATACGGTGTCAAATCAAACTGTCAGCTTGCTGCGGTTGGGCGTCGGGTTATTCGATATTTATTGTCTGCCAGTTCGGTTGGAATCGTATTAATCAAATGCCTTCAGACATCCTCCGACTCATTATAAATTCAGCCCGAATCCCCCGTCAAGATACAAAGATACAAAGCGTATTCTTGACAACCGAATACGAGTAGTAACGAAGCAACAGAGAAATCTTGATGGCAATTCAATCGTTGACCTACTTTTTTTGGACACAACACATTACTTTCCACCAACGACGACGGGTTGAGTATAGATTCGATTTTGGGACCATTATAGGAGATTCACCCGAGCGTTAGGGATTTCTTTGCCACGCCAGACTCTCCTAATTGCAGTTTCCACATAATCATCATAATGTGTATGTGTCATTGGGTTGTAGCTATTTTTGGCCAACTTTTTTATGGAAAAACTTTTCGATTGGGGTCACCAGAAGATGAAGTGGACATAAAGAAAACAGTATATGAGTTGGTAAGTTATGTTGATTTGGCAACGATAAGTATGACGACTTAATGTTGAATTTGATACAGAAATTGCGATATTCTGAAATGAAAGATGGACTCATTAGAAGCAATTAGGTCGGCTTGTTCCCAAATACAAATAAAAACACTTTGGTTTTGGTGTAAATTATTTCACTTTTATTGAACTCTCTTTGCATTGTGGCTATGGGCCTTTCAGATGATTACAATTTTTGGCTGCTTTTGCTGCTGCTTAGGTAAATAGTTATTAATAAGTAGATGCTGCTGTATATACGTGTATATTGATGCTGATATTGTTCTGTATAATCCTTCAACTTTTATTGCTTTGGCTTGCGATTCAATGCGTTTGCATTTATATATAGTTAGGCCTTGGTTTGCATTTCATATTTAATATTTTCTCTATAAACTGTAAATGTGTATAACGGCTAAAGTAATGTATATGTTGAATACTTTTTAAGTCAGTTTCGCGGCTTTTTAGATTTGCTATATATATCATCTACTTCTGAACTCTACTTACTTGAGTGCTGGGCTTATTATATCTTCGGAATGTGGTTAATCTCTTTGGCAAATTATTTGTATTTGAATAGAAGTTCTTAAAGTAAATAATTTAATTTAATTATCTTAGGAGAGTTTTTGGCTGATTCTGTTAGGACTGCGAAACATACATAAATGCCTGACAAATTTTGATCCCATTTAACATTTAAAAAGGAAATTTACTTAAACTTATCATATATACTTATTAAGTGGTTTTTCTTGGAACTAATGTTTATTATGTGAATCTTTGTTTGCTTTGACTTTTTGATAAAGGCACGAATTGTATAATAATTTATACAAAAAGGAAATCTATTGTGACTTTTCCAATCGATTGAATCAAACATCTTAATTTCATCTCAATTTTCAATTTTCTTCGCGTTTACAGTCTTTGGTATGCGTGGAATGATCTTGATCTAGCGTCAAAGCGGTGACAAATGTGTGTATATAGGCTCTATGTCTGACAAATTCTACGCATCTACGATTTAATTATATATATATTAAGTGCAAAAGTTATTCAAATTTTTATAAAATTTATCATGTAAGTTTGTTAGATCATTACCAATTCTGCCGATGTTGTTTTGAAGACTTTCGGATATGATGGACTTGGATGGGAGGGTTTTAATGGGAGGGCAGGGAAAGGTTTACGATTGTTGTATCACAGATTTTGAAATGAATTTCAGGGAGCGGGGAATTTAAATGGACGATGAAAAAATTTTAAGCGCCTTTGGTGAGAAATAATTTTGTTTCCTTTTAGGTTTTTTATACGACTTATCTAAGAAGTGTTGAGGACTTAAAATATAATTTTCTTTTTACTACTATATCCAAAAAAGTAAGGAACAAATTAAAAACCTTTTGAATTATTATTCAAGGGTTGGTACTTGGTTTAAATTTAATAAATTTTAATAGAAATGTAGATTAAAATGAGTTAACTTTTACTAAAAATTTTCACGAGAGTAAGGAAGGAATTGGTATTGTTCAAGAAGAACATTTCAATTAACAGGATTTAAAACGATTTTTGAAAATTAAAATGTTAAATAATATATACATACATCTTCAATAAAAAAAAAATAATAATTCGGTTCCGTTTAATGTTACCATTCAATTCAAATTCAAAAAAAAAGAATCTGTGTGATCAAAACAACAATTTTAAGATGATTGCTTATTATGCTGATTAGTGGTTCCTGATACTTCTCTTAGTTCTCTTACTGCCTTGTTATCCTGGCTGTCTTGGGTCCTTAGCGCCTGGCATACTGGCAGCAGACGGAGCTGCGCGGCACCCGCTGCGTCGGCAGACCGGACATGCCCTTGAGATATGTGTAGGAGACGGGCTGCCGCAGGATCCGCTGCGGCGGCGGCTTCACCTTGCCTTTGGACACTGAACTGCAGGACGACGATGATGACCTGCCCGACAGTTGATGTTGATGCTGATGCTGATGAAGGTGCTGCTGCTGCCTGTGCAGCTCGGCATTCGAGGCGGATTTGAGAGCCGACTTCAGGGGCAATGCAGCTGCTGGCTGTCCGCTGCCGTTCGAGGGTGGTGGAGGCGGCGGGGGGGAGGGACCGCTGCAGGACAGCGAACGCGAGGTGAGCGAGAGGCTCTCGAAGGCGCGACGCAACGAGGATGTGGAGCGTCGATGGAGACGCGAGAAACTGGCCCGATTGATCGGCTTCTTCTTCGATTGCACGGACTGCTGTTGCAATTGCTGTTGTTGTTGCTGCAGCTGTTCCTGCTGCTCCTCGATGTCCAGGGTGCTGCTCGTCTCGCTGGAGGCGCACGACATGGACATTAGCTCCAGTCGCGACTGGTGAGCGTTGAGGCCACGCCCCGAGGAGCACGAGTCGGTCGATGAACTGTGCGCGTCCTCCTCTTGGAGCGTGACCACCCCCGATGCTCCACCGCCGCCGCCGCTGCCTCTTGATGTTGCAACACTGGCTGCGTCATCCGACTGAACTAGGTCATCCTGCGACCTCAGGCCGAAGCGGCGGCTCAGCTGCCGAAAGAAGCCCAGATTGCGTTCGTAGCGGGGCGTCGGCGAAACGCTCAGGCTTCCGCCCGGCGATGTGCTGTTGTTGTACGAGCCCACCTCCAATTTGGACTGGCTGCCGCTGCCACTGCTGCTGTTGTTGTTGTTGTTCAGGCTGCCATTGCTGGCGGTCTTGTGTTGCAACTGCTCCTGCTCATCGGCGAAGCAGACATGAGGGGTACCCATCGTTTTCTGTGCTTTTTATTTAATAGTCTACCTCATGAAAAGCCACCCTGGCGTATGAGTAATTTCCTTATTAGACAGGCAGCTGGCACCCGTGCGTATGCGTAATTTCCGTATTACGAGTGCAGCCGGTGCGTATGGGATAATTTTGAACTTCCCTTCCAGCCAACCGTGCGTATGCGTAATTTCGCTGGTGCTTATGAGTAATCTCCTTTGTTTTTTGGGGTACACTGCAAATGGCTGCACTTCCGCTGCTCTTCCGCTTCCGGCGCAAATACTCTCTACACTTCCTTTGTTATTCCAACCGGTGTCTTTGTCCACTGTTTACCTATGGCTTGTCCTGCGAGAGCGAGAGAGAACCGACTGGGCACGTTGTCCTGCCGCTTGTGAGTCGGCAAATCGGAAGCCGCTCGCTTTTATAGACTCGCCCGGCACTCTGCAAACGGCACTTAGAGAGAGAGAGAGCGGAATAGAGAGAGCGAAAGCAGAGAGAATTAGTGCTCCTGCAAAGCAACTCCCCCTCCACCCACCTTCTCCCCTCTTCTCCACATCCTTTGTTCTTGCATTGTTGCCTAATAATAAAACGGGAAGCGAATTTTGTTTACCGCCGTTCGTTTGTTTTGTTTTTTGTTTGCTCTGCCCCGGCAGCTTGCGCCGCTGGCCGCCAGGTGGTGTCAATGCACGCAACTTCGAGGTGGTCAAATACCTGGTACTTCGCGGGGGTTAATATGCATTCGTGTGCAAATGGCCTCCCAGCTTTCTTTTGAAAGCAATTCTTCTAGTGTCATTGTGCTGAAATCACAATTCGAAAATAATTTTACATTTCTATTAACCCACCAAAAGCATATAAGTTCCATTAAAATACAGTTACAAGTTTTGGTTTACAAAGTGCAAAGTGCAAATTTTATTTGTACTTAATATTTTACAATCTTAACTTTAGTTTTTGATACTTAGATACCAAATAATTATAAACACAAAAATATTTTTCTTAACTGAAGTAGATTATAAATCCACACGGGTATTATAAATTAATTTATTCCCAATTTTTTATTTATTATAAAACTATTGTTTTATTATTTTTTTTAATACATAGATACAACAAAAAAGTCCTGACTTTCCTATTTATTTTGATTCCTATTTAATGGTTGCAAATTTTCCGTGCTCATCCAAATTAAAATACAGAACACGGGCAGTATTATCCCTTCAAATGCAGGATTAGGCATCTGTTATTCGATACACAATCCCAAGCTGGTCTTCTTCGCCCTTTAATTGTTTTCGTTCCCTCCCCAAGGAGCCATCAATTATTAATCAGCTAGACGTTTTCATTTCACTTTGTTCCGTTTGACTTTCTCGGTTGATTTAATTTGCTGTTGTCGAAAATAGCACTGAGTGGTTTGTTGTTTCTTATTTTTGGGAGACCTGTGCCTGATTTGCCTAAAAAATCTTTGGCTATGACAGATTTCAAGGACCCTAGGCTGTCCTGCTTAAGAAACCAAGAGGCTTTTTGGGCCAAGCCATGTTTTATCAAAATTTCACCTCACTTAAGTTAAGGGCCGAAAATAGATTCAGTCCGCCTTCCATTCTGTTTTTGTTGTTTTTTAATTGCGCCTAAAATTGATTTTAATGCGCTATAAATAAACCGAATGCCAATTTTGTGAGAACGCATTTTAAGGCAGGCTAAGACGGCGGCGGCTTAATGAAGTCCTTTGTTTTGACTTTTAGATAATAAAATGGGAGGCCCTGAAAATCCAAAGGATGGGGGCTATTAAAAGCTAGGAATCAGGAGGTGTCGACAGCGATGAGATTTTCCCACTCCCCCCTAGAAAAGCCATGAACATCTAATTAGAGGCGCAATTGTTGACATCGAATGACGTCAGAGCGGCCAGTGATTCTGTTTCGGCCGAAATTATTCAACTTGGAACTCAGTTTGGCCGATGGGTCGGGAGTTGGGGACCCATTGTCAGCGCCTTGTTAAGCGCTTGTCGCATCCATTTAGCGGCGCATTAACTCGTTGCGACTTAATCAAGTAAGTCAACAGATTAATGAATAAGCTCAACGGTTGTCCTGCCGACGATTGACTCGAGTTTCGAAAGAAACTTTTTAATTGATTTTGCCTACTGATCCACGATTCGGAAATAGAAATACAAAGTTTTGTTTCTAATGATGTCTTCAAATAAAAAGGAATGTATCTTTTATAAGGATTACAAAAATAAGAACATGTAAGAACATAAAATTCAAAACGGGTTGTATATTTGTTTTCCTTTAATAAGTAACATAAACCTAAACAAGTAATTTAACAAAATCTAAGCTAAAATATTTCTCTAAACTTAAAATTTCTCTCGAAGCTGGTGAGCTTCACCCATTTAATTAACTTGGCTATTTGACTAGCTTATTGTGGTTTCAACCCTCACATTCTGCATGTTGTCTTTTGTTTTGATGGACTTTCGCAGAATAACCACAGGGAAAACTCAAACCCATTTCCCACGACAGATTCCTGGAACATATTTATTAAATCGCAGTTTTCAGACGAATAAAAACAATCTATTCAAACACATGAAATTCTCAAACTGCGTCACATAACTATTTGGAAGAGCAGTACAATTTGTCTCCCGTTGTTTACAGAATTTTGGGTTAAAGGCTCTTGTTTGTTTGCAGATAAATCATGCATTTTAATTTGATTTTTTAGGACAAACTGTGCCAAGGATATCCTGCCCTTTGAGCTTAAGGCTTGTTTATCAAAGGTTTGCTATTATAAAAAAAGGGTTCAAAGATACAATGACCTCGAAATGATGACTCGGCATGGGACCTTCGGTGTCCTTGGTTTGAGGCACCTAAATTATTGAGGTGTCATCAAAATTTAAACGATTTTACTTGTCATGCCCGCCAAGTGCAGCGGCGTCGATTAACGTCACACGGACATGATATGCGCCAGTCAAAACTATAAGGTCGAGTCCTTCGGCGACTTGATTTTGAGGACTTTGCCTACATCATCGCCAGCACCAAAGAGTCTCTCTGTTCCCAGGGAACAGAGTGCCGCAGACTGTTACCCAAACAAAAGGAGGCCACGTGCAGAATGGGCTCTCGCTCTCTCTCTCTCCCTCTCTCTCTCGAAGGATGTGCTGGCTCTCTTTCGGAGGGAGCTTTTGCCTACGTTAACGGTGTCCTTAAGCTTTCGCTAAACCGTTACGAATCGAATCGCCTTGGCCAATGAATTTCGGTTCATTCCCTTTGTTTTCCCTTCACCTTGAATGCAATTAAAATCGGTTTTTTTTTGTTTTCAATTCATGTATATTTTATTTTATTGACAGCTAGACTTAATTGTTAGGTTATCTCTGTTCAGTTAGGATCTAAAAATATATAGGCTCTAAACATTTTCGCTAGGTTCTCATTATTATCTACTATACCATTTACATTTCATCATGATATATTTTGTTATTCAGAATAATTAGTTTGGTTTTAAAAAAGTTTCAATTTATTGGAATGTGAATTATTGTAAAATGTTCCTCTATTAGTGTGTTCTTAAAGAATTTAGTTTCTGTGTTTTTCATTTCGTTTGTATAAATTCGTCAAATTTTGTTTTGGTTTTAATAGTCGTTGAAATCAGTGCAAAGTATAGTTTAAACTAGTTCAAAAGTGCAAAAATTTTTTTTTTAAAGCAGAACTGAAAGGTTTAACTTAAGGTCTCAAAAATTGTATTTTTAAGAGCTACGTTTCGAAAGATATGTGGGGTTTCTAAATAACATTTGGTTTTACTTTAAGCTAAGCTAAATTTTGTTTCCGTTTGTAAACTGAAAGTCCCTAAATTAGCCGTAGACAATTAGATCATCTAAGGTGTATATCGTAGCACATGTATAGTGTTGTTTTTGATTTTCGGGGCTTGGATTTAGGTACACTTATTGGGCCCAGTTCGCGGGCTGTTTGCGAACTCAGCTTCGACACATTTATAAAATATGCTCGCAACTGCTCGTTGTAAACCCCCGATTCCTCCGTTTTCTCTACTCAAATCTCTGTTTTTTTCAGGCACTACTCGTACATCACTAGAAAATCCTATGTATATTGTTCAAAACCCCCAACCAGCTTGCAGCTTTCTCTCGACTTCTCCCCCTAAATTTTAACCATTTTTTTTTTAGTACATATGCTGAAGAGTGTAGGGATAGCAGACCGCGTAGCTGGGCACTCGGGAATAAAGCCCCGACATGCCCTTCATGTAGACGTATTGGACCGGCGGTCGCAGGATGCTCTGCTGCTTCTTGTCCTTCTTGGAGGCGGGACCACCGCCGGAGGAGGACTTGGAGCTGGAGCCGGAGTGGCTGCTGCTGCTGCTGCTGTTGGAGTTGTTCGGCGAGAGGGACTTCTTCGGCTGCCGCAGGGGAGTGCTGCTGCAGGACAGCGAGCGAATGGAGACGTTTCCCGTGGGACTGGAGAAGTGCTGCAGCATGCGGCTCACCGAGGAGGAGATGGAAATCCGGCTGAGATGCAGTCCCGACGACTTGGCTGAGGCAGCGGATGCGGATCTTGGCTTGCTGTTCTCGTTCTCATCGTTTTCGTTGTCATTGTGGTGAGACAGTTCCACCTCGTCCTCCGCCTCGTTGCCGCTGCCCTCCTCGCTGGTGTCCTCCTCGAAGTGCAGCTGCGGATGCAGTTGCTCCATGGCGCTGCCGGGTCGGTAGACGGCCTCCACATAGATGTGCCCCTGCTGGTCGTAGTAATCCAACCCCGGCGAGTATCTCGAACAGGCCGAGGCACTCGAGGTGCGGGAGGTGTGCTCCAAATCCAACGAGGATCCATTAATGGGACACTCGTGGCTCCCTCTTTCATAACTCAAGCTGAAGGAGTCCGTGGAGCTGCTGCGAATGTCATCCTGGCTGCTGTAGACCGTATCGTTCTGGTGATTCTGATGGTGAAAGTGCCTGCCCAAATGCTTGCTGAGCAACTGCAGCAAACTCCGCGAGCGGGATAGTTTTTTGGGGCCATTTCTGGGATGGCGATGCAGCTTCTCCTTCTGCTGCTGCTTGCCGAGATCCATGGAGGAACTGGCCGCCGAACTGCCGCTGGAGCTCGACTTGGAGCCATTGTTGGGTGACAGGGTATCCATGGCGTGGTTTTGAATTTTTTTAAAGATTTTTCTTTAAAGTTTTTTTTAATGTTCACTTTCTGGCACTGGCACAGTATTCAAGTTCTCTTGCGAGTTTTGGTTTTTCAGTTTTAGATTTCTTGCTTTTCAATGGAACTTTTCTTTTGGGCTAACGCGAACCGTTGAAGTCTCGATGAAGACTGCAGTGGCAGGCGCTGGGCACCTGCTTTTATACCACTCCTCAATGTCGTGGCAGCTTCGGTCTTAACCTTCGCCCTCACGAGGACACTTCCATTCATTCGGCTGTGGCTTCGGGTGGCCGAGTTCATGTCGTCTGCCATACTGACACACACCCGTCGGAAATCAGTGCCCTGTGTGCCGTCGAGAAGGACACTTCACTTCATGCACGACACCCGCAGGAGTTGCGCTCCTCCTTCGAGAAGGTGGAAGGAAAACCTGTTGCTCGCCACGGGCTTTTCCACTCAACGTGACTGCTGATGCTTCCCCTTTTGGCCGGGCCAACAATGCCAGCTAACAACACTTCGGGCGTCGCTGGTTGCACTTTTGAGTTTTTAGCATTGTTGTGCGTGATTGGGAACGTGATCCGTGCACGTCATTCAAACGGGCGACGACTTTCCTGATAAACTCAGAGAAACACCTGAATCTTAAGTCAGAAATTGCTGGGCGCGATTTCGGTTAGTTGAAAAATTAATAAATGAAATAACATAATGAAAATATAAGGCATTTTGTTTTTTTTTACAATTTACCTATTTATTATACTTACATGATTGACAACATAAAGGATATTTTACAATTAGATATAATATAGTATGATATGGCTACAATTTAAAATATACGCATAATAATATTATATTATCAATATTATAAATATACGTATATTATTTTCAAGAAAATTGAACTTTTAATTTAATTTACTTTTAACTTGGGTTAACAAAAATGGTTAAGGTGGTAAAACAACCAAATAAAGTTTTGTCCCTTAATAATACATTTAGTAAAATTTTGTTGAAAATATGTAACTTTTCCTAAGAGTTTTGTTTTTTTTTCAGTGCTGCACGTCTAACACCTTCACATGACCACGTCAGACGCACAAGTCAACAGTTAACTTAAAACCAAGAAAAGGCTAAAATTGCCACATGCTCAACGTGCAACAGCCAGCAGCACTTGCAACTGCAACGCATGTGTCCAGAAATCACGAGTCGCCCAGTAGAAAAAAGCATGCGGCAAACTGCCAAGGGATCCTTTACTCCGAGATAGCTCCTGCAATTATGTTCCGAACAGGTTGCATCTCCACGGAACTCAAGCGGCGTTTGCACGTTTTGCAAAACGCATTTCGGTTATGCAGAATCCCCCGAAGACACAAGTTCTATAAATAAGAGAAGCGCCGGCCGCGATATTAACATAATCGGTAAATCGAAAAGGTCTCAGCTTAAAATACTTTCCCTTATTCACTGAAATAGGTCGATTTGTCTACTGATATTGCTTCTGTGGTTCTATGCTTTGATTATTGTTCTTAAAGAGCTTGAAATAAGTTCATTTGAAAATAACATTTAAATAAGCTCAAATAAATTTGGGTGATTGAAATGTGTTAAACATTTAGCCAAGAATTAATGTTATCTTATCTATCATGTATATTTATTTATTTTTCTTTTATGTATTTTATTCAATTTAATATATTGTTTTTTATTTTATTTTTTTGTATTTGTTTGTCCTAATTCCTTAAACAAATAAAGGCATCCACTTGAGCTTCCCGTCGAGAACTCTACTGTCCAAACCAATCAAAGGGTTTTGTGACAGGAAATCGAAAATCCGGAAATTCAGTCACTGGGTCACCAGATCCCCCAGGGATATGACACGTAGTCAGTGTAGGCCCACCTCCCACAATAATGGCATACATACATTATAGTATATATATATCAACCTGACCTGGTCAGGAAAATAGAGCTTAGCAGTGCGTGCCTAGGAAAATAGTGAAACGACTTTTGTGTGATTTGTGCATCTATTTGCTGTGGCTTTTGCTTTTGACTGGCAATCAGAGCAGAAATGCAGATAGCGAAAGGGCACCGAGTCCGACGTCGAGGGCTCCGTAGCGATTCGCATAGGGATAGGGGTATCCATAGGGACCTGGACTGCTGTGGTAGTTGTGGTAGTAGCTTCCTGGCTGGTAGGGTCCTCCGTAGTAGTAGGCTCCTGGCTGGGGGCCCACGAAGGGCTGCTGATAGCCAAGGCCGAAGGAGACCACTGGCTTGGCATCCGAACAGGTGGTGGCCACCAACAGGAGCACTGCTAACTGGAAGAGAAGAAGTTACCCTTCGTTGAGTGGATCTGCTTCTGAGAGGAAAGGAATTCGCTGCCTACCCAAAGATAATTGCGCATTTTATGTTTAGTTTGCCTTCTACGCCGTCCAGTGTCGTTTTAACTTTGAGCTCTTTTTTGCACTTCCCTGGACCTTTTATAGACCAAGCTGGGACCCAAAGCCTGTTTTCGCATTGGGTAAACAACTGGTAGGGGGTCCCATTCTAAATTCGTTTCATTCTTTTGCTAGCTCACTCAAAATAAAAACTCAAGAGCTTTATCACCTTTTAAATATTTGAATTTAAAGTTAGTTTGTAAAGTAAAAATCTTTAAAGTGGATGTAATGATGAAAAATTTGTAAAATAAACCTCAATAAGGTTTGTTTAAAGACGAGTTTATTTTTTGGTGAAACTAAATGAAATCAAAAAAAAAAATGAATTTGTTGTAAATATTTCCTTAAGTTTTTTATTCTTTAATTTCAATGAGGCAATTGCTTAAATTTTATTTCAAGTGCTTTGCTTTCGTTTGGTAGTGCTAGCTGTTGTTCGCATAGATTTACTTGCTTTCGTGGCTGGGACTTCTTTACCATTAATTGGACATTGTAAAACCTTGAACTTCCCGAGGACCGGATCAGATGCCGATGCTGATGCAGATAGATGCAGATGCAGCTGATGATGCTGATGAAGGTGCTTCTGCTCCTGCTCCTTCTGCACCAACAGGTTTTCCAGTCTGCTAGTCCAAGCAGACGATGGTAAGTAAGCTGATATTGATGCCACCTTCCCTCGACATTCCTCTCAATCAGAGGTATCAGTTCGCAAGAAGAGTGGCTTCTAATTAGCTTTGCATAATGAACACGGGCTCAATCTGGTTTCGTAATCATCAATCACGTCTGCTGATGGCCAGCAAAGTACGCTGTAAATATGATGAGATCAAGCATTATTCGGAGATAATTTTAAAATATTTTTTTAGGCAATAAAGCTAAGAAATTAGAGGTATTTAATTTATTGTGAAAGAAAGCTGCAGCTTGTTATTTCCTTCTTCTTCCATGGAAAGTCATATAAGCTTATCTGTTTTATTTTAACTTAAATTAATGATTTTATTAGTATGTATTTTTTTTATGTATATTTATTTTTATTGCATTTTCATTGTTAACATATAGTTTTAATGCCACGTTTTGTTCATCGAAGTTTTAATTTAAAATAATACGTGCCCATTTTAAAACAACATTTAAAATGTAATTAGTAAAATAAGACACATTAAATTTATTTTATATTTTAAGGTTCAAACAAAAAAAAAAGGGTAAGTAACATTTAATATAAGCGGTATTTATTGAATAATAGTGTCTCTTACATCAGCCAATTCTTGTTCCTGGTTTAACGAAGTTATCTATGCAAATCTAATTAAATAACTGTTTATTTATATAGACTACCGGCAGATTACAATATGTTCCAAGGACATCGAAGTGTTATCAAAGCTGTTGGGGCGTTCATTATTAGCCGAAACGAAAGCGCCGGCAGAGTATCAGTCGCCATCGAGCAATCAAATGTTAATTAATATGAGCGATTCGATTAGCATTCGGTTTCCGTTCTACGCATTTGCGTATTTCCCATGGGTGGATTCTTGGGTGGGCCATGTGACAGCCGCGGGTCACGTTTCCAAGTCCTTTTCAGGATCCACAAACCTGCCATCAAAGGACGAGAATCGTGGAATCAAACGGTGGCAGGTGAATTCCCCGCAGTCACATTGCATCCAGCAAATGAAATTCTACGGCTTCTTTTTGCTCCAGTGACGTACAACATGATTCTCGATTTGTTTGCCACTTTTTGTTAACGATTTTGTTAAATTTAGACAGGCCTCCTATGGCATAGGTGAATAACTCTAAACAGGGATGGGAATTCAAGCGGGGTCATTCGATATAGTCAGCCATTGTCGGGGCTTTATATCTGAACAATAGGAGGCCGAGTTCAACAGACACCGGGTGACCTAGGTCACTGGGTTTTCCTCTTCGGGGGAAGTAGGAAAGTTGTTTTCACAGACACCGCCAAACAATAGGGGTTATCCAGAGTTAAACCGAACTTTATTCAAATTTCACATGGTTACAATCGACGCAATGTTGCCCTCTGAGAGGGTTTCTTGCTCCCCGGGATCTAGTAGATGTACTCATAGGTCAGGGGCTTGTAGTCGCTGCGATATTGCTGCTGGAAGGAGTTCGGGGTCTCCACGCTGTGATAAAGATGCGATTCGGCTGCTGCAGGAGCAATCAATCGGGAATATGCCAATGGAAGGACTGGTAAGGTCCTGGCAAAAGTTCCAGGATAATACCCATAGGTTGGGGTATAATAATACAGCTCGTGGCTCAAAGCCAAACCAAGCAAGCAAGCGAAGATTATCTGTAGATATAATAATATAGCAAGAAACGAGATGCAAAAAGCAAACGATCTCACCAGCTTCATTGCTTTCTCGTTGCAGTTCCTTGGAGATCTCCTATCCAACTGAATAGCAATTCTCCTGATTTTCCTGCTTTTATAGCTGCTCACTCGGAGTCAGACCTTCACTTCCACTGGTGGCCAAGGTCAAAGGCAGTTGCCCATCAGGCGGCAAATGAAAGAAGCCCTTAACTCACTTTGAATGGGCCAGTTGCAATTGCAATTGCCAGCATTCTCGTTCCCTGCCACTCAGAATCCAGAATCCAGATGCGAATCGGATGGTCGTGAGTCCGCTGACAAGACATTGCATCCAGCATTGCCGTTTCATTCTGGCCAAGGAACATTCTTAATGTCCCCTTCTTTACACTTTTACATCTTGGCACCCAAGGCTTAGTAGCACTAAGAAAAAGTCGGGAGTATATTGGAAAATAAATTAAATCTAACAATTTATCAAGTTTTTTTTAACGTATATAAATATTTTATGGCTAAATTTCTACTTGTCTTCATATCAAGTTAAAATCTATAAGAACTCTGTTTTTGTAGGTACAAAGATAACATATTAAAAAAATAAGATGAAATGAATTCAATAATTTATATAAATTTAATTTTTAATAAAATAAGATTTTTGACTAATTTTTTAATTCTGGTTTCTTGCTACACATTTCAGATTCTTTTGTACTGTGGTACTTGGAAATAATTATAATTATAATGAATATCTACTTTAAATAATTGTTAAGAATATATATTTTCCTTTATTTTTACTTTTTTTAAAACATAATTCATAAACTAAATTATTATGCAACACAGTAATAAATGTCTAATCATTTACATATTTTATTTGCTAGTTATTTTCTAATATAAATCAATCTGAATGTTATACACTCCCAATAAATTGGCTCCACCATTATTCCTCTGAGTGTAGCTTCCACTCCTTGCTTTTTGCCAAGTCGCAAATGTTCTGCCCGCCGTTTGTTTACTCCGCTCGATTTGGTTTGGGCCTCGCTCCCGGGAACCCAAAATAAACAATTAAGTGCGTCCGGAATTGAGACGCACTTCCGGTGTTTTCCCGCCTCCTCTCGAGAGGCTTTCAAGGTCACAGTGTGGGGGCCGCCCAGAAATGGCCAGCTTTCCCTTTGTCTTCGGACCAATGAAAACAAACTCCCACGCCGAAATCAATTAAATGAGTTTATTGTTTGTATTATGTATAAATTCATTGAATGTTTTCGTATTTTTGCGGGTTGTTGATTTGTTTTTCGCCGGAATATTTGCGCAGTTTCCGCAGAGTTATTTTTATTTGGCCAATGCGGTGCGTATTTGGCAATATTAAAATCGGATCTGTGGTGCAACTTTCGGTGGGTTGGGTGGGCAATTGCAAACCAAAGTCAACCACTCAACCACTGAGCTCGCGAGCTGGGAAATCTGAGCACTCCGCGTCCTCTAAGATTTCAAAGAGTCTTTTGGGGTCTTGTGTGGCGGACCAAGGTCGAAACAATTGCTGGGGCTTCTCGCCATCATGGGCTGAGTTATAAAAGCCCGCCTCGCATTCAGCCAGCCATCAAACCATCTTTTGGCAGCTTCTCAACGAGATCCACTTCGAGTTTCGAGTTCAAGAAGTTCTCCAGTAATCAAAAACCCTCTCAAGATGTTCAAGCTGGTAAGGATTTCCTGGATTGAAGCTGAAATGAAAGGAGTTAATTAACAGAGTAACTTTTCCATTCCCCCAGTTCGTTTTCCTCACCTTTTGCCTGGCTTTGAGCTGTGCCGCTCCTGGTCTGCTGCACTCGTCGCCCATCCTGACCCACTCGTACCACAGTCTGCCCTCGGTGCGTGTGATCCAGCCCATCTACAGCTCCTACTCCTCGCACGGCTACGGCGGCTATGGACATGGCCATGGCATTGGCCATGGATATGGTCATGGGTATGGCTGGATCTAGAGGAGCCATCTCACAAAGAGGCGTCCTCTTGGCAGCCGACAGAGCACCTGTCGCCCGAAGGAAGCTACTCCTCGGAGTTTAGCCTTTTATCCTTTGACGGACATGCCTCAAATAAACCTCTGAAATTGGTCTGAAATAAATGTGTTATAATTTACTGCTTTTAGGTGGGATGGGCTTACTCCATCGTGAGTAATTGAGTATTTAAGCCTCTGTTGTTGACTCAATTTGACTTAGTTAACGTTCAGATGCAGTTGAGAAATGTTTGCTGTAAGTACACTCAAGAAAAATAGGTTTTTATTAGGACAAAACAAATTAGTATTTAGTATGAGGATATATTATTGATATATCAAAAAACCCTAATATTTTAGAGTTGATTGAAATACTTATTAAAATATTTTAAATATTTTTTTTTTAGCAAAATCAACATTTGATATATACCTTTTAAAGTTCTTTCATATTCAAATTAATTTGTATACTTCTATTTTTAATACAAACATAATTAAAGGCAACTACAAATGCTCCTAAAAACAAAAAATTCAGCTTTAAAATTATATTTATATTTTTATTTATATTTATATTTACAATAATTTTTTTTTCAGTTTATTTTTATTTTTCTACTTCTTATTAATGTGAAATGCAGTCAGTCAATGTATATAGTGATACCGACCAATTTGGGCAGAAGTTTTGAGTTAAGAGAGGAAACCCTTTACCAGGAAACAATACCAGCAATTGAAATTATGGAAGACCCTGCCAAATTATACACCCCAAACGATTTCTTTGGAGATGCTCAAAAGTTAATCGTTGCCGTGCAAAAATTCTTGCAACATCCGCCGACCTCGCTGCACAGTGCGTTCAACCAACTGCAGAGCAACGCGAAAAAAAACCACCAGAAACAGAAGCCCGTGAAAAACAAGGTGGTTCTTGACCCCTTCGGAAACATTTCATTCACCCTGGGCTGGTCAGCCAACCTGCAGGTGTTCAATAGCATCGCTTTCACCAAAAATCGAAGTCTGGTCAACTACAATGGACGGACTAAGGGTTAACACAACAACTTGTCTAACACAATACAAAAATTCTCACATACTTTACGGCGGCTCCATGTTAGTATAGAACTTAAACTGAACTTTATGTAACACTAAAATAAAGGAATGCCCTATGCACAATTCGGTTTGGTTCTGTTTGTGATTTGCGCTGATTACGTATACGCCACGGTGTCTAATTTTAAACGCCGCACGTTGCATTGTCTCACCGTTGTGTTTTGTTTCCTGTCTGGAAATGGCTGCACGCCTGTCAACATGTGGATTTGCCAAGGATAATTATCCTTAATTGTTATTAGTTTGCGACTGCAGGTGCAACTCCCACTCAACTACTTTCTTTCTTTTGCTTCTTTAACAGATGAAAATACTTTAATTGGTTGTCAAGAACATCCATTAAAAAAGAGTAAGCACAGTTGGCTTTATAGGCATGAACTTTAGCATATTAAAATTTCTTTTTATATAGCAAATGCAACAAAGTTAACTTAAACATGGCATTTAAAAGTGATCGAAAGTCTAAAACGCTTGTACGCATTAAAGTTTGCCACATCAAGTTTAAAAGAATTTCAATTGTTCTTTTAATCATCTTTATTTTTTTGCAAATCAAATCCCTTTGAATATTTATATACATATTTTCAAAATATAAATTCTGTGAGTAGCCTATTTTTTTGGTTTTTAGTTTTCAACATACTTAATATGTTGTTGCCACACAAATTCTCCCAAATATAGAACCCGCTATTTCCCCGATTCAAAGACAAATGAGTTCGTTGTTGTGCGAGTTTATTTCAATTTAGTGCCAAGTGTCCATCTGTTGTCTTCCGAAGTTATTCACGTCCTCCCGGGAACCTACTTCTTGAGCAGAAGAGGAGCGGAGTAGGCGGCGGCATAGGGAGCGGTGTAGGCAGCGGTGTAGGGAGCGGCGTAGGCGGCGGTGTAGGCAGCGGTGTAGGGGGCAGCCACGTAGGGGGATGCCACATACGGAGACGCCACGTAGGGGGAGGCTGCCACGTAGGGGGCGGAGTAGGCCAGAGGAGCCACAATACCCGGCTTGGCAGCGGCGCAGGCGAACAGAGCGAAGATGACGGCGGCGACGAACTTGAACATCTTGGAAGGATTGGTTTTTTTGGTTGGTTTTACTTGTCGAATTGAACAAATGCAACTGATGTCTGAAACAGTCAAGAGCCGTGGCTTTTATAGCCGCCGTCAGTCGAATGCCCAACGACCTTGCAAGGCCTCCGTCCGAATAACTAAATTATGTTGCTTAGCCAAGTCACGTACTTATGCGCAGTTGGCTTCAGCGAACGGTTTTAGGTTTGAGTGAGGCTCGTACTTTGGCTAATTAAATAGTGGGCTAAGAAATATACAAGTGGTGAGCTTAAGTGCCAAGGCTAATTGTGGGTGGTCTTGCGGGTATAAAACGGCGTGTTCATCCAGCAGTTGTCATCAGTTTCGTTTGCCAGCAAATCAAAACAGCCCAATCCACCAAGATGTTCAAGTTCCTCGCCGTCGCTCTATTCGCTCTGCTTGCCTGCGTGGCTGCCAAGCCCGGAATCGTGGCTCCTCTGGCCTACTCCGCTCCTCTGGTGGCAGCTGCTCCCGCGGCGGCAGTCTACAGCCGGGAGTACCACGGCAACTTCGCCGCTCCCTACGTGGCAGCCTCCCCCTACGTGGCGTCTCCCTATGTGGCGTCTCCCTACGTGGCGTCTCCCTACGTGGCTTCCCCCTATGTGGCTGCTCCCTACACCGCTCCTCTGCTCCTGAAGAAGTAGGATGGATGATGAGGACTTGACCACACCTGATAGAAAAACGGAAACCGAATTAGAAAACAAAATAAACAATCTATAAAAAACGAAAACAACTTTTGTATTCTGCTATTGGGGTTTGTTTCAGGAAATATCAAAGTTTATTGCTGTTTAACAGCGTGCCATTGAAATGTATTTTACTTTATATTTTGGTTGCTCAAAAAAAAAAAAAAATGAGGCAAACTGATTTTATTTTTATTTTAGTTCGCCAAATTAATTTTGTTCATAGTTGTTTTGTTTATATTTGTATTCAAATACAATTATATTGTCACATTCTGTTTACATTGCCGATCTCGTTGGGGTTTTCAAGGTCTGACGGTTCGAAGTTATCAGGGCTCAATGGCATACAGGAAGTTGGATCTCTGGTGCAACGTCACTTCTGATAAACCCACAAGTGCTTCTCCTCTTCCTATATTGACACTTTATCATCTGCTTTCTTTATTTTGCAATATTTGTTTATATAGAGTATAACACTTATTCTTTTAGTCTAAAATCTTCTTTTGTTATTTTACATTTAGTTCCTGTTTTAATTTTATGTTTTCCCTGATTGATTATAAAAAAAAAATACATTTCAAGATATAGTTTTTTTTTATTATTTCTTTATTCCCTTTAAATTTGTTATTTTTCAGTGCGGAATTAGTTTTTTTTGGTAAACAAAGGTTTGATTTTATTTATTCTTATTTTAAAGATCTTTGGAAACTACAAATTATTTATTTACTACGTTTGTCTTAAAATTGTAGATTTTTCACTAACACATAAAATGAATATATATATGAAGAGACAAAAAAAATTTAATTGGCTGACGAATTTTTTTAAAACTTATTTAGCAAAAGTTTGTAATGCAAACATCAGAAAAAAACCTTTAGTTTCTCAGAAAATAAATGCATGTTACTCCAAGTTGAGGTTAGCTTCCATTGTGGCATTGGAGCGGAAGACAATGCTGCTGCGATCGTATCGCCCCGACCGACGATTCTTCAGATATCGGAGGGCTATCACCGTCACCACGCCCACCAGAACCAGGGCACCCACCACGTAGGCGAAAACCTGCATGAAGGCCAAGTGGAGTTCCAGATTCCTCGAATGCGATCCCACAACTTCCAGCTGCTTCGACAACATCTTGATCTGCGATTCCAGACGGGATTCCTCTTCGGCGAAGGAGGCATTTACCACTCGTTGCGATTGACTGATGCAGGATACATCTCGGATGTGGGGGGTCTCCTCCAGATTGGAGTCCGGTTCGATATTCAGAACCACCGATTCGGGCAACGAAGGTGGAATGAGCAGGCGGTGCAAGTAGGAGCAGTTGAAATGATTCTTTGAGACTCCCAATTTCTGGAGCTGCGGAAAGGCATCGGAAAAGGACCGATTTCCCTGCAGCTCACTCAACCCATTTCCATCGATCAGGAACTTTTTCAGATTGGTCAGATACGGCACAAACATATCCAGATTAAGGCTGGTCATGTTGTTAAAGGACAGGTCCAGCTCCTCCAAGTATTTCTGCTTCGAAAACATTCCAAACTTGAGCTCTCGAATTCCAGTTCCCCGCAGATTTAATCCCCTCAATCTTTTGAGTTGCGAAAAAGTGCTGACATTTAAAGGACCAATGGGATTTTCCGAAATATCCAGATAGAGTAGGTAGGTGATATTAGTTATATTGGATATGCTGGTTAAGTTATTGGCACTCAAATCCAGGGTTTCGATGTGCAAACTCTGGTGCAAGTATAGCTCCGAAATTTGATTGTGACTTGCCCTCACAAATCTCGTGGCATTAATGGTCAAATTCGTGAGGTTGTTGTTATCCAAGTGAAGCTGGTGCACAATGTTTTTCTCCGTCAACTGAAAGTTCTTCAACTGATTGTACGACAGCACAAGATTTTCCAAGCTCGCAGCATCAGCAAAAGTATCCGGGTGAATGAAAACCAGTCGATTGTTGGACAGATTCACTTCCTTGATGCGCCGCATATTTCGAAATACCTCCGATTGAATGGTGGTCAGTAGATTCCCCTCGAAGGATACCTTCTCCAAGTACTCGTTGTCCTTGAAAATGTCCTTGTCCAGCTCCTTTAGCAGATTGCCAGTTAGAAAAATTTGACTAATTGTGTGCAGCCCACAAAAGGCATTAACACTCAGCGAGGATATATCGTTGTAGGACAGATCCAATCGCATCAGGACATTGGCTCCTATAAAAACCGATGTCTGAATGGTGGTCAAATTATTATAGGCCAGATTCAGATAGGTTAGATTACTGGCCGCACTGAAAGCGTTTCTGGTTAGTTCCAAAATATTCGTGTTCGACACGTCCAGGGTTTTCAGATACGGAAACGTCTCGAAAAGGTGGAAGGGCATATAGAGCAGCGTCGATTCGTAGAACTTCATGAACTTGACCATATTTCCCGGCGGTATGTTTTTTATCACGACATTCTGGCTGTGGGTGACCGTGAATCCGGTGACCGTGCAAAAGGCCTCGTTCTCGTCCATATATCCCATCGAATCGTACTCGTCGCATCGCAAGGGAATATCTCCACCGTTCGCCGTGATTCCCGATATCGTTAGCAAAAGGATAAGGATCCTCAGGAGGATCCTGCGCGACTTATTCATTTTATCCACGAACCGCTCGCCGTCAGTAAACATTGCAAACTGCAGCTTTGCAAATTCGCAGACTGCACTTCCAGCTTCCCCAATCAGTTTGCATTTCTGCATATGTATATTTATATAGTGGAATTTATCTGGCTCCTCACAAGATTGAAGTTCTCAGTAGTCCAGCCGTACGGTGATAAGAATTGTCGGTCTGCACTTTGTTTTGTTTTATTTATACTCTTAAAAGGGATATATAACATTTTTAATGTAAATAAAAAGTGTTTGCATATATTATAAAACTTTATTTGTTTGTGATACTCTTAATCAGGGAACATATGAATGAATTCCTTACAACTCATTTACAAAGCTGGTAATTTGTTGCAGCGTAACGAATAAAAAATATAAGACTTATTTCATTAATTAAGTGCCAATCTGGTGTTCTTTTTTTAGGCTTAGGTTGCAAATATTTACCCTCACGAACATTTGTATTATTTATTTACTGACTTATGTACACTTTTGCCGCCATAAGAAGTGCGCCCACACAATCCGGGCAATGGATTTGTTTTGGGTTCACCAAATACCAGAAGTATCGGTTGTGTAAAGGGTGTTGGCCCCTTCATCCTCGGCACATAACCGCTCTTCTTTTAGAGCCTTTATCTGTCTGGTGTCTTTTTCGCAAGAGATACATAACCACATAGGCTGTGAATGGCTGGTAAGTTGAGCTTGGCTCCTAATGAAAGCCGTCTGCCAACTATAGTTGCACAGATAGCCGTCGACCCCCGCGCAATTGCATTGCTCTCCGTTTGGTTTATTGACCTTTTTCGATGCGAAAGCGCGCATAACTGCCATTCTGGCCGTAAAGCAGATTAGATTTTGATCTGGAATGGGATTGCATAAAGGGAATGGGATTGCACTCGTCGGATGCGTAACCCTGAACCAATGCACTCGCAATCGGATTAGAAGGGGGGAATATTTCAACGATTGCCGGTTATGGTAGCTCTTTAACCCAAGGGGTTACTCATCATCATCGGCAATTAGCTTTGTCTGGTGGCATCAATCACATTCAGCTACTGGTTACCTTCGCGGCGACAACTTTAATGGGCCCACAATGCGGACGTGCCCGAAATACCTCGATCATGATTGTCTTGTGTTGTGTGGCTTCGAATCGGATTCGAATCGGATTCGAATTGAATCGACCTCCCCGTTCGATGGGCACGTAGCCAAAACGGCAAATCGAGTTAACCAAAGGCCGCTCTGCATTCCCCATGCAGGTGGTATATACTATATAGAATCATTTCATTGTACCGATCATCGTGTGTGCCCAGAAATTCAAGCACCTCCTGCCAGTTTCAGTTGCTATAAAAGTTGCCTGGCCGATCGAATCAAATCGTAGTCCAATTTGCTAGCTCAAATCAAACTAAACAAACCAACATGTTCAAGCTGGTGGGTGTCCGGTGTTCTATATCCCCGCGATATCTTTCGGAGATTTAATTGAATATCTTACTTTCAGTCCGCTCTCGTTGTCCTGTGCGCCCTGGTGGCCTCTTCTCTGGCTGAGCCCAAGCCAGCTGTCCTGGCTGCTGCTCCTCTGGTCGCCGCTGCTCCGGCGGGTGTGGTCACTGCCACCAGTTCGCAGTACGTGGCTCGCAACTTCAACGGCGTGGCTGCTGCTCCAGTTGTTGCCGCCGCTTATACCGCTCCCGTTGCCGCTGCCTATACCGCTCCAGTTGCCGCTGCTTATACCGCTCCCGTTGCCGCTGCCTATACCGCTCCAGTGGCCGCCGCCTACTCCGCTTACCCCTATGCCGCCTACCCGTACGCCGCCGGCTACACCACTGTGTTGTAAGGAGGATTTAAAAAGACACTAAACGGATTCGAAATGGATATTAATGCAACCGAACTGGAATAAAATAAATTCAAAACAAAGCTAAAAACCTTTTTATTGAAATGGGGATATTAAATGGGGATATTATTTAGGCTTGTAGGAAAAAATGGAATATTCGATTCTCAATGAATCCTTGGAGTTTACCTTCTCCACGCATTCATCTTTTTTTTATACCTACCCAAAAATTTGTAAATAATGAAGAAGGAAAAATAGTTAATATTAGAATATGTATATGCTCGATTTTATTTTGATTTTGTTTTTACTTTATTGAAAACAAGTATAAGCGGGTTCGTACAGTACTTTTTCTTTCTTTTAATTTTGCAAAAAATTAGAAAATTGAAAATTAGCTTAATACGGTTTTTTTTTTTTAATTTTGCAAAAAATTAGAAATTCGAAAATTAGCTTATTAACATTCTGTAAACGAAAAAAAAACGCTTCGGCGATTGACTGATGCAGGATACATTTCGGATGTGGGGGGTCTCCTCCAGATTGGAGTCCGGTTCGATATTCAGAACCACCCATTCGGGCAGCGAAGGTGGATTGAGCAGGCGATGCAAATAGGAGCAATTGAAGTAATTCCTGGAAACTCCCAATTTCTGGAGCTGCGGAAAGGCATCGGAAAACGAGCGACTTCCCTGGAGCTCATTTAGTTCATTGCCGTCTATTAGGAACTTTTTCAATTTCGACTGATACGGCACAAACATATCCAGATTAAGGCTGGACATGTAATTGAAAGATAGGTCCAGCTCCTCCAAGTGTTTCTGCTCCGAAAACATTCCAAATTCAAGCTCTTGAATTCCAGTTCCCCGCAGATTTAATCCCCTCAATCTCTTGAGTTGCGAAAAAGTGCTGACATTTAAAGGACCAATGGGGTTTTCCGAAATATCCAGATAGAGTAGGTAGGTTATATTAGTTATATTGGATATACTCGTCAAGTTATTGGCACTCAAATCAAGTGTTTCGATGTGAAAACTCTGGTGGAAGTAAAGCTCCGAAATTTGATTATGACTCGCTCTTACAATCCTCGTGGCATTAATGGTCAAATTAGTTAGGTTGTTGTTATCCAAGTGCAGCTGGATCACAATGTTTTTCTCCGTCAACTGAAAGTTCTTCAACTGATTGTTCGACAGAAAAAGATATTCCAAGCTCGCAGCATCAGCAAAAGTATCCGGGTGAATGAAAACCAGTCGATTGTTGGACAGATTCACTTCCTTAATGCGCCGCATATTTCGAAATACCTCCGATTTAATGGTGGTCAGTAAATTCCCGTCGAAGTATACCTGCTCCAAGTACTCATTGTCCTTGAAAATATCCTTGTCCAGCTCCTTCAGCAGGTTGCCAGATAGATAAAGCTGGGCCATGGTGCGCAGCCCACAAAAGGCATAAACACTTAGCGAGGATATTTTATTGTAGGACAGATTCAATCGCATCAGGACATTAGCTCCTATAAAAACCGATCTCTGAATTGTGGTGAGGTTGTTATAGGCCAAATTCAAATGAGTTAGATTACTGGCCGCACTGAAAGCGTTTCTGGTTAGTTCCAAAATACTCTTATTCCTCACATCCAGGGATTTCAAATACGGAAAGGTCTCGAAAAGGTGGAAGGGCATATACAATAGCGTCGATCCGTAGAACTTCATGACCTTGACCATATTTCCCGGTGGTATGTTTTTAATCACGACATTCTGGCTGTGGGTGACCGTCAATCCCCTGACCCTGCAAAAGGCATCGTTCTCGTCCATGTATCCCTTCGAATCGTACCCGTCGCATCGCAAGGGAACATCTGTACCATTCGCCGTGATTCCCGATATCGTTAGCAAAAGCATAAGGATCCTTAGGAGGATCCTGCGCGACTTATTCATTTTATCCACGAACCGCTCGCCGTCAGTAAACATTGCAAACTGCAGCTTTGCAAATTCGCAGACTGCACTTCCAGCTTCGCCAATCAGTTCGCATTTCTGTATATAGTGGTATACGGTTATCTGGCTCCTCACAAGATTAAAAGTTCTCAGTTCTCTTTCTTACAATACTTTTTATTATTATTTTTTTTTTTTTAATTTTGCAAAACAAAAGAAAAGTTATAAATAACCATATTAACATTCTGTACCTCCACATACATGTAAATGTTTTTGATTTTTTTATTTACAATAACTAACTGTGCCTCTCTCCCATCCCCTTAAATCTTTAGTTCCGCCTTCTCTAAAAACTTAAAAATGCGGAACTAAACTCCCAAAATACCCGAATTGCGTCACATTCCATTGACAAATTGACAAATTGCGAATAGACACAAGACAGATTCCTCTCGTAGGAGAATCACGTGTTGGCCATTTAAAAAGTGCCGGCAGAAAGTTGCGTCAGCCATGAGTAGACACTTACGTATCCAACTGATTTAAAAATATATTATGGTGTATATATTTCATTCAAGTGGGAGGTAACAACAACAAAACGAGTAACAAGTAACAGGAAAATCAATCAATTCAACAGGAAGGACAGCAGGGTCCTTCGGCCATCCTTTTTCGAGTGGCAGGAGGATGCGGAGCCCTTAGGTGACTATTATCTGGACGGGAATGCTGGTGGAGGCGCTGTAGCGTCCGAATGGCAGCCACGCAGCTGGGTAGAACAAAGGATAGCTCGGCGGCGGTGCACCACCGACAGGTGGTGGTGGCCCCCGTGGTGGTGGGGGAGCAGCAGCTCCAGCTGCCAGCGGTGGTGGTGCTGGTGGTGCAGCGCGGTGGGCAGGCGGCACATCGATCTCCTCGGCGGCATCCTGGATCTGACCCGCTATAGTCTGGTGGTGGATCAGCTGGATCAGGAGCAGCAGTGCCACCTGAAATGGCCACCGGTGATGGTGAGGCCTCTTCTTCATTTGCGAGCAAGTGCATCGACTTCTCCGCGGAGAAACGCTTCAGACTTACTAATTTCCTGTACATAGCCGATAAGATCTGATTGCTCAACGTTCTAAAAACGAAATAAACACAAGTCTGGTGGAAGAACCCAGCTTTATAAACTTCTGATCGGAAGCCGGCAGTTTTTGTGGGTCACTTCGATACTAACCGATCGGTAGATCAATATCCCAACCGATTTTAGTATGCAAATCACGGCGAAAACATCGATTTGTTTTTCGCTTTTCGTCACGCTTTTAAAAATACCAAACGAAACCAAAAGTGCAAAGCCATAATGCTCGCAGATTCTCCTTGGCTGGCTTCGAAATGGACTTGGAACCGATCTGAGAATGGATCGTGAATACCAATAGCCATTCATCACCTTCGTTGCTTTTGGCGCTTGGAATTTTCTCGACCGATTCTGCTATATATACTCGAGTGTGGTCGGTCTAGGAGATATCAGTCTAGTACTTGAGAACCAACAGTTCACAACCAACCAACCAATCAACATGTTCAAATACGTAAGGATCGAAGGATTATTGGATTTTCATCGATCAAAGGAATACTTATAGAGGTTACTAAATATATTTTTTTGTAAATAATTACAGTTCGCTCTGTGCCTGTTCGCCATTGTGGCTTGTGTGGCTGCCAAGCCGGCGGTGATCGCTGCTCCATTGGCCTACAGTGCCTACTCCTCTCCTTATGTGGCAGCAGCCCCTTACTCGGCTGCCTACACCGCTGCTTACACCGCACCAGTGGCCGCCGCCTACTCCGCCTACTCGTATCCCTACGCCTCCGCCTACTCGGCCTACCCCTATGCCGCCTACTACCGTTAAGACTGGATAAGGGATAAGGATAAAGGATACTCTATCACCTGACTGCTGAACTGGAACCTGAGAAACCCATATATATATTGCAACAAGGATACTTCCACTCCAAATATGATATAACCACCCACTTAAATCCAAAGCTGTCCGCTTAAATCCTGGTATTAGTTCGGCTTATTACCCATTTTTCCACCTCTGCCGAATGATGAATGTAAATTCAAGGGAACAGGACCTGCAAACATAAAAGGAATATTGTTGTTGAAATAAATAATGCAATTTGCGTAAAACGTATACGATTTATCTGTTTTTTATCTTATTACTAAATAAGTTTTGATGTGTGGTTTTATCTACCATCACATACTTTCGGGCTGTAAACATTTAAGTTAAATTAATACTTACAATTTTATTGCAGAGATGACGATATCACATCTTTTTGTAATTTGTAAATTGGCAGCCGTAACACGTACCTATTAATGGTTATGAGGACAACCGACAATTAAAATATTAAGTTGGTTGACGTGATAAATAATTTCGTTATAAAATTGGCACACTTTAAATTTACGGGCACTTGGGCAATGTCTTTTATTGGTATGATTTTGATTTACACAAATTCATTTAAAATAGTAAATAAAGAAAGTAATTATTTTTAATAACAAATCACAAACATTATTAATAAAATTTAACTGAATTTATTTATAAATGCAATTTAGAAAACTCCTTATTGTTTGTTCAATAGAAATAGATAATGCAAACGAAACCACAACTTGTTATTTATGATGGCCATGTTTACTTTGGAATAAAAGGGTCAACTAGTCCGCCGGTTTACTGAACTCCAAAGCCCTTGATGCGATGTTAACGATTCCCTGCATTGGATGTCCTCCACCTTCAGCCGAGGGTTCAACTCGATGACGTCCTTCGAGACTGGATAAACCACTTCTATTTTTATTTGCATCTCCGATTAGAATGCAAAGCGGCGCCTTCGAGTGGCTGACAATTGAAACGCAGAGAGTGAGTCGAACTCCGAAGATGGCCAACCGTCGATGGTTGGAATGATACGCACGTCTATAGCCCACAAAACGCACTGAGTGCTAAATTATGATAATTCAATCCGCAATTCAGGCAGCTGCTGACGCCACTCGCGGAAATGCTCAACTGGGGAGCTGTAAAAAAAGCATTTATTGAAAATAAATTCACAAGAAATGCGTACTATCTGCAAGCATATCAAGCACTGAGCTGCAAATTTTAAATGGGCTACTAAAACCGGCCGAATTGTTGGCCATGATTTGACCATGGTACGTGATGGAAATGTTTTAAGCTCTGTGGATTTTTGTTTTCAGCTGGGTTTTATCAAGGATGAAACGGAGGTTTGACTATATAAACCACTTCAAACTGAACTATAGACATCAATCAGAAGTCTAACTTCGAAGTTAACACAACAATCCCAAGCAAAATGATGAAATTCGTAAGTAAAAAAAATATAAGACTTAAGGATTAGAAGAACAGATGCAGATCTAACCAAGCCAGGATGCTTCTGGTTTAAATTAAAAACTCAATTAGAAAAATTAAATAAAATGCCATTAAGCAAAATAATAATTATATCCATTAAAAAAATTGTAAAAAATTGATTTGTAAGAACTTGTATTTTAAGAAAAAGTACAATAATTTTTTAAGTACAATTATTTTTCAATTAATCTTTGAATCTGAGTGATTGTTGTACTAAATGTAAATTTTTTGTATTAATTTTTTAATTGAACTGATTTTTAATTTTCTTATATGAATAAGACCCACCTAAATTTATGGTTATTTTAATGGTATTTTTTGCAAACTTTTTATCCTCCAGTTCGCTGTCGTCCTTTGCGCTCTGTTCGCCGCCGCTGCTGCCAGTCCCGGTTTGTTGGCCTACAACGCTCCTTTGGCTTACTCCACCCCGCTGGCCTACAGCTCCCTCCCTGCTGCCGCCCCCCTCACCTACACCGCCGCCTACACCTCTGCCTACGCCCCCTACGTGGCTCCCTACGCCAGCAGCTTCTCTGCCCACAGTGTGGCCCACAGCGCCGCCATCCCCGCCGTTTATGCCGCCGCCCCCGTGGCCACCATCCTGAAGAAGTGAGAGGTCCTGGCGGCACAAGGGATCCTGCCAGCGATGCTGCACGTGTCTCCCAGCCGAAGATAGCAGATACAGGCTAGAGATACAGATACAGATACAGAAGCAAGCGCAGATGGAGATACACGCTCGCAGGCAAACACAAATAAAAACGCATTGCATCAGGCCCACGCACTGACTAACTCAGAAGAGAAAAGGAAAACGAGTTTTATTCTTTCCGCTTGGAATTAATCTTGCAGTGGGCAGTGGGAAATGTGCACGAGGGAAACTCTGAAATTCAGAATGTTTGTTGGGAACTAAAAATACATCTAGGAGTATATTTAGGAATACTCCAAAGGGTTAACCATAAAATGGAAATGGTTTAAGTTTAAAAACGATGTGAAGTGATGCAAAAATTGTGTTCAATTAGAAGAATAAGAACATAGTAATGGTCTGCCCAAAATTAAAAATGAAAAGCTTAACTTCAGCCAAACACATATGGAATTAACACATAAAAACAATATGTATACAGATTTTTTTTTGTTACAATTTGAATGCAATTCGAATATTAGTGGTTACTAAATTGAATTTAGTAATTTCATGTTTATATAGCTTTTTCTAGTTCAAAATTGGCACGGATTTAAGCCACATTATACAATTAATACTCAAACGTCTTAGACCACTATTGTTTTAAAATTGTCCCCATAAGAGAGTGTGTCCTCGAAGGGCGCTTCAACTCTTGGCTGTTTGTGTGCTCATTCCGGTTCATCGACACGGTTCCACGTTTCTTGGCATAATCCTTGGGCTTTGTTTACCCAGCTCGTATCCTTTTACTGCCCTGACCCTCATGGTTTACGAGTATATATGGCAAGCCAGCCAGCGGCATTGTTTATCATTTTGATTGCGAGTTGCGTGTGTGCCGGCTCAGAGGTCGTTGGTTTGCTACAGTCGCCACTTCTACAGCAAATGTTGCACTCAATTAAAATGCGCCGCTTAAACTGCACTTTGCTAATCACAAACAATCAATAAGCCAAACGGAACCACGCCTAAAATCAAATAGCCTCGCCAACTTTGGCATTAATCACACACCGCATGCATCTGGCACAAAAAAATATGAAAATCAAATCAACAGAGCGACATTTAACTAAAACTAAATTTTGCAAATTAATTCAGGCCTTTCAGTCGCTAACTTCAATGTTTTCAACGCCTTAGTCATGCCCCCAAATGAGAAGCCCCGCCCCCCTTCACGTGTAGTTTCGCTTCTTGCAACTAATTTACTTGTTTGTGGCCGCAGTCGGAAAATTAAATTACAATTTTAACGCTGCCTTTTGTCTTGATGGGCACGCCCCACTAATAAAGTGGCCCCCTCGCCAAAACACGCGGCGATTTGTAATTACCGAAGCCCCAGAAGTTGCACTTAAACGCTCCGTTTCCCAGGCTACAGGTGGGGTTACTATTTAAGTTTTTTGCTTAAAAGAAGGTACGTGGGTTGAGAAAGGTGACAAATATTAAACAATAAACAGGTTACACTGAGAAAATTATGAAATCATATAAGTGAAATTGAAAGAAATTGTAGAAAGTATAAACACATGTGAATATATACTTAATAGTATTAAGTGTGCACATACTATTATGTTATGCATTGTATTATAGTGTGTACTTTACATTAAGCTTTAATAAGACAACCGATATCGATAACATTAATCAAGGTTTCCCTGTGCTTCTACAATTTATTCTGTTCCATATAGAATTATAAGTGTCCGATATTATCAGTTTTGTAATTAAAAAGTGTTTCCCACCTCCCTCCAATTAACTCTACGCATATCAACTTTGCAAACAAGGCAACTTTTGGGCCCATATGCTATAATTACCCCCCGCTGTTAACCGATTACAACAATCTTGTCTAATTGACAGTTGTACACTGTCATTCGAGAGCATTGAAGCGATAATGCGAGGCGAGTCTGCGGCGATTAGAACTTGCTGCGATCAATTTGCGGAGACATCAATAAAAAAAAACCCGATCCGTGAGCGCTCGCATTTCAGCTGAGGTGCGCAATAAATTGCATTTTGATTTAATCGCTGTGTTGCACAAGTGCCACAAAATTAATTGCCAGCAATTTTTCGCACTGTGTAGATATCAGCCAAGGCAGCAACTGTGAGTCCGAGCCGGATCTCGGGAGGCTCTTAATTGAAATGCTTGGCCAGTTTGATTTACAACCCAAAAGCGCCAATCGGCTGGAGAACTTCGGCAAGTCGAGAGGCAATCGCCCACACGGCGTATGCGTATGCAAATCCCCTTCGAGTTACGCACTGGTAACATAGGCCCCTTAATCTCCTTCCCCCTCCCCCTTCTGACCACCTTGTTATTGTCACCAGTGGCTTGCCTTTCCATTAGCCCGCAGGCTTTTCTGGACGGGATTAGGCCTTCTCCTTAACCCTTTGATGGCAGTAATTCAGTAAAAGTTTGAGTGTACAGGTCAACAGACTAAAACGACGCAAATATGCATACTTACATACCTACATTAATATCTCAGTAAAAACCTTTTAAATTTTAATTAAACGTATTTTCCATATTTGGAAATAATTAAATTGTAAATTGTATGTAAATACTTACATACATTAATATCTCAGTAAAAACCTTTTAATTATTTTACTAAACATATTTTTCATATTTCCAAATCAATTAAATTTTTAATTTTCCTAAAAGTTTTTTATTGTTTTCATTAACTTTTAATTAGTTTAAATAAGTTATAGTTAAGAAATTTTCTTTTTTAAGGCGTAGTATGTTCCGTTGACTATTTTATAATCTCTGGCAAAAAGAGTTAAACTCACGCATGTGTTTATGGGTTTGACAATCGCCTGCAGGTCGGGGATTTCAGCAAGTGCTGCAGTGGGTCTCCTGGCCCCCACAACCCCTCCTTGGCCACGCCCCCTTCATAAGTGTTAAGTGCTCTGGGCTTGCGTAAAACGCTGTCTCAAAATTATGCATCGAGTGGGTCGCTGGCAATTAACTGGCAGCGGCGGTTCCTTCGGCATTGTTGCTGCTGTCACATGAGTTATGGCTGCACCAGTTCATAAGTTAACTCCGCCAGAGGCGTAGTTTGGCCCAGGATCCCCTCCCACTTCATAAAGAACGACCTTGCCCACGCCCCTGCCTCCGATCGGTTATTGTTCTAATCGCACACGAGTGTCTCGTCGATTGGCTTTGCCCCACATAAAAAATAAAAACGATCTCGAAACGGGTCCGGTTTTTGCCACGGTTTTACGCACAGGTGTGTAGCTGCCACGCCCCATTCATTGCCGGTCTACGATATGTTGTAATTAAGACTTTGGCTCTGAATGCTCGAGCATTTACTGCGAAAATTTCTACCAGCGAAATAGACGCACGCATTCGCAGCGGCTTATTTAAATGATTTTAAACGGCGGAATAAGCGAAACTTGTTGACTGCCCGAAAATAAATGCATAAAAGAACCGAATAAGGCAAGCTACAAAATGCAATTTAAGTTTTTCTCACACACACCTTGTCGCCGCTGCTGCGGCATAAGGTAAATAGACCAAAAACAAATTTATCAGAAATTATTCAAAATCAAAAATCAAATGGGTGATTGCAAGTAGATGGGGAAATACCCTTAAATTGATTTTATTTGCAAGTCATATTGATATACTGAGTTCTTTTAAGGTCAAATAGTAATAATTTAAAGAAGTGTTTAGTTGGATAAAGTAAAACTAAGTTATAAAATTTCGAAACTTACGGATAAGTCATTTTAAAGTGCTAGGTAGTAATTTTTGGTATATACGAGTATATGAATATTCTAATTCAATTTTGCAATTCGTATTAAGGAAGTTAGGACATCACTGAGAAAGAATTATATTAGTTTACGATTTTAAGGAGAGTAAAGTAAATTAAAGTTTGGATATGGAATTTTATATGCTCAAGTTTCTGGATTTACTGAACTGGTAAGTAATTGATGGAGTCTGCTGCTTGTAACAATTAAAATAAGTCCTAAGATATTTGGTACATGTCAGGATTAGCTATTTAAGTTTTGAACAAACTGACATATCTACTTGAAAGATATGGATACTAAATACTTTATGATAATATTCCAATACTGTGTTCTTACTCTAAAGCGAATCGCTATATTTGCTTGCTTCTTTGAGTGGTAAGACCATTTTGGTCAGCATCACCCACTGGAAGGGTATGACCAATCTCAGCCCAGGCAAACATCCGCGTTGTCTGGGGCGGGGCAAGGTGGTTCTCCAGCAGCCTCTATCTGCATCTCGATACCCAGCCGGGCAGCTTTACATATCGCTCTCTTGGATTCGGTTTTGGGCCGGGTCTCTCCGCCGAACAAAAGTAAAAGTCTCTGGGCCTGGTCTTGGGTGTCTGGGTGCCCAGCTTGGATCCGTTCTCGTGCAACATTTTGGCCAGGTCTTTGGGCTATAAAAGCATTTGGGCCTTAGACAGCGGCATTATTCAGCTTTGTGTTCTTGCCACGAGTTCAACTTGCAACAAAACCTAAAATGTTCAAATACGTAAGTGGAGTTAAGATCCTTTAAAGCCATAATTTGAATTAATTATTATTTTCCTGGAACAAATAGTTTGTGTTTGCCGCTTTCTGCCTGGCGAGTGCTGCTGCCGCTCCAGGATATTTGGGAGGATTGGCTGCTCCTGCCTTGCCGCTGGCTGCAGCTGCTCCGGCCATCTCCTATGGCCACGCCCTGGCGGCTCCTTCGATTGCCTCCTATGGACTGGCCCCCAGGATTAGCTATGCCTCCCCTGCATTGGCCCACGCTCCTCTGGCTGCTCCGGCTATCTCCACTTACGGATTGGGATTGGGTCATGGACCCCTTGGCCTGGCCCATGGTCCTCTGGGCTTGGCTCATGGCTCCCTGGGCCTGGCTCCTGCTCCCCTGAGCCTGGCTCATGCTCCTCTGGCCGCTCCCCTGGGACTCGGCTACAAGTCGGCCTATCCAGCTCTGGCGGCTCCTGCTCTTGGATTGGCCCATGGTTGGTAAGAGGTGGCCAGCGTTTTCCGCATTGCGTTCGTTTCGTTTGGATCGGAGTGAGGAGGAGGAAAATACACTGAGAGAAAGAGAGAGAGAAAACAGCGTTGGAGATTTTGTGAAGGTTGACCAAGTTGTAAAAACGCAGTTTGTTAAAAATTGGATTTGATGTTGAAATATATTTCGTTTGAATTAAAAAACAAATCGAATACATTTGTTCATGTTTTCTTTAAATCACAAGGTTATTTATTTTCATTTTTTTTAAATTTATTTTTCTTTGATAACTAGAACTTAAAGAATGCAGCTGAAATTTTTATTCTAGTAAAAGTTTTTTAAGAAGTTCCCATGAACCTGCATCCTAAGTTTGGTTTCGATTTTTCGGTCGATATCTTCCACATTTTTAAGATGTCACCTCTTAAAAAAATGGCCCAAAAGCAGAACTTTGAAGACCATTACATGTTCTTTATACAACATACAATATAGTAATTAATTAATTAATGAGAAAAAAATATCAGGAGAAAAACATAATTGAAGTAAAAGATTATTTTATTGTTTATACAGTGTTGCTTTGTCTTATTGCTTTATTGACTTGCTGAGTGTTTGAAATTATCGTTAAGTTTTGGGTACTGCGAAGTAAATGACTCGATTGTAAACTCTCACATGTTGCACGCTCGCCTTGGCTTCACTTGATTTGACTTAGCATTCCCGGCGTATTCCCGGATCTCTACCAGCCATGTCCGTAGCCATAGCCCAGTCCATATCCTAATCCCAGACCCAGACCGTGTCCATAGAGTCCATGTCCGTATCCTCCGAGATATCCATGCCCCAATCCATAGCCATAGCCACCGAGGTAGCTCTTGCCGATGATCGTCTTCGAGATGATGGGTGCATGGTAGCCCAATCCCAGACCGATTCCTCCAAAGTGTCCGCCGTAGTGGCCGTATCCTCCGTAGTGACCGATTCCCAGGCCCAATCCCAGGCCATATCCACCGTATCCGTGTCCTATTCCGATTCCAATGCTGGGCGCAGGAGCAGGTGCGGGAGCAGGAGCAGGAGCTGGTTCTGGAACTGGTTCCGGAGCAGGAGCGGCCAGGATGCAGGTCGTCAGGCAGAGAATGGTTCCAAGAATCAGCTAGAAATTATGATTTTTAATATTTATATTATGTTGTTATTATTCATATTATTTTATGAAAATTTGTTTGTTTTTTTTGTGTTAAGTATCCTCAATTTATTTCAAATTTGTAGGATATTTTCACTTATAGATGATTAGTATAACTTTAATATCCTGCAACTGTTCACTATTTTATAAAATGTGAAGAAACTTAAATGGTTTACTATACAAAATACCAGTTAAGTAAGAAATTTTAAGTAATATCCACTTGAAGGGAGTATTTATCCATTGGATATCCTTTTTATTACTCACTCCTTTATTCATCTTGCTTGTGGTTATTTTCCGACTGCTGCTGGAGAGGCTGAACCAATTGTATTACTGCAGTTAATCGCAAGCCAGCCTTTTTATACCAACGCCCAGTGCAGCGGATTGCATCCGCACATGGACATCGGTGATCTAATGAACAGTGCAACAAATTAAATCTAATTCACTCGGTTGCAAGTTGCCCAAGCCAGCGACGTGCCACAAAACCATCCTTAGCTGCTGTAAATAAAAACGAATTCCAACACCTGTTTTTCGCCTTTTGGGCCCCATTGTATAATCTGCAATCGAGTTTGGCATTTACCAGTCCAGTTTCAGTTTTTCAGTTCGGCCTGTGGGCAGTTTTAATCTTGTGGGTGGCCTTTTCCGTCTATTCATTCATGTGACTTCGATCAAGTCACATGATTCCACTGAGAACTGCTGTTTTTGTCTTGGGGTCAATGGGCCTTGGTTGTTTGGGGAAGAGCAAAAAATATAAAACAAGTTTTCTGAGAGCTAGATTAGGTCAAAAATTACCATTAACTATTTATAAAAAGAATTAAATAAATTAAATACGAAAAACGTACAATATATTCCTCATTTTAATAAGGAGAACGTAAATCTTATTCAAGTTTATGGTATTATTTTTATGACCCTTTAAGTTTCAGCTAATTCAATCGACACCCATTGCCACTTAAACTGAATCTGGTTTTGGATGTTGCTAGTTGGCTGTTAATCTTAAACCACCTTCTTTATAGGGTATGCCCTACTATATAGCTAAAACATCGATTATAACAGCTTAAGCATAAAGAGCACACACCACTGCCGTAAAAAGTCGAACTAATCAATTCTCAACACCTCCAAAGGCAACATAAAATACTGCGAAAAACACAAGATTGGGCAATGATTATATTTAAAATGCGACAATAAAAACGGGGAAACAAAGGCAAATCCGAAGACGAGCGACCAACTAGCTCACAACCCAAAAAAACAAACAAAAACAGAGAGAAATGTAAGACAACAAAACCGACGATGTGCCATAATTAAGTGCACAAAAGAGTCACTGACTCTTTGACAATTTTCGGCGTTGACGCTTTAAACTTGAACTTGAAAACGGGTTTTATTTTTCCATCGAAGAAGAGAAGGGGACAAAAGGCCAAGTGGAGTGGTGGAGTGGAGTGCTCCCATGCGATGGATGTTGCAACAGGTTCCCCTGTTGGCGAAGGAAATGCAGTTGGGAATCTCGGGGGATTGTCAACCGGTTCCTAACTGTTCAAAAGAGGAATGAAAATCCGGCGATGAAGACGAGCCTATAAATTGATTGGCATTCGCTGGAACTCAGTTTAGTTCAAGTGCAGTTCAAGCCAGAATATCACCAGAGAATGCTCAAGGTAAACGTGGCTTAATTATAGATCCCTTAACCATTCTTATCTTAAATCTTTCCCTCAGCTCTTCGTGTTTTTCGCCTTAATAAGTGGTGGCCTGGCTGCCCATGTTATCTACCACCGCCCTGTGATCTACCATCACCCTCTGCCAGTGGCCGCCACACCCCAGGAACTGGATCAGCATCCTGGGTACGCCATTGTGGCACCTCTCACCAAGATTGCCCACGTCACCTACGATTCGGTGCCCATTTCGCACACGCCCTACGAACACGTTCCGCTCTTCCAGCGAATTGGTCATGTCAAAATCAAGACTATTTAGCAGGATGAATTTTTAAAGTATAATATATAAAAATATAAAACCTATGAAACCTATGAAATATATTAAATAAAGAAATTGTATGATATATAACTCTTTATTTTATTTTAAAGTTGAAATGGGGAAGTACTGATCAAGTGTTTATTAGACATTACTATTCTTAATATTAATTTCAATATAATTAAAGCACCATATTATGTACTAAAATGTTACTGAGTCTTATCAAAACTAGTTTCTTGTTTTTAATACTTCCCATTTGACAAATTTGTAGACCTATTAATAACCTATAAATACCGCTAGTTGTCGTCGAAGCATTTATCATTTGATGTATGACTTTAGGCGGTATAATCCAAGGTAACTATGATAGGAAATATCACAGATATCAATAAAAAGTCTTTAAATAAATTGATTAATGAATAGTTTATTCGCCAAGCATTGCTGCTCTCTAGGGATGAAGATTTGGGCTAAGTTCTACGAGCTAATAGGACGGATGGTGGTGATCTGGGCGATCCTCTTGAGAATCCTTAGAAGAAGTACGGGGCGGGGGGCGAACTTGGGAGCGACGGCCAGAGGCGCTGGAGCCGCCAGGGGAGCAGCTAGAGGAGCGCCGAAGGGAGCGAATCCAAACTTGGCGGGAGCGGCGAATGCCAGAGGCGCCGGAGCAGGAGCGAATCCCAGAGGAGCGGCGAATCCAACCTTGGCGGGAGCAGCAAAGGCCACGGGAGCAGGAGCAGCCACTGGCAGAGGAGCAGGAGCAGCAAAGGCAACTGGAGCCGGAGCAGAGGCAGCTACGGGAACGGGAAGGGGAGCGGAAACTGGAGCAGCGAAGGCCACTGGCGCGGGAGCAGGAGCCACTGGGAAGGCTACGGCGTGGTTGATGCGGTGCGCATTGTAGCTGGAGGCATAGGGAGCCACCACACCAGCAGTTGCCACAGGAGCAGCCACTGGAGCAGCCAGAGGAGCAGCCAGAGGAGCAGCAAGAGGAGCAGCCAGAGGAGCAGCCAGAGGAGCAGCCAAAGGAGCAGCCAGAGGAGCAGCAAATGGAGTTCCCAGAGGAGCTGCGAATGGAGTTCCCAGAGGAGCAGCCAGTGGAGCAGGAGCGTGGAAGGGAAGCAGACCAGCCTGGGCGGAAGCCACGCAAAGAGCAACGAGCTGGAAATAAATTAAATAAATTAAATTAATTAGAAATAAATAAATTAAATTAACTAAATCCTTTCAAAGAACCACCGAAAATCCTTTCAAACTCACCACAATCTTGGCGAACATCTTGATTGGTTTTTTTGGGGATTGGGGTTAGCTAGGTGTGATTAGCTGGAAGGCAGACTGAACTGTGATGTCCAATTGTCCACCGGGCGACGTTTTTATAATTCTGTAGTCCAACGATAATCCATGGACAAGCATACGAAAACACCTTGGAAGACTTTCTACATTTGGGCCTGATGAAGGGCGTTTGCTGGATTGCTGGATTGGTGGATCGTTGGATTGGTGGATCGTTGGATTGTTGGATCGATGTACTTAATAATCAATCGATGGCCTCTTACGTCGATCGCCCCCGAAAACTTTCATAATTGCACGCAGTTTTTCGACCATAACCTAGGTTAATACTTGTATATTGGGCAAGATTTCGTTTTTTTTTTTTTGTTCGCTTTATGACAGTTCGGGTTTTGCTTTGTTTTTTTTTTTTTGGGTTTTTTTGTGGGTGGTGCGGCGAAATGAGCTGCAATTATTTACCCAAAATACGTGTTACCCTCCCACCACTTGGCTAAATCATTTAATTGAATTACCACTTTTTTTTCGTACAACAGCTTGTGGTTTTTTTTGTTTTTGTATTGCAACAATTGTCGCGTGTTTGGGCCGGGTTTTGTGTGTGGAATTTCTGATTTGATTTCTGGTTGCGTGCAGTTGGAAATTCACTAGCAACATTTCTGTATGTGTGTGTGTATTACCAATTTTGCGTGAGTGTATGTAAGTGTTAGCCAAATAACTAAGGCCCCATTTGGCGGCATTACGACGCGACTGGCTCGTAATGAGAGTCTGAATCAGATATCAGTTATGTTTCTTTTGGCTAATTTTGGTCTGGCTACGATCTTATCATCCGTGGTTACATTCTTTTCGGTTTTCTATTTTTGGTATTCATTGGTAAGAAGGTTTCTGTAAAACTTCCAGACAGTATTATACATTAAAGTTCATATAATTTGTAGAAATTAGTTGATGGATTTTACCTCTAATACCAAATCCTCCTAATATAAAATATGAAAGGTTTTTATAATTATAAAGATTTTTATTGTTCTAATTGAAAAATTTGATAAACTTTTTCAATAAAATGGTGGATGAATTAAATTCATTGGCAATGCTCTTAAATAACGCAAAGGTTTTATTTTAAAATTCGTTTTATTTTATTTAAAATTATTCGATAATTTATGCTTGTTTTTGCATTGGTTATAATTTACTAGCTGACTGTAATGACTCTTTGGTGAGGTTCCCATCATCCTTAAGTGACTTAATCTCGTCCTAGAACAACGAGTGGTGATGGTGGTGGGCCAACTTCAGTGGCAGGGCTTTCAGGTGGGCGTGTGGTGCAGCCAGGAGTTTGGGGAAGGCGTAACCGATGGACACGCGGTGGGTGGTGGTCTTGGGTCCGGGAATTGCTCGGTAGGTGGGCGCAAAAGGCACCGCCTCCAAAATGGGTGGCAGCACTTGGTGGGTAACGGTGGGCAGGTGGAACTCCGGCAGAAGTGGTGCAGCAGCTGGCAGGAAGGTGGATGCGGGCAAAAGTGGTGCAGGAGCGGGTAGAAGTGGTGCAGGAGCGGGTAGAAGTGGTGCAGGAGCGGGAAGAAGTGCTTGAGGAGCGGGTAAAAGTGGTGCAGGAGCAGGTAAAAGTGGTGCAGGAGCGGGCAACAGAGGAGCAGGAGCATATACAGGAGCCGGTGGTGCTGGTGCATAAACTGGTGGTGCAGGACCATACACCGGTGGTGGAGGAGCAAACGCCGGTGGAGGAGCCACCGCAGGAAGCAAAGGAGCAGGTGGAATCACTGACTCCTGCACCGCATAATCCAAGTGGTGCGGCAAAGCGTGCAGGGATTCCAAGTGGTTCAGATGATGACCATCGAAGTGGTTCACATGATGAGGATCAAAGTGGTTGAAGTGGTGGTTGAAGAGCTGCGAAGGCTTGGCTTCACCACCCACCAGAAGGAAAGCCAAGGCAAAAGACTAAAAAAGTAGGATGATTAGATACACTTTAATATTAATCACTAGTAATCCTTGGATCCTCACCCATGTTAGTTGCCACATCTTTCTTGGGGAATTTATTTTAATTTTCTTTGGGGAAGTAGCTTATCGATCGGTGTGCTCGACCTGTTGGTTTGATTGTTAATGCCTCCCCATTGTCAAGATCCATTATTATTTATACTGGTCTGTCATTCAATAGACTTGCACTTGCATTTCTTCACTTTCGTCGCCGAGTTGGCCCACTCAGCCTATTAGGTTGTTGGCCCGCTTGAGGTGAGGTAAACTAGTCGGCTTTAGTTGGCCAGCAGTTCGTGACTGCGACTGCCTTTGATCGAGGGGCCAATAACTTCTTAGGCGATTCGAAAGCACGGCCCTCGATTATATAATACGTATTATATGGGGCCAAACCAAGCCCACTGACAGTTTTCCATAAGTGGAATATGATTATGATAACCCATAAATATTGCTTTGACCATAAACAACAATCGATATTGCGCTTGAGGTGGCAACACAGTCACAACAAATTTCGTTTACATGCTGACTAACTTCAGTTTTATAGTAGGTTGCCATTAAATCAACTTTGTCTCCACCATCGAAACTTGTATATATTTAAATAAATTGATTTATGTTATTAAGGAGATTATGTTTCTTAAGTACAAAATTGGTAAATATGCGAATCATTTAAAGATATCATGGTTTGTATCTACATATGTTATTCTTACAGTATTGAATAACAAAGTTTCTCAGAAGAATTGTAAAAAACCAGCTCTAAAATAATTTAGACCAAAGGATATATTATCTACCTGGTAAAATCTTGGCAGTCTTACTGCTTAATTTATAAGCTTAGCAAACCCTAAGTAAATAATATTATTTATTTATTTATTACTAGAATTTAAATCATTAAACAAAGATACTGTGCCATCAAAACTTTGGGAGCCGCAGTCTAGAAACTTCATATATAATCTGCATCTGCATATTTATTCTCAAATTTCTAGCTCTTTTAGTTTCCGAGATTTCGTCGTTCATAAGTTGGACATACAGTCATGTATAATATAATATATTATATATAAGATTAAATATACTTTATGTTAACCAAGTGATTTCTTTGATCTATTACATTCTTTTCCACAAATACAGTATACCCTTTTATCCTAGAAGAATCGGGTATAAACATAGAAGTTAGTTAATTGTTTGTTCGTTATTTATTCTTCAAGTTGTTTTACAAAAATTGTCTAAAATTTGGCTTGTTGACCGATTAGTCCTTAGACCACCACTGGAGCTGGGGCAGCGGCGGCGAGGGGAGCGGCGTAGGGGGATGCCAGGTAGGGAGCGGCGTAGGGCGAGGCGTAGGGGTAGGCGGAGTATGCAGCGGCGTAGGGAGCAGCATAAGAAGCAGCCAGAGGAGCACCCAGAGGAGCAGCCAGAGGAGCAGCCAGAGGAGCAGCCAGAGGAGCAGCCAGAGGAGCAGCCACTGGAGCAGCTAGAGGAGCGGAGTAGGCAGCCGCCAGAGGAGCAGCGGCGTACTTGGCCACCACGGCGGGAGCAGCTGGGATTCCGGACACATAGCGGCTGGAGTAGGGGGCGGTGAACTCGAAGGGGGCGGTGGTGTAGGAGGACAGGGTGCCGTCGTAGTTGTTGCGCACATCCACCTGGCTGCTGCCACCGGCGGCGTACAGAGGAGCATTGGCATAGGCCAGAGGAGCGGCCAAAGGAGCCGCCAGAGGAGCAGCCAGTGGGGCAACCACTCCTGGTTTGGCCGCAGAGCAGGCAACGAGGGCAGCGAGAACCAACTTTAAAATAAGATAAATATATCATTAGATACAACTTAATCCTCCTTGTTTTTGGGTAGTAACTCCTTTTGTTAACTTACAAACTTGTACATTTTGCTGGGGATTGGTGGTGTCTTAAGCTGTTGAGCGATAATGTTCATTTGAAGTCGGGTAAGTAGCTTATATAGCTCGTGCCCATATCCGTGCTCTTTGGGGGACATTCTGTCTGCGCCGATTTTTGGTCGCTTCTTCTTCTTTTGCTGGCCAACCTGGTCGAGTGCCAAGCAGCATACATGATCGCCATTTGGCCAAGACGTGCTCCGCCTTCAATTGCCCAATGTATTGTCGGAAGTTGTCCAAGTTGTACTCCGAATTTTTCGCCTGCACTATAAAAATACAACATATTTTTTCTTAAATTTTTTACATAAAATCTATTTATTTATTTCTTATATATTTATTTCTTGAATTTGTTACTTAAAAACTATTTATTTATTTTTAACTCCTCAACTGTTTAAGTCCCTTAAAATTGTTTATTTCGTTACGAAAATTCTTTATTTTGTAAAAAACTAACCATTTTAATATGTATAGGATATTAGTCTTAAGAAATTATTTTAAGTTGAATACAAAACATTCATAAAAATAATTTTGATTGATCAGTAGAACAACAGAACATGCTATAAATTTTTTACGATCTCAGTTAACTTTAGAAACTTCTCATCAGCCATTAGGAAATGCCTCTTATAGGTACTAAAAATGATATAACATATCTAAAGTTTAAAAAACCCAAACTTTCTAAAAACCTGTTTTCTTTGCTCCAAAGTGGTCATTAAAAAGAAATTATCATAAAATTATTCTTTTTTTTTTAAGAAGCTACACTTTTATTTGTACATAGTGAAATATATATATTTTTTTTTAGTGCAATGATCCACATTTGTATGCAGCCGAAGACTCCCTCGATGGTTGGGAAGTCTCGGCGTAATTTGCAGTCTGTTTGGGCCATCAATGTGCGCCGCCTTGTATTGAATTGGACGCAATCTAAGCCAAATTGGCTATAAAAATCGTCGCTCCCCCTCTAGGCCACGATTCCGCCCCACTAAATGTCTCATTAGTTCACTTTTTAATGGCTCGCAGAGTCGCCAATAAAAGGCGGTCGTAAAATGCCCCTTCATCCTTGCCGCCGGAGCTTCATTTGTTTGTTCGCGATGACCTGACCTTGACGCCATCTGGCCACAGGATAAGATGAGATGTGGCTGCCTCAACCACCGACTGACTGGCTCAATCACACCGAGGCGGCTTAATTGGCCCACGAGGTGAGGGGCCGAGCGATCGAGTGGTCGAAACCGGCTCGCCGACTTAATGAGCCATCGCAGATCTCTCGGTCACGTGCTGGCCTGGTCAGCAGCATCGGCGTCATCTGATGGCTCGTTTCTGCTGGATTTGCGATTTGCACGGTTGTGCTCTTCACCACTCGGGTATTTGTCCTTCATAAAAGGTTTTACAATGTAACTGGCTTTTATAGATGTTCCACAAAAGGAAATACTCTAAAACTAATTTATTAAAGAGTTTGATTTTTTTTTTAATATGAAATTGTAGGTCTTTGTATTAAATTTACTTTAGTTTACTATCTTCGCTCAAAAAAAAAAAAGCGAAAACCCCTTATTTAAAATTGATTATATAAGTGGTACAACATTTTTTAGTTTAATTGCAAAAAGTCGATTTTAAAAGAGCATTTGAAATATTAATGGCAGTTGAGGATTTATATTCATTTTTTTTAGGTTGACAATCAAAAAACAATTACTTATATGACCAATAAAGTTTTTACTTCACTGAATAAGATGTGACATCCAACCGTTTTTATCATCTTTTGTTACACCAAATCAATATTATTAATAATTTCTTTAATTTTGGGTCTTAAATGTTCTACTTTTTATTAATCTTAAGCTGTTATTAAGTCTGATGGGACTTTAATCCTTGGTATCTTATTTATCGGCATTTCTTAAAATTTAATTTAAAAGTAATGTGGATAGAGCATCTGGGTATTCGTTACTCCTTCTCTACTGCTTCTGGAATCCGATCCGATGATGACGAAGATCTCAAGGTTGTCGCGATGACGAGTAGAGAGGGCTATATACATACATATATATAGTACGATGCCTGGCGATCGAGTTGCCCCACGCATGTAACTGTACACCTTGTATTCTGTATCCGCATTGCCGCCACTTCTGATCGGGGTGATCCGGTGATCCGATCTTGGCAGCCACCACAGGTGGTACAGTCCAACTCGCCTCTCAAGACTCAAGTTTCTGGACCGAAATTCTCGACCGATGATGCGCCAATTTTCCACTGAGTCAAGCACGGAAATACAACTTGAGCCATCAGCCATCTTCACCATCAACTTCTTGTCTTCGGCACTTGAATTCACAGCTGTGAAATCCACTCACTTCCTAGTTAACCTTTTTAATTAGATTGCAAGCTGATTTAGAGCCGCTTCAGAAGCTTTATCCCTCTTAAGAATTATTCGACTGTCGCCAGTACCGTTTGTATTTAATGGATTTTCGAAAGCCAAATTTATGCAGACCACATTCTAATTCCTGTTTTTGTTTTTGCGGGAAAGCAGGTTCTATCCCCCCTAAAAAAAATTATATATATAAATATGTATAGATCCAGATCCCAGTTCCGTTCCCAGATTTGATTCTGATCAATGACACTTGACTTTAATTGGCTTTCATAAATTTACGTCAAAACTTAGTCGCCCGATTTGTTTTTTTTTTTTATTTTTAACAAACATTTCCAATGCCAAGTTTAAGGTCTCATTATGAAGAGCGTCCGATGGAGATCTCTTGGCCCGATTCGTGTGTATGTAAATGGCTGAACATTAACCCATCGGAGGAGAGTGAAAGGTGTAAATGGAGACCTCTTTTCGGCGGTGTCTGCGCGTCAGCCTTCGAAATATTATGCAAATGCAGTCTCCATCGATGGCAATGAGACCCACAAAAAATGGCCAATAAAACACTAAGACACTCGGATCGAAAGACTAAGCTTAGATGGCAAGTTTATTATCGAGGTGTGTATATTCGCTAAGAGCAGAAGTCATCGCAGTTTGATGATCAGTCGGGATGGCTCTGGCTCGCTTAATTATTTGTTATTAATCTAGAAGGAGTTGGGCTTGGGATCGGAGGACTAACGCCTCTGAATCTGCGGTGTGCCGTAGGAAGTGAGACCTGTAGTCCGTGGCACACTGGCATAGGGAGCTCCAGCCTGCAGCGGCAGTTGCGCCACATTGAGGGGCGTGATGCCAAAGGGAACGGGGAGTTTCAGGTTCAAGGAATTGGCATCCGCATTGGATATGAGGGATCTTCCTGCGGAGGATCCTGCTGGAATCGCTGGCCTGGCCACCTGTTGGGTTTGCACTGCCGAGGGAGCCACCTGAAGTGGCGCAGATGGTGCTCCAAATACGTAACCCTGACTGGTCAAGGCCTGGGTGAAGGCAGCCTGCTCCAAGGCGGGTTCAGCAAATTGGCGAGCCACTTGGGGATATTGCTGGGATTGTTGATATTGGGTTCTCTGTCCTCGCTGAAGAACTGGTCGACTGGGAGCGGGATAGTGGTAATAGGCCAGCTGGGAACTGGGCTTGATGGAGTATTCCAGATGGGAGACATCGGCCAAAGCAGAGCTCATTAATTGCAGCATTACAATCCACATAATGGTTAACTGAAAGTTCAGTGAGATTAATCCTTTGTAATTCTTTACACTACACAAAAACACTCACATTCGCCATTTCACAAAACACTTTTCCCAGTTCTTGTTCTAAATGCTATATATATATTCTCTTAAACCGCCGATCTGGTAGCCGATGTTCGTCGTCGCAGCTTTGGCAGCTGATTAAAATTTGTGAGCCAGCCGAAGATGCTTTTTATATGCGTATGGAGGAGCTGCGATCGGTTCTCAGACCTTTTTTTTAAGCCTCTCTCTCATAAACTCATCAACTCACCTTTTCGGGTCTTCTTCCTCTGGCTCTTTGTGAATGCTTTGGGCCAACAACAATACTAACACAACTTGACTGCAGGCCAAGACGAAGCTTTTTTGGCATTTTTTCTGTTGCCTTTGTTTATTTACTTTGTCTGTTTGTTGTGGCTTAACAAAGCTGTTGCCGGGGCAGTTTTGTCTATTGATAATATTGATACTCGGCTGCCTTGCATATAAATCAATGTTGGTCATTTTTATTGGCATCCAAGCTATGCAACTACACAAATTAGCAGTGGCTTAGTTGGCCAACTGAAAAAAGGAAGGAAAAGATACTACCTATTGGCAAATCCCCCGTAACTCCGCCACTGTTCTTGACTTTGCTGCATACCTCAGGCATGTCGACAGCATTTGAGCTTATTAAACACAAATCGAATCGAATCGAGCGTCATGTGACAGGAGCCAGAAATGCCGCCCAAACATAAAAGCCATTAGCCACTGGCCAAAACGGAGGACTTTGTCGGAGCGGTGCGAGATTTGCATGCTAAAGACCCGATTGTCCGATTGTTGTCCATATCTCGTATCTCGCCGTTTGATTGCCGCTTTTTCTATGTGGGTTTCTCGTCAAAGACTGACCTCAGACGGTGGGACCTAATCAAAATCTATGCGCATCTAATTTAAAATTACACTGAACCAAATGTGAGTTAACTTTGTGTTGTAAATAAGTTGTTTTAAAATAGGTTTAAACATTAAGGTAACGTGTTCTATTTTATTTTTCAGTTTAGTTTTGTTTTAATGATAGAATTATATAAATTATAAGAATATATGAATTTTTTTATAATTTATAACATGTATTTTCTTTTATAAATAATTTCTAAAAAGTGTTCCAACTTAAAGAATTTTTAATTAAATGTTTTATAAAAAAAACTGTGATTATTGGACTGTTAGAATATTCTTATAATAAGATTAATTATTTCTAAGTAACTCATTATATTTACTTTATGTTTCTTAATTACTTTATTTGTTAAATTAACATTTTTTTCTAACTTTTGGATATGACACCTATTTAAATATTCACCCGTTAAATGCGGAAGTATTTTCTTAAAATCTATATTTGTAGTGTAATCAAGTTGTCTATCTTTCAAGTCAAAAGCTCTTTAAAGTTTAAACTGTTGACCCAATTGACTGAGAGCTCCGTTCTCACCCCCTATGTCCCTCTCTCTCTCCTTCTCTCCCTCTCTTTCTATTGAGTTAGGTCAGTTGGCCAGAAGTTAATAGGAGTTAATAGCCGCAGATCAGGCAGTATTTCTCTGGGCAATCTCAGTGTCTTGCCTCGCCTTCGACCAAAATTGGCGTAGCCAAAAATTACTCGGAACCATGAAAACATCTGAATTATTTATGGGCTTTGATATAAGCATAATTTAATCGCAACGCGGCGCGTTCTTCGCATAAATTCACGAGTCGCGTATAATACGAAGCATAACAACATTATTTAGATTTAATTAATTGCTAATCTGAGGAAATTATCATTCATAGTTGTGCATAATGAGGCGAGGGGCCCAACTGGTTGTTTTTTTTCTCGAGTCACCAACCCTGAGCGTTGAATGTGGGGGGAGGTGCTCCGTAGACGGCAGCTGGAGAATGATGAGGTGGTGGTGGCCCAAAGTGGAGTTTAAATCTTCCGAAGGAGGGCGGTGCTGCAAACTGGTAACCGCTGGGCGGGGCTGCGAATTTGGTTATGAACTGAGGTGGCGGTGGTGCGGCTGCAAAGTGAACTGGAGGTGGTGCGGCTGAAAAGTGAACTGGAGGTGGTGCTGCCGAAAATTGAACTGGAGGTGGTGCGGCATAATGAACTGGTGGTGCGGCATAATGAACTGACGGTGGTGGTGCTGCATATCCCGTGTAAGTAGTAGTTGTAGTGGTTACTGGAGCTCCCAATGAAACCTTAATAACTGGTTGTGGTGCAGCATAAGAAGTTGCATATTTATAAATCGTCTGAGGAGCATGATTATAATGTTCTGAGGATTCGTAGCTAAACGACTGATGAGCATTGTAAACCGCGGGAACAGTCACAGTATCCGAAACGGGAACAGCTACCGGAGTGGGAACACCAACCGGAGTGGGAACAGCAACCGGATGGGGAACAGCTACTGGTGATGGAACCGGAACTGGCACTGGAACCGGAACTCCCACAGGAACTCCCACTGCTGATGGTCCATGAAGGAAACTCCCAATCACTGGAGAACCCAGACACATCAGAACACTCAATAAAGCGCACTAAATATAAGAAAATATCATTAAATATATTTCTTCAAAAACACTTTTCAATCACTTGCTTTTATCATCTTTTTCCGTAATACTTTCTTCCGTTTTCGATTTCCGTATTAAGTCACTTCTCCTCGACACTTTCACGCGTAATGAATCGATTTTGGCTGACCATTGCAGACTTATATACCACAATCCGAATTGCGTCGCTTACATTATGCTGATTTCGGGGGAGGGGAAAAGGGGGGTCTGTAAACTAGAGAAGGCGAAAAGTAAAACTCCATTAAGGGATCTGCGCACGACGTGCAATCGACAAGCAAATCGTGCGGCAAATGCATGCGACAAGTTTTGCAATGCCCCATCCTCAAGGGAAATTCAAGGGAGGCAACGAATCGGAGGTATTGGTCAAAACTCCAAATGGGTTAATTAAAGAGAGTGCATACCACAGATTTTTGCAAGCATTTTGGAGCAGTGTTAGGTCATGACCCCGATTTAATTTTACTTTTTGAATATTTTTATAGGCAATTTTTTAAATGATGATTAATTAAATTTTGATTATGAACATATAAATGGTTTTAATTTATTTTGACATTTTAATTAGCCATTAAACACAGATATGATTCGAACTTCGGCTAGACATCTAATGATTTGTGTGGCACTGAACTCAAAATCGCTATAAAAAATAGATTTGTTTAACAGTAAATAATTTTGTTTAAATTAACCCATAGATCATATGACTTATAATTTATATGACACTGAAATCTAAATATAGAACAAATCAAAATTAAAAGAAATTATATAAATATATAGGAATTGCGTAACATTCATGTTTAAAAAAGAATTGAAGGATATCTTGCTTTACTTGGATTATCTTAAGATACCATATAAAAATCCTGAGTTCAAGCCACTCCATTTAAGAAGCCATTAGCATGTGCACTTCATTTGGCCAAATCCACGGATCCCATTTATGAATGCACGCGCTGCACTGCCACAACTTTTACTGCCGCCGCCGCCAGCTGGAAAACAAAAACAAAAGCAGAGATAAATACATCCAAGTTGCGGCGGCAGCAAGAAAACCCATTGCGATCACGTTCCAGGCACCTTTTTATGCCTTATGACTCTGATTGATGGCCGTTGCCGAAATATAAATGCCAAAATATCACACGCCAGTTAAAAGTCGATTTATTACCGCCGCCAACAAAGCCAGGTTCGAAGCTCTCAATTAGTCGAGGCTCTTGAGAAGCCCGAAAGTTGGCTGCGCATTTGGCAGCGTATTCAAGCCGCCCGAAAGTGGGCAAACGCGTGTTGGAGGTACTGCTCCCATAAAATCAGGCTGAATCTGTCGTAAACAGCCGAAATTCCCGCACGGGTGGCCAATTAAATTCGGCTGCCAAATGCGCGACACGCGCTCATCGAAAATTGTCAACGGAAAAACAAGGGAAACGCGGGTGCGGGAAAGCCGACGAAATTACCATAACAAAGTGGCTAAATCAGAAATCGATATGTTCACCTTCGCTGAACCGAAAAGCGGGCACTAAAAGCGGGAATTTCCCCGAAGATTTTCCTCTGCCATTGTGGAGTGGAGCACACGCCCAGCTCTCAGATACTTGAGTGGTTGCTTCGTGATTTCCACAAATTTTCCACCCAATTTTCCACCCCATTTTCGCCCCCATTTTCCACAGATTTTCCACAGCCAGTGGCAACAGGTGCTCTCGAGTTGGAGCCGCATTGTAATGTAATGCGTGCTAAATCGCTGCACGTGTTGCCAGCTTTTCCCACTCGGAAAAACTTTGCTGTACACCTTTTGAAGTTTTCAGGTGATTTGATTCACTCAATTGATTGAGCATGCTGTTTGTATTTATGGGGTGAAAAATATGCTACAAATATTATACAAATGGTTGATTTACTCCCAGGAAATTTAAAGAAGGGCGTGTATTATATAATGCGATTATATTGTTTGAGTGATTGCACTTCCTTGTATAAAAAAGAGTAATAAAACAATGTTTATGTTTTGGTGTAGGATATTCCAATTTCAATTTATTTCCGATATATAAATGTGAATATTGAAATGCATTTATTTAAATTACATAGATCTTTCTTTGATAGTCGAAAACTTAGCTTCAGAAGTATGCAAATGATCTTAGATTAATTTATATTAACATGCATTTCTCAGGATAAGTCTGCCACTTTTAATAAGTATATTTTAATGTCAATTATTTTTCTGTTAATTATACAATTCCAAATCCCTTCTTTCATAATTGTTCAATATTTTCTTCTTTTGAATATAATTATAGACACAGCTTATTCTTTATGCAATGCATAATCCTTTTGCCACATTACTCATACGCAATAAAGGCAGTCGTTGAACCCAAATGCAAGGACACTCGAGTGCACTACAGAATTTAATTATCGGTTGGAAAATCCTCTTAAAACAACAACGAAATAATTACGAGCAGTTGCTGATTGTGGGTGGCAGTTGCTCTCTTCAAGTCAATGTCCTGGTCAAGGACATTCGAAAACGTGTGCATTTCCCAGTACGTGCAGTTCCTGCGGTCATGGATCAGATTTCCCGGGCAAGTGCTTGGCACTTGAAAATTAATTTTCCCTCGTGCGGTGTCCTTTGCCCGGATTCTGGTTTCAATGAAGGCGCTCTAATTGCAGCGCCTGAGGATGAAAAGACGGGCAAAGGTTGTTGCCCTGGCTGGAATCACTGGCTTGTTAATAATTCAGAGTGTGGAGCAAAAGCAAAGCGAAATGCAAAACCAATTCCGCTTGAATAATTCCATTTGGCTTAGCATACTCTCGGGGTAGCCGGGAAAACTCAGCGGAAAAGCCAGAATTCGGCGTGGGACTTCCACTCAAACTGAAGAGCGGCGGATAAACAACAGGTGTGTTGCATTCGCGAGGTTGTGGGAATCAACTGAGAGCTGCAACTGTGCCATGAGAGCACCTGCCACAAAACGCATCCACTTAGTGTCAAGCGACGTTCTCGAATGAATATTCAATGGTTTGCAAAATGTAGGAAGCTGACAAAAATATTATCTATATGCCCACCTTTGTCTGCGAATCTCAGAAGGTCGTTGTCAAATTATCGCTTGAGTAGCTAACGGTAATGCTGACTTTATAATCCGACAAATACGACATGGTTTATGAGCAGGGAGACATAATTTATTCCGTACTGAACTGAGACAAATTAAACTTATTGCTGGGCACAATTGAGTTGTATGGTTGTCAAGGTCGAAATGCCGCCAACAATGGCTTATTGTTATGTTATGTTCGCTATGAATTACATTTAGCAACCCCGCCCATCAACACAAGATTTTCACTTAATAACATTTATTAGCTAAAATATTAAATTGATTTCCAGTTTGCCGACAGGCAAGCACGACTTTTCAATTTTTGCTTAAATAATGGTTGCTTTTTTTGTAAGCCAGGATCAACTGAACAGTTAAAAAAATAATTAAGTGGCTCAATTCACTTTTCAGCGGCTCTTGATGTGCTCCCATTTTTCACTTGCGAAACTGGGCAAAAAGCATTTAGCGGCGACAGCTGGCCGGGCATTAATAAAAAGATATTTCAACGCACTTTTCACTCGGCCCCCCTTTTTTTCCTGGTCAACCTGTTGAAAAGGCGCACGCGTTTGTCGCTTGAGTCTTTCGTTTTTGTGAGATGAAGAGGGGGAAGGCGGGAAGGGGAGAAGAGGGAAAGAGGAAGAGGAGGAGAGAGGCTGGCCAAGGCGTTGCAATAAAAAACAATTTTTGTTTGGAATTTTGTTTTTTCCTTCAAAAATTTCAAAACACTCGACGGGAGTCGAAATGAATCGAGCGAGTTGCTCAAGTAAAATTAATTTAAAGTGCAATTGAATGCTGAATGGGAATTGGAAGTTGGCGCGAAATAATAGTTGGTTGTTGGAAAATCGAATAAGCGATTGGGTGTCAGATGTTTGTGATGCCAAGACTAGCAATTCGATTTGGATTACTCATAAGTACAAATAGAGCTCACACTTAGAAACCCTATATTATAATTTGAATATTATTTATATTTTTATGATTATACAAAATTATTCCTAAGGGTTTTGTTTCTTTACTCTTTAATTCAAACATAGAATCATGAAACATATTGAAATTATTTACGAATATAATTTTCCTCAAGTTTTGGTTATATTCAAGTGTAATTAGAATTTTTATGGGTTATTTCGAAATAATTGTGTTTTAGGAAATAATTTATCTAATCCATATTTTTACTTTATAGAATACTTAAAGAACTCCTTAAGAGCTCCACTGAATAAAAAATCACATTTATATTCGTTTTTAGAGTCATTTATCGTTTATTTACAGAAAGTGTCGAATCCACCGGTGCATTTTTGGGTTGCACCATTAAAACAAAATCAACGAAACTTGATCCTTCCTTCCGCCAATCTCTCGTTCTCGCTCTCGCCGCCTCCCGTTAGTCGTCCTTAGTTCTCTAGCTGTCTCTGTCTCTAAGTGGGGTTCCTTCTTCGGGGGTTTGAGGGGTTTTTGTACACAATTTGGGGATTGACCCGATAATGTCTGCCTCTGACTACGAAATGCAAAATTCAACACTTTGTCGGCAGCAAAATGCGAATTATCCGCTGGAATAGTTCACTTCAGGGGGTCGTCAACGGGGGGCTGGTCACCAATATATACGATATATACGATATTGGATCCTTAGTGCAGGTAGGCACCATGTCCGTAGCCGGCGTATCCCAGTCCGTATCCACCAATGCCTCCATAGGATCCGTGGTAGGTGGAAGTGGAGTGCAGGGCAGGAACGGCATGGACCAGAGGAGCAGCATGAACCAGAGGAGCAGCATGGACCACCGGGTAGGCCTTGGTGGCCACCTTGTAGGTGTTGGCATACGAAGTGGCCACCGGATGGGCCACAATGGGAGCGGCGTAGCTCTTGATGATCGGAGCATGCGAAATCACGGCGGGAGCAGCATAAGCTGGAGCCAAGGCGGCACCGTAACCCAATCCATAGCCATGGCCATAAGGCGAGATCACTCCGGCATTGGCCACCACGCACAGGGCAGAGATGAGGGCAATCTACCAAAAAAAAAAAATAATATATAATATATATTATCTCACTTCTATTTTGTGGAATATCCTTGTAATCCTTACCAGTTTGAACATTTTGCTGGTTTTGGTTTAGCTTTGACTTCTTGACTGAAGAGCTGAGTGTGTTATGCTTAGACGTCTCAAGTTGCCCGGTTATTTATACCCGCAACATGAGAAATATTCTGACAAATCTTGGCCCAAAAGAGCTGAGCGGAGAGGGAGCGCAAAAAAAAAGACACGCCCCTTTTTCAGCAACCGAGAGCCGAAGCTTTGTGCATTTGCCGACCAACAAGATCGCGAAAGAGATCAGTCACGCTGCGACTTTGGCTCGGACCCACCGGCAATTGGAGCCACCGAATCCCAGATTTCCATGGAAAGCCTCTATGGGCATTTAATTCAATTTGTATATTTCTTGTCAGCTATTGTTGGCTTCCATTTGGGGTGGCGGTTTTTCTCTAACGGAAACTCTGTTACTGCCATTCATTTTGAAGTGGAAGTGAACAATTGTTTTTCTAGCGGTTTCCAGTTGGGAAAATTCTACTGCTAAATCTGGTTTTGTGTTTTATGGTTTTTCAATTCATTTGAGATTTAAATTGGCAATTATTATACTTGTAAAAGTCTACAATAACAAAATAATTGAATTAAATCTGTTTATACTGTCTTATAAATTTAAGTATCTTGTAAGTTGACTTTTATGTATCATTATTTTTACATTTTATATTCCTACCAGTTTATTTTTCCTCTAAAGAAAAGCCTATAAGCCCATTAGGCATATCTGTTACCCGATTGCTGATCTGTAAATCCTTTCTAAAAGCAAACACGCACTTGATTATCAATCAGCTGACTGACTGACTGACAGCTCATTACAGATATGGAGATCCGTAGGTGTGGAAAATGCTGTTGCTCACATGCAAATGATCAATCGGAGCTAACTCTATATACACGCACCAAATAAACCCAAGGGGTCCATGAAAAATTAACCACTTTAATAACTGACAAACACAGAGTGGAGACTGTGGTGCAGTTGGTCAGTCGGCAGCTGGTTCGCCGATATTTTGCATGCATTAATTCCCAACTGATTTGTTATCGCACACATGGCGTATGCGTAACTTGGGTGGAGGGAGCGAAATCAATTGGAAACAGTGGTAAATCATATTTACCGCGATTGGAACGGCCTGCCAGATTTCCTAATAGCCATGCTTAATTCTTAGGCAGCTCGGAAATCATATCACAAGATCAGCGTCAGAATAAGAGGCGTGAAAAGAATTGCAAAATGCTTTTTTTCGGGCCTTGAATCGGTGTTTTGTATCGAAGACTCGTATCGAAATCAAAAGTTCTCCCAGGGCGAACAAAGCCCGGCTTAAAGTTTATGACTCATAAATCAATAAACAATTACGATGGCGACAATTCTTTGGCTTTGACCCTCGGCAACGCCGGCTGATTGGACCCGAAGTGGACAATCTGCATATCAACGGGGTTTAAAGCAAGTCAATCTAGAAACTTAGTCGAACCCTTCACCAAAGCCAACACCTCGTGATTTGGACCCGCGGCGTTATGCAAATGCTAAACCAAATTGTCGCATAAATCTAAATCGAAGGCGGCTTGATTGACACCAAACAGGATGCCAAATTGCGTGGCTATCGATTGATTCGTGGCCCAAACCAAAATCAAAATCAAAACCAAAACAGCCACCCACTCGATGGTTGGGCTTGGGTTTTTGTGGCTCTGGTTTTGACTGCAGCTGACCACCTAGTTGCAGTGGCCTGTAATTGCATTTTAATGGCCTCCCAATCGCATTCTGTATGTGTGTCTGCCATTGGGCAACATCCATCCATCCATCGAGTCGCGCAAGCGACGCCCAAAATACTTTGATTGCCAACAAATCATTCAAAAGTCCATATTAAATGCCGTCAATTTTCCAACTCAACTCCCGACTCAACTCGAAATTTTTTCCTTTCGTGATTTATGTGATTTCACTGGGCGAAATAATCGGACTGAACCCGAAATTTGTCTGGCGAATTCTGGCTGTCGAAATTTCACAATTCGGGAGGTTCGCAAATCGCCATCGGACTAACTTGGCTTAGTTTTTTGATTTGATTAGGCCAACATGTGACCGCAAAAGTAATTATTTAATTCGTTACAGTTTTACATAATTGTCGGTTGTTGGGTGGATGGCAATTTGCATAGCTCTGACTCCCATCCATGCGGATCGTTGGCTGTGACTCGAGTGTGGCCAATTAAGTATTAAGTATACCACATGTTGGACGCCCCACTCGGTCAAGGTCGTGCTTACCCCAGCCTTTGTCACAATGTCGTGCATATTACACTGTGTACGGCGAAAACCATGACAATTACGAGTTTTATAATGATTAACGACAAGAGAGAAACAGCGACAACTGCCAATGTGCGAAACTGTAACAATGGCCGGCAAGAAATCTAATTTGCAAGTAACAAATTACCCTGGAAATCTGTTGGAAATAAAATAAAACTATAAAATATGTGACTTTGATTAGCTCAAGGGTTTTTATTTCTGAAAAGTAATGTCAATGTAATAATAAAAATTGCAAAAATTAAGAAATAAGGTTGAGAGCAAAATTCCATTCCAACAGTTTCAAATCCCTTTTTTATTTTCTACGAAAGGTTACAGAAATGCTTCCACAGTTTGTTATTGCAGAAGTTGACTCCCTTAAACATTTTCTTCTTCGATTTGTTCGAGTTTATGGTTTAATGAGTCCGAAATACCATTCCGTGATTATGTTTTTAGGGTAGCAATCAACGCTTTGTTTTTCCACCTACCATAAAGCAAATGTCAGGCGGGCACCGTTGTGAAAAGCTCTAGAAACACACTCGCAAAACGGAGACCAGAGTTTTCATTAATGGAATTAAAGTGAGCTAAGGTGGATTAACCCCAACCACCCCCCTTTTCCGCCTTTCCTCCCTTCCTTTGGCTACTGCATAATGCCAGAGCTGTTTTACCTTCAGCTAAAACCCGAGGTTGGGCCAACAATTATCATTTGGCAAAGTTGGTTTCATTTTGCTTTGAAGTTCTTTTTGTACAGGGACATTGCGCAATGTGGCTCTCGGCACGTAGAGTATTTTGTTTTTGCACCGAATTTGTTTGGTTTTGATCAACCTGCTGCATGCTAAAACTATTTTAGTCACAGATCATTTGACAGCTTCACTGACTGTTCGTTCGGTTCGCTCGCTGGCTGTCAAATGCAAATAAACAAAAATCTGCTTCATAATTAAGTAGTTAAATCGGAGCTGAGTGTCTCCAAATTGAGTTGCAACAATAATAACAAACGAAAATAGGAACAACAACAACATGTTGGACAAGTCACGCCCCTTTTGCCGGTCGTAAATTAAAGTTGTGTGTCGCCAAATTGTATGCAAATCGCTTGACTCCCAGTTGCAAAGATTTATGCGAGGGGCTGTCCAAATAATTCGTTGCTCGATTAGTGCTTTTTAATTGAATTTAGTTCTCGTGTGGGTGCTCACTCCCCTTTTCCACACGTTTTTTTGTTTACCCATTGTGGGATTCCAGTTTCCAGATTCTAATGCATCTAATTTGACTTTCACTTTTGCCACCGATAATTGCCAACCGATCTGAGATTGTTCTAGAGCAATTCGGTGACTTGTGTGCTTACTCACCCTGAACTTGGCGCTGAAATAAAATTACTGGGCGAGATTTAAGCATGATTGCACACCTGTGAGGGCAGTATTTGTATCTTAGTTAGAGAAGGAAAATCAATCAATTAATTTGGAATTAAAATTGTTGAACAAATACCCTGCTTGTTAACCATCTGATATTTCTTTTTCCCTCTTTTGCTCTGCACTTAAAATATTATAAATCTTAGTTAGAGATTTAAATATAATTGACCATCTCTAGGTCGCGCTCTATGAACTGCTGGCCATGATCAAGATCGCTGTGCCTCAAATTTCTCACAAAACAAAAGCAAAAACTTAGCTGAGAACACCATAAGCGATAAAAAGTCAATTAGACTTAATGATAGCCGCAGCTAAACATTAAATTCATGTACGTAAATTACATAGAAAAAACGAAAAAAGCTACAAGAAAACAACACCAAAACGAATTCGATTCGAGAACAACAGCAAAAATACAACTCTGATCCAATCAACTAAACTCGAATTCGAGTACTCTGTGTGTTTGTAATCGAGGAAGTAGAGTTTGGCAAGCTGCAACCGGCAAAAAGTTGCTTGTGCGTCGTCGGGTTTTGTATAATTCAGTCATTAAATTTAATAAGACAATGCAGATCACACGCCCCACAAAAAAGTCAAAAAGGTGGTGCAGGAACTGGCCAAACGAGCATTTCCCAAACGTTTAGACCTGCAGGCGGATGTGGTTATTACAGATCTAATTACATGGCGTATGAGCGATTTTTAATGCTGTTTCGGCCTGGCCAAAACGAAGTCGCACCGATAAGGTGACGATAAGGCCAGCCAAAGAGTCTTACTACTTTGTAGCCATAATTACAACAAGAAGTCAAAGACTTGGCTTTGGTTACTGCGGCTAATTAAGTTGCATGTTTCATGTGCTGACAACTTCAAAGATACAGATACAAATGGTAACTCGAGTTGGGTTCAAGCCAGTCCCAGTGGACGCAGTCAACTTCTATTAGCCAGACTATTGAAAATGCTTGTCCATTTGTCAATGCTTCAACTACTGGGAGATTGTTTATGGAATTGCGTTAGAAAAGTGGATTAGCCGAGGCTGAAATTCTTCGTGGAAATATTTATTTCCTTTTATGATTACCCCACAAGACCTAAACAACCTAAAGACATTAAATAAATTGATTGAAATATTTACGGGTATTTTGGCTAGACTTAATTGATTGTAGGAAATACCACATAATTTTGGTTGAGGCTAAAAAAAATTCATTCAAAAATGTGGTTAATTATCTTATTAAAGGCTTTCTTGGGTTAAGAGCTAAGTTAAAGCTACTGAAAGCTGATATAAGCTTAGCTTTAAGTTTTAGTTTTTATATCCAGCTTAAAAGTATACAATAACTTTTTAAAAAATATATAAAAGTTGATATTAGGTATACGCTATTAAATTGGTCGAAAAGTAACAAGACAGCATGTAGCTTTGTTAACTTATTTATTTCTTACTTGGCCATGTTGCTTTTTTATTTGTGCAGCTAGAAATATTACACCCGGCGGTAAGTGCAAGTCAAAGACTTATGCCAACCACTGCTAAACAGTTCAGCGATTTACACTTTTGAACCGGCTAGACCAAAGTGAAGCGAATCCAATAACAATGGCATTCTGCAGCGGACTGGCCAACAATAAGACCAACTTGGCCAATGATTAAATCGTTTCGGGGCCTGTCAGCGTCTTGTTATATTTCTCGCTTCTGAACAAGCTCATTGTGGGTTTCTTCGGGTTTTTTTATTTCCACTTCTGTTTTTCTTCTTAATTAAATTAGAGCCAAGGTCGTATCAAATGGGCTGGGAATCTTGGTGCGTACATGGTTAATTAAAATCAAAGCTAGTAGGAAAATAGGCCATATACGACATATGGTGTTTGGTTTTTGTTGGCGGCACCCAAAAATAGCAGGGAAAACTTAGCCAGGCCGAAAAGAGTTTCGGCTGTAGTTTATGCTAATGGCTGGAATGCTGTCCCACATCTGTGGGTTATTCAAGTAGAAGAAATGAACAGGAATTGGCTTCCCAAAAGTGGATTTTCTGGGTGTGGGTGCCAACAGCAGGTATGTTTCACTTGTGGGTGGCTGGTTTATTTGGCCATTTCGCTTTCGGTTTTTCAGACCTCGCCTCGGTCCAAGCCGCTCGCTCAGTTACGCCCAAATGGGTCACTAATGAGCCATCTGGGCCTGGGAATTTCGTTGAGGAAAAACGCAGAAAAACACAAGAGCAAAAAAAAGACAGATTCGAGATGATGGCTCGATTGTTTGTGCCAATTCTAACGTAAAGAAGCCAATTCCCTTGGCCGTTGGTTGTATAAAACCCGAGTGACTTCTTCAACTGCCAAACATTGTTGCAGAGTTCACCCAGCGAAGATGTTCAAAGTTGTAAGTTGCTTTTAAAACTTTAAAGAAAGGAGTTTCCTTATAATATATATTTTATAAATTTTAGATTTTTGTATTGTGCGGAGTGTTGGCTGCCTTGATTCAGGCTCGTCCCAGCTACTTGCCAAGTTATGAGCACGTGGAATATGCTCCCAGTGTGGTGGGTTATGAGAGTTATGCTTTGCCAGCAGCTGTTTCCCATCAGAGCTCCACGGTGGTGCACGAGAAGCGTCCCTACTGGCGACCCATTGTGGATCACACTCCGATCCTGAAGACAGCCTATGCTCCTGCCACCTCCATCTCGTATGCTCCACTGGGATATGCTGGAAGTAGTGCCGGATGGTATGAGCCCGGAGTCTGGGGAGGAGCCAGCTATCCCAGCATCTACCTGAAGTAGGGAAGTCCACAAGGGAATATCTCTCAAGAAAAATCTCATGTCGCATATGTGCTACGGAGCACTTTTAAAATCTTTCAAAATTATAATTTCACCGAATGTGCACAAAATAAAACACCAAGTCAAGTTAAAACCTAAAAAATGTGTTTTTCCAATGGGATTGTTTTCATAATAGACCACGACCAAGATCCTTGTTTGAGACACATTTTAGCAGTGGAATACATTTTGGTAATAATTATATTGAGATGCTCATAACTTTAAAAAACAAAGGTTAATCTCATGGTTGACTAAAAAAATAACAAAAAAAAGGTATTTTTTTATTAAAGGTATTCCGTTTGATCAATAAGTAAAAACAATTTTAAATTGTTCATAAACCATCCCTTCCAATCCATCCGCCATCGAACGTTTCTTTTAAAAAACATTGGCTACAGTTGTCAGGCTTATTAAGTTCGAAAAAAATGGTTCTAAAAATGAAAGTCTAAATATTATGCAAAATAATAAAAAAGGAAGCTATAAACCTTAAGAGCTAGCAATAAAATTTAAATATAATAGCTTCATTAAACTGTTTTTTTTTCTTCTACTGTTGAAATAAATGAAAAATAATTTGTATAGCTTATTAAAATAAGCTTGTAAATTCTCACACAAAAAGACACTGTTTATGTTTTGTATTCACACTAAGTTTATTTTCTTCGTTTTGGGTTTGCGCAGGCAAACTAGTAAACAAGGCACAGTTCAAAATCTTTCGTTCTTCTCCAACTCAAGGCAACTTTACCAGGCGCTGGCGGCGTAGGTGAGGGGGCGTGGTGCAGCAGGGGGGCGGGGGCGGCGGCGTAGGTGAGGGGGGGCGTGGTAGGCGAGAGGGGAGGAGTAGGCCACAGGGGCGGAGTACGCAACGGGGGCGGAGTAAGCCAAGGGAGCGGAGTAGGCGACGGGAGCCACGGTCTTGACAATCGGAGCGGCGGCGATGACGGGAGCGGAGTGAACAGCGGTGGTCTTCACCACGGGCGCAACCACATCCTCAACCACCGGGGTGGAGTGCACCTGGGTGAGGCTCTGGTGGCTCACGGCAGTGGGCACACTCTTGACCACAGCTCCAACCTTGGCCAAAACGGGCTCCTGGACGATGGTCGTGGCAGCAGGAGCACTGTAAACCAGAGGAGCAGCAGCCAGATGGCCTGGCTTGGCAGCAGCCACGGCCAAAAGAGCAGCGAGAACGAACTGGAAAAAGGGAAAACCCAGTCACCAAGTTAGTAATCCGTTCCAGGTGAATATCCTTTAAGTCAGATCCTTACCAATTTGAACATTTTGGTTGGGTGCGGGATTCTTCGACTTGTGTCGCTGGAAAGGGAGACAAACTTCGAGTGTGTTGAGTTGAGGGACTGTCAACGTCTTTTATACTTGAACTTCACTTTCGCAGCTCCCACACACACATACTTACACACACACACACTCACGCACTTTGCCGGCTTTTGTCCATTGAGGCGGATACAAAAAGCCATAAGTCGAACGTGCCTGAACGGATTCTTTGCAGCCGTGTTGAGAGTCTTGGCCATAAACCAGATTATTATTCGTGGCCAATTTCTGTTCGGCTTGCTTGCTTCCCTTTTCCCCTTCTCCCGCTCATTACTTCACTTATTTTCGGCCTCGCACTTGTTTTGCCAAACCCACTCTTGGTTTCATTTCACAATTCGCTCAACTCGCACTGCGGTCTCATTAGTTGCACGTACTCACCTGAACTTCGATTTCCGGCGGGCAGGAGGGAGAACCAAGGGTCCCAGATTACTTCTAATTGCGAGCCAATCGAAACCCCTTCCGACTCAAGTCAAGGTTAGTTATCCAGCGACAGAATAGCACTTTCGAGGAACTTTTACTAGAATTCCAGTAGTTTATAGTGCACAAAAGCTGTAATAAACAAAGCAATTCAACAACAAACTTTATTACAAAATATGTAGATAGAATAGATACTCTCTATATAATGATGCTGCTTCAGATGCCACTAAAAGAAGGTTCTATTTAAGCTGTTAAGAATGCATAAAAAATCAATAAAATCTTGCTAAATTCATTACTTTTTAAATTACATGTATTTACTTACAGTTTAAAGAAAAAATATTTAATTGCAATTTTTCTATCTAATTATGTTTGGTCATTACAATTCTTTTTTCGAATCCTTTGCCAGAAATTTAATAAAATTGCATACGTTCAACAATATCAAACTTCAAACTTATCTTTAAAGTTAGTAAGAAAATCTTTTACCAATGAATATTTTCTTCCAGGAAACCTTTTGCCTGTGTTTACTTTTCGGTGTAACAAAATAATTATGAGTGCACCTGTGCATCAAGAACACATGTACCTAGAACCGAAGAAATTTTTCTATAAAAGCAGAGAGCTGCAATCATGAAACAATTATTGCATTCGAGCCTCTATTGCAAGCACACCAAATGGATTTTCTTTCGAAAGCGGTAAGAATAAATTTGAAACCCTTTGGTAAATCTTTAATTCCTGTCCAGATATTCCTCTTCCTGTTCGTATATCTTCACCTAACCAGCGGATATGTTCGTGATCGTCACGAGATTACCAGACGAGATGTAAACCTTACCGTTGTGGATGAGAAGTTAGGCGGAGCATTAAGTGCCATTTTCGGACCGATTGCGGATTTAGCTGACAACGCCGATTTCGAAATACCCGTAATATCACACTTTCGTACCAAAAAAAATTAATAATTAGAATGCTTTGCCTCTAAAATGTGTAAGTAAGAACAAGTATAACTTTAAAATTAGTGATTAAAGAATTTAAAGAAAGTTTAACACAAATGCAAGTTCAATTCGACTGCCATTGTAACAAAATGTCTATCAGCAAGTTCACTGGCCTAGAATGTCAGTTATTTCCGAACCAGCGGGATGCCAATGGTGGCACCCATCTAAATTAAATCCCGACATATGTCCAATGTTTACCCAAAGCACAGGTGCAGCAGGAAGTGAACGAACACGTGGCGGAGGCCAATGAACTAGGACACATTCAGAATGAAAAACCAGTTTAGACCCCGCCCAGCAGAGAAAAATCAAATGACAGCACAATTCACGTCAAAAATGTCTAGATTTTAAATTATTTTGCTGAAAACAGTCACAGTTGTACACTCAGAAAAGGGAAATGTTAATGAAGATACCATAACTTTATAATTATAAATAAATGTAATATAAAAAACAAAAAATAAGAATTATTTTACTTTCTTAATTAAGTTAACCTTTTCTTTTGAGGAGTAGCAACCATATTAATTGTATTAAATATAGGTTTTCTTTAATATTTTTTTTCCTTTTTTTTTCAAAACCATCTGTTTATAAACTCCAGAGTTTGTAAACTAACCCAAGATTAATGACCTGAATTGGAAAGCAAACACCTTGCACGACTTCAAAGCAAAACATTTATTTATTTAAATTCGTATCACATAACCGTCCAGCGAAGCACCTGAATCCTGGTCACCTGGCGGCGGTTGTAGGAGAGGGAGTCGAAGTGGGTAACGGAATAGAGAGGTGGCTCTACCACACACCAGTGGCGGTGTAGGTCAGCGGCGAGGAGGCGGCCACCTGGGCGTAGGAAGTGGCCAGAACGGGAGCAGCTGCGGCATACGAGGTGTGCACCACTGGGGCAGGAGCGGCGTAGCTGGTGTGGACAACTGGAGCAGCGGAGTAGGAGGTGTGCACCACGGGAGCGGCCGCGGCATAGCTGACCACCGGAGTGGACTTCACCACCGGAGCGACGATGTCCTCCACCACATGGGCAGAGCTGTGCACCACCGACTGGCTCTGGTGGCTCACGGAAGTGGGTACACTCTTCACCACGGCTCCAACCTTGGCGAGAACTGGCTCCTGGACGATGGTGGTGGCAGCTGGAGCGGCATAGACCAGCGGGGAGGACTCCAACAGGTGACCGGGACGGGCGACGGCTACGGCGAGCAGAGCAGACAATACCACCAACTTGAACATTTTGGAAATGGGTTTTGGTCTGTATTGACTGGATTGGACTGCGAGTGATCGGTTTGAGTTTCTTGCGAGAACTGTTGCTGTTTGCCGCCCTGCAGTTATCTTTTTATACAGCAGCCACTTGGCTTTGACCTTCCGGAACACAAAAGTGCGTCACAATTCGGGCCAAAATTAAAACCATATCAGATTCTGGCCGACGATCAATAAGCAATTAGCGTCGGTGGACGGCTGAGCGGAGACAAAAGAGCTATGAGTTTGAGTACACAGAAAATTGGGATAGGAAAATGTGAGCACAGATCAAAAATATTGTTTATATTAAAAAAAAAATTGTTTAGGTCTTGTTTGTAAGGATTGTAATGACAATCTACAATCTACAAGTATTTACTATTTACATTTTACTTAAATTATTTGACCTTATAGCAAATTATTTTTGTTTTAATTTCCCTTATCGTTTTTTTTAAACTGTATTCCAATTTTTTTTTTCATGCAATCGAAATGAAAGTAATAGATAATTTGTCATTAAAATTTATTATAAAATATTAATTAATTTATATTATTTATTATTGAATTAATTATAATATATTTCAATTTATATTACAGATTGGAGTTGGGTTTTTAGGGTGGGATGCTTTGTAATATAATAGTTATTTCTACACATTATAAAATTGTATCATTACGATCTTAATACATAATCAATTATGATTAGCAGATGTCTTTGTAAAATTAAATATTCCCTCCCAGTAGCCTAAGGTTTAAATAAATAAAAATCAATAAACAATCAATGATACAGTATCGGCAATATTTTTTCTGTGTAAAAATGAATCGATTCCCAAAGCCATTAGGCCCTCGACTGCCATTAGAGACTGTGATTCCTCGGCAACTGCATTACTTGCACTTTGAGGGCGTGAGTCAGGGTCAACTTGCAGTGCGTGAGCTTTTAGGTTTTGGGTTTTGTATTCGTAGGTCTGTGATTTTGGGTTTTCGGACTGACCAATTGCAGGTCTCATGTTTTATTGTCCCAGCGAGGGCAGATTTATACAACTCATTTGGCTTTGAGTGCGCTCTGCTCTGCTCTGCTCGTAAACGTTTTAATTAAACCACTCTTTTTCAATTTTGCAGCTGCGTCGGGGCGACGATGGGCAATATCTTTCAAACATAAGTATATAAGGCGGCAATTTCGGTGGTCAAATTATCAGTCAACTTTGTTCGCTTCAGCAGCACAACACAGACCAAGAAACAAAAATCCTTAAACATGTTCAAATTGGTAAGTTAGCTCAAGATAGTTACAAATAATTTGATCTTATATTTATTCCTTTTTTTGTAATTTTTAGGTGGTGTTGTCTGCTCTCTTCGCCGTAGCTTTCGCTCGTCCCGGCCATCTCTATGAGTCCCCTCTGGTTTATGCCGCTCCTGCTACCACGACCATCGTCCAGGAGCCAGTTCTGGCCAAGGTTGGAGCCGTGGTGAACAGCATCCCCACTTCCGTGAGCCACCAGAGCCAGTCGGTGGTGCACAGCTCTGCCCACGTGGTGGAGGACATCGTGGCCCCCGTGGTAAAGTCCACTCCGGTGGTCAGCTATGCCGCTGCCGCTCCCGTGGTGCACACCTCCTACGCTGCTGCCCCGGTGGTGCAAACCACCTACGCCGCTGCCGCCCCGGTGGTCCACACCTCCTATGCTGCCGCTTCTCCCGTCGTCTACAACTCCAGCTGGTAATCGGGAGTAATGGATTACTGGGGGCTCATCCGAGCGATCTGGACGGTTAGAAAATAGCGATTCCTTTTGTACATAAACGAGTTTAATTGCGAGTAAAATGTGATTGTTAAAAAAAGTTATTTGATTTTATGATTTTTTGGGAAATGTTCTGGAAAAAATGGACAAGATAGGATTCATAATCTCCTACAAAACTGAAAGGAAGGTTTTTTAATTCGAAAAAAATTAAAGTTTATTTATAAAGAAACTTTCTATGACTTCAAAAGTTATTGTTCGATGGTTACATTCGTATGAATCGGTATCCTTGTATGAGAAATTTCAACGAAGTTGGCTTCATGTAAACTAACTACCAACGATTTAAAAAAAAAAAATTTTTATGGACTTTTTAAATTTTTTAAAAGTTTTTCTCACGATTCTTTGGCAGTTTCAAAATAACAACATGTTACTTTGTCGATTATCTGAAAACAAACATTTTTAATGATTTTACTCCAAAAATTTATTTATTTTAATATTTTAAAGGGTTTGGTATAACATGGTCGAATTGCAAAATAAAAAGAAAAATCCCTTCTTGGCCCTACAAATATTTTCTAATTATTTTTAAAACCTTATGACGATTGACAGCGGTAATTCAGATAAAAGTGAACTTAAAAGGGGATTACTATGACTTGTCGCATTTTACATTTTTGTCATTTTGAAACTCGGTTCAAATTATTTTCCACAGAATTGGTATACAAGGATTATATTGAGCATAAAACATGGATCAGTCGAAATGTAAAAAAATAAAAACAAGTTTAATTAATTCAGATTAATAGTGAATACGTTTTATTTAAAAGGGTTTACTATGTCTTCTCGCCTTCTTGTCAGTTTGAAAATTAGTTGAAAGTGTTTCCCAATCAGTGGATATATAATACAAGGATTATGTTGAGCATGAAACATGGATTTATTTACATCAGTCGAAATGTGAAAGAAAAAAAACAAAACAGCAGGGTGAAGAGAGTAAGTTCGGAATCTGGTTGAGGGTAAGCCACAGCTGCTGGCCCACGCAATTCCTTCCAGGACCTTCGGCTACCTCCGTCCGTTTACCAACCATGTCCGGCCCAACCGTGTCCAGCCCAACCATTTCCTGCCCACGGAGACGAGAGGAGGGTCGTGTGGAGAGCGGGAGCCGCATAGGTTTTGATGATGGGAGCGGCGTAGGTCTTCAGCACAGGAGCCACAATTGGCTGGATAATGTGGGCCGAACTGTGAACCTGGCTGATGCTCTGATGGGAAACCGCACTGGGAACCGTCTTGATGATGGCGCCCACCTTGGCCAGAGCCGGCTCATGGATTATGGCCGGGGCAGCATAGCTGTGGAGCAGCGGACCAGCCTCCAAGTAACCAGGACGAGCAGCCACAATGGCGAGCAGAGCGAAAAACACCACCTTTTTGTAGGAAATAATATGAAATTAGAATCCTGAAATTTACTAAATAAACTAGATACCCTACTTACCAACTTGTACATTTTGCTAATCCTTGCGATCCTTTTGAGCTAGCTATTGGCAGAACTACTGAACTGTGGGTCTGTGTTGACGCCTCGCCGAACTGTGTTGCCAGCTTCCAATTTGCAGCAGCTTTTATAGTGGCAAAATCCGAGCAGAGCCGCAATGTGCAACCGCCGAATCTTAAAATGCAGAAAATACAATAATAATAATTTTGTTGCTTTTTTCCTCCTTCAAGCATCGTTAAGAAAAGCTGAAAACTAACGCCAACGGCAACAGAGCAAACAGCAAACACGAATAAAGGCGGAGAATCGAGCGGCAGAGCTGCCAAAGTTTGCATGTGCAGCAGCTGATTTTGCTTTGTCTTCGGCCAAAAAAAAACCCCTTCCCCCGCCTTTTGGCCAACTCCCCGAAACTCAGAAATGGCCAACTGACCGAGTGGCCACTGCCCAACTCAGACTTCGTACCCCATTAGGTTGCAGAAATAGAAAAAGAAACCAGTCAAAATCAAATGTCTGTTTGGGTGGATGGCGCTCGCGGACGTTAGGCAGTTGGGCAGTTGGCCAGTTGGCCAGTGACCACCACTTGCAACACTTCAGGCCAAGACAAGCATGGCAAAAAAAATGTGTTTCGCACTTGTCATTTTCCTCCTCGAAGTTGACCGTGAAATTTTCCCCGTGGCTGCAACACGCACAACAGCAACATCAGGTAAACTCGCAGTAAACCCGCCCAAAGTAGCCCAAGTTCAATGTAAACGCACTTGCGTGTATCTGTCATGGCCGAAACATAACTGGCTCTAATGTGCGGGGATAAGGGGAACTGGTGGTATCTCCGGTTGTTGCGTCTGCGGGAGAAGGCCAATGGAGGCGGCGGCAGCGGAGTGGCAATAGCAATCGTCACCGAGTTGGGAAAGGAATGTGCGCAAACTCGCTGCCCAATTTGCTTGCCCATCACGTCGGTTTTAGCGAACGCGCAGCGAAATGAAAATGAATTTCTTCATATTTTTACCAAGTGCTTGGTTGTTTGTTTACTTCTTTTCGCTTTCTGTTGACGGATGAGTAAGGCAAAATTATTGCAAGGAATTTGCTAGATGGTATCTATCTCAAAAGTTCAAGGAATTCTAAAGGTAGCTCATGAAGTAAATTGTGTGTAATCAGTTTGCTTATTAATGCAAATGTGGTTCACATCGAAATGTGTTAAAAATCTACAAATACTTTTTTAATTGTCTTAGTAAATTTGGTAAAAGATAAAAATGTTTTGTATTTGTATTAATTTTTAAACCACTAAAAAGTTTAACTTTGTAATGCTACATAGAAATACGAAAAAACTTTAAATTAATATTATATTTCTTCGGTATAAGTATGAAAAATGTTTCCTGGCAAATCAAATTGATCCCAAGAAATCGATCTTTCTGTTTTTGTATCTGTTATTTCAGTTAGCAACTCCAGCACTCCCTTTCTTTCTCCACCCCTTTTTGCGTTCGTATTTTTCAGGTTATGCTAATCTCGGCTTGCAATTGTCTGGCATAACAATGGCCAGCTCGACGGGCCGGCGATAAAGCACCAGAAGGCACCACCAAGCCAACCGCTTTGGCACTCTGGCAGCCACATCCCACATAGAATCGCACTCGGGACTGGTCTGGAGTTCCGCTTTGTGTAATAAGCAAACATCGATTGCGATTGCGCAGGCGCACAGATCGTACATACACGTATTGTAAGCAGGGGTGGGTAAAAAGGGGGTTCATTAACAGTAAATAAATTATGAAACACTTTTTGAGGTTGCTAGCTTAAAAATAAACTCTACCTATTAAACATTCATTACCCCCTTAAAATCTTTTTCCCCTACACCCCTGCTTTTTAGAAACAAACACAACTGTACTTTTAATAGTGTTCGGTTTGTGTTGTATTTGCCGCCGTTATGGTTATTTGTCAGCAATTTTTAGCATGATTAATGAATGGGTCGATCTGGCGACATAACTCCCCATAACCCCCTCTCCTTCCGCTTTTGTTAGCCGAAATTCTTGAGTGACTTTTAATAGATTTCAGTCTATTTCCATTTCGGTTGAGTTCCTTGGCAATATCCGGGCTGTGTTCGGTTTTACCAACGAGCTCCAAGCGCCAACAACATCTGTGGTACATATCTCTCATGGGATCTCGACTTACTATACTATGTACTGCTCTGGGGGTAATGTACGCCTTATGGCCAGCAGGCAAGTGACAGTTCTGCCGCCGTTTCTCGTTTCTTTTTCTGTTTCTGCCAGTGCATTGCATAACAAGCGATACAAGAGCAATAGGAGCACTAACCACATTAAGAAATTGCCTGGCAATTATCATGCAGGGAACCAGTTCCCCGGGCAAACTCCGTTTCGATCGGGTCTTATCGCCGCCGTTTAGCACCAAACTCAATTTCGCTTTTAATTAGAGACATTTCAGCTGATCTCAGACTAAGCGTAATGACTAACAATTAAACCGTGCTTAGAGATCAATTACTTCGGGGGTAAAGAAACACTTGTTGACAGTCTTATAAACGTCATTACTTTTCTGGCTTGTTCTTTGGTTAATTACCTCTGTCTTCTCGGAGTTTCCGAGTCATTCATTAATAACTTCTGATTTGCCACTATTGTTATTACTATATGGTTAATTGGCCGCGAAGGTCGATACAGATCTGACGGAAGAAAATATGATGTGATATAAATCGTTTATAGAAATAATAATTCAGGAAGTGGTTATTGGAAGTCAATTGGAAAAACAATCAAGCCAATTGGAAGCAAAGATAAATAGGTAAAAGTTAAAAGCGTTTTTTATTTAAAATAATTTTAGTCACTTTGTTATAGAAATTCCTAATTTATTTTTCTTAAAATTCCTTAAATGGGACAACCTTTATTATACAAATAATAGAATACCATATATGTCGCGTAGAGTAAATTTTGTAATATTTTGGTTTTGTAAGCCATTTTTTTTATAATGATTTGCATAAATATTATAAACAAACTTTATCTAAAATTTGGTTTAATAGAGGACACAATTACATCTCTAACTTTGATTTTTAATTGGTGGTTTCTTTATGATCATAAATCACATATCTGAGACGCTTTTAATTATATTTAGATTTTTTTATTAAGCTAACTCGTTATGCATATAATAAAAATGTCAATTGTGATATTTATTAGACGAGAATAAAAAGTGAGCCATGGTTTTTCAGCTAAACTAGTCAACCTACTTTTCAACCACCTACTAACGTAATTCAAAACTGAGCGCATTAACTTGTCCATAAACTTTAAGTACAAAGGCATTCCGCTAACGGCCCAGACACCTCGCAATACTCAAAATTAGTTGACCATTATGTTACGTGAAATTGAATATTTTTTGTGGGCTAGAAAAGTGCATTGCTTTTGTTGTTATAGTTGCTAGCCAAGCCCGATCTGTCGGATCTGAGGTGTAGTTGCCAAACACTCCCGGGCCGCAAAATGATCCGACCTGTCCCGTTGGCACAGTTCACTCAGGTGTCAGAGTCAGAGCAACGGACACTCAGAAATCTCATTCAGATATAGTCGGATATATAGTTGGGGCTTTGGCTCCAGCCAGAAGGAGCATTACGCAAATGGCAATCGGTGAGAAATGTGCTGCAGCTGCGGCAAGTGGAGCGGCTGAGTCTGAATATAAAATTCATTTTCTTGGCCCCCCAGAGTAATTACGCTCCACTTCGACTTGGACTAACTTGCTGCTGCTTTGGGGTGCCTGCTGCTGCCACTCTGGCGGATACTCAACGAGTGAATGAACGAATGAACAACAGGTGGCTGGCGACCAATTGGCCAGTGGCCACTCGCTAAGGTCAGATGTGTCCATCAATTGGCGGCGGCGGCATTCTCGGCACAGAATTGGTAGTGCTGCGTCAGCGGATGCCTGACTTGGTTCCACAATTCAATTTAATTGCAATAACATTGAAAATAGCTTTGAGATTCCAAAGCAAAGATTGTGCGGCCCGTGGCTCCCACTAACCCAGTGAACTGAATCGAGGATTTTGGGTGGAGTGCACCAGACGATTGCAACAGAGAGTCGTTGGCTGCAACCCGTTTGTGCCGCAGATGCAACAATTTCCTGGTCGCGATAAGCCAACCAATTGAATTCAGTTTGGGCTCCACTTTTTTTTGGGGAGTGCTGACCAGGGGACCCCAGCGAATTGTTGTGTAAATATTTACTCCGCTAAATGCAAATCATGATTAATTTACCAGACCTAAAGCCACTATATTCCCCCGCTCTCCGCTCGGCTGACATTTGAGCACTTGCCGTCCGTGTTGCCTGTCAAAATACCAAACGACATTCTAATGAGCTCGTGCTCTCGGCTCAAGTGTTCTAGTTTGCCATCAAGCTGAATCTGCAGCCGTTCGTGAACTTTTCCAGCGGATGAGATGACAGAGCGCCAATGGAAGCCTTAAATATCACAATCGATGGCAGAAGCCATGCTACCAACTGCAGTAAAAACGATAGTATTGAAGAGGAGCCAATAATGATCAACTTTTAATACGGTTAATAAACTAGGAGCTTCAGCAGAATGTTTACATTTTATTATAGTTAAATATAGGTATTAAAAACTGCTCGTGTTTAAAGTTTAGTCTTACATACTACAATATTATTTTTGAAAGCTTTTAAAAAATTTCGCATTTATTTAATGATGATCGTTTTCCGAAAAAATATTTTTTTTATATTATACAAAAATTTATTTGCTTGACTTTGATGTTTAACCATAACATTTTAAAGCTTTTAAAAATGTTAATTTAAAAAAAAATTAGTTCTTATTTTAAAGCTATTATTTCGATTTGAACTGTTAATAAAAACAGCTATGCCTACATCTCGATTCTCACACACTCGGCAAAAAGCTAGTTTTTTCCTGGCAAATTCTCAGACTCAGATCTATGTTATCTTAGACATAGACGTAGTCAACTAATTTCCACGACATAAAAAAAAACTGCAACAATTAAATTGGCAAGTGTGAATTTCCGCTGACCAAGAAACGAAAACAGGGGAGCCAAAACCAAAAAAAAAAGAAATAAAAATGCGACGCTGTAAAACCAACAGCATTTCGCGGGCCAAAACTGCGAGTAGTCAAGGTCGCAGCGGGCAAATGTAACACTGGCATAAATTATGCTACTTACAATACATAAAAACAATTGCCACTACAGAGACAATTTGCAACTGCTCTTGGTCTAACGGTACGAGCGAATCGCAATAAAGTTGCAGCAGCAACATCGCCGGCAGAAGCAGCAACAATTACAATTACCACCGCCAATTGCCGACGATTGCAGACGAGCATCGAGAACGAGCATCTGAACGGCGACAATCACTGAGATATTATAGTATATATAGTATTATACCAGCTAGAAAAAAATCAGGTACAACCTTAAGATAAGCTCTCTGAATGAACACATGAGCAGTTACTCTTCAATTAATTAAGGCACATCAGCGATGGGAAAAATCCGAGAAAGAGGTTAAAACAAGTTAACAAAAGCTGAAAACATAAGCAGATACTCTTTTAATAACTAGGGTACATTTGCTATTGAAAAAAAAAAAAAATTAACAAAATAAGTTCATATGTCCATTAAATTTTTAAAAATAAAATAGGAACCTGTTTAACAACAAGTTCAGTTTATTTAAATAAGAACTAACCGATTATATAGTTATAAAATAATCATATCCTAGTTTATTGCTGTAAAACAAAATAATACAATATATTATTTGTAAACGTATTAAACCGAGCTATCTTTAGTTTAAAAAAATGTTTACAATACCGAATATAATCAACAAATTACAAAACCATCGGAAATTCGTTTTTTGAATTACAAGATTCCATTGCAAAAAAAACCTTGGGCCATATGCAGCAATTTGTGATTTTAGTACTCTAGGCTCTGTTTCTTTCTAGGATCATAATGGGACTTACGTTAGAGCATCCCCATGGCAACGTGGAACGCCTCGTGTGGCACCTCATTGAACCCAACCGTGGCAGAGTTCAGCGCTTCGGATTGGAGGGGGTCGATGAATGCAGTGTCTCAGACACGAAGCGATTGCTGCGGGTAAACAATGCGCCGCTTGACAAAACTCTGTGCGAAAAAGGCAGACAACTGCAAAAACAACAATTGAAATGAAAACGAAACGAAACGAAACGAGGTGCAATTACAACGGCAAAGGCTGCAGACTGCAGACTGCGGATGCAAACCCAAAGTTCCACAACATTGAAGCCTCTCAGCAGCAACGGATATGGCGATGGAGAGCATCTGCATCTCCATCTGCAACTGCAGCGGAATCCGAGGCTGCAGCTGTTGTTGGTGGTGGCTAGGTGGCAAGTGAATAAAAGCCACCTCCACTCCATCGAGTGGCATCAGTTGCAAGCAGCTAACCACCTAAGAGCCACCACCACCACCAAGGATTAAGCCACCCACAACACAATGAAGCTGGTAAGGATTACGAGGATTTAACGCCAACCAAGAACCCGCTCAAGGATATTCTATGAACCCGCAGATACTGTCGCTACTGTCCATCTGCTCCTTGGCGGCAGCTCGTCCTGGCTTCCTGCACGGCCACCACCACCACTACCCGGAGATTCCCTACTATCCGCACCACCACCATGTGGAGCCACTGCACTACCACCTGCCCGCAGCCGTCTCCCACCAGAGCTCCACGGTGGTGCACAGTGTGCCGCACCACATCATCAAGCCGGTGCTGCTGCCGACGGTGGTGAAGACGGTGGTGCACCCACCCATCATCAAGGCCTATCATCCTGCCCCGATCATCAAGGCCTACCACCCGTTCGATCCCTTCCATCTGCACCACCACCATCACGACTTCCACGATTACCACCTGCACTAATCGACGATTGCCGCTGACTGAGGATCGATATTGATAACTGACTACCGATAGCGATAACGATGACGGGAATATTGCAACCTTTGTATGCTGTGTATGTTTGCGTGTGTCGATTGTTAATACCTAAAGTCCAAAACGAAGTTTCGCTGTAAGCTGCTAAATATGCTAATCCATCTATAATACTGTACATAAAGGATACAATATCTAGATACATTTTGTTTTAAATTGGGTTAAAGGAGAACTTAAGAGGCGTGAATTTTCCTCGGTTTATTAACAGAAAGCTTAGCTTAATTAACTTATCAAAGTGGGTACCATAATTTTACTAAAAAAATTTAAGAGAAGCACAGCAGAACTCAATTTATTTAGTAGCCAATAGAACTGAATAAAAATGTATTTATACATTTAATTGCATAATTATGGTACGACTATTGGTAATTAATCTTCTTATCTTCAAGTGCGAAATTGATACCGAAAGTGACGTCAAACGAGATGGGATGTGTCTGCCGCGAAACCGCACGAAAAGCGCTTCCGCCACATCGAGGAGGTGGCATAATTAGCCGGCATCGTAATTAACCGAAAAACCATTCGATACAATCGAAGGGAGATGGCACATTTCCCATGGTGACAACACACGTTGCCGCTACATGTGGCAACCAAATGCTTTTTCTGTGTTATGCAAATCAGTGCATAAGCAGATGATGAATGTCTATGCAAGCGGGACGAAAAGCGGTCGGTAGATATTGGCCAAGAGAGGTGATAAATAGTTGCTATTGCCACTGCACTACAACCATTGCTGCTAGCCATTTTCCATTGTGATTGCACAGTGAACAGGGTCTGAAAACACAGCCAGAAGGGTTCCGTATCTATTTCAAGTTCAAGTCTACTTTGCTTTTGCAATTGGCTCGTCGTTTTGCATAAGCCAATGCAAATTGGTCCAGTTTTATACCCACACGATACGAGTATATTCGCATTCGGAATTAGCTTAATCGGCAAACATTGCCATAAAACCAGTCAAATGCGGTACTCAAACATTTAATGAGACATAAACATCAATTAGATATTGCCCATTTGCAATATATAAATAATCCGAGGGGTTGGGCAAATACATGGGAGTAGTTTAGGGGGTTTTATAGTTTTTCGGTACCCCTCTGTTTACTCAAAAAACAAACACTTCCTTGTTTGGTGCATTAAAATCAAATCAAAACCAAAATCAATCAGCAACTACCAAAGCGCTAACCCTGAAAACTTTTGCACTTTTTGTTTTGGCCTGTCTTTTCATCGACCAAATTAGCCGCAAATCGGTTATTGTTTAAGCCAACATTTCGGAGTGGTTCGCTGACCGGCAAACGAGGCAAATAAATAAAATAGTAAGTAAATAGATTCGGCAAGGTAACTGCGGCTTTTGTATTATTTTAGAGACACGTGATTCGGTAGCTCATTAAAGGTAAACAAACGAGCCAATAGCCAAAGGGAAAATGATTTTTAGGCTGAGATTAAAAGGTGGGGTTATATTTTTAATAGAAATCGATACGATTGGTAGTTAGCAGTTATTTAAAAATGCTAGATAATATTTAACTTAATTTCTTTAAAGAATATTATTATATATAATTATTTCAAGTTGAATATAAGTATTATTTTAACTGAAGTTTCATATAATAATTCTGGAAAATTATCCTATAATCTTTTCTGAACATTCGAAATCAATTTGCTTGCCAAAAAAACACGTCCTTCCCCAGAAAGTTCTTCTGATATGCAAATATATTTCCTGATTGTTTCCGAATGACGGCATTGTAATAACTCACTGCCCCCGACAACGATCATAAACTGTGTCTGATGTGCTGGTGTCGCCGTATTGCACAAGACAAAATCGGTTTAAAGAGACAATCTCTGTCGATTGGCCGAGCCCCGGGGCAAGTTGGCTGAGGCTAACCAACTCGGCTACCAACTGCCCGCTGGCGTTGTTGGCCAGTCACATTAATCAACGTTTCGCCAAGTTGGGAACTTAATTTATGCAAGCCAAAAGTGCAAAGAGCAAGCCCCTTTTCCCCGTCGGCTAAGCCGCTTCAGTTGATTCTTTTCCTGGGCTCACATTACATAGAATATTTTCCCCCTGACATGATTCTATTTATTTGTCTGCTTAATTGTGCGACGCATGCAACAGTGTCAAGTATACGCCGCATAGCCCCAAGTGAGATTTCGGGAGGGAATCGAGGGATTGAGGGGTTGAGGGGTTGAGTCCACTTAGAACATGTCTCGCATTGCATAAATCATAAGGCGGCGAAATCGAATCGAATCAGATCGCTTTGAAGTGGCCAGTCAACTGAGGTAGAACCTGTGCGAATGCACTGGGCAAAAAGCATTTAAATTCGTAAAAGGGAATAAATTATGACCAAGTAAACCATATAAATAATTTTGAATTACAGAACATTCCATTAATCTTATTCTTTTGTGGTTTTTAGTGAACTTAAAGCTTATCTTGAACTTAAGTAAATAATTCTGTGATTCTTAAACAACTGAGATATTAACTTTGGGTAAGCAAGAAAGAGATGTATTATTAAAATTCTAGAAGGAACAAAATGTTAATCATACTTACTAAGCAGACTAAATCAATGATATATCATTTCAGTTTAGAATATTACTTTGTATGATAATTTGTTACTGTGTGGCCGGTGTAAGACGAGAACCTGCCCCCGGAAGGGTTTGCATTCGGCTCGTTTCTGTTTGGTTCTATGTGGCTTAACTTGGCCTTAAGGCTGGAAATGTGGAAAATGTGTTTGTTGCCGGGCCAAATGAGTGCAGAGTGCAGAGGCGTGTTGGCGACCCATTTAGAGAGCGTCGACTGCACTGCACTACCGATTAATCTGTATAAATAGGCAAGTCCGGAGTGCAGTTCTATGTCAAATCGTTGCAAACCATCGACAAAACAAAATGTTCAAGCTGGTGAGTGACTCGAAACAAACAGGCAAACAAAAAGGATTTTAATTTAATTAATTCCTTTGCCTTTTCCCAGTGCGTCTTCGTTGCTCTCCTCAGCCTGGCTGCTGCTGCCCCAGCTCCTGCTCCCGTGCCTGCTCCTGCCCCAGGATTGATTGGCCCCGGACTGGTTGCCCCCGGAATCTGGGGACCCACCGTCGTTGGAGCGCCCCTTGTGGCTCCCGGCGTTGTGAGCGTTGTGCCTGGTGCCATTTCGCATGCCGCCATCACCCAGGTGCATCCTTCTCCGCTGCTGGTCAAGAGCGTCCACGGCTTGGGCCCAGTTGTGATTGGTTAAGAGCCGCCGGAGATCCTGCCACCCATGTATATCTCACCCACACGCCAGCCATTCAGCTCCTGTTCAACCCAAGCATTTTCCCGCGGAATCACTTCGATCACGCATCCCGTGCCCTGTTTATAGAAGGAAAGAAAGCAAGTCCAGCAATGAGAACAAAAAATCACAAAAAAATGTTTAGACACTAAAATACATTCCAAGCAATAAATTACCTACCATACTTGTTATAGTGAGCGAAAATGATATTGGTTTTTTCATTTAAATTGGTTTCTAGCTCTGCCCAAAAGTAGGCATGAAAGTTTTTTAAGCTACTGAAGGTAAGTATAAGACTTTTATAAGAAACAGGCAAGTCACAGAAATTTCTTACTAAAAAAATTACCAAAATTATCAATTTCAATTGCTCTCATAGAACTACATTAACTTATACTTATTCTAAAATAAATATTTTTAAATACAAAAAAGTTTTATCAAGTTCAAAAACTCTACGAATTTTCTGTTTAATGAAGCGTATTATTTATATTTGTTAGAATACATATATTAAATTGGTCCAGTACTAAACGAATAATTATGAAAACATTAAAAAACAGTAACACATAATTATTTACTAAAAAACAATGTTTTTTAATATCTTTAAATTCAAAAATTGAAACACAATTTTTTAACTTGTTATGGGGAAACGAAAAACATTTATTTAAACGAAAAATCGGTAATACTGTATCACATTTGAGTTCTTAGTGGTGCAGGGAGTAGGCCAGAGGAGCGGAGTGCACCACCGACTTGACGAGGGGAGCGGAGTGGACCAGGGGCACGGAGTGCACCACCGGCACGGAGTGAACCACTGGGGCGGCGTGGACAACGGGAACGGAGTGGACCAGTGGGGCAGCGTGGACAGCCACGGCGGGTTGGGTGTAGGTGGTGGTCTTCACAATGGGGGCAACCACGGGCTGCACCACCGCCTTGCTGTGCACCTGGGTGATGCTCTGGTGGGAAACAGCGGAGGGAGCAGAGTGCACCACCGATCCAACCTTAGCCAGGACGGGCTCGTGCACCACATGGTGGGTCTCGATGAGTCCGGCGCTGGCGGTGGCAACCAGGAGAGCGATGACAGCAACCTGAATTAGAACAATATGAACTTAAAGATCTTCCTCTAAATTCAAGATCCTCTTTACTTACGAATTTGAACATCTTGATTGGGGTTTTGGTTGGTTGTTTTTGGGGTGAACTCAGAGCGATGACTGATGCTGTTGGAACCTGGAGACGAGGCTTTTATAGCGAGTAGCCAACGCAGGCTAAGGGCTCAAACAGCCGGAGACTTCGGCTGCCGAAGTTGTCCACCTTGAGGCGCTTTTGATAAGGCACGAATTAACTTCAAACTTCGGGCTCCAACGATCTGAGCTTTTAGCCATCGGCAGCTGCAACAGCGAGAAATCATAATGAGCCGACTTCGACTCGAATTTGGCTTTCGATCTGATCAAAGTGGTGGGGTCATGCAGGGGCGTAATGAAGGTCAGCGGTGGGGCTTTGAGCATCGCATTCGTGGTTCTATATAAGTTGGGTTCGCGGTTCCCAAACATCATCAGTTACTCAACGAATCTTCCCAAGCAAACAAGCAGCTCCCGCTCAAAAAACCAATTAACAAAATGTTCAAATTCGTAAGTTACTCAGGGAATATTATCCTTTGGAGCTGGAATAACCAAAGGTTTTACTTTATAGATTGCTGTCATCGCTCTCCTGGTTGCCACCGCCAGCGCTGGACTCATCGAGACCCACCATGTGGTGCACGAACCCGTCCTGGCCAAGGTTGGTTCGGTGGTGCACTCTGCTCCCTCCGCTGTTTCCCACCAGAGCATCACCCAGGTGCACAGCAAGGCGGTGGTGCAGCCCGTGGTTGCCCCCATTGTGAAGACCACCACCTACACCCAACCCGCCGTGGCTGTCCATGCTGCCCCACTCGTCCACTCCGTTCCCGTTGTCCACGCCGCTCCAGTGGTTCACTCCGTGCCGGTGGTGCACTCCGCTCCGGTGGTGCACTCCGTGCCCCTGGTCCACTCCGCTCCCCTTGTCAAGTCGGTGGTGCACTCCGCTCCTCTGGCCTACTCCCTGCACCACTAAAGCAAATGATTTGTTTGATTGTTAACCAATTGTATGAAAACTAAATAAAATTCACAAAAGTATTATTGATCCCTAAAAACCAAGGAATATTTATTATTGAAAGGGGGAAATTCGGTGCAAAATATTTAAAAAATATTTAAACATATTACTATTAAAACCAAAAAAATAAAATAAAAATAAAATGAAATACTTAATTAGAAATAGATGGAAGTTTTCATAACTAAACCCATGTTTTAATAGGTTTTTATTTGTTTAGAACATCAGTTAACAGTACTTTATTAACATTAACAATTTAAATTTGAACTGCCTGAGAAAATTGGTTGTAGAAAAATTGCACAAATACTAATACAAATTTATTTTTAAATAAACAATGTAATTTAAATATGAGTAATATTTTATGCAATGCCAATAACTGTAATCTGCCAAGCGCAAACCTTATATATATTTTGGTCTTTAAATTTCAAAGTTCTCTGCCCAACAAAACTCTTATTCATTTTTTAAATGATAAATAATTTAAAACAATTTATTCAAACAATAACAAAAGCAACAATAATGCATGGCTAATGCCCCAACATAAAAGGTTTGCCGTTGTAGCAAAGTTCAGGCCGAGGAGACATCCAGTAGGCTGAGGTTAATGTGGGCAGATCCCTTGTCAAACTTCGATTTTGAAACCAGAGTTGGTGGCCAGAACAGTCGGAAACTTGGCTCACAGCAGGAAATGTCAGATTATGATGTATTATATTGATTTGGCAGGCCTGAACAAAAGCAAGGGCAACGATAACCAATGAGTAGAGCAGCTGCAAATTGATTTAAAATGTTATTTATTAATGAAAATAATAATAATAAATTAATGAGGTAGATAGTCACCATTCTGTTCATATTGAGGCAGTTGAAATTGGATCTAGTCTTAGTTTGAATTCGACTCTGCGGAACTCCAGTAAGAACTCATGACCCACTGAGGCCTAGGCATCGTTTATATAGCCAAATTGTCAATTGATTTGGCAAAATGACAAATGACACGCTCAATTTAACGAAGGTCTTACAAACAGTTTTGGGTTTTTCAGATCACTGATCCCTAAAATATAACAATTTAACCTAAAGTGAAATCTACTTCAAATCAAGAGAGACATAACAAAATTCTAAACTTTGTTTACGAATATCTAAACAAAAGAAATACAATCAAAAAATAATATTTAATAACTATTCCCTTTTTGCATCTTAATTCACAAAAATGTATCCGTTTAAGTCAAAAACCTTTTTAGTAAAATTGTAATAAAAATGTTAATTAGTTAAATGAGGGTAAATAACCTTTTTATCTGGATTGTACATAATTAATAATACTGTGAAATTGATAATAATCGTCAAAAAAAATATATGTATTTCGGTTGTAACGATTGCATTAATTTATGTGTTCATTTAGCCTAAAGCGGTGGGATGTAGTAAATTAATAAATTAAGTCAACCCTTGCTTAAGTTTAGTAACTTGTGTCCCAACACACATTATATAGCTTGTAGTGGTAATAAAAAAATATTTACCAATAAATCAAAACAACAACTCGTTTATCCCTTCCTGCGATGACTGATTGAATTGTACGAACCACGACCATAAAAAATAATCGGCACTCCATAAAATTACAGCGACCGCAAATTAGGATTTACGAGAGCGGAGACCGAACCCCGAAATCGAGATATGTGCATAATTTTCTGGGTATTCATTTTCCACATTACCACCGCCAGATGTTTATCTTAAGTACGTGTAACTGTCGCTCGATCCAAAGTCGACGAGCCCCAGAAAAATCCAAAAAAAAAAAAAAAAAAGACAATGACACAGACGGCAAAAGACAACAACTTGCAGCTTGAAATTGTGGGTTAAGTGCGCGTGGGGCTTGTCCGGCGGATAACCTTGACATAGGGACCGAGGGACCGAGGGACCGATTCCAAGTCCGAATCTGAATCTGGGGTCTTTATCTGTCACTCGAGCGGCACTTAACAGCTGCTGCAGTCGGTAGCCAGGTCTTTACCGCCTGGCCATGAATCACTTGAGAAGCCGCAGCCATCAACTGGACGCCTCGATGTTGCAATCGGATTCGAATTCGGATTCAGACTCGGACTTGGACTCCAGCTTCAATTTGAATGCAGGCGTACGCATATAATTTATTGCGCTTTTGTTTGTGCCCCGTTTAATGAAGGGCAAATTCGAGGGGATTCGAGGGGTTCTGATGTGGTTCAAGTTCGGGAAACTGCTGCTGGTCAATTATTCTGCATTGGTTTCCTAGTAATTTTATTTAATTAAACATGTAAGCATCCTTTAACTAGTTTAAATCCTTCAATTGGTATCTAAAATTGATTTCGCATTTGGCTTAAATAATTTCATAGTACATTTCCATTTCTTGCTCTTTGAACTTCTTAATATAGAACACAAAATTGATTGGTCATTTCTTCTCAATTTATTTATAACCACCTCAAGAAGTATTCCACGAAATAAGGTTATTTATAGAACGACTTTTAAGCTTTTCAGAGCTTAACTTCTATTTAAAGCAGATTTTTTCTTCTCAGAATAACTAATCAAAGAGATTTTAAGCCAAACTAGGCTTAAATCTAAAATTTGCCACCAGCCTTTAAAAATGTCATAATTGTATTGCTAAAATTAGTCCTTCTTTCTGGGAATTGCATGACTGTGCCTTTGAAAAGGTCACGTTATTCTTAGCCCAAGTGGTTAGTTCATTACCCAGGAAAGGTAACATACTACACACACCTCCTTCCATCTTTTGTAACCTTTGATTATCTGCACATCTCCTGTCAATGTGACTCATGTTATATGAGCAACGCTCATCAGATTGCCATCGATGGTATTTGCACTTCCACATATTGGCGCACTCATTCATTAGCGTTATGTGGTAAAAGGTCACATAACGAGCACAGGGAGATGCATCCCCAGGAACCCACTTGAGATACATCCTTGCGGGAGGGTGGAGAATGTATTCCCAAGATGTGGATGCAACTCAATTACGCCGGGATCAAGTGATTGTGAAGGACGATGTGGTGTCCCCGGGGCGAAGTGCAAGGATAACCCACGCACTCAGCTCGAATGTTTCAGTCGAGACTGCCTCATTTGCGTAAGCGACCGCATCTAAGGCCAATTACTTGGCCCATTGTCGATTGATTGGCCTGGCTTGTTTCTTTATCCCGACTCGACTCGACTCGACTCGACTTCCTCCTCAAAGTCACCCACACACAACCACAGAAAAAGCCGCTGGAACCTAGGTCAGTTAACGAACTGCGTCTTTGATAAGCGCTTAGAAGTCGGAGGAGAGCCAGCTACAAAACAAAACCCGAATAATTGTTTTATTCGAAACCCAAACCGGTTCGGGGCTCAAGTTCAGCCAAGTACTTAGAGACAAGCAATTGGGCTTTGGACCAAACTAGGCAACTATAAAAGCCCGCCGTTTGGCCGGTCATCATCAACAGTTGCAATCGATTCAGCAATCAAAGCAAACCCCCAAAAACCAAACCTCAAAAAATGTTCAAATTCGTGAGTTACCAAGGATATTTTTTATAGAAGTGTCCTTTAATTGGATATTCCTTCTGCAGGTTGCCTTCTTTGCTTGCCTGGCTGTGGCTGCCGCTGCTCCTGGTCTGATTGCCGAGACCCACTCGATTGTCCAGCCAGCGATTCTGGCCAAGACCGCCTACGTGGACACCAGCGCCTCCTCGGCCATCACCCACCAGAGCAACGTGAACCTGGTCCGCAAGGTGCCAGTGGTCTACTCCGCCCCGGTGGTCCATGCTGCCCCAGTGGTTCATGCCGCCCCGGTGGTGCATGCCGCCCCGGTGGTTCATGCCGCTCCTCTGGTCAAGACTGTGATCCCAGCCGCTCCCCTCATCAAGACCGTGGTGCCAGCTGCTCCTGTGGTCCACACTGTGGTCCCAGCTGCTCCTCTGGTCAAGACCGTCATCCCAGCTGCCCCACTGGTCCACTCCGTGCCTTTGGTCCACAGTGCCCCAGTTGTCTACTCCGCCTACCACAAGTAAATCGATTGAGAGCGTGTTGACTTGGTTATGATACAATTGTTATACGAAAAAAATAAATGAGAACAAAAATGTATAAAAATTAACTACTGTTTTTTATTCCTTTTTTCGAAAATTATATCGTTTGGTTTTAGAGACTGTCGCTCGAAAGGACTCCTTAAAAAAAATTTATTTTATAAAATACCTGAACTTATAAGTTTATACTTAACGTGCTATTAGGTTTGTTTAAAAAAGTTATTTTTTTATACAATTTTTTAAATGATAGTAAGCTAATAAGTAATATAATAAAATATTTTTGTCGAATTATAAATTTTTAGTCATGTTTAATGTTATTATTATTATTATTATTATTGTTATAAAAACCTCAATTTATCTGTTTCTAAATGGCCAATGTGAACTTTCTAAAAAGTAAATTAAAAACTTTTAACTAACTATCTTTCTTTGTAAAGAATTTCCTGGAATAGTGCACTGCTCAATCTTTATTACTTATTTAAGATTATAAATATACACATTCGGATTTTCAAGCAAGATGTGTGAAAAATAATAAAAATGTTAATTGACCTGCATAATTTATTTTCGTCGACGCCTCCGGCTTCATTGCGGTTTTGTTATTTCTTCTTTTTTTTTTTGAATATTTGCACTGAGCTACCGATTCGAGCACGCCGATAAATACTAATGAATATCATTCAAATAAAAGTCATTCAAATTGATTATTTAGATGCTAATTGGATTGGATCAAATCGATCAGCTATTCAAAGTTGACTTTTGCCAAAAACTGGTCCTTTTCAAGCCCCTTAAATCTGTAAATTTTACCATTTACCATTTATATTAAAAACAATTCGATTTATTCAAAGAGGCAACCATAACAATCTGTTTCAACAATTTTTTAGTGGTGGTAGACATGGGCCAGTGGGGCAGCGGCGACGACAGTCTTCACCACCGGAACGGGAGCAACCACCGGGGTGATGAAGGTCTTCTGGTGGTGCACCTGGGTGTGGCTCTGGTGGGAGACGGCATGGGGCAGGGCCTTCACCACGGGAACGGCGGCAACATGGTGGACAGCGGGAGCCACATAGGTCTGGTGGTGCACCACCGGCACGGTCTTCACAACGGGCACCACTGGGGCAACATGCTTGACCACTGGAACAACGGGAGCCACATGCTTCACAACGGGAACCACTGGAGCATAAGTCTTGACCACAGGAACAGCGGGAACCACAGTCTTGACCACCGGCACCACCGGAGCCACAGTCTTGATGACGGGAACAGCGGGAACCACATGCTTGACCACCGGAGTGAGCACCGCCTGGTTGTGGAACTGGGTGAAGCTCTGGTGGGAAGTGGCCACCGGAGCACTGTGCACCACAGCACCCACCTTGGCCACAACGGGAGCCACCGCCACGTGGTGCTCCTCAATGAATCCAGGAGCAGCAGCGGCAATGGTGGCCAGAGCACAGATGGCAATCTGCAGTTAAATAATAATTAGATCCTATAATTGATCCTTATATCCTTTAAAAAAATACTCACGAAGCGGAACATGTTGAGTTGGTTGGGTGGTGGTTTTGGTGGTTTGTGTGGTGCTGTAAAGTCGACGAGTGACTGTTGCTGATTTGAAGCTGGGTCTACGGCTTTATATGGCCAAAAAAATTTGCCAGCCAACCAGCCGAAATGTCCTTCAACGCAAACAACTAACGAGCAATTGGCAAAAAAAACTCGTTTGATTTACATTGAACTTGAACCTAAGCGGCAGGCAAAACATCTGCGAACCCCAATCAATTGTCGTTAGGCCCAACAATAACCCAAAGATTAATACGAGGCACTTATTGTTAGTTCAGGTTCAGAGCCCAAGCGAAGGCCTTCGTCGATTCGCGATGAAATGCAATTTATTCCAAACACAGTGAGACAAACCGAACGAGTTGTTATAAAAGACACATTTCGAGGGCCCCGCGGATCCAGTTCGAATTTGAATCCCAATGAAAGCTTAGATGCGACATCGCTGGTTGAGAAACGAGTGTCCTGGTGGGTGGGGGAAAATGGATCAGATTTGAGATCGGAAACACGTTGAATTTGGTAGAAAAAGAACTTGGTTTTGTTGTGGAACTAAGTCAGGTGCTGCACAAGGTTCTCGTCATCCGACCCAAAACTGTAGGGCAGATACTCGAGTGGCGGCATCCGCAGAAAGGGACCCACTCGGTAGGTTCGCGATGAGGAATTACCGATCATCCGGTTCTCCGTGTCCTCGTCCTGGGTGCTCATCGATGAGTTCAGGCGCTGGCTGAACGGACTCACGAACTCGAAGCCCACGCCCAGGCTGGCCATCGCCGGGTGTCTGAACTGGGCGCGCCACGCCTGGTTGCAGTTCTCGTTGAACTCCAGCGAGGACTCGTCGGCCTCCTCCTCCAAAAAGTGCAGGTGGTGCATCATCATCGCCGCTCTGGGCACCGGCATCTGGCGACGATTGCTGTCCGACATGATTGCTGCTGTTGTTTCCTTCAACTTATCGTTTATAGTTGTGTTTATTGGAATGGATCTTTGAGGGTTATGTCGCAGCCTACTGGGTGGAAAAATATTACAAGTTTGCAACTACTTTTGATTCAAAATTTGACAACTTTATTATGTGGGTTGACGTAAATTCGAAATGGAAAATATTTTAGATTTATAAAAACCAAAAAAAAATATTTATACGGGTAACTTTTTTATATCCAAATTATGTGCATAATGTTACATACTGAATTGATGACTTCAAATGTATTTAAACTAGTTTAAAATATTCAAAAAAAATGTTTTCTTTTTGTAATTTTGTTAAAATGTTGCACATGAATTTTAACATATTAAAATAGCCCTCTGAGACTTGGAATTTTTTCAGGAGAAAGACATTTTCAGGAAATTTGAAACAAAATACTGTATATACGCAGCCTTTATTTTCACATTTAACTAGCTTAAACTACGGCACTCCATGGCCTAACTATTAGGCACATAAACCGGACTCAGATTGAGTTGCTCGTATCCAGTACCGTCCTCCTGCGTGGCTTTTGTGTGGAAGGTTCGATTGAGGTTGGTGGGTTCCACGTAGCCCAATGCCCTTCCCATGGGCGCGATGACGAAGCGGGTTTGAGCCTGCGAGGATCCTTGATAGGAGACCACCGAAGGTGCAGAGTCAATCAGGAGACGAGGCGCCTCCGTTGCCGGCTTGGCCAGAACCAAAGCCACGGAGATTACAACCAAAAGCATCTGAAAGTTGAAAGTATAGATTTAATAGAGAGATTATATGGTGTACAGAGTAGGTCGACTTCTTATAAGAAAAAAAAAAAGAAATAAATTAAAATAAAGTTATTTATATTGAAACATCTCATCAAGTTTTATTTCTTATTCAGACTGTTTACGTTTCGCTCAATGGGCTTGTTTACCGGCAAAAAAAAGTGAGAGCATTAATATAAATTAACACATATATGTATAACCAGTTCGTTCTTACAACTCTCAAAAACTATCGAAAAATCAAATGAGAACTTGGTGTGTATTTAGAGAGGTTTTTAGTTACCGAAACTGAATCAGATAATTATATACCTACGTGGCTTAATTTCCTGTTTTAAAACTATCACTTTTATTCAATTTTTAAACTTTGTTTGTGAACTACTTCTATAACACGATTTATAGAATATGGTTTTGTAGATACTCTCCACTTCTAGGATATTTATGCTTCCTTGTATTCCCTGAAATCGACCCACCCTTTTGGAGATTGACCATCCCACTCACCAGATGCCGCATGGTAACGATCAAAGCCTAATTTGGTGATTATGGAGACGGCAAGCCACTGAGAACACCGCCGTCGAACTGCGATTGCGGTGGGCGGATCGAATTGAAGATTGGAGCTGGAGGTTCCCCTTTCAAGAAACAAACACAAAGCGGAGCGAGTGGCAAAGTCAAACTGAAGTGCTGTGTGAATTGCTGTGCCATGAAATCACGGTGGAGCAGTTGCTGGCTAAAACCAGGGGCGTACGTGGAGCATGCCGAGGGATTGAACTTATAGATACACCCCCACTCACTCAGCCCATGGAATAATGCTCGATCTGCGATCGAAGCGTTGGAAACACGCGCGCAGTCGCGGTTATCTTGCAATTGTGGGAGTGTCTCAACTTGGACGCAGCTTTACGTAAAGAAATAAACCGAAAAAAAAAAACTAAAATCAAATATAAATAAATACCGAACGCCGCAAATATTGTAGTAATAGCACCGCAACAACAAAGCCTACAACATGCGACCGCGTCTGCGCAACTCGCTGAAGGTTGATCCACTCCACTTCTCACTTCGCACCTCCACCCCTCGCCCACCGCACCACCAACCACTGTGGTTGGCTTGTTTGCTCTGTCTGCTACAATACCCAAGCGGGGTATTTGCCTATGATTAGAAGTTAGCTTTTCACCAAAAACTATTATATAAAATGTTTACGAAAAAAAATTGTATTTTTGTGAAATTTGATAAAAAGTACATACAGTACACATTTTAGAACTTAAAAGGCAGAAAACAAATTTTTACAAAAAATTTAAATACCTTAATGATCTTACCAAATATTAATATTAAAACTATTAGGACATAAATATAAATCCAGTACTAAAAATACATTCATTGATAAGAAAAAATGCTAATTTTAATTCTATTTACCTAGTTGCAGTGTTAACTTAATAATATTTTCCGAATTCAGATTTTAAAAATTATGTGGACAATTATTATTTTTTTTTTTTTTACTATTAATAAGTGTCAACATTTTTATTAGAATTAGAGCAATGACTTGGGTAAACCATCAGTATATAATTTATATATTATATATTTTCCGGCATGGAATTCTTATAAATAGTGTATTTAAAGCTGCGGGGTAAATATTTACTTACCACTTGAGGTTTCAATAGTTAAAGTTGCCATCGTGGCTTCGCACAATCGCCGGCAATCCGGCGATGTTGAGTCAACCAGTCAGTCGGCCATATGATTCGGCGATTAGCCGGAGGCGCGTACGTACCAAATAATGGAAGCTCTATTGCTCTAAGTGCACGCAGCTCATGAGAGGCTGTCGGATCGGAGTACTTTTTGATTAATTAATTAGCTGCATACAAAATGGCCCATAAATCTTGCTGCGACAAGACAGGGCGACCCCTTGGTCAAGGAGTCCTCTTGGCCACGTCCACCACCGCCGGCTATAAGTGGCAGCTATAAATGGCAGCGGCAGATGTCTAACGGTAATTAGTTGACCACTCAAGTGACCATCATGCACATCACAGTGAGTAATCTCCTCCTCAAAAGCGAGTGTTGAGTTCTTCCTGACTTTACAGGTTGTTTTCCTCTCAGGTTGTTTTCCTCGTATTCACCTGGGCTTTTGGCCACAGTCACGCAGCAACGACAATCCTCCATGCCAACGGTCAGTTGGCCAGTGCGATTTCCCACCAGAGTTTCACCAGGTTGTCCTCGGCAGAGCCACTAATCCTCCAGCCCCAAAAGCAAACCCATCAGCTTGTTGTTCCCTCGGCGAGGATTATCAATCAACACAGAGCAGAGGAGCAGCAGGTCAAGAGATTTTTCCAGGAGGAGCAGGTGGAGCAGATACCGCTCATTTCCAGCCAGACACCCGCCCACCTCACCTATGCCGCCCATCCGGTGGTGCACCAGATGCTGCCCAGGATTAAGCCTGTGCGGAACATAAGCTACGACTCCCTGGTGCCAGGACCTCGCAGCCTGGCCACTAATCACAACCTTTCACCAGTTTAGAATGCGGATTAGGAAGGAAAAAAGCAACCAGTCGTGTTATGTCATATATAATAATATGATCTAATAAAATAATAGCTTGTTAAATAGTGTAATGTTAAGACCACTTCATTAAAACCAATCGCAACTGCAGACAGGAAATGGAATCTTCATATAGAACGCAATCAAACACTTTTGTTATATACAGAAAATGTCAACATGCATTGTTAGTTTTAAAGCCTACTAAACTATACCAGTATTATAAATCCTAATTAATGTATAATATAATATATACTTTAAGATTCTCTAAAACCCTATAGCTCATAATGTCCTACATTTTTTCCCTTAACAAACTATTCGTTTTTATATTTTACACTCACCCACACACACAAATGTAGACACCCAATTTTCTCTTGTCAAAATTTTGTATAAGCAAATTCCGTTTATAGTTAATAAACTTTTAATTCTAATTGACTTTTATAAAAAAAACGCAACCAAAGGACTCTCAAAAATCGAGGAAAAGGAATGAATGCCCGGCTGATGCTAAGGCAGCTCCCCAGCCATTTAATCTTTCGCATCCTGCACTATTCCTTGATTTCCCACCAACTAAGGGACGAACTGGGATTCAGTGCAGGATCCTTAAGGTTGAAGAGATGTGGTAACAAGGCTCTGGAGTGGCAGCCCTTTGCCTTTTGGCTGACCAACTTGTTGGTAAACTACTCGGGCGATATTCTGGGAAATCTGCTTTTGGGGAGTCTTCCACTGGAACCACTCTGCAATACCGCGGATATTATACTCAGCTCCTTTATCTGGTGAGATATTATGGGTTTTGGAACATATAATTAAATATATAATAAAATGTTTATATATATTAGTATTAATTCATTTAAACTTTTAACTAATTTATCAATAAACTAAAACTTGTATCCAAGTAGGTACTGCATATTTTATTGTCCCTTTGAACTGGGAAACGTCTTAGCCGGCACAATGGCCTTCCGCATCCTGGCCACCGCAACGTCGACAATCAGCCAGGTTCAGCTCATCGACAAGGGAGTTCACTTGGCAGGACAGGTGTACGGAAATGCTCCGGTTCCCATGTTGGTGGTGGGCACTGTAATGGGCAGTGGAGCAGAGATTCTGAAGCCGGTGGCGAGTATTTTAATCAATAGATGTCAGAACAATCAGATGGCGTACATTAAGCTAAGCAAGTAAGTTAAAATGACAACACTATTTCATATTCAAAAAACAGAAAAATGGCCTTTTCCAAAAACGGAACATTTCCTAAAATTGTTTTCATTTTTCATAATGAAAATATATAAAATTAATAGAAAAGGTATAGCTTCCTTTCTTTTTGTTTAGTTATTTTTTAGCAAAACTTTTTGTTTTAATTTTCTGTTTTCTTACCATAGCACCTCAAAGCTGGCGCTGTTCATTTCGCTCCTCTTCATGCTGGAGATCTACCAGAGTCCCCTGATTCTGGGCCTCAACCGCCACCAACTGATAATCCACACTTTAGTGTTGACCACAGCCCTTAAGTTCCTGTCATTGACCTATCGAACGAACCATTTTGTTTGGCTTTTGGAGCGCCAAATGCAGTACATCTTATTTGGCGGCCTCTCGAGGGATTTGGGCAAATTCTTCGAACGCCTACCGAATCCAGAAACCCGGCGAACGTGGGCGTTTTCGGAATTCGATTGAAGCTCTCGTGGGGATTGCGCAACCGTACCCCCATCCCCATCCCTTCCAGATTCGAGGGGGTGGTGATGGGGGGGCGGTCTAAGCGGCTTATATTACCGCCCGTCCAGCCAAGCGATTGGAGAGCTGCAACAGATGTCCCGCTTGATCGGGTTACGTATGCTAATCAGCTTAGAAGCTTCCGCGAGTGGACAGAGGAGGTGCCGGGTTACGGCTACGGCCACGGGTTAGTGGATGGATATGGATGCTCCAGAGTGCTCGTCCAGCTGTACCGTGAAATTACTGGTTGAGAATAAAGTACTACATTCAAATGAAAACTAATAAGCTGAGCATTCTATTAATTAAATTTAAGGTTATGCATGACTAAGCAATTAGAAGTAAAAAGAAGGATACTACAATATAGGTTAATATGTTAAACACAACAGTTGAAAGCATCCGTTAAAAGTGTCATTAAAAATATATTTATATATTACATTTTTATACGTAAGTGCAGAATTTTACTTTATCAAATTTTCAATAAAATAGTTACCTCCGACATACCTTTTTTATACCATAGTACATAGACTCTAGTTCCGACCGATCAAAATGTCAGCCTGTCGAAAAGCTTGTCCCCGTAAAACCAATAAAATAAATGTGAATCCGGCCAAGAAAAATCCATCGGCCATTATATCGATCCTCTGTCCGGATAAAGAGAAACCAAAGACAGAGAAAATGCCTAAGAAGGAAACGAAGCCGGTTTTTTTATTAAGTAATTATAAGTAAAAAGAAGGGTACTTTATTATAGGTGAATATGTTAGACACAACAGTTGAAAGGACGCGCTAAAAGTTTATTTATATATTTTCCATTTTTACACGTAAGTGCAGAACTTTACTTTATCAAACTTTTAATAAGATAGTTGCCTCTGACTGCCCTTTATTTTTAACATTCATTCAAAATATTCATATTCAGACTTATCAAAATGCCAACCAGTCGAAAAGCTAGTCCCCGCAAAACCAAGAAATCAAATGTGAGTCCGGCCAAGAAAAATCCATCGGCCATAATATCGATCCTTTGTCCGGACAAAGAGAAGCCAAAGACAGAGAAGAAGCCTAAGAAGGAAAGGAAGCCAGAGGATCCAGAGCTCAAGGATTGTCCCCGAACGAAGGGCTACAAGTCTGAGGCGGATAAGAGGACCTATCTCGAACAGGAAGTGATTCCCATTCTGATGGAGGGTATGTTGGGATTGGCCCGCGAAATGCCAAAGGATCCCATCAATTATCTGGAGAAGTTCTGGCTTTACAATAAACACAAGTGCGACATCGAGCTGCCTAAGAATATTCTCTAATATATGTTAAAATGTAACCCAATCAAATTTCAAATCAAGAGCTGATTAAATGTTTCTGGTTCGGTGTTTAGCTTAGCCAATGATGCATTTTATTGGGCAGCGAGGCGGGAAGAGATTTTGTTTGAATTAAAGGGCTATAAAAGCTGATCTTCTGATTACAAACTGCATCATTCATTCGTCAGTTTGCGGATTCAAAGGAAGTCTAGAGAAATGTCTCGATTGGTGAGTCTCCTCTTCGAGATAAATTTAAACTTTTTAAATAATTTATATTTATGAATGTGTTACAGTCCCTTCCCGTCTTGGCCATTGTGCTAGTTTTGGCTGGAGCTTCGCAGGCGGCCAGCTTGGAGTGGCCCTCGAATCTGGTGGCCCTCAGTACTTCCAAAACCTCGCAGTTGATTCCCATTGCCAGCGAGGATTCGGTTGAGTTGGCCGAAAGCAGTTCGGGATCGGTAGTCTCATCGGGCAGCCAACCGGAGGAGCAATCCGAGGAGGAGGAGGAGCCGGTGGCCCAATCCTCCAGTGGCACTGTGGATGCCATCGATGCCCGTTTGGTTTCCTCTGCAATTCCCGTCTCCGTTCCACTTCCTCTGATCCTGGCTGCCCGAAATGGACTCCGCACCGTGCTGACCATCCAGGAGCCAACTGTGGCCAAGGTGGGTGAGGTGGTGCAGCACGTGCCCACCGCCATTTCGCATCAGAGCCAGACGGTGGTGCACGACCACCGTCGGCTGGTCACACCCATTGTGGCTCCGGCGGTGCGCACCACCCAAGTGGTTCGCCAGCAGCCACCGCTTGTGTGGACCGTCGCCTCCGATCCTCGAGTGGTCCTCATCCGCAACTAAGGATTCAAGCCAAAGATCAAGAAGATGAACTCGCCAAATCTATGATACTTCTACTCTTAATTCCCTTTCTGGATCTGATCGCCCACAAAACTCTTTCTCTTCTCTGTCTTCTTTCTTCTGCCATTTTCTGTAGAATTCTTTTGTAGTGTACTCTTAATAAAGTTTTCGCAAATGCATTTCAAAAGGCTTTTAATACTGAGATATTACTAAAAACACTTTTATGAACTTACAGAATTAAATAATAAATTTATTGAAATTGTCTCCTTAATTTTTTTCCATTGCTTGGTATCGTCTTGAAGTTTATTCCTTGACCCATCTTATGTAAAATGATTGTCCTGCATTTTGCGTATTATGAACCCATTGCGTTTTCACTTGTCTGGCATGGATTCGTTGTGGGGCGTTGTCGGTGCGACAGGAAATCAATAAAATAAACACTGAGACCGGCCCACGACCACAATAAATATGCCACATCCGCCCCCTCCTGTTTCCACTGAGACTGAGACCGAGACTCTCCGATTGTGTGCAATCAAGATCTCTGGAGGATTAGGCAGTCACAGGGTCTGGGTTAACGCCCAAGCTCTACTCATGTTCAAGGGCTGGGACCACTCATTTAGAATGTTTGGTCCATTCTCCAATCTTCAGTTTTTTGCTGGACTATAAAAGCGGAGGATTGGCTGCCCAGCGAACAACAGTCAAGTGAAGTGCACTGAACCAAGAAGATGTCACAAAAATTGGTGAGTGAAAAATAAGAGTTTCTATACAAGTAATATTTTAATAAATTATTTCTATAGAACTTATGTTTTCCTCTCCTTTTTTGCCTCTTGGCAATTGGACAAGCTGAGCTGCATATTTACCACCCACTGATGACCCTGCACCACCAACCAACTCTGACCGAAGTGGGTAATCTGGTGGATTCTGTGCCCTCAGCGGTTTCCCATCAGAGCTCCACCATCGTTCATCGTCGTGTTCCCAGGATTACACCAATTTTAGCTCCTACTTATAGGACCACATATCTGCACTATCCATCCTGGAATTATCCGCTCTTCAATGGAGCCAACACCCTTTACCGAAAGTAAACCTTTGCACGGCAGGAGTCCCTGAATTGGATTTAATATAAATAATTGGATTATTACAATTTCGATTTAAACAATAAACATAAAATTCAAAAAACCCTAAAAGAAAATTTGTTTTGAATATGAATTGGGGGGGATTGTGTGGGTATTCCCAACTGGATTCAAGGGAGACGACTGCCAATTAGATTTCGCGCAACGCTGCACTTCTGATTGAGTGTTGGGTAGCAGATATGGTTCAACTGACGTCACCAGATGAGCAAATAAACGCACGAAACAAGCAGTGCTATGGTATCCTGTTTTTCGAGATGTTGACAGGGTGTATTGGATTTCCATAAGCAGGGCAGAAAGCTTTGGCTGAATAATGTTTTAAATGTTCCATAAATAGTAATTATTTTAATTGAAAGATTTAAAAACTCTTTGCAGCTTATTTTAATTAAACAAAAAATATATTTATAATAAATTTTTAGACCATATTATTGACTTTTGATTTTATTCAAATATCATCAAATTTTTTAATGAAACATTACTATTTTCCTTAAACTGTTAAAGCATACATACTCTATTTCAAGCTACTTTATTTTGAATTATATTTGTGCAAAAATGATTGACGTGTCGTACGCAAATGTTTAGGCATTATTTCCACAGCTTTGGAGGCTGTTGTTCTCTCCATTCGATTACCAGAATTTTCCATGGAAATGACCCCGGGTCAGTAGCCGAAAACCCAGCTCTGTTCCCCGAAGAGATGGATTGTTTGAGGACTTTCACCCAGTGTGTGAAATTATCCTGGCTTCGTCTCCCATCGAAGGACAACAAATGGAAGCCCTATGATGTATCATTCACTCTCCTTTAGGCACTGAGATAATGGAGTTTTCAGTGAGACAATGGCCTAACGAAAACCCTGAACCTCGGAGAAGGCCAAAGGTTAACTCCCGGCGGAGGAGGCTGTAAAACCCACAGGTTGCGCAACCGCCAAAAGGGTTTATTGATGCCAATTAGCCGTGTGAACAGCCCGCTGGGCGAAATGACGCAGAAGGCTTAAAGGAGGTAAGTAATACCCTGTCGTACGGCATACAGTGTAGCTCAGCATTATCCGATTACACAAGCATCCGGATGTATAGCTCCGGCCTTAAGGTTAAAGCATCAAGGTGGGCAGAACGATTTATCGGGTGAATTGTCTTTTCCGAGCACTCAATACCTGTCACTTGCAGGCAAACCAGCCAACCCAATGATGCAATTCGAAAGAGGCGCAGTTTCCTCGGCTGCACCGCTCGATATCATCATCATCATCATTATCATTATCGTCAGTATCTGAATCGTCATCAGTGCTTTTGTTTCGCAGTGCAGCGTAGCAGCCTTTTGGGCTCACACCACTTAAAGCCAAAAGACCTCCCAAAAGACCCCTCCAATAAATCGGACAATGAAAGCCCCATTAGGTCTCCCCACCGCCAAGTCGGGTTAACATCTCCCCGGGTTCCTTTGCCTTGATTGGGGTTATATGGATTGGTCATCTCTCAATTGGCACAGTGGGTGATTTGGGTGCTCGACTGCTGTGTAATCGGTTTGTTTGTCTATCACAAACGCCAGCTGAATGCATCGTTATGCTGTCATCTCGGCAGCGACTCATCGCACTAAAAGGACCTGCCATCCTGGGGGGCATCCGCTGAAAATTTAATAACTTAAATCCCGAAAGCGACTAATGAAATTCCGTCTGCTCGAATCAAAAGGCCAGCCACTTAGCCTAAGTACCCCTAGCTACAGAAATCAAGATTTCCGAGAACCCAGCCCCGAAACATATTAAATATTTGATGTAACCCAGAAGTTTCGGCTTAAAGCGCAATTATTGGCCAACTTTTTGGATAAGGCTTTCACTCGCAGCCGAAATTTTGGGGCAGGGGAGAACGGAAGTTTTGTGGCACAAAGCACTCCGCAACTTTCCGGTGTGGCAAGCAGGGGTTTTTCAAATTAAATCACAAAATGCTCACCGCTCGTAGGTAAATTTGTTTGAGCCGAGATGAAGACAATAAGCCGTGTTAAATGAGCCAAGCGGTAAAAGAGCAGTGAAAGGGCAGCAACAACAGCATTTGATGCGGGTGAAATAATTCGGGACTGTTATGTAATAATCAGTAGACGTAGAAAAAGGGGCAGCAACAGCTGTCTGTTGGCGACATGACTCACTCGACCCTTAAAGCCAATAGCCATTCATCCGAATGCATAGCACACAATGTGGGTGAACGACCTTGACGGTTTTGGCCAACTATGATGATTACAATAATCCAACAATAAACTTAAACATACGCATCGATTTTATTACAGGCCATTTCGCAAAACACAACACGAAGCGAAGATGAAAACAAAAGCGAAAAACTTGTTTAAATTCCAGGCACACCAGCCAGTTGAAGAAAAGCAAATCGAAGCAACCGCAAATCGACTCCGAATGTGAATCATAAGCCCGGCTCACTGCACCGCACTCGAATGCATTGTTATGCAACGCCCCGAAGCAAATCCAGCCAAGCGATGCTGGCCACAAACTCGACTGGGGTTTCCCCAAGGCCCAAAAGCCGTTTAAGCCGGCAAGCAATCAAGAATTGAATAGGCCAACAACGCGAGACCGAAAACTTCAGTTCGGTTTTCTTGGGCTTTTCCAGCGAATTTTTGGGCAAATCCATGGCACAATTGCAGAGGCTGTTAAAAGGCGAAATGCAATTGTAAACACTTAAAAAAATGTATATATTCTTCACCATTTATTATTAACCATATTGAACCATTTTGAATTAAACCAAATAACAAGGAAATGCCAAATAAGATTAATAATATTAAAGAAAAATAATAGAAAAGCACCCGGGGTAAACTATATTGTTCTTAATAATTAAAACATAATGATGGGAATGTATTTAAAAAAAAAAATAGCAGCTTAGGATACAAACAAATTCCATATTTCCATAGTTATTAAAGTATGGTATTATAATAATAAAAAAAACAATTTTGAAATATATAGAAAAATACAAACACCGTCTTCTGAATTGTTCTTGTGATTTATTTTCAGCAATAACAAAAATGTCCAGTAATCAATTGGTTTTATATGCCCCTAAAGATAAAGCTCTAAATCCATACCCAACCCATAATGGTTGGCTTAAAGAGATTGCCAAATTGTTTTTGGCCAAATGGTGCGTGTGGGTGGGAGACCTCAACTTGTTGAGCAATTGACACAAATCTAAGTCGGGGAGTCGTTAGTCCGACCTTGGTCCACTGCCAATACATATTGTTTTGCCTTTTGGACTTGAACTGGTACAAGCTGCGTGTGAGAGAGAGGAAGGGAGAAAGGTATATCGAGAAAGAGAAAGAGAGAGTGCCTTAGTCAGAGGAAGCGAACAAAGTGGAGCAAACACGATTCCCACACAAATCTGTTTGGGCAAACAATTAACAAGTTGTCCATAATTAACACAAGAAATGTTGTAATAGTCCGCCAAAGAAATGAGCAAAAAAGTTGGAGAGCACCATAAATAGAAATGAATACATATCAAATCGCGAGTGAAGTTCCAATAACGAGCCCCTGAACCTGTAACCCCATCGGATTACAAACTCTCCAGCTGGCATTAGTTGTCACCGACGAGGTCCAAGTTCAAGTTCAGTTCATCAGCCACTGGGATTTACCAATCGCTAAGTTTACTCTAACTGCCGAAATTGCTTTTATCAGGAAAATCATTTCAAGCCGCAGATAGCGGAAATTATGTATACTCTACTCTATTAATAAAAAAATCTTTGAGTTATAATGAAGACATCAGGCAAAAAATTGGTTACAAAAATTTTATTGTAAAGACAAGAAATCGTTTATTAATTCTTTATTATTCTTTGCTTGCAGAGAAGAGTATTTAAAATTATTCTTAGTTTTATATACTTTTTCCTAAGCATTCAAAAATAATTGTTTTTAATATTTTAAACTTATTTAAAAAGATGGTAAACAATATTTGAAGGCAGTTTCTAAAAAAGAGTTTGTGCTGATTAATTTTTCTTACGAATATTAACTCCTGTAATAATTACAAATTTTCTTTTGCTTTAGCATGTTATCAAATAATTACTTTATCCATATGCCCAAATACAGGGTAATAGAAACTATCATTAACGGAATTAAAAATCGATGCAAATCAGGTTCGACGCACCTCCTTCAAACAATGCTCGAAAAGCCCAAAGTGCTCTATTGGGTGAGTCATAAAAAACCCGATGGTCAAAAACTACGCCACACGCTGATTGATAAAACTCCACGAATTAATCACGAGCAAATTGCCGAGAGGTGTTTGCCAAACAACCCCTCCGGGTAACACCAACAACTCCGGCAAATCAATGTGATTAGCATAATTTTCGAAGATCTGGTCATTATCAACTTTCTTGGAATGTTTAACATAAAACGCCACTTAAGTGCGGCTAGATAAACGACTCCGGCTCATCGAACCAAGGTCAGTAACACAAGTCGAAGCCACTGGAGCCACTGAATCACAATGAGAGCCACTCGAACAGACCTGACCACACACAACACCGACTTAATAATGATCGGGATTTAAGGTAGTGGCACGCGAACGTGATCATCGTGAATAAGTTGGGGGGAATGTCTCTAATTTTTATGAACTTCGGGTAATTCCGCAAAGCACTTTTGATTCACAGCGAGCTGCCATAGGTTTTGAAAACTAAGCAAAACGACAACGAAACGAATGACCGACTGATGACGTTTGCAGTGACCATGGGTTAAAAACCAGATGATTTTTGAAGTGAACTGCAACCGAAAAGAGAGGTAGATATATTCATATACTGAAAAAGAGATGGGGAAAGATGAATGTATGCCAAAAGATCCGGTTTGAGGCAATGCCCATTTTTACCCCTTTTTCACGATGTGTTTTTATTATTCGGTTGCTCCTCTCTGACCCAATTCATAATTGCAGAATTGCATAATCCCTGTTGCTCAAGCAACGCCTTTCCGGGAAGCTTAATTTGGTTATTCAAAATTTGGTCAAAGCCCCCCCACTTGAAAATCATAAAAACACCAAAAGACCAATTTGGATGTTTCACATGGATACTAATTTTTGAGAAAGGTAGATTTTTTAATGGTTAATTGTGATAGTTTAGGGTTTTAGTAACGATAGTGAAGCTACCTAAGTGATATTTCCGCCTAATTCCTCGTTTAGTGACCTCCAGTAGTTTAGCAGAATTGGGGATTTGAGTAAAAACCCAGACGGAAAACGATTGCCCACAAAAATCAACACCAACAGTGAGAAAGAGAAGTTGCCAAACATTGTCGCCGTTGCCGCTTTTGTGTCTTTTGTTTTGGGCTCCCGATTCGCAAACTAAGGCGGTCTGCAGGAGAAAAAGAGATAGAGGTTACCAGAAAGAGACAGCGCAAAGTTGGAGCTTGACGTCGACGCTGCGCATGCGCAGCTTTTGTATAAAATGTGCGCGGCCAACGAAAGCGAAATCAGTGAACGATCTGCAGACCAACGAGAAGCACAATCGGTGCAGAAAGTGAGTGAAGTGAAAGGATAACAGATAAATTGCATAAGGATTATCGAAGAGAAACAACAGTGATAATTACCCAATTGGATTATTTATATTGACATAAAAAAGGTGAGTGAAGTGTGGAAAATTATAAAAATTAATTGCCAACGTGAACTTAAGTGAACTGAATGCAAAGCTAATTAATAGTGAGACTCCAGCAGATAAAATTATTGATATTGTACACATGTCTATAAATAAAACTCTTGAACAAAAGGCCCCCCGTTATTAAGCCAATCGAAAAAGGCAAAACTTTCTCTGCGAATACAAAGGAAAAACCTAAAAATTTCCCAAACCCCACCGATCAGCATTTAGCATCGCATTTACGAGCATTTCACGCCAAAGAAAATCCAAGCAAAAGAGTTGCCGGTAATTTGCAATGCAACGCTGCGCACAACTTCCGCCCAAAAAGAGCAGGGATTAAAGAGCTCCACAGCTCGCAGCTTGAGCATTCATTTACATAACTCGAAATTTCAATTTGCTTGCACTCCAAAAGATGAAGTAGTAGATTAATTTGGTAAACATATTACTCAAAAAACGATTAGACTTCCGCCTGAAAGTAATATTATTTTATGAAACAAAAAATTTTAAATAATACCATTTCTCAGAAGGATATCTTCAAATTGATATAAATATAAATTCTTTATTTTTTATCGAGTTCATTTGCTATAAAAACAGTATTCGTATCTTATTGCTTTTAAGAAAAATAAGAAAAAAAACTACAGATAAAGAATAGCACAGGAAACAACTCCTGTTTCACTTAGTTCTCCAATTTGCAATTTTGTGGACCCAATTTTTTCGAAGTGTAGCCGATCTTTTACAAATCCGCCCTCGCGCTGAACCGGTGACATAACTGCAATGGAAACGTCCATAAAAAAAGGCTGAAAAGAAAAGTGAATTTTACAAAATAAAAAAGATACACGAAGCGGAAAGCGGCTGTCAGGGCGAGAGATCAACTTGAGCGATGGTCGCCAGTCGGATTGCAGTCGTAGGCTTGCTAAATCTGTAGTAAAATTACCTCATAAATTACAGGGAGCTGCTGCCCCCGAGCAACCTCCTCCTCTGTCTCGCATTTCGAGCAAAAGTAACGTACAAAATCAAGCAATTAAGTGCGACGGTCTGCGACCTCCAACGAAAGTAAAAGTCTTATACGGAGGGTCTGAGTCACGGTGAAGATTTCGTGATGTTAACCGGTTTCGGCTCCAAATTCGGTTTCGTTACGGATTGGTTAAGCCAAAGATGGCAGAAGGGATAGGTGGATCGGTGGAGAAATGTAAACTGGCACAATGACTTGGGGTAATGGTGTCAAGCTTGGCAGTTATGTCACAACCAATCATGACTAAATCGCTTCATTTATTTTCCACTCGCAGTAAAAGGCGAACAAATCATCAAATTTTATAGTTTGTCAACAGATAAAACCAATTTGGTGAAACAATGATCTTGAATCATTCGATAAATAAATTATTTAAAATGTAACCAATTAAATGAAAATTGCTTATTAAGATAAATAAATTTATTTAATGAAAAAACAAATTTCTAAATACGATAAATCAACTTCTATAAAAGGTTCATTAAATTTGCAAAGATAGATTTAAATAGAGAAAATCTTCTCTTAAGTAAAAAAAAACTTTTATAAAACGATCTATTTTTTCTTCCTTTTCAGATCTTCACAATGAGAATAAGAGCTAGCCTTCTGGCAGTTGTACTGCTGGCCACCGCCTCCTTGGCCGAGGAATCCAGCTGGGGCAATGAGTGGGCGCCCATGGAGGACTCTATGCCCAGTCGCCGATCTGTGGACACAAAGCCCGCCGACCAAGCCGACATCCAGGGACGTTACCTGGTCCACGAGTCCACCCAGAGCAACAGCACCACCCAGATCGACGAGGTTATTGAGCAGCTGATCAACTCCCGTCGGGAGGGTCGCAATCTTGGGGAATACGATGCCGTTTATGCCGATGGAAACATCGATCAGGCTTTGCAGCAGGGAAACGATCTGCAGGCACGCAATCTCATCCGCGATAAGCTCTGTGGTTTGGGACTGATGAGCTGCGATGTGGAGGAGAAGCGTCCCTTCTACTCGACGATTTACGCCCAGGGTCCTCCTCCACCATCCGGTTTCAGTGGTGGTCCTTATGGTCCCGCCAAGCCCATGCCTCCACCCAGCTACTTCAGTGGTCGTCCACCAATGGGTGGTCCTCCCGGATCCTTCGGACCTCCACCAAGCTCCCTCAACTCCTTTGGACCTCCGCCCAGCTCTGTGAACTCCTTCGGACCTCCCAGGAAGGTTGGCTACGAGGGACCCTACAAGCCAATGTCCGGACCTTACAGGCCAAGTGGACCCGGAGGCTACCTGGACCATCCTCCTCCATCTGCCATTGATGGATCCTCAGATGGCATTACCTACACGAAGCCACCACCCGGAGCTCTGATCTACGACAGCAAGCCACCTGGTCCCGTCTACACCGGAAATCCCGGACCCGTTTTCACTGGTGCCTCCAATGGAGTTCCCCCTTACAACTTTGAGAATCCCGAGGGTGGTATCCAGGGTGCCAGCTCTGCTCCCAATGGCTTCTACTCCCAGCAGTCTTCCGCTTCCTCCTCTTCGGCTACTTCCTCCAGCACCAAAGTGGTAGTGGGAGCTCCCCTCGATGCCCTCCAGCAGCATGTGCACCATCATTACCACCATGTCGATGGAGCTGAGGGCGCCAAGATTCCCAGTGTGCCGATTCCCATCGGAGCTGGCCAGACCATCAACACGGACTTCAGTGCCCTGGCCCAATCCTCGGCCACCTACACTCCCTCGATTCAGACCTCTTCCGGATCCGGTTACTCCCAGTCGAATGCCTTCAATGCTGGATTCAATGGCGCCTCCCAGGGTGGCCTCCTCTCACAGAACGGCTTCGGTCTCTCCCAGAAACCCACTGGTGATCTGTATAAGCCCAACTCCGGAGATCTGTACAAACCAAACTCTGGCTTGGGAAGCTTTGGCGGCAGCAGCTCTGGTGGATTCAGCGGATCGCCCAGCTCCAGCTATCACAGCCAGAACCCCGACTACTACAAGAAGGAACTGCAGGGAGGAGCCTCCAACCAGTACAATGGAATCTCGGGCGGTTACCAGGGACAGGGAGGTTACCAGGGAGGCTACGACACTTCGCGCCAGCAGATCGTCGACTGCCAGTGCGTGCCCATCAACCAGTGCCCCGCAGCCGATCGCATCGGACGCAAGGAAGACCTTATCCTGCCCATTGATCCCCGCAACCTGGGCAAGGACATCGAGGCTCTGAGTGAGGATGCTCCCGCCGCCAATGCCACCACTCCCGCTGAGGGAAAGAAGGCCGAGGAAAAGTCTGACAAGGATGACAAGAAACGCACCCGTCGCCAGGCTGATGCCGACCAGAAGGACGAGGAAGCCAGCGATCTGTCGCTCGATGCTCAAGGGGTAAGTCCACTAAACTCTTTGCAGAAGACCCTAGTTCTAGTTTAGGTAGTAGCCCGACTAATGCCAAATCACACATGGTTCACACGGACCACTAATCGAGTTCTAGCAAAGCTCCTCCCCCGCCACAAACACACACATCCAATCAACCAATAAATCAATCAATCGACCAACAAACCTATCAACCAATCAATCTGACAACTGCACCCATCGTTCAACGCTCCAAGCTCAACTAAAATTCCAGAGTGCAAATCGGTTCCGATTAGATCAGTCACTAATCCCAGAACTAAAACAGCTAACCAAGCACGACCTTTGTGATCGCACGCCTGCTACCTGCAACATGCAACATGCATCCGAAAACCGGAAAATGGAACTCCACCTGTAGCGTTCTTATGTTTTCCCATCCCCCTCCCAAAAAAAAAAAAAAAAACTAGAGACAGTCGCCGCTTGGAGCATCTCCATTGGCGTTGCCCGCCCTTCAGGCCATCGAGCTGATCCAACGGAAAGTGCTGCCCACTTATGGAGTTAGCTTTGGACTTCCCTATCCTGCCGGTGCAGGATACGGGGGATACCCCTCAAATGTCCTGGGAGATCATGTGCCCGGTCAGAATCCTTATTTTGGTTCCGTAGGACCAAATGGCCTCAATCTCGGCCTGGTGAATGTGAATCCCTTGGTATCGCTGCAGGTGGCCAAAACGGATTATGGCGAGAAGGTGGTGAAGCCACTGGTCAATCTCCATGTCACCCCGAATGCGAATATCATCCAGAAAGTGGGAGATTTCTTCAAGCGGAAACCCACGGAAACGTACAGCACCCACTATCATCACCATGATCATTACAGTGGCTACGAGCACCACGATTTCGATCACCATGATCACCATGGACACCACGACCACCACGACTCGTATCCCCATTACTATGGAGGATCCGGACCTGGTCCCCATTTCAGTGTTGAAATGATTCCGAGCACTCCGATCTTCGAGTTCCACAGTGGCCCATCTGTACCCACTCAGTACCATCATCACCACGAATCTTCTCCGTATGAGAGCTCCTTCAACTCGATATATCCTGGATCTGGTCCCGATTTCGGTGGCTTTGGCGAGTATTCCCAACATGTGGAGAGGAGTGCCAATGTGAGCAGCGGTGAATCCGTCTGGCCATCGAACTCCAGTCGTCGAGGCAAGCAGTTAACCCTGGGACCGCTCTACAACATTCCCACTCCAGCTCCTGGTCAGGCGGCTGGCAGTGATCGGATCACTTTCCCCCGGGATCGCAGGCGCAGGAGCGTCGAGGATGGTGTGTGGGCGGGAGCAGCTCCTGAGGAGCAGGTAACCATGTGTTGATCAAGCATTAGAGGTCCTCGAACAATGACATAAAAAAAATAGTTATTTAGAAGTATGTTAATTTTTTAGGAATAAAGTTCTTATTGAAAATATTGACACAAGATATAAGGGATTCCAAATTTAAATTATTAAATCCTATAGACAATTTTCTCGAAATTATTGATTTTTAAATTGGAAAAATTCAAAACTTAATCTAATACATTAAAAAGTAAAATCTTTTTATACTTAATTTGATACTTGATTTCTTTTGTTTAGGAAGAGATAATGACTTTTTGATTAGGTATTACCCAATCCTCTAACATTTATCTAATTGTTACCTTCTTTCTTGATAATTTTCAGCGCGCTTACTATGGCAACCGACCCGTGGAGAAGACCTGCCGCATCAACGAGGTCTGCTGCCGTCGTCCCCTTCGTCCCCAGGCTCCTCCCCAGCAATTCGGTCGTTGTGGAGTGAGGAATGCCGCCGGAATCACCGGTCGCATCAAGAATCCCGTGTACGTTGACGGAGACAGTGAGTTCGGCGAGTACCCCTGGCATGTGGCCATCCTGAAGAAGGACCCCAAGGAGTCGATCTACGCCTGCGGTGGCACCCTCATCGATGCCCAGCACATCATCTCCGCTGCCCATTGCATTAAATCGTAAGTTTTATACTCTTAAACTAATTTTCCATCAGTGGATTAACCTGATTACTTTTCCTATCCAGTCAAAATGGCTTCGATCTTCGTGTGCGTCTGGGCGAATGGGATGTCAACCACGATGTGGAGTTCTTCCCCTACATTGAACGCGATGTGGTCTCCGTGCACATCCATCCCGACTACTACGCTGGCACTTTGGACAACGATCTGGCTGTGTTGAAACTGGATCAGCCCGTGGACTTCACCAAGAATCCGCACATCAGCCCCGCCTGTCTGCCCGATAAGTACTCTGACTTCACTGGCGCCCGTTGCTGGACCACCGGATGGGGCAAGGATGCCTTCGGCGAGCACGGAAAGTACCAGAACATCCTGAAGGAGGTGGACGTGCCAATCCTGTCCCACCAGCAGTGCGAGTCCCAGCTGAGGAACACCCGACTGGGATACAGCTACAAACTGAATCCAGGATTCGTGTGCGCCGGTGGAGAGGAGGGCAAGGATGCCTGCAAGGGTGATGGTGGTGGTCCTTTGGTCTGCGACCGCAATGGTGCCATGCACGTGGTGGGAGTGGTGTCCTGGGGCATTGGATGCGGTCAGGTTAATGTGCCCGGAGTCTACGTGAAGGTTTCTGCGTACTTGCCCTGGATCCAGCAGATCACCCACAACTATCAATGATTAACGGAGCAGCACGAGGATGAAAAGGAGGAGGTGACTGCCTATCATGCGAACACCGATGGATCCATACTGGAGGACACCTCCTCCTCCGACGAGTTCGTTTTCCACTTCTGACCGAAGCCATCATCCAAAACATTTGCCACTCTCGAACCGCTTCGATTGTGGCATTCGTCATCGTATTTATCAGCGTCGTCACTCTAATTTATTACGAATGTCTCTTCGATTACCTGTTATGTTTGTTGTTATACATATTATGCGCCCACAGTCGCCCCTTCACTTCACTTTAGTTCACTCCCCCACTTGGTGCCCCACTCATTAGCGGCCCACAATTGTTACTTAATTGAAGACGCACAGCCGTCGCGTCACACTTGTTGATATTAATTGTAACTTGTATCTGTACATCTGAGTTCCGATTTTGTCTTGTAAAATAGTGTTTGTCATAATTAATTTATTTATATATTTGTAATAAATTTATAATTATGTATTTAAATAAAAAATAATTTATACAAGAAAGTTAAAAACAATTTTATTTATTGGTGGAATGGAAATGGTTTTTGAAGGGCTTCTTGGAACTCCTTGTTTAAAAGGTTTAAGTACCTAAATATTATATTAATATTTAAAAAAAATATCTATCTTCTAGAAGTTTGAAAGAAATCTGGGAGTGAGATTGTATTTCAATTAATGGGAGCAGTTTTTGTACAAAAGAATTTGATTTGCTTAAGAACAGATTCGTCTCTTGATTAGCACAGATTAGATAAAAATAAACAGAAAAATTTGTCTTAAGTTAAAGGCTTATATTTAAACATTGGAATATAAAACGGTTTTTATACTTTTCTTATTTTACCTTTTCTTCCGGATGTTTAAACACATTTTCGCAACTTAGCTGTTTTTTTGACATCCGCGCTCCTTTTAATGATCTTAACTTCAACAGCGTATTTCCATATTTATACAATTTTCCAATTAAAACTATATTCAAATTTTGATTGAAAAACTTTTTTCAGACTTTCCCTGTACGTAAATTGGCAAATAGCTAGCTGGTAATCTTCCTAAAAGCGTAATCCCCGAAATGGCTTTCCCTGCATCGTTGCACTGGAGAGCCCCCAAGAGCGCCTCTTAAAGTTCAGTTACAAACTAGTGCAGCACATAAAATGCAAATTAAATTTAAGACATTAACAAACCGGAGGCTTAGGCACTTTGGTCAAAATAAGCGTGCCAGCGAAGCATTAAAAGACGCCACCGAATCTTGGACACAATAGCGGGCTTCCTCGATGAAATGGAAAAAAATGGGTGTTAAGGTGCAATGTGTGTGGACCGAACTCCATATAGTGGGCAGAGTTATTCAAATAGCTTGGAGTATGAAAATCATAACATGCCCATGATCAGTTAAACTTAAAAACCGCAACAGACTTTCCGCAACTTAAAAAACTTTATGCTCGGCTGGCGGCTCTGAGAGTCTTATAAATTGGGCACCTTCAACGAAATGGAAGTTCAATGTAGTTTGAGCAGCGATAGCGAGATGTACGGCAAAGGATTACGTTGTTTTCTCGGTCATTTGATTATGGGTAAGCCGGGATATACCCTTGAAGAAAAGAAATATAAAAAGTGATTCAGTTGTGTGAAACTTTTTGAATATGTTTAAAAAGGAAGGATTATTTGTGGATCAATTTGCAAAAACCACTTACAAAAACTGTTTAAATACTTTAGTTCCAATGTAACACAAAAAATATAAATATAAAAAAAAAACAAATTCACTTCACAAAATTCACTTCATGAATGTGAAAAAAATGACAAAAAAAAAAACCAAACCAAACCATTTTTCATTTTTTTTTAAATTAAAATGTTTTTAAAGCAGGCAAGAATTTATGTTTGAACTATCTACTTTTTTAGTCCTTCTTTTGGCCCAAGTGATGGGACGCCTTCACAAAAGGAATGGCTATCACTACAGGCCACAGCAACCGCCTCCAATCCACCAGGGTGGATATTTCGAGCCCCATCTTCCGGCAGTCGAACCTCCAGAGCCGGAGAAGCCACAAATTCAACACAGCCCAAAGAGCTACTACAGTCAATCCGGAGGCGGATCTTCATCATCTAGCAAGGGATCCGGTGGTTACAGCATTGGCAGTGGCCTGCGCTCCATCGCCCAGGGATCTGCGGATCAGGCTCATAGTGCAGTGACCAATCAACATGCGGCTGCCAAGCAGGCGGCTTACATAGCCCAGAATACTTTGGCTCAAGCCGCTTCCCAGGCGGCAGCCACAGCTCAAGCTGCTCTGGTGGGCAAGCAAGTGGTTCTCCAGGAATTGGAACAGCAGGCAGCCGAAGCTCAGAGATCCCTCTCCCGGGAACTGGAGCAACTGAAGGCGGCCAAGATCTCTGCCAGATTGGCCCAACAAACAGCGCAGGCGGCCCATCACCACATCTCTGTGCTAACCGCAGCTGTAAATAATGCCAAATCCGTGGCCGATCAGGCGGAGCAAACTGCCACGGAGGTGAACAACCAACTGGCCTCGCAATCCCAGATGGTGGGTCAGGCCAAGAACCGATTGGAGCAGGTGGAGGAGCAGTTGCACCAGGCACGCGTGGACTATGCCGCCACCAAGGAATCCGCACTGAAGGCGGCCAATTCTGCAGCCGCTGCTCAGGTGAATGCCTCCAAGGCGGCGCAGCATGCCACGATTGAACTCCACGAGAGCACCAATCCCTCGGGCCACGGACACGATGGTCACGAGTTGAGCGGAGAGGAAGAGTCCTATGATGAGCACTTGGAGCCCAGTGGACTCGGCCACACGGCTGGTGGAGAAGTACTAAGCGAACATGTTCGTACTCCTTATCAGTAAGGGATTATCTATTCTGTATTAAAAGTAATTAATACAAAAACAACACTGTACTACGCTTAGTTTAAAAGCCTATTTATGTTAATAAAATAAATGCATTCAAGTCAGACCTACGTGGCTGTGATGTCAGCGTATTAAAATGCACCTTTAAACGCACAAAATGTTTTTTATTATTATTTTTTTCTGCTACCGAGAAATAGGCTTGGTAATATTTTGTCTTTCATTTTTCTAAGTTTTTCCTTGTCTCAGTTTCAAATTACTTATTTGGCGCGCAGCATTGCCAACATTAAATATGTTTTGTCGTAACACCCCCTGTTAACTTCTAACAGCGCTGTCACCTACGCCGGCCCAGCTGGTCGACCTTCCCGGTGAATGGCAAACTCACTGTTTTTTAACTATCCGATTAATTTTTTGTTAAAACTAGTTAAATAACCCGCTAAAATGGCTCAAAAGGTGATCAAATACTTCGGTCGCACCACAGACTTCCGTGGCAATACGCTGTGGGAGCTGGTTTCGGAGCTTCCCAACTGGGGAGTGGGTCGCCTGCTCATACGTAACATGTTCCAGCGATATCCGGAGCCCTGCTACATGCGGATTTTGAAGGTGCAGGCCGTTGACGAACAGCCGGGTGAAATCCGCAAGGTGCGGGTCACGGTGGAGAAAACCTGGCGAGGAGTTACCCAACCGAAGCCTGTTGAGATCTACAGCACCAGCTACAAGGCGGACTACGAACTGGTGCCCCAGGATCAGGAAGCCAAATACCTAAACAACAACAAAAAGGTCGAACCAGTGGTGCTACCCACCAAAATTGATCTGCCACCTCTGCTCCGGGAATTTGTGACGGAGGAAACGGGCAACCCGAATCCCCAAATGAAGGTGCACTACAAACTAACCCACAACAAACTGGCCAGATTAGCCAAGGATGGTGAGAAACCCTCTGTTAGCTTTGGAGTGGGTCTGGGTCAACCCAAACCCGTAAGCACTAAGCTCTACGAAGGATTGTTATAAGCCTGCGACATTGTTAAAATATTAAATACATATATTATACATTTAAACTTAAGCACATACAATTTGTACACTATCTATACATGGGTTAGACTCTGGAATGGAATACATTGTAAAAGAAGACTGGCATTACTTTCCGTTGGCCTCCAGACAGCGCAACTTCCTCGTGAGATTGTCCACTTCGAGTCCCAACACATCAAGATTCTCCTTCAACGTGATATTCTTCAGCAGCGTGTCCTCCAGCACTGTTTGCAGCTTCTTGTTGATCTCCAGGGAGAGTTCCAGAGACATGGCCTTGTTCTCGCCGCCCGACTTCGTAGATCCGCCATAAATGGCCGCCATGATCCCGTTCCCGTATTTGACCAGCTCGCTCTTGTTCTGATCGCTTCGTGAGGTTGTTAACGCGCCGGCAGTCTGATCCCTAAGCATGTAGTGCTGCACCACCTTGGATTTCTTTTGCACCTCCGCCACCAGAGCGGCCGTGTGGTTCTCCAGGAACTCGATGCGTTCGGTTTGGCGGGCAGTGGCTTGCTGCAGGCGCAGAATCCGCTCCACAAGGACTTTTTTGGACGGCACCGCTTGGAGTTCTTGCTGTGGTGGAGCTTGTTGGACAGTGGTCGCACTACTGGCTACGGTTTCCGATTCGGAAGATTCGCTGGCTCTCCGACTGCCACTGTGCATGCTACCATGGCTACTGGAGCGACTGTGACTACGATGCTGGGGGGTCTCCGTTGGGTAGCCATTGATCGCCTGCTGGCAATTGCTGCAGTAGCTGATAGGGGACTTAGTTTCCGCGATCCCCCTTTTGTACTTGTTGAGCTCTCGGTGGAGCTCTTTTAGTACGGTTGCATGCTTGTGCTGGGTGGCCTCAAAGTCCCCCCGGACATCCTCCAACTTTTGCTTGGTCAGCTCGTATAACTTGGTCTTCTCTGATAAATGCTTGGCCAAAAGCAAGCGCTCTTCCGTTTTCTCCGATGCCTCCGAACTTAGCTGCTGCTCCAGTTGATTGTACTTGGAGTCGTAAGTGAGCTTCTCCTGCTTAAGCAACTTGTTTTCAGCATCTAGCCCTTGCGCCTGAAAACAAATAAATATCAATTAAATTATGAGATCCTTTTAACCATTAGGTTATATCTAATATCCACACTTAAGAAGCCCACTTAGAATCGTTAGTTATTCTTGGCCTCGGTGGCGCAGTTGGCAGCGCGTAAGTCTCATAATCTTAAGGTCGTGAGTTCGAGCCTCACCCGGGGCATGTATACTTTTTTTATAAATATATTTTTTATGGTTTTATTTTTACTCACCTTGGCCTCAGCAAGACAAATGTCGTTCTGCAACCGAACAATTAGCTCACTCATTTCCTTGTTGATTGTTAACAGCTCTTGTTTCTTGACTTTTAGTTGTTCGAGATCCAATTCGTTTTCCTGAGCCAATTGTTCCAGTTTTTGAACTCGCTTTTGTTCCTCTGCCAGTTTTTCTTCGTTTCTGTATAGGGTAAAAATTAACCTTTATATTAAGAAATTTTTATTAAATCGTAATACAAATCTTACATGGTGTTCTGGGTACGCAGAAGCTGAAGTTCTTCAAGTTGTCCCCTCAATTTGGCGGAGTTTAGCAGCTCGTCACTGTAGGATGCCTCCACAGAATTTTGCAGTTCTCTCAAGCGATTAAATTCCTCGGTTAGCTGATTATGCTGTAATACAGAACAACAACCAATGTTTGAAACATTAAAATTTAATATTTATAACATTAACTAACCTCTGTGGTTATCTCTTGGAGCTGTTGCTGCAGTTCCCTGTTGGATTCGCTTAGTTTTTGCTGCTCCTTGGTGACTTTATCCAAAGCCTCAGTCTTGCTAGTGATTTCGTGTTTCAAGAGTATTGTGTTGGCTTCAAATTCCATTCTTAATTTTTCTATTTAATGGTAGAAAGAGAACACATATTCATATATGTAGGTACCCATAAAAAGACCAACCCACCATTTGCCTTTTCCTCAAGCTTATTGGGCGCGTTCTTTTCTTCTTCGAGTTTTCGTTCTACCACCTACAATAGAAATATAATCCAATTTGAGTAAGTTACAGTATTTAGTAAGTATCTACTTACCGCCTTCGCCTCTGTTTCGATGTTTAGTTTGTTTATATGATACTTGAGCTTGGACTCCAAATGGCCCATTTCAGTTTTGTACTTTTCGCACTCCCTCTGATACTTTCTGACTTCGTTGCACTGATAAGAACCAGATAATATGTTTAGATAAGAGGTTATTCATACCCAATTAAACTTCTATAACTCAAGTCTTTGCCTTGGCTGCCTTGTATATTTTAAACCAACCTTTTCATCGATGATATACGTCATGCGGGACTTTTCTTCGTTGACAGCCTGGAATCTAGTGGATACGTTCTTGATCTCCTTTTTGGCCTCGGCCAGTTGCTTCTCTACGACCTCTTTTTCCTTCTTGGCGTCGATAAGTAGCTTCTCCTTCATGGCGAACTTGATGACAGTGGCTTCCTTCTCCTTGTTGGCCATGTCCATTTCCTTGCGACAAGCCTGCTTCTCTTTACCTAGGATTGCGTTTTCCCTCTGAATGAGTGTGATCATGTTATCTTTTTGCATGTTGGAGGTTCGCAGTTGATCCATTTGCAGCTCAAAGTTTCGACGCTGTTCTTCCAATTGCGCCATACAGTGGACATGGGACAAAATGTCGTTTGGCGGCGGTTTCGAAGGCGTCTGGTGCAGTTCCTCCTCGTTTTCCTGCCCCTGCAAATCCTTGAATCGCACACTGAGTACCTCATGTTCCACTGGCACCTGCTCTAGGACTGCTGCTTTAAGATCCTGCTCTATTTTAGCCTCATCCTGGTGTTCTAGCTTGCCTTCTGGAGTCTCAATTTTCTCAGCGCTTTCTTCCAGCTGCTGTTCAATAAAATTCGCTTTCAGTTCCACGTCTTCAGTTGATTTCTCTTCGAAATGGTTTAAATCCTGGCCCGAGTCCCCGTTTTCCACTTTGGCCGGACTCTCCACCTCAGCCGGCTTCGTTGCCTGCGCTGATTCCATAGCGGATTTTAGTTATTTTATCATTTATTCAAATTTTTCAAGAAAATTCGCGTACTTTTGCTATACAACAAAAGTTTGATATTTGCCAACCAGCTGATTATTTACAAGAGTTGGCAGCCCAGAAACTGCATTACTACCATTCCAAACAGCTGCGGTATTGCGTTTTCTTTTTTTCAATAAACAGTCACACTGGCTTTTGTTTACATTGGAATTGTTTTAAAGTAAAACGATTTTAAAGATGGTTTGCGCTTTAGGAATCGAAGGTAGTGCCAATAAAATTGGTGTAGGCATTATTAAAGATGGTGAAGTTCTGGCAAATGTACGAAGAACCTATATCACCCCACCAGGAGAAGGTATTTCGATATCCAAAGCTACCGGCTTTTTTAAAGATTTCAATAAGATAATGTATTCAACAGGTTTCCTGCCCAAGGAAACGGCCAAGCATCACAGGGAAGCCATTCTGGGCTTGGTAAAAGCCAGCCTAAAGGAGGCAAAACTGGAACACTCAGATCTTGATGTCATTTGCTACACAAAAGGTCCAGGAATGGCTCCTCCTCTGCTGGTTGGCGCAATTGTGGCACGCACGTTGTCCCTCTTGTGGGAGATTCCACTCCTAGGTGTGAACCACTGTATAGGGCACATCGAAATGGGTCGCTTGATAACCGGTGCCCAGAATCCCATAGTTCTCTATGTAAGCGGTGGCAATACACAGGTGATTGCCTACTCCAATAAGAGATATCGCATCTTTGGTGAGACAATAGATATTGCCGTGGGCAATTGCTTGGATCGCTTTGCCCGCATCATAAAGCTATCCAACGATCCCAGTCCGGGATACAATATCGAGCAGCTGGCGAAGCAGAGCAGTCGGTATATTAAATTGCCTTATGTGGTAAAAGGAATGGACGTGAGCTTCTCGGGAATCCTATCCTACATCGAGGATTTGGCTGAACCGGGCAGAAGGCAAAATAAGCGGAAGAAGCAGCAAGAAGAGGAAGTCAAAGATTATAGCGCAGCGGATCTTTGTTACTCCCTGCAGGAGACCATCTTCGCCATGCTGGTGGAGATCACAGAACGCGCCATGGCCCACTGTGGATCCAATGAGGTGGGTGTATAACTTTGTCTTACTTAAAAACAACAGCTAACATTTTTCCTTTTTAGGTTCTAATAGTTGGAGGCGTGGGCTGCAATGAACGACTCCAAGATATGATGCGTATTATGTGCGAGGAACGTGGTGGCAAATTGTTCGCCACCGATGAACGTTACTGCATTGACAACGGGCTGATGATTGCCCATGCCGGCGCAGATATGTTCCGTTCCGGCACGAGAATGCCCTTTGAGGAGGCCTTCGTTACCCAAAGGTTTCGCACCGACGAAGTGCTGGTCACCTGGAGAGATGATTGATCACAAAAGGACAAATAAGTGTGCTTTGTTTGTTTATTAAATAACTAACTTCCATAATTTGTATATATGCTTATAGTGTGAGTGTTAGGAATATGGATGAGTAAATCCTGTTTAAAGGGCCTGCTCCTTGCCCGTCCATTGGGGCTTAATGTCCAACGGGAACACTCGCTTGCCCTCGATGACATAGACAGCTCCGTTCTTATCCTTTTCCAGGACATTCAGAATACAACGAGAGACATCAGCCGCACTCTGTTTGTTCAACCTGTCCAGAATCCTGTACGTCTCGTCACTGGTCTCCGGGAAGATGATCTTCTCCGTGAAGTTGGTGAACATGTCGGTCATCGTAGCTCCAGGGCAGACAGTCACAAACTTGATACCCGAGCGCTGATAGTACTTTTCATTCTGATAGATAGATAAATTCAAATCAGAAAGAAGGAAAAAATAAATCTATAATTGTTTTTTACCGCCAAACAACGAGTAAAGTTGATAATGCCTGCCTTTGTTGCTCCGTAAACAGGAATGATGAACATCGGATCCAAACCCACCACCGAGCTCATGTTGACCACAATGCCACCTTTACCGCCGTTATCCTTACCCATATAAGGCAAAGCACTTAGCGTCGAGTTGATGATGCCACCCAGATTCACCAGCAGAGTCCTCTGAACATCCTTGTCGTTAAAGATTCCAGCCACGTTGACCACGATATCGATGTTGCCAAAGGTCTTGGCTATCTCCTCGTAGGTGGCCTCCACACCTTTTTTGTTGGCCACATCCATCTTGACTATCATTACGCTCTGCGTGGGATGAGCGGCTCGTAGCTTGACAAATTCCTCCAGGTTGTCCTGCAGATCAATGATGGCCACCTTCTGGGAGATAAAAGTTATGGAAATGACTGTACATGCAGATGATTAATTCACCCACCGCTGCTCCTGCAGCCAGGAGCTGCTTGGAAACTTGCAGACCAATGCCACCAGCTCCACCGGTCACCACTGCATTCTTGCCGCGAAAGGACATCTTGATCTGGCTGGTGTGCTTTGTAGTCGATTGTATTCCTTGCGGTTTCATCAAGCTTCGAGCTCCTCAGTTGCACTTCTGATTTGAAACGGCACTGATCGCCGCTTTTATAGCTATTTTCCAGGGGTTATATGATATATCTTTGAGTGACTTTGGTTCGGCTGCAATCAATAGCTAGTTTTCCACCTGCTCTGGGTTAGGATTATGCAAACTCGCGCTGCCATATCGATTTCCATCGTCTGCTGGTCGCTCTAGCGTTCAGTCCGCTCTGATTTTTTCGATGTCAGCTTTGCATCGGTGATAAATATATTATAGAGATAAAGCAATGATCCCTTAATAAGAATCTTTCAATGGCATCTCCTCTACAATCAATGGGATTTAAGCAAGAGTTCCTATATAATCTTTTTAAGAAAGAAGTATTAGATTTTCGTATTAAATATATAAAATATTATAACAATTTCAATACCCATAGAAATAACATTATTTTTTTTAAGTTTTATTTATTCAAGCAAAACTCTTATGGGAACATAACATATCTATGTATGTTTGTCGTATATCTTTGGTTTTCATATATGATAATTAAATTTTCTTTCACAAATTTCAATATTAAAAGTTTATCTCGTATCTTAAGACTAGCAAACATGGAGTCGAATACCATGAGAGATATATAAATTTGATTGGGTTTGCTTTTGAACTTTTTTGGGCCGCTTCAGAGTTTTACGTATCGAAGGTAAACACAAAAAACCATAATAACAGAACTCAAAAATCGTAATCAAAATATATCAATTTTTATTTGTAAGCACTTAAATTATCACAAACTTAGATTATGTACACAAAGATAAATAACTGCAGCTACCAATCGAAATGGGAGGCATTAACTAAGGAAACACAAGAGTTAGAAAGACAGTTGTAAGAGAGGGAGGGCGGTTGCAAGTGATGGAATCCCCGTTTAGTGGGCGGCATCGTAGGTGTCCTTGTGCTGGTAGCCACTCACATATCCGGATCCATCGACCAAGTTCCGTCTGCCGGCGATACCCTTTCCCTTTCCGGAGGCATCGAAGCGCTCCTTGTGGGAGCCGGTGTACTTGCTGGTATCCGTCAACCGATCCACGGCAGCTGCAGCCTTTCCAGCCTGAAAAATCAATATGGAAAATTTAGTTAAACCATCAAATTACTAAAATAATAAAACTTACCGAAACGGAAACAACTCCTGGAGCCCCGCAGCCGGCCAACTTCTGCTTGATCTCCGACAGCTCCACCTTTTTCGTCTTGGCGAGATCATCCAGAAATTTGTTGTAGTCGCTGAGTGAGATCTTCATGGCCTTGAACTTCTTGAAGTGGATGCCCGTATCCGTGGTGGTGATCTTCTTGTCGATGACCTTGGCCTGCTTCATCCACTTGTCACTCTGCGAGAGCGTGATCAGCTTGCCGTCGGACTTGGAGTCCCCGAACTTGGAGAAGGCCTTGAACTGATCCGCAAAGCTAACCTTGGGCTCATCCTCCAAAGCCAATTGGCCCAACTCGGCAGCTGGAACCTCGGGAGTTGGAGCTGGAGAGGGACTTCCATTTGCTGCTGCCTCAGACATGGTGGATCTGCAAAATAATTGGGATTAAAATTATTGCTCTTTTTACTTTTTTCAAAGTAAGAAATAAGTAAGTTGAAACCATTTAATTTATAAGAAGGAACCCTTGAATATTTTTTGTTCTTCAAAGACAAACGGATTTATTGATTATTGTTGAAGACTTATATATTTTTTGGATGGAACGAGGTTCTATAAAAGTTTATATTATGCATTGCATGATAGGTCAGTTTTCCATTTTCCACTTCGTTGTGGGCTCTGCTATCACGCAAGTTTTCCCTTTCTGCGTAATCCGAATGGTAAACCACCTACGCAGTTTCTCACCTGTGGGCCACAACGCTGACCAACATTATTGCGGTGGGTCTTGACTGCTTTCATCAACCTACAAGCTCCTATTCCCAATCGTATCTTTACGAGAAGCTTATCGTACCCTTGTTTCCCTATCTCTATGATATCACAGTTAATACTGGACAATAACAAAGCTATACCCACCCAAAGCTCTCTCAGATGTTTTTTGAGAGGTGAAAAATTAGAGGCAAATTGGGAGAGATTCAATAATGAAATGGCGTCATCTGTTTGGGTCCCCCGTCTCCTAGCGAAACCAATTATCGTCTTTTTGCCAATTCCAAATAAACAGAAATAAATAGTCAACAAGTTTGCCTAACCTAGGTTTCTCTAAGCGGGTCAGAACTTAGCGGTAGCTTGTGAGATCTATTATGATTAGTCTTTAACATACAGTTAGCATAAGCTAAGATTAGTCAAGCCCGCATAACCTCAGGGTTAACTCATCATCAACAAAAACCACATTAATTAGATGCGTTACAATGTTGAAACATTACAAAAAAAAACAAGTTTTATTTTTGGGTTTTTTTGAAGTGCAAAAAAGTATATGTTTACATTAAATCTGGTACTATATATTTACTTTAATATTCCCCACCCATACATCCTTTAATTTGTCGTCCATCGAACGTGGCATAAAATTGGATGATAATTTAGTTTTAAAATCGCTTGTAGCATAAATTGTCGTCGTGTTTACAGGCTACCCAACACGAAGTCGGAGAGGTATCGTTCCATAAACAGTAAATAAAACGTGAGCATTTATTGGCGGGGCCATTAATTACGCACCACTTAAGGTTGGACATTTAAGCCCCAGGAGAGTTGGAAGCTGTTTGGAAACCATTTAAGACGGCGATAAGATGGGGCTGCAACCAGTTTCGAGTCCTCTATCCGTGAGATACGAGGCTGTGGCTTGTGCCTGGACAGATGTTAACAAAATCGAACGGGGAAGGGGGTATTTATGCACCCAATCGCCATGACCTTGATGCAGCCCGTCGAGCGTGTCAAATGTTTTACCACCACCCCCAAGTCCCGTTTGCAATTCAAATAGAACGACGAGTGAATCGAGTCACTGCTTATGTCATCGACTCATTACGCCGACATTTGATTACGCGTACTTTGGGATCAGTTTAAATAGCACTGGGGTGAGGCAATTTCATAGAGCATATTTCCCAGATAATCCAACGAAATCATCCATTCAATCCGACTCGGTTAATTGAGAGCATTGCATGCATCGTGCGTCCCTCTGTCATTAATCATCTTATTGGTCTTCAGTCTGGGGTTATTGAACTTGAACTCCGCTCAAGACGAAACAAATTACCGAACCCGTCCCCGGAGAAGACTAATGAAACCCTCTACTCCGCCCTTACTTGTAATTGGAAGCCATAAATACTGGGAAACAAGAAAAGTTGACAAACTACACCACAAAAGAAGTTGGAATATGCAAGAAGAGCTTTAAGATCACTACAAACTGAAGCACAGCGACGAAGGAATGCTCTGATATATGTTTTATTATAACGAAATTTCCGATAGTTTAATCTAAAAATATTTGGAAAAATAAAAACACATATGAAAACAAACGATGTAAGATGTAATCTCATAATTATTAAATTAGTAAATTTGAATAATCGAATTTCGAGCTAATAATTTAAATCTATGAACCTATAATGCAATGCTTAATACAACCGGAAGACTAATCTTCGATATGTCAAAATAATTATGGCACAGGATGTGCTCTTCTGTTTTGGATACTATATGTTATAATACAACATTGTACACATTTTTTTTAAAATCCCTGACAATTCAAAGTCATTATGCCCCTCGTGAACATGACCGCAGAAGTCTGACAGTCTGATGGGGAGCGTGGATAGTCTAAATCAGAAATAATCCGCTTTTGCTGTCAGACCATAAATAATTTGTATCTTCTCATTTTGCCATCTCTGTTTTGGTTTATTCTCTGTATTTCTGATCTGGGGAACAAGTTCTCATTCAGCTCCAGTCGAGCATTGCAAATTCGTATCCAACATTTTAATTAGTTTTTTAACCAAAAAGGTAAAAGTTAATTGGGAATATTTATGGCAGAAATTTGAATAGAAATATGAATGGGTTATAGATAGCCATATGAAGAACATAATTAACTTCCTGGATAGAAGGGAGATCGGACGTACATTATTATTAACCCAACCTACCTCAAGTGAGTCGCCGGAGAACAAATGAATAAAGGGAAATTTGGGTCATCTGGTTGTATATTTATTTATAAATCAAACGGCTGGGGGAGAAAGATGAAATACTGCACCAGATATGTGTATACATGGGTATATAAACATTCTGAAATATTAGCGCCTCGGACTGAATGCATAAATTAAACTATTTTTGCGGAGGGGCGAAACAGGAAGTATAGGAGATTCAGATACGACACGCAACGCAATAGAGAAATCATTGACTTAGGGGCCTAATGCTCTGGACATAATATATGTATGAAATTAATGGCTACATCACCAAGAGCCCAGATGACATCACTGGGAGCTGGGAAACGCGCAAGCGCCAATTTGGAGAAGGGGTTTTTGGGGGTTTGGGGCTGGAATTTGAGACTGATGATTCAAATGCACGCATATATACACACGGAAGCGCGGAAAGTGCCTTTAAAACAAGACCTCCCAACGGAAATCGAAAACAATGATGCTCCCAGGAACAATGGAAAAAGGGTACGCGATTGGCGGTAACTGGGTCATAATCTGCTCTTGAAAATATAAGCTCTTTTCCCTTTAAAACTAAAACCTTGGACTATTTGGAGCCTGTGTGCAGGTTCAGAATATATCAACATCTTTAAGGATAAACAAAAATATCTTTCTGTTTGTTTTTTTTACAACTTACATTTACTTTAAAAACTCTTGAGTAGTTTCAAAAAAATGTTTTGGTATTCCTTGATTATTTTCCAACTACTTTAAGGCAAACGCGCGAATGCTGGCGATGTCGAAACACAACTGTTTGGACAAATGCGCAGCCACTGGCTAGCAAAGGCCCAAGCGGCGTATGAGTGATATTTTTGTTTTGAGTGAGCTTTCGTTGAGTGGAATTAGAAACGGAAAGGCAAGAAAATCCTGTACTACATTTATTCAAACGAAAGACAGCCAAAACAAATTGTGAGAAAATAGACATAAATTCCTAACTTTCTGAATGAGATAAAGAAAGAGATTGGATTTTTATACACACTTATACTGACCCCCAAAATTTTTTCCAAGCGATGACTTCATTTCGCAAAATTTTATACACCGAAACTAACAGCGAAAGCCACACGACGAAGCCATTTATCAAACAAAAAAACACAAAACGAGACCCAAGAACAACTCAGAATAACAAAAGTGACGTTAGGCCCCAAAGTCTTATCAGCCCAACAAGTTTCACTCAAACATTGGTTTGTTGTGAGTGAAATTCTAAGGGGAAAAAGCTTAAAGCTGTCGAAGAATCTATATAGTAGAAGAGGGGGACTGGGCTATATAGTCTGAGCTAGTAAAACAGCCAATTTGTATGTGTCCGCAGACAAAACAGAAAACGATGCGTGAAATTTTTGACAAAAACACGCACAACAAGTGCCAGACAATTGGAATAATGAGGGGGGTTTTATGGAATGGGTTACTTCAAAGTGTTTTGGGGGTGTAACTAGGGCTATACTAACCAGTGATCTCATACTCAGTTATTCAAATGAGTTTTACTTTTCTAGTTTTTCAAGCGATTAACGTTGGTTGGATGCCCTATATGGTAAATGGGTTTTTTGAACTTTTCTATTTCGGGCAATCAGGAATAAGTAAAAGTCAAAAGGAAATCGTACGGAAATTGCTTCGCACACAATAAAATGATTAAAGACAATCTAATACAACAAACCCCGGCCCAAAACCCAAAACAAACCTTAAAAAGAAAAAAAACCTTTGACATTGATTTATGGGAACTGACTGTCAGAATTATTTGGTTAGTTTCGTGGCCAACGAGCAACTCGATGAAGTCATAGCTTTGGCCAAAAACCGAAAAGAAAGACTAACTTGGCACTTGGAGTGGATACCCTGAGGAGACTATTAATTAAGGTTCAAATTTATTCATAAAACAACAATAAATGTGTAAAATTACACAAATTACTAATCTTGAGCTATGTTATAATATTATATAATTTAAGAAGCAATATAACTAAACCACAACTGAATTAAACCAATAACTTGATAAAACAGATTCTTTTCAATTCAAATTTGAAAGCCAATAAAAAAAAAAACATTCTTTTCGCATTAAAATAATTTTGCTTTGAAGAGATCGTTTAATATTTTAGCTCACAGATGAAAAATTAAACTCGATACTAATTCGCATCTTACGACTTTAATCCCTAATAAAAATTACACAGCAAAGTATAAAAAAATCAGCAATATATTTTACACCCCACTCATTTTAATTCAAAGATGTAAAAACAAATACCAGCAAGGTCCAATAAATACGAACTTGAGGCCTTGCCACCTGGCCTATCTTTAGTACCACTCTAATTAGCCTCGAAGTGAGAGGCATGCCAAAGACCAGGTGATGGTTCGCAAATCAGCGAACAGCCCACGCCTTGGGAACCAAGGAACACCACCAGGTAAACCAGATCAGATGGCCAATCCAACTGCAATCCCAGCCAAGAACTAACGAGATCATTAAGGCTGGCAGGAGTGGCGAGAATTGGGCTTTGATTGAAACTAAGTGCCAACGGGGCTAACATTAAAACGCACTTATCAGCCGGGTCCGTCAAGGCCAATGTGGTTCTTGCAGCTGCTCCTCCTCCTAATCGGGAGCGAAGTTTAAGCACCAGAGATCCGCGGCATCCGATAAAGCAGCGGCTAAAAATAAAAACCCAGCGAAGGAGGAGCAGGAGACACCAATGCAGCTGCAGATGCATCAAGGGTGTATCAAAAACTCATTTTTGAGGGGGTTTAATACAGATAACTTTAGCCTTACAATCTTGCAATCAAATATATAATATTAATACATTTAATATTTACGAAAATGTAAGTGTATCAATTTTCCAACATTTTATATAATTTAAATCTGCAATAAATAAATAGTAGTTACAATCTTGATTACAATCTAGATTCAATAATTCTAAAATGTGTTTTTAATTGTTTCCTGGACCCGATTAAAAATGATCTCATTATTTAATAAAGTAAAGAAATCCCAAGCTTTCTAGAAACAAGATTAAATATTAAAATGCAGAACTCCTTAAAACCCCTTTTGGACTCCACCTCTGAATCGCATGACTGCAGTGTCCAAGTTGTGGCCAAATGTGGCCCTTGGCCTTCACTCACCTTGAGATGCCGTTGTTGTCGTCGTCGTCGTCGGTTGTTGCCACAGTTGTTGTCGCGGCCCCGTTGCACTGTGTTCGGACACAAAAAGGAGGCTGAGATGCCACAATGCAGCGGCAGCAACAACAATTGCATATCAATTACACGCTGGGCTGGATGCGGTCTTTGGCCTTGATGGTACTCCCATCCAAGGCCCTCGAATCGGTTGCAGTTGCAGATGCAGATGGCAGGCACCGATTGCTCCCCCAGCGAATGCCGGCGGAGGAGCTGTCTCTGCCTCCCCCATTTGAGTGCACTCCAGCCTTGGCCACAATTAAACCAAATTGACACCGCCTTCAGCAGGAGGTGAGCACAAAACACCAAAAGGGGGAGTGAGAGGCGGGCCTGCAACGTCCGTTAACGACACAAGTGGACAAGACAACGCGATCGCCTCGTTTGCATTGAAGTGCATCTGATGGATACATCTGAAGAAAAATGAAGGAGAATTTACAGATAATACTTCTTAAACTATGGAGAAATATGTTGTTTTAATATTTATTTTTAATTTGCTTATCAACTGTACATCATGTTTAAATTTTATATAAATAAGCATATACTCATTCTTAAAATATTTTATTAAAAAGAAAAAAGTAAAAATTCAAATTGACAATTTGTAGCTATTTTGGCGTATGATGATTTTGTCTAAAAATAAAAGGAAAGCAAATAAATCTAATTATACTGTATCACATATCAACACATACATACTTCTATATTTTTTTATACCCTTGCAGAGCAAAAGGGTATTATAATTTCAGTCAGAAGTTTGCAACGCAGTGAAGGAGACACCTCAGACCCCATAAAGTATATATATTCTTGATCAGCATCACGAGCAGAATCGAAATATGTATGTACGTCTGTCCGTCTGTCCGTCTGTCCGTCTGTCCGTCTGTCCGTCTGTCCGTTTCCGCGCAAACTAGTCTCTCAGTTTTAAAGCTATCTCGCTGAAACTTTCCCAAAAGTTGTGTAGTTGTTGCACGCAGTATATAAGTCGGAACGGGCCGGATCGGCCGACTATATCGGATAGCTCCAATACAAGAGAATGAAATAAAAAATTCTTACTCTATTGTTTTTCATCAGATCGACTTGAATTCTTCAAGATGGCGTTTTCTAACTGTTATTGAATTTCGGATTAAATTTGATCAAAATCGGATAACTCTATCATATAGCTGCCATAGGAGGGATCGAAAATTATATATAGAATTAATGGAAAAAAATTGATAACATCGTTGTTTTTCATCAGACAAGTATGATTTTTGGAATATAGAGTGTTTTTACGACTCTTGAATTACGAGTTAAATTTGATCAAAATCGGACAACTATATCGTATAGCTCCCATATGATCTATAGTCAAAAATATGGAAAATGAATAGAAATATCGTCTTAGCTTCGATGTTGTCTAGCCTTTATGCGTTTTGTTCGACATATTTGATGACTGCAAGGGTATATAAGCTTCGGCTTGCCGAAGCTAGCTTACTTTCTTGTTTTAAACTAAAAAATATATATAAATATAATATATATTTAATTTATTGCTTTAAATTGTTACAGTTTAATTACAAATTCATTCTATTAGACAAATGTTAAAGAACATTCTTGTGTCAATAATTTTTTTGAGTGTGTAAGAATAGTAAAATCAGCAGGGACAGCAGGATCTGATTGGCAAGAACCTCATCCAGAACGAGACCTAGAACTCGCACAAGAACCCGCTGGGTATAAAAGGAAGTAGGCTCAAGCTGGGCACCAACAGTTACCAGTGAACTTACAACCAAGCCTCACCTGCAGGAATCCTCAACCATCAAACCATGAAGTATCCACTTCTGTTATTGGGCAGCCTCAGTTTGGCCCACGGACTGGCCTTGTACTATCCGTATGTGTACACCGCCGAGGGATCAGCGGTTTTCACGCCCACCCAGCGGCAGTACATCGCCCAAGATCAGTTGGGTCAGTACTCGTATGGCTATGCGGAACCGCTGTCCAGCAAGCAGGAGACCCGCACCATCGACGGAATCACCAGGGGAACCTACAGCTACCGGGATGCAGCGGGAAAACTCCAGACCGTCGACTATGTGGCCGATAACGAGGGTTTCCATGTGGCAGCCACCAATCTGCCAAAGGCCGTAGTTCCACAGGAGTCGCTTGGCATCGGTCCGCGGAGCCTGGTGGAACATCCCGTGGAGCATCCCGTTGTGGTGCAACATCCTGTCAACCCGCATCCTGTGGTCAAGCATCCCGCTGAAGTTAATCACCCGACTCTAGTGGAAACAGGTAGAAGTGTTCAGCCAGAGGTTCATCCCCGTGTGGAGCATCCTGTGGAGCATCACTCCGTTTCCGGATCACCTGTTGGCCACTCCCAGTTGCCCCATCCCGTCAGCGATACTGTAGAAGTGGCTGCTGCCAAATCTCTGCACCTGAAACGCGTCGAGGATGAAGCGGTGCGCAACCAGGTGGTAGCTAAGGTGGTGACCAAGGTTCCAGTTCCAGTGGCCCGCAGCCACCACGTTGTGGTTCCAGCTCCCGTCTACGGGTACACAGTTCCCCGGTACTACTCCCCTGGTTTCTACTACTGAAGGAGAGCTGAAGTAGTCTTCGCACGATTTGGTTCATCATTGCAAAGTTTCGAATTTAAAATAAAAATTGTCAATCAGTCGGAAGAATGTTTTTTTTTTGGGTTTCTACTGCTGAGTTGGAAAATAGTTTCCATTATAATTTTTCTAAATATTCGATGTGAATATTTGATTATTTATTTATGAATACAAATAGGAAACCATCTATAGATCATTGATCCCTCAATGTTACTCTCAAGATTTGTCGTTCTTCATTGCCTTCCATTTACCTAAAACTATTTCTTCTTTATTAAACTTTCCCTTTCATTCGAATTTAGTCTTTATTATCACAATGTATGTACAATGTATTAAATTCAGTTAAATTAAACATCAGTTTTAAGGCCAGAATGAGGAAATTGGGTGGATAATTATTATTATGTTGGATTTACCGCGGCAAAGGAATCCGGTTGTACTGAACCCTTTGACAGCTTAACCCCAGGACCGGAACCCGCTCACTCGGACCCTGGCCTACCTCAACCTTTTGGCCCCAGTCCAACCCATCACATACCGCAAACAGCATAAACTCCTCATAAATGTAAGGCGAATTTTGATTTCAATTAAATTTAATAGCAGCATAAACAACCGCAAAGGCAACAACCGAAATAACTGAAACTGGAAAAAGGTAGCCGGCATGTCCTATGGCCCAACCCGGTTCCTTGACCCCTCATCGGCAATCCCAGTCTTACACTGAGAGAAAAGCAGTTAAAAAATATAATATACACATCAACATTTTTTCATAACTTTATATGTAAACATTTAGTTCATAATTCATAAACTGGTCATAATTTGTACAATTATAAAGGTCAATTTTAATTTGAAAATTTAAATATTTTTTTAAAGGAAAATATGTATGTCTAATCTTTATATAATATAAAGATATATATATTTTATATAATATAAAATATATAATAATTTTGATATTTAAATGTATTTTTTTTTTTTAAGGAAAATATATCTAATCTTTTTGTAATTAAAAAAAATTGCAATTGAAGATTATTGAAGACCTAGAAAATTTAATATTTTGTCAAGTCGGTTATTATTTTTCTCAGTGCAGGCAAAGACCCACTGAAATGAGCCTGATTAAGTTCTTGCTTTGTGGCATTGCGGAACGTTGTTGGTTGTCTCCGAACATGTCCACTATCCGATCCAATGCGATGCAATGCGATGCGATACGATATGAGTGCGGCTGCCCCAGTCGCAGATGAAAACAAATTGCGGCTTTTGTGCTCAAATTTATGCTGAACTTGTTGAAATCGAAATCGACAAAATATTTATGTACGAAAATGCGAGGAAGCAGAGGAAGAGGAAGAGGAAAAAGGAAAAAGGAACAATAATCCAGGCTGGTGGAATATGAAAGTAAAACCCAACCGGACGACCTTCCTGAGAACGCACGAAATTGTGCATTTATTTTTTGTGGCAGGAAGCGCCGCCTATAAAAAGCAGAATACCCAACCGAATCCAGCACAGAGTTCTCTAGAGCGAGTACTAGTCCACCACACTAGCAGCGCCTTAAAAAGATTCCCCAAAAAACCGAAACCTATATAAAACCAAGCTTAAGAAGATGCAGTTCCTCGATCTTTGCCTTATTTTCAGTGCCATCGTTTTGGCTGCCGGCTCACCGATCTTGGAGTATGGAGTTCCTCCACAGACTTCAGATACTATTAGTCAGTATCACACCCAGGATGAGCATGGTCAGTACTCCTATGGCTACATGGCACCCCTCTACTCCAAGCACGAAACCCGCACCGTGGATGGAGTGATCCGGGGAACCTTCTCCTACGTTGATGCCCATGGCGAAACCCAGACGGTGGACTATGTGGCCGATGCCGAGGGTTTCCATGTGACCTCCACTCTGCCCAATCAGCACGCCAATCAGGAGACTCCGGAGGTGGCCGCCCTGCGTGCCCAGCATCTGGAAGCCCACAACCAGGCCAAGTTGAGGTTGGCAGGGGATTCCTCCGTTGGTCCACAACCCGTTCAGGATACTCCCGAGGTGGCTGCCGCCAAAGTTGCATTCTTCAAGCGTTTCGAAGCCGAGAAGCTGCGCAATCAATTGCTGGCCGATAAGAAGGTCGTGGTGATTGCTCCTCCATCGCCAATCGCCGTGCGTTCCCAACCCGTGTATGTCTATCAGCCCACCACAGGATTCGTCTACAACTACCACACCAAGAGCCAGGCTAAAGTTCCCTCCAGGAACTACCTGCCAGTGGCCTAATCACTTGAATACCATTCCCCACAAAATTCTGTTAATTGTTGAGCAATAAATGATGCAAATTGGAAATTAAAAATTCAAGCTGAGTTGTATTTTGTTTTATGTTACTGCATCTGAAGTTTATTGATTTATTAAGTTAAGGTAATTCGAAGTATGTATTTTATTTCCCTCAGTGACATTTGTAAAGTTATCAAAATGTAAAGTTTACTTAATTATTAATCTTAAAATATCCTAAACACGTTTAGAAAGTCTTTATTTAACAAAATTGATCAGCAACATTTTCAAATTATTTATATTAAAAAAAAACACATTTTAATAAATACATATTCAGTAAAACAGCAGAGACCGTCAAATGTCCAGCAGTAGACTTAATTGTGTCAAGATGTTGAATTTAAGCAGGTTAAAAATTCATCGTGCACATTATCAAATCATAGATATCCTTAAAACAATATAAAATACAAAAAAAACAACTTTAAATAAATACGAGTCATAAAAACAGGGAAGATCGTCAAATGTCCATCAGTAGTCTTAATTGTGTCAAGATGTCGAATATAATGTAGTTCATCTTACTGCAAACTTGCTTTCAAACTAAAACCAGAAATAGAAAATAAAAGAGATTTTGAATTTGGCACAAAGGTGCTCTGTCTTGCATTTATTCTTAGGAAACACATCATAGTTATACCTCAATCTTTTTCACGATCATAAGCCGGCCTATATCCATCCCCAGATCCGTTCTTTTAAGCCATCAATTGCGTTTGCTCACCAATAAACTGCGACTGAGGGCAACTGGTCGCAGGGTTCTCAGTTCCGTGGGCGTGGTAACACTGTACTTGGTAGTGGGCGAAACCAGAGTGTAGTAGGCCCCGATCGGCACACGCAGATCACTGTTGTCCAAACGATCCTCGAGCAGTTTCTCGGCACTGGCCAAGTCGCCGAGCTTCAGATAGCTGCTGGAACTGAGATCGGCCAGGGAGTAAACGGTGCGCAGGCGCAGATCTTCGGCGTTGCGATCGGCGGAAATCGATAGTTGTCGATCAATCTGGCGATCATTCTGCCGATTGTTGCTCGACTCTTGGTTACGGGATTGATCCAGACGCAGATTTTGTCGCTGATCTTGACGGGTTTGGTCATCTTGTCTCAGATCTTGTCGTCGATCTTCACGCTGATCTTGTAGACGATCTTCTCGCTGTTCTTGCCGACGATCTTCTCGTTGATCTTGTCGTCGATCGTCTCGTTGATCTAGTCGTCGATCTTCTCGTTGATCTTGTCGTCGATCGTCTCGTTGATCCTGTCTTTCTTCTTGCCTCAAATCTTGTCTAAGATCTTGTCTCAGATCCTGTCTCAGTTCCTGCCGCAGATTCTGTTCCAGACGCTGTTCTTGCCTCAAATCCTGTCTCAGTTCCTGTCTCAGCTCCTGCCTCTGATCCTGTCGGATTTCCTGGTCCTGTCGTTGCTCCTGCTCCTCCCTGCTCCTCTGCAGATTGCTGGCTCGCTGACGATCAGCCAACATGGCTGCAAGCTCAAGTCGAACTCTTTCTAGAATGGCCGCATCTTCATCGCTGAGACTCTGTTCCTCCGATTGCTGATCCTGATTGTTGTTCCTGCCCTGTTCCTGCTGTCTTCTGTCGCCTTCTTCCCGCAAACTAGCTTGCAAAGCCTTCTCCCGCGCATCTCGCAGAGCATTCAGGTGCGAGAGACGAGCCTGCTGCACTTCCTCCGTATCGGTGACGGGCAACGGAGCCTTTCCCTCGTCCACGGGAGCTTGGGGTTGGTTACTTGCCTCCGCCTTGAAGCCCTGAAGACCATTGGCCTCGTATCGAACCGTTTGGAGTTTGCCATCGGCATCCACGTAGGAATAGAAGCCACGGGAGGAGCCATCTCGGGAGGAGTACTCGGCACGGGCGGCGTTGTCATCACTGTAGCCGTAGGAGTAGAAGGCCCTCGAAGTATCCTGCTCCTGGTAGCCACCACTTGGTCTTTGGGGCAACCCCGCCGCTGTGGTTAGGGCCAAAAGGCCTGTGAGAATCGTCCAAGTGAAGCAGTGCATCCTATTCTTCTGATTGCTCTTGTGGAACTGATGCTGCAACTGCTCTTCGGTGGGTGTTATATACCACCTGCGGGTAACTCGAGGCGCCATCCAAACACCAACCACCCACTAGTTCACCCGCCCAGTCTGCACAATGACCTCGAAATCCGCAAGTCGCAAGTCGATCCGCGGCAATCCGATTGGTGTCGATTGCTTTTTGGGCCTCTGGTTCGCTACCGCACGGATGTTGCAATAGTGAACTTAATATTGAGACACGGATCCATTCATTGCGTAATTGGGCGGCACTTCCATCCAAGATCTGTGTCTCCACGGATGTGGCAACCGCAACCTGGATTCGGGCGGAAAGCCAATGGGGGAAGTCTATTTGTTCGCATTTATGGGATAAACATCCATATTCGATTACCCGATGCGTCTGGCACACGCTTCGCTGTCTGGCACAGATATGCGATCTGTATAAACAATTGGGACTTTTAATATATTATATGTTAGATATAGGAGTTCTTTTTGTATAACTTCATACTTATCATCAAAAAATTAAGAAGAAGAGGACTATGTGCATAATTAAAAGATATTGTTCTTTTTATTTTTCGGCTTAACCCAATAAGAACCAACTTATCTTTTTATGGGTTATTTACAAAACATTTAATATAATTTTTTTTTCTTCCGATTGTGGTGACCTTCAGAAAAGCATAAAATAATAAATTCACATATAATATTTGAGCCTTAGCACTTAATATATTGTAATTCCTACAAGACATACAAAGTGTCTGAAGCATCTTAAAACCCATCTTCTATAATTTTTATCTTTGACCGACTAAGGCGAAGAGTTTGCCTATATTTTTAATTGTGCTAAAATTGGAAAAAGCTTCATAAACTTTTTGTTTAGAATAATTTAAATTATCATAGATATTGACTGCCAATAAACCAAGGTTGTAAAAAGAATTCCCTTTAAATATAAAATATTACGACTTACACATTTTTAACTTGTTTGTTTCTTTACAAACCTTTAACTCGTGTCATTCATATTAATATATGCAGCTAACTTATTTGTTAATATCATTATCATTAATTAGCATAACTTATATCACATAAAGTTAAAAAAAAATACGAAAATATACTAAAAAATAAAAAAAAAACTATCAACAAAATTTGCATTATTACAAAATCTGTGTTTGAATTTACTTTTATTTAAATGAGCCTTTATCTAATTAGTTAGGATTAGTAGTGTCATCACTAGTTAAGCTTATGCAGTTTCAAATAAACAAATGTTATTTACTTCTGAGAGAAAAACAGTAAAAAGCTCCGTTAGAGCTTAGAACGGAGAGCAATAACGGCAGAGTGTTTATCACCATTTTCAGATCTTTTGGACAGGGGGTCGAACTTTGGATCAGTTAGCCCATTGCCGCCGACAGAATTGCACGGAATTTAGCAGAGCAAATAAGTTTATACAGTACGACATGGATTTAACCGGCAAAAATGTGGTTTACCTTGGCGGATTTGGCGGCATAGGCCAGAAATGTGTGCAAGAACTACTCCAGCGGCCAATTAAGGTCGGTTTACCATTAGAATATAAACAAAATAAACTCTAATTAATTTATTTACTAGGCTCTGGCAATTTTTGATTTGGCTAAGAATGCTGATTTGTTGGCTGAGTGGAAAGGCAAACATCCCAACACGGATATATTCTACCAGAAAGTGGATATCACCAAGAAGTCGGATATAGATGCGGCATATAAGGCAACTGCCGAGAGATTTGGTCACTTCGATGTGGTGGTCAATGGCAGCGGTCTAATGAACGATCGTCTGGTCGAACTGAGCATTCAAATTAATCTGGTGAGGGAACTTTAATTAGTTAACTTTAGCACATCTTTAAACATACATTTTTCTTTACTTAAGCTGGGAGTTATCAACAGTACTTTAACCGCTTTGGAGTACATGGACAAGGCTAAAGGCGGTAAGGGTGGACTCATTTTGAATATATCATCGGTAGCTGGCCTACAGCCTACTGCAATTATGGCCATTTACTCGGCGGCCAAGACGGGTGTCACTACTTTTACAAGGGCTCTGGCTGTAAGTATTAAAGAACTATCTATAAAGTTATGTTGTAAAACTAGTATAACAAATATTTTTTTTACAAATTTAATTAATATATTAATTATACTTTCAGAATCCCTTTTTCTTTGCACATTCCGGCGTTGGCTTTGTTACCATTTGTCCGGGATTCACTGACACTGGACTTTTGGAGGACATTGGCAGCAAGACGACATTTACCTACGAAACTCCCATGCTGGCCATGTTCAACAAGGTGAAACGACAGAAGGCGGAGGATTGCGCTAGAAATTTGGTCCTGGCCATAGAGACGGCCAAAAATGGAGATGTTCTTATGATCGAGGATGGTAAGACCCAAGAGATAGATATGCCGGTCATGTGGAAACCCACTTTTGTAGAATAATATCTCGTTGTTATTGATATAATGAAAACCCATAAATATGTACACATGTTATCTCTTTCAATTGGTTGGTGATTTATAAATAAATGTTGATTAAGTTAATTGAGTTTTTTCTATACTAAGCAAATCCCACATTAACCGCAAGAACAAATCAGATTGCCAAGCAATCAGAACGAACCATATCAAATTAAGTTGAAGAATTCGATTAAATTTCTTTTATTTAAATTTCAGGCATACACACACAAAATTGGTTTAGTTTTATCTTTCATATGGTTTTTTTTGTTTTTCTTTTCATGTCTAACATTTACAATGAATTTTGAAGATAAATATACATATTCAGCACATCCAAGAACATAAACTATCGATTAACATTCCACAAAACTAGAATAGATGTCTTGTTTCGGTAATTCGAAGATGTGGATACCCTAGAAAAGGATTTTGAATTATCTTGAGTAATCTGCAAGACCTCAAAAACAAAACAAAAACTTTGTGATAAAAGCTTTTTGTAGATTAGTTATCTGGAAAAGCAGAAATTGTTATAAAATATTATGGTCACTATCTGGAGTTCCCAATTTGCCAGCTGCCAGCAGCGTTAAAATGGGAATGAAAACATTGTTTATACCGACAATGTATTTCTTGTTCATCAAAAACATATGTAGACCCAAGATAATTTGGGGGATCGGTTTGAGTAGAAGGGGAAGGTATAGATTTTCTGTAGAATGCATGTAAAATACAATCTCTGCTTACATAGTTCTATGATACAATATACGCCTCTCCGATTTATCCTTCCAGTTGTGTGTAGCGTGTATTTAGATACATTATTATACTCGTATATAGTTAGTTTCAATTAGCATTTAATATAAAGACATTTGTTCGTTCCCATTGAACTGGGATTAGTTTCGCATGTTAACTGTAAATTTCACATCATCACAATTCAAGGATCTTCAACTTATAAATAACACCAAAAACAGCAACGATTCGTTACAGAGTCGGGGACCTTTGACCTTTTGAGGGAGCAAAACTCCGTTGAGCCTGAGCTTTGGGGATTAACGGTTAAAATTGAGAGTATTATATTGTCCTCACCATTACACGTTTAATGCTCTGAAAGAGAGTCACCTGGCTATCTACTTATTCGATTGCAGTGCAGTTTTATCGAGGATGTTGGTTTGGGTGGTTCGACAAGCGGTCTCCTGGCAGGTATTAGTAATAGACTTATTGGATCTGAGCTACTGCAAAATCGTCTGTATCTACACGACCTTGGTCGTTTAACATCACTAACCCTAAGTTGAGGAACAGAAGCGCCTATTTATCATACCATATTTTACGTTTATCTTATTAAGTTATGCGGATTGTCTGTAACTAGTTGTGTTAACTATAGGATCTCGTATTGTATTCCATTAATTTTCCTATCTGGTGGTTGCTGTTGGTGTTCTTAGTTCCTTATTCTTGCTGGTGGTTAATTTTAAGTTTCTCGGTTGCATTCTTCTTCGCTCTCAACGCTTTGATATGTTTCGCACACTATCTTTAATCTCGAACTTAAAACAATGGTAGGAATAAAACCGAAACAACTAAAAGTTTTGTGAAAATTTATTGGTAAATAAAATAAATAATTTTTTTTTTTTGCTTGCTTTTTTCCACTTTGATTAACAGAACTCGAAATTTGCTTAGGGTAGAAACATTGAGTGATAATACCAAAAATACATTTAATTAACATATGTATAAATATATATATGCATTAAATAAGTGTGTGTAAATAGAAAATGTCTGTGTGTTTGTGTGAATTGCTCGGCACGATCTGTATAAAAAAGAGCCTCGGTCAGTTTTGAAGTTTTGGAGTTTGGGGGGGATTTTGGCGGGTTGCTGGACTGATTGTAAATTATAAAGTTACAAAACTCAACTCAACAAATACGTTATTATTATGAACTGAACCCATTGGGTTTAAGCTAAAAAAAACTTCACCACAGCCAAAGGTCGGCCGGAGAACGCTAAATCTGGATCTGTTTCTATATCGGGATCTGATCGGAAACTTAAGTACGCAGTTATACGTGTCTCCGTCCAACCTTCTTCTATATTTTCACATTTTACAGGAGACAAATAGATTGGAGAAATCCTTATTACCTCCTTGTTTCGCTTCTATACATTGAATGCTTTAGTTTCTGAGTTATAGGAAAATACATTTAAATGTATGTTTTTTGTTTTGTTATAAAATTGCTTCGATCAATTTTAACTAGCTCACAACTGAACACATATTCCCCGGGTTGGGGGAATATATTTTTACATTGATCTACTACACACACGGCATCGAAACTCGTTAACAATAAATATATTTGTAAAGATTTATATGTTATATTCTTCTATGATCAAGCGCAGTTATATATATAGTAAGGTTCCTGATTTCATCGCTTAACAAATACAAGTTACAAAATCTTTCATTTCTGCTTCAAATCAAAATGATGTACAAAGTCTTGAAAGCAAATCGCGGGCTCAACTGACATTAATATATAATATTAATAATAGAGCGCACAAATTGGTTAGTTTCTAGATATAAATATAAATTTATATTTGCATAGAGTTTAGGTATGTGTAAATGTTCTCAAAGCCCTGACTGACATTTAACTTTTTCATTTAGTCACTTTTTGCTGTACTTTACTTTTCTCACAGTTTACAAAAAGGGAGAAGGGACGTGATTTTAATTTATTTTCAATAAATTTAATAATATATAGTACAATAGTTAACAACATCGCACAATAGCGTTATTAAAATTTCTTTAAGAAATATAAACATTCATTTCACACACATACAAATGATCGTTCGTGTCCTGTGCCTCAGTGTGTATGCGTGTTAGTGTATGTGTGTGATTGTGTGTTTGAGAGCGAAAGGATTTTCAGGTCCTTCCTTCAGCCCTACTCATTTTTGTATATATAAAAATAGCGTTTTGAAATATAGATATTAATTAAAAAAAATATATATGTTTATATCTATGTTTACAGCGTTACACAATCAATCAAAATTTGATCACAAATAATCAGGGGGGGGATGACAAAAACACACTATTTTGGATAAGAAATTGGGTTTCACTTAGATCTGGAAGTCTTGTGATCATGATTCAGTTAATTAGTGCACAGTTTCTATTTCTTCTGAGAGAATTGCTTTAAAATCTTTGCAGCTATACAAATCCGGATGTTGCCTGATCTCAACAAGCGTTTGCATACTTCATCTTCAGACCACCATTATAGGGATTCCTTGTTTTTTGTTAACCAGATCTACGAGTCTGAGCTGAAATCTAGGCTAGACACAAAGTCTTACGATCTAAGTTGAGTTTGTTTTTGTTTGCTTTTTGTTTTTCATTTGCTAGACACAATCCCCGAATTTGAAACATAACACGAACATGGTTAAACACATTTTCACAAAAATTTGAACAATGAACTAATTAGACAATTATTTAATAGATTCTAATAGACGGTACCCAACCCAGTTGATGTTTTGTTTTGGCTGCGATCCAATAACGGATCGTTCGGATCAGTTTTTAACTACAATTACATTTGAAATTCTACCAAAGTTTGAACTGTGCGGTACAAACCTCTAACGATGTGTAAAATGATTGCATTATACATATTTCTCATTCCCGCCCATTCCATCTATATAAACACCTATATAGAAATATCCTGTGGCTAAGTGAGCCGATGGTTGAACCAGCTTCTAGTCCACCTTGATCCCACTGTCATCGGGATCGACAATGTCCACCAGGTTCTTCTCCAGCTGCAGCATCATCCCACTGTCGATGCCGCCCTCGAAGCTGTCCTCCGACATCAGTTGCGGTTTCCTGCCCCAAATTGGCTGCTGCTGCTGTTGTTAAAAAGATATAAGAAACAGAAAGTTTAAAACAATAATAGTTAATAAACACCCCGAAAAGAATTTGTTTATCTATACAATTTCAGGGTGCGCTTGTCACTCCGATTGTAAACCGAAAAGATAGCATAAACAAATTCGATGCGTAATGTTGGCGCAATAAAAACACACACCTCACTCACCTTATTGGCATTGAAGTTATCGTTCCTGTCGCTCTTGTAGCCCCCATAACCCAGATCACTGTCGTTCTCCAGCCAGTTGTTCCAGTTGCTGCTCGTGCTGCTCTTGGGACAAATTGGTCCGTACCGACTTAACATGGAGGAGCCGGTGGGCACCTCGAATGTGGACGCGTCGTCATCCAATATGGAATCCGAACGCACAAAGTTCGCCGACTCTTTACCCGTGTTATTCCAGAACAGCAGCGATGAGCTATGATTGTTATTGTTGTTATGGGAGTTGTGGGAGTTGCTATTGTTGTTGTTGTTGTTGTTGGATCGCCGGAACAGAGGCAGTGCATCCACATCCACGGCATCCACGGGGGCTCTGTCCAGCTCTAAGTTAACACTATTCGGCGGTTTCTTTTCATAAAATGAGGTATCAGCTGTTGCGGCTAAAATCGACAACGGTCGACTGGGACTCGGCTTGCTGGACGGTGGCTGCTGCTGTGGGGGATGCTGTGGAGGAAGCTGTTGTGGCTGCTGTTGCTGCTGCTGCTGTTGAGCCAGGTAGGCATGGTCCCAGGGATTGCCCAGATGAAAGACATCCCCACCACTGCCACCGCCGGGCAGCATGTAGCCCTTGTGCAGGTTGCTGTTCACATTGAAGTTCGGTGGGTTGGCATTGCGTTGTGGTGGCGCTCCCGGATTCGTTTGGTAGTCCCTGGGCGCGGGATTTCTTGGCTGGCCAACGCCGTAGCCGCTAAATCGAGGATCGTAGCGACCGGGTACTATGAGTCGGGCAATGGGACTGTGGTGCGATGGGTGGAGCAACGGCGGTGGCGGCTGCTGCGGTGGCAATCCACCGCCTGGCGACAGACCCAAACTGGGCTCCAGATAACCACGCGGTGAACCCATAAAGTGCATGGGCGACATGGGTAGCATGGGCGGCACACCCAATGCCGGTCCATCCGGTTCTCCCAGCGGCTTCTTGATGGCTCCGCCCACCATGGCCGGTGGTCCTTGCAGCGCCAGTGGTGTCTTCATATGTTTGCCGCGATTTCGTGCCCGATAGCGCTCCACCTCCTCCTGGGAGTGGGCAAAGGTACAGCTGGCACCTCTGGGGCACACCCTGCGCACATTTAAATCCCTGCACAGGCTGATCTTGTACTTGGGATTGCTGTTGGCCGTTCCACCACTGCCGCCGCCACTGATGCCGTCCTGCGCCTTTCTCACGCCATGATGCTGCAGGAAGTTCACTAGTCCCACAACCGAGTGACGCACTGCATCCAGGGCTTCGGCCAAGTCCGGCCAGGGAGCCACCTCCGCACACGGATCGATGTTGGCCAGGTACTTGAGGTGATGATGCAGGCTGGCCAGTTTGGCCGGATCACTAGTCCGCTGCAGAGCGATGACCAGCTCCTGGACCGACTGGGCAAACGAGCTGGGCGTCTGCAGCTTGTCGATGATGCTCTGCATGTGGCTCTTGTGCATCACGTCGCCGTACAGCAAGGAAGACCATTGTTCTGGGGCGATTCGCAGCCCCGCCTCGGTGGCTATCTGAACGATTTGGGCATCGTGCTCGCGTCTCAGGGCGTCATAGGTGCGAAACTCCTCCTTGAGCTGCATCAGCGATGAGTCCGCTTCACGCTTCGATACCTTAAAGCAGCTGGCGCGGTAGAGCAGCTGGACAACATGACCGATACTCGTTTTGGAGGCCTGCGGAAACTGCGGTTCCAATCGTTGCACCACAAACATGACGAGCACTTTCCGCGAGAGGGCGGATCCCTCTTCCAGGGCCAGGAGCACCAGCTTGAGCACCTCCTCCTGCATGGCAGGTCCCAAAAACTGGCATCCTCTCGTCCGCACGGCCGCCCAAAGATTTGAGCTCAGCTGCTGCGGATTCTGGTGCTGCAGAATCAGCTCGGTGACTGTGCGTTCGCCCAGGGACCGGGCTGCCCGGAGTGCCCTCACTCGACCCTCCTCCTCCATCAGCTGGCAGTTGACCAGGGTAACCAGTTTTCGTTGCATGGGTCGTGTTAGGAGGTTGCCGTTTCCGTTCAGGTTGAGGAAGGACTTCAGGTGCAAGGCCAGCTCCTCGATGCACCGCTGTCCCAATTGGTAGCACTTGAGGTGCTCCGGTTCCAGTTTCTGGACGCTGGGCGGTGGTGGTCCCAGCTCCAGGAGCTCCGAATCCTTGACCAGCTGGAGCAGAGCATGGTTAATGGGCAGATTGTCGATCTCGCTGACAATCACGGTCTGCAAAAGGTGTAAAGGAATAGTTAGCACGTACAAATGAGTTATATTATTATTCGAAGGACTTACCTGATCGAAAGGACACTGCCGGTTGTACAAAGTCGTCAGGCATAGCTTGCAGATGGTGTGCCCGCAGCCCAGACTGACCGGGCATCGCTGGCTTGCCGCGAATTCATTGCAGCAGATGGGACAGTTCAGAAAATCTGTCCATGAGGGAGCCTGAATCGGCATGCTGTGAATGGAAACCATACAAAATTAATCAACAGGAAAAGTAAACCCATCACGAGACATACAATTATTTAAACAAGAGCTGGTTTATATAACTGTTAGGTTATATTTGGACTTAACTTAGTCATATTAAATCATATTTGAAAGAACTTTTTAAATAATATGCAGAGGCGCCCCATTTCCGGTATTTACGATATAATCGTATATCGTTTTTTTTTTTTTGCGCCCTTTATGGGATTGTTCCTGAGTTTCTTATCGGGTTTTGACTAAGCTTTAAGAATAAGGTTTTAAAAGATTATATTTATTTATACGTTTGTTGAACAAATCAACCAAATATATATTTTTTTTTAATATATAATGATGATTAAAAATGCATATGAGTGGCAATAACTTAGTTTACCTACGATCTGTAAAGGGCAAAAGTTTGTAGTCAAAAGCGATCATAATCTCTTAGTCAAACTATTTAGTTATAGTGGATTCTCTTCTCATTTTTATGTTTTATGTTTTTTTCTTTTGTGAAGTACTTTAAACAAACTTTTTTTATAGAAAGTGAGATTTAATTGCATCAAGTGATTTTAACTACGACACAGTGAGATTCGACCCTTAACGGAAGCTCTCGACTACAAGATGTAGCTTAATTGAAATAATTAAATTTAAAGCTTAGACGGGCGCCGCTCATATAAATTGAACTTAAACGTTCTTGTTTGTTTTCCTTAAAAATAAATAAACCTTAAATAATTATTTATTGTAAAATGAAGTATTGTGTGTTACGATCCATTTATGGACCAAAAACTTATGGTACTATCGAAGTGATGTAAAGACACAAGGGACGTGATTCAAGATAGAGTTATTTTCCATTTACATCGATCAAAAAGTGGCACAGTAAAAAAAGTTTCGCTTTCGTCTTTTTCTTCTTCTTCTGGCAATACCCCCAACGTCAGCTGTCTCTTACACACACGCACGTCGTATTCTTGGTATTGGTGTGCGGGGGCATTTGTACACGCATGCAAGTATATCTGTATGTATATATATATACCCAAGTTGCACTTCCTGGAGATATTTTTTTGGGCTTTGCGTATTGGGAGGATCGTTTATGTTCCTTTGGAGCTCCTCAGAGAGCAATTCACACACACAGGCACACGACTAATCCAAATTTTAATGGGGACCACAAACGTAACTCGCTTTCAACGTCATCAGCCATCCGCTTTCTTTTAAGACGCGAACAAAGGGAATTTTGAGGAGAATCCTATGCCATTAGAGTTTTCTGGACCTCCCACCAACACGAACGACATTGTCAATCCTTTGGGCAGTCCTTCGAACCCAATTATTCCCCAGGAAAAACACTCAACTCCACAAAACTCTCCCAGCGTATTTTTTCGTTACGTTTCACTTTTCACTCTGGTCAAAAAAATTCGCTACAAATTCGCTCAAAGGCCGATTTATGCACTGGCGCTACACTGACTCACCTTCAAAATGCACATATTATTGCATTAAAGGTACGAAAAGATGTTTTTTAATTTTCATTGGACTTTTTTGTAAAAAATTGGGAAGTTGCAATCAGTATAACCGCAGGTGACCAGCGGCGAAATACTGAATTTGGCTGCCTGAAAATGGCTGATGTGGATTTGAACTGCTTGCGAAAAGGTGTTACCATATTAGCTCAGCTGACTGCAATTGACAGTTATAAAAATCGATCTGTATTTAAACGATCTTATCAAGTTATTATTTTAAAGATCTTTAGAATGTAGCACACTTAATTTTTCATTATTTGCTCACGCTTAACTAACGGTTTTAGTTACCTTTAAAATATTCGGTTTAGCATACTATGAAACACCAATTATTGTTCTAATAATATATGGAGCAATTCATTAGTACTATCAACAAAAGCTGTGATGCAATCGATCTGATTAAGTTTCTACTAATTAATTACAGCACAGCAACTGCCCTCGCATGCATTTAAACAAGCAAAACACACTAATTCATTTAATATATTATTTTATTCAGTTTACTTCCTTGTTTTCTGTACATTATTCTCAATGTACATAATATTTCTAGGCACTTGCAGTCGAGTAACGATTAAATCAAATTCATCTTCATAAAATGTCCCCGAGTTTATAAAACTCTTTAACAATAATCTATTTCTTAGGAGTTGCGCCATAAGTAGAAGCCTTGCTGATCTTCGAGGCATTAACAGCATATTCCATCAGGCCATAGACTGAAAATGAGTAGGAAAAATAAAATGATTCTGCTTAAGACTGTCTTTTATCAACTTACATCCTCCCAAGATTGATAAAACTGTGATGAAACCGATCCAGTTGCCCGCAGCCAAGGAGGTTACCAAATAGTTCAAAATGCACAGCACAGACACAGAGGCCCAGCCCAAGAAGTTGAGCAGAGTGCTTAAACGCGGCTTGTAGATCTTCTCGGGAACCTCCTTCACGCCAGAGTTCTTGAAGAAGCTACCGGTTTCGTGGAAACTGTCGATGATCTTGTCCTTTTCGGCAAAGAAGTCTTGCATCCAGGCGGCAGCCTCCTTTTCACCATCGGGAACCTTGTCCAAAGCCACTCGACGGATGTACATGTACGGCTCCACCGGCTCGCCGTTCAACTGGGACAGCATTGTAGGCCTTGGCTATACAAATATACAGAATGGATTATTAAATATTTCGACGGACTTTATGCTGTTCTTCTCTGTAAATTGGCAATCTCATGCCATTTCTCACCTCAGCATTCTTTTTGAAGGCCAGATTGATGTCGTAGATGGCAGGACAAATGCCGCGCATGGTGGGCAGACTGGTGGTGAATCCCTTGGTGCGTGGAATTAAATGGTGCTTAAGAGCGGGAAGACCTCGTTCCTGGGCGAACTTAACGGACAGCTCGTGCTTGGCCGCAGTATAGCGGGTACCCTCAGCATTTAGGAGCAACCAAACTGGATCCGGATAGGAAAACACCTCCGTCAACTGTGTCTTGATCACCACCTTGTCCTTCTCGAAGTTGCGATCCAGGAAGATGAACTCGGCCATCCACCAGACCCATCCCATGACGGGAACGTAGCGGAGCATTTTCTTGGCGTACGCCTTGGTTCCTCCCAGAATTCCCAGCTTGTCGGTGATCATCCAGGCGGTCAGCCAGTCAATCTCGTAGGTGTGGTTCATGAGCAGTAATCCATGCTCCTTGCCAAAGAACTTCTTCTCATCCTCGGGATCGATGTAGACCCTCAGTTTGCTACCAGCATACCATTCCGCCACACAGACCAGGACTAAAATTGAAAAAATCCATAAGAAATATGTATAGTGCAAACAATATTTTTTTAGTTTTGAAAATAACTGCACAATATGTTTAAGTTCTACGTTTATTACTTTGTATTTTTTATATTCTCTAATATGTGGTTTATATGTATTATTTCGAAATATTTGTATAGAACCATGAAAATAAAATATAAAAAAAAATTACATATAAATAATAATTATGGAAATTTACCAAGAAACTTAGCTGACACAGCATACAAACATACATACATATATTTTCATATGATTATGTGTATAACTGTATAAAGATTAGTTTTACTTACTGCAATAGAAAGAGTAATTTAGATAGTACATAAGACTCCGGGAAAGTTTCTTGTCAAAAGGTTTGACCAGCAGGATCAGCAAAAACTGGCCAATATTTACGAAAAAGCCGCATGTGAAGAACGTCACGGCGATCAGCAGTCGCCCCAAACCCCTAAGGTGCGACATCCTAGGCTAAAAATAAAAGCATTTCAATAAAATCAAACAATTAAGGCCAACTTTACGTAACATATGTACATAGATCGAAATTCTTGTTATGCATTGTAGTTAATAAATATGTCCAGCGCGCGATATCGACTTAATTATGGCCCACTCAAACTTTGCTCCCAATGTGTCATGAAAAATAAACTGCTTAAATTATAGTCCCGTAAACGCACACATGCTAAAAACATTGTATTGATACGGTAAGCACTCTTTTACGTGAGCAAAAAAAACTTAAGACTGTATTCTTTATCTTTGATTTTTTGGTTGCCATTGATAAAAGTCCATGTATATTTGTTGAATAATTAATAAATAACATACTTGTAGTACAACATTTCTTTATTGTGCAATTCGCCATTAAATCAGGAGAATGCTTGAAGTACCCGTTTGACAACAATTTACTCGTTAAAAAAATTTAGTCACCATGTGATTTAGAAAATTGGATCCCCAATATTAAATTAAAAGAATGACAACTTTTTACCACCGCAAGTCAGATAAGACCGAAATACAATTTTCTTTAAGTTTACATTTCCGATATTACACTGTTTTCTGCACACCAGTACAATACCACTCACCTATCTTTGCTGAGTCTTAACAAATTAGAGACCAGGAAGTAGCAACTTGTTCTACCAACCTGTAGATTTTGACTGAATGAAATTAACTTCTACGGGCGTCCGGGCCCCTAGAGATATGGATCTCCGTCGATAGTACACCCCAGAAGCCTTTAACTAACACTATTAATCACCTATTATCAGTCAATAGGAAACCAGGAGACTGCTTATCTCCCAATAAATGCGTTTTTATGCTGCGCGTGTGTTCGTGTTATATATAGCCAAGGGCAAGCAGTCGATCTAACGGAACGTGCGCCGCTTCTGATTATTACAACTGATAAAGAAGTGAAAGAGTTTAACACGGTGACAAAACAAACTTTTTTTTACATGTACAAACATACTTATCCCGGTGAAGCTTATAGTAAAACGACTTCTTTATTGCTCTTTGTCTCTGGTGTCGGTATAGCCTATTTTGTTACAGGATTAAGAATATTAATAAAAACTTTGTTTTTGTTTACAATCTTACCGAGCTCCAGCTTTTAAAATAATTTATTTTAAATTATTATTTCTACGGTTTTAATACAAGAGAAAGGTTTCTCCGAATTTATTATGTTGGTATTTTGAGTTAAGGTCACTCTTGCGGTGCACTGCTTGCTCACCCACACTCATCAGCTGTTGGGCTCTCTTATCAGTCAACTGCTTGTCTTATCAGAAACAACAAACATTTCAAGTTCTATTTAATTTAATTATTGCAATGCTCGCCAAATTACAATTGATGAAACAATTAAATTTCCACTTAGGTGTACAACTACCAACTACGTACGCAAATTTATGACTCCAGTGTGCGGGAGTTACCTCGTAACCATAAACTTAGACAAAAAACATGCACTTCTGTTCAAAAAACACTTTTAAATCGTCCGGGTAGGAATCGCGAATTGATCCATTTAGCAGAGAGATTTGTGAGAGGACTGCCATTTTTTTTATACAAAGTCACTTGTAGATAATTGAGTTCGTCAGCAATCAGAACTAAATGCGAAATCGAAAGTTATTTTGTGCTCGCCTTGCCGGATCCAGCTCCATAACTGGATCCCTTGCTAATCTGCGTCTTGTTGATGCCCTGGCCCATCAGCCAGTAAACTGAAAGTCAGATAAATTAATTAGATAACTGCTCGGCATTGATTAATAAGGTTTACGAAAGAAATCCACATACGAAGACTACTTGGTGATAGTTTTCTAGATTTTTCTAGTGTGATGTCTAGCGTAAATTGAACCCCAATACTTACAAAGTCCGAGCACGGAAAGAGCCGTGATGAAGGCGGTCCAGTTGGCCGCCAGCAGAGAAGATACCAAGTAGTAGAAAATGCAGGATAACGAGAATACCGCCCAACAAGCGAAATTCACCAGGGAACAAAGTCGCGGTTTGTTCACGTAGGCTGGCACTTCCTTCACTCCGGAAGTCTTGAAGAAGCTGCCCGTCTCCAGGAAACTGTCGATGATCTTGTCCTTCTCCACATACAGATTCTGCAGCCAGGCAGCGGCCTCCTTTTCATCCTCGGGCACCTGTTCCAAGGGAATACGCCTCATCAGCATGTGGGGCTCGACGCCCTTTCCATGAAGCAGGCTCAACATGGTGGCAGGAGTCTAAAAGATTAAGAAAACAAAATTAATTCGGGTTTATAACCTTGAAATGACCGTATTAACTTTAAAAGTTTTAACGACGCTTATATTACTCCACCTTAACCCATTTTGCAAGTATAATTTAAAGCCGTAATAAACAGGAAAGAAAAAGAAAAGTTATTCCCCTAGGAAATTATCGTTTTCGTGTTTAAGAGTTAGCAACATGACACAAGTTAGTGATACTATGTGCAATATGAACTCACTTAACCTTCAACGGTTAATCTCATTCAAATTGATCGGTGCCATTTAGAGTACCAATCTTAAGAATACATGACAGGATTATTTAACAGTAAGATAATCTGATTAAAACAGCAGATTAGATTAGATTAAACATTATGGAAATGGCTGATAAAGGTAATCGAAAATAAATATATAAAAGCTGCATTAATCTAACAATGATAATAAGAGCTATATATACCGAAATACTTCTTCAAAGTACGTGACTTCAGGAAATCTTTTGCTTAAAGCTGTATATATCTATATGCTTACCTTTTCTGTGGGCCTGTACGCTAGATTGATGTCGTAGATGACGGGACACAGACCACGAATGGGAGCCAAACTGGCGGTGAATCCCTTGGTGCGCGGGATCAAATGGTGCTTCAGCACCGTCATGCCCCCTCTCCTGGGCAAACTTGACGGAGGCCTCGTGCTTGGCGGGAGTGAAACGAGTGCCCTCCGCATTGAGCAAAAGCCAGGTGGGATCGGGATAGGAGTAGACCACCTTAAGCTGCTCGGTGATGATGGTCTTGTCCTGATCGAAGTTGCGGTTAAGGAAGACGAACTCGGCGAGCCACCAGCACCATCCCATGATGGGCACATAGCGAATGGGCTTCTTGGCATACGCCTTGCAATTGCCAAGGACGCCCAGCTTTTCGCAGATCATCCAGCCGTTGAGCCAGTCGATCTCGTACTTGTGGTTCATGAGCAGGAGCACATGCTCCTTGCCGGCGTGCTTTTCAAAGTCGTCCTTATCCATGTAGACGGTCATCTTGCAGCCGGCATACCAGTCGGACACGAAGATAAGTTCTAGAGGATAAGAGGATGCATTAAGGAAATTTCGAATCCAATTTGATAAAGATATACTTACGAGAGTAGAGCGAGTAGCAGGCATAGTACATCAACTTGCGGAAGAGCTGCGCGTTTATGGGCTTGATGATCACGTGCATCAGCAACTGGATAAAGTTGATGCATAGCCCACTCGTGAAGAAGGTGAGCGCGATGCACAGGTGGATCAGTCTCAATTGTTTCAGCTTCTCCAACGACACCATTTTGATCTGCAATTAGGCAAATGCTTAACCAATAAAACGGCTGCCTTTACGTAATCAAAACTTTAATTGTAGGTTGTTCCCCCGGTAGTGGTCGGTCGTAAACGTTTGCGGGTCTTTATGGTCTCGCGGATAAAACACCCCGTTTATGGCCGTTAAACAAAGTTCCCGCACTCACTCGAACTGAGGGTTTCTGTGGGCCAAAGGTGCGCGGCTAAGTTAAAAGAAAGCGTGCAAGGCGGCAAGGCAACCACTTGCACCACCAGCTGGCAATGGACTGGGGCAACCACCGGACCGCAGAGATATTCGCCAGATATCGGCCGTGCTTTAGCTTTTGCTAAAGCCGCTGCCCGAGCAGGAATCTAATCTGACTTGGCCAATCGATGACTGCTTCATTGGAAATAGCCGCTGTGGACAAAGTTCGTTCTTTTCGAGGTGTTGTCATTATAGGGCACATCGAAGATAATGCTAAGTGTGAGCTCGAGAATAATTTTTACAACTAACACTTTCAGTGTTCCTAAGAGGGTACAAAAGTGAGCAATTCGTTTGGGAAGGGAATGCAACTATTTAAGTGTTACTTTTTGTCTGTTAAATAACCTAGCAACTTATGAACTTCAAAGGCCAATACTTAAAAGCATCTAAATGTTTTTAAATGTTTTTAATTTTTCAAGAATTATCTAAGTAAATCAATCCACTATTATGTAAGCTTTTATATCGTTAAATATTAGGTTATATTTGTATTGATAATTTAAAACAATGTACAACAAAAATGTGGTAAACTTTTAAAAATATCATTTTGACCGAAACCATCAAATAAATTTAAATATATAAAAAATAGTTTAGAAAGTAAAATATGACACGTACTATCGTAACTGCATATATTAACTTAAATTATGGAAAAAGCACGTTGGGTGATGATCAGGCTAGAAGGCATTTAAGTCATTAAATTTACATATGTATTTATAAAATAGTAATAATATTGGACTTTTATTCTGTCTGTATATAAATTTCATACTGCTCAGAGCTAAACTTAAAGATATTCCGCTCAACAGAATTGATTGGTTTTTTTATGCATTCAATTGGTGACCCTTGCCGTTAATTTTTGAACTCCTGCATTGAATTAGTTCACTTCTTCGATCGTCTACTATATATTAAGAACAACAAAAGAGTTCTTGCGCACACAAGAATAAGTATGTATATATATATATATACTCAGCTGGTCCACGTGTGCGAGTGTGTGTGCGAGAGAGGCGTGGGGTGGCGTGACGTGGTTGGATTTTACGGTTATCACTCACTACAGCGACTCACGATCAGCGATCTCATCACCACCCACAATTATCAAAAACAAAGTCCACCCGAAGGGCTATCAATCCGCAGCTGCGCCGCTCTTATCGGTTATTCCCTGGTTTACAAACATATACACACACACACGTACATATAGCTATGACTTCTGCCCTTTGTTTACAAATGTCACTGGTCAGAAATCCGTTGAAAAACACTCGACACTAATTTATATCAATCACTGGACATTGTCGTGCCCGCCATTTACCTTTTTGGCAATGTTTTTGTGCGAATTTTTGATTTGTTTTCTTTTGTAGTCCTAAAGGTAAGACCGTTCCCGTGCAACTGCGTTAGCACCGGTGACCAATCGAAAATTCGGTATTTTCTTATTGTGGTATTCTTCTCTTTTGGTAGTTTGCAACAGAGTTGTCATACATTCTTTTGCATGGCTTTGTATAGTTTAATAATTTTTTTATTTTATAAAATTATTTGTATAATTAATTTTCTTTTTACTTCCATTAATCAGATTCGTAAAGATGGATTGATCAACTTTTTTTGTTGACCTAGCACATTACCGAGTTACATTTTTGTAACCTATGTATGTACTTCTGCAAAGGACATGGAAAACTCAATTGTATACAATTATATAATGGCCATAATCGGAAAACTTGTTAAACTTTTTTGGCATTAGGGGTTCTTAAATTAGAGGGGGTTTGAAACCCCAAGTACAAACCCCCCGCCACCACCCTGCGGACGCAGCATTTTAATAACCAAGAAATAAACAAAATTTCTTTCCTTTAAGAACATCAAAATTTAATATAGTTGGAAAACGGTATTTTAAGTAAGTATATTTTAAAAAGACTTGTGAAGCTTAGCAACACTGGTGGTTCGCGCCCTAGCTTAATGCCTGTCAAAAAATTTTTGCCAATTTAACGCAAAATTCTTTTCCAGACAATTGGAAGTTGGTTTTCGCTGTAAGTATTTGGTTAAGAACTGGGAAAATCTCAAGTGTATGTTTTTGGGCTCCTGGAGCCAGGTATTGAGTGGTTTTCGGTAGCGACGGAAAGCAGCGAAGGAGCCGGTAAGAAAAATCTACCGGCAGACGCTTTTTTTGTTGGTCGAAAATTGCAGACGTGAGCGCGTGAGTTTTTTTGGGGGTTAATAATGACCCGATGTACATACATAACTGAGCCTCGTCCACTTTGCAGCCGCGATGTCCAACGTGGAGATCTACGACTCGTCCAATTCCCAGTTAAGCAGCGACGAATATAGTCACGGGGAGGAGGAGTACGACGCCCTGATGGACGAGGCAGTCAGTAAGGAGCGCCCCCAAAAGACCAAATCAAAGGAATCCAAAACCGTGAAGCCGGGAAACGGATCTGCAGATCCCGCAATGTCGTCAGACAAGGAAGATAAACCGAAAACCAAGATCAAGCCGCCTTCCACGCGATCGGAAACTCATCGCCGGATTCGGCAACTGCGTTCAAAACGGATCGAGTCGCCCTGTCTTTACTTTAAACGTCGCAGCATAAAGTGGTACGAATTACTTTCCTTTGAAAAACCTTTCAAACTTTTAAATCTGTCATTAAATATCAGGCTGCGAATTAATAAAGCTGGTTACGATACCTATCTTGAGGGTCTGGCGGACGTGCTGCCAAATCGAGATAAAGCCGCACTCGTGGCCCGCTTTAAAGCCCTTTGGCAAACCATCTACGCGCCCAGGAGCCCAAGTCGTAGTCTTAGCCGCAGTCGTAGTCGCAGCCCAAGCCGAAGTCGCAGTCGTAGTCGCAGCCCTAGTCGCAGCTATTCCGTAAGCCGCAGTGCCAGCCATTCACCGGAACTCATTTGTCTGGACGATACGGAGAACGAGGAATCTCCGGAGAAACCCGAGATGGAGCGGCCTGAAAAACTTACGCCCTTAAAGGAGAATAAACCAAGGGCTGTAATTGCACTGCAACTCGATTACGAGCTGCCCGAAAATCTAAAAGCCACATTGCCGGTGAACACAGAGAACGGAGCTTCTAACCTCGACGAGTTCTTGGTGAAGAACAACGATCCCCAGCAGGCGTGCTTTGGGTTCGACACACTCTCCGCTTGCATGGAGCTGGAGCAGGCGCTAAGCGATCGTACGCTGGTTCAGCAGGAGGAGCCGCAGGTGGCCGAGTCCCTGGTGATGGATGCCAGTCTTAAGAGACGCCGCTCGGTCACACCGCCAACAGAAACCAACGAAAAGCGTTCTGATCCCGATCCCGAGCCAGTAGAGAATCTAGATGAGGACGATGATACCATTGAGTTTATGCCCGTGCAAGAACAAAAGAAATTAGCTGCTCAGCCGCCGCCATTAAATCTCCAAATGCCTAGCACTCCAGTTGCTAATCTGGTGCAGAGCCAGCCTGGTTTTAGGCTCAGCACACCGTATTCCCTGTCTACTGCGGCTGGCGAGAAGACCGACAATTTGGCGAGCATCTCCTACAGTTTGAATACTCCCACACCGCCCGTCACTCCCATGGAGATATCCTATCCCAACGAGCAGCTGCCAAATAACACAAAAGTCGCCATGCAGAACTTTCCGGCTCAACAGGCGGCTTCACCCCAAGTGGCTGCGGCATATGCGTCTCCATTTCCGGGCGCGTCTCCCGCACAGAGAGCAACTCCCGTTATGGCGGCTTCACCAAGCACAGTTCCCCTCCAGCGGGCTCCTCCACAGCAGATGCCGCCACCAAGATCTGCGTCACCACAGCAGCTAGCTGCACCACATCAAATGGCTGTGCCTGCTAGAACTACACAGCATGTTGCACCACCACATCAGATGGCTCCGCCAAGATCAACTTCTGCACAGATATTAGCACCACCACATCAGATGCTGCCACCAAGATCAACGTCCTTGCAGGGATTAGCTTCACCGCACCAGATGCCGCCACCCAGGCCATCAATTCCACAAGAGCTTGCTGTGGGAAATCAGCTCGCTTCATCCAGATCATCTACTCTACAGGAACTAAACCTAGCAAATCAAATGGCTCCACCCAGATCCACTCCTACACAGGAACCAGTCCAAGCTAATCAGATAGCTCCGCCAAGATCAATTTCTCCACAGCAGATGGCTTTCAAAAGAGAAGCTTCGCCACAGCAGCTGCCACCAGCAAGAATCACTCCACCACAATTGCCGCCTCAAGTGCATCCCCACATGCCACCAGCTATGCCAGCCAGCTTTGTGGTGCCCCAGCAGCCGCAACCACGTCGCTCGGAAACGGTGTCCACCCAGACGCAAGTGTCCCAGCCCCAGTCGCAATCACCGCCGCCGCCCACTTCGTCGACATCCCGCCAAAAGCCAACCATTGATCTCAACAACAGTGACGCCAACTTCCACTATCGTATTAAGGGAATCTACGAGGATTTCGACCCCATCTTGACGGATAAAGTGAATTCGGTGCATCCAGAAACGAGTGCGTTCCGCGAGGAGCGCGAGCGCTTGGACGCTGATCTGAAGACCCTCGACAATCTGATTGCCCAGAAGGAGGACGAGTTCAATCGACTGCTGCACCTGCGGTGCGTGAAAGTGGAGCTGCGTGCCAGGATGGAGCGCAAGGAGCGCATGTCGTTCATTAAGAACCTGCTGCCGGATCTGCTAAGCAAGAGCTGCAGCAACACCGAGCTGGTTGAGATGCAAAAGTTGTTGGAGGAGGAACAGGAGGCTCCCATTGCCTCCAAATATGGACTCTCTGCGGTGGAGAAAGTACTGAATCACGCCGAGCTTAACCAGAACAACATCCGTTTGCTGCGCGGGTGAGTTTAAATGAATTATTATTAATTATTAGATAATAGTTTCTCGTTTGCAGAGTCATGGGTTTGAAGGAACAAGCTCCTCCTGTAGATCTTCGCCACTTCGAGGAGGAGAAACTTATGTTTAGAAGGAACTCCTTGCCTGCCCGTCATCTTCCAATGCGCAATGCGCGGGACATGGATGATGAGCTTCAGCCAGACTTCGACTCGGAGATGCCTCCGCTAGCCAAGCGGCCCAAATTTAACCACCCGCATGACAGGTTGTTAACCCACCTCATCTTAACTAAGAAAACCAAAAAAATTTTCGTGCCTAAAGAATGCTATTCAAATAGAAAATCAAGTTTCTATTGTCAAAAATCGGAACATTTTTCTTTTTTTTTACAATTGAAAAAGGAAATGATGTAAATGATTATTATTATATTATTGTAAAATATATATATTTTTTATACATTAAATTCTGTGTACCAATTTCAGATACTACCAGGAGATGACTAACTCCACGCCAAACTTGACCGCCCTTTACTCCCTTCCCTTGAAAAAGTTGTTGGCCTCCGAAAAGCCAACCAGCTACAGCAACGTCTCTCTGGACAATCACTTCGAGAACGAATCGCATCTCAGGCCGCTGTTCAACAGCAGTCCCATGGTCTCCAGGAGTCAGTTAGCCAGCAAAAAAGTATAAAATAAATCCAAATATTTTGTATCCTTTCAGGCATTAACCTCTGTTTCATTTAAGCAGCATCGCGAAACACATTCCAGCTACCGCAATGAAGAAGATGTGGTCGAGCGTAAGCCCAAGAAAGACAAGACCAAGTCGCGTTCCCAAAAGAGCAATAATTCCCAGCGAGATGGAGGCACCACAATCAACGGCAAGGAGGACAGACGGTGCCATCAATGCAAGCGACGTGAAGCCACCTACTTGTGCTCCAGTTGCCAAACTCAATGGTACTGCAGTCGTGAATGCCAGGTGAGCTAATGGATTTAAAAGAAATTTAATATCCATAGAGAAATAATACCCATAAAATTATTATGGAATAATGTTGAAGATCACCGAATGCTCAAATATTGTTTCTTAATGTTTTAAACCATATTCTTATTATAATACTAAAATAAAACTTCTGTTTCTTGTTTATCTAGCTGCTTGCCTGGGACACACATTATCAAACTTGCGGCATCTAGGTTGATCGCCCTTAGGATATCAGCATTACTATGTCTAAACTATAACTATACCTATAGATTACCGTATTGCATATGCCCAAAATCCATTTACTACTCAACGTGTAAGTTATTTATGGATACAGGACATCGACGGACAATTAAAAGTGGATACAGGACATCGACGGACAATTTCAAATTGCGTTTCATTCAATTAATTTTTTGTACTTGTACTCAATCACCGCTCATCCTATAAATAAATCAAATACTACAAGATTACTCTTAACAACTAATTAAAAAATTGAAAGGAATTAAAGTTTATTTAGACATCAAATATTTGAAATTACATATTCATTTAAAAAACAACAATTTTTGAAACTAGACAATTTGCAATAAACATTTTTATTTCATTAAGTAAATTTGATATTCTCAAACATTTTTAAATTTAAACAAAAGCATGTACATTAATCGAAATGGAATTTTATTTTGCTGGCCTGCATTTCATTTAAGTTCCTTAGCTTGTTAAATTTGGTTCTTTTTTAATTTAAAAAGATTTAATTTGCATTTTGTTATATTTATAACCCAAAATGCATTAGAATATAAAGATATTTATTTTCTGTTCCTTCACAAACAAATTCATGCAGTTGGTAAAATAAACAGTGCGTATAAAAATATAAAATGATGATTTAAACTATTTTTTGGTGGTTGACTATTTCAGAAATAAAAAAAATATTTTATTTTTATTAATTAATAAATGGTTTTATAAGGTGTTATTCATAGTATTAGAAAATGGGCGCTTGAATTTTTTCTTTGATTTTAAATTATTATTATGGTAACTTGATTACTTAAAGTTTATTTTATAAACACAATATTAAAAGGAATTCGACTGAACTACTTAAGTAAATGGGAACTGTTTAAGGAATTTCGTCTAGACATCTTTGGGTTTTAATAAACAATTCATTTACTTCGCCTGCGCACCTGGCACATCAGCTTGATGTCATTGATATGCAACCGGAGTGGCTGCCTCCTGGACCAGGGACCACGTTTCAATTTCCGGATGCGCAGCTGTCGGCTGCAGTGCAGCCTAAACTTCAGATTCGGATTCCACACGGCATCGGCTGAAGCGGAGGGAGTGACGCATTTATAGGCATATTGCCACCATAATCGAACACTCTGCTTGGTGCTATGCTGAAATCGGGATTGTCAGTGGGTTGATTTTAGCGGGTTTTATTCCGTGAGGGGGCTGTAAATATTATTGGACCCTAAACGATGTCTCGCGGGGAATAACACTCACCATATAGACGGGCAGAACGTAGAACCGCCTGCACTCGCGTCGAATGAAATTGAAGGCAATGGGGCGGCGGTATGTCGTTGATACCTTTGTAAGGTGCGAACGGATCGCACTGGCGCTCGTCGATCGCTGCAGACGCTGGAGCTGCAAAATATATAAAAATAATATTTCAGTGGCTCGCTAGCGCACGTAATTAGTTTTCCAAACAATTGAGCACATTTTGAGAACACAATTAATATGCGCAAAATGTTTGCGAAGAATTCGCGCCGAATTTGGCTTGCAAATGATTCGAATCGAGCCGCGTTTCAGTTGAGTTAGGTTTGAGTTATGGCCGATAAGTTTGTATTTAATTTAGACACCTGGCTCACGCCAACAATGCGTACTATGAAAACCAAATTTGGAGGGTTTATTTATACTTTAGTAGTATTTAGATGTTGGTTTTTCAATTCAAGTGCTGTAAACGTATTGACTCTATCAATAATAGATTCTCTTCCACAAAATATATAAAGCTTCTTTGTTATTAACTGATTTTGTTCTTTTCATTTCTCACAAAAAAATATTCAATATTATTTGTTTACTTGAAAAAGTGAACAAAAAACAAATCATGCTGTTATAAAAATGTTTATTAGGATATCACGATTGAATATTTATAAAGACCATAAACCAACAATGTATTGGCTTTTTTTTTTTTTTTAAATTACACACGAAATAAATATTTATTTTGTGGGAGTGTATCAAGTCTTATCTGAATCTTTGAGTTTGCTAAAACCTTATCATTTAAATTTAACAAACAGTTTTGAATGAAATAATAATATATCGACATTATCTATATGATTAATCACCTTTCCAACAACTTAGCGTTATCTAAAGGTCGGAAAACTCCACAGCAACGCTGGTATATATAGTTGGGGGAGTGGGGATCACTTGGGTTGGGTTGGGCTATTGGATCGGGTGATGGGGATGGTGGGTGGTTGGGGCGTCCCTGAACCTGCTTATCAAAGCGGCAACGCAAAGCAGTTCGCCGTTGTTCTCAACATAACAACTATAAAAATTACAGTTGCAAGGCGGCGTGAATTGTTTTCGCAGTGAGCAAAAGCGACAGGCAGGCGAAGTCAACCAACTCGAAGTTGATAGCAATTAAATCCGCTTATCAGTTTAGAGACGCGATTTAAATTAGCACCCCAATGGAAAAACCCCCCCCCCATCCCCCTCTCCTTTTCCCAGACTCTCCCGGCTTCTTTGTGATTTGTCCTCGGCGATGACTACACGCCGACAAGTTTTTGCTATTATTAAACAGTTTTACAAGCCGCTAACGCTCAGAAATTGTTGCTAATTAGTTGAACCGCGCACGCCGGCGCAGCAGACCTTAAAAGCGACGACCCATCGATGGGGCCAAAGGGGGACAAAGGGGCAGTGGAGGGTTAAGCGGCAGCGGTAACCACCAAAGCAGTGCTAGCTCTAATAAAGGTGTGCACTGGTATGAGTAACTGTGCACCGTTAGAAATTACTGCTTCAATTGATATTAAATAGTTATAGAAAAATGTAAACAATTAAGATTGGAAGGTCATCCCTTATTTTCAAAAAATTTAAATTCTTGCTCTTTAATATTTTACTAGATTAAGAATTCTTTTAATGACTATTTGCTAAAGGAATTAATTGATTAATGGATTCGGTACACATTTTTTCTGCTAGTGTACGTGTCAAGATTGGAGGCAATCGAGCTGAATTAGATGCTGCTGGGGTCGATTGAGTGCAGATCAAGCGATGAGCAATCGAGTGCAGGGTGCAGCGTGAGCCGCACAATTAGATTCTTCGAAAAAATCTGAAATTATGAAAGGACCTTGAATGCAATTGCTCTCTGGAACAATTTGCATGTGAATAATGTCGAAAAGTCGCATTTTTCCGCTGTCAATCAGTGCGTATGTGCAATGTCAAAAAAGAGCTAAATGTGCTATTTGACTGGCTGTCAATAAAGAGTCAGTTATGTTATCCTCGCGTGCACTTTCTCTATATATTTCTTTATTATTCTCGCCATTTGCCCTCTTGCAATTAACAGCAGCGAATGAAAAAACAAACAAACAAACAAATCTAACGATTCGTTTAAAGCGATTTGTGCGCGCTCTTTTATGAATTTCGCGTTGTTGTGTTCGATGTTGTATTAGGGGTATGTGCGTGCTACGGGGTTTTTTTTTTTTTTCTTTTTGGGGCCCGTGTCCGTTGGGTTGGCACTATCTCTATCTCTATCTCTATCTGGCCGGGTATATCTAAGCGCGATCGGTGCCTATGATTCAGCACCGGGCACACAGCACAACAACAGTAAACAAATATCAACAAAAGGGGTTAGGGCGACGACTATCAGACACCCATTATGGAATCATTTCAAATGAAAACATAAAAGAAGCAGTGCAAAGGAACAGATAAAGCTAACAGCTAAAGCAAAATACTCAAATACTTTAATTAATTCATTTAAAAAGGTTCCATATTTACTTCAACTACGTTAACGAATAATTTCGATAAATAAAAAAAGTGTAATATATAACTATACAAAAGTTTTCAATAATATACCTATACCATATTAGGACTAATTAGGTACATCCCTAAAATGTATGATACGAAAAAAATGTTCCTTTTTGAGGGTCATAATAAAGTTTGGCAAACTCTTTACTTTCTTTACTTTTTTAGCTCGAAGATAAACTTAACACAGCTTAAGTTCTTTTGTGTTAAGTATACCTTATACTATAACAAGATAATTAGTCCGACTTTAAAAAGATGAATATTATATATAAAGATAATTTGTCAGTTTCCTTTACAAGGATCTCTTCTACCAAGGACTTTTCCGCTATTTTGTGAACTTTAATTTTTATATTTTTTTCTAAAACATTTCCTTATTATTATCATGGAGTTGTCAAACTGATAATTTTCGTATTCTTTTTTTAATAACTCCCAAGGACATTGATGAATGGAAGTTTAGTTTCATACCACCTGGAAAAGCGTAGCACACCCGTAGTACTCCATAGGTACCGGGTATACCAACTCCCACCACAATGAATGGCGGGCGCTGTGTTCCGTTCTGTTTTATTCTGCCAGTTGATTTCTGTTCGGGTTCGGATCAGTCGGTTCGACCACGGTTCGTGTCGATTTCGAATTCGCAACCCCAAACCCCAACCAAACCCATCGCAGAGGGTCTTGCAAGTAAAATTCATGTTAATGAATGTTAATTTATACATTTGTAAGAATCTAAAATCTGTTTTTCCATACACAACAATTATTGGCGCGGCAGTTTGCTGGCGGCGATTTCGAATTTGGAAGCAGTCGCGCCCGAAACGTCGTCGCGATCGCAACGAGCGGTAACGGTAAAGCTAAAGCAGAAAACCTAACGGAAAGGGTTTCAAAAAAAGGGGATACTAATCGCCAAAATGGATCCCGAGTTTGTAAATAAATACAATCAGGTCCTCAGCCGACTGAAGCTCGTGGAGAACTTCGATGGCAGTGATCCTGGCAAGTTGCCGCAGTTCCTGCACAAAATCGAGGCCCTAATGCCGGCCATAAATAGTTTCGATGATTACTATAAAGCCCAACTAATAGGACACATCAAGAATAAGTGCACGGATCGCGCGAGAGAAGCTGTTTTCACCCGACAAATGAGTGCTCCGGTGGGCAATGCCAATGGAACTGGCAATGGTCACCTCCTGAAAGCCGAATCCTGGTTGAAGCTCAAGGATCAACTGCTATACAACTACGCGGAGAGGGAATCCAGCTACTCGCTGATCCACAAGATACGCAGTGCCGTTTTGGACTCCAACATCGAGCTGTACTACCAAAAGATGGCCAAACTGAAGCACAGACTGATCAACAGGAAGTTAACCCACAACGATACACTCTATAGTCTCGAGGATATTGAGAGGATAACGCTGCAGGTTTTCAGGGATCACCTGCCAGAGCCCACGCACTCGATGATCCTGCGGCGCAATCCGAAGAGCATGGAGGAGGCCTATCGCTACATTGTGGAGGTGCAACAGCAGTTCTACACACAGAGTGGATCGCTGGCCAGCGATCAACAGGCGGCCACTTTCAGTACGAGCCACAAACAGCAATCCTATGGAGTGGGAATGGGTGGAGTGGGAGTGAGCACTGTTGGCTTAGGCGTTGGAATGGGAGCTGTGGGTCTGGGACTCTCCTCCTATGCTCGCCAGATGTCCGACAAGGGTCAGCAGAACAACTCGAAGAGCTACTACAACCAGTCGGCTCCTCCAGTGGGAGCAGGGAAAAACCATCCGATGTTCAAGAGCATCGGCAATCCCACCTTCAAGTCCAGCTTCAGTTACAATGGCTCCAGCAGCAACTCGGGCATGGGATCCATGGGCTACTCGAGTGGCAAGAAGGCGGACATCAAGGCGAACTATCAGCAGCAGAAGAGCCAGAACTACAGCTCGAAAAGCTCATCGGCGAGTGCTTGGAAGAAGTAGCAATAGATACACGATCGAACTACGGATCCACGATCTACGGTTCCAATGAGATAAGCAGACCGAGCATGACCTAATCCCTTGGAGCCTGTGACTAATCCAAGGCAAAGTGCTTGCCACCTCATGCTAATTACCCTTAAAACCTCACCCCCTAATGATGGTGATGATGTGGCTGCAGATAATAGGATGTGAATATAGATTAATGTAATGTGAGCAATACTGAGCCGATGTGATGTGCTTTTCCAGATAAACATAAAAGATATATCACTCAAATTAACTATGATAATGGTGTGAATATTTAAATAAACAAATAATACAAATGTTAATATTAATAACAATGCAACAATTCCGCGAATGATAATGTATAAAATGGCACATGCAAATAATACAAACGATGTGAATATAGATGAAGATAATACAAATAATAGAAAGTAAAGGCATTCGTATAATAGAAAGTGTGCAGCTGTTAATAGTAATGAGTAACACAATAATTAAAATAAATAAAAAAGTGATTTGAAAAGAGAGATAGTGTTTAAATATATTGTTATTAAATAAATTACAATTATTTGAATAAGAATCCTTTTTAATCAGTAACTAAAAGTATATGGCATAATAGTATTTAAAATCGATGAAGAGTTCATTGAAATGATCTTGTCGATATACGAGATAATGAAGCCGATCAAATTGAATGCATGATGAACAATAATGATGACATCGATCGCGTGTCTATCGATGATGATCGATCCGCAGACAGTATGGACATGTTAATTATTAGCTCATAAGACCCGAGTGTACATAGCCCCACACACCTCAACCTCAGGCCGAGTAGTCACATTACCCCCTATATCTCCCACGAATCGCCCATTTTTAACAACAATCGCCCACCTTCAAATTCGTTTTTGTTAACAATAAAGTGTAAAGTCTAACAGCCTTTTTGTATGTGTTTGATAATCAGGGGTTTGCGAGTTTAATTTTGGCCAACTTTGTTTACTCACAATTTGCTGGGCACTGGATCGATTGGCTGAGTTCCTCGGATCGTAGCCCATATCCTGGGGAACTGGCTCCGATTGCGGTTCCTGCAGCTTAACAGTCTTTGGCCTGACTTTATCCTTGGTATCCTTTTCGGGCTTGCCAAAGAGTCCTCGCTGTTCCGCTCGACGAATTAGGTACTTCTCGTTGAGATGCGTCAAGGTTTTCCTTCGAACAAGGGATAAATAGCTTCCTGTAACCTGTTGCTTGATGCAATTATCCTGATTGATGCATATATCTGGCACTGTATCCTGCACAAATTCATCGATATCTGGGGTGACGATCAGATCAATGCTATCTACTCTGGGCAGCGGAGGAGCCGTTGAAGCCGGAGTTCCTGGAGCTGGAGGTTCCGGTTGGGGGGGATGGCTTATCCTTCTTCCTTGGGGAGTCCTTGGTCATTGCAGCCGCTGGAATATTCGCTGCCTCCGCTTCTGCAATCGCCTCCAATCGCTTCTGCTCCTTGTACGCATTGCGATGTTTCTCCAGAGCCAGTTTGTTGATCAGATCTAGAACATAATGCACCATATCCTCGTTTTCAGTGCCCACAATCGAGTGCGTTTGGTACAGAACAAATTGGACTTGGGGTCGCGACATCGACATGGTGAGGGTGAGCAGCTGCTCCTCGAGGATCATGGCCACCCGCTGGCGACCCTCGTCGCTGACCTCCGATTCCGTGAGCACCTCCAACATACTGAGATCTCCGCCACGCGAACAAATCAAATCGATGGGATCCGAAATGGCACTAAAGGAGTTCGGTGGAGTGGCAAAGATGCCCACAACCGTTCGAAACCGATTCGATTCCATGGGAAACGAGGTGAAGGCATCGCCAAACAGCCGGATATTATTCACTCCAATCGATTCCATATAGCGACGGTATTCCTTCAGACTTGCCCCAGCTCCATAAACATAGAAGTTGTTCACTCGGTTCACGGAGTAGAAAAGAGCTGCCAAATATGCCGTGGATCGAGGTGAACCTATATGGGTCTGCAATATATCGCCATCCAACTCAAAGTAATCCATCAGCTTGGACATGATTGCTGGGCCAAATGTAAAGTTTTTGTCCTGAGAAAGATATAAATATTTATAAACATTAAACAAATTGGTCAATTACAAATAATGTGTAAGCATTTTCATTCATTTTTCAAGTAATCATTTTATAGACGAAAAGTAAAGTTTGTAAATCATCTGCATGTCGCAGAGGTTTCATTTCATTGTTTATTTATCATACGCCGTGTTGTCCCACTGATATTGTTTTTCTAAGCAGTCTGCCTGCTCTTTTCCTAAGAAAATAACAAGCGTGTAAACGAGTTTAGTTTGTCATTTTGATAGACACCTTCAGCTACTATTAGTTGTAATAAGCCTTTTTGGAAGTAAATGTTTAGTTTTATAATTAAAGTCAATCAAAAGTAGAAAATGTTTAAAACAAATGTTAAATGTATCTTCCTATCTTTATTTTATATGGGAGCTTTATAATTAATCAATTTAACTAATTGCATTAAAAATAAATTTTAATACTTGATATTCTACTTATATTATTAAATTGTTATAACTTTGGTTATTCTCTTTACAATATCTCACCTGCATAATAAAGTAATGCTTAGTCATCAGTACGGATTTGGTAAATTCGCTGCGGTCCTTGGGTATGCAGGATATGACTAGAGGACAAATATTATCCCACTTACAGTGCTGCACCAAAAGCGGTAACTCGTCATCTGGTCCGTGGACAGTAAAGCCCATTTCTTGTAGGATCTTGTCCGCCTCTTCTTTATTACTAAAAAATAAAAGATATAATTATTTTACTAAGATTCTAGTTACATTTATTCTTCACTCACCGGACTAAAAAAGGATTAATCCATCCGGTGACCACAGGATTGGCAGCTGCGATGGCAACTTTTTCATTCTGAAGGTGAATCGGAAGCAATTGGGAAAGTTTTAGAGCTCCAACCCGAATTCTCATCCGAGAAATTGAGGCAGCCAATCGAATGCGATGTTGCCAAAGGACATCTGCTAGTTCTGTTAAGAATTTTGTTAAAAACTGGATTGCTAAGAACACATTCACTTACCTGTAACTTCGGATTCCTTGTAAAGACTCGCTTGGAGATCCTTTTCCTCGGAATTGCGACCTTTGAACTGACGATCGTAAAGTTCGAAGAGCATTAACCAAATCCGCTGTTCGTCATTTTTGTACTTTGAAAAGGATTAAAATATTTTATTTTATGATTCATTGTGATTATTATGGCTGAATAAAATTTGTGGAAATAATAAAACTTTTACCAGTTATTCAACTTTTCTCACCTCTGGATGTTGCTCAAAAAAGGAGACATCACTTAACGCGTTCGACATAACAACTTTGTCTAAAAAGGAAGATATATAAAATTCATATCACCATAAAAAACAATAAACTTTTAAGAACCCACATCGAAAGACATCATAGATCAAGGAAAATGCCAATCGCATCTCATGTTCATTTTGAAAATCCACCAAAATCGGCGGTTTTCGGAGCAACTTGGCAGCATTGGCAATAGTTGGCAAGGTCCATCGGGCTCCAGACTTCAATTTAACCTTGACCGTGGTGGAATGACAGTATTTCAATGTCCTACTGCGTCTTCCATTGGGACTAACACCTGGTGAAAATATTTTGGTGATGCGCAACGGATCGAACATAGGTTTTTCCTTCTTGTTTATGTCATGAAGGGATAGGTTTTCATCAGAGGACTCGTTCACATGTCGCTGGATCTCCAATAACATGTAGTACATCTTGTCCTGCCACTCTTCATCGCTCGGAAGATATATCTGCTTGGTCTTCTTTAGTTTTTTGCTCTGCTCTTTAAAAATGGCAGGATACACCGAAAAAATGTCCGCCAAACTCAAGAAAAATAGTTGATTTGACATGGTGGATGCTTAGAACTCGCTGAAATTTCTAAATTAACAAAAAACTTTATGATTTAAAACCTGTATTTTGTTTTCTTGTAATTAGTTTGATTAAGACTTTGGTATCGGTTAAAAGGTTGGGCCAAGGGGTTTTGTATATCTTTGGCTATAAGCCAGTTTTCATTTAGGAAAACACGAAAAAACCTCCATCTAGATACCAACATTGTAACACCTTCGTTTAATTATAAAACTCATTACCACTTCCTCAACTTGTTAATACTTAAATAGTGTTTTTTAATAGTTCACTAGAATTCAGCTCTGTCTGTTTGTTATTATCTTAGGTAAATCACACAAATATAATTTCTGAATACATTTCCTTAAACAACGGTAATAAAAAATAAAAAACATTGTAATAACTTGCGATATAATTCAGAATTAATAAGTTAGGAATTTTATGCCTGGTACAGCCTATTAAAAAATGTCAGCATGATCTAATAATTAATAGTAGTTTCAACAATTATTGAGATTCCGATACCGTGCTCTAATTTGGTACGTGTATTAATTTTCACTACATTTTAGCACGATCGGTTTGTTATAATCACAGGTAAATCACACGAAAGCCTCCCGGATAATCCAGATAAAGTGCGGATAACTCCACCGACTAACGGTAAAATGAGCAGGAGCGAATCCGAACCGAGCAGTTGCACTGAACAGCGGCAACTGGATGAACGGAACTCTGGTGGACTCTCCTTTCGATGGCGTGTCTTCATCTCCCTTTTTGCCTTCGAGCCTGAAACTCCCCGCCCCACCGTTTCCACCAACCAATTCCAATGACAATGACAACTGCTGATTTTCATTCTCAGTCTCGTTCTCTCATTTCCATTTCCATTTCGTTCGGTTCGTGCTTAACACCAATTCAATGCTGGGAGCCTCCGAATTCCAAATCGACATCGCTGCATGCTCCATGGAATTACTTATCTATCTCCTGCACACCCCTCTCGCCCTCTCCCTTCCACCCACCTGTCGCCGCATGCAATGTGCACGCCAATACCGTTGCCCTTTCACTCAAACTCCCCTTGTTGGCAGCTGGAAAAAAATATTTGCCACAAAGGACAAACGTAGCGTTACCGTTATACGCTCCTTTGGATAAGTGTGTTTGTCAGGACGATAGGTGTACACAAACGAGATCAAAATTTTAGGAGCTGGGTTAAAATATATTTCACCTAATAACCGATCTTAAAAATCAATCAATTACAAGAATACTTCTTTATAGTTTTGGAAATTGTTGTAAGGAGACACCAAAAGGGTCTATATTTTATTTTCAATTAGTAAATATTAAAAAATATATAATTAACCAAACGATTTTCTTTTGAAAGGCTGATTGTGGAATAGATTTTTAATGTTTTTGTCCGTAGAATTAATTACATTTAACAGTACTTCAAGAAGCAAAATAACGAAAGTTGCACCTTTGTTTATATTCTTGCTCACCTCCAAAAACGAATTTTAATATTATATATCTGAAACAAACAAAATGCTAACTGCTGCTTTCGTGACTACAGCTGTACCTGCGGGTTGTAGATGGATCCAAACGATATCACACTTACCTTTTATTTTTTACGGCCTCTGCACGCTTGGCGTAATAAATTCCGTTTGCCATATTCGCATGATTTGCTCTGATTGGAATACGTCTTCAATAAATTGTCAGAAATGTCGCTGACAGAAATAGAGGTTCCAAAAGGGGTGGGGGTATACCTAAAAAAAAATCCTACTCTATTCTTCGATGTGTTTGCCTTGATTAGACGGGGGCTTAGAACCCCAAAAGCCCCTGCCATTCTCCTTGATGTTTGATGGCTCCGAAGCGTTCGAATCGAACATCAAATTAAATGTTGATTAGACAACTTCCAACTTTAGTAAGGTGGAAGAATTTATTGGCCTAGGTCAAATATCGATTATCGCCCCCGTCACTGAAATATTGGGTCAGATTGAATTGAATGTCAATTTGATTGGCATATCTGGGTGCAAATATATATAAAGCTGTAAAAGTATTTACTTTTTCGTGTCTCCTCTGTGACCTTGAGCTGGGGAAGGAAGTTCACTGTTGTGCTCTTACTTCGCTGCCAATAATTGAATTGCCCAGCTTTGGTTAACTTCTTAACTGAGATCAATTATAATTGGAAAAAATCATATCAATTAAAAGTGCCCCAAACTGATTCATCTAGCCTGATTGTTGACCACGAAAACAGTGACCACACAAAATAAGTCCGTCCGGGGCTTCTCCGGGTTGCTATCGGGCGAAATATATTACCGAGGGCTACTATGACTGTTTAGATATGAATAAGCAAACTTGAATTAGAGTTATCAGGGGTGTATGTCGAAAAGATAACTTGGGTGTCATAATTAAATTTTTCTTCTGTTTCCCGTTAGCCAGCCGGTGGGCAAGTAAAGCCACCCCGGCTTAAAGTCGACCGATGCGACTTCTTTATCGGGACAGTGCGTGGAAGCCTCAATTGTAAATCAGTTGGCGCATTTGGGGGCTTTGTTTTGTTTTGTTTTTGTTTTTGTTTTTTTTTTTTATTAAGAAGCATATTTATTATATATAAGATGTATGTAATACAATAATTTTTCTTTCTGTCCGGGTTTGTTTTTCTGCTTTTTACGCTTTTATGGTTTCGGTTTCTTTTCGGTTTATCGTTTTCATTTTTGTTTTTGTTTTTCTTTATCCATTTTATATAATCATATAAAACACTGAGCTACAATACAAATATTGTGATAAAAACTTACAACATAACCTTTAATACATAAAAATACTTGCGTAGTCTACAAATCGTATCGTTATAGAGATTTTCTTCGTGGATCGATCGATCGCCCGCTCGTCTTCTCCTGCTTCTTTTCTTGACCTTCTCCTAAATTGTTTTCACTGCTTCTGTCGCGCCTCAATGGGTTCTGTATTCGTTTTCGATTTTTTTTTTTTCGTATTTCTTAGTTGTGTGAGTTTTACCCTAATAAAAGATTTCATTCATTCTCCCATCTGTGGCTGATGACTTTTTTATTTTATGAGAAGTTAAAAAAAAAAAAAAAGGAAAACAATAAACACAGAGGAATCCGTGAATGAATGAGAGGCGGCCGACTGGATAAGGGAGAAAGTGTTAGATTAGGAGAACGAGAGGGGAGAGTGATCTCCCCGCGGAGAATTCTTCCAGTTCTTCCGCTCCGTCTTCTCCTTTGATGTTTGTTGTGTTTTCTATGAGTTTGTCGTTTGTTTTTGTTGTCTGCAGCGTTTTTAATTACAGTAGAAATTATGTTTATATTTATATATATATTTGCATAATCAATATCATTAAATTAAATTGTATAAAACACAAGACAGTAGAAAAAATAATTGAGGCGTACATAATTTTGTTTCAGTGGACGTACCAAAAGAATATACATAAGTAGTTACACAAATTCGTACAAATTAAATGGTAAATTTTGTTTCGTATGGATGGCCGAGTATTTGTTTTTGGTTCGAATTGGTTTGTTTTTTGTGTATGGGGGTGAAACACCGATGGATCAACGCTCTGAACATCTCATACAATGGGGATTTTGGTTAGCAAAATCATAATACACATACAATTACAATAATATTTATAGAAATAATATATAATATAATAAAAGAACCAACATACAGTTTTTATGTTTTGTTGTTTGTTTTGTTTTGTTTTGTTTTTTACACATCTTTATGCATAATGGGCGTATATAAGGTTTATGTATATAATTATAAGTAATAAATTTTATCCGCTTTGTTTAATTATTTGCACACGAGAATCAAAATTACTATTTGCAATCATATATATATAAAAAATAAACTTAATTGCCGTCATTCCGTTATATCATTCCTATACCATTCTCATTCTCATTCCCATTGCATGTCATCCCAACTAACCATCACTAAATGTCATATCATATCCTCCTATCGTACTGGTTGCGGATCCTTTCCTTTACTTTAAGCTTAATCAATTTTGGAAGAGTAAACAATACCATCGAGTTGCAATTGTTGCTGCATATGCTATATGTGTGTGTGAGAGTGTCTGTGAGAGTGAGTGAGTGAGTGTGTGTGAATGAGTGTATTATATAGATCGCTTTTGAATGAAAACTAATGATTAATGCGTATTGTATGCTGTTCTACACCTTCCTAACTTTTCCTCCTATCTGGCTTCACTCTTTTTACTCACGTTTTGCTCACTTGTTCTTTGTTCTTTGTTTTAATCGAGTTCTTTAACTAATTTTTTATAATTTCTCCCCCGCTCTCATCGCTTTCATTCATCTTCTTAATATTTATACGTATAAACTTTTATAATTTTATACTAAATGGTTTTTACGTTTTTTTTTTTTGCGTTTTCTTGAATTTTTTGCTTTTTGTTTCTTGTTCTTGTAATACAAACGTCATCGTGTAAATATATAAAAAAAGATGTCCAAAGTTTTTACGTTACGTTATTGTATATGCTTTTTTGTTTTTCTCATTACTTAGTGGATCGTTCTCTTGCTGATGGTTTTGCCTGCTTTTGCTTTACAGTTGTCCTAGTTTTGTAAATGGGTGTTTTCTTAATGTTGTTTTTTTTTTTTTAGTTTTTCGAGTGGTTTTCTGATGTCTGAATGCTTATATATGAGAGCGCAGCGCCTAGCTATATAGGGCCTTACTATATAGTATCGTACTACATATGTATATATATATAATGTGTGTGTATGTGGGTGTTTTTGTTTCCTTCGATCATACACATATACTAGATATATGTACGCATATAACTAACGGCGAATTTACTTTGTTTCCTCCTTCTCTTTGTTCTCCTCGGTCGACTCCTTCTCGTTTGACTGGAAAAGATTAAGGACATGGGTTAATAATCACAGTTAAATTTGATAAAAGACCAAAAGGTCTTTTTCTTATGAAATTCATTTCATGCTCTTGTATAATATTTAATTATATTTTTGATTAAATCGATTTAAGTGATTTGAAGCCTCACCTTGTCCTTCTCCAACTCCTTCTCGATCTTATCGCCTTCAGTGCCCTCCTGCTCATTTGATTTCTCCTGCTCGCCACCTTCCTTGCCCTCCTTGGTCTCTGGCCTGCGATTTGACAGGAAAATAAGTTTAAAAATGGTTCCACTCAAATGATTTTAATATAGAATACTCACTCTGGCTTGGGAATGTGCGCATTGAGGTCCAGCTTCGTGCAGATCTCGTCCCAGTCGGGGAAGCACTTGTCCTTCATGCGCGAAACGTGGCCAATCAAGTTGGGGCACTTCTCGGTCATGTAGTCGCGCAGCGGATACGCAATGTCCTTGGACAGATAGTGGAGCTGCGAGAGGACCGCAAAGGCCACCACGTCCAGGGTGGTGGGCTCGTCGCCGAAGAAGAACGGCTTGCAGTCGAGCATCTCGCTGAGCACCTTCAGATCGTTCTTGCCGAACTCCTCGATCTCCTCGGCGCTGTGAACGCCGATGCCATGCGCCTTCAGCTTCTTCGTGCCCTGGAACCACTTGTTGTGTTGAATAGTTGTTTGGCCGTACAACAGTTACGGATTTGGGGTTACGGGGGATGCACAAGCATACGTTACGGATTCGGGGTTTTTGGTTTTTTTGTGGAGGTGATGTGAGTTATTTTTTTATTTTGGGGATCGGGGGCAATACGCATTACACAGTTAGATGTTCAAAACCAAAGTAGTATGCAAAAAAGAACGAAAAAGAAAAAAACCATGCAAGAGTTAGTGGTAAAATAACGATTGTTTTCCTTTCGATTTCCCGTTTGGGTTTTGGGTTTGGTTATGTGAGAACCGATCCAGATATAAACAAATCCATCCCGTTAGGGATTTATTGTTTATGCCAACGGGGGTTTTCGGGATAAACTATGTGTGGGGATGGTGGTGGTGTTTAGAGTTTAATTCTTTTTTTTTTTTACAGCTAGGTGCAATATAATACGCCACCGCTTCCTTAGTTTCAATTTTCAAGTATTGTTTATTTACACTACCCATCCATCCCCGCCTAATCCACAACGCCAGCAAACTCGTGATTCTCAACGGTTTTCAATTTCGCTTTTAAATCTAAACAAATCGCGGATGTCGTCCGTTTCAGGAACTAATGAAGGCTCAGTTGCTGGCGTTGTGGAAATTTCGAGACCGATTACTTAGAATTAAAAAAACATAAGTCTCTACTTGTCTAGCGAGCATGTTCCGTTTTTCACTTTCACTTAAATTGTGTCACAAACAAAGGTACTGTTAGAAAAATTCTATAAAAATAGTTTAAACCAATTGCTTTATGACTAGAATTACATATATGTCAAGGAGTGTATACAATGATAGGATAATATTTATGAATGCTAGTAAAAAAACCTACGTATGTAGAACAAATTACAACAATGACCAAAAGTATGCAATGTTCCAATGAGAATTCTAATCAAAATTATACAAAATTCAGAGAAAGTGAAAATCGTGGACTATGATCATGAACTCCTAAGTAGTTGAAACTATCCAGTTACCTTGCGACCAAAGGTGATCTTAAAGAAGAAGTTCAGAATCGAGTTGGGCAGCCGCAGGCCGAGGGCGTGCTGCAAGTTGACCTTGTAGCCCTTGAGCACATTGTCCGGATATTTGGCGCGCCAGTAGAAGATGATCCAGATGAGATGGTTCTCCAACATGGCAATCGTGGCGTACGACACGTTCCTCTGCTCGGCGGTGAGTCCCGAGTCCAGATTCTTTTCGTACTTGGACGACAGTTCCTTGATGATAATGGCCGAATCGGCGATCTCCTCTCCATTCAGCTCGATGAAAGGCAGTTGACCCTTCTTGGAGCGGAAACGCATCTTATGATCGACATTCTGCAAAGGGAAAGAACACGTAAATACATTTTATTTTTTTCGTTCCGTCTTCGGATGAGTAATCCAGTAAGGAATGTGTGGGAGTGGGCGATTGTTTACCCCACCCTTTATCTGCCAGCAGCATTCCGGCTTATGCAGTGAAAACAAACATTACCTTACTTGGTCATTAAATCGACATTTGTTAGTTTCCAAGAAATATATTTGTGAAGCAGAGTACCATAGAAACGGGCAGGTAAGGGATTTTGTAGGATCTTATACACATTAACATTTTTGAATCTCATCTCCTCAGATACAATTAGCAGGAAAAGTCTTAGGTATGGTAAAAGAAATTTGTGGGGTCAAAGTTTTCAACGGTTCATAAAAAGCTTAATTTTTATAACCCAATAACAGTAGTTTCTCTTGTTCAGTTACTATCTATCTTCTTCCTTTCAGACTATTTTCCTAACATACTAAAAAAGAAGAACTAATCACCATCTCAAGGATACTCATAAATTTACAATGACCATATGGAAAAAGGATGTGTATTTTTTACACCCATGACTAATGCGAAATATAGTTCACTCCCCCGCAAGAATTCCGGCCGTTAGATGGCGCTCATGACATACATCTAGCCGGCAATCGTTTGTTTGCGTGTGTATTTCTGGGCATTTCCTATGTATGCCAAGCAGATGCTGAAAAATCAACCACTACTCTAAAAGCTAGCTGTACCTCCCAGGAACCCAAAAACCCAAAACCCAGTCTCGAAAGCAGAAAAACCCACCCAAAATCCAACACCCCTATAACACACACAGCGGGAGGGAAAACGTCGTTCCAATTGCCCGCTATTCGAACATTTTGACATATTCCAATGCCTGCCCTTCCAGTGTGTACACACGTCCGCATGAAGCGTTACCGTTAGCTATGTGACAGTTATAGGCGGGTGTCCGGTTTGAACCTTTTTTCGTTTTCAGCTTGGCTGCACAAATCTACATAATAATTTCTAATTAGAAACAACGGCCATAACAAAAAACGAGCCGTTGGCATATTTTATGCTTTCGCGCCCTCTGCCAAAAAAGGGAGAGGCAGGGTGTGGTTGTCGACCAGAGAGGCAGAGAGAAAAAGGAAAAGAGAGAGCGACCAGAGAGATTTTCGCCTTCCAGCGGCAGCATCGCAACGCTCTGCAAAAAGGGTGGAGTCCGTGTTTTTGTCTTCGTCTCGCATTTTTCAATTCCAATGATCCACAAAAAACGGCAGCCTATCTGCTGCTTCTTCTTCTTTAGCTCCATCTTCTTCTGTGCCCACGCACAATGCAAATATTTCATTTTTTATTAAATCATTATGCCAATTAAGGCAATGGCTCCCCTTATTTTTTTTCTCCAGTGTAGTCAGGCGAAAAGAAGCAACAGCAATGCAATTATGCAGCCTGTGTGTGTGTGTATCCACACCCTTGCACAAACATCCCACAGAGAGCGAGAGCGGGAGAATTGCGCTGGAGCGAGTGAGCAACAACAAAGGCCGTCCACTGTGTGTTGTTTTAATGCAAATATGCGGTTTATTAATTAAAACAAAGGCAGCAACAAAAAGTAAAACAAAAAACGACAAAACCAAAAAAAAAACTCCATTTCCTCTCAAACACACACGCAAACATTCGCACATGTACAGTTGCAGCAGGAGAGATAGCAGCGTTGCCAGAATGCCTTGAAAGTGCAGGCTGGCAATATTGCAGAAATGAAATGGCGCGCCAGCATTTCCATTTGAATTTTAATCAGTTTGTGCTCGTTATATGCATATGGCAGAAAAAATGTAAATTAATTGCACAATCTACAAGCGCGACACCCAGGAATGCCAGCAATGCGGGCCACCGCCTCAAAAGCGAAACTTATGCGTTGTTGTTGTTCTCGTTGCAGTGTTTATTAATGGGCGCCGCCTTCAATGTGGTGTGAAAAAAATATGCATTTGGTTTATCATCAATAAAGAAACAACTTCTGCTCTTGTTTACACTGATGAATGTGTATACAAAGGAGAAAAAGAAAAAATGCACTCGAGCAGCGGGGGGCATAAAAATCAACTGGAGGGGGGAAAACTGGCTTAGTCAGTTGCATTTACAGTCACCCTCCCTTTTTATGATTAATGCGCTGCAACAACAAACCAGAAATGTCAAAGGTCTCCAGTTTGTTGAACTCTTTTATTTTTTGTGTTTTCGGCTGCCTTCTTATCAGTAAAATGGGAAATGGGAATAATGAAAATGGAAAGTAATTTCCAGCTGCGGGCTAACTGACGGACTGTCAATCATAATTGCCTTTACTCCATTCCACGTTCGTGGAATGCAACATATGGGGGCGATTGCTTATCGGCATCTGGAAAGGCATCAATTAACATTCCTCGCAAGAGGCTCGTTTTTCATTAACCAATGTAATTAATAAGATTAAACAGCAATTGCGTCGCCAGTTTTGTGCGGGTGACCGCACCCATTTCTCCCCCAGCCATACAAGTTTTTCCTCTACTATATAAAAATATGAAAAATATGCAAACCGCATCGCGCGCTTTAAAAGTGAAGAAACCGAAAAAAAACAAGCTAAAATGGAAGGCACCATTGGAAGTCGTTGACAGTTGTTTGTCTGCCTCCCCCTCCCACACTATTACAGCTACTTAACGGATAAGAAAAGGAAAGGAAAAAGGAGGAGAGCGCGGCGGAGGAGAGGGAGACAGCTATTTCTGAGACCATCTTAAACTGCATCAATTTTTATTAAAAGCAATTACAATCTGCTGCTGCTGTTGTACACAGAAAGAAAACATATTGGCATTCAAATGATGTATTTACTTTTCTTAATATTGGTATGTAACCAAGATTATAAGCAGAACAGAAAAACAAAGCATAGGCCATTAAACTTCTGCAAGCAAAGCTCGGGTTCAAACATTCATTTTACACACCTAAGTATCAAAATTCATATCTTTTTACACACATATTAAACTGTAATTTAAGAATCTGGCTTATATTAAAATATCAAATTTTCTTTCAGTGCAAAAAAGAAGTCGAAAGAAAAGTGAAATAAAAAACAGTGCAGCAACAAAAGACAAAGAGCAGACGGCGAGAGAGGGAGCGAGACAAAAGGAGAGAGTCGGCAAGTGCAAAATTTGAAGCACGACTTTTGCAAGTGATGGAAGGGGCTGTGGGGGATTGGAGAGAGGGGGCAGTGTGGAGCATAAAGCAGCGACGCAGCGTCGGCGCACACACAAATTTTATGTATACGCTGTACACACACACGCACACAGGACCAGGGGCTACAGGTTCACACACACATGGCGGTGGAAAAGAGAGGGCAGGCTAAATGTATCCCTTTTTCAGTTACGGGGCAGGGCAGGTCACACACACACAGATACACGGGCAGGCTTAGCACACCATGATGGCGGCGCTGGTTCTCTCTCTCTTTTCCTCTATTCCTCTCCCGCAGGAGCTGGGAAAAAATCTGTACCGCAAAAATGCTTTGAAAATCTGGAATATCTAGGAGATTTGAGATTCTGTTGGGAAATCCAGGGTATTTTTGGGTTTTCTTAAGTGATTTTTGGGTTTTAATGGGTTTCCGAAGGGTGATCCTAATATGATACTTAGATTTTCGGGGTTTTCATTCAACTCACCTCGTATTTCAGACCCACAAGACGCAGCCAGGTCTCCACCTTTAAGCAATAGGGCGATAAAGAGGGCAGCAGCGGGGTGCGGGAGAACTGGTACAGATAGATGATGTCCTTCTCGAAGTTGGTCTTGTGCACATTGAATTTCTGGGCGGGCGGGGCTTCCGATTTGGCAGCGGCTGGAGCGGCCACCGCCTCATCCTTCTTGGCCTCATCGTTGTTTTCCTGCTGTTTTCCGGTCTCGTCCTTCTTGTCCTCAGCAGACTCCTCCGCCTTCTCCACTGCGGGGGCGGCAGCTGGAGCCGCCGCAGAATCCGCTGGCGGGGCTGCCGATTTTTCCGGCTCCTCTGACTTTTCCGACGCCGCCACTGCGGGCGTTTCCTCGGCGGGTATTTGGGCCACTTCGCTTGCCATTATTTTTAATTTTTTTTCTTACTTTTCTTTTACTACTTTTGCTTTTGCTAATTGAAGTTGCGCTTTCTTTCAGCTAACAGATTTCGGCTTCGCACTTTTCCTGCCACTCGCACACATACACACACGCGGGGAGAGAGAGAGAGAAACCACCACTGCGCTTCGATTCGAACTCGGATTTAAGTTCCACGACAAAATGCAGGACCTCCTTGGCTGGATGCGATTTAAATTCGGATGGACTCAGGAGCCGTTTCGACCGCAACCGCTCTCGGGAAATTGAAATTTTCAAATGAGCTCGAGATTCGAAATGGGAGCGGACCTTAGAGCCAATGCTACCAAGTTAGCTTTTTTCACGTCAAATTTGGCTATTTAATAGCCGAATAAAAGAAACCATTCGATTGGCGGGAACCTGTTTTTCTGGCTATTTACAATCGACTAAGAGCCCTGGTATGATGGTATCGATACAAAATTAAACTTGTTTATCAACTTCAAATATAATGATATGGGAAATTATCGTTCCTATACAATGTTCATTTGAGGTCACGCAAAAGGATATAAAGCGATGATAATTATTTTTAAGTTGACAAATTGTTATACTAATAGTAACAAAATCACACAATTTTTCTAGAAACTGTTACCACCCTTAACGTATTTGTACCATCGCTAGTACGATACTTCCGAAAGGGATAAGCCCATCTCCATCACATATTTTCACAAACAAAGATTTGTTTAATTTAATAAAAACGCAATAAAGTAAGAACCACACAAAACTAATCTAGGCGAAAATGGGAGCTGTTTTGGGCCTTTGTTCGGCCGCCCAGGTACGTAAATCGATAAAATAATACTAGCCGTTTAACCGGATTATGACCATAAGAAATTTGGTTACAAATCAATAAAGGCCATATGTTTCTTGGAATTCCCCAACGTTTGTTGGAAAACCAAAGTTTAGATAATGAAATTAAATGAATTTAAATTTTAAATGGGATTTAATATATTACAATTATTAATATTTGTAGTGCGCCATGTGCTGCGGAGGCACGGCAGCCAGCATGTGCTGCTCCGCCTGTCCCAGTTGCACCAATGCCTCCTCCTCGCGCTTCATGTACGCCTTCATCCTGCTGGTCGGCACTGTCCTGGGTGCGATTGCGTTGTCGCCCGGTTTGCAGGACACCCTGAAGAAGCTGCCCTTCTGCATCAACTCCACTTCCACGTACAGCTCCAAGGCCATTGACACATTCTCGGGAGGATCTCTGCAAGTCGACTGCGAATACGCTCTGGGTTACATGGCCGTCTATCGAATATGCTTTGGCATGGCCTGCTTTTTCGCTCTCATGTCGTTGATTATGTTGGGGGTGAAGAGCTCTAGGGATCCGAGATCCCACATCCAGAACAACTTTTGGCCACTGAAATTCCTGATCTGCTTTGGTGCTGCCATTGGTGCCATCTTCATTCCGGATGGTTCTTTTGGCCCGGCCATGATGTGGGTGGGTCTAATAGGCGGTTTGGCTTTCATACTCGTTCAACTGGTCATCATTGTGGATTTCGCTCACTCGCTGGCGGAGAATTGGATAGGTGAGTCATGTTTATTCAAGAAATACAAATAATTCAACTTGCTAATTTGTTTTCTCTTTTAGAGAGCGCTGAAAACAGTCGTGGTTATTATTACGCCCTGGCGGGTGTCACACTCTTGGGTTATATCTTATCGCTGACTGGGATTACTCTGCTTTATATCTACTTTACCACTGTGAGTTTAAATAATCAAGATTATTTGCTTGTTTTGAAATGTAACCTCTGCATTTTTAGAGTACCGGCTGCGGCATCAACAAGTTCTTTATCTCTATAAATCTCATCCTATGTTTGGTGATCAGCGTTATTTCGATTTTGCCAGCTGTGCAGGAGCGTTTGCCACATTCCGGTTTATTGCAGAGCTCCTTGGTCACCTTATATACGGTTTATCTGACCTGGTCCGCAGTGGCCAACAATCCGGGTATGAAATGTAACACAAAATATGTAGAAATCGCTTATATCTCTTGTAAACCCTTTAGAAAAGGAATGCAATCCTGGAATGTTTGGCTTGATGGACGGTTTTGGAAATGCCACCACCACAATTGCACCGCCTACTCCGTCCCACAACTCCAAGGTTACCTTCGACACCACCAACATCATCGGACTGGTCGTTTGGTTGCTGTGCATCCTGTACAATTGCATCAGCTCGGCTGTGGAGGTTTCCAAGATCAGTCACGATAATAGCGAGAAGCGTGGTATGTTTTCTGTGTCCATTCCCTGTGCTCCGTCCGCATTCGCAGCCATTACCGCATTTCCACAGTTTTCCACCATTCGCATTCGATCGCCTCCTCACTTTTCATTTTCCTCGCTGTACAGAAAAAAAAAGAAACCCCAAGCTAATACTGGTTATTAACACTCGTTTGCTATTGCCGCTTTGTTTTCTTGATTTATTTTCCGACTAACCAAACTAACCCAACCCGGTTGTTCGGTACTTGAAACTGTGTGAAACAAATGGCCACCTGCCGTTCCTCTTTGCACTCTGATTAATGTAGTTTTAACAGAAGCTCTATCAGACACAGAGGCTGGCACGGATGCCAATGGAAAGCCGAGCACGGACACCGAGACCGAGGGCGTCACCTACTCCTGGTCCATGTTCCATGTGGTCTTCGTCTGCGCCTCGCTCTACGTCATGATGACTCTGACCAATTGGTACAAGTAAGTGGATAATCGAAACTTATACATTACACGAGTTTATCTTACTTCATTAATCAATTTTTCTTTTAATTTTCAGACCCAACTCGGACATAGAGCTCTTCAATGGCAACGAGGCTTCCATGTGGGTCAAGATCGTCTCCAGCTGGCTGGGTGTCTTCATCTACGGCTGGAGCCTTGCCGCCCCAATTATCCTCACCAATCGCGACTTTAGTTAAGCGGTTTTTAGTGTATTACTTGTCTAGGAATGGTGCTTAACCAAGCAAAAAGAGAATGCCAAAATGGAACGAAGAGAATTTAGTTTCTGAAACTGAAGAAGATTAATCACACATAATTTTGACTCTTGGTGTCTACTCATTGATCTTATTCTCCAATTGCAACAGTTATCAATATGTATTAAAAAATTAATCTATGAGTATAATCTATATACAAATATAATGAAACCTAACCAAATTATTGATTTTGTTCTAAGTGAAGACTTTCTTTCGGCACAGCTTCGCTTAGTCGTTCGAGGGTTACAGATGGGCCAAGGATCTCCATCATTTCCGCCACTCCAGGTCCTTCTTTTAGGCCACTTAAAGCTGCTCTCAGGGTTTTCATCATCACCGGGAATTTGATGTTTTCTTCTTTAGCAAAGTTTTTCAGCTTAACGTTGAGCTCATCTTTGTTAAATTCTTGGTGTGCTTTAAGTACTTTAAGTAGGCTAATTAATTGTTTGGTTGTCAAATCCTTTAGTTGAAAATCTGAGGGTTTTACCCACAGGAAACTCAACTTGCTGCTGGTCAAATCTTGGAGCAGTGTTAAACGCTGTGAAGACCAATAAAGGACATCCACTATGTGATTCTCAGCTAAATCCAAGTTGGAGCTAAAGTTGAATATAATTTATAACTTTGTTTCAGACAGTCATAACTTTTTACTTACTGCTGTGGGTAGGCTGTTTTTACCAGCTCTTGAACTTCATTTACCAAATTTAAACGGCTTTCTTTATCCGATAAACGTTGTGCAATCTCCAAACGATTTAGATCATCCAGAAGCTCAGGATTTAGTCGACTGGGATGAGAGTTAACGCGTTCTATATGGAACTGCTCGTAGAGTTCCTGCATAGTAAGCAATTGCTGCTTGGCATTGACCCTATGCTCGAATCCTCCGCCCGCAGAAACCACATAGTTAACTAAAGCTTGAGGAAAGAAACCCCGTTGCCGAAAATGCTGGATGCCAATGTCTCCTTGGCGTTTACTAAGCTTGGTGCCATCTGCATTCACGAGAAGCGGCAGGTGACCAAATTTAGGTGGTTGCCAGCCAAAAGCTCTGCCAGAATTGATGACTTTTAGTACATGAGAAAATGTTAATACTGTCTATTAAAACTTACTTGTAGAGCAGCAAATGCTTGGTGGTGGATATCTGCCACTCGACTCCCCGCAAGACATGTGTAATGCCCATCAGATGGTCGTCAACCACGTTGGCAAAGTGATAAGTGGGAAACTGATCGCTTTTCATAACCACAGGATCTCCCTCGGTATCGCTGACATTGTGATGCACCTTGCCGTAAATCAGATCATCGAGCGGTTCCTCGTGATCCGTCAGCTTGAATCGGATGCAGTGGGCCGTTCCCTTAGCCAGGAGTGAATCCACTTCCGTCGTTGTGAGATGTCGGCACTTGTTATCGTAGCGTGGAACTTGCCGGGTTCGCAGCGCCTCCTTACGCAACAAATCCAGACGTCGTTCGGTGCAGAAACACCTGTAGGCGGTGCCATTTTGCAAGAGTTCCTCAATGGCTTTACTGGTAATAAATTGAATATATATAAACCCATTATCTAGCTGAAGTTATCCTTCAATCACCTGTAGATATCCGTCCGCTGACTTTGTATGTAAGGTCCCAGTTGACCGCCAAAACCTGGTCCTTCGTCGATTTCTATGCCCGCCCAGAGAAGATCCTCCACCAGCCGTTCACTGGCACCCGGAACCAGTCGCGTTTGATCCGTATCCTCGATCCGGAGTAGGAATTTGCCACCCAAATGTCTGGCATACAGGAAATTGTAGAGGGCTGTGCGCAATCCGCCCAAATGCAGGTAACCCGTTGGACTGGGAGCAAAGCGGACGCGCACCTGGTTGTGGGCGTGGCGTACGAATTGCTGCAGCAGGAATCGCTGATTTATCTTCAGCATTTTTATTGAGGATATTGTATAAAACTACTTTTGCCGGTGTTTGTTTACATCAATCAGCTGATAAATAACAGTGCTGTTATTATACTGTTGATTTTACAGAGTGTTAACATTAAAGGGATTGCTTAAAAATTTTCTGATTGGAAGAAAACAACTGCTTGGATTTATGTTACCATAAATTTTTGTTAAAAGTAAATCAATTAAAGTAGTTTTTTGAGAGCTTTATTTAACAAAAATGCACTTCTTTACAAGGGGAATCAATAAATAGCAGCAATTTCTTGTTTGTGAACATTCGGCTTAGTTGTAAGTATTACACGGCTCAGGTAGGCTGGCGTTTGGATTCCTATTTAATGGAGCAGTTCGCCAGCTTGCTGGACAGCTTCTCGCCCTCGGGCGTCAGCAGGAAGTTGTCCTTCCACACGGCCAGTCCATCGCTGTTGGTCTTGAAGTCGGCGGAAAGCTTCTCCCACACCTTCTTCTTGGGGTTGAGCTGCTCGTCGGGCGTGCCACTGAATCCCTCGAAGGCAAGGCGACTGCCGGGAGTGGCATTTGCTGGCAGCACAATTGGTTCCACTACCGTGTGATCAGCACTAAAAAGAATCAAAGAAAAACATGAATAACTAATTTAGAAAGTGCCAATAAATAAAAACCCACTTGGAGGTGCACAGGACCATTCCCTCGGATAGAATGCCACGCATCTTCGATGGCTTAAGGTTGCACAGAACCGCCACCAGACGCTGTTCCAGCTCCTCCTGTGTGACAAACTTCACCAGACCACTGATGATTGTTCGGGGCTGCTCCTCCGCTAAGTCAATCTTCAGCACATAAAGTGTATCGGCATCTGGGTGACGGGCCACCTCCACTACCTTGCCCACGCGGATATCCAGGCGATGGGGCGCATCTTCATCGATTCCAGCAGCCGGAGCAGCTCCTGCCTTTACTTTAGCAGGTGGTGGGTAAGCAGCAGCACTCAGTTTCCTAAAGTAAAAGAATAAATTACTTATCCTTCTTTATATAAATTTGTTCAATATTACTTACTGCAGTTCTGGCTTCTCAAAGGCCTTGCGAATAGGATCCAGCAGACGATTGATGTACTTCTCCACGGTGGCCTTCAGATCACCCGGATGCAGTTTGTCCTCTGCGTAGTATTTCTCCAGATCCTCGTACTTCAGGAAGGTAACATCCCCACCATGTTCCGCCTCTCGGTTGACCTCGAATCCTTCGCCTTCTTTAAAAAGCGAGAACAGCACGTGCTTTACGAAGGACAGCAGACCGTTGTCGGCAATGTTTCCTGGCTCACAGAAGGCCTTCTTAAGCTTCTTCTTCACGTTGGCCGGTGAGTCCAAAAGGTCGATTTTGGAGTCTTCCTCGGATGAGGACATTTTGCCACCAGCCAAACCGGGCACTAAAAATGTATAATATTAAAAAGATAAATAATTGTAAGAGATTAATATTTATAAGTTAAACAATCAGGAAATTTCCTAACTTATAAATGATATTATCTGCAAGGTTAACGATAATGATTTAAAATTATTAAAGGTAAGACCCAAGAAGTCAATACATAAATACCCTTCCCTTTTACAAACTCTATTTGTAATCGATGACTCACCCATGGGATTCATGAAGTGGATGCGCTTCTCGTAGCCCAACTGCGGCAGGTACTTCTCCGAGAAGGTGAAAATCTTGCGCTGGTCCACGCCACCGAACTGGGCATCGACCTTGAGGTACTCCTCGTCCAAAGCCTGCAGTCCGGGATAAAGCAAACCGGAGAGAAGTGGGTACTCCACCTGCTTGACCACCTCGGCACCCGCCTTTTTAGCATCGTGCTGCGTGACCACGGAGCTGAGCTTGTAGACATCCAGGGTGTACTCCTTGGACAGTTGGTAGTCGCTACCCTTGACGAACTTCAACTTGTCCAGCGGAACGCCAATGGAACTGAGCATGGCTTTGATGACCTGCTCGTAGTACTGGGTGCGCAGCTCCAACAGAGACCACGGGGCCTTCATGTTGTCCAGATAGGCGTGCAAATCGGCAAACAGGATCGTCACCTCGCATCCTGCCTTCAGGAAATCGGCGATCTTTGACATGGGCACAAAGTAGGCGACATGTGGCTTGCCCGTCGTCGCTGTTCCCCAGTAAATCTTGAGATCTCGCTCTGCCAGGATCTTGGTCAGCTTGTCATCGCCGAGCGTTTCCTGCAGGTTGCGCGTTATCAGCGTTTTCTTCTCTGCGGGCGTTATTCCGACCATTTTTGCAGGATTTTATGAGTCTTTCGCGTGCGAATTCACGAAATTGTTGCTGGGAAGAGGAAGAGCGCAACTGCATGCGTGGTGATCAGCTGTTCGGGCATTAACAGCGCAACTTAACAGTAGTGCTGCTGCGGCAGCTGGTAAATGTGCAAATAATTTATAAAGGCTAAAATTAAATAAGGCGATAAAAAAACACAAAAAAAATTGTATTTTTGTTATTAATTATCATTATTTAAACGCACATCTATTTAATTTTATGTTTTAAGTAAATTTTGTTTTTTTTTGTTGAAAAGTAGCCAAATTTAGCAGTAAAAGAGCTAAGCAGTCATTTTCCCCAACAGTTCCTTAACATTGTCTTACTTAACATTTCTGTTATATTCAAAGTTTCAGCAGCTGGTCACACGAATTGCGAAATTGCCGCGTGCGGTTTTGTTTATAAATACAATTGGACCAATTGGCGAAATTCCTCGTTATAATCGACCAGACAACCAGAAGGATTTTTCGCCAACGAACCATTCAGGATGCCCGTGGTAGAGGGTAGCGATCTGGTGCTGTTGCAGCGACGTCGGCAACAGGTGCGCAACATCTGCATTTTGGCGCATGTGGATCACGGGAAGACCACTCTGGCGGATTCCTTGGTGGCCAGCAATGGCATCATTTCACAGCGGATGGCGGGAAAGCTGCGCTACCTGGACAATCGAGCGGATGAACAGGAGCGCGGCATCACGATGAAGAGCAGCAGCATTTCTTTGTATTACCAGGAACCAGAGGAATCCGCTGGTAATCCGGACTACCTCATCAATCTCATTGATTCACCCGGTCACGTGGACTTTTCCAGCGAAGTATCCACGGCAGTTCGTCTATGTGATGGTGCCATCGTCGTGGTAGATGTGGTCGAAGGCGTGGGTCCCCAAACTCGAGCTTGCTTAAAGCAAGTCTACGAGGAGCAACTAAAGCCCGTCTTGGTTCTCAACAAACTTGATCGTCTGATCCTAGAGAAGCAGATGGATCCACTGGATGCCTACTTCCATTTAACCCAAGTCCTCGAGCAAGTTAACGCCGTTTTGGGTAGCATTTTTGCCTCAGATATTTTGGCCAAAGAGGATATAACCAAAAAGGATAACTATGAGTCTGCCTTGGAGGAAGTGGATGACTCGGAACTATATTTTACACCCACTTCTGGTAACGTTATATTCTGCTCCGCCTATGATGGCTGGGCTTTCTCCGTTCGGGATTTCGCCGCCATGTATGCCAAGCGTTTGGAGATGAATCGCAAAGATTTGGAGCAGGTTCTCTGGGGCGACTTCTACTACAACTCGAAGAAAAAGGAAGCTTTGCCGGGAGCTCAGGAGAAGGCCAAGAAACCCATGTTTGTTCAATTCGTTTTGGAAAACATATGGAGTCTCTACGATATTATAGCCATTAGAAAGGATAAGGATAAGCTGCCTGGAATAGCTGAGAAACTGGGTCTCAAATTGGCTGCCAGAGATTTGCGTCTCACAGATCCCAAGCTGCAAATCAAGGCGGTTCTTGGACAGTGGCTACCCATCGACAGGAGTGTCTTGCACATGGTAGTGGAGCATGTTCCGCCACCTCACAAAATTAGCGAGGAGCGAGCACAAAGATTACTTTATCCTGCGAACGTGGATTTGAGTTCCCTGCCGCCGGAAACATTGAAACTCAAGGAGAGCTTCACAAGCTGCGATGCCAGTAGTTCCAATGTCATTGCATTTGTGTCCAAAATGACGCCAGTTCACATAAGCCACTTACCCCAGAATCGACCCAAGAGGCTAACAGATGAGGAGGTGCAGCAGCGCAGGGACGAAGTGCGTCGTCGCATTGAAGAACGGAAGCTGCAAACTGAACAAACGGAGCTGGAGAAGATCAGTCAGGGCGTGGAGCAGCTGAGCACCCAAGTGGAGGTATCTAAAACGGAGGAAGAACCAAAACCCGAAGAAGGCGAGTCCAACGAGTTTGTTTTCATTGCGTTCGCCAGAGTTTTTAGTGGCACTTTGAAACGCGGCATGGAGCTGTTTAATCTGTCGCCTAAGCACGATCCCCGCCAGCCGACGCATCGCAAGGAGGAGGAGGCTCCCTACGCCAGTCGTGTGACCATCGGAGATCTCTACATGTTTATGGGCGGTGAGCTGCAACTGCTCGATGAAGTGCCTGCTGGGAATATCGTGGGAATCGGTGGTCTGGAATCCCACATCGTTAAAACAGCAACTTTGAGTAGCAGCTTGGACTGCACCTCCTTCAGCGAACTGAGCATCATGGCTACTCCCATTCTCCGCGTGGCCATCGAACCCGTTCAACCGCAGGATATGCCCAAGCTGGTGAAAGGATTAAAGCTCCTCAACCAAGCAGATGCCTGTGTCCAGGTTTCTGTGGCTCCGACGGGCGAGCATGTGATCACCACTTTGGGCGAGGTCCATGTGGAGAAGTGCGTCCACGATCTGGAGCAGAGCTACGCCAAGATTAAGGTTAATGTTTCCAAGCCGATTGTCTCTTTCCGGGAAACTATTGTTCCCGCTGCCACGGTGGATATGGTTAATGAGGCGATTGTAAAGACGGCGGAGGATAAGGATGTGAGCAAGAAGATCGCCGTTCAGCAGACGCTTAATAAACTTGGTACCCTTAAGGTGCTAGCGGTGCCTCTTCCAGCAGAAGCTGTGGAGTTGCTGGAAAAGCACTCGGAGTTCTTTAAGGTATAAGTTACTTATATAAAATATTTATACATAATGTAGTAAATTATATTCCTTTACCACAGGAACTGGCTGCCATTCCTCGTAATCAAGTGCTCTCGGAGAAATGGACCACTCTGCTCGCCTCCATAAAAGTAAAACTGATAGCAGCTCTGCAGGATCTGCAATTGTTTGGTTTGAGTAACCTAACCGCCGAGGAGCTTGTGAATCGAATCTGGGCTTTGGGTCCCCGTAACTGTGGAACGAATATCCTACTCAATCTTACTGATTACGAGCAGCCCGACTTCTGGTCAAGTCACGCCAAGTCCTCCGATACGGATATTCGTTCCAAGACCGACCCGCGCAAGGATTTCAATAGTTCGCTGGTGAATGGCTTTCAATTGACTTCGGTTGCGGGTCCTTTGTGTGAAGAACCCATGCAGGGCGTTTGTTTTGCGGTGCTCGAGTGGTCAATTCAATCCGATGGAGAGGACTTGAACGCCAGGGGTCCCTTTTCCGGTATGTCGCTGCGGAAATCATGCGCCATATTATTGTTTACCTTAATTCCCCTTTGGGTTTTAGGTCAGGTTCTCACTGCCGCCAAGGAAGTTTGTCGTCAGGCGTTTCAAAATCAGCCACAACGATTGGTTACTCCAATGTACAGCTGCAATATTGTGGTCAACGCGGAAATGTTGGGTGAGTGGATTGAATTTAGATATAGAAATTAGAGTTTTAATTTAAAGTCAACCAAAACATTTAGTTAAGAGTGTCTAAAAGTCTTTTTGGGATACAAATGTTTAATTCACAAGAAAAATAATCTGAAACCCACCATAATTAAATTATTTCCCACAAATAATATTTTTAAAATAGTATTTTATTTAACTACTAGTAAATGCAGCTTATTGTCTAAACATAAATAAGCAACTAAATTTAGGTTACATAATTTCGGTGATGGTTTTTTTGTATTTTATAATCTTTTCGTTTAATTGGTTTCCGTTTTTAAGATAGTTTCCAGTTTCGCACCTAAACTATTCGTTTAAATCTTTAAATATTATTTTAAGAAATTGAGGCCTTGTTACGCTTAAATGCAAAACAAATTAATTAAACAATTATTTCGATCGGGCCCGGGCACGTGTAATTGTTTAATTAATTCGTAAATTGTTTTGTAAATAAATACATGTATAAATATATAAATTAAGAGGGGGTGGTACGCTGGTTTAGAAATGCCAAGGGAAATGCCTAAAAAAAATGTTTTTTTTTCTCTTTCTTTTAAATTAAGAAAAGCTTAGCTAATTACGTTACGTTACGTTACGGTAGAACGTTACGTGACGTGAACGTGTTGCTCTCTTTTGAAGCCCTTTTTACTTTCGATTTTTCTCCTCGTTACTTCAGTCACAGTTGTTGTTGCACAGTTTTCTTTATCGCCGGAAAAGTCGCCTTGTGCTATTGAAATTGTATCTACTAGGATTGGTTGGTTGGTATTCCCGGAATATTCCCCGGAACTTAGTCCCAAATGATGCTCTGCTGGAACTCGAGAACGCGATCCCACGGGAATTCCGGCTCGAAGTCGTCCGTTTCGGGCAGGGATCGTCGGGCGCGACTCTCGACGGCTGCCTCCTCGGCCGTGTTGATCGATTCCGCGGGAAGTGGGGCAGCTGGGGCCGCCGGTTCCGCCTCCTGTTCCGCCTGCAGCGTGGTCCTGGCCTCCTCCTCGCCCGCCGGAGTACTGCTGCCCGGCTGCTCCTCCGTTCCGGTTCCCGATCCACTCGAAATCGCCTCGATGGGCGGCAGATCGCCGCGTCGCTCGTTGTTCCTGCCGTAGTTGCTGCCGGGGAAGTTGTTGATCGAGAACTGATCCGGCCGGAAGTTGGCCGAACTGTGGCTACTGCTGGTGCTCTCCGGTCGGTTGAGGTACTGGTACGAGCTGCCTCCTCCGTTCTGGAAGCTCTGATCCTGCGGCTGGTAGTTCGAACTGATGGCCGAGCTGCCCGAGGAGCTGCCACCGCCGTAGATCGGTCTGCCGTAGCTATCCTTCTGGCCACCCAGTGTAGTTCCCACCGAGGGACGGTAGAAGGGCTTCTGCAGTTGGTACCTCTTCGGTGGCTGGTTGCTGGGCTTGCGTACTGAGTATCCGGGTTTCACGCACATCATGCCAAAGACTCGGATTCCGGGAACGCTGGCATACGTGGGTTGGTCATGGGCCATGGGTCCCTCTGAAAAATTTTGAGGATTTCAATTTAGAATGGGGTATTTACAGGAGGTATAAGAGATGAAATTAGGATATTCTTATACGAACACAATTTAATATTAAATATACAATTGGAAGATAAAATTCTTAAAGTTCTCTTTATAAAAGTTCAAAAGCATTGTTTATCTTAAATCATAAAACATTAACGAAATGCAAACCTCTTTACAAAGGCTTTTGCCCTTACGTTGTTATTTTTCACTCAAATTTAAAGATTTTAAATGGATGATCTTTATTTTTTTAGAACATAAAAACTGAAATTAATATTTAATTCAAAATGGCACTTTTAATGCCATAATTGATATTTTTGTCATTTTATTGTCATTATAAATTATTTCTAGATAACCTCTAAATTTAGAGTGTACTATTTAATAGTTTAATAACCTACCCATCTTGAAGTGATCGGGACAGCGACAGATGACCAGGTAGTGCGACTTGCCAGTTCGTGTGTTTTGGAGCGCCAGAAGGGACCAATCCTTGGGTGAGCGGCACTCGCGCATTTCGGTGGTGGCCTCGCAGGTTTTGGCCAACGTGATGGCCTAAAAGTGGAATAAAAAACCGTAGGTAGTGAACAAATAGGTGGCTTAAAAATTTATGGAAAAAAAAATCAAATATAGTCTTAAGATCTCTGCTGGAAGCTTTATTAAATTTTAAAGCCCATAATTAGTGTACTCAATTTTTTCTTACATTTGTGAACACACAAATCTTAGGTGACATCCTTAATAAAAGAAAAGAAAACGAAATTCTCCTATGCCTCTCAAATGATAATTATAAAATACACATACTACTTTTGAAGTTTGTAATATAAAAAACTCCTTTAGTATCTCATTCTAACAGACATAAAAAGACAGAAAAGTAAAACCGCTTTATGGTGGCTGTAATATTTTGTTTTAGTGCAGGCTGTCTAGACGGCAGACTCGATTTAATAGTTCGCCCATTAGCCATTCACTTTGGCCCACAGGGCAGGAAAGAAAGTTACCCCGATCCCGATTTGGATCCCGATCTCGATCATGACTCTAAATTGAAAGCTAGCATGCTAAACGCTATGGACAAGCTGTCACTTAATACGGGGCACAAAAAAAAAAAAAAAAAAAAAACTCGAAAAAAAACAGGAGCAGCCAGCGCCCAAAGCTTTGATTTGCTGAACTGCCAGACTTTTAAAGCCGGTGGGTTGGTTCGAACACTTTGTTGGCCAAATTGCTTTTAAGTTTGTCCGCTTTGCTCCGCTTACAATTGGCCAACTTGATTGTCCTTTAACTGATTTACAGCCTGGGCTACTGTTAAAGCCGAGCAGCTCGCCTCGCCGAACGTTAATTTGATTGACTCTTGCGGCGCTCGTTTGCATGTCAGCCAATTGGGGGAGAAAAAAATGTTGGAAAAATCTTTTCTTTAGTTTTTTTTTTTCTCCTATTTTTTTCCTACCGATTTGCCAGCCGCTCGCTTCATTGGCTGTGGCATTCAGGTTAATGTGGTCCGCCCGGGCGTTCCAGTTTTTCCTAGCGCCCCGCTCTTGTTTTCTGTTTTCTGTTTTCCAGCTAAACGCATTTTCATAATTTGCTGTACAGTTCCGGCAGAGCACAGAAAACAGAAAACAGATAGAAGAGCGAAGAGCGGCAAGTGTTGCATTTAACGGTGAAGTGAAGTGTAATTATGACAATGTCTGGCACTGCCCACACTCCACCGTACAGTGGAGCACTACTCTAAGCGACCGAGCGAGCACTCCACGCGACCATTAAGCCATTAGAAATGCTTTTTATTATTTAATTTATTTGAACATTTTTCCAAGCAACGCGCGCTGTTCGCCGTTCGCATTTATAACTCAATTAAACGTGAGGAGAGCAGGAGAGTTGGTTTAAAAAAAAAATCGAGGCGAAGGAGCAGATCATGGCCAGGCCATAAAGCAAATAATATTGCTAACCGCAGGCACTGCCCACAAGGTGATTTTCCCGGCTGACCTGGCCAATTTTAATGGGCCTTCAGCTGGCTGGGAGCTGGCGAGGCTGGGATCTGGGAAGCAGATCCTCCGAAGCGAAAGTCTGCTGCAGTCAGAAATCAATTTAACGATTCGGTGATCCAACAAATGAGGCTCAATTTCGATGCACTTGCGATGCGGAGATCTTCAGCTGGTCGAAATGATATACTGCCAGCACTTCCAAACATCAGACATCGTGTTCTTCATTAATACACCGGTGATTTGCGGAATTCGCAATTGATTTCATCAGGGAGTGGTTCGCCTAAGAAGCACTCATCTGCTCTAAGTATTCAAATGGTACACCATTTCGATAAGGGTGTGAAAATGGCTGGCAATGCAATCCCAACTTAATAAGAGTGGTTAATAAGTGTTTCACTTAATGTTTCTACTTGTATGTAATTCTTTCTGATTCTAACAAAAAGAATACTAAATAAAACTTAGGAATTATCAATTATTAATTCAGCTTTTGTACTCTGTTATAAAAAAGTAATTACTAGTTTAACAGTTTTCCTCTCTGCTTTCTGACAAGTTTTCCTAAATCAATAAATAATATCCATAAATTATGCTCTGCCTAAATTATAGTTTACAGATCAAAATACTTTCAAAGAAATCTATTGCTGACCAAATCAATAGCTGAAGTAATTTTATAGTTATTTCCTCAAAAATTGATCTTCCGGCAAATAAACTTCCTGAGAACTTCAATTTCAGAAAACGAAATTCGTGTCTTTCGCTGGTGATCTTTGGTATTGAACCACTGGTCTCATCTGCCATTAATTCATTTAGAAAGAGATCAAATCATATTTGTGGTCAGCTGCAAGAGGATTTTTGACTTCCCAGTGATCGAGAGAGTCGTGAGTCGAGCGAAAACCAGCAACTAACCATTGAATTGAATTGAATTAATGATCCACCGAGAGTGATCTAACAAATGATCTAGAAATGCATTCCGCCAGTTCCACTTTCGGTTCCCAAGAGATCCCACAGTCGTGGCCAAAAAGCAATTATCTAAGTAACTCGTAACTGGGGATTCCTACTCTTCATTCTGATTTCAGTCAGAAGTCAAGAAGTTAACTTACCTTCTTCTTATTATCGCCAACCAATTTTGTGGTATGCTGATCATCTTCATTCAGGCTGGCCGAGCAGGGATCACGATATCTGCAAGTGAGTGTTCAGGGATTAGATTTCGCATTCGGATTAATTAGATCCCAGCAGCCAGTGACAAGTGGGTGGGGATACCCAATCTAGCAGCTCACCTTGATGGACAGGCGCACAAAGGTTGCGTGTAGTTGAGTCTCACGTAAACCGCATTGCAAACCTGCTGAATGGCACACTCGGGCAGCAGATAAATGTGCTGATTGTGCGGATAATAATGATATTTCGTTGGTTTCGCTGTCGCCGTTTTCTGCAAAAAATAAAATAAAAAAGAAGTATAAGATTTTAGCTGCTGTTGATTGATGTGGCCAAAAGGGTTCGCCTCCCAATCTTCTATTTGGCTAGCAATTAAAACTGGCAGTGCAACCCTTTTGGCCAACTGGCAAGTGTTTGCTTCGCAGTCAAGGTGTCTTGTCGAGGCGTTAAAAAGTGTGTGTTTGTCTACTGCCATTTCAGGCGGGGATAAGGTGCGAAATTGACGCTCCCTCGGGTGCGGCATTCCCATTCCCATTCCCATTCTATTCAACTCGCCCTGTCAAAAGTTTTCTTCTGCAACAGTTCGTCTTTTCGTTTTTCACAGAAGTGTGCGAAAAACATAAAGCATTGGTTTACACATGCTTACCAGATTGGTAAGGTATTTAAAATGCTTTCTGAGGTAGTAAATAGGGTACTTAAATCAATGAATGAGTATTAAAATTATATAGTTAAAATGAATCATTTAAAGAGATAAAAAACCTAATGAATATTATAATATTTTCCTATTAATGGTTAGCGGGTAGCTAAATATTATTACATTTATAATAATTGCGGAAGATGTTTTAGAATTTAGTATTCTGCGGAATGGTTATTTAATTAAAGGGTATTGAAATTAGCCAATCTTCAAGGATGTAGACTGTTTTGCCTATATTTAAAATAAACGAGCTATAAGCTTCTCCAGTTAAAGTGTTACAAAACAGAAGTAAAACATGAGAGCCGCGGTGAAGAAGATGGACTTCTAGCAACCGTTCGAGAAGCACTTTGAGCCAAGAGGAGGCGACTCCAGTTGATTTGAGTCGCGTTGCGTTGAGTTGCCTTGGCCAAAGCAGGTTAATGGCAAACGAGACCCTCACATAATGCCACACAAAATTGCTTGGCTCGCCTTGCCTCGCGTTGCAAGTTGCAACGCGCCTTTTCCGCCGCAGAAGGGGGAACAAAGTTATTAAGAAATTGATGCAACTTCAGAGGGGATCGCATGGAGTCATGAGTATATATATATAGCATATATATAGCGTATATATTATAGTATAGTATATGTAACCCTGGGTAACCGGGTAAACTGCCAAACGCACTTTTACTTGTAATTTCCAGCCATCTCCCTTTTGTTACCCACTCACTCCATTCGAAACCATTCCATCAGCCACTTCCTTCCTGCTATCATTTCCCCACTGCCTTTTCCCCAAGTTTTTTTTCATTTCGGAAAACTTTTACCTACTGCAACAGGGGGAACACAGGATACTCTGTCCCTTCATTTCATCCGTCCCCTTTTGTTTGACTATTAAGAAGTTTTGTAGTTAAATTTTTCAGCCTTCACTTGGTTACTTTTTTTTTTTGCCGGCATTTATGACACAATTGAAGGTAGTTTTCACTTCTTTGTGCTGTGCAACTTTTCCCTTTCGGTGTTTGTTTAATTATTTAGTAATTTTCTTTCTTGTTTATCAATGCGTGAAAATTCTCGGAAGTGGAGAGAAGGTAAATGGAAACGTAGGAAGGGAATTTAATGATTTCATTTGTTATTTCGAAGAGAGAGGAACACTCGGTAGATGAAAGTAGCTAAGGGAAATTAACGCAATTATTTTAACTGCAAGAGGGCTTATAGCTTAATTTAATTTTAAAGAAGCTAAACCTTTGATTAATGTCTTTAGGGATTTCCCACACTTTAATAATTCAGCCAAACCAAATAAATTCATATTTGATTGTAGTCAAAGTATTCCATGAGATTGTTAATATGATTTGGATTTTATACTCCATTAATCATACTTCAGAATATAATAAATATTATATAAAATGTGTAAATGAAAGTACATAAATAAATTATGCACTCCAATTTAAAATGTTTCTGGCAGTATAATATTATTTTGAATGCAATGAATATATTTTTTAAATTCTGTGGTGCTACGAATATTATTTATTCATTGCCACTTTAATTAAAATTTATTGAGGCTTAGTTATCGTCTCATTTGTTTTTACTTTCCCATTGAATTTTCAATTTATTTTCCTCGAAACCGGGTCTGAGCTGCAGGCAGCTTTCCATTCGGCTGACAATTTATCGATCTAGTTTACGGCCACCTTGAACCCCATTTTCCTTTTTTTTCTTTCCAAGCGCCGCGAATTTCGCAGCTCCGAACCCAAACAATTCCCTTTCCTACTTAGCACATAATTGAACTGAAAGCATCTTTGGTTTAGGCCAAATTGCCGGGCCATGATCCGCAGCAAAAGAAAAGAAAAGAAACGGTACTTCCCATGTCAGTCATTTGCCATTCAGACATTCAGATACTCAGATACTCAGATGCTCAGATACTCAGCCACCTACTGTCAGGTTGGTCCATCCAAGTACATCCAAGTGTCCAAGTTCGTTTCGGAGTTTCGAAGTTTCGGTGCGGGGTTTTGAGCTCCTTTCTGGCGAGTGATTTACACTGACCCTGACCATTATTATTGAATTTCTGCCGCTTGTACCTTGACTTTTCCCTGGTTTTTCCTACTTTTTTTTTGGTTTTCTTCCCTATTTGGCGTCAGCTGGTTGTCGCTTCTGTCCAAATGTCCAAACTGTCGCCGCCAATGCTTTTGTTTCCACTTCGCCGTCTTGCCTGTCTCTTTCACTTTGGCTAAGTACATTTTTAAATATTTACCATGTACCATTTGGAGGCCCTAACTAGGCCCTAAGTCGAAAGAATTTTCCACGAACTGCAAATTAAAGCGTTTCGTTTCGTTTGGGGTTTGCTCGGTGTGTCCGCGTTTTCCACACAGGTTAAAGTTCAGCCAGTGGCAGTTAGCGAAAAGAGATACTCCCTCCCGTACTCTTCAGCCACCAATTTTTTTTTTTTTTTTTTTGTGTAGTACTATAGTTCCCTGCCCACCCAAGTGCCACTTGAAAATCGTGTTCTCCAATGCCAGCTTCCTGCAATTTGGACTGTGCAACTGCAAGAGTCGGAATCTCGACGCGACCTTTCACGGGTTGTGTTTCTTTTTCTGCACTTCGTGTTTGGGCTTTTTTTTTCCTTCTGTTATTTTTTTCTTGTTTTTTTTTGGAGTGCCATGAATTGCGTTTTGATTGAAAAGAAAGTGACATTTCCGTTGATTTTCCTTTAGCAGAATGGGCTCTTTAAAGTTTTCCTTTTATGCAACTCTTTCTTTCGCTTCGGTTTGGTTGCTAATTTTTTCTTTTTCTATTTGCCATATTTGGCGGAGAGGGCAAATGATGTGGAAAATTTTTCTTTCTGTTTGTTCCATAACAACATCAACCAGCGAATGGTAAGCAGCAAACAACAAACAGTAAATTGCAGGGGCAATCGCAGAAACTTGCCATGTGCAACACGACGTATGAGTGATTTGTTTGCTGATGAATGCCTGGCTTATTGACTTGTTTCGTTGGCCACTTGATTAGCCGACTGCTGATGAGCTATTGATGGGGGAAATTTTGGCTGGCTATGATTGCGAAAATTCGATTTTTGAGTGACACGACAAGTAATGAGTTTTCCAGAGCTCAATATTGGGAGAAATTCAATGAAAAAAAACTAAGAGAGATTAGATAAAAAAGCAATAAATAGTTTTTTGGTTGAAATAAAATATGGAAACCTCTATAAGAGATTTTTTACATTTTAAAGATTAAAGTAAGATTATTTTAAGTAATTGCAGCTGAAGTAATTTCAAATACTATTGAAAACATTTTTCAAACAAAATTGTGTTGTTAAAAGCATTTCCACTTAGGAGAGATATTATATTCATTTGCGAATTGGTATTTAAAAATGTTTTTTTTTTTTTTATGAAAAAAATCTCTTTATTCATACAGTAGCTCTTATGATGTTTAAACTACCGAAGATTAGTCAAAATCTCACGTTGCCTCCCCAAAATCTCACCCAAACTATCTTCAATCTTGCGATAAACAATTTTCTAAATAACAAATTGCCGCATTTTTCTTCTCCACGTCAGAGGAGAGTTGATTTTGAGTCTTGGCTTTCTGTTTTTTCCACCTAACAAGCTGAGCAAACAGGTCCTGCAGCCATCAGCACTTCTCGGATTTCAAGTCCTCCGGGCATGCGAGCTTTTCGCCCAACGTATTTGTTTTTGCATCCGTCCAAGGCGTATATATATATATCTTGTAGCCGGAGTCGCCATTTAGAGGCTTGATTTATGCCAGCAGCTCGAAATTTACTTTTAATGAGAGACAGCAGCGGTAGCAGCAGAAGAAGCCAGAAGAAGCCAAGGCAGCAGTGGAGCCAAAGTTAAACGCATGTAACTGACAGCGGCGGCAGCTTGTATCTATATATCTTGCAGAAGCGAAAACCCCGCCACTTGTTATTCAAATCAGCTCGAAAGAGATTCAGGAGCGGAGACAGAGATACAAAGACATAAAATTTCACCGCTTCGACGGAAGATAGCTACTTCTCAGGCTCACAAGACTCGAGAAAGACTCATGTCTCTTACTCTCAGATTCAATGGAAATTTGCATGGCTACAGCGGCGGCAATTAATAAATAATTTTCATTTCATTTTCATTTGGAAATTTGATTTAATTACGTGAAAGTCTTCGTGTATCTCACACCTACCACTTTCAGTGGGAAAGAACGGAAAATTAGTTGCCATTATTTAAGCATTTGCTTTTCTCGGCTTGTGTTTGTTATTTGTTATTTAATTTTATGCCACAAGTGAAAACGAAATTGTTTTTTTTTCAAGTACTTTCGTTGAAGTTCTGCGCTTGAAGTTTGTTTTTATTGTTATTTATAAAGCGTGAAGTTTCAAGTAGTTTGTCTACTCACGGATGTATCTTTCTTTTCGGACCTTTTTCTTTCATTTGACACGACAAGCTACCGAAAATCCTACACTTGCACACACACATTTCTCATTTCACTCGAGTTTTGTTGTTCCGCTGTTAACTGTAGTTTCTCATGCAAATCCCGGCACAAAGCCGTTTGTTTGTTTGTTTGTTTGTTTGCCTGTTTGTTTACCATTATTTATTTGTTTGCCCAACGCTTTTTCCGCTTTGCACCGGGCAATTGATAATTATCATCATCATCGTAGCCATCATTATCATCCCGCACAGCATCCAAGCCGGATTGGGTAAAAGTCATTCACATCGCATCGAAGTCAAGTGTGGAACCTCCAGCTGGGCTTCATCCTCATCCACATCCTCAACCTCAACCTCTTCCTCGATTTCCATGATTTTCGGTGTTTTCTGAGTAGCCGCAAGCTCTCGTAAACTCTCAACACTCTCGAGTTGTTTATGTCCGCAGGTCGTAATTAAAATGTTCAATAAATCGTTGAATTTGATTGCCGATTTCACAGAGTGTCTGGGAAGCAGGAAAAAATCTTAGGCTAACGGATGGGCTGCATATAAACTGAGAATTGGGTTAAAGCTCAGTTTATGATTTTCTTGATTAAACAGTTTAAGATGAAGGAAGGTACTTTATAATATTTCGTCATTATTTTAGGGTATTAAATAACATAAAATAATAATTTAAAAATATTTCCTATATTAAAATTAATAATTAATTGCAAACGAAGTTCTAAATTGTTGAAAATTATTATACGTTTTTCCGATTTCACTTGCTTATCGAGTGGAAACCATTGTTTTCAGTTATGAATCCTAAACAGAGCAGATGCTGCCAAGCTCTCTTATCCATTCCAGATTTTTTTCGTAGACATTCAGGCCGCTGAATTCTGGCCAAAGTTGGCTCAGTGGCTCTTTGTAGATGCGGCCTTCTGAGCTGCGCATGCGTAACTGATATCCATCTTAGGCGGTGTTACAATTTTTTGTTTCTGCGCTGCTTTTTTGCTGCGCATAACTTGTCAAACGGCAAACAAAGGTGGAGCTGTGGCTTGCCGCGCCGCGATGAAGATGACGATACAGATAGAGGTTGCAGCAAAGGAGAGACACCAGTTGCACAGAAACAAAAATGTCTAAAATATATTTAGGAATAACAGCTGAAAATCAGATTCGAATATATAAGAATTCCAAATTGATATTATAAATTTATGTTATAAATTTCTAATATTTTTTTCCCCCAAAAAAGTATCATTACAAATATTTCAAACACTGCAAAACTAAAAAATGTTCAACTTCATCTTCCTCCAAAGCAATATTCATTCTTTTTGTTTCCGTGCATTATGAAAACCCAAGCTGCATACAAGGCAATTACATGATTTGGCTGGCAGTGAGAAAAAAGTAGGAAAAATATTGAATAATCCAACGGCGGCAACTACATTCCATTACCAATTCGAGTCGCTGACCAAAGACGTGTTCATAATTGTCATCGTCGCCGTGGTTTCATCACTGAATCGAAGTTGGAATCAAAAGGCGGAATTGGATTCCGTTTAATGTGTCAACCGCAGAGCGAACGTTAATTTGTTCTAATTTGTCTATAAATGCCATTCGGGCCAAGAAAGGGTATTTTTATGTTTGGTCATAAGCCCTGGCCAACTGTCCAACCGGCCAGTGGCTCAGAATTACATTTGGCTTTAATGCCCAGTGCCGTAATAATAATATTTTTACATTTCTTGCCTCCCTTGCTCGTTACTTGGCTGAGTTTTTTTTTTTACTTTTTTCTGAAACCACTGCTGTTGGCCGAGTTTATTGTTCTAGTTTCGTGGCCTCCGGGGAGACCATCGGTCCGGTCTCCTTAACAGTTCTTTCGGCTCGTTGGTTAAGGTTTGTTGAACCTTTAATGAGTTTAAATGCCTGCTATGATATGGTCTTTAATGCACGTTTATGAGTTACTCTGGGGCCTGTCTCTCTCTTTCGTTTTTTTTTGGGACACTTTGTGGGACAGAATTAATGTTGCTGCCATTACGGTAACGATTTGGTCATGATAGCAACGGGAAGTCTGACATTAGCCGGTAATACACATTATGATATGCGGCCAGCCGGATGCTTGAAGCAATTTCAGGACCGGAAAAGGTTTACATTTGTCATTTCGAAAGTTTTAAGTAAATTTGTGAAGCTATTTTCTATTGATTTTTAACTGTTAATTTGGTTAGTTATATTTCCAATATAAAAAGAATAGATTTATAGCTCAATTATACCTGTTTCTAATCAGCGAACATTTTTTGTTATTAATCTAAATCAAGTTTATCTTGTAACCAAAACCCCTAATCCATTACAAAGTAAACCCACTTCAAACCTTTTCTTAATAAGGTTTCTGATCTCATGCTCTCTTTTCACGTTCACTTTCCTCATTTAAATCTCGATTAGCCATCACTTTCTTCGGTGTTCTTCCGCAGTTAACATATAAAATAACTAACCCAAATAGCCGAAAAACCCATTCGCTTTTTTATATTTGTTCAAGGCAAACACGTTGAACAAATTCACTTAAAACGATGAGAAGAAAAGGTGTAAGAAGCGAATCCATAATCATTTGATGGCCTACACTTCGGGCCTGGTCGTTTACCCCGAACAAAAGGCCGGCAAAATGGTCAAAATGTTTTGGTTTGTTTGTGGTTATTGCTGCTTTTTACCGCTAAAACGCATAATAAACTCCGAGCCAAACTGGGGGGCAAAATCTCGGCTTCTTTTGTTTTCCGAATCACGTACTCTATATGGTCATTGGGGTGAAAAGATGTTTACCTGGAAGAAAAAAAAAAGATAAAGAAAGCGAAATTAGTATTCGGTTGTGTCAAAATAATGGACAAAATTGCAAAACAAATTGAGCCAGAGATAAATAGTCAATTTCCACTTTAATTTGAATTTAAATGCAATAATCTTTGAAACTCAACGTCGTTCCTTTATTTATATTTTTACAAGCAAAATGTTTCCCATAGCCAATTTAAAATCATTAAATTTAATTTACCTTTTAGCTTGCGAAACTAACTATGAAATTAAATATTTAAGTGGCAATCAATTGTGAAGTGATCAAAGCCTGAGAAAAGAACTGATTCCGATTTTTCTTGGCTCTCAAATAAAAAAATATAAATCACAGAATAAAAGAGAAGTACCTTCTTTTCAATGAATATTTATGAGAGGTTTAATAATTGTTATAGTGCCCATTTAATTGAAGTGGGATTTGAAATTAAAAAGGAAAATATCCAGAGAATGCAAATAATTCCTTTGTTGGGCTTAATTACTGCAGTTGTTGGCTTTGTCTCGATTGTTCATCGTCTTCTATAACATAATTTGCAGTGGGTTGCTGCTTCTTCTTCTTTATTTTTTTTACCTCGACATTTTCTTCTTCTTCTTCTTCTTTAGTTTTTGGGGCCTTGGGGCCAAACACTTTCTTTTATTGGACTTTCTTTCGCTTCTTTGGGTCTGTTTCTTTCTAGCCTTTGCAATTTTTTTCTATTTTATCAAAGTAGCGCACATTGCACATCTCATTCAACCCGCCCCCCAGCCACGCCCCCTTTCGCCCTGCGGTTACGTTTCGGCTTTTGTTTTGCATCTGACAATCTATTTTTTTTCGCATGACTTTTTCCGTTGCGGCGACCAGCAAAAAAAAAAAGAGGTGAGAGATAAAGATGCCGACATTACGCGCTTTGCATTTCCCATTTTCCACTTTACATTTTTCCTTCTATCAAGTGCGCTGTGTTTTTTTTTTTTTTGTATTTTTCTGTGTTAATTATTAGCTTCCGCCTTGAAGGGAACACGGTGCAGTGATTCCCCTGCTGGAAAATTATTGGTCTCGGCTAATGTCTGTATTAGCCAACTGGCAGCAGGTTGCACGAGCTTAGATCGGAATGCGAATGGGTTTCCAGGTATTCGAGTGAGGGGTCAGGAAAATGTCTTTCTAAGAAAACGCAGGTTGTCACTTCCAGATAGATACCAGAAATATGAAAAACTAAATTAAATCTCTTTATTGAACTTGTACTTCATATTATCTATATAATGGGATTGTATTAAGATTAAAATCTAATCAACTTCTGTGCACAATAAACAAAAATTGTTGGTGACTAACACAAGTAAAACATTTTGGTAACATAGAAAAAAAATAAACTTTTTTATTAAAATGGTTTAAAATTGTTTGTATATTTTTTAACATAAAGTTTGAAGCAATTTCACTAAAGACAAATACAATATGTATATATATTGAATACCTATGTTTCCTATATTAATATAAAAATCAAATTACATATTATGGTAATTTTTTTTACATTTTTTCACCTTGTAAATACTTTTCCATCTAGTTATGTACAACCTGCTCCTTTAACCACCGACAACCGCGACTAATGCTTCTTTGGCTGTAAAAAAAACTCCAAGTCGGCGGCATAAAGCGAATACCTTTCCCCAACCCAATGCCCTTTTCCTGATATTCTTTTCTTTTTGTGAGCAACGAGATGCCAAGAGCATAACTGGCAGATACTTTGATGAATCTGGCCAGCGGAGATGCAATTGCAACTCCTTTGGTCATTTGTAATTCGCGACAAATTTAGTGTGGCTCGTCGTAGTGGGTAATTTTCACAGTCGCGGGCAATTTGGATTTGCATTTCGTGGTCGCCGAAGCGAAATGGAACGGGCAGATAGATTTACGTTCGTTGAGCTTAACAGTAAAGTCAATCGGCAGCCGAGAATGGTATCTAATAGATACATGGCCGCGCTCGGCATTTACAGCTATCAATCATAATTAAGTGAATGATAATCAAAATGGACAGCATTATGAAAGCTGCATCTCTCTGGGTTTTCTAAGTTGCCAAGTCCAAGAATATCTCAGAGTCTGTGGATCTGTGAGGTTTTGGTTTCGGTCTTCTTGGTCTTTGGCTATTCTCTATTATTATGGATAATGATAAAGAGCGGCAGATCGAGCGGATCGGAGAGTCTGGGCTCATTCTGCAGTTCGTTCCATCTTCAGCGCGGCACCGTTATGCAGGTCAGCCCTCCTTTTTTTTTTATTATTATTTTTTTTTATTTTGTTTTTTTTTCCTTACTGGAAGCCAAGGTGCAGATGCAGCTCATCTCGTATGCAAACGCAGCGCATTCCGCGCGATACGAATGTATCTTGTATCTACCATTGACATGCCAACTGGCTTTTGCCTGGCTTTTGCTGGCTGCTTGGCAAATTTAGCACGCTATGATCCGAGCGAAGCTGCAGTGCTGCAGTGTAGCTTTCATTTTGCCAGGTGACAGCCAACTATGAGTGGTTGCCACCAGTCCCCCAGTCGCCGGCGCTCTTTCTCCCAATTCGAAACCATTCTCCACTCCATTCTGCCACACGGCTGGCAGGCACATTAATTTATTAGTTGCACTTGCTTGTTGCGCTGTAAGAGATACGCACACGTTGAGATACTTTTTTGCCATAGCTTCATAGCTACGTAGCTCCATTGCAGGTCCGTTGGCGTTTGTCGGTTGTCGGTTGTTGGTTGTTTGGTTGTTTGGTTGTTGGCTGTAACCGTGGCTGGCTAGTTGTCGCCTATCAAATTACCCAACTCCGCCGCTCAATTGCAAACCGGCAGCCAGCGGCCAGTGCGGCCAAGTGTCTTCTACAGGAGAGGATGCCACCAGCGGCCGGGTCTTGACCAACCGGGAGGATTGAGTCCAGCGAATTGAGGTTTACGCGTTGGCGTTTTTCGTGTTTTTATTGGGCCTGGCACCGCTTGACTATCCGAACGGGACATTCTCTTGTGATATAATTGGGGAGTTTCCTAAATAAATTCCATTTTTACGGGAGACGAGTTGAATATTTAATAAATTGAAAGTTAACTGGACCCATAAATATTCTAATTTGCATGTCTTTAGAAATTCTTTAAGAAGGTATACAACTTTTGCCTAACAACATTAAATTACACTTCCTTTCAAAGTGTAAAAAAATCATTTAACATTTTTATAACTATTTTTAATAGTATTCTTTTTGTTTTAGTCTCTAACTTAAGATACTAAGAAACAAATATTTTATTTTAAATATTTTTGAAAATGCTGACATTAGGCGATTAAAAAAAAAGCATTGCATTTATTACTACTAATCTACGTTTTTGTATTTTAATTTAATTATATAACTCAGCATTAAAATAAAAAGTTATCTCGCAACTAATAAATTTGGAGCTATTAATTTAAAAGAAAATTCGTTGAAACTAATTATGATGTCTATGATTATTTGATGAGTTTTAAGTTAAACAAATAGTTAAAGATTTTTGTGCTCAGTTATTGCTGCTTTTAAAGTTTTATAGTTTTTTGTGAAAACCCAATGTGAGTGCCATACTCTCTTCTATTTCCCCCACCATTTGAATAATGAAATGCCCCATTTCACAACGATTCGCTGCGCATAAACCTGTCACAATCGGTGGCATCCTCATCCTCAATCCTCGTTCCTCATCCTCGTTCCTCATACTCAATCCTCGTTTCTCATCCTCAATCCGCATCGTATTCGTCATCATCATCATGATGATGTGTCCTATGGCGGTGCAACCATAACCATTTGGGATGCGGTCTACTTTGTTGCGCCTGCCCATCATCCTGCCCATATATCCATATATCCATATGAGAGCAGTCAAACCCGATATTGCCCGCCTATGTAAAAAATGTCTAGGGCGAGGGATTCGCTCATTAATTTTCGCGGCCTTCCTCGGGTCCGGTTTTTCGGAACCGCACTCTTTCGAGGAACGGAGGAACGGAGTTTGTGGATGCTCCTCGTCCAGTGACGTTGATTGAAGATGCGGTCGTGTTTTGGTCGCCTGGGAACCTCGGCAACTCGGCAACTCGGCAACCGGCATTTTTGCCCAGGCCTTCGCCTTTTTTTTTTTTGCTGCCAGGAATGATTAATAAAACTGTGCAAAGTGAAGTTCCACTGAACTGCCAGCTTTTCCACTTTTCCCCATGCTCTGCGATCTTTGAACTCAATTAGTGTTGTCTGGCCAGGAATCTTTGGCAGACCGGGAAACCCAGGAGACCAGGAGACCAACACAAATGACACATATTGGTGGGGCTGGTATCTTGTATCTTGTGGCATAAATTTCCATTTCAAATGCCACGCCCACCGCACACGCTTTTAGCCCATAAAGAAACTTTTGCTTTTCGGCTTTCGTACGATGATGATGATGATAAACTTCGATGACTTCATGATGATAGGGAATATGGAAACTGCACACTGCAGTTAGAAAGCGCATATATTTTTTTTTTTTTTTTTTTTTGAAAACCCCTTCCCCAAAAAACACCATAATTGAAGCCTGCCGTCGGTTTTGTACCCTTTTTTGCACCATTTTGCTATTTGCGGTTTTGCTAGCCACTTAACCACCACGAATCCCTCTCCTCCACCCAAAAAAAAAAAAAAAAAAGAAAAACCATCTGCATTCGTCGTTGACCAACTCAATTTTCTTTGGCAAACGAAAAAGGAGTTTTGGCTTTGCGGCTTTGCTGCGTTTTCGTGCCCAATTTGTTATTTTAATGATTTCGATGGAATCTTCGCACATAATTGAGCCGAAGTCCTCCTCTGCGAACTTCTGGTTTTTCTGGGAAAGTACGAGTAGCAGCGACTTTTGGCCAACTGTTTACCTGCGGAAATATCTGACAAATGACCGGACAAACACTGCCTAACAAAAAATACAAATTGCTTTGACACAACCCACAACCCACAACTTTCTGAAGTTGCAGATATCTTGCCGCAATTCTGTACAAAGTTGCAACAATATTTATCCATTGAATGGCGGTAAGCACTTGTAATATCCGCTGGCAAAAGCCTTTCAAATGATTTTTTACCTATCGATATGCGGCTGTCTGATTTGAGTCGACTTGCTCTAAAGGAGTTTTCAGCCTCCAGCTGCAGTTTCAAATTCATTTTTCTTTCCCTACTATTTTTTTTCCTTTTTGCTTTTGCTGCTGACTGTGTCTTTTTCCTTGGTCTTGGTTTTTCCTGGCCATGGAAATTGACACTATACCGGCTTGTTGTGGCTCGTTGTCGTCGTCTCTTATTAAAAATTGTGTCAAGTTGTCAGCGGCAAACTGCAGCGGCAGCAACATTTGCAGCAGCAACATCAGTTGTCAGTGTGCCAGTGTTGGCCTACAAAAACAATAAAAAAAAGGAAGAAAAATCCGACCTGACCACACTCGCTGTAAGTGGAGTTGATGGAGTCAAATGCATTTCCAATTTTCCACAGCTCACCCAAAGAAACGAAAATGAAAATGTTTTCATCGTTGATTTTTATTGGGTTTTGTTTGTCGAGGAGAGAGATTTGAGTGAAAGATGAGCCGCTTGGGGATTCCTAAGGTCAAATTCAAGTTGATTGAAAGACTGAGAGCTGGCATTGAAATTATTTTGCATTTTTGTTTGCATTTACTATTGTACATTTTATTTGATTTATGGGGAAATTTTAAACCTATGAAATTAATAATGCATTTCATCAATATTAAATGTGTTATTTAGGTATTTTGTTTATAACACGTTTTCTGGCTTTTCGCATTTTGTTCACCCATAACTCATTCGTCGGCCTACTGCCATTAATTTTAATCGCAGATGAGCAATCAAAGATCTACAAATTAATTGCACTTTCTAAAGGAAACTTTGGGCAAAACAAAGAAAGCAATCTGGTAATTTGGCGATGAGCCATAAATTCGAAAATCAAAACCCGATTTGCGGTCGAGAGCAACTTTGACCCTCGAAAGGTCTGTGGGCCAAACGTTAATTCAGCAATTTCTATGCTCGCCTGCAATTAATGGGAAAAGATTGAGAGAGAGAGACTTTCCTACTTCAGTCGAACATGCAACCAGCATTTTTTTTTTTTTTTTCAACCCACTCAAAACTCGAATCTTGAATCACTCCAGACACTCACTCACGACAGGTGAATGCAATCAACGATTGAAATAATGCTGAAAATTGTATTTTGAATGGCAAATCTACAATGTGAAGCGTTTATAATGCTTCTTTTTTATTTTTTTTTTTTTTTTTATTTTTTGTGGAGCAACAACTTTTACTCCAGATTTGCTGGGGTGTTGAAGTCATAAAGTTTATGTCTTGGTTCGTAGAAAGTGCTTTTTTGGGGGGTGGGCTCTACTATCATCTTCGTATATCGTGCAATGTTTTTCAGATCCTACAATGTTGTTGGCAGCTCGCTTTTCCTGGGTGGCATTTTGTTGGATATTTAAATTGCTAATTCGTGGGCGTGGCCTCCTGACTTTTGCCTTATTCTTCTTGAGGTCCGATGTTGCAACTTTTGCCACTGCTGCTGCTGCTGCTGCTGCTGCATTTATTTATGCTTTCTTGTTTTGCTTATAAATTGTAATTCCTTGTCCTCAACTTGAAATGCGCAAAAAAGTTCCCTCTTACTTCGCTGGGCGGGGTGCATAATTTGTTGTTCTAGAGCCTGGCTCCTTGGCATCGACTTGGTTTGCTTTATGGTTGCCGCTCTGTTATAAAATTGTTAACAAATGGCTCGGCTTTTCCGCGGGCAGGAAGCTAACTATATGCCCCTTGTAATGGAGATTTTCTGGCCTTTAGTTGGCCCAGAAATAAATGTGTTTTTGAGTAGTGTTCTTTTGAGTTTACGGCATATTTTATGCTGGCATATTTGCATTTTGTTTTTACATTTATTTAAATTATTTGTTGATAGCAGTAGGCGATATACTTAATTACGGCATGGAACTCAGAAATGTATTACACTTTAAATATATTTTTTCAAGTTTTTACTTATAATTGAAATATGGAAAATTCTGGTTATCTGGTTTTTGTTGAAAACTTGAGCTAATTCTATTAAGAATATCAATCTCTCCTTATTCTAATAAATCCAAATAGTTTAGAATATAAATCTTAAATTAAAGCAACCAACGAGAGCAAACTGAAAACTACAAATTGAGTTTGTACATTTTCTGGTTGTGATTATTTGGAATTGCCCATGCATTTCGTTTCGTTTTCGGGAAACTTCATTTGGGTATTAAATTTATAGACCATAAATGCTCAAAAGCCAGCATATTCTCTTCCCATTCTTATAAATAATTTATCAATTTGATGAACATAGCAAAAGGCAGCAGCAGCAGCAGCAGCACCAATTGAATTAGCCATCAAAATGGCAAAATAAAAAAATTGAGAGAAGCGGAAAATGTTGTAGTAGTAAAAAAAAAAAAACAAAAAAAAAAACAAAGAAAAATGTGATTTAAATGCAATTGGTTTTCCTCGACGCTGTTGTTGTTGTGTGTACAATTACACGACCTAGAAAGCCAAAGCAGCAGAAAGTTTGCCAGAGAGCCAGAGAAGAAAGCCAAAGACGGAATAGGAATCGGAATCGGAATCCGAATCTCTTGGCCAAAAAAAAAAAAAAAAAACTCCGCGAGACAAAGACACAAATTCGATGGCCAGGATGAGAAGTAGATGCAGTTCGAGCGCAACCAGCCAGCAGATGAAAGATGTTTGCAAGTATCTCATAGGTCGTTTGGGTCTTTGTAATGCAAATAGCTGCAGTTGTTCCAAATCGGAGGGTATCTCAAAGGGGAAACGGGGATAGACTCAACTTGTAGTAGAGACATTCGCAATTAGTTTGCCAAATGCTGTGAGATCTTAATTTGGTCGTGACGTCGTTTTCAACGTCGCGGGAGACCCCAGACTTCAGACCCCATTGAACCGCATCGTCCTACACATTTTTCCTTGGCTAGGTGTCAGGTTTGTTTTATCCGAACTTGATGTAGTTTGTTTTTGGCAGTCGGCCTAATGACTATTTACACTCTCACTCTCTTTTTTCACTCTGTCCCGCCAAAAGCGATCAATGGAAAGTGCAGCCCTCATTAGTATATCAATGTCTTGTAGCTGCACGATCTCTCTGATCTTTGCTGTACAAATGGTCTTTAGGGGTTTCATTTAAAGGGGATCCCTGAAGTTCATTTGAAAAGATTTTATGGTGTTTTGTGTGCATTTATGTAAAATACTTGGTCTTATGCTAAATATTAAGTTTAAATATTCTGATAATATTTTATGTATGTCTTGTAAGTGATGTCTTTTAATTTTAATGATTTTAGTGCTATCTTTTAATTCTTCAGTCTTCTTCTTCAATCAATAAGTACATTCGTTTGACAATCGAGTTCACATTGTAAACGATATCTGTTGTGTTATCGATGCATAATATAAAGAACACACTAAAATACAATGCATAAAATAACAGTATGTTCACACTTAATACTATTTAGTATATATTCACATATGTTTACAGTCTAAAATAAATTCTACCATTTGCAATTTTAAACAAACTAGAGGGAAATCAAAAAGTATGTTAAAAAGATTACTCTATCCTCTTAATTTATGATTCACCCCTTTTGCGTACAATAAGTTCTGATTATCTGAAAGTCATCTGCTGACTGACTACCTTCTTCATTAAACTCCAGAAATATCTTTCGTCTCATTTGCTGATGATGCTGATGATCTTCTTGAGATCTTGCAGTTGTCTCTCCTTTCCGTAATTGAATAGCATGCGGCGAGCTAAATGCCTCGCCAAATGGCCAATTCTGGATGCTCGAGTCATTGCCATAAATTGCCCATCGTTCGATAAATTATGGAATGGGCACAGTGGGCAGTCGCCAGATCCCAGATACCAAATACCAAATAGATAACTGACCGTGTTCTTGGGTTAATTGAAAAGACGCTTCCACTGCTATTTTTACTCTTGCTTTTTCCCTTTCTTTTTCCCTGGTTTTTATGGCCTTTGTTTTGGCTTTTGTTTTGCGGCTCCAACCCTTGGATTTGGTGGATTTCACTTTTCATTTCGCATTTCTGGGATTCTGCTTGATGGTCGCTTGTGATGACCAATCAAAGAGATATAATTTTCGCCGCTTGGCCAAATAAATTACTGTTATTAGTGGGTGAGATTTTTGTGGCGTCCACACGCCCATTTCCCCACTATAATTGCCAGTAAAAGTTTTAATAAATCATCGCAGAAACAGAAACAGTAACAGAAACAGAAAACCCTTTCCCAAAAACAAAAACAAGCGAGTTAGAAAGCCCAACAAGATTGGCGGCTTCTCTGCTTTCTTCTGCCCGCCCGATTGTATTGGACTGGATTGTATTGGTTTGGATTGGATTGGATTGTCGGACCATTGTTCGATTTTTCCTAATCATATATGAGTGCATATCTCTGCCCCTTTCTCTCAGCCTTCTCGGCTTTCTGCATCACTGCTTTCATTTGCATTCGAAGCTGCAGATATGCAGCTTCTGTTGCACAGAGAGAAATTTGATATAACAATAAGGTTTGTATTGTATTTTATAGTTTTGTTTGTAAGTATAAGGTTAAAGGTTTTATTTGGATTGTTGGACAAAAGAAAAATGTATTATTAAAATACAATCGGTATTTTTCTTAGTTTAATAATATGTCATAAACAATTTTAAATTGATGATGATTAATAAAATAAATGATTAAAATTTTTCTTGATATATTCTATGGTAAAATTTTTACTGAAAATGACAAATTTATATTTAAATAAATTTTCGGAAAATATTTTCTCTGTATTACTGAAACTTGCTACTAGTTTTTCATGGCCTCTTCATCATCACCATTGTCTCTGGTTTACTATCATTTCACCGAGAGCCTTTCATTCTGAACAATCTGAAATTAGCATAACTTTGGGCGTCTAATGTCGTTGTTCTAACGGTCAGCTTCAATCATCTTTTGGTCGGCATGTGTTTGTGTTAACAAGCAATTGATAAAACAAAGCGGTAAATGTTTAACCGAAACATGTTTGAATAGAGGTACGGGTCCACTCTCCTCCTGAAAATCCATGTTTGTGATGTAATGGATCATGCTCAGGGGAAAATATTTGTGGTTTGGGTTACGGTATAAAATAGTTCTTGATGTACGAGGTGTTGACTTTTTGATTGGAGAAGATTTCTAAGCCGATGAAAGTTTTGTATTGCCAGGGGAAATTTGAGGTTTTTGATGTTTGCTATAGACGGAAAAAGGGGAAAAGTCTGGTGCATACAAATATAAAATTTGAGAAAACAAAGAACTGCTTAAACCACTTTTCTTTGTAATAATATTATTTTAATTTTATGATATAAACCACTTTCATTCAATGGCTTCAGCTGTCGCTAATCTACTTTCAATTAGAGGTACTAAATGTCAATTTTCCACGCTTGATTTCCCTGCACTTTCCACCTCCCTTCATAATCAGCCCACACACACGGATCCACCACAGACAGACCTCGATAAGTGCACTTTGTCATGCTACTTCAGCATGTCAATCATCGGCCGACCAAGTCACGCCTTCTTCCGCTGTCCACATGTCCAATATATATACATTAAGTATATGTGTATAGGGAAAATCGGCGGCAGCTGCCGATGTCTGTTAAATTGTTGGACAACAAATTTCACACTCTTTCACGAAACGTAGGAGGGTTTTCCTTTGTCTTTGATTTGGCACCGCCTTCGACTCTTTTCTCTTTACTTCTTTTTTATTTTTTTTTGTACTTCGTTATGATTTCTAGAAATTCACATTAACTGCAATTCACTTTTTTCCAACATTATTTTTCATGTTTTCCATTCGGTTACATACTTGGCTGCCAAGGCTGTGATTATATGCTCTATGACTTGTGAAATTGTTAGTGTCATTGCTGTTGCAACGAGGCACGAGTCGAACCCTGGCAGTCAGAGAAGAAAACTCCATCGAAAGTTGGTTGGAAAGTGATCGAATTGGTCTGGTTACTTCTTATAGTTTACCAAGAGGTCATATACTAACTTAGAAGCTAACTAAGCGAATAAATCTTGAGCGTAGTGTTCAGGTTAAGTGAAATTATATATGCGATTTGGAGCCATCTAAATATCCATTTAGTGAACTAGTTTTCCAGATAATTTAGTTATTTTCTCTAAAGCTAATGGGTTGTCTTTTGTTCTCCTAATTTAATTTAATTTAAGTAAATGACTTCTAATGATGAATGTGCTCTTGGTTGAGTTCTTAACTTCTTGTTTAATTTAATATATTTTCTATTACCTCATTAAATAAAAGATGTAATAGATATTCTTATTGAATATCAATAAAATGATTTATACTTTTTTAAAGGGCTTACGGTTTACAGTCTTCCATAAAACTCTTCGTACCCTCGATTGTGCTCAGCATAAAATGGCAGTTAAATTTCTTTTGGCTTCCTTGTGCGCTGCATACGGCCAGGCTATAATTAATTATTATGAGTGGTCTGATGAGGTATTTCCAAAGCTTTGGCTCATGCCAAGCCTCTGGGCCTTCTCCCATCCAACTCGATAATTAGCCGAGTTGGAAGCGTGAAACAGTCGTATGTTGGTGGTTGCATCACCCGAGTTGGTAGACAAAAACCGAGGGAAACCGAGGAATTTGCAACTCATGCGAGCCAACGATGAGTTGGAATCGCAGTTGGAATCGGACATGACCTATCTTTAGCTATAGAACTATCTAACGAACTAACGGTTCTATGCCCTCCATAATTAAGCACAATCGGTTTGTCTATACAAATCAAACAAAATACATTTCGGTATTTAGCCTCGTTTGCAGTTCTAAGTCTCTGAAGTCTCTGAGTTGATTGTGTTTCGAGAAGAAAGCGTGTAAATTCAACTGGCAGCGAAAGTTTTCCCCCCATCTTGTATTATTATTTGTATGCAAATTAGCGAAGAAGCGAAGCCCAATTCTTTTGTTGGCAGTGTAACAATTATGCTTTCATCTTGCGATTGTTGCCAAAAAAAAACAAAATAGGAAGAAGTCTATTTAACAATGTGTTAATTACACACGGTCACAGTGCTAAATCCGAACCAAGGCATTCTCTAGATATTTATTCCCCACCTTCTGCATGGTAACCGTAAACAAATCTGAGCTAAATCGTTAATTTATGATATTCCTAGCGGTAACCGACAGCCGGCAATCAAGACCCAACCCCGAGAGCTTGACGCTCCGCTGGCCAAGCGTCATCATCTTCTGAAGAGATTCTTCTCCTCCTCCGGCTGACCATCATCATGGTTTTGCTCATAAAGTTCTTCGGATTCTTCTGATGAGCGCCGTTGTCTCGAGCTTCGGCTTCGATTTGAATTTATGACCTTTCGAAGCCCATTAACATGCTGGCTAGCTGGCTGGCCGAGCATTGAATCGTAATTAATGATCGCTTTTCACTCAGTGGTTTTCAATTTGCTTTGTTTACTGAATGGAAAACCTATTTTTTAAGGGCTAGCTGCTGGGTGTAGCAGGTGTTGTGTGTGTGTGGAAAGATGTGGAATGGTACTGGGATTAATTAACGCAATCCCCTCTTCGGAAGCCGGTCGTATAATCTTTTATTTGGACAAGAAAATCCTGTGTAGCCAACACCTAAGCTTGCACTTTTGAGAAGCGCGGAGAGAGGCGCTGAAAACGTAATGCTTCTTAGCTGGGAGACTGTCTTTTTTGGCTTTATCAAATCCAACATGCATGGGAACTACCGCCTGGGATTGGCCAAGAAAGGCTGGGTTCCTAACTTTCCCCGGCTTAAGTTTTCTGGTTACCTGGGAGCCAGTCCAAATCCGAGTCATTCTTGAATTCCACGGACATTCCCATTGCGACAAGCATAATCGCTAGCCATTCACAGGCTTTGCTTACTTAAAACGGCATCAAAAGCGGCTAACCGCACAAGAGCAGTTCGATTAATCTGCAGATCGATTGAGTGAGCCAGCAAACAAACAATTAAAGTCTTTATTAGACTGGTCGGTTGGTCTTTGCAACCCATTTAGGTGCGGATATGTGAGTGCCATTTTAATTAGGCACACGACTCTGACTGTCATTGGAACCAGTGACTCAACCACCCATGGCCACGGCCAAGTGAAACATTTTCATTTACTATAGTTTAATTCTCCTTCGCTCTTCTCATTTCAGGTAAGTCCACTGCCACCACTTAGAATCTTGCTTGCAACGCCGCCAACAACTCAACCTGTTTCCGTGTGCTCGGGGTAAGTGAGTTGCTCAACCTGTCGATGAAGTTGGTCGCTAGTTGGTAGCTAAACAGCTAAGAAACTAAAAAGAAGCTGAAAGCAACTCAGCCACTCAGTGGCTAAAAGAAGCTGCGGCTATGTGTGTCGTCTTGCATCGGTAACCGATCGCACTATTGGCCATAAATTATGTCGTTGCTGGCTCAGAAACTCTTTTTCTCTCTCTTTCACAAAAGCGAGTCAAACGGCGAAGAGTCATTCCGGCCTCCACTACCAATCATCATTGTTAGGTGCACATCAAAATTTATAGGTCAGTAGTGGCAACAAATTGCCAGGCATTCCGATGTACCGATGTTTCAGGCTGCCCAAATCATTGCCGATCCTCCGATCGATGGCCAGATGCCCTCCATCTTCATCGCTGTCGTCGTCCCACCGACGACTGCACTTTCGTCCGTCTTGAGTGTATCTAATAAGGCTTGGCCGGCCAGTTCCCTTGTCCATGTCATCGGTTACCTGGTAGGCAGGGAACACAGTACAAAGCGATACGCTGGCAACCAAACAAACTGACCCACTCAACAATTGTATTGAAAGTTTTGGCTGCCTTTCGGCCCGTTTTCCCCCTTTTAACTTCTCTTCTCCCCTCAAACTTATGACAATCGATTTGCAATGGAAAGCCAAAGGCCTGGAGGCGCTCCATTTATAACAAGTGGCCAGCTTTGGCTCTAGCCATTCCCAGTCGGAAACCCAGCTTGGTTCGCCTTTACATTAAAAAAAAATATTCAAAGTTAATACCTGAAATAGCCCATTTTAAAACTTTTGTTTAATAATAACAGATTAAAGAACTATTTGTTATTATTCTTAAGTCTGGTAATGAGTTTAAACTCTAGCTAGTTTTATTTGCCTTACAGACATTGGAAACATAAACTTAGCTAAAGGATTTGAGAAGCGCAGAGAAAGGCTTAAAATTTGTTTTTAGATTTGAAAGATTTAAAAGTATAATACTCTACTTTGCATTTGGTCAAATCAATAAATAATTTAAAATTGCTTCCTTTTTTTAGATTTAAGTTTTATTTTCAAATTTAAAAAAATTGTTCTCAGTGTATCATTGAACTTTTTGTGGCTCCTACTCTACCTTCGTGTTGTTGCTGTTGTTGTTGTTGTTGTCATTGTCGTTGTCATCGCTTGTTGCTTTGTTGTTATAGTTTGAGAGTCAAGTTGTTCCAATAATTCTGCATTTGACATTCAACGGGGGTTTACTTCGGTTCTTCTGGTTTTTGTTAGCTTTGCCCGAAACGGTTTCCGTTTTTTCTATTTTTTTTTTTTTTTTGTTAGTCCAGAGATGTCTCTGTCGCAGGAACTTGGCCCATTGTCTTGGGAAATATGTATCTAGCTTGACAGGCGCTTGTCGCCTTTCCCCTTTCTACATTTCCCCTTCGAACTTATCTGTTTGTTGTTTTTGGTGATCATTGCTAATTAAGCCAAAAGAATGGGTATTATTTGGAAGGGAATTCCTCTACAAAATCTAAAATGGGTTTTCGGTTATGGTACTTCTTTATCCATATTTATGGTAAAATATGGAATTTATTTTTATAATAGGATATACAATATGATATGTTAAGATCCGTCATGATTTTTTTAATTTTGATTGCTTTGTTTTGTTTTATTTTATCTCGATCTTAAAAATTTGTAAATTCCAAAATCCAAAATAGCTCTTTATAACTTTTTCAAACCCAATAATATTTTAATATCCCGAAAAAAACTTGCTCTAGTTTGTTCAGAAGCAACCATGAAGTTTTCCCTTCTTAAGCATAATATTCTTAAGGGTTTCTCTAAAGGATATATTGATATTTATCTTACCTTGTTATCCTTGTTGACCGCTCCCAGTTTCTGCTGGTAGTACTCCTCGCGAGCATTTGTGTTGAGGCTGTCGATCAAAGCCGAAGCATTCACATGAGCATCGTAGACCATGCTGTCCTGCTGGTTGTTATAAGTGGCCGTTGAAGCTCCCGATCCTGCTGATCCTGCAGCTCCTGCTGCTGCTGATGAGGATGCAGCTGCTGCTGCTGCTAGTGGAATATTTGCCTGTGGAGTGCGGGTGTACAACTGTTCGAGTGGCAACGAAGGCGATGCTGCTGAGTTCGTAGTTGCCGAGGGAATCGATGCCGAGGAGGGATTGGATGAACTGCCTCCTCCCATCGAGGGAGTAACCTTCTGCAGCGGCTTCGATTGCTGCTGCTTCTGCTGGAAGTTGGTGGTGGCCACTTTTTGTTTCAAGGTGGTGGCACTGCTCGCTGCTGCGGCGGAGGTGGTGCCACTGCTACTTGGCTTCGAGGCAGCTGCCGCATTTGCCGCTGCTGCACTCACGCTGCTCGGCCGCTGACCCCCGCGTTTCAAAGCGGCGGTGACCTTGTGGGCAAAGGGTCGCTTGGTGGCCCGGTTCTTCAGCTTTCCCATGGTCGTCAATGTGCGCTGCTGGCTGCCCGAATTCGTTGTGGTTGTGGTTGCACCTCCATCGGGATCATCGGCCGCCGTTATAGCAGCTATATTATTATTCGATCGAGCGGCCACGAACTGATCATCGGGATCGGTGGAATCGGTGAGAGATTCATCGCTGGTCGTCGCCGCCTCGGATTGGGTGGTTAGGTTGGGTGAGGTGGTTTCCGCCTCCTCATCGGTGGCCTCCGATTCCGATTCCGCTTCGGTTTCCTGCTGCTGACTCACATCCGTGGTGGTGGGCAGTTCCTTCATTATGGTGCTCATGGCAGCCTGTTCGTTCATCGTGTTCTGCAGTTCCAGCAGCGTGGTTTCATCCAGGATGAGAGTGGGATCCGTTTCAGCCTCGGTGGCTCCAGTGGGTGGCTGGGTGCTCTGCTCCTGATCCCGTTCCGTTTCGCCCGTTTCCGTTTCCGCTTCCTGCGGCGTGGTGCTCGATGTGCTGCTGCTCCTGGATGAAGTGGCCTCCTGTTGGCCAAACTGCTGCTCCTCAATGTCCAGGGATTCCTTCAGCCTGGCCACTCGCTCCACGATCCTGGCCAGCATATCCTTCTGCTGCTCGGGCAGGTTTTTCGTATCCAACTCGAGCAATCGATCGTACTTCCGGATATTCCGCTTAACAGTTTCGATATCTGCACGAGTTTTGGCCGAAGTTAATCCAGCCGGGGGATTCGGATTGGAGCGGGGTGTCTCCTGGAAGTAGGTGCGTGCCCGACGATTGCTATAACCCACCAGTTCGATGACACCCGGATAATCCGAGCCAGCAGAAGCAGCAGTTGCAATAGTTGCCATCGCAATCAGGGCCAAAAAGCAGCTCCAGGCTGCACTTAAATGCACCATTTTGACCAAGATTGCGAATTCGATTTATTTAGTTTTTTTCTGTTCTTTGGTTTTTTTAGTAGAATTTTCCTGCAATTTTTCTTCCTTTATTTAAAATGGGTTTTTCTATTTTCTTTAATTTTTTTTTGCACTCGCGCGAATTCACGTTCGGTTTTGTATCTTGTATCTTGTATTTCTCGTATTTCACTAGCTCGCGTATTAGTGTCAACTAACAGTAACTCCGAATCTTCGACCGCAGACACACACGCGAAGAAGTCCAGAGAGTCAGGAATCAGTATCAGTATCTTTTTACCAGCTGTCTGGGACACTTAAAACTTTTATTTACTTTTTTTCTGTATTTACTCTTTTTTATTTTGGCCACGATCCGCTGACTTCTAACGTCGGATTACAAATGTTCCAGGCCGCTGGATGGCAGCGTCTTTTAAAAATTTCCAAGCGGAAAACGCGGCGCAGACTTTTCTCCCAACTGGAGCTTCGGTGTTTGGTAGCTTCTTTCACCAAGTTCATGGCCAGACCGGTTTGAAGCCAACATGTTGCATTGCCGCCGCCAAATGCGATTGCGATCGCCGTCGTCGTCGCAACCGCAGAGCGGAGAATCCACAAGAGAATCCCGGAGAATCGGAGAAATATATCTCTGTTACATACTTACTTTGCTTTTAGAGAGAAGAGGCGGCTTTCTCTGGCGCATGTTGCCAACGTTTGGCAGCGAATGTTGCCAGGGCTTCAATTGACAAATGAAGAGCGTTAATCGCAACATGTTGCTGGGCGAAGCCATTAGGCCGGCCACACGCCTTCCTTAACGTATCTGACGGATACGTATCTGCGAGATATACGAGCCCAGGCACTATTCAATTAGTCATTCCAGACACAAGTCGGCCGAGAGAGGCAAAAGTCGCGTTACACCGGCAAAACGATCATTTATTAGCTGAACTTTGCAACTCAAGAACTTTTAATTCTTCCTTTAAACTAGTTTTAAAAAAGCATTATTTTGAATTTTAACTCCTTAAACTACTTTACTACTTTTCAGTATCTTAAAGGAAATGAACACAGCCTTTTTTTTTTGTTTTTACCCATATAATTTCTAAATAAATGTCTAACCTAGAAATTTACTTAGAAAATTAATGAACACACTTTTTTAATGATATTTAATATTTTTATTATTAGAAATAATTTTTGTTAGCTTAAAAAATTATATTAGCGATTTGATAACAAATTTCTAATAGGTTGTCATTTGTTTTACATTTCCTACTCAGTCATTCTTCATAATCTTTTATTGTACCTATTTATAAAGTATCTTTATATTCTTTATTATGGTTCTAAAATTAATAATATGTAAAAAAGTAGAAAAAAATCGTTAAGAACCTATTTTCTCAGTGTACGGCCTGATTCTTGAGCTGCTTTCGCTTCAATGTCAACTCGGCTCGTTTAGTCTGTCATCGATTTGGACTGGTACTCGCAAAACCAGACGAGCTAACACCTAACACCTAGCACCTCTTCCCCGAAAAAACCAGCTGAAAATTCTTGGCCTCGCCGTGGTTCAATTTAGCTAAATGCTTTCGCATTAAACATAATTTGTCGCGGCCTTCTTAATTGCAGATTGGGGAAGTATGTAGCTCTATATCTTACACTCTCTCTCCCAATATCATTTCTTTCTATATTTTTTTTTTTGGTTCGTTTCTCTAACCTTTCTCCCTCTGGGTGATCTATAGCCCCAATCGTGCTCGGAAATTCTAATGAACTTCAAGCAGCTCATCCATTTCCATTTCACATTGTTTCCATATTTATACCCTAACTCGGAGTGCTTTGAAGGGATTAAAGCCAAGAAATCTGAATAACTATTCAAGATTGTGTCTTTGTCATCACGTTTTTGTATGAAACATTATAGTCTTTTTTTTGTAAAGATATGGTAAAGATTATTGTTTATTTATAAATTAGTTCTGGTTGTTTTTTTTTTTAATTTATTGTGCGTGTTGCGGATTGGCTTTAAAGCATAATATTATTTTATTTTTAAATAACTTTATAACACTGAATAAATATTAATTATAAACCTCTAAACTCTCAGTGAGCATTTATAATCTGTATTTCTTAATCTTCAAGAAATCTCAATTATGTTCCCCTAATTCCGAAGAGCATTAAATATGCCATTAGACATTTTTCCATGCCGCCTTTCATTTTCCTATGCAACTATTTGGCCCCAAACAATTTCCCTACCGCCTGGGAACTGCAATAAAACAATAACAAATAAACTAATAAGAAAACGTTGCCAACTCTAAAGCTCAAGTTCAGCGGAAAGGCTGTTGTGTGGAGCTTCCCATTTTTCACGTAGCCGCACAATAAAAGAAACTGAGCGTTAATTAAAAAAATAGCCATAGATCAATGCACCTGATAGATGCGGGAAATGTTTGTTCTACAGTGTTGCAACTTGCTGGTCGCTGGTTGCTCTTTCCCTATTTTTTTTTTTTTTTTTTTTTGTTTTTATGTGGTGTGTGTGCGTTGCTGCAGCAGCAGATATTCGCCAGCGGCAAATGTGGTGTAATTTGTGAGAAAGAGGCTGGGCTCCTTAGCCCTTTTTAGAGCCAACTAATGGAGAGAGCCCTGAGCGATCCCAGAACCCAAAAAAAAATAGAAGGGGGGAATATATTATATATATATATATAGAGAATGGTGGAAGGTTGACAAGGCTGCAGGCGCTTCCTTCATTAGCATGGAATGGGTGGAAAACTGGTCAACTATTCGGTTGCCGGTTCTTCATTCTGACACACATAAGGCGTTTATAATCATTATGGGATAAACGCCACAGTTGTTAACTCCTTCTGCAACTGTTGCTGCTGCTGCTGCACTGTTGCTGCTGCAGCGAGTGGGTGCTGCTGCTGTTGCTGTTGCGTGGTTGCAACTTTCTTCGTCTCTTATCTTTTGTGCATATGCAGCGGACACCGCAGCAACATCGGCAGACACAGCAGCAACATCAACGCAATGGCGGCGTCTGCATTCTTTGTTGGCTATAAAATATGCGACCGACGATCATCTAAGTACAACAGCAGCAACAGCAACAGCAACACTACAGCAGCAGCAGCAGCAACAGCAACTGCTGCAGCACTGCAGCAACTCTTGAACTTTACTGAGCTATGAAAATGCTTTTGCCCTTTTTCTATGCTGTCTTCTTCTTATTTTACTGCAGGCAGCAACTGTTTAGCATGATCTGCACTGGGAAAAATATTACTCAGTATTTAATGGTTTTTTTTTCAAAAGAAACATTGGAGTTCGAAATGAATCAATTTAAGATAAATACAGTTTAAATTTTAAAAATATTTTTTTATAAACAATAACCGTATAGGTATTAAATACGATTTATAGAATGAGAAATAGATAACAATTTCAAACAAGTGGTTGAAATGTAAGTTAGGGGTTTACAAAATATATCTTTAGAATGCTTCTTTCTGAAGCAGATTGGATGAAATCTATAAATTTTTTAATATATCTAATATAGGTCATATATTTGTCGTTAAAAAGTATACTTCCAGGAAAAAATATAATATTTCTGGTACTTTTTAAAATTCAAAGTATAAATGCATTTATATTCAAAAAGAAATCTAGGCAGTAAAACAAAGATTTTTTACCACGAGTTATAAATAAATCTTCTCTCCATCCTTTATCTTTAAGAACAAGGATATGCTCGTATTTTTCAGTGCGTCTTAAATGAGTGAAAGAGAGAGGGAGACGCAGCACGATGTTGCTGCTGCTGCTGCGCTCAAGTGCCAATAGCAATCTTCTTTTTTTCCAGCCGCTTTTTCCTTCTGCCGTTGTTGTTGTTGTTGTTGCTGCTGTTGTTGTTGTTGTTTATTTCCCCCTTGCTTGATCTTTTGGTCTTTGGCGGTAATTTTTCTGCGCAACTTTTTCCTTTTGGCCAAGACTTTATTGGCTTTCGGTTGCCTTCGCCTCGACTTTTCCTCTTCTCTTTATTTCGGTGCCATTTTGGTGCTGCTCTTTTTTTATCTGCCAAAGTTTTGTCTTCATTTTTATTTTAATAGCGATCTTGATATCCACTTGGACTCCTCCACTCTTCCTTCTTCAGTTTCTTGAGCTGGGCATCCTGCGGTATCTTCTCTTTATCACATAATGATTTCAAATGGTGCGAAATTAATTTGAATTATTACTGTTATTAGCTGTTATTTGTGTAATGGCCAGTGCCTGATCGCAGCCCAAAAAGTATCCGCGTGGATGGTACAGTTGTAGTTGTTGTTGCTGCAGTTGTTGTTGGAATTGTTGTTGCAGTGGTTGCAAGTGGCTGCTGCTGCTGTGCATTATGCAAGACGTGGGTAACTAATTCCCCAAGAAACGGTCGCAAATTCAGTGATAAGCCATGAGAACGAACAATTTTAGCAGTAACAATTGCTGGCTGAAACACAAGGAGAAAAACTTTTATATAAGATATAATATATTTTTTTATTTATTTGGTTACTTAGAAGTACTGTATTCCAATTAATTTATACATTGAACTACATTTAAAAGAAAAGCTTGATTACGGGTTTATTCAAAGCTTATTAACCGATTTAAACTGTAACAAATTGTTGTTAAAAATGCATCTTTAGGTAGTACTTTAAAAATATTTTTAAAATCATATAGGAAAGTGTCAGTAAATGCTAGGCAAGAATCCGCGTTGATGACAAGCCTTGTTTTTTGCTTTTTTTCCTGTGCAACCTTGGCATCAATTACCAATTCTCGTTGGCCGCTCGAATGACAGCGGCTTTGTTGTTCGACAGCGGCCAGTTGGCCACATTTAAATTTATTAAAACTGCACCACCAGCCACTAACGGACAGCGGCGATTGGAATGTGCAACAGCAGCAGCAACAGCAGCAGCAGCAACTGCAGCAGCAACATGCTGTGCAGTAAGTTGCTGTGTTGCGTTCAATGACCAAGGTGATCTTGTACTCCTCGTTCCGGCATCCTGATGGCGCCTCGGCCATTTGCAATTTGCCATTTTGCGATCTTTAGCATTTTGCATGCAATTTGATGCCATTTGTTATTTGCTTAATTGTGCCCAAGCTCTGTGCCGCACTTCCTGCCACATCACTTTACTTCAGTTCAGTTCGGTTCTGTTCTGTGTTCTGTTCTGAGTTCTGTTCTGTTCGGTTTGGTTGAGTTTAATCTGAGTTTTTTTCTTACCGTTTCTAATTGTTGGCCGACACGCAGCGAGCGTTTGCCTGCAATCCGCAGCAGACTCGGACCCATTTAGTTTCAATTAATCAAGTTGTCGCTGCACGCGTCTATTAGCTGTTTTATGACAAGTGTTCTGGGGCGACGGATCGAGGGAATATCCCATCCTCTGCAGATCGTAGGCCTCAAGCTGTCCGCCTGTCGCTCATTAGCGGCGCCCCCGAAGTTGCCACTAATGTGGATGCCACTGGCCACTGCTCCTGCTGCCTCAGCTTCTCCAGCTCCTCCTCATCTGCCCCATCAGCTGTTTGTTATTAAATATACTCGTGGCAGCTGCCGCTACTGCCTCCCGGGGCCTTGAACTGTTCTTCTGCGGCTCTCAAACTGCATCTTTAAGTTGCGAATCGGTGGGATTATTCTACCCAATGTTCCTAGGGTTCAAGGGTATACTGCATTTGGTTAAAAAATATATTCATATTTCTAAAAAATATTTGAAACGGTTTCTTAGCATGAGCTTCTTATTTAAATTCGATTGTTATACCTACTTCTCTTAATAAAATGTTATAACACAAATAATATTAAATCATAAAGATTTGAAAGTATATAGTTATTTATCTTCTGTGACTCTTCGCTCATGATTTTTTATGGGTTATTTCCATTTATTTTATCTAAAAAGAAGGTATTATTTTTAAAGTAAATAGTGCACATGCTTAAGCTTCATTAAATGGATAAGTCAAACAAGTAAAATAGCGTTGCCTCATTAAAGTTAAGCTATTGTTAACTACTTTTATTTATATAAAATGTTTAGAGAGCTTACAAATTAATCTCAGATTTCTACTTAATTAAAATATTTCTTTTTACAAACTAATTCTTATGAAATATTTATATAATCCTGACACAATACATTTAGCTCTGCTACCGTAAATCATGTTTTCCTCCCGTCAATCGAATTAATGCAACTGGAAACGTGAAAATCTAGTGCATATTGCATTTTCATTCCGGTAATTATGAGACTGTTGTTGCATGCCTTGTAGCGTTTTTGACTCCAGTTAATTTCTACTTTTAAAATATGAGTACATATAAGCGGGTATCTTGTAGTCGGAATACCAAACCAACATGCTAGTTTTTTCGGTTAGTTTCGTAATGGGCAAGTTCTTTAATGTTCCACTTTGGGTTTATACTCAGGTACCGTTGCATATGTGGGGGAAATGGTTAAAGGCTTTATTTTTTTCTTTTTCTTTTCTGTTTTTATTTTATTTTATTTTTTTTTGTTTAAAGATTGCGCCATTTTTTTTTTGCGCCCAGCTGTCACAGGTTCGTTGACTCCGCAGACGAGCAGTTGGTGTTGAAACAATCATGTCCGAACCAGTGGCCAACTCTTGACGGGCCCATTGCATAATCCAAGCCATAAAGAGCCACTCACCTCTCCAGATATACCGTCTAAGATACAGATTTAGATCCCGATCCAGATCCCGACAGACAGGCTCTCTGCCGCTGTAATTACCATTGTCTGCTAAATTGATTTCGAAGTGCTTAAGTCGGCAATTTTCGGTGGATGCCCAGGATGTGAAGATGTTTAGACTTTAGAGTGGAGCAGCAGTTGGCTTGGCCAGCAAATTGTGGGTCAAACTCTCCACCTGGTGGGATCCAGATAGCAAGATAGCCATTTAATGATCAGCCTAAATGATCATCGCCTGGGCTTGGCAACAGTTCTAACTGTTTGTGAGCTAACCAATCCGATGATCTTAACTGCAGCTTAAATTCAGCGCTTCAAAATGAAGTAATCTCATGTGATCACATGTTGTTTCAGTAGCCATTATCTAGTTAAATCGTTGATTCACCGGAAAGAATGAGCTTAAATAATCAATAATTTATAGATTTGTTTTGAAAACTTATAGTATTTTTTTTTATAGATTTTTTAATATTAGTTGGTAGCCAATTTATTATGTTTTGTTTGTTACTTACGGGTTTTTAACTATTTAACCTCCAATATTTTTAAGCTCTCAATTTTATACAGTCAGTTAAGTAAAATATATGTTCAGTAGACTAAAATAAAGACTGTAATTGATTATTTCTGAGCATAAAGCTGGTGTATAATCAATTATGATATGTTGATTAAGCTTTGCCAAACCGGGAGGAAAAAGCTGTGCTCTCAATCTTCAGCAAATATTTGGGTGTGCAAATGGATTACAACGATTACAACGAATTTTAAATGCCACTGACTCTGAATTTCCCTGTGGCAAACTCACTTGGCAACTGGTTCGGCCTCCTCATTTTTATTTCACTTATTTCCCGATTATGAGGCTCCAGAATGGGATGCTGCTTTTCAGTTTCCCCATGTGAAAGCGGCACTGGACAAACTAGAATTTATCTCTGGCTATATTCGCAAATGCACACGCACTAGATAAGCCAGCTGCAGCAAACCAGTTGCGTTTATCGAAGGCTTCTATCTATTAGATCCAGATATCCAGATATCCAGATACTATATACTCGCAGCAGTGACACCCCCCCACAAAACTAATTGCGTCTCATTTGAATTTATCGCGATGCGTCGCCTGCAAATGAATTACGCCGGCTGAAAACAAATTAAAATCGTGGCAAATGCTGCGAGTTTCCCTAATTTGCCACCCAAGTCCTCGACTTTCGCATTAAGTTTTTTAATTTGCCGTCTGCCAAGGTAGCAATTTTCCTGCTGGCTATTTTCCTGGGATGAGCAAATTTAAGGTACATAAGGAAAAATTGCATGAAAACATTGAACGAAAAATAAAATTTAATATTTATTGTTGTTTTAAGGGTAAAGTAGATGTATATCTTTTTCTCCCAAATGGTTATTGTTCTTTTATTTTATTTGCAGAAATTATTCTAAGATTTTCTATGATTTATTATATGATTTCTCTGTTATCTCTGTTCTATTTTTATAACTAGGTCTTTTTTGGTTTGTACCTGGTACTTTATTTGGTTAATGAATGCCAACACTGTCAATTTCTTGGTTCTTGCGTGCTGACTTTTATTTACTTAAAGTTTTTTTTTTTAGAGCCAGGGTTTCTGCCACTTGTTGCGCCTGTTTGCCAAATGCAATTAAATCTGTGTCGTGTGTGTGCAACAATTGCACTTGGCAATTGCAACTGTGCCGCATAATTGTGCCAAATGAATTTGTAATTATGTATTTGGTTTGCTTCTCGGACATGCCATGCAATCTGAGCCGGTTTCAGTGCCACTTCCTTTTCTCCCCGCTGTCTTTTTAATGCCTTTTTTTTTTTGGTCATGTGAGTGACATCACAGTAGCAGCCACACAACACACAAAGTCATTGTCAACAATGTCAGCCAGCACCAGTAGCAGTAGCAGTGAGGAGCAGACCGGGCAGGCAACTCGGTTCGGGCCATGACACCACACAAAAAGAAGGCTGACAAAATTTAATTAAAGCGCATGACGAAAAATTCTTTGAAAAATTGTTTATACGACATCCGATGAGCTCAAAAGATGTAAGGGCACACAGAAAATACTCTAACTAATGGGGATTTTAAACACAAATAAACTTAAATTAGTTATTAAAAGAACTTCTGAAAAATCCATCTTAGAAAATTATAAAAAATATAATACAATTCTCCATAGTGATTACAAATTACTCCACTTGTTTTAAAAGTTTTCTAACGTTCTTAATAAATAATACCATTACAATTTTAACATCTATCCACCCTTAAAAATACAAAGTATTGTTTGTTAATGAGAGGTTTAATTTAATAAAATATCTTTATAGTACAATTTTTATTATTTTTTTAACCTATTGAAATCGAAAACTAGCCTCAGCAAAAAAGGTGCAAGAATTTTACTATTTGAGTAATTCTTTTTAATCCTTTTCAAGGCTGCAGCTTTTTCTTATTTAAAATCGTTTAATATTTTAGAATCAAACTGACCACTAAGTGTATTATCTAAAGCTATAAACATATAGTAAAGCCACTACCGACACCTTCAAAGTTACACATTCCCAACTGTTTTCCTTCCAACTCGCTCTATTTTTGTTTTTTGTTAGACAAGCGAGTCCAAAGTGTCAGAGTCGCCGGAGACTGGGGCAGAGTGTTGGGATGAAGAAGGGTGGCATGTGGCACCACACCGGGGTATTTGGCAAAGTTTTCTTGAACTTCACACGAAGCCAATTAAATGGCGACACGTTACGGAACATGGTCGAGGCATCATCCTCGTCATTATCATCATCGTTTGAGCCTATTCCCAAGTGGCAATGGGAGATGATGGCTGGCTGCTATGGCCATTGGAAAATGGGTCAATGATGGCTTAAATTGTGACGGGATAAGGTTGAAAGCCGTGAAGTGTGGGCTTGACATTTGATCGCATCTGCCGATCCACTCCGCTGATTGACTGATGAATCTTTGCGGGTTTTTTGCGGTTTGATTTATGACGATCGATGGCCAAGTTTCATTCAACTTTCTTTCATTTTGCTGTCTGCAGTCAGCATTTTGCATTTTGCATTTTCAGTTTTCCTTGACTCGCATTTTGCGGCTGCCGTTTTCATTGCTATGATAGTGTTATTGAGATGTTGCCCCTTGGCTTTGGATGCTCTCCCTGCCTGGCAACAATTTGTCTAATGTGCCAATTTGGTCGCCCGCCTCGTCGTCTCGTTGTTTCCCTGTCTAATTCACTGTCTTTTCTATCTATCTATGCGATTCCAATCAGTTGCAAGATATGGTTAGCAGACAGGAGAGTGAATCAAAAGTTTGAGATCTTATTTTTGCCAGAGAATGTAGTTAAGGATGATTTTATTCTTACTTTTGAATGAACTTCAGTATCTAAGTTATTCGTAGAAATAAAAGATTCAAGTTTCACGGATATTGTATTTATAAAAATATTAATATCAATCATTAAACCTTTATTTGTTTTATCTATATTTAATGCTTTTTTATATTGTTAGGAAGCCAAAACATTTATAAATATTATTTTTTATATTTTCCTTAGTTTTTGTATAACTTGTAGAGTATACTTTCCTTCACCACACACTTTCTTTTGAAGGAGCAGTGCCATCCCCGCGAATCGTATCAATGACAAGACAAACTGAAACTGCAAGATCTGGGCGCTTAGGAGACCCTATAATTTCCACACTCTTGCCGCCCGCGAAAAACTCGCTGCTAGTCGCTCGCTCGCTCACTTGTCCCATTTATTTATTTTGTATTTTTCTGCCGTTTAAATTTAATTCACGATTCGCGCTGCCATCGAACGGCGACAAAGGAGCGGAGAAAATTCCCTCGACGACGGATTGCAATTTTCTATCTCCATCTCTATCTGCTGGTTGGTTTCTTTCTTTTCCTTCTAACAAGCCAGCGAATAGTACGGGATTGGGATTTTCTTTTGCTTACTTTCCGATTTAGCCAGCCGAAGTTGGAAAATCTTTTCGCTCGCGTACTTAACCGCAATAATTTTTGCTCATTTGAGTGTCGTGGAAATGAGTTAAAGTCGCGATACCATGGCATTGCCACTTGGCATCGTAGCTTCTTCTGCACTTGGAAAAACCTTATGGAAACGCTCCTTAAATTAAGAACTAAATAACAAATAAATAATATATATTTTTTACAAAGAGTATCTGCTTATTTAGTAAATACAAAAATGCAAATTATATTTATATGGTTTGGTTATGGCAAATAATTTGCGTATTGATGTTATTTAGTTTATTTTTTATCAAGAACTTTGAAATATGTTTCCTGAGCTAAAATTAATTTTGAAAATTCTTTCAATTATTTTCTGCAAAATTTTTTAAAATAATTAAGATAACACTGTTGTTAATGACTTGATAGCATTTATCAAATTTTCATTTTATAAATTTTATTGTATTAAGAATAAATTTTGTACAATCTGAAATTTTCCACACAGTTTTCTTCCGTTTCAGTGCAACCTTTTTTTTTGTGTGAATACTGCCTAATGTAATGTGAGCATTACTTATTTCCATTTTTTGTTTCTTCTACGCCGCCGCTTAATTCATTAATTTCCCACAGAGCCACGGAGTTGGTAGCTGCATTTGCAGGCAGCAGTCAGCAGTCGGCAGTCGGCAGGCGGCTTCAAAGTCAATTACAAACGTGAAACCGTTGAAAGTTATCACCTTCGCGCGGGAGTTTGTGGGACCAAATTAAACCGCAGTAAACTTGCACAAATTGTCGCTGCTCTCTCTAATCATTGTCAGTCGTAATGGAGTTGTTCTCGGGGATTGGGGATTGGCTCTCCTTTTCGGCTTTTACCGTCCAAGGCTGCTCTTAACTTGTGTAATATTTTTATGGCCCGTATTAAGTTGTAAATCCTTTTCTGAGTACTGAGTTTTAGAGGCTGTTTTTCCGGGGTTAGACGACCTCTATTACGCAGATTATGGTTTATATTACAGTTTTGAGGGTACTAATGAGGGTAATTCTGGTGTTACAGTTATGCATTTTCCGGAAAAACCATTACGAGCCACATTAAACTTACCTCTGACGTAAAGACTGTAATTTTTTGGTTAAATGCTGAACATCTTACAAATTGAGTTGTAAAGCGAATGAAAAGCCAAATATGAAATTTTTTATTACAAAATTATATATACACAGAATTCATTAAATTAAGTGCAACAAGAAAATAAAAAAAAATTATCATCTCACATATAAAAGTAAAATATTATCCAGATACTTATTAATTAATAACAACATAAAGTTCGCGTTTATAAATTGTTGTAAATTGTTGGAAAAGGTAAGGGATTACTAATCAATATAATGGATTATGCCTTGCGTATTTGTTTACCATTTTACCAGATGAACATCTGAAAAACCGGCTTTAAATAAAACCCTAGTTTTATGGCTCATTCTTGTTTGAGTAAGAAGCACCTATTTATTTGTCGGCACAAATATTTTGAATATTCCAAGCCAAGTTAGTTGCACCGCTGACCATTGAAAATCTGGCAGCAGAGTTATCGAAAAGGTGTCAAACGCTGTGACCCAGTGAGGAGGTGAAGTAAACTGGCTAACAGACCAGTCAACTCTTGGCCTTTTGTCCGGCCATAAGTCTTTTGTATGCTGTCGACGCATTTGCATTTCTTTCAGTCGGTTCTTTTCATTCGTAACTGTTCAAGGCAACGACGAGAACTTATGGGTAGAAGATACATATAGCATATTGTATCTGTATCGCCTGACCTGACCTGGACTTAGACTGGTTTATATGCAAATTAATTAATACCATTCCCAATCTCTAATGTCATATTTCAGCATTCGTTGGGCGTTGCATTCTCAGACGAAACAATGGCCCCGAAAAATGTCTCTATGAAGAAGGTTTCTACCAACTCTCTAAGTCCAAATGAAAGTGATTTTCCTGACCTCATTTTCAAAAAAAAAAAAAGAGGAGAAAAAAAAAACAATCTTCGGTGAAGAGCAACTAAATTGGCTTGTTTCGCATGTTTATCATATTTCTTGATTTTACTTTTTTCTCTCCCTGTCAGTTTTCTATTTTCCAAGTTGGACTCATATTTTCCGTGGTTTTTCTATAGCGTCCCACGCTCTTAATTACTCCCTTGGCTGTCCCCCTTCTCCAAACCACTAACTTCCCAAGACAGTTTGCGTAGTTTAAGCCCAGCTTCAATTGGTAGCTATTTCCCTCTCTTTCTTGTTGACCTCATCTGTCTCTGTCGCACTTAGTTGGTCCGTTTGTCCGTTTGTCCGCTTGTCCGTTTGTCCGTTTCTTGTGGCATTTTTGTTTGTCCTCGTCGCTTTTCTTCCTGCTTGCGGTTGCCAATTTTATTTTGTAAATGCGCAAAAGGAGCTGTCCAAATGTTTTGATTTAATTTTCTCAAAGATTTCAGCAGAAAATCATTTCAATGGATAAACCATGAAAAGGATGGTCGCTACATCATCGCTGTCTTTTACAACTCGGAGTAAATGTGTTTTGTGGTGAAAGGTTGTTGCTTGAGATAACATAATCTCAGATTGTTTTCTCACATTCATCTCGAAATTATTGGAGAAGATTAATAGGTTATCAGGGGATTATTAACAAGTGGATTTGTGTGGTATTTGAAAAGAGATTTATCTAAAGGTAACTTAATTGGATGGATTATAACACAGATAATCGAACATAATATTTAATTAAGTAAATTGGGAACTCTTTTGGATTAAAGTTTAAGATTAGGCTGCGATTTTATAAGCTCCCCTTTGTTTATTTATTATTTTGTAGTGCCATTTTTGACACTAATCTCAAGTGGTTTACCCACTTAATCTGATGATCTACCCTCTAAACTCCTAATTTCTGCATACATTTTCGCGCAGTTCAAACACCCAATTCAAATCGCATTTCAAAGGCAGATCCTATCGCATGTAATTCCAGCATGTTGCAACTGTCAGCGAATATAAAAAACAGATCTGACATTCACCATCGGCGTTATCTGCCATCTCCCATGAAATCCCAACCATCCAGAGACCACACAGCAACAAAGACAAAGGATTGACAGCATGCCATGGGTTTTTTTTTTCATATGATTTTTATGAGTTCATTAAAAATGTATTTTGAAAATTGTTATATTTATGAGGGAAGCGCCAGAGTGTGGGGCAATTGTTATTGTGCATTTGCATTTGCATTAAATTATTAAAACACTTTTCGCGCTCTCGCCGGCTGACATTGTTTTTGCGGCTCCGTGTTGGAAACGGCTTCATTAAGTGCAACTGCAAGGCAACTTCACCTGGATACTTCAAACACTACCACTTACACTTAAAAAATTAGCAAGCTTACATTTTTGAAAACAGAATATAAATATATATGTCACAAAGTTCTAAGTAGTACATTTGTTTTTTAGTTTTGAACTAAAATATTCTCATGAGAATAAAATCCTTTCATAGCTATTATTTTTTTCCCATTGATATTTTGTTTTTATCAACGTGAATTATTTGTTTTTATTTTGTTTTCTTTATTTTGCAAAACAGTTATTAATTTTATAATGGTAATATTTTCTGGTTTTAAAAAGGTTTTTATTACTTACAGTTTATATTGATAGGGCTGTCAGAAAATTTTATATATATTTTGTGATTATTATATCATACTATTGCAACCAGGTGTTATATTGTTCTTACATGATTTTGTATTAAATTTCTTCTTATCTTATCTTCTTCTGCTTGTTATAATTCCTAAATTTTGTAATCGAGAACCACAACAACCATAAAAAGCCCCAAACATATTTCACTTTAATTCACCGGTCTTAAAAGGTTTATAATTTTCTAATTAGAGCTTCATCTTCTCAAGACCCCAGTATAATTTTATTCTGACTGTGTAGACCTTTCCTCACATGTCTGTCAGTCAGCGACGGTGTGACAGACCCCAGCAACAACAACAACAACAACAACAAATGCAACAAAAACAACAACAAATACAACAAACCACCGCAACACCCGCAAGTTGGAAGCGTTGGCAACTTTGGCAGCCGTTAAAACTGCTGATGATGTCTGCGGCTTTGTAGCCACATCCACTGTCGAAGTGGGGGCAAAAAGGGGGGTAGAGAAGGGGGGTTTTGGGCTGGCTGCTGCTGCCAACGCGTATTCATCATCATTTCTGTCATCCAGCCATGGGATTGGATGGCAAGACCCGTGTAGAAAAACCTCCGCTCGCATGATGCGCTTGAATTTTCTCTTGCACCTAAATTATATTTTTCCTTCTGCCTTCGGTGCTCTTTTTTTTTTTCTTCTCGCTTCTTCTTCTGCTGTCAATGGTTATTTTTTTCCATTAATTTGTTTTTCCTCAAGTGATTTTTTCCAACTGAAGCTCAAATTTTGCTCTTTGAAATGGAAAGTAAGCGCTAAACTTGCTTATTTATGTTCTTTGACTTTTTTGCATAGTTGGTTTTAGGTTGACCTATTTTTCTAGTGGAATGTTGTTGGAGTACAAATAAACCTTTGGGGTATTTAAATACTAAAAAAACTATTATTTTTAAGAATATTCTCTTATAAATTATCCATTTAAAATATTTATCTTAACTTGGTTTTATTCTTTTTGAGTTCAAAGGCTAAAGTAAATTCATTAGTTTTGTTTTGTATCTGAATATGTACTCTAACACCTATTTAAAATGGAAAGTTTTATTTTAATTACGAAGAAGCTAATAGGGTTATCTCCTACGGGTTTTTGCCACCAATTTTTCGGAACCACTCATTTTGTTTATTTAATTAGAAGAGGACCTGGTGGGTGAGGAGATTTCTGGGTTCGTGTCATTAATTACTCAGCGGGCCACTTGGACACGATCTTCGGGTAGTCAAGTAGTTGGCCAAGTGGCTTCGCGTTTTGGCCAAAACTGCAGCTCAGCGGGATTCTGGCACTCGGACTCGCATTTGGTCGCGCATGGGGGACTTTCTTTCTTTTCTGAAATTGCCAATTGAGCGGAATCAAGGCAAATACTTCAAGACTCTCCGCATCTCATTTGAATGCTTGAATCTCGCTTTTTGCGGCTTTCCCATGGATCGTTTGTCTTTTTTGGCCAATTTTTTTTCCTGACTTTTCGGTGTTTTTTTTTTTTCTTGTTAAAGGGTGGGGGCGGTGGTTGGGGGAAGAAAAACAATCAACGCGCCTTGAAAACGAATTCGCATGACCAAAAGAAATAGTTGAAAAGGTAAATAGGAGTTGGGCGGTAAAGAAAATATAGATTTGTTTTGGACTGGAAGATACCTTGTGAATAGTTCATAATATCTGATCCAGATATTATATGATCTTATATTTGACAAAAAAATATAATATTAATATTAATAATTAATAAGTATAATATTAATAAAAATCAATGTTAAACAAGGGATTTCTTCTTGCAGCGTTGAAATGTAATGTAGAAATGTATTTTACAAATTGGATTACTATACATATAAATAGATAAATTATATTGATTCCAATTAAAACCATTTACCATTTATTTAACATTTAAAAAAATTGTTTTATAAGCTTAATCAAACAGTCTCCCTTAAGTCACTTCTAGGGTATTTCTGCCCAAAGTTTATTTGCCTTTTGTTGTGCCCACTTTTTGTATTGTTGGCCAAGTAAATACTTAAATATAGCACACACTTAAATCGCTGTTGATATTGTGTAGCGAAAGTGAAATTTAGTTTGCCCCTCTACCGAGAAGTGCGCAAAAAAAAAGACGAGACGCGAAAAAAAAGCAACTAAAGGTTTAAATGCGAGATTCGCTTACGGAAGTTCCAAATTCGAAGAGATTTCTTTGTGGGTTTTTACCAACGCTTTTTGCGATAATTTTTTGCTAGCCAGCGATTCTCGGAGCTGTTTGCCTAGTCTAATGAAAGTTAATTACAACATCAAAGCGTTGTCGCTGCCACCGATCTCCGGTGATCTTGGGGTCTCCTCCTCCGGATCCTCCTCCTCGCCTGCGCACAAATTCCGATTAGGCGCGGCCTAAAAGGCAGGAGGCTAACAAAAAATAGAAAAAAACCGAATGAAAAAAAATTGTGCGATGCCAGCCAAAGTCTAAGTAGAGAAAGTACATGTAAAAGTATCTGAAAGATGCGAATCTGCTGCCGCTTTGGGGCCGCTGTGGGGTCAAAATCGCTGGCGACTTTTACCGCTCGCTTTTGGGCCAAAAAGGCGCGCTGACCCCGCCCACATGGATCATGTGTGTGTTGCGCCTGTAAATATTACAACATGACTGCATTTTTTTTTTCATCTACTTGTATATTTTGTAGTATTTTTCCTACCTTTTTCTGGACAGCAACGAGCAACGAGATGTTAAGTCGAGAGCTGCTCGTCATTTGCATACTTAACACCTTTCGGGAAAAATGCTCATGCCGCACACTGTATATGTTGGGGCACTTGAGTCATCTCGGCTTTTGTGCAATTAGAAAATCATCATCAAGTTGCAGTCGTGTGTTACTTTCAATTTCAATGCCCCAGCCTGCCTGTGTGTATAGTATCTGCCTCTGCCCATTGTAATGCATGATTTGTATCTTGTATCTCTCGGCATCTCTGCATCTTTCGGCTTTCGTTTTGCGGCGGCCGCACCTCGCGCCTGCATCTCCAACTCCATCTCCGTTTGAATTGCCATCGCCATTTGAATCAGCGATGACTTGGCACTGCACTTTGGCTATTACAATTATTGTTATTGTTACTGTTATTGCTTTATTGTTGCAGTTTATTGCATTGTCTGGATTCGCCATTAAGAAACGCTATGCGCGCGCCGCTTTTTTTTTTTGCATATCACAGATTTTCCTCAGTCCACACACACAGTTTCCAAAAAATAAATCGATAAACTTTCACCCTGCTCCCATTAAAATGCCATTAAGATCTGTTGGAAATTTGTCCAGCCCGAAAAATCCGCAGCCACTGGATATCAATAAGCAATTGTTACGCTAATTGCATTGATTAATGTCTTATCGCATTTAAATCATCTCACAGAAGTAAAAAGTAGCAGCCAAAAAGCCCACGAAATTTCACTTTCTAAGCAACAGGTGAAATCTTCAGCTGAAGTGCTTCCTGTATGGACAGTTAAAAAACGGTGAAAATAGCAGCAAAAAAAAAAGGCAGAAAAGGCAGAAAAGTACCCGCTGCGGTAAAGATATATATTAAGAATAATTATATTTGAGTGAGCTCGGCGCTTCTGCTGCTGCTCATTTTTCATTTCTCCCAGGCCAAATTGATAAGAGAGCCAAAGTCGTCCCCACCACCAACAACCCATTCCGGGCCTAATGTCGCCAATTAAATTCATTGAGCTGCATAAGCACCTTCCGCCAACAACAACGCATAATTATGCAGATGTTGGCCATTTAAAGGGCCAGCTCTTCCCACTCCCCACTCGCCACATTCCCCTTCCTCTGGTGACTTCCTCTTGGGGGAGATTGCATGTCAGGTCGGACCCACAAATCGCGTCTAATTAGTGACCCGCAAATAAAGAAATTTTTCGGACACGAAAGAAATTTCTTTCTCCACTTGGAAAATCTAAAAGTAAATACAGAAATCTTTTAAATGCTGTAATATTTTCTTTTCTATATTTTAAAATACTTTAAGATTTCTATATAAAATGTTCAGTAATAATATAAACGTAGAAAGTATATTTTATAATATTAAAAATATGTATCATTTGTGCCATTTTATGCATATAAAATTGGTATTTGTATTTCTCCATTAACTTTTGCATCTCTAAAATTTCATTAAGATTTTTTATTTTATTTTTGTCCCACCATTTTAGTTTTCCGCAGTGTTTAAATATTTTTTTTCTTCAAGACATGCAACTTTGTATGTTTTTGGGGTTCCATATTTTTGGTGGACAGTTCTTATAGTAGTATTGTTTTTGTTTTGCGGCTAATTTGTTGTTGGTCATTTTAATGATGCGAAAGAAAGTTACGAGCAGCGAATGAAGCAAAAGAAGCTCTGCTGGCATTTTCTAATGATGCATATAAATCTCGTATCCAATAACTTGAAACCGAAAACGAGAGCCTGCAACCAAATTCACCCTACGTCGCTTTTGGCATGCAAATTTCAGCCATCGGCAGTTCGGCCAATAATCAAAGCCAATCAATCAATATATATGGATGGACGGCCATCTCAGTTTGGTTCAATATCCCAACATTTTGGGGGCGGAGGAGGAGTTGGAGAGCCAGGCGGCGATGATGGCTCATAAATTTCGAAGATGCAGACACCTTAGCAGCTTTTTGCCTCCTTTCGGCTGCCGAAAGATGAGTGGAAATAATTAGTTATCGACGGCATTCGTGCAACAGTAGCAAAGTCAGTCAACTTGGACCCGCTGCGTTTTGATGGGTGATGAAACTTTCGCCAAAATATTAATTACTCAGGAATGTCTATGATGGATAACGTTTGGCATCTCAAGCTTAAGATTGAAGATTTATTTCTCTTAATATGGGATCGTTTTGTGATCAGAGGGTGGTCACCCATTCAAAGTATATTTTATTTTGGAACCTCATTTGATTTTAGTTTGCTAAGTTAAAAGTATATTTATAGAATAAAAGAATACATATGTGCTGAAATGATTTTTAGATATAGAACCTAAAGCAAGCAACTAAGAATGAACCAATTTTGAACATATTTAGTTGCTTTTATCTCAGTTTCGACTTTTACTGAGCCAAAAACACCGGCTTCTGTGGACAAGAATCCCATGTTGAAGTGAAAATTGCCGACCTCAGATCGAGATTGAGGACAACGCGGAGTAATGGGCGACAATGAATTATTTCCCCGACTAAATGTTGGCAATTTCGGTGTCTGTTGCTGTTTCTGTTGCTGTTGCTGTTTCTGTTTCTGTTCTGATGGCTAAAAAGTGAGTGAGTTTCATAGCCAGGCCTAATGAAAAATGTACCGAGCTCCTTAAACTCTAATTAAAGTTTTTTAAGTGTCTGTGTGTCTTCGGATCGTTGTTCATTCTTCGCTGGGTCTTGTTAAGGGGCTAATGCTATAAACTGTCTACCATCTGTGCCCATTCTGTCTGTTTTCATGTGGCTAAGAGAGGCTATAGAGGCTATGGGCTATGCGGCTGCTGCGGCGGCGGCATCTTTTCCCTGGGCATTTTTCTAAGATCTTTGGCTAATTAGTTGGCACACTAAACGATTTTGAGGATCTTGTATATGCTTAATACTCGTATAAATCCGCCTAAAACACCTTATAGAATATAGAGTGGCATATTTCTCTCATGCTCCAACTTCTTCTTCCGGTGATGGTCATAAAAAAGTACTCATCTTTTTGTGAGCGCTTTTTATGATTTACTCGGCTTTTCGCACTGTAGATTTTTACACCTCTTTCTTTCGGTGGAAACGTAATGCTTTTTTATAACATAATTCTTGATAAATTTGTTTTTTTTGTTGTTTTTTTTTATGGATTGTCAGTAATTGAATTTGTGGCAAGACAGCAGTGGTTGTCCAGCATCGCTTGAGCATCTTGAGGTATTTATTTAATTATATGACGGGTCTTGACTTCTTCTTCAGGCGCCGCCGCCAGCTGCTTTCTAATCAACATTGGTCCAATGATTTGCATTTTCAGCTGCTTAAGCTTCGGCTTTTGGCTTCTACGGTTACTTTTGCTTTAATTTTAATTGTTTTTGCTTGAGCAGAGCTTGGAGAGGAAGTACTATAGTACTTCTGCGGTTGAATAATTTTGTTGATGGAGCCACAAGGCATGTGGCAATTTGGTCAAGAACTAAGGCAGCGAATCCTGAGTTCTCTAATTGTCTGTTATTAGCATGAATTGTAATTTGATGGCGTTATAATTGGTTCTATTCGTTTTCCGGATTGATGTGTTGTCGGTTGAGGATTTTCCGTTGCTTGTATGCAGATTGCCATATCTCGCTGTTAAATTGGTGTGAAAAATTAATTGTATTAGCTCTACCTGATTAAGATATTTGTTCTAGTAGCTGTTTTAGCTGAATTAGCAAACTTATTCTAAATTCTAATTCTTAATCTAGATAGATTTTGATACTTATTAGGCTTAAAATATAATTACCAATCTAAATATAATTAATAATAATAATTGATTTAATTACTAAGCATTTTTGTATTATTTTAATGTTTACTTTTGTTTTACTTTACATAACTAGAATGTTGAAGTAAACTCAATCTTGTACGTAGATTGTAAAAAACGTATACGTACGTATACGTTAGTCCATAAGTAGGCAATATATTTTCCAACAATGAGAGAACTAAAAGTATGTGAGAAAGAAAACAAGAAGAGAGTAGAAATGAGTCTGTGTTAGTAAGTAAAAAATTGCGAGCATACCTTTAAGGGCAAGCTAATAAATTAACCTAAAATTGAAAAATTAAATTATTTAGTTTTCCCTTTTAAATTCACAAATCATAAAAAAATACAAAATAAAAGAAAACTAGTTTTTTCATAAATTAAAATTTATTTTTGCCTTTTTACAAAATGTTTAAGCTCAAACATCGCTCAATTTCGTTGCTCGTTTTTAGATAAACAAAATCTTGTTTCTTAAATCGATGTACATATGCATAGTTAAGTTAGAGGGAAGAGGAGGAGTCATGGTGGTTACTATACGTTTACATGGAGTTAAAAGCCTTTGCGCAATTCTAAGTTAATATCCAATTTCCTTGCAAACTCATTGCTGAATTAAGAGAGGAAAGCACTTTGAAGACGTCACAAAAATTGCACTAAAACAGCTGCCAGAGTTGCCACAGTTTCGAACTGCCCGCGCTATGAATTATTCAATGACATATATCCTTACGTTATAACTAACTGCACCTCATCTGCACATTTGGCACATCCTGCTCTTTGACGTTTGCTGCGTTGCTCGTTACGTAATTTCCGATTAAATTAAAACTGAAACTGTTTCTTTTTAGTTATACATATCAAAATATATACAATTTATGCGGGTTAGATTACGAGTATAGTTTGTTGCTATATTACATAATGGAGGATGTTGCCTCCTTCGTTGCAGGTTTTGCTCTTGTTTTCATAAATATTCATTACAAATTATTTGTATAACAAACTGCGCGCATATCGAATGCTTAAAACTAATTAAATATTTATATCATACGTTTTATGACCAAAATTTGGTAGCAAAAGAAACACGCTCTCTCAAGACTTTAAAATGTTTTCTGTGTGTGTGTGTGGAAGTGCATTTTAGGTTCTAAGCTTGTATTTGTTTGTTATTCCTTTCTCAATTAGTTGGTAACTTGGCGAGACTCAATTGGCTCAGTCGGTATCTAATATAGTAGCTGCTCCCCCCGCTCAAACTGTCCTCCTTTACAATGTGTTTTTAATGTGTGGAATGATCCCTCGACGATGACCTCAATCGTTAGCCATGCAGTAACCGGAGTACGTCTGTATGTTGTCCTCCAGGAAACTCTCGCCGGCTATCACACCGGATTGCGTGTGATGACTGGGACAGCGGTGTCCTTTGGGGCACTGGCACAGCGAGTTGATGTTGACCTCGTCGAGGAACTCCTGACGCTTTCGCACCGTGAACAGCTTGCACGGCTGCTTCCGCTGACAGCGAAGGCGCTAAATGAGAATGAAACGTAACATTATAGCCAAGTTTAGAGGGAAAAGAAATATTAACTCACCGTCAGAGGAGAGCAGGCAAACAGGTATCTGTAGCCCGGACTGCCATCGCCAATGGGCTCCCTCTTGGTCAGATAGGTCACCGAGTTCCGGGGACACCGGCAGTGAACAATCTGCTCCGTGACATTCAACTCGGCTGCCGTTGTCAGGGTCCAAGTGTAGTCGCGGAAATGTCTGGAAAAAATAAAAGTACTTGGTTAGATTTCGTTTCTAAAAAATGAAAAGTAGAGGGATTCATTTGTATTCAATTCTTCTTTTGAAAATGTTTTGTGTTTGTTTTTAAGCTTGCATAGTTAATAATGTAGATATTGTTAAATTTTTCTGAACAAAATTTGAATATAAAGAAAACTTTTTAATAGGTTAAATAATAGTACAAGATTTATCTTTTCATTTTGAAAACTTTCTTTGCCTATTAACTTAAATTTAAAAAATACTTTTATTAATTAAGGCATTCCTAATCAACGTTTGTAAACTCATAACCCTACTGATGTTCTCTACTTACTTGCAAACTGGCAATTTATGGACAGGTTGGCACATTTTATAATGCCTGGTCTTATCGGCAATAGTGTGACCATCTTCTACACCCAAACTACTGGGACAGCCTCCAATAAACGTAGTGGACGACTCCTTTAATCCCCGATGTCCCGAGTGCCTCATGTGCGAAGGTCCTCGAGGGAACTCGTTATCCTGCACCTCCGCGTAGGGCAGGGCGTCATTATAGTCCGGCGACTGATCCAGATGATCCAAGTCATCCTCGTAGACGGCACCCAATTTCTGCATAAGCTTCTTCATGTGCAGACTCTCGAACTTCTTGTCCTGGAATTCACCCAGAAGCATTCGCTTGTGCTGCAGCATTTTCTCCCTTTCGTAGTAGTTTCTGTACTTCAGGGAATCTGCAGATCCCGACGGATGATTGTGATGATGGATGATCACGTTGTTGGGCATGCGATTCGATTCAGGACAGCGACATTGACGCTCAATCCACGGGGTTTCGTATAGATCAATCTTGGAGCAAACGGCATTTGGTGCACAAATGGGTAAATCCTCCTCAGAGTCCTTAAATAAAAATAATAGCAAATTGTTAGAAAAATGTTTAAAACCATATTCATAAATATTATTAATTTAAAAATATTTGTTGTATTGATGATTGTCTTTATTAAATTAATTTGTATAGTAGTATATTTTTTTGTTAATTAAATAGTCTCGCAAAATTCATGATAACAATATCAGAAATCAATTTCCCCAAAACAAACCTTCAAATTTGAGTTAACCTATAAAACACATTTAGAACTTCATTTTAAGCCGTGAGGGTCCATTATTATCCTCTTGAAGCTTCCCCTGATTATTTGCCAAATTACCATATGATAAACAAACCATAAAGGCAAAATCCCATCTCCATCTCTATGCCTCCATCTAAATGCCTCGAACCCTTCAATAATAGCCGCTTGTGTCAACACAATCTTGCCAACTTGATTAACATAACTACAACGACTAAAACCGGACCGAAAGTCGAGGATATATGTTTGGTGTGTGTTTGTTTGTTTTGTTCGCCGGCAAATACATTTCATTAATTGAATTCTCCAAACACAGAGAGAAGTCCCAAAAGTTGAAGGTCTTTGTTGTTGTTTGCCCAAGTCCAAGTCCGGAACCCAATAAAAACTTATGCATTGTGTTTTCGTCCTGGTCGTAACATAAAAACCAACAACTAGCGACTGATGGGTGCTTTTCTTTCGAGGATGCCACTCCAGAGGCTGATTCCTTCTATCATTCGATTTTATTGTTACTGATGCTTGACAGCAAAAGCAACTACAACAACAACAACAGGTTTCCAATGAAATTATCGAAAGCAATCAATTTTTTAAGTGGAACTGTCGCGCACCTTGAGTTGTTTTTTTGTTATCCCTTTTTTTTTTTGGTCGAGGGTTTTGTTTGGTTTCAATTTCAGTTCATTCTCTTTCTATCTCTTCACTTTTTTTTTCCTTTTTTCTTGATTTTTATTCAAATTATTTTTGGGTTTTTGGGCTTGCACCTGCTGCTACCTGAGCTGTTGAGGGTCATTCCTTGAGGTCCTTTTTTTTTGTTTTGGGAGAGCGCATACCGGAAGTCCGGAAGTGATTTAGTGCAACTGACGGAAGTAAATAAGTGAGTACACACACACATACACACACACACATACTCTCTTACAAACTGGCTGTTATACTTAAAAAGGGATTAGCTGTAGACGAAGCGGAAGTGAATCCGGAACAGGTTGCCTGACCTTTTACCTTTTTGCTCAATTGAACCGCAGTGTTCTCTATGACAATTCTCGACGCTTCTCTATCTCGCTTCCCTCCGGAAGTCGTCTGCCTGCCTTCCTTATTCACTTTATTAGTTTTATTTACTTCCTGATTTCGTTTCTTTTTTTTTATAATGTCGCTTCCGGAACTTCCTTTTCCGTGTTCTCCGCTTCGGTTTCCCACGCATTTTTGACCCAGTTTTTTCGGCCGCAGCACCTGCCGAAGTCCTTAACCCTTTCCTTACTTTGATTATTCATATTTCCAGGCAGCAGGAGCTTCGGGCATTGCTGAGATTCTTTGCGATTTAAAAGGGGGCGCAGCTATGAGAGACCATTGTCAATCATCCACCCCTGACAGGATATGCCAGAAGTGGAGTTTCGAGGGGGTCCGTTGAGTAAGCAGCGTGAGAAATTCTTTGAAATTCGAGCATGTTTATTGAGATTTCTTCCCCTTCAGTTCGTGTTTTTTTCCTTCTGCTTTTTTTTGTTTTGTTTTTTTGTTGTATCGGGAAATGGCACTTCAAAGACATCACCGTTATACGTATAAAAAATTTTACATATTGATAAGCAAATCACTTGGCAGGGGCAACATATCAAAGAAGACATGCTTCATCGGCATTCCAATGCCATCAGCTCATCTCGGTTCCGCTCACAATAGGAGCACTAAGAAAAATTCTCTGCCCTTTTTAAGACTACTTGGAAAAAAACAACTTGGCAATCAAACAATACCCATCAATTTTTAATATGTAGTATTAAATTATTAGAGCATTAAGTGGTAATTTATTTAAAGAAACTAATAAATTCGATCTTTAAAAATTAAAAAAATATTTATTAGCTGCTCTTTGGATATTCCTAAGAAAGCATATAAGCTAAATGCTGATAAAAATCATTAAAAAATATGTACATAAGAACTTTAAATTATTATATTGATAAATTCATAAATGTGAAATACATTTCTTTCTGTGCATGAGTAGAATCAACTTATAAACAACACGAAAGTTTCTATGTTGGCGAAGAAGCTGGAAGAGTAGTAAAAGTTTTGCCAGGCCAACACAAAAAAAAAAAAACAAAAAAAGCGAGGGAAAAAGCAAACACAAGAAAGGCGGCGAAAAGGGAGAGAAGGCAACCGGATTTCCGGTTTAACAGCTCCCCAAAGAAGGTGGAGTGGAGCCAGAGGGGTAAGAGGAGCGGAGGGGTGGGGGGTCCAAGCTGCTGCCACACTTTATAATTTGCTCGATCTCCAGCAGCAGCAGCAGCACGCGTATACCGCTCCCCAAGCAGTCAAACAATTAGCCTCATGTGTCAAAGTGCAGTGCCAACGGAAGTTGAGAACGCGCCAAAGACAATGAAAGAGTTTTGCCACTCCCCCCTCCCAGTTTTTGCCCCCGTTTTAACCCCCCCATTTGCCCCCTTTTCTTTTGCCCCAGCAGCTGGACACTGCAACGTGAGGCGGCAAGCATTGACAAACTTTTGTGACTTTTGATTTCAATGAAAGCCGCCCGAGAAAGGGAACCCTTCTCCCATTCCAGATCTTTAATTGAATCAAATTAACCCCGCACACAACCTCCAGCTTTGGGGTAACCAGTGGGTTAGGGGGAGCTGGAGGTGAAGGCTGCCCCGCGGGGGACTCCCCTCAATGGAATTCTTGGAGCTACTTCTAGCCTCATTGCTGTCATGCCTCATGTGGCTGCCTGAATGCCGGGAATGCCGCTCCACGCAACGGAAATGAGGTGTCTTCAATTGCACAAAGCAGTGGTGCCAATTCAGAGGGATTGCTAAAGGGGTTTATTTTCTTTATCTTCTTACAAAAAAGTTCTAAGAAAGGGTTTTTTAAAGTAATGCTATTAATTAGTTATTTTATTTTATTTTACTTTATTTAACTTCATATAATGTCTAAACTTTTATAATGGTTCTGCTTTCCTATTATTTAATTTGCCTGTTTTCAAAACATTTTACCATAAAAGCTTTTCTTTGCTATTTCTTAAAGTTATAATAAAAGCAATAAATGAATTTAAAGATGCTGTAATTTCTGTTAAAAAAAATTAAGATACTCAAAACAAAAGGAATATACAAAATTAAGAAACTTAAAGCAATAATTATGATAAACACAATAGGTTTTCCTTTTTTTTTTTTTTTGCATATCCATAAAATCTTTTATACAGAATGCTTTATTTATATATTTCTTTTGAATGTTTAATTTATATTTGAAAAAGTTTAATAATATTCACATTTAATAATTTTCAGTACTGCTTTAAATTATATTTGTAATAGATTACTAGCATCACTTTCACAAGAACCCGAACCTGACTTTTGCAACATAGAGCCAGGTTAGAGGTGCACCTGCCCCGCTTTGGGTTTCTGGGTTTGTGGCCCTCATCTGGTGCTATCAATAACTGCCTAACCGAAGGACAATCATTGACATAAATTTCCACACAACAAACGGAAAATGTCTGAGTTTTCCCGGTGCAGCAGCAGCGGCAACAGTTGGTTGCTTGTATTCTCTCTCTCAAAATCCCCCGCCTCTCGATTCTTTCTTGGGTTTTTTTTGGTTCCCATGAGGGCGTTGACGCACACACGACGATCAACTAACGTCCGGGCCGGAGATTTTTCCGATTTCCCCCGATTTTCCAACCGTTAGACGAGACGGATGGCTGGCAGCAGCCTGCCGCCTGCCACAAGTGTGTTGCCATCAGGTAGTCTCCGCTATATCCTATATAGTATGGTATTGTATACCCCGCACCCTCTCTTCTTATCTTTTGTCTGTGCGTTAATGATTTTTCTATACATTTCCTTTTCACATTGTTTTTTTGTGTGCTGCCCCTTCCCCTTTCCCTTTTTCCCCCGACTCCTATTTTGGGTTATTCTCTTCCTTATTTTTTTTTCTTGGGCTAGAGAATTATGCAATCTGGCGTCGTCATGTGGCCGGAGTAAGCGGAAGTATGCCGGCTCAGCCTCAGTTTTGATCCCATCCAGAGTTTGCTGGTCAAGTCTAACCATCCATCCGACATACATATATAGAAATATATATTGCCTGAAGTCGGTGTGTTTACACGAAAATTCAATTAAAATTGTTAGAAACGGAAGTGGAAGATGGGGCCGAAGAAGCGGAAGTAACACGGAAGTTGTTAGGTCACTATCTGCCTTCCGATTTCGAGTCGGACTTCGAGTCCCAGAGAATTCCAGTGAAAACTCTCAGGCTCTCGGCTCTTGGAAAGATTCAAACCAAGCCGGAAGTAGAACAGATTTGTGTGCTGTTGGCTCCTCAAAAAAATAAAAAAATAAACGAGATGAATTTATACTTATTATAATAATACTTTGCATAGTTGAGGAATCGCCAGGGGCACGCAGACTGACCGTGCCACTTTTGCTTCGCTTTATTTTTTTTATTATTTTGCTGGATTGCCTTAACGGAAGCATGCCCCAACCGCAAACCAGCAGAGAAAAAACATTTTCATTCATAAAACAGCAGAAATTCCAAAAGGAAGCGGGCAAAAGCCAACAGACAACAGCAGAAAAATTATAAGAATGTCAGCTAAAAGGGGAACACTGTGGAAGATCAGATACTCTTAATATAAATAAATAAAATGAGATAAGAAAGCTATTGTAAATAAATATGAATTATGTTTTGAGAACTTAGCAAAAAATGATTTAAAATTTCTACATCTATTTTAGACTTTTTAAACAAGTTTAACTTTATAAGAATAACAAATATGTAGAAACTATTGTCAAAGCTCTTTATAAATTTAAACTTCTTTGCTCGCTTGTCAAGGATTGTTTAGGGTAAAGCTTGGGGAACTGGTTTCTCTGGTGGCAGCCAATTGCAGCTGAAGCAGCAACAAACAACATCGGCAACTTCCCCTTTTTGTTGCCGCTTGATTTTTGCGTAGCTTGTTGATCGTCACAATTAATGAACGTCTACGCACACGGACATCCACTAACCACATCCACATCCTCATCCTCATCCTCGACTTCAACTCCAACTCCAACTCCACATCCACATACCCAACCACAATCAGTCTCAGCTGCTGATGTTGCTGCTGCTGCTGTTGTTGTTGTTGCTGCCACAACGAAACGGAAAAAAGTAATTCATTCATTCATTCATTCAGCAACAACGTGGCATAGTTGTTTGTGGCTTTTTTTTTTTTGCTGCGGCTTTCTGGCCATTGTAATTGTTGCCTTGGCCAAAAAGAAATAAGACAACCGCAAAATGTTGCCGACTATATGGCGGGCTATAAACATGTTGCTGCTGTTGCTGCTGCTGCTGTTGCTGCTGCTGTTGCTGTTGCTGTTGCTACTTCTGATGTTGCTGCTGGTGGTGCTGCCTCCTTTTACGCGCTTGCCGCCAAATAAATAAATCTTGACTACAATGCCTATGGCTTGTTGATGTTGCTGCTGGGTTTTGCTGTTGCTGTTGCTGTTGTTGCCGCGGGCATTTTTATGAATGAACGAATGGCCAGCTAAGCTAAATGAAAAGTTGCTCGACTTTGAGTGTAAACAGGCTTTGCCTGTTCATTTTTCTTTTAAATATATGTTTTTACCGCAACAACAACAACAATCGAAAAAAAAACCCGCGCAAAACGACACCAAAACGATTGCAACTGTGTTTCGCCCGATAATTACGAGCAACTCGCGATGCCACGCCCCGTTGGCCCTCCCCCTTGATTCCGCCCCCTTTGCAACGCCCTATCCATTCCAATTTGTTGTTTACTCCGCCGTCTGCGTGCGTTTTTATGAATGAAATCCAGCAACAACCGAAGAAGAAGACGAGCACTCGTCGTTGGCCTTTACTTATTTATAGTTAATTTATTTTTTTTTTTTTTTTTTGCCCCGCCATCGTTTTACTTTTTCTTTTCTGTTCTTTTTTTTTTTGCTTTTCGTCTTGTTTTGATATTATTGTAAACAAATTGCGCCTTTGGGCACGTAATTAGCACACTTACACGATCGGGAAAAAAGACCGTAGTTGGCCCCACGGGTCTGGGAAATTGGAACGTGTCCATCAATAACTGTAACAAGGTCTCTTTCTCTCGCTTCTTGGCCAACAAAAGCGGAAGTGTTCCAAGCCACATTTCCGCCTGGCCAGCGACGGAGACAGAGAAATGTATTCGAAAAGTGGCACAAAGCTAAGACACGGCCGAACAATAGGGGCAGTCGATTGAAATATCTTATAAATCAGCAATATAAGGATAGTGGAATCAATATATCAATGCTCAGCTGGACAATATGAATACATTTGCTTGACCTTTGTGCTGACAAATAAATAATTCTTGCGATTACTATATTCATAGAATATTTGCTGGCCTTCATTAAATTCTCTTTCCTTTAGTTTTCTTCTAAAATGATTAAGACTCATTTTATATTAAATAATTCAAGTTAAATAATAACTATAACCTTCATATACAATTTAAATGTGTATATAAATATATTTTATGAATGTCATAAAATCTTTAAGCGCGTTAATAGTTTCCATCAAAATAAATTAAGTACAATTAAGTAAACAAAATATTATGCTTTTAAAAAATTTCTGACTAAAGAGTGTTTAAAGCTTCGACTTCGACTTAAGTAAGCCACCTTTTTTTGTTAATTCATATAAGAAAACAAAATATATATATATACATTGTATCTATAAAAGTTGACTTGGCGCGCGCGCCAGCAACAAAGTATATATTGTAGAAAAAGAGGTAGAAGAAGTTGGGGTAAAAAAAAGTGGGCAAACTAGTTTTTTGGTATCCGAGCATCCGTTGGCTCAGGTTGTTGTTGTTGTTGTTGTCGAGGCATTTTTCTCAATGGAGCTCTCCGAGATTGTAGACTTGGGCATTTTTTTAGGTGAATAATTGCGGTATGCTGTTGTTGTTGTTGTTGCCCGCTGGTTGTTTTTTATGCAAATATTTTTATATACGCGCCTATCTGTGTCTGCGCCATCCAGACACACTTAACCGATACGTAGCCATTGTTGTTGTTGTCGCTGACTACTCTCTTTCAATATTTGTTTGTCTTTTTTTTATGATTATTATTTTTTTCTGCCTTTGGATCGCATTGAATAATTTCTATATTTAGCATTAAAAAAATTCCATCGAAGAGAAAAAAGCATAGATTGAAATTATGAAAACATGATATGCGAAATCAAGGGGAAGCACGATTCGATTTATTATGGGATTTAAGTGTTATGCCTAAATTGCTGGTACAAAAATATTTTTGAAGGGATTTTGTAAATACAAAACATTAAGAATAATTGGAAAAAAACATTTATAAATTCAATTCTCATAAATTTAGTCATCAAGCAATCAGGGAATGTAGATATGATCTATTAGTTAAATGGAAAGAGATCAATTCTGTAGTATATCGATGATTGATCAATTAAATGGTTCTGTGGAAGTTCCCCAACTAACGTTGATATTCTATTAAATTAACGATGCTTTCCAGCGTAGAAATTCATTCACGAGAATCTCCAATCAATGGAACGTCACAAAGTTCATTAGAAACACGAATTCTCAATTCCATTGATGATTTCTGTGAAAAAAACCTCATGACCATAAATTTACGAAAATCAGATCAACGATTCAAAAAACTTGTTTGAAGATGGTCAAATTAAAAATTGTCAAATCATGTCAAACATATCGGATGTATTGATTAGCATAAAAATTCCATAAATTACCATTAGAGGTGTGGCCAACGAAAAAAAAAAATATTGTTCGATTTATGTGAAGATGTATTTTCATAAATATTTATTGCGTGGTTTGGCATTAAGCATACGCACTGTTGCCGCGTTTGTTCCTCTGTTTGGATTGTGGCCTATAAACCATTTTCACACCTGGCTGCAACATCAGAACTTAGCTTGGCTAAATGGCCAGAAACGGAGTCTCTGCTTGATTTGTTTATACATTTCTCAGTGAATTGGAATTTGTGGCAGACTCTTTTGATATTCCATTTACATTCCCCGCCAACGTTTTTCCCACTCTTTGGCTTTTGGCCATGCCACGCGCACATACACCGAGTTGTTTAGGCCAAATATGCGTGGCTGATCTGTTTGTATATGGCCAACAAATTGCCCGATCTCTGTTGTTGTTGTTGTTGCTGGCTTTATCCATTCATACATTTTGGACGGTCTGTCGCTTTGGCATTCATTCATTCATTCATAGATTGACTTGCCCAGCCAAGCGAGAAGTTGAAGTCGCTGACGTAGCATTCGCTGGCTGCTCTGCTCATCCAGCGTTTACGTTTTCATTCATTCACACACACATGTGCAGTGAGAGAAATTGGGAGTAGAAATTCCGAAAAGATTCTTAAATATCAGTGTATTATTGTAACTAATAATATCTAAAGATTTATGGAGTTCTAGATCATGCTAGATCATATTGCAAAAATGCATCTTGCAATTCAATGTATGTTGATTAATCATTTTATAATCCAAATTAAAAAGAAAATATTTTTAATTTTTTTTTCTTTTTACTTGTTGAGCTTGGGAACTTGTCTCAGTGTATCGGCACACACATGCACCACCTCATCACCCCTCTCACTCCCCACCAGTTTCACCCATTATACCACACCATACCGAACCGTACCACCATCATTATGACCATCATCATCGACTTCTCGTAGTCGTCGTGGTCGTATTTCATTCATGAATTTTCTTTCATTCAGGTCTTCCCCGTCTCCCATCTCACTCCCCCTCCCGTTTTTGTCGTGCCCTCTCTTTCTCTCTCTCGCCGTCTCGCTCGTTGTTGTTGAAAACGTTTTTAAATACCGGAACTGAATGTTTAGCGCTTTTAAGCATGGGAACTTTTTGTTTTCTTCTATCAACTTTCCCCTCCCCTCTCTCTCCCTCCCTCAGCCTCCTTCCTTACTCCCTCCCTTTCTCGTATTTTGTTTCCGTCTCTTTCGCTCCCATATCCCCCTCTCTTTCCGGCTGCTCATTCACTGCCTTTTGTGGATCTATTCCGTTGTGTTCTATTCTCCAATAAGGCGTTTTTATTGCAAGTTTCCAAACAACAGGAATTCTATGCTCAATTTTTTTTTTTTTTTTTTTTTTTTTTTTTTTTTTTTGGGTTTTTGTCTATTTTAGGTGTTGTGTTGTGATGCTGTTTTGTTATGCTTTTTTTTTATATGCGTTCCAAATTTATTGCAGACATTCGGATTTCAAAATTTATGAACCAAGTCGAACCGTATTCCATTGGTTTGAAAAAACGGTAAAGAATATATTGCTAAAAAGCTGATAAAAAAGATAAAAGGATGCAGTAAAGTGTTTATAAGTACAACTTCACAAAAAAACTATATTTTCTAGCAAATCCTTTCTAAAAGCTGACATTATAAGCTTTCATTCTTAAGGGTAATCCTAATTCGAACCCTTTTTTTTGCTGCCCAACCCCATTGCTCGATTATATTGTCAATATTTTCCTTTTGATTACTGTTGATATTTCACGCCTCGGCCTCGTAGCAAGCAACACCAGCCAAGAATTCCATTTTCAGGGCGTGTTTTCTCAAATGACATTTGACATAATAGATATCCGATACATGATATATGGCAATCCCAATCCCCCCGCTCTCTCCTCGTATGGACACTTGATTTATAGCCAGATCGGGAGTGGGAACAATGGAACCGACTTGACCTATGATCAGAATTCGCATTGTTATGGATTTGGGGGGAAAGATAACGCCAAGAACTTTTCGGTGGACGTTGGCTTAGTCATGAAGTCAGTCAGCATTGAACTCTTGACCCGGCCGGCTAATTGGTTTTGGTATCGCTCATATCGTTCGGTTATAGCAATTGCGACTTTAATTGATCAAATGCGACAGATCAGTTGAGTTGAGCTCTCCGCTGCAAACAACTTTCATTTTTCATCTAGAGCGAGTGTGCTGCCGCTGCAATTAAATGTGCCATATGCGTGTGGAGATATATGGATAGTGGTTTTGTGGGTGTCAAGTGTAATGGCTATAGGGCGGCTGCTAAATATAGCTAGAGTTTCTTGAACAACAACAAAATAAATAAATAAATACGGCAAACTAAGACTCGGACCCAGCCCAAAAAAGTTGCATTGCAAAACCTGATGTACAGAGAAAGAAATCTAGTTGCTATTCGATATTATACACTAAAGATATCTAAAAGATCTTAAAGAATCGATTGGTTGCTCTCTCAAGTTCTTAAAGATTCTACTAGATTTAAACCCAGGTTATAATACCTAATCGATCGGTATTGTTTTCCGTGTAGATGCTGCTGCTTTTGATATTGCTGGCGTGGGCATTTTACAAATGGCAACCAGTTGAACAGGTGTCTGCTGACGTTGTTGCCTGTGCATTATGCAACCTGCCATTGCCAGTTGTTGGTTTTATTTTTGTGTTTGCCTTTTTGCCCAGATCAATGCAAACGCGTTGCACGAGCCACACACACACTGGTAATTAGCCAGGCTAATCAATAGTTACCAAACTCTATGACTAAGTTACTCACCCCCACTTGGTAAAGGATTCGCAGATCCCGTTCGCCGTGCTTGTTGATGTTGCGATGTTGCTGCTGTTTCTGCAACATTTGTCGCGCGTGTCGCCGCGATTCGGCGAGATCCTTTTCCACCGCCGCCGTGGAAATACTGACCACGGTCAGTTGCTCGGCGGCGGGTTTCACTGTACTGGTGGCTGCTGCTCCTGCTGTTGCTACTGTCATATCTTTGGCATCGTAGACGGTGTACTCCAGACTCTTGTGCTTGTCCGCCGTGGACGTTGTCGGCGTGATCTCGAACACCTCGAGCGGCAGTCGCGTGCCGCCGACAGCAACGACGGCAACGGCGGTCAGCAGCAGCAACGGCAACATGCACGGCAGCAACATCAATGTCGTTGGCATGATTTATGGCTTTTTCGGCCCTCTGGCTTTGGGATCTTTTGGGATCTCGAAATCTCGTAATCTCACGGAGTATCGGAAACTCGGGATCAACTCCTGGTTCGATTGGTTTTGTGCGTGCGGTTTTTGTTTTTGCGGTTGTAATTGACACTCAATGAATTTTGTAATTGAATTCGAATCAAATCAAATCGAATCGAATTGAATTGAATCAGTGTTCTCGCTCTATCTCGCTCGCTCGCATAGAACCCATGGCTTACATGCACACACACACTGGCAGAAACGAACTCTACAAATCAGGTTTCGAATCGAATCAAATCGACTCGAATCGAACGATCGATTGATTTGTGGCGAATGTCACTCGAAATTATTGGATAATTCAGATTCCGATTCAGGCACTATGATACCACGATCGTTCGATAGTTTCTGTTGGTTATTCAGTAACTTTACACCCGCGACGTCTGAGTCTCGGTGGCCTCGTCTTTCGCTCCTGGAACGCTTGCTCTTTAGTACCGCTGGTCTCCCGACTCGCTTACTCGCTTCCGCTGCCTCGTTGTCGCGTTGTTCGCTCGACCAATTTTCTTCTCGAACTGATCAAACAGAAAATCCAAAAGCGAACGGCGAACGACGGCCGAGAGCCGGCAGCGCAGTCCGCTGCTCGCGTCGCTGCCGGTGCGTGCGTGTCTCTACACTGCAAGAAAATTTAATATAAAAAAATAATAATAAATAAATTAATAATAATAAAAAAATATAATTAAAGTAAATCTGTATTAGCCAACAGGCATGACCATAAACCAAATATGATCACTTTAATTTCGGAAAACAGGCTAATTACCAACTAATTTAAAAACAAACGGAAATACACAAATTCTACATTTAAATTCAATTAGTCCGCATTAAAAATCAAACTTAAATTTTTTTAAGTGTAAATGAATTTTTTTTTCATTACAATTCAAAATATAAAATTATTTCGCTCCATATTCTACCAATAATTTAATTATCCATGTGTCTTGATTGAACTTGAACGTTTTTGTTCGCTGTGTACGAGCGGCAGCGGCAGAGCGTGAGAGAGCACGAAAGAGAGCGCGTCGTGGGCTGGATATGAATGAATGAACATGTTGTTGCTGCTTTTCCCGCTGGTGGTTGCAGCATCCATGGCTGGCGAGTGCGCCTGTGTGCGTTCGAGTATCTGTGAGATGCATCTGCAAGGGTGTGGGTATCCGCACGGGCGTATGGGTGAGAGCGAGCGGATGGCAAGGTGTCTCTGGCTCGCGTGCTTGGCTTAAAAAAAATAAGAAAAAATAAAATACAACAAAATAACAAAAAAAAAAAAAACAAGAAAGGGGGCCTCGCAGCCAAGCGGCTTTTGCCGCTTCCGTTGCATCCTTTCGGCCGTTTTTGCTGCCGCCGTGTTGTTTTTGTCATCTTTACTACGGCACCGGAAACTAATTCCTGCCTTAGCCACAGCGACTTGGACTCCGCCTCCTCCTGGCCTTCTTTGTTCTCCTTCTGCCGTGCTTTCATGTTTGGGCTTCGTTCTTGTAGCGCATGCCAAAAAAAGAACATCAGAAAAAAATCCAGAAAAGAGTTTACCAAGAAAGGAAGATCCGCTTCCAAAGTCGAAGCTTTAAGTTCCCTTCAGTAAATTTGAATCTTTTGGTAATACTTTAAAAACAAATTAAATTAAATTTAGAGTAAAAAATATTATACATACGTTGAGTATTAATATCCGAAATTTCACTCCTAAGAACAGTTTTTTTTTTAGGTGGAAAATCTAAAAATTATTATGTAGACTTTACGCGAAGTTAAATATGGTTGAAATATTATTTACATTAGATACAAAATTCGGCATATCTATAACTGAATATACTTTAATTTATCAAATAAAATTTTAAGGATATTCTTTTAACTTTTCCGGGTGAAGAATTTTTATTTTATCACCAGCTTATAAGCTTGGTTTAAGATTGTAGTACCTTTAGCTAAGGTATATAGAGAGTTCGAGAGAGACCTGGAAACGATCTCCATCTTCAGCTTGGAAGTTCAAGCGAAAAACGCGCGCGGTTCGGCAGAAAGCCCGCCAATTTTATGGGCCAAACCCGATAAGATTTCATTTGTTTACGAGTTACCTTGAGACGCGCCACAAAAACAACAACAACAACAACAATAACAGGAGAAAAAAAACAGGCGATATGGAAGCATTAACCAGAACCGAGAACTCCAACTGAATGGCGGCGATTGTTAGTGGAGGTTTCCCTTTTCCCGTTTCCCGTTTCCCATTTCTCGTTGCCTTTTTCCAATTCGATTTCTAGCTAACGACGACTACCCAACAGCTGATCAAAGAACGTATCTCTTTCGCTATCATTCGCAGGTAAAATGTACGCGGTAATTGGCCGGCGGCACGGCAAAATTCTCTCCGGTGATTTGACCCAAGGCAGCGGCAACTTCGCGGTCACCTGTCTGCTGCCGGTGATCGAGTCGTTCAACTTCGCCCAGGAGATGCGAAAGCAGACATCTGGCCTGGCCTGTCCCCAGCTCATGTTCAGTCACTGGGAGGTGAGTACTGTACAGTGAAACTAGAAGAGTTGAATTACTAAAATCTGTTGAGATTCAGAAAGGTTGGTCCTTGGGCAAAAAGCAACTTAATCCAAAATTCGGATTAATACTTCGAAAACAATTATCTTGTTTACCTCAAATTAAGTTATATGTTAATTAAAATATATTATTTTCGTAGCTCAAAGAACAATTTTTTAAACCAATGGTCTGTCCTCTATTAATTAATATTCTTTAAAAACCATAAAGAAAGAGTCTTTGTGTAGAATGTAGTGCAATGAAGTGCATTACTTTTCAAGGATATTGTTTGCATTTTTTATTTTCTTTAGCTTATATTGTTTACCGACTGGTTAGATCATGAAATCTTACCTAGAAATTTGTTTTTCTGTGAGTTATACTGTTTTCAGAATGAGGCTAAAAAGTAAATAAATCATTCGTATTATTTTACTTTTTACACGTACATAGAAAGTTGTTCTTTCTACATTTGCTTACAAAAATTAGTCACAATAAACCCAGTCATACAGATTGGCTCAGATCAGATAAAAGAAAATATTATTTTGGTTTTTTTTTTCTGTTCTAGTAAAGCTTGTTCTTATCTACGAACCTTTTCAATTTTAGCCAGAAGAAGATTGCTTTTTGAAGTTCTTAAGAATGATTGATTCTAGATCATTTTAAAGTAAAGTTATAGAACGTAGTTAGTAATTTTTTGTTAGGGAAGGCCGACTGTATCTGGCAGAGATTGCTGGAGCAGCTGTTGCCGCTGATGGGGCACAAGTGCAGCGCCTGTCCGACCATATGCCATGTGCGTGCCTCACTGTACTCCCCCAATTCCCGTGCCCCATCCGCAGCTCCTTCGTCTGCCCAAGACTCTCGCTGGCAGTCTGTGGTCAATAAAAATCTCAGCTTACGCTGACTCTGGGCCTTCTGTTACCTTCTGTTGAAGTCTTATAAGCAAAACCACAGCCAGCAGCAGTAGCAACATGGCAGCAGCAACATCAGCGGCAGCAGCAGCAACGGCAACAGCAGCAACATGGCAACAGCAGCAGCAAAGGCAGCAAAAGCAGCAACAGTTGGACTGAAAGTTATATGGTCCATTTGAAGCTGCAGCTGTGTGCCATTCGAGGTAACCCAAAGCCCCAAACCAGACCCAGACCCTCTCTCTTCCAGTCGCCTCCTTTCTCCATCGCATTCTGACCTTGTCGTGGGCCACAATTAACAGTCAAGTTGATGGTTTTTCCCTTCGGTTTTATGCTTTTGGCTAAAAACGGATGGGACAAGATCAGCGGATGAGCTAAGCTCGTCCAAAAATATTAATAAAGTTTGCACAACCAACAAAATTGTGGATTTTTACTAAAGAAAATGCTTTAATCAACTAATATTAAATGTATGTCTCTCTTAGTTGTATAGGAAATATGGATATTAAATTAACATAATAGGTAATGCCAAAATCATTAAAGATTTTAGCATTAAGTTTATCTTACGAATAAGAAATATAAAAGGATAAAAAAAGAAGTTCATTTCTGATATGTAAAGATCCAATTTTTTTAATGATTTTTTTTAAGACTCACAACTTTTTCAAATATTTAGTGTAGATTTAATTAGTTTTGTCGCCTGTACAAAAAATATTTTTGATGTGCGTGCATTTTGCGTTGGTATTAGTTTCTCTATCGGTGTGTTTATACTAGTGTTGGTCATATCGCCCAACCAATCGATAACAACAAGTTTTTGTATAATGACTTCCGGCGATTTTCTATTTCTCGGCTCAAGTTTTGCCGGCGACGGAGATATTGTTGCTTCGTATAATTTCTTACGCATTTCCAACGCCAGACAGCAGGAAAAGTGGAAAAGGGGCGGAAAATGGGAGGGGAGTCAGATTGCACGGAAAAAAAAAACAAGTTTGCTGCAAGACAACATTGTAAAACCCATTAAAAGGCATATTTAAATTTAAGCTTCTGAAAATTAAGAGAAATGAAAAAGTGTTAACTTAACTTCTTGAAAATTGAATCAAAAGTATTTCTTAGATATCATAATATATTTAATAGACCTATTCTCTTAATTCTCTTTTGGTTCATAAATTTACTTTTAATAAATTTAAAAAGAACTTCTCTCTGTGCTTGAATTAAGTCCATATTACAACTTCTATCTGCGTGGATATCTAAACTGAAACTAGTTTAGCCAGGACAAGTGAAAAAGTATCTGATAGATATTCGATTCGATTACGATTTCAACCATTATTCTGGGCAATGCTGAAGTGAAAACAATTAGGATTTCAAATAACCTTTCGCCCGAGCAATTAAAACTGTTGGCTTCAGCACTTTGTCCACGCCCACATGTTTTGCCCAGTGGCCTTCTCCCCGCCCCCTTTTCGGACCCAACCCCTCCCTATTTATTTGTTTTTTCCTTCGTTTTTTTAAACCCTACCTGCCAGGTGAGTGGGCCGGGCTCTCAGCCGTGGGCGCAGTTGTCACGTGCCCATAATAACAACGAAGGCGTCAACTTCACTCGAGTGGCCAACTTCTGGTTTGGGCCAAAACGGGTGAACGGGTAAAAAGGGCTTAAAAGTGGGTGGGGTGGGGGTGGGGGTTTGGGGAGTCGTGTTCCCAAAAAGCCATTTCCATTTCTTGCCGCATCATGGCCCACAATAAGTTCGTTAAGCATCTGCATCGTCGGATCAGCAGATCAGCAGCCGCAAGAAATCATCATTGAGGATGACCTTTTAACGTGGAAGCTGCCGAGTTGAGCTGCAAGTTGCAGGCAGACTTCCAGCTGAAACAGAAACCAAAGACAACAAAAACTAATTTTCAGTTTTCATATATCATAATTTTTCTTGTTATTGCCGTTGCTCTTTCACTTCACGTAGCAGCATTAAGTCGGCTGACAGGAGCTAAAGAATGTGGCCTACAGTGCGTTTAATTTAAGATATGCGGATATAAAAGGTTTCTAATTAAAGGTAAATAACATTTAAAATTAATTTTATTTTTTTTTTTTCAATTACTAACTCATTTGTGCATTTTTAAATTATATTTTCATTAGAGTTCCATTTTTATTTGTGGTACATATTTAATGGTTAATATGTTTCAATGCTTAAACATAACACAGCGTTGTTTGTGATTATCATTTGAATTAAAAATCTTTGTTAAAGCGTAAAAAAAACTTATTATAGCTAAGAAAAGATTAAACTATATCTTGAGTATTTTCTAGATTCTAGGCAGCTCATTTAAAGATTTTTTTGTTTTAAAGTTCACTTATCATAGGCGTTTTATAAACATAAAATATCTTTCTGTATTCAGACGCTAATATTTGATACTATACCAACTATATATCATTTTGTTAAAGGAAATACAGGATTATGCTCAACAATCACACAACCTCTTGCCTTACAGTAATGAAACGCACTGTTTAACCGACAAATATCTCTTGGTCGGGTGGCTACTGTCTTGCGCGCTTTTGTTATTATTTAATTTTGTGCTTCCTTTTGTTTTGCCCCAAACTCCACCTCCCCGCTGGCTGCAACACTCGTCTCATCTCTTCTGGCCACTTGATGAACCCGAAGATTGTTATTATGATTACGTGTATGTGCTGGAGACAGAGGGACGGGGCAGGAAGAGGGTCAAGACCTGCAGCCTACCAAAAAAACAAAAAAAAAAAAAAAAAGAATAAAAATAACATAACAACTTTGGCTACTGGTCTTACTTTCGACCCGCTCTGCTCCGTGTTTTTTTTTTATTTTTTTTTCTTCTCGTCCGGAGTGTTGCATATGATTTGGTTCTGGTTGTTGTTGGTGTTGCTGGTTGTTGGTTGTTCGTTGTTGTTGTTCCTGCTGGTTGTCGCGCTTTGCATGCAAGACCTCAGCTCTGGAACTCTGGAACTACTTCAAAAGCATAACAGCCACGGCCACAACAAACTGTGAGCAAAGAACCAAGACAAATAACAAATAATCTGATAACTCGTTTTGTATACCTGCCACAGTCTGCCCCCCACCAAAGGGAAAGTCTACGGTGGAGACAGTCGATGGCAGGAGTGTGGAGAGAGGACTTGGAGCTGGAGGCGGGGTTTTAAGGGAGCAGAAGAGGGGGTGTGGTTCGCCCGAAGGAGGAGGGGGAGAGCATGGCAGTGCCCTAAAGTCTGCCTGGTGCGAATAAACACACACACATAAACACACTTGCCGAAAAATATTTACAACATAAACAAAGGAAACTATTTAATTAAATTTACCCGAAATAAGATGGATGTACATTTTCTACTATTTTTTAAAATTTTAAAAATAACGATAGGAATAAAATCTTAAATCTTTATAAAATGTAATATGATATTTTTTTTGTAGTAAAAATATTAGGACAAATATATAATATTTCATCATGTTCTAAGCATGTAAAATATTTAATTCGAATATGTAAAATGTAAAATATAATATTTATTGGATTCAATCGTTTAATTCTCACTTATATTTTTTGATTAACGTTAAATGAATTGTGTAGCTTCAAATATTAGATAACCATTTTTCTATAAAGAACATTTCTTAATTTGTAAAAAAGTATTTATTCTACAAAATAAAATCATTTACATAATTGTAATTAGGAAAGCAAACTATCTTTTTTCCTGTGCAGGGATATATCCATGCCAAGGCAAGTGTTTATCCAAGTGGCCAAAGGATTGTTGTTGCTCTCGTTGCTGCTGTTGTTGTTGTTGTTGCTGTTGTTGTTCTTAAGTGGAACGTGGTTTGCATTGTCCGCTCGCTGGCTGTCAAAATGACGCTCATCGTGGTCCGTCCGTCGTCCGGCGACCGTTGGCTGTTGTCCGTTGGTTTTTTTGTCCGTTCGCTGGAGACTTTTACTGGCCGAGGCCCCCAAGTCTCTCGAATCAACTCAACTCGACTCGAATCGAGTTATATTCTTTGGGCCCGGTCTCTTTCACAGTCTTTTTCAGCCAGTTTCTGGCGCGCGATAATAATCTCAACTTCGTCTTGGTCGCGGACGGACTGGCGGACAAACAGACTGGCGGACAAACGGACAAACGGACAGACGGACGGCAGCGTATTTCGGTAGCTGCCGCGTAAATTACCTGCATACAAACCGCGCGCGGTCGGACAGGTAAACACACACTTACTCACACACACAGAACACCACAGCACACCACTCATAAGCACACACAGATACCGAACACGTGTGTGCAAAGAGAGTTGGAGATACAGATACAGAGCGATATACCATATAATATAGTGCCGTACCGAGTGAGTGTGTTGATGTCACGTCGTTTAGTTTTGGATTTTTGTTTTGGTTTTCGCGGCTGCTTCAATATTTTTCTTAATATTTCATCCTCAAGATGCGAGAACGGTCGTTGTGGAGGTGATTTCCCCCGGAGTGGGTGATTATGGTGGAATAGAGTCTTGGGTTTGCCTTGTAATCTGGAGCGTGGTGGTGCATTAGTGAGGATGGTTATCCACCTTATTTGGAGGTTCTTTTTCCAGCAGGACACTGGCAAAAAGGCTATATATATATATATGCCAAGCTCATGTGTACTTGATTATCTACCTTGATCCCTTTAATATAAATTATGAAATATATGAATGTTTAAAAAGCCAATTTATTTCATTAATTAAGAGGTTTGGTTATACTGAAGTCACATTTATAAGTTCTTGCCTCTGCTCTTCTTACTCTATTTTATATGAAATTTATTTCTTTTTAGTTTTAACCATAGAAAAAAAGTATTTTAATTGTTATTCTTTTAAAGCTTTTATTCATATAAAATTATTTAGAAAAAAAAAAAAACAATCTAATTCTAGAGCCAATTAAATTTTTAGCATAGATTAATATTTTTCGTAGCATGTTGCTAAATTCTTATCAGATTATCCTTGAATCCTTTATATTTAAGAAAAATCCCCAGTTTTTTAGCAGTGTACTTATCTGCCTGCTGGTGGCTGGCTGCTCATTTGTCTGGCCCGACTCAGACGCAAGTTCTGCGCACTTCTGGAGCACTTTAGCTGCCACAGGGTCTCCTCCGTTTTCTGTCCGAGATTTGGAGTGGGAATCTCGGGAATGGGGATGAGAATGGGAATGGGAATGAGAATGAGGACCGAGAAGGAGGAGACCGATGGAAAGATGGGATGCTGCTGCGCATGCGCAGAACCATTTGCAAAAGGATGGCAGACTCGCTTTTGCGTTTCTTCTCTGTTGTGACAGGGATTGCGAACTGAGAACTGCGAACTGCGAGCTGCCAACTGGGATTGCCTTACCTTGTCGAGGACTACTGCTTGGCTCCCTTTAGTGCCCCCATTGTTCCCCTCGATCCCCGCGATCCCCTTGGCCACTTGGCGTTGTTGGCTGTTGTTAAACAAGCGAAACTTTGTGCCCGATAATGATCTACATGGGATTGCTGAGATGTTCGAGGGCCCGCAGTTTAGCGTAGTGCGAACAGATGGCCCAGAACACGCACTGGCAAAAAAAAAAAAAAAAAAACATTACAGAATCGGTTATTTAATCTAATTTGCCACACTTATAAAAGAGTTTGTTGTCCTGGAATTTAAGTACTTATGTTTATACCACCCAAACTATTAATATTTACCATATTATTAAGCCCAGTGAAATCCTGTTAATTCTTTGAAGAACCAAAAACTTCTCAATATTATATTAGGTACATATTGTTTTTTGTAATTATTATGATTTTTTCACTGTGCCAAGAAAAGTTTCTTGCTGACTAAAGGCCAACGCCTTAGCATCTCAATCAGTTTTCGAGCAAGCTCGCTCATTGATGAGGGAATTCATAAGGAGTAGAGCCGAAATTCTGGAGTGGGAGAGCTGAGTTTTTCCAGCGAACCGCTCGACACCCGCCCGCTGAGACTCGAGAGTCCTTGCAGGAAGAAAATAAAAAAAAAAAGAAGAAGGAAAACAAAACAATGCAGATCTCACACCAGAGATTCTCAAGTGGTTCGCCTCGCAGGAGGCAATCATCAATCAAGCGCAGGGGAACGCTCTTCACGCCATTGAGGAAGTGGCCCGTTCTCCGGTTCCCCGGAATGGTACTGCGTATCCTGCGTATCACGTAACGCGCAATGCGTGTCCCTGCGTCCTTTGAAAGTCATTAAGCGTTCGAGTCCTTTGTCGCAGCCTCTCGAACACAAACAATGAAGATGTGAAAATGCACGCTTTCCCTGCCGACGGGACAAAAGGGCTCCTGGCCCTTAAAGGCCCGAAAAAACCCATTCCGAAAACCCAACCCATCGAAATATACTCGTTTGTAACCCATAGCAAATCCAATTCAATCCAGTGCGAGGCGCAGGCGCATAGACACAGCGACGCCTTCGATTCTTTGTCCTGTCTCAAGTGCCCAAATGATTTCGTGGAATTTACACCCTGCGTCTGCTCATTGCTCACTGCTTACAGGTGATTGATATCGATCCCTTCTGGCTGCCCACAACCGAGGAGGAGCTGATGCACTTCGGCGAGAAGGCCGACTCCGCCAACCGGGCCAAGGTCTACATGGACAGTGTCCGCCGAAGGAAGGGACTCTTCGTGGACGAGCAGGTGGTGGAGCACGCCGAGAAGCAGCGCACCCTCTCCAAGAACAAGTGATTCTCTGGCGATTCATTCGGGTAAGATTTTTACTTCTTTTTATGTACTTAAGGATTTAAAACAGAATTATTGTAGATGAAAAGTATGGTGGTTAAGATGATGGATAGTTACCTAAAAATGCACAGTGACAAACTAAAGAATTTTCGCTTGATTTTAATTAATTTTTTGTAATTTTATCCTAACATCTTTCAAGATATCTTTTGTTTAATCTAGTGTAGGATTACTAGTAAATTTACTTTTTAGTTTTTACATGTGGCAAGTAAAAAGGTGTAAAATTAATGTACAGATTCAAAAGTCAACAATACGAAAATATATAAAATTAAATGATTTATGAAAATTTATATTTTATTACATTATATTTTTTAATTGTCACATCAACAATTTCTAAATATTTGCAAGACATAAAATTATTAATGATTTAAAATGGCTTTAATACTTACTAGCCAAATGTTCAATGCAGAATGTTTAAAAATTAGACAATAGTTGATTTACTGAAAGGTATAAAAATATCTCTGTTTTTATTAGAAAATCTTGTTTTGATGGGATTTTAAATCTCCTATGCAGCAGCTGCCATTTATGCCTTATGTCTTTTTGTATAGGAATCATAAAATGTGAATTGTATTGTTTAATTTTGGTCAGCGGTTGCCTTTAACTGGGGAACAGGCTCCTTTTGGCCAATAAGGCCGCTCTCATTCTCGGGAACTTCCGGAACGGCAAGTGAGTTCTTGCCCAAAACCACGTGAATACAACTGGCATAAAAATGAAAATTAAATAAATAAAAATATATATAGATATATACCGATCACATACAGTATCATTACAAAGACGGCCATCTGGGTGGCAATAGTTAGCATAAAGACGTTTCCTCCGTAATTATTACTTTTGGTGGCCCGATAAAGTTGCGAATAGCAAACTCCACTGATAAAGGGAACTGCATTATCGCAAACCGAGAGCAGGGCAAAAACCTTTCCCCTCTCCGATGTGGGCACAATTTTCGAGGTCATGGCCCGGATCATGGGCCCCACAATTGGCCCCAAACTGCAGACCACGGCTCCCGCGTAAAGTAGATCCGTATTGGTGGCGAAATAGAAAAACAATCGGGCTATTGAATGGGCCCAAGTGCCAATAAAGATGATGGTCTGCAATAAATTGGGAATTTAAATTATGAGAGGGCCACAAAAATAGAACCACTTATAGAGGATTATGTCATTTCTTTTCGAGTCATTGAAGTTTTAAGTTAAAGATTCAACTCAAAATCATATCGATTTATCTGGCTGGATGAAAATGTTAATGCGGCATGATGTTTAGCTTTTGAAATAGTATTTTGAAGTTAAAATTGGATTTTAGAAACCTTTAAGTATGCATGTTTGGTTTAGTAAGGTCTTATCTGTCCGAAAAATTAAATTTAATTTTTTTAAAAATTTTATTTTAAATTTAAAATAAAACGCGAACTCTTCGGGAATTTTTGCGGAACAGTTGTAGGTTAGTACTTACTGTATCCCTCCATCCTAGGACCTTATTCATTAGGGGCACAGCCAACAGCATGGCAATCACGTAGGCCGACGACTTGAAGGTTTTGAAGTTGCTGTACGCACTCACATCCCAGTCGAACTTGTCTAAGGTGTACATGTACAGGTACTGCCCCTCGTCCCGCTGGAAGGTGTAGAGGGCCATGCTGACCAGCAGGATAATGAGGAAGCTGCGCCGGTGTCCCTTCCGGGACTTTACTAGCACCGCCAGCGAGTCCTTCACGTGCTGCTTGTCGAAGAAGTCGCCCCAGAATCCACAGCACCCGAGTTCCCTCAGCGAACGCTGCTTCGGAGTCGTTTGCCACTGAAAGTTTGATTGGGAATATTAGGGGATTAGCCACTTGTTAATATATGTGACTATACACATTAATTATGAAAATTATAAATGAAATATATTACTCTATTCTGTTAAAAAAAATCAGGAGAATTCGTTTAACGGGCAATACTTTTTGCCAAGTAGAAATTGTCTTAAAAGTTTTTACTGGATTCGTTTGACTGGTTTTGTTTTTCAAAATTTACTTTGACTTTGAGTCATAATTTCTGTAATAGTTATAAGTTAAATAAAATTTTTTTTCTATCTTAAACATATTAAGAAATATTGTAAGTATAAGTAGTATTGTACACCCAAAAGATTTTCAAAGCCTTTTAGGAACAGGACCTAGAACCCTTCGAAACTCACCTTGAGGGCGCACAGGCTGTAGATGATGGCCAGGGCGATCAGGGAGGCGTTAACGGTGAACATGTCCGCGTAGGACTGATCGAAGACATTATAGAAGAGGTGGGAGCCCAAGGCCACGCCCAGGGGCATGGCACTGAGGTAGACGACGTCCAGGATGGTCACCCGGATGGTTCGCTGCTGCAGCGTGGAAATATCCGAGATGTAGGCGAAGCAGGAGGCAAAAATGGCCACATCCGCACCGGTCAAAGCCGATGGCAGAGTGGCAGAGTAGATGATGTTCTGCACCGGCCACGTGGGCATCCTGGCATTGACCACCACCATCGAGGAGTAGACGAACTTGCCCACCAGTCCCATCAGCAGTGGCAACTTTCGGCCACGACGATCGGAAAAGGATCCCAAAAACAGGGCCAAAATAATTGGGAATATGTGCGCTGATATGTTCTCCCACTGGAGGAACCAGGCGTTGGTCAACAGCGACTGGTCCTTGAACTCCTTGTTCTCCGGCTTGTTGAGATTCCGGCAGATCTCCTCCGTGAAGTTGTTGTTCACCCGACAGGACTTGTACAGGAAGAAGTTCTGCTCCACCACCGAGGTGATCATGAAGGCGAACATGTACAGGAACATAGTGGGCTCCACGGATATCGACTTGACCACGTGCCACGCCCACTGGCAAACGGTGCGTCCCGCCCCTTCGTCCCGCTGTTCCAAAACATTGCCATCAGCACTGTTTTCGCTAGTCCGACTGTTTCGTCTTTCTGCCGCTGTTTCGGAGAGAGCCTGAAAGAATGCAATGCGTTTGGGATCTTTGTACTCCGAATTTCTTCAAGCTGGCAATGCCACAGGTTTTGAGAGAGAATGCCTGATTCGAATTTCTGAAACAAGTTTTAGACCAATAGGTACACTGCCACGGGTATTTTAGATTTTTCATTTCAATTGCTCAGTTGTGTAAAATAATATAGGCGGTTGGAATTTACTGCGAAGCTTATTATTATATTAGTATTTGTATTCATTTAATTCTTTATTTTTTTTTTTTAATTATTAAAAAAAAAGGATATTTACAAGTCACCATTCCAATTTTTTTTATCACCACATGTTGGCACATTTATTAGCGAGTAAACAACGTGATAAGCAACTTCTCTTGTTACATTTTAGGAATGAATTATTTACGTATTTATTTCCATTCTTGAGAACCAAGAGACACCGAGACTAAAATCAATACCGGCAACTATGCACAACAAACAAAATATTCAAGGTCACTCGGCATGTCTGCCTTGTTTTCTTTTAAGATCCGCTCATTTTGCTCAACGTTTTTTTGTTTGGCATCGTCGCGAAATACGTAATCATTCAGCGAATCGCGCTGGTCGAATTTACGTGATTTATTTAATTGCGATAAATTAGAACTGATTGCTTTATAGTTTTTTTTTTTTAATTTAGCTTGCTCACTTCGTGTTTGTTAAATTTACCGCGACTCAAATAAAAACAAACTATTTAGCGGTAGGAGAATCGAACAAAATACTCACCTCTGCGGCGCTCATTTTTACTCTGCGCACTCAGTCGCTCTCCCGCGTGGATAAATAGTGTTGTTTTGCTTAATTGGAGGGGTTGGTTTCGAAGCTTTTATGCTCTCGCGCGGTTTTTACCGCATAGCTTTCGAAATTCAAAATGTAACGGTCCTGTGCAGCTTATCAATTGATTATTTTGTACAATGTTTGCATAGCGATTCGTTTATTTAATATACGATTGTTATGCAAATTTGCCTAAAGATTACACTTTTAACCTTAAGTGTGGGATATAATGGTTTTTGCAAAATTGCTTTTCTGTATATTTTAAGACAAGATAATTTACCAGAACAAATCCAGCAGTGGCGTTTCCAAGTTAATTAAACAAAAAAAATATTTTTCGTTTCTATTAAGCGGATATGTATATTTTTTTTTTTTTTTTATCAACCTGACTAATTAGCTACACGTGCTTTCAACTATTTTAATTGTGGTATTGCGAATTTTTTCCGGATTTTCCAATCATTCTTATCGAACCGCACGTAACTCTCACTTTCAAGATGAAAGACAGATAACTGACGATAGCGCGTTGTGAAATTTAATTATAGAGCAATTAAGTTTGGATTTACAACACCGCCTGCCATTTGGAGCGATAACTGTAGTCAGCCGTCGATAAATTTGCAATGTTTACAATAGGTAATCTGATTCACTGCGCGCAGTAATCAACATTTTGGCTGTAGAACCTGCTGCCGTTGCCCTTTGTTTGGGAATTGAATTTCAAATCATTACGCTGCACTTGTTTTCCACTAATATTGAGTTACACAGATAATATTTCGAACCGCTCGGATGCGACTTATCCGCTGTATAACTCGCCGGCGACTGAGAGCCCTGAAAACAGTTTTGCCCTATTAAAAAACGGCTTATCAGCCGGAAAGCTGATATTGAGCGGTTTTGATTAAAGTCAAACAGTAATTCTGATTAGTTTCTCTTTATTTATTTGAGTATACAGTGGGATTTTCCTTTTCCATTTATAACTACCCTTTAATTTTCTCTTTTGCAGACATTAAGCCAGTTTTCTAAAAAAAGCGCAAAAATTATGCGGAGGAATGACAAATATTTTATATTTGTATAACAATATATTTTTTAACAAATATTTTTTTTTTTAATTTGTTTGTGTAAAATTGTGTAAAAATAAAATAAATAGATAACTAGATAATTAATGTCTTTATGTTTAAAACATGTGATTTATATTTGAAAAGTTATGGACTTGCAATTAGGGAATTTTGGAACATTTTTACCAAACCCAATTTCTGAAAATTATGAAAGGGGTTGCATCAAAGAAATTTAAAAAAAAATTAGTAAATGATAATTAATTTATTCTTTATTTTAACCTTATTTTAGGTAATGGTTGTGGATAAGAGCAGACGAAAGGCCACCGTGAACTGGTCCCTAAAATCATCCGGGAAATCCACATGGCATCAGCCGAGGCTGCGAACATGGACACAGCGTTGGATTCTAAATTTAAAAATAGTTAATTGACTAGATTCCCATATAATAATTTACAGTAGAAACCTACATATGTAAAATAAAAATGTAAAATACAATTTTTAGACTTTTACATTTTCACTAAAATTTGAAGCATACTTTTGGGGGCATTTGGAAATTTTTTAATAGCTAGTGAAAAATATTGCCACTAAAATTTGAAGCATACTTTTGGGGGCAGTTGCGAAATTTTAAGAGCAGCCACTTTCTATTGCATTCTGTTCGCCTGGTACTTCAAAATATGTTTGGCCCAAAAATTGTGTCTTGTGACCAAGTAAGAAATTCGAAGATTAGCATCCTTCTATAGATTTATGTTCGCCTGGTACTTCCAAATCCCAAAAAAAAAATAAAAAACCTGATATATAAATAATATTATTTATTTATTACATATTTTTGTGCTCATACAATTACCCTATTATTTAATAATTCCTTCTTAAATAATACATTGTGCTTATACAATTACCTTATTATTCTATATATCCTTGAATAACTGAGTTCCTTAAATTAAATTCAGTAGGCATTAATAAAAAACATGGTTTATAAACATATGTACACGTATTGTGTAAGAATTACCAGACATTTATTTCTGAATCAATTTGTCGGTTCCCTTTGTGCGAAAACGGTTAGCAAAACAGAGACGAGGATTGGCTCCCATCTGGTTGTTGCTCGTTGGTTGATGGCTTTCCCGCGGCAGTGGCGCTTTTCCCGCTGGCTTGGAAAATGCTTGGATGACTCTGACTATGCAGGGCTTCCCGCTGGATTGGTGGGTTGGTGGGCTGGTCTGGACTCCGTTTTCCGCTGGCAATGGTAACCGGAGCCGTCGACTAAGTCCGCTGCTTCCCGAGCGGTCGGTAAACTGCAAGACGATCGAGTGCCGCTGCCAGGGCCACCCTAAAGATTGTGGACCCCAACTGCCAAGTTTGCCTTATTTGCATTGCTGTGTGCTGAGCACCACAGTAGTCATTGGTTGGGAGAACCTGGAAATAGAAATAGAATTCAATATATGAATAATTAGTTCTAAAAATCCCTCTGATTTAAATTGGTATAATGTTGTTTCGCTTCTGTTTAAAATTTAAACCACTTTTTTCACAATTTGAACTTATAAGTATATTAACAAATGTTTCCTTTGAAAGCTTTTAAAATGGTTATTTTTATTATTTTGTTATCATACATTTTTAACAATCCTTTTTGGAAGTATAAACTGTATAATCAAATGTTCCCTTTGGAGCTCAATAAATTTTATTTTTAAGCAAACCCTTTTTGTATATATTTGTAACTAAAAATATTGTATTTATAATATATGCAAATCCCAAGTGCATGCCATCCAATACTTACTGTATCTGTCTATCTTATTGTCAGCTTGGCTGTGACAACTTCTCAGCCGCGTTAAGGTGGTTAGTTGGTGCCCAGCTGTGGCACGCTTCGGTTCAGAGAATAGAGCAGAGTCCCCAGCCGTGGGATCCGAGTGAAAAAACAGAGATATAATGTCAGACTCAGATGGCAATGTCAGGCTGATCGATGTGGAGGCGCCAGAGCCACCGGTCGCGGAGCAGCACGAACTGCAAATGGTGCCCGTGGGCACGACCATCGAGGTGCCCAGTTTGGACAGCACTCCCAAACTCTCGAAAAGGAACAGCTCGGAGCGGAGTCTGCCCCTCAGGAGCTACAGCAAGTGGTCGCCCACGGAGCAGGGAGCCACTCTGGTTTGGAGGGATCTCTGCGTTTATACCAATGTGGGGGGATCTGGTCAGCGAATGAAGCGGATCATCAACAACTCCACGGGGGCCATTCAACCGGGCACTCTGATGGCTTTAATGGGCTCGAGGTAAGCGGCTGCAGAAATCGATATGGCCAGAGATCAGGTGCACTCGAGCACGATGACCAAAAATGTGCTAACTGTGTCAAGATGTCTAGTTTGTGACACTTAAAGTAGAGATAAGTAGAGATTCCAAATCGTAAAACTTCATCTCCCCATTCACAGTGGCTCTGGGAAAACAACGCTGATGTCGACGCTCGCCTTTCGACAGCCGGGTAAGTTGTACCGCCGAGTAGTTCCCGATAAGATTATCAGATTAGACTGATCCCCATTATCTCCGGCGCTCCATTTACCTTGGGATCTGCGCTGCAGCCGGCACTGTGGTTCAAGGCGACATTCTGATAAACGGCCGGCGCATCGGACCCTTCATGCACCGCATCAGCGGCTACGTCTACCAGGATGACCTTTTCCTCGGATCGCTCACCGTGCTCGAGCACCTCAACTTTATGGTGAGCTCTTGGTGGGAAAGCACCTAGAATTCTCTCTTTTAATCTGTGGGGGAGGGGGAAACTTTAACGAGCAGCAGTTGCACGGTTGAATTATCTTTTAAAATGCTTAAGACGGAAATTTAAGCTGTCTGCAAGCATATCTAAAAAAAAAAGAAATCCACACCTAGGAACTTAAAGAGAATAATTTTCTTTAAATGTGGAAAATTGAAAGTTAAACTACAAAGTTTATAAACTCTGAACCAAACCAACTTTAAAAGGGTTGATGCATTAAGGTTAAATGTTAAGGAATTACGTTTTGGACAGCTTAAAGCTAATTTAATATATGGTATATTAAAAGGTGAATACTGAAAGTGCCCTTGATTGATGATTGATTGAGCTCCGATTAAAAAATAATACATTATTAAAACAAAATTTGATTTAATTATTTTAAATATTTTGTTCGTTTTAAAATGATTAAGAAGTAGCACAGATTTTTACTTTTAAAAAGTATTTAACTACTCTGAAACCTGAGAGGCGAAAGTATTTACTATTTATCGAACCGATTTATTTATAATATGTTATGTTTTTCTTACCTTTTTCAGGCCCATCTTCGCCTGGATCGTCGTGTTTCCAAGGAGGAGCGTCGCCTGATCATCAACGATCTGCTGGAGCGGACAGGACTCCTTTCGGCGGCTCAAACGCGGATTGGCAGCGGCGACGACAAGAAGGTTCTTTCGGGGGGAGAACGCAAGCGATTGGCCTTCGCCGTGGAGCTGCTCAACAATCCGGTGATCCTGTTCTGCGATGAACCCACCACGGGACTGGACTCCTTCAGTGCCCAGCAGCTGGTGGCCACGTTGTATGAGTTGGCCCAAAAAGGAACCACTATTTTGTGCACCATCCACCAGCCGAGTTCGCAGCTCTTCGACAATTTCAACAATGTAATGTTGCTGGCCGATGGAAGAGTTGCCTTCACGGGATCTCCACAGCATGCTCTTAGCTTCTTTGCCAATCACGGATACTTCTGCCCGGAGGCCTACAATCCGGCGGATTTCCTTATAGGAGTCCTAGCCACAGATCCTGGTTATGAACAGGCCTCCCAGAGATCGGCGCAACATCTGTGTGATCAGTTTGCTGTGAGTTCGGCGGCCAAACAGCGGGATATGCTGGTTAATTTAGAGATCCACATGGCCCAGTCGGGCAACTTCCCCTTCGACACGGAGGTGGAATCCTTTAGAGGTGTGGTCTGGTACAAGAGGTTCTACGTGGTTTGGTTGAGGGCATCGCTTACCCTTCTGAGGGATCCCACAATCCAGTGGATGCGGTTCATCCAGAAGATCGCCATGGCATTCATCATTGGAGCCTGTTTCGCCGGGACGACGGAACCTTCGCAACTTGGAGTGCAGGCGGTGCAGGGAGCCCTGTTCATCATGATCTCGGAGAACACCTACCATCCCATGTACTCCGTGCTCAACCTTTTTCCACAGGGATTTCCCCTCTTCATGCGGGAAACACGATCCGGATTGTACTCCACTTGGCAATATTATGCAGCGAATATTCTGGCTTTGGTAAGTATTAAATTGTTTTATAAACATTTTAATTATAAGATAATCCTATATAAGTAAGAAGTTTTATATTCTTTTTACAAGATATGTTTACGATAAGAAATAATTTTTTTGTACAATAATTTATTTGCTTATCCTGGATAAACTAGTTTTTATATTTTATAAAAAATTTATTATAAATTTTTACCATAGGTTAAAACTTTGTTGATTTTATTGTTTTCAAAATATTACACGTAGAGTTTTACTCTTATTTATTTAAACATTAAATCTATTTTAAGTTACCAGAATATGGCTGCGAATAATCTGCATTGCAAACAGCTAATTACTCGACCTTAAATTTTGTGACATAATTTGGCGCCATTCCTAAATTTGTTTTACTTTTTTTAACTCACGTTTATTTTATTATTCATCTTTTAACAGCTTCCTGGAATGATAATAGAGCCCCTGATATTCGTCATAATCTGCTATTGGCTGACGGGTCTGAGGTCCACGTTCTACGCCTTCGGAGTGACTGCCATGTGCGTGGTGCTGGTGATGAATGTGGCCACCGCCTGCGGTTGCTTCTTTTCCACAGCCTTCAATTCGGTTCCACTGGCCATGGCTTACTTGGTTCCACTGGATTATATATTCATGATCACCTCGGGTATTTTTATACAAGTGAAGTGAGTTATACTTAAGCTACCTTAATATAATTATTTCATTAAAGGGTTTTTCATTTAAAGCTCCTTACCAGTGGCATTTTGGTGGACGCAGTTCCTTTCTTGGATGCTGTATGCCAATGAGGCAATGACCATTGCTCAGTGGTCAGGAGTGCAGAATATAAGTGAGTGGGAAATAAATGATGTATAAAGTATATAAATATATTTATTTCTATATTTTATTAGCCTGCTTCCAGGAGAGTGCCGACTTGCCCTGTTTCCACACGGGTCAGGATGTCCTGGACAAATACAGCTTCAACGAGAGCAACGTCTACAGGAATTTACTGGCCATGGTCGGTCTCTATTTTGGCTTCCATTTATTGGGTTACTACTGTCTTTGGCGACGGGCAAGAAAGCTGTGAGAGCTCTCGATTCCGAGGGCTGTAAATATAATTACCACCAAGCTACGAATTCATCCAATAAATAATTACTAGACCATTCAAATTTATAGCGCCATTTATTAACACATTTGTTTTATTACTTTTCTGGTTGACTGCACAACGAAACATTTACATTGAGTGGGTTTATCTTTGTCCTTATCAACTGGAAACTGAACACCAAAGCTAATCAACATCGAGTTCAATACATATAGTATGCTTACATATAAACTGTATAGGATACTTCACATTCGATTAAATTAGAGTTCGTAGGCATATTCAAAGTGGCCGAGAGGCGTTCGTAAAATTGCGAGTTAAAACTAAGTAACAAAAGGTTATAAAATAATTTATGCATCTTTTCATCTTCTTCATAGAAATCACAGCGAGAATTTTGTTTGTTTTTCTTTGGTTTTTTCGTTTCGTGTTTGCATAACATATGTTGCACCTATTTTAATATTTTATTTATATTTAGTGTTGATGCTTTCAGCAACATTGAGACATACAGACATTGAAACACATTTAACGTTACATATAAACGATACTGTTTTAACACTCAACGTTACTCGTATTTGATACCCATTTTTCATTTAAACTTATTTGCTAGTAAATATCGTTAGTGCAACAACTTAAAATAGTTTTCTTGTTGCTCTTCAATTGACAGATTTTGGTTTTAGTTAGGAAAGAGAACCAGCTTTGGACAGTCAGGAAAGGATAAATATCCTATTTATTTTTCCATTAAGAAAGTCCATAAGCTGGTATGAAAAATTTAGTTAGAGGAATGCAATCGATATCTTTGGTAACGACTTTTCTTTGGGAAAAGGTAATATTAACTGCTAAAAATATAATCTAAATAATGGTAACTCACTATATGTATAACATAAATACAATTTATATGGCTCTTGATAACTTAAAAATCGTTTTAAGAACTTAGTTGTTCAACTGCATTCCCTAACAATTTGTAAATACTTGCTAGTTTTTCAGATGATGAACATTAAATTCGATTTCTTTGCACACTTATTCCGTTTAAATTTACACTCTACTGCAAACACACACATAGGAACCTTACACACCTACACTCCTTTCGCAGGACATTCTTCCAACTCAACTTACAACCTATCGAATGCCTAAATGATCTAATATGATTTATTTTGGTACCCAGTTGAAGTGCAAGACGTTGCTTTCGTACTTTAGTTTTGAGTGTGATATGGAAATTACTTTGTTTTCGGTGCCCTGAAACGCCAACTGAGGAACATGTAAAGCTACAGTAAATGCGAGATCTCATGGATGTTGGGAAAAGCTATGGGTACCGTCGAACTTCTGCAGCAGGACATTTCTTAAAAGGAATATTTATAAAGTATAAAATTATGTTGATAAAAAAACGGAGGTTTTTATTTTAATAAATTTCACAGAATTATTTTAATTAAAAATGTTGTAACCTTTCATATATTTTGCTTTTTTATAAGTCAAATTAATTAATATTTCTAAATTGTTCGAGTATAAAAAAGACCTTTTTCTTTAAACATTTTCAACTGCAAGTATTTAAGCATATTTTAAAATTCGTATTAATGGTTAAATTTTGGTATTTACCTTTTAAAGAATCATTTTTATTTTGTTATTGTTTTTAAGGGTTTCTCTGTAGTCTCAATAAATTGTATCTCCAACCAAAGAAGTTCGACTTTAATGAATGTTGGCAAGCCCAATCAATCTGCTATTCTATATTATTTCCTTGTATCCCTAACCACTTACCAATTACCACTTACCCTTACCATTACCATTACAATAACCTTTAACCTTGCCTTTAGTGCTACGTATTGTACATATTTACACGGCTGCCTAGGCATCCCTTACGTGCTGACATCCTGCAGGAGTCCTGCCCGCGGGCTGCTCCCCCTCCCCCCCGATCCCAGACCGGGAACAGATCCATTGGAGCTGCTGATGAGCACCATGCTCCGGCTGTTGGGCAGAACGAACACCTCCGTGGTCAGCTGGCCAATGGGACTCATCGACTGCGAGGTCTTGATGGGACTGCGATTGGGTTCCAGCGAAGCTGTCCGGGGTTGCCAGTCCTGCGAGGAGGTCTCTGTGGAGGATTGCCCGGCCACGGAGCCACCGCCACTCTCCAGGGTTCCCGGCGCCGTCTGCGTGGAACTCTGGCTCTCATTGGAGAGCAATCGAGTGGTGGTCGCTGTGGTGAAACTGGCTGCAATGGTGGTCACCGAACGGCGTTTTTTTGGCTGCGCCGAGGAGTTCGAGGAGCCGGAGGAGGAGGAGTACGGGGTGGCCGTGGTGGTCACCGTCTCCGTCACATTGAAGCTCACGATGGTGTCTCTTTTCCGGAGAGTTGTAGTGGTGGAACTACCGCCTTCACCTCGCAGATTCTGCTGCTGTTTGTTGCTCAAATCGGAGAGACTTATGTTGTTCTTCAGCAGGATCTCCAGATTCTCAATGGAGTCCTTCAGTCCGCTCTTCTCATCCCTGGCTATCTCATCTTTCAGATCCGCCACCAGAGTTCTTGGCGGAGCAGTGGGCGTGGCCAGGGATTTGCTGCCTCCCCCGCACTCCGAGCAACTATCCGTGGGATTCGGATTGGGATTGCCACTTCGCAGGATGGCGGGCAATGCGCCAATGGTGACCACACTGGAGCTGTTGGAAATGCTGGGCGTGATGCCCGTGGAGCTGCTCACCGTGGTTCCGAAGGAGGAGGATATGTTGTGCTGCCGGCAGAGGGACTTCCTCCGCTGCGCCGTCAGATTCTGCATATTGGAGTTCATATCGATGTCAGGGGAGGGCAAAAGGTCATCATCCTCCTGCTCGAGGTGAACCTCCTTCGCCTGATCCTTCTGCTTCTCCGTTTCACCAGTTAACTTCTCCGGTTCCTTGGTTAAAGGTAAAGTCTTGGGAGGTTCGATCTCAATCTTGGCCAGATCCTCCTTTGCTTCAATGGGTTTTTTACCCTTCAGGAAGTAGGTGATCATGGAACCCTTTCCCTTCACATCCACACTTCCTCTACAGGTGAGCTCAAAGCCACGCCCCTCGAGAATCTGCTGCATCTCCTGTGTCACCTGTACAGGTGGCAAAAAAAAGAAGGAAGGGTGTAGGGAAAAAGGGAAAGCGATAACATAAATTCCGGCTGACAAGTTCAATGGCTGACTGAATGCACAAAAAGCTGGCTCTGCTCTTATTTATTCAGCCGCTCATCCGTGGCTACATATTTCATGATAACACCTAGTACTCCGGTCCATCGGTCCATACCTAAGTCCCTGTATACCCCAATCCCCTCGAGCAAAAGCCTGCTTAATAATTTATTTCCTTCGGAATTCTTTTTTTCCGACCTCGCTTCGTTTTATTGACAGCATCGAAGCACGGCAAATAAAATCAAATGCGCATTTTTATCGGTATCTGTACTCGCACGCATCATCCTATTAGGGTGGCTCATGTTTTTCTTTTAAATAAAGTATAGTATTATAATGCTAAAAAATAATAATTAATTTATTACGAATCATTAATGGCTAAGGATTTTTATAATAAATTTCGGATAAACATTCAAACCTAATTTATTTGAATAAAAGTATTCAATAAATTGTTGGTTCACCTTACTGTATAAAATGTTAACCCATCGTTACAGAAAAAAAACAATAAAACTCAACTTTCTGCTTTATAAATTATGAATCCTTCTGACAAGTGAGTCCACTCTAAAACCTTAAGTATCTTTATTCCGTTTTGTGTACCTACATATGTTTGTTCCTTTTTTTTTTTGTCTGTCTGGGTCGAGAAAACTTTCGTTGACACTAAAAACTTTCGCAGTAATGTGGTCAGCCCAGGTGGCCATTGATTAGGTGGGCGTGGCTGCGAAACTCCGCCTCTATTCAGTCACCTCTAACCATAAACTTTCGCAACATAAGTTTCTTGTTTTTCGCAACAAGCGAACATTTGTTGGAAAAAGTGGGTGGCATTAAACCCAACTGAGTGGCAGCAATTTGCGGATGATTTAATCAAGACTCACCTGGATGTGATCCACGAGACCTGTGGAGTCCATTCGCGATGCCACGTTGACGGCATTGCCCCAGATGTCATATTGCGGCTTGCAGGCTCCAATCACGCCAGCCACCACAGGACCAATGTTTATACCTGAAAATATAAATACAGACAATAAAACAAAGTTAAGCTTGGAAAGAGAAATTTTGCACTAAGAAAATAAGCTCTTAACTAGGCAATGAGTGAGTGATAATATGTTCAAAATGAACCCTAAATCATTTATCATTTATGATCTAGTTTTAGATCAACAAACTTGTTTAAATATTAAAATGTACACAAGTAATATTAGATACATTTTTATCAAAGAAAAACCACGTAAAATTAACTGTCTTTTAATAAAATAAAAAATGTTTTACACAAAGCAATTATAAAAGTGGCTATATCACTGAATTTACAACCTAAAATAATTAAATTTCAATTAAAAAAACAAATTTAACTATCTATGAATATAGGGTAAAGTTAGTTCCCAATTTAGCTCTTCTCAAAATAATTTCTTTCTCTAGTATTTCTCTCTCTGCAACTGGAGAAGCAAAAGGACTGGAGGACAAAGTTTGAGTGGCTCACCTATCCGCATCCGAAAGTTGTTGAAGGAGTGCATGTTGACCTCCTCGATCTTGTCGAACAGCTGGAGGGCGTACTCCGCCATGGCGGTCACGTGGGTGAAGTTCACCCGGTCGCAGGTGTTCGCCGTCAACCCGGAAGCCGCCATGTAAGTGGCGCCCGTGCTCTTGATTTTCTCAATGCAGCTGATGGAAATGGAAAGCGCAAAGATGGTGGCCGGAAATGGACCAGCCCGCAAAGTGGTTAGAACCCCGTTTAGCTGGAAAAGTAAGGTGGAGCAGATGGAGGACTCACCGGAAGCGCTCCTCGCTGAGCAGCTCGTCGAAGTCGGCGATAATCTCGTTCAGCAGACGCAGGCACTCCACGCCCTCGTTGTTGCCCTCCAGTTCCACGTAGAACTCGGAGAAGTTCGGAATGCTGGCGAACAGGATGCACACCGAGTCGCACTGCTCGTGGTACAAATCCTGTAACAATTCCAATCGAAAAATCAATTATATTCCTCCTGCAGAGTTGCTTGCATATGTTTAAAGGTGAGTGCTCTGAAGGGGACACTTTCGTATGGAATTCAAGATGTGAAAACCCTAAGAGGACCTTATACTATTATATCACTTTAATCTTGCTCTTAGGAACATTGTAATAAATTGTAAACCCCATTTCGATTAATGTAAAAAACTCTATGAGCATTTAAAAAAATTATGTCACTTAAACTTTGTTCATAGAAACTTGTTGAAATATTTCTTAAATTTATTTTATTGTATTGCTTAACTTCTGATAAACATATTTGACTGCTTTACAATTTTAGAAAGTTTTTCTTGTATAATTATGGCTAAGCTTAAATGGGACATTAACTTTGAAATTAGTATAATTTTTCTAGAAATACATAATATTTATCACATAACTTTATTGGCTTTTGTTTTTTTTATGATGACTTAGATAATTTCATTTTATTTAAGCTAATACTAATACCTGCTTTATAACGTTACACTTTGAATAAGTGTCATTTTATAAAATGACTTTACTTTAAATATTTGATCTTCAAATACTTTTGAGTAATCAATCATTCAGTGGAATCACTACTGGATGTAGCCAATAAAATAGAATGAAATTGGCTAATCCAACATTTGCTCAGTGTGCTTCTGTTGGCCGGGCTTAAGTTGAGCTCATTGGCTTTTGTCCCGCTGCCAAAGTGGCTGCTCGTTGGCCATCAAATGCGGCTGCTAAGCTTGTTGAATTTGCATTTAATGTGGGCGGCTGCCACGGCTGCTTCCCCGCCTCCAAACTACATATATAGTATAAACCCCCGACTTTCCACCTTGCCGCAAGTGCAGTGAAATGTTTTCAGGCCGCATACACGTGGTCACATCACAGATTTTCCCTTCCCTTTTCCACTTTACAATGTAGGTGGGTCCTTTTCCCAATCTGAATCCTTCGCCACCAACTAAATGCCCGTCCCTTTTCCTCTGGCTCCTCTGCATTTGGAGCAGATTTCACAGCCACAAAGTTTTTTAATATGTTGAGCAGTTTGCCTGCGTGCATCGTGATTCATGGATTTATGGCCACTATATGGCCGAAAATGGTACACACAGTGGTTGCCTGGTTAACTTTAGTGCAAATTTACTATTTTTGAAAGATTGTTAAGAAAATCAGAGCTTTGGCATTTAATGTGAGTTAAATTGTTGAGATTTTAAGAGAAGAAAAAATTAACTAATTACAAACCATTTTAATTTTAATATTTTATTATAATAATAATTTTGGCAATCGTTAAATCTTCAATGTAACATCCCTTAAACTACGTACTTTGATGATCTAATATTATAATCCAATATCAATAAAGTTTAAAACCTATTGCTTGTCACACTTTATTTCCCTATTTTGACCACCTCTGTATTAAATGGTATTTGGTTGTGCACTTGTAGTTTGAATTATTATTTTGTACTCACGTCAAGGTGCTTTTCGCGGCTCAGAAAATGCTCGGCAACGTGAACGGGCAAAATGTTTTCGAGCAGTTTACGATTATAAGCCTGCAGGTGCTCCATATCCTCCTTTTCCTCTGCAAAAAATCACAAAAAAAATACAAAAACGAAACAAACATCAGCGGAAGCCCAAAAAGAGGGTAAAAAAAAAACGCAAGCGTGAAATTGAAATATCAGTTTATCAGTTTACCGAAGCGGAAAGTAAAAGCGCCGAAACAGAAAGCACAAAACTCAAAACACATTGCCATTACCCGAAAAAAGGAAAATCTGGGGAAAATGTTCGAGTGTGTTTGTGCGAGAGTGGTAGTGCAATTGTGCACTAATACTAATGAAGTGGCTTATATGCTGCGAGTTTTCCCAATCCCTCAGTCGCTTTTCCTTGGAGGGAATCATCCTAAGCCACTGACAGTGTGTCAAACGGAAAATGCGACGTCATCAGCAGAGGAAAATTACTCAAACTTTCCAACTCTCGAATTTTAATCAGCACAATAATTTGAGAGGTTTCTATTAGATAAAAGAGTAGTTTTCCAAATATATTTGCAAATGTGGGAAAGTGCTTTAAACTGTGCGTATACTTGATATTTGAAGATATAACGAAATAAAGGTTTCCCTTTTATAATTACGTTACGTTACGTTAAGTTCAAGTTATGATGTTACGTTTGTAAAAATTACGTATAATTATTTTAACAGTTGCTAGAAATTGTATTGAATTTACAAACTTTTTACCATAACCAATATAAATTAGCATATAACCTAGTTGAAAACTATTCTCGCAACTATTTTAGCATTCACTTTGACCGTTTAAACTTTTTACAAGTTAGAACTTTCACTCGGCTGCCATTCACTTTGTGCGCTTCGCTTAATTTCCACACTTTTCACTTTCCCGTTTTCCACTTGCCACTCCGGCCGTAATTAAAGTTGACTCACCCGTGGCTTGGAGCTTCCAAATGAAGTCCAGGCGGTAAGTGGCCTCCGTTTGGTGGCTGTGGAAGATCAGGGCCAGCATAAATGCAAAAAGGAAGATGGAATCAATTATGTAGCGCAGCAGGGCCTCCTCATTCCTATTCCATTTGCCATTTTCCCAGGTTGTTTTCGTTGTTGTCCAGGTGAGAAAAGGTGCAATCGTCCGGTGGAATGGCGACAATGACGAAGTTATTCCGGTCCATTAAAGTGTAATACGGAAATGGAAGAAGAATTGTTACTGCGTCGGGTTGATAAATGGAATCCAACTGGATTCTGGTTTCTGTATTCTGGATTCAGGGCGGGTGCTAAATACAATTTTAATGCAGTTTGCGGCTGCCGTAAATGCAATTCAGCTGCTGCCAAGTCAGCAAAGCCCGAGTGGGTGACCCCCTTAACACCCTTAACCCTTAACCCCCGCCTCGTTTCCCCTTTAACCCACTGAAGCGAACTGGAATTGCATTACGCCATAATTCGTTTTCATTCAGAGATAGCGCAGCTGCCTCGCTGAATGCGGAATGCGGCATGTTGCTGTTGCATTCTATATGTTGCAACTTGTACTTACGCCAACTCCTGGCTGATTTCCCTGCTGCGCGAGTACAGGAAGGAGGAGCAGGCCATGTAGCTGCCGGAGGCCAGCAGCAGGAGCAGCAGCTTGAGCAGGATCCGCAGGACCTGGTAGGTGGCACAGCTCATCATCGAGAGCAGCGTCAGTAGCAGGAACGTCTGCGGGGACAGGAAAAGCGAGTCAGGGAATTATATATTCGAGGTCGGCCCACTCAGAGAACAATTGCGGTTTTCATTTGCCAAGAAAGCTGCATGTGCGGTTAAGTGTTGACAGCTAGACATAATTTTAAAATCCTTATGGCTTGCAAGACGTAATATAATGTCTAGCATTTTGACTTTATGTAATGTAATGTAAATAATCTAATAATGTCATGTAAATATTTACATTTGAAATCATGTACGAGTGCAAGTTACAATTACATTTTACCGAAATTCTTCTTATTGAATTGAAGATAATAGTGCTTCTAAAATTCTAAAAACATTTCATAAAAACAATGTTTATTTAAAAAAAAAATTTAAGTAACTTAGACTTCTTCAGTTTAATTAATTTATGCGCACATAGTTTTTTTTATCATATTTATTAAATATTTGACAGTGCTTAAATTTTTTCAATATTTTACTGTTTAAACATTTTAGTTTGTAAATGTATATAAAATCCTTAAGTGTAAATTTCAAAATATTGTTTATATATCTTAAATTTATTTCTAATGGTAGCTACCACTTGATTAAATTATATATTCCTCATGAAGGTGTAATAATGAGTTTTCCTAACCGAAAAAAACCTTTTTTTGCCATGTCGGTTTAAGTGATTAACTCCTATTCGTCTGCACACTCACTCACATTGTAGGCCAGGTAGAAATCACAGCGGGGTTCCTCGCGGGCAAACATCTCGGCGTCGAGCTGCTCGGCATTCAGACTTGCATTTCCGCTGACGTCCAGCCAGAAGCGCTTCCTCTGGAGCAACTCCAGTTGGCGGGCCGACTCCTGGAACTATGGAGAGCATGACTAATTAGCTGTCCGGCCATGAAACTCACATTAGACAGGCCTAACGATCTGCGGGCGGACTTTAACGACCCTCGAAAAGGCGCCCATCCCCATTCGAGATTGTCCATTAAGCGCGGCCCAAAATGAATACGAATGCCTCTTAAAGTGCCATTAAATGCGGCCCGCAACAAGCACAAAAGTGACAACGAAATGTCAAGGAACTGGAACTCGGGGACCCTTCGAGACTTGCCACAGACAAAAGCCATGGGCAATGGAAAATGTGCCACGGGGCAGGTAACAAGTTGCCCATAAAGCCGCCTCTCACTTCATCACACGAGCTTGATCCTCGGGGCCAAAGGACTCTTCTCCTTCTCCCCTCTTTGCCACTGCCACTGCTCTTGGCCAATGTCGAACTTTAATGGAAAAACTTTTGTTTTGACGCGCCCCAAACAACAAAACACAGCACAACACAACACATCGTAGAACGCAACAAGCGCGCCCCCGATTTTGTTTGGACTACAAAACGTAAATTTTATTTTTATTCCTCTTAAGAGAGGCTGGCTCAACCCCTGGAATTTCTAGACGGAAACTTTTGCCCCACGAGCTCACACAAATGCACAGCAAATGAGGACTAAAAAACAAGTTGGAATAACTTGACTTGGTCGAGTTTGGGATGCCCTAAAACGGAGGTAAAATGGCCTCCAGGCAGTTGGGATTCATTTTTATTTCGGTACATAAACTCTGTGGATGGAAATCATCTCGAGTCTCTTTTCTATGATAGCGAAATTTTCGCATTTGTTGCGCATACGCAGCGTGTGTCGCATTTAAGTCAACGGGAAATCAAGTGTGTGCGGGAGCGGAAAGAACTTTTTTGGCAGAAGTAGACAACGAAAATGTTTTTGACAAATATTCCTGCAGTTGATAACGTTTATTGAAGCGGGAGGACGAATGGTGATTTATATTCATAACGTTTTGTATTTATAAAGGTAAATATTTATGGTAAAACAAGCAATAAAATTGAAGGAATTGCAACAATTTATAAACCTCTAAGGCAATTGAATATGTAAATTTATTTTACATAATGAACTGTAAAATAAAAGCTATAAAGTAAAATTATTAAAACCAAAATAAATAGAATTTTAAAATACAACACTTATTGTTAATTAAAATCAAACTTCAATTTTTGATTGGATTTATTAAAATTAAAGGAAAACCCAGTTCTTAGAAACATGGAAACATGGAATATAAAAAGTTTGCCATTCGACTACGAAATATTCCACAAACCCTTTGAAATATTTTAATGAATAATAATTAATTCCTCCTTTTTCCGTTAAAGCCACTTTAAATTCCCTCAAATATTTATGGCATATTATAGGCCCGTCAATTAATAACAGACAGCGATTAACCCGGCGATTAATTTATAAGCACTCACCATGGCCAACAAAGTGGTAAGGACAATCAGGGCGACGCTGGCGAAGGCGAAAAACTGCGATATCCTGCGATTGCTATGAATGCGCAATGAGAAGCGTTTGATGTCCGATGGCAGCTAAAAAGTTTGGCATTCCGCCGGATGAAAAATGCACAATGACAACAACAACAATTCCCTCCATTCCACTCCACTCCACTCGACTCTTTGTGTGCTTACCTGAAAGTTGATTTTATGACATGCCACCAGAAATACCAGCAGTCCGAGCAGAAACAGAGCGCCAGTGGACAAGGCCAAAGTCAGTGGGGAGCTGGAAAATGGAGGAGCAGAGAGCAGAGAGCGGTTTTGTTTTTGGCTGCCAATTTAAATGGGTAGCAACTTTTTGGGCAACACGTATACGCAGTGGTGCCTGCAAAAGAGTTTCGTGGGGAATCGCCTCGCTTGGACGCCCCCCGAAAAACATCATCAGCTGGAATGGCTAACCCGTTTCCTGTTTTAGAGTCACATTTCCCCCGAATCCCCAATCCCGAATCCCCGCGAACTCACCTCTGGAAGACCACCAGCCGCATTATGCTGGTGCCGAGCAAAACCAACAGACTGCAGTAGAAGTACACACACAACATGCGATCCGGTTCGCTGGCGTACTGCAAAACAGCAAAATCGGAAAAGAGCAAAAGAGCAAAATAGAGTGGTAAAAGCCCGACTTAGATATACATTATGTAGGTTTGTTTACTGCAGAGGGGGAACAATGGCCCAGAAATAAGTATTCGCCGCTGGTTTTAGCTTCTGACATCGTGAAACATAAGCCAGCGAATGTAAATAACCTTTTATGTTTAGCTGCAGGAGCTTATTTTTAGGACGTACTCTCAACTCCTCTTTTCGGGTTAAATATTATATAAATAGCTTTAGACGAATGCTGTATTTTAATTTAACTGAGTTGTTGAAGCTAAAGAGTATTAAGGATAAATGTCTAAAAAGTTGGACAAATAATGTAAGGCAGAATAATCAAATTTTTTGAAACAACCCCTTTCAAAATTTGCAAAAAAAAAAAGGGTTTGCCGAAAATGGATCAAAGTTCACTAAAACTTAGCCCATAACTTTTCTAATTTTGAAGTGGCAAACCTCTAAATGTTTTGTATTTCAATTCTCTAACTATATGCATCATTAGTTAATTTTTTTATTTTTGACAGATTTTTTTTGTCAATTTTGATGATCAATTAACCAAATCTTAAGGCCATTAAATTTCTTATTTTAATCATTTTATTTTTGTTTCCCCTTGCTGTGTAAGATATTTATTGCTGGTTATTGTAATAATTTTTTCAAGTTTTCATTAAGTGTTTACCTTTCTCTCCAGCCCATTATCCTTGAAGCAGAGCAGCAAGGACTGACAGTGCTCGGCCCTCAGATGATCAATGCTGCGGGCATCGATCGCTCGCATTAGATACTCGTTCACCTCGTCCTCGGGATCCTTCGTACTTTCTGAACTGTCACCAAATCCGAATCTACAAATAAAATAAAGGAATATTTTTGTACATAAGCTGTTTACCAAGAATACAGATTAAGCAACGGAAACCTTACTTGGAAGTGTGTTTCTGTGCGGTTCCATGACCCATCATACGCAGCTCCTTGGAAATATTCCCATTCACCTGCAGACGATTCCTGGACTTCTTGTGCTGAAATCAAGTAATCCATCACTCATAATATCTGCTAATCTAATTAAAGTAGCTTAACTCACAGGTCTGTATATATCCCCCGGCACTATAAGATACGTTTCAATCTGATGATCCTTGAGATACGAATTGCGTTCGTTTCCCTTGCCAACTTCCACTTCGTAATCGCCATCCAAACACTTTAGAGTCTCCTTGGTGATGTGAACGCGACTGAAAAATAAAAAAAAAGAACAGAGAACACATTCCAATGATTATCTTTATCAGCTTATGGTTTCCGTTTTTTTTCTTATTTTTTATGTGGTGGCATTAAGCGGAAAATTCAGTTAACCACAGGAAACACTCACATTACCCGCCACACAAACCCATTTTCCATCCCCTTCCGCTGCATTTCTATTTTTCCCAAGTCAGCTAAATAGTTTTTAATGCTGTTCTCGGAGTGAAAACCCGCAACAGATGCTCCTGGCTTGCCGACATCCTTCGGCTGCCAAGTAACTGCCTGCTGTTGATACTATTGATAATTACACGACGCTTTGTTATGGATTGCTGCAGACTGCAGTTCACATTCCCCGCAGGCAAACTTCTCCTCAGGCGGCTAACGAACTTTTTACATGCCACGCTCGCTCAACTCTCGGCAGAAATTGCAGCTTATCAGGCATCCAGCCAAGGCGATGGCTATAACCTTAGCTATGTTGGCCAAAAGCACCACCCAGTGCAGCTATTTGCTTTTAATTTCACCCGGGACAGGACTAACAAACGAGCTGCCGTCGTTCGGCTGACCCAAATAAACTCAACAGTTACTTAAACTTCCACCCAAAGTCGCAGCGTGAATATTCGCAAAAAAAAAAGGAAAACAACACAGAAGGAAAGCGGAGGAGGAAAATGCTCGTAACCGGGAAAATAATAGAGGACTACTTCGACCCTTTGTTATCTATTATTTTGGGACACTTTAACTGGTGCTTACAACTAGTTGAAGTGGGCAAAGGAGTGTACTAAAATAGACAAAACAAACTGAAACATGCAAAGTTGTTCCGCTGAGTTTGTAAGTCAATAATATGCCCTTTCATTTTTACTACTAGAAAACTCTATTAAACTTTACTTTATTAAAAATTTATTACAAAAAAAATTAATTTAGTCTTACATATCATAGATTTTACCTACTAAAAAGATGAAAGACATGTTGAAAACTAGGAATTTTTTAAATTAAATAAAAGTTTCTTTTAAACAGTTTACGTGACTGATAAAAAGTAACCCAACGTAACGTAAGATACGTAACCACATTTTAAAATATACCTACATATTTATTTTAGTTTTAAAAGGCTTATTAATAACTGAACCTTGAATTGAGCTATTTTATAGAACTAACTTTTTATTTAACTATTTCTTTTCTAAACCAGTCTAATATACCCTAGCTAACCTGAACTTCAGATATCCAGGGTATGTGAGCAGTAACAAATTGCTCAAGTGTTGAAGTGCAGCTGAATCAACAGCAACAAAATATTGTTGCGGGGCACTTATCAGTGGTGGGCGGACTGGGGCAGCGGTGGGCGTGGCATGCAAATTGTGGGCCATAATCGATTGGGTGGGCTATTCGCAAAGTGGGGGTAAAAGGGGTTTTCCAAAGGGGAAAACTCGGGGTGAGCACTCGTAAGTTACCAATAACTTGACGCCTTTGGCTGGCCACAAGACGCATGCAAAATGCTGTGTGTGTACGGCAATTACAACGATTAAGACCACAATGGAGAGGCACACCCTCGAGCCTCGAAGGACGCAGGTCGCAGGATAATGGATAGAGCATGAAGGAGGAAGGACGAAGGACGAACCGCAAAGCAGCGACACTTTTGGACTTTCAAGTGCCTTTATGGTAGGTGCTTCAAACAATACAACTTCCGGCCGACCACAGCAAGTTGGCTTTAATTGTTTGGCCCACCGCTTTTATTGGCCAGCATTTCGAGGGAGTGGAACATAAACCGATAAACATTTCCTCCTTTCACAAACCATTATTCACAGCTGTCGCCAGAAGTGGCTCAAACTGACCGAAGCGGGATTTTCACTGGATTGAATTGGATTTGCTGGCGAAATGGAATTGAATTTCCTACTGGCGACTGGCAGCACAATGAATTGAATTGAATCGAAGCGGATTTACCAGACCCAGCCCACAAAATGGCCAAGACAATGGCCACTTTCAAGTGTCAACCGATGACAGCCGAAGACGCCGGATCAATTAATTTCAGCCGGGAGATTAGAGGATGATTGGTAGGAGTAGTAGTAGTAGTACACTCACCCTGGGATTCCACCGCTTTCCATGTGGTTGGCCAGAGTGACGTCATTGGACCAAACGTCGAACTGCCACTTGACCAGGCCCAAAACGCCGCAGTGCACTCGGCCAGTATGGATGCCAACTCGCATGTTCACATTCACGGCCATCACCTCGCGGACAAGACTGCAAAACAAAAGCAGAGGAGCAGCAAACAAAGGATAAAGATTGGATCACTTAAAAAAATAAATGTTTTTTTTCCAAATTGAAAAATATACATATTATCCATTTTAAAGATTTATAAAACCCATTTATAAAGATAGCATTGCGTTACTTAACAATTAGGAAATTGATTTATAATTTGCCTGATCAACAAAGAAATAAAACAAACTGCAGTACCAATTTACTGCTAATTTTTAATTAATTTTGAAGCACAACAAAAAAAAGCTATCTAAAATTATAATAAATGCAACCAAGAAAGCTATATTATTTTGCAAATTGATAAATTTAAGTATAACCATAAATACTTTTTTAACAATAATTTAATCTTTAACTTATGATATATCATATCCATTATACTTTCTGTAAATTTCATTTCATTTAAACACCATTTTAAATAAATAAATAAATTTAAAATGTGTATTTATTTTATATATATCTTTAACTTATGATATATTATATCCATTATAATTTCTGTAAATTTCATTTCATATAAATACCATTTTAAAGATATGTTTTCCCCCGTGTACCACCCATAACAAAAGCCGCAAAACAGCAGTTTGCCTTTGTGTTTCTGTGTTCCTATGTTTCTGTGTTCCTGCTTGCAGATACGGATGCGGATACAACAGATACAGATACTCACGCGATGGCGTCAATCATATCGAGTCCCATTTCGACGGCACAATGGGCGTGATCCGGACGGGGTTCTGGCAGCCCGGAGACGCAGTAGTAGCAATCGCCCAGCAGCTTAATGCGCAGACAATGATGCTCCGCAGCCAATCGATCAAAGCTGCAATGGATTTGGAGATGGAAGTGCAAAAGTGGAAACAAAGAAGTTGAAAATGCTACTAGAAAATCGCAAAAAAAAGCAGAAGCTCCTGACTACAATAAGCGTAAGCTATCATTTCTCATCTAACTTTATTGGAAGGAAAGTAAGCTCTGAACAAAAGGAGGAAAAGGGTTCGAAAAAAGTATTACTTTCGGGAAACGGAGACCCAATTAAAATGAACTAAATTGTGGCATTTATTCTTGGTACCAAAAGCTTCCAATTAATAAAAGGTCGTTCTATTCAATAACCTTCGCTTTAAAAGGTCAAGCCCATCAATTATTAATGCTTCTCTATAACCCAAAAATATTCCTGAAAATTAATATATTAAAGTGGTTGGGAACGATAATCATGTGGCCTCTATAAACACCCCTTTCCTAGTGTCTCAATTTTATCCTGTCTTCATCCATAAAACCAACTTGTTACTAGTCTCTAAGCTCGTTGGCAAAAAGGTCAGCATCTTTATTTGTTTGCCTCGGGGTCAGTTTCACTTTGTTCACTTCGAGCAATTAATACAGCCGAAGGCTCTGTCTGGGATTCAGTTTCATGAATAACACGAGGAACCAGACAGATAGATAGGCACTGGAAAAAATCGATTTTATTCCTTTCAAGTGGAAAAATTTAAACATTGAAAAGGGAAAAAATTTGGATAAGTGCAGATGATAACTAGCAGATATTTTGTTTTCTTTAAACTTTTTCTATCAATTATTTCTTTACGAAATTCAGTTTAAAATTCTGAATTCCATTTTTGTATGGTAATGCGAAATAAAACTTTAAATATGTTATCCACTTTTTTAAGGTCTATAAAATACTTTTATGTGTTTGATTTTTGGGGCTTGTTTTTAGCTACAATTGCTCTTTAAAATTTGTGGAAATTTGTTCTGTACTTTCGAGGAGTGTATTTACTGGTTTGCCATTAATTATGGACACATCCTCCGGCCCATCCAACTGGCCATTTCAGTGGGCACAACCAGTTCCCAACCGAATACTCACCGGGCGAAGAGCTCGTTCAGCAGACGCACCAATTCCTCGGCGGTGCACTGATCCGAAAGGCTGGTGAAACCGCAAATGTCCGCAAAAAGGATGCTGGAATGGCGAAAATGGGAAATATGAGACCGAGAGCCTTTGCAACTGACGTACATAGAGTGAAAAACAGTACAAAAAAAGCAGCAATAGGTTTTTGGTTTTAAAACCAAGATAACCTTGTCCTTTAGTAAGCAAATTTCACTACCGAAGTTCGTGAAAACATTTTTGTGACAGCTCTCCTTAAAATCAAAACGTTGAAGTGATTTCAACTTTTTTTTTCTGTGCAGCAATCAAAATTCATTTTTAAACTGCGGTTGTTTTTGCTGAAGCGTTAAATTGTTGAGGTTAAAATGCCCTGTTCTCTTTTCCTTCTACTTATTTCCAATATAAAGTATTCCTTATATAAAATCTTCTAAGTGTTTCAAATTGCTTTTTTAAAGTAGCTGCTTCTGGGGAATTTTTAATATATTCATTCTTCGCCTTTAAACTGAATAAGCTTCCGTCTTCGTGGATATTTTTCCCCCCTTTATTTTAGGCTGAATTATGTGTCGGTTATTTATTCTCGTAAATCTAACAATGTTAAATCCTTTTTCACGTTACTCCTGGCCCAAACAACCTGGCCATGTGTTGACAGAGCCACGTTAGCACAGCCAGTTGCTACTTTCTGCTGATTTTACGACTCGTAACTGAGAAGGGCTTAGTCGGATCAGCGCGTAATTTAATACAAAATGGCTGAGCAAAAGTTTTGGGAGGGTAAACATAAGGCACAGAAACAATAGCTACTCGTTAAGCAAATTGAAAGAAGGAATACTCTCCTTGCGATGTTTATTAACTTCAATTTAAATCATGAAAAAGAGAGAGATATCACGTCTCTTGTAAGTATTTTCCATAAGAAACAAATTTATATGACTTTTAAGATTGCCTCTAGAATTTCCATTTAGGATCTTCAAGAAGCGTCACGCACTCTGTATCTTTATCTTTATCTTTCCAGCTGTAAATCACTTTTCCTCCTTGACAACCTCAAACAGAAATCGCAGCAACTCCTTTTAAATGGAAGCGAGCCAAAAGCAACAGACTGAGGACATTTCTGGCTCAAACAGGTGCGCCTTAAAGTATGCTTTATTATGCTCGGTTGGCTGCCGTATATGTGTGTGTGAGTGTGCGTGTGTGTGTGCTTGTGTGTTTTCACTTATGTGTGCGTAGCGCTGTGCACTTGCTTCAGCTCCTTTTTGGCTTTGCATACAAATTCATTGCTCGCGTTACACGCTCAGACATTCAGACATTCGGAGATTCCCAGCCAAACAATTTATTGACTTTGCATGCAAATAAATTCCCCAGCCCCGAATATCCTGCCATCCTGCCATCCTTTCCATCCTGCTATCAAGTCCACTCACCTGACGTTCTCGTGCCGCTGGATGTATATCTTGTGGAACTGGGTGTCACGTGGCTGGCCCGCAATGTCGTCCTTCATCTCCATGGCCACATGGCGCGGCAGCACCGACAGCAACAAGCGTTCCTGCAACAAATGGATCTGCTTTAAAACCATCCAACGCATCCATTACGGCCACCCGAAGTGCGACTCAGAGTTAAATCTGCTCCGGGATCAGTCTGCATAAATTAACTTTACGATTTCGTACTCTATAAAAATAAAGTCCCTCATTTTCTAAGTGAATTTTAAATCCTGTTGTACAATGGTAATAAAAAACTTTATGAATGTATAAACTTTTTAAAGTTAAAGTTGCAGGCATTTTATTTATGCAGATAATAGATTTTTGTTTCATTCAATTTTGATTGGTGAAAGTGTGCTTGTTCAAAAATATATAAAATTTATCACATTGATAATTTGTGTTGCTTTAGAACTTAAAGTAGATCCTTATGAAATTTCTTAATCAGAGCTCTTTAATATTTTTCCCTCGCAATTTATATTTTTAGTTCAAAAAGCCATGATCAAAAGGTGTCGTAACATTATGGAATCTCCACATGAAGCGCCATTTACTTGTTGTTTTCGAGATAAAAGGCCACCGAAACTTGGAGGAGGTGTAGGTTATTCCGAAAAGACAGAGATGAATCAGCACCCCGCTGCTCCTCAGTCAACATTCCGTTTGATGCAAACAATTTGTGAGAAATTTGCTCGAAGTTCATTTGTGTGCCTTTTGGTTTGTTCGTTGGCCTTTTCATGTTATACACCTACATGCCAATAAAACACCTGATGATTTTTCTTTGTCAACAGTTACAAAGGGGTTTTCCTTAGTGAGAAATGCTGCCTACAGTAAAATATGGTAATAAAGATATTTCTCATAAGTAATTATGTTTTTGGTAGGAAGTGAGGTAGGATTTCCAATGCATAAGATACTTTTTTATGATAGTTGTTTTTGCTTTTGTTCTGTTTCTAATATCTTAAAGCTCTTCCCCTTTTATAAATGCAATTTTCAACCTAAAATACCACTCACCTGTTGTTGATTTTCGCGCTGTGTTCTAAGTCTGGCCTCGATGCATTGGCGCGTCTCGATGAAAGCCTTCCTCTGGGCCTTCTCCTTGGGCCAGTGGGTGTAGACCCCGGTGAGATTGGCCAGGAGCATTGCCACCAGTGTGCAGAGCAGCTGCGGAAGGAGATTGCGGCATTAATGACATTACGAGCCATAAATACAAGGAAAACAACACTTAGGCAGCTGCTACGAGGGCCCTCCACATTCTCGATTTCATTCAATTTGGCGGCAATTTAATTTCATTTCATTCACGTCGACTCCCTGGCCCTTGGACACGTGCCACTCTCAGCTGCCGAGCTGCTGTTTTTCCCCCTGATTTTCCCATATTTTCCCATCCTCCAGCTCGCAAAGGAGGCAATTAAACCTAGATGGCTGCCCTTTCTGATGCTGAAATGCGCCGTATTTCAATTTTATTATTCGCTAAATCAATTTGCATTTGCGGCTCAGTGCGAATGCCAAACCTGTTGATAGATGGCTTTATGCTTCATTTGCAATGTAAACAACAGCAGTGGCATAAGTTATTTTATACACCAAAGCCAATTTGCCCTTCAAGCCAAAAGCCTATTAATCCAATTAGCAAATGGAGCAGAAAGACGGTTTATAAACAGCATAAGTTATCTTTAAATCCATTATTCAAAAATTCTACCTGCTCCATTTAAACTTAATTGTTTATGTTAAAGAAACTTTCCAGGTTATTTAAAACGCCATTTCATGACCCTTTGTCTCTTGAACAGTTGAGTTTTACAACTTCCCGTCGGTATACAAATTTATTTAAATGCTTTTTATTCGTGTAATTACACTCGCAATTAAAATAGATTGAATTTAATCACATGCATGCCACAGTAATTTACGAAGTCGAAGACCACACCTGTGTCACGTTTTTCTCACTCCCTTTCGAAGCTTTTACTCCAGTTTATTTCCATTGATTTTTTTTATCAACTTTTCAAGTAATTTAAAATGACTGTACTACAATTTCATTCACTCCATTTTAAGCTAATTATACTCCTTTTCCTTTCTTTGTGGTTTAGACAAGAATTTAATTTACTCCAGCTGAACTCAATTGCATTTTAAAAATAATCTTCTTAAAAACATTAGTTTTTAATAATCCATATAATAATTTATGAAGCAATAGCAATTCCTTGAAAATGTTTTTATATAGATGAACCTAATTTTATATGAATCAATCCGTTTAAGCTCAATTGTACAATTTTACTTGTCTGTTCCTCTTAAATGGAAGTAAAGGAAACAGCCATAACCAATCTACACTAAACTCAAGCCACAGTAATTAACCGAGTCGAGGTCCTCACGTGTATCGGGTGTTCCCCCATCATTCTTACTCACCTCCTCCCACTGCAGGTCCTCCACCACCTCGTCCTCATTCTCATCCCGCGCGGCTGCGAACCTCAGACAGGTGTACAGATGGACGACGCTCAGGAGGACGCCGCCGATCAGAGCCTCCCGGAGGCGGAGGGGCAGCATCGTGTAGGTCATGTAGATGAGCACGATGCAGCAGGCGCTGCCATTGAAGGACTTGCTGCCGGGGGAAATTGGACACGAGAAGAGCGATTAGGACACAATGGAGCACAGATGCGGTTGTTTGCCTTGCATGATTCGAAGTTGCCGCAATTAGCGAGCCGTGAATGATTAATTTTGCCGAGCCGAGTCGAGCAACAGCTGCTATGCACTCGAAAAAATTTAACAGACAAAAAAATCTAGCTAAAGCAAAAAAAGGTTACAATGCCAAAAACCTACAAGTATATTTAAATTTCAAATTTAAATTGTAAAACTACTATTATCATTATGATTTATAAATTAAAAATGAAAATAAACTAAAAAAAATAAAATATAGATATATTATGAATGAATAGCTAAATAAAATCTGTACTATTTATTTATTTATTTATATTATTTAACTTTGGCTCAATATAAGCTTTTCATAAAACATTCAAGTTCCTTGTAACTCATTTTGATTTATCATTGATTTTCAATAATCACTTTTTTGCTTGTAAGTATTGCTTAATCCTTTTCTTTCTGTGGTAAACCATCGAAAAGAACGCGTATACCAACCTGGGTTTCATGGCGTAGCTGACGGCCACTTCGATGGCGAGAAAGGTGCCCAAAATGACGTAGGACACGAGCACCAGGAAGATCTCGTTCATGGCCGGCTTGGAGAGGATGCACAGCAGGACTATGGAAGAATACAAAGAGAATAGAGTCCAAAGACGGGAGCCACCCGATGACGATGATGACCAACTCACAGGCATAGACAATTCCGCAGATTAGCATGACGATGAGGAAGACCAACACGGACTCGTCCACCTGCATCAGGATCAGGGATATAAGGTGGCCATAGTCCGGAGGAGGGTCCGAATTATCGGCTGCAGGTCCTTCGATTGACGATGTGTTTAGCACTTCATCACGTTCCGCTACCGAAATTTGATTGTTGTCGCGGACACGCGGCGTATACGTAATGCGTTTGCTGTCGACTCTGCGCCCTCCATCATCATCACCATCGTCGTCGTCATCATCCTGGGAAATTGTGTACACATCATCGGGGGCAGTGTCAACAATCAGCTGGCTGCCAACCCCCTTAACCAACTGAATGTCCTGCAGATTCCGCTTCTCCCTCGTCCTGTATCTGCAATAAAGTCCCAAATTTCATTTCACTCGCATTCTCGATTGATGAAAATGTCTGTTTTGTGTTTGGCCAACTATCCGTCTTGCCGGCATTTATGGCCAGCATAAATATTTGTGGCAAAATAAATCTAAATGTAAATGAAAATGGCAGGCAAAATGAATTCGAGTAGTCAGTTATAGAACACTCGTACGGGTATTTGATTAAAGCATTGTTCTGAGTATTTTCCTAAGATATTTTCTTGTTTCGTCTGACGCTTTGTTTGGGATTAATTTGTTGTGTATTTTTTTTGTGGGAAAATAAATTGCAATATAAGAACACAAAGTTGCAGTTTATATAAGTTCCTGACAAGTTTTCTCGCATAGAAACTAGCTTCTACAATTTTTTGGCAATTTGTTTTACGTAAATTCTCTTTCTATTTAAACAAGACTTTTGTTTCGTTCTCCTTGATTTATTCGAATTGCTATCTCTTCATTTAAGAAATACCACACTGTTTTTTTTAACAAACTTTCTGGAAATCCTAAACCGACTTAATTTATTTTGGGGCTTATACCAATTATTCAAAATTGGAATCGTACGCTCTTGTATAAATTGTGTTTTCTTGTGATTCCGACTTGAATTACCTCTTCTTGATTTTCAAGAAGCTTCTCCCCTTTTATTTGCTAACAAATTTAAGTGATTTTCCATAAAGTGAGTCTTTAAAATCAATTTCAGCTCATTTTTCCGTACTTGATTAAAGCCATGTCATGGATTCGCTTCGATCGAATTGTGGTCTTTGCCTTGGCTAAAATTACTTTTCCTGGAGCTTAACTTGTTCCGTTCCCTCCAGTCCGCTTTAAATTCAATTTGAGCCTACTTTGTACGTACTTTTATGGGCTCAGCTCTTTTTGGCCAGCCTAAAGTTGTTTGATTGAATTTCAGGGGAGCTCTTTGAGTAAAACCTCAACTGCGAGCTGCGCAAAATATGAATCGCCTTTTGGGAAAAGCACATTGTCGGCTGGAGTGACCTGTCAAGAAACTTGCCTCTTCTTTCTCATTTATATAAAACCTCCATATTTTCATCTGCAGTGACGACAAGATTGCTTTATTATAGCCAAATTAAACTATGTTATTAAAGTGTATTGCCTCTGGAAAAAGCAGAGTCAGGAAAATGTGGCTTACCATTAAATAACTCAAGCATAAAGTTAATGAAAAAATCTTAAAAATTTCCTAAGCCACGAACCTTTTAGGAAATATAAATGTTGAATTTAAAAACAACATATAATTAAAATATGCAAGCTTAATAATCAAGCATTTTATTTATATTAGTATAAAATTGCACATTTATGAATGATAAATTTTGGCTAGAGGATTTTTAATAAGAATTCGTAAATGTTTGTAAATATATACTTTAAATTCTTGATTATTGAGCATATATTTGTATTGCACCTATTTCAAGATTGTTTACATTTAAGTTTATCATTAAATGTGTCTTAATTAACTGTTGCAATTATATGTAACAATTTTAATAGTTTTTAAAATAGGACCGGCTAGTTGGCATCTCTACTCACCTGGTGCGATGTTGTTGATGTTGTTGGTGTTGCTTTTGCTTGTAGCGGTGTTTGTGGAGACGTCGATAATGTTTGCGCTTCTGCCGACGAAACTGCCGCTCCGGCTGTCCATTACCAACCGCTTCGAAATCTTCGAAATTGCGGTTTTGGGCGGATTTCAAATCAGAGCCTCCCGGCGAGCTCGCCACCCAAATGCTGCCGCTGGAATTGGAAGCCAGTGCAGGAAGGAGGCTCCTGCCCTCGGCAATTTGACCCACCGATGCCGGTGGCTTAATGGAGGTGGTCGTCAAGTTGCCGGCGGTCGAATTTGCGTCCAGCCGAATTTCGCTGATTTCCAGCAGCAGGGAGGTGCTGCGCCGCAGCTGCAGCGTTGTGAAGACCAAGTGCGTGCAGGACAGGGCCAAAATCAGGGCCAAAAGCAGCGCCAGAATGTGCGTCGTGTTGCTCTGGTTCATTCGCAGAAAATACCGCTGATACAGCATTTCCACCTGTTTAGATGGGGCCAAAAAAGGAGCACTTAACGAATTGCTTTATAACCATTTTTTAATTCAAAATTATAAGTAAAAATTAACCGATTTTGAATGGATGGTTTTTTAAAGTAAAACAAATATGTAGTTTTCAAAATAATATTCTGCATACTATTTTCTACATTACATTTACATTTTACTTTTTTTTACAGGTAAATTACACAAATATTTTATAAATATTTATTATAATTTTGAAAAAATTTAATTGAATTGAATTGAATTAGTTTCATTATGTTTTTTAAACAAATTTATTTAAATATATCCACATTTTTTATTAACTAAATTATTTTAGGCGACGGGAAAACAAATTTGATATGAAAATAAAGTTTCATATTAAATATGAAAGCATTGTTCTTTTGTTAGATCTTAAGTTAGCTTTTCATATATTTCTTTCAAATATTTGTTTTCGTGATTTAAGAACGATTTGTGGGTATCATTCCCAGTGCTGGCAAGGAAAAAGTTGCGCAAACTAAGTGGCATGGCAAGCGAAAAAGTTTCAAAGAGTCCTGGCGGTCGAGGAGGAGTTGCAACTTGTTTGGCAAAGGATTTCACGCTAAGCCTGCGGCGTAAGTAGCTTACCTGGAGATTCTTGAACTGGTGCGTGGAGCAGAGGCGCAGGATGATGCGGTTCAAACGGAACCAGAACGAAATGCTGGGGCTCACAGGACCATTCCCCGGTCCAGATCCTCCGCCGCCCGGAATCGGATTGTTGGCCTCCACATTACTGCCATCCCCTGCAAAGCAAAAACATTCGATTTGTAGGTAGGTGGTGGTCCTCTTCTTCGAAGGCCAAAGAACTTGCCCCCCACACACACAAATGCCAAATTAATTAATACCTCGGCCAGAAAGTTATCCCAACTTGAGGTCTAACTGAAATTCAACTGCAATTAGACCCACAAAACGATTGCAAATTACAGACCGAATTTGCAAGTTGAATTACAGCTGTTGCATTTTCACATCCCAGTAACCGCACAAATGGGAAATCGCTCCGGATCGGATTAAAATTATGGAAATCGTACTTACAAATCCGTAACAGCATGAAATTTGAAAGTTTCCTATTCACAGGAGACTTTTCATTGTATATAGTCATTGACATGTGTTTGAATGGGCGGCTAAATGCTGATGTTATTGTTCAATGAACAAGTTCTTTGCGTAAAAGCTTAGTTATCAACAACGAATTATATATGAATTAACATATTACATGCATAAATGGTAGGTAATTTATATTTGCCATTCCATCCGCCAATTATATATAATATGAAAATATTAAATTGTGACATTCAGAGGCGTTTGCTATTTATTAGTATTTAGTATAACAAGCCTAATTAAATGCTTAAATATTTAAGCCTACTAAAAATAAGCTCTACATTAATTCGATTTGAATGCAGTAGTTTAAAGTTGTTTCACATCTTTTTCAGTTAAATTTTATGGTTATTAATGTAATGTATTAAAAATGTTTCTTTGCAATGACCCAAGTAAATTAAATTGTCACGAGAGAAACTTTATCATAATCTATTGTATTTTGTATTTAATATAACAACAGTTTTGACCCTATAAACACATTTAAATCTATTTGAATGGAAAACCTAACAGAAAGACTAGGAACACCTCTCTACCCACATAAACATGTTTCTTGAGCCATTGTGACACCGAGTACAATTCATTCGCTTAACGTGTTATACACATTTTCGATTTGCCAGCGATTGTGTGCGTCACATCACCATCAATGCTCCTGACATTTCCCTTCCTGAGAATGGAAGCCTTGATTTCAAATGCAGCACACCCAGCCATAAAATATTTTATTGTAATATGTAGAGAGCGTCAGGCAAAGCGGCATATTAAAGTCATTCAACTGTCCCGCATTCTGACCACAATGTAAAAAAGCCACAGAACACAAACACAAAAACGAAGGGCGGGATTGGATCTCGAAGTATGTTCTTTATATGCATCAATAAATAAATGCCAAACGTGATTATGTAAATTTCCATAGAAATCTACGCAGCTTGCTCTATACAAGAAAACCAAAGGCTGGCTCGTTTCCCTCAGAGGAAACACAAACTAAAATAAATCTAGGTGGTGGGGCGATGGAGGCTGTGAGGATGATATGGGGACTGGGCATCCAAGGCAACCTTGAAGGGGGGAAAAAGGCGAAAGGCGAGATGTGAGTGAAATGCCAATGACGAGGAAACGTGAGACGAAAGGCGAGAAAAAAAAGAGAGGAGACTGCGAAATAGCCTCGTCAAATTCAATATGACAATGACAATCAACTTGTGACATTTTGAGCGGTGCGGTGGGTAGAATACGAGTATGTGGAACCTTTCTGGCCAAAGGAAGACATGTGAGCATGCTGGTATTTTTATTGACCCTCAGTGTCCCCTGTTATGAGAGGTAAACGCTTTCCAATTACCCAAGATTTTTCCACATTTTTCTCGCTTTTCGCTTACCTGGTTGCAGCAGCTGTGTTTCGTCACGTTGGTAAATCATGGGGCTGTGGCAGGTGGAGCTCGAGTTGGTGGAGTCCATGGATTCGTCGATATTGCAGCGCGTAATTCCAGCCTTGAAGGTTAAAAAGAGGGAAGTACAAATGGGGGAATACCAAAGAGCCTCAAGGCATGAAATCAAATCTGTATATTTCAATTAATCCGCTCCCTTAGGCTAAGCAACATGTTGTATTGGTTTTTATCTAAAACAATCTACTCTTTAATTTGTTTTTATTGCAACTAATTGAAACTTTTTCGAGGTAGATTAAAATCAAAGCAATTCCACTACTAGCGAATATAATTGAATTAGTGAAATTGACTTTATTTATTGGATTTACTATGGCATATTAACAACATCATAAATATGGATTTAATAGAAAAAGCCTTTGCCTAACAATTTATTCCATCCAAACCTAAAAAAAAATTTTGTCAGCTTAAACCTACAAATCAAAGCATAACTAATTTGCATGTTAATTATTATAATTTGAAACCAGTTTATTAAAATGGTTAAAAGTTTAGATTTTTTATATATTATATTTACAATTCAAAAGCATTTTAAATGATTATAAAATGTTTAAAGGTTACAGATTCTAATAACAAAAAAAATTCCGATGGTTTGACTTTGCCAACTAACTACAAAGAGTGACCACATTTGTCAGCCGCTTAATTATGTATACTTAGTAAATATACTCGCATTCCTTTATTTACATAAAAAATTCATTTGGCCCTTGTAAGTATGCTATGATTTTTTGTGGGGTCCGCAAACAATTGAACTAAACGTTTCACCCACTCATGCACACACTCACCCACACAAGCACACCCGCACAAACATACACACACACATAAAAGAGTGTTTGGATCCCCGTGGCGTTTTTAAGCAAATTGCCGCCCATTTGAATGCCTGAAATGTTTTTCCCTCGCTCCTCTCGCTTTTTTTGCCTTTTCAATTTGCTAAACTTTGTCAATTGACTCTTGACAACGAACGCAAATAGGAATACTCTCACACACACACACACACACGTGTGCAGTTGCTAAGTGGCCCCCTGTGCATGTCAGCTTTCGCCTGCATGTGAGGGTGTATGGGTGTTTGCCTGTGAGAGTGTGTGGGTGAGTGCGTTTTCCAGGAAACGGCTTGTTAGTTGGCATTAAAACACGTTTATATAGAGTAGCGCATCTAAAAATCTACTAAGGGGAAAAATATATATAAAAAGAAACATAAAAACTTTTTGAATAGTTGCAGCTAACATTGAATGGAGCTTCAAAAAATTCTAATATTAAAAGCCAGTAACCATGGAATGCACTTTTTCCTAATTGTATTAAATTTATCTGCTAACAAATTAAAATAAATATTTCTATAAACTTTACTGCAATTTTTACAACATCACCATTTTATTTTCCGTTTCACAATAACTTTATCGGAAAAATTTTAAATTAAAAGAGCTTTTGACATCTGACATTAAAAAAATCTAGATTTAATTCTCTCAAGGTTGAACCAATTTCTCAGAAAAAATATATTTTCTAGTTAAACTAAAATTTCTAGTATTTTTCTCTCACAGCCCAAGGAACCGTAAATTAATTAAATATAAACTAAATTAAAGCAACAATGTGTTAAGCTAGTGTAAAAAGTTTTTATTTCGCCACTGGGTTTTTCCCTTGAGCAAAATGTCGGCATCGATGGCAATGGAACAATAAATTTAATTAAAGTAAATTTTGCTGACATGAAGCTGGCTAACTTTCGTCAGATTGTTGGGCTTTAAATGAATTTCCCAGGGCGAAGTGAAATGTTTCGTCCCTTTCCGCATCCCAGTGGAAATTTCAGCCATCAATGAAATTGTATTTAAATTTAGCTCGGCCCAGCTTATTTGCTGCCCAATCGAATTAAATATTTAAGCCCCCACGATGGGGCAAAAGCGGTGATGTGGGGCCAACAGGTGGGTAGCCTGCCTGCCAACGACGTTGCGTCCATTAGGCGGGCAAATTAATTGATGCCAGAATCCCCTCGTACTTACCGCAATCAAACTGCTGCTAACCATGGCCTTGCCTCCCTTGGCACTCGTATTGAAATGTTCGATCACCTCCCAGTTGGACTTCTTCGGCGTCGACGGTTGCGTTTGCGTTTGCGGTGAGCCCGCTCCCGAGGAGGCTCCCCCTCCCCCTCCACCTCCTGCTCGTCCTCCTGGAACATGCAACTCCATGGAGGACTGCTGGCTGCCACCAACTCCTCCTCCGCCAACGCCTCCACTCCCCGCCTGACGCAAAGAGGCCGAGCGGCTGAAGAACTTTCTGTGTTTGCTCTCCTGGAAGAAAAAAATACAAAGTAGGTGTGAGTACACTGATGAAAAGAGCAAACCAAATCGAGGTTGGCCTTTAAAACTTAAAACAAACAACAGAGAAATATTTAAATAACAACAAAAGTGGGAGAACTAAATTTGAGTAAGAGAAAATATTTACAGGGTGAGTTTATGTATTTAACACCTTCATTTTTACCACTGTTTTATATTCTAGTTAAAGTTAATAGTGGAAAACTTTGTTTGCAACTTATTGATACCTTTAAATATTTAAGGTGTAAGATATAACTAAACTTCAAATTAAAAAAAAATGTATGTTCCACATAAGGTAAACACAACTTTATATTTAATTAATTAATTTATTTTTACTAAGTACTTCGCGTTTTTTATTGAAGTTATTATTAGTATATTGCAATCCAACTATTTTTCTGATTATCAAAAACTTGTTGACTGACCAATAAAATAATTATATTATATAATATTATATTTCTTTTAGTGAACTTCTTTAAATCTTGTGTTTCTCCCCCGAGTGCTTTTGCGCAATGATTTTGTGCTCGATAATGTTGGGGTCAATTAGCTCACCTCCTTGCTGCTGGCGAGGCTCTGGGCTCCGCCGGGAGCTCCATGGCGCATTCCCCTCAGGGAGAGCCGCTTCGACCACTCCCGCTTCTGGCTCTCCGACGACAGCGAGCGGAAGATGTGGGTGGCACCACCACCACCGCCCACTCCGCCCACTCCACTCGGGCCACCTGAGCCACCGGCGGCCGACGCTCCACTCATTCGACTTGGAAGCGGCTGAATCGCTGAAACGAGAGATGCGAATGGGAAATTGATTTTCAGTTTACATGCTAAAGGAGGCGCAAAGAACAGGAGGCAGTGCGCTAATTTCTAAACAAATTGCCAATTTTTGCGCTCGACAGCGACAGAAAATGGCATTAAAACAATAAATTCGATTTTGCACAAGCGAAGGCAAACCCGAACCCCAAAAACAAAGCAACTCAAACAGAAACTGAAGCCCCCGCAAAAAAAAAAAAGCATCGCAAACTGACGCCGCCAATAAATATATCGTATCTACTTTTCGGATTCCCCCACCACCCATTTCCCCCCACACATACACACACATAAAAATACATAAAAATATATGTTTTTAAGGTTTATTCGCTTTCTTTTTTTTTGTTTTTGGGTGCCGGCCCACTTAAGTCCCACGAAATGCTCGCCAGACACGCGAGGTCCTATCAAAACAGAAGGAAAAGCAGAAAAAATGGAGAGATGGGCAGGACACTCCGACGAGTACAACTTCAGATTGTTTGCTAAATTTTCAAATGAAACAAAAAGTCGGAAGAAGGAAATGCAAAGAAAATTATCGGCGATCAAGCGAAGTTTTAATACCCTTTTAAAATAATAAAGTACACGAGATTATCGGAGAAATACTGCAGATGAGCTGGGAAAGTGAAAGCAAAGATTATCTTGTATTTATGATTATATGCTTAGGAAAATATTCTTAGGTGCTGTTACAAAGGAACAAAATATCATCTTGTTTCATAAAAATTTCATTTAATTGCTAAGGAAAAAAAGAAAAAATTAAATGTAAGAGAAAAATGGTAATATAATTTTTGCCTAAAGGTAGAAAAATAAAAGAAACACTAAGAACAAATAAATAAAACAATAACCAATCAATAAAATGTTTAAAAGATTTAATGTATTTGTATAAAATCTCAGATTACTTTGCTTATATAAATAAAACTTAATTGAAAACATTGTTCTTTACCAGCTTTATTAGTAACAAGAAAACAAAAACAGCAAAAAGAATACAACATGCGAATTGAAAATAACAACATCAAAAACACTACAACCAATTTATTCAACGATTTCCCTTAGACATATTGCAAAATATAAAACTTTAAATCAAGAATTAAAGTTTAATCACCCATAAATAGCCCCAATCTCCCGACACAGTCAAACTGCCCGATTTGATTAGCATTCCAAACAAAACTGTGCCACAGACAACAGCAAAACAAAAGCCGGGAAGAAAAACCAGGGCGAGAAAAAACGGAAATAAAAGGAAAGTAAGCAGTTAAGGGAAAACTTCCATGGGGAAAAGTCTTAAAGCCAAACACAGGTCGTTCGCCATTCGCCATTCTCCATTTGCCACTCGCAACTCGCCGGCTTCTTTGCTCTTCATCGTCTCGTCTTCATCGTCGCCGTCTTTTGCCTTTTGTCGGCTTTTGTTTTTAGCCAGGGGCGGCGTTGAAAACTTTGCCAATACAAGGCATAAAGGGGGCGTGGCAGTTGGACAGGGGAAAAGAGGAAAAGGCCGAGCACAAGTGCCTGGCCAACGGCATAAATATGTCAAAAACACAACGCTCCGCGTGCTATAAACAAATTGGTTTGCTGTTGCCCAAAAAAAAAAAATGTGAAAAATTTCAGCAACGAGAATTTCAGCCAAAAAAATGAATGGAAAAATGAATTTTTAAAAAGAGTACTGCCTATTGAATAACACAACAAACATTTCTTTAAACTTAACTGAGAAAAATCTTCGAAAATTCCTATGAATCAGTTCACGCTATTTGCCATTCAGATATCTTTAGTTAAACACTTTCCCCACCCGCTGAGATGAAAAATTAGGCGAAGGAAAAACCCAAAACTCATAACATAAACTAAAATGTATATTTCCCAATAAAATTATTATCTTTTCAATTGATACTACAACTTTTTAAGGTCAAAGCTTAAACAAATTTAAACGCAATTATTTCATAAAACACTTTTAGCATATGGCAAAAAAAAGGATATTAGGAACATCAATTTTTTCTTAAAGAAAATTGCTAAAGAAAATCCTTCAAAGCCAACATCAATTAAAACAAGTTTCCTAAAAAGAAATAGGAACAACTTTATGTCTACAGCTTAAAGTTGCCAAAGTTTTCTTTGGCAGCAAAGCTAAAACAAAAAAAAAGAGCGAGTTTGCCAACTTCCTGCTCATATGCAAAATAGGCAAAGGAAAACTCAACTTTGAGGATGGAAAAGCAGTGGGAAAGTCCCCGGAGACGTTTCCTTGGCAATTGATAAGTCTCCTTAACGAAAGCTCATAAATGTCGTCATCGTCTGTCATTCGACACTTATGGTTGCCTTCAGGAATCATCTATTCAATGGCTTAAGTCTTAAGCTATTTTGCATTTTCCAATAGCGCCTCTTGGACTTTTCCAAATTGAGGCAGACAGTAAAGTAAAGAGCCTGCTGACAGACAGAAAATTCAAACGGATTTAATTGGCTTGAACTGCTGAGTCCTTTGGCGTTGCCTGGCAATAGTTGAGAACGCAATCAATCAAAAATTATAATTTTGGGATGCTAAATCAAATGATTAATCACAGGCCGTCGCAGAAGAGAAATGGTTGATCATTCTGCACAGTTTGCAAATCATTAACAATCATTGTCGAGTTTAAATGTCCTTGGTAATATTATTATTTATTTCGAGGAGTTATAGCAGCTATTATTCTACAAATTTAACAAGACAACAACAAAAACACACAACCTAAATACAAAAATAATTTATTTTATAGCAGAATATTATTGGATCTTCTATAGTTATAAAACAATGATATATTCATCTTTATCCCTCTTTAATTCCTCACTTATCGGCTTAAACTTCAAACGTTTATCCCTTGTTTGCAATTCTAATGCAACGAAAGTCCTAAAAACTCCCACTAAATCAATGTCATCGCCCCGTTTTTCCCACTCCATCAATCTATTTGCGCACCTCGTCAGGTAAATGGCATGCAAACAGTTTCAACATTCAGGAAATATTGGTGTATATATCGCCTCGGTTATATTCGATTCGATTCGATGCGATGCGATACGATTCTATCGTTACCGCTGTACAAAGGCAATTCATTATGTTAATGGCGCTAATGGTCTGGCAAATATTGTGGCCGCAACAAAAACACCATCGCCGGGAAAACAAGAAAGCACAGCAACAACGCCAGGATAAACTTTTGTGTCAGCTTCGAGCCAAACAAAAATTAATAAAAACAAAACCAATTTGATAAGCGAAGCAAATTAATGAGGGCGGCACTTTTCCTCTTTTCCTCGCCCACTTCCTCTGGAAAAACGCGACATGTGTAAATGGGGAAAATGGGTGAGGAGTACCACACACTGTTTGTTGTTTGCGAGTTCTAGGGTAACTGGTACTTGAAATTTGTATTTCCACAAAATATTTAAATTTATTCTTTTGCTTGTACAAGAAATTTTTCATAATACTAGGTACTTTAACTGGGTTTGAAAGTATAAAACAATAAAGAACTTTATTGGTTATAAATACTGTATACCAACACGATTATAAAATACTAGTTCCTTATAAATTTTTTATTTTAAAAGTATAACCAAACCAATATACCCCTAGAAATACTGGATATAATAGCAGTACCAAATAAAACCGAAACAGTTTGCGAGGAAGCTTTGTCTGCTTTCCGTTTCACGCCTCCTCATGTATATTCATTCATTAACCGGGCTACAGAACAGCTGGTGGCATTTGGCATAACCCACTGTCCCTTCTCCTCCCACTCCCCCACTACCACCTCATTGAAACCCCCCTTGGCACACCCCCTCTCCAATTAACCACCGAAGTTTCAGCCTCTAGGTAAGTTCTCTCTAAATATAGTTATTGAAACCAACATTCACGCACTACCACACGTGCGAGCACCACTTACCCACATGCTCAGTAACACATGCCACAAAATGCACTGAGAAAAATGGTTTTTGTTCTTTAAGAAAATTTAATAACAAGTTATTTTGCTAGTTTAGTTAACAAGTTGTTACTTTTAAAGTAAATGTTTATATTTAAGCAGCAGTAAGTGATAGAACTCAATCAATTCCTATTTCCATGTGTAATTTCTTTTCTAAATTAGCTGATTTTTTTCTCGCAGTGTTTTGACTATATATATTTATAGACACCGCCAAATGTTTATGCTGCCATGTGCTGCCTGCTGTTTGTTTTTGTTCGTGATTTTTTGGTCTTTGCTGCTTTTTGTTTACGCATAGTCATCTTTGGGCGTTTTGTATAATGTTTGCATTTCATTTGACGTGTTGAGGTGTTTTTTGGTTGAAAATTTGCATTGCCAAACGAATTCATTAGCCACGCCGAAAGGTAGAAATAGTTACCGAAGCGTGTGCCATCGCAAAAGTGTCCCTTACAGTGAACAAAAAGCAAAGTTTGCCAGGAAAGCCTTTGACTAATCAAAAGGTAGGCAAACTAACTATTTATTCTAAAGGTTTATCCACAAGATCCCTCAAATAGTATTTGATTGTTAGAATAATATCATTTAATATTATTATTCTTTAGTAATTAAGATCATACTCAATTACGAAATTTTATTTTGCATTCCATATCTGCTTTAATCTTCTTTGGAGAATTGATTACAAAAAATTAGACTGATGAGATCGCTTAGAAAAGTATTTTATTGTTTTGGTTCTATTTTTTAGAAAGTACTCACTCAAGCATATATTTTTATTTGCTTGGGAAATTCCGAGCCAGCAAGCCATCAATTAAAATTCCCCCAAAGGCAACAGAATAAAAGGGAACTCTTCCTATAGAATAACCCAAAAACTTGAATATGTGCGGCCAAAAGAAGAAGGGGCTAAAACAACACTCATAATTAATACAGCTAGTGGGGAGCAGAGAGCAACGAGCATAAATTTGTTTAGCTTATAAATTTGTTAAAACAAACCCCAAGTCAAGAACCAAAAGCAAAACCAAATGCCAGACAGGACCCACATATTTGTTGAATGAGTTGTGGCCAGAAAATGCAAGAAATATTGAGGGCAATAAAACCGGTCAAGAGCATCGTAATAAAACACGACCAAAAAGCCATTGGACGATGGCCAAAAAAAAGGCGGAAAAGGGGAAAATTGGGAAAGTTCACTGCCAACAGCAGCAGTTGGCTGAGCGGAAAATGATTTTCAGCAGCTAAATGGGTAAACAAGATGGCAAAATGACTTACTAATTTGTGACATGATCCAAGTTAGCCAAGCCAAGCGGATGAATGCGACGACCTACCTGATGCCCAGATGCTATCTCCCTCCCACAACACAGCCCCTCTCGCTTCCTCTCTTTCGTTTTGTCTCAGTTTATAGCTTAGTCCCTTCATTGTTGACGATGTGCATTGAGCAGTGAAGAGAAACGTCAATACAAAAGGGGTATGATCAACTAGGAGATACTCAGTGCTCAGATATAAAAAAATGAAAAAATTATAAAATAAATTAAAATTTACTTCGTCCATAGTAACTCAAGGTTCTGATACTTTTAAATTTTTAAAGAATTTTGAATAATAAATGAAGAGCTTTCTTCGATTTCTACGTTTAATATGCTATTAGCACCTTCAAGTAAAAGTATTTTAAAAAATTTATAAATACTTCATTGAAGTACCTTTATATCTTATCTTATAGTTAAAAATCTTTATAAATACTTCATTCTAGTGCCAAGTTTGGAAAGTACAGTAAAGTAAATACTATACTAACAAGGCAATATAAATTTATGGAAGTTTAACATTAATTACATAATTTTTGATCTACTTTAGTTACTCCTAAAGTCATCCCAAAAATAAAACCAGTATACAGTAGCCACTCCCATATTTTCCCGATCACTGTGTACATCGGCAACAAAGCAAAACAGTTTCCCTGTCCCCGATTTTCCATCCTTCCTTGCCATTTTCCGTTCCGTTGTGTTTTGCTGGCTCGCTTTTCCTTTTGCCCCGCTCTTCCTGCCTGCCGATGGCTTTGTTTATTTTAAGTCCATTATCCGTTATCCTTTATGCGTTGCGCTTAGAGCCATGTGCTCATGAGGCCCAGAGTTCACAGTGTGCCTGGCCAATTCTTGGCCCGGTGACTTTTAGCCTCTGGCCGTGTTTCCCTGCCCTTTTGCATATTTTGTTTGCGGCTCAGAAAGGACCCTTTATGTCCCGCCTGCCTGTTTATTGTTTTCTGTCCCGGTTGCAATTTCATTAAAGTTATGCAGCCACAGCAGCAGCAAAAGCAGAAGCAGCAGAAGTAGGCGGGTTATGGCCTTTTTCCTCTGGCTGGTCATTCGATCTAACCCTGCCAACATTCCAAAGGACCTCCGAGTCAGCGGGCAATGTCAAGTGCCGATTTGGCATTCCGCCAGGAGGCACAAGCCTTCGCCTTCGATTGCTCGGCCCACGTCCTTGCTGAAGGATGCCTCAGGCATTGATTGCTCGCCGGTCCATAAACACAGTTCTCGCAGGTAAATTATATCAAAAGGCGATGTTGAGGAACAAGGCAGCAAGTAACCTAAATTGTTAATGAACGTACTTGGGGATTGGGGAAATATTGATATTTAGAACATAGAAATCATGAGGAAGTTTCAGCAAGTCCATTTCTTCAATAGTTGAGCCCTTCTAATTGACATTGGCTTGTGTTAAAAATATTAAAAAAAATATTAAAGTCATTAATTATTAAAGTAATTAATGATAAATAAAAATATTAAGTAATTAATGATGACCTGTTATTTTATATGATATGTTTGGTTCAATACAAAATAGTTACCAAATAATTTTACCTGAATAAACAGAAATTTCCTTGTTAAAATTGTTTTATTGTATTTATTGTATTTAAGAACTTAAAGAATTCTTTTGTCTGGTTTAAAAAAGTATAAACATTTTTTTTGACTTTCCGCACTTAAAATATTCACACATTTTTATTCACCCATTTAGCAGGAATCCCTCGACGAATTTATTTTTGGCATTCTCCGTTCAGTTCAGTAAACTGGCACACACATTTATAGTATAATAAGTGGACTGCATTTTGAATAGAGTCGAAAATTTGCGATTCGAATTTCGATCGATTGCATTTCGATGCTCTCGAATGGCGCATAAATCACGAAGTTTATGATTGTTTATATGGCAGACAGAAGTACTATACACATTCTTGTGTATCTGTTTGCATTTCTGTGTTTATATCGAAAATATTGTGTGCATTTTCATGGACAATTGCTGAGTAAGCAGAAAATCGTATTCACTGCATTGTTCCTTTTAATTTTGTTTAATTTGGCAACCGGAAAAGCCCCCCGAAAATTTCTATTGAGTTGAGTTTGCACCCGGAAAAGAAGAAATCTCTTTCGATTTTGGGGCCTTGAGCAAATAAAAATGCCTAAAGGACAAAAGTCAAATAATTGTGTTGAACTTGAGTTTTGCTTTTTAGTAATTGAGTTGAACTTGAATCCTCACTTTATTTTTGTATCTCGGCAACGGAATGTGGCAAGTTCAAGGACTCTCACTGTTTCCAACTGATGTGTCAAAGGATGCCGGGGGAATTAAGGCACAACCAGATGCTCCACAGTCTCCGATTAGAAGAAAAAAAAGGCGCTTCAGCTTCAGACAAACGGAAAACATATTGAACTGAGAGCTCAGCCTCCCTGGATTGGGGATCGGAGATTGGGGATTGGGTTACTTGGGGACTCGCCTTCAAGTTTCCATCGAATTCGTGCGTGGACTGCAAACAAAGAGGATTTTCCTCGAACTAATCAGGCGGCATTCGAGGAGAAAGGGCTTAGAGTAGTAGGTCAGTGAGGAAAAGCAGGGAAAAATAATTCCATGAATAAATTAACACGCTCAACAGCTGATTGGGTTTGGCTTTTAAAGGTCGGCGATATGTGTCCGATGCCAGACGAATATTCAATTACTAATTAAAGATGCCCAACGTGGCTGCAGCTGTGTATCTAATTATTTGGTTTGATATATATTTTGATATTTGTTGATAGCTGTAGAAATATTTGGAATACCCTTAACGTTTGTTTAACTAGAGGAACTAAAAGTTACACACAGGTTAACTTTATAAATAAATATTAAAGACATAAAATAATATTCCTGTCTAAGTATATTTAACTAAACTTATATAAATAAAAGCATAAGAAAACACTAAAGGGTAATAAATTTAGAATGGAAGTGCAGAAATCTTCTTTGTAAGCTTATTAAATTTATTTAACCATTTAAATTCTATTTTCGTGTGTTATTTTTATTGAGTTAAACCCAAGGGAGTGTATCGACACATTGGGAAATGGAAATCTAATGAATTACAGTCGAGTAAATGGGCTCAAAGCTTTGGGCTAATGACATTCAGGCTAATTAGTAATGTGTTCACACAAATTAGCCATAGATTAGATGAAACATCATTCGATACCGAGTTCAATTTCAGAAAGGTAGGCTGAGTGTGATGTAAAAGAAAATAATTGAAATGCTATTCAAATTCCTAAGTTCTTTTAAACTCGAATAAACCCAAATCCAAAACTTTCGAAGAAACTTTTAAGAGTTCCTTCTGAATGTAATTTTAATTTGCGTTGAGCCATCGATTTCCTAAAACGCTTTCACATCACACCCACTCTCAATTATAAATTCTTTGTAATCCATAAAGTTTTCTCTCTCTTTGCCAGATAACTGAGGCAGCCGAGGAAAAACTTTTGAGGCCATCTTAGTCCGCACCAGGACATTTAGTGGCTCAAAGTTTTAGCCGTTTGAGGAGCCACCTGGCTGCCTGGCTGCCAACGAGCATATCTAAAGTCAGGTGATCCAGCACAAATCCCCTCTAAGACCAGGACAAGTCTACGAGCCTACGAGCCAAGAGGTCCAAGGGAAACCGGAAGGAAACTACAGGAACTCGGGTCACAGGAAGTGCGCAACTTCACCTTTTGATGGGGCATAAACTTTTGTGTTTAACTAATTGCTGGCTCAAACCGACACACACACACACACTATCACACACAAACACACTTCAGTGGAAAAACACATGCAATTTTCATCTCTGACACTAAACCGCACTACCTGCCTGTGGTTGGGGTGGCAAATTTACTATCTCATTACGTTTGCTTAATAATTTACAAAAATATTCATATTACGCATACGCCCCGCATACAGCGGAAATGGAAATAAACCAACGCCAACGTTGCACTGGGAAAAGCTCTGAGTTGCGGGGGTTGAGGGGTAGGATTAGCAAGAAGAATGTACTAAAATTAACTAAAACAGAAGTTTAGGTGGGGAAAATCCAGCGTAGCTTTGGCACAGTAGTGGTTGGTGGAAAAACTCCCCCCATTTCCGCCCCGAAACATAATTAAATAATTAAGCGCTTAGAGTGGCAGACAGCTTATGAATGAACAAAATCACAAAGGAGCCAGCGAATCGCAAGAACCTCCCGGTCCACGGGTCGGCTACTTAATGCTTCGGTTATATTAAAAAAGAACAAACCAGAATTTATTTCCTGCAATTTCGCATACATACCTTACACGGCAAAAAGTTTTCCTCTGAATTTTCCTTGCTCCGCCTGCTGCTGATAATAACGCTGATGTTGATTAGGCTGATGATAATTTATTTCGAGTATTTCGTATGCATTAAAGAACAACATCTGAAGAATTTTCGCATATTTTCTTGTTTGTTTGCTTTTCTTTATGCCGCATTGTTTTGCTGCCAACTTTTGAACTTTAAAATGTGCGCATTTTTTTTTTTTAATGTCGAATGCCTGCATACCAAATGAAATGCCCATTTAAAGAAAAAATATTTGAAATAATTATTGCGAATTAAATTTTCCCTTTTCGTTCCCTTTTTCGATATCGCGCTCCTTGTTTTGTTTTTCTTTATCGTGGGCGATGGGAAAAGGTCTTGGAAAAATAAACTGTGTAAAAACTTTCACTTTTTCACACACACACACGCGCGAGTCGAAAAAAAATTGAAATTAAACTGATTTGTTGTAGCCCACTTGTGATTGTTGTTGTTTTCCGCTGTTATTGGTTGTACGAGATTTTTATGGTTGACAGTTCACTTTTTATGTATTTTCTGTGGCCAAAAGGGCCTGTAAACGTTGTAAGCAAAACACCGCAACAAACTTGCTAAAGGGCAATAATCTTTTTTAAAAACAAATTTGTGAATATCTATTAAAAAAGGCAATTCAAGAATTAAAGAAGGTTAGAGGAATATTTTAATATACAAATTTAGGTTTTAGTCAATGTGATTATGTAGTTTATGTAACGAAAACAACTGGCATTTTTCAATGCAAAAACTTGCTATGTAAACGAAGTAACAAATTCTTATGCTCAAAGAATTTAATGTGCAAATTGCTGGTTTCAAGGCAAATATCTATAAGATATTTAATGCAAAATAAATACTTTCCATGTTTCAATGCCAAATAAGTTTTTCTTAAGTCTTTATTATGTCTAATAAAATGTATTTTTTATCAGGTTCTGTTTTTAAGTTTAATTCACAAACAGAATTTGCAAGCTCTCAAGTCAATTTTTAGTCAACTTGATATGAATTAGAACTACGTATTTTTGTTTTAAGTTAATATTAGTTTTAACTTTAAAGTTTAATGTATTTCAAATTTAATTTTTTAAAGCATGCGAATGAGTGAAAGTTAAACAAAGCGCCGAGGTAATTGGAGAAGCCAAATTGCCGCGAATCAAGTGAAAACAATCAAATTAATTTGTTTGCTTTATTACTTTGACCCAGTGGCTCAAAGAGCATGGGTGGGGAAAAAAAGGGGGGGAGGGGCGAATCGTGTTGAGACTGACACCAAATGGCTGGCAATTTGCATACGAAATAGGCAAATTGGCAAAACAGAAATTGCAGGTGGGAGAAAAAGCAGCGAGCTTGCATAGGTGAAATTACATAAAAAGGCAGGCGTACAAGTAACAAATCCAAGCAAACAAAATGATTGAGAGGCATAAAGACACGCCATCGAGTCATCAATAGGACAGCAGTACCCGGAATTCATCTCTGACCTCCTGTCAGCCATTCAAGCCATCCAATCCCGAAACTCCCCGCCATGAACTCAATCCCAATCAGTCAGCAGAAATCAAAGCGCAAATCAACGCCCGGCAAAAGTCAAATTAGAAATCAGGAAGAACAAAAGAACGGAAAAACAACGACGAGTAAATGAGTCTTTGAAAAGCGAAACATAAAACACCCTTCTATAATAAAGGATGATAAATGAACTATTGCTGATTTATATTAATATTCTAAGAATTATTATTTGAATAGAAAAGTAGCAATTTGTGTCATAAAGTATTAGTGAAAGAAAAAATACTCATAATAATAAAACCCGCATATAATTAAAAACCATTTTTTAAATAAAAATAGGATTTTACTATTTTAAATGAAAATATACATATAAAAATATATATATAGTTTTTATTATTTTATTTTATTTTATTTTATACCTATCTTTTAATATATTTGTTCTGCCACATTTGTATTCCCCTCAGAAAATAACAACACATCCTTGCGTTAGAGTACAAAGTAAAACTAAATCATCCGTGGACAAATGAAGCGTCAAATTAGAAAATAATAAAAACAAGAATGTACGGCGAATCTATTGAAAATAAGTACTATATATGAAAATATATACACTGCGGGCGAATCATAACAAAAACAGAGATACTTCAGCCGGAAGCGTGCTCGTCGGCGGGAACAACAACAACAACAATGAGCGAAGGATACACGGATCCAAGGATTCAAGGATGCAGCCCGTGAAGACAGCCAAGCGGCAAAGATAAACCCGCATTGAAATCGCCAAATGAATGGGAATGTGGGCGGGGTCGGTGGGGGGGGCGGTAGGCGGTGGTAGGGGGTGGTTGGATTGAGATTGAAGTGGGGCGGTGGGTTACGGCAGACTGGCGGTTCAATTTTGCCATTGTTATTACTGCTGTAATACGCTTTGGGAGGAGATTACAATTTCTGATTACTTTGTTATTAATAAACACAAAAAGCGTGCCAAACACACGGCCACAGGCACAAAGATGCCCGTTGACACATGGGAAACATCTGATAGACATCCGATGTACTCATCCTGTGTGTGGCTTAGAATTTAATAGAACAGTGCGAAATTGAATTGAAATATTCGTACACTAAGCCTTTCCAAATAAATCGAAATTTACACTACTGTACATGATGGTATTATGTGTACCACAAAGTAAATAAAATAGATGTACTATACTGTATTTCAATTTTCAATTATCCCAAAAATATAACAATTTATTTGTTTTATGGAAATTTTTTTGTTTGCTTCGTTACAAGAGCAAATTTGCTTTTTACCATGTTTTATGCAATTTTAAACTAGAGCTCCACTTGAAATAAACTGATACAATAAAGAGGAAAAACAATAAAAGTGTGATTTACAAAAACTTTTAAGTCCACTATAAACCTACTTATGTTTCTCTGAAAAAATATTTAATCACTGTTTTAAACAAAAGCATTTGTTATAAAAACATTTAAATAGTTTCAAATTGTTTGTTGCTCCTGTTTTTCTGTATATTTTTTTTTATATAGAGCTAAGCCACATAATCTGGAATCAGAACTACCCGTAAACAACATCGTTTATCTATAAAAACCGTTAACAATGACATTTAACACCCAACCACCCACCAACTCCCCCTTTTCCCCTCCCCAATAAAGCAGCCTGTCTGCGTCGCGTTTATTTTATCATTTTTTGCTTTGTTAGGCAAAACGTTTTATTAATAAACTTTTCTGAGCTCAGGCCCACAAATCCGAACAACAAATACCAAACAACATGGGAAGCCCATTGGCAGGAAAAACGAGGGAAAATGCATTCTGTGCGGATGGAAATTCAATGGAGCTGCTAAGCCAACTTGTTGTATCGAGTTACTGCCATTGAATAAATAGATCGGATGGAATTAACCGAATGACAATTAAAAATTGAATTTCAAAATGACCAACAAGAAGCAGCTTACGAAGACAATTTTAACTCTTTGCCCAAACAAAATTGTTGCCAAATAAATTGCTTTTTAATTGCCAAAGGCAGAGAAACGTTAAGAGTTTTGTGCTCAAATTAAGTGTGTAAAATTTGTTTTCATTTGGTAAAGGCAATTTGATTTACAGTTATTTCGGTTATTCAATTTACTTTGCAATTTTAATGCGCCTTTAATAATTATTTAATTTTGATTTATTTGAGTTTTTGTGCCTATTAAATTCATTTTATTTACAGTCGGGTTTCTTTTTTCCTCATTTTGATTTACACTTGCAATGATTTGTGGGCAGTAATTTTTGGGAAGGTCACGGAGCATTCAGCTATGATTAATATTTGCTTATCCTAAACATTTTTGTTTTCTTTTTTGAAAAGTCTGAAATGTTTACAAATTAATATTGCATAATATTTGGATTAAATGCGCAATTAAAATTGTTTGCTTTTATTTGGTTTTTAAGAGTATTTTATTAAGAATCATTTGTGATTCAGATATTTTAATTGAATTGCTTTATTGTTTTATTTTCCGTTTGCTATTTGCGTTTCTAAGCCTACGATAAATACGTTGATTTAAACTTCATTAAAATAGAAAGTGTGTTTATTTAAATTTTTAGTTCAAATAAAATGGTTATTTTCGTATGTTGTTATTATTTAAACCAAACTTTTTATTTGAAACTATTATAAACTTTTTCGATTTTTCCGAGAGGTGAAATCTTCACGTTTTAAAAACTGCAACCAAATTAACTATTTATCTAACTAACCAACGTTTTATTTAACTAAAAGTTTTGAAAATTGGAACCAGCAACAATGACTCGTCAACTTGTTGTGTTATCACTTGAAGCCCGTTTCAGAAACTCGATGCTTTGCATTGTTATCAAGAGCTGTTTTATCCATTATCACACCACTGGCACCTCCCCACTTTCCCTCACCTTTCACACACTTTCACTTTGGCTTTGGCTTCCCTGGGCGATTTTCACAACATATCGGTTGGCGGAGAGGAGGACGACTCCTCGATGGGGCATTATCTTGTATCTATGGCCCTTCAAACGCTTTTCACTGTTGCTCGCCCCGAGTATCTTTTATCTCGCTCACACGCACTGTCTTCAACCCGGCAGCATTTTCCAGCGAATCCGTTCGGTTTGCATTCGGCAATCGTTAACCCGCAACTAAGTTGAATTTTCCTCGACGGTCGGCTTTTATGCGATTTTCCTCGTCGTCGCTTCGTCGAATGTTGAATGGCCAAAGCTTCGGCAGGCTTTTCCCACAAGCTTTTCCCGCCTTCAACACTCGACGAAACTCGGTCGATTCTCGTTCAATCAGATACTGTTTACAGGTGTTTGTTTTGGCCCCGATTTGTTGAGGTTTATGACCACCGAAAACGAAAAAAAAAAACGAGAGAAGAAAACAAATATCCCAAATATCCGGTCGAGTGCAATGCACTTGAAGCTTTTGGCATGGATTTTCTATTTGTTTTTCATATCTCGAGGGGAAAAGCGAGTGCGCAGTCCAAGAATCCGCAAACACTTGTTGCTTCGATTTTTTTTCCAACTGCGCGTAAAAGTAGGCAAGCAATTTTCCTGTCTTCTCGTATTGAATTATTCATAAGTAATTCAACAACAGCCAACCGCCGGAAACATAAAAATCCCATTTATATTTAGGCCCCCAAAAACACAAACATCCCGCCGTGCGGGAATAACATTTAAAACTTTTCAAATATTTATACGGCCAATTGGAAAATTCCTGAATTATTGAACTGGCTTCAGTTTGTCTGGGGAAATGGCGCTTCGGCTTTTCCAACTTGCGGTAGAACTTTCCCAATATTGGTTAATGAAAATGTATGCCAGGAGCCAACACGTAACGAAAACAATAAAACCCGACCACAAGCGGCCACAAATCAAAAGGAGGATGGGAGGTTGTGGAGCCAAAGGCTCACGCAGCAAGGATCTGGCAGCAAGGACCTCGCAGGACTGCCACAATGTCTCCCGGTGAAGAGTTCCCTGTTCCCAGTTCCCTGCCACGTTCCGTGCGCATTGTGAAAACATTTTTCTAATTTCCTGTCATCAATATAAATGAAATGTTCACGGCAGCAATCGACTCGTTACGAGGTAGGAGTAGGATTACATGGGTATATTCATGATGAGGGGTGACAGCGATTCAGGATCTCTCTTTAAAAGATTGCGGGAAGTTGGCGAAAATTGTTATATATTTAAATTTTAAAGCAGATTTCGAACTTTAAATCATAAAAACGAAAGCATAAATAATATTATACTTTAATGTTTGTAATTTTAAATTTCAATAAATAATTGTGCATATATAATAAGATAATGTGGTTATAATCATGAGTGATTCATGGGTGACTCCGTGCTGGCTAAAATAAATGTAACTAAACCATTCATTGAAATCCTATTCAGGTTATCTAAAATATAATTAAATAAAATATTACCTATTCCATTTAATTGAATATATTTTTAGCTTTCTTTTCAAATTCACTATCCACTTTTGACTACAATAAAGTACTGAGTACTTTTTATTCGTTTTCCCCAACCAAAGGACTTCTCCTCCCTTTTCCCATTGCGTGTAAAACCATTCGAGTCGTGAAAATATTTGTCTATGTATTTTGTAAAATTAAACAACAATTGTCGCACAGAACAGAACAGAAATTCGTAGTGGAATAGAGTGAGTGTTTGGGGGACTAGAAGCGGAGTCGCTTCACCGAGCGATAGTGGTAGCCATCGTCCAGGAGGGCGGAGGAGTCCTCCTCTCCGTTGGGCAGCTCCTCCACCACCGCATTGCCGTCCAGAGGAGGCAGGTACTCCTTCACGGGCAGCAGATCGGGAACCACGGAGGGAGTGCGATAGTGGTAGCCATCATCCAGGAGCACCGCGGACTCCACCTCCTTCTCGGGTTGCTCCTCCTCCTCCTCCACGGTTTTCACCTCCACCTGCTCCTGCGGTTCCGTTATGATCTCCTCCTCCTGCGGCGCTTCCGTGGTGATGATAACTGCCTCGGTGGTGGTGGGCTCCGCTGTGGTGGTTTCCTCGGGAATTATCACCTCCGTTGTGGTGGCCACCTCCTCCTCCTCCTCCGGCTGCTTAACCACAGGAGGCAGATACTCGTTGTTGAGCGGCGGAGGAGGCAGATAATCGCGCGGCGGCTGGAGGACATGGTTCAATGAGGCCGCATGCTGCTCCACCGGCGGCAAGTAATCGCGACTGGGCACAGGTGGCAGCACCACCGGGGGCAGGTACTCCAGCGGCAGGTGGCTAACATCACGGCGCACCACCGAACGACAGCTGGCCAGGCTCACAATGGCCAACAAAAGGCTAAGTACTTGCAGTCCCTGCTGTAAGCAAAAATATTATGGTAATAAAAAGAGAAAAATATGAATTTGATATTCAACATGCAAAAAAGGAATTTATATTAACCATTTAAAAATGTATATTAAGTATTTAGGAATTTTAGGAATTTTATTAAAAAGCTCAAGTTGAATTCATTTAAAATTGTGCAATATTCAGAAAAATCATTATATTTAAAAGGTAAATAAATTAACTCTATATCGAGCTATTTTTAATATCAACAGGAAATACATAAGTTCCTATTCGATTTTGTATACTGTTGATTTTCACTTTTAAATAAAACCATTTTTAAAACTTCAAACAGTATTTAAATTTACTTTCAATTTTACTATTATTTTTGTCTTGTTGCAGAGTCAATTCATCACATTTTTATCACCAAAATATGTTACACAATTGTTTCCACATATTAAATAACCGCCTTTTATGTCTCAAAACAAAAATAAAATCGCTAATATATCTGCACTTCGATTTTGGGCTCACCATATTTCTTGTAACTCGAACGCTTGCTTCACTTGCTCTGCAATCTGAATCTGGTTCTGACCTGCTCAATCTATTGGAGCTGCGGATGGGTTTTGCTGTCGCTGTTGAAATCATTTTAACTATTTATACAAAAAATTAGCGGGCGGGCAAAAGATGGTTCGATGGTCAATCGAACGCAATCGAACCGCATTAACACATTTCACGTCTTCAGACTTGTTCGAACTTCCAAGTTCACAGCCGGATGTTCGATGATTTTGGTGGTCATTGATCGTTAAAGATCTGAAGATCGGCTTATGTGTTTGCCCATTTGCCCATTTGCTGCCGCTGCTCTGCACTATTTGATTGCCGAAGAATCTGTCAATATTTTCGTAAGAGATTACCCCAAGCCTCGTTGTTCCCTTCCGCCATTCTACAAACACCACACCATATTTTCCTATATTTATGTTATTTTTGTTTCTATTTTTTGGGGGGGAGGAGGCCTTCGAAGCTCAGTTTCAATGTCGCCGATGTAAGGGGCCAATGTCAAGTGTCTTGGGCCATTGTAACAATTACACCGACTGCAGGCCAACAATGACGGTGCTGAAAAGTATATGAGTATAGCTCTTCGATCAGAATTGTGTCGGAGAAGTCACGCAAGGGATCGATGTAATTTGTTGCCCCATCATTCGACGGCAATTAACCGACTTATCGCACTTGACCGGCGCTGCAAACCAAAGTGGCAGTGGGTTAAAAAAAAAAAAAAAACAAGTGAAGAGGGCTCTTCAACCTTTTAAGCCAGCTTAAGATGAAATTGAAAACGAAACTCCCATTCGAAATCGAAATTCAAACGAAAATGAAACTCAGCGCAAAGAGAAAGAATCAAAATGAATGACAGCCCTATGCGATGAATGAAAGCCAACAGAATATATATTCAATCAAATGCCATAAACCAATCGAAGCTGTCACAAATCCATTTTACCAATAAAAATATTAGTCTACCAGTCTTCAGCAGTTCAGAAAAAATCACAAAAAGGGAAAATTTGTAACAGAAGCTTAACATACACTACACAACATAAAACATTGAATATTTATTGAAAACACATTTTATATATTTTAAATTTTAATAAGCCAGTTGGATTTGCTTTGGCACTAGTAAAAAAATCAACAAATCGGTGTGCAAACTTAAAAATATTTCACAGTTGGTTAGCAATAAATATACTTTCTAAAATTGTTGTGAAAAAACTATTAATACATTTTTATTTATTGATAGAATTGTGTTTATTTTGACACCTATATTTTGTGCTAATGAAGCAAATCAATAACAAGGTGTGTGAACTTCTTTAAAAAATGTTACAATGAACGGCTGTCTCAATACATTCTATTTATTTTTTTTCATCCCTTTTTTCCATTTATTTTAAAAATAGTTTTAAAAGCACCCAATACAAACCTTTTCTAAATCATCGAGACATCTTTACTATCCCCTTAAAAAGGGTATGCCAACATATAATATATATTTGCCTTCTCAAACATATATTTTTGCCTAGCTGCGCAGTGCTATCATTTTTTTGTGTGGTTCCAGGACACACAAAAAATAAGTCCAGCTCTTCTTTTATTTTATTTCTCAATGCGGCGGGCAAACAAAACAGCAAAACCAAAAAAAAAATCGAATAGAAAAAAGCAAGCAATTTTTTTGATCCGCCATTACGAACTGCCGAATATCAACTACCTTTCCTGTCCATTTTCCCCCGCAGTTCAATTCGATGTAATTTTTTTTTAGCTGGCTACGCACACCGAGGATTAGTACAAATTGAAAAACTTCCCCACAATGCACCTCCAGCCCCGAAAAATCTGATGGTTTTGCTCCACCAATTTTTCTTCGCCCGCAGCATTTTTCGTAATAGAAAAGCTAAATATTTAGTTAGGAATTTCAACTGAACTGCGACCACATGGATTTTTACCTCTCAGTTTGTTTGGAGGCGGCTTCGATTAAAATTTGCCATAAAAGTGGTCTAAAAAGTTTCCAATGCAGCTGTAGTCCTGGGGGAATGGTTTTAGTCGTAATTTTAAAGGGGTGAACTAACATTTACTGAAGCGGCTGCCGCGAGTGAGGTTCCCATGCTAACAAAAAAAAATATAAACACCACCAACACAACACTCCCAAACTGAACAACGAAAAAAGCACATTGAACAAGCCGAGAGGGAAAAACTATTCAAATTCGTCTAATGGACCATTCGACCAGCACTGTTTGCTGGAAAAAAAAAACCATCTGAACGAGAGCTGCTGAAAAAATTAAAGCTCGGGAATCCGCACTCTGGAAATTGAATTTAATTATAAGTTTTTCACAGACAAAAAAATGAAAAGTAAAATTCATTCAGTTCAATTACTGCTTCCCATTGAAAAGTTAAGGATTTACGGAAGGAATTTTATCAATGGATTTCGGGTTTTAACTTCAAATGTTGTTCCTTTAAAATAATCATATTCATAGAAGTTATTTAAAGCTTAAATATATAATTATATTTTTAAGGAAAGCTTAAATTGATAACTGAATTCAATAATTGTCTTCCTTAATTGTTTCATCTTTCTTTTGTTCTTTGACTGAAGTTTCCATATTCTTTAGATTGAAGCTTTCACTTAGCTCCTTGGTAAGTCAATTGCTCTAACCCCCACGAATCCCCTCGAAATCCTGATTGATGTTTGCCTTCTGCTGGTCTAAACTTCATTTGCATGCAAAACCTGCGAACTTTATAGCACACATAGTGCCAGGCAGTATATAGAAAACTGAACTGAGCAAAATGTAATCACGACATGAAATATGCAACAGAATTGCGGAGCGGGAAAAAGGAAAGAAGAGCTGGAAAAGCTGGAAAAGAGGATTCACGGGGGGAAAAAGGACATCGTGCAAACAGGCAACAAATTAGAGGCAATTCACGTGCCTGTCAACTTAACACATTACGCTCCAATTACGCGCCTCGTACGACGAAAGCTACGCACAGGAATCGCAGGAGGAGGAGGAGCTCCCAGGGAAGTCCTGTATCTAGTATCACTTTCCGCATAATAAAATCAGTCGGAGTTCGTTGGCTGTCGTCTTAGTTTTGCAGTTTGGCAGGATCGCAAAGGAGTGGCCCAATCGGCTTGGGAAATGCAATGCATACTAAGCAGTCAAGGAAGGGAACGAAACACGAGGACACACAGGACATCACTTATGCAACCGGCACAGCTGCAGGAACATCAAATCCTGGCCATCCTGGGACAAGCAATTCCAGAAGGTGTAACCCGTATAAAAAGCGGATAACTTTTACGACCTGGGGAAAATTTAATTACAATTTACAGGTTGACCTCTGTCAACCCTTTTCATCGGGAATAAAACACTCAAAGAAAAAGGAGGGACAAAATAAGATTATAGTTTGTACAGAGAACTGCAAAATATCTTTAAGAACTATTACTCATCTTAGTAAATATCTAATGAAAAATATCTCAAGTAATATGTCAAAATATGTCAACGTTGTCGAGAAAGATTTAAAATATCTTTTCCTGCCCAGAACCATAATTAAATTTCAAGTTGAACAAGATAAAGCCTACGGATTAAGGCAAATGGCCCAGAATTGTCAAGATAAATGTGTCTTTTGTGTGTCTCTATCGTTTTCGCTTTGGCATTGAACTGACCCCCAGATGAAACTCAATTAATTTTGCATTTCTTTTGGCCAAGTGCTGTGCCAGACTCCCAGAACTTCTCTGCCCTCGCCTTTCGGTTTATTTATTACATTTCATTCCCGGTTTGCTGTTGATTTGCCACGATTCTCTCTCGCAGTTTGGGTCGCATTGTCAAAGCGAATTTAATTGTCTCAATTATGCGCTAAATGTCGCCAGTTTTCCAACGGCTTCCACCAAAAACTCCAACCCAAATCAAGACAAGGTCAAGCGGGGCTGAATCCTTTTTCGAGGGGTTTCGGGTTGGGGTTTTTGAGAAACAGGAGACAAGTCGACGACAAGGCAACTTCATTGAAGTAATTTTCACCTCTTTTGGCGACCAAGAATTGAGGCGAGGCGACGACCAAATAATCAAGTGACTTACTAAAAAGTTAACGCAATTTTGTGGCAACTTCAAAAAGTTTCGTCAACCCTTTTTGTGGTGACTCCTTGTCGTTGCCCCAAGGAATGTCGCGAATGCCATTACCTCCTCCTCCTCCTTCTCCTTTTCCCTTTTCCTCATCCTCATCCTCATCCTTTTCCGGTTTCTAGCCAGCCATCCTGTCAATTCCCGTTGTCGCCTTCTTCACGCTCAGTTGAATGCACTTTTGTTCCTTCATTACCACGCCGCCAAAACGGACGAAAGGAGTAAAATCCTTCAGGCCTTTCGAATTCGGTTAGTTAAATGTCCTTTAAATGCTGTAGAACGACTCAACGTCTAATTTTATAATTATTATCGCATTTAAATTGTAATTTTATTACCAATGAAAGCGAAAAGTAGATAAAGTTAAAGCTTTAATTGAGTAATTGAAAAAACTGATTTGATAAATGCTCTTATAACGATTTTATGAATATGAATCTGGTAATGCAAAAACCAAATGTAAATATTATAAATCAAAGCATGCATTTAATAGTTTCTATGCCTGTTTATTTATTTGTCAGTAATTATGGGCAACTTTTTATAGAATTTAATGAATACTAGGCATACAAATTAAAATAGAGGTTTTATATTTGTTTTAATTAAAATTTATTTAAAGCGTTTGTTGTTAGTTAACAGTTATTTCAGGCTATTATTTAAGCAATTTTCTATAAGAAAAGCCTTTCCCCTTTTTCAGCGAAATTTTAAATTACGAGCCTCGTTTCCAAGCAGCCAGCTTATCAAAGCAGATGACACATGGCGATGGTGATCCCCAGAGCAGACATCGCATTAGACACACTTGCTGGCGTGTAATGCGGCGTATACGTAATTTGCCTAACAGGTAATTAAAAAACAACACACGACACACACCTGGCGGCCACCGAAAATTTTCATAATTTCACACTCAGCTGAGCAGCATTTTCGGTGCGGGAAAAGCGGATGGAATGGCTTCTAATCAAAAATCGAGAGTCCTTTTATCTATCCAAATATCACGCTGATATTGAGTGGCAAAAACATGCAAAGTTTACTTTTTTTCACATCACATTTTGAAACCGCCCACGAGCAGGAAAAAGTGGCATGTCAACAGCAAATTCTATTGCGCAAATATAGGAAATTGTACAAATATTGAAAGGGAAATATCCTGCGGCTTTCCAGGGGGAGGAAGCTCCTCTATTGACACGTTGCGTGGGTGTTCAGGATGACTGAATTTTCCACGGAAAATGGGAGTTGGAGTGTGCGAAAATGTGCGTCGTAATGAGTGGCAAGTGGAAAACTTTAATACCTCGGGATTGTCGGCCTTGGCCGCAGGATTTCCACTCCTTTGTCGGCGGTGGGCAATAATGTCCCTGTCCTGTTTTGGCCATGCGGTTTAAATTCCTCGTGTGCGTTATCGTCTTTCGCGGTTGACGTTTACACAATTTTACGCCGAAACTAATTATATTAACTGGGCACAAAGTGGCCGCGCTCGAACAGAATCAGTTTATGTAATGCATATGAGAGTGCGCTCGACATCCTCGACGTCCTTGTGGCCTCACCAACAACAAGTTGCAGCGGCAGTGGGTGTGTAATTTCCAATTAGTCTCAATTTACGGCGCTGGCCAAGGCGACTTGCTAAGCGCAGCATAGGAATGTGGCAAATTGCTGGAACAAGATAATCGCCAAGTGCCAGCAACAAACCTGTCCCAAAACCCAGGGACACCTTATATATACCACCGCTCCACTTTGGATCACAACCACTAAGCATTAGATAAGAGATATCAGTCTTTAAATCCAACAGGTTAAAACAAGAATAAAAACTAAAAGAGTATTCTGTATTATAAGATTTTAATATTATAATATATTAAATAAAATTGTTTACAAAAATCCAACCAATTTATAAGATAAATATATTTATTTTCTTAAATACATAAAGTAAAGAGGTAATGCAAAAAATTAAAAGTAAGAAAATATACATATTATACATATTATAAACATAATTTAACAAAAGGTTGAGCAGTTAGTCATAATAAATATAAGTTGTTGCAACAAATGTTCTTATTTACCCTAAAATTTAGAATTATTTTACACTTTGAAATTTACTTAATATAAATGAATTTTTTACTTAATTTATTCAGAAGGTTTCTATTAAAACAAATTTTTAAAATTGTAATATTAATATGCAAATTAGACCCGAAAACTTCTTCAACATATATTTTACCTTGAGTAGAACCCCTCTGTGCATATTCACAAAATTACCTCACTTAGTTCCTCTTTGATTTCCGCTTGCAAAACTTTACCATTAAGATTCCCCAGTTGCCCCAGTTTGCAACACAAGTCAGATGTTATGCCAACTAATTAGCCCGACAAATGATGGCTGCAAATTTAATTGAAACGAATCAGCCGCTTAACAACTTCCACAAACAGAGGAGCAAAAGGACGTGGACCTGGCCAATATGTTCCGCCGGCACTTTTCCCGCTGGCCATGTCCGATGTCCGACTCTCAAAAGTCATTTAAAGCAACGCCAATTGTTGCCATGTTCGCCATTGTCGAGCAATTATTTCATATTAAAATGTGCAGAAAACAGGAGCGAAGTGAAAGTGAAAACAAATGGGCGAATAATTAAAAGTAAATTGAAATTGGAATGCGTCGAACGGAGCTCGAAATGTCTGCTGCCCAGCGGACCTAATTAAAAAAATATAAATCCAGCCACCTAAGCTGCGGGGATTCCCCTACACTTTCCCGCATTCAAATTAAATTCACAGTCAGAGTTTAATTGAAACAAAGTCATTATCCTGGCGGACAGGCTGTTTGCGCTGAGTGTCCTGTTCAATGAACTCGACGAAATGCTGCAGCTGCAGTTTTCCCAAATTTGTTTGTTTTTTAAAGTAAAGTAAAGTTGAACGGAAAGTTGGAGGGTACATCTAATACATATACATTAGCAGAGTAAAAAAAAGAGGATATTTAATATTAAAAGCATTATTACAAAGAATTATTTAAATGTATAAAATGGAGTCCTAAAGCAAAATAAAGCTCTAAATAATCTTTCCAGAACTGCAGAAGATTTCTGCTACAGTCCCAAGTAAGATTCATTTCTTTCAGTGTACTGTCTGCTTTTCGGTGTAATTTCAGGTGTAAAATCATTTGTGTCAGGCCGACAGACCCAGTGCTTCCCCTAAAATTTCGCAAACAAACAGATCGACAAACAAACAAACCTGCGGAGGGCAAGGCAAACAAAATCAAATTGTTGCTGTTTGTTGACCTATGCACTCCACCCCCTGCCACTCCCATTATCAAGGAGTCCCCCAGCCCCCTTCGGACTGGATCCTTATTTGTTTTCATTTTCATTTCTTGGCAAAAGATTGCAGGAGAAGGGGAGGCGGGGGAGAAAAGCGAAGGCGAAACGCTTTTCGGTTGCAAGGTGTCTGGGGAAATTAACAAAGCCGCAGGTGCAGTGCCCTACGCTGAAGGAGGGTGCCTTTCAAGGCCTGTCCTCGGTTGATTTTTAATGAAATATGAATGGGGGCATGAACATTTTGAACAGCAAGCGCCACAAGCCAACGAACTTGCCGCCAGAATCTCCGGCTGAACATCACGCATACGCAACGTTGAGCAGCGGAACAATAAATTCCATTCCTTAACCCTTTTTTTTGTTTTTGCCCAGTTAATTATCACAAGCGAGTGCACAGCTAATTGGAGTTTAACCTTTCTGCCGCCGCGATACTTTTGGCATTTTTATTTATTCACCCTCGCCGGTGGAATAATAATTTAAACCTTCAGGGATTTTTCTTAGCTTCCTGGTACAAATACCTGCATAAAACGGACCACTTAGCCGCCTTTTTTCTAATTGCCAAAGCTTCGATTTTATATTGTCAACGGTCTGCTTAGTCTCTCTCGTCAGTTGGCAAATATTTTTTGGCACGCCATTTCTGGCTACATAAATTTAAATTGAATTTTAAAAATTCAGAAGCCCAAGGAACACCTCCGAAAATGTTTGCGTGGGTGTGCGGGTGTGCCTAATAAAACGTTTGCTTTGCCATCGATTTTTGGCTTGTTGGCTCCGCATTCCCGTTCCGAGTTTATAAATATTTATGCTTGGCGCTTTTTGGGGCGTTTGCTGGGTTGACAGCGATGACTAGATGGATGGGATGTGGTAACTATAAGTTAATGCGAATAGAATCGGAAAACAAGGGAGTGAGTGATTGATAGAGTCCTGCGGTCAAATCTCTTCAGGGTTTCCAGAACGTTAATGGAACTACAATCAAAAAAGCATATACTGTCTATGATTTCAGTTGATAATTGGAAGTCTTGGAAACAAAAAATGGTTTAAAAATATTTAACAGCTTTTCGGAATATATTCAAATTGAAAAATATATTTTACAAACCTTAAAAATTATTTACTTTAATAGGATAAATAAAATATTTCTCAGGAACTTGCAACAAATTAAAAAGGGGGAAACATTTTCTGGTTTATATATAATATCATCAGGTCATCAAATTCATTTAATTTTACATAATACCAAATGGCAGATTTTATAAACATTTTTAAGACACAATGAAATTCTTAACCAGTAAATTAGATAGTATTAAATAATTTTATTTTAAAGCCACATCTCCTGTTCCTAAACCACATTCGCTAGTTGATTTATTGCCAGCTCTTCTTTTAAAGCTCATCAAATAGCACCACCCACGAATTCTCGTTTCCACCGGCGGCAACTCATCAATTTTTGAACAACTCCGACAGCCAAAAACGACTTTTGGGCGCTTCAAATAACCAACTGGCAGTCAACAGTCAGCAGAGCAACTACAACAATTACTAAACGACACATGTAACGTGAACCGTGGCTTAATTACCTGCCGCAAGCTGTTGCCACTAACAACATATGTATTTTTGGCCAGAACCCTGGAAAATTAAGGGGTCCAACCCCGACCCCAGTCGAGGGATAGATAGAGGATGGAGGTCCTAGGAGATCAGGACCCAATTCAATTAAATTGTCACAAGCCACAGAATGAGTGACTTGGATTTATAGTCCAATTAATTGGAGCGACGTCAACGCAAATGCAAAGTTAAATGATTGCAAATGCTTGTCCGCGTCGATAAGACGGATATGCTGGTTGGCTGGTTGGATGGCAACGTGCAGGCAAATTTGTTAACAAAAAAGGATTTTCATGTCGAGATTTGCCAGCATCCAACCGCCACGCACAAAAAAAAAAAAAATACCAAAATAAAGAAGAATTCAAGGAAGGGAAAGTAATTTAAATTTGTAAATCGATAGGCTTGACGGTCGCCGAACCCTTTTTTTTGTTGGTTTGTTTGTTGGTTTTCTCTTTTCTTTTTTTTTTTTTTTTTGTACGTGCTGTTGTTCCCATTTAAATTTTATAAATATTTTAACTTAATAGATGCCAGGCGAGCGGTTGCCCACGGCGCCTAGAAGTCCCAGAATTTGCATAAACTAAACAGGAGCACGGCCTCCACTCCTTTTTTTATTTTTTGGTTTTCGGCTGCCACTCAAGTGTTCAAGTGTTCTCTATTTTCAACTCACGGCTGTCCTTTTTGTGAGCCTCGACAAACATTCTCGAGTTGGCTGACGGAGGAGCCGCGGGCGTGTTTTCCAACCCCTTTTCCTTCTCCTTTTCCTTTTCCCCGGCTTACAGGTGGAATTTTCTTTCGGCTGGAGGTCCTTACAGCGGCTTTAACGGCTAATGGTAGTTGAATCGGTGCTGGGCTCCGGATTTGGGATGGATATTGAACGGGAAACGGTGGAAAATGCTAAAGCGATGGTTGGGAAAACAAATCGATAAAGAAAACGAGTTAAGATTAGTAATAACCGAGTTTAAAGATATATGTTACATTAAAGAAATTTTTATTTAAGTTACAAAGAAAAATTTTGAAAAAGATAATTACGAAGTTTATTTTTTTATAAATATTAAATCCAGATAATATGAAGTCACGACTTTTATTCCATATTATATAAATATGTTTTGCTATATTCTATGTATCAAACATCTATTTATTTTTATTCCATATTATATAAATATGTTTTGCTATATTCTATGTATCAAATATCTATAATAACATTGCTTGCTATTAGTAATATTCGTATATACCTTTAGGTTAGAAGAGTTTATAATCCTAAATAATAAAATATTGTCTTTAAATAAGTATGATAAATAAAGACATCTAATAGATTTTTGTTTTCAATTTTCACTTTTTTCCTCACTTTGGAGTCCTCGGTGATTCGTTTCATTGACCCAACATGCAAATTGACTGCGAAACAAACTGGCGAAGAGCCATCTCGCCACCCAAATAGACACGGCAAAAGTTCTACAATCGTATAAAAAACGAAATCAGAAGTCCCACACACACACACACATATATATAACACACACACTCTCACACTGAAATCAATGAGCCCCGCACAATTTATGGCTGAACATATCCTATATGCCATCTGCCTGTTCTTTTTGCCGCTTTTCGCTATAAATTATTCCCCTCGAAGGGCGAGTAAAAAGTCGGCAGATACAACACACCACCTCATCCCCTACCTCATCACCCACCTCCGCCTCCTTGCAAACATAAAATATTACACATGAGTGGCTTTTATGCAAAGAAGCTGGAAGCGAGAAATGTGGCAGGGGCAGTGGGCGTGGCAGTGGCAGAAGACACGCCTCCCCCAGACACTTTAAACTTGGCTAAGCAACAAGTTGGACGAAGGGCTTTCTCCACTTTCCACTTTCTCCACCGAACGGAAGAGCGGGAAAAGCGGGAAGAACGGGAAGAATTATTGCGTTGCGGGAAACTTAAAGAGCCAGCGGAAATTGTTGCCGCCTTTTAGGCCGACGACCTGGGAATGATTTATGGTCCGCATCCTGCAGGACGAGCGGCTTATCCCGGCGGGGAAAGTACAAATCTCTGGCCACCCGTTCCGAATGCGAGTGAAAATGGTGTGTGGTTCGCTCGCTCATTAACAATTCATTAAACGCCCCACGAAAATTAAACGCTAAGCTAAACAGGGCCAATTTATCCGTGGCACACAGGATGCCAAAATTCGTTTTCATATGTGGTTGTTAAATATAAATATGTCCCTGGAAAAGTATTCTTATTAGTGGGGTTACTAAAAATCAAGTTTATACAGAACTGGTGAAGAAATAAATAGAAGTTAAGTGGAAATTATTCTTGAGGTAGCTCAAGGTAGTTTAAAAGCTGAGATTAATATACATTTCAATGTAATAAACAAACAATAATAAATATGAATCGGTTTTTTGAATCAAGTTATTCAACGTTTTGTGGTAAATAAAACATTTCATATTAAATCAAAGAGCGTTTAAAAGACAATCAATTTTTATCCACCCAAAAGACCGCAATTGAATTTGTTAAATTTAATATGTGCAATTATGCCTATGACTATTTAATGAGCCTGGTGTTTGGTTAACAAAAGGCAAACACAAACGGGAGGAAAAACAATCAATAAATAATTTCCGCAACAAGTTCTGATGACAATTTCATTGGCTGTGACAGTTACGGTTGGGGTTTTATATTTTCCATGTAATATTTCCCATTTAAATTATGTTAATTATTCATGAGCACGAAATTAGCCGTGAGAAAAAACGGGCAGAAGAATTTAGCTGAAAAACAGAACGAAACCCAAACTGAGCGAATTTCAAGAACCCTCGAGAAGTACTTCCGTACGTTTCGACGGCCCAAGAAATTAACACCTCAAAAATATATATACGTATATTTAGAGCTACGAGAAAACGTTATAAAAATAAGTGAAATAAAAGTGAGGTGCTGAAAGGTCAAGACGACGAACGAGGGCCAAAAGCTGGGCCACTTGACATTGCCCAAAGCAAAACTGAAGCAAAACTGAGGCAAGGCGAAGCCCCCAGAAGAGCTCTCCACTTTCAAGTGCCTCCCTCCATTTGTTTCTGCCTCTTTTTTTGGTTTTATTTTGTTTCTCTAATTATGGTCCGGACTCGGAGTTTTAGCTATAAATTGAGCAGCTGGCCGTTGGCAAATCATCAATCAGCTCAGGCAACTTTCAATTGCAACACGCAAATCGTCAGCCCAACAAAGCAAACTTGAAAAATGGTAAGTCCTAAAGGATTTGAAAAACCAAGGATTAATTAATTTCAGAAAGGATTATCTAATTTAAATATTAGTTTAACAAAATACAAACATATAAAAAAGTGTTTCTAAATAAATTTTTTGCTGGCAGTTTATCAATTTTAAATAAAAAAAACATGGTTTTTAGAAAAGTATCAAGTTTCTGACATCAACAATTATTTCAAAATACTGGATTTTAATTACATTTATTTTGGCCAGTCAAAAATTCAATACCACAAAAAAATATAAATGACGAATCAATATAAAAACAAAAATATATTATATTGCATCAACAATTAAACAGTAAATCAAAGAGATTGAAATTATTATTATAAATTAATTTACTTAAACAACCGTTTAATAACTTTCTTTGTTTTCCAGAAAATCTTCTCGCTTGGTGGTGTCCTTACCCTTTCCGCCGTGGCCAGCGTGGCTCTGGGAGCTCCCCAGCTGGAATCCCGCTTCCGTCGCGATGTCTCCGAACTGGTGGATCCCGCCGCCGCGGAGTACCTGCCTCCCTCGATCACCGAGGCTGTGCTCCTGAATGCCGAGCCCTTGGAGGCTGAGCTCCAACCCGAACCGGAGGTGGCTCCAGAAGCTGAACCCGAAGCCGAAGCCGAAGCCGAGGGCACTGTCCTTGGTGATCAAGGATACGAGTACCGCACGGTTCGCCGCCTGAAGCTGCGCCACCGCAATCGCCGGGATGTTTCCCACTTGCAGCCAGCCAGGCAATACTTGCCACCCAGCAAGTCCTACTTGCCACCAGCCCAGGAGGCTCCTGCTGCTCCTGCAGCTATTTCTGCTCCTGCCGATGACACCGAGGAGGTGGTGTCCGCCGCCGAGCCCAAGGTGAGCAGGGAGTACCTGCCACCCACCGAGGCTGCTCCTCTGGCTGAGGAAACCACCGAGGTAGCTGCTCCTGCTCCCGAGGAGCCTGTCGATGTCCGTGTGGTGGATGTGCCCACCGTTTCGGGGCAACTGCTCCAGGACGGCTACCACTACCAGCAGCCAGCTGCGGTCCCAGCCGAGCTGAAGGAAGCCGCCCCCGAGTACCTGCCTCCCAATGAGGAGGAGGTGGTGGTGGTGGAGGGTCCTGCCGGAGGAGAGAGCGCCGTGCTGACCAGCGATGGCTACCAGTACCGCGCCATCAGGCGATTCAGGTTTTAAATTTCTCAGTTTGCCAGCGGTTTGCTTGCGTTTCTTTTTTCCATCTTTTGATTGTTGTTGATGTTTTTTAATTGCTCTGAATAAAAGTTAAATTTTGAACAGTATATAAAAGGGTTTATTAAATTACAGAGGGATACAAAAATAATTGATTTACCATTGATGGTTGAGGAACTAATATTATTTATTGGGTTGTTTCAATCTAAATCTAAGATCTAAAAAGTGAAATGTAAAATAAAACCCAATGCATATTTAAACAGTTTACAATAGTTATTGGTGAGCGATTCAATTTTATATGATTTTTAAATTTTGAAAGGTAATATAAAATATAATATTCCCTTACCTTTCCTATTTAATTTAATTCGAATTTTTAAACAGCTTTAAAAGCAGCGAGTACCTTGTAGTTGTTGTTTCACCTAATTTATTTATTATGCATGCATATTAAGTATGCAATGATGCAGCAAATCAGTGTAATTAAAATGAACCAGCAAAAATGGAGAATGGTGAAGAAGACATGTGTATATTTATCTGCAAATTAATTTCTCTCTCCCAATCAGCAGCTAAACATTCTGGTTCTTTGGCAATGCAATGAAATATGCAAATTTGAACTTTAATTATGAGTAGAATTACAAGTCGAATAGGTTGATACTAAACCACAGCTACTGTTGAATGAACACACATTCATCTATTAAATCCAGACTTGATTAACGAATTCCTTAAACAGTCAAAAGCCTTTCGCATCTATATAATTAAAGTCAACAGGGAGATTACCTCTTCCGTAGCCAACTCAACATTACGTATACGCCCTGAGTGGCTGAAAGTCAGTTGGCTTATGTTGTACATTTCCGCCTTGTTTAGTGTCAATAAAAAGGCTTTACATGTGAGTCACCAATTAGCTGAATTTATGCCCGAAGCCTGCTGCTGCTCCTTTGAAGCCCGCCGATATGAAAATCATTGCAGGATTTTATATTCACGTGCTACCCGCATCCTGCCACGCCCACTTGGTTGCCATGGACGCCTTTGGACGCTTAATTAATGCACTTGCGCGTTAACTCGACTCAATATAAGTGGCGAAAGGAATGGGTTCCGGAGGAGGAGGAGGAGGAGCGGCATTAAGTGCTCACTCAAGTTAAATTACTTTGACGGACGACATCGGTGGGAATAAAGCGGGGGGAAAAGCAGAGATAATGACCAGCTCGTCATCTTTACACACTCACTGCTCCGCTGGCCAATTTCAGCTCGCTTTCACTTCCTCCATCACTTCCTTTGCTCCTTTTCTTTTTTTTTAATTATGAAATCAATAGTGCGAAATTCAATTAAAATCTTGCACTTTTCGCTGCACAGGCGAACGATTCGAACCGAAGACGAGGGAATCGCAATTACATTCCAACATCTGTCCAAATATGATAAGCCCGAGCCAACATTTTCCGCATGTTTATTTTCGGTCGAAGGGCCCCAGGGAATCGGAGGCGAAGGCTTGGACCGAGTTGCCAGTGACAGCCCGCTTATTGCATATTAAATCGAGAGGCAGCGGCACAAATCAGCAATCCGGAATCGGGAGTCAGGAGTCAGGAGTTGGGAGTTGGGAATCCGGAATCTGCCATCGGGATCAAGGAGACGAGCAACAAGCGGCTTCAATCGTTTTGAGTGCCCGCCCGGAAGGACATTTGCGTTGGCGACAAGGAATAACAAAACCATCAAGTGGGGACACGCAGGAAAAGTAGAAGGGGCACTTCGGTGTATTTGGCTTAAAGAGACGCCAGCGATGGGAAACGCTGCTTATCGAAAAGGCAAAAACATGTGATTGGGAAGGCGACTAAATAGATGTTCCAAGGAGAATCAAGAACAACGCATATTCGTATAAAATTCAAACTAAATCTAACAACTGAACAATTAATCAGAGTAAATGTCTTAATCTACCTGTAAAACAAAGTATTCAAGTTTAAATTATATTTAGTCGTTGCCTGTCTACTTTTCAATTCACTCTTCTTCTTTCTCATTAGTGTCACCAGAGCTTTACAATGTAAAGCTTACATTACAAATAATCGAAAATTTATTTTAGACTAAATACCTAGTTCTCACATTTTCTTCCAAATAATATTAAATTCTTAAACACCATTTTCACACTTAAATTCTTACAATACCCTTCCCGAGAGTACTTAAATTTTAGTTAGAAGGTTGTAACTAGTAAAAACCAAATTAAAGAAAGAAAGACAGTTTTCGCCAAAGAAAAACACTTAATAAAAATATTTCTTATATAACTGGATTACTGGTAAATCTATTACATTTAGTTTAAGGATCCAGGTACCTACTAACTGGTATATTAAATACATTGAATATTGAAAATTGCTTTCACAGTTAAAACGGTTTAAGGCATCATCACCAAATCTTCCAACAAAGAATCTCCAGCTGAGTTCAACTTGGTTTAACCTTTGTCACCACCTTTGAGATACAAAAATAAAACTCCTGCCGAAATGCCACACCTCAAACTGGGATAAATCAAATTGGCCTCGGGTAGTCAATTTTACAGGCAACAAGAAAAAAGGCAGCACTGCAAGTGACAGTCTCGCCCTGTGAAATGTTATTAAAAATTATTATGCATATTTATAAATTTAATTTGTGCATTACAGCGCTTTCTGACAGATAACACCGAGAATGTACGAGTATTTTATACTATATGTGCGGCAGACAAGGGCAGGGAAATCACTGCAGGCCATTTGAGTGGAGCTCGTAAACGGCAGGAAAAATTCATTCCACCACAGGCTGCGTATGCAGGATATTCCTCTTTTGATATCCTTCCCTTCTCTCTCTCTCTGTCACTTGGTTTTCCCTGTGGTGCACATTTCATACACGCTTTGTCTTTCGAGCGGAGAGCATAAAAAAAAAACAAAGGATGCCAGGATACGAGATACTTTCGCACAGACGGTCGCCTGTCAAGTGCCGCGTTTAACGGTCGTCGAGGTGGCGTCCTTAACCGAAGGATATGACGTTTTTAGGGGGGTTTCCCTGAAGGGGAAGAAGACTCCTTCGGTTTGGGGCACCGCATTCGCCCTTAATCAATGTCTCCCGCTAATTGAGTGCTAAAAATAAAATTAAAATTAAATGGCTACTTTTGTGAACTTAGGCTGAAGAATTTATGAGCCCAATTTGTTCACATTTTAATATTAATTGTGTATAATTTTGGAAAGAAGGCGGTTACGTGTTCTGTTTATATGATTTATTAATTAAAACTGGTGAATGCTATAAATAAAAAAATACACGTTGAGATGTTACTTTAATAAATTACCTTCATTCAAAGCAAACTCTTATCATTTATTTAAAAATTATTAAAATTTATATTACTTAAGACAAGAGCAATTTTATACATTTGTTCATTCCTTTGTGTAATTATCGCTTTTTGTGGAGTTTTTAAAACCATTTGCTGCGTTTTAGAATCGCTGAAGTGCAAACTTTTTCGGACTTATCTCCTCTGCTGCTTTCTGACCATCATTTGATCCGGGTTAATCCTTGCTGTCCACCACAGGGTCTCAACTATTCCTGGCCCGAAACGAACCCTGCCATCCTTCCATCAGGAACTCGTTAATGGCCATTCATTTGTGTGTCAGTCAGCTATGAATAAGCAATTCCGAGTCCTGCTCCTTCTGACCACCGCTGCAGATGAAAGTTTTGTGGCCTCTGGTCGGATTCCAACCAGCAGCAACAGGCAAGGCCCAAAAGGGTTTCCAGCATTTCGCTGTGTGTGTGTGTGTGAATTAGCCAAGTAGCAGGACATCCCAGTTGGGAGCTTTGAAGTGCGGCAGGTAATTGGTTAATTATTAGGCCTTGTTTGCAAGTCCGGTTTTCGCTTCGGGCAGCTCAGTTCAGCAGGAAAGCAATGAAAGCCAGGATAAAGTTTATTGGATAGCAGCAGCCTCAATTTACCCAATTGAACAACTGCCAGTTATGGAGACCACATTTTCACATACTTAATTAGAATCCATCAATCTTACTATAAATTGAACGCATTTATGTCCTTCTTTATTATAGTAAGGTAAATTAAGACACTCTTATTTTGTAGTTGATGATGGTTTATAAGTTTAAAAGATAAATCATTTGCACAAAACTTCAAAACGTAATTAAATTAAATATTTTTTTTTGAGAATGTTTCCAATTAAATCCCAAGACGAAAGAACTTGTAAATTGTAATATTTAAGATTTTAATTATATTAAAAATTGATTTTCATTTAATTTTTTACATCCGGTTTTTCTATTATTTTTTTTACCAAATTGTTGTAAGGATACCTTCATTTCGGCCTGTAGGAATAGCTTTTTACGATCTCGACTGCATTTGCAGGTGAAACCTCAGCTTTTGGGGACAATGCCGAAATGAGAACGAAGCCAACACTGCTAGTAATCATTTTTCACTGGAACTTTTCATTTTCATTGTCCACAGACGAACACACAACCCACACACACACAGGTGTGTGTGCCTTGCTCTTGACTTTTGCGTTAGAAAATTAATAGCCTGACCACAGAAATTCTTGTAAATTTCGTTGGGATTTTGTCCAGCTAGGAGAGAACATTTTGCGTTATCAAAGCAATTTTCTTCATTGTTTGCTCAACTTTTTTGTAGTTTCTGTTTGAATTGGCCATTTTAATTAAGTCAGAGTGTTTGCTTTGCATTTAAAATGTGCACAAAAAAATGGACAAGGAACAAAGTGTAAACATTCCTCAGTAAATATTTTTGTTTACGAAATATTTCTGGCTTATGCACTCATCTCGATGCAATCTGGGTTTTTTTTTCTACCATTTAATTCCATTCCACCAATTCTCAGCCGGATTTATTATTATTTAATCATTATACCGAACGAATGAATACTTAATGAGCGGGAAAATGAGTCGGGTTAAGTTAAGTTGAACTTTAAAATTTTAAATCACCATTCAATTTTCAATATCTCGATGCATATTATTTAAAAGAGTGTCAGATTGATATTATTCCCAATATTTTAAATGTTTATTAAGCAAGAAAGTAAAAAGTTTAATGGACAAATCATTTCTTATAAATGAGCTTGTCTTTAAAGCCATTTTTTGTATTTACAAGAGAGTATTAAGCTAATGAAAAATAGAAATTGAGACAAATCCCCGGCTATGCCTGCCACCCAGAAAAATCGTTGAAGTTGGCTCGAAAAAAGTGGCGCAAGAACACGTGCTCCTCCCCCAGTCAGGTGAACTACAAGGACACTCAACTAAATGGTGCGAATAGTGGGCGTGGCTTTAGGCAGCACCTGAGAAGTGGGCGGGGTAAAAAGCCGTCAGTTCAGATGCCCTGACAACGCCCAAAAGACCAGAAGACGAAGGTGGCTATACGGCGTACGAAAAAGCGAAATAAAAAACGCATATTGCGTAAATTTCGATGTCAAAGGCGGCGAGCAGGTCACAAAGTCGGTTTTGGATTCGGATTCGGATACGGAATAGGGATTCGCAGGCAGCCAGGACCGAAATCGACGGCCAGGAGCCAGGAGTCGGGAGTCAGGTGCGTGTGCGGCACTTATGAGTGGCACTTAGTCTGGCCTAATACCCATCATTAGAGCATTTAACAGGAAACACGTGACGCTGCATAGCAGCTAACCTGCCTCGACCTGCCCCTCCCACCTATTTTCCTCCTCATCTCAGCCGGAAAACTCTGAAACAGTGGCAGTCGGTGGAAAAGCGCTGGGGTGGGTGCACTTTAAACCCGGGCCTACGGTTTTCACACCCCAAAAAGGATTTGTCAACTCTGGCTGTTCAAGTGGGGAATACAGGACGGCAAGGAATGTCCTGGGGGCACAGACACAGTGGTCGTAGATGCCGCGCTGATTGCGCTCCGGAAATGTAAATAATTTCGAATTGCTTATATTCCTAGGCTCAAGATACAAGCCACGTGGATCAGAAGAGTATCGGCTAATAGGTTGGAACCTTTACAAATCAAACGACTGGAAATATGAAATGAGCAAATTAATAGCGATAGATGTTCATTATATAACGCAACTGGTTTCTACAGGCAAACTGCTGGTTCACCTCAAATTACCCTAAAAAATCTGTGATTATCTACAGCGTCTATTATGTATAGTTATCCGGTTATAGCCATTATTTATTTTATTATTTTAGAATATCGCGATTCTATAATTCCTTTTGGCTTTACAGCTTAAACATTTGGCACACAAATAGCGCCCTCTATCGTTCGGAAGCAGTAACTACTGTAATGACTGCTTGATTGTTGTCGGTAAGGCAGTCCATTAAAGAAATTTAAAACAAACCGCGAACGTTTAGTGCGGAGATCTGGCAGAACTCTGAATCTCACATTAATAACATTTGCAACGAGAAAAAAAATAATTGTATTTAAACGCTTTCTGTGGACACTTCTACCACCGATTCGCTAAATGAAAATAGGAATGGTGTGCGCTATGTGACCACTTTTTGCATTCGATAAAACATTTATCGTTATAAGATCGCACAGTCTATCGATAACTGGAGACTGGCTGAGCGGGAAAGCGGACACGTAAGAAATTTTAAATCGATCTCAGTGCTACATTTATTGCATGGAAAAATTCTGACTCAAAAGTTAACAAGTATATATTACTGGTTTTGTTATTCGCAATCGTCGATGTAACATCACAAAAACTTTATATGGTAACTGCATTTTGCTTATAAATTCCGTTAGAAAAAAAGTCGTAATACTCACTTTAAATACTCATTTATTTAGTTAATATAAAGCTATTTCTGACTGCAGCGCTGCCAACGTTCATTAAGCGTTTAGAAAAATCGTTGTTTTCAATATTTCAGTGACCAAGTGTGTGTAGTTTTGTTGTGTGGGTTTTTCGACTGTGGGAAGTTTTGTGCTGTTTTTGTTTGCTGGATTAAAAGTAAAAAATCTAAATCGAAAAATACTTGACTGACATCCGCCGAGGCGAGGCGGCCACCATTTGGTACGAACTTTGTACATTACAAGTTATGAACTATGCTAGGCGAAAAGTTAGTGCATTAAGTAGACCAGAAGTGCGGCGAGCGCGGTGGCCAGAAGTCCAGGAATTCCGGATCCCAGCGAGGGAGCACCGCCCGTCCGGCAGAAGTACTCGCCGCAGTCCGCCTCCGAAATGTCCTTGTACTTGGCAAGGACATCGGACCAGTTGCACAGGCCCACGTTGCACCAGTCCAACTGGACGGCCTGTTGGTTGAGGAAGAAGACAACCTTCTCGCGATCCAGGATCTGCGCAGGACAATCGTACTTCACCGCCACAAAGTTGGCGGCGAAGGGATCAATAAGGCTTGACTTCCATCGGCGACTCGTCAAACTCTCGTAGTTGTCGGCCCGCAGTTTGATGTCGTCCTTCTTGATGCCCAGCGCCGTGAGCAGGGTGAGGAGACCCGTGGAGTGGGCAAAGTGGGCCACCACATGCGGCGACACCGGGTTGCTCAGGTGCGTCAGCAGATCCTGCACCAAGCGGCAGTTGAGGTTGGCGTTTTCCGGGAATCCATAGCCCGATCCGTAGTAGTACTTCAGATCCTCCAGGTACTCGAACACGGTCACCTGCTCCGGCAAAAAGGCGCCGCACCAGACGCTGTTGCGGTCCACCTGTAATATTTCGATGCACATTTCAAACTAGTTTATCGAGAAACAGTTATTTGGAGATCTTACATTCCACGCCTGTTCGTAACGGCACATGTCGTACATCAGCTTGATGTCGTCCTCCTCGAGGGTGTACAGGAATCTTAAAGTATAGATTTTAAAACTCATCCATTAAAATATCATACAAAACAAGGGAATTGTATACGATTTCAACTGAAGGTAAACAGTTTCACATTTATAGAAAAAAATATAAATAAATAAATACCTTAATTTAAAGCATTTAAAACAATCAAAATAACTAGTCTTTTACAGAGGAAATAAACTGAGAGAATTAAAAGTTTTTAATCTTCAATTTACTTTAAAATTAGATCTCATTAAAAATTAAATATTTGTCAGAAACGATGAAACAATTTAATCTCTACATATTTATACTTTTTCTAGCTATTTTAAGATTTGAGGAATAAATTGAAATCCTTACCCCAATCGCTTGGAGATGTCCACGAGGGTGTCGTTGTAGAGCTTGGACTGGCGGTACTTCTCGTACTCGGAGCCCTCGCCCTTGTAGTTAACCTGCTTGAAGGCCGGGCAGTAGTCATAGGGACGGAGCAGCAGATCCTGCTTGGGAATCTCCACAGGATGGGCGGTATTGGAGGCTCCAAAGAGACCTTCGGCGAAGGCCCTGAAACTTTCGGCAGTGCGCTGCGTGTCCGTGTGACGGAACTGCGGAGATTTCGAAAAATAAAATATATATTAAATGAAATAAATATACAGGTAATGTTCACTATAAAACCCACCTGATAATAAGTGTCGTTGAAAGTAGGAGTGAGCACACTGGGATAGTAGCGCTGGTACAGCTTGGCTGTTCCCCTGAGATCCTCGTAACCCTGGGCGGTCAGATACTCCTCCATGTCGGCCGTAATGCTGCTGTTCCATTTCCACAACTGAATGGCCAACAAGTCCGTCATGCAGAGAGCATCCGTTTCCGGCTTGGTCTTGGCCACCTTGTAATTGGCGATAATGAGGTCCCGCAGCTAAATGTTCAGAATAAATAACACCATTATAAAATTTGATAAAATAATAAATTCCCCACATTAATTCTCCTCCAATATTCAGTAATGAAATGCTTACACTTGTTATGAATACGAATGTAATACTTGTCAAGATTATTACGTCGTAAAAGTGAATAGATAGCTAAAGCTATAGCTCATATTTGTCTGTAATAAACCGCTTCCCCAATTGGCAGCTTGTGTACAAGCGTTTTAGTCATAAACAAGTTCTTTGAAGACTATAATGTGTTAATAAGTTTGACTTTCGTCGAATTTATCGCGGCATGCATAACACTTATTTAATTTATTTGAATTTTTATTAAGGTAAAACATGTTGACTTAAAAAAAGCTTTTTTTATATTAAATGTTTTGATTTGAATAGTTATTTACATTCACAATTATTTTAACGATACTTAGGAAATATTATACAATCATCAAATTACCGAAAAGTAAAAGTAAATTATACAAAATTAATGATTATTATTAGTATTATTATTTCATAAATATCATTTTAATTTATTTGCCTTCATTTTGCTTTAATTTTTTTACTCCATTAATAGTAAAAATGAATCTCACATTTAATGCTATTCTAAATACCCTTAAACCTAATACCAATTCGGAACTCACCTCGGCGACCCTGTCCGCCTTGTTGATCATGCTCTTCTTGGGCAGCCGCGTGCCGTGCCTGTGGTAGATCCACATCTTCTGGGGCTGGCAGCCGGGCACCAGGTACTGCTTGTCGATGTCCGTGCCCTTGACGATCTGGTAGGCGGTCTTCGAGGAGAACTGGCGGGTCTGCAGCCGGGAGTTGTCCTGGCTGAAGCAGTAGTCATCGCTTTGGGCAATGGCCACCAGTGGCAGCAGCAGGCAAATCAGCAGGCGCATGGCTCTGGGGAAATTTAAAAGAAGAAAGAACGGAGGAATAAGTCAGTCAGCTGGGAGGCGGGAAAAGGATTGCTCGAACATTTAAGTGGCCCAGCCTTTGGCCAAGCGCATATCCTTGAACTGTCGTCCTGTCCAACTGGCTCCCTAATGGACACGACGGTTGTCATATGTGGAGGCCGCCTGGAAGCCACCATCACCACCCACCTCAGACAGCCGAAAGGTGTGGCATTTAAATTGCTTCGCTGGCGTCTGGCAAGGAAACTTGGCAAGACAATCTGGGAGGGGCCCCACAGAATCGAATCGAATGGAAATCCAGTCGGAGTTCGGAGGAAATGCCAGCACACACGCACCCACACTCGAAAAAAATTAACCCTTTGAACTGGAAAGTCATAAAACTTGTGTGGCATAAGAACAGAATTCTTGGGGAATATATGCAATGCTATAAACTTTTGAGAAGAGATTGAAAACTTAAATAAACCAATGATATCTTACAGAATTGTTTCACAGCTTAAAGAATTCTTTGATGTGTTCTTAAATTATTTATACCTAGCTCTTAAGACTTTTTTTCCGAGTGCACTAAACCTTTGCGAAAAAACTAACCTAACTATGGCCCTGAAAATTAGGCTAATGATTTTCGGTGGGCTTCGCTGACAAATTGCTGCAGTTCTCCACGTGGCTTTTAGTCATCAGCCCGAGTCCATCAACCGACCTCCATATCCCCAACCCCCTATTTCACCTTCACACTCCTTCCCCAATTAGGTCAGGCCAACAAGTTGGGATTGCTCATAGATTGCCCATAAAAGATTGTAATGTTTCAATTTAGTGCCCGCATCCCACTTTCATTAATCAACCACGTTCCAGGGATTTTCGATGGGGATACAATAGTGCCATAATAACATCATGTTACACGAGCCGACTTAGGGGTTAACTCTAGTCTAAATTTTGATTGACAAGCTGGCTCGACACTTTGCTTCAAAAATTCTGTAAGAAAAGCAGTTATTTTCAGGAAAAAAATCAAAATGAGTTTTAAGGAAAAATTGACTGGTTTATGGTGCAGGCACAAGCCCACGGAAAATCAAAAGGCATTGGCATTGGCCTTGTAAGTATTAGGATTAAGCAAAGCTGTTAGTCTGAAAAAGTACAGTACACGCTGAAGGACAAAAGTTAGCCAGGGTTGCATTGAAAGCAGAGCTGTCTGCCTGCTTAATCGGCTTAATGGTTCGCATCTTAACGTTTTAATCCTTTGAACCCACAGTATCCCATCAGCTGCCACCTTTGGACTGGCTGCAGCTTTGGCCGTTGTTTACTTTACCGATTGGAAAGTAATTGCCGGATGGATTCCCCTCTATAATACCAAATTTCCCAAAGAAGAACCCAAGAAGAAGAAGAAAAAGAAGAGCAATGATGAATGAACTTTTTATTTTTGGTCTCCATGCTTCAACAAAATCAGACACTTAAAGATCGTGCCTTCTGTGGAATATTGTTCAAATAAACGATTTTACTGGCTTTCAATATTTTCTTTGTATTTTCGGTGCCTTTTTGTGGTTTATGTTGCTTGTATTTTGGAAATGCATTTGGTGGAACACGCTCCCAAAAAAAATAAATGCGCTGCCAGTCAAAACACAAGCCGAAAGAACAACAAATAAATTGTTGCCACAGCACCCGAAATAGATGAACCGAAAATCCCCCCTAAAGCCCCTTAATCCAAAAAAAAGCTAAAACTTTGAAACAAATTTGGGGTTTTCTGTTTACAATTTCGACCCCATTGATTGGTAAATGCAGTTGGGAAACCTGTTGCAGAAATGGGATGGAAAATAAATAAATTTAACGGAAATGCGATACTGGCACACAGGGAAAAAATAATGAATATTAATTAATGATTTCATTTTACAATAACCGTAAACCAAACACATTTAGATTCTACGACCTGCATGCACACAAAAATAAATTCATTTTAATGCCAACAAAATTAATGGGTCTTCAATTTATAAATAGCAGAGAAATAAAAATTCGATGCCATATTTTTTCTCAGTGCTTTTGTGACGTCAGAGCCATAGCATTGACAGCTGCAATTAGCTTGTGAAATTTCCAATTACACATCCAATGTGCGGAAGGCCAAAAAGGCGATCTGACACACGCATCTAATTTTCCTGCCCCCACTGCATCTTTCCATCTTTGCATCTTTGCATTTTCAAGTGCAAATAATTGCCCCACATCGCATCCATCGGATGGATTGCACTTTTCTAGCGCTCCAGAGCCACATCGATACTATACGATACGATCCGATGTGGGATCTGCGATCCGAGACCTTCTTCTTGGGCACTCCCCTAATCAATTGAATGCCCCTCCTTTGTTTGCAATTTCAGACCATTCCATTCCATCGGGCACTTTTCTAGTTTTGTAGTTTTGTGTTTTCTCAATGCGAAATTAAAATTCCAATTTTGCTGCCATCTCGTGTTTACTTAGCTGGCTTTTATGAACTGGGGAATGAAATTGCTCCAGCTTTCAGTTCACTCCTCCCCCTCATTTGTAAAACAGATTTGCCAACTTGGAAAACTAATATCTCTGGGTAATATTTATTATTTAATACTTTTTTGAATTCGTTTGAAAAGTGTGCGTTACATTTGGCTAATTTGCTGATTGTGTGTCTATATGGAACACCCCTTTATACATAGACAATATAATTACTTTGAATGGGATTTTAGTATTTGATTTGCTTTAATTAATCGATGCATGCAAATCAGAATTGTTAACTTGAAAAGTAAGTATTAAATTAGCGTCTTTCTTAGATAAATGTTTTGAATACATTGAGTTTAATATCGTAGGTATTTCTTTCTGTGTACCCTTTTCCTTCAATAAATTCCTAGTTTTTATATTTCTAAGAGGTCTGCCCTCGTGCTGGTTTCATTTGCGGGTTTCGGTTTTTTTAGACCGTAGCATAAATCAAAACCAGAAATTTATTTTCAGTTGTTTTTCTGCTGTTTCCACTCTGCCTAATTTATAGATGTTTTTTTTTCTAATTTGTTTTTCATTTTTGGGCAGTCTGCAAGAAAAGTCACTGCCAGTGACCCGAAAATCCAATTCATCATTCCACCAATTGATTTTTCCAGCATCACTGATCGATCTGAGATCATTGAACTTCTACGGGGAAATTAAATAATTTTGATTACGAAACGATGCGAAGATGTGGAGCAGAATGAGTGCGCAGATACAAACTTGCATCAATTGCTGGCCAAGTTAATTGATTACACACGCAAACAGCTGGCGAGAGTTTTTCGAGCGTCGAGCGTTTTGTTCCCGCTTTTCACAGCTGCCCGCGAATCTTGTCGCGGAAAAAAATGTGAAAAAAAATATATATATAGTAAAAATGCTAAAATCAAAGCTCCGCAACTACTGTGCATATTAATTAGCAAATGTGTGCAAATGAGTGGCGGGTGGAGAGCGAGCGAGCGAATGCCAGGTCGACCAATTATCGTAATGATGCTCAAGCGCAATTCACTTAAAATCCCCGACACGTCCCCGGATAATGGCGCATATATCATATGCAGACCTTATAAACCGAGATATTACACAGCCGTTTCGTTCACTTTTTTTTATGGAGAGTCTTGGGCGACCGGAACAACCAACATAAAACACTGGAAAATATGGGGAAGACAAGGCCACCGTCTAGTTAATATGCAGACATCGAATTTTCTCTTTGGGGAACTCTGGGGAGAATCGGCGTTCGAAACCCCGGATAATTCTCGGCTTGCCTGGCGGAATCTTTAATTAAAGGCGATACCCGAAAATTGCCTGGGAACATTAAGTATTTAATTTATCACCAGGGCCCCCAAGGCGACCTTCCCCATTACAAGTCCAAATAGATATGGGAGATCTCCGTCGTCTGGCTTGTGTTCTGTTGGAAAATATTTTAAAATATGCCGCCTGCTTGACCTCAGCGTGACAAGTAGGAAATGTAAGGGGGAAGGGGGATATAGAACGTCTTGGAATTTTGAAAGAGTTTCGAAAAGTATTTTTGGGATAGTTCTTTGGCAGGCGGAATGGAATAGCTGACGTCGCTACAAAATAGAATTGTCTTATTTTTGATGATATACTAACTAATGCCCATTAAAAATCGAGAAATGTGTTGACTGCCGAAATAGACTATGTATTTTCGTCAGCAAACAAGGAAGCCAGGCGAAATAGAATAGAAAGTGTTTCGGTTAAGGTTAAGTGAGGAAAGTCTGATGCCAAAATGCTTTTGGCACTCTTTCAAAAGTGAAAATCTTTTTTGACAAATTCTGTAATTTATTCGAGGCGAGGGGTGCAATTTTCAAGTGTAAGTAAACGATCGCGAGAATTTTTCTATCTCTCTAAACCAGCAATCTGGTAAAGAAAATTAAACTCTTGATCTCTAAGCATCGAAATTACAAAATGATGCAACTTATTTTAAACGAATAAACTCTTATATTTATTTTTCAAGAGCAAACAAATAGAAAACCAAAACAAACAGGCCGGAAATCATAATAAAATAAACACCTGTCTGAAACATAAAAATAAGTAATAACGCTAAAATGTTGTTAATCCAATTTAAAATATTATTCTTTGCTTCAAATTAATTGAGCATGTATGCATAAAAATGATTTGTATCAACTAAGCCTTTATTTTATGGTGGTTTTGCTAATTTTCCGACATGATGTGACGCTAGACAAAAAATTTATTGGAATTTTTATATCTAAAATATTTTTTTTAGAAATATTTGTTGTTTTATTTTTTTAAAGAGCTGAATTCCTTAGAAACCACAAATTCATCTGTTGGCTAAATAGATTTTAAGGGAGGGCTGGATGAAAAACCGCATCCATGGAAACCCGCTACCGAATTTTCCAAGAGCAAGTGATCGCGACGGAGAGCGAGCGATGAAAAGGTCGGAGGAAAAACAAGTTAGAGTCAATGTTCGCGGGCCTAAAACCGGTTTTCTCGGCCTCTCTTTCGGCCAAATGTTTGTTTTTTTCTGACTAGGCTGTTGGCCCACATAATGGGCTGAAAACCTCAACTCACCCACGCCCCTCAGGTAGCCGAAAAAACACAAATAGCAAATGACCAAGTGTCAAGCATCGGCTGTTGAAACCGTCAAAATGTTCGGACAGCAAAACGCCCGGGAATTCCGAATATTTCCTAGGGCTCGACCCCGGAGATTCAAGATTCGTTTTGTGGGCGGGCGGGGAGGTGGAGTGGAAAATAAATTAAATATTTAATGTGCTCCTGTGTCTTGGGAACGGGTAACATGGCGTGTCCAAGTGGGAGTCGCGTGTCCCGTGGGGCAGCCCATAAATCTGGAAATCCGCCAAAGGAGTTGGAACCGGGTGGCCGCCCACAAGGACCAACGACAAGACACTTGTGTCAACTATTTGTTTGCGTAATTTGCTTATCTTTGTGCTCCTATCCACTTTAATTGCACGAACTTAGATTAATCTCCGTGCGGCAGAGGGTTAATTATTTTAAGCACTTCTTTTAAACGCGTGCAAAACGCACTGGGGTCATTTAAAACATTTACTAGTAGGTGATGCAAACACAGCTGCCGCCTGCTAATTTGATTGCTCGGCCAACGAAACGCGATTTTGGCAGCAAAATGTGGCACAAAAAGTTTTGATTTCAGAACAGTGCGTTGAACCTCTCATAGGGTTTGCTACAGTGAGAGAAATATCCCATTGATATCGTTTTAATTGATTAAAACAAAACATTAAAAGGCGATCAATGAAGGAAGAATATAACAACACATTCAAACTTCAAAATATTTTTAAATTGATTAAATTAATTTAGACCCTTGTCTTTCACTCAATTTCTTTTCAGTGTCTTTTGTTTGGGCGAACAAAAAATAAAGTCACACGCTGCGTGGAAATGGACACTAAAAAATGTAAGAAAACAAGCAAAACCAAATTCGTTCCAAAAACTGATTAATGTAGCCACCTCAAGTTTCCAGCCGTTTTCATTCATATGCAAAATGTCGAATGGTAACAATTTAATACTATATTATTTCGCTGAGCTCATCACGAAATCGGGAGAAAAAAAACTTGGTTATTTGTTTAGCCGTTTGTTATACAACAATTTTAGATGACCGCCAAACAGGTTTCCCAACTGATTTCCATCTACTATTTGTGACTGCGAAATTTAAGAATAAACACAAACCGCAGGTGCAGCAGGAAAATATCTGGGAATGACAGCTAGAGTGCAAACTAATGGTTCAATTAAACGAAATATATTTGCCACTGCCAAGTGATCGCGAGAATATCTTGGCTCGACTTATGTGAAATTTATTCTAATGACGACAAATTACGGATCATTAATTGCGCTGATGAATTTTGCTATTGTTTGAATTTAAGACACACACGCACCTATTTGGGTAATTTAAATGCACTGGTTGGACAATTGAAGTTAGGCAGTTTTTTTAACCGATCCAAACGACTTTACCCGCTGACAACGACACGACCGCTCAACGTTTGAAATAAAACTGAAAAACAGCGCCGAAATCGACTTCCCAAGTTGGTAGAATGAGTATAAGGTTGTCTCGTCAGGTCCGTCAGTCCCGGAGCGCCACCCGAATGTTACCGAACTGAACATGAACCATCGCTTTGGAAGTCATTTTCGCCCGCTAGAGGCGCTTTTCAACCTGTTTATGGAAACTTTACATAGGACTACGTCTTTCTAAACAGATAAACGAAAACAATGTTTTCTCGAACGAATAATAAGGACAACGTTTTTTCAATCGGGAAAACGGTTTTCTCAAATTAATAACGAAGACAACGTTTTCCCAAACACAGAAAACTCAAGAGAGCATCCCGATCGTTAAGAGACTCGAGCGGTTTGACAGTCGACGTAATTCCCTCTCTATAGCGGCTTGATCTCCATTGCTCTCTTTCTATCTGTCTCCGGAAAATTAAGGCGATGGCGATAAGAGATTATAACATGTAAACAACTGGCGTGGGCGAAACTCTCAGGTGCGAAGAAGATAACAGATGACATGCTGGAATTTGTTTTTTATTTTTTTTAACTCCAGTATTTGTTGACCAGCTGTTATAAAAACTCGTAACTGAACAATAAAAATAATGGAAATGGAGTAAGTATCATTGTTAAAATTCAAATGAGCTTATCAAAATCGTACACCCCCAAAGTGGAAAGTTCTGTACCAAAACAAATCCTTATCTTCCCTAAATTGTTATCATATTTTGTATAACATAACTCTTTAATAACATAAACATAGACTTACTTCAATTAATCTCTAAACATTAATAATAACATAATAACGTAATTTGTATTATTTACTTATCAGGATATTTATATTCATATTTATTTTTATATTAGTATTACAATTCGGTTATATATAAAACAATTTTATGAGAATAATGGAAAATAAATGTCAATTTCTTTTGATTAATCCAACAATAGAAGTCCTCCAAAGTCCACCTCCATTGCGACAGACGTTCAAGTTTACTACCCTGGCGACGCTAATCACATTCGAAATGATAACGACAAAATCTATAAGAAAATAGTGATCTTAGTATAGATTTCAATTGAAAAATCAGCGAACTTTTCCTTGCCGCAGATAAGTAATTGGCGCAGAACTTAAACAATCTGGCTATTGTGTTGAGATTACAGCCATAAATGATAAGCAGATGACATTTTTAAGTGCCGCCGATCAATTATTGCTATTTAAACGCCGTTACCGTCACTATGATTACATTATCAAGGATTCATTTGCGTCACATTGCTAATCCATTTATTTTTCATAACCACTTATAAATATTTTCTGATTTGTCTTCATGACTTAATTTCGAAGATCTTTTTGTCTTCGCAATGTGACGCAAATGAATCCTTGATTGTGTAATCATAGGTACTGTAGCGGCGTTTGAACTCCAATAACAACAACTTATACTTAAAAAAAATATGGTTAAAGTACCAAAAAGTGTTACGCAGCAATTAAACTCTAAGAAATCACCTGCCATTTATGACCAAATTGTACTTTGTTTAAATCTGGCCATTATCAAACCACTCGAAGGTGCTTAGTGAAAAGCGTACTAGAGCGTCATTTAATTACCAACTGTTTGCTTTAGGGAAACCAAGTAAAAGAAGGTAAACAAAAATCAACTATTGCAACAACTCTTTAATTTACCGTATAAAATTTTTTTATAGGGATACAATTATTTAGTGCAGAACCTCGCAGGCTTACATTATATTTAAATCGTATCGCCACCATATTCGAACAGATTATAATGGTATGGTATCATTATTTCGAGAGATCGTGGGATCGCTAAAAATGTTTTACTACCCAGTAATAACTGATTCTAATTCTTTCAAAAGAACCGGGTAGTCTAAGGCCACAACCAATGTTTTAATAGGTTGAGAAAAAAGATTTCTCGTTGATACGAATACGTTAACAGCTTGCCGGTTTTCTCTCTCTGGTAGCCCTTTGATCGGCGTTGCCATTTATACATTTTATGCGCTCTGGCAGCACTCGAGCTCGAACAACACCAACTGAGAGATAGTTCTGGAATTTCGTAGATTTAATTAATAATAAAAACAGATTAAGCAACGCAAAGCAGGCATTGTGAGTCTTGGCAAAGAAGCCAATATATAAGGGGATCTTTTGGGCAACTTTCACTCATTGTTTACGATTTTTTCCACCTGCCCTAAAAAATCGGTGTGCCAAAAACCAAAGATGTCGGACTGGGACTCTGTGACTGTTCTGCGGAAAAAGGCACCGAAATCGTCAACCCTGAAGACGGAATCGGCTGTAAACCAGGCACGCCGTCAAGGAGTCGCCGTTGATACCCAACAGAAATGTAAGCACCGGTTCCCTTGGGGCCCCCACCCCCAACAATTTGACCCCCTTTGCGACCACACCACTGATTGTCTAACCTAGAAGCACCTCCTGCTGCATTGCGTGGCAATCGTTTTCTATTTGTGCTGGTGATTTCACAAGTGCATGCTAACCTTTCATCGAGCACTTGTAGATCTCCTCTAATGATACCCTGCATATAACCTCTTAACCAGATGGTGCTGGCACCAACAAGCAGCATGTGACCACCAAGAACACTGCCAAACTAGACCGCGAAACCGAGGAGCTGCGCCACGACAAGATTCCACTCGATGTGGGCAAGCTCATCCAGCAGGGACGCCAGGCTAAGGGCCTCAGCCAGAAGGACCTTGCAACCGTAAGTGAAAGATCTCTTTAAAAAACTTAGACGATAATGCTTAAGATGACAAATTAATATGAAAAGCTAAAAGGATAACAAGTTATGAAATTCTGTCACTAAAAATATAGTGTTGTATTAAATGTTAACTGATTTTATTCAAAGCCAACTGATATTAAAAAGCATAGCCAATTAGGAATAAGATGTCTAATTTCGTAATACATACAACTTACACGGCTTGTTAAGTATTTTACAGAAATAGCAAGTCTGGACAAAAAATGAATGATGAAATGTGTTGAATCTTAAATGCCCCCATTAAGTTAACCCCAATTCCTTCCAGAAAATCTGCGAGAAGCAGCAAGTGGTGACTGACTACGAGGCCGGACGCGGCATCCCAAACAACTTGATCCTGGGCAAGATGGAGCGCGTGCTTGGCATGAAGCTGCGCGGCAAGGAGCGCGGCCAACCAATAGCGCCTCCCGGTAAGAAGTGAGACGATGCTGCCGCGTCTGCTGCCAGTGGTGCTCCGCACATAAACACCTCAGCACGCGGCGCCAGACAACAGAGCCATCAACAACCGGATTCTGGAGGCTGGAGCACAGTAAGCGGCAGACGCAAATGAAGCATTATCGGGAGGCTGGCGAACCAAATCAATTCGGGTCAAACAGCAGCAGCTGCGGTCGCAGCAAATCAGAAGCAAAAAAAAACCCAAGATCCAACTAATCACCACTATGAGCGCCAATTTCGCAATTGTTTTTTCCAAGCCAAAAAGTCGGCAAAAATCTTAGCGCTTGACACTTGTCAATCTTTTTACCGATAAATTAACAATTGTAATTACCCAAAGTACATACATACACACACAAAAAATGCACACAAACCGGATACGGAAACGCAGTCGGACGTGGAACGCAACGGACTTATCTGATATTAACGCGCTCATAGCTTGGACAAGTGTTGTTCGTTCATTTTGGCAATAGAGTTTGTTTTGAAACTTGATCTAATTTATGGAATTAAAACCAAGACATGAAAAGCATGGAAAAACACACGATTTTCTTTTAATTTTATTGTCACCCAATCAGCCATACTCAAAACTTGCATGAACCACTCATTACCTTACCATCCAGCTAAGGCCATTGAGCACACACATTGAAGGTATAAGCGAAATCTTAGAGCTTAGTCGGACTTTCCCTCTTTTTGTAATTTATTGTGTAAGGGTCATGAACTGTGCGTTTACTAATGCATTATACATATTATACAAAAAAACATATGCTAATGTATTTAGAAACATTTTCTAGTCTACAAAATATTTAAATATTTAAGCGATGGCATTTTTCGATGTTTATTTATTTCCCACTGCCCAGCCTCATTACTCCACAGCTAAATATTGCTAATCGGAGATATACGATACCACTCCCATAATAAATGTGTAAAAAGAAACACTTCTTTTTGCACGTGATAAAATCTTAAATATCAAATAAATGTTTTCGCCATCTAAACAACATTTTAATGGTAATACATGGCAGTTTTTATTGGGAAGTCAAAATTGTTATTTTGAGAGGTTTCGGTTTATTTTTGGCGGTTTGCTTTTATTTATTTTTTTTTTACCAAACACTTTAACTAAATAAGTCTCAGAACATATTCAATTACAATGTAAGGAAATTTTGTCAGATAGAGCATATTCAAAAATAAATGTCTACGATCCTAAAACAGAATTTATTGACAATAATGTTTTTAACAACCAATGTCCACTCGACATTTGTAAATTAGAAAGTTTAAGAAGTAGACTTCTTGGGTTGTGTATTGCATTGGTGTTGTTAGCTTTTGGAAGCACATGAAGTTTTATTCGTGCATTTGTTTTTTAATAATTTGTATAAATTCGAACTAAATAATAATATAAATGGCAAACAAACTAAAACTAGGAGCTCATAATGAGAAGGTTCTTCAATTTGTCCTAAATATATATTTGGTTAAGCAAAGGCCAAGTCAGGGATCTCTTGGTCTTGATTCTTTTGGATAAACAATTTTAAAGCCCTCTCGAAGTCCCAGTCTGCCTGCTCAACAATCGATGTGCACCAGGTGGAAATGAGCCCGGTTACTTCTTGAAACAGAAGCAGTTTATGGTCCTTTACATCCAGGGAATCATCTTCTCGCGGATGTTCACTTGGATCGGGATATTGCACACTGAAAGCGTTTCGGATCATATTTGTTGAGGGTCTCATAATGTTAAGTCGTTCATTTGTGATCTTCAGGCGGCGAGCTCTCTTACCCAAGCCCTGAAAAGATTAAAATATATTAATATCATATAAACTGGTTGCCTATCAATATATATAGAAAGAATTCTCATTAAAAATAAAACTATTTTTCCAACCTACCAGGCCCTCCGTATCGAACTTGACAACAAACTGCCGACTGAAGCCCAGAAAAACATCACCGATGGCATTTTTGCTCGGTTCCTCATCGCGCAGCAAGCCAGTAACATAGATCACGGCAGAGCTGCCGTCGTAATGCATTACGTCCGTCTGTAGGGAGTGAAAGTCATGGGTGACCTTTGGCAGTTGTGCCAGCACCTCCAGAATCTCGTCTGTGCCAACGTACACGCTATTAGCCGCCTTTGAGAAATCATTTTTGAGAAGATTTCTCGCATGCTTGTTGTATTTTGCAATGCGGCGCAACATATGGGAAGTCTGATGATTCTGAACCACACTGTAGTTGCAAGTCAGGGTGAAGATCGAGTCATTGGTGTAATACTTATGCAGACGACCACGGTCCTCGTTATCCTCAAACTCTCGCAGATAATTTTTAAGGAAAAACCCGCCAATCAGCTCGTAGGCGCCGATATCGCAAAGAAAGTTCTTTTGTGGCGACTGACCGGGGTTCGTTTGCAGATCAACACCATCCAAGGTGGTCAGTTGCGGACACAGTTCCATAACCGCACGGATATATTCGCTGGGCAGGCTGTAGTTGCGACACAGTTGATTTCCATGAAGTACAAGGGATTTCAGGGGTAGCTCGCCCAAAGACTTAATCACTGAGAGGTCGTGAAGCCAGTTGTGGCTTAGATCCACGGCACGCAGGTTGCCCATCCGACGAAGGACATGAGCTCCATCCACTGTCACGATCTTGTTGCAGCACAAGCGAATCTCCGAGCAGTTAGCCATAAATTGACGCGACGCCATCGACAGTACAGAGGTCAAAATTTTCGGCGAGCTCAGTGACACCACAACGTTCTTTAGACTCTCGTTGGACTGGAATTTATCAAGGTTAAGCAGCCGGTTTTGGGGCACATAGCAAAGCTGGACAGCTTTCTGAATGCATTCCTTAGGATCGATATGGTGTTTTTTATAGGTGCTCACGTTCATGCGCAGGTAGTATTTGAAGATACGCTCCTCAGGAAAACTGACTGTCGGCGGAATCCACATCTCTAGATTGTATGTGTTAACCAAACTAGAAATCTGATCGAAGCAGTTGCGTACAAGGAAAACGTGCTCATTTTTAATGTACTAAATATGGGATAAAATTATAAATTTTACTAGACTCAGATAAAATGCACTTGCAGACGCACCTTATAGTAGCAGGGATAAAATTCGCTCAAAGTTGCTTCTATGCGAATGAAGAAAAAAATCAAAAAACGCATCCTTGCTGAATTCTTGTTGGGGATCAGGAACCTAAAACAGGCATACATTCATTTGTGGAGTTTAACTTTACCAGCTTACCAGGTATACCCACCATAAACGCATGCCAATCCTGGCTCATAGTATACTCTGACAATTTCCACGTATTGTTCGAGTCCAGCCGCGATCCATCCGTCTCCAGATCGATGTCATTATCAAGAGGCGAATATTCCTCGTGCAGCATATCGAAGGGGCGTCCATTCTTAGGAGTGAATTTATTAATTGTGTTTGGGCTTGAGACCTTCTTTTAAGTATACTCACGACTAACTTGAAGTTCTTCTTGAGCATCCTGATGTTCTCTGGGAACTGATATGTCTTGACAATGGGATTATTTTCCAGGAACAACTCTTCTGCCCGGAATTCCTCGAGGGCGCGACAAAATCGTTCAGCTGATTTAATCTAGAAGCAAACGATGAATTGGGCTGAACTGTACCAGGAGCAGTCAACTCACTTTGTTATTACTTAAGTCGAGCAGGGCATAGTCTACATTGGCGAAAAGAGTCAGAGGCCGTACATTCCGGATGTTGTTGTTGGACAATATGAACCCGTTCACCCGGAAGCTATTAGTGTCGTTGCGTATTACTTGGCACACGTTCATTAGAATGCTTGGATTACCCAGGCTCACCACAATGTTGCGGAACTCCGGATGTTCGCCAAAACTGTCCAAATTGAGCAGTCGCTCCACGCCGTTCTTTTTAACAAGTTGTCTCATTAGTCTGTTGACCACTTGGGCAATGAGCAAGTGCGGCGATATTTGGTTCCTTTGATACTGGGCCACTCCCAGTTGGACGCTGATATCGAAAGTGGCGCCTGAGTTCACGCTGATGGTAAGTCGCAAATTAAACAGATTGTCGATAGCCGCTTTACAGTTGCGAACCAGAAAAGTATCCTCATAGTTACCACGCTGAAAACCGAACCAGATCCATTAGAAACTACTTGAGAAAAGAGATCTTGCCATTTACAGCTCACCTGATAGAACACCGGAAAGAACTCGGCTCCATCTACTGCCTGATACAGTCCATCCAGAATTATTTGGTGCGGATTCGACATGGACTTAAATTGACCGCGATGGTGCACAGTGATCTCGTTCCAATTAAGACCCGGAACGCGATCGCCGTAACTATTGCAATTACTGAAGATCTTCTGATCAGGATAGTTTAGTTGGATTGGAAACGTTCCATCGCCAAAGTCCAGCACTCGAGTTTGGGCTGGCATTGCAAATCCGTTCTCTTGTGGTTCTATTTAATTATATTTTAAATCTTACGCCTGTAAACCAAGCCTTACGGCATCAGTGTTGAAAAACGTCGAATCTATCTTTCAAAAATGTATTTATGAGAGAAGGTCGATTTTATGGCTACAGGATATATTGACTGATGTAAGCAATATGTTATCCACAGCTTATAATTGTGTAACGTTGCCCGAAGATTAACTATCTTTCTCTGTCCATTATATTTAAATAAACAGAAACCTAAAGTTTAATTTCAAAACCGTTAACTAAAACTATAAAACTCTCTGCAGGGGTATAAGAGCGCCTTTAAAAATTCAGGTAAATTTTGACTATTCACTGCGAGATTCGTCGAAAAACTGACGTCCATAAGTGGCCAGATGTCAAACGAAGCATAATTTCTGCTTGCCTCGGCGATTTTTTTTCCAAGAAATTGAAACCCAAACAAAAATGGCTTCTTAACATAACAATTTTTAATCGTTTCGTTCGCTTAATGGCTACAAGTCTTTAGGAAAAGATGAGATGAGATGAGGTATGGAATCACTTCTTGGGCGTCTTCTTCTTGGCGCCAGTATTGGCCTCCTTCTTTCCCTGGTAGAGACCCGTATAATAGCCGGACATGTACCAGGCCGTCAGCATGGCCACGAAGTCCTGTTCGGCACCGTCGCCCTGGCCAGCGATCATAGGCGGCACCGGTGGCATTGGGGGCATCACCAAGCCAGCGGAGCCTCTCCCCTTTCCAAAAGGTTTGGGATTTTTAGAATGGCCAGCAGTGGCTGGGGAAGCCTTAGAGCGGCCCGGCTGTTCGTCATTCTCCTTCTTGGCAATGAGGAACTGCTCGCGACGTGCCCGCTTGCCCCAGGAGGGAAGCAGGTCCAGGAGCAGCACCTCCTGCTCGTTTTCATAACCCAAATAGCGGATGACGCAGGTGCCCTTCTCCTCGTTAATCGTCATCACGGCGCCCTCATAGTCCAAGCCATCTACGTAGGTGGCCCTGGCGTAGTCGCCCACCTTAAAAGACAGCGGCTCCGGGCTATTGGGCCCGCCAGTGGCCGAGTCCTCGCCAGCTTCTTCGGTGGCGGCGTTCTCCTCCTCCCGCTTGTTAGTGGAATCGGCCAGGCGGCGAGCTAGTGCCTCGCGGGCTAGTCCCACGGACTCATCGTACGTCTTTACCAGCAGGGAGTCATCCCACACGGCGGTGTTTCCCTCTTCAGACATCTTGGTCAGCCTATCACGTTTCTTAAAGGGGGAAGGTAAGCTTCGGCTTTTGCTGTTTGGCGTATTTGTATAGTGTTGGGTATCGCGGATAATCTACCTGGTCGCAATGCAACTATCGCCTAGAGATGCACAAAAAGGTATGGCACAAAGCTAACTTTTGAATGAATTAAGAATATTCCTTCAGCAGGCACGTTTACAAAGAAATAAACCAATTATTTGCTAAAACTAAAAACCGTTATAATTTTGTTTTCATAAATTAAATTTAAAACCATTTAGTTTTTAGTTCCTATCGATATTTTTGTTTACGAATAACTGCTGCGGTTGAAACAGGATCGATAGATACACGCAAATATCGATGGCACCTCCTCTAAACCGACGACAAGTATCATATCTAGCAAAAAGCGAAAATCATCTTGCATCCCGCAAAGAATAACTGAAAAACAATGGCCAATGTGGAAGGACTTTACAAGGAACTGACCGCCGAATGGGCGAAGCGACCACCAAACACCGCCAGATGTGGCCAACTTCTGGATCAACTGAAGGTAGCCCTGGTGAAAATGGCCTTTCTGCCCACGGACGGAAACGACGCACAGAGTTCCAAGAAACAATTGTTGCTGGCTAGGAGTGTCCTCGAGGTCGCCGTGGAGCACAGCGTACTTACCAAGGATCTCCTTGCCTTCGAGCGCTATATGGCGCAGCTAAAGTGCTACTACTATGATTACGCGAAAATCATTGGCGAATCGGAGAGCAAGTACAAGCTGCTGGGCTTGAATTTGCTTTACCTTCTGTCCGGCAACAGGGTATCCGACTTCCACACAGAACTGGAATTGCTCTCTGTGGATGTCATTCAGCACAACCAGTTCATCCGCCCGATCCTGGCTTTGGAGCAATACATAATGGAGGGGCGCTACAACAAGATTTTCCAGGCCAAATCAACCGTGCCCGCCGAGGTTTATAGCCACTTTATGGATTTGCTCGTGGAAACTGTGCGCGACGAGATTGGTGCCTGCATAGAGAAATCATACGACAAGATTTCTGCCAAAGATGCGGCCAAGCGGCTTAACCTGCGCGTTCCTGACGAAATTAAGGCCTTTGGCGAGAAGCGCCAGTGGAAGTTGGAAACCAACGGCGAATATAGCTTCACGGACCGCAGCGTCAAGCCGAAGGAGCTTCTGCCATCTGAAGAACTAGCCGAGCAGGTGCTCAGCTACGCTCGGGACCTCGAGATGATAGTCTAAGTTAAAAGAGAAAAGCTTACACCTTTTAATTTTTGGTTAAGATACACCGGCTTAAAGTTAATAATAAAAATAAAATAAAGCTAAACGCTTAAAAATAATTTGAATAGTCAGTAACATCAGTACAAAACAATCTTGACTGTTGATTATTAGAAATCACAAGTAATATTTTGTAGCTGCCAAAGGAATAATGTCTCAAATATTTAAATAATTTTACCGATATTTCCCAAATTCTGTGACTAGATACAATTTCTTTTTATTAATTGGTGTGACCGTGTTCGGACGTATTGAAATTGGGCTTTGTGCAACCTGCTGCGACAGCCACACTAGCGCGACCGACCTGCGGAGTAAAAATTTTCGCTCTGCGAATATTTGTAAAAGCATTGCTTAAAAAGCAAATAGAAGAAATTTTAGCATAATCGACGCCATGGCCTGCAACGCTAGCAAGACGACGCTCCTGCGCGCCATCGCCGTAAGTCTCGACTTAACCAACAAAAGTTACGGCAGCGAATCCAACCCAAACGGGAAGGCTCGTGTTACGTAAATCCAAAGTTGCAATCTAAACAATGCCAAATGTTTTATGCATTATGACAATCTCATCATATTTTTCGGCAGAAACGAGGCTATGCCACCTGCCCGCGTCCCGTGGGAGACCTGTCCGCCGTGAACGTCAAAGTACTGGAGAACAAACTTGTGGTGGCCACCGCCGATGCAACTCTTCCCGTTTCGCGCGTGTCCCTGGTGCTGGGGTAAGTATTTTATCCAGTGAATGATCTCCAATGTAAGGCTTACCCAATAATTGCAGAGCTGGATCCCGCAACGAGGCCTACGACACCCAGGGCGCTTCGCACCTGCTCCGCTTGGCCGGAGGATTGAGCACCCAGAACTCATCCGCTTTTGCCATCGCCCGCAACATCCAGCAGGTGGGCGGCACCTTGACCACATGGGGCGACCGTGAAGTCGTTGGCTACACCGTGACCACCACCTCGGACAATGCCGAGACCGGACTGCGCTACCTGCAGGACCTCCTGCAGCCGGCCTTCAAGCCCTGGGAACTGGTGGACAACGCCAAGACAGTAGTCAACCAGCTGAACGCCGTTTCCACAGAGGTGAGAGTTTATAGCGCTTTCTTATAGAAGTCAATTTGACTGAGCTGCTAATATTGGGCAATACCTTTATGATTTACAAATTCATAATAAATCCTTGTATTTTACAGCAACGCGCTATAGAGCTGGTACACAAGGCCGCCTTCCGCAACGGACTGGGCAACTCGATCTACTCGCCCCGCTTCCAGCTGGGTAAGCTGTCCTCCGAAAGCCTGCTGCACTACGTCGCCCAGACCTTTGCCGCTGGTCGTGCTGCCGTCGTGGGCGTGGGCATCGATAACAACACTTTGGCTGGCTTCGCCCAGACACTGCAGTTCCCCAGCGGTGGCGGCAAGCCTTCTTCGGCCAACTGGTATGGTGGTGATGCCCGCAAGGACACTTCCGGTCATCGTGCCGTCGTCGCCGTTGCTGGACAGGGCGGCGCCGCCTCTAACCACAAGGAAGCGCTGGCTTTCGCCATCCTAGAGCAGGCTGTTGGCGCCAAGGCGGCCACCAAGCGAGGCAACTCGGCTGGACTCTTCGGCGAGGCCGTCAATTGCGCCGGCGGCACTGGTGCCTCGGTTAAGGCTCTGAACGCCAGCTACTCGGATGCCGGTCTGTTCGGCTTTGTTGTGTCCGCTGATGCCAAGGATATCGGCAAGACCGTGGAGTTCCTGGTGCGCGGCCTTAAGTCCGCTTCGGTGTCCGATAAGGATGTGGCCCGCGGTAAGGCTCTGCTGAAGGCGCGCATTATCTCGCGGTACTCGTCGGACGGCGGTTTGATCAAGGAGATCGGTCGCCAGGCGGCGCTTACCAGGAATGTGCTTGAGGCAGACGCTCTGCTCAGCGCCATCGATGGTATCTCGCAGTCGCAGGTTCAGGAGGCGGCCAAAAAGGTAGGCAGCTCCAAACTGGCTGTTGGAGCCATTGGGCACCTGGCTAACGTGCCCTACGCCTCCGATTTGGCTTAAGTAGATAAACACCTCTGTACATCTGTTAAACGTAATGTAACGACTAAATAAACCTGTTGAAGGAAACGACACGCGAAAGTAGATACTTATAAATCCTATTTTAATTGGTGTATAAATAATCAAGCTTTGGGTTAACGACAGGAAACATATACGGAAATTACGAATAACAACTGGAATAAATGGGGCGGCCATTAAACGAAGACCACCACGATTATGGCGACAAACAAGGCGATAATAACCAGCCAGTAGCCCCAGGTGCTGTCACGTCGGTTGACCTGTCCTATGCTCTGAGTTTCCCGCTGCACACCCGTCTCCACGCGGTCCATGGCATTGGCCAGGTTGTCCAAAATGTCTGCAAAGTAAGAGAACTTAGCAATGGCCAACCGGAAAGTTAAGCGTACCCACTGTTCTGGTCCTCTACCTCGTTGCCCAGTTGGGTAGCCAGTTGGCGCTGCCTGGACAAAGTGGCAGATAAAACCTCCAGTCCTTGGTTTTGCTGCTCCAGCATCTCGATCTTTCGCTGCTTAAGCGTTTCGACGTCCAATGCTGTAGAATCTCGTGTAGGGTCACTCTGACCAGGGCCGAGGTCTTGGCCCTGCCAAGCGGATCCGGAGGCGGCGGCCACGACATTGGAGCGTGAGCTGTTGGCAAAGTTCCTGCGGATCTCCCGCACCTGCGATGTAAGGCGATCCCAGTCAATACGACGCTGCTGCAGCTCTTCCTCCGGACTAGTTTCCCAGGTGATAGCATTGTCCAACACCACTTTTAAATGCTTCATGTCCTTCTCCAACTGTTCCAGACCGGAATTTACACTGGTGGTCAGTTGGACATATTGACTCTCCCGTGGATTCAGTTGCTGCCGCTGGTTAAGTTGAACCAACAACTGATGCCGTAGACGCTCGCATCCCTCGTACTCGATATCCCAGGAGTCATGATCTACTAGCGCCATTTGTCCGGTATAGGCTTTGAGTAATGTGGTTACAAATAAAAAACAAAGAACTACGCCTCAAGGAAGCCACAGAACAACAACATTTGGAGAGCAACAGCTGATTGGTGATTTATCTTATGGTCAAGCGATGAACAAGTGCAAGGTCACACTAATTTTTAAATAATATTTTAAAGGAAATATTCCGGTTTTGTAACTCGTCAAATCTTTTGTTGATTATAATGTCACAAAAAATTGTGATTTTTAACTTCTAGATTATTGGTAACAAGTTTTTTTTCAAACGTATTAATTAACAGTTTGTTTTCAGTTATCTCTACCAGTATCAACACTTTGTTTTTAAGTCCTTAGTATTTTTTTAATTTTCTTTTTTAACGCTTAGTCTGGGCACTCGGAAAGACCTTTTTTTATTCCGAAATTACACCCAAAATTAGAAAATGTGTTCCAAATTGCTTCCTGTTTTTTTGCTGTATTGCGGTCGCCGAGCATTTTCTATCTGCTCAAAAGTGCATTCTATCCCCACAAGTAATAAAATGATCAGTAGGCACTTGCTGAAGGTTCCAAAACTTTATTCACAGGAAAAGAACCTTGTAACGCAAATTGTTATTCGGCACACTAGAGACAGATTCTACATCGATTTGAATGGACATCGAGCGGAGTTACTATATTCCATGAATGGGGGAGTGATGACCATAACGAGTACCAAAGTCCCGAAAGAACTGGGAGGTCAGGGCATCGGAAAGCTTTTGGCGAAGGCGGCACTGGACTACGCACTTCTGAATGGTCAATTTATTATCATCAAGTGCCGATTTGTGCAACATTATATTGACAAATATGAACCTCAATACGCTCAATACATAATTAACTAAGGAAGCTGATATTTGGACTGACAAAATTAGCAACATTTTTTATATATATTTTTTCTATATCAGAAAAATTGTTTTTTTTGTACATTTCTGGGCGTTAGGTTGTTTTGTTTTAAATACCAGCTCCTAGGTATGACCAGTCCTAACACAAATAAGCATGGGGCCAGACCGCATACGATAGTTGTGACCGGCAAAATAAACAGTCACGACATCGATTTGGTGACACAATTCACCCACACACTTGCAAAGTGGAGCGATTGCTGTGACTTGAACATAAGTACTTAAGAAACTTAAGTTGTATATAAAGGATGTTAGACACTGTAAGTACCGCTTATAAGGCTCCAACTTCCGAGGGCTCTTAAAAAAATCGCGGCAATGCGTGACATCCCGCCAAAGCCGTGACTAGTCACTACTCGCGGCAAGTAACAGGTACGCAACTATCGTCCATCCCTAACTCACACGTACACACAATTTCGTCGTGATTTCTATTTTATTTGTTTCAAATTACAATCAAAAACGAAACAAACCGCGATCGAAACCGCTGGCCACAATGTCTATTTCGTGCTTAACCGTGCGCGAGCTCTCCCATTAAACGGAAGCGACGGCGGCCACCGTTTTAAGCGTTTTCCGACCGGGAGTGGGATCGGAAAATCGGCAGCTGGGCAAGCCATCAGTCCACAGCAAAATTGGGATATATTTAGGAATATAGTTGCACATACCATATTAATTCGGGGCCAGTAAAATGGAGCGGCGCGTCAAACTGAAGACGATCAATCCGCACATCACGTGCAAAATCTGCGGGGGCTACTTCATCGACGCCACCACAGTGACGGAGTGTCTGCACACATGTGAGTAGTTTGGCCCAGCATGGCACCACCTGCCCACTAACGGCCCGTGTTTTACCCTTCCAGTCTGTAAGAGCTGTTTGGTGAAGCACCTGGAGGAGAAGAAGACCTGCCCCACCTGCGACAACATCATCCACCAGTCTCATCCCCTGCAATACATCAGCTTCGATCGCACCATGCAGGACATTGTGTACAAACTGGTGCCGAAACTGCAAGAAGGTTCGTATTTTACCCTTGCGTTTCATACTTCCCAATCTTAGCTCATCGTGTACTTGCATTCCAGATGAATCGCGCCGGGAGCGGGACTTCTACAAGAGCAGGAACATGCCGTGCCCCAAGGACATAACGCAAAACCACGAAGACGACAACGAGAAGGTGATGGACGCCCACGCCGAATCCGACTTCCATCGCCTGGACGAGCAGGTGAACGTGTGCCTGGAGTGCATTAGCAATAACTTCAAGAACCTGCAGAGGCGCTTCATCCGCTGCAGTTCGCAGGCGACGATAACGCACCTCAAAAAGCTGGTGGCCAAGAAGATTCTCAACGGAATTGAAAAGTACCGAGAGGTAGGTTGTAGCTAAAAACATTGCCGTCGCTTCTGTTCCTGTTTCCGCTATTGTATCGTGACAGTTTCATGAACTGAAACCTAAAATTAAAAATAATCGACCATAAGTGGAAAGAGGAACAAATGTATACTCTTTGTATCTTCTATATTGTAAACACATGTTGTCTTACAGATCGACATTCTGTGCAACGAGGAGCTGCTTGGCAAGGATCACACGCTCAAGTTCGTCTACGTGACGCGCTGGCGTTTTCGAGATCCACCGCTCCGGCTCCAGTTTCGTCCACGGGTTGAGCTCTAACCACTGTTTTAGTATAATGCCACAACAAATGATCTATTTTTATAATTTATTGACAAAGCGTAAATATCGTAATTAGGAGAGAGTCGCTAGTGTTAATCCCCCTGAAAACCATGAGTGTATGTGTAAATGTGCATGTATAAAGTCTTAAAAATGTGGTTATCCCTCCTAGGATTAAGTAAACTTCCCTTCCGAACTCGTGTGTGACCCCTTTTGTTGCCGTCTTCTCGCTGCATTTGCTCATGATTTAATCAATATTCTCAGTTTGCAATATTTTTTGTTCTCCTTAGTTTCAAATATACATATGTATTTATTATTTTAATGTACAAAACACACGAATGTAAATAAAAATGTAATTATGTCGAATGTTGTATATCTAATTTGGTGGTTGCCACGCGTTTCTATAGCCGAATCGAGGTGCTCCCAGGAATGGGGGTCGATGTCGGAATCTGTAGGAAGCAGGCTGGAACGGTGGAGGACGTGGTGGCCGCTGGTACCCAAATCTTGGCGGTGGCCCCATGGCATATGCTCCATACATACCCTGGAAAATAAGCCACAATTAGATGGTGGTCAATTTAGGTCTCTTCTAGCAGAGATTAAATATCAGTTACAATGAAAAAATTAAAACCTCTAGAAACTCCTAGTAAGCAGAATCTTTAAAATGTAAACATTTGAATAATAATCTCATTTCAATGTTACAAACAAATATAATTTAACTTATAAGACTAAAGTCCTCTGCAAATCAGGTTAACGAGCACACAATCTCTGCAAGATCTTGTTAAAAGTGCCTTCCATTATTCTACTAACGTAAAAGTCCTGTGCTGGCACTTGCACATAGTAGTTGATGATCTTTGGCGGCGGATTGTAGCGACGAGGGCTCCTTTCTCGGTGTCTCCGTTCGCTGCTGCGACTTCGGCTGCGATTCCGACTTCTCGAGCGCTGGCCATGTCTTCTGTGCCTGCTCTCCCGCTCATATGACAGGGATCTGGATCGGGACCGTCGGGTGCGTCTGGGGGAACGGGAAGACCTTTGCCGCAACCTCCTGACTCGGTCCCGTTCCCGGGCAACATCCGCGAAATAGGGAACCTTCGGCTCCTCCCGTTTCCGCTCCCTTTCCCTTAGTCGACCATGGTTCTCCCTTTCTCGACCGGACCGGGACCTGGATTCGTGAAAATCTACGTGGAAAGAGACGGATTAGTCACTCCAGTTAAAATGTGGTCCGTGAGGCTTCTTTGGAGTCCACGAAGAGCCCATTTGGGCGTCCAATTGATTTAGCTTCTTTGTCTGCTCGTCCTGCATTTGTTTTTTTCCATTTCACTTTTCACACAGTTTGGCACTAGAAAAAAAACAACAAAAAGAAAAAAAAACATTGTATGCACTCAGTCGTTTCTAATCAGAAAACCTAATATATTTATACCTCGGTGCACGGATCCACTGCTGTCGGCGTCCATTTTCACTTGTTTTTATTTTTATTAAATTCCCCTTCTTCGATTACTTTTTATTGGTTGTCGATAAGAAATCTTTTTGTCCAATAGAGAGCGCTTTCGCCAAACTGTTGGCTAACAGAAATTCTTAACAGGCTGTAGCGAGTGCAGCAACCAGAGTCAGACTCCATGTACGATCAGGTTTGAATGGCAGGATCTTTTAATTTTGGAAATCATGCTGACATTTGTGATGTTTGCAATGGTTTATAAGCTTGTTTCCTTTCGTTCCAAAATTAGTTTATCTAAAGCCCAAAATAAAATTTTTTTTAAAAAGCGATGGGTCAGTATCGCCGATGTATGTATACTCGTATAGTATTTAAAAACGAAGTTAAATAACTTAGCTGATCAAAGTTTTGACTCAGGAGAAATAATAAAGCGTTACTTTTTATTTGAGCACAATTAACTTATAAAGAAAAAAGAAGCATAAACTACACAGTTAACTGATGTGCCTATTATTCTCTATTATTCTTAGGACATTTGTGCCAATCTTCTATAAACGGTTTCATTTCAATATTTCACGGAAGTACAAAGCAAATTTTTCCTCAAACAATTCTGGTAGTACAAACATTTCGATCGAAAACACAATTAGCAGGCACAAAAAGGATTTAAAACTTAAAACTGAGTGGCACATTGATGCGCTCGTTTTCCATAGAAACCACGATGACCGGCTCCTTCTCGAGCAAATCACGTCTGGGCGAGCGCAGGAGACGCACATCGATCTCGGCCTGACCTCCGTCCGGTCCCGCATAGCACTCGGTGGGACTGATCCTCACCAGATCCGGAACACTGCAGCTCACTTCGATGAGCTGCCTAGAACGGAAGCAGTTCGTCACGGCCAAAGTGGCCAGGGATCCGCAGCTGGATCCGAACTCCAGCGAAGCGGGTTCCACAGACCAATTCTGCTCGACGGGCATTAAGGTGGTGGTGTCCGCCTCCAAGAGCTCATCCACTGGCTCCAGCATATTGCTCTGCGTTGGCGTTGGTGAACTGGCCACACATATCGTTCGGAATAGCACCGTTTCCTCGGCCTCCGGCAAAAACATCAGCGAACTTTCGGAGGATTCATCAAAATCCCGATTTAGCGTTAGCGCCACATCGATTATCCGCACCACGGTGACCAAGTCCAGGATGAACTCGGGCGGTTCGTTGAGCTGTCCGATATTGCGCACCGGCTGCTCATCCGGAAACTCGCCCCAGATGCTGTCCAGCATCGGCGAAGTGAGCTTCTCCCTCTGACGACTGCTCATGCGCTGAACGAGGCTGCGCATGCGCTGTCTGTTCGGCTCATCTCCGCAGAAAATCCGCATGTTGGCCAGCGTCAACACCTGGGCGGTTTTCTTGAGAATGTTTTTCAAGTCTTCGCGGTTCGGACGAAAGAGGATCTGGACGCTGCCCTCGCTATTCGGTGGCAGGATCATCCGGCTGGGACGCACCTCGAACGCCTCGCTCAGGCGCAGTTTCATCAGCACCGTGGAGTCCACTGAAATGCCCACAAAGGCGGTTAGGGGTCCCTTGTTGTGGAACCTGAGGCTCGCCGAAAGAGGACCGGCGGATAGCTCACATACGTCGCCAATGGTGAGGAAACTAGCGCCCACCGGTCCTTTCAGCAGACCCTGTATGGTGATGGATGCACTGCCGCCATAGCCGTACAGCGGAATCTCCAGGCCTGGCTGAGTGCTGTTGTGGGCTCCTGCCGGTGCATAGAAGGACAAGGATCCGATAGCCGCTCCACACACTGTGGGGCAGAAGTTAATCACCACCGAACGACACTCCATGGCCTGCAGAGTAATGGTGTTGCTGTCGCCGCCGACGAGCTGGAAACCGGGTCCCTGGATGCCCAGCCGGATGACAAGTCGCTTGTCAGCCGTGTTCTTCACCTGCATGGACTTGCGCACATCTGTTCGCAGCTTTGTGCTGCCCCAGCAGAGGCTGGTGTGGGTCACCTTCAAGGGGAGCAGCTTGCCATCGCGGTGACTGAACTCGCTGGAATTGGAACAGCGCGACATGCTGCGAGGCGCAGTGGAGGAGCTCGAGCCCGGTCCACGTCTTACGCTCGTTGTAAATCCACTGGTGGAGCTCGCCTCACTGCCCGCCTGCGAGGAGTTGGCCTTGCGTGCCACTCCGTTCATCAGCTGCCGGCGCTCGGAATTGGTGGTGCTGTCCAGCAGCGGCGATGAGACACAGCTCCTCGGCGAAGACATGGGCGATAGGTTCTTGGCCAGATTCGGGGAAATGCCAAAACTGCGCTCAGTGGAAGAGGCCACTGCCACATCGCAGCCATCCAATCGTGTGCTGCTCAAGGAGGAGGGGTTGCGGGGCATCAGGCCCATTGTGGATATAGATACCCTCTTCTTCTGGTTCACCGGCGTCTTGTCCTCGTCCTCGTTTTCGTCCTCGGTGCTGGTAAGTGGACGTACACCTTCGCTGCTCGCCGGACTAGCGGCTCTTGGGGAGATCTTAGTGCGTCTCACCCGGCGATTGGGTTCTTTTACCGGCGTCGACGGCCACTCGTCGATGTCTGCCTCGCCTTCCGTCTCCACGGGATCGGTGTCCGCCCGGCTGATGGTGATCTGTGGCTGGTCCGCCAGCGGACTGAGCGGTTTGCGCGAGATGCTCTGCTGTAGGTGACGAAAGTCCGTGGAGTTCAGAACAGAATCGGTGAAACTCATCGTGTCCGTGAGTTTGTTCGAGCCGCATAGAGTACGCTCCGCTTGGGAGCTGCTGTTCCGGTTTTCCTTGTTCTCCTCATCACCGTAGGTGTTTCCGCGGCCATGCTCCCACAAGTGATTGACCACCTCAACCGTGGACGTGTCCGAATTCAAATCAATGTCCCTCAGCGCTTTGTCAATGGCCGAAAGACTCAAGATCTCGGATTTTGAAGGCGACCGCTTGGGTTCTTGGTTCCCATGTTTGTTGCTGGCCTTCAACACCGTCTGAATCCGATCTTTCTGCATCTTTTGCATAAGGTTGCGTCCCAGATTTGAGCCGACATTGGCATCCGACTTGGTGTAGGTCTTGTTGTCTGGCTGCGGAGTCTTTTCGCCCACGGAGTCCAGCGTCTTGTTGCCTTCCGCTTCGATCAGAGCTTGAGTGGGACGCACGCGATCCGGACTGCCGTCAGTTACTATGTTCCAGATGTTCTCCGAGCGCGTTTGGAAATAGTTTCCCAGCGAGAAGTCCGGATCATTGACCAAGACGGAGCTGTAAGCATGAATATAATTGTATTATTTGTTCTTAACTTGGGTTTCCTTTGCTTACTTGGACACAGAGGTTTCTATTGCAGATGTGGGCGGCGGGGCGGCGATCTTCTGCATTGCCTGATTGCTCAATGTGGCCGTCGGCATGGCTGTGAACTCCTGCGCCCATGAGATTTCGCCAAGCACCAATTTGGACTGCATCAATTCGGCTGGGGCGAAGCTCTCGTCCTGGCCAGCGGCCGCAAGCGAGGCAGATCCAAAAGAAATACCCCCGCCGCCATTGAGGCTGAGGTCACTCATGTCCGCGGTGCGCGGTAAACTGCGAGAGCAGCTAAACGAGTCCGTGAGGCTGCTGGAGTTCGCCCTCGATAAATGGTAACTGGCCTCCAGCTGGCTGACATCCTGCAGCTTCTTCTCGAGCTGTCGAGCCTTCTCCACAAACGAGGACTTGAGAATCTCGGCAACGGACAGCGATGGCTTCTCACGACGGCGATGTTTGTCCCCCTTGCAGAGTGTAGATCTTCCGGTGATCTCGGCGGGCTCAAAGGAGATGTTAGTGCCCTTAGGTGCGGGCGTGGCAAGGGCAAAAGATCCGCTGCTGTTCAGGTCGATGGTCTCGTCAGTAACCAGCTCCGAGATGTTTGTGGAAGAGCGTCTTGGGGGAACGGTGCCAGTGCTTCTTGCTTGGCTGGGACGCAAAGGTCGTGGCTTCTCAAGTGTTTCCAGGGCACGCAGTCGCTCCTCCCGGAGGCGCTCGTGTATACTGGAAGAGTCCCGCGTGGCCGTGCTGCGCCTGTCACTCTTACTAAAGCTGGACAAATCGCCAAAAACTGCGAGGACTCTGAGTTATTTCCTGTTTTTAAATTGCCTAACCGTCCTTACCCTTAAGGTTGTCCATGTTGAGGATGCCCAGCGAGTTCTGGTCCATGTAGCTTCTGTTTCCCTGGCTTCCGTTGCTCTTGTCCATTCTGCTTTGTTCGTTTACAGTTAGCGCAAAACCGCGCTAAGAAGAACAGGAAAGAGCCTAAACAAGAAGGACGCGCCTTTTTTGGTTCAAAAATGGACGGCGTTAGGCGATAATTCCTGGCCTGCACGCACAATCAGAGTTGCTTTCGATAACTTGTCTTTTTAAATGTTGAGTTTGACCCTGTTTGCACTTTTTATTTCATTAAACTTTTGTAAGCACACAAATTAACATGTTCAGCATATAGTCTGAAAAATAAATTGAAAAAAAAGTTATTTAAAGCAGTGAGAAAAAAGCAAAACGTGCAACGCTAAACCCGCTCCAGCCCTGGTCACATTTTTGCGAATTCTCCCCGGCTTCTTCCCACTTTACGATTCCGCTCGTCCGATTTCGGCGGTGTTGATTTATCCCGGACTGTATTTGATTTTATTTTGCTGAACACACAACCGGAAACTCCCCAACGATGGAGGCAGCTGTTTTGAAAATAATTGATGGACTCCTGAAGATGGGAACGACGGAGTCAATTCGCCAGGTGAGAAGGGCGGACAAACAAGGCGATCGGGCGGTAAAAAGGGGGTTATCCTGTCCGCCCTTTTGAAAACTTTTCTTGATATTTACACCTTTTTTATACTTATCCGCTTTCCTCCCGACCACGTTTGAAAAATAGAATATTTTTCTAATTTTCCTCAACTCCAATACATTGGCTTTTAAATCGGCATGTGCACATTCCTATACAAATGTATGTATGTACATACATACGTGCAAATGTTTCTATTGCACAGTGGGTCGCAGCCAAAATAAAACTTGCTACAATTTATAAACGCTTAGCAAAAATGGAAGAAGCTAACTTTTCATTATGTTTTTGAATTAGGATAAATTAAAATATAAATTACGTAAATATGTTCGAAGAAATACATAAGGTATGCTCTTCTTGGTTCCCCAATAATATTCCTATAATTATGTTCAAAGAGTGTAAAAATATATGGTAGGTCACGTCTCTATGCCACTCGAAAGCACGTTGTCCACATGGACGCACACTTTAGCACTTCCTAATTGAGAAATTATTTATGCCGAAAATATGTAGATACATACTTACATCCATATGTATGTATTTTGTCATTCCTAAGAGGATTAATAAAATACCGTCTTTCCCGCACATTTAGGCTACTGCCGAATTGATGAAGGCGTACGAGAACCCCGAGGCCCTTTTATGTCTTACCCAGATCGTGATGTCCAACGAGGACGTCCAGAGGCGTACGTATGCAGCCGTGCTTCTTCAAAGGCGACTCAAAAAGCTTCGCTACTGGCAAGTAGTTCCCGCCGACCATCAGGCAGCGTAAGTACATTGATCACCTCTAAATAAACGCAGTCCAATAGTAAATATGCCTTAACTATTCAGGATTAAATCACGAATGTTGCAAGTGCTTGTAACGGAGAAGGAGAGGGGCGTGAAGAAACAAGTGGCCCAGTTGATCGGCTCCTTGGTGCGTCATGAGGCGGAAAAGGAGGACCCCTGGATGACGGAACTGCTTAAGTTCATTTACGAACGGTGCAGCAGTCGCGATCCAAAGGAGAGCGAGCAGGGCTCGTCTATCTTTGCCGAGTTGGTTGACTCTGCTCCGGACCAGTTTGCCCTCCATATGGAGGCCATCTCCCAGTTGTTTGCCAGCATTCTGTTAAATGCCGAGGCCGCTGGCGACATGGCAACACCCACCGTTTTGAATATGTTGGTGGCCACAAGTTGTCTGCTGCCATTTGTCAGTGGTCACAGTGCCGCCGAGCAGACGGTGATCAAGACAATACCACTGATCATCAAGGCACTCAACGCCTTCGCCCAAAAGGGAGATTCTCACCAGTTCATGAACGCGTTTGAAATCGTTGACGGCATGGTCGAGTTTGTGCCACATCTGCTGACCAACAACGTGAAGCCGCTACTCGAATTTTGCCTGATCACAGCGGGCGACAATAAGCTCGATGAGTCGATTCGTGTGCAGGTGATTACCTTAGTGGGAAGCCTGGTGCGGTTAAAGAAAAAGGCAATCGTAAAACAAAAATTGCTGGAGCCAATTCTAGGCGTTTTATTCCAAGTGATGTGTCAGGACACCGAAGACGACGGTTGTATTATTTTCTACTTTATTTGATTGCTTAAGTTTGCTTATTGGTTCCATTATTGCTTTCAGCTGAGGATTATTTCGCCGGGGAGAGTGCTAACAGCCCGGCGAGCACGGCCACGCAGACTCTGGACCTTATGGCCCTCCATTTGCCGCCGGAGAAGTTCATTCCACCGCTGCTGCAGCTGCTGGAGCCGTCATTGCAAAGTGCAGATCCAAATTGTCGGCGGTCCGCGTTCATTTGCATGGGCGTCATTGCCGAAGGTTGCTCAGAGGCCATCAATAACAAGTATCTGGAAGTCATGCTTAACATCGTCAAAGCAGGAATTACTGACACTACCATGTTGGTGCGGGTCGCCGCATTCTACGCCCTCGGTCAATTTGCCGAGTTTCTGCAGCCAGCGATCTCCAAGTTTGCGCCTCAGATTTTGCCGGTGCTGTTTGACTATTTGAGCCAGTTGGTTGTTGAACTCAAGGTAGGTTTTGTCTTAAGCCAACTATGGCCAAATTTGTATCTCTATTTTACATTCTCGTTTATTTGTTTGTGCTGCTTCCAAAGGCTGGCCAGAACAGCAACGGGAGCGATCCCGCTTCCGTCCCTGCCAGAGATACGATAATGTACTTGAACAAGTTACAGATCAAGCGCAAATCGATCCTCACCAAGTATAGGGTGCTTTTTCATTGTATTTCTTTTCACTTTGATATTTAATTGCACACATCAACTGCCTCATATGCATTAATTCATTTCAAAATTCATTTTTAAGCCATTTTTAATAGCTACTAAAATGAAAAGATTACATGTTTAGGGAGATAGACATCTCTCAATAAGCCCAAAGTGTCCGATTCCTTCAGCCTTATATTAAATCTTCTGGTCTCAAGCTTCATTTCACTTTACACTCGCTCTGCACAAAAATTCAAAGATAGAATCGACTTAACCCGAGTCCTTGCAGATGGGTCAGCCGGAACCAAAACACATGGAACGTATGTTCTACGCCTTGGAGACCTTCTGCGAGAATCTGGAGGAGGACATTGTGCCCTATCTGCCCGTATTAATGGATCGGTAAGACGAGACTCAAAAAATATTGACAAACTTTGTAATAATGATTTTCATGCACAGTCTCTTTGCGGTCTTGGAACCACAGAACTCGGTTCACATTCGAGAGCTGGCACTGTCGGCCATCTCGTCGACATCAAGTGCCGCTAAGAAGCACCTGATGCCGTATTTCCCCAAAATCATGTCTATACTGCAGGCCTGTCTGGTCAAGGAGTGTCCCGAAGAGATGAATAACTTGCGCATCCAAGCCATCGACACTCTGGCCGCTCTGTGTCGCGAAGTGGGTAAGGAGAACTTCATTGGGTTGGCCGACGACACGATGAACTTCTGCCTGATGATGCTGGCTGAGGGTCCTGACGACCCGGACTTCCGTCGATCTATCTACAACTTGATGTCCGCCCTGTCCTCCGTGGTCAACGAAAGCATGGCCACCGTGTTCCCCAAGATCATGTCCAGGATAATGGAGTCGGTGATCTCCTCAGAAGACGTACTGCCCATTGTGTCTGACAATGCCGACTCAGATTTTCCGGATCCGGCCAATGTGGAAATTGATCTGTCGCATACGGACGACGAGGACGATGAGGAGGACTTGGACTGCTACCAGGTGGAGAACGACTACGTAATCGAGAAGGAGGAGGCGATAATGGCACTCAGGGAATTCGCTGCCAACACGGGTTCCGCATTCGCACCCTACTTGCAGTCGGCGTTTGAGAATGTTTACAAGGTGATTGACCATCAGCAGGATGAGATACGCAAAGCATGCGTGGATGCCATTTGCGGATTTATAATCGCCGTTAACAAAATGGGCGATACTGCTGGAGTGACGCGCGCCTGTGAGATTGCCATTCCGAAATTCGCACACATCATTCGCACCGACGACGAGGTGTCCGTCGTATCTCACGTGCTCGACGTGATCTGCGATCTCTTTAAGGATGTTAAATTAGCTGCCATAACTAATCAGGAAAACGCCGATTTAATCTTCGGTTGCATCAGGGATGTGTTCGCCAACAAAATGGCCTGTCAGTTCAACGAGCAGAGCGGCGGCGGTGATGAGGAGGATACGGAGGGTAGCGAGTACGACGAGATGCTCATCGAAAACGCTGCCAACCTTCTGCCCGGATTCGGCGCGGCACTTCAGCCGGAGGCGTTCTCGCTGTATTTCAATCGCATCTACCAATTCTACTTGCAAAAGCTGGTAGGCAATCACACCAAACACCATTTTAGTTTCCAAGACATTATTAACATCAAAAATTTTTTTACAGGCAAAAGCCAAGAAACAAGATGCTCCGGATCACCGAGCATACATCTATGGATCTTTGGCCGACTGTTTTCAGCGTCTAGGCAATTGCACCGTGACCTATTTTGACAACCTGTGTCCGGTGTTCATTGCAGGAACCAAGGACTCCTATGCCAAGGCTCGACAGAACTCCTATTTCGCTCTGGGCGAGCTTGTGATCTTTGCCGAGGAAAAATCTTTCGAGTGAGTGAGAACGAAGAATAGACTGTTTCGGAACCACATTATATTTTTTATTTACAACTGCCATCCGTAGGTCATATCCGGCAATCTTGCAAGCCCTTTCCGAGGCGATCGGCAGGGAGTCGGAACCAGCTGCGATGGACAATATTTGCGGAGCAGTTGCCCGCCTAATTGTCACGAACCATGCGGGGGTACCGCTTGCTCAGGTTCTGCCCGTGTTTCTCAATCATCTGCCATTGAAGGAGGACACTGTGGAGAACGACATGATTCAAAAGGCATTCCGTGTGCTATTCTTGCAGGCTCGCACCAGCATTGAGAGTCATCTGGAGCAGATGCTGGTCATCACCATCGAATCGATTTACAAGGAACAGATGCCAGATGAAGAGAGCACCAAGAGCGCGGTGGCCTTTATCAACGAGGTTCGCGCAAACTATCCGGACAAGTTTAACGCCGTGTCCAATTCAAATCCGGAGGTGTTCAACTATGTGCATACTCTGTAAGCACCCACACACACGCAAAAACCAAACAGCAAAACACCCTGCATACCCACATTGCTAACCTAGCTAATTCACTCAACTCCTTTGCCCGCAGCCTTTGGTATCGGAGATGATAAATTTCTGATGAAGAAGCTTCAAATACGATTTGAATTGGGACAAGTTTAAAATGTTTTCTTTTTCGGTTAGTGTGCTTTTGCGGCGTTACAAGTTCAGAATAAGTGATCTTTAAAATTGCAAGTTGTAGTTTTTTCTACCAAGCCGAAAGAACCGGCGAACTGTTTTCTAATTTATAGCTACATCCAGTGACACATGAATATGTATGTATGAATAGTCTGAAATAAACGAAACAATAAAGAGTACATTTTGTTATTTAACTGGGTTGTTTCGCAGGCTGTTGCAAATGTGGTTAAATTTCAAGGAAGGATTAAAAGATTGAAAAATACATTTTTGTGATTCTCCCATAGTAAACAAAAAAATGCTTTTAATCATGAAAAAATATTTCCTTCTTTTTATGATTAGTGAGTTTTTAGTATAAAGCTCCTGGTTAAATTCCAATGGCCTCAACTTTTTATAATGTTGACGGATCAGCACAGGATTTTACCAGTGCGCATTCCGCTTGATGACAACCTCTCTTACAATGTCGGCGTGGTTGGCGTGCAGCTTCAAATCCGAGTTGACGTCCGTCCAACGCACATTGGAAGCATCGTCGCCAGCCATTAGCTCCAGTTGGCCCACTTGGCTACCGTCTTCATCATGGAAGTTGATGGCCGTGGTTTCCATCCACGCGTTATCTGTGTTACGGAAGTCGTCTACATATCCTTGGTAGACCTGAACTCCACCCTCGCGAAAGAACTGCTCCACCATGTTGGCCTTGTCGGTAAAGTTTAGAGCCTCCTCGGTGAATTCCCGCTTTAGAGTGACGCTCACGTTCTCGCCAGGATCGACCATGCCGCCGGGAATGGCCCACAGTTTGTTGTCCGACCGCTGGATGGCCACCATTTGTAAAATGTTCCTGAGAAAAGAGCGAGTGGGTTTTCAATGGTAGTTTATAGAAGATGGAGCTTAATTACTTTCCGCTGGTTGGGTTGGTTACAATGACTCCGTGGTCGTTTCGTTTCCAGCGAGTCACTATAGGATCAGCAGCATGGTTGGGTCCCCATCTTCCCAGTGATCCACGTCCACTTAGTCCAGTGCGTCCGATTGGATTCAGGGGCAGCCCACCCTGCACTTTGTAGGCGCCGTGGAAGGACTCTCGGTTTACCTGACCATCCAATTGATTCCACTGAGGCCGGAACGTTTCGCTGGACAGGGGAGGATCGGCCCAAACCTGGCCGCCAATATGTGGAGATGTGTAGTCTGGTGGGCAGTAATCCGGATACGGATTCGACCAGAAGACTTGCTCGTCGGAAACAGGAAAGCGAAGGATGGAGCTGCGCGGGTACATGTTGGTGCGGCACATTAGATGCCGGAAGACGCCCGGCTTTACCAGCGAGGACATCATCTGGGCAGACATTAGGGAGATTTCCAAGGACAGTAGAAAACAAAGAAGCAAGCGCGCAAATTGGGAACTTGTCATCGGACTGAATTCTCTCTTACAAACAAACTTTTTTGTTTATGTGCACCTGCGGTTATTAAAACAGCTCTGAAAATAACAACTTTACATTTGTATATAAAATTAGTTAAAAATCGTCACAATATCTAAAAACAATTACTCATCATCACTTATCACTGTTAAACAAAAGAACCAAATTTAATTTACATTAGTTCCAGTGCTATTAAATTAACCCATGGTGTAGGTTTCAAGCCATGTGAAAACCACTTTTGTCAGAGAGCGAGCTGGTCACACTGGGTCGCATATTTAAAATCTCCAAGATTCAGTTTATTACGATTTTTGTTATTTCGGTTAATTACAAAAATTTGAAGCCAACTAACTTAAAATGCCTTTTTTCCACAGGATGCCCCTGACCGAATAAGACCCCCGAAACGCCGACTGTGTCTAATCCTGGCGCAGAGTAAGCTCCTTAACTTCGATGCCGTCCTTGGTAATGATGTTAATCAGGACTGAGTCACCGGTGTAGATGTCACGTTCAGCAGCCGAGATAAATGTGTCGGAGGCGACACTCACGGCCCGCTCCTTGGTCAGCACGGGTATCTCAGACAAATTCATGTTTTTATAGCCTATCTGGTTGTCCAGCACCGGCTGCAGAAGGGTTCCGGCAGTGCCTCCGGCACGGTAGGTGGCTCTTTCACAGTGGCCAATCGGGTCGTACGAGTAGACGACGCCCTTGCCGTCCTTGTCGATCCCGGCCAGAATGTTGGACACGTAGTACGGGAAGAAGCGGCGATTGTACATGGTGATGGAGAGCATCTGTGCCACTGCATCCGTAGTCATGGTGCGCAGATGAGTGTGCTCGTAGCTTTGCATGCGCACCTTCATCAATCCGGTCAGCGAGAGGGTGTCCGCCCAGCAACCGGTGGATCCCAGCACCGTAAGTGGCGACAGTTGAAAGAGCTTGCTTTGACTCCGGGAGTGAATGTTATAGCCGCTGCTCAGGCGAGTGTCCGCCGCAATCACCACAAAGTCATCTCCGGCAATGGCCACAATGGAGCTGTATTTATAAATTTAGGAATCAACTCCGTTTAGTTGAGGATATTTGTCCGAAACTCTCTGACCAATGCAAACTTACCCGCCGTTGGATTCGTAGGGTGAGAAATCCTGGTGCTTTACGCCGGGCACCTGGTAATCTGGGAATTGCTCAAAGCCTAGTCTGCTCATGATTGTGCTTGAATTTATCAAATAAATTGCCAAGTAAAAAAACGAACGAAATGATTTGCAAGTTTCCAGCGGCTAACCAAAATCACAAAATCAGTGTGACCGTGGGTGGGCCAAGCAAATATATCTAGTAATTTGCATGTTATCGATAGTTATCAAAATGCTTGGTATTTATATACTAATTGTTTAAATATCAAATATTAGACAATAAATTAATTTAAAAAGTCACTGAAACGTTAAATAAACATCTCTTCATGTTCCTGTACCAAACGTCAGCTCTTGTTGAAAAACAGTTCGTTTCAAACATAATCATAAAAAAAACCGATATTCTGTGGATTGAGAAAAGTAAACGAGAATTGGATAAAAATGTTCTTTTAAGTGAACAGTTTGGATATATTTAACAATCTTTGGATAAAACTAGGTCTGTCACTTTTTTAAGCAATAGCAGCAAGACCCTCGACGCGCTCTCTATGTAACTGCCCTCGGTTTTTCTCCACTAACGCCTTGACATCATAAAACCATTTTCCTAAGGGAAAAGAAAAGGCAATTTATAAGCATAAACTTATTTCTAGAGCAGACCAACTTACCAATGCTGGTGTTCTGCAGGCAATCCTTGAACGTCTGACAGCCCTCCATGCTTGATAGCACACCGAACACGGAGAGATCCGCCAAACTAGGCTGCTTGCCGCCCATGAATTTCGTATTCCGCTTTTTCAGCTCGGCGGTCCACTCATCTAGAGCGTCGTACATGTGCGATCGGACGTCGTCGCTGAGGGCGTGACGGCGCTTCAGCATCTTGGCTATCGCCCACATGGCAGATGCTCCGCAGTAGACCATCAGGTCGCGTTCCCACTTAGGGAAGTGAACGTCCCACTCGCCGGCTTGCGAGAACCACTCAAAAGTCTCCAGGGACTCGTTGATAGTCTGATAGCAGTTTGGAGATATAAGGTGCACCAGGTGGCTATCGGCCCAGGTTCTCCATTTTCGATCGGTTCTGCAAAAAAAGTAAAATGATAAATTAATGAAAATTTTTTGAAATAAAGATCTCCGTCTTGCTTACTCTTCAGTTTCCTTGGACACTCCCTTGGGCGTGTGTTCTCGGTACATCAGGAAGTATTTGTTCAATATGTCATTCTTCTTTTTGCCATCATCGTCGAAGAAAGATGTGTGCGGATAGAATTGCGCCAGCTCACCAATATCTGTGCGCTTGTCCTGCAGATAAGTGGCTATCAGGGATACGATGGCACTGGAGTCCACCATTTGTACGTATTTGCCGTCCTGCTGTCGGATAAGCACCATGGGAACCTTTTTCACCGACGACCAGCGAATGTCCTGCCGCAGGACAGCATCCACTTCGACTACCGAATACGAAATGCCCATGTAGTCAAGGAAGGCGCGCACTTTGCAACAAAAGGGACACGTCTGGAATTGAAACAGCACGATGTCCAAGCCGGAGTTGTCCTTGGGGTTGACATAACGCTTAGTTATCCGCACTCCCGCTGGTATACCGTCCAACAGTTGCGGCTTTGTCTCCTCATGTTCCTTGTGCGAGCTACCGTCCGTCCAGCGTTGGTACATAGTGTACACCGATCCGGTGGCAGCGCCCACTGTCGCGCCCAAAATGGCCAGCTTGAAGGTTCCGTTCGGCTTTTTCCTGTTGACTGCTCCGTTCTCCACCTTTTGGGCAAACTGGCGGCGAGTAAATGCCAAATCCGGATTGCGTCTACGGGTTAACAGAGCTGCGCCCCCACTTCTTGCCGGCGAAGGACGGACTCCTGCCAGGACATTGGCAGTCGCTAGCCGGAAACAAGACATGTCTCGACAACTTAGCTTTGACTAAAACTAAATATTATGCAAAAAAACCAGAGACTGATAATTTCGCCGAACGTGTTAGAGATGAACGGTATTGGAGGTCACTTATCGATTGCATATTCGACAACGGATTAAGTCTCACCAAGCGAATCCAGTAATTCAATTTATAACTTATTCTACAATATGACAAAATAAACAAAATAATGTTTTTGTGGCTTGTTTACTGTTTTTTTTTTTTTTTAAATTAACAACAAACGATTTACCAACTTTAGTTAATGTATGCAATGGTTTTGTTAGTTTAATTATAAAAACAAACATTCTTGTTTTGCTGCAGCCTGCAAGGCCTTTTCGTGTTAAGGCATGACATTGAAACTTATTTGCACACTATTTAATTTTCTTATTTTTCTACTTAGATCACGTTATCGATAGTTAACACCAGGGCTTAACGTTTCCTAACCATCTCTAACCAATACAAAAAAAAAACCAATCCATTGGACTTTTTGTAGTTGTTTTTTTGCCATCCTCGTAAACTTTGTTTATAAACAAAAGGGGCCGAAAATGTCGGCGTCCGCGGAAAATTTAGCCGCCACGCTCGATAAATACGGCGACGAGGACATATTCAGCTTGCTTATCCGTTACGGGCTCTATGTGGGCGCCCTGTTCCAGTTTGTTTGCATCTCGGCTGCAGTCCTGATGGAAAACAATCCGGATAGTAATACGGAATCCGTCGAGGTGGCAGAGCGGGAGGGCGAACCCGTGCGGGCACGTCTGCACAAGATCCGGAAGCTGGAGAAGAAAAAGCGGCGGTAGATCTATCCATCTTAACTTGTAGTTAGCATAAGTACACATTCGAATGCATTTTTTAACTTAAGAAAAACAATAAAATATAGGATATCTATCTAAAACCGGCACACAATGTTGAAGTTTAAAACATCCTACATATGTGTAAACACTGCCAAGCCTATTCTTTAAACCTTGTTATGTTTATATAGCATATGTTTTTTTAAGAAAAATCTTGAAGTGACTTTAAATCTCTAGCGGTGTATGAGGCATTTCCGTACGTGAATCACCTGCCCAGCCCTTGATCGTCGTTTTTTGGGTGAGGTTGCCGCCCTGGCACGTTTTTTTTTTTGCACATGACTCAGGGGGAAAGCTTTACGCCCCCCTTTAAAACCCCTTTCACCATTAAAAGGCCTCATTTTAGTTTGGCTGTTATCTTTAATTTGGGAATAATATAAATTATAATAATCGTATAGTTATTATGTTGCTTGCAATGTTGATTTTTTGTTTGTTTTACTTCCCGTTTAACTATGTACGTATGCATGTGTGTTGTGTGTGTGTGTGTTGAATGCTCTCTCTCTCTCTTTCGCTCTTTCTTTATATATATAAATCGGTATATATATAATAGAGTCCATGTCAAAGGATGCACAGACAATTATCACTATGAATTATTATTATGCAGTATTTAGTTTTCGTTTTTTCATGAATTTTGCGTGGAATTACATTTTTAAGTCAAAACTCATTGTGAATCTTCAGTTTTCAGTTTTTTTTGTAGGGGCGCAAGGGGGCGTGGCAGGTTTTGGGGGGTGAGGGGACCTCTCGTTTCAAAAACGCTCAAAATTCAAATACAACAACTAGTTAAATATATATCGAAAATGGGTCTAGGGAATAAGAGGGATTAGATTAGATCGACGGATGGTAAAACATACATAGTAATATAGTGAGGATCTCTAGGCCCAGAATGTCTAAATGTGGCTATGTTAAATTCGAAACTCTCTTTCGGTTTTTTTTTCGGCTTTACGCTATTTACTCGTACTTTTTTGTTGATTTCTAATTCGCTTTATCGTTTTTTATCATTATCATCAGTGTTGTTGTTGTCTAAATTATTGTTTAGTTACTCACAAGTGTAGAGTCATCATCGTCACAAAATATAGTATATATAATATATATTTGCTTTAACCCACACACAAAACATGTTCACATCCTGCAATAACCCACCATCGCTCGCTTCTGGTAACGGTCCTTTTGCCCCCTGGGACGCTGGAGCTGGATTCGGAGCTGAAGTTGGAGTCATAGTTCGGGTCCAACTAAGCCTCGGGCAGCGGCTTTAGCTCCTTTATCTGCTTGATCAAATAGGCCTTCTCGTCGTTGAACTGCTCGTCCTCAGAGCGATCCGTGTGGAAGTTGGTCAGAAAGTCGACCAGCTTCGTCTGGTTGCGCAGCAGGATGTCTAGAATGGGCTTCGGCTTGTTCGGATTCGCCACGAACACCTTAAAGACGTGAAACGCCTCGAACTGGATGTTTCGCGACTTTTCCTTGAGCATGTTCATCATCAGCTTAAGGTTTTCCGGCTCGGAAATGTAGCGCGTCATCACGGTGAAATTGTGCCGGTCAAGCAGCAGTTCCCCGAGCAGCTTCAGGCTCTGCCGCCGCGTCACATAGTTCTCCGAGTTTAGCAGCCGTTGGTAGTGCTGCGAGAAAAACTTGTCGTAGTTCGCGTCTAAGAACTCAGCGCACAGCAGCTTATGGCGCGTGAGCAGCTCCTTAAATGTGGAGAAGGCATCGCTGGCAATATCGAAGGTTGACACCTCCACGTAGCGGAAGAACTTGAAGAACTCGTCCGAGTGCAGCATGATCTTGGCCAGTGCCTCGTACCGGGCACACTCCCTTAGCATGGTGCCGGAATTCAAAGCGATTTCCGGATGCGCATCCTCGTAGCCGGCCATCAGAGTAAACAGGATCTCCGGCTTCGTGCAGATATACTCAACGGTGGGTGAACGTGTACCAATTTGTCGGCGCAACACATTGTTGAATATGAGAGCCACATGCTTTTTGCCCTCGAAGTCTATGCGATGCAGGTTCTGAATAAGCAGTAACAGCAGGTTGCTGTTGTACAGCTCCTGGGACAGCTGAGCCACCACATAGTCCGCCGGCGGCTCGGCATCACTGCTTCCGTACAACATATTCTTGATCGAGACCAGATTCTTGCTGACGTCTTCCTGCGCCTTCTCCACCTTGCGGTCGCCCGCCTCCAGGGCGTTGATCGCTTCTTTCAGCGACTTGACCAGCTCTACTGGCGACTTCTGCGACTTCCCGAACAGTGGCATTTCGCTAGCTGTCTTTTCACTCGAAATTGGATTTAGATTTGGGATTTGGTTGCGGATGTGGTTGTGGTTGCGCTGTCGATGATGTCTCGTTTCTTCGGCCAAATATCCTGCTTTTCGGGGTCTTTCAAGTGTTGATTTCAAGGTCGTTCAGAAAGCTGCCCAATTACCGACGGCGAGGACGCGGAAAACGATGCTTGGCAATATTATCACGGTGGAATATTCTATTATTATATATTATTTTCGTCTTTTTCTTGTCTTCTTCTAGGGATGAACAATTTCGATTGGCCGTCGTTTCGATGTGTCTATCGATATGTTGCAACGCACGACTGGCAAGCAAAGTGTTGTAAAGAACTGGGAAATCACCAGCCGCTAAAGTTAACATTTTATTAAAAATGATAGTTTTAAGCCACGATTTTATTTTTTCTGGTAAATCATTACAAATAATGTTTACGTCATATTTTTAAACACTTTTCAAGACAAAAAACGGAAGATTTTTTTGGTATTTTTTTAAACTACTTTCTCGAATCGATATACTCTATACCCAAATGTATTGTTTGAAATTACCATCAACGTTTTCCAGAATTAAAAAGAACCGCTTGACAAGTCATTTTGAATTCTTTAAATATCATTTTTATTTCTCATTGAAGTACTTTGTTTTTGATCCTTTTTCATTTTAGATATTATACTGCAGCGCATATCAGGCGCTTGGTGTATTATAGAAGTTACAGAAATATATGTGTATATATTGGGCAACATTTCGCTTTCGCCTTGCCAGCTGTGTTGGCCCACTTTTTTCGATTCGGGGTCACAGGAGAGGACTTTTTGTTAAAGGAAAGGCAATATTGTATGCACATCAATACTTTTAATTACATATGTCTGTAGGTTTGACCGCCCTGCATATTGTAACAGGCTGCCCATCGCCTTACTTTTTTGTTTTTTCGTTTATATTGAAATAAATTTATTTGGTTTTCGTTTTTTTTTTATGTGATTTTTGTTTACGTATAAAAGTTGTTTAAAATCTTGAAAATATCAGATAATAATTACAATTGGATGTGTAATACGTCTTAAAAGCATTTCGATGCGCTTCGTACTCGAACGAACATAGATTAAACATAAATCAATTTAGTCTTTGCCACTAAACATATCAATTTGAGTAGTAGTAGTTGTTGTTTATCAGTTAATAATAATATCTTTGGGCTTTGCTACTGTGTATGTAATGGTTACGCCGAGTACATATAGATCATGATCATAGATATATATGCTGAGGGGCCTAAAACACACGATCGAATTGAAGTCGCGCCTACGCATTCCGAAGAAGTGTCTCAAGTTCCGCCGTTTCCGTTTCCGTTTTTCTCAAAGGGGGAGTTTTGTGGTCGGTAAATGTATAATATAATATCTTTATCTTTTTTTTTTTATCTTGTAGAAGTATGTAAATGTATAGGTATAATAAAACATTTTACGACTAGTATATGTAAATATATGTATGTATATGTATATATGCATTGCGTTTTCTTTGTAATTACTAAGTTTATTGAGATATTCTATGAATATATTTCCTTTCATTCTTAAGCCATGTCTTGTGTCTTTCTATATAAAACAAACGAAGCGCGATAACGTTTGCTGGGAGTAAGGGAAAAGGGGGGCGGTTGGAAAGGGGTTGAGTGGGTGGGAGGAGCGGTTTCCTTACTTTACATTTAAAAAACAAGGATCCTCCCGCGAGACCTTACCCAAAATTTGCTTTGCAACTCATTGTTTACTGTTTTCATGCTTTGTTTTTTCTTGTGTTGTGTTTCTGTTTTCTCTGTTTTTTTTTGCTTTTTTTTTTGTTCTGGAAGCGTTCGTCGGGGCTCTGCACAGATCTGACTAGATATATATGGGTATATATAATAGAAGCTACTACTACATGCTACCAAGTACGATACATAGGTGTCCTCCTCCGAATTTTAGTGGCCGCTGCTGCTGCTGCTGCTGCTACTCTAGTTCTTCCTTGTCTTCTTCTTCGCTGGGCTTGAAGTTTCGTTTCCTGTTTTCCTGTTTCCGCTTACCGGCTCCGCTTCCGTTTCCGTTTCCGTTACCGCTTCCACGGGGGATGGTGTGGTTGGATGATCAGTTGAGGGTCTGCAGATCACTTGCGCTTGATGAAGTTGCCCTCGGCATCCAGCCAGATGCCCGGATGTTGATCGGGCGCGTCCATCCCCCGTCTTATCATTTACCTGTTGAGCGCATTCGAGATCTGGCGCAGCGACTGGCCCACCTCGGCCACCAGGCGCTCGTTGTCCTGCACGTTCTTGCTGCCGGCGGAGCGCAGGTGGCGCGACTGCGCCTCCACCCGCGTGACCAGCTCCCGGAATTGGAACTTCGAGTGCGGCGGCATCGCACCGTTTTCCGCAAAGTTCACGCAAGAGTTTTGCAGGATGTTCAGCTTGTCGCTGAGCTGCAGCCACTGCGAACCGGCGATGGCGTTCACCGGATGCTTCAGCGATCCCTCCAGCAGGCCGACCAGCTCGAGGATGCTCTCCCGCGTGATCTGGGTGGAGCTGGCCGAACCGGAACTGTTGGGCTCGGCCAGTTTGGCTATCGGCGTGGCGTAGATGGTCAACTTGGTGGGCTTGTGCGGCACCGCTGGCTTCTGCTGGATCTGCGGCTTCTGTTCGTACAGGGATTGGGTCATGTCAGCAGTGACTCCTCCTCCGCCTCTTCCTTCTACGCCGCTGCCATGGCATCCGGATCCCTCCTGCTGCTGCGACGACGACAACTGCTCCTCGTCATCTGTGAAGAGTTGCGTTGAATGAGAGGTTTTTATTGTTGGGTTGCCGGCCTGCTGCCTGCTGATGGTGGTGGTGGTGGTGCAATCTCTAGTTGAGGTGCTAGTGGTGGATGTGGTGGAGTTGGAGGTGGTGGTGCAGTTCGGGGGCGGTGGTGGTGGGGCTGCCGGCGGTGGCTTGTTGCCCGGCTTAGTGGTGCTAACCGGTATGGATTTCATTCCATACTTGGGCGACAGCTGGGCATTCGGTGTTCCACCGCCATTAACCACCGATGGCTGCTGATGCTGCTGCTGCTGATGCTGGAGGATCGAGCTGCTAGCATAATCCGGCGCCGGCGGTTGCTGCTCCCACAGTTTCTTTAAGCTATTAATACTACCTGTGCTCCGTCGCTTGCCGAGATCGCCGCCATCGCTGCCCGCTGCTGCTGCTGCTCCCGTCGTCGTCTCCGGCGGCTCCACATTCGAGTTGGTCACATCGATTTTAATTTCAGTCTTTTGCATGGCCTGGGTGAACTTCTTGCTGCTGCCGCCGTCCTCCTTCCGGTTCAGGGTTCCCGTGGTATTGCAGTTGGCATTGTTTGCCAGAGATTGCGATCCTGCAACTGGTGCAACTGGAGCGGGAGCTGTTGGCTCCTTCTCCTTGTTGTCCACCCGACGCAGATGGGCCTTGAAGTCGATTATATTGCTGGCCGGCTCCGCCTTGGCCATTGGCGGGCTCATCTTCTTGGGCTCCACCTTCTTGAGCTGCGCCTTGAACCCTGATCCTGCCCCAGATCCCGACCCGGAACCATTCCCATTGGTGAGCTTCTGTTGCTGCTGCTGCTGCTGTTGGGTCTGTTGCTTGGGCAGATTCATGCTCTCGGCCAGTTCGGTGACCAGCAGGGAAACAGGATCCACAGCTCGATCGATCATTCCCGATCCGTTGGCCAAATGGGGAGCTGCGGATGCAGGAGCACTCTCCTTGCCGGCGGCCTTGATCTCGGTGATCAGCTTCTCCTTGAGATCCTCGGGCGGACTGCCCAGCGAGCTGCAGGAGTCGGTGGATGGCTCACGCTTCCTCAGCGACACTCCGAACCTCGAACTGGCCTCCTCCACACTGGGAGCCGTGTTGCTCACATCGTTGTGGCTGCTGTCGTTGTTGTTCGCCCCATTGCCGTTGCTGATGTTCCCATTGTTATTGGGCAGCTGGGCGTGCAGATGCTGCTGGATGGCCTGGACAGCGCTCTCGGGCGCCGGCGGCGGTGGCGGTGGTGTCCCCTCGAACTCCTCCGGCGGCGGCGGCAAGTCCAGTGGCGGCGGTGGGAACTCCAGATTGGCTAGCGCCGGCTGGACCGAAGAACCCACTGCAGAACCACCACTGCGCTTGGGTGAACTGCTTGAACCGCCGGCCCGGAAGGAGGAGAAGGTCATCATGGTGCCCTCGGTGGTGGTGCGATGGCGCTGCAGCTTATTTAAACTGGCTGCAGCATTGTTTTGCATGGTCACGCCACCGGACGAATTGCTCCGGATCATCTGCTGCGGCGGAATCGGGCTGGTCTTCGGATTGATCCTGGCGGCGGCCGGCGGAGTGGCATGTCCATTGGCTGGCGGCGGAACGGGTGCACTGGCCGGCGGAGCTGGTGCCACATCGCCACTGTCCTCCAGACTATCGAGATACGCACCGATCCTGGCCACCTTGGGCAGGGTGCCATAGCGATTCACCACCCGCTTGACGTTCATCACCTCCAGAGCGCCAACTGTGATGGGATGGGCACTGCTGGTCAGCACTCCATTATTGCCATGATTCAGTTGAGCTGCCGGCGGTGCTGGAGGATTGGCAGTCTGCTGCTGCTGCTGGGAGCGCTTGCTCTGCCGGGTCTCCAGACCACGGTTGCCCATCACGGGTGTGCCAGTTGGACGCTTGAAGGAGCTGTGCTGCTGGGAGGATCGCGGTCCAATACCTCCACCGCCACCGCCGCCATGGAGCGAGTGCTGCATCTTATTGACGGCAGGAGCGGCAATCATTTGGCTCTGTCCCTGCTCCAGACTGTCGCCGGTGGCATCTGTGTCCGGATCGGCTGTCGGATCGGTTTCCGAGTCGTACCGCTGTGTCAAACTGTTAATATCGCGGGCCAATCCTAGTAAGAATAGAATAGTAGAGAAATATGATTTAATTTGGGTTTAGTGTTGGAAAGGTATTAAACAATGCTTCGTGCCGGGTGCTTGATGCTGGGTTTTAATGCTGGTCAGTGATGGAAAGACCATTTTAAAGTCGTTATTAATAAACACAAATTAGGGTTAAATAAATGAATGTTGCAAGTACCGATCACAGGTACTTTCCATCACTGGACATGGTTGGACATGGGTTAATCCTGACCAGAGTCTTGTGGTGTGTATGTGTGCGTTGATGTTTGTCGAGCGGGTAAAACTAAAAACACCAAAGTATTACTCTTAACGAAGAACAAAGGGCTTGAATGCCTTGTATAACCTTGAGAGAATTTGATAAATGCGTTTTTTAAAACCTGTCGTTTGAATGGACCGATGGTATAAATCCAAAATGATTCATACAAAACTCTTTTTAGATTATAAAATTGATTTAATAAATAAGTTTGAAAATGAACAAGTAATAAAAGCATATAAAAACTAAAACATTATTAACCGAATTCAAATATTAATGATAAAATAAAATCTCTTTCAAGGATATACACCAAATTAAAAATAATAACACAAATAACTTAATGTTAACAGGCACCAAAATTAATACAAACAAAGGAATACAAAGAATATAAACTAAGTGAAAGATGGTTAGAGAATGTCTTCTGAAAAATGTTAATAATAAATAAGAGAGTAAACAGAAAAGGAAGTAAAATTAGGAAATCATCGACACAAAATCAACATTACAACTAAAATTTAGAAAATTGCTAGTGCGGAACCAATTTAGTTCCACAATAAACAATCAATTAATACAGAAACTTAAGCCAATAACAAACAAACCATTAATAATAAAACATAGAAACAAGAAACATATAACATAGGAACCAAAAGTAAACGTAAAGAATTTTTGAATTGGAGTTTTGTTTTCACTTTGGACTCCGTTGAGAAAATACCTCGAAATAGGATGTCGTAAAGAAAACTACTGCACGAGGACGATTTCTTAATGGAATACTGTTGTTGTTTCTGTTGTTGTTGTTGTTGTTGATGTTGTTGTTTTTGATGTACTGGAAGTTGTACGGATTGTTGTTGTTGTTGTACGGACTGTTGTTGTTGTTGTTGTGTACGTATTTGGTGTGTGGTGTGATGGGTTGGAATTTGGGTCTTGAAATTTCTAGAGAGGGTCTGGCTGAAATAGTTGGCGGGTTTCAATTTGTGTATACCATTCGTGCTGAGGTCGTCGATGAAGTTGCATCGTGCGGTGGCAGGATCCTCCTCGCGATAAGTCGAGTCCCGACTGCTCGAGAGCAGACTAAAAAGAATAGGAGAAACCATTGATTAGGCATTGGGTTTGTTTCAAACAAGAAGTTTAAAAAACAGAGATACAAAAAGTAATTTCACTTCAAGCATAAAAATAAGATGAAGTTCTACCCTACTAATACTTTTATTCCAAATTAAACAGAATCCATTTACTATGGTATATTTACTTAAATCTATGTGATAGGTAAAAGTATCCTGTAACTATATATGCATTTATTAATGTCAACCTCTGGATAACTATCAAATTAATAACCGATTGAACTTACATAAAATTCAAATAATCTGTGAGGCCCATGATAAATTTAAAAATATTATTTATCAATAAACTCAACTAGTTACTCAAGAAATCTAATAAATTTTAAGGAAGTTTCTCATATACATATGAAATAACTGATAATATTTCCTGTTTCAGCTACTGTTCTTGAACTCCTGGTCTCACCTGGTTCGCTTGGGTGGTGCGGGTGCCTGTTTGCCCTGCTTGTTGGTGGTGCGGCGCATCTGGACATTGCCCTTTCCCTGGCTGGAGAAGGTGCTCAGCTTGGTGGAAGTGGAGCCAGTTTCTGCGGGATAATGGTATATACTTTAGTCAGGAATTCATCTGGAAATAAGGCACGGATGGCACTCACCTGACATGGGCGTGCTGGCCTGCTGCTGGTGAGGATCGCTGTGGTGGGCATTCGGCGTGAGGGACTGTCCGCCGGGCAGACCCTTCTTCACCATCTGCGGTGTGAGACTGAGCGAGGCGGTGGCCGAGGATGAGGAAGCGCAGTTGCTGAGATTGGCCGCCGTTGAGATTGTGGCTGTGGTGGTGGCCACACCAACCCCACCGCCACCCGATGTGCTGCTCGAAGGAACTGCGGAGCTGCTAGCGCTGACTGTCGCTGACTGATTGGCGTTCAGCTGCTTCTCGACCGCTTCGGTGATGGACGATTCCTGCGGAGGAGCGGAGAAGGAGAGATGGGCACCATGTGGCTCATTATTGCTATCACTAATTTCTGCTGCACCCTCGATCTCGATCTCGATTTCGATCTCGAGCGATCAGAGCACGTCGACGAGGTGGAGCTGGTGGTGGCGGTGCCTGTGGCTATGGCTATGGCTATGACTATGACTATTCGTATTCCTATTCCTATGGCTATTGCTATGGCTATGGCTATGGACGCTGCCGCTGTTCTGCTGCTGCTGCAGCTGATCGTTGAGATCCTGCTCATCATCATCGTCGCCATCGTAGTCACTCGCCTCATCGCCATCGCCAGCATCGTCGCGATCGTCGTGATCCTCATCGTGATCATCGTCGTCATCGTCATCATCATAATCATCATCATCATCCCACACCTCGACGTCACCCACCTGAAACATGTGCTCCAGCGCATGGTGTATGCTCTTGAACGTGGGCCTATCGGCAGCATCCCACTGCCAGCACTGGCGCATCAGGTCGTACACCTCCGGCGGACAGCCCGGCGGTCGCTCCATGCGATAGCCCTTCTCCAGCTTGTGATAGACGTCCGTTAGATCGATGCCCGGATATGGGGACATCCCGTACGTGGCGATCTCCCACAGCAGCACCCCGAAGGCCCACACATCAGACTTGGTGCTGAACTTGTTGTACGCCAGTCCCTCCGGCGCCGTCCACTTGATGGGGAACTTGGCTCCAGCGTGCGCTGTGTATGTGTCGTCGCGCATCAGACGCGCCAGTCCGAAGTCCGCCACCTTCACAAGCTTATTGTCGCCCACGAGGCAATTGCGGGCTGCGAGATCGCGATGGATGTAGTTGCGCGACTCCAGGTAGCTCATTCCGGACGCAATCTGCGTGGCCATGTAGAGCAGGGCCACCGCATCCAGGGTTTCCCGGCCGGCGGAGCGCAGGAAGTCCAGCAGATTGCCGTGCGACATGAACTCGGTGATGATGTAGAACGGAGGTTCGCGGGTGCAAACACCTGAGGAAAACAAACAGAAGTTAATCAGTTTGCTGTGCGAAAGGAACTCCAAGATATAACCCACCTATGAGCTGCACTAGATTCGGGTGCTTCATCTCCTTCATGATGGCCGCCTCTTCGAGGAAGTCCTTCAGCGCCATCGTGTCCTCTTTGAGCGTTTTGACAGCCACCGTATTGCCGTAGCGCTTCCACACGGCCTCGTACACCTCGCCATACTGCCCACCGCCCAGTTTGTGCTTCATCATGATATCGGTGCGGCAGATCTCCCACTCATCCGGCTCGGGACTCAGCGGGAAGACGGTGGGCTTGTTCTGCTTGGGCGCCGGATACAGGAGCGGAGTAATCAGTCCGTGGCCCTCGTGTGGAACACTGTGGTGGTGCACCAGTTCGGCGAGAGTGTTGAACTTGGCCTCCTGGGTGACGAAGACCTTGCCATCAGGATCCTCCGAGATGCGATAGTGATAGACGCGACCCTCGTATCTGATTGAAAGGGGGGACATATTTTAATTAATTTATTAATTCCAAGAAGGTAATTACACCCACCTGAGACTGATGCTTCGCTGGCCGGGTGAGCTCTCACTTTCGCGCACCAGGAAGCTCCCATTGATCCCGGAACTCAGCAGATACTCGGCTGCATTGCGTGAGATGGGTCCATGGTACCAGGAGTGCTTCTCCAGCGAATTGAGCGGCGTCACATAGTTGGAGGGCACCCAGCCCACATTCCCGGAATCCGAGTGCGCCTCGCACCACTCGCCCGACTTGTTGTAGCTCAGGATGCGCACCTGCTCGCCCTTCTTCAGGCTCAGCTGGTTCTCCCCGCCCGCCTGGAAATCGTACAGCGCCACAAACAACTGCGGGTCATCCTCCTCGGGTCCGGGGGCCAGTAGGTTCTCCTTGGAGGTCCACCGGTGGGCGGACTCGAAAACCGACGTTGTTGAGCTGTGATTGCCGCCCAGCGAGGAGCCTTGCAGCCCCAGTCCCCCGGAGTCCTGCTGGTGCTCCGCCGCATCCGCCAGGAGAGATGCCGCCGTACTGCCGGCCGGAATGTGAGGTAATGGACGAGACTGCAGCAGCGCTTCTGCAAGGTTAAGATATGCAAAATATTCTTATTAGACAAACTATCTCACATAAAACAATCTTAAGGTTCATATAATATTTTATCTACTTGAAAAACCCTTGTGGTTTTGCTTTCAATGGGTTTTAAATATAATATTTTGTTTACGGCATCACCAGAGTATTTATTTCATTTTTCCACGACTAACCGCAGAGCGTTTTACTATTGTATAAGAAAATCTAAGAGTCCAAATCTTTGCCATAGCATTTACCATTGTTTTTATTAATGTCAAAATTAAGTGGCTTTCATGGTCTTAATTGCCATCTCAAGTATGTATATTAAAATTAAACGGTGGCTAGTTATAAAATGCACCTGAATAGATTTTTTAAAGATTTTTAAAAGGGGTATATCAAAGAATCTTTAATGTTCTCATTTCAAAACCATGTTTGCTTCGGTGTGGTAAGAGAATACAATGCAGGTAAACCCGTTTCTCTTCCGTGGAATGCGGGCAATTTGTGGAGCAAGTGCTGGCCACCGGGGAAACCGGGCTGCAGCTCTCTGTTCCATTCGGGGAATGGAATAAATTAAGCATTAAGCGGAATAAAATTACACAAATCTCTGTCTGCCAGCGGTGGACCAGGAGTCCCTCCACTAAACATTTCATTGTGGGAAGTTCTAACTGATTGTCGGTCGGTTCCGATCTATCTTTCTGCATCCCACAATATCTACTTAACTGGGTATCCACAAGTGAAATGTTCCCTCTATTTGTAGTTAATTCTGTGGAATGCATTCCAGCAGAGATAACATTTTATAGGTTTATGGATTCAAAGTTTTCTGTTTAATTAAATTATGAATGATAAGGTTTTATTTCGTTTTGTAATTGCAAAATATCAAATTCTAACTTAAATGCTCATCTTTAATTAAGGAGTATCTGCAGTTTTGTATCCCCATTGCAATACCCATTTCTTTTATAAAGTGCTTCTAAAGAATTTTGCAATCCTTTTAAACTTGGAGTTTCGCTTGATGGATTGTGCAAACTTCTCGGCTCTAAAAAAAACCCGTCCGAGTCTGGCTTCTATAATAGGGTACTCTTTGGAATTAAACCAGACTTTCGCTTCAATGTCCCATTGAAATAATTGTACAAATTTACATTTTTCCCATTTTTCTTTTTATGCGCGCGAGCTTCGTTTGACCAAAGCAAACACTTCCGCTGCATAAACATTTCCCATTTTCATGGGCACAATTGTGCATAAATTTGGGTGAAGTGGAAGTCATTCGGAAACCGGGAATCTTTGGTTTGCGGTCGGTGTGCTAAGCAGTAATAAACCGATCCAAATCATATTGTAACGCATTTGAGAAGGGTTCCCCATCGCTCACACAATGTTCCCTTTAATTTATGCGCGCGAGACAGGAAATATTAATAGCGAATAATAGGTGTGGAGTGGGTTTTTGAGAATAAAAGGGAATATGGGGAATATAGGGACAGATTAGAGCGGAAATGTACCGTTCTCCAGTGGTGGTCTCTATATCTAAACCACCCATTCCCCTTCGAATATTAGCCGCTGACAATATACTCGTACACCCACTTGATATGCAGTCCAATTTTAGAGTTCGTTTTCGGAATGGAGTGACTCATGTGGGGATTTGTTTTACGGGGTGTGAGGATCGAGAATACTTTGATATTGACTCAGTTATTTTAGGATTAATCAATGAAGACTCGTTAGATGAGTCAGCATTGAATCTTGCATAGAGCTTAATTATTATAATTATTATTACATTGCTTTAGCTAGCTAATCTCGTCGACCTAAAGACTTTTAAAATACTAGATAACTTTCCTTGGAATAATAACTAATATGACCCATTTATGCAAGATTGCTTCGGAACCTTTCATTGAATAAAGTTTATGTACTATGTATGTATGTAAAATCAGCTTTGAGCAATATATTTTGAAATTCAATTTTTTTTCAAGTTATAACTAAATTTTTTCCCATCAAAAATACTGCTACAATGAACAACGAAATTCTCTAAAAAATCGTACAATCATCTCATGGGAGCTGCTCTTTAATTAATAAGAATGACACTTCCTATGTGGACTTTTACATCGGTGTTCTGGTTTTTGGTTGGATTGTAGAGGTTCTTGTGGTTGTTACCTAAGTTCATGTGATATTTGCCTGGATGGCCGCGAAAAGAGCTGTGCTTGGTACCTGCAGAAACGAAAGAAACAGAGAGATTTTGTGTGAGAGACAGTTTGTCAGCTGGTCAACTGGAGAGTCTATGAATCTATGGATATGGCAGGCAGTTTTTTGATGTTATCATCTAATAACGATGGGCGGCAAATGCGATGAACTACAATGGATGGCCGGTTGGTGCTCGGCTCCAAACCAAAGTGGTTACCAACAAAATAAAAAGGAAACAAAATTAAATACATCTATCTTAGTCATAACTCTAGGTAAGTGATATAAAAAAAAAAAAAAACAAGACATATACAGCGATATATTTACAGTTAGCGGATGGATGACATCAAACGCGGAGAGGCATTAGAGAATTAGAGGGTCTTGCAACCGCAGAAAGGCCAATTAGCGACCCGGCCAGAACAAGAAGAAGAGTAATAACAACAGCAGCAGCCAGATGATGGCTTCAGTAAGTGCTGTAATTTCTCAGCCGAGTGAAAAGTATCTCAGCGATTCTGGAAAACCGAACATGTCAGTGTGTGTACACTTAGATTTAAAAAGACCCAATGTAAAAGTTGTTTCGAGCAAAACTAATTAGGAGATTGTTTTACCATTCATCGGTTAATTTTTAAGTCTTTTATATCTTTTGTAAAAAAAAAACTGATACAAGTAAAAAAAATATATAAATACTTTTAAGTTTCATTCTTAGCTTAAAGCAAGGTCATGATTAATTTTAATTACAGAAAGATATACAAGAATAAGCTTTATGAAACTGTTTGGCATTTTCTTCAAGTAGTAATTGTTTTTTTTTTTTTTGAGTGTGACACGCCCCCTAGACATTTGACAAAAAAAGAAAAGGGGGAGTGTGGAAAAAGACGGAGAACGTAGAAATATATGCCCCATTCAGTGAGCTTAAGCTGCTGCTCAAGCGGAATGGGTCCAATGAACTTTAAAGTCACAAAAATTCAACTCATGTCGGAAGAGCAGCGAAAGAGTTGGGGATATACTATATGGTATATATAGTAGATAAAGAGAGAGAGAGAGAGATGGCTATAGAGAGACATGTCTCAAGCCATGCACATCCGCCATCTAACAACTGCTTATGCAGGTTATTAGCGTGAATTTGGAGCATCTCGAGCTGAGGGCTGATTACGAGTGAAATGATGCGCGGTGCCGCTTCTCCACCCACTGCAACCCCCACTCAGACCGCCCAACCATCCAACCAACTACTCAAAGACTTAACGGTAAGTGTGTTGAGTAAGCACAGATTGAAATCAGCCGCATCAGCAGCTGCAGATGGCAGTCCCCTTATAAATGTTACTATGCTGAATAAAAACGCAGGGATTTCCCAAAAATAATATTTTCTTAAATGCAGAAAAAAAGTTAAAAGCTTTTAAAGCCATATTTAACATTTAAAAGTAGAAATAAAATATTTAAATACGAAATTAATGTTTTCATTAAATAGTTTAATCATTTAAACGTTTTTATAAAACCTAATAAGAGAATGTTCAAAAATATGTAACTTGTTAATATCAGTACTTGTTAGTTTTACTATTTTACTTTAAAAAAAAATATAATTATATATGCAATATAATCATATATGCAATATAATCATATTGTAAGGCAAGTTCTTTTCACCGTAGCCCTAGATTTCTAAGACCCATTCAACTTGTTTTTGTTCCACTGTTACGATACAAAACTATACAAGTGACTATATATAGCCTGCATTGAGTATTGAAAAGGTTTTTATTATAGCCTTGTCTCTAACAGTTACACATTGCGAATAGTCTCTTCAGATTTCCTCAGAATCTGTCCTTTGTTTGATGGCCTGTCCTTGTCCATCGAGCATTAAACTTGATGTGTCTGCCATTTATTATCTAAAGATAAAATGCATGTGTTTCTTCTTTGTCTTATTTTTTATATCTGGCCAAATCGAGCTTCAATGTGTGATTTATTGCACTGCATTTTCAACTGCTTATCATTATTTCATTCGCTCAGTCTGTCAACCATTCACACAATTCATTCATTCACTTGTTCTGTATCTTTGATTTTTGTGGCTTTTTCTGTTCTGCTTCTTTTTTAGCTCATTGCATTTCAGCACGTTTTTCTTTAATTCTTAGTGTTTTTTTTTTTTTACTCTATTTTAGCTTTGTTTTTCCTACGTATTTTTGTGTTTTCAGCTCAAGGGCTTTTGTGTCTTAACCTGGCAGGGATTTTCAGTTGGCCTCGGTCTCGTCTCCTCTTTTCCATAACCCCTTTTACTTTACTTGTCGGATTTCATTCACATTTTGCCTTTGGCCTTTTGGCCAGACATCCAGACGTATATAAGTATGTATAGTAACTGCATATATACTGTAGAAGGGGCAGGGGGCGTGGCCAGTCAACAGTAATAAACTTTTACGGTGTAAATTTAATTAGTCATTTCTCTGGCTTCCGTTGCAAAGTAGGGAAATGGAAAGGAAAAAAGGGGCAAAATCTGAAGGCTTTGGTTTGAAATTGTTGTACCTTTAGAGAACTTTTCAATTTGATTAACCAAAGGGCAACATTTAAACACGCAGTGAACTTTAACAGGTTTATATTAAAAGCAATCAAACAGCTAAAATAGGAATGAAAAAATAGATACTCTTGTTATATAATAATAAATGCGCATTTAACTTGAAATAAAACAGGCAAAGACTCCTTTCTCTGCATGTAAAATAAAATAACAAGAAAACAATGCATTTGCTCAACTTTTAATGGGCTAATGATAACTTTTGAAGCGGAACCTTTCAACGGAACTCGAGATCATTAAGCTGGCAGACCCGATTAGAGCAGCAAATACGCCCCTAAGGGAAATAGAAACCGAAGCTAGTTAGGGAAACATAAAGAAATTAACCTAGAAAGCAAAGTTTTCCCCGCTCAACTTTTGAGCACAACATATGGTTATACTATATATTATATCTGGAAATTTAAGTTTCCCGTGTAATTTCCCCTTTTTGACATGAGAAAAACGCAACTGGTAAGTGACAGGGCAAACACAAAAGTTGTAGGAACTGCAGGAAAAAAATAAAAAATATGCGAAAGAATTTAATTTGTTTTTTTTCCCCCTGGCACCTCGAGGGTTGGGATCAAGTTCCTCCCCTTTGCATCCAAGTGCGAAAAAATGTTGTGCGAAAAAACTACAAGGCAGCGAAAGAGATGGAAAATTGCTAAAGTGAAATGGAAGAAGAAGCGGGAACAAAAGGAAAGTTATGTAAAGGCAAAGAGCCAAGGGGTCCAAGGATCTAGGGAGTGCCAGGAGGTGCAGAGGTGGCCAGGACTTGGCCCTGCACTTGGCCAAAGGAATAATGAAAAAATGTTAAATATAAAATCCACCCTTGGCTGACAAAGGCAACTCCTCTACTCCGCGCACGACGAACCCCTCGACTTTCCCCTTTGGCCACGGGCAATTTTACCACTTTTCTAAGGATTCCGCACTCAAGGCTCACTAGTCAGGCATAAGGCCGGGTCCACGGGGAAAAGGACCAAAGTCAAGGGCTGCATGCCAGCTAATGTGACGTCTGACGCAGCAGTCGATCTCATCTACACTCTAAAATAAATTTAAAAGCGGTTTTCCACTTTAAATTGCTAATAAAATGGATACAAGTGACATTTTTTTATGCCGCAATTTAATTTAAAAAGTGGCTAAAAAACTTCTCATAGTTTATGCTTCAAATCCTCAAACTAAGTGGCAATTATTAGTAACATTAAAGTAATAAATCAAGTTATTAGATGAATATGAGTCGAAGCCTCGAATTCCATTTTAAAAGATTATTATTTTTAATTCAATATTTAACTTTTATTTATATTATGATATTTATAACAAAATTCATTATTTTTTCTGAGTGCACCCTCTCGCAATCCCCTCGGGCCTGCATATGCCAAGAACTTGATGGAATTCAAGTGAGTGCAATAAATACATATTAAAGTGAGACAGAGGGAGCAAAAAAATAGAGGTGGTACAAAAATCAATAATGAAAACCTTTCCGCCACAACCGAGCGATGAGTGTCATCCATAAAATCGCATCACCGCCAGCAAATTAATTGAATGCCAGCATCCACATCCCAGCCCACAAGAGAACTGAAAATGCAGGACCAGGGACCCGGGGAAAGTGGTGGCGATGAAAGGGATAAGGTGAAGGACAAATGCTGCGACAAGCCACATGAAAGGGCGGATCCTGTGCGGCAGGATACGAAGATTCAATTACCCTCGAAATTACCATGAAATCTTAATAAATGTAATGAATTTCCATAATGACAGACTTGCACGAAAAGTGTTAAAAGGCTTACCCGATCTTGAACTTAAATATATAAATTAACCACCTTTCTTGTTAAAAAGTAAAGGTAAAAATGGTAAATTGCATCTTTGAACTTTTGCTAATTAAGGTTACTACTTTTGTTACTTTTAACATTCAATTAGAGCTCTTAAATATGATTATGATTGATGATGTCTCGCCCTTATACATCAATTTATTACAGGGTACAGGGCACAGGTTTGTGGTATTATAAAAATGGTAGCAACTTTGTGGAGAATGTCCTATCGATCCAAGTGCTCCTGAATGTGCACGGCTACTGTCCTTGCTGCAAAGTTCACAAAGCTGCTACAAATTTGCTTTTGAATGGGTTTCTCTGAAGGGCAGGGGAAAGTTTCTTTCAAAGTTATCTCGAGCGGAATCTGGTCGCTTGATATCGGGCAACTTTATCAATTACAGTCTGCAATGGTTCACAGGAAAAATCACCCATTCTCCCAGCGATGGTATCCATTATCACGTGACCAAGAGACCCTTGGTCCGCCGACTCCATTGTCTAGTGTGAATGAAATTGACTTTTAATTGTCGACGATGACCAGAAAGCAAACAAAACAAGGCACAAAAACCATTGGCATGCACAATTTGTGTGTGGCTATGCAAATGACAAACAGAACGAGCCGAAAGAGCGGAGGGAAAAAATAGCTAATACGCCGCGTTGGCCAAAGAGTCGGAATCCAATTGCGAGTGTCGTCGAGCGAGTGACTCACGCGACTTGGACAAGTGTGCACAGTGGGTAAAACGGGTTATCTAGAAGCTGAGCTTCGATTATCAGCAGGTAAACCACATTGCTCAGGTACGTTTTTATGTTTATGTGTAGATTTTGCAATCAGAAAAGATGACTGTTTAATATAAAAACTTTAATTTAACCTTACTTCTTCGAATCATACTTTTGTTCATCTGCTATTAAAAACACAGAAAGTGGAAAGGTTAACAATTTAAAATATACTCGTTATCTTAAGAATTCCAGATCGTCTGTAAATTGTAATACTGCTTTATAATAAATATATTAATAACTTTTAAAACAGAGCATATATTTTTTAAAGAAACAATGCCTATTTATAACGTTGTAAAAATAAATACAAAAACATTTTCCGAAGGCTCTTTGGCTTGACCATTATTAATTGTTCTATGACCACCGGCTTTTCAAAATTCACACACGCTATTCATTCATGAATTCTTGTTCTTTTTAGACTTCTTTCTTTTGGTTTTCGACCTGCCTTTTTTTTTGTGTCTGCCGGCTGTGCTCTGTTTTGTTTTGTTTATGTTTTATGGCTCATTGTTTATGGCCAAACCGGGAGAGCCGAGGCATTTGTCATACTTTTTTCCTAGATATTTGCGCTTATTCATTTGCATGTCAGTCGGCAGGGAAACATTCACAAACATTTTGCGTGGGCATATATACTTTTCAGATAATAAATTTGAGCAGGCGATAAAAAGCATCTGACCATAAAAATGTGATCTTTTTTCCACTTCTAGATAAACAAATACCACAAGCTCTCAGGGGGAGATAAAAGTCGGCGCTGAGGGTCAAAACAACAGATGGAAGAGGAAGTCGGCGATACAATGCTGGAATTTCTGAATGATTTTCTCTACACTCAAGACATGGGAAAAGTTGACAGCCAACAAAAAGAAGTCTTAAGTGCGTGGGCGGAAAAACTTGCATTGTTTGGGGATTGTAAAAATATATTTAACTCACAAATAAAGTTGAAACCTTGGGAAACTCCACTACAAACCGAAAGCGTGCTTCAAATTAACCTCTGTCACTGAGTTTTACGTAATTTCTCAATTGAAAGCTACCGAAAAATACAGAAATAATAAAATTAGAGAGATCAAAGTGCAACTCAAATGTTCGTACGTTTGGCCAAGCGTGTAATTATTACAGTCGTACCACTAGTAGTGGTAAATATATAGAAATATATGTATATTTTCTCCACCTACCCAATCAATGTAATCTCGGTACTCGGCAAACAAAATTTGATTATCTTTATGGCAGGGCAGCTGGCCTAAAAGCTTTTTAATGTGCGCAATTTTCCTTCGTTTCCTATTGTCCCTTCTCTCGTTTCTCTGGTTTTCCCCCTTCATTTCTATTTCTATCATTGTCATTGTCGCAATTTACTATTTTACGTAACCCACCGCCGGTCATGTCTATCGCATATCCGTTCATTTGTCCGGCTAATTGTTGGATAATGACACCGAATTTCCCCCGAAAAAAAATGGTTGAAACAATATGGGTGCGATCTTTTTGCGTATACGGAAAAATACGAACAACAAAATTATATAACTTCGCATTACTCACAAAAAAATGATTCAAATTCAAATCTCATGAAATTTACCAACTAATATATCAAATCATAATTTGTTAATATATATTTAAGTAATTTTAATACAAACAAAATGGAAACATAACAATTTTGCGACATTTAAAAATAAGTCTCTGAAAGTCAAAGATCAACAAAGATTAATAAAAAAATGACCTCTCTATTATAATTACCTAGTTACAAAATATTTTCTGTGCAAAAAAGTAATTGTGTTTTTTAATTCCCTCTCTTTATAACTAAATTTACATCATCCCAAGTCTTACCACATTGAAAATTAACAACTTTTAATCAAACTAATTACGCACTACAGAAATTAAACAAAATTATTGGAGTTTTCACTTTTCTCGCCTGTCTGCTACTATAATAATAATTACCATTTTCACAGAAAATGATTTTCTATTTCAGGTGTCTGCTTTTCAACTATTTTTCGCTTTTATGCATGCATATTTTTCATTTTCTGATTTCGTTTTTCGGCACTTAACTTAAGTCGAGCGTGAAGAAGTGGGAAATTTGTTGTAAAATCGTTGAAAAACTCGTACATTTTGTCTGGCTGCCACGAAAGTGATTGATCGATTGAGTCAGCAATTAACAGAGTTGTCTTATAAATTTGATTTGTTTATTTTCATTAGTGAATGAAAACCGACAGGCAAGTGCAAAGTGAAAGTTTAGCACTTGTGTTGATTTTTCCCACCTGCGTTTAAATCAACGAGAGGTGAACGAACGATTGATAAGGATTCCACCAGTAATTAATGACTCGACAGTTTCTAGTTAGTTTTTCTTTTACTTTCCAGCAAGTTGATTATTTTAATTTCAATTTAGTTTTTCCCACAGCTAAATTTCACCCAGCAGATTGAAATCTTTTCTATTTCTTTCTGCGAGCGACAGGACAAGTTCTTCAAAAGAAAAAGGTTCGTTTATCACGATTGTGAGAACAGAATGCGAAATCAACTAGGAAAAAGGTCGGAAAGTCTGGAAAATTGAAAAAGCAGAAGCGGGGAAAACTATTTAAAGCCCAGGTGAAGGCAAAAGAAGCATATCTCTATGATGAGTGCATAAAAGAACCATCTTGGTGATTCATTTACTTCATTTTTTGCACGCTTCTCTGCCGGCTTCTTTTTCTGCTCGGTTCTCGGTTCTCGGTTTCTTGGAAGCAAGTGCAATTGCTATAAATGAAATGAAACGACAGGCAGCCACGGAGCCGCGGATGTGGATGTCGTTTAAATATTACCAGACGGCATAAAAATTGACAGACGTCGCCAGACAAAGGCCAAACAAACTTCTGAATGAACCATCCAACCAGAGCGTAAAAACATCCTGAGGCGAAGGCTTCAAACTGCAAATACCCTTGTCGGGTTATACTAAAATGTTGGGGTGTTTACACTTATTTGCTCTGTTTATACAAATAAATTTGGCCTGGTCTACAAATATATTTATATATTTATTTACAAATTTTCAAAATTGTTTGTGATATCATACAAATATATGGCCCTTGGAAAATACTTTTTAAAAACATTATGTTGCACAAATAAATGTTTGTATAGTCTGGCATAGGGTTGCAAATTCCAGCTACCAATTATAAAACTTCATAAAAAAGAGTATAAAGCGAAACGAAAGTATGGAAACACAAAAAAAGAGACAACAAGAGGAAGTGACAACCGAAAGCCGGTAAGGCAATTAAATGAATTAAAATTCGCATTAATTATGGAAAAAAAATACCAAAATCGCTTTTATGTAGTGGAAATTAATGACTGAATTTTGGTTATCATCTGTTTTTAGGCATATTTTGTCAGTTTTATGTTTTCGACCAAACGGTTCACTGACCAGCGCGAGAAAGAGAGGAAGATCGCAAGGAAAGAGAGGGAGGCATTTCTTTGTTGGGCTCCCACCGGCAAAACAGGCAAACAGGTTTCCCCCTCTTCATCTTTCTCTTTCCACTTGCATTTGTCATGCTTTTTCTTTTGCACACATTTCTTTTATCTTCGCCATTTAAACGGTTGGCAATTTTCTTAATTTGTTTGGTGCAAAAAGAAAATAAATAAAATTTAGAGCTTTGCATTTTGTGGTATTGTGGTGTTTGAAGAGAAACTGATAAGCGGGCCAAAGAATGGGTGAAACTTTCAGTGTCTAATTGGTGTCGGCGAAACGCAATTAGCGAATTTCAATGGCCAACCGAAAATGAAACCGAAATTTCGGAGAATCATTAGAGAAAAATAAATAACGGGGGTTTTTTAATGAGACTTAATTGTTCTTCTAAATATATTTTTTAAAAGGTAGTATTTAAGAGCGTTTGTTGTATGTTGTGTGGTTTAGATTTAAATTAATCCTTCAAATTAAAATCTATTATCTGGCTTGTAAAGAACTTTAAACTTCTGATTAAAAAAAACCAGCATTAAAGCTAAATTACACAACGCAGTATTGCATCTTGTTTTTCACTATTTGTTCGAAAGTTTCGCACTTCATTCATTTCACACTTCACTTGTGCAACCATGTCTTCCTCTTCTAGGGGATTATGCCCCACCTGAAGCAGAGAAAATAAAATTCAATCACAAGCTGCAGGTGCTATTTTTGCAGAGATTAGTTTATGCTGCACCTTGCAATCTGGAGCTCCAACTAAAGGTGTCTCTAATGGTGTGCATATATGTAAAACTCACTGTAAGTCGGTGATCCAAAGTTGTGAACGTGCCATGTTGGCCCCTTTTGCCACCCACTCTCCCCTCCTCCAAATACATAAATATATGTATAAATATATGTTGGTTAACCCCCTCGAAGACCCCAGATCGCATAAACAGTTGCAATTGCGAACGTGATTGGAGCGAATGCAATTCAACCTGGAGATAGAGACGGACACTGAAAGCGAGAAGAGAGAAGCCGACTCGGAATCGGAATCCGATTTCTTATACTTCTCATGGCTCAATGATGGATTCAATTCCCGCAAAGACAAGAACCAGAAACAGGTTTCCAGTCGCATTCTACTCTACAGTGCACACTCGGAAAATTAGAGATTTAGGGTACAATTTGTGGCCTAAATGATCTTTAATCTCTAAATCGGTTAAGTGTAAACCAAGTTCCATTTTTTTTCGAAGTTGTGTATACCTACACAAATTGAATATTTAACCTTTTAAAATCTGGTTTTAAATGAGTTATCCAATTATTGCATTGAGCTATATATTCACAATCAAGTTTGGAAACAACATTTTGATTGCATTGCTCAAAAATTTTAACATGAATTACAAAGTTTATTATAAACCATGAATTTTATTAGTATAAACACTTTAATATTTTGATATCTCCTTTTTAATACTTTATTTATTTCTAAATATTTAATCTAATGACGTTGGTGTGTGGTCGAACCAAATATTTTCCGTAAAAGATAAGCTACTGTAGTTGCTCAATGACACGCCGCACGGAATTGTTTATGTTTGTGCCATGCACTGGGTGCAATAAACATAAATAATAATATACAAAAAGAGAAAAGTTTAATTTGCTGATTTATTTGACCTTGCTGGCTTGTTTAATACGGAGACAGAGCGAGCGAGAGCGAATTACACTCAATTTAATAAACAAAATTCGGAAAAGGGGGCAAAGTAAAGGGAATTTGTGTTTGCCTTTGGGGATTGCAAGCTATACACAAAGTATACAAATAAATACATACATCAAGTTGAGCCATCCCCCCTAAATTGCTGCTTATAATCAAAACAGAAAAATAAATACTTTCATGCAGTGTAGTGTCAATCAATCAATCAAGTGGCGTCAATATTTATGACCTCAAAGCTGAAAAATGAATAGAGAGTCTGTCGGGTGAAAGAAACTTCTTCTTTGGCTTCTAATTAGTTGCCGTTATACTTGGGGCAACTAAATATATATTTTCCCCTTGGAAAATTACAAATTATGTTTGTTTTTCTCCAATTTCTTTCTTTTTCGTCAGCTAATTTATGCAAACAATTTTCAATGAGGCGAAAGACCTCGAGGGAAACGTCTCCAGAAATAAAATGCGGGCCAGCATTTCGGGGGCGGAAACTAGGGGGGCGTGGCCGCGGAAACGGTCCGCTGGGAATGCGAAATTGGAAAAATATAGACGAGGGAAAATTACATAAAACCCAAGCTAGGCAATCAACCAAACTTAATGTCACATGAATGAGGAAAATAGACTTTAAATTGATCGGGGAAATTATTTAATATGATGGTGATGTCAGATTTATGATGATCTATGGCCATATAAACAGATCGTAAAGTCGCGACGAAAGCCATCGGAATGTTTGAGTTCCTAATGGATTAATTTGTTAGAGGAATTTACACTTTGGACATATAAATCCAAAGGAATTCTTTAAATTAAAGAAAGCTGAATAAACCTAACGTATAACTTCACGGTTATTTGAGCCATGACAGCTGCTCGCGCGACTGTCTAATCGAAATTCGAACAGCTGTTGGACTTACTCTGTTTTTCCTATTAGACTGACACGCCCATATGTAAGTGGGTGGGTTGGAAGGGAGTGTGAATGCTTAAAAACTGGAAATGGTAGCGCCCTGGTCTAAAAATATCGAAAAACTTCAAAGCGGCAGGGAATGCAATCGAGGAAACAACAAAAAGAACAAAAAGAGACCGATACGGAATGAAAATGAAGCACGAAAGGATTTACGAGCTTGATCGAAAACAGGAACATCCACAAAAACTATATATATCTGGCTGGTACAAAATACCGCGACAGAAAGAGAGGCCGCACATGCAAAATAACCTCACGAAGAGTTGTGCACTTTGTTAGTGCTCCAGTGAAAGTCAGGGGCTCGGTCAAAGGTCAGGCGATGGGGAGCGATAAGATATAAATAGTAAAAACTTTATCAATAAAATAGATATGCTTTACACCAAATATATTAACAAGCAGATCAGTATAGAAAATCGAATTAAAGGATTATCACGTCAGCTTAACATGTTCTTAAAGTTCTAGATAATCTCATCCAACCAAATATAAATAAACAAATAATAAATAAATAGTTTTTGCTTCAAATACTTTGTACGAACCCCTTGCACATTATCTCAACTACGCCCCTTGATCAGTGACTCCTCCAACTTTCAATCTCTGTCAGCGCCAAAGGAAATTGTATAAAAACGACAATAGCAACTGAAAGCATGGAAATGGAAGATACACATTTCGTTTCGGGGCTAATAATAGAAATGCAGCCGCGAAAGAGAAAAGACTTGTGGTACAAAGTGGTAATGGAGACAACGCCTCCGATATGTGGAGCCCCGCCCCCGTCGACTCCCGCGATTTCCCTTTTGCTGAGTGCTTTATTATTATGACAATTATGTTTAAGCACACAACATCATTGAGGAAATATTTATGCGACTTGTACATTATTCTGTGTTTGTTTCTTTTCTGTTTGTGGGGGGTGGTTAGGTGGTATGCAAAGCCAAAAAGCAAACAATTTCCCTCATTGCTGCGTCACCTGTTTGCCACCTGATCCGTCCCCTTTTGCCGCCCCTTTTTCACCCATTAGCCTTGTGAAAAGTTCATTTGCCCCAACTCATAATTTGCCGCTTGCATGTCAAGCAAACTGAGACCAAACGCCACACTCGGATTTCCCTGCTTGTGCGAAGGAAAAAGAGTAGAGTATTCTACACTGAGATTTGTACTATTAAATATAGCCATAAAAATTGAAATTCCTGCGAAGCCACATTTAAACCACACTTGGAGTTATTTCAAAAAATCTGTATAAAAATATGATTGCTGTCGAAAATCTAAAATATGTTGTTATGTGTGTCATAAGTTTCCCTTTTTTTAAGTGTATACATCAATAGCTATATAAAAATGGCCTTAAATATGTAAAGGTCCCGAATTTAAACTGAAATTCCACAACTTTTGATGATGTTGCAAATATGTATGTTTTTGTTTTATTTTCTTGTTTAAAATAACAAAAATTTTTTTATAAATTTGCCAGACATTTTTTATGAGTGGAGAGACAAACGAACTTCATGTACTTTTTTTGCCTGGGGAAAAGGAGCTGGGGCTTCTCTCCCACTTGAGTCTATTTTTGTGTGAGTTGTTTGCGGAGTGGTGCGGTTGTTCAGGAGTGCAGCAGTTGCATTTGCAACTGCGATATTGGCAACTCCATTGAGGCATCCGCATCTGCACCGGTTCTATGGTATTTTCCCAGGGCGACACACAATCCAATCCCTTCGCCAATGCAACTGCCACCCATGGTATCTAATTACATCGTATCGTGTAACAACCTAAAACAAGCTTATGAAATCGCAACAACCAGCACATCGAACGCCTACGACTTCTAAACATTGGTACTACGTCGTAGTTGGTTAGCTAGCTTCAAATCTGTAAGGTATTATCTGCTCTTGTTTTATATACATACATTCATAAGTAATTATATTATCCATTTTATAAAAAAACACCAAAGGACATGTAAATAATAACTGGGAATTTGTGACCCGCCATATAATGCCAACTAAGCCTATTTATTTATTAACTTTTTACATAACTTTCCTCACTTTTTTCTTCAATGAAGGCCTTTTGAAAACAACATTTATTTAACGTCTTCAAAATGTTCAAAATGTACCACTGTTCCTTGTTACGTGTGTGCTTGTGTTTTGACTGTGATTGAGCTGGAGTTCCGTAGCGCGACTTTCCCCCAGTTTCCCCACAAAACCCTCCTCCTAAACCGATGTACATTCGGACTGACAATTGCGGTGAGTTGGGCTTTCCGTTTCTGTTTTTGGGATTTGTGCTGGCTTGTAATCTGCAGACCCAGACACAGTTTTTACATTGTAATTTTGTAATTGCATTTCGCAGGCCAGACACACGAAAAAGGCAATTTCAGGCCCCCCATTTCGACCTTTTCGGATGAGCCACACTGATAGTTTTGGCAAATAAATGTACGTTTTTATTGGCGAGTTTCTGTGTGGGAATTTCCCTCGTGCGAAACTGGAAAATGTCGTTTTTATTTTCCTACTGCGCTTGTTGAATTACTGACGAGCAGAGCATACATACATTTTGTATGGAGCGATGACTCAATACTAGCATCAATAAATATTAATATGGAAACCGGCTTATCAGTGGCTCAGCTCAGAGATTGAGTGAACTTAAGTGCTCACAATAAGCGACTAATTACAATATAAATAGCATTAATTGATTACAAATTGCTTGGTGAGACGGAAGGCTCTGCTAGAGCGAGATAAGAAACGACTTCCAGATGAGAGGCCAAGAAAAATGTGGAAAATCCAAAGATTGTAGTAAATCATCTGGGAAATGTGGCTTAGTTCGTGGTCCCAACGGAAAATCGATACTTTGGTCTCTGAAGCTGCCACTCGCGTGGGAGAAACAATTGTGTGCAGAGAAGCAAGAAATGGCTTTTATATCTTTATTTTAAAAGATTTCAGCAAGCTTGTAAAAAGTTTTTTATTCTAAGAATGTGTAAAAAACCCTGCCAGTCCTTTAAATATAAAAAACACTTTTAAGGTTGCCATGATAACAAGTGGTAAAATCCTTGTGCTTTCGAAACCCATTAAAAATGCAAAAAAATAATCCTATCTTCATTTAAAAGCATTTTTGAATGTTTATTCGATGGATAAAAAATACCAAGAAATGTCTGGATAATTGTCTTTTTATGTAATCAGTAAATGACCTTTCCCTTTTGACAATTCCTAAACTATTAATAGCCGACAAATGTTTTTCTAGCACCCTTCTGCAAAATCCCGAATGCCACTCAACGGTGGGTCCTATTGTGGTAGGACATCGTCGACAGGGACATAAAAAAGCTATTAGAAACGGGAAAAGTCCATAAATAAAGGGAGTACAGAAAATTGCGGAAACGGAGAACATTGCAGTTTGCCAAGCGCATAATAGGAAAATATTTGACAAGAAAATAAGGCAAATAAAAATGTGCGTGAGTGCGTGGAAAATGCGGGGGAGGAAAGGCGAGAAAGGTGGAGGAAATGCCAATATGTCAGCGGGGTTGGGATAACGGTGTTTTGGGTCGCAATTTCAACCACTGTGCGGGTGGCAAGGGATAAGGGTGCAAGGATGAAGGATGAAGGACAACGGATGAAGGATAAAGGATGAATGGAGAGCAAAAATAAGAATTGAAACCGCCCCAAATAGCACAAACCTAACATCAACGTGTTCTGCTCTCTCTTTTCTCCTTTTTCGTCGCCCTCTTTCTCTCCAGTAAACAAAAGCAGCGGAAAAGCAACAACAAGTAAGAAACTAGCCGGCAATAACAACAATAATTTCCAATATAATCGGAAGCAATGGGAAAAAGAAATTGGCTCAATTGGAAAGCAGCGTGAATAGAGCAAAATAGGGGATAATAAAGAAAGAGGGGGGAAGAGGAAGCGACGAAACTGCACTTTATGAACAATAAAAACAACACTGGGCGCATACACAGGCAAATAAATCAAAATTTGCATGATATTTACACCAGAGATTTAACGTCACGACCATGGGGTGTGCTAAAGTTATGATTAATTTTGCACGCATACAACAATAACCCTTTACTATTGCAAGAACTTCCTTTTTTTTTGCAAAATCCTTTTTTACAATTTTATGATTATAATTGTACTTTTTGAGTAAATATATAATTACATTGTTTATACTTTTAAATTGATATTTTTAGAATTTCACCACAAATCGAAAACCCTTGATTACAATCTCTCCATGTTTGAAAGAACAACATTGTTTTTTATCCAAATAGCAAGGCACGACAATATTATGGTGAATATTATGAAAAATTACAACGCCATGATGAAATTTACACCTGAGTTGGATGCTGCATGCACTTTTTAAAAGTTGTGTGTGGGTGAAATTGGATGTGTTGCATAAAGTTTACACTTCCGTTTGCTGTCTTGTGACACTGCACAGTTTACACAAAAACAAAATATGAAGGTATTTTTAAAACTGATATGTTTTTTGAGGTTGAATAAAAGGGTTTAGTTCTGAGTTTTACATATGTAACTGTTCTTACTTGAAATGAAAAGCACCGAATATCACACATTTAATACCATAAAAATTATAAAAATCAAAACGCCCAATATAGACTAAGATATAGTGCAATTTAAAGGGAAGTTCTTTTTTTAATAAAAATTAAGAGTAATCTTAATTCTTTCTGTGTACGCAAGATGCATTCAAATGTCCGTTTCCCAACACTTGCACTCACCGTTGTGTTCAGTGAATATGTTGAGTCCCACGGTGGGATTGCACCGTGATTCCTTGTGGCCGCCACTGCGTTGGCTTAGTCCGGACCCTGATCCCCCTCCCGATCCGACGCCACTGGTGACGCCGGATGACGAGGATTTGATGCGGGATCCGCGAAGCGTTGATCCCCCACCGAGGGGGGCACTACTGACTCCACTGGAGCTGGAGATGCAGTGGGGAGAGACGGAAGCTACTGGACTGCTTGAGAGACCGATGCAGCTGACGGGGGCGACTGAGCCGACTCCTCCCGAGTGGGCGCCCCTGTCCTTGCCCTGCTGAGCCCCCATTTGCCAGTGGGTGGTTGGGTGGATTTTCGCTCTTGCGCAGCAACAACAACTTGTACACTTTTCTCTCGCCTCCTCCTCTCTCTCTCTCTCTTTCTGCCCTTCGTCGGCTCCTCCTCCTTCGGCTTTTTCGCTTACTATTACTATTTATTTTTTTCTTCAACTCTTTTTTTTTGGCTTTTTGCTCAATTATTTGCCGTTTTGCCTTTTGCTTTGCTTTAATTTATTTCACACACACACGCACACATTTTTCTTTCTCTTTCTGCGTTTTTGGAGTAGACAAAAAAGATTGGAGACACTCACGCACACACACAAATACAAACGAACGCAGAAAAGGAAGTTTGCGATTTTTCTTATTTGTTATTTTGTTTGGCCGCTCAGGTGAATTTGCGAATTTGCAGCATGTTTGGCAAACTTTTCGTCGTCGCCGACGATTTGGAGGCTAGAGGTTGGCCGAGGGGGGTCTGCGGAAGGGGCCCACAAACACGCCCTGAAAATGCACTTTGTCTTTCTTGCCTCCGCCTCTGGCTCTCTCTCTATCCCTTTCGATCGCTCCTTCTTCTATTTTTCACGGCTTTAACAATTTGCAGGCGAATGCGTTTGGCATATTTATCGGTTTTCGCGAGGATATAGTAGTATCTGATCTGCTGGCCCTGCTTTATCTATATCTGTGCATTTTTTCCACGCACGGCGACGGATCGAATTGGAATCCAACTTGCACTCGTGTGACCGCTTCTCGGTCGTTTAAACATACCGTACTGTAGATAAATAGTCGATAAAACTATCGGTTTTAATAAAGTGTCTTAGACACAGTTGGCAGCGCTGATGGGGAAGAAAACTTTACTGAGGTCAGCGAGTGGCAGAGCTGTTTGGTGTGTGAAACGGATAAGTTCGGAAGAACTTTACTAATTCAACCAGTGCTGTAAAATGTGAAAATATTATTTTGAAAATTCAAAATTCAGTACTTTCTATGGGGATCAATGACACAATTAAAGAGTGAAATTGTTAGGAGCTTCAAATAAATATAAATATAAAATTTAAAGTAATCCATTATCCCAACAAATTAATACAAGTACAACGATTTCATCCTTTTCCGTTTGTTACGTTTTATTTATCCGTTGGTTTTCGTTTTGCATTCTCAATCTTTAGTTTTGTGTTCGCTTAGTTTTTATTTAGTATGTATACCCGACAAAAATTTCAAGTTTGTTCGTTTCAATTTCTCTCTCCTGCTAGAGTTCAGTATCGAAAGATCCTTCTCTCCATTCACACGATCCCCTTTTTCAGCTTCCCCACCATTTTCATTTTTCAATTATCAGTTACAGTTTCCTCGTTTACACTAAATTAACTTTTCAAGTAGGACTCTTGCTTTTCAAGTTCTTGGTTTTTACTCTTTCCCTTTTCGGTTCGCTTACAAATATAAATATAATTTTAACTTTCCTCTGGTTACTTTGTTTTTATGTTACGTTCAAGGACTTTCTTTAGTATTTCTAAGTTACAAAAAAGCAGCAAAGTAAATGAAGTAATATTAAGGTGCATTCAACACAGGCTAAAAAATAAATGCCTTCCCCTAACAAAATCCAACCTTATTAGCATTATGACACTTACTTAAAACTGTACTGACTGATTGGCTTCATTTTGCGAAACTTATTTGTTCTGTGACTATGAAAATGTGGCAATTGGCGAGTGAAGGATATGACTCGACAAATTTCGATCCAGTCAGTCAGCAGAATTTTCATCAATCGAGATTAGACTATTACAGATATTGGTAATTTATACAGATTTCAAAACACTTTATTACTTTACAATAACAATTTGCGCTCTGGATCTTGGAACAATAGACTAACTTATAGTGTTTTGTTATTGGTTGGTAATGGTTTCCTTTGTTTTCACTTGTTTAATATTCCGTTAATATAGGTTTTATAAATATACATATATGCGTATAGACTTAGAAGTACAAAGTTCTCAGACCCCAACTACACAAATTTGCGTTGAAAAACACTTTTCCAGTAACTCTAGTTGAATTATAAACCAAAAATGCCCGCTCTTTATGTATCGCTTACAGAGTGATATTCAAAAATATGGGCAGGAGTCTGAACCTTCTTGAGAATTTTAACTAAAATTGGGAGGCAACACAAAATCCCACCTGAGAAGGCAAATAACCGTTGACAACGCAAATATCGAAATGGAAACGAAGGCTAACTGAAAAACAAACGTTAATTTAGTGGCTGTCAATAATTCTGCAAACTATATAATCTATACATTCACGACTTTGGGCTAGACAACACACGTTTAAAGTTACTGCAAAGAACTGTAGCTGTTAAAATACATATAGAGTTTTCGGAGTGACTAATAGTTTAACCAACTAGTAAAGCAGCTAAGTCCCTTTTCTGCAACATTATTTCCCTTTGGCTGGGTGGTCATGGACAATTCTAGACATTTAAATTCATGCCAGCACACTCTAATCTTTAAGCCTTACGCATTACGTATTACGTATTACGTATTACGTGTACGCATAATGCACCCAGTTACGTACAGTTTAATGACTGAATTTTGGTTCGTCTGTTTCTTATATACATGTTCAGAAATATATAGTAGTTCGTATGTATGCCTGTCCACCCGGTACAACTTTTCGCTTACAAATTAAACTCTCTACCGAACGATCGATCGTGTGTGTGCCACCCAGGTTTAAAATTAAAAAACAACTTGTACACCGCTACATAAATAAATGTCCTTAGCCGTTAACAGGGGGGAGTGGTGGTGTTTGGTAATGGTGTTTTTGGAGTGGGATTGGGCGTGGGCGTAGGGCGTGGCTCGCTGCTCTTCTCCTTACTGCGCCTTGGCCTTGCGCAGATAGGCGGCCTGATCCTCGCCAGCGCCGATGAACTTGGAGCTCTCGCTGGTCTGCGGCGGGCTGCTCGACTGCTTGACCGCATTCTGGGCGGCCAGGGAGGCGGCCATGCGACGGCTCTTGTGGCCACCGGGCGCCAGGTACGCCTTGTAGAAGAAGCGCGCGAACAGGACAAAATAGCTGAAGTACATGGCGATCGACAGGTTGATGTTGCGCTGCGAGATGTTGCAGGACGAGGTGCCGTGCGTCTTCAGGAAGCCGTTGGCCCACACGTTGATCGCACAGCCAATGATCATCTGCGCCAGCTGCAGTGATGTGATGATCATCGAGATGAACCTGGGCGGATTGAAGCGGGCCGCCTTAAGCGCATAGTAGCTGTACATCACCGAGTGAACGCAGTAGTTCATCACGATGAACCAGCGGGCCGAGCTGGTGTACTCCGTGTAGCTGAACCACGAGTAGATCAGCACGGTGATGTGATGGTACCTGCAAAGGAAAACATTGAAATGAATATACATTGTACTATCAGTTCCCTGGAAACCCATTAAAAATAATGGGGGTTGAAGATTATCAAATCAAATTGAATGAATTAAATTCCGTGTATTGTTTTGAGGAAATTAAAGCCCATAGAAACTGTATATACAATATGTTGTATTATGACATATTCCTAATGCCACTGAATTGATAAAGTTTTTAAAATGCTTTATTTCAACTAGTAATAAGCAATTAAGTTAATTAAGTTTTTGTATGAGTCTGAAATTTGACTTTTAGTATGAATTTATTTAAAAGGGACTTGTGAGACCCCCTAAACTATTTTATCAATTTTATAAACAAAATAAAGACGGAAAAACTTTTACTATATTGAATCATCAATAGCAGTTTAGGTCTCTCGTTTTAAAGTTAAAGAAATGATTAAATTAAATACCACAGAGTTTAATTTTTATCAAGAATTATGTTGCTGAAATTCCTATTGAAAGCAAAATTCCATTTTGAGGCTTACCAGTGCAGGAAGATAAGAGGCTGCTTGCGGAGCACGATGAATATCGTGTCGCCCAGTTCTGGCAACTTGCTGAGCACGAAGAGCCAGGTCCAGAAGCCGCACACGCGATCTTGCTCGATGTAGCTGTGGGAGAGGAATATGTGTTGAATATCGGTCAGTGAACGCACATTTGCATAGGAATCGAGTTTTCAGCCCCCATATCAAGGTCAAGCGTGCAGGCGCCGCTGAACTTGATATTAAAAAGGCTGAAAGGCTGGAAGGCAAATACCAACCTGGGCACGCAGACGGAGTGGAAAAGTCCGTAGTGACGCAGCACGTGAATCAGCTCCGGCGCCGTTCGAGCGGCTCCCATGATGCTGAACATGGCCAGCAGGGTGTTCCATATGATCAGCGGGCCGCGCAGTACAAATCTGCAATAAATAGTGAAAGGAAACTTTAGCAATACAGGAAAAATACATAGGAAACGTACTAAAAATGTGTAATTAAAAGTTGGGGTTTATTCCTCGTAAACCCGACTTGGGGTACGACTTGCAACTAATTAATTCTGAGATGTATCGTGAAACTTTTCGATAGCTACGTTCATTGAATTTAAAATAATCTGGTAAATTCCTCAAAGCAACAGAGTTTCTTAGACTGCGACAAAGTTGGTTATCATAAATTTAATATATAATTTAATCTACTCACTCCCACACTTGCCAAATGCAAATTCCAGACGATTTCGCACAGCGAACACTTGAAATCATTCATATTTACTCGAGGCTAATAGTCGTGAAATCACAGCGGAAAAAAAACAACTGCAAAGATCAACAAACTCTAACAATTTTCAATTTTCCATGCCTCCGTCCTAGACGAGCGTGACAGTCAAAGATCAAGTACTATTTGCTATGAGCACTTAATATGTGCGAATTTTTGAGTAATGCAATGACATCAACGCACAACTTGAGGATGTCACAGGGCCAGTAGTCGCAGTCACAGGTATTAGAATTGAAAATTTATTCATTAGATCCCTTTAATCTCTCCCCAAACTTTGTTGTCAGGCCACTTTGAATAACAAGCTAGCTGGACTCGATCGTTCGATGCAAGGGAATTAGAATAAGCATTACTCAATGTCATGGCATCGACTACTATAGATTACACTTGATTAGTTCGTCTAAGGTTAACTGAAAACAAAAAATTATCAGGTGATTGACTAACATTAATTAAGGATGGACTTAGTCTCGAAAAAGACTATGGAAATGAGAACTTCTTTCATAGTCAGACACTCATTAATTCACTCCTTTGTTTTCGGTTCTCATCAGAACAGAAAAAAAGTTGCCCAGACAAAAATACTGGTTTGGGGTTTAACAAACCCAATACCTCGTTCCACAAAATTTTTTAAGCCAAATTAAATTGACGTAATAAACCAATAAAAATAAGTTAGTACTGAATTATAAACTAATTTCAGTCGAATCACTCAACGAGTTGCTCTAATTAGGAATTGATTTGAATGTGGATTTCTTAATCTTTATTAGTAAAGGCAAACAAAGTTGCGCAATTATTGGTCTGCGAATCAACCAGCCAACCTTATCGATGGCCTGTTCGCTATACTATATACTCCATGCCTGAAGTGAAACCTCTCCACGCGACAATTAGTCATAAAAAAAAACCAATCAAACCAAAAAAAAGTGTGATTTCTGTTATCAGCATGTGTTTTTGTTGGCCGGGCCAAATAATTGATTGCCTTAACCTTTGGCCTGGGAAACAGATTTAAACAGTTGTGAACAAACAAAAATAACTTTGCAAATATTCCAGCAAAACGTTGTCAAGTTGCGCGAAAACAAAGTGAATAAGGAAAGTGTTTGTTTTCGGCACATGTTAGCTAAGAGCCTCGAATGCGTCAATGGATTTATAAAAACTTGGGAATCGATAGTCACTTGTTTTCCCCCAAACAAAGCCATAAAGATTGTGTATTTCAGGCCAGTCCATGGAGACTGTTATCGGGGGCAATCAGAATGCTCAATTGTGCCATCAACCCCCCAAAAAGCTCACTTTAAATTCCGGCAGAGATTTACATAGATAAGTCCCACTGTATTAGACAATTAAGCTCTGTTTTGAGGAGAAAAAAAACACGGGGGAAGGGGGAAACCAAGCGGAAATGTTCAACTAAAGAATTGAGTTCTAGATGTGCTCTGGTTGGGAATCTTAAAAAATCATTTCCATTAATAACAATTAAGTGCAATGCCAGGAGAGACCAAGAGAAGTAGTGAGCCTTTTAAGCCGAAGCTTAACTACACTAAAAGTGCTTTATATGATTTAAAAAAAATTTTATTTTCTAAAATAAAGTCACGCTAACCTTAACTCACAATTAAACACTTCTGGTCCCCTGTTGGTTTGATATTTTTTAACAGTATTAACAAACTCGGAAAAACTCTGTTATACATTTATTTGCATTTAAAACGTTCCTCTCATCTTTAAAACTTTGTAAACTACCCGCGTTATGCAACGGAAAATTGGCCTGCAAAAGCTTTTTTTGCCTGCAAAACTTTATCGTCCAAACTTATCGTCCAAACAATTCCCAACTGGTTCTAGCTGCGCGCGCATTAGCTTCCACTTCCCGACCTTCAGCAACTCGTGCCTCAAACTAATGAGTAAGGAAAACCAAATGGCCTTGCTAACCGCTTGGCAGTTTTGGCTTCTAGGCAGGGGGGCGACTTTCGTCCCTTGAAGCTCAATTTTTGCAAGGGCACAGGTCGTCCCCTCCTTTTCCGAGTGGGTGGCGTCCGGCTGAGCGAACCGGCACCTACTTTGTGCCCGGCGAGCGAGGCCGGATGCCACTTCTCGGCTGGGTGTTTGCGATCTGCCCGATAAATAATCCATTCGTTAAGCATCCTTTTATTATTAATTTATACAACAGAAATTTAAACATTGAACTTGCAATTTTTAAGAGGTTTTCGTCTCGATTGAACCATTTTTATTCCTACATAAACGAAAATATATATGAAGAAAAAAGGAGGTTGAATAAAACAAACAGGGTATTCCTGATTTACAAAGTAATTTATGCACTAGGTAAAAAAGTGAAATAACAAGCCTTCGTAACATAAAATTTATTAAGACAAAGATCGTTGTTATTTAATATACATTAGGGAAGTGGAAGTCAAAGTTCAAAGTTAGATGAAATCCAAAGAAATAAGCTGGCAAAAAAATGAAGTTGGTCCGCATAACATGATTACCATAATCATGATGATGTAGCTCTTTTTTGCTGCTCTCTGGGGAAGTTAGTGAACTTTCTTTTGCTTTCTTGACTTAATGGCGAAAATTGCATAAGCAAAGAGAAAGACATTCGCCGACTGGGAGAGCGAAAATCAGATATACAAGAGAGTAAACCTGATTGTGCAAAATATGTAAACAAAACCCAGTGGAGAAAGAGAGAAAAACAAAAAAAAAACCCCAGATATGTTGGTCAATTGATTATCGTATGCTAGTTTTGGCTTGGGTTTAGCTCGGATTGTTTAGGTTGATTTATGCAGCCCCCTTATAAATTCACTATATATATACACACCACTTTTCCATGCGGTGGCATGGCATACTTCCATACTTATAGATACAAATACGTATGGAAATGCGGTACAAAATTCGCAACATTGTCTCGAAACTGATGAGACACTGTTTTGTTTTTCTTTTTTTCGCAAACCTTTTTTTCGGTGAATTGCAAAAGTCTTGGCTTTCTGGGTTTTATGTTAAGCCAAAATTAAGGTTTCGCTATGAATTCGTTTTTAATTATTATTCATTATATTTTGTGCTGGTTCACAAAAACGGCAAGATTGGATGTCTCAGCATTGACCAAGTTTCCGAATTTCCGAATGCTTTCAAAGTGCAAGGGAAAAAATATTGTGAAAGGTTTGAGCCATTTTGTGCTTAACGATTTTCCATCAGAGAATTGCTTTTGCAGTGGCAATCAAGATTATCTTGCTAAAGTTAAAGGCTATTTCAGAAATGTTGCTTAATTAAATGTTATGGATTTGCAACACGGAAGAGCTTTCTTATTTTAACTATCAGTTTTTTAAATACATATAATAATAATACCTTTTTTGATTAGAATCTGTTTATAATTTTCCAACCCGTTTGTTTTTGTACGTCTGGCTTTTTATCATTTTAGGCTCCATTATTCGTTTAATTCCCTTAACATGTTTTGCATTGCTAATGATGCTAATTTTTGTAAATTTCGAGGTATTTCAATTAAAACACGACCAATGACCCATTTTACTCTCCAATTAAACTCTCTTAACTTCCATCAAAAGTATATATAATGAGCGTATCCAATTTGTTTGCGGAATTTACAACCGAATTTTGTTGGTTTCGAGAAACATTTAGAAATCCGTGATATTTCGCATCTGAAAAGTACTACAGGTGTTAATGGGCACCAATCTTATCGGCGTAATTGTTTATGGCGAAAGGGAAACTTGAGTGTTTTCCTTTTCGCCAACGGTGGCTGAGTCATGGCTAGAAGTTTTGGGGCAACACGGTATGACACACCTGCTGCTGATCCAGCAGGTGGGCGATAAGCTGTCGATACTCGGACCGAATTCAATCATCACAAGTCCAGTTAAAAACAATTTTTGGTTGCCGACAGAAACGAGTTATTTCTGAGGGAGAGATGGACGCGTGGAGTAAATAAAAGTGGGGAAAAGTGGCGTGATATAGAGATGCTGACTCAAAAAAGGGCCGTCATAAACAGAGAGAGAGAGAGAGAGCTTTTCTCCGAGCTTTATGTTTGGTACTATCGTTCATACCATATGTAGGAAAATATCAAAACATCATCCGAAAGGCCTATAAAAATAGCGCGGCTCTAACGAGATTTGCCTGCCGGCTCTCTGCCCACTTTTGACCAACTGTTTGTGTTAACGGTTGTCGTTAATTTGATGTTAATATATGTACATGTATGCACCACACTCATAAGCCGACCAAAATTAAATTAAGTTTCACTTTCAGCAATGCCTCTTCTTGACTCTCCATATTCGCCGTGTGTTTTCGTATTTATTTATTATTTTTTTTTTCGGCCTGTCGGCGTTTGTAATTGTTAACTAAATGCCGCCTGGCAATATATAATTGTGGCCGTAATTGCAATTGTAATGCCAGGTGCCTGTGGAGGGTGTTGGCGGCTCGCCTGTCATGCTGGCAATTATTGGTTAATTCGCAAATCGTTATACAATTGCCACGCTTCAACTGCAAACTTTAAAAATTTCCCCATGTGAACAGCAGTAATATGGTTTTTCAACAATATTAGGACACTGTATACGGAACTAGCGTGATGAAGCCACATTAAAGGACATTTTTAATGGGGGTGGAGTCAAAATCAAACGGGGTTTTGGGTAGAAACTAGGTTCTTTGTACTCGTACGTCCTCGTCACACTTATTTCCTGTTGTTGTGAATAATAACGTACTACTTCCTCAGATAAAAATAAATATAAACGAGTGAAACTACGACCATTGAATGACTCAAGCGTTTAAAATTTTGAATTACTTCCAAGATCGGTCATTCGCTCTATTGTGAAAATGTTCATTTGTGATTTTTTTTTCAGTTCTAAGCATTGGCGCCCACACACTTTTCTCACCCCATTTTATACGGCCCCCTTCTCCTTGTATGGAAACAAAACGTTTGCACACGCAGAGTACAATATTACACACTGCACAACAAGAACTATTTTTATCGGGTGATTTAATTTCTTGCAGGAATTGCAATTTGTTTTTGAGACCGGAGGCCGCCTCAAAATTAAAATGAGGCTTGTAATAAGAAAATATATGTTGCTTAAATTGATAATTAATCATATGCAACTATGTATATAACATAACAAATATTTAGTTTAAAATCTAGTTTTCAATTTTATGAAAGCGCATAACTTAATTATTGTGTAGTCTGGTGTACACTGTCCAGTTGAAGTGGGACAAACGAGCGAGTACATAAGTGAATGTCCTGCTGTCCTGTCCGGCGACTCCAGCCTGGTAGTATTGCCCCCCAAAAGCCACACCCACTTATTGCATGCCACGCCATGTGCCACAGACTGAACTTTGTCCGCTGGGCATGTTAAATAGAACGTGCACCTACATATAGAGCTAATCAGTTTAATGACTTTAATGACGTACTGTCCGAAATGAGCGATGGAAAAAAAAAAAAAAGTGGAAATGCATTCGGAACTTAGGTAAGGAGGAATGCAAGTGGAAGTCCACTCTCTAAATATGTAAACACCCGTATATGTAAACCAAACATGCGTTGCCATTGGTTAAGTATGTCTACTTAAATATTCATAAGCTTATTTAACCACGATTTTAATTTGCTTAATTTATCCTTTTGCCTCTCCCTAATTTTAACCCTTTGCAGTCATATAAAAAATGCCCTGGAACCTGCCCCCAAACGCATTTTCATCGCTCTTCCATTAAATTCACACCTTTCTATGCCAAGTACGCCCATTTGTTTAGCCGTCTCTCCTTCATGTGGGTAAATATTGAGACGACATTCCGAAAAGAGCCGAGTGTGTAAAGCAGAGTTAACAACAATAAAAACATAAAATTGTCCGAGAAATCCCCAATGAGTGTCCGTCGGGAGAACTGCCGTGCAACCCAGGGCCAAGCCCCTATATGTATATAACTCAACTCAACTCAACTCATCTGATTCCAATGGGTGTAGGCTGGAGTGTGGGCAGAAATGGGTACTCTAAAAATTATGTAAGCAGTCTTTATTGGAATCGCTGAAAGAAGATGAGCAAAAACGTTGATTCCGAAACAACAAAAAATGTATGTTTTTTTCTCCATTTTTTTGCTTCTAAACAGAACCTTTTTTGAAACGTTTTAAGAATTTTATAATGAAGAAGGAATGAATTCATAATACCTCAAAAAACATACATATATATTAGATGATTCCCATTTTAACCATACCAACTTTCAGCTGTTCATATTCATTATTTTCCCAGAAGAAACTAGAAACAAAGAACTTTACTAGTGAACTTTGAAACTTACTGCCCAATTTGACAGTAGCTTTTGCGAGGCCATAAATCGCCCCCAAACAGGTGACAAACAGAAATTATGATCTTGCAAAAATACAGACTAGACTAGAGGCGCCCAAAAATGGCATGTCACGAGCCCAACTTAATTTGGCCACAAAAACCCGATGACGACAATTAGAAGCAGGGAGGCAGAAGAAACGCAAACAGCAAAGCGAAACGAGACAATTGTCAGCACGGAAAGCCAATTGAATCCATCACAGCCACAGGTAAATCAGGTAACGAGGAACAATCGTGTTGACAGTTGGAAAAATTGCTAAAATACCCAAAATTGCTAAAAATCAAAGATCTTTAGGTATTGGAAACTGAGGCGGAAAAGTGCGTGTTGCAAACTCAATTGCCTGGTAATAGAGATTGGTTCAAGGATCCACCTTTAGCATTATCGATTGATGAGCTATAATTTTATATAATTACACGTGAAACTCAACAGCTGTTTGGCTTAATAACAAAGAGCCACTTGGACTGCAGTCATTCCGGAGAATAAACTGAAACAAAGTGCGATTGAGTAAATATGGGGTTTCCAGGGATTGGTTTTATTAAATAGAAACATTTCAACTGGCTGCAATGGGCGTGTGGATTTGTGGGTGTAATTAGTGCCACTCCTCCCGCCGCCAGTTAGTAATTTCTCAAGGTTTCAAGGGCAGAGCGATAATTTCGCAGAGTTGGCGAACCAGCAAAGAACACATGTTCCCAAGTAGTCTAGTAAATATGTATGGAAGACTCACCTCGGCCGATTTTGCATAAAGTGCTGACCACCGAATATTACCAGCATGTAGATGCCGCAGTAGTAGAACACCCATGTCCAGTTCTCTAGCATCCATTTGCGCGTGCGCTGGTGAATGAAGTCGTTCTCGAAATCAAAGATGTACGAGTAGTTGGGCGTAACGCTAATGTCCATGTTGATCATTTTGGTGGGTTTTATGTGTTGTGTTGGTGGCTATGTTACTTGGTTTATGCGCAGCTAAGGAGGAAAAATAACGTAGAACTCTATAAGTTAAAAGGTTATAAAAAGCTGAGTAGTTTGTTTAACATAATGATTTGATATTGCTTAATTATAAGGAAGTTGAACCTTAACATTTCAACGTTAATTTGCAGGTGTTATTGTTTTTAATTTGAAAGACCTAGACAAATTTCTAGCTCAAATAAAAACGCTGCAATAAAATTCATTTTTGTAGAAAGAAATTTGTTGTGTCTACACACATTTGGCTTCAAATGGTATTGACCAAGGGTTCAAGTTAAAAAGTGATACTTTGTACATTTCTTTATTAGATGCTTTTTGTTGAACTTTGTTAGTGGGAAACCTTTCGAAGGAGTTTCACAACAAACCTCTAAATGTTTTAGCGGGTCATAAAAAAATACTTTTCATTTTTAAGTAAGTGTAAAGTTTGAATGTTAGCTGACGTCTTATGACATTTTGAGATGTGAAGCTTTTTTAACAAGTTACCACTAAACCCTTTTCAAAATTATTTTATTTTAAAATTTATTGTATTATCATTGAAAAAAACCCATTTTCTCTCGATCCAAAAATAAGTAAATGGTAAAGTACAAAGAATATTTTCAAGTTATCTACAATACGAATGTTTTTAGTTTTTCTGCTTATGGGCTCCCGAACTTTACTGTTTGCCGTATCTTATCTGTTCACTAAGTAATGGGGATTTTACACGAGGTTTAAAGCTGAATTCAGTAAAAAGTTCCGCACCACTCCCCCTTTATCACACACACGCATACACAATCAGGCACATTAAAGCGCGCGTTTTGTCGCATAAATTTCTGGACGACCTTCCTTTCCCCTTCGTCCCGCCCGCACTTCTCCTCTCTCTCATCTTTTCCATTGATTTTGCGAAACAACAAAAAAACACCGCTGGTCCATGGAGGCTAAGGCTCTCTCGCTCATTCTCTCTCTGTGCCTTCCCCACAGATTGTTTCTGGCTCGCTCTCTATGAGATGTGCAACGCTTTCATGAATGGCGCACGCTTTGTGGTCATCTTCATTTACATTCTTCCGCTTTTCACACTTTTCATACCTCGTGCTGGAGCTCTAATAGATACACAAACCACTTGCTACAGAGAAAAATGGAGTATATGCCTTAAGTAAAGTCTTTTAAAATCTTAGCAAATGTGGTTGCTAAGAAAAAAATCATTTTTTTTTTAATTTTAAAAATGTTATGGGCATTCTCAGAGCATAATTACTAAAGAAATCATTTTTTTAGTCCGAATATTGTTTTGACTCTTTTTAATTTCCGAAGTATTCTTTCAGTGTAGTGGGCACACCGGGTGAGAGGGGGTGGCTGTAACGGTAAGTGTGACTATGTGGTAAAGGGAGAGCGCCAGACTGGCGGGCTCTCTCCCTTGCTCTCTTGGTAAAAAAGTCTCGTGCAAATAAAAAGAATTCGGAAGAAATGCAAGCATGAGCAAACACAAAAATCAGCCGAAACACAAATGAGGCAGGCACAATTTGCCGGTGGGAGGGAAATTAGTTTGAATGCCTAATTGCATGCCAGACACGCGACTTTAGAAACACACACTTTTACGCACTCTCACTCACTCTCGCACACACATACAGGTGATTTCGTTTAGTATAAGCTTCGCTTTGGAAGCTTTTTTGTTGTTTCTTTTTGAGTAACATATCCGGTTTTTTGCGCGAGCGCTTTCAAAAATTTCTAGTGAAATTTTTGTTCGTGGCTCTAGCGGTTTTTTATGATTTCAAAACACCTCACCCTCTCCCCACACTGTCTTGCAAAAAACACGCGATTTTTTTTTTTTGGTTATTTTTCTTTCCGAATCGATAAACTATTCAGAAAAATCAGCAAACGTCTGAGAAATATGTTTTCGCCTCTCTCTCTCGCAGCATCGGCAGAAAAAGGGGCGCAAAACAAGGAGGAAATAAAACCACCACAAAACATTAACGAGTACACGCACTCACACAGTATCACAGAAAACACGGTTACTATTTTCGAACGGTGATGGCTATGAGGTAATTACTTTTGCTCGCCGCCTCTTATCGCAATATCAATTGGCTGGATCGTCCACACACTTTTACCAGCGGTTCAGCTAACTCAAAAAACTTTCCTCGGATTCGCCGGCGCAAAGCGAACTGAACGTGAACTGTTGTGGCGGTTAGTATATTACTTTGTTTTTCGTCTAGACTTTTGTATTCTTCCACTGGAGGCGCTTTTGCCTGCTCTGTTAATGGTAATGCTAAAAATGTTTCGGTATTTTTAGTTGTCGTGTTATTTTTCTTGGCTCACGGTCACACAGCGAGGGGGTTGCTTGGCGCTCCCGTGCTCTTTTTAAAAGTAGCCGCTGTGCCCCTCTCTCACACTGTTAAAAAAGCTTTTAACCTAACATTTCTGTTAGCTTTTTTTGATTTGTTCAAATAATTTTTACATTGTACCGTTACATTACTAACCAAAAGATTCATTTGGCGAATGGGAAAATTGTATTTCAGAATCGCACTGGATTTAACTGACATATAATTTAAGCAACAAGAAGTTGAGTTATGTATCAATTATTGAGTTTCCCCATAATCAGCAATAAAAAAACACTTTTCTATCATCAGTTGGAGCTATTCAAATACTTTTAAAAAGCTGTTAATAAAGCTCACTTAAAATGTATTGTTATTTCAAATAGAAAAGTTACCCTTTGTTGTGAAATTTACAACTTACCAATGAACAAAATCGATTAAATTAGAGGGGGTGTGGTTTGTTTGGTTTATTATAAATACTATATTCAATAGGGGTTACAAAGTGTTTGAAGGAGTTGCAAGGGAGGCTTCCTTGAGAGGCTTCTCTTCCATATTCTTTGCATTAAGCATATTAAAGCTTTATACCAGGCAACGTATAAGCTGATTGCCACTACGATCTAAGGTCCTACAGGCTACTTAAGACATAACCTACTAGATCACAGTTGGTGGGGGCTGGGGAAAACCCCCCAGTTTTATTGAGAAGCTCACTGATCCCGTATATCAGGGGATCAGGACTAGAAGAGTCCCATGCCGGACACGTTCTCCGAGAGGATCATCTTCTGGACGTCCCAGAAGACATCGCGGATGCAGCGCGTATCGGTGGCGACGGTGAAGTGGTAGTAGCACTCCCTTTCGGAGGTGCCCAGGTCCACCTGGTTCCGCGAGTGGCGCTTGAAGGGCTCCTGGGTGATGTCCACCAGTTTCTGCTTGATGAACATCTTCGTCCAGTCGCTCTCGTCGAAGCAGTTGTCCTGCTGCGGCCTCTTGGTGAAGTCCTCGTACTCCGGGAAGTAGTCGACGATGTGCTTTCCGGCCCGGATCTTCCGCTCCATGATGTCGTACTTGTTGAGGAACACAATCAGTCCGGCGGAGGCGAGGAAGCGATTCTGCCACACGGCCCGGAACAGTTTGAGCGCCTCCTGCAGGCGATTCTGGCCGGGATCCTCGCGCAGATTCTGATCGAATTCACTGCACGAGATCAGGAAGAGCACCGCCTGGATGCCCTCGAACACCTGGATCCACTTGTTCCGCTGATCCCGCTGCCCGCCGACGTCGTACATCTGGAACTCCTGTTCGCCGCCACCCATGCTCTTGGGTATCGGAACGCGGAAGGTGATCTGCGAGATGCCGGTGGTGATCTTCCGACTGTGCAGGATGTCCTCGGTGCTGGGGATGTACTCAGCATCGCTGATCCGCACAAAGTTGTCCAGGAAACTGGAAAGTAAAGAGAGGAAAACTTTAGTAAGGGGTACTTAAAAAATTAAATAAATTTTGGGATTAAAATTTTGTTAAAAGGTTTTTATTTATTTTTTTTATTTCTTATTTATTTTATTTATTAATCGTAATTTATTGGTAATACTTACTATTTGGCACTATCCAGCAGGGGGTATTCATTCGAGCGATCGTAGCAGGCGCGAATGCCCACATCGTTCCACAAAGTGGTGACGTGGTCGCAGTACTCCTAAAAATATAGAAAACAAAAACCCGACAATTAGTATTGTTTATTAAAGACTAATAAGGTTTATATCAAACTTAAGACGGATGTTTGCTGCAAACATTAAAACAGACAAATGCAAAAGGCTAACCCTGTTGTAAAAGTGTCTGGGTGACTGACTTAAACCACTCTTCTTGCACTATATATGATATGGATCTAAAACACCCAGATTGTGTCATTTAACTGTCATAAAAATTACGTGCCCGACGAAAAAAGAAACAACACTTAAGAAGTGATATTGCAAAAAAAGGAAATGCCAAAAAAAAATCAAATATGACTTGAAAAGGTTTAAAGTTATAGTATGTACTTTCAAGTATAATATGACATAATAAAAAGTATAATAAATACACATTACGTATTCCTTTATTTTTGGGTTATATTAAAATTTCTTTCCCAAGAAAAGTAATAATTTCGTTCCGAATCGGGTCACGTATTCGAATAGGTGTCATAAATTTCTGGGGAAAGCAAGGGGAATCCAAACTTCGATACTTGGGTTCCTTTTGTTTATGCTTAGTATTACTCACTGTTAAAACATAATACCAAGAATGACTGGCATCTAGATCTGGCACCGCCCCGCCCACTCGGAGTCTTGAACAACCTTGGTAATCTTATCGTTGGCCATATAATAATATAATGACCACTGGGTAGAAATGTAGATATATTCGGGAAAGATAGAGCAGATTGCGTGGCATGAATCATATTCAAAGGCCGCTGCAGCTGCGGCAAACTTAAAAGAGGGGAAAAAGGCATGCAAAAGTCGGGCCAGGAAGTCCGATTTACAAAACACTTGTTTTGGAAAGTTTTCAGACATTCCGCGCCGCCTAATGCCTAATGGATGGGCTATCAATCAAATCGACAACGAACAGATAAGGAAAATCGATCGAAAGCCGTTGGAGATTTGACGCAAGTCTTGGGCGACTTCAAAGTCGTTTGGCTTGGATTTTCTACCAACTACAAGTATGTATTTCCAAATGCGACAACACGACAACAGAGTTTGAAGTGCAGCGAGGGATAAGATACAGATACAGATACAGAAACAGATACGACTACTTGACAGCTGCGAAACTCACCTCATTCATGTACTCGGGCGCCAGTCCGGGCAGGGAGAGGATATAGTCGGCCGATCTTTCGCTGACACAGCTGCCGAAAGGGATGCCCAGCAGGCCCATCTGGTTCACCAGCTGCAGAATGGATTCGTGGATGTTCTGGTATATCTCGGGTATCTTTTCCCGACGCTCACTGCAAGTGGAGGAGGCCTTGAGTTAAATCGGATTTAAATTCCGCGAATTTTTCTTTTATTAAGAGCTTTTGTAAAGAAGTACAGTACAGTAAGAACAGTATTTACTTAAAGCTCCTTGAAAGCTTCCTCCAAAAACTACATTATGATCCCACTAGGCAGTTATAATTCCCAAATGGTTCTGTCAGTTAATATCATGCTCTTTATGATACAGATATTTAGTTCCAATACTTACTCGTCTGTAAATCCATTGATATGCAGTATCCGCATCTGTTTAATGATGGTGGTCTTGCCGGACTCGGCGGTGCCCAGGAGCAGGATCTTGACGGTGGTATCCCGCACTCCTTTGGGCAGGTCCTTGAGCAGTTGGTGGTCATGCGCCGCCTGGAGCTGATCCTCCTTTTGGCCCATTACCGCCGCTGGTTTCGACGGCTGCTGGCGCAAGCACCGAAAAAGTCTGCATCGAAATAAAAGAGGAGAAAGCAAATTTACTTAGCTGGTTGTTTGGCTTTGACTTCTAAGGAAAAACACGCCGATCAAAGGCCTATATATAGCCAGGGTAGCCTGGTAAATATTTGCTTACACCCCAAAGACCGTCACCCAGCCAGACCTGATGTATGTTTAATTAAAAGCACACAGAAGCCGGAGACAGTTAGAGATACGAGGACGTGTACTTTTTCTACTACTACGGAAAATACGCAATAGATAAAACCGCAATGGACCCAAAAACTGGAGTGGGAAATCGGTGGTCTGGTCTGGTAAAAAAAGCAAAGCTGACGCATTGGCGGCGGCATTTCTAACACTAATTGCCAATAATTGGAAACCGTAGTACAAACTTTAATTAGGAACAGGGTACAGTGCGTTCCAGAGCGATAAAGTTGCTTTTCAAACTAAGAATTGTGAACAGGTTGAAGTCTTCAAAACTGCATACTAATTGCTAGTTAACAAAGTTATTTGCCAACTCATTCCATCGATGCAGAAACTGTTTGCTTTAAGTTTATATCAAGGTGTAAATACCTGAAGTCATTACTGAGTCATTACAAAAGTTGGAAGACATAAAAAGGCAATTATCGAGTTTAGGTTTTGTAAAACAAACATTAAAGAAAGGAGTAACCACTAGAAAAATGTTGTATTTCAAGTGATGTTATGGCATTGATTTAATTTATTTTTAAAGACTAAATATCAATTTCACTTGAGTCGTAAAAAGACATAACTATCTAGCTAATATAAAACCTTAGGCCACCACTTTAGGCAATCAAGAAATGACATGATGAAATCCAATTAAAAACAATTCAAGAAGTTATCAAAGTAGCTCCATTATTGGGTATTTGGGTTATTGGGACTTTGATTGGATCACGTTTAAGATATAGCCAGACATCGCTCCGGATTCCACACCCAAAAAACCTCAACAACAAATAATATTTCGATTTAATAACTGACTAATTGCAGTAATTGGAAGCGTGGAAAAGTTCTGCCAATTCTTATTCCAAATGGACGTACTTTGCTCTACCTTTTGGTTATAACTGCCTTATATTGTCACCATCGAGTCAGGTGAAAATCATTCACTCGAAAACGAATTTAGAGGGGGAGAAGTGGGGATGGGGAAATGGGGCCGGGCGCTTGCAATTTTATTGCCGGCAATTGTAATTGGGCGATTGCCAAAAACCAAAAGACCATTGGCTCTGGCTGATTTTCGATTTTCAACCTTATCGAAGGCGCCCGCCACTCCAGATAGGAACCCCTCCTTATCGAGGAAACGGACTCTCCTGCTCTCTCTTCTTTCCCTTAAACAAGATCAAACCCTTTGCAAATTTAACTTAGAGGTAGTCCTCTTCCCATTTTAACCATAACCTAGCTAACCAACTTTATGGTTCATTTGCCAAAGTTAATCATGAATATTTCCCCACAATTTCTATATCAGGGAGCAAATTGGGAATTTTCGATGAGTGTGGCTATCTTTACGGCGCCGACTGTAATTTCTTACTTGATTTTAACGGGCTCTATAAAGCTGGACGTGGATTTATGACAGCTTACAACAAAGGAATAGCACCCAACCGGTGTCCATTGACCTCCTGCCTTCCAATTTGCGGCTAGCAACTAAAAACTGTATCGCCCTACGAAGTTTCGATTAATTGGTGAAAACCAAATAAACCCGTCAGGTGCCAAATGGAACGTGTGGCTAATCTTAACACACAAAAAACCGTAAAATTGTATAATTTATTCACAGATAATATTGTGACCAGGTGACCAGGTAATTAACTTTGATGCCCAAGCTGCGTCAGTTAGGTGGGAGTTATGAGAATCGCAGAGAAGGGATTGCGTCAGCCTCATGAACTCCCAAGCGGTCAGAAAAATATATTATATATTTGTAAATGTCAGATCGATCTTATTAATAATGTACACAAATTATCGCCCACTCTGGTCAGCTGAATAAGAATAATTTACAAAGAACCCGCCGTGCCGTAAAAATAATAACTCGAAATATACTTTGAAAAGGTCAAATGGTTTGTGGTCGCCCCATAAAGTTAATTTGCATTATCTTTTCGACGTGCAGTCTGATTTGGGTTACCCAAAGAGCGTGATTAGCTTTCCCCAAATATAGAACGGAACATATTGGATATTCCGGCATGATATCATCCGGACACTGATAGGAAAAATATATGAAATATATGTATACCAAAAGTAACTTCCATTGGTTTGGATGGCTTATCTCTATCACGCCGATTGAAGGTTCTACTTTTTGGGGCTAAAGAACTGTGATTTCGGGGCTTTTAGCTGGCAAAGGGGAAGTCTGTCCCGATAATCAAACATACGAGTCTATAACAAATAACCCACTTTTCCTAGAAAATAGAGACCAACCTTAGTTTCATGGTTCTGAGTGTTGTATCAATTGTGTCCGATCGAATTCGCTTTTGTGGAAATCGCTGCCGTCGTCTTGTTTGTTCACTTTTGCTCACTGGTACACAATTTGCTATTAAATACTTTGGATTCCACTGGTTTATACTGTTTTCCCTGGTCGGGAATGTGTTTATCGAGCACTTGAGTTCTTGTCACTGCTGCCGTAATAATAATATCCATCTGTCTGTATCACTGAACTCTAGCCTGTGATTGCCTGTGATTTCAGGGTTTTCTTTTTTGTACTTTTCTGTTTTGTGGCTCGCTTGAGGGCGAAACAACACGTCTAACACCGTTTTATGATCACACAGCACTGAAAGTCACTGCGAACGGGTTGAATTCTTAAATATCAGCTCGGTTCCATTCAGTTTCGAGATAAGGTCCCCCGAAGAGCGAAAGAGAGAGGTTGAGTGGCGCTGAGTGGGTGGTTGGGTGGATTTTAGGGGGGATAAGGGGGGCAAAAGGGGAGCGAAGGGAGCCCTCGTAGCCACGAATCGTTTGTTAATTGCTTGTACGGGTGTTCGAAGCAAGAATGTACAATATCGGTGATAAGATAGCTGGTTGAGGGTAACTATACACAGAGACCATCCAATTCATACAATCCATACAATCGTCGGTTAAAGAGAATAATTAAAAAAGAGAAATGCATGTTTTGATTAACTCTTAGCTGCGCAAACTGCCAAATCATCGGAATATCAGTGAGAGCTGCTGAATTTGCTGGAATTCATTTATGATGGATCCACACGGAAAGAAATCCAAGGGCTTGAAAATTCTGAATCACGGTTATAGGACTATTTGAAAACCTTTTTGAATTTAGAAGTATAACATTACTATTTGGCTATATAGATTAACCTACAAAGTAAGGATGCAATAGTCTGATCTCTGGATCCCTAAGTATAACCTAATTACATTTAAGAATTTTTTATATTGTGTATTATTAATAGGTGGCTGCTCTTTATAAAATTAATTTATGCTGGATTCCTCATTATAAGTCCTTCGAATATATATCCATACATACTATATATATTTGTATGGCAAATACAGAAGTCTTACCAATAAATACAAATGCCTAAGGTCATGTTTTATAATTCAAAATGTACCTTTAAGGACCTTATTAATTAGTCGTTTGATACTAGAGATTTAAGAGCCCCTCTTAAGCTTATATTTATTTTTAAATTAAAGTCGCATTGTTCAATAAATATAAATGCCTAAGGTCATGTTTTATAATTCAAAGTATACCTTTAAGCACCTTCCTAATTGGTATCAAACCTCTAGAGATTTAAGGGTCCCCCTCAAACTTATATTTATTTTTAAATTAAAGTCGCATTTTGTTCAAGTGCTCTAGGTTTACAGGTCATTAAAACACCTGTGCGCTTGTAGAACAGCTCCTAGAAACTCCAGTGGCAGAAGTGAAGTCACGTAACATGAAATACGACGTTCTTCTATTTGCAGGTCATAATAGAAATTGTGCTGATAGAAGCGCCACCAATCGACAAACCGCATCCGGAATAGTTTTACTCCAGGTGGAGGAGCACTTGGGCCAAAGCAATTACGAGCTGTAGTTACACATTTTTAGGAATGGAATGGTATGGATGGAACTTTACCCCCTCTTCAGCGAGAAATGACAACGAAAATTGCACTTGATCGCTGGCTCGGATTACAAGAGTTGGCTTATTGTTTGCATACTAAGGGGAATTGTTTTGCAACTATCTCTGCACTAGAAAAACAGGGCACTCGACCGAACATGTAATTAAAATACAGGGCCTCGACAACACAACACCATACAGAACTGAACCCAACCCTAGAGAACCTATAGAACCCTTATCATATCTGATTTGTTTGGGTGATTTGCCAGCAGATCCGTGAGGATTTGACCCACTGATGGATGGGATCGTAAATTAAGAGATTGGTGGAGATCGCAGCAGTTGGCAACAGATTCCAACCCTTAGTTCATGGAGGTTCACTGCGATCTGGGTTCTTAAAAGGCTTATACGATATGAATTGGCCGATATGAATCTCGGGTTAATAAGTTGCCGGGCGGCACTTGGCCACCCCACTTGACAGTCAAGGTCGTTGGCTGCTCGAGCCACCCACTTATCGTTCAGTCAAAGTGCTCTGACTGCTCCTCCTCCGCCCATTTTATAGACTTAATTGTCTGTTTGCAAGTCGTCTGGCTGGGGAGCTGAGCAGAAAGAGTCACGCTTTCTCCAGATAGAGACATTTGGGTGGGCATGGCCTTTAATTGCCGCGAATTGTGCGCGAAAATTTTCCTACAAACTGAGCAGCAGCCATAAAACCGAATTTTATGGATCGAGCCCCCTCGCTTTGATATTACTTCTGAGTAACTTTGGGCCTGACAAAAGAGTCGGTAACTTTAACCCGCCGCCGTAGTTTCGCCATAATTCGTTTGATTGCAATAAGTTAGTAACTCTTGAAGAATTACTAAATTGGAATTTGCGGAATGGAATTTAAACTATTTTGTTTACCACAGAGGAGATTGAAATTCAGGGAATTAATGTCTGACCGATTGGTATTGTGTATACAGACCCGAAAAACAAGTCGCCATTCATTTCCCAGTATCAGTCGCGATTTGGTGTTGGCCTCTCAAGATTTTAAAGATTTCCGATTCCGCAGACAAGAATTCGAAATCAAGCGCACAAATCGCGTGACTATACCGTCTGAATGCCAAATAGTCTTCTCCGTAAAACACTGGCGCGTTTGTATTATATAAATCTGATTCTGAGGGTGTTAGTGTTGGCGATCGTGATCGTAAATCCTGATTCGATTGGAACCCATTCCGAAACGCCGGCGCTAATCGTGTGGAACCTCTTTCCCAACCGAAATAATCTTTGCTGATATTCTCCACTATCAAATACGCTTGAGAACACGATATTGGGTATAAATTAATAACTAACGACCTCATTTTACATTAAAAAAATGTGGATATGACAGAAATATGTGTATACATTATTATACCTTAAATAATTACTTTGAGAAATCTATTTTTCTTGATTTAATCATTTCATTTTATTTCATTTCATTATAAACAGAGTATTTTTTTAAGTGTGAAGTGATTGCAAATGTTTTACAATGTTTAGAGACCATTACAATCAGTTGTTTTTGATTTTTTGGATGATTTGGATTCAGGCAACAGAATTATTCATGGTATTGGTATTTTGTATTATTATTATTATATTTATTATTTTTCAACGGTGGCGCTAATCGTGTGGAAAGAAGAAAGGGGCTCTTAGCCGAAATAATCTCTGCTGATAATGCATAAGCATGCTTGAGAACCCGATATTAGTTATAAATTAATGTGGAGCTAACGACCTAACTGTACTTTAAAGCGCGATTAGTACGGCGTTTATAACGAAAGACTATTTCATTGAAATTGTGTGTTTCCGGTTTAAAAAAAGATGTGCGAAAATAAATAAAAAAAAGTAAACTCCGAATAATTAATTTTTGTCTTGCAAGAAATTATTAAATAAATGCATCTATCAGCTAAACATTTTTTATAAATGCGGATTCAAAGTAATTTTTTCTATGTTTCAATTTGTATTATATATTAATTCCAGGTAAAAAATAGTTCGAAATACATACAAATACTTAAGTAGTTAATGTGTTTTCATAATAGATTAAGTTCACAGACTTGGAACTTAACTTGGAAAGCTTTTATGATCCTATCTGCCATCCGACAGGCCCTCGTCATCATTTTGCCAGCCTACGTAAGCTGTTAATTCCGGGGACCTTGCGTCTTCGGCACAACCCAAACGTGATCCTAGGGCAATCCATCAAGTGCGGTCCCGATATCACCGCTCAACTGGCTGATAGATATAGTAGATACAGATATAGTGGTGTACCCATACTCACCTCCTCTCTGAAATGGCTCTTCACTTCGGTGTTATTTGTCTAATTCGACAACACAGAAGGCAGATAAACGCGAGGCGCTTAATAATTCCATTGTTTTTGTTTTGGCTGCAGTGTTGACAACCATTTGATTGGGGAAAGGTGGGTGGAGGCGGCTACAGGTGGGTGGAGTGTGGGTGGTCGTGGGAGTGGAGCACGTCTCCGGTTCATGGGTGGTGCTCACTGGCGGATGATGTACGAGCAGCGGGTTGAAGTTGAGTGATAGCCATGCCATCGAAAGCTGGCAAAAACAAGTGATTCACAGCTATCTACTATTTTTTGGAGGCAGATTTGAAACGCAGTTACGAAACAAGTTCTCATGAAGATGAAATAAAAGTCCCCGCGGCGAACAACCTTCAATTAATGCCACTCGTTGGTTGAAACGTAAAATATCAGTTAATAATTAAAGCTTTTAATAGCGTCTGCAGGAGCTAAGCTGCACCATTGGGTTGTAATCGCCATAAATCAATCCAATATAGTTAGGTTTATATACTTTTTGAGTACCAATGCCCTTAGATCGTCTTTTGTACAGAAAACAAAGCTGTTGACCATCTGGAAATAGAATTTCTTTATGCGCCCCGCTATAAAGATGTTGAGATTAAATGGTACTTAATCGCTAAATAATTGGCACCGCTTAGTGAAGAGGTTTTTTAAGACCCTAGCACCCAGCACCACTTTCAACCAGCCCCCTACAAATTTCGATGCCACTTAACCAGGTTATTTGGACATTGTTTGAGCACGTGTTTATGACACACTTTGGCCCCATTATCTCGAGTTAAGTGGTGCGCCTTACTTCATATGCATATGGTGATTGCATTACCATCAGCCATAAAACTGAGTAATCTGATTGTAATACTGACCGATCTGCGTTGCATTGCATGGGTCAGTTATTATGATATATGGCATGGTATAGCTGCATGCGAAAGTTACCCGATTAAGCAAATAAAGAATGGTGGAGCTTAAGTTTATCAAGTCCAGCGATAAGCTGTACTGGTAATCAACCAATTCAGTCAGCAACGACATTTGGAATACTCTTCAAATACATTTACTTCCAATTCTCCATTATTCTTAGGGTATTTTTGGATTAACGCAACTTCGTACATAAAGATGACTTGTTTGTTTTATTCAGGGGGATCCCCTTATCTGCAAATCCGATTACATACCACGTACAATTGATTTATACCACGACCTCGATAATCGGTGCTTAAAACTATGACACAGCAAATTGTTAGTCAGACAATAAAAACATGCAAGGCTCTCCAGTTAAATGTATGTATTATAATATGCTTTACAACTAGGCGAAAACAGTTTGGGGATAGAATAAGAATAAGAATCGAATGTATTGCGACAACACGGTGCGGAAGTGGCTTCCTCGCTGCCCCTCCGCCACCCCTCATCACATCACTTCAGAATAGACCATTTGAGCTGCTCACGCGCCGACTGCAGAACCTAAAAGATAGATAGCACACACGAATATAGATACAGATACTCAGCAGTTATGTCGATCAATTAGCTAATGAACCAAATCAAAGCGAGCGTAAGGTTCCAGAACATTTCAACGATTTTTATTTGATCATTCTCGAGGTACAATGAAATGGGACAAATTAATCAAAACTAAGTGAAGAACATATACACAACTACTTATTGTTTAGCATCTGTTGAATTTCCGCTTACAAATTAAAAACATTCTTGGAAAAGGTGATTTAAACACACATATGATAAAAGAAGTACTACTAGTGTTGATCCTAATTCAATTGAGCCAAGTTTCCGTACATTTTTATCGTAAAATCTTCATAATTTAGAGTAAAACAAAAAGTAAGAGCAAAGGAATCACAATATACAAATAAAATATTGGTACAAATGCCTAAATTAAACTAAAAACTCAAAGTTTAAGGAGCATATTTATTTGATCATTTGGCGGTAACAACAAATTGAGGAATCATTGGGCGGGAGATAATCAAGGTACGAGACAAAACAATACCAATCTAAAGTACGAGCCTACTATTCGATTATACACAGAGCTACTAAGTAGTTAGACTACCAAAATAGGCCATTTAGGGTGTTAGTTACCTGGGCAACGGTCTGTTCGGCAATGGGAATGTCGTCGTTGCGCAGATCGACACGTTTTACCACGGACGAAGGATCCGCGTCCAGGATCATGCTGTAAGAGAAAATATAATAAATTAAATGGTGAAGAATTACCTATATTAAAAGAAGTCAATAAAAACATAATGATAAATATTAAGATTCAGCAGAATTGATATGAAACGTTTAAGTCATCCAAATTGTAAACAGAATAAATTACTCTCTAATAAAGTTTAATTTTAGTTTTAAACTATTGAAAATAGTAGAGCTTGTAACAAAAAGGTATAAAAGTCCTTCCTTGTTACATAGTAACATCTTTTCTATACAATTTGGGATAAACCAATTAGAAATTTGTGAGAGCCCTTAGCTTTGAATTCAGATAAGCAGATATCACTGGCGATATCTCTTCATATACCCACCCTCCGTCGCAGATCTCGTCAAATGCCAGCATTATGATCTCGAGGTTCTCCAGCACCAGGCGCTTCTCCACGTTCTTCTTGAGGATTAGGCTGATGGAGTCGTAGAGGCAGTTGAGCACGGAGAGCAGGATCAGCTCGTTCTCGTAGGCGTTGCCCATCACGTAGAAGAAGAGGTCCACGTTGCTCTTGTAGACGCAGGTGAGTCCGTCGAGCATTATGATCTCCGTGTTGGAGCGGTGCGTCTTGTTGAACAGATTCTTTTCGAAGGCCTTCTGCTCCTTCAGCGTGGACAAGATGTTCTTGTCGTAGTACTTCGCCAGAATGCGGTTGCCATCGTTGTCCATGATGCACATGCCCTTGATGATGTCCTGCGTAACATGATGGGTTGAAAATTAAGCCACTTCTTTGTGTATTTTACAATTTACCATCATGAAACCGTCCATTTTATCTTGTTTTCGTGTCTTACACGTCACTTGGTGTGACCGTACATCGACCGCTTAGAAATACCAACAAAACAATGCTGCCAATGTGGTTGCTAAAAATTAATAGCTAAAACTACAACAATAAGGTTAAAATAGCTAGAGTGATATCACTGCCTGGCCATGAAATTATCAAAAGGTTAAAGACTTTGCTGTAGGCTTAGTACATGGTAGGGAACTTAGCTATTAACCATTGAGCCAATTTGAATTTAAGTTTGCATCATACAAAGTTTTTAAAAACATCTTCCTTTGAAATCTCCCTTAAACTCTTTTTACGACATATTTGATACACATTTTAAAGCTTCAAATAATTGAGTCTCAAATTTCTTAAACGTAGCAACTACTGCTGACAAACCAAAATTGTGAATACTTCGTAAAACCCACAGAAACACTTTCAAATTATTTGCGCTCAGTCAACGAATTTATGTGAACAATTGAAAACCATCGCAATGGACACGCTGCCGGATGAGTATGTGGCCAAGCTAGATCTAAAGCACTTGGAGGAAAAGAAGATGGCGCGTTCCTCCCGGCGACGTCATGACCACGAAGCCCTGGCTGCCGCCCATGTGGTGGTGGCCACCATGGCTGGCAAGCCAAAGCCTCCAAAGCCAGAGTCCAAAAAGCTGCGAAAGAAGCTCACCGAATGCGAGCAGGAGAACCAGTCGCTGTCCCAAACCATTCAGGACAAGAATCAGGAGATTTTCGCTCTCAAGAAGTCCGTGGATTCCCTCAATGATGTCCTCAATTCGGTGCCCATCGATGAGCTGCGCAGCAACTCCTCCATTGCCAGTACCAAAATCTTGGAGTTGAGCAAGAAGAATCGCCAGATGCGCGCCGAATTGGAGCAGGCGAAGGTTCGCCTGGCCAAAAAGGATGCCCAGATCGAGAAGATGGAGAAGGATATGCAATCCCACGGGGAGAAGCAGCAGCACAGCCAAGATACGCCGAAGAAGGGCGGTTCCTCCGACGATCTCCAGGCCAAGATTAACAACATGCAGCAGAAGCTGTTCGAGACCCGCAACAGAAACACCGAGCTGCAGAATCAACTGAAGCTGGCGCAAAAGTGCCTGCAGCACGAGATCGGCGAGAGCTGCAACATCAACATACTGGCCAATAATCTCAACCAGGCCAACTGGCGCGGTCGTGCCCAGCAGATCATCACACTCACCCAAAAGGTGCAGGAACTCAAAGCTCGCTTGGAATCCTACGAGGACAGGGCTGTAGATCGTGCAGAGTACGCACCAGTTGCGCTGGGATCGAATCTGGATTTGGTGGGCGGACGATCCCATCACTCCAGCTCTGAGAGATTGGGTGGTGGCGATGGTGGTGCTGCAGCTGCCTCCTTCGATCGCTTCACTCCGGGAGTGCGTAAGAGTGAGATACTCCACCGGGCAAAGGTGGAGTCCTTGGAGAAGGAGATCGCCAATCTGCAAACCCAGTTGGAGGAGCAGCGCAGCAAGAATCTCGCTTTGAAGGTGAGGAACAAGAACCTGAACGAGGACATGAACAAGTACAAGATGCGTTTCAATGAGCTCGAGGAGCAGACCGATTACAATGGCGTCAATATAAACACCATGAATGATAAACTGAATCGCCAGCGGATTCAGTACGAAGGCCGACTGGATGACATGCGTGCTGAATTGATCCGGGTGACCGAGGAGAGGGATCTGTCGCGTCGGCAAATGGAGGAGCTGAGTGGCATGCACCTGGAAACGCAGTCGGTGGTCAAACAGAAGGACGTGGCCATTGCCAGTCTGCAGGATATGATCAAGAAGCTCGAGTTGGATCTGCGCGCCCTCTCCGGCGGATTCCTCTTCTCCTGTCGCGAGTTTCGAAAGGTAAAGATATTTTTATAGGTAAACCTTATTTATTTTTACACTGAAGAATGAAGGATGAAGGATGAGGATGAAGTACTAAAAAAATTATAAGGTTGACCTAAACAAATAATGATATTTTCTACGCTTTTGTCAAAGGTTGTTTTTTTTGAATTATAGGTATATTTTAATATTGTTTACCAATTAACAACCCTTTCAGGAAGAATTTGTGGGCATCCTGGATGCCCTCGAAGTAGAGAAAAATCAACTTATGCTGCTAACCAAAAGTCTGGGAGAACGTCTGGAGACGGAGCGCACCAAGAACGAGGCTGCCCATGATCAGATTGGGAAGTTGAAGACGCGGATCAGCCGCATGGAGGTGAAGATCAGGGATCTGGAGAAGGAGCTCGATGTGCAGTCCGACAAGAAGAAGCGCACCCAGCGAATGGCCGACTACGCCAGTTCGCTGAGTCGCACTTCTCTTAACGGATCGATCGGTTCCTTCAGCTTCGAGAACCAGTCGCAATACCAGTCGGTCACCACTCTCAATTCGACCGGACAGCCTGAGCTCAGAATAGAGGAACTTAAGAACAAGTAAGAAGCAGTGTAATATCATCGAAATTTCATAAAATACTTTTGTATATTATAGTCTGGAACTGGCTAAGGAGAAGATCACCATGTTGACGGAGAAGCTGGAATATATCACCGAGGAGAAGCGCGCAGATGCCAAGCTTTTCGAGGAGACACTGAACAACTCAAAGACCATTATCCTGGACACCATACTGGCTGCCCGCGAAGGAAGTACCAGTACCAGTGATAAACATCCTGATCAAACCACAAGCGAGAGCTCTATCCCATAATTGGATTGGGTAAACATGATTTGTATTTTGATTAATTTTTATGTTTCATCCTATGCGGCAAACATACCAATCAATACCCTATTTAAAGTAAATCGTTATTAAATTTGAATGGCATGAAAATTGCGTATTACTAATTAAAAAAGTTAATAAACAACCCACAGAATGAGATTTATATTTTCATAGATTTTTATTTTATTTGTAACACGTTCACAAAACGAAGCCTTTGGCGCTGCTTCTATTTCTGGATAAGATTAGATTAATTCATGAATTTGTTAGGTGATTTCTTTCGCTCGAAGCATTTCAAATTGCATTATGCCTATATATTTGTTATTAATTGCTTGTCTATAGCTATGCATGTGTGTGAGTGTGGTGTAGGTTAAGTTAATAATACATTATATAGCTTGACTCGCCATAGAAAAACATTGCTCCAATCACATATTAAATTATTTTAAGTTTGCCTTTTGTAAATTGTTTCTGTTAATCTGCGTTTGAAATTCGTTCTCCATTAATCGCTTATCGTATGAAGATGTATAAGTTACATTATAGGTTTATTCTATTGAATCTTTAATGCGTTATTATTGATAAGCCTAGTAAATTGGTTTTTATCTAAAAAACACTTTTTAGCAAATTAAAGGCACTTTCAAGGATTTCTTTTGTGAAACGAAACAATTTCTCCTTATTCCTTTCATCTTCAATTTAACACTAGAAACAAACAATATAATTATTATTCTCTTAACAAAAATATATATATTAAAAACATGAATGTCCCCCAAAAACAAGAACAAGGACAACCTCTTGTGTGTCCTTTTTTACACAGATAAATTGACAAAATTGTAGGGATAAACAGATTCAGATTCAGATCGATCTGGCTAATGCGGAAAAGCTTTCAGAAAGCCTAAGAAATTTTGGAGGGGGAATTTCCATTTTTAGGTTAGCTATTGCCCCGTGTAAGTATTTTTTTTTTGAGAACTTCTAATTAAATTAGAAAACCTTTGCCTTGGGATTCGGCTATCCATTATAACTTATGGATTATGCTCAAGCATTTTAGCTAAAAGAGTTCGTCTATATAGAAACTCGTATTTCTGTATATGATTGGTTAGCTTTAGCGTTCGATTAGCTTATTAATTTCTTGTATATACTTCAATAAATATCTGTATAAATTTGATTCGTTTAAGGGCTGTAGATAAATGCAAACTTGGCTGGGCTAGCTTGGTCGCTCTTAATTTCGTACTGGAATCGAAGCGGATATAAGATACTTTTCATATATCGGCCGATTCGTAGCTGAAACACATTCGACTCTCTCGTAACTCCGCTGTGTGGCTTTATTCAGTAAGAATGGATATCGGACTGTTGGTTCTCGGTTGGATTACTATTAATTTTACAATTAATTTCCCTTCTCTTTTTTACATAATCCGCTGCTTTGCTCTATATAGTATTTATATATATATATATGTACGTGTGTAGTGGATGTGTAGTATAAGTTAATGCACTATAGATTTAGATTTTGGGGTTTGGGGTGTGTGTTTGTTGTTTGTTGAGGGGTGAGTGAGTGACCCCCATCATCGCCGTCGCCGTCGCCTCCTAAATACGTGATTGAAGTAGTAGTAAATGTCCTGTTCTGCCTGCTGCTGTGGCGTCTTCTTGGCCATCTCCTGCTGCTGCTTGCTGTCCACTTGCGGATGGTAGTTGCTGTAGTGGTTGTAGCCATGCATGTCGTACGGATTGTGCTGACCCACCGGATGCATGCCCGCCGGCGGTGGAACGCCACCGTGAACGCCGTGCCGGCCATTCCGCATCATCAGATTCGCGTGCATGTTGCGATCCGCGATAAAGACATTGACGAAGAAGGCCAGCACGAGGAGGATGTAGAGCAGGCAGACGAGGATCACCACAAACTGCTGGCGACAGCAGCAGTAGTAGAACATTCCCTATTATATAACCGCCTGCTCCACATAGTTGGCTGGCAGCATGCCGGTCTTGCCGGTGCGCTCCACCCGTCCGGTCATCCAGCCGGAATCGATGGACTCCACCTCGAAGATGACGTCGCCCTCGCGGAAGCTCACCTCGTCGACGTCCTGCGCCTCGTAGTCGTAGATGGCCCGATAAACGCGCTGGTAAGGTAAAGAACATAAGATTAGATAGATGATCCATCAAATGATTAACAAATTGGGAAAAATTCCAAACACATAGCTTATGTATTTGTATTTCCCACAAGTTGCAACCTAAATTAAAGGACTCTCCACTCACCAATGTCTGTCGCGACTGTTTGTCCTGCAGGGAGGAGTAGGATGGCTGCTGGCGCATCTGCTGCTGCTGTTGCTGCTGCGGCGGATGCTCCTGCTGCTGCATCATCTGCACCTGCTGGTAGTACTGCTGATGCTTCTGCTGCTGGTGCGCCTGCTCGGCTCCACTCAGTGATCCGTAGATGCCATTGGCAGGATCAATATCCGAAACAGAGCCAATTCGCTTAGGGTAAACGCTGTTGCCTGTGTGGAATACATAAATCCATTAGTTTAAGTTTAATAGGGATTTATATATTTAAGGACAAGGACAAGATGACAGTGTAACATCGAGCTGAGGGCACTACATCGAACTACCAGCTAGCCTGCCTGGCCCACAACAACTTACCACCTTGAATGCCCCGCGGCTCGGAGCTGTAGACCAAGGTGGTGCTCGATCTGCCGGCATTGGGCACCACCCTTGGTCCATCCGTCAGCGGATCGTAGTCCGCTATCTTCCCAATATTGCTGCCGCCGGCCACAAGTTGCTGCTGCTGCTGCTGTTGATTTGGCACATGGCCATTGCTGGCGTGCTGCTTAACGTTAATTGCATTTTCCGATGGCGTCACGGCGGCATAATTGGGCGATGCGTACAGCTGCTGCAGGTGATTGGGTACCACTCCTGCTGGTCCTGCTGCTGCCACTTGTTGCTTGTTGTTGCCACTGCCATCGTAGGCCGCAACATTGGCCGCCGAACGGCGTATTTGGCTCTGGGATCCGTGGCCATTGTTGTTGATGTTGCTGTGGTTGCTGCTGTGCGAAATGCCACCGTTGCTGGCATTGTTGTTCAACAAACTGTGATGCGATTGCTGCTGTTGCTGCTGCTGCTGCGGAGCTGCAACCAGCGTGGGGTTGCTGTTATGCTGCTGCGGCTGGTCGTACTGATCCACGGAGTTTCCACTGGGATGATGGGAGTTCTGGAGGATGGCCGAACGCATCTCGTTGTAGCTGTTGAGCGCCTGCTGCTGCGGATTAACCGGCGACTGAGGTGGCGGCATCTGTTGCTGTTGCTGCTGCTGATGCTGCTGCTGTTGGGATGATGCTGTGGGATACAGATGTGAGGCTTGTTTAATGGCTTGCTGTTGCAGCAACTGCTGCTGTTGCTGCTGGCGGAGTGCCTGCGGTTGCTGGTAGTGTGCGTATGGATCGTGCATTTGCTGCTGTGCCCGCTGTTGCTGTTGTTGCAGCTGTTGCTGTTGTTGTTGCTGTTGCTGCTGGTGTTGCTGTTGTTGGAGTTGTTGGTATGTGGGCGTTATGGCCGCTGTATTGTATTGCTGATGTTGTATTGGTGGCGGTGGCAAAGTCTGTTGCTGCTGTTGCAGATAGTGTTGGTGTTGCTGCTGCAGTTGCTGCTGGTATTGCTGTTGCAGCTGTTGCTGTTGCTGATGTTGTTGCTGTTGTTGATGTTGCTGGTGTAGTGTTGTTGTCACTGCTGGCGGTATGGGTGAGGCTGTGGGTGCATATTGCGAGAATTGTTCAGCTGCCAATTGCTCAGAGAAATATTCCGATTCATCTTTTTCGATTTTTTCGATTTTTATCGATTTTTTTTTGGTTTCAAGTGACATTTAATTAGTTACAACATTGTCCACAGTTGTTGTTGTTGTTGTTAGTGTGGATGTGTATGTGTGGTGTGTATTTATTTATTGTGTGTGTCGTGTGTGTATCGTTAGGTTAACGGTAGTTCAGAAAGCACACAAATAATGTTGTTGATTTTGTTGTTGCAGTTGTTGTTGATGATGTGGGGAATATATGCCAACAAATGATAAACAAAGTCCGCAACAAAATAAAAGTAAAGAAAACAAACCATAAAAAAACGGAATTAAATTCAATATTAATTACGGCATGTGACAGATGTGACGGGAATGATGGAAATAGATACTATAATATAAATAATTGGTGCAGAAATGCAAACGCATACGTTTCATCTTCATATTTACAAAGAAATAAATACAGTGGTTAAACACATTTTTTGTGATTGAAAATTAATGAAGTGTAAGGAAAGTAGTTATCATACTAACGTAGACTACAAATTTAAACAGAAGAATTAAAGGAAATATATTTTAGTACTGGTTTCCATGGTGCAAAAAAACAGATTTTAAATGTATATAAAATTAAACTTAGTTTATACAAATTTCTTTTATTTTTAACAAAAAAGAAACAAATTGAATAAACACTAAGTCCACTAAGTTCGCTTTGTAGTTTTTTGTAACCATTTAAATGCATGCATGAATGACTGACGTCAATAGACTATTATGAACACATTAAGTCAATTGAAATTCGAATAAATTAATTCAAACAGTAAACGCGGCCCACCACCAACTAACCATTATTAAGCGAACGAGCGGACACAAACAATAAAGCTTCGATACCAGTGAGTGTGAGAAGGGAAAGATATAGTAACACAGAGGGGGCTTTCACAGAGATGGAAGTATAGTAGAGATAGAGAGGTCAGAGGTCGGATGCAAGGCGACTACTCACTGCTGCTGTCGGAAACCTCGGCGGATCCTCGCTGCTTCTCCATGGCCGCCTTCTTCTCCAGATCGCCGTGATATGCCACATTCGATATGTGCTTCGTGTTCTGTTTGATCCGCAGCGTTTCCGGGTCATCGGCCACCTGTCGGATACATAACCAATTAGTAAACCCATAATTTAGTTGGGGGAGTGAGCGCACTTCAGCACAGGGAGAAAAACTTTGCACCAAACCTTACGTATATAAAAATACAGTTTTCAATAAAAATCGTTCTCAGATTGAAAACATTTAATTATTATTTTTAAACGGAAGAAAAGATAAACTTATAATTGCAAACTTTTGTGAAAGTAATAAACGAGTTGCTTAGCCTTTCAACCCTTTATATACTGTACTATAATTCCCAACTGGTTTAGGCAAACATAATTAAGAATCTAAAAATTTGTATTTTAAAAGGTATTATTAATTTACTGAGTATACTAGACATTGATTAAGGGAATCAAATAAATGGAAAATTCTTTTCTCTCTGTGCTTCTCAACTCTCAACTTTTCACTGACCTGTGTAAATTTGCCTTTGGCCTTCTCGAAGTCCGCGTGATATTTAACGTTCGACTGGATTTTCGTGTTCTCTGCGATGCGCTTCAGTTCGGGCGTATCGGCAATTGCCGTTGCCTTGGCCTTCGGTATGTGTCTGCAAGATAGGAGAAATAGAGAAAACGAAACGGGGTTAGAGATCAGAGTTTCCAGAGGAGTTAACGCTAGTCAAACCGCAGTTGCAGTCGCTCATTCTGTGGCTCATTCTGTGGCATGCCGCAGATAGAGTCCATCATCATACTCGCAGCAGCAGCAGCAGCACACTTGCCGGTGGCAATCGGAGGAGCAGCTCTCGCTGAAAATTCTCCACGCCAGCTGGCCGGCAACTTGGATTCATGGATTCATGGAAATTCCGCTCGAGTGGGTGGATTGAGCAGCCAGAGATGCTGATTCTGCTCGAGGGAATATATGTACAGATGTACCGAGTTTATGTAAGGCAAGAGCATATCCATCTCTGATTTCATGTTGGCTTCGTGTGAAAACCTCTGACCCCTTCTGACTGCCTTCTTCTGCCTTTCAACACCGTGTGCTTTTATCAATTAAAACACAGCCCCCAAAATGCCAGAAACTACGTGTATTTTTTGTGGTTTGATTTGGGTTTTCTTCTTCTTCAGTTACCCGCTGGCGAATAACGGGAAATGCACTGCCAGAGATTTGTCTGTGGCTGAATGCAATTTATCAAAGGCCTCTGTGAAAAGTTCACTAGTTCATTTTAAACTTTCCGTTAGTTTTGAGGCAGCAGAGCTCATGTTTTTGGACAGAAACTCTCAATTAAAATGGTAAACATGGGGAAATTATATCAAAACATGGGGGGAAAACAAATCAACTTTGGCACTGCATTTGTATATAAATAACAAATAAAAAATGCAGATCAAATGAGTAAATATTGTGAGTGTAACTTTTCTTTTTAACAAGTTTTTAATGGCATTGGCTCGAATAAATTATTAAAACCGAGCATGAAATCATGGTATGAAAGAAAAACACAATACCAGCGATATTTTCTGAACTATTTTCGCAACGCTTCCCCACAGACTAATACATCAATTTAATTATTGGCAGGAGCAGGGAATAATGAACATGGCGCATCTGTTGAACAAAAGTAGTCATAATAAACAAACACTGGCAGGCAGGCGAGTTCCATAAATTCATGACTCATTTTGTTTGCGGCCATGTGCAGAGTGCTTTAACCTATCAGCGGGCTAATCGATCGATCGATCGATTGGACAACACAACTGATAACCAAACCCGATGACTCGTGAGGTTGATAAACTCGCAAAAGGGGGAAGAAGAAACCTTTTGCCCATATTTAGACCACCATATAACCATATTGTGTAAACGTAATTGCATGCAAGTCGCAAGTCTATTGGCATTATAGAATATTTATGGGCTTTTTAGCGATGTTCTAATCGCCCACAGCTGGCGCCGTCCGGGGGGATATTGTTTTCACCTCGTTCCCCCGAGTGGAAATAAGTTGCAATCAGTGTGGAATGCGAAAACCAGCGAGAAACAATGCAAACTGTCACACACGCACAGAGGTGACCACCATTTAGATGGATGGTATGGCATAGTATGGCCTGGCATGGCATGGAATAGTATATATGTATATATGTTATATATGGTGGTTAGTTGATAGTGGCACAAGGCCGTTTAATGACCAAAGCGTGTGAGCAGCAGCAAAGCCAGAATCATTGAGAGAGCACCGATGCATGTAGGTCCGTTCCGAACAACAAGACTAAGTCTATGCCAAGTGATTTCAATGGTGAAGAACTGTATATACTCTTATAATATTTCAAGAACCCTCAGAACGGTATTAATTTTGCTATCTGATAGACATTTTTAATCTTAACCACTCAACAACAATTAGGAACACAACTCATACTTCAATAATCTATCAAATATTTTAAGCTTATAAACACACGATAAGCAAAAGTCAAGATTACAAAACTTCGTTTAAACTTGTCTTGTTTTTAATAAAATATTCAAAATGCTTTATAATCAACCAAGTACATTCTAAGATATAACATTACTTTCAAAAGGCTTCAGAGGTTTTTTTTTTTTCATCTTTAAAAATGTTATTAATTCAGCAGAACACAATTCATACAGTTAAATTATTTATGATATTTTTTTAAGTTGACACACCTAAATACCTTAGTTAAATTGTACTTCCCACCCAAAAAGAGTATCCCCAAGAGCAACAACAACAACAAGAATAGGGGGCAGCTATAATGCATTGTTGTTGCTGGTTGTAAGCTTTGCTTTACTTTGCTTTGCTTTATCGTTCAATATGCGTTGCATGTGTGGATGTGGCACAGAGATAGAACCCCAAGGAGGAGGAGGAGGAGGGGGTGAGGAAAGCAGGGAAGAGGGAGGGGGAGGGGGAGGGGGAAATAAGTACAAAGCCCGAACCGCAGAAAGCATCGTCCGCATTGCCGTTGCGTTCGGTCGGTCGGTCAAATTGCTGTTGTAGCTGGCACACATTGCCATTGCTGCTGTTGCTACCGATGTGTTGCTGTTGCTGTTGCAGTTGCTTCTGCTGCTGCTGCTGCTGCCACTGCTGATGTTGCTACTGTTGCCGGTTGATGGTAGCTGGTAATGATGACATAACAATGCTTAAGCGCCCCGAGGCGACATTGGCGAGCGGCTACCACCAACGGATGTCTCAGCACGTTCCCAATAGATCAGCAGCAACAACGTCAGCAACAGCAACAGTAACAACAGCAACACCAACAGCAACATGCACGTCAGCAACAGTGGAAGCAACGCCAGCAACAACAGTGCATGTGTGTGTATGATGCAATTGTTGTTCCTTCTCTTTGCTTTACTTTTTTATTATCAAAGAATTTTAATTTATTTGTAAACAATACACAACAACAATGGCAACAACAGAAGGGTACAGGAACCATCAACAACAACACTTTTGTTGGCCATAATTTCTTTTCATTTTCTTCTCAACTGACCAAATAGAGCTAAAAGTTCCTTCAAAAGAATGCGAATATAGGTTATTCTACAAATTTTAATTCATGAATTTTTACATTATTTATTATTGTAATTTTAACGAAAAGAAACATTTAATAAATGTCAACATTGTTTAAAGGTAAATCCAAATTTTAAAACAAATGTACACTTTTTATAATTACTTAAATATTTTTGTAAAGAATTGAAAACCAAAAGCACTAATATGAAATATGTAAATTCAATACACCTAGCGATTTGGAACTGAATTATTATAATAACTTTTTATATAATTTGTTATAATTAATTTCAAGAAGCAATCACCCAGTTTTACTGCAGCATTATATTCGCACTTAATAGAGTATTTAAATGTCATAAAAGGAATGCAGTTTCGCAACGCTGCTAATGATTTCCCACACAAATTGCTTTTGATGGAAGGAAGGATATCTGGATCTGGATTCCTGGCCATCAAACTGGACTGCATCGTGTGGTGGCTCCGTCGTCGTAATCTGCCATCGAACAAACGAGCGTCCAATGAAAGCGTAATCCACCCAAAACCAGACCGACACATAAAAGAGAAAAACGGTTTGGACATTCATTGGATGTCAACATATTTTTCTGGTTTTCCACTCTTGTTTTTTCATACTCCTATTTCTTTGTTTTTTAATTTTTCTCCATGTGGAACAAGCAGTGACGCCGATTGGTGTTGAGTTACCATGACAGTCTTTTGTTGCTCGACGATTTCGATGTTGTTTTTGTTTTTGTTGTTATTGTTTTTGTTGTTGTTGTGCAATGGATCAATGTAAAGTAAAACAGGGAGTGGCACCAACGACTTTATAGTGACTATGACTGATAAGATGGGATTGCCACAAGACTGGGTTAATAATGCGTTTTCCACTAAAAATAGAAATGACATTCTTTAATCAAACAACTACTTTACTACTATCTTTAAATTAAAAGCGCCTTGATTTTCTAAGCTTAATTATTCATTCATTAAGATGATGATTTTAAGAAGTACAATTTAAAAAATTAAAACCAAAATTCTCAACAATTATATAATTGAGTTTCTGTTTCATCCGGATGAGATTTCCTATAATTAAGTACAAAAGCTAAGACTTTTTGAATGCTTCAAATAATTTTCCCATTATGAAATAATTTCATTAATTCGGTGGCTGGAATTGCATAACTAAAAGAGAAATGATTTCACACATAATTTGCAAAAGCGTTGAAATTGAAATTAAATGCATGTCCGTCGAACACGATTATCTACTCTCCACTCCACTCCATCCTTCCCGCACTCTGGCCTTACGTATTATCATTTCGTATTTCCCCCGAAAAGTTTTTGGCATTGGCCCATCAACGTCATCATCATCGGTATTCATAATCCGTTGCAGTCAATCAAAGCGAGCATAAAAGTTCGAAAATCCACATCCACAGACAGCGAAAGGGAATGTCTGTAATTCTGTGTGTTTGTAAAGTAAAACTCAATCCCCATCGCGTGTTTAAAGCTTTTAAAAAATTCATATGCAAACGGTGATGGAAAGGAAAGGTGTTCCGGGGTAAACGTAATTGTTGACACCACCAAACCACCGCACCACCAAACCACTCCCAGTTCATTTCGGAAGCTAAGCAAACGACCCACAAATTTTGTATTTAGCATAAAATAGTGGAAAAATGACGACAATGCCCCATCTTTCTCTGCTGACCCAACTATTTTTTTTGGGTAATTGAAAAGGTTTTTTGTGGCTATTGTCACTTTTGTTTTCTATTTTGTGGGCGGCTTAAGTAATCAGACGAAGATATATGCACATTTATACGTACATACTCGTATATATCCCAAATAACCCCCTGTATTGTTCGGGTATTTAAGCCGCGTTTCAAAACGAAAGTAAAAAATAAATAAAAAAAAAAAGAAATGTGATGCAAAATGAAATGAGAGAAGACAAGAAGAATGTGGCACACGGGGCGGGGTTTTTTGGGTTGCTGGGTAGCATCATCATGATCATGGTTCACTGGGTTTTTATGTTAATAAATAAATGCCAATGATATATACAAATGTATCAGAGGCTTCTGTTCAGCAGATGTTTCGCAAGCCCCTCTATTTTTATTTTTTGTCCAAGTAAGGGAAAACGAAATGAAAAACTAAATAAATGCGAAAAAAAAACGTGGATACAAAAAGGAGCAAGACATTGTAAACATCTCGTTTTCTAGTTCAATTCCAACTAAATGGGGCCTGGTAATGCAATGTATACAAAATTGTATGAATAGAAGTTCCTCCTCACATGCGAGTATCTATATATTTGTTCGTATGTGAGTGCACTCCTGGCATATCCTGGCCTAAAGTCGGCTCCTTTTTCCTGTCCTGTCCTTCGGCTTTCGGCCGCAGGTAGACAACGGCCAGGAAAGAGCTCCACTTCAAGATGCAATTAGGCTAGGAGAAAGTTTCGCTTGGCGGGGAGAGAAATTCATCCGCAAGTTTGCAGTTGTGGCAAAAGTCGAACATATCCCTTCTTGAATAGACAGGAGGCCAAAGGGCAGCTTAAAATGTACTTTAAATGTAGCCACATGGCATACATTAATATGCTTTTAAGTTTAAACAGTATTCCTTATAATCCTTTGATGGTAAGAAAATTAATACAGAAAAGGAAATATTATTGGTAAACTAAGATTGAACTTCCTATTTGAGTAATACATACAAGCTTGATTTAATAAAAGAAACTTGGTTATATACTTAAAAGTTTGACAGATGCTTTCCAAGCTACTAAGTCAAAATTAAACGTTTCCGTTCCATCATCAAGAATTGCTTCTATTTAGAACATTTCCTTCCTTTGGGCCATAACTTCTATGGTTCTCAAATCCAATTAACAATCAGTTGTCTGGCACTTCAGCCTCATATGTGGCCCAACTTTAATTGCACGTTTCCCTCATTTATCCTGCGAATGAACTTCATAATTTATTGCAATCGTGTTATCCCCACTGGGCGACTGACCTCTCCAAGCCTCTCAAGAAAGCGGCACTATGAAAACATGAAAACTTCGTTTTGACCCGTAACTGGTTGGGAAAACTATCTTTTGTCTGCAGACGGAACTTAGCAGAAGGCCCCGAAGACCGAAGAACAACCAGCCAGGCGGCAGTCGAAACTTCTCAAGCAATTATAAAATGCAAACCAAAAAGTGGAAGTTGAAGTCGCCGCAGTTGTAAAATGTAAGGAAACCAAAGTTGGCGGATTTTTTTTTCATTGCATATACATAGATACCCTTCCTTATTTAATTTTGAAGGTATGATAGAATTTGTGAGAAATTGAATACAGCGAATAATATTTTAAAATATGTTCAATATTTTCAAGATCCGATTATTTCGATTAATTCGATCGGTTTAAAAATACATTTAATTATTTAATAATTATTAATATTTATCCTTTTTTTTAACATACTCAAAGATTTAATTGTTGAAAGATAGATTCAATGGACTTTATGATAGATCTCATCAGTTGTAATATTTATTCCATTTGTTAGTACAATTGATTCGATTTAATTTTCGTGTTTTGAATAAACTACATATATTTAGTGATAATTGTACAATTCCAATTTCTGGATAAATATCGGAAATGGAATATAAAAGTCTTATTCAACTTAATGAGGGTTTCGATATCGATCAGGGATGGCATTCTGTAGATAAATCTAGTAAAGGGAATTCATTGTGCCCCATTCAACACGGCTGTTAGGTTACCCCGCATAAAAATCTAGTTCGAAGACGGGCGAAAAGAAGCTCCGGGATTCCCGTACGTGGCGTCACGTAATCCGGGGAGCAGCATTTTCCGGATAGGTGCAAACGGTTCGAGGAAATGCAGTGAAAGTGCCGTCAGCGGAAAAGCAGGGCGTAACCAACCGCGCTCTACACTTCACCGTTTTAAGCCACATTCTGCCGGTCGAGGAGGAGAATCCCGTTTAACAATTTATGCAGGCGATGACATCAGTGGAAATTCGCACAAAGCGGACGGACATGTGGAAAACCAGACAGTTTTCGCCTGGAAAAACGTGAAAGGGGGCACTGCGCAATGGAGCTAACGGACGCATAACTCAATCCGCATGGAATTTTTATTCCCGCAGCGGTGGCATCCACAATAAATCTGCATTAGACCAGGCGTTCTGTCGGTCGCTCAGTCGCTTTTGCAGGACAAAATGTTGTAGAGAACCCGAAAATGGGAACGTGGAGATCCCCCTCCCCCTCCGAAACTCCCAATTCACTGCGCCCCTGGCTTTTGGCTCAAGGCCAGCAAATGCAGCCACGCACTGCAGCAAAAAAAAAAAAGGGGTGGGAATATATTGGGCCAAAAGGAGTGAAGTGGAGTTACTGTTGGCCACAATACAAAGCAAAACACTTGCTCTCTTGTCCGCTTACCCAGTGTGTCTCCAATGTGTGTGACATTGTCTACAACAATGAACATGACAGCCAAAAGCGAAGCCAGGGGTGTAGTTTGTTTTTGCTTTGAGGGGGAGAGAGAAAGGGGTTCTTCTGGGAACCCCCAATCGGGGAAGTGGGAACTCCCCTCATGTGACACAGATTCCCCACACGATTCGCGAGTTGAACAGCTCAGCAGGAAACAGGAAAACTTCTGTGTGTGCGAAAACACTCTGAGGCGAAGTTGATCACCTGCTCTCCAAAAGGAAAACTAGTTCGCAGTGTTCAGTGTCTTATGAATTTTTAGCATTTAAAACATAAAGAACCTCTAACATTTTAGTATAATTAAATTTGATTGATAGAAAATTACTGATGATTTTTTTAATGTTTAGTTTGAACTGTGCAAACACAATTCTTGTTCAAGAGAATGATGAACAATTATCATAGTTTTAATTATAATATTTTCCATAATTTGTTATGGCGTTCGCCTTTCCCTTGGGCGTTGATTATTTTTTGGGTAGGAGTGCACACCCAAGTAACTTGGGCCAAGTTACACGAGGAAAATTATTCCAATCCCTTTTTAAAATTTTCCCCACAATATTTAAGCAATAAATTGAGCTAAATACAAATTAAATACCTTTAAAGTTTGAAACAAACTCGTTTTATGATTTTGGGATATTCAAAATGGAGTGCATCAAAACCAAAACAATTTTTTTTTATTTTTTGTTCAAAAAATGTTATACAATTTTAATATAAGTACTTTTTCTGTTCTTTTTTAAAACAACACATAAAAATACCTTGAAAATATATTTATATGCTAGAGTGGCTGGCAAAATAACGTTGAATAATATAAAATTCAATCACAGCTCAGCCAGAGGGCGAACAACTGGCGAAGCTAAAAACATTCCACTGCAGTCGAGTCGTTAAATCTAAGCCCCATTAGGAGCAGCTGCTGTTATCAAACGAACAATTAACTAGTTCACCGGGTGAACTGGAGGGGGTAACACTGTACGGTCTGCCCGCCTGTCTGCCCCACAACTGCATTTCCGCATTCTGCATTCAGCATTCTGTATTCTGCACTCTGAATTCCTTATCCCGCCCAGACTTTTCCCTAACCAGCTGCTGCACTTTTTGCTCACCCACATTTGAGAGTTCTTATTTAGTGTTTCGTTTTTTTTTTCTTTTTCGATTTTTGTGCAAAGTTCTAGTGAATTTAAAACGCTATCTTCGTGGCTGGGGTGGTGTGGCACATCCACTATCTCCCTGGAGCGATTAGATAAACGACGCTAATGAAGATTGCCAGGTGAGTGGGGCGCAAATCAAGGTTGACCATCCTCCATCGCATTCCGATTTCAAGTGGGTGCCACACGAAGATAAGCCCCCACCGAAAACGTTATTGCCCCCACTGTGTTCCACAATTGTTCGCAGTTCTTGTTGTTATTGTTGTTGTTGGGAGGGGTATATCTAAAGGTTGGGGGGGTTGGGTTGGCAAAAACTTGGTTAAACTTACGCCTCGCAGTAGGGCATTTTGTTGTAGCCCTTGTAGGTTTTCATATTGAGCGTCATGCCGCATTCTGTGCATTTGAAACACGTTTTGTGCCATGTCTGAAACGAAAGAAGAAAGGAGAAAACGTTGCATTACAAACGCCGGAGAATCACAGAGAAATTGTCGAGAATGCAATATTATTATTGCTATTTGCTATTTTCTGTTTTGTTTTTAGTTTTGTTGCTGCTGCTGCTGCTGCTTTTGCTCTGTGTTGCTTGTTAGCCAAATTGGCGCAGTGCAACTGAAAACTCTGGGCCAAGCCAAGCATAAGAAGCGCTCTCGAAGGTTTCTTCATGCCGTTCCGTTAACTAGAAATTTATGCGTATATATTTTCTCCAAAATTAATTGGAAGACTAACGGACTAAAATGAGAATTCAGGTGGTGAAGCCAAAAGCATTTCTATAAATAGTACATTAATTTTGCTAACAGACTGATGTACCTTATGTTAGATGTTAATTAACAGACTGATGTATCTTATGTTAATGTTAATTAACAGACAGATGTATTTTATGTTAGATGTTAATTAACAGACAAATGTATCTAATAATTTGTATAAGTAAGAAATTATTTTCTACGATGTTAAAGTAAAGTTTGGGTAAAGTTTTGAGATTTAAGCTAACAAAAAAATGCAATTTAATACAATTAAAAGACGACCCTAAAGCGTTTAATTTTCTTTTGTTTCATATTTTTACTGACCAAAAGTGTGAAAAGTATAAAACTTTACGACTGGTAAATCTCCTTCCTTAAACTTTCCGCATATCTCAAGGTCTAAACTATTCTCGAAGTAGATATCTTAGTTAGTACCGTTCAGTTGAGATAACTGGTTAGATAAGCCATGGCCATGGCAGACAGATGAGAGCCAGACAAACAGACTTTGAAAATGTTGCGTGATTTGTGGTGAGTTGGCATATGAAGTGGGTAAGAACTTGCATTTCACAGATACTCAGATACAAAACTGCACAGCGAACGGAGAAAAGAAGTTGTAATGGAACTTGGTTTGATGGCTTGACTTCGTCTGTGGTGTCGGCATTTCTTCTTCTTTTTTTGCCGTTTGTGTTTGCCTGCAACGCGTTATGCAAATTTTCCAAAAGAGGGAAAAATCTCGAAACCGCAATGGAGGATCCCCTCCAACACGTCCCCTTCTTTACTCCACACCATCCTTGACGTGGAGGTCAACAAACGATTAACTTGTCTGCGGATTAGCAGACGAAAGAGGGAAAGAGAGGGGCATACATTCGGCGAAAGAGACGCCAGATGGGAGTACAAAAATATCTCCTAATTGGTTTTCAACGCTGTCTGCCGCTGGAAGCTGGCAAAAAAAAAACAATAACATAAAACACAAAAAACAAACCCGTTTAAACAACAATTAAAAGTGTAGAAACAAAAAAAAATACGATAGTTAATTGTTTGATAGACGCAAACACAAAAAAAAAAAAAAAAACAGAAAAAAATAAATGAAATAAAAACGAAAGAGTCAGTTTACCACATTCCATGGCCCGAAGAGAAAAGCTGAAAGCGAAACAATCTTTGACCCCCCTGAACTCAAAACCGGAATAAATCATCGGATTTTTCTTTTATGACCTGCCTTCGGATCGGAGCTTAAGCAAATGACTTTCCAGCTCAGAGCGCATGCGTAACAGGGCCAGATATTTTAAATATATGGCTAATTGAACTACCGTTGCAGTTCGACAAGAAGTTGATTGAAGTGGAGGCTTTCGATAATATTAGAAGTTATGGTATTCAGGTCGTAAAAAGTGGGTTAAAGACATATGATCGACTAAACAAGAATTCAGCAAAAAAAAGTTTGCTTTTTTCTTTTTTCTTAAGTTTGTGGTCAAAATCTTCACTTGTGTTTTAAAACAGCTTGACCGCATGGAAATTGCAACATCAGTTTCACTTTCGCAACGAAATGCTGTCAAGTTTCTTGGCTTTTTATTTATTTTGTAAGAGTTTGTAGGAGTGCCTCTATGTGAATCTCGATGTGCAACAATTGCCCACACATATATGTATATGTATGTGTAGACATATTTAAATGCAAGTTGTGAGGTAATCGTCTGGTGGACAACGGAGTATGTACGTCTCCCCCATCAAGTAAATGCATTCAATTTCCATTTTCTATGCTCGCTTTAACCCACTTTTTCACTTTTGCTCGCTTCTCGTCTTGATTTTCAATTTGCGTCTCAATTTTCAAAAGTTAAACGTTTCCTCTTGGCTTGTTTTGCATTGTTTTTGGTTTTGGTTTTGGTTTTATTGCTGGGTTGTTTTCTGTCAACCACGACGAGGTGTTAAATTTGCATTCGAATTTGCACGCTTTCAACGTTTTTCGACCCAAGTGGCGATAAAAGCAATTGGCATGAGCCACGAAATGGTAAGAAAATCTCGTATTACCACGGCAAACCAAAACCAACGAGTGACAAATGAGGGCAATGAGCAGCAACAACAACAGAAACCACAATAACAAACAAAATCGGTTAAAAAAAATCTATTTATAAGTGTAACAAAGAAAAAAAAAACCAGACTTGAAGTGTCAAAGTGATTTCTTCAGATTTGCATGAGGGAACTGAAACTGGAGCACTTGGAAATGAGAACAGATATGTTAATTAAAGTGGAGAAAAATTTCACCAAATTCGATTTTGCTTTAAAAAGTAATTTGTTCACATATGTACAAAAGAAAATTATCTATAAATTATTTTATTTGGGAGTTCAACACCTCAATTTAAACGCCTTAAATCTTTTTATGTGTCACTTGAATTCCTATTGAAGTGTTCACATTGTTCACAAGAAGAATAATTTTCCAAGCAATTGTTCGTTTTCTTTAGCCAACGGATAAAGCCATTTAAACACCGAAATAAATTTTACTCTTTTAAAATAAATTTTTTAATTGTTTATTTCTAATAATTAAATACAAAATAATATTTTTAATTTAGCATACCACAAAAATAGATTATTCTGCATTCGCACTCTAACAATGTTGTTTTAACTCTATTGCTTTAGCCCATTTTAGCATTTTCCGCACCAACAGGCTTTGTGCCAAAGTTATGAGAACTCCAATCTGGAGAGTATTTCAACAGCGAATTGTGAAAAGTTTGGGGACAATAAACACTTCAAATGCCAAACGGCAAACGGCAAAAGGCAAACACTCTCCAGACACGAGAGCAAACTGAAATCCAGATTCGCATTGTTGTTCTTTGGCAGCTTTTTATTGTTGTTATATTTTTCTGAATTTTGGTTTTTGTTCGGCTGGTCAGCCAGCAGCAACAACAACAGTTAGGGAAGAAATTCTATGGTCATTCAGTCAGTGGGAGATGCTTCTGGTCGGTCTATTGTCCGATGAAAATGCCTGCCTCTCAGCTTTCTTCGAGCACAAATTAAAGAAGAGATGCAGCGCTTAAAAAGCTGTTATTTATGCTCGAGAGAGAAGCAGGTACCGTTATGAGCTATCAACGGAATGAAGTCGAAGAAGTAGAACTTCCACTTCTCAACTTAGCATAAGATATTAATCATGATTTAAGGCCATCTTCCCCTCTCCCCCCTTCTCCTTCGCCAACTCTGCGTAGCTATAACATCCATATCCCCACTCCAAGAGGAGTTTAATCAAAACAACAACTAGAGAAACCATCAAAGTGGTGGAAAGAAGAAGAACGGGCAATAGTCGCAAAAGAAGCGGAAAAAACAAGCTTCGCCGTTCTCGTTCACAACTTTTAAAGATTGCATAATAAAATATTTATAAAACAAATGTTAATAAATCAAGTGATAAGCACTCATAAAAAGGAACAAGAAAATTAAACTCGCGAAGATGACAAAACTTAAGATTTGTTGTTCTTTAATTCACAATCATGAAATATATTTTTGAAAAACTTTCACATTTTTTAATTAAAATATAACAATATAATATAATAAAAACCGAGCGAGATTAAAAGCAATTACCGGCATCTTAAAACAATATCTGTCTTGAATGTGAAAATAATTTATTGTTTGAAAAATTCCTAAATTAATTTGATTGCGAAACAAACAACAAGCATTTTTTAACATTCCACGTTTTCTGATCACTTTAAAAGAGATTCGGTTCATTATGGACCACTGTGGCTAAAGTGGAGAGCGGTGGAATAGAGTTGTCTCCACCAGAAGACAACACCATATCTGAACTCGGCGTTCCCTCTTCTCCAACTCCCCCTCCCCATCCCTTCACTTTGCGCACTCGACATTGCTGGAGAATGAGTCATCCGCACTCGAAGAGCTCTCCGCAGCATTAGGTTGCGGATCGCCCAGATTCTCGCCGGCAAAACATCGTGAACAAAAAATTAAGAGGGGAAAAAAAAGAAAGAAATATGCGAAATAAAAGCGAAACGAACGCAGTTGGTGGCCCCGATCTCTCCCTCCATTCCCGGCAATAAATGAAATTAATAAACAAATAATTTGGTTATATCTGTGCTCTCAGATTCGAGTCAGCGTACGTGCGAATATGTGGAAAAAATAATAACCATAAAAAGCGATTCTAATCAATTGTTGCTTGTTGGTCTTATGAAAAACAGATCGAGTACACCGAAAAATATAATCGAAATTACGATATGCATAAAAAAATATGCTTTGCCTAAAAAGGAAAAACACATTTAAAATACAATGTTTTTTTTAGAGTATAAAGATTTTTTATTACATTTTTCGAAAAATTACATGTTAGATATATTAAGAAAGTACAAAATTACAGCAAAAAAAAAATGAAGATTAATATTGTAATCCCAGATTATTATCAAAGTTACGGAATAACTTTAATACATTTTTGCAATCTTTAAGATAGTTTCGCTCAAGTGCAAGTAAATACGTTTCCCCACAACGAACGGAGTGACATGAAGGCTGAAAGAATGTTGAATGGAATGAGGTTGAGGCAAACACGATCCACATGTTCTCATAATGATTTACTTTGGGAGCTTAACCATCTTATCTCACACAACTTTCTCAACGAATATGACTCCAGAGCTTAGGAATGTAATCGCGCAACTAAACAAACTTCATCAATCCACAAATACAATCTATAAGATTGCGCACTCGGGTATTAAGTTAAATTTAACTATACATTGTATGCTGCGATATCGGTTCATTATTTCGAGAGTTGACGGTATACAATTTCGCTGAAAGATTACGTCATGTTTCCCCCTTTTGATTGTGCAGATATAATAGTGAACAAAAAAAACAAGTATTCATATGTTAGAGGCTGTGTAAAAGTACACACATAGTGATTGCAAAATCTAACAACAAGTTCCAGTTTCGCTGTAACTCAAACAAAGGCAATCCAAGTCACACAAAACTGAGTTCCAACTTTGTCTATCAAATTCAATTTATGACACCCCCCCTCTTGCTTTTCCCCTGCCCATATGAAAACAAAAAAACTTTTAATTAGCCATCAGCTAAAACTCAAATAAAGAAAACCCCTAACTCAATTGAACAAAATTGAAAGCGCGTTCAGGCAAATTGAAAACTTGTAGATTCCAATCAATGGGAATGGGAATGGGAAGAGATCGGTTTGTCCAGATAGCAAACAAACGGTTTTCCTGTTTTCCACCCTTTTTCGGGCGTGTGAAAATGCTGAAGATGGAAAAACATGAAGTGAGAATTGCATAAGCAAACATACAAACATACACAGAGCGCACAAAGCCGGCGGTAAATATTCAATTATAGCATGACCAAATTGGGCTTAAACTGGTCACGTCAACAACAACAATTAAAAACCATTTGCTGGCTTACTTAACGCTCATCAACGGCCAGTTGTTGTGTTGATAATGACAATTATGTCATGTGTGGGCTGCCATATAAGGAAAGTCAGACAGTCGTCGGAAAGTCAGACAAATACGACAAATGTCCCACAGACCGACAGACAAGAAATTCAATCAGTTATAGCAAACTGATCGCATGACTCACAACCCAAACACCTCGGGCCTCTTTCGACGATGACAATTCTTTATTTGCCATTTTTGGGTATTTTGATTTTGGGAGCGGACTGTGTACCTCGTATTTCGGTTTTATCTGCAAACACCTTGACCTTACGTCAGCACGCATTTTGCGTTTATAAACTACAATTGGCGTGCGGCAAACAGAGCGTGGCAAGGCGGCGTGTTAAATTGACCAAAAACTTGAACTCGAATCCGGATTTTTTGGGTTAAAGGCGCAGCCATGGCTTGCCAAAAGAAAATGTAATAAAAACCCACTGAATAATCCAAGACAGCAGACTGTTTTATCACCCTTTAATGGGCTTGTATCTTAGCTTTCATTTTAATAGAAACAACAATGAGACATTACCACCCTACGCAATAAATATATTAAATATAACTAATCTAAAATGATTGCATTTTCTTAAAAAACTGGGTAATTCTTAAAGTTTCCAAATGTTTGCTTAACTTTTTTATAATATTTTATTCCTTAGCAACTTCTTGGATTGATAAGATATGGAAAAACTAATTGATTCGGGTATTTTTAATTGTAATTATACATATGTTTATTAGTTTCCCAAAATAATATGTTAAGTCAGGTATTCTTTTCTCCATAACTTGTTCTTTTCTAATAATTACTGTTAATTAATACTGTTTTAATTGGAAAAACCGTTAACAAAATTATACATTAAACTAAGATCCCCTTTACCAAAAGAGCATTCCAAATTGGGAAGTGCCTCGCCACAAAAGCTCAAACTTGGCGGGTGGATGAAAAAGAGGAAGCGGTTTAATTCTGCTTGGTCGCTTTCACTTCCGGCTCATCAGGCGGATTCCCCCGTATATCTTTCTATATGTGTGATTCCGGACCGAACCCACCGCCCTCCCCGCCCACTCGCTGCTCAAACTTGCAACTTGCAACTCGGGACTTCAACTCCGAAGTGAAGTTCCTCCATCAGCGTCATCAGCAGAAGCTGAAGACACAGCAGCTGGCAACTGCAAGTGGGTTTTGATTTCACGTGGGGAGTGGCAGTGGTAGTGGTGTGGGTTTTTCCTCTATTTCTGCCACAGAGCAGCGGGGGAAATGGGGAAAATGGATGCGGGAAACTGCCGCCTAATGCTCTTCTTCTACGCAATCAAATGTCTGTTTGCTCTTCTCTATTTAAATTGGGCATTACCAACGCTCCGGTGATATATGTTTCCTCTTTTGTTTGCCTGACATCTGTGCAGGCGGTAGAAGTGGATCGGGGTCTTGAATATGCATATAACGATTACCATATGCTCGAATCACCCCATGGGAACTCACCGGAATGTGCGAGCTAAATGATAAGACCAATTAGAAAGTGGTTTGTGAACAAACCGCCGTTGTAGATCACTTCTGACACTCCACACAAAAGAGCCAAACTTTGATTATCTATTCCGAGATTTCCTTTCCAATTGCCGCCACTTGAACAAAATGTTTGTGTAGTTGGCGGTCGAATCGGATTAAAACATGATATATGAGGTTATACTCCAAACCAAATAAGAATGGAAACTTGGGAGATAATTCTTGTTATTCTCATAAAATGTATAACACCTTTTACTGTTGTGAACCTTGTTCACTTTATTGTTCATTTTGTGTTCATTTATTCATTTTGTTTAATTTTTAAGCTATTCAACTGAAGTGAAGTTAACACACAGATAATAGTTTTTAAAACTTTTAAGACGTCTTGTCACATTCTTTTAAATTTGCACAACTGTGCTTTATATTTTCTGTAAAATATTTTGTGTGTCAGAACTAAGCTCTGCATGTTTAGCCAGTTTAAACTCACCTATCCCCAGCTTATTCACGCCATTTTTCTCTCGTTTTTCCCCACTCGTTTGCCCTTCGTTTCACTCAATTAGCAAAGTCAATAGGAAATGCCGCCGTTGGCTCCACTCTCAATTCAGTTCTGTGCTGTTCTGTTCTGTTCACTTTAGTTCAGTTTTGCTGACGTTTCAGGCATTCTGCTTGTTTAATTTATAAACGTCAGAAACTTCACACACTCCCTTCCATTTTACCCACCAGTTAAGAGCTCTATTTGAATTTTCAGTGGGAGCACAAAAGGGCGATATTCCCACACATTGCAATGAAACCCAAATGGCAAGTGCAAATAAAATACTAATACGAATACGTATTTCACATAGTTTCACAGCTTATGTGATTAGCAGAAGCCCTTAAAAAAGATCTAATATCCCATCAGTTGACTCGGCTTACGGACTGAGGATATATGTATATAGATATCAGCCTTAAAGGAGCAGTTTAATTATTAATTAGGAGGGCTCTTGACACACAAGGCGAACAAGCGAAACTTTGAATGTGGGACACAAGTTCAGCGGCAGCAGAATGCGGTTTGGGCTAAAATGTGGGCCAGAGTTGAATAATACAAAAGATTTCACTGCAACGAGCTCGGAAAGCGGTGAATTCAAAGCGACTTCAACCTGTCAATCACATGTCCTTTAATTAAAAACCTATTCATTTAACCTCGCTGCCTATCAATCAATCGATTAATAATGTAAATAGAACTAGTTTTGAAATTTAATCTTATTCTTCTCGTCAAATGTCGCTATAAGTAAATCAAATTTTTGAAATTTGTTTTGCTAACCTAATTCACATTAATAAAAATAATTTTCAAAATTATATTTTTTTAGCTTGAGATTGAGAAGCTCCGTCTTTAATGAACCTTTCCATTTTGGTATAAATTTAATTTTTGCAGTTTGAATTTAAATGTTTGAAACCTCCAACCAGATATTTTCAAATATTTATTTATAAATAGTTCAATGCTCAATGTGCTAAATAGAAATGGAAAATTGGAGCAAATAAAATGAAACGTAAAAGAGATTTGAAGAGAAATTAAGGGAGGGCAGTTGGCCGAAGAAATCCTCAAGTGCAAGGAAACTCAAGAGTCAAGCAACCACCACTTGAACTCCTCCATCTCCATCTCTGGCCTTTTCCCCTCTATAAATAATCCCCATCGCAGATGCAATAAAAGCACCAAACATAGAACACCCAGCCTTTTTACAGATCCAATTCCCCTCCCATTGGAGGAAACTTGCATGCGGGGGGATCAATTGGATGATGACGACGAAAGTCATGCAAATGCCTCCTAAGAGAATGAAATAATAAAAATATAAGAACAAGAGGGGCGAGTTCAACTTGTTGTCTCCCCTTCGAATTTACACGAGTCGTTGGCAGACCTCTCAAGTGATCTTTCCCCCGGGATCTCCGTTTCCATGTCGCCCTCCTCCACGTTCGAGTTAATAAAGATCAATTGAATTTAAACAAAGCAATTCTTTCGAGGAGGAACAGGAACATTCCGGCTGAGTTCCCTCCACCGTTTTCCCTATGAGATGTCCAAGACAAGTGAGTGCGTCCAACTCTTGCTACAAGTGACAAAAGAGGGAAGTGTTCCCCCCGAAAGCAAATGCGCATTAACATGACTATAATTTCAGCAACAAAAGACAACAAATGTGGAGGGAGGAACAAAAAAAAACAATTAAAAGACATCCAAAACAGGAAACCAAGCAGAAGTGAAACGAGCTGCAGAAGAATCAAAAGCTTGACCCAAAACTTGTTTAGACTCTCTTCAATCATCTTCTCCATTCTTCTTTTTCGGTCATTAGTCAAAATTTGAGCATCGAAATTAATTATACAATACAAGCCACCACAATGAATGGGAAACGTTTAATTGGAGGGAAAGCCCTAGAAACGGAAAAACGAAAAAAAAAAAAACTTAAATAATACAAGCCACAGCAGCAGAAGCTATTTAAAGTTTCCAAACAACTTCTACAACGACGACGAAGACTTCCACTTTCCGAATTGGACAAAACTTTTTGTTACATTTACAATTTGGGACACAAAAGACGCCAAGTTGCTGGCAAAAAAAAAAAAGGCTGGCCAAACGAAATCTTGACTTTGGAGTTTGTAGGCATAGAAAATTCTGTTTGGTCGCAGTTTCTTAGACCTTTTTTCTCCGCCTTTGATTTGCTTTCCATCTCATCGAGTGAAAAAAAAAAATTGGCAAGCGAACCTCTTGAAAGCGAAGTCTAATTAGGCGATGTCAATGAGTGGAAATGGGAGCAGAACCGAAGATTCTCTTGGAGATTAAAGTGCAATGAAAGTGAGCGCCACGGAGGAAACTTCCAAAGAAAAAGACAATTGCATAACTTTGCAGTTGGAGCAAAAGTTAAGGGCCACAATCATTAGCAGGCGACCGGAAAAACGACAATTAAGGTGAAGCAGTGGAATAACTTCATAAAAAAGTTTTTTCTTATCTTCTTTTACAAAGTTCATTGTAAAACTGTTAGGTAAAAAGTAAACATTTAAAGTTCATAAAAACATAACATCTTTAATTCGATTTGATGCACTTCAAATACAAATGTATAACCCAAGAAACTGGTTCACACAAGGCATTCAGTTAAATATTATATACTGGGGGTATATCTATATCTGACTACTCACATAGAGAGAAAACATAACAAAAAAGACGGGAAGCAAATTGCAATAAAGGGGCGAATGCAAAGACAGTGACAAGTCGAAATATTGTCCCCCTTCTATCGCTGCATCTTTCCTCTTCTGCTCTGCCTGCTTGACCACTTTTATTTTCATGCCTCAATTGGTGCGCCGCCCCACTCCCCTTTTTTTTACCCCTTTTCCCCGACATTTTCCTCAAGCTTACCCCTTGAGCCCCGCTTGACTGTCCATCCTCCACGGAGTGAAAAATTGATTGTCATGCAAAAGTGAACTTTAGTTTCGAGTTTTGAGTGAAGTGCGCGAGGTGAAGAGGCCCAGTCGAGAGTGGAGAGAAAATGTATATAAATAAATACATAAAAGCTATTGTCATTCTTCTTCTGCCCGTTCGTGGCTTCCGAAAGCGAAAAAGACTTTGACTTTGGCACAGAAGAAAAAAAATGTTCACAAAACATGCAGTTGAAAAGTGTACATAACAGTTAAAAAAAAAAAAAGATAAATTTGTTCCATTAACAAAAAAAATTTACGAAGACTTTGAATTTTGTTTGTTATAAAAACAAAAATTTCTCTCAATACTGGTTGCCTAAGAAAACCTTGCAAGATTAACATTGTAATCAATACAAAATACTAGAGTTTTTCTTTTTTTTTTTTTAGAATTTTGTCGATGCATTTTCTTGGGATTTTTGTTTTACAACTTCACAATCACCTAGTTGGCAACCTTGGCTGTCAAATAAAAGCTACTAGTAAGCAAATTCTAATCAAGACAGTGACTGTCAAATCGAGGAGATTTTGAGAAATAAAATGAATTCCCAGTTCACCAAAAAAGCAACAGTAAGTGTGTGTGCTCAAATGTTTTCGTAATCAGTAATTTCGTAGTAATCCGCGATATACTATATATCCCAATGTAAGCCAGAGCCAACAACAACACCTCCTACAGCTATTGAACTAAAGACGACTATCTTCAAACTGGCGGGTCCAAAATCAAAGTCTGCGACATCGGTGGCGAAGCAGCAGAACCGTCGTCGCCGCAACGATGTGCCACCACCACCAGCGGCAAATAACTCGAAAGTCGGCAACAACATCGGAGGATCCAATTCCGGGGGTTCCAATTCCGGAGGAGGCGGTAATGCCGGAGTAGTTTCCAATAAGCAGGGCAACAAGGAGTCCTGCCAGTTTGTTGCAGTGCGACGCAAACCACTGGGCGAGTACATGGTGCTCGAGGCTCCACCCACTTCCAGTCGCCCATCTACATCCGATTCGCTTTCGTCCGTGATCTCTCCTCCGATGAGTTATGCCGCCGCCGTGGAAATGCAACCGGAGACAACGCTCAAGATCAAGGTGGTGCTATCGCCGCGTCTCAAGCGGGCCAGCAATCAGCAGCCCGTGAAGCGTCCGAGTCCCAGGAAGTTATCCGAGAACAAACCGAAACCGATCCTGCCGGCGCAGACCAAACCACCATTGGTTCATGCGAGTCCCAAGCGGAAAGTGGCACCACAACCACGCGTTGCCCAGGTGAATCCGAAGCCAGTCAACTTAACGCCAACGAGCGGCAGCAAGAAGTCCCGGGCCAAGAGATCCAAGAAGGCCAAGCAGAAGCAGCGGGCAGAGGCTGCTGCCAAAGGGCCGCAGCAAGTGCCACCGCCGAAACCCACCGAAGATCTTCACCAGAACGATGATGAACCCAAGTTCTCAGACGCCTATGTCTACCTGAATCACCACCACGAGCAGATGAAGCGCATCCTGGCCGAGCAGACGGCTGGACAGGAGCCTCTACTTCCGAAACGTGGCCATGTGAAGCCCGGTCAACACAGCGTCCAGCTGCCGACCCATCGATCCCTCTTCGATTTCGATGAACGGCTCTTCAAGCGCGGCGATCTGGAGGCCGCCGCTCTGTTGGCCCAAAATAAGGCCATGTTGCGCAAGTGGCTGAACCCCAGCCTACTGATCTCCTAGGCCCCTCTACAAATTCTATCAGTTTCTCATTTATGTGTTTCAAGTAAATATGTTTAATCAAAATTCAGCGCTGTCAGTCAAAGCGACTTCAAATTTTCAGCCCATGGGAGATTAAACATTATTCCGGTTATAATCGCCAATAAATAGTTGTTTAATAAAAAACAAAACTAGGCTTTAAATTTAAAGTGTAAGTAGCAAACAAATAAGATTTGTGGGTTTAATTTAAATTTTTCTACTTCTGCATGTAAGTTATACCCTTTTTCTATATCTGATGATGATTAAGCGAAACTATTTGATATAAATAACCCTTTATATCAACCACTTCGTCATCTCAATGTTTTTAAATTTGATTAGGTAAAAGAATCGATAGTTTTCTCTCAGCGCATTGCTTCCTCAATCTTGCTAATATCCCTATTGCTCTCTCACCGTTTTGAAGTTTGTTGCTGTAGTCATTTGTCACCCGAAAAGGATGCAAAAATTAAAACATGGCCCAGTGAAAAGTGATGGCCAGTTGGGGCGGCCAAAAAAGGGGACTTACGGCGGAGGGAGGGGGGTTTGAGGGGTCAGGAAAGTGCAAATGTGTGCCACGACGACAGGAGCGGAGGTGCGCAGAAGCCAAAGGGGGCGACTCGTTAAGTGGCAAACGGAGTCAAACGGACGGCGACGCTTTTATGTTTGATGCTTCGCTGCCTCTTTGTGCGACTTCGACTTCTACTTCAACTCTCTACTCTCCAACTTTCCTCCTCTTTCGCCTGCTCGCTTTGTGCTCGGCGAATTTGGCCAGAAAAGGCTGGCCAAAAACTGGCACGTTCCTATATAGCTAAAGCCACACAGAGCTCCTCTCTTACTCGATCTCCCCCCCAACTTCCCATGACAACATGACAACAAAGAGGTCATTTACTTTCCTTGCGAGCATGAAATAATCGTTCGTCGTGGCTGTGACTCTGAAAAAAAAAGATGTAAAAAACATCGAAAACAGCTCGAAAAGTCAGGCCAAAGCCAAACAAAGCGCAAAGCAAAAAGTCAAACTCACATATTTCGTGCGATATAAAGCGCAAATGCAACAATGACTGCTATTGGTATTGGGTACAAGTTGAACTTGCACCGGAAAGATACTCTTTATTTGGGCCCCAAAACTTATACTGAAATTCCATAAAAAGATAATTATCTTGTGTAAAGCAATACATGTAAATTCATATTATGTGTTATTAGTAAAAATAATATGCCTAGTAAACATTTATTCAAAATTCCAATATACCCCTTTTTCTAAACTGAAGAAAAGGCAGGAAGGAAAATATAAAGCCGAGAGATAAATGCAATTGGCAACAGAAGCGACTGTCACAGAGGATATAGGCACGGGAACAAGCCCACTTTATTGGCTACCCAGTCAAGAGTTGACTTCTCCATTCCGTATCTCCGCTTGTTTTAATTTTTTGGTGGAATCAAAAATCGATTAACAATGCGCCAGCCAGCAGCAGCGATGCGCCGCAAAAGCCGCAAAACTTTAACGGCACATTTAAAAAGGCATTTCTTTGAAACGCAAACGTATTCGCGTGCCAATCTACGAGTGTTTGTATCTATGTGAGGAGGAAGAAAGAAATAAGAGATAATTGGTATAAAATACCAGTTTATTGCTGTCACGAGTATCGATTTCTATATCAGGATGTGTCACGTGCAGATAGCACACAAAGCCAATCCTACTGCAAAGTCCCTATAATTTTATCCTCGTTTAGTTTAAATTGGGGTGATTCAGGAGAAATGAAAAAAATTATATTTCTCATCTCCCTTGGATGAAAAATTCTATTGTTCAATTTTCATGGTAAAAAACACTAAATCATTGCGTAAGCAAACAATAGTTTAAACTTAGCTTCTGATCTCATAGGCTTGAATTAGTCAGGGTTTTGAATTGCTACAAAATGCACTACAGTGATTAACCGTAATGTTGGAAATTGAAAATGAGACAAAAATATATATTTAAATTATAACTTTTTTGTAGGTTTTTTTTCCAGAACTGAATTACATCTTGAAAATGTAATAAATTAAATTAATGTTATAAAAAAATTTAATTATAAAATATCAAAGCCATTGAAACCATTTAGAATATATAATTTTGAAAAAAAAAACCACACAATTAGTATGCGCTCAGCCAGTAAAAATGATTGATCCCCTCTGCATAGCAATCATTTATTTGTCAAACTTGTGACCTCATATGGTACGAGATCTATTACTCAACTTTTATACATAGGCTGTTGTGAAATGCATGCGTTTAAACTACATATTTCGCAAACATACAGACTCACCCAGAAAAACATGAGACAGACACAAGTTAAACACGAAACTACACAAGAAACTAATGCAATTTAATGTAAAGGTAAACTTGCACTCCCCCAAACTTCAGCCCCCTTTTCTCGGATTTATCTAATGCCATGTTTACAAGTTTCAGCATTTCCATTAGGCGAAAAGCACACGCAGACGCATATAAATGTTTTATAACCGACTTCGGTGCGTCTGGTGACTTTAAAATAGACTTCATTACTCCATTGTCTATAATTAGAAACTGCTGAATCGTATAAGAGAAGAAGAAACTCTAGAAAGACGAGACTATAATTAGGATGTGGTTGGCGGCAAGGGGGCTTTGTATAGAGTAGGAGGGGTTCTGAGATTGACACGTTTCAACGCTGATACTCGAAGCCGATTGCCAATCGGAATTTGTTGATGGATTCAATTCGATTCAAAAGGGGGAAACCGAACCGAATCGTAATGTAAATGTTTGTCTTGAATGGTGCGTTATCAGCTTCCAAATTTCGTCGAAACAGCAACGCAGACCCTCTAAACATAAACACAGATTGACAGTCAAGCCAAGGGCAAAAAATCGAAACTTAAATAAGGAACGGCCTCAGTCTCGAGTGCCACACTTAGCGGCTGACAAAAGTTCAACAGAAATAAACTGGAATTAAGCGTAAACCAATAAGCACACGGGAACTAAAAACTAGGTTCGAAAGCCCCATTTTATAGATCTGTTAAACGATTAGTTGAATACTCATTATTTAATCTGTAACGATTTGAGCCATTTATAGTACACAATTGACACGATTGTGACTTACATGATTTACACTAATGCTCAAATAAGTATTGCGTCAAATTTTGGAGCGTTTTTAAAACAGTATTTACTAAAAGTTAACACGCTGGCTTGCTTTTATTTAAGCAACGGATATACGTTTGACAATCTGTATTATGATCTAAAATGTAATGCATTAAATAGCAATTACTCAATTCATCATTCACAGTCGGCAAAAGTAGTTTAAAATGTGATTTAGTTATTTAGTATACATTTGATAGACTGATAAAATGGACGTCAAAAGGCTCTTAACTTTGTTTGATCTGTTTTTGGGCACCGTCCTATTGGAAAGTGTTTTTGCTAAGGTCAGTCAATTCAATAAAATATTAAAACTATTTCTAAAATATTTTTATTTTTGCGTGGCAAGATGGATGCTTACATGACCAATCTACAGTGCCTTAATTATGCTCCAGAAATATTTAGTAATATGAAATGCAGTTTAAACCGAACCGCACAAAGTTCGATGGACTTTGAGTTTATTCCGACCCAAGATATTAAAGTCGTTAACGCCTCCTACGTAGTTACGATCAAATTTGGTTCAAAGTGGACAAACCTGACTATTGAACAACTAGACATGTGTAATATTTTATCAGGTGTGGAATCAACGTTTTTGATGAAGATGATAACTTCTCAGATCCGGCGATACGGAAATTTACCTCTACATTGCCCATATAAAATGGTAAGTAAGGCGGTCGGTTAGTAATTTTTGGACGCATTTATAAATTTCTCAATTTATGTTAGAATAAGCGCTATTATGTGACTGGATTTACAATCAATTCTAAAGCTATACCTAGCTACTTGCCAAAACTACATTTTATTTCGGACTTTGAAGTATATTTTTTGACTCGCAAGGCATTTCGGATAATTCTTAATGGCCATCTTGGCCATCGAAAATAATGATGTGTACCAAATTCCATAAGGTCAAAAATGTCTTTTTCATTGCATAATTATTAATAAAAAAAACTAATAATATCAAATGCAAACAATAAATATTGTAAAAAGCAGGAAGTTCAAAATCGAACGCAAGCAAATAATTTTTTATTATAATAATATATAATTTACTTCCTAAATAAAGAATTTAAAGAACAATATTATTTTGTTTCGCAATTATTTTAATCCGATGTTTCAACACTCTTGCAGGTATTAAAACGAAGTTTTCATTTATTTCATATGGATCCAATAGTCATTCCAACTAGCATAAAGACAAAATTTGACCAACATTTTTCAATCTTTAATATGGAAATTCATATAGAAAAACGTCCAACTTAATTCTAATTAAAATAAATAACACCTTATAGGGTGTAACATGCTTCCTTGTATATATTACAAACTATGCAACAGTTATAGTATATCCATTAAAACTACATTTAACAATCTGTGTAAAAATCTATAATTGCTTCGTTCATCGGTCGGAAAACTATTTAAAAATGTGATTTCGTTATTTAGTATACATTCGATAGACTGATTAAATGGACCTCAAAAGGCTTTTTTCTTTGTTTGGCCTGTTTTTGGGCACCGTCCTATTGGAAAGTGTTTTTGCTAAGGTCAGTCAATTCAATAAAATATTAAAATTATTTTTAAAACATTTTTATTTTTGCGTGGCAAGATGGATGCTTATATGACTAGTTTTGAGTGTTCTAATTATGCTCCAGAAATATTTAGTAATATGAAATGCAGTTTTAATTGAACCGCACAAGGTTCGTTGGATTTTGAGTTTATTCCGACCGAAGACATTGAAGCCGCTAAAGCCTCTTACGTAGTTACGATCAAAATAGGTTCAAAGTGGACAAACTTGACTATGGCACAACTAGACATGTGTAACCTTGTATCAAGTGTGGAATCCCGGTTTTTAATGAAGATGATAACTTCTCAGATCCGGCGATACGGAAATATACCCCTGTATTGCCCATATAAAATGGTAAGTAAAGCGCTAGTAATTTTTGGAGACCCATTTATAAATTTTATAATTTATGTTAGAATAAGCGCTATTATGTGACTGGATTTACACTCGATGCTAAAGCTATACCTAGCTACTTTCCAAAACTACGTTTTATTTCGGACCTCCAAGTATCTTATTTGTCTCGCAAGGCCTTCCGAATTATTATAAATGGCAATGTTAGCAATACTAAGTAATTGCTAAATATTAAGCTACACAAATGCATAAATGTTTAACAACATGGAAGATTTTTCTACTTTCTATAATTTCACTGATTGTTCCGATGGCAGCTAAGTTATGCAGTCTTGAAATTCTTCTTAGCAGCTGCTAATTTGGCGAATACCACTGTATCAGATTTTAGGCTTGAATGTGTGTGAGAACGCAGTAAAACAAAACTGGTCTCGAGTCTCAAAAATATGCGCTCAAGGTCGGTCAACGGATTTGCTTTTGTTGCTTTTCGGAAAGAAAACAACAAAAATAAAAACAACAAAGCAGTGCAATTAAAAAAACAAAAACATTGCAAAAAAGACACAAGATCGAAAAGCTGAAATGCAACAAGCGGCGCTGCGTAAAAGAGAGGGAAACAAATAATTGGAGAGGGAGCCCAAAAATTCTGAAGCGGAAACGACGGCGGCAAACGTAAATTATAAGCAATTGTAGAAATTTCCTGAGTTGGCGAAATAAAATGAAAACAGTCATTTTTTGTAGTTGCTGTCGCCACCCGCGCACTCTTACACAGAAAATAACGTTCATGAGAACTAATCATGGAATATGTGGACAAAACCAAATCATAATTTTGCAAAATCTATATTTTTGATATTTATATACATTTAAGAAATTAAATTTCACAATTAGCAATTACGAATTTGTAATTTAAGAAATTTTATTGGTATTTGGATTTTAAGTATTTTTGATAAGAAATTTATTAAACTTGCAATATTTGTCCCAACTTCTGTCTAAGGAGAACACGTTTAATAAATTCTTGATTTCCTAAAAATTACTTCTATAAAAATTGAGTTTTTTCCGGTGCACTGTAGTGCCATTACACCCACACACCAACACTCGCGAAGCTGCGCCGTTATTTTCCAGTAAATATTTGAATTCCGCGAAGCGAATGGAAAGGCAGCCAAACAACTTTTGCGGTTATTAAGCATAGGATAATAAACAGAGAAGCAGAGCAACAAAAAGGCACGCATGATCAATGGGGGAATGGGGGGAAAATCAAGGAGAGGGAGCGGGAGAGCAGAGCCCACGGCCATGTGAAAGATAGCCGTCTCGCTCTGGCGCCCGCAACAAGTGCACGAAACCGCGGCTTAAAACAAAAAACAGCCACCAAAAACTATATAGAGTATAGAATCTGAATAGGATGGTAATGAAAACTAGAACTCACTTTATCCAGACACTTGAGCTCCTCGATGGGATAAACCACCTTTTGGCAACGCGCACAGGTTTTATTCATCTTGCCGCTCTTTCCTTCTTCAATTCTTATTTCTTCGACTGCGTGTGTATGTATAAGCACTTTTATTTACACACCAGGATATTGTTGCTACACGTACAATTCTCCACTTTTCTAGGGACACTTTTACCACTCCACGATTTCGCACACGAAAACCATAGGCTCAATTTTGCATATTGACTGTTGGGACTTGCGATTTTGGAGAACCTGATCGGATTCGGATTCGGATCGGAGTAGGAACTATGGGAATGTATTTGTTGTGTGTGCAGGTATGGGCCGAGAATTTGTTTTACACTATTTCACAGAAAACATCTAATAACTGGTTTGCTTGGTTGTTTTCGTTATATAAAAAACTGCCGATCGACTGTCGACGTTTTATTTATCCAATTTGCACTTTTTCGTATGTGTTTTACTAATTTCCAGCTGTCGCGACTGCGCTGCAGGTAAAAAAGCGGAGCGCGCAGAGCGAAAAAGAAGAGGAAGAGCTACTGGCGTAGGCGTGTGTGATTTTATAATCCCGTTGTTTTTGATAACACCTCCGAAAAATCGTAATTTATTGGCCGTGTACTACTTTAAAGGTGATTTTGACTGAGGCGCGACAGCAACGAAACGACGCGACCCTCCGCGACAAGACAATTCCGTTCGATTTTTAAAATTCGACTGTGAGGCATGGTAGAAGAAGTACAAGGTGGTCTCGTCGGGTAGTGAGACCCGAGAGCGCCACCCGAACGTTACCGGACTGAACCTGAACCAATCATTTTTGTCCGCTAGAGGCGCTTTTTCAACGTGGTTAACAGAAATTTTAAATAAGAAGTTTTTTAAACGGGAGAAGTTCTCTGGGAAACCTGGAGACAGTCGAAATAGCCTCTGAATGTAAACGTACCCAGACCATTTTGCACCCAAGTGCGAGTTGAATGGGGGTTGTTAACATTCGACTTTTAAAGGTGATGCACGTTTTTTACTAGTGTTGGGCAGTGTTGGGTGGCTTAACAGAAATACCTTAACAGAATTCGGACAACGAGAGCACCATCCTAACCTAGCGAATAAACAAACTGGCTTTATCCATGCAAAACGAGTTCAAGAAGCGGGATCTACTTATTTTTTAAATATCACTTTTTAATTGAATACCTATTAGTAGGTATTTAAATATTAAAGAAAGATATTGGTTGCGAAGAATTTACTTGAAGGCTTTTTCCAAATCCTCAATAAACGATTTAATTTAAAACTTAACTTAAAAAAATTAGCGAAAGTATTAACGGTTTTTCACTCCGAAGCGCAAATGCGAGCAATATCCTATCGTCGTGTTCTCGATAAGCCGATAGCTCTGTACCGGCTGCCACACAGGGTGCCTGCGGCACTGACCCACCACCCTCGAATCCTTGGAGTTTTTACTATCGAATTTTTGGTGTGTGTCCATATCCTGCAGCTCCCAGGGCGTAGGATTAAAATTAAGCCAAAAGCCACGAAAAATTAGTGTTAAACATGGCCAAATAGATTCAGAGCAGGAAAACCTACAAATAAGTGTGTTAATAGGGGTTAAAAGAGTCAAATTGAATCTTTTTGCTCTGTCCTTACCGCGAGTGTGTCACGCATTTCTTTGTGCTTTGCTTTTTTCCGGAGGCCAGACAAAGAAAGTTATGAGAGTTGTGCAACTAAATGGAAAAAAATCATACAACGAATAACAGTTTATGGGAAAAATAGATAGCTTACCGCTGCATAATGAAAGGCGTAGTTCTGGCTGCATTCCTTTCCCACCCCCCACAACGCCCTAAAGTAGGCAAAGTGGAAGTAAACACGCACACAGATGCGACCGTTGGAAAATCGATAATCCGTGCGTGTGACTGCGCGTGCAAGTGTGAGTGAGACCAATGCCGGTGTGTTCTATCGACCGACTGGCACAATAACAACAACAAGCTGTCTGGAAGGAGTACGTGTGCGTGAGAGCGAGACAGCAGTCGCGAACAGCAGGACAAGTGTAAACAAAGTTTAAAAGCACAAAAAAGAGAAACATAACAACGAAACGAAAAAGTTAATACTGAATATCATAAATCCCAATACAGCACAATCATTATTCGCAACATTATACGCGGCCAAAGGAATTACTACACGAATGCCAATCAGCTTTTTCTGAGCAAAATGCAGACGCTGCGCAAGAAAACGAGTCCTTGTAAATGTAAGTGAAGCAAATTGAATTATCCTGTTTTAATTTAATTTAAACTTTGAATGTCAAAACTAAAGTCAATTTGCTTTAGCAATGGTCAATAATAAGAGTAGTATTAAGGAATTCAATCAAAAAAGGTTTTCATGTTCAGGCATTGAAAATACATATATGTATGCTGAGAGGAAATGAACTGTAGATTAAAGTAAAGTATTATCATTTATGTTATTTTGTTTTTTTTTTTAGATCTGTATGTTCTTTACTGACTTTAATAACTTCAAAATTCGGTCCGTTAACGATTGCAAATCGATCGTTCCTGCCAACTCCAAGCCGTGTTATCGATAGGCGACTTAGACAGCATCTGCCAATCGAATAGCAGCTGCTGCGCCGGCGCAGTTGTCGGCAGGTGGTGCAGTTTCCCAAAAAAGAACAACAATTGCCAAGAGAGATCCGCGTTTTCAGTACACACATTTTCGCCATGAAAATCTCTAAATAATAGAGTGAAATCTGTGTACACCCGCGAGTGTATCAATGTGTGTGTGTTTTTTGTTTGTTATTTGAATTGAACAAACTGCGACAGTCCAGTCAAAAGAGAGTGAGAGCAGCATCGCTTTTATACGCTCTCATTCGTTTTTATTCATTCCATGATCGCGCATCGCGGATCTCGAATCGTTCTCTGCTAGAATTTAATTAAATCTATAGCGTCGCGAAAAATCGTTGTGGAACGAACATATATTGTTTGTCCTCCATTGTGTGCCACCCCTTCCCCGTTTCCACCACCCCCCACCCAATGGAAATGTCAACACAAGTACATACAAATAAAAGGCCAGGAATGCGACACTGATTTTGTTGACACTCCAGTGAATGGTTCCAGAATTCCGTTCCACGATTCCCGGGTTCCATAGTTTTTCCCCAATGAGCAGTTCCCGCTGAGCCATTGGGCAGACGAAACATGGTCAAATCCCTGGTGGCCAAGTTGTCCACAGCCTCCTCGAATCTTTCGTTGGCCAGCACTTTTGGCGGCGGCAGCAACGCGGCAGAGGAAACGAATTACGCAAAACGTTAGCAAAAACAAACTAAGCAAATACTCAAATCACAAACAAACACAGTGGTCTCTCTATTGTGCGAAAAGTTAACAAAGAAAACAAATCAGTTAACTAGCAGTGGTGTTTGTCTTCAAATTTTCACATATTTTCTGAAAATTAACAATTGATAAGACGAAGCTATAAGTGAAATAGTTCATAAAGAAGCCAAGGCTCATTAACGGATTTTTATTATCACTCAATGGAATGAAATTAACACAAAAAAAAACTATTAAAAATATAATATTGTGGTTTAACAAAAAATTTTAACGAAAGCTTTGTTGTTTGTACAAACTGAGTAAAATTCCAAACTTTTAGTACCTTTAAAAAATAAAAAACGAGTATTAAATGTTTTTAAATATTATATGTTCCAGTACAATATAAAAAGTCCAACCGAGCGTATAATTACTCAAGGGTGACTGGAAAAGTAGTCATTAAAATATTTATATGTATGTAGTTTCGCCTCATTAAAAACGTAAGACTACAAACAATCATAAAGCAAGCTAAAAACAAAAAAACGATAAAATATTTAAAACACTTATCACAGGAAACTATTTTGAAACCATTAAGCTTGAGCACAATGTTTTCTGATTTTGAAATATCCCACAAATTCCAGAGATAACAAAAGCCTTGACTTGGGTATATAAGATGAATACCATTTGAAAAGAGACTTAAGAAATTTTGCTTATTTTTGTGAACTAAAACTATTATTGTAACACACGAAATCATAAAACATTCCAAACAGGCGAGAGATCACTGTAATTGAACAACTTTTTCCCCATACAAATTCAATTGAAAGCACACCCCAATAAACACAATGATGATTCTGGCATTTCCATCTTTTCCACCGCACATTTTCCAGATCGCAATGATCCGGGACGCTTTTTCGGCGATGGCGTTCAGTTCAAGGCAAAGCTCATCGGCATTCTGGAGGTGGGCGAGGCCCGAGGCGACAGGATGTGCCAGGAGGCTCTGCAGGACCTCAAGATGGCCATCCGGGCGGCCGGGGAGCACAAGCAGCGGATAACAATCCACGTGACGATCGATGGTCTGCGGCTGAGGGATGAGAAAACAGGGGACTCCCTGTATCATCATCCGGTGCACAAGATCTCCTTCATTGCCCAGGATATGACGGATTCGCGGGCCTTTGGCTACATCTTCGGATCGCCGGACAGCGGGCATCGGTTCTTCGGCATCAAGACGGACAAGGCGGCCAGCCAGGTGGTGCTGGCCATGCGCGATCTCTTTCAGGTGGTCTTCGAGCTGAAGAAGAAGGAGATCGAGATGGCGCGCCAGCAGATCCAGGGCAAGTCCCTGCACGACCACGCCAGCCAGCTGGCCTCCCTGTCCTCGCTGAAGTCCGCTGGTTTGGGCGGCATGTCGTTGGGCCACTCGGACTTGGCCAGCGGAGGCATCTCCTCCAATCATGCTCTCACCCTGCTGGGCAGCAGTCTCAGTGCCTCGAATGGAACGAGCAGATTGGGCGTCAATCTGGATGTGGCCAAGGCATCGGGATCGGCAGCTAAAGAGGTTTTCATACAATAAATTCCATGATAGAAAACAAATACTAATTTAAAATAATTATTTTCAGGTCTCTCCCGAATCCGTGGCCGATCTGGTGGACCTGGAGCAGGAGTTAACCTCGCTGCAGCGGGGAATCAGTCAAATGGAACGGATTACGCCCAATGAACCCAATGCTTTGACATCCAGCGGTGGTGCTGGTGCTGCTGGCCATCCCTCGTTGGCCAAATCCGCCAGCGAGGATGATCCCTTCGGCGACTCGTTCATCTATGTGCCCTCCTACAGCATTCTGCCACCGCCACCGGATTCCGGACGCAACCGGCACAAGGTGCCCAACAAAACACCCGAAACGGTGGCCAGTTTGGATGCCATGCTGTCGCCGCCGCCAGGTGCAAGTACATCTCAATCGCCGGCCACCGCAGGACTCCAGGCAGCGGATAATGACGATGACAACTGGCTGCAGGAGTTGGACCAACAGAACGATGTCTTCGATACAACCAAAGTGGTGGGCAGCAGTGGATTGGGTTCGGTTTTGGCCATGGCTCCGTTGGCTTCCAGTGAATCAACGGCCACGCCCACTCAACAGCTGTCGGAGGTGGCTGCAGGATCTGGAGCTTTGGGTGATCTGGATATTGGTTTGGGTGCGTCGTCGGGAAACGAGGAACATGCCGCGGCGGTCTTGTCTTTGGGTGAGTTGAAAAGAGCATATCTTCGTCAAGTTCTCCTCATTTATAAAGTTGTCACCATCTCTTCTGTGGAATTCTGTTGCTTTGTCATCTCCATTTAAGCGATGAAAGAGCTCTCTGTGATCAATGGTCAGTGGTCAGTGGTCAGGGGAACGAGATGAGTTCCAACAATTGGGAGTAGTCGTGGGTCAAATTAATTGAACTGAATGGAAGCTTTGAAAGTAGAATTCTTTACATTAAACGTGGTTTTAAGCGAATTGTTTCCAAAAACATTATAAATATGTGAACTTATTGAATCTCAAAATGTTCAAGTTAAAATATTCGTAAAGAATTATTACTTTCTCTAAAAACAGATAGCTCTTTCTATTGCTCATTTAATATTTGTTTTATTTGCATGTTGTTTATATTTCTTGTTTTAGTTACTTTAAGTGCTCTTCCCATCTTAAAACCTTCCCCTTTTAAATAACGTTTTAAACAACTGAATAGGGTTTTTAATTGGTGGTTTACATATCTTCGGAACTCATCGAAGTTTCCAGCATGTTTTTTTTTTACTTCTGAGCTCTTTGAGTTTTGCTCCTCTTTTTGGTTTTCGATTGCGAAGCCTCCATACTTCATCTTCCAATTCTCTCTGTCGCCTTTGCTCACTCCTTCTGTTCCATTGTGCAGATGCGTTCACGGATCTGGATCCGCTGGGCACGGGACGCACCAGGCCGTATGTCGATAAGAAATACTTCTTCCAAGAGCTGAAGAATCCGCCCAAGAAGCTGCTCAAGGAGCTCAGCTCCGGCAGCCAGGCGGGTCTCGGTCTGGGTCTCTCCTTGGGTCAGCCGGATGTCCTCTTTCCGGAGGACGTCACCGCCATCTCCACCACCACCACCACCACCACAGCTACTAACATCATCGCAGGTACTAACCAACACACACAACTCGAACACCATTTCCGCACAGAGAAAAGATATCCGTTTCATTTGGAAAAGCTTTCACTTCCATATTGCCATGCAAATAATAGTTTTAGTTGTTGTTTTAAAACGAAATCAATTATTATAAAAATATAAAACCACGAAGCTAGGATACAAATTCATTGAAGGTTTTACAAAATAATAATATTATTTATAACTTGCTTATATAAATTAAAAGTACTTTAATAATTCTTTTCGAACTTAAACAGTTTAAATTTGCAAAAAGAAGATCATAATTTCGATAAAAATTTTGTTCGGTAATTAATTCATATTATTTGTTCGAGAGTTTATATTAAATTTATATATTGACAGATATTTTTTACATCAAATGGATTTTCTAATTTCTAAACAAAAATTTTAGAAGTCAAGTTTTAAGGGGATTTGCTATTTCCTCTCTGAGGAGCATAGGTGTAGTTTCTAAATTTAGGGAAAATTATCTAATTTAATTTTAAATTTAACTTAAATTAAATTTAAAAATGAAATATCAAACTGTTGAAAAGTTGTTTTCGAAGATATTTGTTCTCTGTGCACTTCGAATCCGCATTGAGTGAGCAGCTGTCTAAAGTTTGCACTTGCACCGCAGGAAATCCGCTGCAGAACTCGGCTAACACACTAACCACCACCGCTAGCACCGCCGCCAGTCTGGGCCAGCTCCTCTCCTCCGTTGCTTCCAATTCCCAATCCTATCCCAATTCCAATCCCAATCCGAATTCCATTCCCATTTCAAGTTCCAAATCCCATCCGGATGCCCTGCCAGCTCCCATTTGCATACCCACGTCCATTTCCCACTCGATCACCCCGAGCGCCGAGCTGAAACTGTTGCTCGGCCATGTCACTAATCCTCCTAATCCCACCGGCCACTATTATACCGCAGAACCACCAACGCTGACCACGCTCCCGACGCTGGAGGATCCTCGTCCGCCGGCGGATCCGGTGCTGCTGCCCAGGGACACGGATCCGTTCTCGCCGACGCGCAAGAAGAGCGATCCCGATCCCTTCCAGGAGGGCGATCTCTTCGCCAAGCTGGATGCCTTCGAGTTCGAGGCGCCGCCTTCCGTTCCGGCTCCCTCCATTCCAAGTTTGCCATCGGAATCCAAGGCGGCCGTCTTCAATGGCCCACTTCAGGTGCAATTGCCACCCGAGAAAGAGTTGCAACTGCAACAGCCACCGAGCACGGTGAGGAATCGCCCGACGGCCTCTGTTTCCGCCATGCCCAGTGGTGGACCCCTGGACGTGATCTCCAGCATTAGCAACAAGAAGATGCCGCATCTCTTTGGCCAATCGCGTTCATTTGGGAAATCCGGATCGGATATTGGTTCCAGTGTGAATATGCGACGATTGCAGGAGAGCGATTCCCTGAGTGAAACGGAGGCTGCTCCGGAGCCACCACCTCGTCCGGACTCCACTCCCTACTCCGAACCACCTCCTCTGCCGCCGAAGAAGCAGTTCAGCGACCTGGTCATCCGACCGTCGTCCTCCAATCCCACTCCTCCGCCAACAGCTGGAAGATACGAGTACTTGAACAGCAGTTCCACTGCGAGGAGAACTCTCTCATCGGTGGATGCACCACCCATTCCACTCCCTTCGCGTCGTGTGGGTCGCTCCGATGGATGTTTTCCGGGTCCGGGAAGACCGAGGAAGCCCGGTCACACCGAGGACGACTACCTGGCGCCGCTGGGAGCTCCACCACCCCTGCTGCCGCCTCCCAGCCAGGGATCCTCGGCTCGGGCGAGACCGCAGAGGCAGGCTTCACTGGGCAGACCGCAGGATATCTACGAAAACAAGGCGGAGATCCTGCAGGCTCAGGCGCAAGCGCAGCAGGAAGCCAATACCAAATCCCTGGCTCCCGACATAACCCTTACCCAACTGCTTACCCTGGGAATGGATGATCTGGCGGTGAAGCTCAACGTTCCGGCCAGCAAGCTGAGCACCATGACTTTGGTCCAGCTAACAGCCTATCTTTCGGAGTATTTGTCCAGCGAGAAGAGTTCACAGGTGAACAGGGAATCCTCGCCAGCCAATCCAGTTGCTCCAGTTGCTCCCGTTTCCACAGCGGCGGTGTTCAAGGTGAACTTCGATCAGCAGACCTCCTTTGTGGCCAAGTTCGATGACACCTTCGGTGAGGATGAGCTGGTGATGCCAGCCACCAACTCGGATTCCACCTTCGTGGCCAACTTTGCCAACTTCAATGAGGCTCCCGCTCCCATTCCCGTGGCGGGTGCATCGCCAGTGGTGCCCACTGTGCCGCCAGCGGATCGATATGCCGTCTTCCGCGAGATCATCGATCAGGAGCTCCAGCAGCAGCAGCAGGAAACGGATCTGATGGGTGATCTAACACCTCCTCCAGTGGATGAAACCCAAGTTAAGGAGATCGCCGACTCCCTGGAGGTGAACAGCGTGGGTGCCGAGTTGCCAATCGATGCGTTGGATGTGAAGCCAGCGCCCAAGATTGATACAAAGATCACCGAGGTGGTTGCTCAGGCCAAGGATCGTTATGCTGCTCTGAGGGACATCATCCTGGTGGAGAACCTCTTCGATAAGCCAACGGTTGCCGCTCCAGTGGAGAAGGAGAAGGATCTGCTGCAGGACTTCCCGGAGTTCAGCGATGAGTTCAACGAGGATCACGACCTGCGGCAGATCATGGATCATCAGGATCACCAGCAGATCCCGCATTCCCGGGATCGCCATGGTCTGGTGGACAGCCGGGGCTTCCCAACCGAACCTTCTTCCTCGGCTTTAACAGTGGGCGACGATGACGAGGACGAGGATGTGGATGCGGGTGGCGAGAGCAGCCTGGACAGCAATGAAAAGGATGCGGAACCCGTGAGCGGGCAGGATCAGTACGAGAAGCTGACCACTTCCACGCAGCAATTGGACGTGGCTGCTCCGGTTCTGGAGGATGTGCAGCAGCATCAGCAGCAACAGCAGCAATCCCTGCCGCCCAAGCAGGATCAGAAATTCCTATCCGTGCTCACGGCTCCTGGTGGCGGAACCAAAGACGACATCGAGATCGATGAGCTAATGCATCGCGCCATTTCGAATCTCTCGCTGGACTCCAGGGATCGCATTTCACCCGCCACCTCCTCGGCGGCTCCATCGCGAGGAGCTCCGGGATTGCACACTCCATCGCAGTTCAACGATGTCAGCACCTCGCCCATTCCCCTCCAGAAACCCAACCAGATGGTACCCTCGCCAGTGCCATCGCAACTTTCGGCGGTTTCCCAGCTCATCGACACGGCCACCAAGCAAATGATGGGCGACAAGGAGCGCGAGAAGCAGTCCTGGGCCACCTTCGATTCCCCCAAGGCGAAGGGCAAGGCGAGGTTAACGCTGCCGCCGCCACCGCCTCCCGCTTCCAACACCTCGCAACCGGATACGGTGGAGTCGCCCTGCAGCTCGGATCCCCGCGACGATGGCTGGTCGAAGCAGCAGCGACGCTGGGCGAAGAAGGAGCGCCAGCAGACCTCCTCCTCCTCCCGAGATCTCAGTCCCTGGGACGATGAGACGCCCGAGTATCTGAAGCGTCGCCAGCTGGCTGCCGCCCAAATGGCACATCCTCACCAGCCGCAGATGCCGTCGCAGCCGCAGCACACGGATCGCCATGGCTACTACATGCGACACGCAAGGCGGATGAACTCCTGCGACGAGGATTACGAGTAAGTGGGGTTACGATTCGGGAATAAGAAGGTTTTAATATAATAATAATATAATCATTATAGTGTATAATAATAATATTATTTTTATATAGTATAATAATAATTTAATAGTTTCAATTGATTTCATATTCCAAAATAATGGAAATTCATAGAAAATGGTTTTGAATTAGAGGCCTAATTTAAATTATTCCTAATTTAAGATATTTTAAAGGAATTAAAGCTAGATTCCTTTTATACCCATAACACCTTAAGACAATGTATTTCAGTATAGCTTTATCATTATTTTTAAAACATTACTTCAAATTTCAAACAGTTTACTTTTCAAATATTTTAGTAAAAAATATTATTATATATTATTCTATTATATTACTTACATAATATCTTCCTCTTTTTAGTTACGATGCGGAGTTCATGGCTCGTAGAGATCAGCAGCAACAGCAGCAGCGGAAGTTCAAGCACGGTCTCTCCCGCAGCAGGGATAACTTTGATCTGGGTGAGTACTATATAATTCTAATTTGCACCCAACATATCTCTAAAGTTATTTCTTTTATTCCTAATCCTTTAGAATCCCCCAGCTGGTACCATCACCCAGCGCATCACACTTGGTCGCCGCAGGAGATTGAACAAGCGAGGGCTCGATCCTTTGAGCGCGCTGCCTACGAGCGATCCAGCTATGGACCACCACCGCCCATCTACGACAAACGTGGCCAGCTGAGGAGCAAGTACCGCGGGGATCACAGGGACAGGGACCGAGAGCGAGATCGCGACCGGGAGTACCGGGACTACGCGCGTCCCAGCTACGATTTCGATTACGAGAATGTGTACGAGGAGCGCGGCGGACGTTCGCCGATGGCCTACAAGCCGGGCAGAGGTGGCGGCGATTACCTGTACGACAGGGAGAGGGACAGAGATCGGGAACGCGAACGCAAGTCCTTCGATCGGGAGAGTCTCGAGTCCTACGAAAGTGCCACCAGGCGTCGTCGCAGTTTCGGCAGTGGAAACGATGTCTACGGCAGCTTGGATAGCCGTGATGATTACCGCGGCGAAAGGGAAAGGGATCGGGAGAGGGATCGGGAGCAGATAAAGACCCGATCTTTAAGAAAACCCACAACCACGTCGGGCAAACTGAGGATCAGCGGTGACATCGACTACGAACAGGATTCGGAGCAGGACTTCCAGCAGCGATCGGGTGTGAGGAGTCTACAGCGACCCAGTCAACTGGGTGGGGATGTGGTGCTGCCCTCCAGTGCGGTGGTGGGTCCACAGCGATTGCGCAAGAGCAGCGGCTCCAGTCCTTGGGATGGCGAAGGTTTTAGATGAGATTTTATATAAGTTTTATAAATGTTAAACAATTGTATGTGCTTTGCAGAACCCGCTTTGCCTGGCCAGAAATCCTGGAAGCGTCCAGGCAGCGCTGCTGAAACCGAAAGACGTTTGGCGGAGAGTCGAAGGGCAGCTGCCTTGGGTCAAACTCCATCGGATGGTGAAAAAGAGAGAAGGTTAGTGGGAATAAAATATCCATAAATGAATACATATATAAATAATCAATTCCTTTTGCAGATTCCGCAAGAAGACCCGCGCCCGCAGTGCCAAGGATTTAGCCACAGTTGGTGCTCCTAGCGCTGGCACCTCCGCCCCCTCGAGATCCGGCTATGGGCGTGGCATCCGGGACAACTACGACTATATGTGCCCGGGTCAGCGCAACGATGACGACGACGATGATGACGAGGACTATGTGGACGATGAGCCGCCAACGGATGAGGATAAGTTCGAGAGGTTGAACCGCCGGCGACACGAGATGCACCAGCGGATGTTGGAGTCGGAGCGCCGGCAAATGGAGCGCCATCAGCCACCGTCGCTGGCGAAGCTTCCCGGCCAGAATCGCAGCCGCGGCGTGGTGGTGAATAGTGACTATGGGTTTGTGGACAGCTACGAGCAAACGCCAACGCCCACGCCACGTTCGAATGCGAGTAGCACTGGACCCGGTGGCCTGATGATGAGCGGCGGGGAATCCTCCGCCGGCGTGACCAGTTCCAAGTTCAATTTCGACGATGGCTTCGAGTCGGACTTCAATCAGAGTTCACCGCCGCCGGCGCCAGCCGGCACCGCCTCCAGTTGCAATTCCACGCCGGCGGGTCCAGTTTCGGCCAGTGCAAACAATGGAGGATCGAAGAGCCTGTTCCGCTTCTCCAACGATTTCTCGGATCGCGAGAAGCGGGAGCAGTTCGAGATGGAAACGCCGCCGACATCAACGCCGCCAATTACGCAGAAGCTGCGATTCGATGACAATGTGAAGGTGTCGCAGTTCGATGACGCTGCCTTCGAAGATGACTTCGCCAAGGCTTCCTTTGACTTCGAGAAGGAACAGGGAAATGTTCCGGGAGCTGCAGGAGCCGCAGCAGCTGGAGGATCGGGTGCCATGAGCCGAAAGCAGAACATGCGAACCAGCAAGCTGCAGCAGCGCCAAGAGCTCATCAAGAAGTCCGAATCGGTGAATATATTTGCCAAGAAGCAGGAGGATCCCTTCGAGGACGACGAGTTCTTCAAGTCGCCGGACCAGGAGCACGCGAATCAGGAGCAGCACAACGAGGATGCGGACGGGGGCAAGTTCCAGTGGAACGAGGACGCGAACTTTGCCAAGTTCGATGAAAACATGTGATTTGACCAACTCTTTGCCAAGGCATCGGGACAGCGACCGGCGGAGTCGGAGTCGGCGTCGGCGGAGAACGGCGGAGATGGCCACAACTATGCGGAGATCGATGTGGTCAACGACACGGAACTGTGCTTCCTCACCAATCTCAACCAGTACTACCAGCAGCAGCGATTGCAGAGCCTGCGACAGAGTTTAAATGGTCCTGTGTACTGCAATCTGCCAGTGCAGCAGAATCAGGAGCCCGCAGTTGGTTCACAGCCGTTGACCAAATCCATCTCCACGTCCACGAGTCCCTGGCACGAACCGAAGGCCAAGTCGAAGCCACTGCAGCAGCTGCTGCGAAAGCCGAAGAAGTGGAAACTCAAGCGCACCCTGGACGACTTTCTCAAGTGTCTAATCATCGCCTCCTCGGAGCATGTGTACGATTACGATGTGCTGTGGTAGGATCCGGAGGATTGGGAGGAAGGGGAGCAGTCCAGGGATCAGTCTCGAAGAGAGCAGTAGAGAGAATCCGTACGATATATAATTCGCCACATATATCTAGTCAACTCAATCGCCATAGTAATCTTGTAGTATCGTAAAACTCTCGGAAGAACTGTAAAGGATGTTTTCACTCACAGCTCTGCCCAATCCCAGAATGAGATTGTATATATAGTTATATCCACCAATGGAGATTCCAACCAAGCCATAGAGAAAAGCGTTTGTTAAAGCTAAAACTCCCCAGTCGAAATACTCACACCCCGAATCATCAGTCGATCTGCCGATCGATCCAACTAACGAAAGCAACTAATCAATTGCCTATGCTAGATGTCGTCTAACCCATTTACGATTTATCCAAAATCCAAATTGCAACCATTGTGCTAGCATACAGTACTACATACTATATATATTCCTAGGATACGATTACGTTTATGCCTGCAGCAAGCATCATTTTTATGATCGATTGATTACACATAGTTAACTAACTAACTAGTTTAATTCCACGGCAATGTCGCCTCAAGGTGTTTTATGATTTAACTACTTATATATACATAAATATATACTATATATATTTATACGTAACTGAACGAGCAACTGAAACTGAACGATCAAGTAACTCCCAAGCAGCTAAAAAATAATATACGATAATTATACACACAAAAAATATTCTTATATTATATGTAATGCAATTATACGAATACGAATACGATAGTTATTGTCAAAAGTCCCTCGGTGTGAGAAATCTTTCAATTGGTTTTTGTCCCATCATTTTGTTCTATCAATTAAACTGTGAGAAGCATAATGATTGAGTGGTTTTATTTAATTAAATACTATATATATTACAAATACAGAAAAGTTATAGTTTCGAAATAATAATGTGCAAGTAACTATTGGTTACCTTAATGTGGGTTTCAAAACATATATCGCCATATCGGATCATATGCAAATTACTTGCTGCTTTGCCAGCACCTATCATTTAGGCCACTTTTGGCACCAAGTTTGTGACGATTTGGTGCGGCTTTAAGCCAGACCAACTGTAGCCTCCTCCTCCTCCCAAAAAACTATAAAACCAAAGAGTCAATCCAAGAAAATGCATATTCAGTTTTTGGACTCTGCAAGAGCAGCAATCTCCCTGAAATGCAGCAAATGGTGAGCAGAATCTTAAGGATCTTAAGTTCGAATTTGTAAATATCCTTCTTTTATTTTTGTAGTTGATTATTGTTTCCCTGGGTTTGTTGGCCAGTGTGGCAGGCAAACCTGCTGTGGATCCAGCTATAATTCCATCGGGATCTCCTTTTGGCTTCTATTCAGGATCTGTTGCTCCTTTTGCTGCCTACTCTGCAGCTCCCTTTGCTGTTAATCCTTTGGCTGCTCCTTTGGGTGCTTCTCCTTTGGCTGTTTCTAGCAGCCAGCGGTTGGATTACTTTAACCAATTTAATGCCGCCTTTGGCCCAACTACTCCTGCTCGTTTTCTGGATGCTAACCCATTTTCTGGAGCTGGAGCTCGTCTCATTCAGCCAACTCGTTTTGTTGCTCCTGGAGTGCCAGCACCATTTTTCCTTTAGAAAATCTTAAAAGCTGATATTTGAAAAATATTTTATATATAAATAAAAGTACAAGATGGTTAACCATATAAACTTTTTATAACTTAAGTTTCAAGTTTAATTATTTCATATTTGCATTTGTATTTATACAATTTACTAGTAAACCCAGCGAACTCCGTTCCGCCACCAGATGGCGATAGTTTTAGGTAAAACTTCGTTTGGTGTTTAAAAGATAAAGAAAATTTTTTTTTGTTTTATATATGAAAAGGAAAAATTTTATTTCGATACCATTAAAACTTTGGCCATTTCCGAGTGTTTTGCAATATTACACGTTGGTTCCTCAATAATTTGAAGATTTAACGGTAATTTTAATGCTGAATGAGCCGTTTGGCATCTTTCTAACAATATGGCTGCTATTCCCGAAGAAGCAACTGCAACAGCTATGTTGGATCTCGCCCGAACAGTTGCTAAAGCTAATGACATGAGGAATGTCTTGTCAGTACCACCAGGGGCATCTAGGAAATATAAACCACCATTTTCTTCATCGATTGCCTTCATTAAAGTATCATAAACTTTCTTCTGTTGGGAATTCAACAGGGGTACATTCGTTTGAACTAATAAATTTAATTCCTGGTGATCATATTCACGTTCCCGTTCTAATTCTCGATTAAATGCCTCATTCATTTCACGATTTGGCGCTGGCATTCTAACCTGATTAATATATTACCGCACATGAGGTAACACTTATCTTCGATCAAGAGTAAAACCCGATAATGTATCTCCTCATTCATCAAATTGTTCACAATCAGGATGGCGACTTCGTCTATTGTTGGAGCATTAAATGTCCTTTTGTGTGTTCCAGATGGTCGTTTATCTGCTTTTATGACAACTTTATAGTCATCATTTGGCATGCGCTCTAAAGCACTCTTAAACAACCTGATGTTCATGAAGCAGACACTGCAAGTCTTGAAGAATTGCTCGTTTCATCCCTTCATTGATCGCATTCTTCCATGTTGCCCATGAAATACGTGTATATTTTTAAATTTTTTTTGTGTATCTTCGAAAGGAAGTAATGATCCAATTCGATGGTGAATCTGCCCTTGTATCTAAGATAAAGTAAGTTATTCTTTAACTAAATTCTATGTAATACCAAAAAAAACCTTAAAAGTCGGATTAAATCCTCGTTCTTCGATAATATCTGCCCCAAATGACGTCATTTGGAAACAACCATTGTATTTTCGGGTATTTGCAAGAAAGTGGCGTGATTCTTGTGTTTCACCACAAAGCAACGAATACAATGGCTCAGGTGGCGGAGTCAACAATGGCAATTTAACTTTACCATTAAAGCAGCATAATCCAGGCGTTTCTCCGGAAAACTTCAGTGCACCGCAATACTCGCAAACAACGTCCATTTGCCCAATGCAAACGCTAGGATGCAAGCTGTAATCAGTGATGCAATCGTATTGAAACGCTGCTCGATTCAAATCAGCACTTGATAAATTTCTTCTGCGTCGCAAATGATCTATTTCTTGACCTCTGTTGTAAGCTCGACGATTCTGCATTGTCAACCGAGCCGTATTACGGATTGCCTCTCTTTGCTCTGCTGATTGAGAAGCACGACGTCGACCTATTCTAACGCGGTTCTGTTCACGTTCATTGTTTTGTTCTTCTTCAGACCTTCCATTTGCAGTATTTTGTAGTCTTCTTGCATTACGGCTTTGTCGGGAAAGATTCGATCGTCTTGGTCGCGGCATTATTAATTAAACTTCCCTTCACTTCAATTCACAAAAAGCACGAAAAACTTCACTTCACTTCAATTCACCAAAATCACAAATAATTTCTACTCACTTTAAAAAAATTGAGTTAAAATGCTATGGTAGTGTGTGCTTGTCAGTTTGATGAGGTAATAACTCAGTTTATATGCGATTTTTGGTATGTCGAACGGAATAAAAAGTACCCTAACTCCTATTCCGGGCTCTAAGCTACCTTCCTACCAATTTTCAGCCAAATCTGTTCAGCCGTTCTTAAGTTATAAGTGGTGGAACTAACACAACTTGCTTTTATATATATAGATTATTTTCATTAATTGAAAAACAATCCAAAAATTCGATTAAAATATTTTATATATTTCCATAGGCATATACAAATCAATTCATTTTGTATCGATTATTATCACAAATGATTAAGGGTGGGGTGTAATTATAATTCCCTATTTTGAATACCTGTTTCACCAGATACCCTTGTAGCCATACCCATAGTTATAGGCTGGATAATAGTAGGGATAGGTGTACTGATAGGTCGTTGCATAGGGATAATTATAGGCAGGATAGCCACCGCTGTACTTGAAATAGGTATTCGGATAGGTGGCCACTGTGGTTGGTGGCACATAAACTCGATTCCAGTTCCGGGTGACAAACTGATGACTGGTGGCCACGGGAACCACTCTGGGAATGGTAGCCGGAACCGCAGCTGGATACGCCGGAATCACTCCAGTTGTGGCAGTTGCTACGCTGGCATGGGACAGAACCAGTCCCAGAAGTAAGTAGCCCAAAAAAGTCGCTAGAACCTGGATTATTATAAACAGAGAATGCTAAGTAAAAAATCTTTCAAAAAAATGGATTTAAATATCAAGTCTATTATAGCTTCTATATTTCATTTTCTGTGAACATTTTATTTTCATTCTTAAATTTTTGAATTTTTTTTAACATTTAATTTCCAATAACTGTTCAAAAATATTTTGTAACACAAATATCATAACTAATAATATCATTAGGCCTCTGAATATTAAACTCGTATAAAATGCACCTAATTTAGTGATCCTTAAGGATACTCACGATCTTCATTTTGTGGTTTCAACCTGGATTATCTGTCTGGGCCACTCGATTACTGGTCACTGTCCACTCGAAGTTCAACCAAGTGGCTTTTATAGCTGCCCCCGGATTGGATTTGACTTTCAAATGCAGTTGCCCGTTTACGGATGACCAGCCATTTTTGGGCCACCGGCTCGTCCAAGGGCAGATGCGCATTCCCAAAGAAGAGAAGCCAACAAAGCTTGGATAGTTTCTTATATATATAAATAATATTACAATACCTTTATAGGGATGACGCAAGCGGAATTTGCAACCAGACAAAGGCTTCTTGCCATTTAATTATGCTGCAATTCATTGATCGAACCCATTGATCAAAACATCTGGGTAAATAACTCGATTCTTGTTCTGAAATTTCGGTTGGCTATATAAACAGATCTGTAGCTTCTGCTAAACATACAGTCCAGAGGTGAAGATGAAGCTCCAATTGGCACTCGTTTTATTTGGTTTGACTTTGGCCTTGGGCCAGATTGTTCCCAGAAGTTCTTGGTGTCCTGTGCCACTCAATTCTAGATTACCAAGGCTCGTGGTGCCCGTTCGACTCATTGTCATTCATCACACAGCCACGGCTCCCTGTTCCAATCCCTATCAATGCCAGTTGGCAATTAGACAGATCCGAAATGATCATCTTCGCAGGAAGTTCAGGGATATAGGATACAATTTCCTGATCGGAGGAGATGGTCGCATCTACGAAGGTTTAGGTTTTGGCATTCGGGGTGAACATGCTCCAAATTACAACAGCAAATCCATTGGCATTGCATTTATTGGCAATTTCCAGGGTGAGTAATTGATCGCTTGTTTCTATTGGATCTTAAGGTAATCCTTTTTAATGTTTATCCTTTTCAGCTGGGTTACCTCCTCCCCAGATGCTTCAAGCTGCCCGAACACTCATCCAAATTGCTGTGCAGCGTCGTCAGGTTTTGCCAAATTATGCTTTAGTTGGACATTGCCAAACGAAAGCTACTGCCTGTCCAGGAAGACATCTTCTGAATGAGCTCAGAAAATGGCCACAATGGAAACCGAAGCCTTAAGGTTCAAAAAGAATCCTTTAACTTTTAAACCAACTAAAAAATTGGAAATTTAATTACTTTCTTTCCGCCCAAAAATATTGAGTTTTTGATAACTCTTTACATCTTTTTTCTCTACCCCTTTATCTAGCAAAATGTATATAAATTTGTAACTCTTTTATAAAGAAAAAAATAAAATAATATATAAACAAGAAAGTAAGTTTACATACCCTTGAAGTCATTACAAATGTCAAGCAAAATGCATAAAGGCTAAGCAACATTTAAGTTATGACAATAATTTTTTATGTGAGGTAATTCGATATATTCTAACATAATAATAAACTTCAAAAAGTTCTACTTAAGATCTAACTTGAATTAATTTTGCCTCCAGTGGGGCCATGTCTTGATCTCGTTGTAGAGGGCATCACCTGGACAGGTGGTGGCCTTCGTCTGGCGGTGTCCGAACAGCGTGTAGTTATCCTTGAGGTGTCCTCGCTGCTTGGCCAACTCGATCAGATCCTTTGCATTCTGCAGCATTTGGGCAGAGGGTTTATTCTGCTGGAAATTGCCAATGAAGACGATGCCAATGCTCTTGCGATTGTAGTTGGGGGCATGGGAGCCCTGGAGTCCAAAGCCACGACCCTCGTACACCTTTCCATCTCCGGCCACAATGAAGTTATAGCCAATATCGCTGAAATTCCTGCGACCCTTGTGATCCGACTGGATGCTCTTGATCATCCGTTTGCACTGCTCGGATGTGGAGCACCCGTTGGGATTGTCGGAGTGATGGATGATCACATAGTCCACGGCTCCGGAAATCCTCGAAGGCGAACGAGCAGCCGCTGCTCCCCAACTGCTGCGGGGTTCAATTGTTAACGCATCGGCGGAGAGAGCTGATCGGAAGAGAGATCATGATTAGCTAATCGAACTTAGGGGTAGGCACAATGTGATTGATTACCTAGGGAGCAGAGCGCCAGAGCAGCCACAAACTTGATTGCCGTTGATGTGTTCATCGTTTTGGGGTTTGAGATTCTATGAAATTCTCTGGCTTTCGGCGGCTGTTTAAATAGGAAAGGTAGATGACAAAGAAACCCGAAGTCGTTAATACCCATTAAAGAAAATGTTACAAGAACAATTTAACCTAAATTTATTATTGGGAAAAAATAATATAAAATAGTCTTTTTAAAATGTAATTGAAAATTAACGGTTTATAATTTTACTATATTTTTATATTACAATTTTTGTGGAAAAGAAACAGAACGATACATAATTTATATGCTAAACTGTTGTTCGATTGATAGAACAAATTTAGGGCTAATACAGATTTAGCACCGAGAAATGATAGAAATATGTTTCATGTCATAATGTAAGGCGGTAAAATTTATATAAGATCATAAAACGTTTTAGGTCTCAAGTAATGTGTCATATTCCCCACTAATAAAAGCATCTTCTTATAGGGTAAACAAGCACCGCTTGCGGTGAAGAACCCGCTGGGGAATCACTTGTGCCCCAGAGATAAGAAACTGCTCCCGGAGACCCCGTAACAACGCTCACGCTATACAAAAAGAACATTTAAATTGTCATTTATATTATTATATTAAAATAAACTAAAACAAACAATATATTCCAGATGGTCTTTCCAAGTTTTAGTTTTCGATGGCCTTTCGCTTTTTGGCGATGCGTTGTTTTTTGGTTTCCCTCGGCTTGGCTTTTGATTTGTCTGCATTGGGTTTGCTCTCCTTCTTGGGTTGCTCTATTTTACCAGAGGCTGCCTTGAGCTGCAGCTTCTCCATTAACGTAAGTGGACGATCGGCACCATCTTCCTCGTGTCTCTTGTGGACCAAAGCCTGCTGGGCCACACGTTTCTTGTGCACCGCCTTCTTAACCTTTTCACCCTCCTGTCGGCTGCGCAGATTGCTCAAAGCCTGTTTGTACTTATCCGCATGCTGCACCTCAATGTCTGGGGAAACGTGGATCTCTTCGCCCAAGCCCTTGCCCACATCGTGGAGCACCTTCTTGAATGCTGCCTGATCTTGTTCAGTTAGCAGCGTAACTGCAGTTCCCTTTCTTCCAGCTCGAGCCGTTCGACCCACTCGATGGATGTGGGTTTTAATGTGGCGTGGTGCCTCGTAGGACAGCACCACATCCACATCCGCCACATCGATACCTCGCGCCAGGGCATCTGAGCAGATCAGTCCATTTACACGCCCAGCAGCGAAGTCTTTGAGGGTTTTGCTTCGAACCAGAGCTGAAAGATTGCCCGACAGCTCGGCCACTCTGGTTTGTGTCCCTCTGAAGAGCTTCTGCATCACGAATGCCAGGCGACTGGCTTGATCCGTACTGTTGGTGAAGCATAGGAACCGCTTCCATTTGTTCTCCTCCACCAGAGCGAACAGAGTCAGCGGTTTCAGCCGCAGCTCCGTAACACAGAATTGTTCTGTCAACTCAGCCGGTGTTGTGTATTTGCCCACAAATTGCCCGCGATCTGGATTCGATTCGGGATCAGCGTCTTCATCCGCCGCATCCTTGATCACGGGCAGGGTAAACACAGTGGTAAACAGGCGTGGCTGAAAGAGTCGCAGGTTCTGCAGCTTTTCCGGATCCTGTGACAGAGTGGCCGAGAACAGGAGCTTATGTGGCTGCTTGCCAAAACTGGACTTGAGCTCCGCATAGCAAAGAGGAGCTTGTGTGCCCGCCAGCAATTGGTCTGTAGTTTCCTTGACATGGCTGTCCAGGTGATAAAGCCAGTTTTGGAAAACGGCGTCCATTATCCGATCTGCCTCGTCGATAATCAGGAACTTGAGGTTCTTCAGACAAAAGCCTTTGGTGGCATGCAGATGGTCCACCAATCGACCTAAAATAATTAGAAAATTTGTAATGTGGTTGGTAAGTTGATCAATTTTTTTAACTCACCTGGCGTGGTCACAACAATGTCCACCTTCGAGTAGTATTTGCCCTTGTACAGCTCCACCAACTTCTCCTGTTCGTCTTCCAGCTTGTGCTGCTTGGACAGCAGACAAACCTCAAGATCTGTTTTAGCGCACAGCGAACTGATGACCCGGAAGACCTGCAGAGCCAACTCTGCCACTGGTAGCACCACCAAAGCCCGAACCTTGCACTCGACACGTTGCGATAGCAACTGAACAATTGGAATTGCAAAAGCCAACGTTTTTCCGCTGCCCGTGGGAGCAGAAACACAGATGTCCCGTGGTCGAAAGGGTGCCGGTTTGGCATGTGCCTCCAGAATCCAGGGAATCACCTGCCGTTGGACAGGAAACAGGCGCTTGATCTTCATCTGCTTGAGGGCCAAACAAGTCGATTTGTCCAAGTAGTCCAGCTGATCAATGGCCTCCGAAGCGGGTACCTCCTCATCGGGCAGAAGGCTCCCACCTTCGATGATCGTGGGATGGCCCAACCAACTGGGCAGCTGCATCTCAACCTTTCTCTTCTTGGCCGCCGATCCATCGCCACCGAGGACTTGAAACTCATTGGAGGGCACATCCTGCTCCTCAACTACTTCCTTGTGTTCTTCCAGTTGCTCCACCTGCTCCTCCTCCTTGGAAACCTTTTCCTCTTCATCTGGAATTTCTTTTTCTGGAGCAGGTGTTTCTATAGCTTCACTTTCCTTGGACTTCCTCTTGCGTTTTGCTGCTTTTTGAAGCAATTTCTGCAGGATTTCATCCTCGTTGCTGGCGGTTTCTTTGATTCCATCTTTTGATTTCTTGAAACTCTCTGTATATCTACGAAAAAAACGTTATCTTAAGTGTATGATGTATAGGCCACTTAACTTACCTATTTACAGTAAATAATTCCATTATTAAAGATGTTTTTATTGAATAAAACGAAAACCAAGTGGGCACACGTGTTGCCGACAATTTGTTTACGTTTTTACAATTAGTATGACCAGTTCTGTTGTTTTTGAATAAGGCCGCAGATACAATGTTGCCATATCGTTTTAAAAAAAGGCGCGAAAGATTTAAATACATTTTACATTTAAGCCATTTATAAAAAACATTACTTTTTAGAAATTTGTTAGGTATAAACTTTGGCTGGAAATAAGAAATAGAGTATCAGTGAAAACATGTTAAAATAAATCGTATAATTTAATATATATATTATGTTTTCTTACTTAATCTTACTTTCTTACTTGCTTACTAAATCATACTTATCTAAATCCCAATTAAATTATCAAGTAAATTGCAATTAACATTAAAAAACAATTTTCTGGTAAAGATAAAGCCACAATTTTCATTGGAAAATTTTGTTTAGCTATTGGCTATCCATATTCATAACTTCTCCCCTGTGGTCCCTACTTTAAATTATTCACAGTATTTTATTCCAGTTATACGGAATATTTGATTTAATTCCCACAACCGCAAACAGAATAATTGACAACGGAAAGGAAAACAATATTGGTTCATAATCCAGTTTTCAAGGGGATTCGTAGTTTCCCTTTAGATCGGCTTACGAAATGCGTTGATGCGTATTCAAAGTGCCTCCAACATCACGGGTTTCTTTGGGGATTTTTATGCCAGAGTATGATTCATAAATGACCCGAAGCGAAGCGACAGATGCAAAAATCAGCATCAGATATAATAAAGGCTTATAGCCATACTCCAAACCGGTTAAAAGGTTTTTTACATGCTCCACTATAAAGAGAATCGTAGAAAGAACTCAAACTTGACGTCTGAAAATGGGTAATAAAATGACAGATTTTACAAGCTATTTGCGAACTGATTAGTAACATTTAGACCGCATTTTATTGTTACCATAGCAGACAGTAATACCTTAAAATCGCATTGACATTTCCGTCCGCAAATTTATAATCTTAAATGGCTCCATTAATCATGGTACGTACATTTAAATTCGATGCAGTTCAGTGGCAGTTGAACACCTGTGACCGATGGTGACACGCCCACATCGTGCGTCAGTACTTACATATACGATTCAGAACTCTATATATAGCAATACTTTTCGGAAATCAAACCGCTTCCTTTAAAAACCAACATTTTTGAAAGACTCATTATACGATTCATTTCATTAATAACTACAATAATTAGGAATTTGTAATGTATCATCCTATTAATCAGCAGTCATACAAACTTTTCTCACGTAGTAAAATATACGCCCTCATCACGAAAAGGGAGCATATATTATTTAAGCCCAGTGATTGTTTAAGCTATTAGCTTATTTAAATATTCTTTTCTATTCAGAAGATTCGTTTGAAGACCTCATAAGTAAGATCTTGGGAAAATCACATCATAACAAATATGAGTTAAAGAGAAGACGATCTGTTCTTTTTATTTCTGATTCACCCGATTTTAATTCCAAGCATCAAAATTAGTAAAACTTGATAAACTGTAATATTAAAATAAATGCTAAGTGAAGAAGAAGCTAAATCAAAACTGAACGTTAATATTTGTTTTATTTCCTTGACTGACTTTCAAAACTTTCGGCTCGCATCAGCACCAGGTTGTTTCATTTAGCACATAAGTCGGCTTAAAATATCAAAACTGGATATAAGGTTATTAAGCGAGTTTGCGGATACGAAAGCTGTCCATATAATGGCTATTGTAAGGCAAAAGAGTCATTGTTCGGTTCTTTTGGGCGATTCCAATGCCAGAACGTGTTTCTTTGGCCAAAGTTCGGTTCCGTTTTTCAGTTTCCAACTCCCCGGACAAAGTATGACGTTAAATCTGTAATTGACAGCGTAACCAAAATTCGATCTTATCTCGCTGTTCCATTAGCCTTTATCATTGAATTTCTCCAACAGATTTTTGACTCTCTCCGGCGAGCAATTCTCTTCGCCTTATCATTCTTCCGGAGAAAACTCGTAGTTGTTTTTACCAGCACTTGTTTAAACATTGTTTTCGTTTTCCAGTAACCAAAAAATTAATTAAAAACTTTGGAAAAGTAAATAAAGGGAACTACGTAGTTCTATAATTAGTACCTATTGGGTTTATATTATAAAACTGGATAAACTTGCATTTTATGTAAGTAACTAATTTCATATTTATTAAGAAATACACTTAAATCGATTTTAATTAGATCATTTTGGATTATTAAAGATTTTAAACTTGTCTCTTGTGCAAATTTTACTGTTCTTTTATACTTGCACCGTTAAATGTTATTAACGGTATTTACCATGGTAAGGTATAAAGCGATCGATGAACTTAAGTAATTAATTTTTGAATACCGATGGCTGTTTAATGATGCTCATTTATATTCCAACTTTATGAGAAAAACGTGCAAATAAATGGATGTTTTATGACCTATTTTTGATAAAACATCAAATTGGCTACAGAACCCTAGTTATATGCATGTTTAATAGGTTTTAGGTAATTCTAAAATACTTAATGTGATAAACGTGTATCTTAAACCAATGAAAAATTAAAAAAAAAAAAGCTTAAGCTCCAGCTTAAGATAATAAAACCTATAGCACTGCTATAATCGTGCTATTGTGGCTATTGTACAGCTCGGTTGGAATATTTATTATAGTATAATTTATGCTAAGACGGCGGCCGATAGAGAAAAATTTAAATAATATTCGCAGGCTTTTTATTAATAATAACTCTCCCTTTGATTTGGGTGAGATTTCTCTTATGTTTGCCGGGAAGAAGAATATTCAGAACTTTTTCCATTCCACCTTTCCCCAATCACACTTAACCGGTAAATACAGAATCTGGAAGCAAACAAAACAAAACCCGAGATAAAAACAAAAAAGATAATAATATCATCGACACCTGTCGGTGATCTCCGCTTCGAAAAGGCGAGAAAGAGAGGGAGTGAGAACTCGTCTATGACTCGAGCACCGCCGATCGCCTTATAACGGTAGGACATAAAAGCGCCGAGTTCATTTGCAAGCGTTTCGCAGTCGGGTTAGCACGCTCGGGAATCGAAAAAGCTGCTCGCCAAAAATCAAATAAAGCAAGTCGCGAAAAGTTAAAAGTAACAATCGAAAAAGTTTAAGGCAAAAACATTCCGCTTTTTTGCACAAAAGTTTCGTTTGATATCAATTAGTTTCGCGTTTAAGGATATTAAGGATATACACCAAAAATAAAAAATGTTGAAATTTATACTACCCGCATTTGTTCTGATTGCATCGTAAGTGTCAATTATAGGAGTACAATTACATACTGTGGAAATTTCAAAGGTCAAAAAAAGGATTCAGAAACCAAGGGAAAATCAATAGTTTGATTTTATAAAAGAATTTAACACATATACGTTTTAAAATCGACTTAAAATACAAATGAGCAGCTTATGTATATATATGTGTACATCTAATTAAATTTGGATGTATATAAAATTGTGTATATTTCCAGTCATGTTTTAAAAATGAATATTTAATTCCCTCAAATGAACTGGATTTAAATGAGAGCAAAAAATATATAAGTTTAAGACAAGTTTATCGCCTTAAAATATTCCCAGTTAATATTTTTCTTAGTCTCTCTTTTAGTTTAAAATTATTTTTAGCTTTGTTTAATAAGAATTCTTTTGTTTTACCTTTGTGCAAAAGAAATCACAGAGGAATACATACTAATGACAAAGACCAGATAAGAAATTTGTTTATGATTACCTTGGCATACCTGCAAAAAGTTAATTTAGCTTAAAGAAAGCTCGAAATGTATTTGTTTAATCTGGTTCGACCTTGACCAGCAAATCAACAATTGAGTTAAATGACTGATACCAAGATCATAAAATTGCACAAAAGATTTAAAAGTAAATAAAAATTGTCGTAACATTCGTCAATTTCGAATGTCACATGATTAACAGCAGACTTGGGTGAATAACCAGAGAGCGGCGGGTTTATTAAAGAAGATTTAGCAACATTTTGCGATTAACACATTACCATATTTTATTTTTTACAGATGCCTTGGCAGTCCGGTGAGCCAAAATCGTCGATTCCCCAACGACTTTCGCTGGGGCGTCGCCTCATCATCTTATCAAATCGAGGGGGGCTGGAATGCGGATGATAAGGGGGAGTCCATTTGGGACTTTCTCACCCACAATCATCCCGAGAAAATAGTGGACCGATCAAATGGTGATATTTCCTCGGACAGCTATCATCAGGTGAGTTGCGTCGAGTCATTCGGCAAATCAATAATGGTAGCTATTCAGAATCAGAATCAGCCACAATCTGATTGGAAGTTATGCAAAGAGTTCAAGATCTCCAGCCAAATGACTTGTTGAGGTAATCGACTGGAAAATATGTAAGCAACTCGCGATTGATGCACTCCGATGGCTATTAGTTACACAGCTAATTACGTGATATTATCTAGAGCTTTTGACGCTAATCATATGAGATGGATTTAAAGAGATGGACTTAAGAGTCTGAAGAGATCAGTAGATCAGTTCTTTAATTATTTTAAATAATTACGAGATTTGCAGACATAGAAGCTTAAGTTCAAGATACATTTTAAAAGTTTTTCCTAGCGATCTAATAATATTAATATCACATATGTTAATTTTTTTTTTAATAGCTTTATTATTATTTTATTTAAAATTAAAAGCTGAACTCATCGATTGCTCTTTAGTTGATTGTTTAAACAGAATTGCCAGTAAAATTGTCTTGCGAAGCTCTAAAGTTATGTCTTTATTTAGTCTTACCTATTAAAATGTAAATACCTAACGATTTTTCAAAGATTTCTAGCTTCAACAAACAGCTACTGAAAACAAAAATATAATACTGTTCTCGAGCGCCCCCAATTAATTGAAAGCCAAGTTTCTTTGGGCAATTATGTTTTAGTAACATGACTCCGAGCAATAACCATAACTCATGTGCCCATTTCAATAGGCCATAAAATCATCCTCAAGTGTGGACAAGCGATTCAACTGAGACAAGTTTGCATCCCATTACAGGCCATAAACAATTTGCATAGTTTCATAGTTCTGACCACAAAAACCATTAACCAAGAATCGCATAAATCATAAGCCGCATGGGGACACCTGTTTCGAATGTCTCGAACTTCGCTTGATTAACCACTCCGTTCTGATAATCAACTTGTTTCCATCTGGGCTTTTCAGCGCCTTGCATTTGCACCATTTGTCCAGCAAATTGATTAATGACTCTCGATCAGCGCTGAATTAATGATCCTCGCACAGTAAACCGACTTAAAGGGCAGATAAACTAAACTAGGGCGTGACTTGATTGCTTACATAAAATGGGCCTGAAACGGAACTGGGATATATATTATATATAAAATATATTAGATGGAAAGTATGGAAATTTTTAGACAGGCAACAAAGTATTGTAGAACAACCAACCAGAACCTGATAAAAATCTGAGCAAACTTGCTTTTGAATTAATTAGTCATTTGTCCCATTTTTTCAGACAGACTTAAATGAATAGATAAGGAAGCACACTTTTCGCTAAATAGACGTCATAAATGTTTGCTTTGTCTATTGTTTAACCAAAAATGTTTGTTTGCATATGCAATAAAATAATTAAAATCTTTATTATATGATAAAAGAAGAAAAAGAAGCATCAGGTTCACTGGATTACTTCTTATCTCAAGACTTTTACCATTCTCAAAGAAATAATACATTTTCAAAGATACAAAGATCAACTAAACTTCTGCATCAATTTAAAAACAATTTTTACATTACTGTTCTGATTTTAAATAAGTTATTAAGTCTGTATTTCCTAGCCGAAAATTAATCTTGATATTTATATCAAGATCAGCTTGAACACATCAACACTATCGCATTAAATTAGTTGAACAACATGATTTCTAATCTTATTTTTAATTACATATTATTACATATCTGCTCGGATTTAAAATATTGTCCTATAAAAAACCAATAAATCAAAGAGCTAATATTAATGGAGTGCATGGCAACCTTAAATTTGAATACATTAAAGATCTGGATCTCCTTCCAAGATTCTCCCTAGTAGCTATTTCTAAAAGGAATTCGCATTGAAATAGTTGCCGTGATTTATTGAAGTATCACGTCGACTGTGTTGGAGTAACATTAATTGTGTCATAATCTGCTTGCTAATGCCAATCAGTAGGCTAACCGATTTTATTTCAGGTGCCAACTGTTGCATTTGCATCAGGTGTTGGATACATTTACTTTGTATTTTTTTTTGTTAACTTATCTACTTGTTATTGTTGTCAGCGGCGGCAGGCGATGTGATAAATGAATTTAATAGTTTTACGGACAGCTTAAACGCCCCCTTCCTTTCCATATGCAACACTCGGCGATCGAGATTTGAATTGTTTTCGATACAAAGTCACATAATTAGCAACAGTCTGAGTTAAAGCCACAGTCAAAGTCAGAGTCAGAGCTTCGGGCCAACTTATGACAATGACCATTGGGCGTGTGGAATGTGTCGCCAATGACTGACTGGACTGACCAACCAACTGGTTTTCCATTCCAATTTTGGGGTTTTTGGTAATTTGGCCAGGCATTCTTGGCATCGTTTCAAAGGAAATCAACTCAATCGAAAACTGCAGCAAACAAGTCACAATGCTGCAGTCTAGTTTTCCTACATTTATTGTATCCATTTGCAGGTTTATTTATTTGTCCATATATCCATTTAAAAGCGTATTGACACTAATGTGATTGCTTTGATTTGTCTATATCAATTACCAATTTAGTTCGTGAGTTTCGATTAGATTTTATGTTCTTACCAAACAGACGGATTATAAATGACTAGTTACCTACTGGTTTTCAAATATTTTGACTTCTTGTCTTGGTATTAAGCATTCAAACGAATTGCAGCGCTTACTTTATGACAGGTTCTTATTAAATTAAATGGTGAAGTGTGATGGAATTTAACTATGGACGTCAGAATTATATTAAACCACTTAAATAAACATTAATCTGTGGTCATTAGGTATGTCATCAGGTAGTGAGATTTTAATTGAAACATCCATGACATCAAGTCAATTTGAATTTTAATAAATGGTTTGAAAAAGTAATAAAAAAAATTATATAAATAAATAAATACTACTTTTACACGTTAGATTTTTATTTTTTCTTTGTTTTATTCGGATAAAATTTGATTTTGCCCCGTCTATTATATATTAGGATCATTAAAAATGAAAACATTTCAGACATTCGAAGTTACTAAAATAACTCTTTATAAAAAGCTCTATACTCTATATAAAAAATATGATAAAATATCTTTACAATTTTTTTGTTAATTAAAAGCACAAAGTAACTCTTTAAACCCCATTATAATCCTGAAATATCCTTGATCCTTTTCAGTGGAAACGCGATGTGCAGATGGTGAAGGAGCTGCATGCGGGAACGTACCGCTTCTCCTTGTCTTGGCCACGAATTATGCCCGGTGGCTACATGAACCACGTGAGCACCGCGGGCATCAAGTACTACTCCAATTTGATCGACGAGCTGCTCCGCTACAACATCACTCCCATGGTGACCATCTACCACTGGGACATGCCACAAAGGTTGCAGGAGCTGGGTGGCTGGACCAATCCGGAGATCATTCCGGTTTTCAAGGACTTCGCACGATTGGTTATTGAAATGTTCGGAGATCGGGTGAAGACTTGGATCACCATCAATGAGCCGTGGCATGTGTGTGAACATGGTTATGGAGTGGATTACATGGCACCTTCTTATAATTATCCTGGCATTCCCGCTTATCTCTGTGGCCACAATATTCTGAAGGCCCACGCCGAAGTGGTGCACATGTACCGCGAACTCTTCCAGCAGCGTCAAGGTGGCCGCATTGGCATCACCATCGATTCATCCTGGGCGGAACCCAAGGATGCTAACTCTGCTGAGGATCGCGAGGCATCTGAGAGGGCTCTCCAGTTTTATGTGGGTTGGTTTGCCCATCCGATCTTCTCCAAGCACGGAAATTACCCCAAAGTGATGATTGAGCGGATCAGGAACCTCAGCAAGGAGCAGGGATTTGGTGTGCGTTCCAGGTTGCCCGAATTTACGCAGGAGGAGATCCGTCGCATCCGCGGCACCTCCGACTTTTTTGGTCTCAACACCTACACCAGCAACCTGGTCACCTCGAATGGACACAACAACACCGGCAACTTCCCTGTTCCGTCCTTCAATCACGACATGGGAGTGGTCGAGAGCAAGGACCCCGAATGGCCAGGTTCCGGATCCGAATGGCTTAAGGTGAGTTAGAGGATTGGGATTGTAGTTTCAAAATGAAAGTAGAGTGAATTGAGAACCATGCAGTTTAACTCAGAAAATGTTAAAAGCGGGGGTATTTAACTTTATTAGGTAGCAAATTAGGAACTGCTTAAATTCCAGATAATTTATATAAAAAGTTAAGAATCAGAGGTAAAATAATTAGTCTCTCTTGATCAACGTACATAAATATTTCCATAAATAATATAAATATTTTAAATACACTAGAAAAAAGCTTTCAAGGAAGCAATTTCTTTTTCCAAGCAAAACTGACTTTAAAGCACTTAAAAAGTTGAGGAGAACCCAGAATAATTTCATTAAGAGGTCAGGAGGCAAAGAGTGCTCCTGGCAATGGCCACAATTTTACACGAGGACCACATTTCCGTCATCCCGACGACTTCAATTATCTTTCGCTTAGTCGGCTAAATTGATTGGGGCTCATCCTCCCGAGACAAGATGGGGATGGAGATGGTAAATCCCTCCTGGACGTGAGGTTGAGGTGGTGTAATTAACTTGGTGGAGTGCTCGAGGTAACCGAAGTGGAGGGTTGACCTATCCCCACTTGCAGTTTGAATTATGGTTTGCCGAGTAAACTACTTAGCCGGGGAATCAAAAGAAGAGGGTGACTTTCGACCAGGTGGCGCGCAGGTGAATGAACTCCACTAACCAGGGGGTTGTACTCCTTGTATTCTTGTATTCAATTTTCGCAGGTCTTTCCCAAGGGAATGTACAATCTGTTGATGTGGATACACCGCGAATACAATGCGCCCGAGATTATCATCACGGAGAATGGAGTCAGTGATCGCGGTGGACTGGATGACTATGCTCGCGTGGATTACTACAATCTGTATCTGTCGGCGGTTCTGGATGCCATCGAAGATGGTGCAAATGTCAGAGGTTATACCGCCTGGAGTCTGATGGACAGCTACGAGTGGAAGGTCGGCTACACGGAGAAGTTCGGACTCTACCACGTGGACTTCAATTCGCCGGAAAGAACGCGAACCCCAAAGGTTTCGGCGCGAGTTTTTGCCCAGATCTGCAAGACGAACACCATCGACTGGAGCTACCGACCAACGCTCGATGAGGAGCAGCAACTGGTGGCCATGGCTCAGCTGCCGGAGGAGGATCAGGTGGCCAGGACGAGTGGAGCCAGTGGCATCATGAGTTGGAGCCTCACTGGCCTCCTCATTGTGGCCCTCTTCAGATGAGCTGAAGATGAGATGAACGAGTCGAAATGCCTTGCCATACTCAACTTGTCAACTTGTCGTGATGCCAAGTATTGTTTGCTACTCGTAACCCTAAGTTTGTCTAACCAGCGATCTAATAAATTATGTATAGATGTTCTAATTTGTACTTAAGCTAAAAGACTCGAAACTGAATAAAACGTTTTTGTGATATTATAAAGAAGTTTTTATGAATGAATAATGGAAAATTGTAGAAAATTGGGAACTAAAAAATTTAAATCGATTTGATAGTTAATAAAAGAGTTAAGAAATTTCGAAAGTATTTATCTTCAAACAAGATGAAACTTAGAAGAGGGTAAGAATTATATTATATGATAGCTCTGAAATATCCCGAGCTTTGAAATATATATAAACATGAAAGAAATAACAATTTAAGTGTGACGCCTTTAAAAATTTTACCTTCTTGGCAGATTAATGTGTAAAAATAAAGTTGTTTTTTTTTCTTTTTTTTGTGTTTTTGCAAACAGTTAAAAATATCCGTTTATTTCCTGAACCATAAACCGATCATAATTTTACTTAATGACCCGTAAACAAATAAATATAAAAAATCTTCAAACTGATGCGAAAAGCTTTATATTTTCGTCATACAAATGCGTCAGATTTGATCTGAAAACCTTGAAAGATCTTTTATTGGAAGACGAGAACTCCCATTCACCGCAGAGTTCATTCAGATGTTAATGCAGCCCTCTAAGAGGTCTTTCTATATACATACGTATATAGTTCACCATCTAAATCGATCCAAAGTGACATTTACATGAAGTAATTTCCATGAGCTGTCTTCCAACATTTCCGCAAGTGAATCAAACAAAAGATCCAATGATCTGTGATCTTTTCGCGGCACAATAAACCCTGATATCGAGGGGGTATTATATCATATCATCGGCTGGTGGATAATTGTAGGGGTGTTCTGTGTGGACATTGGCCCAGCATGAATCGGAATAATAAGTCCCTGTGCTAATGACTCTGATTAAATCACTCGCTTATGCATATGAAGGTGTATTCTCCGCATGAACACAACATCCGCTTGGCCTTAGTTTTTTCAAGTCAAGAGAAACTTTCTAAACTTCAGAATCGAAAGCTATACGGAATCAGAATCGAAATTTAAATTGAAATCGTAGGTATTCAGAATTGTTTGCGTGTTTGTTTAACTCCAGAACCAGTTACCTTTCATTTTTCATTTTGGGTAATGCTCATTTTAATTTACACTTATTTTTTATGCATTTAGCTGGATTTATTGTTTCAGTTTGCTCAAGTCACACGAAAACTGCTGAATAAATTAAGTGATTGTTGCAGATTGTTGTTGTTGTTGTAGGAAACATTACCGAAGTGCCAATGTCAGGAGGTGAAAGGCGTTGGGGGCAGGAACCCCTTTTTTTCTGGGGGAGGGGCTCGTCTACAGTCTGGTCTCGACCTGAACGGCGTGCTCCCAGTTGGATTTGCACCTGTTCGAGTCACGAGCCGACTTCGAACATATTCATAATTCATCAGACGAGCGTCTGGAGCTGGCAACAAAAGCCTGAATAGAAAATAAAGCTAAGGGCTTGATTCTACAAGAAAAGTACTTACATTCAAATCAATTGCTAAGGGGTTTTTTATAAGCCAAACCAATTTAATATTCAATGAGAACATTAATTTTCTGTTTTTACATGAATTCAAGTCATCTTATTTAAAACAGATAAGTTATTAAACGCTTTTAAAGTATGTATTTGTTAATATTTTTAGGCAAACAATTCGCGTCAAGCTGCAGGTAAATTAAGCAAAACTCCGATGTTTTGCAAACAAGGCTGTTAAAATATTTAAATAAATTTGAATAGAATTTCACTGTTTTTAATTAAATGCGAAAGTTTAACCGAAAATGGTTCACAACAGTTTATTAAAAACATGTTTAAATATTATATACATATATAAAATACCTCAACAAATGCAAGTTAATTGAGTTTGAATTCTACTAGCTGTGAATATTATTTTAGCTAATGCAAAAAGTATAATTTTTTTACTTTGTTAAAATTATAACAATTGTTATATCAACCGGAATTGAACAAACAAATTTAATGGCAATGAACTGCGGTAATCTGCCAATAGTTTTTTTCCATGAGCCATGATTAATGAGACCTAATGGGCAGTAGAAGTCAAGAGTATATCAATCAATATAACTATAAGATCCGTTTCAGTTTTCAATATCCCTCTTTCACTTTTCCCCTTTATATATACACCTTTGTGGAAGAACCCACAATTAACACAGGCTAAAAATACTGTGTAAACAAAGTGTGTCACTAAACTTGGTAAAAGCAACCAAACCGCCAAACAAATAACTTAAAAAACCTTTTGGAGTTGGATGCTCTCAGCAGTTTTTTTGTGACGTTTTATTACCGATGAAATTTTACTGGGGATTGCATCAGAAAATGTTTAGTTGTGAGTTAAGTTTGCACGAACTTCGCGAAACGGAAACATGTGATTTATGCACGGGTTTTGTTTTCTGTTTTCTTTTGAAAAGGTCAGAGAGTGAATAATATAAATAAATCCATATTAAATATAGATCCCGATCTTCATTAACTTTATCTGCAGATAACGTTTAAAAATATAATACGGGTTCTACGCACCTCAATTAATTTTAAATTTAAATTGTATTAACCTGAAATAAAAAAATTTATCTATTGATAAGTCTATAACGATTTTCAGGACATTCAACCTTCATTTCCCAAGCTGATGGTACAAATTTGAAATACTACAGAAAAATATTTAAGCAGTATAACCGGTTCATTGACGCAAAGCGGTTTTTTGGTTTGTGAATTGGCTAAACCTAATAACGGGAATTCAATGCATACTTTTGGGCACACTGATTGGTTAAGTTTGACAAACTAAACAAACTCGAAGTCCTCTTAAAAATTGGAAAACAATTAATTAATTAAAATCAAGACACAAGCAAAAAAAATTGGGATAAATCGTAATAATATTTTTAAATATCAACTGAAATGGCACAAAATGACTTAATCTAAAAATAAATATTAATATGAACACTTGTGTTTGGAATCAATGAATATGAACATGAAGTAGAGTTCTTTTATACAAAAGCTGATAAATGCAACGTAAAAGCATAAACAGCTTAAGAATGAACAAATTTGTGTTTAAACTTGCATTGTCACGTTGTTTTTCCGGAATAAAACGTGCTCAGAATGCTGATCCATATTTGCAGAAAAAAAGGAATGTTTATCGTCCCTTATCAACTTTTGGGATTAACCCGCTGTGCCATTTATCAAACATTTCATAGACCTCAATGCACTTATTGAAAATTAATACGGCTTAGGAGCCACAATAGTGCAGAAATCAGCACACATGCTTTTCCATATCACCACCCTCTGGTTTTCGCCCTCGCATTAATCCCGCGAACAAGGCATTAAAAGGGATCTCTGGAGCTAGACAAACATCTGTCCAGGATGCGGATGTTGGCCTGGCCAAAGGATTAAATAACAATAAGTGACAAACTAAATTAAAAATCAGAGTTCAATTTGGTTTGGTTGCAGTTCCATCATTAAATTCAATTCCAAGAAAATTTAATAGAGAAAAATTATTTTTCAATAGCAACAAAGGGCAATCAAGTTAATAATGTGTACACAGATTTCTGTGGCCCCGTGGTTAATTTGATTACCATTTTTACACCGAAAAATAAATAGTATAAAGAATGCGGGCAGCCTCAAAAAAATATCTTTACAATATAAGAATTATATATTAAGCGTACGAGTAGCAAATAAATGTTATAAGTACTAACAAAAATATCAACCTGCTTTTGAAAATGTTATTTTTATATCATTGTTTTAAGGTTTTACTATGTTTTATAAAAATTCTACATTAATTTTATGGTACCCCCATATTTAATGGTGTAAAACAACAATTAACCACAATGCAGCAATTGAGTTAACCCTTTGAAATCAATACTCAATTACATCACATACCAATATATAAATTTTCATAAAGTGCAGCACTGATTGAAACATTCTGTTGTAATATATAGCCCTCATAATTTGGCTGGTTCGCTTTACCCATTTTACCAGTCTTATGTAATGTCACTTCAGAGTCCCCTTCTCAAGTAGATTAAGTTTGGCGATAAAGTATCATTGAATCATCGAGTTTTGTGCTTTTTGTTGGGTCGTTAAATGGCATCCAAGTCTAGTTAGTTGTATAGAAAACACATCCCCTCGAAGTTGCTGAGGCTTAGTAATTTTCTGGACAACAAAAGAACGAGGAGAGCACCCTCATACAATTATTGAGCAACTGTTCGGTATGGAAATGGTTTTTAGAGCCCCCCCATTGGAGAGATATCAGAGTTCTTGGCACTTCAATTGGTTTTCCCATAAATCTTACCCTGAACTTTGACCGAGGCATGGGAAAATCGGAAGTAACTAGAAATGATCCTTTGGGTGTGAGTTTCAGGACCTTCATTTAATTATGGGAAATGAAAAAAGGAAAGAAAGAAATAAAGGTTTCTTCGTCTCGTCAGCTGTTTTCTAGGTTCATAAATAACCAGAAAAAAAGGTGCAAAGGTTGAAGGGAGGGTTGAGATTCATTTTAGAACGTGCCGAGATCATAAAGCAGCTGATCCTTTTCTCTTTCTATAAATCAACAAAACAGAAATCTCTATTTTCCAGTTTTCAAGTCCAAGTTCATTGCACTTTCCACCGCCTCGCATTTGCTATAATGACAAACCAATTACCAGCCTAAAGACCTGGACTTGGACGTGGACTTGGTTTACGACACGCACGTTTTCAGAGGAGTCCAGGCGACGGTTTGATTGCGCAACAAATTGGACAAACGACGCATGTCACCCCTTTTTAGGATGAAAAAACAGTTAGAGCCATATTTGAGACAGTGACAAATGTTCGCATCCAAGTGACGAGGACATGCATTGTCGGTTATGCGTTGATAGATTGGGATAACTAAAGAACAAGATGTGTTCAAGAACATAGATAAAAAAAATTATGACTTAGACCAACCCTTACATTTTTAATTATTAAAACAATTTCAATTTAAAAATTCTAAGTGATTTCTTAAAATTATTAACTTTTAAAATAGCTATATTAATCATTTTATTTTAGTAGGTATAAATATTAAAAAATCAACTTGAAGAATATTATTTTAATGTTCTATTTTTAATTGTTCTTAAAAAGTTTTAACCTCAAGTTGAATATTTTTTATTATTATTATTAATTTGTATTTTAATTTGTATATTTTTATAATCATGATTATTAATCACAATAAAGACCGCATAAACGTGCTGATTAGTCGTGTGCGCTACTGTACTCCGTTTTAAAATCCACCACCAAATTCAGCGGGGAATCTGTGTGTGAGATGACAACCCTGTTTGAATCGTGGCGCCTGCGCAGCTGCCACAACTATCCCGATCTAGGGAGCACCATGTATGTAGTTCAGAAAACTCCCTCCCAACTTTTCTCTTTCGGAAAACTCTCTTTCCAAATGTGTCGCCGCTTTGTCTGAAATTTCACGCAAACGATATTGCGTGTGTGTTGGCAACTGCTTATTGATCGATCGCCTCGATATCGAATTTTTATTGTTGTTTGTCATTGCAAATGCGCCACCATCAAACAGCAGAAGGGATAAAAGGGGCGAAGGATGGGCCATTGTTCGAGGGGTTCGAGGAGTTTGGAATCCTCATCGGGGGTTGCTTCTCTTTAGTTCGGTTCAACTGCAATTGCAGTTCTACAGTTACTTTTACCGGGAGGGTTACTTTTCCACCATTTCGTAACCACCCTTAGTGCCTTTAGCTCCCGTCCGACCGATTATCATCGCCTGGGAATACTCGATTTTGGGAGGAGTAGCGCTCTTAAATCGGGTTCGGATTTCGTTTTTTTGCTTTTCGGGATTTCGGTTACAATGTTGGTCCGTGCTATTGCACATCTTCCCACCATTGGGCACTTCCCTTATTTGTATATTTTGATTCCGAACTAGGAATCAACGCTATTGATTTTATGCATGTTTCTCGCACTTAACTGTTATTGTAGCTTAGCTGCACTTTTGTTTTGACGATTTATTGGATTTTGGAAGTATTAAGAGCGAGAGTTATAGTTCCGGAAACTTAATTGGAATGAGTGCAATTCGAGTAAATTCGGATTTATTTGCACACCCGTAAATAAAGAAGACAACTCGTCTTTTCAAATTGCACTGCGATGAAAAAAGGTGGTGATGATAATCTGAATTTTTAAAAAGGATTAGGTCTCAGTGTAAGGCGTAAACAAGAATACTTCATTTAACGCAACTATTCATTATTAAAATAATTATTTTGTATAACAATAAAAAAAACTACAAAAATGCTTATTAACGAATTTATTTAAATTCCAGCAAAAAAGAATAAACTCAATAAGTTTAGGAGCTTGTAAATCATTGATTTTAAATCATCCCATAGTGTTTATCACCTAATGAGCTGCCAATTAAATGACTTTAAGGGCCATAAAACCATTCCCAATCGATGCCATTAGGAGTTCCCTCCCCAACGAGAGCAAAACACTGTGTGATCATGTTAGCCCATTGAGATAAACGATCGCTCATTTGTAGCGACTGCGAATTCCGCAGCTGGTGGCTGGTATCACCCACCGACGATCTCACGCACCTTGGCCACCAGCACATTGACCACGGTCCATGGATCCCGATGCATGAGTTCTGGCCACGTCCGACATGCAATGGTTAATTGTTTTCCCTTCGCATGTATGTATTTATGAGCCCAGCTACCGCCCACTGGGCCAGTTTCTTTAAATGGCCAACAGAACTGTTGGCCTGGGCTAGTGTTAATTTATGACGCATATGCCTAAAGGCAGTATGCATGTATTCTACCATCCACACCTCGGGGCATATATCAGAATGATGTATCGTTAGAGCCGGCTACATATCACACTTTGCAGCTGCCCGGTGGTTTTCTGAAAACCCAGTCTAAAAACCCAGCCAAGCTTTGTTCACAGCGCCGCTTACATAACACGGAGAGACCCCAAGAGCCAGGGGACTCAGATATTGTAAAGCGGGTCTATTGTCGTCATTGTAGTCACATTATTAGATTCGCATCGCTGGCCATATTAATTGTTGCTGCCCAAGTCGGGCCCAAGTCCGTTGCAGCCAACGGAATGGTTCATTGAGCAGGGCGACAGAATGCAACTACTAACGCGGTAATGATCGTGTTTTGTTGTCATTTCAAGTTTCAGGAGCGGATTGTTTCCGAATTACATAAAGTCAAACAATCATGAATATATACAAGATGTTTCAGAACAAGTTAATTCAAAAGAGGCTTGCTCTAAATCAAAAGTACTCAAGCAAATATATGATCTTTTAAAGTGTGATATTGTAAATACATATTTACTTATCCTACATATTATATTTTAAAACTTTAGCAATTGCACGCAGTTATGTAATATTACTTTATCTTTAAAGTTTTTATAAAAATTGCTAAACAAGATGTTTAATAACATTTTTATGTGACAATTTCAAATACTTTGAATACCTACCTGTTCCAAGTTTCTGTGGCATGGGCTTGACACTCAAATTTGGTCAGTTGACGTGGTTCTGGGCTAACGCTTTTCAGTTCTCGAAAGAGTTTATGGCCGGAAATTCTAATTGTCGTTCATTTGAGGTAGAGAATTTCCCTCCATCGAGCCACCGCAGCTAGCAGAGTTTAAAGTTTTATTAGTCATTTGGGGCAGGAACACTTAATTATGATGGCTTACCTGTACTTTGGGCCAATGCAACTGCAATTGAGAGCGGATTTCTCTCTGTGGCTTTTCCCCTGGCGACTGGAAGGCGGGAAGGCTGGGCGGGAAAAAAGGAGACAAACAAACAGACATTCCAGCAAGGATCGACAACCTGCAGGGTGGCTGTGTGTGGTGGTTGGTATCGATTTTTAGTGGCAATTGCAGTTGCCACTGGCAATCGACGTGCCCCACGCCATTGGGGTAGTCTCAAGTTCGTCTGCCAATTATTTGCCGCTTATTAGGAGTGCGGAACGAGGGCCCAGGAATACGGGATACATTGTACGGCATAAGGAATACGGCCTACGGCCCGCGGACACATGGACTTCGGAACGGGCAGCACGTGACTTGCTCTTCCGTCGCAGCCTTGGCCATTGTTTGCATTTGCATTCGCATATTGGCCAGGAATGGGGTGGCATGTCTTTGACATGCAGCTGGAAACAGACGAGGTCAACATAAGATATAACATAATCAATAGTTACATATAAAATGAAGATTTACCTACTATAAACCAATAAAACCATTTTAACACAAGCTAAGTTCTTACACACAAAATTATTAATTTAATTTAGTATTAAAAGAACCTGTTTTTATTTTAAGGTAGGTGAAACCTAATGCTATTGTGTTGCCCATTGCTGTCTGTAGACACAACTCAAGTGTCGCCTTAATGTTTGGCCATTTGCATGGAGTGGACGGTCGCGTGGGCGGGGGGAGTGGCACTAGGGGAGAATAAGCCACCCCCGAGTTTAAATCACTGCTAACCACCCACCGAGAAACGGGCGCTGACCAGCCGGATCGTTAAGCCCCTTTGTTTTTTATGCGCCCAGCGGAGAGCCGAAGTAAACCGGTTCATAATCCTTTCAAACGTAAAACGCAAAGCCAACTGCGGTCGTCAGCGAAATTTACAGGCAAAATGCATGCAAAATTGGGGTTGTCGGTCGGTTAAAAACGGTGCACATTCCCCCGATTAAATTTAAAATGCAGACATACTCACTTCTTGTTCACTCTTAAATAATAGTAAGTTACTTTATTTTTACCACGCAAAATAGCTTTCTTCGCGCGTTTTCTTTGACAAGATCTGAGTGTTTCCCAACACTTCCCAATCACACATTAGTTATCGAAGATGCACTGTTGTTATCCTGCTCTGATTTCGATTTTACTTTTGGACTTTTTTGCTTTTGAGCACGCGTTCAGTTGATCAATTATTTTTATTAATACCTTTCTTTCAAATTGTGTAAAATAAAAACACTCCTCAGCAATTGTGAGCTTACAATTTTTCGGAGAGAATATTGCTTAAGTCAAATGATTTGCTTTTATCACTCAAAAGTAATAGCTAACTAAAAATATGAATGATTTTTTTCGCGCAATTGTGACTATGTGGTTATGTGCAAAGGAATAAAAAAGTGCATTCGTGTGATCCTGCTCTCGCTCACAGATATGTGTAAACCAAGTTTCGCGTAGGCGTTGACATAAATTATTAAATTGTTATCAAACACTTAGCTTGTTTGTCTGCAATTTGCTTCAATTAATAAAACTGTGGTTAACAATTTCGTAAAATAAAGTTGGTGAGAAACTTGAAACTCGCTGTAACACCAGGGTATGTACATATAAATTTATAAGTTGTATTTGTGGCTTTTCAGACATAAAAGTATGAATACTTAATGCACTTGATTGTCGAAACCTCCGCTTTTTTTTAACATCATAAAAAATAGGAGTATAAAACCAACCAAAGTAGCAACCAATTGAGCGATGTTTTTGGTGAGGGGGCGGTGTCATGAAAGGGGGAAAATCACCCTAAAAGGGCTTCATTTCTCTTATTTTCTTCACGCTTCCCTGGCCACGAAAAAAAGCGATTGCCGCCGACTGTCGACTGTCAGAAATCAATGCAATTCCTCGCCGGCAACAAAAGCAAACAATTTGCGCTTTGTTGTTGTTTCTTCCGTTGTTATTTGTTGTTTTTTGAGGCCACTGCAGCCCTCTTCGCAGATCGGGTTAACATGTTGCTATCTCTGTTTTACTTTTTGTTTACAAGTGCGAGGTCTGAAAACAACTGAGACTAGCAAAATAAAACCGTTTTGGCTTACAAAAAGTACCTTTAATAAATAAAATTTAAATAGTGTATTTTAATGATATAAATGATTTTGTATATATGTGCGAGTATGTAAATACATATATAATATTAATGAAATCTAAAAATAGGTTACAGAATTAAAAATGTAATTATCTGATGTGCATCTACTAATATTTTACCCCCAACTGTGATTGCAATTTCGGGCGCCTGCAAGCTCCCACGGGGATGCAATGTCGAAGGGGAAAATCAACAATAGCAATAAGAACAACAGTGCGAAACGAGGAAGTAATAAAAACAAAAGTAAATGGCTGAGCAGGGCGGTGAAAAATGTTTGGCAAAAGCGAATTTACAGCCTGTCGATGTCGGGAAACCCGCCCCCAGGGGACACGCCCATTGCCATTACCAAATGTTATTGCTCAGTAATGGCCAACAATAATATTTCTGTTATATGTCTGTTGCCGCGGCAACCCTAACAACAAATGCAGTTGCACTGCACGGCAACTCTAGCAGAAGCACTTTAATTAAGTTACCTGGATTTGAGCGAAGAGAAGACATTCCCATTTCAATTCCATCAGCTCACCTGCCCGCCAGGCTACAAATGAACTCTTCCGAGAATCAAATTTCATGCCCCCGGCCATAAAATAAACTTAAAAAAAAAAACACTGTTTGGTAACCGCTCTATGTGTCTCCCTGGGGTTCGGGATCTGGGGGATTGGAGATTGAGATTGTGGGGTGGGGCCGATGACGAGCTCAAAACACTTTAACAACCAGACCTGAGTATCCATTGTTGTAAGTGCAGTGATCACTGGCTTTTAGTATCCAGACAGTAAAAGCCTCAAGAGTACAACTTTTTTAATTTTAAAATACATTAACTCAGATGAGTGTAGTTACCTAAATTTAAGTAGGTTACGGTTTTTCATAGTTTTGCAAGTAGAATAAAAAACTTTGATTTAGAGGATCTAAAAAATTAGTTTACAGTTGAGGGTAATGTGTAACTTCGTTTTCACGACGATGGTACTACAAAAGTTCACAAAAAAAAGTTTTAAATTTTCTTTAAAGCAACATTCCAATTTTCTAAGAACTATAGAACGAGTAAATATTTTTACGACCAATTTACTATAGTGCGTTTTCTCTGTTAATTTTTAGTTTCTTGTACTTTTTTTTATAGTTCTCTATGTCGGTTGCCTCTGGTTTTTAATGTTTTTTTCTTTTCTGCTGACTGGGCTCTCTATCATTGCAATTCACTTGAGTTTGTTTTTCGTTGCCGGAGTTTGTCGACTTGCATTGCAGCAGAAACATCAGCAGCTATGGCCTAAAGAGCCACCAGCGGCACAACAATGATAATAATAAAAGCCGTCCCTGGACTTTAACAAACGGATGCTCTCAAGCGGCGCAACTGTTGCTCTGTGTACAAAAAAAAAAATAGTTGAAGTTTTCATAATAAAAAGTACATATTTTTAATTCCTGTATTTATACTTTTACTTTATCGTATTTGTTAAATCTGTCAAATTTATCCTATATAGAATGATTTTGCATCAAGTGAAATATTTTAACCTACTTATTTATTTTTATAAAAACCTATAATTTTTTATCAGTGCATGTCCAGGTTGGGGGCCATTTCCTCGTCATCATAGATTGTGTTGCTGCTCCTGCAGTTTTGCTTTTGTTAATCTTTCTATCTTTCCAGCGGCCTCGTATCTTTGTGTTATGGTCTTTCAAGTTAATTGTAAAAGCTGCACTCGGCGCACTGTTCGTTATTATCTTCGTTTGGTAGATGGAAAAAGTAGAATAGGAGCTTAATTAAGTTTTATGCGTTTCTAATGCTCAGCCAATTTGTTTCGATCTTTTTCCTACCGCTCCTACTTCACTGCGATGATTTTTCAATTGTGATAGAGATATTTGTTTTAAAGTTGGAGTGTGATCCCGGGGGGGAATGAAAATAAAGGTTGATTGAAGTGGCAGATAAAGAAGTTTTTCAATTGGATATTGGAGTGGGTCATCAGGGGGTTTTATTTTAAAATTATTAAGTTGATACTTTAGATTTTCGTTAACCTTTTGTAATTATTGAATTGCATGTTGACTTCGTTACAATTTTTAATCAAATGTAGTGCTAATCAAATTATGTTAAATTCAATTGGCCAGATGACGTCAAGTGCATGACATTCATTTCCCCATCTTCATGCTGTCAAATGTCAGTTTGCATTTAAAACTATTTTTATACAACTATGTTTGCCAGATTCGCTCGCGTGCTTTTCCCCTTTTTCTCGCGTGTCAGCATTTGTCAACTCACTCTTCATCTTGGGGCGGCTTTTCTTACAAAAAAAAAAAAAAAAAAAAAAAAATAGCAGAAGGGGAGAGACAGGTCTGTAACATAATTTTATTTAATTACTGGCAACAACAAAATGTGGCGGCAACAATTTTCTGTGTGTCATAAAAAATTAAATTGCGTCTTCAGCTTAGAAACAAGTATAATGCGAATATTATATTACTCTTCCAGAACAGAGTTTTTTACTACGAATATGTTATGTATTATTACAAACTATATAAACTAGTTGATTTTATTGGGTTTCAAATCTCTGTATGTTTATAAATTTGTAGCAATCCTTATAAATATATAATGTAAATATATGGGAAATATGAGAATAAATAGATGTATAAAGTGAATACCCTTTGGGAAGGGTATATTATTAGGGACGAATAGCTTGGGGCCATAGGAAGTGGGGTCATTGGAGTAGTAGTTTGTGACATAGGGGGAATGGCAATGGGAATGGGAATGGGTATACTGTACAACTCGTTTTTCGCTGGCCACAGTTTTTCAACATTATAATTTCGCTTTGGATTACACACATTGCACAAACACAGAACAACAAACACCACGGCGAGTAGAAGCCAAGTTCATTGACTCGGCCGACAAGAACAACAACAACAACAAAACAATAGCGACGAAAAGCACATAATGATTGCAACAAGTTTGCATAAAGCCAGCGCTGATTATTTTAGCACTTATTAAATTTTAGCACAGCCAACAGGCCAACACAAGTGGCAACAACAGACCCCATATAATAACTGCATAATTATCATCACCATAATCATGATCATCTCGATCTGGCGATCGAACAGCAGCTGCATTCGCGTCTGCTTAACTTCTGATTTTCCAGCCACATGCAACTTGCAACTTGCAACTCCTCGATCAACTCAATTGCTGCCGTTCACTTGCTCCGGAGATCCCCGCAAGCTGCCAGTGATGAGATACTTTGGGGATTGGTCACGATAAAGTTTTATTATTCAAATTGAATGTAGGAATTTAAATAGCTATTTGCTAAATAATATAACTAGGATTTCTAGACTAATTCTCTATATTTTTCATGCCTTGCAAGGATTTATTTCCAACTTTATTACACATTTTATACACAAATTTGCAAAGTTTCTTATTTTTAAAGATTTATTAACAAGTATAAATCCTATTTCCTTATCTAAGAAATATTTGCAAACAATTCTTTTAATTTAGTTTTTGGTCGGGTAAATACTTATATATTTATACATCAGTGGCGGATCCAGAGACGATTCTTGGGGGGGAAATTGAACTTATTCTTCGATTTGGGGTTCAAAGTTATTATTGCGAGAGAAATACAGTACAAATTATAAAACAAAAATTGTCCATCCCAATTTTTTGGTAAACAAAGTGGTGATATTTGAAAAGTCAACCATAGCAAACAAGTAAAATTTTCAGGTTCTGTGGTTCCAAGGGGGGAAATTTCCCTAATTTCCCCCCCGTGGATCCGCCACTGATACATTAAATATGGAATGTGGATAATACTTTTCATTTAATATTGTTTCCTGATCTTTAAGCTCTTGTGCTTTTTGCGTTTCTTACTTTTTTTTTAAGAATTAATGTTCGTTAGTAATTCTTTTGTTACCGTTCCTATTCAGAAATATTTTGTTGATCATGCTAAAAAAAAAAAGAATCCGATCGGTCATCTCTGTTTGGGTTGCATATGCAAAGTTAGCAGCCGTCTCGTCTCGTTTCTCCGGCTGTCCATCCGAGTGTCCACGGTCCGTTCGCTGTCCAAATGTCCGGACAATGCCCGCCAGCTATTTTACACGCCATTGACTTACAAGTGGGAGCCGGTGGAACAGAAGGAGGAGCGAAGCTCCAATGGAGAGGCCACCAAATGTTGGCCAGCATGTGATGAAAATATTGCCGAGGAAGCAGAGGCAGCTTCTGCTGCAGTTGCATCTGCTGGAGGAGATTGGATGTGTTTCTAGATGATCTGCGCTGCTCCCCCGCACTTTTGGTTCGATCGATGGGTTCTAAGATGCTTTTTTGCAGATGGTTCCAGCTTCGCCAGAGGGCACTGCTGCCTCTCACTATCCATTGATTGTGGGATTAAGACAGTTCCTGTTCCAATTGCTGGTGCTCCTCCTCCTTGGCTACGAACGATCCCTCCCATTTCCAATCTCCCAGTGGCGGTGCATCTGAAACCACACTGATAATAAAATCTTTCTTATTTAAATCCTTTCTATTTTTGAAATGGAATAAAGTTTTATCTGATTTAAACATGATTTTATTCATTACAGTAAAAAGTAGAAAAATAAATAGTACTTCTTACATATAATTTAATATAATACAATAAACTAATATAATAATTATTTTAAAAAATGTTGTATATTTTCAAGATTAATAATTAGTTTTATATTATGGATTAGAAATTGCATCTTAAAATACGATTTCCGACAGAATGTGCGCTTGGAACATTTTATATTTATATTTGAAAGGAATTGTGATTGATTTTGAAACATTTTCTCGCAGTGTACACCATCGCATCCCGTGTGTTGTCCTATTGTGGCTCGTTTCCTGCTTTTCGCAGCGCTTTGTGCGGAGCGGAGCTATTCTCTTGCCCTCCTCAGTGTCTCAGTGTCTGATTCTGCCCCACCGTTTGTGTCTGGCCTCGTTTCCTTTCACAGGGAACTTGCTGCGCTGCGTTGGCAACATCATCATTACCTGGCCGCAAAAAAAAAACAGAAAAAAAAAAAATCAACTACAACAAAAATGCGAGCAGCGAGACCAACAAAACTGAACCATTTTTCAGCTTTTCCGTTGAGTTCATTCAACTGGCGCCGCCTGCTGAGATTTCTTCTGCTGTTATCCCCGCCAAGCCTCCTTGGCCGGCAAACTTTTGTGTTGACAACTACAGCAAAAAAAACGAAATAAAAAATATAAAAAAAAATCAAGGAAAAAGAAACCGAGTTAGGGCCAGAACCCCACAGCCAGAAACCACCGCTCTCCAGTTGATGGATGCAACTGTTGCAACTGTTTTGCTGGATAATCCTCCATTAAAAGAAGCACAAAAAATCTGAGTTTGAAGTATAAGAGAAAGTGTAAAGACTAAAAATGTATCCTTTACTTTACAATAAAGCTTTTAAACCTTCTTGGATTCTTGGATATATAATATATCTACCTTCAAAAGCAATCAGAATATACCTACAATAAAAAAAACAAAATATAAATTACTCACACATAGAACTTAATAAGTTCTTGGTCTTTTTTCTTTCATTAATATTACAATTTCCTTTTACTTCATATTGGTTTTTTAATGTATAGAAACTTTAAAACCTTTTCGTTAGTTCTCCGAAGGTAAAAAATTTACGAAGCTTTCTAATAAAGAAATGTGTTAAAGGCCAACTTGCCTGCCCCTGACTTTAATAGTTTTTGCTGTTCTGGCTTATTGATCCCGAGGCTTATGAGTTGGGAAATTAATTATTTTTGCTTGTTACAAACGCCCTCAGATTTAAAGTAGACCCCCGTTGTTATGGCGAACAGAGGGAATCGAGAAAATATATGTTGCCTGGTGGCTTTTGCCTGGGGTGAAAATCGTGAGTGGCGGAGGAGCTTTCGAAAATGTGCCACGTTGCACTTGTTACTTGCACCGCTTTTCCTCTTCACTCCTGTGCTGCGGTTCGTGTTTACCGTTTGCTGTTGCTGCTGCTGCTGCTGCCTTCTTCTTCAAGATAATTTTTCCTTCTCCGAAAACTGTGAAAAGTTGGGAGGAAGGAGACTAAAGCTGAAGCTGGAGCAGCTGCATCGCCATCATCATCTTGCACTCGCCGGGTGCTTATGGTTTATGTAGGAAACGTGCTGAGTGCCGGCGTGGAAATCTTTGAAAATTGCTCATTGTTCTCTGTGGAAAATGCAATTTAATTGCATTCTGTGCGGGAGAGCAGGAGGATACGAATAATACGTACGTGGTATAAATATTATCAGCACCTTCCTGCGCCGCGGAGTCAATCAATTAGGTCTAGATCGCGCTGGATCTCTTGTAATTGAAATGCCAGTTGGATGAATTCCGAATTCCGAATCGAGGGCCTCAGACTAATGACCATGGCCATGACCGGGAGCAGGATCCACAGTCAGCCAGTCAGCATTCTGGGATCCAATGAACCAACTGAAGGGAATCGAATATCATTTAGAGAGAGAGGGGGTTTCCCCCCTCTGAATTGTGATATATTCCACGTTGCTGTTTCTGTGCAGGCATCTCAAATGTTTTAATTTCCACAGAACAGAAACAATTGCCATTTACTCATGAGTTACGATGTGTGCTGGTCATTGACATCATAATTACTTTGTGGGTTTTTAAAGATAAGAAATTGAAGTGGGATATTCAAAGCATAACAACTTTAACTCCTAAAAAAATAAGTTTAGGTAATGTCTTGAATAATTTATCTTTACCAAGCGAAGCAAACCTTTTTTGTATCTATGCCTTCAAGTATTTTTATAAGTATTAAAGAAAAGTCTTACTTAATTTGTATGCCAGCCAAGTGCCCAAATTCATTAATTTCAATTTCGAACACTTTTAGGGCTAAAATCGATTTTCTATGGGGATTGTCACTTTAGAGCTTCCGATTCCCATCTAATCCAAATTCTTCCCCCGACGCTTAATAAATCATTTGTCATTGTGAGCATATTCAGCATTTGCCGAATAATTTGGCGACCCTCGCCAGACTTAAATCACAAATGTATGCTTTTTCCCCATAGAAACAATGGGGGAACAGCGACTATTATTCAAACTCCGCATGAACAAACCATTAAAACCAAAAGTGTAAACCAACAAGTAGAAAACAACGGGGGAAAAGATAGATAAAAATTGCGAACGCAATAAATTTATTTACAATTCACGCACGACATCACCACGATCCAAGTTCTATATCCTCTTTTCCCCTTAAACTCCCACGCTGCTCTTAACCAATTTGCATATTCATGGAACTTGATACTAGTATATACACCCCTGCAGCAGAAAATTTGAATTCAAATTTGAATTTGAATTTTTTATTTCATTTCTCTCCTTTGCCGGAGGAAGAGCACGTGCTGTGCTGGCTTGTAATGACGTCATTAAGTGCTTTTCAGCTACCAAACTGTAGCCAAAGCCTATCCTCACCCGCTTTCTTAACCCATTCACACAGAGGGAAATTCTTGAAGCCCATTCTATAAATGTGTAGAAGAACAATACTTATATGTAAACATTTAACATAATTTTAAAATTTATTTAAACTTCCTATAATTCAAACCTTATTTGGAATGGCCTAGTATTTGTTGTGCTACTTTAATTATTTATAAAATCCTTTTGCGTAGCACAAAATACTTTTTGCTTAAATTCAAAGGATGTGTTTGTTTATTTAATATTAAAATTTAATTTATTAGATTTTTAAGAGTATATCAAACATTTTGGAATATTTATTTCTTCGATTTTTTGAACCCCTTTTTTGCTTTCTGTGTATCCATTCTCTTTCCCCATGGTCGCGATCATTAATTCGAACGATGCGATCTTTGACATTTTTATACATTGTAACAATTTTCCTAAAGCAATTTTGTTCCTAATGGAAAACTTTTCGCTCTTTCTCTGATCGGATTTCGGTGGTGGAAAAGGGGAAATGGGAGGGGTGGGCTGGGGGAATTATTGGCCAGGCCAATAGATGCAAAGATTAGTAAAGAAAAATTGTTAATGGCTGCTTTTGAGGTAAAATAAATTTGTTCCACGGAAAGAGAAGGAGAGATAGATGGTAGAGGACTTGCAAGAAGATCAGGAAAAGTCGTGAAAATCGTTAGCGGGATAATTGCCGATCGGTTGGCAGAAGAAGAAGAAGAAGGCAAAGGGGGCGGGGGAGAAGGCGGAAGAGACGAAAATTACTTGACCCACAATCTGAACTTGGCAAAATTCAAACCGAATCTAGGCTAAATGCTTGGCAGCGGAATTGACTTCTCTCTTTCGTAGATCTTTCAGATAGCTTACCCCATTATAGTGGACTATAATTTCAGCTACATTGTTAAGGAAAACAAGTTTTTTTTTGTGTTGGATCTTGATAGGTTCAAAGTCACTCTAAATTACGTTTTCTTAGGCAATAAAACGAATTCTTTTATTGAAATTATGGTAGCCATTATAAACTTAATAAAGTTCATAAGTTCAGTGATATTTTCGTTAACCTGTAAAATGATAACCTGTATTAATTAAAACATTTGTTGTTCTATAAAACCGGAAATGAGAATATCAGAAAATTGTTTGAAATTTTTTTGAAATTTAAGGCATCTCCAATTATTTTATTTTACCGCAACAAACTTTTATATTTTTCAAGAGTAACTCACAAAACTCACGGGTCAATCTGCAAAAGGGAATTCCTTAATTGCTGATCAGAAGAAAGGGTTTCAAAGCTTCAAATCGTGGTGGAAGTTGAGGTTTTATGGGTGCTAATGATGACGTCGAGAGGTTCTCAAGTGGAAAGAGATTGAAATGATTTTCGGGCATTAACAGCATTCATTTCGAAATTTGTCATAATTGGCCATTTTATTGCCCTGCTTTTTTTTTACTTCTCTTCCCCTTTTTTTTGTATTCTTTTTTTTTTGTGGAGTAAAGCATTAAGTGTCATTTCACTTCTCTTTTATTCCCAGATTTCTGTGGGATCTTTCTTTCTGGAGCCCTCGGCTCGTTTTGATTTCCCCCACAATTTCTGTTTTCGGTTTTGATTTCCTTTCATCCTCACGCTCGTCGTTTCTGCGGTGTCCCATTTTTTGTTTTCATTACAATTCCATCGAATTCCCTGTGGAATTTAACCGAGGGGTGATTTTAAAAAAAGAAAACATTTTTTTTTTATGTGTGTTATTTTTAGTCAGCGCGAAATCTGCCTCCTGGTTTGTTTGTTTTATGTTTTGGCATTGACTTTCGATCGAAACTTAAATCCTGCAGGGAATTCAAATTGATTTGAATGCTTCTGTATTTTGTGTTTATTTGCTTGTGAAACTTGACCCAGATCGTGATAACTCAACAGGATTTATGTGGACGACTTGTTTTTAAGGCAATGTTTATTTTCTTAAATGTTAAATCTGCAGCCAGTCAAAATATGTTAATTTTGAGTTATAATAAAATCCAATCCCAAAAAGAATTGTTTTTAGATTTACGTATAGTAACTTTGGTTAATATTTTCTTTAATTTTTTATGTTCCATACAAATTTCACTTCTTTTGGTGTTTAGAAAATTCAATCCTACTCCTCGATTTCCCCATATTTTTTCCCTCCTGTCAAACACTTTGGCTTGCATCTCTGTTTTGCTTTTTCGTGACTGGCAGTGTCAAATTCTGTCATAAATATCCCTTTGCCCGATCTCTGCCTCTCCTATAAGGTCTCTCGGTTGGCTTTCCCAACAATTGCAAAAAGGAGATGGGACTCCCAACGATATCTTGGCCATTTCTCTGATTGATTGATTGCCGGCAACGTCTGGCATCGAATCTGACCCTGAATCCCGACTCCCTGCAGTGCCAATAAAACCAACAAAAAGGAAAACAGAAGCAAAACAGGCTGACTGCAAATGCAACTGCAACTCAGTCAGAGATCAATCGCAAAAAAAACTGCGCAATTTCAATAATTCACAAAAGGAAACGTCCAAAAAGGGGTTTCGCAAAGGGGATCCCCCTTTGTATTGATGGGGGAAACCTGGCCCCTTTCAGGAATTATGGGTCTGTCAATGTCGACTGAAGGGGCGACCCCAAAAAGAGCTACCAAAAAAGGCATCGCCAATTTCAGTTTGGCATCGCAAATGTGAAATTCTCAAAAAGAGGTTGGGAATAAAATGGGAAAAGATGGATGGGATGGGAGGAGACGGGAAGTGGGGGTTAAAGGGAATCCCTTCCTCTATTCTATGGAGCACCCCCGAGTTTAATAAACGCATCGCTGCACAGACAACTGCCAATGAGCACAATGAGAAATGTCTAAAAATCGCAAGCGATCAAAGTCCTACTTTCCTGCCTTCTTTGGCTGACTTTGTATTGCGAATTCTCCTCCCAGTCAATTTTCTGTGACTGCAGAGAAAAAAAATATAGGATAGTTAACTATAAGATCGTTTTTAAAGATTTTATATTGCAATTAATTAATGTTTTCATTTAATATCTATTCAAAATCAAGAAGTTATTGTGTTTGTAGTGTAAACATTTATTTATATATTAAAAGTCAAATTCTTCAATTTAAAATTTTATTTTAAGCTTAAAAATAGAATAGGTTACCAAGTACATAATTCTTCCTATACATATTTCTTTTTTATTTAAATTGTAAAAAAGTTAAGAAATCCCTCAATAAGTCATTTTTTTTATTTCAGAAATTAAATTACCTTTTAATAATTTTATATATTTTTTCTGTGTGCTGCAATGCATAATTGTAAGCCGCGTTGCAAGTTTCGAGTTGTGCTGCTCCCATTTAAGGCGCAATGACGCTTCGCTCATGCGCATCACGCACACGACAAGCCCGCCTCCTCCTCCTCCTCCTTCTCCTCCTTCCACCTGCCCCGCCCCCTGGCACTCCCTCCCTCCGCCCACCGCCTACTCGCACCTCTCTGGCAGATCCTCCCCCTCTGCGAAACCCATTCCCTGCACTCCAATTGTCACCAGACATCGGTAACATCGCCACATGGAGACCGGAGTGAATCCAGTGCTCCAAAACGTTCATCGGGCGCTTTATCAAAGCGAATCGCGGAATCCGCGGAGCAGCAGCGGAAAATTCACGACCTGGAAGTTCAAAAGCGACTCCAACTGAATTGGCAATATATGGGGAGTATATCATAAAATGTACATTTAATGAAGTAAAAATACAATAATCATTTAATATGATTTTTGATATACAACGGCATTAAATATACTTTACTTTTCTAATATTTTAAAATCCTATACCAAGATATACAAAAAATTAGTAGTATAAATGTTAGAGGTGATAAGAGTTAGGTTTTTTTTTTTTGCAATATTATTTCTTTTTACTTTTCTCAGGACCATCTATATTTAAAGAAAGTATTTTAAGGGTATTTAATTATTTTGCAATGTAATTTCTTGCTCCCCCAATCAGCTGTTTTATTTTTTCTGGGCTGTCAGTTTGGTTTTGGATCTGCTTCATTGCCGCATTGATGCAGTTGCGCCCAGTTAGTCAGTCCCTTTGGCTTTTTACCGGGCTCATTGCTTGGCTGGTGACATGTTGGCTATTTTTAAACGCCGCATCTGCAGCGATTTGCAACGAAACTAAAAGAAATCTGTGCATGCAGCTAGCCCATTTGCTAAAATAGCCTGCTTACACAGGAAAAAAAATTGCTATAAAGTTTAAGGGTAAATTTGGAAGGAAAGAAATTGTAGATTTAATACGAATGGTTCTGTTTTTAGATGTAATTGAATCACAATCCAATTTCTATGTAATCTTTGGTATATAAATTTATAAACTATAGATAATTTATACCTGTGCAAACCCCTTAAAACATTTTCCAGTGTCTTCTGGTGAAACCTTCTCGAATCAGTTGGATCTGTAGCGTCTTTTACTTTCCAAGTTGACAGCTTTGCGCTTGAATTGCCAATTCTTCGCCCTGAACTTGAGAGGCATATTTGAAAGCTGCAGCTGTGCCCAGCTGTGTCAATCGTGTGGCATTGTGGCATTGTGTGGGTGGACAATCAATTCCGCCAAGAGCTAGAAGAGGTAACATTTTCCACCGCTTTTCCCGCACATTTCCCGCTTTTCCACCTTCGTTGTTCGTTCTTCGTTTGCTTCGACTTCGAGCCTCAGGTGTTCTTCACATGTAACTGTTGCCGTTTCCGGTCATCAACTTGGCCACTTACTACGGATGTCTATTGCCCCGCCCGCTCTTCCCTTATCTACTTTCCCCCACCGACCTTTTTTTTCATTTGGTTTTATTTCTTGACTTAACTGGATTCGACTCCCCCAACTCAATTTTGAACTGGGAACTGAGACCCCTGGGCGACAGAGCACTAATGACATCAACACTTGAGTCTTTGAGCTTTGGCGGCCTCAGGTGGTATTGTCTTTATACCCATTGGAGTTCAAGGGTATATAGCATTGAATTCACATGAATCCACAGCGGAAAATTCATATGATAAGGTCTTATAATTGATACAATAAAGATCTTGATAGGGATGGACAAAAATTAGAATGTGTAATAAGAAAATAATGTTGTTGACAACCCAAATACTTATTTAAAAAATGTCAATCCCTTTTATTATTTATAAAAAATTTATTTTGACTTTGACCACATGTTCAAGGGTATCTTAAATTCGTTACCCTCTTTTCTTTTATTTGTTACTTTTTTGTGCACGTGTTACCAAACAAAATTAACATTTAAATGCCCTCCAGCTCGCTGCACATCCGCCAACAGATACTAAATGTAAATCCAAATGGAAGCTGATTCCCAAGGTCCAGAAAGGAAATGATCTCAGGGTGAAATAAGTATCGGAATATAAATAAAAATCACAAAAGCAACTGCAGCCACCCACGCAGCGAGAAGAACTTTAATTAAACACTTGCGGGGACCACCAACCAAGAAAAAAAGATAAAAAAAAGGAACTGGGCTTATCCCTTTTTCCCCCAGACTCGGAAATATGAGTTGGCAATCAAACGAATGACTCGGCTTGGGTTCAGTTCGCTCTAATCAAAGTGCTATGGAGAGATATGCATCCACGAGATACTTTTGCAGCCTTTCGCTGCGGCAGCAGATCAATTTCCAGCGACAGCTGTCGAATTAAAAATTGATTTTCTCTCGAGACTCAAGGCAAAAAGTATCCGCAGGAGGCAAAAAGCATCTGTCAAAGTACAAATTGAATTTTTCTCTGTGATTACCGAGAGACACTTATTGGAAAACTCACGTAAGTATCTTTTTGTTTTTGAATCTGTCAACTTCTTTGGCAACGACATAATTATTCATGCCGCAATGCCGGAGTATCTTTGAGATACAAGAGTATCTGCTGCTTGACCACAAAGTTCAATGGCACGCTTCATCTTTATTGTTTTTCCCCCTTTTCATGAACTAATGACAGCTGTCGGGGAATCCGTCAGATAGTTTTTCCATCCGCGCTGGTCATTTGTCCATCTCGATTGACTTTGTCTTAATTTCGAACCGTGCAGCCAACAAAATGCGCGGCATCATCTTCATTAGAGCGCTGCAGCATCTTCGCATTTGTGAGATAAACCAATTGTAGATGGCTAACTGTCGGATCGTTGATGGGCGTTAAATTGAAAATTTATTTTCGATTGCCCGGCGACAGCGCTCAATTATGTTTCCCCGTTCTCCTTTTCCCCAAAACCGAAATGCATCTTAAAGATACTTTGCCCAGTGCTGCTTTGGCCCGCTTTGGCTTTTTAAGCGGATAATTGTGATGGCAAAAATAAGGCAAAAAGAACTTTGAAGGGCTTCCTTGAAAGCGATGGCAAAGTCAATCGCCCACACTGAAGCAACCCACACACATTTTACTGAAATGACTGAAAATGGCAGACACTCACTGCAGATGCCACGAAAATCAATAATTTGGCAGTAAGTCACAGTTTCAGTTTGCAGCAGCAGCAGCAGACACACCACATGTATATCTATATATATATATATCTGTATAGTCTATCTGTATCCGTGAGCTATATTCTGCTTTAATCAAATCAAGCCATCGTCTTTTGCCCTCCGCATTGTGCATCAATTATGACGCATTAAAGTCGACTTTCCTTTCACATACAATTTACGCGTTCACCAAATTGTAGGAAGTCGGATATTAATAGAGCTTGGCCACAGGGCCCCAGCAAAAGTCTCCAATCCCCCCTTCCAAACCAAACATCGCCCACACGAGTCATGGATTGAGCTCTGCTCCCCGCTTTTTATGGGGGGGCAGCTGCCTTCGTCTTTGCCACTGGAGCTTCTGCCTGCGGTTCTTCGGCTGCAAGCATGTCAATGTCACACTCCCCGTATTTCAAAGACTGCAGCACAGTGGATTTTATAAGCGAATATGAACGGCAGAATCCTGAGAATTAATAAACTAATAAAAACAATTCTGTTGCAAAGAACTATTTAAAAAAAATTAATTTAAAAAGATTAAACTGAGATGCAAATTGTTTACTTTTAGTTTTAAGGATTGTAAACTATATTTCCGAAGATAAGCCATAGTGATTGTGTGCATTTACAAAGAATTGGGTTATAAGGAAGATACTTTTTTATATTCCTAACAGTTACTGTACAGTTTAAGATACTTTATTGAACCATAAATTAATGATTAATTTTAAAACACTCCTGCTTTTTGAAAAGTCACTTAAGAAGTATTATCGTGGGGAATAGACATTAAATTCGTTAAAAAATAATTTTATATATAATTTAGCTAATGCTGCCACTGTGACCCTGACAGTTTTAAGAGTTAATCCGACTTCTGCCCTCCAAGTGAAGACGAAAGTCTCTGTCTCAGCCTCAGTCCCAGTCTCAAACTCAGTCCACTTTTCATTGGGTGCTTTTCCTGCGGAGAGTGCGACACTTTAAAAAGTGCAACGACTCGGCTGCAGCGCTGACTTAATGCATTCTGCAGCTCAAGAAGCCTGGGACTGTCACTTTGCCTTCGCACTTCGGATGCCAGCAGAAGTATCTGAGAAGTAGCTGGCTGGAGATTCAGATGCAGTATAAGAGGAGAGGAGTTCCCCTGTATCTTCTATTGTCTGCGATTATTTCCACTTACTTGACTCACGCATACAGTCAGTCTCTTCCCGAAGTAAATTTTCCCTTTTGAATACTGCTGCTGCTTCACTTTTTGTGTTTTTGTGTTTTTTGTGTCACTGAAGATTACTGAAGACTCTGTTTTCGTTTTCAATGCCTATTTGTTCATTTCGGTTTTCATCTTTTGTGCACATTTTCCTCTTGAGGCTGTAGGAATCATATTGTTACAGCATATTGTTACAGCAGCTCAGTAGTATCAATGGTCTGTTTTGATTGCCCGGTGAATGGGACACATTGACCCTTGGAGACTTTAGTCATTTTAAGGCCAGTTGGTACTTTAATTGATGGTTCAGGGGCAAAAAAACAGATGGAAAATGAAGAAAATTTAGTTGTGGGGCGCTTTAAATGCTAAAAGGACTTCGTTTCTAGACTAGAGAAAAGTTTCGTTTGAAAAACTCCTAAGGGAAATTTAAAAGTTTAAGAGTTTTAATTTCCTGTTTATACTTTTGGAACCATTTCACGTTTTCTCCAATCTATGAGGACTCCAATTTGCCAACGGAAAAATAAGTTTTATATAGGGGAGAGTGGGGTAATGTCGTCAGTGGGGCAAAGTCGTCACTCGCTATTATCTTAAAAAATATAAGGGCTACCAACCCAATTTTTTTAGCGTAAGTGTATTGCACTATTCCTACATTACCAACGGAGTTTGGGAGAATTATAGGTTATGTGTAATTATTTATTCATCAGAAAGTGTTTCGGAGCCTCAAAAGTAATTTTTCTCCGGCGCAGAACTTTTTTTCTTCCAAGTACATTTTTGATCAAAGAAGTATAAAGATGAGTTATTATTGTTGAGAAATGTTTGGCGAACACGAGATGGTAGGTTGTGTAACACCTGATTCGAGTTTCGATTTGTTATTCATGTTTTTATCAAAAAATGTCGCGTGGGGCATTGTCGTCACTCAACGGGTGGGGCAAAGTCGTCACTGTATTATCTCAGACTGAAATACAAACTCGTATCAATTTATTATTGTTTTGTGATTGTTTATGTAAAGTATTAAATATAAAATATAATTTCTCCAAAATGTTCTTCAAAAAAAATAAAATTCTAAAAAAGAGGTCGCCCAAAGAAAAATCTTTAAGAAATTCTGATTTTTGCTTTCTATCCTTCACTTAGATCTGAATGTGTCAAATTTTTGCAAAAAATAGGTATAGTGTTCCACTTTTTTATATGTATGAATATCAATAAATGTGTGTTTGACAAGTTGAAATAGTTTTGTGCACATGGGTTCCTATATTTGCATTCATTATTCTATGTGACGACTTTGCCCCAGGGGGGTGACGACTTTGCCCCACGATTTTTCAATTTTCCAATTTTGACTTCTTTCAGATAACAGTTTCGTATTAATAAACAAGTGAGAGGATGTCCGAAATACTTACTGCATTTTATAGCCAGATCTTTTCCGAATCCAACCATGTATATTACATGATAAAAATAAGTTATTTTATCAACAAATTACGCAATTAAAAAAAAAGTGACGACAATGCCCCACTCTCCCCTATAATTTTATAAATTTTTGTTAAATCTGTTAAATTTTCTCCCTTTTTTATTTGGCCAAAATGGAAACAGTTCCATTCCGAGTTGTTTAATGAAGATTCAATCAAAGCTACCTACATGATCTGCTTGAACCTTGAACCCAATCACTTTCCGAACCTTAATCATAACTCGGTCCCGATCTCCACCTTTGACTTAATTTGATCAGCCCACATCGAAGTTGTGCATACAATGTTGCAGAGGGAAAACCCTGAACAATTGAGAACCCCAACCACTCCAAACCATTTTTTTTCTAGACGTGCAGCGAAGTCGGCTCTGAGGTGTTTAACCTCAGCTGCGAGGAACACTTAAAAGCGTTTCATGTTTTATCTAAGGAGGCGAGACGAGTCTGGGGGACTGATTCCATTAAGGGGCGCCGCAACACCACCTTAACACTTGCTGCGCCTGTTGTTGTTCATGTGCCGCATTTGCCGCATCCAAAAAACCCAATCCTCATCCTCAAAAGAAAAAAAAAAAAGAAAACCCTGCCTCGCCTTTTGCGGGGTTCGTTGGGTAAATAAAACAGTAACTTTTGTGGTTGCCCTCAGACCAAGTGGGTGGTGCAAAGTGGTTGAGTAGTAGTGGGTAGTTCACAAAAGTTACGTTTTTTTTTTTTTTGTTTTTATGTCCGAACATAATTTGCAACGGGGCTAAAACAAGTCGAATTTTATGTGCAACTTCCTTGTTCGCTGTTTTGTAGTCGACTTTGAGGCGTTTATGGGTTGGAGAGTGGGTGGGTGGGGGGACAATAAGCAACCACCCCACACACAAAAAGCCATATAATTGAGCTCAAACATTAAGCGGCTTTTCGGGGGTTTAACTGGGCATATTGAAACCGAATCATTGCTTGATTGAATTACATATCGTTTGGGTTTTAAGACAACTCCCCCAAACTTCTTGAAGACTTCGTTTTCGGTTTCAGCCGTTTCCGGTTCAAATTTAAATTAAACTTGTTAATTATTCCAACCGAGGAGGAGCAACCCACACAGAAAATAAAAACAAGACAAGAGAACATGTGTTCAGTTCTCCACTTCCTTCCCACATTTTGCGGGTTTCCCCGTGGTTCCCATTTGCAATCATGATGATAACGATCCGTTGCGATCATTTTTTGATCCTTTTCCCCTGCGTGACAGGCATGCGTCAAACTCTTGGGTAACCCGAGCCTATCTACCTTCACATTTTTGTAGTTTCCTACGACATTTGTTCGGGTTTTTCGGTAGCAGATGTCGCCTAACATCACGTCTAATGAAATGCTTCAGTAGCTCCACAATTAAATAGGGAACCCTCATAGTTCGAGGGCGTGAAAGTTGTTGACATGTGGGTAAGGATAGGGGGACACACCAGCGATCGGGGAAAGGAAAATATTATATTGTATATAGAAACGACCACTAATCCATTCCCAGCACGTGTCGTCATGGGTTCTGCTCCAATCATTCAACTGACACAAGCTAAATATAAATAGTTCCTATACGCTATATCAATTATAACTAGTTTTAAAGGTTTTTTTTATTTCTAACAATTGATTCGGCCTTTAAGTTACATCGGTAGCCAGTCCCATGTCACCTGTCTGGTCATTAATATATTTGTATATTAATATATAACATTTTAATCCTAGGGAACTTAATACACAACTTAACTTATTAATCATCATTGTATTATAAGAAAAAGAAATAACACATAAGGTTTCAGTTGTCGGAATAATCCAGGAAAATAAAGCGCCCAGAGTCAAGTGACTAAAGTGAGTGACATGTTAATAAAACTGAAGGTACAAGGCAGATAAAGGATAGTGGGTGTGGTAGTCGTTCTTACTAGTGAACCTCCTTCCAAAGAAGTCATGCGATAGAGAAGGTCCTTCGATTAGAAAAAACATTACTTTTTAATAGTTTCAGATTAGGGAAAGTCATCAGTCCTTAACAGAACAAAACCTAGCTAGGGAAATTACTTCCCAGTTATAATTACGCAATAGTTTACGTGAAAAATCACATTTTGTTTAGTTCCCGAAAAAACTGAATTTTCTCAGGGGTAGGGATGTGAAACCTTAAGCCAAAAGGGGTGTTGGGTAGGGGGTTGTCAAGGGTTAGTGCTGTAATGACGCATCAGGACTTGGAATTTCCCCTACGAATGCCAGATGTCTCAACGGTATAAACTGCGCTTCAACACTTGCCAATTTATGCGCATTCAAAAACGAGTTTCAAAACCAAACTCAAAACATTACCTCAAACCAAAATCCCCTATATCACCAAACTTCGTCCAGCCGGTTTTCTTTTGTTACCTTCTTTCTTTTGATGAAAGGACAACAAAGCCGGAAGGATCAATACTATCTTAGTAGGGCGAATCTTAAGATACCCTTTCAGAAAACTTATTCTACTTCATCGTCATTGGAGTGTAACTTATTACCTACAACATTGCGTTTTTAGGTCTTTTAACCCAGCATTTCATGAACAATATGTTGTTCCTCTTATAATCCCGGTATTGCACAACTATTCTTAGAGTTAAATATATACTCTCTTTATTTTATAATTCAAAAACAAGGGTCGCCTAAAAGTATTAAACAAGTTTTGAATGATATTTAAAATTACAATACCCTTTTGAAAACACCATAGCACATTTGGCACTTACTGTACAGGAAAAAAGCAATGCACGGAGACAGTGAGAGAGAGCATCTATGGAAGAGAGTCCAGAATTTGTTTGTTGATTTCCAGCCACCCCCATGCGGGTACGCTCCCCAAGCCGGCTGTTCAGCGAGAGACAGAGAGAGCGTTAGCACAATCAGAGAACGACTTCCATTGCACAGTGGTCCGATTCTTAGTAAGCTCGAACTTAAATTGGTTTTCTGATGGAAATATGCAAACTACTGTTCACCTTGATTTAAATGTATTATCACCTTTATTAAAAGATTTTAAAATATATATTTCTGCATAAAAACCAACTATGCAAGAAGGTTATTGGCAATAATCAGTTAATATATAATTATTTCTGAACACAAAATGTTTGGATGGAAATATTGTTTTGTTCAAGCCAGCCATATATTTCCCTCCCCTCTTTCCATTGACAATAAGAGAGCGGCTTCCATTTCCAGTGGTTCTGCCAAATCGTTCGGGTTCAGTCCGTTAACGTCCGGGTTGCTCTCTCGGGCTTTGCTCTCCTCCATTTACCCGTTTGGGGATGTCCAATGTTAAGTATCTGTTAGCCAGTCGTGCCGGCTTGGGTTTTGGGACTGACGGACCCGACGAGACCACCCAATACTCTTTCTACCACGAGTCGTCTCTTCTTCCACTGGCTAAATGAACTCCACAACATGGTCAGATAGAAAAAAACTCTTTTGGACGCCGCACGCTTTTTCCGCTGCTCCGGTTTTCCTTGCCGCACACTATCCTGCAACACCCACACACATTCGCCAAACGAACGCGACCAAAAAGAAAACAAAATCTAAATCGGCGCAAACAAGGAATCTCTTTTTATATTCCTATTGTGAATGATACTTTGTGCAAGTTATCTGTTCAAACACGAAATCAAAAAACCACGCAACTATTTTTGTGCATTTTGTTTTGCTCTGTGTCGAGAGAGTGGATGAAAAAATAACCGCAATAAATCAAACAAAAAAATCTGTACGCGTGTTATACACACCTAAGTGTCCTGCAGGAAGGACTTCGCATTCATTTATGCCCCCCGGTGTTTTCACGCTCTGAAGGATTATTCCCAATTGCCACATTTCAACAACCTCGCGGACACACTGAACATCAGGTATGAATCGAAATTGGTGCTTTGGTTGAGGACCCCAAGGATTTCAACAAAGTGCAATAGGATTGTTAAAAAATTTAAAGAGACGTCGAACTTATAATTTAATTTTCCATATGCCAAGGAAAATATCAAATGTTTTGGGTAATACTTAAGGAAGTTTTAAACTGAGAGGTGTTTTAGTGGTGTTTTCCCTATACATCAAATTGAAAACTTAATTAAACTGATTAACAAAGTGAGTGTAATACATATTAAAAAAAGAGCAAGCACTTCTAAATGAATTTATAAAAGTGGAAAAAAGGAACTGTTTTTTCGACATCCCGTTTTTATTAATGTAAACTTTTAAATTAAAAACATTCAATTATAAATTATTATTTGGGAATCAATAAAATTAGCAAAATAGCTTTCTTGAATTAAAAGTGAATATTTTTTAGGTATACTAAAGACTTACGATTTTTTTTTATATATTATACACTTATTGCCACAAACAAAACAAATGTGTTTTTTTTCAATTAAACCTAAAAAAAAAACTAAATTTGAATGTGAAAAAATTAAACAAAAATTTGATTGTTACAACTCAGGAATATTTGGAACTGTGTATTAATCCTTTATCCATTTAATTAAATTTTAATCCCCGACAACACACAACTATCAAAGAAAAATCCAACCAAAACAATTTAAATGGCGTCTGCCGAAAAACATTTTATTTCGAGCTCTTAATAAGATTAATGGCGCTTCACGATTCATTGATATAATCCCTCCGTAACATCGCACACCCATCATCATCGTCATATGCCTCTTGAGGGTCTAATAGCTCGTGTCAATGATCAGACAGCTCTTTCCCCTCTTTAATTCCCATTTCCCATCTTTTCTAATGGCATTCGTCTCTGCTTCGGATGAGGAACATAACCATTTGATATAAATCACAGCCCTGACAAATCCTTTTGAAAATTTCATAAACATAATGTGTGCTAATCCTCAGATATTTCAATCTATCAACGTTCGGGGAGTTGTGGATGGAGTTGCTCCAAAAATAGGGCGACCCTTTCGGATCATTTGTATGCAGAGGCAGACGCCAGCTAGAATAAATCCCCAAAAAGCGATATTCCCTAAACAAATGGAAAGGAAATCATAGAGGGGATACCGGGAAAATAAGCAATAATTCAATCATGATTTAATAGGCGCAGGGAAAAGATCACAAGTTTCCGGGATCTTCGAAGAAAGTTCGAGTTGGCAGCTGCTACTTTTCGATTCGCTCTGGAAAAAGACTTCCGGGGAATCGGCAGGCAACTAAAAAGTAAGAAAAACATCAACAAAACAAAACCGAGGCACAAAACTTACAAAATAGGGTAGGAAAAAAGTGAAGATGGCAAGCTGACGCAACATTTGCATTCGGAAAGAGATTTATTGAGGCAACTCCCCCTTGACTTTTCACTCCAACTTCCCTCATTGTCTTGCCAAGTTTTCAAAAGACAAAAGCCGACAGCCATGATGATGACGTTGATGAGTGTGCCACAGTATCTCATTTTCTCACTTTACCCCCAAAATGTGTGTGTAATCAAAAGTTTTTCCTCTTCTTTACATTTCAATTGGAAATTGTTGTTTCTTGTGGAAGTTGGCCGCTTTCACTTGAAAAGTAAACAACAATTAGGGAAAAACACAACAGGAAAACTGCTACAGTATACCAAAACACAATTTCAACACTTTTTCTTGCTCTCAAAGATAAACAACCCCATATTTTTCGGTGGAGTTCATGGTCAAGCTGTTTAAACCAAAATGGAGTTTTCATTTAGGAAATTGTAAATCCATCAGCATTGAGAACTTGAGAGTCAAGTGCTGGGATGCAATCTCAGAACTCGGATCCCCTCAAGAGCTGCTGACAATTGACTAATGAGGGTTACGAGGAACCCCGGCGAAAATCATAAATATTTTTTCTGTTGACAATTCCAATTGCCTTGCAAGGAGTTTGGCTTCAGTGAACTGTGAGGGTCTTATCTCTGTGGAAATCTTTGCTTATCTGACTGAAAAAGGAACATCGTGCTAGAGGAAAACGTGCTATAAATAAAGAAGGATATGTTAGAAAAATAAAAAAAAAGTAGTATGTACATATCTTGTGGAGACTTTGAGATGATCTGTATCACGATGGTTGTATAAAAACCCTTAATGAAATTAAATAGCAAAAATAAGTATACAAGTAGATAGGGAACATTTAAAAAATTTAAATATATGTTAACAAAATATGGGCAGACGTTCATCGCTATTTTTAAAACTTTTAGAATGCTACACTAAACAATATGAACACCCCAGATAATTCAAGAAGTACAGGGTATCGACAAACATTTGAAAAGCGAACGCAACTCAAGGTTATTCCCTCAGTATCTTCAAGTGTTGTTTGTCCCTCGAGTGTAATTACATATTCATAAAGATGCCTTGTTTGAAGTGGAAATCTCATTCCAATTTCGTTTGCCATTCCCACTCCAAACTCGAATTTTTTTCAATCCCCTCGACCAAGAGCTAGGCGCCTTTCGAAGATCCTTTGAGGTTTCTGGGACTTTCTGGACTCTTTGCTCGTTTACCAATTTCCGCTTTCTACCTGCCCCCGGAGATTATTATCCATCAGAACGCGAAGAGGGGAGACCACTGAGAATTCAGTCGCACGTGCATATACCTTTGGGTTTTGCGGTTTCTGGTTTCCCCATCTCTTATGCACTACAAAAAAAAAAATTATACATATATGATCTGAGAGCTTTAATATTTTTATTATTTGTGATACAATTACATCAATAATTTCCTTGATATGATCCACAGAAATAATTCTACAAAATACGTTAGTTTCGGTTGCTGCCTCAATAAAATTCTTCAAAAGTAACCTATACTAATTTTATTCTCAACTTTTTTAAGTGTATCTCATGCTAGACTGAACTTAACTCCCCCTTCGCTACCAAAACCCCTTCCGCTTTGTTTTTTTGAACACGTGTCAGATCTATTCATTAATCACCCTTCTTTTGATTGCCTGGCAAATGTGTGGCTCATCATTTTACATTCTCCCACTTGGCCAACTTCAATAAATTGCCATGAAATTAACCGACTTGAACCAAAATCCACATCACGGCATAATAAATCGTTAGATCAGAATATTAGGAGTTAATTTAAAATTGACCCAGGGGGATTTTGTAACCAGAAGGAGGCTAGTTTGGATACCCAATCCCGGCCAGAGTCCATTAGCATGGCGTCCGGATGACAAATTGACTTTGTTACAAAGTTTGCGATTTTCCTCGTTGTCTGCCTTCTTTCCGTCATGGAAATTGGAGGCGCAAATTGAAAAATGATTAAGCCTGAGGCTATTGATTCTAAAACGTTGATTGCAGGTGGTTAAAACACGGGAAAATGAGTACACCGAAAAAATAATATAGTTTTTTCTTTGAATTTTTCCTTTTATGTTACTTAATTTAACTACAACATTTTTGTTTTCTGTAGTTAAATTTTTTTCTGTGTACCCTTATCAAAACTGCATTGCAATTACTGTATATTTGTTATTCGGTCTGTCTAGACAAATTTCCTCGTACATAATTATAAACAAGACTCGCGCAGGGCTTAAGCGCTTTTTCTTATCAGCCAGGGGCGGACGCAGAAAAAAAATTTGGGGGGGGTCCGGTCGCAAAATTTTTTCGTTTGGGGGGGGTCCGGTCAAAAAAATTTTTAGTTTATATGGTTGAAAGGCCGTGTGCTGTAAGGGAATTTGAAAAAGTCTGTGATTTTGGGGGGGGTCCGGACCCCCCAAACACCCCCCCTGCGTCCGCCCCTGTTATCAGCAGATCTAAATGTTCGGTTTGGTGGGTGTCCTGAAATTGTTGAAATATCCTGTTTAATTGGGCATAAACAGCACCCACAAAGAAAAACACTCTGAAAAGTGCATGTCAAAATAGTATGTCCTTTTTTATTTTTTATTATCCACCTTCTAGCATCTCGCTCACACACTTTACTGCCTGTTTGCACGCACACAATAAATGTGTGAGACGCCATCTGGCGGTGGGCGGCAGCAATTCTATATGGCCACAAGTCAAAACGGGTGCGAAAGAGAGGGGTAATAGAGATAGGTACCCAACAGGAAGGAAAATAAATTATAATAACAGGACGCAGATCGGTTAACCCTCCCACACTCCTCCCCCAACTACTGTTTTCCCCCTACTCCATTCCCTTTAATTCTTCCCCTTCCTTTTGTCATTTCTCCTGCACTGTTTTCGTTTCATGCTTCGCTGCCGTTAGTTGAGCAAAAAAAAAAAACAAAAACATAGTGAGACGGATTAAACTCAGGGTTGCGACTACTTAATATCCTGTAATTTCTTTTAGATTTAGATGCAAGAAGATACTTCTAAGTTTCTAAGTTTTAAAGCTTCAATATAGATTACTATTAGCGAACAGAAAAATTTATAACATCACTAAATACATTTGTTATATTATATATTACATCTTTAATAATAAAGATAAGATACCCGCTTAATTCCAAAGTACCCTGTATAAAAAGAGGTTTGGGTAACAGCGACACAGGTTGCGTCTTTGGCGGCAGTTTGTGCCCAAAACTTTGCGCCAGTTGTCGCTTTCTCACTCTTGTCATGAGGGTTATCTCCCCTTCTACTATATAACTCCCAATCCCACTCGACCATGTTATTCACTCCCTCGAGAACAAATGGCCTAAAGCAATTGCATTTTTATGCATTTCAAAGTGTTTCTTGACATGTTCCGAGATACGAGATATTTCACCGGAATTTATTTGTTGCGCTTAAGCTGGAATCTAAGTGGGTTTTTGGTGGTTAGTTGGGGTAGCTATTTGATTGCTCATGTTGCAGGATAATCTAGCTACCTTTTTAGAACAGTGGAAAAAGAGGGCAAAACCCATATGTTGGTATAAATACAATGTTTTTATTTATTTCGTTTTGGCAAATACAAATAAAGAAAATAACTAACAGAAAATGTTTTTGTTCATCTCAATCTACGAAACACAAATCAAACAAACAATTGATTGTATTGATTAATGTTTTTAAGGAAACAAGTTGTATTATGTTTTTTGTGTGGAAGTTTTCTTTTGCATCCCACTGTACACTTTTTTTCTCGGCGTATCCCTCAACATGTTGTGGTCAATTTTTTATGTTTTAACGGCAATTTCCATGTGTAGCACTAAAAAAAACAAAGAATGGAATAAAATTCAGGGATAATAAAAAAGGAAACAGGGCGGGGGGTTTGGCTATGGCAAAGGAAGTCGAATTGCATGTCGAACGCAAGTCTCGAATTTGATTTAATTTACGAGGCAAGACCAATTACAGGCCAGTCACACATGTATGCCGCCAAGAGTCAAGGAAAAGGGAAAAGGGGAGGATGGTGCGTGAAAAGCGACGAACTGCGTGACTTGACGACATGGAACGATTTTCCTTTTTAGCGCTTTTCATTGCGTTTTGGGTGCGTCAACTGTGTTTGTTTGACCCCCGCTGAAAACGACACTTCCTCCGACATTTCTCAGCTAATTAAGAACGATCGTTGTGAGGAATGTGTGTCTTGGCATAGCCCTATAAATAATAGTCGAGTTTTTTGCTATTTTTGTAACTTGACATTATCTTGCGTGGACAGTGGGTTACAGTAAAATATTCATATGATCTTTACAACAAACAAGCCTTTAATTAAACATAACAACTCTTTGGTTCTTCTTTTTTTCTGAAGCTTCACAGCTTAACTACTGTTTTTTTTATAATTGAACTTTTTAAGACATCACCATAAAGAATTTTAGTGGAAAGTAAGATAATAAAGATTTAATTATTTGTTACAAGAATCATCCCAAAACCAAATCTTAGGTTTTATAGACCTGTCAAGATTTTTAGTACGCCAGCAGCTTTCTTCAGTGCGCACAATAAAGATCCCCATTGGAGATACTGCCCCAAGATACTCCATTTCCAGTGAACTGTAATTACTTTGACCCGCTTCTGTTTAGAGAAGAGAATAGTACGAGTACCACATACTATATAGTAGACAGTGGCAAGAAGAACAAGGAAGCCTCTATGCCTCTGGCCCCCGATGACTTTTCTACACTTCGGCCAGACAACTTATCTGCGCCCTTTCCCGCCAGTCGTGGTAATACTTTGAAATCCGATTCAATTGGATTGCAATGCGTTTTGTGTTTGTGTTTGTTGTTTCAGCCCAACTCTTTCCCCCCACTTTTCATTTTATTTTCTAGAGCCATGTGTGACACTCTTTTCACTTTCGATACGCAACGTGGTCGAGTTGGTTTCGATTTTTCCACATTTTCATTTTGTGTGTGTTTCTCCTCCAGCAGTGTGTCACTCTTCCAGTTGACCAAATCGCTTGAAAGCGGGAAAACACTAGAGAATAAACTGATAATGATGCCAGATTATGTCACGCAACGCAATTTGAACTTTAAGTTCACATTTTAATGGAATTTCGGTTGATTTACATGACAGAGGTCGCGACTTGGCATCGTTTTTCCTCCGCCATATCTACCATGTCGCCTCTTTTGGTTTTGGTTTTGGTTTGGGTTTCATGCGTGCCAGTAATGGACTTGTAATGCTCTCGATGGGGAAATAATGAGAAAACAGTTCACTAGACAATCAGTGGAGTAATAACCGATGATTCGGATCTAAGTTTAGTGGGACAAATCAATAAAAACTGGAAGGAAGATTATGAATGAATGAAGATTATGGAAGATGATGAATGAAATGATGACATAGAATTGATAAACAAACCCATAAGCCTGAAGAGTAGAAGAATAATTTTAAAAAAATCCAAGTTTTTAAAGTATTTTGAGTAAGAAAACTTATTTAAAATCTCATAAAGTTAATTACATAAAATACATTTTGGAACAAGTAAATAAAGTAAAGTAATTTTATGATTTTGTCAGACCTTAGTTTACTTCCTGATGATCCTGGCATTCTTTTAACTTCATTTAAATTATTTTTTGTTTTGCTTTCCAAAACCTAAATCACTTTTAAATGATCACGTTTTTCCCTGGTCGCCCGCCTAATTCAATTATAATGTCTAGTTTGTAAAAAAAAAGTCAAGCAAGTTAACTGTAGGGTTTTTAAAAAAAAGAAAATTCTCATGACTTCTGGCAGTTTCTGGTGCGGTCAATTAGTCTGTACGTGATTTGCTACTGCATTCCTGCTGCGAGCGGCGTTTCAGACATAATGATGCAAAAGGACCCGGCGAATGTCCTTGGCTGCTTCCACGTTGATTTTATAGTTTTTCGCTAATTAAAATTTTTTTCGAGGAATTCGGGACGCGTGAAAAGCGTCAAGGCGCACGTACCAAAAAAAAGAAAAGAAAAAGGGAAAAATAGGGACAGCAAAGAAAAGTCTAAGAAGGAAGGGATCTGGTACGGGGATTGGATCACCAAATTATTCGTATGCAGCTGGTCTAATATATTTGCGGTCTTCCCGCCCCGAAAAAAAACGCCATGCTGCTAGGATATGTTAAGGGGAAATACGAGCAAATTTTCCACGGTCTACCTGAGCGGGATCGCATTTTCCAGGTAGAATTTTTACAGGCTAGGATCTCAGGTAGTAAAGCAGAGAGAGGTAGAGGAAAACCCTCGAGCAATTGTGCAAGGACAAATGAGAACGGGACAGCCGGCACGCTGACATTTGCCAGGATCAGCTGCTAGATCCTTGCGTCAGCATAAAAATCGTGTGCAGCTGGAATCGCCAGCTAGAAGCATTTCAGCCAGCGATCGTGATAGATCCTAGATCGTAGATCCCTAAAAAAATATAGTATTTCACAAAAAAAAAACCAGAGCCAAAGTGTAACCTAGTTATTTCTGCTACTAAGTCAAGGTTTGTCCTTCAAAGGACTCTCAGAATCTGAAGCGAAAACTAAGAAAATATATTTTTTTCTATATTTTCCAGAATCCTCGTAGAGTTCTCTAAACGATCTTGAAGCATTCACAAGATGGGCGAACTCGAAGAGAAGGAAACCCCGCCCACTGAGACGACAGCCGCCCAGCAGGAGGCGTTGGACGAGCCCAAGGAAACGGACAAAATGCTGGACAAGAAGGAGGAGTGCAAGGAGAAGACGCCCAGTCCGCAGACCTCCAAGCCATCATCTCCCAATGCCGGCAAGAAGTCATCATCCACACCTGTGCCGGAAAAGAAAACCGATGGCGCCGAACCAGAGAAATCCAAGCCGGGAAACGGTGAGGAGATCATCGATATTCCCGCCGAGAATGGCACAAAAACCGAGGGCGGCGACGACAAGAAGATCAGCAAAGAGGAGCGAGAGGTCAAGCCCAAGAAGATTCCCATTGGAGGTCTCAAGCTGCCCGGTTTCTTCATGAAGAACAAACCGAAAGCCGAGGGCGATGGTGCTGAAGGAGAGCTCCTCGAAAAGGAGGAGGATAAGGATAAGGAGGCCAATGGGGATGCCGCCGCCGCTGCTGGCAAGGATGAGCAGAAATCTCGTCCGGGATTGGGGGAGCGTCTGCGCAACTTGTTTGCCCGCAAGCCATCCGCCGAAAAGGAAAAGAAACAACTGGTCAATGGAGATGCCGATGCCAAGTCGGGTGAGTAATTAAATAATTCCTGAAATTATACAAGAAATGTTTAGGTAAAAGGGAATTCCTTTCATTCCTTGTTCTATGATTTTAATATTTAGTAAATGTATTTAAAACTAATTCATATTTTAATTTGCAGAAGCGACAGCTGAAGCTGCTCCCGCTGATGATGCCGAAGCTCCTCCAAAACGAGGACTCTTAAATGCCATCAAGCTGCCCATTGCCAACATCATACCGAAAAAGAAGAGCAGCGATGATGTGGAGTTGGGATTGGGTAAAGCTGGTCTGGCCTCCATGGAAACACTTGATGACTCCCTCAAGGATCAGGACACCGTTGACCGCGCTCCCGTCAAGACCAATGGCACCGAAGATCTGAAGGGCGAACTCAAGGATGAAAAGCTGGCGGCGGAGGAGAAGCTGGCCGCCGAGGAGGAGGAGCAGAACCGACCCGTCTCCCTGTTGACTCGCCTGCGTGGCTACAAGTGCAGTGTGGATGATGCTCTCATCGTCTTTGGTATTCTGCTGTTTGTGCTCCTCTTGGCCGTTATTGGTTATGTGCTGACCCACGAGACTTTGACATCGCCGCCGCTGCGGGAGGGACGCTACATCATGGCGGTGACGAGCTGCGGACCCGTGGAGGGTGTTAAGGAGGATGGAGCCTTCGCCTTCCGTGGCATTCCGTATGCGAAGCCACCGGTGGACAGGCTGAGATGGAAGCCGGCGGAGTTGATCGATGACATCAACATGTGCTGGAATGATACTCTGCCCACGCACAACAGCAGTGTGGTGTGCACCCAGAGATTGGGCAACGGCACCACCGTGGGCGACGAGGACTGCCTCTACTTGGACGTGGTCACCCCGCATGTGCGCTACAACAACCCACTGCCAGTGGTGGTCCTGATTGGCGCTGAATCCTTGGCTGGTCCCTCGCCGGGCATCTTGCGTCCATCGGCTCGCTATTCGCGATCGCACGACGTGATCTTTGTGCGTCCCAATTTCCGCTTGGGTGTCTTCGGTTTCCTTGCTCTGGATGCTCTGACCAAGGAGGCACATCCGCCCACGTCTGGCAACTATGCACTCACCGATCTCGTGGCTGTTTTGAACTGGATCAAGCTGAACATTGTTAACTTCGGTGGCGATCCGAACTCCGTCACTTTGCTGGGTCATCGCGCTGGAGCCACTTTGGTGACCCTGCTGGTCAACTCGCAGAAGGTGAAGGGTCTCTACACCAGGGCATGGGCCTCATCTGGATCGGCCATTCTTCCTGGAAAACCCCTGGGCGAATCTAGCAAACTCAACGAGCAGCTGATGGCCACTTTGGAGTGCGCGGATGTGGAGTGCCTGCGCGATGCATCGAGTGAGCGACTGTGGGCCGCCACTCCCGACACCTGGCTGCACTTCCCGGTGGATCTGCCACAGACACAGGAGGCGAATGCCAGCGGCAGCCGTCACGAGTGGTTGGTTCTCGACGGCGACGTGGTCTTTGAACATCCCTCGGACACCTGGAAACGCGAGCAGCTCAGCGAGAAGCCAATGCTGGTGATCGGCGCCACGGCCCATGAGGCGCACACCGAGAAGCTGCGGGAGCTGCACGCCAACTGGACGCGCGATGAGGTGCGTGCCTATCTGGAGAACTCACAGATTGGCGCTTTGGGTCTCACCGACGAGGTTATTGAGTTGTACAACGCCAGCAGCTATGCGTCACTCGTGGCCATCATCTCGGACATACGCAGCGTGTGCCCGCTGCTGACGATCGCGAGACAGCAGCCGACAGTGCCATTCTATGTGGTCACCCAGGGCGAGGGAGTCGACCAGCTGGCCAATGTGGACGCCGATGTCCAGGCCATTCTGGGTCGCTATGAGCCGCACACCGTGGAGCAGCGCCGCTATGTGTCGGCCATGCAGCAGCTATTCTACTACTATGTGTCTCATGGCACGGTGCAATCGTTCATCCACGACCGTCGTGTGATCAATGTCGGCCAGGATGCGCAGCCGCAGGAGGACTACTCGCTCTGCAATTACTGGATCAGCAAGGATATAGTGCCGCGATATGCGCGCGTCGATTAAGCAAACCAAAATCCCACAAGCTAACAACACTTCTCCCCTGACTTTAGCCGCCTGGGGGATCGATTTATCTCATTCAGCTTTGTCGCTGCTTCCATTTCTATTAAATTTAAAGCTACATGCATTTATTCAACATCAAAACTTGTCAAAAAAAAAGTAAAAGTTCGATCATTTGGATTTAAATTGTATTAAATCCAAATCCCTTAAATTTAATAGAAATCGAGAGCCGGAATTCAAAGCTTCGTTTTCCTGACTTTGTGTCGAGTTTAGTTTAGCCTAAGTGAATCTAGTGTTTATATATATATATATAAATATGTCTATCGGACAACTGTATATTTAGTTCTCGTACAGTTTAAGTTTAAAGTCTTTTAAGTTACAATGACTCCATCTCTCTAATCTTAACTTTAACGAACACAAAACACACACATACACGAAAAGCAAAAACACAAATAAAACATCACAAAACATACAATATTATACTTGAAAAGTATAGATCTGCGTCTTTCAACTACTCAACACACTATCTATATACTCTACCATAAACAATATACAACTATGTAGGAGTAAACGCCACAGAGGTTTTTGATTTACCAAAAAGAGAAAGCAGAAAACCGCAAACGACCAACGACGAAACTTTTTGATACAACTTTACAAAGGCCAAGACTCACGAGAAGCAAACCGAATTCATTTAGATTTAGTTGGGTGTGCCGACGCTGGACAGGATGGTTCACCATCCTAGATGGTGTGGTTCGCTCAAAACTCGCTGCAAGTTTGAGATCGAAGGACTTTTCCAAACGTTGAAAATGTTGCAAACATTTCGAGACTGTCAGGAATGAATTTAGAAACATCTATTTAATCATTCGTTCATTTCCACAATTCACTTAGGATTATCTATAAATACGCATATATATATAAATCTGATATTGTATGGATAACACATTTTTGTATAGCTTTATATGTATATTATTAACCGAACCAACATTTTCTATTGTGTTTTATACAAGACTTATCCACAGCAGACTAAGAGCATTCAAAAATTGAAATCAAGAATCAAAAACAGGACACAGAGTACAGAATATAGATTTATGTTCAGAGCAATCTTGTACGCAAACCGTAAGGTTGACAAATGTTTAATAAATGGAAAAAATGAAAAATACAACTAACAATTAAACTTAACTAATAACTTAAGGTAAAAGGTTTGTCTTAATCTTTCGTTAGCAGTCTCTCAATTTGAGGAAATCAGCTAAACCTAAATACATCTTTGGGTATAGTGAATGCACATGCTAAACATCACTTGCTTATCAACTTGTACACGCGACATTTGTTGTCGGCGAGGGCGGCCAAATAGGATCCCGCCTGGGTGGCCACCGGGCAGATGTCGTAGATCACCTCGTTGACGGGCATCGTTTGCACACGCTCTTCCCGCCGCACGTCGTGCATCATCAGCTGCTTGCTGTCCTGCAGATAGCCCAGCACCAGGGTGTTATCCTCCACTCCAAGTTGAGCAGGTCGCGTCATAATCGGAGTCGCTTTCGAGCCAAAAATGGTGGCCTTCACCCTTAGCAATGGAGTATTGTCGATCTTGTCAAGTCTTCCAAGTATAAAACGCGACTGGGGTGAGTTACTATTGGATCGCGCTGCTAGGAGCACCGAATCCTGCACTGGATCGTATTGCATGGATAGGAAAGGTCCCTCCACATTCAGACGAGTAGGCACAGCCGTATCACTGGAGGACTCGTACTCGTAGAAGGTGAGGGCCGTCAGTTGGCAGACCAAAAAGCCGCCGCTAGTAAAAGTCTTATTTGGTGGCACCGGAACTATGTGTATCACAGGACTAAAGTTCTCTGAAAAAGATTAATTTGGGTTATTAAGGAGTATCGTTTGCATCACCAGCTTCACTCACCTTCGGCTTGGAACTCTCTGAGTATATTCTCGGGGAACCGCATATCATATATGTAAACTCCTCCTCGCAGATCCCCACCGTAGATAAAGTGCTCGCGCTCGTTGCGATCCAAGGCGCAGGACCAGAGCATCTTGTCGTGCGCCGTGAACATGGACGAGCAAAGTCGCGTCCTTATGTCGAAGGTCTTGATCTTGGGCTCTCTACTGGCCACCGTTAACAGGCGCTGGGACTCACTAAACGCAATATCTCTGACCAGAAGCGCCGAAGTGTGCAGGAAGGTGAGTGGCTTAAAGCTAACTGGATCGATGAAGCGCACTCCGAATCCAGGAAACAAATTCTGGGCGCTCTTCTGTGAGGCCACGAGCATAGATTGCCGGGCGGAATAGAGCATCACTCGGCAACCGGGCTCTCGGGTGATCTCAAAGTTCTTCTCCATATACAAACGATGTGAGGTTAGCTGGCTAAGGCTCTTCTGACCACCACTGCCCGCTGCATCGCCTCCAAAGGCTCCTAAACTACCTCCGGCCCTCAGCAGTTCTCTTAAACGATCGCAGTCCTTCTGCACGAGCAAGAGCTTCTCGCTGGTTAGATGATGGGCCAGTTTTTTTGCGTTCAGTTCTAAGGACAAGGCCTGATTGCGGCGGCGCTCCGCTTCCAGTTGCTCCTTCAAATCCGTGTCCAGCATCTGGATTCGCTTGGCGTATAGGTGGCGAATGTCCTTAAATGTCGCCTTTGTTTTGCACTGGGGACACACTTTCACAGAGGACTGACGTTGGCTCTCGTTTAACCATCGCCGAATGCAGGCTTCCCCAAAGAGGTGTCCACAGCGCAGAGACACCAGTCGATGGTCCCCACTCATCTCCCAGGAATCAAGGCAAATTGGACATGTCATTCCATTGTCTTCGTCGTCAGATATTACAGGTTTACTCTCGGGAGATTTTTTTTAGACTTTTATCAGAAGAGGTGGAGAGACGCTTTCTTTTTTTGGGTGGTGACGGTGTATCCAGACTGATTACAGCGGGTTCCTCGGCTTGGGCTCGCCGAGAAGTACTCGGCAGACTGGGCATAGGTCCAGGATCTACGAGGATTGGAGGGTGTTCTTCATCCTCTTCTGTGGGCTGCGGCTGCGCCTGAGCCTCCTGATTAAGGCCAGGCTCTCTGATTTCATCTGGCACAACCTGAGAATCCTCATCAGCTTGTTGCTGAGGTTGTTCTTGATTTCCAATCGGTGGCAGCTGGGGGTCCTGAACTAAATAATCTCTAGGGACGAGAGCGCGGTTGACTCTTCTTGTAAGTCGCCTGGCCCGTCGCCCCCTAACAGGCTCTGAGTCTGTTTCCTCGGTACTATCCGTTTCAAGACCTTCAATCCCCAGATCACCATAATCTTCATCGATAAAGGAATCCTCCACTTCGGGGTCCTCTTCGCTCTCACTCATCTATCGTTTAGTTAATGAATCGTGAAGTAAAAAACAAAGATCACTGGGATTTTTGTGAGGTTTATGTTACCATGTCGTATGCATGTATGTATTGCATATTTTTTGTAAATGGCGTGGAAGACTCTGGTTTTTATATGTTTTTTGTAGTTCTTGACAGACGCTAAATTTCAATCTAGGGGTGGACAAAATCGAATTGCGTGTTGTGAGTGGTGGCAAAAACTACAAAAACAAACTATCGATTGTTGAAGCCTGCATATGAACTTGAAAACATATTCAAAAAACAATTATAATGAAAAATTCTTGTAAATTAACATGACTTTCAGCGAAATCCTTCGCCTTTTCTTAAAGAAAAAATGGGTTTAATTGCTTTTTAGGGACTTTGTTTTTTTAGAAATAAATAATTAGAAATCACACTATTCTTCACTTTTTAATTAATGTACAGGTCCCAAGGTAGCTCTTAAAAAGAAAAAAAATTCCTTGCCCATTTTTAACAAAAGACCATAAAGCACAATTTTACCAAAATCACGATTTCGGGCACTTTTTTCATTAATGTTTGGGCCCCAGGGGCCTAAAATAAATCCTAACCCATATTTAGCAAAAGCACCTAAAGTGCAATTTTACCCTTATTTTGTATTTAAAGTTACTATAAACATCGATAACCAAATATTTTCGCGATGGCTCTTAGGTTTCCCTACCAAACTAGAAATGGTCACACCAAATCGCCTTGACGCCTCCGCCGCCATTCGCCGTTGAAAAAGTAAATTCCTTAGGAAAGCGTGCATTAAACCGGGATAAAACTCAAGCAAATAGCTGTATAAAATCGACAAAGTTATAATAAATCAACCATACTCAACAAACTGCAATTAGAGGGTAAAAAGAAAATTCACCAACCGGCATTTCCCAGAGCGGCAGGGAATTGCATCAGTGTGCGGGTGTCAAAAAAAAAAGCGGAGCCAAAAAGCTTAAATTTTGGGTGCTAAAAAATAGGGCCTGAAGTTTACGGCAAGCTAGTAAGTACAGGTGAAATTAGTGCAGCGCAATTTACTGGCTGACTAACCCGGCCCCCGTGGCCTTGAACTCTACAGACTTGGCTGCCGTCCACTCACCCACTTACAAATATATATATATACAAGCACGCACACAGCGACCCACACGCGCAAAAGCCGCTTCTGCTAACCGAAGAGGAAAAAACAGAGGAGAAAGCGGAAAAACCTTGAACGCGGAAAGCTAAAGGAGAGTAGAGCCATGGCCGAGCCAAGGACACCAGAGAAGCTGCTGACCGCCAAGCCGCCGGTGTTTCACCACAACAGCCATAGTCCCAATGCCTCGCTGCAGCTGCCCAGTCCCATTATCACGCGGCGCACACGCACGGCCTCGACGTAAGTCCTTCAGTCCAATCGCCCAACCACCCACCTGCCGCCTCCCAGCTGCCAGCTTACCTCCCCTACTCTCGACCCTTAAAACAACAACCTTCCACAAAGGCATTGAGTTGGGGGTTCCACGGCCCCAGTGAGCCCAAAATTATAGATTGTTTAACAACGACTGAGTAAACACTTGATAGGGTTATTTTTTTTTAATGTGATAAAGTGATTCACTTGTTTAAAATGTTTGATAAAACGTATATTTTTGTTTAAACAATTGAGTTTCTTTATTATTGGCAAAAATTTGTTTTGAGAAACAAAATTGTTGCAGTCCATAAAGTAAATATCTTCACATTATAAAAGCTCATTAACAGTAGAAGAAAATAGTCAATAACCATGCCTTGCAAATATGATTTTTTAGATTTACTATTTTCGTAAGTGTATTTTAAAATCATTTACAACCTTTGTACATTCATCCAATCCTTAGGGAAATTTATAATTGCCATCAGGAATCAGTCAGAAAAGTGGGTGTTGAAGAATCATGTTCATCTAAGGATAAGGCGTTAGCAACGTTATAAGCTCTTGGGTGCTCGTTATAATCTCCATACTCCATTTCTGCCTTTGCCCCGTGCCTTAATCTGCCATTGATTTAATTGTCTCTTCCTGCTTTTCCCTTTCCCTTTTTACCAAACGCTGCCAAAACCCAAACACGCGCAAACGCAAAAAAAAAAAAAAAATTGTAAAAAAAAATGTAGCTCCGCTCGGGCCTTGGAGAATCCGGTTGTGACCGGCGTTGTGAAATCCTTCAGCCGCACCAAAGGACACGGCTTCATTACACCCCACGCCGGCGGAGAGGACGTTTTCTGCCATGTTTCCGAGTAAGTGTATGAATAATGCATGCACAACCGTTGTGCTTGTGCTGGCGTTTTTAAAACCTACAAAAATATAATCTTTTCACAGCATCGAAGGTGAATATGTGCCCATGCCCGGGGACGAGGTCAAATATCGCCTGTGCGCCATTCCACCCAAGTACGAGAAACACCAGGCGGTGCACGTGCAGATTAGCAACCTGACGCCCGAGGTGCACCACAAGTGGGAGGAGCCATTCTTTAGCGGCTCCTCGCCGGCCAAGTAAAGCTTTTCCAGGAAATGCGGGAGCGGAAAAGTGAGCTGTTAAAAGCCGAACGGCCTTCCAAGAAAATTAATTGAGCTAGAGCACGCCACCCGAGATGAGCGAAATGGAAACCCCAAACAGAACAATAACCATGAACGTAAATAAAAGCATAGCGAGCGAAGCAGCCAGGAAAAAGCCCGAAACCAGACAAGAACGGAATAGTATAGAATAGAACAACAGGCCTGCCATCCAGCCAGCCAGCGAGCAGCATCAACAGAGTTTCAATTGAACACTTAATTAGAATTTAAGCTAAGCTATGAAAGTCAAACAAACACACAGTCACAAATATTGCCTTCTCCTCTGGAAGAGCGAAGAGCAACAGAAAACCAGTTTCGAGTGTATTATTTAAAACGTATGTATTTGGAAATTGAAATTTTATTCGAGAAGCCAGTAGCGCTGCGCTGCGCCCAAAGATGTGGAGCTTGTATCAGTAATTACTTTTAATTATAACGAAGCATGTGAATGTGTTCGCCAAGCAAATTGCTCTCAGTACTTCAATTTATTATTAAAACAAAAGCTGCAAAACAATTATGTATGTGATTTCTGTGGAGTGGAGGGGGCGTTGAATATTATCTCATGCCGATGGGTATTTTTTTTATTTGCACAACGGCGGCAAATTTAATGTGTAATCATGAACGCAATGGAGGGGTACGAAATACAATCGGGAGCATTAATTTATTTTAGTTTAATAAAACTGAGACAATGTATTTGATTTAGTAAAAAGAAAATCTAAGTTGAGAAAGGTCATAGATAATATTTTACTCCGGTTTCATTTCACGATGTTATATTTAACTTTCACCCAAAGATGCATATGTACATACATATATACCTATGTATATACGTATACTGTTTGGTTTGCCTTATCAAAGTGGTGCTAATTATAGCGAACTCATGCTTCCAGAAGGGATTAAAAGTTCGTAAACCTCCCGCCACCAAGTTTAAACTTCGAGTGTTTAGTGTGACCGTTCCCGTGTCGTTTATAGCAAGTGCATGCGAAGAGCTATCACAAGTTGCTATAAAAATTATTGGAACGTCAACAAACATATGCCACGAAAGAAAATATTACGATTTGACGAATTATGATTTTAAAAAAAATATCACTGACACAAAATTAAACCCAATTTTAACCGGTTAATACACAAAATTAAAGGCAGCAAGAGGAGAGCCTGGTGAAATTCAGAAAAAAATCGACACTTGAGTGACGTGGACCTGGGACATTTGTTGTTGATTAGAAAAACAGGTGAGCCTGTGGCCTCTAAATACAAAGTGTACATAATACAAACCGCCTAATCCATTACCAGCATGTCAGCCATAAGGAGGAAGCCAACGAGCAGCAATGCCGACCAGGAGTTGCTCATCGAGGAGCAAAAAAAGTTGGAGAAGGAGAAGGAGGAACCAATCCCGGATCTTACTGGAGATCGGCGTAATATAGCCATCCTGTTATTCCTGTATGTGCTTCAGGGTATTCCCATTGGCCTGATATCAGCTATTCCCATGCTGCTGCAGAATCGGGGAGCCAGCTACAAACAGCAAGCGGAGTTCTCCTTCGCCTACTGGCCATTTAGCCTTAAGCTGCTTTGGGCTCCCATTGTCGACTCTCTGTACATCCGGCGATTTGGTCGAAGGAAGTCCTGGCTGGTCCCAGTGCAGTACCTTCTGGGCGCCTTTATGCTGCTCCTTTCGCTTAATGTGGATCGCTGGCTTGGCGGGAATGGCGTAGACCCCAATGTCCCGCTGCTGACGCTGCTCTTCTTCCTCCTGAACTTCCTGGCCGCCACACAGGACATCGCTGTGGATGGCTGGGCCCTAACCATGCTGAAAAGGTGCAACGTGGGCTATGCCTCAACGTGCAATAGTATTGGCCAAACTGCTGGCTATTTCCTGGGCTATGTGGTGTTCATTGCGATGGAGTCCAAGGAATTCTGTAATACCTATCTGAGGGATGTTCCTTCGGAGGAGGGCATGATAACACTACCGCGGTTCCTTTGGTTCTGGGGCATCACCTTTGTGGTTGCCACTACTTTGGTGGCAATTTTCAAGAAGGAGAACGACATCGAGGACGACCACATGGAGGCACGCTACACGGAGGAACACGAGCTGAACATTCATCAGAGCTACAAGATCCTGTGGGACATGGTGTGCATGCGTCCCGTCCAGATCCTCGCTGTAATCCTGCTCACCGTAAAGGTCTCTTTCGCCGCCACGGATGCTGTGACCAGCCTGAAGTTAATCGATGCTGGTGTGCCCAAGGACAAGCTGGCCTTGCTGGCGATTCCCCTCATTCCCCTGCAGCTTATCCTGCCGCTGGCGGTGGGTCGCTATACCAATGGACCGCGTCCAATGGACGTTTATCTGAAAGCTATTCCCTATCGCAGTGTCATGGCCACGGTGGCCACTGGATTGGCCTATGTCACCCCCTATATCATCCGGGGAGGAGTTGTGCCGACTTATTACTATGTCTTGCTGGTCACCACTTATGCCATATATCAGGTATTTCTCTACTCCATGTTTGTGGCCGCCATGGCCTTCTTCGCAAAGATCTCCGACCCGGCGGTGGGTGGCACCTACATGACTTTCTTGAATACGCTGTGCAATCTGGGCGGCAATTGGCCCAACACCGTACTTCTGTGGCTGGTGGACGTGCTCACCTGGAAGCAATGCTCCACAGATCCGGAGAACACCTGCCTAGGGAAAGGGGAGCAACAGGTGAGTGCTTTCTGAAAAGCTAAAAATATTTAAGCTGTTTGTTATCAATTCTTATTACTTCTTTTAGAGCTGCGAAGCTTCGGAGGGAAAGTGTGAGATAACCTTCGATGGATACTATCTGGAGTCGGGCTTCTGTGTGGTTTATGGTGTTGTTTGGCTACTGGTGGTGCACAAGTGGATTGTCTATCTGCAGGACCTGCCCGTGCGATCTTGGAAGGTGGTCAAGCAGAAGGCGAGGTAGCAATTAACTGTGTGATCCGGAGCTAGATCCTCATCCGGATCCAGCGCCAACCCTTAGGTACAAGAAACTAATTCTAGGACTATGAGACGTTTGCATTCTGTAGGCTAGCGTAATTGAAAATTCCCGCCTTGGTATTGTTTTTTTATATAACTGAAATTGATTTTCCAATGGAAATAAAATCATATGTTGAATTGAGCGAACGGGTGTGATGTTGGTTTATTCGCTCGACTGCGCGCAATCATCGGTATTTAAAGGGTACAAAGTGTCTTAACTTAGTTGGGGTTTTAAAAATGTCAGCAATCTAGTAGTACTTCCAGGAGTCGACTGATTCCTGGTTCTGCTTCTGCTTGCTCTTGCGCTCAATCAAACCGGCCAAATGCTCCGACCGCATGGACAGGGAGTCGATCTTCTCCACCAGCTGTTGGTACGGACTCAGCGGCTGGGTGCCCATCACCACATGGCCCAGTTTCGAATCGATCTTGGCATTCAGCCGGGCATTGCGGATGAGGTTGACGATCCAGCACTCGGCCTCATTTGGCTTCATGTTCAGCTTATCGGCCAGCATGCTGATGGTGATGCACTGGTGGATGCGACAGAACGTCTCGAAGATCATCAAACGAGCATCCTCCACGAACTCATTCAGGCAGGCCACGATGAAGAAGTCGTTGATGATCACCGTTTGGCACTCGTGCAGCTTCAAACGGGCTCCCTCGAAGTCAAAGTTCACGTACAGGCACTCCAAGAACTCGGTGATGGGATCGCGGTACGTGTACGACTCCTGCTGGATAACCTTGATCAAATCCTTCAGAGCGTTGCGACGGGTACGATTGATCACCACGGCGGTCGCCAAGTAGCGCATGATGTGCGGGCACATCGTCTGGATGGCATTCAAATACAGGGGTTTGTACAGGAACATCTCGATGATGAGATCGCGTCCCTTGGGGTGATTGAAGAAGACCAGCACCGACCAGTGGATCAGCCAGGTGCGCTGCTGCAGAGCCTGAATGGTGCTGAAGTTTGCGCTGTCGATGTAATCACGCAGACGCGTCAGATCCTCCAAGGCGGTGTTCCAGTTGAGGGTCAGGATCTCAGCAGCCAGCTTACCCCATAGTACATTGAGGTAGTTCTGAAGGAATCATATTTAAAGTATGTATTAGAAATCTTAAATATTGAAATTAAGAGTTTATGGTCATCAATGCATACCTTGTCGTTGGGCGACATGACGATCAGGCAGAAGTAGAGGTACGAGGTGGACTCCTGGTAGTTACCGCACTCGTAGAGGTACTTGGCCAGCTTGTAGGCGCTCTCCAGGTGCTCAACCTTGAAGTTGTAGTCCTTTTGCAGGGCGTTGACGAAGGTCTTGGAGTCCTTCATGCTCTCACCATTCTTGAGGATGTCGGTGGCCTTCATGATGGGCGCCACCTCGTTCTGCAGCTGCTTGAGGGTGGCCAGGACCTCCGCCTTGCGCTGCACAAGCTCCTCAGGCATCTCCTGGCTGAGATTGAGACGCTTGCGGGTGTCCATCGTGTAATCGATCATGTTCGTCTTGTTGACCGTCTCCAGGATGTACTCCAGCAGCTCCTGCTGGTTGTAGATCTGCAACGGAAGTCACACATATTTAGATTGCACATTATGGAATACTGGTGACACGGCAAACCGCCTGGCGGAGCACCGACTGGTTGATTTTCTAACCTCCTTGCCGCACAAGAACTCCAGCAGCGGGAAGGTCAAATGCCTGTCCAAATATTGACAGTTGATGCGTGTCAGATCGAAATTGGCCATGGTTTCTGCGTTTTAACTACGTTTTCACAAAAAATTTACACGCAAAATCGGCAGAAAAATACGCGTGCGAAAGGCAAACAGTGTGCCCAGGGGCGAAAAGAGTGACGCCCGTTCAGTGTTGCCAAGGGGTGGAAGCGCGCGCAAACCAAAACTTTCAAGAAACTAAATATGGTATTTTTTGATTTAGGCGCGATATTTAAAAAAGTCAGATATTAAGGAAACTTATACTAGGAAAAATGTATTGTAAGAAAAATTAATTATACAAAAGACTGAGAAATTGACTATAATGGCTTATATCAAATTATTTTTCAACTTCATATTTGAAGACTTTTTTTAATCATTATTTTTTTGACTGAGGGAAAGATTAAGAATTCCAGCTATTACTAACAATTCAATTGACAATTTATAAAATCGAAAATATTTTTTATCAAAATAAATTAAAAAATGAAAGAAATTCTTAAGTTTTATATAATTATATTTAATTATTAATTTTAGTTCAACTTAAAGTTTGTTGAAAAAAAGACGCTACCCAAATGATTAAACTTATTGTAAAACTAAAATAAGCTTTTACTTATCGTAAAAAAGTTTTTTAAACATTTTTTTATGATACGTTTAAATAAATAAATACTTAATTTTCCCAAATTGTTAAACAACCATAAAGTGCCTTGTAATAGTTTGAATATTTATTTCATCAAATGCTTGCACATAAATATATTCATATAGAGATGTATGTATAAGGGTATACAGTTGGGTTAAATATTTTTGTATAAATAGTGTATTTTTGTCGTATTCATACATATAACTGCCAAAGAGCACATCTTGTTTTAACAATAGCCACTTAGGTACTTCTGCGGTTAACGGTCGAATGCAGTTCAAAACACACAAACAACATCTAAAAAAATGCGTTTCGATATTGGCCGAGTTTAATACATTTCACTGTCTGTATATACGATTTATGGATAGATTGTATATAGGAGGGTGGAGATCAGCATATCAATTTTCACTTCATATATTTGTTTTTGTTTTTTTTTTGCAGAGAACAGGCAACACAAGTAGAACAACATCGAAAAAAATGCATTTTCTAAATATTTAAGTTCAATTAATTGTTTGCTTTTAACGATAACGGTAAATTTCTAGTTATTGTCCTTATATCTTTTTGTTGGATATTCGATTTCCGCTAAGATATATAAGTATTCGATTGGCTTTAATCAGCATTTTGTTTTGCACTCTTAATTGACTCCTGCCGCAGCATTATCATCACCTATGGAGGGCATCTCGACGAACCACAAATAATTCCCAGCCAGCATTGCGATGAAAATAAAACTAAATGAAACGTGTTTCGTTTTGTTTTTTGGTTTGGTGTGTAAAAAAACTCAAGTCTTTTTTTTTAGTGTAAACTAAACTAAAATCGCGAAAATAAAAATCACAAATCGGTAAAGAATTTCGCTCTAGGCTAAGGACGATGCACGCACACAAAACTTGATAATAGCTGCACTGGCTGTCTGTCGGCTGCAGATCCTGCTTAGGATGTCCCGATGACGCCGCCGGGTCCTGGCAGCCCACTGGGACGACCGGTCAGATACGAATCCACCTGCCGGGCGGCCTGGCGACCCTCGGTGATGGCCCAGACGACCAGCGACTGGCCTCGCCGGCAATCTGGAAAAAGAAATATGGAAAATGTAAATTGTGAATTGTGAATTAAACCCATGTAATCTGTTAAACTATAGAAACAATAATTAATACATTATTATTCACTTATTTATATATCTTATAACACCTAACGAATTTCTGGGTACGTTGAGTAAAATATCTAAATTTGGCTAAGTTAAATTTAAAGGTTTTTCTTTGGTTGATTAACAAATCTTAAAATAAATCACATAAAAATGAAAATTTAAATTTTTTTCAAGAATTTAAAAGAGAAGAAGTCTTAGACATTCAATGTACTTTTTGACGAACTTAAGAACTTTGTATCCATTTAGTTAAAATGAAGAACTTTCTACAATTCATTAACTTTTCCTAAAAAAAAACATATTGCTTCGAAAACTTACCGCCCGCCGCAAAGACCTTCGAGTTGGAGGTGCCATACTGTCCGTTGATGGCCTTGATGTTACCGCGCGGGTCCAGCTCCAGGCCCAGTTCGCCGGGCACCGTCTTCTCCGGCCCCAGGAAGCCCATGGCGAGCAGGATGAGGTCGGCCGGGAAGTACTTCTCCGAACCGGCCACCTCCTGCATGCGCCACTGGCCCGTCTCCGTCTTGGTCCACTCCACCTCGACGGTGTTCACGCCCTTGATGGCGCCGTTCTCGCCCACGAACTCCTTGGTGGTGGTGCAGTACTGCCGCGGATCCTTGCCCCACTTGAGCTTCACCTCCTCGTGGCCGTAGTCGACGCGGAAGACCTTCGGCCATTGTGGCCATGGGTTGTCCTCGGCACGCTTCTGCGGCGGCTCAGGCAGGATCTCAAAGGTCGTGATGCTCTTGGCGCCCTGACGCAGCGATGTGGCAATGCAATCGCATCCGGTGTCGCCACCGCCGATGATGATCACATCCTTGCCGGCGGCCGAGATGATGTCCTGCTTGCCGCCCAGCTGCTTCTTCTGCTGCGCCTCCAGGAACTCCATGGCGAAGTGGATGCCCTTCAGGTCGCGGTTGGCCAGCGGCAGGTCGCGGGGCCAAGTGGAGCCGGTGGTCAGGAGGACGGCATCGTACCTTGAGGGTAAAATAGGAAAATAAGTTTAGGAAATACATCAATATAGAATTGTTCAAAGGGAGTTTAAGAATTCGCTAATAACCCAATTTTAGTTAGTTTTTAAAAACCTTTTAGAGATTTTGAAAATTTACTCCGCTTCGAATTTTTCTTTAATTAATTTTTTACCATAAAAAAATTTGAGAAATTCTCTGAATATCTGCTTTCCATGTGCTTCAAAGTAATCTAGTTCTGATTTTGGGTAATATTAATTAAACTATATTTACTGTTTGATTTAAGTTATTTAGTGTGATATGGAAAATTGATTTAAGATGGTGCTTGGTTTAAGTTACTTTCTAAGATACCCTCACTAATTAAAATTTATCAAAAATATGGCAATAAAGCTTTATACATTTTGGCTCACTTAAAGAATTTTATGAATTTTAAACAGGCTTTGCTTAAATCTTATAATTACACTTACTCCTGCAGCAACTGCTCGGCCTTGAGGTCCTTGCCTACGTGGACATTGGTGCGGAACTCGATGCCCTCGTCGGCCATAAGGTCCACCCGCCGCTTGACCACCTCCTTGGACAGCTTCATCGTGGGAATGCCGTACTGCAGAAGTCCACCAACCCTATCGTTTCGCTCGAATACGGTGACGAAGTGGCCGGCGCGATTGAGCTGCTGGGATGCAGCCAAACCCGAGGGACCGGAACCCACGATGGCCACCCGCTTGCCGGTGCGAACCTCTGGAATCTCCGGCTTGATCCAGCCCTGCTCGAAGGCGTGATCGATGATGGCGCACTCGATGTTCTTGATCGTGACCGCCGGCTCCGAGATGCCCAAAACACAGGATCCCTCGCAGGGAGCGGGACACACGCGACCGGTGAACTCGGGGAAGTTGTTGGTCTGCAGCAGCTGACGCAGTGCCTCCTGCCACTCGCCGTGGAAGATGAGGTCGTTCCACTTGGGAATGATGTTGCCCAGCGGACAGCCCGTCGAATTGGACTGACAGAAGGGTACACCGCACTCCATGCAACGAGCAGCTTGAACCTTGAGGTTCTTCCTCACATGCGGGAAGTTGTAGACCTCATCCCAATCCTTCTGCCGCTCGCCAGCATCGCGATAGGGAGCCGCCTCCCGCTTGTACTTCACAAAGCCACGGGTCTTGTCCAGCACGCGATCGGCGCGCTTCTGCTCGAGTGCCACATCCTGGATGGACTCCTCGATGTCCTTGATGTGCGGCTCGTGCTTCCCGTTTCCATTTTCGATGGCGGACTTGAGGGGCTGCTCCACCGCCTGCTGCTCGGCCAAATCCTTGAGAGCCTTCTGGTATTCGTAGGGGAAGACCTTCACGAACTTGGCTTGGGCTTCGGCCCAGTTATCCAGCAACTCCTTGGCCACCTTGGAACCAGTTTTCTCGATGAAATCGGCCAACAGATTCTTGACCAGCTGCACATCCTCCTCAATCTCCAGCGGCAGCAGCTCCACACTTTCGGGATTAACCTTTGGTTTGAAGGAGCCATCCAAGTCATAAACGTAGGCAATGCCACCGGACATTCCAGCGGCAAAGTTGCGTCCCGTCAGGCCAAGGATCACCACCAGACCACCGGTCATGTACTCGCAACCGTGATCGCCAACTCCCTCCACCACGGCAGTTACTCCGGAATTGCGCACACAGAAGCGCTCGGAGGCGATTCCCCGGAAGTAGGCGGTTCCCTCGGTGGCTCCATACAGACAGACATTGCCCACGATCACGTTGAGGTGCGACTCGAAGGGAGCCGTGTCCTGCGGAGTGATGACCACGTTGCCACCGCACAGACCCTTGCCCACATAATCGTTGGCATCGCCCTTGAGGGTCACGTTGACTCCACGGGCAAGGAAAGCGCAGAAACTCTGGCCAGCAGAGCCCTCCAGGAAGATGTCGATGCTCTTGCCAGCGGGCAAACCAGCCTCACCATATTTGCTAAAAACAGAAAAGGAATATGCAATTAGTTTACAATTAATATTATAATAAATAAATAATTAAAGATCCTCCTTAAAAATATTTAAATATAATTAAAATAAAAATAAATAGATAAATGGAAAGAAAAAGAATACAAAGAATACTCTAAAGACTTAAGATATATTAGATCTCTTTTGTATGTGCAAACAAAGGTGACTTCTGCTTTAAATTAAAAGAAAACTCTTGGCAGTTGGAGACTAATTAAATAATAATAGATAATAGCCATCCCAAAAACAATCTAAATTTTAGAAATAACAACCAATAACCCACCAGGCAATATGGTAGCTCAAAGTAGAACCAAAGGCTCTCTCCTCATTGTGGATGCGCATCTTGACGGTGACATTGTCATCTGCCCCACTGAAAATCTGCTGAGCCTTGGCAATCAACTGGTTGTCGGCACGCTTCTCCAGCTGGAAGTCCTGCTTCACAGAACCACCAAGGATATTGGTGCCAGGACGCAGTTCCAAAGCTGGCTGCAGAAGCAACTTCAGATCCAGATTGCTGGCCTTGGAATCACGTTGGCTGGCCACGCGCAGAAGATCAGTGCGACCAATAAGATCCTGGAACTTGCGAATGCCCAAGCCAGCCATGATTTTGCGGATCTGAAAATAGGAACAATGAATGAGTATATCTATGAGGAATTACATATAAGCTTTATAGACATACATCTTCGGCCAGCATGAAGAAGAAGTTAATAACGTGCTCTGGCTTGCCAGTGAACTTCTTGCGCAGTTCAGGATCCTGGGTGGCAATGCCCACGGGGCAAGTATTCAAGTGGCACTTGCGCATCATGGTGCAGCCTTAAAAAAAAGTAATAAATAGAGATTTAAATATCAAGAACTCCCAAGTGAAATACTTACCCATGACAATCAGGGGAGCTGTACTGAAACCAAACTCATCGGCACCCAAAAGAGCAGCCACCACCACATCGAATCCAGTGCGCAGCTGTCCATCGGCTTGTACAATCACACTGTTGAAGGAGGAGGATGATCCAATAGCAAATGGCATATCCAAATCCAGAAGCCAGTTCCAGACCGTTTAGAGTGGGGAAGACACGACATAGAAAGGAAGGCAATGTTAGCAAACTCAATCCCGATTGAGGATCAATGTAATGAGAAGAAATTACGAATGGAGCACAGCGCGACGATCGTGATCGAGTGAGCGATTGAGTGGAGTGGAGTGGAGTAGAGCGAGTGGACGGGAGTTTGGATTTAGACTGGATCGATCGAATCGTGTTTTTCAGTCGGCTGCAACAATCGTGATTCAGTAGTTCGAGCTTGGAGATCACAGTTCAATGATCCTCTGTTCAATCAGCTTCTCTGTTTTTTAAAAGGACTTTCTCATCATTATCCGTTATCTTTTCAAGTGATCAGTTCTTTCTTTCTTTATAAGAATTGAAGATGTTGTACATCTTCTCTAAGCCAGACAAGATTCGCCCGTCCCCATCCGCCGTGTCATCGTCCTCCTGCCCACCGCCCACTGGCCACATGTACGAGGAGTTTCAATGGGGTTGTTTGTGTAGGGGGATCAGCCCAGTTTTCCGATGGAAAGATCAATCAATGGATCTCTGCTTTATTTGGGAATACATGTTCTGAACAGGTTTTCCAACGCTGTCATCTGGATAACCAGGCCACTTTCAGTAATGTATCGGTTCATGATTAGTAACAACAAGAGGAGAGAGCGGAATTGGCTCTGGGCCGGCTTCTCCTGGATCGGAAACTTACCGTGATCGCAGATTGTTCAGCACCAGCACCTGATGCGTCTCGGCCACGCCCAGTTCCCAGGGCAATCCGGCGTTCTTGATGCCAGTCCAAGAACTAGCACCGGTGCCTCCATCGTGTCCGGAAATAACAATGTGTTCGGCTTTGCCCTGTAATCAAATGGGAATTGTAATCTGTAAACCATATTTTATTTATCTAAAACTTACCTTAGCAACTCCTGAAGCCACCACACCCACTCCAACTTCCGAAACCAACTTCACACTGATCCGTGCATTCGGATTGGAGCACTTAAGATCGTAGATCAGCTCGGCCAGATCTTCAATGGAGTAGATATCGTGATGGGGCGGTGGTGAGATCAAACCCACTCCGGGCACCGACTTTCGGGTCTTGGCAATGTCCTTGGTCACCTTGTAGCCGGGCAGCTCGCCACCCTCGCCGGGCTTGGCTCCCTGGGCCATCTTGATCTGCAGATCGTCGGCGTTGGCCAAGTAGGATGCGGTTACGCCAAAGCGACCCGAAGCCACCTGCTTGATGGCCGAACGGCGGCTGTTGTTGGGATCCTGGTCTGTGAAGAGAGAAATTGATGTATATTGATTAAAAAAGTTAAAATCATTAGGGAGGAATATAAATAATACAAAAAATAAAGCAAATTGTACATATGTAAGACATAATGTTTAATAGGAAGTCACATATTTTTAAAATTTATTATTTTTTTTTAAGCGTAGACTAAATTGTCTGTTTATTTTTTTATAGTTATATTTTATTTATGATTAAGATATATTTATCTTGTTAACTTACTCAAATAACGATCGGAATCCTCGCCACCTTCGCCGGTGTTGCTCTTGCCGCCAATGCGATTCATGGTAATCGAGAGGGTCTGATGGGCCTCCAGGGAGATGCTGCCAAAGCTCATGGCACCAGTGGCGAAACTGTATTAAAACCAATAAAACAATGTTCCAATAATATCATTTAAGGAAACCCGAGAAGACCTACCGCTTGACAATCTCGCTGGCTGGTTCCACTTCCGAGATATCGATACTCTGCCGATCGGTGACAAACTCCAACTGACCACGAAGAGCACACTTCTTCACGCTGTCCAAAGTGGTTTTCTTGAAGGCTTCAAAAGCATCCAGGTTCTTGTTCACAGCCGCCTCCTGCAGGCTGCCAATGGAAGATGGCTCATTGATGTGGGCTTCGCCTCCATGACGCCAGTGGTACTGTCCAGGATTCCGCAGGATGCGCGTATCTGGAGCTGCCTTTCCATAAGTAAGTTGATAGCGCTCCAAACCCTCCTTGGCCAGAATCTCCAGGGTGACGCCACCAATGCGACTCTGGGTGCCGCGGAAGCACTTGGCCACCAGATCGTTGCCCAATCCCACGGCCTCGAAGATCTGGGCGCTCTTGTAAGACTGCAGAGTACTAATACCCATTTTGGCCATTACTTTGGCGATTCCCGTATCAATGGCTTGAGCGTAGGCAGCATAGATCTGCTTATCATTGACCTCCGGACCAATGACTCCATCATCCCGCAGAGCCTGAGCCAATTCAAAGGCCAAGTATGGACAGATGGCATCGGCTCCGTAGCCGAGGAGCACGCAAATGTGATGAACCTCCCGCGCTTCGGCAGTCTCCACCACAATGCCAACCTTCATGCGCTGCAGTGTTTCAATCAGATGATGATGCAGGGCACCCAGAGCCAACAAGGCCGACACTGCCACCTTGCCACCGGTTCCAGCTCCGCGATCGGAGATCACCAAAAGTTGGAAGCCAGCCTGAGCTGCCGCATAACCCTCGCGGCACACGCGATCGATGGCATCGAGGTAACCTTGGACGCCCTCGTTGAACTGGAATGTGATGTCCAGGACCTTGGTCCGCCAGCCGCGGTGCGTGTTCCGCTTGAGCAGCTGGGTGTCTGGAATGCTCAGTATGGGATTGGTGAGCCAAATGCGATGCACCTGCTGCGCCGACGGCTGCAGCAGATTCGCCTCCGGACCGAGGGGGCACTGCATCGACATGACCACCTTCTCGCGGAATGGATCAATGGGCGGATTGGTCACCTGGGCGAACAGCTGCTTGAAGTACTCGTACGGCACGGGCTGGAAGTTGGACAGACACGCCAGGGGAGCATCGTTGCCCATGGAGCCGAGGGCTTCTTTCCTGAAAACAGGAGGTTTGAGATTGAATGAGTTCTTTAGTTTTGTGTTGGAAACCTCTTTTCAGCTTAGAAAGGATTTTGTTAAGTTAAAAAAAAATGTAGGTTGAGACACTAAACAATATTACCCGAGGTCTTACCAATTCTCAATTAAAAAATAATGTAACACTTTTCAAAAATAGCAAAAGAAATCCTATATTCAAAAAACTAGTTTGCTTATAAATCTGTTGCTAAAAGTAATCTTTTAATCTCTTATGTTAAACATAAACTTACTTGTTCTTGAACATAGGAATGAGCAGCATGTTGACCGTTTCCGTGGTGTAACCAAAAAGCGAGAGCCTGGGATCAAAGATTCCCCTCTGCGAAGCGGGCAGCTTGGCCAACTCATCCACAGGCGGAGTATTCAGCACATTCGCATTGCGAATTTCATCCAAGGTAATCTGTTCAGGTATAAATAAATCCCATTAAAATTTATACAAATCAATGAAAAGCTTTAGCAATCAAAGGGCATGCAAAATGAAACGCAACGGGGTGGCAAAAACGGAACTCAATACTACTCAAGACTACTTTTTGAGGGAGGCCAAAGGACGAAAAGCTAGGACCTAGGGCAATCTGGGTTTCATAACTCACCATCTGCATCAGATCCACAAATAAAATACACACAGATTGAGATTAAGGGATAGCATGAGAGAATGGACAAATTTAGACCAGATATAGATTATTATAATATTAGTTATCTTTTGAAATTTTGTGTCTAGAGATGAGTTCGTGTCTTGAGATGATTAGTGGGAATCGAGCCTGTGAGCCTGATATGTGTGTGTTAAGGTGACTGGATTTATTGCACAAAAATCTAAGAACATTTATAAGAACTTGGAAATATAATAAGTAAAAAGATTGAAGATTATTAATTCTTATTCCAAGATAATTTACTTTAAAATGTTCTTAAATATTTGTGCAATTAATCTCCAAAATCGCAACTCACCTTCTGCTGCAACCATTCGGAGTGAGGCCGCGACTTGGCGATCTTGGACTTCAACTCGATGTCCTGGATGAGCTTCTGCTCCTTGGTGTCCACCAGCAACATTCTGCCGGGCTTCAAGCGGCTCTTGAGGGTCACCTGCGACGGGTCCACATCGTAAACTCCAACCTCGGAGGCCATGACCAGCACGTTCTCCTTGGTCACGTAGAAACGCGAGGGACGCAGTCCGTTGCGATCCAAGACGGCGCCAATGTAGCGACCATCCGTGAAGCTGATGAGAGCCGGTCCATCCCAGGGCTCCATCACACAGGCGGCCCAGTGGTAGAAGTCGCGCTTCTCCTGCGGCATGGTTTTATCATTCTGCCACGCCTCCGGAACCATGGTCATCACCGATTCCGGCAGCGATCTCTCGCTGGCCATGGTCAGGAATTCCAGCACGCAATCGAAGCTACCGGAATCCGAGAGATTCGGCTCCACCACGGGATAGAGTTTCTTCAGCTGATCCCCAAAGAGATCCGACTGCATGACGCCCTCGCGAGCCTTCATCAGGTTCACATTTCCCCGCAGCGTGTTGATCTCACCATTGTGGGCCAAAACCCTCAAGGGATGAGCTCTTTCCCAGCTGGGGAAGGTGTTGGTGGAGAATCGAGTGTGGACCAAAGCCAAGTAGGTCTCGAACTCCGGATCCTTGAGATCCGTGTAGTAGTTCCACAGCTGGTCGGAGGTGAAGAGACCCTTGTAAACCACTGTGCGATCAGAGAGGGAACAGATGTAGAACCGTCGACCCGGCTTGATCAACTCGTGGCTGGCCCTCTTCCTCAGGACGAAGACCTGCCGCTCGAAGGCCTTTTCATCACTTCCGGCCGGACGACGAACGAACACCTGACGCGACAGGGGCTCCGACTTGCGGGCCACCACTCCGATGGCCGACTGATTGGCCGGCACGGTGCGCCAGGCAATAACCTCCAGACCGAGACTCTTGGCCAGATCGTCGAACTCCTTCTCGGCGGCCGAGTGCTGGGCCTCGTCCAGATAGAAAATACCAGTGGCATAGTCACCCAACTCCGGCAAGGTTACACCCTGCTTAGCACTGCAAATGGAAAGGGTAACCAAAGGATATAAGTATTAGAATAATTTGATTCTACTAAGAAAGAAAGGATTAAGAACATTTTTTAGTCTTCAAGATATAGTTATTTTAACCTCCTTTTATTTTTATTAGGAAAATGGCAAGGATTTTGAGTCACGACCGATAATTATCGGAGAAACTTTTTTTAAAGAATTTTTTTTAGAAAATTCCATACCATTAATCTATTTACTTAGGAAAAACGCACCTAAATTACTCAGATACTTTTATAGATAATGGATTTTTTTATTTATGAATTATGCTACCTTTTGTAGAAATCTATCCAAATTTAAAGGAATCAAATCCCATTTAATTTTATAAATAAAATACTTTCTAGACATTTTTATTGGGTCACGGCTGCGTCGCACTACTTGGATAAATAATCTGGTCCAAAAGTAATGCGCCATTAAATCACAGAGTGTCAGGTTTCCATTTGGCGAAATTGAATCTCTGAGTCGCTCGGTTCAGTTACTCAGTCGTTCGTTCATTCATCGCGCCATTCCAAATCAACGGAATCCATTGAGTGCCGGTGACGAAATGAGTCCGCCACAAGTCGCACCTTATCAGCGGCTCTCTATGGAGAAGCTGTCAGCGGTCCAGTCGTCACAACCTATAGAACCCCTCGCAAGTATGCACCTCCCATCCCGCCCACCAGTCCGCTTGAATCGTCTGTCCACCTGTTTTAGCAATCAGACATGCATTCATACACGGTGGAAAAAATCAGGGTGAAAGTTACAAAATGAAATAAAATAAAAGTATAGAAAAAAAATCGATCAACAACTTTTTTACTTGATTTATAATTTTTATAATTTATTTTTTTGACACTTATTATATTATACTATAATTTAAAATTTTAATATCCAAATTCAAAACAATCAGAAAGGCCTCACTTTTGCTTATATCATTACGTGTACAATTATTTTAAATCGAATTATTAAATGTATTTTAATTGGAAGTTAAGTACACCTTTATTTCAGGCAATTTTCTTTATATGATAATTTAATACGAGCCACAAAGTCTTTTTTTCAAGTTCACTTGGGAATGAGCTGAGCTTAAGCTGTAACCGAAGCTCGTTCTTATTACGCCTCAGAATTTCGCTCGATCCGTTGGACGAGACGTACTGCCAAAGTGTTTTGCCATAATTTCGCAATTAGTCCAAGACTTGAAGCGGTCCTTGAACTTGGCATTCGCCGACTTGTTGCTCTGAGATCGCAATCGCAATGAACAGCTTTCCATCGGTTGGCACGTGCGTGTCCAGAGCGAATTTCTTCCTCTCGGATTGGCATGCAAAGTATTTCACAATTTCTTTCCTCAAGCGGAACCCAAAAACGTCCAGAACCCCACCAGAAAATGTTCGGACATATCAATTAAACCCGCGGGCAGACGATAATTAAACTAGATTTATGGGACTGTCGTGCGACATTACGCGTTTTAATGACCCAACCAGTTGCGACCGTCCATCTATCATCTCCTATATTGTCTATATTATGTATTATGACAGCTGAACAACTAATTACATAGCAAATAGTTTCAAATTCGCGCCATTGATTAGCGCATTGAGTTGTAAATCGATCGGACAGTGCCATTTTTATTAGCTGGGGTTCGGGAGATACGCTTTTCATGTGATCCCATGGATTGGAAAACTCAACAATAGTTCCTTTCTTAGAATAAATTCAACTTAAAGACCCTAGCAACAGAAATTTTATTAATAGTTAAATGAAATATTATTTAAAGGTCAACATAATTGAGCTTTGATTTAAATACTCCCAAACATTGAAATCTAAATTTGACTTTGATTTGAACGATTTAAATCAGTTAACCTTAAAAAAATCTTAAATAATTTTTTAATATACGAAGAAATTTAAACACAGAAAAAATAGATTTCATTTGTTAATATAAATTTCTTGACCTACCCTAAATTATGAACATGAAAATGCTATATTAGTACTACTTATCACTCAAGCTTTTAATTTAAATATTCGATGGTAAAATTCCCAGATTACTCTTTACTTAGAATGCCTCAAATTACTCGGACTAAACCACATTAGTATGCATATTTGGCACACTGGATTAAGTGGAGAAAACGAGGGGACTACGAATGGGGAACCTTGCCGTGTTTTTCCATTGGGCGTAGTTGAGCTTAATAATTTAATATAATATCGTGGGATGGAATAATTTGCACAAAGTAATTGGCTGCAAATGGCCTCTATTCTGCTACCCACTTAGACGATTCCCTAAAAAAACATTTCATCCCATATATAGCCTATTAAAAATATATACTAGGGGTATGTGTGTTTACCGATTCTGGGCAAAGCGTGACGAAAACAAGAACCGTGCCAAAATGCTGACAAAATAAACAGAAAAACAAAAAATAAGTCCGATGGGAGCAGAGAGCAGATGTTGGGTTGTCGAATCTCTATAGGTATATGGTACGTATAGGAAAGTACTCTCCTACATATCTACATATCTGTTTATATATATGACCGTGGCTGGGTTCTCGGTCTCCGAGTCTCAGTGGGGATATATCGCTGTGGATCTGTGGATGTGCTTCATTTCAGCAGACTATTTTTGACGTGCTCGATTTCTTTCCTCACGGTACGTTAAGATTTAGCCAATAAAAAAAGTAAGTCGACGGTAAAAGCCAAATGCAAAATTAAATGCTCTGCAGGAAGAAGTGAGTTCGGAAGTCCACAAAAGAACGTCAACTTCTTAATTATATACAGGGTTCTTACTAATTAATACAGTAGCTTTCAGTAGCTAAACGTAGTCAATAAATCTTACTCGAAATTGTTAACTCATCACTCTGACACAATGGTTTTATTGGGGACTTATTAGGGACTAATGACCCTATCGCTAAATTGAATTATAAGTCTTATCCTAAAATTTCTTATCAATTGCTAAAATAAAGATAAGAAAACATGAAAGAAAATTTAACCTCACGTGATTTTCCTATTATCGAAAAAGATTTAAGAAATGCTATTATTTTAGTTCGTTAAAAACATAAAAGTGTAGAGATCGAAAAAAGATAAGATTTAAGTTAAGATTTAAGATAAGATTTAAGATAAGATTTATTACTTAAATGAATTCGATAAAATGCAAACTGAAATACTAAGTGAATAATACTTTTTTAAGAGAGTAGATCCTAAACTGATAGACAGCGACAAACGACACGACAGCTTTGAGCTATTTTTGTATTTCGCGCACGAGATCGCGGCGATATCGTCTCACTTTGCCCCCCTGCCCATCGACAGGTCCCGTGTAAGCGGTCTGTTCATCAGTGGCGACGGCGCCAGAGGAACCGGCATCAGTAAACATATATTTTATGTTTGTACATATGTAGTATGTAGTATACAGAGGTTGAACTTACAGAGCCTTGAAGTAGAGTCCGTGAGGAATGGAAGCCAAGACGCCAGCGCCATCGCCAGTGTCATTGTCACAGGCGCAGGCGCCGCGGTGATTCATCCGTTCTGAGAGGGTCTGGGCATCACGTAAAATCTATATTTTTGATAGGAAAATCAGATGATTTAGTTCACTATGTAGGAAAAATTAAAACTCCTTAACAACATGCTTAAAAACTTTTTTGAATCACAAAAATGGTTTAATTTTTTTTTTTTTAGCAGTTATACTGATAAGAATAATACAATTCTTTCTTATGAATAATATTTCCAAAAATATTTTTCGGAAGTCACAATTATATAAAAAACCAAACCTATAAATATTTAATTTTTTATAATGCGAAATGATTTTTTGTAAAAAAAAAATTTTAGACCTCAAAGTTTGTTTCTAATTCTTACCTTGTGAGAGCGCTTGCCATCGATGGCCACGATGAAACCGACTCCACAGGCCTCGTGCTCGTTCTGGGGATCGTATAATCCCTGTTTTCCAGGTGCCTCCCATGGCATTTGCTGCTGCTGTTGCTGCTGCTCATCCTGGACATCCTGATCCTGCTGCTCCTCGCTCAAATGCAATTCATTCGATTGTTCGATGTTGTCGCTACTGCCGCTGCCGCCGATGGCCGAATTATCGAAATTATCGACGAAATCACCGATGGTCGACGTTGATGTTGTTGTTGCTTCAACAGTTGCACATTCAAATTCGCAATTGTCAGTGATTGTTGGTGCCATTATACGTTGTTACCGTTGCACTTGCTGAAAATCTCTTGGGTACTAATTTGATTTTCACTCGGTTTTTTTCTTGTTCTGTGTTGAATTTGCGTGTTCACACCGTTTAAAGGTAACAGTTTTTTTCTGGTTTAATAAGCACTGTTAAATCAGTTTATTGCCTGAAAAAAAATATTAAAAACAAATTTAAATTTCTTTTCTTTTAGATTCAAACGCTGCTGCACTTGAAAATTATTTTTTGCACGTTATTCGGATATTTTTTTGGCTCGTTTTTTTGCACTATTTTCACACACATACATTTATGCACAGCTAGATATTTTTTGTGTAATTATTTCGATTTTATCCCGCTGCTGGCACACGCGACACTGACGGCTGCTCACAAGCGAATGAGCGCCGTTGGAGCTTCGCGGCAGCGTCGAACCCCCAAGATCAGTCGCTCTCCTCGAAACGGTGGCGCACTCACTCACCAGCCCATATACTATATAGCCGCTATATCTCTCTCTCTACGATTTGCCCACAATCAGGCGCCTGATTCAATTCAGAATCAATATCATGTAATGCAACTCAGCTTATCAGAAAAATAATTACGGGCAAACTTCAGTAATTCAAACCTGCTTAATTGAAATTGGTAGCGGGAAAACCTGATTAATAATTTTGGTGTAGATGATAAAGGTTATTATTTTTAATTCTTCAAGCGATGTTTCTAGAATTTTTTAAGTAATTTGATTTCATTGCTATATTTTTTATTATGAACTTTAAAATCTTATAACTTTATATTTGCGTAATGTTGTTTTGTATTTCCAACTACAAACTGTAATTCCAATTCTCTCGATTTCTTGCCACCCCTTTACTCAGTGCACCTCTTCACCTGAATGGGTTTTCTAAATTGCTCCCTAAATAGACAGTTTGACGATCGGTAGATAGATCGTTCAATTGACTGACAGTGCGGTTGAACAATCATTGCATCCAGAAGTGGAACCTTGAATAAAGTGCGCATACGTAATGCAACTGAATCGCCCCATATTTACATTGTTTTATCGAACTAGGAACGGCAGTGGTTTGAAATCGTTAAACCTTATCAAATGCAATGGTGGAATGCTCTATATATATATATAAACCTTTCAAGCTGCGGCACAATCGGCATGCATAACAAAAACAAAATGCTTTAAAATGCGATTTACAATAAAATGATTTGGGCAATAACAATTTGAAATATGCGAAATAAATAACAAAACAAATTTTGTTTTTCAGCGAAATACTGACAAAAATAACGACAAAAGAAAAAATGACACAAGATCGGTTGTTGTTTTAGGATTATAATTTTAGAAATATTTTGTTGAATTTCGATGGAGCTCCATCTCAAATCTTTGACAGATCAGCTCAGCAATAATTAACTGTCACCCACGGAATAATATTTTCATTTACATATCTTTCTATGGGGTCTTTCAACTTTTGACCACAGAAATGCATTTGAAAATACATATTTTTCAGATACATTTTTGCTCTCCATAAGCACAGATATAAATAGATTCTCCATTAGAAGATCATGTTTGTCTGAGATTGTTTTCTAAAATTTTCCATCGCGCTTTGCGCTTGATTAAACTTCGCCATAAATCCTTTTTCTAGAAATAGCCCAATAATTTAGTGGGATTCGTTTAATTAGACCCACATAAACTTATCAATCAAAAAGGTGCGTGATTAGAAGAAATGAGAGAAGTGTTAGATAAGTTCCAAGTTCATGGTTTATATTGGCCATAGGAAATTATTTCCCATCTTATCAGACACTTTCTTATTTGGTCTGAAGGCGAATGAATAGTATGAATTATAGGCATTCGCTGGTTCAAAGTCCCAGAGAGCGATCGAAATTATCTGGCCGGGGCGACAACGTCACATCGCAATCTTCGGCGAACCATTCGGGTGACACATTCTCGCCGTCTCGCCACTTGGGGCGACTTGTGGAGAGCTAAGAATATACGGGGGGTTCGGAACCGGTTCCCGGCTGCACCTAGCAGATAAGTGCCGAAAATTTCTCAAGCGATAACAATTTCTATTGCGAAGAATCTACCTGGTGGTGCAGAGTACTGGTGGGTATACCTTACAAAATATATGACCGATGGATTGATACCAAACATGATCTTCAAGTAAAATGTTTTATTAAATAAATAAATATTCAATAGGAAAACCTTTTTTAGTAAATGTAGAAATATTAAACTTTTTACAAAAATATTCAAAATGTAACACCTCAAAAATATTGTAAAAAAGTTAAAATTCATCAAAAAATATATTGTAAGGGGTATCGCATCTTTGAGCATCACTTCTCTAAACATTTTTATGTTGTTAGATGGTTTTTATTTTGGCGGTTTGGTATCAGGCGTCTTACACGTGCTTGGTGAATGTCTACGATTCCAGAGGAAGAGGGAATAGAACATTTTTTTCATTATGTTTTATTTCCTTTTTTTTTATAAGTTAATAAACTTTTTGGCATTCCGCACGCCCGTGTTCCCCCCTGTGATTCCACACACCAGATAAGACCCATTCACGGCACTGGCACGAAGAACCTAATGGCACACTGAACTTAACTTGGGGGTTTGGGAAGGTTTTTTCCTTTCAAAGTTAACGGGACCGAAGCGCAGAGATTACGGCGTTCCATTGGGGAGCAATGCTACAAGGGGCTATTCACGATTTGCATGCGTGATTGAGAGGAATGGTCTATAAATACACCACATGTTCGATTTCGGGCTGCATGCGTAATAGAACCCCGGATCGATAAGGCTTGTGGAGCGCGAAAATGTGACGTAGACGGGACAATAGCCCACCTCGGGACTGGGAATCCATGATCTGATCTAGGTTCAGTGGAAAAGTTTTACCCTAAGATAAGAACACACCATGCAGAACAAAAATAGGATATATAGAAGAACAAATTTCGGTTGCTTTTTATGGCCACAGAAGCCGCAATAAAACTTGATGATCGTGACTTGAATAAAACCCATATCTGGGATTATATATATGCAATAGCAAAGGTTAAAACAAAGTCGTATTTTCTTTTTTATAAAACAGATAAAAGGAGTGAGCAAATGGTTCCAGTTATGTCATCAAAGATAAATAGAATGCTAATGGAATTAAATAAATTGCTAAAATAATAATAGAGTAGAAGTAAATTGTTCAATCCCAAGTAATTTCTGCCTTTCTTTATCTTTGATTGACAAATTTTTATTTCCGTTCTTTAATTCTTGACATTTCCGCCGCTCTCCTTGCATAACTTTTCAAATGCGTCAGTAGAAAGCTATTTTCAGTTAAGAGATACATATACTTTATCTTGACGTTTAAAGCATAAATTGCACAGAAATTATTGATCACGTGTTGAGTGGTATTTACAAATTGTTTTGACATTTCAGTAATTAAATTACAGTTAATTGTTTAATGAGTTGTAGACACTGTTCCAGGGAACTTAAATCGCAGACGCTTCTCAAAAGTCAACGTAAATATTTGGTCTTCCATTCGGGCGAAAAGAAAAAGGAGAAAATGAAAACAAAAGCAAAGAAATCCAATACAGCAAACAAGTCTGCAGACTAACAGATGAGAATAGATCGTAGAATAAAGAGCAGACCGGATAAATCGGAGAGAGATATAGCCACACACATTGCGTTGGCTCAAAGTCCGAAACGCGCCAGCCGCATGTGGTTCACATCTACAATGAAATCCCACTGAAATCCGTGTATTACGATATTTAGGAACGTCTATAGATACTCCCCTGTGATATTGTATATATATTTATAATGTAAACAAGCGCAGGCAACAAGTTTCAATAACCCCAAACGTTGAGATAAATAAATAAATTATGCGACGACAGCATTGCGTGTGGTTAGTTCGGCCAAGGGATGGGGCATGGCACGAGTCCCGTTATCAAGGAGTTAATTACAATCGATGGTCCTAATGGGTGCCAGGATCCCACAATGAAAAAGCCATTAGCCACAAAGAACTTTCTTCCGTTCCCCAATCTGAAATCGGTGAAACACCCAACTCCGGTAGCCGCCGTCGCTATAAACTTTGTATTTCAGCGATTTACGATATGATTTGGCCGGAATTCGACGGAGGATCCATTAGGGGGGTGGTTCTATTGCCGTTATAAATGCGCATTATCTGACCCGGCTGGGCGCTTATCAGGTAGTCGGGGCCAACTTTATTGCTACCCCCGCTTGTTTTATGGCCTCCAACCTGTGCACTTGAGTCAGCTGTGCAAAGTTTTCGGTGGGGATTTCGCGGGGGAATTCCGAAAGGGATCACCCCAATTGCTTTAAAAATAGTTACAATTGGTTTTCATTATCGCCTGGTCGACTGTTTAATTAGAGATTCCCCACTGGGCATCTTGCGGTTTAGTTTTTATTGCGCCTCGGCATTACGTTGAAGTAATTACAATTATGAGAACTATTTTTATCTACACCTACAGTGGGCGCCAGGGCTGTAAGAGCTGATAATTAACCTTGTTCAATAACCCCTTTAATAACAAAATCAGTCAAATTGCTGATAACTTGTTTTAGCTTGAACTGAATGATAAATAACAAAAGGTGTTATTAAATCTTGTAACTTTTGTACTTATTATGAGGGTCTTACGATAAATATTTTGATAACTAATTTAACTTCGAATGTTGAAGGTCCAAAGATAAATTTGTATCTCAGAAGTGCTAACAAATCGTTAATTATCATGAACTTCTTAAGTTCTATAGCTTCACGAGTAATGTACAAACATATCATGCAACGCTACACATACCGAATATCTTGTTGATTACCAGATTTATTAGAAATTAACTGTAACAGGTTTATAAATTCCTATGTATATTGAATTTCAATTTTTATAAACAATGTAAACAATAAATAAACAGAATACCCGTCTGGTTTAACTATAGGGTCTAGACTGTAGATTATCAAAAAATTTAAAGACACCATAAAACAATGATTTGATGGAAATAACTTAATGTTCCTTGAAGTCTTTATTTTTAGTTTAAAAAACCAAAAAATATAACGTTTTGAAATAAACATTTATTAAATATTTAATACCTAAAACATAAAATATGAAATAGCTTTGAGAATGTTTCCAGTCGGTCGGTTTATTCTCTCTATAAATTCTTGTCTGTCCCTAGAAATTTATCGCAGCTGGTTGCTATTTATGGCATAGGTGCGGACAACACCCCACCAACCCCACCACATTCCACCCACTCCCCAAACCCCGCTAATTAAGAGGAGACTACAGTTTGCAGTCAATAAACAAGCAACGTCGCAATTTGCATTAGTTTTCAATGACTATATCTGGCTGGGTTGGGTTGCACGTTTGGGGTAGGTTGCCCGGCCCTTTCAGATCCCCTTTCTCCAACATCTCTCTTCATAACCAGAGTTATGTAAATAGAATCCAAGTAAATTGCAGAGGGGAGCTGACTCACACGAAAGAGGCACCGTGTCTTGGGTCTCGAGTTCTGGGTGCTTCTGTTTACTTTTCACTACAAGAGACCTCGGGACCAGGCTTATCAGCATTCTAGAGAAGTATAGGTAATCCTGACGATAGAATAGCAATCGAGGTACAACCTTAATTGTTAAAAAGCCAGAAGTCTGTCGACGATGTCAAGTCGAAATAAATTAATTCATTTTAGCAATTGTGAACAATATTTTTCCACCCTTTTGGATTTGAAAGGGTATTGCTTGAGAGGGAAAACCCCGTCAACTTTTGAAAAGTAATAAGTATTTTTATTTGCAGATTAAAGTGTTCATATTGAAATTTCTTTAAATATATTAATTTAAAGAATATAGAACTAATAATTCTCCGCACTGGTAAAAATTTTGATGTAAAATATTGAATATCTTATTGATAGGCTAACGTTATCTGAACACAACAATTTCATTGTAGCTTAATGATGAAGCAGAATAGCTCATACGCTTTGAATTTGTTAGTGTTTAAATGAGAAAGCCTAATCAAGAGTAAACTGATTGTTATGTTATCGTTATTTGTGTGGGCACTTGATTTATATCCCCACCATTCCCGCTTTCACATTTTAGAGGCTGCGACGCAATTGAAAAGTTTTCCGTTTGGAAATTCACTGAACCATTAAACCAAACTTGCGGCGCCACCTTATTTCAAGCAAGACCGCAAAAAATATCCGATTTCAAAAGGGAAAAGAATTCAACTAGAAGGCGTGCCCATTGTTACGACTACATTTTTTACTTTCCATTAGAAAAAAAGGATGTTTAGCTTTTGCATTTCATCTTCAGAAAGCCGTGATAAGCCTAAAGAGCTTTAAACGCTCTTAGCCGCATGAGGAGGCTTGGTCCACACTTCCGGGGAAATCTTTCACAATCTTTTCTTAAGTCCTTTGTCTACAGCCCTTTATTTGCTCGCTTAGTTTCGCACAATCCTTTTCAAGTGCTTGCACACATACACAAAAAATGGGTAATAAAACAAAGGCGAGACCGTTATCCTTTAAATTTAAGTGCAATCGAATTGAGAAAGACTTTCTCTCTTTGGGAATTACAAAGTGACGTACTGATTACATAACTGTTATGTCAGGAGAGAAAACCGGACGAATGGGTGGGTGAGAGAGCGTGTGGGGATTAGAGAGCGAGCTCGGAAGCTGCCACCCACGCAGAGAGAAAGTGTAAATGTCAAAGGGCTCTGACGTAAATAGACAAAAGTTTGCCACCCACATATAGGCATAAATACTGGGAATAATAATAGTTTTAGGATTATGCTATTTTATTGTTTATTACAAGTTCAGCATTTTCTCTTTTTTATGGTCCAAAGCATAAAACCTTTTGGAAAAAGAACAACTTTCTTTCTTGAATGAAATGTTGAGTATGTACCGATTCATTCTTCTTCCTTAAAATTTATTAAAACCAGGTCTACCAAAAATTTTTTCTGTGTAGAAAAGGATACTGCAGTAGATAAATAGACACACACAGTGGCTGTCATTAATTTTGATGCAGCAATTAGGCAAAACAATTTGCGGCATTCAGTGGCCGCAGCTTTTATGCTGTCACTGTTCACGGCAAGGGAGATGAGGAGGGATGGGGGAATCGGTGAAGAGGAGACGAAATCACTGCCATGGCCCTTCAAAGCGGAGCGGAGCTAACCTTACTCTGACCTTGGAGCGGAGCGAGAGGGAGAAAAGAGCAGCTGTCTGCATCGTACATGTCTGCAGTTGATCGGAGGGGGGCCGGTTATAGGCGTAAGGCGGAAAAGGGGCGGGAAATGGCGAAACAAGATTCACAAACGAAGCACAAACCATAAAATAGTCAACGAGTAAGAAGAGGAGGGGTGGTGGTGAAAAGTGGGGTACCATCGAGAAGAGAACTTCAGAACAGCGGCAAAAAACAAGAACAAGAACGTAAAGCTTGTGGCAGGGCGGCAAGGCACAGTCCATGTTATTCTAATATGCCTAAAATTAGATATACTTTTTTGCTTACATTTTTCTTATAGTTTGGATGCTAATAAATGATAACAGAAAGCCATGTATTCCATTTATTATTTTTTATGAGTAACAAAATAAAATTCCTAGTATTAAGTAGTGGTAGTGCAGTTTTGCCTGCAGTCACAGCTAAACTTATTGAAAAAACAGACCGAAGTGTTAATTTATTAAAATATTACATTCATTAACTTTAGTATCACTTAAAATGCTTAAATACAATTTGCAACTTTACCGTAAACAACAATAAACAATAATTAGAGAATAAGTGTTGCCATGAATCAATGCATTTAAGTGTCCAGACCACTCACGGCCACATTGCAGCTAATATTCTGTCCCCCACTGTAAGTTCTGGTGTGGGAGCTTCAGCTCTCCTACTTCTTCTTCCTGCTCTCTGATTCTGCTTCCTCTTCCTACAATCCCGCTTTTCTATGTGTGTGTGTGTGCGCCACGTAAAATTTATTGATTTTCCAGAGGAACTCCTACGGGAATTGAAGAGAAAGAGTGGGAAATTAGGTACCGCGGAACCCCCTTATCTATTTTCCGTACTACGTTTTTTCTTATTCCCCAACTTTTTGTATCAAGCACGCTAGGTTTCTATATGTATGTGTGTGTTGAGTAATTTGCATATCACTTTTTCTAAGCCACAAAAAATGAACTCCACGCATATTTTAAATTTACTTTAGACTTTGCTGATAAGCCGCTTCACTTTGCGCCGACTTAAGATTTTTGCGCTTTTCACAAAACCAAGAACTTTTAAGTTTTTCACTTTTTCACTTGCTTTAAGCACTTCCACTTCGATTTGGCTTGAAATATTTTCTGACTTTTCCGCGTGTTCAGAATACGTGCGTTTTTTTCAAAAGACCGAATGAGAATGAGCGAATAGGACGAAAATCGCAACTATCCCCCAAAGAGAGCAAGCAAATAAGGGGAGAGCCAAAGAGAGCTAAAATTGCGTGAGAGTTTATATGGAGTGGGGCTATTATTTTTTGCTTTTATCTTGGTTTCTTTTTAACGAAACATTTAAATTCAATCCTTATCCCTTTACTTTATTTTTATAAAAAAAAGCTAGCATCCTAGCCTAATACGTTTAACTTATGTTTTAATTAACATCTTTTTGATTCTCGGCTTCATTTACAAAAGTTTTTATTTATAAGCAGCAACAAAAATATAACTGAATACTGAGAAGTTTAGAGAGATGATACATATTAAAAAAGCGCTGCAGGTATTAGTGTAGAACCTAAAAGTCTGACATTATATTTAATTTTAGTTATTTATTATCCTTAAGCTCAGATATTTAAAGCTCTCCAATAAAGACCGTTACACGCTCCGCTGCCTACTGTCAAAAGCTGCTTGCTATGGGGTCAGTATATTTTCTCCAGTGTTTTGTGTTTTTCGACATATGATTGTAGGTGACTAGGGCTGCCGAACAATAATGATTTAAATTTGTATATGAAATTGTATGTACATTATTCAATACATTATTTTCTTTCCAGTTCTTAAAACTACCAACCAGCAATCCAAATATCAGAAACTTAAGCAATCATGATAGTATAACGAATATTAATCTTTTTAGGTATCGATATTTTTGGTTTGGTGTATATTTGCTCAGATCTAGTATTTTTTCAGTTACGATAATTGGTAACACCATTTGTACATGTGCCGGGTCGGCAGCAAAAACTTCAGATAAAAAATACAATCGAATCGAAGCGTCCAGAAAACAAACGAATTTTATTCGCAACCAGTACAAATACTCTGTAAAATGTCTGCCGAGGAAGGACAGTTTGACAACATCCTGCTGGCCGTGGCCGAAAAACATCGCGGCGGCGTGCCCGAGGTAAAACAATAACAAAGAGTAATCATTCTTTGTTTCAATTTGTTTAATAATGTTTTATGTGCTTTTTGTTTAAAGTTCCTGGGGACCTTGGCCAGTTTTTTGCGACGCAAAACCGACTTCTTCACCGGAGCCAAACAGGCGGAATGGGAGAAGCTCCTGCTAGATGTTTTCAAAAAGGAGTCAAAACTGGCCATGGAAGCTCATGGCGAAAAGGTGAAAAGCCGCGAGGCTGCCCAACGTCTAAAGGAGGAAAAGGAGCGAAAGGAACGCGAGGCTCGCCAAAAGGAGATCAACGAAAACAAAATATGTGATATCACCGATGATGAGGCGGCTGCCATTATCAAGGAAGAAGAAAACAAGTATGTGGGGATCATAAAGTACTTATTTACTGAAAGACAAACATGTGTAAACTGAGCTTAATATTTTTATTTGCTTTATCTTCTCAGTATTAAAAGAAAACGTGTAGAAATATTACACAATTTAAAGTTTAAGAAATTCTTAGAGAAATTTATTTATGTCACGAAAGTCTTTCCAGTAAATAAGTGAGCTTGCACACATTTATACACATTTTAAAACTCTTAATATTATCCAGAAAACGTCAGCAGCTGCTGGATGGCGCTGGTGGAGAGCCTGCTACCCCAATAAACGATGACATCTCGAAGCCCATTGAAAAGGTGGACGATGAGACCGAAAAGGGCGAGCTGGGCAAGCTGATGCCAAATGCAGGCAATGGTTGCACCTTAGACAAGTACACCTGGACACAAACGTTGCAGGAGGTGGAGGTAAGTCCGGCCTGGGGTGGCCCTTAAACCCTTGTTCTTAAGAGTTTAACCAGTGAGGTGTTGTCATGATTTTGAGGTAGTTAGTAATGCCACCAGATCACTTTCATGTACATATATAATTCAATTTTATAAGCAGGCATCGCTTGGTTAAAGTCAATACTTAGTCACAAATACAAAGTAATTCATGACGACTTCCAAGAACTGGACACATTTTGTGTTTCATACTTTCTGGTTGCTAGGCTGCAGTCATTGCTGAAAAAACAACGCAGCCCAAGTCATTGACCCTTCGACAGGTGTGTGAGTCAGCAACCCTTCGTTTACAATTATAAAATTCACTTTATTAAACATATCACAGGGATAAATAACTTAATTGCTAACCAGAAAGTACAGCATTATCCGATACCAGGCGGCGATTATGCGATCCGCTCCAGATCTAGTTCATTGTATGTTTCTCTGTCTCCGTAGCATAGCGAGCTTAATACTAATGAAATTTCCCAGCTTCGACTGACTCGACTCTCCATTCAAACAATCGTTTAATAAATAGCTTACTCAACTAGCGCCAAGACGACACGATAACAATAAAAATAATAATAATAATAATAATGGGGGACAAAGACGATACAATAAATAATAAGCTAATGGGCTAGGCAATGTGATTGAATCCTAGCTCTTGGGCATGTCGCGGGCGCGCACTGAAAGAAATAAGAAGTAATAGTTAATATCTGGATGGTTAAGAGGGTTTTTTCAAGAACTTACTCTCCAGCGCATAGACCATGCCCATGATGAGGAGCATGAAGATGGTACTCATGCTCACAATCAACACGGTGACCTGGCGTCCTCGATCGCAGAGACCGCGCTTGGGCTTCTTGGGCGGACCACCCTCGCCGTTGACCATCGTAAAGTGCATCGAGCTGGCAATGGATACGGTGTCCAGGTCTTTGGTTTTCACATACTGCAAGTTGGGATCCACTTCCGATGGCTGCTGGCCATCGATGGTGATCACCGCATCCTGGCCAGTGGCGAGCGTTAGGTTGGCATTGTAGTTGGACGAAGATGGATGGCCGGGCATCAGCATCTTGTTGTGCCGCTCCTGCTTCTTGTGGATCTCCGCGAAGCGTTCCAGATTCGCTGCCGTCAGCAGCAGTGAGCCGGAAGCAGCGCTCTGTTTAAAAGAAGAGAATGTTTGTTGAGTCACGGTTCGGTTTGTGGTTTAGTTTGGAATGGTTTGCTTTGGCTTTGGCTTGGTTCTCCAGAACCGGAGCCACTGCGTGGGATTGGCTTACTCACCCGTGTGCTGTTGTTGCTGTCGCTGGAGCCCTGGGAACTCCTCGATCCCCGCTTGGCAGCTGCTAGTACCGCTGCCGCTGCCGCCGCTGTCACAGCAGCACTTGTATTATTGTTGTTGCTGTTGTTGTTAACATTATTAACATTGCTACTGTTGCTTGGGGAACTGCGCTGGTTGAGGGTGGGCGGATTCGAGTGCGACTTGTTTGAGGACTTTGAGGAGCTGGCCGAACTGATGGCCGAGCTCGAGGAGGAGGCCAGCGAGGCGCGGGGAATGTGCCAATAGTCCTGCATCTGTAAGGGAAATAAAAGGGAGTTGGTTAGATTTTTGATTAGCAAATGAGAAACATATATTTAAAAGATTATTAAGAAATATCTAACCTAAACTTAAACCTTAGTTTAAAAGTATGTTAGGAATTTCTCGTTAAATATAAAATTTAATCTTGTTTCATTACTGAAAGCATTGCCAATTCTTTAGATTTTTTTATACATTTGGAGTTTCAAAATATAGTTTCCATTCTATTAGCTACTCTAACTCTGACTGCTTATCTACCCAATGGTAAAAAGTGTATATTTTTGCACTTTTGTGATCGTGTCACGATTTTGGTACATCCGCTCTGTCCCATTTAAGTCTTCCCTAGCCCCTGTTCTCTGATGCCCTGTTCCTGTCACCCGATGTTGGTTGGTGTTAGCGTCAGAAGAAATCCAATTTCAATATACAAAACCTGAACTTTCGAGTCGCCTTTCGGCTTGTCTTTGTTTTGCATTTGGCTAGCAACTCGTTTGATATTTATGGTCTCTGGTCGTGGCTAAAAGCCTGATTTGTATTTATTATTAATTCGGCTAGTCGACAGTTTTTTTTATTTTTTTTACTTTTTTGGCTAAGCTTTTTATATCTCGGGCCTTTCTCTTTAAATGGCTTCGCCGATTGTTTGCCTTTGACGTAATTGTGGCAATCAATTGTCCTCCCAATGAACATTAGAATTCTATTAAAATGTGGCTATATCCGAAAAAGTTGCAATTCGAGTTTGTGCCTTCAGTCTTTTGTTTGCTTTTGGCTGTCCGAGTTTTTTGTGTGAGCTTTGTGTGCGTTTGTTTTACACAGCACAGAAGTTAATAAATTTGTTCGCGCTGCTTCTTGCGTTTTATTTATTGTAAATATTATTTAGGCATGCGGAAGTCTTATCACTCATTATTGATTCAACCTGATTGGCCAGTTTTCGATTCGTTTTTTTTTTTTTTTACTTCTCACAGTGTTTTATTTTCGGTTTACTTAATGTGTCGCCTTGCGCTGTTTGCTTTACTTACATTTGTTAATTTGTAATTTTCTGTTTGTTTTGTTCTCAGGATTTGTTTGGTTATTACAGTAATTTATCACACACACAATTTAAGTTAATTAGTATCACAATGTGGATTATTTTTAGGCAGAGTCTCGCTCCGATTGTCAGTCTCTTTAATTAGGGTCTTAATATGTGTATAATTTATTTAAATGCGGCTCGCGAAACACTCAGCTGATTGGGCTGCTGTTTGGGGAAACCGTCTCGATTCTTTTCGCAATTCTTCTCGTATCTCAGTGGCGGAATTCTCCTTTCTTCTTCTTCTTCTCAATGCGAAGAATTCTTTGGTGCGCGTGTCGCCAAACAGAACCGATCTAAACGGCCTCAAGAATCGAACTGAAGCGAGCTTAGCGCCCAAGTTGGCCTCACAGGTAAGATCTCTGCTCGCCTGAGCTCTGCCCACCCGGGCTGAGGCGCAGCTTCGCTGTCGCTGGCTCTGCCGGCGTTGACTGCGCGATGCGCAAACCTTTTCGAGTGTAAGTGTTTGTTGTTTTTGCTGACTTTCTTGCCGGATTTTGCATGTCATAACATTTCGACGGTTCTCGTTTGCCACAGTAGTCGCTCGTTAATGAGGAAAAATATACTGAGATTATAAATTCTAATCACAGGGATTATTTAATTAATTTTTTAAAAGATGTAAAAATTACAATGTGAAATCAAAAATGTATTGTTTTACTTTTTCCCGCAATAAGTTAATGTTTTTAATGAACTTTAACTTTACTCTTTGGCTGATCTTTTAAAAAACTTTTTTTAAATGAAAAAATATTTTTTAGCAGTTAAAATTTCTACTAGACAGCACCTACTGTAAACATATTTATAGAAGCTCTTAACGATCGGAAACTTTTTCTGTCCATTCTTTGGACTCGATGATGTTTGATGGGTTTTTGTTGCCGGCTTTGATGTTTGGACTGCTCGCCTTGAGTTGATCAGCTCATCAAGTGATTTGCCCACTTTCTTTTGGGTATTCTTTTCTTGGCTCTCCGCCCTTTTCGCTCATTAAGTTGCAATTCGGTTTTTTTTGCCAGCTATTTCTGATTCTCCAGATCTTCAGTGAAGGGCCCTTAATCGCTTTTGGCGTGTGGGCGTTTTCTAGATCCGTTTCGGCGGCCCAGAAATTGAAGTTTGATTGTGGAAAAACCCTAATTCTAATTTAATGTTAACTTAATTAAGGGCAAACCTTGACCACATTACAAGCAGCTCCGCCCATTCGATGTAGCATCGTTCCCTAAGCCCATTAATGTTTGATTAATACGTTTTCCATTATTAAATCAACGGTTTATGGTCTTATAAATAATATGGTCATTATTTAAATGTCTTCAAGACGAAATAAGCAAGTCTATTTTCGGCTAATTTTGAATTCTAAGAAAGCATTTAACGTCAATGATCCAAACAACCGCTTTATATCAACGCGATCGAAATGAAAACAAATGAATCGATTAATTAATGTGAAATTTGAAACATGATCTTAGATGGGGGATATACAAGTTATCAACTCCCAAAGAAGTTTTCTTTTAAATACTTAAAATTCACAATATGCTAAACATGTTTACTAACTTTTGCTATTTAGAATATTCAAAAACCTTTTCTGACGTTTGACTGAATGAAAATACCAATGAGTCATCATAAAAATAAAATCTTTTGGATTTCCATTAATAAATTATGGGTTTAAGCAACCCCGAAATGTTTGCGTTTCTCTTGCCGGAATTTGTTAAACAAATTGCCAAAAATCCCCAATCTATTGTTTTTTTTTTTTTCGGTTTCGGATAGTTGTCTTCCTTAATCCAACACTGATCTCATATTATTATACCATTAGAGTTATAACGCCCTGTGGGAATTGGTTGGGTAAACAATACGTTCCTAAAGATCCCCAACATTTCTATTACAAATTTGTTTGCTTTTGGCGTTAAATCGGAGGAGAGTTCCCATCTGTCATTCTCTCGGTAGCGAAAAGGCAACACACAAATGTTTCTAATTTAAAAAAAAAAAAAAAAAAAAAATACTTTTGTTGCCTCGTTGGCTGTCGAGCATCTTGTTATCACCTTTTAAGTGAGACAAGTGAGTGGCCTGCCGCCAGATTCAATGTTTTTTTTCTTCTTTTTTTTTTTTTTTTGGGGTATTCTCAACTTTCCGGTGGTATGGGTGAAGTGCTGGCCGATTTAATCAGCGGAGAGTTGACAAAGATTACCTGACACGGCCAGTTACCAGAGCAGTGGCAATGGACTCCGGCGAACGCGAACGCGAATCGCATTAGCAACAAACAAACATAAATCGAATGAGAATCAGGCGGCGGTTTTGAGATCACTACTTCAGCTGGCGAAGATTGAGGGACGTCGCCACTTGAAGATATGGGATGACGGCGAATGGGAGCCGAAACACTTGCTATAGATCGCAGGTCGAACCGATCCGATCCGATCCGAGACATTCCCCCAATAGAATCAACAACATTCACCACCAAATAAAACCAAAGACAAACAAACGGCGATTCTTTTTTTTTTTTTTTTTTTTTATGCATACAATTAAAAATGCAAAATAGTCTCCGATCGATGACAAGCGGACGGAACTTACGTGCCCAGCGATTTCTGTTCCATTTTGGGTGACAACAATTGGGATTAAAAAAATACAATAAAAAATAGATAAATATCTTCGGGAATTCATAATTTTGTCGCCGTAAACGGGGAAATCCCTTGAAGCTATCTGGATAGATCCGTTGACGTTTGCCACGCTTATTTCTGCTGAGCCTGCGGCCAATATTTCTCTGATTGCCGCTATTAAAGCTTAATTTTCGTATAGAAAACGTTTTGGCGATTCTGCCCCCAGGCGATATACTTAATACTTAATATATAGAATCTTCAGTTAATGGAGAATTCCTTGCAAAAATTCTTGATAGCTTGACTCACTCGTCGTCAGGCAAGCGGAAATACTAAATAAACTGCGAATTGATAACTCATCGCGTAAGAGGATTACGTGTAGGTTTTATATATTATACGATTGCATTTATATTGCCGATTCTGCCAGCTTCTAATTGCGAGTTATATAAACGAAACTGAACTTTTATTGGCCCGTTTCACACCTGCCTGGCCAATAAAACTTCTTGATGGGTTTCTCCTATAAATCACGACAAAAGTTTGAAAATTGTGAAATGGATGCCCAAACAAGGTGCGAAAAAAGAATTCAACAAATTAAACGCTTTGTAGATCCAATTTCGATTTCCTGGTAGGGCATTTGTTATTTTCGATCAGGTCAAATAGTTCTGGGAATATCTTTTCACTTGATTTACTATCGAATTCAAATAATCATTTATCCCAGATCTTCCATTGACTTGTTTTGCTAATTTAACTTTGATTTAGTTAATTTATTATTATGGTATATCAAAATAATCTAATCTTATGTAGAATCTATGCTAATGTTTTACAAATTGATATGCCAGCTAAAAGCTTTTACATTTTTTCAAAACATTTATCAACTTATAAGCAAAACAAAAACTTGGTTCTTAAATTACCCAAATTAGCTAAACTTGCTAACTTTTGCAAAGCTATTGAATATCTACTTGAAGACTGATTTCCATTATACTACTGTTCTAGAAGCTTCTTAAATTTGTTGTTCTGATTTTAATTTATGGAAAACCCATTCTAGATGACATATTTAGTTCTGATATAAAAGAGATCTCGTTTTTCACCAAATTTAGAGTCGCATGGAGTTCATTATATGGGATATCCCAACGAAATTGACTAGGTTAACCGGATAAAGTTTGCAGTATCATTTTTGTTTTGTAATCCGCTTATGGCGCAAAACAAATGGCTACCAGATCGATCTCTCAAATCTCATTTACCATACAAATGTCAATACGGATTCTATTGTACCCACTCGAGAGCTCATTGTACGCCGTGATTTTTAAGGGGACGGGGGATCGGATCGCATTGGATTGGATTGGATCGATTCGGAATAGATTGGAGTGGAGTGGAGCCGTCGCGTTCCCAATAGGAACTAGTTTCAGACTTAAACGCAAAACAATTCTAAATGGAAAGGAATAAAAAAGAATTTGCCACGCTCGACTTCGATTCCATCTCCCTCTGTTTTCTGTTCTGAGATTTTTTAGGGGGCCACTCGACTTCTGACCACAAATAAGTCAAGTTTAAGCCGCTTTTAATGAGGTGGCAGTGGGCACTGGTAAAGATAAATATCTGGATAAGGGTTTATTTAGGTTTATTTAGGAAGTTGTTAATTAAAAAGTAATGATTCTAAGGCAATTACCTAGGTAAAATATTTTTAATTTATTTTATTTTATTCTTTTCCTTTAAGAAATTAATTACCCATGCTTTATAATATTCAAAATGATTTGCAATCCAAATATACTTTTTTAAGCTGAAAGCCTATACTTTAACGATTATCAAATATCTTTAAAGTTATATGGTATCTAGAATTTCTAGTTTTCGACCAATCACTGTACCCCTCGGCCAAGTTCCTTGGCGACTCAGCTGTTTTCTGTGATAACATTATCGAATACAAAACACTCGGCAGATACACACTTCTAAGCACTCGACTCCATCAACAAAGCTAGTTTTTTTTTTTCAGTCTTTCGATTTTTATTTTGTTTAAATGGAAGGTTTGTTGTTTCTACGCCAATTTTATTGTTGTTGTTATTGCTGTTGCGACCGTTCTTTTTTTTTCCTATTTAACTTTTTTGGTGGTGCCTGGCACCGGATCGCATCTTTTAGCATAAATTATTCGCGGCTAGATATTTAAAGAAAATGAAATGCTGTTCAAGTTTTATAGAATTAATCAGTGGCGGCAGATCAGATGAAATAGCAACAAATAACAGTTTTAAACGGCAGCAGCAGACTTTAGATGTCTTTCACTTTACACAGAGAGAGAGAATCCAAATCCAAAGCAAATTGGATCGAATGATCGATTAACTGGTTGGCGATTTAACGTGCAGCCTGGCCATGATATGAAAATTAAAATTAACCCAATCGATTTGCATAAAATCGCCCACTGTCAGACGATTCGTCTGCGAATCCGCTCTCACCTGATGAAGAAGTGTGCCAAGTCTCGTGATTTTTTCCTATTTTTTTTTTCTATTTTTTTTCTGTTTTTTTTTGCCTTCATCACAGTCATCAATATTTGTTATTATTCATTAATTCATTCACGACACCTTTTATGCTCGTCTGAACTCAAAAGCGAACTCTGACTTTGACTGGCGGTGACTCTTCAGCTTTATGTTTATTTTTTTTTATTTTTTTCTTTTTGGTGGCACAGCTTCATTTTCATACCTCAAAATTTTGGCTTAAAGTCTATTGTTTTTCCTTGAGTCGCGGCATTTGCATGAGTATCCCACCTGTTGGGTTGATTTAATGGCCAGTTCGCTGGTGTCAGCCAGTCTGCTGACTTGTGATTTGTGTAAATTTCCTAGTTTCGAGCATTAGTTTCTTTGAGTTGCCATTTGCATAACCTTGAGCCATGCAGCAGAATGGTTTTTGTCTTTACATCGTTGGGTCCCTTGAGAAAGCTTACATTTACCTAATTAACTTTACATAAATTCCAGTTCCCAAAAGCGAAGTGAAACATTCGAATTTTGGCATTTATTAGAATGTTTAGTCACTTGATAAATTTGCTTTTTATAGGATTTAAAACCAAACTGTAAGAAAGGTAAATTGGTTCACAACTAAATTAATCACTTTTTTGTGCAGAATAATTGGTCTGCTATAATAATTCTCTTCCCATTTCTGCAGCTAAATTGCTGCAGTGAATTGCGAACAATTCCAATTGCTTTTTTCTGTTGGCAAGCTGAAAAGTTTAATCGGTGCCCACGTCTCCAGATATATTTTTTCTTATTCTGAGTTGGCTGGGCTATTTTTGTTGCAGCTTTACTTACATCCGCGTACGATTCAATGCTTCCAATTGACATCCGCTTCAGTTTCAGCTTTTGACACATTTTTCAACCGCGAGATCGCAGCTGATGAAGTTGCCACCCACACGAGTTGCGATCTGAGATCTGCGATCTCAGTGAGCTTCTGTTGACACAAGCCGCGTGCTCCGTGAAGAAGAACTCAAAGGTGCCACTACTACGAGCACCTTGGCTGACTGCCCACACGAATGTGTATTACCCCCCACTGGATATAGACTCTATGGAGTCTAAAGAGTGCTATACAGAGTCTATATCATCAAAGGAACGAAAGCGTCCTTGGCTAAATGAGGCGTCGTGAGATTTAAATTAAAGGCTTAGCTTCTTGCCCCTCATTGTTTGTGTTTGTGGCACATGCGATTCGCTAATTGATTGCACAGCCAAGTTGTCTAATAACTCCGGCTTTAATTATGCTGCCAGCAGCTAATGGGAAAGGTGTTAATGTTTGCGGGTATCCGTGCGATTTATAATTAATGGCCAGCCGTGGCACATAATTCTAGACGCCACTGTAATTGCTGTGAACTTGGCCAAGCAGCCACATAAATCCATCCGCAGGTTGCTTCACTTATTTACACCGAGAACAATTTTTTAAAAAGCGCTTAAAGATTGTTTATATTATATTATACTTCATAAATTGTTTTAATACCATTGAAACTAAAATTAATATGAAAGAAAACTAATTGAAAATCAAATTGAAAATTAATTTAAAATCTAAAAAAAAGTTTGATTTGATTTTGTCTGATATTACAATTGAATTGCATATTTATTCAATCATTTAAAGATTAAATTATTTTTCGAATAAGAAATTTATTTTAAATCCAATTTTGAGTAATAAATTTAAATCGATCCCTAAAATGCGTCACTAAATTTCTCTGTGTAGCCGTTGCAACCTGTTGAGCGACATTCTTTAGAGCTCCTCGGGGCTACGAGGCTGGAGAATCGATGTTAACGTTAACTCCCCTAACCGGACCTGAAGAACCGCTGTACGTCCTTGAACTGGCCGGTGAACTAAATTCCCGTTCCACATTGGGTCCTTGAACAAAGGAAGACCAGATCAGTGGATCTGGTGAAGGGCAGATCGGGCAGCTGTGATATGATCTCTGCGTTGGATCGTTGGATGCAAAAGAGACGTGCCCCTGTAGTCGGTTATTTATAGATATAGAGATCGTTATTAGCCCGCCAAGGTTGTGCAATGACCAAAGCAAAGTCTGGCTAAAGAATCTCCGTTGATGTAAGCACACACATCCGATCATTAATCACAAGACCTGCCACTCAGAGCTTGATTACATGAAGAACCCCTGAATAATCCAATCCGCTCTACTCCAGTTTGATTGTCATTAACGGAATGGCTTTAGCTGCCTTACACAAAGCGAAATCAATAGTAATAATATATATATCAAGTATTAAATTCTGATTAAAAGTTTCACTTAAAAGGAGAAAACCTAAAAATAGATTTCCATTGATATACATATTTAAAAAAGCTTAAGGAGAATATTATATTATTTCCTCTCCCCTTATTCTTTTAATTTTCAAGAAACAGAACCCAACTAATCAGAAAACTATAAACATTTTCTTTCTCTGCAGCTCAAGATTCCCTTCAACGTGTCATTCGCTCTTCGCGCCCGCGATCTGGTGGTCAGCATTGGCAAGAAGTCGCTGAAGGTGGGCATCAAAGGTCAAGAGCCCATCATCGATGGCGAGCTCTGTGGCGAGGTGAAGCAGGAGGAGTCCGTGTGGGTCTTGCAAGACAGCAAAACCGTGATGATCACCCTCGACAAGATCAACAAGATGAACTGGTGGAGCCGCCTGGTCACCAGCGATCCGGAGATATCAACACGCAAGATCAATCCAGAGTCGTCGAAGCTATCGGATTTGGATGGCGAAACACGCAGCATGGTCGAGAAAATGATGTTCGATCAGCGGCAGAAGGAGTTGGGTCTACCCACCAGTGACGATCGCAAGAAGCAGGATATACTTGAGAAGTGAGTAATCCTCTATTTTTATCAACTCCTTATTGATGAATCACCTTTCCCATTTCAGGTTCAAGCAACAGCATCCCGAGATGGACTTCTCCAAGTGCAAGTTCAATTAGATTTACATTCTCAGCCTAAAATGTACAACTTTCGCTTTCGCACTCTTCTCACTCGTTCACATTTGAAATGTGTATTCTTCTTCATCTTTCCAACCACCCAATAAACTAATGCAAGCAAAATAAATATAATTTCTATACCGTACAGCATTTGAGTTGACCAAAAAACCCGCCTCTTAAAATATTTTAATATGTTAATACCAATTAGCTAGTGAAAGCCAAACAGAAAAACAAAACAAAAAATCGATCATTCGGCCAAGAGGATTTTAAAACCAGCTTGATCTTCTGCAAATGATCGAGGTAACTTCTCGTGTTTTATAGCCACCTTTTAAAATGAATTTAAATTGAATTTATTTATTGGAGTTGAACATGATCGAGGAACTGGATTGAAGGAATTTCTTTACTTATCTTTAACGGTTTTGGGTTCTGGGCATTCGTCTTCGTTCGGGGACCACGCCCAAAATCCAGATCAGAATTTCTCAGTAGTTCTCTGGGTCAATGATCTGATAAATTCTGAACTTGTTTTGCTAAGCCGATCATAAATTTAGTGTGTCTATCTTAATAAATAGTTTATATGTTGATTTGGCGAGCTTTGGCTTTGTATAATTTGTAAAGTGCTAAGCAATTTTTTAATGGCTACGACTAATTTGGCAACTAATTGGTTGTTTTGCCTTTAAAATTTTGAATTTGCGTATTTTATTCGCCACGCGCCGTGAGTTTTTGGCATCGAGATGAAAGCGTGACACGCAGAAGATTGGGAAAAATAGATTTATGGGTATTTAAAATTTTATTGTCCCAAAGATCTTCATTAATACTGTTAAATGATTCATAGATATTTTAGTTTTAGTGATAAAATGAAACTATTGTTGGTGAAAATACATCTGAATTGTTTAGCTTGTTCAACCAACCATCTCTAGTTCCTGAAAATCTAGGGAGAAGTAGAGACATTTGATACGCCCCGTTTAGTTGTTAATTCTCGTAGCTCATTGATTAGTTAAAACGTTTTGCGAGCTGTGTGTTAACAGACCGTAGAAAAAGAAGCAGTCGAACAAAATAACCAACAGGCCGAAATTAATGAATGGTTTCCCCATCACAATGGGGTGGAGGCCAAAGGAGATGGCTTTGGATAGTAAACCCAACTAATCATCATCGTTCGTGTGGGTGGCACTGTGTCATGCGATCATGCGCCTCACTTAATTAATTACCAATTAATATCATAAATTACTGTCAGTGCGAACAATACAAATTAGAATTGCACAAAAGTTTGCCGAAAAAAAAACTCGAAATTGTGCGGGGTCGAGTGGAGTCAGCTAATGGCCAAAAATAAATTGTAACAAATTGTTTGAGGTCAAGAACAAACATTAGGACACAGAACCCGTAGCAGAACCGGATTTTTGGTTTGAACTTAAATCTGGAATTTTGTTTGTTATAAATTGGAAAGTACAAAATGCTTTCAGTTTGTTATATCCGCTTCGGTTTCTGTCGGCCAATTAGAAGACAACCGGTTGACAAAAAAAAAATCCGAGGGGAAAGAGAAAGCCCATCGCTAAATGTGGTTAGATAATTTGCAAAACTTTTCTGCATCCAGAATGTGCTTCACTCCCAGCGAAATTAAAGGGGAAATTTAGTTTTACCGCCCTGAGGGAACTATAATGATAATGATAATGATATTCTTTCAGGCGCAAGTCAGTCGCTATAAATAGCCTTTTTATTCAAATCAATTGAACTGTTAAATGACGCACGTGATGAATGCGTCTTGTCTGGCTGACCGCCGTCCAGCAGAGAAATCAATAAATATTAAATGTATGAAACACAAAAAAAAAAAAAAAAAATACAAGCCGAATCAACAACAATGCGGAGCCATAAATAATGAATCCGGGTGCCTGGTTCTACTGCTGAGTTTTTATTATTATTGTTTCGACAGCCGCAAATTTTTGGTAATTTCGAGTGTTTCCCACATCTCTAACACACACACACATACACACGTACATTCAATCTAATGCCAATGGCACAAATTATTCCTTTGGGGCGTTCTCAAAACGCTCGACGGTCGCGTGGGCCAGTCTATTTTTTACTTGTTCCCCCCGAAACTTATTTTTTATGCTGGTAATTGCGGCACATTTGTTATTTTTAGCCGACTGGAGTCTGGTTTCGCCCATTAACTATTGCCAGTGGAATTTTTTGGGGAAGAAAGGGTGCGGGATCTGGGCTTATGGCTCTATTGTAAAATCAGCGTCATGCCGGTCGCGCCTCATAAATTGGTCTAGACTTTGGCTCAGACAAAAGACTTAGGCAACGAACTCGCTCCGAAATCGCTGACCCGCTGGAAAGTTTTTCCGTTGCTAAGCAAAAAATCAAATAAAAAAACAGCAGCGCTGTGGGCATTTACTGTGTCCACTTTGAAGGTCAAGCATAAACTGCAGTCGCAACGGCAATAACTGTAAATACCCGAAACTCAAAAGACAAAGCCACCCAATAAATTAACCCTTTTATGTGACTTGTCCTATTTATGGGACAATGTGCATGGCTTAATATTTGAAAGACGAAATAAAACTTTACTATATTTTTGGAAGCTATTACAAAAATATTAATTTTTATGCAGCAAGCAATTTTATAATTTTCCGAGAGAGCAATAAAAAAATGTAAGTTAGTAAAAATTCTAATAGGTTTGTTATTACATTTTATTTTAATGCATTAAATTTCGCAGGAAAATCAAAAAAAAAAAAAAAAATAATGCAGTTAGAATAAATCAACAGAAATTGTGCGTTTAATTTAATCTCCAGTGTGTTTAAAAAAAATCGATCACCAACCAGAAAGCATAAATTATTCATCAGTAAACGGATTTCCCTGACTGAATCATTCATCAATAACTTTAATAAGATCTAAAAGTTGTTTTCTTTTATATTCTGTATAGCATTCTTTGAGAACGATTCATCAATAATTAAAGTATTTAAATATTATAGCATATTGCATAGTTTTCTCTGATAGGGTTAATCATTTTCATTAGGGAGAAGGGGACTCCTCTCGGTTTGGTTGGGTGTGTGGAAGCCCGAACCAGACTTGAAACACTACAATGTAGATTCCACACAACTGATGACGTTGGTGGGCTTGTCACACGACGCCAATGAACCGTGGAGTGGCAACTTGAGCCAATGGACATGGAAATTTGTTGGCCTGGTCTTGAGATGTGCAGACAGTCGCGTTCGCGGGCGGAGATTTATGTCATTGGCTTATGGCCATTACGTTGGCCATTTCGTCAGCCGATCGACCGGATCGTTCAAGGGTTCTAAGCTCTGCATGTCAATATATGTATATGGATAAATATATCCGGCTGGGTTCCCGGACCTGATTCATGTTGCAGCCGTTCTGCCATTACATTGCCATACATATTTATTTTATTTTAATTTTTTTTCTGCCTTTGGAGTTGCCTTCACTTTTTGGCTGCCATTGCCTGCAGGAATTTCCAATTAGCTTTGGTTATCGCACAATTTGTTTGCCTGGTTGCCTGCATTTGCATACCGGGTGCTGAGCGATTTATCGATGCTATTAGCTTGCTTTTCGGTGGATGCTAATTTACGAGATTTACCAGCTTTTATCTTGTCCAAAAACAAAAAAAAAAACGGTGGAAAGAAATCTTTTGGTTGATATCAACGGGAGACCAAATAATTTGCTTATTAAATATCTAATTTTGGAGGCTTGCAGAGGTTTTAACATTAGTTTTTCCATAATCAAAAACCTATCCGCGTATTTACCCAATTTTTTTATCCCAACATTTTCATTAGCCGCTTCGGTATTGCCTACTGCCAACCGCTCGAGTGTTGGCCCAAATCATTTTGTTGGCCAGCGGTACACAGCAGCTGTTCCACCGTTCACCGCTTTGATAGCGATCTATTAATTGGCCATTTTTGGCGAATTATTTCTCGGATTTTTTTCTCAATCTTAATGCTTTGTTTTCGGCTTTATCTTTTGTCTGAATTATGACTAATTTTATGGTATTTAGAGTGCGGGCGACGACAAATTTGTTGTCCATTTTTTCATTGGCAATTAAGTGGGAAAATTTGTTTTTAAAACCTAATGACTTTGGGTACTCATAAGGAAAAGTGTTTTATTAGCTAAAATTTATGTAATCAATTTTCTGCATCCCATTTTGGATCAATGACACAATCTCCCCACCCAAAACATTCATTCAGAATATTCCCATGACTCAGTTTACCTCCTTAATAGTTTATTTTTTGTTTTCAAAACAATCTGTACATTGATAAAGTGACCGAAAACCAATGTTTATCCAGTGGACATCGTGGGTGGTCAACAATCAATTATCCCAAAAAGAGGGTGAGGGGGTGAGTATAGTATATAATAAAAGCTATTAATAATACAACAATATCATTTGTTAGACATTTTATGAATTGCTGTTCTTTATGCTGTGTTCATCACCCGAGAATGTTGTGTGAAAGGCAGAAGAGCAATCAAACTGATGATGATGCATCTGAATGAGGGGATTACTATATAATCGTGAATGGGTTTAATGCATATCTATGCATCAAACGGACAATTAGAGAATGATTTCACTCGATTAAACTTTGAATGGAGGAAGTTCTTGTTCAACATACTTGGGCTTTCTGATTGCATAAGTAATTTCTGACTGAATATCAAGAGTTTAATTTCTTATGAAGAGAGCTCTCTTGTTACTTGCCAGCTCATCTGAAAGCAATTAGAAAATTCCTAGCCCATTTCTGCTAAATGATTTTGCATAATTTTAAAGAATAATAAGAACTTTTCTCAACACCAACTTTATGTATTATTTGGTAAGCAATACTTTACAATTTATTAATTACTGAAATTAATTTTTGTTTCCTCTCATTAGTTTTCTACAAGCCTTTTGCAGTTTTTAAAATATTCGTTACATCAAATTGTTTTTTTTTTATGATCATTTAATTTTTATTAGCTCATTAATGAACAAGCTTTCCTGTTCCCTTCAATTAACACACAACCGAAAAGGTTACAAAAGGGGGGTTTGTGCACTTGCATAATTATTCACACATCTAGCAAGTTAAATATAAAACAAAAGTTAAATAAAGGCTGAGAAAAAAACCAACAAAAAACATACATTAAAGTTGACATGGGAAATGCCCCGAAAGCTCAGAGTCCAAACTCAAGGGGGATGCAAATATGGCTAATACTTAACCCCAGACAGCCCCACTGTTTAGATTCCAGGGCGTGGTAAATATTTATTTTGTTTTCACCGTAATTTCTATTTGCTTTAACAGCTTCAACTGAGATAAAAGTGATGGGAGAGTCTAAAATCATAATTGCCTGTGAAAGGGTAAAAACAACATCCCGCTAATTGTTGTATAACTTTGTATCATTAATTTAAATTCATAATTTATTTAATTATATATGCACGGGAAAAATGTTATATGTGTACAGTATTGATTTTTTTACAAACTTTAACTTTTAAAAATTATTTATTACGATTAAAACAAACAATAAAGATGTAAATAAAAATCTAATTTGTTCATACAAAAATTTAACTCTTTTTATTGAACAATTTTATGAATGACTTACAAACAAATTCCTCCACTAACTTTCATTCATTTGGAACTTGCAAAAGTAATGCCAAATATCCACTATTTGCAAAGCTCTCTCGCAGAACAGCTGATCGGCCACACCACCGCCCCTTTCCACCCACCGCCCCTTCGGCGAGCACCCATTGCTGCTTAGCGTGTTCATGCAAATTTGACCTTGACACAATTTCGTTTCATAACAGAAAAGCAAACAAATGAGCGAGGGAGGCAGGTATCCACACACATGTGGTGTGTACGAGAGTGTGTGTGTGTGTGTGTGTGTGACGACGGCGACACACATAAAGAAACAACAACGTCAGTGGTGGAGTTAAAGTGGGTGGGGGGTGGCAAGGCGTCGGGGGAGGAAGCAGGTGAGATGGAGACACAAACCCGTGTAATAACTCAACCTCAAGTGCGGACCAACTAAAACAAAAAAAATCGAGTCTGTGCTTTTTTGCGGCTTTTGCACTGAGAGAAATCCAAGCTAACCGAGCTCAATAAATAATAATTTAAATATTAATTTGCATATTGCTAACATTACGTTTAGAAAACATTTTTAAAGAAGTAATTAGTTCAGGGAAATTCGAACAATTCGAACGATTTTTGACATTTTTAAATAACTATTATAGTTATTTAATTGGGTTTCAAGCTATAATTTAAACAATATTTTCCGTAGTATGAAAAAAATGATGAAAGTTTAATTATTATTATTATTTAGTTTAATTATTAATTAAAAATTGCAATGTAATTTTTAAATTTTTTTCACATACTAAATTTTTTTAACCGTCGTTTGGATTAAAAAAATTTTTAATTCTAAAAAACATTTTTAATGTATAACTTTTTTGTGTCATTTAACTACAATTTTTATCTCCAAATCGGGTTTCATTAATAGATCAATTAATTATGTAATTGATAACTATCAACCAATTAATGAAATAATTGCCGTAGTTCAAGCCTGTTATAGTTCAAGTATGATTTTTTTTCCAGTGCAGCCGCCGTCGTTACACCTCGCTAAATTGCCTGTTGTTCGCTGGCGGCATTCACATGGCCAAAACGGCTTACGAAAACTGTTTTTATTTTAGTGGCAAGAAGTCAAGTCTGAGAATTGCATGCTCTGAACTTTGCCGAATTTCTGGGGGAGGTGGAAACCCACGAGGAGTGGGAGTGGGAGTGGAAGTGGGGTGTTGCACAAGCGGCGAGGTGCGATGAGCATGCGATGGGGAGCACTCATTGGAAATTCTAATGTTAATAATTCGGGCCGGATTTGATCCCAAGCCTGGGTCAGGTCAAATCATCTCACGATCGTCGCTGGCTGAAGCGAAAACCTTTGCTGATCCCCAAATCCCCAAATCGCTTAAATCTGATCAAAGGGTAGCTCGCCGACAAATTTTGAGTCATGTTCGGTGCCAAAATGGCTGGTCGAGTCTAGCTTTAAAAAAAAATACAAAAAAAAAAAAAATTGAATCTGAAATCGAGACCTCCTCGGAAGACAATAAACTTCTAATTAATTTCAAATTTGTCGGCTTTGTTTCTGCCTTTCCTTAACAGCAAAATCTCAATTTCTATTATTAATTAGTTAACACATTTCGCACATTAATGAAGGAGCTCTAAAAGCGACTCATCGATGGCACGTGGAAGCATTTTTAATCGTCCCCATAATTATGCACATATCTATGGCCTTTTCCTTTGCTCCCCCTTAACCCCTTACTGCCCCCAATCCAGTGGGAACACATTCTTGGCCGGATTTTGTTCTTTAAGTGGACACCTTGTGCCGGAGATTTGCATGCGATAATGAAGGTAGGCAATTAACGGCTTTCGCGTGTGGCAGGTGACACTGAATGCCATCGTCAATGGGATCTGATTAAAACAGCTGATGGGTGACTTAAGAATTTCGATTTAAAATTCGTCCATAGAAAAACCATTACTCATTATAGAAATGCATAACAACTTCTTCGCAAATCCCTTTAAGTATTGGTAAACAAATAAAATTAATTGAAAATATTTTAAGTAAAATAAAAGAATGTTAAGCGTTAAAGTTTATTTTTAATATATACACCTTCATATAGTGATTTTCATCTTAAATGTTTTTGTTTGCATATGCTAACCTTTTTAATAAAAAAATTATTTATGCATTTTGATTAAAGGTTCATTGAATAAATTTTACATCCATGGTAAATTGGCGACTTTTATAAGCGTTTTTTTTTTGTGGCTTATGCAATTATTTAAAACGTCATGTACATTAAATAAATTATATCTTTATTAATACTATTCTAAAATAAATTTTTAATTGGAATCTTAAATATTCTAACGACACTCAACAATTTATGTTCCTTGAAGGTTTCTATTAGCGAGATCAAATCAATTGGCTTTACCTCAAACTAATTCCCAAGCTCAAGTTTGGAATTTGTCATGTTCTCGAATCAGATAAAATTCCAACAGCTTTTCAACAACTTCCTTCCTTTTTTGATCTATGTTTTTTTTTCAAGCCGCCCCTAAAATTAAACATTCTTTGGTTGGCAGCTGCTTTAATTATTTTTTCGAAAGTGAAAATGTCAGAAGAGAATCGGATGGCAAATTCCAAATCCGCGTTGGTTTCAGTCATTATCCGATTTAAAGATCAGCCCCGCACAAATAAGGAGACTCTCGAAAATGTTTATTTGTGTATCTCTTACACAATAATAAATTATAAAGATTTTTTTGTGTGCTTTATGTGCTACCAAATTGGATGCCTCGGTTGCTTCCCCATTCTTTTGACTGGATTTTTACGTGGGTGCTGCTGCCTTTTTTTTTTTGTCGTGTATATATGATATTGTCAAATCTGAAGTGGCAAATTCGACAAAGTGAAGGGAGAACTGTCTGGGAATGCGATCGACTTGATTGAGTAGAGTATTCGCTCTGATCTGGTGACACGTGTCCCATGAAATTTGGCCGTAAATTTTTATATAGCTTCCGTGGCGCAACAAGAAACAACCTCCGCATTGGCTTTTAATAGAATTTGTTATTAACTCTGAAATTAACAAAATTGCATGGCTGAGCAGAAATTGGCCAACATCTAACATTTACTTTGGCTTTTTCTCTGCGTTTTTTTTTTTTTTTTGTATTTTTTGTTTGAGAATTCTGCACAAGGTTATCAAACACAAACACCAGCGAAGCCAAATTGAATGCAATTAAAGTTTGCATTGAAAGCCGCCGAAAAATTGCTTCTCTTTAACAATTTTAATAACCGAATGCAATTTGCAGTTTCTTGTATGTTTAGTGTATGGGTTAGTATCTGTGTTTAAGTTCTTAGGCACGTTTTTCGGCTGAACAAAGTGCAATAAAATTTGGCAGTGCACAAATTAAATTTGTAGCTCGGAGATTATTACAAAAACCTTTTTTATAGAAATCTGAATGGAGGTGAATTAAGTTGATGGGGTGTTAAGTTAACAACATTACGTGAGAACTTTATAAAGGGTTATGATTGCCAAATGAAGAACTAGAATAGAATAAAGAAATATACACAAATCAGAATAAAAATACATTTTAAATTACTTCATAAAAAAATTTGCAAAATTTTTAGAAACCCTAATTTATGCTTTGCTGTTTAGTTTTAAATTTTTGTTAAAATATTAAATTTTGATATTTGGACCAAAGCAGCCAGAGTCTTAACTTTTATGCAACGAGTTCCATATAATCAATAAAATTTTTAATCTGACAAAAAAATGTTAAGCTTTATACCATCAATCTTTGCAATTCAAAAATTTTGCAATACTGCACTTAAAGTGAGATCAATATTTTTTTAAGCCTTATTAAAAGAAGCCGACAAAACAGCAAAGCGAAAAATGCAATTTGCTTATTGATCAATGCACTACTTAACAAAAATAAAATTTATAGTCTGTCGCGAAATTATGATGAATGATGCGGTTGGGAAAAATTTGCAATTGGCAAACTCGGACAGCGGAGGAAACATAAATACATATAGTAAAAAACAAAACTGAAATAAAAAAGGAGACAAACACAGAGAAAAACAAATTGTAAACACGTTTTCGAGCCCCATTGCGGTGTACCGCCTTGCATTAATGGGCCAAGGGGCGTGGCACTTTTTGGCGGCACAAAAGACAGACCGCCAACTTGTCACGCACATTTTGCTGTTGTTGTTGTCGTCTCTTAGCCTAGTTAACTTGTTAAAGTTGCAACAACAAGCCGAAAACAAAAATAACAACAAGCGTAGAGACATTTTTTGGTGGGATAAATTTGTCATTTACCTGCTTGGGCGCATCCATTTTTGACCAGGTTAAAACGAAAGTGTGAGTGGGAGAGATGATCGAAATTCAATTGGTTTTATTTTTTGGGGTTTTTTCGTTGTCGTTTTTCTGGTGTCTCCACCTGGGCTACTTTGGGTTTTTATTTTTAGTTTGAAGGTTATCGGTGTAACTTTTGGGTTTTTTTTTCGATTTAACTATACTGTTTTCTTTTTAAGTTTCACGATTATTTCGATACCCTCTATCAGTTTATCGGTGTAACTTTAAAGTTTCAATATTCGTTATCGTTCGATATTCGTTATCGATCACTTTCAACGCAGAACAACGCAAACGCAACAATTTTGAATTGACAATTTTCAACTTGTTTGTGTGCTTGCCGCTTTTTCTGTTCGCCGCCACAACTTTGAATCGAATTTGGAAAAGATTAATTTTTTTCGCATTCACTGGTAAACTAGTTCGGGACTCGAAGCTCTTGGCGGTTGTTGGATGGTTGGATGTAAGTAGCTCAGTTTTCCTCGGCTCTAACTTTTAACTCTAGCTCTGAAGGCGCGTGCACACTCCGTTGCGGCTGTGCTGAGACTAACTGCGACGTCGGTCGCCCGACGCTTCAAGTATTAAGAAAAAAACTACATTAAACATTGTTTGCTTTGGGGGCCTGCACACACCGACATGTAAAGCATAGCGACACACACACACACACTAACACACACTCGAACTGGGGGCTACAAATTGTTCGCTTCTCGGCCGATCTGAACTTTTGTGGTTAATGCCAAAAGTTGGCTTCTGCTCGAGTGGCTCGAAGATGCTGGCCCGAGGAAGCTGCCCGGAAAGTGGGCGTGGAAGTGGGGTCAGAAGTGGTCTAGAGCTGCCAGAGGAACTACCATGCACACAGCCAAAAAAAATATAGGTATATATATATATTTACTACTTTAGTGGTTTAAAGGGATGCATTTAAACTTCTTACTTAGAAAATAATAAATAATTTAATCTTTAATAATGAAAATAAAATCAAGTACAATATAAATATAAATAAATTATATTTAATTCAAAATTTTGTACATAAATAAACGATTTAGCAAGTTATCTCTTCTTAAACTAAATTTTGTTTATTTATTTTAGTTTATTTTTATTTCTTTAAAATAAACCGATAATTAAAATATTAATATATTTTAAAGTGTACTTATTTATTTCCAAATAATTCGCCGTTTATTTTTTTTTGTTTTACAATGTACTATCACATTTTTTTTCAAGTGTACCTGCATTTGAGCTTTGCTCTATTGAAGAACAATATACAAAATCAAGGTCGCTGAGCTTCCGTTTCTTTCAATGCGGCTTACTCATTTTTTATATTCCATCTTTTCCTTTTTATTTCTGGTGTGAATTGCTCGGCGTTATGTAATGCACTTTTAATTGATCATCTTCCTCGCGGAGGGAGATTCCGCCAGCCAGATTGCTATTTGCGGTAAATTGTGAAATTGGGTAAACTTTTTTTTGAGTAAACTTTTTTATTTGGAGTCTTGCCATTCAGCACGTACACAAGAGATAGACGCGGAGACAGAAAGAGATGGAGAGAGCGGCGCCGGCAACGACCTTGACACATATTAACCGTTGAAGTCAACGACCAACGAATTGGTTAGGAAAACTCGTTACTGTTGTTGCCACGGCGGCTTTTGGCCAGTTGAGTCACGTGGAGAAAGAGAGGAGAAATGGTAATGGATTGAAAAGAGAGAGAGAGAAAAAGAGACAAGAGAAAAGGGAGAGAAAGGGGGGTAAACAGGTGGTATTCAGAGCCATGAACTTGAATTCGATGGGCTCTTAAATAAACGCATTTGAACAAAGCCAATAATGAAGGTCACCTCTAATAAACAACAAATAGAGATCAATTTGACTTATATTTGAAAATACTTTACGTAACAAATACGATTTTAACAATTACAATCATAATATTGAACAATTTAATTTTGAGTAAGAAATACTTCATCTTTGAAAAAGTTAGGAATAAAAGCCTATTAAACAATGAAAATATTTAAATCCTTAATTTATAATTGTTTGAGATAACTAATTATTAAAATCTCATTTTGAGAATATTATAATTGAAGAATAATTTGCATACACATACTTATAATGCATAAGCTCAGAGTTAAATTTGTAATAACTACACAATTACCTTAAGAAACATCCAAAAATTAATAAAAACCTTAAACATTATTTTTTATGCATTTGCAGTTTCAACCGGAACGTGTTTACGTGATAGATAAAAGCCTCGTAAAAAAATTAAATTTGATCATTAAGTGATTAACGGTTGTAAAAATAAGTGCGGAAAAATTGAAAGATTTAGATGTAACCATCATGGTTTATAGCCTTGTATAAGTTAATGCATTTAAGATGGGCGTAGTACAATCCATTATTATATAAACTTTGCTGATTTAATCAACACCATATCATATTTTTAACAGTCTTAAAAAAAACAATGGGAAGTTTTGCATTTCATAAGCTTCACAGAGCATTAATTCACATTTCATCAGCTTGGCAATAAAGTGTCACATTTGCGCTTTAAATCTGATAAATTTTGGGAACTCCGCTGCGTATCTTCTTATAACCTGCATATTTTATTCGCTTTTCGGTTTTGCTTTTTTTTTTGTGGCTCTGTTGGCGATGGTCAGTTTTGTTTTGTTAGCCAATGACGAAGCAAATTTTCCAGGCCAACGGCTTGATCCCGCAATTCGAAAAAAAAAACCCCATGCAAATTCAGATATCCGCTGTAGTTTGCCGGCCTAAACGGTTCGGTTAACATTCAGTTGCGAATTGCTGTTAATTTCCAACCAAAATATTTACACCGCCAGACAATGGCGGCGAAATAACAGAGAAATAAGTGGACCAAAGCTGGCCAAGAACCTTGGTAATGCGAAACGCCCGAGATGCAAATTAAAAACAATATTTTTCCCTGCCTCTCGACGAGTTTTGATCCCAGGAGTAGTTGGTCTAAAGTACGTTGTCTAGAGTCTTAGCCAAAGTCGGCGATCGCTTGACAAATGCCAAAAGAGCCTTGGCAGCGACTTACCAACTAACACAGCTCTTGGCCAGTTAAGCTGGCGATGACTTTAATTACAGTTATTCGCGCTAACGGTGTCTGATCTGACATTTGCATGGATGGCTTGAATTTATCCCACCAACCAACCAACCAAACAACCAACCAACCTACCAATCAACCCAAGTGCAAAAGTCAATATTTCCCTGGTGGGAGTTTTAAAATTAAACCGAGGTGTGCGCATAGTTAAACACTGATTAGTATGAAAATATATGTTGTACTTGCAGTTGGCTTACCAATAAAACCTTATACTACCTTTGAATAATCCTACATACTTGCATACAAAATTGCGGTCATAAATCAGGTTTTTATGTTAAATTATTAAATAAATTGTTAAGCATGGCAATATTTTCTTTATGTGCATACAACATGCTATAATTCCAGTATAAAATAAAAAAAATTGGTAATATGTTATTTACGAGATAATACTGAAACTATATTACACATACGCAGTGTTGACGTTCGGTTTTATGACTACTTAGTCTATTGGTATTCAATAAATATTTTTTAATATATTTATTAATAACTAACAATTATATAAGTATAAAATAAAAAAAGCTTAGTAATATGTTATTTACAAGATATTACCTTAACTATATTACACATACGCAGTGTTGACGTTCGGTTTTATGAATACTTAGTCCATTGGCATTTTATAAATATTTTTTGATATATTTATTAATAACTAACAATTATATAAGTTCTTTAATATTCTCATACCCAAAAAGAACTAATTTTTTAACCGTTACTAACGCCATAACTATTGTTAATATTTCGCTTAATTTATTATGACAGCTCTAATTAATAATAGGTGTTAAATAAGTTTTGCCAAAAAGCCAGTGTTTTGGATCAATGTCACATTGGTTATCGGTCGTTGAACTCAGCTGGCATTAGCATTTATTGTTGGCAAAAACCACAATTTTTGGCAAATCAATTGGTTGCGCTCAACATGAGTAACTTAATAAGTAAGATATTAATAAATATAAACTGTCAGGCTGGCCGGCAACCCAGAGACGTGCAGCTGTCAAAATTTGTAGACTCTAGAAAAAAAGGAGAGGTAATCGGTGAAGTGGGGGAACCAACTTGTGCCTCGTTCAATTTTTCGGTAGCTCAATCAAATTATAAAACCCGACGGACGGCGGCAACAACAATATGGCAAAAACAAGCTTGCAAATTATTTACAATTTATATGCATACAATCTACAAGCTGGAAAATACGATATAAATAAATTTCTGCTCAGCTCGAGCTAAGAAACCTTCAACTGCGGTTTATGTTGGCTTACCGCTGGTTTTGGCCAGATTTCTCTGTACTGCCCTTGCCACTGTTGGCTAAACGTTCTCTAAGGTTGCTGGGAAAGTTTTTTTTTTTGGAATGCCAATCGCAGGTCGAGGACCCAAGTCAAGGGTTTATCATTGTAAACTTATCAAGGGCTTGGAAAATGCCAGCGAAAGTAAACCAATAATTGTAACAATTTCGTTGTTATTACATGTAAATTATTACTACAATCGCTTATTGAGTAATGAAATCTTTCAAACACAAATTATTATAATTATTGTATCAGTAGGAATAATATTAAAATACCTTGATGATATAAATGATGTAGGGACTATTACAGATTGCATATTAATTGGACGTATTCCAATTAGCTAAAGAATTATGGCTTCCACTGGCTTAGTAACAAATCAGAATGCAGTTTAGTGACAAATTCTGTATTACAATTAGCATATCTAATACAATGCCAGGTGGGTTTAAAAAACTTTCTAAAAGAACAGGTGCTGTGAAACAACATTTAAATAAGAATATAGGTTCCCAAGGTTAAAGTGCTTAATAATTGACTTTGTATCATTTATCGTAACTATTAAAATAATCGTTTAACCAATTAAAATTAAAAAAGAGCTAGAAAACATTTAGACAGTCTGGTAAATACAGTATCCTTTATAACAACTTAAGTTGAATAATTGCTAACTTTAAAGTTTGCTACGATTTCTATAAGTTTCTTTAATAAATTTAACCTTCAGCCCCATAATTATTAATCATATTGATTTCTTTTGACAGAAGTACAAATGGAGTAAACATCAAGAAAAAACACTTAAAGTTGTTTTGAAGTACCCAAGATCAACAGGTTTAATTTATTAATAAAACCTCCCTTTAATTGAATAATTTTTGGCAAGCACTCTCCCACTTTTGGCCGACAGCTGTATAACACTCGTTACCATTAATGGTTAATTAAACGCAAAAATTTGTTTTTATTATATCGAGACTTGTTACATTTTAAAGCGTTAAATGGCGAAATGTTATTATTAAATGTGTTGTGTTATTAATTTTGCATTTGCCGCCTGGCTTCCTGCTCTTTGTTCGGGGTTACGTCCGTCGGCGCTAATGGCCAATTTCGATTCTTTATAGACCATTAGGAGAGCACCCAGGCAAAATGCCTTTTGCTGAGGCACTGCCGCTGGTAACAAGTATAACAACTCATTTAATGGGCATTACTCATCTGCGTATACTTGATACTTGGCCACGCTTCGCGACCTTGGCAAGTGGAGGCGGTGGCTAAAAACGAAAAGAAAATAAAACCATAACCAAACCAGATCCGGAGGGCTGGACACGCATCGCGGAACTAAAACTGAAGTAAGAAACCAAACTTAACTTCGCGACTCGGAAACGAGCCTTTGTCTTTGATTTATTACGAAATCTTCGCGCTAATCGCCCTCGAAAATTGTAATCCACTTCCCATTTCTGGACTTCCTAGTTTCAATTAGACTTCAATTGTGCAGCCAAGCGCTCGATCCATTAGTTGGTCACAGGGTCAGCGATTCTATTCCCACGCCAACGCTTTTTTTTCCTATTTTTTTCAATTTTAAACACTATTTTGCATTCATTAATGGGACAATCTCCGGTTGAGTTCAGTTCGAAATAGTTATCTAATGAATGCGAAACCCCCTGGCAGCCGACTTGCCGGATCATTTGGCTTATATAAATAAACATTAGAGACAAGTTCAAGATGATAATTGTCTAAAATAAAAATAGTAGAAAAAAAATGCGCGAGCCAGTTCGTGAGCACATCTGGACTGGGTCGCCATCAGTCACCCACCATTGGGTTCTTAATTCTCAGCCCGTCAGTCAGATCGAGTCAATCAATTGGCTTAGAAAACGTTCCGCTCCATTCTGTTTCGATCCCCATTTGGCTTGCCGAACGAACGTAATTTACCTGACTTGGCCAAAAGGGTTAAGTGCGATGGCAAAATCGCAAATCATGGTAATTATGAACGGGCCATGGCACTTGCGAAATTAGTCGACTTGGCAAACGCTACGTGCATTAATTGTGCACTCGCATAAAACGGGCCAAGAGGGCGGGATTGGGGAAGGGGGAGGGGCCGATCAGCAGGTGGCAGGTAGGTGGTAACTGCAGCTGCCGCCAGATGAGTTCAAAGCTATACTAGACTACACAGAAAAGTTTTTAAAAAAATTCAAAATTCCAATTGATTGATAGCGAACTCTGATATACGGAGAAATAATAAATAAATTGCCACATACTATTTATGCTGGAATATTAAATTAAATAAGCAGTCAAAAAATACAAATAAAAACATTTAAATTGAAAATGTAATATTCTTTAATTTTGCAACACTACATATTTCAAAGTTCACTGAAGAACTATTTATCACGTGGAAATAAAAATCTGAATCGGGTTTGTTTCAAATTTCCCCACCTTCCTTTTTTGTAATGAGCAAATAATAAATGATATTACTTAGGTATAGATATTTTATTAATCTAAAATTATATTAAAATGATTTACAATTCGATAAATGAATTATTTATTTTTATATTATTTATATACATTTTTGTATAATTTTTATATCCCTTCGCAACCTTGCAGTCCAGTGTCTAATGCCTCAATTGCAAATTCGAATTTCAAATATGTGTCATTTACGGGCGCAACAATTTTTCTACATTTCCATACAAAACTTTTTGCCGGATTTCTACATCTGCTGAGTTATGAATGCAAATGCTAATGCAACAACTGGCTATAAATCCGCTGGCATATATCTATATATATCCATCTGACTATCGATGTAGTGCATCGGCAGCAGATGTGAAATAGAAAAATAGAAAAAAAAAGGCGCAAGAGAATCTACAAATTAGACACGATTTTTTTCAGCTGGCAAACACGATTCGAGACTCATATGCAAGGCAAACAGAACGACAACTTAAAGATATAATATAGAATATATTCGTATATATATATATGTATCTTAGATGTAGATATCCATGTGTATGCATATCAGAGCGGCTGAGATGAGGCAGCATTTAATTAAGCTGCAGCCGTAGGTGATAATCAGCGGTTTACCCTTTCTGCTAATTGGTCTTAAATTGCGGGCCACAAAGCATTAGCTGATCTTTTGTGGCCTTCAAATAGGGCTCACAGCTGTGCACACATTCTGGTCGAGATTTATAGCCATAAGTCTATAGTCTATAGACGGAATGGCTATATAGTCACCGCCGATCTGTCTCTCGCTTTCGATGCGAACAGCTGGCACCGTTTATCGCCACTCAGAACTGTGTGACACGCCCCCTCTTGCCACCGCCCCCTCCAATCACCCACCCAATCACCACCCCCTCCTCCCATTAAATTACCCATCAATCATTTACCTGCAATTGACCCTGACAACTGATCAGTTGGCAATTTTCCTATTTGGAATGCATTTGATTTTCATTTTCATTTTAACTCTTTTTTTTTGGCCAATGATTCAGCACATTTGGCGCCAGCAAATTCATCGTGTAAATTTATGCAATAAATATACATATCAAATATTTCAAAAATGCTGACTGCCTCTGCGTTTTATATGGAATTCTCAGGCGAATTCTTAGGAAACTGCGAAATGCGTAAACCGCGAAATAAAATTAGCAAAAAACAGCAATAAATTTAATAAGAAAACGCCAGTGGCGCCAGTTTTTTTTGTTTACAAATTAATACACTGACAAATCAAGGTGGTTAGTTTAATTGGAAACATGTCATGTTATAATTCTTTATGATTTATTTCAGATTTATCAAAAAGTGCGTTTGAGTGTAAAGTTAGTTTTTCGATTTATGTATGGTGTATTACATAAACCAACAATCTTTGGTAATTACTAATAAAACTTAGGTAATTAAATCCCAATTAAAACATTTAAAATTTAAAACAATATATATAACAATATATATATATATCTTATCTCAATTTTTGAGTGTATTGCACAACTTACCTTTTGTTTGCTATATATTTTCTTCCTTGTTTTGCTTTATTTAAATTTTCTTGTTATTGCTGCGGTTGACTTTTGAGCCAAGCGTGACGCATTTGATTGCTGACTCCGCCGACTTTTGTTGTCTGCTTGGTTAAAATTGGTCAATGAACGCGTTTGTTTATGAAAATGATCTCAAGTTTGGCTTTAACGCCACTCTTTGTTAGTTCCAAACTCGAGCTACTAAAATCAGTGTTTTGTTTTATGCACTTTTGTGTGATGCGAAGTCTAAAGTTTTTCTTTGTGGGAGTCGCTTCCTAGATTTGTTTGCCTTTTGTTTTGAGAAGATTCTTCGAAGAACAATTGTTAAGAACACACACGAGCGAGAAGACTTCAGTTGAATGCGCTTTTGAGGTTTCGGTTTTTTAATTTTCGGTTTTTTAATTTTCGCTTTTACGGAGACAGCCAAAAGGTGGGACTCCCGATGCCGGACAACGCCAACTGACAACTGTCAACCCCAAAACAAACATTTAACGCTCGACAAAAAGCCTCGACCGCCGAGCAGACGGTACATCAATTTTTCATTTAATTTAAATTTAAATTCAGCTTAGGCTACTCAGCTTTTTTTTTTTTTTTTTTTGTTTTTTTTTTGTGTTGAGGCGCAACAAATGCTCTTTGCCTTGCATTCCAGTCGCGGTGACGTGGCTTCGATCTTTTGGGGCCCCTCATTATCGCCAGGTCACGTAAAACACGAAAATAAGTTCTGCCCCGGGACTAAAATCAATTTTACGTGCCAAAACTCATCGATGACCAGTACTCAGTACTCATTCTCTCGTGGTGGGCGGACCGAAGGCGAGTGGGCGTGGCCCTGGCGACAATTAAAGTTCATTTAGTTTGAGTTTTTCAGTAAACTTTGTCTGGGGCATGAGAAAGGTCGAAAAGTTCGTTGCCTAAGTCTTTCGTTTGTCGTCAGGTGTTTTTCGCATTACCGGAAGCACTCGTCAAGTTGTGAGTAACTCCGCGGCACTCGGATGTTACCACTGAAGTGCTACTGTGGATCGTGACTGAGGGGGTTTATAATCATATGATTGAACGCTGAATTAATTAAGGTACATTTTTCGAAAATTTATTAAGGTTTGTTCCAGTCAGAAAATGTTCTCTGCGGCTTAAATAAAAATGAATGAAAAATGGGCTTTGTGTTTTAATATGCCTGTAAGCACTCTGTAAAATTAATTGAGGTAGGTTCAGAAGCAACTGGTAAAACATGGATTCATCAGACGATATATTATATATAAAGTACAACATTTTAGTTTCAGCTGAGTGCTATAAATAATATTAACTTGTAATTTGGGCTCATAAAAATTTTTTTAATAACTTTAAAGGTATTGAACATCTTTTACAAATGTTGGAGTTTTTTTAATGATTAAGTAAATATTGCTACATTTGGCATTCCTTAAGTCAGACACCAAATTCTCAAAAATGATGACTCTTTCTACAGAATTCCCCCAAAAGGTCTTCCGTTGTTAGAATTGGTTTATACAACCCACTTCAGGAGTGACTAATTTTTTGTCATCGTGACTCACAGACCGCACTCAAATCCCAAACTTATTCAATCAGCATTAATCAACTTCTGTTCTAATTTGCCACTTGAAAGGAGCTGAGCTGAGATTATTGATAATTCGCAATTTCATTAATTACCCGTAAAGCAAAAATAATAAATACACTTAGCTGCAAAGATAACGATGCAAAGTGTTCATAGAATTATATAAACCAATTCGATCGTGAGTGCTTTGGCCTAGGTGATTACGTGCCCAGCATTTGAAATGAAATCTAAAACTGGAAACTGAAAACCCCAAGACAGGCAATGATCATTCATAAATTTCGATTTAACGATAGCGGAGCAGAAACAAAACGAAATATAAAATAATTAATTGAACTTTTATGCGACACCTAACAGCAAGCTAAAGAGAAACCCAAAGTAGATACAGTAGCTATGAGCATAGAAAGATGACAATAAATTATATACCCATCGTCATTGATAAGTACAATAATTTTCAGACGTGATAAGATGGCCAGGGGTCGAAATCGAGTTCTCTAGACTAAACAAAATAAAGCGAAGTGCTTCCTGTAACGCTGACATTGAAGCTCTATTCAAAAATATGGGTAATTGTGTCTGTCGTCGTCATTATGCTCAAAAAAAAAAATGATCGTTCACTTGAAATGGGTTTTTGGGGTTCTAGAAAACGAAAACGAAAACAAAACAGACCGAAGGTTTTTCCTCCGCCTATTTCACATTCTAAGCTGTCAACTCTATCATTTTTTTTTTAGGGAAGTGCTCTTCTTTCAGTCAGTAAATTTTAAATAAAAGAAAACCTGGGAAGCATTTTTTCAAAATGAATATATTGATTGATAAGTTTTTTTTCGACAGCAATGCGGAACCGGAGCTAACGGAGTTAATCCATGGAGTTTTTCGCCCGGAGGAGGAACACGTCGCCCGAATCCCAAGTCCCTGTTCAATTCATCGATTCTCCGCTGACAGGCCAACAAATGATGGCTAATTCAAAGTTCGCACAAATCAAACAGCCATCAATCATTCGCGAGCACACGAACAAATTCGGGTATTTTGTCACAAAAACGAAGCAATTTACTAATTAATGGTTTCTGTCGTCGAGTGGCAGAGTTCACGAATGTAAAACGCTCGGAAAGAAGGAGGAGGAGGGAGGAGGGAGGAGGGAGGAGGAGGAGGTGCCCCAGGTGAGTACGGGGCTTGACCCGGAAGTGACCCCCAGATACGCCCAAACAACAGAGGGCTTATATCATATTTTAGTTTTACGATGTGGCTGAAAATAGTTGTAGATGGAAGTTCAGAGGAATAGTGAAGTATGTTATTAAGCTATTCGAAATCCCCTGAGGAGAAAATTAAAACCCTCTTAAATCCTCTAATTTAACTGAATTTTTTTAACTCAATTTTTCACAAGTAATAAAATACTATTATTACCTTATATGATCATACATATATTTCATTTATTTTCTTTTAATTGTATTTATAGTACTATATTTACAGTAAATAATCTTTTATATATAATATATATAATCTTTGGCAATTTTTTTATTGTTAGAACCAGAAAATTGTTTACTAAGTTTTATTTATATTAGGCATAAATTCATAAACCTCTTTGACGTAGTTGAATAATTTTTTTAAGATCTAACCGCAAATCTTCTCAAGCTCAAAGTTCAAACATCTTATTGAATATTATTTCATGCTTTATGTAGTTCCACGTATTTATTTGTTCTGGGATTGGTTCTGTTTTTCCAATGTTTTCTGTATTGTTCATTAATAGCTGCAAAGTGATGCTGGCAGAAATGTGTTCTTTGTTGTTAATGATATGGTCAGTGGGGGCTGGTACCAAAAACCTATTCATAAGGCTATCTATGGGATATATATAGCATGTCATGGCAGCATCAGGTGTATTATTGATTTTTGCGCGGGCTTTTGTTCAAGTGGTTTATTGTTTTTATGGCATAATAAACAACATTAAATAGCATTACAGTGGAGTTTCACTTGGCACTTTGGCTTTTCGCCTTTTTAGGAAGAGGTCACTGGGCCGGATAAATGGTCTACATGAATAATGATTATGATGGATACTCTTCTAGGGAATTCTGAGGGGAATTTTGTGCCTTTCTCTATAAAATATCTATTGTGGTCGCTTGAAAATCACTGACAGATTAATTTCATTGGTTTTTTCATTGGAGTTTATTTTTAGTCAATTATTGTTTGTTTGGCTATGCTCATTAGGCTTTATTTTTAGAACCCAGCGCTATAAGTACTCCGAAAATAAGTCTCGATTCAGAGTGAAGATTTGCCATTTATAAAATGTAAAGACATAATGGCAGCCAATTAGCCGAGCTTTGCCTGCCCACTTCCGCTTCTGGCCAAGTCCATTATGGCCGAAACGGATTCCGCAGGCTAGAACTTCGGGCCGGATCATCGGTTTGGGTCAAGTACTCGGCCTCAAAGCGCTGGAAACTGCTTTAATTAAACTCATTGCTCACAAGGCGGCTCATTAAAAGTCATTGGCAGGCGTGAAGTGATTAATCGCAGTGTGAGATTCAGTTGACAAAATTGATGACTTCTGAACGAGATCCGATCGCCGGAATTCGCAGTGTGTGTGGGTGGTCCAGTCCCGTCATACAGACATATATCATTCTACTTTCGATTCTGATACGAGGTAAGCCACAGGCAAATCGCAGCGAAGCATTGGCCACGGCTACGAAAAAGAAAAAATCAAAGCTTACAACAGTTAGTTGGTCAATGGGTTATTATGATAATGAACTCAATTGCCGCTGCCCCAGAGCTTCTTTGTAATTTGTGTGGCCTTGGGACATGGCTAGAAGATTTCACAGCCAAAAGAGAGAATAGACGACGTCGCACACAAAGAGCCGAGGAACGCGATTATTACGATGATTATCATTGTCATTATCGCGCTGGCAGCAGAAGAAGCACACAGCTGGCCGGAGGTCAACGCGGTTGAGAAAATCAAGTTTACAAAAGCAGGCAATTACACAGTCACACAGAAAAATATTTGGATATTTCTTAGGCTATAAAATTCTTTGATCTTTAGTAGGCAGCTCTTCTACTAATAAGAGATTTAAAACCTACCTTCTTAAAAGGTTTATAAAAGTAATATTATTTCATAATTTTATTAAAGAATGTCACTTGTTTTTCCAGTGCATTGCCGGAGCTAAAATAGCGTCAGGTTGCTGTTTCCAGTCAAAGTTCCCCAGCAGTAGCAGCGGTGGCCAAAAGTGATAAGAATCGCGTTGGCTAATTAAAAGCGACCACGAGGCGTATGAGTAATCGGCAGGCAGCCAGCCAACCAGCCTGCCAGAGTGTGCCCAAAGTGATTTATGTGAATTCACTACTGATTTGAACTTCAGGCGAGCTCTTCAAGCGAGTTCAAGTACACATGGCCAACAATTCGTATTCGGCCGAAGGCAAAAACGCACAAGAAGCCAATTGCCCAAAAGCACTTGCCATTCCACCAAAATGTCCAACCAACCGAGGCAGCAATGCCCAGTCTATTTATATATTTAAATTAATGTGGTTGAATAAATTTTATTATATCATGAAATATACTTTATCTATCCTAACTTCCCATTGAAACAATAGAACTATTATTGTTTAAATATATTTTCCACATTGGAATTAACTATATTTAGAACACATTATACTTTGTGACACTAGAAAAAACTGAGGTTTCAAATTTTATAAAGCAACAATTAACCCAATATCACAGCAATGAAAATGCTGATCTACCCTTAATGATAGGGAAACTTTTGGCTACTGTACTTGTTTATTGATTGCGCTTCGGCCAGAAATCAATCAGCAAAGCAAACAGTAACAAAAGGCATTAGAGCTGACCTTCCTTGGAATCGAAATTTTATGTGCGCGAACTTGAGACATTGGAAGTAATTACTGTCAAAGCGGAATCCGCAACGAAATTGAAATTCGCGACAAAGTGCCTCGAAAAAGTTTAACGACTCGCGCCAATTTGTGGGCACAATTAGGTTTAACGAACAGAGCAATGGGTCGGTACATGGATTTATTCTGCAGAGATAAGCCGATTGGTAATTGCCACGTTTTTGGCTTAATTGTAGCAGATATAGCCCGAGGGTTTAGATCTGTCTCGAGATTGGGTTAATTAAAATCAGCAGGAAAACTGGAATTAAACAAGGAATGTTGAGCTTAAAAGCCGTAATTGTTATGAACATTTAAAGTCATTGAATTTTTTACTTTAAAATAAATATTTGTATGTCCCGAAAAGTACCATTTGTTTAAAAAAAAACAAATAATTAAGCGAGTGCTAGATGGTAACTAAAGCACTTGATCGGTTTTCAGATACTTGAAATTATTTAAAATTTACAGAACCGTACATACTTCATACCCTTATTTTAGCAAACCAAAGAACTTTAAAAATATAAGCAAAAAGTTGATTTTTTTTATTTTAATGTATTAAAGTTTATTACTTTTTGAATCGCTCAGTAAAAATTTAATCCCAACATTAAAATTGAAACGTAACGGTTTTTTGTCGATAACACGCATGAAGTCTGGCATCACTCGTCGTTTAAAATATGAATAACAAATAGTGAATGATTGGCCAACTTTTTAAGAAATGGTTATGGTAAGTGAATTTTAAATAAAAAATATTTTGGAGAACTGGAAAACTATAAAAAGGACATTTTTCCCGCCAAGCAAATTTTTCTGGAGTGACCAACGAACGGCAAGTTTAAGTCTCCTCTTTTTGCATACGATATGGTATATTTTAGTTAAAAACCACGGGGCACACTAAACATACGTTTCGATACTATCACTTTGTTTTCATTCAACAAATTTGCTGTGAACTTACACGAAAAATTACCAAATCTGAGTTCAATTTTGGGAAGAATTCGTTTCGAGCCGATTTGGTTTGCCAAGCATAATGCCCGCGGTCGAAGAGACACAAATAACAAAGTATCTATCAAAGGTAAGGCCTGTCTATGAGTCATACTCCCATTCTATGGGGTTTCGGTTATTTTTTCCTTTCCTTTCTTTCACATGCAACGCAATTAACGAAATTATTTAATTTTAGTATAAGTATGTGGGTGCAACTAAGAAGGACGTTATGGATGTGGTCACATCGTATCGCAGCTTGACCTACGACTTGCAAAGATTCGGTAAGAGTCAGCTGATAACAGCATCAAATTTTGGGTACATAACATTTAAAATACATTCGCAATTTCAGTATTCAACGATGGAAGCTCCAAGGAATTGTTCACCATTCAGGGCACCATTCCCGTAGTCTACAAAAGTAATTAGTTATATTACGAAGACCTCTTGATACGGAATGATAATGAATATGTAATCTCTTTGTCATCAGATAACACCTACTACATTCCCATTTGTATATGGCTGATGGACACTCATCCGCAAAATGCACCTATGTGTTTTGTCAAACCCACACCCACCATGCAAATAAAGGTCTCCATGTTCGTGGATCAAAATGGAAAGGTCTATCTGCCCTACCTGCATGACTGGCAGCCGCACTCCTCCGATCTTCTCTCCCTCATCCAGGTTATGATCCTCACCTTCGGCGATCATCCGCCGGTTTACTCAAAGCCCAAGGAACAAATTCAAGCGCCATATCCCACAAACTGTAAGTACAGAGTCCCACAGTCACAAAGAATTTGACTTTATTTAAGTGATTTATATCCTTGGAAAATCACAAAACTAAAATTTTAAAATCGGTTAAGTTTGTATAGTTTTATCCTTCATTGGATTATTATCGCATCTTTTCTTTGTTTTCAGCCTATATGCCTCAGCCAGGTGGACCCGGTGGCAGCAACTCGTTTTTACCTTATCCGACAGCTGGCGGAGCTGGTGGCAGCAACTTTCCGCCGTATCCCACGGGCTCAAACTTCGGACCATATCCGCCGGGAGGTGCTGGTCCGGCTGGCCCATCCGGCTATCCGCCCTACATGAATTTCCCACAACCAGCGGGCGGTGGTTACCCACCAGCTGGGGGATATGTAAGCCTAACATCTTTATCTGAAAACACTATGTTATATTGTTTTGTTTTTTTTAGAACCCCTCTAATCCTAGCTCCACGGGCACCATAACCGAGGAACACATCAAAGCATCACTCATCAGCGCCGTGGAGGACAAGCTACGTCGTCGTATTCAAGAGAAGGTTAATCAGTATCAGGCCGAGATCGAAACTCTCAATCGAACCAAACAGGAGTTGGTCGAGGGCAGTACGAAGATCGATGCCATTATCTCGCGACTCGAGCGCGAACAGGTTGATCTGCAGAAGAACATCAGTGTTCTGAAGGACAAGGAGCAGGAGCTGGAAAAGAGCCTGGAAACACTGGAGAGCGCTGAGGCCATTGATCCCGACGAGGCTGTGACCACCACAGCACCGCTGTACCGACAGTAAGTTTCAGAAATGTTGAGTTTTCTCTTTTGTGCAACCCGGTAACGCCTTTATCACCCGCAGATTACTCAATGCCTACGCCGACGAGGCGGCCACCGAGGATGCCATCTACTATCTGGGCGAAGGGCTTCGCAGCGGAGTCATCGATCTAGATACTTTTCTCAAGCACGTTCGCCAGCTGTCCCGGAAACAGTTTATCCTTAGGGCCACCATGCAGAAGTGCAGACAAAAGGCCGGTCTGGCCGGATAGAAAAGCGAGGGTTTTAAATGTTGCAATGATTTCTTATTCGACGGCAGAGTGCGTGCTCGTGTAGACGATTTATATGTTAGCGTAATATATATTCGATATTGTTTTTAAGCGCAAATTGAATCTTTGAAATTGGAATTACATTAACCTTAATAATAAAAAGGCCTCTTGTACGTTTACGCCCACGAACAGATCTTCAGTTTATTTCTACACGGAATGGTTTTTGCCTTAAATCTCATACGTAAATACCGACGGTTAGTAGCAGGAAAACAATGCCGAATCCCAGAAAGACGGAGGCACATAGGCTGATTAAGAGCTCCTTAATCAAAGTACTCTCCTTAGAACTTTTCCTGGACACCACAAATATGAAAAACCAGGCCGTAAAGAATGTTCCAATGACCAAGAGAACGGTGGCGAGGTGGGGGAAAACTGCCGGGTTCACGGGAGAAACGTAGCGCTGCATCACGTCCATACTGAAACATTAGTGGATCGTAAGTTTGTCTGTTAATTTACCACTCTTCCGCCCCACTTACATTGTATTTTAGCTTAATTTCCTTCTTTTGTTATTTTCGGTCGCAAATTGTACGTGGCCCGGCAGCTAGGGATGCTATTCTTGTTATCGTTATGGCCGGGCACCCCTTCTATCGATATGATGCACACAAACATCGAAACTACAATAGGCTTATTGCGAGGGAAAATTCAAAAAAGCATATTTTAGGATGATGAAATCTGGAAAGAATCCTTAGCACTTACCTAAAATCTCTTAAAAAAAATATTAAGAAGGTTAAACTTAACACGACGAAAAATGAGTTGATAATACTACAGCCACCGGATAACTACATTTTTTTTGTATGTATCGTAGCTGATAATGTTAATCAAAAAGGTGTAATCTATAAGATTGATACGGATTGAATTGTGAATAATAAAAACTAAGTTGTTTAACCTATCTATTAAGAAATTTTCGCTCAATTAGTTTTCACCATTCGATAGTCACTCGTTTCGATAGCTAAACGACCATCACTGTTTCGATAACCATTCTCTTTCTTGTTTGCTCATCGCTAGATCAACGTGCTCTCTTTTTCTTTTCTTTATATTAGTTTTTATCAATGCTGAAGAAAACGAAATCAAAGGCAAAGGAAAACAAAGACGCGCAATATGAGTGATGTGAGTGTTGGCAATACAATTCAGTTTGACCCGATGTCATAGCCCCTGATTTACAGCTTGAGGAGATGGACAGCGAAAGGCTCAACGAGCTGGAATCGATTCTGTATGCCTCGATCCACTACAGCGATGGAACTGACGAGCAAGGTGCCGTGGATCAGCCAGCGATTGTGTCACTCAGCGACCACGATGTCAGGAGCATGCCACCCCCTGTACAGCAGCCCAAGGAGCTCCCAAATCCTGGCCAGCGTTTTGTCAGCGGAACGAGGGTAATCAACAACAACAATGCGGGTCAGAAGCAGAAATCACGCTACTGGGCGGAGGGAGCCGAGGGGCAGGGACAGGTGGTGCAGACGGAGGAACAACAGGCGACCACAAACAAAACAATTCCAGGTGAGTGGCAATCTGCAGTGAACGAATATATGTAGTGCCTATACTAAAACGGTATTGGAAACTACAAATTGTGCTTGGGATATTTATATATATATAACAGATAGAAAGTCAATGACTTGAGAATCATTGTTGGTTCGTAGAAAAGTTCTCACAGAAACATATTCTCTGTAAATCGAACTCCCTGTAGTGTAATCAGCATGGCGTTGGGCATTTGGTTTATTTCATGCCTTTAAAAATTGTTTCGTGAGCTTGCTTTCAAAATTCTCCATAACATTCGAATGATGACCTGCTTCCTCAGTCGCTTCCTGACTCTGGGCAGGTGCGGCATGCACGTGCTCCAAAGGCGGCTGGGCCACTTAAATCACTGCACCTTGGCGCTGGCTGCTCTCGACCTGGTCTGCATTGTGTGCATGCTCCACTACCAACTGTTGCGACATGGCCGTGACCTGTTCTTCTGGTGCGAGGAGCTGGACCAGCGACGCGTGGAGTACCTGCTATCCGGGATCGTGCTTATCACCACCATGAGTGTGCTGGGCTCGTGCGTGGATGCCATAATCTCCGCCTTGGTCCAACGGAAAATGAGTCGCTGTGATTGGCCGCGACAGTATTTCGAGGAGCGTTACCGCAGGTTTGTGTTCATGCGGTTGGTCAGGCAACTGGAGCAGGCTCTCAAGGTGCAGGCCCAGCAGTCGGAGACGGGTTCCAGGGTCATGACGTCCCTCGAAAACCTTTGCGAGGCCCAGCGGCTGATTAGGGAGGCAATCGACGAGTTCCGCACCGCAGTCCGAATCCTCCTGTGGCCCAATCGATCCGACCTTCTGGCGGACCCGTTTGTCCTCTTCCACATCAGCGAGTCTCAGTTGTCGGATCTGGCACTCGAAGGCTACAAGCTAAACGATGTGAAGGGTCAAGACATGCTCAACGCCAGTCTGAGTCACTTGCTGAACCCACCTTGGTATTAAAATATGTCCCAAAGTTGAAAAGCTGTCTTATCAATGGGGGCTTGAGGTTCAGAGAGATAAGTTTAATGAGTTATTTTGAAAGGGCTGGGTCTGTTTGTTTACCAATAATATAATAAAATAATAGTAATAAACAAAAAATATACCTATTGCTGATTGACAGGAATTTTTAAACACTTCTTAATTATTTTAAGTGAGTATACAAATTATTGACTGAATGTTTCAATAGCCAATTGCTACCACACATTGTGTTGAATATTAAAAATTTATAAAGCATTATTAAGCACAAAATTAAATTGAATTTTTTAAGTTATTATTAATTTTGTATTAATTTATTTTAGATGCAGAAGTGCCACCTCCACCAGCAACCAAAGAAGCCGAAAAGCCCAAGCAGAAAAGTCAATTGCAGTCGCCTAAAAAAACAACTCCCAACCAACCGAAATCAGCAAATCAACCATCCAAACAGCAGCAAAATGAGCAACCTAAATCACAACAAACTCAGCAGATGAAGCAGCCACAAAATCAGCAGGCGAAACACCAGCAAAAACAGCAACCAAAACAACAGCAACAAAATCAGCAACAGAAACAGCAGCAAAATCAGAAGCCAAAGCAGCAGCAAAACCAGCAGTCGAAGCAGCAGCAAAGCCAGCAAAAGAAGCCACTGCCAAAGTCGCCAGTAGTACAAAAAGCAAACCCGCAGGCCAACACACCCACCAAAGTAAACCATGAAGCGTACGAGGAGGAGCGTTTCGACCAGAGGCTTCTGGTGGCGATCCCACCGAATTGCCCACCCAAGAAGCAGAACAAACCGCAGCAAAACAAGCAGCAGCAGCAGCAGCAAAACAAGCAGCAGCAGCAGAAGAAACAGCAGCAACAGAACAAACAGCAGCAGCAATCGGGACCTGGAGCTGGACCCTTCGGAAAGGCCAATCGCAAACTGGAGCAGTTGCAGCGCTTGGCTAGCAAAAAACAGAAATCGAAGCAGGCGCAGTTGAACAAAAACCAGCGCAAACTACAATCTAAACCTGTGGTGTTTTTGGAGCTGTCGGATGATGAGGGCGAGGCGCAGTTGACCAAACAACAGCGCAAGCTGCAATCTAAACCTGTAGAGATTTTGGATCTGTCGGAGAATAGTGAAAGCTCGAATGGCGATGATGATGTTGTGCTTGTACCACTGCCACCAGCTCCCATCATCGATCTGGACACCAGCGATGGAGAGCAGTCGTGTAGTCCACCTGAACTGTTTCACGAGGAGAACGCCATGGATGCCACCGACATAAACATGGGCTTGTCTTGTGTTACGGAACCGGAGGAGATGGGCGTGGTAAGTGGAAATACTCCACCATCCATGCATTCGCCCTGCTGTTCCGTGATGTCCAGCGATGACTTCATTGTGCAAAAGGACACCAGTCGCTTTTTGGCAGAACGTGAGAATGCGAATGACGAGGATCTCCTGGTGCTGACAGAGAATGCCATCAGGGAATCCTTTGGTCAGAATCCACCAAACATGGAGGCTGTGGAGGGAGCAGTTCAAGATAAAGAAACCGATATCGTGATTGAATCCTCTTCGGAACATGAATTTGTTCCACCTTCGCGTTTGGAGGAAATAAAACAGAACTATCGGGTTGGAGATCAGCAGTTCAGGGCTCTGGACGTTTATGAGAGCGAGTCCGATCTCACCGAGAGTGGCATTTACTCGAAGGCCAAGCCCAAGAACGCACCCACGATTATCCGGAGCGTGGACTCGCTCTCGGACAGCTCTTCCCTGGAGGAGGTAGTGGAACCCAGTGTGCAGAAGACCAAGCGTCTGCGCAAGCGCTCCTGCTCCACCAACAATCACAGCCAGTCGGACGCGAACAACGAGGACGGGCTGAATGATTCGGACAGTGATGATGGGGTCCACTCCACTGGAGTTCCTGGCATATCCCGTGGCATGGCCGTTGAGCGTTGCAAGCGGAAGATCCGAAGGATCAGCGTCAGAAGAAACTCCGATGAGAACCCGAAGAAAGTGGCTCGCATCCACAAAGCAAAACAATCGGCGAGTCAGGAAACTAGTTCTGAATCCGCTACCGAGGCTGAATTGCCAAGTGCCCGGGAGATCGCCGAGAGATTACTCAACCAGGAACAAGAAAAGGGAGTGGATCAGGTACAGGAAACCCCTGACGACGATATGGATAATGTTTCCATAGGTTCCGACGTGGGTTCCAAGGGTGAAGCAGAATTCCGCGATGCCATGACGGATCGTTTGGCGGCGGTCTTCGAGCGAATGGATGCCCAGGTTCGAAAATCACAAGAGGAGCAGGAACAATTGGATGCCAGTGGATATCAATCGGACGAAGAAGATTCTCGAGACAAGACAGCAGACACCACAGTGCAATCCGAGGAGGATGTGGATGTCTCCGCTGAGCTTCAGGGAGCAGATCCAGAGGAAAATGAAGTGGAGGTAGTAAAGGAGGAGCCAGGCATCCAAGTGGAGCTCAACTTGCCAGAACTCACAGATGAGAGTCTGCCAAGTGGCGGGTCACTCGTCGGATGGAACGAGGAGATGTGTCGCTTTTACAATGACAGCTGGAACGGCGAACACTTCTCCCTCCACAAACTCCAGAGAAGCATGAGTGGTAAGTGTAGTAAGGAGTCCATTAATTCATTTGGTAACCTCTTGTTTTTGTAGCTCATCGCCAGGAGTGGAGGCTCAACACAGCGGATAGGTATCCGGTGGCACGACCCCGTTCCCATGCCAAGTGCACCAATTGCTTCGAGATGGGACATGTGCGATCCAAGTGCCCGCGTCCCCGAAAGCCACTCGTCTGCTTTCTGTGCGGCACTGTGGGTCACGCCGAACCTCGCTGTCCAAATGCGATTTGTTTTGGGGTAGGTCCTGCTTATATTACATTGGAAATAATCATAGTTATAATATATGTACCCTAAGTTCGCTAGATATGTTTTTTATTTTTTGTATTTGAGGATAATTGATATTTTTTTAAGATTATTTAGATATGATGTTTCCCACATTCCTTTGGAATAATCTTTCCTTTGGGAATGTACTCTGCTTATTTCTCATCAGCTAGACTCCTTGTTAAACATAGCAAGTGAAATTTTATAAATATATTTTCATTTCCTTATTAACAATTATTTTTCTTTTTTTTTTTAGTGCGGCTCAAAGCAGGCGATTTACGTGCAGCAGTGCAACAAGTGTTCCTTCCACAGTCGTCTGGTCTGTCAGCTGTGCAAGATGAGGGGCCATGGCACGGATCACTGCCCGGACAAGTGGCGTCGATACCACTCTACGGTAACACATAAATATACTCCGTAAAGCAAGCATTCTAATTTTCTCTTTAATCTTTAACAGACTCGATCTAACGTGGAGCTGGATAGCAGGGTGCATTACAGGAATGTACAGTGCAGCTACTGCGCCGGACGCCATCTCTTCGAGAACTGCCGCCAGCGCATCGGGGATTTCCGCAGCACCAACTACACGAGCCAAATTATATCGCACCAGAAGGTCTACAGGAATCGCGGTGGTCCCTTGGGCTTTCTTGGCGATCTGAACAGCTTCTTTTCGATTCCCTTTCACTTCAAGTGGAAGAGTGCGAGTATGCCTAAGAACAGCTACTATGCCAAGTTCCTGATCCAGGTCAACTTGGCCAAGACGCAGTCAATTAAAAGAAAATCAACCACTGCTCTGCCGGAGATTCCAGCAAAGGTTTATACCCACGACTATGTGCCCAATGCTCAGGTGCGAGCAGCTCAAGGCGAGGCTAAGAAATCGATTTCAAAGCCAAAGCAATCACCTGTTGTGGAGGTAATTATTGGAGAGAAACCTGCAGAGAAGCAACCAGAAAAGCAGAAACCTGAAGAGAATCAAACGGAAAAACAGCAACCTAAAGAGCAAAAACCTGAAGAGCAGCAAACTAAGGAGGAAACTTTAGAGGAACAACCAGGAGAAGACCTATCTAAGGAACAGCAACCTGTACAAGAACAACCTGCGGATGACCCACCAGTAGAGGTACAGCCAACGGATGAGCCTGAGGAGGAGCGATCGTTTTCCATTCAGCGTGAAGAGATTACCACCAATTACCAGGCTCCCCAACAGGAGATGCCCACAACCAGGCCACCACTGGCACCTCATGAGCTGGACTCCGATTCGAATTACAGCTTCTCCGAGCACTTTGAGGTGCCCAGTTCGACAACAAGTGACGAGCAGGAGAGTCAGCCACTCAATCGTGCGATCAGTCGTCCCATGGCCTCCCTGCCAGATGTAATACCCCTGAGTATGGATGACGATTTCGAACTCTCCACAAACGTTCAGGGAATTTCCATGTGCGTGAACTCCAGCAGCAGCAGCAGTCGTAAGACTACCCAGGATCCCCATCCGGATTCAAGTGATGAGCTGCCTGATGTGCCAAGCGAGGGCAAGATCATCATGTCTCGCGAACAATCTGAGTACCTGTTCAGTCCCGAGGGAAGAAATTTCCTAGCCGAGGCCGCCAAACAATGCCAAGTTAGCGTACGCATGGATTTCAAGGACTACGGATATGTTCTGGTTATCTATGGCCTGAAACAGCACCAGGAGGAGCTGCAAGTGAAGCTACTGCGTCGCAATCAGGAAGTCAAGCGCAAGAGCATCGAGTTCCAGAAACAGAAACCTCCCAAACGGATTGATGTGCTTATTCGCTTTATGCGAGATGGGATCAATAGTCTGACCACCAATCTGGGCAATGCCAAGAATCACTATATGCGCATCAAGGAGCTGGAGGAGATGAACACGAAAAACGGCTTTAAGTTGGCCGAAAAGAAGCGTCGCCAACTGAACATGATCCTGGTGGGTCAGGCGGGACTCCTGAATGGCAAAACCCACCTGGATCAGCTGCTGATTTTGTTGCGTCGCCTGGTCGACGAGTTCTCGCCGGATGAGAACGCCACGCCGCAGATGCGCAACGAGATCGAGGACCATTGGCGCATGATCTTCACCGCATATCCGCATCCGAATTACGACTCCCTGCTCAATAGCTATGGCCGCATGGATCAAAAGAATCGTCTGCCTTCACTGCATATTGATCCGGTTCTGCTGGGATTGCAGCCAAAGAAAACGCCGAGTCAGCCGTCTTCGCCGAGTAAACGAGCTCCCTCGCCAACTCCGCCTCCTCCTGCTTGGCAGCATATGGCTCCGCCTCCCCCTCCGAAAATGCTTAAGAAAAAGCAACGCCAAGAGCAACAAGTGCAGCAGCAACAGCAGCAGAATGCAAAGCAACAGGAGCAGCAGAATCAACGATTGCAGCAGCAACAGCAACAACGGATGCAACAGCAACAGCAGAATCAGCAGCAACAGCAACGATTGCAACAGCAAATTCAACAGCAACAACAACGATTGCAGCAGCAACAGAAACAAAATCAACAACGATTGCAACAGAACCAACAGCAACATCAACAACAACAACGTGTGCAACAGCAAAACAACCAGCAGCAGCAACTTCGACGTCCGCAATCGAACCAGATGCCCTTCAACAATCCCCAGCAAAGATCGCGATCCGATCTTCAGCTGCGCCAGACCTTCAATCCGGAGTGCGTCCGCCTGCTCGCCGAGATGGATGCCAACGATCGTGGCAGCATCAACAAGGACGCCAACAAGCCGTCCATGTTCTGGTCACGCGAATCGCTCAAGTACCTTGACGATCTCTTCAAGATGACCTCCAATACGGAAACCGTGGAGCGCCTCAACCGGGTGCTCCATCGATCGCAGCGTGGTCTGTTGTCCCACAACGATTACCGTGCGGTCATTCGTCTGCACTCGCTGTTGTGCAACTGAGAATGGGCCACTGGCTGGGGGATTCTTTCCTGGGGGAGACTTATATTTTGTTAAACAAATGCCAATAGATTTCACAATGGGTATCTGAAAGATATTACGCAAAAACCGAATAAATACATAACTGACAATTTTCAAAATGTGTCGACATTATCATTTTGTTTCCATTTAGTTTTCAAACTGGATTAAAGTTCCACTAATAATTTCTTATACGAGAGAAGGAGTGTTATTAAAATGATTTGAAAATAAATAAATAAAAATTTTTGTTTGCTTTCGAGTCAAAGAAAATAATTAAGTTAGGTAAGAGTAAAAAAATGTCGAATTTTTTTTGTAAGGTGACATCTGAGTATCCAAACCCTAAATAAAAATCTGACTATACTTTTAAATCCTTTGCAATAATTTACTATTTATTTATCATAAACTCAGGAATATTGCACTACAAATTATAATATAAAGTTGTCATCATTATTTCATCTTCGCTTTTATAGTTTTTCCTAGTCTTTTGTATTACGAAATCGGTTGTGTGAGAGTAGAGTTATCCTTGATTCTATGCAGCCGTGGTCTGTTGTTGTTCCTGTGTGGTCGTGGATTGAGCCGACGAGATTTCCCCGGACTTTTCGTGGACTCCCAGCCAGGGACATCGCTTCTGCAGCTCCATTCGGTATCTGGGGTGACTAATTGCATAGACGAATGGGTCTATACACGCCACCAGTTTGCAGGTGCAGGCCGGGATCATTGTGGCTCCTGGCGTCAAGAGACTCTTATCCCCAAACGCACCGATCAGCGACATGACGCCATAGGGAGTCCAGGACACGAAGAACAGGAAGCAGATGGTGATCGCCGCCTTGGCTATTCGGATCTCTGCCGTCTCCTTGCTCTTGTCCACATTCGAACGCAGCGACTCCACGTTCATCTTCTTGGCCTGCTCCCTCAGGGCTTTTTCGTGGCTAAATACATGTCCAACAATCTGCGAGTAGTAGTACAGGATCATCAGCGTGGGGCACACGAAGCTAAAGAAGAATATGGTGCCCACAAACAGGCGGGTGTCGAAGTTATCGGAGAGATAGTCGAAGGAGCATGAGGTGAGGTAGCCCTCTGAAAAGGCAAGAAAAATTAAATGAATTATTATTTAAAATTAAATGTTAGAGAGTTGAACATCCTCTTTTTCTTTAATACGTGTTATTATGTCAATGAAAATAATAATTTAAGCATTTTGAAGTTCCCGCGCAATCAGAAAATACCAATAGAACTTATCGCTTATTGTTTGGTTCATTTTAAGTTTAACACGTCAGTATATTTTAGTTTGATTTTTTTCAATTATTGTTTCTGTTGTCTTTAATTATTCAAACTTAGAGTTAATAAATAACAATTTAGTTTTTCAATGTTTAAATATAGAAAAATGTTTATCAGAAAAAGCTCATGTTTTTAATACCATATATATTTTTAAGAAAATGTTTTGTGTTTTGAAAAAAAAAACAATTTGGTTACAGAAAAACTTTTGAGCCTATGACACATAAATTGTTTTTATTCAAAATAGAAAACTTTCCATTTATACTTTTTACGGTAGTTTTTGATATTATTGCCGGTATATGTTATTGTTTTAAAACCATGGTATTTTTTGCAATCTTGACTGGTATACTGGCCCAGGTCACATACGGTCACACTGGTAACATGCCTGCAACCGACGCGGAGATTAGGAACTTAGTAAATTAATTAATTAAACCATCAAATGCAGCCATCACACCCAACGTACATGGATAATGCCGAAAAAGACTGAATTCCACACCGCGCAAGTGCAAGTGCAATAATCGCCTAGTTTGGCGACTAAAGAACGCAATATAGAAAAAAGTGAGACACTCACAAAAAAAACTCATTTCGCTGTTGTGTGTAAATGCAAATGATATATTTTCGTGCAACAACAACCACAAAAACAACACCGAAGCAGTAGCAGTAGGAAAGGCAAAAATAACAACAAAAGCTGAATGTGAATGTGTGTGCGGGTCGCGTTAAAGAAAATTAGATAAAAAGCCAAATAAAATTAGCTCACGCCTGATTTTCGAGTTTGGTCGCAAGGTGAACGAAAAGGCGAAAAGCAATCAAAACAGTTTTTCCATTTTCCCAGTGTGCGTGTGCAGTAGAAAAACCACCTGCATTGATTTATAGTAAAAAACAGCAACAACAAAAAATAAAACGGAACTTGCACCGAGGATATATACACACACATACTGACTGTATGCGTGCTTGTGTGTGCATGGCCGTAAAGGCTGACTGATAAAACAGCAAAACAAAAAAAAAACATTTAAACAAAAACCCAACATACACACACACCAACGCAGCGGGGCACCAACACCACAGCACAATTTCTTGGAGGCAGCCTGCCATGTAAGTTTACATATCGGCGATTATGTATTTTGCAGTTGTTTATATTGCAGCCGCACTTAATGGCGGCTTAAAAAAATAGTAACATTTCGCTCTGCTCCGCAACTTACGTTTTCTATTTTACGTTTTGCAACTCATCGAAAGCAGAAACAAAGTTAATTATATTCATGGCTATGACTTTTGTGGCAATTACCATTTTTACCTCGTATAAATGTTTCCAACGGTACGCAGCGTAAACGAACTGTTAATTATGTGTGTGCGATGTTTGTATGATTGTGTGTTTGTGTCTGTGCTGATACCCTCCCCCTTGCCACCCATCAGCAAACCCACCTCCCTCCACCGATTCTCCGTTGCATTGGTTACGTTACGCGCTTTTTATTGCGTGTCCTACGTTTACGATAGTGTGTTTATGCGGGTGTGAGGAGGAAATGAGATATCATCAATGTTTTAAAAAATTAATAAACTAGAAAATTTATAAATAAAAATAATTTTTTAGGAAAGTGTAAACTCAGTTTAGGTTTTCAGATAATGTATAATTTACTTCCTTAAAGGGGAAATTAAAAGGTTCAAAAGTTAATATAACTTTCTACGAATAAAGGAAATTTAAAATTCATAAAAGTCTGGGGTGAGAAAGTGCAAAGCCATTTGAATTATTCAAAGCCATAACTAAAACTTTGAATTTTTTTCTTTATTACATCAACTGAATATCTGGTATTGCTAAACGTATAAACGTTCAACTTGTCCACGGCACCCGCAGCCAATCCCACCACTCATATGTGCCCATTCTGTCCATTGTGGACAAATCCAGGGAACCACACCCGTTACAACCAGCACGACACCCACAATCCCACAATTCCACAATCCCGCAATGGGTCGTCGTCCCTAATGGCCGTCCATCACTGACGGCTCCGTCAGCTCCGCCCGATAAGAGCCAACATATTTGCGTCGTTCCACACGTGCCGCCAAGAGGCTTTTGGGCTTGGACTCGGAATCGGAATCGGGCCTTCATTTCGCCCGGAGACGTGACGGCGACCTCGGGCTACGGCTTTGCTTTTCGGACTCCAACTCTGGTTCGATACGTTCCGCGTTTAATAATTGCTTAAATGCAATTCCCATACACGAAAATGCGTGTGTTTTCTTTTTTCGGTAATGACAACAATTGTGACTCCGCCGCGGCAAGGTGAAGGTCAGGGCATGATTAATCGGAGTGGCTTTTCTATACCCATACAATAAAAAAAACCTTTTCGAGTGGGCAGTATACACAGGAAAAGGTCTTTCACAGTATTCAATTTTAAATAAAATAAACATATATTGTGTTTCTATTTATGTTTACTTTTTAAAATCAACTGAATGATAGAATATTTTTGGATAAGAGTGTTTAGGTATCATCCAAACATTCTGTTTTCTTTAGTGTAACTATTATCGATATCAGGTTTTATATCAGGTTTATTAGTCACATATAAACACATACAGATATTGATAATCATTAAATAGTTATTGGATTTTTTGGGATCCCAAATGTATATTCCCCGGAGTAAAACTTTTCTTAGCGTTTCTTATCACTGACCTTACCAAATTAAAAAAAAAAAAAAAAAAAAAGCACATGAAGCTATGACTAAATGTGCTGTGTTACTCACCGAGTTTCTTCACCGATTTCTTTTTTTGTTTTTGCAGCCAAACGCACAAGGAAGCCATTGCCGGAACGCCCCACGGAAGGCGGAAGAAGCTGAACCTGGCGAGGATTGCAGGGACCCAGAAGAATTGTAGACACATTCGTGCCGCCGCGAGAACCCTTCCAATGTCCAATAAAATCAACCCGAAGCGCCGCGAACCGACAGCAGCAGCAGCAACAGCAGCAGGTGGAGCCGGGGCCACCGGAGTGGCCACCAACACGAGCAGCTCGACCGGATCATCCAGCGCCGGCAACACGTCCTCGGCCAACACATCCTCGTCGTCCAGCTCCTCGCTGTCGTCCGCCGGCGGCGGTGATGCGGGCATGTCCGCCGATCTGACCTCGCTGTTCGAATGTCCCGTGTGCTTTGACTATGTGCTGCCGCCGATCCTTCAGTGCTCCAGCGGGCACCTGGTGTGCGTCTCCTGTCGCTCCAAGCTCACCTGCTGCCCCACCTGCCGCGGCCCGCTGGCGAACATACGCAATCTGGCGATGGAGAAGGTCGCCTCGAACGTGAAGTTCCCGTGCAAGCACTCCGGATACGGATGCAATGCCTCGCTGGTCTACACGGAGAAGACGGAGCACGAGGAGACGTGCGAGTGCCGGCCCTACCTGTGTCCCTGTCCGGGCGCCAGCTGCAAGTGGCAGGGCCCGCTGGACCTAGTCATGCAGCATCTGATGATGTCGCACAAGAGCATCACGACGCTGCAGGGCGAGGACATCGTGTTCCTGGCCACCGACATCAACCTGCCCGGCGCCGTCGACTGGGTAATGATGCAGTCCTGTTTCGGCCATCATTTCATGCTCGTGCTGGAGAAGCAGGAGAAGTACGACGGCCATCAGCAGTTCTTTGCCATCGTTCAGCTAATTGGATCGCGCAAGGAGGCGGAGAACTTTGTCTACCGGCTCGAGCTGAACGGGAATCGGCGCCGGCTCACCTGGGAGGCCATGCCGCGATCCATTCACGAGGGCGTCGCCTCGGCGATCCACAACTCGGACTGCCTGGTGTTCGACACGTCGATTGCGCAACTGTTCGCCGATAATGGCAATCTGGGCATCAACGTGACCATATCCCTGGTCTAAAAACGCACTGTCAATTCGTCGAGTTCTTTCAATTTTTTGTGTTTACTTTTCCGATACATATATATACATATTTACATATATAGTTTATAGCCCTCTGTTTGCATCGGGCGTTTAACTCTTGGACAGATTGTGAGAAGATTGCCAGAGATTGAGGATAAATCGAGAGAGAAAGAGTTTTGCAGAGTTGTTTTATAAAAATGATTCTCTATTCTAAGAGCCACTTACATGCATATGTATATATATCTATGGAAGTATCGGGTCTGTTTTGAGTTTCGCATTTGGCAGGATATTTAATTTGAGATCCGTTTAAGTCTTTTTAAATCGTGGTAAGAGTTTGTAACTATGTTTTTTGGTTTACTTGTTTTATTTGAATCAAGAGTAAGATATTGAAATCCGGCTAGATTAATTAGATATTGACTTTTAGTTAAAGCCAAAAAGATTCAATTTGTTTTCCTATAAATGGTAACTCTTTTCGAATGCGAAATTCAGAGCAGGCCTGTAAATTTGTATGTCTAAACGGTTCGATTGGTACTCTAGTTGTAGGACATGATTTTTCAGTTACCGCACACACACATACACACACACACACTATACATATATATATATTTGAACGTTTCAGTGTTACCCGTTTTGTAAGCTCGTGGGGTTCTGCTTTAGTTTAATTTAGTTCGTAAGGGCCACACACACCTGGAGCAGAGCTGCCTGCGCGTGCCCACGTGCCCACCACCCACTTCGTGTACTACAGTGAACACTGGGAACGAACACCCGACCCTCCTTTCACAACAACAACAAGAACAGCGCGGAGGTCGAGAAAGGTCACTCATCACACTCGAACATGTACTGCAAAGTCTAGTTTAGTTAATGTAAATTATTTTATACAATACTTGTAAATGGTAATAAGTAAACAAACAGTTAAACGAAATTAACAAACCTAATAACAATAACAATAGCAGCAAGGGCGAAACAACAAAGAACATAACATTTGATAGCGATAACCATGAATAACTCGAGAGTTGTTTGATAGTTGCAGCTAAAGCGAAAATGCTCACCGCAATTTCGTTCATGCCAAACAATCACAAAAAAAATAACAATTAACTAAACAAAAACGAAACATATTTTTTCGCAATGCTAAAAAGACAGTTGCTGCCCCTCCCCCCAAAAAAGATTTCCCCTCCCATCAAGAAAATTAAAAAGAAAAGCAATGTTAATGTTTAAATTTCCGCCTAGTTTTTAGACGATCTCCCCGGTTCCGACTCAAGTTTTTGGTTCTGATTTCTTTCGGCCAAAGTTTCCCAATCGACAAATGGAAGAAAAATAATGATTTTAAGCATCTGCACCGTAATTAGCTTTTAATGCGCCGATTTACCGCGCCATTACCATACGAGATCACTCTCACAGACACAAAACTACAGAAGTGAAATAAACGTGATTAGTAAAAGTAAAGAAAGAGTGTTTGTAATTATTTAAATCAATATGGGAAGCTAAATTTGTAAGTAAAGGAAACTGAAAGCTAAAGAAATCATTTCTCTTTATTTTAAGTTAAAATATCACTTGAAAAGTAGCATTTAATTAGCTTTCTGATGTTATAGTTTTATTTAAGTTAGTTATATTAAAACCATATTTTTTTTAGCAGGCAGTTGCTTTAAGTTCAAAATATCTTAAATATATTTATCTTTTTTAGTGAGTAGGCCCCGACGACGCAGTTACTGTGCGGCTCACAGACTCCATATTTTTTTCAGTTTCAGATCAGTTTTTCTATAGCTTTTAAACCAGAACGAAATTTCAGTCTTCAGGAAGTAGTAATCAAAAAATTCGTATCGGAAACCCTCTGTCTTGTTCTTTTGGTTGTTAGGTATTGAGATTTGGATTTGGGTCCTCGATAGCCTCGATAGCAAGCAGTTTAGATGTCTTTTGTGAGCTCCCGCCGAGTTCCGAATCCCCGTCCTGATCGAGTGCGCAGCAGCCCAAGGACCTCCGAGATGCTCACCCGTCGCCAATCGGCTCCATCCATGGCCATAATACCGGAGGAGGAGCAGGAGCAGGTGGACCCCACACCAGTGGTGGTGGCAACCAAGCAGAAATCACCGGACACAACTCCAGCTGGCGAAGTGGTGCCCTTGCGGGAGGAGGATCCCCAGATGACTCAACCGGGTTTGGAGAGTCCCCGACCGACTGAGGGAACGCGGATCGGAGCCATGGATGATTTCCTGGTCTCGCTGCTCGAGTGTCCAGTGTGCTTTGGCTACATGATGCCGCCAATTATGCAGTGCGCCTTGGGTCACCTGCTCTGCTCCAGCTGCCGGAGGAAGGTGACCCTCTGTCCCGTCTGCCGGGTCTCGTTGACCAACATCCGGAGTCTGGCCATGGAGAAGGTGGCCTCCAAGCTGGTCTTCCCCTGCATGCACTCGGCATTTGGCTGTCGAGCTAGGCTTTCTTATGCTGACAAGCAGATCCACGAGGAGGATTGCGACTGGCGTCCGTACTTCTGTCCGTATCCGGATGACAAGTGCATCTGGCAGGGTCCCTTGAAGGATGTCTACCAGCATTTGATCAGCTCGCACGAGAATGTCATCACGATGGAGGGCAACGACATCATCTTTTTGGCCACCAATGTGAATCTGGAGGGTGCTTTGGACTGGACAATGGTGCAATCGTGCCATGGAAGGCACTTCCTGCTCTCGCTGGAGAAGATCAACCTGGGCGAGGGCTGCCAGCAGTACTTCACCGCCTGCCGGATGATTGGAACGATGCGGGATGCCGCCGAGTTCGTGTACAACATCTCGCTGGAGGCCAACAATCGCGTCCTGCGATGGCAGTCCAAGCCGAGATCGATCCGCGAGAGCTTCGTCTCGTTCACCAACGCCGACTTTCTGGTGCTCAACAAGACCACCGTGGAGCTCTTCTCCGAGGACGGCAATCTCGCCCTGAACGTGGTCATCAGGAGGGCGCAGGACGTCGGCCAGAGCCACATTTGAGCGCACAGGATCAGGATCTCTAGTTAAGCTTAGTGTCGACTTTCTTCCCAATTTGATAGCCGTCAATGTACTCCATATGTGTACGCCACATAGATGCAATTGAGAAAATATATTTTATGCCCCAAGTGGGCTATGTCAAATCAAGTCACCAAAAACTGGGAATTCTCAATATAAAGTATACTATACTGTGGTAAACAGATAATAAAATGCTTTCCAATAGCGTAGAAATTAACAATTTTTTTTGCGTAACTCCGGGGTATTTTTTCATCTTGACTATTATTGGTTTTAGGAAGGAATTATGCGAAATCAAAACTTTAATTTTGTAATATTGGATATACAATTCATAATTCATGCAATAATATTTTTACCTCCCAGTGATATCATGTTAGATACCATTTTTCGAATCGCTGCATAGTAAGTTCACATTGTCTTTTCTTTCTGTGTTGTCTGTTAGATTTTTAAAGTTGAACACAAGAAAAACGTAATATTTATCTTAAATTCGATCTAATCATGTGCTTCATAGTGACTGGGTGCAAATATGTGGCCCAGATGTACCCAAAGCAGTTCGCATTGGTAGTGCATCCCTGCGCCGTTGGCTTAATTTTGGCTGGCACTGTGTTCTTCACATCGGTGGAAATGTTTTACGTGGTGCCCCTAATTGTCGGCACTGAAGGCCTGCTGTACAAAATCGCCTGGCTGGTGACTATATTCATTGTCTTTAATCTGCTGGGAAATATGTTGGCTTGCTACAGAACGGATTCTTCGGTGGAAAATCTGCCAATTGATCGACAAGTTCCGACTCCCGAAGAGGAACACTTGTGGCATCATTGTGATTATTGTCAAGTGCTAAGGCCGGTAATTCCCAAACAGCAATTATTTAGTTCTATATAAATATATCAGTATATTTTTTTAATTAGCCTAGATCCTGGCATTGCAAATTGTGTAAGAGCTGCATTTTAAGGCGGGATCACCACTGCATCTTCACAGCCACTTGCATTGGGCACAATAATTACAGGTAACAAATATCTTAATAATCAGAAAAAATTAATAAAAATGTTGTAATGCTCCAATATTTCTTAAATAGGTACTTCTTCTGGTTTTTAGTCTATATGATGATTGGAACATTTTTGTCCTTGGCAACGCATTTAATCCTCTTTATAATCAATGAAGACATGCGAAAAAATTATTTTCTTTTCTATCTTGTGCGACTTGACTTCACATACTTGCAAAAAATTTATGAATTCGGCTTTCAATTCAATTGTATAAATTTAATATTGGTGCTCAACGTATATTCCTTCATCTTTCCCTTGATTATGTTGGGTTATCAAATACGGACTATATATCTCAACACCACATTCTATACGGCCACCTCGGATCTGAAATACAATCAGGGCCCTCGGAAAAACTTCAAGACTTTAATGGGAAAACGCGGCTTGTGGACTTTTTTCTCGCCTGTAATTAGAAGTCCCTTGCTTCACGATGGAACCCAGTGGGAAACGAAGTATTTAGATATCAACAATTGCTAAAATGTAACTCAAGTTCAAGTGAAGATATTAAAAAAATTCAAAAAAGTAATTTCCCAAATTTACTTGAGATCTTATATCATTATTCATTAAATCTTAGATCTTACATATATCATTATTCATTAAAAACAATCAATGATCGTATGATACCATATTAAGTGAAAATAACAAATTGTTTGTGTTTAAAGAGATTAACAGTTGATAGAAAATTCTAAGGCCATACATTTTCTAAATTTTATCAGATTTTGAAGTTAAAAGTTTCTGTATAAATTCTCTAACAAACTGGATCATTAGGTAATTCCTTTTTATTTTTGAAGATTTATTTACATTTTTATGATACAACCCCTATCGAAAATTCCACAAAATGGAAATGGAGTCGAATTTTCTGAATAACAAAGAAGAGAATAAAAATTTATATGTATGTTTTTTATCTGAAAGTTATTCCGTACAAAAATAATTTCCCAGTTTATCCTACGTCATAAAAGTTTTAAATTTAGGATCACTACTGACTCTCACCTGGCACAAAGCGATCCCAGAACTGGGTCAGCGGCAGGACGACCCACGGAGTGCAGTACAGCCAGATGACCACGTTCATGATGACCGCCTTGGTGAAGGTCATGTTCCGGTTCATTGGCTTGGTGATCACATTGTAGCGATCGTATCCGATGGCCGCGTTCGTCATTCCAGCGCCAATTCCCGAATACGAACCGATGGAGGCGAAGATCTGGCACCAGGTGTTCCCCAAGGCGAATCCCCGATGGAAGCTATTGTAGATGAAGATCGGCGCCTTGAGGCACATAATCAGATCGAAAACGGCCAGGTTCAGGACGAACATATTCGACGGCGTCCTCAGCGACTTGGAGGTGCTGAATATCCAGATGACCATGCCGTTGCCCATCGTCGAGGCGCAGAAGAGAAAGATGTAGAAGACGCCCAGCATGTAGTGCATGGAGGCGGGCGGTTCCAGCTGGGTCAGCCAGTGCTCCGGAATGTATTGGATCTGATCCGGTGGCACGTTCCAGCCGAGAAACTGCAGATCCCCGTTGCCCGACATCCGCGCCTCCGGTCGGAGCGGCGGTTCGCTGGCGTTGCACAGCGGCTCCATACCGGTTCGACCCGATACTTAACCGATACTTAACCCTTAACCGCTACCCGTTTCGCTCTGTGTGCGCCACAGGGCTGAACTGTTTCCCACCTCCGCGATGCCGCGTTTATATCGCTTTTCCTCGCGCTTGCCAAATTCAATTAGACTTTGTGGTTGCGTGTCCGCAAAGAGGATTTTCCGCCCAGTCAGCTATAAAATAATATCTGCGAATTTTCACTTAATCACTGCCAAAGGGTTGGCTGCAAAGTAATGACGTTAAGACCTCAAGTGTCAAGGGCTATTTTTAAGGGGAAGAACCAAATTGTAATTAACATGAATAATAAAATACACTTCTGGCAAGTTGCATAATTTTCGAGTAAGTGCTTATGTTCGTATACATATAGACATGAAATAATGAAATTCTAAATAAAAATCTTAAATAAGGTATTTCGCTATGTGGAACAATTGCATATTAAAGGTTTGGACTAGATTTGAAAATGGGTAAATACGTTACAAATAAATTTAATTTCAAAATGCAAAAGATGTTGCCACATCGCGCTATCCAAATATAAAGAGTTGCCACATTGAAATTCTTGTTGACGTATCGCGGTGACTGCCACAAACAGGTCACAAAAAAGAACTCTCGTAAAATGCAAAAATAAATAGTAAATAAAGCGAATCATGGACGAGGTGGACAAGATAATCATGCACCAGCTGCACCAGGTGGACGCCGCAATCGAGCCGACGGACGAGCTGGCCGAATTCACTCCGGAACAGGTGGTGCGGGCCGTCTCTGGATGTCTGGCTGAGATCCGTCCGGATTTGCAGCTTCCCCGGACTCTTCCCGGCGGAGCGATGGCGCAGCGCTTTGGCGTGGCCAGTTCCCTGGCGGAAGGATGCAAGGATAGTGGCTACCGTGGCGACATCGGCTACCAGACTTTTCTGTATCCGAATGCTGTGGAACTCCGGAGATTGTTGATGTTTCTTATCGAACAACTTCCACGGGAGCGTCAAGCAACGGATGAGGGAGTTGGCAAGTCGCAATCTCTCAGCCACCGGCAACTCCTGCAGCGGCAGATCCGGAAGGAGCTGACCCAGCAACTCAAGACGCCCTGGGTTCCCCAGTTTGCCCGATCCGTGGGCAATCGCAAATCCCACGGCTGCAGCAGTCTGGGCATCGAGTTCCGGCCGAACGTCAATCTCAGCATTCCATCCGCCAATCCCGAGGAGCGCAGCAAGGAGCAGCAGCAGTATTTCGACGAGCAGGCGCCCAATCTCTTCCAGCAAACGGCCTCCAGTTCGGTGGATCTCATAGCCTCGGTGCTCCACAAGAACGAGATGGATAGATGGGGTCATGTCACGCCGGATTCAGTGCTTCCATTTTTAAGCAGCGAAGAACCAGCAGTGCCTTTGATTCCCACAGTAAAACCTTCTTCCGGTGCGGCGGCCGATGAAGAGGTTTCTCCGCTCCAGGAGTTAAGCAATCAGGTTCAGGAATTGCGTATACAATGCGAAACCTTGCTAGCGGAACGGAAAAAGTATGCTGCTTCTGTGGCAACTCTTAAGCTTCGGGAAGCCAAGGCTAACGAGGAGATAGTTCGCATTCAACCAATGCTTAAAATAAACGAGCGTACTTCCTTGGTGCTGGCAGATTCTGAGGAGAACCTGGCTAAGCTGGAGGCCCTACTGAAAGCCACCCAAAACAAAAGGCAAACGCTCACCCAGCAGTGGCAGGATTACAGGAAACCGCTGCTGGAAAACCTAGAGACACTTAAAACCGCCAAGGAGGCCCAGGAGGTCCAGGGAATCCGAAACAGTATCGAGCAATTGGAGCAGGAGCTGCAGGCCAAGACACAACAGCACAACGAACTGAATGCCACGCTGCGGAACGCCAGTCAGAACTTGGCTCCACGCAAGGAATACACTCGCCGGATACACGAATTCATTGGGAACATTCGCAAGCAACGAGAGGATATCTACAAGGTTCTGGACGACACGCGACAACTGCAGAAGCAACTCAACGTGGTGGGAGCTCAGCTGCAGCGACAGTTTAACTACACGGATGATCTACTCTTCCAGAGCGCCAAGCATGATCTCCATGCCAAGAGGGCCTACAAGCTGTTGGCCCAACTGCACGCCAATTGCAGTGAGCTGGTCGAGTGCGTCTCGCTGACGGGCAATGTCACGAAACAGATCCGGGAGCTAGAGGTCCAAATCGACGGGGAGAAGCTGAAGAATGTTCTGACCAGCTTGCAGCAAATCACCGGCGACATCCAGAAGTTCGAGCAGCACATCCAGGAGCTGCAGGGCCAAATAAAAGCCATTGAGCAGCCGAATGCCGGGAGTTAGTTGACCTCTTATGCACTGGTGTCAATTGCAATAAACGAATCCCAATGCACGCCAAGCGTTCATTTTATTATTAATAATAATAAGAAAATAAATTTTACCCAAGATAAATTCTCAAAAAATTACAGTCAAAATTAAAATGATGGGAAACTTTAAATTTCAAGGAATTTCTTTTTTTTTTAAATAAATGAAATTTCTAGGGTATTAACTTGTCGGTTGTGAATGTTTAAGCTTGTGGTATTTTTGCAGCTTATGAATGGTAAATCGTGCTGGTATATTTCGGTATTTCTCACTTGGGCACCGGCGTTCACACTGGCCAACAGCCGCAACATTCGTATTTCGCAGTGTGTTTTGATTGGAAGGCAAAGCTGAAGCCAAAAGCTAATAGCGTGTCGGCGGATCGCGTTCGTTTCGTTTTTTACGTTGATTTACTTTCGTTTGTTTTTAATTTGCGCGCCAGCCAGTGAGTGTGTGAGTGCTAGTGTGTGCATTTTGCTCCCTTTTGAATTACCTACCACTAAATAGTAACAAAAAGGCGTGTTTCAAAATGAAACACTTGAGTGCGGCGTTGCTGTTGTTGTTGTTGTTGTTGCTGCTGCTATTCCAGAACTTGTTTTTGGCCTAGAGTTTTTTTTAGTTTTGGGTTCTTGCATGCGGCCGATAACAAGTTTAACCGGTGTGCGTGTGAGCCGCGCTTAAAGCTGTATATGTACATGTGCGTTTGTTTGTGTGTGCGCGGGCCTTGTGTGTGCGTGCGACTCCTTCAACAAACTGTTGCTTCTTCATTCTTCCTCTTACTGAAATTGAATTCCAATTAGAATTGCAAGGTCGAATTGGAAAAGGGAGAAATATTTCAAAGAAAAAGCGAAGATAAAAAGCATGCCAGAAAAACCAACAAACAAATAGCTAAAACAAAAAACCCAATTAATTGGCCGGCCGGCTTTCCTGTTCTTCTTCTTACTCATATTCGGGGTCAATCAACGTTCGGCAACAACAACAACCACATTCTTTTGGTAGCGTTCCGGTTCACCTTTTTTTGTGTTCTTTAGTGACGTTGACTTCTAAAAATAGTCAAATGACAACATTCTTTGCATATGATCCCAACTTCCAGGCTCATTAGCGTTTTCAAATTGTAACTTTAATTGGGAATGGATTACCAACACAGCAAATATCAGTTTCAATACACCCACGCAGCACCTTTATTTTTTTCTTATGAAGTCTGTTGATTTTGCTTATCATAAATATCTAATAAATTTCAATTAAAGTATATCGTAATACAGCCATCCGGTTGGCAGCAAATATGGAAAAATGTATAAAAGTTGAATTTGTTAAGCAAAATGTGAAGTAACCTATTGATTATTCCCACTAGTAGCTTAGTTTTTTCAAGTTGCACTGTTCTTGAAGTGCAGTAAGTTGACCCCAAACCGATATAGACTGTGTAAATATCACCGCCTCTACCGGCAATTAATAAAAAGGCCAAAACAAAAGCAAGTGAAGTGGCAAAAACAGTTTCACGCCAGCGACATTTTTTCAACGGCTACGTAATAATTTGTTTATAGACCACAGCAGAAATGCCAACAAATTCGACGGCTGATAAAATGTCATTATAAATTCAATTTACTCCGCAGCACGCAAGTCCAATCAAAAGTAAAAAAATATATAGAAATATATAAAAAATAAAGTGTAACCGAAAGCAATACGAAGAGGGGACCCAAGTGAGTTATTGTAACTAAAAAGCTAAAAGCAGCAAGTGCAATTCATAAACGATAACCGACGAAGGGGGAGATAATTACTTACTATAATGACACCATCGCCGACCAAGGAACTCATGAGTGCCACACCAACGATTTCGCGTCGTCCGCGAGAGGAGTTTGCAGAGAAAGTAAGTAAATACTATCCAGAATTTACCTCCGATATAGCCACCCGAAAAAACCAATTTAATAGCCCCCCAGTATTGGCCAAACTTCCTGTGTTTCTATTAATCGACCCCAAATGTGTTGCGTTGCCGTCGAGGCGGTGGAACATATAAACATTTTGGCCTTTTGCCTTAAAGTCTTCATTTGTTTGTTTGTGCATTGTTCAATAAAATATATATACTCGATCCGCGCGTATAGTATATACACATCATCGGCGTTCGGCCAAATAAATATCGCTGTCATCGCGGTCTTCTCGGGACCTCCTCTGTCGTAATCGCTTTTCACCTGAGTTCTATATTACGATTTCCGTGACTCCATCACCTTTGCCTTGGATTATTTCCGTGTCGATCGGGCCTTTTGTTTTCCTCCGTCTGATTTTATTCTTGGCTCTGACTAATCGAATCGAATTATGGCCCTGGCCTACGTAACGCGCTGAAATTTCATTGATAAGATATCGTTTGGCAAGCCCTAATCGCTGTTTTTTTTAGCCGGTGCACAGCAACGATGTTTTTGTGTTTGCCTAGTAAATGCAGAATGGAATTTGAAAGCCTTAAGGTTATACAACATATTGGGAGGTTCGTCTTGTTGCTTATCCAAAAACGTTCTAAAAAAAGTTCAAAAATTCTACTTACCAGCTATAAACGATAAGACTGTTTGACCAATTCATATTTTTTATAGGTTTTAAATTGTTGAAGAGATAAATATTTACTTTTAAGAGATAGTTAGCGTAAACTAAAAATCTCTAAACATAACTTTGTATAAACTAAATTCTTAGCTTAAATGATTTAATGAACCGCCTGACCAACTTATCTAAGAAAATATTCCTTTATTCAAACAACCCCAAGAATAAGGCAACTTTTTGTCAAATCTACTTAACATTCTACAAGATGACTAAAGCAAAAAGTACTTCCATACTTTCTTAGATATTTCCGAATTTTGCGTTTGTAAATTCCCTGATTTCGTACTCATTTCGGCTGACGTCTTTCGAGCCACTTGAAATGCAAAAGGGAAAAAAGCGAAATAAAAACACTTGCTGCAATAACAAATTCAAATTTAAAATTCACTGCTCAGGCTTAACAAGAGGTCAATGCTGAAGTGGGGAAGCCTCATTACTGGGCGAAAAGCGGAGTGCTTAAACTGGATTTAGGCGATCATTAGTGAGAGCGTGATGTATTCAGATACAAATAGATGTTGAACAGTTACAAATTCATATGTAAATCTTATTATTTATGGCTTGTATCTGGATCGCACAAAAGCTGTCGCCAGACAACGCCGAAGAATCTGTTTTTTTGTTCTGTTTTTCAAATGGAGATGTCAAACGAGGCGTAAAGAAATGTGGCAAATTAAGAGGGCTTGTATCTGTAGCTTTCGGTGTGTCTCTCAATTTTTGTCAATTGATTGATTCGCCACAGTCGGCAACAGCTTTGTTGTAGATCAATCAATTTGCTGCACACGCAGCGATTTTTGTACTTTTTTTTTCTCCCAATTTTTCGAGGATACCTGTGCGGGAGTTATGTGTCTGGGGGTCTTATATTGTATATACATATATCCGACTTTATATCTGGCCTGTCAACGTTTGTCAGTCAAGCGTCCAATGCAACCAATTTCATGGCATTGACCATGAAACATTTATTTTTTTCGTTTTTTTTTTTTTTCGTTGGCTCGCCTTAAAAGCGCTGGCTCGCATTGAAGTTGATAGCCGCTGGCTGTTGGCGTGCTAACAGCTAATTTTGAATATTCTGCATATGTCTTTTGCACATTAAAACACACCAAAAAAAAAAAAAGGGGGGAGCTGAAATGAGAACAAAAATTGCGGACCACATAAAACGACATGCCGTGCGAAATCTGATGCAATCGATGAGATCATCACGCAGAGCCCACCAACCCGTCGCGATTCTCCATCCGAATCGGAGCTCCATTAATAAGCCGTTCCATAATTATAATAAGTAGAGCCAGCATAATCATTTTATTAGCTGGAAAAGTCTGCCTCGGATTTGTAGAGCCAGTTCCATTGCATCTTGATTCATCACAGAGGATTCCCAGTTTTTATGGAGAGCCTTCCTTACCTTGATTCTGACTCATTAAGAGGTTCCTTGTTCCTTAAGTAAAGTAGGTCCCAGCATAAACACTTCATTAGCAGGAAAAGCTGCCCTTTGATATTCCTGTTTTTTTTTTTTGGATTTCCAGATTGGTTCTGACTCATCTGGTGTATCATCGCCCTTCTTGTCTTTCTTTTGGGGGCATTCTGGTTCTTTGTGTATCGCCAAGTTTGTTGCAGCTGACTTTCCATTTCTGTACACTCCAAAAAACGCCGCAGGCATGTTAATTAACTCGAAGAAACTGAATCTTAAATCATTCGAGCTCATTGCCTTAATTGCCTCAGAAGGTGGCGAATCTTTTATTATAATTGTTTTGTTTGATTGCAATCTTTATAGGAGCCATTTAATTTTTCAGCCAATGGCTTTTGTTTTCCTGTTTGTGGCGGAAAAAAACTAGAACTGAATCATAAGCTTAAGAATGGCAGAGATCATCTTATGTAGCTAAAGTTTTTTTTTTTTAAGTTCACAATTATTACTAAGAACAAATTAAAAAAAAGTTACATTCTAGTTTTTATTAGTATAAACGTATTAAATATCTGCTGCCATATCATATAGCTGTCAAAGCAATGATCGATATCTAAACATGTCAATAAACAAGAATAGTTGCGGCTTTTGGTTTGCGCAGATTGAACAGGCGGGGATTTAGATAAGATTGTTAACTTTATTGGATATAACATTGATAATGATAATCTGTTGTATAACAACACATTGTTTTTTACTTATAAGAGAAGAAAACCTTCTTATATTTATATACTTTTAATTCACTATTTGTGTATTTAGTTTATTAGTATGGAATTTCTTGGAGATTTTTGTTCAACTGTCTAAATGTCTTTCACGAGATTTTTGCCATAAAATAACATAGTATTGTGAAGGCATCTTATTCGTCGTTTTGCGAATGGACAGCCTTGCATCCCCACCATCTTAACTCAGTTTTATGTTCAGTTCTTTTTATTTTGACACTGTTGAAACCCGAGGCAATCGCTCTGCGGCTTTCCAAATGACAAGCCATATACTACATACATATGTGATGTATATAGTAAGTGGGTTTGGTATATGTATTTGCATTTGGAGACGCTACGCTTGGCATTATTTGCGCTTTAAAAACAACCTTGCACTTGCTGAGCTACGACCAACGACCAACGCCTGTCATTCAGTCGACAATCGACAATCGACAAACGCCATTCGAAACTGGTAACTGCTTACTGGTAACTACTTACTGGTAACTACTTACTGGTAACTAGTCACTGGCGTCTGACAGTTGACAACTTTGTCAACGTTTTTAATTGCATTATTAGTTTTCATTGCCTGACAATTTGCGGCAAAATGGCTTCAAATTATGGAGCTCTCCGCCGCGCCTTATATCACAATTTTGAATTTCGGCTGGGCGAGGTTTTTTGGCGACCACCACGATTCCCCTGCTCATCGGTCATATTCCGGTGTCCGTTCTGGTCTTTCCGCAGATTGTTGCGTGCCTTTGTTGTATTTCCCAGGGGCGTGTTAGCTGTACAACAGAGATACAGCAGAGGTAAACACAACAGCAATAAACAGGACTTTTATACAAGTTGCAAATCACTAACATTCATATTTGTTTTGTATTGATTTATATTTTCATTATTTTTATTTTGTAAATATCACTGGATGAATAAGAATTGTAATCCTTTTGGAAATTTTAAATCTAAGAGGTATATGCTATTTATTAAGTTGAAGCTTAAGGATCTTCCAAATAATTATACATTATTATTATTCAAAAACAATGTCAAAATACATAAACCCTATTGCTTTGACCAAGTTTGTGGTGTCGCGAAGTGAACGGTGAATTGGGGGAGGTTACAGGGCTTGGAGCGTGGGGAATGGGATATCATCTTGCACACCTTTCCAAAATCGGGGTGGCTTGGGTTGGGCTGGGCTGGCCAGTGGGAGGTGGAAGGTGGGTGTAGGAAGGTGGAAGGTGGGTGGTGGGAGGTGGCCAGGTGGCTATGTCATATCACATGGCGGTGTTTGCGCAATGGAATACCGGCACGCTATCGCCTTTTCGGGCCTCTCCATCTGCCAGGCGGCGGAGGTGGTATCATCGCCATCTATCCAACCATCCATCCAACCACCTCCTGGGTTTTCCTGCTGCTCCTGTTTCTGTTCTTGTTTCTGCTTCGGGTTCTGTTTGTCTTCATCATTTTTCGGGCGACTGGGCGTGTCGGCCTTTGTCGCACATTTCATTTTGTTATTATTAATTTAATTGATTTCGACTTTAATTCGTTTATTTTGGAACAGCTGGCGTAAATGTTATTAACACAAAAAGTTTACGCTCGGCTCGGCCCGGCTCGTTTCGCCTATTTTTAGACATTTTTCATTCAAATATACTTTCGACATAAATTTTGGCTTAACTACTGGCGTTTCATTTAAATTGCTTTAATGGTTAATGGTTAATGCCTTTCGGCTGTGTGATCTTTCCGTGGATTCTCTTTTTGCGGCTCTGAACTGCGGTAACCCCAATTTGCATTAGATGTATTTAGTAGATAGCTTTTTTGTCAGATTGTTTGGCTTTAATTTTTGCTAATCATTCGCGCCAGCCCGAAAATTTCACACCCAACCAAAAAAAAAATCCAGTTTGTGAGTTTTGAATATAAATTGGTTAGAGACGGAGCAACGATGCCCTTCAAATCTCGTCAACAAATCTTAAGTTGAAAGTCAATATTTGTGTTGGCTTTGAGCCGGAGTGACGTCATCGAGAGCAAAACACGCCGATCGGAAATTGAGCCCCTTCAATTAAAGTGAATCTCCCGAAAGTGAGGGGCTTTTATTTATATTGCTGATGTTTTTGTTTCCCTTTGCGACTTAAAAACTTAATTAAGAGAGCGAATGCCAGGAAGCGCTTATCAAAAAAAGGAAATAAAATGTAATTAAATGAGGTGGAATAAAATTAGGGAGTTGTTGTTAAATAATCTTATAGATATATGTATTGTTTTTATAACAGAAAACAATTATCTGTCTGCTCGTAAATTTTTCTTTTAAGTTGTAGCGTTTTTTGGAAAGTATAAGTTATTAAAGTAGAAGCTTTAAAGAGTTTAAAATAGATTCTTAGTATGTATGACAAAGTTTATATTTTCTACTACTATAGTTTATAGGAATTTAAGAGCAAAACATTTGTGCATACATTTATAAGGATTTAAGCTGCGAAAGACACGTTCCACAGATAACAATGAAGGCGAAACGGGTTCTCTGTTTCGCCAGCTCTTTATTGTTTTATGCTCGAATAAGTGAGTTAAGTAAACCTCCTTCTTCTGCATTCGTTGTTCGGAAATAAAGCTCTACGTCATCGCTTAGCATTTGGCACTAGTCGAAAGACCACCTCTTTTTCTTTTTCCACTTTTCCTCTTTCCCTGGAAAATTCAACTGCAGTCGCCGTTTCGGCTTTTCTCGGTCTTCGTGTAACCATGTGGCCTTTCTCCAAAAAATTTCAAATAAAACAGTCATGAGGCCGTGCCACCTGCCCCCCCACTCCACCACGCCCCCCGCCCCTTCGAATTCCATCCAGCATTGCTGGCGGAGAGTTTTGCAAAGCTCGCGTCATGCGTGCCTCCACTTGGCACCTATTTATGTATAACCACAGGTGAGGTCATTGAAATAGCTCTTCCAAAAATACATAAAGGGAAAGAGCTTAAGGCAAAACAAAGTATTTGAAAGTAACTAGAATTCTAAAATAATACTTACTTTGTAATATATAGTTGTTACCTAAAGTAGTATTAAGTGATTATTTATTATTGATTAACGATAAAAAAGAAAATCTAATGTGATTGAAACTTATCTGGAAAACTACAGTTTGAGAGTCACTATTAATCAAATGATTTATGTGCTTTTTTAGTTATTAAACTTTTCATAGCTAAAGTAAATGAGAAACTAAAGTAAACTTGAGAATCTTGTTGGATAAGGCAGTTCTTATATGTATGTTTTTTTAAGATATCCAAGTTTTTATTAACGTATTAATAGTTATATCAAAAAAACTCTTATTTAGTTGAGCACATCTATATTTCTTGTATGTGGCGGCATTCAAGCAACGCTTATGTGTGTGCTTGAATGTTAGGCATCGCATGTGAGTGAGTATTGGATGGACCGTGTACTCATACTCGTATTCGTACTCGTACTCGTACTCATGTTGATGGTCTATTTTTCTTCCTCTTTTCATCTCCAGGCCTTTTTTGAGACGCGGTCTCTGGTTTTTACTGTTGTTGTTGTACATTGCCTGCCGGCAACCGGTCACGTTTACTGCACTGAAAGAAATTTGTTATCATTTACAGTCAAAAACCATAGTCCGTTTGTTGCAACACTCTTAACTTGTAATCCACTAAAAATTTTCATTTTATATTCTAAGTAAAATAAATTAAACATTTTTATTTCATCATTAAACTTAGAAATCTAAAGTCAGTTTTATTATAACTCCAATTTCTAAAACAGTATATTTTATCGTATCATATTTAGCACTAGTTATATTTTATTTAGCTATCATTTGTATTACAGCATCACAAAATCTGCAAGTTTTTTTCTGTGTTTGATATTTTTTTCTGTTGACGCCAGGGGAACCCTCTCCCCAACCTCTCTCCTCTCTCACCCTCTCTCCATCGCCCTGGCCCCTCTTCCCTCCCCCTCCCCCTCCCGCTTTGCTTAAGTGGCCAAGATAGGTAGGCATTGGATTGGAGCAGCTGTGTGTGCTCTATAACTGTAAAAACACGCTCGCCCACTTCCTTAAGAGCCGGCATTTTGACCAAGGCGTCGTTTTGTTTGATTTCTGTTTCGTTTATAGCTTATATTGCCCCGATCCGATCCGATTGCCGCCTTCGCATCTATGTATGTATGTATTTCTTCCTGGTATGGGAGACTCCCTCGATGTGTGTGTTAATTTTTAATTGTGCTAAATGTGCACATAAATCCACAATAACCGTCCGGCAAACAGCGCATTCACCAAACACAATCCGCAATTCAAAATTCACAATTTTCAATTTCAACACCCACCCATAATTTGGCTTATTTGTGGCTTTTACCCTGCTTGCTTTTTATTTTTATTTTTATTTCATTTTTTGCTTGTGATATTATTGTCGTTGGCATTGGATCCCCACAGCTGTCTGTGTTCGCGTAAATATCTGTGTTTGTGCATGACTTAATAGCTGATAAATGTTATGTGGTAGGTCGGTCATATACCCACACAGATATGGATCTCTATACTTGATACTTTGCACACAATGCATTTGTCCAGCGGAAAGTAATGGCCAATGGCCATTACTTTGGCACACAAGCCATTATGCATACATATAGTTGCATATTAGGGCAACAATATACATTTATTTGCTCAAAGATTGAATTTCTTATCGGGACATTTTGACCCACTAATGAATTGCTCATATTTTAAATGGCAAAAGAAAAGATAAGGCGAGGAAATTAAGTATCATTAAATAAGATGCATTTAAATAATATTTAAAAGCATTAATACTCTGTATTGTTTTGATTTATGAGATAATGTTTTTACTATATATTCATTTCCATTTGTAGTTTTAGATTATTATTATAAAGACTTCATAGTTTCCAATTCAAATTACAATTTTGTTATTAAAAGGCTTACTCATCTGAAATGATCGAGCAATGAACATCATAAAATGTTTATGCTTTAAAGGCATTTAAACGGTTTTATAAACAACTTAAGCTACTGGGAATTGACCTCATGATTAATCTTTTGGCTTTCTTCGCAATGCTGCGATGATGTTTCTCTTCAAGTGATTTATTTCGCACACGAGCAATAAATATTAAAAATGTTTTTAGTTTATATTCAATATTCCTTCCCTTTTTTTTTTTTTTTGGTAAGCCTACCTCAAGCTAAAAATATAGTTCTTTTGATGTTTATGTTTAGAACAAAGTGTTCAGTAGATGGGGAGCCATCCCTCAAGTACCACATTCTAAATGATTAATTCGTAATCTTTTTGCGCAGTCAACGGGTCGTATGAGTAATATGCCGTTTCGAATTTGATATTCATTGAAGTTTAAATTTGTTTCTTGTGCCAATCCTGCAGTTATACATATTTTATTAACCTCTTCACAAAAAACATTTTGGCGCAGCAATATTTCTCTTTCTCTCGGAGTTGAGAAGGTGAAGCGGGTGGCAACCAATTTGGCAACCACGGATGTATGTGGCATGTGGCATGTGGCAAGAGTCTTCTGTTCCTTTATTCTCTCGCCTGCAGATGCGGTTGCCCCGAACTTCTGCTTCTGCTGCTTTTGCTTTTGCTGGCTGAGCAGTGTTTATGTTCGGAAGATGCTGGCTCATGATTCTGCGAATGGCGTGAACTTTCATTCACCGCCCTTCCCCAAAGTTTTCCTAGCTTCCCCCCTTTTGAGGCGCCCCGCTGTGATTTTAGATTGCCCCAGTCCGGAGTGTACGATGTTGTATGTTTGTGTTAACAGTCAAAAGTATTTGCTCTGCGAAACGTGCACAGTTCCTGGGTGTTTTAACAATTGAATAAAACAACAGAGTCGAGAAGGCAGGAAATAAAGATAGTGTAAAGGCATTTTATTCAATTTATTTCTGAAAAATACTGGTGAAAATACACATTAATAATTTCTAGTTATTTCTTTTTATGTCTAAATAAATTCTGCGGGAAAATGTTTAAGTTACTTTCTGAAATACATTTTTTTTATAAAAACTAATTTAGATTATTTTTGTACACATATACACATATATAAAATATTTAAATGCTTTTATTATTCAACCTCCCTTGGAAAATATTACCAAAACTGAATAACAAATTTCCATAACCAACTCTTTTATTAGCCAAAACATATAATAATTCACTTTAAACTGTCCGCATGTAAGGCCAATAAATTCAATTATTTGGCTAATGAATTATCAGTTTAACACACACACACAGATACAAACGCACACTCGCGCACGTGCTGTTTATGCATGAATTTGACGCAACTGTCGGCTTTCTGGTTCATTGCCTACTTTCAGGCAGCAGCTGCACACTGCCGTGAATTAAGCCCAAAAGTAGGCAATTGTGTAAGCGAAAACCTGAATTCCAAATAAAAGGAGATTAAATTTGGAAAACAGGCAAATAATTCAGCAACTGATTTACGTGCCATCTGGGACTGCTGGGCTGCAAAATCTTTTGTGTTCCATTTAAAGATGCATATATTATATATGTGAATTCATGTGGCCAGTCATTAAGTGCTTAAAATATGCATGCTTTAATTGCGGAGTTGTTCAACGTTGCATTAAACTTCAATCGAAACTCGCAGCCACTGCGATACAATCTAATGACTGGCACAAAGTGAGAAATCGGAAGCGAATCGAATTAAAGTGCCGCCAAAAAGCGAAAAAATATGGTAAAAAAACCCACACACACGACACTCGATCGTTTCTGAACCGCTCATTAGTCGCGAACAAAGAGACTTTGTCTGGTCACAGTTTTCGTCAACGTCATCGTATTTGTATTCGCATTTGATCAGCCCCGTCAAAAATCAAAATCAAATCATCTCGTGGAACCACTCAGCTCTTCAAACAAAGCAGCACCCAAACACCAAACACCCAACACCTTAACACCTGAACTCAACTCAGGTGTCGCCTTTGTCGTTGTCTGTTGTCTATTGGCTTTTGTCTATTGGCGACTTGACTTGACACTCGGCAGTTGCAAAAATCACTAGATGGGGCATATAAGGCGGGTACAGATTTTGATACAGGAATAATACTAAACTCTTTGAAATCCATATTAGATTGAGATCCGTATAAGCCGCATTGCCATACACATATTTCCTGAAGAATCGATATTTGTGACTGCTGCAAAAGTTTAATGAACCTTGAGCAACATAAGGAATAAAAAGTAATTACAGCCAATATGGGAGGTGTCTTTTGGAGTCCTTTGAACTTTTCATGCATAATAAATATAGAAAATTAAAAATGTAAAAAAGCTGTATAACAACAAAAAAAAAAATTATTATAGATATTGGCTCGTTATCTATGTATTAAGCTTATGAAAAGCTTTTTAACCCTTATGTTAGTAACCAACTTTACCGACGTCTTTTAGCAACCGGGTACCCGGGTACCCATAATTCTGAATATCAAAAATTTTGTTTATTTTATTAAAAAAATTTTCCAAAATATTTTTTTCTTAAAATATTAATAGTAAGTGACAATATAGGGGAAAAAAAATAGTGATGACGCTAAAAAGAAACCAGAAATAATACATTTCTATAATAAATATAAAACTGGAGTCGACACAATGGACCAAATGGTGCGGAGATACACCAGTCAACGACGATCCTCGAGATGGCCAATGGCAATGTTTTTCAATATGTTAGACATTTCTTCACTTGCGACATATATAATTTATTCTAAAAAAATAATAAAATGATAAAAAAAAACGACAGAACGTCGTCAATTTATGCGTAAGCTAAGTGAGGAACTAGCACTGCCGAAGATTGAAAATCGTACCGCGAATCCACAAATAATGCGTCACTTTTCAACAAAGATTGCCATTCAAAGAATTTTAGGCCATGCATTGACAGAAACAGTCGTGGTAAATCCTGGTCCAGAGATTCCAAAAGATAAAACCGGAAGAAAAATGGTTATAGGATCTTGCTATGTCTGCAATGCTTTGCCAATAAGAAGACGGCGAAAGACACGCAAGTCTTGTGCCAATTGTCGCCAACCTGTATGTGACAAACATTCAGTAAATCGTGTCCAGTGTGTTCAATGTAATTAATTATATTGCATGCATTTATAAAAATTTTATTCACTTTATTTCCTATGCTTTCCACTGTGGGTACCCGGGTACCCGGTTACTAATGAGGCGATGGCTGAAGTTTAAGCATAAAAAAATATAATAAAAAAAATATATATAAATTTAATGAACTCGCAACTAGCTTCCTTTTAAGTTAAAAAACGACGATTTAAGAGCTTAACATGAAATATTGAACTTGCTTTAAGCTTTTCACACAGATATACCGCGGGGGGTACCCGGGTACCCGGTTACTAACATAAGGGTTAATAAACATTTCACGTATTAGTGCCAAGTTGTTTAAATGCTTGAAAGTTAGTTATTCAAAGAAATATTATTGACCATTTAAAATTCTCATTTTAACATTACTTAAAAGGCTTTTTGTATAACAACAAATAAATCCAAATAAAGTTAAGATTTTTATGCATATGTAAACATTATTTGAGATTATTATTAGGGAAATAAAATGATAAATTATTGAATATTATTATTAAAGCTAAGAAAACAATACGAAAAATTAAAAATATACAGCTGTATTATTATAAATGGCAGCTATCAAATCAATTTTATTTATTTTACACCAATATATAACACTTTCCTGAAACTACCTTCTTTAAAAGATATACCTAAACAACTTTTACTGAGTATCCCATAATCGATTCTAAAATCGTAGCCAAGTTCTATTGATTGTGGTTATGTTTGCATGCCGGTGTAAACGCTAATTTGTTAAATGAGCTGTTGATGCCCGCTCGCGATGGCTAATTAGAGCGATTTCCGATGCATAAATTACGAACGCGACGCTTTTCCCAACTCCGATGCCGAATGGAAAAAGGTCTCATTTACATAATACCTTTGCATGTGTATGTGTGTGTGTGTTACACCCACACAGTCAGCTGGAGATGAACGCACACACACACATACTGGTACACTTATGGCCATAATACATAATGCCCGTGCAAGCGGCTCAAAGCGTGTGGAACGCGATGATGAGGTTAATACGCTAAATTGGTCAAAACAAACTGAGGCGGGCAAAGTCGAATGTCGAGGCAATAAGCGAGAGAGATGGCGACACTTTTCCAGAAAGAGACGGCATGCGAGCGGCTAAAAAGCTGTAGAAATTCTAGTGATCCGCGTAATAACTGAAGTTTTGGTGCTCAGTTGCTCAGCGGCAGTTGAAAGCGTCGGTTCGTGGATCGCAGATCGCAGATCGTGGATCGTGGATCGCGTCGCTCTTAGCCAAGGTTAATTAGCCAAGATCCGAGATTTAAAAATATATAAAAATTAATCAGAGAGGGAGCGAGGGAAAAGCGTGATCTAGTAATGTCGTTTTTTCGCAATATACGATCTTCGTTATCGTCTTCTTCGCGGGCCAAGAGTTCCCGCTCCTCATCGCGCGACACCACGCCAGTTCGCTCCGGATCTCGTCCAGCCAGCGTGATCAGTGGTGTGGGATCCCTGGGAACTACACACCGAAGGGATTCCACAACCAGTTCGACTTTGCAGCGAGGAGACACCTTCATACTACCCAATTCCGAGGAGGAAACGGGAAATGCCTCAAACACTTCCACGCTGGAAAAGAAATCCAAGAAGTCCAAGGTGTTTAGCAAGTTTAGTACCTTCACCAAGCGGAAGAAGACTCCCTCGCCGGAGGAGGTGGCCAGTTATGAGCACCATCCCAGTGACACGGCCACAAATACCTACTACAAGTGGCGCAGTGATGGAGCCGATCGCCTGCAGGACTACGATGCCCAGTCGGATCCCTTCAACTTCCTCTACGAACAGCACTCGAACCTGAGAACTCTTCAGTCTGGAGATTCTACTGGTGTCCATCGACAACCCAGCATAGGTTCGAACTCAAGTGGCAGCTTCGATTCATCCACCTATCGAAAGAGCAAAACACCCACGCATTTGAGGGAGCAACTGGAGCAGTTGAAAACCCACTCGAACGATGATCTCCTGGAGGATCAGCAGAGGGAGGAGGATGAGCGGGAGAAGTACAAGACAGTCACGATAAATAGCTTTAGGAAATCCTTCAGGGATCGCTTGCTGCAGCAGCAGAAGGAAACCCCTCATAATCCCGCCTGGTTCGTGGAAGTCCCCGCTCAACAGTCTAATGTGAAACCCCTGGAACGTCGTGAATCCAAAGAGAATCGTCCGGACTTCCTGGTCTTCGATAATGATAACTACCGTCCTCAGTCGCGTTCTCCCCTGAGGGATCGTCCTTCCCGGTCCGCCACTCGATCGCCAGTGAAACGGAATGAGACTTTCCGGGTGGCACAGCCTTCAGTTCGTCACTTATCTCCCTCGCCTGTGACCTCACCTGCTCCTTCGATACGAATCGAGATCAAGAACTCCATATCCCCGCATTCTCCAGGGAGATTTGTACCTGTGGGAGTGGCTAAACCGATGCCTACCACAGAGTATTATGCTCACAGATTGCTGGCCAACAGAACGGGGATAACGAGTCCCAGTCCCAGTCAAAATCACAGTCAAAATTCCACTCAAAACCCCAGATGGTATCGCCAGCAAAACTCACCCACCCGCTTGAATTTGGGTCACCAACATCATCAGCAGAATCTGAACCTCAATCAGCAGCAGAAGGGAGGAAGAACCCTGGTGCACATAGGATCGGATCAGGGTAAAGGATCAGGGGTTAACCCACCCACCAGAGGAAGGGCTCCCACGAGGGTTCAACTCTATGGCAACAAACCACAAAGTCGACAAAGTCAACCTGCAACCTACTTTGGTGGCCACTACAATGCCACAGCGAAAGTGAATCCCCGGGGAACGTCTTGTTCTTCCATTGGAGGTCCCACTGTATATTTAGGGCGTCGCGAACCACCACGTGCCACCACCACAAATATTAGCACCACCGCCCACATTGCCGCCCCCATTCCACGTCGCAATCGATCGCCGATCAAAATGCCCTGGCGGTAGGCGTTAACCGAATATACGAATATATATATATATATAGTATAGATATATATACGTACGACATGAATGGAGAATCAAGAATGAGTGGCTCTCATATATAGCAGTTCTTTCCAAAGTGACAATATCGATATTGCGTCATTATCGAAGCTGGAAACTCAGCTTTGCGAAAGTTTTTTTGTTTGCTTTATTTAACCCATCGATAATGGGCAAATATAAATGATTTATGTATCCATCAACCCAAACAATCCGAATCGTGTGTTGTGACTTTTTCTACGTAAAATTATTGTTAAGTAAATAATAAAAAAAAAGAAATAATAATAAACGACAACAGATAATGCATAATGTGAGACCCGCGGGGAATTTTTTACATTTTAATGGCTTTAACGAACCCGAAAAAGCACTTGGAACCTTTTATTACAGAGTGTTAATTGTCAGCTTGGAGTTGCCCCCAAAAAGAATACTCTGAACTTGTGTGTGCTCCAAAAAATGTAGTTAGTTCAACTGGAATACGGGCATATAGCATATGAACATATAGCTTTATGTCTGGTATGACTAACTGTGGAAATGGAAATGGAAACGAGCGAGCGTTACGTGACATGCATTAAATATGGTCAGCGGATTGGTCCGCCGATGGGGCGATGGGGTGTGGGGATTGCCTAGTTAGAAAGCAGCTGATGAGCTCCCGGCCATATTTGGTTTGGAACAAAATGTTTTCGTACCCGCACGCAAATTATGGAATAAATTGTCATGCCCAAAGGCCAAAACGAAAGGCGGCGGTGATGTCAACTGTGGTTCTGTTCAGATTTGATAAAGAAACTGAATATAAGAATTGTAGTTATCTGTATTAGAATTAAATGCTTAACTTTATTTATTAATATGAGATTCTAAAAGAATTTATTTTGTAAATGCACTAGAAGAAATCAAACTGGTAGTGAAATCATTTCTAGTTTATTAACAATTAATTTACCTTTCAAAATGTAGAAAAATTACCTGGAAATCCACTTAACAATTTCAGTTGATGCTGCCTCTAAATATAGATTGTTTTGATGACACGACAAATTTACTCTCCCGGTCGTTAAAATAATGACGTCCGTTCTATAAGCTTGGCTTCTATTTAATTTTTTTATAAGAAAGCAAAGTGCAAAGTTCCAAAATCAAGTATAAAGCTTGTACTTAATTTAATTTCCCATAAAAGCAGTGCAAAGTGCAAAATGTTAATTGTTAGAACAAAGAATCTTTTATCGAAATATCTTAAATGAATGTCATCTGATAATTCTATTATATTTTCTTGGCTTTCCTCAAGAGGTTAATCGCTTGAAATGGCCAACTCCGATTTCACTACCTGCATCCGTCTCTTGGCTGTCCGCTAATTAGTGGATCATTGCCCCAGTCTAACTTCGGCTTAACTCTCCGCACATTTCACTTTCTAATCTCCAGCAGCAACGAGGCCAGCAAAAACTCTTTTAGAGCCAAGATCGCAGAGACTTCTTTTGGGCAGTGCAAGTACAGCTTTTTATTTACTCAGCTAATTTAAAACTCAACTCCACGCATGATCTTGAACTAAATTAGTCGCAGTTGGCGACGCACTTTGTCTGACGAGATTTTCAGTTGCGTTAATGTTAACTAGAGTGTGAAAATCGCTGTGTTTAATGTAAGCTAATACGTAGATTAACCTTGCCTAAATGGCTGGGATCTTGGCGCTATTTTGCGTGGGTCTACGAACAGGTTGAATTCAGAGTTTGAATCATCATCATCGTTCGTTGGTTGTAAACAGCAGCCAGCTAATTCGTGATCGTTGGGTCGGAGGTTCCCTCGATTTTTACTCTTTTCTCGGAAACTTCACTTGCTCCGCCTGTGAATTTGTTAATTTGGTTTGTATTTTCGGTAATTTGCTTAAGTGTGTCGCTTTTTTTCGGGGTCTCTCTCCTTTATTTGGGTTGTGTTTTGCAATAAACAAACACTTACTGTTCTGTTGCTTGCGCTTTAAAAGAAATACTATATGCGAGAGTGTGTTTTTTTTTTATACTACGCATAGATTCATTTCCAAGTAACCGAAGACCGGTTTTCTGCTTTTTTTTTTTTGCTGTTTCTGTTTTTGCCGCCAACAGAGACGACGACCTACGGATTTTAATACCCTTTAGCGGTTTCTTTAGTCGAGGCATTTCGAGTTGCCATAAAAAAACTGCTAATCGGGGAAAACCAGTGAATGAAAAAAAAATGGAGAAAGAGACAAGTGTGTTTAATGGTTTTATTTTGTAAAGTATTCTAATGTTTAACAAGCTTTTATTGTATTTTCCGAGAATGGCAGTCATTTAATAGTAAATATGCAGATTAAGCTGCATATGCAATAAATGATTTAATTGAGAAAACCTCATGTTTGTATTAATATATTTTTACTGGTGTGAGTTTGGGATGAAAAACATTATTCAATTTATTTATATATTTCTCTAAAGGTAATTATGTAAATTAAACCGCATATGCAAAAGATTAAGCAATCAAGTTAATCCGATTTTATTATTTAAATAATATTGGTTTGAGTTTGCTCTGGAAAAAATGTATTTAATTTATTTATATCTTTCTTAACATATTAAAGAATTTAATTATAACATTGAAAGGGGTTTATATTATAATTTTCTTTTTTTTTTTAACCCTTGTACATATTGATATATCTGATTTTAACATTGCACTTGACAACAGTGCGTATGGGTATTTTTTACCAATCTCAAAATTTAATTGTATATATTGTACATATTGATAAATCTGATTTATACATTGTACTTGACAACAGTGCGTATGCGTATTTTTTTACCAATCACAAAATCGAATTGTATATATAGTATAGGTACTCCCAAGTCGAGTTGATTTTGGATTCGCTTCCATTTTACTGCAGACAAACAGTCAACAGCCGGTGGCATAACGTCATTGTTCGAAAATGTGGTGGCTGAACGAACTTTGATTCGGATTCGTATTCGGATCTGTGTATTTTCTAGATATTTTGCTATAAATTTCGCTCGACTGTGCCAGAAATTTGGCACCGAGTGGGAGTTCCCCGAGTGAGTGGGCTTCACAGAACTGGACTGGCGACCATTAGATCGAGATTTGTCTGCGCTAAATTTTACAAGACTCGAAGCCAAAAAAGGCAATTGCAGCATAATAATTCTCATAACGCAAAACCAAGTCAACTCATGTTTATTTATACAATAGATTATGGTAATTAAAAATGAAATTGGTTCACAGACGACAAAATCGTATATGACCTCATGGATTTTGGATTAGAGATTGGAGGAGGAATACAAATCGGTTGATCATCTGGGCATAACATTAAATCCGATTCGAAGAAATGTGTGTTTAATATCAGATTACGGCCATAACATTATGGGAAACTTTCGCCATCAAGGATTTATTGACATACCCATTCGTTTAATTGGCGACACATTAATCTCTGCACAGAGAGAAAAAGAGAAAAGAACCGTCAAAGTCAAAGCGGAAGACAAAGCGGCGAAGCGGCTAAGTGGAAATCAAACATTTGAACAACCGCGACCCAAGTTGCAACTTAATGCCAATAATATCCGCGCGTCAGGCGCAAATGTTTGCCCAGTCTGTCGTGTCCTAGTCCTCATCCTTATTCTCCTCCTCATCCCTCTCCTCATCCTCATGTTCGTCCTGGCTGTCGCATTCGTCCTTATCCCCCCGCCATTGTCTCTCCGGTATTTTATTCCGCCGCTTTGAACTGGGTCAGCATCGATTTTTGGCCAGCGACGTGTCACAATTATCGCTGCGATGGATTCGATGGCACCCAAATGGCTGCCCGGCTCAAAAAAAAAGGCCAGGAAAAATGGGTGTACTTTCGCCATCCGAATATTAGATACCTGTCGTCGTGTGCAATTTGGGAAATGTGTTGCCTGCCCCTTGAAAGTTATAGTTTCAAGGGTAGTTGGGATTTTTTTTTATCAAATTTTAACAAATCAGTAATTTACAAAATTATTTCATTTAGGGAGTTTTCTTTTGTCATCATACAAAAATAAAATTATATTTTTGTAATAATAAATATACGATTTATTAAACATACTTTCAACTGATAAGAAGAATTTTAACTCTATAAATAAAAATATACAACTTGTGCAGTTTACACGCCTGCTTTTTATTATTTGTGGGAAACTTTTGCAATTTATATAGACCTATTTGTTATATAACTACCCTAAAAAGCAGTATACCCTCAAAGTAAATCAGTAATAAAACCTAGTCGAGTGCACTGAGGCCAGCGGCGGACATCCTGAATATTAATGTGCCGACCCAAAGCTATGAAAAGTCAAGTCTCGTGTTTATTGGCAAGCGCTGAGGATTACACATAGCCGGCCGGAAAAGAAGGAAAACAATTTTTACTGCAGTCCTCGAATGGGGGGCACAAAAACAAAAACAAAAACAAAACCAAAGACAAAGGCAAGTTGGCCAAAAATGGAAGCGTGCCAAGTGCAATTTCTGTGTTTTGCTCCCTCTGTTTCTGTTTTGTTTGTTGGCCTGAACCGTCGTCGTCGTCGTGTATTTTTGGAACAAGTGCAACATCCACGGCGGTAACTGCAACATCCAATCCACGGCAACAGCAACTGCAACTGCCACAACCATATTCGCATTACCCCATTCCCTTCCCCTTCCCCTTTTTAAGCCTAACTTTTGGCATGTGGCATTGGTTGCGCCTCCGTTTTCTTTCGGCTCCGCGGCAGCTGGCCAACTGCAACTGCCATTGCCACCGCCATCCATTTGCATCCTCAGTCCGGCAATCCGGCAATTTTCAGATATGGCCTGAAGTACATGGAATTGTTTGGCGCAATGGCGCGTAAATGAGCCGGGCGCAAATTAAATTGTACAATCGTAAATCGGTTTTGTCTGGGCGCCTCGCCTCCATTTCCATTTGCCAATTTCAACATGTTTTTTAAATGTTTTAAAATGGGGGGAGTTTTTCCGAGAGTGTAATCACTGCAGTTGTTGGCAACGGACTTAAAATCTTCAGAAGTAAAAAGGAATAATTATCTAAATGCATTATACATTTGCTGGCTTTTAATTTTTTAATTAATTGGTTTTGTGCATGTTTTGGGAATAATAAATCACTCATCTTTTAAGGGACTTAAATTTATTTTTAATTATAAATATGTTGATAGCGGATTCAGTATTTTGTTGAAAAATAAACTATTATCTGGTTTGCCAGAATACTAATAATTCAAAAAGGATAAAGAAGCATATGACAAATAAATATGTCAGCATTAAGTGAACTAATTTATTAGGAGTGTACAATTTATTGTAGCAATTAATTTACGATTAAATATAAATATATTGGCGCATATTGGGGTTTATTCACATTTATTTATTGAGAGAGAATTTATACAAAAACATATATTAATTGTTTTTATTATCTATTTTCCAGGGTGCCATAATAAGAGAGGTTGATGATGGAGTGCGTTGCGAGCAATGTAAATCAGACTGTCCAGGCTTTGCAGCTCACGATTGGAGGTAAGAATGGCATTATCAGGTTAAATCATATCTTACAGTCAAGCTTTTTATATTTTTTTGAAGTTTACAAATAAAATTATCGAAACATAACTGTATAAAACATATAATAACTAAATTAACTGACTCGTCTTGGTTATAACCCAAAGTTATACTCACTTTTTGTGCCTTGACTGTGAAGCTTTCTTATAAAGCTTTTTGCTTCACAAGTGTAGTACCGTAGCACAGCCGATAGGTGGAGTCCGTTTGTATTTAAAAAAACAACGTTTCGTACTAAATCAACAAAATAAATAAAATAAAAAGTAATTAAAAACACAATAAATAAACAATAACAAAGTCAGCAATCTGTTTTAATAATATACCGCTATAAATTCATTTGGGGTGATTTAAACTCAACATTTTTAGACCATTTTCCTGTGTGGGTTCAGTTTTAGTGTATCTTGATAAATAAATTATGCGTCAGCGGTGCTAAAAACAGATAGACCTCCTCCCAAGCAGCAGGGAATCAGAATCAGGAAAAGGCCAAGAAAACCAGAAAGAAAATTGTGGTTCATAAACGCCTAAATAGAAAATACGCGAAAACCGCAAGTCAGTGGGAAAGGCGATTTGGCAGGGGTTCTATATCTCTCAATGGAATATATATAGCATCGATGACATCGGTGCAATGTGCATCGGATAATTACTGGCCGCAGCCTTAATTTATTGCCGCCTTGTGGCCGCGAACCAAATAAATATTTCCTCTGCGATTATTTTCATACTATTTATCATTGTAATTTGCGAAAGCCAAATAATACACTTGCCGAAATGAGCTCAACTTTGCTAGCTGGAATTATGCAATTAATTGCTGCATTTTATAATTCTCCACTTATGCAAATGGGGAAGCATTTCGCCAATCGGCTCCTGCGTTGAACCGCAAAAACCATTTCAAATTACGCCATTAATTTGTGAACTCAACCGAATGTCCGAATGTCCGATTGTCTGTCTGTCTGTTTGTCGTCTCCTTTGTCTAACTGCGGTTGTGTTTTCTATTTGTGTTTCGTTTTGATGCTGGCCGCACGCCAATTCTATTTCATGATTTATGGGGCGTATACGTGATACACTTTCCATGAGGAAAGTTTCAAATTCATAGCTTTTAAATTTTTATTCAAATAAAATATCATTTTTAATTTAATTTTTTTTTAAATATACATTTTCTACTCTGCAAATCTGATTTTAAATGTTTTAATATTTAAATAATAAACAATCAAAAAAAAATAGAGTATTTTCAATTCATCATGTTTACCTTTTAAATGTATTCTTCAATTACTTTAACATTGCCTGATTGGATTTGTTTGCTTTCGGCATTTAAAAAGTATTATTCGGCTAAAAGCGACTAAAATATCTGTTTTTGCTTTTGGGATTTATGTTTTTATGTGCATTTTTTGTGGGGTAGTAAATTAAAATTTAAAATTTCTTTAACCAAACAACTTGAACCGAAATACTCACGACGCCTAAACTATAAAAAAAAGATATTTGGAAAAGTTCCCATTTCCAAATAAAATGTAGGTAATTTTTAATGATCGTGTTATTAAATTCGTGTGATGAAAACATAGATCACGCCGGAAACATTTATGGTGTGAAAATAAACACTGTGGCAAATGTAGATGGAACTTTCAAAAAATAAAAATATAAATGTAAAATATTTATATGGGATTGGTAATTGAAAAACATAAATGCTCAGTAGCAAAATTAATATATGCGATTAAGACCTGTTAATTCAGGCATTTAGATTAATAATTGCATTGAGTAATTCGTCGTTAGGGTGTTGATATTTTTTAATTGGTTGATGATGATTCTAAAAAGGTGTTGTGTAAGCTTAAATAATTAGTCAACGACAAAGGTGATAATGAACTAAGTAAGTAATCATTTTCATGCTTTAGTGAGTGCATTAAACCCAATTATTCCCCTTGAAAAACCTTCGCCTCGTTACAATTCGATTTCTCCCACCGCAGCGGCAATTATTAAATAATTAAAAACCTTGACTTGATTTTTTAGATTTACCAAAGGGTTCACCGCATTCTTTTAGAAATTCTGATTGAATTGATTGCGATATTATGTGGATTCTTCAATCAAATGACGATTCCGCTGCGGTTGCTACATCAATTTTCTTGGTTCAGCTCAAGTTCAAGCTTTCGACCGACGCGTGCAGTTTTTTTATGACTCTTTTATTTTTTTTTTTAGGGCTTATACTTGAGCAATAAACTTCGACATTGACTGACTTACCGACTGACTGACTGATTGACCGACTGACTGACTGACTGACTAACTGAACGACTGACGATCGGGGTTGAGCTCGTGTTGGTTTTATATGTATTATGCATTGACGATCTCTCTAACAGCCGCGTGCTCGTTTCGAGTTTGCCGATTTATTTTTTTTTCGTATTTGTATTGTTTTTTTCGTGCTCCGAGACGAGCTCAAATTGCATTGTTTAACTGTTAAAACAGTTGTTACTCAGTGGCCCACACGATCGGGCTGTGTCACAGAGCGTATGAATATTCAAGTTAAATTTATAAGAAAATATTGTAAAAATACACAAGGAGGTGGAGCGAAGAGCACGCGATGTGTCAGCACCTTATCGACTTTGAATTTTCTCTCTTTTCCACGGCGAGTGTTTGCCCAAACGTCAATTGCTCTTATCAAAATCAAAATCTTTTTCGTGCAACGCATCGTACAGTCTGTTAAAATATATAAAGTATGACGGTGTCTAAAGGGATCGGAAAACTTAATCAGCGGGCCTAAAGTCTGGAAAATTATAAAATTCTGCAGTAACAAAAATTTTTTTCTAACATTTTTATCAATGTAAATATAAATTTATACAAATAAAAATAGAACTTGTAAAATAATTTACAAAATCAAGTACAGTTTCCCATAATAAATAATACAAAGTTGTATATAATTTATTAAATAAGCATAAAGTAACATTGCAAAGATCTTATCTTTAAAGTAATTTATCAAAGCACTTTGCCAACGCCTTAGAATTATGTTACATCCATGCTATACATTTTAAAATTTAAATATTCATAATTATTTGTGTGAAGTAGAGTTACAAGCTTCCCTGCTTAATTATATGTGCAATGTATGTGCATATCTTAAAACGGCCTTAAAGTTGTGAAACCCGCTGTGCGAAGAGGCAGCCAAGTTGAAAACGCTTTTGACAGCCCATGTGCCCTCGATTGTTTGTGTTTTTTTGTAAAGTTAAGTTGCGTGCCCAAGTCGGAGCTAAAACTGAAGTTAAAGTTTAAACAATATGCTGTTGAAGGTGCGTCCGAGTGACGTCTTCCAAGTGCAACCGAAAGTGGTGAAGAAGCAGCCAAAGTTTCCCACCCGCGAACGCCACATGGCCATTCGGCGAAAAAAGTCCAATGCCATGGTCACGAACACGTCGGAAAATACAGCAAGGTGTCCGGAGCAACAATGGTGAGCATGGAAAATGGGGGAAAATGGAGGGAACATTGTGGGAATAAAGGAAGGAAGGGAGGAAAGGGGGAAAGATCTGCCGTTTCAGCTATTTATGAGTTATTGAGGTGGTAATTATCGGCTAATGGATTGCCCCGCGGCCCAACAAAGTATTTTAATTGGGCATCAATCTTTTGGCACTTGCCGCCGGCGAAGAAAAGGCCAAGAACAACATGGGCAACTCAGATAAATTCCACTTTGGTTTTGGCATTTCTTCTTCTCGTTCTCGGCTGCTGTTTTGCATAAGTTCACACTCTGCGGTATCAGATTTTAACGGCATCCCATTTAACCGGCAAGAAGTATCTGCCGAAAGAGCCAAATCAAATTAAAGAATTCAATTTAATTAAATACGATTGCGTATCTTTAGGGTTGAAATGCTATTGATGGAATACTAAGTGGAATTCTGGATTACGCTTTTTATAAAAATAGCTTAGAGGCTTAGAACAAAATTAATCAATACAGTACAATGTTATTTAAGTACCAATTAGATTTGTGGGAAACAAAAAACCCACTCGAATTATATAAAAAGAAAAGTACAATTTTGCTTTTTTTTTTAAATATTCTGTAGCCCAACTTTCCACCTAAAAAAATACAAATAGGTTATGCAAAACCCACGAGATCTTCCCCATAAATAACCCGCCTTGCCCCACGTGAGATGCCTTTTCGACCGAAACGCGATTGGCGAACCATTTTTTTTTTGACAACAAAGCAATTTGGAACATTTGCCGGCCAAAGGCAAAGGCCAGCGTAAAAGTCGAAATAGTGACGAATGATCATTGTACTTGGGTTGGGGCAACAATAAACATTGGGAAAACGAGCCAAAGGCGAATTATTTGTGTGTTTACTTAATGTGACGCTGGCATTAACGTGAATTTCCACGAATCAAAGCAAACGTCAAAGCCTTAGAAATACTATATAGTATGTTATGTGTACAAGAAATAAATAAATAGATTCCATTAAAAAGTAAGACGGCATTTGTAGCAACCTTTTAGAGGAAAAAGAAAAAGCATCGAATGTAGAAAGATGGCCTTAATGGGTCGCCATTCGAGCCATTTACACCTGCGGCCAGCGACAAAAGCCAAATGTAGCCGGCAGATACATGTATCCATCCACAGCATCTGTAGCTGTATCTCTGTATCTTTATATCTCTGTATCTGTATCTCCTTTTAACCGAACAACGCAATGAAATGTAATTTCCTTTTGGCTGTTTTTGCGTGTTCGTGTAATTAAAAGCAACAAACGACAGGCTCGTGCATCAAAAGGTGGCTCTGATGGGTGGGTTAATAAACAAACAAACAAACAAGCAGCCAGCCAGGTTTCTCCCACAGCTGTTTACCTGCCCCCGAGTGCCGATGATAAATGGGCCGAGTTATGCCCAATTGCATCTGCATGTGCACTTAATATTGGCTTTTGAATGGGAAATCCGAATGGACCTCATGCGGGCTGAATGGGCATGTTAATTTATTTAAAAAGACTGATATGGCCAAATGAAAAGTATTTTCAAATTAAAGAGGATTAAGATATCTTCACTGTTTTTGTGTTAACACTCGTTTATATTGAGGAGTTATTCAGTTCTACAATTCGACATTCTGCTTTCAAAGATACAAGTGATTTAATCTTGTGCCTCCAAAGATTATATTATGCATTTATCTCTCTCTTCAAAGACTTTTATTACTTAAATACTTATACTTTAGCTGCAAGGCAAAAACTTTAGATAAGATCACGTGCTGCATGCGAACGATGCGCGTATTTAGCCGTAATCGATGTGCTGCCAAAAGAAGATACATTATCCGGATACATTGAAAACATTGGCTATGCACTTCGGCGAGTTGTTCCGGCGCTTTAGCTTGGGCCGACTCGGTGTCCATTAATCAGCCGCCTCGCCAAAGTCACGTTTTGCATTTCGCCAGTGAATGTGTGTGTATAGTATCTTTGTATCTGCGAGACAGCTCGTGTGTGGCTGTGGATACACTTAATGCGGCTGCTTATCAAGTTGACAGACATTGCGGCGACACCGCCGCAGAAACTACCTGGATGTGCTGGATGTGGAACCTGGACTTTCGTGAGCCTCTAATTAAGTGGTTTCCAGCTGGAGCCTGAACTTTGTCGGGCCAACGTTGCTCATCAATCTTGCCGACGAATATAGATACAGATACAAAGATACTAACATAGATGCAAATACAGACGTCAATTGAGGGGACATTAGTTGCCTGATTTTATTGTACAATTCAGCAAATTAATCATTAAAATTTACGATTAAGCGAGGGGAAAAAATCTTCATAAATTACGGACGACATTGCGACCGAGATGGGTGTGTTGACTCTTTTCGTGCCTGTGCGCCATGAATGAAAACACTTGGCCACACCAATCAAACGGTTCCACTCCCCCTCTCATCCGCCTTTGGGCACACCATCCCACCCACTCAAAGGCTTTGTGTATTTTTAGTGCAAATACACAAATTTGACCAAGTGCCGCTAACAGAAGCGAGCAAAGCGAATCCAATGGCATCATAATATTATTAAAGCAGTTGCGTAGTCCTAAATTGTGCTTCGAGGGGCTGTTGTTCAAGAAAACATCGCCCAAATGATTTAATAACAACTGTATCTCTTCAATCAAGGTGAATTCCTAGAAAAAATAAATAAAGAGCTGGTAATTTGAATATTATTTGGTTTATTTTCAATTTAGGTTTGACCATATCCAGAACCACAGGGAAAACAATATTTTCTTTATAACATGCTGAAAGCATAATTTATGCTGATTCAAATTACATTTCAATATACGGGTATTCTCCCAAACTTTATTTTCTTTATAAAAATTGAAATTCTTTACAGCAAGGTTAAATGTCAAATAGTCCTTTTAAAAGATTATCAATTTATGCCCCAATTTATGATGGTTTTTAAATAAGTTTATGGATCCAAAAACATGTAAATAAAACATGAATATACATATTTTTATACTCTTTGACCATCGCAGCCCCCACAATTTTCCGTGCGACTACGTCCTTTGACATTTTATGGCCCATTTGTGCTGGCTTTATGGATTCTGTCCAGCTTACCCCTCTTGCCACCGCCAACGACAGTTGGCCTTTTAGCTAGTTGCGTTCTCTGCTTATAAATAATTGCAGTTCGGAATTTGTTTCATGTCTGCTCCCTGCTACATGTGGCAATCAAAGTCAAAGTGTGGAAAAATGTCGCAGACGCTTTTGATAAATGGATGGGGCCATTGGGACGGCGGAGGGTTGGAGGGTCGGTCATCCAATACGACCTTGACCGCCTTCCGGGGGAAGAAAGCCAGAAGGTGCATATGCTTGGTTTAAATTTCGAGTAATAAGTGCAGGGACCGTTGGCCATTAATTTGCCGGAATTGCCCTAGCGCCCTCCGGTCGTTTTCGCCCATTTCCCCCTCACTTCCTCCCCCCCGAAAAACCCACTATCTAAGCGCTTCGCCAGCCAAGCGCACTACCTGTTGACTCATTAACTTAGGTTAGGGAACACAGAGTTTTAAATAAATTTAGAAATTAAATAAACTAGCTGACTAAAATCCCATTCATTAATATTATCCTGTACATATTTTAATAAATAAATATTAAATCTTATCAAGCGAAATGTTCTTTCAAATGTTCTTTGTAGTTTTACTCCAATATCTGTTTTATTTCTCTGCTTAATTTTCTCAGTGTTGGAGTTGCAACTCCCACTACATTGTCACTCCAAACCCATGTATGTGTGTATTTGTGTGTTAATGAAGAGCGCCATAAAAATCCGATGCAATGCATGGCTAATAAGCGGTTCTTGCGGCTCCCTTCACTCCCTCTCACTCCCTTTCCCCCTTTCGCCCCCACGATTGCAGCAGAGCACACTTGTGCCGTGTCATTATCGCTCCCTCACCTATGGGGAGCACGCCTCCCACCTCTCTTACTATACCGCTCCCCGCCTCACCTCTCTCGTTAACAGCTTCATTCTTCGTTCGGCAGCTTCGTGCGTTTATGCTGAGCTTCGGCTGCCGACCGCAGCGCGCAGACAGCGACGCCGACGCAGCAGCGTTCAGTTAGAATTTGATTGTGTAGCAGTGCGGTTGCTGGCGTTTCTCTCTCGCGACTTGCGCGCGTTTCGCACGCGTTTTCATCAGTCGGTATTGCGGTGTTTGTGGAATAAATTTAAAATAAATTTAATTAAATTTAATTGCACCTTTTTTCGTATACTCACCTCTTGACTTGGCCATTGACTTGCTGGAGGCCTGACGTCGGTGCGCGAATATTTGCTCGATCTGAAGTGTTAAACATTTATTTGATTCGTAAACAAAACAAAATGCCACGATTTGTTTACATTCTGCAGTGCGGTTTCTGGTTCTTTTATTATTATTACCAAAATATGCAAATGTCAATTACGGGAATTAAAATAAATCGCACCGAAGAGAAGAATTTGTTCCTTTGGGTTAAACATTTTTGGCTTGCCCCAAAATGAGTCAGTTTGGATTTACTCCCCCGCCTTTCTTTTTTTAATTTTACCCCACACATTGACATTTGTTTTCCTTTTTCCCTTTTTCCACGGCCCATTGCGCTTTTCTCAATTTTGTAACACATTGTGACCAGATTTCGCGGAACTGTAAGCCAGGGAAAATTTTTTGCATCAGTGCTGAGTGATAAATGTTTGTGCGATGTGATCTTCAACCGTAATAGTTCCCGGGAATCCGGAGACTTTTTCCACCATTTCACTGATCCAGCTTTTTGGGTCACGCTGACAGCTCAATGGGTTAATGGGAGGTTTATTCTCGCTAGATTGATGAGACAATAAAGTGAAGATGATTGTGGACTAGCCCCACACAAGCACACATACTCGCATTATAAATCATAATAAATAACAGAATATTAACGGTGGTAAATCAAGTAAACAAAGTAACTGGGTAATGAGGTGTTTGCCCTGCGATCGTTCAGATTGATAGTGAGTTCTTAGGGGCAAAAGAAGAACAGAGCTATCAGTTCTTTTATAATAGAAGTTCTTTTATGGTGCCTTACCTAAGTGTTATCTGTATATTTGATTAGCAACCCATAAAACCTTTGGGTAAAGAAATTTCAGTTCACATTAGACAATTTTTATTGTATTTAAATTGCTTTTAATATAATTTTCATTTTTATTAAACCTTCAGAATGTTTTTGTTTTATAAACTGGATTTGTTTTTCTAGCTTTATTAAGTTCAAAATGCAATCTCCTTAAATATTTATAATATTTACCTACCTTTATTTAACCTACTTTTTCGCCTAATAAATATTATACAATTTCCTGTTGTCTCGCTGGCGTATTTCCCTTTGGAAATCGTATTGGCTTAGTCGTGATTTATGCAGCGACATTTGCGGTTCATCTCTGTGGGAACCCCCGCAAGGTTGTAATAATTCACAATGCAATTTGTTGCTAAAGAATATTCCATCTGCCTTCTGTCCGGTTGCCCCAACAGCTTTGAGTTTAACCCCGTGCTCGTAAATATCAACTAAGCTCTGCTCGCAAATGGGAAAAAAAAGGGGAGGCGTTTTTCCGGAAGGGGGAGGAAGAGGGCGAAAGGGGGTTGTGCATACTGAAGTGCATATGTTAATTATCCCACCTGTCCAATGATAGTGAGGCAGCAGTCGGGAAGCAGCGGGACGGAGGGGCTATCACAACTCACTGATTCAATTAGCGGTGGCCATACGCACATAACCCGTATTTAAGAATACACATAGAGAAAAAAGCCACTAAAATACCGGTTTTTTTAATTGTATTTTTCATGGTTATTCATGGTGTAATCTGCTTATAATGTAAAATACATTTTAAGACTAATTAATTATTTAATGATTAATTAGGGGCTTAAGATTTTATCAGATGTTGACCGGAAATTGTATTTTATTTGTTAGAAATAAACAGCAAACCAACTTCCTTTAAATTTTTCTCACTGTAAGTGATGCAAGTGAAAAAATGATATTGTATTGATTTAATTTGGTATAAATACTTTTATGGTATGAATATATTTATGTTAAAAAAAAAGCGTTATATGTGTTCTATTGTAGTATTTTTCTCAGTGCAGCTTTAGACGAGAGGGGGCACATAACTATACTTTACTTTATATAGGGCAATCTGAGCGTCCAACAGTAAAGTGCATTGTTCTGTTGTTGTTGGGGTAATCGCATTAAAAGTCGTTTAATCGAAAGCGAAAAAGAGAACTATACTTTCCCCCCTTCAGCCACCTTACCTTGAGTTCAGTGGGTGGCAGTGGGCGTGGATGGGCGGGATGTGAAACTAGGGGGCGTGGCAACTGGGACCACAGCTCATAATTGAGATTTGTTGCACTCCAACGTTGACTTTTATGCGAGAGCCTTTATTGTTTATTGTTTACAGCGGCAACATGTTAGTGCAATTACTGCGGAAAATTGGATTTCCTTTCCTGCGGAAAAGCCCTCTTGCTAGATGGGAGGTTTTAGCGCTCTGGGTTTCGCTTTTCGGGAGGTGGCACAAGCAAATTGTTGGTCAAACAATGCTGATTGCTCTCCCGCCGCCGAAAATGGAACGACAGTCGGAAGGATATAGGAAAATTTGCGGGGGAGGAGTGGAAAGCGATGGCACAGGGAGCGTAGCCCCAAAACTTTTCCAATTGCGGTTGCCGCACGGCGCTTGTCTCTCTATAAACGAAAGTGACTTTGGGGCTTATCAATTGTAATTGTGGGTCCGGGTTACCTACCCCCACTTCCCCACTTTCCCCTCCCCTCCCCCTTCTCCTGCGACTCCCATCGCGAAATGCGAAATGCTGCGGGGCCTAACAAGAAAAGTTGTCGCCGAGTTTGAATGTCTATCTGTGCGAGAGTTTGTTTTCAGCATACAGTAATTGACAGAAATCTATAGCTCTGAAGTAGATACTGCATAAACAAATCCTAGTCCAGAAATAGATCACAACTTTACCAATTTAAATATGTCAGTAATTTAGAAAATGCTCAGTTGCGAACAAAAAGATTTAAATTATTAACACTTTACTAAAATTACATGACATAATTATTATTAAAACTTACATTAATGGTATTATAAATTACATTAAAGTACATTTTCAAATTGCTATTAAATTTGTGAGTGCAATGTCACCGAATCTGTATAAAAAGAAATTGTACTTTTTATTAGTTGAATAAGTAAATATCGTTAATTTACAATTTGTTCATTGACTATATTGTAATAAAAGTTTTAATGTTAAGATATTGTGGTTACATTTTCTTAGACATTGCCAATAATTTTGTTACGTTTTCCAATTTAAAATGATATTGAATAGCTCTGTTGAGCGCCAAAGTCATTAAATTATTAAAATCGTAAAGTCATTGCTCAATACTCCAGCTCGAAACCCTTTAACCTTTTTCATCGGTTATGACTCGCACTGTAGTAAACTTTTAGCTTTTAATTACATTTATCTGGGAAAAGTTTCGGCCCCGAAACTAGTTTTATTTGTTTTCATACGCATTTCTGTTGATTGTACACCACACGATATCAGTTATTGTTATATTATGATGCTCTTTTTTTGTTCATTGCCCGTTTCAATTAAACACAAATCTGCCAGATGGCAAAACGCAGAGCATTCGCTTTTTGGCGTCTGCTTTTTGATATGACAAAAAAGTCGCGTCAGTACAGCTGAGACAACTCTAATCTGAAATGAACACGTTTTAATGGCATTTTAATTGTTTATTCAGCGATAACGCTGCGCATCTCTTCTCGACTGAAAAATGAAAGCAAACAGGGAGATACAACAGATACTTCTATATAGATAACGAACGATGTTGGGAGAACAGGAATAATTGTTGGCCATATTAGCACATATGGCCCGCATTGGTGCATTGTCAGCTATCTCAAACAAATGTGTTTTCCCCAAGGTCCCAAAAACCGAACTGAATTAAAAGTCTGAGTTCCCCCACTCAGCTGCGGGCATTCTAAATTCATTTCAGTACTTAATTTTAGATTCTGCCCGTGTGATCTATCTGTACTTGGAAATCTGTCAAATTGAATTTGTTTCTACATCAATTACGGGAAATGACATTTCCGAAGGAAAATTTTCTTCTTTATGCGTTCAGATTTTTGTTTCAATGCAAAACTGATTAGTTGTTCCATTTCTTGATTTATTTTGGTTTTGTAAAATCTATTTCCGTTATAATTAATCTATGACCAAATACAAATAATTTTGTTGATTGCTTCCTCAATTGATAAATTAGTGATAAAACTTGTATTTGTATTAAGAAAGATAACAACCCAAAACAGACATTTTTCTACCCTCAATATTACGTTTTTTCCACTGAAATCTTATCACTGTTTCTGAGTAGCCCACTTAATTTTAGAGTGTTCCTCATGTTCCTCTGGACTCGCAAAATGTAAACATAAAGTGGACTAGATACTCGTATGTAGATCTTGATAGAACCTACACTTTGTGTGTCATAGGTACATGACTCACTCACTTTTGCTCGCATTAAATTATTCAATTTATTTGCATTACCTGGGACAAATCCCCTCTGGCCAGTAAAATCAAAACCTGTTGAGCTTTTCCGCATCAAAGTCGTGAGCAATTAGCAAACAGTTCCTCATTTTCCCGAACAAGACCATAATGGGACAACTGACATTTCAAAACCATATACCACATATACTATATAGTATATAGCATATACCCTCCGTTTGAAGGAACCATTTGGACAATCGCCAACCCTGTTTCCATTTGGTTTCCATTTAGGTGGAAGAACTCACATCGGCTTATCTTACTTTGAACGCTAACGCAGTTTGGCCTCCGTCGATGATTGAGCAAATGGAATTTGGCAATTTCGGTTTTGGGTTTTCGGTTTTTCGTTTCCAGTTCCCAGCTCCCAGTTCTGAGTTCCCCAGTTGCCCCACTGATGACATCACACACGTTGATGGCTGGTGGCCAATCCTACCCAGGAGTTGTGCGTGTGTGTGTGGGTATGCGTGTGTATATGTGTGTGTGTATTGTGGGGGGTAGAGACCTTTATTAATCTTATCAAAAGATGCTTTTCTACCTTTTATTTTATTTCATTGCTTGGGGCGTTTTTATTTTCGTTAAATGTCAGCCAAACGGGCAGCCCCATAATCGTGAGCTTATTTCACTTGTATTTCTGTTTAATAATTTACTGGGAAAAAGGGAGCTCATATATCATAATTTCAAATTTTGGGGTCGCAAACAGTAAAAATGGTTTTGCCATGAAAAGTGTTTGAAGGGGAGTTATTTAATCGCAGGTGTTTTGTAGAAGCTTGTTTCCAAAATAAAATTTATTAAAAAAGCATGCTGAATTGTTCACCTTCTTAAAATGACAAATTCCCTTTTAAGGCTGATTCATAATCTAATTCCTGACTTTCTGTGTATTTATATCGTGTTTACGCACAATTCCGCAGGTGTGGGCGTATTTATGATTGCGATTATTTTGCTTGTAGCCCTAATTGAAAAATAAGTAAACAAGCAATTATAGAAATTCCCAGTCTGCAGAATTCCTCTCTTGAGTAAAATGAAATTCTCCCATAGTAAACAAATCGTAGCAGAACAAAGGTCAGATAAGCACTTTAATCAAAATGTCAATGAGCAAATAACGCAGACCGACGTGCCGAATGAAAGGTGATTTAACCTAAACCGCGAGTTTCTCCTCTTTTTTATTTTTTCGTGGAGGTGGCAGAGCGAATCACCAAAGAAGAACCGACAAATTGTGCAAAGTCAGGCAACAAGAAAAGATATTTAACCATAAACACATGAAAGCCAAGTTCATTAAGACAAGCGGTAACAGTAATAGAAATAAAAAGAAGCAAAAGCAGATAAAGATACAGATAAAGACCCAAAAACCCCCAGTTCAAAGTGCGGCTAAAAGTGGCGTAAGATGGTGAAAATGCTCGATCTGGACCGTCACGCAGAGTGCCCACTGTGGGCGGCACTGGCCTCCTCGGATGTTCCGTGGACGGGAATGGATTACGCCTGCCTCAACGTGCTCAGTATCTACTGCAAAGTATTCGATAGGAAGGAAATATACGATCTCATCGTGAGGTAAGGTCTCGCCGGGGTTCGCAAAGCTGCCGCCGGATGGCGCCACCCGCGCACAGCAAAACGAAGCTGCGCACAGTGGAAAATATTAACAATTTTGCAATTACAAACAATAAATGAATACGGTGTAAAATATAAAATGACTATTGTATGTTCATTCATGTGTAGTGAAAAATATTTTAATTTATTTGTTCCCTTAAGTGAATTTTAAAAAGTATCATTACAATATCAATATCACAAAGTATCAATAACAATTATTGCTGAAGTTTAAGCAGGTTAAAAGTAATGCTGAATAGGTTTTGAAAACATCTCAGTAAATATAAAAGAAATTCAAATTTATTAAAGGTTATTTGAATCCATTTTTTAATTTTTCAGTTAAGTTGGGATTCGAATTAAATTTTAAATCTTCCCTTTTCTTCTTTGATTCCAGGAAAACCTGCCAATCCTGCAAATGTCCTCGCGAAGCGCATGCCATCTACCAGCAACAGACGACCAACGTGCACGAGCGGCTCGGCTTCAAGCTGGTCTCTCCAGCGGATTCAGGGGTGGAGGCACGGGATCTGGGATTCACGTGGGTTCCTCCCGGAGTGAGGGCCTCGTCGCGGATCAACCGGTACTTCGAGCAGCTGCCAGAGGAAGTGGTTCCTAGATTGGGCAGCGAGGGAGCCTGCAGTCGGGAGCGCCAGATCTCGTACCAGCTGCCCAAACAGGACCTCTCGCTGGAGCACTGCAAGCACCTGGAGGTGCAGCACGAGGCCTCCTTCGAGGACTTTGTGACGGCGCGGAACGAGATCGCGCTGGATATAGGTGAGTTATATATCCGATTATAATATAGGAAGTTAGTTAAATAGTTTATTTAAATATTTATCTCAGACCTCCTAAAAGTTAGTAAACTTCCTGTTTACCATTTTTCGATTTCTTTCAATATCAAATCTCCAAGAACATTTATAAAATAAAATTTACCATTTTAACAATAGCAAGCAATTAAAAGTTGTAATATAAAACCAGAAATGAGAAACAAAATATTAAAAAGTAAAAAACTTAAATGAGATTATAGCAATATGTTTTCTATGCCCAATTCATGTCCAACTATTTGATTGATCCTTTTAGTATTCAGGTACTGATATTCAAGTACTGATAAAAAAGTCAACATATGTTGCTACCCTCAAAACCAAATTCCTACTTTGCTTAAGTTTTAATTCCCTAAGAGTAACCCCGCCCAAATGAACCCAACTGATTGCGTTTTGCATTATCCTCCGGGTGAATAGCCTACATCAAGGATGCCCCCTACGATGAGCATTGTGCGCACTGTGATAACGAGATAGCCACCGGCGAGTTGGTGGTGGCGGCTCCCAAGTTCGTGGAGAGCGTGATGTGGCACCCGAAGTGCTTCACCTGCAGCACCTGCAACTCGCTGCTGGTGGACCTGACGTACTGCGTCCACGACGACAAAATCTACTGCGAGCGCCACTATGCGGAAATGCTGAAGCCCCGTTGCGCCGGCTGTGATGAGGTGAGTCCCCAGCCTACAGTTCCCATTTTCTATATATCCCTCGATCCCTAATTGAAAATTATTGTGTGGCACACTTTGGGGCGCTTTCCAGCGATATTATCTGTGTGTGTGTGTGTGTGTGTCATTTCCCAACTGAAAGTGTGTCCGTGTGAGAAGTGAGTGCCCACTGTCACGGGTTCTGGTTTTTATCGCCCGCCTCACGCAGTTCGAGTTTATTGCGTAGGTGCGGCTCTTGGCCCTTTCCAAAGGTTATGGCATTTTCATTGAACTTCACTTTGGAACTGGTGGAAACTTGGGGGCAATCCTCCGGCTCCTCGATGCAGCGACTTGGCGATTGTGGTGGCAACAAAGCGGCGAAGGCAGTTCATTGGCAGCACTGGCTGTTGACGCGTTGTCATCCGTCGAGCGGAAGTTCATTGCGATTGAGCCGGAAGTTTGATTGAGCGTCAATCGGTTGAGGTCAGAGGTTGCTAAAATCACTGAAAGTGGGTATCGGTTATTTAAAATAATAAATAAATATAATAAAAAATATTTGAGCTGTGGAATTAAATGTGTGAAAAAAATTAATTCAAAACATAATATTATGCGACCAAAGGAAATTTAATTTCTATTCTAAAACACAGCTTATCATTAAAATGTTCTGTGTCAAAATAATCTTCGAATAATCTTAGCAAAATTCCCTCTAAAAATCTTAAAACAATTTTTGAATGACATGGTTTCATCCCATTCAATAAACAATTAATAACATCTCACATTATTATAAATAAGTCTATAAAATATTGTGGCTAAGTTTACATTTTGTAATTCATCACAAAAGCTTTTTTGAACAAAATTCTTTTCAAATTATACCAATTTCAAAACTTATTCCGTCTATATTCATTTATTGCTTTGATAATTTTGCCAGCCCATCACAAAGAAAAACTTTCGCTTTCGCTGCGAAAAGACCATGATAAATATGTAAATACTTCTGCGCCCAGACGACCTATATATTCATAAATTAGATGTATTTTTGGCACAATTTCTAATGACAATCAGTTGACAAAAATAAACAAAGGAATTCAAAAATAGATGGGCTATAATGTAGGGCAAGAGCACAATTATGCGCAAATTGACAATAATTATTACGCTTGTTTCTATTGTTGGCGGTGCATAATGCAAAGAAAACATCGAAGAGAATACAGAACAGAGAAGTCGGTGAAAATGCGAAAAGAGCGGGCCAAAAGCTGTTGGCAATGTTAGTGTCAGTGCCAAGTCGAAATTTATGGCAAACATTTGTGTGCAGTCCGCTCGGAGGCGGAGAAATGGGGCGTGGCGACCCTGGCCCCAGGCGCTGGCCATGCCAAAGAAAAACAGATTTGCAAACACCAAATACAGTAGAAGCTATGAATATCAGGTCTTTCTTCTATATCCCAAAAAAAAAAATTTGTTTTACTTGGCTCTTTTTCATAATTGGTTAAACAATTTATGTTTGATTTTAAAGAACAAACCTGTTGATATGGTGAATAAGGAGTTTTATAAGAAGGGCTTAAAAATTATTTATTCAAAAAATCATTCTTATATTTTACTTATTTATAAATAAGAATTAAAAACTATAATAGTTCCCTTTTTCTTTGCGTATACGTAATGTGAGCTTTATATTAGTATATTACGTATACGCACTGGTATACTATACCTATGTAATATGAACTTAATAGAAATTTTTAAAAATCTTCAGTAGCATTCTAATATCGAAAAAGGATTTTTTTGATATCTTATCTCGAATGAAATGCTTTATCGGAAAGCCAAAATTAATTCGTTTTGCGTATCTGATTTACGGCCATGTCGCTGACTGTTCTCCCGCACGAAAACTGCGAGCAAAGCAGAAAGTGGCGAAAAGTGTTTTGTGGAAAACGGCAATCGAAGCGTAGACGAAAATAGATCGCCCAAAAGGAAAAGCGAAAAGGGAAAAGGGGGCGCGGCTGTAATGGTGGTGGGGGGCGTTCGTCGACTAAACTGATTAGAAAATCCGCCTTGGCCAATTCCGATTGCTTTGGCATTTGACACGGAGGCAGTGCAGCCGAATGAAAAGGCAACGCCATTTGTGTTGTGTTGCGTTGCCAAATTGCCAGCGACAAAAGTCGGCGGCGATGTCTTCTTGTCAGTTGTTGGATGTTCTCTCTATTCGCCTGGCCGTCAATTAGCGCCGTTTGCTATTTGCCATTTGGACGGATTCGGTTCTTGGCGGTTTCTCTCGCCGCCGCTGATTCACTTGTTCTCTATAGCATTTTCGCGACCCATTGGGCACTTGCCGCCGCCGAGGCATTAATCAGTTGCAAGACGATCGATTAGCGGAAAACAAGAGCCGCCGCCCGTGAAAAGTGCCGCCGCCGCCTGGCGATTTTCCGAACCGAATCTTCGCTTTCCGTCACCTCGCGCTCTCATAAACGTCGAAAAGCAAAGATAAATAAATATTATATATATTGATGATTGGTTCAATGATTTGCATGCCGAAAGTGAGCTAAATATTTTTCGAATTACCTAATCATCTGGCCATTAACGTGAGTGGTGTGAGTGTTTCGAGTGCGTGGTGAATATATTTTATATAATACGCGTTGGCCGAATCGCCGTCGTTCACCGTCGAGAGATATATATTCTCGTTCTCATTGCATCGCCGAGCGTTGGAGGATTCGGATTCGGCATCGGAATCGGGGAATCGGAATCGATTTTGGGCATTACGCAATGGCCGCTGAGGAGACGGCGCTAACCGGCGTCGGCGAGCTGCTTTTCTCGCTGCTAATTGGCTATTTGGGCGCCTTGGAATTCGCCTTCGTGGCCCGTCATCTCTACCACTGGACTTTCCAACATCCCGGGATTTCTGCTGCTGATGCAGCTGCTGACTCGGAAGAATTGCCGCGAATGCGCGAGAGATTGGACAGGGAAATCAAAGAGGCGGCGGAAAGAGAAGCTCTGGCTGGAACAAATGTCATGCAGGATGGTGTCCTCTATAGCAACGGAATACGAGTGGATCCAGCTGGGGATAAAAGAGAAGCTCTGGCCGCAGAATTGGCAAGACAACAGCAAATCGAAGCGGAGACACGACGTCAGCTGGCCGAAGCCGAGGCCAAACTGGCAGAAGAGAGACTAAGGGTGCAAAGGGAGAAGGAAGAATCGGAAGAGCAGCAGAGAAAGCTAATTGAGGCGGAAAGACAGCGCGAAAGAGAGCAGGCAGAGAAAGAGCTGCAAGAACAAAGAGAAGCCGAGCGAAGAAAGCTAGAAGCAGAAGAAAGCGATCGTAAACAACGAGAAATCGAAGAGAAGGAACGCCTAGAAAATGAAAGAAAGCTGATAGAAGCTGAACGCGAACGGGAAGAAAACGAGCGAAGACTGCAAGCAGCTGAAGAGCAGCGAGAGCGGGAAGAAAGCGAAAGAAGAATCATAGAGGCAGAGCGTCAGAGAGAGCAAGCCGAAGCCGAGAAAGAACGCCAAAGGGAGAGAGCTGAGGAAGAAAGACTCCTTGCTGAAGCCGAGGCTGCGGATGCCGAGCGTCGTCTCTTTGAAGCGGAGATCCAGAGAGAGCGCCAAGAAGCCGAGGATGAAGAACAGGCTCAGCGGGATGCGGAGATTGTAGAGCGTCTTCTGGCAGCCGAAAGAGATCTCAGTCCGAGTGCCACCGAAAGCGAACTGGAGGAAGACATTGCCATTGCAGAACAGTCACGTCGCCTGATCTCCAGCAAAACGGATCTGGAGCAGAAACAGCGAATGATCGAGGAGAATGCCAGAAGATTCCTGGAAGCCGAAGAGGAGATGGTGATGTTACAGCAACGACAACTGGCAGCAGCGCACAGTAAAGAAGAGGCAGATGAGTACGCCGGAATGGAACCTGTAGTGGAAGAGCCCTGCATAAAGAAAGTGGCGGCACCTCGGTTCCAAGAACCAACAGAAGAACCTCTAGTAGTGCAGAAAGTGAAAACCCAATTCGGTCAAGGAAGCGGTTCCGAAGATGCGTACTTGGTGAAGTCCAAAACCCTAACCTTCCCAGGTGTTTCCGATGAAGGATCCTCCGTGGAACCCTTCTCCAGTCAGAAATCCTCCTTCAGCACCCAACCCTCCGATGAGGCCAACCGCACCGAAGGCGAACGCCCAGAGCCCGAAGGAGAAGATCAGGTTCCAGATGTACAGTACACCGAGGAGTACTTGCGATCCCTGGACGGCATCAAGAATCGTCCGTTGGTTCGGGAAGACGGTTCGGGCAGGAGGAGAGCCTTCAAGAAGCGCCGCTCCAGTGGCAGTTCCAATTCCTCGAGAGACTCACGCGCCTCCCGTGACGAGGAGCTCAAGATGTTCACCTCGCTGGAGGAAGAGGAACTGCGTCACGGCGATCGGGAGGATTACAATCCCATCAAGTACACGAGTGAACCCACTCTGAGGGTTAAGGCCCATCGACGTCACAAAAGGAGTCCAGCAAAGGACATGCAACCGCCTGTGGAGACGCCCAGTTCTCTGGAAATGCTCGGTGAAGAGAGCACCAATCCCTGGGGTGAAGTAGTTCCAGAGCACTACAAGGATACCGAGTTCTGGAAGCGGGAGAAAGCGCTCTCCATAGACGAGGAGGAAATCGAACTGGAGAAACCCTCCAGGGGAGAAGATGTGGAGGATGAAGCTACCAACGAGCCAAAATCATCCTCTTTTGAGGAGGCAACCGAGGCACAAAACGAAGAGGCTGTGGCTGCCCTTAAACAGCAAATTTCCAAGGAGCAGGTGGTGAGTAAATGGAACTATCTGTGAAGGATCTTTAACAATGGTTTATTGCGTATCGCAATTAGGACAAAGAAACGGAGAAGGATAACTCACAGGCAGCGGAGACCAGCGACAGCAACAAAGCCAATGTAAGTGCGTAGGACAGCCAACTAGCACCATCTAAATCCCAGTAAACCCAGAAACCTACTACCCAATCCCCTGCTGCTTAACCAACTGCCCTAACTGCTTTACCTCTCTGCTTTTCATATGACCACCATTTCCGCCCTTCGCTTGCTTTTCCCCGCTTTTCCTCCAACCCAAAAGTTGCAAACCTCTTCCGCAACAGAGGAGCAATCGAGGGGTGGATCACCTGGCTTGCGTCGCAGTCCGCGAATGGACGAGATGGAGCACTACCCGGAGCGCTGGTCCGCCAGTCAGGAGCAGAATCCAGTGAAACAGCAGCCAACGCGATCAACACCCACTATAAATGTCCAGCAACCGGATACGGCACCTTGGCGGGATCAGTATGGATTGTTAATGGAGGGACTCAGTGACTTCTACGATTTTACCGCATCTGTAAACCCCTCGAGATCACGTTCCAATTCTCGTAACCCTTCGCCAACTCCTAAGAACGTAGCTAATACCATGGATGTGGACACGGAGCGAACGTTGGAAGTGTTTGACGATACGCAGGAGGGGATTGTTGGAGGTGAACTGAATTGTGAGTCTGTACTTCAGCTCTTGGAGTCAAACTTGAATGGAAACGAATCCTCGAACGAGCAACTTCAAATACAAAATGTAGCCGATGATGCTAGGAATGGAAATTCAGTACTCCCAATGGTATATGAACCTGTTGAAGGGGCTTCGCTTGCTACTCCCCAAGAAGAAAGGGGAAGGGAGCCTTCTGTCGGAAGGTCTCGATCTAGATCCCGATCCCGTTCTCCGCTTCCCACATCAGAGAATCTAGAGAAAAGTATCCACATACGAAGAGAGCGATTGATTAAACAAAACGATGAGCTTGCCGAACGATTGAGTCGCTCTGCCTCTGAAGGTTCCATGGAAATTGAAACTAATGGAAATGGAAGATTAAGTCCACGATTGGAAATCACTCTACCGCAACCCGTGATTGAGATCAACGAAATGGCTGATGAACCCATGGAGGAACCGGAAAACACGCCCGAACAAATGCGACTTTTTGTGGAGACCTTGAGAGCTGAAAGGAATGCCCGTTCCATGTCAAGATCCCGTTCTCGTTCGCGTTCTCCGTTGCCCACTGCGGATAATATAGAAAAGAGCTTGGAAAGTCGAAGGCTTAAGCGTATTCAGCATAATGATGAGATATTTGAAAAACTGCACGATCAAATGTCATCGCCAGAGATTGTAATAGAATCCGCATCACCTCCGAAATCTCCACTTCCTTTACCCACCATTTCCATCGAAATTATGGAGCCACCAGAAGACACTAGAGAACAAACTGAAACTGAACCTGAAGACACTCCCGAGAGTATGGCCAAACTTTTTGAGCAATTGCGTTTGAACCGAGTACGGTCACACTCTCGATCGCGTTCCAAATCTCCCCTGCCCACTGCTGCTAATTTGGAGCACAGTTTGCAAAAGCGTCGCGAGAAGCTAATTGCTCAGAATGATCAGTTCTTCGAGGTTCTGCAGGAAAGAGCAAGAACACCGGAACCGGAAACCCGCTTGACAGTGGAGTACGTCTATGAGTTTGTAGAGGAGAAGGAGGAACACATTGTAGAAGTTCGTGATATGCGTTCTTTGTCACCATCTCGCTCAAGATCCCAGTCACAAGAAAAAGAACCCGATGATTTCCATTTGATGCTTAATCTTGAAGGCAGCGAGTTGCGAACTCTACGCAAAAACAGCGAGGAGCTGGAAAGTGTCTTGGCGGCCAGTGTTAAACAACGTGAGGTGGACCGAGAAGCCCTGGAGAAACTACACAATGCCAATGAAGAAGTAGAACTTCGCGTGCTTAGCCCAACTAATTCGGAATTAGAGAGAGTGGTTGAAATGACAAGGGAGAATCCAGATCTAGATCGCACTATCTCCGAAGTAGCCAGAGATTTACAAGATGAACTTATGGCCAGTGGTTTCAAACGCTCCACTTACGTGGGTGAATCCCTGGATCTTGGAAGTGATCAATTTAAGGATCTACGTAGGGAGGCTGCTCTGTTTCAAAGATCCCGAAGTCCATCTCCTGGAATTAGCATGGATTTGGCTCGAGAACAAGCAGCAGCTCAAAGGGAACTTCAAGCAGCAATTCTAGACTCGCTAACCGATAATCGTTTGGGTGCCAGACCCAAAAATTACCCTGAGGAGAGAACCGGGGAGTCCCAAGAAATATCTGCCGCCCAATTGGATGATTTGAGACACCGAACTGCGGAGTTCCAACGATCGCGTAGCCAAAGTCGTTCTCCCTTGAGGGAAGATGAACTAAACCAGTTGAAGGACATCGAAGCAGAGTCTGCTAAAAGGGAGTTGCAGGATCAGTTACTGGATAGATTGGCCGCCTCGAGCATTAATTTTGAGAACTTTTCGCGGCACTTGAATGCCGACTTCTTGGACAGCGAGCGAAGGGCTTCGGATTCCGCTTTGATGGGTGAAATGGAGCCAGATGAATACCATCACTTTCGACGCTATTCACTCGCCCAGGAACAACCGGTGGAGGAGTATCCTAGTGATGACTACGTTTACATCTCACAAATCGAAGTAAGAACTCTCACAGGTACAAGAACTTGGTTGAAGGAGGATTTCTACCCGGAAGAATCAGACGATTTTTCTGGTTCAAAGAGTCCGGTGGTGGATGAGAATTCCTGGGCAAGAGCTGTTTTAGCCGCCGAAGCAGAGGCAGCTGAATTCGATTCTACCAATGCTATTTGGAGCTACGATATTGTTGGAGATCACGAGAATCTCGATCGCGAGAGGAGTAGTTCCAACGACAGCGAAGACACGCGGCAAACAGTTGTAGAAATCGATGATGAGGATGAGTACGAGTTTGAGTTAGATGAGGGAATCTCGGATAACAACGAACGCACGCAACCCACCGATGAATCCCATCATGATACTTCCGAGTGTGAGGAGGCTGAGAGGAATGCAGATCGCTATGAAAACCGTGGAGCTCAGGATTGGGAGGAAGTGGAGGATGTAGAGGATTTCCTTGACTACGGATTCGATGATGGTGCTGTGGGCGGAGCCACTCCCTATTCCGATCCGGACTCCTTCATCGAGCAGATCTACAACGATGCCATTAAGAACAGAAAGCAGTCGGCGATCCTCAGGGAATACGAGACCATGGTTCAGGAGCAACTACCATCGGATCACAGCGAATCGGATAGGGAAAAGTCGGGTTCGGAGAGTGAGAAATACGCATTGTGGGCAAAAACCAGGGAACTGGAGCGATCTCATTCCGCTAACCGCCATTCAGATGTGGACGTTGCCTTGGGTTTGATACCAGAAAGGGATTCGGAGATGCGCTATTTGGGGGATGCCCATGTGGCTGCCCGACAATCCACGAGGTTGCGTACCCGCTATGGTTTCAATCCCAAGTTGGAAGTGGGAGAACTGGAAGATGACATCGAAGTGGACCTGAATTACAAACCCAAGAGGGAGTACAACTGGCGCAAGAACTTCCGACTGGATGACAATGAAGAAGGGGAGGGGAATACTCAAAATACAACAGATGAGAATGAGATTGAAGATCAAGAAGCTGGAGATCAGATGGAGGAGGAACTGGATTGGCAGGAAGGGGAAAAAGAAAATGGAGAACAGGATCAGGAGCAGCCATTGTACACAAATGAAGAATTGGAGGAATTACCTAATGGAGAATTATTGGAAAATCGAAGAATTAGTCTCGGGGGAGAAAGTATAACCCTCTTCAGTCGCAGTCCTGTTCGTGAAATTCTACCAGAGGTTCCGGAAGAGCTCCCACAAGAAGAAGAACCTACAGAAGAACAGCCAGAAGAGGCAGCACCCCCGGAAGAATTACCCGCTGAGAAGCCAAAAAAAAGAAGAGCAAGAAGAAGCTGCGTAAGGGATCCAAAACGGAAGAGGAACTCAGAGATGACAATGATTCGGACACTCAATCCGGTTTCACTCGACGCAATGAAGATCAGGAGGGAACAGTAGAAACCCCGAAGAGAAAGACTCGATCCAGGAGAAGCTCCAAGAGCAGCTTGACCAATGAAGAAGGATCAGGACTCTTCTCTCCCAGAAGCAGCCTTGCTTTTATGGGTGAATCCTTGGAAGGCATAGCTGAATTTGAAAACCAGGAGAGAGACGAAGAGCAGTCCACCAAGAAAAAGACCAAGAAACGCAAGAAGACTGCGGCAAGGGAAAACAAAGAAGAAGCCAAGGAAGAAACACAACCGCAGGCTACAGAAGAATCACACCTGGATAAAGCTTTGGCTGCCGCTTTGGCGGAGATTGCTCCCGTTTCGGTGTCCACAAACTTAACCCCAGAATCCACGCAGGAGAATCTACTATCCACCATAAGTACTGGCCAGAGTGTTTGCATAACCCCGGCGTCTTCGATCGAGGAGATTGGAGAATCCCCTCCATCAACTTCAACTTCTACAGCTGCAGTTGTTCCCGCTCGATCCGTTGTGGATACCTTCGATATACTCAAAGACGCTAACTTCTATCCGCTCTTCTAGCTCGCTTGGTTCGAAAACTAATAACAAACTAATAGCAAACACTCGATCACCCATTTGATTTACTCTCTATTTGTTTCTTATAGACATGTTCATAAGCCAAGTCAAGCCAAGCACAGCCCAGCACAATCCAGTCCAAGCCACAATCCACAAAACCGAGCACGCTGTACATGAAAACAAGTCCCAGTTAAAGATCCAGTGTCCAGAATCTAGAATCCAGCATCCGCTCCTCTGACTGAGGGTAAACACCCGCCCATGGGATCCCAGATCCCTTTTTATTATTGTATAAACTATGTATTATACTAACGACCTTTTGACCCAAAAAAAAAAAAAAGAAAAATAAAAAACATACATCGAACGATTGAAGGATTGTTTACCATAGCTGTTAGTTTACTTAACGATTTTGTCTTTATAAAAATGCCGAGAATAAAAGCCAACTGAATAAATGAAGAAAACATTTCGTTGTACTCTGGTTGCTATAAATAGTAGAAAGAACGCCCCACCGAAATTTCGTATCTGCGGATTGTGCCAATTCTTCTGCATCCGACCGCCGAAATACTCGGGCATTGAGATCATTCATGAGGCAGCACGGGTGTCATCCATCCAATCCAAGTGCAACCGCAGCGGAAGAGGGATCATAAATCGTCCCACAATTGGCTATATAATTCTACAACATATATCTGCAGCCCATTTTGCACTTTCGCCTGATGTCATCGTTTTGAGACACGGGTATTACCAATGGGACTACACATAAGTCCCATTGGAAAGTGTGTTCGCCATATAGATTTACTCGATCTTTAATGCTCTTGTCATTGCGACAAAATGAAAACAATCTGTCATGCACACAAATTATATATAGATTCTTCAGCTCGCACATCGGATTTCATGGGTATTATTGCTGAATAATGGGCCTAAGGTCAGGGCTAAGTGGCATTATGTTTGTGTTAAATTTGTCATGTCGACATCTGGGGTTTATCCATAACCTTGGCGTATATATACATACTTATATTATAATTGGGTGACACATTTTTGTGTTGAGGTTATAGATAACACAATAATAAACAATATTAATGGTTTTTAATTGAATTTTTTGTGTCTAGAATTAATATTTTTGTATGTTTCTTTGAAGAAAATAACTAACTTTGAAGAAAGTAACTAAAGTAGCATTAAATAAAAATTGTTCCTTAATCTTTCAATGAGATTAATATTAGGCATTTTTTAACCATATTAATTCAATTTATAATTTTAATCAAAACTTGGTAGAATAATATTTAAACATTTTCTGATGTATTTTATAATTCTGTTAGTCGCTTATGTTAATTACCAAATTATTTTCTAGTCTGTCCCCAAAGTATGCAGTATTCCGATCCGGAAAGTATGCTATTCTGTCAAAGAGATATCCAACTCTTGCAGTTAATTCTTTCAAATCTCAAGACTGAGAATATAATATTTTTGCACACCTCTTGTTTAGTGTTTTGTTTGTTTTTGGCGAAATGCCCCTGTCAAGTTTTATATGTCGTATCCTTAGTCAAATTAAGCAAAAGTCAGCCGGCGAAAGGCGACAAAGGTTCGCGGAGATAACAAATTATCTCAGCGACTGTCAGTCCGCAAAAGGGGAAATTGAAAATGAAAAATTCCCAAAATATTTATGACAGGCCAACAGGAAAGTGTGTCACTCGAGTGATTTGTTTACGCAGCTCACTTAGCTTTGTTCTCCACTTGATTTTTGCCTTTTGCACTGGGGAAATGGGCCATTTGAAATTTTTATTTCTGTAAAACTCATTACGTAATGCATCTGTACGGGCAAATACATGTATCTCTCCGAACTTGCGTTAGAGCCACATTCAAGCAAACACGGCCAAAACGCTGCCAAAAAGTCTTATTCAATAGTTTTGTCTTTGACATGAATTCATTTTTCTTTCGGGGCACACTTAAAAGCCTGCGGTTATATTTTCTTTCATATTTTCCCCCAAAGTACAAGTGTACATACTATATAGTATTCGTACTGCTCGTGGAAAATTGCCTTAAATAATTTCTTAAAAAAATTCACTTGAAATTTGTGCGTTCAGCTGGTAAATTAATTTTTCTTATTCAGTGTCAGTTAAACGAAACACCTTTTTCCACGCTGCCAAACATTTGTTTTTGCATTCCGAAAATACATTTTAGAGTGTCATTCTCTTGGCATCAATTTCTTACATTTGTATATTTTTCAATAAATTTCCAAAAACCATGATTTCATTTAAATTGCTTCGACCAAATTGAAGACAAATTAAAAATGTGCCAAATTAAAAGGCGATTTTTTGGGGCGCAGCTGTTCTTAAACTTGAACTTATAGATATCCCCCATTGAATAATTTCCGCAGAATAGGCTCTTCGGGAAGTTTCCCTCTTCGCTTTTGATTCTCGCTCAATAAACAAGAAATAAAAAATATAAAAATACGCTGGAAAATATATATAAGCCTGTCTATATGTGTGCCTCTGAATTTATGACCCAATTAACGCTTTAACGCCTGCGTGAAAAATGCCAAATAATCGTAATGATGATCCGAGGGGGGAAAATGAGGGGAGGGGGGACATCAGTCCCATCACGCAAAAACTTTTTATCAAAGATTCGCGAAATGCAGCTTATTTTTAGACCAACTCGCAGATTGCATTTCACTCGGACTCGGCTCCATTGCAGTTGTTGTTGGTCGTGTCTGCAGCGAAAATAGCAACAACTAATATACACATGCGATGCATTATTCTATAAGTATAAGTATGTGCATACACCCGAGCACGAACATATATCATACAGTATTTGATAGATAGGAGCATGACCAGCAAACCGAAATTCGAATGCAAAAGCTCAGCCGGAAACGTATTTTCATTTCAACAAAAACAAGTCAAAGAGTCCAGAATTTTCTTTTAAACATTCCCTTATCATAATTATCTACAAGTTAAATTTTCTTAAAAATATATTAATTGTGAATTTATTAAGACGGAAAATTCTTTTCTGTTTCACTTAGTTTTGAAAATATAAACTCATTTATAAAACATCCAATTAAATGTTTGCGGGTTGTTAAGTAGCGCAATAAATTTATTTATAATTTAATTTCATTTATAAGAACTACACTTTTTGAAAATCTAGAAGCGTTTTTCTAAATATTTAATTTTCCGAACTTGGGTGGCTAATTAATAATTTTATTGGCGAAACGACGAAAACGAGAAAAAAGAATGTGTGCGCTCGAACTCAACTCAATTTTACGAATGCTCTATTCTCCACAATCATACTTAAGCCTAGCTTACCGAAGGTTGGCGAAGACGGAGCGAACTCGCAGAGAGCGAACAAAAGCTTTATTGCGCTCCCGCCTTCGCCCTAAACTAACTTACAGTAAACTTCAAATTCAACGATACTTATTCTAACAATTCAAAAAATAAAAAAAAACGAAAAACTGGCTTCAGCCAACACCGGCCCCGTTGAAGGCCCGTCCGGCTTCAACATATTGGAAGCGGCGCCAATTTATGGATGGCCCGCTTAAAAATCCCTCCTCCGCTGGTCCTCACTTCGACGACCCTGACCATGCCGTCCTCTCCTGCGTGAGTGGCGATGATCCTCCCTATCAGCCATTGTTGAGGCGGCAGGTTGTCCTCGGCGACGACGACCAGTTGTCCTTCCTGGATGTTGGGCTGCTCCTGGTGCCACTTGCCCCGAATTTGCAGGCCCAGCACATAATCCAGGGACCATCGCCGCCAGAACATTTGCCTGGCTGACGAGACAAGTTGCCATCGCCGCAAGCAACTGAGACCCGCCTGGTCCGGGGTCCGGAGTGCTGGGATGGGGAATAGCGGCCCGCCTGTCAGCAGGTGCCCTGGTGTTAGCGCTTCTCCGTCGCTGGGATCGTTGGATAGCGCGCCTAGCGGCCGGGAGTTCATCGCCGCCTCGATCCCGACGAGCACCGTCTCCAGCTCTTCTGCGGTTAGGAGCGCGCTGCCCACCGCTCGTAGGAGTAGGTGCTTTGCAGTTTTCACACCTGCCTCCCAAAGCCCGCCCATGTGCGGAGCCCGAGGCGGTGTGAATGCAAACTCGCATCCGCTTCTTGACGCGAATTCTCGAATGGCGTCTGCCTCCTTCTCTATGCGCTCCCGAAGGCCCTGGAAGTGGCGACTCGCTCCGACGAAGTTCGTCGCGTTGTCGCAGTGGACTGTGCGAGGGCATCCTCGGCGCCCAACGAACCTTTGGAAAGCCAATAAAAAGGAGTTAGTGGTTAAATCTGAAACAATTTCTAGATGAACCGCTTTGGACGCAAAACAAACAAAAAGCGCTATGTAGGACTTATAAGGAGGCCTTCCACGAATTTTCAATGTCGTATAGACGGGGCCACAAAAATCAACGCCACAGATACTAAATGGGCGGAGAGCACGGAGACGATCTGCGGGTAAATTTCCCATAATTTGCGTCATTAGTCGAGGCTTGCATTTAAAGCAGCGAATACATGATCGAACTATTTGACTGCAGACCTCCTGAGCGTTTACGATCCAAATACGCTGTCGAAGGAGACTCACAAGTGCTCGTGGCCCGACATGAAAATTGGTTAGATGCAAATGCCGGACATAGCTCTGCACAAATTGGGAGCATTTTGTCAACAGCAGGGGAAACTTGGCATCGTACGTTATAGGAGCATTTGCTAATCGCCCCCCAACTCGCAACAACGAAAAATTACACCAAGTGCCTGAGTCTTCATGAATGAATGGGTTCAATCGTTGAAGACTTGGGCCAACTCTGGAGTTCTTCCGAACTTTTTCAAGAACTTCGTGATACTCGTGTTTCTGGATGGTCTCGACAATTTTTAAGAAGGCTTCGTTGTACTCATTCGGAGACAGAGTTTTTCCAAAACTATACTCTTGTCTCTGCATTTCCTTATAAAGCGGAACATGTAACCGAACACTCTAAGCAGCTTGAGGTGTGACGAAAATCCCTCGATGACATCTACCAGTTCCGACTTCCGTACCGTGGCGGCCATCGTTACCACAGTCTTCCTTGATTCTTCAATTAGGACCTTTTCATCAAGAACGAAATGTGAATTTTTGGGCCAGGTCTCTTCTCCATTCTTCAAAAAGGATGGTCCAGTAAACCAGATTGAATCGCTAATTTCCTCTATGTCACAACCTCTTGATACAATATCTGCTGGGTTCTGGTTAGTTGGGACATGCCGCCACGTAGCTTCTCCTGACCACTCCTGAATCTCCGCTACCCTATTCGAGACGAATATCGACAAAGAAGACGGATGGGATCGAATCCAATGCAACGTAACTTCCGAGTCTGACCAATAGACTATCCGTTCGATAGGGACCTTTAATAGGGGTTTGATTCTGTGACAGAGATCTGCGAGAAGGTGAGCGGCACATAACTCAAGCCTTGGGAGCGTTTTAGTCTTGAGCGGCGCTACTTTAGATTTTGACGTCAGTAATGACAGTTTAATACCTTCTGCAGTTTTGCTACGAATATAGACGCAAGCTCCATAAGCTCTCATGGATGCGTCGGCAAAGGCATGCAATTGAACCGGTGACATCGGATCGGTGTGCACATACCGCGGAATTGTTATCTCTTCCAAACGAGACAATGTATTTTTCAACTTATTCCACGCAGTTTCCAAATGCACAGGAATCGACTCATCCCAATCCAACTTGTTCAGCCAGAGTTCCTGCAATAGGATTTTTCCTCTGATTACGATAGGACTAAGCAAGCCGAGGGGGTCGAACAGCTTCGATGTCACCGATAGTATGTTCCGCTTTGTCGCTCTGAGACCCATGACGGAATTGTCAATTTCAAACTTGAAAGAATCTTCGTTAGGCAACCACGATATGCCTAACGCCTTCGTCGACTCTGAATCCGAGATTGGTATGGATTTAACTGTGCTCTCAGATGCGGTGACCTCAGGTGAGTTCGAAAACCACTTTGTCAATTCAAACCCGGCGGTTTGAAGAACCTGAGACACTTCAGACCTAATAGATCTGAGCTCCTCGACGCATGCAGCACCAGTTAGCATATCATCGACGTAAAAGTCGGATCCAATCACTTCAGCAGCTCTAGGGAATGAAAGTTTGGCAGATTCACTCAACCTTTTTAAACACCGAATCGCTAGATATGGAGCTGGACCAGTTCCATATGTTACGGTGTTGAGCTGGTATAATCTCAAGGATTCTGAGGGGTCTCTTCTCCACACTATGAGTTGAAATGGCCTATCCGCTTCATTTACCATTACTTGACGATACATTTTTTTAACATCGGCTGTCAGAGCAAACCTGTGCAGCCGGAAGCGGAGCAGTGTGGAGTATAACTCATCTTGGATAGTTGGGCCTACCATCAAGATATCATTTAGGGACACCTGAGATGACGTTTTACAAGAGGCGTCAAACACGACACGCAACTTAGTAGACGTACTCTGGGGCCTAAGGACACACTGATGCGGAATAACATAATGTGGAGTCAAAGGAACTCTATTGTCTGTAGGAGACATATGACCTAACGCGAGGTATTCTTCCATGAACTCGAGATACATTTTCTTTAATTCAGGATCTCGCGACAACCTTCTTTCGAGCGACAGAAATCTCCTTTTTGCAACCTCGAATGAGTTGCCCAATCCAGTGGGATCAGATTTAAACGGCAATCTAACTTCAAACCGACCTGATGGCAAAACCTGAGTGGTCTTTCTATAGTGTTCTTCACACAACTTATGCTCAGGTGATAGAATTTTCTTTATAGATGGCATTTCTTCCAGTGACCAAAACTTTTGTAGTGTGCTATCAATCGATACTAATAGCTCTTCACTACAACTGAAACTATTCACAACATCTCTTGGGGCAGACGCCTTGTATCTGCCTGAAACAACCCATCCAAGTAGGGTCTTTTGAAGAGTTGGATAGTCAGAACCTTGCTTAATTTAACCAACAGCTAAAAGCTCGAAAAATGATTCTGCTCCTATCAACATATCTATTCTTTGTGGCTTGTAGAAATAGGGGTCTGCTAATGGTACGTTCTTTGGAATTTTCCAGTCACTGATATTCACAGACTGGTCCGGATGATATCCGGATATCGATTTCAAAATCCAAAAATCGAACGAAAATTCACTACCATTTATTCGCGACTTCACCACTGTGTGTACCTTTTTCTTAACTTGAGAATTGGATTCGCCAATACCAAGTAAGTTGATACACGATTCCTCTTTACGGATCTGTAAGCGGCGAGCAAGGTCTTCTGTAACGAAATTGGCTTGAGACCCAGAGTCAAGAAGGGCTCGAGCCAAAATGTATTCACCGCTTTTCGTGCGGACACTTACGATCGACGTGGCCAAAATCACCCTGTCCAACGATGTCGCATGCATAACATGTGACGTGGAAGGCTGATCCTGACTTTTAGAGGGAGACAGACTCTCTTGGGGTGGTGGCAACGCCAAACTATTCTCGGAGACGGTATACCTGTGCAGTAAAACGTGATGCGAGCGACCACAAACTCGACATTTACTACTCTTGCATTTGGAAACCGTATGACCCTTTCGCAGACAATTTATGCACAAAGACGCAGATTTAACAAAATCGAACCTTTGCATTACTGACAGCCGACCAAACGGACTGCAGTTCGCTAGGACATGGTCTCCAGCATTGCAATAGCTACAACTTTGCACGGACTTAGTGTTGGTCGAAGAACACGAAAACGAGCTTCGATTATGTTTGCTCGGAATTAATTTATCTTGCTTTGGTTTTGATGTTTCCTCAGCAGATAAATGCTGATATCGGCGATTCAACATCTTCTCACAATCGGACCAAAGCGGCAAAGTTTCATAATCGAGCTGTTCTTCCCATTTTTGTTTAGTCACTGGGTCTACTCTGTTCAAGACGAGATAAATCAACATTGCATTGGATATTTTTGTATCATCTCCTATCGATAACAACGATCCATAAATTGATGAAACGGTATCGATAAGGCTTCTTAAGGAAGACGCTGATTGGTGCGTAATTTTTGGAAGAGTGAACAATGTTGAGATATTATTCATAAAAATCAAGCATTCGTTATCGTAGACTTTTTTTAAGGCTGGCCATAGCCTTCTCATAATTGCTCGCGGTGACTTGATAAGCCTTAATAGTCCCTAAGGCTTCACCGGAGAGACACGAAATTAGGTGGTTAAATTTCTCGATAACTGGAATGCTGTCGTCTTGATGAACGAGAGTTTCAAAAAGGCTGATGAAATTTTTAAACTCCGAATATTTGCCGCTGAACTTTGGCAAGGCCAAATTCGGAAGTCGAGCTCGAGTTGGGGCTACAGAAGCTGATCCGGAAATTTTTGGATCGCTTGCTGTCTTCAAGGCCGACAAAAGCGACATTAATTTTGCCTTGGTAACAATTGATAGCTCCTCCAACTCATCTCTAAATTCATCGCCATCATCTATATCTTCTATCTCTTCTTGCAATAGATTTGCCTTATTAATTGCAGCGTTTAACGTATCTAATCTACATTTTAATTCTTCTTCTTTAATCGCGATCGCGCCAGAATCGAGTCGATCACTTAATCGGCGAATGCTTTTTACTCGATTTTGTAACTTGGCTTTCAAGTCTTCAAGCAGGTTACTTTTTGGCTTTTCTTGGCTCATTTTTGAATTAAATTATCAAAAACCAAATTTATTAAAGTAAATTATTAAAGGACCAAGTGTGAAAAATTTAAATGAAATTAATTTTCGAATTAAACCACAAAAAAATAATAATTTATAAAATATTAAATTTGTTCGAAAAAAAATTATTAAATAATTATTATTATTAAATAATTATTTAGATGCGAGAAACAACGAAAATAATTTTTAAATTGAATATCGAGGCACGAAGTATCAAAATTAATAGTGGGTGCAAACGACGGCGAAAAACAATATACCCAACCGAATGCGGGGTAGCGCGTCACTTGACGGTCCGTTAACCTGTAGCGCGCCCAAATGACAAGAACCCAACAACAACAACAACGCTGCTAGCGGCGACCAAGCGAAAGCGAAAACGAAAAAAGTTTACCGCTGCAGCTGCTTGTATATAAGGGCTTATATATTTGTGTATAACGGCTCAGATTAACTTCCCAACTATTAACTTGCGAGGTTTTGACGATAATTAAAAACAAGGGGGGCGACAGTGATTGCAATAATTTAACACAATTAAACAAAAGTTGCATCCAAAGGCGGTTCAAATAGTATACAGAAATTTAGCACTTGTAAATATATTAGGTATTTATATATATATATAATGGCTTTAATATTTTGCTACTTTTTGATATTATTTAAATTGTTTAAATTTTAATTTGCATGCAATCTAGCTCTACTATTTTGTACATATGTGCCAAGAATTGAAAGCGAGGTGCAATTTTTCAGCACTAGACAATTAACGAATATTTCTAGTTTTTTGTCAAAACTCAGCTTTCAATTTTTTGCACAAATACCTTTGGTTCTTCGTTTGGATCTTTCAATCCTGCTGCCACTTTCCTTTTGCAACTTGAACAATCGCAGGGCATCCCTCGTCGGTGGCAGAAACGTCGAATTAGGGTATTAAATTTCGCGACCGGCACGAGTGAATTTGTTGTTGTTTTTTAATAATTAAAAACACCACACGTCGCGGGCAACTTGTATGTACTTCACAAGAACTTTATATTTTTGTGCAATTTTTATAGCAAAAAAACCACAAGAAAAAAAATCACTTGCAATTGTTTGTTATTTGTGTCACTGTCACTTTAAAAAATTGTTGCCTTTTATTTAATTAATTAGTCCACCCGGGGGCGCCATGAAAATCTAGAAGCGTTTTTCTAAATATTTAATTTTCCGAACTTGGGTGGCTAATTAATAATTTTATTGGCGAAATGACGAAAACGAGAAAAAAGAATGTGTGCGCTCGAACTCAACTCAATTTTACGAATGCTCTATTCTCCACAATCATACTTAAGCCTAGCTTACCGAAGGTTGGCGAAGACGGAGCGAACTCGCAGAGAGCGAACAAAAGCTTTATTGCGCTCCCGCCTTCGCCCTAAACTAACTTACAGTAAACTTCAAATTCAACGATACTTATTCTAACAATTCAAAAAATAAAAAAAAACGAAAAACTGGCTTCAGCCAACACTTTTCCCAACACATTTTTGTTTGGTTCCTAAATAATGACCAGGAATTTTAATTTATATTGTATGTATTTGGTTTTTTTAAAACATAAACAAAAAAGGTGAAGCCAAAGGTACTATATTTTATATTTTTTGTTATTGTGAATATGCCCTTGATATTTATTTGTTTTAAACCCCATCATATTTGCGCAATCCACGTCACTGGTACATCATGATTGAAGCCGTAAATTCCCATCACAGCAGTGAATCATTTACATCAACATTTTGATTCTTGAACAATGTACACATTATTTCTGTGGTTGCTGCCCTCTAGACAGAACATTTCACGAGTTCTTGATTTGGTCCATTATTCATTTTGAGCTGACGGGTTTTTATTATTACCCGATTGGCTTAGAGGGGCGACCTAGAATGGCGTTCGGTTGAGGCCTTGTTAATAGCTGCTACCACTGAACTGTCACTATAACATACTCACGGCCCATTGGTCATTTGTACTTGTTAAATTCTTAGAAACTCACCTTGGGCAATTGCCCTTAGGTGTCTCCTCAATTTGTCTAAGGAAATTTGTTTAGCTTCTGAATAAACATTGGTTATTAATTGGGGAGAAATATTTAAATTTTGGCCGAAATGAAATTGATTTCGGATTCGATGAGCTCATTGCAATAAGTGCTTCATTAAAAGCTACAAATGTTTGTTGATCGATCCATCAAACGTCAGAAGTTTTTTATTCCTAACTTTTAGAAATAAAAAAAGGAAAGTTGAGGATATTTCTTGTATTGGTTTAGTAAATACTATCTTGCTTGTAATAAAATAATATTATCAAAATCAAAAAACAAACAAATAACTTATGAAATATACAAACAAGAGAACATAACAAACGCATAAATTCCAAAACTTAAAATGAACTTCTACCAACTGACGTACCATTTCTATTTATGGTATTACTCAATTTCGGAATTTTTCTTGCATTAAATTGTGATTATTTTTCCAATTTGGCGGCACACCTGTTGGTTCATCTCATTTCAGTAAACATTTTCTCCCATTGGCATTTCAATGATGTCTGTATGCCAAATGCTGTAATGCCAGAAAATCAAGAAATTGCGGAATGCAAAAATAAATTCCATATATTAATACTATTAGGATAATGTACGGTCTGGAGATCAATTAGAAGGCAGCTAAAGAAAGATTATAATAAGCAGAAATGCCAGACGCAGATCATCGTTTTTGGCCAGATCCACTACCAATTTATGCTCGATTGGTCGGCGATCGTGTCGTGTGTAGTGCAGTGTGGGATGAAAAAGAGAATTTTCCGAGATTTTCCATTTACGAGAGTGTTTGAATGTGCGCTTCTTGTGTGTCGTGTGCACAAGCGCCGCCAGCAACAACAAGAAAGCACACTACATTTCCTTTGGGTGAAAATATTTGAAAATTTTTCAAAACTCTGACAAGCAGATTGAGGGGTTTTTTCAGATAGCTGAGAGGGGGGTTTATGTTTCTAGGGGGTGGTCAAGCATGCCACACCCCCTTGAACCGGCGGCAGGTGGGCCAATACGCCCACACTTTTTGGCACCTGAATTGCGTTCGATTTTTCAATCACTATTTTTAGCTGGCAGTACGAACGATATATTGCATGCAAATTGGCGAAATCGTAGAGAAAATTACCCGAATGCATTGCAAATTCAATAATGCCGTTAATTATTGGCGATATTTACATTGTCTACCGCAATAATTCAGCCGCCAGTCGAAAGAAAGAGATCTCCCAAGATCTCCACAGATCGCACATCTCTCTCTCTCTCCCTCTCCCTCTCTCTCTGTGTTTTTTTTCGAATGGCTGGGGCTCTCCGAGATTTTATTTTTACACTTGACGGTGGCGAAACTAGATACAAAGCGGACTGAAAGCGGTGCAGCAGGCAGCAGGCGTTTTGAAAAACATTTTCGGAAAACGCTGCGCCAGTTGAGATCCCAACTCGGCAAAGTTCATACCGTTCTGGACCTCCGAAAACCTCCGAAATCGATTGAAAACAGAACAAACACGCACAGAAAATACACTTGACTAAACACCCATACATACATACATAGGCACCCCTGTGAATCCCGAACAAAGATATATACCGTAATTATAGAAAGTTCAGTCGGTCATTAGAGCGAGCGAGATAGCGGACGCGATGGCGGACGTGGAAATTATGCAAACGGTGCAAACGGAAGTGAAGAAGACCACGAAAAAGGTCAAGAAGTCGTCGAAGCGTCGCGAATCCGAGGTCCAAATCAGCGAGGTGGACGCCTCCGTCGAGGAAAGGGGGTAGGTGGTGACCTGTGTCATGTGTTTTGTGGCAGTTCGCAGCGGCGCTCTTTCTTTGTCCGATCATCCCCACTTCTTTGTTGCACAGAATCAAAATCAGAAATTACATTACATTCCAAGCAAAAAGATTCCAAAATACTTGCATATGTGTATACTATCCAAAGAGAAACTCTCGCATTTCGAACTCTTACAAAACGACACACGTTACTACTCAACTTTCCTCGGCAAAATGTTTACTAAAAGGTATCCACCAATTCTATCTAAGTACACCCATATCAAAAACAAGTGCCACAAATCAGAAAAAACCAATCCAACAAAATTACACTTTACAATGACTAAATACAAAACTGAAAACTAAAACACAAAATTATAGTGATATACCCAACAAAAACACCAAAATCACACGGCTGAATAAATTTTAAATAATACACAAATTACACAGCTTTTTTGTTATCTCATTTATTAGAAAAAGTCAAACTAAAGCATACAATTTATGTGATATCCCCATATACAGCAAAACTATACTTATCTAAAATCTTAAACTAAAACACAAACTAAAAACCAATTAAAAATCACACTGAACAATAGGAAAACTATAGTGATAAAAATTTTGAAATTCAAACTTTATGTAATATCCCCTATATGTGGAAACATATTGCTATGGTTACAAAACCGAAAACCAAACACACAATTTATGTGATATTCCCTGTATTGAAATACTATATGTATTGATTCAAAATTTAAAACTTTGGAAACTAAAATATCGAAATCCCACTGCTTAATAGGAAAACTATGACGAAACGAAACCTCAATTTAAAAACACACAATTTATATGGTATTCCCTGTATGGGAAACGAATATTGATATTAAAACACGAAATTAAACCACACAATTTATGTGGATACCCCCTGTTTTGTTTATGCCCCAATGTGCTGTGAATATCGATGTCTATATCCCAACGATCTCTGTGTGTGCTTGCAGTTAATTTTCAGTGGCGAGTACACAAAAGCCATGGACAAGGACTGGCACTCCGGACACTTCTGCTGCTGGCAGTGCGACGAGAGTTTAACCGGACAGCGTTACGTCATCCGGGACGATCATCCGTACTGCATCAAGTGCTACGAGAACGTGTTCGCCAATACGTGCGAGGAGTGCAACAAGATCATTGGCATCGACTCGAAGGTACGTGAATGCATATGCTATGTATATATCTCTATATTCATTGCGGGAATCGGGGGCCATAAACTGTTCGTAAAGCGATTTTATGGCCATATGTGGGTAGTCAAAACATTTAATAACCATTAAGTAGGACAGACACACACCCCAAAGATTATATGGGATGTTAAGCAGAAACCAGTTTGAAGTTCAGTCCATAAAGCCAAAAAGAAATCAATAAATACTTGAAATTAGTCAAAAATCTCTGGATTACAACAGTTTACCGAAAAAATGGATTTTTTATGTGCTTTTTATGTTTATTTTTCGATTGTGAATGCGAGTTTTATTATCATCATGCTTTTATTACGTCTGTTTTATGCGTCTAGCCATAGTTTGAATTAATTATCGCTGTAAAAATAGAATTACAACTGCAACACAAGAAGAAATGCAGTAGTTTATGCTAAATTAGTTTTTTGGGAATAACAAAGCAAATTTAAACAACCTTGTTCTCAATTGCTGATGTCTAAAGGGATTTTTGGAAAATATCCAATTTCATTGCACACGAGAGGAAGAAGCTCGGCACACTTCTACGCTTCATTCATAATATATTTATTAGATTCGACATTCCAATAATTCTAAAATAGCACAAAAATGTTTTGAAAATTGTACTTTATTATGTTTGTTTTGATTTAACGACTACAGTGAGCAAATAAACGGTTGTAAAAGAATAAAGTTCTATAATGAAAAATATCTTTAATATCTAAAAAATCGGTTTAACCTGATAATTATTATCATTACTCTCTTTTACGTTTGAAAATCTTTTACCTTGAAATAAGACATATATAAAATTAAAAATGGTTTAAAAAAGAAAACAAACAATATCCAAATATAAATATCAAATCTTGAAATGAATGTGCGGCACAATTTCGTTAATAGCGAGTACTAAGGAAAGCAGTAGGATATTATTAAATACATAAACTTAATAATAGAGTTAATTGCATTTTATTCCCATATCTCATCCACGTTATTGTCCCTTTCATCGCAGGATCTTTCGTACAAAGACAAGCACTGGCACGAGGCCTGCTTCCTGTGCTTCAAGTGCCACCTGTCGCTGGTGGACAAGCAATTTGGAGCCAAGGCGGATAAGATCTACTGCGGAAACTGCTACGATGCCCAGTTTGCGTCCCGTTGCGATGGCTGCGGTGAAGTTTTTCGCGCAGGTAAGAAGAAAACAAGAAAATTCAAATGAAAATTCATTTAAATTGCGGCATACTTGCGGGCGGCAGCTGAGAAATGGCAGCTCTAAAGCGAATTTTCATTGTGGGAATCTCTAGAAGATGAGCTCTTTGCATTCAAGTTCTTCTTGTTACCGTTAGGGATTGCTAATTGTGTCTGCGGAATTGATATTATCGGGAGCTAGGCTGCCAGAAACTGGTTCAGCACAGGTGGATTTGACAGGTATCCGGTATCCATGCCATATCTCGAGTATTTGATAAATTTTTAAGGCCATCGCAAAAAGAACTTATTGCTTTTGGTTTTCTATTTGACAGTCAAGTTAGGTTTTTATAGGGTGGACTTAGAATTATAATATACCAATTTCAGTATTATTTAGATACATGATGTATATTGACTAATATTAAAAATGGATATTAAAGTTAGTAAAAATTAAATCCAACAATTTATACATAATATTGCTAGACCACATGTTGTATGCGTAATAAACCAGAAAATACTTAAAGCAATATTTAATTACTTGTTTTTCAAGGTCAGCCAATTATTCTTAAGCTATTAAAAGGTCAGCTGAAATAATCCAAATTTAAGGTTTTTTTTTCAAAGAGTAATAAACTCTAAAACAAGTTTGAATCCATTAAAATCAATGGTTGTTAAAACGTAACAAATTGTACGTACTTAACAATAAAAAACTTTTTAAAGCTGCAAATAACCCCATGAAACGAAACCCACTCAATAAAGCGCACAAAAGCGGTCCACCCAAAAGTATCTGAGTGCTTCGCAAGCCTTGCATTCCAGCCAACGAACTTGCCACACACGAGTGCGTCCAGTTTCCGAGATGCAAAGATACGAGTGCTTACGTAAATGCGTTAATGTCCCAACTGCAAGTTCATTGTCACCTCGTCTCAGACGTTCAAGACTCTCTGAATGAATCGGGCCAACAGTTCCAGCCCACGCCAGACCCTGAACTCAGCCCCCATTTCCCCTTTTACCCCCTTTTCCCCTCTTTTACCCCCACTTTTGGGACAAGGTGTCTGCTACGCTTTCAATTGTAGCGCAAATAAATATGACAGAAAGGCAAACAGTGTCAGAATACATTGACTTTGTCAGCGAGTGATAAATTTATGGCCGATAAATGCCGCAGATCAGTTCCGAGCGAGCACACCAACACCCGATACTATATACTGATACAATCCAATGCGATCTTAACCGCTCCGATTCGACTTCTCTCAGCACATTCCCAATTTGGCCAAAACACCAAGGGGGCCGTGACACTTTCGCGCTAAACGCAAGGTTGCCAACCACGCGTTGCCAATTACGTGTAGAACAGGCCACAATCAGCAGTAAATATGAATATAGCATATATTATATGCTATATTGTTGATTTTCCTGCACTTGCGAAAAGTTATTTCAATGTCAGCGCATCCCACACACATTTCTTCAATTCGGATCGAGAGATTCTGCTGTTTGTCAAAGGTGGATCTCCGACTGACAGTCAACACATGGGAGTGACCAATTTGGGAGCCAGCTTATCAAGTGCATACTAAACACTGGCTAATTACCAAGTCAAAAGCAGATCTTATTAATATCCACAAATCCCCATTAAGCCCATATAATTCGCCAAGTGACTCACCACAAAGTAAAGGAAAATATTCACTAATGCTCGTATTCGTATGATTTATTTACTCTTTCTGACACGCGTCGTCACAGCAAAGATTTTTTGGATTTTAATTTCTCTTTTGGCTTCTTGATTTGTGGCTTTTAAATTGCCTCGCTTCGGAATCATTAGAATGAAAAATGGTTATTATGTTGCCTTTGGAGGCGGAGGTGCGGCAAAAACATTGCGAATCAGCGGGTGGAATTAAATATAATTTGCTTTTTGGCACCAAGCGACTGAGACTTTCGTTTTACGTTGATCATATTAAACTAGAAATGGCTATTTAGTTGCTTAGATAAATTATACGAATTTATTGGGTTGAGTATATAAAACTAGAAATTAGTATTAAGTGGCTTAGATAAATTAAACGAATTTTGAAGAACACATGTGTTTTTAAGGGAAAGCATTTTTTTTATTGCCTAAAAGCGAAAAATAAATTCGCACAATAAACACTCAATTTTAAAAATTCCAAAAAAAAAAAAAAAAAACATAGGTATAATATAGAATATTACCCATTATTTATTTATCCAATTTAACAATGAGTTCAGTAAAATATTTTTGTAAATAAAAAAAATAAATGTAACTATGGCATCTCCTATTGCATTACGAAAATATCGTTTTTAAAGCTAACTCTTAAAAATTTTCCACTTCTACTGAACCCAAACTGCCTTCAACGAATTACTGGCACATTTTTCTAATGAATTTCGATTTTTTATTGCCTTTCAATTGATTGATTTGTTGGTAGCGAACCGAGGGGAGTCCCACGCACAATGGGATCATCCAACGCGTGTCGAGCCATTTCCGTAAATCGAACGAATTAATCAAAAGTGTGCGAATGCCAGCGAAATGAACTTCATACCATTCCGCAACGCCCAAGGGGCAAAATGTTCGGTCGCTCCAAATCGGGCTGGAATTGATTAAAACTGCAACTATTTCCTATTCGATCGAAAGCCAAATGCCATTGGGCGTTGCGACGACCATGCAGCCAACCAGTCTGACTTCTAGGTTTAGTTGGTTGACATATCCCGAGTTGTAATTGCGAGTTAGATGATGGGTGCCCACACCCGTAACCAAAGGCAATCTGCATAAACGGAGGCTAAATCAAGTGCCTTGCGCCGGCGGGTCGTCAATCTCCTCAATCTCCTCAACCTCATCCCGATCAGGTTCCAGCAGTCAAAATAGTTCATAATTCACAACCAGCGGGCGGAGATCGGCAGATTGAAGTCTCTAAATGGCACCTCGACTGCCTTGCCAAGTGCCACACGGAAAGAAATATTTACACATAAATTAGCTTTATTTAAAATCATGTTATAAGGTTTACTATGAAGTTTCGGAAGTGGCTCAAATAAATTTAATGTTGATTTAATTTATTGGTAATAATTTGCTACACTTTTATTCTTAATTTGTATATAAACAGTTCGTATACAAATAATCATTAATTATATTCCTTTGTGTTGCTAGTATTTCTTCTAATATTTGAATGAAATGTTTATTGGTCTATTAAGTATTTATTTGAATTTAAGAAACCAATTGTTCGTGCTACACTGTAGCACATTACCTCCTTCGTCTAATTAAAAATGTTGCATATTATCGCCCCATAAATTACAATGTTTTTAGCTGTGCAGCTATTATGGCTTGACGACTTCAAAACAACAAGATGATCTGCTGTCGAAGGCGGCATGCAACAGGTACCGCCTTCCCAGTAAACAGCTTGCCACTTTCCACTCAATTCATTTACTCACTCAACTCAAGTCAACTCAACTCGATTCGATTCACTTTGAATCCAGAAAACTCAACTCGTTTCTCTCGGCTGGTTTTCTCTCTGAACTCCGCTGTGTGTTTTGTTTGGGGCCCTCGACTTTGTCGGTTTTTCAGTCTCAAAGCGGCTTTCAAAGCGCGTGGAATGTGCCGCGGATACAAAAGAATTCCCTTGAACATCTGTTTCCAATAGCCAGTGTATTTGTTTTGCTCCGGGCAACGTGTTGCATGCGAACTTAATGCAAAAACTTTGATCATCTCGAGAAAATAAAGAACCAAAAAAAATCAAAAAAGTATTTCCGCATTTAGAGTCTGTAGTTGAGAGACGGCGGTGTTGATTAAATGAAACCAGTGCCCGTCTCCAATTATAAACATATTGTTGTTTAGAGGAATTCACCTGTAAACAATATGGAAAAGTGTACCCAAATGGCTTCTGTTTCCTTCGATTGTAAACTGCAGCACAGTGGGGAAAATCCAGCACCCATCGCTCCACATTGCGTATACTTAACGCCCGATTTCACTTCATTTCACGCTCACACATCCTGGGCGTATACGTAATGTTCAGCCCACACGGACACACGTTGCCCAATCCTCAGGTTGCAGCTGCAAGTCACCCCAGAAATCAAATCGAGACACTTGTACCGCCTCTGCTCGAATCGAATCACAAAATTTCCCATAAAAAACCATCGCGATATCTAGTCAAAATCATAAATAACCAAATAAATTTCGTGCCAGCAGAAAACCGGAAACGAAATTGAACCCATTTTGGCTGCATTTAGTGTCAAGCGATGGCCAATTCGACGCGTTCCACATTTAAATTTAAATTCGATCCGAGTTGGGAAAACATGTAAAGCCAAACAAACATGTAAACCAGCAACGGAGACATAGGAATATGCAAGCAATTGAGTCGGAATTTCTTTCCATTATTATTGTTGTCATTGCAATTGAATATCAATCGAAGCGAAATCGCTTGAAACTATTTCCAAATGGTTTTCAATTGGCCGAGTGATTCAGACGATTCCCTTGGGGCAGTCCACTTAACTCACTGGCTAATTAAAGATCCTATCGGATGGTTCATTTAAAACTTCTCATAGGAGATCCCGCTTAGCCGATGTCATCCGTTGGTCTTATCAAAACACAGGCCCGAAAAACAAGCAAATTCAATTTCTCTTTTCACCGAATCTAACAGACCAATAAATCTCGACTTTAAGCCAGCATTTTATGCCCTGCGGCGGGTCAAAGTCAAAGATCCCACAGTGGAAATCAAATATTGCGGAAAGCCGCCAAGTTGAGCGTTTGTTTATGCACAGCAAGAAACCAGAAGATGATCTGTTCTATTTCTCTGTAAATTGTTTATTTACTTTAATTGGTTTGGTGTTTATCAGTAATTCATTGTGATCTTGATTTGTTATTATGCTCACACACCATTTTCTTATTAATTTCTTTTACTTATTTAATCTCAAGATAGGAATTGTTTTGATAATGCATCATTCTTCAGATTTTAACTTATCTCCAGCGGGTAGCTTTTATCTTCCAAAAAATATCTATATTATAATCTTTTAAGTTAAAATTCTTCGAATTGTTTATCTTATGTTTTTTGTTTTTACAAAATAAATATTTATCTTACAATATTTAATATATTTCGAATTTTTTTAATTCCAAAACGATAAACAATAATTTTCTGATTATATGTAAAATAAATACAAGATTTTTATAAACTTCAATTTAAAGTATCATAATTTTAATAACAAGTTTATGTATTTTTTCCTTATTAATTTTAATGCATTTGCTAAACAAAAAGTTATCTCTTGAAAATGTCATACTTATTTCTCTCTGTGTGCGATATTCGCGCTGCTGATGGTTTCCAATTGCAATTAAAAATGCAGACCATGCACGACGCAAGGGTTTCATTTTCTTCATTGCCGCTTTGCATTTGGGCTTAGGTTGACATATCCGAATCCGATTCGAATCCACTTTCGCTATTCAAAAAAAAAAAAAAAAGCCTCGACACTCTGAATGGGCCAATGCAAACGCCGTCAATCAGCGCAGTCAGCGACCTGTCAATACATCATTGTCTCAATGTCCATCCACTTGACCCTCGGGATGCGATCGTCATTCGTTCATCCATCGGCGGCAGCTTTACTTTGTTGTAGGCGTCTGTTGGCGACCCGAATCGCTCAGTGGGCGATGTCTTTGGACTTCGCGAAGCTGACAGCCCATCACAATTAGTTATAATTATGTTAGACGCTGGTCGCTATAAATAAACGTTGTTTATGCCCCACCATTCGCCATTTGGCCGCAAAAAGTGGCAGCAAGCCATACGAATGCTGCGGTTGCGAGAGTTGGTAACTCGATATTGATGGCACTAGCTTTGGGGTCAAAATGACTTCGAACTAGATTGAGTGCTTTAGTCAGTTTATATATATATTGGAAACCATTTAATTATTCGTTTACTGAAGTAACACATGTGCTCAAACTTCAAGCATGTTTATGTTTAATTTTGTTAATAGCAAAATACCACAGTACAATTTTCACATCTCTATGCGAAATTAAATATTAGCTAAAGCTCTGTTTTAATATAAATAGTTTGAGTGGAAGTTTCTGATTAGTGTTGTTAATGGATAGCAAAATGTAATTTATCTTCTTATAGTCATTAATTAACCTGTAATTGTTTTCAGTAGTTGATCTTCTGAATTCCTGCTTCAAACCCGAAATTAATGCTTAGGTTTCGCATTCTAATTTCCTCTCCGGACTTAATCTTACATCATCAACCCAATTCGAGCACTCCAATTGCTTGCCAATGCTGATTTCTCCGCATTCCTTGGCTATCTGTCTACATCTTCCCAATTGTGTGGGCTTCTATTTCTATACTTATTATTCTAGTCTTAATCTTTTCTATTCCAATCTGAGCTTCCTGTGCACCTCAAGCTTGTTCAATTTCCTGCTTTAATTCGCGCACAAGCTTCAACCGAAAAAAATTGCTCATGAAATTCAACAAATTTTGGTTTTGTTTTGTTGTATTTACAAAAAGTTAATTATTTAATGATTTATGATAGCCTGTTGTTGTTGTTGTTTCATTTCCATTATAACCAATTTGGCTGGGGATTTTATTTATAAGCATTCGCTAAGTTTAATGAAACTTGTTATTTGGCAAATGATGTCATAGAGACAACGCCTTGAGATCATGCCAGATCTATTGGGTTTGGGTTTGAGTTTGGGTTAAAAAGAGAGAGACTAGGCGTCGCCAAAATTCGTTTTCTGTCCAAGTCCAGAGATCGTTTTAAGATAATGATCGGCGCTTTGGTGTGGAATATTTCAAATGAGTTTTATGACCGGTCTTCGATCTCGAAGTGACCCACTTTAAGCGATGCCATCGATGAAATTGCATTTTTCGTGACTTATTAAGAAAGTAATCGAGGGTTTTGTCGGGTCGAAACTGAAGACATTTGAATGGGTACACTTTCCAATCGTGAACTAATCCGGAAAATCCACAAGTAGCCCTCGATCATGACCGATGTGGATGTCCTCAGTTCGAGAATGAAGTCTCGTCTTCACCTGCAAACCAAAACTATTGGTGCTGAGAGAATTAAGAAGGCCAAGGATAACAATGAGGATATTGCTGTGCTCAGCATGTTCCTACCAAACGCCTCCGCAGTGGAGGAGAATCGCAATTTTTATTGCCAACTGGGCGATTATTGTCGTCTCGGCGATCCGCGTGCCAGCAAAGCAGGTAACCCACCAATAAAAATAATAAAAATTATAAAATATATCCAACCAGCAGTATCTTAGTGATCCACACACATATATACCATCTTGTGTTAATTAACGACGGATGAGACATCATAATTTATCAATATTATTGTCCGAAAACTATTCAAATTGGCCAGAAGAAAGAAACCGGCCACTGCCTTGTGGCTTTTTGCTTTTGGCTTGTGAGATCCATAGCGTCATCGCCATCGATGGTTGCTGATGAGTAATGATCGCCATTTAGGGGGGTCTCTCAAACGAGCCAGACAACTAATCCGTTCCGTGATAAATCTAGGGTTTATTAACTTGCGTTTTAATAAAGACAGACAAAAAATTAAATTTGAATAACAAAAGGGAATATTTTGGAGTACATGTTTTGATTTGTGAGGTACTTTAAGGCACAACATTTTTGGAAACACTTTTCCGGTTTGGTATTTAAATTACTAAATTGAAACTTAATCTGATTTTTAAGGCTTTAATTTCCAAACAGAAAATGTAAACATATAGAATTTAAGTAATATGTTTTTTTTTAATTAATTATGAAGTTTTTCTCTAAAATATACATAGTTTACCTAATTAAAAGTTATTAAGAGTTTTTACAAAGTTACCGCTAATCATCTTAGCAATTTCTTTTCTAATTAAAATAATGTATAATTTCTGGAAATTTCCCAAGGTAATTTAGTAAAACTCCCAGAACAAATTTTCCGCGACAGTCTTAGCTTTCCCCAATTGTCTCGCTTGGCAACCGTGAATTAAAGAATAATTTTCAGACGACAGAGTCAACATTTCCAGTCAATTACCCGCTCTAGCAGACCTCTTTTTCCCTCAACTCAACTCTTTTTGTCTGCTTCTTTTTGGCCACAAGCATTTCAAACACGCAATAAATAAAAGCCAGCAAAAAAACATAAAGACGAGAGCAAAGTCCTCAAGGGTTTATATGGACTAATAATGCCGAAATATAGCCCTAAATCATGCGGAGAATAGTTTTTGTCTCAACGGTAGCCAAAAAATTTGCGTAATTTCTGCATTAATTGTTGTGAAAATGTTGAAACCCCCGAATATTTTTGTGGGTGGGGCGTGACAGGCGCCCCCCGCTATGGAAAAAGTTGCATGTCTGGCTGACATAATAAAGAAAAGCTATTGTTTCCATATTGAAAACGGATTGTCTTCCATCCGCTGATTGACTCTGCCCTCAATCTGTCGCCGGCTGAAATTGAGTTTTTGCCCAGATTGAATGAATGATAGGATCCCATTCGGGAGGAGCTGGGTTAGTGGGTTGACAAAGTTCAAGGTTCAAGGCCGCGTTAAGGCGGAAATTGATTTCGATTTGGTCTGATGTGTCCCCTGTTCTTTATTTCCTTACTTTAGGTACCAAGAAGATGGAGTACAAAACCAGGCAGTGGCACGAGAACTGCTTCTGCTGCTGCGTCTGCAAGACGGCCATCGGGACCAAGTCGTTCATCCCGCGGGAGCAGGAGATCTACTGCGCCGGCTGCTACGAGGAGAAGTTCGCCACGCGCTGCATCAAGTGCAATAAGGTAGGTTCACAATAGAGGAGTAAAAAAACTACAATAATTATAAAATACATACTACAATATAAATTTGATATTTAAATATCTATTTAAAGTGCCAATATCTATTTCATATTCCAATATCAATATCAATGCTGATATCCTTTTATCAGTTTAATGTTCTAATAATCTTTTAAATATAAATAATATCTTTGGAGTAATTGGAGTATTGGATTAATAACAATTCGATATTCAAATGCAATTAAAATACAAAATAAATAATTCTACATAATTGTGATATTTTAGTATCAAATTTATCCATTTAATACTTGAAATTTTCCAATATCAAATTGATACTTGTAATACTCCAATATAAATATATTTAATAATATCAATGTGAAATTCTAATATATTTTCATTACGCTATTATGGTATCAATATTATATTCCAATTGCAATTTGATATTACAGTATGAAATATTATTATTATTTATCAATTTAATATTCTAATATCGATTTGGTATACTTTATCTGAAATTAATTAAAACGAGTTGCTATATCCTTTTAGGTAATCACCTCGGGAGGTGTCACCTACAAGAACGAGCCGTGGCACCGCGAGTGCTTCACGTGCACCCACTGCAACATCACGCTCGCTGGCCAGCGGTTCACCAGCCGCGATGAGAAGCCCTACTGTGCCGAGTGCTTTGGCGAGCTGTTTGCCAAGCGCTGCACGGCCTGTGTGAAGCCCATAACAGGTAAGTTTTACTAAACTTTAATATAAAATCTATATAAAACCAATCTGATTATGTTCCCTTTTATTTTATTAGGAATTGGTGGCACACGGTTCATCTCGTTCGAGGATCGCCATTGGCACCACGACTGCTTCGTGTGCGCCAGCTGCAAGGCCAGTCTGGTGGGTCGTGGCTTCATCACCGACGGACCCGACATCCTCTGCCCCGATTGTGCCAAGCAGAAGCTGATGTAAGCCCTCTGCAACGAGTCAGGAGGAAGTGGGAGGTGGGAGAGTGGGAGAGCTGGGGAGCAGCAAGCTTAAATTAGCCATAAACAAATTCAACGAAATTATGGATCAAATCAGGAGGGATGCAAGTGGAGAGAAACGATTGAGAGGAATATATACACATGTATTAAAACGATATACAAGAGAAGATAATGCCTTACACTTACGAGTACATTAGATATGGAAGAAAAGAAATTAGCTGAGCATTGAGGAGATAATGAGTCCTACTAAAAGCAAAATCAAAAGCAAATCAAATTTTGTAAAGCTTCAAGTCGATAGAGTTAGCTAAAATCTATAATAACTTGCTTAGACCAGCACATCGGATTGTATAGAAACTTATTATTTGTAATTGCATTTCAGAACGAAATCAAAATCACTAAACGCAAACAACAACAAAAAAAAATGGAAAAAGCCCAAAAAAAATCTATATGAAATACTGAACCAATTGTAACTATTGTTGCCACATTGAAAAATGTATGTTTATTTATTTATTATAAGTTTTAACCAAGCGACGAGCAGCGAGCCGAATGCGATGAAAGTTTCCTAACCGCGGGTTTCAGTTCTAAACAGTTCTATTGTATTAAAAACCACACACACGATTTATGTTTGATATGTATTGTATGTTTATTAAAACAGCAACAAAAACAACAACAACAACACACACGCACACAAACACAAGTCCTAGCAATTTAATTGTTTAGTTTATATTATTTTCGTTTCGACATTCAGTCAGTCCTTCTACAATGTTAGAGACTCCGCTTACTTGAAGCACTAAATACACACAGACACCCACACACACACACACACAAATAATAATGATAAATGCGACACAACATTATATCAATGTCCTTAACTATTTAATGAAATTCAATCTAAATAAATTAATAAATTATCAACGGAATGACTTTGTGTTTTCAATGGAACCGAAATTTACAATAATGGGACAGGTTTGAAAAATAAAGGAAGTTATAAATTAAATAATTAAAGAATAAACAATATTTTGTATTTATTTTAATAATTAATCAATTGAACTTGGATAACTCCCTAACGGTTTTTTCATGTGACCAGGTGTGGAATTATTTGATTCGTTTCTGGTGTTGCCAGATTGGCCGGTAAAGGTTGTTAAAAAAATAAAACACATTTTATAACATTATCTTTATATTTAAAACTAGAGGTCCTGTGTCCGCTTCGCTGGTCAACACAATTTAACAACATAAAAGTCAATATTGCAACATTTTTCAAATATATGGAAGTATAGAAAGATGGTGATTTAACACTTTTCCAGTTTGACTTTTCCACTTGCGCAGCACAATCCAGCCGTTTCTCTTTTAAACTTTAACGCACTGCAATATCGGTATATAGTCGCCATTGGTCCAATATCTAAATTTTCATTATCACTGTAGTTCGCAGTGGGGTCATATTGGAATGCCATGCGATTGAATGATGCCAATGATCTCCATGTGCTCATTTGTCTTTCTTCGCTTAAGTTTTGTGAATATACTGGCTGCTGGCTTGGATGTCTGCGGCCAATGTTTGCACGTCGTCCTCTAAGCATTTTGGACTATGGACAGAGTGGTGAATTTATCCTCAAATGCACGATCCACATAATTTTCACAGTTCAACTTAAATTGAATAAAAATTCTTTTTTTTTCACAATTTCACAGTGAACACAAAAATTGAGTTAAAATGCTATGGGAGCGTGTTTGTCAGTGTGATGAGGTAGCAACTCACTTTATATGCGACAATATTGCAATTTTCTTACGGATCCCTAATTTTTTTCAAAATAAATTATAGCCTATTTAACTCCACGATAATATAGCTTTCTATCGGCGAAAGAATTTTTTAAATCGGACCAGTAGTTCCGGAGCCTATTCCCTGCAAACAAACAAACAAACAAACAAACAAATTTTACCTCTTTATAATATTAGTATAGATTAACCTTCAATAGTTTGTATTTGGGGACGCAAAAAAAAAAAAAATTAACGTATGAGTTATACTAAATTATGTAAAATAAATTAAAAATTGTATTATACTTTTGGGGGCTCACAGAAAATGCGCTGTTGCTCTTGCGTATGGTTGCAACATTTTCTCTTAACATTCGGAACAATTGGAAAATCTGTATTTTAAGACCAGCCACCTACTATTGCATTCTGTTCGCCTGGTACTTCAAAATGCGTTTGGCCCGAAAATTGTGAGCTTGGCTGACCGACTTTGACGAGTGCAATTGGAAATACGATTTTAAGTACCAAGTCAACAGAATGCATTAGATGGGAGTATTAATTGTGGAAATTTTCTATGAAAACTACTTTTGGGATCAATTGGAAGATTTTTATCTTAAAATCAGCCACTTTCTGATGCATTCTGTTCGCCTGGTACTTCAAAGTAACTTTTTGTTTTTTTTACTAAGTTTAAATTTTCGTCAATTTTGAACAAACACAGAAAATGCGCTGTTGCTCTTGCAATTGGAAATACGATTTTAAGTACCAGGTCAACAGAATGCATTAGATGGGAGTATTAATTGTGGAAATTTTCTATGAAAACTACTTTTGGGATCAATTGGAAGATTTTTATCTTAAAATCAGCCACTTTCTGATGCATTCTGTTCGCCTGGTACTTCAAAGTAACTTTTTGTTTTTTTTACTAAGTTTAAATTTTCGTCAATTTTGAACAAACACAGAAAATGCGCTGTTGCTCTTGCAATTGGAAATACGATTTTAAGTACCAGGTCAACAGAATGCATTAGATGGGAGTATTAATTGTGGAAATTTTCTATGAAAACTACTTTTGGGATCAATTGGAAGTTCTTTATTTTAAAATCAGCCACTTTCTGATGCATTCTGTTCGCCTGGTACTTCAAAGTAACTTTTTGTTTTTTTTACTAAGTTTAAATTTTCGTCAATTTTGAACAAACCTATTTTTTGGAAACTTGGAAACTTTAGATGTTGCCTAACTAATAAGGTTTATTATTTTTCGACGTAAAGGGTATATAATTAGGGGTTATAATATAACCGTTATATCCTTAAGAAAGTGCACCATAATTGCACAATGCAAAAAAATCGTTCACCGCAAATATTTTTGTTTACAAATCCATTTACTGCACCTTTTTGTGGGACATCTTTTAAAACATAATTTCTCTCCATAAACAATGTAAATTCGTAAGCATTTAGTACATAACGTAGAGAGTGGGTGTGAACCCTTCTCATCTCTTTCGGAGAATATAACACTTTCACTACACGGCGTTATCGTCGATATTGGCAATACACCTCACTTTCGGGGCCAGTCGAAGAATAATATAACAGAAAATTGACAAATAAATGCAAATGGGTAACTCAAACAGGCGAAACAACTCAAAGCCAAAACCAAAACCAAAGCGCAGCGAGTGCTCAGGGCACGTCTCAAAGTTTGGATTGGAATCGGGCTTATTGGCCATGTGCCAAGCCAAAAGCAAGTGCCTAACCAAACCGAACAAAGGTAAATACAAACAGAGGGCAATTACACTCAAAATGCGTACGAAAAAACTGGTCAAATGTGGAGAAAAAGCGCAGCAGTTGGAATAAGTTCGTTGGCCAAGTCGAACCCAAAATTAGTGCAATTCCAGGCCACCGACTGAGCAGATCTACCATCCGAGATGCAGATAATCCATATAATAACCCTCGGATTGGGACTGATATTTACTGGCATTCAAGCAGCTATTATACCCCTTACTCTGATCAAAAGTGGAGTGGAATCGAATCAGGCGTTTCCCCTTAATACGGAGAAATTTGGTTACTTGGAGGTAAAACCGAATGGTTCACTGATTTTGAGAAGAGCTCCCAATCAAAGTGGCAGCAACCTACAGAATTTAATAATGCTTCGAGGAGTGCTTCAAGCTCTAAAGATAAATCCCTCAAAGATTTCCGAGAATGATGGCGTAACCCGATTGGATTTCAAGATCTACGGCGATGGAGTGGAGCACAAGTTTCCGCCAATTTTGGAGAACATCATCCAACGCATTCAAACTTACTTTTCGGTCTATCGCTATACGGATACCAGTAAACCTCTCCAGCGAATTGATTCCACTACCGAAAAGGCAGAGAATTCTCAGGAGTTAACCACCTTGAAATCGGAGGATGAAGACGATTTGATAGTCGTGGGAGAACAGGATGCCTACATTACAGTGGGAGAAGATGCGAATTAATCCTCGCCCTATTTATTATTTTATTTATTCCAATATCTGTGTAAGTGAATAAAAGTGCCGTACTCAAAACAAAACTAACTTTTGAATATATTTCACCCTCGTTCGCAAATATCTGGGCACGTTTTGGAGTTACTTTGTATGCGGCGTTGTGGATCGGATAATTTATGATTTTATTTACCCGACGGTGTAATAGTTGCAATATTTCTATGTTGCCGGGGAATTTGCCGAGCTGCGCAAGAAACTTTATGGATTTTTGAGGGTCATTGTCATTACGTAATGATGGCAAACAAAATAAATATATTTTTGCAAGTCTTTGCATTAAAATGAGTAGATTATGTTGTAATAATGCTAGAAATCATTTGCTTTAAGTGAGCTTCATATATAAATTCCAAGCAGACATTCCTGAAATTTAATTCCCAGCGACTGTAAAAGTCTTTTCCACATTTCCCACAGCCCATCTAGAATTTCCACTCGCACCTTTCTACATTTTACATTCACTTTTTTATTGTTCTGTTTTACGTTTTCAATGTTATGGTTAATGAATATGTAATGATGATGATGAATACGAACGTTTCGTGATGATAATTATGAATGAATGTCTCGTTCTCGTTTCGCTTCTGTTAATTAATGTCTGGAAAATGGAAAATGTGTGCGTGTGTGTGTGTCGTTCTGTGTTAGTAATTAAATGTACGCTTGGTGGGTGTTGTTTGTATGTTGGATGAGTGGGTGGTGGGTGGAAAACCCCGTGGCCCGGTAATCAATCCATGATCGATTCCGTGCCAGCGATGAGAATCAGTCGAAGAACCAAAGCTGCCCGAGGATTGTGTGTGAGATTCAGAGATGAGTTCTGAGTACTGATTACTGAGTTCTGGTTCTGTTCCCGAGGATCTAGGCCTGCGGCAAAATGGCATCGGCGATGATCTCGGCGTTCTGCGCCGGAATAATCTGCTGGATCTCCTGCTGCTTCGGCTGCTCAGCCTGGATCTCCTCCGAGGGAAGAGTCTTGGTCAGCGGCTCAGCCTGGAGGGTCTTGATCAGCTCCTCCTGCAGCTGGATTTTGGCTGCCAACGATAGTTGACACGATACATATTTCAATTTTAGTTGGAATAACTTTAGAAAAGGATACTCACGCTCCTCCTTCAGCTGCTCCTTGGCGATCTCGGCTCCCTTGAGCTCCTGCTTGATGGCATTGCTCTCCAGCAGGCGACCTGCGAACTCGGACTTCTGTTCGCTGGCCTCGGCGATGATGGGCTTCAGTGGCTCCTGGCTGATGGCAGGCTGCTCCAGGATCTGTTCTTTTAGTAGAGGCTGTGGCTGCTCCTTCAGCAAGGGTTGCTCCTTCAGGAGAGGTTGCTCCTTCAGCAAAGGTAGCTCCTTCAGCAGAGGTTGCTCCTTCAGCAGAGGTTGCTCCTTCAGCAGAGGTAGCTCCTTCAGCTGAGGTTGCTCCTTCAGCAAAGGTTGTTCCTTCTCCGTTTCCGGTTTAATCTCCGCCAGTGGCTCCGTCTTCAAAGTCTGCTTGAGACCCAGATCGGCGGTGGCCAATTCCGCTTCCGGTTCCTGCTGGATGCTGCGTGCCCGGATGGCGGAAATGGGCCAGGTGTAGACGGGTCCATGGACCACATCCACCACCGGGGTGTGATACACCTGCGGAATCGTGTAGAAGTGTCTGGCCTCGGTGGCAATCAGTGGCTGGGTATTTGCAGGGGTTTCGATCAGCTCAATCTTCTCGGTTTTCAGCTGCTCCTCCTTCTTGGAACCACTTGGAGGGAACAAAGAGGGGAAGAAACCCGCTCCCGCGGAGGCTGCCGAAGCTGCCGCCTCGCTCAACTGGCCACTCACGATCTCCACGCCCTGCTGCGATACCTGCTGGATCTGGTTGGCTATCTCGCCGGTGTTCTCCCACTGCTTCGTCTCCGGAGCACCGCCACCGGCTCGCCCAGAACCCACGGCGTCCACCACCGGCACCACCTGGGCAGCCGTGCCCGCCGGCACATAGACAATCGTCTCCTCGTGATGATGGGGCGCGGCCACTCGAGCCAATGGGGACAGTCCGTGGACGTAGCGGAGGGCCGGCTCCAGGTGAACCTGCGCCTGGGGGGTCACGATCACGATGTGCTGGGCCGTCGGCTCCAACGGCCTGGAATGACCGCCCGTAGCCATCAGGGCCAGGCAAAACGCCGCGAGGAGGAACATTCTGGGAAGGGGATAAATATACATTTTTAACTCCATCTAGGCAGCTTAATACTTTTGCAAAAAATTACCTTTTAACGAACCAAATTCAAAAGTTAGCAACAACATTAAACCATTACTTGCTTTCTTATATTAGCAAAAGTTTTATATACCTTGGGATTAACAGTGGAGTAAACCAACTTAGAATAAACAATCTTCCTTGACATATTATAAAGTAAATTTATTTACTACCCTATGTTGATTTTTATATCTTGGTAAAATTTAAAATCGAACAGATTTTATATATTTTCTTATATGTATTTATTTTCATCTTTTTCAAATGAGTACCTTTTATCATTTATTTTGAATACCATAAAACAAAGCTTATATACCCTTGCAGTCATTAAATATGTCGATCAAAATACATAAAGGATAAACAACATCGAAGCTATGACGATATTTCTATTCATTTTCCATATTTCCGACTGTTGTTCATATGACAGCTATATGGTATAGTCGTCCGATTTTGATGAAATTTAATTTGAAATTCAAGAGTCATTACAAAACTGTATATCCCACACCGATGTTATAATTTTATTTATTTTATTTCCATATAGATTTTTCGACCTTTCCCATGGCAGCTATATGATAACGTTGTTAGATTCTACATTTTCATGATTCAGACAATTTTCATGACATTTTATTCTCGATTCAAAGATATTTTAAAAATCATGCACGTGGCATTAAAAACGACGACGTTATAATTTTATTTCCTTTATTTCCATATAGATTTTTCCATCTTTCCTATGGCAGCTATATGGTATCGTTGTCGGATTTTAACCTTTTGGCTGGTCGGGGCCTATTGGAATGTGTTTGGGATAACCTCTTCTGGGTCGCAACTCCAGTGCGTCTCCAAAGTTAACCATAGCCAGAATAGCGACAACCACCAACCACATCGACCTCATGATTACGAATGTAGATGAAAATCCAGAGCTGGAGGAGACGATAAATAGGTTTCCCCTAAGATTAAGCGAATCTAAGCCAATTTTATTTCAAGTTCCAATAATATGCATGAAAATCCATAGATAAAAACGTTTGCTATGCATTTTTACTTTTTCTATTAATTTTCTTTTTTTTGTACTTGGATGGCAGTTACACAATATTCGATTGAGGGACCCAACTATAAACCATTATCTTTTTGCCCCAAGTGCTGCTATTTTTCGCTATCTAGTGGATGGTTTATTTATAGCCACTCTCCTGCCAGCGCACCAAAGTCCATTCTAAATTTAACGTTACTCTGCAGCAGTGTGTGTGCGTGTGTAATTGCATGTTGCCTGGCTGGACAGGATGCTCCCCATTCCCGTGGTCGTGTACGTGGATCGAGGGACTATCAACCGGTTTGCAATTGATTGGCCAGGCCAATGGAACTTCTTCGTCGAGCACTTCTAGTGTAGATACTGGCTAATGACTGCGAGCAGCTTTATGGCTTAAATCGGTACTTGATAGTCAAGTTCGTGGCTCCCCACTCCCCACTACCCGCCCCCCGAAGAATGTTCTTTGTGTGGTCCAAGCACTGGCCAAGTTCGTTGCCTAAGTCTTTTGTTTCTGGGTAAGGACTATTCGGATTGGGAATAACTTAATATTGCGAAATGGTATCTTTAACTATAATACGTAACTATGTTAGTATAAATGCTAAGCAAGATTATCAGTTTAAAGTATCTTTATAAATAAAATACAATGTATATTAAGGAATAAATAATTTAATGCCTTAAATTTAGCTTACCGTAAATATATAAATAAATGCTTATTAATACCTAAAAATTATCTCGAATATATTTCTCTAAGCAAACATGTTTTCTTTAAATAATTGTAAAATATTTTGTTCATATTAAAGCTGAAAATCTCTTGCATTAAAGTTATAAACTCAAAATATTAAACGAAAAGATATTTCAAATTCGATGAAGAAGACTAAAAAAGCAACATTCTTTTTTTTCCCGAATAACGAAGAACAAAGAAATTCTAATTGCTTTTAAGTATATCAAAAATCTAAATTTAATTATCAACAAGGGAAAATGAATTTTCTTTATTCTGTTTTTTTGTTATTTTGTATTCGGTGGAAAATAGTCCCTATTCTAGCTCATCTCACAGATAAAATTCTTCATTTGTCTTCAGCTGTTAATCGCGGATGGTTTTACTTTCTTACGGTGATTTTATGGCTTAATCAACTGACAGCCACAGTAACTTAATAGAGCTGTTCAACAGTTCTTTAGTGACCCCATAAAAGGAATTTAAGAGCTAAGAAGCGAAACCAGCCTAGAAATAACTTTCTCGACCCGCGACGAGACGAGGGTAAATGTAAATCGAGAAGCCCAATTGGGGGACAGACTTACCTTCTGGTAGTTTGATGGCCTTTCACTGCTTTCCCAAGTCTAGTTGATAAATTTCACGATCCGCAATCCGCTCGAGAAGAATCTAAACTATCACTACTGAGTTAAGGCACTATGGCAATTGTGGCAGTCTGGCCTCAGTGTTCAGTCTTCAGTGTTAACACGGCGACCACTTCAAGGAAACTGGTGGCCACTGCTGGCCAGCCATGGCCTTTTATAATGTGCGGCCACGAGCCCCTCGCCCTGACCTTTCCCAAGAACAAAGAGATGGAGCTGGAGCTGCTGCAGCTGAAGCTGAAGAACTGATAGAACTGGAAATGCTTGGAACAGCTTCCCTGGAGGAAGAGCAGCAGGAAAGGGGAGACGATGGCTCCAAAAGGAGCCAAGCAAACCAACAAGAGATAGTTTCTGGTTTCAGGTTCGCCTGCAGATGGCAGATGGTCAACGTAGATGCGGTCTCTTGGTCTCTTGGTCTCGGCCAAGTTCTTGGGCCTCCTCTGCTGGCCGGCAGTGCTGCAAGTTGGCTTTTTGAAACCTGCCGCGTAATAGAAGTCAAGCATGGCATGGCCACAACCCGATCGCATTGAAGCCGCATTGACGGTTCGAAGAAGAAGGTTGCAACTTGCAACAACGAGTGCTGCAGATAGTAGATGCGGCCAACTGGTTCAGGTGCAAATTGAATGCCTTCTTTCCTGGCTATCTTTTCCCCAGTTTCCCTTCGCCCCGCTTAGATAATTTATTTCCATGTTGGTTGGCCTGGCGGAAAAGATTAATCAAGATTTGCACATGCTTGCATTGCATTCAGCATTCAGTACGCCTGAGATTCTGATTCTCGCACTGCGCAAATCGCATAAATAAATTTATTTTCGTTATAAACTGTGGTCACTTCCCGCAGCAATTAGATGCGTCGCACAGCTCAAATGATCGGAGTTGGCTATCTTTCTGTGGTCTTCGGTAACGAGCCACCAGTTCATTGGCCCCTCCGGCTGGTCAGCGATGTGATTGCGGCTATGCACCTCCCAAAGACCGGATAATTAGGGGAACTTAACGAGCTCTTAGCACACAATTATTGCGCATGCGATTCGAACAGGAGTTAACCGTCTTTTACTACAATTTGTTTTCACAGGCAGTAAAACTTTGGCTGCCATGTGCAGTGAATAGTATATCAGTTTAGTTCAGGTTTGTAAGAGTTAGCTAATTTTTATAAAAACTATTAAAATGAATACAATTAAATCCATTAGTTGCCCACAAATAAATTGAATAATATAGGAAAACTATATTATTAATTCAGAGGCTGACACACAAAACGATGTAGAAAGTATACTATAAATCTTCTTGCAATCGAGGGTAATCAAATCTCTTTAATCTCCGGTATTTAATCGAACAACATTAGCTCTCTTCGCCGTGGAGAATCAGGTTGTAAGCCACTCCAAAAAAAAAAATATATATATATAAGCGGTGGGAAATTTATTGAGTATACTTCTTACCCAAACTGTAATAAAGTCAACAAAGTAACAAAATGGTAACTAGACCGTAAATAGTGCGGGTCTAACGATGCCCAACATCCTGAAGTGTTTACTCAAAAATAATTAACATCCAATGTCCACGTTTCCTTCTTTATTTCGCAGAAGTATAAAAAGAATTTTACACTTTTTTTTTAATGTTTAGCATCTTCCGCCATTAGCAGGTCCTAAGTTAAGTCGGCACCATTTTTCACCTGTGAATATCAGCAATAGACAGGCAATCCTTACATCAATTTTAAAAACTTACGTTGTCTGGAGAGGACTGCTCCCACCAGGCAAAAAAGGACAGCAAGTAGAAACACCTTAGTATACATTGCTGATTGTTTTGAGCCAGTATTTAATACTTACTCTCTTGTATATACCATGAAAGTATTGGGTTACATAAGCTAGATATGCCGTAGCATGCCTAAAAGCCGAGAAAGGTTAAAATTACTTAAATTTTCTATTAGGGTAATATTGTTTTTCGTGCGCCTACAAAATAAAAATAACTCGATTTTGTAGGTATTCAAAGTGATTTTTTTTTTAACAACTAACAACTGTTTTAAAAAGTGCATTACTTCGTTGTGAAAAACAGGTAAACAAGATATATACTTTATTTTAAGGGTCGAATACCCTTCCTTTTACTTACTAAAGGAATTTGCATGTATACTTAGCAAGCCTTTCGCTAATTATGTTCATTATGGTAATCGCAAGTGCAGACCAAATTGAACTTAAATGGAAACTCTTAAAATGCACTTACTAGTCCGTAACAGTTCGTGCTTAACGATGTCAAAAATCCTAAAAGCGTTTGTCATCAATTTTACGTTAGAAAAAGAATGGAATTCCGTAATTAATTCTACTGGTAGAATGTGTAGGTACCTACTTTAAATTAATTAATAGTGTATAATATTGTACCAAATATTTCAGGAAAAATACCTAAGTATTGCGGACCATATTACAAAAATTTTTTTTTAGAAAAATATATACATTTTTGATAAAATTTGTACCATTTAAAAAAAAACCGTATTTACAAATTAAGATACAAGCAATAAAATAGACTTACATACATTTTCTTTATTCTTTATTTTGCAAAAGCATAAACTTAATTTTACTTACCAGCGTTTTACTTCATTGTTAATTATCGGTAATAAAAGTGTTCGATAGATTTTTGCTTGAAGCAAAAAATATAACAAATTATGCAATAATTATCCAGGAATTAGGCGCATCATTTAATCTTTCAAATAAACTCTCAAATAAATTAATTTAAATATATATTTTATTGGCAATTAGGGAGCTGGCACAATAAGTTGTACAAATATAAATATCATTGCAATCGAGTCCAATCAAATTTCAATCTCTGCCTTCCATCACCTTTATTTCTATTCGGAGTGGAGACGTCGCTTGGGAGCCATTCGAATAAATGGAGTCGGATGAGCCATGGCCACCTTGGCCTGAACCTGCCTGGCGGCATAATCCTCGGCGATGGCAGTGCGCCACCTGTCCACTAGGGAATCTCCTCCAGAAAGGCGAATCGGAAGTACTTGCTGAGGGGTTTCCCTGGTCAAGGGAAAGCGAGCCACGGAGAAGGGCGAATCGTTGTAGTCATAATCCTCGCTGGCCTTCTCTGCTGCGAAATTGGGGCTCTTGATCACCAGTTGATTCCGAGTGGGCAGGGAAATGCTGAAGGCAGCTGCCTCCTCCGGAGAAACTCCAGCAATTGCAGTGGCTTTTGGTGAGGCTACAGCCAAACCATTTCGACCGGAAAGTGCCACTGCATTGGGTTTCGAGGAGGCCACGCCACCTTCTCCGGCAATTGAGAGACCTTTAAATGGATTTATAAGTAAGTAAATTAATATATACCTACTTATTGTAATGTGTTTTCCAGCTAACTTACCCACTGGTTTAGCTTCTGCAACTGCAGCATCCTTTTTGGGAGCCATCACGGAAACACTGTCGTTGACATCCTCGTAGGGATCCTCGTTGTTGGGCGGCAGGAACTGCTCATCCGGCGAGAACTGCTGCTCAGTTACCTCATCCAATTTCTGCTCATCGATTTTCTGATCCGCTGGATTGTTAGTGGCCTCCAAACCAAAATTTGTGGGTTGTTTCTGTGGCATTCCAAACATTTCCGGTTGCAACAACACACTGAAATCCTTGATTTGTCCTGTTTGTTGGAGGAGAGCCAAACTCTGGGCAGCCTGACCCAGTTCCAGGAGACTGCTGGCATAGACCTTGTTGTCCTCCTCGCTGAAGGAGCCCTTCCGCTTGGCCATCTCCTGAATGGCCACCAAGCGGGCGGCGGCCAACTGAATCCGATTGAAGTCACTGGCGCTGGCGGAGATCGACTGGCTAGAGCTACTGGCTCCACTTCCATCGGCTGTGGCCGAAATGCTGGCCGCGGAAATGGTGATCGTGTCATCGGAATCCCGGGGAACAGCTCTCAATTGCGGCTGCTGGCGCTGCAGGATGAAGCTCCCTAAACTGCCATCCTTTTGCGGACGCAGCTGGAGGAGCTGACCCCTCAGTCCGCCGTAGTAGGGATGCTCCTCGAAGACGAGCGGAGCTGCCCGAGATCTGTGTCTGCTTGTTGGGATTGGACTTGGTTATAGAGAGTGCGAGTGTTGGTTGTGTTGTGATTTTGGGTTGCCTGGCGAAAGCGGGAGTTGGAAAAGCATCGGGATATCTACTATATATCTACAGGGGATTAGCTATGACCCAAGGCGAAAGCTGTACAGTTTACGATTTACTTTATTTACACTCTACGAAATGACACTTTTGTTTTTTGGGCCTCTGTTCTTAACATAGGAACATAGGAGTGATGGGAAAAGGAACTACCAATTAGCTTCAGTTGGATGGGATAATCTAGCACAAGGTGTATTTATGGTAAGCGATTTCTTAGTGAAAGGGTTTTTGGAATATTAAATTAGTTTCTCTGAGTTCAATGGCATTTACAACTTATTATTCAACAAAAATATTTATACAGTCTCTATAAAACTTTAACACATTATTTGACTTTAGGAAAGATTTTTCCTAAAAGATTATCTTTTAGGAAAGATTTTTCCTAAGAGATTATCTTTTAGGAAAAACTATCTTTGTTTGGAATTCAATTACTCAGCTAAAGGTTTAAGGTTTTAAATGACTTAGGGATTTTTAATCTTGCTTGGAAGATATTATATTTCTGAAATCACCTCAAATTTAAAATGTAGCTCTATTCAACTAAGATATCGCTTAATGAAAATGGCACCACAATTAACTTAATGCCTCGTTGCAGCTCCTCTACGTGAAGAGATCCAACTCCAGCTCCGCGGTGGCATGGGCCTTGCCACCCACACCCGCGATGGCCACCGATTCTGGATTGAAGTACACGTTGGTGGGCACGCCCCTCTTCAGATACGCCTTCGAAATGGGCGTGGAGATGGCGGTGCCGCCGTTTCCCACCACCGCCTTCGAGTGTGGTTCCAGGACGAGGGCCGCCTGCTTCCTGCCCTGGATCGCCTTCGCCTGCTCCGGTCGGTAGGGCAGGAAGTAGTTGCCGAAGGGGATCTGCGGGAAGTTGCTCGAGCTGGTGCTGGTCTTCCCGGTGGCCTCCACCTTCGGAGCAACCCTTCCACCCACTTGCTTTCTCAACTTTAGAGAAGAATTCTTCTTGAACTGCTGCTTGGCGGAGCGAGGCGAACCAGAAGTGGAGATCACCAGTTTGCCGGGCACCGGAACGATCTCCTCGATTATATATTCCGGGTTTATCTTGCTAACCGCCGAGCGGAGACCCAAATCACTCTTCAGATCGCTCTTCAGATCTTCAGTGGTTCGTGTCTTCGCTGCAGGCAGCACTTGCAGCTTTTCTGGCTTCTCGATCTCTGCGGAGCTTTCTTCAGCCGAGCTTTCGGTTCTCTCAGTCGTGGTGGTGGCTACTTTGGTGGCTTGATCGGCTTTTTCAGCGGTGGTGGTGGTGGGTTGCACCACATAGGCGAGTGGCAGTTGGTAGGCGGCGTAGTAGGGAGCACTCAGCAGCAGCGGTTGAAAGGCTCCATAGGGACGAAGGTCCTGCTGGGGAGCAGATGGTGCCACCAGCTTTTCGGAATTCTCCGCGACGGTGGGTGCTCCCGGTGGCCAGGCCTCGATGTTGGTGGTGCGCCAGTAGGCACTTTTATGAGGATGGTGGTTGGTTTTGTGGTTTTTTTAGGGATAGAATAGGGAAAGATGTCGAAGAGAGCCGCCGGTTAGTGTGATAATATTTACAGCAACATTTCGAGGGGTTAAAACTGTGTCGGTGGGTTAATCGCATGCCAGATAAGTGAGGATTAATGGGGGAGTATCTATATATATATACAGTAACTATATACAAATGAAAGCAAAAGCCGAAAAAGGTTAGGAAATACAAGAATTTATTAAAACACTAGACAATACCAACTATCGATCCTAACTAGAAAGTAAAAGCTTTTTTTCTAAAACTGTCCCGCCTCCATCCCCGCCCCCTGATCCTCCGCCTCCTCCATGGTGGTGGTGGTGCCCGTGGGCGGGGCATAGTACACCGTGGGTCCCGTGGCCACGATCTTCCCCTCCCGCGGAAAACTCCTCGCCTCCAAATCCGTTCGTGCCAAGGCGTCTTTCAGATCCACATTCGCCGGAATGGAGATCACTTTCGCTCCGGGACCTGCGATGGTGAGACTCCTTGGATGGGTCAGGGCATATCCCCCGGGACCCACGATCGCTGTTCCCCCGCTGCCCGCGGTGGCCACGCCCCCGGGTCCGGCGATTGCGATGCCGCCCCTGCGAACCTTCAGTCGCTGGATGATGATTCCCCCTTCGCGAAGCGCCTGCTTCTGAGTGCTCTGCTGGGCGGTGGCCACCTGACCCACCGTGTGCATCAGGTGGTGGGCCTTGTGCGCGAAGAGGTGCTTCTCCGAGGAGGAGCTGGTGTCCAGTTCCGCCGCCGTGTTTTCCACGGTGTCCACATCACCGGAAATGCCATCGCCATCTCCAGCGCCTTCGCTATCATCATCCCACTTGTAATCCATGGAATCGTTTGACTGATTCTTCTGGGGTACACTACCCACAATTACTGGTTGATCTCCGATGGAAGCGGGCATAGTGGAGGTCATGGGAGTTCGGAAGGGCAGCTTGAAGATGTTCTGGAAGGCATTCTTGATGGCCGCCGAGGTTTGGTTCTGCACTTCGGCGATGTTCATTCCAGGCATTCGATAGGTATTCAATCGGTTCAAATTGGGCAAAAGACCTCCAGATGGTGGTAAAGTGGAGCTCAAGGAGACTGGAGCAGAAGTGGACTTAATGTTTGGGGAGGCGAAACCCAACTGCTCGGCTTCCTTGCCACTCAAACGCACAGGTTTTGTTGTAGAGCTAACCTTCTTCTTGTTCACAGAGTTAAAGGTATTCGATGATGGAGCCAAACTGGGTTGAGTCTTCTGGTTTTTGTGGACTGGCTTCTCACGGGAGTCTAGCCGATACTCCTTGAAGCTCACAGGCGAAGGAGCAGGAGAAGGAGCCTTTGTAGTGGTTGTAGTGGAGTTACCCCTCTTTGGTGAACCATCTTCATTTAAAGCAAGTTCCCGAGGAAGGAAGAACAAATGATATTTGGGCGTGGTCTTGCCCTGTTTCCTTGCCGACTTCGCCTTTCCATAGAAGCTGTCCACATCGCCGATGATCTTGTAGCCCCTGATCTTGTACTCCTGCGAGGCGTGCTCCTTGATGTAATCCTCCTTGTTGAGTTTGTGCAGGTGAACGGGTATCACAAAGTGAGCGGGTAATTGCTGGGCTTCCTCATCGGAAATGGGTTTGGGTACCTCCACCCTGTTGGGTCTGAAGTATAATTGGGTTTTCTTCTCCTCCTTGGAGATGGAGGACCCTTCCCCTGAGTTCCTCAACCTGGGAGGTACATTGTTGATGGAAGAGCCTTCCCCTGAGTTTCTCAACCTGGGAGGTACATTGTAGTTCTCCCCTGCCACATTCCTGGTTAATTTCACCGCCCTGATTGAGGGTTCTAGCAAAGTCTGACCATTGCTGCCCGAGAAGTGGTGCTGGTGGGCGTGGAAGGGCTGATGGGCCGGCTTGGGGAACAAATACTGACTGGAGTCGAGGATGGGCGGCAGCTTTTTCTGCTCCGGCTGCTTCTTCACGTAGCCGAAGGCCTCGTTTACCTTGGCGATCTGCTCGAGGATTCGCTTGGCCTCGTCCGCCTTTTCCGCCGAAGGATTCGAACTACTCGGATCAAACTCATCGGGGAATTTGATCAGGCGCTGCTTCTGAATTCTGCAAACGAAAGGGTTTTTTGTTGGTTTTTTGGTGGTCGCTCTCTCTTTTCGTGGAGTTATCTTCTAGTGGCTAGTGGTGCAGGGGAATGTGTGTTTTTGGGGTGGGGGAAATGAGTTCTGGGTTACGAGTTAGTTACAAGTCTCTCTGGGGTTTAGTCACAAAGTTCTAGGCGCGCGCATCAACTTCTACTTGGAATGAGCATTAGCGTTGGCACATTTTTTTGGCAGGCAAGGCAGTTCGGTTAATGGGATCTAAGGGTTGGGTTAACTAACAACTAGACTACTTACTCGACGGCCAGTCCACTGGGTTGTTGTTGTTGGGCCTGGCTAGAAGCCAAACAGGCCAGAAGCAATCCAAATAGCTAAAAGAAATATAGAAGTGACAGTAGGTTAGTGATTGATTATATAGTTCGCCTGAGGTTTATATTCCAATGTCGTAATAGATACATGAAATACATGAGTGGAATGCGGTCGAGTGCCTCGCGAAAGTCTTTCTCTCAGTTCGATCGCAATTTGCATAATTTCTTGAAGAAATATAAACCAAAAAGTGAGAGCCACAAGAAAACCTTAAGTACTCATCGGATTTGTCAAGAACCCCACGATCGGCAAATATTTGACTCACTCTCGCCGGCTCTCCACATCTTTGGCAAAGTCAATATTGACGCAACCGTTACCCAGTGGAACAGAAGACCCCGCACCACCGCCACCCATCTATCAACTCGAGAAATGTCACTAAGCCGAGAGGAACTGAAGTCGGAGCCAAAAAAAAAAACAAACCGAACCAATGAGCCAATGAGCTGAAGCTGAAGCCAAAGCCAAAGCCAAAGCTGGATCGCTCGTGTTGTGTCATTGACCTGAACCTCTAGGCGTCTGTTACGATTCCGGGCCAAAAGCATAACTCCAAAAAGAGAACCTGGCCAAGAAGGTGATCGAACCTGGTTAGTATTGATTTGCAAGAACTCTTGCATCCCCGGGAGATGTATTTCTGTCCGCTTTCTTCTTCGCCCAGAATCGCCTTATTTATTATTATTATATATATATAACATAACCCGCTTAAAAAGAAACCAACAAGCATTGGGTGTGTCTTGTCCAAAAATAAACTGGGTTAATGGCTCGAATGCAAAGTTTAAGCGCTGCGTTTTATGTTCCCCAAACAAGTTGTTCTGTTCTCCTTATCCGGTTGTCAGGTTATCAGGTGTCTCTTAGTCTCAAATGATATTCTGGATACATTTAGATGGGGCTAATTGGACTGAGATTGATGGCCATCAGGGTTGAGACCCGCTTGACTAACAATCGATACTCATAAATTGATTAATTTATGAACCCCTATCAACACGGTCGTAGATTCGAAAACAAACTAATGCACTTATAGTTTGAAGTTCTCGAGTTCTTTATGAAAAACCCACACAAATAAGGTTGATTGTTTATTCGAGAGAAAGAAGAGTTTTATTTTTATTAACATTTGTTAGCCCACGCATGATTTTCATACGTTTGTGGCATATTAATTGTGTGTTCTTCGAGTCATAATTAATTTTTGGGCTTTTCATTGTAAAGTGTTCGAATTGGTTAAGGCTATAATTGAATCGAATGGTTCCTTATGAGTTTCGGCTTTAAAGGGAGTGCTTGTCCCAATGGGAATATGAATATGAATAATGCAAGGGATAATACAAACTGCGGCATAAATGATTCATTCTCACTTTTTAAATTGGGGTGGGGCTAGAATATTGTCACGTTCTGAATCAAAGGGTTTTCACTTTTTTAAGGGATTAAATCTTTTAAAACCCTCCACAAAAGAAACAATAACCTTTTCTAACCTTTTGACTTATTAAATAAAAATCCCAAATGAGACTTCTTAGCATTCAAATCGATTTCAGATTATTATGGTATATTGCCAAAAAAAAGACTCTAATCGCATTATTAATATTTGCATATGGCACAGAACATAATTAAGGCTAATTTTTAGCGGATAGAAGAAGCCAAGAATCGCGTCAAGAACCAAAAATGTCGCTTAGTGAAAGTTCATTTCAATTCCGAAGTGAAAGAAACGAAAGACTTAAGGCACGAACTTGGGCCAGTTGACGACTTAATGAGTTCAACGGTGGCGCAGGGCAATAAATGATTAATTGCGGTCAGGTATAAACTAGTTTCGTTTTCCCGAAATGCAAACGAGTCTCCAGAATTAATTTTCTTTTTTTTATATCGGTTTTACTTACAACAAAGAAGCGCATTTTACAGCCGAATTCTTGTGAATAGTTTATGGCTTTCAACTAAAAATTCCTGGCGTTGCGCTGACCAATCCTTTCGCCTTGACCAAAAATATCCTTGAACTGAAAACGAGAAATGATTGTCACTCGTCGAGATCACAATGCAAAATCACACACACGACTGCACTGAAAGCAAATCCTGCTGTGCTTTCAATTTACGATTGTTTCGGATGCGAAATTCTTTTGTCTTTTTATTTCTCGATGTCACGCACAATTAATAAAGACTGGAAGTGGCAGTGGGACTCCTGTTAACCAAGAACCAAGAGCTGAGAGCCAAAAGCCAGAAGCCAGCGAGCCAGACGACGACTGAAGATGAACTGAGTGTTGGCCGAGCCCAGCGCGTCTGTTTATAACATTTCCATTAGCGATGCAAACGGCGATGGAGCGTCGAAGAAGAAATGGCCAAGAAAACAGGGCCCGAATCAGGTGTAAGAGCATGGGCTTTTGGCCCAAAGAGAGAGCCAAAGAGAGAGAGAGAGGAAGAGAGATGGAGGCTCATTCACGTAGGGGAACGCCTTGGCCTGGCTTTTATCGGAGGGCGTGGATCTCCGTGGTTTTTGGGCACCAAAATATCCCATATCCCATTGATATTCAGGCTCCAAACTCTAGGATTTCAACGATAGATATCTTCTCCCTCTACAAAAAGCTTACCTAACTTAACATAGTTTGCCCAACATGTGAAGATTCGCTGACAGACGAATTTTGTAGGCTTCCGTTTGGCTATTAGCACCTTGTTTAAAGACCAGAATCACCGCGCTGACTTTGATTAATTGGCCGTTTATTGGCTTGATTGAGTGTGACTGGCCATTGGAGAAGTGTCTGGCCATTACAAGTGGAGTGGAGTGGAAATAGAAGCAAAATGCGAAATGCGTGTGGGAAGCAGAGGTAATCAGAGGTAACCAAAAAACATGACATAAGCCAAAATGGCAAGAGACTTAACATGACAACTCGAATCGCTCGCAATTCAATTAAAATGTTTGCCTAGAACTCGTTAGAAAGTTTCGCGTGTTCTTTTTCTGATTCAACATCGAATTCAGCGTGAAGACTTCACACACTTCTCGAATATCAACAGATGTCAGGATTATAATTTAGCTTCGGGCCATAAATCACAAATCTCTCAAATCGTACGAATTGATTTTCTAGCCGAGTTCGTGCCTTAAGTCATTTGTTTTCTCCGCCGAACGAAAGTCTTTATTAACCCAAGAACCATACATCTTATTAACTGCTCAACCACTTCCCCATGCAATTTATCCTTTTATTGGTTTTTATGCCCCAGAAAACTGCAGCTACTGACTTCAAAGTGCAGGCAATAATAATGCATATTTCTTGATTAACCAGCGGCCAACTGGGGGTTCCACCTTTTGTGGCACGCGGGCACCAATAAAACTGCCACAAGATTTATGGTTTCGAGTGTGCAGCGCCCAAGGGGAGCATACGAAATTAGCAGCAACACGTTGTAAAGGCCCCCAATGAACGCCACACGCACCACACTTGATCCACAATTGGCATCGTGTTCGGTGTTGGTATTGGAATGCAGCAATCAAAAGGCGATAAATCGAACCCCAACTGAAACCCAAGCAGCTGCCGAGGAGTTTTTAAACCCCGCGAGAGACCTTGGAACCTATTTATAAATGCTGGCAAACGGGACTGCTAGTGGTAAGTCGTTGGCTGCGAGCCTGGCCAATTAAGCCTGACCTTCGACGAGGAGAGTCCCCAATGCAAACCGTTGTTTTATATATACATTATAGAGGAAAAGGGGGAGGGGAAAGGGGGGAAACGGGGACAGGGAAAACCAGAGGTAACTGGCACCTGGGAGAACCGCAGAGCGTAGCTTTAATTCTAGGTTCTCTACTGCAAGCCAGGCTAACCCAATTATGCACCTTGGCTATTTCCCAGCTGAGCCATTGATAACCAAGCTGAGTTGAGCTGAGAACGTGGCCAACAAACAAACCCTAGAAACGGCCAAATAGAATCTATGTCAGCGGAAAGCTCTTAACTGCCTTTCTGTACTTTATAATCCAGTGCATTCGAAGAAGAAAGTTTTTGGAACTTGTTTCAGGGAAATTAACCGCTTAGATCTCTTGACAATAAAACTTAATTGTGGCGGCAGTGAAACTTTTTTTTCGGCCTCTGTAATAATTTTTTGTTTTGGCAAATATGCATATTATTAATATGGTTTTTTATTTGTTTCTTTTTTTTTTGGGCTTTTCTTTGTCTGCGGCGGGCTTGGAATATATATTTTATTTAGGCCACGATGTGGACGCCAAGGCTTTCCGTTCGATTCAAATTATTTGGCAAGTGCGCGCACGCATCGAACATTTCAAATGTTGTATTATTTTGGTCTCTTTCCGACAAGAAATTACCCAAACAAAAATAAATACAAGCCGGAGGTGACTCAATTTGGCTTTGGGATGCACTGGCCATAGGTAAAGTACCTCCGTCCGTCCGAATGACCATTTTTATGATCGGAAAATCAATTAGGGTTTATAAAATGCATAAATCGTTCCACTTGTCTCGAGCCAAGGCACGCGCCTCCGGCAATTAAGGCTCTTACAGTCATTTACGATCGCAAACTGACAATGTTTAGCTAATCTACTTTATGCAAAAATGTTAACACCCGTTTCACAAACTAATTTATGCATTTTTAAGGTAAGTATTTGTGTGGAATGGTTATATCTTGTGTATTTTTAAGGGATAGGTAAGTTCTTTAAGTCGATAGATTCTACCATGACTTTCTTTTGTATTTATGGTGGTCCTCTGACTTAAGTTTTTATTGGAACAAGACATTTGTATCCATAAATAACATGTTATATGTTCGAGAAGCTAATAAAAAATAACAGATTAAATACAGAAACTAAATCAATCGATCCCCTAAAATATAAATTAAAATCAAATGGGTTTAAAAGAATGGCTAAATATAAAAATATTCTGAAACGTTTAGTTTTCTGTTAACTTTTCGGATATTCTTAATTTGACGAGTTTAATTTTCCATTTTCTTTTTAGATCACTTGAATCACTTTCTAATGAGTATTCCTAGCGGAGAGAATTTTAAGTGCTATAATACTCAACCTCTGAATAAGCACATACCCACTATTAATTCATTCTTTAACATAACTTAACTAAAGTTAAATTCCCCGATCACGTAGATGTCAGACACGACAGCTGACACTGTCAGATCTCCAAATAGTTCCACTAAACAACAAACGAGACACCCAAGTAGAACTGACAAGTAGTTCGGTTAATTTGTTTATTTACGCGTAGCCACGATATTTATGCAACTCTTGCAGGCTTGTCAAGGCATTTGCTTGGATTCCGTTTCCGATTTCGAACTGCGAATGGGGCTCCGAGTGGGTGGCCTTGGCCAAGTTGCCACCCATGACCACGAATCCGATGCCGGCGCCCGCCTTGTAGCTCATTTCGTGGTAGCCAGCCTCATCGAAGTACGAGTACTTGCCCAAAACATTTCCCGATTCATCGGTGTGCTGCGAGTGCGACATCTGATCGGTGCTGAAATCGAAGTTTTGGTGGCTCTGCTGGGATCTCTGAACCACAGGTGGTGCTACTTCATAACCACTTCTGAAGGAGGAAGCTCCCAGGTTATCCTGTTGATTATAGGAAATCCTTGGGAGAGGATTGTGCCGGGTTCTTAGAGCCTGCTGAACAAACTCCAAGGGTTGGAAGGAATCCAGGGAAGATGTTCCATAGTTGAAGCTATCCACACTCCTGTCCTCTCTATCGTTATCCGTATTGTAGGAGTATCCTTGTCCATTGAAGTGCATGTAAACCTGAGCTCCCTGAACACAGGAAACCACCAGCAAACCAAACCAAGCCAACAGCATCTTGTCTTAGGTCTCGAAACCAACTAAACTCTGCGCAGGCAAAGCCTCCGGATTATATGGAGATCCAAGGAAACCGCAATCTATCGACCAACCTGCTCAACCCCACGGATATCGGATATCGCATAACTAGTCGGTTAAAGATACAGATGCAGACATAAAATGTATTCCGCTTCAAATACTGTTACAGTTTCCATGTGGAGGAGTCAACCCAGTTTCGGTTACTTAACACTGATTATTTAACCCTAAAACATTACGAACTACATATCCGATGGAATGGAAGGGGTGAGGAAGTCATCCGGTTAGTGCTCCCTGGAGGCATTCAGCTCGGCGATCTCGTCCTGCCGAAGAGCTTCCGATGGGGAGAGACCCACCCTTCCGCCCAGGGGAATGATGTCGATGTTCTGGACGTGGGCACGAACACTCTGGCCAGGTGGGAGACCCACATACCACTTGCCCACGTTCTTGATCACGGTGGAGTCGCGGTGGCGCTGCACCCACTCCCGATCCCGGTCGATCTCCAGGATGCGGTGGTTGGCGGTGACCAGCGGCGGCAGGGAGCTCCCGACGTCCTCGTCGTTGAGGTGGTAGTTGTCCCCGGGTCCGCTGATGGCACTGGTGCCCGATCCTCCTCCTCCGGTGGGAGGGAGGTAACCCAACCCGGAGTCTCCTTCGCCGGAGGATGCACCTCCTCGACGAGTTCCTCCTCCATTATTGGTTCCCCTTTCAGAGGAGGCACTTCCCCCGCTATTAGAACCAAATCGGTTTCTGTTTCGGGATCCACTTGAATTAATACCAGAGGAACCACCACCACCTCCTCCGCCTCCTCCTCCTCCTCCTCCGCCTCCTCCTGCTCCTCCTCCTCTTTGAGAGTTGCTACCGTCGTATCTTGTGCTTCCCCTTTGGGAACTTCCCGCTGGGAAACCCCTTCGATCTTCTTTACCCTTAAAATTTGTTGATCCCGAGGAACTGCTGCTCAAACCAATGTCATCCCCCTGATTGTCATCACTCGATCCGAGATCATCATCCGCTGTTCCAGCTTCATCCTCACCTTGATTCCTGTCCCTTGCCCCATCGGCTGGCTTCAGGTATTCCTTGCCACCTGGTCTACCAGAAGGGCGACCTCTGCCAGCACCACCTCCCCTGCCAGCTCCTCCAGCACCTGATCCACCTGATCCCGAAGCTCCTCCTGAACCGGAAGGGCCACCTCCTCCTCCCTTGGGACCCAATCCACCTCCCGCACCCCTTCCAAAATCATTGGCCAGTCGGAAGTCCGTATCCGCCAGGCGGAAGTCAGCCACGGAGGGATTGATGTGGGTGCCAGGACCAATGCGGTTGTGCACCACCCGGTAGCCGATTCCCGCTCCCGCAATGTACTCCACTGTTCGCTGCACGCCCTTGTCGTCCAGGAAGGAGTAGGTGCCGCGAACCAGGCCATCGGGAGCACGACTCTCTGCTCTTCGATGATCCGGACCGGAGGCAATCAGCTTGTAGCTTCCCGCTGGTCCTCTCTGAACGGTCATCTTGCCACGCGTCTTGGGATGCGACTTGTAGAGAGGACTGGAGTAGGCCACCGAGGAGGGATTGTCCGGCACTGCGTTGGAGATCTCGAATCCGGTTCCGGCGCCAGCTGCATAGCGCACACTGTGCCGCTCGCCCACGTCGTCCAGGTAGGAGTAGAGTCCTGGAAGAGAAAGAGAATTTGCTTGAGTTATTCCACTCTGCTAAAAAAAAAATTAAATGTGATTTAATGAGGGAGTTTTAACGATCTGGACGATAGTTGTTAAAAATCTTTTAACCAATTAACATTAAAAAAATGGAATGGAATCGAGTTTGCCTAATTGATAAAGATATAATATTCAAAATAAATTACAAAAATGTTATAAAAAAAGTATTTTCCGGAAAACATGAACGTTTCAACTTATTAACATAGTACTTTCTTGAATTCAAAAACAATCGTTAGTCCTTCATTCTTCTTCGGTGAAAACTATTTAAGGCAAAAGAACGCGTTAAAAATTTAAAAATCTTACTTTAACATGTTTAATAAAAATTTCTTACATCTATTGTGATTAAACTTCAAAGTATTTGCAGGGTTTCCCCATTTCAGAATGGTTAAAGTTCTGTGATAAGATTCAGATTTTGCACACGCGAAATAATAAAATATTATTTCTTTGTTCATTACCACATGATATATAATATCTTTCAGAACATCTTCATTAGGAACTCACCCCTTATCCTGTTACCCGAATCGTTCTCCTCGCTGCGCGACTGATCCGGAGTGCGGAAGCTGAAGCTGTAGGAGGGATCGTCGAAGGGATCGGCGAGCGGATCGTCGGGACTTCCCCGCGGCAGAACCGGATACTGGGCCAGGTCCATTTTGCGATGGATCTTCGGACCGTTCGCTCGGAATCTGAATGGGAAATCGGAAAATGGGGAGATTAATTAGCCGGCGATCACAATGAACAAGGGGGATTGGGATTGGGATTGGGTAAACCCAGCGGAAGCGGATTCGCACTGCAACTCGGAATATAGATCCGATCTGGAAGCGGCACGTCGTCGTTACTTTGATTACCCCACACATCACATCGGGGAACGGAACGATCCCATTCAGAATCATCGCTATCGCTGAGCATCTACAATCTGCGAGTACAATCCATAGTTTTTGCCCCGCTCTCAGGCCACTCAATTTGTTAACAGCTTTTTGCTTCCCCCGATTTACCGGAGATTGCAAAAACAAAAACAGTAGCCGAGGCGGTAATGGAAAAACGTTTAGGCAACGCCACACAAAAAATGCTCCAATGTGTTAGAACGGCTCCAACTTCAACTGGGAGCCAAGTTTTTAACTTGCGATCCGCCTCAGTGGCCGCCGCCTGCCGCCAACCGCTGATATATGAGCTCAACTCCGACATCGGGGGAGATAACTCACTTTGTGCTCCCACTTCCTCTACACCCAATACACTCGCACTCGGAAAGTGACTATCTAGTTTTAAGTTTAGTTTTTAAGTGTGTTTGCTGAAGAATGTTTTTGACAACTCTATTAAAATTAACAAGGAACGCCCTTTCCATAAAATAAAATTTGTAAATATTGTAAACTTCCTTTAGCGGTAATACACTTGCAAAAAATAATATTTCATGTTGAAAAATACTTTGTACATTTGTGATAGATAATAGTACAAATTCATTTAATTAAAAAACCGAAGAACAAAATTGTTAGTTTCTTTCGCATTTATCTAATATGTGATATTTTTTATTATTTATTATTATTATTAATATTTAACCAAAAATAAAGGAAACCATTTCAGTGAAATGTGATAAGTGAAACTAGTGAAAAACACCTCCTTGTGTAAATAGTTTAAATTTTTAAATATATATATAAAATAATTAAAATATAAATATTTAAATATTTTCCCAAGTAGGGACTTAAAATTTTATTTCTGATTGTGGGTATATTATTTTTCTTAAAATAAAATTCTTTGTTATTTTCAGTCCGATCCTTTGCCTAACTATTATTTTTTTTTTACAAAAAGCGAAAGGACGAAATAGTTTCTCTGAGTGCATCAGCGCACTTTACCCACTCGTCTCGCCTGCGACTGCGACTTGGACTGCGACTTCGACTGGGAGTGGGGTGTCTTCGTTTACTCACCCACGTGGTCCGGCGGTGTAGACGGTCTCCTCGATCTGTCCGCTGGCCGGACTCCGCGAACCGTAGCGACCTCGCACCGTGTTGTCCGGAGTGCCCGAGGCACTGTGATAGTAGCCGCCAATGTCATCATTTGCATGTCTTTGGCCCAATAGGTTCGGTTACCACCAGTTGTAGCAGAAGAGGTATCCATCCACCAGTTTGGGGTTTCCATCGAAGCACAAGTAATTGCGTTGCCCCATGCGTGCGAATTGGAGAGATGGAGGGAAGATGGTCGGAAGCGGGTTATTGTTGTGGTTGCAAAACGTTGAGGCGTTAAAGAGGTGTTAAAAATCTCAAATTTGCTCGAGTGTGATGGTGCGGCAGCAAACACATCGACCGATTAGGCGATTTGTTAGATTTATGACCCATGCCTGCTAAAAAACTATAATTGAGATGTTCTCTTTTTATGGATTGCAATTCCATGGATAATCAGAAGTGGTAAGTAATTAGTAGGGGTAAATTTTGAAAAATAACTAAAATGGCATTAGAAATATTTGTGTAAATCCCCGGATTTCTAAATCAGTATTTAGATTAATCACTTATCATTTAACAAGTTATAAAGCATTTAAAGAAAATATATGTCTAGCGGATTGGAAAAAGGAATAACTGAAAAATTATCTAGAATCTTTGAAAACAAAAATTATTCTTTTTTTTACAAATCCTTTTTTGGGTTATGGTAAAAATCCTTTAAAAGGAACACTATAATTATTTATTATTTAAATATCCTTTAAAATAAACACTATAATTATTAACAAGGCACAAGAAAATCACAAGTCACAAACCATTTTTTTTGTTTAGAGAAGTAAAAGGAATTTGCGTTTAATTTGAGGATATAATAAGTCAGAGGATTTAGAGTTCCTTAAAGTCACTTTTTTCTTCAGTTCTTCAACATTATATAACACCACATTTAACAAGTCAAACTTCGCTGTACCGAAACTGAAAAGAACCATCCTCGTTGATGGTGTTGTACTCGATTTCCGCTCTCGCCGGATCTGCAAAGTATCCCAGAATGGCGATGAGAAACCAGAGGGAACTCAAGTAACGATGCAGTTGGAGCATCTTCGAATCGCATTTGTTTTTTATGCCAGTCCAGAGATCAAACGGTCATCAAACGAACATCCTGTTCGGGACACAATCACCAAATAAATTGTAGTTCCCCCAACCGAACCGATTGAATCCCGACTTTAAATTCCGACTTGGTTTAAGTTTTTTTTTTTTTTTCAGGAGGAACTTGTGGATAGAACAACGCGACGACGACGACTGATGCGATCCAGCGTTAGACCTTCGTATTTAAATACGATTCTCAGGCGAGTCAGTCAGTCGATGGTGGTGGTGGTTCGTGTGGTGCTACATGGTAGCTTGGTAGCTGGTGGTGCTGCTGCCACTTGTCTCACCTGACCACCCACCAAAAACAGCCAGCCAACACACAGCCACGAAGATGAAACAGCAGCATTTGTGTGCAAATTGCGTTACAAGAAAAGCGGAAAATGGAGGAGTAAGGGGGTAAAGGGGGTGAAGGGGTTTTAAGGGGGGGCATTAAGGTGAGAGAATTTGTTCTAATGATGGACACGCAAGTGTTGTTGTTGTGTTTTGTTGTTGCAGCTGCACTCCAGCCAGAACTTCGTGGCTCCTTGTTCCCTGGATTTCCCCCCTGGAATGGCCAAACGGAAAATGGAAAATGGAAAATCGTGCCTGTGTAGCTGTCTGTCAATTAGCTCACGTTGTTCTTGTTCTTGCAGAGAGAGAGCTTCCTGTTGACAATTTTCCCCCTTCCCACTTTTACTCCCCTTGCTTTTTATCTTGGAAAATCTGTGCACTAAACATTGAACTTCAGCTCTGTGGATTCAATTTTCCATTCTCCGTTAGCCGTTGGCTTATTACAAATTCGATCCAGAGCGAGTCTAGGTCAGTGTCTTAGCGGCAATTTTTGGCCATCTCCAACTCCAGCAATATGCAATTAAAGGCAATTACCCGACGACTGGCAGGAGATCAGAGAAGTTTATGACAATTTCCGCCTAGGATCTTGGGCATTTTAATGAAGCATAATTAGCGTGGCGACTTCTGGCTTCTGGCCACTTCCAAGTACAGTTATTGGCCATTGTTTTTTTGGATTTTAGAGGGGGGATCAAGGGGATTGGGGATGGTCCGCTTGGCTGCCTTTGATTCTCTGGTTATAGTTTATAGTTTATAGTTCTGTTCAGCCCACATCCACTGCCGCCTTTGATAATCTTAATGGCTGTTTCTGTTTCTGTTTTTTTTTGGTATATAGCCATATGCCTTATGCAAATTGGTCAGAAGGCGGAAGAGTTGGCTGGGCCCACCCATTGATGGTTAATTGTGCGCTCAATCGAAGCGAGTGCGTTCCTCGTCGAATAACCGAATTGTAATCGCAAAACCACTGAGACAATGGAATGGAAACCCAATGCGATCGGCCGGCTTTATGGCCATGATATATATGATATATACAGTATACCGCTGCTGCCAATGACCATGTTCAAAGGCATTTGGCCGGGCTCTAAGGACAAGTTTCTAACGGACTGCACGCATGGGAAATGTGCAACCAGTTGTGGCAGCTGCAATTGCAATTGCAACTCGCATTTTTTTTTTTAGTTTTTCAGTTTGCCATTGAACCACATACCCATAGAGCAAAACTGAACTGAAAAACTGGAAACTCATAAGTGGCGAGTGTGGGCCATCCTGTGGCGACTGCCGAACTGGCTGGAAAAGTGAAAATGCTTTCGATTTCATCGCGGCTATTTCTTCTCCGGAGGGGACATTCATTTGACAGCAGCCAAGGCGTTCGGTTCGGATCGGTGTGAAGTATCCAATTAATCGGCAGCCATGAGGATTGCACAACTATTATATATCGCGAGTGTGGTTATCGCATCGATCGAGGCGGTGGAATATCTAATTCGCTTCGAGACGAAGAAGGCCAAGTGCCTGAATCCGCCGAGAACTGCGAGGAAAGTTGAGTCGGTTATCACTGAGTGCCAGAATGAGGTGCGAAATAAGTTGGTTAGTGGTGAGTTCTACAGAAAGTAAATCCCTTGAAGATATTAAAACCCTAAAAACAGAGGCATATGAGATACTCAAGGAGCAAGTGTCGCACAATCAACCTGCAATTGATCCCCATGATGACTCCATCGACTTCGTTTGGCCCTCTGTTCCTGGCGGCTCTTCTTCAATAGATCACACCCCCAACATAAGCAACTATGAGTATATAGTCTACGATGAACCAGAACCACATCGACATGTTGCCAGACTCATGAGGAATATCCGACGACTCGATGTCACCAGTTCGGGGATATATCATCCCACTTTGGTTCCCTTGGAAGACAAACGCATTGCGGGGGTAAGTTTTTCAACCAAAAGAATCTTCTGCGAGACTTGTAGATCGCTTTTCTTCACTCGTGTTAATGAAATGCAAAAGCGACGCTCAATTAAGTTCAATGGCAGCCCAAGAAACAATTGTCGAATAGCCCCCACTTTGCCTCCCACTTTATCCCCACTGAGCTAAACCTAAAGTCAGGGTTATTAGACAATCGAAAGAAAAGCCCAGCCGCAGTTGCTATACGTATTGCATTTTCAGTTTTCAGTTGCATTCAAAATCTCACGCCTCCGCCGGAGATTTTTCGCACACCTCCAGCAATGCTGAATTTGATGGCTGAAAAGCGCACTTTATGGCGGCACTTAATACACATTAGCTGGCTTTATGCATCAGCAAATTGAATGTACAGATAGCCCTCCACTTCCTACACAGAAAACAATTTAACAGTGTTTGTTGCATATTACTAGAATATCATTAAACCATCTCGCGAAAAAAGATGTAGATATGAGATAATTAAGCGGATGATATTTATTTTAATAAATTAATTGATTCTCTTAAGTGGTTTTCATATATTAGCCAATTTTTGTAATGCAATAAAGCTTGAGTTTATATCAACTTAATTTACTTGGTGAAGAACTACTTTCTATTTTGTTATTATATATAATATTTCTGATATGAAGAAATCTTTAGTAATTTACAACTTTATAGGCAATTGTTTAAGGTGTATCTCACATTTAAAATACAATTACATTTTAACATGCTAAGCAAGTTGCGTATCTTTATACATTTTCCACAGACTAAGATTAAAAAAATATACATTGCTTTGTGATTTTGATATCTTTTCAGTGCCTGTTGCATTGCGTATACGCCAAGAATAACGCCATCGACAAGAAGGGCTGGCCCACGCTGGACGGACTGGTGCACTTCTACTCCGAGGGCGTCCACGAGCACGGATTCTTCATGGCCACTCTTCGGTCCGTGAATCTCTGCCTCCGGGCAATGACCACCAGGTACGGAGTGAATCGCAAGGAGCTGCCGCAGAAAGGAGAAAGCTGCGATCTGGCTTTTGATGTCTTCGACTGTATATCCGACCAAATCACCGGCTACTGCCTGGATCAGTACAGCAGATATTGATTATTGATTAGTTACTCTGTCTAGTGTGCGTAGCAATTAAATGTTTAGTGCGAGTTGGATTCCAGTTTTGTGTGAGTCGTGCGGGTAGCATTGGTATTAAAAACCATGTAGGAGGCTTATTAAACAGTTGAAAGTGGAAAATTAACATACTTTTTAAACACAAAGTATACTTTACCACATATTATTTAAAAACTAGGTTTTAATATGCTTATAAGAAGTTTTCTGAGCATATTTTTTGTTTTTACAAAAAGTAATTCAAATTTACTTAAAAATACCCATGGCGCCAACGGCAAAGCTTTTCACAATAGCGCCATCTCTTGTCGCAAGTCGAAAGTATGAGTGTAAGTGTAACTTTTCACTACCACTATTAAAATAATCGATATCTGCTACGCGGTAAAAATGCGATTTTATATCGATATATTTTGGCAGTTTCCCATCCCAGAAAAAGTTTTCGGCTGTAAAAACGTAAATATTCAACTTTTACCTAGTTTTAAGCAAATTAGGTGCGGTAAATATAGAAAAAAGTGCTTTGAGTAGTGGGTGGCAAAGTTCTGGTACTACCAATTCGGAAAAACTCGTAATACGTGTGATTTTCTTTTGGCCCACATTCGAGCCCCGCTTTTCAATCATGTGGAATTCCAGGAATTAATCACCAGCATTCTACGATCAATAAGCTGCTGCCGCGTGTTCCCCTTTCGAAAAAGTGCAAATTGCAGGCCTTGAATATGAATTTTCGCAACCTTTACGTAGTCAAATTTTCAAGGACTGTTCTTATATAATGAGAAAACTGCAGGTGGGCGGCTCTTTGAGGGCGGAAAAGCGCTTGCGCCGGTTGCCCGCAAGAAAAGTGAAATTTCGCAATGCAAAACAAGTGGCGACGTCACATGCGATGGTGTAAAATTAACTTGGCGCATTGATGACGCAATTTAGCGAGTGTGCCGCGTGTGCTTTTTCTCCCAGCCAACAAATGAATCATCAATCAAAAAGAAGGAAAAGAAAAAGCGCGGTCGCATTGTCTGGGGAAGCACAACTAGTTTTTGCTGTAGAAAATGTGGAACACTCGCCACAACCTATCATAAGCCAGTTGTAAAGGCCCCAGATCATGGATAGTAATCCCCGTAGTAGTTCACCACCCTCTCCACCCCCTTTTGGACGCGCTTGTCATTTACCTCATGACTGGGCCCTCCCTGCTGCTTCTTCTTCTTTGTGGGGGCTCGACTAAGGTTTTCAATGGAATGTAGTTGCATGCTGGTTTTCGGACCGGCTAAGCAAGGTTCACAACCTTATCGATTGCATTTTTCTTACCTTTCCATACCCTTTTATGAGGGTATCATAACTTGAGCATTGTTTTAATTTTGCCCAACTTAAAATCAAATTGTTTTTCTTCTTATTTATTTTATTTTTTTTTTTAATTTGTAGTAAAAATCTTAATAAACGCAATTTCTATGCTTAAATTTATTTATTTTTTTTAATAAAATCGTTTTGAAGAGCATTTTAAAATTCGTTGTCGCCGTTGTCGGCAATTTCGCACTCGCTCTCAAGGTAAAAGTATCCAATTAATGTGGCTGGTGTATGAACTTGAAACTAAATTGATTAACGGGAAGGTAATCGATACACACGCACATATTCACTTAAACTTGGTCTGACTTGTTAAATACACTGAGAAAAAGGATTGAAGAGACTTATTGAATTTTTAATAACAAAACTATTCTTTAAACGACTATGTTAACTATCTTATTTATTTAGATGGTGATGATTAATAAATACTTTCTTATTTTATTTTTTTGCTTTGAAGACTCATTTCGCTTTGCATGTTATGTGATAAACAAGCTCTGTGGAAACATATTTGCCTATACATGCCATTCCCCTTTCACTCTCTAACGTACCTCCTATTTCTCTTTTTCGGCTGTGTGGGCGGCATTTCTTTCAAAGAGTCAGCCGGCTGACGATCGGACTTTGGGATCGTTGTAAACAAATTCCGGCTATAAATACGCAAGCATAGGGAAAATACACGAGGAGAGGCGGTTAGATAAGCGGAGGAAGTACTGCCGATACATACATGAGGTACCTGATTGTTATCAGCTCACCGATCGAAGACCAAACCCCCTTTTGGCCGAAGATAAAGATACAATACGTTGTCATGTGCCCGTTTTGTGTGTTTTTTATCACACAGTCTGTTTTCCTTCCCATTTTCCACACCGCCGCCCCCTTTTCGGCAGTTCGTGAAGAGCAAATTCGATTTCTAAATTTTATATTTCACTCTCGAAGGCGGTCGGTCGGTTTGTATTTTCGCTTCAGTCGACGCGCAGCACTCAGCACGAACAAACGTTTGCCGCGTATCTGTGAGATACGGATACGACTACGACGGGTACATATATTCGGTTGGTTTTGGCTTTGGCTTTTTGGAGCAATCGCACGCAGTATATGCGTATATATTATTCGGTGGTTCGCTCCACCGCAGTGCAGTGTATATTTAATTCGGTTTCCCGTCACCGCGAGACACGAATTCAAATGGATTTTTCCAGTCATGCTCCAAATTGGAACTGCAAACTCATCGAGCTGTTTCACACTAATTAGCTCCATCTGGGCATTCTAATATTTAGCCGCTCTCACGCGAGTGCGAGTCTCTGTTTTATTTCATTTTTTGCACTTATGTAATGTGTTTTCGTAACAGCGGCGGCGACGTCGAGCAGAATATAATTGCAAGGAAAGCTGTATGTGAAAAGCGCCAGCACACACAACAAGCAAACAGATAAAAACACAGTCGCAGGCCGTTAAATTGAATAATCTTTTGTGGGCGGTAGCTGCAGCTACCGTAAATGCTGTTAATGTATCTGTAACTATTACACATCCGAGGAAACCCCAATTGCTGCACTTTCAAATACCTATGTAACTCTGACCGCTCGAAACCGGTTGGGCGTTTCAATTGTTTTCCTTTCTTTTTCTGGGGGCCAGCGTTTTGTAATCACTTGATTTGGATCGTCTGGCCAGCATGCGTTTGCCGATAAGACATGTGACCTGGCCACGCCTTCCTTGCCCCCCGATTCCCATTCCGAATTTCAATTTGTATATATTTTTTTGCACGACTGGCTTTAGATAGGAACTCAATTACGACATCCGCACGCGCTGGACTATCGCTAATAATTTGATTAATAATTTGACAAATTCTGGAAGTGCTGGCGTGGCATGATCGCAATTGGAGGCCCGTTTACCGCAGCCATCTTATCACCAGCGAATTGCGTCTAGAGGTTTCTGAGTTTAGTCATGGTGGTCAGGAATTTATTGCTCCGACCTCGCGGGACATTCACACTCGACGTTTAAACGTTATCTGTGCAATCTTGTTTCGGCCCAAAAATCCAGTTAAATGGTTGGCTGGCTGACTGGGAGATGACAAACAAAAGGCCACGGCAAATATTCAAAACTGATTAAAAGTTGGGAAACGAATAAACTGCGCAAAAAGCAGCTGCTTTGCCTCTGCCTCTCTCTATATAAAAAAAAACCCCATTTCACCAGTATATTTTGGGGGCCAAAGTATCTCCGCGGCCATTTCTTGGCTGATTATCAAAAAGACGAGGGGACTGTCGAAAACCAGCCCGCGTTAGTTTGACGTCATCGGCGGAATCGGAATCAGCAGGCAAACGGCATCACGTGTGCTTTATTTTCCCAAGCGATCCCCCGATCTCGACGGTCTAGTCTGGCTTTAGACGTACGTATGTACATATGTAAATTCTCCATCGAAAACACCTATTGTTGTCGACTTGTTTTGTGAGGGAATTTCATAACCACCAGCCCGCTGGCCTGGCAACAAGTTGAATTGTATTCGGTTGATTGGTGACACAGTTAAGACGCATAGAACATGGCCATGACGTAAAGGTTTCTGGGCTATCTTATCGCCCTTACAGCAGCCGAGGGTCAGGGGTTCGTTGTTTTTCGAGGGGGCGGTGCTATCTTCTGCGTTTCTACTTGTTTGTCAACAAAAGCCCCATCGATTAATCAGTCGCGAGTGATATAATAGTTCGCTGATTAGATCTCCACTAAAGATTGTCTCTTTCGCTTCGTTTTGTTTCAGTTATATTTTGTAAAGCTACAAAATGCATAGAGCACACACAGCCTTCAGCCTGGCCTTGTCGCCGATGGCACACAAGAACTTCGCCACATGGCTGCTCAAGAGCAGCAGCACTCAGCAGGTGAGTCTGAATGGAATTGGGGAATTACTTATGAACTTCTACTAATATATTTTCATTGTATTATATCAGATGGCCAAGGTAACTGCAGCCGCCGCTGTGCGCACCTACAACTCCGCGGCTGCTGAGCCTTTTGCCAACGGCAGCACCGCCTCCTATGTGGAGGAGATGTACAACGCCTGGCTAAGGGATCCCACTTCGGTGCACACAGTAAGTACTGCTGTAATCCGCGGATTACGTCAGTAAAAATCACCAATTCCTGTTCTGAATCGAATAAAAACCCGTTTCCCCGTAAAAGGGGATTTATTCAAGTTACTGATGTTTATTTCTGAAACGGAAATATGTCGTTAAAATGCGTTAACTGTATTTAAAAGCATTAAGATTTAAGGAGAGAAAATATTACCAAACAATCTTCCATAAAAGGCAACTTTAATGAATGCATTAAATTATTTTTAAAACTTGTCACAAGTAAAAAGTAAATTAAACATAAATTTATGTTAACTTAATGTTTTTGAAAGTTTTAAACTTAATTAAATGTAACCAATATTTGTGTGTCCAAAAGCGAAAAGAATTTTTTGCAAATTTCACAGATTTTTTCTTTTTTTTTTACTTTTGAATAATCAAATTTTATCACAAAATCCAATTGCTTTTGAAGATTATATTAAAAGCCTTCTTATTTGGTTGTGAAACATGTTCGAACAGTTCCAAGTAAATCAATGGTACCTTGCTTGAATTTTTAGTTTATACTTCGGTAAAACACATTTCTATCGAATTTTGATTGATTGATTTTTCCTTGCAGTCTTGGGATGCGTACTTCCGCAGCAACAGCTACGTGAGCCCGCCCAACTTGGCGCCCGTGCAGGCCAACACCCTGCCGCTGACCGCCTTCAACTTCGGAGGAGCCGTCTCCGGCGCTGCGCCCGACTCCAAGACCATCGACGACCATCTGGCCGTGCAGGCGATCATCAGGAGCTACCAGGTAGGTCGGCTCGTGCTGGCTCCCAGTCGAACTCACTTGGTTCCCAGTCGAACGGTGGAGATTGCAGCCACAGCCATCGATATACCGGATCGCATTCGTATTCGTTGGCGCTTTTTGTTTCGTTCTCCTAGGTTCAGTTAATGTTTATGTTTAGATTATGACTTTTAGACTTGCCTTTGCCCCCTTTATGTGTGTTCATTCTGTGCATTTCCCGAGACCAGTTCATTCCGAATCCAGAACTCATGGTAGAATAGAAATTATGACTTTCCACTCCATCCACAGTTTCCATAGAGTAGAGGTTCACTTATTCATGAGTAGTTTGGTTTTCTGTTCGATCACTTACATTCCGGTTCACCAAGTAGTTATTGTTGGGGGGATTGGTCATATTTCTTGCACCACTTTTCATAATTTACTTAAGATTTATCAATAATTCGCAGAAGGTTTTCTAATTTTAATGCCAGAGAAAGAGTTACGATTTTGATTTGCACATGAAATAGATTTTTGATAAATTAATCCCCGTTGCTTTGTAGCTGATTTTCTTTGAGTTAATTAAGCCATACGATAACTTCCTGGCGTTCGCATTTAACTTGATATACCTAAGCCCTATTGAATCTACCCTGTACACCTCTTACATATAATCAACCAATCTATCTACGATATGTAATTACCATATATAGTCACGTGGTCATTTGGCATCTGATCTGGATCCGCTTGGAATTTTGACTCGCGAAAAAACCGTCTGCAAGGATGGGCTAGCACGTCGTGCTAACGAAGATGTGCTCAGGCAGCATTCTGGGTTTTTGTTTGGTAAATTCTTTTTACAAAACTCTCTCTCTCATTTAACCCCTAGTCGCACCACTCAACCCAAACCAAATACCTGTTGCACCATCCTGCTACTATCCAATCACTTAGAAATTAAGTTGAACACCCAAAAAAAAAACATATGCAATTGGTTTCGAAAATAACTCGTGCTTAAATGAAATTCGGAGTTGATGAGGAGGGGAATCGGAGACCTTTGCTTAGGATTAAGTTAGCGAGTTCAGTTCAGTTTGGTTGAAGGTTTATAAGAATTCCTGTAAGTAACCTTTTTGGTGTTTGGCTTTCTCGAAGTTCTTGTCTTTCCGTTAAGGTTTATAGTTAAGCATCCCGTCTATTTCTCGCTCTCTCTATCTCTCGGCACCCCAGTTCCATATATATCTTTCTGTTTCTGCACACTGTCCCACCGATCCTCGATATTAACCCACGGAATTCGAAAACATTGCCATCCAACGCAACGATCATTGTCTACTGATCCTATCGATGCTTTTAGTGTTTGCTTTATTTTGTGTTTGTGCGCTGAGAGGAGTTGTTGTATCCGTATCCGTTTTTATTTAAGCCATATCTATTCTATGATTTTAATTGACTATTTTCTTTTCCTTTATTTTTATATAACTGCTTCCTAACCTAAATGTAACCAAATCGAATAAAACACAAACTGCAATCGAAACTCAAACCAAACAAACCGCCAAATCGTCTCGAACAATGTTTAAACAACAAATTCCAAATTCTCTCTCTTTGTACTATGTGTGTGTTGTGAAACCTAAACCAATCGAAATCGAAATCGAATCGAATCAAACCAAATCCAATCCGAAAACATTGTTAATACTACTACACCACCAACACAACCACCACAACTACCAACTACCAACCACCCAAAATACTGACACGTTAGATTCGAGGACATAATATTGCTCACCTCGATCCACTCGAAATTAATTCACCAGAATTGCCTGGCAACTCCTCGACGAAAACCATTTACGCTAATTTCAGTTTCGGTAAGTAAACTTCTCGGCGTCGCTCGAAACACCTGGCAATTTTTGACCAGCTCATAAAAACAGTTTGAGTTCCTTAACCCTTGATTTGTAAATATACTCGTACATACCTCAAAATCGAAATCGAATATTGTGTTAGTGACTTTCTCTGTCTTTCACCCGCACACACACGAACCCCGGCATCAAAATCGAAAATCAAACCCAACCAACCACACAAATGTATCCAATGATATATAGAACCAAGTAAATATGCGCTATATATTGCCAAAACTTTGTGTTACATCGTTTGCACTCACTTATGCCTCATTACTTTAATTGTTGTTTATTGGATGTCGTGCCAATAGGTTTAAATATTTTATATCTCAACATTTTCGTTGTGTCATTATTTGATTGCATGATTGTTTTGTTTTTCACAAGCGAAACGAAGGGAAATCGTTTGATAAGCCCCACTTAGTCTGATTGCAAATGAAGTGATTACGATCCCATCAGAAAAAAAATAAGTTCTGTTGTCACCGATAGTGTCTAATGCATGTCCAATAAAGTGTCCAGGGGAGAAACCAGTTAAATCCCGAGAAAAGCATGAGCATCCGAACCCGATTTAAACATTTCTATGTACGAACACCCCGAATAGAAGCAACAAAAAAAAAAGAACATTACACTCCGAATTTCAAACCAACATTCGCTGCCTTTGATTTACTAACCCATCACTCTGTCACAACCATTAAAACACCTTACTAAAGTCTTACCCACTTGTTACCACCCATTGTAATGATAAAAAAAAACAGGCGAGCAGGACATGGAGCGCCAGTTCAAGCTGCCCAGCACCACCTTCATTGGAGGCGATGAGGCCTCCCTCCCACTCAAGTAAGTAATCCATTTAAAAACTGATTAAGCAACCTGTTAACAATTATTTTATTACTCAGGGAAATCCTGAACCGCCTGGAGAATGTCTACTGCAACAAGATTGGCGTGGAGTTCATGTTCATCAACTCCCTGGAGCAGTGCAACTGGATCCGCAAGCGTTTCGAGACTCCCGGCGTGCTGAACTTCTCGCCGGAGGAGAAGCGTTTGATTCTCGCCCGTTTGACCCGTGCCACTGGATTCGAGGCCTTCCTGGCCAAGAAGTACTCCTCCGAGAAGCGTTTCGGTCTGGAGGGTTGCGAGATCATGATCCCAGCTCTGAAGGAGATCATCGATGTGTCCACCGAGTTGGGCGTGGAGTCGGTCATCATGGGCATGCCCCATCGTGGACGCCTCAACACCTTGGCCAATGTGTGCCGCAAGCCGCTGAACCAGATCTTCACCCAGTTCGCTGGGCTGGAGGCTGCCGATGATGTGAGTTGAATGCGGAACAATGCCTACCCAGATATATAATGGGATATCTTTTTAGGGTTCTGGTGATGTCAAGTACCATTTGGGTACCTACATCGAGCGTCTGAACCGCGTGACAAACAAGAACATCCGCCTGGCCGTCGTGGCCAATCCGTCTCATCTGGAGGCCGTGGATCCCGTGGTGCAGGGCAAGACCCGTGCCGAGCAGTTCTACCGCGGCGACCAGGAGGGCAAGAAGGTGATGTCCATCCTCATCCACGGAGACGCCGCCTTCTGCGGCCAGGGCGTTGTCTACGAGACGATGCATCTGTCGGACCTGCCCGACTACACCACCCACGGCACCATCCACGTGGTGGCCAACAACCAGATCGGTTTCACCACCGATCCCCGCTTCTCGAGGTCCTCGCCCTACTGCACGGATGTGGCCCGCGTGGTCAACGCCCCCATTTTCCACGTCAACGCTGATGATCCGGAGGCCGTGATGCATGTGTGCAAGGTGGCCGCCGAGTGGCGTGCCACTTTCCACAAGGACTGTGTCATCGATTTGGTCGGCTACCGTCGCAATGGACACAACGAGATCGACGAGCCCATGTTCACGCAACCCCTGATGTACCAGAAGATCCGCAAGCACAAGAACTGCCTGGATCTGTACGCCGACAAGCTGATCGCCGAGGGAACCGTCACCGGCGAGGAGGTCAAGTCGGTGGCCGCCAAGTACGAGAACATCTGCGAGGAGGCCTTCGCCCTGGCCAAGACCGAGACCCACGTCAAGTACAAGGACTGGCTCGACTCGCCCTGGTCCGGCTTCTTCGAGGGCAAGGACCCCCTGAAGGTGGCGCCCACCGGAGTCAAGGAGGAGACCCTCATCCACATCGGCAACCGCTTCTCGTCGCCGCCCCCGAACGCCGCTGAATTCGTGATCCACAAGTAAGTGTTGAAATCATTTAAATGCTATAGTCCAATTTTGTTTTACGATTCATTGCTTTGTTCAGTGAAAAAGAATTTACAGTCTTTTCTAAAAGTAGACTCTTTGATAGGCCTATTTGTTGTTTGTGTTAATCAAATCGTTGTTTTACGACCCAATAATTGTATAAGTGTGTCTCGAAAAAAAGCTTATAATACGTCTTAGCCTAAAGCGATAAGAATTAACATTTCTAAACAAAAATCTACCAGCACGTTTTTTATGAAGTTAAGATTGTACTTCTAAATAGAACGATTAATAAAATGCTATAGTCAAGCTTATTTATTAAATAAGAAATAAGTAAGAACATTGAATTCTTTAGTTTATTATATAACATGTTATTTTTTTCTGGATTTAAATAAATTTTCTTTATAACTAATATTACAATTGTTGTTTCCAGGGGTCTGCTGCGTGTCTTGGCCGCCCGCAAGGCGATGGTGGACGAGAAGATCGCCGATTGGGCTTTGGGCGAGGCCATGGCCTTCGGCTCCCTGCTAAAGGAGGGCATACACGTGCGCCTCTCGGGACAGGACGTGGAGCGCGGCACCTTCTCGCACCGGCACCACGTGCTGCACCACCAGCTGGTGGACAAGGCCACCTACAACTCGCTGCAGCACATGTACCCCGACCAGGCGCCCTACTCCGTGTCGAACAGCTCGCTGTCGGAGTACGCGGTGCTGGGCTTCGAGCACGGCTACTCGATGACCAACCCCAACGCACTGGTTCTGTGGGAGGCCCAGTTCGGTGACTTCAGCAACACGGCCCAGTCGATCATCGATCAGTTCATCTCGAGCGGCCAGTCCAAGTGGGTGCGCCAGTCGGGTCTGGTGATGCTGCTGCCCCACGGCATGGAGGGCATGGGCCCGGAGCACTCCTCGTGCCGCGTGGAGCGCTTCCTGCAGATGAGCAGCGACGATCCCGACTACTTCCCCCGGAGTCCGATGAGTTCGGTGTGCGGCAGCTGCACGACATCAACTGGATCGTGGCCAACTGCACGACGCCCGCCAACTACTACCACATCCTGCGTCGCCAGATCGCCCTGCCGTTCCGCAAGCCCCTCATCCTGTGCACGCCCAAGTCGCTGCTGCGCCACCCGGAGGCCAAGAGCCCCTTCAGCGAGATGAGCGAGGGCAGCGAGTTCCAGCGCATCATCCCCGACAACGGACCCGCCGGCGAGAATCCCAGCAGCGTGAAGAAGGTCGTCTTCTGCTCGGGCCGCGTCTACTACGATCTGACCAAGACGCGTGCGGAAAAGAAGCTGGAGAGCGAGATCGCCATTGTGCGCGTGGAGCAGGTGAGTCCTTATGGCTTTTAAACTCTTTAAAAATATTTACTAATCAATGCTTGGTATGCAGATCTCTCCCTTCCCCTTCGATCTGGTCAAGGAGCAGGCCAACCTGTACAAGAACGCCGAGCTCGTTTGGGCCCAGGAGGAGCACAAGAACCAGGGCAGCTGGACCTACGTGCAGCCCCGTTTCCTCACCGCCCTCAACCACGGTCGCGATGTCAGGTAGGTGTTAGAATCATCACTTAAGATCAACCCACTGGTGTCCACCTACTTAAAAAACAGCAGCACCCAAAGAAGTACCCTGATTTTAGGCTCCGATTCTTCTCCAGTCTCAGTTTATCTATAATCTCCTTTATAGTGTGCACTATACTCATCGTGCACTGTATCAGTTTTTATTTTGATTCTCTCAATATCTTACTCTCCTTTGCATTTCTTTCACTACTTTTGCATTAACCTATCATTTGATTTGACTTTCTTTTCATTTTTCATCGCTGTCGCTATTTTTTAACTGCCGTGGCCGTATAATAACTAGCTAATTTTAAGGGCAAAACCTATAGATACATAATAAGTGACGAGTTTCAGTTATCATATAAAGTGTATTTACAGATAAATACTTTTTGATTTACCAACCTTTTGAATTAAATATTCATATAGTAAAAATTCATAGTATCTCACCATTGATAAGCGAATATCATACGGCTATAGCTAGTTTTAATTTACTTCGAGCTTCCTCTCACCCCTCACCTGCCTCCCAACTGCGGTTTTTATCACTCTCCCACCTCTTTGTATCTATCTATCTACCTTATTAGCTAGTCTCGAACCCTAGAAGTGATAAAACACCTCCACACAAACACTGAAAGACTCATAAACTGATATCCGCTTCTGATTTAAACTTTCGTTTGGATGAGCATGTCCAGCACCGCAAAAGAAAACGAATCATTGTCACCACCAAAATGAAATTGAATCACTGAAATTTGTATTACCGAAGATTTTCCAAGCGAATCCATTAGCAAATTGGCTTTAACCATTCGATATATCATCCAATTCATGATTACTTTGCATGGCTTATTATTTATGATTTCGTTTAACCTCTGAGTTATCTTTCTTTACTAATCGAAACTTGTAAAAGACGAGCAAACCAGTTGTGTTATTTTTAAAACCCCAGAATCCCATCCACCCGTTGTGTAAATATGTACCGAGCAATTGGCAAAACCAAAAGATAAAATTGAAAAATTCGAAACTACCCACGAAAAAACGAAAACCAAAAAAAAAGCAACCAAAAACAAATCCTCTCTCTCTCTCTTTCTCTCTGTGTATGTGTTATTGTTACAGCCAAAGCGATGAGCAATCCTCCTCCAATACTACCACTACTACCGATCATACTAATAACGTATCCGCCACCGAATCCGAATCCGATTCTAACTCCGATCAAAAGTCGAAACCCTGGCTGAGTCGCATGTTCGCCGCCTCAAACACGAACACGAACGGTGGCGATCCCAAGGATCCACTGGTGGCCACCAATCTGGCCGCCAAGCACTTTGATTTAAAGCACGTGCGACACGATTTCAATAGGCCCGCGGGCATCGCTGCCGCTCCGGGCGGACGCACAGCGAAATCCGGACGCAAAATTAGGTGAGAGGGCCACCTCGGCTCCGCTACGATGCGCGCGATCTATAAAACTCTATATCTACAATTAATCTATCTAATCAGCATAATCTACTACAAACCACTACTATCTGCAACATAACTGTCCTACCAAACCGGAAATTAACTCTCAGTTCCGTTAACTTTTCATTTGTGTCCTCGTTCCCGTTGCCTCGATTGCGTTTCTGATTTATGTTGCTTGGCATGATGTTTGTTCCATGGTCTAGCGCCTCATGGTCCCCGCCCCTCTTATGGAGAAAACAATACACCGAACTACCCACTACTCTTAACTCCAACTCAACTATCTAACCCTCTTTCTAATCCCCGAGCACTGTTTTATTTTCCAGTCCAGAGTTTTTGTTTGCACCCCGCGTTCGTTTCGAAAGTTTTGCATTTGTTTTTGATAAGTTACCTCTTTTTTTCTGGCTGTTTGCAAGTCCCCTGTCCAAAAAACGAGATAACCACAGTTAACCCCAACATCTGTACTGCTCTAATTTAACCCATTTCGTCCTGCCATCTGTATTTGTATCTGTATGTCCAAAGTGCTGTCTATATGCCTCGCAAAACATGCTACAAAGTAGATATTTTTAGCGCTTGTAAGCAGACATCTCATATTTAAGCCATCCCCTTTCTAGGCAGTTTGCTATGGAAGCTTGAGATTTACGATTGCAGTCCAAATGATTTTTCCACTCTCGAAGGGTCCATTTCATTGTTGGGGTTGGGTGTGGTTTACCCATACACCACACACTCTCGACCTAAGATCTCCTCCCATTTTAATCTATATATGTAACACCCTGCGCTTGCTTAAGGGGTTATATACCTTTTTGACCAGAGAAATACAGGGTTTTTATTTATTTTTTTTTAGCATGTTGCCATTGTTTTATTTAAATTCAATATATATTTTATCAAAGTACGTGTCCTTAACTTAATTCGTCTGAAATTTTGAGTGAAAATTTTGAGAATTGTGGAAGTTATAGTCCTTGCCGCAGAAGTCCTTTTTTCATTAGAGGCTTGCGGTGAGCAAGAAAACAAGAAAACGGCTCAACGAAAAAAAAAAAAAACAAAAAAACTACGTTAGTATATAGTGTTACCTAGTTCGTGAACGAAGGATTTTACGAAAAAAATTTTTTTACAGTTACAGTGATTATTTTTTCAAAAAAACCGATTTTTCGAGGTCTAATAATTTAGTTTTTCGCCCCAAAAAAATAGAAATATTTGTCGAAAATAAAATTCCTTCGTTCACGAACTAGCTATTGTATCTACAAACAATCCCCCAAAATTTCAAATCGATCGATGTAGTGGTTACCGAGATATCGTGCTCACCGCAATGACCTTTTCTCAAAAATGCGATTCCGAGATAATCGCGTTTAAAGTTTTAGGTGGACATTAGGTAGTCATGCACACCGTGCGCTATGAACGGCTGTATCTTAGGTTCTAGTGCCCCGATCTCTAAAAAATTTTGCAGAAAAATTGTTGAAAGTATGTACATCAAAAAAAAATCATAAAATTTTTTTCGATTTTTTGATTCTGAAAAAGGTATATAACCCCTTAACCCCCATTTCATTGAACATTTGCCATAACTGTGCTAAAATCGATCAAAGAAACTAGGCTAAAGTTTAGTGCACGTGTCTAACCGATTCCACAAATCGAATACTGAATGTTGTGTGAACTCACCGCCCGATATTTCGAGTAATCCGAACTAATCCCCGATTTATGGATTATCCGCAGCTATGTTGGTCGTGCCTGCGGAGCTTCCACCGCCACAGGATCGAAGGCCCAGCACATCCGGGAGCTGAACGCGCTGCTCAACGACGCGATTTCAACCTAAGGAGGCGTAGACTCGATAGTTATGATGATGAGAGGAGATGGAGATGGAGATTGAGACGATGAATATTAATTACGATTATATTTTGTATTGAAACGTATGCAGACTCTTTGATACGATTTTTTGCTGACGAAATTGTTAAGAGCATTGTGTGAAAGTAATGAAATGTTAAATATTAGTTTAGTGAAATTACAAGAGCAAACGGCAACCAAGTAACAAATAACACGAAATATTTAGTGTTTAGTGAACAATCAAAAAACGCGAAAGAAAACAAAAAAATACTTCAACCACTCACAGCAAGTCTTAAATGCAATCTTAAGATCCAATTTCTAGTAAATAGCCAACTCTATGCGCATATATTTGGAGTAAAGCAAGCCCGCATAGGAGGATCACTATACCTTTCGGAATGAATAAAACCCTTTCTAACTTTATTTCGTATTCCTATGTTTAATATTTATTTTATTGTATTATATATAATTAAACTATCTCAGGCCACGCGAAAGGGCTCTGCTGAACACAATTTTAACACCTTGATGATCGATCGCAGGCCAAGAAATCATTTAGTGTTTTTGTTTGCCTAAGTTACACATTTTTGTTTAAATAAATGAACAAGTATAATACTAAACAATGACAAACCAACAGAGCTGTGCTTTAGTTCATCGCCGATCGAGGAGGCGCTATCAGGGATATAGATCGACTTCAGTGCTTTGATTTCGATTCTCAACAACTTGTGTTTGGAATTCAAGCAAAGCGTGTTTTATTTTTTTGGAAACCCTTTATGAAGCGCATCTGAATGCAGCCAAAAATGCTTTAATTGTTTTTGATCCACGGACGGAGTCCAATCAGGACCCTCTCAAAATATTTACAAAACAAAATCTATATATGTATATTAAAAATAAATATTGCACTTTGTCTCGCACCAATATAAAATATTGAACTGTAGAGTGATAAAGTTTATGGAAAACCAGGCATTCGAGCAACTTTTCCAAGAAAAACAAAATGAACATAACTATTTTACAAAGAGAACGGACATAAAGAGAGAGTATGTGTGTGCGACATTGTCGAAAATCTAACTTTAACTCAACATTTTAATGTTACTAACAAAAGATAAATCACAACATTGCACCAAGTAAGTAAGTAGAATGTTAAAATCAAATATAACACAAGGCAGAGAGTTTTCAAGAGCCCTGATAAGAAAAGAGTTTGAAGTTTATGTAAAATGTGGGGATACTACGATTCAAAAGGAATACACTTTACTATATAAAGCATGGTACACAACGTCTTTTATTATTAAAGGGGGGAAATCTCTTACAGCTTCTGGTCAAAAGAACTGATGTCTTGCGCCTCAGGAACCAGTTTCTGCTTTCAATTTTCCTCTTTTTTTTTTATAACATCAACTAGATTTTCTACAGGAAGTTGGCAGACTGGCCCGTTGAGCATTTTCCATTTTCACTGCTCCATCATTCTATGCGTACTTTCACATGCTATCTGGCTATCTGCAAGTTGGAGCCAAGATCTTCCTGTCCTGACAACTTGGACATCGCCAATTGGGCAGGCAAAGTGCTCACTTTTGGTCAATTTCTTTCCCCTCGCAAAAGCAATTTCATTGAACATCTTCGGCAGAGTTTTTGCCTCACTCTTGCCTTACTTTCTAATGTTGACAGTATTTTTTCATGTCGCCCCGTAGGAACTCCTCCGGCGATCGCTCAAAAGAGTGTCTTTCTTTTGGAGCTGCTCTTGTGCGGTTGCCAGTTAATTGTGTGTAAAAGTGTATCAGAGGCTAAAGACGTGTCTGGAATTCTTTATTATTATTTGTTGACTCAAGTATTTTGCATTGCTACAAGAAATGGGAAAAAACAGAAAAGCTTCAGTTTCTAAACGCTCTTTTTGAAGCAGAATTTATATACATATTATTATTGCTTATCTATTTAGACGAATTACAGGTCAACGAAACACAAAAAATAGATTTGTATAATAATAAATTGTATTTAATTTTTTTAAGATTAGCTAATTTTGTTTTTGTTTTGCATTTTCGGTTATTATTATTATTCTAGTTACTTAGAGTAAAACTTCTTAAATAAAAATATAAATCTTTTTTCTTATTTTCTTTGTAAATAGTGTAACATGATCAAACCACTTTATCGAAATCTGCATACCATAGGGTACATAATATTCGATAATATCCCCAGAAAGGGCGCAAAACCACGATAAGTACTCCACGAAGAGTAAACAGAATCTTGAATTGAGGACAGTTATTTACCATCAACCGCTAAGTGGCGAGAAGTCCCGCGAAAGCTCTCTGCCCGAGTCACCCTGTGACCGATCCGATTCTTGTCCGAATGTGGGCCTTCGGGCGACTGACCCAAAGCTACCGAACTCGGAGCTCGGCGGCGCAGCCCCATTGTTATGGCTGCGCACTCTCGCACGCTCTCGCTGTCGGCGATCCATCCATCCAGCCGATCCCCTTCCCTCCGCTCCGTATCCAACGAAGCCCCAAACCGATCCGGCGGTATCAGTCTGCGTCTCCGGTCTCCGTTTCAGTCTCGTTTTCAGTCGCAGTCCAGCTATCAACCTCCGACGAGCTCCATTAGCGCGCGGTTCGGTTCGGTTTGGTTCGAATCGGTTGCTCATTCCGCACTTCTCCACGTCCAATTGTTATCGAAGCCCCAGAAAGAGGCTGAGTAATGTGATTGATCGCCGCCAGTGCTGCAACTCTGCAATCGACTGGATAAATAATTAGAAAAGTAAAAGTGGAAAAGCAGAAAAGTGAAAAATGTGGCAAGTGTTCGGTGGGGCAGCGCTCGGTTTTAGCGGCTTCTGCCCGCGAAAGTGCACAACGGATTCGCCAGTCGCAAAAGCATAGATAAAATGATAATACGCCAAGGTTGATTTGTGTATGAAAGCGTGAAAGATAATACCCAGTCGTCGGTTCCTTACATAACAATGGAATTGGCTTATTAGCATAACACAGTGAAAAGAGTGAACACATAAATTGATTGATTTAAAGCCCCGCTAATTGAGCACTTTGGATGCAAATATTGGATTTGGAATACAAGAATACAAGCGAAATAAACTGCCTCAAAATGTAAGTTAACTGAACAAAAGAAAACTGATAAGACCATTCCTACATGCAATTGCACAGTTCAAATAATAAAAATAACTCTGTTACTGATAAGTGCGGGGATTTATCGGAAGTTTTCTTGGAAAAACAATAATTTCTCCAGTACATATGTGCACAAGATAACATCACTCGATTCTTTGAGAGCTTTAAACATTTTTTATTACACTTCTTGAGCTCTTTGATTTTTGTGTTTTTTTACGCCCTTCTTTGCCAATTTACGGCTTTGGTTGCCGTGCAGTTAGAAAGCTGCCAAAAGCAAATAAAGGTCGGGCTTTACTCTCTTTGAAAGTTGTTTATCCGGCGAATTGAGGGGAGGAACCGAAAAGTGAAAGATTGATTAGCATCGTTATGAAACTGGGTTCTGCTGAGTATCCATTACTCATTTCTTGTTCGTCTTACAAAGAGCAAAACAAATATTGTTATGGTATCTTTTAATGTTAACATATGTATAATAACATTTATTTTAGTTGACCCAAATTTCATTATAAGTTACTCTTTGATTTCTTGGAGCTTAAGTTGTTACGAAAAAACACATTAAATATTTTTTGTTCAGTTATATTTTTCTGAAGGGTTAAAAGAACAATGATTTTTTTTTATTCTAAAAATTTACCAATGGATTGTGATCTGTTTTGCATCGGCCATTTTTATTTACATCTAACTTACGCATGTTGGATTTGCCCTGGGCCCTGCCTTTGATTACCTACGGATTACTTAGTTGCACCACCAGTTTCCATTTCATTGCGACTCCGACTTTGAGTCGTAGTCACCGTTACAATTACCGCGATTTCTTCCGGCCTCATTACAAGGCAAATACCAGTTTACACACACGAGATTGTGACGAGAGTAATTCTGCAATGTCTGCTAAATTGAGTTGTACAAAGTGGAGTGGCCTGGTCATGGCTTCCGTTTCGCTTTTGTCGTCAAAGAAGAAATCAAAATAATAACTCTGTTAGTTATGCAGTCGGCAAATTATACCCAAAGATTATAGCTCGCAGGGGGCCAACCACTTTCCATTTTCATTCACATGATCTCAGAGGGGTTGCCATCTTGAGATCAGCTTCTTTGCATAACAATTGTCAGATGTCTAAGTACTGGCCATATAATTAGAGTCCACGCCCACGTTTCGCCGCACACGAATTTCAGCTGTGTGGGCGTAAATTTGAATTTGTAGCTTGCAGATACAAATAGATGCCCAGATCCAAAGATACTCGTAATTGTAATTCGTAGGTGCAGCTTACAGGCGCTGACAACCCTGGTCGGAATTAGCCCAGTCTGGGGGACTTTTCCCTGGCATTCCTCAGGCCCAATCCGTGACTCATGGCCCAAATGCGTTGCTGATGCTGGTCAAAACCTGTAGACAGAGCTGCACAAAAATTCCTCTTACTCAAGTGGCCACCGGAAGCACTGCGGGAAATTACCTACGCTATTTATTTATATTTTGTTACTAATCAAAATTTTTTTCTTAGTAAAGTTCATATATTATAGTCAAATATCTAAATTCCCCAAAGCTTAATGTTCTCTCTTTAAAAAAGCAAAAGAAAAAATCTAAAAATATATTTTATGACACATAAATATATTGATAAACATATGTACATAGTAATTGATTCTTTATCACCAGAAATTAACTGAAATTATTTATAATATTTTTTGAGTATATATTTTTTTCTCTTTTATAAAATGCATGCTTTTACAAAAATCACAAAATGGTTGAAATAGATATATTTGTAATATTTATTACACGTGCAACGATGTCTTTGGGCCAGTTGCTTGACGAATGCATTCAACGTGCCAGCCATTGAACTTTGTAGCTCGGCCAACAGCAGTTAACGTTGCAAAAAATGCATAATAATATATTAAAGTTTAACAAAAAAAACTACAATAGGAGAAACAAACGCGTCATCGCCATATCTGAAATACCTGGTGACATTTTCGCTGTGAAAACTGCACCGTAAATTATGTTGACTTAATCGATCGGTCGCTGACTGAAGTCGCGAATGCCAATGAAGCTGTCAGGCTTCATCAGCAGGTTCTTTTCGTTTTCGGGGCTGGCCAATATTTTTTGGCTCGAGAAATTCCCCTAATTGATATGCAATCGGCATTTGGCCAAGATCGCAGGTCGTGAGACGATCGTTTTCACGTTCAATATCTTTTTCGTGGCATGTCAAGCATTCTATATAGTTCATTGCTGAATAAACTGTGTCACCCTAAGTGTGTGGGCGATTTTCGGAGGTGCTCATGCAAATACTAAGATGATACAAAGTTCCAACGTCAAAGTCAAATTTGGCCTAGAGAGTTCGTTGATCGAACCAAAACATCGATGAGACATCACCTGTCCATGAATAAGAGATCCAAACTGGTTACCCGATCGAGAGAAAGAAGTCCCGAAGCAATTCCTATAATGAGATGGAACCGCAAAAGAAGCTCTTAAAATTAACATATTTTTTGTACAAATTAAAGGGAAATTTTCGAATGGCCAAAGGGCTTTAAATTAGGTTTTTATTATGTAGGCTAATTTTTATGTATTTTAGTAAGAAAAATCTACCACTTTTTAATTTGTTTACTGAATAAAAATATATTTAAATTTGCTTGTCCTACTTTGACCTACCTGCGATGGTAAAAATAAAAGCAGTACAGAAGAATGCAGAATTTAAAGCGCAAAGTTCTACTTATTTTGTTATTTTCAGAACTTATTTCAATTATATCTCTTGTTCGTTTAAAAAACAGTTCATCCTTACTAACTTTAGAATTCAATCGCTGAATTCGCGCATCTTACAAACAAGCTGATTAATGTAATCGGGAATTAGTACGCACAAGATTACCACATTTACCACATTTCCTTGAAAGCTGAATCATTTCGCCACACATTGGCTCACTTTCCCCTTGCAGTTAATTCTGTACTTCTGTTTGATATGGGGACTCTTTGTTTTTAATGATTAAACACGATTCCGGGCAACCGGCCACGACCACAGACCATTGTTCGTACGTGGTTCCGATTTAATTCTGAACAAATCACGTTTGTGGCTTTGATGGGGACACGAAAACCCGAAGACCCCTGCCAAGGCCAACTAAGCCGGCTTTAATCTTCAAATACCTATTTTCACTACCTTTTTCATTAGATTTTCACTCTGTTTCGCTTCGCAGGGGGTTGCAAAAAAAGAAAAATAAAAAATAACATGCAACATGCGACACTTGATGACAGTTGGAAAGTGCTTTAGATTTATTTTCCGCGCCCAGATTTCATCTCTGCTCTGCTCTCTCTCTTTCAACAGTTGTACAATAAATTAAATAGACCAAAAAAGAGAAGAAGTTGGCATTTTTCTTACGCTACAGTTTCGTCAGCTGAAATGGTTACGATAATTAAAGTTTTGCATTACCGCAGCTGCCGGTGATTAATGGGCATTGTTTCGCATACGCCCCGTTGCCCCAACACCAAAACCCAGCCCAAAACCTCCCCAAAAAAAACAACAGAAATTAAAACGAAAACGAAATCAGCCGAAGGAAAATCAGCCACTTAATGCAAATTACAGAGACAGATACAAAGATACAAAGATACAGATGCGAAGATACGGCGGGCAACAAGTGTCTGTTGTGGAAACGGGGCTGCCACATGTGGCAACCAAATAACCGGGTGCTCCAGCCTCATAAACAGCCCCAGATGATGATTACCCCCATCATAATGACGATGATCCATCCATCCACCCATCCACTCAAGTACAAAGCGGTTGCGCTGACAAGCCCATGTATGGGCGTTCAGCTTTTTTTCGTTTTTTTCCTCGTTTTTCAAAGTGTTTCACTGCTGTTTTTCGCATTGCATTGAATGGAAATGAAAAGGAAAATGAAAACGAAAACCAGGTTTGCAGGTCGCTCAGATTTTGAGTTTTTCGTGCACGTCGAAACTTTACGAAATTCTAAAATTCCTTGTAACTCTGTGCCACTTCCACCTTGGGTTTCTTAACACCCTTCTTGCTATTGGGTTACTAAACCATGGTTAAAAAAATATTTTAAATATCGTTTTTAAAAATGCTTTGACTTACACAGTAACAACTTTTCCTAAAAAGCATTCTCACAAGCCCCTCTTTCTATTAAGTAATCATAGTAATATACGTATTTATGAATAACTTATTCGTAGTTTCGCACGCGATATTTGAGCTTGTTAGTTTTGTATATTTTCTTATTTCTTGCAATAATATTGTTTGCAGTATGTACATAAATTATTAAATGTGAGCTTAAATATTGTTTTATTATATTCAGTTGTATACATATGCCATATGCTACTCATGCTTGTGATTAATATAGATCGTCAACAAATGAGTAATATTAAAGCTGGGAATTTTTAAACACATGCATTAAAAACCACCAAACAAAAAATAATTTATTTTTTCTATGATCAGAATGATATTGTTTTTTTTCTATATTTTTGAATTTCGAACTCCATAACTGTGAATTGCTGTTCTTTTTTAACATGAATGTGAACAATGGGTTAAAATGTTATTGCTTTTTAACAGCGGCAAATGGTCACCCCAAAGCAGGCCATCCCGCTCACTCGCGCCGTAACAGCCGTTAAATATTTGATTTGTTTTGGATCCGCTGGCGCGCTGCTTTTAATTTGTATTTTGTTTACTTGCTTTTGTTTACTTTTTGCACTGACTTTTCTGTGTTTCTGTTTTTGTGCCGTCTCTTTTCGACTCCGCTGAACTTGGACAAGAACTGGTATTGAGTTTCCCAACTTGAACCGGTTTCGTTAACAGCGGCTTAACCGATTCGTGTCGATTGATGGGCACTGATTGAAGTATATAAATTTGGGGAGTGCAATCTTTGCAGAATCATTCAATCTTCGTGGGGCTAGAAAACCAGTTTCCGCTTCCCAGGCGCCTCAAAGAAGAGATTTACACACTGCAGACATGCCAAACCCTGAATTAATGTTGCTGCCAAATCAATTAGAGGCGCTGCGACTTAATTAAAATTTGTTTGCCTAATTAAAAGCCACCACAGCCAGTGTGAACGAACGCGCACAAGCGATTCTTTGTGGCTCTTCCGCCAGAATCTTTGGATCCCGCATCCAAATCCTCTTTTGTGGGTCGCATGCCTGCGGAGAAATGCAATTGGCAGTCGGGGAAAAGTTAGCCAGCAGAAACGGCAAAAGAAAGAGAAAGAGGAAGAGAAGCAGACACAGAATCAGAACAAAATGCAGCGCCAAAAGCCAATGCACAAGAATGCGAGACGAACGCCACGATCCAAGATCCACGACTCCCAACCGGAGTTGCAGTGCACTGCGGGAAAAATATATAGACTAGCCACGCAAATTGAAAAGAATACCTCTAATATTTTATATTGAATTGAATACCTAACAAAAAGTTTGAGTTGCTAGTTTCCCACATAGAAATAATAATTTTAAGTAGATTTGAACTTATTGCATGACTGTAACATTATAAAATTTTTTATTATTTTTCGATCTGACTATCATCAATATAAGTTTGTATTTACTACATATTAAATATTTTGTTATTATCATAATGACATTTTTTCTTGTTTATTTTTCATGCTTAAACGGGTTAGTCAAAAAATGTAATGATTAATTTTTATTAGAAACAAATCATGGAACCTAATGAAATTTTTTGCTGTGTCACTGTAACAGCAGCAGCAGCAGCAGCGTCAGTAGCGGCAGCAACGTCGACGGCGGCAGCAGCACTCGTCAGTTGCTTTGCGGTCGTCGGTCGATGGAGACGTTTGGAGTTGCTGCGGTGCTCTCCAACTATTTCTCGGCACTCCTCAGCGCGTGTTTTGTGTTTGATTGTGTTTTCGGCTCGAACCGAACTTATTATGGTTTAAGATAATGTGCAATAGGGCATATGCTAAATCGGTGGCGACAGTGCAATAGCTCAGAAACGAGTGCACCAAATTGGCTAATTTCTTGAGGCCAGAGTGAAATGAAAGCTGGCAAAAGTGAAACGCCCACAAGAAAATCTGCGTGGTGCTAGTGTGCTCTTGAAAGAATCTAGCCAAACCACTTGGCAAATTCCACATACATACATACCAAATCGGTAGAAGCGAAATTTCACCAAGAACAGGCTCTAAGTCTCCGATCGCCTGGCTAAAACTTCGATTTCCGTTGGGATTAGATCGAGTGAACCCGAATTTGATGGTAATTAAACTGAATTGAGATCTAATTACTTTTTTTTCTAAGAAAATGGAATTTGGTTCATTTTATACAAGCAGTAAGCAGTAAAATTTACATACACATGCAAAAGTTTAATCGATTGAGAAAGGAGTTGTTTATAGTGAGAAATAAATGTTAGTTTTAGATTAAAAAAAAGGAATTTTCAATTTGATATCCTAACTCTATAAATTCCAAGCTATTTTTATGGTTCAAGTCACATTTGGAATGTTGTATAATCAAATGTTTATGTACTCTCAATTTAAGTTTTATCTTTCATCATTTTATTTAATTTATATTTATTCACGAAAGAAGAATTTTAAATTTATTTTAATTTAAGCTTAGTGTTCGTCTAACTTTTTCGCAACTTTTCCTTCGTTTCGTATTTGCTGCGGTGAAGTGTTGTCAACTGGTTATTAAATGAAATCATATTTCAACGCATTCTTTTTGGCCAGTTAATGGCATGACTTAACTGTTAACTCCGCAGACGTTGACGTTGACGGTGTGTTTTCCGTTTATTCCGCGTATTCGCACACTTCTCAGCTGAATTGGCCTCCGAACTGACCTCTTCTTCTTCCATGTCATGTCGGACTCGGATTCGGATTCGGAATCGTCGCTTACGGTTTCAGAATTACGGTTAGCCATGTTCCGTGGCCATGTTTCTGTGCTGTGCTGCGTTGTGTTGTTTGGTTCCATTAGCTTCACTTTGCCAATGCTGCACGCTAATTATACGCCTCTGTGCCTTACGCGGTTATAGCCATAGACCTAGTCCAAGATTTAGACCCGGGCCAAAACGTATGTAGTCTCAGTCTGAAGTTTAAAATTGCGGTTCTTTGGCGCCGAGGCAGCGGAGCTTGGAATGCAGTTAATGCTCGTTTGCATGCTGGTTTTTCTTCTATAAACACAACATATGTTTGTGCCTACTCAATATCTACACACTCACATACAAATTAGTCAATCAAATTTCCCCCAATTTGCCGTTCGATAAGCTTACGCCCATGACTCAGTCTGTAATCAGTGGGCAGATAAGCAGCGCTCGGGCTGAATAAATTGTGTCACTTGTGTGCATCAATTTAAGCAAATTAAATTTAACTTAGACTCAACCAGAAAGGCAACAAAGCTTGAATAATGCCGCACTTGAGAGGGCAGCATAAGTGGTAAATAGGAACCACCCTTCGAAAATACGGCAAACTATCGACCCATCAGCACTGTTTACCATATAAAGCATACGCAGTGGTGTATTAACGGTTAGGGGTTGCTCGCTGCTAGCCAGCCTGCTACTAGCTTGCTAGCCTGCTAGCCAGAACCCTCAGTTCCTCAGTTGGCTAAGGGCTGCAAGAGCTGTTTGGTGGTTGATTTTCCCCACGGCAACGCGGCCAAAACAAAAACAAATATCAGTTAGTCGCGAACCAGTCAACAATATCCGGACAGTCTGAGGTCCTTGGGTTCAGGGTCCAGTGTGTGGTGATGTAAATCGGTGGAATATTAAACCAATACTATTGTGCAACCCAACTGTAAGCCCAGAATTATCCCACATATTTTTCACACCTCATCAGATGTCAGCAGCATCGCTAAATCATCACGAAGACAGTTCATTAGCTTTGAAATAAAAAACTAAAAAAAATAAATAGAGAGAAGCAAAAAGGAAAAGTAAACTTTCACATTTCTAATGGCGGCATGTTTTGTTTCTTTCTGTTTTTTTTGTCTAAGTCTATGCAAAATGGCTATAAATTTCCTTTGATTTAATTTCTCGAAATTAAAATATTTCTGTGTTATTTCATTTGCCATCTTCTTCCGCATTCGCATGTAAAAGCCAAGATCAGTTGGCTGACCGCGTGTCTAATCGCCGGATTCTTGGCTCAAAGCCAGCTGGGCATTATCACTTTCACTCCATCTGTCAATACCTTTTCTTTCTCAACCCGGGAAATCTTTCTCCCGCCCTTGGAAATTATGACCGCTGCATTGTGATAGGGCAAACAAAAAGAAATCAAACAAAACGCTGCATCCGTTGAAAGCCATTTGCATACCTAAAGATATATAGTATACTATATATCGTCATAATAAATGTAAGGCAGGTGCAGCTGACTGCAGCTTAGCCTAAAAAAAGTGCAGCTCATCAAGTTTCTTTTTTATGATTCCGTCTTTTCTTCTTCTAAAGATGAGCTCGGTTTTTGTATTGTTGAGGTGTCTCGCCGTCAATTGTTTACATTTTTCTTTTCGGTTTGGGCTGCTTAATATGCAAAACATTTTTATTGACCAGGCCGAAAAGCTGTTGACCGCCGCCTCACAGCTTGAATGGCCTTTGAGTCCACTCTATATAAAAGGCATTGAAATTATTATTCTATAGCGACTAAAACCGAAAGCTAAAAGATTTATTTCTTTGGGTTATAAGCTTAATAATTATGGATAAATAATAAAAACTTTTACATTTACAAGTCAGCCAAATAACAAGTTTCTTTTTTGAACACAAGTTAAATAATATTTAAATTTATAGTTTATAGAAGTAGTAAAAGTCTCTGCAATTTTCCAAAGTTACTTAAAATTGTTTACTTTTTGAACATTTTTTACATATTTACATGAATTAATATTTTTCTAGTTTTCATTTAGAAAGTCATTTGTACTCAGTTTTAGCTGTTATTTTAATCAGGTATTTTAATTAACCACTTAAAACTGTTTTTTTTTCAATTCATAATGATATGATTTACGTATTATTAATTGATTGAAATTCCGAAAATATGAAAAGCCAACCTGGGCAGCCAGTTGGCATTGATCCGCCTGGATTTCCCCATTTTGGCGGCCGGTTTGCTTTCCGCCTTGCAATTGACAAATAATCGCCAATAAAATTCCATTTTGAATAAACAAGACATTTGAGGTAAACACGCTTTTGGCCAACAGTTTCCTCCAGACGCGCGTAATGCCAAAAACACATTGTCGGCCAAAAAGACGTTTGCGTAATCAGCAGTTTGAGCTCTTTTATTTACATTGGTCGCCATGCGTGAGTGTTTGGCTCGTATATAATATTTTGTTAAATAAAAAACCTTTTTGCAATGGCAAATAAAAATTAATTTCATTATTCTTGCCGCGTGCGAGGCAATGTGACAAATAGAAAAAAATAGAAAAAAACACATGGATATACTACTTAAATACAAAAAGGGAAGAAAAAAGAAGCAGGAGAAGAGCGCAGATGAAAACGGCTAACGAACTAACCGAAAGCCGCTTAAAAGCCATTTTACGATACCGCATGTGAGGCAGAAGAAATTGTTTCGACTTTATGTAATCGCTCATTATAATTGGCGTTTGTGTGTGACAAAAAAAAAATAAAAGAAAAGAAAAACACGTGAGTGCGGGGGGTGGTGGGCGGAAAAGGGGGCGGGCTGTGTGACGCCGAGGAGGTAAACAATTGTCAGGTGCGAAGAGGCGTTAAGACAATATTGTGGCCTGGGTTTTGTGCAATGCCATATGCCATACTCCATATGCCATATGCTATATACTGTATTGTCAGCCAACATTGATCGCAAGGCGATAAGCCAGCGCATTCACAGCGTATCAAGCATACGCAATGTTGTTCACCGCACTGATTTCTCGCTTGCCCAAGCTTTGTTCGCCTCGGCTTCCTTGAAAACTTTGTGGAAATAATGTCTGCTCACGATTTCGGCAGCCAATGTGAGTCAAAAATCGAAAAGAGGCTTAAAATAGTTTGGCGGATTACATGACTTTGGTAAAGACTTTTCGACTGCAAATACAATTTTTGTAGGCATTTCTCAATGGAAAAGAACAAATGTTTTTAATACTTAACCGCTCTTCAATAGGCTTATTTAGATCTTCATCGAATTGGTTCTTTGCTTTGGTTTGGTTATATTAATAGATTCATTTAAAAATCCGAAAAATGTTTTATTCGTTTCGTTTCACTAAAATTAATTTGTTGACTTAATAAGAAAGGAAACAGATATTAGAATTCTTTAATTCCTTTGAAAAAAATTATCTTAAATATGAATGTTTGCATTAAAAATAACGCACATTTTTTAGATTATGAGTCTCAACTCTTAACAATAAAATTTTTCAAAAACAAACAAAATATGTGACTAATTGTGTGACTAAAGATGTCGATTATTTTACAGGCTGTTGTTGAACTTCAGATGTTTTAAGTTCCATTTGAATTACATTTTAAAGGCATTTGCCAGCTTAAATAATAAGTGAAATACCAGAGCAAATCATGATATAAGTGCAAAATTATATATCTCCTTTTTATAATTGTAAAGAAAATTTTACTTGCAAACTATAATTATATTGGCACCCAATAGCTTCCTTAAAAACGAACATATAAGACATTAGGCAATAACCTTCTGTATATTTAAAGTATAATATTATGGAGTCTAGAGACGGCTGCACAACCAAGTTTTTTATCTAATTTATTTAAACAGAGTGTTTGTTCAAGATCGGGAACTCCCTGACATTCCATTTGCCATTTGGCCAAAGACAAGCCAGCTAGCTTATCACGCATAATTGCTGCGATGAGGCACGCCTTAAAATATAATCGCTGGCACCCAATTTGCATTTGCATAAACAAGATTTTCACGAGCTTTCTCTTCACCTCAACTCACTGGTTTTTTTTTTCTCGTTTCAGGCCGCGGGGCAACAGCAAACTCATCTTGGCCGGCTGCTTCTTGGTTAGCCGAGAACGTGATCGCTTTCTGGCCAAGATCAGAGCAAGCCAAAGCCAACACGATGGCGATGTCACCTGTCTTGGATGCGGCGGCCAAAGCCGCTGGCCGTGATCTCAATGGCAATCCATCAGCAAAGACAACAAATGCAGCAGCAACAACGCCACGCAAAACAAAAAAGACAATTATCAACTGGCTGGTAAATAGTGACAGTGAGAACAACAATCGGCCGACGTGCGATAAGGCCGGCAAAGATAGTGCTAATAATCCCAATCAAAATCCGAATAGCCAACCGAATCCAAATCAAAATTGCACCTGCGAATCGCGCGCGTTTCGCGACTTCCGTGGTGTGCAAACTCTGCGATTGTTGTGGAGCAAGCGCATCAAGAGTGCCAGCGAGGATCACGGACACGCCCACCCCCACTCCCACCCAGTCACCCATTCGAATGCCTCCTCCACCTCGCTGGGAACTCTGAAAAAGTTAAACAAGAGCGTGAGTTGTTTGGTCAACGCGTTTAATAACTCACGCGATTCGCCCTCGCCGGAAAAGTCGCTAGCAAAACGCGCGGCCAGCTTGCATAACCTGCAGGACTCCCACTCGAAGCACCAACAACAATTGCAATTGCAGCGGGAGAAGGACAACTTCTACAAGTACAAAAACGCCGAGCAGGCCAGAATGCAGGCTAAGTTGAGAAGCAACGCCGATGAGGCGATTTTAAACGCCAGCGAAACGCGAGCGAAACGTGACGACAGCAGTTTACCTGCAGCCAAATCGTATAATACAGAGCTCTTATCAGCCGTAGATAAGGTTGGAAAATCAAAGGGGCAAATCGAGGAGAAGGAGGAAGAGGTGGAGGCGGAGGAGGAGGAGCGAGTGGAACTGCGGGCCAAACGGGAGCGTAATCGCCTTGAGGAATTCAGTCTCAGCGCGGCGAGCGCCCAAAGTGGCGGCAGTTGCGAATCGCTACAAACCACCACCCACAATTCCATAACTTCCCACTCGAACTCCACCTCCTCCTCCCCCCTCATCCAGCAGTACTCCCAACACAGTGACGTCATCAACTGGTCGATCGGGCGGACGTCGCAAGTATAGCTTTAAAACGCACGCTGGCAAATCCTATCATCAGCATCATCAGCCAACGAGGAGGATAAGCAGCATGGATTCGCTGGGAAATCCCAGTGGCGGCATCAGTTTGGTGGCCAAGCTCACCCACCAGTTCAACGAGATTATCCAGAAGGATGCGAGATTATTGGAACAGGTGAAGCGGAACAATGGAGTGTGGCTCTCTAGGGGAACGCACGTCTACAAGATCGTGGAGAAACCGACGGCGGAGGGAAAGAATCCCGAGGAGAACCGCATCTCCACCGTTCAGCGGAACATCAAGAAGTTCGAGAAGCTGGAGAAGCCGAGTGTCCCACTGAAGAGCGAGCAGCTGATGCGGAAGCACCTCGAACTGATGCGGAGCAGCAATCTTCCGCGGACTCCTCGAAGTAAAAGGAATCTCAAGCTGCCGGCGGGAACTATTCCTGAATTGGCGATGGTCAGCGAGGAACTGAAAACAAGTGCCGCCAAAGAGCAGACAAACTCAACTGATTCACTGCCCAGCAATCATCAAAAGCTGATTCAGAATGAGCAATCTAATGACGAAATGGATTCCATTTTGGGCGAAGAAGAGGATCTGCGTCAGAAGCAGCGGAAGCACAAGTACGCCTCCATTTACGAGAAGCTCAGATTCACCTTCGCGAAAGGTAGAAAATCAGCGAGTCCCTCGCCCACAAAAGGCAGATCCAGAGAGGAAATCACCATAGATGAGGAGAATCTTAGGGAGAATGTGCTGCCAGAGAAGGTTTCCAAGGATAAAATTATCAAAGAGGAAGTTATTAGTGTGGAAACACCCAGAAAAGATAGTTTCAGGTTGGATATTCCCAAAGAGGTTAAGCCAAGTGCAAATGATTTGGAGGACTCCTCGCATCCTTTGCTCATTTCGCCCTGCCTGGAAGCCGACGCCAAAATCCTGGATGCCCTAGAGGCTCTCGATCAAAAGCTCAAGGTTCTCAATCCCCTAAACGAAAATGCGGCGGAAAATGGCGAGCGGGAACTCCTTTTGGCTGCCAACGATGACTTCGAGCAGCGCATCCTGCCAAACAGCTCGTTTGTCTACCAGGCAGCCAACAAGCAGATCTCCAACAATCAAATCCTGCTCAACCAGGCGGTGAATGTTACGTTGGTAAATGCCATCGAGGGTGAGCAGATGATCATGGAGCAGAAGCAGCTGATGAAGGTCCAGGAGGAGCAGGAAAATAAACTCAAAGATTTGGATAAGGAGGAGCTAAATCACAAGAATGAGGAGCTCGCAGAACCCGAATCCCTCTACGAACCCATCACACCTGTCAACCAGGAAACCAAGACTGAAACCCAGACCTCCAGCCTCTTCAAGATTTACGCCAAAAAGTCGGAGATTGTGGAGGATATTTACCAAACGGTTGAGGAGGCAGCCACTCCCAAGGAAAAGCCGAACAACTGGCTGGAGGGTTACGAATCGATTGCAGGTTCCCAGGAGGCCAATCCCTCGGCCTACGATGGCTACGAGTCCTTCGCCTCGGAGGAAGTGGTCACCACACCCACAACTCCATCGGGAACGGGAACTTTAGGCAGGAACACCCGCGATGAGCTGCCGGAACTTCCGAAACCCAAGAGAGTGCTCAACAAATCGCCGATGCCACTGCGGCCAGCTCCTCCAAAGCCGGAGGCCAAGGAGTCGGAGGAGGATGAGAACATCTACGACACCATCAAGGGATGCTACGAGTCCATGCAAATCAAGGCCTCCACTTCCGGCGGAGGAGCCACCCTGACCACGGATGCCATTTCGCTGAGCTCCAACTGTTACGAGAGCATCGCACACTTCCGGAAGGCGCGAATGGCAACGAGTGGCCAGCATCCCGGATCCGCCGGCAGCTGCATCCAGCTCTCGAGCAGCGGCTCCACCCTGACCATCTCCTCGGACCACAAGACCAACAGTTTGTATGAGTCCTCGCTGGCGGCCACTGGGTGCGTGGTGTACGGAAGTGCCAGCGTGGGATGCAGATCCTCCATGGGCAGCAGTTCCGGGAGCAGGGACAGCGGGAAGCCCCACGACAAGCGATCCTCGATCGCGGGATCCAGTGACAACAGCGACGCCTGGGTGGACATCTCGGACGGGGAGCTGAACCAGGCGACGGCGGAGGCGGCCCCCAACGAGGCCCAGTTTATTGTGTAAGTATCCAATGAATTTATAAGAAAATTTTCAGATTTATAACAAAATATTCAGTATTTATAGAGTGTTTTAGGAATAACTTAATTAATATATACAAATTCGTATACACTTAATACAAGTAGATTGATTAAGGGCCTTATCATATTTATCATTTTTGCTGATTATAGAAAAGGTCAGTTGTGAAAATTATAGGTCTCATAGGTCTGGAATTTAAATAAGATTTTAATTGAGATTAGAGAATCATTGAAAAAAATTTTATATTTATTGTTGGCAGACTCATTCGTTAAAAACATAACTCAGAAGCATAGGAATGTGTTATAATTTCCAAAAATATATATTTTCTTTTCAAAAAGTTGCAAATATTTTATAAAGTTTATATAAACACAAGTGTTGCAAGCCTTGATTGGTCATATCCCTAATCTTAACAAAAAAACGATACTTAGCCTTACAAAACAAATTTAGACAGGAATAATCACAAAATACAAATAAAAAAGCATTAAAAGCATGCCGAAGTCTTTAGGTCAATTGGATATGAAGAATGATACACATTTGAATTGTGCAAATCGGAAGACAATATCGCAATGTTATTGTTATTCAGTTCGTTCCCAGTTTAGCAACAACGATTACCACCGGAAAAAGTGGAATTGCAATTACAGCTGGGCTGTATACTCATATGTACATTCTGCGTAGATTGCTTATCAGTTTGTTTGGGGTTGGCCTTATCTTATCGCAGTGCTAAAGACAGGCAGTCGCAGGGGTTTCGAGCGTTAACAATTTTGTGGGCTGCCAATAAATGGTGCATTGTCGCTTGCAACACTCGAGTGTATAAATAGTTATATATTTATAGCTAGAGGTTGACCCCAAAAATTTTCCTAGAATCTAGGTCAAGGTGGTGGGGGTTTATACTTTTATCTTTAAATTCTATAACTACGGAATCTTAAGTATTATGGTACTCAGCAAATATATATTTTACATAATAAGTAATAAGTCTGCTCTTAGTCATTTTGTTATTTTTGCATTTGCTTAATCTAATTTAAGTAGTAAGCTAGTAAACAAAGCAACGTAGATTGTTTTGCGCCGTCATAAAATCCATCTAAATGACGTTGTTGCTTGCTTAAGATATATTACAGTTTAGCTATAAACTTGGGAGTCACACGATATATATAAAGTATATACTTTCCCATAAAGTATACTCAGCTTATCTAGACGGGTAACAGAAATACAAGTTATCAGATTATTAAGAACAATTAGGAACTACAAAACACTTAATGATCATATAATAGTTATTTTGGTAAGCAGATAGTGGTCTCTTCCAGAACTCTTTGTTAGCTCTTAATTAGTACAATGTCATTCTGTGTTCCATTTTGTCAGAGTTAATTTTTCAGTTGCAACACCCGCTGCTGATTGAAAACTACTTGACAGCTCAATTTTCTCCCCGCTTTCGAGGGGCTCCAATAATAATTAGATCGCTGACCTACAATTTCCTCTTTTATCAGTTGATAAGATTGTCGGGCCTCTTAACAGAAACTCAAGAAACGCTGAGAGCCAAAAGGCAATCAAAGTACTCTTGGAAATCAATTGCTGGCTGTCCAGCGAAGATCAGTTGAGTTGAGTTAGTTTGATTGATCGCTTGTGGAATTATGAAGTGCATACCAATAACTATTTTTAGTCAATTAAACCAGTATTATTTTGGTTTTATTTTGCTTTTACTTATTCTTGACCTTCCTCACTTTCAGTGTACGGGAAAGGTTTAAGCCGCATCGCACTCGAAGTCCGGATTGGTCGAAGCGCATTAGAGACAAAAGACTGCAACAAAAGAAGGCGATAAGCTGCATTGAAGGTAAGTGAGAAAGCCAAATAGTTACGTGACTTTAAGTATGCAAATTCGAGAACCTAAGAAAGTGCTTACTGCGGGTCCGGGACAATCCATCGCGTGTTACCCTTGACCTTACATACTTTGCTGGCTTACGCTTTAAGTGGTTTACTTTGGGCAAAGATTCTAAGAATTCATGATACAAACTTTGGCCCTTGTTAAAAAAAATATGTATAGGTAAGAATTGTTTTAAACTAGAATAATAATAAATAGCTTATAAACAATATTTCAAGATATGTCCATGACATCTCTTTATAAAGGCAGAAAGCCATTTTCTCAATACTGTGTTCACCATAATTTTAAAAATCGGTTTTCTCAACTGGATTTTCAGTTAAGTTGGTATACAAATTCAAACCAACTGACAAACTTACCATAGACAGGGTATTCCCCTGCACTTATGCTTTGTATAACAGTCGCTAGCTTTGATCGCTGGTTCGTGTCCGGGCTAAGCTTTACTGTCCACACTTGGAGTCCACCGCTAAAAACTGTCATCGCCCCAAACCGATAATTATCAACTGTTTAATTGCCCCAAGTTGAGGCCGCTTAATCACTTTGCCTTCGATTAATATGCATAATTGGCCGAGCTCCCTTCAAAACATTGCCTCAAGCGGCGTCTGAGTTTCCCGAAATCAAATGCCAAATGTGAAGCGGAACCCAAATTGTTAACAAGGCGGGCAGCTAACAGAGCGAATAATTAGCCACCTATTTACAAACGAGAGTGAGAGTGAAGAAAAAACTCCGAGAGCAAATAGGGCGACAGGTTCCACAAAAATTTTACACTACTCGAAATGTTACATTTTTGATCTTTAATTTAATTTAAATTTTAAATGCATTTAATTTTTTGAATTTACCGTTAAATAAAAGACAATAAAACATGTAACCCCGAGCAAACGTGAAAAATTGATCTTAGGCATTGTTTAGTTTTGCATATTTGTAAAGTACTACTACTAAAGTGTAAGCTTGTACAATATTTTAAACTTTAATTTTATATGTAACATAAATGTTTCAAACGCAATGTGCCATTTGTTTTAACAGTGTACAATGCCCATAAAGTGGACGCAGTGTGCAGTTGTTGCTCTTGTTGTTGTTGTTGTTATTGCCTTTCGATGTTGGGGTAGCATTGCTGCTCTCCGCTGGCATCTGGGGCTCTCATTCGTTCCAACGCGCTCAACTCCGACGGTCCGCTAAACAAACCGGGTCTCCGAAATATAAAAACGCGGAGGAATTCGTGTGATTAATGTGAATATCAGTGGATAAATAATGATGTTGCTCTAATTTCAAACTAAGAAAAATAAAATAAAATTCAAAAAACAGCAAGTGCATGAATTGCATCTTAAATCTACCAAACTCTCAGAAACAAAAGGGAGAAAGAAACAAGAGAGAGAGAGAGAGAGAGCTTAGTGCATTTTTGCATTACAAGTTTTTGTTCGAATGATTTATGTGTGGTTGTTGCTGCTTTTTGGAGACGTCACGAACTGAAACCGTTGCCGACTTTATTGTTGTCTCTGCCCTTACACCACCCCCTCCACTTCCCCCCTCGTGATCGTCCACCTTTTAATTTTATTATTTTTTCTTGCCATTTGTTGTTGTTGCCTTTGCGGGCGATGACGAAATTGTTTAGCGAAAACGAAAACCAGTCTAGAAATATAAAACTCAAGCCAGTCCGAGGCAACCTTGAAGAAGTCTTAAAGAAACACAAAGCTAAACAAGGGAAAAAAATCGGAGAGATAACCGATGTACAAACTATTGGCCAAAGGAATCGCCATTCCCCAAATACGGCGATGACTTTTGCATTAAAAAACATGTCATAATGAGCAACTATTGCAAAAAGGCTATGTGCAATGCGAACTAGAGTGCGAATTCGAATTCAAAGACCAGTGAACATGCTCATGCACAGTAGCAAAAACGATCTAAAGATCTGAATTTTTAATTTTGTTGTATTTTTTCAATACACATACAATCCAAAAATGAGTTCATTCAATATGTAAAGATCCATACTCATTTAGGAATTTAAAGTATATTTGTTTTACATTGAAAATTGTATCTCTGCTTTATTTTCCAAATGTTAATTTCCTTTCAAAATGCCTTCTATCTTATGGGAAATTTAATATTTTTCTGAATATGAAAATTATTCAAAAAATGTTTCAGTGTGGCGCGTAATCCTACAAAAAAGGCTTTGCGTTAAAAATGCAATAATCTCTTTTGGCGCTCCCCTCTTTTCCGAAAAAAACGAGAGTTCAGCGAACGCAACCCCACTTGGCAATTGGAAAATATCTTGTAATTGTTTCATGTTTCCATGGGTGAAACCGAAGCCCGCAAACCGGCAGTGCTTAGGCTTGAAGCCCGCTAAATGGAAATTCTCAGCTTAACATTTAACTTTTACCCGCGGCACGTTCAACTTTGGCTCGTTACGCCGCCGCCGACACGCAACGCCCGCGGCGAAAGTGTCGTGGAAATTCAGACTCAGACCCAAAGTCACAGTCGTTTGGGGCCATAAAAATTTATGAGTTTGTCGCATGCAGGAAGATGTCTCTCGATTGGGGATCTCCGGAATAAATGCACTTTTTCAATTGGATGACTAGTTGTACAGGGCTCACCCAATAAATATACACGATACGAAATAGAGATCATATAGTATCTACAAACCGAATTGTATAGTTGAACAAATTATCACTCGTTAGCTCTATAGAAATTACTTGACGTAATTGCTTGAAATTGAAAGCTATTAAACACTTTTAAAAAGGTGACTTGCTTACTCACTTGGGTTACGTGGATTCCATAACTTAATCTTAAATTCAATGATAGTGCATAAATTTACAAAACATTACCACATGCTAGAAAAAAACATTTCTTCACCTTTACAACTTTATTTTAAAATTTTAGTTTTACATTTGTAATAGGGAAGCATTAAAAATTTGTTTGTTAAATTGTTAAACGCGCATATTTAAATTAAGGCTATAAAAACAGACACAAAATTCTTCTAAAAATAAACTAAGCCTTTATGAATGTGGCATGGGCAAGAATAATTACCCAAAAACAAAAATAAAAAAATTAATTACGAAAAATACGTTCAAAAGGTGTACAAACTAAAGTGAAGAACAAATTACCAACAGAAATGAAGCAATTTAGAGTGTGAAGCAATGCAAACATATCTGTAAAAGCAATTTTCCAACGCCGATGGTCGTTCCTATCTATCAGACATTATCCGTTTCCTACGGGGCCAAGAGCCGCCGATTGGAAGACAATGACATCGTTTGGCACTTAATAATCTTAACCTTAATGCGTCAGGCGATCAATCAACCGTTCGATCCGTTGATCAACTGGATTTTTCCCAGCTGCATTGCAGTGTTAATTGTAAATTGTTAATTGTTTATGCGTGAAGAGCGGACAGAAACGGCAAGAGATCGTCAAACTGCCGGCCTTGCACTTGCTGCATTCCAATAAACAAAAGATCATCTTCGTATGCATGGAAACTATATATGCTTATGTACATATGTGTAACACATGAACCAAAGTCGTCTCCGCATTCGTTTGTTTACGACTGTATCGCATTCGTAGACCATCTTTTTCTTGGGTTTCTTTGTTTGGGTCTCACGCCATAACGACGAGGCGACGGCTAATGAAATAAACCATTTCCGTATCGGCATCGCCGCGGTGCGATATATGAACATTCACTTTACACGCACCAACAAAAGCCTAAATTCGCAGAATTTCACCAGGGAATACATACTCGATGCCGATGCCGTAAGCAATAACCTGAAACCGGTAACTTTGGTATCATGGCGTTCTCCAGAATCCCAGCAGCTCCTTGTATTCCAGTCAGAACTTTAAAGTTTCCAGCTGCCCACGCGCAACAAGTGTCGCCGCCAAAAAGTATCTCGTTTCGTTCAAAACATGTACACAGTAAAGGCAAACATATTAGCTATGAAATCATTTAATCATAATTAATAAATACTAAAGCAGAACTAATTTTATAATTACTACAAGTCATTCCAGTTTACTTTTAAACAGTACAGTATTTTTCTCTGAAGTTAACGTCCTGATGCACTTTTTCGTCTTTCCAAGATGACTGCTATTATTTTGTCCGCACCTGTGGGTATATGTTCATAAGCCCCATATCGGTACAAACTCATATTCATGTTCAGCTGGCAGAGCTTGGCCCGCTGCCTGGTTTTATTGGCGCTCACGAACCGGTTGCCACTCGCTGCGCTTGCCTGCCTCTTCATCTACGTATTACGTATACGTAATATGCGCACAGATAGTATCTAGTCTAAGCACTTTGTGCCCGTATCCAGCTAGAATTTTCTAAATTCACACATGGCTTGGCCACCAAGCCAAGCTGTTCTCTGCCCCATGAAAAAGTGCTTGAAATTCGTTTGGAAATTGCTAAATTCGTTGGTCTTTAGAGCAGTTTCATATAGCAGTAGAGTACGGCACCTGCCACATCATGGTGTTTGATTTTCGAGCCATGTCTGTTAATCACTCGACATTGTATCCACAGCGACTGTCTGCATTCAACCATGATTCCATTATAATTTGCGCTATTTTGCATGCCCTCGCTTGGGTGTTTGCTTTTATTTTAGTTTGGTTTAGTATAGTTTAGTTGGTTTAGCCAACGCCACACACGGGTTTGCATTCCATACGCTTATATGGCCGGCAGCTGTATTGTTGTGTCACTTGAAAAGTCGGTTTAATTAGCATATCGGACAGTGGGCTGATTTGGTCAATCAAAAAAGGGCAGACAATTGCTGCAGCAGCTTTAATTGCTTTCAATTGAGTGCATTTTCCAAGAACAGAGTTCAGAATACAACAGTTTAAGCTCCACACTTGAAAAAAATCGAGAAATTGGAGTAAAATATTTACAGCAGGATTTTTAACTTATAACCCAATAATCAATGCATTTAAAAAAATTGAAAAATATTTGATAAATGAATAAACCATAGAAAAATATCTAAAGCAACAGCAACCACTCATAATTAAGAGAACAAAATACGAATGAAATATAGTTTTGAAACTTAGAGCAGCATCTAAAAAATCTATTTGGCAATTTTCTTCTTAAACTGATAAATTTACAAATGCTGAAAAATATTTAACAAATATACATATAAATAATATAAAATTCCCTTTGTGAAGAAATGCCAAAGTCTTGAGAAATCAATAGTTTTCGAGTGCAGGATTTGCTCCAATTGAGTGATTCATTGAATCAATCCGTTGACAGGCTTCTGACCCCAAAGATGTGACAAGATGTCGACGCTGAATCGCAGCAACGACCAGCGCCTCAGCTGCTCCGGCAGTCTGAGCAGCAGCGGTCCTCCCTTTGACCCGGTGACCTTGCCCCGCAAGCGGCGACCTCGTGCCGCCGGCGAGGTGGCGGTCACCTGTCAGGGGAACTCCAGCAGCGTCTATCTCAACGGTCCCGTGTCCGCGGAGCCCCTGCGACCCGCTCCCGAACCGATTTACCAAAACGAGGCGGCGGCCATTAGCCAGCGCTGCAGCCACGCCCACCAGCGGGCCCACCTGCTGACCTCCATGCGCGTGACCCGCGGGGAGGGGGGCGACAACTCGGCAAAGGTCACCATGACAGTGAGCACTTTCGTAGGTTCGTTCTGGTTTTTAAAATATTTATCACTGTTATTTGATCAGCTGTGCGATACAATCATTAACTTTGCTGGCAATAATTGTACCAATTTATATATATATATTATTTAAAATTTTAAATATAATGTAATTTTAAATATTTTAAGATTTTAAAAAAGATTTTAATTTTATAAAGATTGCATAAATTATTATAAATTATTTACAAAACTACAAAGTTTTAAAACAAATAGTAATAATATATAGTAAAATGGCGACTTCTATGCTCTGTACCCCCATGTGAACCAGGAAACGATAACTAAATCTTTTATTTTCTCCCCCTTACAGATGACTCAGACCACTATTACGAGACGCTGTCGCCACTCGGAAACAAACGCCATTCAACGCAGCTGGTGCGACACAGCCAGGAGTCGGGTCGCAACAGCGGAATGCGCTCCTCGCACCGCCGCAGCAAGAACCACTCGGCATCCGCCCACACGCTGGGCGAGCCCGTCATCTCGGACGACTACGACTCCTTCGACACGGACAGCGACGATCACGGCGAGGGGGAACCCAGCCAGCGACTAAGAAACGTAAGTGGAAGCATACTATATCGAAGCCCCATTTCTAAAAGAGATTCACCTAAAGTCAGGCTTTTTGAATTAAAACACATGTTTTTAATTAAAGAAAGAAGAAAATAAATCAAACATGTGTCAAAAAACATAGATTACTTATACAAAAATTATTTTTGATATTGCCATGCCGTAATAAAAAAATTAAACTCAGCATAGTAAACTTTTTTCTATAAACCAAAACAGCCCAACAGAAATCTAAAATGTGTTTTCACTTATAAACAAAAAAAACTTATCAAGCTTGTGCAATGCGGTTTCTTAGATAGGAGTAAATGCCACAGCATTTAAACCTGTGCTATAAACTTCCGTTTTTTACACCCAAATCAATTTATGAGCCAAGTGTTAAGTAGTGTTTTTTTTTTTTATTCCGGAAACTCTCCCAACTAACTCTTCCGCTTTTCGATTCCAGCACAACGACAGCGGCGTGGACATGCGCAACGATCGCCTGCCGAAGCCTCCCCAAAATCAGGTGTACGAGTTTGTGCGGAAATTCCGTGACTTCATCTCCAGCAAAAAGTCTCCCAAGGGCAGCCAGCAAAAGCTGTACGAGAATGCCCCGCCAGCCACCCAGTTCTACGTGGAGAGTGCCAAGCGAACGGAGGATGTGTACGAGAGCACGGAGTACGGACCGGAGAGGAGTCCGGCAACCAAGAGTCACCAGGAGCAGGCTCCTGTGTTGAGAGCCAAACAGAAGAATGGGAAGAGCCTTCGCTCCCGTTTGCGCAAAAGTCTAGTCGGTTCCAGCTTCGATACCAAACAGCTCTCCTCTTTGGCGGCCACGCGAAGCACCTTCTACGTGGAGGATCCCGAGGGATCGCTGCCACCCTTGCCATTGGAACCCGAGATCCACGGATCCGGGGAACTGGACTCGGGCTTCTCCGAGAAGAACTGCACGCCAACGGCGGAGTCACAAAAGTTCTCGACTGTGGCTCGCAAGGCCAAAAAGGAGGCGAAGGCCAGTAGGCGCCGCACCACTATTGGATTGCGTCCCCATGAACCGCCTCCGCCTCCTCCTCCAATGACGGGCAGCAAAACGCCCACGGATCCCGAACGGGAACAGGAAACCGGACAGACCACCTCCTGGTACGCCGAGTGCGGTGTCTTCAAGCAGGCCACCAATGGAGCTGTTTCTCCCAGGGGCGATGAACCCATCACACCCACGCCGAGTGGTCATGGCGGAGTTAGCTCCTGGTACGCCGAGTCGGGTCTCTACCAGACCAGTGGCGTCTCCGTGGCCAGTTCCAGCGGCAGCTCTGGTGTCTCCACGGGCAACGAGGCTGGCCTGGGCGACGAGATGTCCTCGGAGCCGCACAGTCTGTTCTCCAACGAGCCACTCTATCAGATGTACAGCGCCGCCAAATTGGAGGTGAGTTGGGGGTTCGACTATCCAAAAAAAAACCAAATGGGTTTCTTAATTCGAATGTAATTAACATCATATTTCTGTTTCAGTCGATCACCCGCGACTTGGAGGCACATGGCTCTTCGGATGGCTACGAGGAGATTGGCCAGCACGCCAAGGCGAAGACCGAACCTCTGGCCAAGACACGACCCACTGCCCTCCAGCTGGTGGAACCCAAGAATGGACCATCTCGAACCCTGTGGAGTGAAATCCCAGAGGTCATTCAATCATGCATACTACGTAAGTACCAAAAAATAATTATTATACGATTTAAGATCCTCCAACTAATTTTAACCATTATTTAAAGCCACGCTGACGAGTCGGGAGCGCAGTCTGCAGGAGGCCAAGTTCGAGATCATCACCTCGGAGGCGAGCTACCTGAAGTCGCTGAACCTTTTGCGAAGGCACTTCATGAACCACAGCGCCTTCGTGGACACATCCGTGCTTAGTGCGAAGGACCGCAAGGCGCTCTTCTCGTACATTGTGCCGGTGCACGAGTGCTCGGAGAAGCTGCTCACGGAGCTGGAGGCCTGCTGGCAGGACAACATCATGCTGCTGGGACTGAGTCGCTGCATCTACGAGATCGCCGAGCGGCACTTCCACGTCTACGTCTCCTTCTGCGAGCATCAGGGCAGGATGGATAGGACGCTGCGTAGGTTGAAGGAGTCCAAGGAGTCGCTGGCCTTCCAGCAGCATCTGGAGCGCCTGGAGGCGAGTCCCAGCTGCTGCGGCCTCAACCTGCACTCGTTCCTCATGCTGCCCATGCAGCGGATCACCCGACTGCCGCTCCTCATCGACGCGGTGTTCAGCAAGGAGTCGCCGCTGAATCGCGAGGAGTACGAGAGCTGGAAGCTGACGCTCGCCCTCGTCCAGAAGATCGTGGGCCAGTGCAACGAGGCGGCCAACCGGTGGGAGCAGGCCTTCGAGCTGGAGCGGATCGCCCGCCAGCTGGAGTTCCCCTCCCACATTCGAGCATTGGCCATTGCCCCGGTGGGCGTGCCGCGAGCGGGCTCCAAGCCGCGCTTCCTGGTCAAAAGAGGCGAACTGACGCACCTTGTGTGGCGCGGCGAAGATGCCAAGCTGACCTTCGGCAAGCGACTGACCAAGGTCAGCATCTACGCCTTCCTCTTCTCGGATCTGCTGCTTCTGTGTAAGCGGCGAGGGGAATCTCTGTTCACCGTCTTCGATTACTGCCCCAGGAGCATGCTGACCCTCTCCACCGGCGACTCGCTGCCCCAGCTGCCCACCAAGGACCTCAAAGATCAGGCGGGGAAGAACCTCATCCTGATGACTCTCCTCGAGAACAGTGACCGAAAAACAGTCGAGCTGGTGAGTTTAAATAAAACTTTGATATTAAAAATTCTCGGGAACCCCTCTCAATTAAATATAATAGATAAATATATAAATTATTATAATTTAAATTAATACCCAACCTCTTTCTAATCTTTCAGGTGCTGTCCTGCCCATCGGTGTCCGATCAGCAGCGCTGGCTGCAGGCGATGCGACCGCCCGAGGCGGAGACTCCCGGCGAGAAGCTCTACGAATCATGGGACTGTCCTCAGGTGGTAGCGAAGCACAGCTACGAGTCCGACGAACCGGACGTCCTCCAACTGGAATTGGGCGACGTCGTCAATGTGTCGCGAAAGCTGCCCGACGGTGAGTTCAGGAGAAATTAAATCGCAGAAAAATTCAAATCACTTCAAAGTTTTTCCAAAAGTATGCTTAAATGCAATAGTTTATTGTAAGAATGCAATAGTCCTATATTCAAAGCATAATTTAAGAAACTTGAATAGTGGTTTCTAATGCATCTCCGTACACTTATTAATCCTTTTTACTTTTCCGCAGGCTGGTACCAGGGCGAAAGGATCCGGGATGGAGCGGTCGGCTGGTTCCCCGGCAGCTACACCGAGGAGCTGAACTCGGCCCACGTCCGCGCCCGCAACCTGAAGCAGCGGCACCGCCTGCTCACCTTCACGGCCACCTACTTGGAGTCGCAGAAGGGCAAGTGACCCCGAAGTGGCCCCATCTGGAGGTCGAGTTTCATGCTGAGCACGCGAGCAACGCCAACTCCATAGTCCGAAAGCAACTCTAAGTGAACTACCATAAATAGCCGTACACTGTAGGAAATGTGATAATTATTTAAATCGATGTTAGTGTCGATTAATGGGGAGTCTTAAAATAATTACTTTCCCTATAAATAAGCAATAGCAAGTAGATATATGTATTTATGTATAACCAATACCAATTATAAATTACATAAGCGAATTAAACAAACAAAATACAAATAAAACAATTACAAGAATAAAACGAAAACTTGTTTTTTCTTGGCAGAAATCACTTTGAAGTACCAGGCGAACAGAATGCAATAGTAGGTGGCTGTTATTAAAATTAAAAAAATTTAATTGCCCCCAAAAGTATGCTACACATTTTTATGGAAAATTTGCCCAGTCAAACCGAACATATTCAATCAAACTTCACTTTGAAGTACCAGGCGAACAGAATGCAATAGTAGGTGGCTGTTATTAAAATTAAAAAATTTGATTGCCCCCAAAAGTATGCAACAATTTTTTACGGAAAATTTGCCCAGTCAAACCGAACATATTCAACCAAACTTCACTTTGAAGTACCAGGCGAACAGAATGCAATAGTAGGTGGCTGTTATTAAAATTAAAAAATTTAATTGCCCCCAAAAGTATGCAATAATTTTTTACGGAAAATTTGGCCAGTCAAACCTAACATATTCAACCAAACTTCACTTTGAAGCACCAGGCGAACATAATGCAATAGTAGGTGGCTGTTACAAAAAATTCAAATTTTTTAATTGCCCCCAAAAGTATGCTACACTTTTTATGGGAAATTTTCACAATTAAAAATATAAAAAAAATTCAACCAAATTCCCAAATTCCCGTCCACAATAAAAACAAGTGTTGATTTCATTTTAAAATAGGTGTATATTCATTCCTTCAAAAATATAAATACATATTTTGATTTGATTTCTAGTTGCTTCTCGTATGCGTTAAATATTAATTTATTAGCTTCACTGCTTCCCTAGGTTATTGTAAACTTATACAATTAGTTATACGATTATCCTATTGCTGTCATAAATTATTAAATCTAAATCAAGCACTACAAAAGTGTGTGGGGCGGGGCAAGATATGTTTTGGCGATCGATCGATCCGATAGCAGGCCGTTTCGAGTGCCGCTAAGCCGGAGTCGTCATCATTATAGTCAGCAACGCCATCGCCAACGCAATCTGGCCCGGCTAATTCTAACCCAGATAATTTACAATACTTCTTCATGTGACCGCGATGAGTGGATGTGGTAAATTTCGATGAACGACCCGTTTACACCGGGCGATTATAAAAGTTTCCAGTTCTCTTCCGATCGAATCAAATCGAATCGGATTGGATCAGATCAAATCGGTTTGGTTCGAGGGCTAAGGCTAAGCTATGGCTCACTAACGTATCATGCTTTTAAGCGCTAGATTCATACACGTATAAATATATCACAAAATCAGTGAAACTAAAATTCGCTGGAGTATTTGCTTGTTTCGCTTTGGATGATGCATGAGGAGAGCTCGCTGAAGGTTGTGGTGTGTGGTTGAAGAATGTGTTGGCAATGTCTTGGCTCAGCAGACGGCGACGGTCCGTCACCGGAAGCTAATGCCGCACTTGCGGCTGATCTTCGGGGTGTGTATGTATGCGATGGACAGCAGCAATGGAACATCGTTCTCGGAGAGCTGCAGCGGATTGGTGATGTCGCTCAGTCGGCAGGGATCCGTTTCCAGCAGGAATGCTGCCAAAGTCTCCGATTGCAGATAGATTTCCTGCAGCTTTGACTCCAAAAAGGACAGGCACTAAAAAGAGTAAATCATTCATGAGCAAAGAATTTATAGAGGCTAATATTTATGGGTATCTACCTCATAGGCAGGAATTCCTCCTGCATGCATCGCCTGCACGGTTTCCAGCATACTGGACACGAGTTGGGACATTCCCACCGGCGAACTCTGGCCTCCGGCGTACGGAAACTGCTGCGTTTGCGAGGAGATCAGCCGTACATCCCACTTGTCCATGTCCGCCACAATGGCTATGTTCTCCGCTGGTTGCGAGATTAGTGATGCGGAACGAGCAGCAAGTGCAAGATCCTCGCGCAGATGCATTTCCCACTTATTTGGAGGAGCACAGGTGCCCTGAAAAATATAAGATAGAAGATTAAAATAAACTAAAAGGAATTAAAGAATCTAGTGCAACACCCACCTGGAGAACCATGTCGGAAACGTAATGATCGCTGACGCTCAGCAGCAGCGAGGGAATGAAACCGGCCCGCAGTTGATCGCCGGGGGAGTCGTCGTCCTGCGGCAGCTCCTTGACGCCCGGCACGGGAAGCTTTAGCACCTGCTGCGACACATTCACCGCCGCACACTTGGCGGCCACCGAGGAGACGGAACTCCTCCCAGAAGGCAATCGCTTGGGCTGCTGCTTCCGCATGTACGTGGTCTGCATTTGAGTGGGGATCGCGGGACTCAAAGGTTCGGCGGCAACCGAAGACTTTAGCGTGTCAATGGAGGCAGCCGAGTTCACCGACTGCAGCGCCTTGGAACTGGATCCATTGCCATTCCCACTGTGATTGTAGCAGTGCATCTCGTCGGTCTCGAACTCCAGTTCGGTGGCATTGGAGGGCGTTTGGTTCCAGGTGGCGGAGCCATTCAGTCCAACGCCACTGCACACCACGCACTGCTCGCTGTTCGCAGCCACCGGAGTTGCTGGCGGAGGCAGAGCTGCCGTGGAACTGCCGCTGGCCGCCAACGTGGCCGTGCTGTCGCTTCCCTTGAGAGCGGCCGCCGCCTCGCTGGCCTCCAGCTTGGTGGCCTTGTCCATCAGCAGATCGTAGTTGGACATCAGCAGGTTCTTGCTCTTCATGTAATTGGTGGCAATTTGCGGATACTGCTCGAAGTTGAACTTCATGCCGGAGTGCTTGCTCCTGTCGTGGGTGCGCTGATGCTGGGCACACAGCATCAGAGTGGGCTTGTTGGCATCCCCGTCGCCGGTGAGATCCTCGCTGCTCTTCTTCAGGTTGATCAGCGGTTCATTGTCGCCGAGAACGAAGACCACACCATTGCCATTGTCCGCCGATGTCTGGCGGCAGATGCCGTGCTCCCGCTCGATCAGCTTGTGGCAGTGATCGAAGTGGATCTGCTCCTCCAGACTAACGTTCTCCTTGATGGGCTCAATGCCCCAGGTCATGCGATCGCTCTTGCCCATGCTGTTCTGGGTGATGAGATCGGAGAGCGACAAGTGCGACGCGCGTCTCTCGTGGCTCAGTGGCTCAAAGTCGCCAGTTCCGCCCGCTGCCTTCACCTGCTGCTGGTCGGGATTCCCCTCCACGGAGTAACTGCTGCTCCGGCGCTCCAGCTTGCGATTGATGATCCGAATGCCCTGCTGCAGCTTGGCCAGATCGCTGAGACTCAGACCCTCCTTCACGCCCGCCACCGGCACCATGTTCCAAAAGAAGTTCTTCTTCGGCGGCGCCTCCACGTTGTCCTCGTAATCCAACGCCTCGATGGCGCCATCGTCCACGGATCCAGTGCTCACTGAACCAGTGCCACTCGATTGCTCCTCCTCCATGCAGAGTTCCACGTTGTCGGGAGTGGTCACTGTCAACCGAATGCGACCATCTTTTCCTGTACGGAAGTACTGTTGAGCTTGACGCGCCAGCAGCGTCTTCTTGTCGATTCCCGTGTCCATCAGATAGTTGCCAATACGCAGCTCCTGCTGCACAAAGTGCGAGTCCCGGAAGGCCAGCACCGTGGGAATCTCGTTCTTCTTCAGCGTCTGCATGCCATCGCTAGCGTCCACGGAACCCGTGTCCAACTCATCTCCCTCCAAATCCTCGTTCTCTCCGCCGTAGCCATTCAGTTCGCCATTCTCGTCGTCCGTGTCGTCGACAATGGCATTCAGATTCTGCTTGCAGGTGGCCGTCCTGCTCAATCCGCGCGTCTGCGTCGGCGGACTCTTGTGCCGCTCCTGGTTGCCCGTCTGATTTTGGTTCTGGCTCTGGGCCACCAGATCGTTGATCAGCTGCTTGTTGAAGTCCTCCCGCTTGGCCGCTCGCCGCACTTCGCTGCATCGGATGAAGTAGGTCAGCACATTGAGGAGCTTCTCCACCCAGAGTTTTTCTGCTCCACAAACAATGGTGCGTGCCAACTTTGGTGGCATTCCAATGGCTCCGTAGAGATCACCCAATTGTGCCCACAGTGCGTTGTATGGATGCTTTTGGGCCACCTGGAGCAGCTTGGCTCGCTGCTCGATGGCCGCCGCCGAGGCGGAGGACTCCGATCGCCGGGAGCCGGCGCTGTTAAAAGCGGAGACGGTGGCCACCCATCCCAAGTGGTGCGTGAGAATCCCCGTCAGCATGGTGCTGATGAAGCTACAAAGAACAAAGGGGTATTCTATAGATAAAATCTTTTCAATTTGGCCAACAAGCTTAGCGGTTTTTAAAACTGTTTATTTGTTGTATAAAAAAATTATTATCTTGACGTTTTGTTTATTTAACAAAAAACATCTGCTATTTGTTAAGTTCTTAACTTGGTTTATTAAATAATATTTATTTGCATAATGAATTATATCTTTTCTGCCTTCATAAATAAGGATTATTTTGTGACCATGATTTCTCTTTGATAAAACAAGAATAAATAAGTAGTTATGAACTTACAAATTAGAGTCCTTGGTATCGGCGAAGGAGAGAAGGTCGCACAGCTCCTTGATGAATCTCTCGGCCACAGTCTTGGAGTACTTGCTGCCGCTGGTGGTGATGCTCAGCCAGACGGGCGTCTTGATGCGCGGGGCGGTGAAGAGATCGCTGAACCACTGCTGAGTATCCTGCCAGGCCTGGAACATGATCTAAAGATCCAAACAGGAAATCCAGATTAATCCAGAGAAACTAAATGTTAATGGAGTGCGATCCTTACCTGCAGAAAGTTCTTGTGGTTTATATAAGCATGCTCTGTGCTGGCTCTCAGCCGACTGAGCATCGATTCCAGCAGGGCAATGTGCTCGCTGCAGAAGAGCTCCATCTCCTCCTCGAAGGACTCGCTCATCGAGATGCACACCGCCAGTCCGAGTTTCGCCCGCCTCCGCAGGTTCGCCTGCCTTCTGCCCATCTCCGGATTGCTGCGCGTCTCATTTGCACTGTAGCTGGCTCTCCTGTACTGCGGCGGCGCCATTCCCCCACCCTCGCTGCCGCCTCCAGCTCCACCAGCGCCACCCGAAGCCCCCGCCTGTCCACCCAGGGCGTAGTTGTCGCTGAGAAAGCCAATAAAATCGTTCTTGGAATGCTCGTTCTCGAAGGAGGTGCGCAAGTTGCGCGAGATTCTTCGCTGCAGGCAGCCGTCGCTGGCAAATCCGTCCAAATACGGAGAGGATCCCGTGTAGCAGGCCGAGTCCATGCTCAGCTTCCGCATCGCATCCGACTGGTCGGAGAGCACGCTGCCCAAGCTGCTCCGCGTCGAGGAGTACTGGTACGACCACTGATCCCCGCCAGCTGCACTGCCACTCCCGCTGGCCGAATACCCCGAATCCGTGGCCGTGCTGTACGTGGAGGAGTAGCGCGGTCCACTCGAGTCCACCGAGTGTATGGACAGAGAGTGCTGATCCGCAGGCGCCGCCGGAACATCCAGCGGTGGCGTCAGGCTCATCTGGCGACCCACACTCACACTAAAGGGCATTGAGAACGAGTTCATCGAGAGGCCGTCCATGGAGCCGTGCTCGCTGCAGATCGAACTGCGCGGCGTCGCCAAGCTGTTCGTGGAGAGCGTGGAGTAGGGCGAGTGACCAGATCCCGAACCCGATCCAGATCCTCCGTTGCTCGTCGGAGTCAGGTAGACCTGGGAGCAGAGGATCCTGGCCGGTTCCGGCAGCCAGTGCACCTTGAGGGCCGTTCCGCAAAAGGACATCGGCAGCGAGCCGAACACCATCTCGCCCAGCGGGGTGATGTCCGCTCCACAAGGTCGATTGTGCTGTAAAATAATATTTATAAAAATATAAATATTAAAAACTATAGGAGTAATATGTTTATAAATAGATAAATTAACTATAGGAGTTGGAATTTGATTTTTAACATAAACTTGCAGAGAACTGAACATTTTAAACTAAAAGAAAACTCAAGTTTCCAACTTCATTATTGGACTTTATTGCTTAGAATAAATAATAGATCAAGTAAAAAGTAATCGAATGGCGCTTATTTGAAATAAATCGGTTAATTCTAACCAATAAAAAAAAACTTTGAATTTCATGTACAAATAATGGATTTTTGAATTACTTTTTACTTGACCTATTATATCCATTATTTCTGGGGTTCCCCTATTTAAAAAGTATTTCTTTCCATTTATCATTGCGGTTTTTGCGGTTTTTATATCTTTGCAATACAAACACTATCCAAACTAATAATAATAGTAATATTTAATTTCAAACAACAAATAATAAAACATTTAACAAGTCTGTCTTCTACAGTTAAATCTCATTGAATAAAAAACTCATAAGTAGGTACTCGCTATAAAATCAATGAACTAATCATAATGAATTAACCAATTATAATTAATGAACAAATTATAGAGAACGTAGAAATTTGAAAAGTGATGAAATTAAGTACTTCTGACACTTCTGTTACTACATTATTCATATGTACACCCACGCAGTAAAATCGGATAAGTTAGTGACTCACCTTATAGCCATACTCCGCGCACACATCGATGAAGTTGCTGCCGTTGGTGGAATGTGCCTTGGCCTGAATCTTGCCATTCTGCAGCGACGTGTACTTCTCGTTTTTGAGGAACTTTCCACTGGCATTCGTCGCGGAGGATGAGGATGATGATGCGGATGCGGATGTGGCCGATGGATCCCTGTGCGTCACCTTCTGCAGGGCATTCGAGTCGAAGAGCAGCCGCCGACTGTCATCCTCCTTGTAGAGCAGAACTCGCACCTGGCTGCCCTCAAAGGGGAATCGACTGAAAAAATAGGATAAATAAATAATTTTTCTTAAAATGTTTAATTATTTTTTAAGGCAAAACAAATTAATCAGTCAATGTGACTTCCTTGTTATGGTTGCGAACTAATTTATTAGACAAGTGAGCTGATTTATGCTGACACAATTTAGGTAATGCCAAACCTCCCACAAAAACCAATTATTCAAGTCGAAACCAAAATTTAGGTAAATTTAGAAACACAAAAGTGATGAAATCTTCTCTTTTATTATGCCCACAATCATTATGGCTATCATCACATGTGACCGGATATAATCGTTTTAAATATATACATTTAATTTTGTGTTCCCAGCTCTTGTTTAAATTGTGATTCTAGAGTTCCTCCGCCCCGAAGGTCGTAGAAATGCCACCCACAGTTTCCCAGACGAAACCAGACGAGGTTCATTATAATGCGCACATCTCGAGCAGCTCTACTATTCGGATTCGTATTCGTGTTCTGAGATGTTCATTGTCGTCGATAAAATGGCAAATGCTATGCTCTATATATAGCGACCCAACAGTTGGCACGTGACGATTACTCATGCCGATTCCGAGCGACATTTGAGCGGGGACGGTTGACAAATCTTTTACACCCATATAGCAGCCAGAATGTCGAAAGATAAGGCCGCCTAAAACGTACTAATGCTGAACTTTGAACCCCCCATTTGAAATCGGGGGAGTGGAGGTGTGTCTACTCGCTAGTCACATGACGGCAAACTTGAATGTTAAATTAAGCCAATTTATTTTCGGAGGTTCTATAATTGGGCTACTCGAGTAGAGCTAAGCAATTAGGTATATATCTTAGCAGCAAACAGACTAGTTTGGGTTCATTATGAACACTTACACTTTAGTTTTGTGTATTGAAAAATAGCTTTGCATTAGTTGCGAATCTATGAATGGGAATGGGTCGCGCGTTGTTATTTATTATACACGTCTCATTGAAAAGATCTTAAAGATATTTAATGGCAATACTTGAGGTACTTAAAAGTTAATTTTAAATTGTAGATCTTCAGAAGCGGCCTTCTCGTGCTTAGAAATAGATAAACAGCAGTTGCAATGGGTTTTACTATACCCATTATATCAAAATAAATAGTTGTAAATTATTTGGTGAGAGATCCTGTCAGCTTTAATGATAGCCAAACACCCATTCCAAATCCACTCCACATTCCAGACAATTCGGCTGCCCCTGGACTCGATTTAAAGCTCGTCCAACCGATTTGAGCTAATTTATTTTTAGTGGCTGTATAAATGGCTTGTCTAAGTAGCGCTAACTGCGAAAAGGCGTCTTTCGTGAAATTAGCGCTATAATTAACAATTAGCCCAAACTGATGATAGTCGTTTGCCTTATTTTTCGACGAGGAGGAGAAGGAGGAGGAGGTGGGAACTGCGCTAAGTGGGAGGTTGGGGGAGTGAGTGGGCGAACTAGTTTTAGAGCTTAATAAATGTTTTACAGCCCTGCGATAAGAAGGGGGAGCCCGCACGCACAGCGATTACGAAGGTGTTTTTTTTTTCGGTTTCGGTTTTTGGGGCCGGTCACGAGGGACTAACTGATATAGCGGATATATAGCGGCCAGCCAGGCCCAGCCGAACTTGACCGGCGGTCCCTTTTGATGTCCCTTCGGCTGTCCAATGTCCGGCTTGCCCGGACCGCGTCCAATTTATTGGCGGTGCTTACATGGATTTAAAGGGCGGTGTATGCATGCGACAAAGGGTAATTCCGTAATTCAACTGCAGCTTCGCGATAGCGCCGACTGTCTGTCCGGAAATTTCCTTAGCTTTATTATAGTTGTACTTCTCTAACTCGGCCTTGCCTATTCATTTCACAACACAAAAGATACCTCATTTAATTTTATTTAACATTTAAGAACCAAAAATACAAGGGAATTCCCTATTAACACATAATTGTTAACTGTAATTTATTTGTATAGATAAATCTATTATTTATTTCAGAGTTTATTTTGAAGATTACACAAATAAAAAGTATTTATAAAGTGCTTTTGGCTTTTACATTTCTGAAAAAAAAATCGCAATATGCATTGAATAAATATTAAGCTCTATAGCTCTCCACATCAAATTGATAACCAATGAGGTAAAACCCTCATTATTTGTTTGCGATTTATTCGCAAATAAAAACGTAAACAATTTCTTTATTTACTAAAAAAGAAGTCACGACATGAATTACGTTTATTGTTGAAAGCACTACTACTCTATTTATTTATTATTTGACGAAGAATTTACACTAATTACTCTTAATTAGCATGGTTAAATAAAAATCTGATTGGATATTAAATTATTTAAAATTCAGTAATAAAATTATTACCATTATGAATTAAATTATTAATTTTTAGATGCTTATATTCTTGATTTGAGGTAAAAGGGTAGTTAGTTGATAAATCAGATTTCTGATTTATTTTTGAGTTAACCTTTTCAGAGTTAGAGAAGTTGAACTATAACATTTACCGTTAGACCCCGATTAAAGCGAACCTGACGGACGCGTCGATATCTTTATGGCCGCGATGCTAGTCAGCAAATGAAGTTCAAGGCGCTCGCGATCGCACTGGGAGCTCGGGAACTGAGGAACTGGGGAGCTCGGGGTGCTTGGGGGTGATCGGAGAGCTTGGGGTGATCGGGAACTGGGAGGGGAATCGAAAAGCCCAGGTCCCGTGCCCACTCGTCAGAGCGAGACGAGCGGCGAGCTCACCACTCGCATATGCATTATAATAAGGCCTGCCTGTTCGCCTGTGTGCCTGCCTGCCTGCCTGGCTGGCCAATCGATATAGTCACGTCGTGTATATGAGGGCAGCACGATGGAACACTCATGCAGATAATACAAGCAACGATCCTCAAACGAGGCGACTTCGGGGCCGCGACATGGGGCATCCAAATTGGAGCGCCCCGCTCACATGATTTTCGGATCCATCCATTCGTTGGTTCGTCCAGCTGCGCAGTCAACCCGAACATAACCGAAACCCATACCGAATCTGAATCCGAATCCAAACCGAACCCGAACCCAAAAGTCGGACGAGCATCATGTGGCCACCATTTGTTGCTTGTCATAGACTGATGTGTTAATATGTTGTTTAAAAAATTTCAACAACAAAAATACAAAAAATAAACCGAAGTACACATAAACATAAAAAAAAAAAGAAAGAGAAAGGAAAATATTTGGGCAAAAGTCAAGAGACAACGATGAATGATTGTTTGATGGATTAGTTGAAAGACATATGGCCAAAATTTAATAACAGCATTAAAGACATTCCTCGACGGTTGTTTTTTCGTCGAAGGTAAAATGCCCTAGGTTATCTAGTCGGCCAAGTAATTTTCAGGTTTTTAATTGCTTGCTTTTGATTATCTATCAAAGCCTTTCCAAATCTTTTTTAGCGTGGAGTTTAAGCCGAGATGTTATATTTTAATATATCAACCAGGATTATTTTAACAAAAAATCTTAGATGAGGCATAGAGTATTTATTTTGTTTAGAGTTTATCTAAACATCAGGCAAAAAGTTAAGATATCAAAATAAATACAATTTAGGATTTATTTGTCTAATATTATTATTGTTTTACCATCTCATGATTTGATTTAATTTTTTTGAATCAAGTTTTAAAAAGAAACCTAAAAAATTAAGTATGTATACTCCAAGATCTGTTTTCAAAGAAAACCAATTATTTAAAATATTAATTCTATTAAAATATTTTAAAATATTAATTCTATTAAAATATTTTAAATAAAGATAGGGAATCCAAAGACCCTACTTGTTTTTGCGTAGGGTGCAAGCGTATGCCCGCCTAAATGGACTTTGTCAGCAGCCCTGATCGCTGGGGGATTGCGACTACGTGAGCATATGGGGCCAGAAAGTCAGAAGCCAGAAGGTCCAAGGCGGCCTGGACTGGACTGGGCTGCTGCTGACCTGGCCAATTTTAGAGTATGGGAGAGATCAGCGCGAAAACAATTATCGAAAGGCCGCTAAGTTGACTTATCGCTCGAAGAGCCAGCGTTGTTTATTCTGATATTTTTGCCATAGCTTTTATTTTCATTATTTCTGTGTGGGGCCAGGGCCAGCGAAAAGAGGGGAGGAGCGGGAGGTAAGGGGGAGGGGCACTTGCTGGGATCACATGCTTTTTTCAGCTACGCAAGCAAAACAAAAGCGAGCCACAGCCAAACAATATTAAGCAAATAAATACATACATAAATACGGGCGGGCATGCATAATGAACAAAGACAAGAACACACGCCTTCTCCCTCTCCCTCTCCCTCTGCAGAATATGGCCCTCTCCTTCTGCAGTCCACATATAGTATATATTTTGATTGATATGGCCAGGTGTACTTATGGGGGATGTAAGACCGAAGTGCCACTCGAGTGCTGACGGCCGTTATCGGGCTTTGCCTGGATTATGTTTTGATTAGCCCTTGGATACTCCACTCCGCGCCACTGATTGATATGGGAAATCGCCAGCAATTGATATGTCCCAGACTTTTGGCTTCGCCACACAAGCACAAGCAAACAAACAAACCCCGAGTGATAAACAGAGAGTAAAGGCGCACAATTGTAATCAAATCAGCATCTGTTAATGACTTTACAGAGCGTGTCTGGCCGCCTGACGCTCCCCGTCTGCGGTATTTCCACTGAGAGAAACCAAGTGTAATCTCATTGAAAAGAACAAGGGATTAAAATAAAGGGTCTGAGTTCGAGGTAGGTCAAGCAAACAGATACTAATTTTAAATCAAGTTGATAATAAGCAATAGAGATCAACTGATTCCCGATATAAAATAAATTTGTACCAAAACAAAGCCACCATAAATCATTATTATAGATTTCTAATTAAAACATATTCAACGAACATAAAAACTGCGTTAAATGTTCTCTAATAATAATCTAATAATAATTAAATAATAAATACAATAAGGTTTTATTACAGAAAACACCATTTAAAGGTTCAGCCTTCAAGAATGGATTTCTTGCCATGAGATGCCACTTTTTCGCCGCAGTGTTTGTCTTCTCGTGTGAGTGAGTGAAAGAGAGCGTGGCAAATAAACACAGATTTCCAAAGCGACGACAACACAGCCAACAAAAGCCAGGCGGGCAAGGCAAAGGCAAAAGCAAAAGCAAAGCGAAACAACAACCAGTTGCTCCATCCATACAACAAGTCACATGACCCAACCAACCGACCGTCCAACAACGATGATGGCGATGGCGATGGAGACGTTGGCGTTTGGCTACGACAATGGGTATATATATATATAGTATTGTATATATATATATATATATAGTATAACGGCAGCTGCGCCCAGCAAATTGACTATCATTATCATTGGGCCCATTATAAGCAGTTATGCACACACAAATAAATCCAGTAAACACAAGTCGGTGCAATCAGACGACCTTCACCCCGTCCTTTTGGGCGCAAAAATCGAATGTCAAGTTCAAAGTGAATTGGCAAAAGCAATGCCCCCAAACCCCACTCGTGCTCTTTGGAACATAAGAAATTTATCAGGCGGACAAACACAACAACAAAAAAAAAGAAAAATAAAGACTACAAAAAATAAACACAAACAAGAGTCGTCGTCGTCGTTGTCGTTCGCTCACAATACTAATGAGCAAATGACGACAAAAATATCGAGTGATTTTCATTGTCACTTGAGACCAATGCAAACAGACCCGGAAAAGGAGGGTAAGACAGGTGGGGTGATTCGAGGTAAGGGGGAGGTGGGGGGAGGTGAGGACAGGTGGGCACTTGGGGGGCGCAATCAATCAATGAACGTTCCCAGGTAACCAGAGATACAACACCTACTCCCGCGGACCCACAGCAAGTGCCAACATTGTGCACTTGTTTTCACCTGGCAAACACAACGTGACTCAGGTCGGGCAGCCCCGGGAATAAGCCAACTTTTCTGCCCCCGGTGAGATCATGGCCCAAATGCCAACAAGCCAACAGCAAGAGTCACACACACGAAAAGATGACGGAATCCGGTGATCACACTTTAGTGGATTGATATCTCCGCCAGTCAACAACGAGACTTCCGTCATGTGCCAAGGAAATATGGTTATAATAAAAACGGCAGCAGGAATCAATTAAAATGGTTTTATTCGGCAAACTGGGCTCACAGATAAATTAAAAGCATTTACATAAACAGTTCGAACGGAAGGGAAAACAATCCCTAGACCTTGCAGATAAGGCAGAACAACCAAGTTCTTTGTAAGCTACCATATAAACAATTTTATAACCTCGGATCATGTGGTTAGCTAGGCGAAAAAATTCCTGTTGCTGATTGTTTATTTATAACGCAGTTGTTATAGTTTTAATAATGTAGAACAAAAGCAGTAATACAACGAATTTAGTTGTTTTTAAAAATGTAGCAATGAAAAATAAACATTTTTTTATTGGCAAAACAATCAGCGCATACAATAAAACGTATTTTATTTTCACCGCAGAGTATAAAATGACAACTTTATATTTTTGAATGATCTGCGGATTCTAAACTCTAAAACTAAGCTCCAGATAAATCACAAGGAATAATAAAAAATGATCTGTGACCTTTAAAAACTAAGTTTAAACTTAAGTTCAATCCTAAATCTTAATAACCAACCATTATTTTAAGCTTTAAAATCTTGACTTTAACGGCCCTAAAGTTATTTGCTCGGCGAAAAGGTAATAAAGAGGAGTACTGTCATTATCATTATCCACACTTTTGTTTGCCCAGCTCGAAAAATGCTTTCATAATTCCATGAAGTAACAGGCAGGCTTTTCATTGTCTTAATACCACCTCTGATTCAATGGGCGTTTGGATTAAGGCGCCTAAGGCGATGGTAAATAGTGTTCGTGGGTCGTAAACTTAATTTAAATAGAGCCATATGCATGGGCCATTGGAAATTATTCGGAAATACCGTCCCCGGATGGTTCGCCTATAAGGTGTCTCGTTGAGCTTCTGTTAATGGAGCTCTCGGCTTAGGCACTACGGGCGCTTATTTTGTTTGCCTTGCTTATTGATATGAGGCGGCGGCGAGCAGTGGAAAACAAAAGCGTTTTGTCAACTGATAATGGGTGACAACAGGGCCAGACTACAGACTACAGACAGAGAAGCGCTGCTGTCTACACTGGCAAAGAAATCGAGTGAGCAAACACTATTTCGCCATGTACTGAAATGATATTCAATAAAAACCTCATTACTGATATTGAACCTTTTATTGATGAGTTATTAACCGCCTTCTCTAGCAGTAAATGTCATTGGTAGCTTAACAATGTTATAACGAGGGTTTCTTTTTATTCAAGTTCAAGTTGTTATAGAAGTTCAGTATTAATCCGATCAAGATATCGAAAACTAGGGTCTTAAAACACTAGTACTTGTGATCTATAAGAAGAAAATAACAACTATCTTAACCCTGACCGACTGTGTTTGTATTATCATTGGAGATGTTGTTTGGATAACTTTAATGTTTTTTAGTACTGTATTTTCTTTGCTGATAATTAAATTAACATAAATTTAATAAATATTTATTTGCGCTAAACAATTAAAAAATATATGTTGTGAACCTGAGCAACACGAATTCATTAAAATAAGATTAAATTGTTCGTCGCTATATTGTAATTAATACAAGTTTATATTATCACAGTTTTTGTATAAAGCAATATAGGAGCTAAATTACGGCGCAATTTATTTTTGCAAAACATAAGATTTAATAATTATTAAAATATAATTCAAGTTAAAAAAGTTTCAAGGGAAATTACACCTAATATAAGTGTTTCTTGTTTTTCTGAGTGGACCTGCTATCGAAACGGGTCCCGAGGCAACAACAAAAACTGGATACGCGTCGTCGTCGCCGACGATTCACTACTCATATGACTTGGCAGACCACGCGACTTCGCACATGAAGCCCACCACACCGCCACCCCGCCCCTTTCCACTCGAGTTTTTAGCCATTTAAATGTGCTGATTTCTGTTTGCACATAACTAAAGTTTGTGTGCCGAGTGCTCCGCAGTTATACGCGTACATATTTAATTGCACTGATGGTGATAATAATAATGGCACAGAACTCGGTGGGGGGGCGGGAATCGGGAAGGGTGATATACGGGGTGATGGGTATAACACCTCTCATGACATGTGGCCCACAAGCAGAAAACTAGAGCCAGACACCCTGGCACCTGGTCTATTACTATACTACTTTATTACTGGTCGGTCGCATCGTAACGCTATGGCCCATGTAATAAGTTCACACCTGCTGCGAACCAGCGAACCACTTTGATTGATGTCTGGCCGGCCGGCAAGTGTTTGGCCATTCAATTGGCGGGCAGTTATCAAAAACTATTAATGAATTCCCATTCCCATTCCCTCACAATTTACGACTCATTTGCCTAAGGCTCTAAGTGAAATCATCCATAATGGTTCATTCAGAGCGGTGATTTTTTTTTTATATTCGTGGAAGATTGATATGTGATATGTGTGGCTTTGTTTGATCGCCAATCGAACGCGTATTTTATTGTGTTTCACACGTGCCTGAAGCCCTAGACTGCGGATCATAATGAGACTTTGTTGGCCCGAAGTTTTCCACAAAAGGTGCTAATTCGCTCGATTTGCGTAGCTGGGGATGGGGATCGGTGATCGATTTCATGTGAAAGTCCAACGATCGACAGCTTGCGAATCGCACTTTGTAGATCGCAAGGCGATTGTGAGTACTAAAGGAAGGTCGAGAGGGGGGTGTATGAAATCACAGTTTGTATATTGCCTGAAATCCCCGGACTTATCGGGAATTAATACCAGCACGCTAATAACGGCTATATGTATTTTTGGACGCCATATGTGGTGGATATCGGGCGAATGACTTGCGAATTGGGTTAAGGAATGCGCGCCTTCAAAGGCACATGATGCCAGGCGTCTGGTTTTGGATTTTTCGCTTTTATATCATGCATATATCGAGTTGAAATTGAGCAACAAAAAAAACTGTCATGTGACCAACTGGCTAGCAAATGTCTAAACATGGTCACGAACGAGGTCCAAAGAAAATGATTCACCCTCCCCTCGGTTGATTCACTTCAGGTTTCCAGACCTTGATTTCCAGCATTTCACCATTTCTTTGATATATGTTTGTACATTAGTGCCAGCGGTTCTTTTTTCGCCAGCTTTTTTATTCTTAGCTCTCCGCCTATCAGAGACCGAAAGTATTTTTAAATCATTTCTTTTGGGCCTGGAAGAAATGTGAACGATAAGTGGAGGTTCAGATTCTGTCGTGGAAATTTACCCACCAAGCGTGCTGCCGTAATTTATTGCCGTCACCCAACTAAATTAAGCAAATAAACAAATAAATTTATTTGGCGCGAGTGGAGTTTTTAACTGCTATTAGTGTAAACGTTTGTTTAGTTTACAGAGAATCCGAAAAAACCTGACCTAGTACAAAGATAGCGTTGAAAAGGGGGTGTTTCGGAGGCCATTCGAGGGGGAGTTAGTCTACAGCTGTACACACCTTACAGCTTTTTTTATTATTATTATTCGCTTAGTGTGCGAACGTGTGTTAGTGGGCAAAGTGCAAAAACCCCAAAAGCTGGCGGCACTTAATTAGCAAAGTGAAAAGTTTCTATCACGTGATGGCACTGGCGAATGTTGGCGACAAGCGCGGCCATAAATGTATATACAGCCCCGAATATTGGTCAATATACACTCGAATCTGACAATTTCACCATTACGCCATATATATTTTAAATGCCAGCTCGGCGTCTGACCGATAAGGCTCCCGATTGACAGCGCGGACGAGGCGCTAATCGAGTTAACCGAGTGATGGGGGCCCTCCGATTACGGTCCCCCCAAAAAAAGGAATTGGGTAAACGATTCAAATAATTTTATGGACACAGTCAACAAACATTCCCAAAACTTGCAATCAATTAGGTTCTTTGCATATCGAAAATATTTGGTATCTCTGGGTTATCACCATGAGTCTTCGAAATTTTGGCTTTGATTGTAATCAAACTGAAATGATAAGGACTTTTTCGATTGAATAAACATAAAGACAATTAAAGTATAAAAGATTTTAAAAAACAACAACACAGAGCTGATTTCAGAGTTTTGCAGAATATTTTATTTTTGTTTTTCAAAATTACTTTCAGCCTTCGCTATAAATTTTTGTGCCAAAAGGCATTTATGTACTTGTAGGACGAACGAATACTGCGAATAAGTTTTACCTTTATTTTCCAATAAACTTTTTAACGATAAACAAATGTGTAAACAATAATAATGAAACATTGCTTTTAAGGAACTTAGATCTCGTAAAATTAAACAAATAAATAAAGCCAACGCTTTTCGTAGAATTTAAGTCTTATCGGTTTCGATTTCGCCAAATTTCTTACGAAGCAGCACTGGGTGGTAAACTGAGAACATTCCTAGAAAAGCGGACCTGGGTGTGTCCGCAAGTAAACCGTTAACAGAGCATCCTCTGTTTCTACCCCGCAATCACAGCCCCAGTCACACTCGCAGTCACAACAACAGGAACCAAAACAACAATCAGAACCCACGCACACAGGCCGCGTAAAGTGTCAAAAATCAACATTGTAAAGCGTATGCAGCAGCATAAGTAAATAGTGTAATAAATAATAATGAAATGAATTAAGTGAAACGCAACAAAAACAATGCGCAGCGGCAACAACAAAATTTGTATGACATAATAATCACGAGAGCAGGCCGCGACCGCCGATTAGCAAGTCATGTGATTCGCTTTTATTTACATTTGCGCCTGACGTTGCTGCCCGCCTCCCCGCGCCACACCCCCTCGATGGCCCACAAACGTTGCCTAGTTTTACGGGAGTGCGAGCAAGAAGGCAAAACACACGAAACGATAACGAAGAGAGCCGAGAACGAAACGATCGGTTTCTAGCAAAGGGGGGCTGAGCGCAGAGCGGTTGGGACCGAGCCAGAGCATAGTGGGGCACAGTTATTTGCGCGCGCAGCTCAATCGATGGGTGTGGAGCTGTGCGAGCAAAAGAAACGGCATCAGCCAAACATCAACCCATCTCCTCGCACCCATGCACCCACAATGACTACTACCCAATATGCACCGCTGGGGGTGATTTGTTGTAGAGTGAATTTGGGCCCTGTTGTTTTTGTTCTTGGAGCTGCTTTACGGTGGGGCAGGCTATCGTTATCGATATACAGTGAAGCAGCCATATGCTACTAACGGTTAACGCCAAGGCAAGGCTGGCCCAATTACTGCTCTGCGATAATTTAACTAGGAACGGAAAACAAACCAAATCAAATGCATTCGGCACGCTATAATTACAATTTAGTTTTCCTTGCATCACAAAAGTTTTAATTTTAACAAATTCAAAGATACATTCTTAAGATATGGGTCGACTTTAAGAACTAGTATTATAAGTGAAGATGGACTAGGCAAAATGCAGATGGCAATGAAATCTTTGGCAAGATTGGATTTAAAGTATTAGGTGTGCAGATTGCAAATTTGCAAAAATTTCAGGTAACCAGGGTGCCTTTATAGAAGTAACCACTGTAGTTCTTAAAACCCAAGGAAAAGGGAACAAGATAATGCCGTTTCTTTGTGACGTTTTCGAGACAGCTGCAAGGCCAAAATGCGTCTTTGTAATCTGGCAAGATTTTTGCATTCATTGCTTTCTATTCTGCCATTGATACTATTGGCCGGACTTGCAGATCATATCAAACAAAATAGGCAGACGGCGTACGTGACGTCTAGTGAATGCAGAATTTGTGTGCTGGGTTATCGTCCTCGTTTTACGCTTTTTGCCAATTTGCGTACGAACAAAGGGAAGAGGAAGCACAGGTAGAGAGTGATGATGGAGAGGGGGCGGGACATAGGTGAGTGTGAAACGCATCATGAGAACGCCTTTTCACACGTCTCTGTGTGCGTGTAAGTCTGTGTTTTTGCAGCTGCACCTCTTTTTGTTATCCATTCCTTTGTTGTTGTGCGCATTTTATCGATACACTAATACCGGGTGTTAGTTTTCGTTGCTGTGTTGTTGCCAAACAGATAAACACTTACCTTAGATAATTTCGCGAAGTTTGTTTTGTAGCTTTTGCGGACGACGAACTATTGCCGGCCGTGGCAGCGACGCCGGCAGAGGCGTGAGTTGTACGTGCCGGCAAAGTTGGCGTTGTTGTTGCTGCTGTTGTTCCTGTAGTTGTTGTTTGGCTATTAATTAGCGCTGCTGCTGCGGTCAACGTGGGCGCTGCCGCTAAATTCGCGGGTGTTGTTGGTGTTGCCGACGGAAAGAAGAGTTTATTCAATAAGGCCATAATAACACACAGTGTGCGCAATCATTGAATAAACACATCTGGCCAATCGAATTCCAAATCAAAGATCGAATATCGAATTTTTTAAATGGAAATAAAGCACACACAGTCACACACACACAAACAAGCGCGACTTTTCGCTTTCCTTGGAATGTGTTATTTGTTGTTGTTGTTGGGGCGAGAGAGGCGTTTACCGTTACACGCGCGCCTGCCAAAGCGAGATAGCGGATGCTGCACAATCAAAACTTTCGCTTTGCACTTTTCTTTCTTGCACTGCTTCTGATCTATCTGATCTCTTCCTGTATACACAGACGCACACAATCGCAGTGGCTTATTTGATTGAGCAAAAAATATAAGGCTATTTTTGTGTTATTTTCGCGAACCGCGGCGGAAGCGACACAGGTTCTTTACCGTTCCACATCGAAAATGAGACCGAATATCGCTGGCGTCCGCTTTAAAAAGTTTGCAAGAGACGCGTCGCCGTCGCTTAATTGTGTGAGTACGAAGGAGAGAGAGGGAGAGCGGCAGCGTTTAAAGAGCACCGTCTGTGTGAGAGAATGGTCGTTTTTGTTGCCACTGATGCGAGCTTCTTTTGGCCAATACACACTTTTTTTTGTTGTCATTCATCACACTTCCCACTTCCTGCCCACCTTCCTTTTTCGACGTCTCTTGCTCCGCGGATAAAAGTCGAGTCACTTGGTTTAATTGAACACTTTGTGGGAGCTGTTTGCTTTCCGTCAAGGTGTTACATTCTCGCCTGGCCCAAAAGGTTGGTCTTAACGTTTCCCGCTGACTGTTTGGCCTTTATTTACAATCACAAACACAAACAACACAAGAGCATTTTGCAACGCGAAGTTGGCCGCTGCTGCGCGGCAGTGTGTGCACACCGTAGTGCGGGAAATTGGTGGCATTTTTAGGGTGTTTTTCGAGTGTTGCCAGACCAAATGGAATTCGTTTAACGAATGTTTGAATATAAAATAACGTCTTTTTAATCATATTCCCTCAAAAAAGTGATTGCTAAAAAAAATTATTAAAAAAATGTTTACTAAAATCAAAGCTTTGGTGTAAAAGTTTTACAAAGGTAATTATGTTGTAGAAACCTATACCAATTATTTATCTTAATAAAAACAGTCAGTGGCAAGTTAGTTTAATTTTAAATTGTTGAACTTTATTTTGTTGGCTTACATAAACATACTTCAAAATTTTTAGGCCCACGTGCGAAGGAATTGTGGGAAATTGGTTTCGACATGAATAGAATTCACCGTTTTATAAATTCATACGATCTGGTTAGCGTGTGCTGTCCATCCTCCTCCTCTATATCCTCCAAATCTCCGATATCCTCATTATATGCTGTTTTTCACTTAACTTTAACTGGAACCGAGCAAAAGTAGAAAACATTCAAATCTTAAACATTAGCGTTAAATATTCGTTCGCCTAGGAATTCCGATATTGAAAGGTTTTAAGAGATTTTGATCAAATAGAACATACATATACATATTAACCATATATAAATGAGCCGACTTTGAGTCGTGCCTTGGAGAAGCTTACGATATTTACTTTCTCATATTTGTTTTCTGTGTGTGTTTCCTTATGTTTTTACGGTCGTTTAACTGGTTGCTTGCATGCGTGCGTGTTTTTTTATGATTATAGTGTATGTGTTTCTCGTGTAGTGTGTGAAAGTGAAAATAAGTCATGATTTCTTTCGGTTTCCCCTGTTGCAGGGCAACTGCATCCCGATCCTGGCCTAATCCTTGCAGGTGGACGTGTCCATGGGACTGGCCGGCTGAATGAAGGCCGTGGCCGCCGAGCTGGGCGGATTGGTTGGCGTAAACGCCGACAGTGAGGAGTTGCTGCTGCTGTTCACCAGATTGCCGCTGGACGAGTTATTCAGGCTGATGTTCATCAGGTTGGACGACGACGACGAGGCGCTTGAGTTGCCCGTCAGCTGGGCCAGCAAACCGCTTCCACCTCCTCCGCCGCCGCCGCCGGCCAAAAAGGTGGCACTGCCGCCCGACGAGGGCATCGAACCGAGGCTGAGGCGTTCGCCGCCCAGATTCGAGAGGAAGCCGCCAGCGGCGTTCCCAGCTGACACGGATGCCGACGAGGAGGAGCTGCCGGTGCCCAGGATGCCGAGCAGCGGGTTCGTGGAGGTCAACACGTTGGGTGCGGAAGTGTTTAGGCCCAGCATGGGCGTTGGCAGTGCTGGCTTGATAAAGCGTTCGCTGGCGCGACGATTCTATAGGGACACATTAAATGTTATCGCCATAGGAGTCTCTAATTAAAACAGCACACTTACCACTAACTGGCCGCAAGCGTAGCAGCGGTTCTGGCCCGCCGTCCCGGGACTCAAGGGCCGACTGCTCGAGGGACTGTGGGAGACGGGACTGCTGATGGTGCGCTGGCGCTGGGCGCTGACCGCCGAGGCTGCGGCCGCTGCTGCCGCCGCCGCTGCAGCCGTCGGACCGCCGGCCATCAGGCTCTCGTTGTAGAAGCGCTCCTCGTCCATCTCCAGCGAGGATTCCGATTCGGAGAGGTGCCGGCACAGTGCCTCGCGGCGCTCCACCTCCTGCTTGAGTTTTCGCTGCAGACGGGCGTTCTCCTCGCGTATCGACTTCTCCTCCAGCGCGTACTGCTGCGTCTTGATGGTGGCCTCCTTCTGGGCGGCGGCCAGGTCGGAGCGATATCGGAGCACCTCAGAGCGAAGTATCTGGATGTGGGCACTCAAGCTGGTGGCCGTGTCACCACCGTTGGCATGCGCATTGTTGGTGATGTCGCGCGGCGTAGTGGGATCGGAGACCGGCTGGTCCAGCTTGATCTGCAGCGAACGCTTTTCGGTCTCCAGCTTGTCCATGCGCTTCCACAGCTTGTTGACCAGCGCCTCCTGTTCCTGCTCCAGCGTGTTCTCCAGTTCGACCATTTCGCGGCGCAGCTGCTCGAGGTTCGTCTGCTTGTTGTCCGTCTCCGCCTGGAGTTTCTCGATCTTGCGCATCAGCTTGTTCACCAGGCACTCCTGCTCCTGCTCGAGCGTCTGCTCCAACTTGCACTTCTCCTGGCGCAGCTGGTCGAGCTTCCGGGAGAGATCGTTGGTCAGGCACTCCTCCTCGCGCTCGTAGTGATGCGCCAGCGTCTCCTTTTCCTTCTTCAGCGCCTGGATCTTTTTCAGTAGCGTGTTCGAGATGTACTCCTCCTCCTGCTCGGCTTTGGCTTGCTATATAGATTGGGGAAACATTAATTAGATAGTATTGCAGAGAGTTATCCTATTTTTTTTTAAGCAGAATATATTATCTTATCTATGCTATAGTAAAACTGGATATAGGAAGCAATGCAAAATTTTAAAGCAATACATTTCTATTAATCATCATTATATCTTATCTATTTCCCTGTTTGACTTCGCAGAAATAACATCTGCACATGGGAAAAGTGAATCAAATCTGTTTAGATAATAAAAACCTTAATAAAACCCATGTGAACTAATTTTTTTCGTTGATTATAGGATTAGTATGGTAGGTATGCATATATTTATACTAACAATGATGACCGAAGCCTGTTTGAGGCAGCGATTCTCCTCCTGCACCACCTTGCACTTGGTTTTAAAGGTGTCCAGCTCGGCTTTCAGCACCCTAGGGGCGAAAAAACAACATTAGCACAGGTGAATGGGGACGGCGCTACCCGCGGATGACTCACTTGTTTTGCTGGGTCAACGACTCGATCCGCTTCTGGAGCTGCTCCCGGGAAACTGGACTCGGGGGCAGCATAGTGCCGCCGTCCAGCGAGCTCTCCGATTCACAAGGACTCTCCATGCCTGCAAAATCAAAGGTAAATGGCCCTGTGCCATTGGGGGTTTTTTTTAAGCATATATTACAAGAAATAATGTATTCCACTCGCTTTTTAGCTATGTATATGGCATATACGTATATAAATGGGGGCTGGCTGTTCTTTATTCTTGATTTTTTTTATACTACGTCTCATGAAGAACAAAGAATAAAGAAATCGGTCGGTGGTGGTGTTTTGATTTTGGCCCTGATCCGATAGAAAAGTTTAACCTTCAGCTGTGATTTTCTGTGCATCTGGCTTGATGCAATTTTTCGGAAATCGATAGAAGAGCAAGGTCGGCGGAGGAAGGGTTCGCACAGGGAGTGTAGGGAGGTCAGCACCACCCACTGTCCTCCGTTCAAACCCTGCCACTTTCCCCGGTTGCGAACACCCTTTAGCCGGCTGAAAATCTAAGCTATCCTCGATGTTAACTATAGTTACCTGGCTTTTTTGTCGTTGAATCGCCTTAAAAGACTTTTGCCTTCAGCCGCCTCTGCGCCACCCCCTTCACCAATCCTTCGCCGACTCTGTTTCAACAGGGCTCTGGTCGCTCTACACTTTCCTCGCTTTTCTCTTGCGCGGATGAAAGATTGCTGGTGCCAAGCGAATTGAATCGAACTTTAGGCGTCTATTTCTAAGGCCAGCCGACCAGAATGGAAAACATTTTGCCCGAGCCGATCAAACAGAATTAATATCAAGTTGCGAAAAATTGCTTCCACAGTGCACGAGTGTGACCGTGTATGGGACGAAATACCGAAAAAGCAGCCCCTGCAAAACGCCGCTAACTGCTCCCTGTCAGGCGATGGCACTTGGAAAAATATCGCTAGAGATGAAAGTTACACCGATCTAGTAAATGTAGAATTAAAACATGTAGGTAAAGTATAAAGCGAAAACAAATCAAAATTGTATTAATTGGCAAATAAATAATATAGACTTCCGATATAAATACAATTAAAGTCGTGATTCAAGAATGATAGAGTCGTTCGATTTTTAAACTTATTTCGAGCGTCATTTAAAACTCGATATTTCCAAAATCATCTTTGTGCGTTTCAAAAAATAACGGCTTTTTAGTTTTTGTCCGTTATTTTTGAATCTTTCCTACGGGAGTTGTATAATATAGTTGACTGATTCGGGCCACGAGTTCCGGGCATTATTATTAATTTTTTTATTTATTTCTGATACAAATAATTCGGTAGCCATATCTTTTCCGTTTTATTTGCCAACTTCTTGGCTGAGGTTAAATGCGAAAGAAGCCCCAAAAAGCTCAGTTTAATGTTGAAGCTTAGATGGGGAAGCTTTTTGGCGCGAGGCGCTCGATGGATCCCATAATGAAAAGTTTGTTTTAGTTGAGTTTTGAGCTTCGATGCGTACGGTTCGCTACTTCCGATTTCGCGCGATTCTGAAACCCGGTTTGGTGCAATTTAAACTCGCAACGCCTGCGCACTTACCGATTCCAAAAATACGACTTTCGGAGTGCTAACCGTTTGGGTTTTTTGACAAAAACATAATTGTGAGAAATAAAAAACTTCCTCTAATTTATTTTTGGATTTACGCATTTTGGATTTGAGCGACACATTTTTTGGCGTATTAAAGGTGAGAAATTGTATTTAATATCTGCGCATTATTGAATTTAAAAACCATTTATTACTTATGGGCGGACAACTTCCGCCCGATCTCAGAGATCCCTTTCTATTTACCACTTTCAGTTCAATGGATTTCCAGAAGTACAAGTATTACTTAATTTCTTTGCTTAATCCGATTTGCGTGCATTGAACTTTTCATCTTTGGGTATTTTGTGCTGTAATCGTTGTTATTGTTATTGTTTTTTTTTTAGCTTTGTTGGACCTTATTTTGCACCGACTTCTTGTGGTTTATTCTTGTTGTTGCTGTTGCGACTGTTGATTGTTTTTTTTTTTGTTTCTCCACCATCTCCGTCTGGTAAACGGCGTGTTCTCATTTTATTTAATGAGTTACCCGGTATTTCAGCCTTTGTTTTGCATTGTTCGAAACCCTGTTTGTTCAATAGGTTTAAAACGTTTCAGCCATTCAAGCCAAAACAAAATTATTAGCAAGTGGATTTGACTTTAATGGGGCTCTCTAACATCACTTAAAGCTTTCATGAATGAAATGTCTGGAAAAAATATTTCTATAATGTATTTGTGTTTATTTTATCATAAAATAAAATGAGTGTAGGCTCCATGTTTTGGTAATAGAATTAGCACAAAAATGAATTATTTTAACTTTTTTTTTTTCTTAGTTATTTATTCTCAGTCTTAAAAAATTGATTTCTTAACAGTTATGACCAACCAAGTTGTATTATAACTTTCAGATACTTTTCCGTTTGATACATACATAATACATAAAAAATTTTAGAGTAATACAGCTGGTTGTAAATGCCAATTTTTATGTTCCCATTGAATAATGGCTTTCTTCCGATAAAATACCTTACCGGGTTCACTAGATAATTAACTCTTTAGCAAGTTAATAACCTCTTTGACTTTAGCCAATCAAAGATCGATGTCAAAATTCTGCGCCCAGCATGTGCGACCCATTTTGGCTGAAAAACCAAAAAAAAAAAAAAAAAACGGACAAACCATCAAGTCACCTGTTCGATCTTCCGATCTCCCGGACAGATGACCGGGCTCATTATGAGCCAGCCCAGCTAGCGGTAGATTTGGCTCAAAAGCAATGCCGACACCTGAAGATAGAATAGCCATTTGGAACCTATCGCGAACCCAAAACCAAAACCAAAACCGAAACCAAACCCACTCGCGAAAGCCACAAGAAGGCAATTCTGTGCAGAACAAAAGCCAAGCGATCGAAGCCATTAAGCCTGGCCAAGAGACTCTCTGCGAGCCCGGCCAAAAGTCATTAAAGACAAAAATCTATTGAAAACGGCAAACAACACGCCTTAAAAATGCTTTGCTGTCGATGTGGCGGAGTGGAAATATTTCTGCTGCACATGGGAGTTTTTTTTTCGTTTTGGCCAGGTGTATGGATGCCCCCGCCTAACCTCCCCATTTGTTGGCCATGTTAATTACGCGCTTATCAGTTCGTTACAAACGTCGGAGTTTCTCTCTACCAGGGGGAGTTGGGTACAACCCACAATTACCTGGACACTCCGCTCCAAACATCCAGTCGAATTCCACCGGCGTTCTAATTTCTTTGCTCTCTTTTCGCTACGATTAATCAAAATTGTATCTATCGGATGCAAGGCTTCCACAATTCATCAGCATGTTCGAGTACATATACACATACGTGTGGCTGTAATTACTGGATTCTGCATATGAGTACATAATGATAACCCTCGGAGCGATCCATTCGCGCTCCATGCCATTTGGCTCACTTTCTCCTCCTTTTGGCGGAGGATTGGCCACTCCCCCTCCGCCTGCCCCACCGCCTTTCCCCCCCATTTGACAATCTATAAAAAATATTGATGATAATATTCAGTTCGGTTGATAGCCGAAAGCAATTACGAGAAATCCAGGTAGAGACCACTTTAGGTGCGGATCGTTTTTAATTAACAGAACCATTAATAATGTCGGTCAAATAGTTTCAGTGCGATGTTGTGCTCTTAGAAGATTTACATTTAAATATATCTCATCTAACGAAGACAACAATTTAAACCAATTTAAAGTTTATTTCAATAAAAGTCAAGCCATCGACGTAATTGGAATTGAATTAGATTGTTAGTTTTGGTATTGAAGATTTGTATCTTTAGAATGAAGGATAAATATAATATTATTCTTTACAAGTTTTTAAAGACAAGTTTTTATGTTGATATTTGTTCATATTAATTCTTTTTGGTTAAAATTCCATTCAAATATTTCAATTTATGATATGACTTTTCTAACACAACATTTTACATCATGCACATTCTGTGAACATTTCATTGCATAACTGCATTGGCATAAAAAAATCAATAAAAATGTCACCCGAAAAGGGAAACTCACAGCACATTTTCCGCTTGCGTAATATCCCGAAGAAGCCACCAAAAAATCGGAAAACTTAAGCGGGGAAAAAACTGCACAAAAACAAGACGAAAGCGTTGTCAAAAATGTTGAATTGAAAACTTAGAAAAAAGGGTAAAAACGAAACCCGCCAATAATGGTTACTTTCTAACGTGGCCAGGCTGTTTCCTGATGTCCCATGGCTTTCCTAGGATTTCCTTTTTATCTCTTTGTTTTTCCTTAGCTCTTTGCCATGGACATTATCGCCCCGAAAACTCACTTGACAGCCAGACACACCGCCCCTTCGCTCCCCTTTTGCACCATTGTCATTGAAGTCGACGACTCCACGCAGACCAACTGCATTTCCCACTCAAGACAACATTTCATAAAGTTTATTAAACTTTAACCAAATTGTTAAAGCGTCGATTTGCCCGCTCGCCGCTCCCCTCGATTTTGTCCCACTGCATTCACTTTTTATGCGGTGGTGCTAGTGGTGCTGCTGCTGTAGGCGCTCCAAACGAGTCCATCAACTTTGGCCAGCAACAACTCGGACCGAACAACCAAAACAAACTGCCACATTGGCCGGAGCTGCATTTGGCTCAAATGCATTGGTAATGGCTTTAACCGCGGCCCGCTGGAATTCGTTTTCCTTGAAGTGGCAAACGTTTTCCTCGCAACACCACCACTCGAATCATTCAGTGCCACTCGGCTCGGATTATTTGCATTCGCGCCGCCGCCCGAGAATCGCAAATTAATTTTCATTTTGCGTTAACTGTCAAAAAGTAAAATCTATTAAGTGATCGCTTCCTACAGAGGAAAACGCGATATGGAAATGCATGAAATCAATTCGCTCTTATGCAACGGAAATGCTGTTCCGCAATAATTTATAAATAAAAGTGGCACATATTTACCTTTGAAAGTGAGCATTACATAAAAATATAGAGGATGTTCCTGGTTTTTATAATAGATGGTATATTAAAATTAAACATTGATCATGCTTACTTTTCCAATTAATTATTGAAACATTGTTTTCCATCAAATAAAATGTTCGTGTATAAAAACATTAACATTAACATGAACTACATACTATTTTGTAATAAATTAGAAAAGGTTAAAAATAAAAGTTTATTGGTCTACTTTAATTCACTGATTGAAATTAGGTGCCTTAAAACGATGTTTAATTTTCTTTAATGTCAATTTAACTGATCGTCAGGTTAAAGTACGTGAAATAACAGTGAAGAAAATTGGAAAGCGTGTAACAGGAAGCACTGAAAGAGTTTTCTTCATGGTCTTTATATTATTTGTACCACACTTTGCATTTTGTTTCCACCAACTTAAATCTAATAATTCAACCTCTTAGTTACTTTCCTCAATATATAAAAATACACCTGTTTATAAGAAAGGTTAATCATATCTTTCACGTGTGAGAATACAAAACCCTACAGACAATAAGAATAGCAAGACATGCCAGTGCATTTGACTTAATTAGGAAATTGTACAAGTGCATGGGCTGAAACCCAAGACTCCAACGGCAATTGGCATTAGCCACATTAACCGCATTTTTCCATCAGTCAGCCGAGGTAAACCGAACGATATGTCGCTACTTGAACAACCAGCCGCCTTTTCCTTCACCCACGAAGTTGCAGGTTGCAGGTTCGCCTTTAGTGCTGCATTTGCATTGAAAGTTGTTTTCGTTCGCTTCCAATTGAAATCGAAAATTCCAGCCGGGAATTGCGTTTCTTTCAACTGGTTAATGGTTAATGACAATCGATCGCAGGGAAAAACTTATTTGGTATTGAAAGCGTTCAGTTGTCGGTCGAACCGGCTGACATTGAAGATCTTGGCGAAATGTCAAATGTTAACAATGGTTTTTTGTAACTTTAAGTAGGTTCTTTGTAGGTAAAATAAATACAAGTGACTTACAAGTTTTTATTTATGTGTTTGTTATTTGTTATTAAAATACGGAAACCTTGTAGGTTTTTTTGTTTATTTAAAGATTAAACTACAAAAACCTCAAACAATATTAAATATATGTTGAGCTTCGACATTAACTGGATTACATAAAAAGGCATCAAAGATAATTTCAAGTCACAACCAGATTTTACAGCCACAAATCTGAAGCCGTAATTTAGTTATAATTTTCTATATTTATTTATTACCTCATTTGGGTCCACTCCAGTACTGCCGGCTCTTTGCCTTCGAAGAGCAAGTTTATCCAATTCGATTGCGAAATCGAAAGCCTTTGCTTTATTCGTGGCTGAAAGAAAAGAATGCGGCAATAATCGCCAGCAGCCAATAAACATAATTGCTGGACGGTTTTGCCAATCATTTCGTGGGCGTGTCTACGTTGTTTTTTCCTCTGAATTTCCTTTGCAACAATTTATTTCATAGAAAATCAATTCAATGCGCAAACGGTCGAAACTTTCATTAAAAAATGCCAAAACGTCTAGGACAATTGGACATTGCGCATACGCCCGGTTGGCCACAATTTGATTATGGAAGTGCAATCTGAAATCGTTTCCTCATCGAATACTGTAGATTATTTATTCCCCGCCCAATTTTCCACAACACGCGAAATAATAACACGCATGTCGACCCAAATTTTGATACTATCTATTTATTCGATTTGCTCTGTGTTACAAAGTTGTAAGTGGAACAAGTTTTGGCTTGATCCAATGACCTCAAAGCGAATTCAAATTGAGCGGAGCAAAAAAGTATGGCTAAGTAAAAAAGTTCACACCTAAAAGGCTTTGCCTTTGCTGGTGGAAAAAAAAGAGCCCAAAGCTACGATTTATTTGGGCCAGGCAAACAGCGAGCATTCCAAAATGCAGGTGAATAGCCGGCGAATAAGCCGGAGCACTCTACTTTTTATTTCTTTTTTTTTTTTTTTTGCAGTCTCTGTAGTTCAGTTCACTCCACCTCAGTTTCTGTTTCATTTTCATTTTCAGTTTCAGTTTCTGTTCGGTTTTACCTTGCCCAGCCCAGCAAATCGACTTTTGTGCCCGTTTTCAATGCAAATCGCATTAAGGCAAATGTTGCAAACGGCAGCCAGCTTTTTTGCACACACGCCACTGGTAATTTGTAACAATTTCTTAATGACCAAAGGAGCGCACAACAAAGCGGCCAAACGAGCCTCTAAGCCAGTAAAATGGAATGAAATTAAATGTTATTGATAGCCAATCGTGGAGATGGACATGCAAAGCGAAACTGTGAAGGTTTTTATGCTCACTAAAATAAAAATCGATCTAAATTAAAACAAAAAAATGTTTAGATTGTAGGCTCCAAAATTAACCGAAAAACAAAAAAACAAAATTTGAACACCTGGCATTGATTAAATGGGTTTGCTGGTTTAAAAAAATTTATTTTGGGTGTGCTGATTAAAACATGAAAGGATATAAATTCATGCAAAAAAATATACTCAAATAATTTTACAAATAATTAAAAGGTCGCTCAAGAAAATTTCAAAATAAAATCGGAGGTATCACTTTTAAGAAAATGATTGTAATTTAAACTTTTAATTATTTTTATTAACCAACTTGAATTCCTCTTCCTATACTAAGTATACTGGTTTTATACAAATATTTTATTTCTCAATTCAGGTTTTTAAGTATTTTTATCTTCAGGACAACTTCCCAGTTTAATTTATACCTGCGCTTAATACCAGCCATATTTTTTTGCATATGGTTGCTGCATTACACTATTATTACCTGATTAGTGTGGCATTTATTTAATTTAGCTGCAGTTTTGCGTCAATACCATGCATCAGACTAAGTCAACTGTTCGGACTTAATTGCCTTTCGGTTTTCTTAAGTGGCTAATAAGAGAGTCTATATTGGCTACACGACCAACTCCGTGAAGTTGCTAATGCTTATTACGCTCAATTTGCGTTGCTAAGCTGCAATTTTTATGGACGTTCGACTGATGAAGTTTGGACCATCTCCGTTCGTTGGCTTTATGTTTTGCATACTCCTTACCATCTCAAACTTCACGCTCGCAAATCATGGGATTAAAGTAAAAGTGGGGCTTTAACTTTTGAAGTTTATGCGTTTGCAAAAATAATGCTTTTGTTTAAGAATGGTTAATGTTTTGAGAGAGGTTTAATCTGCGATTTTAGGATGAGAAAGATGACTTTCACAAACTTTTCTTGGGAAAATACAGTTAAGTGACATTGTTAGCTTCTATAAAATAAATTAAAGTATTTATTTTAAAAGCCTATTTATATACATTATATATCCGTTTCATTATAACTTTGCGTTGGTTATTAATGAGCATTTTTTCTGCTTCATTACAGGTTTGTAAATCACTTTTTGGATGAGCTAAGCTCACGATCTTCGGCGCAATTTCTATTTTTAATCGAGGCTCAAGTATGTGGGTAGGGATCCAAATGCAAATCAACGTCGACAACAAGCAAACAAATCAAAAATGCTAATTACGCAGGTAGAAATCAAAGTTGGGCCAGCAAATGAGAAAAATGCGAAAAGGAAAAAACAGGGAAAGCAAAAACAAAATTGGCTAAATCGACGAACCGCCGACTGCCAATCAATGTGACTCTTTGCCTAATGGATATTGAATTTTTGGCCATTGCCAACGGATTGAGATTTATGCCAAATGTCTGCGAGCTTTCAAGTTCAATGCAATGGGAAATTTCAATTAACGAAAAAATGAAAAAAAGATTTCCAAAAAAAGTAGCAGGCAGCGGAGGGAAAAAATAGAAATTGCCCACTTGAAAGCGGACTCACCGCCTTAAGCAGACAAAACAGAGGAAGCGACAGATGACCAGATACAAAGATACCGAGATACAAAGATACAACGAACGGTCTTGTCAACCAACCTACGCTTCTTTTTTTTTTTTTTTTTTCTGCACTTGACCGGCTAATGGCTTTTTTGCGTTTCATTGAGGCAAAAAAAGGGGGAAAAAAGGGGAAAAAAGTGGAAAAAAGTGCCTTATGAAGCTGTCCAGCATCTTGGCTTTTCACAATTTGGCAGCTCGTTGAAAGTGAAATGTGTGAAAATGGCTAATTAAATGCTCGAATGCCGCTTCTTCTTGGCTTGGGATAATGTGATTTGACTAGCTCACGTCGCGGGGTTTCACTGCGGCTAATTATGAAATTTCTGTCGGTCGAAACAAATATACTAATACTTTTGTTTCTGCCGCCTTTTTTTTTTTTTTTTAGTTTGGAGAGCAAGTCATTTCCGTCGGTTTATTGAGTGATTTTTACGACTGCGCCGATCCCCAAAAACTTGAAAGCCCCATTTGTTTACTTCTGTGTGTTTCACTTTTTGTTGTTCTGCCAGCGGATCAACAAAATGTTTAATAACGCTCAGCACGTAGTTGTTATTACGCATCAAGTTCGTTGCTTGAGTCTTTTGTTTTACGAGTAATTTAAGCCAGAAATGCTTATCATAAAACTGGTCGACCATAATTGGGGTTAGTTTGTTGAGTGTGGTTTTGATTTAATGCCTTGTTCGTTTGGTATACAAACCTAGTTGTATTTGAAATGGAGAAAAGAGCGTAAGATTAAGAATTCGTGCTTTGAAAGTAGAACTTGAACCTATTAAAACTGTATTCTTTATGCAATAAATGTTATAGAGGCGAGATTTCACAATAAGTGGATACTCTCTTACAAAATTAATTGGCGAATTCATTTTGTAATTTATGCAAATCTCTTGAACCCAATGTCAAACCGTTGAACTTCTATGAAATGAATAAACTGAATAGAAATCTAAACCCTCCCAATTTTTTGCACAAAGAAATGGAAAGATTATCGGTCGCTAAGAAAGGGAGAAATTCAGTGAATAGCAAATGCAAATTTCGTTTTGCATAATGTAATCTATCAGAAATTATAGATTCTGTAACTGGTTTTTTTCAGAATCGAAGGAATGCAAACGCAAGCAAAGGCAGACCTGCAAAAAATAAAAACCAATTCTAGCCCAGATCGAAAACCGGTTTTTCCTAATCAAAACTGTGTCAAATCTTCAAGAATGCGCTGGAATTACTCGGATATTTTTAAATTGCAAAAACAAAATATTTGTTTTAATCAGTTGAGGCATTTGTCTCTCGATTGGCAAGTCGAATATTTCAGTGACTTTTCGGTTTTTCCTTTTCGTAGACATTCTCGAAACTAATTGGGCCTTTGACTGCATAAATAAACTCGAATCGGTCGCAGAAGTTCATTGACTTGGATTCTAATGCGATTTCATGGTTCGGACTTATAACTGTGCCACCTTTCTGAAGTCGATTAACGAACTGGACAAACGTTAGAGACGCAGATTTCAGAAACCAAAGTGGGAAAGTTTCAGGTGAAAGGGCGTAAAAAATTATACACGAGTATATATTAAAATTCATAGAATTTAAAGATTTAGCTGCATATTAAATAAATACATTGTTAGCTGTTTAAGGGGTTATATACCTTTTTCAAGTTCAAAAAATCGAAAATTTTTTTATTATTTTTTTTGATGTACATACTTTCAACAATTTTTCTGCAAAATTTTGTAGAGATCGGGGCACTAGAACCTAAGATACAGCCGTTCATAGCGCACGGTGAACATGACTACCTAATGTCCACCTAAAACTTTAAACGCGATTATCTCGGAGTCGCATTTTTGAGAAAAGGTCATTGCGGTGAGCACGATATCTCGGTAACCACTACATCGATCGATTTGAAATTTTGGGGGATTGTTTGTAGATACAATAGCTAGTTCGTGAACGAAGGAATTTTTTTTTCGAATTTTTTTTCTATTTTTTTGGGGCGAAAAACTAAATTATTAGACCTCGAAAAATCGATTTTTTTGATAAAACAATCGCTGTAACTGTAAAAAATTTTTTTTCGTAAAATCCTTCGTTCACGAACTAGGTAACACTATATACTAACGTAGTTTTTTTTCATTTTTTTTTTAAGTTGAGCCGTTTTCTTGTTTTCATGCTCACCGCAAGCCTCTAATGAAAAAAGGACTTCTGCGGGAAGGACTATAACTTCCACAATACTCAAAATTTTCACTCGAAATTTTATACAAATTAAGTTAAGGACACGTACTTTGATAAAATTTTTATTGATTTTAAATAAAACAATGGTAACATGCTAAAAAAAAATAAATAAAAACCATGTATTTCTCTGGTGAAAAAGGTATATAACCCCTTAAGTAAAACCTTGACTTCGCTGAACTCTAAACATCTCTCATTCGTAAATCACCTAAAACAAATAAATAATAATCTGGCAAATATTTATTTGTGCTGTGGATTCATAATAATTTTTGCTGTCGTGAGTTTAGATAAATATTTATTTGGGATTAAAATATACTAGAGAATAATTCCTCCGAAAAAATCTGTTTATATTTATTTAAGTAATGAGCGATTCGTTTTGTGGCTTGACAAATTCATGGGGTTTGGCTTTCGGTTCTCTGAGTTTCTCTGAACGCCTCTAATGGCATAAATAAATTTAGCCAACGAATGGTACTGGCAGATACTTTTTATATGGCAATTTCTTAGCTGAGATACTGAGATATTCTCGTTAACGCTGGTGGGGCTTTGTTCTCATTCAACCGGAGTTTGATCTTTGTTATTTCGGCTTGTTGTTGTGGTTTGTGCGGTTGCAGTGCTGAAAATAAAAGTGAACGCCGTCTTCAAGTTGTGGTTGCTGCCATCGACGTGTATCTGGCAGATATTCAATCTTCATCTTTGCCATCAAATCGTTCGTCAAACGTGTTTTATTGTCTGAGGAGATACTTGCGCTATTTTTCTGCCTTCTCTTGTCTTCTCATCTCAAGTGGGTTCTGATTCCCCCTCGAAAACCCCTCTTCCATTTATTCCCTCGTATTTATGGCCTGGCCCAGGCTTATACTTCTCGTTGTGGTTGCTGCTATTCGGTGGTGTTACCTGTATCTGTATCTGTGTCTGTGGCTCTGGGCCTGGGCAGTCACGACATCTGAACAAGCAGATACTCGTACAGCAGTATACAGATACAGATATAGCCGACGACAGCTCAAGGTCGCATTCCTTCCAGCTGACGCAGTCATCAGTTGCCAATTGCCAATTGCCAGTTGCCAGTTGCCAGTCGCTTGGCGATTTGTTTCACTTTCGGGTCTTAGGACCCCACTCCGAGTATCTCTATTCTGCTGGATTGCCGATTGCCGAGTGGGCGGACAAATGAGTTTTGGTTTCGGCTACCGATCCGCTGCTCAGAGCAGGAAAACCCCATAACAAGTGCCTCGAAATCAATCAAAATGTTTTGCGTTTATTGGAAGCATGTGGAAGTACTAAAAAAATTAGTTCCGCATTGGGTAAATAATGTATGGATTTCCTTTAAAAAATATATAATTATGTATTATTTAAATCGAGTTCGTTCCGGTTTTACTTCACAATTATTTGCTTTTGGTATTAATAATGATAAATATTGTTTATTGATATTAATACTCTTTCCATTTAATTAGTAATCCCCTTTTCAATTAATTTATTTGCTATGCTTTTAACCATTTGACTTTAGTATCTCGACTCACATATTTTAGTATTTCTCATTATGATCACCTACTACTTCGATTTTTCCTTGGAATTTTCCCTCGCTAACTTTTATGTGGGCGGAGATCGCATAGGCAGTTCCTGTTCAAAGATTTAGGCATTGCCATTAACGCTCCCAGAGAAAAAGCGAAGACAAACTAGAGTCGGCACTTTGAGATTCCATCTGCACCTAATTTATGATGGGGAGAGCTTCTTTTTTTCCCGCCACCAATGGCAATAATAAACAGGAGATGCCGGTACGTGAGCAGTACGGCTAAATGGAGTCACGATCGTTCAGACAAGAAGATATGTATTGTATGTGGGGGCTGGGCAGCCAACAGCCCAAGTTGGGTGTGTCCGGGGATCAGCCTCCTCCAGCGAGGGGAATCTCGCCGAGAAACACAACACAGCTCAGTGGGTTAATAGAACAGTGGCTTTGAAGAGAAACACTTTACGCCAAATGAGGATCTTCTAAGGCCAGATAGTTGGTAATTAATGTCACTTAGTTTTATTGATAATAACACTGTTTATAAAATGCCAACAGATTACTTACCTTTCCAAAATATTTTCAAAAATTTTATCATGCGTAGTTTACCTCAAAAAGTTCATTGATTAAAGAGATTCGTTTAGTTTATTCCTGATCGAATTTGTTAAGAATTTTATTATCTAAAACAATAAGATGTAGTGTTTCTATTTTAAATTTTCACTCTAGAAATTTCTTAGAAAAATCTAAAAAATGGAATAATTCTTGTGATTCTTTTTTTACCATATTGGTTGCAGAACAAATTTTTTTTGGTAGTAGATAGTACCATTACCAAAATATTCTCTGCAGCAAAAGTACAATATATTTTGATAGGACAACCAATTAAGAGCTCCCAATAATAATGGTTTCTAATATCATTTGTTGTATAGTAAATACCAATGAAGTAACCATAAACAAAGGCACAACTTTCTTCCTTAGCAAAAATGTGTTAAATTATTTACTGGTCAAAAGTTAATTGCATATGGTTTTGGGTGGGTTCAGGCCAGCGGGAGGGGGCCAAGCAATAATGAAGGTGAAGGGGCGAGGGCAGGGGCCTTGGGGTGGCTCAACTCTTTTTGTTCAGTTCAGGGCGCAAAGAAATATGGACCACATCTCTTTTTGGCTTTTTAGCAGGCAAGTGGCAGTCGTCAGCTCCTCCGGTGCGTTCGAACCGCTTGGCCACGGTTTTCGGTCTTCGGATTTGGTCTTGGTTCGACAGCCCAGAGAGCAAAAAATAACTTAAACTTTTACTTTCACTGCCAATTTGAGTGAACGAACAGGCCTCGTCTCTCAATTTGCATGGCAGCTGGTTGAGGAGTGCGGAAAAAGGAGGTTTTTTCTGTTTTTCTGCTTTTTTTTTTTTTTCTTCTTTGGAATGGCTGAACAATGTTATTGTTGTGTTGTGTGCGGTGTCTAAGACTCATTTGCAAACGTATCTGGCGGCAATTTAGCGCAGAGATACTCGTTCGCATGTGTGCAACCTGTGCAAAATACCCCTTCGCCCAGATGCATTGTCTCCGGCCTTTAGTTTAATTTCATTTTCACAACACAACCGGTAAAAAACATCTTCTTCGGTTCACCTTTGTGTCCACGTGTATTCACATGTGCTGCAATTTGATCGTCACGTCGCGATTTCAGCCGCAGCAGGCAGCAAATGTTAATGACGAGCATTTGATAATAGCATTCGACTTGGCACAGCAATCTTCTCCTTCGGCTTAACTGATGTTGGACATGCTGCCTTAAGTTGTTTACCCGACTATTCGCATGTATTTCGACTGTCAGGAGAATAATGGTCGTTGACTGCTCATCAGCTCTTCGATTCGGGGAAAGTTTTTCAACCGATCGAGGAGATTCGCAGGAAGGGAGGATGCATTTAACGAGGGGTCTGCCCACGCAAATAAATAAATAAAGTAATCATGGGAAAAGGTTTTACTTGCATAGGAAAATATTTACTAGATAGTTACTTTATTTTTATTTTATAAAAGTTAAAGGGTTAGACAACGCGAATAAATAAAGAAGAATGAAGAAAGATCTTACTTACATTGAAAAACAGATACTTATTTAACTAGTATTTTTTAAAAGCTTAAAGGGTTAGATAATTCAAAAATAATGCAATTAATTGTTTACCAAATTAAGAACTGTTTAAAAAAAGATTATATATTCTTATTGATGTACATATATTATATTATAAATTAAATAATTTTGAAAATGTTTCTTGCCTTTGGATTGCTTTGCTTTTTCAATAGGATTAAAGAAAAATGTACAAAACAATATTTATAGGAGGTTTTTTGAACTATTTTTTATCTTAATCTTAAAATACTTTATGTTTGTCATTTATTAATTTTTCATAAAAAATGCAATGCTAAGGAGGCAATTAAACGGCAATAATCACACAGCACAAACTCTTAGCTGAGCAATGCTATATTCGATTTGCTCGGGCCAAGTTAGTTGGCTGGCGATTCTGGCCTTGTTCTTAATAGACAAGCGCTGTTTTTGCATATATTTTCATGGCAGATGCATAATTAAGCCGTCGTCCACGCCGCCGCCGTACTGAGATATCGGGTTCCACAATTGACCGCAGTGACGATGCTAACCTTGCACGAAAAGAATGCAGCTGCGAAGTTCGTTGCCTAAGTCTTTCGTTTTGCGGCCAGCTGCGGGAATTCTAATCAAGGCCCAAAGGGGCGTGGCCCTGCCAGAAGTCACGTACAACGAAAGCCTAACAAGAAAAACAACAAATAAAACCTAACTTTCTTTCCGACACTCTCACTTTGTGAGCTTATCTGGAATGTGTTTATCTTGCGTCTGCATAAATATAGAGATGCGACATCAAGCATTTCGTAAGATTTAAATGCGTTTCGTTCGGGCCATGTTTTCATTTTCATTCGGTCGTGTGTGTTTATGTTGGAAATCTTCCGATCGGTTACACACAGATCGCAGTTAAAGACGCGTGTGCCTACGTAATCGACTTGGCACGTCTTTTTTTTTTTTTGGCCAGGTGAAAGACCCCAAGATACGAAAGTCGCCCGCGGCGAAGTGCTGACATATTGATGCTGTCTTCTCCACGGCAGTTCAATGGCAGCTCACAATAACAGAATCAGGCCCGAATAGTGTGTGCCACACTCGATTCCACAATTAAGTTGGTAAAAGTCAACAGTCTGAGCTGATATACGAAGTGAGTTTGAGATACGAGTGTCACTATGAATAGAAATACGGTTGAAATTGAGGAAGAGAGATTCAGTTCGAAATTATAGTAATTATATTTTGTACGTTGTAATGAAGATCCACGTGACAATGCAAATTAATGTAATGACATCTTGAGAAGGGATGAACTGAAAAGTTGAGAAAATGTAAACAGACTTTAGGTTTTCTTCATAGGAAAGAGCTTATCTGGCTTGAAATTGGTTAGACCTTTAAATTATTTGTTGAGAATGAATCAAAAAATTATAATAAATATTTTTAAAAATATATTAAATATACTTTACGTTTTATTGATCTGTTACATTAATGTAAGCATAAGGAAGTAAACTTTATATCAACTTCAAACCAAACTTTACATACTCTAGTTTCCTAAACATTCTTCAATTAATTGCAAGCCTCGTTGTAAGAGAATCGAAATCAAATTAAGATTCCGTCCAAAGCTCCGATTCGGCCCCCGGCTGAGCCGGCTTGCTATAAATTTGATATTCAAAGTAAATTTTCAATTTCTACGCGAATAGATATTTCCATAAATAAACTGCATAAATCAGAGCTGCGATCGCGGAGCTGACAGAGCTCAAAAGCGAACACGGCTCATTAGTAATCAAAAGCTGTGCAGCTCCGCAGGCTGAGAAGAATTCGGGGCCGAAGGGGGGCCAGAAGAATCGGAGACAGGCTCTGAGACACGTCCATTCAATTCTGGCCGAGAGCAGAGACTTGCACAAATTGTTGCACAAGCGGCAGACTCGAGATTCGTGGGCTGTAAGTGGCTGCTTGCCACTGGAGCGATGTCGCCAACGCATCGAAAGACTTTGCCTCCGGCGGCTTTTTCTACTTCCATTCATTACGAGAAAAAATGTGTGTTAAAATTTTGTCGACAAAAAGGTTATTGTTTCACCTAAAAGCTAAGTTTGTAGCAGAACATGATATACATTTACAAAAAAGCAAATAAAAAATAAATTAATTAATAAATAATCTTTCAGACTCACATTTTAAATTTCTTAGGAATAGGGTTTAAATACAAGCTTCTTAATATAGGACAAAAATTCAGAAAAAATTCAACATATTAAAATACAGTTTTTATATCTGCACAACATATTTTTTAGTTATTTTTCCCCCTAAGCAATTCAGAAATATAATAGAAACTATTTATTTTTCTCAGTGCAGTCTCTGAAGACCGATAACCAAGACTCTCCAGACCACCAAGCACAGAACCCCTGTTACCTTGTTGACTTTGTCTTAATGGCCAACCGTCCGTGTTGCTCTTTGGCAATTTAAATATTTTAGCCATTTCATTTTGAGCTGACCGGCAAAAACACTCGAGTGTCGCTTGTTCGGAGGAAAAAAAAATCGTCAAAAATTTCTACTATTTTGCATTTCAGTTGTGATCATTATTTCAGTAGTTTACAACATTTTTTTCATGCTGTTCACTAGAGTTGTTGATGTTTAGAGGAATTCGTATTACAGAAGCATAAGTATTCGGGCCCTTAAAAAAAATAGTTTAAAAATATTTACCAAACCAATGGAAAAATGTGTGATGTTTTAGTTTATTTGTATAGCGACCTTTATGTATTTTTTTAACATCTTGAATAAAGGTTAAATGTTCAAGGGAAATTTTCTAGCTTTTGAGGTTGTGTCGAATGATTTACGTGATTTGGTTTTCAATTAAATTTAGGCATTTTTCATTTAACACCTTGGGTTTATAAATGCGTAAATATTTTTGATTAATTAGCAACTTTATTAAATGCTACACATGTCTTAAAATGTTGACAGCATAGAAATTCGAGTAGTGTATTTAAGTCTTTTGAATAAATAAATATTTGATACACATATAACAATAATATGGTAGCAAATAAACTTGGTTATAAAAGCTAAAACAATATGTAGAGGATAGTATATTATCTCTGTTGTTTCAAATATTTAACCGGTTTTGTTAGAGGACTTTTTGACCTTGATCTTGGTTCCCACCGAAGACTTTTTGCGGCCATTTAACTTGGCCTTGTTGGAGGACAATGCAGCTGGTTTGGGCTTAACCACTCTGGCCTCGACCCGAATATAAAGATCGTAGTTGAAGTCGCCACAAGTTTTTCCTAAGTAAAATAATAAAAGTTACTTAACAATAAATAACACGTAGTTAAATAATAAATACCACAACACATTTCCTCGCCACAGGACTCGCAGGTCATCAGTCGAGTTTCCACTATACCAGATTTATTTTTGATCTTCTTCACACAATTGTTCAGAGCGAATTCCCGGCGATCGCGAGCCTCAGTCTTGAGTTCCAGCTTCCCCATCTCGACCATCCGGCTGAAGTACTCCTCCTCCTGTTTGTTCTTGGGCCTCAGCGTGGTCAGCATCTTCCAGTCGATGGGCACGGCACAGAGTTCCATGAGCACCACATCCTTCATTTCACTCGGCACAGGATCCGCATAGGTGTACATCGCCTCCCTTTCTCCGTTGGCCCTCAGTAGCTTTCGCATCTCCTTCTTGGGCATCTTGAAGGCGTAGTCCTTCTCCCGGATCTTTATCTCCTCGGCGCGCACCTTCACCGGTCGCATTTTGTAGTCGGGCACCTTCTCCAGCAGTCGCTTGAACTCCTCCACCGTTTGGATGTTGCTGCGACTGAGGTCCAAAACGGGCACCACCGTTTTCTTTTTGCCCAGTAGGTCATCTAGCTTGCTCATTTTCACTTAGTATACCAGCTAGAAAATAAAGAAAATGTTTTCAGAAAGTGTTGGAAATCGTTAAATAGGAAACCCCACAAAAAATAAAAATATGAAATAATACTTTAAGATACAATTTTGAAGTAAATTTGTAGTAAAGTAAATAAACAAGTTTAAAAGTCAACAATTTTAGAATTTGTAACCAGAATAAAATTATTTTAATTTGTAATATGTATTTACCTTTTTATATTAAAATATTATTTAGTTATTTGATTCGGATTCTAGATTTTCTCTGCTAGCTTCAACTTTTACTCGTAAAAAATCCTTTGCTTGTATCGATTAAATATTTGCCGGTTGCTAGGCATTTTTGCTTATCCAATTCCATTCGTTTTCGATGCCAGCTGACTTACCGAACCTCCGAATTCTCTCTTTCCAGATTCACGAACAACTCTATCACGTGCCGAAGCCACAAGTTGTTGATAAGTCGCTGGGCAAACAAAAAACAACAAACACGACCCGAAGACCCCACAAACCCGTCGAGGAACCAAAAAAAATAAAAACCGAGAAACAGAAACAAACAAATCCAAAACTCTTGGCTGGCATTTCATTTGGCCGGATCGCGTTACGTGGAGCGGTTGGTTGAAGTTTTTGGTCGTCTGCCCGCCGAAAAGAAAGTCACACGACAGTAACGACAAAAAAAAATAAATAAACGAGAAACGAGATTTCCAAGATTCTGCAACGAAAGTCAAAGTTACAAGTTTACTCCAAATTCGAGTCTTTCGGCCCGGTTCAACGTCTTCCAACTTTCGGGTCTCCAGTCTTCGGTTTTTTGGTGTCTGCCCGCGTGTGTGCCACTTTAGAAAGTGAAAATCGAGTGCAGTCCGCGGCATTTTTCTGAATCAAAATCAAAATCCATCGGCGGCCTTTGGGCGCTGCAGTTGAAAGTGAATTTTGTTCGGTCTGCAAGTGATTTTCGATTTTCGGCCGCTCAATTCATCATTATCGATCAGTAGCCCGCGGTTTCTGGCTACTTGAATCCACTACACTTCACTTCAATTCACTTCACATCCATTGGCAGTTGGGCCCGGTAAATAAGTTCAGCAGCAATGGAGGCCGAGGAGGTTACAAAACTCGTCGATGGAGTGTACAGGGTAAGCATTTTCCTAATTATTACAACATGTCGTATTTGTTTTATTAATTAAAGCTTTCCATGAGGGGTTAATTTTAAAGGAAAATGAGAAAAATTTCCTTATAAACAGCTGCAATACTTACTTTAATGTTTTAGGAGTTAAACGAACGAAATGGCGCATATCAAAATAATTTAATATGTATTTTAAATTGGAAAAAAATATTCAGACTTTCCATTTTTAATTGTGTATATAAATTAGAAACTAGGAGCTCTTTTGACCTCTCTGTGGATAATTTCTACCACTTTTAAAATTATGAAAGCAGATGTTATGAAACGTTTCATAAGAATTATTAATTCGTACCCAAATTATACATCATCTACTCCACTTAGCCGGGGGTCAAATCAAAACTTATGTAACCCCACTGGCACCTAAATACTATTTCATGAAGGCCATTTCTATTAGCCACTGGTAACTAATTTACTGCTAGGCTCGTAACGATGTTTACCCTTTTGGAAAACAATTTATAACTTTAAACGTTTTCTTTTTGTAGACTAAATTTATCGCCACACGCGATCTCCATAAGCGGCTGCAAATGAAAGCAACCCAAAATTAATCTACAAAATGAAAACAAAAATCCGTGACTTGAAAGTTCACCTTGAATACCCTTGAAATTTTACAACCATAACACAACACAAAAGTAAAATAATGAATTTAATGCAGATTATATATTCCCAAGGCATGTTAAATTTTTAGTTGGTTTAAAATTGTAAGTTATTATGACTTCAGCTCACAAAACTTTGGCAGTAACTAAATCGTAAAAGTAATTATAAATGATTTGCAGTTTAAACTTTTGATGGTTGTTTATTTAGTAAATAACCTTTGTTTTTATACCGGCATTAATGTCTTTATTTTTAATAATGTAGTTGAAATGCTTTTGGATTTTATCCATAAATTATTGATGAGTAGTTACTAAAAAAAAAAACCGGTGAATGGTTACAAACTTCGGCTTAGGTTTTAGGTGCCACTCAAAAAGGGTATTTAAATCATAACCAGAAATGGAGAACCACAAATATTTGAAGATAAAAATGGCAAAATAACATTTGAAAGTGAGTTTTTTCTTGTCGACTGTTGGCTGCTGTAAATTCATAGCCAAATTTGGTCACGACATACGGTGGTTGTGTTGTGTTGTCTACTGTTTGGTAGTATCTTTCGGCATAGTTTTTTGGCCATATATAAGTCTCGAATAAACCCGTATAACCAAGCGAACAAACGAGTTCAATTGGAGGTTTGATTTGTTTGCTTGCGGATCCCCACAAAATCCTCCCAATTCAACGACAGACTCGACGACTCCGCCTCAAGAGTTTGGCAAGTTTTAGCTTCATTTTTGTTGTTTTTTTTGTTGTTTTTTTTTTTTTTTGCTTTTGCAGCGGTTGCATCTGCCCCAAGTTGAGGTGTATTGCACATTTCGCGCATCTATTTCATTATGTAACTTTTAGTTTTTTTCTTTTTCTTCTTCGAAATGTTGGCGTTGCTGTTTCTGCGGTTTCTGCCGCCTGAAAATTGCGGAAATTTTTGTTTTTGGCCCGTTTCCTTGGCTGTGTTGCACATGGCTGCATTTTCGCGACCACCATTTGCATTTTCCATTTTTCCCGCTTGTGTTATTATTATTTTTTTCTGTTTTTTTTTCGCACTGTTATTGTTTATTTGTGACAGAGTCGCAGCCGTGTAATGTAAATCGAATAAATAGGTGCCGCTGGCTGTTTTTAATTAGTGGGCCGCGGGCACTTGTCAAACGAAAGACTCAGGAAACGAACTAGCTCTGCCGGTGGCAGGAAAATAAATCGGAATTGGAATCTGAATGAATGGTCGTGCATCAATCAACCGAAGTCACTTCCTCAACGCATTCCAGATTATGAGTTAATTCCCAGTGATTTATGCGCAATTGTCTCGCTGAACGGGTTTATCAATCGTTTTACTATATCAACAATTTATTTTCACATTTTTTTCTTTTGTTCAATGCATTAATTGTGACCAATAAATCGTCTGGGACTGTGTGAACTCGCTTCTGGGTTGGTCTGTGCAAGTTTCTGAACGGGTTTAAATTAATTCGATGGCTATTCTAAACTCATTAGCAGACCGCTTTTGCCGGTCTTTATTTGTAGCTTTGATTTGGCCTTTCTAAAATTGGCACACTTAAATGTTTTAAGAGGGTTTCTTCACGTGCGGGTATGCAAATGGAGCAGGAATGCCAATTTTTACTGGTCATTAGCCAGTTGATTAATGAATGTTAAGTTTTTTCTTGCTCCAATAAATTTTTAAAGACAGCTCTCATACACTTGAAATCCTGTAAGTTAAAATGCTTACATTTATCCTTACTCAAAAAAAATGTACAGGAAACGGCAATTTTGACAAGAAATAAATAATCGCTTTCAACAAAACATTTTACCATGTTTGTTGAAAAAAATCTGTTAATTAAAGGCTTTGGGTTGGGTTATAATTTATTGTTATTTTCGCTGCAGTTTTATGTTAAAAATGATTAATTCAGGTATCCTCTGTATTTAAATGCTTATATAATTTACCAGCTTTAATGTAATATATGAAACTTGCTTATTTTTTTTCTTGCACCCGTAATAAATCTTAAACTCCGTTCAACCATAAATTTTGAATGGCAAACGAGTAAATTTGGTTGAGAGATGTACTCAGCAGATGATTGCTATTGCTGCTTTCACTTTCCCTTTTTTAATATATTTATCTTAAAGCAAAATATTATATGTGATTCTGCTGAAAAATGTATTTAAAATTCAGTTACTTTTAAATTTAAATTAAAAGTGAAACAAGCAAGTATTTTTCCCCAGAATAGTTCAGAATTGGTTTTCTTTGTGAAAAAGTAAGAATCACACAACCTCTCGAAATTCTCTAGCGAACAATCCGTTCTCCTCTCTCGTGAATCCATATTTTTTTTCGAGTGAATAAAACCGCAAGTTGGGCCGTCAAGTCGATGTTCAAAACGCATTTCATTCAAACAGCTGCCAGAAAAAACTGCCGCTGGCGATGAATGCCTTCGGATTGTTTGTCATTCGCTTAGATTTATGGCACATTCCCCGCAACACACATAAATCGAAACCGAAGCCGCCGGTGGGAGCCTGATGCCAGTGATCGGATCAGAATGACATCCAGCTGACCACACAAAAGCCAACCTGCTGGGAGAAAAAGTATAGTAAAGTAAAAATAAATAAATAAAAGGCAGGCGGAGGGAGGAGAAGGAGGCGAAGCCCCTCAAGAGTTTTGCTGAAGCTCCGCCGAGAAATGCAGAAATAAATTAAAATTGCAGCCACCTAATGCCCAACGACAGTCTGGGGGATTGGATCTCCATGGAAAGCCAAGTGACTAAAGGCAAGTGGCAAGTGTGCAACACTCGGACCAAAGAACTGGGAACTGCAGCTGATTGCCATGTTGCAGAGGCATTTCTAAGGCTGCCATCGCTGCATTAGAGGTGCCACTTGCCGCCACTCGGAACGATGTCACTTCGTCTGGATGGAGGGAATTGAGGGGATGGAGGGGATTGAGGGGATCCGAGGAGGGAAGGAGGAGGAAAGGAGGACGTGGGCATGGGTATGACCATGGCAAATGGAACTGGGTTAACGTCCGACTCGCCGGCGAGAAGCCCTAGCAGTCCTAGTGGTTCCATTTCTCAATTACCCTATCTCAAGGGATTTTGTAGGTTCTTTCAAATGCCTAAAAAAAACGTATTTTATTTAATATATTAAATGTTCAAAGAAGTATTTGTTATTAAGATCAAAAAAAGATATTCGTTTTGTATAGCAGAAACTATTACAAATGGGAAATATATATATTTTTGGAAGAACAATTTTTGTTTGATAATTATGTTGAAGAATGTTTTTTTTGCTTTAAAAACATTTGAAATATGCATCTTCCTTTAAACTATATATCACTTTTTAGACTGGCATTTTTATTTATTTTCAAAATTATATACTTTGTTAGAAATACATATAAATTAAAATTAAAATTATTTCACTACATAAGAATGCTATTCGCATTAAATTAAAATAACTTAGCAGGCAACCTACGCCAACATATTATAATATATCTTAGTTCCAAACAATTAGCAAAAAGAACATGTTTCTATTAATCATCCTTTCATTATCGTGTCCTTTGCCCATATATGCTTCCCTATCGCCAAGGACATCTACTCTTCGCTTAGAACAGAGGAAATATTCCATTTCAGCTGGTTGTTAGCCGACTGCCTGGGAAGAAGTCACGCAAGCGAGAATTATTTACGTTTAGCATTTTTCACGCACTTTGCGTTCATCTGTCGCCGAGTTTGAGGGGATTGGGGATTGTCGGAGGAGGGGGTTTAACTTCGGCTGTTGCCACTCCTAGGGAACCCCCTGCGATCCCCGCCCCTGAAAGAAGGCGTGACCGGTTGCGCCTTGACGCCTTCGTTGAGGTTTTGTCAACAGTTGACTTGGGTTGCCAGCGCCTTTGAATTGTTTCGCTGGCAAACCTGTTGCGTGTTGCCTTTTGCATTTGTTGGTTTCTAATTGGCATAATTGCGGTTTGCCGTCGTTGTTTCGTTTCGGTTAGTGCTGCATTCTCGCATGCTCACAAGTGGGTGTGTCACTCGCCGGCGTCGTTAAATTATGGCCTAACCTGAAAGAGGCTCTCCAAAACCACCGACATTCCCCTAATCCAAGCTACCAATGCGACACAGAAACAAATTATTAATTAAAAATGTTTTTTTACCTTTCTAGATTTACCATTTAAATAGTTTTGAATATATATGAAATAAATGGAAATACTTAAAGGTTTGAAAAGTTTATTTAATCTTTTCAAATTATTCAAACAAAAAAATATTTATAAATTAAATATAATAAATGAAACTTTTAAGTAAATAGTATTCTTATACTGTTTTTATTATCTACAATTTTTTCTTCTAGTATTTATTTAAATGGTAAACAAGTTTTCTCTCAGTGCACCGCCCAACATTCCGCCTCGTTGGCTTTTTAAGCAAATGGGAGGCTTTCGTGTTATGCTCTGCATTTAGTCTCTGTTTTAATTAAAAAAAATTACACATGTGTGGCGCTCACTGCTGGCGATTTATGTTAAGCGACGATTAGAGACCAAGTCATTTGGGTTTGGGTTTGGGTTTGGGCTGCGGCTTTGGATTGGGAACTGTGAACTGGGATCTGGATACTGAGTACTGAGTACTGAGTAGTGAGTACTGAATACGGGGTACTACCTCAATTAATTTTGGGTTAAGTGTTGTCGGTGGGACGCAGATTTGCGGGCGTGATAAGCGATTGCGTCAGCTTTTGGCCAAGAGTGGGTGAACAAGGAGAAATGTTAATTGCTGGATCGAACGAGCAGGAATTTGTTAAGCGTTTAGGCCAATTACACGAGCTGATAGCCATCGCAGTTAAAGGAAACATGGTTTGCACTTAGGTAACTTAATTGCGAACGATACAAGTACTTAAAGCAAGTTAAAAAAAAATTAAATTGGATTTTTAAAACAAATTTTCATAATCCCAAAAATATATAATAGTTTATTTGAAGAAGAATAAAGATTTAATATTGCTAATCTATATATTCTATTGCTAAAAGTGTATCTTTTTACTTTCCTAAAGTTAATTTAAACTCACTAAGCAATTTAATCTTTAATGACTTATCCGAGTCTCAGTTATTGATTTTATAATCTGTTGTCATAATTACTTTCAAGGCTATAATCATTTTACAAAACCCAGGGTAAGTCCCAAGTGAACACTGAGATAGCGATCCCAAAACACTGATTGCATTAACCACAAAATGTGTTTGCCGCAAAGCGTAGAAAAACGAAACAATTAACATTGATAAACCCATAAACTCACAGCCCCAAAGGTCTTTGAAAAACGCACTTGAATCCACGAAGTTACTTGGGTATCCGTACGTGTTATTAAAGTATCGGTAACCAAATTAAATAAACTACACTGAGGTCAGTCGAGTCAAGTGCACTTGTGGAAAATAAACACTAGAAGATACACCGAAATGCAGATTTGCTTGCAACGGATATCTGTATCTTTAAGCCAACAGTATCTGTTTCTCAAAGTAGAGCTTCCAAATAAATCAGTTAGCTAGTAGATCATAAAAACAAACACTCAAGCAAGTTGAATCGTTAAGCGGAGACGACCTTGCTTTTGAGTATCTAAGTATCTGACTATCGGAGTATCTAAGTATCTGAGCTGGAGTGCTGGCTCGTTTCATTCCCACGCCTTGCTGCCACATTTCAAGCCAATAAATTTTGTAGAAAAGCAAATACAAACTCGAGACGTAAACATTTGGCAATAGTCCATTGGCACAAGCGAAGCGAATTGTTCGACAGAAAATGTGTTGTTTACATATTGGCTTTTTGACATTTTGTTGCTAATTACTTGGGGGCCAAGGAATTCGGTAGTTACTTATACTTTTCGAGGGCGGAAGTGATTGGGTGTTAAAGTATTTGTACACCGAGAACAACAATCAATTACGCTTAACCAAAAAATACTCGATAGTTCCTAATGAACATTTAAAGCGTTTGACTTTGGAACAATGCAAACGGTTTGTGGCCAAAGAGAATTCAAATTTGTGGGTTTGTATCTTTCGGTTTGCGTGTTAAGCGCTCGGCTTTGTCTGCTGGACAACTCAACTTTTGGCCAAGCCCAGGACCAAAGTGTTTCTTTGTCATGTATTTCTCTTTTTTATTTTTGTGTTTTATGGTGTAACAGTCTGGTGATGTCAGCCTCCCTTCCACATGACAAAATCCATTCACGTCATCTCGAAGTAATGCAGCTTCATCTGAAACCCCAGTCTCGAATTGTATTCAAATCATGTGCAAAGTTGCTAATTAATTACCGTTTTGCTGTTCATCATTTTGGATTTTCCGAGGCCTAAGATCAATTGATAATAATAATATGTTATGACTCATTTTCAGGTATATTTTGAGTAGATGTAGTAATTTGTATTTAAATAGATTCGCTTATGGCGAAGTTCTGTGGATAATAAATCATTAAAGGTGTTAAGGCCAAAGAAATCAGGGTTTGAGAGTTTATTGATGATTGATGAGCTCTATGCCGATAAAGGAATATATAATATTGTTTGTTAATAGGTTTATTTTCTGCAGTACATCTTATATAAGTAAGAATAACAATTATATAGAGGAAAAACCAGCTCAAGTGGAATACATAATTCTTAAATGTAATTAGCTTTCCCCTAAAAAAGAACCGAAGTCTTTTAAAGAATTTGTTTGGATAACACGCCATAACTTTTAGAAACGTTCTCTATGAAAAACTAGACTAGATCCAGTTTAACCCAGTCAAGTTTTCAACTACTTCAAAACTGGTTAAGAAATGAAACTTAAAACTGAATGGAAGTCTTCCTTATTAGTGGTTAAGTAAAGATTTTACTGCCGGCAGTAAAAACTGCAACCAATAAATTCAAACTTTATTTTTGTGCCTTCAATTAGCCGAACAGGTTTAACAATATCTAAGTTATGGGAAAGAATTGCAAAGTTAACGTGTTAATTTTTTTTGTGTTCTATAATAAGAATCCCATAAAGTTCAAAACAAAATTAAAAAACTTTCCTTATGCATTTAGCTATTTCTTCAACTTAAAATGCATTTCCCAGCCGCATTTGCTGATGTTTCGGATAACTTTCATTTGCATTCACCACTAAATCACTAAATCATAGATGAGAGATTACTAAATGGTTAATTAGCATTGCGAGTATGTAGTTTGTAGTAGTTTGCAACACGGAACTAATGATGTCGCTGGCTGACCACAACATTGTCTCGAATCAACTTATACAATCCGACTTTTACTGCTCGCGGCAAAACGGGGAAAACCATTACCATTTACCACCAACTTTTGAGGGGGTAAAAGGGGGAAAGGGGGACTAATACCTAATGAAATTGAAATGTTGGTGCATGCTGGCCAGTAAATTACATTTAATTAAGCATGCGATAAGCAAGTGTATATGGATATCTTAGCTAACGACGCCATCGATCTCCTCAATTGCAGAACATACTGGATAGATTCAATCCGGGTGCCAGGCAACTAATTGCGGCGGGCAAAAGCTACCTCAAGGCGTTGCACGGTGAGTTTATATCTGTATTGGTGTATATGTGGTGTTGTGGTATGGTGTGCATATCATAATGCTGCAAGTGGGGTACAGTTAACTAATTTGCAATGCATTCCGTGCCATTTCATGCAACAGGTGCCGCAACCGCCTCGCGTCTATTCAATGAAGCATTGGCCAAGATTGCGATGAACGCCCAGCAAAGCGGAACGGGCGATATTGGTAAGAAGCCAGTCTAGGTTTAAACCCCTCCCTCCCCCCTCTCCCGCTCCCCCCTCCCCATCCAAAAAAAAGTGACAGTGCATTTGATCTCAACTTGTCTGGTTCTCCGTTCAGGTTCGGCTTTGATGAGCGTCGTGAATGTCAACAAGGAAATTCAGGAGCAGCAGATGAATATTGTAAGTAAAGCAATCTTAGACCTAGAATTAAAAAAGAATAAATTTTGATTTTGATAATGCAAAATTGTTATATTGATTTTAAGAAATATTAAAATTAATTTATTTATTATAAATTTAAATTGGACGAGTTATATTGGACTAAAATAACTGAACTAACTCAGTTTTAAAAACAACAAAATGTTGCCTAAATTTCGGTCCCACAATTTTAATTAAAAAGTGTGACTTTGTCTGGTATTTAATTATTTGTGTAATCATGAAACACAATATTCTTTAAAAAAGTAAAAAATAGTACAAAACAATTGCAATTGTATTATATTCTACTACTTTATTTCCAAACTGGAAAGACTATTTAACCCTTATGATTTATTAAGCATTATTTATTTCTTTAACTTTGAATTAAAAACATCTTATTTGTATTGCAGCTGAAAGCCTTCTACGTGGATCTACTGGTGCCATTGGAGACGAACCTGGAGAAGGACACGAAGGTGGTGCAGCACGAGCAGAAGAAGTTCCTGCAGCAGCACAAGGTGCGAATGGAGAGCTACCAGAAGGCGGTCTCCACCATGAAGAAGCAGCGCAAGAAAAAGGCCACGCCCGAAAATACCGAAAAGGAGTTGAGGGTAAGTGGGGATATACACAAACGATCTGTGGAGCCACCAAAAAAACTAACTTTCCCACAGAGCCTCCAATTGCTCGAGGATCAGAAGAAGAAGCTGGATGTGTTCTGCGATCAGAGCTACAAGAATGTAAGTTCATTGGCTGCAGGCCGAATCTTGATCCACCTCTACACATGAAGAAATTATTGTATTTTAAAATTAACATTAAAATATATACTTTAAATAGGATGTTGGATTTTAATAGGGGTTTTATTTTCGAAGATTTGAACAGTTTACTTAACCATTTAATTCTGTTAATAAACACAGAACATTTTTTCTTTTTAATAATATACTTTAAGTTCAAAATCAGGTTTAAAATATTTTTGTAAAATTAATTAAATGAATAAATGAATTTAAATTAATTCTTATAATTTTTAAATTGTTTAGGAACGTATACCTTTTCTTAGGCTTTTGTATACATTTTTACAATAATTGTTGTACATTTTTGTCACGTACAATTTCAACGCATACCCAAATAATCTTAGAAAATTTGTTAAAATTGCCAAGCATGTATGACTGACCGAGTCCTCGACTCTTTCCCACTTTCCCACTTCCGTTCTTGGAACCAAAAAAAAAAAAAAGGCCATGACACAGGAGCGTCGACGGTACGGATTCGTCTTGGAGCGCCAGTGCTCGATCGCCAAGCACTGGATGGCCTACCACACCACCGGCAAGACGGTAATTGATAATAATTTCGAAAATTGGCAAGAGATTGCCGCTTCTCGTGAGATCATTCCCCCGGCCGCCTATGAGAGTGGCTACAGCAGCAGCAACGGACACAACAACAACAACAACATCAGCAACATCAACAACATCAGCGGCAACTTGCGACGTTTGGTGAGTCATCTCCACCACCCATTATAGCCAACCGATTCCATCCGATTGGGCGCTAACCACTCTGTTAACCACCGCGGTTTCTAATTCGAGTTCTCTACAAGCCAACATAATTAGAAGAAGCTTTTCTTGTACACAAAGATTTGCTTTATAGAAACCAGAGTTCATCGGAGATATCGGATGTTTTATAGGTTATAAACATATATCAATTTTAATTTCAAGTTAAAGATATTAGTGATTATTTTCTTTGTTGGTTATAAACGTTAATCTTGAAAATAAAATTGATGTATGTTTATTTCCCATATGTTATCTGATGAACTTTGGTTTCTATTAACCAAATCTTCCATTACAAGAAAATGGGAAAAGAAAATTCAATTTAAGGTTGAACAATGAAGATATGAAGATATTAATTTTTTGATCTTTTTTTTTAACTGAGTCATGTTTTCATTCTAATCAAATTTTTAAGGGTCGCACTTAGATTTTGATTGACCGACAATAAAACCAAATACTTTTAGACATTAGTAATAGGTGTAAAAGAATAAAAATAAGTCTAAGAATAGCAGGAATGATTATACATATGAGCCTTTTCTGCTTTCCTAAGTAATTATTTTCGTTTAAATCTTATAACTTCAACTTCGTCTTGACTTAACCACAATCCTTAGTTTTGAACCAATGACTTTAATATTTAGCTTGTAATTATAATTGTACCAAATTTTTATCAATTAATTTATATATATTTATCCCAAACAGGAGCGAATTAAGGACGGGGACGATGACCACCTGCAGAGCAACGGCTCCCAGCTGAAGAAATCGCGGAGCATCGACGCTCCCTACGGAGACATGCGCACTCTGCACGAGCGGGAGAACCTCTCCGGAATGGGAATCTCCGGGCCATCGCACTATGCCCAAAACTCACTGCCACGTGCCAAGTCCGACTTCAATTTGGCTTTGGTGGGCACTGGCCAGAGTTCAGGTGGGTCAACCAATTGGTTTAGCTTGGCCAAATAAAATCCATTAACTATCGCTCTTTTTGGCTTGATTATGATTTCGTTTTGGTTTTGTTTTCTGAAGTTAATCGAACCTTTTATTTGCGAATGTATTACTTTCGATTGGCAGGCAACAAACACAAGATCCTTGAGGAGCAGCTGGCCAGTTTGGGTGACGATCAGCGAGGGGATCAGCGTCCTCTGGTGAAGGCTCTCTATGCCTACATGCCGTCGGGGGAGAATCAGTTGTCCTTCGAGGAGGGCGATCGCATTGCTTTGGTGGGCGGCAAGGCGAAGGGGTGGCAATTCGGTGAGAATCTGCGAACCCAGCACTTTGGCTGGTTCCCAGTTGCGTACACCAATGCGGAAGTGGCAGAAACCTCGACCTCCGGTGGCCGGCGATATGAGAATATGTTGATGGGTTACGAGCGGAATGGCGGTGGTTCGGGTTCCGGTTCCGGAGGAGGAGGTGGCCTCCGCAGCTACCAGCAACAGCAGCAGGATTACGAGGCGCAACTCGAGTTGATGGAGAGCCATGAAGCCACTTATCGGAGGAGAAGGAATCACTCCGCCGAGGAGTCCTCGCCCACGCGAATGTTCGGCGACACCATCAAGCAGCAGAAGAAGTACCGCCCGGGATCGAACGCCAATCCCAGACCAGGTCCGCCGCCCACTCTGCCTGCTCCGGTGCCCAATGGCCAGCAGAGGGAGTCCTCGAGGATGCTGAACAGCTCGCAGAGCTTCTGCGCCTCCAACGGAGGAGTCACCTCGGCGGTGGAGAGACGCAAGCAAAAGTTATTGAATGGCGTGCAGGTGGGGTTATATAACTTTTGAATTTACTTTTACTTATTAAATTCTTTACTTTATTTACTGTTATTTTTTATATTTATTAATTGGTTAAAATATTATCCCACAGAGCTCCAAGAGCCATCCTTCTGGCAAATCAGGGGTGGCTGCCAAAACCTCTTTGCACAGCAGCAATGACAGTGGCTTCGCCAACGAACCTCCTCCACAACCGGAGGTCGACTATTCCGATGAGGAGCCATCCACACAGCGAGTGCCCATTCGGTAGGTTGAGAAAAAAAACTATAGGTTGAAACTCTAGAATATGGGTTTTATCACAAAAGATTGTTTGAAAAACTGAACTACTGTTGCTCAAGCATTTATGTACATATATCAAGAAATTACTAGATATATTTATATCAGTTTAAGGTGATAACACTCGCATTCTAGAGTTCTTATAAATATAGTTGTAAAAAAAGCTTGGAGAGCACAAATAGAAGATGAAAAATTTAGCATTTGTATGTTATTTATTTAAACTCAAGCAGCTAACTACAACATAAATAAACATCTACTTACAATGAAAAAGTCTTACACACAGAAAATTTTCCAGTAACAATATAATAAAGTTTTTTGAGCCATTTTCATAAAGTTTTCTTTTCTATTTTTGCTCTTCAAGTCAAGCTGCAGCATCTCCGCTTTTTCTTCAAATTTTGTGACTAATCCTTATAAACATTTCCCATTTTAACTGAATTTCTTGCCAAGTTATTTGCCTTCCGTTTACTTCCTTTTTTGAAGTGTCAATTTCAATTGATTGTATTTATTATCATTTGCTTTTCTTTCGTTCTTGTTTGATTTCATGTATCGCCATTTTGCCCTGTTGTCATCCTTTGTGTTAACCCCAAAAAATGCACCACAAAAACCGAAACACAAACACACAAAAACCACACCGAAACCACTACCAAAAACCACTATGCAAAATGACACCAAAAACCAAATAAACCGAATAATTAGACGTCGGGCGGATACGAATTCGCATACCCACACGGTGCCCCGGGATGTGGCATCCTGGACACTGAACAGGAACTTCCGGAACAGCGTTGATAGCCAGATCGACGACAAGAGCCTCAATCGACTGAGTCGCCAGAGCGGAGGAGTTGGCAAGATGCGCTACGATCTGATTGCCTCCGATGATGAGATCCTGCAGGCATCGAGTGCTGGCTTGAAGCGCACGAAATCCTTTTGGAAGTTCGGCGGCGGACGCAGTGGCGAGGATATTCTAGCCGGCATGTCCTTGTGGCAGCATCGCGATCTGGTGGCAGCTCCCAATCTGGAGGAGATGCGCGATCGGGATGAGTTGGAGCGGCGTTCCGACGAGGATCGCAATGGCACACTGACAAAGTCGCACAATTCGAGTTCCTCGCAGGAGAAGCGCGAGCGAAAGGATAGTATCACCAGCACGGAAATTTACGGCGATGAGGATGAGAATATCTACGGGGTGAGTCCCCAGCATCCTCCGCAGCAGCAGCAGCAGCAACAACAACAGCAGCAACATCAGCAGCAGCAGCAGCAGCAACATAGGAGCAGCTATACTCCCAAATCCCGGATGAAGATCATGAAGACCATTGAGATCGACATTGAGGAGCCCACGGAGGCGGAACGGATGAGCACCATGCGGCGAGGTCAGTCGCAGGATCAGCAGCAGACGCATCGTAAGCTGGACAAACAGCTGTCCGGATCGGGATCCCAGCACAAATCGCAGACGCTGAGTCGCTCGAAGAATTCGCAACAGCAGCAGCAGCAGCAATTTCCGCAATCCACGGACGAAGGTGAAAGCGATGAGCACGGAACCCTGAAGCTCAGCGATGTGAACAACTTCTTTGACGAGGGAAAGAACAATGGACACGGACATGGACATGGACATGGACTGGTTATGAAGACGGTGAAACGACAGGACATACTCAAGCAGTACTACACCAGCGAGGACGAGGAGGAGTCCGATGCGGAGCTCAAGTCGACCAGTTCGGATCCCTACGATTGCATTGTGATCAACGATCACTTGGTGCGCAAGGACGACAAGTTGCGAAGGCATCACCATCAGCAGCAACAGCAGCAGCAAATGGAGTTCCACACCTTTCGATCCTCCACCTCCACCACGGCCACCAATACGCTGAAGAAGTCCTCCTCGAAGGATCAGGATAGCACTCTCACCCGCAACTCAACCGCGAGTTCGGGTGCTCCGACGGCCACGATCCTGCCGCGAACACGCCTCCTCAAGTCCTCCTCCGCCTCCGCCAGCAACAATCTGAGCAGCAACAGCCAAACCCTGGAGCGGAACTCGAAGAGTCTAGCCGGAAATAAGAGCTATGGTCCATGGTACGACTTCTGGGATCAGGAGCAGCACGGCCAGAAGTCATCAAGTGCCAAGCTCAAGTGAAGTGGGAAAAAGGATGGTGAATTGGTAATAATAAAGGATATAGGCAACAGTTTCGCCGTCTTCTTACCGGTTAAGAAAATGAGCCGAGAGAGAAAGTGGAGTGGAAAAGTGCAGCTGGGGAAAGGGATATATAATATATATACTCGTATGTAAAACCAGGTCCCTGAATCCCAACCCTTTCCCTCCTTTTTTAGTTAAGCAATATTTTACCCTGTACAATTGCATAGTTTTAGCCTAAGTCAAGTTCTGTTTTTGTTTGTTTTATGTACATATCTTATTTTAGTTTCTAATTTAAACACTTTTGTGTGTGTTGCCAACGCTGATGATGAAAAGGGTTTAACCATTTTTTGTACATGCCTGAGGAAACTTCATAGAACAAGGACCTCTCCATTAAACATTCTCCCCCTGATTTGTTTGGTGCCTGCTCGCATTTCATTTGAATTTTGAATTTTATTAGTCGAAGTAATGTGAACGTAAATTGCTTTTCTAGCAGGCGCGGTATTTATCGCAACTATTCCATAGACTACTGACCTGTAACGATTCCGTGTAGTCCAGCTAGCCCCACCAAATCCCCCCGTACTAGCTTGTTCCCCCAGCCTCCTCCGTAAGTAGAGATCCCGGATGGGATAAGGATGGGATCTCAACCGGACAAGTCCTTGATCTTTTGCAGAGCCTCTCAGTTCGCCACGGTTAAGTTGAGGCACACGAAGACCAACGATCGATCCGCCCCGATGATCTATCGGAGTGTGAACAAGTAGCAACGACTGCGGAAGGTGGAGTTCTCCCTGTGACCACGAAGGCTCCAGCCACAAGACACACGACACATCAAACTCATCCGCACCGCAACACAAAGCATCGCAGTCTATACAAATCACACGTTCTATATAGCGCATATACTCGTACAGTTGAAGGCATTATCAGTTAGATCCTCCAGTTGCTCCAAAGCCTGGATATTTGGTAGTCATTAAGTCGTACTGTTTGTTAAACATTCTGTTTGTATGTACTTCTATGTTAAAGTTCGAAATGTATATTCAAATACCATAATGATTAATAAACCTTATAAAGTTTAAAAACTAAAAGTCTATACTTTTTATGGATGGGAATGGATAAAAATCGATTTTAGTTTACTATGTTTTACTAGTATGAATTATGTTTGCCTGGTGCCTGAAATCAAATCTTTTGGTCGAAAATAAGAATTTTCTGAGTTTTTTCATTCGGGAGCAGCAGGCGAACAGAAAAGCCTAGAAGGTGGCTGCAAAAATCTACAAGTCAACAGCCTTGCCTGGAACCATGGTTCGAGTCTCGACTAATGGTGATCTTAAAATGCAAAGGTATGAAACTCAGATATTTAGATCATCATGGGTGGTTCGAATCTTGAATACTGTTTGTTCGACAAACTGTATAGTCACCTTCTAGGCATTTCTGCTCGCCTGGTACTTAGTTTCCTGAAACCAGCCGTTTTGACTGTCCAAATGACCGGGAATCCGGGTCAAATAAATAATATTAATCGCGGACTAAAGTTAGTTACTTTCTATTCCTTAGGATAATTTTAAAGAATGCCCTAAATGCCGCCGCGCTCTTTTTATTCAGTATTTTTTTGAATACCATTTTCTTGTAAGCAAGGCGTTAGTGAATTTTCCCGCTTGCCGGCTGGTTTAGTCCAAAAATAAACAAACAATTGGAGCAGTCTTTTTAAGGAGGAATATAGGAGCTGGAATCCCTGTCCTGCCATGAACGGGTCGTGGAAGCTAGTCCTGCCCGTGGGCTTTGTGCTCTACTCGCTGCCATTGTTCCTGCGCGTTAATGGCACCTCCGACTACGTAATTGATGAGGAGTTCCACATCCCGCAGGGATTGGCTTTTTGCCGCAAGGAGTTCGATGTGGTAAGCGGCAAAGAGGAACCTAAAATGACCAGGTAATCATTCTCTATCCTTCTTTTCAGTGGGATCCCAAGATAACAACATTCCCGGGCCTGTACCTGATCGCCCTCGTCCTGAATCCTTTGAATCTGTGCACGGTGACGGGATTGAGAATGCTCAGCTTGGCCGGTGCCGGAATCAATATCCTGTTGCTCTACAAGATCAGGCGGCGCGTCCTAGCCGGTTCGGGGGGTAACTCGTATGCTGCCCATGAGGCGATCACCATGTCTGTGCTCCCGCCGCTCTACTTCTTTAGCCACCTCTACTACACGGACACCTTGTCGCTGACCATGGTGCTCCTGTTCTACAACTACTGGCAGCAGGATGCGCACCTGCCGGCGGCCGTCTTTGGGGCCGCCAGTGTGCTTATGCGCCAGACAAACATCGTGTGGGTGTGCATGGCCACCGGGATAACTGTGCTGGACACGCTGGTCCAACAATGCGCTCGGACACGGGGTGTTCCCAAAGAGAAAATTCGGCTGTTGGGCAAAGAGGTGGGTCACTTATTATTCATTACCAATATATTAACCGTGTTATTTTGCTTTGTTTAAATTCGTAACTCATCCATAATTAGAAAACCTTTTTAATGTGTTCTAAAATGAATACATTTACTTTTCATTTTAATTTGAAAAAAACAAATCCATCAAAGCTTGTGTATATTTACTCTCTTAATTTTCAACTGTAAACAAATTCTGTGTAAACAAACAAATATTTTCCATTAATTTGTATACGTTTCTTGTTTTTCAGTTGTGGCTGCAGCTCTTTACCAGCCCACAATTGCTGTTCAATTGCATCCTGAGCATTTTGGCAAAGTGCTGCTTCTACGCTTCGATTATTTTGCCCTTTGTGGGATTCCTGTGCATCAATGGTTCCATTGTGGTGGGCGACAAGAGTGCCCACGAGGCCAGTCTGCATGTGCCGCAGATTTTGTACTTCGTTGTCTTTGCCGCTGGCTTTGGAATATCCAATACCTTGCGCCAGTTTCGTCCAGCAGCCGAGCTAATTCGCAGAAATCGTGTGATATCCCTGCTGGCGTTGCTGCTGATCCTGGTTGTGGTGCACCTGAACACCGAAGTGCATCCCTATTTGCTGGCGGACAACAGACACTATACCTTCTATATTTGGAGTCGACTTTACGGACGGTTCTGGTGGTTCCGCTACGCCATGGCGCCGGTTTACCTGCTCTCCATTTGTGTGCTCTTCTGCGGACTGCGACACATGCCGGACAGCTTCAAGTTGATGTTCCCGCTCAGTCTTTTCCTTGTGCTGTGCTTCCAGCGGCTTCTGGAGCTGCGCTACTTCCTGGTGCCCTACATTATCTTCCGGCTGAACACACGCTACACTCGCAAGGGATACGCCGAGTGGCTGGAACTCGGCGTCCACCTGCTGCTCAATGTCGTCACCTTCTACGTGTACTTCACCAAAGAGTTCTACTGGCAGAACTACCGCTCGCCTCAAAGGATCATTTGGTAGTTCCAATAAACTGCATTCCCTTTTAAGACAAAACGAAGATTTTGGCATTTAAAAATAAAATCGCTTGGCATTTTCAATATTGCTTTTTATTCGATGCATTGCTACTTGAGTGAGAAATTGCTCTACAGTTTAGATTAAAAATCGGGGCCGAGTCCTACAGATAATTATAAAAGTGTGGTATTAAAAAAAGATAAATAACCGCATTAGTTGTGTATGGACTATTGGGTCATATAATTTAAATCGGACCACCTTAATGTGTAAATACATGTATAAAATGTTTTTGATAAATATGTAAAACTTACAAGCTAGACAAAATGGACATCAATAGATAATACTGCCGAGGCATACATAAAAATACAGATGATAAAATCGTAAACACTTTGAGCGTGCTAAGAGAAACTAGTCAATCTCTACGTTAATGGTAAGTAATAATGCTGATCGCGTTGTCGAATGCACAGAATGCAAAACTAGGCAAGAAATGCTACTGACTATGGTAATTAAATGAGCACACACTTGGAGCGGTACGGCTGCAGGGGCCAATTTGTGGTCTCTGTTTGGCACACAACCCATTGAATTCAATTGATTTCAATCGATCCTCCTCCTCTTAGTCGAAGGCCGCCTTGCGGGTGAACGAGGTGAGCGAAGAGATCTCGCTGGGATTGGAGTCCGATGGCAAGTGGCTGAACTCGATCTCCTCGCTGGCCGCCGAGGCAACAATATTCTCGTTTGACTGTGTGGTCTCGTCGCTCTGGTGCATTGTCGGCCATTGCTTGTGGCTGGGGGCGTACAGGATGAGCAGGGCGAAGATGTAGATGTTCCACATTCCGTATACGCCGGTCAGGAAGGCGGATGTTAGCTGAATCTCCACACTGTCGTTCCAGTCCCATTGACCCTCGGCCATTTGTCCCATTATGAATCCGGCGACAGTCAGAGCAGCACACACAAGAGTGGCCAGCATCAGGAATTTGAAGCGGTAGATAAGTCCTGAAATTGGGAGTAATAAAATGTCGTATAAGTATGTTTCATGATAACATTAAATTTGGCTTTTATGGGAAGACTCTTATGTGAAGAAAAACAAACTGTGAGTACACCGAATATAATGTATGAACTGTGCTTCACATACCTTTGCCATTTATACGATCTATATACATTGAGTATAAGAAACCATTTGAACATTTCCACCATAACCGTATTTTATTGACCAAGGGGGCATCACGAACTGTGACAACTGATTAATAATTTAAAATAAAAACTCTACATCACTTAAAAAGAAAATAACTTATAAGAATATCTGAAAACTTTCCATGTCTTAAAATTTATCAGTCATAAACTAACTTATTTCGAAATAGTTTTTTATTAAAAAGTAATATATATCAAACACAAAAGTTTCAGAGATTCGGAGAGGAAAAATTAAATAAAATGCCTTTGGGGAACTCACCTTCGTAGTGGAGTCGCCGCGCCTGGGACATGGATGGCAGCGAGGTGCGCTTGTCGCCAATGTTCCTGAACACCTTCCAGATCATGTAGCACAGAAAGAGGAAGTAAATGGCTGCCGAAACGCCGGCCAGCACAATGAAGGTCATGGCCACCTTTGCGCCCAGTGGAGTGGTCCAGATGGAGTAGAAGGGATTGCGCAGCTGCACGCCCCTCTCGCAAATATCAAATACGAACAACGAGATGCAGCCCACCACGACAGCCGAAAGATGTTTCCAGTAGCGCGAACGAATCGTCGACTTATTCGGGGAATCCTGGATGAGCATGTGCTCACCGGCAAAGACCAGCCAAAACGAGAGCAACATAGCGTAAAAGATTCCCTGACGGATGTCACTCAGCAGCAGCATATACGGCATCTCGAAGACCAGCGACAAGTACTCCAGCGGCAGGTTGAGGAAGGTCAGAGCGGCACCCAGGTAGATCAGCATGTACTCCAGCAGGGCCGGCGAGCGCTGCAACAGGTGCACCCGTCGCCAGAACCAGATCATAATGCCCACCACGAAGGGAAAGAGCACCGTCTTCAGCAGCAGCCAGATCTGGGTGAATCCTCCGTTCTGATGGATGGCCGTCAGCGTGAGATCGTGCATGTGCCCGAACTGCAGGTTCATCTGGCGTGGTGTGTCTAGCGGGAAGCGCAAATTCAGCAGATAGAAGCTGTGGTGCAGGGCGCCAAGTTCGAACAGGGGGATCATGTCGCAGGAGTAGAGGGTTTCCGAGGGTCCCACATGTGAGGTGACGCAGTCCAGGTACCGGTGCTCTACTCCGTGGGCATACAATTTCCAGCCGTTGTCGGGATCTCCCTTGTTTCGGTACGCGAGGCGCATATCGATGGTCAGCTGCAATTCCCTGGGAGGTTCACGCAGTTCCGATGACGAGTCATACCCAAATTCCACCTGTAGCACCCCAATCAGGTTCTGCTGCCAGCGGGAGTAGTCCAGGTCGCGAAGATCACGTGGCAGAGGCATTTGGAAGACGTGCACCAACTCGTTGGCCATCTTCATGGAGTCCCGTTCCACTTCCTCTCGGGTCACTGGGATACAGGCTCCAACGCCGCGTGAGTATAGTAAGAATCCGGTGTCGTTCTGGCGCGTGTGATCCTCGCGACATAAAGATCCCAGGACGGTGACATGACCAGCGGGCAGGGGAGCGTATAGACCGCCTAGCAAGAAGCAGAGCACCTGGCACAACAGCAAACTGGCCACCAATATGGACAGCTTGCGGCCACTTAGGTTCTCCAGTATGGTGCCCGACATCTTGGTTTTCCGAGCGATTCGAGCTCACTGGTTCACTGCCCTGCGTTCGTTCTGTGTATACAAATAGTGGGGCGTAATGTAAACAAATTGTTGCACTTGAAAATTACACTTCAAACGCGCCGCCGTCGCCGCAAACAGAAAAAATCCAGAACCAAGAACAACAAAAAGGTGTGACCCTACTTGGACTTTTGAAATAATACAAACGCTCTCTAAAATATACCGAAACTACCTCAATACTGAAATATACCGCACACTTGTTTTGTAAACTTATGTATTTGAAAAAAAAAATTTTTTTACTTTAATTCTTAATTTTTTGGTAAGAGGTCCTTCTCAGCTGTGGCGATGTGGCTGACACCTTGTAACAGGTCAAGCTTTGTCATCTTTAAGGCGGTGTCACGGGAAAGTCGGAGCGTCCCCAACAAAAGGACACGCACATATGTATGTACTTTCTTAAAGATTTTTTCCACTCCTGGATGCGGGAGATGCTGCGTACTGGTGGCTTACAAGTCATAAAGCTTAATTGTTAATAGTTTTGATGTATGTATATAGTAGATGTTTCAAGTGGATTTATTTCTCCCATTGACAGTCGTTTAAAAATCCGAGACAGGTTTGAACTTCTCGAACCGCAAAATGACGAGGTTGCCCCATCAAGGCGGGGGTTCCACAATCAGCTGTTTGGGCTTTCCAGCTGACATCGCCAAACAGGTGGGCAAAGGCTAAATGTTCTGAACTTTGCAGCGGGCGCACGGAATATGGGACCTCTCCAGGTGAGTTATTTAACTCTTAAGTGTTTGATAAATCTAGTTAAGCCTTCTATTTTCGATCTCTTAGCGTGTACGGCAGCTGCTGAGCCTGGGTAGCCGGATCCGCAGTCGAAGGCCCATCCATGAGCAGCGGGATGCGCCTGCCCAGAAAAGAAGGGTTCCGGTCTTGCGACTAAGTCTTCTGGCGGTCGGAGCTGGTGCTTTGGGATACGATGGAGTAGTGAATGACTTCACTTACTGTGGAGCCTCTGTGCGTTTCGTACGATCTCTGAAAACCGCCGGATTGATAGCAGCCGACTATCTGAGGCTGGACGAAAACGATCCAGAGTACGAGACCAAGGTGAAGGTACTTCACAAGAAGAGCGCCGAACGATTGCTGGAGACGTGCCTTCTCAACGGCGGCTTATACATCAAGGTGGGCCAGGGATTCGCCGCCATTAATCACATCCTGCCCGTCGAGTACACCAGCACGCTGTCGTTGCTCCAGGATCGCTGCCTGCCCACCACCCAGGCGGATGTGCAGAAGGTCTTTCGCAAGGATTTCGGCCAGTTGCCGGAGGATATATACCAGGAGTTCGACTATCGACCCGTGGCGGCCGCCAGTTTGGCACAGGTCTTCAAGGCAAAGTTGCCCAGCGGCGAACAGGTGGCCGTCAAGGTGCAGTACAACGATCTCCAGAAGCGATTCATCAGCGACCTGGGCACCATCATCTTCCTGCAGGACATTGTCGAGTTCTTCTTCAAGGACTACAACTTCGGCTGGATCCTGAATGATTTGCGAAAGAACCTGGTGCTGGAGCTAAACTTCTTGCAGGAGGGCCAAAATGCTGAGAGATGCGCCAAGGACATGGCGAAGTTCACCTATGTTCATGTCCCCAAGGTCCATTGGTCGTATACTAAAACGGTGAGTTAATATAATTTTTTAATAGATTTTTTACGACTACTATAAAACTGTTTTATGTTTAATTTAATTTTTTTATTTTATATTTTTAGCGCGTACTCACCCTTGAGTGGATGGACGGCTGCAAGATTAACGATCTGAAAACAATAGCAAAACAAAAACTTAGCCTAAAGGACATAGATGTAAAGCTGTTTAATGCCTTTGCCGAGCAGATTTTCTACACCGGTTTCGTACACGCCGATCCACATCCAGGAAATAGTGAGTTAACATATGATTGCAAGTATAATTTCTATCTCTATTATCCCTTATTGATTTCAGTTTTTGTGCGACCAAATAGCAAAAACGGCCGAGCGGACATTATTCTTCTAGACCATGGCCTTTACGAAGAACTTCCCCAGAATGTGCGTGGACCTCTCTGCGAATTCTGGGAGGCCACCGTTCTGCGCGATGAGGCAAAGATGCAGGCGGCCGCTGAACGGATTGGAATTGCCGACTACATGCGCTTCGCGGAAGTGCTTTTCCAGCAGCCCCTTCGCAACCGAGGTGGCCGCATCCGTGGCAAACTGTCGCAGGAGGACATCGATCACATGCAGGAGATCGCCAGGAAGAACTTTGAGCACATTATGGGCACCCTGAAGGAGATGCCCAGGAGTATGTTGTTTGTGGTAAGTCCAATGGTTAACTGACTTCAAGTTAGGATTAGTACACTTAAACATCCAGACTTTTTGTGAATTTATGTTAATATATTTTTACCAAACAGGTCCGCAATCTTAACACAGTACGAGCAATAAGTCACCAGCATGGGGACGTTGTTAATCGGCCTCGAGTAATGGCCCGCTATGCCCAGAGGGTCCTTTATACTCACGACGGCCGATCGCCCCTACAATATATCCGCTGGCTCAGCAGACGCATCTACTTCGAGTACTGTCTCTTCTTATCAGCCTTCAAACTGCGTCTCTTCGACTGGTACTTCAACATCCTCTATCTACTGGGACGTGCTCCTGCCTCGGCCAGAACTGTAATGAGGGATATCATGCAGCCCCCGGAACCAGAGATGCTGAGATGAGTGCTCACCTGCTTATCATAATATATCCTAAATCATAAGTTGTAAAATGTATTTTCTAAGTAAATGTTGTATGTAGCCTAATCTTCCATTGACTTATTCTCAAACATATTTAACCTGTGCATTTAAAATTCTTAAACCCATGACAAATTGGCCTTAATATTGTAACAAATTTGAATGAGAATGAGTCGGTAATAGATGTATATTTATTTTGTAAGTCTATATTGTATAAAAGCCTTTGGACGCTTTACTATAATTGGAAATTACGGTGTAGGAATTGTGAATAAATTGTAAAGTGCAATGCTTGACTGCTTGTCAAAAGGGAAGATTTCGTTTCCTTGTCCTTAACGACCCTTCAAGCCACTATCCTTCAACACTTGGGCCGAGCTTGATCACTTCTGACACCCCAGGACTTTTCCCATTTCCCATTTTCCTGGCCAACCGAATGCGGCAATCGCTGGCAGTTAAGTTTTTTGGGAGTGCATGCCAAGTCTGGGACTTTAATAAAATTGCCGGTGACTTGCCCAAGGTTATAACCAGCCAGACAGCCAATCAGCCAGTTATTGGGCCACTTTCACTTCCATTTAGGCCCTCCCAAAAATTCAACAAATCAATCGCGGGGGAGCCAGCAGCACAGAAACACGAGTGCTGTCTAAATTTAAAATGGTTTGAGCAATACTGCGGTGGCCGCTGGAATGTCTTTCCGAGTGTATTATTGAAGTATTAACACCCGGTAATGTGCACACACCGTTGAGGGCGTACAGATGTTCCTGCCGCGAAATAGGCACAAATGGGCGTCAACTACACATTTCCGGTTGTGTGGAGCGACCTGACAGGCTGCAACATGCCAGATTCCAGCTGACTATAACCTCCACCTATGGCCAAACCCATGTCCCATGTCCTCCGGCCCTCTTGTTCCGTTATAACACTTTCACCTCCTGTGCCACATATATCGAGTTTCGTGTGCCGCACACAGAACTAAATTCAATTCAATTTCATTTAAAGTTACTTTCGCTGACTGACAGACAGCGAACGACCCTCTCAGCCTGAGCCTAAGTCCCAGCACAGTGGGGCAAAAAGTGTGGGGTCCTCTAACAAATTCTGGTATCTAAGATATTTCCATTTATTTAAGGAGAAAGTTTTTAAGTGGTATGTCAATATTAATTGATTAATTCTATATATAAACTTATTCTTTTTTAGTGTTTACTTTGACACTTTAATTTAGTATTCATAGTTAGTTATAGTTATATTAATTTTAGTGCACTTTTCTAATATGAGGTTTGTTCTTTTTCACCTTCTATTAAATATCAAAGAAAAGCTATATAATTTGTATATCCTTATGTCGTGGATTCGCCCCACTGTTACTAACTGCCACCTGACTAGCTTCTGTTTAGTTGCGCATACGCCCCGTGCGCCCACGACTAAATATGAAATTAAAAATCCATGCTGAAGTGTGAAATGCCTAGGAGCTGGCTGACTGGAATGGCGGCTGTCTGCCGTCGCCGTGCTCCCCACCACCACCATGTGCTCCATGTGCTCCTCCTCCTCCTCCTCCTCCTCCTCCTCCTCCTCCTCCTCCTGCTATTTCAAATCCCAGCTATGGCTCGAGTTTGGAGCCCGGAACCGTGTGCTCGGCGAGAAATCATTCGCCAACGAGTCGCAGAGTGGAGCAAAGGTCTCTAGCGGAAACGGAAATCAGCAGCTAATTAGAAAGGCTCAAAAAGAGAAAAAAAAAGAGAAATGAACAAGGAGTTCATCACGCAGGGCGGCACGCCCATTACCGCAGAACTGGCCACGGTAATTAGCACACACTAGTTATCCGGAGTCGGACGCGATTTGATCCTGCAGCTTGTGTGTGTCGTTTTGTCTAGGATCTGCGCAATCTGGTTTTCGGTACGGCCGCCATTCCAATGCGCGCCGAATGGCTGCAGACGTCCTTTGTGTTTGGCGCCCAGAAGGAGGAGTTGGCCTACGGTCTCCGTTCCCCACGGAATGCCACTCGTGGTCTGTTGTCCGTCGTCCAGGGATTCGTACTGAAGTATCTGCTCTTCGCCCGGAAGACCAGTCGCGTCGCTTCGCTAACCGAGTGCGTTTCCATTTCCAATTCCGTTTCCGTTTCCGGTTGAAGCGGCGGCCATTTTAAGTGGATTATCCCATTGTGGCTGAGTGTGTGTTTGTGTTTCTTTTTTAGTCCACTCCTGGCCAACGCTGAGATGCAGCGAGAGGCCCTCTTCTGCGCCCTCCTGGAGATCCTGCGCACCATCTCGGACAAGGGCAAGGTCACCATGGTGCTGCCCTCGGAGGACGAGGTGTTCGTCGACCACAGCGCCTGCTACTTCCACGACTCCGTCACCGAGAAGGTAGGAGTCATCCATCATTGCATAACTAAAACTTATTGATTATACAATAAATCGCTTTTGGAAATTCCCTACCAATATCCATTTAAACTTAACACTTATTTTAAAGACTCAATTTCTTTTTAATTTAAAGGAAAACATTGTTGTCTACGATTTAAACTGAATACATTTTTACTATTTTCTAAGAACAAAGTTTTAATCTTTTCGGAATTATCTTTTACTATTATTTACTATTTACTATTGTAAGATTTAAATTGAAGAATTCCGAAACATTTAGAGTTAATACATGATTTTGTTGTATAAAAAATCTCGTTAAAAACAGAAAACATAAATTTGATTTAACTTCATAATTTTATTAACCTTTAAAAGTAAATAACTAGTAAATTTAGCATCCTAAGTTTCTCTGTTTAATTATGTTAGTTTTCAGGCTTTTTATTTATGTAAAATATATTTATAAGTCAGATACCCCTACAAAATATCGATACTCAAAAATAAATATTTATACATTTTTTTCGTTCTTTAAAAATTTGCATTGTTCTAATAATCTCTTCCAGCTTTATCTGTTTACACTATCACCCAACGAGGAGTTGGAATACTTTATGAAGCGAAACTTCAAATACGTAAGACCCAAAAAGCTAACTGATTATTGAAAACCCTATTTAATCAAAGAGTTTGTACTCAATCTACCGAAAAGTTTACAGAAGAGGAGACACCGGGAACTCTGCTGTTTCTTTATAGCGCCGTCCTCACGAGATCCATGGGAAAGTAAGATTGGGCCCAAGTGTCTGTATATGCGAAAGCAACCCTTTCTTTCAGAGACCCTTTATAATGCATTATCATTTACCTTTCGGCGGTGAATACTTTCGAATGTTTTGCAGAGTTCGCACTGACATCGATTCAGCGAAATCCGCACCATTGACGTCGAGCAACCACGAGGAGGGATCTCTGATGATTGTCACCCTTTTGCTGACGGGCAGAGCCACGCCCTATATACACAACGGAGTTGTAAATGTGGGCGACGAGAGTAGCTATGTGGGTACCAGAAATCGGGAGAATATTATTTAGAAACTTTCACCAATGGGAATGGGTTTAATCTTGACAATTTCAGGCAGTGCCACAGTATGGAGTCCTGAAACGTTGCATGATCGGTCTTTTGCTCTGGGACATTGAATCGGCTAGTGTAAGTTTATATTATTTGGAAATAACAATTAAACACAGTTAAACATTTATTAAATAACACATACATATAAGTATAAAGCAATAGATATAATTGAATGTTCAACCGAATCCCTACAATCAACTAAAACCTCAAAACAATTAAAAACATTGCTTCTCAAAGTAACGAATGAAATACATTTATTTGTATTGTAATTTAAATTTAATTGAGTTAAATGTATCAAAATGAATTTATATTTTATTTTTTATAATTGATTTATGAAAATTGTAGGGCTTACACTAAATAATTTCAATACTTATTGATTTAATTTTCAAGGCTATAAAACTTCCATAAATTGACTTGGTTTTTTTTTTTTTGTATCTTTCCAACCAGGCTGCTGTTAATCAGTCCCGCCAGCCGGGCTCCCGTCTGAAGACGCCGAACTACCCGATCTGGATAACCAGCTGCACGGGCCACTACGGCGTGATCTTCAACAAGAACCCGGACCTGCTGCGCAACTACCACGCGGAGTCGCGATTCGATGTGAACTACTACAGCTGCTCCGGCCACCAGATCCTGATGACCATCGACAATCGCACGTACAACGAGCAGGCATTGGTCATGTTGGAGCGGCAACCAATCACGCCGGAGAGTGCCTCGATGTCCGGAAAGGAGGAGGGGGGCGGTGGCGCGACGTCGCCAACGGCCGTTTCCGGAGGCGGAGGCGCTGCTGCCGGCGGCGGTTCGGGTGGCGCTAGCGGCGGTGTTGGTGGTGCTGCTAGTGGCGCTAGCGGTGGTAACGATGTGGTCGCCAAGGAGGAGTCGACGCTCAACACCCCGTTGCAGCGTCTGATTCGTACCAAGTGGGAAGAGGCAACTATAAGCTTTCACGTGCAGCCATCGATGTTGAGTTATCTTTTTAGTACCACGCAGTAGAATGCAGGATCCAAAGGCTATATACTATCAGCTACAAAGCTATAGGAGCTCCTTTGCTAAAGTCAGATAAAATATTTAAAGATAAAAGATTAGTTTTTGGGTTGGTTCAAGCTTAATCGTAGTTACATAAATATTTTATAAAGAAGGAATTGAGTTAAATTTTGAAAAGTGTTGATAAGCTTTTTATTGCAAAACTAAATAAGTTTAAATAATATTTTTGTATAACATTTTTGTTATAAATTTGTAGGAAAGTTAATTTAAAGGATCTCATACCCAAAATTATTACTTTAATTTTATTTAACTTCATCGCTATTCATTTAAGCATGTAGGCTTGTTATGTTGTCTCTTAATCTATGATATAAATCGACTTTCTTGGCGAATGACCAATGCACCAAAGAATATAAACAACTATCTATATAGACTGTTTCTATTCGCAAATCAAACAAGTAAGTTTCAATTCCAAGTAGTATAAAATATTGTAGGCACTGAAAATGAGCAGAAAAAGTTTTCTCTAAATATTCCTAAATCACAAAACTTCTAGAGTTCTCAATACATATTTTTCCAGATTACTTCTATTATAAGAAAAAGGTATCCGAATGGAGTTTTCGATTAACTCAAAAAAATGATATTATGTAGATTAACATACTTACCAGATTAGTGCCATATAATGTAAGCTTAATAGATGATGCACGAGACTATAAATTAGCTAGCACTAAATGAAGTAGAATTCTACTGTTGCTGTCCATCCGATGGAAAATCCGTATTGGTATTTTAAAAAGATATGATTGGTTGAAAATCCAAAGTCGAACCAAAGCAGCGATGGTAAATACACGTAAAATATTCCAAGTAACTGATCGAATGCGAACGAGCTAAGGCAGATTTATGAAAAGCGGGGAGAATCCTTGGCAAATCTTCAAAAATCTGCCTGATTGAGGCCTCTCTTTACGGGAAGAGCGACTGCAGGACTCTAAACCAGTTGATTGATGCTGCCGCCTGAAGCCACTAGACGATATATATTATATTATCACATTCTGTGTAGATCACCAACATGCTTCGATTACTTCAATCGCACTTTTTCGATTTTGTCAAGACTCTGTTCAAAAATAAAAGCTCATGTACAACCTCTGCAAACAAAAGTATTATTTATTCAGAAGGAGAAATAAAACAATTCGTTGATTATTTTGAAAATTGTTAAGAAAATTGTATCAATTTATTGAAAGGTATTTGTATTTTGTCAAAAAATGATTGAAGTTCCTTGCTATAAGTCCTCTCAGGTTTAAACATTGTATGTTGTATAGTTTACTTGAATAAGAGAATAGTTTTAGACTTTAATCCGTATCTTTAGTATTCATTGAAACATTTTGAGATATTCTTGAAAAGGTTTAAGTTGATTTTCTTGCGTTCTTGAGTTCATCATCGAGACTCCATTGGTAATTTATTATTTTTTGTAAGATTTTCGTAAGTACCTAACTAATTGTTTTGCGGCTTATCGTATTCCATATTCAATTGTATAAATTGTATAAATTTCGTAATACCATTTTGTCATAGGTTTTCTCACATCCCTGCGCTTCTGCTCCCTGCTTTTTGCGGGACGTGTAAAAGATTTGGTTACAATATTTGGTGATTATTATTTACATGTAGGCGATTTCAGTGCAGTTCATAACTTCAATATAAATTTCTTTATAAACTTAACTTATCGTACTTATGAGTAGTGAAAAAGTGTTGCGTTGGAAACCCGTTTTTTTTCGGAAAAACAAAAACGCACATCTCGAGCAAACAAAAAGGGATTAGATTCAACAAAAAAACAAGTAGTGCTGAGCGCTTAGAATGAAATTGATTTTCGGCAAACTTTTTTGAGCCATTCAGTCCCATTAGCCGGAGCCATTACAATGTTTAAATTGTGTCCCCTTCGTCCTGTTCGTGCAATTTCAGTGCAGCACGCGATCTGGATTCTTCGAGGGGGAAAAAAAAGGAGGCTCATCCTTGCACGAGTTATCTGTGCCACTCGCCTCGAAAAAAAACATCCGTGTGTCGGCATGAATTATTGAATGGCTTGGCCCGCTTTCGGGTGGGAAATTCGTGGAAATAAGTTTTTGTTGACACCTTGCCCTAATTGATTGTTGATGTGGTGGAGGCCTTGACCTCGAGGTCCTCCGCCTGTCGCATGTGATTGAATTTTCCCCAGGGGAATGTTGAATGCAAAACTTGAGGCGCTTTTTCTTTTGGTTTGTTGGTCTAGGAACATCTTATCCAATTCGTTGCTAAAGTTTGGTGTTGGTGTTTTTTTTTTTTTTTTTTTTGCTGAGAAATCAGTTGTAACTTAAGGAGTACAAAAAATATATAGCACAATATGTCTAAGCTTAAATCAATCTTTGCGATTATTTACAAAATAGTCGTGGACGCAGCGATATGATACAAAATAGTTGTTGCTTAATGATAATGATAAGGTATTTGCGGTAATACGGATTACGAGTTACGGGGTCAAACTCGGCCTACGGTGCATCTAATCAAATTATCGTAGAGGTCAGTGCGCTTAGAGCCTAGCTACGCGTATGATTATGGTAATAATGTACACCGACTGCTGATCTGATCAATTCTGATTGGGTTTACCCGTGCCTTGGGTTGTACCTGTACAACCCGTCGAAGGCCACGGTCAAAATGGGCGTGAGCCACCCACCGGCGGTACGGTACGGTGGCCCCTAGCTAAGCCTAACTAGCTAACTACAGTCAATAGCCCTACGGGCGCACCAGCAGCCTGTCTATGTGCTCCAGGTTCGTGTTCTTGTAGCGCGTCCTGTTCAGCGCCTGGGCGGGCGCGTTCTTCTTCGTCTGCGTGTGCCAGGTGAGGATCTGCAGGATAAGAAGTGTTTATTAAAGGATATAGTTTAATAGTTATAATATATATATAATAGGTATATATATTAGGTAGGTAGATAGGTATATATAAGGTATTAAGCAAATAAAACATTGGAAATATTAATTGGCGAAGTCTTAAATTAGATTTGAAACGAAACAAGAATAAAATACTAATACCAGGGTAGGATCTTTAGGAGAATAAATGTTTATTTAAAGGATATAAAGGAGAATAAATTTAATTTATGTAAAGGATACACTTTAATAGTTATAATATATATATAAAAGTTATAAAAGGTTTAAAGCAACCTCAACATTTCAAATATTGATTGACAAAGTCTTAATACAGATTAGAAACAAAAAAGAAAAATAAAATACCAAAGTAAAAGTTTCCAAAGCAAAGAACGTGCAAACTAATTAAAGATTCAAGGCACTTTAAAATTTTAAATTAAAGTATTTCCAGATTAAAGTAAAAACCCAATTAATATACAATGTATATGAATTTCTTATTTTATATTACTCACATCCCGGCAATCGTCGGCCAGCAGCTCGATTTCAGTATTATCCAGTGGCGCCAGACTGCGAAGGAAGCCGTCCTCCTCGTATCCAGGCTTAAATGGCATCTGGGCATTCGGGCGCTCCTTCAGAAACTTGACGCTCACTGCAAAGCCGGCCATGTCCACGGGATACTTGCGACCTCCGATCCAGCCATCGTAGTAGCCCACCAGCTTGCCGTCCTGGATTATGGGACTGCTCACTCCGGTCTTCGTCACTAGGCCCACTGGCCACATGGCCACTTTGGTGGTGTAGCGCATCTGAAAGAAGAATATATTAACTCTGTTATATCCTTGCAATGAAACATCTGAATTTTATATAGAACCAAGAAGGGAAGTTACCCAATTGCTACTATAACAGCTATATAAGATCGATTTTAATGAAATTTAATTCATTTATGTATTTATATAAAATCAATTGAACTAATTTTATTTTAGAGGAATGCCACATCAAAATCTGATTAAAATTAAAAACGTTATGGCATTAGAATTACTTTTTTGTTCAATTTTCAGCAAAACCATTTTTGTCTCCTTTGTCTCCCTCTGCAAGGGTATAAAAACAATTTCTTTTTAAATTAACTTATTTTTTGTACTAAATGGGAATTTAAAAAATTGCTGGTTTGCTTAACATTTGATCTCATTATTTGGAATGGAGAATAAACTCTTACCCCAGATTTAGTTTACAAAAGGAGCACCTACAAAGTAATTGAAATTCTTTAAACTACAATTTAATTCATTGTTATAAATGGTTATCCCTTGACCCTTGGTTCAGGTGAATTGTGGTTTATGTGAGAGAGGGTCAGTGGGCAAGTGGCCCGCCCACCTGCTGCTTCCTGCCATTGCTTCTCACCTGTTCGAATATGCTAATGTCGTAGGTGTTGTCGTCGTCGGCGAAGTAGAGCACTCCCTCGGTGGCATTCCTGCGCAGATACTCGAGGCCCCGATTCCGATTGGAGACGCCACGCGGCTTCGCCCGCTTCGTCTGCTTGTACTTCTCCGGCATGGGAGCTACAAAATAAAAATGGAGAAACACCCGGAGTGATGTAGTAACCCGTAAATATCACTTGAATGTGTCCCAAACACGGAATAACAATACTCACCAACCATGTACTCGTAGGGCACGCCGATGCGATCCAAGGTGTGCGCCACCAGGGGATTCGTCTTGTTGGCATCCTCGATGACCAGCCAAAGGAGATTGGTCACATGCTTCAGGGTATAACCGAGTCGGGTCAACTCCGCCGTCTGCTCGGGTCGTCGGTAGGTGGGCGTGATTATGTACAGTGGCGGCTGTGGGTCGAGTTTTGGAGAATTGGGTTGATTTGAGTCGAGTGTCATTAGGTTATCTAACGTCGCCCGTCGCTCTGTACAACGGGGCGTATGTGTGTGCACTGCACTTGGACTGGTTACTCGATGGGCAAGGTGGCTAGGTGGCAAGGTGGCTAGGTGGCAAGGTGGCAAGTGGGTTGCTGGGTGGCTAGCTACGTGGTTTGAGTGCCTAGGTGGTTGGGTGGCTATCTGTTTGGGTGTTTGGCTGTTGTTTGGGTGGCCGAGTGCCTCGTTAGGTGCCAGCAGTGGGTGGGTGGTGCGTAATGCGGCGTGAGCTTCTTTTTATGAGCAATTATGCAAATTAATTTACAGCCCAATGGCTTGACAAGGCGAGCAAGCCACATCCGCCCATCGCCGTAAGTCTCAGTGAGCCTAGGCTCTGGCTCGGCAAAATAGGTCGCATTTCGCCAGTTAAAGGCACTCGGGAAAAAGTTTTGCATATTTGCTAAAAATACGTACGTAGTTTTTGCAAAAATGTTTAATGATATGGATGAAAAAATATAAGTAAGAAAGGCTTTAAAGAGTTTATTTAATAACAGTTTCTAAAAGAATTTCAAACTTTATTTCCCATTTGTAAAATGTTTACTTTTTTAATAGTTTATGACTTTGGGTAAAACCTATCATGAATTTCAGTTTTTTTTTTTTTTTTTTTTTTTTAGAAATATATATTTTTTCCGAGTGCCCTTTCCCACACACATATGGTGCATGTGTATACTAAACACCCGTTCTAGATATGTTGTGCCTGTGAACCCGTGGCCCATTGAACGACTGACGTTGAAAATAAATAAACTGGCGCACTCACTTTGCAAATTGTCCATTGTTGACACACATGCACCCACATCCCACCTCCCACAACCCACATCCACACCCATCGCATGCAAGGGGTGGAAAATAAAAAATGCATTCAAATTTATTTTGCAAAATAAACTGGGATATTCAAATGAAAGGAGATACATAGGTTGAATCGAGGGGTGGGATGGCATGCAAAGTAGCTACGTGTTTACCACATGTAGCCTATTTACATTTTATATGCTCCAATGATTTCCTATAGTATCCCAAACAAAACATGGAATATGGCACAATATAGTATCTTTAATAAAACAGTAAGATTAACTATGAAATAACAGATCTTCTAATATTTTATCCTTAATTTATTTCAATTTAAATAATAAAGGATCATCATGTTAGATAACTAACATATGGTGCTTAAAACCTATTTTCATTCCCTTAAGGTTTTCTTAATGCTCCTCTGAAGCTTTAATGAAATTATTTATATCTGATTAATTTTCAGTAAGTTTCTTGAACATTAAAACTTTAAATTCCGTTGACATTGAGTCTGAAAGGCAGTGGAATCACTATAGTTGCATCTACTAAATAACAGAAGCCAACAAATGCGCGTGAATCTTTTCAATTGGCCTGCATTTTGTATTTTGCATAAATCTGGAATCTAGAATCTAGAGCAACCACCGACCGCACTGCCCAACTCTCCACCACCCCATTTCTTTGTTTAATTTCAATGCTAGTAATTTTCGTACATTTTTTTCAGTTGCAACTTGATGCGGTTTTGGTTTTTTTTGTTCTGCGTGTACATTAGACCAATTTTTAAATTAGGCTCATGCAAAATGGTAAATGAGAAAACCTTTTTGTTGCAATCGCCCGCCCGCAGATAAAAAGGCTTGTTGGTTAATATAATACAGGTGATTAACCCAGAAATCGTGATACAGATAGCCTGCAACCAATTTGCACATGGGGTGGCCAACAAAAGTTGGTTAGATAAATAGTGCAATTTGTGCCGGTCAGCGTCCCTTTGTGTTGTTTGCTCAGCGAAGTCGGTTGGTAATATATTCCCATTTAGGATTTTAATGAGACTTTAATTAACGTACGACTGGCAAATTTGACTGGGCAAATGTGGGGCACATTTGTCACCTTGTTTATTTTGGTTTTAGCTTGGTTTTAGCTTGGTTTATTTAATGGCAAAATTTGCAGATATGCGGTTTTCTCCAACAAACGTAAAATGTACTATCCTATCAGAAGGAAATTTTAAGTGCTTTTTAACGATTTCTTAACTACTAAAAAAAACAAAACTTGAACTGATAGTTAAAATCTCGATATTGTTAAAGTTATATTCCGTACTGCAAAGTCAACTAATATTTTAAAATAAGTTTTGCAAATAGTTTTTTTTTAAATAAGAAATTATAATTCAATGTTTAAATGGAACAACTCTCATAACCTTTTTTGTTCAATTAATATTTTAATAACCTATATTTATATAACCTACTAAACTAAACTTCATAATATAGTGAAGTGTTATATTTAAAACACAACCCCAACCCTAAGGAAATATACATACATTGCAACATCCAGACTCATTCAGTATATAGTAGTATATATCGTAATGACTAGCGTGCAACGCACTTGCAAAACGCAAATGGCAATTAAGAAAATTAAAAAACGGGGTGAAGAAAAGCGATAGGGGAGCAACCAGAAGGTTTCCAGTGAGTAGTGAGTATTGAAAGGGAAACAAGTGTGACATTCAGTTATCGAATGATGACAAGCAGCCCAACCACACAAACATTTGACATCACACAAACAATGGGTTCAAACATGCAGTAAACAAGTGAAAATAATATGCAGATAAGCTTGAAAAATGCACTTCCGAAGATTAAAGCGAAATAAGTGAAATGAGGGAGAAAAACATAGTGTAATATGTTTGGTTAGTTGCGGGTGTCACTAAGAAAAAAACTTGTATTCATAATCAAGAACAGAATTATATTATTAGTGGCGAATCCATTTAGATCCACTTATAAAAACATAAATACATAATTTTTTTGGGAGTTTATTAACGGATATTACTTTACTTTACTTTCCTTACTTTACTTTACTTTCCTTACTTTACTTTACTTTCTTTGTATAAAACAAAGAATTTTTAAAGTTTAGCGAATTTGTTGATTAAGTATTTAATAACATGGAATTTTTTGAAATTTATTTAAACAAAACCATCGCCTTAAGTTTATTTAATTTATTTTTAATCTTTCAGTTAGCTTCCCTTGATTTGAATAAAGTTTTTTAAAGTGTACTTTAGGTGGGGGTGCTCGGATTGGGTTACGATTATGTCAATATATTTACGGGTTCGGATGCGGCAACGAAAGTTGTTCGAGACTTATGGCCCTTATCCAAATGGGAGGCAGTGGGCGTGGCCGCGGATGTTTTGGCGCTTAGTTTCGCTGTAGCTGTTATGGCCGTTGTTGTTAATTTGTTTGTTGCCAACCCACTGGCTGCTGATGTTGTTGTTGTTCTTGTTGTGGATGTTGTTGTTGTTGTTTTTTTAGTGGTTGCAGTCTTTCGATGGCCACCCACCACCAAACCCGATCTTAATTCCGATGATGACGACGGTATAAATGTGGATCTGGTTGCCGCTAATGAAACCATGCGAATGGATGCGGAAGATGCACCCACTTTTTGGCCCATTGTGCCTGAAGTGGCTGTTGTTGTTGTTGTTGTTATTGGAGCTATTGTTGTGCTTGTTGTTGTGGAATTGGTATTAATGTTTGATGAGCCATTGGCCATTAACAGGGAAATGGGTGACCACAAATATGAGGCGATATATGAAGATGTTTTCTCTTGATGCTGAAGTTTAGTACGCAAAATGGATTGGATTGTTAAAAGGGAAAAATCGAAATAGAACAAGAACACATAGAAAACATTACAATAGTATATATTCTAGTTAGGTTCCAAAGTTACTAAAGGTTATTATTGGGTAAGGTAAGGTTATTGATAGCCTAGAGTAACGAACATCTACAAAAAAATGCGACCCTTCTTATCGAAATGTTTTCATGTAACTTCGTTAAAAACATTCTTTTTTGTTCTTTTTGTTTTAAGCACGTACAACTCTAATCAGCACTCTCATTCTCCACCCTCAATTTACAACCTACAATTTTTTTCGTTCTTCTAGTTTAATAATATCTCTATCTTTTTTTTAATTGCAGTCCAGAAGAAGTAACAAATTGTACATAATCTGTAAAGATTATTTTTATGTTTCCTGCTTTTCTTAGTGGGGTTTTTAGCTCCAACAAATATCGCCAACTTTTGTTATCTTTACTAGACCACTTTAGGTTACCTGCTAGCAAAGAAAGCATTATCTTTTTCAAAAGGTTCACATTGTAGTTACCCGGGAATAACTTAATTTCATTTACGTAGAGTTATCAAAAAAAGTTACAAAAACGAAATTGGTTTGTGCACTTAGTCAGCATTGTTAGCTTCAAAACGACCTTTCTCAACAAAAAGTATCTACTACAATTTTGTATTGGTTTTCGAACAAATCTAATCAGCACTTTCAGCATAAAAACAACTTACAAAATATTTTTGAAAAACAACGAATGTGTTAAGATAAAAATACCTTCAATTTAATTAATTTTATTAATTTATATAAAAAATACGCAGTTTTTAGGCAATTGGCTTGACTGGGTTTAGATAAGATTATTGAATTAGTAGATTCCATACGACTCTAACTCAGATAAATATGATAGAAATACATATAGTATGTAGGTGACGAGTGACTGAACAGTAAACGAATTTGAAGTTTCAAAACACACTATGTTTAAGGAAAACCAATTTTAATCTTATTCTAAATTTTTTCCTATCTAAGCTATTAAAATGGTCTACGGGTTGTCTAATTTGTAATAAGTACATACAATTGTTATATATATAATAAAACATTTTACTTTTTATTAAATTCAATATATATATTAAGACTTAAGAAACATTTTCAAAATTGCTAGAGCGTTTCCAAATTATTAAAAACAACATTTTCGATATGGGGAGAAACGAGCAGTGCACTTTTTAAAGGGAAACCAATTAGAAAACAGACAAAAACAAAGAATAATAAATATAATTGTTAACCCACTTATTTAGAAGTCAGAATTATAAAAGTGGTCTTCGTTTTATCTAATCCATATTAAATATCTAGATAATGAAAATTCTTTAATGAAAACAAATATGGTATGCACATAGAATATATAGTATGTAGTATATTAATATTAATTTGTTTATTCACTTTTTAGATTATATTTCTGACATATTTCCCATTAATCAAAATTAATATTTGAGTGATGGTAAAAAAACAAGTTTTTCAAGCAGTGCATTGGCCCACTCACCTTGACAACTTCGCTGGCGGCGAAGGGCTCGCGGGATATGTGGTACTGATAGAGCGCCATGTAGATGCAGGTGGTTAGTATGAAGATAGTTAGGTACATTTTGATGGATTTGCCCAGCGTCATTTTGCCGTTTCCGTTGCCACTGGCGTTGATCCCACTGTGCGTGCCGAGATTAATATAGTTGTAGCCCTTCATCCTGATTGCCAAAAAAATAACCGTTATACTTTAGATTGCTTCTCCACTTGCAATATGTGTTGGTGTTGCTGTTGCACGTGCAATATGTGTTGCTGTTGCAGTGGCAAGTGGTGATTTCTTTCGTGTTGGCCGCGTTACTCTACGTCTGTTTTTTGATTTCATTCGTTTGCCTTCGAATGTTATAATATATTTTTTTGTTTTGGTTTGGCCCTTTCTTTTTTTTTCGTCAACTTTGCTGTTTCGCTGCTTTAGTGGCTTTGATTCATTTCATGTCACTCCATTTACTGGCTTTCCGATTTGTTTCCAAGCTGCGCGCCGAACGGAAGGGGCGGGACGGACGGCAAAGGGGGCGGGGGGCGTGGCCGGGCGGGACGGTCGAAGATAGGGCGTGTGTAGCCAGCTACGCAACGAATTCTGGAATTGTATGGTTATTATGATTATGTGTTCTTTATCACATTTAGCCTTTGCTATGTATCCACATGTGCACATAAGTAGAAATATTTGTAGCACTGGACAGCGATATCAGCTTGGTGAATGATTTGCTTATATTATAGTAGTCCACAGTGTTGATAGTAAAAGTCGCACTTACAATTCATAAAACTATTCGAAACATTGGAGACCTGAAAGAGATGAAGAAAAACATATATGAATTAAGCTGGCAAAAAATTGTATTATTATATTTACAAAAAATGTATTTATTATTTGCAGTTCAATAAAAAATTCATTTCTACACGTTTTTATATAAATATATAAAAACGTATCCATAAACCAACCGACCGAAAAACCATGTTTTATCTATAGTTGTGCCAAAAATATACAGAAAAAATCTATCGTAATTGCCGTTTGGTTTGTCGTAATAAAAACTTTTTTTTAGGAGATATATAGTATTTATTCATAAACAAATAAAACATGGAGCAAGTGGCGAAGTCACTGATATGAAATAAATATTTTATCATGCTTTTTATTAACTGAAATATTGTATTTTTTAAATATTATCTTGATATTAATAAAACTTAACAAAATACTTCCGTATCACTGAATTTTATTATTATTATTATTATAGAATTTGTAAGTCCTAAATGTATTGTAAGCTCTTTACTTTATTAAATGACAATAAAATCCAATGGCTTGGAAAGAAATTGGTTATCAACCAACTATAATTCCCTAATTACATTGTTAGCTTGTTATTGGCCTATCAATGCAGTCTTTATTTGATTTGCCTAATTAATTGGCTAGAATGTGGTCAGAATTTTACTAAAAAAAGCAAACCAATTATATTATTTTTTGTTTGTTTTGTTTGAGTAATATAATATTTCATAATAATATTTACAATAGATTTTTTTATGAAACAATTTAATTGCAGATACTGCCACTTAAAAATGTAATTTGTGTATTATTTTAATGGGTTACATTTGGCCATGCAGGTCGGCTAATCACTTGTGCTTAAAGCAACGACCTCCTAACCACTTCGACTGCACTTTCCACTCTTCCATTGTAATTTGCGCAAAGTTGTTAACAACTGCCTGGGGAAATAAGAACAGGGAAATGGGAAAAGGGGGAGGAGGGTGGTTCGGGGGCCTATCAGCTGGTAACGGAAGTTGTTTTCCCCCAGACTGAAGCACATGCATTTCTATATGTATAATGTATAATGTATATTGCATATGAGGTTGTGTGGTACTGGCGATTCTTACAGACTTTTCCAATTATGATGGGGCGCGGCTGTTGGAGTTGGAGTCTCGCTCGCGTGTTTAAGCGTTTTAAAAACCATTTTCGCCGGTGCTGCCGCCGTTTTTGATATGAAAGTTCAATGGCCAATTGCAAATGTGCTGCGCTTTGCATGATTTCAACAAAGTTGGGCGCCGTTTTGTTCTTTGCTTTAGTTTAGTTTAATTTGGTTTTGTTTCTGTTTCTGTTCTGTTTTGTACTGGCTTCAATCTGGATGCAATTAAAGTCCACCCGCGGTTACGGAAGTAATTTGTAATTGTGTTTTTGCGATTATCTCTTGCGATATCCTTTGGGATCGCCCTTATAGTTTAACTACAGTAATAATCACAGTTTGCAGGGGTAATACTTTAATATGGTAAACCACTCAAGGCATTAAAAAGGTATATCAGATAAGATTTGCTATCATAAACTGTCGGCAAATCGTGACATCTGTTGTCTTTATCTATGGTTAGTGCAAAACGTATATACTTGGTTTATTATCACAATTGGTAGTATGACCAAGATTAAAATAAATAAAATATCATAAATATTTTTTTGACATTTTTAAAATCATATTTTCAATTACTCGTCGTTAAATGATACTTTGTTTAATCATTAAATTTGCCTTTTGATTTATGTTAGTCATTTGATATGTGTTTCTGAGAAATGTTACAAATTTAATAAATCCACAAGTAAAATGCAGCTAAGCTGACAAATCCATGAAATTGCATTTAATTTTCATTAGAAGACAACTCTTTATTGTCTTTTGCAAGCTGGAAAGCAATTTAAATATAAATGCCTTGCACAAAGGACTGACTAAAGCAGAGCAGAGCACAAAATGCAATTATCAACAAATACTGCAAATCTCTTTATGCCCGCTGGCAAAAATTGCAGACATTTCTCGGTTTTGGTTTTAATGAATAAACGGGATGACCAAGCGGCCTAGGCTGATGTGAAAACAGGATCACGGCCTTTGTCTTGATGTCCGGAGATGGGAAATGATTTTGGACAAAATGTCAAAGCAAGGGCACAAATGAAAAATCTGAACAGAACAATTTAATGTCAGAACTTAACCCATTTACATGACAATTCCAGGACAGTAAGGCCAACAAATAAAGCCGCAAACGAAAACGGAAACAACTGAAAATATATGTATACCAGCCAGACAGGCTTATGAAGTGGGCATGGTTGCATGCACTGAGGAAAATTACCACTCCATTTTATACTATACTCAAATATTCTCATCCTATTTAATATAGGATATAATAAAAATACAAAACAATACCACTTAAAAATGTTTTAACTATTGTAGATTGCATTTGAAATTATTGAGAATGCTTTAATTTGAATTGCAATCAGTTAATCTATAATGTACACTTCAGAAATTTTATAAAGTAAAAACAAAATTATTTACATAGTTTTTTTTAATAAAAATATATACCTATATATATATTTTTGTTAATATTCTTTTTGAAGCTAACTAATATTCAAGCAAACAATTTTCCTTTATAATGTCTGAATGAGTTATTAAATGTTTCCTGTGCAACAATGGCTGGGTGGGGTTGTTAAAAACAAAATACCGCACAAGTGGGTGCCAAGTGCTGACAGAGGAAAACCCGGAAAAAAGGCGGGGGGTTTGGGGGGTTGTTGGGGAGATGAGAGCGCGTCGCCGCCAGAGTGGAAATGGAACACTCTGCCATGGCCAGGGTTATGGAGAGCGGCGTCGAGGAGCTGCACCGAACACCAGGCTCTCGAGCACCCGGATGCCATTCGAGAGCGGTGCCAGGCCATGTCCTTGAACGGACATAAACACCCATCCATTCAACCAGCCACCAGTCACCAGCCATCCACCCACCACCCACCACACACCCACACCAGCACCAGCACAGTGGGCGCCACAGTGGGTGGCCCAATGCCCAACGAGACGGTGGGGCACAAATGTCAGAGTGCAATATCATAATATTTTATTTTTCGTAATGGCTGAATTAAAGATGTTGGCATTTGTCACGTATCGCTGACAGCTCCTCTCATCCAGCCTGACTTACGCCAGAAAATGTTGATAAACATGTTCTCTTAGTCGTTATAAACAGTTTGCCTTTTTTAATTCTCATACCAACAATGTGAACACAATGAGTGGGGAAAGTGATTTATTAAAGCTCAGATTATGGACTTAAAGACAGTCGACAATTTAAATTGTTTTTAAGAACAAAATTTGTCATGTCAATTGCTAATAGAGCTTTATTTTAAATATCTACAAGCTGCTTAATTTTATATCAAGTTCATATATGCCCAAATAAATCTTGAAGAGGATTTGTAATATAAAAGAAAATTTTGTTTTAAAAGCTCCTTTTTTTATACAAGAACATATAAAAAAGAGTTGGCTTTAATATTGTCTAGGATTCAAGTTAAATACTAAGAGTTGAAGGACTTGGCGAAATTTAAAGTAGTTTTTGCATACCATCGCTTTTTTTGCAAGAACATTTTCAAATGCCGAAGTTTCTATTCTATTTTTATCTTCTAACCCCCACCATTTATTTTTATGTTATTTTTTTCATAAGCGAAAAGTAAAATATCCCACTGTGGAGAGCCATCAAAAACGACGCCGGCATCGCAATTTCTTTTTCGTATCATATTATTTTGTGTGTCTGTGGTAAAAACAATTGCATAACATCAGGAGCACGTGTTTTGTGAAGCGGTGTTAGCTCAAAAGCTATTAACTATTTCTTTTTGTATGTAAATTATAACATTTTTCAAAGACTGAAAACTATTTTTTATCAAACGATCGTAGCAAAAAAGTAAATGAATGAAATTTAAAACTATTGTCGCGTATCTCCTATCTGAAATTGAACTTTTTCCAATATCTATTTTTCAAAAACGATGTTCCTATTTGTTTCAGTAATTTATAGCTACTTTAGCCACTTCAGACTGTCCTCGAAGTTCTGGGGAAATATGGTGAAAGTTTTCGCACAGTATGCACTTGGAAATAAGCGAGGTGAAGGCAAGTTCTTTGCATTTTGATTTGTGTTGGCAGCTTTCGAGGAGCTTGAACCCGGACTTGACACATCGGCATTACCCATGCGCATGGCATTTATCTAAATGCGAGCGGGATTTCCAGGATCCACCCGTTCTGCCAGCGAAGGACTCCGCCGCCAAAAGGCCACCCACAAGAACATATTTCAAATTTAATGGATTAACGAACAGTTCTGGAGGCGAGGAGTGCAGTTCGGGAATGGCGGTGTCTGAACGCCTTTACGGTCATGTGAGTTATAGTGCATAGAGTCGTTTATATCCGGTTTGGTGGCAGCTCTCAAACGCAATCAACGGAAACGTGCCACAAATTCTTAAAAGCCGCGCTCCGGTGCTTCATAAATTTTTTTTTTTTTTTTTTTTGGAGTTGCCTTGCGTTTGTGCTTGATGAAGTGAGGAAAGTAAGTGCATCTATAAAATCCATCGAAATTGATGAATGGCAAGTGCATATGAATTTAAAATTTATGCACCTTTATATGGCAGAAGATAGCTTAAAGTTTAGTTCTTCAATTTCAATAGATACAGGATTTATAATAAATTGAAATTGTTTATTAATTTAAATGGGTAGAAACTTACCCAGGAAACATGAAAACATATAATCAATAATTAGTTTTTGTTAGGTTTTTAAACCAATTTAAACAAAATTAAAAAAAAAATAAATGCAATAAACTGTAGCTTTTGTTAGCTAGCCAACATTGTTATAACTAAAAAAAAATCATTTGAGCTCCTGCTCAATTACCTTTTGTTAACGTGTGTACAATGCATTCTTCACGGTAATTATAAATGTTAAAAATGTTGACTCAATCGTTTCAATACTCTTATCTTAAATTGTTGTCTTGGTTCAAACATTTCTTTGTTCTTTCCAATATATTTCGCTTGCACCCAAGTTTTTTTCACAAGTCTTAATTATTCCAAGTTATTTTTTTTTAAAAGTCGAGAAAAGATATGTGTTTGTTCTTACAAAGGCTTCGATAAACTAAACTAAAAAAAAGGAAACCTTCTTTGTAATGGTTGCAAAAATCAGGAAACTGATTAATAACTTGCCTACATGTCGCGTGGTATGGCACAGATTTGTATCCATAAAATAGTCAAACAGTTGGGCATTTATCAACTCATATCTGCCACCCAACAATATAAGGTATTTAGATCCAATTTGCTGGTATATAGTACGAATAAAGGGGATATTGTGCGCCATATAAAGGCAACTTTACAGCAGATCCATAAAATGTATGACAACAAATTAGTGTGCTGCGACTAATGGCTCGAACAGGCTTTTCTGGGTTGGGCCTGGTTCGATTAGATGGCTTCACACTGGAAACGGCTGAGCTATTAGGCCAATGAGGGATACAGTGGATAGAAATTATGATATTTTAGCATTTCGGTTAGTGACAAGACTAAAATCGTAGAAAATGTTGAATATTTGGTAATTTCATTGATGTATTATAAAATAATCAGTAATTCTAATAAAGTTAATTAAAATTTGTATCGTTGACCTTTCTTCTATTTATTTAGATAATATTTACACAACGTAGTTACAGAATAAATATTTTGCATAATGCCATATCAATAACACCTGCTTATTATCTCTTACTAGAGAATAAATATTATTACTCCAATACCCACAGAGTTACATCAAACAAATATGACAGTAATATCTTCCAATTATAATAATTAATAACACTCGAAAGTATCTTAAAGTTCTCTAACCATAAAAAAAACTCTATAAAGCTTTCGCTAATTTTGATTACCACCCAAGTTAGATAGCATTCCACTGTGTTATTAAATGGAATTTCCAAATTCTAGGCCGAATTCTCCCCAGCGGGAATCATCAATCGTTGGCGTCATCAATCGAACTTGGTGGGTGGTGAATGAATTTCGGGGAGTTCAGAAAACTGTTGAATGAACTCGGGTGCTCCCCTTTCTTTTAATTTTTGGGGGGACGCAACAGTTGATATATTGAGCCAAAGTTTGGCCCAAAGAATTTCTTTAGTTTGGGGCTTGCCGCGAATGAATCGTTAGGCAAACTATTTGAAAGTTATAAACATTTCCCTGTTTCGCATGTTGAATCACATTCGGCTTTCATTATCACCTGTCAAAACGGTTAAGCTAATTCATTAAGGCCTAAACTAATCTGACTTTTAACAGTCAAGTGGTTGAATCTCAAGCCAATTAGCTATCGATTTTAGTTTATGGAGGCAAAGCACGTAATATTTCCATAATATAAATAAAATAGCAATTTAGTGTCTACAAAATACAATAGTGCGATGACTGCACTCGCTACGTGTTGTTGCTATATTGAGCAAATAAAATTGATGACTAATGATTTGGTATTTTATAGTGATTTTTTATTTAACCAATTTTAAAGTAATTTGCATAGAATATATTTATAGCTTATATTGATTTTCTGTGCCTCATAGAGCAAATTTAATAAATAAACTCTTCTTCCGTATGAGATCGCATAATGATTAATGATATTTTACCTAAAAGATCCGTTCCACCGTAACTTAATTACTGACCTTGTTCAACAACTGATTGGAGTGGAAGTTACTAAGAAAACTAAGCTAAAACTCAAGTCGTCTTAGACAACATATTAATTTAAATGTATAATCTTTATTGGGGTGTATGTTATTTACTAAATTACTTTTTCAGTTATCTCTATTTTGCACATTAACTCGGAATGCGGCCAATGGAATAAGTGGTTTTTGTGATAAGCAAAAACATAAAGCACTTGGGTTTCTAAAAAGACTACGATACATCTTTTGGTTTTCGGAACCATTAAAACGAAAGCGATTACCAGCTGACTTTAAGGAAATTTCCGACAGCTCAGATATATGGTAAATGAAATTGCACTTCTAAGGAAAGAGATTATGTCAAATGCGTAGACGTTGATGAATCACATACGATAATGCAGGTTATTTAAAAACACAATTAGACATTCAAAGTTGTTAGAAGTCCATTTTCGACAGGAAGTCGTAAAACTAGATTAGAAGGAAGCCAATCTTCAAATAATATATTTTTTTGTAGTTTATGTGTTCAACTTAACATAGAATTTGAATTGGATAATAATTTCTATATGTGATTTTGAGTATGAATTTTATTTGTAGTTGTGAATCTATTTTACTTTTAACTCTTAAGTGCCAGAACTGATTTTTAAATGGAAATGACCCTTTGGGAAAAGAAATCAGATACAGTTTAATGTTCCCATTCATCTCAACTAGGATGAGAAATCTGCACTAAATCAAAGGTTTTTGTGTTTTTGTTCCATTACCTGGCAAAAAGATGTGGTGCCTGTGCCATATCTCCTTTTTGTAAATTTCTCCTTTTGAAAGAGAAGCTGCTGGAAAGACAAAATATGGCCAGCAATCTGGGATGTGTCCAGTGCATAATCAAATAGAGTTTGCAAAAGATTTCATCCTTGCTTGAATGGCCAAAGGGAAAGGCGAATAAAAACGTTGTTTTCATTTGGTTTTACTGGTCGCATTGAGATTGCGCCAGACTTTGGACGAAGTTCATGGCTTTTGGCCAAAGGAGGAGGAAAGTGAAAAACTGTCCAAATTGCCAATTAAATTACAAGCGAGGCACAGAGGCACAGAAAACAATGTGAGAAATGGCAATGCGGGCCAAATAAAAGTCCAAAACGAATACGGGTTCAAGGGGCAAAGTTAAAATTGCATTTTCCAGGGGACAACAGCTGAGCTGCGAAAATCGCAAGCAAAACACAGAGGAAAAAAAACGCATTTTCAGGATGCGGGGGTTTTAGGGGGCAGCAAATGGCAATGGAAATCGGGGGGAAATCACATGAGTTGGCTAAAAAGAAAAAGTAGCCGCAGAGGCGCCGGCACTTGGCGCCGGATTTCCTCGATGATGACACACAAAAAAAAAAGACAAAAGGAAACACACACAAACTTGTAAAAAACTTTCTTTTCAGTTTGTTTTTCTTCTGGGCGATTTTGTGCTGGTCGGCCGCACAAAACTTGCCATTCTTGGCCACAAATTCAATTTACGTTTATTTGCGAAAATATGGCCGCTGTCCTTGGTGTCCTGCCGCCGCTCCCTTCCTCCCTTTCCCCACCCGCCGTGGATCCTTTTTCACGCTCTGGTTTCTATTCGCCAGCAAACACACATACGTATAAAGACGCACACACAGACAGTTGGCATTTTTAATTTCCACTGCCGTTCGAAATTGCTTTTGAAATGGCATTTTAAAAATTTAATTGCCAGCACCGTCGCCCCAACTTCCCCCAGCTCCCCCAAGGAAGTGAAGATGCCTTGCAGCAGCGTCTGAGTGTCCATTAGAGCAACTGCTTCGCCAAACTGACAGTCACCGGCGAAACACAGAGAGAAACTTAGACAATGACTTGCATTGTTGGTAACAACTTAGAAAAATGTTTGAAATTTTAACAAGTTACAATTACTTAGTTATTATACAAATTGTTAGTGCACAAGCAAAGATTTCGTGCTATAAAAAATACTTATTTATTGTGAGCAACATATTTTTAATTAAGTTAAGAACCGGTTAATAAAAAAATTTTAATATATTTTAAACATTTACCATCATTTTGAAACGGTTTCAGCATTTTATACCTTTTAAATTAGTCCATTTTATAATTTACCCTAACATTATTTTCAAATAACCTCATATAATCTATAAAACATATTTTTTACTGTGCAGAATGCAGTGGGCCATGAGGCGTTCTCGTTTTCGTTTCTGTGTCATGTTTGTCAAATTGACTGAAGTAAAGTCCTTTCGCCAGCCCCTCAACCCCCTCTCCACTCCACTTTCCATGCCCCTCTTGTTAATGTCCTGTCCGCTGCTTGTCGCTCCTGTTGTGTTCTGTTTACGCAGTTGTTGGCTTCCTTGAGGCCTCCAGCAAAAAGCTGAGGAGCTTCAGCGATGGAAACGGTCAGGGAACCAGGAAAAGCGAACAGGACAAGAAAATGCAAGCCATGCCTATGACATTTCCGAGGGGCTCTCGATAAAAATGGCGGTAATTGGTTAGGAAATACCACTTAAACATAATGGAATTCATGACTGGGAAAATAAATTGTCTTTTCATGGCAGATTTTATATTTGTAAATTTTATTGAAGTCATAATATCAAAACAAATTTTTTGTTTAATTTTTTTATCAACCAAAAATTATACCTAAAGAATTTAAATAAATAAGAACTCGCTTGATTGATTTAAAATTTGTTTCATTTATATAAAATACACAAATACAGATTTCAAATAATTATGAATTATTGCAATTTTGAACCTTTTTGTTCCTTTTCCCCTTATTTGCAAGTCGAGTTGAAACTTTGTTCATTACTTTTAGAGCTGCCAGTCAGCTGCAAAAGCGGACGAAAGACCCAGGACTTTCGCAGTTTGACAGTCCGCCGAGAGAAGGATTTCCTTTTTGAAGAGCGTTTCTGGAGAGGAGAACTTCAGTGGAAATCGTGGCTAATGACTGCGGACATTCCACTGACGCATTTTGGCCGACTTTGCGGCGCTTTGAGCCAACCACTTGACGTTCAGAGCAGAAATTTAATATTAAAATGGCAATTACGCCCCAAATTGATTGATATGCAAATCTATCCAATTACTTTGACGACATATTTTTTCGATATGTTTATCGTAATTGGTTCAGTTCAAATAAAAAGTTTATCCCATCGATTGATGAACGATAACCGTGTGCAAAAGCTGTGCTGAATTAATGTTATTTCAAAGCCTTTTTTATTTTTATACAAATGAATTTCAACCAATTTTATGATCAGCGAAACGCAGAATTGGTTTTACAAAACAAACAATTGAAATGCATATTTAATTCAGCCTCTGGTAATTTCCATATAATAATCACAATTTAATAATTGCTAATTGTCAATATTGAACCCATTTAACTGTGATAAATGTCTCTTTTTTAGCTTTTGTGTTTATAATTTGGGCACATCATTAATTATTTTATTAATTGTTTTAGAAAATAATAATAAGCAACTACTAATTGAAACTACCATATGGCGAACGAGATTTAAAAGTAATTGGATTTAATTCCCAGCTGCAGACACCCCATGAAACTCACTTTAATAGAGCACAAACATAAGTTTGACAAAAGCTCCCCAGACGAGGCTTACACAATAAACCTTTTTAAATACGCGAAACAGAAAAGAAGGATTCCAACGCAATCCTAATTGTCATAATCACGAGGGGGGACACTTGAACGTCCTTTGCGGCGTCAAAAATTAAAACGTGACACAAATTACTCGGTCGGCCTGAGTCCTTGCCGGGGATCCCCTTGCCCCTCTCCTCGCTCAAATGTCATTAACCAGCACAGAGGCAGCTAGAAAAGAGGGATTCGTGGGGGAGGGGGAAGCGGGGAATGGGCTGGGTCCTGTTTTGACAACCGCACTGCGCCTGTCCCAAGGGGGCACGTCTCTGTCCCAGGATCTGTCCCTATGTCCTCGGCTCAGTCGGTGTCCGTGTCACTGACGATAGATGTAATTCCTCATGTGAACACACTAAAAAAATTATCTCTAAATTCGTTTTATACTAAAAAATATTTAAAGGAAGTGGAGCCACTTTAGATGGGATTTTTTTCCTTATCTTTTTTACTTTACTTATCTTCTTTATAAATATCACGAAACATTCATTAGTTTCGTTAAAATTTCAAATAAGTTCTGTTGTAAAACACTTTGATAGGTAAGGTTTATTTTATCGGTAGTATTATTCATTTTTCTGAAGTACATCCTATAACAGGCATAAAATATAGAACTGGCAGATAACATTTACAGTATGTTTTAAAGTATTTTTCGTAGTGCACGACTAGTACAAATCCCCACCCACTCGTTGAACCACCCCTTGTTGCCGCACCTCAGGGAACCTTTGTTAATCATTTTGCCTCAGCTCGCAGATTTCGCACGCACGCACATGGGAGTGGATAAAGGGGATCAGAGATAGAGAAGGGGGCACTGGGCCATCATTTGCATATGTGTCAACTACCAGGAGAGGTTCGCAAGGAGGTGCTCATTTATCCACCTGCCTCGGGCCAGCTCAGCTGCTTTCTTTTATGATGATTGCTGGGATGTAAATTTGATTTAGGGCTCTGGGTCTATAAAAGAGCTCCTTCTCCCGAAGGCAACGACACTTTAAGCGACAGGTTCTCGCTTTGGGTCACCAATCTAATGAGAGGCAAAGCCGTCTGTTTCGTTTAATAATAGAGATCTAACGAGGAAATACTATAAAGGCAAAGATGTATATCAGTGGGTCAAAAAACTTTGAAGGGCTGTTAGGAATTTCGCTTTATATACTTTTTGCATATTAAGCATATGTTTGAAATGTTCTGATTTGTTTCCATAAAAAAGTTTAAGATAAGTTGAGAAGCCAGCTAACATGTGTGTCTCAAAATATAAAATCTTATGGATCGCCGACAACTTTAATGACTCTTACAATCGTCATGGTTTTTATTTATTATAATTTAATTTATAATGCATATTTTACTTAAACTTTTACTTTCAAGTTTTAAGTAATCAATTTGAAGCACAAAAATCGAAAAGCTTTTTAAAAAACTTTTACCACAACAAATTATATTAACCTGAGTGATTGGTTTATAATTTACTAAACAAGAATTTGACATTTCACTGCACCGTTTATTTAATTACAATTAAAAGAAATTCTTTTTACTTCTTGAGGTTGAATATTGAATTAAAAGTTAAAAGCTTAATCTGAATTAATTCAAACACACAGCACTCACATGAACTAAAAATTGATGGGGTATTAAATGAAGTGTGGAAACTTGCGTTCTCGAACTTGAAGCACTAAACTTGCTGGCATATGTTCCCCCATTGTGAAGACGGTTTCACACATGCTTAGCCATGCTCCCTATTCCCTAAGAGGCCCCTTCGTTTTCTTAACTCCTCCAACTTTTCCACCACCTTTTAGCCCGTTTGCACTTCGTTTCGTTTGCTTTTTTCACGTGCCATTAGCAGCTGCTCACGGCGACGATGAAGGAAAATCTAACAGCCGCTAATAGAAAACAGCAAGCAATTGGCGCACACATGCGACCTCTTCCACGGAGAAAAACTAAACTCAATTTTCATTTTGATAAACCATAAAAATAATACTTGGTTACTCTGGATAAAGTTTTTAGATGGTTGGTACCATTGCCAAATAATGTAATTTTTCACTTTTAATTCAAGTTCTTATCAAAAAACTGTTCCCAATTTCCGCCAGACCAAACATGTTTGAGATAGTTTGCAATAGGAAACTGAGGGCAAGCCAACTACATAATTGAAAGTTTTCATTAATTCGTTGCCCTCGGCAAATATCTATTTTTGAACTTCCTTTCCCTTAATGTTAACATCTGTCACTAAAATCATTTTTCAATAATAACATTTGTAATTATTCAGTGTGTGCCAGAGACAGATATGAAAAGGAAAAGTACTTATCAAGATGAACTTAAAGAGGAAATGTTTTTCGCGGTGTGCGGCGATATTAAAAAGGGGTGATAGCACTCACCTGGAGGGCGAAACTCCGCCTCTCCATTTGGCTGGATACCGGAAATCTCTGTTGGCTGCTCATCAAAGTCGGAGGATACAGCCACTTTCGGTTTTTAGTGCCGGCTAAAATTTGTATTTCTATGGATTTTCCAGACTGTCTGGCGGGGCTTTTTTCTTCTTATTTTAAAACGGCAATGTTTTTGAAATGAAAATACCCCTATATGTGTGCGGTTTTTTTGTTTTTGTTGTTTTTAACGGTTGCCAAAGCAACAACAAAAAAACTTGGCCAACAGGAGCGGCTAAAAGCAACAAAAACAAGAACAGCAGGTGTGAGATGAGAAGCACACGCACACACACACACACATAAAAGGAGTCGCCAAGTGTAAATAGAGTAATAAAAAAATGTAGGGAAATGAAACAGGAAAAGCAGGCGGAAGAAAAATCGAAGGAAACTCGTCCCGCGAGAGAGAGAAAGAGAGCAAGCTTCTCAAAAAGAGAGAGAGAGCAGGAAAACTTTCGCCTTTTTGTTTATTTCACACACACACGCGCCATTTACAAACACTGACACTTTTCCAGGATGCGGCTTTTTAAATTGACCGACCCGATAAATTTGCATTTCTCTTTGCCATTCATTTATTCCTCTCCATATTTATTTCGGTTTTCATCTCCAGCGTCTTTTTTCTATTTTTAAGCACGCACTTTGCGCAACTAACTGTAATTTACCGCACACCCGCACAAGAAGTCACAAATTACGGTGGTCAAAATAAGTTTAAAACATCCCCAAACTTGCGTTTTATTTTCCTGACTAATTTGTTTATTTTGGAATTTTGGGTCTGGCCTTACAGCCAATGTCTGTGTTTTTTGTTGATACTCCTTAAAGTTTTTTGTTAAAGGGGGAACGAACCTGCTTCGCGGATGAAAATCGAGCAATAACAAAGAGCGTGTTTTGCAAAGCGCTTAAATACATTTTTCCCCAACTGAATGTGGTCTTTCAAACTGTCGCAGGTTCGAAGCCTTAAGTTCGATGCAACATATGCGAACAGTGACTCGACTCTGACATATTTGGAGTAAAACATTTCGGAGTTTTCGGAGTTAAACTGGTTTTTTTGATAATGTTATTGAAACTATATAAAAGATACAATAGAAGCTTACAAAGTTTAACAATTCACAAAAATCTTCTCTAAATTACGGTTTTATTACTTTTCGCAAGGCCTATTTTCTCAAAGAGATTCCTGGGTTAAAAAATAAATTTCTAGAAAAAATATAAAATATCTACACACTATAGATCAATAAAATTATCTAATAAAATTAAAATAGGCCTAATCCCACTATGCAGTATGACCTGTAAACTGGATGTTGTTAACTGTACATAACAGCACAAGTTTGAACACTGTTACAGTTCTTTGCGTGGGTGTCAGCGCTGTTGATATCGCTGGCCTGCTCTAGTGAAACAGCTGATGTAACAGAACCATGTCTAACAGATTTACGTTAACAGTAGCACAGTGGAGTTGATCTGAAAGCTTGAGGAGTAAAAGTTAAATGTTATTAAAAAAAACTAATATTAAAAGAAATTCAATAAGATGTATCAGTTCCACAAAACAGAACCTTAAAAATTAATTCTTCTTGAAATAGTTATTCTCTAAAAGGGTTTTGATAGTTTTGGAACAACCAACTTTTTTCTTAGCCTTTACCAGATGTAGTTTGAGAGAGGAAAACAATGTTAAAAACATTAATAAATCAATTAATTTATTTAGTCAAAAATTGAACACTTTGCACTTGGTAAAAAAGGCTTACAATTAACTTAAGGCTGCAACAGATTCATCGAGGGACCCTAAAGCTATCGATCTCAAAGTAGTATGTAAAATCATCAGAAACATAAGGCCGAGGCCATTGCCGCAATTCCATCGGCACAAATTGTTCATTGCTCATTGGGCTAAGTATGCAGTTCTTTGGATTGGCCAATATGGCAGTTTGATATAGAGTTCTAAGTCATAGAAGCTCCTCTCTATGGATCAATGAAGGAAATCATGATGTAGCGGGTGCCATTAGTCACAAGTAGCCCCTCATGGTAGTGGGTCAGTCGTCCCGGGTGCATCAGCATCCATCCCTTCTTCGTATCGGTCACGGAACAGTTGTATCTGATGAACCGACAGCCACCGCCCTCATAATCGATGCCTGCGCGGTTCATCGCAATGTTGATGGTGTACGTGGATGAATCGTGATGGGGTCGCAGTGAAGGCTGTTCATCCGGGCGGTAGCGTACCATGAAGTTCATTAGTGAACGGGGAGGCTAAGAGGAAGATCAAATTGGTATATTATTTAATATTTTGTTTAATTTAATTTAAGGGGCACAACTAGTGTGACGGCCTAAAAAAATGGTGATGTTTGGGAATTTTTATAAAAAAAACTACTTGATCAATTCTTTTCAAATTTTCAGAATATATTTATACATGTTTTAAGAATGTATAGTGAAATTTTTAAAGAAAAAAGTGAAATATTTTTTAAGTTATAGTCGATCTCCAACGGCGCTAAAAAAAAAAGTGCCTCAACTGCTGCAGTGATTCCGGCCCTCTCCGTGGACGAAATCAAAAAATGAAAAATTCTCGTGAAACTAGATAATATTTTTCATACCATGAACTACGATAAAAAAAAAATATCAAAAAATGACAAAATGGCAGCGTTTAAAAAAAAAAAAATCGAATTTTAACCAAAATTTCGGTCGTTTTTTGCCTGCCAAAATTCGATTTTTGATCGGATCAAAAAACCGATAGTTCATGGTACGTAGAACTATATAAAGAACATGTAAAAAAAATTTGGTAGTGATCGGATCATTAGTTTTTGAGTTATCACTGCAGCAAATTCGGAAAATGCTGTTTCGAGAAAAACGCGTTTAAAGATAAAATGATCGCTTGCACTGCTATGAGAGCGGCTGCTCTTAAAATTGCTATAACTCAAAAACTATTTGAGATATCGATTTTAAATTTTAATATGTTATTTTTAAAGGTGTAATCCACCGAAATATGAAAAAAAAAATTTTTTGATTTTTTTAAAACTTCACACTAGTTGTGCCCCTTAAATAGTAATAGAATTACTTACATTATGGAAGTATCCATCAAAGACACGCTCCTGCAGCGGACGCACGAACAACTGAAGGAACTTGAGATACATCTGGTCCAGTCCCACCTGCTTCATGTGAATGTCCCTGGTGGGCACCGCCTCGTATCCACCCTCCAACCGGCTGTCCGAGTTACTGCCGTCCGACCAGGTGTTGTGCGCCTCCATGATGGCCACCAAGTCGTCGCAGAACGCGTCTGTCACGATCTGGAACCAAAAAACATCCGGACACGGCTGCGGTATCGGATAGCTGGCGTTCAGCTGGAGCGAGTAGTTCGGGTGTATGTACTTCTCCGCCCAATCGTACCGGTTGGTGAACAGCGTGTGAAAGTCCGGACGTGTCACCGAACTATTGAAGTTATCGGTGTTGACCAAGTGACCGAAAAAGCGCAGATTGCTAATGTACATGAAGATGCCCTAGAGAAAAAGAGTGAACATATGTATAAATAAATAGTAAATTAACCTGACCACCTGTTTGAGTTTCTTAATGATTTAATAGGAAGCATAGTGATTTATAAAACATAATTTCTATATTTTTCATAACTTACCGCATTTCGGAGTGACTGACACATAGCCATGTCGGGATCAAATTCTTTATGCTTGAATGAAATGGCATCGAAGGCAGTGTACTTCACCAGATAAATGCTAGTAATATGGGGCACGTTGAAGATTCCACTAAAAAAAGGGGGGATAAATAAAAGTGATGAATGAGTAAACCAAAACAGAACTACCGATAAAGTCGAGAACAAAATAGTCGCGATGTCCATTGAATTTGCAACAGTGTTGCGAAAATGGAAAGTGACGTCGCTGCGCCAAAGGCCCCAACTAAACCACTTAATTTAATCAAAACGCTCGGATTTAATCCACGGAGTGGATGACATTCCGTACGGGAGCGCAGTTTGAAAACAACATTCACCGTAGGCGATCGGAATCTCGGCTCGACAATAATGCCGCGTGGCATCTGGAAGCTTGATCGGATAATACTCCTCTGCCTCTGCTTCTTGATTCTTGGGGATTTTGTCTATATAGCAGCCCAAAGTAAGTGATTGAAGTATTTAAAAATATAAGGTGATTCCCGAATTTTATCACAGGAAGTACTGCGGGAAAGACGGAGCGTCGAAACTATACGGGCAAAAAACCAGTAGTCATCCAACACCGATCGCAGGATGCAGTTAACTACTATGATCATGAGAATGTAAGTAAACAAATAAAGAATAAACCATGTTTTAGTACTTTAAAAACATATTTTTTAGGGTGCCAAGATCATAAAATCATCGCATTTTGAATTGGATTACACCCTGGGACGCAAAATTACTTTCTTCTGCATGGCTCAAGGTGAGATTTAAATAATTAGCAGTACAAGTATTATTTAATAATGGAATTTTGAATTTTTAGGCAACCCAAGACCTACTATCACTTGGTTTAAGGATGGAGCAGAGCTTTACCAACATCGATTCTTTCAGGTTGCCTTTCTTACAATTTTTTTACCAGGTTATATTTAATTAAGAATTTATTTTTTAATCAGGTACACGAATCTCATATTGAAGCAAACATCGTTAAGTCTAAAATGGAAATTGATCCAACCACTCAAATGGATGCTGGTAAGCAAAAACCATAGGAATTTTCTAATTTATTTAAAAACCAACATTTTTTTAATGTTTCTTAAATTATTTTCAGGGTTCTACGAATGTCAAGCGGACAATATATACGCCATTGATCGTAGAGGCTTCCGCACGGACTATGTTATGGTCAACTTTTGAGCCAAGTTTCCAGTTACCATTTACAACATACATTTTAACACTTTGATACTGTAAAATGTAACTACTCAATACTTTGAAGCATACTTTTAAATAAAAAATATTCAAAAATAATTTTTTGCGTCTCACTTTATGGAAATTTTTTATCTATTTCAGTCTGACCTTTTACCTGCCATGAGTATATAGTATGGGTGTCAGTATTTGTGAGTACCAAAGTTCGTTTGTGTGCGCACAAAGCCGACAAATTGACTCAATTACCCAATTTAAATGATTTTTTTGCATTTATTTTATTAAAATGTGTGAAAGCAAACCAAACAAACCGAGGCTTTTTGGTTCTAAAGTGTTGAGTGCTCACAGCCTTCAAAAGGGTACAGTGGGGTAAAACTTAGGGGAAATAAATAAAAAACTAAAAAACATTTATGTACTTTTATTTTAAAGCTATAATAACAGTCTAGAGATTCTGTTATTTAAAAACTATTTCAAGAAACTTTTTTAACAAAATGTCTAAGCGCTATTCCAAAATCGGTTGAAATGTTTACAAGTAAATATTCTGGTACGATAAAGCGATCACCACTGTAAACTAGACCGAATCCCAGCAAGACATTTGGAAAGGGGTGCCATGAGCCACCATGGCGAGCGATATCAGCAAGAGTCCAAATCAAATCTAGCCAGCGAATTGAGTGAAATATGGAAATGCGGCGATGAGAAAGCCAAACCAGAACGAAAAAAAACCGCGAGCGGCAAAATATTTGAGAGTGCAGCAACGGATTAAATCCACCGGACAATTGTGGCAAATTAGATGGGATGAGCAGAATGGTGCAGACTCTGGCCGAGTGGATCAGTCACCGAGCAAACGAGATTCGCACAGCAACTGGAAACCATCCATCAGCAGCAGAAGCACAAGCGATCGCGATCTCCGCCAGAAATATATCCATTTGTTATCCGGAGAGTCATGCAGGTCAAGTGCCTGATCATCTGCCTCGCTTTGGGGCTGCTCATGCTGGCCACGCCCCTTTGCGAGGCGCGTCGTGGGCGTGGCCGTGGACGAACCAAGTCCAGGGTGCAGATCGGTCTGCCAATTACCGGAAAATATCGCGATCCCGAGTCCGATCAGTACTATAACAATAATAATGTGAGTATGTGGTGGAAACACTTGTGATATTTGTTTTGGAGGCATAAATTTAAATTAATTCATTATAAAAAGCAACCATCTTTTAAATAAATTCAGCAGAATTATCAAAGTTTATCCCTCATTAAATTTTTTAGGGCGCCAAAATCCTGCAAGCCTCACATTTTGATCTTGAGTACGTTTTGGGCCACAAGATCGCCTTTCTTTGTGTGGCCAAGGGCAATCCTCGACCTCATATCACTTGGTACAAGGATGGAGCAGAGATCTACCAGCACCTCTACATGCACGTCCACGAATGGCGCATCGGCGATGACAAGGTCAAGTCGAAGATTGAGATTGACCCTGCCACTCAAATGGACGCCGGACTCTATGAGTGCACTGCCGACAACATGTACTCCATCGATCGGCGCAGTTTCAAGACAGATTTCTCCATCGCCTTCGACTGAGCGGATCGAACTTCAACTTCAAAGTGCTTTCAATTGTTTGATTCCAAAGATTTTTTTAACTTGGCAAGATTTGAATATGAAATTAAACATCGGATTATGCAGAAACAATTAAGTCAAGTCTAATATCAAGTTGTACAATCCATTTCAAAATATAACTTGTTAAAAAGTTTGAAACTATTGTACAGTTTAAGAAGTCTTGTAATGTAATTGATTTGAACATAACTTTTATATAAAGCTGATTATATAACACAAATTAAATATTTCTCAAAGTTCTAACTTTATAGAAATCGTTTAAAAATGTTTAATAATGATGGGAATTTGAATTGTAATATTTTTTTTAATTCACTCAAAAATGTTGTATACTTCCACTTCCCCTTTACGAAAGCTAAAAAAGTCAAAAGTAAATATTAGTTTTTACTTACATCAAATCGCGTTTCACAATATCCACGTAGTCGTGCGACCTGGCATAGTAACCTCCCTCGGAAAGGGCTCCCCAGAAGTTGCTCCACAGCTCTTGGTGTTTGGTGAAAAGCGGCGCCACAAATTGCCTGCAGGTGGATCATTAATATTTGGTAAATCAGGTTTAGGCAACCTTGACCTACCTGTTCAACTTGAGCAGCTCACGGAGCACATCGCCATCATCAATGTGGGCATCTGCGTCCACGTAGAAAATGTAGTCGCTGTGGTGGAGACGAGCCTTGTCCCTAGAATCAAAAATATATTCATATCTTTTGCATTTCTTTAAAAACGACTCTTATAACTTACAGTGCCAATTGCCTGCCTTCGCGTTCATCCAATTCATCCGTGGAAAGAGCGAACTTGGCAGTGGCATATTTCTTGCCGTGTTTGCTCACAAACGCCTTGCTATCATCATCGTGGAGTGCAGCATTGCTGTAGATGAGCAAGTGTAGCTTTTCCTTGGGGTAGTTGATCCTCTCAATGCCTTCGAGGAATTGGTCAAAGAAGGGCACAGGTTGTGCGACAATCACAGCCAAAGTAATTACAGGAAGATCTGATTCCTAGAAAATAAATCAAATATTTAAATACGCATACAAGAAAATAAAAACAAGAAAGGAAGCTAGCTTCGGCAAGCCGAAGCTTATATACCCTTGCAGTCATCAAACATATCGAACAAAATACATAAAGGCTAACAACATCGAAGCTATGACGACTTTTCTATTAATTTTCCATATTTTCGACTATTGTTCATATGGCAGCTATATGATATAGTCGTCCGATTTTGATGAAATTTTTTTCTCGGTTCAAGGGTAGTTCATAAAGTCGATGTTGTAAAAATCATGCTCGAGGAATAAAAAACAACAACGTTATGTTTTTTTTTCCATTATTTCTATATATATTTTTTGATCTTTCCTATGGCAGCTATATGATAGGGTTATTCGATTTTGATAATATTTAATCCGAAATTTAATAACCGTTAGAAAACGCCATCTTAAAGAATTCAAGTCGATCTGATCAAAAACAACGGCGTAATAATTTTTTATCCTTTATTTTTTTGACCTCTTGTATGGGAGCTATCCGATATAGTCGGCCGATCCGGCTCGTTCCGACTTATATACTGCGTGCAATAACTACACATATTTTGGGAAAGTTTCAGCAAGATAGCTTTAAAACTGAGAGACTAGTTTAGGCAGAAACGGACAGGAGGACAGACGGACAGACGGACAGACGGACAGACGGACAGACGTACAGACGGATTTGGATTCTGATCGTGATGCTGATCAAGAATATATATACTTTATGGGGTCTGAGGTGTCTCCTTCACTGCGTTGCAAACTTCTGGCCAAAATTATAATACCCTTTGCTCTGCAAGGGTATAATAACCACTCACATCCAATTCCATGAGGTTTTCCTCGCAAAAGAGGCAGCCGCCGTTGAAGGTCTTGGCCAAATAGTTGCCATAGGCATTCAGGTCCACCTTGCTCAATCCGTTTCCATGAATGATCGCCGGCGAAGTCATGAAATTCACATTCTGCAGGACACCCTGATTGGTTTCAAGATCCACCTTCAGCTTTACATCGTTTTTGGCACCATGAAGGTTTTGGAATAATCTAGACTGTGTATCCAATTTCATATCCAGCTTGGCGCGTTTGCTCTCATCAAGGAAAATCTTAGTGAAGTACAACTGATCGTCGTCGGTGTCGTCAATGGGATCCTCCAAAAGGGCGTAGACCTGTGATGCATACCCAATAAAGGCTCCCGAGTTAAGGAATCGGGAGGCCTTGCCCTCAATCTCGGGATAATCATTGGCCAGACTTTTGTCGGGCCAGCAGTATTTCTCGGCAGAGAAAAGTATCTTGGCTCCCAAATCTTCAAACCTATCATAAATCGTTTCCAGCGTGGTGGTAAAAAGCACATCGTAGCTGAAAGAATATAAATTATTTAGTAGAGTATTGTAAGGTTTCCTTTAAATAAATATTAACCTATCTGTAAAGAGTATAATAACTTCTGGATCGTCTTTGAACTCCGCAATGGCTTTCCGTAGGAGATTAAGCTTGAAACCACCGCCGGGTCTTTGCATATCTCCTCCCTTCCATTCCTCTCCCAGACCAAGAGTAGTCACCTATTGGATAAAAATATTATCAAATTAATAATACAAATGCTGAGCAGTATATTTATATCTCTATTGGAAAACTGGATTATAAGAAAACCTATTAATAAAATATCAAATCGTTTGGTTATGAACTTTAATTTCTGCTTACGGTTTTATGATTTTTAAACAGCGATATTATGAATTTCTTATGTGCTCATATCAAGTATTTTAATAACAGGTTAATAGTGCTTTCTAATCTATACATTTAAAGTTTACTATATACAATACAATATATATACAATAACACAAATAGTACAGAAATTAAAATAACATAAATCTATCCAGGAATTATAAAAAAATCATAGAAGGCATATAGGAATTCAACCCCCAAACTTATTCATTTAGAAATCGCTGCGGGATTAAATAACTTAATGGGTCGCACAGTTCTTCATATACAAAAAACACGAAATTCGAAACAAAGGGGGAAAGATCAGCTTCAACTCGTGAAAAAGCCGGCTAAGCGACCTTATCAGCACTTTTTGTTGCCGAGTATTCCTTTTTCGAATTGAAAACATTGGGAGCCGGCGGACATTCACAAAAGTGTCACATATTCTGTGCCTGATAAGAAAAATCTCCCCGCCGCTTGGTGTGTAGAAAGTTCTAAGCTATCAATAGACCGGCAACAAAAATCTGAATGTATTGTGCTAATTACTCCCGGCAACTGCACCGAATCCGTCTGGACTACGTGATCCCAACATGTGTGCACTATATGTTGACTATATGCTGCCGTTGCCCCACAATGTCCAGCCAATCTCGGTGTTCCACATCAGAAAATCGGACGCCAACGCCGGATGCTCGGTTAGCGGCATACATTTACAGATACATACATTCATACTATATACCAAACAGACATTTAAACAATACAAAGTTGCTTAAGTGTGCCAAGCCGCCGGACAAGTCTTGGGAGTCTTTTAATGAACACAAACACACAGCTGCCATATACCCCATCAGTTCCTATCTTTCGTATATTTTTATTATATACTAGTTTTCATGCAGGTTCTATTGTCTGGAAGACGTCAAATTAGAAATTCGTCAATAAAAACAATCAACTCGAATTAGCATACAAGTAGTTGGCCACAGATGTTCTAGAAACCATAAAAGTTTGCCAATTTGGGAATGAAAAAAATCATTATTGTATTTAGTGTGTTGAATTGTTAATTAGGTTTAAATAAAATTATATATATTAAAATATATGCTTATAAAAGACATTACTTTTAACTTTATTATAAAATAAATTTCCATTTAACTTTAAAAAGAATACTTTTTATATACTTTTTTAAAATTGCAAATTCATGACGTTGTACAAGTCTCCCGAAAACTGGTTGTAACTCATCATTAACTTCTAACGGTTCTTTCAAAACCACCAAACCCATACCCCACCTCATTTTTTTTTAGATATTCTTAGCTAATTAATAAGAATTTTACACTTTTAATAAGTAGGTCTTACCTCAATATCGTAGACGCGTGAAGATCTAAGATATCTATTGTAACCATCGGTGGGTTCAGTGGCCACAGTAAACACTTTGATTTTGTCTGTGGAAAAAGTTAAAAACAATAAGGTTAACATAATCAATTATTTATAATTATGTTCAGAATTCTCTAAGCTAGCTGTAGAACTTAGGTAAGCTCTACTGTAGTCTAACATGAGTTATTTTATGGATCTATTAAAACAGTATGGTAATTGGATCACATTAGAATGGCAAAACATTTAATATGTATTGTATTGTCAGGCATCATTTAATGTTGAGCATTAACCGGTCATTTGAATTAATAAAGAAGTTAAGCAGGTTTAATGAGGTTAGTTGTGAATATCTGAGAGAATTTTCTATATCTAAATCGTTTTGTATCTTCCATCTGAGATGCAGATGCACCGGAACACTTGTATCTGCATCTGCCCGCTTCCATGCAATTCCAGAGTAAACGACCGCATACATCAAAGGGGAATGAAAACAAAAACAATTTCAAATGGCAAGGGGAAAAGAGACTGAGCAGGGACCATAAACAAATTCTGAGAGATATGTACTACTTATACACAGAAAACAATAAATATCGTATACAAAATTTAAATGATGCCAAGATATAAACGTATATGAAAAAATTTTCCATTCAAAGTCACGGTAATAACTAGCAATTTAATAATTTTTAATAAATTCAATCTAAAATGTTAACGTTCAAAAATTGGTTTTGAAATGATAAGAAAAATCGTAATAATTTTTGTTTGTGCATCTAGGGGACTACGTGAGTAGGATGCACTTAAAAAGCCGCTTGTTTGAATGCATTATAATTTTCTATGTCTGCTGATGAACTCATTCTAGTTAAGAATTAAAAACAAACCATTCCAATTAGACTCCGGCGCTGCAGCGACGTCGGCGTCTGCGCTGACTCCTTGCGACGTCACAGCCAGCAGCAACAAAAACAAAGCGCTTTGTTGTTGCATTTTCATGATGCTGTTCTCTTTAACTCACACCCACACAAGCAGTCAAGCACTCGCCAAATGACTGAATTTTCTTTAGTGCGCTATACTTTATACTTTGCACATTATTTTCAAAAAAGTGTAAGGGATCCAAACGGTTTCAGCTCCTACTCAAAAAACGTCCCGCCCGCAAGAAATTCAGAAACGCGAATAACAAATGTGTGACCGCGGTTGGGGTGGGTAGAAAATAACATGCTTCAAAAAAATACCCTAAATAATCCCATGAATATGTAGACTCAGCTGATTGATGTTTTAAGTTACAAATTTTTAAGTAATACAACCTTTGGGTTTTTCTACAATATGGAAAAAAAGGAGTTTCGTGTCCTTATTAAGCACTGTTTTTTGATAGGAAAAAATACAGTAGAAGCAAAAGCTTGGCTTGATAAACATTACCCAGATTCTTCTCCGGGAAAATCAACCATCAAAGATTGGTACAATGAATTTAAACGTGGTCGTGTGGACACCAAAGACGCTGAACGCAGTGGTCGCCCAAAAACAGCAGTTACGCCAGAAAATGTGGCAAAAATCAGAAAAATGGTATTGGCCGATCGCAAATTGAAATTAAAGGAGATAGCTGATGCCTCAAAGATATCGGAAGGCAGTGTGTTTACGATAATACATGAACATTTGGACATGAAAAAAATAAATATATAAATAATATAAAAATATAGCATACATTTGTGGGCTGGAAAAATATCCTTATAAAACCTTATCCATTTGGAGAATTTTCCCGCTCTAAGAAATCATATATATGAATACCATCGATTCGGCACACAACTTCAAATTTATTTAGGAAAATATTCAGCGGGTTGCGTCTTAAATGTGGGTGTTACATAGGTGAATTCACATAATATGGTATGTGGTGTATATTTACATTTAACTGGGCGATAAAGGGGAACAAAATCGCATGTCCGTTCGGTCTGCTCGCTTGCCATCGCACCAGAAATTGAGCATATATATGTTGTATGTATATTGTCTCATAGAACAGGTCGTATCAAAAATAAATGGCAGAACCCAAAACGAACTCAAACCCATCAAAATCTCCTTTTTTTTCTTCCCAGAAAGGTGGTATCAGTTCCGATGACAGACTTGGACTTGGAGTTAGGACTTCGTGACAGAATATGTAATGGTTTACAGCATGCCGAAGCCCTTCGAGTAGTTGATGGCCTTCATCAGGCGCTCCTCCAACTTCTCCCGGCTGTCGTATTCGGGCAGAAGCAGCACGTTGAAGCAGGTGTGCGAGGTAGGCAACCGATCGCTGTCCGGACCGTGTCTCGTGATTAGCAGTCTCAGGCACTTTAGCCCGCCGACTGGAACACGTGCCGATCCTGTCGTAAATTCGAGCAGCTTGCGCTTCGATTCGTTTGACATAGCATGAACAATGCTCCAGAAGTCCTGGATGATCTGCGTTTTCTCTGTGTAGCCGCCCTCGTATTCCGTTGAGTGCTCCAGCTCCACGAAGTCGAACTCCTTCAAAGGATATATTAATTATTAGCCAGGTTCATTTTGCACAAATGAGATTACTTACCCGACTTCCGCACACCAACATTTCGATCTCCTGAGGTCGGAAAAGCAGCTTTAGTGGCGATTCGTCCGTGACCATCTCGAAGCCCTTGCGGAAGGCATTGAACTGCTGCTTGATGTTCGTGTTTAGCAGGAAGTCACTGTACAGGTTAACGAACTGCCGCTTGTTGTGCTGGCCCACCAGCACATCATTGCCATTCGGCAGTAATTCGTGCTCCACCATCTCCCCAAATACGTTGCTATAGCTGATTTTGAAGGTCTGGTCGAATACTTCCTCCATGTCCTGGCCTTGGTAATCCAACATGGATTTCAGACTCTTGTACAGCGTTGGACTCCAGTCACTAAGATCAGCAAAAGTTCCACGATATCCCATCAGCTTGCGGTAAACCACCATTGGAAAATTAACAGCCAGGATCACATTATTATAGATGGCCAGACCAATAATTATTCCTATAAGGGTAAATTGAGCTCCATTTTCGAAGGGTGTTGCATTAAACCTAAAAATAAATTTTTTTGCTTTAAATTCTATCCAAATAATATTTACATTTAAAATCATACCACATATTGTTGGTTTCCTCCTGCTGTATAAACATCCCAAATGCCGGATTGAAAATCTCCTCAACGATTAGCTGGAAGAACTCTTTGGAAACGCCACCTTCATCAATGCCCTGCTCACCGACGAACTCCACTACCAACTGCTTTTTGAGATCTTTCGGATTGCTCATGGCCACCATTTCCAGCTAGGGAAATAAAAGTCAAATATAAATAACATTTCAATAGGATGTTAATTGATTTGTATATACACACCCCGATGAGCGCATCGTTGATTAGCTGATCTCTTCGGACTGTAAGCTTAAGATCCGGTCGCGTAGTGCCATCGTTCCCGTCCTGACCGAAGTTATTTAGGATTGAATAGAGCGAGGAGTAGCGCTCGCTGTACATCCTCATCCGACTGTCATAATACAGGGCATCTACCTTCGTCGCCGGCGTGAGGATAAAGGCGTACAGCATGAACGAGAAGTAGTTTGTGCGGCCCGAGCCCAGCTCGTCCTCCATGGCCAGCGTCTTGTAGGAGAGGTAGTCGTAGTGCATCTGAATGTTTTCGCTGAGTGCCTCGTTGTAAAACTCCTCCAATGGCACAAGTGGTTGCCGGCAGTCAATGGCCGACACCTGAAGCGCCTTCTCTAGCTGATCTTCGGCGAACTTGGGCATGTGAGGCTGCAACACTGAATTGTAGGCAAACAGGTCCTCCTCCACTGCTCCACTGCCGGAGGCCGAGGTGGCCGCCGTTTCCGTTCGATCCTCCAGCGAAACTCGGCAGGAGGGTCGTTCCAGTTCGCTTGCCAGGATGTTGGCAAAAAATACAATCTATAAGAATAGTAAAACAAATGAATTGGGAAAATATAATTAAAGTTACCGATGTCTGTTACCTTTAACACTTTGGTCATGCTGATGATGGACCCGTTCTCACGCATCGATTCCTCGTCTAGGAGCACTTGCAGCGTGATCTGTTGCTGGCACGCAGCCACCAACGAGTGCAGCTGATCTGAGCAATGGGCCGCCCAAATCCTAGCCAGACGTGCCTGTCCGGGTACTGGCATGTACGCCGCCGCATGACAAAGCTTGGGCAGCACCCTGTCCGAATAGTCCAGATCTACCACACTATGTTTGGCTGAAAAGGTAACAGAAAATGTAAGAAAAACAACTTAGATGTTAGAATTCGTATACTTACTGTTGGTGGCCAGGTCAAAGCAAATGACCAGACAGTGAATGACCTTCTCCCAGTCGTTTAGGAAGTAGGGCACGTCGTTTCGATAGACGGAAGTCACGGAGTCCGCCAGCTCAATAACGCTGCTGGTCAGCATTTCCGTAATGGCTTTCTGTTGAGAATCGAAAAGAATCCTCTGCACGCGCCGCAGTCCTGGCAGATCTACCTGCGTGTCGCTGCTCTGAGACGGATCCTCCTCTTCAGTAGATTCTGTGGGCTGAGCCATCGGTACGTCATCGTCGTCCTCTTCGTCGGTTCCCGCTTTCGTTTCGATTTCTGGGCCTGGTGATGCATCTGTTACGGCCTCTTCTGCAGCCGCCCCTTCTTCCACCTGTTGTGTACTGTCCTCGTCCTTGTCGTGTTCTCCTTCTAGAGTTCGAAGCTGCTCTTTGTTTAAAGCCTCTGGTGGATTGGTCAACAGTTCCTGTAGACTACTAGAAGCCGCTGGCTCTTCGCTGCGTATGAAGCTCTTGCTCAGTCGATCCAGGTTGGAGAAAACATCGCCGATGGCGTGCCAAATCCTGTCGTAACTGGATGCCGCCTTGCATTGTTCGTAAAGAGCTATTAGGCTATCAGCATCCAGGCTGTGAACTGGGGGCAGGGTGGGTGTACAGGGTTCTGAGTCGCCGAAGGTGGGCTCAACGCTGCCGAGATCCAACGACGGTACGCTCTGGACAGGATTTGGACTGGAAACCGCCACCACAACGGCTGCTGGCGTACTCTGCGATTGTCTGCTGGTTGTGGTGGTAGTGCTGGCTGAGGTTATAGTGCTCGTCGAGCTGCCGCTGCTACTGCTGCTACTGTCGTTTGGGGACAGCATGTCCACGTCCTGGGGACTAAGGAAGGGATTAGTGTGTCAAGGCTTAAAAGGGTTGTGCCAAATCAGGAGAACAGTTTTTCCGCCTTAATGCGTTTCAAGGCATGACAACTGAATAGTTGGTTTAGGATTGGGTTTATACTCCTAACTTGGCACAAACAATTTAAGGGATTCGCACCTGCTGGTCGCCGAGGAGGGTGCTTCACAGAGCTGGGCATCCTGGGAGAAGAGCTGTAGGGCCCGGGCGGCAACCTCGTTGGGAGTCATCGGCGCCACCTGGCCGCTGGAGGCGCAGTTTGCATTGGTGCAGTGGGCGTTCCCGCAGCCGGTTTGCAGTTGGTGGAAATAGCGCTGGATCAGGCTGCGCACCGCCGAGCGCTTCATTTCGGGCGTGGCACGACCGCCCACCGTTCCAGCCCTAGGTCCTGATGCACTGGGGGCAAACCAAAAATTGGGTTACGTACGCAAGAAAGACAAATAAAAGAAGTTATTCACCTGGAAACACCTGGCAGATGCTGCTCCTCATCGCCGCCACCGCCTTTGCTCATCTTCGCTGAAATCTGCGCACTTAACGCCCCCTCCGTCGCCACCCCTTTTCTTTGTTTGCCAAAAGATATTGTGCCCCGCACGCAAAAAAAACAAAGGGTGCAAAAAAATCGATGTTGATGTCCCTTTTTGTCGTTGTGACCTTAAATTCTTAAGTTGCCGCTGCTCTGCTGTTGTAGCTGCCTCTGCCGCTGGCTCTGCTGACCGCGCAACGAGCTCTAAACATCGGCTTTTTTAAAATATGATATCGATCATATATCTACCAGCACAACACGATTTGACAATTTTGAAGTGTTTTTGAAGCCAGGCAAAGCAATATTGAAAATCATCAGCCGACAGTGTTGCAAGTCGCGCGCTGCATCGGTGTTCTACACCGTTCGACTTATCGTTTTGTGTATCGATATGTTTCGGTTAAAAATTTAAAAAAAATGTATAACTTAATTGCTGTTAGATTATTACGTTATGCCCGATCTTTTATTTCGGTTTACTCGAAACTGTTGCGTTGAATTCATATTCAGCTTAAAACTTTAAGTTGGTATAGTTATTTGTTTTGGGGTACAACTTTGTTGACAAGTTACGACATTTTTATTCGTGAAGTGTTTATATTTTTCTAGGTTTACTATTAGAACTGATATGATTACAAATTTGGTTTCACCTATTTCTTTCTGTGCACAAGTGCAGAACTATTGGATTAAATAATTTTAGTTACTCAGCGAACCAAATATGTAAATGTTTATCTCAATATCTGACTCATTAGTAAGTCATTAACCATTCAAAAATCAATAACGTTGCAGCTTGGCATATTTTAAAAATCATTTGGGTTTCATTGACAAAATCATGCAGTTCATAAAAGTGTTGAGTTTGATGCTGATTGCTTTCTGTTTTTATAACGTATGTATTAAAACAACAAAACAACATTCCTAAAGTAAAATAAATTGTTTATTTCAGGAAGCTGTTATCTTTAAGTTGACCAATTTTGTTTGTGAGAGTCACACATCCACTATTTTAATTAACCAATGTCGTTTAGAAGCAGTAAATCGCGAAAAGGTTTTGTTAAATTTTAACGCAACTTTACTTCAACCAATAGACGATATTACGGGAAGGATGCAAATATTTAAAAAGGCTAACGGGTTTAAGCCGTGGCTTGTGGATAGAAAGATCGATTTCTGCAAATTCCTTCGAAAAGCCTATGACCCATATGTAATACTTATTTATAAACTTGCAAAGGAGTTTACCAACGTGAATCATTCTTGTCCCCTGGTGGTAAATACTTTTTAAACAATATCAGATTCCTCTACTAATAATCATAATTGTGTATCCTGATTAGGACTCGATAATTGTAAAGGACTTTTATCTAAGGGCCGAGACGTTTAACCTTCCTCTTCCCACTGGTGATTACATTGTTCAAACTACTTTTGCCTCCCACAAGAAAACTGCATTTGTTGCTAATGTCAGTTTTACATTTGTGGAAAATGTAATTATTACCCTTAATGAAAAAAACTAATTTATGTGAAAATAATTGAAAAACAAATGTTAAAATTATGGTGAAAAACATTAATGTAATGAACTTCCGGGGGGGTTCGAATTTTCGACTTCCCAAATAATAAATATGTAAATTTTCGTTTTATTATTTTTCTGAGTAATCCAGAAAATTATGTGCATAAAAAACAAAATTACAAAAGTTTTTTCTTTATAAATACACAAATTGAAACATGTTCCCTAAGTTTTATAGAAATTTACAAGTACACTCAATAAATTTGTTAAACATTAGGGGCAACTTTCTTGTTATAAATAAATAATATTTCCTAACTTTCGATAGGTATCTTTCCGACATTTTAACAAGTGTTGCAAAACACTCGCGCATCTTATCAGCTGTCGACGTCAAAAATAAAGAAAAATAAAAAATAATAGAAAATACTTGGATCCGCAGCCGGAGACCATGAAATGAGTTAGTCCGATTATCAGGAGATTCCCAATCCGAGTCCCGAGATGACGGAGCAAGAGGATTTAGCCAGCGGCAGTGCATCCACGGGATCGGGAAACAATTGCCAAAACCAATTGCAACAATGCGTGCGTGGGAATGTCACCTGGGATTTATTGCCCGTTCACCTAAGATCCGTGCTCCACAACAATCAGCGCGATTACGAGAAGTTTGTATTCAACTATAGCTTGAAGAACCAGCTAAGATTTCGCGGTAATCTAGCCGCCAAGGTGTTCCGCCGGGAGCAGCGATACTACGAGCTGTTGGTTCAGAAAAGCATAAATGGCTTGGGTGCATTTCCATATCACCTGGCGGATATCGTAACCAAGGGCTTAAGGGTTACTCCCTTCAACTATTACCTGGATGTTTTGGGTCAACTCCTGAGGAGCGACAAAAGCTACGATACTTTGCCGAACTTTACGGCCGCCGATTGTCTTCGGGTTTTGGGGATTGGCCGCAATGAGTACCTGGCCCTCATTAGCGATCTAAAAACCCACACGCCACGATCTTTGATTTTCGGATCGCGACCCAATCCACTGGACTTTCTGCCACGCTTTCCCGTGCGCATTCACATCGAGCCCTGGTGGCGATTGGATATTGGTTACGTTCTAGAAGCGGACATCAGGTATTTATCGCCCGCCGAAAGAGGCCTGCTGGATGACTTGATCGACTTCGGTGCCCAGCCGGCTGGGAAATGCGACCACGAGGTGGTGCATAGCCTGTACAGGAAGGGCCTGATCTATTTGGATGTGCCCATTAGCGGGGAGGACAGGATTTCCATTCCACCGCTGCGCAACTTTGTGATGAACCGCGTAAGTGGGGATTACTTCGAGAATTTGCTGTACAAGATCTTTGTCAGTGCGGATGAGCACATGACCATTGCCGAGCTGGCGCAAATGCTGCAATTGGAGTTGGACAGTGTTAAGCAGGCGATTTCGTTTATCTGTCGACTTGGATTTGCCCATCGCAAGCAGGATGTGTTACAGGATCAGCCAAATCATTCCAGCTGGGAGATCACACCGCTGAACTACAACCTACATGCCAGTAGCAGCTTCGAATTTGACCAGAGTCCCAAGTCGCCAAAGACGCCCAAGGAAAGGGAGAAGGAAAAGGACAAGGACAGCAGTTCCATAGGCTATCTATCCTCGGATGGCAACACCAGTGACTTTAGCTTTGCCAATTTAAATACCACGCCCCAAGAAAGGATAAACAACAGCGATGAACAAGAGCTGAGCTCAGAGTTGGAACCGGAGGAAATAAATACCCCAAAGCAGAATGCTCCAACGACTGCTGCTCTGCCAAAAAGCGGCAAGAGGGTGGGCTTCCTCTTCGACTCGACGCTCACCGCCTTCCTTATGATGGGCAACCTTTCGCCCGGCTTAAAGAACCATGCGGTGACCATGTTTGAAGTGGGCAAGTTGTGCGAGGAGAGCTTGGACAGCTTTTTGACCGAACTGGAGCAGGTTTCGCTGCTGGATGCTGAGGGCGAGGGTGATGTCTCGCGTTACTTTGCCCACGCTGTCATTCTCCGTTCCACAATTTGCTCCTTAAGGCACTTGCTGCCTGGTGGCTTGGATCTGCTGCGACTGGAGTGCCTGGAGGGCTTGGATCGGCAGACCAGAGATCGCGTTTTGGAAAAGAAGTACAAGTTTATCATAGCCGCTTCGCCGCTGACAGCGGCGCTTAGTCACACATTTAGCATTCCCTACTTTGGCCAATTTTTGCGCAGCTCCGATGTGGCGCCCATGTGGAGCAAGCTGTTCTACAACCATATCACAGGTACATTTTTAAATATTTCTCGTAACAAAAGTTATTCTGTGACAATTTTTTATTTTTAGGCTATGGACCGCCCAGTTTATTGCTCAGCCGCGGAACCGTTTTGAAGACTTTGCCACGCCTTTTCCTGGGCTATGGAAAACTCCTGGTTAACATTTTGCACTCCGACTCCTACGTGCTCAACTCTGAGAATTTCCGCAACATAAACGATCAGCTCAAGAACGGTTGTGTGTTGCTTCAGGGTTATGGAATTCGTACAGCCGGAGAGCTCCACTACGAGTCGTTTCCTTTCCAGCCAACGGACACGCGCCAAGCCAAATGGGCTGCCCATCGAGCCGTCCGCAAACTGTCCAACCTTTTGGACCTTCGCCAGCAATGCGGCTACATAACATTCCTGAACACTGGAGTGCCGGATCTCGGCTGCGAAGATTACGAGCTGCAGGTGCGATTGAAGCCCGCACAGCGCCAGAAACGATCGTCAATTGCAGCGCCCAGCAAACCGAACCATGTGCCAAGTACCGAGGTAACTAGCTTTCAACTAAAGAGTCCCGATGAAAACCACTTTGCGACCACGCCAGAACATGGTCCGGCCAATGAGTTCACCTCGCCGGATTGCAGCCAAGTGCTGGCTAGTGAGTTGGCCAAATGCAGCAGTCGTGCGGATCTAGTGTCACAGAGCTCGGTGGAGATTCCAATGGCTTTGGAGGATATTTCCCCTACTGTAGAGGAGGAGGATGGCACTGAGGAGTGGACCCTGCTGGACGTTAGCTTTGGCGTACCCCTATTTGATGTGGATACCAATACAAGGATTTGCGAGCAGCTTGTCCAGGGACTCTGCAGCGATGCCAACTTGGAGGCACTGCCCGCGGCAGCCAGCCAGGCGCAGGCTCTCTTCCTGGATTTCGTGCAGCAGAGCTTATACTTCGAGGACGATCCTGCCAGACAGTCAGTGCAGGCCAGCCGTCCGTTGCCACATCCCAGGATCAACTTGGCATTCGAAAACGGACGAGTGGGCCATTGGAACGGGCGCTAGAGAGCCCTCGCTTTTATGCATTCCCCAAGTATTCCGTATTTCTTTTACTTTCCCAGTTACTTATCAGTTTGTGTACAGTTGGCGGAACGATTTATAAGCAAACAGATTTATATTTATATATACGTATATATTACCGCTACCGCGTTCACATATGTATGCTTACCATCGGCCAAGTCAAGCATCGCAGTCTTAAAGTTTGCGTTCGTTTTTTATTAGTTTTGTAAGCTCCCTGGGGAGACAGAAAGATAAAGATTTGCTTTGTGCCCTCCAAACATATACACATGCATAGCTAACATACCTAAACATATAACTAATGTATGTCTGAATAAATGCAATTTTAAAAACTTATATCTAAACTGAATCATTTACTGTTTTGAATCTATAGAAATTTACACTGTTACAATTCGAAATCTAAATTATTTTACAAGATATTTGTTGACTTCACTCCCAAAAGAAGGAATTTTAAGGACATATGTATTTATAATATAAATGTTCATGATCCCTACCCAATATTAAATCTTTTAAGTAATGATAATTTAAGAAATTATAACAGCATATAACATTAGAATATTAATTTGAGAACTGGTTTTAGGCCCAAGTTTATAAATTACAAATTAATGTTGGATGTAGTAACTTATTGGCTACAAAATAATGTTGTATGCAGTAATTTATTGGCTACATCTAATATAGCAATATATTTAATATTTATCAGTTAACTATTGTTAAGTTTATAATACCGTTATTTTTCGGCAGCCCTGAGTTATAAACTATGGTTTTAATCTTGTTTAAGGACGCGGTCACACTTAGTATGATTGGCACAACAAACGAAAAAGTTTTTGCAATTCCTGGCGCTTTTTTTTTTGCTTCCACCACCAAGTAAATAACCCACTTTAAATAGAAATAATTGTGTGAAAATAAAGGGCGGATCAGTCTGCAACAAATAATCCAATCAAAATAGTGAAAAGTGTAAAATAAACTGTGAAAAGTGAACGCGAAACAAGTGCACAAATTTTGGGGGGCGAGAAAAAAAAATTGGTGGGGCAGCAAATGCCAATACAAAGTGGTCTGTTAGAGGGAGGAAAAGAGAGAATAAGAGAGCGCGCATTGTGTACTCTCAGTTGTTATCATTTGCGCGGCAATTGTTATTGTTTTTACATTTGACAACTGTCCCCTCTTCAAAACAAACTCTTTTTTGAAATTTAGTTATTTCAAATAAAACTTAAGTTAATACACCTGTTCGTGCAAAAAGCAAGAGTGATCGCAAGTGTTCATTTTAAAAATAGCGTAAGCGTCGTCATTTGAAGGCCACCTGTCGAGTGCACTGCCTGCGGATATTTGTGCTTAGTGAAGCGTACATTTTCAGAAAGCGATTGTTTTTTGTTGATTTATCTTTTTATGTATTGTGTTCTGGTCTGTGTTATTTAACGGGCTAATTAACTTCTGGCCAGGCCAAAACAATCAATGAGGAGAGCCAAAAAGAGAAGAAAACCCAATGACAATTGTTTCTCAATGAGAGAGACAAAAAAGTAAAAGAGGGCTGCATCTTTCATCTTTCTTGTTGTTTGTGATAAATAATACTAGAAAAATAACTTTGTTAAATACATGATCAGGTTCGGATTTATATGAGAATAGTCTGTGTTAATTGAATCTTAGCATTAAGGAATTTTGTCTTTGAAAGAAAATGTTTAATTTAAAAGCATCACGGCAACCCTGTATTGCTCTGGCAACTCCCAGCTGTTTGCTTACTCTCCTTCTTTTACTCTCCACAAGCTACAACTTCGTTGCAGTAATGCAAATTTAGCTGATTTCGAACCAAACTGGCTTTTTTTTTAGCGGAAAACTCGCTTAAAAGCTGCAGTCGCCTGGGGATAAACCAGTTTCCTAAAGGTTGTGGGAAATTAAAAAAGGCATCGCGCCGTAAAAAAATTTTCTTTAAACAGAATATCCGCTTCAATAAGTTTTTTGTGGGCCCTTTAAATAAAAACCAATCTGTTTACCCGTCAGAGCTAGTAAGCTAGTTTTGAAAACAATAATTGGCAACACTATTGGCGCTCTCCATTGTTGTCGCGTGCTCGCTCTCTCCCCTCTCTCTCACGCGACGTCACTTTTGGCCAGGCCAACACAACTCACGCACACCTGCGACGCTCATTCTTGACTGAATTGCCGTGAGTAAGCGTTGGTCTGAAAAAACGAGCGCGTGTCGCGAATCGGTAAATCGAGACAAAGATAAAGAAAAGTTCATTATCAAATGCAGACAAGAACAACGGAAAATAAAGCCGCTAAGCAAGTGAAAATCGAAAGGGAAATGCAAGTGAAAATTCCGAGCAGTGGACCCTGCCCTTGAAAGTGTGTATGTGTTGGCCGCAAGTGTCTGCGCTTTGTGTGCGTATGCGTGTGCCTCCAAAAGTGTTCAATGTAAAAATAAAATATCCGATTAGGTTTTCGAGCACAACAAAAGCAACCTTGAAAAGGCAGCCAAGAATCTGCCTTTCTGCTATTTTTACGCATGTGGAAATGTCCGCATAGTTTTCCAAGTGTCCAATCGGAAAAACCCATGTCGTGCAATTGGAAATTTCTTGGCCATTTACCTATTCAACGTGTCGCAGTGTTTCCGTTTCCATTTGAGGCGTGATCACGCATCCTTAAAAAAAAAAAAATTGAGAGTGTTTTAATAGTTCTTAGAGATACAGTTACCGTCAAAACTTTAGGGACACTTTGTACATACTTAATATTATTAAAAATTGTTAAACGCCGTCAAAAGGACGGCTTACTTATTAAGTTTTTTGATGTAAAAAAGTAATGTCTTAAAGTAAAAGACTTTATATTATTGTTTACTAAAGGCTTTTCCTTAAATTTTTGAATGTTTTTGCATAACAAACAACTCACAACTTCTGTTCCGACCGCATCTGAATGAAATTTTCATGCCTCTGTTTGTTAGGTAAAAAACAAGCCACTGGAATTCATTTCACGCACAAAACGACATTAGAACCCAGACGCAGGATGTGGAAAGCGTAGTGAAAAAAGGTAGTAGACAACACGCAACGAAGGCCGGAAAAACGTGGAAATGATCCGCTAATTAATTAGCTAAGTAGGCAACGAAAAGCGGCGAAAATAGGTGTAACCCTTAGAACCAACAATAAATTCCGATTTGTTGCAAAATATATACCAAGTCAAGGCTTAAAATGACATCATACGCAAATGACACAACGTCCGCAGCAGCAGCAACAACTTCAGCAACATCAGCTGGCGCAGCAGAAGCAGCAGCAACAACAACCGTCGGCAACGCCCCCCAATCAGCTGTGGGGGGCGTGGCGACAGCAGCTGATTCATCCAAAGTCAAGAGCCGCGACAATTTGTCCATAAGCCGTACATATGGCGACGAAGATGGCAACAGTAGCGATGGACGCGAGAAGGCCGACACGACGCCGGAAAATCTTAAGAAAATCGCCGAAATCATTGACAGTCCAGATGGAATGACCTCGGCCACCTCGCCCATTCCCTCCCCTCGTCATGTTCAGCTCCGGAATCCCATCAATTCCGGCTTTGTGGGCCTCGGGGCCGCCATCGATGACTCCTGCGGCAAGTTCTGCCTTGGCAAGCCGCCACCATCGCCTGCCGAGAAAGGTAAGCCATCCACAGTACAGGTTATCCTCACCAAATAAAACTTGATCATGCTTAATTTTTAGAAATGCTCTCTTAACTAACAATAGGTTAAAATAGCATTTGAAACTATTGATTGTTTTGACTACGTAATTTGTTTATAGAATAGTAGTTCTGTCTTAAAGTGATTCAGGGACATGTTATATGCAGTCACTCATTAAATTTTTAATGCGCCTAATAAATCAGAAAACACAATCCATTAAAAACGTTTAATGCCAATGATGTAAAATTCATAAATGGGAACCAATACTAAAGTTGTAAATTTAGATTTACGCTTTTTTAAATGGAGTCTACAGCTCAGGACAAATTTCTGATTACCCTAATAACCTAAATTGAGGCATGGAAAAAACAAATTTTAATTTCTTAAAAATGTTTAACTAAAAGACTCTATGACTAATAAAGTAAAAAAAAATATACTTTGATAATTTCCGTATACATACTTAAATAGTCAGTTTTTTTTGTCGGTTTTGCAAGATTTGGCAACGTCTTGTCTATTAAAGTATTTAAAGTTAAATAATTTAACAAGCCTTAACGTTTTTTTTATTTATATAATTAAACAAACTTGTTTGCACGTTTCTAGGACAATTGCTTTATAATTGTTTGATTTAAGGGTAAGCCACGGACAAAATTATATCATACATTTTTGTTGTCATGTCGGAGGTTTAAGTTACATGAGTTCAACCGTAAAAGTAAAAGATACAGCAGCTAGCCGGCAAAACCCGGCGACAATTGATGGCTAATTTAGCCAGTTTGTGGCTTGTCTTTGCTTTTTTCTTTGTTGATTTGAATTTTTAATGAAGTTATTTTGTGCGAGTCTTTGGCCACGACTAAGCGCAAATATTTATTGCAATAGTCATGCCTGGCACTCACAAAGACACCGAGCTCCACACACCCTCGAACACACACACCTCGTTTATGTTGTTGATCAGATTGGCACAGTGGGCCAAGTTAGGTTGAAAAGCAAGTTCTCGATTCTAGTTTCGAGAAAGTGGAACGGGAACGGGATCAATAGCCTGCGAAAGCGGCAAGTGACATCAGCTTGCGCGCTTCGAAATATTTATGGCCCTATGACACCAAACTAAGAAGTTGCCAATCTTGAATGTTCAGGTATTCTTTAGCTAATAAAAATTCCGGAAATACTGAATGCAAGTTTTTTTTTTTTTTGACACTTTGTCTAAAATGGCGAAGCCATGTTGAGCATTTGGGTTTTTGAAGAATATACAAATTTCATACTTTAAAATGATTTTGAAATGAACATCAGTTAAATGTAAAGTATTTCTTATTCCCCTAAATTTATTGATAATTATAAAGCTTCGATCTCCTATTAAAAAAATAGATGCAGATTTGAAACAGATGTTTATTTTTCTAACATGAAATCTTAATAGGCAACATGATTGATTTATTTGCATCAAAAGTGTAAAAGTATTTTTTACAAAGCAATTGCGTACATGACTTTTAAGAACAGAATGCCTTCGTTTCTGTTCAATATTATTGTTTACCAGAAGAAAACTTTAAATCAAAATTTCAGCACTGCACTTTAAGACTTTACAGTTCTTAAACAAGACAGAAGGCGATTTAAATATTAATAGCTTTCAATGCAAATTGCCAAACAAGGCATCTCTTAAAGGTAAACAACTTTCTGAGTTCGGATAAAAATATATACAAAAACATATTTTTACGAAGCAGCTTGGCTGGGCTCTGTTTACGTTTTAATTAAACGATTTGCCTGCATTCCCTTGTTTTCAATAAAATGATTCTGCCTTAGCATTTGCGAGCTTGGCATACAGACATCGCCTGGATCGGATCGCAGTAACCTCCGATCGATCAACGCCCGCAGCTGCTGCTGAGTCATCCACTTCCACATCCAGATACTCAGTCACAAATCTGTTTCACTTTTTGAATTAATTTTTTTTTTGTTTTTATTTGCCAATGAGTTGCGTGCAAGGAATGAAAATGTGTGAGATAATGACGGCGACTGCTATAATTGTGTAAGATTTGGCAAGCGCTGCGAAAAGAAACCAAAACTGATAAACATTGTGAAATGGGAGATTTATGAAAAACAAATCAGCGCACTTGATGAAAGGGGTAATCAAGGGGCTGGGGGCCTGGGAACTTGGGCTTCGATTCAAGTACCGTTGACAATAAGACCCCAAAGTGTTAACCAACTCTGCGAATGAGTTATTATGTCACTCCCTCAACTGATTCAGCGAATTGGAATGCGCCAGAGTATTTGAAAGTGTGACAGTAAAAAGTGTGTTTGAGATTTATTTTGAACTATTTTTTTTATTTAGGTCAAACTATAAAATATCGAAAAATATAAGCATTGAAAAATAAAATTTCTCTTTTAAAGTTTAAAATAATTTATGTTCATAACGTCATTCTATATCTTTTCACTGTGGTCACGTGTACTCATCTTTTCTGATTGGATTTTTATTCTTTGCGTTTTTGTTGCGTCTCACATTTGTTCATCCAATTCCAATATAAATTTGAGGCATTAATTCTTGGCAAACATCCAAGAATCAAACAGATTCAGAACAAATCTCTTGGTTTTGGCCTTGTTCCCAAATTGATTATGTTTTGGGCATGCTTAATTGGTTGAATTATTATATTTGTAGGCTTCCGAACATTTCGTCAAGAAATGACTGAGAAATATTTAAACTATTTTGTATATGTCATTTTATTTTATTTGTCTCAGAGTATAAATGCCTATGTTCCTAACAAATTTCGAACATTATTTCGGGACTCAAAGAAATTAATAGATATTTACGGTCATGATCTATATGTCTTCCACATTTTTTGAAAGTGGAAATACTGATAATTATTTTCTACTTCTCAACCGTTTTCTTCTTTAACTCGAGCACCACAATATCTCAAGTGTATATTAAAACGCTCCGTAAAAGCTAAACAATCGCCGATAACAAGGCGCAACAAATGGCCGCCAGTCGATGACCTCATTCAGAAATGACAGATGATGATGATCACCGATCACCGATGGCTTTCTCTGGTGTCGCCGAGCGCAAAAAATATAAATAAATTGTTTTTTAACATTTATTTAAATGTGAGAACTTAACCCCATCGAAAGGCAACAAAATCGAAGTGGAACCAATGGGAAAAAAACTGAAATTTTATGTTGATCGACCAGCGATGACGTAACCTCATAATGCAATTAGCAAAACCAATTGGAAACCAATTGGCAGCGTGAGAATTGTTTATCGATTTCCGCTTTGCATTCGCCTGATTATCTCAGACTGCACATTTGCTAACCGAAATTTGGTAACAATCGCATTTGCGGCGAGTAAAAAGTAAACGATCAAAAATCAGCAGGCGGCCACACACAATTTCCCCTGCTCGACTTTCCCAACCAACAACAAAAGCACCCAATTGACCGACAAAAAAAAAAGGGAAAAATATATATATATTGTACTCTACTACTATTTTGTTTTATTTATTGCGAAAAGTAAAAGCGACTACACAACGGCTACAAAATAAAAGCCAACAAAAGACTTTTGAACAAGCACTACCACTCGACACTCGGTTTTGCGGCAATGGCCCATAGTAATAATAATGGCAATAATACCCGACATTTGTGTGTTGGGCCAACAGTTTTCAATTGTTGGCCCATAGAAAACCAGGTGGTGGAAGAGGGAAGGGAGATTGGAGTGGGGGAACGCAACGATAACTCGATAGAAGACATTTTATGGCCATGCACAGTGGGCAGCGTAATTACCGTTAGTCAGTCGTTACCTATTGTGGTCTATTGTCTATCGGTGATTGCTCCGCTCTATGAGAGGGGAAACACTTCCTGCCAAATTGGTTTTGCAAATTTAGTTATCCAACAAGCGAAAAATGTCGTTCTAGTTTCAAGCCAAATTGGAACTTCCTTAAAACGTTCTTGTTAAAAATAATTCCTTACACACAAGCAAATTAAAGGGCAATACAATGATATGTTAACGGTAATAAAAACCATTTACCTAGTAATTATTACAAATAGATCACTTTGATTTATTACTTAATGGCAAATATTACAGTTATACTCCACTAAGTATTACAGTATTTCTAGACAAACTAGTTTTATTTGCAACAAAAGACATTCTTAAGAATAATTTAAGATGCATTTATGAATTCTAATTTCCTACAGAAACTAAAATAGTTTCAATTTACGGTTTTGCAACATTTATCATAAAGTTGATATTTGAAGACAAAGTGTGTCAAATCAATAAACACCACAATCTGGAAATGTGAGCAAAAGTTCACAGATGCGTTTACGGGAAATTGAGAACAGAGAAAATATGCATAATTGTTGCCATATTTCTGCTTTTCATTCCGATTAAGCAGCTGCTTCTGAGGTTGATATCTGAGAATCTCGATTGGGGTACAATTACATTAACAAGTTAATTTGTGCCAATCAAAATGAGTAAGCTCAATGCGGAACCTTTTTTCCCTGCTGCTTGTTAAAACTTTAATATCGTATATTTAAAAAAAGGCAATTTTCTGGAAAGATGAACAAGATGCAATATATTAATTATAAATTTAATGTTGATAATTATAATGATTACACAAGCCTTTCCTAACTTTTATACAAATGAAGAAGATAAGTCTGTGGTTGTTAAAATATCACACTTTAGCTAATAATAAATAATGCATTATCACCTTGACTCCTTTTTTAATTGCTCATCTGCATACTAATTATAGTCATAAAAAAAAAATATATATATTTTGGTTCGTGACCAAAAGCTTGTTCAAAATAAGGCTGTGAAATCTATGGTAAATGGTATTTGCTATATGGCATTTGGAATACATTTTCATGGCAAGCGAAACGGAAGTTCCACGGCCAGCAAAGTTTGCCAGAGCGTAAAAGTTTTGTGGGTCTGCCCTGTGGAAAGCCCCCACATCCACTGCCAGAGAAATACAAAAAAAAAGAAAAAAAAACGAACCTGCAATTGACCGAAATCACCGAACTCTAACCTTCACTTGCCGGGCAGTCGACCGCCTTATATAGAGTACGTGTGGAAGCTACCCATCCATCCATAGATCACGATTCTGAGAGGCGGCCCCCTAGATGGTCTCCTACATCTGACGTACTTGTGTGTTTGCCGCTTGTGCCACTTCGCGTGGCAGAGCTGAAAGCAAATTGTTTGATTTTCTTTTTTCCCGTGCTTTGGCCGCGGAAATGTATAGAAATTGTTTGCGGAAGCGGTGAGGGATCTCCTCCGGTTGCAGGTGGGCGATTCGGGGCCCTTGAATAGGGTGAACTTGTCAGAAAGCCAAACACACATATCTCTATATTGTCATCCGGGATGCAGCTTGATTACGAATTCTCTTACTTGTCATACAGATAGAACCCACTGGTTTTTAGATAGTTCTGGTTTCCCTTTATTTTATTGTAGTTTTAAAAAAGTTTTTTATGATACCAATAAATTTTATGTTTTAATTAATAGAATCGATCCATATTTGGCTAAAGTGCGTTATTGCCTGCGTTATTATTTTTATATCATAAATATATTAAATCATTGGTATAAAAGCATCTAAAACTATTACATTTCGTACAATTCAAATAACCTTTATACGAATAGTGTGTATTTTTTTTTTTTATCTAAAAACTGAGTTATTTTTATATATTAATAGGTTGAACATAACTAAAATTGACTTCACTGCACATTAAAATTGTATGATGTTATTTTAATGGGAAAATTGTTGCGAATTTCCTTCAAATTTTTAATGATTTTTTTTTTACTCGTGGGTTTTATAATTGTAAAAAGCAAACTAATGAAAACCTTTTTTTATATCCTAAGATGCTAACACAAAGTGTTATTTTTTTAATCACCATTAAACGAAAAGCCGCTCCTGAATTTCTTCATTTTCTCGCTGCCTTTTTATGTATTTTTCCCCGCCGCTTGCCACTTCAGTTGCGATCATTTGAGTTCAGTTTAATTTACGCCCACGGCTAAGTTTCGTTTTCACCGCTTAAACGCTAATAATTAAAGTAATAATAATAACAGTAAATAAATGCTAATTTAATTGTGTGTCTGTTTGCTTCTTTTCTTCACTGTGTTCCATTGCAGCGGCGGCACAAAGCAGAGCGAACCAGCAGCACCATCAGCAGCAACATGGCAATAGCAACTCCAGCAACAGCAACACCAACAGCAACAGCAATTCGAAGAGCAACAGCAACCACAAATCAGGTGGCAATGATGAGGAGGAGAACTCGAGCGAGTCGAATGCAACGACGAAGGCATCGCTGGCCTTCACCATTGATCATTTCGATGCCTCCGAGAACGATTCGGCTGCTCAGGCGGCGCGCTACAAGAACATGATGGAGCGCTTCCAGAATCGCCACAAGCGCGGTGCTTCGATGTCCAAGTTGGAGACGGAAAAGGATAACAACACCACGACCACCTCGAACAGTGGCCGCCAGTCGCAGCGGAGCAGCCTGGATGCTGGGAGCAGTATGGCGGATGATATCTCCTCGCTGACGGCGGCCACGCCCAGCAGCGAACAGGCGCCCCCAGTGCAGGTGAAGATGCGGGTAAGGGATCGCAGTGCCTCCCGCGTGCGAGACGCCTCCAAGCGGCACAGTTGGTCGCCAAGGAGTTCGGCCAATGAACCAAGTGCAGCGCCTGCTCCGCGACCCACAAGTCGATCGAAGCTGCCACCACCGCCGGCGGCCACGAAGGGAACCTCCAATCTGCTGGCCAATCGCACCGCCAATCAGTTTACACCCCGATCCACCGCCATGCAGCTGGCACTGCGCCAGGTGGAGATGCTCTGTCCACAGCCACCGCTGGCGGATGGGAAGCCTTCCAGCGAGAACGATGCCGTCAGCGAGGCCGGAACCTACACCCTCGACGGCGACAACTACACGGAGGAGCAGAAGGATCTCATGAACATCGATAGGAATGGAAAGGGAGCGGCTACCAAGCAGCGGCCCAAACAACTGCCAGTGAAGTCGAGTCGGGGCAGCAATGTCCTCGAGGTGAACTACTACCACGAAACGCCGCTGCAGGAGCAGCTGCCCCAGCAACTGCCAGCTCAGAGGAGCTCCACAGGTCAGGAAACTTGATTTGATATGTGATTGAAATAAGGTTAATGAAGAATGTGCTCCAAATTTTGTTTAAAGGGATTACATTTACCATTATTTTATGTCAGGAACTAATTAGATTGATTTAAATAGTATCAGTTTTTATAAGAATTTATACAAAATCTAAATTGAGTCATTTCAAACTAGTTGTGCTTAAAAAGAATTTTATTTTATTAGCTGTTTGTACAACTTATCATTTAGTTTAATTTACCAAAGATGATATACAAATTGATTAGATCAATATATTTAATTTCCTTATTTCAAAGTTGCAACATTTTATATTCATTAGCTTTATAATTACCCCAATTAAATTTATAATAATTGTAAATTACTTTTCTGCAGGTGCCTATCTGGATCAACTGAAGAGTCGCGTGCTGCGTCAGCAGGTTCCCCCATCGCCGCCAACTCCTCCTTCGCCTGCGGCGGACATGGGCTGCTTCACCAGTGTGACCACCAGTGGAGTGCTGGCCAAGCAGCGCGCCTTGGACACTCATCCCAAGCTCACCCGGCACTCGCACAGCCTGTCCACCTCGCAGATCGACAGCTCCGAGTACGTGAGCAATGAGGCTAAACTTCGGCACACGCAGGCCTTGTCCGGATCGGCAACGGATCGCCAGAAGGCCGAGTACCGGCTGAATGTGTTCACCACCAGCACCAATCAGCAGCACCAGTTGCCGGAGACACCCACCACGCCCACCCAAAACTCGGAGGCAGCCCTCCTGCAGACGGCGCAGACGAAGCAGGATTGGATTCAGGAGTGGGCTCGCAATGCTCGGGCCAGAAGTCTGGCGCAGGATGTGAGTGGCACCAGCGCCAGTCGCCGGAAGCAGCAACAGCAACAACAACAACAGCAGGCACAGGTGAGCTCCCATTAACCGGTTTCGCTTGGGATTCGATTCGAAGAGCAGAACAGCAGAGGGTGATAAATGAATTTATGGAAAAATTCAATTTGATTGGCTAAATCTTGTCTGGCTAGTTTGGCAGTCAGTGAGTCACCATCGAGGATTATATATCTTCTTTTCTTATTGTCAAATTCTTTCCATTCTTTTTCTTTTTATATTTAAGTAACTTATTGTTAGGATTCATTCATTTTATATATTAAAGATTTAGTATTTTAAACATTCTATGCAAACCATTTTAGTTTAAACTATGTCTTAAACGAAAGAGCAAACTTATCAATTTCGTGAAGATATTTGCTTTATTTAAAATTCTTTCAAACTCAAGTCACGTTCATATTTGAATATTTTTAAGGAAATAATGGGGTTATTTATTTTAAATGAAACTTAGGTTAACAAAAGCCTCACCATATTAGCCAAGTTAAAATGACGTATAGTTTATTTAGCAAGCGCTGTTTACCTCATCCCATTAACAAGTGTTGATTAGATAGCTAATATGATTCATCACAGTCAGTTTGAGATCATGTTGTTTATAACGCTTATAAATTTGAGATTCTCCAATTATCTTATTAACTTTAAAGTCTTAACAAATCACTTTAAAAAGTTAGGTAACTTTTTTTATATTAAATTTATCTTGATTCAAAGTAATAACAAATTTAGTTATGAACTTTTTTAAAATTTGCTGTTCCATTTCATATAACATTTTCTTATATATTGTTGTTTACTTGGTTTTGACATGTAAAGTAAAATACAATCATTGGGGGTAGCTTGGACACAAACCTAAGACAAGCAATGATAAAATTAAAGCACACTTTTATGGGTCCTCTTGGATAATCTTTCTCAGTTTTCCCTTTATATTTAAAAAATTTAAATGAGATAAACATAATTTAAACAATTTAACAAATTTATTAACCAGTTCTTGGGGATTTTTTGTATCCACCACATTCAACTCTTTGAATTCATTTACTTATATTGGATTCTATTACTTTCAGCAACTGATGACACGCAGCTACAACTGCTCGGACACGGGCGGCGACTCCCTGACGGACGACAGCCTGAGTTTGTACAACCAGCAGCGGCAGTACGCGGCGGCAGCGAAGCTCAATCGCAGTCTGGCGGAGCGGTATCGCCTGATGGGCGACTGTGACTACGCCAGCGATCCGGCGTTGTGCAGCCACGGCGGGGGAGGAGGTGGACTCGGTGGACAGGTGTTGGAGCCACCATACAAACCTCCAAAAAGTCCCAGTAAGATTCCCTCACCGCTGCACACGTTGGGACGTGCGCGCAGTGCCAGTCGCTCGCGTCCGCCAACAGATGCCTATTTGGAGCAAACAGCTGCGGCTATTAGCAATCTCCAGCAATCCCTCTCCCGCCGGAGCTCGGTTAAATCGCCGGCACAGAGCAGTCCGCAGCACAGCCTGGAATCGGGAATGGGTGCCGGCGGTGGCTATCGACGATCGCCGCTCCATCGAGCGCTCATGACCAGCAGCATCAATGAGGCGCAGCTGCAGTTGCTCACCAGCGGCGAGAATCTGCTGAAGCAATTGCGTCGCCGCAAGAACTCCCTGGAATACGATCCGGGTCAGGATAGTGTGGAGCAGGTTGAGCCGGTGGCTGCTGCCCCCTTGTCGCCGCTGCGTCGATCGAGTAGCTTCCAACAGCAGCAGCAACAGCAGCAGGGTCAGCATCCCGTTCGTCAGGCGCGTCCCAATTTCCAGAACCTCTACACCCCGCCTGCTGCCCGTCACGCCCACGCCCTGAGCACCGTTCACCAGCAGCAGCAGCTGAAGAAGTCCGCCAGCAGCAATAACTTCGATCAGGCCTACAGCGACTATGACAATGAGTTGCAGTATTACATCAACGATGAGGATGAACTGGGCACCACGGGTGCCTACTACTCCAGCAACGAGGAGGAGGACGTGGAGGAGAACCACGACGAGGTGCAGGGTTCCGTTCCCCTGAGCAACACGCGCATGAACAAAGCGCTGCTGATGCGGATCGAGAGGAGCAAACAACGAGTGGCTGGAGCACAGGCTGCTCCAACCAAACCCACTTCAGCGCCAGCGGGAAAGCTCACCTTGGCACAAAGTGGAGCTGGTCTGGTGGCCTGTCCCAATACTCCCGAAATGCCACGACGGAATATCAAGAGTGCTCCCAGGGTTGCTCCCGGATCGGGCAATCGAAACACCCGCCAGTCAATGCCCCGGGAAACGAGCCTCAGTCGATTGGCCCAACAGGTGCCCAGTTCGCTGGCCAATGCCAAGAAGCAGCTGCTCCAAACAGCCAGTGCTGGTGTGAGCTCCAGCTCGAGGGATCAGCGGGTGCAGCCCAAATACCTAGACATCTCCAAGTACAAGTCGGCGCAGTCGAACAATTTTCTGCGCAAGAACGATGCCAAGAGCACACTGAAGCCAGCGGATCAGATGAAACGAAGTCCCAGTGCCTCTTCCATGGGTCTGAGTCGCGGCGATGGAACGCGTGCCAGTAATCGCAGTGTTCGGAGTACTGCCTCCGCCATGAACACCAGCACAACATCGCTGGGTGGCGGAAATCCGGGATCCAGGAACTCCTCTGCCATGCGACGCGATGCCTCAGGTGGGTTTACTTAATTACTTACTAAATTATAAACTAAAATATGATTTATTTTAATAGTAAACAAACAGAAGGAGGCCGAAATGGCCATGTGGAAGCGACGATCCACCTATGATCCCATGAAGGCCGCTGCCGAGGATCGCCGCAAGAAGGAAGAAGCCCGACGTGCCCAAAACGAAGCTCAGCGACAAATCAACGATGATGAAATGCCTTTCGAGAGGTGAGCTAGGCGGTCATTGGTTGGCAAAGTCTCTTTTAATAGATAGATATCTCTAGGTTACCCTTAATGTGTTTAACCCAGATTTTATAGATGATCTACAGGCTTCTAGTAATTAACTATAAATGGGAGTCTTAACTTACTTAATGTTTAAATTATTACTTTTAAATTTAAAACAAAACCATAGGGGTTTTAGTCAAAAAAAATTGTTTAATTTCAACACATTTTAAAATATTGACAGATCGAGACTACTTTCTATTCAAGAATTAAATTAGAAGGTATATGTATTAATAACCTTATTTGTTAGTTTGTTAGTAACGCTAAATTTGTTTATGCAGAGGCTCATCCTCAATTGTAAATCGTAGATTAGCTTTTAAGCAAGATCGTGTCACAAAATAGTTACTAAAATTTACCTAAAAGTGGCTAATATATAATAGAATACAAATTTTAAATGAATATTAGCTATTTACCATAGTTAGCCTAGATTTCAGGAACACTTTTTCAAAATATTTTCCAGTAGAAGGTTATTACTTATTTTCCAGTACACTGAGCTACAATTATTTTAAACAACTTTCAATTTTCTGAATTTGATTTTTAACCTTTGTTTTGGTTCTTTTATTAGCTTAAGGTTGTGGGTAATATCGCGGCTAGAGGTAAAGGTGCGTTCTGGTCATAGATAAAAATACTTTTGCTGTAATCCAATCTCTCATGACTCACAACTAGTTTAAACCTCTTGATTTCTCCTGATTTAATTTAAAGTAGTGGCCAAGTAACGAGTTCAGTACTGAATTTGTAACCCAACACCGCTCAGTAATCAGTAAAATCGTATTAAAATAGGAACTATGTCGTAAATGATCCAGCATTCTGTACTTATGATTTTGCTAATTGATTTCTTCTCTTTTAATTTCTGTACACCCCAACACACACACACTACCAATCAACACCACCACTACCAAATCAACACAACGTAAACGTAAAAACAATATATATATATATGAATATAAATCGGTAGACCATCACGATCCCACTATCGCCGTGGACAATTATGACCAAGGGATGGTGTGCTAGTTACCGATTTCTGAGCCATCAGCCTACACCTAAACATTCAGTTGACTATCTTTCCACGAAACCAAAATAGAAAAACCAAATACTTTCCACTACAACTACAAAATAAAGAACATGCCACACGATCAATCGAACACGATGCAAAAAAAAAAAAAAAAACAGCAGCGGCAGCAGCAGATTGTATCACTAGGATCCAATTCTAGTGTCAGTTACAATCGCCAAATCGAATCGAACAACGATCACTTTGAAAACGGATCTATCTTGCGTAGTATCCACTGAAAAAAAAAAGAAAAACGATTTTCCAAATCAACGACAACTAGAAACAATGATATAATTAGGACAGCCAACCCGAAGCAGATTGTGGGGCTTTCATTTCGCAAACGTAATAGAGTTTTCTTTAAAACAAAATAAAAATAAAAAAACAGTTGTAGTATTACTGTTGATTATTATATGCATAATAAATATCAATCATTTCGTTGTTGTTGTTCGCCGTTGTGCAATTGTCTCGACAAATTTGTTTGTTCGTCAGTTCGTTAGTTAATTTGTCTTGTGCGGCTTCATTTGATTTTGTTTGGCTGAGCAACGAATTCGATCCGTAAAAAGCTCTCGACGATTGAAAACTAACCGCATCAATTCTAACTTCTAATCGAAATTATTCAAAAGGTTCCACAAACTGATTACGATATCCTTTTTTATAAAACGCAATCAGTTTAAGGAATCACCTTATTAACCTGCATTAGTAGCTCATTAGGGAAATTGACATTTTGGTGATTAATTATTGGATTACCAGGATTGTATGAAAATATCGTGGTACAAAATATAATATTTGGTTCAGTAATAATAAAAAAAAATATTTTGAATTATAGGACTTCACGGACATCTAAGTGTTCCTGTTTTTAATGGACAACATTTGAAAAAGAACGATTTAAATGCTTTTTAAAATGTTTTAATTTTATTCGTAATATAATAACCGATATTTCATACTTTCACTGAGTCAATCCATTCTTAAAAACCAATTGTCAAATTCCAAATCTTTCAAAATTACAAATTCAAGCGTTTGCTCTGGCAATTTCCACAAAATTCTTCATTACTCTGTAAATTGCTGCAACCCTTACTACTTAACCAGCCATAAAAAATAAATAATTTTTAGTTAATATTTCCGAAATGGTTTTGTAAAGTGTAAAAACGTTTGTCCTGTTTAATGCCTAACCGACATCACATTTAAACATGCCACTACTTAACCAACCAACTAACCACGGAAACCCGCTAACCACCACACATAAAGCCAGTCAGTAGAATAAGCTAACACATAGACAACGATTAAAAAGCTTCCTTAGAACTCGCTAGAATAAAAACTCACTTGAGATCGAGAAAGAACACACATCACAAACCATCCAAATTGTTTGCATTTCGAATTGTGCATATAGAAATATCTAAAATATTTATTTTAATGAAAGTATAATATTAACAAATATTTTATATACACAGTGTGCTGCGCCCAGCCAACAATTTGACCATCACGAGCGGAGGCAACAGCTACAGTCCTCGAAACTCCGTGGAAAACGACGCCTGGACGCTTGGTGAATCCTCTGAATTCGGGGAATATCCCGATGACTACGATGAAAACGATGAGGAGGTGGAAGGCGACGAGGAGATTGACTACGTGGGCCAGGAATCCGACGAAGTTTTTGAGGCGGAATCAGGAGAGGCTGCCATTCAGGGCGCACAGTAGGCAACCGATAAACAGAACACAAAACCAGCAACAGTGATAAATAATTCGATATATACATAACTATATATATATGTATAACATATTGTATTTCTTAGCGATCGATGGATGCGATGTAGGAATAACCTTCTACGAGTTTTGTAAACCGAATTAGCTGACATGATTTCTCCACGGCTTTTTTATATAAAGCATATAATTTGGACACCGAAAATCATCGAAAAATCCAATAAACAAAAACTGTTACTCAATTCTGTCCACATGCCATAGGAAAAATGTTTTTATTGCTGAAATATTTACTCTTAAAATGAACTAAATTCAAAAAAGGAGAAAAGATATTCAAGTATATATTGTTAAACGTTTAAAGCTTCTTGATTTGCTAAAATTCAATTAAATGGATTATATTTTAAATATGAATTCTTAAAAATGTCGGCAATGGTGCAATTACTTCAATATGAATGAACAAATACTCAGATGTGTCCTAGGCTTAGTTAGAAAGGGTTAGAAAGGGATTTAAAGCCGAGACGAATTGACTGCAATCAAGTGCTAAACAAAACAATATAATTTTAAGATTTGCTGACCCACAACACCGGGGAAAACTGACCAAAAGGAATTGAATTTAATTGTTTTGTGATCTGAGCTAAAGTTTAAATGCGTTCGAGAGTTCAGCCCTTTCTTTGCCCGAATACGATTACTGGGATTTCAGCCCAAGGAATTAGTTTGTTTTTGGTAGGAATTTGTAGTTACTCATGAACTTATGTCGTAGGATTTTTTATATACATATATATTATATATGCGAACAGAACACTCGATGGAAGGTAGCTTACGTAACAAATTATGATGATACGGTCTAGTTTTATATATGCATACAACACTATACACTAGCTGAGTATATATCTTATACAGCAGACGTCTAGTTTAGTACTATATAAATGGAGCATATGTGGTATTCGCTTTTAAACCAACTAAATTGTTAAAACCCTTATCCTTTGAAGCAAACGGAATAATGTCTAAATATCATGCAGTGGTGTCGGTGTCCATATTTGCAACTGCTCGATGAATATTGAGTGGATTTGAGTTCATTTCAATAACTATTGTATTTTACAGCAGCCGGTATTTTAAAATATTATCTCCAAATGCCCAAGTCAACTTAAGCAATAGACAATATACTATAAACAAAGACTTTTTTCGAAACCGATTCATGTCCAACGAAAAAGTTCAGGAGCAGTTGCCCGGTTTAAAAAAAACATAATTTAAAACTAAAATATATATTTTAACAGAGTTAAATTGTAATGAAACAAACTACACAAACAGCCGTCTAAAACATTTTTTAAATTTGTACATTTTAAGTATTTAAACAATGATAAAAGAATTGTTTTTCGTATCGTGTCCTATTCTTGTTATTTTATTTCTCCAATAATTTTAGATAAACCAAAATAAACGAAGACAAAAATAAACAAATTTAAATAAACAAAAGTGTTGTTTTGATTTAAGATATATTTTTCAGGTTCAATGTTCGCTAATATATTTACGTGTGAGATAGTGGATATATATATAATATATACTTCCTACATATTGCTTTTGTTACCGATCCGGAACAGACGTAAAACTTATTTCAGTTTTTGGCAAATGTTTGCCTATAAATTTATCCCCAAAAGTTGTATCTCAACTTTAGGGAAATAATTTTAATTCCTAAATGTAACGAATGCTGTGGATAGATATATGCATGAATGTTTTCGATGAAAGTAAACAAAGTACGAAAGTGGAATTTGTAATATGCGGACTGTAAGATAAACAATATTTGAATTTTAATTACAAAACAAAAACAAAACAATATTGTTATATGCGGAATGTCGGATTAAAGTGTGGGTATGGTTGCCGCTTCAAATTGTGGGTGGTGGGAGGAGCGTTAAGGGGGATAGAAAGGAAACGTCAATTAGATTTCGCATAACACTGAAAACAGAGATTACAAAATAACAGATTCAACAAAAAATGTTTCAAAATAAATGTTAAGGATCCTGGAAGTTACCATTGGAAAGTAAATTACTTAGCTAAATTCTTTTTTGTGATAATATAACAATGAACTGGCAATTAGCTCTTTTTAATATATATTTTATTTAGTTTTTGTTTATGAATAAAGAGCTAACAGAATGTTTTAATTTAATATGGTAAAAGCATTTGTAGTATGAATATGCATGAAAATGGGATTATAAATTGTTTCAATTATAATGTTTATATGTTCTGGAAAACTACTTCTTTTGTTGAAGCTCCTTAAAACGTCTTTGCTCATTTTCCCGGAAACGTCGGCGGGAAGCCGGTGGTTGACCTTGAGGATTGCGTATCACCAACGACTCCTCGCAATATTTTTGTGGATTGTAGGTGGGGGCTGGTGGTTCGAGATCCCAATCCTCCTCGGTCTCCAGCATAAATTCATTTTCTTTAGGCTTCGCCGGGGGTAACGCATTCGGCAGCTTGTAACGCTCGAAATCCGAACGAGATTGGCATTCACTTACGTGAGTCTGCAAATCAAAATGAATATCCTGTAATACCCCATTTACTTTAATAATGATTTTTTTGGAACTTACCATCATATCGGCCACGGAATACAAGTGGGTTACGTTAAATGGGCAATGTACCATTTCAGTGGATGGAAAATTCCTGGAGCAACGTATTAAATGCACCGCCAAGCGATTTGGCATAATGCGATGAGCTTTGTCATAAGGACAGATAACATGTTTCTCGAAATTCGGACCTGCCACAGCGTAACTCTTCGAAGACATTTTAATTTTTTTGTTTTCTAATTGATTTTTATTTATACAGACTGATTCCTGCCACGTTCCAGATCAGAATGTCAAAAATGTATCGACAAAGATTACATTGCTGATATTTTTTTAAAGGCCTTCTTATACGAGCAAATTCCTCAGCCGTTTGTAATATTTTTAAAGCGCAATAAAGTTACTAAAGTGGTCACGTTTTTTAATCTATTGCTCCCTAAGCTGTTAAAATACCAACTAAACTCCTAACCCGACTTATTGTATAACCAAATTCCTAAGATATTTTAAAGGACATTGCTTTAAGGGAAAATATATCTCACTTTTTTTCAGCTTCTTCGACTTTATTTGGTAAAAATAAATGAATAATAAAATCATAATTTTATGAATTTAAAGTATACTTAAACTATTTATTTTTTTAAGTGCGGCATTCATGCAGAATTTGAATCCTTGTTTCGTTTTGAATGCAAACAAAAAGAGGGACAAGCCAGTCACGGCGAAAGCCAACAAAAAGTATAATAAAATGAAGCAAAACTAATTAAATTATATGAAATAGAAATGTAAACAACAAGCTCGAGCTAAAGCAAAACAAATAAAACACCCATAAATATTTATCACAAAGAATAACAAAACGAAACAATTTCACGGTGGAAAAAACACCAGACTCCGTGAACAAGTGATTTTGAATGTTTGTGAAATTTGGCTAATAATCTGACCAGCGAAATTAGTTTGCCATAAATGCTTAGCAACAAAAAATATTATTTTTTCAATTACGAAAAACTATATTGAGTTTTAATAAATGCAATAATGTGGAATTAAATTTAAATTTAAATTGTTTATTGTAGGGCAATATTTTGTAGCAAATTGAATCCTTATTCTAAAAGTATTATTTATGCATTAGCGATAATTATTCATAAATATTTTAGCAAGATATTATTTAAACAAACTTCCAAAATTTTTTAAAGCAAAGATAGCACAATTAATTTGTTAATCTCGTAACATTTATCTGTCAGTATGCACCTGTTAAATATGTGAAATTCTGGTTGCCTCACCTCCTGTTTGCCACATTTTTCAAAGAAAAACAAAGATACATTAAAAGCCGCTGAAGAGATGGGCAAACAAAAGCTTATTAATTATTATGATTGTTATTAACCTTTGGGTTGTTTATTGCTTAGCACGTCTGGTTTCTGGCTACCTCATCTCACATGGAAAATTCGAATTTTAATTTCCATTCCCATTGAAAATTTTGAAGTGCCCCTAAGCCCCCAATCCTCTTGCTGATTTCGAGGGGATTTTTGTTTTTATATAGAAATGTTTGGGGTCTTTTTCTGTGTGTTTGTGTGTGTGTGTTTGGTTTAGTCTGGCACTTAAAAATGGTTTTATTTATGGGCTTTTATCATTTCAACTTTTCCAGGATTTGTGATATGGCCATAAACAAATAATGCCTAATGTGCATTTACTCATAAACAATGCAAATCAGTATTTACGAAAAGTGATTGAGGGAATCCGGGCTCTTGAATTTATTCACCACATTGCCACTGGTACTTGAGGCCACTCGGTTTCTCGTGATAAATGGCACTATATCCACTATATCCACGATATCGATCCCATCCACCCAAGGCCCCAAGTCCAATTGGACTCTGCATTTGTTGCTTCTTAGTGCGTCAATGAAGACTTTTCAGCTTCTCGATTCGATTGCCATTCAGCCCTGAGTACCAGATACATTTGTCATTTGCCGCTGCCGGCAATTATAAATATTGGGCATGTGTGTGAATATATCATTACTTTATGGAATGTTGTGTCGGGCTGAAGAGTTGTATAAGTTGCAGTACTTGAGAGTATTTACGTTGCCCAATAGAATGGAATTTTCCTAAGTAGTTTGCGAAATTGAACGTATAAATTTAAGTAAAGTATTTCCGAATTTTGAGTACTTCTCTGACTTTTTCAGGAAAGCTGTTGTTAACAAATATCATTTCTTTTTTTTAAATATTTTTATTTATTGTTCAGGGTAAATCCTCCTAAAATTATAATACAAGCTCGGATTGTATACATCGTACATAGGATGTTTCATGATAATATGCTTAAAATGCCAGCGTTCTGCCAAAAGAACTAAAATAGAGATCACATAACCAAATCCCAAAGCCACAAAAGAACTCCAGAACTTCTGAATATTCATGAGAGCCTCCTGTTGAGCAGGAGCCTCTGCAGGCAGATGTTGAATGGCGTCCTTTAGCCACTTGTTAATCAAACCTGAAGGATAGGGAAAATGTATTGGTTTTAAGTTTGTAGTATCCAAGGGGAGAACAATTTACCGCCCTCTGTAAGATGTTGAATGGAGTTATCAACCCGTGGTTTTAGCGGCGAGTTCTTTTCCATTGCCAGCACAACGGGCATATAGACAACGCACTCCTTCATGATATGTAAAGCTGATCCTATTCCGGATCCAGATTCATCCGCAACTCGCAAATACCGCAGATAAAACTCGTTGTCGTAGTAGGCGCACTGGCCTTTAGCTATTCGAGAAGTCTGTGAAGTAAATATAAAAATATATGTTCCATCTTTCAACTTTAAAATACCTTATAAAAACATTTGGAAAAAGAAACCTGTTTTTACAAACTGAATCATTATTTTCTTCAGCCTAATTAATATATTATTAATATTATAAACTCTTGTTTATATTTTTTATACTTCGAAAGTTAGCAGTTAATTCGTTATTGCCATGACCTTATTTTGGACATTTGTAATCAAGTTAGTCTCTGCTTAAGTCTTTAAGTCACCGGAATACGGTTCATATCAACCCAGTTTATTTTGCAGTCATGAAGAATTAATACCTTTAAATTAAAAATGTTGCCAAATACGCTTATCACACTGATAAGATATTTTTTCTTGAAAAACAAGTTGGAACTGGCTTTTGTTTTTCTATCTCATGGTATAAAGTTCATTGCTACGAAATTTGATAATAAATGCCATTATAAATCCGCTAAGAATTGTTTTTAAATCTAGTTAGAACTGATGTTATTCGGACATTTTAAAGTGGTCCTATCAATGTTTTAATTAGTAGTATCTAGTATAAAAAAATATTGATACAGAACATATTTAAAACTAATAAAGAAAATGTTGTGTGTGTTAAATTAGTATTATTATTAAATCAACTATTAAATATTAAATATATGTTCTTACTAGATCTTCGCTTTGTTCGATTATTTCCATCTTATCGCCGACTTTTCGAGCAACTTCATCGCTGGCATCCAGGAAAAATTGTTTGTTTTCGGTAGCTCCTGCAGAAGGTGGTATATGTGATGCCAGTAAGTCCTCCAGTGTGTCAATGGTAACCCTTTAAATATTCAATGATTATAACTATTTTAAGAGTATTACCAAAAGGGATTAGCTTTTCACCTGGCTGCTGGGTTGGCCAAAATGGCAGTGAAGCTGGCCCGATATGTGGCCACCAATAGAATGCAGTAAATCCAATACCAACCAGTTAAAACCCTCAATGGCCAATTTCTGGGCATTCGAGGTAGAGCCACATATAAAAGCATACTATAAGTAAGCAGAATGCAGTTAGTATAATCATCGAAAAGATCCCGAGGTCTTCTGGATTCCTTGGAAATACGATATCGACTAATGGCGATGCGAAAACTAATTCGACGATATATATTTGGATCCATGGCAACTGCGCGATTTCGACGAAGGCAGCGAAAGAATCCCGAGGATACGTTGCTGTTTATGATGGCGTTTAGAAAACTAATGCCATAAAAAACAGTGCCAACCACAAAAAGGGAGAGTAGAATGCCCGCCCACATGCCGCCGCTGAAGGGCAGGATAAATGTTTGCCAGGACATGTCCGTCGAGGATTCCGGGGTGAGAAAGGTCAGGCACTCGAAATTGTGGGGCGAACTAAGCTCCACTAATTGCAGATACACCTGAAACTGGTGCAGGTCCCCAATGGCAAACCGGGCACTGTGGCCAGCCTGTGCAGATTAAAATATTAATAAGTCAACAACAAGCCGGCTTAATGACATATCATTATCATCATATTTTAAAGGGCTCTCACCACCTCCTCTATCAGCATCGAGTCGATGTGCGACTCGTTCTGTCCGTATCCATCTGGATTTCCATACCCATTCTCCAGCTCCCAATCCATATTTTCCGCATTTTCACTTCGGTTGGGTTTGTAGTAAACGGGTTTGAAGTTCAGCGCCTTGCCCAAAGCACTCATAATCTCCACTTCGACTCCTTGGAAGCTGTGTGTCGTATTTACCCACATTGCCATGGGCACGTGCTCGGAAACGGCAACGGGCATCGAGGCTCCTGGTAAGGAATGGATTTAAAAGGATCAGAAGTGGGAAGTTTTGTAAGGGTTTAAGCAACTATAATTTGCTTGAAGCGATTTTATGAGGATTTATTTGGGAATTTATGTTATTAGCATTTTAAGTGTCTTAATAGTATTCTAAAAATGACACAATATTTTATAAGGTATTAAGATTACAAGCAATAAATATTTGTTAAGCTGTTTTATATCTAAATATATAAAAAAATTGGTTTAGATGAGGTTCAAATCATTTGCATTTAAATTTCTTAATAATTCTAGCACTTAGTTCTAGAAATATTAAACAAATATATATTTATTTCTTACTCACCGAATAAATCACTTGTCTTCTCTGCAAATAAAACCTTTCCATTGACACTTTTGCCCAATTCCCAATGAGCAATATTCTTTAAAACCAAAACGCCACTTAGAATGCCGGGAAAAGCAATTGTGGAAATGGTAAATCTACAAATATATTAAAACTCAATTAAATTTATAAAAAATTAAATATGAAACATACTTTTCATCCAACTGTCTTTTGAGAAAAATAGTGCCCACAAAAACGCTCCACAGGTGAATCATATCCCTTTCAAAAAGTCGTGAATCGTGTAGAAAAACAAACTTTTTCTGCATATTCAACGATCGGTTGTCGTAGATAAATCTAAGAAATCGCTGAACCTGCCAGCCATTCAATATGGTGACTATATTTAGTTCACAATCACTGGATTTAATGGCGTTTAAGAAGATCTCTATATTCTTAGGAGGCCTTTGGAGATCCTCACTGGCATTAACGCGCATCACAAAGAAGGGAACCACTTGACGACCCACCGATTCGAAAAATACCCGATCATATATGGGATAATGCAGATCATCCGTGATAACGCCAAAGCATTTCTTAACATTCGCAGTCCAGAGGATTTTTTGTAGCAGTATTTTGAGATGCATTTCATAATCATTTGTTGGGTTTTGAGTGGGAATTTCGGTGGCCATCGCAAGGGATATGCAAATCCCTGTGAGGATTCCCAGCCATCGCATCCTTTCGCCGCCGAACACAAACTGCTGGCCACTCTCCAATCCGGCAGTTCGTTAACCTGTTTACCGGGGAAAGCCCTCGAGTCCTCATTGCATATGCAGATCTAATTAAACTTGGCCGAACTCCGTGAACTGGGAGCCCCCGACTGTCGTCGGCCAGTCAGTCAGTCAGTCAGCCAGTCATTTATCGGGCTCCTCGACCTGATTTACTCGCATTTCAACTTTCAACAACAAGCGGGGTTATCTAATTAAAGTTTGCCCGCCCAGGGGTTAATTAGTTTAACCAGGTAATTTGTTCAAGGTTAGAGGGAATCTCTTTTTGGGTGTGATGTAGTGACATATCCTCAAAAGAGTTCGGGATCATAAAACTCTCATAAAAATGGGAAACAAGAAAAAGGGAAGAAGTACAAACATATAGTTGTAATGACTTTAATCTATTCACATTTTTTATAAAATTTAAATTTGTAATTTTTATCTTAACAAATAATATACGTTTAATTATAAATAACAATAACAAATCAATTGAATACTCTGTTCAAAAAAATGTCCAGTTTTAATTGATTGTGTATTCAAGTTAGATTTTTTTAACAAAGCAACTAATTTTTTATACCAAAGTTAATAAAACATTAGCGATCTTATTTTAATTTTAAAATATTAATAAATATGTTTCCCTATCCGTTTTGCTATCTTTTCCAATACATTTAAAACGTCTAACCAAAGGACCCCTTAATTATTGTCTAGCTTGACCTACTCATCCCCAGAACCTTGATAACTTACTCATTTATCTGCTTAAGCAAAACTACCTTCCTCAAAAATACCCACAAGACCTGAGCCAACGGAAAGTATTCCAATCAATACCCATGCCATCCGGCGATAACCTCTCCAAACCAAATTAAAGAGATGCCAACCAACTCACTCAAGAATCACAATTTGTAAACTAAAACTGGAAGCAGCAATCGGGCGTCATTAAATTTCATTTAATCAGTCTGCCACTGATTGAGATCTATGGCGAAAGTTGTTGTACCGATCCGATGTTGTCACTAATTCGATGGCCGACTACTGACCATTATTTCCCCGCCCTTTCGGCGAATGAAGAGACAATTGGATCGGACTAATTTATCATAAGACCATAACTAATCCGTCTGTCCGTCTTCATTAGGGTTAAAGACAGACACGAGATCGGAGTCCCAGTTGCCATCATACAATCTGTATCTGTATATCTGAGTATCTGAGCACTGAGTTGCAGTCGCGAAATCAGCAAATTGCGATCATCCGCAGTCAAGGCCCGTCCACTAACGATATAGTAATGCGGACGACGACGTGTCACTGGACACAAGACATTCAGTTCAGTTCAGTCAGTCAGTCTGTCCGTCAGTCAACCGATTAAAGCAGCAAGAGCGCCCAGAAGCCGCATTCAAATACCCATTAATGTCAGCTCAAGTCAGCCGGAGATTTCGAGCCAATCAGCCTGCGGATGCGATGTGATGTGATGTGGGCAGGTAACCAGTATATACTCGTATAGTCTCGGTCTTACTTATACCCATATAGCTATACCCATAGCTATAACCATACCCATACCCATATCCATTGCCATTCGTTCGTTCGTTCTTCTGCGTTTTATTGTCGTGTAATTAACTTTTTCCGAATCGTCCGGATTTGGAATTGTTTGCACATAATTGCAATTTAATTATTTTCTCTCGCTCGTTTCCCTTTTCATGTTTTTATGGATTTATGTTGGTCGCGCGGTCTGCTGGCCATTAGCTTGGTAACAGGTAACACCCGGCTCTTTGGCCCAAAAGACACCTAAGCCCAGGCCGAGCCGCCGCCTTTCGGATGGATATGGCCAACCTGACCGACGAGCCATCCAAGCCGGCAGGTAGGTAGCGCAGAAATCGATTTCGGTCGCCCCCGGACCGCTTCCCATGTCCAAGTGTCAGCCGGTGCCGGGTCCGGTCTCTGGACCAACACTGAGAAGAACTGGAGTGAACTTAGAGAAGAGTTCTTAGTTGTAAGAACATTAAGTAGAAGAACAAGAAACGAGATAAGAACAGATGGTACTTTTCAACTGTCTTCTATAATACATTTTTGTAAACTTTTGATAATCCAACATGCATATAAAATTATTGTGATATATTTTTTCACAAAAAGAACACAGATAAAATAATTAAACATTGTTTGCTTATTTATTTATTATCATATATATTCTTCCATAAACAAGAAAAAAAATTTAATAATTGCGCAAAATCCTTTTATATCAAAAAAAATTTTTTATATAAGTCTAAAATTAATAATGATATCACACGTTGAAGAATTTGGATCAAACATTATAACGTGCTTGTACAAAACCAAATTCGTTTATGTAATATTTGATTTAATAAAGGAATTATTTATTTCTATCAATATTTTTTTTAAATATAAATTATCGCCCGTTAATAAGTGAATATTTTAAAACTGAAATAAAAGCCAATTTTAAATAGAGATATTTTTTTCTGATTAAAATGTATGGAAATTAATGTCCTTGTCAACAGGGGTTAACCTCCACACCATAAGTATTTTTTAATAGATTTTTAAGATAGAAATCAAGAAATATGGTTTCACTGTAGAATTTGGATTAAAAGAGATTAAAGTTCTGACAAGTTCAAGGCAGATATTTTATTATATATTGAATGTTATAACTAATTTTTTCCAGTGTTGTGTGCTCCTAACGAGTGCATCGCATGCGATGGGAATGAGCGGAGATTTCGGCAGGGAAGTGTATTGGATTGGATTGAAGTGGAGTGGGAAGTGGGAATGGGAGTACGAGGTGTATGAGGAGTGCCTAGTGGTAGAGGTAGAAACAGGGTCCAGCCGAGTGGAAAACATTTTGCACTTTTATGGCCCAGATTCACTTGGTCCGCGATCCATGGCCAGGAACAATAACACCGACCGACCAAAAGACCGACGGACGGACAGAGGGCTGGATGTTGTTGGCCTGTCTGTGTGTTTGCATTGACACATTTTCTATTTTTGTTTTTCCTTGGGAGAGAACATTTTCTCCGGCTGAATTTATGGGTTCCCCGAGGTAACCTCTTCTTCGGCTGATCCCCGTGTGCACATGAGTCGGCCATTCGATATGCTTCTGTTTTTAATTCCAACAAAATATTTTATGCGAATTTGGCAGTTTATTGTTCTCGGCTTTGGCTTAGAGTGTGAAATGTAACAAATTTTTTTGGCTCAGCGTGTGCGTGAGCGTGTGCGTGTGCCGGTGTCCTGGGAAATAATTCAACAGTTTTCCCACCTTCTGTTCGGTTCAGTTCGGTTTTCGGCCGGCCAAGTTTTTCTCTTCAGCAACAATTTTCCCCTGATTTATGGCCCCAGCTGTGGTCCTCCATCTTTATCTATCTGCCAGTGTGTGTTCTCCTTCTTTTTTTTTTTTGCCAGTTAAGCTCTTCTTCAGTTACTTACAGTTTACAGAGGGCAGGAATGAAATATTCTCAAGTCCATCCAAAAGTTTCTTTCTAGTTCATTGACAAAGTTCGGTTCACACGCTCGGGAATGGAAATATATATATTTGTCTTCGCACTTCTGATTAGTGAATCAGCGGAAACGGGTTTAATATGCAAATCGAATTTTGCCAACTTTATTTATATATTTTTTCGTTTATGCAAACACTTTTTATCAATTTACATAAGACGCTGACTATTTTATTCTCTAATTGGAACATGTCAATGGCAATTTATGTAATCCTCTTTTTAAATCTATGCTGACTTGAATTTAAACTTGTTCGGGTTTTTTAAATGTTAACCTGATTGAATGAGTTTAAAATTTAAAGGAAAGTCCACCGAATATAAAACTGAACTATTTTTGTATTTTTTAGAATATTTATAATTTAAAACTTTTGTCTAGTTTTTTATATGACAAATAATCAAATTCATAATAAGTTTATGTTTATACATTTTAGCTTTTGACTATTTAAAGAAATGATTCAGTTAAGTTCATTAAATCCGGTTCACAAAACAAATAAAGAAAACAAATTAAAAACAAAATTTGTATATTTTAAACAATAATAATATCACATACCAGTCCATAATAAAAAGTTGCCTTCGCTAAAAATTTTATTGCATTGTTTTGAACAAAAACATTTATACTTTTATAATTTCTTCTGGCTAAATAGTCAAGTTATTAACGCTTTTTGCTGGCCAAGTTAAACACCTAGTTCCCAGGAAATACAATCGGACTTCTAAGATACCACAAATGTTTTAGTTATCAAGAATTAAGTACATCTGTTTTTTCAGTTTCTATCACTATTAGTTTCAGGTCCATTAAATTAATTTTAGAAAATTAATATTAATTTGTAATTTCAAGTAGAAAAGTTTTATTGAGAATGAATGTTACATTTATTATATTATATATGAATATCATATATGTACGAAAAGAAATAAGTTTATGTGAGCTTGGCGAGTTTCTCGCCTTTATAAACCTGATATGGAAGAACCGGCGATATGGTCAGTAATCAGCAATAAGTAATAGTGGAATATGCACACACAAAAGTGTATGTTTGTGTAAATGTAGCGAGTCTAATCAATCTGTACGGCAGACAGCTGTATTATCTGACCAAACTGGCGACTATTTGAACTAATTTCATTATCTTAATGAGGACGTTATTAAATTATTCACGTTTACAAAAGCGCCGGTCGATTCGATTCGATTCGATTCCATTCGATTCGAACAAGTTGTCCAATATCAATGACTAATCTACGAATCTATGCACAAACAATACAACGTACACGGGTCGTATACGTATTCCTGCTCCATTGTACTATATTATATCTCCCACTACCCTGGATGTGTGTATGTGTGTATATGTGTATGTGTGTATGTATGCTCCATTGAATAAAACTTAATCAGCATTTAATTAAATGCATAGAGAACAAGGCAACTGCCATTTTAGGAGGAAGGGGTGGGGTAGGAGGAGGTGGAAAGGGGGTGGTTGGGTGGTAAAAAGCGATTTCGTTGATTATGTAAATCAATTGAGCAGCGAGATAAAAACGCGTATACATTTTTTTTCTACTCCCCGTTCGTTTTTTGCTGATAAATCGAAATCGTTCTTTAGCATTATTTTCTGTTTTTCTTGTCTCGTTCTTTCCATCCGTTTTTTTTTTTTTTTTTGTTTTTTGCTAGCGGCTTTGACTGGTAACGGTTTTTATATAATCACTTTGTCCGCCGCTGTTTGCCTAGCATTTTATTTTATTTTATTTTCCCGATACACTTATTGTTTTTCCGAATGTGTGTGGAAAGCGAAAATCATGACAGCGAGCCTCTTTTTTTGCCCTTCCTAAAATTGGGTAACATCTTTTTAGAAAAAATATTGAAAAGTGTTTTAAAGACAATTAGTTTTTCATAGTTAAAAAAAATCATAAAATAAGTAAAGGGTAGGTCCCAATTTTTAAGCTATGTATGCTAATTAAGTTCAATAAATATATACAGGTAATGCAGATCTACTTTCAATTAATCAGTAATAACTAATTTAATCTCTAATATCTAAGCATTAGAAAAATTTAAGTTACAAGTTATATAAAAATAAACAGATATCAAATGGAAAATTAAAACCAAATGTTTTTTATATTAAACAATACATTTTATAAAATACTTTCTAAAAAATAATCAATATTGAACACCTAATAAAAATCACCTATTAAATTTAAAGATGGTTTATTTAGAGTATTGCAAAGTTGGTTCCACCGCTTGTTCTCCTTGTTTTGTATTTATAACAATAATGGAAACTAGAAAAGTGCTTTGATTTGCAAAATTGAGTCGGGGTAACATAATGCGCTCCGTGGAGTCCAGATAAATGCCCCAGCACACATGGACATTTAGATTTAGTGCTCCATTGAGCAAATTGTCCAATAGCTGTGGGCTATAATTTCAGAGAATCTATGCAAATGGAACTGTTTAAATGGATCCGCAAATTAATGGACGAGAATGCGTTTTTTGTTTACGTGTATCAAATTGTCCAATCGGTCTGTTATATAATAGCTTTTATTTCGCAATTTTCATTTTGCTTTGGAGTTTGAAATTTAATAGAGGATAAGTACTTTTCCATTGTTATTTAATCTAATACCTAGAATGTAGAAATTTCTTTAAAAACGAAAATGTTTTTTTAATCCTTTTTTAAAAGACCACAATTTGAATTGTGTTTAAATAACCACTCGTTTGTTTTCGTCCAAAGCTTTGTTATTATTTATATGGGTTCTAAGATCCTTACTTATTTATGCATACACTTTTGGATAAACAAGGCTACCAAAAGACTTTAAGTCTTCAAAAAACACTATACTTTTTTAGCTGGCCGCATTTGAAAACCTCAATTTCCGTAAAAAAAAACGAATGTTGAGTCAGCGTCAGACTTTACAAAGGAAGATATTTTTGGCAATGAATTTAGCATAGCAACACAATCTGAAAAAATATGGTTCGAAATTTGAAGAGGTTGTTTGTTTGATTATTTGTTCAACATATTATATTTAACTGCTTCAATTTTTGTAATTTGATTTGATTTACTAATCAGCCATAAATCAAGAAAATCAAGAGAACGGAAAAAAGTAATTTAGAGATTGCAATTCCCATGGAAATTCCTATTTAATTATATGTTTTTATTTCTCCCAAGAGAATGCATTCATTTTTTATTTTCTTCTAGAGTTTTCTAGAATGGCAAAGGTATAAGTCGACCAATATTAAGTTATTTCTGGAAAAAGTATTCGCATAGAAACCGAAGTTGACTCAGAAAATCAGCTGTTGAATATGGAGGCTCGGGAACGTCCAAGGTTTCAGGGTTTACGTAAATGGATTTCTCCGTTGGAGTGGTACTTCCTCTCCGTTTTTGAGGAGCTGACGTGTTTTTCAGCACGAAGTCATGATGAAATTATTAAAGCCGGAGAGAGAGACACCGCACATCGGTTCTGACTAATGCGAATTCGGTTGCCATGGGCCGCATTTCACTCAGAAACCTGCGACTGATGCAATATAGTCACAATCTGACCTGAAGTCGGGTGACTAGTTGTCTGGAGCAGATACGTATAATGATAGCGTGGATTTTTCATTTTACAGAGATATCCCATATACTTTCATATCCGAGTTCATAATGTTGGTGTTAAGATAGACGATTTCTTATGGGCATTTCCGCTAAAGAGTGCTCTGATTCATAATATGTCAATTGAAAATCTCTTTAATATTGGTTGTTTCCCCTTTTATTAATTAAAATTTCCCATATAAAAGATGATGAAACAAAGAGATTGTTTTACGAAACTTATTAATACACATTCTAAAACAAATATATATTATTATATAAATTATAATATTATAATACCTTAAAGAAATATTAAAAAAAAATCATCGGAAAAGGTTGTTTTATACTAATTTCAAATACAAACCGTATAACAAATTTTTGAAATGTTTTTTTTCTTTTTTGAAAATGGAATTGCGAACGGAATGGAAATGGAGGCTCGACGTTTCGGTGACACACTTTCTGAATCGCAATCAGTTCTTATCGGTTGCCATCGAGTATATCATGTTTACCCAATGATCTAATCAGCGAACCCATAGAGCTTCTTTGTTCCCCCAAAAGTTACAAAAGAAGCAGACGCTTTGTCTACGCGATTCGGGACATGTTCGTGTGTTTCCATTTTTTTTTTTTCGTTTTTTTCGTAGGCGGCTTTTTGGGGGAAAAGCAGGGAAAACTGCAGGGGGGCTGGGGCAGTGGGACCACGCCATTTCAGCGTATCTGAAGTGCAAAATGTTCGCGATAAAACACGCGACCTTGCCCAGTCACAACACAAAGAGCCATAAAACGATGGAGTAGCCGGGCGGGGAATATTTTAGGTTGAGGCAGAAGTTAGGTTCTATATAGGAACGTGACGCATATTTTCCCTAGCACCGTTTAATATTGATTTAATATTCTTCAGATGTATATATAGGTGCACAACGGTCCTAAGCTCACCTGTTTTACAGTTAGGGATAGGAAAATAGTGGATATATTTAGGCGATAAATCGAAATCTAAAATTTTCAAGGATAAAAAATTATAAAGAAAATGTATATAAATTAAAAAGATTGTAAAGAAAAATATTAAAAACTATTTCTTTTACTGTATAAGGATTATAAATCTAGTTTAAAACTGTAACTAAAAAAATAATATGAAGCGTATAAATCTCTATAGATTTTCCATTCGCCAGCAAATTATCTGTAATTAAATAACATTTTCACGGATGCCATAAGATCTTTAGCAATTACGGCAACCGTTTGATTTTCTCCACAATTGTTACTTTGACCGCAACTGTGTGTAGATATATAGTATAGGTATAGTCATACATATATGCACAAAATCAGTCAGACTATTTGTCGTCGCCGAAGTGAGTTTACCTGGGGCTAGATAAGTTTGCTGGGGGGAGAACGAGGGACCCAACCGACTTGCAGGGGAATTGAGGGGTTCCTTGGGTCAATACTGGTTGCGAAAACTGTTGACTGATACTTAGGCGGTCGCAAATTGCCTTGTTTTCGTTATCGCTATTGCTATCGTATTTAACATCTGGTAGACAAACAGGCGACGGACGGAACGACCTCTATCGAGAACCGATTCCAAGCTATAGGCTAACAAAGGTTGTAGAACTGGTATATATTTCGAAATCGGTGAAATACAACGATTGCATTTTTTGAATATCCTAAGAATTAGAAATATTGGCAAAGCATTTTATTAGGATGATGAAAAAAATATATTTTCTAGAGAAATATTATATATTACATTATACTTTGTATTTGTATTTATTTTGAGTATATAGAAATATCTCGAACATGCTTTTCTCAACCAAATTAACCAGACTGACAACCGTGATTCAGGGGGAAAAAACTGTCCAACTTTTAGTGATCCTATCTGGCTTCGTCTGAACCCATCATCCACTGTCCCCGAAAACTATGTGATCGATGTCAAAACACGACGACCTCAACTCGAATCCAGTAACAGCGGGAGATTTGGGAAAAACCCGACCATTAACTCATTGTGGAAAATTTGTGGTGCTCAGGTACTGTATGGTATAGCTTCGATATAAGGGCGAGAAAAACCAAAACCTGATGAGGTCCTCACATCAGGTAGACTTGATGGACAAGAGGATATTTCGGTGGCAGGGGGACGGGCAGTCAGTCCGCACATTTGGCTGATGAAATCATTTAGGGAAATCAAGAAATCTTGAACCGAATGCCGGACTGCCGGCTAGAACCATTTCCATTTCGTTACGGTCTGCATAAATTACGTCCGTCAAAAGTTCGAGTCGGGTGACACTCGATACACTTGGTGTTGCTATTCTATTGTTGCTATGCTAAATCAATTCCAGTCTCAAATTTGTTTAATTGATTTAGTGCGACATGACCCGGGAAGCGGATGGCCATGCTCGGCTGAGCTGGGATCTAAATATAGTCATTTGATAATCCCGATTCCTGACCTCGCCATAAGGCGGACTTATTTAACCCTTCTCTGTGCACTTAGGGAAAAGTATTTTTAATTATTAATAATATGTAACTATATTCGCACTCCTTTCTAAATAAAATTATTTACAAAAACTAACACAATATAAATAGTAAATTGTATTTTCTTTACTATACATTCAATCTTCTCGATGTGATTATTTTATTAATAATTTTTTTTGTAGTACTTTTGAATATTAAACATTGGTTGCATTATATTGTCTTTTATGTTTCTTAACAGTATTAATTTTTTTAATTATTAAGAGTATCCATTTTAGAATCTTGTTGTAAATGCTAGATCTAACCACTTCTGAACTTTTTTTTAACGAAATTGGCTTGTGATTAATATTTAATTTCAAATGTTTCTCAGCTCGTCATTCGATGTGTATTGTTTGAAACTTCTAGAAGTTATCATTAGTTTTACAAACAATTTTCTCTTGATGTAGCTGGAGAAGAAGGATGAGGATTTTGGAATCGGAGTCGAGGACGAAGACGAAGTCGAAGAGGCAAACATAGCCGGCTCCTGACCTTCGTAGCACACGCAATTTTAGGGGTGATTAGCGCTCAGATGTTGGGCACATGGCTCCTACCCCTGCCACCATTCCCACACCCGATCCCTCCTATAGCTATAGCTATTCGTATACCCATTCCCAGTCGAGAGTTGATTCCGCAGCTAGACGAAGGGCGAAAAAAAAAATAAATAAATAAAATAGAGGAAGGGGATGGGCCGGAGTTGAGTGCTAAATTGATAAATTGCCTTGATTGGAAAGGAAGTTGTGAGTTGCTTGGGGTTGCATTGTTTTCCCTCGTTTTTCCTGCCAGCTCTGTTCTTTTTACGGTGTCCATTTCCCGTTGAGCTCCAGCTGAGAGAACCCCGAACTGGCCATTAAAGAGTCGAGAGGGCCCATTATATGCATCCCTAATTATGGACGGGGGTGAAGCTATGTTAACCCCTCGCAAGGGGTTACCAAACTCATCCTCAATCTCTGTCTATAATCAACTTGAACTTGGAAGGTTACACGTCAGTAGTTTGTCTTCTATATATTTTCATAATCTTATTTGTTGCTTCCCCTTTCTATAATGTTAACTAGTCTTTGGGATTTACTTGTGTGTAATACTATTTAATTTTTATTTATAAGCATCTCTTATTTATGGCCACCTGACATTAGTCACCTTATTATTATCAAAATCGATCATTCGAGCACTTTTAGCGAATGAGTTCTTTGTTGGGAGTTGGTTTTTTAGTTGGCCAATAAAAACTGTCATACTCATCGATATAAAATTTTATATGAGTTAGTCATCAACTGTAAGATTGCAATTATTTGATAGCCAGAAATTATTTTTTTTTGTGGTTTTTAGACCTACCCATCATTCTATAAAAACCTATAAATAAAAGAGGAAATTTACAACAGTAAAATCTGGTAAATAATTGCATCGTTTCTGGTCAACTTCAAATAAAAGAAAATCAACAGGTGTACAAATTTGGCTATAAAACCTTGTAACTGTAAATCTACCTACACACTAATTAATCTTATTTTAATCTGATATTCACAATATCTCGACATTTTACGAAACGTGATCATTTGAATGCGCTTTTTTTAGTGCACGACAATCACAATGCAACGAAATGGGTTAACGATTTGCATAATGGCATGAGGGTGGTCATCAAATTCCCAGCTGGATCTTGACACTTTTGATGGCTTCGCCCATGGCACTCTGATTATATAAACTGCCGCTCTTTATCACTTTTTTTTGTTGCAGGTCTCACATGACAGGTGTGTCATAGTCAGCATCCCCATTCCCCAATCCCCATTCCCATTCTATAGTTCTCCAAACATCGTTCCTCCATCGTAACAAGTTTGTGTATCAAATTTTTGCATAGTTTTCCATGAAACTAATCCACGTTCATCAACCGAAAGAGGTGCAAATAAAAGAGGGGATGGGATGACAGGAAAACACGTTGGGGGCGGAGAATTGCCACCCAGAACACATGTATGTCCAGTAATTTCATCATTTCTACGTTTTCTCCAATTTCATGAAACTTTACGTAGCCGTCTAAAAAAAAAAAAAAAAAAATAGAAAAACAAGAAATAGAGAGAGAGGCAAAGAGAGAGGAAATACAAAAAATAAGAAAGAAAGAACCCGTTGCCAAGCAGAAAATGAACTATTGATGGAAAAAAGCTGACGGCGAATGCAACAACACAAGCAAAAGACACAAAAGATACATGGCATGACTTTGTAGCAGATACAAATACAGGCCACCTTCTCTAACTGAAACTATTATAAGGTCTTTAGTTTAAGAACACAAAGCATTTTCTAAGGCCATTAGCAATTCAAACCCAAAAAGGTAAAAAATGTCTTTATTAGAAAAAAAAGTTAAAAAACAACTCGACAAAATATTGTTTAAATGTTCGTTGTTTTTAATTCCGTTCGGATTTTAAGGTATTGTAAGCCATTTAAGATTAGTGTTCTTTGTGAATAAATACATAAATATGCATGATAATACCTTAAATATTTTATTTAATGTGCTCAAAAAATTATACATAAAAGAGCACTAGGTTTATGCTTATATTAGTGAGTTTACACTTACATAGGTTATCCTCTTACTAAATTTAAATAGAATACAATTTTCCTGGAGCTGCGAAAATTTTGTCTCAGCAAGTTAAGGATTCGAGAAGTATCTTTAAGATACGACCTAGGCAATTTCACCTGTGTACGTGTACGTAGGTGCATCTGTGTGTATCTGTGAATGTGTGCAGAATAAAACAGATGATTGCCCATAAGCAAAACGAACAACAACAAAGGCCGGCCGGGCTCCAAAGAGCTCTCTTTTCCTCTCTCTCTCTCCTCGTCTCTTTTTTGGGGCCCTCTCTTTTCTCTGTTGCAGCAACAAAATAAAAAATAAATAAATAAATAACCAGCTAAAAAAAAAAGAAGAGAAAAAACAACAACAAGCAAACAGCAACACAAACACTTACTGCACACACACACACAAACACACACACAGTGGGGCACAAATGGAAAAGAGATGAAAATGAAACGTTGCCGTTGAGAAAGCCGATTCCAGTGGAATCACTCACTCAGTGAGTGAAAATCGGCAACGTTGCCGTGTGCAGGCAATAAGAAAAAGCAACAAAAACAGCCGCAAACAGCAGCAACAATAAAAACAACAACAACAACAGCTGAGGCAGCGGCAGCAACAAAACCTTAGGCATAATACATATACTTACTTACCTACCTAGTCAGCTCTATCTATATATATATGTGGCTATCTATCTAACTTGCCACATACATAGTTGCACACAAACAGCGATGGCCAAAATAATAGTGGGTATTTGATTTTTTTTTCATTGAAATCTGCTCCTTTTAGCGAAGTCTTTCAGAACTTTTGAACCTTTAAAGTTCAAGAACAATGCATTCTGTGGTCAAATGATAATCTTTTATTTAACCGATAATAAAAAAAGGGTTCAATAAACCTTTCTAATTAGAACCTTTCTAATAACAAAGTTAAAGCTCCCAGAAAGTGATCGGTAGAATTGAATGAGATAATCAAGTTATTCACTCCTTGAAACAATTTATAAAATCAATAACAAATAACCAAGGTGTTCTTTTTAATATTTTGAAGTAAATATTCTATATCCCCAAAAATAAGTTAAGGATCGATTAAAGCAATCAGTCATTCATAGGATGGGTACATTTTTGGTAACGAGCCTATCAAAACTCTATATACTCGTGCTTTGAAACCAAAAGTGTCTTTAACCGATAGAGGTTTTACTCATTAAGGTGAACCACCTATAAAATCCGTTGACCGATAATGGTTATTATTCAAGCAAAACGTGTGATTGTAAAACGTACGTATTTCACAATCCAAATGACGGTAAGCCCATATAAACTTTATTTAGATGACTGCAATGATTTGAAATGCATTCGAAAGGTGTTAACTTTATGATGTTAAATAATGCCCATTACTTCTCCACAAGTTAAGGGAACCGATAGGATAGGTAGATATTATTTTTACTAAAATTGCTTTATTAAAACAACATTTTCTGTTATGCTATAAATTTGGACCCCTTTGTACCGAATGCATACATATATGTATGCGTTTGAATGTGCGTGTGTGTGTTTTTGGGGGGCACGTTGACTGCGCGAAACGAGTTGGAAAATCAAGATATATACAAACATATATGTACTTTACTGACTGCGCTTGGAGCAGCGCTGCGGCAGAGGCAGCGGCTTACTTTGTATACACAATGCAAATACACACACCGTTGCACATAGCAAATAGGCGCGGGGGGGAGTGGGAGGCTCGACTCAGAAACATATGATGAGCGAAACAGCTGCAAACTCAGAAGCAGCGGAAAAAGCAGCGGAGAGCAGTCAAATTACTGCAAGTTGGGGGCGCCCGGAGAGCAAAAAGCAAGAGAGAGAGCACTGCAACTGCCGGCGAAATGGGGGAGCAAGAGCGAGAGCGGAGAACCTGCAGCGCTTTGTCAGCTGTGCTGGAAATTGAGTGGGAGTGGCAAAAAACCAGTAAAATCAGCTTTACATTATTTAAAACTCTTAATTAATGTTATATAGACTTTAATATAAGCACATAAGACTATTAAGTGTAGTTTTTGGCGAGCAAAGCTCAATAAGAGAGCCTGTTTCAGTTACTTTCGTGCTGACCAGCTGTGAGAGAGTGTTGAGTGAAAGAGAGAGTTCGGGGGTGGGTGGAAAACAGTTGCTGGGTGAGTGAGTAACTTCAGATAACTCAAAGTAATTTAAGAGAGCACCGACAGTGAGTGAGTTGATTTTAGGAAATTAAGAGCATCGCTTACATGTAAATCGCTCTTGAGTGATTTACAAAAGACATAAAGAGAGCGCGAAAGGTTCTTATTTTCTGCTCCAAAGTGAATTAAAAGAAAAAGGGAAGAGATTTCTATGAAAAAATTATTACAAAATACAGATTATTTAAATCAGCACGGAAAAGTTACCGAAAGAATCTTCCTTGGCACATAAATAAATAATAAATAGGCGACTCAACTAATTTGCATTTGCATAGTTACTATTCGAGGCGAAAAAAAGAGAAAACTTTTGGCCAGTTTTCCGAGTTTTTCGTCCGAGTTCGTTTGCATAAATCAATTATGCATCTGTGGGACACTTTTGTCCGCAGACATCTCAATTCAATTGAAATCTAATTTGTGCTCTAATTTTAGGCATTTTTCCCAGAAGACAAAGTGCCAAATTATTTTCCCTTGCCCCGCGGAAAATCGCCTCGTGCGCTCTCGCTCGCACTTGCCCGTTCATTTGGTCACGTCGCCAGTGCAAAGGAAACTGTGGCCGTTAGATGGCGCCACGCAAGCCAGTTTTGTATCTTGTTTTCGTTTCTTGTTGAGCAGAAAAAGATATTTTCACTAGAAATGATTTTTCCTTATCTGCTTTAAAACCTGAGAAGTTCATACATTTTGTGTGCTAACAGTATGCATTATTTTTATTTAAAAACTTGTTTTTATTTTTATGATTTTAATAAGTCTTTGAATTCAAGTTTTTAACCAAATGTGTTCAATATTGAATTTTTGGACAGTGCATATCCGTCCACGTCAGCGATAATTATCTGCGAAAAAGCGAATGATTTTCGCTTTTCAATTGCAAATCGCCGTTATCGGCGTGGATCGATCAAACACCTTTATCAAATTAGCTTATCGCCATTTGTTTTCCATTCGCATTTAACTGCCATAAATTACTTGCCAAATTCCTTGGCATTAACTTTGGCTGGCACCCCGGAAATGTATCTGTATCTGAGTCTGCATCTGTATCTGTTGTATCTGAAGACTTCCCCGGCACAATGAACTTCCCGAATTTGTGCTCGTCATAACTTATTTGTTGGTGCGTGTAGCTATTTTTTAGAGCATTCTGCGAAAGTCGATCTCCCTGCGTTAGATAAATGGATAATTTGCTCGGCACTTCAGGTTTTCTTCTTGTATTTTTCACCTGCTCGTTTTCGGGGAAACATTTTGGCATACAAACCCCCTACACCCACCCACACACCCCCTTCAAAAGCGAAACGAAAAGAAAACTCAACTTGTTCTTGATAATTTTGTTGGGTTCTGCACACGTTCGCCGATTTTCCCCGCACTCTCTTTTCTGATTTTTTAATGAAAATTTATGCATATGTGTGTGCGAGAGTGTGCCGGTGTGAAAATGTGTTGTGTTTAGTAAAACTAATTTAAATTTACAAATTGCCTTCGAGGGGGCCACAAGAGCGAAAGCCAACGCCAAAGCCAAAGCGTAAACTTTGTGAAAATTGCTTTCCCGGAAAAGCGGAGAACACCGAGGGAAAGTTCTCTATATATGCGCCGGCTGTCATGTATCGCCAAGTCACAAAGGAAACACTCGGGAAAGTGGATTTCAATCTCAAAGTTGATTGATTTACCTGGCGAAATTTTCAAATTTAAATTTTGCACATTAAAGTCAGTTTATTGTTTACGGAAAGTGGCAATTGAGTAATCGAAATAAGGTGAACAAGTCAATTTGAACTGCGATCCAGATAATGTATTATACGAACTTGATTTTCAGAGTATTTCTGGTTGAAAAGAAATATTAAAAAAATGTATTAAAATTTATAAAGCGAAATTAATCAAATAAAGAATATTTCTTAATTACTTTTTGCATTTACGTCATTTTTTAAGACATGACCCATATCATGAATATATTAATTTCGAAATGCAGTCACATGTTTTGTGTATACTTTGAATTTTCGTGGCCGAGTTCAAATCCCTTTAAGCGAAAAGTATAAATAGCCAAAACCGCAGAGTGTCATCAGCTTTCTATTATCAAATATAGGCAGGCACACATGCCCTATAAGCCAATTTATACCCGTATATCTGTGCCGGCAATAAATTTCGCTGATCATTAACCCCTGGCAGTCGTCTGCTGTTGCCTGTTGGCCAACCTGAATCACAGTTCTTTGTTGTTTATTTGAGTTGAGAGGCCCGTTTTTGCTATTTCGATGCCTGTTTCTAATCAAGCCGGGCCACGCCCCATTTGAGTTTTTCGGGGGGGCAGCTGGGGTCGCATTTCAAAGATTGCGAAATTTCAAAGAGTGCTCAGGTTTATCAATGAAATCAGTTTGGCACAATGTGCCAAAGTCAGGGGCCACAACACTGGCGAATGAAGTCAAACAAAAGAAGTTCTCGTCTCAATTCATTTATTATCTGACAAAACACATCTACATAAAGCTAATGTGGCACGAATGATATCCCAAAGATACTGGCGCACACTTACAGCTAGCCGAGATACGAGAAACACATGCGTGCCTCATGGAATTTCATTTCAATCTGAAAGAAATTTGATTTTATTTATTTGAGCCAGCATCAACGGCAAGACAAGTTGGATTTCGGGTGGCATTCATGAGATACATTTCAATCTTTCGTTTTCAATCTACGTGCAGCATTTTCAGCTTTGGTCAGCAAACAACAATGGCCAGCAAAAACGACAGAAAAAAAAATGAAATGAATCAGTAAAGATGAAGATGGCAGGAAAATGCATTCAATTGAAAGGAAAGGACACACAGCCTGGGATCATGATATGAATATGAAATTATCCCACATCCCCATCGCCACACAATTTTCATTTGCTGATGAAATTCTCCGATTTGGGTCCATGAATTCATAAGAACAGGTCCTCCGCACAATCGAGTGTGCGGGCATAATATCAAAAAGCGAGCATAAAATTGAAATTATGATGAAATTCGTCACTGAATTGGAAGAAAATATTTATAGATTTAACACATTACTTGCGGGGAAAATCCAGGAAAATGATTTTATGACCGCAAATTTGCATAAATTTGATGACAAAACTGCGAATTGAATTTATAATGTCGTTATGAAATACATGTTTTATGAGGTTTTAAAATACATATATGCAATTACAGAATTTTATGAAATGTTTCTCAATGAAATGTGGTATAAAATTAACTCACTGCAGTGCAAAAAGATATGATAAGAATATTTTGTAAAGTGAATAAGGAAATATAGACAAATATTCGAGATATTAACAAAAATAGAATTTAATGCTGTAAAACGATTTTATGAAGTACAATTAAAATGGGCTCAGTACGTTGGCATGCTTTTCAAATAAAAATTTAGTGTTTAGGAAAGTAAATTTAAGACAGATAAGAAAATATCAAAGTACGATTTTTATTGATTACATTTTTTAAGAGTCATTCAAATTGTATTTGTCATGTTCATAGAATTATAAATAAAAGATAGGTACATATGAATTTTTGACTATCAGCCGAGTTTATTTGTTAAAATAAATTTAAATGTAAACTGCAAAAGAAACGGGCACAATATTCTTTAAATTTTTCGAACAACCAATTTTCATTAAACATTTTCACGTAAACTTTGATTTTTTTATAGCCATTTCCCCCGACTTGACGGGATTTTTCGTCGAGATTAACTTTTCATTTGCCGAAAAAGAGAGCGTTGTAAAATTTGCATTCGCTTGTTTCCGTGGAAAGGCGAGGAAATTCTGAAGATACCTTCGTATCTTGTGTTTTGTATCTGGTAAATGGTGCATCGTATCTCGTATCTTTTTGCGATTTTTTGCCTGGCAACAGCCGTTTGCTGCACCATGTTGCAACTTGCAAGTAAGTTTTCGTTTTCGGTTTCGGAGTGGAAAATTTCAGCCAGCCCCTCTGCCGGCGTCGCTGTTGCCGTCGCCGCCGGCAGCGCAGTAATGCCGGGGTGGGTTTTTGTTGTTGTTCGCCTTACATTTTTTATTTGCTTCCTTGCGGGAGAACATTTCCATCATCATCCTTTTGCAGGGGTTTTCTTTTCCTCTTTGCGACTCGTCACGTACGCCGTTTGCCGTTCGCGCTCTCTCGCTCACTCTCTCTCCTTCGCCGGCCGGGTTGTAGGTGCGCATGAGCGAGACGGAAGCGGCCGCTGAGCGAAACAGCTGTTAAGCGCTCTCTGCCGATTGAGGGAGTGAAAGAGAGTATTGCGCTCTCGCAGCGACGTCGACGGCGACTGCGGCCCGGCCAGCACCTATATAAAGGCGTGCGCTGCCAGGGAAACTCATAGTAGCTTCGAAAAAACAAAAATTCAAAACTGACAGACTAGAGGGCCGAGTTCACAGCCAGAAAATCAAATGAAGCAGCAGCAGAAACGTGCATAGCCAGACTTTTTCCACTGCTAAATTAAACAACCAAAATTCACTGTTTCACGAAGAATTCTATGCTACTGACGTTATATTACTACTAAATAAAAAATTGCCATCAAACAAATGCAACGGACCAACGCCATTTAAGTGATACAACAAAACAAATAAAAGTTTAAACAACATAAGTGCTGTGATTTCCACTACAAAACAACAACAACAACAACCAACCAACAACAAATGTTAATTTAAACTGCAACAACAAGAAGAAGCAATCAGCAAGAAAACAAACAGCAAATTGTGATAAATTAAATAATCTTAATTAATTAATTGTACAAGTGATAAAAAGTAGGCGACACAAAAAGCCGTCGGAAAATTGCAAGCGAACGAACGAACGACTTTCGATTCGATTCGACTTTCCACCAAACCACACAGAAAACCAATGAAAATGGATGTTATCCCCGTGCAAACATTGTATGACGGTGTTTTTGGATCCAACAAAAATAGAGGTAAGTTCAGAGAAATATAAAAGTGATTAAAGAAAGTTCGGGAAGGTTCCAGAAAATATTTAAAAGTTAATAAAAACCAAAAACTGATTTTTTTGAACTTCAAGTAAAGGTTGGAAGGGTTCAGATTAATTTCGAAAATTTATTGATCATTTTTTTTCAACGTTAAAAATACCTGAACTTATTTTAAAATCAACAACTGCTTGGCAATCCTCCTTGAAAATTTCATCAGCAATTAAGTTTTAAATTTACATTTACACAAAAAAATGCATAAAAAATCAATTTGCAATTACAAAAGAAAAATGTCATAAAAAAAAAGTCATGTTAAATTGTTCGTCACGTACGCAAAATGCAACAATAAAAAGCCAAGAGAGGAAAACGACAAAAAATAATTCCCAGCAGCAGTAAAAAATGATTTTTCGTTTTCTTTGGGCTCTTGCCCTCTGTCTTTTGGCTTTGCATTTGTTTTCGTTTCGTTGTCGCTCCTCCGCTTTCATCTCTCGTTCGCTGTTGCCAAGCGGCTGTTGCTCATTGCCTAGTTGTTTGTTTTTGCCAACGCTTTTCGCCTTTTTTTTTGTGATGTAGCAATAGAATTTAAAAGGTGTCTAAAGTGGGCTAACTAAACAAATTTCCCAAAGTTTTTTGATCTCAGAAACTAGAAGCTTTGCACTTGTTCAACTAAGATTTTTCGTTGCTTGAAACTTTTTTTTTGAAAAAATAATTGGCAGAAGTTTAAAACTTTGCTAACATTTCAAGTGAACAAACGATTTTGAAGGGAAACAATATTTTGACAAACTTGTTAAACTTTTTTAATGGGGAGCATAACTTTTTGAATTGTAAACATTTGACTAACCCAAGCCTTTCCCTCTTGCTCTCTATCATTTTTTTTAGATTGGACCAGCACACTGACACCGCCGGTTACCGTTGAGGCGGCCGTGGCCGTTATGCCCAAAAAGGCCAAGACAGCCGGTGGCAGCAGCAGCAGCAGCATCGGTGCAACCGCCACCAGTATTAAGCACAAGCAGCCGGCGGGCAGCGGCAGCAACGTTGGCCAAAGTCAGAGCAAGAAGACAAAGCCCAGTGGCAGCTACAATAGCAACAACTACTATGCCGCCGATGATGAGGAGGCCAACAGCAGTGGCTTCTATTCGTCCGATCTCGATATGAAGGCCGTGGAGGAGCTGTCGCTGCGACTGCTCGACGAACTGAGGGCGGCCAAGTCGCGGCATTTGACCTGCACGGAAGTGTCGCTACCCTGTGATCTCACGCCGAGCGTGGCCCGGGAAATTATCCGAGTGTCGGAGAAGGAGCCCCGCGGCATCCGCGGCTGCACCATCTACATTGAGTTCGAGGACGAGCCGAAGAACTCGCGTCGCATTGCCTCGATCAAAGTGGATCCGGATACGGTGTCCACATTCGAGGTGTATCTGACATTGAGGCAGGATCATCGCGGCTGGACGTCGCTGTTGCCGCAGTTCATGAAGAGTTTGGCCCGCACGATCACCATCAGTCCGGAGTACACGATCACCAAGAACAAGCTGTATTCCGCCGATGGCTTGGGTGCACGCCGGAGCTATAGCTTCGGCAGCCACGCCCACAGACCCAGTGCGGCCATAGCCACGCCCACAAATTAAGGTGATCTGCAAGATCGGCAAAAAAAAAAAAAAAGAAAAAAAGAAAACACCACCCCTGTGATGATCGAGAGCAGTAGTTTGTTGCAGTTGAAGAGCAACAACGAAGCAAGTATTCGAAGCCACCCCACCTACACCACACACACACACAAACAAACACACACCTAAAACACACACACACACAATACACACCACACAAGATTAGGGTACGCCAACCACACTCTCATACTAATACTATATAATGGGTCCCGTAAGACCCAAATTTTTGTAATTGTGACTCTCACCACCATTTTACTTAGATGCGTAGTGCTATAACAAATAACTAGAGTTTTAAGTTGTTTCTCCTTTTTCAAAAACGCAAAAGCAAGAAAAACAAAAAAGGCGAGAAGAGCGGATGAAAAGTAAAAAAAAGAAAAACCAACATGAAATTCAAAGACGGCAGCCCCACGATGCCCAGAATCATATTTCTGGGGCCATCGCATTTGGGGCTCGCCGGTCGACACTCATGAATATGTGATACTGTTTAAGATGCTAAGAGTCTTTTGCCGGATAGCCCAATTCCGGCAAAGGACGTTGATAAAATTACACATTACATACACACACACACACACACAAAACACATAAACACACACCCCAAAAACACAATAAAACAGAACAGATTTTTTTAAAAATTGTATGCTATATAGTAATAAACAAAACAAACAACAAACCAACAAAACAAACAAACTTGATCTTGGTAAATTTAAAATTTAACTTTAACTGAGAAGATGCCTCGAAATGTGAACGAGGTAGATGAACACACGCTCCAATTTTAGTTAGACGCAGCTTGCTGCAATAAAAATTTTTTAAATTATTAATTAATATTAATTAAAACCAACAAATTTTAGGATTTTAACAAATTTTTATATATTATTAAATGTATAGCGCGTACTACACAAAAGAAAGAAAAATAAAAAACATAAAAAACAAAACAATACAAAACAAAGAAAATCCACAACAAAAAAATAAAAATGAGAATAAATTAAATATAAAAAAATCAAGCGTAAAATTTAAGGCAATGAATATCTCAGTAAATGTGAAAGCGTAAAAAATTTGTAAAATTTTTTTGTCTGTGTAAAACTCCCAATGCGATATAAAAACAAAAACTTAAATGTAGCAGCGAAAACAAAATCAAGAAATCGTCAAATAAAATGTGAAAATTAAATTAAATGCAATGCGATATAATTTGTAAAAATTACAATTAACGTAAAGAGGAAAACTTAATGTTCTCACAAATACACAAACACATGAACACACCATCCACTCACACACATTAAAAAAGAAACACCAACATACAAAAACACACGAAAGTATCTATTACCAGCAAAAAGTATCTATCAAAGCGAAAAAACCTATTTATTACAAAAAGAGAGAGAAAGAAAGAAATAAACAAGCAAAATACGAAAAAAATACATGTATTAATTTTTTTATTATTACAAAAAGCAAAAACAAAAATATATTGTATTTAATGTTAAGTTTTTTTATTGCGTAAAACAACAAAATAATTGTGAGAAATTTGTAACCAAAACAAAACAAAAAAACAAAAGCAAAAACATTTTGTGAAAAAAAACCATACCACACATACAGAGCGAAAAACAAAGGCAAAAAAAAATTACAAAAATAAAGCATATAATTTTTCCTGCGCTAGCGGAAAATAATTGTGGAAAAAATTAAAACAAACAGCTTTCTTTTCTACCAACATTGTTGGATCCCAGGGGCGGGTAAAAGGGGGGGCAGGGGCAGGGGCGGTTCAGCTTGTTGCGGGTGCAACTTTCTTTCAGCAGCCACCGAACCACTGAAACGAGGCAACGTCGCTTCTGGCGCAACCCGTTACTGCCACGGCCATGGCAACTGCACTGCGAGAAACCGGACCTTAAATGTCACAACTGCACCACTCAAGACGAAATTCAGTTTAAATGCACACTGAAAAAAATCTGCTTTAAATGCAATCTGCTCTTTAGCAGGTCTACAAAATTTTACAAAGATTCGTAGAGAAGCTCAACCACCAATTAATAACATATCTGGAAAAATACAAAACTATGCTATAAAATAAATATACAAAAATAAAAACATATTTTTTTTATTGTATTTTCTGGAGGCTAGTATACTATACGTGCGGATTAGTTAAATTAAAAATTAAGTTCTTGTGATAAACATTTTTTATAACAATTCAAGATTGTAAAGATAGCAGTTCAAAAGCTTAACCAAAAAGCAAGATATTTTAATGACAATTTTAGGTATAATGTGGTACTTTAAACGCAAAAAAAGTAAAGGTAGATATATTCTAGTTTTTGTGACAGTTCGTAGCTTTTTTTTTTTTTGAGTGCACAGCTGCAGTAGTTACACAAACGGCAACAGCAACAATCGCTGCCCCGCGATCAGCAGGGGAAGACTATTGGGCAACCAGTTTGGGCTAGGCCCACAACTTGTTGTTGGGCCGCAATGGGTACTATGAACTTGGCTGAAAAGCGGCAACGTTGCTGTTGGCCAAACAGGCTGAGGTTACCAACAAAGAAACTACAGGAGTAGGAAGAAATCGCACAGATATAATTGGCTAATTGTCTGCCTTACAAAATGTTGTTAATCTATAATTATGTTGAGTGCTTACTTGTATGAATTCTCTTATTAAAATAAAAACTGTATTTAATATCGAATATATTGCTGGCAAATTAATTTAACATGATTTAATGAAATATTATAATTTCATAATACCTGTGCTCACAATTTCAGCCAAATTTAAATAATGACAATTAAATAAAATGTTTAGTTCAAATTTCTGCAGTCTCCCAAGAAAAAACATATACGAAAAACCAAAGGTATGTTTCTAATTGAAAGAAATTTCGTAATTTGCAGTCGTCAGGGAAAATGATTTCCCTTAATTCGTATGCGATCTGTAATTACGGCAAGACGTGTGCCATTTTTCGGCCAGAACAGCGAGTGTAGAAAGTCATTTAAAATGCTGTCATTCTTCTTGTTAAGGCGAACATCTAGCATCTAGCATCCACCTCAAGTCATTACCAAAACGAAAAGGAAAGCGGTCCAGGGGGCAAAACCGCAAAGGCATTCGACACTCTTTTGGACCCATTGCGATATATTCGGTCATTTCCGAGAATAGAAAGCCGAAAGGGTGCAAGTGTACGCGCGAACGAACAGTTGACAACCACATTTGAATATTCAGAACCCATATAGTACGTCCATTGTATAGTATATAGTAGTACGTGTTGGTCGAGATGTACACGATGTGCGGTTGACGGGTTTGATGGGGCGAATCTACAATCAGTTCCAATTAGATGCGAAAATAGAATACAATTGTCACGTCATAAAAGATTTAATTGAATCAATTTCACGTCACAATTCGTTCGCATATTTTTGGGGACATTTCGTTATATTTTTATGACATTTTCGCATACTTTTATTTTTATACGTATTTTGAACTTATTTTGTTCGCCCATTGTTTTTGTTTTTTCCCGCCGCGACTCAAGGCTCTTTTTACGATTCTGATGACGCGCCAGCCGCTGATAATTTCCTTGACTTTGTAATTTATTGGTGTTTTCAAAAATATTTTAGAGCGTGTGCTAGTGCTGATGATGCCTCCTGGATATTTGTGGTCGTCCCAAGATAGTTTTCGCATCTACAAAAAAAACACGTTTCGATTATGGCCTACACGCGTTTCCACGGAATTCTTTTCTTTGTTCGCCACATTTTCGCTGCGTGTTTTCCCATAGTTGAGTTACTTATTTTTTTTTTTAGGTGCCTAAGTTTCCGAATCCAGAGCGAACATCTGCACGGTATTCCCCATAAAAATTCCAAGCTTTGAGTCGGAGTCTGATCAATATTTGCATATTATTTAACTTTTTGTTTGCTCTCGGCTTTGTTTTAAATTTCTTCTTTTTTTTTCACCCCCACTGTTTTTCCAACGCGTTCCATTCTAAACTGAATAAATAGATTGGTGTGTCACTTTTGTCAACAATTCGCATGCATATTCTCGAATGCGGAATTTCTGTTATTGAAGCACACAAATGTATCTATATTTGTAGACATTAAGAGCACAACAGTGGCAGCAAATAAAAAAAAAAAAAAAAAAAAAGATCATAATAAAAAAGGCAAAAAAAGGTGGCAAATATTTGGTCAAGTCCTCTGGTTTTTGTTTTTGAACAAGCCCGCTCTTGGAACTACACATCCCCACAGTTGTTGGCCAATTAATATTATGTTTTGTTATATGGTTTGTTTTTTTTTTTTTTTTTTTTTTTGGGAATTTCTGGCCATGGAAAGTCTCCAGCTTTATTGGATCTTCGGCACGTGTTACCCCCTCTCCAAAAAAACTTTAAATCGGTTCGATTCAAGAGAGATTTGCGCAGCCAAAGTTTTTGGGACTTGTCCCATCAACCTTCGGTTGTATGTAGGTGGACTCGTTTTGGACGTGTTCATTATTATTTTTTCAGTGGCACGTGGCCCCAGCAAAATGTTCGATCGGGGCGAGGGGTGTTGGAAAATTGGAAAATTTTTTAGCTGTCACAAAATCAGAAAAGAAAAATCCAAAATTTTACGATTAATTTCTTTAAAATGTTGTTTTGGTCTTGGTCTTTGGTATGAATATTGAAAAATCTCTTCTAAGAACTGGGATACATGTGTACATTTTGAAAATACATTTAAATAATGAATACAACTAAGTATCTTAAGACTGTATAATTTGTTTCTTGGGTAAGGCTAATCTATTTGTATTTACCAAGTGTCAAAAGACACACGTGCCAATAATTATCACTATACTATTTTCATTAATCTAAAATGAATATTTCAAATTTGTACTTGTATTAACTGATAGTACCCCCAATCTCTATATGTATTATAAAATCCGAATAATAACTGAAAGTCTATACAAAAACTAACCTTTTTAGACATCATCCCAAATTGGCTGAACCATTTCCTGCATTTCGCAAAAACTGAACCTGAAGAAACCTACAAGTCCATGCCCACCTGACTTGACCCAATTTAGCCGGAAAAAAAGATGGGTGAAAACCCCTAATCCGAGACAATGCGACTGGCAATCTTCTCCCATTACTAAGCCCCGAATTACAGCCTGCTCCCATATTATAATGCCATCAATTCCATTGTAGTCGATTGTTAGCCACTGCTGCTGTTTTGTTTCCCCTGCCGACTCTCAAAGTGTCATTATTCCCACAGTGAAAACTTGACCCGTCCGTCCGCCCGCTGACAAGCCGAGCGGGAAGCAAAAAAAAAATTGGAAAGAAAAACTCTAGGGAAAATGTGTGTGTGCGCCAGAGGGCCAAAGTGCCAGAGGGCAAAATCCTCAATTGTCATGTTTCTCGACAATTTGTCTATGGGCAATCACAGCAACCGATTCATACTATTCATATGGCCATATACATACATCCCGAGCATCCATCTCTCTTCTTTGACAGTTTCTATGACCTTCGAATCTATTCAGTTTAGTTGTGTTCAGTATTCTTTCTTTTCGCCGTCGAGGGGTTCGTTTTCCCTCCGCCCAGTCGCCTTTGTTGTAAGCAGACCACAAATAGATCTTACAATATATTATTTCGATTGGACACGGTCGCTCCGCAGATCCATCCGTCCTTCTCCCTTTCTCCTCGCCCTTCTCTGTCGCTCCTCAGCCATTCCAAGCTGTAGAAAACGTGCCGAGGAAGGAACCTCTGGTCGGTGTCCAAGTTCAATGAGCACTACAAACACTGCCGAAATTATAGCAATCCTAATACAGCACTATTTTCAACTAATTATTATTACGATTTCATGGGGTAAATCTATAAATATTACTTTTCTAACTTAATATACATATAATAAATATATGAACTTAATATTCTGATGGTAAAAAATTGTTGTCTATACATTTATTTACCTTATCATCTTTCTACATTCTTTGTAATTCTTTATAATAAAAATTTCAGCTCAAAGTGCACTCATTTTGAACATTTCGAATATTTAAATTGTATTAAATGTTAACAATTTAATTCAACAAAAAGTAGTTTTGACGTACTTATATTTATAAATTAGATATATTTATACTATATCCCACATATATCCACAAAATAGTTTTAATCGTAATGCCAGATGCAACGAATTCTTTTTTTTTTAGAACGAAAAACCATTAATATTCCTTCAATGACAGAAAACCCCGATATTCCCCAGCCCAACTTTCTTTTTCTGTTCAAGGACAAACGTATTTAAAATGTTTAGTCTGTGCTATTATTTTGGACCCAACAGTACATGTAACAAGTGCAAGTGTATGTGTGTGTGTGTGTGAGTATCTGTGAGCTGCTTGCCTGTTTGCATTACGAATTTTGTTTTTCAACTTGTTGTTTATAGTGCTCTTTCTTCGGTTGTTGTTGGCCGATGTATCTGTATCTGTATCTGTGACTCAATGGTTTTCGGTATCGCTTTAGATTTGGTTGTTTTTCAAAAACTGATAAGCGGCGATTGTTGCCGTTGTTGCCGTCGTTGTTACCAACTGTGAGGTGAGCCAAACCGTCGACTGTGACAAACAAATGTCGGCCGACGAAAGCGGAAATGCGAAACTCAACAACAAACAGCAACAGCAACAACAACAACAACAGCAAAAATATTAAAACCCAAACGCAACAACAGCAGCAAAATAAATGTCAACAGTAATTGTAGCATTTCCAAGGTTTTCACAATATGAATGATAGCTACACGCAGACAATTACATAAACATGTATGCTAGATGTAAGTACACTGTAATAAATTTAGTTGATGGAAAAAAATAGATTTGTTTGCAGTTTTTAAGGTTACATATTTTTAACAAGTATCAGAAAAGCAAAATACATAATACCATATACGTATTTTAAAATGTATATGTATATGAAATATTACATTATCAATTTACTTAAAATCATACAACTTTTCGCTGTTAAAAGCAGCCATAAAATCGTGGTTTATTAAGCTTAATCTTATTTGACTTTTTCTCTCTGCATGATTGTGTATTTTCGTATTTGTTTGTACACTTTCCATTTATACCTGGCTTGGCAACAAAGCGACAATCACAAAAGCAGAAGAAGCACCAGCACCAGCAACAACAACAACTGAAGCAGCAACAACAACACTAATGAACAGCGAAGGTTTTGTAAATCGAAGCAACAACAATACAGTACTTAAAACAAACAACAAAAGCAAAACCAGCAGCAACAACAACAGTGCAAAATTGTGAGTCATCTTTAAGTCGGTGCATATTATTCCATGATTTGAACAGTTTGGGTCAAAATAATAGCAGTGGTTTTAAAACAAATAAGCTAAAGCGTTAAAGGTTTACAATTGCTTCAGATTTGATTAGGAATTAAATTGCTAGTTAATTTTTTTGTAGTAATTTTGGAATAAAATGCATGGAACATAGAAAAATTATGGGATTAAAAAAATTTTTTTGTTATTCTAAATTAAAAACATTTTTTAGTAACGAAACATTGTGATATAAATTAAGGGTGTATTCCTTTTTTTTTTATAAAGTGCAATGCCTTTATGTTATTTACGCATGCATTATAAATCATTTTAATGGATCTATTTCTAAGGAAATGATTTTGAGCATTACGAGTTAATGCCAAGATTATTTTGACCCGGTCTAGAGTGTGTTAGAGTGTGCGTGTTTCGTGTTGCCAGGGGCTCGATTCAGTCAATGAGCCAACTCCGACGACGTCAGCAACAACAATGGGAACAATGCATAAACAGCAACAATATCCACCAGCAACAATAGCAACAACAACAACAATAGCAACAACAATAACGACAATAAAAAAAACAACAACAATAACGACAATAACCATGGGCCACATGTGCAAAAATTGTTAAGCATAGAAACAAAAGATAAACAAGAAGCAAGTGTAGCACAAAGAAGCGAAGGTAATAACAGTTGAGCTGGGAAAGCAGATAAGTGGCAAGAGGAAGAAAAGTCATCAGCGAGGGACTTGGGAAAAATCGGGCGGAAAATCGGAGGGATGTGCAGAGGGAAGATGAAGACTACTACTACTTCTATAGCTACAGCTACGGCTACGGTGATTATCAGATTAGAGCGGCAAAAATATCCGTAAGCCCCCTGGAGACCATTTCAACGCTTGGCAAAAATAAACAAATTTTTCGAGAACGAGTATCCGGCAGATACATCTGAATTGCTACGAAGTGGCCACAATGCGGTATTGTATCTTTCTTCTTTTTGTTATTGTTATTTTTTGGTTGTTGTTGTTTTTGTTATATTGTTGCAAGAAAGGCAATTATTATGCGAATATTCAGGCAATAAAAAATGTAAATTTTTTGCTCTCTGCTCATCTATCTGGTGAGCTGGTGCTGCTGCTTCTGCTGCTGCTGCCATTGCCCCACACACCCGTTAATCCCCAGAAGAAGATGAGCACAAGATACAAGATACGCGGCATGCACTTAAGTACATGCCCGAGGGCCAAAAGCTCAACGCTAATTAAATAATAGCAGAACACTCGTTGCCGTGTGTATATCTACGAGATACGCTTTTATCAACCAAGAGAAATGCTCAAATTGTATGCGAATTTTTAGTATTCCTTTTCGGTGAGTCGTTTGTTTTCACCATCTAAGTTTTTGTCGCCGCCATATGGGAATGAAAAGATTCGTGACTGAAGGTAATTTATCTAGAAACTTTCGAAACAAACAAAAACCCAGCAAAAAAAAAGGAATAATAATACATATAATAAAATACTTTTGCTTGATTAAATATTCTTGTCTTCATTTATTTGTTTCGGTTTTTAAAAGCGGGTAATATATCTATTTTCGTCAAAGAGAGATTATCTTTCGCATACCGTTGTACAGATGGTTCGGGGTACATTTGTCTTGTGCGGATTAACATTTAAGCACTTACTTTGTAATTAATTATTTACACGTCCGAACAGAGATCGAAACGAGACATAATCTGCATAGAAACCCGTCAGTTCTGTCATCCGTCGGGTCTTATGATTGTGCCTGGGTTGATTTTTATCTCGGAACAGGTTCCTTTGTGAGTACTTTTATTTCGTTTCGTACGGGTACGGATACTGTGTATATTTTCGCTCTCAGGAAGCATTGACTCGACTGAGGTCACTTTGGTTGTACATACTATATATCTGCTATAGGCATGTGCTCGTGTTGCGATCAGGTTATATATCGCCGATCGATGCATTTTGAGTTGGGATAATTACATTGTTCATTAAAGGAATCTTTAATCCGGCATGTGTTTTGCAGTGATCTTTCGAGATATCTCCTAAATCTTTGTGGGTTCATTTAGGAGGCTGGTTTTATGATCAGGTTATATTGCATACTGAACAGCTTAAAATGGTTTAATTACTGTGTTCCTGAAAGGAAGCCGATTTTGTGTAATTTTCCATTATAAAATTGCATTCAATTCTTAATAAATTAATTGACTAAATTTCCATAGCAATGTGATAGCAATCTGATTTAATTTGTGTTAATTTGCCCCCTAATTTTTTTCAGAAAATGATTATTTCCTAGCCAACTGGAATTCTACATTGTTAACTTTTTCTAGGAAAGTGATCATACAATTTGGCCTGCAATCGCTCAAATTAATGCGAGTGGTGGACCTATCGTGACTGATTCACAATTTAGAGGCCCTTAGCAACCTTTGGCGGGCGATACAGTGATATTTAGATGGCATCTTCCCGGGAATTCAGATAGCATTTGCACTGCATCACATTGTGTGCACGCGGCAATCCACCAATGCCGAACCACTGAACCACGCAACCACCACCACCGAACGAACGAACCACTCAACCACACTCAATGACTTTATTTTAATTCGAAATTCGCCTCGAGTTGTGCTCTTTTTTTTCATTGTGTCTTGGTTTCCATCGGTGAGTTTCTGTTTTTCAGTTTTTCAATTTTTTTTTGTTTTTCAAGTTTTTCAGATGGCATTAGTCATCCCCAAAGCCACAGTCATCGTCTCCGACTCCATTCTCGTGTGCAATTTGGGTTTTGTTTTGTAGTTCTTTTATTTTTTCATTTTGCAATTTTCATTTCAGCTGCTTAAGTGTTAAGGTTGCCGATTCTTAGTCTTCAACCTGTTGTCGTTTATTGTACTTGACAGCCAGCCATCGAAAGGGCAAGCAAACACATATTTCGCAAAGCTCATTAAGTTTGTTGTTGTTTTTGTTTTTTTTTGTTTTCCCCCTTTTGGTTACCCGAACCCGAACTGTGCTAAATTTCGTAATCGAAAGTTGTTTTGATGGCTCGGCTTTTGGGTGAGCAGCGCTTAGTCAATGATATTAAGTAATACTTAGACACGACTGTGTACCGCCACTACACCAGCAAAATATATATCTTTTTTTTTTTTTTTTTTTTTTTTTTTGTTAAGCTAGTACCGAATACTTAGTGTAGTCGAGGCCTCATTTGCATGGGCCCGTCCACTTGGAATTGAAATTATATATTCTGAGCCCCGGCAAGTGTAAACATTTGCTCCAAGTTGTTTATGCAAGCTGCTGCTGGCATTAGTCATACTTTAGGCACTATTCAGGTGGATATATCCGAAACAGATAGCTCGGCGTTCTACTTATATCGGTTGGGTGTTCCTTAAATTTTTATCTGAACTGCTTGACAATTTAAAGGGGAAACCGTAACCAGGAAGCTGAGTTAAAATAGGAAGCATTAGCAAAGCGTTTGATAAATAAATACGGGTATCAATGAGCATACTCAAGGGGGTAAATATTTATAGGAAATTTAGCAGATGTTTTTGGGAAGATTTAGCAATAAGGCTTACAAAAAAATTCTTCTATTGAATTATAACAAATATTTTGCTGTCAGTTATTATAAATGTGTATTGTCAATTGTCAAAATTATATTTTCAAAACTTTATCATAATATGTTTATTTTGTGTATCATACAACAACTTTGATTTTACACACTGCAAGCACTTTTTTAAACTCAAGTATTTGCATAATCATCAATAAGTGACTTAATCTAAATGCATGACCTATCCCATCCATTAGTTTTAATTCCCACATCTTCGCCGCAGAAAATCTACTTAAAGTCGTTACTTTTCGCAATCGCAGCAATCTCAAGTATAATTATATATAAATTATTTCGGTAGCTAATGAGAACTTTTTAAATAAGGCGATGATGTCAGCTAATTCTCCGAGTGAATCTTTTCCTTGTTTATAATTATTTGAAAGCAGATGACTTTCATATAAATGCTATACACATATAATAGGTATATATATGCACTGACACGGCCGATTTCTAAGTGCAAAAAATGTAGGTCCAGCCTCGTTCGTATCAGGGAAACAATTTCGAGTTGTCATGGTCATTTAAAAATCGACGGGACAATGATGCAGCTATATCAATTAGCAATACCCACTGACTTATCATCATTCGTTCAGTTCTAAAATGCCATAAGAAAAGAGAGAGATAGTAGATAGTGGGAAAAGGTGGGGAGACTTTTGGAGTCACATGGCGAACTGCACTACAGAAACCCATTGTCTGACAGCTGAATTATTAGTGCAAATATTTGCCCAGGCAACTGCAACTGTCTGGTTTTCGTTTTGGTTTTGCTTTGGGCTTGGGCTTGGGTTTGGGTTTGGGTCAGGTGGAGTGCACTTGGCACGTGTTATCAATGAATCAGAGGTCTGGATGTGGATATACTTTGCATGCAAGGCGCATGGGGAACCAACCTTTACACTGCACGTAGAAAAGCAGAACGCCAGACAGATATTTGCACTTACAGTTGCGGGAAGTGCAATAAAACAGGGAAAATTAGTTAGCAGGTTTGGGTGTCTATATAGTAATTAAATTCATAACATCTATTTTAAGCTTAACAGGTTATGAAAGGTTAATTTTAACAAAGATAGCAAGATCATACAAAAATATTATGTCATGTACTTTTAAATATTAAACAGATCTTTCTTACAAGAGAACTAAAAAAAAAACTTTTTAGGTTCCCAATAAAATTAATCTTTTTGGTTATTTTATTACATAAATAAAGTTATAAAGAGTTTACTTAAATAAAGTTTTAATACAAAAATACATTTTTTAACTCTCTTTGTTATTTAATCTTAAACATATTTTCAACAAACCTTTTTTGGGAACTTATTTTTATACTTTTGTAAGATTTATTTAAGAGAGTTACTTGATATTCATAGTAGTTCGATAACTGATAATACAATTAACCGGTTATGTGAATACAATCTCTACTTGTTTTACCATAGTTGTCTAGACTTTTAAATAGAACGCACTTCATTTGAGTGCCAATTGAGTTTTTTTTCCTGCCGGCGATCGTAATTCCCATTGACGTTTCTAAAACTAACCCCCTCAAAAAAAAAACTTACCACCGCGGTCTGGTCTCCCTTATCACTTAGCTCTTATCAATTCCCGCACTCTAGAACACTAACCGATTATAATTCTTATCTCTGTTCGATTCCTCAGGGCCAAACTTATTTTCCAGACGTTCCGTCTTCGGCGAATTTGTTTACGCCGAAAATGCGAAAAGAATTTGGTCAACAAAGCTCTCGATTGTCATTGATAGCCAAAGAATTTTCTACCAATGAAAATAGAAATTCACTCGAAAACGATTCATCCGCTGAGATTCACAAACAAGATACTTGATACTTTGTAGTCAGTTTAATCATAGAGATCCAATGCCAGAATTGCAATAAACAAGCGGAACATTATCAAACGGAAACGATGTTGTGATCACTGATCAATGATCACTCAAAGGGAAGCCATTCAAGTGCGGCTAATTTGAGGGTGATATCATTTTCACAAACAACAAACAGTTTTCTTCAAAAAGAACAGAATGTATTATAAGGAAAATACATTAAAAATAGGGAATATCAAACTAGAACCCAGCTAAACTAACAAATAAATGTGCCATGGCTGAGAAGTGAAAGCGGATAAGATCAAAAAGTGGAAAAGATAATATTAGAGGCCTCAATAGACATTTAGATAAGGCAAGCAAAGAGTTTGGGTAAAGGAAAAATAAACACGGATAAGCCAAAACCACAAAGGTGGTAGAAGTACGAAAAAAAACAATGAAAATAATTCATAACGAGTGGAATTCAAAACCAAAGATAAATATACTTTGCGGGCAATTAAGGTAAAAAGAAGATATATAAATGTTAGGAAAAATAAATAACAGCTTTTCTTTTCGGCAATACAAAGCAATAAATTATTCTATAGTTATTAGATGAAAAAACCCTGATTGTTCACAAGGCCAGACGCCTTAATAAAATTAGATTCCAAAGATATGATATAGCTGATATAGGAATTACCAACTTACTACACCTTCTTGGAGATAAGAACCAATTTGCTTTCACCCCGGAGCAAAGCTTGATGGCCATATTTGGCTAAATAGTGACAGCTTAAGTTGGCCGGGATAAGATAAGGCCAAAAAGATGTTTTGCTGTCTGGCGTGTTGTGATGTCATAACCCCATTTTGCAAATCGCTGGGAGTTTTTGTTATTCGTTCTTTTTTGTTTCCAGGGATATCCAAGCGATTTGACGATTTTATTTTTTTTTTTAGTGACTGGTGACCCAGAGCAGGTTCATAATTCTCAGCTCATTGCCAGCTCTTAACCCCGAAACGCCTCAAATGTCAGCTTCTTAACCTTACGAGCCGTCTCTGATTCTCGGATTCTTGTTGCCATAACTCTCTTACATAACTAATTTGCGAGCCACGTTGACACCGACGCCATATAAAAATGTCTTATATAGTTAGTCTCGCCTCTTTTCTTTTCCCCATTTTTTTTTGTCGTTTTTTCATTTGTTTTTCTTGCTTTTTTTTTTTTTTTTTTGTAAGTTGTCGGGTACTCGAGTGAGTACATGAGTACATGAGTACTACTCAGTCTCTTTTGCTGTTTGCTGATTTGTTTTTTATGATTGCTCTGCGACTGCGAAGGCGGCGACTGATGAATATTGTTGTTGTTGTTGCTTTTGTTGTTGTTGCCACTGCAGTTGTTGCTGCTGCTGTTTGCATTACATGAAAATGACCTACAAATAAATTAAGCTTTCAGCTCGTTAATGTCCATTTTGCATACCCTGCCATACATTTGCATATTTAGTGTGCGTACTCTGCTTAAAAAACGAGCAAGTTTTCTTGCACCAACTGCGAACGTAACACTAAAAAATTGTAAAATATTTAAAATGATACAAATAAAAAATATAATTGAATTTCAAAAATACCAAAAAGAATTCTTAGAAAGAAATTTAAGTTTCTGCATTAAATTAATAGTTATTTAATATTTAAGCTAAACTCTATTTTATATCTTCTCATTTACTTTCGGTTTTAGTCTTCTAAAGAGTATCTTAATATTCAGCATTTTATTACTCCATTACGATTTTTAATGTCTTTGTTTATTCGCATCTTACTCAGTTATTTAATTATGTTTACTTGTTGCAGCCCAACAAAACAGTCCGTCGAATGAGTAACTCGACGCAATCCTGAATGCAGCAGCTCCTCTTAACAGCAGACATCAGGAAAAGGCAGCGAAGCAAGCAATTTGCATTATTAATTTAATTGAAAAACTTGTTAAATTAAATATTTAAATTCCGTTGCCGATGCAGCTTCAGTTTCAGTCGCTGTTCAGTGCTGTCCTCCAGTCAGCGGCATTCGTTGCGTCGACGACGTCAAACAATATGGCAAATGATAATATTAATATGAATAAATGCAAATTGAGTTACATACTAGCGCTGGCTGATTGTGGTTATAGAAGGCTTGGCATCCACTTGGGACATTTATAGAACATTGCCGCAATTAATATGCTCGGACACAGACTGTGGGCAGTGGAGCCATTTATGTTTGTGCCACACGAAGCGAGGCTCCATGGGAATCCGCTTCAAGGGAAACAGGTTCAGGATTAGATAGATGTTTATTTGCAATGGTGGGAATGTTGGATTGGCAATAAGTATATTTAACAATAAAAAGATTATATTAGAAAAACAAAATGATACTTCATAAACGAGTTTAAATTATATTTTCTATTTAAATAATTTTTGATAAATATTTTGAGATAGATGAGATTTTATTAATAACTCATTATAGAAAGTTAACTTGTTTATTTTAATTTTTTCACCTTAAAACACATTTCCTTGTCTATTTTCGATCCAGAAACGTTCTTAAAAAGAGTCTAACCCCCCAAGCTAATTTTGGCACCCTCAAAAAGTTGTTGTCCAATCAAGTTAACAACTCAATCATAACTCGAACGATCAATCTCGCCCGCTGCTCCGAGTTGCCACACCTGTGCCCCTGTGCCGACGATCCAGATACATTGACTATATGAATTTAGCAATTTACGATCAGCCTTGCCCGATCCAATGGACCCCCAATGAGAATCGATCCCGGCACACGGTCTGCTGATCAATGCCGTCGTCTCAGCGTTGTTTTTCTTCTATTTCTATTGCTATTGCTATTTCATCTTAGTTTTTTTTTTATTGCAGTTTTCAATTTTCATTTGGCGAGGTGTTGTTGGCTTTTAGATTTTAGTAATTTACGTTCGAGACGGCTAGACGTTAGGATAGATCCAATACGTAACGAAACGAATCGCAACTGGCCAGACGAGACGTGTGAATTTCATTAGTTTTACTTGCAGTCCGGCGATAAGTCTATAATACTACTATACTACATACTATATAAAACTATATTGGATGCGATAGGGAGACCAGATGCAAGATCGATGGGTCTTGTCTGCGCCCCTCGTTCAGGTATACGTACTATATGTATATATATTCTATATTCGTGTCGTGTAAATATTTGCAATTGAGTCTACGATTTTTTACTATTTGTTTACAGACGTAATCAATAAAAATTTTAAATACCCCGCCGTACACACAGGCAACAGGCCAACACAAAAACCGAACACGAGCGGGAATACTTGAAATGAAAACACAATTATAGAATGCAACTACGACCAGACGCAACAACAAATTTAAATATTTATGAGTTGTCGTCGTGCCATGCTTAAATTCATTCTTTGTTATGACTTCTGTTTATATTTTTGTTCTTATTTTTTATTTTCCTTTTTCGGTTTGGGTGTTCATGTTTTTTTTGTTGTTATTACTATTCCAATTTTCAAGCCAGACGCAATTTATAGTTTTTTTATGCGAAACATTTTTTAGTTGTTTAATTTTCGGTTTTCGATTCTGGGTGAAGCCTACTAATTGAGCACCCTACTTTATGATTGGGTTTGTGGGGTCCTATCGACTTGGTACTTTTAAATCATATCTTATATATACTTTAAGCTTATAATAATATTCTTTATAGTAATCATATACAGTGGCCGCATAGAAAATTCAAGGCAATTGTATAAGATAATATCTAATAAGCGTTTCAGGCCTGAAAGGCTAATCTGGCAAATGGCTTAGAGGAGTTTTCTTCGGCTAAGCTTTTCAAAGTTTTAAAAGCAATATCTTTAAGTATTCCAAGCGAGAGAAAAGTTTTCAATTCACATTTGCGATCCCTGGGCAACCTTTTTCCCCCCACCGTAATTGAATTTTTGAATATTCTTAAATCCAATTGGGAAACGGGACAGGAAAAGTGTTTTTCTGCTTTTTCTGTTTTTTTTTTCGTCTTTTTTTTTTTTTTTTTTTAGGGCAAAGGGTACAAAATTTATCAGCTCGACTGAAACCCCAAGCGAAACTCAACTTTGATGACTTTTTGTTGTTTATAGTTTTTTGTTTGTAACTTTTGTTGTTGTTACTCTTGTTGTTGTTGTTGTGTTTCTTTTCAGCCGAACAGTTTTTGGTTGTTGTTGATTTTTTTTTCTGTTTTGGGTCTTGCCTTAGAATATTTTTTTATTGCGCGTTGGCGGGACTGATAGCAAAAGAGACGGGTTTCGTGTGGAGTGGGGGAGGGGGTGGTAAAGAAGAAGAAGAGTGGGGAAGAAGAGGAAGAGGGGGTGGGGAGACAAAGACGACAACATGGCCGGCACACCTTTTGCCATTACTTATGGATGTGTGTGCGAGTTTATGTGTGCACAACTCATAAGCATCGATGTGGCCCAGGTGTGTGTTTGTTGTGTGCGAGGAGGAGTGTTTGCTTATCTCGGCTGTGTGTCCCCATAGGTGTAAAGGGGGTGTAAAAGGGGGGCGCAAAAGAGGGGGCGTAACGGTGGGCGGCTGTGGGCGGCGGCGGGCGGAGGCCATGTTCTTTATTTGCATAGCAATTTTCACTCCTCCACTGCGACTTCTTCTTCTTCTTTTTTTCTTGTTATTTTTTTATGTATGTTTATTTTTCAGTTTTATGCCGATACGCGAAAACGAGAGCGCCGAAAAGTAAAAATATAATCATAAAAAATAGGCATATGGAGTGAGTGTGTGTGCACAGTAAGAAAATCATAAAAACTAATCACCAAAAATAATATTTTTATAGTTTTTATTGCCATTAAATAAGGTTAATTATTGTCTGCTCTACTATCAGTTAATTGGGTTCATGCGCAGTTTTTAAATTCAACTTCGTAAAGAATTAAAATTCGAAAATTCGTTAAAATCTAAATATTTTTTTCCAGCAGCTATGGTATTGAATGGTATTGCATTTTAAAAATCATATTATCTTATTTTTTATATTTATGTGGTTTTTAATAAAAAAGTAAAGAAAGCAAACTTTGTTTTTTAAAGTCAAGAGATGGATAGCAAATATATTTTTGTTAAGATTCTTTTTCTTTCTTATAATATTCTACAGATATCTAAATAATTTTTGATATTTTTTAAACTTTATTTTAATGTTATTTTTAAATTATGACAATGTATAATGCTCGTATTGAATATTTTTTATTGTGTAATTTATTTCGGGGTGTGTGTCGTGTTTCTGTTCGAATAATAAGCGTAGTACGATATACTCAAACTTGACCTAGGCGGCATTATCAACATCGCACGTGTCGTGTTCGATAAACGATGGATGGGGGCTCACACCTTTGGCCACATCTATGTATTTATATATGCATTTATTGCACCCTCTCCCCAGGCAGACAGCGCCACCTTTTCCCACTCGTAATATTTATAGAAATAATCAAAAATTCAACACGAAATCAATAATAAACGTAGAATTTCATGCCTTTCCTTTATTGCTTCCTCGCCGTCTCCATATAAAATCCCCAACCCCAAAGCCGATTTTCTTTCGCACTCTCTCCCGACAATTGCCGTCCCTTGTCAGCTATTATTTATTGCGTTGAAAAGTTTCATTATCAATTTTTTTTTTTTGTTTTTACAATTTACATAAGGCATAAGGTCTGGGACGTCGACGGCGCTGCCTTGCAACTTTGTTGCGGCTTCCAGTTTGTCTATACATACATATATACATAAATATATATGCTAGGTGGTGTATATACATATGTATTGCGGAGTGAGCTGAAAAGTTGTGCCCCACCAAATGGCACAGGGCAACAACTACAACTGGATATAGCGGCAGCAACACCAGGAACACCAACAACAACAAAAACAACAACGTACAGCAACAACGCAACCAGCGACAACGACAGAAAATGGCAGTGTAAAACTTTTTTAGTGATAGCCACAGATATTAACACTGGGCACTGTGGCTATCAAAACGAGAAACAATCCAGAAAAAGGTTCATGTGGTTCAAGAAAAATAAGATATTAAACAATAAAACTTTCAGTGAGTAACAAAATTTATAATCGTTGTAAACGGATTTATTTTTATACCATTTTTTTATAATACATCATTAAAAGAAGTACATGAGCCATTATAAATTGGCCTCAGGAGCTTAAAACATAAAACGTATATGTTTTTTAGTATACACTTAAACCTTACACAAAACCAGTATTAAAAAATACAATTAAAATTAGCCATAGGCCAGAAAGTTATAATAAAAAATCCAGGTGCTATTATGATACAACTCTTAAAAGTTTTAATACTGCAATTAAAAAGATTTTTACAAAAAATCTTACAAATTGAAGACAGATTGTATAGTATTTTTAATACACTTAATTTAGATTTAATTGAATAAGAAATAATAAAAATAGGAGATCTTGAAAAGACATTCACCAATTGCATAAATTTCGGATTCAAAAATGAAGATTGATTTGCTAAATTTGCATTTGTAAGGGAATAATAAGGATACATTTTGATTATATATATCTGAAATTGAATGGCATATCTCAAAGTGTAACTCTGGACTTCCTTCTTTAGTGCACTTTAGTGTCTTTTGTGCCCACTGTGTTTAAAAACAAAGTTAGCAGAGCACGGCGAGACCGCAAAACTGAAAATGGGGAGCCAAGGGGGGAGGTTATAAGGCAAACAAAACAAATGCCATGAAACATTTTAAAATTCAAATCAACGCGATTTCTGCTGTTTCCTTATTTTATTTTGCACAGTTTTTCGGGGTCTGGCGTAGTTTTTGTTTTTATTTCAGCCTCCCCGCCTCAGTCTTCCTTTATTGTTATTATTATTTTTTTTTTTTTTTCTTTAATTTCTGGTCACGTATTTGTTTCGTTTCGTTTCATTTTTGGAAACAATATTGTGTGCCATGACAATAATAAGAGTCGTGGTCGGAACGGGACGGACTTTGGCGTTGCTTTTGCCTTTGGTTTTGGTCTGGTTTTTCGGTTTTCGGTTTTGGCTTGGGTTTGGCTTGGGTTTGAGCCGAGCTCGGGGCCTGAATTTGCGGTCGGAGCTGAGTTTCTGTAATTTGAGCCAATTACTGGGTGTGGGGATGCCCGGCGGAAGAGGATTCGGTTTTTGGGAACGGTACACGGTGCACCCCTATATGTATATATATAGTATGTTGTATGGAGAATTATGGGAAGAGCAAGGTGTCGGAGTGCTTAGATGGGAATGGAGATGGACGACACGACGACGATGAGGATGTGGACAAAAACCAAAATTGAAATTTATTTTTGGCCAACACAAACAGGCGCACTTACCCACACACACACACACTGGCATACTTGTTTTGGTTGCTATACTTTTGGCAATAGGGGTTTCAATACCCTTTGAATGGGGATCTGATCGATAATATTAATTATTAATCATTAAGGTGCTAGATATGATAATTTGGAAATGGGATAACTTGAGATTTTTTTATGGTTTTTATTTAATATGTAATAATTATAATGAAACCATAATTCCTTAATTTATTTTAGACACTTGGCGAATAAAAATGTTGTTTACTATATTTGCAAAAGTCATAAATAAACAATTCAAAGACACATATTTAAAAGAGTTTGAACAATTTAAAATTTGTTTTATTTGACACTGATAAAAAATGGAGGTATCTTTTATCTTTAAATTGTACAAATTATATAATTTATTGAACATTCATGCAATCCACAAGGGTATTAGCAATTTCAGGGCACCCAATCCGGATCCATTTTTATCTTTTTATTTTGCAGGCCGTGTCTGTTCGCATAAATCGTCGTCCTTCTATTGTGGCCTGCATTCACGCCCCTTGGCATCCTCCTATAAAGTATATCCCCAATCAGCACTTCCCCATCCTTGCCCACATTCGTTTGTGTTTGCAAAATGGGAATACGTGATCTTCGCATAATAATTACTCCTCAAGAGCCGAGGTTTTTGGTTTGTTTTTTTTTTTTTTTATTTGGGCATATAATTCTTAATGGCCATGGCACATTTCTCTGCCATTTCGTGCATTTAATGATTTTTTATTATTTTTTCTTCTTTTGGGTAATTTGATTTGACTGTTCTTCATTCGTTATTGTTCACTGTTGTTGTTTTTCAGCGCTTTTCTGCTTGGTTTTTTGTTAGCCCCTGACTTTAATAGGTTTTTAATTATTTTTCATATTTTTTGAGAGTTTTTTTTTGTTATTATTAATAACGAAACCAGACAGCTGCGGGAAATGACAAAAAAAGAAGAGTTGAGTGGGACCTTTGTTCGGTTAGCAACACGAAAATCCATGCTAAAATTATATATGTCTTGAAAATTAGCTCGAAAGTAAAATAAAAACTAAACAAGAAAAGTATAGTATATACCAAATTTTTTCTATACATATAAAAAAAAAAGGAATTCCCACAAAATATTGTAGTTTTATCGTTTCATATTTTCCTATAAATATCATTTTAAATTAATATTTAATCGGACACTTTCAAAATGTATAATAAATTGTGTATTAATTTCGCAGCTTAATTATTTTTAGATCAATATTTCGTGGAGTCCAAAAATAACAGTTTTACCCATAAATTCAACCGAATTAAATTGATACAGATTGCCACACTCGCTTACTAAAATTGTTCGATATTTATTGACATTTTCAGCAAATGGCTTTTTGATTGCTGTCTTTACAAATAGCTACAAGTAAACTACATTTATTTTGATTGGTAAACGTCAAAAATAGATAAATTTAAATGTTCAAGAAACAAAAACAAATTTTTATTGTCGTTGTAGTTTACTTTTAGAATTGATTGCTACAAATAATGGAAATTTTACTATCTTTAGAATTTATTGCTCTACTTTATTTATGTATTGTTATTACGTTTATTTATTGCTAACACATTTCTAGTCAAAAACAAACTTTTAGGTAATCTCCACAAATTAGTTCTAACTTAATGGGAAAAATAACAGAAAATAAATTGCATTCGATAGGAAATTAAAACGAAAAGCTGAAGAAATCTTAAATGCGTCAGCATTTTGGTAATAAATTGCACTTGGCCAAGACTTCCTTCCATCGAAAATAGATTTATTTATAAATGTATCTAGATGGATGGACAGCCGGGCAGAACTTGCAGCTATTCCCACCTGCGTTCCACCTGATGGGTGTCCCATTAGGGCAACAAATTAGCTCTTGGCCAGTTCTGTTGGCCATTCCAGGGTTCCGGTTGGGTTATTTACGAGCAGGAGCTGCAATCCCCGAGCAGATCGAACAGCATTTGTGCATTTTGCTTTGCCATAAATCATAATGCCGGTGCATGTCCCCCACTTTAGTATCGCCATGGAATTATACACCGAGAACAAGTTACTATAAGATGTATAATAAAAAAGATAAGCAAACCAGTTACTTCTGTAGTAAAAAAAGTATTTCATTTCATTTCTAATAATATATTCTCATTGAAACACTGAAATAAATCATTTTTGATTTTTATATTATTAAAAGAATAAACCAATTTAGTTTATAATAAATATTTTTTTCTACAAATTTGATAAATATATTTTTTGTAAATATCTGTTACATTCAAAATATTTTTATTATACCTTAAATCTGTAACTGTAACTGATGCTAATAACATAACATTTTGAACACCGAGAAATATAAGTAAAGATTCATGTAACTTCGTATTTATCAATATGTAGAACGCAGAAAGCTGCCTTACTTTCAACTGGCGGCGAAGGCTTTTGCCTAATTGATTTACAACACTTTCCAACCTTACTCAATGCTCGAGTGACAAATGCAGGGCTCTGGCACTGGATTCTCTTATTATTATTACTATTATCTTTATCTGCCGACTTGCGGGAGATATTCTTAGAGGCTAACAACACAATGGAGCCGGAGTGGGTTGGAAAATGGGGTTGCCAGCGGGTTGGGGATGGCATATGGTGTATGGGGTATGGGGTATGGGGTATTGGGTTTGGGGATGGGGATGGGGCTCTTTGCTTGGGGACTTGCTCAATGCTCGATTGCGCGACAATCGCAATGGGACCATATATATGTGTTTCGCAGCTTATCATTCCCTGCATATACGTACTATATGTATATATATTATTGAGTGTGTGTGTGTGCTGACTCCCTGGGGTCGCATTGGAGCGTGAGCATTTTGCAAAAATAATTTATGGCAAACTGTTGATTGCTGACATGGGGCCCCCAGAGCAGCAGCAACAACATCGACAAAAAGGCACTAACTAAAAAAAAGACAATAACAGAATTATTAACAGATGTAGTAAAGTGGGAAGATAGGGATATGTACAAGAATATAAAAAGAAAATATGAAGTAGAAAACAGCTGCAAAATAATAGTAGCTACAAGAAGAAATTTAACATAAGCAATAATAAAGGCTCAATAGTAAAAGTAGGTGCAACTTTAGATAATTATAAGAACAACAACAATGGACCCAAACCAACAGTTTCAAAGGAAAAACACTTCAAACAAAGCAAAAACATCAACAATGAAAAACAACAACACCAACACTTGTAAATAACAGTATGGCCAAAACAACAGCAACAATAGTTGCCACAATAACAGCAGCAACATTGGAACCAACAACACTCGTAGACCTCTTTTGGCAGTAGCTTAGGCACTGAAAAAAATGATTAATAACAACTTCTAACATTTTAAAATATTGAAAGATAAAAGATGATGTGTTGAGATAAAATGGAAAGATGAAAATTACACTAATTGTTCTCTATAGTTATAGATATGATATATTAATCAACGCTAGACATTTTTTAAAATACAACTTTGATTTAATATTAAAGATATTTATTTTATATATTAAAGATATAAAATCAAATTAACTGATACATTTTGAAATTTACTATTAAAGGTAATCTCCAAATAGTGTAGGATAAATGATTTCTATCTAGTTTGAAAAGAGTGTTGAACTTTTTGCTAAATATGGTTTGCTAGTGTAACAATCAGATCCATCTATTGTTTAGTACGCGACTAGAATTTATCATTAGTTTAGTTGCTGTACATATGTATATGTGTGGAAGTTATGTTTGTATATGAGATTATATACTATATAGATTAACAATTGTAATCGCTGTTGTTGTAGCTGCTGTTGATTTTGCCAAGCGAAACGAAACGCAACGAGCAAAACAAAAAAGCAACGACAACCGACAACTTGGGTGTTGATGTGTTTTCGAAAACATTGCGTCATTTCCAGATGGCAAGCTTTAAGCCAATTTCGACCCCCTGCCAGACCAAAATGTACCCCCTTCCCACTCCCCCCCATCACTACGCCCCTGTGCAGTAAAAATACAGAGACCAAGTGGCAGACGATCGCGCGTTGTTGGATTCGTAGAAAAACTGAGCGAATTCTACGAACTGAACTTGGGGATGTCGACGCCTATATCGGAAGGCAAGTATCTGTGTGGATACTGACACGTATACTCGTATATATGTTTGTAGGTATGTATAGTATATCAGGGGTATGTGTGCCTGAACATGATTGATATTTGCTTGCCATGATTACTTGTAGTCGCAGCTCGTCAAAAGTTGTGATAAAACGACAAACACAACTCGAGATATTTATCGTGTCGTAAAGAAAAGTGACACAAATATTAAGGGTTGAACATTATTAGCTGTTTTTGTGAGGTAAAACCTTTTTTATTGTGTTATGTGGTATTACCAAAACATGAAATAATTTCAAAATTGTATTATAAATATTTAGATCTAGTTTAAAGGTAAAAGAAATATTTCAACCCATCTTGTCTCAGGAATTAAATACTTGATTGATGAGTTTTTTTTTCAGGATAAGTAAGGTTTTCTTTTTGTATCTTGTTCTGACTATTTTGTCTCTTACCTTGTATATTTAACATTGTTGCAATTTCCTAAGATGTTCAACTGGTCGAATGCTTTGCAATATCTATGCCACATCCGCAATAGGAACCTTTGGAATGAGCTATAATTGGATGAGCTGTGGATGAACGTAATCTGCATTTCCAGACAGTTGGGCGACTTCTTAAAGCTGCAGCAGAATGTTTTGCTTCGCTGGGGTAGATTATTTACCATTGAATGCATTTGCCTCGGGGAGGGCAAGTAAAAGATGATTAGCAACGACCTTAAATAACCTACTGATTCAATAGACACGTTGAAACTGTATCGTCTTTAGACTATTTGCTTTCGAAACTGATTCGAGAGCAAATATTTGCCCACTGTTCGAGTTTTTCTTTGATCAGCTAAAAGCAGAAGGTGGTTGCTTTTCTTTTAAAGGCGGAAACCTACGTCAATGCGGGATCAATGGGTTTAAGCACTGCCATTATATTGCTCCATTTATCACTTTTAACACCATGTAGTGTAAACAGATTGTTTGACTTATAAAGGAACTAATTTATCACTTATCGCAGCTCAATGGGAAAATGAATACAACACAAATACAAACGGAAACGTGAAGCTTTTCACAAATATCACAAAGTATATTTGTTCATCACAAATAAATATAAATATAATACTGAAAAGTATACATAATCCTAAGACGATTCGTCATTTACCTTGTATATTCTGTCATCTACTATTTATATTTAACATTTTAGCAGGATTTATATGTTGTTAAGTATGAATTAATAATTATTTGCTTAGTCGATGTGAAATTACACATCAAGTTGATTATTCAATCTGCGTCATCAGTTCCCTTAATCGATTTTATTAATGATTTAAATCTAACCTTAAAAAACCATTGCAGAAATTTGCTTTTTTAGGTAATCACAACAAATTTCGGATGTGTATTCCATTAAGAACTATCAATAATACTATGAATTTAAAGAAATTTCGGATATTATTATTTATGCAAGGCTATAAAACAGCGTGTAAACAAAATGCCCTAAAAAAGTAAAATCATCTTAGGGCAATTCATAAAAATTAATTCATTTTTGTATAATTTTGAATTGTTTATTTAGCAATTAATGTTTGCTTTGTTGCCCCTCCTTCAAATTGCCTAGTTCTTTGATACAGTTGAGAGCGTTTGTGATTTATGGCTGAGACCCTCGACGAGCATGTGAGTGTAAATGTGAATACGAGTATGAATATGGAATAATCACATCGAAGGCGAACAACAAGCTTCATTGTTCTGGGCGGTAGTTGCTCAATAGCTCTGACACTTGGTATAATTAGGAAATACTGGTTACACAATCGAACCCTTTTACATGTCCCACTTATAAAGGATTGTAGTCGTAATAATGCGCAGTTAGGTTTGAACATCTGAAGTTCCCTCATTACTTCCATTTATTACTAGTGTATTACCAAATATACAGACTGAATGACCGATAAGGTTTACCTTTGTATTAAATGTTTGATATTTTATATTTATCTTATAAGTCACTAAATAAAATTGAAAAGCAATTCAATATTTCATTACCATTTTTCTTTAAATAAAATTCAATTCAATAAAAACCATTTGAAACCATTTCCCTTGAGGGCAATAAAAGTCGTTTGTGTCATTTTCAAAATGAAATTCAACATTTCTGCATTTTTATTTGGAGCCCTTTGCTCGATTCAAATTAGTTATGCATAACAAAAATTAAGATTTGCACATTTCATGTTTCATTATTCTCTTTTCTCTTGTTTTTTATTATTTAGTCTATTTACAGAATTAAGTTTTTACATATGAATTCACATATGCGATAAAAAGTTAATTAAATTTACATGTTGTTACGGCTTCATTTATTTGCTTTACATGTAGACTTTTTGCAATCATTTAGCGTTTGTTTGCTGTTTCGCTTTTATGCATAAGATAACAAGGCTTAATTGACTAAAAAAATAAAGGCACCTGAGTTCAAAGTGTTATTGCCAAATGTAAATATAATAAAACGAAAATCAAAAATATAACGCTGGTGAAATCAAAAAACGATAATCGTAAAAATATATTTATTAACGTAGATATATATATATACATATACGCACATGTATATGGTTGTGTGTGTGTACATAAATATACACAGCTAACGTAAAGCATTTATAATTAATTCAATTTAATTAATGGTATGTTTGTTTCACCCCTACTACTTCAACTGCACTCCTTTAACTGACTGACTTCGGATATACTCACTGATATCGTTTATGTGTTTATAAATGTATATAGATAAAGTACTTATATGGTCTTTGTCCCTGAATGAAATGCTCATCATATCCCCCCCAACTACCACGTGTATTAAACCCCCCATTTCGTATTTATTTTTGTTTTTTGTTATAGAATTGTTGGCTCTGGTTTTGACCCATTGTTGCTTTGCTGACTAGTGCGTTGTCTCTCCCCCGGTAGTTTGCCTATATATCTTTTGGTGGATTTGTCTATCATCGCGAATCCTGACCCCTGGTATTTCCCTAGTTCTATTGCATATTGTACAGCTGCGGTGGCTCCTTGCTGGCCGGCATCCCGTGATCGTACTTTCCCAATTCGGCTTCGTAGAGCAGATTGTTGATCAGATGCTTCACCACTATCTTCGACTTGGGCGTCTTTAACTTGCGTATGGTTATGGCCACGTATTCCCCGAATACTCCATACTCGTCCACATGATTAGCACTCAGACCGCTGCCTCCCATCATCGTTTTGGGGGGCGTGGCACCACTGTTGCTGTTGGAGCTGCAATTGCTGGATGTTGCTGCTGGATCCAGCGATATGTTGCTGGTGTGGCTGGCGTTGTTGTTGCTGCTGTTGCTGCCGTTACTGTTGCCGTTGCCATTTGACGTTGAGAGATCACGATCACGATCACGTTTTTGTGCCATGTTACTGGAATGTTGTTGCTGTTGTTGCTGCAGATGCAACGTTTGTTGCTGCTGTTGATGTTGCTGTTGGTGGTGCTGATGGTGGTGTTGCGGTTGCCCGTTGCAGTGGCTCAGGCTGAGACTGTGATTGTGGTTGAAGCGCTGCTGGAGCGCCTGAAACGCGAGCTGGCTGTGGTTCATCTGCTGATGCTGCTGCTGCTGCTGCTGTTGGCCAGCGGAACCGCCCGCTCCCGCCGCTCCGCCCACCGCCTTGATGGGCGTCAATGTCAAAGCGCCCACAACGTGCTCCACGCCCATCGCCTTGCGCTTGCGGTGGTTGTACGTTAGATCCGTCGGCTTGTAGTAATTTATGGGCGACGGCGTGCTCGTCCGCCGATCCAGCATCCCCAGCTCCGATTCGTGTTCAATCTGGAGGGGATAATCAAAAAAGCAGGGGGATATACGGATGTGTTTTAGGCAGTGTTGAAAGGATTTGGTATTTCAAATTATTTATTATCCCAGGAAAATATAAAAAGACTGACGAAGTGTTTCCGAATGAAACAAAAAGAAATTCTAAAGTAAATATTTGTTTATACAACATGACTTGAAAAAAATGTAACTAAACTGTGTCACCTTTATGTAACACAAACACTCACTATTTTTATTAATTCCCACTTGGGAAAAACAAAAAATATTTTTAAATTGTCCGCAGGGAATACAGTAAGCTGTTTTCTTAAACAAGTAAAGCTGTTGAATATTTCATCATCCCTTTTTTATTATTTCGCTAAAGATGGGCCCGTCAAAAAAAACCGGAACCCTTTCTATATAATTAAACGACGTTTATACTACGAACGTCTGACGAAATCATCGCTGTGTTGTTTCATCAACTATTTACTAGACGCGCATCGCTTTGTTTACAAATAATATAAACAATAAAATCCATAGGTTTGCCAAGTGTCTGAAGGGCGAGAGAACTGAGACATGTGGGTACTTTGATAATCCCCCAGAGACGAGCAATTAAAATAATTTGCGGGCATAACCTTGTCTGGTAAAATATCAAAAGAAAGATCTTTCCAAATCATTCTAATTCGGGAACCGACAAAAATTTAAAATAGCACTTATCAGCCTATTTTGAAACCCAAAAATTGTATATAAATACCACTTTTTTAAATAATTTGGCAGCGCTTCGCTGTTGGTATTCAAATTTAAATTAACTTAATCGAAAGGTCCAAATGACTCACAGGTGCTTGACTCCTACAGCTTATCATTAGAGATATCCGGATGTATCATATCTGCCTTAGCAACACGAATGACCTTCAGAAATGAAAAGTTTTCGACGGTCAATGTGCAAGTTGTGGACGTCATAAATTGATAAGATTCGTCATCGAATTAAGTTAGTTACAGAATTCCTACACTATAGCCCTATCAAGCAAATAGTATTATCGGTCGGAAATCTAATCTTATTATTTGCAGTGAGCTTGTAATCACAAAAAAAAATATATTCTCTAATAACTGACCAACTTATTATGTCATAGGTGATTAATAAATATGCACGTGGGATAAAAAAGCAATTCAGTCAATGAATTATAAATAATTTAATAATAAGAAATTTTTTCTACTTTTTTGCCACAATAGCTTATTTAAAATATAAATGATTTATTACAATAATTTATTTTGGCACTCCAGATAATGATTGATATTTCAACTAATGCAAGATACATTATTCAAAAATGTTTTTGTTTCCCAAACCAGTGTCAAACATTATTCTTAATTACTCCCACAGGCCACTTGACTTGACACTTCAGGGGTTGAGATAAAAAAAATGTAAATTTATCCCCGCCAAAAAAATAATAACTTCAACCTGTCAAATCAATTAAAGTGCGATTAACAATCAACGGCAGGGTACTTACAATTTCTGTTTTCACATCTTCGGCGCTGATATTGCAGTAATTCTCGCCATCCAAATCGGAAGAGGAACGTGTCTGCGAAAGATCGAACAAAAAATCCAGAATTAGCGAAGACCGTAGAATCAACAACAAATACAATTATGGCAGTGTGGAGAATTTGCCAGGCAAATAATAACAAAAAAACAACAATATTATAATAATAGTGGACAGACGCAAAGCGAGAGACGCGAGAAATAGAAAACAAATTAGAATAATAATAAAAAGCAAACTCAGACAGAATAACACACAAACGCACACACACACACACACAAGATGCAGACTCGCAAGTCGGGCCGCTGGCGATTAAATTAGTCACGGCGGGACAAGGTGGACGAGGGGAGGGGGAACCGTGGGCGGGGGCAGAACGGGAGGGACAGCAGCCAAGTCAACACCGAAGTGGACCAACGGGTGGACAGACCCACAGACGGACGTGAGACAAGTGACCAAAAAAACAGACGAAAAATAACGCAAGAGATGGGAGACGTTATCGATCTTCGACGAGTAAATACCCTTTGTTAAGCTTTAAAAGTGACCGTTAACTTAAACTTAAATTAAACTTGCAAAAGGGCTTAACCTTATACTTTTCATTATTCCAAATTAAATAAAACTGTTAAAAGAATTTTAGGAAAAGAAAGGGATGGTTAAAAACTTTATCAGGAATACTTAAAGCATAAAAAAAATTTGTACTAAGCAAGTAAACTAAATTGAATTCGTAACAATTCTAGTCAAATAATATAAATTAAGGTGTCTTTTAAGAACATTGCAATGAACAAATCTATTAAAATTAAAATTACTTACACTATAGCATATACCATACACAACATTATTTTCACTTCGGTGGTCAAGGCTTGCTTATCAGACTTTGATTACTTCAATCATAATTTGCATTTGTTTTATTTATATTCTTTTTCTGTTTATATTTGTCAGTCAAAGATTAATTTATTTCCGGGAAGTCGATCGCATTAGTTACTAGGCATAATTGCAAGCACTTCTTCAAAGCTCTGGAGAAAGCTCGCTTTGCGGTTAAAGTTCCTCGATTTCTGGTCGAGCTTCTGCCCAAAAGTCTCGTACCTTTTTTTTGGGAGAGAATCAAATATAAAACCGAACGAGCGGACGAGGCGATATGGCAATAAAAAAAAAAACGCAGTCCAGCAACTTGCTATATTGGAGCTACTACGCTTGGGGGCGGCAGAGCATCGATGCGGGGCGGAGGGGCGTGGTCGGTGCAAAACGTGTGGCCGCCGATTTCTACGGCTGATGCAACACACATGTGTATGCATTATAGATATAGGTACGGCGGTGTGTATAGCAGAAGCGGCAGCGCAAATCAAAGCCAGTTGACACACACACTGGCACACTAACACCAATACTGGCTTATCAAGCGCAACGCAATAGCTGCTACCGCGCACAGTGGGTACACTCTATTAAGATAATGCTACTTTCAAAAAATTTTAGCACATATTAAAAAAAAAAATAAAATAATTCAAAGGGGCGTATGCGTAACTTGACTAAAAAAATTACTCATACGCCACGTGTGCAAAACTCAAAGCAATAAAAACTCAAAAGTTCCCTTTTAACTTTACATGAAATCATTAAGGAAAGCATATATGTACACATAATTTTATTAATTGTTTTTAATTGTTGACACAACAAAATATTTAAAGGACACAGAAAAAATATTACTCATACGTCACGTGGTCTTGTTTATTAAAAGTTTTTGTTAAAAGGGGATAAAATGCAAAATTGTATTTACTGATATTTGGAGTTAAATGTCGTTTATGTGTGAATGTCGTTTAAATGTCGTTTAAGTGATTTAATTAAAAATTGTGCAATTTCCAATTTTTATAGCCTACTTTTGTGCAAATTTTGGTGTAAAAATGCTTTTGAAAGGAAATCAAAATGAATTTATTTTCACATATTCTGTGTTTATGTGGTAAAAGAACTTCATTAACTTAAAAAGTTTTTCTGAATATTTTTAACAAAAATAATTTAAATGCTATTAGCCTAACAATAAAAACTTCTTTGAATGACAAAGTACAAACACTGTAAAAGTTTTAAAGGTCATATTAGCTTGACAAATAGTCAAAGTGTTTAAGAATGTGTTATGCCTAAAATAACCTAGAAATGTCTAGACCGTCGCCTAACTTTGGCCCCACTGTGCGCCACCGGTTGCGCCGCTGCCGTTGACGAACCGCTAGACAGCGACGGCGACGGCGGCGGGCGGCGACAGCAGCGCGTGTGCTGCCTGCTGCCTCAAAACAAGTCAAACCACTCGCACTCACACGCGCGCACATGCAAAGCTCCAAAGAAATATACAAAAAAAAACAAAGAAGGAGGGGAAAAAAGCCCAAGAGACACATGCAAAATAGGTAGAGGTTGCTTGGCTAAACTAAAAAAACAACAACAACAGCACTTACCACAGCCGCCGAGGAGGATTCGAGCATGGCAGTACCGCCCGTCGCTTCCTCCTCGAGTTCCAATTCCCGAGCGGTATCCATTTCGCCAGCGGTATCCACTTCCCGCTCGCGATCACGGGCATTCGCAGCCGCCGCAGCGGCAGCAACAGCGGCCACAGTTGCCGCAATCCGAGCGGCAATCTCATCGTGTTGCTGCTGCTGCTGTTGTTGCTGTTCCACCTGCAGTATGATGTCCCTATCCACCAGCTTGTCCGCTTTCAGCTGCTCCAGATCCAAGCTGTGCATCAGGGTTAGCTTTTCATCGGCTTCCGTTTCCGCTTCGACATCTTGATCTTGATCCTGAATCTGATCCTGATCTCGTTCGCCATCTAGAATGAATCGTATGGCCTCGTAGGCAAACCACATGGGCTGATAGATAACTCCCCGGTTCCTGCCACTCAGGACCTTGCCATGTTCCCGATGAAAGGAGCTGCGGAGGGATTTGATTTTCGATCTTATCGATCGTATTTCCGTACCATATTTGTGGCTCAAAAGTTTCAGGGCCTCGTATTTGGTTTGCTTGATGTGATAGCCCTTGGTGTTGGGATCCCAAAGGACTCGTTGCCGGCGATAGTCCTCGATGAAGTTCAGGATCGTCGAGCGGGACCATTCAACGCGATCAGCTGGCGTTGCTGTTGCGGCCGTTGCAGTGGGCGTGGATGTGGGCGAGAGGGGGAGTGGCAGCGCGGCAACATCGGCTATCAAAGCAATGGCATTGGAGTTGGCATCGAGCTTAAATTGCGCTGCGGCTGCGCTGCTTGACATTGTTGTTGTTGTTCGTTGTTGCTGGTGAAAGTTTTTCCCGGCCGCGGGAAGTGGGTGGCTGTTGGGTGGCGGTGGTGGGTGGTTGGGCGGTTGGTTGGTCGGTCGGTCGGTTGGTTGGTTGGTTGGTTGGTGATAGGAAAAGGAGTGAGAGAGAGAGAGAACGCAACGCAACGGGCAACGCGACGAAAAAAGCGTCCACAACACGTTGCTTTTGACTTTCGACTGGCGGCAGCAGCGGCGGCGGCGAGCGTTCAGCGTTTTTAGCGTTGTGTTGTATTTGTGGCAGCGGCAAGTGCGACGGCGGCAGCTCAGCTGCACTTTGTGCGAGAGGGAGAGAGGGACAGCGCGAAGGAGAGAGCGAGCGAGCGAGAGCTTCAGCTGGCGAGCGACGTCCAAAATCAACGCAAAGGTGTGCGACTCTCTCACACCCTCTCTCCACTGACCGTGTGTGTATGTGTGTGTGTGTGCTGCAGCAGGCGGGCTTTTTATTTTTTTTTTTTCGCGACCTGTTGTTGCCCGCTTGATAATGCCAGGCTTTGTTGTTGCTGCCGTCGCTATCAGCTGTTTTATTGCATGTTGTTGTTGTTGCCGCCCCAAACGTGCGACGTGTTGTTGTTGCCACTAGAGAGCCGCACACCAATATAAAAGCTACTGTTGTTGAATCAGTTGTTGTTCTTATTAATGTAGTTGTAGGCGTATATTGTTGATGTTTCTTGAAAAACACCAATTTTTGTTTTGTTGTAATTGACGTGTTTGTTATTGTTGGTGTAAGGGTTGTTGTTGAAGTTGTTGGTTTATATTTGAAAAATGTAACTGCTTATTTTGTTGAATTTAAAATTGTTAGGGTTTTTCTAGCTATTGGTGTAAGTGTTGGTGTATTATTAAGGAAGTTATCTTATTCAGTTGTAATTGTTTGTGTTGCTGTTGGCTTACTCGTTGGTGTAACAGTCGTTTTATGGTTGGTGTACTTTTTTGGACGTTTTTAATGTGTGCTCTCAGTGTTGCAGTTGTGGCATCATCTGTTTTTGCTGCTGCCTCGCTTTTTTCTTTGTGTCTTCTGATATTCCAGTTGATGTTATCACTTATTGCTGTTGCTATTACCGCCGTTGCTGGTGGAGGTGACTTGTTGCTGCTTTTCTAGCGTTTGTTATTGCTGTGTTGCTGCCACTGTTGTTGCCCGTGGCTTTTGCTGTTGTTGTTGTTGCTGCTGCTGCTGCTCGCTCGAGCTTTTTTTTTGTCGCCACTTCGTCGACGCTCGTTCGTCGCTCGTCGTTCGCTGTTGAAATCACGATTTGTACTAATTTCACATATTTAAACTGTGTGTGGCATGCGCGCTGTTCCAAACGGGCCGGTTGCCGTTGTTGTTGTTGTTCCTGCTGCTGCTGCTGTTGGCCGTAAGTTCGTCACTTGCTCTTCGCTCCCCCGCCCCCCTGGCTCGTACACCTTTTGCGTTCGCTTTGCTCGTGTCGCGACTTGCGATCGTTGCTGCTGCTGCGACTGCCTGCTGCTGCTGTCGTCAACAGCCCCACGTTGCACAGTGGGCCCGATCCGATCGCTCTGCGCATGTGGCAGCGGCTGCCAAACGGCGGCGACCATGAGATGCTGGAAACCAACGAGCGCACACACTAGCATCCGAGCATTAGCCTATTTTTAAATAGCGACACATGGCACAGTGTGGCAAATGTAGTTTCGTTGTTGCAAGTTGGATTGCAATGGGAAAAATAAATTTGATTTCTTTGGTTCAAGGAAAGCTACTGCACAAGTATTTTCTCTTAGCTTAACAAGAACGACTCTGTTTATAGAATTAAAAATTTTAAAATGTTCCACAAAGAATTTTTGACGGTAAGGTCAGTTAAGTAATCAATTTTAATAATGATAATATTTTAAGTTCAACTTGTGCTTTATTTTTAGTTTAATAAAAGTAACACGTTAGACATTTTGATAAAAGGAAAAATGTTTTTTTTTTTCCTTTTATTTTATTTTATTTTGTTTCTTATTTCTTTCTTTTTATGTCCTAGGGTTTTATTATAAACCTTTGCCCACTGTGCTTTTGGCCGCTAAAGCTGTAAATATTGTGGCTGCCTGGTCCGCTTACTCGCCCTCTTCCTCACTCTCTCGCACTTCTCTCATCAGCACGGCTGAGAAGTTGTTATCGTTGCCACTGTGGTTGTTATTATTGCTGCTGTTGGACAAAGCAAAAGTAATAACAACAACAAGCACGGCAGAAAGCTCAAAAACACGGTAACAAATTTAGCGACTCAGCAAAATAACAGAAAAAGAATTGAAAAAGGAATTGCATTTCACGGAGAATTTTGGACATTTTCGATTTTGTCTTTCTGATATTCTGTTTCATAATACCCTTTTGGAAGGGGTTTTCGGTAAATTCATAAATTTCGCAAAAAAATATTTTTGGGTATATTTTAAAGAAAGTAAGAGCTCGTATTTCTTAGGGAGCGAGATAACAAAATAATGATTCAGGAGTCTAAAGATTTAATAAGTTTGGCGTAATATACCAAATTAAATATAAAGGTTTAAAAATCTCTAGCTAACTCATGTATTGTAAATATATATATTTTACAGGCAAGCGTTAAGATATTTCACGTTCAATCTTCATAGATTTGTTTTTTAGTAATTGCTTTATTATTATTGTATCATTGTGTTTATAAATATTATATATATATTTCGATAAAATTATAGCATACATTTTGGCATACGTGTGCATAAAGGACTCGTATCCGCTTGAACGTTTTGTAACAAACAACTGCAATGTAAATAATACGATAGTGTATAAACCTTTTCGATCTGCGAATGATACTTTCCTTTCTGCCTGTTAATCGCAAGGTGTGAGCGAGGGGAGAGAGAGTGAGGGCAAGTATGGAGTGAGCTGTCGCTCACGTAGGCATCGTTTTGTTTTTGCATTCGCCTGCACTGTCTTCACTTTTCTCCTTCTCCCCCGCACAATGTATAAGTATGTATATGTATCTCCCTCACTCTTGGATTGCGTGTCCTAAACCACGTGCAAATCTTTTGTATAATTTCACCGAATTTCGATGTCTCATACGCACACTAGCACATATTGTAAACCACGTATAAACGTATGTATGCGTGTATATGTGCACACATAATTAGAGCAACTTAAGCTGACTTTTCTTATCAGTTTTGCATTTCGCCTTGCACAACCGCTCGCTCTTTTTCTCGCACAGCTGTTTTGCATTGCGGAAGCTTTCGAGTCTTCTTTTCCTTTCTGTCTGTCTTAACGGCTCATTATCAAGCTGAGTCGCTGCCGCAGTCGGCGTCACTGTCGCAGAGACGTGTTTGCCGCACCTACGATAACGGTAATAAGCTGACATTTCCATGCACCTCGCCGAAAAACCAGTTCTTCGCACCGCCATATACCCTACACCTCCTCTAATCATCCAAAAATCTAATTAATTTATGACATTTGAAAATAATAAAAAATCGATTACTGTCATATTTGCAATAAATTAGTCAGAAAAGCTATTACCATTTTACAAATATATGTACATATGTATGTACATACGTTAACAAGTTTTAACTCAGGCTTATAATTTTTAAACAAATCTTTTCTTTTTTTGGGCAAGACGACGTACAGTTAGCTCTAGTCCCAAAATAAGAGTGGTTATAAGTTATTTTGCGCGAATAAAACGATTGCGTCGAGCACAAAGTAGTGTGATTAATCGCCATTAAAAACCGCAAATAATAACTTGGCCTGCAGCGTGACTGTGGCACATTAGACCCCGTCCGAAATTGGCTCGGACTGCGTCAGGGCAAACGACTCGACGTCAGCGGTGTGGCGCAAAGCTTTTTGCATTCAATTCTCGCTTCAAGTTGACAAATTGACGTTCAAAGTTGTTTGCGCAGCATTTCAGTTGCAGTTTCGGTTGCATTGCCTGTTTTTCTTCTTTTCCAGCCCGTCTTCTTACCCGCTTTCCATCCGCTAACGTTCAGGTTCCTTATTACATTATGACTCTCGACGGTACGAGTATTCTCCCCATTTCGCTACCTTTAAGTGTGATTGTGCGATTGAATGGGAATGGACGATAAAGCATAACACTGCCACCCAAAAGTTGGAATCCTCAGCAAAAGGTAATTTCAAATTTATGTATACTTTCTAGTATAAACTTTTTGTGAAAATTAAAAGACAGCAAAAAGTAAATAAATGTTCATGCAATAAAATTATAGTTATTTTAACTTTTATTAATATTGTCAATAAAAGGTTGTGTTTTTTTTATGAAAAGACGTATAGTTTAATAAAAAACTCAAATGACTCTTAAGACTCACTTTATAACTCATCTCAAAGTAAACGTCCGATCACTTTTACGCAGCACTGTTCCGTTGACAAATATATAAATTGCAATTTCTGTTCCTGCTGCTGTTAGCATAGTTGTTGTTGCCAATTCAGTTTGTCATTGCCATCTAAAATGCATTGAGCTGTCACATTAGAGAAGCAACTCGATACGTCAGGCCCTAACCGCTCCCCCCAAACACCCTCTTTTAGCCACCGCCCCTTTATTTCCTTCCCCCTCCATTAGGGGAGCTCAGCATTTTACTTACAGTCAAACACTTTTTTTTATCAATCAACTTTGAAGGTGTTACTGCAGTGGATGTCGTTGATGTTGCTGCTGCAGTTGTTGCTACTGCAGCAACCGTTTGTCGTTGCGTGCACTTTGGTGGAAATTGCTGTTGACGTTGGCTATATGGAATACTTATAAGTAAAAATACATATTTTTATTCAATTTCCAACATCACGTCGGGACGTCGCCACTCCGCCATTGTCTTTTGTTATTTTTGCAATTGCCCTGGCACCGCCGCACCACCCCCTCTTTTCCAACCGCCCCGTTCGGTGTTTATCTGACGATGTTTTTGCCCCCCCTCCGCTTTTTTTCAATTATGCAGTACACAATGCTTTTCTTTCCTTTTTCCTTTTCTATTTCTTTTTTTTTTTTTTTGCTTTCTTGCAGCACCTCTCCCCCGGGGGCAACTGTTCAACTGTTTAGCCTGTCGGATTAGCCACGCAGCTGTCGCCGCGCTGGAAAAGCATTTCCCCATTTCCTCATGACAGAGCTCCTAGCCGCCTTTTGAAGGCAGCGAGTTTCCAAGTTAATGCATGTATGACATAGACTAACTGGCAAAAAGGTTTTTCATTTTTAAAAATTTATGATTGGAAGTAGAGAAAATAATAAACGGCTTTAGATAAATCTTGGAATATTGTTTCAAAGTTATTATACTGCTAAAATCTAATATGTATATTCCCTAAATCTAGGAATATTGTTTCAAAGTTATTATACCACTAAAATCTAATATATTCCCTAAAGTTAAAGAAGTATTGCATTTATATTATGTTATTATAATATTTAAGAAAATTTTTCTCCACATAAAACTTTACAATCTTTTCATCTTTACAGTTATTTCCACACTTGCAATAAGATCTAAAATTTATATGCAAAATTGGTAATGAAAATATTTTTTCCCCTGAGTGTAGCTGCTTGAGTTTTGCCACTGATGCGTATCTGATGGCAAGCCTGGCCAACCGATCCATTCCAGTTTGGAGCGAGCTGGCCAAGTTGCCCGTGTGCTAACGGGAAGTCGATGTTGAGTGAGCGGCCAAAGGAAGTGCATTTGAATGAATGCACATCTGATAAAACCTAATACCCATAGACAGTACGCCCCTCGCAGTCCACAACTCACTTGAGTGGTCAGCACTTGGGATCTGTTTAATTAACTTTTTGCTTAGCGCCGATTTGCGAAGGCTGCCAGTCAACGCCAACACAAAACAAGAGATTTGCGATTTCCATTTGCAACTTTGTTTGTGCATCGCCGATTGAATTACGTGCGCTTCAGAAGTGGCATAGCTCAGAATAAGTTACTTAAAATATATATTATTCTATTACAAACAGAAAGATTTCTAGTGACCCCTATTTGTTTTCCTTGGCAAACTTTGGGGTTATCTTTGTTTTCAATAAAATATCTGAGGGGCACTTGAATTAATTCGCATGAATTATACATACAAACTAGAGCTGAAAATGGCACAAGTAAGACAGTATTAAATTACATCATCCATGTAAACCCCGAACCCTAATTACGAAATCCTCCCAAGATCTAAGGGTCGTTGTTAGGTGAAATTCTTTTGCAGGAAGGTTTTCGAAAGGGTAGCATGTTGCAGATACTGGTCCTTCGTGCCTTGGCCGCTCCACTTGCTTTGGCGAAACTTTCGGGCATTCATTTAATTAGAATCCAAATCATTTGATAGGTACAAAGCCCTTAGTCATAGTAGCTCCTGTCCCCTAGGGACTATTCTATTGACATTGTTCGCAAAGTTTCGCTTCGGAAAAGGATGGCTTCGAGTTGTTTTGTTGGCAAAGTTTCACAATATTTTTCTGCTGAAAAGATGTTAAAGGGTTGCCCCCGGGTCGCGCGGGGTTTTCGGATGCTAAGTTATGGAATGGGTTGTATAAAACTCGGTCCGGTGAATGATAACGGTGTATATACAGTCGTCGACACCCTCTTTCAATTTTCGCATCAAACTTGGCTATTACCCCGGCCCCACCCACTCGTCCACTCGCCCGCTCATTGTTCTCTGTTTACTTTGCTACTTTAGTTCTTAGAGGAAACTTCGAGGGAAAGGCGATGGAGGAGGAGGGAAAGCCACCACCCAGGAAAAACAGAAACCACAACTTGTACACTAGCATTTCGCGTGTCCGCCCCCTGATATTTCCACACCAGGAACCAGGACACGTTCCCCAGCCATTGACACAACTCCATCATTAAAACTTAAATGACCTTCCTGTGTGGATGGGATGCTGCTCCTGCTCCTGCTGATGATGATGAGGACTTCTTTTCGGGGTGGCGCTTCAAACTTTGACTCCTGATATCGCACTCATTCATTCGCCCATTCAATTTCCACTCTTCCGTCAGCTGCTGCTGACATTCTATTACTGTATCTTTCGGAACTATCTTCATCTGTATCTGGATACGCATTAAATGCTTTCTATTTAATGAGTTCTCGCCATTTCCCATGTCTCAGGATTTATACAGAGTAAAAATATTCCCAATATGGTGACCGATTTTTCTTTTCTTCATATCAAATCGAATTGAATAAATCATTTAAAGTAATTATTAAATATTAAAAATGTAAGCAGCTTTTAATTAAAAAGAACAAATTCATGAAGGCATAATTAAAAAGATTCTTAAATAATTCATTAATATAGTTACCCAATTATTTTGCATGTTATAAAATTTAAAAAATATTGTTGAGTTTTTCAATGGATTTGAGATCTATTTTTTGACTGTGTAGATTGCGAATTTACATGTTTCGAAGCTCTGACTGTTTAATTGCCTGGATCGGGATCCGGACACGGATATGGAAACGGACGGAGCAGGATCCGGCGCATATGCTCGGTTGGAGATGGGCTGACCAGATCTATCACTCGAGGTCTTTCGCTCATTTATCATGTGTCAGAATGTTTAACTAAATGGCACTTTGCCGAAAAAGTTTGCGTTCGAATCGGAGGTGGGTGTTTGCTAAGTAGTTAGTTTTAATAGTTAGCCACTCGCCGGCCAACATAAATAACTGGCCACGCAACTGGGCGGCTGGCCGTTATGGCTTGCGACCCGCCCTCTGGCCAAGTCAAGAAAGTGCTAACAATCTTCGAGATACTTTGCGGACGTTGTTAGCGTGATGAATGAGCCACATTCGGTGGCATGTGTGGGGTGAGATAGATGCAGATAGAGATAGAGATAGAAACAGAGACAGGACCGGCACATAATTATATGCAGCACCAGTCTTCCAAACCGAATGTCTTAATCGGAATTTTCCATTAGCTTTTCCCTTTTTTGGTTAAAGCGTCTAAAAAGGAAAAGAAAGGAAAATTTGGCTTAGTTTAGTTTTATTTTAATATAAATTAAATTTTGCCATAGTTTTATTTATTTGAGAGTATTTTTATTGTTTTAAAACTTATTCTTATTCAAATCTTTGTACAATAATGGATTTTAAGCAAATAAATTTTAATTTATTACGTTCAGTTTCAGATTTAAAATCATAAATCAATTTAAAAATGCATATATACATATTTATTGATTAATTTCTTTTCAGAACTCTTTACAATTCCAGCATCTGGCGTAATAAAATAAGTTAGTCAACCAGACATTATACCATTTCCGTTCCATCAACCTTTTGAATTGCAACCTTTTGAATTGCATCTGCATAGCTGGATAATATCCTCCCTTAATGATTTTGCGTTCCCCTAATGGACACGCCTCACATCATAGTTGAAGGATTCCCGGTATGACATTAAACATCATTGATGGCTCCTCATGTGCGAAACATTCGATTGAAGTTGAAATTGGAATTGCATGCGCTTCGAGGGCTTTAATAGCAGCACATAGCAACCCTCATCCGGAAATCGTTAAGGTCAGGTCAAAGGGCAGGGTGGAAAGGGGTGGCGGCGGTGGCAGCGGCGGTTGGTGACAACTCGCGAGCCATGGGACATTTACCGCTGTCGGGGGCCGCTTGATATTTGCATCTCGTAGAACGGTCAATTGAGGGTTCGCATCGTTATCAGATGGTTTGGCATGTCGAAAAAATACAACATTTCCACTGTGCCATTTCCCTTTACCGTTACAGGTGCACTGCGCGAAACATGGGTATTTTGTCATACTTGTATAAGTGAGTTATTCTCATATACAATTTAAACTATGTAAATAAAACAAGACGTATTTTTAAAATATTTTTCTTGCATCTAAGAATAAGATATTAATTTGCTAAAACATCACATAAAAAATGAAAATCTTTGAAAGTATTTTAATTTGAAAACAATCTATTTTATTATAAATGAGTTATAGATACATTCAAAAAAACATCATTGAAGGTAGATCATATAGTTTAAGAAAGCAGATGTTGTTCTATAATTTATAATACTGAGGCTTTTGTTTTAAGAAAAAGTGAAAGATAATTCTGGAGCAATATTCTTAAAACTTTAAATAAAGTTACCAAAGAATGGAATTATTTAAGGATTCCTGTTTCAGGGGATTTATGCTTCGTTGGCTCTGCGTTTCTAGTATCTTTATGACATTATAAAATATCTTTTTGCAGTGCACAGTTAACGTTGTTGCCATTGCCACAGCCATTCCCATTTCCGCCTGGTGCCTCCTGCCTTCTGCCTCCCGCTGCCTGAATCCTGATTCCTGCCCCTCATCCCCCCGCTCCGAACCACCTCGCACATCGTTCGCAATGCGTAATATCGTAATATCCTGCTCCTGCTGCGTTTTATGCCTGCCCTTCCCGAGGGTTGGGCCCAACACTTTCCGCAATAAGTATATTTACTTTTGGGCCTCGGCGATGGGTTTCGTAATAATGGATTTCATTAAGGCGCGGGCAACTATTCAGCCTCCTTTGGCTCTCTTTCTGTATGTGTATGTGCGAGTGTGTGTGTGTGCGAGTGTATTTGTGAGCGGTGTCCTGACATGAACGCCAATTCAAACTACGCCATGCGTAACAAATAAATTCATTAAGCGCAGCCAATGCCGCTCAAACATTATCATCAATGGGCAGAGGCCAACAAAAGGAGCAGCCTGCGAAGAGGGGTGTTCGGGGGGTAGGTGGAAAAGGGGCTGGGGGTTGGGGGTCTGGTTTTTTCCGGGAGGGGTCAGCATGGTTAGTGGCACCGGTAACCGGCTGACTGAATGATAATAACAAAAGCCGCTTGGCTTGGCACGCGTAATTAAGTCGCATATACTGCCATACACGTTGAAAAAAAAATGTACTAAAATATTATTTAGAATACTTCATTAAAGTGATGTGAAAAAAAGTTAAAATTTATATCATAAGCTGCCTTAAATTTAAAGTTTCCAATAAGCACAAGTTTAATAAGCACATCTAGAAATCAAATTTGTATTTCTTAATATATTATACAATTATAATTGTAATATTATACATATAAGAATTTTAGAAGTATAAAATTAATTATTTTCGAACTTTTTAAAATGTTCTTAATTTTTTTGTTTCTGACATTTCCTTATTATTTTATAATTTTGGATTATGTATATTTTCGGGACACAAATTTTTAAAATATAATTTTGAAAGTTTTGCTTTCAGTATTTACAACTCATATTCTTAAATATATTCTTGTACTTTATATTTTTTATTATGTTTTACGACTTTTCTGCGAGTGTAGGATCTGCACTTAACCCTCGACTACCCAGCCTCGTTCTCCTGGTTCGATGTTTATGATTATGGGTAGCACCGAAAAATAGGCAGCCACCGTGGCGAGGTCCTGTGACCAGGATTAACGTGAAATTGTCAAGTGTTCCTGATGCTGCTCCTCCTGCTGCTGTTGTTGTTATTGTTACTGTTTTTGCGAGTGTTGTTGTTGTTGTTCTTCCGGTGCGGCAGCGTTTAATTAAAATGTATATGAGCCGTGAGCGAGTGAAAGATGAGAACACATTCCTGGAAACAGAAGGTTTAGTGGAACGGGGAGACCTGCCGACCGCAGAGCAAAAGTTATGGATGCCCTGCGATCCGCAGGCGCATCATAAATTTCAAATTAATCAATGGGCTTACGCCCGTTGTCCTCCGACCGAAGGGGGCTTACAATGAAAATTGAAACTTACGAGGCAGCCGGAGGAATGCATAAATTCCTTGAGCCCCCAGATTTGCTCCCCTCAATTTGCGCGGAGGTCTTTCTATGACAGCCTGACACTTTTCCGCGATGGATGGAATGCCTCTTGTGGTTCGGTTTGCGGTTTTCGCCCAGCAAGGCGACCTGCAAATTGTCGGGCAGTTAACAAAACACTTCTTTAATTGAGGTTCAAAGGGTGGTAAAGTGATCCCGAAAAGGAAGTGGATTCTGGTTACAAATTGCTTATGATTGTGATTGTTGATTTTAATATAATAGGGTTTGAAAAAATAGGAAAAAGGTTTAAATTTAAAATTGTATATTTCTTTCTTTATTGCTCCTATAGTTACTGTTTTTATCACATAAATCTTTCACTAAAATGATGTCATAACATGTAGTTATGTTTAATTAACTACATACTATAAATTATTAAGCCAATGTAGATTTTTATCTTAATATTTATTTTAAGCTGAAGTTAAATACATTTTTAGGTGAACATTTCGAAGAAATAAAATAATTATCAGATACGCGGTAAAGTCCAAAGAACTTTAATAACCGACAACAAAAGTGTGCCTAAATATTATAGATGCTTCGAGGAATTGTGATAATCTATATCTGAAGTTAATGTATTGCCCTAGGCTGACATCACCCCAAAAGCCCAAGATCGTTCGATAAATGCCACTTTGAAGATTCCAAGTTCCCAATTCAAGGCGATGATCTAATGCCTTAAAAAAGGCAAATAATAACCTTAAATTATAATTTGCGTATGCATCGCTGTTATCAGCAATTAATCTCGAGAATTATGTAATATTAAATTTTATTTTTACAACTCTACGCAATCGAGATGCCGTCATATTTTTTCGGATCCACCTATGAATTGGAATAACCTTTAGAATTGTACCTGGGCTTGGTCGGCATTTTGGCTAATTGCGGCCCTTTTCTGCTCTCAAACAGGCCAAACAAATGGGCGGCTCTCGGTGGATTCATTAGGCCACAAAATTGGAATTTATTGCGGAGATTTGAAAGCCATACAGGGTCGGAGGTTTTCCGCAGTCCAACACACACGTGTGCGACGGGCCAAAACGGAAAGAAGCCAAAGAAACCCTTTGCCGGTTGCCGACAAGAGCAACAATAATGGCGTAATGGGTTAATTAGCCATAGCCAAGGCACACCGATGGCCCTAAAAGCCTTTCAGCTGGCCAACAATAAGTCAGCAAAGTGTTACAAATATCACACTTAACGGCCAGAAAGAACTCACCCAAAAAAAAAACACGGAAAACAAGACGCAAAATAAAAGCCACTAACAAAAAAAAGAAAAGAAGTATAACCGAAAAGAAAAACACAACTCGACCCGGTAATTAATCAGGGGTAATAAGCGCAAAGTCAAAGGTAGAACCGCTCGTATTTCATGCGCGTATCCGTGAGATACGCAACAGTCGGCCCACATGCAAATGGCCAAAACGGGGATGCAAGTGTGCGTGTGCTCAGCTGGCCAATAGAAGAGCCAGGGGGTAAAACGCAAAACTAAAAAATTAAATGTATTAACATAACTCCCACCGCCGGCTGTGCGTTTTGAGAAATGCCAAGCGGCAATGGCTCCGGATAGCGTTTGCATTTCTCATAATCATAATTTACGCCAAAAAGGTTGCGGGCCGAACAGCTGACCTGGCTGTAACGGTCGCACAGTGGGCCTAGCAGAGATTACAGTGGTCAATTTATAATAGCCCCAATTATAACGGCTTCAATGGAGAGTAATCCCATTTTTTACAGCTTAGAACATTATCGAAAATCAATTTCTTTTGGGTACAACATTTTTAGTTATTGTACTTTACATATTTAATTATCATATTTTGATAAATTATTGAAATTAACTATGTTAATTGGCAAATCGTACGAAAAATTTAAAAATATTGAAAAATTGTATAAGCAACATCACTTAGTTTTTATTTTATTTATGCTATTATCAAACCTTGTTTTAAACTAACATACTTAATAAAAAAAATAATTCAAGTCATAAAATGTGAAAAAAAGTTTTTTGGTAGATGATAAATATATATTTTTTTTCAAAACTTAAAGTTGCGTTTTAATGTACCTTTATTCTATATTAGTATATAAATTCTTATTTTTTGACCACAATTTCAACAAGGACTCCCACGGTGGCAAGTCCACGCATATGCGTGATAATTTCGCGCCTCGAAGGCGGCTGAAAATGTTAATTAAATGATTTTCCCAGCCAGGGCTCGAATGGAAAACAAAGAGCAACAAAAGCCACGATTGTGGCCACCGACTACTGACCACCACCATCACTTGGCCGGTGTTTCGGCGGTGGTTGCCAGCCCCCGGAAAAGTGGCTCGAATTATGCATTACCAAAGGCATTTGTGGCAGTGGCGGCATATATTAGCGCCCAGATAGCGATCGGCTCCGGGGTCTGATGTTTTTTCGGGCTGTAAAGCCCTGGGACCGGGTCAAACGATTTTGCATATCGCCAGCGGTTGGTGGAAATGTCATGGCTAGAATGGGGGAGGGAAAAAGGCCGGCTGAGTGACGACTGACAGGGCCTCGAATAGGGTCGCCTCACGCACAATCCAAGGTTTTCTTTTTGTTGTTTTTCCTTTATTTTTTTTTTTTTGTATATTTTTGGCCAGCTAACTGACCGAGGGCAGGTGATATGGGCAGTGCCCCGCCCCCCGCCCCTCGCTTCACACGTCAACGCAACAAAGCCGAAAATTAGTTAACATTTTTTGGTATTTGATGCCCTACACCTGCTCATTAGCCAGGGTCCATTTGCTCTTCCGGACAGCGTGAGAATTGGCCAGGGATATCAGTAATTAACCTTCCTTGGAAAGAAATATCTATTGTTACTAAATAAGAGTAGAATATAAAAATTTACTGAATTGTTGTTACTTAATACACTTTTGCTATCTACAAGCATCGTGCACATTTATTTAATATAATTAAAAATATTATTTTTGAAACACTCTTAACATTCTCATTTTGCCAAGATTTTAAAAATAAATTCGCTTTATATTATATTAGAATACATTTAAGAATTATTTTGATAGACATTAGAAAAAAAGGATCCCTAATTAACCCTGAATTGAAGTGTTAGCCCCTCGACGACCCAAAGGTGTGATTGTTTTTTTGGGCCAAAAAGATCATTAGCCAAAAGATCTCAGGAAGTCAAAGGCAAGCTGCTTAGACAACAATTCAGACTTGATCGATGATCGCTCGGCTGCCTTCGATGAAGTTGTCTCCGAAACAATCGTTATAAATGATCGAAGTATCCATCGAGATGGACATTAATCTTAATTGATAGATTGGGAGGAGTACACACCCCAGGACTACTGAAGAATGTGCGGAAGCGTCTTTATTTGTGACACTCCCAATGAGATCGAATTAATGGGCAGCTAATTGAATAAGTGACATTTGATGGGAACTGATAAATTCAATTCTTGTTTTTACTGCAGTTTAACGAACGTAAACATTTCAATTGGTAGTGTTGGGGTTTTATAATCTGAAGAAAAAATATTTTAAGCGATCGTGAGGAATACATATTAATTGGATTTCTAATGCGAACGAAAGTATGGGAACTCAGTGAGTCACGTTGCACATGCGCGGTAAATTTATAGCATATTCATATACACAAATCGGTTTTAAAACAGATCGTGTTTGCCCGTATTGTAATTGGGATCACGTCACAACTAAAGCGTATAAATGTGTAATGTATTTGAATATTAGGAACATAAATATGTCGGTTTAAAAATCGTGAGTACCAATTATAATCAGTTAAAGATCACTGCAAAGAAATTTAAAAACTATCAACTGTGTTTTTAAGTATTCAAATATTGTAAGAGTATAAATATTTAAGAGTATGTAGATATTTTATTAAAGTGATCATAAGTATTTTATTTTATTTATTTAGATCTTTTGATAAATAAAATAAAAACACAGTTATTACCTACTAATTTTACCATACAATCTTATTTTATAGAAATTTCTTTTAAATTAGAGAATTGTGTAGTCTTCTAATGGAACAAACACATTTACCCCACTAAATATTCTTTTTTTTTCAATGACAAAATGGGGGGAATTGGAGTAGCTGTGGGCGGGGCAAGGGCGTTAGTCGAATACCCCGCACTCATTACGGACATTTCCAACTTCTGGTTGAGTTGAAGAGTGACAGGGGGTCGGGAATAAAAACGGGGGGAGGGAGCTGCTGGCCCGGAGGAGCTGCTTCTGGTTGTGCTTCTGCTGGCTTTGGCGTTTTCAATTGTTGCTAATGAGTGCCACAAATTAATTAGGTTACTTCGTTACGCTGCCTCCGCTGTCGACGGCGACGTTACATGACCATCAGGTTTGGTGGCTCTGCGTTTTTCGGGTGGGTTGCCTTCCATCCACGTACCACCGATGTTGAGCAGTGATAGTTGTCGAGAAATTAGCATAAATTTCTCTTTCTTTCTTTTTTTTCTCCACCGACTCGCCTCCGCCGCGTTACCTTGTTCGCATGGAAAATTGAGCAATTTTCCGACGTTTTTCACGTTCGTGCAGCGAGAGTGAATTATTAATTTAAAAAAAAAAGGAAAAAGCAAAAGAAAAAACCCTTATCACGGAGCGGAAACTTCTATTCACGTTCGCGATCTTATCGGGCATAATAGATGGTGTCTACGAAAAGAAAGAAATCCACCAGATTCAAGTGCTCTCTTTGGATTTAGGGCCCTATCGATTGCCAAAGATGACGGCTCACAACTTGACCGCAACAAATCCGAATCAGTTTCGGATTATCTCTTACACAATTGCACAAGATAATTGAGGTACCAGGGCATATATCAACCAACTCGGGGCAGGACGACCCAAGGAGCTGGGGAAATTTATCAAACCCTCAGGTAAGTCGTTCTTGAGTCTCTGTCTGGAGTCAAAACCACATAATTATACGGCTTAGGATTACCTCGGCAATAATTCAACTAAATCGGACCGTGCTATGAAATCTGCAGGGGGGAGAAGTTAGAAAGGTTCTTTAAATTCAATGTTCTCATGTTATTAAAAAGTGGTTCACATATTTTTTATTTGCCAAATTATAGGGCTATAAATCCTTACAAATCTTTCATTTTACCCCTGTATATAAATGTTAAAGGAAATGTACTATTATTATACCAAGATTTAAGAGAAGCTCTTTATCGCTCCTTTGAGAAAACTTTTAAGATTTGATATGGTTAAGGCCTTTCATTTAGATAGCTGTTCGCAATAGTAAATTTGTCATGGTTTAACTTTGTTAAAAGTAAATCTTTATTTATATACCCCTTTGTGAGATGAAATCCAAGACCATTTAGATTGCCAGCTCGGTAAACCTTTCTATCTGGGAAACTATTTACTTGGAGAATATCTGCAGGACGTATCTTTGGTAGCCGAGGAAACCCATAAGAGCATTTTTAGCCTTTGGCAAATGTGAAATGTTGAATTTTGACTTCACCCAAGAATGGGAAGAGAATCAAAAATGGGCGCATCGATTTGGGTTGCTACTTAGTTACGCATGAGCACTGAGAAAAACGGATTTAATTTAGGGATATGCCTTAAACATTTGAAATTTTCCAAAAATTGCTTTATTTTTAATAACAGCAATAATTTATAAATATTTTTTTTATTTAAAATAAACCATTTGCTTTTAATGCGTCGAGAAATATATAGTTTCTTTTAGAGTTTTTGCCAGTGTCTTACCTTTTTTCCCTCCTTCTTTTGGCCAAATAGTGGGGATTATTAGGGCTTAGTCGTGGGTGTGTGCGAGTGTGTGTGCGTGTGTGTGTGTGAGGGGCGGGTAAGATGAAAAGTGGGGGAGGGGGCGGTGTGTGAGGCCAGCACAATTACACATGCACAAAGGATACGCCTAAGCGGCTTATACGAACGCATCCCGAACGGTTCGAAATGAAACCAAATGTGGCCTGCATGGGTGGAGACGAGGGGGTGAAGGAAGGGGGTATTAAAGGGGGGCAGCGGTGCTGAGGCGGTTGCGGTTTCCGGCTTGGTAAGCGCCCCATTATGAACAGAAAAGTAACGCTAATGAGTAAATCAAGTGCACATGTGTGCCGTTGAACTGGAATACCCCGCTCAACCACTAACCCCTCCCCCCTCCCTCCTCACCGTACATGCTCCTTGAGAACCCCCCTTGAAATGCCCACCCATGATTCGGATCCTTTGAAGCTGCGCCAAACGGCGTGTTGAGGCATAAATAAGCCTCCTTCTGTCTCCTTCCCTCGAACTTTGCGCTTCTCTCTCTCTCTCTCCTTTTCACTTTAGTCAGCCACTTGGCGCTGTTTTAATAGCTAAATTATGTAATCATGATGTGTGATACTAACAGACACACACACACACAAACACACGCCCACACATGTCCCGGTATTTATGCAAATCCTACCGTTACTTCTTCCGAGAAACTTTTATTTTGTTTTACAGAGAGACAAAATAACGGAATATACTAATTGTAACATTTCAGTTTGAATAGAAAAATAGTCCATTCAATTTCATAATATTTTTTTTTTTTTTTTCTAAAAAATAAAATATATGTATATATTCGAATATGTGTTTGTAAATATTTATAAATTAAATAAATACTACTAATTCATTTTTTATTTGACAATCTTTTTAACACTTTTTTAAATTTATCAGTTTGTTTTTGCTCTGTATGGTTTTAAAAACCTTAAATAATTCGATGAGAGCAAGGATAGTACATTTTTTTATCAAGTTAAAAAATTTTGAATTAAATTAGCGTATATCGACACTCCTTAAATGTAATTTCCTTATTACTACGGATTTTTTTTCGGTGCAGGCTCCACTCCCTTCGTCTTTTTAATTTGAAATTTTTCATAATGAGCAGCGCGATGGGCGGAATAAAGGATGGCGAGGGGGTGGGATGGGAGGTCGCAGTTCGGGACGTTTGACGTTGCCATAGTGTGAAGATTAAATTCTACTAATTAGAGATGCCAAGTGAATGTTCGCGCATTCGTGTGTGTGTGTGTTTGTGTGTGTGCTGTTAAGTATGGGGATATGTGGGGGGTGAAAAGGGGGCGGGTTAAGTAATGGCGTTGAACCGAAACCATCAAAGCAGCCAGCTCGGCAGCACAATTCCCCCTAGAATCCCGCCAAGCCCTTGCCTCATTATTGATATGCCAAGCGTAAGAAGTTCAAATCCTCGAAACAAACTACAAAGAACCATTACACACACAAGTGCGCCACCAACACCATCGCACCCGAGCATTTCTTCTGGGTACACAAAAATTTGTAATTTCTTTGGCGCCATCTTAATCCCTGGCTTTCACTAGTCAACGCTTAGCATCCGGTTTTCGCTCTCGATTGGCAGGAAAGTAATCTGGGTCCTTTACGAGGCAGGGATTAGCGGGATGTGCCCGCGTCATACTTGATTTCTCGATGAAGTTGGTAACCACAGGCTGGAAAAATAAATTATAAGCTGCTTCATAAAATATTACTAAATAATTATAAGAATTTGAACATTGAACATTTGAACAATTAAAATTTTTCATTAATATTAACCAAGCTAAAATACTTTATGTATTAGTTTCTATTGTAAGCCCCGAACTGAGAAAAAAAAATTAAATTATTAAAAACTTATCTAATACCAAATAATGAAAAAGAATTTTGCTTCTCAGTTGACTGTAAGATTTAATTCATCTCTTACACTTATTACATAAAAAAGACTCAAAAATTACAAATTTTACACCACAATATGAGTATATTTGCACTATATCAGGATCCTTTGCGCGGCGAGCGGCTTAAGATATCGGGCTATAATATCGGATCGAAAATGATCCCAGAAGAATTTGACATTTCCGATCCCATTTTGCTGCGACTCCTCCTCTGTTTGATAATAGTAATTCACGATGCCTTTCACATGTTCCTTTGTTGCCGTCAGTTGAAATTATGTGAGAAATCCAAGGATCCGCCGCCAGAAATGGAAGGGGTCATGTCGCAAGATGCTTTCAAGGTGGGCTTAGATAATTTATGTAATACTGTTTTAAAATCCCATTCAAAGGCCTCCAAGGATAAGCAATTTCATTCCTTATATCTGGAGATGTTCAACCTAATAATGGATGTGATATATAGCTGCCTCGATTTGTATCTTTGCACTTTGCCGTATCTCTGGGAGTTGACGGTGGGTTGGTACGCTAATGCCGATTTAACCTGGCTGAATGTCACTTTTATGACGCTGTTTTCCACCTATCTTGTGATTCGAATGTTGCCAGCTCTATTTTATGAGAAACTCTTCTTGAATCCTAAATATCATGAGGATCGTGAAGATACTCCGCCTCTGTTGGGTTTAATATGCGCCTTGGCTTTTTTCGTGGTTTTTCTGCAGGTAAACTAATATGATATGATAAGATAATATGATTAAAACATTTTTAATACACCATAAGATATACTATTCGTTTTTTAAAGATGATTCATAATGTGATGTTTTGTAATGATAATAAATTTAAGCCTTTCCAATAGATTGGAATTATTCCGGTGACTGCGATTTTCATGGCTTTGGAGGCCGAAAGCGTTTGGTACTTCAACCTGTTCGTTTGGCTTCTTCTGGTAGTCGGATCCCTACTCCTGTTGGTCGCCGTCGGACTCTTCGGAGTGCCCTGCATCGGCAAGAGTCGCGAGTTGAAGGATTCGGATAGAAGTGAGAGCTTGCGAAAGGTGCTGACTGATCTCAAATTTCCGGGTCGCGTTTACGCGGTGTACACTTTTCATGTGGGCAGACCGACTGCCTGGGTGATGGGATGCTTCTGCTGTCTGCGTCTGGATATCCACGATAATCTCACTCTGAACCGGGGACTGGGTTCGACTGATCTGGCCTTTAGCCATGTGGGAGAAGGCCTGAATGACGAGCAGTTGGCCGCGTTTGTGGCCCACCAATTGGCCCACTGGCATCTGTGGCACTCGGTGAAAACCTTGGTCATGATCCACCTCAGTCTGCTGGTATATCTGGTGTTGTTTGGATTCAGCTACAAGTGGAGTACTCTCTACAAGGCAGCAGGCTTCTCGAAATTGTATCCCTGTGTCGTCGGCTTTTGGCTGGTTTATAAGTACCTAATGCGGCCATTTCACACCTTAACCACCTGGATAGTCTTATTCTTCATCCGGCACTTTGAGTACGCCGCAGATGCCTATATCGTCAAGCGGGGCTATGGTGAGGGAATAAGGTCCGCCCTTCTGAAGCTCTTCTCTGACGATTTCGAGTTCCCCTATGTGGACCACTGGTACCTCATGTGGCATCTCTACCGACCTTCTGTGCTGCAGCGAATCCTAAATCTAGAGCGATTAGAACACAAGCAGAGGGTCTCTAGGTTATCGCTAGTTTAAAGGGTTTTTATATCACATATAATCTTTTGGGAAATGGGTATGATATATTATTAGGGAATTTTAACCAAAAATAATTCAAAATTAAATATTTGGTACTTGATATTATGCTAAAATAAAAAGAAAATCACAACCTATCAAAATAATTTCTTTTAAAATTTGAATCTGCAAAGTATACACCCCCTGCTTTTAAAGAATCTGAAAGGTTGACAGTCCGGGGATTTAACTTTAAGTGTACGGCCAGATTGCAGGGGAAGTTTCCTGTTTTCCTGTCCCAGCCGAAACTTTTCCGTTGTGTTTTAATTAAAATTCGTTTCAAATAAGCCGCTGTCACAACGCCCCTCCTCCGGCCCACAGTTCTGCTACCAATTTTTCTCTTCGGGTGTTAAAAGCTAATTTCCCCTCTGTTTGAGGGTTGCACAAACCGCATCTGAGGCTAGCAAAGTCTTTAAACTTTTTAAATTAATATCAAAGTGAAGCTTCTGAAAAATATATAGTCTTTCTCAGTTTCATTAAAATCAAAAACAAAGCTACTTGTTTAATTGGCAGGATACGTACGTATACGTAATTTATATTGTTTGGTTTTCTTCTTCATCAGACTTTATTACTTTATTTATATTTAAATTAATTGTAGGCTATACTACAATTTAACATTTTTTTAGATACTTGTTTTAAAATTCATTCCAAATTTTCAATATTATTTTTATGTTGAGTAGATAGCTTTAAAATGTTATTTGACCCATGTGCATCGATTGAGGAACTCGATTAGGAATATTGTTTACGCCGTGTTTGCACAGGTTCCCCCATTTGCGGTGGGTTTCCGTTTAACGCCGTTTTTATGTGGGTTTTTCTTTTGCGGGAACAGTCTTTTCCACCTCACTGTTCGGCTGCTTTAAGCCCACTCTGCCGTTTCATTGTCTTGGCAATAAAAACTCGCGTGCTCAAATGGCGAAATTCCCAGCGAAAGCCCTCGTTTCCGAAACCACTCGCCAGATATTGAAGCATTTACCATGCTATATGTATTTAGTCTTTTTTTTATAGGTAAACACGGCTGGTGTCTATTTTTTAACGACCGCCCGACTGAATTATATTTTATTTTTCAACTCAAATTTATTTTAAACGCCTTTCGACGACATTAAAATTAATGTCCCACCAGACAGTGACAGCTATATAATAAGGAGATTGAAAACTGATGCATTTCTAAAATACCCTTTTCTGGTAAAAACTATGTGACAAATATAATTTGGTTGTTATATAAATTTAAGAAAATTCTTTCTAATTTCATAAAGTCAATTTTTTTTTGATTTAGTCAAAAAATCTATATTATTATATGGTCAAAAAATCAGTATACCTTTCTTAAGAGTAACAAAAAAATTATAAAAATTAAGACCAAAATAAAAAACACCAGCAGCGATCGTAAACTTTTGGTGTCGAGGACTGGCAATTGAAATCGTTTACGTTTGGTGGGTTGTGGGTGGTTGGGTGGGTGGTTGGTTGGTTGGTGGGCGGGGCAGGGTTGTTGTTGGCGAACGGTAAGTCTCATTTATGACCAGAACGATAACAGAAAAAACTGCGAGTCCTTTGCATTTTTTTCAACCACCCTCCTTTTTCACTTTGCTGCCATTTTGGGACGCAACTTAATTAGCCAACGACTTTAAACGGATTGACGGATCGAAAAAGGGGGAGGTGGAAGGTGGAAGGGCTGACAAAGTCTATCTCCGAACGAGTTTTCTCGCTAAATCAATTACACAATCAAACTGCTGGCAGTTTTCAGCTGAAATCGGATGGATGGCTTTCTGCATTCCCCAAAATTATTAGCAAAATTGTTTCACCAAGTTTTTAAAATGAAAAAACTTCTACCTGCTTTAGCTAAATTGATGTAAAATGTCACTCCTAAATTATGTTTGCTGATGGCTGTTTAAGATATTCTTAGAAAAGTGCTTTGTATTTATTTAACTGATTCTTATTATGCTAAAAGTTATTAAAATATCTCCATGAAGCTTATACCGATGACAACTTGCATTTATTTATTTTTTTTTTTTTTTTTTTTTTTTTTTTATTCCTTTATAACTCCTCCTGGGAGCATAGGGCCTCGACTAGATTCCTCCATCTTACTCTATTTCGGGCTGTCTGTTTCGCTGTGTCCCATGTGATGTTGTATTGGGACAACTCTTGAAGGGCGGTTCGTCTCCATGTTGCTTTAGGCCTGCCTACACGCCTGCTTCCCTGTGGGTTCCACTCTAGCGCCATTCTAACTATGCTATCCTGGTCCTTTCGCAGTGCGTGGCCTATCCATCTCCATTTTTTCTTCCTGATTTGGAGTCTTATTGCTGTTTCACCCGTCATATTCCAGAGGTCTATGTTGGAGATTCTGTTTGGCCAGAAAATCCCGCATATTATTCTGAGACATTTGTTGGTGAAAGCCTGCAATTGTTGGATAATTGTCTTTGTTGTGAGCCACGTCTCGCTTCCGTATAGTAGGACGGATTTTACGCATGAGTTGAAGATCCGTATCCAGTTATTTTAAGTGTTTCTTATTGTAGAGACTATTTTCTTTCTGTGTATGGTATTCACATGCAGATAAGTGAAAAATGAAACATAACAGCGGGAGTGATGGAGAAGGTAGAGTGGAGTATGAGGACGCATGTGGATGTGAAAGGACCTCGGATAAATGCGTTCCTTTTTAAAATTCACTCTCGACAACTGCCTGCACCGCCCACCACCGCCTGCGGCGTCCACAAAGCGGTGACAAACGAAGCGGCTTCCTTGCACCAACAGCACCACCCATCCTCCCCCCTTTCAGATCCAACCCCCTTCCGGCACCACCATGGCATTCACTTTGATGTTTTACTTTTACTGCCTCTCGACGCTGGGGCTTCTGCTTCTACTTTTGCTTCTGCTGCTGCCTCTGCTCGAGCTCTATGATGATTTCTTTCCTGAAATTATATTTTAACTGCCAGTCAGCCTCGGCTACAAAACTCAGCCAGCAACCACCCGCAACCACTCCCCACCCACACACATTTCCAACAAGAGACCCAGCTCAACCACATGGGGCAGGGCAAGTGCATCATGTTGCTGGGCCATAAAAAGTAATGACAGCTGAAATTCTCCGGCTCGATAATGACGAACGAGCTAGAAGGATGATGATGATAATGATGATGAGTGCAAAAAAAAAGAAGCTCGAAATAAAATGGGCTTTCAACATCCCCAAAAGAGCTGAGCAAACAAATTGGTAGCCCTATGATTTATGGAAAACCTTGTTTCGAATCGAACAATAAGTGTAAATATTTAAAGAACAACTTTCTAGTTGTGCGATCTACTTAGTTTTACATAATTTTTAAAGTTAATACATTTCATTATCTGTGTCATTTCGCACTGAGTTGCAAGTAAAATCAGATCAACTTAAAACCTAATCGAACTGCTGACTAAACAGAATTATGCAGCGTTCTTATCAATTTTCTACATGCAAGCTTCGAACTTGTCGAGTGCGAACCTTGAGTCATTATTTCAAACCTAATAATGAAATAGTCTACAAAGCATTCTTCATAAGAGAAGTCATGCATATTCTCGCGTACCTTTGTTTGTTATACTTTGTGTTTTATTATATTACTGATAAAACAATATTCGTTACCTGTGGTACTGAGTGAGTATTTCATGGTAATCCTAGAATCTTTAATTCATTCCTTTGAATCGAAAAAGGACTATAGTATAGAAATTGCAATCGATGTAAAACTAAGAACATCGTCGAACAACGAAAACGCAACGTATTTGCAACTTGTTGAGTTTGAACGTCTGGGAAAACGTTTAATAGTTAAATTCATCAATAATTAAAATATATTTACAATTTGATTATTTATATGATTATTTAATTCGAAAAAGTGGATAAGTGTTTTAGTATATGTTTGTTTTGTTTCTTTATTTTTTTAAAATCCATATTATCGGAAACATATGTATACTCTGAACATTTTATATATTTTATTTTTTTGCAGGCTTATTAATGAGGATGGTTATGTTGAATTACTAACTGAACTAAGGGAGAGGTTCCCGGAATATTGGGTTCTAAGCGGCGCTTACAAACCATCTATTGCCCAACATCTATTCGTCGTCTCTCTTCTCTTAATCTCCAAGTTTTATGGTTTCAAAAAAATATTTTATTCTTTCTATAGAATGGAAAGAAGGTCGATCTTCAGAACATTGCTATGGATAAGTGCACTGCTCGTATTATTAATCCTTCTTATAATAACGGTAAGTTCTTTCAGTCAAGAACTTTAAATTGTATTTAAGCCCATTGTGTTTTTGTAGTACATTATACAGGTCGATGTTTTTGGAGTAACTTTAGAAGGACAGATGATCTATTTAAAGCACACTCCTCAAGAAATCCCAAGAGTTGGCGACTTGATACAAATAATTCAGGAAAAAATAGAGAACTCAACTAGTCCTGCAATTACTCCTATTGTTTTACATTTAGGTTTTTATATTTTATTAAACCAATCAAAAAAAATGTAGGAAACCGTCGGAGATAAAAAGAAAGAAAAATGAAATAAATAACTTTAAAATAAATAATTTACAAATCAATTGTTTAACTATGTTTATTTATATGTGTACCTTCTTGAAAAGTGAACTTTTTACACGTCCTGCAAACCATAAAGGCTGTTGCAAGTCCGATAAAAATAATAGAAAACTCCAGTTTATAGCCAAAGTAAAAGCTAAAAAATCTTTCAATCACCGACAGCTCGTAAGTGTAAATGAAAATTCGCTACACCAGGGAGCAAATAGGTTGGAGTGGTTCAGAAGTGTCTAGGGACTGGAGCTAGCGAATTATTTCCGCTACACTTGCTCATTTCAGGCACCACCTAAATTAATGGTGGCTATGCGAAGCCCTTGGAACAATCGATTTAAGTAACACCCTAGATTAAATAAATTGCTGACTAACATTCCCAAAATTTTGCAAAGCTTGCAACAAACAAAAAACATTTTTTAATAATGTTAATCTACAAAAAAAATGTTTACCACGTAATAGAAATATTTTTAAAAATTATAAATAATTTCTTGCATACTGATAAAAAGTAAAAAACATAAATATATTTTTAAGAAATATTTTTTTAATGTATTTTGTTGTTTACTAGTTAGTTCTTGTTCTATTTTGCCAGTTAATAGCAATCTGTGTAAGTGAATGGTTGAGTGTGCCATGAGCTATGTGAAAAACATCTGCCGACGGATGTGTTTGGCCAATGGCCACCCTCGCCCGCCCACTTGCCACTTCCCCAGGAAAATCGGACTGAAGTGCGCAGATAAACCCTCGGTGGCCATCGGACCCGACTCTCGTACATATGTTTGCTATATGTATATAGCCCCAGGACGATCTAGCCTGACTATTCATGCGTTTCAAATTTTCAATACACTCAAACGATAATCGAGATGAGGAGGAGCAGTTCTGTGAATGTGTGTGTGTGTAGGTGGGGTGGAAAAATAGGAGGAAAAGCGAGGAAAAGCAAGGCATCGAATGATGAAAAAGCGCCGCATGCTACATTTTTAAAGCGTTGGTAAACATGTTGCGGTGCGCTTTCCCCATGCGATATCTTAACGGCAGATTGAAGGGAAGTGTAGCCACAGGCAACACCTGTTCTAATGGCCAGCCGCCACCAGAGGTCGGGGATCTGATCTGGCTTATTAAACGGGGAGTTCACAGCACCCCAAGGATTGGCTGCGAATAATCGCATTGCCAACAATAAAATCAATCAAACGGTAAACAGAGTGTTTTGCGGGCTGTTCACAAAAACGAATTTTTTTTAGGGGTTGCCGAGGAAAGCAATTTGGGAAAAATACAAATAAGTCTAGCTTTTATTTTTACATTTATTTAATACACTTAGAACATAAAAAAATGTATATTTTAAATTATAGTTGCCTATTACAAGTTTTTATTAATCTATCAAGTCTAGAATTTAACTTGTTGTTTGTAGAAAAAATCATATATAATTATGGACCACTTGAAAAATTTGGTTTTAGTACAATCTAAACTTTAATCTCTTATTTAAAACTTTACCATTTGTCAAGATATATTTTAATCGTGACAAAAGGTTTCACAAGCCACTGATTAAAAAGTGTGTATTTATGAGAATTAAAACTTAATTGTTTAAATATGAACGAACGTAAACGAGATACACAAAGGCAGTAAGTACAGTTTGTCTGTCAATTAGGAAAGAGCTTTCCTGAACTCCTGTGATATTGTTTAATTTATGACAAGTTCCATTGTTCCGGTTTGCCAACACCGTGCCCTTTTCAAAAGGCCTCCACACACTGGGGCAAACATCACTAAGCGGAAAACAAATTAAACAACTCCCATGTGGAAAATGTGGTGGGGTAAGTAAAGTAGATTTCGAGGACGGGGGGGCCACTCACTCGTAAGCTGCCTTTTGTTCGTTACGTTGGCGTCGCGAAAGTGCCAAAGTTTTTCATTGTAATAAATATTTTAATTTTGAACTTGAGCAATTAACCCGGGAACGCATGTGGAAGTGAAAGGGATGCCGCCTCCATTGTCCTGGCAATTGTGATCGGGATACCAACACCACCACCCACCACCCACTTTAGCTACGTTTTTCCCACGCGGAACGCCTCTCTCTGAACATTATGAACTTAAGCCCCGCGGCAAACAACAAGAACAATAACAATAAGAATCTGAGACACATGCCAAAGTGGTTAAGTCGGCGGCAGAGAAATGTTGGCAAAACTTTTTGGGGCGACGCATTTAAATGATTTTGCATAATTCAATGGTGGCGCAAACTTTTCGAATCCGACGGCGGACAAGGAAAAAAGCGTCACGAAAACTTGGAACCCAAACTTGGCAATATATTTTCTTTAATTGCGCACAATTAATCCTTTTTATGATGCTCCTCCAACCACCATCACCATCAGCACCACCTCCATTATCCTTGCCAGGTGAGCACTCAAGGGTGGATCCTCGGCCTTTTCCACTTTATTTCTTCCCCCACCCCCTTGGGTGCCGTCAACTGGAAATGTACACAAAGGGCTTAATTATAAAAGTCAACACACGGCGAAAAGCGTTTCACAAAGAAGCTCAGGGGTTAGGCACTCTCTATATCATCCGCCGATGCACTCGCACCCATTCAACGGGGCTCTCACACAAAAACCCAAAAAGCAAATGCTGGATCTGAAGCTCAAAACCAAAAAAAAAACGAAATACAAAAAAAAAAAAAACAAGAAATTCGTATGTAATTAAAATGAAATCCCCTTTTTACGACTGATGTGGATGGCAAAGATTTTTACGGTTATTTGTTTGGAAAAAAATAAAACAGGAGGCGAGCAAAGGCGGACCTGCAGTAATTCAAACAGCGACCAAACCGGAAAATTTCATACGTACAGTGCGTACCAAAACTATATTTTTTTTATTGTCCTTCCAAATGCTGTGAAATTGTCATAAGATGGTGAGCATTATTTGTTTTATGCTATTAAGTATTATTTTATTTGTCTGAAGATGAATCAAAAATTCATGTTTTTTAAACATTTTGCGACGAATACTTCTGGGACGCAGTGTACAAATTATATGTATTTGTAAGTACACAATTTTTTGTTGATTAAGCAGAAAAGGGTTAGGCAAATGACAGCAGGCTGTTAATGAATGCTGGGCAAGACTTTCGTGGTAAAACCCAAACTTTGTATTTCAGTATGGGGAAAAGAAAGGGAATAAAAGGAATAATCTTGAAAAAATATTGAAAAAGAAATCCTTAAAAGGGCTAAGAGAAAGCCCTTTGAATCTACACGCTATCAGTATTTAGTCAAAAGAACAATTTCCCCTTGGGCTTAATCAATTTCAAATGCACTGAAAAAGGAATAGATTTTTATTGGGCTTAAATTAAGATTATTATTAATAATACTCATAATTACTCATAAAGTAACTAAATTTTAAATTTAAGCTGGTTCAAGAAATTCACTGAAAGTTTTAAGGATAAAGTTAGTCACTTTGTGTGAAACAAAATAAAATAAAGCACTTGTTTTAAGTTACATTGTTTTATATCTTTTATGATTAATATAAATAAATTCCAAGCATCAAATGTTTTTCATTTAAAAGGAAACTTGTGCTATAAAAAATACATAAAATTAATAAAAGAAATATATATTTTTATTGCTTGGCAGAGCACCACAGAGTCTTTAAAATATGTTGTTAGGCTAAGTGCAAGGACTTTATTTAATGTGTTCAGTTTTCAGAACTTTTATTTAAAAGAACTCATTTAAAAATGTTTAATTTCTTTTAATTCAATGTGTTTTTATTTTTTGGGAAGTGTGCACTTGGCAGGCGCAGTGTGCCAGTTCTATTTGCCAGTTTTAATTATTGTCCGTTTTTATTGCAGTCCGCAGATAACGTCCGACGACAGGGATATGGCCTTCGGTGGGTCGTCCTGGGCGGTTGGTTGGGTTCTTTTTTTTTTTGGGTGGCTGTCAGTGTCAACGCAGTCATCGTCACCCCCTTTCTGGCCCCGTGCCCCCCGCCCATGGCTTTTCGCCACTCGCAATCGCAGTGCAGCATCAGCTGGCGATTAACTTTTCAAATGGGAACCCTTTTTCGCGCCGCTGCCGGCGATATGCTAATGATGACCACCGCCCTTCATACCTTTTGCCCCCCCAGAAAACATATATATATATATGTACGTATAAGCGGGTAGATATATATGTATATATATGTAAAATCCCCAGCCGATTTGTGGACCCGTGTCCGCCATTCGTTGCCCGCTGGCTGTGATGTACACTTTTTGTGTTTCATTATTCGCCACATCCACATCCACATCAACATCCTTCTGCTGCTTCTGCTTCTGCTTCTGTTCTGTTCTGTACTGTTCTGCTTTTATTATTTTCAAGTTTAATTAACTTTCGTGTTGCTTTCAGCGAGAGCGGGAGCAGCGTACATAAATTTCGAGTGTTGCCTGTGGCCTGATGGCTTTTGGCCGACTGGGGAGCGGAAAAGCGATGGCGGATGGATGGAAATTTGATACGATTCGGTTGCCGGCAGAGTCGAAAAGTAACACACAGAAGGAACTCTGCGGTTAAAAGCGATGCCGGAATGTTGGCCATTAATAAAGAAAGGATCCCAAAGCACTTCATTTCCTATCTGGTTTAAATTTTTATTAAATTTTTTGACCACTCGAGATTTGCAGTACATTTTTTTAAGCAATCAAGAAATGTATTTATTTTATTAGTTACAATGACAAGTGATTGGTTTTAATTGTAAGCAAAGGGTAATTATTATTATTGAAATTCCATTAATTAGTCACACCAACAGGTAAATAGGAAGCCAAGTTAAGATATTCCACCACAAACATTCGCAGAATAACATCCACTTGATTTGTGGTGTTATAATCTACATTTTGCTCCACGTCTTCTGGTTTATGCCACACTGGTGGAAATTCACTGGCTATCAGATGAACAACTTTTACATTTCGACGGATAAACGGCAGGTGATCATCCTGTGCATCACGGCTTGGTTCTAGTTGAAAAATTCGTTGGCCCAAGCGTAAAATTTTCGAGTTAACAAGATTCAGCTCCAGTTGAACGAATCGTTTGAACCAATTCAAAGTTGTTGGAATGTTCAATTTAAAGGTTATACCTTTGGAACCAATTAGGTCCAGAAGAACAAGAAGATCTATTTTTTCTAGGAAGCCTTGTTCCTCCCACACTTTCGCCAAATGTTGAGAACCATGAAGAGAGTCCTCTTCCGTCCAATTTCCAAATGCCTCTTCTCCATCAAAAAAGACAAACATTAAACTGATATCAGATTCACGAAAGAGACTCTTCAAAATCGTTGCCATATTTAGCATCATGGCACAGGGAACTGCTGAATCTACGGTGGCAACAAAATCGAAGTCCTTGAAATACTTGCTATCATAATGGCAGCCCAACATAAGATATCTCTTTGCCTTCGGATTTTGACGGGCCACAATGTTGTGGAAGGTTAGGGTTCCCAAAATTGGTACCTCCTTCGTTACAGAGTCCAGTTCAACATTCCAGTCAAGATTTTTTAGGTAGTCCACTATATAATTTCTTACTGCCGAATGTTCTGGTGTTCCGACCACCCTTTTAACCGCAATTCTTTTCACATTTTTGCGAAGGTTTTCCAGATCCGAAAGTCCGGCTAGATATCGCATTTGATTGACATTTAGTTTTGAGTTCTCATTGCTCAAAGTTTTTTTATTTTCTCTGTAGGCATCCTGGGAGATTGTTGAAATAACAAATATTAACACAAGCACAATAAAAAATAGAAAACCTCTCCGACAAGCCATTTTCTATGAACTGAAGTGTTAGGGACTATAACGTTTAGAAATATAAATTAGATTCGCATATTAAGATTATATCGTACAAAGAACTTATTCCAGTTTAAGAAATTACTTCTTTTAAATGTCAAAATTGATGTAACTTTGTAATGTAATTCCCTTGCCATTAAAAGCCAAGGGAATATTTTACCACTATTCAAACTCATAAATTTAAAACGCTTGGACTTTTAATTACATTTTGCCTAATCAATTTGCCATGCACGAATAAATAAAAGACTTCAGGAAGAGATCGGGCACTGGGGAATAATATATATACGATCGATTCTGCGATAGGGCTGTAATTACTCGACATTGAATGACTCAGTGGCTGGCAGTAATAATCGCAGAGACGTATAAACGGCTCAAGGCATCGCAGATCCAAAAGAATTACTTAATGCCATAAGGCAACTGCTCGACAAGTGCTTACGTAATTCCGCATGCTTATATAATAAATCGCAACACACCAACACGAGCCAACACATCTATAGCCATATCTATAGCCACATTTTGATGATTTCTTGCCAAAGGGGGGAGGAATGGAAGCAGGGAATCGACTTTGGGCTGCCAGTCTGTCTGTCAATTAGACCTTAATGTATTGTACTTAAAGTTATACGCAATTACGATAGAACTTCATCTGGCGAACTGGTTTTCAAGTTCTGTCCCGGCGATAAACAAATGAACACATAAGCCGAGCCGACACTCCGATACTCAGACAGTCGAAACCTAACTCAAGTGTCTGCCAAAAGCGAGCGAGAAACAAAAAAAAAAATTCGAAACCGGGCCAAGTCATGCTAGTCGAAGTTGATATACACTCGGTAGTGATCGCATTTTGCCACTTTGGAATCATAAAAAATAGGGGGGTCCCATATCACCCAAAAAGTCCCTATTTGAAGTGTTTTGTTGAGAGGTTGAAATATTATATTAGCTAAAATCGTTTATGAAATTAAGCTTCAGAACCTCTTTGATCTTGTTATTTTAAAGATTTTATTTCTTAATAACCTTCGAATTACTTTTAATATTCTAACTCACTAATTCAGTTAACACTACCTTATGATCAATTACATTATTAAAACTCAAGTGTACTTGCCATGCTGTTAAAATAAATGGGGATTAGAAGTTAAATATATTGGCTATAAACCGAATTTCAAATCACTCCGCAGAAGTGAAGTGAATTTATTGTGGACCTGTGTCTGGGTCGCTTCTAACCCTGCGGGTTCTTATTTCTTCGTTTTTTACTTATTTTTTTTTTTTGTGGACCCCATCTGTTCACTCGGACTGTCTGTTGGTCTTGAGATTTATGTCTGCAAAACAATCTTCGAGTCAAGCTAACAAACAAGCATTGTTTACCAGCCCTGGCCGGTTTTTGATACCCTAAAGAATGGGTCTTACGGGCAGGTAACATCATTAGCAACTCCTTTAATTAACTTCTCTTTAACTATTGATAAACTATAATTTAGTTTCTTTCATTGCTTAATCATCAGTTCTATGCATAACACAAAAGGGTATTAAATATTCGCTTAATTTAATGTTTTGCATTTTTAATTCCTTTATTTGGCATTAGTTTCATTTTTGCATGTTTCAGTTTCTTGTTTATTTATGCATTTATTGTACTCTTGAATATATTAGCACACTTAGATGGGATGTTTTTCATATTAGAAAGCTTATTGCCCAAATCCGTTTAGCAGACATATAAATATTCAGAGGATTTGTCTGGCGCCGGGTTTATTTATCTAATCCATTTATTATGGCCTCAAACGAGAGGTATTTTAATTGCTCAGGTTATATAGTAGTCTTAACTTTCGGACCTGATCGGTGAATACCAAAGGATTTCCTCGGTTTGGATTCACTTCAACTCCAACCAAAACGAAACTGCCGTCCGCCCCTTCAAATGGATGGCGGGGTTCATCATCGCCGCCCTCAGCACTCACCTGGAAACTCATCTGGAAACTCACCTGGAACCTTACGAGGAACCTCACTTGGAACCTCACCTGGAATTATCTCCGCCCCAACATCGCCCAACCCAGGACCACTTAAACGGGCGAGGGAGACTTCGAGGGGGGTGGAGGCGGCATGCTGCGGATCGAATGGGGACTCAAAGATCCAAGACGGCTCGGTCAGGCTGCCTCAAGATTGAGTCAAAGATACGGTGCAGCAACACGCGTCCGTCGCTCGATGTGATTGCAAATACCCTTTCTAGAGGAGGTTCAAATATGCAAAGAACTTTGTTTCCTTAACAATAAAAACTTATTAAGAAATGATCTGTAAATAACAAAACTTTAATACAAATCCTACTTTTATCTTAAAAGAAAATTGTAAAAGTATTGCTTTAATTGGAATTCATAATTTATTGTTACCATAGTAATCCTATCTTCAAAAAAATATAGTTAAAATATACTTTTTATTATAAAAAAACATATAAAGATGTCATGAGAATCTTTTTTTAATTCAATGATAAAAATTAGTTAAAATCGATCTAAATTAGTTAAAATAAATCTAAAACAACAAGAGTTTAAGTAGAATACAATTTTAGTAAAACCTATTTTGATTCTCCTGTTTTGATTTAGTTTTTTAAATGAGCCCTTGATTTGTTTTATTAATACCTTGAATCTAAACCCTGCAAGAGTATTCAGAATTAAGGGTTCCCGATATTGGCAATTTTTTGTCTTCCGTCATTTTGGGTCGCTCGATCCCCAAACGCTGCAGGCTCCACGCTCCAAAGTCGAAGTCGAAATCGGAGTTAAAGTCGGAGTACGAGGAAGAGGAAGCGGCCAGAGGCAGCAGATATACACGTATGTATGTATATATACGAACATATAGTATGGTAACCGAGATTATACAGGTACGTGTGGATGTGCTTGGAGGTTCGAAGGTGCGGCCGCTCGATGTGGTTTTTGTTGCTTTTATTGTCGATATATAACGTTGACTTCGTATGGTGTTTTTATTTTTTTCTCTTTATTTTTGTTGTTGATAAATTTTGTTGTATTTTTTTTTTTTTGCTGCTTTTTCCTTTCAGCTGTTTGCTGTGGTTAACTTTGTTGTTGCTGTAATGGTATAGCCTGCGTTTTGATTGCAGTCACCATTGTTGTTGTTGTATTGTTGTTGTTGTTGTTGCTTTGCCTTTTTCATGCCATTTAAGTCTTATTTATGGTTCTCGTTGATGATCGTGTTGATGGTCGTACTTTTTTCCTTCCACTTTGTTATTGTTGTGTTGTTTTTCAGCGTTTCTTTTTTTCCGATTTTGTTTTTCAGTTTTTAGTTTTTGGTCTTGTGTTAACCTTTTTTTTTTGACTGCGGTACACTGCGGCTGCGAGGGAGTTTCGATTTGATATGGGTCATGCCGGCATTATCTGTCCTCGAACATCATCCGCGGATCGTGAGACCAAGTGCGTGCTCACATCCCCTAGGGTTTCGTCAGGTAAGTAAAATAAAATTGTTTAAAAAAAAAAAACTATTTGACTGACCCACTGATCCATCTGAAGATGTTCGGGGGATATGGTTTTTAATTCAGGTAAGGTTGAATTTGGTAATGTGTATTACCCAAAACCTGAGGGTAGACCTTAGTGTAATAATTAACATAAATAAAATTGGAATGGGTTTAATTTGGGAATTCACTATCTTAAAAAAGTTTTACTTTTCAATTTATTACCCATCCCGACTTAAAGATTGAAAAAGATGAGATTGCACTCTATTTATTTATAGAATGGGGAAGTCATTTTGGGATTAAATCATTTTAAAATACATAAATAATAAATATTAAATATGAACAAATATTGTTTACTTTAAAATCTTTATATTTTTCCAGTTCGAAATTCTTAAGATCATATTTGCAAAATTCAGTTGAAGTCCCCAAAGTCTGGCCACTTTAATACCCTGCACTTCACTTTGATGCTTGATTTTTAACCTTCTTAGCTCACCTTTCCACCTTCCCACCTTCTCACCTCCCTTTCTCTTCGTTTTCATCTTTTGTCGTCGCTGGGTTTTCTCTTTTCGCCGATGCAACGACTTGCATACAAATAAACTAATGTGTGTATATATGTATATATGTATGTATGTATATTTGGTTCGCTGTGTTTTACCACAACAATATTTTGTGCTATTTTTTCTGGTATAATTTATTTTTATTTGTTGCGCTGTTAACTGCGAAATGGGTTTGCACGGTAGTCCGATTCGGAGTGGACCTGCTCAGGTTGCTACACAGTACGGAAAACTTTTGTTGTTTTATTCAAATATACTTTATTTTAATGATAAAATCATAATATGAATTTCTTTAAAATAAATCATTTATAAGTTACAATCATGAAAAGATTTTGAATGGATGTCAGTAGTATCTTTTTAAATATGATTAACTTTTCGTGAATAAAAATATTTTATAGAATTATGTTTCAATTAAAAGCCATTAAATATACAAATTTTTAACAATTTCAAAATTTTTTAGTGTGATATTTTTGCTTTTGGGTCGCTGCAAGTTGCCGCTGTTGTTTTCTTTCTCGTTTGATTCGTTTGCTCCGCAATCGCAGGAAATCAATTATAAAAAACCTTTGCTGTTCGGCTTCACTGGCCACGTTAATTCGTGAAAAATGTTTTTTCTTTATTTATTTTTTTTTTTTGCTTTTTTCCAGGTCTCAGCTTAATGTGTTTCTCGTTTTGTTTTCGCTGCCGCTGCTGCATTTGAAAGAGTTTTCATTGTTTCTCGGATTGGAGTTGAAAGTGTTGCTGCTGCTTGGGTCAGAGTCGGTTTTTTTTTTTTTTTTTTTGTATTTGTATTTGTATTTTTTTCAGGCCATGACAAAGGATTGCGCGGCAGCGGAAAAAGTGCAATAAATTTTACTATGCTCGGTGCCGAATGTCGATTTCGTTCAATGATTTCTCCCCATGGCAGCGACAACTGCCGCCTGTCGATCGTCGACCTTTATTTATGTGCCTTTGATAATGCGTTTTTAAATTCAGGAAGTCGCAGTTTATGCTCCCTCCTCACGAAACTTCCACTCCTCCTAACCCTTCTCATTTTTCCGCTCGTTTGCTGCAGGGGCGTAGCTTATTATTGGGTTCCAAAATTGAAAAGGTTCTTAAAGAACAGGCCATTAGCTTTAACAAATTTACCTTAAAAAACCCTATCGATTTAGTCACAAAAAAAGGGAAAAATATCTCTGCATAAAAAGAAGAATCTAAAATCGCACCCACAAGTACTTCACCTCAACTTACAATTGGGCATAAATAATTGAAGACTTTTTGTTCTACAAACAAAAAGTTCTAATTCGTAAAATATCACAGAGAAAAACATATATAAATAAAAATTATATCTTAAGAGTACTGAAATCCAAAGCCAAACTGCATAAATAAGCAAAATATTGAACAAACGTGCCCGAACACTATACCTATCAATTTATTTTAATTATCAACAACAATATTGGTATTCAGAACCATTTTTAAGGCAGCCTTAATTGGTGTCAAATGAGTGTTGTCTTTTGATAATTTTATTGACATTTAGGTTCACTGATGGCTTGTTAAGATATATTTATATATGAACAACGTTTGCAGCAGTTGAAAACAATTATTGGATTTTTGTTGGGTTTCTAAATATAGCCTACTTTTAATTGAAAGATTTAGAGCAAACATGAATTAACGTAGGATTAAGTAAATAAATATTTAATCAATTTCTTTCCTATTGAGCCTATTTTATTTATAGGAAAATAATTTTCATTTTCATAATAATTACAAATATAAACATTATTAAACTAATCTTATTTGACCGGAACTCCAAAATGATAATCATTTTTCAAACCTTGTGCGTACATTTTAAATGAAATCAATTTATTGCCCAGAGATTTCCACGTCTGACACTTGTAGATTCCCCTCATCCATTCGGTGAGTCGTGATCGATGGCTTGAGAATACAGATCTATCGCTGAAGTTTATCACTTCGCCGAATGTGGACATCGCGCTGCCCATAACAGGAAACGGTAATGAGAACCATTCGAAACCTCTTCAGGCTCCACGGCTCCAGCTCCAACTGGTCCATCTGGTAATAGCGACGTGGCTCCAAGTGCACTCAGCTGTGCTCCACTTCAAAACCCAAGATCCGAGATCCGAGATCCGAGATCCAAGATCCCAGAGATCGCAGAACCTAGACCAATATTGTATGTAAACAATATCAAGCGGCGAACGCGACATGAATTTATGAGATCATTTTTGAAGTTAATTATGCCAGGGCATAAATTTCACAAACACACATATCTGCCATATATATATAGATATATTTGTATATAGCATATAGCTATTGAGTCGTGTGCTGGAGTACAAATGCCCTCCATCTATAGATGCTGTCAAGATTGTTTCTCGTTCTTCGTTTGTTTGTTGTCTGTGGGGTTTTCTTTTTTTTTGTTTTCGTTGTTTTTTTGCACGTTTCACCAATCATAATAGTTTTTATCTTAAAACCCATAAACATGTGCATAAAAAAAATACAGAAAAAAAGCTAGAGAAACACAGTGGTGGATGGAACTCGTTCCTAGACCTAGGTTAGTTCTCCACTCGAATCAGATCTCTCTCAACGGATCTCACCCCCTTCTTGGCCAGAAGACCCAGTCCGTCGGACAACCGTGGTCCGTGGTCCGTTGGTAGACCTGTTTCGTGTCATAGATTTGTTTTATGTTTATGGTGTTTGGGCCAAGTCCGGGGACTTGGAGTTGGACTATAGAGAGAGAGAGACCAAGCCAAGCTAAACCAAACCAAACCTCCAAGTCACCACCGACTACTATACTACTATACTACCGACCAAAGTGGTTCGGCCAGCCAAACAACAAAGAGTCTGTCCAAAAGTCCAGCCGACGTTGTTGCTGTTGTTTATGAACAAGAAGTTTTGCGGCTATGGATGTGGTTTGTGGTTTAACTGCTTTTATGGTAACACAAAATAAGAAAATCAACGAAAACAACAAACAAACCCAAAAAAAAAAAAGAAAATGAAATTATAATAAAGCAAGAAAGTTGTCTTGCTAGAAAGCTAACCGAAATCTGTATGCTCTTGGCCAAGAAGAAATGTAGTTCTCTGAAATGAATTACCGATTTTAATCTAAATTTGAAGAAATGTACGTGATAATATGAACTTCTTTTCCTTATCTCAACAAAAATAATATTTAAAGTTAAAAGATTATCTACTGGCCATATTATGAAAAACCATTTAAGTAAATCAAGTAAAATAAGTTTCTAAGTGGAATGAAATTTGCATTAATTGCAATCGATGGAAATGCGCAAAACAACAAATTATTTCTTTTTAGACCCTTTCCAGACATTTGAAAATTGAACAATTAATATTGCGTTAAAAGGGATTCGGATGTTAAAATTCACTCAAGCATTTATTAACAATCTTTTTTTTTTCGTCTGCAAAGTTCGCGACGAATTTTGAATACTTCTCGCAAAGGGCAGTTCAAAATAAAGTAAAAATCGGATCAAACAACAAAAACAATTGCAGTGGCAGCATCGACTTTTGTTAAAAAGTCATCAAAGACCAACAACAACATCAGTAACTGAGAGTCACGATGTTTGGGGGGTTTGATTTTATACCCTAGAAAGGTATTATACTTCAATACAAAGGTTTATCATGCGTAAAAAATTACTGTAAATAAATAATTTATTAATTGCCAAAACTCTGGTATTTTAAATAATAAAAAAATAAATAATAAACGAATATTTAATGACAATTACTATGATAGAAATAATGTATTTAAAAAAGGAAAAGGATGAATCCGTAAATTAGGAACAATAACTCTCCTTCTAACAAACAGAAATACAAGAAACAAACATAGAAGAGATCATATTTTTTATAACCTAGATATTTACATATCTTTTTTGTATATAATCCAATTGATTAAAAAAGGTATACTCGATTCGATCCCTTTCAGTTAGTCCTCCTATCTTGTTTTCGCTGGTTTCAAAACCAGTTTTGGCTTAAAGTCTAAACTTTATTTACAATATTGTTTTCTTTTACGACGTCGTCGCTGTCGACCGCGATTGTTGTTGTCGTTGTTGCTGTGGTTGTTGTTGTTGTTGTTGCCGCTGCGGTTGTTGGTTTGACCCAAGCCCCTTTTTGTAATAAAGAAACTGGTATACGAACAAGACACAGCCACACATCCACTCCAATCCACCGAAGGAGTCCCCTGAATGCTGCCTTAAAACCCAGAGCCTCACGACAATTTAGCCAATTTGATGTGCATCTTAAAACAAAAAAAAAAAAAAAAAAAACGACGATGAAAAAAATAAAAACTGAAACGAGTGAAGCAGGGGGATGTGGGTAACGACGATTTGAGTTTTTAGTTTGCATAGGAAACGATTCGGGATGAAATGGGATGACCGCGCAGATTTGATTTCCCTGAGAGCCCTTTGGGTCCACATCTTTGGTGTTGATTGGTCCCGTGTGGTTTATCAATCATTAAGAGTGACCGACCGACCGACCGACCGACCGACCGACCGACCGTCAGTCCGTTGGTTGGAGTAGATCGTAAAAGCCGGGCCTAAATGCCCGGGCCCGGCCTCTAAAAGGCCATCTACAAATGGCATCCCATAAACGGGCCAGAAGAACAAAGCCGAAGACACCAAGCAGCAAGAAGAGCCTATACTTATAGGGTTTTATGAATGCCCCACTCGGATGAGTTACTGCCTCCAAATGAGCCATTTGCCCGCTCATTTGATTGCACGTTACAGGCCCCGAAAACCTCCGACTTCGAAAACGGAGTTAAATCATCTTTCCTCCTCTGGTTGCCTCTTTTCGTAGGCCGTAAACCCCGGCGGTTTGGGATGGAAGTTTATTCCCTAATTGGCCAGCAAGATGCTTTCTAATCTGGTCAAGATGTTAAGATATAAAATATCGATATTAAAATATAGTAAATATCTTTGGTTTACTAAAAATAAATATTATATATGCTTGGTGACAAAACTTAAAGTGCATATATGTACATACTTCTCAAATTTTATCTAGCATATTTTGGAAGAAAAAAGGTATGTAAATGTTTTGCAATCAAAAGAAAATAATAACATCTCCTTAATTTACACAAATTTAATTTACTTTTATTTAACAAATATTTGAATCATTTGTTAAGGAAAACAAGCAAGAGCCTTAAAATATTCAGGAATACTCTAGACTTGCATTTATCATCTTTAAGGACTTTTTGCATAGTTCAGAGCCCACCGAGGATCCACTTAGATGAAACCACTAGAGCATAGAGTACCACTCAACTTGGTGACCTCAACCGCATCGTGAAAAACTTGGAGATGGGCGGAAAACAAGAATGGCAGGAAAAACAAGCGAAACCGAGGAAAACAAGGAAAATGTCAATAGCTTAGGCAACGACATAATTTGCTTTGCTTAATTTCTGCTACGTTTCGGTATTTTTATTGCAATTTCTGTTTCAGTCGTTTGGTTAACCGGCGAAGGGCGAGAAGGCCAAGAAGAAAGGGGGCGGGGTTGGGGGTTGGGCGGGGGGCGTATCCCTCTGCCAGCATTCTGCAATTTGCCAATGAGTCCGGCCCGGAGTCCCTTCTGTCCGGAGCCCTTCGTCCGGATACGGCTGTGGTCGGAGTAGAGCAATGTAACATGCCAAATGTGTCCCGGAATTTAATTAAACATTTTCTGCGCTTATTCGTGTATACTACGCTCCGCCCTTCGTCCCTTCTGCCGCTTTTCCTGTGCATCCACTAGCCCCACCCCTTTGCTTTTCTGACCTACACTTTGAGAAAAAACTAGTTCTAAGATTAAGAAACTATTTTCTGCAAAGAAATCATAGTTTATATTTACAGCGGAGTATTTTGAACAAATACACAGTAAATTCAGTGTGTCACAGAATATAATATTCATTAAGAAGCTTATTTTTAAGACATAGAAAACAAAGATAAGCAAAAATGTAAGTTAAATTTATTTTATTGAAAAGTAAAGTTTTATTTAATGAGTGTACATTGCTTAGTGCTTTAATTTTTAATAGCAAAGATAAACCTATCTTAAAACAAGTTTTAATAAAATATAATTTTGTACAATTTTTTTAAATTTATTTTTTGATAAAAAAACATACATCATTTTGTAGTTATTTATATTATGTATTTTTAAAGCTATATATATTTCTGTTCCCATTTTCAAAACTTGTTGTACTGTTTTGCCAATATAAGATGCAACCTTTGGTTATTTTTTATTGCAGTGTGAAGCCATCAACTTCGTCGTCAATGTGCTGTCCGAAATTCTTGTCCGGGGGTAGCTTCTACTATTGATTCTGGGACCCCGTCGAGGGGATGGAGGGCCAGTAAATGGCAAGGTTATTGACATATTTTAACAACTATTTGCAAAAGGCTTTAGTTTCACTTCAATTTCAGTCCCCTTGCCCGCCCGGCCCTTTCACGCATAATTGAAGCAAGTGCAGAATGTCTTCATCCTTGAGGTCCTTTTCCTTTTCCCGCTCTCGAATGCGGATACCGAACTCGGGAATCGGACTTGGTCTCGACTTGGGCTGTTTGTCTTCATGTTTAAATGTGCTCGCGGCATCAATATTTGTATCCTTGCAAATATTTAACATTTGTCATGTAAATAACGTTATTTCAATTACTTGATGTAAACGAAACGGACAACAGCAGCAAAAACTGAATAAACTAGAAAAAGGCAAAAAAAAGGACAAAAAGGGGGAGCAACTTTTGAAAAGGGATTGCAATACTTTCGGCATTGTCTGTTTGCATTGACCAAATGACTTTTAGCGACAATTTGCTTGTGATAAAAAGTCAAATAAAAAAGAGGAAAATATACATAATGCGGACCTTGAAGCATGGACTTCAGTGCTTTAAAAAATTTAAGTAAATACTAAAGTAGCAAAAGTAATATGAAATCATACTAAACTTATTAGAACATTGGTTTTCGAAGGTTGATTATTTTATAATCACGAGATAACCATTCAATTATTCGTTAGGTAACATTTATTACAGTTTCATTTTTATTAAAATATTTCAATAACATCTCAATAAAAATCACAGAAAATTAATAACGAAATAGAAAGTGCATTAATAACATTCCTCAAAAATTGCAATAATTTCCATTCCAATTGCGTAAATTCACTTGGCAGCAATTCGAAATAATATTTTTGTGGGCGGCCCGTCAATGGCCCAGCAACTCATAATTCTCGAAAAATATTCAATAATATTGTTGTCCAAACAAAAATCGCGAAATTGTGTTTGTGTACTTGCATGTAAAAATAACAAACAGCAACAAGAGCTGTTGGTGCAAATCGAGAACTTGGCGAAAAAAGCACTGCAGATGTTTAGGCAAATGAATGGAAATGTTCGAGAGAGGGCATAATGAAGTACCCCTCCCTGTTCGAATCCCCTTTTCGCCGCTCATGTCATGCAATCAGCGAACGCCACTGCAAAACGATGTGCAATCAAAGCAGACATTTGCACAAATAGCTTTGGAATCTCTCAGAATCTCATTCAAAGGTGCTAGTTGGGAGCTACACTCTGGAAAAAGTATTAAATGTCTAAGCAAATAGATTATTTAGATTATTTTAAGAGACTTCCGAAGCAATAAATTCAACAACGAAGGCCTTAAGTGTTGGATATTAATTTCAACTGGTACTAGTCAAACTTGAAGTAAACAATGGGATTATCAAGGTAATTACAACCCGAAAATTAATACGAGTATGTCACTTTTTATATATTAATCAACTGAAAAACAGTAAACCTGATGCACCAGATATTAAAACAGAAAAAGTTCGATTTTTCTGGGACACTTATACTAACTAGTACAACAATGGCGATAATTAAACAATTAAAAAGAACAAAATTGAAAAATAAATCTTTTTACTTGACATATTTAAAAATTATAAGGTTGTACCATTAATATTAGTTAAATGCAGTTCTCAAATTACGTATAAAATATTTGTTTGCTTTTTAAGAAAGTATAGATAGAGTTGTAAAATTTAATTAAAATACCAATAAAGCAATAAATAAAGCTACTGCAACTTGAGAGGTTAATGATTTAATTTAATTCAATCTATTTTTGTTTCAGTCTATCACACTGAGTACTTACATTTTTTCACTCAAATACTTTCAGCCAGTTGTCATGGGTAATTGTTTGGAAAACGAAATACACAACCTTCAAGGGCATACGAACGAAATAATTTTAATCCAGATCCATTTTCCATTGGACTGCCTTGTCAGGGAAATTAGCAAATAAATGTGCTTGAAATTAAAACAAATTAACAACATTTATTTGCGACTGTAAAACTTGGTCATTTTGTGTGGGTTCGGGAATTGAAAAACTTTTCTACCCCAGCCAAACCCGGGCAAACCAAACCAAACGAAACGAAACCAAACCAAACGAAACGAAATGAAAGTAAACCAAATCGAAGGCACGAGTGCCCAAAGCAAATGACACTTTTTTCCCCACACTTCCGCACTTAGAGCAATTGCTGCCGCGTTGGGTGGCAACGCAAAAAAAAGGGGGCGGTTGGCGGTCGGCGGGGTGTGGCACAAAAAATGCAAATTTATTGGCATTTAATTTAAAAGAGAAACAGAAACAAACAAGAAACAGAAAAAAAAAAAACAGAAACAAAAGCAGCGAAATGGAGAGACAAGAATTGCCCGCATTCGCTGGCCCACAGCACAAAAACCCGGAACCCAAAAGGCCCCGGAACACTGGAACTCTCTGAACATCGGGACTCTGCAGAACCGACCCTCATAATGTGCACAAAACTTTGCAACAACAACAACCACAACAACAACAACGCCGGACCGCAACAACAAATGCGGCATATAAACGAGCGCATAATGAGCTCAGTAGAACTTCCCGCCGCGGATGGATGGATTGCTGGATGGATGGGAGTGGAGTGAAATCGCATTTAATGCCCCAAAAAGTACACTCTAATTAAAAACCAGGGACAAGCTTTCACTTTTCATTTAAAAAGTTTTCGTTAACCTAACAGATACAGATACAGATATATTTCTGAAGCTAATATCAATACAAACCAAAATATATTAAGTACATATTAAATATTCCATGTAATTTATTTTATAAACATTTATCTGTATTTTCTATATATATTTAATTTCTTCAAAATTTAAGTAAAATATGAAATAAGTAATGAATGAATTTCTACTTTTAAATAACTATTGTTTTGATGATTTTTAGAAAATCATCACCTTTAAATTATTTTTTGTTAGTTAAAATAAGAATACATTACTTCACATGTATTCCTGATTTGGTTTTTATAATTTCTGATTTTTTTCTTAATCAAATATATTTAAGCACTGAAATTCTTTTTTCAAGTGTAAAGTCTAAGCTGTGTGAGGCAAATGGCATCGGGGGGATGGCCCATATATTAAACACGCCCCATTCCCAGGGCGGTTACTGCCTTTTTTATGCTCCGTGCATATCATGCAATTACTTTCCACTCAAATGTCAATTTAAATTGAAGTTTTATGCAAAAACCATACTCGAAATTTTCGCCATCCTCGAGGAACAATGCCTCCAGAGGGTCCTGTTTCCGGTGGTGGAGAAGGAGGTCCTCGTCCTTCGACAGATCCTTCGACTGTGTGCGCCCTGCTTTTTATGTGTTAGTTGCACATTTCGGAAATTAAGTTGAAATTTATTAGCACATCTTTGTCGTCGCTTCGGATTGCTTTGCCAGCACTTCGAAGGATTTCTTCAACGGCCTGTGACGAATCCGCAAAGCCCCTTTTTTCAATCGCCGTGGGAGTGGGTTTTCCCTCCTGATATTAATGTGCGTGTGTTGTGGCAAATGCCGGAACATAAATTTCCAAAGCAAATCTCACAAATAAGGTGAATTGCGCGTGGAGAAACTTTGCCAAAATCGACAAATAATCGCCCACTAAGCAGATCTAAATTCGACTTTGGTTAGGTAAAAGATTCCCAAGTGGTTAATGGTTTTTGGTGGATATAAAGATCTAGTTTATTGTTTTTATATAGATGGATTACATACTCATTTATGGTATTGAAAACTAGATACCATTTTCAGATTTAGAATGGATATTATTTAAAATAAAAAAGGTGTTTTTATGGTATATTCAATGTATATATATCCAATGGATTTCATTTGTAATACCCACGCGTCTTCATCAAACATATCATTGTAAATGCCAATAATTACTTTTCTTTTTTTTTTCAAGTAGTTAACTAGCAGAGTCCTTGGGGCATTTGCCCCAATAGTGAGTGATTACTTCAAAGATCCGGCCCCCGTCGATTTTCCCGCATCAGTTCAATTAATTAGCCGACTTGGATGGCTTCCGTGCTCTTAACCATCGACAGGCACATCAAAGGAATTACGCCAGCTTCTGAAGTGCCACTGCTGAGGAGCGGGGAAAATAAAAAGAGGAAATTATAAACCTCATCAATTAAGGACCTTCGATGGCAGTACATATATATGTGATACTCGAACATATGTCCGATTCAGAGAGAAATCGGTGGAATTATTCAGTCAACCGATGTGCCCTGCTCACTCGAACGTAGCGCCCTTGGCAGCAGCAGTAAAGAATCTGAAGGACCCTCAACTCGGGACAGACACAGACACGCACAAGGATACGGACTCGCATTCCGTATTCGTATCCGTATCCGGATCTCAATCCGAATCGGAATCGGAATCAGAATCGGAATCCCCACCCATATGTGACGAAGGGGTCCTCGATTCGCCAGTGGTGTGTGTATTAGTGGCTCGATATTACACAATTTCCAATCGCATCAAGTCGTTAAAAGTTTCGATTACAAAACGCGCTTTACAATTGCCCGCTGGCTGGGTTTTTCCAGTGGGGTGAAAAATACAAAAAAAAATAAAAAAAAATAAAACAAACAGCAGTACCAAACAGCCACTACAGTGGGCTGAAATGGGGTGTGCGCAAACAAATATTGAAAGTGGCATTAAAAAACTTTACCATCGCTGATTTTATTGCGATGAATTTGCGCTCAAATCAATGTGTTTTCCCTCCGTCAGTCAGTTTTATGGGGGAATCAAACACACACCGATACACACGATGCTATATCCCCATCAAAGCTAACCAGTCTGAAAGCCAGTTGATGTTCTACTTGGCACTAGATACGCTCAATCGGGTGAAAGTTGCCCGGGGTACAAAGAGATTGGTTGCAGGAAATAGTATGGCGTTTTTAGCACTCGATCCAGACTACCTGTAAAATGAACAGAAATCAGGAAAGTAGAATTATACTCGCAACAAAATTATACTCAACAAATTTGAAAAGAGATAAAGTATAGTCTTCTGTTTTATCATTACATTTTAGCAGCCTTAAAAACTTTTGTAATCAACCTTTAATACTGATACCATTTATTGCTTTTACTATTTCGGAGTCAAACAAATAATACAGCATCATAATGTATTATTTTATAACTGGACTTGCAAATTTTATGAATGCATAGGCTCACATTAAAAACACACAACACATTTGCAGCTTTTAGAGCTAGTTTTGAGGATATTAACACGTGCGAATGGCCTAATCAGTACTAAAATTCAGTTGCCATTAAAAGCAAACATACCATAAACTTTAGAGAATACACAGAGTTACCGAGTAATCCCTTATCAATTATTTTTTCCGAGTTGGGGCAGCTCTGTAATCGCATTACTTATATGGCAGTTAGTTTCTGTTCATGTTTTTATGTGCCACATAATCGCCATTAATTTCCATTTTGATGTCCTATCGTCATTTTTAATGCCGATGCTTTTAACGCCACATTTTCCCGTTCGTTTTTTTTTCCCTCAGGGGGAAAAGCGAGGCACTCGTGATAACAAATAAAAGCGGCAACAAACTATGGATATAAAAAAATAAACAAACATTTTACTACTATTTTCGCCCGATCTCTCTGTCGTCACCCCTTTTTTATGCGACCTCCCTCGCGCTAGAAATGAAATTGATGCATTGATTTTTCGATATACAAAACATTCTCATCCGTTTTATTGCCAACCCATGGCTGGCTCTTATTTTTCCACCACCCCCAACCCCAAAATAGGGGCGAAGCCACGCCCCCTTATCCTCAGACCCATGCCACCTGACACACAAGAGCGAGCTTTTCGTTGCCTTTTGTTTTTATAGCGACATGTAATGTGATTTATTGCCTGTTCGGTCCTTAAAATAAATTCCTTTTAATGGTTTTTTATTGCCATCAGTAGTTGGCGTCAGCGTTAATGTTAATTAAACTATTGTAGTGCCTGCAGCATGGGGCAAGAACTGTGTGAGGGAGGATGCTCCCCCGTTCCGGGCACACAAAACCCATAAATTCTCAACAAAGGAGCCAAACTGGAAGGGAACAAGGTTAGTGGAGATTGCAAGTGGATTGCCGATGGAGTGGCGCTTTTTCTGCGGAGTCTGCACTTTGGATTTCCATTCCGGGCCCTGTTCTATTATGTAGTTTTTTCCGTTCGAAATGATCTGGGTGGGATAAGAACTTTGAGAAATATGGGGCGTTGTAGGGTCATTAGATTAGTAGCATAAGTGATGGGTGAAACCTTTTCTTTACGGCAACAGAACGAGGAGAGGTGTGTAAAATCCATATCCATTTGCAAATTTGTTGTAATGGTAATGTAGTTCTAGAAAAAGTGATTTAAATAAGGTTAGTTTCCGGTTCTTAAAGTATTTTTTAATCTTAATAACCTTTTATACATCCTGTTTAAGCAGGAAGTAGGATAAGTATCTGCTTTTTAGTTTAAAACAAATTCAAGCCGGATCTGATTAAGATTTTTATCTTAGAGATTTTAAAGTCTTTTAGTTAATCAAAACTAATTTTTGATAATAAGCATAATATTCTATTTAAACATTCCTCACTTAATTCATTAAAATTTATATATAATTTTCCATCATCTGAAATCGAATTATAATCTTCAAGAAAACCCTTTATAAACCATCCATCTAAGAACATTTAATGCTCATCCCAAGTAATCCCAAGCCTTTTCCAATTTTCACTTTCAGCAGGAAATTAAGGTAGCTACTTCATTTCCTTACCTGTTTTCCCCATTCTTAAAATGTTAAGCCGGAACTGTTTAAGATTTATGTGTAATGGCTTTAAAAAAATCTCCAAAAATCTTTTTGCCTCGGCCTTTTTTACCCATCGACTTGAGTTCCGAATTCCAGTAATTTTCCTTTTCCAAAAATTGCTTAACGTGAAGTGCAGAAACCCCTTTAAGGCTTTTCTCCCCACCTTTTCCATCCGAGGACAGCTCATTAAAGCCATATTAGGCGGTGGCGTAAGCCTTATAAACAGGAGGTGGCTTTTGGGGCTTACCACCCCCTTTCAACCCCGCCTCTCCCCTCTACCCCAAAACTTCACCCATTTTGGCCTCCGGACTCTGGGGATTATGATGTGTTGATATACAGCACCGATGCTCGGCCATCCAGCTGGTGTCCACTTGATGTCCGTTTCCCGGTTTTCCCTCTTGTCTAATTTCCCGACTCCAAATGTGTATAAGTATGTGTGTGTGTGTGTGTAAGTGTGCTATGTGCGCTTTCTCAGCTCGTTTATAAATATTTAACGATTTAAGTTTTTGCGTCAAAGTGTTTGCCATGGGCCCTTCCCTTCTCGCCGGGATATTGCGTTCATGATAATTGCGGTTCTGGTTCTGGTTCTACTTTTGGTCCCGAGTCTCAAATGTGGATGTGGAACTGAGAGTTTGTGTGTGTGTTTCGTGTCCGGGGCCCCAGCTGCGTTTAATGGATTTTCGGAATTTAAACAAGTCGCGTAATTTTGGTTTTCTTTTTATAAATCGCTTCTCCGTTCCGTACCGCCATTATCCCCCACTAGGGTTTCACTTTCCGCCGTTGTTGTGGGCCCTACAATTGCAATAAATTTCTGATATTACAAACATTTTGTTTATTTCAAATTTACTTTTTATTAAAATTTTTCTACACTGCCGTAAAGCCCACAAGACAAAAAAAAAACAAAGAAAAACCGGCGGAAAACGCAGTGCTCGGAAAACTGTTTGCGGTGGATTATGTGATATTTACAATGGACTGGGGCCGTTTTCCCCGATACCGAGGACCAGAGGCTGGGCAAAAAGGGGATGGGGCACATCTGGCCCCCCAAAAATAAATCGCATAAATCGCTAAGGAGTGTAAACAAATTGCGCTGATCCAGGAAGGAGGCTAGAAAAATTCCAATAAGTGCTACAGGAAATTTATCATGTTTGATATCAAAGCAGATTTGTATTGATTTTTCACTAGGAATCTCGAAGTTTTTGATTAAAAGGAACACTGACTTATTACAAAAGTAAATGAAGAAGCAAATTGGATGCTTCGGTTGTTTGATTTTCTACTTTCATTATTCATCTGGACAATGTGATTGATACAAAAATTTGTATTCTATTTTTTTCTTTGAAGAAAACTTCATCATCATTCAACATTTGCTTTGCTAATAATTTTATTCCCGTTTTAATTAAGGGAACTTGATTTTGGCCTGTAAATTTCCTTCATAAACTTGTTTATTTCACCCCTTAAAATATTTAATCCTTTTTAATCCACTTACTCCGCCTTCAGGACACATGGTGAAATGTACTTTTGAGATTTGTGACAACATTATTTCCAGATCTATGGATTGGTCGTTAAATTTAATTGCCGAATGGCTACATAAATCTGACCCGCTTGATGCCAAGTTTGTTTTAGTTCGGCCGTGATAAATAATCCAGTTCGGAGGGATGGTAAATAGTGTGCCGGGGATTATATGTTCACCCTTTTTCCGGCCCCGGTAATTTTCCATTTTGGATCTGCAACGGATTTCCCACCGCAAAACGGACAAATGTCGATTTCAGCACTCGGAGGAGGCATCGGTGGGCAATTGTTTATAAACGATTGGACAAGGTCAAAAGCTGTTAATTAAACAGATGGATGCCTATATATAGAGCGGTGGGGGGCATCGCAATGAGTTGCCTTTAATTACGATCCCCCACTGGCCCTCCGATGGAGTCCGGCAATTATTCAATCCCGCATCGTTGGCCCGGACTAAATAATGTTGTAATTTACAAAAGTCCCAAAGAGAGAGTGAGAGATGGAGGGGAAAATCAACAGAAAAACGCTGTTTTCCATTCGATAAACAACAACGACGGGGCGAGAAGTAAAATAAATAGTGAAAAATAACAAGTCATAAAAATGATTTATATGCAAAGTGCGCGCCACAAGATGATGATGGCCCATGCCCTTTTCTCCTTTCCCCAGAATACGGAATACTATAGTATATATATACTATAGGTGTGGGACAGGTATATCGGATCGGATCGGATCAGCCGTGAGGGTGATGTGAAGGTGCCAAGCCCAGCTGGAAACCGGTTTCCTCGTATCCCATCGATCCACCGATATTAGCAACCATTTATGCATGTCCACTGTTTTGAACAAATAGCCAGCGATCTCGGCCAAAGACAATGGGCCGTAATTTAACTACCAAAATACGCCAGGGGTTCCCCCTCTCTCTCCCCCACTTATTTATGTTTTTTTCTTTTCCATTTTTTCATCACTCGTTTCTTGGTAAGCACGCACACACAGTTTTCCTTTCTTTTTTTTTCTGTGGCTTGTTTGTCCGTCCATCGGTTCGCGTCTTCTGTTTGTCGTCGGTCAGACGATCGAGTAGATACTATGGTATATATAGGGGTTATCCAACGGATCGGGGGAGGGGTTCGACCCTCGCAGTGGGACATCACAGGCCTGGGAGTCGGTCGGTCGGGATGAGTGCGTGACCAACTGGACAATCCATCCGAATCACGGACACCTTGCGTGACACGCAATAAGATTGTTCTCGAATTTCATGCATCTTTCGGTTTTTCAACAGTTCTTTTACAGATCATAACGCACACTCATCCTCGTGATGGTGTTTAGCTTGTAATGCTCTCAAATTACTTTCACTGGTCTCGTCGATAGCATCTGTTTTATAGGTACTATATATCACCAATTAATTATTGCAAACTCATTCGGGAAGTTTCTTGTTGAATAAAAATTATATTTATCTAAAAATATATTTAATTTCCTGTACACTTATGTGTTATTGTTATGTATTATTTTTATATTTTCTTAACCTCGCATATCAACATAAAAAATAATAATTAAATATATCCTTTTCAAATGAGGTATTACCAAAATATATAACAGTAAACCCAAAACAATAAAAATAATACTTCAGTTCAAATATCAATAAAACCTGTTACTTTCAGATCGCTATTCTTTTTCTGGGTTTACCAGCTACCTTATAATTTTTGTGATCTCCTCCAGGCTTAATCAGTTATACCTGCTCCCCCGACTATAATGAGATGCCTTTGTGCTACCAATAGCCAAGTTCTCCTCGGAACTAATGGCCTCGATCGATCACGATGCACGCCCATCCCTAAGGCGAAAACAGGGACTTGATTTCTCCGCTTTGTTTGTCACACAAATGAAGAGTTGATGACGAAGAAAGACGATGAAGCTGAAGATGAAGATGAAGACGATGACGCTGCGGATTGGGGGAAGATCAACTCTCGAGACCTCAATCAGCCGACGAGGGTTCGCCTTTGGTTCGGTGCGGACAGGATTCTTCAGGTTTGGATTGGGAATCAGGTTTGGGATTTGGCTCCTATTTTTTTCCCTCCAGAATCTTGTCTGTCATGTTTTTTTTTTTTTTGGAGTGAGGAGCTCAGCTGAGGGGTCGATTGTCTGGGCTCGGAGATCAGGGATTGTTATATATTTATCGTACCCTCCGCCTGTCGTGGGTCTGGGGCACGTCACCAGGACAGAAAAGAACAGAACAGAACCGAACAGGACTGCCGGCACAATGGACACTTGTGCTCAGTGGGTTTTTGTAGCTCGGTTTAGGCCTCCGCCTTTGTTCGCCCCTCAATGTGTGCAATGAGCAGTGATTAAATTAATTATGCCTGGCAGGTAGCCGTCCTGCTTCCAGTTCTCTAGCATCTCTAGTGATTCCCATAGAAAGCCAGCGAGCGTGAAGAACGAGGGACATTTGATATTTTTGACACTTTTCGGGGACCTGTAAAAAATTACAAGAAAGGAAAACCAGGCAGGCGATGAAGAACGCGCTGATTGCAGATCCTAATGCCAATCTCTATGGTCGATAGAGATGGGAAAGGTAATATAATTTCATCTTTGGAAATAATAGTATCCATTGAAAAGTATCCACTTTTTATAAGGTATAAAGCAGCTCCTCCAAAGTAGACTATAAATGTGAAGATATAATAATTACTTTGGCTACATTTGTTTAAAATAAAATTTTCAAAATGTTGTAAAATAAAACTAAAACTTGTTTACTTGATCTTTTTTAATTAAAGTTACAAATTGTATTTGAACAAGTTTTGTTATAATTTTAAAATATTTTATTTTCCTATTCCAATACCTACGTTTTATATTCCTGCCATTTATTTATGATATAATCACAATATTTTTTTCGATGTACTGAAAGATCAAGATGTACAAATTAGTACCTAAAACTTCTAATAGGTACACCTACCTAGATGTTGTGCATCTCTGATGCCAAGTGCCTGAACCTGGCCAACAATTGAAGTGTAATTTATGACAACAATGGCAGGCAGTGGTGAATCCTGCTCTTCTGCACTATAGCAACCTATTGTGGCCGGGTCAAGGCCCCCGACCCCGATATCCATCCAATATCGTCTGATCCCCATGACAAATGCACTCGCCTCGATCGGCGAGATAAGCCCTTGATCAGGTTGCAAAACACTTGCAGGCCGTAAAAGAAAGCCGATACGATTTGTATTCGTTGTTTTTTGTTGTTTGGTGAGGGGTTCAGGGTTCAAGCTTGGGATTGGCACTGCCATCCAATAGAGATTTGTTAGAGGTCTGGCCCATCCATAATTGAATGGCTGCAGATTGCTATCTGTTTTTCTTTTTTTGGTTTTTTGTTTTCTGGGATTGGGATGTCTTGAAGAAAAGCAGCAACAGGAAATGTGCAATGCACTGAACTGAACTAAACTGAACGGGGATTTGGCAAGTGCATTGTACTTGGTAATAAGCAATCTCTAAGGAGATCATCCTTCGACGACTTCGCAGTTTGACGTTTCCCGGTTTGACAGCGAAGAGCTGTCAGTTGAGTGCCGAACAATCCAATCTTTTATCTGTCAATCGTATTTACCATCAACGCAATTCACGGTTCCGCAAATCAATCCAATATCGATATCGTCATCAAATATTGAATTTCAGTCCCTTGAAAATAGATATCGAATTTCCTTGTTCCTTTTAATTAAATGAGAAAAGTATGTATTTTTGAATTTCCTATTAAAAGAAATACAATCGTTTTATTGCTTTTGTTTTAGTACTTATTATTAATTCAATTACCATCATTTTATTTATTCTTTAGATTTTCATAAATCTTTAAATTATTTTGTACATTTTCTACAATGTCGCCATATTTTTAGTAATGCATTTATGTCAAAACCTCTTCACTTAATTTATACATTTTAATTAGTCAACAGAACAGTAAAATTCGCTTAGTTGCGCCGCGTAGTTTGTGGTTTAAATATTCATGAAATGTATGCATTATGGCTTATTGTGAGTAAACAACTATTATTATTGGACAATTTTGATGGGCGAAAATAAATTTGAACATTTTTGGCAAATGTCAAGTCCGCTTGCTTATTATCGATAACATTGTTGATTTTTCGTGCACGCCCAATTAGGCGTTTGTAAACAAATTGAAAACTTTGTTTACATGCACACATGTGCATTGTCGTTTATTCCTCGTCCATGCAAATGTCAAATGTGAGAAAAGCCATTAAACGTTGGCGCTGAAAATAGAAACCCACCGCCCACTGAATTGTGGAAAGTCTCGTAGGTTGCGGCCCAAAAATACAAACCAAAAATACGGGCCAACGCAAGGAAAAAGTACGAAAATAAATAATCGGAATAAATGCAAAACTAAAGCCAACAAGAGTCGAAACGAAACAACAGCAGTGAAATGCTCGCACATTTTGCAATCAACACAAAAACAGAGGAGCGGGTGTGGTGGATAAACAGGCTGGGGAAAATGGAAAATCACAGCCAAGGAAGGGGTCCACTGAGAAAACTTTAAATTTCAGAAAGTTAACTTTACCAATGGGGAATTCAAAAGATCCTACAGAAGTTTTCCAGAATAAGTTTTTTCATCTTCTACAGCTACAGGATTTAAATTTATTTAAATTGGTTTTCAGGAAAAGAAAATGACTTTGCCAAAAATGTTTTTTAAAGTTTAAAGTAAACATATTTTACAGATACTAGAATTTTTTATGTTTAATTTCAATGTTCAATTACAAGTATTTTCTATAAAAATAACAATATTTAAATAATAACAATATTATTAAAATAATACTTACATTTTGTATACTGTTATGATATTTAATTAAAAACGTATTTGTTTTATGGCTCCAGAATAAAATTATTTTTGGAAGGATTGCTTTCTTAATCTTTTCATTTAAAACGTAATTCCATGACCCAAAAAAACAAATTCCCGCCACTATATTTACATAAAAACTATCCACATTTTTGGTGATCACGTTTTTTCCTAGTGCAGAAGAAGGATGAAAACAATTCCTCTCGTTTTGATTAGACGACGCAAAAATTGTTGGACGTCGGCGCGTAAACAAGAATCTGAATTGAGGCGTTAAGACTGGCAATCTTGTGCGCCCGACCGCCACCACCACCCACACCTCACCCACTTCGGTTCACTCAATCCATCCTGCACCTGCCACCCTTTTGGCGCCCCCCATTTCCACTAGATATATACCAAATAAACCTGACGGACGCCATCAACCACAACAACAATGTGCGAATGAACCCATATAACCGACAAATTCGGACGCGCGCAAATAACACAAAAAATTTAGTGCGGTTTTCAAATTTATTCTAGTGCTGCCGCGTTTTGTTCCGCACCCACTTCCACCCGCTCCACCCACCGCCACCCTTCCCCGCCCACAAAATCACCACCCCCGCCTCCCGCGGGCCCTACTTCTATTCAATTCCGCTGCGTTTCTTGTTATTTTTGTACTTAAATAAAGCGCAATTTGCGTTTTTTTTTTTCTCGCTGAAAGTGTTTTTTTCTGGTTTGTTTTTCAGCGCTTGAAATTTAATAGATTTGGCACACATTCGAGACAACATCATATTGGCAGTAGCCAGCTGAAAAATGTTAGTAGTCTTTGGGGATCTGGAAATTAAAATTTCAAATAAGGAGTACCAGGAATTTGATTAAAGAAAATTATAAAAATATTAATGCAATAAAGTAGGTAGAAATTGAGATAAAACTATTACATTAATTTAATTAAATTAATTATTTTGATAGAATTACTTAAATAATAAATTTAAATACACATTTAAATACAAGAGAAATCATAAAAACTTCTGTTTGGTTGGTTTGCTTTTAGAAATATGCATTTTGGTGACTGATTAATATAAAAATATAATATTAGAAATTTTCAATAAAGGAACTCTGGAATGAAATGTCCCTAACCACATTTTTTTTTGCTCTAGTTAACCAACATTTCTCGACCAGCGTCTAAGCCTGCCATAAAACCAGAAGTTTGCTCATTCTGCAGCTCTGGCTTAAAAAAAAAATCGTTTGGGAAGAGGAAGGCATTAAAAACAACTTACCGCAACCAACTTTGTTCAACTGGCATAGTATTTCACTGCCCATCAAAATCCGCCAACAGGTGCAATAACTTTTGCGCGTTATTAATGTCTGCCCCAACTATTTCCTTCCACTCGATTTGCTGCTGGCAAAGGTAAAAGGTGAAAATATTCGCTACGAATATTTTGCCACTGGCACACACTTAATTTGCATTCAAAACAAAAATTCTTTGCATAAATAAATAAAGTTGCTGGAATCCTCAAAAAAAAAAAATCAAAACCAAAGCGAGGCGAAACGCACATGTTTTAATAAACAAGAGCATATCCGAATTTCGGATTTCGATATGAATGAGCAAATGAATGAATGAATGGAAATGAGAATGAACGCCGTCTGCAAATACGAGTCGAAACGAATAAAACACAGTTTGATTTTATTTATTTTGTGGATATATTTTTGGGCCCATCCATTTCCATGGCGAAGCTTTAAATCTGCACATGCATTAAGGCCTGTTGTTTTTAATGATAAATGTGCCGAATACAAATCATTGCGATTGTGTATTTAAAGAAACCTATTTATTTAACTGATTGTGGCTTATCCCTTTGACAGCAAAGAAATTCCTACCGCAAATGTGACGGGATGCAGGCCATCACAAACAAAAACATTTGGCCTGCCAATAGTTGCCAGGGCGATTCTTATTTTGTTAAATAAATATTGCCCAGAGCCAAAAATTCTGTACAATTCAATTCGGTTCGTGTCCCTTTGTTTACAACAAATTTGTGTATAAATATGATAAAATCTGTGCAAATTGCAGGTTGTCACATTGGGTAATCTCTATAAATAAGAACACGTTGTAATTATATTTAATTCTATTCCGTTCCCCAAATGAGCTGTCTCATCAGAAGACCTTGGCACGATGAGAGTCTAGGCACGTGCCCCAATCTTGGCCTTGTCTTGATCCAAACACCTCTCTACGGATTCTCCATTTTCGTTTCGAGTCTGGCGCCAACGATGTGGCCTCCCAATCTTCGGGCCACAAGCTCAGAAATATGAAAAAATTTATGTTACTAATTAGAGGCTAACACAAAATGCAAATGAAGCGAGCAACACTCAAATTTGTCATATTAAGTGTTGTCTATTATATGTTTATGTTTATGTACAATTACAAGTACAAGCATATCATAAACAAATTATAAAACTAGCAAATGACTAATAATTTATATAAATATTATATCTTGCAAAATCTAAATAATAATTACACAAAGAGTGGTCTTTTGGGATAGGATAATGCCAAAAATATTTGATATTACCTTGACAATTAATGTACTAATTAGAGAAACCTTTGTCCGTTCAAAATAAATATATAATATATAAACTAAAATATAAGTTGGAAATATCAAAACGAAAAGATTTTATATTGTTTAAGAATTTGTTTCTTATTTCTTACAAGATAACGAATGTTCCATTTCTGATAAATGAGTTATCTAAAAATCAAGGAAGCAAATCAGCGACCGCAGCTGGGAAAATGTCGGAGCAATTTCAAAAGCGATTTCGAAATCGTCGCACAAATCGATCCAATGAATTCCGAATTCAAGAGGCGTTGGCTCGCTTTGTTTACAAACAGAAGAGGTGAGCGATGGGGGTTCGGTGTGTGGGGCCGAGGTAGATCCATCGATTGGGGGGCATATGACAGCCCAAAGTGCTCCATGCATATTAGATAAAATTATAAACAAAACATGAAAAGGCAACGCTGGAAATTTGTCACGCCCCACCGCGGCAAAAACCGACGTGGGGGTGGCGGTGGGGGCAGCCAGGGGTGCCGAACCCAAAGGGGGGAGGGGGTGGGGTCTCTAGATCGCGCTTTTTGTTGTCTCTCCATAGCTGGGGGTCGACCTATTCAATATGCCGACACACGCGCCAAACACCTCCTACGCAGGGCTAGATTGCCTTCGAATGCGGCGTAGTAGAAGACCCGCAATCAGTCACTTTTGCCACTGTGACACAGACGTACTTGTATGAGTTTAAATGAATTCAGAAAAATAAATGGGAATGAGGAGTACCTAAACATTAACCAATAATGCCTCACGCACCAAAATCGATTGGGCAAAATCGTGAAACATTTTTAAACTCTTTGCTATAATATATGTGTTAAGATGAATATGATATATTACATGTAATTTATAAATATTTATTTAATACTAGTATTTATTTAATAGTACTTTTGGTACCATATTTTAAAATCTCACTAAAATCAATTAAAATAAAAAAACAAAATTTGCATAAATTTTTATGTGTTTTGATATGAAATTACAAATTACAATTTAAGGTATGTTTTCCTATTTATTATATTCGAAAAAAATCAATTTTTAATAGGTTTTGACTTTCAATAATGAGAATCTATACAAATTTTATACTTTAGGAGAGTTTTTGTTTATCTCACTTGTAAATTGCATTATTTTACATTTGAAATAAATATATACAACTCTAATGAATTGAGATTTTTTATAACTAACTAGCCCTTTATATTAAACTTATAAAGTTAAAACCTAAATGAAACAACTTGCAACCTAAGATTTCCTATTAAATTTCTTCGTTTTCTTTTTTTAAATTTTTTTCTAGTATTTGAATTGCCTATTTTTTTTTTTTTGAAACTTTCGACATATTCCAGTGTCATACGAGCACTTATTTATTTGCTGGCAGTTTGCAGTCCAGCGTGGCTTTATTTTACAGTCCCCAGCCCACTCGATGAGTGGCGTCCATTGTTTTCGCCTCGCTTTGTTGTTGACGAAACGATCTGTTGAAGTTTGCCAAATGGATGACAGACAGGCGGACCCAGACCCCAAGCCAAACCGAAACAAACCGAACCCATGCGATGCCATGCCATGCCATGCGATCCGATCCAGATTCAGATCCAGATCCAAAGCGAGAGACCCATGTGGCGACCACTCGATCGTCGCATGATATGTGTCTCTATGAAATAAAATGAGATGAAATATAATGGCATGGAGGGGGGCACCAATAGTGGCGATTGTTTAGGATATCAAAGGGAATTTCGGTTGTTGAGTGATATGGAAAATATTGTTTATTTATCTAAATAAACAATGGCACACTTCAAACATTGGTTGCTTAAACAGCATTATTTGCTTTATAAACATTACAAAAAAATATGTTTAACATTTTATTGCTCTGTTTAAGAAAGAAATAAACATACATGTATTTTTAATACATTTATTTAGAACCTCAAATTTAAATTTAAAGCATTATATGTTCGAAAAAAACATTGTATGACTAAAATCTAAGAATATAATAATATATCATATTGCATTATAGTATTAAACCACCTTGATTACAAGTTCACAAATAATCTATACTATCTACAAAATAGTTTTTGTTCTTGCATTAGTTTTTATTTAATTTTAGTTTAACCAAACTTATACACCCCTTTCATACCCTTTAGTTTTATTTTAGCTGCACGAGTGCGATCCTCATTTGGCGCATTTGCTATTCGACTTTGGCTCTGCACATTACTTTTAATCACTCGTCATATTGTTGTTGCCATTGTTATTTATGTATCTGGCGACTGTTGTTGTTGTTGCTCTCGCTGGTCGCCAACTAATTTGCATATTAATACCCGCACACCCGAAGCGACCGACTTATCTAATACGAGCACACAGCTGTGCCTATTTAGAGCCGTGTTTCAGGGGTTCCAAGCCGAGTCCAAAAGCTCTCTATACTTCGCTATACTAAATATATTGGCTATGGGTATGGGCATGGGTATGGGGTATGGGTTTGGGGTCTGAGGCTGGGGGCCATATCGCAGATAAGGAGCTCGCCAGCGATCGTTTGTTTATAGTTCGCCCTCCCTCTAGTGTGCAGTCGAAAATATTGGGGTGAATTTTTAAGCAAAAAATATTTTTATGTTGTTTCTTATATTTCTTAAAGAAATTTATAAAAACCCTTGAGTATACATATAGGAATTACTCTAAAATATTTGATTAAATTTTAACATTTTTATATTTTAAATTTGATTATTAAAATATGTTACTAGAACCTATACTAATAAGTTCCCCAGGGGAAATGATTTATTATCATTTACAGCTTTCTTGCTACTTTATTATAATATGTATGTGCTTGCGACTTTATGATAGTTATTTTTTATGGTGTAGACTAGATCAAAGAGGTGCTACTGTGTGCCAGGGGTGCCGAAGCCCTGGCGCTCTTTTTTGTTTACTTTGAAAAGAGCCCCCCTTCGCATGGTGATGTCACAAGAATAACAAATGTTTTATTTTTTCTTCTTTTTTCTTCTGCTTTGTTTTTTTTTTTTTTTTTTTTTTTTTTTGCCGCTCGCCTCGACGACGGGCACGTTCACGATCACATCGGGGCGTATGTTAATTTTTTGTTTTGTTTGCAATCTATTAAAAAAAAAGGAGAGAAAAAATGATTCCCACTTTCTGCTTTGAGCATTTAAATACAACGACCAAATTAATTCGTATGCCATGTTTGGCGCCTGTTTCTGTAAACCAGCTTTATCTTTTCTGCCTCGCCGTTCGGATTAAAAAAACAAACAGCACACCATACTATTTTTTTTTTTTAGTTTCTCTATGGCCAAAGCACTGAACAGGCCCAGCTATGGGTTAATTAATTGACATCATGTGCCGACCCTATATGATCATTTCTGCCCTCCGTGGGGGAGAACTCGAACTAAATGAAAATCGATTACTAAAACGATTTTCTATAATTGATTAATCATAATTATGCAATGATTGCGGTGAGAGAAAGAAAACGTGAATATTTTTTAATGTGTTTACATATCGTCGTGGGTTATCGACTGCAAAGGAATACTTCCCCTGGGGAACCCAAAAATAAGTAAACAATTTGTGAGATATTGTGTATATTTATGTGTCACAAAAGCGTAGGTGTTGAAATGGGAGGAACGGGCCCACAAAGAGACATTAAGAAAATCTCATTAGCATCAGCACGAGATACAGTACTTAAGGAAAGGCGTCATCCAAGGGTCAACAGGGTGCAAATTTATCTGTCTGCAGTGATCAACAAATAACATTTTTATTAGCTTCCCTCATTTTTTAAATAAATAAAAAATACATACAAAAATATAGAAGATATGGAAAATTTAAAACTGCACTTTAAATCATGATAAACTATAATCCAAATACATAACTATTACTAGTTTGTATATAATTTGTTAAATAGTGTACATGTGCTTACAATTGCAGTGACGCATTTCATTTTTGGCACACTTACCATTTTCTTATTTAAATCAAAGTGCTTAAATGAATTGCTTTTGTTTTAATGAACCCATTGCCAATACTGTAAACCGTTTATATTATTCAGGAAAATAAAATTGCATCTTCCCTTATTCTCTGTTTTAAAAAAGTAACTTTTAAGCAATAAAATGTATGTACTTTACAGCTCATAAAGAAAACTGAGCTCAAATTGCCATGCAAATGGTTTATGTTTTGGACCTTGGATAAAGTGCATGGTGGGACTTTGTCAGTCATATACAATTTAATCTGTGGAGAAGACCTCGCCATTGTTGTGGCTTTTGACAACTTTCAAGTTTGGACCAAGGCCAAAAGCGTTAGCTCTGAAAAACAATTGTAAAAATGAATTCTAATTGTTTTCCACGACTTAATTTACTTATTGCAATAATTGGAAGAACTTGTTTTTAAACAATTTGATCTGGAATATAATTATGAAAAGTGAATACGCGTTCAGTTTTTTATCACACGGCGACTGCGTTCAGTTTTTCATCATTTGGTAACTGCGTGATTCTCCATCAAAACCTTTTAGTTCGTATGGCGTCTTGTTATTTTGCACTATTCAAAAATATTTTTGGAAATGTATAAGTGTTGTCTATTCGTCTGCGAAGACTATTTAGACCGATAAACTGATTGACGCAATTCCATTCCACGCGAGAAGGATCGCTGCGACTTGTTGGACATATGGAGGATTGGCATAATGAATGACTTTGTTTACAGCCAAATGTATCTCATGGATTCGCACGCGTCGAATGGCATTTCGATGGGCCGTTTGCGAAGCGGGGGAAAGTTCGACGATTGCGGGGCGCAAACGATTTCAGTTTCTTTTTTGGTCGGATCCTAATGATATCAATAAAAAGAACTAGGCCATGATAAAGAAGCGTTCGCCCGACTGTTTGTTTATAATTGTTTATACGATTTGCAGACCGAACAACTTTTCCAGATAGCCCGCAATCTATTTCCATGGGGAACCAGATGGGCAAGGCCGGATTATTATGGTGGGGCGGTTGCGGGGCCTTGAAAAGCACACAAACATCCCGTCACACACACTTTCCCATATAATTACACTCTTACTTGTGCACAGAAAAAAATAAGATTTACTAAAATTAGAATACATGAGATAAAACTGATAAAACATATAGAAATGTCTCTAATTTTGGTGTAGAAATCACTTGTTTTAAAATTCGCATAAAAATTCAATATTTTTAGTAATAAATTTATGAAATTATACATGAACGCTACTTACGATACTTAAAATTAAATTGATTTTTATTTCAAGTCTGGTTTAACAACGATTTCTCAAGGCGGATATATGTTCTCCTTAAATTCAAAATGTATTTAAAAAATTAAATTTAATGAAATGTGGGCTCTAAGAACATTTTTTCTCCGTGTACCGAAACTCACACTCAGATTCATTTCAATTCGGTGCTTGTATTTTGCAATTAGATTAGAGAACCCAAAAGACGTCGCAATAAAACATGAACAACACAACCAAAACCGGCAAACAACAACAACGAGAGCAACAACACAAACAACAACATAAGCAACAAGAGCGCAAAGCAAGAAAAACAAAAACATTAAATGGCGATTAAAAGTAATTTAGATAAAAACTCACCGAAAGCAGCAAGAACAAGCGAACAACAATGAAATTAGCAGAGTGTCTTGTTCTGCCTTTAAAATGGATTGGGGTATCCACAAATGAACAATGCATTTGTTGTAGAGAGTGTGTCATTAGCTAATTAATAAATTAAGGAAGTCTAAAATTAGAATTAAGAAATAGGATATTAAAATTAAAAATTATTACCAAGGCTAAAAGGGCAAATATAATTGCTGAAAAATATGATTCGAAATTTAGTTTTTGCTTATAAAAAAAGTAAGTTTTCATCCGTAAATTGACAAATAAATATTGATTTTTCTTTAAAGCGCAATGAATTTAAAAAAATGTATTTACCAATGACTCCAATTAAAAAAACATAAATGTACAATATAAACTCTTGGCTGTCCCACACAAGAACTTATAGCATATGTATTTCCTTTTATATATGAAAGTCTAATTAAATATTTTCTAGTTTCTGCAGTTTTTTTTTTTTGAGGGAAACATGCTTCGTTGCAGTTTGCCAATGTGGAAAATACATATCTTTAGCAGCAACAGGAACCAAAGCCACTTCTGCATTGGAGTTGGGAATGTTTTTGGGGTTGGGGCTTGGTGTTTCATGTTGGATTTTTGGGGAGCAGCCAGAGTGGAGGAGCAAAGAGTCGGGCAGTCTGATAATGGGCGCCAGACTCGCAGACTGGAGGCGACCGACGCGCTTAACTGATTTAGTTAATTGTATTGTTTTTCAATTAAAGTTCGTATTAATTGAGCAAACAGCGCCGGCAAAGCCAGCAGATATGGTGCGCTCAGTTTGGCCCGGCGTGACCCGTAGTTCCATTCCGCCGATAAGATAAAAACCGTGGCAAAAGGCAAAATCCGTGGGCAAACAGCGCGATACCAAAAACTGAGCAGAAACCGAAGAACGAAGTAATGAAAGCACTGAAGTGCTGGAACGGAGTTGGCCAGGCCGAAGTAGCGCCGTTTTTTGTTTGCACATTGATAAGCGCGATGTGAAAACATAAACAAATATTTATGCGCCTATTTATGCCCATCCCCAGCTGTCCCTGTCCCCATATACTATATACTATACTATACTTGACTGGTTGTAGCCTATCTGTATCTGTATCTGAACCCGATTCTGTATCTGTATCTGTGCATATTTGCAGCCGTTTGTGGAAACACTTAATTTGCTTATTTACTGCACAAATATTAACACTACAGCTCGAGAGGCAGAACAAGTTGATCTCGGATCCGTGGAGGAAGACCAGTTGACAATCTGAACGTGATTAATCTCGGATTAACGTCATGGTTTTGCAATTTCAGAAAACAAACGATTAAACTTATTGTAGTATTCTTCTATAAATAATTTCTTTAACAATATTACCACAATCAACACTTTTAATTGCTTAACTTACAAGAAGATGCCTTTCTGCATTACTTTTCTATAATTTTTTTCCATTTTATTTTTTATCAAATATAGCTTTAAACAAATACCAACAATAAGTCGTTCAAATATGTTTGCAACTCTAATGATTTTTTCCAGTTTCATTTCGTTAATAATACAGTGAACTTGCCTGTCAGAATTCCTTAAAGGTAATGTGCCTTTTTATTAAGCGTTTTATATTCATTTAGCCATTAGTGAATAGCTTGATAAAAAATTGGAATGCAAAATTAACTTTTAAAATTTCAATTGATTTCGGGCAATTTTAAATGGCATGCAAATTCTAAATTCAAAAATCTGGTAATGGCTTATATTTAGCAAAATGCTTTTTAATGCTGTGTGACAAATCGATTTTGATGGCCCGAGAAGTTTATAAATAAAACGATAATTTAAGACACCCGAGTTACCGAACAGCCATTCGAAATGGCTCGTAAAAGCATGAAATTTTGACAATTTGTGAGTGCAAGTCACTGGCTTAAACTGGTTCGATATTTGATGGCTTTACTCCGGCACTTCGATTGTTAGGTCACCTCAAAGGGTTTGGGAATGGGAATGAGAATGGGAATGGGTAAAAAAAAGGCGTAGGTCTGCAATCGAGTGTGTGATTGCAGGGCAGTTTGTTTGGGTTCTGCTATAATAACAATAAAAGTGGCTCCGAATTCGAAATCAATTAACGCAGAGTGCTACTGGGCATGACAAGAGCGTCAATATTTGCCCAAAATAATGACTGACAAATAAACAGAATGAAAATGACACTCACACGCAGACCATTTTGGGCCTTGTCCCATGGAATTGACCCGTTGTCGTCTGGCCAGCGGAAACCAATCCAAACGAAACGAATCCAAACGAAACACAACCAAAACAAGACCCTGCCACGCCCACAAATTTTCAGTATTTGCTTAAGCAACTCGTCGGATGTCACAAATGTGTCAATAACCAAAAAGGAAAGTTACGCGCTCATATTGCCGCATCGAATCTATTCAACGATTTTTGTTTATCTGCCAAGTTTTTCTTCTGGGGGACAAACATAAGCAAAGTTTTCCAAGAAGTTTCCGTAACTTTTCTCTGTTTACCACCGAGTGACATGCTAATGTGGTCAGCCGACACTGATAGCAAGGCCTTGGCTCGGTCAACATCTATTTACCATTTACCATTTACCATTTGAATGGAGGGGTTGCAGTGTCCACTGCATTGTCCCTGGTGTTGGCCAATACTGAAAACATGAATTTCGAAATTAGTGTCGCTAGAATATGGCTGACATGTTTATTTTGACCCGAGACTTTGCCCAAGAACAAAAATAAATAAGAACTTGTTCTGTGTGCTGAGCTACAGGCCCCTAAATAACTCATTTTATTTTGACGAGCAAGGCATAAAATTGTCTTTCATAAATATTATGTGTTTACCCGAAATATCTAGCTTCAGATCTTAATTAACTAATGTGGTTCCATCATAAAAAGCAAAGGATCATAAGTAAATGAATTATATTATTTATTAAATTATTTAAAAGAAAAAAAGGGAAAGATTTTAAACAACCAATCTATACAAACTTGTTATAACGTTATTTTCTTTTATTATTTAACCTCAATTTCGGTTTAAAATTAAGATAGCAAGTCCGCTTAAATTAATACACTGCACATAACTCAGCAACAAAGAATGTAATATGGAAATTCCGGAATTTCACGTATCCTTCGATATATATGTTTGGAATTTGATTTCCTCCACTTATATATATTTACATTTATTCGAGTGTTCGCCGTTGTGGATTTTGGGCCTTGTGTGGCATATTGATAAAGAATATAGGCGGCGGGCGGTGGGAACTCCGATATTAATGGAATTTCTAAATCAACGGATTTGCATTCCATTCCGCAGGAGCGACGAGGACGACAGCCCAGGAGCGCAATTCATTCATTCGGGATTAGCTGGAGCGACCTCGCACTTGCCGCAGTTGAATGTGTGCACGTTCAACGAGCCTCCTCATAAATCTTTGGGCATTTTTACTATGCAAGGACCGAAACTGTATTTTAGCCAAAAGAAATTAGAAAAGAAAAAAAAAACTCCCGGCCAGGGACTGAGTTATTGCTTACCTGCCGCCGGGATCCTGCTTCCTGTGTGTCGGCATCGGTGTCCTAGTCAAATTCATTCATAAATTTTAACACCGCTTTAAGTTGAGCTGTCAGCCCGGAGGTGCGAAAGAGATGGAACTAAAGCGGCACTCGGCCGGGCCATAAAAATGTCGCATTATTTTATGCCGACACACGTGCGAGTTCTGCGAAGGACACTTCCGGTTTCAAGGATTCCATGGAGGACCACAACCAGAAGAAGAACCGTGTGGAAATTCGGTAACGAAAGACTCTGGCCTAAGTGACTCGACTGCTTTGTGGCCAGCTCCTTTGTCCGGGGAATTTGCATAGAACCATGGACAAGGTTTCTCCTCAAGGAATCTGGCCTTGAGAAGCATTCCTACCTGCTCAATGGATTGTGCAATCGAAACTGGAGCAATTAACCTGACTGCTAATTGAGTCCGCCGAAGCGAAGGTTAATATTACGCCATCAGTTTGGTTTGCTGGAAATCTGCCTTGGGCTATTGTGTTTTATATGATTTCCATAGAAAGGATTCTGCTTTTATGATTCTTAAAGTGCTGTAAAGGAAACACGGATATAAAAACCTAATAATAAAAAATATATAATATCTGAATTAAATACTAAAACGATGCCAAGGAAAAAATTAAATATGTTTAATTCGTAATGTTCTTTAATTCAAAGGCTTTTGTGAAAAATCTTTTTTTGGTGGAGCCCCAACAACTGATGGATTTATATTGCCTAGTGGTTTCCCCAGATATCGATAGATAGACAGACTTTGACACGTTTCAGGTCACTGCATTTTCAGCTGCAAAATATCACTCAAAAAATATTCCATTTCGCCTGTCAATCATGCAGCGCTTTGATTGCCATGCAATATAGCAAAAATTTCTGCGTATGCAACAAATTTGCGCACAATTCGCATTTCGCTTTTGATTGATAACGGCACGCAGACCGAAAAAAAGATACATAGATAGATACATGCCCGGCATGCAAATATTGCCACCACCCCCAAAAGAAATCTGCAAAATTGAATCATTTCACAGTGACAGCAAAATATGAAATCAGAAATGGAATTACAAAAACTGGCAATACACCAACCATCATCCACCTGCAGTCGGAACGGAAACGCGGGCAAATTGAATTGTGTCACCCTCCGAGAAAATCACCCAGCCCTCCCCCTTTCTCCCCCTTCTCCACTCCAGACCCTTGGCCACCCCCTTGGGCATCGTCTGTCAGTGGGTTCTTGAGGTGAAAATGTAATTATTTATTAGCAGAAAAAACGAATATGTATAACCCATGCACACTGGAAAAATGTGGCCAATAAATACGTAATAAAAGTGGATTCCTAGGAGAACTGACTAACAGTTTAAGGCTTAAAAGATTTTACTTAGTAAACCTTACTAAACTTACTATTGGGTAACTTTGAATCTAAAAAATTATTTATTTATTTTACTAACATGGAGATATCACGTGATTAAGATTAAAAAGACTGTTTCATATGTCAAACCTTTTTTATTTAAAAATTCTAAAAGGGTTAATCAAATTTATTCCTAAAATGTGTATTAACAGTTATGTAAGAACTTCCCTGTTTATCGAAAAAAAACATAACTGTTCTTCAATCTTCCAACAATTTTGTGACATTTTAGAAATTGGTTAACGACTTTGTGATGTTTTCTTTGAAGCAGGCTAAAAGCCTTGTTAATTTTTAATCACCATAATGTCGAATCAAACCCGTATGCATAAAACAACTGTTGCGGGAAGACAATTTGGCATTTGTTTTCTGTGCAGCCACCGGCACTCCGTTCCGTTCCGTTCCTTTCCGTTCCGTGTGGAAAACCGGAGCGAATCCGTCCGTGTTCATGACGCCAATCAAAACATGACGCACGGCCCACAGAGGGCGCCACCGTGCCCCAACGCACGTAACGATTTGGTCGCTCTGTGGGAAGCCAAAAGGGAGAAGGGAAAAAGGGGGGAAGGGGAGGAGGAAGTGGGTGGTGAAAAGAGGGGGTGGGCCAACGGGGCGGATGGGTGATAGCTGACACGGGCACGTATGTAGAATTAGTTTACGAATTGCTGCAGGATACGTGGCCCAACATTTTTCAGCAAACATTTCCCCCCACATCCCCGCATCCACACACACACAAAAAAGGGCCTGCACGAATCGAAGGACCCGGAGTTGGGTAAAACGTAGACCCCAAAATGGCACAGTGGGGAACTTGTCAAATAAAGAACTTATCGAAGTTATTTTGGAATTTCCGTATTCAAAGCCATCCGGGGTGGGCCGAATCCAAGGAGATGGCGATATGAATCTTGGCCAGGTTTGATTTCTCAGATGCCCTCCTTGGGGGAAGTCCATATGGGGGAGTGTTTTTGACGGCCAATATTTATCAAGATTTAAGAAGAGGGATAAAATACTGACCATTAAATAAGGGGGTTGGGTTCTTTAGCAAGTAAAATTTCCATTGTTCGATCAAACTTAATTTGTCATATAAACTTATTTTGCAGGAATTTAAATTTAAAGATTAGTTTCTATTTTAAAAATATTTATGATATGTATGTTAAGGTGATTATTTCGATATTTAACATTTTTGTATATAAAGACTTTAAATATCAATTATTTTAACAGATAAGAGAAGATGTGCGAGATAAAATCGAAAATATTTCCACTGTGGCAAGACCGAAAAATAGACAAGTGTGCAAAAATGGGAAGACAGCAACATCATAGTTGCTTGGCAGTCGGGGGAATTGGCTGGGATTTCGGTGGCAGGGCTTTAAATGGGGGGCTTTGGACGGGAAATTAAGGTGGCATTACGGGAGGGGAAAAGCGAAGCGCCTCGAGAAGTGAGCAATTTGGAGCGCTTGTAACGCGGCGTCTGCCGACAAGCAAGGCAACCTGAGGCACACAAATTTTGGCAGCTCTATTAAGCGATGCCGCTCCGGATCCGTATCCGGAAAATCCCCCCTCTCCCCCTTTTCCCTCCCCTTTCAGGTATCCAAAAACGCCAAAAACCCTTGCCCACCTTTAGCTGAAAACTTTTTTTGTTTGCCTCTCTCACAGTTCGTTGATTTTTCTGCGGGGAAGGTGGCAAGGAAAAGGGGTAAAGGAACTTTTCCAAGAAAACTTGGTCATGTGTATGTGTGTGGATTTTGAAATGAATATGCATGGGCATGGAGGGGCGTGGCTGGTTGGAGGGGGCGGGAAAAACTCTTAGCAAAAGTAAATTTAAAAGTTTTTATGCGCTACTGTCGGCGTGTCCGCCTTGGAGATATGTATACATATATATATGAGTGGAGTGCACACTTTTAGACAAGTTTTCTAGTTCTTTCCCGTTTCAAAAAGTCCCCCACGAAACCCCTTTTTCGATGCCGTAAAATGTGCGATAATTCACATAAGCATTCTTATCATGTGTGTGTGTGTGTGCGTGTCGAGGCGAGTGGGCGTGGAAAATGATTGCAGTGTGTGTATGTGTGTGTGTGTGTGTTAAGTGCGTGTGTATGCGTACTTCCTGCGGAAAGAAATCACCTACCGAGCATTTAGGCAAGCGAAGTTTTCCCGGCTCACGTTCCACTCGAAAGCCATTACACCGCCCCCATGCGAAAATATTAGTACTCCCAAGTGTTGCAACTATTTCACAAAATCAAAATCTATAATAGGAAAAGGAAATATTTTAAATATCATTGCAACATTTGATTTGCAAACCTAAAAATTGAGTGTGAACTTTTGTTTATTCTTATTTGGGGTTGTATGAAATTATTTGAAACTTATTTCTTTTTGTTGGATTTATTTATATATTTCTTAAGAACTGCTTAGAGAACTTAAAAATTGGATTCCCTTGGGAATAATTAAACAGGGAATGCCTAAGAGGTCCATATATGTAGCTTATCGAAAATATTCCCACGGCACTACTTAATACCCTTTTTTATTTGTCTCAATAATATTTAAAGCTCTGAATGACTCAAGCTTTTTAAAAAGTTGAAATATGTAGAAGTTGAAGTTACAGATAAGGATACATATTTTGATAACGATGATTTACACAAACCAATCCGATTTTCTTTGTAAAAAATTCCAAATAGTTTTTATACAAGGACACCTATTCAAATCCGTTTGAGCTAACAAATCGAGGCACATTTTTTCCTTGGCAAGGATATCACACTGCTGGATTCCGACACCTGGATTATTACTAACATTTTCGCACGTACGCATCCGAAAACCATTTAAATAACGCTCCATCATCTAACCCACCCACGGCTGTGTGGAAACTTTTACACGGCAGCACTGTTGCTTCGGGCTGCTGCGCTTTATGGACTCCTGGATGGGTTTTCCCCCGGCTTTTCCATACCATTTTCCTCACCACTACTTGCCTAACCCATAGCTGGCGTTGATAAATGCACGGAGCATAAAAGTTTGAACAAACTACTTGAGTTTTTAGGCAAATTTTCGCCTCGAACTAGAACGTAAAACGTAGCCAACTACTTTCCACTTTACCTGGCGGCGTGCCACGCCCCCCTTCAGCCGCAACGCCCCGCCACGCCACGCCCTCTTACAAATCGCTGGGCCCATTAGAGGCTTGGCAAAAACGCCGCTAAATGCGACGTGAATTATTTAAGGCACGTGTGTTGTGCAGAATGCGGCAAATTCGACAGTGAAATGCATTTATTATTGAAGATATTGTCGGAGTCTGCGGGCGGAAAAAAAGGGGAGGGGATTGGAGGGGGTGGGAGCGGTATCCTTTTGGCCAATTATGTGGGTGGTCGAAGGGGGGGAGGAGTTACATTTTGATAAACGTTTTACAGTTTGAGAACTTTTCTTTTCTGGCCTGGCACGTGATTGGAATTACGCGTGTTCCGCCCTTGGCCCTCAGCCAAAAAAATTTACACAAATCCACAAAATGTTGGATGGATGGAGCTGAAGCAGAGTTTTATTGGATGAGTCGGTTTGGGCCAGCAAGCGTGTGTGCCAGTGTGTGAGTGTGTGTGTGGAACATGTTTGCCATTTTGGCAATCGACAAATGTTGCACACACTGTGAGAATTAGCATAATTTAGTTTTCGCGCTCGGGGCGTTCTCGAATCTCCAATCTGTCTCATCGCATCACGATTATCGGAATTGATTGAGTGCAAAGCACTTCAGGTGGAATAAACCTTTTTCCTTTCAGACGCCTCAATTGAATTGGTAACATATACCCGTTAATCCAAACAGAAACGCATCAATTACAGAGGCGATTCGAAAACTCCGAATTTAATTTTTGTTTATGTATATTTTTAATGCTTTACAAATCGGTAATTATTTATCTCTAAGTGATGTATTCAATTGCAGAGTAGTAGAAAATGGAATTACAAAAAGGATTTAGAATAGATGTGGGTATGCGGTGTAGATAATGGTTTTACATCTGGCGATTATTTTAAGGACGTTTAGGTCCCTCTTCCGTTTGATTGCACCTGAGAAAAAACTTTAAGGATCGGAAAAAACCATTAACATTAAATTGAAATACAACTTGTAAATTAAGTTTCTTTCTATGCAACAAATTGGCAAATATTTTTTAAAAGCGATTTAGAAGAAAATTAAATTTGGAGCACCATTGCGAGCAAAAATCCCAACGATTTTAATTTTTTCTATATTAAAAACAAATAAAATGGTAATCAAAAATTTTGTTGTGGTGAAATACCTTTAGGGTAAAGCGAAAAAGTTTATCTGTTTGCCTTAAATATTTTTCTCAGGTGCACCTAGGACTTTTCCCTCCCTAATTTTTCAGTCTTCAGTTGGCAGCTGGCTCGCCTGCGCCATGAACGTGCAGGATCATCTCAAAAGGATCCCACTCGAGATCGGATTCGTGCTTGACCCGCCGCCGGATGGCCTGTGGGTGGTGTGGGTGTTGTATTGCCAGCGGGGGATGGTGTCCTTCGTGATGGTGCTGCACCAAGCCGATGGGCATGTCCTGGGCGTGCTCCACCAGTCCTGCGGTGGGCGGTGTCGGACGGTAGTGGTGCAAATGCTGCGACGGGTGGTGCTGCGGCTGCTGGTGGTGCTGTTGTTCGCTGACGATCTCCTGGATCTGCTCCCTGGTCTGCTCCCGCTCATCGACCTTCTTCAGCAGGATGTCGCGCATGAAGGTCATCCGATCGAAGTGCTCCCACGTGGAGCGGAAACCCTGGTGGGAGTACTGGGCGTGGCGCTCCTTTTGCAACTCGTCCACGTACCGCTGCTTGATGATCGACCAGCGAGTCTGCATTAGAGCTGGAAAAAATCAAGAATTTTTCGGAGAATTGTGAAAAGTTTTTCAATTTAATTTTCGTTTAAAAAATCTTCAATCTCATTACCATAACGTAATGAAATTTTAAATTGATCTAGTAAGCAAAAAATAATTATAGTTATCTTGTCTTTAAGAATTTGTTGTTCTTATTTGAGACACAGGTCCACTTACTTGGGGTGAGTCCCATTTCGATGGCCGCCTCCTTCCAAACGGCGGACGTTCGACTCTGGCCCTGTCCCTTTTCGCTCCGTTGGCGTCCCGCCCAAAGGGATGGGCGAGTTTTGATGGCATCGATTATACGTCCGCGCATGCTATTGTGCAACGAACTTGGGCGGCCCAACTTCCTAGGGGGCGTGGCCACAGCCTCGGAGACCACAGCAGCTGGCGGAGGTACCAAACCCGTAAAGGCGGTATAGGTCATTCCATGGTTTTGCCCCTGAGGCGGTTGAGGAATAAGATGTGGCAGCGGAGGGTCGGTGGGAGTGGCAGGAGACTGTAGCCAGCTGAAACTGCCGCTGGGCCGCCCGCGTCCATGGGAGGCGCTGGGCAATGGAGGTGGCGGCGCTGGAGCAGCTGGTTCCTCCCCAACTGGAGGCGGTTGAGGCGTAGAGGGGCCAAGATCTGAGCTGGAGCCACCACCGCTCGAATGAGAGCCCACGATCTTGGCTACCGTTATGTTATACATGAAGGACATTGGCTCAAAGTGCTCCCACTTGGTGTTGAAGCGATCCTTGTGAAGGATCTGGCGGTGGACCAAATTGTGGTAGTGGTACTTCATCTGGCTCCATATTGATTGCAGTTTAACTAATAATACATAATATATATTATGAGGAAAATTATAAATGAAAGTTAAGAACTTTTAATAATATTATTATTATTATAATATTATTGCATCATAATCCAACAAAAAGAATTTTCCTTTATTACCATGATATTGACTTTCAAAGTAAGCTCAAATAAACAGTCCATTTGCACTGCGATGCTCTTTTATGCCAAGTCTTGCCTTCTCGTTCATGAATATTACAACATCTAGTGGCGTGGCAAAGATAATTAAGCCTATTTTGAGCCACCCAATTGCATTTATCAAAGTACATTACACCCCTCAATTATTTCCATTGCGAGTGCTTCAATTTGCATTATATAGTGGCGTAAGCTCTTCTATTATTCCAAACGGGCGGAGACTTACAATTTCTTTACGACATGCCCTTTGGCTATTTCAGACTAAGCACTGTGACGTATGTACTTAGAAACAAAGGCTTAGCATTAGTAGAACCAAGTTCTTTAGGTATTAGGTATAAATTAGGTATTTTAAATACCAGCAAACTAACTGGTAACAGCAAGTAGATTAAGTATAAAATTAGTTTTGGTTCTAATTTATTTTTAAGCACATAGTTTTTAACAATGATTATGGATTATTTACAGGATTTGATTTTTTTTTTGGGGATAAGTAATATTAGTCCCCCCAGAAAAAATCACCACTTCGCCACTGGGTGTACACTAAAAGAGAACGCGAAAGGAGAGCGCGAAAGGCAGCAACAATTTCGCACCGGTTGCGAGTGGGAGAATGGCACAGTGGCGCCGAGTGTGAGGGGGTCTAAATAAGAGTGGACCATGGGGATTGGCATCCTTGTTGCGCTCACCTGTCGGCACATGACCACCGAACTGCTCGGCGATCTCAGTCCACATTGGCGATGTTACGCTGCGGCACATGTGCAGCTTGTTATTGGAGTCCCAGATCTCCGGGTATTTTTTGATCGCCTTTAAAAGCTGAGCGCGGTTCACGAATGGATCCTCCTTCGGCATGGTCACACTCAGACCTGGGCACACTGGCGCACTGGATGATACCGGGAGCGATTGCAACGAGAACAACGCCGGCGGAGCACAACTGCGTCCTTTGACATCAATTATCGGCGAATAACTGAAAGTAGAGTTTGCAAAAATATGCGAATTGAAAATGAAAAGGCACAGCGATTGGGGAAAATAGAGAAAACGATGACGGCGACGACGACGGCGACGCCAGCTTTTCGCTGTTGTTGTTGCCCCGATGCCGAAGAGATTGGAAAGGCAGCGAAAGCGTACACGAGATGAGATACACAAAATGCAGGCGAGAAGAGAGAACAGGGAGAATGTGCAAAAAGAAAAAAGAATGAAGACAACAACAAAAAAGAGGCAACAGCAGCGACGTCAGTTTTACATACAAAAGTCTCCGCGTGTAGGTGTATGAGTGACTGAGTGTGTAAGATGGCAGGGCGAAAAAAAGCAAAACAGACAAAAGCAACAAGACCAAAGAGGAGACAGACAAAAAGCAACAACACATCAGCAGCAGCGAAGCTCAGAGCTGCAAAAACCGAAAAACAACAGAGAAGAAAAGCACAGAAAGAAGAAGAAGAAAAAGGAGGAGGAAAAAAAGCAGCGGGCTGGCAGCCCAAAAGAAAGGCAACGATAAACAAGCTATCTCTCTTTCGTTGGGGGTCTCTTTTACCCCCTCTCACTTCTACTCGTAGGAGAAGGTGGCTTCGAGCCATCGCAAACGAGTGAGGGGGTGAAAGGGGGAGCATTAGAAGCAGCGAACAGCGAAACAAAAGAGCAGCGAAGAGTGCAGAGCAAAATGCAGGTCCGCAAAACGGAGAGCAGAGAAATCCACGATGACCGAAGTGGAGAGGTGCTGATGGGGCCGAGGGGTTAGTTGCGAGGAAAGAGAGCGAGAGAGGGAGGCAGGAGACCCGGAGTCCGAAGCCCGGCTGTCTAAACCGGAGACCCAGCAACAACTACAACAACTGCAACTACCAGGGCAAACAACAACTGCAGCCCGAACACGCAACAAAGTGACGAAGTAACCGACGAACAGTGGGAGCCAGTGGAGGTGGCACAGTGGACCCCAAAATGGATGGGGCCAGTAATGCACTTTCGGCAGTAATGTCAGGTCTGGCTTGGATTTGAGCTACTCCGTGGACTAGCTATTAAAGCAAAACGGAGTTGGTTGTCAATAAAGTAAAATAATATACAAAATCCTATTACTATCAAAAAAGAAATATATAATAATCAGGGGATATAAATTTTTCCCCTAATTTGTATTTCATGGTAACAGCAATTCACGACAATAACATTTTTAAGAAAATATTGCTATGCGACCAGTTTATAACAGTCGGCGCCATAAGGTAGGCAATAGTTTTTTCGGTACGTAAATTGTTACGTATACGAAAGTACGTATACGCCTCGTAAAGACACAAAAAAAAAGATAAATGAATTTTAAGAATCGGATCATTGAATAATTGTAAAATTTAAATGTATTACTTCAGTTTTGTTTAACAATAATTTAAAAACAGTTTTAAATAACTTCTAAAAGTATGCCGTGATATAGAAAAAAGTTTTTTTTTTCAAATATTTTTTCGCCAAGTTTAGCCATTTTTGTGCAAAAAGCGTCATCACTGTTGGGTGGGACATTCGGTCGTTTGGTCGTTTAGTCGGTTCGTCGTTGGCCGTTTTGGGCGCCGTGCGTGTGTTTGTGCTAGTGTACGTGCAATGAACCCGCAACTACAACTGCACACAATTGCAGCACGCACACTCGCACACCCGCCCACACACGCACACAGAGTGCACTCGTGTTGGTAGCGTTTCGTAGGCGCAGCGTTCATTTACTCAGTGCCCCAGACCCCGTTGCCGAGCACCAACCTCCCCCACCGTTCACTGCCCACAGCCCACCACCCCTCCTGCTTTGCCACGCCACTTACCTTCTCACGACCCCTCCCCTTTAGATATCTACACTCAGCTAGAGAGAACGAGACTGCAAAACAAACAAGATTCGGCATAAATCAGAGGTGGTCAACTATTTACATAGTGGGGTGTTTGTGTACGGGAGCGGATTTGTGTAACTTAAAATAAACCAAAGAGCGCCCATTACAGCGATTTCGAAATTAACAAACAAAACTAAGAGAGTCGGAATTGAAAGTTGGCGAAGATTTGTATTGCCAAAGAGTCAGTTCCTCACCGCTTACGTTAATCAGATCAAATGATAGGTATAGAAACTTCAGTACTCAAAATTAACAAACACAAAAAAGAAATTTTTATCGTCGAGAAAAAATAACGATTGTTTAGCTTTGATATTAAATTCAGAATTCTGCTTTAGGAAAAGTTTAATGTTTGTACATACACTATTAATTTTACCAAAAGATTTCGTTTGCAATCAAAATATGATACTAAACTAAAACTGAGGAGCTTAAATTCCCTTTATTAATGGGGTGCACATTAATATCAATTTAAGTACCAAATGTTTATACGCAACTCGTTTTAAGACACCAATTAGATAGCTTCGTTATCATACCCCCAACACAGCGATTATTTCGGGGTCATAAAAAATTGAAATGGCTCGGAACGCATACACATAGTGGATTTATCCAAATAAGGAGGCTATCAAATGACATCGGAGATGAAAGTCATTCAAGAATCAATTCGATTAGTGCCAATTGCCCAGTATATGATGTGACTGTACGAAATGGGCCCTATTTGCCAGCATAATTTAGCAGTGAATTGGGGTCGGATTGGGGATGAGCTACTTATCCGTGCCCCCGCTTAATTATTCAACGACAATGGCAATTGTCAATGGCGACTCTATCAATCCGAAATGGCCACTCCACCGTGCCACATCCCCGTGCATCTGTAATGCGGCTGTTAATGTTTTTAATGCCCCCCATTTTATGGGCTACTGTTGCGAGATATCTTTCTGGGTCGGTATCCGTAAATATCTCTGTGAGATGCGTAACTATGAGCTTCCCCCCAGCGAGCCGCATAATGAACGCACACGCACTTTCTTATCGGCCAGAAAAAAAACGGGAGAGGGTCGGCGTCTTTAATTTTTATGGCAGCATAAATGGTCCACCGTAATTTGCTAGATTAGAATTAATTTGAGTCGCAGTTGGGCAGTCAGGGAAGAAGAAGTGCTTTCGGGTACAGTGAAGCCACCTATTGTTTAATTTGCGAAAAAGATTTGTAAATATAAACTTCGAAAACTAATACAATTTTAAGATTTTTTAAAAAACAAATAACCCTTGAAAATAAAATGTGTATTACGTATACGCATAGTTGTGTTGTTAAAAAATTTTTGTTTTCCTGCCTAAAAATTTTAAAATATATCAAAAAGAATACGAATAATAAAAAAACCCATATGTATCATCGAATAAACTTATTTACAGTTATATTTTTTATTTCTACCAAAAAAATTTCTTAAGTACTGAACTTCAGAAATAACAGAAGAACTTCAATTACTTAATTATATAACCGGTGCACTATAATTTTCTTGGTGCTTTTATATGTTTGTGGGACTTCACAACTTTGTAGGCTCCACTGTGTCCATAATTCTGGGTTCTGCCAATGCCCGTGGACAAACTTCGACAGTAAAAAGTAATGTATCTGGGGATGGATTCGGCTCGGGTCGGTCGCACATCAACTGCAGGCAGATAGAGAGGCTGCTAGGTCCCAGGTTCCAGATTGGGGTCCAGACCCAGTCACAGGCTCCACATCAATTGTCGTTCTGCGGATCGGCAGGGACCATGGAGCTATCTGCTGTCTGCTGCCTTTGTTGGGTTTTTATTTTCATTTATGCTTTTTAAGTGCTTCATTAAAATCGCGTACGGCAACGGGGACTGTGAGGCGGGGAGACCTTTGTCAGCGTCATCATCGTGGCACACACAGGCAACAACAAAAAGTATCTTTCGGATACATGTCCAAAAAGCAATGAAAGAAAGCAACATGGTACGAAAAAAGACCAGAGACGACGGTGAAAATAAATAAAAAGAATTAAATCCAAACATGTTTTTACTCAGTTCGCTTCGTGGCTCTGGCTGTGCCTTAAACAAAAAAAAAATCAGTGGAAAAAATCAAAGCAAATCCAACTTTAACTGAGAAAAATATTCTGGGTGTTTGATTTACAATTGTTTATAAAATTTATTGGTGTATCAAGGATTCTGATTCGAATGCAAAACAAAGATGGTATTATGGTATCTTGTGTGGGTTCTAATAAATTTATAAAATAAAATTTTACTTGTAGTTTTTAAGTATAATATGAAATTAGTTTTGTTTTTCTGATTTATTGGTTGTTCACTTTTAGGTACGGTGCTTTATAATGCTATTTTTTCCGTGTACAGCTTGAGCTCATGCTAAAACTCCAACTCGAATCGCAGCTCCAACTCCGGTTTCAAGCCTATGCCCCCTGCATCTGTATCTGTAGCTCTGGGTGACTGTGTATGTTGTATCTTCGACTGCGTGGCAATAAGTGTGCCCCGTTCCTGAGGCAATGCAAAAAAAAAATCAAAACAAAAAAACAGAAAACAGCATTAAGCATCTTGTTGTTGTTTTTTAAGGTGCGCATATAAAGAGGCCTTAACAGCCAACCATCCGACCAGTCTTCGGACCGTTTCCCCATCCTCGGTGAATCACAGTGGATTAAATAGCTGCAGTCCGCTGTCAAAAATGTACAAGCAACGGATTAGGCCTATGTGATATGTGGGTGATAGCATTAAATCCCGTATAACAGAAGGTAAAGAAAATACGGGACAGAAGTTGAAGTTCTAAAAAGGCTTAACAATTTTTTCTAGATCATGAAAGTAATCGGATTAACGTTATTTATTTATATTCGTTAATTTCATGCTGAAGTTCAATAACCTAAAAATAGCTGAGAGTATAAATATCTTCGATCATCAATAATTAACTTTAAAATTTCATTTATTCCTAAATAAATTTCATTAAACATTTTATTTTTCTTTTCATATGAATATTAAAACTATTATGTTAAAACCGCATCTGGGGATTCTGAAGTCAAGCCAATCAAAGAGAAACTCGAATAATTGAATGCCATGGGATGTGAACTTAGGGGTAGCCTCTTAGTGAATTATTTATAAGCGCGAAACCCTGAAATCAGCCCACAGTGCAATGGCACCGATTGCCAACGTCAGAGATAACAACAGCAACTCCAACAGCGACAGCAGCGAAACAGCAGAGGATCGCATTTAAGGCGCAGCATCGAAGAAGCGAATCCATCCGCACTGTGGTACGCAGGGTGAAGAGGAACGAAGGGGGGAGGAGAGGTTTGGAGAGGAGAGGAACGGTGAGGAGAGGAGAGGAACAGAGAGGTGAGTGGAAGAGTGAAGAGAAGGGGGGAGCAGTGGAGTGAGTTCGCAACTCCTTTTCATCCTCATGCCATGTGCAAATCACATACAGTAGCAAAAAATTTCGACAGTTATTTACGATTAGCACAAAAGATACGAGACATGACATGCGCTGAATGGAGTTGGGGACCGGGACTGTGGTCTGTGGACTGGGGTTTGGAAATGGGTATGGGGTATGGGGTATGGGGCATGGGGTATGGAGCTTGGGATGGGGATCGGTGGATGGGGGCCTGAAACTGGGGACAGATCGGACAGACCTGAACCTGGAACCCAGCTTCAGATACGGCCACAGCTCCGGCCTACGCTCCCCATCTGTGCCGGCTACTGTTCCAGCGGATACGTGTTGACTCAGCGGGTGTCGGGCCAGAGATCTCGGCTCTTCAGGTATACACTACGTATATCTGTTTATATGTATGTGCATGTGCATTCGGTACAGTAAGTGATACAGTTTTACCCAGAAAAGTACTAACCAGAATCACCATCTGTTTTTGTTTAGCCGCTCATTTAAAATCGAGATATGGAAAAATGTTATTTTTCTAACAAAAAGAGGTGGCCAATTTGATATGAAATACTTTGTAAATAATAAAATAATTATCATAAAAAAGAATAAACAAATTTTTTACTAATTTGTATTCTTTTTAAAGTATTTTCTTTGGGAATTTAAGCTGAAATAAATTTCTTAAATAGTTAACATAACTATTTAATTACAAAAAGCTCAGTGCTATTATATTACCCTTAGTTGTACCTGCACTCATGGAAAAAAAGAACATAGAGTACACACACTTATGCATGCGGGACAATGGCGATGGGGCACATTTGTTAGCCGGCTTGCCTTTCTCCTCCGCCAAGAGCTGACCTATTAAATGGGTAAACTACTTTGTGTATCTCCCCATGAAGATCAGTTTTTATTTTTTTTTTTTTTTTTTTTTTTGTATCTATCCGCTGTTCTAAAATGGGCCATAAAACGTGAACTTCAATGCTACAACTTTATGCGATGCTGCTAATCGCAGTTTGAGCTCGAAATTGCAGGGCCTATCTGCTAATGGATCGTTGTCGTGCATCTGAATTTGATCACTTCTGAGGACGAGCGGTGTTTTTCACAAGGCATTATTATTAAATCACTATAATTTCTTTACGACAGTGATCTACAGCTTGCTGTATCCATTATATTATTATAATAAATAAGTTACTAGCGCAATAATAATAGGTTTGAACTTGCAGCGAGTGGCTATAGAATTGAATAAATTCAACAACATAGTACAGACAATTAAAAGTATATACAAATATAAAAAAATATTAAATTATTCCGTGAGGAAACTATAGATTACATATAGTTTCTATTTCATTTTTATAATTGGTTAGATAAGCGAAGCAACTAAATGTAAATGTAGTTTGTAGTTAAAATGTAGTTTGTTTGATAAGGTTTTAATACAAGAAATCTCCTCATTTAAACACAAGTTCTAGTCTCCCAGCTTAAGCAAAATGTTTTCCCAGCTGTTTAAGCCCAAGTGGTCGTAGAAAAAAGGCAACCCGGATCGGCGAGCACTAATTGCAGCTGCCCGGCTCTTTATGGGATTTCATTAGGCGCTTCTCCGGCGGCAGTCATTAGACCACTTGGCCACCTTCCATCCAGAGGGTTCCGGAGTGCAGGGGAAATTTATGGTTCTCCTCCGCCCTCCGGCCGCCCATTTGCAGAAACTCGAACCTGGAGCTCCTGTCCGGTTGTCAGACTGCTGAATAATTTAGCTGCGATAATAAGCGGCTGTGGCCCAGTGTCCACCGCCAGGATCGCATTTTGCCATAGAAAAGTCTCGCAAAAAACAGAGAGAGCAAAAAAAAAAAACAATTTATCGAGTCGTGCGTCCTGTTGCGTGCCATGCAATTTAATTGCGGTTTTTTTGGGGGCGTGGCAGGGACGCCTTCTCCCATCCCATCGCCGCCCCCTTTGCGTGCATTTTAATGCACTTTATCATTCGCCCCTGGCCCCGTGTTTTATTATTTATATTTACTATAATTTTCCCGAACGGCCGGCAATAAAAACACAATATAAGCAGCCACGGAACAGTAGCCAGAATTGAGAATCGCTACTGGGGCAGGGCAAATAGAAGCGCAATAATTATAATTAAATACATTTTTACGTGCCGTTTTACCGTTTGCTGGTTTTTCCTTATGCAAATATATAATTGCGTACACCCTTTCCATGGCCAGTTTAAAACTATAAACCCAGAAAAAAAAGAAATAAAAATGGTACATAAACTAGGAAAAAACTGAGGCAATTAATAAGGTTGCCTACCGGACTGAGAAATGAAAAGCAGAATCTATGAATATATTAAGAGGCTTATGCAATCTTAATTTCAAGCGTGTTTTCTACGATTCTGTCGGTGATTTTTCAAAGAATTTTATTCAAATACGGCATAAGCCTATAATTTATTTCTAATTGTTGTAATCTTCTGCAATTATACTGCACCGATCGCAATGGAAGATCGCAACTCATTTGTTAATAAGTCATAATAGTTGGAGACTTTTGATTTGTATGATCTTAATTAGCATATCTTAGAGCTTTGATTAATTCTAAAAAAATTGTTAAAGCAATATGACTAGGTGTGAATAATAACATACAAATGAAACAATTTTTTTAACATGAAAACTTTCTGTAATTCTGAAAATATCCCTTAAAATTTGAGTGTAGGCTCGAACACCTATTACCATGTTTTGGAAAACTTTTTTGCTGACACATTTGATATGAAATTTGATTAATTTCGTCACCTGATGGCACTTGCTGATAAGCCATTCAAATTAAAATGATTGACACTAAAATTGCTTTAATGAATCATTAAATACAAATTACACCTAATCGGTGACATTCTCCCCATCTTTTTCTTTTCCCCTAGACTTGTTTTTCCTCTTTTTCTTGTGGGTGAGTGAGTAAATTTTGTTTTTCTCATGCAGGGAAACGCTCTGTCATTCTGCCTTTTCTGTATTTTTCTCTTCGTGTTATTTTATTAGGGGCCTTTATTTTTTTGGTTTGTGTTTGACGAACAAAATTGCGTGCCGATGCAAAAAGGCAAAACACGCATAATGGATAAATGCGAACAACAACGGCAAAATGAACAAGAAATAAATTCTAATTGCGTGCTTTTGGCATAAAATCAAAATTCGTTATAAAAATGCGAAAAGTGAAGGAGCAAGGCGAGTCGAACACATTTACACAAAGCCCCAACAAAAGGGCAAAAAAATGCCTGCCAAATATGCCCAGAATGAAGTCAAACAAAAACCTAAAACAAAAATATTCCACGATTATTTAAATGTAAAGCCGAAATTTAAGTACTCTAATAATTACTTAGGAATTATTTTGAATTTATTTAAAATTATATTAATTTTTAAGTACTTCAACTATGTTTATAGTTCCCTTGAAAAGTTTATAATTCCAAACCAATGGAATAGGTTTGTTGGAATAAAAGTAAATATTAAGAAAAATAAGTTTTATGTTTTCCTTGCGAATCGGTCATCCCCATTTTTAAGGGTATTCCGAAAAAATCAGTTTTAATAAACGTGTCAGGCAACAAAGAGAGGCAACGGTAGCGGCTATATATACACACTATACAGTATGTACGTCCGTGCCCCAACATGTGTGTGTGCGAGTGTGTGTGCGTGCATGCAACGCATTAATTATGAATTTAATTCACCCAGGCTTTCGGCTGTGGGGAAAGGGGGTTCTGGAGAAAAGAAGGGGGGAGTGGGGGACACGCAGGCAAGTGGCAAAGTCAACAAATGTGCAACGGACACAATTTTCTCAATGCACAAACACGAGGGCAGCCCGCGGCCAAATGGCTTCGCCCCTTCCCCATATTTTAACCCCTTCGCAGCCCCTTAACCCCCTGGCGGCCCCAGGCTGCTACGATGTCTTCGGTGCCTTTGCCACTTTTTCGTAATTTTTCATTGGAAATATCGCGCTACGCAGTTGATTGCAGCATTTAATTAAAGCAACAGCAACAGAAGGAGCAGCAGAAGCAACAAAATTGCAGATGCAGCAGCAGCAACAACTACAGAGCACCTCCAAAAAATATAAAAAAATTTTTATATTTTTTGAAGACCGCTATCCATCTCAAAATAAATACAAAATATTTGTCATAACGAAAATTTATATTAAAAAGTTATTTTTTTGGTTCTTTTATTTTTTTGTAAGTTGAGTTTATTTAAAAAGTAAAATATTTCCAATACTATAAAGTTAATAAATAATAGTTTTTTATGTATTATGTTACTTGTTTAAATGTGCATGTTATCTTTGATCTTGAAATAAATTGTAATAAAAAGATATCTCAGAATTAAAATGAAAAAGGGAACTCTGTTAGGTGTTTCTTTTGTTATTGCAATTTTTTCAGTGCAGCAGCCAGAACGGCATCAACGATTGCAACTACAACAACTGCAAAAGATTTAACAAAAAAATACAATAAAATCAAGGCGAAAAGCAGCAGAAGCAGCATCCTGAGGCAACAACAAAGCATAACAACATGTTGCCGAGATATTTATGCGCAACACTTGACAGATTTATTTATGTGAGGTTATGTTGGTGTGTTGATTTTACTCGGCTGCGGATATATACGTATATATGTTTGCGTTCCATGCTCAATCATTCTGGAAATCGGATGGCAAGGAGGGGGGCGGGTGGCAGATGCATCAAAGAGATAACGAAAAATTTTCGGTTTTAATTTCTACACTCATATATCAAATTTGCGAGATACATATACACACACACGCTTCTGTAAAACTAACGAACAAACAGTGTCTTCTATATTTGAAAAATCAATCATTTTTAGGCATGAGATTTGTACACATGTAGAATTTATATTCAGCTACATGTATCTGTGTCTGTAAATTTATAAATTATGAGATATTTGAGGAAGTACAACAAAAATATTAAATAGTTGCAATAACAAAATAGAGCACCCACCTCAAACCAATTACCAGTTAATAAAACATGTAATAGTTTTAAAACCCTTTTAATTCCCTAAATAAAATGTTTATATTTTACAGCTTAGCCTTCCAATCTATCATTTTATTGCCTGATCTACAAATTCCCAAAGATGTTCTTGCTTAACCATCACATGTCGAAAAGATTAGCCCCATTTTCCATATTTCTAGCACTCGATTCGGTGGATAAATCCAACAACGATGGGGCTGGTGCATCGCGGAGGCTGGGGCCATAAATCAATTTACATTTTCTGGGACTCTTCTTCTTTTTGGCAAGTTAAATTTTAATTAAAATAGAATGGAATCGAATGGAATGGAATGAAAGCGACCACAGTCGAAATGTGCCCCAGTTCGATGCGTGGATAGCGACAGTTTCCCAGAGACTTTTCATTTTCGAAAATAGCTGAGATATCTGCTCTAGTCCGTGCATCGTTCGTCCGATTCGGATACAACATAATTATATTGGAAGCTGGCCCATAAATCAAAGGCATAGTGTCGGCGTGGCCACTGCAACTGCAACTCGGGAGAAAGAAATGGTACTGGGAATGGGTGAAAGAATCGAATTGCACACTTAGAAAAATGATAGACATTTTATGCAAAATAATAATATAAAGAAATAATATTCTAAAAAAAGTCCCAAAATTAAATAAATATTATTTGTTGTAAAATCAAATAAATTTAGCATTTTTTTTTGTATTTATCCTGTCAGATTTAACAAATATTTATAGAGTCTTATGATTATAAACTTTTTTTTATTGTTTGTGAATGTAGTTTAATTAAAAAGAAAATACACAAACGAATAGAAAGTACTCACAAATTTTTTTTCAGTGTACTGTTCGTGGTAATGGAAAGGGAAATGTTTGTGTGGGCGAAGCGGCTGAAGAAAGAACCTCTCCAACATTTGGCAGCATGTGGCAAGTACGCGAACGCAAACGCAAACGCTTCGCTGCAACTTGTAGCTGCAGATGAAAATGAAGATGATTTATGCTGCATTTGTCTGTCTGTCGGCAGCATGTGCCGCATTCACCCGAAATTCATTTTAACCAAGCCCAATAAATTGAAACAATATTTATTTTCGATTCGCTGCCAACGTATTTATTACATCCAGATAATAAAGCCAAACGGCACTCGCTAATGAATTAAAATTAAACCAATAACTCAAAGCCTTTAATTAATGGAACAAATGTTTATGAAGACTATTTGTAGAGTTAAATTTACTTTTCACATTAACATATTTCGAATAAAGAATTTTTTGTGTGAAATGTAGTTTTGCGTAAAAAGAGCTCTAGTTGCTTATCAGTAGAAAGGCCGACAATAGAGTTCGCATTTGATGGCCCACAAATCAAATGCTTTTAGTGGAGACTTCATACGGCGGTCATAATACAAAGACAGTCGTTGTCTTGAGTTTGTCAAATGATCCGTGGACGGCGGCCCCATAGATTTTCAGTACAAATTGGATGCCGAGGGGGTTCGAGGAGGTCAGCGAAGGTCGGCGGTGTCGTAAACCGAAATTTGTTATTTATACACGAGCGTTGACACAGAAATCGGGCAAGTGCCATAAATTATCGCATAATATTAACATAGAGCCACGTAACGAGTGCCACATCTCGTGCACTTTATGTTCTGGTATTGGATTACATAATGCCGGCCAGCTTGAGTTATGATTTCAGCGATACCAGGCCGAAATTCCAACTCGGTCAGAGAGTCGTAATATTTCATATTTTATTGGGATGAATTATTTTTGCATCATCGTAGTGCCGGGGGAAGTCTGTCAGAAACTAGAGACCGCAACCATTCCCCGATGAGTTATACTCCTTGTGATGCCTTTTTAGGGTCTCCCATATGCTTATTGGCCGACAATTTATTCAGCGATAAGAAACTATGCTTTCTCATTTGCATTTAGCTGATGGCATCTTTTCGGTTGACAAAAAAAAGAAAAGTTCTAAAAGGAATAAAGATACAAACCTTAAATATAAGTATATAATATAATAATAAAACATGCTTGCTGAACTCTTTTAATAAAGTTATTTATACCTATTGCTCAAGTAAAATAAATATCATAAGTATGGCTTAAGTTGATATGATTATAAGTGTATATAGAAATCTATAAAGAAGATACCTGAAAAGTCAATATTTTGCAACGTGACTGTACAACAGTCGCAGCACTTTAGTCACCTTAATGTATTCCATTGCATATTTCCACCACCAAAGAGAAAAGTCGCAGTTTCTTTGGCCATAAACAGATATCAAAATCAAACATCCATCGTTACGGGCATAAATGTCGCCAAGAACACACTGTAATCAATGAAAGGCAGATTAAAGTTATTGCCATGACCGATTCTCTAGGCAAGAAAAACAAAAAAAGAACTATGAAAGAAGGACTTGTGAAGCTTTTGTTCGGATGACAGGGCGGGGATTAAAGATTACAGCCGGTTGCCATGGTCATAAACATTTTTATTACGCCAGTATATGCCCATTCAAATCTGAGATTGGGATTGATCCGTATGATTCTCACGTTATAAAAAGCAGAGAACTTTGTTCTTTTCAAACCGCCCCGACTTATTCGCTGAACTTACAGCTGCTGATGGCCAGAGAAACCGATTCCGGTGGCATGCGGTGTAAATTTCACAAAGCCGGAAATAAATCTTAGTTATGCCTCGGCCGAAATCCCTCAACAATGAAACTCAAAAACTATAAATTGCGTCATAATTTTGCGCTGGCAAACAACAAAAGGGGGAAAAACAGGCGGCGTTGGAAAATCGTGAAAATCGTTCGTTTTGGGGGTTCAGATTCAGAGTTCAGGTTGTGCAGGAACTGTAAACTAAGCGATCGGGGTGCAAGAAAGGAGCTTGTTATTATCGCAAGGACACACCCATTTATCCCATTCCCATACCCTACTCCTCCCTCTCGACTTTTATCATGCAAATGATAATGCCTTTCTTCGCCGATCTTCGCCTTGAGAAAAGTGCTGCCTGGGAAAGTGCTTTATTAAATATCTATAAATCAGCGAGCGAAAAGTTTTATTGTTACGCAAATTTTGGCTTTCACCTCCTTTAGAAATCTCGCGTTGACAAAAGGTAATTGTAAACTTGTTGCCTTTTGTTCGTTAGGCAGCCAAAAGAAGTCCCAGAAATCGCAATCTATCAATAAAGTTGTCGGGTAGGTTCTTCACAATGGGTGCAAGGAAAAACAACAAGTAAACAGAACCCGGTTTAGACACAAATTTTCCAGGGGTTTCCACTCAACTTTTCCCCGAACGACGGTTTTCATTGTCTTCGCTGCGGTTTCCAGTTTTCCTCCTCGGTCTCGCATTACAGATCCGGGAATTATCGTGCCTCAACCCTCGGTCTTTTTTATATATTTTTTTTTTTTTTTGGGATCCTCCTTTAAGGGCTCCCCCTGCAGTTATTAATTACGCATCAAAAGATACCGATCTGCAATTTGTTTCTGGAGAGGCCTCCCAGTCCAACTTTGATTTGTTGCCCTGCCTTTAATAGCTTCTATCTTCGATCTCGCCCGATGCAGATCCATTTGCATATTATGAAATTATGTAAATGGCCCCCAAAAAACACAAGATCAGACACAAAACAGTAGTCGGAATCGCCGTCCAAATTATATGAGAATTAATTATGGCAATTAGATCTTATCCGTTGCGGTGGGTCCCAGCCCCCACTTTTAGCTGTGGATTATACAAATTTTAATTAAAAATTGGTTGGTTTTTTATTTTACGCTCATCAATTAGTTGCCGGCCGCTCATCAGTTAATGGTTTTAATGGCGTCTGCGGGTAAAAAATCAAAGAAACGGATATGAAAACAAAAAAAAAGGGAAATCATTTGAAATTGGTCATGGCAAGAATATCACCTGGGGATTCTGAGTTCTGAATTCAATATACCATTACAAATTGAATGGTTTTAGAGATTTTATTTAACATAAAAGTTATCATATGTGTATCAGTATTTAATAACAAGTTGATGGGGTAAAGATATTCAATTTGATTTGGAATATTCCAGAACTTAAGATCTCAAGTGCTCTTCTGCTTAATATTACCTTAACAAATAATTATATTGCTATGTACTTCCTTGGCATACTGGTACCTAAATAGGTATTATTAATCCGTATTACGGATAATTAAATCAAATTCCTCTGGTAATCCCCCATTATTCAATTAAAGCGTATCATAGACTCCAACAAAGTGAATTGTTCTTTCGGTTTTTCCAGGGCATTCGGTGAACTCCCAACTCGAAAGATTCAAGTGGTGATCATCATACCGCCGGTGGAATATTTTCGGAATGCTGCGGAAAACAAAAGGCGAAGCCAGGAGGGAAAAACGCAAAGAATGAATCTCATTTCCCGTGGCATCGGCGGTCTGGGAAGTGGCTAACTCGGGGCCTCCGACTTGGCTAAATGGGAACTTCGCACCGTGCCACTTACAGAAAATATGTGGTAATTATGCTGCCAGCTACAGACAAACAAACAGAACCGCCAGTAGAACGGAGACGGAGTTGGAGTTGGAGTCGGAGAGTTCGGTGGACAGAACACAATGTTGTAAATTGTGCAGTTGTCGAGTGGATTCTATTAATTGTTCGGTTAAACGTGAATTTTCACCGGAACCGCCGGCAAGTTTTTCTTACTCTGACAGAGAAAGGGATTGCGGCCAAGTCGGCATTGCAATTTGTCTTGAAACAAGTTGTACCCTCGACTTAAACATGTTCTTGTTTTAGTTGCTATACTTACCCGAAAAAATAAATAACTGGCTTGTACTGTATATTTTATAGAGGCATTACAAATTTGTTTGAAAATGATTTTTTGTTTAATAGCTTATTACATAAATTTGTTTATTTTTTTCAATCGGAAATTAAATGTTAAAATTTGAAATGTGGAACACTTTAGAAACTGGTAATATGTTTAACTGCAAAATGTTTTCATTTTAATAACTGATTATCTAATAAGTTACAGAGTACTATTTTGTATATATCCTAAAAAGGTATAAATACCAAAAAATGATTTCAGCTAATTAAGAGGTATGTTTTCGTTAGAACTCTTTCATATTGTTTTCCTTCAAGTTTTGGATCTTTGTTGTGGCGTTTTGTTATGAAATGAGTGAGAGGCAGCGGAGCGAACCGAACCGCACCGGCAAGAACTCAGCTGCTCGAACCACATACCAAGATACCCCATCCCTGTCCCGATTCCCTTTTTCCCGACTCCCTTTTTTCCGATCCCCCCTTCCCGCTCCTCTCACGGTTCCTGCCATCAACTCAAGCTCCATTTCGACACGGAGAAAAAAATAATAGGCACCTACCTATATCTGAAAATTTCAATATATGTACCTATAAGGTTACTTATGTCTCATTTTAAAATAGTTACTATAGTATAGGAAAAGAAAACCATTTGCCTTTTAATCGGTTATCGTTTAAGAACTTGAAATATATGTCTTCTTGATTTTATATAAATAATCTGTTTTTGATTAAGATTATAATTTCTTGACAAAAGAACCGAATGCTATGAGAAAAGCTGTTTGAAATGAGTCAATAATTTTCCCGGAAAACATTTTCTCCCAGTGCAGGCTCTCAGCTGTTGTCGCTGTCGGTGTCAGTCGGTCGCTTGTTCGCTTGGCTGGCTGGTTACTATAGTCTGTCGATCGGACCGACTGTCGGCGGTTGTTGTTGTGTTGCGGGTTTCCGGTATTATGCCCATTTACAAAGGCTGCGAGAAAGGCAGCAACAACTTGAGAAGTTCTAAGGTTACAAAAAACCGACAGCAGCAAGAAAGCAAACAATAATGACAGCGACAGCAAAACGCTGATGGGACAATGACAATGCACACTGGTCACAAGCCGAGGGGAATGGCTTAAACTTGCCTTGCCAAAAAGAGTTGGAGATCGTATCGGATTTTATTGTATATTTTAAAAAGCCATTCCCGTTTACTAAGGTTCGAAAGCAGTCAAAGAAGAAAAAGCTGTATTGTTAAGCTTATATTCCGTAGATCAAAACAAGGAGATATATTTTTATTATTTTTTAAATATTTTGTAGAAAAACTTTTTTAAAATCATATAATCCATTAAGATATAGACATATCTTAACCATTAGAAATATTTTTATATACTTTCGGAAGCTCAAACATAAAAATGGTTTAAATTTTAAATTTTTTTTAGATAAAATTTAGTATGCATTGCCATAAAATGTACAGATAATTTTTTTAACCCCGACTTTTCACTTAGTATACAATAATATCAACCAGGCTATACTGTTACTGGAAAAGAACAGGTTCCTCTTCCTAAAATCGGTGTTTTCAATGCAACTTTGTATATGGCTTCAATCAGCGGCTTAATTTACGATCGACTTGATCCACAGCTTTTCGCTCGCGAAGATCACAGTGCGGCTGGATGAAAAAAGAAAAAAAACCGAAGAGATAAAGGCGAATAAATAACTACAGGCCGACCACAGTGACAGCGACACTGACGACACCCGACAACGTCAGCTGAGTGAGACAGGCGACCAGCAGCTTTAATTGTGCCAAAACATTCTAAGTACCCGTAGGTAGTTCTTTGAGCAACCCATTCGCCGGCAACAGCTGATTGTGGAGGGGCGGACTGGAGGGGGCTGGGGCAGGGGGAAAGGGGTTCGGGGGTACGGGGTCTACTGTCAATGTCATCATCAGAACCATAACCAAAACGAGAACCAAAAGCGGTAGCAGCCACTCCGGTAGCCGCTGACGTTGGCAAACTATGCTGGCTCTTGGGTTACGAGCGATCAGTGCTGACAGTGTTGGCTTTTTTTTAGATAAAGCAAGCTATTTTTTAGGATAAAAAAGTTTACAAAACTTTTACTGATAATAATAATTTTCGTGAATTTTTTTGTACATTTCAAAGATGCGAAATAAGTACTTTTTGGAAGTGCTTACGAAAAGTATAACTTTATTTAACAAACAATAACAAAATCCTTTAAAAAAAGTAAACACATTTTAAGGTATCTAGTTATGACATTTAATGATGGCTTGTTTTAAAATCATTAAAAGAAACTATCATACAATCAAACAGGATATGATATCATATTTATTATAATAAAGCTATTGTTAAAATCTTTAGCGTTCGTTTTTTAACCATGGTTATAAAAAGGGCAGAGGCAAGCAAACAACAGATTTGGCTTCTCCAAAGCTGGACAATTCTTTTTATTAATAATCAAAAACTTGTTGTTGTTAGTTTATCTTAGTTGTTTTCGGGTATTTTTTAACCAAACCTGAGAAGTGTTTGTATCATCTGCTTTTTGGTTGCCAGCACTATTTGGGCTACCTTTGCTGAAGGTAAAGGGAGCACGCACAAAAACGAGAGCAACCATGAGGGAAGAAGGGCAGAAGATGCCGCTGTCTCCTCGGTCGCTGCTGGTACTTAAGTTTATGATATGAAGTGTCACGGCCCGGTCCCTTCGGGATCCCTTTCCCCGACTTTTCTCCCCGGGCTCGGCCTTCGCATTGTTGTGCAACAAAAGCGTTGAGAACTTGTTAAAAAATGAGTGGAATTTCGCGCTGCATTGCACTTGGGGGCACCGTCGCTGGCAAAAGGGTCTTGGACGTGGATGTGAGCGAATCATGCGGGCCAGGATGCCAGCTGAGGCCCTGCAATGGATGGCTGCACTGAGAGATATTGTATTACCTTTGAATATTTATTTAATAAATTTCCTACCAAGAGGTACCAACAACATTTTGGAAACGAATATAAACATCAGAAATGCGCAGAAGATACAAAGTTAACTCAAAGAAAGTTAAAAAATAAGATAACTTTGAAAGTATTTATTAGATAGCATAGTTTCTTCTATTCCCAATTTTAATTTTAATATATATTATATATATAATATTCATATTTTTTATTTAAATATTTTATTCCTATTTTCCTTGCTCAGTTTTTATTTTCAGTATGCACTTCGACTGGATATGACTGTCCCCCGATCCATATCCCTTCAGCCGATCCCCATATAGAACAGCCTTTGTCATTGTTGTTGGAGCGGCTTAAGAACCCAAAAAGGGTTGCACCCTAGCCCGATTATATGGCCGCAACCACGACCACGACCCATATAATAAGCTTGATAAAATCAACGCGCTTGTTCAGGAACAGAAAAAACGAAGAAAAGCGGCAATAAAAACAAGTAAGCTAGAAACAATTACTAGGACCATGAAGTACTCATTAAACAAGGGGCATACAAATTATTCCATAAAAAATTCAAATAAAAATAGTAAACAATAAAATAAATTGGATGGGCAAACTAAAAAATGTATACCCCTAAAATTTATTAAGGAATTTAAACAACAAACCTAAAAGTACTGTATAAATGTTGATGGTGTTTATTAAACATCCAAGGTAGATAAATAATAAATATAAATTCATAAGTAACACATTTATAAATTTTTAAAGACACAAATCCCACTCAATGCATTTGTTTTCCTTGGTTATTTTAATAAAAATGTATCCCATTTTCCTTGAAGCATATCTCGAGTACAGGGTAAGGATAAAAAGTGGAAAGTAAAAAATTGTTTTCGTTGCATGCGGGAATTAGCCAGTGGCTGGGGGCACAGACCCTCGGAAATCCCGGTTGGATGAGGGGAAGTCAGGACCCGGCTGGCTGTCTGTCTGTCTGTCCGTCTGCCTGTCGGGCCATGAAAAACAATTTGGAATTTAATCTTCTTCGAGAGGAGCTGCGCACCGCAATCGCAATCGCAATGGCAATCGCGATTCGTATGCGGATTCAGAATCGCAATCGGCATCGACGTTAGCCTGTTTTGTTGCCAGTTTGTTGCCGCTTTTGTTTGGCTGTTTGTTTCGCTTTTATTTTTGGGTGGATCAGCCGCGGCTTATGTGCAGCCAACTTGAAGCTGAAGCTGAAACTGAAGTGCAGGGAACTTGCAACGGCGGGATTAGTGTCACGGGAAAGTCGAGAGCGCGCTAATAAGATGGCAGTTCCGCTCCCCAGCGACTTGGCAGCAGATTTGCCGCCGAACTTTTATCATTGGGCCAGGCGGAAAGTTTGAAGGATTTGCGCAATTTCCTATAATTGAGGCAAGCCGGCGGAATCACATCATCGTCCTTGATGTTGTCAAAGCATTCTGTGGCTTCCTCTTGTGGAAACTCCATCGATGGCCTCCTCCCTTCCCTTCCTTTCCTTTCCAAGGATTCTCGAGCGGAGGTTGTTGTTGTTGTTGGGAAAACTGCCAGAGTGGCAACTTTAATTGGATCCACGTGAATGGGCCGTGAAACCAGAGTTTGTCCAACATTTCTGCCAAGAACAGAATAGAAAGTTCACCATCCACTAAGATCAGCCAGATTGATAAGCTTTAAAGTTGAGTTGATGTGTGCCTGCCATTAATTTAATGGCATCTAATGGGGAAATAAAAATCGATGGTTCGGCTAGAGAAGTTTTGTTTGCTGCTGGAAAAAAATACAAAATATGTTACATTTTATTACATAAAAAAACTCAAGAGAACTTTTTGAAAGATTTTAGTGGGTAAGCTACTTTAATTTAAACGTATTGCTATTATTGATTGGTTTATAAATATATTGTAATTATATATAGTTGAAAAATTCATAAGCTATCCCCAAAATAATTTGTGCTGTGGAAATATAATGTATCATATTTATTTACAATTCCTCACCCTTGTAAAAATGAATGCGAGCATGTTTTAGGTCAATTAGTGCGGCGATGCAAGAAAGTAATACTCCAGAATTCGCCTCGGAACGTCCCGATTCGGTCACAAGACCCTCAGCCCTCAACCCATTCAGCTGGGTAAATCTCGACCATATGTTTTGTGGCTCGGACACGGTCATCGGATCCACCGGCCGTCAGCTGTCCGTTGGCCGGCAACTTGCTACCCAAAGTGGCCAAGTATCCGCAGATACGGGGCATGCATTCACCGAGTATCTTTCAACCATATATCCATCCATCCATCCATCCATCCATCTAGTAACATACATGGCAAACACTTCTTTTGTTTTGTGTACTTTTCGTGGTATGTTAATTTTGAAGAATGCCGGCGGTTGGGGTGTCTCCATTTCTGTTTCTGTGTTGCCAAGTGAAAAGAGGAGAGGCAAGGAACAAAAAAAAAAAACAGAAAAAAAGAGGCAACGCACGCATAATATATTGTATTTTAGCCATGCCCGTGACCATGTCCAGGGTCGTATCTTGTATCTGTAGCTCTGGCTGTATCTGTATCTTGCGGATCTCCACCTCACACCCGCAGTTTGTCAAGCAGCTTCAGTCGTTCGTATATCCGTTCGTAGTCGTTAGCTTCTGGTATTTTATGCTGTCCATCGTCTCTTCCTTTTTTTTTTTTTTTTTTTTTTTTTTTCCTCCCCGAACACCTTGCCCTTTTTCCCCGCCACCATTTCCATTTTCTGGCCTGTCGCTTGGACGGCTTCTGTTGTTAAGTTGGCATTAATGTGTAGTCGTTTGTAGTTAATTCGTTGCTGTCTCTTACGCTCCCCGATCCACTGACCCTGCAACCTCCGGAACCCCCATCTCCTCACCCAACCCAATCCCCCTTGGCCGCCCGGAATGTCTGCACTGAATGACTTTAAATGTATCTGTCCGCTGCAAAGTACCGAAAAAATATATTACACTTTACATGAGCCGAAAAAAAATTATAAAGAACGAACGGGCAAGACGGCAAAAAAAAACGCACCCAGATACACAAAAAACTCTTAGCTTAATGCTGAAAACAAATAGAAAGCAAAAGGGATTTATTTATAAACCGAAAATAAAGAATACCCTTTAAAAATGTGTGACTAAATTTGGGGTACAAAAAATTTAATTTTAATTATTACAACAAAATATTCAATCATAGAATTTTATTTAAATATATCTTAAATATTATAAAAGCATTGATTGAAGTTGAAAAGAATATGAAACTGTTTTAATAGTTTGTTAGAAATAAAAAATTAACCACTTCTGAAAAATGTATTAATGAACCCAAAAGAAATTGATATTCAAGAACAAATTACTCAATGTAAAGAGGAATGTTAACAAAGTTTTATTGTTGTCAGATGGCATGCTTATAACAAATAACTTACTCCCTTTCGAAATCAGCGATTCGTGGCAATTCACGTATACCCCCGAGGTCTCCAGGGTATATATCTGAAACGACATGAAAAAAAAGAAAACGATTTGCGACTCAAAGTGAAATTAAATGAAAACAGAAAAAAGCATTTCCTCGAGCAGGGTGATTTGGTGTGCTCGCAGCCCTGTCGACCAGCTGAGACTCATTATATATCCCATATATATGGCTGGCCAACTATCATTTCCACTTCCCATTCGTCCTCGTTCAGTTGACCAAGTGTACACAAATTAGAGCAGGTTTATCTGATAAGAGTCGGAAATTCTCCCCTCGCACACTGGCTGCAATCTATTGACGGACATTTAGCATTGTTTTCATTTTTTTTTTTTTTTTTTGCTTTCGACCAAAGTCGGGGGTAGACTTTTTTCGCGTCTTTCTTCCGTTTTCGTGTTTTTTGGTGGTTTTCTTTCGCCCCGAAACATTTTAGTTGTGCTTGGATTGCGTTAATTTGGTAAATGTTTTGACGTTCTTGCAATTAAAAAGGCACCGGGTGACTGGCGGACAGAAAGACGAGCGGACGGACAAACGGACGGACGGACAGGGGCCCTTCCGTTTGGTTTACTTTGTTGAACCCGTGACACCGGGCGTCTGTTTTACTAATTAAAAGCAATGTTCCAGAAATGTGTTTACCTGCTGCTAATGAGTATCCACAATGAATTGCTGTCGTAGATAGTCAGTTCCTCCAACTTTATCCGCCGCTTTCCCCCCCTAAAACCCCTCAACCCCTCGGGTTCCCATTCTTCTATCCAGCGAATGTTTCGCGCTGCTGCCGCATTGCGGATTCCTTTTCATAGAATTGTATAATATATATAAAAATATATGTATGTGTGTGGTCAAGGAGCGGAACAGCTACAGGACACGTTTTTGCTGGCTTTGCTTAAGCGGCAAGATAAGGGCCAACTGCATGGGAAACGGGTTTCACTTGGCTAAAAATAGCAGTTACATTAGCCGGCTTACATTGTAAACGAAGGCTGATCGCTCGGATCATTCCAGCTGGCTTTTTAACTGCGTTAACTTGGCAGTTAATTTAATTATTTTGCGGTTGTCGTTTTTGCACATTCAAGTTCGTGTAAAGGGTGTGGTTCTCTTATTGTTATACAAATTAATTTGTTAATAAAAGAGTAACATATATATGTATATTTTTTATGACCAGATAATGCAGTTGAAGAAATTTTATGCAGCATAAAACACACGTTCAAGCTGAAAGGAACTATTTATAAAGGGTTTGACTATTTATAGGTTTTATATTTATATGGGATTAAATGCTGTAAAATAGTTAAAAGAAATCTTACATATTTTATGAATATTCCTTTCATTGTCTAAGGTTTAGGTAATTCTGCTTCTCTTATTTATTTTCAAATCTTAAAACACAGAGTATAATTGCTGCAAACAGTTGCATGAAAACTAGAACATGAAAGCCAAGCAAATGTTATCCAATTTAAGCATCAACTAGGAGTCAACAAAAAACTCAATTGCGATTGTGTTGTCAAAACTAAGGACACCCGTACATCTCGGGCGCCATAACTCTGACATCTTATTGCCCCCGAAGATTATCTGTTACCTATCCAATTGTCCAATCCCCCGATTGCAGGTTTCCCGGGCGGGCAGTAAAATATTTACCCGGCAGCAGCAGCAGCTGTTTGAGTGCCAAAGTTGTCGGTGGGGAAAAAGTGCATAAATATAAAAACTAAGGACAGCAACTAAAGAAACGCTTCCACTCAGGTTGGCATCTTCATATTGGTTTTCCCTCCTTTCAGTTGATTTTTGGTCGGTTTTCGGTTTTCAGCTTGCTGGTTTTTTGTTTTCTTGGCTCAGTGCGTTTGAGTTCGAGTTGCTGGCGCTGCAGTTTCGGGTGCCAGTTTGTGGTATCTGAAAGATACAAAATATGTTCGGCAATTTACCTTTTTCAAGTTTATTGCATCGCGTGTGTGTGCCACTGAGTGTGTGTACCGGTGTGTGTGTGGCAGTAGCTAGTGGCCAGTACCTCAGAAATCAATGTGTGTAACGAAAGGCAGCCGAAAATAAATGTTCTGTGAAGGAATTTCGACGGTTTTTGCCGCCGTGTCTTTTGTATCTGTATCTGTATCTGTATCTGTATCTGTATCTGTCTCTACCATTGCCATTTCCATTTCCATTCCCATTTCCCTTGGCAATGCCAAACCATTTACTCCGCTCCCGGTCCCTGTGCACCGTTCCCGTTTACGTTTACGTTCCCGGTTTCGGTCTCGGTTTCGGCCTTATTTGTTTGCCAGCTTGTGTTTATACCTTTCGACTTATTTAATGCCTTCACTTCAAATGGGAAACAGAACCTAACCGAACCGGCAAAGGGCAGCGGGGGACAGACAATGGAAGTTCTTTTCTTTTGTTTTGTTTATTGATTTAAGTTTATTGCATGCACTACAAGAAATCACCTTTCTTCCAATTTTATTAAACTATTTTTCACCCAATTGTGATAAGTTTTCTATTACCAAATTTAGTTTTTATCATCCCCATTAAATACATTTGTGAATTTCACTTGAAATATTTCTTAGTTCCCAAATAACTTTGAAATGAAAAATTGTTGTTTTTATCTCATGTAACTTAATTTCCATATTTTAACCATTAAGTTACCTTCACTACTTAAACACAGTTTTCTAGTTCCGTAAGATGTTGGCTTAACGTGTTAAATCTTTTTAAATAGACCTTGTTCAACCTCCCTTTTAACGAAGAACTACCAAGATGATGTCAGATAGCCACAACATCTGTTTTTTAGTTTCCAGTTTCGGGCTTCCACGAAATATTCTGAGTGACCCACGGAAATGTCAAGCTTTGAAGCTCACCGCTGTGAGAAAACCGGCCAGTTGGTATTTTTCACAGTGTACGCATGAACGGACATCTACAGGAAATAGGTGTAAGTTTTCCTCTTCTTGTTTTCGTTGTTTTCTCTGTTGTGTTTTTTTTTTTTTTTTTTTTTTGCCAACATTTCGTTATAATGCGTTTGTTTTGTCTGCCGGCCGGGCAGCGTTTGGTTGGCAGGTAGTGGCGTGGGGTGATTAGGGGTGAAGGTTGAGGGGGCGGAGGGCGGCCAGGGGTCAGCCAGGGGGCGGGGCCGTTGCAATTGCAGTTGCAATTCATGCAAGAACGACAGCAACACAACCGAGAAGCAGAACGGACTCGAATGCGAATACGTAAATGGTAATGGAATCATATGTTATGAGGGGCGGGAAAGCGAAAAGGAGGCGTGTCGGCAGAGAAGGCACACAGAAAACAATTTACATAAACATATCTTACTCGGGAGCAAGCCCTTATTAAGCAAAGAATATTTAAACAATAAAACAAAGTAAGCTTTGCAAACAAAATTGTAATCAAAATTAAAAAAAAATATGACATAGAAAAAATATGAATGTATATTTTGTAAACTTAATAAATTATATGAAAACTTTTTCTACCATAATAAACTAATAATAATTCCAATCACATCTCTTATTGGTAAAACTACAATTTACGTAATCGCGTTTTGGCATGTTTGCAGTCATGCTAAATACTGTTCAAATGAATTGCTAATGCAAATTAGTTTGTAAATTAAATGTAAGCTAAACCAATTTGAGAACTTTCAAATATTGTTGCCGTGCAGCGGGAACAACACAAAAACAGAAGCAGCAACATTAAAACACAACGGCAACAATCAGTGAACAAGCGGGCAAATAACAACTTGGGAAATTCTGTGAAAGCAACAGCAACAGCAACAATAGCCCCAAATGCCGAATGCATAAAAGTATAAACAATTGACAGATTCATAAATATGCAATTTACTTCACTTTTTATTTCGCTTGCTGCATTTCCTGTTTCGGTTTCTGTTTCTTTTTCTGGTTCGATGTTGCTGGTTGCTGTTGCCCTGTGCTTGGTGTTTTGTGTTCTGTGTTTTGGTGGGCACTAAAATTACCCAACGGCAACCAAATGGCAACACATGCCCATAAATTAGCATTTAGAAAAAAAAAGGAGGAAAACCGAAATAAAAATGGAAGCGACCGACCGACAGCAGCAGCAACAACAAAGCGAAATGCAAAGAGAAATGTAATTCATGCCCGGCAACAACAGCAACCAGAGCCAGCAAATGGACCGAAAGGCAGAGGAGCCATCAGGAAACTTGGGGCACAGTGGTAAAATAGCACTTATTTATTTATATTTTTAACAAAAGAAAAATATACACACTCCCAGGTCAATTATCCGCAAAAAGGGTTACTATTTGAATACATTATAAATATTATTTTTGGAGTAATTTATGATACATTTCATTAAATTCATTACATATGTGGTTAATAAAATTCGAATCAATTTTTTTAATAAACAATTCTTAATTATAGATTCTAAAAAATATGAAATAGTAGACTGCTTTTCTTAGATTGTTTTTTATGCAAATTATTATTATTTTATAATTACTTTTCCAAGTATTCTAGATACTTTTTATAAGCACTTACCGAATGTTTTTCAGAACAGCTAGTTTTGCAAAAATATTCCATCGTATGCTTTACCACCGGGCACACCGCACATCCAACGACACACAGAGAGAAAAAGCTTATGTAGATTTAAGCTTAATTCGATTTGGTTTTGCTGCCTTTTTGTCTTCGCTTTGAAGTAAAAAACCAAAAATAAATTGGACTTATGCAGGCAGCGGCAGCAGCGGCAGTGGCAGTGGCAGCGGCAAGTTGGCCAATTTGCGGCAAGTTTACGTTGCCGGTGCGGCTCCGTTTCGGCCAGAGAGATAAGTCGGGTCAACAACAACAAGGGCCAAACTGCTGTGCGGTTTAACATGGCCAATTTGACTACGATTTCGGGTTTCGGTATTGGGATTGAGATTTTTCGGGGGGCCCAAGGACGAAGGACGCAGGACGAACGGCTCCTGGTCCGGATAATACTCGGGTATAATTTAGCTTACTAAATGGCCTTCTAAGTGCGATAAAAGGACTTTTTATTAAAATTTCAAATGGCTGTCCAGAAGGAAGAACTGAAAAAGGGGGCGGGGCAAGGGGGGGATGGGGGCGTGGGGTTTGCCAATTGACTTTTATTAAGAGCTCCATTCCGTCCCTTTCTGTCTTACTGCCCAGGCTATTTATTATGTCAAAGTTGGAAGCGGTTTTTAGTTTACAACGATTGCCATTGTATGCTGCCCGATTTGCGGCGATTGCTTGTGCCGACGTATTAGTTGGGATTAGAGGATGGTGTTCTACGGGCGGGATGACATTCATGACAAAGGTGGAAACCATTGACTTTATAGGGGTTGTCCTTTGGCAAGGAAATGTCAGGCAATCAATACTGCCAGCTGCTTAAAGTTCCCAGTAAATTAAAGACTTTTTTTTTGGTTCCCCAAGACAGGTTTTTAGAGATCGTTGAAGCATAAATCCTTTAAAGAAATTTATAACAATGAAATCAAATAATTTAAATATAATAAATCAAATAATAATTTAATCCTTAAAGGAATAGTTCTATGTTTTTAAGGTATTAAGAAAACCTTTAAACCCTTTGCAACATTGAGAGAAATCTGTTGCGATCTGTATCTGTAATTTCTCGCAGTGGCGACCTGGTCCAATTGGTATTCCATCAGGGCGTGCCATCATGCATTGTCATTACCCGAGTGGGGGCCTTCACCTCGCCCGCGTCAAATCCCAGCGAAATAACCAAATTTAATAATAGCGTGAAAAAGCGTTCACCTCTTTCATATGCAATCAGAGAGTCAGACGGGCAGACAAAAACGGCGGAGCTGCAAAAAAGTAAACTAAATTCTGAATAATGATGGCCACGCGGAACTGAACTGGAACTCGAACTCCAACTCGAGCACACAGACCCGATCCCCAATCCCCAATCCCCATCCGCAATCCCCAACCCAATCGCAGAGCCAAAAAGCCAAAGCCAAACCCGAACCCAAAACCCAGATCCGAACTCCGGTTCTCTACGCTTTCTGATTACACCGCGTAATGTTGGGTGTGGGAAATCTGAATCTGAATCGGAATGGAAATGTAAATGGAAATGGGCTCGGAGTTGGGAAAGGAAGTGGGTGAAATTTCGCCAACTGAATGCTGAATGCAAATCGTAATTTGGGGGCTTAACATTTGATGGGTTTTTAATAAATGTGCAAAGGCTGAAATCTGTTCCACTTGGAAATCACAGACAGTTAATGATTGGATGTTAACTGGTTGCAAAGCTGGACTGAACATAATATGGTATTAAGTTATATGTGATTGATTTTTAATATTTATTTAAATACAAATTAATTAATGTTTGGGATACAGGTCTCTGAAAGTACAAAAAAATTTTGTAAATATGATTTTCATAATATCAATTATTAATAATAACTTTTTGTTTTTGTTCTAATAGAAATTAATTAAAAATTCTGAACACCCTAAATAATAACCGAAAGAAAAACATGTAATGAACTGGTAATTTGCAAATAATAATAACAGCAATCGTAATTCGTGGCTTACTACCAAATGAGGCTTTAATAAATTCGCCAGCGGCAGAAAAATAGCCCACTTGGAAATGACCGAAATTTGTCAGCTTATCCAACGCGGGGTTGACTTCTGGCTTCTGGAACCCAAAACTCCTTGACTCCCTGACTCACTGACTGCTTGACTGGTTGGCTGCCAGACTGGTTGGCCAAGCGGAAGCTGGCTAATAAGGAGATTCCCTGGCTCTCGGATTGTCTGTCTATGAATCATGCGCAGCTTTGACATTTATGGCCTCAATTTATTTGATAAATTTCACACGCACGTTATCAATTGGCTCGACAGTGGCTCCCCTCGGTGGTGGCAATAAATTTTGACGGATTAGTTCGCTTATGAGTGGCATCGGCATCGAAAGGACTCGAAGGACCCGAAGGACTCGCTGGCCAAACAGTCGAGTGGGCGAAACTATTCGGTCTGGGATAAACTGTAATAATGGCCATTATTATTTATTTTTATTTTCCTCCCCGCTGTGTGTGTGTGTGGCGTATCAATTTTCATAAAATATCGATGCCTGGTTATTGATAACCGTGGCTAAAGTCATATTATTTCCCGGTGCCCTCTTCACTGCGTTCCAAATCCGGCGTGAAAAACCCTCCGCCGATTGATAAATTTCCACATTTCGAGCTCGCTCAAACCGTGCATTTGTCAATTTCGGCGAAACTCTTTGGGGGCGGCGTTTGATTCCCCAGATTTTGTTACCAAGTCAAGAGAAGTCATCTATGCGTTGATTTTGGCCATAAAGGTTTTAAAGCGGGGGATGCTGACTTGAAAAAAAATCAGGGAAATTCCAAGGGTCGTTTATGATTGTCAAATAATGCCTATATTTGAACTTATTTAAGAAGTGCTCATCTAAGGAGATAAATTACCAATCATAAACACATAAAATTTCTTTATTTCTACTTCAACAAGTTTAATGTTTTGGGAAAAATACATTTAAAGTGATATGGTTTTTTGATAAAGTTTTATTACATACTTTTTATTTTGTGTTACCATTCAAGGAAAATATAGAATTTTTTTTATTTTAAAATCAATAAATAACCGAATAATTGAAGACCACAGCTTTAATGTGAAATGGGAAACACAAACATTTATTTAACTATACACATTGTGCAGCCCCTTTGCGGAAATTATCCAGTTGAGCATAAGCTGCATTTAACCAAATCACGATAATTGCTCCAATCGAGACAATTTGCCGAAGCCAATTGATTAATTAATAAGGTGCTCAAGCTCGGAATAGAACTGGCTGCGTTTTTGGGTGTGCCAGCCAGGCAGCAACACCAGCTCTCCAGATTTCTGGCTACCTACATAATTTAAACCTAATTAATTTTCCTGGCGCAGCTCATTCGAAATACATCAATCAAAGCCCGAGTCGGTCGGGCTAATTGCATTTACCTGATGACGGTTTTCATTTTGGTGCCGCCCCTTTCCCTTCCTTGGCTTTTCCGTCAATTGGTGACAAATTATTCACGCTGTCATGTGGAACACTTTTCGTGTGTGTGCTTTGCATTGGTTTTTGGATTTGGCTTTCGATCGACTCGGTTTAGTTGGGGTTTTTGGGGTAGTTTGTTGCCCCCCAAACACACAAACAACAAATAGAGGTGAAAGAAAACGCTGATTAGCTATTATAATTAGTGGTTTGTTTGTTTAATATTTTCAGTTTATTTCAATGGGTTCAATTACCGAAAACAATCAAGAAATTAAAATTTTTGTTTTGATTTATGTTTAGCGGGAGTAAGGCATTTAATTTGGTTTGATTCATTGAAACATTTGGGAAATGCGATTCATAATTATTTCATTTTGTTTAACTCATCGTTTATTTAAACTGTTCATGGTAATTTTGTGAATAACTACATTTCATTGCTATTCAAACACCCAATGTAACTCATACCTTCTATCCAATTATTAATTTCAATGTGTTGCCCTTTGGTGACCCACAAAGAAGACACAGTAAAACCCAGAGCCATCAAGATCTCAGATAGGGCCTGTGAACGTGTTCGTCTGGCCCCTCGATATGAGAATTATGGGGACACGTTGCTATCGCCAAAATCTGATGCCTAATCCTCGAAATTAATTACCTTCGCTGCACCTTTGCCCCCTGCCCTCGCAGCTCACCGCAGTTCTTTCTGCGTTTTTCCTACGAAATTAGGCAAAAGGAAGAGAAAAGAAAAAGAAAATTCCGTGTAGCCAAAGGCGATCCTAGAAACCAGATACGAGTGGCTCTCCAGACACTAGACTTATGCCCGTGCACGTTCCACGGCGAGAGCATCAAGATACTGCGGAAAAGCGGCGAGGCGGAGGCCACTTGACGCTTCCTTCGTGTGCACACTGTACTTGCACTGACCAAAAAATTATGCATTAAAAAAGTAAAGTTAAGTTGTTGTACTATTTTATTATAATATCAGTATAATCACTAAATTGTGAAGCTATAAATTATACATTTTTGCAATTAATAATGATATTTTCTGTAAAAATTTACTTATTTCCCAGATACTTATATATTTTTTAAATTGTATATTTTATTCCAAATTGAAGCATTGCCATGGTTACCATATTTACATATTTACTCTTATGTTTTTTACCCAACTCATTTATAAAAATAACTTTATTTATATACTTTAAAAAAAACCTTTATGGTTATGCTTATAATCCCCATTATGGGATAATAGCATTTTTTCCAGTGGGACTCTTTCCGTAGTTTGGCTTATGGATGACCCGGCCATCGTCAACATCATAGTCATGTAAATTTTTGAAATATAATTGGCCTAATATTTTAGCCTGTCCGTTCGTAATGCTCGGTCCCAAACACGTACTGCCAGTGTGGCTGGTTGGCTTTGGTTGGTTTGGTTGGCTTGGTTGGGGGCCCCTCGGCAATTCGGTTACTTGGCCCCAAACTCCACTCGTACTGGCACTCATGCTGCAGGCCATGATTTTTATCAGTTTACCTTAGTTTGTGTTTGGCTAACGCACCCAATTTTCCACGGAATATGGGTGTAGCCCGTTGCCGGCAGTTGCCTAATGTGGAAACCTCCTTCCATCCTCCATCCAGTCGCAGTCCCATCTGGCCCAGCCCAACCCAGTCGAATCCAAGCCAAGCCAACCAACCCAGCAGAGCGACCAAACTAACAAAACTAACAAACGGCAAACAGAAAACAGAAAACGACACAATCCGTGCATTAGCCAAACTCAAACTCAAACTCGAACTCAACTCCATGCCATTTGTTTGCTGAACTTTTGATATTTTCCAACCGCCGTCGAGAGTTGTCAGTTGGGATCCGCGAACCTTGGCATTTGCCTGGTCGCTCGATGGTCGATATATAGTATATCTGAATCTGCGGAACAGGTGCCGGACTAAAGGAGTGTGTGCCGCAATGAGATCGCGGTGTGGGAATATTTAATCTAGCACTTCAGTCAACCCACCGACACGAACTTTATTTACAGTATGCGAAAGATTCGAATCTATAAATTACCGAGGGGCACAACGATTGCTGGAGATATAACTGATTGGACTGACAATTGTCGATTGGCAGACTAAATAATTAATTTCTGAGCATTAAGTGCACAGTGTTCCAGGTACAAAAATAATTAACTTAAATATAACTACTTAATATGTTGATAGGACTAGTTTGGGCAATTTAACATTCGTCAATATGATATTTTCAGATTTACAAAGCCCTAGGAACTTAGAGGCAAAACAATTCTATAATTGTTACAAAGGTATAATGACTGAATTAAATTTCATGAATTAAATTTCATGAAAATCGGAGGACTATTTCAAATTCTTAGCTGTCATGGGAAAATATAGGGTATATAAATTTTGGCTCTCCGAAGCTAGCTTTCTTTAAATAAATAAATAAAGATTTTAGCAGTTTTTTCCAAACTAATTATTTAGCTTGCTCATGACAAGTCTTTAAACCAGTTTCCTTTTTTACACATAGTTTTTAAAAATAAGTTGCTAATTTCTATATTTTTGGCTTTATAGTTTGTGGTTACTTTTGTTTAATTTTTATTTTATATTAAACTTGTCAAATAAACAAATTTTAAATAAAAAGACGTCAGCAATCTTTGTTTATTGCTTTAGTAAACCGAATCTAGCATTGGTTTATAGTTCAGAAAACAATTTGAATTCAAGTTAACAAAGGCTTACACCGAAGTATTATTTATAAACATTTTTTTCTTTGGCTGGTGACATTGTGAAGATGTCAAGGTCATCGCGAAGTTCAAAGTTGCCTCCCGTTGTTTCCTCCTCCGTGTCCTCCTTTTCCGGAAGTGAATCGGTTCCAAGTTTGGAGGCCATGTTGCACGTGACTCAGGTGCAGACCTCGGAGGTGGACAACACCGAGATCTACTTCTACAAGGATGGCAACAACAAATCCAAGACGGATCTTCCAAAGAAGGACAGCACTCCCAACTTCGAAGAGGAAGTGCCCACAAGTCCGCCATTTATGGCATTGGTCAGCAATCTGCCAATGGAGTGCACCGAGCGCGAGTTGCAGAAAGTTTTTACCAACTTTTCAATTCGTTCTTTAACTATTCCAAAAAAGGGAAAAAGACCCAAGGGATTTGCCTACGTTGAAATGGGTTCTCGACAGGATCTAATTCGATTACTTCAACTGGATAAGCCCAAGTGTCGTGGTCGTTGTCTTATGATAAAAATTAACGAGAAGAAGGAAACCCCACAAATTGGAGGTGGTGATGCTCATTATAATCCACTACCAAGCAGTGAATGCGATGCGAACTCAGATCATTATTCGGCAAGTGTGAGTGATCTCAGTACCATTGATTCGCCAACCAGTCAAAGTGGATCTCCGATTTGGCCAGAAAGTGAATCGTCCTATTATAGAAGAGATATGCCAATAACTCGTAAGCCAAGTAGCACTGAGGAACTGGAGCGCCGAATGGATATCCGTCTTAAGAAACTGGCTGAATTCGAAAATGCTCAATCGGAGAGATTCCAAAATGGGAGCTTTGATGATCAGGACTCCTACAGCTTGTCCTGGAGCGATATCCTCAGCGAGACCAGAAACAGTGAGGCCAATTAGTTTGGTTCAAGTTTAAATATGTCTCACTATTACCAAAAATTATTATTAAATTTTCCTGCTTAAAAGTGGTTTATGAAATGTTTTTTCCCCTTGCAGATAATTTATTTATTTTGGGTGGCATCACCAGCGAAGTCAAAATTAAATTGTTATAGCCATATATTATTTAAACAGTATTCGATTTAATTTCCATTAAAAAGCTGCAGTGGAAAGCCCAGCCAATGTCCACAAGAATTATGGCCCCAAAATGAGCTAATTAACAAAGCTGAAAAGCTGTTAATGACCAGTCACAGCTCCATTCCCCCTTGGCAACAGCTGCAGGTTTCCAAAACCGAAAACCGAAAAACCAAAAAACCGAAATTAAAAGAAAACAATTTATCAACAATATTGACTAAAAGCTGTCAACTGAATTAATTTAAACTGATTTATTAATGTGGCGACAGTTGGGCGATCGAACCGAACCGCTGACGGCAGAAGTCGATGGTAAATGGTAAATCTGGTGAATTTGGCCCCGCCGCACCCTCTGCCACCCAAAATCCGTTCTCTGTTTGGGCCAACAACAAACAAAGAGCCAAAAACAATCCGGTAAGCATACGCTAATTGACCAACTAATTAGCGCATTTAATGGCTGTGATATATATATATATATATATAGTATGGATAAAACACGGTCACCGAAACAAGAAAGACAGACTTGCTAATGAAATTAACGTAGAGTGGTTAATAGTTTTGCCAAATTTGGAAAATTGTTTTCATCAAATCGGTCGGTCTTGGCGTCATTACTTCTCATGCATTATCTTTATTTCTTTATCATTTTTATTCCTCTGTTAATTCCTTTTGCAACTAATGAGTCGGCCCTTGGGGGCACGATTTTTGCCAGCGGAAAATTACTCATAGCTCCAGACACTCTGGCGATGACTAAAGCGGCTCCATAAAAAAGCCCACATGGATTCACCGACGATGGAAAATTCGGAGCTACAGCGTAGATACTGAATTTGGGTTACTAATTAATATGGGAAAACTTTTTCATTAGCTAAGGTATGGTTCATTTTTGGGTGATGGTTTTTAAAAAGTGCGATTATTTTTGGTCGCATTTTAAACAATTTTTGTGTTAATGAATCTTAATTTAGACAAATTTTCATAATTGGTTCAGGAATTTATTAGTTTGCTTTTAAGGAGTATTTATAAACAACAAGTTATTACATTTTAGTTATGCACATTTATTTTATGCTATGTGAAGGGTTCTAAAAACTGTGTGGTTGATTTCGTATATTAATTATTTTTGGAATCCATCTTATCCGAAATTTATATGATTCCCCATTCTGCCACTTTTGGGGCTTCAATTTATCGACTAATTGCTCGGGCCCGCTTAAATTAGACTGGCTTTTCTTCTAACAATTCGGCCGGCTGCACATAAAATGTCTGTCGACGGGTTTCTCCCTTTTTCGCCCATCCATTCTTTATTATCTCCCTTTTTCCTCTCGACCTCTGTCTCTTCTCATTAACTCAACGGTGCGGACAGCCCTCTCCAATTTGGTCAGAATCGTGGCCAGAACCGCATTGCCTCTGTTAGCGTCATCTGGACACTAAGAAAAATATTACGCAATAAAGTAAAGGATTTACCACTGGCTAGATGCCATAAAAAACGCCTGAAACAGTTGAAACTTTAAATATTAAAAAATATAATAATCATTTTGTAACGTCTTACATTTTTAGATGAATAAAAATTATAATTTAGTTGAGCCAAGATAATACCAACAACACTTTGAAAAATGGTAATGGAAGCTGGTAATTTATAAATAACAAGACAAGCTAAAAGATAATTAAGTTATGTATTTACAGTTTTCATATTTTTTAAATAGTTTCTTCTTCAGAAAAGCTTCATTATTGAAGCTTTATACTGCATTAAAATCGATTTTTCTGCTTGTGTATATTCAAGTCCCAGGCCAGAAGCCAGGAACCACGTCCGGAGTGCGGAATGTTCTGGCCATTGCCGTTGCCAATTTCCGGAAAACGGCAATGGGCATCAGGAGCAGAAGCAGAAGCATGAGAAACAGGAGAAGCGCCGGCCGTTGGGCGTAAATTAAAATTAAATTCAAATGGAAAAGTGTCGTCGCCGCGACCTGGACTCTCATCCAGAACAGGAGTCCGAAGGAAGGAGAGGATGAGGAAGGGACAGGGACAGAGCCAAAGCCAAAGCCAGAGTCCTGGGCATTGGCCATTGGCCATTGGCCATTGGCACGTCTGTCGGTTTATGCAACATTTTAGCAATTATATTCGCGTCGAGCGACATTACAACGGCAATTACACGCAGGAGCCGCAGAACATCGCCCGTGGGCGGATGGCAACGACTTTCGGGGGCGGGGCACTCCATCCGTCCGGCGCTTTGGCATTCCGGCATTCTGGCATTCCGGAGTCCCTGTCATCGTCACGTGGAACGGCAACGTGATCAACTGACGCACGGCTCTGATGGACGACAGTTGCCGCCGCAGAGGGTCCTGTCACCGGCAGACTGCCAGGATGTCGGAACGTTGGAACGTCTGAGTGTCTGAAAGTCTGACTGAATGGCTGAATGGCCCGCCGGCCGGTTGACTGACTCAATGACAGGACATGAAGTGCAGGGCAAAAATGGTTCAGCTTAATTGCCGAAACAACGACATGGAGATGTCCTTTTCGGAACGCGAAAAAAGTGTAATTGCATTTAAATTGTTTAGAGTTCAACGTTGAACGATTTTGTTGATTTTATTGGAACATTTTTCATTGCTTATATAGGCAATCAATTGCAGAATACAGATGTTAAGTGTCTGAGTATAATTTAGTTTCTAAATTTATATTAAAATAAAAACTTGCTTTTAAAACTAAGAAAATAAATAAAAAAATAAATAAAAAAATAAAATAAATATACATCATCGTTGATATCATAGTCCAACTTTTTTTTAAAATGTTATGTTATTAAATATTTAAAAAAAACTAAAAACATTTATATTAAAAATTTAATGAGATAATTAATTCAGAAAAATCCTTTTAAAGAGTATACAAATTAAGCAGCTTCTAAAATATTAAATTCGCCTGCCTGTGTGGGCGGTGCTCATGGTGGTTTGGGTAAATGAAATAAAATAAATGTATGAAAGCAATAACCGACCGACATTACATAAAAATCTACTTGGCCAGGACACATAATTTGTGTGTGTGCGACGTGGGCCTATTTAGGGGGATGTGCGTGTGTGCATGTGTGCATGTGTGCGGAATATGGCCGACACTTCCGTTCGACATGTTGCACATGTTGCTCCCGTTTCCGCTCCGCCCAACTCAACACAATTCGGCACAACTCACCTCATTTAACCCACCTCCACCTCCCACTGTACACTGAGAGCATTAAGAGGTGTAAAACGTATATTATTTATAAAGATTTGTAAAATAAAATGTATGAAACTATAAAATGGTGATAATTTTAAGATAAGCATAAGAAAGTTATTTGTTTTTAAATATTAATAATACAATGAGGCTATTAATATTATTAAAAATTGTATTTAATCAATTACATTGAAATAGTTAATACGACAAATTTAAAAAAAATATGTTTATTTAAAAATATATTGTTTAAATACTATCACCTAGAAAAACCTTTTAAACCTTAAGTTCTATACTGTTGTTTTAAAAATCTCTAAATTTATGGAAATTCCCCCTGATTTCTTCGAGTGTTCCCCAACCAACTTACATAAAACACAATATACCGGAGTCGCCATACATTGTTGTTGTCGCTTGCGATGTTCCTGTGCTTGTAGTTGTTATTGTTGGTCACGCATGGTGTTCCTGTCGCTTGCTGTTTTTATTGCCCGGGCTTCCTGCCGTTCGCTTGTTTCATAATTAATATCCTTTCACACATTATTATAACGGAAATGAGTGGGGATATTTTTATTTCATTCCTTTTTTGCACACACACACACGTGTGCCTATTTGTGTTTGTGTGTGTATGTCCTGCGGTCGGGCAGCAGGAGCTTGTTAAGCATTTTATGCGTTTGGTTTTTCATAAATTTCATTCCGACACAACCCAAACAAGAAGTGTGTAATTAAAAGCTCATGAAAAGTGATTAAAAAGTGAGTTGCGGCTTCGCTCGGTGCCATATATTAAATGTTTTCGCCTCCTCCCCATAAAGTTGTCAAAACAATGAAAGGCAAAAAACAAAAAGGCTAACTGCGCCATAAAAAATGACAAATAAAATATCACACTTTTCCACCAGCTGATGCTGAGGTCAGCAAGCCAGCCTGGCTTTTGGGTATTCGAAAAAAAAATATATAAAAAATTTATTTTAATCCATAAAATCCTAAAATGAACGTGAAACTTTTATGTGAACCAGACTTCTGTATCATAAGGTCTGATTTACTGCTCTCTGAACTAATCAAGAAAAAGTCAATGCCATCTTGTAAAGCCATTTATGGCGTTTTCTCATGGATATCAAACGAGTTTTCCCCTATTTCCGTCAATCAAGTAAACAAGCAAAGCATTTTAACGCGAATTGGGCTTTTACAAATGACTACCAATCAACTAACAGGTTTGAATAGAATTCGGATTTACAAGGGCGGTTGACTCTCATTACCAAAAGAATGGGTAAATGTTACATTGGGTAAAAAAAAAGAGAATGGAAGTTTGTGTAGGAAAACCAAAATTAGCCTTCAAGAAAAAATAACAATTTGTATACTTTTTTTCGGGGGTTGCTTCTTTCTTACCCTGCCAGGATTTTTTGTAAGTGTTGGAACAAATTTTAAAATATCCAGAAAACTTGACCACTCCAAGTGATTGATCTTTTTCCCCTTCCCATTTTACCGCAACCGCAACATTTCCTAGATTTTCCTAGAATTCTCTCGACTGACTCATGTCCTGGGACCTGTGACGCATTTCGTTGGGTGGCCGGCAGGCTTTTAAGGATTAGCATTTAAGAACGTATTTATGGTATGCATAAAGATATTTAAAGTGTCCTGCTGCTGTTGGCAGGCTTTTCGGGCGATAACCGGCTTACACGCATGTCCCTGCCAAGGATGACGCATGACTTAATGCCACGGATTTTCGGGGGGCACAGGACGGGGAGTTGGACTCCGTTCTCCGTTCTCCATTCTCCATTCTCTGTTCTCCGGACTTGGAGCTCCGGATACGGGGCCTGTGACAGAACTATCGCACATGCAGGCCCACGGAACGGAACGCATGAGTGGCATTCCCGCGTCATTTCCATACGCGACCACTTTGCCCGATTCGCGTGTTGCGTGCAATTTGCGTGTAATTCTTGAAAACTCCCGAGGAGAAGGCGGTTGTGGGAAATGGAAATGGTTGGCGGTGGTTTCGGGGAGGGGTGGGGGGAAGGGGTGGTGTGTTTTAACTGCAGCAGTGTCCTTTCGCCGTGCGTGTGTGTGTGTCATCGCTACGCGCGGCACATAAATCATAAGCAACAACGCAAACTGCGTCGCTGCAAACAAACAGAGGCAAGGAAAAGCTACAGAAAAAAAGGAGTTACTGAATCTCAGAGGACTACTCGAAATTAAAATACTTCTTAAAAATATTTTATTTCAGGTTTTAAATAATAATATTAATATTTTTCATTAAAAAGAATTTATTCCTTGATGTACCTTAACTTAGAGTTTAAGACTTTACAAAAATCTCTCTCAAAGATTTTCATATGAGGTTATAGTATTTTCTTTAAGTATATGAATATATGTTAAGCATCCAGTTAATTTATAAAAATAATCAAAATATAATCCTTTATAGCTTGCTTTTGAGGATACCCCATTTACTTAACCAACAAAGGGTATTTCAAAAAGGACGCCAAAGTGAATTGCGTAATTTATGCTGCGCAGGACGCGCAAGGAAGTGCCAGAGTAAAGGGGCGTGGCGGGGCGGGGTGGAGTGGCAAGCAAAGGCAGGAAGGAAGCAAGCGAACACGGACGCACCGTGCCAGGAATGACTGTACCGTGGCAGAGCTTGCAGTTTTCCACCCAAATGGAACTCCCCTCGGAGAAATGACTATTCGAAGTTTCATCTGCGACGCAATAAGGAAAACTGCGATTGTCTTTTACTTGAAGAGCAACCCTCCTCCAGAACAGAAACCCATCGCTTTGTACTTTCCCCCGTAATCCAGCTTTGAATTCAATCAGAGGAGGGTGAAAAACCGAGGAAACTGCGCAGTGCGTCGAGGAAACTCCAGATTGAAGCCCTAAGCGGAAAGTTGCCATGGAAATCCTGAGAAGTTACATATGTTTTGGTTGAGTTCAAGAGCTGATCTTAATCGCAAAGCCCTAAGAACAACAACCAGTTTTTAAGTAACCATTCAGATTAACTGGAAGGTAGGCTTAAAAAGGTTTTTTAAAAAGATAAGATGCTATCCAAATCAAAATTAAAAATTTATTTTGAAAATAGTAATGAACTGTATTTTATTTACACAAACATGTAAGTCTTTAAGCATTATAGAAGTCAAAAGAGTACTAAAAAATAAGTACAAAAACTACCCGACAAAATAATACGTGCTGCAAAGACTTCGCACATATAATTTCGAATAATTTAAAAAATGCCAGGTTAGAAAAGTCTTTTACCATAACTAAGTGCCTTGCCTATGTACTTAGTCACCTTCACATTTCCCATTAGCTATTCCCGCCCAGTCCAGTGCACTCGACTCCAATCCAATCCAATCCGATCCGATCCGGCAGAGTCCTCCCCTCGGTTGCGTTTTATTTTCACATTTCACTGGGGTCGAGCTGACACACACAATAGTGACAGGTCGGTCAGTGGAAAATATGAATACCACTTGAGCATGTTAACCCCGAAAGGCGTTTATAAAACTGTCCAAGGCTATTAATATCAAAATTCCGCACACAGAGCAACCGCCTCGGGCAGCAACTGCGCAGTGTTTTGGTTTCGGTGAGAGTGGAGCGGAGCGGAGTGAAGTGGAGTGGGGCGGAAAAAATTGAACAGGACACTGACACGGACACCCAACTAGCGAAGTCCTGGTCAGCCTATCAAGCGCAACGGACGGAGAAAAACGACAAACGGACAAACGGACAGACTGACGGACAGACGAACGGACAAACGGACGGACAGGAGGAGAGACAGAGTGGCATGTTTGGCGTCCATGAGGCGGAAATGAAAGCGCCTGGCAACAGGGCGTATGAAGGGATCCTTGGTCAGTGGTCTGAGGATTATCAACAGGCAAACACTCACACTCAAACCCACGCGGATACCTAATAAAAACAGAAGGAAAAGCACGATTCCGCATTTCGGTGGAAGGATACCCGCTCACGGACTTTTAATTTTAAAAGCTCAAGGTGTTGAAATAATTTATAAAGTATATAACATATATATTATATATTTATATAAAGTATATTATATATTTTTATACCTGTTACTAAATGAACACCACCGAATAATTGTTAAAAAAGTGCTTTGGAGCTTTTCCGTTTTTGCAATCATTTGTGTTTGCTCACTGCTCACAACACCACCAAAAAATGTGATGTATCCTTTAATGCCTTCGTGTACTGGGTATGAGTATAGCCCTGGTCAACACGGCCACCGGCTGAGGGTAACTCCGTGTTGTCGGGCGGAAGGCTTTTGTTGGATGAAGCTAAATGCCGGGCCCCTGCCGCCATGTGTCCATTGTTATTTATGATTAAAAGCGCAAGGACTTGCCGGTGGGCGTCCGCCATGACGCCCCCCGCATATTTACATGCGGACCTCCTTCTTTCGAAAGCCCCCGTTTGTGTATGCTAAACATAACGCTGCATGTGTCCATACATGTCCATCACTTAATCACGCCACCACACACACACCGCCGACCTTTTTTCTCAGACTCCCTTTTCAAATCACCAAGGATATTCTTTCAACACGGACATGAAAATCTGGTGTGGTCATCTTTGATTGCCCTACGAGTGGGAAATTATTTTACAGAATATGAGATTTAGTACACCATATTTATAAAGTCATTAGAAAGCAAATTTAAAAAAAAAAATTATTGTGAATTAAAAGTACATAATAGGATTTAAATTTACAAATAGTGATTCTTTAAATTTAAATGTTATTCATTTTTATAAATATAAGAAAGTTGTTGGAGTGAACAAATTTTATATGATAAATAAAAGTAATGACTGTTCTATTAATAAATAATATTGATTATTGCAACTTTTTTTCAAATCATAAAGTACCAACTGTTTCGGTTTAAATTTAATTCAGCATAACTTAAAATGTGTACTTTAGTGTATGTTGGTTCGTCCTTTGTCAGTGAATCCTTTCTGCTTGTATGTTTCCACCTCTGCACGCTTTTAGAAAATCTTTGGGATATTAACTTAACCCGGCCTGTCAACCGGCACAGAGTCCTTTTCTCGCCCGCTCACTGAATAATATGCAAATGGGTTAATTTTTATTTATTTTCTTTGGGCATTCCTTTTGCATTTCAAGCGGCACGGTCGGATGATTCACTTTATATAGTAGGGTCCGCATCAACAGAATTTATGATGCAATCGCCTTACGCATTCCGGTTTTGCTCTTGGGGCGAGACGAACAGAAACAGAAACAGGAACAGGACTTGGCAGGTATCCTGCCGCGTATCCTTGGCTTCAAGATTTCCCATTATTATGATCTCTCGCTTCGGCTCCTTTGGTCTCTGTGAGTGTTTTTTATGGTACGTGGAATTCTTTGGGGCAAAGGGGTATATTGTGATGATGCAAAATAAGAAAAAGAAAGATATTTTAATTAAATTAAATATATTTGTAGTTTTATGGCATAATATTTATTTCTAAGGAATACCGTCTTTGAAACATTTTTTTAATTGTTGTGAATAAAATGACAAAATAATTCCTTTAATTTGCTGGTGTAAAAATATATTGTTACTTAGCCCGAAGGACTCTCCGTAAAGATATTCTTTAACATTCCAACCCACATTTAATTTGCTCAAATAAAATAATGACATGTTTTTTAAATGGGTATTAGGTATCGGGAATTCGTGACCTTCCACTGGAGGCTTTCCTTCCGCTTGGCTCTTTTTTGCAGCAGCAGTTGCCAGGCGGCATCTGGGTTGTCCTGCATGTCCTTCCGCCATTAAGGGTGGTTGTTGCGCCACAGGCGGTTAGTTAGGCTTTGTTCCCTGCCCGCCGAATGGACAAAGCATTTTATTTGAGCTTTTTATTTTGCTCAATTCCCTTTTTTTATATGCGCCGCATTCCCAACTCCTTTTCCCTCCGCTTACCTCCTTTTTTCCCGTCCAGTGTCTTTGTGTGTGCGAGTGTGTGGCCTTTGTCCTTTGTTTGCGAAATGTGTGTCAGTGCGTCAGTCGGTTGCCAGGCACTTGGTTCGACTATTTCCGGTTTCAATATGCGCACTGCCTTTGCCATTGCCTTTGTCCTTGCCCGAATGGTTCAGTACAGTACAGTTGGTACAAGTCCTTCAGCCCGCTTCCCCTTTCCCCTACCCCTTCCACTTCCACTCCCAAATCCAGTTCCAGTTTCAGTTCCATATCCAGTTTTATTATCCCTTTCATTGGCACAAATTAGAAGTGGCCCTGCCGTTGGCTACATGTTATTAACTTTTGCTATGCCTTGTCGACTTGTCGACAAAAAGGTGTCAGCAATATGGGGTCCTGATTTACGACCACAATATCCATGTATATATATAGCGCACTATGCGAGCATAAGTGAATGAATACATTGAGCCAGGATCGAGAATCGTCACCTCACTGAATCCACAGCCACCCATCAATTTGACAGCTGGCGAATGCGTCCTTGCGATGACTTCAGTCCACAAAATACCAGAGTGTAATGAGCTGGAAAACTACTTTGGCTACGCAGTGGCATCGCATGAATAAAAGGTAATATTTTTGGGCTAACAAAAAGCTGAAAAACAAAAGACAATGGGTTAACTTACCGGTGGGGCGAGATCTTATTTTTAAGGTTCTCGAAGGCATCAAACCAGTTGGGGTAATGGAACTTGAGATGTTCCAGAAACTTGACAAGAAGATCGTTTTGGATAATTATTTGCCTGGAAGGGAGATTCCCCTCAGTTGGATCCTGTTTATTAAGTTACTTGTGTAGCTGAATTGAGATTTTGAAAGCGTATCTGGTGTCAATTCAATTTGAATGTATCTTGGTGATTGATAAATTGTAATAAATAAATAATAAAAATTAAAGGAAATTCACAAAATGGAGATATGTTGAAACCGTTCCCTTAACTAATAATAAAATCACCTTAGGTTGAATAGTTGGTATTTAGTATTAAGATACAAATGTTTACTGAGATCATCTCTCCATATTTTACCCTCGTGATCTTTTGATGCAGAAGATTAGCGAGAGAAATTCAAATTACCCCGAATCCGGAGTTACCAATCGATAAAGCCGAACCAACCGGTGATAATTCCCGCTTTCTTCGTGTCAATTCAAGCCGATCGAAAAGCGGAGAGAGAGACTGAGTAAAATCAGAATCGAAAATCAGTCAACTAGACGAGATCACTTAATCAGGCGGGCTCCAAAGAGATTGGAAATGGTACGGAGCGAGGTATTAGATGGGGCCTCCAAATTGGAGCACATCGATCGATCCGCCGATCCACCGATCGATCCGATCTTTATGCGAGACCGATTTCATGCACGACAGCCTGCGATTGCGATGAAAAGAAACCATTGAGCTGGGGATTTTGGGGTCTGGGGATCGGCGAATGGGGATTGGGGATCGAAGATCGGAGGGGAGTTGATTGCTCCACTGTCCGACTATCGGACTATCCCTCCGATGGTCGGGCAATTGCCAGCATGCCATCAATTAAAGTAATTTAAAGGAATCAGCCACGACGGCAACGGCACAGCAGCAGCAGCAGCATACGAGTATACTCATACAACATTGTATGGATAATGCGCGAACCGGCTAAAGAACCAATGTCCGTAACTAGATCCATAAGCTGAAAATCAATCAGGCGGAAAGTCAGACCGTCGGGCCTGTTGTTCAGCGAGGAAAAAAACAAAGTAACAAAATAACAAAATAACAGAGAGCGGTGCAGAAGCCTATTAGAAGACAAGCGGCGGCGAAGGCCCAAGGCGAAAAGCAGCCAGCAGAAAACAACAACAACAACAACAACAATAACAACAAACAACTGGCCGACAACAATCGAGAATAACAGCAACGAAACTTAAAATTGGATGAACTAGAAAGAAGAAACAGTAGCCACGAAATCGATTGAGGAGCTAAAGACTTGGCGATTGGAGCGCTTGAGTTTGGGCTCCGTTTCGATGACGGGTGACGAAGATGTTGTTGATGATGATGATGGGCGATGACGGTGCACAGTGGAGCAAAATACCAAAAAAAGGAGTTACAAAAAAAAGGTGCAATACAAAACTCGAAGACAAGATTTTCTTGCAGACTTTATTTCTATATTTTATTTATTATTTTATTTTATTTTTGCATATAGGTATGTTTAAGCAAACTTTAAACAATAAGTTAAGTTCAACAAAATGGATACATTGTCTGTTAAAAAAGATGTACATATTTCTATATTTTTAATGACAGGTTTTTTAACGGCTGCTATTTGTTTTCATTATTCAAATATTTTAAATTTCGTAATGAAAAAACTAATGCATATAATGTAATATTTATAAAGAAAGTCACAGTTTTCCTTCCTTTTCTGCTTACAATCTCCTAAGCTCGGTTCTTTTTTTAAATTTAAAAGTGCATCTACTCATTCTAATTTGTTGGTAACACTGTGCATCATGACGAAGACTTTGCTGCAAGGCATTTACTTAACAATAGCTGCAGCACCGCCAGTGAAAAACAAGAGCAACAGTCATCATTAACAAACAGTAGCCGAAAGAAGGAGTCGGGCCAGAAAAGCGGTTGTTCGGTCGCTCGAGTCTTGGGTTTTGAGACTTGGGTCTTTGGTCTTGGGTCTTCGGTCTTGGGTCTTCAGTCTTGGGTCTTAAGACCTGACTACGAATCAATAGACGGACACGATTCGAGTGGATAAGCGTGTCTGTGGGCCATAAAAGTGTAATATCTGTAACTCATTAATGACAGCAATTTCGGGCCACAGCCGATACCGATGCATAGATATACACAGACGACGGGTCTTTGGGCCCAGCTGGACCCGAAATTATTATGCTAAACTCCGAGTGTAAATCCGTGGGCATAAACACAAAGCCAGCGACTCAGAGGGGACACGGCTCTCGCTCGAATCCGAATCCGAATCCGACTGGTTCCAATCAACTGCCACTTAACTAAATGACTCTGCGTCTTGCCAGTCCAGCCGAAGGTGAAGACGAATATTCAGAGATTCGGAAACTCGGCGACTCGGAGATTCGAAGACAAAAGGCCAGACGGAAACTGAAGACCCAGACTTTGCAGCCAGACTCGTGAACCGGGCCCAAATAAAATCTTGTCCCGATGCGAGTGCTCACCGATTTTATCACGAATGACTGATGAATATGCCATTAAAGATATACGAGTACGAGTAGGAGAGTCGGGCCAAAAAGCAGTTTTCGATGCTCGATTCTTGGTTCTTCGTTCTTGGTTTTTTGGTTCTTGAGACACCGGCAGATAAATGACCAGCTGACCGAAATGAAACTGATGTGTTATTGCTTCTCGGTCGGTTTTCTGTTGTGGGTTCCGTAATTGCGGACCCCGTGGTGTTTTTCGACGGCACTGGATTGGAAATCTCTTCAATCTGTTGCGGGTTCCTCCTCTTGATTTGTGATTGCTATATGGCTCTAGTCTGTTTGTGCCTGGCAAGGTAAGGTTGTTTGCTTTTGCCCAACCGCAGGCAAATACAGTAGAAACCTTTTTGGACAGACACACTTCAAGGCAATGCTATAAGCACGATATTTTAACCCATGATTCAGATAACTAAAAAATATAATCGTTAATAAAAGCACACATTTGTCCAACTAAAAAAGATATATAACCTTTTTAAATCAAATCCTGAATTGATAATGACTAAAAATATTTTTGACATATTTAATTGAGACAGCTATCAACTAAACATAAATCTTTTATATTATAATATAAATAATATTTAGAGAAAGCTTATATAATATACTATCCCCACAACATTTTGCAAAATTTATAACAATTTTTAGACAGATAAAATTAATATTCAAAGCAATAAACCATTCATTTATTTTTGTATTTGAAAGCATTTTTGACAGATAAAACTTAAACACCATGCACTTAAGCATTAATCTCTTAAAACTATATAGAGCCAGTGAAAGCATAGCAAAAGCCGTGATAAAATATATCTTTAAAATTTATTACTTCTCTGGGATAAATAAATAATTTTAATTAATCATTTGCTGGTCTGCTGACGCTTTTGTGAGGAGGGCAACGCATTTGCATCCGAATCTCCCCATAAATCACTCGAAAAGTGAACTTAATATCGGGGCAACCGCAGGTGAGCCTCACCCTTCGGTCAGTTTATGATTGCCACACTAATCACAGCTGGCTGTGGAGCCCCAGATCGGGCTATCCATATATACATATACATACTATATATACATATATGAAGATGGATGCACTGGGGGAGGCGGATGGGTGTGGAACTGGCAACTGGCTACCGGGTTTGCGGTGCACCGCGATTGTCTATCAGCTCTCGACTTTGGCTTTTCTTCGTTTCGGGCCAACGCCTCCATTTACGACTTACGACTTGCCCCAAACCATGAGTTGGCTTTTATTGTCTTGCCTTTTGGGCTGGAGTCCCCCAAAGGGCCTCAAAAGTTAGAGTGTGCCATTAATTGTTTGGGCTCTCGGCCCTCGGACGGAGGCAACTTTCCAAAATTTGGTTAGTTTTTTCTTTGATAAATGCTCAGCTCTGAAATATTAATTACACTTGTGCGCTGCTCGTCGGGTGTTGAATTTGCTTAGCGGCCATTTCCCGAAAATTTATTGAAAACAAACTCAAGACGCGACTCTCCCTCTTTCCCCGAGATTTATGCCATTGTTTTTGTTGTTGGTTGCATAAGTGGAGTTATCCATTAACTCCGACACCAGTTAGCACGGCTTTTCCGCCAGATGACAGCTGATGCATGGCCTCCAAGTGGTATCCACTCATCATCATTTTTCTAGCTCAAGAAAACACAAAGCTATATAAAATATAATTTGTTTTGATAAGTTTTAGGTATTAAATCGTAACTATTGTTCAATGAAGTAACCAACGGAATTGTTATTGCTAAAATTATTACTTCTCAAATGTGCTCAGAAACTTAAACCATATACCGAAAAACAACCCAGTTCGGTTCATTCGATTTCAATTTATCTATTTTCATATCTCATTTTCAAGTCGAAACCAAAGCACTCCATAATCGTTGACATCATCTCGTGACTAACTCGCCGGTTTGTGTTTATAGATCAAATCCAATTCCCCGAACTTCCAAGACAGAGCAATAATGACTTAACTTATGCAATAAACGCACAAAGCAGCAGCTCATGAATCATTTATCAGTCATCGGTTATCAGTGCGAGTATAGTTCAAGTTTCGAATTCAGGCCTTGAGTTAAAAAGTAATTTTACTGCTCTGTCAGCTTCACGTTTCCACCGCTCCCATCGGGCATTCCTAATCAATTCGGGTGGCTGGGGGCCAAGTTAATAAAATTTCATTCATTTTGTGGCAGATTGGTGGAAGGAAGAGGCTACAGTCGGAGAAATTCCTTATGCACATTGCCCCAAGTGGTACAGCAGGATATTCAACTCGCAGATGCTTCTAACTTTTTTTTCTCAGTGCTCTAGTTGGCAGCATACAAAATGTTTATTAATGCTAATGAATGTCTCTCGGCCAGCTGCTGTTCTCTCATCTCGTCATTCGCATCTATTTCAGTACACTGAGAAAATTGATTGAACGTTTTGTATTTCGTAAAAGTGTTGGCTAGAAAGAAAACTATTCATTGTGAAAGGGAAAATGATACTCAAATAAAATCACGTATTTTGCAAAAAACTAAACTAAAAATTAAATAATTATTTTATATGTAAATATTTTCAAATATTTTTTTTTTGCATGGGAATTTCTTCTTCCCTTAAAACATTTTCTGATTGACTACCTGATTTGTTGCAGTATATCTATTGCTGTATCTATATCCATCCTTGTATCTGTGCACTCGCATTTCGTTCATTTGGCTGGCTTCGTCAATCAAAAGTTTCATAAGCTTCAATGATGAAAGCACTCCGTTGGGGGCAGTTGTCCACTGTCAATGATGCTGGTCCTGCCCCCCTGTTGCCAGGGTCCTTGGTCCTGGTTCCTTGGCTCTTGGTGCTTGGTGCTCGGTCCTTGCAATGGTCAATTACTGGAACAGGCTACGAGGGAAACGAGAAGGGCCCTCATCGAGTATGCAGCCAAGTGTAAATGAGCAAAATATCACACTGAATTGCAGAAAATATGCCTCCAGCTGCAAATGAATCGATCGATCTGCTTGATTCTGGATTTCCATCCTCACTCCTCGGGGGGTGGAATATAATTCCCGATTATGCGTACTTCAATCGAATGCAAAATAACGTTTTCAATTTGAACGCCTGCCGCACAACTCTTGACTGCTGACTAATTCACCAGCTCCCCCATTGTTTTCCTGTTTGCCCCCACAATTGCCACACTTTCCACGTTTTCCATGTTTAATTATAAGTTCAATGCAGAATGTTGCCGCCTCCAACCCGAACTCTGCCCGGGATTGGGATTGGGATCCAGCTCCTGTCTGTCAGTCAGGCAGTCAGCCTGTCCTGGAAAAAGAGCGTCCGCCTCCAGGGAAATTTACGCAAACTGCCGTGCCAAGACACTGGGTCGATGCTACTAAAATGTGAAGCAATATCAAAAACGGGGGGATGGGACAGCTGTTGAATGTGCAAAATAATAAGGCCTAACACTAACCCAAGAATATAATTTTTTAGAATTTTTTTACAGGATCAACATGGACGAGATAAAATATCTCTAATGTCTTTTTTAAATAGGTTTCATTTTTTACAGCCAGCTTTATATTTAATGTTTCGTATAAGCTGAATATTTTCAAGGACTTTTAGAACATATCGACTTAAATATTTGAATAACAATATTAAATTTATTATAATTTAAACTTTAAATATTAAACAAGTATTCAATATAACATATTTTAAAGTGTATATTCATATTATAGCAGTTAGTTAAATCCGAAATTAATTATTTGTCTCATATTAATACAAATATTTTTTACCAAAGGGTATTCATATTTTAAAAGGTCTTGAATATCCCTTTTTTTCTTGCAATACCCAATAAGGACAGGGACACTGCCACTTAGATGTCCCCATACCTCCTTGTTTGCCCTCCACCACCATCTGCCCACATCCTTTGAAGCTCATTTCGAGCGGAGAGGAAATATGAGAAGAAGCCGAGGAGGATCTGAAGGGGAGAAGGCTGCCACGTTGACTGGCAAGTGTTTCGTCTAAATTGAATATTGATTATGAAAATAATAAGCAAAAATTGCGTAACTTTCCGCCTGGGCCTGACAACACAGCCAACAACTCGAAGAGGTGGAAGGAAATTTGGGGGAGGAGACAATGGGAAGCATACGCCAGCCTCCGACTTCTCCAAGTGGGCGGGAAAATGGGAAATGCGAAGTGGGTGTGGCGGTGGCGGTGGGTCGCGCAGTGCTGCTCAAGTGTCCATTGATTGACTGCCAACATGGCGTATACGTAATAAGAACGTTTTTGTTTTTTCGGGGGTGGGCGGGGCTAATCAAAGAGTGTTAATTTACCCAAAGGACTTGCCCGGAACAACACTTTCGAAACAGGGAGAAAAACAATAGAGGAACAGGTAACAATAAATTATATTATATTCCAAAGAAATGTAGAATGAATATTTGTTGGAAATTTAGAATATATCTTGCATACTTATCAAATTTATTTATAACTAATATGATTAGATGGCACGTAAACTTTTTGGTTATTAATTGCATGGGAAACATTACTTAACTTTCCACAAAAAAATATTTAAGGGTTTCAACTATGGAGTTGAGTAATTTATAAATTTGTAAAGCTATACTTTTGAATAATATTATTTTTTTTGTGTAGTATTTTCCCCCCTCCCACTGAATCGCCTCATTATTGTACTCATTCGGCTTTGTATTCGTGTTGGTCGAATCTCATTTCGGGGCGTGCCAAATTGACGTTTCGTCTCCGGCATAATTTCGTGATGAAAAACTAATTTGAGCCCCACTCCCTCACTCACCAACCTTGTTGCCTTTTCGCAGAAGAAGCGACAGCTGGTCGGAGTCCCTCTTACCGCTTCCCGCTTCCCGCTCCTTCGGTTGGTTATTAATAAATTAAGCAATTAAATGCGCCGGACGCTTTGTTTGTTTAATGAAAATCTAATAAATCGCTTCCGTGTCCGAGGAACTACTCCTGAGCAAATGCTTTTCGGCCCAGTCACGTGCGTAGTGCATAACTCTCGGCCACGATTTGTCGACGCCCGTTGGCCTCTTTTCACCGCCTGGGACACTTAACTTTGATGTTATGGCCCCGGACATCTGTGGCCCCAACTTGATATGCAAATGGCTAATTAGCAGTGCGGCCAAAGGGGGGAAGGAGTACAGGTGCGTGGGGAATGGGTTTTAATGAGTTATCTAGCTGGGGCGCACAACAGATGGCTCCTTTATCGATTATAGATTAAGTCGTTCCCGTTCCTCGGTGGCACTTGAAAAGGATTTACGAGTTATTAGCAACGAACTTCATATTCATTTTGTAGAATGAATACGAAATGCGGTGTAATTGTTTCCGCTTTCATAGTGGCACTTAAAAAGCATTTACCAGTTATTAGCCATCACTTTGTGTTAATTTTGTAAAGGGAATTCGGAATACGTAACTAACCAATTTAATTGGTTCGCTACCTAACGAAAACTTCAATTAGTTTTGAATAATTAATATCGAATTTCTGTGACATTCTACACCGACTTAATTATTTTGCAAAGCGCTTTTTTCCTTTTCAGAACTTCACTTTGAGTGCCTAAGGAATAAACACTTTAAATATTTAATTAGGTTTTAGTTTCCCAAATGACTTTTGATAGATATCTTTGCACCGAAAAGTAGCTTATTCGAGAAGCGAATGTCTTTAAATTACTAAAGATACTTTTACAGATTTCTTCAGCCAAGTTGACAAATTGATATTAACAACCATCGACGGCTCTCGTCAAATATTTTAGTGGGGTGATTCGGTGTATCCAACTTTTTATGGGTCGTGCAATGCTAATGGGCTTATGTGGGTGCTAAAAGCGACTCATCCCGGTTAATAGGCCATCCGAATAAGGATAATTAGATGACGGGTCCGGGCCTGGTCCTTGGCCTCGAACAGCTTAATCGTCTTGAGTTTAACTCGACAAATAACCCGAGGCCAAATGCCATAAAGCTTGCGAGTCGTTCGGCGTTGGGTGTCGTCTTTCGTCATGTTATTTATATTTTTTACAACATTTAAACTGCTGCAAGCTAATTTCGAAATTGCCGACGTGGCAGCCCCAGAAATCCAATTTGAGTGGATGGGCTTGTCGTAAAAATCTCCTCATACGGAATTTTCTAAGAAATTTTAGAGAGAATCGTTGAATCGAGAGGAAAGCCAATAAAACTTTAAAATAATTCCTACTCAATTTTAAGCGATGAAACTCTAGAAGCCCAAGTGCAGGGGGAATCTGGAAGGGAACTAAAATTTTCGAGGTCTCAATTACCAGGCAAAGATATGGAATATGGGGAATTTCAGGGTCGAGGGGAGGCGGGCGTTTTTAATGAGCGCGCCGCAGGGGAACAATTAAAAAAGCGTAACGTGATCAAAATTTCAAATGTCTTTTTGGTCCTTGACGTCTCTGTCGCCTCTTAGGCTTTTGGCCATGAAATTAGGCAAAGTGCTGTGGCAAAAAAGGAAAATACGGAACCCATAAAAAGAGAAGAACTGCTCCGAACATCAAGTTCGTAAAATTTTAATGAGTTTCATTTGGTTTTTCTCGGCTTTTAATGCTTTTTTCTCCCTCGCCCATTTGCCCTGCTTTCCTTTGCCTTCTCTGTGAAATGATGCGAAAAAATGTTAATGTAAATTTATATACGAATATAATGCGCTGAACAAGAAATAAATGCGCTTATAAATAAATAAATTAAGAAAGAACTGGGTTCTATGTTCCGGAGTTTTCCATTCTTTCTGTAAAAATATTTGGGGACAGCAATTGTTTAAAAGAATTTGTGGGAATGACATTATTTTAATTGAAATTGATTACATCTGAGGTATTTTTAGTAAAAGAAGAAGTTAATACTTAATCATTCTTTAATTCCTTAAAAATCATTAAGAATGAAAATAACCTTACTCTTAAAACACATGTTTAATATTATTTATGTTAAATTAGTTTATTGAACCTTATTTAACACACATTGGAATTTATTTGTTTTTTTTTTATTACCACCTCAATAAAGGGTTGCAATGAACTAGAAATCGAATCGAATCGCCGTTAACACTCTTTCAAGGTGCCCCACTACCACTACTACTTACTACCCCCTTGACCAATTAGGGGTTAAGGGGTTATGTAGTAATTTGTTGTACGTGGATAATGAAAGTCGAGTCGAGTCTCATCGAGGGGCGGGACAACGCCCTCTTCAAATGTCAAGTGCATAATTAGCATCCGACTTCTGCTGGAAAATGCCGAAATGTCGGTGCGAATGGAACTACTCGAGGAGGAAAAACCGGTGGAACAGCAGGGGGAATGGTCAAAAATGAGGGCTCAAAGGAGGGGGAAATGGTCTGGGCCCTGGTGTTGTGTTGATGTCACTAAATACAATGGGAATATGGGACAATGGACCGATGGGAGCTGGGGATCCGTCGGACCTTTTGACCAGAGCTGCCAACACACAATGACAGGGGTTTCGGGTTCGAGTTTTCGTTTGGGTTCGAGTCCGACAAATAGACCAAAAAGTCCGGCCAAAATGAACAGCAAAAGCAACAGCAACAGCAACAACAACAACAACAACAACAACCAAAACGACCGGCGACCAGCGACAAAGACAAAAGGTTAATTACAACAATGGCAACAGCAACAATAACAATGGCAATCATGAAATGATCAAATTAATAAAGAGCAGCAAACAATCGAGAAACGGACCAGAGTCCCAATGCCGAAGGGGGTGATTAGAGCTCTGTGGAGTGGCGGGGAAAACTGTATGGGAAAATTGCAGTGGAAAAATTACGGAACAAAATGGAAACAGACGTTCGCCAAAGTCGGCGATAGAGGTGGTACTTCTGAAATATTAGCTACTAATATAATTCTATAATCATAGTACAAACACAAAATCTTATGGTTAAGAAAATATAATTTGAATTTTGTGGGTTTTCTTTGTCAGCACAGGTGTACAATATTTTGTTTATTTATATTTCACTACAAATTATAATACAATATTTTTTATTATTATTATTAATATTATTATTATTAGTAATATTATTATTAGGGTTTTAAAGGATGAGAAAGCTCTTGAAATTTCTCTATTGAAACTAATAGGAAATCGACTGAAGTGCCATCCCTAAGCTGCGGCAATTGCATGGAAATGGAAACAAACCTTAATATAATTTATTTGCGTGTAATAAACCACAAAACAAAACTCGACCCGCTGAGTGGCAGTACTATCCCCTCCCCTCCAATACACCGCACCATATACCATCCTATCATATCCCATCCTATCCGAACCATCCGAACCATCGAAACCATCCCAACCACCCCGTTTCGATTTCGGGCAGCTGCTCTATCCGTTGCCTGCAGCTCGGCTCGGGAAATGCGGTAGTCGAGTGGAAAAAATAATAACAAAAACATTTGATTGTGAAAATTAAAAAGATGATTTCTCACACGCGCTCCCTGTCGTTGGCAGCGCCGTCATCATCACGAAAATCATCATCGCTGATGGGTTCGGGGATGACTGCGGCAAACACTGATGATAATGGCAGTGCTATGGTACACTGGGACTCGAAACGATATGCACTCCCAAATGCATGACAAATTCGAAATTTGAAACCCTTCAAAAATATCTACTGGTTCACTACAACAGCATTCTAATGGTTTCTTTACGCACTCGTAAATGTAATAGTTCTCTACAATTTCAAAATATATGAAGAGCCATGAGTTCAATAGGCCTCAAAAACCTTCGAAAATTTTTCATGTACGTTTTTTAATTTTCCAATAATTCAATAATATTAATATTACCTAAATATATTTAATTTGTTTCATTGGCTTGGAATTAACTTTATTGAATATGGTCAAATTAAAAAAGTTTCTGCTTCATAAACCTTTATACCATATACTCTATAATATACTCGTACATTGTACAATTATTGCATTTTGGATTGACTTGCATTCTATTAAAAATGCCATAGAAATGTCTTTAAACTGTTTGTGATTCCTATTGCTTGAGTTTCTGTTTCAATATCATTAAAATAAAAAGTGTCTTTGTAGCTTGGCTACTTTAGAGATTCCTGTGAAATGTTGCAATATTTTTGGCAAACCATATACCACGGTAACTGCGATCCGATCCGAGTGGTCTTTGTGCAGCAGCCGGGGCAGAAGCAAACGCAAACGCAAACATGCAGCAGGGAGAATGGCGAATGGCGACGACGTTGCATGTTGACAGATAAACACAAACAACATTTGGGATGAATAGGTAACGGCCGTGGCAACGGTAAAGGCAGTGGCAGCAGTAACGGTAACGGCAATCCCGGCGAGCACCCCATTAATGCTTATTACACAACAACAACAACAACAACACAACAACAGACGTCCGTGTTCGTCCTCGTGATTTCGTGCCAGTCCCCGGATTCCTGATTCCGGGATGTTTCTGCCGGGGATCTCCGGAGTTTGCTAGCTCGGTAGCTGGGTAACTGGGTAGCTGGGTAGTCCTTCCAGGTAACGGTACCGGGAGTCCTGCGCTCCTTGGGCGCTTCAAGTGTCGAGAGCGTGTCGAGCGAGTTCTTGTTTACCGCTGTTGCAATTGTTTTCGCCGTCATTATTATCGCTGCGCTGCGTTGTTATGCCACAGCACACCATATCGCACTCCCCGCACACACATGGCCAAAGTCCTTCGCGTGGTCCTCGTATTCATCACCGCCCACCACCCACTCCCCTGCCACCCACTCTTCATACTCGTCCTGTTGAGCGCTCAAGTGCTGTGGCAAATTCGTTTTGAACGCCACTCCAGGCGCCCGTCCGGATACGTGAGGGCATCCTTATGCACTCCAAAAAAATATAGAGCTTCTTACAAAAGATAATTTTTTGTGTCTTAGAAAATATTGTATTCTTTATCTTAAAAAGTTTTTGCTATGAGAAAAATTCAGCTAGTCGTATTTTGTTCTATTCGTATTCTTCTAATATTATAAATTCATAAAAATATACATTTAATATATTCTAAGATTTTGTTATACAACAATGTTATGTTCTACCAAGGAAAAATATTTTAAAAATATATTATCTCAGTTTCTCAGCTTTGAGTAATTTATATTTCAGTTATTTACTCGTTTATCAAACCCGCTTTCTAGTAGGTTGTTTGCTATAATTTCTCAGTTTGAAGCTTTAAATACTTAACATTTTTTTTCGTGCACAGCCCCACCTCCAGTCACTCAGGTCCACCCTACATTGTTCGGCTTGCATGTTGATTACACTTACTCCTGCCAGTATTCGCCCTGTCCCACACAAGCTGGCGAACTATGCGCTTTCAAGCACTTAGGAACAGAGTGGAGTTGCCGGGAAGGTGATCGAGGGATGGGAGAGGGGGAGGGGAGGGGATTGGGTGGAGGAAACCCAGGGAGAAAACCAGGGGCCTTGAGCGAAACGTGGAAATGGCAATGCAATTTGTCCCGTGTAGTCTCGTGTCCTTCGGTTGCAGTTGCCTGCACTCGAGTCCTTATCTTATGGGATTACATTAAAATGTCTTCGGGACGCTTGCTGAAGAATCTGAATTGGTGGGCGTGGATGGGCGGTGGTGGGTGGTGCATGTTACTCGTCAATCTTCATTTGGCCCCCCGACTGTTTGCCAACAACACCGCAGCTTGTATTTCAATTCGAGCAACGGCCAGCTGGGATTAGAGCAGCAAATGCTGGCCAAGTTAGCAGTTGGCATATTAAGTATACCTCTAAAAAGCTTCCATCAATCTGGATCGAATTTCCCGAGCACTTTACATATTTTACTAAAATAAACTACATCTCGTTCAAAAATAAAATGGGGTACTTTATTTATTTAAAAACATTTATTGGAACCAAGAAAATGTTAGAATTGTAATTATTAGTTATTTAAATAGCAGGAAAATAATTCAAAAACTTGGTTACATAAGAAAAAGTTAAGTTAAAATGTGATCATATAGATATATTAAAATATATTATTAGTTTACACCTTGATATATAATAAATTTCTTATTTTTCCCCTGAAACTATAATCCACCATCCCCATATTATCCTGCCCCAAATGGGGCATTTCATTCCTAATTGGATATTTACCCCCACACAGCGGACATAATTACTTCGGTGGAGTAGCAAAGGTTACCTGCAACTAATGTCAACCGAAATGAGCCGAACTCGAGAAGGAAATGAAAGTAAAAACGCTTTCGATTAGCTCTCGTTTGGAGGGCCCTCATAAAGGTGCACCCATGTATGTGTTGCCTTCGTTTTGGGCAATTAAATGCAAAGAAGTCCGGGCCACAGCCCAAAAAAGGTGTCACTCGAGTGCTCCGGGTCATTTCGCTGCCACAATGGACACTCTTTTGGGCGGATGGAGGGGCAACCGAGGAGGCAGGGAGTGGGAATGCCAAATTGGATCAGGCTAATGCTCGGCAACTGTCATGTGCAGTTAGGCAAACATAGCATAAAGTACAAAAAGCCGCACTGTGAAAAAATATCTATCAAATGTCCCTTTTAACTGTAGGTTTCGGTTTCAATCTTAAGATACACAAGAACTCAGAAAAAGATTTACTTTCAAAGATAAGAAATTTATAAAATTTAATAGATCCTTAAATAAATGGGAAAGTAAAGAATAATAATAAAGATCTAAAAGATATTTAGTTCTTATTACCATTTACAATTTAAAGCATTGTAATTGTTTAACTGTCGAAAATAGTAGAAAATATAATTCTTTTTCTTTTCTCAGTGTAATTACACACACACTGTGTATGACACTTGACGCTAAAAGTTAACGCACGCGACGCCATTAGGCGCAACTTGGCCTGCACCGGCAAAACACCTAACCTCACTGCCCCTCTCCACTTCCACTCAGCGCCCCCTTCCATTTTCCATTTCCATCAGGCGAGCAATACGACAACAACAACAGCAACAATGAAAGCAAACCGAAAGAGCCAAACAACTTTGAACATTTTCGACAAACATGTCACACATTCATATGCGCAACGCAACGCCCCCGCCCTCTAGTAACTAAAATAAGGGGCGCGGCACAGTGGGCACCAAAAAAGCAAAAATATTAAAAGAATACTATTCTTTTAGAAATATAGTAAAATAGCATTTTACTAGTGTATAACAAAATAAGAAAATTTAAAATGAAGCAAGGTATTAAATCAAGAAACCAAACCAAAGCAAATTTTTTTATTATTATCTTTTTTGTAGTCGGAAAAAAATTAAATATAGGTATATTTTTTTATTGTAGTATTTTGTAGATTTTGTCAGTCCTTGCCACACTGCATGGGCACTTGACACCATCGTACTGTATGAACATGAGCACTATTCGACCTGGCAACAAGCTATCGCTATCGTTTCTGGCCAGTTCATCCACTGAGCCTTTTTATAGCCACCTTTTTAAAATGCATTGAAATTTAATAAAAAAAATTAATTACCTGCAAATTTCTGTTGGATAAACTTATGAATAACGTCTATCACAAAGACTTTTTTGAACACAACACGTTGGGAATACCTTGATCAACCAACTATATATTATGGTTTATGTAATATTTAATATTTGTTTATTATAATTATAATATTTATAGTATTTCTCTGAGTACCTGGCTGTGTAGTGTCGCCACAACATCGATCGAATTCGAATCACACCGCCGTCGTGTTTTCGTTGTTGTTGTTGTTGGTTGGAGGCCCTTCAATCAGCTGTCAAATGAAAATGTCAAAATATCAAAAGTGAAAAAGGCAAAGTAAACTTAGGCCCCGGGTCTCGAGCCCATTATTGTGTTTCTTCCTCCTCGTCTATGCTGCCAGCCTTTTAAGAGGTCTCCTGTTCTCGTCTTGTTGTTTTTGAGTGTCCATATGTGTGCCGGGCTATATGCTATATGCTATATGCTATACTCGTATGCTATGTGTTTTTTGTTTTGAGTGTTTGGCATCGGTCGGTCCGCCGATTCGTTAGTTTCGTTAGTTCGTCATGCAATCAGTCAGTCATCCACTCCGCGCGTCATTCCGTCAATCTGTCACTCAGTCAGTCAGTTCGTCAGTCGCCTCAAAGTGGCCCTAAAACGGCTGAGAAGCCTAGTACAGTGGAAACTAGGGAGCAGTGGCTTGGCCGTAATCGAAATCTTTATAAATCCAATTTGATGTTAAAACATTTGAACATTTAATTTCGAATAAGGTTTTAAACAATGAAATTAAAATATCTATTTACACGGAAATTATAAGTTATTCAACGTACAAAAAGCTTTAAAATTTCAGATCAACAAAAAAAATCATTCAAAATGAATCATTTTATTTAAATCATTTGTTTTTCTTAATTTGGTTAGAAAAACAGGTACACAACTAAACCTTTATCTTATTCCACACGTTCCACTGTATGTACATAAAGCAAACCTCAAAGTGTATGCAGGCCGTAGAAAGAAAAATCAACAGATAGAAACAACAGACATTTCGTGCCTCGAACACATATAGTACACTCGGCACTTTGTATACCTTAAATATATACTTGAGGCTGATATACCTTCGCATTGAGGGTAACAAGTTGACGGCTCTCTGTGGCGCAAGGTGTTTGCCATTACAGGGCTAGATAAACACATTCGAACTGTTCCTCCAGCAATCGAGCCAGGAACTGGCTGTTCAAAAGGACACAAAGGCACATAGGCGCAAACTATCGCATCCTAATTGGGTTTTACGACTCATAAACAAAGGCACACAAGGGATCCATGTGCTAACTGATTCGTGTCCAGAAAGTTATAAGTCTTACTTCTGTATCTATTTACAAAAGTTATTTATTATAGTTTTTTATTAGTATTCTTTTCAAATCATCCCCAAACCTTTAGAGACCTATAAAATAGTTTTCATCATCAAATGAAACTTTTTTTTAATATTGTCTGATTTTTTAGCAAACTTCAATGGCACATAAAAAACATATAAAAATTAAACTTTAAATATAAACCAATCATAAATTATTTGCTCATGTTGGAAATATGAAAACTTTTCACTAAACTATTGTTAAATATTGACCATTCCTACTTAATCATGATTTAGTATATAATCAGTTGGCACCTTAGAGCCAATTAAAGGTTCACGAAAGGGGGAAACTCGTGGAGAGTTCAGTGACGGATGACGTTTGACATTCGACCCCGCCCATTGGTGAAAACATGACCGTGACAATAATCGCATTTCCAGCGGCTTCCTTATAATTCGGCACACCTTTGCACCGTCCGTCGCAAATCAATAGCTCCGTAGAAAGACACGAACGGAACGGCCATAAAAGCGCCTATCGAGATACGAGATTGTGGGGCTGGTGTGTTGTGTTGGACACCATTTATGGTCTGGCCCATTGTACTATCAATATTTGTGGCTCCTCTTCGGTTTATTATTTTTGGCTTTGTGCATGGCATTACCTCCGCTTTACATATTCGGCGTGTGGGTGTTATACTGCTCGTGCTCTTAACGGGTTTCTCTGGCTTTAACGGTTACGGCCGCTCTTTTACGACTCGTTTTATTGCTGTTATTAATGCCCGAATCTTCCATTTTTGGGCGGTGCGATCTTTTGTCTGTGCCGGTGTTACCTTCAAACTCGGCTTGAATGTGAAGTAATAATCGACAGCGGCTTGAATGCTATCACCAATTTGTATCTCCGAGTGGCGAACATCTCACGGATAGATATCTTCGTATGTCGTGTTTTTTACTCATTTAACTTTGTTCGATTAGGAAAGAAAGAAAAGAGTTTACGATCAAAATCAGTTTTCAATAATAAATCTTTAAACAGTTTGACAATTTAAAAAAAATAATAAATAAAAACTTTCTTTCTATAAAACGAATTATCTATTGGTTTTTTAATACATTTAAGTTTCTTCTTTATTCAAAACATTCATGTTGATATTTTATTTAGCTTACATTTTCATCAAATTATTTTATGTTCCAAAAGCATTTAAATTGAAAAAAAAGAAACAATAATACAGTCCATAAAACCGAAGTCCACCAACATTTGCTCTTAACGAGCTTCATCCCATTTCAAGTAATATTTCAATCAAATTCGCGTCGCCGCTCCAAATTACAACATAATTTTCAGATCTTTTTGCCTTTTACAATTTCCGCATTACAAATTAATTTCGACGACCCTCCGCCGCCCCGAAAAAATGCCACCCAATAAACGCTGGAATATTAAAAAATTGAAATCTGTTTAATGTGTTTACTCGACCAGCGCAGGGGAAAATTTCATTAAAAGGGAAAGCCCGGCCAGAGGATGCGAAATAGGATGTCGATGTGGGCGTGGCAAGAGTCGCATGGCGGGAAACGGGAAAAGGCGGAAAGGGGGGAAGGGGGGTTGGAAAATTGTGGCGACTCATGGCGCAATCGTCAATTATGGCCAACAAGGAAAGCGGAAAAAATATTGTGTTCGATAATCAAACCGAAAATGTGCACAGCTTGAGTCAAAATAACGAAAGGGGGATGGGACCAGAAAAAGAAAACAGGGCAACAAAAGGCGCAGAAAGCGTAGAAAAAAAAACTGTGAGGGGCAGGACTTTTGAGCAGCAGGATATGCGTACATTCGACTTCCCCTTTTAGTGTAACCTTGTAGTGCGCAGTACTCTAATGGTATAGGGGTATATGAAGTTCAAGGAACAGAATAATAAAGTGTCAGTACAAAATAGGGTTTTTGGAAAAATAATACAATATTAAAAAACTATAAGACTAAAGATCTTGGGGAAACTATGTGTAAATTAAAATAATAAAAATCGATAAATTTTATAAATAAAATTTAAAAGGCAATCTTGTCGACCTTTATTAGAAACAAATGGTTTTTGTTAGGACTAAAAAGTTAATGGTACTGCAAACTATGACTTTTGGGTATCCATAAGTCGGTTAACAGGATCCTATCCTTTTTTCGGGCCTTTTCCAATTTTTTGTTGTTGTTTTTTTTTCTTGGCAATTTGCCACCCACCGCACGCGTCGCCGTCGACGTCGCCGTTGACTCAGAAGTTGGCAGGCCCATAATTAAATTACACATATTTTAGTTCGGTGCGTGTGTGCGTGTGTGCATGTGTGCAGGCCTGCTGACTTGCTTTTCCCATTGTGCGTCCTGTTTTGCCGCCCAGGATTTCGGGACCTGCCCCGCCCCACGCCCCCCGCCCATTTGGGCATGACTTAGACATCCGGAGAAACCGAAAACTTGGCCCTTAGTGTGAAATTAAATATTACCCTGCGCAGTGTTTGTAAACGTAAAGTATGTAATCACCGAAATGTTGCTTGAGTTATTTAAGTAATTACAATTTTATTTGAAACAAAAAAAACAATGTTCTGAATTGTAAAGCGCATAAAATTGTGAAATATTTGCGCTTTCAATTGTAAAAGTTTTACTTTGAATTAGTTTCTATCTTGGTAGGAGCATTTAAACATAATTTACAAACGACTCAAATTTTAGGGGATCAAACAATTTTCAAAAATGTACGTTATAGGTAAAGCTTTTCACACAAATTGTATTTTTCGCGTTATGAAATTGTAAATATTACCTACTTATATAAACATGTTCAAAGTTTATTGTACGCCATTTAATAAAAAAATATGTCTTTTAAAGTCTTGAAGCAGGACACTCTACAAGTTTTTAAATTTTGTATTTTTGTTTTAATCTTTGCAGTGATATCTACAGCCCTTTTTGATTAAGGACTAGATTTTTTTAATCAAGATCCGATCCCAATTTCATTTATTCCACGGGTCTCTAGCATATTACAGTAATCTCTCGAAATGAGCTTCCCAATGGGTTAAGGGCAGCTGGCGACTGCGAAATGAGATGAAATCGAATCGCTGACGGCTCACTCGACCGCAGCTGGAAATGAGAGTGGAAATGTGACCTTGAATGCGGCATATACTATATGTATATATATGGTACACATGGACAGGAGCGGCAGGACTCGGATTACGAATGCGCTGCGCGTGACTTCCAGTTAAGTCCTAATTATGTCAGTAACTCATACGAGATTGCAAAGGATTTCTGGGAGGACTTCAATGGGGAGGGGGAACTGCTGCGTGCCCGACACGTTCGCCGCACGGCGGTGACGCAATTTCCAAAAGATTTGCAACCAAAGTACACAAAAGGTGGCTCGATGTCCTTCGGTGCAGGATGTGCTATGTGCTATATGCTATACTATATTCCATCGTACGCCATCGGGGGTTGATGCGCCACCCATCCGAAGCCAACTGAAAATATCTGAAAACAACTGCGGCAGCCGGCTCTCGTCACTCACTCGCTGCCCAAAACAGATTTTGCACTGGGAAAAATTAAAAGCCATTAGTTAATTAGTTAAAAAATTTAATTATTTCCAATATCAACATATAAAGGTATTTCTATATGATTTTAAACAAATCTACATAAAGTGTTATAGTTATTATAAATATATTGCTTAAAGGTTACTTAAAAAAATTGTTTTACAATTACCAATCTTATTTTAAACTTAATATCTTTTGCTAAATGCAGAACAGCATTGAATAATAACCAGTTTAATCATATAATTATTTTCCGATCTTTGTTTTTTAGATAAGAGCTGTACTTTAACTATCATAGAGTTAAATTGTAATAGAATATAATTCATTAAAAAAATCTAAAAAATTTCCCTTTGTGCAGCTATTATAATAATGCGATTCCAGGGGGCGTCGGTGGGCGAACAACCCTCGAATGTGCAGAGCCTTCACTCATTCATTCATCCATTGTGGCATTCAGTCAGTGAGTCAGTGGGAACCCGGCCAGCCAGCCATCCAGCCAGCCAGCCAGCCCACTCACCCAGTTATGAGTGTCCTGTGCCTTTCGTCCTTTCGTCCTGCTTGGCAACAAGCAGAAAAATTCCACTTCGTGGCATAGGTAAAGCGTAGTGGAGTGAAGTGAAATGAAATTGGTGGTGCGTCCGATGCTCTGATCCCGAGATGCATCCCCCAAAATCGACAGTGTTTCAACCCCCGATACGATGATTCACAGCGGTTGCAAATGCCGTGGAAAATTCCACGCGTCCTTTAATAGTACATATGTATTTAATAAGTAACCTTCAAATGCGCACATAGCCATCGAAGCTGTTTAGGCAATTTTAATTTACATATATTAAAGTATTTATATATGTTGCGTGCAGCAATAATTAAAATTCCAGAAAAGTAGTCACAAAAAACGTGACTTCTAATTTACCTCAATTCTTTTCCATACATTTTTTTGTTTTCTATATTACTCACTTCTGTATTTATTTTTACTTTATATGCTAATTGCTTTTACCATTTTAACGATGAAAATGTAAGCCTAGAATTATGTTTCACAAAGGTTTAATTTTTGTAGGCAGTTACTGTTTCTTAAATTAATCTCGGGAATTATTTTATCAATGCAAGTTAAGTTTCAAGGGTCAATACCCATGAGAAAAGCTTTCGAAATCGGAAGCGATGGATCCATTGCAAAAGTGGTTCACCTGCGAGTGTCCTTCGCAACTCAGACTGATTATGAAACCAGGACGGTGGCTCCGTCTCCACTCGAGTGCCTTCTGTTCCCATAATCATCTTAATAATTCCAGAACTCATGTCTTTATTACATTTTCCCACTCCCCTACAGTTTTCCGGCACCGCCACCGCAATATAATTTCCCGGCTCTCGGAGGAATTTTTTAATTTCAAACAGAGGAAAGTATCTTGTGGCGAGGAAGCAGCACAGCTCAAGAATAAAATATAAAAAGTAAGAAGAGAAATTGTATCTTCATGCGTGTGTCCCCAGACGCATTTCCATTTCTTAAGTAGACGTATTTTATCAAAGATTTTCCCTCTCGCCTTCGTCTTCTTGCCACGTAGTAATTTAACCCCTCAGTGCTTTTCGTGAAAAATTTGGCTGTAATAAAGAGGGAAAGCGGGAAAGCGGGAACCCTTCGCCTCCCAGCAGGTGACCCATCAGCCATCGATGGTGAAAGAGCAGCTTAGCTAATTTGCAGGAGGACTCCCAATCAGCCGTAAGGATAAGGACCCGCTGCACGGGGCGGTCCTCAGTAATATCCCCTAATCCTTCCGAGGCAACAAATCAAGACCTGTGTAATCCATTGGGGGTACACCTTGATTGAAGTCTTTTCCTAAAGACCTTTGTAACTGCATGGGATCTCAGCCCTCTTGGTTTCGGTTCATTCGGTTTTTACTCAAGCAAGGAGAACTTTGATTATTAACGCGTATTCTACTTTTTTTCTTTAAACCTTATGAAATGAAGAAAATGGGAACCTTATCCATACAATACATAGAATATACAGAAAAACTATTTAAAGAATACTGCCAAATATATTGGGAATCTATTTTTTTTTGCATTTATACTTGTAGTTATCCTGTATTATTCAAATTTGACAACAAATTTTAGTTATTCTGTTGTTAGTTAGTTTCCTCAATTAATTTCCATTAAGCACGTAATTTACACTTCTGAACTTCCGAACTTAACCATTTCAAACATATTTGCCTTGTCATGCCCATTTGTGTTTTACGTATTTCAGATCTTCTGTCGATATATCATTCCCTCAGTTCTCAAATACTTGTCGTTGCGCTTGGTAAATTTGGGATATTCAAATGTTTTACTTCCCCATATAAAATAATTTCCAACATATTTTCTCTGTCACATTTATTTGTGTCCTAAGTATTATGGACAAAAACGGAACGATCTTCCCCTAAAACCGATTTTCATGCCTGCTGCGCCGGAGATTTAAATTTAGAACGGCCTTCCAACAAAACCAAGAACAGGTTCCATGGTTCACCCACACACATGTTTACAGACCGAACTAATTTTAGGTCCCATCCCATCCCATCCCTTCCGACGGAAACATTTGAAGGTCTCCATGCAGTGCAGCTGCATGAAATCTTTAATTGGATGGCGTTGGGACCGATCGCCTTAATTTAGAGTCTTCGTTGGCAGGGGAATCCGAAAAAGGGTTGAATGCGATCCTGCCACGATTCCCACGCACCTCCAACAGTCGGTGGATAAGGGAAAAATGCAATAATAGAAATGGTTCTGCAAAGAAATATAATTGGACCGAACTCTTTTGTTCCAACAAATACAAATTTTCTTTTATTCATACGGCTCTTGAATTTATTGCGGAAAACTTCACTTTTGTTTAACCACATAAATTACTTTAATTACAATGCAGCTTTAATAAATAGAGAAAATGACTAAAACTAAATCAATCGCATGGCAGAGCACGCTCTAATACTTTTTTTTTGACAGATTTAAATATAAGATTTTTATACTAATCGTCAATCGTATATTTTGAAAACCTTTAGTTTAAAATTGTCAGTTGTCCTTTAAAACAAATTTTCAAAGAAAAAAATGTCTTACTTTTTGTAAATGAAAATAAAAATGTCTTCTCTTCAATTTGGAATGGTTCAAAATAAAATATGCTGATTAAGGTTCTGTAGGGTATTACCAGTTTCGAGCTTTCAAATAGCTCATTAATCTGGTTGGTAAGTGTTCCGGCTAGATTCGCTGAGATAGATCGCTGATCGGTGATAACCCGCTTGGAGAGCAAATTACCGAATGGCCGTCAGTTTTCGACGATCTGCCATCGCGAGAGTGTGTCTATCGATGCATACCTATTCAGTGACTTACGAGGGTTCTCCCAACAACACCCCCGGTTCCTCCTCTTATGTGCCGTGCCTGACCTTTGCCCCCGGTCAGAATGAATCCAATCAAACGGTAGAGCAGCGGATCGGACCGCTTGTCGCCGAACGAACTTCCCGGCGGCGTTTCTTCTACGGAATTGAAGTAACTGCCAACGAAATGGGCGGCGGGCCACCAGTTTGCTTGAACTTCAACCACTTCCTGCCACTTCTGCCGACCTTTGTCAGCGTCGTTTGGCTAAATCAGCGGTACTGGGACGTGGAGCCAATCGGGCAAGTTAGGAGCCTCCAGATGGCCAAGCACCTGGCCACCCACATCCCCGTGCTTCCCCACCTGACGGCTTTTAGATTGTCGGAGCGGCGACTCAATCAGTTCCTGGACCTCAACTTCAGCAGCATTTTGGCCGTTCGAGGCGATCAAGTCCACGAGGACCAGCGGTTCCGGTTAGCTTTGCCAATGATCGAGCACCTACGGCAGCAGCGAGGTGAATTGTTTGCAGATAATTTGAATAACATTCTATTTTTTACCAAAATAAAAAAAAAACCATTAGAAAAATTTGAAAATTAAACAAAATAATTTCAGAAAACATACAAAGCACTTTTTTCAGCAAGAATTGTAGTAATTTTCACATAGAAAAAATTGATTATAATAATCGTTTGTTCTACCAAAAATCCCCGCTTAAATTCCATATTTTTTCCCAAAAAACGAGTTTGTACATATATTATACATATATTTGTTATATAATATTTTCGTTACAGAAAATATTTCAATCTGCGTGGGTGGATACCCAGAGGGATATACCAATTTAGGCGACTTTCCTCCAGCTTTTACTAAAAACATAGCATTTCTGAAAAAAAAGGTGAGTTAACTTTATAGTAAACTTACTTCTTTGGCTTCCATACTATGATAAGTATATTTTATTAAGGTTATAGCCGGAGCAGATTGCATTATTACCCAGATATGTTACGATTCCGAGGCAATTGTGCAATTCATAAAGGATTGCCGGGCTGCTGGGATCACTGTTCCCATTTTAGTGGGACTGACACCGCACGAATCCTTTCGTTCGTACTTGATGATGGAGAATGTAGCCAATGTCCGACTGCCGACCGACTTACGCCGACTTCTTGACGACCAGCGAGGCATTCCGATAAGGGATACGCTGACCGAAGAAGATCCTGTTAAAAAGTTCTTTATAAACCTAACCGTCAAAATCGTTCGCGATGTCCTGGATGCTGATTTGGGCATTTGGGGTTTTCACTTTTTTACTCTCAACCAATTTAAACTTGTTCAGGAAGTGCTTCAAGAACTTCGAAACCTTAATGTGATAGAAGATGGTGACCAGAATGGAAAGCAAGATTGAGCTTAAAAATAAAAAAAAAAAAAAATAAAAAATAAAATAGTATATTGTAAATGGATGTTATTTATTTCCTTGTCAACATTTTGGTCTCAGGTAAGTTACAATATTTAAGTGATCTTAAACAAAAGTCAAAAAATTATACCAAAATTTATTTTGATTCGCATATGGTCCAGAAAGAGGGTGGCAAATACCATGAACCCCACGCGGTTTCCATCTAAAATAAATGTGCGTACAACCCCTTTTCCTTGACCATTGATGGGCTGCAGCCAAACAATTGCTCATGATGTGACTGACATGTCTAATGACCGGGGTTCGAGATCTGCAGCTGGCCAATAGTGGAGTGTGATGAATGGATCTCGGAACCCTTTCCCCTCCTTTGCATATGGAATGCGAAGCTTTGCAGCTCTGGTGCGTCATCAACGTCAGTCAATGTCAAGAGCGGCTCAAATCGCAGGCCAAAATGCGTAGATATTTGTTGATGGTTCTCGACCGGAATAATAGAACTGTTGCGTCATCGCACCTTCCTTCGGGACTTGCCACCAGAGGGTTGTCGCCCTCCTGCCCTCACAAAGACGCACTGAAAGGTCCTTTGACAAAGACGGAATTTGACATTTGTAACTTGCGGTTGATCGGCCATGGAGAAGGGATAAGTGATGGCCACCACACTCGGAGAAAATATGTGCGATTGACATTGGACAATATACCATTAAAATGTTGAGTATTTTTGTATTATTAAATTTATTTTTAAGAGAAAATCAATTTTTATGCTTAGCCTCCTTTTCACGAACTACCTTAAAACATTTCCTAATATATTCCAAAAATACATTTATATTCAAACTGTGAATCAACCCTTAATGGCAGTAACATTTCTCCGAGTGTACTTGGAAGGGGTTGCCGTTCACCACGGGCTCCCAGATGACACAGATGGAATCGGGGCTAAAAGGTTTCGCCGCCACCGGTTCAAATCCAACGCCTGCTTCTTTTTTTTCGCAGCTGTCGCCTGGGCCTGAAAAATGATTTGCGAATGTGAATTTCCTTCCTTTTCTTCCGGCTTTTGGTTGAGTTTGTTGACGCGGAGGATGGGGGATGTTTGTAACTTCGCTTTGCAATTATTTATCGGCAATTAAGCCAAACAAATGACGCCGTTAGAAAGGACAATGTGCACGTTGCGTATACGCCATGTTTGCCAGCCGAAAAAACTCCTGGGGATTTCGGTTCTCTTTTTGATTTAAAACTTAAAATTTAGCAAGTGCTTTAAAGCGCAGTTCAGCAGATTTAATGGATAATATACTTAAAGTAAGATATACATTTTTAAAAGAATACAATAATAATAATAATATTTTTTGATTTTTTTTGAATTGAATGTTATCATATAAACCAACATTGCTAAATTGTATCAAGATAAAATATATACCTTAAAAAAGTTTACCAATATATGTATAGACATATATAAGAACCCGAAAGTCACGTTTGTGCCCCTCTGTCGCAGTCGCAGTCGGCAGAGGCAGTGATCAGCTGGCAGATCACAGCTGAGCTAAACAGCCCTACTCACGAACAAGTTCTCTCTATCTCTCTTATTCTCTTTATAAAATTTAGATTTTATTTAACTCAAGAGCAATCCAGTTGCCGTAAGAGAAAGATGAGTGGAAATGATCGAAGAGATCCCCTGAATTTGAGTAAAAAGAAGCTCAATCGATCAGAAAAGTCACTCAAGAGAAAGCTGGTAGTAATAACGTTCATAAAGCTAAGCAGCTTCATAAATTTGAATAAGATCACTTAAAAGGCATAAATAAATTAAAATGAATATTAAAATGTATATTAATTTATTTTAAGAACCGTGTTGTTTTATTAATGATTCGGGATGTTAGTTTATACGGTCTTAGATTACTCTTTATTGTTTTACCTTCGAATTTTTCTCATAACATTCCTTAAGGATTTATATAAAAATTTGCATTTACTTTTTTATAGGCAATATAGATTTTTGCTAAGTTTGAAAAGACGCCTTTCGTTGCATGGCAGCCATGGTGTTGAACGCTTTTGCAGCAGCAACATCGGCAACATTGCTAATTTGCGACCTGCCCCACCGCAATTTGCATACACCGCGTGCGTGCTCGTGTGCGCACTAAATTGGCACACAGATAGATGCGAGAGATACAGATAGTCGATCGCAGATGCAGATACATTTACATTCGAATTTACAGATACACGAGCCGAACGCATGCAAAAGCGAAATTTGCCAAAGCTCACGCGAAATTGACGGAAAATTGTAACAATTTTTAAATTAAATTACTGCAATAGCAAAATTTGGAAAGTGCCACCTACACGAACACAAAGTAATTATACTCTGAAAACTAAAATTTACATTTGTTGACATGCGGAAATCCACTTTAAAATATAATGTATAGCTACTGATTTTTTGTTTTATGTAAAAGATTATTTTTACTGTGATGATTATAAAAATTTAACTAAAAGACACAAGCCAAAATTTATTAGTATTGCTTTTTTGTTTTTCAAAAAATGAATTTGGCATCTTATAAAGTGGTTACTTAAAAATAATCAGCTGCAAATTAGAAAACATTTACATTTACATTCTTATTTACCGGCACTTGTCCGATCCAAAAATGTGTGGAGATTCTGGGAGGAATATTTACCTTCTGGGGAACGAGCACACTCACACATGTTCCGTTTGGTGGTATAATTTATGGCTAGACTCGAGAGCGATCAAAAATAAAATGATTATTTTCAGAAGGAAGCAACAGAAATAATAAAATCGAAGCGCTACGCAAATTATAAACAAACGTCAACGAAGAGTCAGCTACGAAAACATCAACAAGCTACGTAAGCAGCCACAACTAGATCGAATAATATTCATTAAAATATACCGTGTAATATAGATTTTAGTACCCTTAAAAATTACTACAATTAAAATCAATATAATCTCTAAAACATAGGTAATTTTAAAGGCTCGCACTTTTGTAAAACTTTTAAAGTGATAATTTAGTAAGTTAAAATAAATAAATGGCGACTAAGACCTTTTTTATTTTAATTATAATACAAAAAATATCTTAAGCATGTATTCTGATAAAGAAATAAAATTATTTTTTGTACCACATTGGGAGCAGTAGCCCAATATTCCCCACTTAAATTCTTTTAAGGACCCAGAGACCGATTGCAGTGATGCTTTTTGATCTTTTTTGTTCAGCACGGTGCTGTTGCATTTCTCAGATAGTCAGATACTCGGATACTTGTGTGTGTCCGCTGCTTAGCAGGGCCAGATAGTACTCGAGTGTGTGTGGCCTGTCAGCGGCAGAATTGGTAGAAAATATGCGGCATGCGAAAGACGGCAGCAGAATTGGCAAACATAAACCGCAGGCGGCAGGCCAAATCGGAAGCTGCACTGAAATCGAAATGAGTGAGGAGGAAATCTCGACCGAACTGAGGAATCGTAAATTGAATTTGGCATTCAGATCGTCCATTAGCTTTCCACACAGTCTCTGACGCAATTCGCACCCATATTGCCATATAGCTTTCGCTTTGGGTTAAATCTTGAGATGTCTGTGCGGCAAGTACAGCTGCTTTTACCAAAATATTTTGTTTTTAACGTGGGGAAAACAAATCGAATATTTTTCTATAAACCGAGTAAACAACTTATACATTTACTTTAACCAATATTCGGTAAATTTGTTTACCAAGTCACATATTTTTAATTTAAATATCCAACAATTATTTGGCACACAAAACTACTTGTAAAATACATATTTATAGAAATACTCGTATATAATTTATATGTTTTACAGTGTATACTATAAGTATGGCGTATCAAAACTGACATAGGTTCGGTATTAAAACTGTGCACCTCTTAATGAGTACTAGAAAGGCAAATAATCGGTAGGAGGGGCACAACTTTTTGCCTGCAATTACACGGCTAACAGCTAACTGCAAATGGTGCTAGAAAAAAAATAAAGACAGCAACAAAAGCTAAAATAAAATCGCGCCAGACAAGCTGACGGCAGCGTGTGATTTTATGCCCGCTGCGGTTGAACAACCACGAATGGGCGTAGAAAAGGGGGTTTCAAATAAATAAAGTTTGGCTTGCAGTCATAAAAAATATTCCACTATAAACTACTAATTTCGAATATATTTTGATTTTCTGAAAGCACTCAGATTGGGAATAAGAAGCTACGTCTATGTTTGCAGAAAACTGGGAACTGCAATAAAAAAATCCAAATGACTAATACCCTTCGCAAGCAAAACAACATAAATGCATGTTTATTATCGCTTTTATTGGTAATATTTTTGATTGGAAACTGCATTCAGCAATCTTTAAAGCTACATGCATTTATGCAAAAACAATCTAAAAAAGAATAGAAGTTAACGAAATAAACTGAATTTAAACTCATGGTCTTTAAATTGGAACTTGTAATGTAAAAGGTATTGCTTTCAGTGGAGAGCATTCCACCTTCGGTTCGATAAAAACTAGATAGTCGGCGATCAAATCGAGATCCGTGCAATTGCAGGCCAGATCGTGGCACTTTTCACAACATCGCATGATGATTGATGATTAGTCATCGACCGGTTTCTCGATTGTCGGCCGCCCAGCAACAGCACGCGAGTTGAAGGTTCGACGTGTAATTATCGAAGCCACAACACATCGGCCGGGCCAGAAAGTACTGTTAGTCATAATTGCCCACAGCGATTTTAAATTGAGGACCGGCTGACCACGATCCACAGACAATCGTTAACCACAATTAATTGTTGTTCACATAGTAAATGTCAATAGTGAAATATAATATTTCTTCTTTGTTCTTTTGGCCAAAGATTCAAAGAGGGTGCAGGTGCACAAATATATATATTTGCTAGTTACAATTTAATATACCTACATATATTCATTATTGTTTTAAAAACTTACAACAAATTCTCTTCTAGATATAAAATATTGAAAGTATAGTTAAACCACCTTCGGTTAAACAATTAAATTGTGAGTACGTCACAGTAGTTAGAAGTGACGTCTGAATAATTTCTGTAGATCCTCTCGAGTACGTGGCTCTTTAAGGACTGCTTTTCCTAACGTAGCCGCCAAACTCTGAACCGCACGTGTTTCTGTCCAATATTTTTTTATAAGTTAAGGTTCAACGATGACGACTTTGTGACTATGATTCTGCAGTAAAACCTACGTGACGACTGAATCAACGTGTAGCAGTGATCAATTTACGATTTTTGTATACGTATACCATTAATTATACTACATAATATATTCCTACTGACGCTTTGAAAACCCTATCATTATTTTAACAAATTCTATTGGTAATAATGAAGAATGATAGAAATTATTAAGAAATTCTTTTCTAAAGCAGCTACTATTTATTTTATACTACTTTATATATTTTATTTAGCACTTGACTTTAAAAATGTGTGCACACACAGAGCAAATTTTGTCCCATTGTTGTTGGAAGGCGCTGTCGTTAACCTTGACTGATCCCCAACAAACTTCAAACGTGCTATTCCAGAGAATTGATCAAACAATTCAACAGCTGTTCGCGTGCGCTAATCGAAATTTAACAGCTTGTCAACAATCTGTATTCTATAAGGCCTTTAACCTTTTTTAGGTTGTTGCTTAAATTATCATTGCAGAGCAAATTCGTTTTTAAAGTACTACTCAACCTTGAGCAATCTTCCCTAGAACACAATCTTGAGTCAAACGAAAGGATGAACTAAAGAATAAATCCATTCAAAAATTAATAACACTACAATACAGTGCTTACCAAAAGATACTGTCTACAACTAGTACAACTATTAGAATTACCTTCTTCCCTGTCAAAAAATGTACTAAATAACTTATTTCTAATTTACACATTAAAATCCGCTTAAATTAAGACGTTTATTAAACTAATAAAAATTTGATTTTCCATGGAAAAGATCTAATGAACCAGATATAATCTGGTTTTATGCATTTTGTCAGGCATGACTAAATGAATTTTATTTTTCAAGACGAAAAGTATAACATTTATTGGTAAGAGTTTTTAAAAGTCTCTTGATAAAAACCTTATTTAAAACCAGCATATGAATTCATACTTATAAGAAAGGACAAATTCTCAATGGGACATCATACTGAAAACTCAAAGGACTGAATGACAGAAATGGGCCATTAGCCATCTGCCTTCAGGACAAACAATGGAAAACTGTCTCTTTCTTGGATGAGTTTCGGCTGTCGTTGCTCACTTTCGGAACATTAGCACAAGTGGGGTCCTGAAAATATTTGAAATCGGAACCCAAACTCTAACCGAACCGGAACCTCCTGCTGAAAGGATTGAGTAAGACAATGGATGAGTTTTCCGGAATCATCGGGCAGCTGATTTTTGCGCACGTGACTGAAATAACATTGAATATGAATAAGTTGGCATGGAAAGGGAATGTGCCTGTTAACAGCTGGATTTTCGATGATCACTGGGTTTGTAAGGCAGTTTCCGTTTTCGTCCTGTTTTTAATAGTTTCTTGGTAACTTGTGAAACAGAACTTTTTGATATAGGAAGAACTTACCAAAAATAAATTAGAGCCTGGACCTTTTTTTTAATAAAATCAATTACGTACTTTTATGTAAAAGTATAATTTTGTTATTAAAAATATAAAGTTGATAAAAATTGAATTGAAATTTTTGTTAAGAATATATTAATATTACGATTATTAACTTTTTTCAAAGTGATATCTTTTAATTGTTTTTTTTACGTTTTAGTTACTTCACATATGATTTTACGAAACCTTTTTTTTTTGCTTGTTTTTGAAAATGAGGACTATGTTGTAGTTAAGTTTGAATGGGTACAATGTAATACTCTTCTATATGAAAAAATGGAATCTTATCTGATCTTAATGTATTTACGAACTTGTATATGAAAAAAAGTATAGTGATCAATCGCGGCGAATCCTTTGCAGTTTGCAGGTTCGCTCCCAGATGACGTGATTGATGTGCTCACCCAGACGATAGTAGACGAAGCCGAGGACCATGACCAAGATGAAGAAACCGACCCGCAGGAACCAGGGGATGCCTCCCAGGAAGGGGTACACCCAGATCCCGGTGACCCACCAAACGAAGTGGATCCACGCCAGGTAGCCCACCATGAAGAGACCCAATCCGATGAATCCCTTCATCCTGCTCGGATATCTGTGGTGGGTGATGGCCAGCTCGAGGAGGGCGTAAACCACGACGAAGGTGTGCATGGCGTGGTTCAGCCAGCCGGGATACACCAGATCCAGCACCACTGGGTATATAGACTCCCGATCGATGGCGAAGAGGGTCCAAAAGGTGAGGCTAACTGTGAGCGATAGGGGAACCACAAAGCTGGCCATCATGTAATCGCGCAGGGTGCGCAGCGATGACAGGCGAACGAGGTCATAGGTCAGCGCCAGGAAGTAGTAGACGAACTGGATGATGCCGCCCAGGAAGGTCATGTACTTGAACTTGCCCCCGATCGGCGGCTCCAGGCGGAGGACCACCGCCAGCTGGGGCAGCTGGGCGAACCAGTAGTCGAAGTAGATGGCGTAGCCCAGGTGAAGCGAGGCGGTCAGGTGCAGCAGCAGGCGCGCCTTTCTCGCGCTCACCGGCCAGTTGCTCCGCTCCATTTCCGGGTGGATACTGAGCCCTCCTGCCTCCAGTTTCAGACCGTGCTAATCGGGTCCCCAATCGATCCGTTCTACGATACGAAACCATGGCTGAAACGGTTCCATTCATCATGGTACCAGGCAGTATAACCAAAGCTACAAGTTTTTTAGAATACAAAACTCTGAAATCTAGTGCTGAAAATGTTCGGAAAAAATCTTAAGTCAGATATTAAACCATATGCTGAATTTGAACAGCATTAAGAATAGGCAAAAAATAAATAAGCATATGTATAACATTCTTTAAGTAAAAATAAAATGCAAATAAGTTTTCAGACTAACCATTAGCTAACCATATTCCAACATAACAATACATTTAATTAAAAAGCTTAATGAAAAAAAAAAAAAAGACAATTAATTGTAAAAATATACAATTGTTAATTTTTTATTCATGGAAGTTAATACAATTGATTTACAAAATTATTCCAAACTGCAGTAACTCCAGCTTGCAGATGGTTTTCAATTTTGTAGCCAAACTCCATTTACCAACTTCTCTGTTAGTTAAATTATTGATCCACTGCAAATAGTAGTGTATATTGAATTGGGGAGGTTGCTGCGAATAAACAGGGGTGCGACCTTGGGCACAGCTGATTCGAATGGACCGAGCTTCTCCAATTTCGAAACCAGATGTTGAAATTGGAAAGGAAAGGTCCGCCGACCGCAGGCAATCAAATGGATGTGTGCTCCGTAAATATTTGTTTGTTTCCTTTGTCGGCAGTGCAGATCTCAGCGATAATTAGTCAGGCCCATCGCCACCATATGTCCGAGGGAGAACCTTCGTGTTTGGCCAAATTACCTTTGCTTATTTCAATTCAGCCATCTGACGGGCAATCGATACCCACTTCAAAATGTTAATTAAGGAAGAGGTGAAAATCTTTATTAATATAAATAAAATGTAATTTATTATTGGTATTAGTTATATATTCCAAATCAATGTTTGTTCTTTCTTACTTTAAAAAAGAATAGTTTTAATATTGGTTAGTAAAATAAATAAGGAAATTGTATTTCCTCAAACTAGTCATTTCCGGTTTTAAAAATATTCAGCACACTTATTGACAAAATCTCAGACTAAAGTAAGTCGACATATGTTTGATTAGTTGGTCTTTGCTTTATGCGTTTGAATCCAAATGTTAAATAGTAGATTGTTGCTATTTATAAAATTAATTTAAGCGTCTGTGAAGGGTGATAACCAATCTGAGTTAAAAACGAAAGGAGTCGCGAAAATTAAATGCCATGACGCAGGTTCGATGGCTGGATGTCTGCGAGCCATTTATAAGATCGATGTATGCCCATTTAATTATGATCGCCACAGCTCAGACTAATTGGAGCAATGTTGTTAATTTTTAAAAGCCGCCGTCGGACACGTTTCGCTACGGTCATTGCGAAAGAGATATTCAAATAAAGGTAGACGACTCTGACCGATATTTTCGCACTTGTAATGGGGTGTACAATATTTGACAGTCAAACATTTTAATCTCTGTGGGGCAAGGGGTTCTGCTGGAGGTGGGTTGAGTGGAATTACAATGCGGAAAACCTCTTGAGCTTTGGTGAAGAGCAGATTAAACTGCGTAAGAGAGTCTATGTATGAGTCAAATAAGCTTCACTCAAGAGAGCGATGGGTAAAAGGGGTTTATTTTCACACATTTCGCACTCTCCTCGAGTCGTTTATTCGAGTTGAGCTAAATATTTTGGGTGCGTTTGCTACCAAGCTCAAGTTTTAGCTTGAGGGATAAAATCTCAGAACCATGTAAGAAAAATTTTTACACTATAATCAGTTTTTCTTTTGTATAAAAATCATCTTGGCTCAGAAATTACACCTATAGCAGGAAAATATACACAATCAAAGTCATACATAATGCAACCCGCTTAAATATTTTAAAAATAAATCTTTTTATTAATTCCAGCATTTCTTTTCAACCAGAACTTATCTATATCAGGGCTAAATGACAAAACAATTTTATTGTAATTCTATTTCACATAGAAATTTGTAAGGTTAATACAATTGTAAATTATTTGAGAAGACCATTGAACTATGAAGAAATTTAAGAATTCTCTACCATTCTAGAGCTAAAATTTAAAGCTTAAAATAAATTACTAAAGAAGTTATAAGGTAAAGGGTTACAAAAGTCGCAGGAAATTTTCGCATAATTAATGCTCAAATCATCTTGAATAAAAGCGTTGCGTGCAAACACCCCAGCGAAATGGCCGTATCTATTAAAATTGTCAAAACCACCCAAAAACTGGCGCATTATATATGTATACATAGCTCACTACCTTTGAGATTCAAATTCTAGGAATAAATTTCGCCCAACCCCTTTTTGTTGCTAAGAATTTTCTCTAATGACTTAAACGCGGTAACCACTAAAACATTTACAGCGCATACGGTCCTGTTGTTCACTTTTCACCACATCTCCGCCGGAGCAAAGGTAAAAACCACGACGCCCCATAACATCCCCAACCCAATTTCCATTCCATTCCCCCCGGCACTTAAAGGTAAAGAGTCGCATTTTTGCGCAAATTTTCCCCGAAACCGCAAGTAGAAAACTCATTAAGCGCAAAGCGTTTGGTGGCAAAATAGGCTGGGAAATTGGAGGGCTGGTGTGCCATTGGAAGCGGGGGGAAACTTTGCCTGATCTACTTGTATTGCCATTAATTTGAACTTTTCGAGGTATGGTTTTTAAAATCAAAGTTGGAAGTGAAGTGGTTTCCTAGTTTTGAAGACTTTTCCTAACTACATAAATTACACAGAAATATAGGACCTATTTTATTAAACTAATATTATCTGCACATTAAAGAATCGATATCGAATATACACTATTTTTTTTATTTTATTAAATTTAAATGTATCTTTATTTGTAGATTCCATCTGAACGTTCGTTGTCCCACATTTTTTGTATCGACTGAACTCGATTTATTTTGTGTGTGTATTTTGCAAATTTGTATCTTTTAAGAGTGCTTACGGTAATATTTGGATTGCGTGAACCTGTGTTTGCTTTTCAGTTGTTTGAGGTTGGTTTTTGATCGGGAAGGGGAATGGTTTTTCCGACATGGGACCTGCGGACTACATAGACACGTGCGTTTGCCAAATAAATCCGCCGTAATCCCCTTTTTCTTGTTTCTTTATTTTTCCAAGCGAGTTGGACTTATCCTTTTTTAGCATTCGAGTTCGCATACTTAAATTTCGGTCTGAAATATTTGAATTTGGTTATTTTTTCTCCCTTTGCACATGTCGCCTTATTTCGGAGTCAGGACATCACTTTGTAGTCACACACATGCAAATTTTGCGCATACATAAAATTACGCATAAATTCAAAATATTCAGGAGCCTTTGATTTGATCTTGTTATTACCTAACTATTGATTTTAAAATTCCAGAAATAATTGTTAAGCTCAGACATAAATGAAGACACGATTTAGCAAACGAAATTGACATTTAACTTTATTATCAACTAGTTTTGGCATTGAGAGCCATCGTCTCCCAAGGAGCTTTCCAACATCTCTCAAGGACCAAGAGGCGGCTGCAGGATGCAGTCCGCAAAGGTCAGCCCAAGGACAAACATCTAGCGAGATGCACAAAAATCCAGCTTTCCTATTAAAATCGATATTTAGTGCCACAAGCAGTGATGCCAAAAATGAAAAATAAACATGGCAAAAAAAAAACACAAGAAAAATTGAATATTATAAAAACAAAGTTTCTTTTATGAATGACATTAATTTCTGCTGTTATCATAGCATAGGAATTTTAATATATCTTGATTTCAATTTTTCACTAGCTACTTTCTATAGTTTTTCAAGTTTCCTATTAGCTTTTAGAAGTGACAACACTGGACCAAATAACGCGACTGGGGCGTGGTAAGAGTATTTGCATTAAATTATGCGGCGAACTGCGGAAATGTTTGGCATTAAACGCAGAAGGGCTGGAGAATCGAGGGCAGATGAAGGAAAAATCCGAGATGAAGGCAGCACCGCGCACCGTTAAGTGCGGCGGAAGCAATTTCACTCTTCAGCAAAGGGAAAACCAAAAAGGGAAATACAAGTAAAGCAGCCACGACATCGCTGAAACAAAACAAAAATGTAATAGAAATCCTTCAAACATCTGCGAACCGCTCACTTCACTTTGCTGTACGAACACCCCCACAAAAAACCCAGCATCCTTTGGTCCTGTATTTGAATACACACACACAACACACACACACACATACGCACATACAAAGGTGAGCACGTGTGTGTGCTCGCATTTGTAATTGTTTCCTTTTTTGCTTTACGAGTTTTTCATGTATCGCACAATGTGTCACCGTCTCATCCTAAAACTCAGCCAACAATTCACTTATAAAAATACAGCTTTAAAATATTTAAAAAGAATTTTAGATATTTTTGGAGATACAATACTTTTCCTAGGTGTTCTAAAGAATGTTTAACTTTCTTAGTGTAAATGTATATATATAAAATAGTTAAAGGGCAAAATAATTTATTAAACTAAAAATTTGCACTTAATAAATAATTTTTTTAGGTGTACAAACATCTGGCAACAGCCGCCAGCCACTGCAATTTAATCGCCGTCATTAAGGCGGCAGGTTGGTCGCAATTTTCGTATTCATTCCATTTTATACCACCGTTTTCGAAATCCCTAAGTACAGCCTTAAATACTTGGCATTCCTACTGAAAAGTTAGAAACAAATAGGTATTTATGGAAATTAAAAACTAAATTTATTTCTTTTAAGATTTTTTAAAACGTTTTTTATACAAAAAACTAAGACCTGTCTTATAAATATTTTTAAAATATTTTGGGATAAATTTAAGATTATTATTTTGTTTGCAGAGCTCTAAACTCTTTAAGGAAATAATCTTAGACTCCTTTTCTTGTATGGAATTAATGTAAGTACTGAATTTTGGAAAGCTAACAACACTGCGAGAACAAATGCGACCTTCTGGGGTCGCTGTCAAAATAATTATGTTCATTTGTATGGCCAAGCTGTTCGTCATCTCCGGCGGCCATTACACCCTTTCCCAGTTGCCGCCGGGCAGAAATACTCAGTGGATGGCCAACAGCCCGGGATCCCACTTTCCGTCCGCTTAGTTCCGGGTGGCATTAAGGCAAATCGACATTTTTCGCCGGGAGTAAACTTTATGGGGTCATCGGTAGATATTGTCCTATCGTCCCATCAGGACACTTGGGTCCTGGTCGCTGGCAGGTTTCAAGAGAGCTTCGCCCAGCGGCGACAGCATTTTTCTTTTCGCTTATTAACATAATGACCAAAAGGAGATGAAAGGGACATAAGGCCAAATGGCCAGCACAGGCAGTCGAGCGAAAGCTAGGAAAAGTTGTCAAATAAACCAAGGAAAAGCGAGTGCTGCTCGGGCAATATTTCTACTCATTATGCTAATAAGTTCGCACGAAACCAGCGCTGGAAAAACGAAATTTTTCAGAGGCAGTGGACACGAATTTCAATAAATCTGGGCGCAAAATCTTTGTTTTAAGAACTCAAAGTGGTGCTTTCTTACACCAAAAAAAGGAAAGGGTGAGGAAAAAGCATTGAAGATAAATGCTTAGGGAATTTTAAATTATGCAATCATTAAAATTGTTGATATCGTTTAGAGAGCATGAAAACTTCGTAATTTGGAAAGTGGCTGTTTTATTCCTATTTTCCTATTTACATCTGGCTGTCGAATGTAGCAGCTGATCTTTGGCTTTCGATCTGTGTTCCACATGTTTTTACTTAGAGCACAATTATTTCCACATCCCTCTTGGATACAGCAGCTGGAAACACATTTGCATTTGATACTGGGTTGGAGTCTAAAATGTTTTTTGTTTATTACATAGGGGCTCTAAAAGATAAATTTCATTAAAAGTTGTGACTTAAAGTGGAAGGGAATGAATTAAGAACAAGTCTGCACCCGGCTTATAAAATATAAAATATAATTTATAGAATTAGTAACTTAGTAACTATTTTTTCTATTTTGTAGTTACTTTAAGGGAGTACGTTTATTTTTAATAATTAGTTAAATTTTTGTTTTAATTTTCTGAGTGCACTCTGTATACTAGAAAACACATTAAAAATGTTTTATTTATTGCGTTCAACGTGATTTCAGCTATACATTCTCAGCTTTCTCCCTATCGAATAATTTTGGAAAACAACAAGTGTTTTGAGGGGCCTTATCTCCCCCAAGTACAATTAATGCCTCCCCAAAGACCCCAATTTTTCGGTTCCGTATGCAAAATGGTACGCACTTGACTGCATCATTATACAAGATCATTGTTCGCATCCCATCGAGTGATATTCATTACTGAAACACATAGAGTCGATTCACACGAGTATAGAATGCTCATTGAATCACATCTGAAAATGTTTAAATTAATTAGATTTTACATTAATCTTGTTACATTTAAAGAGTCATATCTTCGCACTTATAGAGAAATCATAAAAGCAGTAAATTTATTAAAACATTCTATATCTTTACAGAAGTTTGTAATGTTGTTTTTTGCCTTGTTGTTAATAAAGTTAATTAATGTAATTTTTTTTGTACGACACTCACTGCTCTTTATACCCCAAGCCATATTATATTATGAATACATTTTAATTATTAAATGCAAAGACACTTCAGTCTTTTAGTTCCATTTTACTTCGCAAAAGCAAAAAACGCCAAAACTAGCAAATCAAAGCAAATGAACAGCAGTCGTAGGTGCTTTTTTCTGCGGGCTGGGATTAACTTGCCATGAATTTCAATTAGGCAAAAGGGTTTCAAATAGGCCAGTGGTTGAAGGGCTCTGGCTCCGGCTCTGGCTCTGGAAACTCATTACGCAGGCAGGCAAACAGCGGATTCTATGGGGTTTCTTCCCAGCGAGCCGAGGAGAATTCGCTTTGCTTTGTGGGACAAAGAGCAGAAAGAACAAACAAGTCCAGCGGTACTACTTGAAATAATAAACCATGGCAGATAAAGCCATCGGGATCGGGGATCGGATGGAGAGGGGTGGTAAGGGGGAGGTGAGAGGGGAGAGGCGACACGGAGAGGAACGTAAAATAGGAGGCGCAACAAAAACAATAACCAAATACTTTAAGCCCAAGAACAACCAAACAGGGCATCCAGTTTTTCTAGCCCAACCTTTTTTTTTCGTTTCTTTTTTTTTTTTTTGATTTTTTTTTTGTTTTTCTATGTTGTTTTTTAAATCAAAACAAACGAGCGTGGAATGAAGAAATCCAAGCTAAACGTAAACAACGCAACGGAGGGGCGCTAAAAAAATATAAAATAAATGGGAGTGACTGGGGAGTTCGGGCGGAATTGAGGAATTGAGTGTGTGTAACTCCAGTAGTGGGCCTCGCATAAAACAACCTTCGACAACCAGTTTGGCCAGTTTCGGCCTCTTCGGCCTCTTTGGCCTCTTCGCTTGCAATTTTCAGCTCTTTGCCTCGTTTTGTTTTTTTTTTTATTTTTTTGGCTCAGCCACAATGGCCAACAGCCCAACAGCAGATCTGCATCTCTTAGCCAAATGTCCCATAAAAACATGGGCTTGCTGCTCTTCAGAAACAGCTTTGGATAATTGAAGTCCGTGGCTTTAAGCCATAAAAACTATTAATTGCTGTTCAAAACTGTTGAAACGACTGCAATTTATTTTCTTTAACCATTGATTATTTAGCAAAAACGTGAGAACATTCAAACAAGAAGTATTTTTTAAAGAAACTCGTTTGTGATTCTTTGATATTGTTAATATTTTTATTTTAATTTATTTTTAATATGCCAAGAGATTTCTATAAATTTAAACTTAATAGATTTTAAATAGGTTTTCTTAACTCAGGTTTCACACATTAAAAATAAAAATTTTAAACTATTGATATTTCTCGGGCAAGAAAAAACGTTTAAGTAATTGAAATGAAGATAGTTTTATAAAGCAAAAGATTTTCCATAAGAAGAAAAATACAATGACTTGCTAGTTATAGAAAAGTACGCTAGCGTCACGATTTCTGATTGTGAATAAAACAGTTTTAAACTGCTTAATCCTGGAAAAGACTTAAAAAAAGTTCCATAGAAAATATAAAAAGAGTTTTTTAAGGTAAAATGTATTTATTTAATATAATCTCTATAAAGTAATGAAACGTGATTTGAAGCTCGCCCAGTATCTTCAATATCATCAACTACACTCTCGTAATTTTTGGCTAAGCCACAATATATCGCTGTCTAACGCCAATTGAGATTGGAAATTTTCCATAAGGTTTACGCAGACCGGCAACGTTTCACTGGCAAAAACTTCTCCGCTTGCCAACAATTATAACAGCTGACTCAGCAGCTGACTGACGAACCAGACCAGGCCAAAGCCAAAGCCAAAAGCCCATCTTCAACCTCAACTTCAAGTTGGAGCGGGGCTGTCAAAATCATATGGCAAGACCCGAACCCATCTGAATGTCTCTTTATCTGTTCGCCTTTGGAGTTGGCACTTTGGCTTCTTTAAAGCTATAAAATCCAGTTAAATTTTATTTATTTTTTTTTTTAAATTTGTTTTTATTATAAATATATTTTTATATAATTTTATTTCAATGCTTTCCTTTCCTTTTTCCTAACAAAACCATTTTCAAAGTTGCTGAATCATTTATTGAATACGCCATACATAAAATCTTGAGAGAGTTGTTTTGCAATTATAAGAATTAAATGTTGGATTAATTGGAAATTAAAAAAAAACTAAAATTTTTAAGGCAATCTATACGAATTTCTTAGATTTTGGCAGCACTGGGCTGCGGTAAAAGTCGGTTTCTAGGGCCAACTTACTATACTCTTACCCTGCCCAAAAGCTTTCCCCCGTGTCATGTCATGTAGAGAGCATAATGGCACCCAAACTGCGATTGGGGGGAGGCGGGGGGTGGGGCATCGAGTGAACGGGGGCTGGAGTAATTACCGGTGAACCCAAGCGAGCCAAGCTCCAGAGCCCCAGAGCTCCAAGTGATCTCCGCCTGACAGCTGACGCTCGTACCCAGAGCGTTGACTGATTTATGAAGACACTTTTGCAAGTCGCCCAACTTGATTTTCATAAACCGTTACGGCACTGAGTTTTTACATGTCTGTCGAGCCAACTTGTCCAAACCACCGAATTTGGGAATGCCCTCTCCTCAAAAAAGTCAATGGTAATCAATCAAACAACCTTAAAAAAATTCAAAATATTTATAGCAGTACATAAGCATTAATCAAAACCAACGTCAAATAATATGTATTATTAATACTTCAAAAAATATAAAAATAATCTTAATATTCTGAAAGATTGTTTATTAAGGAATTGGGAATCCTATGTTTACTACTTTTATATTTAAGCTTTATATAAAAAATATTTGCCAGCCCTTCTTAGTCAACATTTATGTTATATCTATAGAAAGGGTATAAAAAAGCGACTAAATTGCCAGGCGGCTCCCCTTAATTTTTGTCTATTGCCGGTATACGAATACTTACTGAAGTGTCTCGTACGTTTTGAGCCATGTTTGTTGCCAGGCACCAAAATAGCTGGCTGGCTGTAAGTCTTTCTGTCCCCAGCTTTGTCTTGTCTTGTCTTGGGCCGTCTTGTCTTCTCGTTTTTGGCCCGGTCTAGTCGGTCTGCTTGGCTTACTTTGGCTCGGTTCAGCTGGGTTGGGTTTGGTTTTGTTGGTTTGGTTTGCTTTGGCTTGGTTTGGCAACAGTGATCGCCAGATCTTCCAGCTGCTTTCGACCGAACTGCGATGGCCCAGTTGCCGGCAGTAGTTTCAGTGCGAGGTTAATCGCCGGCGTAATGGTAATGATCGTGTTTGCTGCTCCAAATCAGCTGATTGCCGATGTCCGATAATGATGAGTCAGCGCTTTCAATCCACTGACTTTGCTTTCAAAATGCCTTCTAAGAGTGGTTCTTAGACCTGCGATTGATGGTGGAAATTGCTGTCTACCAAAATCGCATTTATCAAAGGTGCTTTGGATTACTCTGAGCCGAACAAATAAAAGAAAATGTAGTTCTTGGAACAGCTTAGTATTTGCAAAAAAGAAACCAGTTGCATTTATAATATTTAAAATTTTGCAATGAAATTAAAAATAATATTAAGGGAAATTCATAAGATCTCTTAAATATTTTAAAGTGTAAAGGGGCTTTGACTGATCGATCAAAACTTATGGAAAAAACATTATTCATATACATGTGAGCTAAATTCAAATAGTTCCACAAGTAGTGCAGATCAATCTCATTCGATACCAACTTTGAATATTGTCTTAAATTAATAGAGTGATAACTACACAAGAAAAACTTAATTCGAAATGCCTTTCGTAGGCCTAGGAGATCATCCAAATAACTGGCAGTATCGCCGTCACCGGAACCAATTCTTGGGTCGCCACCATGTCGGTGACTGTGTGGAGGAGCAGGAGGACGTGGATCCTCGACAGAGGGGCATCCTGCAGAGCACCAGCTGCCGGCGTCATCGGGAAAGGCTGCGCTCCTCCAAGCAGTCGGATATGCGGCGAAGTCTCGTCATCATTGCGGGGCTGGTGGTGGTTTGTAGCGCGGTGATCCTTCTTGGAATCGATTTGCCCACAGAGCGGAAGGACATTCCCGAACAGCAGGAGGATGGCCTCTGGTCGGGCGCCTTTAGGCTGCTCGGTTTGGAACAGGACCAGCCAGCAGGATACTCTTTTATGCAACCCAATGTAAGCATTTCAATTATTGAAACAAATTAACAGATTACGTTAGTTACCGAAAAGGTGTGATACAAACAAACAGAAGACTTCCAAGGGTGTTTTCATAAAATTAGAAAAATGTGTTAAATTGAAAATATCAAAAATAATATTAGTAGAATGTAGGGTATAAACAAATTGATCTACAAAATAAATTTAAGTGAGGAATAATTTTGAAAATTGAAGCAATTTAAGTTTAATTATTAAAACAAAAAGCTTTGCTCTTACAATTAACACATTTTTATTTCTATAAATTTTTTATATCAGTTAATTATTGTGCTAAATAGAAGTTTATAACTTATCACGGAATCTCAAAAAATTACTCATACTTTTGTTGACGTTGTCAACAGAGTTACGATTAGGTAAACTTATGCTCATCCTATTTAAAATGACATTTTCATAATTTTACCTCATTGATTATTAACTACAAGTCTTTTGTTAATATAAAAATAATTTCAAATTAAACTTAAACTCCACGCAGGCTGAGTTCTGCAGTCCGCAGGCTCTGGACTTGAGGCGGATCTTTCGGCAGATGAACAAGGTCGTCCTCAATCAGGAGCAGGCGATGGCTCGCCTGGAGCGGGCACTGAGCGGCACGGAACGCTTCCGCTCGGTGGCTCTAATTGGACCGCCGGGAGTGGGGAAAACCCTGGCGGCCAACACCTTGCGAGAGTGTTCTCCCTGGCCGGAAAATGCGCACTCGTACTCCTGGAACACTCGGGTTCAAGATGAAGCGAGAAAATTCCGACTGGTGAGGCAGTACGCCGAAGGGCTTTCGAACTGCGGAGTCAATCTGCTTATTATCGATAATCTGACGCCCTGCGACCACGGATTGGTACCCATCTTTAATAGACTGATTGTGGAGCGCGAAGGCGATCAAAACCGGAATCAAACTGTGCTGGTCGTCTACATTTTCAATCTGGAAACGGAGATGTACTGGGAGCAGTGCGAATTGCTGCAAGAATTGCCAGCGGAGACTGCCATGATTAACTTTCGGTTCTTTAACCGAGATGATCTTCAGGATTGCCTGACCAATGAGTTGTTAAAAGAGCATCGAGCTCTTAGCAGGGAGAAGGAGTCCCAAATACTCGATGAGGCCATGGAGATTGTGCAAGACTCTGGATGCAAAAGCCTGAGAATGCTTCTTTTAAAAAATGGAAACAAACTTTAAAATTTTATATATGTAATAATTTATAAGACCTAACAATGAAATTTACCCAAGCTAAATTAACAGTACTATAATTAATAATAATAATTTTATTCATTTCTTTAAAAATATTCTTAATCTAATCATAATCAACTTTGGACTTGTGTAATAATCGTCAAAATCTTTGGCAGGCTTGCCTACAAATTTTGAATTATGCGTCTCGCTGAAATGCAATGCAGATAATTATTTTACCGTGAGACACACACAAGATGCATAAATAAAAGTACTGCACCCATTTATCAAAACAAAAACTAGAAGAAAAAAATGCAAAGCAAACAAGCACCAAATTGCATTGCTGTAAAGCATGTTTTGTGTTTGCTTTTTTATAGCATTTTTAAACAATTTTTTCTGTTTGGCGAGCAAAACTTCTAGGCCGTCGAACGATGTCGCTGCCTACAAATTGCACGTTTGAGTTCGCTAGGTTTTGCCAACAAGTTTGCTATTAATAAAAACTTACAAATTCAGCAAACGAAAGGTACAACTTTATTTAATATAATAACCAACTTATCAAGTAATAAAAATGTAGTGTACAATATAAATATAAATTAATTATAAAGTAAATGTTATACATTTAAGAAACTTTAATTTTTAGGTAATTTAAAAGTCGGCTATGCCCTTAAAACAACTTGTGATGCAATGCAAAACGCACACGTTTTCGGCGCAGTGCGTTTCGCCTTTGCATCCGAAAGATACTTTGATGCGAGTGCTAAGTGTGAGTGCGGTAGCAAGAGCCAACAACCGCATCGAGGCCAGGGTGCACTGAAATAAAAAGAACATTCAATTACTAAATGGAAAATAAATGTATACAAAACTTTACTAAAATAACAAAGCTTTAATAATTGGTATCTAAAAAAGTATTTTTAAAAGCTATGAATAAAAAACTTCCTTAAATTAAATTGACTTATAAACTGGTAAAGTGTTCTTGAAAAAACAAAATATTTTCCAGAAGGGTTAACTTTGCAGTAATAGTGCAAGTATAGAACATTTTCTCTGAGTGCAGTGCAACGACAAACGAAACACAGCCAGCGGCTTTTGTAGTTCATGAACGGCCAGCGAACTCGGCGTTCAGCGTTATAATCAAATAAGATTCGACTGCTCAACAGTTCGTGGCAATTTGACGGCGGAAAATGGCAGCTAGAGGGGTAGGAAAATCAGGGGAGGCGACTCTGATATTATTTTGTTTTTTTTTCTTTTTGGCGTAGACTATGCATTCGCCTGGTCACGTAAGCAGCCGTTTCAACGGAGCGGTTTAAGTTTGCATTGCAGTTACATAATCCTCCGATTGATTTAGTTTTTGGTTTTGCGGAAGAAAGTAGTCGTGTTTATATTTGGAAACAGCGAAGGACAATGTCAAGAGTTGAGTTTAAGTTGAAAGCTACAAAAAGTGAAAAATATAAGTATTATTATTTGTTTTAGAAGTGATTACAATTATCTAATCAATCGTTCGTATAAAAAATATATTTAAGAGTTGTACACTAGACAAGAAACCTCTATTTTTTATTCAAATTAAATATGTAATACAGACAAATCAAATGTTGTAACAGCTTAGAAATTTTATATATAACCAATTTGGGGTATTCTCTTTTTAATTCCAAAAGTTTTTCCTTTACAGCTGCTTCGGTGGCTTCGGTTGCACAAAAGTTTTAATTGGTAGCAAAAATGACTCTGCATAAATCGGTCAGTGTGGTCGGTTTGAATGCAGATTTAGTAAACATTGTTGATCGATTGTTTTAATAAAGTGAAACCCAATAAGGCAACTTAGGTCACAAATAAGCTAGACAAGAGAAGGAGCTCAAAGTGCTGCAAATGAATTGCAACTCAAATAAATTAAAGAAATGCAACAAGCCGACATTGTTAGCCTTCGACTGCGAGTTTGAGTTGGCTTCGATTGCAGCCAAGTTGCATGAGGAGACAAAATAAATTAAAGAGAAGCCGACGACGCAGACAGAGCCGTCGACTTAGATTGGGATTGGGTCTATTGAATTACAGTCAACGAAATTACTGTATATAGAATTTAATGTAAGAACGTGGCAAATATGAAGTTAAATATAAACTACTGCATTTCTGGTATTATTTCCTTAAAAAAACTTTGAGTTACCTTTTGAACATTTACTGAAAATGAAGAATAATATTCATAATATTAAAAAAATATATGTATCCTTTATTCAGGCATATAGTATTTTATGAGTGTTTGGCAAACAGGACTTGAACGGCGACACCATGCAATGCCAGTCGCCAATTGCGCAGCAAAGACAACTGACCTGGCCAGACGAGACCAAACCTGGCCAAAAAGCAGACAGATAAGTGGAGTAAGAGTGTGGATGGGCCACAATCAGAAGGCAGCAGAGAAAAGTTCTAAACTAGGCTGGGAAAAACCGGAGAAGGGAAAGCTTCGACTCTCTGCATCCGTATCCATGAGATACTCAGGCTATTTAGTCGCACAAAATGTTTCTAATCTGTGCCGCCGTTGACGCTGCCGATAAATACATCCCGTGAGCTGCCTGTTCGCATTCCCATTTTTACACAGAACAAAATTAAACAAAATCCAGCTTGGATTTGAGAGTCATAAAGAATGAAAATAATAAACTAACAGAACACTTATAAAATAGAAAATCTAATTTAAAGCTGCCGAATGAATGATCTCTCTTTTTTTTAATGACTTCAAATAGTATTATAATTGATGACCAATTTAAGTGTTATATTTTTTTCAGTGCATTCCCATTCCCAGTACCATTTCCATTGCCATTCTCATTCTCATCACATCAGAGTACCGTCTTCGTCTCCGTTCGTGTTGGCCAGATTAAATTTCAATTAACACTGTAGATACTCGTACGCGTACACGCACAAATGTGGCAGACAGCAGCCGGAGTATCAGTTTTTCAATTAGATTTCGCATTAATTAAACGAGCACAGCGAAGCAGAAGACGCTCGTTTCTTCTGGCCAGAATTACAATGGCAAAGTGGCAAACTGATGGCATGGGATGAGGTAGCCTGGCATCTGGAATCTAAATTAGTTACATACCTTTTCTACGCTTTTCCTAGCCATCGAAAACAATAAAAGTCTCGCCTATTAATTATATTTTCTTCTTCGCATTTGTATTTTTAATTTAACACTTGCACGCAACAGCACTGCAAAGTGCTAAAAACAAATTTAATTTATTTGCTTTCTTTCTTTTTTGACTTGGGAGATTTCGATCTGTAGCGTTCAGTTCCAGTTTAAGCAACTAAGGACCTAAACCAGAAAGAGGTGGCACAAGTGTAATTTAAGCTTTAACTTCGGGCAAGTTAACAACCCTGATGATTATATGCATTTGTTTATGGCCACAAAGGCACGCACATAGAGCATAAATTATGCACATAGTATACTTATTCACTGCTAACAGTGCTGCTCTATTGTAATGGGTAAAAACTAATAAACTTATTTATAATTATAAATTGTATTAAAAACATTGTTTGAAAAATAAACCAGGCTAGTTTTACAAATTCTGGAAATGAAGTTAATGTAAGTTTTCATCTTTAAAATTGAAGCAGAACATTTATTAATGATTGAAAAATAAAAGGTCTTTTATACCACAAAGAATGACTGAAAATATGGCTGAGAGCAGCTCTGTGAGTCCTGGAAAGTAATATTGGCTGGACGTGAGGGCCAGGATGTCGGTAAAAATCGTTAAATTAACATGACAAATGACAAAGAGCTGATAAGACATCCCTGCATGCATGCACGCCACCCACTCTTTATTTTTATTGTGGGTGCAGCGCAGCGTTGACGTTGAATGGCAGTCAACACAATAATAAATCCGTTAATATAATGGCCAAGGATACTTTGGTAATTGGGCGAGCTTATGCTTAACGGCGCTTTAATTTATGCCGGAGTGCCCGCCGCCGAGCTGTCCGTCCGTCCATCCGACCGCCCATCCGTCCGTCCGTCCGCCGCACAACCGCCGGACCTTCCGCCGGCCATTAACCACTCGGCAAGTACACGGCTCTAGCCATAAAATGTCGCGGTCGCCTCGCCGTCACTTCCCAGCGGGAAAAAACCTGTGGAAAATATGCTATTTTCCTGTGCTTTCTTCATACAAGCGGAATGTGGAAAATCCCCTTTACCCCTTACATTTTTGCCGTCTCTCCTTTCAAAATACACGGGGGTGACACAAAAATGAAGGGGTAAAGGGAAAAATCCAGTGGACCTACAGCTGCTGAATGCAGGACAAAATCCTGTGGATGCTCTGGCTGCTAAAAGCAGGGCAAAATCCAGTGGACCTACGGCTGCTGATTGCAGGGCAAAATCCACTCGTTTTTGTACTGAAAAAACCAGTGGAAATCTGGCTGCTTAACGCAGGACAAAATCCACTGGTTTTTGACCTTCCCGCTTTACAGAATTTCCACAATAAAAAATAATACTTTTTAATTTGGTATATGCATTTATTAATCTATTTACAGTCCAAGGTCCTTTATCATAAATATTGTTGTATGTTATTATTTGCCTTAGTGAACGGTGAACGCAGATCATCTTGATATTGGGGAAGACTGTAATTGTCGTTTCTGAGTGACTCTGAAAATAAAAACCATAATATGTTAATATATTACACATTAATACATATATAAAAAGTAATGGGAAAAATGGAGAAATTTAGAAAAATAAGTAATAAACATAGTAAAAAGCATGGGGACAGGGCTGTTGAAACTTATTAAAAATTTAGTGAGTACTTACAAATTCTTCTGGATTGGCTTCGGCATCGGAGTCCAAATGGCCGAGTTCTTCAAATGACGAAATCGAATTGTCCGCTTGCGCTTGTTCAGATTTGCCGTTAATATTAACACAAGGGCCAGAATCTTTGAAGTCGAATCTATTACAAACTCTAAAAAAAACATTGTTTGTTCTTTTAAAATTGAAAAATAAATTTAAATGAAAAACTTACATACTTACTTGACAAACGCCTCCGGCGGCTAAAATGTAGTTTTTGGAAAAATGCCTATGTTCACCATATCCGTAACGCTGAAATAAGGATATACATACAAACAAAAATATTTATGTTATAACTTACCTTTATCTTGTTTTTTAAGATTAACACAACGTTTTTTCACTTTTTGCACGAAATTTTATACTGATGTGACCGTGCATCATAACATAATTTATAACAACATTCCGAAGAAAGACAATAATTAGTCACAACTTCGTTGTAACTTATGGTCATATTCAGAAACCCACCCCATTTAGCGGTCCGAAATTATTTACCCCTTCCCAACGCCTGCCAAAAGAAGTAGGTTTTCATCTATCCCTACCCCTACGCCTGCTAAAAGCAGTAGGTTTTCCACTGGTTTTTTCAGAACAAAAAAACCTACTTCCCACTTTCCCGCTGGGTTGTTTACGATTATGGCCGCGTTCTATATACCACATATATACACACCACACACACATACATACATATGTACGTTCAAATATTCGTGTGTGTTCAAGGGGCGCTGCTACGTGTGTGCGCTAAAATTTTAACGGGTATGTGTATAAAAATACCGGCTTGGTCACCCACTCAACCGCTCAACTGTGGGACAAATATGGATCTATAACCATTAATTCAAGACAAATTTGTAAATTATTTCATTTAGTTTGATTACCTAAATTAATCGGAAAGGCATTTAGTTAATAACCTGCTGACAAATAAATAAAAATTCGAAAAGTAATTGATGAACTTATTAAACCATTAATTAATTAAATATAACAATTCAAAATAATATAAATATTTATTTTCTTACACCACCATCTTCTAGTTGTTTTATTAATTTGATGTATAATAATTCAGGTTAAAAAGTTCGAGTGAAGAAATTTTAGTAGTACTAACAAATATTACAAAATTCACAACAATGACCGTATACTTTTAGAATAAGTTGAATTGGGTTTGATAAGCTAAGCTCCTCAAAATTTTAAATTTTTTATAATTTCCAGAATAATAATGGCTTAAACACCCACTGTTACTCCTTGGGGAGGAGCAACTGATGCCAATGGCGAAGCGGAAACGGAAGTTGGAACACATTTTGTTGTTTTGGTGCTTGGTGGGCACTCGTCTTTTTATTACAATATTTGCCGGCGTAGTTGCCGTTGCGCTTTTTATGAATGCTTTGCATATCGTTAAATTAAATGAACGAAAAATGTTTACGTATTTTCGGACTCTTTTATTACACTGGTTTGCAGGAATGTCGTGGGGTTGCACATTCTATTATTATCGCATTCCGGGTGCGCTGGTGCTCCTCGCTAATTTGAATAAGGCGATAAGCAGAGTAACAAGCTCGTCCACCGGGTTGAAATCTAGCATCGCCAGCGTTGTCCGCATTGGAATCAATTAAAAGTCGCCATCCCCGGGGAAAAACCCATTAAGCCATCCAACCGTGCTGTCGCCAATCCAAAATCCTCGTCGTTCTCCGCCTTCTTCATTCTGGCCATTGTTCATTCTGAGTGGCAGCAATTAACCAAGAGTCGATTGCTTTATTACCTCGTCTGCAAACAATGTGTATCCTTCTCAGTGATGAGAGAGGTCCTTTAAAAATCATAGCATAAAACACTAATTCACTTTAAAACTTTTTTTAAATAAGGAAATGAGTTTTGCTCTATTGCAATGCTTATTCCATTTTTATATATTTTCCCTACTATTTTGGTATATTTCTTTTGCAGTATTTCATGTACAATAAAGACAATAAGTACACAATACCTTTGTTTAATGATGCACTTGACTCTTCCCATCACTGATCCCTTTCACGGCAGAGTAAGAGATAGAAAGTTTGTTAGTGCGCTTAGTAGTTTCGTGTTCATACATAAATTATGTTAATACCATCAAACGAGAGTAACTAGCCATAAAAACACCAAATAAAGCCCTGCATAGCGAGCGGTTAGTGGACACCAGGCATCAGGTGAAGCAACGATGGACAAAAGGACGAACTGGAGGATGCGGAGCGGCAGGACACGCCGAATGGGCAAACGCATCGCTTTATGGGGTCGTTAAAAGGTCCAGGGACATAAAACTCATGAAGGAAATTAAGTTCTGCCAGGCGGACAAAGTGAATTTCTGATCGGCACTTCAAGCTGAAGCTTTTCAAGTTCCCTGACTTTAATGAAAAATGGTTCCAAATTGTTACAATTCGATTTTTGAAATAAAAAATATGTTTTTTAAGATATATCTTAAATAAAATAATCGCCAAAAAGGAGCCACATAAGTAAAAAATTAAACTAGCCATTAATTTTAATTAAAATCAAAATTTTATTTAGCTTTTATGTTTGTCTTCTGCAAAAATAACAATCAAAATTTAATTATTTTGGAGGTTATTGTCAATTTTAAACATTTTTAACCTTTCTATTTCTTGGTATTGTATTGTTTTAAGACAGTAAACCGTTAGCGAATTTATTTAAAAAGATTATTAACAAAGTTATCAAGCACTCGTAACGTGATAAAATATAGGTTTTCCTCAGTGTTTTTCCTTTCAGTGGCGAATTACCCGTTCATGATTGATATCCTTGTTAGGGGAAAGCAAATTAAAGTCTGAAAAATAGTACTTTAATACATTAAAATGGCTTTCCTTTCAGGACATTCGCCTCAACCCAAATCGGCCGCTTTGCCACTTTTTTGTTTTGATTTTTCTTTTGCTCAACTCTTCGGCGATACCTTCATCAATCATTTCTCGCGAAGGCAAACACTGTCAGGTCCCGGGTCTTGTGTCCTGTGTCCTGGTTCCTGTGTCCCGAGTCCTGAGTCCTGCGTCCCGGTTCCGTTTGGGTTTGGGTTCGGGTCGCGGCTGCAGTGGATTAGGCAACGAGTACGACATCGGCGACAGTCGACGTCATCCTATCCCTTCCGGGTTAACAAATGAATTTCGCGCGTTGCCCCTTGCGACTTGAAAGGATTTCAACGCACTGAAACCCAGACGGATTGAACGGATGTGTACAAGAAGCTGAAATTCGAGGGAAAACCAAAAAAAAGGAAGAGAACCAAGTAAAAGATACCTAGTACTTGATAATATGATAAGATGGTTCATAATTATCAAATGCATACATATCCTTTTTTAAGCTTTGTATTAGAATAGTCATTTCATACTAAGAAATCCAATTCTATTTTAAGTTTTTGTAGATAATCCGATCTCGAGTAAACCAATACACCCTAGTTTCAATATAAAAACTGAGCAGTAAAAGGAAAAAATAAGAAGAACTGCGAGTAAAGGGATAACCAATGACTTTTACCCCACGTGTGTTCCGCCCTCTAAACCCGCACTCGACTTCATTTTAGTCGGCGAACTGTGAAAAAGCAGCCAAGCACGAAAATAATAACAAATTCCTGCACAAAGCCGAGTGAACTGAAGTAAAGTGAAATGTTTTTTTATGTAATGAGCGTAATAATCAGAGAAACATGCGAAAGGATCTCCCACGATTTTGTTGATTGATTCCGGCACAACAGCGAAAAACCTTATTAAATCTAAACACCCCAGAAAAGGCTTTCATTTCTATCACTTCGCTCTGGCCCAGCTCTCTGAAAAATCAAAGCCGAGTTAACCAAGACAATAAAAATGGGGTAAAAGCATCGACAGCGAGAGGGTTTGAAGTCCTGTAATCAGAAGGCAGTTTCCAAGCCATGATGGATGAGGGAATGTAATCTGATTGGGTTCCGAAACCATTTGTAGGCTGTGTACTAAAAGCGTTTATTCAACAAAGTGCTGACGTATTTAATGGCTTTAAATCAATATTTTCCTCAATTGTATGTACTAAGATATATATAAATTACCTTTTAACATCTAGTATGCAGATGCTTCTTGATAAAAGAGAAAAGCGTACTTACTGCGGAATATATGTGAAGGTTAATCCAATGTCGTTGAACCAGTCTTTGCTGCTGCGCCACCGATAAATAAGAATAATGTGCGGAATCCGGCGAAGGAAGCCTCCATAATGACCATGAAAGAACAGTTTATGGTTAAATAAAGGCACAGCGGCAAAACTCCATTTTCTAGACAGAGAGTCGGGCGTTACTGTACCGTCCCCTCAGCGGGATATTCTCGATGGTTATGCAAAGTAATGCAAAATTGCGACGCCGGCCAGCGTCAGCAGCGATTCAAATGCAAGTGGTCCACTTACACACACCATACGCACAGTGGTCACAAAACCATGACGAAAGCCAAAAAATAGCAATATGTCTAGCTGAAAATATAATATACATTTTAAGATTAACATAAAAGCCAAGCAAAAAATAAAAATAGGTAGGCATAGATTATTTTGGGTTTTGCCTTCTTCATTTTTGAATTGTTTTGTGTGCTAAATCTATTGATTTCTAACCACGGTTCAAAGTTGTTGTTTTTACAGCTGTGCGCTTGGCTGAAATGCATGGGTTTGTGTGTGCGTTTTTTTTTATTGGCCAAGCTTGATAACGCATATTTTTGGCTTATTTTGCAGCTTACTGCTGCGGTAGCAATTTTGCACAACTGGATGTGTGTGTTCTATTCCTGGGATCACAGGACATGAAAGGGAATGTTCAGCTGTTTCTACTCATGCGACAAAATACCCTGACTTAAAAATAAATATATTTTAAAATTTTTTTTGTATATTACTTACTTACTTTTTTTAATTTGAAAGTTAAGTTTAATTTTGTAAGCTTAAAAATTAACACATAGTAAAGTTAACTTAAAAACATTTGGAAAACTTATAAAGATTATTAAAATAAACTTGTTTTCCATTTATTTTTCATCTTTCTACAGGGTACAATAGAAATTTGTAATGCCTTTGTGATTGGATTTTCACACAATCATTTTTTGTCGCTGCGGTTTGCCCTTCGCTGCCCGTCTGCCGATAATCACGCTATTGCCCCATCAACCGGAAATGGGCGCGCCGCCATCTTGTGTCTGCGTTGTAAGCATGTGTGTGGCTGTGTGCTTGTGTGTGTGTCTATGTGTGCTAGTGTGTGTGTGTAAGCCCGACGAAATATGCGTGCAAGTGGCATAAAGTGGCAGCCAGGCGGCCATCTTTTGGGTCTTTGCCGTGCGGACGGGTCTGCCAATCTGCTGCCAAAGTGCAGAGCGTATATTGGATTTGCCAATCATAAACTGAAGCCAACTGCATAATCTATGCACCATTGCAGTCGCGCACAGACGCCGAAAACTGGATGGGGGCGTATGGAAATCGGGATGAACAATTTGCCAAAATGGTTGCGGCTCCAAAAATCACGGAAAAGAGTCACCATCAGTATTCGAATTCTTTTTACTTTTTATAAATTTAAAAAATATTATAGTTTAAAATCATTGAACAATCTTTCGAATTTTCATACCATTTTCTACAATGCATAATTTTTGTTGCGTTTTTACATTGCTTTTATTTTTTTTTTTTTTTGTTAAATAACTATTATATTCACATTTGCATTGTGGGAAATAATGTTGAAAATCTGTCGGATGAAAATTCCAAATATTTTCATTTTAATTGACATCTCGTGTTTAACTTGTTTTATAAAAATACGTACACAATCTTTTGGATTTACATGGGAAATGCTTATTGACGTAATCGCTTTGCTTGTTGTTTTTTCCATAAGGTTATTTATCTTGGACTTTTTTCCACAACTATTATATTCGCATTTACATTTTTTTTGAACTGTGAACAAAATAAAAGCAGACTTAAACAGCAGTCCGTCGGATATTCAAACCATAACAATTCCAACACATTTGCGTCCTTGTAAATCCGCGGCGCATGGCTTTCCATTTTTCCGCCACTATTTCAGTTTCGGTTGTCTGTGGCTCGAAATAATAACAATAACTATCTTTTATATCTGCTTAACAGCCAATGCAGTTAAAAAAGCAAATGTTTTTCTCAATTGCCACTGCCATTGTCATGACTGTTATTATACTTGCTGCTGTTGTTGCTGATTCTGTTGCCAGTGGTTCTGCTGTATCGCTGGTTATGTCCAATTCCCTAAGAGAGAGAGTAATATAATGGTAGCAAGATATGAGTTTTGGAATTAATGCGGGAAAAGCAAAAATATATAAAAAAAAAACTTATAAGCTTATGAGTTTAAAATAATTCGGTATGTGAGATTGTTTAAATGAGCTTAATAAATTCTAAGATTTTCAGGACATACTTTTAGTAAGTTTATCATATTGGTTTTGTTATTTATATATATTAATTTTATCCTTTTAATGAACTATATTTGGTTAAATGATTTAAAGCTTTGTGTTTACTGTTGGGATTGTGAAAAAAACCTAAAAAAGGATAAAATTTATGTTTTAAATCCCTGTGATCATTTAGAAAGGGTACCAATGACTACGACTTGTAAAACTTGAGTTTCTCACTCCCCCTCAACTTTTCCCCTTGTTAGAACGCTCTTGCCAACGACATCCATGCCAAAAACAATTCCCACTGAATTTTTACAGCCGAAATAATTTTTAATTTACATAAATGCCGGTCGCTATTCACAATGTAAGTGTGTGCTGTCGGTTTACTCTTTGGCTTTTGCCGGTTGCATTCAAAATGGCAGTGGATCCGGAAGGCGAATGGAAGCGTCTCCGGCTCGATCTTTCCCTCTTTTGAACCCGGAATGTGGGTGAAACACTGTAATAAAAGAAGGGGAACAACATTAAAACCAAAACAGATATAATATTACCCAAAATAGGTATAAATGTTTATTCAATGTTTGATCTTTGAAGGAAATCAATATTTTCCTAATAAACTACATTAATTTATACTAAAAAAAAATTCAATAAATAATTTTCTTAGAGTGTAGCTCCCCCTCTAGTTGGCAGCTGCAAGCTTGCGACACATAATTCTGGTTCATATTCGCATGGCAGCGACACAGCACCCGAAAAGGAAATAAGTTCCTGCGCTCGATGTTTTTACGAGGGAGTTGGCACATCCAGATGCAGCACTTTTGGCCATCCGCCTCCAACTACGCCAAATGGTTGGACATTTATCGATTGGCTCGGCCAGGAATTATTCGGGCTGGCTGGGCGTCGTCATCTCTGGTAATCTATGCTGCTTCGCACCGAAATTATCTTCATCGCTCATACGCCGCGTGGCCAGGGAAATGCATGAAAATTGTCACTTATATTCGTGGTAATTGTTGTTGCTGCCACTGCCTTAGCCGCTGCCTGTTGTCCGAAATGATAAATGACCAAGAAACCGCCTTGCCTTGCTATTCACAACATTTGTCCACCGCCCAACGTCTGCATAAATGTATATCTATTAGCATTTATCTTGGTCTCGGACCCGGACAACTTTCGCCTGACTCAAGAATTAATCATGTGGCAATTATGCTGTGGCAACAGTTCTTCCTCAGCGTCCATTTGCACACACATACATAACCTTCCTTTCTGGCCATTTCCGCTTAGGTATGTCTTTGATATCATGAAGCGGACGCCCAGCAGGATTTCAACTAAATCATTGTGTCTGAATTTATGCCATGCCCGTCAGAGCCACCAACCAATATTCGAAGCACAAGTGAACCTGTTCATCTACGGTTTGTGCTGGAATTAAATCAACTTAACTGTAGAGCTAGCAATAATCCGAGAAACAAGGATACCAGAAGCTTTAATAATTTGTGTTGGTATGACTGAAACGAATTAGCATAATAAATACATATAGTAAATATAAAATAAATAATAAATTTAAAAATATTTATATATATCATCCAAATGGGTGTACTGTGTTTTAGAAAGCATTTTTGTTTAATGTCAGTGGTTTTTTCAAAATTGTTTCGTTAATTCAGAAAGTTGTGTTTCCAGCGCATAATGGCCAGCAGGGGCAACAAACTATCCTGGGCGGTGGGCAAGAAGACTGTGATGTGTGTCGGCACCACGACCATAGACTTCATCTCAACCATTAATGCCTTTCCGGTGGGAACCCACAACGTGGCCACCGCTGGCTACTGGATGCGAGGTGGCAACGCGTCGACCAATTGCACGGTGCTCTCCAATCTGGGAGTCGAGGTGGAGTTCTTCGGGATGCTGAGCAACCTCAGCATGTACCAGCTGCTCGTGAACGATCTGAAGGCACGCGACATCATTGTGGAGAACTGCCCGACATGCGCTCAAGATGCACCCTTTTCATCGGTTATCCTCTCAAAATCGCCGAGGGCGAGGACTACTATAGTCTGCAACAGTAATTTTCCCCACGTGGGGGTCGACGATTTCAGGAAGCTGGACCTCAGCAAATACGGGTGGATTCACATGAGGGCATTAAACTTCGAAAACACATTGGGAATGATCAAGGAGCTAGCTGCGTACAATGCCTCCAAGGAGGAGAAGATCGTAGTTTCCCTGGAGTTCGATCACAATCTGGAGGAGATGTGGCCCCTGACAGAATATTGCGACTACGCATTTTTCTCGAAGCAGCTGGCCCAACCGAATGGATGGACTTCTCTCGAGGATGCCTGCAGTCAGCTGGATGAGAAACTGCGCATGCGATGGGGTCTCAATCTCAAGCGACCGTACGTGATCGTGCTGTGGGGCGATCAGGGTGCTGGAATCATGGATCTCAAAGGGAACTACACCCACTCCAGCCCCCACAAACCCAGACGAATTAAGGATACCCTGGGAGTCGGCGACACCTTCGTGGGTGCCGTCATCTACGCACTTTACATCCGGGAGAGATCTCTGCCAGTTGCCGTGGACTTTGGCAACCGGATGGCCAGCTACAAGATGACCAGAAACGGCTACGATCACATCGCCAATATTCTACTTTGTCCGGTTTTATAGCTAAATTTAAAAGAATTATTATTTAAAAATTATCATTCTGTAGTAATAGTTCTGTTAACTTTTGATATGCCAGAAAATTTTTTACTCCTTTAAATAAACAAGAAAGGTAGATATGATTTTTCTATTAAAATTATAATATGTTATATACATATTTTTTTTTTTAATTTTAAGCAAACCTATTTTTGGGAAATTTGGAAAGGGGAGGTTTAGCCTTTAGGTATATTGTTCGACTTACTTAATAACTGCAAGGGTATATAGACTTCGGCTCGCCAAAAAAAATAAAAATAAATAAATAATATTTAGACAAATTATAAATATTAATTTTTTTCAGATTTAAAAGATTTTCACTAGACGATACATGGCACACTTCCGACATCCCTAGCTGGTTGATGGCCGCTCCACGAGATCTCCGACCGCCGGCTGCTCCACGGTGGCGATGGAGGCACTGTCGACCTCCAGGAACTCGGCCGGACGGAGCAGATACTTCCGGCAGGCGTTCTGCTGATCATTTTCCTCGTCGTCGTCGGAGTCCTGACTTTTGCCCTGCGTTAGTTCGGGCAGCTTGACCGAGTCGATCTTCAGGGTCCCCAGGCAATCGAATCCCACGAAGGCCAACTTAAAGCTGGCCACGGCATTTGCGAAGTCCACGGCCTCGGCCAGAAGCCTTTTTCGCACAAAGGCGGCGTAGATGAAGCCGGCCGTGAAGCAGTCACTATCGCCAACCCGATCCACGATCTTCTTGGGCTTGTAGGGCGGCAGCTCGAAGTAGTGGCCATCGGTGGTCATGCATCCTGCTCCCAAGCTGCTCCAAGGAACAATTACACAGGGCCTCCGGATTTTGATATCCCTCGGCATTCGCAGGAGCTCATTTATACCCACGCAGGCTTCCTGCGGCGTCTTCCAGCCTCTGGTCTCCGATATGTACTTGGTCACAAAAACATAGTCACACATTCCGATCAGATCGACAACCGTTGCGAAGGCATTGAAGATCTGCAGCGAGACCACAATGCGATCCGCTTCCTCGCGTCCGTTGTTGTGATCCTGGATCAGGCGGATCATGTCGCAGGTTTCCCGCGGAGATCGCGCCTCGAAGTTCACCCAACCGTACTGGTCGAGGTCCAGTTTCCGGAAATCATCGGCCGTCACATACGGAAAGGGCTTGTCGCAGTAGAAGACCGTGATGCGACGCGTCCAACGCTCCTGGATGATCGTCGAGAACGGCGGACTCTCGTCGGTGAAGGTGCAGTGGCTGATGTCGATGCCCCGCTTCTCCAGATCGTCCAGGATCATGCGGTAGGTGGGATTGCGGCTCAGCACGCCGAACAGCTCGACATTGGCCCCCAGGAGCCGCAGGGCAGTGCTCACATTCGAGGATCTTCCGCTGCGCTGAAGATACCCGTTTTGGGCGCGGGCTCGGTCCTTTTGGAAGTCCAACTTCTCGATGCTCGTCACGTAGTCCACTTCCGTGCAGCCGACGCAGAGCACGGCCTTCATCACACTGATCGCACACCATTGCGTCATTTTAGGTGGTGATTGCTAAGTACTAAGTAATTAAAATCCTCAATCTACGATCCCTGTCTTAGTTCTCGTTTGCCATAATTTGGTTCACAGTTCCGAAAAGTTTGACACATGGCTCTCAGTTTTCAGAACTAGAATTCTAAATCAATATTACTTACCCATTAATAAAAAAAGGTTCTCAACATATTCCTTTCAATCAAAATTTCTTATAGAAATAAATAAAATTCTTTCTGATAATTTATTTATTGCTGCCTTAAATAAGATTTCACGGATGTTTATTGTATCAAAGTTCAATAGTGCTAATAATAACAATATATAACAGTGTTTCCCAAACTTTTCGGGACCGCGACCCACCTACACAAAAAATTGCAAGATCTATATGACAATTAGTACCCAGCAAAAATCTACCCGCGACCCACCAGTGGGTCGCGACCCACACTTTGGGAAATACTGATATATAATAATATAATATATAATAATAACAATATAAAATAACTTTTAGGGCGTTAAAACCTACAACTTTAAGGCGTCACACAACATAAATTATTTCCATTTCCATTCAACCTAAAATTCGAAAATTATGTTTTTAAATATTTCAAAAAAATTCTGCACGAGCCTTTGTTTTTAAAATCTAGAGAAGATATTTTTATTTAATGTCATTGGCTTGTGTAAAATTTCTCCGAAACGTCAGAAAGTTTTTATTTTCGGAATGTTTAAATCAGAAAAACGTGTAAGCTACGGAACCAAGCGTATCCGCGGCAGCAAACTGAGTTGGGCGGTGGGCAAGAAGACGGTGATGTGTGTCGGCACCACGAGCATGGTCTTTGTCGCCACCGTGGAGAACTTCCCGGAGGCAACCCACAACGAGGCCGCCGGTGGCTATTGGATTCGCGGTGGCAACGCGTCGAACAACTGCACGGTGCTCTCCAATCTGGGGGTCAAGGTGGAGTTCTTCGGGATGCTGAGCAACCTCAGTATGTACCAGCTTCTCGTTGACGATCTGACTGCACGCGGCATCATTGTGGAGAACTGCCCGACTTGCAGTCAAAGTGCACCCTTCTCATCGGTCATCCTCTCTAAATCGCCGAGAGCGCGGAGCATTGTAATCTGCAACAGTAATTTTCCCCACGTGGGGATCGAGGATTTCAGGAAGCTGGACCTCAGCAAATACGGGTGGATCCACATGAGAGCTTTGTACTTCGAAAACACACTGGCAATGCTCAAGGAGTTGGCGGCGTACAATGCCTCCAAGGAGGAGAAGATAATAGTTTCCTTGGAGTTCGATCACAATCTGGAGGAGATGTGGCCCCTGACAGAATATTGCGACTACGCTTTTTTCTCGAAGCAGCTGGCCCAACCGAATGGATGGACTTCGCTCGAGGATGCCTGCAGTCAGCTGGATGAGAAACTGCGCATGCGATGGGGTCTCAATCTTAAGCGACCGTACGTGATCGTCCTGTGGGGCGATCAGGGTGCTGGAATCATGGATCTCGAAGGGAACTTTACCCACTCCAAGCCGTACAAGCCCAGGCGAATCAACAGTTTTTTAGGTGCCGGCGACACCTTCGTGGGTGCCGTCATCTACGCACTTTACATCCGGGAGAGATCTTTGCCAGTTGCCGTGGACTTTGGCAATCGGATGGCCAGCTTCAAGATGACCCGAAGCGGCTTCGATCACATCGCCAATATTCTACTTCCCCCAACTTTATGACTCTAGTAGATAAATTTAGAAAAGGTATACATTTTAACCGAATTCAGACTTAAACATATATGTTGAGCATGTGTAAACAAAATCAGTAACAGTGATGTAAGCTTTTTATAAACCGACATGTTTTAACAATTTTAAATGAAAGAAATTTCAAAATACAGTTTAATTTTATTTTAATTTAATTGTATTTCAATTTTTTTAAGTGTATCACTCGCAATTTAAAATTTTAATTTTTAAACCGTTAAAACCGAGTATTTATTACGTATGCGCACCGTTGGCCAAAGATAATAATAATTACCTCACCAGACGCTCGCCCAAAGTGTATCGGCAATAAATTAATGGATATGCGAATACAACTGTGTTTTCGCTCCACCTCGTTCACATTGTCATTTTGTCGGACTTTCCAATTGATTACAAAACGGACCTGCAATGTCATTGGGTTTTCCTCCTGCTGAAAAGGGTTCAAACGATTCCCATTCATTTGTGTACCTTTGTCGTTTGCGTTTACCCTTGGCAATTTGAAATATAGCCAGATTATTTAAATAAATGGAAGCCGTTCGGCCACCAAATGGGGCAATACACATGCGACCAGCAGGTGACCAAGTTGTCCCTGTTTCAAGTCGATAAATGAGATCTCCGCCAGCCATCGATTATTATTCGCTTGTGTTCGCACAGATTATGCAAATGCGGCTCAGTGGAAATTCTTAATTAGAGATTTGCCATGGCAAATTCGAATCAAAATCAATAAAATCCCTGATTTTTGAAATTTGTTATCGTCAAGCTTGAAAAGTGCATGGACCACGAAAAGAAAATCCCCGAAAATAATTCATAAATATTCAAATGAAAATCCTCGCACCAATCCCTCCCCAAAAAAAAAGTCAAATCGAATTATGTATAAATTTATACGCACAATCCTGCGATTCAAGGAGCCAAGTGGTCAAAATGGGCAACTGGCCGCCGTCAACTTCACTTTTGCCGCTTGATTGAAACTCATTTATCATCATAAATTAGAAGTGGGGGGTGGGGGGATGGAAGAGATTCATCATACTCCCGCCAGTGGACTGTAATCTGGCTCAGATTGAAAATTAATGAGGTCATCAGGCTCTGCATACCCAAATAGCTATGCCAAGTAATTTAAAGCAGTGCGCGTTTTTCTCGTTCTTCCTACAAAATGTTATATTTACCGTCAATCTCGTGCTTTTTGTTGCTTTTTATAATTTAAGTTAGCGATAGCAGGGGAGCTGGAAATCATCCACCCACCGAGAAAGTTCCTCGCCCTCTGCATATTCATCCCCCACATTACCAAATAACTTTTTGAAATTGTTTTATACTCAAATATTCGTTTATAAAACCAACAACCAATGGTTAAAGCCAACCACAGCTAAATTATTTTTAAAACAGAAAAAAAGGAAACAATTTAAACAAAAAAATACATTAATAATGTTATGGGGATAGAAACAGGATTAAAAAATATTATTCTATACTACGCTTTTCAATATTCTTGTACTTTCTACAAACAATTTTTATCAGCGGAAAAAGTATTTAGTTTTTAATTATAAATATTGGTCCTTTAACTTCAGTTTTCAAAAGGTTTTGATTGCGTATTGAAACCCCGGACCAATTTATACTGCTTGTAGAGCTTCCGGTTTATTGGGCAATTACGCAGGCAGCGCTTTGATTATGCATCAGCCGGCAATTGTTTTGACATTTAATCAAGGGAAGGACAAAGGGACTCCCCTGAATGGTGGAGATAGTGAATGTGGGGATGCTGCCATGGAAACCCTCCTGGATTTTGTCATCCGGGTGCCTCGATAAGCTTGACTGGACACTTTGGTAATTGTCCATTGGCACCGCAGTTCAATGTCCTCTCAATGCTACTTGCACATTAAATAGTTTAATATATATAACTCATAAAAATGATGATCTAAATAAAATAATATAATCACTTCAAAGAGAACATCCCCTATTTGTTCTCTCTAATAAACAACTAAAAGTATTCTATTGGTCGAGTCAATTTTCTTCGTGCCAACATGGCCGCCACAAAATGCTTTCATTTCCTTTTCAGCTTCCATTGCTGTCATTGTGCAAAGGAAGAGACATGACTGTAATAAGAAAAACACAACTACAATACTGGCCACATCCTTCGATTATGTCAAACAAAGAGCCAGTAATTTGGATTTAAAAAGCGACCTTGGGGGTATGGACATGGCTATATGGCTTTTGTATGGTCGGTACTTCAATTTACTTGCCACATTTCCGCCAAAGTCTTGCCCAACTTTTCTCATTTCGGCTGCTGTTGTTGTGCTTCATTTCTATTTCAATTGCTACATCGAAAAAAAGAACTTCCGCTTCCGCTGGCGCAGCTTGATGCTCCCAGCCAAAAACTTTTGCGTTCACTCTGGCCTGCGAAAAGTCCCTTGATTGAGGATCCCCACTGCACTTACATCTTCAGTGCTCTGGCTTAGCACTCGAGACTGAAATTGTTTTAGGTCCGAATTTATATAAGAAATCAAGGAGAACACAATCAAAATGTAAATAGCTTTAAAAATCATACTGCTTTGGTGACTAGTTAAACGTTATTTATTTACTAAGGCCACTCGTATATTTAAACTTCTACAAGGATATAGAAATGGTAACATTTCTATTCGTAAATTTTATAAAAATCTGTAATTGAAAAATATTATATTTAAATAAAACTAAATATAATTACTTACCATGTTATAATATATAATTGAAATAGGTTTCAAAAGTAAAAACTTTTGTAAAAGATTTCTTTGAAAAATGGATACACATTTTAAATATATTAAATATAAAAGGCTGCAATTTATTGGCACTCCAACTATTAATAAATTAAGCCCACTTCTATATACTGTTTATTACATAAGCACTTTATTTTGCTCTGACTTTGAGTTCTTTCAGAAAACTTTACCAACTGTTCGCATGCGAAATGAAAAGTTCCCCCAGCGGTCAGAAAGTCAACAAGATATCAAATCCTAATTTGCATACACGATGCCCAAGTTAACCGAGCGATGGAAAACCCTTTCTCCCCGACTGACTGACTGACTTAACTCATGTTCTCGTTTGGCGCTATTGGGAAACGGTGCGTATACGTAATTAAGGCCCCGGGGTCTTGATGAACTCGCGTCAATTTACACAATTTAACCCTTTGCCCTTCAGTTTCCTTTTCTGATCAACACGCATAAAACAGGGATTTTAGCAGTTTAAGAAATTTCGTTAAATATTGTTACTTAATAAAATGAGCAAAGGCACTGAAATTAGAAACATTTTTTAAGTTAGTTTTTTATTTTACATACTTTAATGCCAATTTTATGTAATACACATTTATTTTAAGGATTTTCTTTTTGCTAACACACCTATAAAATAAAATTGGAAACTATATACTCATTATTGCATAGTATTATACCCAACTACAAAATCAGTGCTTTGCTTTTACGATTGTCTTGAGGGATTTTAGCCCGTGAAATTAATTCGATATTTGCTTGCATGGTTACATAGAAGCTATTTGAAGAACAATTTCCCTCATTCGATTATGGGAAATCGGGCCCCTGACGCGAAGACCCTCATTTGGGTCGGTCCGATACGCTACCCCTAGACAGATAATGATGACCCGGGTTACCTGGGATGTTATTGCAGACAATTGCATGCTATTGACATTTCAATTGTCTCCTATTATTGCCAGGAGCGAGGACAAAGCAATGGCGAAGGGGGCGGGAACGACCCTCATTTAAATTACAAAAAAGTCGAAACAATGGGTGAGCAGTTCCGTGGGGGAAGGACACGCATGCAGTAAAAGCAAAAATTTGCATAATAATAGCAATTGCACACGCTTCAGGTATTAAAGACTCCGCTCGAGCCATCCTCAACTTAATTTGCAAAAGGGAAAACAACCGAAGCTAAAATGAATGCAAAATAAAAAGCGAACGTGAAGGGGAAAGGCGGGGGATAAAAGGCCAAATGTAAAGAATCCAATTTTCACTTAATTTTCCGCGAGGATAGAGTCTCTTTCCCAGAGTTGTCCCTATGGTCGGTCGGTCACAGCTTCTATTTGAGGATATATCAACGTCCCCGTTCGACAGCCATTTTCACTCCTCTTCGCTTCATTTCGCTCGGAGCCATTTTCATTTCGTTTGTTATTTTGTTTCAAAGTATCAATTTGTGTATCATTAAAATAATTTGATTTCCACTCGAAGAAAAGGCGACCCTACCCGTAGGATAAGGGTTCTTCGCCGTTGACTCTCACGACCTAATTGTGTTCGCATTCAGCCGACGGGTTTTCCGTCCCTTCGCAAGATTTTCCTACCCCGTCCTCATGACAACACGACCCGAAGGCCCAAGTAAGGCATCTAATACCACAACTTGATTGACTGGCATCCAACACATATTATATTTCATTCTCGTCGGGGAACTTAATAAGCTCGTGGCTTGACGCTTACATTTTAAAGAGTAAACAAGGAAACAGAGTCCTGCGAAGATATTTTAAATTTAAATTTAAGTTATTTACTGCAACAAGAAGTTATACATATTTTATATTTACACCTTATACTAAATTAACACGAACCGAATAAATGTTTACTATTGCATTTAATAGCATCCAAATTAAATAAATAGACATTTTTCCTTTGTTTAAATACATGTTCCAAAGATAGTTCAAAATAGTTATATTCCGGATTTCAAATTGATAACACTTTATCTTGTTGTTTTCTTTCAAATTTTCGTGTTCCTGCCAGACACCAGAGTATATTTTTTGTTAAGCTTCTTGTCGATATTACAAACATCCTTTCGGTGGAACAGGATGAGCTTCTGCAAAAAGGGTGAGCAGCGCCAGGAGAGCGACACCTTGGGACCCATGGAGGTGCCCATGGATCGCTACTTCGGAGCTCAGACCATGCGCTGCATGCTCAACTTTCGCATCGGCGGCGAGGAAGAGCGAATGCCGGTGAGTTTTCAACAAAAAAACATTATAATATATAATATTCGGATCCAAATTTGTTGTAAGCAATACGACCACAACAAAAACTACAAGAACTAACACATCACCGAAATTATTAATGAATAACCTGCTATATCCAATTACTTATTTAAGTTTCATTTACAGTTTAGTGAAATATTTTTAAAATTGTTCATAGTAATGCCATTTTAATTCTTTTCTGTCCAACCAACATCACCAAAACCAGCGCCAGGTAATCCAGGCAATGGGCATCCTGAAGAAGGCGGCTGCCGAGACCAACCAGGAGTTCGGATTGGACCCCAAGCTGAGCTCGGCGATCTCGAATGCCGCCGATGACGTGATCTCGGGGAAGCTCTACGACGAGGGACACTTTCCACTGCCCATTTGGCAGACGGGATCCGGAACGCAGAGCAACATGAACACCAACGAGGTGATCGGCAACCGAGCCATCGAGATTCTGGGCGGAAGGATCGGCAGCAAGGACCCAGTACATCCGAACGACCACGTGAACAAGTCGCAGAGCTCCAACGACACCTTTCCCTCGGCGATTCACATTGCGGTGGCCACCGCTCTGGCCAAGGATCTGAAGCCAGCGGTGACGGGTTTGCGGGATTCCCTGCATGCCAAGTCCTCCGAGTGGAAGGACATCGTGAAGATCGGAAGGACCCACACCCAGGATGCAGTGCCCCTAACCTTGGGTCAGGAGTTCAGTGGTTATGCCCAGCAGCTGACCAATGGACTGGCGAGGATTGAGTCGGTCCTTCCGCGGGTTCATCAGTTGGCTTTGGGCGGAACGGCAGTGGGAACTGGATTGAATACCAAAAGGGGTTTTGCCGAGAAGTGCGTGAAGCGGATCGCCCAGCTCACAGGACTCCCTTTCGTGGTGGCTCCCAACTTCTTTGAGGCTCTGGCCAGCAGGGATGCCATGGTGGAGGTGCATGGAGCTCTCAATGTCTTGGCTGTTAGCCTGATGAAGGTCACCAATGATATAAGATTTCTGGGATCGGGACCGAGATGCGGTCTTGGGGAACTCCAGCTGCCGGAAAACGAGCCGGGCAGCTCGATCATGCCTGGTAAGGTGAATCCCACGCAGTGCGAGGCCATGTCCATGATCTGCGCCCAGGTGATGGGCAACCATGTGGCGGTCACCGTGGGTGGCGCCAACGGACACTTCGAGCTGAACGTTTTCAAGCCGCTGATCGTGTCCAATGTTCTGCGATCTATCAAGCTATTGGGTAATTATAATATAAACATTTTCTCTAGCTTTATAATTTTCCTATATCGTTAACAAAAAGGATAACATCTTCTTAAGCTTTTAAAATACCTATATCTCAAATGGATGTTTAGCCTAAGCTTTTATGCTTATTAAAACAATATTCTATTCTATTCTATATACCTATTCTATTCTGTTAACCGATTCCTATTTTTCTCTTTATAGCGGATGGATGCATCAGCTTCAATGGCAATTGCGTCAAGGGCATTAAGCCCAACAAGGAGAAACTGGCCAGAATTGTGAACGAGTCGCTAATGCTAGCCACCGCCCTCAGTCCGCACATTGGCTATGACAAGTCGGCCCAGATCGCCAAGGCGGCTCACAAGAATGGAACCACTTTGAAGGAGGAGGCCTTGAACGCCGGCATTTCGGAGAAGGACTACAACGACTGGGTTCGTCCCGACAGGATGCTGGGTCCTTCTTAGGCTCCAACCATCTTTGAAATTAGTCATTGCCATTCAGTGTCACTGCAATACTTTTTATTGAAAACCATCAAGTGATCTGTAAACAACAAGAATTATTCTCGAAGAGTTGTCCACCTTAAAACGTAAAAATTAAAGTTGAATTAATTCTACTTATTTAAACCCAGTCATTATTAAATACTATGAATGTTTTTAAGAAACTACATTTTCTAAAAACAAAAAATAAAATAATTAGTAAAAGAAATAACCCAAGAAGTAATATCTTTAAAAAAAACACAAGACCATCTAAAAACATCTGGAATTTGGGCGACAATGATGACGTGACAGCAGCCCATTTTCTGGCGACAAGTTGGTCATTTTGGATTTGTGGTGCGTATGAAATTACAATGTTGCCTTTGCCACAAACGGAAAATCATTTTTGCCATGAAAAGAACAAAGACTCCCCAGACGTAAGAAGTTATGAAACATATTTTACTCGCTTATATACACCATGCAATTGTTTGGAAATTGACTTTGTCTTAAGTTCTTAGGAGTGCTCAAATAAAAATATATATTGTATACATATGTATGTATTTATATTTTTCTAAATTCTAAATTCAGCTACTTCAACCAACTTTGTCAGTTGCTTGCCCGCAGCACAGAGAAAAAACTATCTGAAAAAGTTGCGTAAACTTCAAGTGCAGGATAATCGAAAAGAGAACAGAGTTTTTGAGAAGTATGTTCAAATGTACGTAACTATTCTGAGGCAACACAATTCAATTAAACTTTTTCATTCCTTTTGGCCAACTCTGCTGTTTTTGTTTATTCCCCGTATGTGTGTGCAAGTGCGATATGTGAATGTTATGGCCATTTCCACCGAAGTCGGAGTGCCTTTCAAAATCAAAATGTTCCTTATGCACGACAGATTTCTGATGGAACGAAACAAAACGAAATAAAAGCCAACGGCCTGGAAGTTAACCAATGTTCATATATGTATTTACATACGTATGAAGGATGGAGGGCATCAGTACGAATATGTGTACCTATCCCACCCTATTTCACTGTCCGCGATTGTACCAAGCTCACCGGTTACCATGTTTGACTATGAACAAAAAAAAACTGGGCTAGTCCAACAGTCAACACGAAAACTAATTAACGCTTATTGTGTATATTGGCCGGAATCATGCGCGAAAGAAATTATGGATAGTTATACTTTATCTTCCCAAGTTCTTTAACCTTTTTCATTTATAATATAGTGTTGATTTCAACGAGAATTGTTAATGAAATTGAGTATATGCAAATGGTTCCTAATAAACCTACCAAATGATTTAACTTTCCACCCGAAATATATTATTCACTGAAAAATGAAGCATTGCGTCTGCTCATTTTTGGTGAAAGATGTCCCATTGCATAGAACGTGGTCGACATTAAAGCACGAGCACCCGGCAAATATATAGAGCTCAAGGAATCGGGAAAAGATGGAATACGTCTCCGACTCATTTTATTTGCAAGCAGCCGGGCCATAAATCTCCGCAAACTAGCGCCAAGTGGGTCGGTTGGGCGGCGGAGAGGTCGAGTGGTCGAGTGGACGAGCGGTCGAGAGGACACGAAACACGAAATCACATTCGCAAAAATAATTAATATTTATTACCCAAGAATGAAGTATTATCAAATTGCATAATTGCTGTGTTTCTCATTCGACACGACAGGCGAGCAGAAGACCAAAAGGGAGCCCTGATCCTGGCCACCCGCACAGGTCCCTCCGCAAATCCAAGCCCAAGCCGAGGACCTGCCTGTAAACTGTGTACAATATATATTGCACACTGATGAAAAATCGCTAACTTTGTTTGCAAATCAAGGAAAAAGATTTACATTTTCTTGGTTCACATTTGCAAATAATTTAATTTAGGAAATAGATGGTATATTAGTTAAATCCTATGTAATTACGCACAGTTCGTTATTGCTGAATTAAGAGTAAATTATTTTATTATCTTTCATTTTTTTTAGCACAACAACTACATGACAAAATATATATGGTACAACCGATTTTTAAATATTTTGAATTAGTAAATATATTTTTTTTGCTTAACAATTAATAGATAACCTTTTGGAACATAACAAAAAATTCAGAAGAAAATAAAATCCAAAATAAAAATTCGATCACTATGTCAGCACTAAAAACCATTACTTAAATATACTTGCCAGTACGATACGAAGTGTGCTTCAGTTTACAATATCTGCAATTGGTAAAATTAAAATTATAAAAAGTTTATTCACTATTGTACCCTTTTTTCGACCAGTGTAGAGACGTCGTCTCGGACTTGGCCTGCGATTCTGGTCTTGGCAGTGGACCCCGGCTACTTGCGCGCAAATTGCTACTCTCGTCCACTGCGCGGTACGAAAAACTTTTTGATATATGAATTAAGTTTCCTTCTCGGGCTTTGTATGTGTGTGTGTTTGGGTGTGTATGAGTGTGTAAGTGTAAGTGTGTGTGTTTGTTTGGGTGAGTTTGCAACGGCTGTGCGGCGTTGAGACATTTTGGATTTACGTTGTAATTACAGGATTTTGGATTTCTCCGTCGGGCAGAGCCAACTGGCAGGCAGGCAGGCAGGCCCCCGGGTCGCTTGAAGGTTATTTATTATGACATGTTATTTAGGTTTCATTTCAAAAACTTGATTGGACACTTTAGACTGCCGTTGCAGCGGAAACATTGCGTGCCCATGTGTTGTTCGCCAAAAAGCGAGCAGAGCACACGGCAGCAGAGCGGCAAGGAATCGCCAGGAACCGCAAGGAACCGAAGGAACCGCAGGAACAAGGACGATAATGGGAATCTAAGGAGAAGGAGGAGCGCCTCTAGTATTTCGTGTGCCTGGGTGTGAAGTTTCAAGCGGCCAAAACGCACGCGATTCAACCCGCGGGGTCAACAGTTAACCCAAGATTGCCCCAATAGACTGCTTATAAACATCGTGTAATCCAGCTTAACCACAACTTCTGAACTACTAATTTGCTAAAGTATTTTACTTGGATGCATCTTGGATAAGATCAAAATTGAGTAGGGGAGGGTGGTCCCATACCGACCCCCTAAAAGGCAAAGGCGATAAAGGTGAGAAAAATAAATTTTTCAGTTCAGTTCAAAAATTTACTATGTAGAGGGATCAGTTTACTATACATCTAAATGATTAGTAAGTGCGTAGGTGCTTTGAAGCGTTAGATATTCAGGCAAATATAAAACTCCACTTTTTGGTCGTACTCAAAAGTAGTGGTCCGAAACCGACCCCCTTTTTTCTTAACAGAAAAATTTAATAACATAAAATAGAATTTAATGATTTTGACGTTTATAAAGAAATATATTGAAGGTTCTTTCCAGAAAATAAAAATTAATGTATGAAATAAAGGGCACTGTAGTCAATTGATGAAGTCTGAGTTGTCCTCTTTCTCATAGTAAGTTTTCGCGTTGTTTTCGCGTTGTTTTTCGAAAGCCGCTCGTTGATGACTGTCTCTTCGCTTTCTTCTGATGTTTTTTTTTTGTTTCTGTTACTTTTCTTTACTGAATCTTGTTTACTTTTTCATATTTTCCCTCAAAAATACGCTATGACATATTAAGCTGCCTATAAATGGGGGTCGGTTTCGGACCATCACTTCGCGGTCGGTTTCGGACCACCACAACCTTTTCTAATTAACTGCTCGCCATTATCTGATGACGCAAAGAGCGATGTAATTCTAATAGCGTGAATGACAGCTAGGACTATCAACTATCAGAAAACCTTACCCTCCGATTTTTATGCGAAGAAAAAAAACTTTAAAAATATTTAAGCTCAAGTTCAGTAACGAAAAAAAACTGAATGTCACAGGCGTTGAAACAAAACAAACGGAAAAATTGCAGTGAAACAAAAGAAGTCAAATTGGCTTTCTATCTCCAAAATGTCTGTGTTATAACAGCTTTTCACTGAAGTTACCGAAAATTCGGCTAGCATCGCCATCTCTGAGAAACATGGGGGGGTCGGTATGGTACGACCGGTCGGTATGGGACCACTCTCCCCTATCATATTTCCAAAACTATTTAATACGGTGAAAACAAAGAGCAAATGTATTAAGTAGCTTACTTTAAAGCACCAAAAAGTTTGAATACCTTTTTACTAAATGAAATATTTTATAACAATTCTATCATGCCAAAAACTATTCGATTCGCTGAAAATAAAAAGCACCTTTATTACGTAGTTAATATTACATTAAAGCACTCTTAAAAGTAAACACCTTTTAAAGACCGCGAACCTATTAATCCAAAAACAAGAGACACACCCAGCTTAAGTGATGAGTAAGAAGGGCGGAGAAATCCTTTCAAGTAGAACCTTCATGAAAAGAGCCAAGCAACAACAAAAAATCACGATGATGGGCATGATATACGGGTTTTGGGGCCAGACAATGTGAGAAAAGAAAAGCAAAATCCGAACGTGAATTCATTTAAATAATTAAACCATGATTCCAGCGTGTACACATTTGACCTTAAGAGCCGGCGAGTTAATAGCTCTCAAATTATATCAACTTGTATGACGGACAGGAAAATAAGAAGCAAACAGCTTCGCAGCAGAAAAGCAGAAAAGCAGAAGAAGGGGAATAATTAAAATAAACGAAATTAATTTGTTCCACTTCAGCCACCCGCCTAACAATGATAAGACGTTTTTGCCCGACGTCGATTGTCGGCCACGTTTGCCCAGATTGTCTGAGCCGTGGCCCAAGCCCTTGGCCCAAACCACTGGGCCAAACTCCATGACATAACGCACGTTTGTCGAGAACACAGCGGTTCTCGCCTAAAAAAGCCGCTCAGCAGAATCACACAAAGGGAATTCACATACACATACTATTCGGTTGGACAAAAACCACAGGTAATTTATCTAAGATGTACACAAAGAGAAATAATACAAAAGTGCTTCCGATTCTTAAGAAAAAGGTGTGCTATGGTTAGATCAACAATAATTTATAATAAAATAAGATAAATAACTAATAACAAAAATAATAAAATAAATAATAATTTAACATAAATAATAAAGTTTGATTTTTAACAATAAATTATTAAAGTGTTTAATGATATTTTTTCGAGCTGAAGTACAATGGATATTGAAGCATTATATTTTCGCTGAAAAAATGTGATGTGCAAAATGTAGGTAAACGATTTTTTAAAGTGTAGAACTGGCCAGCCAGCCGTGCAGGCGGTAGGTAGCAATGACTGGGCAAAAACCATCGAAACCGGGGCAGCAAACTGACCCAAAGAGAAGAGAACCAGCAGCGAGGATCAGCCTCACCTGCATTTCGAGGGTCGGAGTGCAGTTCACTCACTTTCCCCAGTGACCTTAATCAATGTCATCAGCTTCACGCTTCCATATTTCAGGCCAGTCGACCTTTCGATAGCAGCCACCTGTGCCGACCTCTTATCCTGACTCCCATAAAGTGGCTAAATTATTAGCCCATTTCAATACTTTTATCTTTTCCTTATCGCCTAACCATCTTAAAAATACACAAGAGAAAAGGAAGCTACGTGCCGCTTATTAGTAACTCACTAACAAAGAATATTTATATTTTGTATTTTTAACTTACACTTTTTCAACTTGAGTATTATAATACTACAAATATATTTTAGAAGCTTAAAACATAAAAAAGAAGGAACGCAATGGGTTGTCTGTTACTTTATACATCTATATACAGTCACCCTCTTCTTTGCAGTAATAAATGTATACTTAACGGGTATAAAAATACTATAGTAATATGGATAAGAGACCAACGCCCAAAATTAAACAGCGTAAATAAGAAGCAACTGGCTTAAAAGACAAGAAGGATAAATACTATAAAACGGCAAAATTACTTTGCCATACAGTTAAAAAAATCTTAGAAAATTATACTCGTGCTAAAGAAGATCAAGATCTAAAAAAAGAAATAGGGAGTAGGTGTATAATATTTATTTTCAATATTAAGTTAGTGGTGACAATATTTTTTTAAAATTAAATCTAAAAACATCAAATGGATCTCGTTTTTTTCGATGCCTTGAACAAAACTGTGAATAGATTTCTTAAGGCCAAGTTCTAATTCCGAGCGAAGTTTGTGTGTCAGTGATGCGTCGTTAAGCTGCAAAGGACCGTAAAAAAAAGCGGGCCATAAAAAAATGAGCGAGTAGAGTAGAGAATGGAACAGAGACTGGAAGCGATTTCCTGCCACAAATGAACGGGGCGCAGGCGAGTAAATCATTTTACAATGGGCCATAGGCCGCCAACGGCTTTATGGCTCTCATGAAGGACAATCAAGTAATAGCTGGCGATTTTTACGATGACACAGAACTACATAATAAAAGATATATCAGCAGCTACTGTCCGGGCGGACGGGACGCCCATTTGGCCAGTGAAAGGCGGCTCCGGAATTCAACAAGCTCTGCTCTGTCTAATGCCCAAATCGTTACATTTGGCACGCCAATGTCGGCGATGCATGTCGGCAATCACTCTTCCGCCAGTTGGACTCGTCCGACATTTTCAATTTTCCATCCCTGTTTTCCCTGCTGGTGTGTGTTATTTTCCGCCAGCATATTGAAATTGACGCACAACACGCAAGCCAATAACCCTGTCAGTCCTGTAACATTATGCATGGAATAAGTCCTCAAAATCACACGCCAGTGCGAATTACTTTTTGAAAAAACTTATCCAGGACCTCGTTATTAAAAATATAACCAAATTCGGAGGGTTTTTATAAATTCTTCTTTACAAGGAATAAGGGTGAACATCTCGAAGGTTTCAGAAATTATTATAAGTTAAGTAGGTTAAAAAATTACCCATCCTAATCATTTTAATTAAACTCCAAGTGGATATTCAAATAAACTTAATTTTCGGACAGCAATGTCTCATTTCCCAAACTGAATATACATTAATCATCCTTACTAGGTTTGTATCTAAGACAAGCCCTTAAGCACATATATTTCCCCATATTATTTTCTGGTATGCGTTGAATCCACCCAAAAACAATGTGACAGTCTGGTCTAATGACCATATAAATTTAAATTACCAGACTGAAATTGCGTCATGAATTCCGAAGTGGAATATTTTAGTACTGACTATTGTCTAGAAAAAGTTAATAATGCTTTTAAAGGTCAAAGAGTTTTACAGTAATTGCTAATTAAAGTGTCAATTACTTGTAAATAAAATATTTAGATATTCTCATGCGATGTAGATTTATTTTAAGTTAATATAAAAATCGATTAATTAAAATGAAGATCCTTTCAAATCTAAAATTCTATGTAAACTAATGAATAACTTGGTAACAGGTCAAAAAGGGATTTAGTTTATTTGCACGTTTAGCTGCATCATGGCCAAATCGCTTCAATTTCGAATTTCGAATGAACTTTTCAATTTGTCACTTGGTTGGGCAGAAGGGCTTTAATGTTCTTGGCTTCGGAGGGGGAAAGGGGGGAAACCGTTGGCCGACTTGATTGACAGTAATGACATTTTCACGATTCGCCGGGCGGAAAACACTGCGAAAGCAGCTCGCTAGCACGGCAACCGACAACCAGCAGTCAATAATAAAAATTGCATGTTGAAAACACATTTGGGATTCCGAGAGTCACACACAGTCCTTCTGTTGCCAGTCGCCGTTGACTCCATCGCAGCGGAAGCAACAGCAACAACAAAGGGAAAAATGGTAAGGGGAAAATGGCAAAGGGAAAAGGGAAAAGGAAAAGCGACCGGAGCGGAGCGGAGCGGTTGACACTTCGGGCCCGGCGGAATCCGGGAACCCTTTAAGCCCCCTTTGGGGTTGAGGGGGGTTTCCAGTTAATTTATTTTTGGTTAATTTCTTTCGTTAGTTATGTTAGTGCCGGCAGCTTTTCCGGGAAAACCCATGGCACCACATTTATTGCACATTGGCAGGAACTTTCTGATTTACTTTACTACAGTGAACCGAACAATTTTGGGACAAGGCTGTGCGAGAGATTAATCAATGAATGGGGCTAAACTGGGGATTACTCGGGGATTACCGGAAAAAAGCTACCACAGTGTTAAACCACTTAGAAAAAATATGATCCTTAAGCGAGGAAAATCCTTAACAATATTTTACCATATCCACTATACAATAAAGTTGATTGGAGTTGACCTTGCCCAATTATTTTGGATGTGAGTTTCTACCAAAAATAACTTTATTTTTAGTGTAATCGTAGAGCACATTTATTTAGAGTTTATTTATTAAAGAAAGGCGACTGAAACTAAATATAAATTTAAGTATCCCATTTGGTATAAAGTAAAAAAGTAATGTTCCTCATAATATATTTGACAAACTTAAAACCAACAACTTAAATAGAACTGACTTTGTCCGAAGCCCTTGAAGAAAATCAAATGGGGCATGAAAAAGTAACAGAAAATTTATATTAGCAATAATTCGAAACATAAATTCTTTTATTGCCCCTCGCAATCATTTAATCATCTCGAGTCATCAGTTCTCTCTGGCCAGAAACACGGTGGTGTGGGGTAAGGAACTGGGTGATATAGTGCGTGGTGCGGTGGCTTGCGATTCGGTGGTGTTGAGTGGTGCGCAGTTCTCTGCCGAAGGATCCAGATCCCCGAGTGGGAATAGCAAATTTTGTCGCGCTTCCCCATCGACCATTTGACACATGTGTCACTTGCAACCGTTCCGCTTGCTAGCAAAGTGACAGTGCTGCCGTCTCAGCAGTTTTCCAGTCAAATCTAGCTTGATTTATGGGTATTAAAAGAACAGAAAATTCTTTTTCGAACTTTAGTAAGGTTTTTAGTTTATGAATTTCAATGAATTTATGTTCAACTAAAATAGTGGCACATACTATATGTGTAAATTGATAACTCTGTGTTCTTTATCATACCTTAACCTATAAACTTTTTTTAAGCAAAAAATATAAAAATTTAACATTTTCTAAAAATTTTTTTGGCAATAATTTATTAGGATAAGGTTGCGTCAGTTATCTATTTTACAACTTTGGGATAGAACAGTTAACGAATTCTGTTTACAGGTATAGTAACTCCTTAACTTAGTACTCTCTAACCTACCAAATATAAAAATTTTTTAAAACTTAAAAAAATTAAGTAGTCCCCGTATATTGTTAGAATATTTATTCTATTATTTTTTTTTACTACCACTGACGATAATGATTGTTAAAAAAAAAACTCGACGACAGCACTGGCGACTGGGAACTGGAACGGGAATGGGACTCCGAAGGGGCCTGCGAGTGCGAGTGCGAGTGGAGCTGTCGCCTTCGGTTGACAGCTGTCAGTGTCAGTTTACATAATTTATAGATTTCAGCGCATAAAAAAGTCATAAAATTTACAATGTTGCTTTCAACAAAAACACATTCGGGCGATTCTTCTGATGCCTTATTTTTATGAGGCAAGACATCAATTTTCGCACAGCACAGTCTAGCCTGCCTACAACCAATACACACACACACCATCACAACTACGCCAGCCCGTTTATATTTCTCAATTTTCCATTCTTCGAGGCAGTAGGAAAAGATTGTTTGTATTGCCATTGCCATTCGAAATGCTTTTGATTTATTTGTATTTATGTGATTCCTTTCCCATATCCCAGCTCCAGCGATAAATTCTTGCACTCAACAAAATACATAAACGATTTATAGTTGCAAAAAGCGGGCCAAACAATAACTAACAAAGCGCAGCGACAGCAGCCACAATGGAAGCGACGACCCAAAAGGAGCCAGGAGTGGAAAGGAAGAAAGGATTTCGATGGGACTCGGATCCCTCAGCGCAGCATAAATCTTTAATGGAAAACCTTTCGCACTTTTAGCTGCTAGATGTGATTAAAATGCTAGAGTTCTTTTGTGGAGCAATCGTATATCACAGTATTTCTCACAGGTACCCATTTAACTATACTATTTTTACTTCATTTAAATGGTTGTTTATTATTATATTTAAAGGCAACGCCCAAATTCAAAAAATTTTAACATTATGGATAGATTGATATGTATAATATGAAAATATGAGGCCATTCTGAGAAATAAATTAAATTAAACAAATTTCTAACTTTTTAAATGGCCATATGACTCTAGATAGTTAGAAAGCTATATAAAGAAAATTCTCCCACTCCAAAAATTATTTCTTAAAACACTACATTACTAAATACATAATTATTTTTCTTTAAATAAAATTTATAAATTTAAAAAAAATATTAGGAGCAATAAATGATTTTCAGACAAAAGGGTGGCTTTGAGTTTTAAGTCAACTAAGGCTCCCAGTTAATAATATAAATAGTTGGCTATTTGACCAGAGGCATTGCTGAATATAAAAGATTAAAGAACTATAAACCGTAAGCTAATTAAAGTATTTGCACTGCAATTACCCGTTTAAGTTGATTGATTTTGCAGAACCTCTTTCAAGATGCCAGAGGAAGTTGCCGAGAAGGATAGGCCGGCGTATTCGTTCTTCTTCGGATCGATGGGAGCGGCCTCTGCCATTATCTTTTCGGCCCTGGGTGCGGCCTATGGAACGGCCAAGTCGGGAACTGGGATCGCAGCCATGGCCGTAATGCGACCCGAACTGATCATGAAGTCGATCATTCCGGTGGTGATGGCGGGAATCATCGCGATCTACGGACTGGTTGTATCGGTTCTGATTGCCGGATCGCTTTCGGATACGTATACCATTCGCAAGGGATATATCCACTTGGCAGCGGGACTATCTGTTGGATTCTCTGGCTTGGCAGCAGGATTCGCCATCGGAATTGTTGGGGATGCCGGGGTAAGGGGAACCGCTCAGCAGCCACGCCTCTTTGTGGGCATGATCCTGATCCTGATCTTCGCCGAGGTTTTGGGTCTCTACGGACTGATCGTCGCTATTTACTTGTACACCAAGTAAATTCATTTTTATGCGCAACTTAAAAAGGTTTTAATATAAAATAAATTTATAAAAAATATTATGTAAATAATTACTGAAGTAAAAACCAGGATTTGTGAGCTAAATATAATAAATATTTTAAGTAACTTTTATGCGGTTTAAAGGTATTAGGTTGGAGATCCGGATCAAAGTAAACTATGCTCTACTGACATTTTAGTGTAGTAAAATCTTCGCTAACGAAATCTGTGAGTTATTACCGCAGACTGAAAATTAAAGTTTGACTGTGGTTCAAATTTAACCCACAATTAAAACAAACCAACTGTGTCAGCTTTCTGAGAAAGAGCTGAGCTAGAACCTACCTGTTCCTCAGCCAAGAAGCAATCAAGAATCTGCTGCTCTCCCCCTTTTCGGTTCACACAAAAGTCGCCTGTGACAAATCTGTGCCAACTTAACAATCACATCACACGAACGCAAAGCCACTGACAAAGTTACAAGCTCCCTCAAGGAATATGCGGAATATATATATTCAAAATGCAAAGCAGCCAAGTTGGGGCCACAAATAAAAACGCGACGGCGAAGGGGGAGCAATTGAAGCCCCATTCCCACAAACAATTCCGTCCTTTTCCCCTCGACGTTGGCAACAAATTTCCATTTCCATTTTGGGGAAACGAAACAGCATTGCCGAGGTGGGGACTTTCAAAAGTGTCGCCTTTTTAAGCTCAATAGTCGAGTCGAGCTCATATTTTCCAATTTGTTTAATTGAAACAAGTGGAGGGTAACGGAAAAGCGCTGAAAGGCAATGGGGAAAACCACTCAAAGTGGATAGGTAACCGCAGCTTCGATTTTGAATACGTAGAATGGCTTTTGAGGAAAACCCATAAAAAGGAGGAACACTTTTACTTTCAATCTGTTTGCATTTTTAAGTCAATGAAAACCATTTGCGTTTGCTATAAAAACACTAGGATTGTCAAATTAAAATCCAAATTTTTCCAGTTTAGAAAAGGCTTTATTCAATATAAAAATATATATAATATAACTTATTAAACCAATTGTTATACATATTGATCAGAATTAGAAATTATCTTGAGGACTTGTATTATTTATTTCTTTAACTTGTATAAAAGAGAGAAGGCTTTGGGAATTTCTTCAATCTGTTATTAAAAATTAATTGACTTCCAAAAGGCCTAAACAAAATGGTAACTGCTGCAGTAGATGATCCCTTTCCGGCCTTCGCCATTTTCTTGGGAAGTACGGGGGCGGCGTTCGCCATTATATTCACCTCATTGGGAGCAGCCTACGGAACAGCGGTTTCCGGAATCGGAATTGCCAAGATGGCGGTGAACCGACCGGATATGATCATGAAGGCCATTATACCGGTCGTAATGGCAGGGATCATTGCGATCTACGGCTTGGTGGTTTCCGTTCTGATTGCAGGATCGATCAACGATGAGTACACTGTCAAAATGAGCTATCTGCACCTGGGCGCCGGATTATCGGTCGGACTGTCCGGACTTGTGGCCGGAATAGCCATCGGAATCGCCGGAGACGCCGGAGTCCGGGGAACCGCCGAGCAACCACGGCTTTTCGTGGGCATGATCCTCATCCTGATCTTCGCCGAGGTGCTCGGACTTTATGGCCTTATTGTGGCCATCTATTTGTACACTAAATGAATTAGGTATTTTGCACCGTAAGTTAGTGCCATTTGCATTTATTGTACTTCAATTGTATTTTTAATTTTAGATGTCCTGAATTTCTGTACTTTTTATATGGATTTATGAATATTTCTCATTTCTCTTAAAACCATAAAAAACAATTCATGTAATTGATGTCATTATATGTTACATTTATATTGAAATGAACATAAGCTATAATATACTTATTTTAAGTCACCCATTAAATGTTTTTTTTTTATTAATTCTTATAATCATCAAATATACATTCCCATTTTATCGGCTTCGCACATTTGGCTAAGTAATTTTGTTTCCCTGTTTGTGTGTTAATTGAAGCAAGCCGTCTACCTTCCATCAAGAAGCAATTCAATCAATAGAATGAGATGAAATGAAAACCAATTTCAGCTCGAAAAGTGTTGAAATGTGAAAAGGTATGCGTTTCAATTTACATTTCATTCGCAGGCAAATAATACGTTTTTGTGTACGCACGTGTGACACTTTTTTGGCAACCTTTTGCGAATCGAAGTGTGTTTGCATAATAAATATGATAACACAAAATATCGATTCGATTCAACCGCAAATCCCTTGAGCAGCAGACATCGAAAGTAATAAACGAAAATTTGCAATTTACTTACGGATTCGAAGGATTTATGCTTCACCTTCCTGCAGATAATTGTTTTCACTTCCTCTGCCATTCAATGAACTTTTAATGCTGAAATAACAGTAAATGCGTGAGGAGTGAGTGGGTGGGATGGGTGGTTGGGTGGTTGGGTGGTCTTAAGACGGTCCAAAAACGGAAGCAGTACCGCCCCCTCTCAAGGTTCCGCCCACTTGCCATCGGCCCACTGACAAAGTGCTTAGCGAAATGGGTTTATTAAGTGCAAACACTTTGCACAAATGGCTGGCAAACATAAATAAATATGTATTTAGGAAGTAATGTGCGGGAGGAATAAAATATGTGCCAGCCTCCTAAGGAATTAAATCCTAAAAATGGCGTAGCCATCATCTTACGTATTTTGTGAGCCACTATGTAAAAGAAACTCTTAAACAGAAAAAAACTAAATTGAATTAAGAACCCAATCACATTTAGAAATCATTTCTAAAGCTTGTTTTAACAAATTCCTTTCCATTTTGTATATATATTTCCATCTATATTTCCTGAATTAAAGCATCCTTAAAAGAGACCCCATATTCATCAAATAAATAATGTTTTAACTTCTACGTATTTGAGTAATGGTCAAGGAAATCGAATCATTCCTAAACAAATGTTGTATGACCTCCGCCAAAATCAAATATAAATCAAGAAGTGGTTTGTCAAATCCGCAGGACTTGCCCAAAAGTTGTCCTGTCATACATCAAACGTACATCAATATAAGGGACTCCTGTTCTTCTGTTTATAGGAAGTTGGAGAAAGCCATTTGTTAGGTGGTTATGCTTGAGGGGCGCCGATTTGTTATTGCCGAAAATGTGGTTTCCATTAAAGCCGCACACATCAATTGTGGTCGACGGAGCAAACGGACGAAAATGGCCAAAGGCCATTCTACTTTAATTTTAATGTCCCTGACAGATTCTCCCATTTGCCTTCCATTTGGCATCTTTATTCATTCATTCATTCGAGCAAATACTCATTGAATAACTTGCTCGTTGTCAGCCGTTTTGCCATCCCATCATCATTATGATCAGCTTTATACGATTTTGGACCCTAACATGGCTTATTTGGCTTATAACTAAAGAAACTTACTGGGAGAAAAGGAAATTGGGGAGCTTTTCATATGAAACCAGTTTAATCTATGATTTTGCATTCTTTATCATGTTCCTTAGAAAACCTTTTTGGATATTAATACCACATATCTTTATTAAATATATATCCGATGTCATGTTTCACCTTTAACCTTTCATTTAGGGCAACTAAGATTCGACTTCTTAGAGAAATTTGCCCTCAATGTACTAATTTCATTTTCGTATTTCTGTGGCTGAGTATCCAATGATTTGGAAACAATTTATATATTGTGTATATGGTCGGGTTTCGGGACTTGGGGATGGTTATATTATGCTGTGCGGCAAGGACATTTATTTCTTGCTGATTTCATTTTCGGATTCCGACCGACCCCAACCGCTGCTCTCAATAAATACGAAATAAACACTAAATGTGTAGTTGGTTGCCTTCGCTTTTCCGCCCTTCCCTTTTTTCCTCCTTACTTACTTATTTTTTTTTTTTCCTTCTTCTATATATATTTTTTTCTGCTGATTGAAGCTTTTCCTGTTGGCAACACCTCAGAGGGCTGACTTTTGTCCTTTGCCCGTGGCATGTTTGTCCTTTTCCTTTCCGATTCCACGCCCCCGATTTCCGAGCTTCCCCCTCCCCCCAGTTTTCCCCACTCCCACTCCCTTTCCCCATTTGCCAATTCCATTCCCTCTCCATTCATCAGCGCGTGTTTGTGTTGTGTTGTGTTGTTTCCTTTGCATTGAATTATTCTCCTCCTGTCTCTTTGGCGTCGCACAATTTCCCTCCATTCCGCAGTTTTCCTCTCTGACCTCTGATATCGTCCGACTCGCTTTTCATATCTGTCGCCTTCGCTTTTTTTTCTGGGCGTGTTGAAGCGATGTGTTAAATATCTGCCAAATGAAATCGCGATGGCAACCAGCAGGTGGGCGTCTGGCCTAAAAGCCAAACACGTGCCAAATATCTCCGCAGTTATTCAAATATTAAGTGTTAATTAAAAAATAACTTAAGTGATTTTATTTCTAAGTGTTAGAAAATAATGTGTTACTTGGTAAAATTAATGAAAATAAATAGTAAACTTTAAACTTAGTACTGCTTTTTTAATGAACCTAAGTTTTTTCTTGCCATCTTTTCGCAGCTGTAAAAATATAATGTTATAAATTATTTTTACGACAATACGGTTTCAGTAGCTTTTGTTCAGGACTTGAAGAATTTTTCTTTTGCTTTGTTCGAGAATTTCACAATGAAAAAGGGTCAACAGAATGGTCAGTTAGAAAAAATATCCGAAGTCAGCAAAAAGAGAAGCGGGTGTTTTAAATCGAGCAGACGATTGTCTTTCAGTGCTGTCAGTTTCAATTTTGGAAAGTCAAGCATGGTTTATTACGTTTAATAAATTTTTAAAATGCTACATTCAAGATAGAATGAAAACTACGTTAATACATAAAGAATTTGTAATTTTAATATATAAATATATTTTTATTTTGCATTTAAATAAAACAAAAAGTTTTTAAGACTTTGTGGAATTTTCTTCATCCTGCATTTATAGATACATTGAGAACTCATGTATTTAAGATATATGTTGCTAGGATTTTCTTTTTTTTTGTAAATTTTTAAAGGCTCTACTGAGTTCACTTGTAAATTAAACCCATATCTAGGCAACTTTGCAGTCAGTAAACACAGTCAATCCCCGGCAGTTCGCTCAAAATGAAATTTATTTGCCAACCACAGTGAAATTATGAGACGGCGGCTGAGGCAGCGGGAAATCGAATAGTGGGAGCTTTTGGATGGAAACCCACATGTGCGTTTTATTGCATGCGGTATGCGTTCCAATTGCGTGGGTTCGTGGGATGGCGAACCCAAGAACCCCAGAACCCCACAACCCACTTGCCACCCCCTCTATAACTATTAAGGTTGTCAACGCCCCCCCGAACAATCTACAGCAGACAATGGGTGGATGGCTTTTGTACGTTCGAGTATTTTTATTCATTCTATTCCGTTGGTTTTTTCTTACTTTATTTATTTATTTCGCTCGCCGGTTGCCAGTTGGTTGTCCACCCTCCTCCGACGCATTTGAACAAAAATAAGATTTTTATTTTATGCTCACAGTATGTTGTAAATCTTGTCGCTGCTGCTGATGAAACGAAACGAAATTAAGAATTTTCCTTTTTTATTTCTCCTTCGCAATTCCAGTAATAAAAGAAATGCCAACCGGGATGACGACGAGGACAGGACGAAGACAGTTCGCTCTGCTTTTGCTTTTGGTTTCTAGGCGAGCCGAATGCGAGTGCGATTGCGAATGCGATTGCGAATGCCTTCCTGCCCATCCCGACATTCATTATGAAATCATTTGGTATTTATTATTTCGTTTATGTGGTTCCATTTGAGATATTGCCTTCATTTGCCGCGTTGTTAGTGGCGACAGTTGAGGAAGCTGCCGGCAGGAATCACCAGCGGCTCCTTAAAGATGTGCGGAAAACATCTTTGAAATGGAAATCCAAATCCTACACATTTTAGGGATTTAACGATTTCTGTATATTTTATTTTAATATTTTTTTGATGCACACTTATACAAAAAATAAAAAATATATTTTTCTATAGGTTTTCACCAGTTTATAATTTATCTGTTAGGCAATAAACTTTTAGTTTTTATTTTCTAAAAATTAACTTAACTTTTAAGTTATTACATTTTTTTAAATTTGTTTATTATTGTAATAGTTTTCTTATAGATTTTCTTCCTTAAAAAGTGCCAAGTGTATTGTACCTTGAATGAACCAGATTCCGATGCTCAAATGCATACTCTTGAATCGGATGTTAATTCAGGAAAACTAGGGGGTTATCCTGCATTCACCGGGGATTTCCCCCGCCCCCTTTCCCGTCCATCAATCTTACAAAATCCCGCATTCCCTGCTCTTAACCCTTTTCCTCGTCCATTAACCCACATTCTAGCACCCCACTATGCGCCGGGATCAGTCTAAATGTTTTTGTGTAAACACGAAAGTTCGACCAAGGGCTCCATCGTCCTTGCTTATCCTCCCCCCCTCCACCCTCCTCCTCCCCCGAAACACCCATAGAATACCTCATCCAAGGACTGAGTGGGTGGCGGTGGGCGGACACAGTGCTCGGTAATTGTGTGCGCCTTTGTTGCCGTTGCAGCTTTTGCACTTTACTTCCTTCTTCGGGCTTTGTTTTTCGCACAGTGAGCAGAATAAATGTACGGCTCTGCAGATGGGAGGGATTGTCAGGATTTTACAGAGATGCTAAATCTGTTAGAGAAAAAGATGAATGATATTCGTATTCACATATATTTTTTTTTTTAATTTTAAAGATCTATATAGTACATAATTCCATTTGTATTTCAACAGGTCATATCATAAGTAGGTCTTTAAAATAAATCTTTGCATTAAATACTTTGACACAAAGGCAACAGAATATCCATTGTTTTTCATTGTAATATTATATTTAAAAAAAAAAAATATTTGAATTATGTATACATATTTTTATATACATTTAATGTAATACTTATTGTTTTCGATTACAATACTACCATATCTGTTATCTACAGAAAAAAATTAAACCTTTAAATATACCTTTGATGTTTAAATATAGTACGATTTTAATTTTACTCAGTAACACACCTATAAAAAGAGATAAATTATAATTACGATTTTAAGTTGCAATAGATAAAATAAAAAAAACCTTTTGTTATTTTATTTTCAAATAATACTTTAAAATAATGATGAGTTCGGTACAAAGCCTTTTTAGTGAGATAAGAACCTTTACTCCCCATCCATTTCCAAGGCTGACTTATCCGGGGTTTTTCTAGTAGCCCGCCGGCATCTCTGGCCGTGGAATCCGGGTGTTTGAACGGCGGACAGCTTCGGCTTGCTACTTGTCCGGACTTTGCTTGCCTTCCGTTTTGTTGGCGCTCCCTTTGTTGCTGCCTTACACAATGACTTAAGCTGAAATGTCAATTGGATGTGCATGGCACGACCAGAATCGGGATCTCGAATGGGAATGGGAATGGGAATGGGAATGGGAATGGTAGCAGGAACGGGAAACGGGAGCAGGACCTCGACGATGAGGAACCGGACCAAAACCACCAAGACCAGGGCCAGAAATGAAAATGATGAAAATACACCCCCGGGGCAAACGGCAAACGTAGCGCTGAAAAAGTGCTTGTGACAGCAGCAAAAGCAGCATTCCCCATACCTAATTCCCCATTTCCCCATTCCGCTTTCCCTCTTTTCCTCTTTTCCAGGCAAGGCAGAGAAAATCCTTTCTTGAGCTAATAGAATTCAAACGCATGAAGGCTCTGAATAGGTTCGTTTTCGAAGGACGACGCATTGACGTTGAGCTCTGGCCATTTTCCGAGCGGAAAGTGGTCGGAGGTGGAAAAGTGAAAGTACGTGACATTACACTGCCCTCCTGAAGCGAGGGTTTCCACCAGCACACTTTTCATTCAGAGGATAATGAATTTAAAAAAGTATTACTCTTTAATAAGTAATGTGATCAATACAGTTTCATTACAAAATTTAATTAAAAAATAAAGAATATATTATATCAACATATAATCATATTATATCATTCATATCATATCACTCCACACATTTCTTAAATTTTCCTGTATTGTAAAATCATTCTATTGAACAGTTGAAAATTTTAATAATGCAAAATGTTCTTAAAATACCCAATATTATAAGTTTCTTAGAGCCACCCTCGCGCCTTTTGAAGACGGTGTCTGTGACGTGGCCAGTGCAGGTTGGCAACTGGAGCCGAAGCCAGGGAAAAGTGGGAGGACCTCGGTGCGGAGCCATCCTGTGTATAGTTTGTTTTATAAGTTTTGCGAAAAACCATTAACGACGCTCCACAGCTTTCCCGTTCGAGGCTCCTTTGCTCCAGCTTCTGCGCTCAAATTGAAAAGAGAAAAGTGAAAAGCTGAAAACTTTTAAAAGTTTGAATTCTCAGCTCTTTCCTTCTCGGACCTCCTGGATACTTTGTGGGCGGCCTGGCGCTGCTCATTTGGTCAGCAACACGCGTTCGGGGGCTTGTCCACTTCTTGACGTGACTCGGACCAGGAGAAAATTGGCAAGGAAGGAGGAGGAAAAAAGTGGAATTCGTTTCCTCGTCTCAGCATTTTCTGGCCCAGCTAATGGCTGTGAAAATGACTAAGTGAATTTCCATCAAGGAGAGTGGGATTTTGAATTCTGTAAGACGGCCAACGGCTGGGTCAGGGGTCACTAATAGCCTTAAACAACAAAAAATAAGGCCAAATACCATTTAGGTTTCAACTTCGCATGGTTTTAAATATATTCTTTTATAAGGAAAATATAAGAGCTGGAAAAATTGTATTATTTTTGTTGCTTTTTTATTTTTATGGGTATTTATTAGAATTTTTAGTGTTACATTTCATGAAGTTCGAGGTTTTAAAATTGGTTTGGTTTGCTATTTGAACCTTCATCTTTATGATTACTGTTTTCAAAATACATTTCTTTTTACAAGACATACTTATAGTTTAATGTTAATCTATAATGACTTTGTATGATTGAGTTCATTTAAAATCTAATCACAACCTAATTGTGCAGTTTAAATTAGGCATAATGACTTACCTTAATGCAGGATTTATTATATGTCATCTGGTTAGGTGGTTCCATATACATAATATTTCTATGCAGTCGATAATAAGAGGGGGCGTCTTAACAACTGTGGGAACCTGGCAAAATGGTACTTGCAGTAATTCCCGACCAGGCTAAATAATGAAACGGACTGCGGTTTTGGTCTCTGTTTGTCTCCGTCATGGGGAATGGATAATATGTAATGGAGTGGACGGTCGGCGCTGTTTGATTTCTGCATTATTCAGGTAAAGGGCTCAATTAAATGGGCGTCGCAGTAATTTCACCGCATTGTCATTAGCTTCTTGCTCTGTTTGCATTTCCAAGTGGATATCGATTTGCTTAGAGGCTAAAGAATTGCAAACATCACAGTAAAATATTCAATTGATAAAAACTTTAAACCAAGTATAAACTTCAGTATATCTTATAAAATTATTGTAAAATATTTACATTTAGGGTTATACCACATAAGATGCCTATGTAAGATGCTCTTTAAAAAATTCTAGCAAATTCAAGGAGCAACCAAAATGAACTAGGGCATTTGTGAAATATGCATAAACCATTCCCCGGAGGCGGCGAGTTTGCCCAGAAAGTAGTTTATTTAAATGTCCCAGCTCGTATTGCGAATTATTAAAATAAATTTGTAATTCAAAGAGCTTGCAATAAATTTGGGCGCCCGCAAAGACGTCGCGGCCTGAGGATTGCCGCAAGCTGCGAACCGGAGAGACATACAAACACACTACACATACTATATACCATATAGCAAATATAAATAGGTTGCGGGTAGCGACAGGAGGGATTCCGTGGGTTAGTCCTGGTAGTCCTGGCTGAAAGCGGTGGCTAGGAGAAGCCCGGCTCCGCTCCGCTCCATTCCGTTCCGCTGATGTGTGCTTGTCGTCGGCACGGCAAAGTACTTGAAGAATTACACACAATGTATGCATTATTCATGCTTACTTCAGAATTTGCGTTACAAAGTAAAAAATGTTGTAAGGACACTTGTGCCATGCCAGGCAAGTCCTCGTGAAGGCAAGCAATCCCGGCGAGTGTGCAGAGCGGCCAAAACACGACGACGACGACGACGAGGAAGTGTGAATGGGAAAGCCGGGCTAAGGAGCACTCGTCGCCCCAAAAGGAAAAGTGCAAAATATTCGAGGTGAGCGCAGAGCGCAAAGCGCACAGACCGCTGATAGATTAGAGTCGTCGCCCGGTGGTCGTTGGGCCCCTCAAAAATACACTGCTAAATATGCCATATAAATAAGTGGAATTATTGAGAACAACAGATAACACTTTCTATTTTAAGGGGAAATAATATTGAAACAATATATGGCTCCCAATTTGTGGTTGCACATGCCACAGACGCAATTTCGGATATCAAGACCTTTCCTCCAGGATCTGGGTTATTCCAAGATTAAATTCAAGTTGCAGGAAAACGACGATAGTATAATTTTAAAAAACATTTCACCATTATCCCAATTAATTTCCATTTCTTGGGAAAGAATTATTCGTTCCAGCTTTCTTAATGTGTTAATATTATATCAATATTTCAAAAGGTCACCTATAATTTTTAAAGATGCTATTTGTGATCGTTGTTCAAACTGCACAGATCATATTTTATACTTCAAATGAACATATATATAATAATAATCACAATATATTTGTCTTTCCAGATCTCATTATTCCTTAGGAGCATCATTCCTTAGAAAAGTTCTCTATGTGCAAACTGAATTCTCCAAGTGCAGATTCTATTCGTCGGCCTGGCATGTAAATTGCGTCAGCTTTCTGCGGTGGTTTGGAGGGGGGCGACACCACCAGGGGACAAATGTACATAATCATGTCAGATGTCAGCCGAAACGAAACGAAATGAGTAACGAGTCCAGGAATCCAGAAATGCCGGCAGGCCCTTTGATTGCCCCAGTGCTCCCCTTCGCCTCGAATAAATGGCAATTGCCTGCCTTGTTCTCAGCTGCTCGGAATACTTCAGTTTCTTTGTTGCGCAACAGTCGTCTGGTCGGTTCGCAGTTTCCGATTTGACGTCTTACTGCACTTCGAATTTGATGGAGTGTCTGGTTGGTCAGCGATTCCTTATAACCCAAACCGAACTTTAAAAATTAACAAGCGAACAGAAATTAATCAAAGCCAATCTTTCTTTAGAGCACAACTCTAGGATCATAAAGAAAAAGTAAATTCTTTGGAAGCAGTGATTATATATTTTTGTATATCTTTGAATGGATACATTTAAAAACCTGAATCCATTGGATTTAAATTTAAATTTCTTAAGTGGTTTAAAATGAAACATATATTTGGTAACTTAATATGTAGCCATGCAACGCTTCGTAGAAACCTCCCATCAAGCCTGAGAAAAGGGATAACTTCTTCCCCTTTAAAAAGTTCGACTGATGCCCTTTAATATGGCCCAGCAGAGAACCGGGGATGGGATGTTAGATGAAAGTCAAATGAAATGGAGCCGAATCGTTGGCGTCTTATCAAACCGCACACGCGCCCATCTTCCTCGTGAGGAGCACTATACATTGCCACTGCCACATCCACATCCACATCCACTTCCACTACCACCGTCGTCATCATCTTCATGATGCTGCAGGAAAAGAAACAGAAATCTACTACATCATAAACTAGAAAGATGGGGGCGGAGTGGCTGTGGCTGTGAATGTGGATGCGGCGATGGCGATGGCGATGGCGATGCCTGGTGCGGATGGGTGGTTTTCGAAATTATGTTGATAACCTCGCATGATCCTGACATTAGAGCTGCTCGGTTGCTCGGCTGCTGCTGTCGACAACGACCGACCTGGGATAAAATGCGGACCGACAGGGACTGCGATGCGAATGGACCAAAAACGAGATGGAGATGGAGATGTGCACGTACCGGCTTAAGTATATTCTGGCATATGGAGGGAATCAAGTGAAAATCAATAAAACCCAAACACGTCTACACAAATCACATGAAAATCGATGTTCATGGCAGTTACCGCATCTCCTAGTTTGCACCAAAGTCCACACCGAGAAAAACAAATAGTTAATAGCGATGGTCAACTAAACTATCCAACAACTAACTATCATATCCTATATTTTGTAAGAATATTATATTTTAATGCACAATATTGGTAAAAAGTTAAAGAACAGAATTACAAAACATACTTAACCATATTATATCCCAATTTACTCGCAGTAAAATTCGCAACTGATCATGATATACCTCATAAATATCAAAACGATAAAAAAAAGGAATAAATCGCTAGCAAATTTCGTACAAATTGTACCTGTTAAAGTGAAATATATTGCCAATACCATTTTTTATTCCAAAGCCCATATATTTGGAAACCGAGAAATAAATACTTTGAATCTTGATCCGGCTAATTAATGGGCTCTTCATTTTTTTTCACTGTGCAATGGGCGCGAGAACTAAAAAGCCACTCTAGGCTAGCTCCAGTTTCCTGCTCCCAGGCGATGTATCGAAGAACTTAAAGGATTGTTGGCCATGTTGTTCCAGCTATTTTATTGGGAAAACGTGCAACGCATTAAAAGAGCCGGCTCCGCATTTTCCTCCTGCGCCACAAAGGCCCACTAAGTGGTCCATTCGACGATAGCGCTGGGTTGCACGGAAAGGCGTTCATTTGTATCCCATTTGGAATCCCAGCGAAGCTCCAATGGTTCCGTTCGGAATTCGGAATTGGGAATTTTGATCCTGCGAAGAAAGGATTGCCGCTCTAAGTGCCCAGCAGTCGGGGCTTTGGTTGAGGCTTTTAGCCACACATTTTCTTACGGCTCCCATTCCGCATCGCATTTGTCCTGCGAAGTGCATTTGTGTGTCTGCGAACGTGGCAGGCTTTTCCAGTTTCGGTTTTACACCTGTGGAAAGGTTTTCAAATCACGAGAAAACACCCAAACTGAGTGGATACGCTATATGGATTTCATGGCACTTTTTGTTAGTTGAAAAGCTAGTTTTCCTTTTTTTTATTATGCTGAAGAAAAATGCTAAAATAACTTCTTAACCCATTGGACCTCTCACGTTTTAAAAATAACCTTATTCAACAATAAAATTTAACTCAATTTTCGCTTTACCTTCGCTCTCTGTAAAATATACAATTTATTGGTAAGATCTTTACCTTCTTAACTTACCCTGAAACTTATCGTTTTTCTATTAAATAGTTCACATTTTTCCTAAATGGATTTTATGTAGTAATATCAGTATGCTTTCAGCAAACTTTTTTTAAAAAGCAGTGCCAGTTCTTCGCAAAATAAAGGCCTTTACATTGTGACAGGGTCTATTAGGCTGCCATGGGTTGATTTTGGCAAGGGGAGTTGTAAGCCGCCCTGAACATCTCATTTGGCTAACTCCCGACGGGACGTATTTAGGTTAAACTCGTGTGGCACTCACTCACATAAATCATGCATTTGATTAATTGTATGCCACTGACTTTTATCCTGTTCGACACTGCTGCAGCGTGGCAACAAAAAATTCAAAAGAAGATGAGGGAGTGCTGGCCTTTAAAACTTTTGGCATACAGTTGAAAAAAAAAACCTTTAAATTCAAAGTAACAAAAAAATTCTACAAATAAATTTTTTTAAGTAAAAAAAAGAAATGTATAGTTTGAAAGATTTCTTTAAGTATTTATTGTTATACAACAAAATAAGCATTTCATATTGGCTTAGAAATGTATTCCACAAACATTTTCATAATTATCCAGCAGAAAATATGATTTTTATGTTTAATGTATTTTCCTTGTTGACTTAGTGCAATATATTTCAACTATTCAAGAAAAAGCTCTTAAAATTTGACCAACAGATCAGCTTTAGTTCATGTACCGCAGCTCCCACATTTTTTCATATTTTCTAACCCAAAGTATGATTAAAGTCTGACTTTTGCATAGTGGTTTTTTGTTTAAAAAAAAGAAACCATTAAATGGAAACATAGTTTTTTAGAGTGAGCAGCGGGCATCTCGCAGCAGTGGTCTATGGCCAGTCTTCCCTTATTTTTTTTATTATTTTAATTTCTTTCTCTGTACATCGGTGCGGCAGAAGCCCCATGCTGGGCATTCTGCCCCCACCCCCTCGCCCTCCGCCAGGCAATTGTGTTGTGTAAACATTTTTTCAGCATTAACTGACATGTGTAAATCCCCCCGAATGCCACACAAAAAAAAAAAAAAAAAAAACGAAAAAAAAATAGAGGCAGCTAGACGAGGGAAATACGGATGCTTTCTCCAAAAGCCGATCCAATGGAGAGCGGAGCACCCACAACGAGCCAAGTGACAAATAGGAAAAGGGGAGTGGGTGGTGGATATGGAATATCCGATATGGAATGGGTGGCTATAGGGGGGATAGGGGGGATAAGGGCGGCTTGAGGGGGAGTGTTGGCCGGACTGTCCAACGCCAGCGGCGCCATTTTTTATTTCTATTAAGATGAATTGTTAAAACAGTGACAGGCCCTGTGTCGGCGAAGCATTTTCATCCATTTTCTTGCTTTTCCCTTCCATTTCCACCAGAACGAGAGGCGGTACAATGGGTCTTGTCATCCGGTAAAGGCCAGATATATGGCCATCAACATATGTACATACTGTACTATACTATATATACGCCGATATATGCACAAGTGTGTGCGGACGACGTATTCCCCAAAACACCATAAATCGTCCTACGAAATTCGAATAAAAAAAGGACCAAATGACAAATTAAGAAAAGCTTAAGAAACCGGCTAAAACTTTGTTAATGTTAATGTTAATGTAACGTTAATATTCACAACATATTTGCAATCCTAAAAGTTGTTTTTATCAATGATGTCCCCAAAAACAATACCGCTTTTATGAACTCATAACCAATAAAACTATAAGGTTTGTTAATTGAATTCAATAAAAAAAAATTTTGATCGGTGGAAAGTTCCTAAATGCATTTTTCAACTTTAAAAATATTATACATTTAAATAAAATAAACAATTTTCACATAATTTTATTTAATTAAAAAAGTAGTAATGTATCCCCAAAAGATCTCAAAAAATTTTTGTTTTTAGCAAACCTTCAAGTGAAAAATGAATATGTATATGTATTATTAGATGTGTTATTTGAGAGTAAATCTCAAATATATACTTCTTAAAAGGCTTCTAAATTGTTTCCCTTTGAGCACTTTTGCAAATCGACTTAAAGAGAATATGTGTCATAAATTTTTCAATAAGTCTGTTCTAAGGCTCAAGAGTTCTCCAGAATCGCTCAAGAGAGCAGCACTGGCAAATAACTCAATCGCTCTTGAGTGGACTTGAGCTCGAACAACAACAGCTGACGGCGACGGCAACACATGATCGGCAGCAGCTGGCCGGCAGAAAAGAGAGAGAGAGAGACAGCACGCTCAAGAGAGAGTTCACGGCCAAGGAAAAGCTGCGACGCCGGCAGCGCTGCCCTCGCGGAAAATCGGTATAAAAGCAGCAGCACGCGAGCCGGCCGGATAGTAGCTTTGGAAAACTGTTTGGAAAACTGCTCCGCTCCGCTCAGCTCAGCTCTCCAGTGTGTCCCGTTATCGAAGTTGCCGCAGTAGCAGCAGCAGCAGCAGCCGCAGTCCAGTTTTTCTTCTATTTTCCAAGCTCTCTCGCCGCGCTGCTCTCACCCACACAAGCAAACGATTCACAGCTGAGCGAGCGTTGAGGAAGGCAAAGAGAGAGAGAGAGAGAGAGCGAGAGCCCAAAAGGTGCCTCTCTGGCAAAACTGAAGCTCCGTTTTTAAATACGCTCCACACACCGAAAATCCCGCAGTCGTACGCGGCCGCCAAAAAAAGCATCGGACCAAAAGATAGAAACAGAAAACGGCAAAGCAGAAAGAACACTTCTACTGAAACGCAGCCATCAGCACTTGAAACTCCGCCATATGTAGCAAAGCAAGCGAAGAAATAAATTGAAAATCTCTGTCCAACCAACAACAACGTCTTGAGTTAAATCAAAAACCATGTGCTGTGCTTAAATTTATTAAAAAAAATAACCAGACAGAGCGAGATAGGAAAGGAGAAATAGAGCGAGAGAGAGCTGAACGGGGCGGCAATTTGCGTTGATTTATTAGCATGTATTGAATTGAAATGTTTAACTAGAATAACAAATTTAGTTGTTGATACTTTTCCAATTGTTTGTTAAACGCTGTCGCTGGAAAATCGAACTCTCACCGCCACACAACAAACACCCAACACACGCGAAATAAAATCAAATTCTTGTGATTAAAGTGCATTTCTATACGTACGTTAAGTACAACTATCCACACTCACGCAATATATAAAACGCAACGAAAATCGGTCGAGATTAGCATTGGGATCGAAATCTTTATACCGAATTCGGGAGCAGGCGACAGGCTTTAATTTGAAAACCACACTCGGCTGAAAACACACAAAGTAGCAGTTTCAACGGCGATTCTATGAAGATGGAAGTGCTCTCAGTACAAAATCACATTCAGGGAAAATTCGGTGTTAATAAAATTAAAGGTAAGTTAACAGCTAAATAAATTTAAGTTTTAAAGTTACTGAACAACTTAGGATTTCTGTGAAGTGAACTTACATAGGTGCTGTGATAAATTTTCTTATGTTGGAGTGTTTTTATTTTTCTTCTCTCAGTTGCAAACTTTTAAGAAACTTTTGATAACTTTTTAATTACATTATCTGTTGCGGAATTTTCATAAAAAGTTTGGAATTGTAAACTTTACAAACAATTTCAAGCTGTTTTCTGAAATATATTGAAGAAAAATGAATTTAGTGCTAAACTAAAACCTTGCTTTATTTAAATAGTAAATCACAAAGTGCAAAAGTTTTTAAGTTGCAGTGATACTTGTGTAAAAAAAAGTTCAACAATTATAGAAAGTTTTTTCTAGCAAGCACTTTGAAAATATAAAAATCGTGTGTGAAACAAAAGTACTTTTTCTGATTGCCAAAAACAACACCTTTTGTTAAAATTAAAGTCAATGTAAAATTTCGATTTTTTTTTTATTGGTCTCGAATCAGAGAACATTTTTGATTCAGAAGTTATAAAATGCGGCACAAGCGTACAAACAGCAAGCAATACAAATTTACTGTGTTGTTAATACGCTTGATTAATTTTAATGCCCTGCCACACATTAAAACTAAATTTAAGGTCGCTGCTCACCTTGTGAACTTACAAAATCCACTCCGGTCGTTTCTTGCAAGAATTCTCAATTAAGGCACATTTCGGATATTTTAATGTGCCACGAACATTTTTATTTTTCATGTTTATGGGCCATTATTATTCTTTTTTTATTCAATTAATTTTATAGCGTACAGGAACATTTCATTTGATGTCTTCAGCAAATTTTCCAGAGATTATAAAATTCATTTATTCAAGTATTTCTTTAGCCAAAGGAAAATGTTTTTTTTTTTTCAATTTCAAATGGAATGCGTTGAGTGTTTTTTGATTTTGATTGAGATAGTCGTGCACACAACTCCTACTTTTCGGATTCCCACAGTTTTAAAACATTTTTTTTTGGGAAACGAATATAGAATGTTCATTGATGAAATTGTGTGCTTTTTTACAACCCGATAAAACTCTGTTTTGCGGGGTTGCAAAAATGTAAAATTTGCATTATGCATTTTGCACTTTGTTCCTGTCCGAAGCCAGGCCGGCATATCCTGTTCATGTGTCTGACGGGAGGATTATGCAACATCCTGTTAATCCTGTCACTTTAAACTTTGCACCACGGCACCAAGAAAGAGTTGAGTTGGGCAAATTAGACGGGGGACAGCCGTCTGGGCAAAATGGAGGGATTGCATATGCATATAGCCACGTAGCACGTAAGCCAAAAACAGCAAAAAATGTAAAATCACCCAGAGGCGAACACAACACAACAAGCGGCGGTGGTAGCGACATGCAACAACATGTCGCCTCGCACACACACTCCCGCAGACTTACCGTTACTCGCAGTGTTGCCAATTTTAGCGGGAATATTTGTTAAAAAAGTGAATATTTTAGTGAAAATATATGATTATATTCAATTATATACAATGATGTTAATCTAACATTAAAAGTATACCGAAGACGTTACCCGCTAACAAATTTTTTTATGCAAACGCTTTTTTGCCGACGCAAACTTATGTAAATACTTTCTTCAACATTAGGATGATTTGGATAGTTATGGCTTATCTGTATTTACATACGTAGTTTATAGTATGGCTTATCTGTAGTCTCGTAATTAAAAGTTTATTTGTTCATGTTTTTTTTAAGCGATGTCCGGGATTGTCATATTAAAAGACAGAAAGTTTATATAAACCACGAAAGCATACCATTTTTTGTATTAAAAGATTGTTAAAAGTTTTTTTTTTAAGTTTGGGGTAAATTTAAATGCTACATAGATAACAATGCAAAATATAGGGCCATTTCTTTTTAATCAAAAGACTTAATGGTCTGGAATGGACAGATTCGGCGTGAAAAAAGCTGAGGGGGCCGCGTTGGTTACATTTCCACCTTGTTGTTGGCTTGCATCGTGCTCAAAGCTCTGCAGACCCCACCAAACCTCCGACTCTGTACCACCCCCTTTACCGCCCTTCCACGCCCCTGGCAACGTATGTATTTGCAGTCAATTTAATTTCATGACTGACTGAGCGCATGCAATTTTATTTTCGAAGGACATACGAACAAGCCAGCCTCACCAGCACTCACACATGGTCATTATTCTTTCTCCATAAAGAATATATACAGCTGGGTTAAAAATAATAGTAGAAGTATTAAGAACACTTAATTTATTTTTAAAAACAGTAATAAAAAGATTCACACTAAATATTACATAAAACTAAATTTAGTAAATTATTGCTGTGCTTCTGTTTTGATTTGGAAATGATTTGAACACACTTTGATTACAAAACCATACAGTAAAAGTCCCCAAAAAAAGATGTCAGAAAATGAGAGGCACAAAAACTGGGCTGACAGGAGAGGGTGGCAATATTGTTATTTAATTATTTAATACATTTCTTTGCATTAAATTACATACATATGTACATACATATGTGAGTGCCCCCTCTCATTTTAGTTTCCTTACAATTACAAATGTATACTCCTGTTGGGCTTTGCAAAAAGGGTTATAAAGAACTTGATTTAATATTTATCAACCCCATGCGTAGGTTTGTCAAATTTAGATTCGGAGCTGTTTCCAAAGATTTCCATTAGGGGGCCAAATGCGAATGACTGCCAAAATTGGTTGTCATGAATTATTTATAAACTGCTTATTGATTCAAAAAAAAAAAAAAAACTAAAATACATGCAGACCCACATATGTATGTATGTATGTACATATGAAGAATCATACACAGTCCCATACGAGCCACAGTTCATGGAGCGTCTTACATCCAATTTAACTCGATTAGCGTACTTTTATTAAAGATCCAAAATAGAATGGAACCGAACAATTAACTTTGATAACAGTTCAAACTGTTTACTTTGGTAATTAAGCTGTAGGTCTAAAAATAACAAAACCAGCCGAGCCATCTTTTATTCTAGTTCTATTAGTGTAAACAACGGATGAAAAATAATACAAAAAATTATTATTAACTAAATTTTGGTTAAATTTTTTGAATTTTTCTTTACTTTTCCTAAAATCAGTTTTTACTTTTTTTGTTAATAAAGTATATTACAAATGGTGTATAAGTTATTAAAAGTCTTACAAGGTATATGTACATGCACTGTAAGAACATCATTGTCATTTCAAAATGCACGAAAATTGAATCTCAAGGCCAAGCGACGTCACGCACTAAGAGAGCCAAGTAATAAGCCCCAAGCTCAAATATCGCCCACTCTTTCCCTCAACCCCCGCGCCCCCTCTTTGCTTCTCATTCACGCTACACAACAACAGGAAAACACAAGAGAACAAGAACAGTGATGTTTGCGGTGTACCGTTAACTTGGATGGGCTGATGCTGCGTCGGTGCTTCTTCTTTTTGCAGGTATTGTTATACATTCTTGGGTTCCTGAGTTGTTGTTCTTGTTGATTTCGAATGCACAAAATACACAACCACAAATGCTCCACGATTGCTGCGGCAAGTAAGAGAGGGGAAGAGCGAAGTGTAGAGGGGTAGACAAGGTTGAGGGGGAATGTCTGTTCATCAATATGCCCATCTCTCTTTCAAAAGCAAATATGCATACAAATATGTAGAAACACACCACCCACAAAATACATATGTATGTACATATGGTTGAATGTTCATCCTTTAACTTATGTACACACATATATGTGCGTACATAGATATATAAATACGAGCTTATTTACCTACATACATATATATGGTTAAAAGGCACTGTCGAGGTACATACATATGAACATATATACGTACATATATACATACATATATGTATGTAAAAGTCTTCATCTTTATTTAAGTTTATCTGTAAAGTGTAATAAAATGATCTTAAAAGTATTTGTTAAGGAATCGATAATTATAGTTAATGTCCATAACTTACACTTTTTATGTAATGCTGTTACCTTTAATTGCCTTTTTTTTTTAATTCTGAAAAAAACAAAAAAAAAAATGATTTAAAACCCTTAAGGATTAAATTCACAACTTTAAAAAATTTTTGTCGAGCAAATTGAGAATCGGAGAGAATCGGAGTAACCTTTAAGATACATGTATAGGTGCGATTTATAGAATTTCTTTTATTACCTCTAAAAGATAACAAGATTTTATTCATTTATGGGTAAAATTTTTGTTGCTTCTAATTTGTTCCCAGTTGTGGCAGAAGTACATACATCCATACTGACAATGTACGCATTTGTTTGTGTGTTTTGTAATTAAGTGTGTGGTCGTTGTCGGTTTTTTTATGTATTTGGTTTTTTTTTTTTTTTGGCTTTCGCTTTTTTGACTTTGCACAAACCCTTTTGTGGAGACAACGGCACTTGACAAAATCCAATAACACATTCGTGGTGGGAAAGAGACGGGCTATCGAGTGGGTGTGGAAGAGGAAGAGAGATGCACACATGTGGACACATGCAGAGCCGCAAACATGTGCCGTTAATTTCTTAATTACGCGGGTGTGCTCCCCCAGCGCCCCAAGGAGCCAGAGGGAGATGGAAGACTAAAGAACGACAGAGCGTGCAAGATGCAGGGGTTGGGGCGAGGGAGAGAGAGATACTTGCAAAGCTAACGAGAGCAAATTGTCCATTCAGCAACGTTGCAATGATTATACAGTGGGCGGCATGGGGAAAAAGAAGGGAATATGTTATGGTGATAGGAGGCAACCCCTTGAAAGAGTTTCCGCGCTAATTACAAGACGTTGTCGAGACAAGCCAAGTAGTTAATTTGTGTCCGCCTGCTGCACTTGCAGTGACATGTTTATTGAACAGAGAGTCATAAGGAGTTGGAATTTGTTGTCGAAGTACCCTTAGAATAAAAAATAAAGTTATGGTCGCTAACATTAATTTAAAAGAAAATATTGTTTTAATAACCTCCCTCTTTTTTTGGGTATGATTATTCAAAAACTTGTTTAACGATTCGTCCCACTGTGCCATTTCATTTGGAGCTCAGTGAAGTTAAGTTTTTGAGAGGAGTTGAGCTCCGCTTTTTTTATTGTCTGGTCGGACGGGTAATAAAGTAACAGCAAAAGAAATAAAAGCAAGTGGCGGAGAGGAAGTCGTGCGAAGGGGGTCAAATCGAAGGGGGAGCGGCATAAACTGCTGACTTGAGAGACAGAGAAAAAGATACAGAGCGAAAAAGAGAGAGAGTGAGCGTCAGCTGGAAATGGAAACGGCTGATTTTCCAGCTGTTGTTGCCAGGTGATTTCCCCCGCCCCCGCCTCGCCCCCCTTCGCTCCTTGGAAGGGGATTCTGCGCACTGCACTCTTTCCGGTTCCATCGCGTGGAACTCAATTGTGGATTCCGAGTCTCACACATCAGCTGATTTTTTTCGATTCCATTCCCATTCCCAAGTAAAACTCTTTGCCGGTCGGTGTGCCATCCATTACTACAGTCAAACTTCCGTAACTCAAACATTTCCTAACACGATTCTCGCGTGAATCGAGAGAAACGTGTTAACAGTGGTTCAATGGCTCAAGGCATTTAAAATGTTTTGGAGGCTTTTTTACTTGTCAGGTATTTGAAAAATGGAGCTATAAAAAACCCCAATTTTTAATACAATAGATGAATTAAAAGTTTTGTTTATTTGATTTTTAATCGAAAATATTTGAAACTTACAATGCGTTCAATGCGTATCTTTTGAAATGCGTTTTTCTAGACATTGATTGCTTCAGAGAACTTTCCTTTGTTAATGGAACTTTAAACTTTTTAACCGATTTTAACTGATTTTTGTATTCTCTGGTTTTTGCAGACTGGCAATCTTCAACGGCGCCGCTGGAGGAGGAGGCGGAGCTGACCGCGGTGGTGAATGGGAACACAGCCGTTGGCGAGGGAGTCCTTGACGTCGACGTGGTTGATGGCCATCCGGCCTCCGTGTTGCACATGCGACAGCATCAGGCTCTCAACACCCGCCCAATTGCGCCGCCCCCGGCGTCGGGAGGCGGTGGTCCGTTGGCGGGTGGCGGAGGAGGGACCGGAGTGGGCACTCCCAAACAGGCCACCTCCCCGATGGCGGCGGCCAGTTTCGAGGTGCCCGTTAGCGGTGCAGCCGCCTATCACCACGCGTACATGACCAACGTGCTGGCCAGTACCGCCCAGCAGCATCAGTATCAGCACCCACTGCCCGCCTCGCCGCTGCAGTCGACGGCCGGCGCTCGATTTGGCGCCGCCGACAACCTGGACGATGTGAGCGCCAGCGCGGTGCGGGAACTGTCGCAACAACTGCAGGCCCAGCTGCGGGACGCCAAGAGACGCCACCTGGCCTGCACCGAGGTCACGCTGCCCAACGACCTCACGCAGCGCATCGCCGCCGAGATCATCCGGATGTCGGAGCGGGAGCCGTGCGGCGAGCGGGCCTGCACGCTCTTCATCGAGTTCGAGAGCGAGCCCAATAAAGTCAGGTTAGTACATGGGCAATAACTGGATAGTCTTATCGGTTTTAAAAATCCCGCTCTTCGTTTTCATACACTACAAAAATTTATTGGGGAAAATTAATGTAAAAATTGTTTTAATCTAACTCATTTGATTTTCTATTTAATTAAAATTATTTTATTTTAAAGTTCAGGTTGGAATTTTTTGTTTATAAATTTTTGAAAAATTATTAATTATTAATTTCCCTTTGCAGGCGTATTGCTTCGTTCAAGGTGGACCCGGATACGGTATCCATATTCGAGTTGTACTTGACTTTGAGGCAGGACAAGAGCGGCTGGACCTCCCTGCTGCCGCAGTTCATAAAGTGAGTAAACTTGAGCTAAACTCGGTTAAACACCTTTACTAAATAGCTCTTCGATTCCCTTCAGAAACCTCACCCGTAGCAATACCATCAACATCAGTCCCGACTTCACGCTGACCAAGAACAAGCTTTACCCATCGGAGTGAGTCGCTCGACGGAGGAGCCGCATGGAGTGCGAACCAGGATCGCTGGGCTGCTCAAAACTCAATCCCTCCGAACAACAACAACAACAACAGTAACAGCAGCAGAAATAAGAGCAGCAATCGCAATAGCAAACATCTCCTCGGTCGCGATCTCCAAGACTCAAGATCTTTATGATGGAATACGGAGAGATAATGTTTAACCCGTAGAGGCAAACTTTTGGACCACAAACTATCAACTTACTCCTGCAAATAACAAATCAACTCTACGCTAAAGCAAAAACAATTATTTTGGAACCTAAGCTCTAAAACAAAACCAAAAAACCAAAACGAAAACAAAAACAAATCAACTGCAGTTGCAGGCAACTCAAAACTCTTATTGGACTGACTTTTTGGCTTAAACAAAAAAGGTACTTTTTGAAAAATGAAAAAAATTGCAAAAAAAAAAGAAGTATTGAAAATGAGGAGAAAGAGAAGAGCACACAAAACCATAAGGAATATTCAAAATATTGTAAAACGATAAGGCAGACAAGCAGAAGAAAACTTCACTCAGTGAACGGTTGTCGGTGATCCGTTTTAAATTGAATACAAAAGGCAAAACCCCCGGATGGAAGTATAGAGTATTAACCCCATTTGTATGTATGGATGTGTGTACACCATCACCTTGTATCATCATCATAATCCAGGAATCAAATGTAGCTTAACTATTATGTATGACTTCAATGCATAATAATGAGTACATGTTTTTTGTCACGATTCAATTAGGCTATTACTTCTAAATGCATGCATACATACATACATCTATATACTGTATTGAGATAAAGAAAACCAACAAATTTCTATATATATTTGAGAGCAAACAATACGAATCGGAATCGATCAACCGAAGCGAAAAGAGGAAAGTTAATAATAACAAATATAAAAACAAAGTTGATGTGATATTATATAATAATTATGAATATTGATAAAAACGCATACACACACTCACGAATACACTCACATACACCAAGAAATCGATTGCAGAATTTTTGAACAGATTGGAAATTATTTCGAAATTTTGTTCGATCCCGACACTCAACAAGTCGGTGCCCAGTTATTTTAGAGAGAACCAACAAATTCATGTTAGTAAAATAGATTCAAACAATTCTCAAAATATTTCCACCTATGTACGATTAAGCTCTGTATTATTATTTTAATTGAATATTATTATTTTCTTGTTTTGTACAGAGTTCCAAACTCTGCGAGGAAAGTGTGGCCAAGTGGCTGAATATACAATATACATATATAGATATATATGAAAAATATTTCTAATATTTGATGTGTTTCTAATGTAAGATTTTAATATTAAACAAGCAAAAACGAAATCAACAACAAGAGAAACTAAACTAAAATCCAGCAGAAGATTTCATTCAATGTGCGTAGCTGTGTGTTTATCTGTAGTTTAGTTAACGTAAAAACAAATGCAAACCAACAACAAACAATAATAACACGATATGACAAACAAACAAAATTGATAAGGAAGAAAGGATGAATATCGATAGGAAGCGGATAAAATATTTAACTTATATACATTTATGGATACATTTTGGCTAGTTAGTTGGCGAACAAATTGTTTTGATTAACGAATGATGTAAGCAGTGAAATTATTTATAAAAAAAAAAAAAAACAAGCAAAAATTTATGAAAAAAAATGGGTAACTATTGTGAAGAGGCAGAAGCAAAAACTTTCGGAAAATATAAAGTCATCTGTGTTAATAAATTTTAAAATAATTTTTAGCGTAGAATAACAAAACAAAGAAGTGAAGTCGTAAAGGCAAAGCAAAATTCATTATATCTGTTGTTAATGACAGACCTCTTAAAGCTCTCACATACGCCACAAAACAAAAAACAAAAACAAAACAAATCCCAAGTATTTGACAGGTTAATTGTAGTTTATACTCGTGCATAACACACACCCACAAACAAACACACGCAATGGCAAACAAGAATTTATTTATAAAACCAAGAAATACAAAAAAACATTTGCAATAATTTAAATTAAACTAACTAAGTACTCTTTTCCATCAATAATCAATCCCACAAAGATCTCGACTAATAAGATGAAGAACTCATTATATGATAAAGTGAAGAGCGGAAGGAAAATTACACAAGCGAAAATACAATTTAGGTATTTAAAACTTTCTTTAAACTTATTTAGGTTAACCAAGGTGTAAAATGCCAACAGCCCTCTAACGCATAACGAATGTTTTAGCCATCTCAGACTCAAGTATCGACGTTTTTTAACTCCATTTGATCATTAAACACAAACACACACATAAGCATATGCATATATTAAATATATATAGTATATGTACATAAATAGGGCCACCGTAGCAGCAATAAATGAGAAGAAAACAAAAATTCTATATATACTGTATTAACTAATTAAATGTGAACATAAATAAAGCAAGTAAAGAAATAGAACCATGAATGTGATCTATTTAATAATCAACAAAGTAATTTTAACTAAAGTTGCAGAAAGCAAGAAAGAAATCATTTAAAATCATTTCCTTTTGTTCGATTGATGAAATTATTAACCAAGTAGTTGTAGAAGATTTTAATTTGTAGATCTTCCGATATGGTTTGCCCAACATCTTTCCATATTAATCGGTTAAAGTTTTTGTTCACAAGTTGCCAGGCTTTGTAAGATTGTAGGACTCGCAGCGCTTTAAATGTGGTTTTTCTTGAGCTTTTTCTTTTTAAATCGGATATTGTATTTTGAAGTAGAGAACTATCTCCAGTGTTCGGAGGATTTTTCGTTACGTTTTCCATGGATAAGTGAAACTGTATAGAGATACAAAGAAAGAAATGAATCTTAGATCTGTCCAGTGCTCCTCAAAGTATTTTGTAAACAATAATGATAAACCAAAAACAAAAAGAAAGCGAAAACAAAAATCGTGACAAGTATCAAGCCCATAAGCAAGCGGATATAAATATGTATTTATGCATGGGTATGCAGAAAGTTCTATATATGAATGTAAAATAGATGTATGGATATATCTATATAAATTGTAGAATTTTTACACATTCTATTACAAACTACAGAGTTACCGACTAAGGCAAATATTATGATTACTACTACGGCAGTACTAATGTATATTTTCAATGTATGTGTGTGTGTTGTTTAAGGGAACCAATTAATGCATTCAAGAATCAAATAACAAATCAATTAAACGAACGCCTCAAGTGAAATCGAAAGCAAATAACTCAATCCGCAAATCTAGAGATCCCTTCAAAAACTAGACAGTCCCCGAAAATAAATTTAAATTGAAACTGCATTCCAATTGCGACCGAAATCAGTATGGCATCTTCGATTATCGATAGGACGTTTAATTCAAACGATTATCCCACCATATGCAATCTGAGCCAGATTTCATTATCATTTTCATTATAAGTTCACGGCTTCATCTGCCTTCGTTGGCAGCTACGCTCAATCAGCTAAGGAAAATCTAAAAATCCGATTCCCTCCCGAATTTTTGTCCAGTTCAAATCTGCGCTTGTTTCATTTACCACAAATCAAAAATTCAAGGGAATGGAAAATTGTTTCAGACTACCGTTAACGAGAATCAGTGTTTTACACCATAAAGTTATATGACGAAATACTGTTTATATATAACAATTTCCATTATACATATATGTGGCAATAGGTCTTTAACGAATACCGAGTCTAAAGCAAGATCTGAAAAGAAGGAATGAGCGGGGAAAATAAAATATATATTATATATGTATACCATATACTACCTATATGATTATGAGTGTATGTAATGAAACAAAACAAATTTAAATTTTAGTAGCGCTTAACAAATTCTAGCAATTTAACAAATTTTAATTAATCAAATTAAACAAACAAATGCAAAAATTGCAATTTAATTTTTTTCTCTGTGTAAAAGTTGATTAAAAAATAAAAAATACAAAAAAAAAAAACAATAAATTTTTTAAATGTGAAAAAATGTGGTTTTCTTTTTAATATCTTTTTTATTTACTGGAATGGAATAAATGGAATAATAGTAAACCAATTTTTTTGAAATTCTGGCATACGTTGTATTGTAATCAGTTTTATGGATTTTTACTTCCAACTAACATATAAATTGTCTTTAAATATTTGTCGCCACCTGTCAAATAATTTTATATTTACTTTTCTACCCAACTTCCCCCAAAAAATAGTTTCCTAAAGCGATTATTACCGATACCAAAATGGTTCTTTGGCAAATATAGTATAAAGTAAATAGCTTTGGAAGAACGCGTTAAAGGCGGAACTTGGGAGTTTACTATAAAAGTGGTCGGTAAATTTTCAGTAAGTCACAACATCCAATCGATTCTTATCCAGAAGATCCGAAATACCCCACCATCATTTAAAATGAAGTACCTCTTCGTAGTTGCCCTTATTGCCTTGGCCATTCAGTGTGCCTACTGCGCAACCGGAACAACTACAACCACAACAACTACAACAACCGCTGCCTCGACCACAACAACAACCACAGATGCAACAACCACGACCACAAGCTCTTCCACCCACAAGAAGCGTTGTTGGAAGGGCAACAACTGGTGCCACACCAGGATTCCCAAGAAGAAGTGCAAGCACCCCAGAAGGTGCCACAAGACCGTCGTTATTGTAACTCACAGGAAAAATTAATCAGATTCCTTGGACTTTATGCCTGAATAAACATATGCATAGCAACAATTTTAATTATTTTTATTTCGGGGTTTTCCTTAAATCCCACTTATACTCCCACTCTTCCAGTGAGAATCATAGTGTACTCGATTTTGCAGCACCAACGGAGATATTAAATAGAAGATTTCATGTATTTGAATTACTGGTTTATTTCGCATTAGTTGAGTTTCTACAACATTCAGGCATTTTCTTCTCAAACGCTCTTGCCAATCTTCTGCTGAACACTGCGTATAGTTTCCATGAGATCCTTTTGCAGTAGTTCCCCTTAAGAAAATCCGTTGCAAGCAATGGACTGTCTTCACTTAGAAACAATTTCAACAAGGATGGTTGTGTCCTGATTTCCAATCATCAATGTAAGGTCCACCTTCTTAATTTTTATTTAACCTTTGTAATTTCAAAGGGATTATTTTTATTATAAAACCAGGCATCTTTTTTTTAATTTTTAAATTTAAGATGAAATATGTGTATATTGTAACCCGTACAATTTCTGTTATTATTGTCGTTTCAATGTGTTGTTTACATGAACACGAACATGAATTTTGGATGGGTTGGCAAAACACTCCAGAGGTTTCCTTACACGTTTATTAGCTATAATATTGCAGAGCTCACATTTTGAAATCATCAGTTGTTGCTGCAAAAACCAATTTGGAAATGAGGAAAACTTTACCATCAAAAAATGTTAAGTTTTTTTTCGAAATATTTATTTTATTTTGCAAGGGTTTCGATTAATTTTTCCTGTGAGTTACAATAACGACGGTCTTGTGGCACCTTCTTGGGTGCTTGCACTTCTTATTGGGAATCCTGGTGTGGCACCAGTTGTTGCCCTTCCAACAACGCTTCTTGTGGGTGGAAGAGGCTGTTGTAGTGGTTGTTGCATCTGTGGTTGTTGTTGTGGTCGAGGCAGCGGTTGTTGTAGTTGTTGTAGTTGTAGTTGTTCCGGTTGCGCAGTAGGCACACTGAATGGCCAAGGCAATAAGGGCAACAACGAAGAGGTACTTCATCTTTAGATATCGTTTAGAATTCTCGGAGACCGCTAATGGAAGAAACTTTTAATTGTTTCGAAATGGTGGTATCGAGTGTTGTGATTGATTGGAGTACCACAAGCCTCTTTTATAGCGATCTACTAGGTTTCGTGACAGCTTTGTCTGTTTGTCCAAAAATAATAATCGACTGATTTCCTGACCGAGTGCGTATCAATTGAAAAGAGTTATTGTTTGCTTAATTAAATACTTTGCAAACAGCTGGAAAACAGACACGACTAACCCAATTATAGGCGTTATTATGAGCTAAAGTATTTAAGAAAATGTTTTTTTTAAATATTAATTTAAATTAATAAAAGGGCTCTTTTCATTTCTTAATATCTGCTTTTGGAAATCGGTAGAAGCTAGATTTCATTTTGAACCATGAGTTAAAGTTGTTATTATATGGTTTAGTTTAATTTTTTGAGAGGGAATTATAGTACAGCAAAGACAATTTGGTAAGAATTAAAGTAAGGAGTCTATAAATTGTATCTCTTTTGGGCGCTCTAAAATTAATAACAAAGGTTTGTGTATTTGCTGGGAAGTCAGAAAAGTAAAATGTATAAATAAAAATAAAATGTCAAATCAAATCATTGTGTCAATGTAAAGTAAAGTATAAAAAGTAGATTAATAAAGAAGGAACGATCATAATTCAGACGAAGATGGAAATAAACTCGTATGGAAACTAAGAAATCTAAATAGTCCTCAGTTTCTATTTAAATAGATAGATAGTAACTCTCCAAATACTTGCCAAGTTAAGCATTTCCAACTTAATGTAACAACTACTTAAATAACTATGAGGTTATCATAAATAAATCTTTTCAGATTGGTACTTACTCAGTTAGCTCCTTGATCTGCACTGCAATCTTTCGTCTTCTTGAAGTAAGATAATCACCGCAACCACGTTATTCGCAACATTTACACTTAACACTTTACCCTGAAATTAAATAAAAAAAAACAAACAAAATATAATAAATATTTATATATTTATATTATATGTCTCTATTTGTTTACAATTATTAATTGTGTTTGATTTTCATGTACTTCAAGTTCAATATTTGATAAAATTTACCTTTAAAATTTCTTTCATGTTCTTGAAAACTTTCAGATCTTTATCTGTTGCTTTTAGTTTCTTTGTCAAAATATTTATGATTTCTTAAAATATATAACTTAATTATTTATTGTCTAAAGGATGTACTCACTGCGTAATAACCTTGGTGCAGTGCATCCTGATGTCGAACTTCAAGTTACAAGTTGGATGGTGTCACCAATTATTTTCTGCAATCAGCCAAATACACAACCAAAAACCTGAAAAAAAAAATATAAAAAAATTGAATTAATTAACTGCATTTTTTTTAACAAAAGCCACGTCATCACATAATTAAAAAAAAACAGCAACTCACCTTTTCAGGTTTGGATGCCCTGCATCCTGGAGTCCACTGCATGCAGGAAGGGATCGGGCACCTTTAAGTTCATGCCAAGTCAGGTCATGATGCAGTGCATCCTAGGAGGAGTCGACCCATGGTGCACTGCATCCGGGAGTGGACACCAGTAGGAGGAGTCGACCCAAGATGCACTGCATCCGGGAGTGGACTCCAGTAGGAGGAGTCGACCCAAGATGCACTGCATCCGGGAGTGGACTCCAGTAGGAGGAGTCGACCCATGGTGCACTGCATCCGGGAGTGGACTCCAGTAGGAGGAGTCGACCCATGATGCACTGCATCCGGGAGTGGACTCCAGTAGGAGGAGTTGGCCAGATATTCTCTCCCACTCTGGAACCACGTCACTAACACACACGCACACACACACACTTCCAGAGACCGGAAAAAGTTTCTTAGAGAAACTGCCGGTCATCCCGGAGAACTGAGAAAATGGCCAAAATCAAGGGGTATCCCACTACGAATCAGCCAGAACCACTTGGGAATTATAGGTGCAAGAAAACGAAAAAAATAACTAATTATCATTGTCGCTGACGTGGCCATATTAATTTAATTAACATTTAGTTAACATTACATTTACATTATATTAAATTAACATTATTTTAACATTAAATTAACATTATATTAATATTAAATGGATTTTAATTAACATTTTACATTTAAAATAGTTTTTTTTACCTGTTGCATTTTGATTGATTGGTGTTGTTGTTTTATTAAAATAGCTTTTAAAAAATATATTCTGTTCAATTCAGGATCCATCATATATCGTGCCACAAACAACTTCATTTGCGACCACCGTGGAAAGCACAACTCAAACGGAACCTCCTGCCGTTTCTCGATTGCATCAAATGTGGCTTTGCCTGAAAAGCGATAATAGTTTTCGAAAACAGCGAGAGCGGAATGCTGCGCCTCAAAAAAACGAACAAGAAGGCGCCAATGTTTATGTCAACAGTGTTTCCCTCATCATGATTTGGAATGATTTTGAAACAAAAGGGGCGGGGGGGATATTGAAAATTTGTGAGGTCATCACCCCACTCAAAACTGTTTCTCCGGCCCTGCTTGCTTTTAAGACTTTTACGTAAATATTTTTAACTTTTGACGAAGATTAGTTCCACGAGTATTTTTTTTTTATAATTAAACTTTATTTAAAAACTTTTTATATTGTTTAATACATATAAATAAACTCACCTAGCAATAAAGGCAATTGCACTTTTTAACAGCAGTTTATCTTTTTCTAAAATTAAGTCAGCTCGATCGATTGAACCCGAAAATATTAAGTCTTGGTTCGCATGTTTACATTATTGACAAATGGTTTGTTCCATTGATTCCATTTTTAGAAATGCATTTTTGGAACCAAATGTACCTATAAAAGGCAAGGAATCCCCAAGGAATTTATCAGTTTGTGGGCTTTTTCCAATTGAACAAGTCAATTCAATTAAAAGAAAGACATGAAACTGACCTTTGCCTTTATCCTAGGTATGTAGCACCGATCCTCACGGGAATCGGGAATACTTTTAATAGATACACTAATCGATTTCTTTTCTTAAAGCGAGCATCCTGCTAATTGGCTTTGCTAACGGTACGGATCTTGGTTGTCCATTGACATCGAGCACTTGTAAACCTTCTACGACGACATCCACTTGCAAGCCACCAACAACCTCTTGCCAACCACCAACAACCTCTTGCAAACCACCAACAACCTCTTGCCAAACACCAACAACCTCTTGCAAACCACCAACAACCTCTTGCCAACCACCAACAACCTCTTGCAAACCACCAACGACCACTTGCAAACCACCAACAACCACTTGTAGGACAACACCTACAACAACTAAGCCGTCAAAACCCACCAAACCAAGCAAACCCACCAAACCAAGCAAACCCACTAAGCCGTCTAAACCAACCAAGCCTTCTAAGCCAACTAAGCCGTCAAAACCCACCAAACCCACGGAATGCACGAAACCCACCAAACCAAGTAAACCAACCAAGCCGACGCAATGCACAGAGCCTTCCAAGCCAACTAAACCCTCTAAGCCTACTAAACCTTCGAAGCCCACTAAACCAAGCAAACCAACCAAGCCTTCAAAGCCAACGGAATGCACAGAGCCCACCAAGCCATCCAAACCTACGAAACCATCTAAACCCACTAAGCCCAGTAAACCCACCAAACCATCCAAACCATCCAAACCCACGAAGCCATCCAAACCCACCAAGCCATCTAAGCCGACAAAACCATCCAAACCCACCAAGCCATCCAAGCCCACCAAGCCATCCAAACCCACCAAACCATCTAAACCCACTGAGCCCTCTAAGCCTACCAAACCATCCAAACCTACCAAGCCAACGGATTGTACTAAACCCACCAAGCCATCGAAACCCACCAAACCAAGTGGTTGCAAGCCTTGTGGTCCTGGAGGAGAGCCCTGCAAAGGATGTCCTGGAAGGGAATCGCTCTGCCAGGAGCTCCTCAAAATGGTTCGTGACCTCGACCGAAGGATCCGCCAGTGTGTGTGCGGCAAAAAGGATTAAAGCATCTAAGGATCATTTAACCCTCTTTTGATATTATTGATATCATTTGACCTCTGCCAAAATCAATTGGTGGGGATGTTCGTCATAGGGAATACTGCTCTGGATCCTGTAACTCTTGTTTTTATTTCTTTCATGGACTTGACTTGTTGTTGTTAATAAAAAAATTTTGTTATCGCAAATATTTTTCTAGCATTTTTTTTATATTACCCTCGAAATAATTCCTAGATAATGAAATCATTTTTGGATTTTACTCCTGTAAAAATTCTTATCTTCTTTTTAGACTTGTTTTTCTGTTTTAAGCATATTATTATTTGGCATCAAAAATTGATCAATGTGTTGATAATAAAATAGTTGTTGAAGTGGACTTAAAATTAATATAATAACAAAAGGCACTTGTTAAGAGCACTTGAAAATATTATATATTTAAATATTTTTATTTAAACCAATTTATATTTCTTTACAAAATCTTTGATTTCACTCAGAACGCCAGAGCCTTCGCCCAGAGATCTCTTGTATTTGGAATTGGTCAATGGATCAGCTGACGGTTGGTTCGTGCTTGAGCTTCGGTTTTGGCCCGGCTCGAATCGGCGGCTTTGGCGATCCGCTCGCCACTCGATCGTGGTTGCTTGTCGCTGGTGGACGCGTTTCGTTGAGGCTTCGATTTCTCATTTAAATTTATTCGGCGCCATTTCATAAAATTCCAGTTGAGTGTTGGTGATAATTACCCAACCAAAGTGTGAACAGAATCCATATAAACCAACGAAATTCCAGGATACGAAAGCAACAGCAATGTGCAACATATAATTGGTGGGTGGTGCAACACGTAGAATAACTCGGATATATTTTTCTGAATGTGTGTTTGTGTATCTGATGCCGAGATAAAACTGCCTGCCTTCAAATTGTCAATTGCTGGTGGTTAATGGCTTGGCAATCTCAAGAATCGGCTCTTTTGTTTTGGGCATCGCGGCCGGCAGTGAGTGCATCGGATCGAATTGAATTGAATAATATGGATATGGATGCGCGGCACCGCTAAATAAATGACTAAAAACGCTCTTCCATGTAAGATGTCTATCTCAGGTGGGCAAGGCATTTAAGCTCGAAGCGGACTAATCGTTGGCAGACAATCGTCGGCGGCCAAGGAGCTCGGCTTAATTGGTGGGACCACCCATTCCGCCGAGCCCTTTGACAACATTCGGCCATTGTACTTGGCCGGCCAGGCGATCAACTTGTTTACTCACCTTCGTTGCCAAAGAGTCCTCAGATTTCGCCACTAATCCAGTGCAGATCTCTCGGGAACTGGCAGTGCCACCCGCACGCTCGCATGCCAAATATCGATCCCTATCGAGTCATATGCAGCACATGTATGCAAAGTGTTCCAGCGAAGTCGCCAGTTGCCATTCTTTTGGCAGAGACATACACTCGAAGAGTTATTCAAGTTGGTCAAGGGATCAACAAGTATTTCTTGAGATTTATAGGTAATTTTAGGGGATTTTTACATACTTTTTATGGAACCACTTCTATTACTATTTTTACATTTGAAATTAAAAATTCCTGAAAACATAATGTGTTGTGATTCAAAAAAGCTGGATGGTACATAAATGTTATTTAAATCATACTCTTTTTTTATTTTTATACAATTTTATAAATTATAAAAATCTAAACTTAACAGTATAAACTGTGATTTCCACAATTTTAAATAGTAAAATGCAACAACAGCGTTTGATTAATTTAAAGAAAATTTATATTATTTGCATATTTGGCAACCAATTCAGAGATATAATGACTATAAATATATAATACTTTAGTTTCACCATTAGTTTATTAAGTCTTGTTAATTTCTTGTTCAAATATATAATTATTTAAATTTCTTTTTCGTACAAAAATTCCAAATAAACCTAAATAAACGAATTTCGCGGAAGAAATGTTTCGCTATGAAGAAAGAGCGATAGACGCGAACAAGTGCAATTGCCAAAGGGCCTGGCGCCGAAACCTGACCTCCGATCGGGTGTTAACCTTTCAAGGTGGTCAAAGGCCCCTTTTTCTGGCAATTCGCCTCGATTTTTGCTGAGTGGCCGTGGCAGTAGGGTGAATGAGTCACGAGTCAGGCATTTCCTTCAGTATCAGTTTGCTAACTCGGTTCTTATTGGTTTCCAGCTGCCATAGAGAAAGACCACGGAATGGAGTCCAGCAGCAGTGCCATCGCCGAGGTGGAATCCCCCGGTCCAAGTGATCATGGTCAGCCCACCCAGATCACCTCCATCGATGGCTTCTTCAATCGCAAGCGGGGTCGTCCGCCAAAGAATCGCTTTGTGGAGGTCTACAAAAGCGTGAGTATTGGAAAGATAAATGCTAATAAATATTTAGTATAATTTTTGAAAGATTTTTCACTTTTTTTACTCGTAAACAAGAAAAAATCAATCATGCTTCTATTCCGTTATTGGATGTAAACCAATTCAATTATTTTATATTTTTTCTACATTTTTTAATGAGTAATTTAATCCTCCATTAGATACAGTTATTTAAAATTAAATTTTAGAATTTGGAATTCTAGAAGATTAAGTTTTCATTTTAATATTTTTTTCAATTATTGTACTCTTAATAAGATAAGTGTAAATGGGTTTTTAGATTTTTAAAAAGTAAAAAGTAGAATAAGGGTTATTATTGCTTTTAAAAAGTAACTTTCACACTCCCCCATTCTTTTAATATTTATTCCATTTTCCGATTCAATTACGAGGTTCTTGTGAAAATATTTGTTCACTGACTCGACCCAGTTGCTTGGTTCCTTTTCCGTGTGTCTGCGACCCGATCGAAGCTCAATTATAATTAGGAATTTGCGCCTATTTGTGTGCAACGTCAGCCATTCAGCGCCCTGCCACGCCCCCCTCGTCCCACCCCGCCCCTTCAACCGTTTCCCCAACGATCGAGGGAGCCTAATGCGGCATTTTGTGTGCTGTGCGTTGAATTGAGTTTTCGGATTTGGTTTTTGCCATATTCGTCATATTAATATTGACAACGAGTGTTTCCGCATTTATTTCATTTGCCCGTCTAGCGTCGTCGACGGCACTTCTCTTGGCACTCGGATCACCTGCCCCGCCTGCCCCCAATCCTACCCTCCCCTCCCCATTTTGCCACCCCCTCCCAACGCCCTTCCCCCGGCGACGAGCATTTTGTGCTTTTAACTGTCATTTTCATAATTTCTACATTTTTTCGAGCCAAGCTCATGCACACGCACCACATCGCACTTGTGTGTTTACGATTACCCAGCCCACGCGTCACTCTCCTTGGTGAGCACATTTAACATGGCCAGTACACTGAAAAAAAATCACATTTTTATGAAATATTGTTATATCAAAATTAGGGAGTTGAAAAAACTTACATATGTTTTTTCGGGAGTCACAGAAGTCTTGAGAATTCATTCCAAATCTATTGACAATTTATTTTTGAGTATGTATTTTCAATATAATTAATATCATTATTTTATTTAAATTAAATTACATAAGTTTTTTAGCTTTTTTACGAGCCAAAGGTATAATATTGTAAAAAACTTATATAAAGGCAGTTTTAAGATTTCACTTAATAAGTAAATAAGAACAAGAAAACCTAAATTACATTAAAATTCCTTTTCCTTAAAACCCTTTAAAAAGTGTGCACCATTGAGTTGCCAATTCAATTAATTTTTTCAGTGCACTGTGTGTGTGAATAAAAACAGAAATTTGAATAAATATTTTGTCCATTGCCATTTGTGGCATTCTTTTGGGAAGTAAGCCGCGCCAACTTTGAGAGCGCAAAGGGGGGAAAGGTGACCCAAATTGGTCGCAGGAATCAAGGTGGTGCAATGGGTGGATCTCCTCTCACTCCACCACCCACCCAAGCTCGCGGGCCCCTTCGATAATCCCAAACGGCGATGGAAAGGAATGATATACACCACTAACAATAGCAATAAAAATAATAATAATTTCTATACACACTTATATCGCATTTAATCAAATAAGGTGTGTGCTTATGTGTGTGAGCCACAACTTATCAGGTAAAGCCAAACTCGTTTCATTGTCTTTCAATATTTTCGGTGTAATTATTGTTATAAGTGAACACGAGAGGGTCATATACTCTGCATGGTAGTGAAAACTATTTCTGAATTAAGAGGGAAATTTAGTGAATTGTAGATCAGTATTCGGTTACCTATTGTTCCTTTTACCTTTTTCGCCTGCTTTAAATATATTTAACTGATTACGATGTCATCTTTCTACATAATAATTTATTTATTTTCCACTTTTGGGAAAAATATTTGAGTGCCATTTTAGTAATCCTATTTTTGGATCGTTTAGGGTATCTACGCGTTGCACTTGTGTTTTTAATTTCGAATGGTTTCTCCTTTGTTTTTGCTTTTGGCTTTTTCACTTCACTCGTTCTTTCTCTCTTTTTTTTCGTTTTTATTATTGATTTGATGCGTGAACAAAATTTAAATAGTGACATTTTGGGCCAACGACAAACATTAACAGTAATTTCGGAAATACGAGTAATAAACTGGTTGCGCGCCGATTGTTTGTCATAAATCCAAAATTCAAAATCCGAAAACTATGACAATGACAACAACGGCAGCAAGTACGGCCCTGCCATGCCAAAGTAATTTAATTCCATGAAAGGCGCCCACATTGCTGCGTGGAATATCGCAGATAGATTTCGATTGTCAACAAATATAGAAATATAAGTTGTTGTTTTCTGCCTTTTTCCGTTTTTTTTTTCACTGCAGGCACAACACTCGCCGCAGGCCATCTTCACCAGTTTCAAACTGGAGAGAAGCGATCACTCCGTTCAAGGAACTCCAGTTTCCAGTGGTTCGCTACAGGATAATGCAGAGGATCGTCTTTCTATAGCGGATCACGACGGATCAGCCACCGATCTCACTTCTAGTCGGAACCGGAAAAGGGCTCGAGTTTGGGCCCCATCACTGAATTCCCCAGCGGATCATTCAATCAAGAGAAGCTCTGTTCATGTTTCCCCTTCAACAGCGAGGAGTGAGACTCAGTCTCGCAGTTGCCGCAACGAGTCTTTAACACAGGTACTAAAACATTTAGTAATTAAGTAATTAATATGTTTCTAATAATGTTCCATACATTTTTAGCCTATTTTACAGCCTTTAGAACCTTTAGAAGCAGTCCCGTCAAAGAATATGCCAAGTAGAGCTCTGGATAAAATTTCTGGTAAGTTGTTGTTTAGTTTGCTTAAGATATATATTCAAAACTATTTAAATTTTGATTTAAATTTATATAAACTTAATTTTATTACTTAATTAAAGTTGTTCGTGCAGCGGGAACTTTTTATCCGGAGAATGCGAGTTCAGCTGGGCATCAAGAAGTGCCGGAAGCTGGATCTTCAAGATACATAAGTGGCAGGGAGTCGGCAGACCTAGAATTGGATCAGCCAGAGGATCTGAGCATGCGTTCTTCCCTTTCCGAACCAAACTCCTCGACAGTGGGACCAGCTTTGAATATGAATCTGCTGCAATTCAAGCAGCTGATCGATTTGTACCAGCGACAGTTTTTACTACCCAATATTTTGGCGGCCGCCAGTCAACCCATGGCATTACCTGGATCAGTATCCGGATCAGGATCGGTATCTGGACCACTTCTGGATATGCGACTTTTGCTGGAGAATGCCGCCCATCAAAAGCTGATGCTCCTGAATGTAGCTGCCAGTGCAACGGCAACCGTAGCTTCAAATTCCACGGCGGATTCCGTTCAACGGCCTCCGGTGAAGAGAATCCGGGATCACGACATCCCCAGTGGCTACCTGAAGTTCCGTTTCAACGAGGACTGCGGCTTCGAAAGATGCGGCTACCGGAATCACCAGTCGCACTTTCACTGCAATCGCCGCGATTGCCACTACAGTTTCTGCGACAAGACGCGGTTTGTGCAACATACGGCGCGTCATGAACGAATGGACACTCTAATGGGAGACGATTTCCGCCAGTTTCGGGCCAACATGCAATGCGGAGTGGCCAGCTGTTCTTATGCCTCTTCAGCGGGTGGAGGAGGAACAGATTCCCATCATCCAAACCGGCTGGGTAAGTCATCAAATTTGGATTGTCCTTTTCCACAGTTTTTTTCAGGAAAATGATTTTAGTTTTAAAACTATGAATCAACAAAATTTTTTTTTATTTTTACTTTATATATATTGCAACATTTTTAAAATATTTCTTTGCAATATTTGGACAATTGCATACAAAAACTAAACAAACTGAAAGCCTAGTTGTTCTTTCTTTTAAAAAATGTCGTTAAGCTGTGTTTCTTATATCCATTTACTGTAATGTTATTAACTCCCTAAAAAAAACCTAATTCCTTATAAGAGCTTTAAGAATTGTACTATTTTTAAGCATTGTTTCAAACATTTCCTTCCTAATTTAGAATTTAATAAGTTTTAGTAACATTTCCTCTTTTTTTTTGCAGATCCAACAGAGGCAGGTGCGGCGTCCTCGAGGAAGACTTCCCACTTCCACTGCCGCAAGTGCGACTACGTGTGCACGGACTCCAACAAGGTGGTGGCCCACCGGAGGTTGCACCTCCGCCAGGATTATGTGCGCAGTGCAGGATTCCGCAAGGTGGGCGGAAACGAGCCGTGCGATTCTGCAGGTTGCTCATACGCCCTGAGGCACACGCACTACCACTGCGTCACCTGCGACGGCGGCGTCCTTTCGCGGGCTCAACTCGCTGGCCACAAGCACCGAACACCGCTGCCCAAACAGGCTGCCGATAGCAATCCCTAGCATATTCTAGAAAAATTATAAAACAAAGACAAATCCTCGTATTAAATAACAAATAAAAGTCAAGAATTGACCTTGTTTTACACAACGTCACAGTAAAATTTATTTTTGCTAAACCAAATTATCTAACACTTAATGATTTTTCCAATTTTTATTTGTATTAACTTTATATTCTTATAGATGTTGTTTTTGTATGACGTTTGTAATTGTAAAATTCTTCAGCAACAATTATTCTTATTTATTATGGTAATTTATAATATTGCATATTTGTTCATAAAGTAATCTATTTTATAGTTATTTTAAAAGTCCAGGCAAAGTCTAGTCCTCGCTTATCGATGTGGTGTTTCGGGGGAAACTGAATATGCAGTTTGTTGTGATCCGAAGTCCACTAAAGTTCAAACAAAAATTAAAAACTTAGTATTAGTTAGTAGTATCCAGACCTACCTTAATTTTGGTGTCCTCCATGCCCAACATAAGGACTTCAGTGCTTTGCTCATTTATGATCTCCACATCGGTTCCCAAATCGATTCCTGTCAACATGACATTCCGGAATACATTGATTTCCCTGCCGAGTGGATAGATATCCAGCTCATTGGTGTCATAAGGATAATCCAGTACGAATGCGTATACGGTAATGATGCCATTGGAAACCTCCTGTCGTCGCGTGTACCAAACATTTGGAGTAATGGTATCGTTCTGATAAATCCAGGGGACACTTGCGTAGATACCTTCCCCATTGATTTTCAACCAATGACCCATATCCCTCAAACGTTCCTCGAATATTGGTAAAATGGTGCCATATTTGGTGGGTCCCACATTTATCAAAACATTGCCATTGCAACTGACAGTTGTGACGATCTCTGGAAAATATAGTTTAAAACAGTATTAGAACTTTATTTACTTTTGTAATAACTTGACCCACCTTTAATCACCTCTTTGGAGGTCATAAAATCGGCCAAACTGACATCGAATCGTTGACCCCAGCTTTTGCGATCCAAAGTGAAGGCATTTTCCCACTTGTGAGCCTGCAAGACTCCCGGATTGAAGCGATCCGCGCAGTTATAGAAATCGCCATGCAAACAGGCGGTGCCGAAGCCCCAACGATCATTGGTCACCACGGTATCCCTCACTGGACTATCGTTGTAAAGCCAGGCGATGAACTCCTCGGATCGCCAATACTTCGCCGGAGCCTCCCAATCGCCATCGGACCAAATGATCTCCGGCAAATACTGCTCCACCAGCTCCATTTGCTCCGGTCGCACCTTTCGCTCCACAAAGTGCTGCTGCATCAGCAGGTGCAACTTGTCGTCGGTCCACAGGGGGTTGAACCACTCGAAAAGTGAATAGTATAAACCGAATTTCAGATCGGACTCTTTGCGAACCGCGGCAGCTAGTTCCTCTGAAGGATAAAACTAGTATGTCAATTTCAACTAAATATATTGTTTGTGTATAAGTATAACTAGTAAAAATTCATAATTAAAAAATTAATAATAGTAATTCCATTCTTGATTTTTTAACTTTTTAAAAAAATTCAGCTTTTGATATTTATAATACCATATGCGAATGTATTCAATGTTTTTTTCATTATAATTATTTGTCAGGTTTTTGTTGCTTATAAGTTTGATTAAGAATTTTTTCAATCTTTGATCACCAATGGCAAAAAGTTTTTAATCTTATATAAATATAAAATATAATTTATTTTTTAATTCATTTTTTTGATAATGGAAAAAGAAAGTACAGAAGTAATAACATTTACTTCTTTTCTTAATCCATTTAAATCAGCTTATTTGGCTCTACCATTAATCTCGAGTTACTAATCATAATACAAACTTACTGATTATATCCCGCTTCGGTCCCACATCCACTGAATTCCAACCGAAGCTGCTCTTCGATGGCCACAGCGTGAATCCATCGTGATGTTTGCTGGTCAGCACTACGTATCTGAGGATAAATATAAGAATTAATGATCGGTGGGATATAGAGATAATACTGAAAGAGTATGTATGTGAATACCTTGCTCCGCTATCTCGGAAAAGTAACGCCCACTGAGTGGCATTGAACAGCTCCGCAGTAAATTGGTCCGCGAATTCCTGATAAGTGAAGTCGGGCTTGTAATTGCGTTGCATGAATCGGATGTAGTCGGGATTACGGAGACCTGAAAAAAGATTAATTCTTTTAAGAAACCCAGTATAAAATTGTAATATTTTATTTAAATAAAACTAAAGGACCGTCACATGTTAAACTCTTTGAAAATTAAATAACATATTAACTCAATACTCAAAAAACAAAAAACAAAACAAATGTTCGTTGCACTTTCATTAATTCTAAAAAATTTGTTAAGTTGTATTCAAGAGAATAAATTATTTACTTTTTCAAATTAGTTTATAAGTTTGAATAACACATAAAAAATGTATATGCCGCACTGAGTTCTTTATCACTTCCATAAAACTTGTTTAGTTTAATTTCCACATAGTTGTTAATTTTATTTTTTTTTAATTTTATTTTCGTAAAATGTAATGTAATGTAATGTAATTTCGTACTTTTCCAGTTGGTCCAGAACCACTCGGAGCCAAAACTGGGCACCGAGTAGACGCCGTAGTGGAGAAAGATGCCCACCTTGGCCTCATCGTACCATTTGGGCAGTGGCCTCTGGTCCAAACTGGCCCAATTGGGCTGGTATCTCGTTCGAGGGCCTGGCACCTGGGCCCCAACCTCCGCTCCCGATCGCCAAGCTATAAGAGCCACCAGAAGCGTCCAAGCGGAGATTGCCATTTCCTCAATTAGCCGGCGATCTGATTTCCAGCTCACTCTGATGATGCGACTGGCTCGCTTCGTTATCCAAACACAACTGAAATGAGAACTGTGAGCAGAACGAACAATTCGCTCTGAAAGTACGGCTTCCAGCTGAATTATATTTTTTGTGGGTTGTGTTTACTTTCACAGAGGGATAAATAAACAGCTACACTTAAAAAAGAATCAAAAGAATCTGAATTAAACAACAGAAGCTAAACAGAGCGCTTTGTTAAAACTTGCTTAAATGTATATTTGGGTTTGATTATAAAGTACTTTATTAATAAAAGTACTGATATTTTTTTGAGTGATTAAAATACTTTGCAAGTGGCAAAATTTTTGATAAGAAGTAAAATTGCGGTTCGGGACAGCATTGCTTATCAGCGTTTCTAAATTGTAAACAGGTTTTGGGACGCCAGTAATTTGTTAACTGATTAAGAGGCATATGTTCAAAATTCTTATACATACTTAATCTTTGGATTGCAAATTATTAATATTTCTTGTATTGTATTATTTTAACTTGTATTGAGTATTTTTTAATTTATTTCCCTTACATATACATAATTTACATATCCTGAAAAGGAAAATAACATCTCAATGCCCATTTATTTGTGATATCACTATATCTCAGGTCCAAAACCATCGCTATTGGACGTGAAGGTGCGGAAGCGACGAACAGGTCGAGGGCTGAATGGCGAGGAGAGCGAAGCACTTGTTGGGTCCTCGCGAACCAGAGTTCCACCCAGAGTGATCACTCGTCGGGATTCAGAGAGAAGTTGCTCCGCAGCGGATGAACTCTTCGAGAGAAGCGAGTTCTTCGCGATCTGATACATGTACTCGTACTTCTCGGCCAGGCTGAGAAAAGTGGACTTGCCGGGACCATCGTAGAACTCTTTGGCCGAGAACTTACTGAAGTCAATCAATTTGATCAGATCAGTTACGTATCTTGGCTGTATGGCCTCCTTGCTTGGGTTGCTGGAACTGCATTCGACTGGCGGACAACTGGTTGATGGAACATCAATTTCGGTTTCAGTACTTTCTGCTTTCTCCACCTGAGTTACAAAATCGGCGATATCGAAGCCATTATATTTAAGATACATTTCGAGCAGGCGAAAACGCTCCGCCTCGGATATTTTCCCCTCAATAACTTCGATGTAGTGCTTGAAGACGTCCCAATTGAACTCGTAAATGCCCGTGTGATCCAAGGATCGTTTGAAAGTAGTCTTGAGGTCCCAGGACATTGTATCAATCAGCGATTTTCGATTCACCCGATGGGCACACTGAAATAGTCGAAGTAACTCCCCCAAATCGAAAGTGTCCTTGCGCACCATCAACTCCCTAATGCAATCCTCCTCGAGGGACAGAACCAGATACTTGTTGGCAAACTCGCAGAGTCGGATTATCGTATCAAAGTCATATTTCGGCAGCTTCTCACAGTCGTAGCCATACACGTAGTCCCGGAACTTTTCGAAAATATTGGGATCAACATCGCTTAGTTTTACCATACCGCTGGTCGACTCATTATATTCGCCGTAGAGCATTCGATCGAAAACATCCGAGGCGCAGCTGAAGATCAGTTTGTGGCACGGAAAGGATTTGCTTTTACCGCCTTCGAGTTCGATCACAAAACTGCAGTCCGAGTGGCGATTCGAAAGGCCAAGCTCGGCGAGGGAATCCCGCAACCTGGTACGAAGGGATGTACGAATGGACCTGCGATTTAGTTATATCAAAATAATAACACTCTATCAATTTGGATGGCCTCTTACCAGGTACTCATCTTAACCAAGCGAATCCAAAAAACCCCTCAAATTTTTGAACGAGAAAATTTGGTGTGAAGAAGTATTCCTTTCGAGAAGCCAAAAAAATTTTTACTTACTGAATGAATGAAGTGTACTGCTATGAAAAATGTTTTGAGTTTCGGATCTGAGTTTTTAATACCCAACATAAAACCAGTAATAAAACATCGCCTCTCAATTGAACATAACAGTTTATTTTATTCTCATCTCTCTGCTTTCGCCATTTTTGCATTTAATTGTTTTTGCCGACTTAAAAGGTTTGTCTTAGCATTCAATTTCCTTTCCACCTGTATTCTATTAATAACTCACATACCTACATATAAATACATGTATCTTTTACCGTGTGTCTTCATTTTGTTTTTGTTTTTGTTTTTGTTTGAGTTCATTGCATCGCATTGAAAGTTCAACAGATCGAAAGTGTGTGTTTGTGTGTTCGTTAAGAGTATAGTGTTTTGTAGCTTAGGCCTGGACAGTAGTTCAGTGAAACTGGTGTGGATCAAGTTGCATTATCTACATCGGGACAGGTGAACCATTTGTAATACACAAAATTTGCCTCTAATATTCTACATCAAACGCTTTCTGTTTCTAAAGTAAGTTTCCTTCATTGCCATTTGTTTTCGCTATGGGTTATTACAAACACAACACAAACACAGCACAACATACAAGTCCCTTTTTTCCATTTCATTTGGTTAGAAGTCCTCCGAAGCATAAATCGCATATTTCCCTATATCTTTATTATTTAATGTTTCCAATCAATACAAACTTGGTTTAAAATTGCCATACTTTAACAACGTGTGGATCCCAACTGAGTGGATTGTGTGTGTGTTTTATCCGCTGCATACTTTTCGGAGATATTTCGGTGCGATCTTGAGTGTGTGTGGGTGAGGTGTGGTACGTAAGTTGTGAAATATTCGGTGCATACCGTTAAGACACCTGATCGCAGTTCGTGTGGGTGACTTTTCGGTGCATACTTCCAGGCGCTCGGTGCCAAGTACACTGCCTGTAAATACGGGTGAGTTCCTATTTTAAAACTGCGGTTCATCGCCTAGTGGAATTTGTGTGCCTATGTCTTTGAACAATTGAACCAGTGTACGCTCTATTTTAAAATGTGATCTTGCTTAGGTTAGTGCCGAAACTAAAACATTAGACCATTTCATTTGCACTTTCAAAAAAATAGGAATATGTATCGTTTCTACAAGATAAAAAAAATTCAAATGTTTTTTTTTTGAACATCTACAATAATTATAGTTGGGTAAATGTGATCCTTTTTGCAGGAATAAATTATAAACGTAGACTCCAATTAATAAGTTCGGCAATAAAGATTATTTCAACAAAATAAAATTGGAAAGCACTCAGAGAAAAAAAGGTGTATAATTTGCTGTATAATCTTTTCTAAAAGTGACTTTTTCTCAACATTTGGGAGTAGTTCAAAACTCTTTTATTATTGTTGCCTTCAAGGCGTTGACTTTGTATTTGCACTCAGGCTTCAGTCAGGACATTTTAATTGTTGTAGAAGAGTAAGGTTAAAATACGTGTAAAGCATAAGCACGCGACAACTCTAAACTCTATGCTTGCAGCTCCTTCTTCCTCTTTCTCTTCTTCTTCTTCTCTTGCTTTTCTATACAATAAGTACATATCTAAATCAACGTTACGGAACTACGATGCCAACTTCGATTAGCTATCTTAATAATTTTGTAGCTTGTGTGTAATGGCTGCTGCTTGTTGTTGTTTTTGTTTGTTGTTTTTGCAAATTAGCTGCTGTTGCACTTTAATGTTTTTCTTTTTTTTTTTGTTTTGTTTATTATTTTTACAATATTTTCAACTTTAGGATCATAGAAGTAACATTAAATAACATTTTTGCGTAAATCTAGTATTTCTAATGTTTTTTGTTGTTGCTGTTGCTGCTGCTGCTGTTGTAGCTACTGCTCCACTATGCCGTGGTGGTTGAGGAGGCTGCTGCAGTGGCTCCGCCGGTGGTTACCCCAGATGGATTGACGCCACCTCCACCGCCAGCTGCATTGCACTGAATGAGCCCACTGTGCTGATGCTGCTGCTGCTGCTGATGCTGCGCCGCATGATGGTGATGGCCATGGTGGCCATGGTGGTGATGATGGTGGTGGTGATGGTTCAAGTGATTCAGATTATGATTATTGTTATTATTGTTGCTAAAGTTTAAATGTAGTGCGCCCGCGCCGCCATTGTTCAATGCGGCAGCATCTGTGCCACCGATCGATGCTGCTGCTGCTGCCGCTGCCGCCGCCTGAGGAGGAACCGCCGATGTGCAGTAACGCGTTGTATCACCAAATTCGCCGCTGGTCAGGTCGCCCAGTATGCCGCCCAGCAGGCCGCTGCTGCCCGCCGGCTTGCAGCCCGCTCCCGCCTCGGGTTGCGTGCAGATCGGCGGCGCCACCGCATCGCCATCGATGAGGGAGACGCATGCCGATGCCGATGCCGAGGCGGATGTGCTGCCATTGTTGCTTTGTGAATTGACGTGCAACGCCTCCGCCGACGAGGTGCTGTTGCTGTTGCTGCTGCTGTTGTGGTGTTGCTGCTGCTGCTGCAGTTGCTGTTGCTGTTGCTGCGGCAGATCGCCGGCGGAGTGGTCGTGAACCGACGAGGACGACGTGGAGGTGGCATCCGGACAGCCACCGGTGTCGGTGTCGGTTAGCCGCAGTGCCACCTCAAGGTCGCGCAGCACGTCCGTCTCCTTCTCGTCGATCAGATTGAAGCGCCGATGGAGGGCGGTGAGGTGCGCGAACGTCAGATTTAGATGGGTGTGCAAGCCGAGCAGCGCGATTTCTCGGAAATGCGCCGCATACAGATGCGCTATCACATGAAATTGCAAGCGTAGTATCTTCCGCGCGATCGACTCGAACGAGCCGGGGAACTCGTTGGCGTATTTGGTTGGGAATATCGACTCATCGCTGACCGTCTTCTGGGTGAACGTCATCACGTAGTCGATGTACTGTGGAGCTGCGACGCGCGTCTTCTTGCCCTTCTCGTCGAACCATAAGTACGTTCTGTGAATCGATTTATTATGCAATTAGTTGATGGCTCCATTGAATAGAAAGTGTTCCGCTGGACTCACCTGTTGCCGGGTCCGGTCATGTCGGCGCATCCGGATTGTGTACAAAATTCACTAATAGTTCCATAGACCAAGTTCACGTGCTCAAATAGAGCAAGGGCTAAAAGAATAGAGAAGATAAAAGATTAATTAGGTTAAACAGGAATTTCAACAGATTGTTACAAGGTTAAAATTTCTAATCATAAAATAATAACTTTAAAAAATCATAAGCCCATTAAAAGTAAACAATTTTTAAAATATGATATACATAAAATAATTATTTAATAAGATGTTTAAAAGACTGAAAATACTAAACCATATGCTCTGTTTTTTGTTTCCAAGTGATAACACAAAGTGGATTAAAAACAAGATTAACAGAATCACAGAACTACAAACATTTCTATAACTAAATAAATGAAGATCAACAACCTGCTAAACACCTGCCAACTCTTTTTGTCCAGCAACACTTTTAGCAGGTGCACAGATAACTTTCAACTTTCAAAGCAAAAGCAATCTTATCATCGAAAAGAGACAGTGGTTTCTTTCAGTGTGTGTGGTTTCCAGAGATAAGAGCCCACCGTCAGCATACGATGATATTTATTGAGCGGAGCCACCCGGTAAGGTCAATGCCGACTCAATATTTGCACAAGTGTCCCCATTACGTCAGTGGGAGAGCGCTGCATTATGAAATGCCAGCCGCAGAATTGGAGCAAAATAAACCGATGGCTTAACTCGCTTTTCTTAGACCCCGATTCCGAAATAAGCCAAGGGGGAAAATCCAGGGGGACTGCCCGCCCGTAAAGTCAGCAAATTCAAATATTAAATTTGCATATGAACTTGCAGCTGACGCCATCGGGCGACGTGAAATGACCCTGATCATCGCCCACGACAAACAGTTTGGCTTTGATTGTTTTGTTTCTCCAAAACGAAGGGAAGATAATGAAGAGGGTTTTTCGGTGGATATAGGGGAAAAAGAGGCTGAAGACCGAGGGAATTGTGTTTGCAATGCCCCCGGGTGCCTTTGGTGGCCGCAATTTGCTGATACATTGCCAATTATTTGCCTCATTTGAGTCAACAAAGAGCTGTGTAATTTGCATTCTGCCACCCAGCAAACAGATTATTTACAAGATGATGTAATTTCTCAAAATCGATTCTCTGCCCTGTTCTCTCCTCCAATGATGTAACCGAAAAAAATAAAGACTCCTCCGTGAGGAGGGGCAAGAAACTAATTAAGCTGTGACTCACAGTATATTGGCTTATGCGGGATTTAGGGGTATATTAAAATTTAATTAAAGAAGGGGTGCCGTTCTGACTAACGAAGAAAACACATACAAGTTTATGACAGCGATTAAAATGTTTGAATAACAACGAGAATCTATTATTTTTTAATGAGTTTTTATGACCAACAAATCCTAAAATAGCACTCCTTCAAATTTAGAATTCTAACAAAGCGTTTTTGAAACAAAGCAACCACCTGATCATATATTTTTCTAAATTTATTTGCACCCTGGCACTTTTAAAACTGCAGCAGATAATGGCTATCGTCCAGACAGAAATCTTCAGTTCAAGTTCATTGGCTTAACGATAATGTATCATACTATATAGTGCATTGTGGGGAGTGCTCCATAAACCGGGGCACTCGACCGGAGCCACCGAGTGGCCAGTGGCGATTAGACTATCAAATTTTTGCCAACCAGTAGCTGAAATCGCTTGGGGCCAGCCGCTCGTTAAACTCATTTGTAAATCACACGATAAAGCTGCCAACAATGGAGGCAAATGACAGATGTGGGTAAATAAAGGCAATTTGAAAAGAAAATCAGCAAACACAAAACATCACGTGAAGTTCAAATAGCAAGGTGTGGGTCGAGGTGCAATAAGATATAGACAAAACAATAAACATGTTTGCTATAATGATGGATTTATATATCAGTCATGATATCATCCTTTCAATAAATATATTACAGTTATTTTAAAGTCAAAGTAATGGTATTTAATTCGTAAACCTTTCTTGGTTATCGTTTTATATAGTATTAATTTTACAGCTCTTTTAAATTCAAAGTTATTATTTATTGTTAATGTTTTCACTTATTTTTTAAGTGTTTAAATCTTAACTTACTGTGTGACGCTAGCCATTCATTGTAGTCCAAACCAGCTGGAAGATCCACTAAGGCTTTGAGATCAGCTTCAGGTAATTTACGTTCTAGGACACTCTCCTCCAAATACAATTTGGTGTCTGTTGAATTTTGATCGCCATCGCGTTCTTTGCGACGGGCCTTGCTGCAAAGATAAAAGAAAACATAATACAATTAAATGACGATCATGGATAATATTATTTACTTTCTAAGGTTCATATAGATATAGAAGATCTGTAAAAGGAATCTCACCCAGCTACGCATAGAAAACTATCGACAGAGTCCTGAGCATAACGGTACAGGGTACCTATGGTATCACCGATTTTAGAGGGTATTGTCGTCACTTGCCACATAAAACGCGCCGTTCTCAACAGACATTTAATTACATAAGAAGTTTGGTTCGGTGGGGGTGTTGTGGTGGTTGTTGTTGTTGTAGTTGTTGTTGTTGTTGATATTGTTGAGGTCGACGTTGATGGCGAACTTTTTAGTTTTCTCTTTGGATCCGATTCAGATACAAACGTTACTCCTATTCTTGTTGGCACCTTTGAGCTTAGAGTTTCTTTCATTTTTTGGTATTGTTTACGTTGCTTTGGTCATCTTGCCTCCTGCGGTTCGCATTCGAAATAATTAGACCAAAATCGAATCCGATTTAACCAACCGAACCGAACCGCGAACTCGCTTCAAATGTTATCGCTTGATAAATATTACCCTCAAACGACCCCGGAACCAAAAGTTCTCTTGGTGAAGAAAAATTTCTCAGAGAATCGAAAAAAAAAAAAAAAAACTATAAGTCACTTAAGCTATTCAATGTTATATTAAGGAATTGTTTATTGATAAAAAAGAAACCGAATGACCTTTAGGGGAACAAAGTTATGATAAGAAAAATAGAAATTACAAAGGGTTTACACTATAAATAAGTATTTCACACAGCATTTCATAATAAAATGACACCATAAAAGCTCAAGATAATATATAAATAACTTGAACGGCTTTAGTTGGAATTCAAAAGAATTAAAATATTCAATATATCGAACACTCGGTTCTTTAAACTTCATAAAATGATACCCAATGTGCAATGATCCTCTGAGGATGGCAAAAACCTTGAACTTGAGCAAATATTTAGCACGCGCCTCTGTTAAAACCCAGAATTTAGTAAGAATAACTGGCACGTTTCGAAAATATTTGCAGAACCGAACTCAACTGCAGTTCTTGTTTACATAAATACTCGTTGAATGGTGTTTAATCCATTTTTAAAATTCCCTGTTCAAACTGCACAAAAACAAAAGCTGCTTGGGTCCTATAAAAGCAGAAGTTTCCACGAAGAAAGGTATCAGTTTGTGGATTCACCTCAGAAGAACTTAAATATTCAAGTAATTTAAGTATGAAGGCGACTGTTATTGGTGGGTAGAAAATATCCTTAAACGGAGATAACTTTCATGGTTGTCAAAAGGATAAAACATTAAAGTAAAATACAATTTTATGGTTTTTCCTCTTTTGCAGCTGGTATCCTGGTTATAAGTTTGGTGGGCTTCACCACAGGAAATTCTTGTGGTTGCACTGATCCAACGACAACCACATGTGCACCACCGACAACAACATGTGCTCCACCAACAACAACATGTGCACCAACGACAACGACAACGACAACGACTACAACTTGTGCTCCACCAACTACAACTTGTGCCCCAACAACAACCACAACAACGACTAAAAGAACAACAACTTGTGCACCAACAACCACAACAACTACCACCAAGAGGACAACAACTTGTGCCCCGACGACTACAACAACCACTTGTGCCCCAACGACTACAACAACCACTTGTGCTCCAACAACAACAACAACCACAACAACAACAACAACAACAACAACGACAACAACAACCACCTGTGCTCCACCTACAACTACACCAACAACTACAAGACCACCAACAACTACACCAACAACTACAAGACCCACAACAACCCCTTGTGCGACAACAACCACCACCAAAAGGACAACAACTGCGGCTCCAACTACCACTCGCAAAACCACTGAAAGGACCACACGAAGGACCACTCAAAGGACCACACGAAGGACCACACGAAAGTCCACTTGTAGAACCACCCGAAGGACAACCACTCGCCCACCCAAACATGGTTGTGGTTGCGGTCCAGGGGGTAAGAAATGCAGTGGTTGTCCTGAGCAGGATCAACTCTGCCAGGAGCTCCTCAATATCATTCGCAATTTGGATCGCAGGATCCGCCAATGCGTGTGCGGTCAAAAGGAGTGGCAGTTGTAAGCCCTCTTCCCAGCATAAACATGATCTACTACGATCCTATTCGATCCCATATGACTCATTGTTCCACTGCCACCAAACAAGGACTACGATTTGGACCACATCATTACAGTAGATACTTATAACTTTATATTTATTGCATCTTGTTGTTAATTTGTTGAATTTTGATAATTAAATAAATGTGTAACTTAGTAATCATTTAATACAATAAAAAAGAAGGTTTATAAAAAACCATCTCATCCGCCATTACTTTCAATAAATATAAAACCAATTTTTTATTTAGTTAGCAAGGAGTTTGTATTTTAAGCAAAGCCTTTCTAGACAAAGAACGTGTAATTATCAAGTTTAAATACTTTCACGTGCCATAATCTAATTTCCCCTTTGAAAGCATGAAAAAAACAATGCTTATCAAAACTAAGAATCAACAACAGGCCTTTTCATATTTGTTTTCCTCTATGTATTTTTTATGCAAAGAGCTCTTAAAAAAGTGCGTAGCTCATGAATGCTCGGCTCGTGCTCATGGGCATAACCAACTTTAAACAAATTTATCAGTCGACCGGAGCGCGACTCTTTAGGCATTTAAACAAATGAACTTAGTTGTGATTATAATTATGCCACCCACCGCCCCCCCGTTGTTCCCGCATGATATCGGTGAAGCGTGCTGATAAAACTCGAAATGCCTAAGCAAAACACATATGCATTCGACTATATAGTCATTCGCTTGTGTACACGGGGATATCAGACAATTGTGCGCATTTGTTTTCCATTACATATTTGCTGGGAGGCGGCGAGCCGTTTCCCCCACAGGTAGCCCCCATTAAACTTCCCAGTTCGGTTGATGTGGTTGTTGTTCTGCCAGATAACGAGAATCCACCCGCATTAAGGCCCCAGATGGAGTGCTTTTTTAAACTGGGTTTGCTGGCTCTGGCACTCTAAGTAATAGTTTTTCCATCAAGTGCCAAATAATGCCAAGGACCTCCCCCTCATTTCCTATCGATCTGCGGTACCTTTCGCTTTTTGTCGCCCCAAATTTGCGTGTCAGGTCAGAGGCGCCGTGGAAAAGGTCGTCCTAAATGGTTTGTGCTCGAGTCTCAATTTAAATGCCCTGCGATGGCTTACTGAGATTGGGGGAACTCAAGGCGAGGCTAAAACCCTGTAATCGGACAAATTGCAAGGCACTTATTTCAGGGCAAATGTAGCCTTAAATATTTAGCCTTCCTTCAAACGAACATATATACATATATGTATAAAATTAGAATAAATTAGAAACTCAATAAAAGCATAAAAATAAAGAAGCTACAAAATAAAATTAATCTACAACTTAAACAAATATTTTTAGTTAATATTGCATCAACCGTATTAATTTTTCTTAATATGTATTTTCTATCATTAATCAAATCCAAACAAAATACATTTTTACATTTATTCATTTAATAAAAGCAAAATAAGCTACAGTATATCAAATTCCCCTTTCTCAGTTTTCCTATATCCGCGTGACACATATTTTTCATGACTGAGAACTGAAAAACACGTTCACTTGGAAAAGCTCTTAGTCGATTACCGATTCGTGCGACGACTTTATTACTGCTCCGATCGAATGAGAAATAGTGGCAAACAAACCATTAACCCACACACACACACCTGCACACTCGCACACTCAATTTACACACTGGGCCAATCAAAGTGACGTGTTTTGTGGCCCGATAAGACGACTTCTATTTGGGGTCTTGCAATTTCACAAGAAGTTCTTAGGAAACGTCACACACAGGCCCTACAAAAAATAGGTTTTATTGGACCCAGGTAGTCGTATTTTATTTTACATATAAACACCTCGCTTCCATATCGCAGAATAGGCCGCAAATATATTTGCACGTTTCGATTTTAATTCGCATTTCTGACTGCGTCGAGCGAAAACCTAAAACTAAATGGCGAAAACAAAAAAAAAATGGAAATGGAAACGAAGCGCCATTAATGGGTGCATAAAAAATTGGTGATAAATAAAATTGAAATTCGAACTCATCAGTTCCGTATTGGCACGAAGTGGATAAAGGTGGGTGGGTGTGGAGCTTCGGCTTTAACCTTGCCGAAGATAAGGCGAATGGCTTTCAAATATTCAGAGCTGGTCAAGAATCAATTAGCCAAAGGAGAAAAGCCAGACACAACACAAGACCACAGAGCCAAGGGAATTTAGCATATGTAGTCGGTCCGAAAATGACCAAGAACCTTGCCCTAATGATATATTTATTATTGTTGTGTCCAGCGAATCGAGCGATTCCGAAACATATGGTAAAAAAAACACCCCGGGGAAGTTGACTAGGCGAAGGGACTTCGAATTGGGGCATATGAGCCCCCATTGGAGCGGCCCTGAGCACACATGTTGCTGCCCATGTGCACTTACCTCCCCCCATCCCCACCTCCATTTTTTTATCACTTCAGATAAGCAACACGGCTTTCCCAACTTCGCTCTCGTGTGCCATTTACCCCGAAAATATTGCGATAGGCCTCGCCATATGCTGCTACGCACAAAAGCAATCATCGTGATATTGATCTATCAATTAAAAGGCTTTTGCTGTTGCCACATCGCACAAGATATTAATTGTAATCAGGTAGGTGTTTTTTTTTTTATTCGTACGTTAATGCATATCATACCCAAAAAGTCGCTAGTCACTCGAAATTCGTAGACAAAAGCACTCGAGTATCAGGTGGTTATCTCCGTTTTTTATTTATAACCAAGCTTAATTGATAGAGCAAAGGCACGAGACCGTGATTTACACCTATTCTTAGTCAATCACCTTTAAGAACTTTTAAAAAGTATAAGTTCAACAGGGTTTCTCTGCTCCTCTTGACTTTTATTTGTCTCGAAATGAAGTCTTATGTAACGCTTTGAATATTTTATTAGCATGAGCAACTTACAAAGATTGTATGGCGAATATGGAAATTTTTTATCCGACAGCTGAGTTTTTCCAGTATTTGTTCTGTTTTAAATTTAATTATTTTTTCTGATATTCCCAAAGGCTGATAAATAAGTAAACATGATGTTTATGTATTTACAAAAATAAAAACATTTTCAGCCTTTCAGATATTCTGAGAATACTGTGTCCCTATGACACACATATGGCCATAATTACATATAAGTTATTTTTATGCTGATACTTGGGCATCAAAATAGCTGTTTATTTTATCCGCTGATGATGATGAAATCGAGCAAATGGCCAAATAGACCGACTAACTGGGCTGATTATTACAGAAGAAGAACAGCGAGGGAAATGGAAATGAAAATGTATCTCATCGAGAGTAGGTGTAGTTGGAAATATTGCTTAATATCAGACAATGACTAAACTGCGCCCAGAAACAAAGGCACATCTACGACACATCCACAATAGACAATGGAAGACCCTTGTCTCCTCCGTCCTCCTTCCCCTCCATATCGTAGTTTTCCATAACTGCTATCAACTGTGGAAGTATTTAGCTATATACCCGCCTATATACGACTCGGTGTGGGTGAGGGCGGGTTATTGTTGTTGACGATGTCGAAAGTAACGGCGGTGTAAGTGTCCAAAGGTGTTGAAATTGCTGAAACAACAACCACAGTGGCGGAGATATAACCGAGTCGTACGATAAGTTAATAGCCACAAACGGCGGGCCAGAATGCAGTCAACAACTACACGGCGAAAGACAACAACAAGAACAGCAATAAAAAAAACTGATAAGATACAGGAAAAACGAGGTAGCACACACACACCCAGATTCTCGATGAAAGGCACTTTAAATAGGTTCTTAAAAGAAAACATTTGCTTCAGTTTTGGAAAAAGCTAAGTGATGTAAATAAATGTAAAAAAAATTATCTAAGTAAACCTCCTTAAAACTAAACCAGTTGGGAATTATAAACGCCCTTATAAGAAAGACGTACTGACCTTCTATTTTACCGTACCAAATTATTCTGTATTATTAAACTTTTTTCTTCTATTGGATTTCAAGGATTTCAATAAGGTCTTATGTCTACGTTTACAAGTACAAAAATATCAAGAAAGACCTCAAGCAAAGGAACTTTCACTACTAGAATTGGCCACAAGCAGTGTTGACTGTCACCCCAATCATGATATGATGCGGATGATGTAATGCTCTGGCCATAAACACGGCCTGTCTAACTAGCTCCGTCTTGGGGTCTGGTCGCTATAATAGTGTTATTGTGGTCTGACTCCCCAGTTCTTTGTGTCTAACACTCGAGGCAAAAAGGGCCAGCCCAAGCCGCAGAAACAGAAAAAAAAACCAAACTGCCGAAATGAGCATAGAAACGTGACAGAATAATGGCATCACATAAACGTCTCATTGATACACGATAGCTCGGGGTGCGATGAAGTAAATGGCATACATAAAAGGCCGACTTCACCGCACAAGCCAAATGTGGGGCAGCAACTCTTTAAACCCCAAGACGCAAATAGAGCTGGGTTAAATTACGCTGGAGTTCGAGATGAACTGGAGACAGCTGAGTTTCAATCGAAATGGTTGTTCTTTCCAGGAATACTCTTTCCAAACTCAAGTATTTTTTATTTTACACAGTTTTTTAATAATCACTTCATGTAATCCTGAATTTGATTTGTGGATCATTTTCTGTTAAGTGTTATAGGTACAAGTTCTAGATCGTTGGATCATTATTTCAATTAACTTAACATAGTTTTACACTTTAAATAAAGTAAACTTGTTTGATCTTCCGCCCGTGGGAGCCTCTACTGTATCGAGACTGACAATCTCAGCCCCAATTTGCCATTGCCATCGCTGAGATGCAATCGCATCTGTAAGTGTATCTGCATCTGTAACCGGTTGGAACCGTTCACCCGTCGGATATTCATACAGAATGCATAATCGCGAAGGCGGCAAACTAGAGGCCACTCAACCGGGCGCGAGTTACGTCATCCGATCGAGCGGTGCATTTATCCAGATGGATTCACACTATTCCGCACTGCACCGCATTCACCGCAACTGGATTGCCCGATTGTTTACTTTATTGACACGCCTGATAATTGTCTATTGGGCGAAGGAACACCTAGGCAAGCAGCCGCCAGACACTTGAAAGCAAAACTTGGGCAATTAAAAAAGAATACCGAAAGGTTTCCCCAAGTGCGTATAAATTATCATGGCAAATCGAAGCAAAAGGCTGCGATCGCCAGAGCTTAATTAACGACAATTGCGGGGTGGGCAGACATATAGTCAAGTACAAAGACTGGCGATGTGTCTGCCCTCCTTTGATCGATGTCAATTCGTGAGTCAACCGAATTCATGAGGCACAAACCGAGAAATAGGCGGTAAGGCACGACAAGTGCATGGAATAAGTCATGGCGGAGCCGATTAAGAAATCCCTGAATGGGCAACCAACCTCAAGCCATTAAAAACTGTTCCACCAATAACGATCAAAGTCGAAGGGAAGTTTAATTGCATATAGGAAATATCAGGTAAACGGCCGAATTTATATATTCAGCACTTATAAGAAACGTTACGAATTAATGACGGATTAGTATGAGGCAGCCTTGATAAGAAAAACTTTTAATTCTTTTTTGCTACTAATGACTCATGAAGTACTAACTATGATATTATTAAACTGAATCACAGAATGCTTAGGTTTACATTTTTAGAGATATGTATTAGTATGTATTGCATTTTTCTTTGGCGGAAATCGTCATTATAAATCACAAAGCTAGAAGCTTTTCGAAACAGCACTCAAGATAAGATTAGTTGATTGGAGGGAGCTTTTCGACTGTTTACTACAGAAACGACACATTAACCAATTAACCCATTCAGTTTTGCCCATACTCCTTTTTATGTATGCTACTGTGTGACTACGATTGTGACTGAAGTGAAGTGGCGACAAAAGACAAGTGCACATAATCAAAAGAAACTTCACAAAAGAGACGATTCGGCGTCGCTGAAAAGGGGGGAGCGACTGGGGGGAGGGGAGGGGACTTAGACAAATGACAAACTTATTTGAAGGTTAATCGCGGGCGGGGGCCGGTTAATCGGGTGTCGAACGCGTTTTTCAAGTCCAATGAAACGGGTGACGCGAACGCAGAAGTTGGCGTCGACGCGTACGCCGGTTGGGGCTTTTATTTTAATGCACAGTAAACAAATTTTATCTTTCTGGACCAGAGTGTATTTACATCAACACATTATTTCATTTAGCTATTTTCTTAAAAACCGTATTTAAATAGGGTATCAATACTGTATAGAATTTATTAATTAATTTTTTTTTAAACACAAGTTTAAATGAACTCAAAATTTATTAAATTCTATTCGTGTATTTATTTACAGTGTGCTCAAATTAATAACTCTACTTCTAAACATTCAGTTGCATTTTATTTATGTAACAAAAGTGTGATCTCAAAACTGATCAGTAATTTGTTTCTGTGTTTTTTTTTTGTGTTGCTTTAATTTAAAGTTCACCCAGTTGCGGATTTTTGTTGTTTCCCTTATTTTGCTTCATTTGTTGATTATGACGCGTACCGTTAACCGAAGGAAACGAGTGATCGCAGAACTTTGTTGCTTGTATTATTATTTTATTTTGATGTTTTGTTTTTGTGCGTATTTTTCACTTTTGGCTTTTATTTTTGGTTGTTTTTATTGGCAATATTTATGGGTTTCCTTTGTTTTTCTTGTTTTTATTTTTTTGTTGCGTGCGTGCGTGTGGCCCGCCGTTCGGCAGCGGAATCAGAAGACTGTCCGTCCGTCGCGACGCGCACCTTTGTCGCGGCGCAGCGCGCTTTGATTGTGTGCGCGGGAGAGAGAGGGTCTGAGCCATTAGAAACGTGAGAGAGAGAGAAAGAGAACCCCCACAAATCAGCTGTTCGGCCGCCCTCTCTCATTCTCTTTATAACCTTCTCCCGTTCTAACGCTGCACTTTGAATGAAATTGGTAACGGCAGTTTGCATTTGAGCTTACATATCGCATATTGCATTCATATATTGCATATTGCGCACATATATAACGTGGCTCTCATAAATTTTGTTATGCAAACCACGCGTCACTGGGGTTCTTCTTCTCGGAGACTCTTCATTTTTCAGCTTTGAATGACGCAGACGAATGTCCCAACGCGATGTGGATTATGACTGCAGAAAAAGGGACAGAGTGACATGTACAGTGGAGCCTACCTATTTTGCACCACTCTAAATTTCTGCTAAAAATAAAACCAGACATTTACCAAATGTGTTGCCTACATCAAGGACCGAATTGGGAAGTGGTTTTTTGTAGCCTACGTCATGGGGCAAAATACTTACACATACACATATGTAATTTTAAATGTTTGTGGTTTTGTAAGTGATATTTTGAACATCCGCAGTCAACACGTAGATAAAAAAAGTTGATTGTAAAAATGATTTAACAATTTTATTTTATCTGAATGAACGACTGTTCTAGGAAAAACAAGAAGTACCCCAACATGCGACAATCAAACAGCTGCGCTACAACAAAATGTGTACAATATCAAGTCGCGATGGACAGAACGCGGGAGAGGAAGGGAAAAACGCTCGTCAAATTGCCTGTTTGCCCCATCAGCGCTTTCGTTTGCCTTTGCCAAGTTCAAAATTATTTAAAACAATTAATATTCATTTTGTTCCGTGTTGTTTTCAGTGTGTTATTGTTGCTTTCAATTAGCCTTGCTCAAACTGATGATCATCATGCTATTTCCCTTGCTCTTCCACTGAATGTCTTCCTCTTGATGAAGGTGTCAGAAAATTGCAGCCATAAATTAATAAAAACAATCACAAACGACCAAATGACTCGAAATTTATTCAATTAATCGCACGCTGACGACTGCACAACACGAAATTATATTCTACGGATATAACGCTTAATTTACAAGAAATGTTCAAAGTTTTTTGGCAGCATTTTACGTGAAAAATATTTGGTGAATGCAGAATGATTCAGCCAAATGTAAGCACCTTAAGTAGTATTTCGTTAGTTAATTGAAAAAACTAATTTACTTATCAACACCAATAAACTAACTATCACAAACTATTTAGAAACCTTTTAAAGTAAAACATATTGTGCACATAGCATAGACCTTTACTCACTTATAATGGAATGGTTTCGACCACAGGGAAGTAAATTCCAATTTAATTATATTGTTTTCTGCACAATAGCAACGGATTGCACATTATTCTCGATGAGCTGGCTGCATTTGTCGGACAAATTGTGGAGCTAGGGGTTTTATTGATTTTGCATGTGGATGTGGCAGACAATAGAAGAATTGTGGAGCAGCTCATGGCGAACGCATTAATCTATCAGAGCCACGCTCCATTTACGCGGTAGACAAGCTGTGGGAGCGGCTCCATTCCCCCCAGTAACCACCCCCTCCCCCTTCCACTAAATGTGTGTCACAATTAACAATACGAAATTACGCATTAATCAAGCACAAAGACAAAACTTTACCGTCATAACAAGAGGCATTTGGTGCACAGCAGAAAAAAAGGTGAACTATTAGAATCCAGATTTATAAATATATTACTTCTTTAGAACATCATATATGTATTACTTCTTAAAAATTTCATTCTTATCTTGATAACCGATATTCTATTTTATTTTTTTTTTTTAGCAAAAACGTATACCTTTTTTTCTATGTGTATCAACACGGACATGGCAAAAAGAGCTTAGGAAATATACATTTTAATTAACGTTATTTTTTTCGTCAATGGCGGATGTCGATGGATATATGGATGGATGACTGAGGAGTGGATGACAGTGGATTGGGTTTGGGAAAATGGCCAAAAGCCGATATGAATCAGCTTCTGCCAAAATGTGACCGAGTCCCAATCATTTTGCTGCTGCCTCCGTCTCTTTCTTATTGGCACAAGACAAAAACCCCGGCTATAAATCGAAAAGTACCGTTTTACCCATTTGGCACTGCGACACTCATTCAGCATACAAAACATTTAAGACGACTGTTTGTTTAATAAAGTTGCAAAGGTGAGATACCCTGTACTTCATTGGATCCATATGGGATTGCATTTCTTACTAGTGAAATGCACTTTTAACTTTTTTAAAGAGTACTTTAAATTTATTTTTTTAAAACTTCTAAGCTGAATGGAATACTGATAGGGAATATTATAATATGTAAAATTAAAGCAAAATATATTTATCGATGTTTATTATGCAGTTTTTGTATACTTTTTTTTTTTGCAGAATAAATCTCTAAGCTTGATATTTGGTTTTATTTCTTGTTTGGTATACCCTTTTACATTTTAATTAAGGGGAGAGTAAGGTCAAATCATGCGAAAAAAGCCATGTTTTTGAGATTTTTTTCCTGACGACATAGTTAAAATTTATTTATTCAACCAACGGTATATTAAGGTATGACATTAGAAGAATGTTTTACCAAATTTTTACAAAAAAATATTAAAAAATGTGGCAATGGTAGCAATTGTCCGGACGTGTCGCCAAAAAAAGTTGAATTGCGGTGCCCCTAATAACTCGGTGCTGGATCATCCGAAATCAAAAAATGAAAATTCATTCGTTAGATAATAGTTCGCCCCAGGTAACGCTGTAAAGTTTTTTTGAAAATTGCAATTTTTTAATTTTTTGGAAGATTTTGAAGTGAAAAACACAATTTTTTGGGAAAAAATCGGTTAATTTTTCATTGCAAAATCAAAATTATGAAAAAAAAAAAAAAAAACTCGACAGCGTTACCTCGTAAAATATGTACAGAAATAGTATTTAAAATTTCAAAAGGATCGGTGCAGTAGTTTTGAAGTTATGAGGGGCACCGACTTTGAAAATAGCGTGTTCGGCAAAATCGATTCAAAGTATTTTTATACGTGAAAATACGCCCAAATACGGTTGTTTAAAACGCTGTAACTCCGTTAGTTTGACTTTAATTGACTCAAAATTTTTACACAATGTTCTCGACATATTAATCATTCAGAAAAAAATAAAAAAAAAAATATTAAAAAAAAAATTTTAAAACCTTACCCTCCCCTTAATAGGCACAACCAGAATCGTCTGATGCGAGAGCTACAAGTTTTTGGCTGAGAATGGGAACTGGCAACTGGTAACTAGCAACTGGGAACTTGAAACTGGTAACTGCTGACTACTCGCTGATAGTTGAGAGCATGGCAGTTGGCTTAGAAGAGCAACTCTCTCGCACACAGCTGACGACAGCAGCTGTCCGAGAGCTTCACTGTATGTGAGCTGGGTGAGTCATTTGGCCAAGACCCCACCTTCCACCTTCCAAACCCCTCGACCCACCCGGGGGTGACGACAACTGGCATTAATGTCTCACTGATGAAGACAAAAGCAAGAGACACAAAATAATAATAATAATAATAATGGAAAGTATTTAAAAGCGAGAGAGAGACTCTTCGCCCGGACAGGTAGATGGATGGCGGCTGATGACGGGCAATCACATGTGGCTAAATGGATTAAAAAGCGGCCAAGAGAGCGAGAGCGGGATGGCGAAAAGCTGGGCACGTAAATGAGCCACAGCCGGAACTTGGCCCCAAGTCAAGGTAAACTTTTATGGGCTTCGTTACTCACTTTTTCTGTTTCTGCAATTCTGCATGCGGGTGAAATTGAAAATACAAAAAACACAAAACAAATTTACTGTAGAAACACCATAAAAAGTGGGCTTTATGGGCTACCAATGTGTGCGGTAGCAATTACTTGGGGGCAAAAACTAACGAAGACAGTTCGTAAAACAAATTATAAAAAGAGACAAATGATGCTCTTATTTTAATGAACTTTTAAGGGGACGGGGTCGGATTGGTCTCTTGTTATTTAGGTCGAATTTAACGAGGCCCAAATATTAAATGGGACAATAAAAAACTGTAATTCTTTGGGTTAATGACTTTTAAAAAAATCTTAAGCTCAAAAGAAGTATTTGTTCGCTCGTTAAAAATTGTTTTTTATTAAAAATTTGTAATGTTGTGTAACCATACATTTTCTTTTCAATGTCCCTAATAAAAGAGAAAAAGTTTAGATTTATGTAACCCCATTTAAGCCCTTAAAATTTCCACCTAGGGTTACGCCTATTGTTTCTCTTTTTTTTCTTGTTTGGGCCCACCTGCAATTATGTTGAAAACAAGTTCACGAGGCTGCCAAGTCGCCCATTGTCATCTTTTTGGCATCAGATGGAAGCGAGTGGTTCTGGGAAATGGAAATTTCCGTTGACCTTTGCCGCTTTGGCATTGCTCCCCCATTCGACACCAAAGTCGTGTTCCAAATTTCCAACATTTGCCATACGCGCCAAGCTAATGGGCAAATAATTACAGCCAGCATCTGGACGGCTAACGTTATCCGCTGGCTACCGTTGCACAATTGTTGGCTAACTGGGGTCGGGGGTCGCAATTAGAAGTTTGTTTTATGGCAATTGTTTCTCTTCCCAAACGGATAATTGCTCTAAAGTTAAGACACCGTTCTTGATTCGTCTCGAAGTGCCGTTGCTTTCAAGAAGTTTACTTCATTTTTGGAGGTCGGGTTAAAGGAGTCACATGAACTCAGTTGGGAATAGTTGAAATGCTCCATACAGAAACTGAGATAACCGTTACAAAATCAATTAAATCTTAAACAAGGGTTCACTCATCCTTAACTGCATTAAAAGCTTATTAACATACTTGACACATTCATAAATTATCAGTGTTAACAGCAAGCTGACCTTTTAAAACAGGAAAGCCATAAGTCATAATCTCATAAAACTAGTTTAAAGTTTCTTTAAGATAAACTGCATTTATATTAATTTAGGAAAAATTAATGTTGAGCCCGGTTTTTCTTATTAAAATATTTTATGTTTTTTCTCTTATAATAGGGGGTAATGCAAACTTATTTTATCTTAAGAAAACATTTTTTAGAATTATTTAAAAGTTCCCGCAGCTTATGTTTTTATAGTTCCATGATTTTAACAGGTTTAAAAATATCTAATTTGTTCGTAATTTGGAAACCCTTGAATCATTTTTCAATGGGCGTTTTAAATGTTCTTCACACATTAAAACACCTTAATGCAAGAAACCTTTGCCAGTTCTAATTCTTGGGGCCCTGGGCGCTAATTGCCCGTTCTCCATCGCTGACTTGCTGGCCGTCAGGCAATCGTAATGAACTCGGGTTCGAGTTGAGTACCTTGATACGCCTGCTGGCTGCACTAATTCGAGCTTGATCCGGAGGCGCTTTTGTCTTTGTCTCCGCGACAGCTGTTCCCTTTGTCAGTAAGTCAGTTAGTCAGTCAGTCAGTTAGTCAGTCAGTCAGTTCGTCAGTTCGTCAGTCATTAAGTGGTCCAGTGCGTGGAGTGTCAATGAACGGCGGCTTTAGAAGCTCGGGATCGTCGGAGCACCTGTTCTCGTTTGAATACCAAAGCCCAAGGTGATGTGACAGCTGTGGCGGGTTAAAGCCCAGATGATTAGCAGACCGAACTAATGGACGGAACGGAAAGCCTCACTCTAGTGCTCCATCTAGAATTAAATCTGAAAATCTCTAAGCCGCTCTTTCTCTGTCTGCAGAAATGTTTTGATTGCTCGTAAATCGCAAATCAGCAAAGGCAAAACGGTCGGGCTATAAAAGTCCGGCATACACCAAACATATTAAATTGGGACAGGAAATTAAAACGTTAGCAGCCAGCTGGAGCAGAAACGGTAACAGAAACGGAGCTCCCCGGCCATATGATAAGGCACCGAAGTCGAAGTCGGGGGCCCAAGCATGTGGAGCGAAAAACCCAACGAGCCAAAGTTGAGCAGCTGGCGAAAAGGGCAGGGGAAAAGCGGCTTGTAGCTGCTACCAAGATTAATAATGCCCAGACACGGAGTAAGAAAATGAGGAAAAAGTGCAAGTAACATGTGTGTTTGGGCTGGTTTGTATTATGTACTTTACTTTACTGGACCGAAGTGGACCCATTGTAACAGTGGCATTCGGTGCCCAAGGGAAAAAAGAAACAAACCAAAGAAATGGAGGTGGAGTCCACTTCCTTCGTAGATGACTGAGTGAAACTCTTACTAAGAAAGCTAGCTACTATTTACGCTTTCTACAAAACTTAGGGAGTGAGTGGTCAAATTAATGTGACCGAGTAATTACAAGAAGCAAAATTACAGCAGAGTGACCATGTTCAAAGTTCCAATCTTGTTGTTATACAACAATGAAAACAAATAAACCCATCTCATAACGATTCTTTTTGTTAAAATAGCAAATATTATAAGCTTGTTAGTGAGTCACAAGTGATGATCTCAAATTTGGAAGAACAATTCTAATTCCCACAGTTGTAGATTTAAGAGATATATCTTCAACACACCTCCTAATTAAAACTTTGATAAACAGCAAAAAAGAATTAGGATATTGCTGTTTTTTGTCGTATAGGAAGTTTTTCAAGTGTTAAACACTTTGTGTATATTTCTTTGTGTTCAATTACCTCCAAAGTACAGTTGGCCACAAAGAGATCTTCGCTCGTCTGCAGACAATATTACTCATTTATGAAGACCTGAGTCTTTGTCCGTTTTATTTTTGTTAATTTTTTATTTGTTTACATAGTATGTTTTTATTCAAATTTTGGAACTTCTTGAAGAAAACCGAAGCAAATGAGACAATCAAAAGTTTCGAGCATTATTATTATGTAAATTCAGGGCTCGGGGATGGAGTTGTTTTTTGGGGCCTGGTAGCTTAGTGTGCCATTGACACTCTCTGACAGGTTTATCATTATCATTTTCATAATGCGTTCCCTACTCCCCAGCCGCATTTCCTTCATCAACTCACTGAACAAATGACTGTTGTTATGTGGTTCTCCTGCTGCTTGCTTCTCACTCACTTTGTATACTTATACTGTTAGTCATTGTTTTGGGGGGAGGAGGAGGAGGGTCTGTATGTGAGTGGCATGCACAAAGGCGACCCCCAAAACCCAGTGAATAAGTTGTTACTCAGAACGTTACTTCGTGGATTTTATAGTATTCCTATTCGTATAGTATTTATGCATGTTCATGTGTGTCAATATTTGGTTTCCTAACTAATTATCAGTTCAGCGCACTCTGTGGCAGAGTGTCAACGCTTTGCGGTTGTCTCACCTCGGTAATTTGAGAGTTCGTTTAACTTTGCTTCTCAAATAAAGCCGGATCACGAGCAGATAATGCTCGTTTGAGTTAAATTTGGACACTGCAAATAAGGAAGCAGCAGCATCAGCTGTTAAGCCCACAAAGCCAGTCGCCAAGTTACAGTTTTGTTTTACAGAGCTTCGCGTTTGGGTCACCACCTAATTCTGGTGACCTTGGGGTCGCATTTTTATGTGTTAGCTTTAGGCCCAGCATATGCATAAATTTCGTTGGCCACCTTTGTTTCAGTTTCTATTTCTGTTTGCTTCTTGGCTGCTTCCACTCTTGTGATGTTTTAATTGCCGCTTGAACCTTGAATTTGCGCACCACAAAGTGTTTTTGGTGGTCACCAAACAAAACGAAAAAAAATAATAACTCTACAAAAGCCGCTTGAGAAATGCTCGTAATTAAAGCCATAAAAATGAGTAAATACCGCATTTATCTGCTCTGTTTTCTGCGTTCTTTATTGTTCGTTCAGTTTTTTTTTTTTTTGCTTTCGGCTTCCTTTGTTCGACCTCTGACACGGGTATCTTAAGTATTTCCCTAATGCGGACAAATTATAACTTTGTGCAATTCTCCATGACTCGACCTTAGAAAGTTGATCGCAATAGAGTGAATGCTAACGAGCGTAATGTTGATGGAAAAAAGATTAATAGTACTTATTGTTAGCCTAAAACTATTGGGCATTCACAAAGCTGTCCATAAATCATTCTTGCAGGTAAGTATATCATATTATCTCATGGGAAACTAATGCATTTAATTAAATAAAATATAGCCTAAGTTAAATAACAAGTAATAATGGAATACGATATCCTATCAATCCTTTTAATTGTCTAATTAATTCAATTGTGGTTTATAGGCTGGCAAACTAGAACCGTAAATCAGTTACTTTCTCATGGTTAAAAATAGCATTCAGTCTGTACTTTCAAAACTGGTTTATAAGTTATGCTAAATTATGGCAGCGAATGTATCAAGTGCTATTAGAAATTCTCTTGAATTGGGCAATTAATAACTTGTGAACAATATGATTGACACAGCTGACGTATTTTTGTACGAAAGCCCCAGCAACAATGACTAAATAAAACTGGCAAAATCTGCCGAAAATACCGGATTGGGGACTCCCCTCTTTCTGCCACCTTGCTAATCCCCCCGAAAACACAAATCATACAGCTCTATTGTTCGTCGAGAACATTATAAATTCAATTCGAATGGCATTTAAAGACTTACGCAACCAATCCGCCCAAGAAGGCAACTGGACCGCCGCCGATTAGTCGGATCTTCCGATGACAGGAATCGAAGAGGGAGGTTCTCGTTGGCGCTTGTGAAGTGGGTGACATGATGATAGGATGATGATGTCCACCACTGTTGTTGCTGTTGCTGGTGTTGCTGCAAGTGATGTTGCTGCTGGGATATTGCCGATCACTTGGCCTGCTAATGAGCACTTGTTGCTGCTGTTGTTGTGTTGATGTTGCTGCTGTAGTTGCTGTTGCTGTTGCTACTGCTGTAGCTGCTTTCCACGCTTGTTGTTCACTTGTTTTGCAATTGTAATTACGAATGTAGTTATTGTTGTTGCTACCCGAGTGCCGCGTGTTTTTACTGTTTCTATAATGAGTGTTGTTATGATTGTTAATGCAACTATTAGACAAACTGTGGCTGCTGCCGCTTGTGCTGCTGCCACTGCCGCTGCCGCTGTTGCTGTTGATGCTGCGGCAACTGTCGTCGTCGTCGGTCGATGTTGCTGTTGCCGCTGCTGTTGCCGCTGGCTTTGGCTTCTTGTTTCGCCTGAGAGCCGCCGCAAAATTATAGCCGCCCAACTCCTTCTTCTTCTTCGGCTTCTTCAGCAATTGCTCCGAGTTTGTGGTTAACGTTGATGTCAGAAACAACAAGCAATTGTCGCCTTGTTGATAAGAAGAAGTTTGCTGCTGCTGCTTCTGTTGCTGCTTGAAATAATATTCTGTTTCATGTGTCTCCTCTGCTGTGACTTTCGGCAACTTGTGTTGCTGCTGCCTGAAGCGTTGCAACAAAGTTTTGCGCTGATGTTGCTGCTTGCCGTTTGGTGTTGCTGCTGCTGCTGCTGCAACTGATGTTGCTGTTGTTGTTGTTGTTGTTGTCGTGGTCGTATTCTTCGTTCCGAAGCCGAGTTGCACGATGTGCTGTGTGGGAGCTCTCAACATTATTCACTGTCACTTTTGGCTTTTTTATTTTGTCACTATAATTTACTTTATTTGTTGTTGCTGCTTCTGCTGTTGCTGTTGCTGCTGCTGCTGCTGTTAACTGATTTTGCACACAATTTAATTTTATTCAGTTCGTTTTTTTCCATCTTTCACTCTTGTTTAAGCCAAACTTTCTTCTAAATAAAAATAAAACAAACAGGGAATTAAGTTTCAAAGCGAACTTTCAACTTCTTTTTCTGTTTTTTCATTATTTTTTCTTTTTTTCTGCTTTTTGACCATTCCCTTTCGCGTTGCTTTGCGAAATGGTAAAAAGCCATTGAAAACTTCTCGTGCTTTGGGTGCCAGTATGTGTCATTCATCAGCTTCAAATTTTTCCACAAGAACTGCACAGTGGAACGAAAACCACTTAACGGGGATTAGGATTAAACTAGATTTTCGGGAACCAAAATAATTGTTGCACATAAATAAGCCTGCAAGATTTGATTCTAAATATACAAACAACATTGGTTTGACGAAAGCCTTAATCCGCATAATCCCAACCAAAATCCGACTGAGTTGAACCAATTTTGTAATAAATTCTTGGTCGCTAATCTCCCACAGTGCGATGATGGCAATGCCATGTGCTTTGAGCTTTTGTATTTATTATTTAGTTTTTATACATATAGAAATGTGCGCGCTTTCAGGCACCCCACAGAAAAATATATATATTTAAATATGTGTATATATCGTTAGAAAATGCGATCGCGTGAGTTTTTCGACTCGTTGCGTAGTTCACACAAAACCAAAGAAAAACAACAACAAATGCAAACAAATTCGCAATGGTGAGTGATTCGTGTAGGCGCGTGTTGGTGTGAGTTGCTAAGCTGAAATCCGCTTATATGTTAATTAGATTTACTAAAGAAATAAATTATAAGTTTCTTCCGTTTTTGCGTTGGCCTGACTTTTTGTTTTGCTTCAACTTTTCAGCTTGGCTTGAGTTGTTTGTTTTTCCCTTTTTTATGCACTGCAGTTAATTAATGCAAATACTTCAACACCCAAGGGAACAGCAAGTTTAAAGATTTAATTGTACAAATAAATGGGAAACAAACAACAAAAAAGAAACTGCGCTGCCATTTCAGAGTTCCTTTTCACATTCGATTCAAATTGTCGCTTATTTATGTGGTTTTTTAAGTCATACTTTAAGACAACTCCGGCACAGGCCAAAAGAAAAAGAAAGTAAGAGGCGGCGGCGTCATCATCCGCTGGCTTACGCAATCGCAGGCAAAAAAGCGAAACGACAAAAGCAAAATTAAAACACATCATTAAAGAAGCACGACCAAGAAATGGGCTGGGCCCCAAGAAACTGGAAAACCTGCGGCCCAAAAGATGTTCAAGAAAAAAAAACAGGAGAAGTAACTCGCAGCAAAATTGACTGAAGACTGCAAGCAGCGCGTCAAAAAAAAAGAAAAAAAGAAAAAAAAGGAGTTGGACACCCGATAACCTTCACCCAAATACCCACACATAATGGATTGGGTCCACCCTAGCCTTGCTGAAAAGAGAAGGGCACCTAGTCAATCTAAATAGATTGGGAACTGATTGAACCGATGGGGGGATATTTGAAACTATTTGGTAAATGAAAATCAATATAATGGTAATGGCACAAAATCAACACAAAAGGATTGTCGGTGATAAATCTTTTGGGGCAAGGACGATGTCAGCCTGATGAATGCAAATTAAATGAGATTAAGAAGATTAAGATGCCTTACTTAGGCCCAATGATTGATATTAAAATTGTATCTGGTTCTAAAATAATTAAAAAATAACAAGAATTTGAGAAGCAGGCAAACAAGAAGATTAAAATTTCTAAAATATTTTTGTTTGTTAGATGCCCATGGAGCTTTGAAATTAAATCTCTTTCACATATTTATAATCCTTATCTTTTCAAGAACCCTGACAAACTCACATAATTGCCATATATTTTCGGAAGTAAGTCAAAGTTGGCAATTTCGGGTAGCGACTTCGAGATTAAAACCCAAATGGACGTCAGAGTTTTAGCAGAGTAAGCCCTGCTCAAGCTGGCGATTACTGTATCGCATTGGATGACACACGGATCTCAACTTTATGAATATGCCACAGAATTTCCCGGCACATGACAAACAAGAAAGAGCTTATCTGGCATGAACAACGTGCCCGATGAGCAAATTCAGTGATTCAGTGGCACGAGACAAACGAAACAAGATGACGACTTGAAACAGTTAGCAATAAAAAAAAAAATATATATATATATATAAAGAGATATGGAAAATTATCTGTTCAGCTGAAGCATAGCTTACGGAAAAGTAAAAGAAAAAGGTGTGAAAAATAGAATGGCCTCGCCGTTTTGACACCTCGGGAAGTGTTTGGGAACTTTCACAACGGGCCAGTAGTACTCGAGATTGAATTGGCTCGGATGATAATGATAGTGATAATGATGATGATGATGGGTGGTGCCAGCCAACACCTGGCTGAAAAATCGAAAGTGTGTCTTATGGATTTGGCGACTGTAAAACTGAAGCTAAAGCACTTCTAAAGGGGAACACTTTCTATGGCTTTTAATTAGCGAATTACATGCATGCAAATTCTGAAATTCATTTTGTTTTTCCGTCTCGTCATGATGCTCGTTTCTTAGTGGATTTGCCAAGCACGTTGTTGGCCATATAAATTGCTAGAATTAAGCCAAGCTGGCAGCCATGAAAGTTTCCAAAGAAAGCCGAGTGCAAAAGCATGAAAGATCTTAGACAGACAGTTCGTTTTTTGGGGCGGAGGTGATCACGATGATGATGACACTTGGGATTTTTACTTTTCTATTATTATTTTATTTTTTTTTTTTTTTCGTGGGTTCTACTCCTCCGAAACCCGGCAATTGACACTAGAGAGTTGGAAAATGGGGCGGTTGTGTGGTTTTTTACTGTTGAGTGTGCGCAACACGCTTCGAGAATTTTAAAATGAAAGTTCGTGCCCGTTCACGGTTGACAAAGCATGCGGAAATCTCAAGCCGAAGAAGTAAATCGCTTAAGAGCAAAATAAAAGTGTAAAACGGCGAGAGGAGAGGGGAAAAAGGTGGAGAAGATACAAAAGTCTGGGCAAGAAAAATAATTATATTATTTTAATGTGTTTTCTCTGGTCTGGCTGCCTTTTCCACTGTTTTCCTCTGTTTTCCTCATGTTTATCCGCAGCAGCTGTCGTTTTCTAGCTGGCATTACTGTGAATTTTCAATTAAGCCAGGCCAAGACGGGCTGCTACCACTGCAAACCATTCCATTCTCCGCCATTCCTTTTCAATGTGGCTGCTGCTGCACAAAAATCACAATGATGATTAAGATGATGATGATGATGATGAAAGCTTTCTCCACTCTAAGCCCCTTTGCCGATTCTTTGGTTTCGGACGCTTGGAAGGGTTTTTCAACTTGCGGGCTTAAATCCCGGTACTTTGTACTCAGTACTCGGTACTCGGTACTCAGTACTCAGCGAAGCAAGAAGTGTCATGGAGTGGCAAGGTTATGCGCTGTGCATAAGCAATTAGCTTTGTGGTTTCCACTCTCGAATGATATATATACCCATCTATCTAGCTAGATATAAATGAGCGTTTGTGTGCCGCAAGAGTCAGCTAACCAGCTTTGAGGTCACACACATCGCGGCTACACACACATTAAGTAGAAATGGAAATTGATTTGGCGCTACTTCGATCATTACTGGGGAACACAGAAGTCTCTTTCTCAGGGGGGATCGCTTGAAATGGGCACAGCATTGCGTACTACATTCTCCATTGCATTTCACAATCGCTTGTAAAGACCACATTTAGATTCTAGATGTTGCCTATTGGACATCCATTAAAGATGTAGTAACAAAATATAAGACTGTGTTCCATTTATAAATCACATATTAAACCATCAAGCATTTTGGATATTAATGAATTTAAAATGCCTTAAAAACATTTGTAATGGTTCTTCTAGGCATAAGAATTAAATTATCCACATCAAATTGATATGAACTAAATAATTATAAACATTCAACGCAAAGCTAAAACTTGTTATAATCTCTAAGCTTGAAACGAATCACACTTTTCGACACACAATCTAGTATTATAAATTCGCTTCAATTGAATTATGGAATTTTCTCAAGTGGGTTGGAAACAATCCGATTTGATGTGGAACGTCTAATGTTCTACTAAAGCTTAAACTAGAGCTCAGCATTGATGATGCTGATTAATGAATTGATTTCCATACAGCCTACAAAAAGTGGAAAACTAATTCGAATCATTAACACTCAATTTGATCGATGAAATCAGAAAATTGAAAAAGTAGAGCACAGGTTTGAACTACAAACTGGGTTTCGGATAAAGCTGCCCTTTTAGCTTTCAATTTGGTAATGGAAACTCAATGATTTGGCTCCAATGACCCCATCGCATCGGACAATTGGCCAAGCCCCCCGGTTTCAAGGGCTCGGCCCCAAACGGATGATGATAGATCGCCAGCCAAGTGGATCATGTGTACTTGCATCGCGATTGCAGCTGCGCGTTTAGCGATTGCAGCAATTTTCACACTCCGAAGGCCAAACACAATTGACTGATTAACGCCGCTGTGAGTTTGTGCGTTCAGTATGCAAATGGGATGGTTTACCAGTGCAGCCATAAAACAAAAGAAAATTTAAAATAAAGAAAGAAAAAAGCGGAAAGGCAATCCGTGGATTGATGATCCATCTACGTGCAGCAGTTGCTGGGATCTCTGCGATTCCGATTCCGATTTTGATTCAGATTCCGATTCAGTTTACAATTCGAACGTTTCAATTCGCTGCTGTCATCTAAAGCGAAGCGAAACCTGAGCGATTGCAAAGCCGCGATGTTCTCACGGCGAGTTACACAAAAAGCCGCACATCACGTTTCCAGCATTAATGGGGGGCTGCCCCCCTCCCTATTGCTATTGCTCCACTGTACCTCGTCGTTTCACTGTACTCCAACTGGAAACTGAAAACTCCAACTCCAACTCCCCAATCCAATTCAATCCATTCACGACGGCGCTCTCAGGCTGCGCCATAAACTTGTACGAAGCCCAAAACGTGAGAGAAATAAGAAAGGCCAAAACCGAATGAAACAACAACAAAATAACAGCCAAGAAGAGACCCACTGAAATTACCGAAGAGAAAAACAATAAAAATAAATACATAGACCCAATTAAATCGTGTAAAAAAAAAAATACAAAAAAAAAACTAACCCGCGGTGGGGCCTCGCATTTATATATCTGAATAATGTATGTGTGTAAGTCGCGCTAATTAAGCAAATTAGTAAAAAGCAAAATGAAAATATGGTAAGAAAAAAAATAAAAAATTATTGTGCTGCGGTCAGCGGCGCGTCTGCTTTACCCACATTTTGTTGTTGTTTTTTAGACGGCGGCGCATTGTCAACACAGCTGAAATTTGACCCATAAAATTTCCCACAAAATTATAGTAATTTCGCTAACTCAATTTGATGAACGAAAAAAACAGAAAAACAGGGAGATAAAATTATAGGAAAATCCAGCCGTTGGGGAAATGCGGGAAGTGACCGGGCCGGCTGTGGGAGTCTATTGCAAAACTAGCCAAAAATTGTTTACCCGTTGCAAGGGAAAATCGGGGAGGGAAAACCAGCGCAATTTTCACCAGTATCCAGTTACCGAACTTCTTCTTTTCACTCCGGTTGAAGATGCCGCCGCTGCCGCCGCATCTCAGCAAGGGGATAATGGTGGGGGTTGTGATCAAAGGGGCCCAACCGCATAATTATAGCCCGCCGATCTCAGCGGCCAGCTTTGCGGGCGGTGGGCGGGCAATTGGACGACAGAAAAGCGGCCTGCAAACGCAACTCGAAGCGCTTCATATGAAAGAGCACAGTGGATGATCTCGGTGGGAAATGCTCATCAACTATCGAAATCAGCGGGTAGGAATTACTAATGGATCTTAATTTGCCCAGGAAAGTTTTTTTTTTTTTATAGCGAGGAAACGGAAAGTTTGAACTTCAGTTACCTTTAACTAAAACTTGGAGTGAAAAATTGAATATCAGTGAAGTGAAACAGATACTAAAAATAATAGAAACAACCTAAAGAAAGCATTAAAGAAATTCAATAAAAATAGTGAAGGGGTTTTAACATTACTACCCAATAAAAAATTTAGTATTGCCGTAAACAAATAATTTTTGAAGTACTTCCTAGTCAAATCAAAAATCTCTCAATAAATTCTAAACATTTGTAACAATATTTTCATTTGGTTCAGCTTACATCCTTTCTAGGTTCAAAAAACTGCTATAAAAATACATTGAGTTGAATGAATATTGTTGTAAAATATTGAAACATTTCCTCAAAACATTCACAGCTTGAATCCAGCCATATAAACTGCCCATAATGTTGCTGACTATGGAAATGCATCTGAACTTCCTCTATAAAAAGCATTTGATTACCTCTGCTCAAAATGCAGAAGTTGTAGTCAACCGTGTTAACAAGACGCACGAATAGCGGCGAGAAAGGCAATAAGTCAGGTTGAACATATTCATTTTTCATAAGTTTTTATCACTTGGAGACCACAGTGCCTTCGTTTGGTCATTGGAGATGGAGGATGGTGGGGGGTTAACGTGGGGCTTTCTTGACAATGTTGTGGGAGCACAATCTTCTCATACAACATCATCTCGAGTGGCGCAGTCTCGCTGCTCCGAGGCTGTTACAAATCCTCAAAAAAAATGGGCGGGGGCGGGATGGAAAAAAACACGATTGCAACACGGATATTTCATCTTCTGCTGTGCGGCGATTTAGCCTCCAAGTTTTTATTTTGTTTTGTCTCGATATATGTTTTATTTGTTTTGTTTGTGTGTATGTTTTTTTTTTAGCCACGGCAAAAAGTGACGGCTAACAATTATTTAGGAGGCCTGGTGGCAAGTGTATCTGTATCTCAACGAAATGGTTGCAAACGCATGCAATTAGCGGCGCGTGTTTCTCGGTGGGAAAGGTGAAGGAGGCGTGAAGTGCTTTCTGTGACGGAAACATTTTGCAAATTTTCGCTAGCCACTGCACAGTATTCATTTATAAAATATGAACACATGTACATATATTCGCAGTTTATTTTAGGAAGCTTTTAGTGCCAGCCAGCAAAAAAGGACTAGAAAAGCGGGCCAAAAAGCAAAAAAAAAAATTAAATAAAGGAAGAAAAATGCTAAAAGAGATGGGAAAATGCCTATGATGGTAATGCCGACAGCTGAATAATAAATTTAGCACGGGCGGGCTCTTCGATTTTTCCGATTTCACATCGGTTTTGCTTTCGATTTGGTTCGGTTCAGTTTGGTTTTCGTGGCTAACACAACAACAGCTGACATTGACACTTTTCGTGTGGCCTGGCGGCGCAGAAAAATCGTTTAAGGTTATTTATAAAAGCAAAAATATCGAACAGTCCCCACAGACAAAAATACATGAATGTGCCAAAGCCAAGCAGAGGAAAACGCACAAAGAAATATTCAGCGGGCAAAAAATTGCCTGTCACAGTGAAATTTCCTTTCAATTCGTTTTTGCTAATGCATTGCAGCATATATTTCAAAACCTTTTTAAACCATATGACAATCATTTAGCGGTTTGGTCTAACTAAGCTTAGATATTGTTTTTCATGAATGCATAAATGTTTTCAAGTTAGGCATTTAGGCATTATAATATTTATGCATTTAAAGAAACCACTTACAAATAAATTATAGAAAACAATTGGCACTCGCACTTTTAAGAATTCTATTTTAAAAGCCCGTAAAACTGCAACCATAACTGCTCCTTAATTTTCTCTAAAGAAATACGATTGGAGAGTGTTAGAAGATAATGGAAACTCAAGCTAGGAAGCCAATAAAACTCCCACTAAAAGTGTCGAAAAAATAGACCTCTGGCGTAAAGGGGTTAATTCTTTTTTGCCTGCTTGAAAGCTTGAACTATTCGAATATCCAAACGCTCAATTTCCGCGTCGCTGTCGACTTAACCTTCAACTCGCATTGAAGCCAATTTGCTGACTGTTGTCTTGTTATTTTTTTTTATGTGTTCTTTGTCTTTGTCGCTGAGTTTTTCCCCTTCTAGTTTCGTTTTCACACCTCCGCCCATTGGCGCCATCAAATCAAAATTTATGATGTGATTCTAGTAGCGCGGCGTCGAGTGTTTTGGATTGCCATTGCTCGCGTTTTGAATGAGCTTAATTGTTGCCGATTTCAGAGTGTTGTACACCCGTTAAAGGTCAAATGAGCATTTGGCAAAGTGAGAAAGAGTTTTGGAGGAGGAGGCAAAAAATAAACAGAAAAAAAAAATAGAAACCGAAACCGAAACTGGCAAGTCAAAAGGCAGAGACAGATAGAAACCCCCTGGTTCGGTAGAAAAGCTGTAGAATTATTGGTATCAAAAGAAATAAAAACGAGTTCCACAACTGAACAACTGGCAACTGGCGAGCAGGAAGACGGAGACAGATATGGAAAGAGAGATAGAAGTAGTACGGCGGTGACGTGAGATGCACATGCAATGGATGACATGATATACATAGATAGTTGTGCTCCTCCATACCCCCTTAAACGCCATATACACATACATACACATACATATATATCGGTTGGTGGTGAGCTGGTTTGGGTTATTTTGTTGTTGCCTTGTTGGTTTTGGATGCTGCCCGGCAGCATATATGGCATAACGGTTCACTGGAAAGGCGGAGAAGTTTTCGGGTCGCTAACTAACCCAGTTAACAAGAGATTTATCCGACAGCGCTTATAACTGTGACTATCCTTTTCATATGGGTTAAGCGATCGATTAATCCATAGCGAAAATTCAGTAAAACACAACAGAATCGATTAAATACACAACCGACTATATACAGTTTATTTGTAATAGCTTAATGGGGAAATACCGTGAGAAAATAATTTCATCACGGGGGAAAACACTCAATAATAAATAGTACACAGTAACTATTAGAACTAGTTGGTGTTTGTACGATATCGAATTGCATTCATAAAATAAAATGCTAAAGTTTATTTACTGGGACTTTCTGAGAGGTTTACAGATTTTCTGCCTAGCAACAAAGTGTTTTATTTGTTTAAGCACAGATTGACACCACTTTTATTAAAGTTTTGTTTTGATTAAATGAAAAGTTTTGAGCTGTATACACCTATACTGCAGGAAGTCAAATGAAAAGTCAATCCATCCGTTAGATAATATCGCACCACAAGCGATTGGATTAAATTCATTTCGCTGCCTTCCGCAAAAGTCCATGGGAATTCAACTATGGGAATCCGCAACTAATTCCAGTTGGTTTTGCAATTTTTAGCATGACCTAAAAAAATCGATAAATGGCCCAGCGCATTTCAGGCTCAAAAGGGTTTACGAGGGGCAGGGCGAGGGGCTTTTCACCGGAAGGTGTGAGAAATAACAAGCTGCTGGTTGAGCCACTCGTACTGTTGTTTTTTCAGCGTATTGAACACGTAGGCGTCAACGGGGTTGACAAAAAATAAAAACAACGCAGCCAGGATGTGCACCGAAAAAAATGATCACTGTATAATTAATGTTTTTTTCAAGATTTAACACACATTTTTAGAAAGCAGATTGTACAACAAAAACTTTAACTATCTCTGAATTATAATTGTTAATATAGTGTGGCTTAGAAAAGTTTTTTTTTTAAATATGTCGAAATTGTGTCGAATAAGCTTTCTATCAAATTTCATACTATAAAAGGTAGTAGTTTTTTTCTGTGTTGCACAGAAACACCTGACAGTGTGTTAAGGGTGAGGGGGCGGCCGAAAGGGCGGGTTGAGGGATGGATGGCCAGACAGACAGGAAGCCCGTGAGGAAGGAAGTTCCTGCCGCTGCGGCAAAGGAAGTGGTTAAAACAATATGGCAGAGGAGGAAAAAGCAGTGGTGGAGTGGCACACCAGCAGGGCATTGTGAATGTACCGTTGTTGTTGCTACTGCAGTGTCTGCTGTTAGTATTGTTGTTGCTGTTGTTGTTGTTGCTGGTGTGCCAATTCTAAGCGTTGCATTGGCAACAGTCGCGCTTCGCCGGTTTCGCAACTGAACTCTCAGCTGCTATTGCTCCTCTGCAGTTGCTGCTGTTGTTGTTGCTGTTGTTGTTGTTGCTGCTGCTGCTGCTTCTGCTGCTACTGCTGCATTGCGCGTAATCAGTGAAGCAACAAACCGTGGCAGCTAACTGCAACAGCAACAATAACACGCCAGCAGCAATCGCGGCTCTGAGGAAAAACTTGAATGCAGCTTTTCGCAGTGAATGACACAGTTTCACACTAGCACACACACACACAGAGAGATTCACTTCTTTTCTTTTTTATTTTTTTTGGTGAAGACTCCTTTTTTTCTGCTTACATTTTTGCCCTTTTTGGGATTTCAGTTTTGATTTGCTTTCAAATTTTATTTCACAATCTAGCATAGCATTTCACGAAGGGCAATCGATGTTGCTGCTGCTGTTGCAAATGTTGCCAGCTGATTTAGTTTTTAACTGCGACGCAATGTGATGCGATATAAAGAGGTTGCAACCGACGGCGGCGCCTCGAAAAACAATGTCAAATATTGACGCGGCGATAGACAACAACAGTCCACCATCGACGACCTGCGACCGCTCGAGCGACCAAGCTTGCCAAAGGAAATTTCTACACTGAGCCAAGCCGTCCGTCTTTGACTGACTGCTGCTCGTTCTGCTGCCAGCAGCAACACATACACCGCAGCAGCAACAGCAACAACAGCAACACTAGCAACAGCAACAAAAGCAGCAACATCAACACTCACGCAAATAAGGAGAGAAAAAAGCAGAAAAAACAGAAAACTGGCAAACGAAAGCAGAGCGCACAGTAAAGATGAAGTGGTTGCTGTTGTCGTTGCTGATGTTGCTGCTGTTTTTGTTGCTGATGTTGCTGCTGTCCCGCCAACCAGCAACATCTGCTCTCATTCGCTCTCTCGCGCGCGCAGAGAGCAAATGCCTATACTTGTTTTGCATACAAATGCGTCAGTCAAGCGAGACACGCACATTTATACAGTTTTCGACCACTTGTTTGACTGCTTTGGCTCTCCCGTACTCTATTTATCGCTCTCTGGCATCAGCTGAGCGCTCATGTGTTGATGCTCAGCAGCTGACAGGCGCAGCGTTGCCACTTGGCCGAGAAAGAGAACATGGCTAAAGTTGCACTAGAATAGTAGTAGGATCTACTACTTTTTTGGGTCTAAGCAAAAGGGAAAACGTTTCATTTATTTTTGAAAAGATCTTTAAAGGTAAATTTGTTTGGTAAGCAGTATTTATTTTTTAACGCCTTTTAGTATTGTTAAATTTCGTAATATTATAATGTTGTAATAAAATTTATAAGTGAACAATTTATTTATTTGACCCTTTGCTTTGACCCCTCAAAAAACTTAGTAAATTTAAAAGATTACCTGGGATTTAAGAAATCTTCACTTCACAGAGTACTACAAAAATGTGGTATAGCATGTCTTACTCACCTGAAAGAAAAAGAAAACAAAATTGATTAAAAGAGACCTCCAGCAAGTCCTTATCAATGAAGTGACCCCAAGCCCGCATAATTTGTCCCCCTCTGACCATCAACATCCCCGGAGTGTAATTATCACGCTCCTTTTCGGGAGGAAGACATAAAACCAGAAATCAAATAGAACAGAGCGGTAGAGGAAAAACGAAGAACACAGGAACTGCATTTGATGCCTGACTTACACAGAATCTAGACCCGAATAACAAAACAAAATATAAACGCATCGTCATTCACAGTAAATAAAGTCGAAAACAGGAACATGGTAATACACTCAGGGAAAAAAGGTGCATGAACTAAGGGTCAACGTACCCGATTTTACCCACATAACAATCATTTTACTTCATGAAAAGTTCGAAGATCGCAAGTCTACTTTTATTAGACTTCGATTTAAGGCTTTTTAAAACGAATATCATATGACACCTTTGAAATAAAATTTACCATATTTTTTTTTAAATTTTTTTAAGTGTATTATGAAACAGCTGTCGGTTAAAGAACTGAGAAAATAGAGCTAGGGAGAAGAGGTGAGAAGCGGATAGACGGAAAAAGGAATCTTGGCCGTGGACAACGAGCACCTGTGACCGCCCGCAACGCAACTGCAACGGCGGCAAGTTCATTTGCACCACATCAAAATTTCATCCACAACAATGCACACACACCGAGCGACTAATGGAACATCTGATCCGCACTCTCTATATCTGTATATCCCTCTCTTTCCACCGATTTTCTCCATCTCACTCCCACCGAAGGGGCAATTGCAACTGCAACGCTTGGCTGCTTTCTAGCGGTTCAACTGCTGCCATTTGCCATTACTCGAATTGCTTTGTGCCCATTACTTATTGCAGCGACTGTTGCAGTCGGACAGCAAAAACGGCACACGATCGCGATCTGCGGATTATAGATATTGCGACAAGAGGCTAGACAAACATTTCCCAAGACCAAGAAATTAACAAAAAAGGTAAAAAGACATACGATAGACCACCAAGGGTCATATAATTAAATACAGTTGTTTATAGGACGTTTTGAGGCATTATAAGTTAAGTTCTTTAAGGCCAGGGACTGTGTATAATACTACAAAAACATAAATAACTTCAGCATATGCACACATTTTTAAAATAGAAAAATAAAAACTATTGTTGAATTCAATTATAACTTAAATTTTAACTTTTGTCTACAAAGTAAGGGGGCATTAGTTTTATTATTTAACTACACACGTATATCTTTAAATTTAATTTGGCTGCACCTTTGTTATCCTTTTGCTCCCAATAAAAACCAGGACAAGTCACCCAAAAGGGCCCCATAAATATGACAGAAATAAAAAATGGCTCCAATAGCGTAAAAAAGTTCAAACAATGCTCCAAAAAAGTTCACTTACATTATGGGTAAACTTTTATTGTTTATACAAGTACGATGTTCGCCGAGCAACCATAAGAATTATATTTATATTTACACTTGAAGATTGTAATTTTATGTTAGCTTTAAAAGATAAAAACAAAATCAAAAGAAGACATTGAAAAAGAAATAAACCGGCATAATTAGAAGTGTAAAACATTTTTTTTTTTTTTTCCTTTTTATACAAATTTTTGAGCACATGAAGTATCTTTTAGTTCTTTATACTAATTTCATTATTTTCTCATGTGACTCACTAAATAATTTAAATGGCTTATAGGCTTTTAACGTAACCGTGCTAATCAAATAATTTCTGTTCTTATAGATTAAATTTGTATTAATTTCAAAGTTCTACCTTTTAAGTGGTGGAATAGATACTAAGATACTTTTTCCCTAAGTATATTTGTTCATATACATATGAACCCAGCTAAACGAATGGTTGTTGTTTATCAATCATAATATTTGATTTATGATTGGTTGTTGTTCCTCCACCTCCAACTTCCCTAGTTAATTGCAAAGTGAAAGAGTTAAGGAGATTGCTTCCTGGTGCCCGAGAAAAATAACAAGCAAACAAACCATCTGCATAAGTATGCAAGGAAAACACAATTGTTCATAATACACACACACAGTCTACACAGAAAGAAACCATTTTTGTTATAGGAAATAAAAGAAATAAAACAAATAGTTCTATTATGTTTTTATGTATCTTCATATTTCAGCGATTAAAAAAACTTTTTGTTTTTTATAATAGATTAGCTTTAAGTTCTTTGAATTCTTTTGATTATATAAATTCTTTCTGTGTAGCCTGCTTAGTGTGATTTGTTTTTATTGCCGCCGTGCCCGAGATGCTGTTGTTGTTATTGCTCGCTTATATGTTCGTTTCTAGTTTTGCTTGGGGCCACGTTTTGCGATTGGGGAGGTGGAAGAGGGGGGGGCAAAGGGGCGCGCTTTTAGATGGTGGGGCAGGGGGTGGGAGTTCCGTTTAGTCGGTCACGCCACCACATAAATAAGACGGAACAACAAAGCGTATCAAGATGTTGTTGCCAGCGTTACTGTAGTTACTGTGCCCCTGTTTTTGTTGCTGTTTCTGTTAGTGTTGTTTTTATTGTTTTTGTTGCTAGTGCTGGTGCTGCTGCTGCTGCGGGTCATGCGCAATGCCAATGACGTCAGAGGTTGCCATCAAATTAGGAAATGCGCAAAAAAAACATCCACAAAAAATGGCAAAACAATGAATTTGAATGAGCGCCACATAAATGCAGACACATACGCATAAACCTACAGCGGCAGTTAAAATCGTAGCAATAAAAACAATCGTGGAACTTTTCGACTCTCAATTGGTAAACTCAATTGTTTTTAAGAACCATTAAATTTACTGCAAAAATAGGTAGTAAAAGTCTACGCAGTCATATGTTTTTAATTAAGAAACATTAAGCTTAATCTGGTATGCTAAAAATGGCAATTTATTCAGTTTAAACTGGGTTTAAGGAATACCATTAAATTTCAAAAAAAAATTTAATATTGTTGATATTAATATGATCAATTTTAATTGGGAATCATTCAAAATAAAACGCTTATGTTTTCCAAACAGTTAAGATTGTGTTAAAATGGTGTATATTAATTTATTTGAAATTTTTTCTTTTAAATAAATTTTCAAATTTATTACAAATATGGTTTTCTGTAGAATAACTTTTGCAAACAATATTTTATTACTTGCTGACGCCCCAAACCCCTTTAAACGATCTACACTCGTGACCCCAACTGTGAGTTTGAAAATGCGTCTCGGACATGGCACTGTGAGATTTATGTGTCGCCGTTTAATGAAAGGGGGCGTGTGTAAATCGCGTCAGGCGGTGGGTCGTTGGTGGGGGGAGGTTAATGCCAAAATGCCAAAGTAATGTATATGTATGCAGCAGTCGTCTGGAGGTGTGAATCACCAGGGACCAGGGAACCCTCCTGTCTCCCCGCCCATGGACATCGCAGGGGTTTCTCTGCAGCATGGAAACCCTACAAAAACCCCAAAGCAGACCAAGGAAAACTGCGCCGCAAAATGTAATAATTTACAAGAAGGAGGGCTAAAGTCGAGCAGGGAAATCCAATAACAACAAAAACAGCAAAGAAAAAAACGAAAACACTGAAAGACAGACGCAGAAATCAGCTGTTTGGCGAACTTTGTTCGTTGTGAAGCACATATGATATGGCCAAATGGAGGAAAACTGAGAGAAAAACGAGTCGCAGAGAGTTTCCATCGGAGAGAGGGTGAAAGTATAATAATCACCAAACTCTCGCACACACACACACACAAACACACTTGCCTTGGGAAATTGCCTTGTCCCTAAACGAATGCAAAAGAAACGACGCAATTTTCGCGATTTTTCCAAAGCAATTAGGGAGAGCCCCAAATGACAGAAAAACTATAAAGCTTGGCAAACATTTTGGCAGTTTCCACCAACCCATTAACTGAAATAAACAACCAGCAAATCTTTGATAATGTCTTAAATAAAATTCGCATAAAGGGATTTTCCGCTACTGCAAGTTTAGCCTATAAATATAGTTGAAACGAAAAACACTTTTTCAGAATTGTAATTTTATTAGAAGCTTAAGTTTGCCAAATCAATCAATATATAGTGTGGGGAAAATTCGTTGCATTGAATATTAACAAACTGAACACAGGAAACCTCTTAAATAATTCATTCTTACAATTTCTTCTTTTTTATGAGAATCGCAAGCAGAAAGGGTCGCCTTCATAATGGAATATTTAATTTAATATTCTTTGGGAGGATTCCTTTTAGGTAAGCTAAGTAGGCACACCTTTAAGAATTTTGGTTTACTAAGCTTTTAATAAAATTAAAAGTAAAAGAAAAAACAAAATTGTTGACATAATCTGTACGGGCTTTAAAGGAGTTTTAAATCCTTTCACTAAAGTAGACAAATAAAAAAATGTTTTCTTTATATTGGTTTCATAAACAAGGTTATAAAAAAACTGTGGCGATGGGAATTATAAATAAAAAATGCGCTGAGGGTATACTAATGGGTTAAACATCCTTGCTCTCCTTTAAAATAACTGAAGGATTTTATAAATCACCTCACTTGGGACCCATTTTATTGCACATTTTCCCACTCCTTACCGACAGAAACAGGTGACGGTCTCCTCGACGTCCAACGGCAGCGAGAGCTGTGCCGCTGGTCCGGAACCCGTGCCACCTGCTCCACCACCGCCCCCGCCAGCACCACCTGCCCCGCCTGGAGCACCACCACCACCACCCGCGCCCGAGGAATTCCCCTTGCCGCCGTTCTGGCCATTGGCATTCTGGCGCGGCACAGCCCGCCCGGGAATGTGGCGCGATGAGGCGTGCAGGAAGGTGGCGGCGAAGGTGGACGACAGCGAGGAATGCGACGCCGAGGGGCGTGGCGTGGAGGCGGTGGGCGTTTGGGGGGCCGTCGAGGATCCATCGGTGGTGGCGTCCGCCAGGGGAACCGACGAATACCGGACGAGGATCGCACGGCTAACGCGGTTGCCGCCCGTCAGATTCGAGATGGCCCAGTTCATGGTTAACCTCCGGAGATGGTTAATGGAACGGATTTTGGCCAACTAAACGCTTCCGCCGCTCGACTGCAACTGAGCTGTTGGCCAGGCCAGATGGGGTAAAAAACTAGGATGGTTCTACTGCTGCTGCCACTGGTGGTTGTGTGTGTGTGAGTGTGTGTGTGTGTTGCAACCTTCTTCGCACATACTAAATATACACAATCTTGGGGCTGCAAAAAAATTGATTTTGTCTAGTGATTTTCTGATTTTCTGCCACGCCCCACAACTTGGACTCGACCGGCGCTGTCTGTCAATCAATGAATTCCCTCTAAGGCTGCAAAAAACGGCCAAGTGTCGCTTTTCTCTCTCGCTATTTATGCCTTTCCCCCGGTGCATTTGTTTTTGCATTTTTGTTGCAGTTTATTTGTAATTTTCCTTTTTTTTTCCTGCACTTGCACCCGTTGCCGGCTAATTCAATTAGAGTTGTACTAAGTGCGCTTCAAGGCTGTCGGAATGCACACGCCGTCGTCGGAACAGCGAGGGTTGCTAATGAGGTATACTACAAATTTACGGGTGCCAGCTCGAAATTACCTTATGCACATGTCGCATTTTCACCTGTGCGAAAAATTAATTTCCTGAAACGGACGCTTTAATTTCGAACAGCAAGTGCGCAACAAAAGTTGCACAAATTAAAATAAAAAACTTGCATGGATTTTAAATTCAAGAAATGTTTGAAAAGTAATTGGAATAATAAATGAGATCTAATTTTCTTGGAAGAAATATATTTTGAAATTGTTCTTTCAACAAAATTTAGCTTTAAAATGATATTTATTATTTTCTTACTATAAATACCCCTAGAATTTCTTTCCAGTGGATGTAAAAACCATCCTCGCTGTGAGAAAATCGATAGCCTTTCTCTTGCCACATTTTTAATTGTTATGCTAGCTCTAATGAAACCCCGCTCCATTGGAGGGCGATGACGTCCAGCCCAGTCCACCCAAAAAAAAAAGTAAAAACCCTTCTGCAGATATCTCCGCACTCGTATGATGTTGTCCTCCGCTGGCAGTGCCATCAACTGATGTGTACTTTTCCCCTTTTTTTTGGTGTATGGGGTGTGACATGTGACACAATTTGTTTGTTCTTTGTTGCTCTCACATCGTTTGTTTTTTGTGTTCCTTTGCCTATTTGGATGCTGTGACAGTCCACAAAAGATTGGCCCCTGTATGTACATATATATATATATATATATATACGTACCTACATATAGTACATATTGTACCCTGGTATATAGGTTTTACTAACGACTTTAGCATCTGGCTTTGTAGGCAAAAAAAAGAGACACACGTAAGCATCAAATTGTCAGTGGGATGTGCGGACTTAATTTATCCAGTCGACCAGGGAAGCTTTCATTATGTATACCCTCCAGCCAGAACGTCTGTTTCTGTCTGTTTCTAATCAACTCGATTTCCGCATTTTGCCACCGCTCGATTTGTCTGTTTAATCACTAAATTGTGCTTAATTGGCTGTCTTTCCGAACTTTATCCCTTTAATTTGCTTAGTTTTCGAACAGATAACGTGCAGAAGTCATGGACTTACGACCCTTAGTTTGGTGCTTAAGTTTGTTCGTATATCTTAAGAGTCAAAAGTGAAAAGCAAATGTCTATAAATAACTGATTAACCTGAAAGGTAGTTAGGATTAGGATAGCCAATAAGCAATAATATTTATAAGCAAAATTTATGATATACGTAAAATCAAGTTAGGAGTTCTGAAATGACCTACAACGTACAAAATCAGACTAGAATGCTAAGGGTGATTTTGTCTAACAAGTCTCAAAGGTAAAACTAAAGAGATTTTCATCCACCATCTTCACAGGTAGACCTAATATTTTATATCTCTTACCACCCTTTTGGTATTCGTGAATCCTTAAGGGTTCGAGCATTGTCCCTTGCAATATAGAAATTCCTATTAACATTTTGTGAATGCCTAGCATAAGCTTCACTCATAAATAATGGATGATTGTCTTGGTAGACTACGGATATGGTTGTAATTATTAAAACAACATTTACTAGTTTTAGGAAAAAGGTAACTTTGAAGGGGCTAATATTCTTTATTTTTACAATTATGTGATTACTAAATAAGATTTTAAAACGTAGGGTTGAAGTACAAATGCTGAATTCTGAATAAAAGCATAAAACTTAAGTGTTGTAGATATTTAAACATGTTAAAAATTAGATTACACATATGTATGTTAGTTAAATATTTCTCATAATATGAAATGTGGTAATCTTTGGTAATTGCGCAATCTGCTCAAAACGTACTTTGAAAAGTCGGCACTGTCGAAATATAAATTTGTTTGTGTTTCCTAAACATGATAGCGAAATGGTTGTGTGGTCACATTCTATAGCTAAACCGACACCATTGTGGTAATGAAATTGGCAAGTTCATTAAACCTGCTCTTATCTCCAGAATTCCGACCCTGCTCCAAGGCAAAAACAAAGGGCGAAGAAGAAGAGGAGGAGAAGGGGCACCGCAGACGGGCGCAAAATAAACGCAGTGCAATCAAAGTGCAGCGATGGCCTTGCGACTCCGATTCCGTGGGAAGAAGAAGAAGCAGAGGATGATCACGCACACCATCACACGCTGGACACACACACAGACACATACGCAGGCACATCACAAAGGTCATTCGAATTACTGGGAGTCCGGTGGGCAAGTAAATCAAAACACTTGCGACTTGGTAACCACATTTGAGAAATCGATAAAATGCCCATTGATTTTCATATGCCGCAATCACAACAAAGAAATGCCTGTCATGTAACTGGTTCTGAAAGTAATATGTCGAAAACTTCTGCCTGAGTAATTTATCAAATGGGAATAATGGAACTAGTGGAGCAGGGAATAAATTTGGTACTTTGAGTTTGTGCAAAGAAAAAGATATTTATTGAAATGGGAATCGTTCTGCAAGATATCACGAGCTAAAATTTTAGATTATATAAACAAACAGAAAAGTTTAAGTATTAGTAACGCTAAAATTGTTTGTCAAGGTGTCAAATTTAGTAAACATTACCACTATCTCCTTTGTTATGTAAACACCTTTAAGTTCTTATAGTTCACGGATTCGAGAAAGTACTGTAACCAAGCTTTAATGCTACAATGGGAAGAAAGTAAAGGGCTTTTTTCGTAGGGTATTTCAGAGGTTTACATTCCTGTGGGAAGCAGCGACGAAAAAAGAAATTTCAGTCAGCGAAAATGCGAAACGAGGCCAATTGGCAAGAGGCCAAATGGCGACGAAAAAGAGCAGCAGACGAAATAAAGCAGAGGACACCGAAGACAAAAGCGACGCAAAAGACCCACCAAGTGGCCAAAAAAAAAAATATACCCTGCATGTGTATGTTTTTCTTATTGGGACGAAAGGATCGTGCTAGGATATATTATATAGTGGTGTAACAACTTACCCCATAAGCCAATCGACCGTGTCGCGTAGATATTCCGGAATTCGCTCCAGCTTGACGGCTGTTTTTCCTGCTACCTGCTAATTTTCCAAAAAGTTTTTCCCCAGCTGAGGAGCGCACGCACACACTCTCGCCGAAACACTCACGCTCACGGACGCACACACATACACGGTTAGCGGTACGCTCACGGACACGCACGCACACCACCACGCCACCAGGATGTGGAGGATCACCAATTCGACACTTTTACTTTCGTCAATCAATATTTGGGTGATTTTGGTTTTGAAACTTTGCACATCAAAATTTTTCCTGCTTCTTCTTTGCTTGTTTGTGCACTTTGTTGAGTCCCGTTATCGACGCGGTACGATAGTAATCGATAGGCCCGACCTGCGCACTCTTTCGATTGCAGCTGCGCAGCGTTTGCAGGGAGGGTTTTATGAATGGTTTAAAATCAGGAAATACCTGTTTTGGCTCACCTTTCAAGTTCAAGGAATCAACTGCAGGCACGCAATAGAATTTACGGGCCCATCGATAAGACAGCTTAGATTTTAAGCATGCATCCCTGGTTGTTGACAATCAGCTGGGTGGTCAACAGAGGCGTAGACCCAAGCAAAAATAAAAGCAATGTAATTTAAGAAATCGAATTAAAATTTGACAGTCATAAAATTTAATTCGAATTGAGTATCTGTTACTTCATCTTTATAAGTTTATGCATGACTTAAGAAAGTAATCCCCTTTAAAGTTTTTGTGACTACGCCGTTATTGCGCAGTAACAGCTACTTTAAATTGAGAAATAAACACAAACATGACTTTCAAGCTTATTAAAAAGCAGTCAAGGTTAAATTACACATAATCAGGTTTTGTTTTAGTTAATACAATTAAAATAAGTTTACAATTGTTTTAGAAAACAGCTTTCGATTACACCATTCCCCAGAACGACTACCCTATGACTATCGATTACCCAACAGCTGGCAGCAGGCCATGCAGTTCCACAGATTTAACAGCTGTTAAAATTACATAAAAATGGTACAAACTTAAATCACATTGTTTTTGAAGCAAAAACAAACGTAACTTATTCCGAATTTCCTCCATTCCATAATTTAAAATTGTCCGTGCGATGTCGACCAACTCGAATAATTTTACCCCGAAGGCGAGCTCCGTGATTTTGGCCGGACTTGGAGTGGCCGCCGTGGGATTCGCCGGCAAGCACCTAATCCGCCGGATGCCCCAGATGACCACGAAGTTCAACGAGGCCCTCAAGAACCTGCCCAAGTTTGATGCGGAGTCACTGGCGTCCTCCAAGTACTACAAGGGTGGCTTCGATCCCAAGATGAACAAGCGGGAGGCTTCACTCATTCTGGGCGTCAGTCCCAGTGCGTCCAAGCTCAAGGTATTACTACGTTCAATCTTTGGAGATCTCGTTAGATACATAAATATATACGATTTTGTAATCTAAAGTTTTACAAATTGAACTTAACTTTTCATTTATTTACAGATCAAGGATGCCCACAAAAAGATCATGCTGTTGAACCATCCGGATCGAGGGGGTTCCCCTTATTTGGCGGCGAAGATCAACGAGGCCAAAGACTTTCTGGACAAAGCCAAGTAGACAATAAATCCCGCCTTAAAGTGCAAATAAAGTAATTTGTGATTAGCATGTAAGCTGAAGTCTTATGCGTTTTATTACCGCTTTTTAATCGTTCATATTTTAATCAACAGAAAGATTGCATTGGCTGAAATAAGTCCATCACTGACAAGGATCAAAACAATTGTCTAAAATTGTAATTGTGCTAAAGGATTTATTACTCAGGAATCAAAAATGCAATAGTTTCATTTATATATTCATGTATATACGTTAATTGAGTTGTTTGCGGGTGCCTTTTATGGAAAATAACAGTTTTAAAGGGCTTAATAAAATAAAAAGGAATAAGCCTATTGTTTTAAAGCAAATATTTATTGCAAACGTATACAGCAATTAATTTTGTAAGGTTTTAAGTAAACTTTTCATACAGGCAACCCTTTCCGAGTCCCAGGTAAACGTGTTCCGGAAGACAAACGCAATTGTACATCCAACAGTAAACAATTCTTAAGCTACATGTCCGATGTTCTCCCAAACTACATTCTAAAATACAATTTATATTAATATTGTTCATTAAATTGACTTAGGGAGCTTACTTGGTCGCAGCATCGGATTGAGCAACCCAAATACGTCGAGTATTTTTAGGTTTAGGCAGGCAACAACTAATATCAGAAACTTCAAAATCAACGACATTCTTGGTGTGAATGATTTCCAGTAATAAACTACTGTAAAAAATAGTACTTAAGATTTAACAAAGAAACGCTTGCAGCCAGCAAGTGTTTATTTAAAAGTAAATCAAATATGGCTAGGCATGATTTCATTGGAAATCTCGGTTTATACTTATAGTTACACCGAACAAATGTTTATTTTTATTAAACACTAATCGCAATTGATCTTGCTTGAAACATTCTATGTTGTGAGGACTCACTTATTTTTATTCCAAACTAAAAATAGTCTAATTAAACAAGTCCTTCAATGGCGCTCGTGCAAGTAAACATAAAGTCTTTTTTAAGCCCAGACACTATTATTAGAAATACTATAACCAACAGCTGAACCCCAGAATTATTTAAACAATTGCTCTAAGCTACACTTAATTTTTCGCAAATTTGTGTGTTTACTCGACCCTGTTTTACCTGCAGTTGTGATTAAGTGACGTATTAGCTTCTCACGCTGAAATCGAGAGCAAAGACTACGGATTTCAGATGTTTGGTAAAACCACTTGTTGCACTCCAATCACCGAAAGGAGTATAAATAGCGAAGCCCAGACTCCAGAACAGCATCAGTTGATCGCCTTCGTTTAGGAACCATCATCATGAGGTATTTCTGTGTCCTGATCTTTTTGGCCACCTTGGCTATTTGCCTGGTGGGTCAGTCAAGTGGTGCCAGTTCCACAACGACGACGGAGGCAACCACAACGACCACGACCACCACCACCGCGGCCTCGTCCTCGTCGTCGGACAGCACCACCACCACAGAGGCAAGCACGACAACCACCACAACCACCGCCTCCTCCGCCAAGTCTTCCTCCTCTACCAAGAAGAAGAGGAGGACCCACTGCAAACGCAAAACAAAAAAACCAAAAAAGATAGTCAAAAGGCGCAAGCACAAGAAGAATAAGAAGAAGAGTTGTTAGGCTCCAGATCGATCCCCCAAATCCCCAACTTCCTAAAACTCAAACCAAAAAAAGATTTATATTATTTAATTTAACCTTAGTTTACGTAATAGCATTATAAAATAAAATAAAAAAAAAAGAAAACAACCTGAAGATCAGTGAAAAAACCATTTTAATTCGTTATTAATTTTTAAGTAAAAGCCAAGTTATTATTTGCTGTTATTATTTTAGGTAAATGGTCTAAAATTCGAATGTTTTCCATCCCAAATAATTATCAATAAATCAAAACTTAATCCTTTTTTCTTTTGTAAGACACTTTAAAACAGGAGTATAATTTTTATTTAAAATATTTGAGAATATTTTACTGAGAATAGGAAATATTTTTGCCATTCTTATAAAGCTCAACTCCAGGTTAAATTCCCTTCTTCATCTCAGCACGAAATTGAGCAACGGATGCCATATCAACTTGATCTCCTTGATCTCCTTGATCTTTCATCAGACTTCGCCAAATCGATTCGAAGTCATCTTTGGAGACAATGTCCTTAAATATTCGTTCCATTTCGTCCTTGCTGCGTAACATTTTGAAGTCACTTGGCCAGACGCCACGTACAGTTGGCAGATCGGGATTCATAAGGTCCTTGACATGGGTATTGAGTAAGTCCTGCTGAATGGGTGTTTGGTTAGGATGTCGAAGGACTCGACCTTCGGCAGGTTTCTTCTTCAGATCGGCACACAGCTCGCGATATGCTGTATCCTGATTATAAACAATATGTGGCACTGGTGATAGGGCTCCAACCATTGGCAAGGACTTCAATATTGAGAGGAGTTGGCACAAATCCTCGTATTTAACTCGTTCCGAGGAGCAGCCCTCATCTACGATTAACTTATAGTGTGAAACGGCGGTGCGAATTTTCTCCGCATCCGCGGGAATATTCATCTTCCGCATCACAAGGATTATCTCTGGCAATGGAAGCATCTTTGTGCTTTCTTTATCCCTTTTTGCCAGCGCCTGTATTAATTGGTTCATATTGAAATCGTCGCGTTCCTGAAGCAATTTCCGTATCATATTGAGGTGACTAATGGCACTGGCCAACTTTTGGCATAAGACGCTGGGCGAGGTATTTTCCAGCAGCGACTGCATGTCCATATCATGGGGCTTCACTTTGCCAAAGGTCATGTCTTCCGGGATCTGGTAAGGGTACCAACTGGAAAAAAGAATAGTTAATAACATTTATAATAAAACCAAAAAGATATTTGTAAATGAGAGAATAATGTAGTTAAAAAATCTATCGTTCAGAAGGGTAGTTTATATTGTTTGACTGAACTTACATGTACTTTTTACCCAATGGCGCTTTGGTGCGATCATCCAAGTCCTTCTGGGGCTTTTTGACTATCATCAGGTGCTCCTCGCCTTCTTCCAAGCAGCGTTTTACCCTAATGCCACTGTGTTCGGCACAAGCCGGTAAACCGAAAGTATTTTGCCGATTGAAATGCTTTGAATATCTAAAACATAAATTGGAAATAATATAATAGTTCATTTGTATTTCTTATCTGACCTTCTATTAATCTGCTCCGAAGGAAAGTAGTGATTGTGGCTGGTGATGTGTTGATTGTGAAAGTAGGCATATTCGCGATTGACCTGATTGGGTGATTTTGGCGGCATAACCAGGCAGTATAGAGAATCTTCGGCATTGGATGCTTTGCCAAAAGTTCGGCTTAAATTGGTCACAGAGTCCGGCTTGGAATTGGCCCCCTTGGCCTCACCCAAAGCAGGTTTCTTAAAGAACATATTCTCGCGAAACTTCTCCTGGAACTCGGCGAAGAGTCCCTTGCCATTTTTGCCAAAAATTTCTTCGATCCTATTATTGGGTAGCTTGGGTGTTCGCTTGCCATAAGGTTTGGGTATGTTCCTCCGGCAAAGTGCCCTTATACGATTCTCCGCCTCTTCTTCTATGTGGTTCATTGGTAGGCACTCCTTGGTGCCGTAGTTGTTCGCAGGATCAGGAAGTGATGTGAGTCCTGCAGCCCGCAGTTCGGGATTTCTGTCGATAAAGCGGCCTATGTTTGCCATTTGTATTGTTTTTTTGGTTCAGTTTAGTGATTATGTTATATAGTAAGTTATGTGAAGGTATTTGAAGTATGTGAATAAGACGTCTTCGATTATATATTTAATTGCATCAGTTTATGGTTTTAAGAACCTATATTAAAAAGTTTACTAAAAACGCTAAAGTATGGTACTTTCCAATTATTTTTTACCTTGTGAAGTTATTATATATTCTCCTCAATTACTTAAGAAGTATGCGATTTATTTTAATTCTGCTTAGCTTTTATTTGTATAATAGTAAACTTGTGATATTATATAAAAGAATTTTTGATTCACAATTTAAGACGGGGGAGCAGTTTTTTTAAGCACTTCGGCTCGAAACTGAGCAACGGAAGCCATGACCTTTTGATCCTGTTCTTTGTTTTCCCCCATCAGCCGTTGCCAAATGCGTTCGAATTCCTCTTTGGATACAACTTTTTCAAATATTCGCTCCATTTGATCTCTGTTCCTTAGACAAGAGATGTCACTGGGTTTAAGACCAATCTTCGTGGCGACTTCCGGTTGAATCAGATCCTTAACATGCATGTTGTCTTCAAATCGATCCCATATGGCTCTTTCTGATTTACCTTTCTCAAGATCTTTACAAAGAGTTCTATAAGTAGTATCCTTGTTGTACATATTATCGAGAACTTTGCCAATGCAACCAACATTTGGCAGCGGTTGTTGAGCAGAAAGTAACCGGCAAAAGTGATCGTAGTTAACTAGCTCCGTGGAACATCCTTCGTCAGTGAACATCCGGAAATGGGATAACATGGTGCGGATTTTGGCCTCTTCCACACGGATGTGCAACTTGTGCATGGTCTCCAGAATCTGAGAAAGTGGCATGTGCCCCGTTTGCTTTTTATCGATCCTCTCGAACACAGCAATCAAGTCCATCATGTAGAAGTCAGTCCGCTTGTGGAGATTCTCACGCAGTCTGTTCAAATAGGATAGCGCATTTACCAAGGTGTCGTCCTCTTCGCAGGGAGTTGTGTTCTCCATTAGCATTTTGACACCACATTTATCTTTCTCGCGTTGACCAAACGTCAAGTCGGGCACTTTATCCAAGTATCTATAAAAAATATATTTTTAGTATTTTGTGGAAAAAATTATAAAATTTACTTATGATTTTTGCGACATTATCAACGCTTATTAATTTACTTTCTTTTATCCTCATTGTTCAAATTTACCTATTAAAACGTGTTGTATTATTTTTCTTGTTTTCACAAAACCATGAATAGAAACTTCAAAAATGAGGCCTTAGTATCTTAATAATTGCGACTTAATTAATAAAATGCCTAGGCTTGAATGGCCACTTGAGCAAACACTTGAGTAAACCTAAGTTAATATTGCAAAAATGACTTTCTGCGTTTTACTTAAGCGTTAAGAAATATAAGTAGAATAAGCCAAAGAGTTTCTTGAGTTATCAAAAGAGTGGTACATTTTTAATTGCTGCGAAAAGAAAAGAACATAAGAAAAGCTGCAGGGTTTTTTGTGCAACTTCAATGGCTACTTATTAGGGATCAATCTGCACTCACTTTTCAAATTTCTTTCCCAAAGGTCCTTTGGTGCGTTTCATGTAGTCCTGCCAGGGCTTAGATACCACAGTCAAGTGCTCATCTCCTTGCATTAAACACTTCTTCATAGTCGTTCCTAAGTTATCAGCGCCAAAACGAATTCCAAAAACTCCAGATCGATCGAAGGGCTTGGTATATCTGATTGAAAGATAATATCGCATAATTAAACATTTAAGAAACCATAATAAAAACGTAAAACTTTACCATAACTTGTTATTATAAAATTAACAATAAATTAAGGTTTGTATTGACTTGTTTTGTACAATAAACACTCAACTAACCTGCGATTGATCTGCTCAGAAGGAAAGTAATGATTGTTACTGATGATGTGACCCTCGTGAAACTCACTATACTCCCGATTGACCTGATCGACTGACTTTTTTGGCATTATGGTGCTATATAGAGATTCCGATTCGGGATTGGCACGTCCGAAAGTCTGACTCCAGTTGGTAACGTGATTCGGTTTCGAATGGGTTGGCTTAACTTCTGCCAATTTTGCGTTTTTGCAATACAAATCCTCGCGGAACTTCTCCTTGAAGGTTGTCAATCGTGTTTTATCACTTTCGCTGTCGAGAACATCGGCGATTGTGCTTTCCAAATTGAATGGCGGAAGTTTTCCGAAAGGCGGCGGCTTGTTTTTCCTACAATTTCTTTCTATATGGCTGCGAATAAAATCCTCCGGATGTGCAATAATCAAACATTCCTTGCAACTCATCTCAGGTCCATTGGGATCAGAAGAAGGCAACCCGGCAGCTCGATTGGTGCCATTTCTCTCTATAAAGTGTCCTCTGTTTGCCATTGGTTTTTTTTTCTTTTTTTCCCACTTTTTTTTTTGTTTTGTATAAAGTGTTTTGTGAATGTTTTTTTCTTTTATGAGTTAACTTAGTTTTTTTGACATTTAGGGGAGCGATCAATGTTGACTTGGAGTTTCATTTCAAAAGATTACATTTTATATAAGTAGGTATAAGTATAAAAAATAATCAAGTATTGTTAGTTGAGATTAATATTATGGGTATTAAGAAAAAGGAAATGGATTTAATTGTATTATTTTCCAAACAAATGTGATCTTAACCTCTATTTCGGAACTCTTTCTTATTAATGCGCAAAGGTAGCATTAAAATATTTACAAGCTTTAAGAAGCATTGCCAATAAAATGTATCCAAATCTTTCCATTTCATAAAACGATACTTTTAAAACTGGAAATTCCGAAGGAATGGTAGTGATAAGGAATGAAAGCAAGGTCTTAATCATTTTAAGATATTTATTTCGAACATAAATTGATATACAAGTTTTGGTAATGGTCTTCAATTCTTCCTGTGGGTTACAATAACGACGGTCTTGTGGCACCTTCTCGGGTGCTTGCACTTCTTGTTGGGAATCCTGGTGTGGCACCAGTTGTTGCCCTTCCAACAACGCTTCTTGTGGGTGGAAGAAGCTGTTGTCGTGGTTGTTGCATCTGTGGTTGTTGTTGTGGTCGAGGCAGCGGTTGTTGTAGTTGTCGTAGTTGTTGCGCTTGCGCAGTAGGCACACTGAATGGCCAAGGCAATAAGGGCAACGACGAAAAGGTACTTCATCTTGAATTATTCTTTAAGCTTTAAAAACTTCTGATGTATTCTATAAGAACTCGAGTTGTGTCTTATCACAGAAAAACTGTAGCCTTTTATAGGTAAATTTATGCTTTTGTTATGTTTGTATTTGCCAAACACTAACTCTAGAAATGATTTCCTATAGTAGGCCTACTAAATTATATTTCTATACGATGTCAAATATTAAATTAAATAAATATTTGAACAGCCATAAGTATGCCTAATAGATAACTGTCTAGGAAAAACAGCTGTTGAAAGACTAACCCGATTAAGCCAGATTGTATTTAGGTACTTTAAGTGGTGGGTGTTTAGTTCAAAAACGTATATGGCTTTGAGGCAAATGTTGGACCTTTTTATTTTTTGCCGTTTTTTTGTAATAATTATTGCTCTGTTTAAAAGAAAACTCTTAAAATTATTCTTACGTTACGTTAAAGGAAAAGCCATACCAGCTAAATAATTATTAATTCTAAATACTCTTAACTTCAAGAAATAAAAACAATTTAAAATATTCTTTAAAATGACTGTAAACCAATATATTTTAGCAATTGTAAATTACAACAAACAGAGAAATTTAGACAAACTGATAGCTTATGTTTGCTAACCTTTCTTAGGTGGCAAAATAGCCACATTTAAATGAAAATATTGCTCATACGCAGTGTTACCTACAAAGAATAGCTTGGGTGGTAACGTTAAAAAAACAATCCTAAAATAAATGTTTAATAAAATTTAATGATAAATTAAAAATCATAAATTATTTTTCTTTTGTCCTGCACTATGTTATACAATTGTCATAAGTATAATTAGTTTTGAGACTACAATATCATAAAATTCAGAATGTTTTAAATGTCGGTAGAGTTTTATTTTTTTTTTTAAGAAAGCTTTATTTATTTTTTATTTTTGGATTTAGTTCTTCCTGTGGGTTACAATAACAACGGTCTTGTGGCACCTTCTCGGATGCTTGCACTTCTTATTGGGAATCCTGGTGTGGCACCAGTTGTTGCCCTTCCAGCAACGCTTTTTGTGGGTGGAAGAGGCGGTTGTAGTGGTTGTTGCATCTGTGGTTGTTGTTGTGGTCGAGGCAGCGGTTGTTGTAGTTGTCGTAGTTGTTCCGGTTGCGCAGTAGGCACACTGAATGGCCAAGGCAATAAGGGCAACAACGAAGAGGTACTTCATCTTAATGTTTTGGGGTGTTTAAAAACTTCTTTTGATGTCTTATCGAATTGAAGTCAACCAATGTTGTGATTTTTAAAAGTAGAGTAAGACTCTTTTATAGGTCTTTTATAGGTTCCGTGTTCCCTAAATTTTTAATAGGCTGTTTCTAAGATTTGGCAAATAAAAACTCAGGAAAAGATTTCCTCATTATAGAATGATTCAGCCAAAATAACACATATGTATACAATGGTGGGAAGTAAAATATTTGTATAATATGAGGGTGCCTCTTGTTTATTAATACGTGCTGACAGCTGGGCAAATACTAATTTATTTTACCAGCACGACGGTATTTACCTAAAATTATATTTCGTGAACCTCAAAAGTATATTAAATAAATAATTTTGCCCTTGAAAAAGGTAAAGTACTACGAAGAGGTATATTTCATCTTTAGCTCCAGCTAAAATAATAAAAACATTTTATGTAACCCAATGAAATTATTTGAAAATTAATACTATGGTATAGTTTATATCGTTTCAAATTTGACGCATTTCTCATTATTATTTAATTACATAATTACATAAAAAAGGAAGTAGTCAATAATTTATTTACATTTCATTAGGTTTGTTTAAATTACGACTTGCGAAGTCAGAAGCAGGTACAGAATATAATTTAAGATAGGCAGCATATATTATCATAAATTAATATGAATAATTATAATTTTACAAGTAACGAAGAAAAAATCTTAAATATTTGTTGCACCCAGCCTTTTCCGCCAAAACAAAATTTTTAAGAAATTCGTAAAAATTCGTGAATTTATTGACAAATTTAAAACAAAAAGTTTTGTTATAGTTCTTAAAGTGAGGTAAAATAAAGAATATGATAATATTAATGACACTGCCCAATAGTAATCGCTCCATTAAAAAAAGAAAATATAGTGCTCATATTTATGTATTTATTTCGATATTGTATTAAAAATCAGGTAGTGGTCTTTAGTTTTTCCGATGGGTTACAATGACGACGGTCTTGTGGCACCTTCTTGGGTGCTTGCACTTCTTGTTGGGAATCCTGGTGTGGCACCAGTTGTTGCCCTTCCAACAACGCTTCTTGTGGGTGGAAGAGGCGGTTGTGGTGGTTGTTGCATCTGTGGTTGTTGTCGTGGTCGAGGCAGCGGTTGTTGTAGTTGTTGCGGAGGCGCAGTAGGCACACTGAATGGCCAAGGCAATGAGGGCAACCACGAAAAGGTATTTCATTTTTAATGCTGCTGACAAGTTGAAAAAGGAGTAAATCCGGTTGAAAAGCTGCGATTGAGTGTTGTGATTGACTAAAGTTAAAGTTACCTCTTTTATAGCTGTAAAGTTATTTCCGGAACCGATTTGTTTTTCTTGAGTTGTTACTAGAGGTTTATACCTTACAAATAGCACTTACTAATTATTCAGCTGCCGAAAGCTAAATATTTGCTAGTCACAGGGATCAGCCCAAAGTTATGCTATAATTTATGAGAAGATCGTCAGTCTTAAAAACATAGACAAAACAAGAAAGGAAGGTAACTTCGGCGATTAGAAGTTTTCAATGTGTTATTAATAGGTACATATATTTTTTATCATTTTATTATTACATTATTATAGGGTATTATAGTATATTGGGCATTTAGTTTTTTATTTGGTTTTTATTTCATTCAGCATGCTGCTACGAAACTGGTTGACTGATGCCATTTCATTCTGATCGTTGTGCTCGACCATTAAACTCTGCCAAATCAGCTCGAATTTATCCTTTGTTACAAGCTTTCCGAAAATCCTTTCGATTTCAGCCTTGGGACGCAAACGTGTGAAATCGCTTTGATTTAAGCCACGCAAAATGGTAAAATCTGGATTTATAAGGTCCTTCATAGAAGTTGTATCCTCTTCCAACTGCTGGTTATCCTTTGGCTTCCCCGTATCCTTAGGCTTCTTATGATAATCGTCACAGAGTAAACGATATGTGGTATTCATGTCATGAACTTCCGAAGCTGAAGCCAAATTTCCTATTTCGGGAAGTGGTTCCTGAATAGACAGCAGTCGAATGAAATCCATGTAATTCACTCTCTCTGTGGCACATCCTTCATCAACTATCATCTTAAAATGTGACAAAGCATCACGAATTTTCTGTGCATCCAATTGGAAATGAAAGTAAGCGATGATTTCAAGGATTCTCCTCAGCGGAAGATAACCCGTTTTATCCTTGTCGTTTCGCTCCAGTAAGGAAAGAAAGTTTTGCATGTCAAAATCAAGACGCTTTCGCAGTCTTTGCCGATTTTTGTTTAAATAGCTAATGGCATCTAACAAGCGATTTGTTTTATCGGAATCCACGCTATTATTTAGCAGCATTTTTACATCGCCATTGCTGCGCAAAGGAATACCGAACGTGATGTCGGGAACTTCATAAGGATACCTATGTTATTAATTGAAATATTATTTATTAATTTAAATAAATTTTATAGAAGAACTCCTACTTTTTGAATTTGGATCCCAATGGAGCTTCGGTGCGATTCATAAATTCAACTTGAGCCTTTCCAATAACCTTCAAATGGTTTTCACCCTCCTCAAGACAACTTTTCACATGATGTCCAAAGTTGTCGATGCCCTGGATTTCTCCACAAGGATTTTTACTATCAAATGGTTTGGAATATCTGAATGGAAATATATATGAAAATAAATTATTAATTGGGTAATCAGTTATAAATATAGAATTGTAAGAGATATACCCTCGATTGACTTGCTCCGATGGAAAATAGTGATTGTGGCTAATGATGTACTTGTCGTGGAACTTTTGGTACTCCTGATTTACTTCTTTGGGGGATTTGGGTGGCATTATGGTTGTGTATAGGGAATTACTACCATGGGTTGGATTGGCTGCTCTTCCGAAAGTCTGACTAAAATTTGTTACGCTTTCCGGCTTTGAATGGGTTTCCTTAGCATTACCCAATTTGGCTTTTTTGAAGTACAACTCTTCGTACAACTTCTCCTTGAAGGACACGAAGAGAGATTTCTGCAGCTCACTGGTCATCAAATCTCGGATGCTGCAACTGGGCATTACCAATGCACTGGGAGAACTTTGGGATTTTGATAGCTTTTCTTTGCATTTGGCTCGAACGAAACTTTCGGCCAAATCTGCTGGGTTTTTAATGCTGAGGCACTCGGCCACATCTCCCTCGCCATCCAATCCAATGGTGGACAATCCTGCTGTCGGAATATCTAGATTTCTATCTACAAAGTGTCCCTTGTTGGCCATTTTTAATGTGTGTATATTGTGCGATTTTCAGTGTATTCTATGTGTTTATAAAACCTTAACTAAAAAGTCAAACTACAGCTGATTTGACATCATTCTTTAAAGTAACACGATATTCTACACAAAAAGAATTGAATAAAATAAGTGGCACCTAAAAAATTTAGGCTTAATTAAACATTTAATTACATGAGAAACTTGAAGTATTTTATTTTTAAACTTGTTTTTAATCTCTCTTTATAATTACACATTCTCCTACGGCTCTCAAAACAAATCATTTTGAAACCGCATCTAAATTAAAATAAATAAATAATTGTTTTAATTGGTTTTGCAAATGAGTATGTTTACATTTCAAATAATTTATGGCTTAGCACTAGTTCAACTTTAGCTAGGTCTCCTAGTCTATTGTACATGGTACGAGTACATGATTGCACGTCTCTCTGGCCGCGGAGATGGAATGTGGATATTTTTCTCAGTGCAGTGGGTGGTTTTTGTGCAGGACAAAGTCCCAGGTGTCCTTCCATCGCAGCCGGCGCACCTCGCCCACGCTCATCTTTCGCGCTCCATAACTGAACGGAATGAACTTGAAGAAAATGCTGACCACGCAAATCAGCCAAAAGATTAGGATGAGGCGATAGAGGCGCACCAGATGAACTCCGCGTCCGGTGCAGAAGCGCCGCAGCAGATAGTCCAGATGCTCCACGACGAAGCACAGGAGGAGTAACTTGAACACAAAGGCTGGCAAGTAATTGTGCAGGAAGAGTGTGCGATCCACGAAGAAGTACGGCAGGTAGTGGACCAAGTAGCCTACGAAGAAGGTATCGCCGGCAATGAGGAACCTCTGCCACTCCTCTTCGGAAATATCGAAGCACAAACGTTGTCTTCGAACCGCGTAAAAGGCAAGTAATGCGGCGTAGACGAGTATTCCCGCGGTGGCCGTGTACCAGATGAGTATGTTGCCCAGCAAGTAGATCTGAGCACTGGACTCCGAGTCCAGCCAGTAGGCGATGCCCTTGTCCATCAGCGGCCACTCGTGCGGCATCGAGCTGTACATGTGGCTGGGTATTCCCCTTGTCTGGAACAGCATCTTCGACTGCAGCTCCAGTAGCTTGGCCCAGAACGAAAGGCGAGTCCGTTGAGTGGGAATCATTTCGGCGGTCAGCAGCTGGCGTTCTCGTTCCTGGTGATCTTCAGCTGTTTGGAAAGAATAAAGTATTGTAGGTATTTAAAATAATTTTATATAAGTGTGTTGAAATACTTACTCTGTGTATATCGGTGCTCTTCGACATTCCAGATGGTGTGCTCGTTCAACTTCTGATCCCGATCCGCCACCACTTCGTGCTGATTGAAGCCCCAATCCGGCAGTTGATGGCCACTGAACTTGAGAGCGGCTCCCGTGGAGACGTGAATCAGACGAATCTCCGACTTGATGGCATGCCAGCTGTCGCCTTCGGAATCGCGATTCATGATATCCACGCGCCACAACAGTTCACCGGCCATTTTGATCTCGTAGTCGATGTAACAACTGACCTCCTGACATTGTGGCGTCATTGCGGCAGCCACATCGTGGGAATTCAACGCTCGACTGGTGATTCCATGCACCAACTGGATGATGTCACCGTGTCGAATCACATCCGGATTGTCTCCCACCACCAGATTCTCCTTCGTGGGTCGTTTCACCAGCCACCAGTTGTTCACATCCTTGAAGGAGTAGCAGGTGACCTGTTGCTGATGCGAGGAACCCCTCTTGTCGGGATAACGCACTGGATAAACAGCTGCATGCGAATGAAGCCAGCAGGTGCGTCCGTGGGTGTGCCGCAAAGTGATCTGGGATCCGTGCACCACATCCAGTGGTTGTCCCTTTGTAATCGATGCCAGTCCTCCCTCCAGGGAAGCCTGAAACGCACTGGTCATGATGCTGTCATGGGGTCCTGCTCGGTGCAGTGTGCGGAAGTGGACGTAGAAGACTCCTATGTAGACGGCCAATGGAAGACCAATAAAGAGCAGCAGACGACTTATGGCGTGCACCCACAATTGGCGATCTGAAAAAAGAGAAAGTTAATATGGTTTCATTTGCAAATGTAAAAAAGTTAATGGAAGACAAAGAACATTTTAAATAATTTTTGTAACTTTAAATTATTTTTATCAATTTGTCTTAACGTATACGCAATATTAACAGATTTTCAAAAAATCGATCTTATATTTTTGGTAATGCATATTAATTATATAGAGCTTCACAGTTATTAAGAAATCTTTCAAACTTATCTTAAGAAAGTTATAATGTTTCCTACACCAGAAAATGCGTATACGTAATGTGAGCAGAACGTTAAGAACATTTTTAAAAACTTTATAAATAAAATTGGCTTTAGTTTTTTTTTTTTTGTTTTTATATTAATCAATGCAATATACATCCTATGAATCTTGAATAAAATGTTTCGAATGTACAACAGTGCGTATGCGTGACAAGAATTTCAGTTCTTTTCCTTATCAATTCTTACTGGTCAAACTCGCATCGTAGAGCAGTTGCCAAAGCGTGCGGCACAGCATATAAATGGCCAGTCCAAGTGCGAGGTATCCGATGTACTTGATCGTTCCAGCTGCTCCCAAAAAGACAGCGGCCGCTGCTCCAGAGATTATCCATTGGACGCTGCCGAGGCGACTCCTCTGGAATCGGAGCAAAAACGCGATGCCCACTGTGCTGGCCAGCAGCAGCATCGATTCCATGAGAACGAATCGGGATTGGGTGAGCAAGGAGTTGTCCAGGACGACGAGCAGACCACCCAAAGCGGATGACCAGCGACTCAGCTTCGCTTCCAGCAGAAGTTTGTAAGCTGCGGGTGCCAGCAGACTTCCGCACATCGCCGGAACGAACCGGAACCAAAAGATGGGCATTTCCGGTGAGTAGGGCTCTCCGATTCGGGTAAAGTTATGGTCACCTTCAAAGCCAACCAGGCTGACCAGACCGGCGATCAGCTGTTTGCCCAGCGGCGGATGTTGGTCGAAGAAGAAGATGTTGCGCAAGTACATTGAGATGTACTTGCCGTAATGCAGTTCATCGAACCTAAAATGTTTAAATATTTCTTGGTTAAATGTAAATTTAAATTGTTAGAGCTAGTTCTTTATTTATATGCAGGGCTAAAACTTTCCCTTTCAACAGTTGTTAATGAAATCAGAAGTCATAAAATGAGTTAAAAATCGGAAGAGCAACAAAAGAACAAATACAAACTTATTTTCTTTTTAACGTGTTTTGTGATCATAGATTATTTAATGAAGTTTTGAGGGACATACAAATGCATAACAACAAATTGCTTTTTAATATAAACATCACTATACAAACAAAAATATTTCGATAACATTAACCTAATATCTTTTAATAGATCATTTTTGGTTTCTCTAGCTTTGTTATTGTTTTTGTTGATCTTTACTTACACAATATGCGGCGGTGTTGCCAATTTGTAAAAACGCGTGCCAAAGGCCAAGAAAAAGAGGGTCCAGCTGAAGAGATCGATGTTCAGGCTAACGGTAAATGGTGGCATAGCATCGGGATCTCTCTCTTTTGCTGTCACTGATGCTGCTACTGCGCTGCTCTTGTGTTGTTTGTGGCAGGCTGAGAGCGAGCGGGAGCGAGACGGTGAAGCTGAGCGAGAGCGCGAACGATCAGAGGTAGGCGATGGGGAGACTTGTTTTGGCGTCGCTGTTGGAGTAGGCGTCGCAGTCGGCGTCACCGACGGCGTCGTTTGCCGGCTAACGCTGCCGCGCAGCGGCGCATTCAAATGGCAATTCACGTCGACGCAGCAATTGAACATCGTTAGAGCACCGTTACAGCACAGTGGTGAAGGTGAATTTCTCACAGCCGACGCAGTTGTTGTTACTTTTGAGTTTGTCGAACGGCTGCGAAAGTGAAGTCTTTCGTTTGGCTCGCCGCTCGAATCGCTGGCCGCCCATTGTTGCTGTTGTTGCTTCGTCTTGGTCGTCTTGCGGCGCTGTGTAATAGTGTTTGTGTAGGTGGAAGACATAGCGGTTTCCTCGTTTTTGTTTTTGTCTTTTTAGCATGCTATTTGCTCATCGACATTTAGCGGGCATTTCTAGCTCGCATTGTTTTTTCTCACTCACTTTCACTGATCAATTAGCATTCATCAAACATGAGATAATTCAGTGATAATCAAGCGATCACTTATTTTCACTTTGTTTTGTTTGGGTTTTTTGTTGTTGTTTATTTCTTATTTTTGCCACGTTTGCCTGCTAGCCGAAAACCTGTTTTGCACTTTCTACACTCCACTTGTCTCGTTGGCTCTTCCTCTTCCTTGCCTTCTTCAGTAATTTGCATTAACATACAAATGATGGCCAGCTGGGGAAGAAAGTTTCGATACCGAAATATTCCCACAAACACACACTCACGGAAGTGAAAAAACAAACTATTTTTATTTCACTGGGCTCCTTGGCCAAAATCGCAACCTGCACGCTTAAGATCTCGCTACTGAATGGCCTGGGACTTCGACTGAATGGAAATGGATCCGCGGTGGCTCTCTTTCTTCTGCGCAGCCGCAGCTGCTGCTGCTGCTGCCCTCGGCGCACAGTGGATTGATTTCCCAAAAAGCGTAGCAAAAATGAATGTACATATGTACATATAAAACTATTTAAAATACATGATTGTGATTCACTATGGCTAAAAAATTTAGTTTGTGCTATGAAGTTTTCTCTAAACGTTTTGTTTTTAAATTAGTTCCTTTAAGATAACGACCACTTTAAAAAGTCAACAACAACATCATTGGTTTTTAAAATGAGTTTCTGATAAACGATCCACTGTGCGACTGCGCTGTTATTGCCTGGAATGCGGTTCGGCTGCTGCGGCCCTGTCTCTTTCCTCGTCTTATTCCTCTGCGCCTCAGTCTACCTTGATTTTTAACCCATTTCCCGTTTTGTGAGGCAAGAAATGCTCAGTGATGACAGATATTGATTAGGAGAACAGCTAGATTCTAAAAGTCGTAAAACTAAATTACATAAACAAAAAAAATTTCAACGTTAATGCACTCTAATTTACTTTTGGCCCTCCCTTTGAAAAATATGTAATCTAGTGGAGTCCATGTCTTTCTGAATTTTAATCAGAACAACTTTGACAGTCAGTGGACGCAGAGTAAAATAAACTGAACGCAACCTTCAATTTTTTTTACAACGAAGCTATGAAAAAGAATGTATTTTTAAAAATGTGCGTGGGGTCAATAAAATCTAATTTAGTATGTAGCTATTTTTGGTCGAATAAAATCTGAACCTGCAACACTGGGTGAGCATGCAAAAAGATCCATCCTGTTCTCAACCCCTCTCTCGCTCTCGATCTCTCTTCCGTAGGTGAGTGTCGCCAAACGGAGTCTGCAAAAACAAAGAACACCAGCAGTACAATTAAACACCATTTATTGGCGCTGTAAAGAGCGGTTGTTTGGTATTTAGCGGCTAAAGTTATGTGCATATGTATGTCTATATGTATGTTTTGTTAGTATGTTTAAGTGAGGGGAGACGTAAAAGCACGCGTCACAGGTTGAGAGTTGGGAACCTGTTCTCTTGGCTTGCGACCCATTCTATTGGCCATGGACCAAAGATGTGGGTACCCGCCTGACCTATTGGCCTTATTTATGTTTTTTCCTTTAGGCCTCGAAGACATTGTATTAATACATTGTTGCTTTGCATCAAACTTATGACATCAGTTGCCGGATTTTTGTTTAGTCTTTTGGGTTAGGTAAACGGTTCTAAACTGGTTCTACAAATAACCAGAAGTTGGTGCGTTTTTTCTTCCCACAGAGTATAGAAACAAAAACATTTGAAATAGAAATGTGTTTACCTAAAAAAATATACAAACAAATCTGGTTTAAATAATGGTTTACATATGGTATTAAATACTTAAATCTTAATAAGAATAATATTTTAACTCTACAACAAAATTTATTAAGATGGGGAAACGTAATCAACCCCATAAATAATTTTTGCAAAGGTTCTTAAACTATGAATAACGTGTTTCTAGTCTGCTACATTTAACACATTGTTTTCCCAGAGATACAATAATAGAATGAGAAAGTGCGTGGATAAGTTTATACAGGTGAAACTCCAAACCAGAGTCAACATGTTTCAAGCTAAATCTAAAGTCTTCAAAATATCTTGGATATTTGTACAACTGCCTTGTTGTAGGCATATAATTTTTGCGAATTATTGTTTGCTTGCCCTGGATAGAAAGGCCTAAAGATGTGGATCAGCTGGTATTATGCGTAAAGTTCCCACGCTAATTCGGATAAACCCAGATAATACAGATGTTTACTTCCGAAGCTAACCCGCGGGGTATAAATAGTGAGTGTTTCGAACCAGAAAGGCATCAGTTGATCCACTTCAATTACCAATCATCAACATGAAGTTCACCTGTGCTCTGCTCCTTTTGGCCACTTTGGCTTGTGTCCTGGTGAGCCTGTCAAGTGCTGCCAGTTCCACAACCTCAACAGAGGCCAGCACCACCACCACAACAACAACGGCCTCGTCCTCGGACACCACCACCACCACTGAATCCTCCTCGGACACCACTACCACCACCACTGCTTCCTCTTCTTCCTCCTCCGGCAAGAAGAAGCACATTATCCACTACAAGCGCAAGGTGCACCGCCCCAAGAAAGTCAGGAAGATCCACCGCAAGAAGAACCGCAGCGGTTAGACGCCCTTAAAAATCCATCGCTCCTGTTAACCTGTTTCGAACCTTAATCCTGAACCACTGCAAAACTACGCTTTTATAGTTATAGTTCAAAATCTTGTTATTTTTATTATATAAGCACCTTATACATGTTATTTAGTTAAAAATATATCAAATAATTATTCAACCAAAATTTTTAAATTACATTTAAGCCTTCAGCTTTTAAATAATCAAGCACAATAATTTTATTTCTGAACCTGAACCCTAAACCATTGGTAACTACCCTTTTTAGTAAAAGTTAAAAATCTTCTATTATTATTATGTAAGAACCTTATACTTCTTGTTTATATAGAAATATATCAAACCACTTTTCAAATAAGATTAAAATTATATATTAATTTATATTTTACTCAGAGTGCTTTGATTTTCTATACACCAGGAATTCCGAATTAAGTTTTAATTTTCCTAATATATAAACAGAAACAGTTTCGACTTTATAAATTATGAGTGAATCCACAACATTTTTATTTGATTCTTTCCGTTTTTGTAGTTTGTCCTTCATTTGATTTTTTTTATAAAAATTAAACATAACTCAAAAATTTGTTTTTCCTCGATATAAATATTTTATATTTTTTTTTAAAGATCAAACATTTTTAATATGTATTTAACATATTGTATTTACATATCACAACAAATTATATACATTTACATTGTCAAAAATGTCGTTGTCACATAATTTTACAAGTGGCAGTAGAGGAAATGGGCGTTGACAAAACTTGAATTGCGTGGGTAACACACGTGCCACATTTCGAACGCCAATTTGCAAGCCCCTTGGGTGATTAAATAAACATGTTATGCAAGTTTTTTTTTGAATAAAATATATATTTAACAAGCAATTTAACAAAAAAGCGTGTAGTGCTTTCACTTAAACAATAAAACGATTGTAGTAATAAATTAAAACCAAAGTGTGGAAGGGATTCAGGACATCAGTCGTTCAGGCGGGAAATAACGGTAAACAGTTTCGAGGAGGCTTAGGCGCTGCTCTTCTTCTTGTGGTGGATCTTCACGATTTTCTTGGGGCGGTGGATCTTTCGCTTGTAGTGGATAATGTGCTTCTTCTTGCCGGAGGAGGAAGAAGAGGAAGCAGTGGTGGTGGTAGTGGTGTCCGAGGAGGATTCAGTGGTGGTGGTGGTGTCCGAGGACGAGGCCGTTGTTGTTGTGGTGGTGGTGCTGGCCTCTGTTGAGGTTGTGGAACTGGCAGCACTTGACAGGCTCACCAGGACACAAGCCAAAGTGGCCAAGAGAAGCAGAGCACAAGTGAACTTCATGTTGATGATTGGTAATTGAAGCGGATCAACTGATGCTTTTCTGGTTCGAAACACTCACTATTTATACCCCTTAGGCATAGTACCATTTGATCCAAATCTGGGATACTTTATCTTAAAACGAGGTTGGGCAAACAAAACTTTGCAAAAAACTATGCCTACCGCGAGTCAGTTGTTCAAACAATAAAGCCACAATGACGTTATTCTTTAGAATCACCTGCTTATATTTACACACGCACTTTTTACAAATTTAGTAGGCAGTTTAAATAAACACAATGCATTCTGTTAGTTCAATTATATGTATTATTAGCATGCCAAATTATATCATTTCAGAAATACATTTTCTTGTCGTGTTTTCGGATTATTATAGACCATTATATAATATAATATTTATGTTGTTAAAAAAAAATAACTAAGCGAATACAAATTGTATATTGTTCTTATTGAAAACAAAAAAAATTTTCTAAAAAATATTTAAATTAAAAAAATGTTTTATAGTTAAAATTGGGATCAAAACTTTTCTTTATTTAATTATCATCTCCGCACCAACGGTCCACAAAAAAAACATTATCTGATATAATACTTATTTGAAACCTTTTGGCTTTTTGCGAAGGTGAATAAGAATTAAATATTTCTTGAGTAAAAATTATTCCTAAATATTTGGGTGCAGTTTTGTATATTGTATTGAAAGTTGGTTTTAGCTAAGTCCATACACTTTATGGCATAAATACATAGTTCTATTTATAAACGCCAATTAATTAGAAACTTGGTTTAGCATCGGTATTTTTTTTTGTGGGGGCATTAACCTTATTAGAAACTTAATCTGGAGCGCTCAAAAAATATGAATAATATAAAATGAAAAATATAAAATATATTCTGTAATGTAACCATTGAAATGTAAAAATTCAACGAAAACTATCATAAAGATTAGAATGGCAAAATTGCTTGTATTTGTACAATAAGGATTTTGATTACAGTTGTGGAAATATAATATCAGAAGAATTCAGGGAGTCAGATTTTGATATAGCCGGAAGAGGATTGGGGGAGTTCTACTGGCGTTTAACCCCTGCGGCTCCTGTTAATCTTGCGGTGGATCTTCCTGATTTTCTTCGGGCGGTGGACCTTCCGCTTGTAGTGGATCACGTGCTTCTTCTTCTTAGTGGAGGACGAAGCAGTGGTGGTGGTAGTGGTGTCCGAGGAAGCAGTGGTGGTGGTGGTGGTGTCCGAAGAGGAGGCCGTTGTTGTAGTGGTGGTGGTGCTGGCCTCTGTTGTGGTTGTGGAACTGGCAGCACTGGACAGGCTCACCAGGAAACACCCAACTATGGCCAAAAGAAGCAGAGCACAAGTGATCTTCATGTTGATGTCGGACAATTGGAGTGGATCAACTGATGCTTAACTGATTTTATCCCTCACTATTTATACCCCTTAGGTTGCTGAGGGAGTTAGTGTCTGACGTATGTGGGTTTATCCGCAATACCGTGATAGACTTACGCACGATACCTGATCTAATCTACATCTTCAGGCCTAACAAAAACCAAGCCAAGCAAATAATAATTTGCAGAAAGTTATGCCTACTACAAAGCAGTTGTGCTAATATTTTAATATACTTTGCGAACTATTAATTCGCGAAAACAGCAAATGTTTTAATAATGCGAATTAAGACAAACAAATTTAATGGAAAAATTTTAGTTGTTTGATAATAAACAATTAATAATAATTGATAATTCTTAAATCATTCCGATAAAGTAGGTAAATATATATGATATTTTTTAAATTTTATTTTAAGTTGACCGTCTTAAAATCAAATCAAAGTCAATTAACTTAAAAATAAGTTAAAACTCTCCTCTACTTTACATTAATCTCTTGCTCTACACAAACTTAACATAAGTCTCCCCTGTTATTAACATGATGCTGTGAACAAACCCACATGAATAGACTAACGGAAAGAGGGAGATAGAGTCTCGTAGAGTGAAAGAGCAAGGACGAGACACAAACAGATAGAGAGCACACTCGAAAATCCGTGGTGCGAGTCCGAGTTCAGCACAAATCTGATGAGAACGTGAGGTTCGATGGGTTGGTGTGCAAGTGTATTGGTGTGTTGGAGTGCTGGTGTGTCGGTGTGTGGTGCGTTGGTGTGCGGGTGCTTGTGGGTGTTTGTGGCTCGGGGAGTGTCTGCTCTGCCACTGCAACTTCGAGCTTGGAGTGCAGGACAAACGCCCAGGACCTCTCCTCCACCCATTCGGAAAGCATCGGCGAGGTGGGGGTCATGCCTACAGCCAGGTCCTTGCAACTGCAACAATAAACGAAACGGGGCTGAGATGCGGCAAGGCTGCTCTGCTGGCGGCGGATTGGTTGCCGGGCTTAGCGGTGTGGCTGTGAGGTCGCACAGAACTCACAGGACTCACAGGACTCGTGCCCACCTCCCACGCCCACTCCCGCCGTTCGCCTCGCGGCCTGCACAAGTGCAAGGATATTGTCGCCACCGCCTGCTATTGCACGCAGAAAAAAGGATGTTGTTTTTAGGTTCTACAAAAATATACTGTGGGAAACATATGTTCTTATATGTAGGTTTACTTCTAGATTTTTGCGAATCTAGAAAATGTTGTTACAATATGATGGTCAATTAAAACAGCCAACTTATAACAACCATTTTTATATTACATTATAGGATTGAGATCCAATATTAATCGAAACAAGAAACGTTGATAAACTTAACAATATCTTAAGAAATTTTATAATCGTAATAATAATTCTTCTTATTTGTTTTACAAATGTACCTAGGGATATATTATTTCTAACTATAGTTTCAATGATTTTAGGAAAAAGCTAATCTTAAGCATATGCTAACCAATAATGTGGCTTTCTGCAGAGTTTTAGGCTTTTGATTTCTGAACACAAGTAAGTACTGTTTTTTTTCTTTCAGTATGCTGGTGTTCCTGATTCCTGTTCCTCCGTCTGTTCCCCCGTCCCTGCCCCTTCCCCATTCGCTTTCTGCGCCTGCATCGTTGCAGCATCGCTGTTGCTGTTGTGTCTCGTTTTCGCCGGATGGATGGGCGAATGGATGGGTGGTTGCAGGCGGTCTGGCGGGTGGGTGAATGGATGGATGATGGCTGGTGGGTGGTTAGGTGGCTGTGTGGCTGTGTGGGTTGGTTACGGTGGTTTGGTTTGGTTTGCTGCCTGCCGTGTGCCACTTTGGCCATGTTCGTGGCCGTGGCCGTGGCCTCGACTCATGCGCTCGTTCTCGTTTCCCTGCAGCTTCACCACTCAACCAACCACTCAACTCAACTCAGCTCAACTCCAGCCAAGGCCAAGCCGGCAGAGGACGACGTCGCCGGCGATAATGTGGCACAATGACATTGCCATTGAACTAGGTCGAGGACGTGTTCCCTTTTGGCCACCGCCACCGCTTGTTTGGTTAATGTCTGCCTCCGTCTTCGTGGCCTGTTTCTCGTGGGCGGCGGTGGCACCACGAACCACACCAAACCACACCGCACCCCGTCTTGCGGCGAAATGCGGAATGCGAATTGTGGTTGTGGCAAGTGGATGGCGATGCAGACGGTGCTTTGACTTTTTACTGCATGGCGCAACGGGAGTGTTATCTATTAAAGGTTAGCTGTTCACTGTTTTCTACTTTAAAAGATGGCTTTCGAGATATGATGAAGCGAAAAACTTATTAAAACTTAAAGATATATATACCATCTCAATTTAATAATATTAATAATGGTTAAAAGTATGGTATCCGTCTTGAATTTCTCAAAATACTTATATTACTACAAGCGATTGAGCAAATACTTCAACAAATATAGCCACTAATTTTTCGTTATAATTAATTATATGTTATAAAAATAATACTTGTTTTTAGCTACAAAAAAGACCAAAGCTCCTTTAAAGTAAAAATAGAATAGAAATAAAAGATAATAACTGAACTATATTTATAATTATTATATATAATATACAGATAACTATTTCAAAGAATAAGACTTAATCCTTATACTTGTGAAATAGCAAACAAAAAGCAATTACATAAATTAAAAATTCAGCATGCTGTCCAAGAACCGAATGCCAACTAAATAATTTCTTAATCAATTTTTTAGCTCCTTTGAGAAACTCAATACGTCATCTTGTTCGTGCGGAAAGATTGTGAATTTAATGACATTAGGCGCAATGTCCGAATACAGCCGGAGATTAATGGAATTTTGCCAAAAATAAAGCCGACAAAGACGGCTGGCAATCAATTAAAATGCATAGACTGCAGTCGGCCTAATGAAAGCTTTTTCTTCGATGTCCAGACAGCTTCATCTGCTGGCAATTTCGGGGAATTGGGAGTAATGGAGCCAAAAGCGGGGTTCGGGCCATTATGGATGTGTCTGCGCTTTGTCTAAGTTCTTGTTTTTGGGCCGCCGCGTCGGTTTTTGGGGACGAGTTTTATTTATTTTAATTTAAATGAAATTTATTTTATGCACATACGCACGCACACAGATGCTGTTTTTTTGAGCGGCTAGTCAAAAGCTAAGGGTTGATTTTGTACATTTATATATGCACATGGATTATGCACCCACACACGTTTATTCCATTCGTTCGTTTTCATGTGTAAATAGGGTGGACCTTTCAATGGCTATATTAGAAAGTTAAAGCTTACCTTTTGTTTAAGCCTTTATGATAAGATCATGATGCTTTTAAATTAATCACTACAATTTTAAGATATATATTACAACTTAAGGCGGGCAAGTCAACAGATTGTTTTGTTCTTTTTAAAAAAAAATCAAAGAATAATACATTTTATTAGGCTTCTTCGTCTGCGCTGTTAGTCAACACTGCGTATGAGTTATAAAAATAAAAGCAGATATTTCCCATGATAATTATTTTTAAAGCTTAAAAGCTTAATTATTTGTTATATTAAGGTTCACCCTAGATCGCATATTCCATATAGAAAATGCAACTAAAATGTTTCACAGGCAGTTTGTTTTTGCTGTTTTATGGCCAGTGTCTGGCCTGCCGCACCGCCTACTCCCCCCACAAAACCGCCCCCTTAACCGCCCTCATTCCGCCCACTGGTCGTTGTGGCAGACGAGATATTGCAGTTGCAGTTGTTGCAACAACATTTGTTTTTGTTGCTGCTCGCCTGCAGTCTGGCAAAATTTTTGCCATTTGATTGCATTTTGTTGGGCGGCCTTTTTGTGTAGAGCAGAGTTTGTTGCACTTCACCATGAAGTTAGGTGATGCAAGCGCACACACACACACACCTACATTTTCACAGGATGCAGAAAAACGCACTCACACAGGCACACATGTGGCATAGGCCTTAGGATACTACAAAACTTCTACATATGCATTTGCCTAGACATACAAACCAACGCATTTGTGTGGGCCTGGGCGTTATGTAAAGCCATTTTTTTTATTATATATAAATCTCTATACATATTTTATAATATGTATACATAAAATTCCATTTTTTAGTTTGATTTTGCTTGCTAGCGTCTGCTAAAAATAATAACAAAATGGCCGACCAGCCGGTACAGTTGTGTTCAAAACATCGACTAGTGCAGTTTCCTGTGCATGGCATGTATTGCATACTTTCGAGCGTTGCACAAGTAACACACTTTCGGGGCACAAGAAACGGAGGCATTACCCCTTGTTGCAACGCTCCCCAAGGAAGCACTGTAACCAGAGGGAACACCAAAAGCCCCAAGTGCATCACTCCCTTCCATGGCCATTTAACTACAGTCAAACTTCTGTAACTTACATTTCATGGTACTGTTTTCAGAAATTAAAGATAGTTTAAATAGTTTGATTGTTAAACAGTTGCTTATCAAAATATTTGAAATTTTATCATGATAGTATTTCAAATCTAAAATATCTTGAAAATATTTTGCTTACTTAAATCAGATATCAAATATTTTATTTCTTTGAATAAGTTCGGTTTTTAATGAAGTTAAGTTAAGTTGTCAAGCATTTGCATTTGATATTGTTAATAAGTTTCCAAACAAAAACCTTTCATTCATAGCCTCTTCTGTATAATATTTCCCCCTTCAACCAGTGAAAATTTGGTTCGCCAGCTCAATTTAGAACGCGTTTGGTTAGAGAGTTTAGACTGTGGCCAACCTAGAAGCCATCCATCTGTGCAGCACCGAACATTGTGGGTGCTTTTTTAAGCGCGGCACATACACGTATGGTCGTCGCCCAACTGCGGGGCATGCAGCAAGTGGCAGAGGACCACCGGGCGTATGAGTTCTCCTCAGAAGGCCTCCTCCAGCCACGCTGCCAACTGCAAACTGCCAACTGCCAACTCCCAACATTCGGCCGACTGCCGACCGGTTTGTTTAGAATTTTAGATTTTAGCGCGTTTTAGAATTTTATGAATGAATTTTTGGCGCTCGGCAGAGCTCCGCCTGCCGGGTGGTGCCCCCATTTTCCACACCCACTTCAATTTGCCGGAGCACTCCGAATCGTTTGGCTCGATTCACTTTTAGTTTTTGGTTAGTTTTCGGTTCCCCATTTGTTTTTTGGGGGTGTCGGTGTGACCTTGCCGGGGTGTTCCGGTGTTGTTTAGATTTAGTTTCTATTGGGCTGCACTTCAGCTGGTCCCTTTTTGCAGTTGGCACAAATCTATGCATATACATGTGCGAGGCCCTTAGACAAAAGTCGGTCCTGTGCCCCTTTTTTTCTCGCATAAGGGTATTGATTTTATGGGAATTGTAGAGGTTTCACCTCTTTAAAATTACAAAGCAATGAAAACACATGGTTGGCTAATACAAAGATGTGCGTTTAAAAGTTTCAGATTAAAGGAATCAATACAAAACAGCATAAAGGTATAAAACTAAGGTCCAATGAACTAAAGAAATTTAAAATTCATTTATAATGACTTCATTGATTTTCAAAAACACTTAAAATCAAATCATTTTCTGCAAACTTTTGAAGACTGAAAAAAGGTAAACCATTTTCCTCTTTTTTAAGTTGAATTTTTGTTACGATTTTAAAAAGTAAGCTTATCTACTGACAGGTTTGGCAAAGCGTAGATTCTAAATAACTCAAGTATTTTATTTACGATTGAAAATTTAATTGCGATATAAATTATTATCATAAACACAACTTTTTTGGAAAGCAAAGTTTGTTAGCCATCAATTTGGTCAAAGAAAATGTTCTGTAGATAATTTTTCTGTCATGCTGCTATCGAATACTTGTTTCTTCACATTTAAATTGTCCATAGGGAAAAGACAAGATGTAACCCCCACCATCTTTCTTGAGAAAAATAATTCAATTTTTGAATTTGAATGCTTGCAAATAGATATTTACTGCATATGTACAGGCTGTCATGTATACATATATCATCCTCACTAAATTTCAACATGGCCCATACCCTTCAAAAACTGGAATCAAATAAAATGATTTGTAGCCCGCCCTTTAAGCTAAACAAAGACTGCTTTTTGTGCATGACCATATACATTACATAAATACATAAGTGCACTTATGTAAATTCCCATGTACTGCAGTACTTTAATAGGTTTTGTTAGATCTGATGCAGGCAAAAATGCCTATTAAAAATGCGTTTGGAAAAAACTGTTGCATACCTGACGGCGCGCGCTCAAATTAACTAACGGAACATTGAAAGTTGCATTGTGAGCGCAAGAGAGAGTTCGTCAAGTGACGAACGCATGAGAGCGCAGCATCCGAGTGGGAGAGAGAGAACCGAAGCGTGGCGAAGTATAAATATAAGGGGCAAATAGGGAATTTCGGCACTAGATGTTCGGAGGCCGCAAGATGCGGAGGGGGCCGAGAGCATTCGGCACTAAGCCGGCGAGAGAGCAAACACAAAAGCGAAAGCGAGGAGCCGGCATAGGAGTTGTCTGTGTGCGTGTGTGCGGTGATTGGGAGCGGGTGTAGTGACTCTCGTCTGTGTGTGCACGGATGTTCCTATAGATATGTGTGTGTGCGTGTGTCGCTTTGTCGGCAATTTAAAGAGTAAATAATTGTCTGCCGGTGGCAAACATTTGGCCAAACTGCTAGTCCACACATTTTGCGACTGTATTGGTATTGCTACTTTCGTCTGCCTGTATTGGTGCCGAGTATCGGCTCTTCGTCACCAAACTCTACACAATTTTAGGCGCCGGACGAACGCACTTTCAATCAGTTAACTTTATAACGTCAGCGTCGACACTACGTCATCCGGTCGAACGTATCGAATCAAATTGGCACCGGTGTTACGCCCCCGAGAACACAAACTTTGCCCTTGTATTCGTTGCCGCGCGCTGCGATTTTCGTCGCGTTTTTACTTTCACGCGACCAATTCGCTCAAAGTCAACAATTGTCGTGAAAACGTGTGTCTGCAAAGTGTTTTGTAACCTGTATTTAAGCATGCTTTTATCGTGCTTCTCCCCCAAAAGCCGGCAAATGTGACTTAAACGCCGAGCAATTGAAAACCTGTGAGTACATAGCACTTTTCGGTACATGCAAATCACTCAAGGGAACTTAATCAAGCAATCAGAGCTGTTGTGGGCACACAAAAGTATGCTATTTAAAATTTTATTCACTAAAGCCTTATAACAACTCTTGAATGGTGTAACAATAATTCATACCGACACCATAATTTAAAACAAATACAAGGTCCCTGACTATTACAATTAATGTGTACTGAACGATGTCTTAAAACCATTCGTTAATACGAATAAAGAATATTTTAAATATAAATAAGAATTTATTGTAAAAAGCTTTTTATTATGAATCTTTGGTTGAATCAGCTAGAATATTTTATTAACTTTAATTAGTTTTGACTTTATTGAATTTATACGTGTCCCCTAAAAATTTTTTTTTTTAAAGCAGTAATAGTAACAATAAACTTAAATAAACTTTTAGACATATCCCTAAAAAAGGCTAAATAATTAGTTAAAATTCATTGAAGAAAATAGTGGTACAAATTATAGAGTTAAAAAATTTGAAGGCAACCTATTAAGCTTGCAACATTGCTATCTACCTACTTTTACTGCTCAAAATTTTAAGCAGCTTCTTAAATCGGAAAACGCACTTTCATCGGCGAAATGCCGGCCACTTAATTCGCACACAATCGGGCAATAAATCAGCATTTAATGCGCCTGCATCGAATTGGCGACTCAGCCGGCATAACGTCATCGACATCATGTGACCGCGTTTCCGAATTTCCCCGAAACTTGTGTACGTGCGTTGTGTGTTGGCCCCGAAATACAAAATACAAAATACGGAATACGAAATACGAAATGCACGGCGCAACGCGGCGCAGACGACGGGTCATGGCCACGGCCACGGCCACGGCCACGAATATGGCATTTCGGCGACTCCGGCTGCGGATACGGCTCCGGCTCTGACTGCAAACTCCGGCTCTGCCGTGCGTCGCAGTTTCACTTTCACGGCGCATACACACACACTTACACACACTTGCACACACACAGCTGCGAGGGCTGCGAAGAGACGAGATCCGTGGGCGTTGCGGGCGCGACTTGCACTCAGCCTCACAGTTCGTCTTCCCCGAAATCGGCGGCGGGTGCACAGTCACGGCCACGGATACGTTTACGGACACGATTACGGCCCACTCGACCTGCCAATGACAATGTCGCACAGTGGGCGGAAATTGGTTTTTGTTGGGCAATAAACCAAAATGCGCGGGCGGAACTAAACTGACTTAACTGGAATTCACTTGTGCGGCAGAAATGTTTTTTGTTTATAACTTTTAAACCCTTTAAAATTTAATTGGTTATTGTTCTTAAGTGGTTTTGTTCAAATTGATTAAGATTTTCCCCGAAATCAATTACGTATACTTAATATAATTACGTATACGCTGGGCCAAACCAAAAAGGGGGCGGAACTAAACTGAAATTCATTTGTGCAGCAGGAATGTTTTTTCTTTATTTCTTTTGAACCCTTTAACTGTTTGTCAAGTGGTTTTGTTCAAATCGATTAAGATTTTCCCCGAAATCAATTACGTATACTTGATATAATTACGTATACGCACCTCCTAGCATCAAAGTAGGCAATGATTCTTTTTAATGATGATATCTAAGAAGTCAGCGTAGTTGTTATTTTAACTAGTAATATACACCAAAATAACATTCTCTGTGCCTTAAAAATACACTTTCTGACTGGTAAAAGGTGCAAAAAAATGCATCTTAAACTGTTTTTAAAATTCAGTGCCTTTGTGTGCCTTTTGTAACACATTCTGCATCCGTTGAGAACGTGTTGGATTGAAGAAGAGTAAAAGGGTTCTGGATGGCGAAACGGAAATTGGAATGAGATTGTTGACGGGTGGACCGGCAAAATGCGCCGACTTCCGCATGCTCATTTCTGCCGATATCCTGCCGCCATAACGACCACAACGACGATGGCGATGGTGATGGTGATGCAATGCTGTATGCCGGAAAGCCGCCGAAGTGCCCATGCACACAAAGCACCCCATCACAACAGCACACCCACAAAACACCTCACCCACACTATTATGCGCATGGGAGAGTTGCACTTGCCGAACAGCCTCGCCATGAAGCACCCCCTTTATCCCCCTCTATCCCGTTATCCTGGCGCCTCTTTCTGCCGACACTCTCACTCTCCGCTTCACAAGTGTGTGAGCTCTCGGTGTTTACTCGCCGCCGAGTGCAGCATAGCCAACTACACTGGGAGAAAAATGTGAATTCTTGAAGTTTTAAATGACATTTCATTCTGCAGATTAATTCTTATTAGTTAGATTATTAGTTAAATTAGTAAACATAAAATCTGGCTTAAATTGAGCAGGCATAATTCATAACTAAACTATATAACTTTTAGGGTATTATTATTTAACAAAAAAAAACAAGATTCTTGTTTGCATTATGGTATTATACATTAAATGTTCATAACTCATGATAGGTTATATAAGTTACAGTATTTTGAGGAGAAGGGAAACTTATTGAAATCCTATAAAATATTAAAAACTTCAACCTATATTTTTATAAAATTGCATTTATATAGAAATAATGTACTCGTATGTAATTAAGCCTTTAAAAAATGAAAATCATTGAGTTGTTGGCACTTAGATATTTTTTTCCCCTGTAGCATTGAGTGCAGTTACCTCTGCTCCTGGAGATGGGCGATGTTTTCGGAGTGGGTGTTCTGGGTGTCCGTGGGTCCGGGGAAGCCGGCCGTCTACTTTGGTGGTAGGCTGTTTGCCGGGAGCATCGCATCGCATCGCACAGAGCATCGCATCGCTACGTCATCGCCGTCGCCGTCGCCATCGCCATCGTCATCGCCACCGTGCCGGAATTCGTGTGCGTGGCCTGATTTCGTCGATTGGCCTTGTGCGGGTTTCAGTGTCAGGAGCGCAGCATCTTTGTTTTGGTTGCAATTGTTGTTGCTGCTGCTGCCGCTGCTGCTGCTCGACTTGGCCTGCATATATGCAAATCACGCACACACACGAGCTGCACTCCTTGGAGTGGGAACGAGTGGCAGGTCCTGTATGCGGGAGCAGGTCCTTTTGTCTGGAGAACTGTGAAGTGGGCATTTGTGCGCCCTTCATGTTTCAGATGGCCAAGTAAACAGAGTCGAAAACTGGGTTTCAAGTGCTTCACGTTGCAACTCTTTAATTTTTTACTTATTAGTAGGTACTCAAAGAATAAATACTAGACCATTTTTTACTTTTAAATTTTTTCTTAGATAGCAAACTATTTTGTTGTGATTACTTTAAAAAATATGCATTCCTTTGCCTTATATATATTTTTTTTTCCATTAGACTGTAATCTATTTATCTTCAGAAAATTATTAACTAAATAAGTAACGCTGATTTTATGTGATAAAAATTCGTGAAGCTTAAATAATTGCTTTAGTACAGCGATGGATTCAAAGGTGTTACTACATTGTGTTGTGTTATTCAATGTAATTTTAGCACGAAAAAGTTATCACAATGGTGAATAGCTCATGTCCCATTAAAAATTAGGTGACCATTTATTTTTTTTTACTTTTTTACTTAATATCTTTAGATAATCACTATGAAGTTGTGGGAGTAGACTGCAATGAAAACGAAGCAGTCAGCTGTATGCTGATTAAATGCCAAGATACCAAATTTTGTCCGCCGGAGAACTTTTGCTATAACCCCAAGTGCGTTTGCCGCAAAGGATTTCGGCGTCTTGGTAATAGTTGTGTGCCAAAACACAATTCCTGGCTGCTAAAAGAAAGTGCATTACAGTCAGCTCTGCTGGAAATTCCCTATCGGGAACTTTTCTTTTAATTGTTTTTATCTAACTTGGTAAATACTTTTAAATTATATTATTTCAATAATGTGTAAATAGTTTTATATTATAAAAACAGTTTATAATGAACTATAATAAATAGTAAACACTTTTAAATTAATTACTATATATTATATATAAAAAAAAAGTTTAAAATGAACTTTAATAAACATTTTAGAGCTGTGCACAGCAGTTGACGAATGTAATCTTTAATAACAACTTAGAGTAATCGATTTGATCTCTATTATTTGATTAAGTCTGCAATCTATATCTGTGTAAATCCAGCCCAAAGATATTTTTGTTGCCAATCTCTTTTCAAAATGGCAAACAAAGTGTGTTCTTTTTTGCCAGCCACTTTGGGAGAGCGTTTCGATTGTTGGCTCTCGCCACTTATTCCCGATTCATATTCGTTGCTCTCCGGCACACACACCAGCACACACAAACACACACATAGTTAGAGCAACTAATGCAAAAATGGGCGGATTGTGTGGGGTGTATTTTGTATTTTGGCCAGGCCATGCCGGCTGGCTGGCTGGCAGGAAAGAGCCGAGAGCCGAGCCATTATGTCTCGTGGCGGAGAGAAAAGTCGGAGTACTATATAGCGACGGGTATCGGTAGTAGTAGTCAGTAGTCAGTAGTGAAGCTACGCGACACGCCGCCAGGTGGCTTCGTTTGTGGATGCGGCGGGTGTTTAATTCGCATGTGCATGTGCATGTGCACCGCAGACATTGAACGGTACGAAAAGCCCTCCCCCTTCCTCTCTCCCTCCCCCTCCATCGAAGTAAAAACCCCTCCACAACCCGGTATCCCACACAATACATACTTTTTTTTTGTTGTTCTCCTTTTCTGTGTTTTTTTTTTTTGTTGGCCGTATTTTCGCCGCGGAGGAGGTGACCTCCAGAATGGGCTGGCAAATGCAATTGGCTGCACTTTTCCTTTGTCAGCCCGCCTTGCGTTTTATTGTGTCACGGGTTCGCGCGCAGATGGTAAAAATAAACGACCACGGTGTTTTCCCAAGTGAAAGTCTGTTTATCTACCGGCAAAAATGGAAAACTATATATACACCATAGTTGTTGTGCCGCGACGAAAACGACGAAATATATGTGTGTTCTCAATTAGCAGCGACACTAATTTGCGTGCCTAGTGAAAATCGATATGGCGCAGCCTTTGACTTTTGGCACTTGGCGAATCGTTTTAGAATGTTCAACACTGCGTATGCGTTATATTTTGATGTAACTTCTCGATTTTCTTAGTTTGAATTGTATGAGGGCAATGAAAATTGCTCGCACAGGCGGTTTAGGTCAGCCCTAACCTAATCTTAATGTAGCGACATACTAAATTGCCATATAGTGGGTCGTCATCGCCGAAACCCCCCTTTGAAATATTACCCCCCTGGATTTTTATTGTTCCCACCTCCCTGTCTCCCCACTTCTTGCTTTCTCTCTCGCTCTCGTTGTCGCACAGCGCGCAGGATTCGCGCTCTTTTTTATCGCCACCTTTACAGTTGCAAAGTGGGCGGTGGGCGGCTGTTTAGACGAAAGTTAGTGTGTCTGTGTGTGTGTGAGTGTGTGTGTCCTGCGATTCGGCAAGTCAGCTAAAATAACAACAACTGCAGCGGTGTTTTCACTTTCCATTCGAAAGCCTTCTAAGCTTAAATTGTGCTGCAGTTTTTAACCACCGTTTGTTGGTCTATTTTGGGGTTTTTACTGATTTATGGGGTTATTTGGTAATAATAATAATAACATTATTAAATACTCGCTGATCAAGTTATAATTAGGTTTTATTTGTTGAGTAAAGAGTGTGATTGTTATTATTTATACTTATAAGATTATAAGATTATCTTACCAGATTAGATTAAAAAATTAATGGATTACAGGATCTTGAAAATTAAAGGGAATGAGCAAAACTAAAACTTAAACCAAAATGGTATATATTTTAATTGTATATATTACAAATCCCTTAAAAATATTTTATTATATATTTACCGTTCACATTTAAACACTTTTATAATTTTTCTCAACGTTAGTGATGCAACTTAATCCTTTTAAACCTGAATCCTTATCTACCTTTACAATTCTCATTTCAGTAGCCTTACTGTCGACGCACAAGATCCCAGAAAACCTCCCAGGACTCCCCATTTCTAGCTAAGAAACGAACGCACAATGAACTTCACCCCGTTTGGCAACACCTTTCCCGGCAACATTCCCGGCCTGCCGCAGTTCACGACAAGCACGGCGCCCCTGGTTTCCACGGTGACAGCCGCCGTGACGGACGTGACCGTGACTGCCACCAACAATCCGCAGCAGCAACAGCAGCAGCAGCAGCAGGATGCCGCCGGCAGCAGCAATCGCTACCAGCAGCAACAGCAACAGGTAGCGCACTTTGGCCAGGCCACCATGACTTCGGGCCAGGGCAGCAGTGGCAACAAGTTCCGCGACGGTCAGGAGGATGCTCTTCAGGGTGACAAGTACAATGGCCACTTGGTGGCATCCGCCCAACAGCAGCAGCAGCAGCAACAGCAACAACAGCAGCAGCAGACGCAGTATGCAACTGTTGCGTACGCAAGTGCAACAGCCACGAGTGCCGCGGCGGATGCGCTGCAGGCGAGCACTTCCGGCCAGCAGCAGCAGCAGATGCAGCAGCAACAGGTCACCGCCCCGCAGGAACTCACCCAGGATCTGTGCAACGCCATCCTGCAGCAACAAGGTAAATATCAAAGAAATACATTTAAGTAAGGGCATAATACTTTAAAGCTTTACCAACTGTATGAAATTTAACTTCGAGACAGTAGTTTGAATAGAATTCTTTCAAGCAAATTCTAACGTTAGGCTAAAAAGCAAATTAAATAAGTTAAAAATTGTATCCAAATTATTAAACCTTTACAAAACGAATAACATGCGATTATAGATAAAACAATTTTTCACCAGATAAACACTTTAAAGTTTAATAAATTTTACCTTCTTAATCCGGTAAATTGAGATCCAAATCTGTACGAAAATAACTCAAAACATATATATTTTAACCCTTACAGTACTTCAGAATACCTCGTGGCAAACTCTGACGCCGGGCACCACAGTGGCCGACTACCTTTCGCATCTTCCAGCCAACACATTGCCCCTGTCGCTGCACCACTTCCTCAAGTATTCCGCGGAGACGATAAAAAAAGAGAACCAGCAAAATGTGGTAAGGATAATTGACTTTCGTACAGTTTCAGTCGCAGTAAGACCTATGATAGTTAAAGCTGACTTTATTCAAATAAACCATTCCCACGTAACCAGAGATTCTTATGATTTCTAAGGTAGAATTTCAAAAATCTCTTTTACTTGTATATAAAGAAAAAACTGAGAATGAATGTTTGGAAGTAATCTTACTTCTTTAACACTCTTAAGGATGTTAATGATTAGCTTCTCATAAAAGAGCTTTTGCATCATTAAAAACTAAAGATTGACTCTTGCTTTCAGGTACTGCAGGTGCAGACGGGACCAGCCATCGGGATCAACACCCTGGGCACGACAACCATTAGTATACCTCAGCAGGAGCAGTTGACCCTGCAGCCGCAGCAGCAGCAGCAGCAGACGACGTTGCAGGTGCAGACGCAGTCGGCGGCTGTTACGGCGACGGCGACGGCGACGACGGCGGCGACAGGGACGACGGCCGGCGGATCCGGCGGAACTACGGGCAAGAAGAAGAAGCGCAAAAAGCGAAGCAAGGACCGGAAACCGAAGCTGCGACCCGGCGAGATTCGCCTGGGAACGGCGCTGGACGGGAGTCCGCTGTACATGTGCCCCGAATGCCATGTGGCGTATCCGGAACCGGAACTCCTCGAGGTCCACCTGGTGGGCCACAACCTGGAGAAGCGGTACGTGTGCGACATCTGCCAGGCGTCGCTGAAGCGCAAGGACCACCTCACCCGCCACAAACAGTCGCACAATCCGGAGAGGCCGTACATCTGCACCGTTTGCCTGAAGGCCTTCAAGCGGAAGGAGCAACTCAGCCTGCACTTTGTGATCCACTCGGGCGAGAAGCGCCACCAGTGCGGCGAGTGCGGCAAGGGTTTCTACCGCAAGGATCACCTGCGCAAGCACACCCGCTCCCACATCGCTCGCAGGGTCAAGGCCGAGTTGAATAGCCATGTGCGACGGGAGAATGGCACCAGCATGTTGCAACCAGTCGTCACGGAGGCAACGACGGCTGCCTTGCAACATGCCAATCAGTTGGCCAACGCGCAGCAGCAGTTGCAGCAGCAGCAGCAGCAACAGCAGCAGCAACAGCAACAGCAGCAACATCACATTGTGATCACGCAGCAGCAACAGGCGCCGCAGCAACAGCAGCAGCAGCAGCAGCAGACTTCGCAGCAGCAGCAGCAACAGCAGCAAATGATAAATTAGCCAAATGATTTTTGTAAAGTCAGTTAAAGCAAAATTCAATTTAGTCTCATCTGAACCCTCAAATGGGTTTGGCTGCTCAAAAAAAAACATAACTCTCTCGGTCCACACAATTTAATTGACTCTCACAAATCGGATAATACAAACAGGAGGATGTTAGCTAATGTCTTCGAGGATATCCCCCTGGGAAATCTCAACGTTGTACAATTTTAATCGTAAGTCCACGATGATAATAGGGATCGACCATTAATAAATACACACTCATTGGGATTGAAATTATTTTCAAGATTTATGTTTCAAAATGATAGGAATTCAAATTATAATGAAACTAATAACAGATCCTCCGTCGTTAAGAAAAATCATTGTTTTAAAATGATTTGAATTAAAATACAATAAAATGAATAATAATAATTAATAATTTGCAACATCTATGAACTCAAGAACAACGATAAATTTTCATAACAACTTCAATAGATAAATATTATGGTCGATCCCAGGCCTTTGTCCGCCCTAACATTCCATACTTTAATTTAAGACAAATGTGCAAAGGAATAATAATTTTATACGCAATGTATTTTAGTGAAATGTATTTTTCTACAATTAGAATCAATGTTGTATGGTATATATGTCTGTCCATATGTACATACACCTGTACGAATCCTTGAATAACGTTCACTGGCAGCGAACTATATATTTATATACTATGTAAACAAACGCAATTTAGATTTACACTTAAATGTATGGACCCTAAACCCGAGTCCCAAAAACCTTGTAAATATGCAGTAAATTATATAATTTGATCTAAACTGAAACTGAATTTTATTGAAACCTAAATACATAAACAAATTTTAATTTTTGGGGTTATCTATTTGCTTTATTAAGAGTACTCATAAATTACGATTATTATGCACCATTTATTGTAGTAATTAAATAATTAATTATTAGCTTTATCCGTATTATTATCTTTATATATACGTCTGCGTGTTAGTTTTATATCGTTTATTTATGTACGAGCAGGTTTTGATTCACCGTCAATATCGCGTGCGTACCTTTCTAGGCTTAACGTTATGATGTATTACAAAGTAGGCATTAATTTTATGGAAAGGAACGTGGCATGGAGGGGTATTTATTCACGGTAAAAAAGCGGACAGGTCGGGGTTGACGGCTTATCAAAATTTGTGCTTTATACACATTCAAATCAGGAAATTCAATAATGAACCATTCATGGATTTTTTTTTCAATTTCGGTTCTGATGATTATACAACGAGGCCTAATTAGAAAATATATGTTTATAATATTTATAAGGATAGTGTTATGTGAGAGTGAAAATGTGTAAAAGCGGGTGTGCCTCGATTTCCATTGCAAACATTGCAAAGTTCGTTTCACGCCCACTTATTAACATTCAAGATCGTAGATAATTTCTGCGTATTGTTTTTTTCTTTTTGGTAAGTTTTGTGTTTCGTTTTCGTTGCGAAAAGAACTCTTAGATCACTGTACATAGAACGAAGCGCGACGATAATTCAGCGCCTACGGTCCGCAGAGAAACTTTCGCTTTTGGTCCTCCATGTAATCGCGCGTCGACATCTGGATGGCCTGCTGCAGCATCTCGCTCTCATTAACTCCTGTTAAAGGTAGGGAAAGGAATGGAATTAGTTTGACATATATAAAAACCTAAAAGATAAAGCGTGCTCTTCAATTTATAATCAGATTTTAGGTCCCTCAAAAAGGGATAAGACAAACTAGGTTTTATACTTTGATTGTGATAAAAAATATCACATTTCCTTTCTCTCCCTATATCACAATTAGAATACAAAACTCACCCTCATTGGCGTAGGATGCCTCGAGCAACTCCTGGTAGAAGTTGGAATAGCTCTGCTCCCTCGGCGACTTTGAGTCTCCGCTCTTCTGTGGCGAATTGGAGGACTGCTTCGAGGTGCAAGGGCGCTGCTCAGCCTCTGGCGTGTTGGCGCGAGCCACAGAGGGCCCGGAATCGCGCTTCGGACTCTTCCTGAGCGGAGCCTCTAAAGCCTCAGCGCTGCAAGTTAGGAAGGAAGGTGGGGGCCTTAGTGAGCTGCAATACAAGGCATTCGGAAAACCAACCTCTTGCCGGACAGGGGCGCCTCGCGAGTCTCGTGGCGACGCTTCTTTCTGAGGGCAGTTGTGCGACGTTGCGACTTGGTTCCCTTGCTGGAACGCTGACCAGACGCCGTGCTGGGCGACGAGTTCCCGCCGCAATGACCCACCGAGCTGGTGCTGCTCATATCTGTGGCATCGCTGTCGTAGCCAGCCAATTCGTTCACCTCCGGCGGCAGCTTGTGACTGAACTGACTGAGCGTTTTCGGCGACAGGGAGAACGCAGGAGCTGTGGCATCAGCACCACCAGCACTGGTCAAAGTCACGGCCGGATTGCCACTGCTGCCGGTGCCGCCACACGAGGTGTATTTCGAGGGCGAGGCATCCGAATCGGTGAGCGCCTCCGCCGATGTAACCGTAGAGGAGGTGGCCGAACCTGCGGCTGTGTTGCTGCTGCGCGAACGTTGCATATTCTCGCGACACCACTGCAGGTAGGATTCGCGAGCGATTTGCTCCTCGATGGCTTCATTGGTGGCCTCCCAGTCTGTTGTCTTAAGCTTATCCTCGAACATGGTCTGTGAAATGGACGAGTTAACAAAGTGAACTCAATTGAGTAGACAGAAGTACATACCTGCTCAATCTCCAACTGCTCGCTGAGACGCACTGCCTCTTTAGTTTGGATCTCGGGCTTGTAACCAGCCAAGCCCAAGCCCACGCCCACGGTGGCGTTGTAGGGATCTAATATAGCATTGTAGTGTGATCCGCGCTGATAGGATAAACGCAGTGGTGGATAGCCAGCCTGGGACTGTTCCGAGTTGAAGATGTTAATAGGATCTACAATAAAAATAATACACATTTTAAATATTCATCCCCAAATAAGAATCTTTCTGATTTGTTCGTTGTTTAATCAATGCAACTTACTCGACTGGTAGCAGTATACTTCGACGGTGCGGCTGTAGATCTCGGATATGGCCTGGATCTCGATGTGGTTGCCATGAGCATCACGAGCTCGTTTGCGCTGTATATAGCTGTTGATGTCCTCGGTGACGAACTGACCAAAGTACTCTCGATTCTCGTTCTGCAACGTAAACCATTTCAGTTAAAGTAAACTTTATAATATCCAAAATAATTACTTACAATATAATCCATGGTGTGCTGGCGGATCACATCGTGCATTTCCTCGTCGCCGTAGATCTGCAGCGAAATAGAGCGAAAGAGGCAGGCGCCGTCCTCCTCGACAGGCTTCAGTTCGTAGCCGCGCTGCTCCATGCACTTGGCGAACTCCAGATCGCGGCGCTGCCACTCCTCCACCGGAATCAAGCGCTCCTTGGGCTGAAGGTGCTCATCGCCGCTGTTGTAGCCGGAGAAGGTCTCCTCCACAGTTTTCACCAGATTAGCAGCTGCCGTTGCCGGCGACATTTGAACCTGAGCCTTGGGCACCGTGGCACAGCCTAGTCCCAAATGCTCGGGTGAATTCCTGCCCACCGCCGAGGGACTGCTACTGCCGGAAGTGGACGCCGACGGTGGACTGTTGCACTTGTTTGACACGCCGGGTGATCCGTTGCCCGTGACCGCCGCCGGATGGTTTAGTTTCTCGCGCTCCAGACGATCGCGCTTATAGTGATGGGCGTGGGTGTCGTGATGGTCGCGACGCTTCGAACGTGTGCTGTTTGAAAAGAGAAAATCGTCAAAATTCGATTCCAAATTAAGTGTTACAAAATTTAGGATTTTAAAGATTTGAATGGCAACTATAGATTTGAAAACATAGCCAGTGAAATTTTTAAATCAGCCTTCAAAATTTAAAATATAAGTGATGACTTTGATGGCTTTGTCTTAGAAAATCTGGTTGCAATTTAAGATTTTAGAAAAAGGAAAGGAATTCTTACTAAAGTTTGGTCATCCTTTAAAGCTATTATTTCTGCAAATGTTTTTGTATTTCAAGAATTTTAGTGTTTTTTTATATATGGATTAAGAACCTTTCAAATAAAGGAACATTAAATGATCTAAGCAAACTATTTGGAATACATATTTATACTAAAAGTTATTTAGGTTGCATACACTTAATATTTTCTTACTATACTCCTGCCGATTTCCCGTTTTTTAGCCATTAGAAGTAATTATACTAAAACCAAGTTGCATTTTACAAAGACTGCCTATTAACTGCCTTGTCACGCAAGTTAAAAAACCACCAAGAAGGATCCTACCGAAACCCTGTAAATTGCTTTGTAACACAAGTTATGCAGTAAGATTGCCGCCCAGACTTAGGGTAATCCCCTTTCTTTTTGCCCGTAGGCGAGTAACCCAATTAAATGCAGCTGCTACAGGGCGTAGGACCCCACCCCGGGAAATCCAGTGGCTCCCAGCTCCATAACTCACCTCTTGTGGGGGCTGCAGCGATGGGTGCGTGCCAATTCGTCGTAGACCTCGCCACGCCTCTGGGGACTCTAAAAGGTGGGCGTAAAAAATGAACCAAATTAATGGGTTAAGGCGGGGATGCGATATTAGCCCACTTACCTGTCCATGTCCATCGATGACGACGTTGCGGTGGTTGTGCGTGTGGGTATGGGTCTGGTTAACCACCGACTGCTCCACCACAACCACCTGAGCCTCCTTGTTATCCTGATCCACATTGCCAGCAACGCGTTTCGCACTCGGTGGTGCGCTTACTGGCTTGATTGTCATGGTGGTGCGCTGCTATTCTAGTGGTCAGCGGCACTGTGCCCACTTCTTTTTGTTATTACTTAATTTGAATCACTGGATTTAAGCACGTTCTTAGGGAGAAAACTATTTGTTGCTTGCGACGTCTCCTTTTTATATTCGCCTTACACACAAATCACAAAAACTATGTGTTCTTTGTCCCGAGATGTCGTCGCAGAAAATGCGACCTCAGTGGTTCCTTTCACCCACTCGAAATGAAGTCTCCCTTTTTACCGAATAGTGAAAAACGTACGGCTTTATTGAAAGCCGATTGTGTTCTTTAGTTTTTCAATACCAATTCTGACACCAAATCACATGGACTGCTGGATTTGACAAAATAATAAAAAATGACAATTTCCAGATTTTCATCTGTTTGTGCTTGTATGGGCGAGTGTGTGTGTGTGTGGGCAGTGCTTTGGTCACACTGAACGCTGCAGTGTGGCCGCGACATTTCCTCACAAAAATGTTATTAACTGGGAATTTGGTATTTCATTAAAAAAATACTACACATATTCCGTGAATTCAAAAATACGTTTTTATTGTTTTTTGTAACTGTCTAAAGGAAGGAATAAGGAATATACACTATTTTTGCATAAATTATCCAATTATTAAATATTTTAAAGAAGATTAAAGTTTTAATTTATTAAAGAAAATCCATTTTTATAGCTGCCTCCTTTACTTTAAAAACGTTTATAGACATTTAAATTTTACTTTTTAAATAAACAATAAATGTTTGTCTTTAAGCTTTTACGAATTATCTAATATGTATATCTGAGACAAATATGGCATCAATATTCAGACTACTCGTGCACTACGCAGGTTGGTGACTCTATGTGGTTTGAGATTCAACTTAGAAGCATGTGTGCAAATATTTAGTCCAGTATAACATTAGTTAATTTTTATTTTTGTTTTTGTTTTTTTTTGGAAAGGTATAAAACACCAAAAAACGTAGTTTAAATGTTAGTCGATTTTTCAAACATGAAGACAGAGGTTCTATTTTGTATTATTGTTTCGGTGGCGATGATGGTGGGGCTTGCTAACGCCCAAAGTACTACAAGCACCACGGCAGCCCCCACAACAGAATCTCCGTCAGTTCCCCAATGGTCATGGACGGATTTCTTTAAGTTTTTCAACAGTAGCAGCAGTAATGGAAACAAGTTTTACTTTTTCTTCTGAAGCTATTTTTGCGCTTTTATATCCCGAGAAAAAATCTTTATACACCTGTGTGTTGATTTACTTGGCCAAATAAAAAATAAAGACTATTAGAATCATTGAATTTTTATTTTGGAATAAAATTTATGATCTGAGTTTCAATAACCAGCTGAATAAAATAAAACTTTTTTTAAATCCATTTAGTTACAGATTGGCTATTAGCGGTCTAAGTAACGTGAACGCATATACTGAAATTCGTAGACCTTTAAACATACATATGTATATAATTTTTGCCATCCCAACAATTAAATAAACAATTGTATAATATTCAAATGCATATATTTTACAATCGTTTATATTAAAGTCACAAGCCATTTTTACTGGCCCTTTTCAATATGGTCCAACTTTAATATTGATTGCTCCAACCGCCCCATCCGCTTCCGTAAGGACTCCATCCGTATTGCCAAGACGGCCTGGTTCCGACGCCCACCCAACGACCGTTGCCCCACCAGTAGGGATATTGACCGGTTGAGCCCACGGAGCGTCCTTGGATCGTAGCTCCGACATTCTGCCCGTTGACGGATGCAGCTCCATTATTAAAGGTGCGCGACTGTGTGTCAACACCATTTTGGCCTCGAGTTAACCGGAATCGGATGTCTGGAGATCCTTGGACAATTGAACTGTCACCAGAGAATCCCGAGCGCTGAGTCCAGGATTGCTCGCCACGAGATCCGATTGCACCTGCAATAGAACCTGAAACAGATGAGCCATCGCCGTTGTTGATTTCACCATCTGTGGTCTTTCGCTTAATAAGTTTCGACCAGGAACTCGAAGAATCTCCACCGCCGACAGAGATTCCAGCATCAATGGTTGGAACGGTTAAACGGATGGGATCAGATGTCCTCGATGAGCTAGACCAAGAGTATTCAGTCCGAGTTTTAGGAGCCGATGAAGTTGTCTTTGTAATTATAGTTTTTCTTGTGGAAGAACTAGACTTTCCATAAGATCGAGGAACATTAGAGCTATTGGAGGTAGAAGTTTTTGTTGTTTTGGTCGTCGCTGAGCTCGACTTTCCGCCATTATGAGTGTGGGTACTTGAAGATTTGCTTCCTTTGGTGGAAGTAGTTGTAGTTGTTGTGGAAGATTTTGAACTTGTCTTTCCTCCATTAACCGAAACTACTGGCGAAGATAAGTTACTTGATTGCTGATTGCTTCCTACGTTTGTGGTTGTTGTTGTTGTAGTAGTTGACGATTGGCTGGACTTTCCACCATTACTTTGGGAACTTCCTTTGGTGACCTTGACAACAGGAGAAGATGATGCTCCATATTGGCTTTCAGATGTAATTTTTGTTGAGCTGCCATTATCTATCAATGAGCCACCCTGTGCGCTTTCCAAAAGGGGGTCCGAAGATGAGGTAGATTGACTATTGTCTGAAGAAGTCGTAGTTGTTGTCGATGATGAAGTCTGGCTTGATTGTCCGCCGGTGGATACTTTTTTCGATGAACTAGACCAGGAGTGTTTTACTGTTGGTGTAGAGGAAGAGCTTGTCGTTACGGTTGTGGTACTTTCGCTGGTACCAGTGCTGGATTTGCCACTTGATTTTGGAATTTTAGAAGTCTTCGACGAATAAGTTTTTGTGGTTTTAGTCCATTTTGAGCTAGATTTTCCACCCTTTATCACAACACTAGGTTTGACAGGTGAGGATGGGCCATAACTGGTTGTTGTTGTGCTCGTAGTCTTCGTCGTCGAATGGCTAGACTTTTTACCACCTTTGTGGGAGCCATTTTGATTGACTTCGACAGCAGGGTTAGAAGAGGATGTTATCGTGGTGGACGTTGTAGTTTGAGTCGAGTTTCCAGCACTGTCCGAGGAGCTTCCTTCATTCACTGACACAACAGGATCAGAGGAAGAGCTGGACTGACCGTCATCCGATGAGGTTGTCGTTGTGGACTGGCTAGAGTTTCCATCAGCATTCGACGAGCTTCCTTCAGTGGATTCTACAACAGGATCAGACGAGACTGTCGATTGAGCGTCATCCGAGGATGTTGTTGTGGTGGTTGTTGAGGATTGCGAAGAGTTTCCAGCACCGTCCGAGGAGCTTCCTTCAGTCACAGTCACAACAGGATCGGAGGAAGAGCTGGACTGACCCTCACCCGAAGATGTTGTCGTTGTGGTGGTTGTTGTTGTGGAAGAAGACTGGCTAGAGTTTCCATCAGCATTCGACGAGCTTCCCTCAGTGGATTCTACGACAGGATCAGACGAGACTGTCGATTGACCGTCATCCGAGGATGTTGTTGTGGTGGTTGTTGAGGATTGCGAAGAGTTTCCAGCACCGTCCGAGGAGCTTCCTTCAGTCACAGTCACAACAGGATCGGAGGAAGAGCTGGACTGACCCTCACCCGAAGATGTTGTCGTTGTGGTGGTTGTTGTTGTGGAAGAAGACTGGCTAGAGTTTCCATCAGCATTCGACGAGCTTCCCTCAGTGGATTCTACAACAGGATCAGACGAGACTGTCGATTGAGCGTCATCTGAGGATGTTGTTGTGGTGGTTGTTGAGGATTGTGAAGAGTTTCCAGCACCGTCCGAGGAGCTACCTTCAGTCACAGTCACAACAGGATCGGAGGAAGAGCTGGACTGACCCTCACCCGAAGATGTTGTCGTTGTGGTGGTTGTTGTTGTGGAAGAAGACTGGCTAGAGTTTCCATCAGCATTCGACGAGCTTCCCTCAGTGGATTCTACAACAGGATCAGACGAGACTGTCGATTGAGCGTCATCCGAGGATGTTGTTGTGGTGGTTGTTGAGGATTGCGAAGAGTTTCCAGCACCGTCCGAGGAGTTTCCTTCAGTCACAGCCACAACAGGATCGGAGGAAGAGCTGGACTGACCCTCACCCGAAGATGTTGTCGTTGTGGTGGTTGTTGTTGTGGAAGAAGACTGGCTAGAGTTTCCATCAGCATTCGACGAGCTTCCCTCAGTGGATTCTACAACAGGATCAGACGAGACTGTCGATTGAGCGTCATCCGAGGATGTTGTTGTGGTGGTTGTTGAGGATTGCGAAGAGTTTCCAGCACCGTCCGAGGAGCTTCCTTCAGTCACAGTCACAACAGGATCGGAGGAAGAGCTGGACTGACCCTCACCCGAAGCTGTTGTCGTTGTGGTGGGTGTTGTTGTGGAAGAAGACTGGCTAGAGTTTCCATCAGCATTCGACGAACTTCCCTCAGTGGATTCTACAACAGGATCAGACGAGACTGTCGATTGACCCTCTTCCGAGGATGTGGTTGTGGTGGTTGTTGAGGATTGCGAAGAGTTTCCAGCACCGTCCGAGGAGCTTCCTTCAGTCACAGTCACAACAGGATCGGAGGAAGAGCTGGACTGACCTTCATTCGAGGATGTTGTCGTTGTGGTGGTTGTTGTTGTGGAAGAAGACTGGCTAGAGTTTCCATCAGCATTCGACGAGCTTCCCTCAGTGGATTCTACAACAGGATCAGACGAGACTGTCGATTGAGCGTCATCCGAGGATGTTGTTGTGGTGGTTGTTGAGGATTGCGAAGAGTTTCCAGCACCGTCCGAGGAGCTTCCTTCAGTCACAGTCACAACAGGATCGGAGGAAGAGCTGGACTGACCTTCACCCGAAGATGTTGTCGTTGTGGTGGTTGTTGTTGTGGAAGAAGACTGGCTAGAGTTTCCATCAGCATTCGACGAGCTTCCCTCAGTGGATTCTACAACAGGATCAGACGAGACTGTCGATTGAGCGTCATCCGAGGATGTTGTTGTGGTGGTTGTTGAGGATTGCGAAGAGTTTCCAGCACCGTCCGAGGAGCTTCCTTCAGTCACAGTCACAACAGGATCGGAGGAAGAGCTGGACTGACCCTCACCCGAAGATGTTGTCGTTGTGGTCGTTGTTGTTGTGGAAGAAGACTGGCTAGAGTTTCCATCAGCATTCGACGAGCTTCCCTCAGTGGATTCTACAACAGGATCAGACGAGACTGTCGATTGAGCGTCATCCGAGGATGTTGTTGTGGTGGTTGTTGAGGATTGCGAAGAGTTTCCAGCACCGTCCGAGGAGCTTCCTTCAGTCACAGTCACAACAGGATCGGAGGAAGAGCTGGACTGACCCTCACCCGAAGATGTTGTCGTTGTGGTGGTTGTTGTTGTGGAAGAAGACTGGCTAGAGTTTCCATCAGCATTCGACGAGCTTCCCTCAGTGGATTCTACAACAGGATCAGACGAGACTGTCGATTGAGCGTCATCCGAGGATGTTGTTGTGGTGGTTGTTGAGGATTGCGAAGAGTTTCCAGCACCGTCCGAGGAGCTTCCTTCAGTCACAGTCACAACAGGATCGGAGGAAGAGCTGGACTGACCCTCACCCGAAGATGTTGTCGTTGTGGTGGTTGTTGTTGTGGAAGAAGACTGGCTAGAGTTTCCATCAGCATTCGACGAGCTTCCCTCAGTGGATTCTACAACAGGATCAGACGAGACTGTCGATTGACCCTCTTCCGAGGATGTGGTTGTGGTGGTTGTTGAGGATTGCGAAGAGTTTCCAGCACCGTCCGAGGAGCTTCCTTCAGTCACAGTCACAACAGGATCGGAGGAAGAGCTGGACTGACCCTCACCCGAAGATGTTGTCGTTGTGGTGGTTGTTGTTGTGGAAGAAGACTGGCTAGAGTTTCCATCAGCATTCGACGAGCTTCCCTCAGTGGATTCTACAACAGGATCAGACGAGACTGTCGATTGAGCGTCATCCGAGGATGTTGTTGTGGTGGTTGTTGAGGATTGCGAAGAGTTTCCAGCACCGTCCGAGGAGCTTCCTTCAGTCACAGTCACAACAGGATCGGAGGAAGAGCTGGACTGACCCTCACCCGAAGATGTTGTCGTTGTGGTGGTTGTTGTTGTGGAAGAAGACTGGCTAGAGTTTCCATCAGCATTCGACGAGCTTCCCTCAGTGGATTCTACAACAGGATCAGACGAGACTGTCGATTGAGCGTCATCCGAGGATGTTGTTGTGGTGGTTGTTGAGGATTGCGAAGAGTTTTCAGCACCGTCCGAGGAGCTTCCTTCAGTCACAGTCACAACAGGATCGGAGGAAGAGCTGGACTGACCCTCACCCGAAGATGTTGTCGTTGTGGTGGTTGTTGTTGTGGAAGAAGACTGGCTAGAGTTTCCATCAGCATTCGACAAGCTTCCCTCAGTGGATTCTACAACAGGATCAGACGAGACTGTCGATTGAGCGTCATCCGAGGATGTTGTTGTGGTGGTTGTTGAGGATTGCGAAGAGTTTCCAGCACCGTCCGAGGAGCTTCCTTCAGTCACAGTCACAACAGGATCGGAGGAAGAGCTGGACTGACCCTCACCCGAAGATGTTGTCGTTGTGGTGGTTGTTGTTGTGGAAGAAGACTGGCTAGAGTTTCCATCAGCATTCGACGAGCTTCCCTCAGTGGATTCTACAACAGGATCAGACGAGACTGTCGATTGACCCTCTTCCGAGGATGTGGTTGTGGTGGTTGTTGAGGATTGCGAAGAGTTTCCAGCACCGTCCGAGGAGCTTCCTTCAGTCACAGTCACAACAGGATCGGAGGAAGAGCTGGACTGACCCTCACCCGAAGATGTTGTCGTTGTGGTGGTTGTTGTTGTGGAAGAAGACTGGCTAGAGTTTCCATCAGCATTCGACGAGCTTCCCTCAGTGGATTCTACAACAGGATCAGACGAGACTGTCGATTGAGCGTCATCCGAGGATGTTGTTGTGGTGGTTGTTGAGGATTGCGAAGAGTTTCCAGCACCGTCCGAGGAGCTTCCTTCAGTCACAGTCACAACAGGATCGGAGGAAGAGCTGGACTGACCCTCACCCGAAGATGTTGTCGTTGTGGTGGTTGTTGTTGTGGAAGAAGACTGGCTAGAGTTTCCATCAGCATTCGACGAGCTTCCCTCAGTGGATTCTACAACAGGATCAGACGAGACTGTCGATTGACCGTCATCCGAGGATGTTGTTGTGGTGGTTGTTGAGGATTGCGAAGAGTTTCCAGCACCGTCCGAGGAGCTTCCTTCAGTCACAGTCACAACAGGATCGGAGGAAGAGCTGGACTGACCCTCACCCGAAGATGTTGTCGTTGTGGTGGTTGTTGTTGTGGAAGAAGACTGGCTAGAGTTTCCATCAGCATTCGACGAGCTTCCCTCAGTGGATTCTACAACAGGATCAGACGAGACTGTCGATTGACCGTCATCCGAGGATGTTGTTGTGGTGGTTGTTGAGGATTGCGAAGAGTTTCCAGCACCGTCCGAGGAGCTTCCTTCAGTCACAGTCACAACAGGATCGGAGGAAGAGCTGGACTGACCCTCACCCGAAGATGTTGTCGTTGTGGTGGTTGTTGTTGTGGAAGAAGACTGGCTAGAGTTTCCATCAGCATTCGACGAGCTTCCCTCAGTGGATTCTACAACAGGATCAGACGAGACTGTCGATTGACCGTCATCCGAAGATGTTGTTGTGGTGGTTGTTGAGGATTGCGAAGAGTTTCCAGCACCGTCCGAGGAGCTTCCTTCAGTCACAGTCACAACAGGATCGGAGGAAGAGCTGGACTGACCCTCACCCGAAGATGTTGTCGTTGTGGTGGTTGTTGTTGTGGAAGAAGACTGGCTAGAGTTTCCATCAGCATTCGACGAGCTTCCCTCAGTGGATTCTACAACAGGATCAGACGAGACTGTCGATTGAGCGTCATCCGAGGATGTTGTTGTGGTGGTTGTTGAGGATTGCGAAGAGTTTCCAGCACCGTCCGAGGAGCTTCCTTCAGTCACAGTCACAACAGGATCGGAGGAAGAGCTGGACTGACCCTCACCCGAAGATGTTGTCGTTGTGGTGGTTGTTGTTGTGGAAGAAGACTGGCTAGAGTTTCCATCAGCATTCGACGAGCTTCCCTCAGTGGATTCTACAACAGGATCAGACGAGACTGTCGATTGAGCCTCATCCGAGGATGTTGTTGTGGTGGTTGTTGAGGATTGCGAAGAGTTTCCAGCACCGTCCGAGGAGCTTCCTTCAGTCACAGTCACAACAGGATCGGAGGAAGAGCTGGACTGACCCTCACCCGAAGATGTTGTCGTTGTGGTGGTTGTTGTTGTTGAAGAAGACTGGCTAGAGTTTCCATCAGCATTCGACGAACTTCCCTCAGTGGTTTCTACAACAGGATCAGACGAGACTGTCGATTGAGCGTCATCCGAGGATGTTGTTGTGGTGGTTGTTGAGGATTGCGAAGAGTTTCCAGCACCGTCCGAGGAGCTTCCTTCAGTCACAGTCACAACAGGATCGGAGGAAGGGCTGGACTGACCCTCACCCGAAGATGTTGTCGTTGTGGTGGTGGTTGTTGTGGAAGAAGACTGGCTAGAGTTTCCATCAGCATTCGAAGAGCTTCCCTCAGTGGATTCTACAACAGGATCAGACGAGACTGTCGATTGAGCGTCATCCGAGGATGTTGTTGTGGTGGTTGTTGAGGATTGCGAAGAGTTTCCAGCACCGTCCGAGGAGCTTCCTTCAGTCACAGTCACAACAGGATCGGAGGAAGAGCTGGACTGACCCTCACCCGAAGATGTTGTCGTTGTGGTGGTTGTTGTTGTGGAAGAAGACTGGCTGGAGTTTCCATCAGCATTCGACGAGCTTCCCTCAGTGGATTCTACAACAGGATCAGACGAGACTGTCGATTGAGCGTCATCCGAGGATGTTGTTGTGGTGGTTGTTGAGGATTGCGAAGAGTTTCCAGCACCGTCCGAGGAGCTTCCTTCAGTCACAGTCACAACAGGATCGGAGGAAGAGCTGGACTGACCCTCACCCGAAGATGTTGTCGTTGTGGTGGTTGTTGTTGTGGAAGAAGACTGGCTAGAGTTTCCATCAGCATTCGACGAGCTTCCCTCAGTGGATTCTACAACAGGATCAGACGAGACTGTCGATTGAGCGTCATCCGAGGATGTTGTTGTGGTGGTTGTTGAGGATTGCGAAGAGTTTTCAGCACCGTCCGAGGAGCTTCCTTCAGTCACAGTCACAACAGGATCGGAGGAAGAGCTGGACTGACCCTCACCCGAAGATGTTGTCGTTGTGGTGGTTGTTGTTGTGGAAGAAGACTGGCTAGAGTTTCCATCAGCATTCGACGAGCTTCCCTCAGTGGATTCTACAACAGGATCAGATGAGACTGTCGATTGACCGTCATCCGAGGATGTTGTTGTGGTGGTTGTTGAGGATTGCGAAGAGTTTCCAGCACCGTCCGAGGAGCTACCTTCAGTCACAGTCACAACAGGATCGGAGGAAGAGCTGGACTGACCCTCACCCGAAGATGTTGTCGTTGTGGTGGTTGTTGTTGTGGAAGAAGACTGGCTAGAGTTTCCATCAGCATTCGACGAACTTCCCTCAGTGGATTCTACAACAGGATCAGACGAGACTGTCGATTGACCCTCTTCCGAGGATGTGGTTGTGGTGGTTGTTGAGGATTGCGAAGAGTTTCCAGCACCGTCCGAGGAGCTTCCTTCAGTCACAGTCACAACAGGATCGGAGGAAGAGCTGGAATGACCCTCACCCGAAGATGTTGTCGTTGTGGTGGTTGTTGTTGTGGAAGAAGACTGGCTAGAGTTTCCATCAGCATTCGACGAGCTTCCCTCAGTGGATTCTACAACAGGATCAGACGAGACTGTCGATTGAGCGTCATCCGAGGATGTTGTTGTGGTGGTTGTTGAGGATTGCGAAGAGTTTCCAGCACCGTCCGAGGAGCTTCCTTCAGTCACAGTCACAACAGGATCGGAGGAAGAGCTGGACTGACCCTCACCCGAAGATGTTGTCGTTGTGGTGGTTGTTGTTGTGGAAGAAGACTGGCTAGAGTTTCCATCAGCATTCGACGAGCTTCCCTCAGTGGATTCTACAACAGGATCAGACGAGACTGTCGATTGAGCGTCATCCGAGGATGTTGTTGTGGTGGTTGTTGAGGATTGCGAAGAGTTTCCAGCACCGTCCGAGGAGCTTCCTTCAGTCACAGTCACAACAGGATCGGAGGAAGAGCTGGACTGACCCTCACCCGAAGAAGTTGTCGTTGTGGTGGAAGAAGACGGGCTAGCGTTTCCATCAGCATTCGACGAGCTTCCCTCAGTGGATTCTACAACAGGATCAGACGAGACTGTCGATTGAGCGTCATCCGAGGATGTTGTTGTGGTGGTTGTTGAGGATTGCGAAGAGTTTCCAGCACCGTCCGAGGAGCTTCCTTCAGTCACAGTCACAACAGGATCGGAGGAAGAGCTGGACTGACCCTCACCCGAAGAAGTTGTCGTTGTGGTGGAAGAAGACTGGCTAGCGTTTCCATCAGCATTCGACGAGCTTCCCTCAGTGGATTCTACAACAGGATCAGACGAGACTGTCGATTGAGCGTCATCCGAGGATGTTGTTGTGGTGGTTGTTGAGGATTGCAAAGAGTTTCCAGCACCGTCCGAGGAGCTTCCTTCAGTCACAGTCACAACAGGATCGGAGGAAGAGCTGGACTGACCCTCACCCGAAGAAGTTGTCGTTGTGGTGGAAGAAGACTGGCTAGCGTTTCCATCAGCATTCGACGAGCTTCCCTCAGTGGATTCTACAACAGGATCAGACGAGACTGTCGATTGAGCGTCATCCGAGGATGTTGTTGTGGTGGTTGTTGAGGATTGCGAAGAGTTTCCAGCACCGTCCGAGGAGCTTCCTTCAGTCACAGTCACAACAGGATCGGAGGAAGAGCTGGACTGACCCTCACCCGAAGAAGTTGTCGTTGTGGTGGAAGAAGACTGGCTAGCGTTTCCATCAGCATTCGACGAGCTTCCCTCAGTGGATTCTACAACAGGATCAGACGAGACTGTCGATTGAGCGTCATCCGAGGATGTTGTTGTGGTGGTTGTTGAGGATTGCGAAGAGTTTCCAGCACCGTCCGAGGAGCTTCCTTCAGTCACAGTCACAACAGGAACGGAGGAAGAGCTGGAGTGACCCTCATTCGAGGATGTTATCGTAGTAGTGGTTGTTGTTGTGGACGAAGAAGAGCTCGACGGATTCGCAACTTTTGTTGTACTTGTTTCACTCGATTTATCCGCGACAGTTTTTGAGGTCTCATTTGAGAGTTCAAGTAGTTTTTTTCCGTTGACACAGTTCACATAATTTGGATTTCCGAGCAGTTCTCCGTCGTGCAAGAGAAGTAATTTTCCAAAAAGTCTATCCAGCAGCCACAAGCGTATATCCTTTCGTATTTCAATTAGAGTTTGGCGAACACTTTCACAACATGGCTGTGCTTTTATATCAGGGGAGGCCACCGCAGTAACCGCATTAGATTGGGATTGGGCGGCTGCGAGGGCGAGCAAAGCGGCCAAAGTCGCGACGAAAAACAACCGCATTATCCTCCAATTAACCGCGATCGGTTAGATCTGTTGCCAAAATTAAAATTTCGAAACCTTTTATACTCTAGCCCGGGGGCCTTATTATTTTTTGGTTATTTGCGTAGATGCTTGTCTAGCTTGCAAATTGTATTTGTTAAACAACATTTGGTACTTCTATTGTTGCCAAAAAAGAACAAAAACTGATCAAACGTCTGAATTATACTATACGTCAAAGTCAACATCTATTTAATACCTCTTAAAGAAACAACTGTGCAAAATATTTGATCTTAGCTTGGATTAAACAATTGTTAGATATTTTGACTTTACGTAAATCGCTAGCTCGTGTTAGAAGAATACGTCAGAGGTGCATTAAACGATTTTTGAACAATTGTTTTGGGCCACACGAAAACCATTTATTTGGTTAGCCAGCTCTATAGAAATTATAGAACTTAAAAAACAAAGTCGTAATTTAAATGTTTGTTTATTCGTACAATTTAAGATTAAATGATTATGTAACAAATTATAAATTTGAACTGTGGACTGTGTTGGCTTCTAGTATTCGTCCTTCTCGAAAGGGTGGTGCGGGTGACCGTACTGGCTGTAAATATTAAAATAAAACATTTATAAGTATATCTCGTACAAAAGTATTTCACAGCAACAACTTTTTAAAACAGCCGCAAGGCAAATAGTTTCTAATGGAACAACTGGTTAGCTATAACAAACTAAAACTATTTTCAAGCTTATAAATTCACTTCAGTTATTTCACAAAGCAAATATAGAGTGTTAAAACATATGCAGGGAAAGGTAAACTAATATTAAAAGCAAAGTTTATCAAGCTTGTGTAAATATCAACAGTCAGGAGAAAAACACGTTTGGGTTTAAAAACATACGTTAACCTCGTGTTCATGTTTATGTAGATCTGCGGTATATTTGATTTCTTTCTTCAAAGAGTTTCAGTTTTCAATAGGTATAATTTCTCATTTGTAGGAATTTTTCTTCATTACTTCTCGCTTAGCAGATATCGATTCGATAAAACCTAATACTCGTCGTGAAATGGGTAGTACTTGTGGGTACCAGCATCGCTAGATAAATATAAATAAAATGGCAATTTATAAAACCAAAAAAATGTTTAAAAATATCCCAAATACACCCAAATTCCATGAATAAAGTACAAAAATAAATATTATTTTTAAAGAGCTCTGTATACTTACTTGAGCAGGGGCACCAGGCGACCATTGCACTCGAAGCTCTCGATGGTTTTGATTTCCTCGGGTGTCAGTTCAAAGTCAAAGACCTGGAAGTTGGACTCAATGCGACTCTTGGTGACAGACTTGGGGATAACGATGTTGGCGCGCTGAATCTGGTAACGAATGAGGATCTGTCCAGGAGTTTTGTTTTTCGCGGCTGCGATCTCCTTGATCTGAAACAGTATTATATAATTGAAATTAAATAAGCAAAATAATTTCCTTACTAAGAATTAACATACCTTAGCCTCCTCGAGGATGACCGGATCGCCGGCCTTGGCCCATGGGCGATTGGGGGATCCCAAAGGACTGTAAGCAGTGATGGTGATATCTTTCGACTTGCAGAAGTCGATCAGTTTCTTCTGGGTCAAATATGGGTGGCACTCGATTTGGTTGGTTACCGGCGGAATGGTGGCCACCTCCAGCACGCGCTCAATCTGCCTCCTGTTGAAGTTCGAAACGCCAATAGACTTGACCAGACCTTCCTCGACCAGCTTCTCCATGGCCTTCCACGTATCGACGTAATCGACCGGCGAGAACAGGGTCTTGCCCTCCTTATCGGTGGGGAACAGTTCGCAGCCCTCCTTGTAGCCCATGGGCCAGTGAATAAGATACAGATCGAGGTACTTGAGCTTCAGCCCACTCAATGTGTTCTCCAGAGCAGTCTTAACCAGATCCGGACGGTGGAAGGTGTTCCACAGTTTGCTGGTGATGAACAGATCCTCACTGAAAGTGGTTGAAGTGTAATTAAAACAATCGAAGAATGTTAAATTTTATTTTGGACTGACCGCTTGACAACGCCCTCCTTGATCTTGGCCTCAATGCCCTCACCGACCTCATCCTCGTTTTGGTAGACATAGGCACAATCAATGTGCCTGTATCCGGCATCGATGGCCACCTTCACGGCCTCGGTTACTTCTCCCTTGGGGCTCTGGAAAAATAATCGCGTGAGATTGTTAATAATAAAGTAAGGGAAAATCTAATGCTTTTATGCAGAACAATTGTAGTAGTTACTAATCAATTGTAGTTATCACCAGTTTAATTATCAAAAATTGCTTCTTGCAGTTTCCATGTTTAATAAATTGTCGGCATTAAATTTTTGCAAGTAATATGCTTAATAGTTAGTTGATAAGTACGTCACTATGGAATGTTCGATGTTCAAAAATGAATTTCGCAATTCGATGTCAAGCGAAGTTTCAGTTAAGAGGAGCGTGATCTGAAATCTATAAGTTTGCCAATCTGACACTTGACGTCACTTATCAGGCCCCTTAGTTCCCGGTTTATGAAAATGTACCCCGAAAAATCGGAATTAGTTCATCAATTAAAATTAATTTTAGATTTAAGCACGTGAATTTTAAAGCCTAAAAAGGAAAGATTAATATTTCAAATTGTGCGTTATCTTTCATGGAAAGGAAAGGTCAAAAACTTTCATTTCATTTTGACATAATAAGTACATATTACGAATACTTAATTTGTTTAATTTATGGGTTGGGACGCAATTCCCGTCCAATCGTGATGTACAAATAGTGCACGTAAACTAAACAGATAAGACCTCTTTCAAATTACCCTTATAATACCCTTGCTTATTAAGCGCTGCTTATCAGCGACTTTCCCAAAGTAATCTAAAAAGCTTTTCTATTAGAAACTATTTTTAACTTAATGGTTTGAACGCAGCTTTCTATTAAAGGGGCACGTCTTTCATGAAAACTTCAAACGTCTCCATAATGAAAAAAAAAATACTTAAAAAAAACTAAAGTATTGTTGTCAGGAAATCCTCCACTTCAGATAAGAAAGTTTATCAACTTCTGTCTGCGAATAATACTTGTAGAACCACCTAGCACCTAGCTGCCCCAAATATATGATTGTTTGTGGGGGTATAACAAGAAGTGATGTGGCAAATATTTTCTAAAAGTTTCCACTGCCATAAGAAGGTAAAAAGGGTCACCTTGGCAAAAAGGTCACAGAGATCCTCAAATTGAAAGCCATTTCAATAGGGTGTTAAAGTGAACAGTTGCTAATTAGCATAAACGCTCTAGAAAATCAGTTATTTTGGTACTATAGCTGCCATTTTTGACACTCCCACAGAAATGTGCAGAATTATATTCTGTATATATGGTAACTATGTATATAAACAGATTGGCCGGCAAAACATAGCCGGCAAACTATCAGCAATACGACGCGTGTCAATTTTTTTTTGTATCCCCCATTTATTTAAGCATCAGTGCAAAAAGAACTTGGGGAAAAAACGGGAAGTCGTGGGCAGCGGAAAACTACCCGATTATTATGTCCCACAAATACATTTGCAAGCATTTTGCAAACACTATAAAGAGATTAGTGCACTTAGTTAATATTCTACTTACGCCCCAAGTTCCCAGTCCAATGATTGGGATTTCCTTGCCGTTGTTGAACTTAACGTTTGGTACTTTGGCAGCCATTTTACACTTTTCTTGCTCCTTTTGTTTACTTAAAGGATTTAAATAAAATAATAATACAATTGAGCACCTTTCGACAATTGCTTCTTTTCTACAAAGTGAACAATCCCCCCAGCTGATTGCCGGTTTTATACGACCCCAAAGCTTTTTTAATATTCTAAAGAGCTTTCAAAACAAATCAGGGCTGCAATATTATTGGAGCAGGTTTAACAGCTGAGCGATCGTCAGTTTGATTTAAAATTTATGTATTTCAAAGTTTGGTTTTTTTTTTGGCATACCTTTAACAAAAAAACAACCAACTCATGAAAAAGGACATTAATTGATGTACAAAAATGTGTTCTATTGCTATTCGTTATAAATTCAAAGAAAGAAATTTAATTGCAAACGTTTATTATTAAAAGCGACAAAACAAGAAAGGTTGGTATACAAAGAATTTTCAATTCAATTTTTTCTTTCTCTGCTTCAACAATAAAGTAAAATTTAAACTTTTTAACACACATAGATTTGAGTTTGAGATGGAACTGCATTAACTCTAACGCTGATATGCGTAAACTTTTTAAAGCTCTATAAGTGCACAATTGTATTTTAATCATTTTTTTCTAAACAAGTTTTTTTCTTTCAAAATTCTTGTAATTTAGTTTTAAAAATTTTAGATAAGGATATCATGGCAAATTTGGCTAGCTTAATTAGGTGTTCAAATTCTACTTACGTTCCATGTTCCAAGCCCAATTACTGGAATCTCTAGGCTGTTCACGAAAACAACTTTGGGAACTCCAGCATACTCCTTCTGACACCTTAAAATATGAAATTAAACTTTCGAAGATTTGTTGGACTTCCACATATAATACCACATAAATCGCTCCGCTTTTCCATAATTCCTTAATGTAGATCGAAAAACAGGTAGAACCCGTTGGATTTTCAATACAGTGTTCATAATAGTTGGTGGATATTTCGGTTATTTAAGTAAACACTATTTTTATGCTTTGGAATGCAAAGCCTTCTTGGTTTTAAATTTTTTTTCTAAACAAAAAATAGCAAAACAAATGTGTATATGAAAATAAAAAGCCACATTTTACCAGAAATTTAACCTTGACATTGAAGTCTAAAGCTAAGCTATAGTAAATATAATGTTACACATTTTTATTATATAAACACTTAATACAGATATTGGTTAACATTGGTTTATGCTTGCATTGATTTTACACGAAGTTTGATTATCTCCGATAACAATTTCACTGCAAAAAAGGCAATTCTGCGTCTTTTGACTTGTTTTTGGTAAGAGTCGTCTACCTTCTTTCCTCCAAATCCAGAAAATGATGTATTACGGCTGAACTGGCTCAAAAGGATGATGAGGGTGTCCATAGGCCCTGTCACAAGAAAAAATTCAGGATATTAATTAAAATAATAGAAATTGCAGATGTTAAAGAAGTTTAAAGGCCCAGAAAGCACTAAACAAAGTGGATTTAAACCAAACATATGGTATCAGGATAGAAATCACTTACGCCTTCATGGTCATAAAACGACCATTACAGTCCAGATCATGAATAGCCTTGATATCATCTATGGCCAGTCCAAAGTCCCAGATTCGTTTGAAATTATCCTGCATGTGATGTTTGCTGACGGATCGCGGGATAACGATAATACCCGACTGTGTCTGATATCGAAGAAGGACCTAAATAAATGTAAAGTAAAAATTTAGTATAAAAATAATTTATAAAATAAATACTTGTGCCGGTGTCCTTTCGTATTTCTCAGCTATAGCCAGGATAGTCGGGTGCTGAAGCAAAGGATACGCGCCGGGCTTTTCGTAAGGCGTGTGTCCTGATCCTAAGCAGCTATAGGCGGTTACAGCAATGGCATTATCATAACAGAGAGTAATCAATGGCTTCTGACTCAGGTACGGGTGACACTCGATCTGCAGAACTACCGGCTTTAGCTTGGCTAAGCTTAGCAGCCTAGTGATCTGTTGTTCATTGAAGTTTGACACACCAATGGCCTGGCAAAGTCCCTCATCAACCAGATCCTCCATGGCCCGCCATGTGTCCACGTAGTCAATGTCCTCGAATACAGCTTTATTCGTATCCGGACAGGTGGGATATAGGACATCGCCCGACTTGTAAGCCATGGGCCAGTGCATCAGGTAGAGATCCAAGTAGTCCACTCCCAAGTTTCTCATACTTGTCTCGCAGGCAGGCCTCACTAGCTCTGGTTTGTGGTGCGTATTCCATAGTTTGCTCGTAATGAAAAGCTGGTCCCTGAATAATTTAAATTTTAGAACTAAATTACAAAGAATTAAATTGAACATATACCGCGTCACCACACCCTCATCTATTTTCTCCCGCAGAGCAGCGCCGACTTGGGCCTCATTCCCGTAGATATGGGCACAATCAAAGTGGCGATATCCTATATCAACAGCATCCTTTACAGCTTGAGTTACGACCTCAGGGGGACTCTAAAACGGGGGAGGTACTATTAAAAGCTAAAGTGCAACTAAAGCTTTTGAGCTTTGACATTGACCGTGAAAAAAAGCATTGTAAATGCGAATTTCAGCAGGTGAATTATTTAATAGCCATTTATGTATATTGAAACACTTACCCTCCAAGTTCCAAGACCCACTATAGGCATATTTTTACCGTTGCTCAAAAGAAAATTTGGCGTCGACATCTCTATTTTTTAAATGGAGTCCTTCCGCTCCTTGTGAAATACTGGAATAAGTTATTCTTGTTTTGTAAATCTATAATTTATAGTTTACCAAATGATTTAAACTGAAAAGCCGATTAAATTGGCTAGAAGCAACATTTCTCGTGACAGCTCGTGGTATCACAACTATATATACTTAAATTGTTTAATTTTAGAAACTTTAGGCAAGCAAAAGACCTTCACTAAACAAAATCGATTTGCCGCTAAGAAGAATTTACACATTTTCAATTTTGCTTAATACAAAAGACAAAAAGTCCCAGCTTATTATGATTTTAAAATCATAAAGGTAAAAATTATTCGATTCACTGGAAAAAAGGTTTTCTTCAATACTTTGTTGCCTGCTAATAAAGATGCAAGTTCCGGTTTTGGGAATTTCCAAAAAAAAGATGTTATATTTTGAAACCTTTTTAGGGAGATCGGCTTAAAGTTTATTTTGTAATTTTTTTAAACATTGTTAGAGATAAACACTTTTAAAAACCTATAAATCATGCGATTCTACCGTGATAGACAATTTTCCCAATATTCCCTTGATATTAAGAAAGTTTCAAGTAAATTTTTATAAATAAAACAATAAAATTAATTTTTTAATTTTATTTTCTTAAGATTATGAGCGTAAACTCGTTTAAATTTTGTACAGTTTTTGTCCAATTCAAACCTGAAGCACTATCGATAGCGGTACCGACATACCCATAGACCTTATCGATAGTTTCATCGCTGTTTTACCATCACCAGTTTGCCGCCTGTCCAAAAGAAAAACAATGTTTGGCACCGTAAATAACTATTTATCCGGCGTGCTGCACGCTGCCCAGGACTGCGATGGCGAGTTTTTGGCCACCCATCTTTCGCTGCGTGACGTTCACGTGCAGAACCACAACCTCTATATCGCCCAGCCGGAGAAACTGGTGGAGCGGTTTCTGAAGCCACCACTGGACGAGGTGGTTTCCGCTCATCTGAAGGTCTTGTATCACCTGGCGCAGGTGCCGCCCGGTTACATGGAGGCCTACACCCAACAAGCAGCGGCTTGTGGAGCGGTGGTGCGTCTGCTGCAGCAACTGAAGGATGAGAATTGGTGCCTGCCTTTAATGTACCGTGTCTGCTTAGACCTGAGATACTTGGCGCAGGCCTGCGAGAAGCGTTGTCGTGGATTCACACCCGGCCATGTGCTTGAGAAGGCCGCTGACTGCATGATGGCCTGTTTTCGAGTCTGTGCCGCCGATGGACGCGCCTCCGAGGAGGACACCAAGAGGCTGGGCATGATGAACCTGGTCAATCAACTCTTTAAGATCTACTTCCGCATCAACAAGCTGCATCTGTGCAAGCCCCTCATCCGCGCCATTGACAACTGTGTCTTCAAGGACTCCTTCCCGCTGCCGGAGCAAATCACCTACAAGTATTTCGTAGGCAGACGGGCCATGTTCGACTCCAACTACCAGGCTGCCGTGCAGTACCTTTCGTATGCCTTTAGTAACTGCCCAGATCGGTTTGCCAGCAACAAGCGGTTGATTCTCATCTACCTGGTGCCAGTGAAGATGCTTCTGGGCTACCTGCCTAGCAAATCCCTCCTGCAGCGATATGATCTCCTCCTATTCCACGATCTTGCACTGGCTCTCAAAGCGGGAAATGTGAATCGTTTCGATGAGATCGTCAGAGACCAGGAGTTGGTTTTGATTCGCAGTGGCATCTATTTGCTGGTGGAGAAGCTCAAGTTCATCGTATACCGAAATCTTTTCAAGAAGGTGTTCATCATTCGGCAGACCCATCAGTTGGACATGGGAGACTTTCTCTCGGCGCTTCAGTTTGTGGGCTTGACGGACGTTTCTCTGGATGAGACGCACTGCATCGTGGCTAATCTCATATACGAGGGAAAGATAAAGGGCTATATCTCACATGCCCACAACAAGCTGGTCGTGTCCAAGCAGAATGCATTCCCCTCCATATCTTCGTAAATCATTTTATTGACTGTAAAGCATTTCATGATTGTGAACTTTTAAGGGTAAAAGTCTGGCTTAAAAACCCGTATTTTATATTTTTGTTGCTGAGGGATCAAAACTTTTTAAAAATAATATAATTTAAAAATGTTTACCTCTAAAATACAAAAGAAGATGTAAAATACAAAAGAAGAAATAAAATATTTGTTTTAAAGATTTCATAAAGACCACCGTTATAATTTATTTATTCGATATTTAAATAGAAAAATCGACTACACTGATGTATCGAATGCCGAAGGTACTTCCATCTCTTAGCAACCTACGGTCACTCAGAAATTTTTAGGCAGCTTCGTTGAATTGTCGTAGTTTAGCGAAATTAAACATAATAACACAAGACTTTCGCTATTACTTGGTATGTGATTCAGATCCTGAACAGAGCAGTATGCACCATAAACAAGTGTCGGCAAATAAATCGAATTAGTTTTCAGTTTTTTCTCAGCCGGCGACGTGTTGTCATTTTGCTATCGTAAAATCAATATTACTAATTTTGCTTTGCGTTTACAACGTGACATAACTAATTCGCAAAATACGGTGCGTGGTTGTTTTCCATTGCTTTGCAGGAATCCGCTGAGACAGCTTATAAAACACACGGAAAAAGCGCCAAGTCGCCAAATCGCAAAGTACCTGGAAAAGTGCGTCCACAGTAGAGGCTAAACTAAATAGCAGGCATGTCTGCACCGGTCATTGTCGAGGCCACGGCCAAGCAAACCGCCACGGTGAGTATCCTGGCGTAGTCCCTTTCACAGAGAGGATAAATCTAATATTCATTTTTATACATTCCAGCTGATCTTCATGCATGGATTGGGAGACACGGGGTGAGTGTTTTCTTTTGCTGCAAAATAATAACAATTAAAACAAGAATGGTATTTTGGCCATGTTAAGAGCACTAGAGACATCCACTTAATATCAACATCTTAAAACATTTCTTATACAAAATCAAATCAAAGGGGGTAACTGAATTCCCCAAACTAATTAAATGGTTTGTACTGGGACTGAAGATTGTTATAATGGTTATACAAAATAATTTTTACTGATAACAATTACATATCAAAATTTAAATGTTAATGTGGTTTTTATTCGATAAGACCTCATAACACATTTCTCAAACTGAGTTTGCCAATTAAAGTAAATGTATAATTTAGTTTTAAGCTATAGCAGTGCTCAGAGCATATTTTGAATAACATGCTTATACTTTTAATTCCAACATTAATTTATTTATTTCTTTCAGCCATGGTTGGAGCAGCGCCTTGGCCGCCATCCGACCACCTTTCATGAAGGTCATCTGCCCCACGGCGCCCACACAGCCCGTTTCGCTGAACGCCGGCTTTCGGATGCCTTCGTGGTTCGACCTGAAGACGCTGGACATCGGAGGACCCGAAGACGAGCCTGGCATCCAGGCAGCCCGCGACAACGTGCATGGCATGATACAGAAGGAGATAAGCGCGGGGATTCCGGCGAACCGGATTGTCCTGGGTGGATTCTCGCAGGGCGGAGCTCTGGCATTGTACTCTGCACTTACCTACGATCAGCCGCTGGCCGGCGTGGTGGCCCTTTCGTGTTGGCTGCCGCTGCACAAGCAGTTCCCCGGCGCCAAGGTGAACAGCGAGGATGTGCCGATATTCCAGGCGCACGGAGACTACGATCCCGTGGTGCCGTACAAGTTTGGCCAGCTGAGCGCCAGTCTGCTCAAGTCGTTCATGAAGAATGTGACGTTCAAGACGTACAACGGGCTATCGCACTCGTCGTCCGACGACGAAATGGATGACGTCAAGGTGAGTGCGGCGCTTGGAGCGCCATTATCGGATTCCATTGGCAATCAAAGCGCTAAAGAACTTCATAACGCTCGCTCTGCTCTTTTCGATTTCAGGACATAATCAGTAAATGGGTAAACTAATTTCCAATGAACCTTAGCACTCTTAGAACGTACGAAAGCCCCCGACCCAGCCCGTTGCATTCCAACGACCACGAAATACGGAGCAGCTGAACATGATTAAAGCGTATTTAATAAAAATCAAAGCGCAGTAAGAGAGTCACACTGAGAGTTACACGAGTAGGCTCTCTATAGCCCAATTATGGAAATTATCACTGAAAATCAATTCGAAAAGCAATCAATTATACACACGTAGCTATACCTAATGAAATGCCAAAATACAAGCAATTTGCGAGGGAAATTCAACTGCGCGAGACGTTTCAGAGTACAGACAACTCACTTTGATATTTGTTCGCTGCTAATTATTTCGGTTTACTTATTTGGGAGTTGTTCGTATTTAAATTGAAATTAATAAAGTTATATAATCCAAGAAAAAACGAGAAAAAAAACTGTAAGCCGCAATCTAAATTGGATTACTGTTTTAACTCAAGGCCCGCTTGCCAGCGATTTTGTTTTGCTATTCAACTGGCAATCGGGTGCAATTTCAGATATTTTGAGGCACTACCTAACATTTGTTTGTTCATTGTAGCTAACATGAAACCTGATACTTTTGATTCCATTTTGATTTGATTCTTTGTTTCTCGTTTTGTTTTATTTCGCACAGCAACAGAAAAACAATCATCTGTAGAGCCCGCGGCCCCACTGGCTACGATTTGAAATTTGCATCCTTCAGTTGTTAAACCAATGGCAATAAACAAACCGGTTGTTCAGATTAAACGGGGCTCCCCTGGGCCCTCAAGTATACTCTCTCTCAGACTCTTTACGAACTCACATGATTCACCTGCTAAAACCCGTAGTCCTGCCGCACCACTCACCATCTCTCATCTATATATTTGCAGACACATTGGGAAAGCCAGAACATGGCTAGAAGGGCGCAATGCTGCCAGATATCATAGTAGCATCCGAATGCTAGTGTAGTGAAGGTTCCTTCCGCAAATCAAAGCTCCTCACCCTAGTCAAGACGTCTCGGGCCGCACGAGAATTGTATTTTAGTAATTATTTTGTATATATACACGATGGACTTGGTGTACCATGAATGGCTGTCCTATCACCTGGTGAAGTGACAAGAAACTGATTCGCTAAAGCGAATGGCCAATAAAGTTGTTTGAAGCTCTCAAGTGCAAGACGAACTTAATCGAAGGTGAAACAAGAACTTAATCGACAAAAAGGGCTTCCGTTACACCTAAGGCAAAGGTCAATGTTTTTTTTCGAATTTGTAAATGTAACAGTTTTGTTTTTTTTTCAAGTTTAGAACCAGTGCTGTACAGCGTATGATTGCAAGCTTTGATTTTGCCAAACTTTGTTATCGATAAATCTGGCGCGGTTTCAAGTCAGATTTAAATTTACTTAAACTGTAGTGATTTTGAACTTTTAAATTTTGTTGCAATTTTGAACTTAAGTATAAATTTATATAAACAACGTAAAAACTTAAAGGTTTCTTTTTGTGCATTGCGTATTTTAAAATTGAACTTGTGTATATCACTGTTCGACCAATAAGAATAATAACGTTCTTTAAATTAACTTAGTTAATTTAAATGTGATACTGGAGTGATAGCTAAAATAAGATTGAAAAAACCTTCAAAAGGAAATTATATTGTTATTTTTCAATATTCCAATATTTGTCTATTTAAATAATAACAATAACAAGGCAGAAACTAGTCATATTTGGTGTTACGTTTAAATTATCTAGACCTTAGGACAAAAATGTAACTTTAAAACAAATGTATAAAAAAATATATGTTTGACATTGTTCATGGTTAAAATGATGTCAAAATATTTCGTTGAATTTTTTTAAACTATAATCGTCTGTGTACTGCGACTGACCATTTTTATTTGGGGAACCCGTTGGATGTCGACTTCAAGTGCCGACTAAGCGGCAGTTGTTTTCACGCCGCCGTCGAGAGTGGACGCGTTTTCGCCAGCTCTTCGATAATACATTTTACGCCGCCATATCCTCGGCTAATTCCAGTAAAGTTTTCGCGGAGAAATATTAAAAAGCATTACACAACGAATTCCAATGTAAGGAGTAAACAAGAAAAATCAATGCTATCTAATTTAACTGCAGTGCAAATGCCAATCAAAAAATATTTGGCGAACAAAGCGGTTTATTTAAGGTTTCGTGTCTGCGGCTTTGTTTTGTTTTGGCTTTGTTTAGAAAATAAGAGCCTTTTGTATTGTGTTTGACCAGTCGGATGTGCAACAATGCGACAAGAAGTGCTGGCAATATAGCACACAAAAAATATAATCTAAATATGCACCCAAATAAGCAAGTTCTATAAAGTATCATTATGTGAAGTACCATTAAATAGAATTTCCGACTTTCGTAATTTATCTGAAAACATGCAGGAAACTTGGATTGCAATAAAGCTGATAATAATATAATTTTTATTACATGTTTGTGTACATTTAAGTAAGCCTGAAAACAACGAATCAAGAACAAAAGTTTCAGAACAAGACTTTTTGTTCTAGATTATATTATAAAAAATAAACAAATTTATACGTTGTATCAAATGAAACAGAAATATTTCGTAAAATGATATTGTAAATTATTTATACAAATGTTTTTTTGTTATAAATTTCATTCGGCTTGGCTTTTTACGATAGCATTGTATAAAAATGTACGACGTATAAAATTTATGAACGTAGTTTACTTTTCATGGGAAAAAACTCACGTGCATTTTAAACACCAAATAAAAACTGATCCCAGCTTAATTGATCGTCTACGTCTTGGCTTAAAATATTTGTCGATGTTATAATATAAAATTCGACACATGGAAAACAACAAGAATTATATTTTGTTAAAGTAGTTAAATTTATAAATGCTAAAATGATTCATGTTTATAGTACTGCTACCTGAATTTCCCCCTCGAACCATCGATTTTGTTTTCTGTCACTGACCTATAAGTCCAATGAGTAATTAAACTTAAAAGTGGTTAACCAAATTGCTCAAAGTACATGCGTTTCTTTGTTGATTACTGAGTTGTATGGATTGCGCTCCTACGTGACGTGGATTTAATCCAAAAGTTATAGGAGATTGCTTTATAATGCACCTCCCTTAAACGGTTGGGTGATTTGCTTTAGATCTGGATTCGGATTTGGGCATGCAATATATACATATAATAAAAAGTCATAAACAGCAACGCTAATATTATGTAGATTGAATCGCCTAAAGACTTTTTAAATAACTTTCAAATTATGTTTTTCTGAATAAATTAAAGTGCTTTCAAAGTTATAATCATAATTTGTATTTTGTTGATAAAAATTGCAATAATTATCTTTTTTGAATTGTTATCCAAAGACTTCTTCTAAAAGCATTTATAATGATTTTAAAAATAAGTCATTTGTCAGAATTTGACTAATGGTTTTTGAAGTGATTAGCTGAAACTCAATTGCTAGTTTGCCGGTTTCCTCGATGGTTGTTTTAGCTAATGTTCTCTGTATGCTAAACTATTCATCGGGGGTCAAAAGTCTAACCAAACCGATGAGCTTCTGTTGCCACCTGACGTCACAGAATAGACCGCAAAGAATAGAAAATAAATCTGACAGCCGACGAGGAATTAGCATAAGTTGCTAAACTGAGTGTAGATTGGCATGCATATTTAAGCTTTCAATTAGCCCCTCTTAAATTACCACCTTACTCATTTTCTTGTCGGGAATTAGTGTTCGTTCGGATGCATTTCTTCTTTGTTCGCATCCCAAAGAACTTAATTCCAGGTTTAAATCTGAAAATGCCTCTTGTCCAGAAACCAGAACGGGTTTCTCGTTTGCATTTAGCCAGTCGGCGCCAGTTAATTTCGAATAATCCGACGACGCCAAAAGCATTAAAAAAGTAAATAAGACAAAAACAATTCCCATTTGGATTTGGGGACACAATGCGGCGAACTCTGAAGTTTTTAAAGAATCTTTACTTGTCCGACAGGAGCAGATCATCAGGTTATTCGGAATGCTTTGAATAAATAATAAATAAATACTAATTTGTATTGAAATAAAATAAATTAATCACTGACAGTTGATGGGGAATTAAATTACTGATCGTTGGAAAAGATGTTTTATGCGGATAGATTTTCAAAAGAATTAAATAGCATTTTTTGTTGTAAGTAATTGTTTAATTTAATCGCTGGCGAGCGGAGCGAATCTCAAGTGTGAAAACGTGATAAATCTGCGATGTCAACACAGCTCCGCCTCGAAAGCGGAACGTTCGTGATCCGTCAGTCAGTTAGTCAGTGGTGTCATCGATCTAGACTCGTTAGCTGGTGATTACCGTAATACTCTATGAACTGGCTTTCTGACCTGCTTATTGTAGTTATTAAAAAATAGTGCATTATAAGGTAACCAGCTTTTAGTTTTTATTGTCTCGGTTCAATCTTTAAGGTTTGATTTAATAATAGTTCCATATCGAGCACTTTGTTTAAATTTTAATGTTCTCACAATTCACATTTCATTTATCTAATTGTGGTTGACTTGCATTTTATAATTTAATACTATAATTATTTCCGCGTTGTTATATTAGTGAGATACTTTTTTGAACTTTGAGTTTGTTTAACGTTGTGAAAGCGCTGTTTATACAAAACTATGAAAAGATAAAAACTGGGGAACATTAAAAAAGTTCTGGTGAAGTCTCATGTCAGATAGGTTATTTTTACCGATGATATCTGGTTATTATCGAACTATTTGCCATATTCATTATATAGTTTTGTATATATGGTGAAGAATGTAAGCAAATGTGCAGCTGGGTAAAAGGGTATTAGCAATTAAGATATTTATCACTGCCTATGATACCTGTATATAGTCAATAAATTGAAAACATTGATTTTTACTCCATAAGCATTGACATTGAGCGTTGGTTCTGTGGGTGCTTGTTAAACTTGAACTTGAATAGGATCAATGCAATTAGAATATTACTACTATCTTCAAGTTTATTGGCTAGTTGAAAACTGTAGTGCATAAACAATACCGGTTCCTACAATAAAAATAAAAATGTGATGACTAAGTAAAAATAAAATTAAGAAACCAAACAATTGTGCAAACATTTACCCCAAAAAACCTTTATCAGGTCGACCTGTTGGGCGTTAATTTCAAGGCTGCCAGAAGTTGATAAGTCGTATTTACTTATGTTTCTTTTAATTCTGACACGCTCCTCCTTCCTCCCACACATGTCAAAGTCTATAATGATTAATTTCTTATTTGCAGCGCGTAAGTCGCCAGCGTGATCAAAACAAAACGGGCAATAAATCTGCAATCACACGAGCATGCGTGCATGAAGAGGAACAATAACAAAATCAACAATAATAATCGCAGCGCTGGCAAAAGTACAGAAAGAGAAAAAGTGTGCAAAATATATAAATAAATAAGTCCGGCACCCATTCCCATTCCAATTCCGACTTTGGTGCGGTAGGTAATGACACATTCGGCAAGCGGCGCACGTATCTAGATGCGAACGAGCCAGCGAAAAGTATCTGAATCCATCAGTGAAAATCCGCGGAGCCACGACTCCGCCTTTTGCCACCCGCGTAGTTCACTAATATATGTGCTTTTGAACGCCGCATTAAATAGCAATAAACAAATTATTTGAAAATCCACCATGGAGCTGTCGCGAAACCTCCTCGCCAAACAATCAAAAGATGTGGAGTTCCAAGATGTCTTCTACACAGTTAAGGAACGCAAGAACTTCTGTAAGTTATACAATATTAAGCTTATATATAATTAACCTGTAGTTGGTAAGCCATTAAATTAAACTTAATCAAAAGAATGTAGTTATCATGAATTATTCATTCAAAAGCACATTTTCTCCCTTGAGTTACTATGATAAATAATCATTATTTAATCTGCACTTGAAGGTTTGCATAAGTACAAAATTATCCAGTAACCTTTCTGTTTCTAATTTATGGTAATGGTTAAATTTAGAACGGGTTTTACATTACTTAGAATCTAAGTTTCTCCAGTTAAAAAAATATATATAAATATTTGTTTTCTTTAAATTTAAATTGTGGTTAAAGGTAGCTGGTAACCTCTTTAAGACTTTAGTAATTTGACTTAACTTTATGATCCCTTGTATAAACATGTGGGTTAATAATAAGAGCTACTTAAAGCATATTTAGTTTAATAGGTTAAGTCATATTTAGTTTAATGGGTTAATTCATATTTAAGCTTAATATGTTAATATGGTATCGTCACAAGTCCTTCATGGCTCCATTGCCAAACGTCTTCAAAGTGCCAAATATTTGTACGAAATGTGCTTTTGGCTTGCGGAGGTTTTTATTTGCATTCGAGTACATCAGACTTGTTTTATGTGCTGTGTGCAATGTTTTCTTCGTCGGCGGAGGCAATGGTCATGTAATAATGACCAAGTAGTCATCTGGCCAGCACTAACTACTCCATAATTGAAGTGGGCCAGCCGGTTTGCTCTTTTGGCCTTTTCTTTGCCTCTATTTCTAATGTCAATTGCACAATATGTTACAATTTCTTAAGGTTTTATTCGACATTACATGCGACACACTTGGCCGAGATGGTCTTCGTTCTCGGCCACGTTTATGGCCACAACCTCTGCCTTTGGTGTTGTGCCAAAACAAGTTTTTCCATCCGGGGAATCAATTGGATTTTCTAGGCGAAAGTTCAACTTAAGTGCGGATTATATTGCTGTAAATGCCATTGACAGAGAATCGAATGGATTGAATAATGTAATGGATTGGCAGACTGTCAAGTTTGTTCTGGAATTGAGTAGTTGATTGAACCGAATGAATGGAACTTAAACTGCCCACTGCCGGAATCGGATAACTATTTGAATAAATTTGTTTGCACTAATAATGTTCTTGTTATTTTATTTATTTAAAATGAAAGTTCAAGGCTCAATGGCATTTATATAGAAGCTGTTATATGATAGTCTTGCGTATTAGGTATGTTATTCAATTGAGTCATTATTTTAACATATATCAACTAGTTTTTTTATATAAGCTTATACTAAGAAGCTTCTGTAGATATTATGTAGATTTAACTATCCCGTGCCATTTCGAGTATTAAAACGCATTTGATTTGTATATATTTTTAATTACAAGTACTGGTAGTAACAAGTAATACATAATACAATCACTTATTTATAATATGCCCTTGAAATTTTTTCTGCATCATTTATATTGTAATTTTAACTTCATTGTGTAACAAGCATGATGGATTGTAGCTATTTACTTAATTTTTTTTAAAAAGTGTTTTTTGCAATCTGTTAACTAAAGCAAGTGTTCGATTGATTGAATTTGACATCTGTTTGACAGAAGGAGAAAAGTTTTATAAACTACTCGCACCTAACTTACTTTTCGCTGCTACCTGCAGCTTGAAGTAAAGCTTCCTGATTGAAGAGTCAATCTCAAGTACAACTGGTGATTAATTATTGCTCATACGCCATGTGCAACGTGCAACCAACGGCGTGATATCGCCTAATGTCGTCGCCATGGGGAATAAAATAATGAACGACGGGCATGAGAATGCATGCAAACATGGCTTCACATAAATGTAAGGCACTTTGGAAATATTTTATTTCATTTATTAAGAATTTATTTGAATGATAAAATAATATATTCATTCAATTTAGTTGAAGTGCAAAATTAACTGAATGAATCAAATTGAATTTTCAAACTCTCAAGCCAAAGAATTATAATAAAAGGTGGTTGAACTGCGATTGAGTGTAGTGGGTCAAGTCAATATTATGTTTTCACCGAAATCACTACTTTATACCGCACTGTACGAGTAAATAAGTACCCAGAGTTTAGTATGTGAGCTTAATATTTTGTGTACACATTTATCTCGGCGCACACACACATTCACACATCGTGGATACATTGCCACTTCCTCGATGTGTCCCGCATCAATGAAAACTACAGTAGTACTGCTGCGACAAAAACATTAACAACCTCATCATCATCATTACCATCATCAGCAATCATCATCATGATCGGCAGCAGCAGCAGCAGCAGCAACAGCAACAGCAGCAACAACAATTGCAGCTACAACAGCAACATTATGTTGTTGGCGCACAGTGAAAAGCGAAAATTGCCCAACATTGATTGAATAATTTTCCCCTCCAAAAGTCGCCAAAGCTTGGACACGTTTTTGTTTTTGTTTTAGCCTTTTATTTTTCTGTTCCGCGAGAGAGACCGCGCTTTTCCATTCCAAGTCCCCAGGGCAATTTCAGATTAGTCTGCCAGTCAGTCAATGTCCGGGTTTTTATTCAGTCTAAGGGGTTCAGTTTGACTATTGGGATGCCAATTAAGTGGCATGCAACTCTACTTTTGCACTTAAATCAGGCACTTGCACATGGTTAATTCAATTCCAGTTTGCAGATCAGTGTAAGCTACTTGTATGCATAAATGTTTGACCAAATACCAATTAAAGATTAAAATTCTAGTTAGGGATACGGAAGTACTAATTGCTAGGTGGTAAACCAATTAAAATTAATTTACTATCATTGAATAACTACTAGAAATACCAAGCTTTCTACACTTTAATTTATAACGAAATATTTTTTATGCAGCTTGAATAATTCAAACTTGGTTATTATTCTATGCACTGCTAGATTATATAACTTGAATGATTCAGAAGGGATAGGTACGCCGAACTTGGTTATTATTCTATGCACTTCTATCTTATATAACTTGAATGATTCAGAAGGGCTAGTTAGAAGATCAAAGATCACACAATTTCACTGAATCAGTCAGTTCCCATTTCTATTGTTGTGCCGCATTGTAAGTCGCATTTGTCGGGCAAACGCGGTTGGTATGCTAATTAAATTGTGTTAATTAGTTGGAGCCAATTCAATTGCATCAATTAGCGAGCACGTCCCTTTTCCCACCTTTTCAGCTTCTAAAAAAGTGACTCAGCAGACGATCTGGCTAGAATTCACAGATTCGTTCAAGCAATTAAAGATTTGTGTTTGTTTGAGTCGCAGTTTCTATTTTGGCTTGAACCAAACAAATCTGAAATTAAGATTAACAATTTCGGAATGTTTTTGTTGATATTAGTAAAAGTTGTTCCTAGTGAATAGTTTTTGTTTTCGTTCTGGTGTTATTTTCCACAGATAAATGTTTTCGATATTTACGATATGTAAACTGATTATTTATTATGCTGAAGATGTTTACCGATATTATGTTACCTGCTTTTTCTGATTTAAATTTTAAAATTTCCGACAAAAGGTAGAAGTTTGTAAAAACAAAGCATAAATCTGACCCAACAAAAAGTGAAGCGGCAAACCGGGTTTCCGTATTATCGTCTGTAGATCAGTTTCCCAACAAATTGTCACGCCTCATTATGTGACTCACGTAGAATCGTGGGAGCCGCGGTTTACAATGTTTGAGGAGGGGGAACGGTCCGATAAATCAGCCGAGCCAACGTACTGTTGATTATTCGTTGTTTTCGCTGACAGTTGATTATTTTTTTTTTTATTTATTTTTGGTCTTGGCCGCTGCGCGTGCTCAGAACGTGGTGGCCAGAAAGCTGAAAAGGCATGCTCGAACAACACCGGTTAATTGATATGTCGCCAATTGATATGGAGACTGGTTGCCGGTAAACACTTTTTGATAATAGGATTTGTGACAGAAGCCGACTTGTCAGTGACCTTCTTGAATTGGTTCGCGAACTGCAGCTTAATTGTGGAATGAATGTTGATTGATTGCAAGGAGTAACTGGGTCATAAATTGGCAAAGCAAGGGATTTGATTCAACGGAAATATTAGTTTAGCAGTCAGGAAAAACTAAAACATTAAACCACTTTTTAGTTGTTATTAAAATTAGCATCTTTATAGTGAAACAAATTCAATTCGTATTGTAGGTAAATAATAAAGACTTCTCTTCATTAGTAATCTTTGAAGCCAAGAGGGGAACAATTTTTCTTATTAACCATTCGCCCTGTTGGCAACCGAAAACGAAAGTGAATCCCAAGAATCATTTATTGCGTGAGACATTTGATTCCGGCCTTCGGTAACATCGCTTGGTATATAACAGCTGCATTGCTGATAAGAATTCCAGTGGCATTGGCACATATTCAACTCATTTGTGCATTGAGACTGACAGATCGTGAAAAATGCAGGTCAGGTTCGTACGCGATAATGATAATTACTGGGAAAGTAAAAGCCTTAACCTACAGATCTTTGATATTAAAAACTTCCTGCGATTAAGAATTCTTCACCCAAGCCAAATTTAATTTGGAATAAATTATGCGCGTGCGGACACCTTCGAATAATTGTAGTTTTCAGACAGTCGAATTGAATTTGACAGCTGGTTTCAGTTTTGCAAGTCATGTAATTTACTCAAACACAATATTTGTTATCTTCGGAATCTTTTTGCTTCGGAACCATGACTTGATAATAATTATTATTATTTGACTTTTTCCCAGGCTATATTTAACAATCAGATATTCTGAGCTGTAAATATCTATGAATTCCCCAATGAATGAAACTGAAATAATGTTTTCCATTCACAATACTGGGCTGATAATGAAACTTGATATGTTTAATTTATTTCTCTCCGCTTCTTAATATCTCATGTTCTGCGTTATAAGCAATCCGTCTGGCTAAACCAGAAAACAATTTATTCAGACGTAATAAATGGAATATATTAAATACAGAAGACGTTGTTTTTTATGATTCACTCAAACTATCAATTTTTTGTGGATGGTGCTTAGCATATTCGAGTTTTCAGTTAGATTTAATTTACATTAATTTAAGACACTTTATTCTAAATAAACCCAAACAGAAACTTTCCAAGACAAACATGTCATTTGAATACATCTTTTTGAGTAGTGATAAACTTTTCTTATAAAAACAAGTTAATAAGTATTTAATAGATAAAGAACCTTTTCATATTTAATATATTTGTTTAATATAAATTTTTATATGTTATTTTTAGGGCGCGTAACCGGGGAGCGTCAAATTCTGAACGGAGTCAGTGGCAGCTTCCGGAATGGACAACTTTCGGCGATCATGGGACCCTCGGGAGCCGGAAAAAGCAGTTTGCTTAATGCGATTTCGGGTTTCAGGTGAGAACAAAAACCAAACAAACTCGACTGCAGTTAACTTTATGCTTTAAACGTCATCGGTGCTCAAGTGTAACCAAAAAAGCAATAATATTTGAGAGCCGAAAGTTAACCGGTTCTATGTTCAACAAACTGGTGATAAAAGTCATGTTCTTGACTGGATTCTGACTCAAATGCGAAAAGTCAAAAAAGTTCTTTAGGGTTTGAGGGGTTGCAGACAGGCAAACAAATGTCTGTAGTCATTTGATTCCATTCTGGACCAAAATAACCTTGAGACTAATGCTTTGTCAGAATATGTTGGAAATTTACCGACTTAAATAGAGTTGAAAAATCTGACAAGTCACGGATCTACGTGGTATATAAATAGTTCTGAAAAGGTTGTCCAGTTTGTGCTGGAAATTTTAAGATTTTGCTGGTCGTCAAGCGAAATTGTTGTTTGGAGTCTGAAGGGAAACCAGACAGAAAAAACAATAGAACCATCAAAAGAATTGGAAAATCACTTATGGAATCCAATCATCTGTTATTTGTCTATAAACTTTATATAGTTTATTAGTTATTTTTTACAAATTTATTTTATAATTACAATTTTTAAACTATCGTTTGTATTTATATTAAAAAAAATATTTAAAATCCATTGATCATATATTAAGATATATTTGGATAGTACTTATATAGTTTTAAACAATTCTTAATGAATTAATTTTTTTTTAGACGCGATGGAGTCACGGGAAGTATTAAGATCAAGAGGGACAATGCCTGTTATATCACTCAGGACGACCATCACCAAACTCTTTTAACTGTGGAGGAGCTAATGAATCTCGCCTGTGATCTCAAACTGAAGCAGCGCCACAAAAAGGCAGAAATCATGACAGACATCCTTGAGAATCTCAACCTGAATCACCGGCGAAATGTTACAGCGGAAAAGTTGAGTGGCGGAGAGCGAAAGCGATTGTCCATCGCCTTGGAATTAGTGGACAATCCCAATATATTTTTCCTGGATGAACCAACCAGTGGTCTGGATGAGGTGACCGCAGCCCAGTGCATCCGATTGCTGCAGGCGATGGCCTACGAGGGTCGCACGATCGTATGCACCATCCACCAACCTTCGGCGACAATCTACAACTACTTCGATAGCATCTATGTCCTGGCCAAAGGACACTGCGTTTACCAGGGCAGTCCTCGGGCCACCATTCCATTTCTAAGATTGGCTCAGCTCGACTGTCCCATACATTATAGTCCCTCGGATTACAGTGAGTTTATTTCATTTATTTTTAAAGAAAACAACAAATAAGGATAATAAGTATTTATCTCAAACTAAAATCTGTTTATTTTGTGTACGTTTTAATGTTTGATTGTGTTATAAAACTTTAAACTGAATTTAAATAAAAGTTCTATTTCTATTTAATACTAATAACGACTTCATATTCCTACAAATCGTACCAAATTTAATAATTTATATAACTCTCCCTTAATATTTTGTAGTTATTGAACTGGTGGATGCGGAGGATGGCCACCTGGTGCCAGGACTCAGCGACCTAACCGAAAATGGCAAGCTGATCTACGCGGTAAATGCGTCGGATCAGTTGGGAGCCACGCTGACATCTCAGCAGGCGGTGACCACGATGTTCGTGGAACAGCAGAAGCGTCCGTTCCTGCCCTCCTTTTTTGCCGGCAGTGCCGCCTCCACGGATGGTTCACTAATTGGCGGCACGAGTGCGCTTGTGGAACAGGTTAAGGCCTTCTCCCGGCGACTCAACTCGGATCGACGGGATGTATCTGGAGTGCGGCAGTTCATGGTGCTCATGAGGGTGATGCTGCTGCGGATAACCCGTGCCCGTTTGGCCCTGACCATCCAGCTGTTCCATCATTTATTGTGTGGCTTGTTCTTTGGCTTGATATTCTTCCAGTTGGGCAACCAGGGTGCTCGGATGTTCGATCACCTGAAATTCTGCATCGGTGCTGTTCTTATGATTGTGTACACCCAAGTGATGGTGCCCATTCTGAGCTGTAAGTTATTCAAATCCCACTCCAAAGTATCTTACTTATTTCATATTTTATGCTGAAGATCCCGCTGAGGTGAAGGTGGTCAAGAAGGAGACCTTCAATCGCTGGTACACCCTGACCCCTTACTATATGGCATTGACGATATCGCGTCTGCCACTTCAGGTGCTTTTGAATATCACCTTCATGGCGGTCACCTACTATATGTCCGGATTGCCACAGCAGTTTTGGCGCTTTGGAATTTTCGTGGCCGTGGGCTTGATGATCTCTCTGGTTGCCGAGGGAATGGGATTGGCCATTGGAGCCACCTTTAGCATAACGGTGAGTTCATCTTCTTAAGGAATTGTACCAGTAACCAGTAACATCAGTTTTTTAAATATTTTCCCTTCAAAAAGTATACTTTTGGGCTCAAGCAATCTTGGCTAAAACTTTCTGTTCTCTAATCTTTGCAGAATGGCAGTGTGGTGGGTCCCATGATGATAGCACCTCTTATGGGACTGGCGGTCTACGGATTCGATTTCGCACCCCAAATCTCCGGAGGAATGCAACTTCTGATGAAGTTCAGCTACGTGCGAGTGGGCGTGGTCTCTCTTGTTTTGGCCGTCTTCGGATTTCATCGAGAGGAGCTCGACTGCGATGAAATCTACTGCCACTTTAGCGATCCCCGCGTGCTTTTAAAGTTTTTGGACGTGGAAAAGGTTTCCATGCTGCACCAGTTCGGGCTGCTGGCCATGCTGATGCTCTTCTTCCGGGTGATGATGTACATCAGCCTGCGAAAGAGATGCTACACCTGATTTTGCAACCAAAACACCAGATGAATCTTAATCTCTAATTGTAGCCAATGTCAATGCTGTGATGTTCGATTTTAAACAGACAGATAGATACTCCCTGTACATATGTGAATATACACCATTCCCCTGACAAGACAAATGTTAACATAAATATAAGTTAGTTTTAAGTTAGAATACTAGTTGACGCCTGCAAACATATCGAAATTAAAAATAACAGAGCGGAGCCTAAAATCAATGATGTCGAAAACAAGCAATTATCTTAAATGAAATTTAGTTAGCCGACTTATTTTTTGATCTTGTTTAGAAGGCGACCATATTTTGTATAGTTTTCGTGGGTAAAGTAAAGTTATACAAATTTGACAAGAATAAAACTAATGTCTTGGATATTTAATATGATTTATTGCGTCGTTACAAAAAGTGTTATAATCTAAAGGCCAACACAAATGGAGATATAAAAACCCACATTATTCGTTTTCTGGTTTGGGATTGGCTTCTAGAGTATTACTCCGAATGGCTTTTAGAAATTCCAAATACTGTTTCTTCCGCCAAGTAACTTTGTCCCACGAAAGATCCAACATGTTGGAAAGGCTAGAGAACAACGTATAGGACATTTTGTTTTTGAAAACAGCTTTCAGTGCGTAATACTCATCTTTGGTGGTCACCTCGTCAATGAACGGAGTGAGAATGTCCTGGACTTCCTTGTTGGAAAAGCTAAGAATGGCTTGTTAATTATTCTCTATTGGATAGAGTATTCATTTAGCACCCACCTGCGCAGGATTTCCTCCATTTGGTCATTCAAGAACTGAGTGCCCAGGTGATGACCCAGTGGGGTTCTCAATACGGCGGTAAAAAGACCCACGACTAGTGATTTGGGAACCTTATTCTCGTCGAGGGCCCAGTTGAGCAACTTCTGCACAGCCCAATACTCCGTGGTGCAGCTGAGGGAGCGCAGTAGGATACCCTTCTCCTTCTCCTCCGTGGCTTCAAGGTACATGTCCCGCACTGTTATCCAATCCTTCTCCAAATTGTTACGGATACCCCTGCAAAGGACTATTTCTCGTATGTCCTCCGGAATCGAGGAGCTGGATTTTTGATTTATCGCCGACTTATAGAGGTTTTGTGCATCGGTTACGCAATCTTCAATATCAAATTGGCACGCCAAGCGGTAAATAATTCCTGGCAATTTGTTGTTTGTCTCTGATTCACTTGATTTTGATTCAGGGTCACTCGGTGTTTCAGGATTTGTCCTGGCTTTCGACGAAAGGGATTTCACTGTTGTTTTAAAAGTAGGCTCAACTAGTTGCTGCATGAAAACCTGGAAAAATAATTTATAAAAAATCTTTTTACTGCATTGATAGTAATCAAAGTCACCACCTTAAAGATGCGATATCCAGTACTCAATCTCATGATGTTGTGGATTTTTTCGAAATTCTTTATTGCCATTTGCCAAACGCTAACGCTGGTCTCGCTTTTAAGGTACTTAATAACTCCTATGGAGGTGTTATATTCCATTTGACCTGACCAGGCCAACGCGAGGGCATCGTCAACCAACTGGGCTCGCCCCGCCTCCGGAATCTGGTTGTGATCGTGGAGCAGTGCCTCACTGATCAGCTGCCAGTTGTCCATGTCATAGAGGACACGCACTGGTGCTGCAGCCCCTGTGTTCACCAGCAGCCACTCGTTCGGTTTGGGGACGTTGGTCAACTTCAGTTCATTCGGTTTGTTCCTCTTCCCACAACCGAGCCACTCAACTTGATACAGCTCCACACTCTTGGTGATGTAGATGACGGGCAGCCACCAGCATTCTTTGCCATTAGGCGGGGATTTACCCTGATAATAGCGGCTCTGAATGGTGGTCACCGTGTTGGACTGATCGTCGCGCAGGACGGTGAGCAGCGGGTATCCCGGTTGATTCAGCCAAGAGTCCATCACGGTGGTCAAGTCGATGCCGGCGGGCAGTTGGTGACCTCGGCGCCCCGCTTTTTGGAACTGCTCCCACAGTTGCTTGGTTGTTGCAGCCGACCCGCTCCACTTGTGAAAGAAGTCTTGCAGTCCCTCGAAGAAGACCTTTTTGCCGACGGCCGAACTAATCATGTGGATGAGCAGGCACATCTTATCCTTGCGCAGCTTCTGGTGTCTGGATGATCTCGAGTCTGTTTTGAGTGCCATCGTGTCGTCTAGCGAATCGTAATGCATAACATCCAGTCGGGTTGTCAGCAGATGGGCCATCTTGAGGGTGTCCTTGTTCTCCATGGCCATTACATGGAGTGCCAGATAGTAGTTCAAGCCGTCGCTGACATAGGATGTTTCCGATTCCGCAGCGCCTACCAGAACTCCGTTCCACTGACGAGCCAAGAGCTCGGCCAGCATTGCCTGCATATCTTCTGGTCCTTTATCGCTTGAGGTCACCTCACCCTCGCCATAGATCAACAGACCCTTGCTGCTATCCACATCCGTGTACTCAGGGAGGACGACATGATCGTAACTGCCGCCCCAATCAATTTTGCCTGACAACGGACGGTTGAGCAAGGTTTCATAGCTACGGAGCAGTTTTGTGGTTAACTCCGCCGCCTTTGATAGCTTCTCCGTCAAGTGCGGTCTTGCCCACACAGTCACATTGCCGCCCGTTGCAACTTTCTGAAGGCGGTGTAGAGTCCACATGACCATGTGAGTTGGCAGTGGCGGTGTCTGCATGAAAGTAGTCCAAACATAATCATTGATTTCCGCACTGCGAGGAAACAAATAACAAATATAGATTTATAAATATTTAAATACATTTAAGAGAATATACTTACTGTGGTGTCAGCTTAATAGCGGGCATATTGCTGAGGGCAACATATTTTTGATTGTGCACAAGGGTAATGTTGAAAGGGGTCCGGTAACGCGGGTTTTGGAAGCAGGGAAACGCGTAGTGTGCGTAGTCCGGCGACAAGCGAGTTACTCCGTACAACTCCCTAGGTGTTTTATTGTATTGACCGACAAAGAAGCCAATCCGCTCTGGTCGATTCAGTCCCGCAGTGAAGTACATGTGCAGCGTGTAAACCTCGCCGACGTTGAAAAAATGTGTGCATGTTAACATTACCTCATTGGGTTTCTTCGCGGTTCTTTGTATTTCCCTCACATCGATTCGCCCCCACTGGCATATCGCACAATCCAGGTTTTCTTCACATTTAAGCTCAACTCTCGGGGGGCGTTCAAATAAATAGTATTGCTCCTCTGCTTCGACAACATTTTGATGGCCATCACGCCCTCGTACCGACTGTCCGAAATTGGGTTAAACAAGTGCGCGAGAATGGTTAGATTGTAATGCAGCGGTTTCATCGTGGATTCTGCGACATTTCCCGATGACAAACTCCAGCACAATACAAGTGTCCACAGCAACATTCTGAACGCGAATGCATATAATCCGCAGCAGCTTCAGTTTTGTAGTGTCTCCGAGTAATGCCAAATTTCACGCATCTTGGTTCTTAAGAGAGACCTAATCAGTAAGAGAACTACTTCCGTAAAAAGAGGAAATATTGTGGGTGAGAAACTACACTGGTAAATGCGATTACAGAAGTACCTTGCTGGCATTTTAATTCTTTTCTTTACAGAATAACTAATTTCACAGAAAATTAGTTTATTTACAGGAAAATGATCTTAACCTAAAGTGCACTACGGTTTTTATACGGCAATTCAAATGGTTAAAAGTTACTTGAATTATTGGGTTACAAAAATAACAACATGTTCATATTAAAATTTCTCTACGAAGCAATTAAGTTAAAAAGAAGTGAAATTATAAAAACTAAAACTCACTGAAATAATAACTCTATTTAGAAATAGATATTCTACTTCTTCATGCTGCCCATTTTCTCCTTGCGTTTTTTCACGTGCTTTTTCACTTTCACCTTGCGCTGCTCCGCCTTTGCATCTTTTACGGCCTTCTTCCGCGCCTTCTTGCTGTCCGGAGATTCCTCCCTCGGTCTTGCTGAATTCTTAAAGCGGCTGCCATCATCGTCGTTTTCCTTATCCTGCGAGTCCTCGTCTTCGCTACCGCTGGTTTCTGCATCACTACCCTCCTCTTGTTTGGAAGATGCAGGTTCCAGGACATCAGGCTGCTGCTGCACATCCAGATCCGATGTCAACCCGGTGATCTTGCCGTAGATGAGATTTTGCTGCACACCCTGTTTAGCCTTTGCCACATCGCGCTCAAAGTGACGAACCTATAAAAAGGGTTCTATTTAAGAAACCGACTTTGGGTAAGAAACTGAATGGGAAAACCTACCTCATCCAAGCGCTTGGGTATGTATGTGTTTTGCCACACAGCCTCGTCGATTTTTTCCTGAGCCGAGATGGCATCAAAGTCACGGTCCTTAATCCGTTCTGAGATGCGTTCCAGGCACTCCTCCATGTTGTCCACGGTAATAGTTTGGTCGGTAATAAAGTCAAACAGTTCCTTGACAGTCATCGTGGCCACCGCTCGCTTGCGGAAGAACTCAGATATATTGGTGCAGTCCTTGCGCAGGAAATCAAATGAATGTGGATGATCGTGCTCCACCGACTGGCTCACATCGATAATCACCAGCTGGCCGTCCTGCAGCAAGATGTTGAACTCCGAGAGATCGGCGTGCACCAAGCGGCACTGATTGTAAATGCGCCACATGATGACCACACAATCCCTGTACAACTCGCGCGCCTTTGAAGTGCTCAGCTCAACGTCCTTCAGCTTGGGAGCGGGCCAGCCGTCTCGACCGCAAAAGCGCATTACCAGGACATGCGAACGCAGCAGGATTGGCTCCGGCACTGGAACTCCAGCGTTGCGCATCCGCAGATAGTTACGCATCTCCTTCTCCGCCCAGGTGCGCACCATTTTGCGCGGATTGTGCTTGCAGTAACCGTGCCGGAAGCGGAACTCTCCGGACACATACTTGTCGCGGTCCTTGAACACCAGAATCGAAGTCTTGTAGATCTTGATGGCGAACTCCTCGTCACCGTTTTTAGACACAGCATGGTAGACGTTGGCCTCCTTACCGGTCGAAATGCATCCGTTGATCTCCTGTATGAGGCCACGATTGAGCAGCTTGAAGAGTATCATCCGGGTGCGCGGATCCATCACCTGTTCGGCGGTTGCCCGATCGTGTTTGTCGCGCACTTGCGTTCGATCGCGCCGATCGAAATTCACCAACCTGTTGGCCGCCTGGGCGCTCATATTCGTGGTGGGATCATACTTCTCAACGTTGATGCGAGCAGAGTAGCGGCGCAGCAGTTTTTCGTTTGGCTGATAGCTGCTGACGCGTTGTGGGCCACCACCTCCTCCTCCTCCGGATCCGCCACCACCTCCACTAGCGTTTGTTAGCTGCGGTTGAGTGTGGAGCTTGTTGAAACCCGTGTAGGCCTCCTCGTAGGTATCGTAGTCATCACCCACATCGTCATAGTCTTCTTCATCGTAGTCCTCGGCCTCATCGACGTCCTCCTCCTCCTCTTCGTTATTGGGTTCTATAACTTGGGCCAGGTCATCGTTGGCCTCCTTGGGCGTCAGCTTTATGTCCTTGAAGATTTCGTGTTTCACTGTAAGGTTCTTGAAGTCCTTAACCCATTCAGACTGCAAAAATTAAAATAATAACACGGTGCTCCTAACATTGGATAATTTTGCTTACGTTCTGTAGGTCTTCTTCATCTTCCTCGGCGTCGCTGTACTTGTGCTGGTCGTCGTTCATCGTAGACATTCAGAAATTAATTCAAGTTTATGAGGTATTTATAGCGCAGAAGCTTGAAAAGCCACAAAACAAATTTCGCAAACTTCTAAAAGCGCTAAAATTTCACAAATGTGTTCAACCGCACGTGTTGCGATTGCCATTCACAGTAAAGCGTTGACATTGTTTTGGTATTTTCCACCCATTCGATATCATGTTTAAATATTGAAGTAGTTTTTAGTATTATTTATTTGATGGTGTGACCGCATACGCACTACACATGGTAATTCGCATTCAAAACAATGAACGACCATTAGTTTTTAAATCTTTATTTAAAAAAATTGGATGATATGTTCGTGCTGGCCGAGCTGAAGGACAATGTGCGAATTGCGCCGGACCAGTTCCACTTAAAATTGGTGGACGCAGTGCGCGACGAGATAGACCGCAAGTTGGCCAACAAGGTGGGTTGAATGGGAGTCCCATTTGAGGAGGTCCTAATTTCTCGTTTCTTGTGTACTGCAGGTCCTGCTAAACGTTGGCCTGTGCATTGCGCTCAAGGACATCGTCTCCCTAAAGGACTCTATCATCCTTCCGGGCGATGGAGCCTCACACACTGAGGTGCTCTTTCGGTACGTGGTTTTCCGACCGATGGTGGGCACCGTGATTACCGGAAAAATACGGAACTGCAGCCGAGAAGGTGTCCATGTGACACTCGGCTTTTTCGACGACATCCTTATCCCACATGCCGCCCTGCAACATCCCTCCCGATTCGATGAGGCCGAACAGGCCTGGGTTTGGGAATATCCACTGGAGGATGGCGCCAAGCACGATCTCTTCATGGACGTGGGCGAGCCCATCAAGTTCCGGGTATCGCGAGAGATCTTTGAGGAGACCTCACCCATTGGACCGCCCAAGGCAGAGGCTCAATCGCAACAGGGACCCAGCACATCATCAGCAGCTTCTGCCGCTTCACAAGAAGTCAAGACACCGTACAGGATTATTGTGAGCTACTTTTTGTCTTATAAAGGCTTTATCCTTATACGAAACCACTTGCTTACAGGGTGCCATTAACGAATCCGGCCTAGGCGTACTCTCCTGGTGGGATCAGCAGGGCAAGGACGACGAACAAGACGAAGAAGACGGCGACGAGTATGACAACGATGAGGATGGTGAAGGCGCTTGCGAGGAATGACCCTGACGTTTACTCAACTGTATGATAATTGCATCCGGTTTTATTGTTAAGTTGTCGATTTCCAATATTAAAACAAACAAATGTTGGACCATAAAGTTTTATTTAAGACTGACAAGTCATCAGACTTTTTTTTATACCGCTTCAAAGTTATTTTCCCAACTTTTTCCCCATTAAAACAATTCATTCAAATTCATTTTACCATTTATTTATTTTATCATGTACTTGTTGAATTGTGTTTGTTGTTGGTTTAAGACTGCAGTTTCCAATCTTCATTTGCTTAATGTTCATGATGAAACTCTCTCACATTGGAATTAAAAACAAAGCATTTACATTAGGTTTGAATGTGAGGGTTTTGCTTAATGAGGAGAGCAGCTTTAACGTAAGCTAGATATATAGAGTATCTTTGACGGCCAGAAGTCGATTGTTTCATGATTCGCACCTTGACAACAATTTACTAAACATTGTGTTAAATATTGACTTCATTGCTAGCGTGCATTTTCTGTCACCGAATCCTTGCTTAAAATACTTTCAGTTGCCGTAAGTTAATTACAGATTAGTCATATGGTACAATCGAAGTAAGGTTTCTCTGGTCAGGGGCTGCAAAAGTCTAGGATTTGTAAATTTCAATTGCAAATTCAATCAAAAGCTGTCGGCAACATTTGCACGTTTCCGCAACACTCGTAAATATTTTTGAATTTTCTTCTTTTGTTTGTTTTGCTTCTTTGAACTAATTTAATTTAATTGCATATTTTGATTCACTTTGTATTTTGTGTTTTGTATTTCTATTTGTTGTTTGTTCGTCTTTTGGGCGCAATGTTTTGTTTTAAATCTTTGTGTTGTTTGTTTGTTTGTTTCCTTTTCTCAGTAATTTACACGTAGACTGCATGTTTAGTTACAGCGAGAGTAGTAAATAAAACGTTCGTTAAAAACTACAATAATATAAATAATGTATATTTATAAATATAAATATATATAATTATGTATTTGTATATTAGACATATTGGTATTGCATGTAAATAAATATCATCTTCGGGTCTTTTGTGGTACATCATCGTCTTAAACAGATCAACTTAACTAAGTTCCGTATCAAATCACAGCAGAAATCAAAAAAAGTCTAAAACTATAAGGGATAGAGTACAGTGTTGAAGGAAAGTTAAAGTCACATAGCACGCGAGGAACTTGCCGACTGGAGGTTAAGTTAACCAAAATTAGCATACTCGAATACTCGAATCCAAAACGAAAATCACTGCTCCGAGAGCTCCATCGGGATCGTCGGTCCGGTCGGTCCATCCGGTCCATCGATTATTCGATGATCAGGCAGCGGGGCAGGTGTTCCTTCAGGTAGTCAAACAGTTCGTGCGACGCCCCCGGGCAGTTGGTCAGCTCCAGCTCCTGCAGGTGCCTCAGCTGGATCAGGCTGGACAGCCCCGAGGAGGTGAGCAGCGGGCACCCGGCCAGTGAGAGCACCTGCAGGTTGCGCATCGAGCAGAGGTGCTGCAGCCCGAAGTCGCGCACCTGGGAGCACCAGCGCAGGAAGAGGGCGGTCAGCGACAGCATCGTGGAGATGTAGCCCACGCCAATGTCCGTTATGTGCACACACCTGAAAAGGACACGCAAGAGGATCCATCGATTATTATTAATTATTAATAACATAAAAGGTAAGAAAATCATTACAAATTTAGTTTTTGTATTTATTTAACCAGTAATATTAAACGCTCTTATAAAACTTCTTTTCACATCATTGATATTATTAAAATAATTAAGCTTGAACCCATCGGTCAGTTTTAAAGCTTTCTGTTGATATTTTTCCATGAGTCTGACATAAAAACAGATTAATTAAATAAAAAACCGATGACAACGCCTGAAAAAAAAGTCCCAAAACTTTATTCGAGGCATACAGTCAAACTTCTAACACTGAAATAATATTTATTTAATATTAACTATATTAACTAGTTCCGCTTATTGGTAATTAAAAATATAGTGTTTCACTGATTTATAGAGTGGTAATAATTTCCAAACTAAGGTCGTTTCCTTTTCAGAGGTACTATCAACACAAAACAATTAAATATTTTCTATGTGTACTGATAATGGTTTCTTCGAAACAAAATGTCATGAAGATCAATTGCGATTCAAGCTCTGCGTTAAACTTGTGATTCATTCGCTTCGTGTATCTCCTAAGATGAAGACGTTCTCTGCTTGGATTCCTTTGTTTGTTTTGTTGCTCGGCCACCAGGCTGCTTCCCAGTTCCTGGAGCCATCCTGTGGATTCGTACTCAATCCCAATAAGAATGGTGGAGTTACACAACCTTCTGCCTGGATGGCATCCATAAGTAATGCAACACAATTTCTATGTGGAGGCTCGTTGATTCATAGACGTACGTTATTGATTATGGAATAAAAAATTGCTTGATAACAACTAAGAATCTTTGCAGGCTTTGTTTTAGGTGCTGCTCATTGCATAAATGGCCAAACAAGTCTGTAAGTAACACAAACAAACTAACTAACATAGATCTTAAATGCCAGAGTTTTTTAGTTAAAAACTTTTCTTTTAAATGCGAAAATAAGATTAAAATGTTTTCAAATGTATTAATACACAAATGAATAATAATAACTGAACCGGTTTTATTTTTCACAAAAAAAAAAAAAAAACTTTTGAGGTTTGTTTTATCAGCAAAGTATGCAATACTGAACTGAATTTAGAGTATTTTAAATTTTGTTCATTAAAGATACGTAAATTTGGGAGATGACACTACTACGCAGGAAAGGCATTCCTATACAGTAACATCGGCTATAATTCATCGACTGTTCTCCGAAGAAAATCTCGAGAGTGATATAGCTCTGCTAAAGTTGTCGCACAGCGTCGACTTTAGTGGTAAGTAAATGATCATAAAGAATGTTCAGTTGAAAAAAGATTATTAACATATTTCTTCACAGACAAAATTTTTCCAATATGTATAGTGTTGGACACCTCTATTAAGAGCTTTGTGCAGATGACACTAAAGTTCAATACCTATGCAATTGATCCAAATAGTAGTGGTGAAGATTTTTTAAGAATTACCATCGATCATCTAAATCCAAAGCAATGCAAACAAATAATGGCTGTTGGTCCCAATTCGAATCAGATATGTGTAGCTTATCCGAGTCCGCAGATCGAAAATGTCGATTCCGGGAATCCGTTAAGTCAACTTCTAATTCTTGATCCAAGCACAAACTCGTATCGCGAAGTTCAAGTGGGGATCGCAAGCAGAATCAACTCCATTGGAACCGGTTTTTATACTGATGTGGTAGGCTACGGGGCCTGGATTTCAGAAAAAATAAAGGATGCTGACACTGAGGACTTGCCCGAGACAGTCCAACCAGGACCAACAAGGCCAACTGAAGCTCACAATTCGAGGAGTCCATCAGTGGCTCAGAATCAGGGAATCTGGTTGTATAGCGACTGCGGTGGTTACAACTTAGAATCGTACTTGATGGCAGAAATTCGTGGAGCTAACTACTTTGCCCACGGTGTCTTTATTACAGACAGTGAGTGCCTTTTCCTAAATTCTAAACTACTATTTTCCTTATTTCTGAAACTACATATAAACTCTTTTTTTGTTTGTAGGGTTTATCATTACAATCGCCAACGGTTTGCCGAATAATATGTAAGTAGCATTGCACTCTGAAACTACTAGAATTTTTTGATAGCTTTATTTATTTAGCAGAAAAGTGATTCCGATGGGAGTTAATACATATCCATACCCTTCCGTAGCCGTTGACTCGATCAATATTCATCCGAGTTTTTCAGGCGATTACCAGCACAACATTGCGTTGATCAAACTGAGGCAACCAGTTAACATAAGTAATATGTTTATTTTGTAATCCAGTCATTTTGACCAACTAAGAATTCTTTTGCAGATGGCTTGAAACCAATCTGTTTGATACGAGCAGCGAAGAAAATGTTTCAACGGGGCTTAGAATCTTCCCCGCCTTTTGCATTCCATGATGCCGTATTAACTGAAACAAAGCAAATCATATCCACCCGGAATGTGGAACTCGCAAATCCCGCCGATTGTTCAACTAATCAAAGTGTTCTCGGAGAAAGTCAGCTCTGTGTGCCATTTCCTCCCGTAATGAATCAACTTTATGGATACCGAGGCGACGTATTGGGCAAACAGATGATGTATTCGGGAAAAGAATGGTTTGCCTTGTTTGGCCTGGTCAGTTATACTACGGATAGAGCTTTCGTTCTCACAAATGTTATGAAGTATTCCGATTGGATAGAGCATGTTATAACGAATACTTAATAACTGCTTACAAAGTCTTTCTATTCAAAATATTTTATCAATTCTTGTTTAATCTATTTTTTGGATTTTTAACAACAACAACTTTGCTTCGGGAAAAAGAGAAGATTTTAATTGAAAACAAAATAATTGCTAAAACATTTGATATTATAAGTCTATGCTATCCCTTTCTTTTCATTAATCTCATTCATAACTATGCTTTTTAATTAAAAATATATTATATTTCACGTATATATAAAATATTTGTGCAGTGTATGAGTGGAAATATTGATGATATATACTATTATTAGATTAGATTAAAATCACTAACATATAATGGGACTTTTAACAGGCCTACGGATTTTTAACAAATGAGTTCATATCTTTTTCCTAATTATTCTGAAGGCAGTTCAATAATCAACAAACTTTAGTTAGTATTTTAAAAGGCGATTCTAAATAGTAACTACGCTATTTATTTAACAGACAAGTGAAAAAAGAGTACAACTTGTTTTTGGTAAGTGCAATTGGCTTCAGTTTTGGCCAACTAATGGTTTGCCGGCGGAGATGAGGTTGAGTCACTAGGCGACGGAAATTGAATTTTTCTCATGAATAATTAGGGCCCAAAGGGGACATTGGAGCACAAGAGGGAAGCACTCACCTATCCAGCGTGAGCTCCTCCAGCTGGTTCAGATCACAGGCGATATACTCGAGCGAGGCGTCCGTGATGCGGGGACACCAGGAGAGGTCCAGGGCTCGCAGCTTCTGCAGGTTCTCGGCAATCAGCTCCACGCCGTCGTCCGTCAGTTTGCTGCACCCGGAGAGGCTGAGCACCGTGAGATGCGGCAGGGAGTGCACTGCAATCGGAGGAGAAGAACGGCAGTTTGGCATTAGTTTCGGGCCCAGGCATCAGCTGGGGAACTGGCTCCTCGGCTGCGGAGAATTCGCCTCACGTAGCCGGCTGCAGATGCTCCACTTTGTAGGGAACACGTCCCAGGAAATGGGGTCTCTGCAGTCGGCCGGAGAAGTGTGTTCGTGTGGCTAATGCCTCCCAGGAGTTGGCCCCATTTAAACTCAAACTTTAAGTAGGCATTGAGTATGAAAACTTAGTTGTTCGCCCATTAAATTAACGCAGTAATCACCCAAATAAAGTTCGGCCAAAATTGAATTCATGTCCCCTGGGTTGCGTAAACTTTAATTATTTTTTGGTTAAATATGTGTTTCAATTTTAAAGAAGTCATGTTTTCTTTATAAAAATATATACTTTGTAGGTATAAAATCATGTTTTCTTTATAAAAATATATACTTTGTAGGTTAGGAACTTTAATGGAAGGGAACCTAATAAAATCTTTTAAGAACAAAATAAAAAGAGTTTTAAATCTTGTCAATGAAACTCATTAACATATATTTTGTTGGATTCTTAAATCAAAAAATGTCTTGAAGTAAACTAGAGTTCCTTCAAAAGTAAGTATGTACATATATAAAACCCGAATGCAATATGAGTGGTAATTAGGTTTTGTGGTTATTCATAAGATTGCAACACCAAGAACCTATTTACATGAAGCTATTTACTTGCTCCGGATTTGTTGCCAAGCTCTATTCTGTCTTGAGATAGACTAATGTGTCATGTATCTAATTACCACGGCTATTTAAGGCCCACAGAGCCAACTGCTGTTCTAGTTAAACAGAGAGGCTGTTTCTCAGCTCGTTCCATTTGTGTCGACTTCAGTTTACTCTGCTCCACATTTCGCCTTGTCACTTTTGGCTTGTTTGTGCTGCTTTTCCTTTGCGAATCACGGATTATTTGTCCTTTCGGGGGATAAAGGCACAATGCCCTGTTTACTTGGATAAGCTTTGGGTTTGGAGCATGTGGGGAATATTAGAGGACAATTGAAGAAGAATAATGGCACAAACTTCTTTAAAGTTTAAAGAAAAGTCTGATACCCTCTTTCAATGGTACGCGCAACGATATTTGGGCAAGAAACCATGTTGTTGTTGTTTCATAAATTTTAATACAATTTTAAGATTCTAATTTTCAAAAGGCAAATATTCATGTAAAGATAAATCCGTGACAAGTCATAGTTGTCAACTCATTGCCTTTATTTGGCCTCCTTAATGATAGTCAAAGGTAAAAACCCCAAACAAATAAATCAAACTCAATGGTTTGTTGATGACGTCAATATTTACATTTCCCTGTGTTGTGGAATTTCGAAGAGTTGTTTTGTGTTGCTTTGTCATTATGGATTACCAATAAATGATAATGTATAACTTATAATGTGTAATGGAAGCACACAACTGCAATTACCGTTCGTAAGCCGCTTAGACTTTGCTAATGAGAATTAGGCATATTTTCCCTTGGTGAAAAGCGAGAGGTAGTTGGGTTTAAGGCGGAAGAGGAGGCCACGTGCTGCGGCTGCGTAAACAGAGATAAAAGCACCCAAAGAAAACAAACTCCAGGCAATATAATGCGCTGTGTGTATATGTGTGTGTGTTTGCGGGAAACTCCCGACCCCATTATCATCCCCAAACACTTTGTCCCCATTCCAGAGTTGAAAGAAGTCGAAAAATGCAGGGTCCGGTCAACTAAGCCGCTTTGTATTCACTTAGAGTCACTCCATATTCACCTTAGAATCACTCAGAAAAAATATAATGACAACTAAGGCATATTAAATAGAAATATAAATTGCTTTAGTTCGAAATAAACAATTACTGTGGCTGTTATTAAACGTTAATCATTTTCAGTTTCTAATCATTAAGCTCCTAAAAAAATAATAATATAACAAAAAGTAGTACAGCATTCCCTGACTAATATTTATATAAATGAATTATAATAGTTTCCAGTTTGGCCAGTGCACTTCTATCTATAAGTACGCAAGTAGGTGGGTGTGTGCCCCACTTTGGTTACCGCCACATACTATACTCACATACTCAGAAACTTAGATACTTGCGAGGAGCTGTGAAGCGCTCCTCTTGTTTGGCTTCTGACCAAAAAAACCACAAGGCCTACGAAAAGCGATTTGAATTACAAAATATTCGCCAACGAGCGAATCCACGCAAAGATAACCGCGATACTAGCTCCTGGGCCAAATGGAAAGCCAACGCAAACAGCGATCTGAATGGGGGCCTATGAAAAATTAACACAAACAAATCGCTGTGCTCAGCCTTTCTGTTGACTAACCCAGCTGAAGCGAAGCTTTTATGTGCTCTACATAAAAGAACCTTTATTTTTAGAGTTTAAATTTTGAATTTCAAAAAGTGAATCGAGAACGAAGCGAAAGGAAATTATTATTAGTCCATGACAAAATGTTTTTATTGTCTGAATTCGTTTGTACCAAAGATTACTTAATATTTAAAAAAAAATATATATTAAAACTTACTTCACAAAATTAATAAATAAGTGCTGTTTACATGGGACTTAAATAATAAGTGGGAATCTAATTTTAAAGTTTATATAAATAACCCACAGATAGTTACATTCACTTCTGATAAAGTTCCCACAAACTGTCTCTTCAATTGTCTTAATCAATTTGAATGTGCTGCTTGGGTATCTGATTTGGAGTATAAATTCACCGCCTTATCCCTCCATTTAAGGAATAGCAGCATTTGTAAAAATCCCTTTTTATCTGGATGATTGTGAGCGAAGGAATTGCAAAACCATTGCATATTCAGTTGTAATCGAGGGGGCGGCTGGAGGCGTTCGGCGTTCGCCGTTCGGGGAGAAGCCACAGCAGTGACAATAACCGTAACGCTGACGACCAACTTGGCTAACGCGGGAGGGCTCTTGGCCAAGTTACCAGGCGACGGCAGCTCCTCAAGGAGCTAACTGTAATTGTATCTATCAAGCGACGGATGCAGTACAATCCGCAATGGCAACGGCGACGCCCCAAAAGCTAAAAACCGCAAAAAACATCCAACGACAAAGGCGCCTCTGTGCACACAAACATCTAGTGCAGGCAGTGAAGCTTCATTAAAGGGAACTAATAACAAATAATTGATAAATAAATAAATCTAAAACGCTTAATAGGTTACAACATAATTATTTCAAAATTTAAAAATGATTTTTAGGAGAACTTTTTAAATTGGGAAACAAGACTTAAACACCAATATTTTTACCAAAATGCTTTATGAGTAAAAACTAAGTATACTTTTTAAAAAAAATTATTGTGATATTTCTTTCAATAATATCTACTTTAAAGCAAATAATAATATTAATAATAAATACTGATTATTATATAAAAGTATTGTTTTTATTTAGCCCTAATAAACAGGAAGATCTTTATTTAATTTTTGGTGGTTAGTGGCTTAGAAGTTCTACTGTACATCTGTGTATTTATACCATAGACAGACGCATATACAGTTACGATGCACTAAGTCGTGATGGCAACTGTGATTAAGAGCCGCCGGCGACGCAATCAGACCACAATGCGATAGGGATAGGGATAATCCGGGGATCGGGGAACGGGAAACGGGGAGCCGTGTTCGATCGATAATGATCGCAGCCAGAGTGACATCGATTGAATTACACTCGGAGCGAGTTCGGAGCATTAGCGTTAGCGTTAGAAGCCCCTCAGATCGACCAGATGCAGCAGATCGCATATTTATCACGCCTGCAATCACCGCTGAAATTCATTTCGTTATCAGCGTTGCATCGGTGCACAACTATCTCGTGATTCTCGACTCGAGTCCCGATCGGAATATTACTTTATATTTGCCCAGGCTAAAGCCAGTGATCAGGAGTTCCTATCCTGTGTTGTTGTTTCGTTTTGTGACCGACACTAACGGGTAATTGATCGGCCCCCAAAAGCCGCCCACCGCAGGATTACTCGTTTTTGCGATCACAAATCCTGAAATTTCAGCAAAGAGCAGCAATTCAGGGAACCAGTGAAAATATAATATAGTATTGAGTGCTCAAAAGAAAATAAAAAATGGCAAATAGTAGCAATTGTTACAAGAATTTGTATCCATATTGACAAAAAACATATTTAATCTTTTTTTAAAAATATATGTTATGTGAAAAGGAATGTTAAATAAATTGTTTTTAAATGCGTATTATCAGAATTGCAGAGAAGATGACTTCTTCACACGAGGTGGGTATAATTATAATTACTAACAACATACATTCATTAAAAAGTTTCATTATTATTGTTTTAAAATTCCACTAACTTAAAAGAAGATTTTTTTAGTCGAAAAGCAGCACTCATTTTATTATTCTATTTATATTTTGCACACTGCGTTTTATTGATAAGGAAATTCAATGCCAGACTTGCAAATATAACTTAATCTTGAAATTGTTAGCCTCACGGGAGAGTTGTAGATTATATAAGAGGTCGTCACTGACTGTAACCTCTATATATTTTATTCATTTCGTCAACTTTTTTGCTCTTAACCATTTGAATTCCTGGTAGCTGGCTTTCCCAACATTGACTCTCTCTTTTTTTTTTTGGGTGGCTGCCCCGCAGGTGGGGAAAAACAAATTACTAGCCTGCAAAGTTCGGAATGATTCGTTCGTTCTATGAATAAATTGGGTTCATTTTCCGGGAATTTCCGGCGGATTACGAGTCAGGAGAGTTGACGAGAGCAGAGCAAAGTCTACCTGGCTGCTTGATATGGAAATGGGAATTCGCGGCTGACAAGACAACGGCATCAGAAATAGTGTCCCAAATCGTGGGCTTCTATTCCCCCAGCACACGCACTCGTTGAGACAGAGACAAGTGTCAATAGAAAGGACTTAAAAAAAAAAAAAATGAGAAAGGATGGGGGGCACAAACATGTCAGGCAAACAACTTGTAACTTGTGTATCTGTGAGATACATTTACATTTCCCAGAACAACTAGCGTCGTTTATGCGAGGCTCGTTTGGCATTCAGCTTGGGTTTCTTGTTTCCCAGAATTTCACACAATAATGTTTGGCCTGTCAACGCTTGACAGCCATAATTTAATTTGCTCATTAACAAAAAGTTTTCAACCACAAGGCTTCGATTCAAAAAAATGGCTGAATCGCATATTTTTATATATTTCTGTAAACTTTTGTTGTCATTTCTTCGAAAAGAGCCCCTGTCAGTTTGAGTATCTTTCCCGGGACTGGGACAACTCACAAATTCCATGCTTATTGACAGTTCATGGCTCTCGTCATGGCTTCCATTCTGCTCCCTTTTGGCGTGCCAACGATTTTTATTGATTTTTCGAGCTATTACACACTCACATGTGGAAAGTTATGCTCACAGAACGGTTAGCATTTGTTTATGACATTCATTTGATGATTGCCGATTCTTTCAAATTGCCTCGTTTTGGGTTCAATCGGCAGAATTGTATTTGCTCAAAGTTTTCCCATTCAGACAGTACTTAATTGTGATACACTGCGTATGAGTGATGTAAATATTACGTATACGCATTACTGATATATATATTGCAATTTTTAATAGCTATAAAATAGGAGTAAATAACTGAACTTAGTTTTTAATATTGGATATTTATCTTCCTAAAGGTTGTTTGATGGTCTAAGAAACTTATAACAAATGTAACCACTTAGTTAAGTTAACAACTAAGAGAAAGAACCAACTTTTCTGCCCACCAGAAGTTAAAAGCGATTAATTCTAGTCATTAAAGGCAACTGCCAGTCGAACAAAAATCAATAAATTAAGCTGGTCTTCAGGATTTCGCCGAGCAATGTGAAACTCATTCAAGCAAACTCCAATAAAGCTGCTTAAAGTTTAGGTTCAGTTGCCTGCCAGTGGCAGTAGATGGCAGTCATTATGCCAATTACTCAACTGTTGGGCAGAGGAATGAAGTGAGGGGAAAACGCCATGAAATTTCACTGTGGCAACAAAACTTTTACGAGTATATTAAATAAAGCAGGAGCAGCAGCAGCAGAATGAAAGCATTTCAGCTAAATCAGCTCATGCTAAATCGAAACGTACCAAAGTCGCCTTTCAGTTTCTTTGAAAATAATATTCAAAATGGTTTCTTAACAAATGAAATGCCTTCAATGGCATTGCAGCCGCAGAAGTTACCAATAAATACCCCATTGTGCGAATACCTTGGCTTGGATTTAATTTCCACGTCAATAAACACTTTGTAACATTTAGAATTGTTTATTTACAATTATTTGAGGCATAAATAAGAGGTCTGGAAATAAATATTAAATTCCTAGAAGCTATTCCTTCTAAGAATTCAAAGGAAAATGAATACAAATTTTTGGAATTTCGTAAAAGAGATCCCAGAATTTCTTTGAAATCAATTAATGAGAATCTCCTCAAAGTTTTTCATAAAATGGTAAAAATGTGTTAAACTGTAGAAAGCTGTAAACCAATTTTAAGTTGGCCAAGGAAACTTAAAATTTTACCGCACAAGGAAAGTTAATGAAAGCCTGCAGGAGTATTTTAGTGCTGAGAAGCCAGGATTCAAGTTATTTTAAGTTACCTCCGCCAAGGATTTGCAAAAGCTGCAGTGTTAAAATAAATCTTACCCAATTTCCCGGGCTGCAGGGAACTGAGGCTTAACCGCTTTAGGGTTTAAGTGGCCTGTCAATTACCGGCAAACTTTGAGGCCAAACAATGAGTGCGTAAATGAGCGGGGAAAGGTCGTCTTGGGGTTAAGAGGTCGTGGTTCGCGAGTCTAGTTCCCTCGCATAGGCAAATAATGTTCGAAACGTGCAGGCCTCATTAGGCTTCCCCCTCATTACAGTTTCCATGGCAAATGGCAATGAAGTGGGCGGAAAATGGGGGGAAATAGCGGAGTGGGCGGAATGAACTACCGCGAATCGCGATGAGGTTGCGCAATGCCAGATTAGCTCCTCCTGGGGGTTTGGGTTATGGTGGAGCCATCAGGTCCTGACAACTCAAGATTCCAGGAAAGTTAAAGCAAGCTCCTCTTAAAATCCAAAGAGGATTCGCCAGCTAAGTATTACAAATTAAATTAGAATTTGTTACTCTTTATGTAATCTTTATGAGCTGAAGTTCTACAGAAATCATTGGCATTTACTAAAATCATCTATAGAACAATTGGATACTTTGCTTTTCAACAAAGTAAGAGAGCTTCAAATAAATAAATCTCTTTAAAAGGTGTTGAAAACTGAATAGAGAACTAAACCTAAATCTAAATAAATCTGTTCAAAAGGTGTTGAAAGCTAAAAGTCTAAATAAGTTTTACAGTGAATGAATGTCTTGTTGACATAGCACCTGAAAACAAAATCATTATTTAATTTCTTACAAGACAATTCTGCATAAGTCAAAACCAGAATCGCCAACCTTGAAATATCTGAGTGTATTAAACTAATGTTGATAAATGCATGTGCTATGTTTTTATTAGGTATATACCTATACGTTTATTCTTCTTATGTCTTGTTATACCATAAATCGTGCACTAATTTATGCAAATGATGCGATACAAATTGCCAAAAAGACAAAAAAAAAAAAAGAAACGTTGAAAGCGTGCCACAAAGAAATCGACGAAAATAAGATTTAGCTACAATTACGATTCTTTTGGCAGTTTGACAGAATTCACTGCAGGCAAACAGTTTCAATCAGAAATAATCTTGTTTCTTTTCTTTCGGCGGGGATTGCTTGTCAAACTGGTAATTGAGATTACTATGTTCGGGGAATTATTTATTTATTTGAGAAGTGATAGGGCATTTGGTTTAGTTCAACTAAGGACACATAAGTACAAAGTATTTTAATTTCCTTAATCTTATATGCTGCCTAAAAATACCAAAATCATATGCTTGTTTCATAAAAACACCCTTAAATTCAAAGATTATATTATTGCTTATTGTTTAATCCGTAAATTTTAATTTTTAGAATTTTTAAAATATTTTATAATATTTTATTAGTTAGCTAGAGTCCATACATATAAAACTGGTTAATTGGGGGGCTAATTTCCCTTACTACCTTATACTACCTTATTTATTAATGAGGTGGCCCAACTTAATAATTAGTTAGTCTTAAACTGATTGACCCACTGAGTCCTATTTTGTATTTCTCCTTGAAGCGACTTTATTAAAAATGCATTTTAAATGCTCAGGTGAATTGTCGTCTTATGGTCCCCGTGCTCTGGATCTTTCTGGATACACAAACATACATATATTATATATACACCTAACAAGTCTGTCTGCGAACGTAGTTTCCCTGCCTTTCCCACATTTTCCTGCGTTTTCCACGCGTTTTCCACATCAGATGGCGCGGGTCATTGCTTGTGTGTGTGTGAGTGTGTTTGTGAGTGTGTGAGTTTGATTGGCAGTTGGCAGGAGCCTCTGGAGTCCTCCCTTGTGACTTGGCTCACATCTTTTCCAGGCATTTCCGCAAGCAAAAAAAAAAAGGGTAAATTGTTAACCCAGTTTCGTGTGCTGTTGTCTGTTCTTCTATTGGCCAACGAGTGTTTTTTGCAGGGCTTTCCGCTCTGCTTCTTGAGCATTTCCACTGAAAACTTTAATGACGTCAATTACTCCTCCCCAGTTAAAGTTAGATTGCGCCAGTTTGACTCACCGATTGCTTTTTAATTGCTGAGAATTGCTGCAGCGGTTGTATTTTGCTTTGTTTTGCTTTTTTACCAATTGAAAGATTTTTTAGCTTATATAAAATAACTTTTGCCAAAAGTTTGAAGAATGGAGCAGTTTAGGTACAGCAAAATCAATAAAGTTTTAAGCTTTATAACGTGTTCAAATATATGTTACATGAGCATTTATCTGTTATAAGCAAAATAAAAAACTTTTTAAAACATTAAATATTTGAATATGGTTACGATTTTTAAATTTTCTAAATTTTCAGAGAAAATACTACGACTGAAATATTGGTTGTCAAATGTTGAATGTTTTTACTTAACAAATTCCTAACTTTTGACACCATTTTAATAACAATTTTATAAGTGTGTCAAAAAATGACACAAACTTTTGAAAGCAACGTGTTTGCTCTCTACTTTAACATACATATATAATAAGTATAAAGCTCTGCCTATGCCAAAATTAGCAAGAAGCTTATGCCATATCTTGCCCCAGTTCGAGTTTTGTGTACCATTTCACTTGACACTTTCCTCACTGTCCGGCGAAAGTGACAGAAAGTCCCCACAGAAGTCACTTTCTCCGGCAAGTGGAGAAAAGGAGGGGGAGGTGGGTGGTGGGTGGTGTTAATCCTGAGCTGCAGATGGGCGCCTGGTGCCATATATACGATATAATATAATGGCCAGAATAAGTAGGGACTGGCTAACTGTTTGGAGCCCAGCTGTCGGCCAGTGACAACATCATCAACATGAAAATCAGCATCTCCATGATGCCCCAAGTGAATATGGTATATGTGTGTGTGTGTGTGGGTGTTTGTGTGTGTGGAGGGGGAGTGGGTACATTTATGCATTGGCAGCTGGCAATTCTTCTGCCTCTTCCTCCGATTTTCCGGCGTGCGTCATTGCGTGCCACTATTTCCGCCGTAATTCCGTGTGCGTGCGGCTGTCTCAGCTGCCATCAAATGCAGTTAAAATTGAATTTCACTCTCCCACGCGCCCGCGCAACTTTTGCCTTTTCACAACGCCGTTTTTGATATTAAACTTGCTGCATGTGGCAGCCTCTCAAATCGCATTACATGAGCCAGCAATTATGTTCCTTGTGGCCTGGCCCTCAACTTTGAACTTGCATGTTTGCATTCAAGTTGACGTTATGTGCGTATATATATGTATATAATATAGTTGCACTGAAATTGGAGGGGAAATCTCGCCGGCGAAGTGCAAAGCCAGTTTGTCCTTGCCCTCCATCTGCTATCTGACATTTCGAGCCTCGAAAGCAATCTGTGTGCATTTTATATTGCATTTATTTAAGGCCTGCATTTGTCAGTTTTATTATTTATTTATTTCTCCTCCAAGTGCCATTCAATTGCAATTTCATATTGCTTTTGCGAGGACTTCATCCGTTTAATTGCTTTTATTTGAGCGATTTTTATTGCACGTTTATTTGGAAATAATAAAGTCTGCAATTTGTTTCTGGTAGACCGAACTTTTATAGTTTTTTATTTGTTATTTCGAAAAACATTTCGAAATAATTTCTAAAATATTTATTTAATAAATGTTATACATTTTATATCTTTATCGATGTAATTCATAGTTTTGTTTACTTGTAGGTTCGCATTTAAATGTTCATTCCCCAGGAAAACCTCTTTTAAAAGCCGTGGGAAAAGGACACAATCTCAACCCCGTTTATCCCACCTTAAAAGTTAAGAAGCTGCCTTTAATTAACTCAAATCACTGGGGAGTGCACTTTCCATATCGCTGCACCCATCGCACTTCAGGTGATCTTTAAGTCGCGCAAGTTTGTTGGCGATTTACATTAAGTTCATGGTCACCGCCAGCTGACAATTGATTGACAATTTGGCCAAGTCTCCGTCGCCGATGCAGGGGAAAATAAGAGAAGACAATGCGTGTTGGGGGAAAACGATGGCATCGCCCCCCGAAGAGCTTTTGTAAAAATAAAGTTAATTAAAAATTTCTCGGCGAGAGAGCGAAAAAAACACGACGGCACGGCAGCAACCTCGGCTGCCAGGGAAATGCAAATGTAATTAAATAAACACGACACCCGAAGGGCGTTCATCATCAGCATCGTCAGGGAAATGGGACCGACCGCGACTAGGATTCGATGGACGAAGGACGAAGGTCGGAGGATGCGGCAATGCCACGCCCCTTTTTTCCCGGAAAAACCGAGGGAGTATATCAATTTTTGGTCTCGGGGGCGGACAGCTGAAGAAGATAAATTCGATGCCTCGGTGGACAGGAATTTTGTCTTTGCCAAAGGAAAAGGAAGAGGACAAGGGAATCCAGGAAAGGTAAATACAGATATTGCCTCAACGGTGTATAGTTACAGGTTCAACATAATCAGCATTGGGTGGTCTTTAATTTAATCTTGAGCTCAAGGATCTGGAAAAAAATTATGAAATTGAAGGGCAGACTAACACAAAATTATTCTTAAATTTGTTTTCATTTATGTTCTGAAGTAAATTAAAATTGCTTATTGATGAAAAGATAAATTGAATGTATTTCATTTTGTTGGAAATATTATTAATAATTTAACCATAAATTAAAACTGGTTTTTAAAAGCAGTAAAAATACAACCAATGTATTTTATTTTACGCTCCTGCTCAATCAAATCACATTTTCCTATGCACTTTGTTTAGTCGATGGGTTTGAATCCCACTGCAATTTCATCATGTGCATCCACTGAATGGTAGACAAACAGATTGGCTGGCAAACCCCTCTAAATTTGGGGATGCCTGAAAGGGAATCGAGCGGATGATGCCGCGGGCGGAGTGCAGTTTGCGGTTAAATTGATGGACATGTCGCATTCGCGTCGACAAATGCAATTGTTCAGGCGCGAAACGAACCGCAACCACTTCATTAGCAGTTTACCCAGCGAATCAACCAGCATCCCACTATTCAGCTTTTTGGCAATTAACAAGCTTCTAAATATTGGGGTGTTTTTAAGGGGATATGTCTCATAAACAAAATTTTAATAATGATTATGGCTTTAGTGTGCAATCAATTAATTAAAAGCTATTTTATGTATGCATAGGGGTTATTATAATAATCCTAAAGAGTATTAACAAGATATTAATTTATTTGGATATCACTTATGATTTTGGATTTAAATTCCAAACCAACGATTTTTATGTTTAAAGGTGTAAGATTTTTATAGGAAATGTACTTTCTCAAACATTAATAATTGGTCAAATAAATGTTATTAGGTTGGTTAAAAATCGCACTCTCTTCTTTCTATTTTTATTTATTTCCAAGAAACCCCTTTCTTTACCCAACACAACGCCCCTGGTTAATTCATCAGCTGCGAGTGCTGCTCACAATGAGTGAAAAGCTCGGTGGGCCAGGTAGAGGAATTTGATTTGTCGCCCGGCAAGATTTGTAGTTGCCGCAATTCATTATTTCTTTGCTGTGGCTCTGCTAAATGAAAGGCGACATTCCTGATGACACTGCTAATTAATGGGAGATTAACTTGTTCATTGTTTCGCTTACGATTCGCCACTCGCCACTCGCGATTCGCAATTCGCACTCGCGATGCTTTCTTGTTCACGTGCGAACGCATAAATCACGCATACGCCCGGTTGAACGACCTCGTCGGCAATTAACGACGCGGCCAGCAAGGGCGTCCTGTCAATGTGTCAGTCAGTCATTCAGCCAGCCATTCAGTCAGTCAGTCAGGCAGCCGCTCTTCCGGTTCCGCCTGCGGGACGGATTGCGTGCCAAATGATGTGTCACCTCGCATTCAAGTCCCGAAGTGGCAAATAAAACGGCAGCCACATAACACGAGCCAAAAAGAAAAGCACCCATTTCACGGAGAAAAACAGCTCATAAATTGGTCAGCTGCTTACATTCGACAGCTCGCATTTGTTTTGGAATTCTGTCAATATGTAACATAAAATATAACTTCATTGCTTGTATTAGAATATGAAACTACGGTTCTCATGTGAGTGCCACATCACAATTATTTATATTGAATATTGAAGGTCAATTCAAAGTAAATACATTACAATAAAATGTAGTTGCTTCTGGCAATTCTAATTCAATTTCGTTAGATAGGTTGTTATTTTACAGAACAATAATTTAATCAAGGCAAACTTTCAACTTTTTTTTTGACCATTATGAATCTTCATTTATTTATATAACTACCTAAAATACTACAAAGTGAATTAGTTTAACGCCACATACAAAAAAAAATCCCTTGCTTATAATATAAACATATATAGAAAAATATTAAATTTTAAAAGTACGCACTAAAATCTAATTTTGAATTAAACTTAACAATTTTCGAAGATCTATTGATTCTTTTTGAATTTTTTGCTTCTCTGTTTTATGTACAATCTGTTACATAATCAAGACTCGAGTTTTTCCCCCAGTGCTGCTGACACGGGCCATAAAAATGGAGCTGGCCGAGTGCCAAGCGAGTGGGCAAGTGGGCCCCCGTTGTCTCCTGTGAGCGGAGCCATCACTCCGAACCTGGAGCCTGGCCCAATTCAATTAGATGCCAAATGCAATTAGCTAAATGGCTTCTCGATGTTGTGATAAGCACCCACCGGAGCAGACAGTTGAACCTGCCACGGCAAACAGCAGTTTTCATGGCCGCCGGGCAGCGGAAACGAACTGGGAGTTGTTATTAAAAGTTTTGCCACCGACGGGCCAAAAGTTCAACGCCAGGCAGCTGAAAACAGAAAACTGAAAACAGAAAACTTTAAACTGTAAACTGTGAACGGGCTTAGCCAACTTTTGACATCGGCTTAGACTACAACTTGCCACTAACTGTACAAGGTTGCGCTTTAAATGCTAGTTTTAAACTTAAGCTAAACTTTGGATAGCATATTGCTTCAGTGAGGCAAAAAAGTCCGATTTAAGTGCAGCACTTTATAGACATATGTTATGTTTTAAGCCATGAACTCATTTTGTTTTTAAAATGAAGTCCATTGAATATATTAAAGCTATATTGATTTGTACAATTAAATGAAGCCCATCTACCTGAAAATTTTAATTTCAGCTTGCACTGGCACTTGAAAAATGGGAAATGACAGCATTAATTATGTTCTTGGATTACTGTGAAAATAAATGTTTAAAATGTCCGTCCTGTATTGAGTGTTAAGGGTTTTCGAGGCCTTTGAATGACCATTAATTATTCATGTTTTTTCGGAATGCGGTCACTTAAATTAAATCGTAAAATAAATAATTACGGGCTTACATTTTCCGATGGCTTTTTCCCGTGATCTGTCTCTTTTTTGATTCGAATTTTCTGTTGGCTTGTTTATGCTTGCTGGGCAAACAGTTTATGATTGGGCTGCAATTTACACAAAATGCCGCCATTAAATATGGCGCCTATTTGCTTATGTCCTTACGAATCAAAAGCCCATCGCTCTGCAAAAAAAAAAAATAAAAACAGACACAGACAAACACGCAGACAGAGGGAAGCCAATCTTTGTTATACGGGGCGGATGTGTAATATGCCTTTTATACTTTTGTTACTGGCTGTTTTTGGCCTTTTGGTGCTCCTTCATCCATCAAGCTGTTTGCAGACGCACAAAATATGCTTAACACAGCGGGTGCTCGACTGTGTTTTAATATTTTATATATATTTCATTTTCCCTAAGCTCTAAAAGTCATGTTTAGTTTGTTTATTTTTCAGCTTTTTAAGGGAAATGAAGGGATTTACGATGGAGCATTTTCTCTCTTATTTTTAATAAGTTTACTTTGAGGGCTTTATGGGCGAAAGTATTGATTTTATTATTATTATTATTAAGACTGCTTTTAATATTTTTATTTAAGAGTATACTTTTTATATATTTTGGTTCTAATTTTTTAAGCTTTTATTTTTGCAACTTCAATTGAAGAATAATAAGAACTTAATAAACAAATCTTTTATTTAATTAACCTTAAGATAACTAAATATGTTTTTAATTTAAAGCTTCTCTAGAATATTTTTCTGCTTAATCTTGTTTGGTTTTCATATCTCCAACTTTAATTTTATTCTTAATACCTTTGATTTATGTTTACTAATGATCTTATATAACTCAGCTGAAGTATTTTTCCAGGAGTATCTGTGGAAATCAGTGTCATAATGCCACCCACCACCTCCTCCTCAAAAAACCAGCGACTGCAGCCGCGTCGATGATCAGTGAACTGCGATAATTCGATTTCGATGCGCAGCTCTGCAGCCAGGAATCTGGCTGGTTAACTGCCGAAGCCGAAGCTGAAGCCATTGGAGCCGGGAAATGCATGGGAAAAGCGGAGGGAAACCCAGCCGGGGGAAGCCATCTACCATCTACCTGGGCGCCTGCAGCAACTTGCTGCAATCTGCAGCTTAATTTGTGGCGCAATGTGTGCCGAGGATAGGGAAAAGGCAGCCTTTCGCCTTTCTTGATTGCCAGCTGGGGGAAATGGCGGTGGGAGGAGGTGCTGGTGGAGGTAGTTGGAAAAGAAAATGACGTGCCATGAAATTGATTGCAAAGTTTGCCCCCAAAACTCAGGCCCCCCGGAAAAGAGGAAAACGACTGAAGAGGCAGCTCCTGGAACTCGGGACTCAGGTGGGCGTCGTCAAAGGTCAAAGCAGCGTGCATAGGCAAAGCAAAGAGTGTGCCAGCCCCTCGACCTCCGACCCTTAACCCTCGAGTGGGCCGGGGGCTTATGTTTGCCAGCTCTGTCGATCGCATATTAAATGAGTTTACCGCCAGGCGCCTGAAAAAGCCCCTAAGCACGCCTTAAAATTGCTCAGCTGCGAGGCATTGTGGCCGTCAATTAAAGTGGTTTATGGCCAAGTTTATCCGGAGGATGTGTTTCGAGCAAAAAGAGCAAGTTGAAGCCGCTTTTGACTTGGCTAAACTTCAGCTTAATCGAGTAGTTTACTGCGTATAATAACGAAGAACAAGGGCTACCGCAAAACTTTGTGCATATTTGTTGCCTCAAGTTTTTTTTACCCAAATTGTTATCTTCGATAGAAAGAAATAAAAATCATCCTTTATTGTAAATTTGGAAAGGGGTTATAAATTAAATTAAAAAAAAAAAAACAGATAAAAAAATAAAAATATTTCTAATGATGCAGTTTGTTATAGAATAAGAAAACAAACATTTAGAGCTATGCCATTTCTAAATCTGATTAAATTATGCACTTAGAATAAGTGAATATTGGTAAATTTTAAGAAAATTAAAAAATTCTAAATTCTAAAATATTCTATAATACCCTCTGAAAGAGTATACAAATTATATAAATAGTTATAAAGGTTACAAAATCCTTTGTTTGGATGTTTTATACCACCACCACAGAATTGCTTTTCCATAATATTTTAAACCACTTTTCCAAACAAATTCTGTTTCCGCGACAACAAAGTTGTTCCGGAATAGACTGTCTTATTCTGGTTTATTTATTTATTGGTTTGTTTGACCAGAAACCTATTTATTCAGAGGTTTTTCTAAACCTGTGGTCAGTTACGTATTTATTTAGATTTTTTGTCGTTGGCAACCGTGGAATTATTTCCGAATAAAACTTTTATTTGCTTTCATATTTTTTGTTTGCTCTGGCCAGTGGAGAAAAAAGTGGACTTCTTTGGCCTGGACCCTGCCAATTTGCAAGTGAAAAGGGTTCTTTTGCGCCGTGACGTCAAAGGATGTAAAAATAGCTGCTTACTCTGTTGGCCAGGAAACGGCATCGCACAAAAAGTGTCCCACAAAAAGTTTCAATTAGTTGAGTGCAATGTTTAGACATGATGGCGAGGACCCAAAGACACCCGTTTTCGGAAGCAGGACAGACCCGTGGGGCAAAAGGATCCCTTACTCTCAACACGGGCATTTCATTAGCCATGTTATGTCCGCAATTCTTCTACAACTCGGGCTTCCATTGGCACACTCCCGGCGGATGTCCTGCACAGTTTTTTCGGATCACAATCAGCACGGATGCGAAGGACATCATTACACGCGTCCACTCAGTTATCCGCATTTCTGAATAAAACATTACAATCGATGGAAGTGGATGCCAGCGCTCAATTATTCTGATTGTCAGGCGAAACGAAAGCTTTTGCTTTTTTATAAGCAGTGAGAAATAATTGTCAAACACTTCTTAAAATTGTATTTAATTTTTTAAATAAAAAAACTGTATACTGAAATACTATGTACTATCATCAGAAGAAAGTTTCTATGTTCAATTGCATTTTGAAATGTATTCTTGAGATTTCTAGGCTTTATATTCATTGTTTCCAACTTTCGGGAACCACTTCAAAGGTAACTTGATTTATTGTATTTTTTTCCCTGTGCAGTTTGCGGAACAAATTGTATCCGATACGACCCCTCGCATTCGTTCCACATGTTATTTGATTAATTTGCAGGGGGCAAAGTGTCGCTTACCGATATTAACGATGCCGTGGTTGGTCAGTTCCCAGCAGGACTGCAGTCGCAGGATGCTGAGGCTGTGGCTCTGTTTGGGCGAGAAGTAGCCGAGTGCCGCATCCGTGACGTGGTAAGCCTGTTGGGAGCGAGACCAGATTCAATTAATCCAATGAAGGGTAAAGGGGAACAGTAGGGAGTGGGGAGGGGGAAGGAGTATCTCCCCTCCCCTTGGATCCCCATCAATCTGAACTTGCCTGCAGCGAGAACTCGTAGAGGGAGGGCAACAATTGGGCCACCGCGCCCACCGCCTCGTCGGCGATATTGATGCAGTCCGCCAAGGAGAGCGACACGATTCGGGGCGTCAGACACGCCCACAGTCCCGCCTCGGTCACCTCGTTGCAGCCAGCCAGCTCCAGTTCAAACAAGCTCTGCAAATCAAGGGGAGAAATATTACAGTCCATTCATAACAAGCATAAACTTTATTTACAGCGAGGCATAACAAAAAAACAGGAATCAAATGTTTCTTTTATATATAAACTCTCGTAAGTCTGGATTTTATTTTATGTAAAATATATTATTTTTTTTTGTTAGGATTGTTTAAATTTTTAAAGCAAAGTTTAAACAGAGAAACCCCTCAAATCAAAAGGCAATTCATTTTATGGGCCTATAAAGCAATGTAATAAAAGTCAAACTTATATACCTCACAATTTCAAATAGAAACCATGTGCAAAAAAATGTTTCGGCAAAAATATTTGTAAATTTGATTTAAACCATATTTACTTTACTTCAGTGCGTTCTTTTTCTTGGCAATGAACTTGATTTTCTATTCAAAAGACTAAGAAATTCCGAATATTCCTAAGTTTTGTTGTGGATTTCTTAGTCTTAAATTTGCTATATTCGTCTAAAAGGGTGTCATAAAATCGTCAAAAGTTTTTATGATCTGCCGCCCGATGTATTCTAAAATACTTTTGGACATTTTTCACAGCGTTCATAAGCGTTGACACTTGACGAGCCGAAAAAATAAAGGCCAATCGCAGGCCAGTGAAATTATCGGAACGAAAATACCTCTGCGCATATATTTTTACATAAAACATATATAAAAGTATATGCATTGGTATGGTATAAATACGTTTAAATCTCAGGTGATTTTATATATTTATCATCTGCTAAAGAACATTCAAAATTACCACATAATTATACGCAACTTTTTATTTGCCTTGACGACCACGAAAATTTCCAAAAAAAATTTATATCTATACACTTTTTGGAAAAATATAAAACCAATTAAATTGAAGTTCAAAATATGCAAGTAGTTTCCTTCTGAAATGTTTTTTCGCAAAGCTTGAAACTTAATGGAATTTTTGCATTCACGGCAGTCGGTAAACAAAACACGGAAAATTGCATTCTGAATCGCTCCGTGGATTGCGTAGAATGCGGTAAATTGAATGGAAAACTGGACCACACAGATCCAAACAAATTACTGATGCCACCTGGTGGTTACGACCATATTACCGACGATATATAACACAGAATAAAAGTGGGAATGAAGTAAAATTAAATTGCATTGGGTTGAACTTTTTATGCAAAAAGTAACGAGTCAGCAAATTGGCAAAACTTTTCTACTAACCCAAAATAATTTATCCATGCGTTGGGCGAGCCATTTAATTTCCTATAACTGGATAAACTTTGACCTTTTCAAGTGCAAAACATTGTCGACGAAATAAAAACAAACCTCTCGATGGTGGCGACCCGATTCGAGTGGCAGACTTTGTGTCGAAATGTAGTAGCCATTGTTGTTTGTGGACCCTCGATTTGAAACCATTTTCCATTTCCCCTTTCCCGGGAAAACCGGAAACAAAGAAACAAAGGCGATAAACAGTAAATGCAGCCGGAAGCGCGATATAAAAATGAAAATCCCAAGGATGGTCACACACAAAACGCATCAAGCGCGAAAAATTCCAATTCTCGTAGCTGACGCCAAACTGGAGACTGGGGAAGAATAACAAAACGTAAACAGCTAAAACAGCGAGATACCAATTTAATCAGAATCCTGCTTAATGCGAATTCCCGTGAGTTCGTGTAATAAATCAAAATTAATCCATTCAACCTCCTTTTCGGATTAATTTATTTTCTCAGCACGAAAAACCAATAAAATTCTGGCAAAAATGTTACGTAGAACATCAAAGAAATACCTTTCTGTTGTTATTACACAAAATCTGGTGAAGCATAGGGAGTTTTGGGTACTCTATGGGGTTCCCAACAATATTTTTAAATAGAAAAAACAAATCAAGGAAAGGATTTAATGACTGAAAATTGGTTTCTGTTTTGTCAATTCAGAAAAAAGGATTCCCAAAACCATTTCCAAGTCCTTTTCTTGATTTTATCTTGGCTTTTCATTAGTGTCCGATGAAACGTTGCATAAATTAGAACTAAGGATCCAACTCATTAGCGAATTAAATGGTCTAATTGCGGATGTGTTGAATATACATGGCCAGTAATTGGATTCTGTACATCGGTTAACTTTGCCAACAATCAGCAGGGAAAACACAACAGCAGCAACAAAAATACCAAGCCTTTTGGCATGACTTCATTATGAATGGTAAATGCTCGGTTGTTGTTTAGATTTTTCCTCTCTTCGTGTTCCGTATTTTGTTTTTATGGACAATTGTGGAACTTTTTCCCCCCATGGCTAACTCACACTCGAGCCGCAGAACGGAAAACACAGAGCAGAAAACACGTTGCCGTAGCCAAGGGAAACTTTTTTTCGGTGCCATGTGTTTTCGAAAATCGATGGGAAAAGTCAGCCACGCAAAGCAGAGTTCCACAATGAAATGCTAATGGTGGCACACACATGCCAGGATGTGTGACTATTTAGCCGGATAAAGTTTTTCAGTGTTTTCGCCTCGGTTTCTGAGGTTTTCGTTGGAGCGACGACAGTTTTTGGTCGGTCTCGCCCAGGAAAAGAGATAAATTTAACATAAATTGGGTAGATGTAGTGTACTTTATCTTGGCTTTCAAATTACGAATATTTCTGCTTGCATAAACAGAAATATTTATTTGACTTCCGTGGTCTGTGTGGAAATAGAATTTCCTTTTCCTTCGAACTTTAAGCCTTTCATTGCAATAAAACATTTTATTTGATTGGGAAAAAATATTTTGAACAAAAATGCATAAATTAAATTCCACAGACTTGAATAAAAATGATACATTTCGCTTTATATATTTTTTTTTTTATTTACGTTTTGAATATAAAATAATTTAAGATAAAATGTATTTTCTAATTGGCCGGATTATATTCTAAAACAATATTTTAGCTTTCTATTTAATCACTTTCAGCAGTGGCATTTGCAGGCGCATTAAAAAGAAGTATTTTCCCACAAAAGAGAAGTGAAGATTGTATTTAAATAAATTGGCCAATTTAAATTCGCAATTGCAGCTCAAACGGAATACGAATTTGAATGGCCGAAGGTGCAAGAGCGTAGCATAATTTTCTGGGTCAACGCAGTTGGGTTCAACGTGCTCCGGAGCCCGGACCCACTTGAGGCCCCCCTCGGAAAAGCGAAGAGTGGAAAGTTCGGAGCGGCAATGCGGAAATCGCATATATTCGTATTCGCCGGAGGCGACTGCAGTGTATTTGCCATTAAATATGTATAGGAATGCAGGAAAGTCACCGCATTTCCGTCGCATTCAGCGCCAGTAACTAACATTAATTTCGCGTTGCATGTTGAGGTTTTTCCGGGAAGCTTACGAAAAGCGGGGAGTTGGGTTGGGAATTCCATTTGGTTAGCTCGCATCCACTTTATGCCGAGTCCCCAAGGTCGAATTCCTGAGCCCAGTGCGGTTGATCCTTTCGCATCATGGCGAACCCAACTTGTCCCCAGTGTGTCATTGTTGTTGACATTGCCAGCGACAACAATTTGCAATCAGACCATTTGTTGGCGCTTCCTGCGCCCACAAACTCGCATTCATCGGAAAATTTCCAAACTGGGGAAATGCTACTGGCTACTAGGTACGAGGTACTAGGCTCATAAACATGACGTGCATTCGCACTGGATTAATTCTGACATCAGCATGTGGGAGTGACGTATGCACAAAAGGGTGAGCCTGTTCTACCCGGAATTCATTTGAAGTTACAGCCCTTTTTTATTTAAAATCCAACCTTTTCTACAGGTTAGGAATCCAGGAAATCAAAGCGTTTCAAAAGGTTAAAAGTACCATTTATAAATTATATGGTATTCTACCCTCTTTACTTTTATTCATTATTTACAAAGTGTTGGATTTGGAGTGCGTTTGAAGTCAAATTTGCAAAGGCTTTTATTCATAAATGAATTATTAAAATATTGGAAAAAAGCATAGGTTTAAATCAGCATCATACGCAGCGTTGACCCTTGTGTAAAAACAAAGTTTATCAAACAGAAGCTTGGCATAAATTCTTGAACGAATTTAAAGTTTTTAAACTATGTTTTTCATAAAACATACTTTAAAGTTAAAGATTTCCGTATATATGAATTGGTATGCATATTTAATCACGAATATGGGATTACAAATTCTGCTGTTATTTATTCAACTTTTTCCCAGCGAGGGATCACCCTAACATGAAAATTCCCTTAAAATCAAGGTTTTGGGGAACAGAGAAGAGTGATGGCAGTCGACTCAACGAGTGTGTGACTGACTGAGCTGACAGGACCGCAAATTCATGGAGAACGCTGCTCCACAGAGGACTTGGCCACAGTGAGTTCACCAACATTATCCACTTTACTGGCTTCTCCCCAAATGTGTGTGTTTGTGTTTGTATTTGTGTTTACTTAGATGTATGTGCTTCGGTTTGTGTGTATGTGTGTGTGTGGTTGTTTGGGGGATTGTACCATTTCCGGTGCTTCATGCTGGGCCCCTGGTGGATTAAGTTCCCAGATTGGTCGGGATTGGTCCATGAAATGAATGGATTAGTTCGCCCGGGGCCCTCCACACAGTTGGCCATCAATTAAGCTCCCCACTTGTTCGTCCAAATTCGATTTGGGCCTCCCTGGGATTGTTGGGGCAGTCCGGCAAACCGAAAAAGATGAAATCGGTTGGAAGGCCATAATAAAGACAAAGCGTGTGGGGAAACCAAGGATGAAGTAATGGGTTATTATGGCTATTCGAGATGAGAGCGCTGTAAGTGAGAGCTTTTGCCAGGATTTGGATTATATTTCCATGACAGAACGCCAAACTGGGTAATTAAGATGAGAAGATATTGTTTAAAGCCCCTTGAAAGTATTCAAAGCAGAAAGCATCATGCTTTAAGCTCACCAAAGTTGGATTATATTTTGGTTTTGCAATTTTGCTGCCTTTATTTATCATTAAAGTAAAGCCACAAAAATGTAATAAAATATTTTAAAGCATTGCTATTCAATTACAATTTTGTAGTTTAAATTCATTGCTGAGGAGTCCTCTTAAATTGCTGAATTATTTTAATTAAATTTGGAATTTCCCCTCCAAACAAACACTAATAGTCCGGAACTGGAGTGCATCTCATGAAAGATTCACCTGGCGGAGCGTGGAAATTATGAATGCACCCTGAGTGCTTTCAATCGAGCCACTCGCACAGTTCGCTCAAATTAGCGCAACAAAATAATAGGCTAAATTAAATGAAATTTATGACGGGGCTTTGATGTGATTTGCAACTGAAATTGATCGCATCAATTCATTATGCTGGTCGTCGAGTGACGAAAACGGGGATTGTGGAGGGGGGGTTGTGTGTTTTTAGTTTTTAGCCATTCGCGAGGCGATGACACACTTTCAGCTTTTCAGTTTTCAGCTTTCAGCTTTCAGCTCTGACACGTTTCATTTCTCTGGCGCGCGGCACAAGTCCCGAAATAAAATCAAAAAATAGTTTGCTTTAACCATTGCCCAGATTCAGATTCGTGTGCGAATTTATTTCGGTTTTTTTGTGGCCCAAAGCGGGACTGACCACTGTCAACTTGCCGCTGGCCAAAACGCCCACGGCCCAAATACTTATGCTCTCTCAGCCATTCTCCGATTCCATCTCCGTCGGGGTCCCCCCCCCAAAAAAAGGAACACAAAAACCAAACAGACAGCAAATCAAGTCGGATGTTGCGCCAAATGAAAGTCGTTTCCAGGGGCCAGCTGCTCCCCAAAAAAAAAGGGGAGCCATCGAGTTGGGAGCAACTGCTTTGGGTTGGCCTTCAGGGCCAGATTTCCGGACATTGCCGTCTGCCCCCGGGCCAAGTTGTCTTGCATTTTAAATAAACGACAGCCCATTACTTAGACTTGTGTGTGAATACTATATATATATAAATATATATATATATGTCTAGTGGAAACTTGTAACTCAAAGGACGAAGGGATAAAATCGAGGCTTGCCAAACATTTTCAGTCTGCTCTGTTACATTTTCTCAGTGATTCATCTTAATGAGCAAAACAAATTTTCAGCTTCTGTTGATTGTACGGGCTTTTGAATTTTTGAGTCTGCTTTAAACTTTGTGTAAGCTTAGAAAAATGAGTAATTATTAGAGTTGCCTAAACTTATATTTGACCATTAAATATATTCAAATTAGTTCTTTGAGTAATAATTTGATTTTTGACTTGGCACATCAATTAAATAGTTCTGTGATATATTATATTTAACTATTTATCTGGATATTATCTAGTAAAATGTAATGATAAGAAATGCATAAGTGGATCTCTTGGAGACTTAACAAGTTTAATACCCTTAATTTATGAAATTTTTAAGGTGTTGAATTTAATTAAATTGTTGGTACTCAAAAGATTGAATTTCAAATGACCTTTAAAACTTATTAAATCGTTAACAGTTTCTAATTCCTTGTATTTTATCCTTGATTAAAGTAATAAATATTTTATAGATGCAAACTCACCTGGAGATGGTCGAGCAGGGTCTCCAGCCCCCGGTCGCTGATCGAGGAGCAGCGCAGGCTGAGCGAGTGGACGTGCTTGGAGGCGAGCGGGAAGGAGTGGACCACGTCGAGGGCGTCCTCATCCGAGGCGCCCACCAAGCCGAGGGCATGGAATCCCCGTCGGATGAGCGAGTTGTAGAGCTTGCCGCGATCGCAGCCGGGCATTTGGCGCAGTTCGCGGCACTGCAGCGTGGGCAGCAGGCCGCTCCAGTAGCGCGGACTGCGGTACAGTGTGTCCCGCCACTTGATGCACACCTGGGCGAGCACCCGCCGCTCGTACGGCGAGAAGTACTGGAAGAATCTACTCAGAAAGCGGTCGTCCAGCATCAGCTGCTCGATGCTGTGGATGGGCGGCGGGTGGAGCTGGTGTTGCATGATCAGCGGCGAGGCGGTGATCCCGCCTCCCATGCCGCCGTACGGATGGTGCAGGTGCGGATTGGGCAGCTGCTTCCTCAGCTGCAGCGGAGTGCCCCCGCTGCTCGCTGCCACCTTCTGGGCGGCCACCATGCCCATGGTGCTAAACGTGGGCGATCCCGGGTTGACTCCGCCACCCGGTATGGTTATGTTCATCTGCTTGGCAATGGACTTCACTGTGGGCGTGGGCGGGGCGCCCAGCGGCATGCCACTGGGCGGGGCAGGACCCACCATCACATGGTGGTTCGAGTTGATAAGCGTGGATGCCTGCAGCTGCAGGTGTTGCTGCTGCGACTGCTGCAGTTGCAGGTGTTGCTGCTGTTGCTGCTGCTGTTGTTGCTGTTGTTGCTGCTGTTGTTGCTGTTGCTGCAGGAGGTGGTGTGTGGAGTTCTGGACCTGCGACTGTCCGCCGGGCATGGCGATGCCCCCGGGACCGGGGCTACTGCCGCGGGAAGGCTTGTCCGGCGTCTGGGGAGGATTGGCGTTGCTGGCGGGCGAAGGAGCAGCGGCCGCTGGTGCAGAGGAGTTGCTATTGGAGCTGTTCGATCCGGAACCCGAGTTCGAGTTCGAGTTAGAGTTGCCGCCGCCACATAAAGCGTTCGTCACGCGCTCCATCACCGATGTCTTGCCGCTGGAAGCTGCCGGCGGGGGCGTGGCACCCGAACCGGGGGCGGAGGAGTCGCCACCACTGCCCGCGGCGGCGGTGGAGCTGTGGTGGTGCTTGGACCGCAGCCCCAGTCCGTTGATCCGCTTCGAGAGTTCGGCGGAGGCACGCTCGACCACGCCCTGCGCCGAGATCGATGACATCGTGTGCTGGAACAGATTCACCTTGCCTTCCTTTGGAAGAGCCCGTCTCGGAAAAGTGACCACCCTCGTCCTCCTCCTCCTCCTCCTTCCTCCTTCCTCTTTGCTGTTTCTCTTGCTTCTCGTCTGGTTTTGGCTCGTCCTTTACATCCTGTTTGCACTCTGCATTGTTGACCCTTTTCACCGGCAGTTAGCGATGTCCACCTGAAACGAGGAAGGTGATATGCGAAGGGTTAATGCTTTGGTTTTAGGTTGCAAAGGTGACTCGTTAGGACAGCGGAGGAATTTCATTAAATTAACATATGTGATTTACTGGGCAATGACTTTATTTTTGTCATAGCCTCCAGGAGAAATACTCTTACATTTAATTACAAGAGCAATCCTTATTATCACAGTAAATCAATAAATATGCAAACTTGAAAGAAGCAGTCGATAATACAAATAAGTGGTATATAGTAGTATCCACTATTTATTTCTTTGCATTTACTATATTGAAAAGTTGAAGAACACTTTAAACTTTCGCTGAAATCATTGTAGGAAATTAAATATTTTTTACTTCTACTCTGCAGTTTATTTTTAGAGGCATTTGAAACATTTATACTCCGCAATCAGCAAACCACTCGGCAATTTGTAGTAATTTCCTTCAAGAGCCACTGCAACTACATGATTTATAGGAAGTTGCCAACTGCGGTTTGTCACTCCCTGTCGATAGTTTCGCTGCGACTTGCCCCATGTCGAATACGTGGCACTTTCGCGTGCCTCAGCACGACATGACCAAATAAAAAAGAAGGCCACCACCGTCCAGATTTATGGCCCACTTTCGTGGGGTTGGCGTGCAGGCCGTAACCTTCGACCTCGATTCTTTCTGCGACTTGTTGTGGCTGCAGAAAGTTCGCCGATAAGGCAAACAATGTTAAAACTGCATTCGAAGTAAGCCAAGGTGAGGCGCCACCCGGTGCATTGCCTCCTGAGTCGCGATTTCGGACCGGAAGTACCGAGTCCTGCGAATCTTGGGCGGAGCCATTGGTCCTTGAAGTCTTTTCGAAGATTTACAATCGAATTACCAAGACGGATACCGTGTGGCAAAAGCTTATAACTTTATTGATGACTTTGATTACTATCTCAATTATGGTAAAATAGGCAATAGGTTGCTTTGGATATCAAATTGTATTTTCTAGCACGTGATTTTCAAGAACTAAAGAGCTATAACTTCAGTTATAACTATTTATTTGGAAAAGTTTTGTGGATTATTGAAATCCTCTTCATACTTATATTTAAGCTGGCTTCTATTTTGATGATATTTATTTTAATTTTAAATAATACAACCTCCATCCAAGAAAGTGACACTTTTGTATTAATAGATACAAATTAAATGAACCTTTTGTGTCGATATTGAAAACGATAGCTATTGCTTTTAACCTTAAGTACATAAATAAAAACTTAAGTGCTCAATTAACCGAGGCCACCTCGAAAGCTCTTCGCCGAGGATGCTTTATCGAGGGGATATTTTGCCATTTTACGGAGAGGCAAATTTAATTGCCATAAATGCGCGGATTCTGTTCCGAAAGAGGGGCCTTAAGCCCCGAGTCTCAAGGTGAGCCCCCTCCTTTCGCAGAGCGCTTATCTTTGGACCGCCTGGCTGCATCGACATCCTTCATCCTTCGGTGGGAAGGATAAGCCATCTGGGGGTCCTGTCCCAATCTTTGCAACCGTCGCTGCCTTTCCGTTTGGACGTGAGCCCAAACAAAAGACAGTCATCTCGCCGCCCAAGGAGGCGTGGCAGCGACATTGACTGAGCTTTCTCTGTCTGTCACTTCCGGTCGGTTCCAAATGAGGAATGTTCCCCAAAAGCACACTATTATAGACAGGGTATTCTGCTATATATAGCAGATGTTACCAAAAGTATATTGTCAGAAAAACAAAACCAAAAGAATACTAAAAGCATTTAATTCTTGATACCAAATTTCGTATTCTTTATTAATAAAAAATTATTTACTATCCTCCGATGTGTTAAAATTATATGAAAATATTCAGTCATAACCTTGGCAATAAATCTTTCTAAACCAATTATTCATTAAAATCATATATCATATCATATTATTTTTCTATTTCAATTTTCAAATTGAAAATTTATAAGAGTATTTAACCTTCGGCTTGATTGTAATCGCATTTTTAATACGACTGGTTTTTATTGTTGAGATTTGATTGTGCGACAAATGCAAATACAAATTTGGTGCACGACACAGTCGAAAGTTGGCGTTACCCAAGCAGGCTTCCTCGGTCCTTTCCGTCTGCTACAAGTTACACAATCCTCCTTGACTTTGCCAAAGGACTCGCGGAGCAGAGGAAGCGGAAATGGAAGTGGGACGGGTGAGGGGGGAGGGGGAGGTCCTGGCGAATTCTCAATTGGGTTACTTCAAGTGGAAGCGAGTGTCTCGTCGGTTGGGTGAAAATTGGCTTGATAATTTTACAAATCACTGTGTATGAGACTCCAGCCCATACTTTTCTGCTAACTTGGTTAATTTAAAACAGCATTTTAGACACCACCAATTTAAAGGCATATGTACGGCTTGTTTTCCGTAATGAAATGAGGTGTAAAGCATAGAATTTACATAATTTATCGTCGAAAGGAAGCTGGTACTGTATTTGTTTGTTAACTATGTTGTTTAGCTTAAAAAACACATTTGTTTGCATATCAACGTGTGTTTTATATCCAAATGACTAAACGAAATCCTAACCATCACCATTTAAATCTATCAGTCACATATAAAACCAATTTCAATTGTTTAAATTGGAAAGAAAAATCTAGATCGGATATTGCATTTCTTTTCTATTTTCTTGTTTCAGAATATTATTTCAATTTATTTTAATTGTAATATTACGTTGTCTTGAAGATGACCATGCTTAACTTTTAAATAACAAAATTATGCATCTTGCAGAAATGTCAAATTTACGTAAAGCCATTTTCTTTACGTTTTAAACACATTTAGTTATCCCCAAATTGTTTAAATTAACCGAGCTTTCAAGAGCAATTTGGCGAGGAAGTGCAGACCCACATCTTTGCCCTGCCCGAAAATGTTTAATTACAAGCTAAGTAATTTGATTAATATTCCGGAAAGTGCATTTCCCCACCCACTGCCACACCCACCGACCTCCGACATGCAACTAAAATTTTGAGAACCTTTTGCTCTGCTTTCGGCGAGCCAGCAGTAAATGTGCAGCATACTGAGAGGCGCAGTTGGCGCAGGGAATAATTAAACTATGTATGATAGCATTATCTCAAAGAGAACCAAAATGTCTTTAAACAAAATATTAAAATGGTAACTATTCATAGGAAATTCATAATTTAAGTTCATAAATGTCTAGAATTGGTAAAAATCCTTATAAAGATAGGAAAAACATTATTGTTTTTGTTCAAAAAACCAACAAACAAACATAAAATTACGCAATTTCGTTAATAGTTTAAGAAAGGTTTTTTTTAATTAAAAAAAATACTCCTGCAATTTTTAAATTAATTTTATTACAACCATATTTAAATATGATTTTTTCTATACATATTTTTAGTGCTCTTATGATTTTCTAAAAAGAATTTTCCTTTTTTTCTATGAACCACTAAATATGGGTCTTGTTTAGAAAATGCGTGCTCAGTGTGTTCGAGTGTTTGGGGGTGGTCGAGTGGGCGGCTGGGCTTGCCTAGTGTGTTTCTTTTTTGTGTGCCCTCCGTTTTGTGCGCATTTTCCGCAGCTTGGCTCCGAGTCTATTTTTGGAGTTGGTTTGAGTTCGAGTTCGAGTTCGCGTGCTTATTGGATTTTCCAGCGAACCCACCCCCCGCCACGCCCTCCTGCCTCCCCGCCTCTCTGTGTCAGGGCCTGCTCCACATTGCCCGTGCACTCCGTCCGGACTTGAATCCGGGTACTGTGCGGGTATATGGGTGTACGGGTGTGTGGGTTTACGGGTGTGTGGGTCTACGGGTCCGGGTCCAAGCCACGTATCCATAAGCCTGCGTGCTGCCAGCGCAGCAGTATCGATTTTCGCCACTCCGCTCTCTCCACTCCCCACTTTCCATTCTCCGCTCAAAACAAAACAAAGTGCGGAGACTGAAAAGAAATAGTAACCCTACCGAATAGCGAATGTCAATATTTCTCCTCCGCTTCCCGCTCAAGTTCAGTGTTGTTCTTCCCATCAGCTGGGAAAATGGGAAAATGTGTGGCAAGAATGGAGCGAACAAAACACGGGGACTGCAAAAATGTTGCACGTACGGATTTGGTGGGGGACAAAGTTATTTAGTTAATAGTTGCGGCAACCAGGGAAACCCTTGGGATTACGTTTGGCAACACTTAAATAATTACAACTATGTTGCTTTGTAATATCTGTAATAGTGGGTGTAAAATGTTTCTCTTTAACAGAATTTCACCTTTAATACTAACTTTGATGGTGTATATAATATATTTTGAAAAGCCAGCATAGGTAAAATGTCTATAAAACGTTTAAAACTCAAAACAACGATAAAGTATTTATTTACATGTATCTCAAAACGTTTTATTTAGTGTATTTTTGATTTGTTTTCAATTAAAATCAAACCAGTTTCTGCTCCGAAAACCAAACTAATTTGGTTGCATATGGAACACCTTTTCGCAGGATTGAATGTGCCACGTGAATTTCAACTGGTTTCGATTGCAAATGAGTTATTCTGGATGCATCGAGGCTACTCGTTTCACATGCAAATTGAACTTGGTTAACACAATCTCCATCCGAACCATCATCCCAATACGAACCCCAATCCCAGTCACGATTCGATCCCCCACAAGCTATAGCCAAGCAGTACGTCAGTGTTCGTTTCTGGGTCACTATGCAACTTTGACCTGATTTGTGGAGTAGGCCGACTATATACACATTAAGTACATGGTATATAGTCCACATGCAGCCGTGATAACGGATGATTTTCCAGATATCGAGCGTTATGCAAAGGAGTCCACAAAGAAATCCGCAAATCAATGAGCTCAATGAGGCGCTCATGAGAGGAGGACGCGCCAGGATGTCTAAGACCATTATTGCGATTATGCCGATGGGCGGTGGGCAGTGGGCGGGGGGTGGTATGACATCACAGACGAGTGGGTGGTGCCACCCCCTGGGGGGCGGTTAGCGACCGGCTCTCTATTTTTCGAGGGTGAGCACTACTGTTTCCACACAAGAGGGTGAAACTGGCTAACAACAAATCACGTGCAGCCACCAACAAATGTTGCATTAACTCAAGTTAATATCTCTTCTTTTTTAACATTTTTTTTTAAGTTTGTTTTTAGAACGTTTTCATTTTTTTGGGTATTTGGGAAACCAACCTTTTTCTTGCCTGATTCTTTATATAATGCTTGAACTCTGCGTCTCATACAATAAAAATCAATTTGGCAAAAGTTGCGGCGCCGCGTTTTCCCAATTTCCCTTTGTGCTTATCGTGGCTTTTCTTTGGGCCCCGTATTCGCAGCGGAAACACACAAAAACATCGAAAGAAAACACACGCGAACGGAAAAACCAAAGCCGCAAAAGAAACCCGCTGTCTCGCAGACAGAGAAGGAAATTGCAGTAAAACGTTCGAAAACAACAAAAAAAGTGTTTGCACGCTTTTGTCGCCTGTAATTGTTGTGACCGCTGTGGAAAATTGTCGAGCGGAAAAGCGAGGAAAACGAGCGTTAGCGCGCACGACTCAAAATTCAAACTGCAGACGGATGCCACCAGCGAAAGTGGAAAAGCCTGATTCTGTTTTCCCCGCGACGAAAGAGAGAGCCTGCGCACTCGATAGTGCTCTCTTTTGCTCACGCGGAAAAGCTTTTCCCATGGACGTAGTGCCTCAGGGATTCGATGGTTTAGTTCGCGGAAAAGCGTCCAAACAACCTGGGCCTACTCCTCTGTCCATTTTCTCCCAGAGTTTGCGCCCTGAACTTCGGTGCAAGGTAAACAAGCTCAGGTGGAGTTTCCGATGGGTGACCCACCCCACGGAAAACTCAGGCTTTTCCAAGGAATTCAGCCAGCCGCTTAGGCTGATCGCCCGTGGGTGTTCACGTGCAGCAGTTAACACTGTAAAGAGTTGTACTTTGTTTCAACAAATTTTTATATGAGTTAATATTATTATTTAATCATAAGTAGAAATACAAAGTGATCTTTTGGATAAGATTAAAATCATTATTGGTACTTTTAAGTGCAGCACCTGATTATAAAAAATCCCACACTATTTATTTTTGTTTAATGTTGACCATAACAAATGAAATAATTGTAGTAAAATGCCGGGCCTGGTTAATGTCGCGATAAAGCGCTTAGATAGTTAACATAACGTCCTTGGCTTTTGTTACCGAATGTTGTACGAACTTTAATGTAGGGTAAGATGGGGTAAAACCGCCAAAAATGTATATTTGACGATGTCAAGCTTTCATTTATAAAATGATCAATGATCCAAATCATATTTCTGAAAGTTTAATCCCTTGGCTACATAATTCATTTAGAAAGTTTTTATGTAGCTTTTATTTTAAAAGAATTGTGATCGTTCAGAAGAAAAGTTTAAAACGGCGGTTTTACCCCACCTAGTGGGGTAAAAACGCCATTCTGGTTTTAGTGTAGTTAAGTACCCAAATAATGTCAATAACTTCTGAGAAAAATTTTTATTCAATTCAAATGGATATTACATGTTACAACGAATATATTATATAAAAGTAAAAATAAGAAATTGAAGCGAAGTCATAAACAAGTCGTCGAACTGCTGTCCGAGAGAAACCAAGAAATATAGCTGATGCTTTTATGAGATATTTCTCAAGCGATGCCTCTTGGTCGTCAGTAAAAATCTGTAAAATAAGAATTACGTGGTTAAAATAGTTTTAAACTAAGAAGAAATGTCGCATTAACAAAGGTTTGAAACTGAAAATTAAAATATTCTTATTTAAAAGATAAAATCATTTTATACAAAACTGTTTGCAATTATCTGTTCAAAAAGAAAGGCTGTTATTTTTAAATTGAATTGAATTCAAAATCATGACATTACATATTGTTTCAATTGACAAAAATTGTGAATATTTGACACTTTACCTGGGGATGATGGCCATAATAAGCGTTGTGCGCTTTGTTGACTCGGTCTCGCAAAGTCTCTCGGGGAATCCCATATTTTTCGGCAACAACTGCCACCTTGCTGCCCTCCTGAACTTCCTCGATTGCCCGAAATATATTTTCATCAATTTTTGATTTTTTTCTTGCGTAATTGCGAGGCATGATGCTGAAAGACATTCATTCTCGATTAAAACGAGTTTTTCCGTTATCAAATTGTGTGGCGTTTTTACCCCACCTTTTCGCGGCGTTTTTACCCCATGCGCCAATTTTTTTTCGAGGTCACTTAGTTTGTACAATTTTGGAAATATTGACTAACTTGATACATGTACATCAGTATCAAGGTTCGTACTATAAGCGGACACTTACCTCTTTTTTTAAGCCGTTCACTTACACTTGATTGAGCAATCTTTATAACAAAAATTTTTTGGCGCCATCGAGTGAAACAAAAATGGCGCTATAGAAATTGTCACGATAAAGCTGCAGTATTCCGACCGACTTCAAAAACCGCGCATTATCAATCAGAATCTACATTATCAACGGTTAATCGTTTCGGCGCTTCATTTGAATTTGAAATCCAAATGGCGGTTTTACCCACCGGCGGTTTTACCCCATCTTACCCTACTCCTAAACAACTTATTGTTCCGGGTCAATAACAATTGTGCCGAGTAGAGAAATAATATGGAGATCGAATGCTAAGATTATTATAGCCAAACAAAAAGAATAATTGGAAGAATGGTACCCGAAATACTATCCCGAATTAAAAATTCTTCAAGTAAATACATTTTTCGTTAGCTAACCTTTTAAACATTCTCATTAACACGTTTTCAAACAAATAAAAACTCATTGGCTATTTAGTGAAATGTTCTAAAAGCCTTCGTGACCAGAATACTGTTTCCCAATAATTACTCCCATTTCTACTTCTTGGCCGATAAGTTTCACTCCATTCTGTCTGTTGGATTTGCATTTGTAAATAACAAGCAGCTGATTCGGACGTTGGCGTTGTGTACCCAATTATATCCATGACATTCATCGAGGACAACAGAAGTGTGTTGGCAGCCAAATAAACACGCAGGAGGACGTCTGCACCCCCGACCTCTGACCCCGGGAAACGGTCCACCCCCTCGGCGGTGGCTGCTTTGTTTGTGTAACTAGGGGGTTTTCGTGTGGGCGAGCGTCGTTCTGGGGGATTACACCGGAATGCACTCGAACGTAAGGCGAAGTTCGCATTAAAAAATAGACGACCCTAGACAGCGGAGCATGAAATATTAAGCACTTCGGCTGGATAAACAAAGGCGGCGAGAGAACGACTTGTTGGATTATTTTCACTTATTTGTGCGGCCAAAACCATTTGAGAGCAAATAGCGCTCATATGCGGAGTCCTCGGAAAAGCCAGAACGCAAATATGGAAATTAAGTGCACACAAAAAGGATTTTTCGGCTTAAATCTGGGAACCTAAAATTTAATACATTTTTTAAAGCTTAACTAAAATTAATAAAGTCAATTAACATAATTTATTAAGATCTACTTTGAACTTAGTTTTATATTGTAATTTGTATTTATATAAGTCAAAATCTTTCTTATATTAAATAAAAATTAAATTTATTACTTAAAACTATAACTTTTGAATTATAATACTTACCAAATAAATGATTTCTTATAAAAGTAAATGCGCCTTACCTTCAAGGAACTGTTTATTTCAGATAGCTTAATTTAGTAATGGCATTTTATAAATATTTTTACCTTTTCGGATATCTGCGCATAAATTGTTTCTTCTTTTCAATTTTATGTATATTTCAAAGTATTTCGTTATATTTTTTCAACCGGTGATGTTTAAATTTAAATTGTTATATGTTAGATGTGGCAATGCCGTTAAGTGAGAGTATAATAATTGGTTACAGGGATAGCTGAATTACTAGCTAAGTTTCCCACCTAGCCGTGCAGAAGTGTTGGTAAATTTTAGCGTTCGTGTCTTGGTAACACTGCTACACAAAAAAGAAATTGGCGGCGGAAATTTTATATTTTTGCCGTTGAAAAGCAGGAAAAATACGTCAAAATCGGTTACAGATGAGTGCCGCTCCACCCATGAATATACCTGGACCCACCGCCAACTGTGAATAACAGAAAACAACGCTGTTTTTTCTGGATAACAAAGCCGAGAGACTGGTGAGTAGCGTGGAAGTCGCCAGGTCAAAACGCCATTCATTCTATATATACGACCGATCCTACAGATAAACCTACGATGTCATCGACGTCGGCGGCTGCCTCGAACTCAGCGCCCGCGAAGACGGAGGTGCGCTACGTGACCGAGGTCCCCAGCAGCCTTAAGCAACTGGCACGCCTCGTGGTCCGTGGATTCTACTCCCTGGAGGACGCCCTCATCATCGACATGCTGGTGCGGAATCCGTGCATGAAGGAGGACGACATTGGCGAACTGCTGCGTTTCGAGAAGAAGCAACTGCGAGCCAGGATAACCACGCTACGCACCGACAAATTCATCCAGATCCGGTTAAAAATGGAAACGGGGCCTGATGGGAAGGCCCAGAAGGTCAACTACTACTTTATAAACTACAAGACCTTTGTGAACGTGGTCAAGTACAAACTTGATCTGATGCGGAAACGCATGGAAACGGAGGAGCGGGATGCCACCAGTCGGGCCAGTTTCAAGTGCTCCACGTGCTCCAAGACATTCACGGACCTCGAGGCCGACCAATTATTTGACATGGCCACGCTGGAGTTCCGCTGCACCTTCTGTGGCAGCTCAGTGGAGGAGGACAGTGCTGCGATGCCGAAGAAAGACTCTCGCCTGTTGCTGGCCCACTTCAACGAGCAACTGCAGCCACTGTACGATCTACTCAGGGAAGTGGAGGGCATTAAGCTAGCGCCAGAAGTGCTTGAACCGGAGCCCGTGGACATCGATACCATTCGAGGACTGAACAAGCCGAACGCCATGCGACCGGATGGCATGGCTTGGTCAGGCGAGGCGACGAGAAACCAGGGCTTCGCCGTGGAGGAAACCCGCGTGGACGTCACCATTGGCGGCGACGACACCTCGGATGCCGTGGTCGAGCGCAAATCGCGACCGATTTGGATGACCGAGAGCACTGTGATAACCGACACGGATGCCGACGATGGCGCAGCCGATGCGGTGCAGACGGCCAGCGGATCCGGCCATCGGAACCGGAAGGAGAACGAAGACATCATGTCTGTGCTGCTCCAGCACGAGAAGCAGCCTGGCCAAAAGGAGCCGCACATGAAGGGCATGCGCATGGGCTCCTCGAACGCCAACTCCAGCGATTCCAGCGACGATGAGAAAGACATCGACAATGCCAAGATTCGTAAGGATTCAATATACATTTCATATTTCAATCAAATAGTAATTTAAAATTCATATCCCATCTACAGCCGATGTTGACTTCGACAATTATATCAACTCGGACTCCGCGGAGGAGGAGGACGATGTGCCCACTGTACTGGTAGCAGGACGACCACATCCGCTCGACCAACTGGACGACAACCTGATAGCGCAGATGACGCCGCAGGAAAAGGAGAACTATATACACGTATACCAGCAGCACTATAGTCACATCTACGAATGAGGACCCCTGCAATTAGCCACGTTTTCCCTTAATTCCCCATCTCACGCATAGGTCATTGTAATTATAAGTTAGCCACTAGTTCGAGAGAAACTGTACAAATGAAGTGCGTATATAAATGTGCATAAAGAAATTTAATTTTGTATAATCTTCTTGATTACCGAACAACGTAGCGGTTGCTTCATCCGAAGTCCTGAAACGTAGTTCACTGAGATCCCCTATTTTATGCGTACTATTTCCCGTTTTTATCAATTTATAAAATATAAGTAGGATTTCAATTTTGTCGTACAAACATAATTATTTTTAAAATTTGCAAAAGCTCGTGAGTTTTGCGAGATATCACTTGCCATCTCTAGCTCGAGCCGCTCCCATCCCTAGTCGGCCCAGTCAGCTGTGTTTGCAATTTATGTAGGTTTATTTTAAGTTTATTCTGGTAAACCGACCGGCCCGGCGCCTCTTCACGTTCGTCGGTGGGCGTATTGAGTTTATAATAATTGGTGTGCCGCAGATAAGGGGAATTCGTAAACAAACGACGGCAAACGCAAACAAACATGTTGACACTCGGCTCGAAACGCCCGGGGTTCCAATCAGTCGTGTTGTGGATGTTCGCCTAGCCGGAGCCCTCGATTTCTGCGGATTGTGCGTGGTGCGGGTTTAAATTAGTGCTAAAAATGCGACAAGTTCCCAAGCCTTCTAATTAGCTGACATGCGAAATTGATGATTTTTTTTTAACAAAAAAAAAACGCTAATGTAGCAAGTTCCAATTGGAAGAGAAACGTGATCTCGGGCACTAAACACATGGATACTAAAAACACTTGCACTTACAGCCGTTTGCATGTGTGAGTCAAACACATGCTTTTTTGCTTGAGTTCGCATTTTTTGTGAATGAACTGGAAAACGCGGTAATTTAGCACCGATAAAACGCAATTAGTATTGATCTTTGTGGCGCGGTTAAACGTAATTACGGCAGAATGAAGGCCACCATCGATAAGGAGCTGCTGCCCATGAAGGCGCACTATTTTCTCTTCAATGCCGGTAAGTTATATGCATGCTACTCCCCCTAAAAAAAATACACCCACAAACCCATTAATTTAAGTACCGCGCATCGCTTACATCAGCCGATAAGGTTTTCCCGTTTTTAGACGCACGCACGTGCTAGAGGTTAAATATTGTGCTGCTAATTGCGAACTTTTGATCTCTCGCTTCGATTTCGTCATTCAGAACACTTGCCCTATGTTTAGAGATAAGAAAAACACCCGGAATATAGAACAAAAGGCAATGGCGATCGGAGAGTCCAATAAGCTAGCGATAAGCTAATGCAGGCCGATTCGGGTTACAATTCCTAGCGAATGATACAGCACTTTGCTGCGTTTTAATTGAAATTACAGTAACTTATAGGCAATTTTTTTTTTTAAATGGTCAGTAATTTTAAACCACATTCAGAACGGTAATCTTGCTTTGGCGATCTGGAAATGTTTGTGGGGTCTTATTAATTGACTTTATTTGATTAATGAAATCATATCCAATGAATAAATCATTTTTCTGTGAAATCACACTAAACAATATAAAAAGTATATGGTGATACATATATGGAATGGAAAATTCTGACCAAAAACGTCTGAGCTCTAATTAAGAAACTCTGGGTTTTGCCCGCATGGAAACCAAATTTTCGAATTTTCAATCTGCAGTTAACTGACAAAATTCACTCACTACTCAATTGGGGTAGCTGAAAAAGGAACAAAGGCTGTATTTTTCTATTTTATTCTAGTAATTCTAGTAAAGAGAATAAATGTTTACGTAAGTGATTAATACATACTTTGCACTTTGTTCACTTGCTTAATTTTATTTACAAGATAATAACGTTATAAAGTAGTACATTCTTTAAGATGCAAACACAGACACGAGATAAGGTCTTCTCATAATTGTTGGTAGAGCTCCGTGACTAAATGCCGAACCAGAAATATCTGAAATTCAGACTTGGTCTCTCCTTCAATTTAGAAGCAGTTTGTATAAGAATTCCGTAAAAACATTAAGAGGTATTTCTCTATAACATCAGTTTAAATTGGTAAAGTTATAAGCTTTTTGCCACAAATGTGGGCAAAGGTAAAAAAACGAGATTTAATAACAACCCCAGCGACCGAGTGAACTGCCGCTCCCCGAAACTCATCAAAAGTTAAGACGTGCCGACAGCCAAACCACTTTCAACAATTAAAGCTTACTTTTACTTTTCTTTTCAATTACCATTAAGTTCTACTTGGCAGCGAGTTGACGATATCTAACTTACTTGTTTGCGATAGACGTTGCTTATCAGTGAGGGAGAAACACCCACAACTAGACGAAAACACTGAATATAATGATGTCAACTGCCCATATGCATATCTCCACCCACTCACTCATCCACTTATCAGGTCCAACGCATCTGAAAGATAATCTAGTGTTTTTGCATGCTCTATTATCTAGGTACCGCTCCCGTCGTCCCCTTCATGCCCACTCTGGCCGGACAGCTGGGATACTCCCCCGCGGTGGTGGGCACCATGTACATGATTCTGCCCATCATTGGAATGCTGGCGAAGCCCCTATTCGGCTACATTGCAGACCGGTGAGATGATCTTCCTAATCTGTAGACTTACTAAACCTATTTATCAAACGTTTACTTTAGAGTTGCAAACAGCTACAGTTCCCATTTCATCGTAAAACGTGCTCACTTACAGTTTCTATTTACACAAACCTATTTATTTATACTAATACCCATTTAGTGCCTTTTACGAGCTACATTTTTTTCCCGAAACTCAACACATTTTTTAATTTTTAGGGTAAATATACCCTTGTTGTTCAATGAGCTTTTTAGTTTTTATAAAAGCTGTAATAGGTTTGAACTTGGAAATAATATTAGCGCTTACTAAAGAGTATGACAAAATAAATCAATAAGCCTTTTTATAGCCTCAGTTGACTAATTGAATAACATGGTAAATAGAGTTATTATCAGTTATCGTAAAATTGTATTTTATTAGCAATCGTTTCTATTAATTGGTTGAGTTGACGTATTGATATTATTTAAATTGTTAACGTATTTATTATATAAAAGAGCTTTCAATATACACAAACCGTTTTTTGGCCAGTAAATTATTTCTACAATATTTAATATTATTTATATATTTTTACCTATATAAAGGTTCCATCGGCATCGCTCCCTCTTCCTTGGGGGCCAGGTGCTCACCGGCATTGCCTTCTTCCTGATCATGTTCGTGCCGGGAATGGAGAAACCGCTGCCCAAGGTGGAGTTCCACTGCCACTCGGGTGTATCCAACGTGCGATTCTGCTCCGGCTTTGGCGAGTGCGTGGAGCGGAATCTAGAGCGATACTACGGAAATCAGTCGCTGAACTGCCACCTGAACTGCGAGGCTAAGCCCTTCATGTGGGACATTGTGTGCCAGGATTGGTTGAAGAACAATACGGACAACTGTGCCGCAAATCGCACCAATCCTCAAATGGAGTTTGGAACGAGCATCAGCATGGCGGAGATTTTGCCCGAGAAGGAGTGCTTGTTTTTCATGATTCCCCATGATCGCGGCCAAATTGCTGGTCAGAATGTAACATTCAATTGTCCAGCGAACAAGGAGTACTTCGCAGCCAATTGCACCATGGACTGCCAGGAGGAGTACATCAAGGAACAGCTGGCGGAGAGTGCGGTGATCAACACAAGTAGTGCCTTGTCCATGCCGAAGTTCTGGCTGTTCTTCGGCCTGCTCATCTTCAGCTGGATTGGCATGGCGGTGGTGGTCAGCATCGGTGATGCCATCTGCTTCGGCATCCTCGGGGATCGCCATCACCTGTATGGCAAGCAGCGCCTGTGCGGCTCCCTCGGTTGGGGAGTCTTTGCCCTGTTGGCCGGCGTCCTCGTGGATCACATGTCCGTGGGTGAGGTGAACAAGAACTATACGGCCGTGTTCTGGATGGCGCTGATTATCATGGGATTCGACGTGTTCGCCTCATCCAAACTGAGGGTGAGTTGAACGTAATACCACAGTCATTTCAAAGAAATATGATGACTGTCTTATTAAATAAAAACATTTATAAAGATTATATTTTAATAAACCACTGCACAATATTATAAACTTTTTTTTAGCACACGCAAACCCATTTGTCGTCCAACATTGTCAAGGACGTTGGTCAAATGTTCCTCTCAGTGCGCTGTGTCATCTTCTTCCTGTGGTGCGTGGCTATTGGACTCGGAACGGCTTTGATTTGGAACTTCCTGTTCATCTACTTGGAGCAGCTGGACAAGGCGTTCGAGGGATGTGACAGCTCGATCAAAACCCTGGAGGGTTTGGTCATGGGGATTCAGTGCTTCGGCGGAGAACTGCCGTTCTTCTTCCTGTCCGGATGGATCCTGAAGAAGATGGGGCATGTGAACGCCATGAGTCTGGTGCTTTTCGGATTTGGAGTGCGATTCATTTTGTACTCGATGCTGCAGAACCCCTGGTACATTTTGCCCATCGAACTGCTGAATGGCGTCACCTTCGGGTTGTTTTACGCCACAATGGCCTCATACGCGAGCATTGTGGCTCCACCTGGAACGGAGGCCACCATGCAGGTGGGTTTCTTGGCCCTAAGAAGAGTGTCCATCAATCCATTATCTTTTTTCTTGCTCTTTCAGAGTCTGGTGGGCGCAATTTTCGAGGGTGTCGGTGTGTCCATGGGAAGTCTGATTGGAGGCCAGCTCTTTGAGGCGGTCTCGGCACGCACGACCTTCGAGATCTTTGGAATAGGTGCCTTCATTATCTTCGTGATCCACGTCTCGATTCAACTGTACCTGCAGCGCAACAGGAACATTGACGAAAATGGTAAGGGTAGGGTCTCTTCCGCATCCGCCACTGCCACTGCCCCAGCCACTGCGTCCTTGGAGACAGACAGGCCCAAAAACACTGACCATAAAGACGGTGACGGTTTCCGCGAAGTCGACTTGAGTTGATGCTGGCCAAGGTCCCCCCTTATAACATTTTTTATTGAACAAACGAAAAGGCTAGCTCCCTGAATTTATTTAAGTATTAACCGTTTAAAATACAGTGTAGATAGATTTTTATCTATTTGAATTTTTATTTGGCAAGTGTACTTAAAATGCCCTCAAACAAAGGAAATCGACATACTATTACCACTCGAAAACCATCCTATGATTTTTAAGATCTGCCATAGATTATATTGTAGATAACTGACTCAAAATGAATTTAAAGCTCACTTGCCTGATTAAGTAAAATTGAATGAATTTAGCAAATCACAACGGAACTTGATATTCTTATCATTATTTTTTTAATTTAAATGTATGTGAACTGAAATCAAACAAATAAATCGACTGTTCATATTCTCTAATGAAGATGAAAAAATAATTTAACTAAGCACAATAAAATATATTTGTGGGGAAACAAGAAACGTTATTATTATTATTAGTTGGACTATCAATTTTCTAGCGACCACATAGCCCTTATTTATTTTATTATTTTTCAGTATTTAAAATATTTAAACATTTTACTAACTGTTCTGAATATTTTTAGGCACTGTCAAGTATTTCGCACCGACAGATGCAATGCACATGCTGAATGATCAGGAGTATAGTAGAGTTAGCTAAACGATGTTTGGTTTGACCGCATCACCCACACCACCAATCAATCACCAACGAACCAGCAACAGCGACCACAAGAGGCCACGCTTCTACTGACCAACTGAATGCTCCACACCAACATATTTCTACTCTCGAAGCTGCATGTTGATTCGGTGTACTACCTATATTGTAAACGTGCTTTATTTAAGTAGTAACTTATCTTAGTAGCCCCACACTCTCACACATTGCCACCTACGAGCATGACGCGCAAGCGAAACCCTTCCTCATTTACCTTTCAATTCAATGTGAGAACTTAATTATTTGTAGAATTTCAAGCGCAGCAGGTTGTTTGCATGTTCTAGTAGTTACAACCAATGTTTACCGTGAGTTTTAGTTTATATTATATAAGCCGCTGCCTTGGCGCTGTGATTGTTCAACTATTGTTTCTCCACACCATCTTAATGTTTAACGAGTTTGTATATTTATATGTAATATTGGTAGCTAAATGTATCAACGTAGTCAATGGCTTCCCCTGTTCCGGGTGCATGTGTCTCTTATTTTTGCGAAATCTCTTAAGTATTTACTTAACTATACACAATATACAATGTAATGTTTTTCGACTTATCGCAGGCATACGATAGCCAGTTCTTATAACGTATACAATAATTATTATTATGTATCCAAATGGTTTAACTTTTGTTCAACTGTTATCTTTGTTAAGTTGTTATCGGGAATCCCAATGTAAATGCGCCTTTACGAGGTGTTGAACTTGTAAAATCCCAGATCCACCTGGTCAGATGGGATCTGATAATCTAGTGCTTCTACTGGCTGCCGATGAGCGACTCCTCATGCTGTTGCTTTTCGAGTTTGCGCTGGTAGTCGCGCTGCTTGCAGGCCGCCACGTTTGCGGCGCGTTTCTGTAATCAGCAATTAAAAAGCTAATAAACGTTTTAATCAACACAGTTTTTAATTTTTTTTATTGCTCCCTTTACTCTTTTACCACGGGTTTTTTTTCCTTAAATCATTTCTCACCTTCAATTCTTTGGTGCGCTGGTAGACGCCCTGCATTTCCTTCTTGATCTTTGTCAGTTTTTCTTTGTATCGCTTCACATCGCTCATCTACATAAATGGAAACGGCAATAAAGGCTGTTACTTTGTAGTTTGTAATTTCGAGTTGATTTATATGCTCATTGTTTTGAGATTAGATAGTGATCACAGACGTTTGCCTGCACCCACAGATAAGATTTACCAACCTAATTGGCCAAGCTTTTTTGTACTTGGCTATTGTGCCTTATAAAATGGCCCTAATTGTTCGGAATTAGTAATTACACAATTGACATGATATACATATGGAAAGCTCGATCGGAATGCATTCCTAATCAATCACGGCATTTGTAACTAATAAAATAACAAACAAGTCAAGAAAAGCGAAAGACTAGCTATATCAAATTTTGTATCATTAATAAGAATTAAATATGTTCTGACATTCGCACATTTTATAAATGTAGCTCCTGCTACAATATTTTTTAAAAAGTCTACAGGAAAACCAAGAGAAAATTTGTTTTGTGGATTTATAGGAACATGAAATGGTTCTTACCATGTCATTCAGTCTGGCCACTTCGCTGCAATCCAGTTTGTATTTCTCCTTGGACAAATCGATGTATATTTTGTTCTGCCTTCCACTAAAAAGGGATTTTTTTAACATTTAAGGATGGGGTCCTGAAAAAAACACTTACATCAATTCCCTAAGTTGTACGCGAACATGTTCTAGCGGAGGTTCCGCTATTTGCAGTACCCCAGCGGACAATTGCAAAGCGGCTAGACTACCCATAACATCCTGATCCTTGGATGAGCAACAGGTTTCCGCTTTCTGTTTTTTGTTTCCATCGGGGGAAGGTGACACTGCCGGATCCCTTTTTGTTTGGTCAGGGATTTCATTAAGGACACTATAACGAACATTTCGGGAGTTACATTATGGGAATATCAATGTTTTACTTGATGTACCTATTTAAATTGCTGCTCTTCAACATAATAACAAAAATTGGCAGGAAAATCAAAACAAACCAACAAGAGATTAAAACTGAAAAACAGCTGATTGATCGGTGTTGGAAAACTTCAACATTTAATACCGGTACATTGAACACAAATCAGAAATTTAAATGATATAAAAAACTCGGTTCCTGTAAACAAAAATTTACTTTCTTTAACCTCATTATTTATTATTTTTGTTTTACTTTTGTTTTTTACATTTAAAAATAAACGTTGTTTTCTGCTCGGATAACGAATAGTTTTATCCATTATCCGTTTAGTAGAGTTTTAAGCCAGTTTAGCGGCGACACCTAATACTGTTTTTTAATCAGCTGTTCGTATATTTTCAACAATAAATTATTATTGCTTAAATGCGCTGCGCTGTGAATAATTGCGGAAATAATAATCGCAATTGCAATAGAATAAAATGGCGATACTTTCATTTCCCCAAGGAGAAACCGGTTCTTCAAAAATGGATAGATTTCTGCCAGCGAAAAAGCATGAATCCTGCTACAGGTATTATTTAATGACAGTTTAAAGAGTAAACAAATTATTAAAAAATATCCATGTGTATATAAACAGCTTGTATTTGCAATGAGCACTTTACACCTGAAGATTTTGAACGGAACATGCAGTACGAACTTGGGTTTACCAGAAAAAATCCAACTAAACTTAAGCCCGGCTCATTTCCCACTATAAATAAACCCCGAATGCTGAAAAAGCGTGGAAAACCAAAAAAGGATAATTTTAATGTTTCTTCAGCTAAGTCTAAGAAAACTCAATCTCTAGATGATGATGATAATGAAACCATCGAAATCCAACTATGCGATTTTGCCACTGATTTGCAGCATCTCAGAGAAAATTCGTCCAGCAATGAGGATGTGGAGCTAATCAGCGAATCTGATTTAAATAAAGACCCCAAGAGACTGAAAGATTATATGCATTTGGAAGTGGAAATCCTGGATCCTTTAAATCCGCAACCAAATGCCAAGGATCATGTGGAGATCGTCGACTCAGAGGGCGACAATTATGTCAAACATTTGGAGCACGAAGTGTTAGTTTCTGCCATTAAACGTTATGATAACATTTTTTTATATTTTTAAAAACATATACACTATTCCAGATGTTCCTTAAAACGAGAGGTATTTTTTCTTAAGGAGGAACGCAAAAAATTACTGGAAGAACTTCGAATCCTCAAGGCCACTTTTCAAAAAACGGAAGTCTAAAAAAGGCTGAAAAGGCAACTCTTTGTCAATTGCAGCGTAGTTGACACTTTTTCATCAACATATTTTATACAATATAACTGATTTCACCTTTTTGTAATGCATTAAGAAGTAATAATTAATTATAATTAATTTTAATAACTAAGATGTATTTTAAAAGTAAGCAAATACTATTAATTTGATGTCAACATATTCACTTGTAAATAAATTCATTCAAATGAAAAGCCTACATCCGTTCTTTATTTAAAACAATCGTGTGTTTCTGTTTTAATTTAATTAATCCTCGATGATGATATCTTAAGTAGCGAGTAGCAAATGTTTTACATTTTTAAGAAAAACCGTACATTTGTTTAACATGTGGCATGCAGGCGATAAGCCATAGGCAAAATTTTGGAAAATTGGCCTGCTACCTATTTTCCGATTCTATCTACTTAAGCACTTTCCACTAAATCAGCGGGTACTCAAAAACATTTTCTAGGTGTCCGCGTTATCTTTCTCAGAAATTTTTGGGTAATCGCGGTTAGGTCGTTTTTGCCAAGGTCAAAGTCATTACAGCAGGCAAGGAAACCTTACCCGATAATTTACTTTACTTCGCCTACCTGTAGGAGTATAAAAACCAGTGGTCTATTGGCAATCGATCTGCACTGCAAGCGATGTCCTCAAACCGACTACATCCTGTCGGACCGACGACAGCTCCAAGAAGTTCAGGAAGTCAAGGACCAGCAATTCACCTGAGGACACAATCAACCAGCGCTTGCGGTGTTAGCAACGTATACAAGTTTAGACAATTGTAAATTCTAGTTAATTTGATAGATCAATTGTACATTTTAGTTAATCTTCTAGTTCAATTGTATATATACATCATCAAAATTGTATATACCAAGCTAGCCAATTTAGTTTAAGTAGTGCATTTGTATATAAAATCCTTATACCAATTTTAGTCAATTCAATAGTCCAATTGTATATACAGACAAATCATAGCAAATTATTTAGAACAATAACTCCAGTCTTTAAAGTTCTGGAAAAAATGTGATGATCGGTCTGCACTGCAAGAAATGTCCAACAATCCGACAACATCCTTTTTGGACCGACGACAGCTCCGCGATCCATCGATGTACTTTAGTGGAACTTCAGGATCAGATGTCAAGGACCAAAAACTCGCCCATGGACACAATCAATCAGCGGTGTTATCAAATAATCCGAATTTAGACAATTTTAGTTAATTAAATAGATCAATTGTACATTCTAGTTCAAATGTATATATACATCATCAAAATTGTATATACCAAGCTAGCTAATTTAGTTTAAGTAGCGCTTTTGTATATAAAAACCTTATTACAATTTTAGTTCAATTCAATAGTCCAATTGTATATACACACTAGTCATAGTAAATTATTTAAAACAAGAGAGGAAGCAAGCTTCCCTGTTGATTGTCGAGAAATTCGAATAAATGTTTAACAACATCGAAGTAACCAATTGTCTATTCATTTTTGAATAGCTTCCCTGGGGAAGCTATGTATGTATATGACCAAGAGGAAAAGCTATTTTCACTAGAATTAAGTATGTCCTCAAAGTTAATATCATCCTCATATTTGGCCAATATATCGCAAAACTTTGCTTTGTACCAGCTGCAAGATATTTACTTCTGTGGGAAAGAAAACCAGGAGTTTTGGCATAGCACATTTCATATTTTCATCACAGTACCAATTATTCAAACAAAAGTTTGAAAACATATATGAATAGCTGTGCAGTCTGTTTTAAACATTATTTTAATGTTAAAAGTGGTGTACATTGTTGCTGTTACTATAACAATTGCATCTCTGTCAAAAATATAGCTATAACTTAAATAAAGAACGACATAGCGAACATGGAAAATACAAGCCTATCTGTGATGAACACAAGAGATGAACTAAAAGTAAAAACTTAAAAAGCAAATTTGTACTAACTAAATTATATATATTTGGGCAGACGACCGTCGCTAGTCGCTTGAGATACAGGCTCTGTGGGCAGTTGGAATTGTCACAGATAGAACCCTTATCCTTTCTTAAAGTCAAGGAGGTCGTCCAACGCCGCCGCCTTGCCGGAGTCGTCTTTCTCCAGTTCCGCACGCGTACAGCGCCCACAGCAGTCGGCCGAGGGTTTGTTTTCGCACTCTCCCAACGCTGGTGGCTTAAAGTTGGGAGTCCAGGGTCCCAGGCTGCCACTGGCGTAGAAGTCCATCGGATACGCGTTGTTGCGTGGCGACGTGTTGTGTGGCGTCCACTCAACATCGCCCAAAACCACGGATAGCTCATAAGGATTTAACAGCGGTTTTGTGAAGGCAGATCCCCAGTCGATCGAAAGTCGCGGGCATGCAATCTGTACGAAGGCGTCGATGTCCTCAAAAAGTGCCAATTTCTGCGGGAAGATCTCCGATAGCAGCAATGTGGTAGTCTCGATGCCTTTGGCATGCAGTCTTTTCTCCAAGAATCGATGCACCCTGGAACTGCCCTGTCTGCCGAGTGTTCCCAGAATGATGCCGATGCGACGAGCCTTCTTCGAGCGCTGTACGGCATCCAAGCGAATATTCTGCATAGCCGTGTGGTCGTACTGCTCTATGGTAAACTTCTTCTCATACGGATCGTACTTGTAGGCCTAAGAAGGTAAACAAAAATAGTTATTGACAGTGGAAAACGCATTTTGAAGCTACCTACCTTCAGCAAAGGGTTGGCAATCATGGCGGATTCCAGGTGGAAACGCCCATCGCCCAGGTAAATAATCATCTTTGCAGTCTCTGGCAGCTGCGGCGACGTGCAGCCGAGAATCTCTCCGGGACTTAGGGGCTTGGCCTGAGGCACTATCACATCATAGCCGGCTGCCTTCAGCTCTGTGGAAGCAGCCTGCAGCGTGGTCACAAACTGTATTGTGCTGACCAAAGCAATCTGGCCCACCTCCGGGCGGAAGTTCAGCTTTACAGAGTCCAGAAAGTGCAGCGGGTCGATTTTGATGTCCACAAATATGTATAGCACCTTGATGCCGCAGGTCTGATCGACGGGAATGAGGCAGCTGTGGCCGTAGTGGACCAGCAGATCCGCTCCCAGAGCCTTGGCTGTGTAATCGTCCACACAGCAAGCTCCGTAGGTTACATCACCCATTATGACGGTATCCGCACTGGTGAAACGCTCCACTATGTCGCTGATGACCATGGCGTACATCAGCAGACCCTCCGGCAGCTGCAAAGCCACTCGCTTGGCCTTCATCTCCCGTATCCGCCAGATGGTCTTGTGCATCTCGAAGTTGTAATTCGAGGGCAGGCGGTCAATGGCCTGCTGCAGCTGTGGATCATCGAGGAGCTCCTGGGGAATCCGATTAATACGCGCCTTTGGCTTAAACACCTTTTTGGGCCTGGCCCTGACCACCACTACTTCGGTGCTCTCGCTGCTCGGCAGGTTGCTGTTCGGTTGGATCACGTCCAACATGGTGCTAAAAAGAATACAGTTAAATCAGGAAATGAGTGTACGTTCAATGAAAAACCAGGCCTACTTTTGCTAACCGAACAGAACATAATTGCTTGGATTTAAGTTAGATATTAAGTTTGTGATCGCTTATTCGTTTTTCATTATTAAATAGTTATTAGAAATTTATAAAAAGTTTTTTTGTAATATATATTGATATTTTTTAACGTAAAATTTTAGGAATTAATTTAATACGCATTAACGTTAAGCTATCAATTCCTTAAACCAGACATGTTAAGGTCAAGATTGTTTTGATTATTAGACATTATGTATTCAGTTTTCATGCTTTTTTTGTGGTGATAATTTCAACAAACAAACAAAGAGACAACGCACTGCATGGATTTGGTTGCTGAAGCTGGCGTACGTGACTGCTGAATGGAATGGAAAGGGAGGACCGGCCCCTTTGGTTGCAGTAAACCGGAAAAGAAAAACCCGAAATCTTATATTTAGCTTTTGCCAGGTGGTGAATCATTTAATTGACAAGGCGGCCCCACCTTGGGGAAACACTTTTAAATGAGAACTTTCAAATCAAAGCCGCGCCAAGGTCTGAATTAACAATTGGCAATTACAAAGCAGAACAAACTTGTGTTTTGTATAGTAAACTACTAATTAAACCAAACACTGATGAGTAAACCTTTATTTTTTTTTAATCATGGACACTTTGAGTGGAGTTTTAATATTACGAATTGGTTTTCGAAACACAGCACTGATAATTTAAAATATTTGCATAGAAAAACAATAATCTCCAACCAAAACTAGTTATGTATTTATATGTTTACATTCAACACAAATTGAGTTCACTCTAGAGACTTTGTCTTACCCGTAGTATTTGTTTAGTTAACAAAACTAATTTTATTTAATCGTATAATACACAAAGTGCTCGGCTCGGATCGTTCGATACCTTTATCAGTTGAACGTTAGACGCGGTCTGAATTTCAGGGGTTGCGTTTTGCCTTTGGCTGCTGCACGCAGAAATTGGTCACTGAACTTTCCGTTTGTGTTGCGCCATTGATAACTGTTTCTGAGTCACGTAGGCCGCACACCATGCAACACGAAACGGGTTGCTTCTGCTACCTGATTTCGGCAATTGCCTGACCCAAAATATCCAAAATATGATACTGGTTCTAGTTGATTTCACTGCTCTTTGTTGCCAGGTGATTGTTTTTCTTTCGCGCTAGCTATTATATCACTTGCACAATTAATAGTTTGCCCTTAGCGCTTTAGTTTGTAGGAAAGTGTAATTTTGGCACGCTTAGTCGCACAGCTGATGCAAAATTGTTGCTTCGATTGCCTTTCTAAATGCCACTAACTATTATTTTCTTATTATACGGGTTTTCACTTAGTTGTCTTTTAATGTTACTTACAATTTCTGATTTATAAGCGTCTGTTGTTAAAGTTAAACTTATTTCCTCGCAATCCCGCGTGTAAATGTAGAATGACAACAGCTGATTGGACTGAATGGCTCGTGAACTTGTGAAACACGTTTTAAGCAAGTTCCAGTTGAGGAACCAGTTGTATTGAACACTAAAATTGTATAGTGTTGAAAAACGATGGATGCCCTTGTTGGCGGGATTTTAATAAGTTTTAAATTTTATGAAACCCTTAAGTTAATTACCGGGAGTAAATTATATCAACTGTACAAGAACGTTTTAACTTTGATTTTAGAAGGATAATCAAACAATTAGTTGAAGGACTCTTAAATGTGTCGTCTAACTTTAATATTTTTAAGGACTTCTTTATAACATTACAGCTCCATTGAAGATTTACAGCTTTGAGCTCTCTGCCTCGGACACATCAGCCTCCTCCGCATCCTCTGTAAATAAATGAAATATTACAAAAATAAGTGGGAATTGGCGGAAAAGCGTTAGAGATATAAAACCGCCTTCGTTCACCTACGCTTTCCGCCGGGAAGCCGCCTTTGGCGTTCCTGTTCCACGGCAGCAAAATATTCCGAGGCTGCCTGTTCACAGGCTCCCTCAAATGGAGCCATATTGATCTTTCCGTTGATCATCATGTTGTCCGCCTGATCCTGTCCGTGATTGGCCTTCACCTTCAGCTTGCTCTCCCGTGACTTGGCCTCCAAGATCTTCTCACGGCGGTTCTCACGCTCAAACATCTGAAGAAAGATTTTTTTATCAAAGGGTTTTTGTATTTAATTACTAAGAACTTACCGCAGTTAGCAATGGCTTATCGTTCTTGGCCGACATCACCATGTTGTCGGATACTTCGATAAGGAAGGTGGCTCCCAACTGGCTGCCACAACTCACAAACTTGCCGTTCTCATTGGTCCGGACACAAAAAAGTGGCTCATCACAAACCTTCACCGTGAGAACCGGCTCATTTTGCTGCTGAAGCAGATCCCAGGTGTCCAGGACACCATCCATGCGGGTAATGAAGAACTGGGAGACTCTAAAAGATTTATTAGTAATAACCCCATTAATCTCAAAAAGATATATGTATGTAAACTTACTTGGTGTAGCTCCAGGCACCGTCTGTCAGCATGGAGCTGCTGCTCTTGGTCCAGATAATGGAGCTCTCTCGGCAATCCTCCGACCAGATGCGCGCACACCAGTCGCCCACGGTGAGAAAGTTCTTCACAAAGGCCGGATTCCGGGTGATGGCGTACACCGGACCCAAGTGGCACATCATCTATAGAGGAGAAAATAATATAAAATGAACAAAACCCCTTACCCAACAACCATCAGCCTACCCTTATTTGAATTTTCTCCGTGGGCGTCTTGCCCTTTCGATTGCAGGAGAAGAGCATGCCCATTTCGGTGCCAGCCATGAACCGAGTGGGAATGGTGGTCTCGTATTCCAGCACCGAAATGCCATAGGATCGGGATAGATCCTGATCGTCACTCTTGACTGGATCCATTAGCAGGCGATCCAGGGGCTCACTGAGTTTCCGGGTATCCCACCACAGAACCTGACCGTCGGATCCGCCGGAGAAGAACTCGGTGCCACTCTTCGAATTGTTCCACAGCACCGAGTTCACTGGATCCCGGTGGCAGACCTCCCTTTCGCTGATCATCACCGGGTGCTTTCCATGCCGTGTATCCCAGGCCGCCACCTGACCATTGTACATGCCACTCACCAAGCTGGTTGGATCCTTCTGATTGTACTCCAAGCACACGCAGGGAACCTTTGGCTCCAGGGTGAGGAACGGTTCGTTGGGGTTCTCCACCTCCCAGATGTACGAGTTGCACTTCTGGTTGGACTTGTCGCCCTGAAACCGCATGTCGCAGTGGCTGACGGCCATCTTGATGCCGCCATCCGGGGACCAGGAAAGATGCTTCACCGGCACCTTGACGGGATTCGGATCCCGGTAAACGTTCACCGTTCGCGACTTACAGGGTTCGGGAAGTGGAGCCGGGTCGAGATTCTCGAAGTAGTTCTCATAGATGTTAACCGCATTGTTCTGATGGATGTAGTGCTCCATCGGCTTGGTGAGGTTCATCACCTGGGTGATATAGTTCTCATCCTTCTCGATTTTTCGCTTGTATCGCACCGTCTGCTCCGGATCGTGCATATTAATATCCTTTGGCCATCCTCCCTCATTGTGTGTTATTCCCGTACTTTTGTAGGTTGCCCTTTCTGTATTTGCCACACTCAGCGAAGTTTGTCCAGCGTATTGCGTCACCCGATCCACGGGATTCTGCAGGATGTAGTTCTTAACCAACTCCGGATTGGAGTTCTCGCTGAACACCACATCATCCTTGTCCTCAAAGGTGACGCGGGCACCAAAGGTTCGTCGCTCCTTTTTAAAAATATATTCCATTTTTGCCAGGAACTAAATGTAACCACTCCTCAGTTTCAGCAAATAAGTCTACAGACAATTTTCTGGCCTATAGATGTTCGATTTCAGCCATGGCAACTGATTGTTTGGTCAATATTATCATGTCGCAATCAATGGGTTTCCGGATGGGAATAATAAAACTAATTTATACCTATACATATTTATTTTCCCAATCAAAACAATCAAAAATGATCCACAGATATTTGCAAGTTTATTTTAAACATAAAATGAGAGATTTATTTCGCGTAGAAATGTTTGCAAACAAATGATTGAGAATGCTAAAACTTTCGTACTTACAATAGTAATAGTTATAGTAAAATTAATGTTATCGAACTGGTATTTTACAGGTAAATCATGAGGCTGGGATCGGGGTTTCTACTAACGGGTATCTATACACACAAACATTATCAATATTTCTGTTTTGTTTCGACAAGCACCGATCCATTAAAGAGTGTTTGGTTTGGTTTTGGTTTGGGAAACACTTGGCTTCCGATTTGTTTGGGGGAAAGGAATTAGTATCTGTTTCCAGGGCAGGTATTCCATAAAATTACTCTTAAACTGGCGACGGTCTCTAATATTTGTATATAGCATTGCCTAGCGGCAAATCGCTCGAAGATTTGTTATCGTTAGGTAGGTGTATTCGTTTCTAGCTTTGCTTCCTGCAACATCACATGATTTCCTCCACTCGGCGTCTTCTACTCGGAACTTTAAATCGAATTGGATCGCACTGGGGACGGGGTAACTAGAGCTGGTTTTTTATTTCATTTCACTTGATTGGAACTTATAATAAGATTTAGCACCAAAAGCAGCTGGTTTACGTAAAAGAAACTACACTTAACACCTACAATAGATCGCTCAAAAGTCATGCATAAAAGTGTATTTCTCTCGTTTGTCTTAAAATGAACAAATCGGCAATTATATATACTGGTACGTTAAAAATAGTTTTCTCCATGCACGGTCTCGCAATAATCAGCTTGACAAAATATAATCGCTTATTCTCGTTTTGTGGCAGTTCGTTTTGCGTGTCCTAAATAAGTCTATAACTGCTCCGATCTCAAAAATTTGGCGATCCAAAATTGGACCCTGGCAACTGACACGCGAGTCGATAAACTACACAACTAATAGTAATCTTCGGTCCTCCACAGCTAGTAATTCACCGGAAGATGTCACAATACAATAAGTTGCCAAATAACTGAACTAAAGCCACGCTGAACTAGAATCTGAACCTTAATCTGGACAAACTGCAAACCAATCGAAACGAGTCTGGCGGCCTACGCACATACATATATGTAGTTATAGATTAGGGATTTCTTTATCACTTTGCTTTTTCTGATCCACTCCTCGACTATCCAGCCATCCATCCATCCATTCCGCCTCTCTCCAAGGGTAAAACTTTAACACACACATAAAGACTTTCATTCGCAGCCAAACAACCAATCCTGCACGCCTCCGTAAAAATACTATCGATCTATCTCTATCTCTCTCCCTTGGTCCGGTCCGCTTACAACGAGAAGTACTTGAGAAACTGGGCCGGAGGCACCGGCTGGGCCAAAGCCAGCTGTCCGCCCGCCTCCTCCAGGCGCTGCTTGTAGTCGGGACTCTGGTCCACGATGCACGGATGCCCGTCCGACGGCCAAAAGAGGCAGCAGCACGAGCGGCACAGGGCCAACACCTCCGCGAACTGGTAGTCGTCGTTGACGCCGTACGTGCGTCGCAGCTGGTGATAGATCTGCTTCCAGTCCTTGATCTCGCCCATCTGCTTGAACTTGTCCAGGTCGAGGATCGTGTGGATCTGGCGCTGGTTGAAGTGGAAGCGGGTCAGCTCGCGCCAAATCCTCTGCTCGGAGACCAGCTTGGCCATGGTCTCCCAGGCCTCGGCGGCCGACTCCAGGTCCCGATGGTCGGCGATGCACAGGATGATCTCCCGCACGCACTCCTCCGGCAGCTCGTGCAGTTTCGGTTTGGCCTCCGGATCGGGCTAAAATATGCGTATTATAGTTTTTTGTTGACATTTATGTAGCTCCACTCACCTCTCGAATTTCAATTTGGCTGGCGACGCGCTGGATGCGCTTAATGGTGGCCATGTGCTCCTTCCACAGGTAGGTGCTGCCCAGTGGCTTTCCCCAGCACTTCTGGTTCTCCTGGCTGACGATGTTCTCCAGCTTCAAGGCCAGGCCACGCAGCACATTCGGATGCTGCTGGCTGTCATTTACTAAAATAATTCAAATAACTATTAAGCACAGTTCAGTATGTTATAGTGCATCACTTACCATGGGAGGCAACCTCCTCGACCATTTGGAGTAGCTGGCGTTGAGCACTGCCCGGCAGACTAGCCAGTCCCTTATTGGACACGAGCAGCAGGAAGGCGCAGATGTAGTGGAACCTTTTCCGATCCCGCACCGATCTTTGAAAGTTTAGACGCTTAACGGCCTCGCTAAAGCCATTGAATCCTGCTATTTCTCGGGTACACCGAATAGTGATGTGGTAGTGCGGTGGCATCACCGCGTCCTCCTCCGAACTGTCGCTGCCCGCATCCTGGTAACTGCTACTTCCCTCCGAATGATGCCTGCAAGTAGAAGGAAGTATAACTAAGTTTTGATTTTGAAACACGATTTCAGCAGTAATTAATTTAAAAATGTTTATTAATTAAAAGTTAACTATATTACTCATTCTATGTTGTTATTTTGTTCAAATGCAATGCCTTATTTTACCGGCAGTGTAAGGCCAAATAAACCATTGTCAATGCAACATTTCGGAAGTGATTCGGCCCAACTCTCTGGCACTCCTAACAACTTGGGGGATTAACCAGTTTGTCCAGTTGTGTGTTATGCCAACTCTAAGACTGCGATTGCAACTACCATTTGGATTTGGCGGCTCACAAGTGTTAAACGTTTTTGAGCCATTTTTCAAGAGGCGGAAGCTGGGCAATTTCCCACCACCTGATCTGCGGACCTGTTCGGTTATTAAATTAAGCAATTCAGAGAGGAAACCCAGCGGAGTGTCAAGTTTTTAGCCATGTTTAATGCAATTACAAGCGTTGGGTCGCGTAATTTGTGAGATTGTACACATTTACAATTCAATTTTCAACTAAGCTGAGTGTCATTTGAGAGCAAAGAGGAAATGAAAGCGTTTAGAAGATGGGTATCTTGTGTAAAGATTTATAAAACCGGCACTATCAGATTTATAATTTGTTACTGGTTATTTGTTGGGTTCCGTAATTTAACCATTGTATTTGTCTAAAACAATAACAATGGTAAGTATTTGCTCTGGATTATACCCTTTCATTTGCCAGTCTCCGAGACAGACTCAATTCAAAAAGGCATTAGGCAAAGAGTGAAACCCATTAACGACCTTGAAAATCGACATTTGCAGCGTTTGAAAGTTGTGAAAAAGCCCGATCTAAGAAAATGTAATTACGAGGCAATTATGGGGGGGAAAACTTCAATTAGACAAAGTGCAGTCCCACGAGAGGCGAGCGCAGTTTGACCCAGTTTGGGGGAAATCAAAAACAATTTTCCGGCACCCAAGGACAGGACGTGTCCTCGCCGAAATTACAAACCGCAAATGGTCAAGGCGCATCGATTCGGCTAGCAGGGTCTCTTCTCAGGTATGTACATATGTATACCCTGCCTTTCGAAAGTAAAGTAAATTTAATTCTGACCCGGAATTAGGACCGTAATCAGTGGTAATCCACTCATGCTCCCAACAAGAGGAACCGAGAGGAGAAAGAAGCTCCAAGGAGAGCAACAATCAAAGACAGGACGAAAGTGGGACGAGGAACAACTGAAAAAGAAAACGCACAAAAGCTCCTCGCCCCCAGCTGAGCGAGTCGAGAGCCGAGAACAGACGTTGGCCTGGTCCACAAACTAGGTCACCGCTTTTATTGGCCACCACTTCGTATACGTAATGTGCATTGTACGGCCATATGTTGCTGCCATGATTTGTTTTTGTTATGGTTTTCTTTTCTAGTTTTGGCATTGTATTTTCGCATTTCATTTGAGTGACACTAGCGTATGCTCAAGAACAGAAACGATGATATTTAAAAGCAACTTTAAAATACTATTTCTTAGAGAAAAGAAGGTAAATGTTGAAAATGAATATTAAAGGAATATGTTCATATTACACTGTGCGACAAAAAAATGTTTGAGTTGATTTTTTCTTATTTTTCACTTCTACTAGTCAAAATAAGAATACAAGTTTGTGGATTTGTTAATATCAATAGCCAATCAGCTTCTACGCACACTCAAAGGTCCCAAAAACGCGTGTTTTTGCATATTTCACAGCCTTATAATACCATATTGGGAAAATATTTTTTCACCGTTATAAGCGTTTTATGCAAGTTCAATATCTATTAATTAAAATATATTAAGCAAATATACCGTTAGGCTTTTATAACAATGCTTTAAAATTTTTTTCTCCCAGCTCTATACTCTGGGCGACTACGTATGGAACTTGTTACGCGAGGATACCTCTGAAAAAGCAAAAAAAAATCAGAAAAAAATTTCACTTTTAAAAAAAATAATAGTTTATTGGAAGTAAAAAAAAAAATAATATTTTGTGTTAAATATTTTCATAATAATAATTTCATAGTATTTATCATAAAAAAAGAAATCCTATCACTTAGAAGGTGGCATAAATATTTTTGTGCATAACTTATGCCCCTTAACCGAAAACAAACAAAAAAGTAACTCAAACAAACATTTCGTTAAATTTTGTCGCACAGTGTTATTTATTAAAATGGTATTTTTGGATAATCTATTACTTAAACTATGTATTTTGTCTTTGTTTTGATATACACTTTCTTTCCTTTTTACCAGTTTAAATGCAATTAAGTTAATTTGTTGCTCGTGGGCGTGGTTAACTACAATTTAAAAATACAATTTCAAAGCGACTGAATCGAATCGCATTACCGGAATCAGATAAAAGAAACAAAGAATTTTGCCCATCCCAGTCAACACTTTATTATTGTAATTTTCAACGCCAATTATTGTGTTTTGATTATTTCTTTGCATTCCGTTTTCTTGCCCGAAATTCGTGATGTTGTCGCTGTAGTGGCTGTGTTTTAGTTAAATGTGCAATTATCTGCGGATCTGTGTAAAAATAGCTGGCGAACAATGAAATCACAGCGGCTCTTGCTCCCTGGATGCCTCCTCCTGCTCTGGATCTCCGATTTCGTTGGAAAAGTGCGACCCTGCCCACAGCCATCGTCCCATCATCCAGCCAACAGAGCATGGAGCAGCCGACGACCACGTGAATCATATAAATCACTCAACGACGTCACCATCAAGCGTTCGTTTACCTTTCTCCAAGCGAATTAAACAAATGATTCGGAGTGCGAGGCCCTTTTTGACTGGCAGGCGCAGCGGGAAAAACTACGAGTTGCAGCGGAAAATCGCTTTTCTATTTATACGCCTGTGACCTTTTTCGACATAAATAATTGGATTTGGAGTTGAGGACCAGCGAAGGAGCCAGAAAGTGATTTGAATATTTCTAATTTTAGAATCAGAAATTGGAAGAGATCACAAATGAGATGCAGACTCTCATTCGTAATGAAGAAACTTCGGTTGCAAAAGATTTAATTGGAATTGTGAGCAAAGCCATGAATATTTTTAGAAAATAATGAAACAATTTTAAGCCATACGAAAATCAACAAAAAAGTAATTTTAATGTTTGAACATAAAAACTTTTCCCAATTAACTTGAACTTCTTAAAAAAAAAACATTAAATATCAGTCAAAAGGATTTCTACCGGTTTCAATTTATTTTCTCTTGCCTCCGCGATCTGCTTGATTTTTTGTTAAAAGGCAATTTTCGAGTGCAGATTTTCGCAGTCATTAATCAATTTTAAGCAACTCTGAACACACGAGTTTATTGTATGTGTGTGCACCCATATGAAAAGCCATTTTCCGCGACCTCATGCATCTTGATCGAGTGGAAAAAAAAAAAAAAAAAAAAAAAAGAAAAGAGAAGCGAGGCGAAAGACGGGAAGGAAAATCGATCAAAAAGCGAGCGAGCGGGCGATCGTTGGTCCGCAGATGTGCAGCGAAGAGTGCAGTGAAAGTGGGTCCGATTCCAACTCCAACTCCAATCCCAATTCCGACTCTTTGACTTGGACTCCATATCCACCAAGTAGTCGTCGGCACGTCCGCTCGTGCACCACGGATTCGCTTTTCCATACAATCTGGCATTTCTAATTATTGTTTTCAGGCATTATCTAATGGGTTCAGTGCCGGGCGACGGCCATTTGAATTTTTAATTGACCAGAAAGAAAGTTGGGTAATGCTCGAAATACGAGTGCTTAACACGGTTACGAAATGCACACGAAAGTTTGGCAATAAACCTGGTAAATACGCTTTATAATCGTTAATAAAATTATGCACATTGTAAAACAATTTATGGATTTCAGGAAAAATTAAGTCACGAAAGTTAGACAGTCGAAAACATGTGCTCCACTTCCCCATTAAGTTTTCAACTTGAAATAAAGCTTGGAGCTGTCGTTTTAATCTAAAAATTGGAACCCAAAACTTTGGTATGCTGATTAGAGAACATTAAAACGTAAATTGATTTTGACCTCCTAAAACTGGCGAGTTATTTTGAGATAAGCCGCGGAGTTACATAAGACAGAGCATCGTAAAACTACGGAAATAACGCAGACGCGGAAGATGTCAGGGGAAAAGGAGAGAACTTGAAGTGCACTTTTGACAAGTCATAAAGAACGAACCAAACTCATGGAGGGGGCGGTTATTTTTGGTCTTTCGAGTAGTCGTAAATGGGGAAAATGCGGAAATAACGCCCCTCGTGATCTAGTCGTTTAGGAATATACAGTGAAGGTAAAAATCCTAGTACTACTACGACAAACAAACTAAATTAAATAAGAACCTCTTTAGACCTTGTGTTTAGAAAAGAATAATACAAAGTTAATCTGGTTTATAAATTGATGGACCTATTGGATCGACCGTGGCTGTATGACAATAATGTGTTCCAAAAATAGAAATGTAAGAAAGGTGAGCCACCAAATGCATATAAAGCCCCATTGTAACTACTTTATGTGGTGGCTAGACAGGAGAAATTAGTCTTAAAAACTTCAAAAACCCCCGAATTTACCAACTGTAGGCGTAAAACTCGGTCAAGTTTAGGCCAAAGTATGGGATTGTGAGAGAGCTTGCAACGGCACAAAAAGCTCAAGGTTCCGCAACGCCCACTGCCGCCCACTTTCGACCTCTTAACTTCCTTTTTCCACCCAACTTCGCCTTTGAATCGATTCGATATATGTCAGTCATCAAGTAGGAATTTTTTATACTAGCTTACCGGAAATCCATCATTATGTCAAATTAAAAATAAATAAACGTAAGAAGTGCAATATCGTAATTAAAAATTAGAAGGGGATAGAGATGATTGAAATACTTATTTAATATTCAGAAAGCCCTTGAAAATCAACAAGGCTTTACACAATTTTTACTTTCATTGTAGCAAAGCATCTTTAAAGATTAAAGTCGAAAATATATATAGTTTTTAAACGAACATGAACATTGTGAGCGAAAAAACCTATTGTTTTTTCGAGCTATGTTTTCACTCTCACCCTCAATGGTCTTAATGTTCGTAAACTTTTTGTTCCACTTGCATTTTCCAATTGCAATCGTGCGAACAATAGCAATCAATCAAATGAGCAATCGATCGGATGACAGAGATATAAAAACCAAGCCAGACAAACTACAACCACTCGAGATACGGATATCGGTGGAACTTCTGCTACTTTCACAGCCATTTCGAGTGACTCACCCAAACGAATGCTAAATTCTGGCCAGAACTAGTGCCCCACGGTACACTAAATAAATCAAGATATTCAGCACTGATTTGCTGATTTTTTAACGTATATATTCAACGGCACAAAACACAAACATTGATTGTCACACACTTGATGATGTGTTGCTGCCTCGGGCTTGAATTTGAGAAATCATCGATTCGGACATCGAAGGGAAGTGGGTTCCATTGTGTGAGCCACAACAATTATTCGCTGGTTTGCTTTGGCCAACTTCAATGGCACCACTGGGCATTGGACCCAAAAGCGAGTCTATTAAGCTGAATGATTTAAAGGTTTCGGCAGTAAAACTGCTAGACAAAGCGTCGATGTGATTGCCAATATTTAGTATTGAGTTTAACGGATTTTGATGTTTGTAAATATCGGAAGTGTATATATAACATACGCCTACCCTCAGACTTTAGATAAATACAGAATAGGAATAATAGATATTCATCAAAATGGTGTCGAGGCCGATTCATATGGTTCAAGGCAAAATGTTATCTTTGCTGATAAGAATTTTGCAAGTAGACTTTTATATATAACCTTGCTATTCCCAAAACGTAAACATTTCAAAACTGAAACCCAGTGATAAATCACGATACGGAAATCTAGACATTGCTTAAAACATTTTTTTTACCTATGGGAACGAGACTAGAATATATGACTAAGCAATTATCATAGCAAATACAGTTTAATAAAGAACATTTTTATAAGTTTTCAAATTCACATAAACATCATAATAGTGCGTTAAAAAATCACAACCACAATCACATCAATTGCTTAATAAAAAATCGATCACGAAAAATTTTTCTTATCGGGCTCTCAAAAAGACGACGTAGTTTTTTATTGGATGAGTACAAGATTGCCAAAGCAACGATTCCATATAAGGTTCGACAAACAAAGCTGCAATTACTGCCAAATACTATTGTACACTTCGTAGCTGCCAGTCAAGCTTTTATAACTAAAACATTGACTAAATTATATGCGATAAACAAATATCAAGTCATTCATTTTAAGTATCAACTTTTTACTTTCAACAAAAAAAGGTAAGAGCATTTCAAAGAAATGCATTTAACATTATTTCCTTTGTCTTTAAATGCGTGTATGCGTTACAATGGTTTATAAAAGGGAGTCAGATTATATCAAAAAACTTTACAAATGTAAATACTTTGTGTGTAATTTTTGGAGATTTAAATAATTTCGAAATCAAAATCATTGTCTATTATAAAATTGTATCGCTGATAAGGAAAGGGGGTAACTTACCGCTTCCGTTTGCCTCCGCATTCGAGCACCTTGGAGCGCTCCCAGCCGCCTTCGGTTTTAATCCAAGTTTCCCCCGGAGATCGAAAATCTTTCGAAATGAACGCCATCTTTTAAAGATTTTAATTCGGCGGAGTTCGCGGTTTTTATTTTTATTTGCCCAACGATCGTTTGGTTTTTGCGTGAAGTTTTAGTTATGTATTGTTTACTGTTTACGTTTTAAGCGGACGGTTGACGAAACGCGTTTGATTTTGCTGCAAGAGGGAATTTCATAATTAGGTGCAATGCTTTGTTTACAGCTCATAAACTAATAAATTCGTTCAATTAGCTAGAGATCATATTAATTTATTTTGAGGTAAAAAAAACGGGAAATTAGTTCGTAAAAAATATTCATAATAGAACATGAAGATTTACAAGTATATTTGTGCAACTTAACAACAAAAATACGCTTTTACTTTTAACCTAAACTAAAATCCAATTGGATTAGAGGCGAATGGCTCGCAACAAGCGTTGAGTAAAAATCAAAACAAAAACAAAAGTCAGTCCAAATAAGGAAAAAACAAGTGATGAGCTAGCGGGAGAACGAACAAGAGAGCGAGAGAGAGGCCTCCACGACCAGCTGTTGGGTTTCTATGGTCGGTGGAGGAGCGGGGCGATGGGGTCTTTGGAGCGTCGTGCTCCCCGCCCCCCTCTTTCTGGGGCTCTAGTTCGTCCGTAGGTACACAGCTGATTTCTGCAATTACGCGTTTGTTTTGCCTTTGTTGTTATTGGCCGTAAAATTTTCAGAGCAGTTTCCCAAACACGCAACCGAATTTGTACTTTCATTTCCGCATTTCAAAGTCACCGCCGAGGCTTTTGTTGCAACGCTAAAATCTAGGGATCACAAAACTCTCGAATTTACGTACTCGTGCGAAAATGGGGCAGGTTCTGGAAATGTGGAAAACGCAGTTTTCCTCCGAAGCTTTAATTACGCACTTTGCAGTGCAATTACCGATAATAAGTTGTGGCTGACTTGCAGGCAAGTAGAAATGGCGCACTCTGCCTGGAAAAGCGTTTTCCGCTAAGCACGTCGCACTCGAGCCACCAACGAAAGTGAACTGTTAATTTCAGAGGGCCCCAAAATAGAGGAAAACTAAACTAAGCACTCGTTGTAACGGACGCAAACGCGCAGCTCCCGTTAGAGTGACCGCCGATGGGGGCGCCAAAAAATACTATAGGTCTTTGGCGCTGCCATTTGATTGTAATGCTATCCAGAGTTGCCAGAGCGGAAATTTTGTTTAATATAATATAAAATATTTTAATATTGAAAATACCATGTAGTTAATTACATTTCTGATTTACTGCACAATCAAAGCCAATATTTTTTAAACAAAGCGCAAGAAGTCAAAGGATTTAAATATTTCAGACTGATGTGGGGTTAATAAGTAGGCGTTCAAAAAGCTTATTAGTCAAAACACACTGTAAGACGCAAGAAACATTATCAGTGTGGCCATATTCTCTTTAAAGTTTAATGGTAACACCATTTGTGTAAGAGATTTCATAATTCCTGCTGTTTGGCGAGAGAAACGCGAATAAAACCTTATTTAGCAGCGATTATAATGTCGGCGTCGGGGCAGGGACCTAAGATAAAGTACGGGGAAAGCGCTCCGAAGCTGGACAAGGCGCAGCTGCAGTTCATGAAGCTAATTGAGGAGCAGAACTTGGACCGCGTGCAAAAGTTGAAGCGCGTTCGCCGCAACAATCTCCTGACCGCCGGCGCCTTGGGTGTCTCAGTTTTGGCTATCTACGGCTACTCGATCTTCTCAGTGCAGCAGGAGAAGTTCCTGGACGATTTCGAGGAGCCGAAGAAGGTGTCTTCTTAGCTCGATCAGTTGTTAGTTTTCACTAGTTTGTAAGCGTTTTCATCATTTTACACACCGTTTTACACTTTCGAAGTCGTTGCACAACAGGGTAAGTCATTAATTCGGCCTTATCTGCCCAGTCTTATAGAACTTATTCTTCAGATGGCTCAAGCTAGTGCTCGTGTGCTTCAAAGCGGAATGCGTCTGCCTCCAATGCCCACGATTCGAGAGCTAGTAAAGCTCTACAGACTGCAGGCCAGAAAACAGCTTAGTCAGAATTTCCTCATGGACGAACGGCTCACGGACAAAATTGTCAAGTCGGCGGGCCGAATAGATCCCAGGGACTTGGTTCTGGAAGTGGGCCCTGGTCCCGGTGGCATAACCAGATCTATTTTGCGCCGCCAGCCGCAGCGTCTGGTGCTCGTGGAGAAAGATCAGCGTTTCGGAGAGACCCTACAGTTGCTCAAAGAATGCGCCAGTCCGTTGAACATTCAGTTCGACATCCACTACGATGATATCCTGCGCTTCAACATCGAGCAGCACATACCGGACACGGCGCAGAGAATCCATTTGATTGGCAACCTGCCGTTCGCCATCTCCACCCGGCTGCTGATCAACTGGTTCGAAGATTTGGCTGCAAGACGTGGAGCTTTTCGGCGCATCGACACCTGTATGACTCTAACCTTCCAAAAGGAGGTGGCAGAGAGGATTTGTGCTCCAGTGGGAGGTGAACAGCGCTGCCGACTTTCCGTAATGTCGCAAGTTTGGACGGAGCCCGTGATGAAGTTCACCATACCGGGCAAGGCATTCGTTCCAAAGCCGCAAGTGGACGTGGGCGTCGTTAAGCTCATCCCACTGAAGCGCCCCAAGACGCAGCTCCCCTTTCCTCTCGTTGAACGCGTGGTACGACACATTTTTAGCATGCGGCAGAAGTACTGTCGCCGCGGCTATGGTACTCTGCTGCCTCCTGAAGATCGAGAGGAAGTCACGCAAAAGCTCTTCCAGCGCGCCGAAGTGCAAGACACACTGCGTCCCTTTGAACTGTCTGTGGATCAGTGCTTACGACTTGCGGAAGTTTACTCGGAGCACTTGGTGGCCCATCCCGAGGTGGCTGCCTACGATTACCGGGCGCCGAAAAACGTAGAAATCCTCTAAAGCAACGATTTCACTCCTGTTTATAAATGTGGTAAAATGTATTTAATTAGTTGATTAAACACAAGACTCTAAAAAGTTGTAGTCATGTAAAAAACTTGTACACAAAAGTGCGGACGGAATGTTAGACGAGATTCGTCGTTGTCGAGTTGGTTAGTAAGGCACTTTGGCTTTTCACTTTTGAAGATATTCTAGCGGAGAAGCAGCGCAGCGAATGCGGTGAGCAGGCCCATCAAAGCGGACATCTTCAGACCACTGGCGCTATTGCATCGGTGGTCCAGGAAGCAGAAGCAGAACGTTGTGTCCGTAAAGTAGTCCCGCCGCACATCGTGCTCCTTGATCGTATGGTTGACGTAGTTAGCCAGCTTTAAGTCCGTGGCAGCAGGACGACATCCTTCATACTTGTCGGCGGGAATGTCTTTGCGGAAGTTCAGGGCGCTAAGGCAATCGCGGGTAATTGTTTCCCTAGCTGAAAAGGGATTCGAATTTAGGTCATGTGATTGGGGCGACCAAATCTCACTTACAGCCGCGTCTTTCGGTCACTTTAACGCATATGTCGTTTGGCTCCGGGCAGTGCTCGCCCAAAAATCCTATTCCCCGCCAGTTGAACTTTTCCCCGCAGCCGGGAGTGGCCGAAGTGCATCGGTAGCACCAAATCGCAGAGCCTGTCAACAAATTAGTTGAATGATTACACATGGTAAGTGGCTTCTATTGCTGAAAATCGTAATTACCTTCGTGGATCAATGCTGCCAGCAGCAGGATTGCTATGAGATTCGTCCGGGGATCCATTTTATTACAAGTTCTAGGCTTGTAAGCTAGGGATTCTTAACAAATTAAGAGGAATTCACAAACGTAAATAAAAACTACGAAGAAACGCCCTGCTAGAGGTGGTACAAAAAGCGATGTTTGTAATCGATTTTCTAGGCAATATGGCATCACTGTATGGAAAATATTCAAAACAAGTGTTGCCTAACGCAATCAGATGATTATTTTGGCGCGCTAAGCTAATAATTTAAAAATATTCATTATAGTTGGTAATGTTTGAATTGGTAAGAAATTAGTATTAAAAAATATTTTATAGTGATTATACAAGTTAATCAGAAATTATTTCAATTGTTTAAACTTTTAAACTAGTCTTACATTTTATACTCGAATGTATTTAAGTATTGAAATGTTTAAAATGCAATAAACACTCGGGAGCTAGAGAATCTAAAAAAGCGTAACAAAACCGTATGAAGTAGTATAATTGTAATTTCTGTTTTTTATTGCTTTTAAAAGTTTAAGGACAGCTTCTATTTCGGTAACATCCACAGCTGAAAATCGAGTTGAGTGCCGAAGCACCGGCATTTCCTGTTGGCTCTAATAAACCTGGCTATAAACTTAACATTCGCATCAGGCGCAAAGTCGGTAAACCGTTGGACTCTCCGTGCAATAAACTTTTGATCGTATTTGGAGCCAAGCTGCGGATCGTTTCAAATGCGGCATGTGCGATGTTTGCCCAACGAATGATCCGCAGATGAGTCAGCCGGCTATAATCCCATGGCTTATTAACAAAGTCCCAAAAAAGAAGAGCGCGTAATCCGGTGGACTGCGCAAATAAACGTTCAAATTTGGAAATGACTCTGCCAATCACGTTTCCAAGCCAATACGTTAAAGTAAACATTTGCATATTTCAGATTTTTTATTACTTCGCTTAAACCTTATGGACTAAACATAGTTGGTTTTTGTTGTTAGTCATTCTTGCAAATATCGCATACAGGGACTTTTGAATAAATCAAAACAATTTGAATTATGCTCACGCGTGAAAACATGACATGGGGAAAGGGGAGTTATGCAGATAATGTGTTATTTACAAATTAAAATAAATAAATTAGGAATGAGTCACAGGCACGCACACAGTCGCTCGATTTCATTCACTCTTCACTTCATTCAAACATTAAAGTACTACGAATACATTTCATGTAAAATCACGTTTCATTTGCGCCTATACTATATATAGGGGATATATAGCGGGCGATTTACAGCGAGACGATAAAGTCCTTGCCGGTCTTGAAGTCGACGCACTTGAACTGCGGACAGCACTTGGGGAACCGCCAGTTGGGATCGCTGGGCAGCTCCTCGCAGCCAGGGGCCTCCACATAGGGACAGGTCTCGATGCTGATTTCCCGAGCCTCCAGGCTGCAAGTCATCGCCGCACAAATGCCCTTCGGCTTGTACTCCTTGTCGGGCAGAAGGGCCTTGCGGGTCAGCTTGTCGAAGCACTTGCCGGGATGTGCTGTAAAAAAGAGGGGAAATGCGATTTAGTACACAGCAAATAAAAGAAGGTAATAATAAAAATAAATTACTGATCAGAAAGTTGTATTTTTCAAAAATAAAATTATAAGCTTAAAAAGTTATTGTATATATATTTGTTGCATGAAAAACACTTCGAATTGTGGTAATTTTAATAAAATTATTTTCACTTTACTGTGTTGCAAGCGGAAGTGGTACCAGTCTTCTTTGTTGCTTCCCCGAAGCTGTCGTAGTTACTGCGATTTATTTATACGCTGTCCCCCGACTTGCGAGCTTATGAGGAAGTGGCTATAAATCGTGATTGTGTCCGATCGAAATTGAAATATGTGCATGCATATCGCAGACTGACTTACAGAAGATAAAAGCGAACAATGCTGCCCAAGGGGAGATTTTTTAAGAGCTCTTCTGGCTAGTTTTTCGATTTTGATTGTTTCTAAATATAAATAGCTTTGTAGAGTGCCATAACGACTTCCACTTATTTTAAGACTCTAATTGAGCAATGGAAATTTTCGCCCCTTAAGGAAAGACCTATTTTTGTGGCTATCCATGACTTGCACAAGCGGAGCAAACGAAAGACTTAAGGCACGAACTTGACAGTCATTCGACATGAAAATTGGCACACATGAGTGGAGGCGAAGCACTCGCCGGGATATAAATACATCAGAAACAAGAGCTATGGCCACAGCCTGCGGTCGCGATTGCCATTGCGATTTGAGCCAGGGAACTGGGGGAGATTTATTTTTAAACCTCGAGCACTAAGTCGAGCTGACAGATGGCGATGGAGCGAGCGTACGGCGCACTCGTGCTTTTATTTATAACGAACTGCCTGCGGCTGGGAATTGTTGAGTTGTCGGGTTCAAAAATAAATTACCGAATAGAAAGGTAAGTTTGATTAATGACACTCGCCATTAATTTACCATCACTCGAGGAGCCCCGAAAAAGAACACGCATTCCGACCAATTGTGCAATTAATCGCCGGCCGCGTGAACTCATCGCCTATTTTTAAGCAGTTGGCGCTAATTTCTTATAGATTAGTGAACCAGTCGCGTCGAAATGCCCGAAATTCCCAGCCAAAACACATCGGACGACCTTCACGCATGAATAATTCAGCAGCAGGAAAATATCTGGCGATATGGCGATCTGGCTGCGGATTGATAATCAATAAGTTTTCTAACTTAAATCCGCATAGCGATGCAAATTAGCAGGGAGCTTGAATAATAACCACATCAGCACATTTCTTATGCTAATTTTTGGCGAATGCGAAAAACCCAAAAAACTTAAATTCATATCTATCTCTATTCGAATCTGTATCTGTATCTGAATATGTATCTGTATCTGAATCTGCTACACAATCGAAAGGGGGCCAATAACATGACAAATTTGAAATTTCATCTGATTTGAGCTTTTGTTGTTTTCGTTTCGTTTTCGCCTTTTGCGTTGTTCGAATTTATTGTTTTCTTTTGTTTATAATTTCGATTTGTGTTTGTTGACGTCAGCGAAAGCTGCCAAATATCACAAACATCTCAACCCATAAATCACATGGCCAGCGACGTAATCTTAAACAAAAACTGCTCGACTTTTGACGTCAATCTTCGGCGGTTGACCAAGAATTAAGTTCTTTTGGACTTTCGAGTGAGTCGATCTGCGAGATCGGCATTCCAATCAAGAATGAGCTAATGTTGGACCTCGAAAAATCATCGCCACAATCGTAAATCAATCACTGAATCGCCCGCCAGCCGCTATCAACATTTAGTTTTTATTGTTTTTCGTGGTTGGTAAAGGTCGCCAATTAATTCGAAACTTAATTGGAAAACTCTATAAGCAAGCATCGAATTAATTGCATTTTTCAATCAGAAAACTTGCCTACATTTTTAATCAAAACAATAATGGAAAGCTCACGATTTTCTCAATGTCGCATTAGAGTGTTTTTTTCCTAAAACTAATTGATGGGGTCATCTTTTATATTATCTACTACATTAATTTTCCTTCTATCTTTCTGATACAATAGTTTTTAAGGTTTATTTCTAAATAAACACTTACCAGGTAGGAAAATGGCGGGCTGGGAGTAAACTGCTGCATCCACAACGCTGGCGAAGATTGCGAAGATCGCGATGGTGGCACAAACTTTATCCACTTGCATTTTGCAGTTGAGTTTTCTTTTGGGCTTGGATGTTGTTAAATAATTTGATAATATTCTGTACGATTGGATGCTATTCCACTCTCGTATTTTTCTTTGATCACTTGCGGGGTTTTGCGCGTTTAGCTTGAGTTGCTGTTGCTTTGTTTGCAGAGCTGTTTACGGGCTGAGTTTCAGTCACCAACTGAAGCTACTTGGCTGGGGGCACCCATATTTAAGTCGGTCGAAGTCGAGAGGCGCCGAAAGAGAGCCCTGCGATCGGGTTATATCTCTTTCGATCTGGCTCTCGCAGATCGGCCGAAGCACATGTTTTCTTTTTCGTCGCGGGGGCTTGGGATATTCCGGAGTTTGGGCGACCGCCATAAATCTCACGGTTATTTCGAGAGCTATCACCACGGGCTGGCGAAATGCTTTTACCCCCCAATACGAGTATGTCGGGCCATTGTTCTGCATTATTTTGCAGTTTCGCGTTATTAATTACACGGCCTCCCCAAATGGGTCGATCACCAGGTAATGGGCCGGGTAATGGGTTAGGTGCCTGGGTGTGCCTAGCATCGGAATGCGGGGTCGCCCACCCCTGATCTTCATAAAAGGCAAACACTTGGCGAGCCGAGCCCCATTTAGCCGGCAATTGTCGAGGCGCATCGAATGGCCCGTCAACCGAGCGAATCTCGGCTTAATGCGACTAAGAGATCTTACCAAATTTGGTAGCACTTACGACGAAGTCGGTGCTTTGAAGATATGCAAAGAGCTCAAGGAAAATGTTGACAACCGATGGCCTATAATGGTGTTGATCAATATGGAGTAGGAGTTCAAAGAACAAAAAACATATTGAGACTTTAAAAATAACATACTGACAGTTTGGGATTCAACTCTTTCAAAAGAGCTTCAATCCTAATTTTCGAAATAAAATGTTTCCATTAAAAATGGGAAATAACACCGATATATTTCTTGATTAACAAATTGCATATTGCAATTAAGGCAACGCACACATTTTGTTAATTGACCCAAACAGTTGGCCATAAAAATCTCATTAAAGTGTTGGTGTCAACAGCATTTTACCTGAATACTGAATGTTTGATCCAAATTCTCCATATTTATACTCACCCCCGATTGTGTTTACGGCTACACTGAAAAAAAGGCTTAAAAAATCAAGTACATATGTTTCCCCAAAGGGTTGATGAACCTGGCGTAACGTGGATATTTAAATTGCTGCTGCCGTGCTTATTATCCCATTTGACCGACGCCAACTTGTCGCCGTTCGCCACCTTTTGGCCAACAAAAGGCGTAACTCTTAATGAAAACTAGTCGCTTCCCGACTCTTTAGTGCTTTTATTGCATGCCAGGAACCTGTACACAGTGTCGTCGGTAAGTTTACAATCCTGGTTTACCAAGAGGTATTTACGATATGTTAAAAAATTATTGCCAACATTTTTTATAAGAAATAACTTACAGCTTAAGCAATTTACCTCCAGGTATCCATATTTTATAAACAAGAATCTGTACTGTATTATTTTCCTACATTAAAGTGACAAGTGTCAACATTGCGTATGCGTAATGAACTTAATGATAACAAATAAACAAACAGTATAATATATTAATTGTGTTTGTTAAATTCAACTATATATCAAAAGTATAAGCAATATACTTTCTTTAATGATTGTCAAAAGTAAGATAAAAAAAATATTCATTAATTAACACATTAAGACAAATAACGTTGAAAGGCCTACACTGCGTATGATTGATTAATTATATAACCGCTTTTTACAACTTTTTAATACACGATATTTAATTTATAACTTTTATGCCAAACATTTATCTTTATATTTTTTACTTAACTTAATTTTTTTGCACATAGGCACCCCCTAGTGCTCTTTAAATCTCACCAACTTCTCGATCGGCCCAATTGTCTCGCGTTGTTTTGAAGCCAGGCAACATTTTTGATTAAGGCCCCGTTGTTTGTGTTTGCTGCCTGGGATGTTGGGATCTTGGGATCTGGGTATCGCACTCGTACCCGCACTTGTACCCGTCCAACCCGTTTCCATTTCCACCGGCAAGCCTTGATACGTATGTCGCACTTGCCGAGGATCGCCAATCTCAATCTCAAGCGGTCAGCGTGACGTCAATTTGTTTTGTTGTTTTGCTGTTTTTTTTTTTTGTTGTTTGTTTGCCGGGGCCTCGACTTTTTGTTCCGATGCAGAGAGCAATTCACTCCGCGGCGCACGCTGGAATTTATTAATTATGGCCGCAGTCGGAGGGGAACAGCCAGTATATAGTAGTATAGTATTCCATGGTATTCCTGATCTTTTGACACAAGGAGATAAGGTCGCCAGCAATGAACTATGCTTAAAATTCCACCCGAAGCGACCGATTTGCGGTTGATTTATTGTTCATTCGTTTTCGTTTTATTGCCAACTTTTTGGCCTACGTGCCATCTCCACTAGCCACAAGTCCCATATGTCCAATGTAAGCTCCACTCAAAGAAGAAATCAATTTTTAATTGAAGAATAAATCCTTTAAACAACATTACATCTCTTTTTCTTAATAAATAAGTTTTACAGGTTTTTCAATATAATTCTTCCTCCTAATAATTGTTGGTAATAAGATGCCTAAGTTTTTCAATTTTCCACATATTTCTGATTATTTTATTGTATTAAATTAACTTAATCTTAACCTAATAGGTTTTTTGTTTTTCTTTTCTGAGTGTAGGGCAACATACATCAGACCATTCTGGGATGTCACAAAAAACCAGAGACAAATCGATAAATATTTATGTGCCTTAGTTTTGTTGTTTTGACGCCGCGCATAATTAGTAATTAATATTGGCTTTTTTCCACTTCGAGCCCAGCGGCGCACACGGTAGCGAGCAGGTAATTTCTGCCTTCAGCCAATAAACGATCAATTTATATAAAAATTAATTGTTGATTAATTGCCGCTCGGGTGTGATGCATTATGTATGAGCAGCCCATCGTTAACATTCACTTTGCTGGAACATGGCACTGGTTTTTGGCCCACAACTGGATGGCCGAGGACAAGTGGTTATAACACCATTTTAATGGCACACCATTTTCGTCCTTGCAACAAAAAAAAAAAAAAAAACAAAATAAAAAATGCCTTGACGAAAAATAAACGGTTAAAAACGATAACGAATAAAAACAATAGGTATTATTTATTATTTTTTCAGGCAATGTTTTTATTAGACAATCATGATTTTTGGAACATAGAGTTTTCTTGAATTACAAATTAAATTTTATCAAAATCGGACGACTATAACATATAGCTGCCATATGAACACTAGTCAAAAATATGGAAAATTAATAGAAAAATCGTCATCGATTCGATGTTCTTTAGCCTTTGTGTATTTTTTTCAAAATATTTTATGACTGCAAGGGTATATTAGCTTCGGCTTGCCGAATAACTAGACTTTGTAGATATTCAAAGTGTTTTTTTTTAAACAATTGTTTTAAGAAATGCATTACTTCGTTGTGCAGAACAGGTTAAAAAAAATACTCTTCCTACTACTTATCAAAGGAATTTTACGCCGCTCATTATGCTAATCGCAAATGCATACCAAATTGAACTTAAATGGAAACTTTTAAAATGCACTTACTACCCCGTGACCTAATAACAGTTCGTGCTTAACTGTGTCAAAAATCCTTTACAACCGTGACTTAAAAACAGTTCGTGCTTAACTATGTCAAAAATCCTTTACAACAATATATATATATATTTTCTTTATTCTTTTTTTTGTAAAAGCATAAACTTCATTTTACACTTTCATTTTTCTCCTTTTTAGGGTTGTGCCTTACATTTTCCATTTTCCTTATGTGGGCATAAGTATTGAGGATCTAATATCAACAATAGACAGAAAATTAATTAAATTAATTAATTAATTTTAAAAACTTACTGATTACGGAGATTGCCACCAGGCAAAAAAGGACAGCTTGTAGAAATACCTTAGTAAACATTGCTAATTTTTTGAGCCAGTATTCAATACTTACTCCCTTTTATATACCATGAAAGTATTGGGTTGCATAAGCTAGTTAGGGCGTAGCATGCCTAAAAGCCGAGAAAGGTTGAAATTACTTAACTTTTTTACTAGGGTAATCTTTTTTTTCGTGCGCCTACAAAAAATTAAAAATAACTCGACTTTGTTGATATTCAAACTGATTTTTATTTTTAAAATTAATAATTGTTTTAAAAAGTTCATTACTTCGTTGTGGAAAACAGGTAAAAAATATATATAGGTACATTATTTGAAGGTTCGAATAGCCTTCCTTCTACTTATTAAAGGAATTTGCATGGATACTTAGCAAGCCTCTTACTAAGTATGGTCATTATGGTAATCGCAAGTGCAGACCAAATTGAACTTAAATGGAAACTCTTAAAATGCATTTGCTAAATAATAATAATGGTTCACAGTAAGTGACTTTATTGGTTTCTTACCATATTCCTAACTGCTAACAATAGGAGTTCCACTTTAAACCCTGCGTATAAATGCCAAATTGGCCAGCCTTTTTTGCATAGCTCGACTGGAAATGAATTTATGGGGCGGGCACTGGGCTGTCATGTACCATAAAATCTGTCAAATTCCCAGAATTTACTGTGGCGACTTGGAGACGCGACAGACGTCGTCGCATCTGAAATCTGAAATTCCTGCATAATCGGCTGAGATTCGGCATAGGGAAATAGACTCGATTCGGCAACGGACTGGACCGGTCAGTCCGGCTATCTTTTCCACGGCGACAGTAGCCAAGGCAATGTGTAATAAAATCTTCACGCCGATCAGCCGAAAAGCGAAAAAAAAAAAAAACAAAACATACCCATATTATATAGTAAACATCGCAGCATCGCAGCGTTCCCAAAGACGATTAGCACATGGAGCGGACGTGGAGCTCAAATAACTTGATGGATTATTGGCAATTTCTTTGGCGCCAGACTCGATTCCAATTAGCTTCTGCTCGTATGCGGATTTCGGATTTCGATGCTCGGGGTTTTTACTCCCGTACGATAAACAAAAGGCATCTGTGTTAAATATGCAAATTTGAGTCAAATTAATTTATCGAGTCTGGGATTAAAGAAATTTCTTTCCCTTTTCCGTTGTCCGCTCGTCCACCATTCTGGGGAATACCTGATAGAGCCATTAGCTGATTGATCTCGGATTCCATTTGCCAATTTAGGGCTGTCGAACTAGAAACGCCCCAAAACTTGGGCTTCAATCTAAATGAAAGTGCTCAGCTTGTTGGGCTAATATGTTGGGAAGACCCTTAGGTGTTTAGCTCATAAATAACTACAACTATTTTAATAATATGGAAAAACCAAAATTTAAATTAACATATTTTCTGCCATATCATTTAAATATTTTTTCTCCAATAACCTGAATGGAATTTAATTTAGAATCTGGACTAGAATCGCCTGAGTCATTAACTTTGAATTGGGAATGAATTTAAACCGAATTTTATTGACTTAATTCCTAGTTTGAAATCAAGCATGTCTTATGATGCTCAAGATTTTGTTAATTTCTTTGTTTGCTGGTACTTCTAGTAGATTAAGTCCATAAAAGCAATGAGGAAGCGTTTCCGATTAATTTGGCTACGCCATGACTAAGTTAATTAGATCCACCAAATTTGCAAGAATTTCTGCATAATATACCATTAAAGGCTATCTTAGATGTTGAAATAGGGTCACTGTTGTTGGTTCTTATATAAAATGGTTAGCTGGGCGAAATACATCCCGAAAAGTTCGATTCAAGCAAATGAAATCAAATATGGGCATAGCTAATATTGGGGAATTTCCGCATGCCTGTCAAGTGACTAACAAGGCACAACAAACGGTCCAAAAGCTGTCAACTGATATGGCTATATCGCGAAATATTGAATATCAAAGTCAATTCGTGACTGGCACACGCTTATCAAGTTAGTTAAGATTCATTTATTCGGTGAAATTCCAGCCAATCGTTCGGAAACATTATGAGAAGTTCAGATGAAACATTGTTTTTGTTTGTTCATGAAAATATATATAACAGAAAGGATGATTTGTTATTGAATCCAATTATATAAATGTACAATTTTGTATGAAAATATTTATATGTAAATTTAAAGAACTGCATAAATGATTGATCATGTTTTATGACTTCATGACTTTAAACTACTTTATTTTCAAGCCGCTTAATTACTTTTGCATAAGTTGTTAAGCAAGTTTGAAACCTTTTGTAATCGCTAATGTACCGATGTTTACGACTTTTTGTTTCAATAAATCCGATATAGCGGCACTCGGCTCGCAAAGTGCCTGAATTAATCCGCTAATTTTATTTGCCCACATCCGAAACGGTCAATTTACGCGATCGCCCCCGCAGTTCGGCTTTAACGCTCCGCTGGCGAAAATCACTTAGCGGAGAAACCGGCAGCGGAATGCAAAGCGAGGAGAAATAAACTGGGAAACGATTAAATTACATTTGTGCCTGCGACTAACACAATGGGAATGGGATGATGGGGTTTAACTTTTGGCAAATTCTTTGTTCGCAGACCCTCCGCTTTGATTGCCCATTTCGGGGGGTTTAACCCACTGGATCGGCCGATCTGGCCGGCAACTTTCACGATCCGGTTTCGCGGCAAGTGACGTGAATTAAACATAGAAAAATCGTAGTAAACAGCGGATTTTCGTTTGCCGAAAACAGCCAATAATTATGCGAATTCGCCAGCGAAACAAACAAAACAAATGCCAAAAGAGAGGAGGGGCAAAAAACAAAAAAAAACAAATATGAAATGCCAACTAAGGTCGCCGCCGGAGAACCTGCACCACTGGATCCCCAGATGGACCACGGGGCCAGGGCTATGGCTATGATCACTAGGAATTCCCCGATCGACGTTGCTAATTCAACTTGTTATCGGCGGCGAATGAAATATTCGTTTTAAAGTCCGCCGCACGACGGAGTTTCTTGGTCCACTTTTCAGTTGGCCGTTGAACGATTTGTTTTGATGCTTTGGCACCGTTACTATTAATATTTGTCATTGGCTAATCTCAAATCGTTATTTTATCCATATTTTATTTTTTGAATACAATTTACGGACATAAGCTAATAAACAATAGAAACGCCTTCAATTTGTTTGTTTAGTCGATTTAATTATATTAATTAGCTGATTACAATTTTTGGATAGATTTATTTCAACGTATAATAATAGATAAACCGAAAAGTATTGCTTTATAAGTTTCCATGTTTAAAAGTTGAAAAAATAATTGTATACATTGGGTTATTCACATTTTACTGAAAAAAAAACCAAAATACAAAGTACAAGTCACAAATTTATATTTTATATTTTTTAAATGCTTATCGATTCAAACAGAAAACCCGTTACATTTTAGCGAGGCCATCAACCTGGGGTTGAAAACCTGCGGGTGATAAAAATTATGCGAAATTATAAATTTAACAATCAAAACATTAAAATTGAATTTGTTACTAATCTGTCTACATATTTTTTTTTTCAAATAATGTCCTGAGAGTTTGTTATTTCTGTAATGATTTGTCGGAAAAGAGATTTCCCGCCAAAAAAAAGTGTGGCCATCGAACAAAGGTCTTTGGTATTGCTACCGGAAATATTGACGCCCACACTAAATTTATGCCTCCGAGTTGTTGTTTTTGTTTCGTCTCTTAACTTAAGGTAACTTAAAGGAAATAAACCGATTGAATCTCAATAAAACCTCTTGGTTATCTTATTTGTTGCGCAACCAAGTAGAAAGAGTAAAGAGCTTCCAAAGAAGCAATCGTAAACCGTATTGAATCAGGACATCAACAGGTGCGGCGCCGGAAAATGGGAGACGTTAAGGATTGGCGGCCTTTTGTTTACGGAGGAGTTGCCTCAATCACGGCGGAATTTGGTAAACAAATCGCAGGGGGTACACCTGCAAAGAACCTCCTGAGACACCCATCACTAGTTGGGTGTTGACTTGTTCTTATCAACCCGATCGAATCGTTGTAAACAAATCCATTTGATTGCAGGCACCTTTCCTATCGACACTACGAAGACGCGCCTCCAAATCCAAGGTCAGAAAATCGACCAAACGTTCTCCCAGTTGCGATATCGCGGCATGGCCGATGCCTTTGTAAAAATCTCCCGCGAGGAGGGGACTGAGGGCCCTGTATTCCGGGTAAGAATATTCAGGGGGGATCTTCATTTGGCACGTTGTCAAAACATGGTCTCATCATGGCATTCTTATCGCGGTAAACGTGACGGTCACGTGTTCGTTTTGCTGGGGAGCATTAAAAGTCGATGGCACAAAGTACAGTGAAGCGTCCTTAAGATGGACTACAGAGTAACCCGCACTATAAGCTTTGAACATCTCTGGCTGTAGCTCTAGAAATCAGAATGGATATCGCAATGGGCAGCGAAATTCTTGAAATGCCTTTGCATACTCTTTTTTTTTATTGCTCAGCACATCAAATGTGAATGCTATAGAAAGTAGACTGTAAACAGACAACCATTGATAATGCCTACTCACGGTGGGCCAAAAATAAAACATTTGTTGGGGCGGCTGGTTTAATCAGTTAGAAAACTTTGCCCGTCAGCTAATTCGGTCGACTTTGCATCGGATATTGATAGCAAGGCACAGCAAATAATAATCATATTGGACCTGATACTTTGAAAAACTGCGAATTTCGCAATTTTGCTAATTTCTAGTATAAAATCTTTTACTGTTTCAAACTTTTCGAACATCTTGCAGTATTTGGCCAGCGGTATTGAGGCAGGCGACCTATGGCACCATTAAATTCGGCACCTACTATACGCTTAAGAAGCTGGCCACCGAACGTGGTTTGCTGACAAACGAGGATGGCAGTGAAAGAGTGTGGAGCAACATTCTCTGTGCGGCGGCGGCAGGAGCTATCTCCTCGGCGATCGCCAATCCCACGGACGTACTGAAGGTCCGAATGCAGGTGCACGGGAAGGGTCAGCACAAGGGACTGATTGGCTGCTTTGGGGAGATATACAAATACGAAGGAGTACGTGGTCTCTGGCGAGGAGTGGGCCCAACGGCCCAGCGGGCCGTCGTAATCGCCTCCGTGGAGCTGCCTGTCTATGATTTCTGTAAGCTGCAGCTAATGAACGCCTTCGGAGATCACGTGGCCAATCATTGTATGTAAGTGTGCGGAAGCTTGTTAGATCGTGCGGCTTAATAGCTAATTTGCACAAATTGCAGCTCGAGCTTTATTGCCAGCTTGGGTAGTGCCATTGCCTCAACCCCCATAGATGTCATACGGGTAAGTCCGGACTAAGCGCTGGCTTAACTGGCACTGAACTGATTTATTCTCTTTTGCAGACCCGCCTAATGAACCAGCGACATGTGAGCATATCATTAAATGGAGTTGTCACGGCGGCAGCCACACCAAAGCTTTACAGCGGGAGTCTTGACTGCGCTGTGCAAACGATCAGGAACGAAGGACTTCTAGCCCTGTACAAAGGATTCATACCCACCTGGGTGAGGATGGGTCCGTGGAATATAATATTTTTCATTACGTACGAACAACTCAAGAAATACTAGCATAGGCGAGTGGAATGTGCAGGGAATCCAAGTACAAGTCGTATTCTAGCATTCAAACCAAAAAGATCAGATCTGCTGCCAGACCTGGCGTAACTTTAGGATCATAGTTAAAGAACAGAGGGGTCACTAAAGTGCCTGTAACACACTGGCTATTCTATAGCCTCCAACCTGATCCAGTCTCATCTTGCCTTGGGCAAGAGTGAAAACGATTTGTCGCATTTAAAATGTTGGCGTATTTAAGTATTTGCATTTTTGGGAAATTTTTCAACGAAGAATATTAGCTGTTGCCATGGTTTGGTCGTTGCACTCTATTTAGCTAAATTAAGCTTTTAAATTAATTACTCTCTTAGTGGAAACTTTGCATGATTTGAATTTGTATTAAAAGCGCATTTTGTTTTCTTCGAAATGTAGACATAATTTTCGATCGTATTAAATATGCATCATTGTAAATATATGCATTTAGTAATATTTATCTTACTAATAATGTTACTAATACAGAATGTACATGTATACAAATTTACTCAATAAACTGTTTGTTGGAAATCTCAATTGATTTAACCATTATTAAAGGTTATCGGGAAAAAATTATCCCACCGTTGTTTTTGATCATATCGACTTGATTCTCCCAAATTATGTTCCTTAACTATTATTTAATTTATATTCATATTTAAATTTAATCGAAATCGGATGACTATATATATATAAGGCTGTCAAAGCAGCATTTATTAGCTTTCAAATGCATACTTTGACGGCGCCAAAAAACAATCGATATTGATTGGTCAAACTGATCGTGCTTATTACTTAACACTGCCTTTACTGAACACCGCCATTTTGATTTTTCGGCGTTTTCCATCACGGCAGACGCCAGGAGAAAGTTTAAAATTTCTGTTTTACTGAATTTAACTGCCTAAAATGGATTTCTTTACTGCCCTGTCGACTTTAGGCAATTCGGAAGTGAGTATACAGGTTAAGAGTTTGTAATTTTTGATGGTTAAAACCAAAATTTAGTCGGTAGCCGGGGAATATGCTTGTGCTTTCCTGCAAGCCGTGACTTCGGACCCGCAGAATTGGATTGTAAAGGTGTCACATAAATTTGTGGGCCAGTGCTTTCGTATTCTTGGCCTAAATTTCAATGTGAGCGAAGAGGCCTTTAGCAGGACTCAGGACCATCCATATCGCAATGATAACGCCAACTATATCTTCGATCCAGTTCCATCTTTAATGAAAGAAGTTGACTCGTTTTTTATTCGGCTGCCCAGTATATTGGCCGAATTCGGGGATGAATTGGCTAAGGCTGGATATCGGACAAGATTTGATGAGCTGACTCAGCCATTTCCATGTTATCTCAGTCTGATAATAAAGTGGATCAGGGTGGTCCACGCCTTGGACCAAACAATGGAACTGCACAGCAGAACCTCCTCGGATCGATTCCTCTGCGAACCGCTGTCCAGAATGTGTAGGTTTTGGTCTACCTATTGAGTACAATCTTTTTAAACCAATATCTACATTAGCTTTTAGCATTCTTGGTGGCTTGGCCAAATTACTGCCAAAATATGGCGAAGACGTTCCGAGACTTAAGGAGATTTGCATATCACTTTCCGTAGACGTTCGCTATGGTATACTGTAAGTAAATTTGCGAAATATACACAGAAATACACCATTCTTTTTAAATTAAATACATATGTTATAGTCATTGAAACCAGATACTTGCATCAATTTATAATTAAAAACTGTAAAATTAAACTTTCGTTAAAATGTTAAAATATTTGTTCAGCTACCAGGATACCTGCCCAGTGGTGGTTCCACCCATGCTGAATATGTTCAAGGAGAACTACACCATTTTCGGTGGCCCCGAAAAATCCGCTTTGGACTTTGTTTATTGTATCTTGACCGTTGTGGTAAGATTGTTGTGCAAACAAAAAACTACATATGTTAAATACCTGAACTTCTAGGAGACCAATGATGATAGCTATATTCAGGCTTACGAATTTTTGGAGGCCATGATTAACAAGTTTGCCAAGATTAAAGATCAAAGTCAAAACTTATATCTACGGCCATTTACCAACGAGTTGATTTCTGGAAAATATCTAGTGCTGATATTTGAAAAATTAACGTCGAGCAATTCAAGACTTTTGCTTTTGTCCGCCCTAAAATATTTGATGACCCTTCAAAGGTAATAATGTATATAGCTAAAACATTTGTGTATTACCTAAAATCTTTCTACAGACATGTTGTAAGCACAGAATGTTTTACCGTTCGTTTCCACGAGGCCCTGTTGCAGGTGGTTCTTCGAATGCAGAACTCTGCTCCGTCAGTGGCAACTCTGGCAGCCGAGGTTTATATCACAATGTCCCAGCGTCAGCACCAAGATCGGGATATAGCACAGCAAATTCTGGAGACCTATGCAAAGATTAACAGTAATCCACGAAAAAATATCACCTATGCGCAGTTCCGAAATGAACTCAGGCGCTATCTGAAGACCCTTATTCGACATTTTCCCGCACTGCAAGAGTTCGAGTTCTACGCTAGTCTTCTCACTGCTAAAAATGTGCGCTATGAATTGAGCGTTATAGCCGCCCAATCTGCGAGCATTGTCTTTGAAATGCATATGGCAGGCTACAACTTGTTGCCAGAAGCCTGTGAGCAGGTCAACAAATTCCTGCGCTGCTGGCCACTTTTTCTCCAGTCATCGATAAGTCAAACTCGACCTGTGCTCTACAGTTTTTATGGCATGATCGATTTTGACTCTGTAGCGCAGAATGATGTCGATGTAAGCTTTAGGAATGTTAATGTAATATATTTTATGCAAACTTTAATATGATTTTTTTTGCAGTTGCTTTTGACCTTGGAGACATTTTGCCTAGATCACTTTTTAAATGACGACACTCTCGGTGAGGCTGAGCTCTATGGACTTTACAACGATTTATCGCGTTCTGTGGATGAAACGGGCAATATTCAAATACACACAACAGCCGCGAGAGCTTTACGTGATCAGCAATCTGAATTGAAGGATCAGTTGGATAAATCCAACTCTAGTGGGCCGGAAAAGAAGAAGCTATTGGACGCGTATGCCAAAAGCATTCGCCGCCTTCATGCGCTTTTAATGGCCAATAAGCTTCACAGTCGCTATGTGGTGGACATTTACGAGACATTGGTTAAATATGTGCTGGAAATGCCTACTCAAAATGACAGCATAAGTAAGTATTACTGATTTAAAGAAAGTTCATTTTAATTGAGAATGTGTATTTCAGCGCTCTATGGCTCTGAATGTTTGGCTGCTATTTTAATCCTCTTATACAAAGATCTAAAGGAATCGGACGACGAAATGGGTGTCAAGATTACCGTTCTAGTGAAGCAGCTGCAAGAATTTTGCGTTTCTAAATTTTCTAACGTCAATCTCGACTTGAAACGAGCCAAGTTCTTTTTCTGTTCTATTCTCATATTGTATATCAGCCCGTTGCCATTTTTGACACTTGATAGCTCTACTTATGACAAGCTTTTGGACCTATTAACCACTCCACTACCATCGCAACCAGAAAACGATCTGCTTGCGAATAGTTATCTGCCAGAGATGCACATTATCTTTCGGCAACTCATTCGGGCACAACATATTGAATTGCCTAGTAATCGTATATGGAAGGTGTTAATGCAATACAAAATGGTGAGCTGATAATATATAACACAGTTTATGCTATGCTAATACTATTTTTATCTTTTTCTAGTCAGCAAATACGTTAAAGTACCTCGACCCCGAAATTGAGGAGCTTATTGCTGACCTCTTGGAGTGCCGAGTCGAAAGTTACGTGCATTGCCTGCCGATCATTGAGTTGCGCATTTGCAACGAGAACAACGTCAAGAAGCGAGCTTTAGATGCTTTAAATGCTCACCTGGCGCTCATCGATAAGCACGCTTCCACTTTGGATTCCTGGCTGCTGCGGTTTATAATTCTTCAAAATTCGCTTAATGTCTTGAACAAAAACATGCGCATTCGGCGATTCGAAGCGACCAGTTCACGTAAACGAAATCGGCTTCTTCCGCTACAACATTTCATGAATTTGGTGTCGAATTTGCGACTTCAGGAAAAGCACTTCCTTAGCATGTGAGTTCAATAAATTTAAATATTTTTGCCTTTATCTTATGTTATGCTTTTATACAGCGCCAAAATGTTGCACACCTTAAAAGAGGAGGCGATTGGACCTCAAGAAAATTCGGAAATCGAAAACTTTATTACAAAGATCAGTGTATTTAAATATCAGGTCGAAGATGAACAGCTGGAGGCTACGAATAACGAGAATTTCGAGGGTAAACTTATTGAGTTGCCTCCTGGTCCACTCAATTTTTGGCAACACAATGCTCTTCATGATAATGGGGATTCGTCTACATAACTCGTCAATGAAAACACTTAAATTACTGGAGAATTTTCGTTGTTTTATGAATTCCACTTATTACTTTAGTGATTTTTTATTCCTAAAAACTGCAAAATTTACAATGTTCTGAAAACTATTTTAGTTTTAATGTTTATCTGAATTTATAATTTTGAGTTGTTTAAATTAATAAAGCAGGCGAAAATCATAGTTGACTTTGATGCTATGGGTACCGACTCCTTTCAAAATCTCCTGGGCCATAGATATAGAACACGATATAAATCAGTGCCTTGTTTCGAAACAAAGATTTCAACAATGACTTCCAGCAACAACAAATCTCTTGCTTCCTCGGCCATCGAGGTGGATGCTTTGGATGAGTTGGCCCAGGAGCGGTTGGAATGGGAGTCCCTGGTTCTTTGGCGTCGTCCGGTGAAGACCTTGATGTACGGAACCCTGGAGGCAGGTCAATTACTGATATCGTTCATTGCCAAGCTGCTGAATTTTTGGCTATTGGGTGTTTTGCTGTTTCTGGCCATGATCTGTTTTCTGCCCGGACCACATGCGGATTTTGTGAATTTCTGCCAGCAGAGGTTCGGATTCGCCGTCTACTGGCTGGGATTGGGAGTACTCTCAGCCGTGGGATTTGGCACCGGACTGCACACCTTTCTGCTCTACCTGGGCCCACATATAGCGGCAGTCACTTTGGCCGCCTACGAGTGTCAGACGCTCGATTTTCCAAGCCCACCTTATCCAGAGATGAAAGTCTGTCCACCGGAGCCGTATAAACGCCAGTATATAGATCTCTGGCTGATTCTTTCGAAGGTTCGGCCGGAGTCACTGCTTTGGGGATTAGGAACGGCTCTCGGCGAGTTGCCACCTTACTTTATGGCCCGTAGAGCCAGGCTTTCCAGTAAGGAGTTGGGCGGAGCAGAGGCGGAAAAGCTATTGGCAAGCAAGCGAATGAGTGGAAACCTTAATATTTTCGAACGCGGCAAGCTATTCATGGAGCGGGTAATGCGAAGAGTTGGCTTCTTGGGGATTCTACTCTGCGCCAGTGTGCCTAATCCGCTTTTTGACCTCGCTGGGATCACTTGCGGCCACTTCCTGGTTCCCTTCTGGAAGTTTTTCGTGGCCACCCTGATTGGCAAGGCATTGGTCAAGGCCACAATACAACAGGTGTTCGTGATTGCCTCTCTTACGGAAAATCTGGTGGATAAGTTTGTGTCCTATATCGGACAATTGCCGTTCATGGGATCCCCTTTGGAGCAGATCATCAAAGACGTTCTGCGGTCCACCAAGATGCAGATGCACGGAGAAGGAAATTCCGATTCTCTGACCTATCTGGGTCTGATAGTTCGGGCCTTTGAGCTGTGCGCCTTCATCATGGTCGCCTGTTTCGTGATATCCTCGTTGAACTGTCTGGCCCAAATCCATTGCAAACGGCGGCAAGAAAGAAAACGTAAGATGCGAGATCTGGAGCTAATCCTATATGCCAATGGAGATTCCTCATCATTGGAGGAATTCGCCGTCTAAGCGGCAGTTAATATATTATATTTTTGTTTCTGATGAGTAACTTTTGACTTAATTGCTTTTATCATTTGTTGAGCTATACGATATATTTTCTTTAATCCTAATATTCATGGGGTATATTTATTTTTATATTTTGAAATCTGCTATCTATTGGAATTTAATTTTTTTACTTACTTTTTTTAAGCCAAATGCCAGTTAAACATCTTAGTTATAACGTTTTATATTCTTTATTTTATTATAATTAGTTTCTTTTGGATTTGGGTTCTGTTTTCTGCATTGTTATTGTTTGATGTGTTCTGTTGATGATCTGTGTGTTTCTGTGTGTTCAATGCCATCGTAATTATTATCATTGTACAAGTACATTTATATTCAACAGCAATTTAACACAAAGCTAAGCATTACTTTACGCGATCCCTTAATCATATTCCTTCGATTCGGGTTAGTATGTTTCTCAATTGTTATTGTTTGTTCGCTGGTAGGTATGCATAGTTTTTTTTATTTTAACTCAACCAAAGGCTTTAACTCTAAAAGTTGTGGACTTTCTGTGTTTCGGAATGCGTGCAGTAACTGAATCAGGAAAATAATGCACTCGTTGCTCCCTAAAGGAGTAAAACGATCCGACTTCGGTTCTATGGCGTAATTTCGTCTAAGATTTGCACTACGATTTACTGTCCGTGGCTCTTTTCGGTTGTGTACCTAGTCAATCTATGCTTAAATAGCCTTTAAGCCCATAGTTATCCATCGAGGGGCTCGAACCCCTGGCTCTCTCCACACAAAAAGAATTTAATTTACATCTGCGTGTACACGATTCTCTACCGAACTCAAAGGTTTTGATAGTAACTTGCATCACACTTGCATATGATTGCGTGGGAAAAGCAGGAGATTTTAAAATGACTTATTCGGAATATTTTGTTGCTATTATTTAGGTACATACCCACATGTATTGTACCATACATTTACATATAATAAGTAGAGTTAGACTAATTGCGGCAAGTCTTTTCGAGATTTAGAGACGGTAGAAGGTATTTAAAAAAAACGAATCTTAACACATTGTAACACTTACACTGGGAAAAACGAAAAGCTCTCCCCACCATCCACACTCGCCTATTATAATCGTTCCACACAAAACATCGGGGACCTGCAGGGTCTACAAACTATCCGGCTCCCTAATCCTGATCTCCGGACTTTCGTCCACAGTCCGAGTCCCTTTCCGATTGATTTGCTTTTAGGTAAATATATGTATATTTTAACTACACTCATATACGACATGATCTAACCGATTTTCACCAGTGGGGAGTAGGCATGCGATTACGAGTACAATTACGATTAGATATTACAATACAATCTTGCCTAAACGCTTTATTGACGCATAATTTTCAGTATTCAATATTCCTGTATTGCATAAATTAGCTTTGTGGTTATTCAGTTATTATTTAGTATCATTTATTATCATCGGTTTTAAGTAATTAAGATTAATTTGTTGCCATGTATGAATGTGGTTTTAGCTCATACACACATAACATACATATCTATTCAATGTGTTTTTCTTTCCTTCGGCATTTTGCCTCTTGGTTTTCATTTCTCTTCTAAAATTTGACGCCTAATACAATTTGCTTATAATTTTGGTTAAAAATTCAATTTATCATAATACCATTTTCCTATAATTTATGATATAGTATAAGACGCTTGTAGTTTTACAAATAAGAGACGGGCAAAAGAGGGGTGAAAAGAATATATTTTTCAGCGGAAATTATGCCTAGAATATTAGTTAATTTAGTTCTCGGGTTTTTCATTACTGCTAAGTACAAAACTAATTTAATTTGACTTATTCGCTTTGATCGGGCTGAACGTATACCTAACACTTTCGCACTTAATTGAATAAATTGTATTTTCTGGCTTAGCAAAAGGAGAAAGTGTTTTTAATTATCGGCTATTATCTGGGAAAAGAATATCGAGGAGCCACAAAACTTTTAAACTAACCGGGCCTATGGAAGTATTTTGAAAGACAATTTTTAGCAGCGGAAAATTCTTACTTATTGCTTCTTAGTATAAGTATTATTATTAAGACTTGCATCTGTATTTTGTAGTATGTACGATATATTAAAAAAATATTAACGGCGGGAAGTACTACAATCATTTTGAAGCATTTTAGTTTGGTTTTCTCGAGTTACACATCGTCGTCAATACGAGTATATATATATATGATCGTTATCATTCGATTTTGTAGCAAAATGTTTTCAACTCTGTTTGGTTTTATGTATTTTACGTTTGTTAAATTTTGTGTAGAATTCGATTTTGGTTGATTGTAGAAAATTGTATCCGGACATATATTCTGTAGGTTAAAATGCATGCCACGTTACGTTCTCAATTTAGTTGTATCAAAAGCAAAAGATTTCACTGTATTGTCCTTAATGTCTCAGAATATTTCCGTTAAGCATTGGTTGTTTTTCGGCTCTTGAATGAGGAATGAGTCTCTCGGTGAAATGTTTGCTTCTGTCGGAGTCTCTGGATAATGATCCCAAGGATAATGATCATCGGGCAAATGCAGACTTCCCAGTGGACAATGGTTAGTGGAGGTGAAATTGTATAGATGACAGCTGCGTTAGAAGTTTTCGATTTGGTTTTGGTTTTGCTATGTAAGTATATTGTCGACTACTTATGTACATCCCTTGTTTTGGTTGATCTTCTTGTGTCCATTTTGTGATTAGAATTCAGCTTAATTGTTGTAAAAACGCCCTGGCCATTATCTTCGCCAGATATCTCAAATTTGTCAGATTCGGAAGTTGTATATTAATGACAGTTTTCGGTTATTCTTGTTTGAGCTTTAATACTTCTTACGGTTTCTGTTCACAATTCAATTAAATGCTTACGATTGTTTCTTTCAAATGTTAGTTTACCTCAATGAATCTGCGACTATCTCCGATTCGTTATACAAATATTTTAGGGATCTTTCTCTGTGCATATTGAACGCAACCCGCTATGCAAACTAAGTGTCTTTAATCGAAGAGCAATAATTCAAGTCGAATTGCTTTCTAAACATACGTAATTACCTAAATAAATGCCAACATACTTGCACAAAATTAGGATAGAGGACTCTTCCGTATTACTTTTTGTTTCAGTGGATATGGGGTTTGGGATCTTGTTTTTTAGCCAGCTTGTTGTATTAATCAGTTAAATCATAAACGATATATTTATAAACTATTTACAGGTGCACTGGTTATCCGACAGAACCGACGAGTTCTGCCCAATGCGATCGAGATTCTGCTTGGGTACGAGGAGAGATCTCTGTATAATACACCCTGCGCGGTGATGTCCACACTAATTGTTGTTAAATATAGTCTTACAGTCCTGCAAAGAAAATGAGTGATATAATTTGTCAGTTATATGGATATTTTTTTGACTAAGAATAGCTTATACGATATATACAGGGTAAAGAAGGATAGCAAACAACTATTTTTAAGCTGTTCTATATAATATATAATCCATAAGAACTCATTTTAAACAATTTTAACCTATGTATATTGAAAATCATGCTCGTGGAATTAAAAACAATAACGGTATAATTTGTATACCCTTGCAGAACAAAGGGTATTAAATTTTCAGTCAGAAGTTTGCAACGCAGTGAAGGAGTATAATTATAATTATAATTATAATTATAATTATATATAGTCTTAATCAGCATCACCATCAGAATCCAAATACGTCTGTACGTCTGTCCGTCTGTCCTCCAGTCTGTTTATATGTAAACTAGTCTCTCAGTTATAAAGCTATGTTCCTGAAACGTTCCCAAAAGCTATGTAGTTATTGCACGAAGTATATAAGCAGGAACGAGTTACCATTTAATTGTTATTAAATAAGTTATCGATAAGCAAAGGGTGGTATACGGGGTTGTTGGCCTAGGCTTTGGAGAGAACACATGTGAATAAGATTAAAAATAAAGATTTAAACTAAAGACTACTAAAGTTTTGACGTAAGCACAATAAACATTAACTTAATTTAAAAGCTTATTTTAAAAGTTCTCAAAGTGAATTCCTGATAAGAACCATAATAATGTGTTAATAATTCCTAGGGGGGAGGGGGGGATTGTGCGATAGGGGCAATGGCCCCCTCCCCCCTCCCCTGCGTCCGACCGCCATTTAGATTAAAATTAATTAATTTTTTACTTCAAATTACAATTTACTTTTATTTTAATTTATTTTTCAATTTTCATTTACTTCAGCTACTGTACATCACATTAATACAAATTTGCATTTATGAATAGCGTTAGAGTTTAAGTTATATTTATGTTCCTAAGATATCGAATGAGGTTGTGAATTAGACCTTATGTGCAATGTACAGTGTGTTTTGAATAAAACTATAGTATCACCTTATTGTTTGAAACTGCGTATAATTTTTTATTATTTGCCACCTGCTACTTGCATTATTTAAAAACAATTATGATCGCCCTCCTCCTGGCATATACCTGTATCCGCCCCTGAATATGTTTATAAACATTTTATTGTTTTAGGTCTTATCGCCTAAGTGTTCGGAGATCTTTTATATAGTGCAACATTGGCTGTCTAAAGCCAGTGTTATAATTTCTCTACCAACGACAAGAATGTCTCGATTGAAAGGAATACTTTCACTTCTGTGCCTTCTTCTCGCCACCTGGCAAGTCGAGTGCGCTTGTGGTGGAATGGAGGGTTTTGAGTGCGTGGTCCGTTCAAGGTGCAATCTTGATTTGGGTTTTGGAACTCTGGAGGCCTCCAGCATGGGATGCGCTGCCACGGAGATCTGCTGTCTAGATTCTCTAATAGTAAGTATAATAGTGAAAGTTACAAAAATACTGTGCCAAAGAAATCACTTAAATAAATAAATATATACTATATGTACATATTAGGGGGTAAGGTTTTGAAGGCAAAAAAGGCAATTTTGTGGTTTTTTTTTTGTGTCGACATGAGTCATTTAATTTTGTTAAGTTTATTGACATATTATTATTCAAATTTTAAAGAGTATTAGAAAAAAATTTGAGTGGAAAATATTAATAAATAGAAGCGCCTAGAAAAAATTGTTTTGCTGTGAACATCATTCCTCGTTATCGGATCATCCGAAACAAAAAAATGTATATGCGTTTTAAAGGTTAAAGGTTTTTTTGCAGCACTTGGAAACAAAAAATGCCATTTTAGCTCAAAAAATCGCTTTTAATTTATTATTAAATAATAGACAAAAAAAATTTTAAAAAATCTTAGTGTGTGTGAAGAATTTATGTTGAAATTTTGAAAAGGATCGGTTTAGTAGATTTAGAGTTAAGATGTTCACGGTCTTTAAAAATAACGTTTTCGGGAAAATCAATTTAAATTTTTTGTATAATTAGCAGAGAGCGGCAACGATCACAATTTTTTCGATCATACTCGATCATTTACTCGGATTTTTTGTGATTGAAAACATTGGTTCAACAAAAATGTATGATCGTAAGCCAGCCATTAAGATTGACATTTTTTTAATTTTTAAGTTTTTTTTTTATCTTATTGAAGTTTGTGTTCTTTAATATTTGAAGCATTAGTTTTGTTGATTAATTTAAGAATTAATTCTATTTTAATTTTGAGCTTTAATAATGAAGAAATAAATGAAGTTTTGTATTTTGATTAAATAAATGCGTCGCAGCTTGTTTCCTTTAAAATAAACATACATATTTACATAACAACTATGCACACATTTTCGATCTGATTCGTTCACTCATATTCAATTTAAGTGCAACTTGATCGAAGTCTGAGCGGTTCGTGCGTCGTTGTACTTGATCGTCTTTTTCGGTACGATCATTTTCGATCATCATACTTAAACCAACAAATCAGTTTGAATCAGTAAGCAGAACACTCAAGTGAATGGTTCGAACTTCGAACTCGTTCGTTTTGTGCACGAAACTCGATCGTACCACTTCGTAGCGAAGCGCTGTGTTGAGTTGTGATCGGTTTGAGCAAGTTTGATCGAACATGAACGATCATACATACTCGATGCAGTTTTCTACTAAAGGTTTTCAAATAATTTAAATAAATTAATTAATTTATTTATATATTATATTATATATAGTTATAAAAATTAATAAAATTTATATACAATAAATTTATGTGAAAACATTTTAACTTGCGATAACTTGAAAATGTGTTGTTTCAACATAAATTATAAAATATACAAAAATTTCCTCATAGAAAAGCTTTTGTTTATTTTTTTGCCTTTTTAGATCATCAATACAGTTGGGCAAGTCGATGAGGTATCAAATACCGATTGTGGACGACGTAACTCATATGGAGAATCAACTGGATTTGCCCAGGAGGCCGAAATCCCTTGGATGGTGGCTTTGCTTAGATCAAATCTCAGCTATATGGCCGGTGGCGCCCTGATTGCCGATAACGTGGTTATCACCGCCGCCCAAGTACTCGGAAACCTAAGTGAAAGCGATCTGATTGTCCGGGCTGGCGAATGGGATTTCAAAACGACCTCCGAGACCTATGGCCATGTAGACGTTGGCATCCGGAAGATTGTGCGTCATCCTGATGTGGATCTTTCTAACGGGGCTAACAATTTGGCCATCCTATTTCTTAAGGATCGGATCAAACTGGCCAAGAACATTAATCCCATTTGCTTGCCAAACGAAAAACAGTATCCTGACTTTCGTGAGTGCATCTTTACTGGCTGGGGACCCAACATGGATCTCATGAGGAAGGTGGAGTTGCCGGTGGAGCCAAACGATGTGTGTGAACGAAAAATGGGCAATTTTTATGGTCTTGACTTCCACAACAGTCTGATGTGCGCCGGCGGGGAGGAGGTCAATAATTTCTGTCAAGGCGTCGGAGGATCCCCGCTGGCCTGTCCGATGTTGAGCGATCCTACCCGCTATGAACTGGCCGGGGTTATGAACTTCGGCGTTGGATGCGGAGAAAGGGGTTATCCCATTGTTTACACAAGTATTGCAAAGCTTAAAAGCTGGATTATACAGGAGGGCTATAACAATTTCATCCAGTGGAAACCACCGAACCAAATCAATTTTAACGATCAGCAAAGAGGGGTCAATTCAAACAATCCTCAATTCATTTATGGAATCAATAATTATGAAGTCCAATGGGGTGTCTTTTCCCCTCCTACACGCCTTCCATGGACAATCCCGAGTTCCCGAATGATGCCGACGCCCTAATAACATCAAGAAGGGAAGCTAGCTTTGGCAAGCCGACTTTATCATATAACCGACATATCGATAATATGGAAAATTAATAAAAAAAAAAGTCATAGCTTCGATGCTGCTTAGCCTTCATGTATTTTGTTCGTGTGCTTGATGACTGCAAGGGTATATAAGTTTCGGCTTGCCGAAGCTAGCTTCCTTTCTTGTTTTTCCATTATTTATATATATATTTTTCGATCTTTCCTATGTATGACAGCTATATGATAGAGTTGTCCGATTTTAATAAAATTTAATCAGAAATTCAATAGTAGTTAGAAAACACCATCTGGAAGAAATCAAGTGGATCTGATCAAAAACAACGGCGTAAGAATTTTTTATTTCATTCTCTCGTATTGGAGCTATCTGATAAAGTTGGCTGATTCGGCCCGTTCCGACTTATATACTGCTTGCAATAACTACACAACTTTTGGGAAAGTTTCAGCAAGATAGCTTTAAAACTGAGAGACTAGTTTACATAGAAACAGACAGACAGACAGACAGACAGACGGACAGACGTACATATATATTTCGATTTAGATGCTGATCAAGAATATATATATACTTTATGGGGTCTGAGGTGTCTCCTTCACTGCGTTGCAAACTTCTGACTAAAATTATAATACCCTTTTGCTCTGCAAGGGTATAAAATAAATAATATATAATAATAATCTTTTCATAGAAGTCTAGGAATATAATTTTAATTTCTTTGTTTTTTTAATAACCTATAAAAGTTATTAAATAGATCTAAGTATATTCTTCAAGCATACTCACTTCATTTAATGCTCTGCAAATATCCATAAATTTACTTAATAAAGTACAGATTATTGTGCTGAAGTCAATCGGTCGATGCACAGTGTTGCCTGGCCCTAGACGAACCACTCGTCCTTCTGCGCAGCGCCGACGGCGTTGGCATTGGGATGGCCGGCTCCGGCGATGTTCGTCTGACTGAGAGCGGCGTTATTGTGCGAAAGATCTTGACCTAATTGACGGAATTTGCCAAGCACCAAATGGGACGGACTTTGGTGGCCATCTTCAAGTAGTTGTGTGGAGTGCGGTGGTACCCGGATGGTCCCGCAGGGTGATGCCAGTTTCCCGGATTCGGCAGCTGGGTGTGCTCCCTCGTCAGCGTTCCGCCGACACTGATGCCGTGGTAATGCAGATGTTTCGACGACCCGTTCGTGTCGGCCGTGTGGTGCACTGCAACAATAAAACCACGATTTATTACTGAATCCTTTTCTATTAAAGGAGATGCTCTGATTTGTCCACTTACGCTGGAGCGCGGTGTTCTGGTTGGCGGCGTTCTCGTCCTGGCGACGACACACGCAAATGGCCACCGCCACGATGAGGGCACTCAGGACGAGCAGGACGCCCACGACAATCAGGACGAACCAGGTCATGTCCAGCCCGAAAACCGTGCTGCTCGTCTCACCTAAAAAAGGATAAACAAATTTAGAAAATAATCTACAAATTTCTATAACTTTTACTTGAGATTTTATTTTGTATGTAAGTAAGTAAAATAAATATTTTATTATATAATATTTTATAAAATATTTTAAATTAAAGAATGAGCTCTTGCTCAAGAGAACTGGCAAATATATAGCAAAAAAAATTTTAAAATTCAAAATACCACTACCATTTATATAATAAATTCAAAAATGAAAGTAGTGTGCAGTTTTCTAAAGAATAATTAGTTACACAATTAATTAAGCAAAATCTATTTTATGCAGTTTAGCTTTCCAATTCGGTAAATATTATTATTTAAAAATAAAAGTATTTGTACAAGCTTTTGTAAATAAAATATATATTTATAATTGAGGAACTCTTAAAATACATCTTGTAGATAATCTTTAAGATATTAAAATGTAAAAGAAAAGGTATTACTTCTTCTACAGAACTCAAAATTGTTCTAGAATCTAGATAATGATTAGGAAATTATTTGTAAATTTCGTAACCTAATATGATTGTGGTAAGCGGAGAATGCACTTACTCTGGCAGAGATTCTGCACGGACTCGTCGGAGTTGTCGCCGCAGTGGTTGATGCCGTCGCAGAGGAGATCGGGATGGATGCAGAACTCGCGGGTGGCGCAGGTGAAGTCCTTGCAGGTGTGCTCTGTAAGGAAATTAGCTTGTAATGGGATCTGCAAGGGAAGACACCATCCTCCTCCGCCAATGCCACTTACTGGGATCCTTCACCGACGTAATCACCAACTTGAAGCCGTTCGCATCCGTTCCCCAGCCGTCGGTCACGTACTTCAGAGTCACAAAGTTCGTGCGCGTGAGGAGCGCGTTGACGGTGTTCTTGGTGTTCCGACAGGAGATGTCAATCTGGAAGGCGCGGAGGTATCCACAAATTAGTATCTGCTGGTTTATCATCAATTACAGTAACGAGCGCACGCCGAGTGCAAATGGGAGCAATGATTTACGTTTCAAGTAATTGCGGGCCAAAGGCATTGGAATTCAGCCACGATTGTGGGGCTTTGATTTATAGTCACTCATTTCAATGGGAATAATTGAAAAAAGGTGGCATTTCATAAACGAATTGGAAATAAATTAAGTGTTGGCCTGGCAAACTAGAAACTTAAGAGCTAAAAAGTAGAACGCGACTACTCGAGTCTTGCTCAGCATAAATTCATGAAAAAGTTATATTTTTTAGTCCAACTTTGAAGTAGTTGCAATAAAACTCAAGACTTAATTCCTTTGACGCTGTCAATGCTTTCTGATGAGAAAGAAAGTCAAAGGAGGGAAAGCTGCTTTTCTGCAGTGCCAAAGAGCTGAGTGGCAACTTTTCGCATTACGGGAGGAAACCATCGATGAATTGCCATCGGGCAACCCGCTTAAACTGCAACCCACATATGTACCATATTGATATTGATGTGCTCTGATTCTGATTCTGATTCTGTGGTTAATTTCACATCAGCATATGTACCTGCAGAGTGCACTGCAATCACACAATCAGACAATCAGACAATGAGGCGGGAAAGGCGGGAAAGGCGGCACAGGTGGGCTGGGCATTGGGGCACACTCGTGTGGCGTCACTTTTGCTTGCCACTCCCACGACACCTCGCTCATTCGCCCGCATTCAAGTGTGCAACAGACTGGGTGGCAAATGGCAAATGGAAATTAAGCCCAATTTACACCTACGGAAAAAAAAAAAAATGTATTTTCCTGAAGAAGATGCCTTTTCTTGGTCTGAGGTTTACAGTTTCATAGTACTTTCTTAAATCGAAAGTTTGTTTTTAATATCAAAAAAAATTGTTTTTCTATTAAAATTGAATGAGCCAAATATTTAGAAAAAAATTTTCTCGTTTCACATACATTTATAACATATTAAAAATTGGTAAAGAAGAAATGTTTTCAAGATTCATTTAATATACGTTTTGTTTCATTTTAAGTAATTTAAACCAGTAATATTAGTATTTCCTTTCAATCTTGGAATATTTGCCTAAAAACATTTTTCAAATTTAACTGTTTGATATTTGAAAACAAATGTATTTTACATGTTTTACAGTCTTATAAAAGAGCTACAACAGCCGTTTAATTTGATTCTGCAATTAATTTGCAGAGCTTGTCGAACTTTTTCCACTGTCGTCTGCTGGTTGGTCACGTTATCGCCATCGCCATCGTCACCGCATCCTCATCCTCAACCGACGTTCCCATCCCCATCCTCATCCTCTTCCTCATCCGCCGATGCCGCAAAGTGTAAAATGATGATGATGTCTCCGCCTCCTGGAAGGACCTCCTGCCCCACTCACTCCCCTTTTTGGCACGTGTATGCGTCACGTCGCCTGGTTCATCACCAAGGATTCACTGCCACTCCCACTTTCACCTCCCATCGCTTTCCCAGTCCATCGACCACCCGCAGCTGTGTAAATTTGTAATGTTGTTGGCTTTGGCTCATGAAAGTTCCACTGGGGGTTCATCAACGTCCTCCCAGGATCCCCCCACAATCTCCCCTTTCCCCTCCTCACACATTTGTAGGCTTTGCTGTGGCTGCTTTTCTTGACACAACGTCCTGGTCTTGGTCCTCCATCTCGTCCTTTTTCCCCCTCCATCATGTGTGTGTGTGTGAGTGTTTGTCTGGCTCGGGCGTTCCTGCATCTTCGACGTGCGGCGCTTTGTGGCATATTTTAATTTTGTTGCAGCCCGAAAATGCAAACTTTTCTCGGCTTTTTTCCCCCGCACGACGACGACGACAACGCTTTGTAAAGCTTGTCATCGCTTCTTCTATGTACATGTGCTTGGAAAATTTTAATTTTGGATTTTTGCGGCCACCGCCCAACTCCTGATGCAGTGACAACTTCTTTTGTCAAAAACTATTTACATATTCGTAAAATTGTATTCGTTTTCCCCCTCAGAGTTTTTGGGCCTTTGCTGTGGGCAGCGTGGCGTATATTTACATACTTTTGCCACTTTGCCGGCAACTGAAGTGTTTCGCGTTCAAGTCAAATTCATAAATCCTGGCCGGCAAACGGCAACTTCTCCGCCGTAGAAATTGTGGAGAGGAACTTACAAAGCTGCTTAGGTGGCAAATACCGCAAGTCGTCTGATTCGCAACTTCTGCAGCTTCAAATATGCACAGAGGGACTGCAAAACAAGACACTCGACAAATATATATCCGCTAAGGTGCTTATCGCAACCATTTAGATGTCAACCGAAGAGCAAAGAGGTCAGGAAAAGGTGGAGATTCTCCATCGTAGACTTTCAGGCTTATTAGAAATATGACGTGCAAGGGGAAGTCCTTTAGAGTCATTCGAAATTCACTCATTCAGCTTAGTTTTTAATCATTTGAGGGGTATACTTTTGAACATAAATATTGAATATAATATTAAATATATGTATAAAAAGTTTATTATAAATGCTTTTAAACTAGGCATTTAATTAATTATAAATAACAATTTATTTAAAAAGCTATCTACTATGGTAGTAAATTTATCAGACTTTTAATCAATTAAGTAATTGCAACGTTGCTTTAGTTTATTAATTTCTTTCTTTCTTTTTGAACTTGTTGTAATAAATAAAATTCAGCCTTAAAGATAAATATTCCATTTAAACTTTAAAATGTTTTGAGATCTTCATTTAGTTTATCTAACAATGGATAAGCTTTAATCAAATAAACTTAGAAAAATAAATGGATAATCTAAAGTACTGGGCAAAAGTTCCTGGCTAATCCATTTTGATTAAATTAGTTCCAGAGATGGGGATTAAATATATTTATTGCAACAACGCCTTGCCCCAAATTAGTGGCTTTGATGGACGATGGGTTGGTGGGTCGTAATTCGACAGGCGGCACTGCATCCAGCTAATGGCCGAATCAGGCGGGTGATTCGGGTGATTCAGTGCCTCATCCATCCTCATTGTTTTGGCCATGAAGGCGTACGTGCGTGTTGACCTTGTTTGATTTAAGGTTGTGGCCCCCCTTCAGTTCGTGTTTCCCCTTCCCCAATCGCACGAGTATATTCCCCGTTTTCAGACCCATTGAGTGATGGCGCCTGTTGAGCTCGCTTGTTGTCCTTGTTTTGGTCCTTGGCATCGCCGTCGCTGATTTGGCAGAACGATTTTACGATACTTTTACTTTTATGGCCTTCCATTCGCCTGCTAACTTATTTACGATGGGTTCTCCTCTCCGCAGGGCGAACCTGCCTCCAAATCACTGTCGTCCTGCTCCTTGGTCCTTGGATAATAACTGTCACACGAACTGGCATCTCGAGCACTGAGCTCTCATAATTACGGCTAATTTTGTTGCCATCGATATCGACGTGGCCGTTTGGAGTACCGCTCAATAATGTTCGAAGATGACTCTTATTTCGGGGGACGCAAAAACCAGCAAAATTACTTTCTTTACGACCTCATCTCAACTGGCATTTCCACTCGCTTCTGTAGCCTCTGTTGCAGGTTATAACCCGACTTTTATTTCTATTGTTTAGCCATATTTAATGAGCGTACTTTGATTTAGATGTACTTGAAGTTACGTTCATTTCGAATTTTTTATGGGAGTATATCCGAAGTTTTTCACGTCCTTAACACTTATAATGTATATAAACATATTTTCCAAAGTTAAAAGGTTTAAGATTTCTGTTATATTAGTAACGTTTCGAATAGCAAAATAGACAAGGTGGCGTATACGTAATATTCGTATACGTAACAATACAATGGCTCAGCATTACGTATACGCCATGTATATACATTTTTTAAGGGGCACGGGGGGGACGGTGGCCCAGCAGGTAGAGCGCTGGCCTCCGGTCCGGAAGGCCCGGGTTCGAGTCCCAGAGGCTCCCCGAGAAAAAGAAACGGTCTCTTTTTCCAAATCTCCACCACTTCTATGCTCTATCACTCACTTAACTTTAGTAACAAATTTCGGATCCCCGGACCCGCACACCCCCTCGTCCACGTTACTATGGACCCAACAATAGAACTTTCGTCACTCCTAGATGGCACCAGGTGGAAACCCCACCGCTAGGATAAGTCGCTACTGGCTTATCACCGGTACGATCGAAAATCAAAAGATAAATGAATCCTCTACAAGAAATTGTAGAGGCTCTAAGCTCCCGGGTGGAGTAAAAGAATGTAAAAAAAAAAGGGGCACAACTAGTGTGACGGCCTAAAAAAATGGTGATGTTTGGGAATTTTTATAAAAAAAACTACTTGATCAATTCTTTTCAAATTTTCAGAATATATTTATACATGTTTTAAGAATGTATAGTAAAATTTTTAAAGAAAAAAGTTAAATATTTTTTAAGTTATAGTCGATCTCCAACGGCGCTAAAAAAAAAAGTGCCTCAACTGCTGCAGTGATTCCGGCCCTCTCCGTGGACGAAATCAAAAAATGAAAAATTCTCGTGAAACTAGATAATATTTTCCATACCATGAACTACGATAAAAAAAATATCAAAAAATGACAAAATGGCAGCGTTTTAAAAAAAAAAATCGAATTTTAACCAAAATTTTGGTCGTTTTTGGCCTGCCAAAATTCGATTTTTGATCGGATCAAAAAACCGATAGTTCATGGTACGTAGAACTATATAAAGAACATGTAAAAAAAATTTGGTAGTGATCGGATCACAAGTTTTTGAGTTATCACTGCAGCAAATTTGGAAAATGCTGTTTCGAGAAAAACGCGTTTAAAGATAAAATGATCGTTTGCACTGCTATGAGAGCGGCTGCTCTTAAAATTGTTATAACTCAAAAACTATTTGAGATATCGATTTTAAATTTTAATATGTTATTTTAAAAGGTGTAATCTACCGAAATATGAAAAAAAAATTTTTTGATTTTTTTAAAACTTCACACTAGTTGTGCCCCTTAATCAAATATAAAATTATGCTATCTTTTTAGCGAAACTTCGAAAAAAGTGGTGTTTTTAATTTTTTAAGGAACCTGTGACAATTAAAAAAGTTTTTTTTATAAATTTTTACAAATTTTTTTTTTTAAATATCTTGGATTGATTTATTTTCTCAGAGAATTTTTTCAACCATGTAAGCCAAAAAAGTATTCTTTAAAAAAATGTACAAGATGTTGCTCGCAAAATGCATACAAAATTAGGTCTGTAATAATTTCGCTTTGGCCCCGCCAATCTGACCAGTCCAAGTGTCAGTCGCACTCAATCTTTTCCCGGGGAAAATGACAGGGCTTTGGCAGTGGCCCAGTGGCACGGGCTCCGCCAAAGTAGCCCTAGATCTGGCAGAACCACCACCGCTAGAACCGCCAGGAGATGGGAAATTGGGTCGCGCCACACAGGCGACAAAAAGCGGCAGAAAAATTGTTATTTTTTTTAGCTTTGGCACATTCAGTTTCAAGGTTTTCCCCAGAGAGGAAAACAGAGAGTGAAAGTGGGAGGGCTGAAGAGGGGGGAGTGGAGGGGGGGAGGAGGGGGTTACGGCTGCCTTGGCTGGCATTTTTCTAATTTTCTAGTTGAACATTTTTTATGCATATTTTTTATGTGTTGTTGTTGCATTTGTTGTTGTTGCTACTGCTAGTGGCACAATGTCGCAGCTTCCTTTGGCAAATAAAGGATTTGGCTTATGCGCGCTCTATTTGTGGCCACTTTCCTTGGCTCACATTGCACAGACCAACATTTTGCCGCTTTTCCCTTTCCCCATTCCCATTCCCTTTGGCAGACCGCATTAAATAATGCACTGAGTGGTGGGGGTTGGGGCTTCCACGGGGGGGTGGAACGAATGAAAAATGGAAATTGTTGCTGATAAAATCACAGAGCTATCAGCGGCACCAGAAGCTGTTGCCGCAATGCAGCCAGCCCAGCCCACTTTTCCCCCGTCCAACCCAAAACCAACCAGCACACAACATCCTTGCTGGCTGTCATCATTGCAAATGTTGCAGCGGCAAAATTATGCCTGCATGAGTGTTTGTGTGTGTGTGTGTATTTAAGTGTGTAAGTGTGTATGTGGAGCATCGCATGTTGGCTGAGCGGAAGCCCCACAGGGATTGAACCTAAAATGTCAGAGGCATCAACGTGATCTGGATAATGTGGTGGCTGCGGCTGCCACGCCCCCAATCCCCCTGCAGCTGCCCCCTTTGCTGGCAAACAAATTGCAGTGGATTCATATATAAAACACCCACACACCCACACATCTACACACACCCACACACACTGGCAACTATGCGCCTTCGAGTGTCGCAAACTAAGCAATGATTGGCCTTAACTATCGACATGTGATGCCAGCGCATATTTACACACACACATGCATGCATGCAAGGATGTGCAAGGATATGCAAGGATGTGTGGCGACATCGGATTCCTTAAACGTTACTTAACCGGGATGCAGCTCCTGGGATCTGGCATGTAATCGATAGGGGAATACATCGATGGCTTCTCCCTGGCCAATTTCAACTGAATTCGACAAGGCATTACCCAAATTAAGATGTCCTTTGACTTAAATAAGGCCAGTAATTGAGATGCAATCCTTACAGGACTGTTATTTAACTCAGAGGCAGTTTAATTATGATTGCCTAAATAAAATAAATGGAAATGTAATAAACATAAATTTAGAGATGGAAAAATAAATGGCCATATAATGAGATAACAGTGCATGAAAAATAATTATTTCCACTATACAAAAAATATATAAATATAAATAAATAATATTTTTCGCTAGTTTTACCTTTTTAAATTAAATCCCAAAAAATATCTCGAATATATTATGCTAATAACCACAGTTAAATGCCAAAAACTGATTAAATAAATAAGTTTTTATGCATATTTAGCGAACGAAAAGGTTCAGAGTATAAATATTAGGCTGGCAAAGGTTTTTTATGTACGTTAGCAAATGATTCCATAATGAAGGTATGCAAATATATATGAATACGCACGCTGATGGCCTGGATAGTATCTTCTCCCATCAGGGACAAATTAAATATACATTACCCGACCCAAGTAAACACAACGGTGTTTCCGTTGGTTAAACAAACGAAACAAAAATCTATAAATAAATATTTATATTTTTGTGGGATGGGCCCTTTTTTTCTCCTTTGTTATCGATAGAGTGGGGTATAAAATCCGATTTGCAAACAGTGCACTGCAAAAGTATCGATGACTTTTATTTGATTACGAAAATGGAGAAGCAACATCATTTAATTCACTTAGCATATATCCGCATTTGCATACATATCACTCTGCCGTGAGTGATTCTAATTTGAATTGCCTGTTTCACAGTTCACTTCGTAATAATTCAATCTACTGTGCACCGATATCCATCTCCACATTGCCACATCTCCACATATCCACTTATCCACATATGTGTCCCCGAACGTATGCACATAATTACAGCTCCGTGCACTTCTCCCCACTCCCCTCGGGAGAGTCCTTCTCCCAGGAATTCGATACAAACGCACGGTTGCAAGCTCAGACTGCGTCGCTACCACAATTTAATTGTTCACACGGCGCTGCTCGACTCACTCATGTGATTAGCCGTTTCCAGGCGAGTCAATAAAGGGATGGTGCAACAATACACTCAGGGAAAAAAATGTATACAAAATATTTAGAAAAAAAAATGGTTTTAAGCTAAAAATAGGAAGCATAGGGAAACCTTAAATATGGTAAATAAAGGGATCCATTCCAAATTAAAAAGTTTCGATATATGGAAATGGTAAACATAATCTATGATGGAATTGATAAACTTTGGAAAATTCTGTTATAAGTATAAATGCAATCAGCAAATTCCTCATTAATTATATCAATTGTTGATTAAAATTCTTTGTCTTATTTTATTTTCTTGCCAGTGCAACCTTTGTACAACCTTTGTGTAAAAACCAGTGAAACGGATTTGGTTCAACTTTTCGATTTACATATGCAAATGAGGCATCTCGCTAATAAAAATGTGGGGCACGTACCGCACCCACATTGGTTTTGAAATTCACCCAAGGCAGATTCCGATACCACCCTTTGTGGGAGTAATATCGGTTTAATTACCGGAGGAGAAGGGAGCAATACGTGTTTAGGGGACTCACCTTGGGCGTGGATACGGCATGGGCTCCATCGTAGACCAGCAGGTGATCGTTGCAGTCGAGTTGCAGCATATCGAAGCGCAACATGAAGCGCTGCAGCACGGAGTGCGTCTGGAAGGTGATGATGCAGTCCAGATTGCGTTCGTTCTGCGACCAGAGAACTGCTCCGTCGATTTTCCTATAGAGCTGCTGCAGGAAGTGGTTCTTGCACAACGATTGCATGTAGTCTGCAGAGATACAACAAAAATAGGTAAATTAAATTTTACTACCTTTATATTTATATTATATATATTTATATTATAGTATAGAGTATAGAGTTTTCTTACGACTCTCGAATTACGATTTAAATTTTATCAAAATCGGATAACTATATCATATATCTGCCATATGAACAATAGTCGAAAAAATGGAAAATTAATAGAAAAATCAATGTTGATAAGCCTCTATGTCAGTGTTTCCCAAACTTGTCGGAACCGCGACCCATCTACACGAAAGATTGCAAGATCTGTACGACAATTAGAACCCACCTAAAATCTACCCGCGACCCACTGGTGAGTCACTTAGGGATATACAGCTTTATGTATTTATTTATTTAATTATATACAGGCTTCGGCTTGCCAAAGCTAGCTTTCTTTATTGTCTTAGTTTTTGTTTTGGATTTTAGAAAGTATTGACGTAAGCACAATAAACATTAATTTAATTTGAAAGCTTTTTTTAAAAGTTCCCAAAGTGAATTCCTGATAAGAAGCATATTAATACACATAATCATTTTATTGTTTTCGGTCTTATCGCCTGAGTGTTCGGATGAGCATTTATGTAGTGCAACATTGGCTGTCTAAAGCCAGTTTTATAATTTCTCTACCAACGAAAAGAATGTCTCGATTGAAAGGAATACTTTCGCTTCTGTGCCTTCTTCTGGCCATGTGGCAAGTCGAGTGCGCTTGTGGTGGAACGGACAATTATCAGTGCGTAACCCGTTCAAGGTGCAAAGTTGATTTGGGTTTTGAAATTCTACAGGCCGCCAGCATGGGATGCGCTGTCACGGAGACCTGCTGTCCAGAATCTCAATTAGTAAGTATAATAGTGAAAGTTACAAAAATACTGTGCAAAAGAAATCACTTAAATAAATAAATATATACTATATGTACATATTAGGGGGTAAGGTTTTGAAGGCAAAAAGGCTTTTTTGTGTTGTTTTTTTTGTATCGACATGAGTCATTTAATTTTGTTAAGTTTAATGACATATCATTACTCAAATTTTAAAAAGTATTCGAAAAAAAATTTGAGTGGGAAATATTATTAATATAAATAGAAGCGCCTAGAAAAAATTGTAAACATTCAAAAATTTTCTAATATAATTTTTTTTTTTTTTGCCTTTTTAGATCAATAATACAGTTAGGCAAGTCGATGAGGTATCAAATACCGATTGTGGACGACGTAACCCATATGGAGCGGTCTCTACTCATAGAGAATTATATGGATTTGCCAAGCAGGCCGAGATCCCTTGGATGGTGGCTTTGCTTAAACCAAATCTCAGCTATATGGCCGGTGGCGCCCTGATTGACGATAACGTGGTTATCACAACCGCCCAAGTGCTCGGAAACCTAAGTGAGAACGATCTGATTGTCCGGGCTGGCGAATGGGATTTCAGTACGGACACAGAGAAGTATGACCATGTAGACGTTGGCATCTGGAAGATTGTGCGTCATCCTGATGTGAATCTTACTAACGGGGCTAACAATTTGGCCATCCTATTTCTTAAGGATCGGATAAAACTGGACATAAACATTAATCCCATTTGTTTGTCAAACGAAGAACAGTATCCTGACTTTAGTCAGTGCATCATCACTGGCTGGGGACAGAAGATCTTACAGCTTTATCCCAACTTGAATCGTATGAAGAAGGTGGAGTTGCCGGTGGTGCCAAATGATGCGTGTGAACTTCGAATGCGCCATATTTATGGTTCTGATTTCGAGCTCCACAACAGTCTGATGTGCGCCGGCGGCAGGATGATCAATAATTTCTGTCAAGGCGTCGAAGGATCCCCGCTGGCCTGTCCGATGTCGAACGATCCTACCCGCTATGAACTGGCCGGGGTTATGAACTACGGCGTTGAATGCAGAAAAAGGGGTTATCCCGCTGTTTACACAAGTATTGCAAAGCTTAAAAGCTGGATTATGCAGGAGGTCTCTAGCAATTCCCTGGATTCCCAACCGGAACCTCAAGGAAGGAATCAATCATATTAGGATCTGATCGTGATGCTGATCAGGAATATGACTGACTGAATATATAATACCCTTTGCTCTGCAAGGGTATCAAAAAAAAAATTTTTAGAAGTCGAGAAGTTCAAATTCAAATTATATATGAGTTGTTTGTTTTGAATTGGGAATCAAATTGGGAAACCCTTGTTTTGGGGTGTTCCCTTCATAAATAGTGTCTGTATAAAAAAAAATTCAAAAGAAATAAATAATCAGATCACCTTGATTTCTTCCAGAAGGCATTTACTATTGAATTCCTGATTAACTAACTAACTACTGTTGAATTTCTGATTAAATTTGATCAAAATCGGATAACTCTATCATATAGCTGCCATAGTAAAGGTCGAAAAATATATGTATAAATAATGAAAACAAATTATAATATCGTTGTTTTTAATCCCACGAGCATTATTTTCAAAATATGGAGTTAAACATCTTTTTTTTTTCATCAGACAAGCATGTTTTTTGGAGTTTTCTAACGACTCTTGAATGCCGAATTAAATTTCATCAAAATCGGACGACTATATCATATCGCCGTCATATGAACAATAGTCGAAAATATGGAAAATTATTAAAAAAATCGTCATAGCTTCGATGCTGTTTAGCCTTTATGTATTTTGTTCCACATTTTTAATGACTGCAAGGGTATATAGGCTTCGGCTTGCCGAAGCTAGCTTCCTTTCTTGTTTAATATTTCCATAACCCAAATACAGGATAAACTCAGTCACCGCCCACCGACTGCCACGCCCTTTACGCCCCCAAACGCCTGCAGGACGTCTCCGCTGGCAACTTCCTTTCGGCTTAATGGCGTTGCGGCGTCTCGTGCGCTGCGCCGGAAAATGTGCACTTAAATTTTAATGGAAGGATGAAAAATTCATTTACGCTTCGCTTCGCGTATTACTCGCACATGTTCCCAAGCTCACTAGTTGCGTTTATTATGCCTTTCCATACTGCAAACTGAAAACTGCACTGCAGTTTTCCAGTTTGGCAACTGAATGCGGTGCATTTGCATAATGCCCGATCAGAAATTCAACGCACACGTTAATACCTAATCTACTCGTAAAACGATCCGGAGAAGAGCTTTTCCCAGCAGTAGATGGCCAGAAAGGATTTAAAAAGAGGAAATTCAATTATGTGCTAACTTAACTTAAGCATTTGCTTAGGGAATAGTGCAACACTTACTTGTTAAAACTTATTTATTTAAACAAACACTCCAAAGTAGCACATTTGTATGTAGATTTTCCAGAAATAATTAAATTTTACTGATTGGCTAACAATTAATTAGAAAACTTAAACAATGCAGGAAACATTTACAGCATAAATGAAACTTTTTCATTTGCTAATGTCAGCAAATAGAATTGGTTAACCAACTTGAATGGAAATAGGACGCCATTTCCCACTTTTCACTCCATTTTAAACCGCTGTTCCAGCGAAAATACATTTATATATATTGTATATATATAGATGAAAGGAACTTTCCTATCGTTGGCCACTTTTAGTGATAACTTTGAATGGTCCGAGGGGACACTTTCCGTGTCGCAGAACTTTTAATTTGCCCGGCTCAATCAAAACGACCTCAAGTGAAAGCCAGCTGCAGACAAGCGGCAATGCGAGAATAATATCCCATTATTTAAGAAACTTTTAATTAGTTGAATGGCGCTAACTATGGCGCTTAAGTGCCAAATGCATTAACATGAAACGCGAGCCATTGCGAAGGAGCTGTCCAGTGGCTCGTTGCATGCAAATGAAGTCAGGATTCTCCTGCCTCACCAACGCACACACACATTCTCATAATATGCCGTAAAACCAAAGGCGGGACATCTGGGCGGGTTTTTAATGAAACATAGTAGTAGTAGTGTAGGTGGGTGGGGGTGGAGAATAAAAGTGGGGCAGGCAACCCCCCACCGAGCTTACATGCGCCTGATTTCAGGCAATTTCCTGCCTAGCAACCGCTTCCGTTCCCGCCGCCGCACTAATTCAATTTCGCCCCCAATAAAACGCACACGAAAAGATGACGCCGCATCCTGGCCAACTGAGAGATTGGGAGTTGCAGAGGGAAAGGGGGGAAAAAGAAGCACGCCCAAGGAATTTACTACAAATTTGTTTTACGCCCCGGCACTGGGAGCGAATGATGGGCAAAAAGAGCCATCATGTGAGCTCCTGGGCTTCCGGCAAATGCCTCATTTTCGGTCACAAATGTTGTCGTCGCCGCGCTGCCAACTTCAAAATTGAATTCACAATTTGGATTGAATTGCTGACAGACTTGGCTGCCCTTTGTTTTAGACCCTATTGCTTTTCTACACAGAGAAAAACACGAAAAAGGCATTAACTATTCCTTTTGTAAAAAGTATAGCATACTTTTTTGGGCAAATATTGTAATAAACTCAATTAAATCTTGGGAACATATGTATTGAACTTGTATTGATCCCTAATTTACTATTGAATCCTAAGCTACTGTACAGATTTTGAAACAATTTTTAAGATGATATATTTTCTTGTGTATTTCCCCTAAAAAAAAAAAATAGATTTCCTACAGCCTGAATAGGTAGACAGTTTTCCTGCTTTATATGTAATTGGCAATTTCGTTACACATTTCGCTTTGATCTCCGGCAAAGTAAATAGCAGAGTGTAGCAAAGAGCCCAAAACGGGCGTAGAATGGGAGGTGAAAATGGGGGCGTGGTTGCTCCGCTCCTTTGCCACCTGCACAAATTGGCCGCAAGCCACTTGGTGAGTAATTTTCCGTGGCCTTTCAGCCAGTGGAAATTTTTGAAGGCAGCCATTCCGCCGCTGGCTTCTGTACTTAGCTCAACAACATTCAACATTCTAGTGAGTAAACAAAGCAGGGAAAAATAACTCACAAGTCATGGCCTTAACGAGAAATTAACAGATTAGCGTTAGGTAATGGCTGGCAATCATGATACCAACAAAATATGAGCGTAACATAACGCCCAGTTTGTATTAAGTTTGCCTAATGGCTTTTTCATTACGGCTTGTAAGCAAACTGTATTTACAAATAAATGCGATACCCAAATAGAAACTGAAATTATAATAAATTATTTATATTGTAAATAAAGATAAGCTTTAACAAGAAAATTAATATAATACTTGTTTTTTGATAGTTATTCAATCTAAAAGTATAAAAAAGTTTACCACCTACTCAAATTAATTCTGGCACATTTGTATCTTTTTTTTAACAACTGACTTAAAATATTAAGAAGCATCTGTGATATTCTTGAAAAAAATTACTTGACTTTAGTAAATGCGATACCTAAATAGAAACAGAAATTATAATAAATAATTTGTATTGTAAATAACGATAAGCTTTAACAACAAAAATAATATACTACTTGATTTTGGATAGTTATTCAATCTAAATGGGGTATCTAAAAGTTTAAAGAAGTTAACCACCTACCAATATTAATTCTAGCACATTTCTATCTTTTTTTTAACAAATGACTTAAAACATTAAGAAGCATCTGTGATTTTCTTGAAAAAAATGACTTGACTTTCTGCTGGATTTTGGGTTACAAGGGCTTTCGGGCGCAGCTGGTTTTACTGCTCTCCTGAATATGTATATCAGAAGTTATGTTATCAGAGCTCTTCCTGCTGATAAATTCACTTGCAGCTGCTGCCGGTTGAATAATTTCACTCAGCTGGGAGTGGAGTGCAGCATCGACAGCGACAAATGGGGCAACTCAGTTCGGCGCAGCGCGCAGATCCATGTGCATCTGTATCCGCATTCAGCATTCGCATCCGTATCTATATCTGCATCCCATATGGCAACTGGAGGTTGGGGGTGAAGTGAGAAATAGAAATAGAATTTCTGCACAATTTGCCACAGAATCACAGAGGACGAAGGACGAAGGACGAAGGAGGTTGGAGCTCTAAAGGAAATGAACCGGCAGAGACAATTGTAAAATATCAATTACGTTGTGTGGAGTGAAAATGGAGCGCAAAGTGCTTGGTTGCCGTTTCCGTTATCATTGGCTCCTCGGCGGCCAGAAATCCCTCAATCATTTCTGGACAGGATTGCCACTGGACTGGAATACAGTGGAGTTGGGGTTGCACTTTGTGGAGTGGAGTGGGTTCGAGTTGGCTGTGTGTGTTTACCCCCGAAGTTCGTATCGGGATTATCATGCATCTGCGCTGAGGCCCCCGGGGAAGAAGGAGATGTACCGAGATAGATAGGAGGCGGAAAAGGAGCAAGAGGAGGAGGAGGAGCAGGAGGAGGAGGAGTAGAAGCAGGAGTAGGAACATCAGGAGTGGGAGTGGCTGTCGGGACATGAGCAAATCGTGGCTGCCTTCGGGCTGTCGGTCCTTCTGTGTGAAGTGAAAGACAAACGAAAGCCGCGCAGGACGTTGAAACCCATGTGACATTCATGGCAGCCCCGGGATGGAGTCCTTTCCCATCCAGCAGATACATTTTCTATAAATTAAGGCATTTCTGACACAAATGTTGCCAGCTCCAGGGAAAACAATTCCATTTGCCGGGGGAATGGGGAAAGGGGAAAGGGGGAGGTGGCTCATCGCGGATCTGGTGGCTGAAATTGCAACATGCTTCAAGTTCAGTTTTTCCCTGAGCCAACTGCATGCACTTTAAATAAATTAATTGAAGTTGTCAAGCTTAATTTTGAAAAGGTATTGTAAATTCAAACCATTTAAAATTGAATGTTCAAACTTTTGATATTGTTAAGCAAATCTTCAATATTCTCCTTTTGAACATTGTCTTTTTTTTTGACAATAAATTATAAATTGAAATAAATATTTGTTCTGAATATAAGTCTACAAATTGACGCTTTAATAAAAAGCTATTATTAAAATTTCTTGTAAAACTTAATAACATTTTTTTTTTAAATCTCCTTAACTAATTAGTAATTTTTTAATATTTTTTTAATTGCATTTTCTTCATCAGATTTCCTAATATAAATATCTTTAATTTTTCCCTCGGTACCCTAGCTTATATATATTCTCACATAAGTATGTTTATCTTCAATTTGTTTATGCACTCGCAGGGAAAAAGCGGGGAAAAATAAATGGAAGGGCAACCGAACGAAGATAACGAGGAGGAAAAGTGGAAGTGGAAAAACCACTCGGATCTCGAGAGGAAAATTCGGACTTGGGGGCAGTTGGGAGCTTAGTTCTGATGGCTGGGCAGCAAAAACACAGGAAAACGGCATTTTCGAAATTAGGGATAATGCCCGGCTTAAATCCGAAGAGTGTCCCACATCAAAAGGGAGACGAGATGGCACAAAAAAAAGCAAAAAACCAAGCAAATCTGTACGGCGTGTTCATGGAAATATCCAAATCCAAAACCGACTGAGTCGCATCTGCCATTCAAAGCCAATTTTTCAGTTAATGGCAGGGATTACTTGGTAGGAATGTCGTTTGCTAAGACTGAGCCAAAAGGATTAAAAATGGCATAATTAATTTGGTGGCTTTAATTCCCGCGTTATTAATCGACTAATAATGCCACGAAATCTGTTTTCCAAAAGCTCAGACTTTCAGCTTTTTTTTATGTTGCCAATCGAGAAAGATTCAGCCAAGTTTTCTGCCTTTTTTCAGCTCCTTTCGGACTTATCGTGATGGCTAAAGTCCCCATATTGCCAGTGGCAATTCGCAAACAATCTGCGAACGTCCAAGTTGCGGGTCGTCACCATAACTCGCGGCACTCGGAATCGCATTGGTAATGGCTTTCGTAGCAGGAGAAGCTATTCCACAGCTTAATGCTTCCGGTCGAAAGGGGTGAAGGGTTGGCCGGAAGTGTTTGGTGGTCCTAAATGCGTTTTGGCCCAAACTCCAGTTGCAGTTTTTTCGGTTTCTAGACTCGCCTCCCCGGACACTAGATGTCTTCTTTTGCTCGGGCTGGAAAATGATGTTTACTCAGCTTTCTAACTTTCTTCTCTTCCCGTTTTCTTTTGGGGACACAGTCACACGCATGGAGCGACCTTCGCAAATAAAGAAGTCCTTTGGTACACGGGAAACAATTTTGACATTGATTTAAAGCAGATTTTTATTGAGTTGGAAAACATCTCTCAACTTTTAAATAATTATATTTTTATTTTTAATACTGATTTACCAAAAATTAAATACTTTTTATTCGATTTTTACTTTAAAAATTTTTTCACTTATAAAATATTTATTAACTTTTATATATTATATTATAGATGCTCATACAACTACTAAAAGTTTAGTTTCCAAATATCCCCAGTTTTTTAAATCTTTAATTTCTATTTTTTCTCAGAATAAAACTACCAATAGTGGAGTTTAATAAACCCTTAAAATATTATTATGTAAGCTCATAAAATAAACTTTTCTTTGTGTGCAGCTTTTAAAACTTGGAATCGTCGCCATTTCTGGCACCTTGAGAGCATTGGCAAATATAGAACGAGAGTGGAAGCTCTGAGCAGCGAGCTGAGAATTATTATATTCGTTGACACACGTAAACAAGTGGATCTCGGCTAAAAGTGTTTCCCAAAGGATATTTCCCAGGATAATCACCAGGAGCATTGCAAATACGTTGGCAGGTATACTGCATCGGGGAACGGTGACTTCGGTAAGTTTATTTGATGAATTTAACTTTGTGCCAAACTGTGATTAGAGAAAGTTTCGAAGATGCCTTGGCAAATATTTCGCTGGCATCGCAAAACTTTGGTTGGAAAAACAAAGTGTACGAGAGGAACTTCAATATTTATTGACTCCTCATGTTTTAGTTGGTAGTTCAATAAAGTGGTTAAATGAGTTTTAACTTTTTCGACTATGGGTAGTTCGCAATCGGATGAATTTTAAAAGTTTGAAAGTACTTTAGTAGTTAGTCGTGTACTAGGCTAAAATAATATAGACTAAATAAAATATGGGGTGAGTTTTAAAGTTGAAAATGCTCTAGAGTTTGCATACATTTATTTATGATTTTAAATTAAAATCAAACACAAACTTCTCTTAATAATATCCAAATATTTGGTAATCAACTTCTCTTCATAAATCAAAATCTCTCAAAGAAACCGCTTGCAATTTCCTTAGGAATTTAATTTATTCTAGTTAATCAAGGGGTTTATTTAATTAGCCATCCTTTGGCGATTCTCCTTGAACCCGGCCAACAGGCTAATGCCCATTTAAGAGCTTATACTTATACTTATACTTAGCATATCCTGCAGCCGAAAAGCGCCCGGAATCGGGATGCAAATTTAATGTAAATATTTTAAACTAATTTCCAGTGATTATGCAAAACCACAAATAAATCTGCAGCAGTGGAGCCGGAACCGGAGGATGGAGATGAGGATGACCACCGTGGAAGGAGCTGTGGCAACAATGGGAGCTGTGGCAACCAACGGTAACGAAACCGCAACCGGGAAAAGCTTGCTGCGTGCCCCAAAGCACCGGGATTGAACGAAAGTTTCGTTTGGTGGAGATTTTCCGAATGGGGGTTTTCCAAGGGGTCAAAGTTGCCTTAGCTACTCCATGCTTGCTCCAATGCTGTGGCAACTAACTTTTCCCCTTTTCCCCTCCTCCCCCGCCTCGGAAAATCTGCTCGGTTTTCGATCGAGCTCCGCCCCATTTTCACTCCGGATGCGAACGGCAACTTGGCTGCAACAAAATAATTTCGCTGGCTCGTTTGTCAAACTAATGGCAGGAATTTGAGCAATTTAAGCAACAAAGGTTAAACAATGAATTTCCTGGGCTCCGATATTGAATTTTACTGGCCCCCAAATGACCCGCCATGTTCGTGTAGAGTCATCGCCCCACAAACTATACACTGAGTGGTGAAAAGTATGGGGTATACCTTGCTTTAAAATTTCAAAAGTAATTCTGGCTGAAATAATAACTAATTAAATTGTTTTAATAGTACAGAAAATATTTTACTTTATCACACTTAATTTATCCAACATTATTATGCCTTTGAAGAATGTAACTTGATTTATTTAATAATATCTACTTGCTGAGTTTATTTCAGATTCTTTGCTTGAAATATCATTAAAATATTTTTACTTCTACTTATTTTTTGTCGGAATTTCTTGGGTGGAATGATAACTAATAAATTGTTATTTATATTATAGAGAATATGAAACTTAATTATCAAAAATTTACCGAAAATTATTATGCTTTTAAATGAATGTAACCTGAATTATTTAATAATAATAACTTGAAGAGTTCATTTTAGATTATTTTAAAAGATTTTTACTTCTACTGGCTCTTACAGATTTTTAGCGATTTTGTATATTTTTTTAAATTCATATTTCATGGTTTGTATGCTTTATAGGCTTCTCCTTTTTCAATTTTCTAATTTTTTGCCAGTATTTCTTGGGAAAGATTATAAAATTGTTGGGTATACTGTACGCTCCATCCAGTTGACTAAGTCGAAATGCTGGCTGAGTGGGACAGCTGGTGGCGGACTCACACGCTCCATTAGCGCCACCGAAATTCGATGGCATCTTGGAGGCACACTGCGATGGCCACAAGGATTCGCAGGATTCGCAGGACTCGAAGGACTCGCAGATGATGCCCCCGGACTTTTGTCGCTTGATGTTGCTGCTTTAATGAAATAATTGAAGTAAATGCCTTTCGCCTGGACGACTCCGTCCATCGGAGCTCATCGGTTGGAAGGCGTTTGCATAATGAGCTTAATCTCCATTCAGGAACGGAGTCCTCCTGCTGTTGCCGTTTGCCGTTTGCCGTTTCTATTGGCCCCAGGATGTCCGTCAGGATAATTCTCGTGGAGCTGGCTCATCGAGGAGCTCCATTCGCCGCCGGCGGTTTGTCAAAGTAATTGGCCAATTTGCGTGGCACATCGGACGGAGAGGCTTTCAAGTTCCACGGATATTTATGCCAGTCGGCAATTATTACAGGTCGCATTAGCTCGTAATTACCCAATGATTGTAATTTTTGCCACGCGAACTACTCAGCCCACTCATCGCTCATGTTTTCGACTTTGATCAAATTAATTGCAGATGTGGGCCAAGTTAATATAATTTCCTTGGAACCAACAATTTTAAGTGTCATGTAATTGCGATCGATATATATGCATGGTAGATTTCCAACAATTAACCTTTAGTATCAATTATTTCTCTTAGAAGTTAAAGCCTACTTTTATATACATAATATAATTATATCTTCTGTCTTAATATCATGTTCATTTATTACTAATTTGAGTCAATTAAACAGCTGCATAGTTCAGTAAAAGTATCTAAGACTCATTTCATTATAGTAACTACACAAAAACAGACCACATTGCCATGAAGATCCTGCAGGACATTCGAGCTATAGCATATCCTTCGCAGATATTTGCTTTGCTGCCATTTTATACTCGAAATGACGAGGATAACTTCCGATTGGGGAAATGGGGTCGCTGGTATGGACGCCTAGTTGCCTTGATTATACTGATCAGCTCATTAATCTTCGCCGAGGATGTCCTTTTCGCCTCGAAGGAGTACAGACTGGTGGCCAGAGCCCAAGGAGACACCGAGGAAATCAATCGGACCATTGAGACTCTTCTCTGCATTTTGAGCTACACAATGATGGTTTTGTCCAGTGTACAAAATTCATCTCGACATTGTCGAACTCTACAGGATATTGCCAAAATAGATGAGTTCCTGGTGGTGAGTGGATTTTGCGAGAATTACAGCTGCAGAAAGCTGGGAATCCTGGTCACCTCAGCTGCATTTGGAGTACTTTCTGTGGCCTTCTACTACATTCACTATCGAAGTGGCATTGGCTCCAAGAAAAAGATTATTCTGCTTCTGATTTACTCCCTTCAATTGCTATACTCCACTATACTTTCCATATATCTTCGATCTATTTTAATGGCTTTATCCCAAAGGATTGCTTTCCTTAACCAGCGACTAGATTCCTTGGGTCTTCAGGATAATGGAAATCTGGATAATTGGAGGGAACTGTGCAATCTGATAGAAGTGCTGTGTAAATTTCGCTACATCACCGAGAATATGAACTCTGTAGCCGGAGTGGCTCTACTATTTTACTTCGGTTTCTCTTTTTATACAGTGACTAATCAGAGTTATTTGGCCTTTGCCACCTTGACTGCCAATATTTCGAGTTCCAAAACAGATGTGGCTAATACAATTGGTTTATCCTGTGCCTGGGTTTTAGCTGAAACCATCACAATGGCCGTAATTTGCGATGCCTGTGATTGTTTGGCCTCGGAAACGAATAGTACGGCTCAGATTCTGGCCAGGATTTATGGAAAGAGTAAGCAGTTCCAGAACCTCATCGATAAGTTTCTCACCAAGAGCATTAAACAGGAATTGCAATTCACTGCTTATGGATTTTTTGCAATAGATAACTCCACTTTGTTTAAGATTTTTTCAGCTGTTACTACTTATTTAGTGATTCTTATACAATTCAAACAATTAGAGGACTCCAAAGTGGATGAAATTAATCAGACTTAAGGGGAGTTATTATTATTATAAAGCAACTACTACTAAATTATATAAATAAGTTTAAGAATACAAAAGCTATCTAACCCTTCTGTTATTAACTGCAAATAAAATTACATTAAACTTAATAAAGAATCCAAATCCCATTTTTTTAATCATAAAGGAAACAAGTAAATTGGGTTTGTGTATTTCAGTTGTCTGAAGGCGATGTTAAGTGCCACGGAACCTACACCATAATTTGTCTGGAAGTTGCGTGATGAAAATCAATAACTTGCTGGCAGCTGCAATTTTTCCAAGGCTTCTCCTCCGTTTGGCAAACAAACATTGCAATGCGTATGGCTCATCAAATCCTTCTATGGAATCGAATGGAGTCGAGTCCTGCGGAGGAGAACACTGTGGGTGCCAAAGGGCATGCCACGTGCAACTTAAACGCATCATTAAACTTTTGTCACTCTTCAGAATGTGGCAACCTCAGAGCTCAGAGCGGAGGCACTCGAGCGTGCAGCCAAGATGAAGTGCCAAACTAATGAAGGAACTACTGGGACAACTGGGCGGTGGCAACTGGCAAGTGGGCGGGGCTGGTGGCCACAAACAGGAGGAGCTGGCAGGCGAAAAGGACACGCTAGAAATGGGCCACACGATAAGTTTCCTCGAAGGACTTTTCCCCGCCATTCCACGGCAATAATCAAGCGAATTGTCGCTTGTCAAAATGTTTGAATAGTCAAAAGTTTCACAATTTATACTTCACTTTTTTTACTTCGATAGCGATGGCTTCCTAAGTGAAATAACATTAATGTCGATAAAATAAATGATAAGGGAAACGTAATGGCAAATGACTTTTATTTAACTTTTAGATTTCTATAACTGTAATAAAGTATGAAAAGTTAGGAAATGTTTATTATTTTTGGAACTTGTTATATACTTAAGTGTTCTAATAACTATTTTACTATTTTATACATTTTCTTTTATCTATTCAAAAAGACTTTCGCGTTCTATAAAATCTTTAAGGCCATTGTCGCCACTTTTACGACGAATGTTCAAAGGACCTAGACTCCTTCTCCTTTTTTTTTTCCAGATTGCACAAACTTTGGCAGTTGCGCTTGCAAAAGGCAGTTTAATTATGTGCGCTTCTCAACTTTTCATTAAGAACTTGTCAAGGAGCTCTCAACTTGTCATGCGGCCATCGAAGGGCTACTCAATGCCAGGACTAGATCATTTCCAGCCAGAACTATGAAGGTAAATCCTGAGCTAAGACCCCTGGATATCCGATGTCCTTCGGGAGGAGCCTTGTTTACTTTGAGCCCTCACAAATTGTTAATTAAATTTTGCACTGCCCTTCGCTGGCATTTTCCCGGTCTTATCTGCCCCATAAACGGGGACTTAAATATATATATAGTATAATATTTTTCGAAAATCATCTCTCCTCTTATTAATTCCATTTTTGCTGGTGCTGCGAAAAACAAAGCGAAAACTTTTTGCATAGTTTTTGCCGGCGAGTTTGGCTCCATCGTTAGTTTATTACGCTATTGTTGTTCCTGCGGCTTTTCTCTCTATTTTTTCTGTGTTGTTTTTTTGTTATTATTGTTGTTTACTTATTTCGGTGCTATTGTCTAGGCGCGCTTCTTGCAATATTTTTCTTTCAGCCACCGGCCACGCCCACCCACGCTCCGCCCCTTTAGGAATCTTAGCTCGGTAAGATAATTTCGACGCTTTGTTTTGCCGGCGCGTGGATTCTGGATTCCCTGTGCAACGCCTAAGTGGATCACGCGCACACAAAACTCAACCAAGGATACAGCACACACAGATACTCCTTAGTATATATATAAAATATAATAAATATATATATATACTCTATATATGTATTTGGGCAAGAAAAGCCGGCCGATACAAAAAGCCCATCAGGAGAGGACACGAAAGAGGTTTGGGACTCTCGCACTGGATTTTTCTTGAATAGAACTCAATTTTCTGTGCATTTGATTACAAAAGGGATTCATGTGCTTAACTGACGGCACAATGCCCGGAATGTTCAACTCATTTTATGCCCCTTTGTGGCCCGTCCTGCACAGTGTACACTTTCCCTCTTTATTCGCTCCTCGAGGATTTGCGGAATTCATCAATGCAGCACTCAAGGATTCAGTGTTTCGCTGTAAGGTTTCCCAATTAAATGGGCAAATGTTTCGCCGGAGATACAACGCACCAAATGAATTCATCTTGGTCTTCTGTCATTTTAAATGGGTCAGATATGCTTAAATATTATATTTAAATATTCTAACAAACTAAATTCTAGTTTTTGGAAATTTTAAAAAGAAGTTTCTGGTTTGTCTTAGGAGCTTCGAAAGTATTTTTACTTCAGTAAGTTTTACAAGTCGGAAAAAATAATATGTGTAGAAATTAAATTATTTTAAATTGGTTAGACTTCTTAAAAACTGAAAACATAATATATAAATAAAAATGTATTATTCTTTTTTCACTCAGTAATTTAATATTAAATTATTTTACCAAAAAGTTTGTTCAAAACAAACATCAATAAATAAATACTGATTGGCTGCCAAGGAAAACCCTTTTCAAGCCAATTAAAAACGGGTGAAAGTTTGTAAATTCCCCAAATTCAATTTGTCAAGTCCAATTCGAGCAATTGACAGAATGTGTATGTTTTTTTGGCAATACATAAATTAAGTTTGGAAATCGTTCGACTGCGGGGTTAGTGGGCCAACGGAACCCACACGTATACGGTATACCATATGTATTGCATTTATCGACCGATTTCGAATAATAAGCGATTACCTACTCCGAATCCAGCAGCCGAGCGGAAATATTGATAAATGATCCGCCCACGTTCGTGGACAATTTCACAAAACCAATTCGCATCGAACGAATTCATTGTTCGGTGTTTTTCGGTGGGAAATTGGTCGGAGGTGGGAGGCTTCTTTTTTTGGAGGTTCAAGAGGGGACTTTTTGGCAATGACATCGTGCCGCGGGATGCCAACGCATCAATACTCGATTTGGCATCGCTCCCTCGCAAAAAATCCGCCTCTTCAACTCTTTTCAGTTGCCCCGTTCAAATATTGCCCCAAGTTGCGGACTACAAATGGAATTTATTATGCGTTGCCTGATTTCTATCCGCTGGCTGCAATTTATCTTCCATAAACATTTATCTGCGCATTTGACTGTGACCTGTGCCCGCTCTCCAGGGATCGCTAAGCAGCTGAGTCATCGTCGCCCCGGCAAAGATTTATTATTAGACGGATTGGGATTGGGGGACTGGAAGCCAGTAGGTCAAAGGTTGCCATGACCCACAAAGTGAATAAACTTCGCTTTCAACATTTTAAATGCGCCCAAATGCAGCATAGTTTTATTTTGAGGTATAAAAAAGTAATAACAAATAAATGTAATAATATTTTTGTATATTTCTTTGTCCTTTCGAATTGCTAAATATATTTTCTAAAATATATTTTCAATTTTAAAAGAACTTAGAAATTTCAGAAATATTTGTTATAAGCATACCAATATTTATTATTTTATTTAAATTATTTTGAGGAGTATATTGATCACGTCGAATTGGTTTATCTTATGTCATATATTGTCTTTAAAAATGTAATTCAATTTCCAGTACCCGCCAAAATCTATTTTAAAATTAGTATGGGAATATAAATTCACCTTTTAAATAAATAACAACTTCAATGTGACATGTTTGCTAATGAAAGACCTGAAAAAACAAGTGTACCTCCTTTTTTGTTTTATTTAACATCAACATAGGCATCATGTGAGTTGAACCAGTTTAACTCTGATATAAAAGGGTTAAGCATTTGGGACTTTAAGTCAAATAATGCCACTCACAATTAATCAAGATATGCCAGACAATCATTTTCTCACTTAGAGAGAAGTTTTGAGTTTTGAGGCAGTGAAAAGAAAGCGCCACCAGATGATTGCTGCGGCTTGTTACAAATCTCATTTCGTATGCGCAAGGATTTAGGGAAAATTAAAATTTATTGCCCATGGAAAGTCTCCCCTTTCCTACCCCCTTTCCCTTCCCCTTCAACCCTCTTAACCCCCTTCAACCCCCTTTAGCCCTTTTGCCTTTGTGAACTGAACCGTTGACGTGGGAAGACCGCATTGGTCTCCTCGACTGAAACTCATTTTGGAATATTTCCATGTAGCAGAGCGAGGTGGAGTATATGCCGCAGTGGACCAGTTGGTCCCACTTCCATTCCCATTTGGAGCTCCTGCTTTGGCTCCTAAGCCTCAAGTCCAAATCCATTCATTCATATTTATGCCAACACAAAGAGCAAAAGTTTTATGCCACTTCTTCGTCCTCGTCGACAGTTGTTTTTCCCTCAAAATTTATTGGCAGTCGGCCATCGGCTTCTGTTTGAGTTGGACTCGGTAACAAAAAGGAGGAAGGAATGGGGGAATGAGGAGTTTGATCCCAGCAACGTGACATATTTTCAAAATTATATAATGTTCGCATTATTGCATAGAATCGCACAATGCGATGGGAAAAAGTGGGGAGAGTTTAAGGTTTTTATTTTCCGGAGTTGGGGAAAAAGCGTGCGAGCTGTCAGTATCCCTTGTCAAAACATACGCATTTCCGCCATTATAAAAAGCCAATAAAATGTTCGCATAAAAGTTAAAAAGTATCCGCAAAAAGTATAAAAAAGCAAAGGAATCCGCCAAAGATTTGCACATTGTAAAAAAGGTAATAAATAACTGCTTACAAAATTGTGAAAATGTTTTATAAATCTGGTTATTTACTTTCAGTCTGATAAAAAGGTAAATATAAAAAAAATATATGTATATTTATATTAAATTACAAACACCAAAGAATTCACTCTTCTCATTATTTTAAGGCGTAAGACTAACGAAATAACTTCTACAATTCCCAAAGTCATATTCCACATTCGCCCAATTTGCTAAACTAACGCACGTCTAATTTAACAAAATTGAACGCAATCCAATTATCAAAACACGAGACCCCAAGCAATAAACTTGTAAATATATGTTTATATAATTACAAGCAAATAGCGCACACATAATTGTGAAAGGTTTGCTAACAAACACGTGAAAGTGGAGTTCCGGTTTTGTGACAGTCGCAAAGTTTTCAACACACATCCATTTACCATGAAGAACTCACACAAAGTAATTATGAAAACCACTTGCAAATGCCTCTGAAAACCCCCCAAAAACCTCTCAAATATATATATGTATATGGCTGGGGTATATATTTACTTATGAAAGTAACCGTTTGCAAGTGTTTTTGGGCAGAATGGAATTTGAGTGAGACCCAACAAGTTTGTCCCGAGTCGCTGCTCGTGCGAGTCATTATAAGTTACGCTAATCAAGTTGAACGTGCGACCGCATTTTGTGGCAAAGGAGAGGGGGGTAAAAGGATGTAGGAGTAGGTGGGCGTGGCCACCAACAGGATGCCTGGCAGACGACACCAAAGTGGCTGCTTCGAGAGCTGAAGAAAGGAAATGACAATTCAAATTAAAGATACCAGTCCAGGAGATTTTTCTCCTCCTTTTTTTTTTGTGGAAACTTTGGGTTGGAAGAGCAGGCTTTTTGGAAAAGGGGGGCTGGTTGGCTGGCTGGCACGACCACGCCCACCACTCGCATTGCCACTTAACATGAAATTAATTATGAAACTTTTGTGCAAATTTTGTTGAACGAGTTGAGAAGTCTTCAATGCGGCTCGACAGCGGAATAAGTAGGGGGAAATAGGGGAGTTTTCATGGCAGAGGAGGTATGAGGTAAAAAAAAAAAGAAAAAAGGGGGCAACGGCAGGCAGTAAGTATGTGGCCGGTGAAAAAAGTTAACGCGCCCTGGCGATGAGCATGGGAAATTAAGTACACGCCACGTGGGCCACAATTCTGATGGGGACACAACCGGCGAGGGAAGCGCCAGCGGTTCGCGTTTGTGTCTCAGTTGGAGTACGGGTGTGTGGCCACTGCAAATAAGGAGCAGCAGGACCAGGATCACGGGAACCAGGAGCAGAAGGAACAATTCTTTGAACAGGAGCAGCAGAAAGTGCAGCTAAGCGTCGCCCGGAAATGAGCAAGTAAAACAAAACTATGGAAGGGAACAGTGGTATATGATGATAAAACGGGAAAGATATCTAAAGATAACATTATAACATTATACCATAGTTGTACTGCATCTATTTTTTACTAATAAGAGCTAATCAAACAACAAATCATTTTAATTATATTTATTTCAGTTTTCTAGAATATATAATATTTTGTTTTATTTGTTTTAAAATTATCTCGCTAAAGTTGTTTCTATTTTATACCTATTATATTCATATTTTGTTCTTAAATTTATCTGGAATTGTTACCACAAAGAAGATTAATATCTAAAAGTTTTCTAAGACTTTAAAATTTGATTTAATTTGATTACAAATTTTTAAAGAAAATGTAGTAGAAATTTGTAGTTGGCTTATTTCAATGTGCAGGAAAGCAAATCCCAGTCAGCATCGACACTTGTCACCCAGCTCTTTTTCCCCTGGATTCTGCAATTAGGCTGCATCTCTCCTCGCGGAGGAAAAGCGGGGAAAACGGGGAAAGCGAGGAAAGTGGAAAGGAAAGGCAGCCGCGTCAGCAGCAAACCGGAAACAAGCCCAAATAAGTATGCAGCGAACTTTTTCTGCGCCCTCGACTAGGAAAACTTTTGCAGCGACTGCAACTGCGACTGCAGCTCCGCCCCCGAATCGTTGAGCCCGCTTTTCCCGCAAAGTAGGCGGCGCCCCCAATTGCTGGCATGTAAGTTGTTTTACTTCAAATTTTAATTATGATTTAATGCTAAAATACGGAAATAATTTGCGCCAACAACTTTCGTCGCCGGAACGCAAACTGCAAGGGAATGAGTATGGTATGGAGGTATGGAGTGCATACTTTGTAACCGAGCAAACGACGCGTCGCTCCGCCCGAGTAATTCCATTTCATGGGTCGCCAATTGCGGTCGCCATTCTCCGTTGGCCCCATCCGGGAAACCATATACATACGGGTACGGTCTCCCCAGCCAGTTTATAATCGGACTATTTCCGACACTAGGCTTGTTAGCTGAAAACTACTTTTCTGGGAGGCAAGGGGAATGTTTTATAACTTTAATGTGTAACATTTGTCTTTGGGTTGTAGGAAAAACAAGCTTATCTCTTATATGGAAAGTAAATATTTATTTAAATTTATATCAAGTATTGTTTATTGCAGATAAATATTTTTAGTTTGAAACTTATACCAATGTAATTTCTGCTTGAGAACTTACAAAAGAAAACCTATTAAATCCTAATTAAATTCTTTACTTTAATTAAGTTCTGCATTGATTTAACCAAAGGAACCTAAAGAATTTATCCGAAACCGAAATACTTAATCCGAGAGTCACATAAATACTTTTGTCCCAAAAATAAATGCCTTTGCACGTGCTTTTGTACACATGTAAATACTTCTCTCTGCACGTTGACATTGCATCATAAAAATGTATTTATTCGTTGTTTATTTGCCACATAAACAATATGCGGAAAGTGAATGAATTACCACAAGAGCTTTGCCACACAATGTTATCGCCCTACCACATATATATACCCATTTATATATATATTTATATACATTTGCGTGAGTGCGTGGTGCTTATATGTTTATAGTTCGAGGATTCCCATTTTTTACGGATTTTTCCGTTCGGCAACATTTAAATGCACTTTTATTACATTTGCTCAAACAAATTTTTATTGTCGTGCAAGGGAAATCGCAGAAAAACATAAAACTAAGCTGTTGACAGATTTCATTGTACAAGACGAGCAGAGTTTATGGAGGGTGGAAAATGTTCGTTTCCTATGGGTACATATAGTACTATCATCAAATGCCACGATGTATTCCATTATGTCAATGCAAGAATGTGGATTTTTATTTAAATAGAAAACACACATTGGTGGCTATGTGCAAAATGAAAAACCATTTTGCGGCTGACATCGGAAATGCGATAAAAGTTTCTTGCTAACAACAAACAATTATGTTGTATGGTCTAAACAAGATTTTTTTATAAATCTAGAAAAGCTAATAACCACTTAAAATAAACTTTAAAAACTTATTATAAAACCTTGATAAATTTTAATTCCTTATAAATATAGTATACTATAAAAATTTAACAAGAATATCTTGTAATACTCTTTTTACTTATACTGGTTTATAAAAAACATATCAAGTAAAGAAAATGTTCCTTGAAATTGGTTTAAACTTTTATGTTGAGAAGAAGAGAGAAACTTTAGATAATATTATACGTTTTGAAAAACATTTTATGAAGTTCTCTATAAAAAATTTAAACTTTTTAAAGCATAGTATTATACAGTTCATAATTAAAAATTAAGCTTTTATAAAAACGCCTTTGATGTATAATATAATTCAAAGAGCATTATAAAAACAATTAAAATTACTGTATGATATATTTATAAAACAATCATAAGGTGTACTTACAGTGTTTACTCTTCTCGGCGGCCACCTGGCTGCTCGGTGTCTGGGCGAGAATGGCGAGGAGTCCGAGGAGGATTAGCAGCCACTGGGGAATGCTCGACCCCGAAAAAGTCCTTGGGGCGTGGATCCCTGACCGCCGGACCGACTCGCCATCATCTGTCGCTCTTCGGGGGGCGGGGGAACGTGGGCGGTAGTGGGGGCGGGAGTGGGAGGGGCAGTGAACGTGGGAGGTGTGAGAGGGCAAGGACGAGGGATGGCCGAGGTCGATGGGTGGCCCCGGCCCACAGGATGTGGGCATCAACAGCATCGCCGCCGCTTCGTTGGCTCAATTTTTGCGGCTTTAGCTGCTTTTAGCTGCCTTTTGTCGGATTGCCTAAAAAGTTTGCTTCACTTTTGTTCGCTCGCGCCGATTTCTTGTCGCGTTTGTCATTCTCCGGCAATTAGAAGCTTTCATTTATGAATTTTCCTTCCCCCGAATGTGTCGCCCCATTGGAGATTAACGGCTTTGCGCCAGAGGTCCAATTTCGCTCTGCAAACAAAAAGTGCATTTAGTTAGAAAAAATGGCATTTGATGGCTGGAAAAAATTGCCAAGGCAATTGGCAACAGCTTGCAGCTAACAGATTATAATGGATAATGGTCTCTGGAATTAATTTTTAAAGAAAAGCAGCTGTACTTTCTAAATTTTTAATTTGCTGAAGATATGAAAGAGTCCCTAAATAGGAAAGTTATTAAAGTTAAACTAAATATAAACCCACTCCAAGCAAAAAATTATAATATTTGAGTTTAAATTTAGTTATTTTCCCTTAAGCTTAATCCCATTGAACTGGATCAATGTTTGGAAGCGTGAAGACATCTCATAAATCGAGGCAATCAATGCATAAATTTATCCACTGGGAAATGCGGAGGCAGTTGGCACTTAAGAGTGCATGCAAAGTGAAATATTACGCATACGCAGTGTGGACGGGTTTATCATGGCGTCGCAGGCCATGAATACATTGTCTCCCCATGCAGATGCCACCCCAAAAAAAAGGATGTGTGGGTGGCTGTTCGAAAGTAATGAGGCTGGCAATAAGGAGCCAGCTTTGATTTCCAAGTGCTGCCCAGCTGCTCCACTTTGTTCCTTATCCGTGGATTCAAAAAAGCAAAAAAAAAAAAAAATAGAAACGCCATGGGGCTTCGCTTGCAAGTTTATCACACTTGGAAATCGTCGCCAGCTGCTCCACATAAACTGAAATAGTAATGAGAAATCAGAAGTGGCGTGCAAAAAAAATGCAACATATATATCATGGGCACACACATCCACTGTACTCCATATTCTGTATATATATAGTATATACATATATTGGACTTTAAGTAGAACCCGCAGCCAAATCGTGAGTCTTGGCCAGTGACCGTGTCACACACATTCCAAGTTCCAAGCTAAAAGTTGCCTGCCTGACATCCAGCCAACGTTCCAATTTCGTGTTTAATTAAATCTGATTATAGCTTTTCACTTTGTCCTCTTTTGTGAGCCACTTTTTCTGCTCTTGGCATCCCAACCCCACGGGTGGCTTTGTACACAGCATCGCCCCAAGAAAGATTCCACTTTTATAAATTCCGATCCCCAGGATAGTAGATAATAGCATGAATGTTGTGTAGAAGTTAAGGTGAAGATATTTACTAGAGTGGCTAATATAAATATAAATGGTTTTAGTCCCAACAAAGTTTTTATTTTTACCTTAGAAATAAAATAAAAATTATTGCAAACATTGGGAATATATTATTTAAGTAATTTAAATAATTGATGAATAGTCTTTAAAAATACTGCTCTTTTGATTGATTCTTTTAAAAATAATTTCTCAGAGTTTTTTAAATAGTAAAGAATAGATTAAAAACAAAAATGTAGTAATAAATATTTTCTGAATATCAGCTTACAGCTTACAAAAACTCCTCCTCCGAATTTTAAGTGATTAAAGCCCTGAACGAAATGTTAGCAAAACTTTCCACTAAACACCACACAATCAGAGACAAGCAACCAAATGTTGTGCTAGGAAAACAACAATTAATAAAATGCCCACCCGAGGAAATCAGGAAAAGCACACACACACACGTCTGTGACCTAATATTCACACTTGCACACAGGTCCACACACACACTCACACACACACACTCGTAAGTAAAGGAAGGTGTATATGTACGATACGAAGGAGCAGGCGAACATGTTTTTCCATGGCTGCTCGCTTTTTGTTATTGTCCCGGCCACCATGGCAACCAATTTTCTGGGCAGTTGAGAAAATCGCTTTCGAAAGGACATTAGAGGATACAGTTTTCCCTGTTAGCGACGACCATTTTCGGCGTGTGTGTGTGTGTATTTGTGTCTGCCTTTTCAGCGAAGTGAAATAAAAGTTTACGCTTTGATTGCCCTCTAATTTGCAAAACTCGAAAAACACAAATCAAAGCGAATAATTTTGTCTTGGCTGGTAACCGAATGGTATTCGGTTACTGTTTCATGTTTAATAGAGAAAATGTGTGGAAAATTTTGAGGAAAAATGGGAGTGGCAGGGCGGGGAAGCCGCATAAATTACCAGCACTAGTATTTCAACACAAAGAAGGCTGCAACGCAACAAAAGCCGCTTTGCCAGCTCCCTAGGAAACATGGCCAACAGAGTTGGCCAACTTAGGAGCAATAACAGTAACAACAGCTGAAACTATGGCCGAAAATGGCCAACACAACGTAACTGTGAAGAAAAATTAGGCGACATACAATTAATGGCCCTGTGGGGTTTCATCGTCAAATCGCTTTGGAGCCCTCATTCGTTGGTTTTTTTTCTTCTTTTTGTTCCGGCCATATTTCCTTTTGTTTGACTTTGATGGCCGAGTGCACCCTTATATTTACCATATTCCATGGGATTTCAGTGACAGAGGGAAACAAAAGGCTTTAAGCGGAGTGATAATGGGAATGAAAGGCTGTAATTCCCTATCAGATCCATTAAAGCAAATAAAGTAAAAGGGGAACTTCTATATAGAACATTAGCCATCCTAAAAATTATTGGGGGAAATATTCTTCACTCTGGAATGAAAACAATTTAACCCAAAAACATTTACCTAAGTTTGATTATAGGTTTGGCTATAATAGAATACAAAAACAGAGAACCATTTTTTACTTTTTGATCAGTGACTTTATAGTGGTTTTTCAGGAAATAAAGTCAAGACTTTGGCACACTAGTACATTATGAATATTTATACGCAATGCATGACATAAAAATCCAGTTCGCTCGGCACCTGAACAATTTTTGACAGGGCGTTAAAAGCACGCAAAAAACGCTCACTTTGGCTTTCAGTAAATACGTCGAAAACGGTAGCAGGAAAAACATTGGCAGTAAGGGCGGTAAGAGCAGTAAGAGCAGTGGCAACAATGGCCAAAAAGGGGGAGTCACGAAGGGATGCCCTTTGTTGTCCTGCGACTGGAGTCGTGTGGGGAGCATTCGCCGACACCTCGGCAACACCGCACACAATGCAAATGTATTAACTGCAGGACGCTATAAACAAAAGAAATTACGTTATGGCGGCGGAGTGTTTTATGTTGGCAACACTTCGCCAACACCCGCCAACAATTGCTAACGGATTTCGCATATTTTCTCCACCCACATACACATACGAAAAGATCCAGAAACTTTTTAATCCTTTTGTTTAACCATAAATATGTTTTATTTAAAAAAAAAAAAAAGTAAATACAAAATGTTATTTTTAGGAAATTATACTTTTTAATCCTGATGAGCAAAAGAAATGTTAATTTGTTTAAAGTAATATTATTTGTTTAGCGAAAAGTCCTAAAATATTAAATTCTACCATAGAACAAAAAATATCTGTAATTAGTTAATTAAAAAAGTGTAGAATTGAAGGGCTCTATTTTATTAAAAAAATTATTTACAAAATGAAGAAAGTTAAATAAGGATACTGTAGGCGACAGCTAAAAATAAAATTGGTTTTTTTTCATCCTTGGTGAGAACAATTTTTAAGGTAACAACGAATGATACATATATATTATTTTTCTGGGTGCATGCATGTTTGCCAACCGCTTTTCCCTGTCTGTCCGCCAGTGTCCTTCCCTGTCCTTCCCTGTCCGTCCCTGTCCGTCCCTGTCCGTCTGTCCGTTTGTCCGTCTGGGTCCGCGTCCGTATCGGTGTCCGCCGGTCTCCGTCCATGTCTGACTCACGTCTGCACGGGGCATGTCTATTTGTCTGCTGAAAACGGAACCGAGCTGCCAACAGCGACTGCCACAACTACAAAAACAACAACACTAACAGCAGTAACAACAATAAAAACAAGAACAACAGCAGAAACAGAGAAACACGTCACAATGTGTAAGTACATTCGTGCTCCACGGCGAATGAGTAATTTCTGTGGCAAGAAAGGGTTTTCGGGAGGGCCACATTGTTTTGGCCATCGCTTTCGTTTAGGTCTTTTGTGCGAGCCATGTTCGCGTGTATTTTTGAAGTCATTTTCTGCTGAATTTAGTACTTTTATGTTTTTTTTTTCCATTATGTGCACACAAGATCATTTTACAATAGCACCCAGCATTTAAATTAAATATACCAAAAAGGATGACAATTAAAAGGAATTTCAAAGAGCAAAAATACGTTTCCTTTATTTTTAAAGAAATATTTTAAAGACTTACAACATTTTATTAAACATAAATAAAAGTTTGAAAAATATTCTTCTTTTTTAAAATATCTTAAATTTCACAAATAACCACTCCCATTTGTGGAGTGCTGAGAAAACCCTTCGTTTCGCCACTCATGATGCCCATTTCCTTAAGCTGCAAAAGTGCCAAATCATGAGATTGTGCCTCCATGGCGATTGCGATGACAAACCGTGAAAGTGGCGGACTTTCTGGGGAAGATGGCTTAGTGGAAAGGGTGTTGACAAGAAGCCCTAACGACTGACAGCTGAGACAATCCCAAGACGCAAAAAGCGGCCACAATGATGACAAGAGCAATCGGATGGCGAAGTACGAAAAAATCAAAGCCCTCGATTTGCCTTTCGGCCAAATCCCACTGACAGATTAATGGCGAGGGCGAGCCCGGGGGGCGAAATCCAAGTCCGTGTCCAAGTCCAGACAAGAAACCGCAATCGCAATCAAATTTATTTATTTATTTTTATGTTCAGCCATTGGCAGTTTTCTCATTTGTGCCCAGCGCAGCACATAAGCTGACAGCCCCATCAACTTGTTTTTCTGCTCTTCGATGGGGGGAAATGGGGCTTTTCAGGGGTTGCTTCGAAAGGGTCGAGGTCAGGCTAATGATTAATACGCCTGGCTGCTCCAGCGACTCGGAGTTGAGTGTCCACCGCAGGAGCAGTAACAGAATTATCCAGCTTTATGCTCAAATTTATTAGGGTCGAACTAACCAATTTAGAGTACATTTTAATTCGAAAAAAGATCTGACAACTAAAAACACACAAATAACATGAATGATTTTAAGGAGTTAATTGTTTGGAAACTAATTAGTGTCAAGTTTTATAAATTAAATTACCTGAATAGCTTTTCGTGTTATAAAAAGTGAAAAGGGTACAGAAACAGTGGAACTTCACATGTCAAAATTTAATTGTTTTTAACTTGTTAGATATTTATAAAAATGTTATTGTGTATTTATATAGTTAAAATATGTTTTAGCTTACAGGGTTCTTCAAAAACAAATCTTATTAGGTCATGTTTCCCTGATTCATGTTTCCCATTGTGTTGTTAGTACTAGTTAGGGAATCCTGACTGTTTTTATATGCGTCCCTCGAGTGGTGGCCAGGATTACGGCTTGCAGCGAGAACTACTGGGCTTTATGGAGTGCGGACACAAATAAATCACCTGTCGGTGAGCCTTGGCTAAAACCTGGTCGAACAAAAAATATAAATTAGAAAATCCAAAACGGAGCAGCCCGAGAAATGGAGTGGGGGAAAGTTGGGGAAAGCAACAGAATAATCCTCCATTACCACACTTCCTGACCTGACCCTGGCACATGAGTGTGTGTGTGTGTTTGTGTATGTTTTGATGTGTGTGTGACGCTTGACACTACTTTCACACATTCGTCTGCTGTTATAGTATGTACTCCTGCACACACACACACACACATGCACATATATGCCAGGGATATGCGTGAAGGACCTTCGCCATCGACCACACCACTGCACTGCGAGTGCGAGCGAGACAACAGGCTTAACAGAAGTCCTTGCACGCTCACACAGCGCGCTCTCGCAAAGAGAGCGGAGAAAACGGATACTACTCGCTTGTAGTACTCGTAGTCGAGGGCGTAAAATGTGTAAAACTCAACTTGACGGCTCCGTTTTGCGGCTCTCTGATGAATGAGACGAACCGGCGAGCCAAAAATCCACCCCCTTTTTTGGTCCTTGCGACAAATGAGTGCAAATGACCTCAACACACAGGGAATACGGGAGCAGCAACCCCCGATCCTGTTCCTATTCCTATTCCAATTCCAATTCCTATTCCCCTTAACGCTACCGTTACCGTTCCCGCTTTTGTGGTCCTTAAAAGCGGTGCCCATTCGCAATACTCGTCCTTTTTTTTGTATTTTTTACGACACACTAACTGAATTTATTATGCACTTGGCTTTTGTTGTTTATTGGTAATTCCATACAGCCTCCTGATTAATCGCGTGTTTTTTTCATACTATACAGATTTACTCACACAATCAAGAGTTATCACTTAAAAATTCACAACTGGACTTCGAACTTGTTTGTACGCAAAAGCTCAAGCGTTTATTTCTACGAAATAAGCTTTGCCCGTGTATATTGAATATTAAGTTTTATATTTCATAGTATATTTTAATAAATTTTGGCTTGGCACAGCGCGACGAAAAGCTTCTCACTCAACGTTTCAACTGCGACTGTGACTCGTTTGATTTTAATGGCGATTATTTTGGCGTCTCGCCTTAAACTTTTTACCTCCAAACACTCGCTGCTGTAAGTTAACGGGAAAAGCTAACAGCGATGAACGAGTGGACAGCACTGCTGTTACGCTTATCGATTGCAAAGCCGTGTGCGAGCGAGATAGATAGACAGCTCCACTGAGACTCCGAAAATGGGTGGACAGTTTGAGGCTTATATTTGCAGTGAAAATAGTTAGTTGCAGGTTTAGTTATCACTTTCCATTTGCTGTTTAACACAAGGTTTATATCTTCCTTTGCATTTGTTTATATTTAAAGCACCGAAATTGCACATTTATCTCAAACGAATCATTGTGACAACCGGAGAGGAGCGAAGTTGAAGGCGAACTGAAGCCGGCGCCTTTGGGGGTAGAAAAAAAAAACCTGCCACCTAAATTCAACCACCCCTTTGGCATTCTATTTCGCTCTCTCAGCACACAATTCAAAACTCCCCCTATTTTTCTCTCACTATCTTTTTAACTTGTTCTATTCGATTTAGGTAGAGTTTACTGTAGTCAAATTTGGCGCCCTGTTGGGGATAACTTGGTTTTCTTTGAATGATTTTGAATCTGCACCTTAATCTTAAAAGGTTAAAAGGCTTATCGTATCATTAAATATTTAATTATTTGTAACCAACTGGACTTTTACTTGGCACCGTATATCCAGAGGCAAAACTATGTACATCAATGTACATTTTTGAATGTAAACTTTCATCTTTTAATATCTATGATATTATTAAATAAAATTTTACTTTTTAATCTAAAGTAATCTCCTACTGGCACTCTAGCAGGGCTTACTTTAAAACCCTCTATTACGATAGGCCTGCATAGATTTACTTTCCACATGATTGCTAAGAAGGCGCTGAAAAACGGGTGGGTGGTGTCGTGGGCTCTTATCAGATGGCAAGTGTAACATGAGACTGGTGCGTCTGATGTCTGATGTCTGAAGTCTGGACTCGCCTTGGAATCAAATCGATTTCGAGGCAGCACCACCCCCGGATTCTTCCATCGATGAGTTGGCGCGCAAAAGGAGCCGCCGTGTCCTGTAATTTGTCGCCGCACGACAGTGACGCAAAGTGCCTGTCAGTCTGCCACGGCCGCCCACAAAAGGACCCTCCTCCTCCACCTCCTCCCGATCCTTGGACAATTTAATTATAGCCGGAGACCGAAACGGAGCGTAGACGGAGTCGTCGACGGCTTTAAGGTAACCGGAGCCAGCACGCTCCCCACTTTCGAGCGCAGTCGAGCCTAAGCGCCTACGTCAGAAACATCAGGAACATGCGTTTATCTCGTAATTAAATTTAAATGGAATAACTTTGTGGCCGGCGTCACTTCCGCCGCACAAAGAAATTAGCGGCTGTCTGGCCTTTGCCTTTGCCACGCCAAAAAGCGCCGAGATAGCTGGCTTAAATAATAATGGAGAGGCCGCTTTGCTTTTAATCGCTAATCGGACTTCTTTTTGCAATTTTAAGACGCCGTTTCAAACTTGACAGCGCTATAAAAGAACAAAGATAAACTAGGCTTTTTTTAGCACTTTATATTTTACTTAGACATAATGCAATATTTTTAAGTTTTAGTGTACCTTTTAATATAATTGAGAACAACCCATTTCCCATTTCATTTAAAACCTTCTCGTTGTGGAATTGTTTTATGTTATATTTGTAAGTACTTTATTTGTTTTATATCTTCTAAGCAGGATAAGTAGTGTATCAACTGGATAGGAAGCATTAGAGTCTGCATGTAACTTCTGAGTCAGTAACCACTCTAATATAAAATAATTCCTATAGTGTTACCCGTAATCCCAAAATATATATATTCTATAAACCCTACCACCACAATCCTATAACTAGAATACAGATCAAGACATGTACTTAATATTAAAAGGTTTCTGTTTGTTAATTCACTTTAGCTAGTCGCTTATCGATGCACTTCTGACTTCGAAGGTCGAACCATTTTCCTGGACTGCAGTAGTGCAGAACAGCCTTTCCCTCCAGACAGACGTAATATTTATTGTGCTGATCAACATCACCAAATCGTGTATCCTCTTTAACTTTGCTGCAATCGGGGAGTCCTTCGGCCAGTAAAGCTTCAGGAATATCTGAGGATTCATCTTTTAGCAATGTTTTATTTACACCCGCTTGATTCTCTTCTATAGAACATTGAACCAGACTCGGGTAATTGCAGAAGTTTGACTTGGTGTCAAAGTAAAGTCCCCGCGGACACTGACGAGAAATTGGACGTCCATTGGCACAAACATAGAACTTGCTACACGATTTCGGATCTCTAACATAAGCGCCATTTTTCAAGGAATTGCAATCAATATCCGACTCTGTGTTCGAGGGTTTTTTGGTAACATTTTCCAGAACTTCTTCGGCGGAACAGTCCACCAAACTGGGGAAGTTACATACCTTCCGCTTGATGTCAAAGTTCAGATTTCTGGGACAATGGCCTGGAATCGGTTTACCATTGAGACACACATAGTATTTGTTGCAAGACTGTGGATCCCTGAGAAAGACTCCATTTACCAAGTTACTGCAATCGTTCAATACTTCAGGAAGACGCGTGGTCGTTCCAGTTGGAGGTTCCAAAGTTGATGTGCTAACTAGGTTTCCCTGAGTTGAAGTTTCTGGTTTTGGTGGGGTTCTAGTAAGTGGCGTTTCGGAACTGACATCATTTCTAGGAGTTGTAGTAGGATCTGTGTTTATGGGATTTTTAGAACTGGAAATATTATATTCTGTCGAAGTTCCAGTTGGAGGTTTCAATGTTGAAGTTTCTGGTTTTGGTGGGGTTCTAGTAAGTGGCGTTTCGGAACTGACATCATTTCTAGGAGTTGTAGTAGGATCTGTGTTTATGGGATTTTTAGAACTGGAAATATTATATTCTGTCGAAGTTCCAGTTGGAGGTTTCAATGTTGAAGTTTCTGGTTTTGGTGGGGTTCTAGTAAGTGGCGTTTCGGAACTGACATCATTTCTAGGAGTTGTAGTAGGATCTGTGTTTATGGGATTTTTAGAACTGGAAATATTATATTCTGTCGAAGTTCCAGTTGGAGGTTTCAATGTTGAAGTTTCTGGTTTTGGTGGGGTTCTAGTAAGTGGTGTTTCGGAACTGACATCATTTCTTGAAGTTGTAGTAGGTTCTGTGTTTATGGGATTCTTAGAACTGGAAACATTCTTTTCTGTCGAAGTTTGCGTTGATGTCCTTGTGGAAGTTCCTCCTCCAGGACCATTATTTCCGGGTTCTCCAAAGTTTTCTCCGGTGGAAGGTGGGGGTTCTGTGGTGGTTGCTATCTTCGTGGAGCTTTGTGATGTTGAAGCAGCGGTACATGGAATAGTACTTGTGGTTGGATTATCGGTACTGGGATTATCCACCTCAGTGCTAGAAGGTTCGGTGGTTATGGGATTATCGGAGCTGGAATCATTATTTTCTGTCGAAGTTTCCTGAGGAGACTCTGTTGAAATACCACTTTCGGATCCACTATTTCCAGAGCCGCCGTCCTTCTCTGTGGTTTCTGGTGAGGATTCGGTGGTCGATGGACTTTCGGGTATCTCGGTGGAAGTTTTTGGAGTTGAAACTGCAGTACATGGTGTAGTAGTAGTAACTGTGGATGGATTCTCCGAACTGTTCCTTTCAGTTGTGGTTTCTACTGCAGGCTCTGTGGTCAAAGGACTCTCGGAACTGGAAACACTTTCCTCTGTCGAACTGGAGTCACTTTCCTCTGTCGAACTGGAAACACTTTCCTCTGTCGAACTTAATGGAGGTGGCTCTGTGGAGACTCCACTTTCCGAACCACCATTTCCGGAGCCACCGTCCTTTTCTGTGGTGTTTTCTGAGGGTTCAGTGGTCGCAGGATTTTCAGGTGTGTCTGTGGTAACTACAGGATTTGAATCTGTGGTGCAAGGAATTTCTGGGCTAGAGATATTCTCCTCAGTTGTAGTTTCTGCTGGAGAAGGTTCTGTGGAGATTCCACTTTCAGATCCACTATTTCCGGAGTCATCATCTTTTGCTGTGGTGCACGGAGAAGATTGAGTGCTTGAAGGATTCTCGGAACTGGATACATTTTCCTCTGTGGTTTCTGTTGATGGTTCTAAAGTCGTTGGATTTTCAGAGCTTGATATGATATCCTCAGTTGAGCTGGGTGGCGATGGCTCTGTGGAAGGATTCGAGGATGAGGGACTTTCGGAACTGGAAGAAACATTCTCTGTAGAACTTTCTGGAGGAGAACTTTCAGTGCTGGATATACTCTCTTCCGTTGAACTTTCCAAAGGTGGCGAGCTTGAGGATGGTTCTTCGGAGACACCACTTTCTGTGGATTCTGTTGAAGGTTCTGTGGACGATGGATTTTCAGAGCTAGATTCTTGATTCTCTTCTGTTGAGCTTTCTACGGATGGTTCTGTAGACGAGGGATCTTCAGAGCTTGAAATATTCTCTTCCGTTGAGCTGTCTACTGATGGTTCTGTGGACGAGGGATCTTCAGAGCTTGATTCTTGATTCTCTTCTGTTGAGCTTTCTACGGATGGTTCTGTAGACGAGGGATCTTCAGAGCTTGAAATATTCTCTTCGGTTGAACTTTCTACTGATTGTTCTGTGGACGAGGGTTCTTCAGGGCTCGAGCTACTTTCTTGGGTGGAACTTTCTTGTGCAGATTCTGTTGACGAAGACTCCTCTTCTCCAGTGGATGATTCTGTGGATGAAGAGGTTTCAGTGCTTGAATTACTTTCTTGAGTAGAACTCTCTGGTTCTGATTCTGTTGATAATTCTGTAGACGGGTCTTCAGAGCTTGAGCTACTCGCTTGAGTTGAAATTTCTGCTTTAGATTCTGTCGACGAAGACTCCACTTCTCCTGCGGATGATTCTGTGGAAGAGTTTTCAGTGCTTGAACCACTCTCTTGGGTGGAACTTTCGAGCTGAGATTCTGTTGAGGAGCCTTCCGAACTGGAAGCAATTTCTGTTGTTGGTTCTGTAGACGAAGGACTTTCCGATCCTATGACTATATCTTCTAGAGGGGCATCCGTGGACAAAGGGCTTTCCGAGCTTGAAATACTTTCTTGGGTAGAACTCTCTGCTTCTGATTCTGTTGAAGAAGACTCATTTTCCTCTGCTGAAGATTCTGTGGACGATAAATCTTCAGAGGTTGAGGTAGAGATACTTTCCTGTGTGGAATTTTCAAGTTCAGATTCCGTTGAGGGACTTTCCGAGCTTAGAATTATATCCTCTTCGGAAGCTTCTGTGGACGAAGGATCTTCTGAACTTGAACTACTTTCTTGGGTAGAACTCTCTGCTTCTGATTCAGTTGATAGTTCTGAGCTTGAGATACTTTCCAGTGTGGAACTTTCCGGTTCAGATTCTGTTGAAGGACTTTCCGAGCTTAGAATTATATCCTCTTCAGAAGCTTCTGTGGAAGAAGGACTTTCCGAACTTGAATTACTTTCTTGGGTAGAACTCTCTGCTTCTGGATTTTCAGAGCTCGAGATACTTTTCTGAGTTGAACTTTCTGGTTCTGATTCTGTGGAGGCACTTTCGGTACTTGAATCGATGTCAGGTGATGATTCTGTGGTCAAAGAACTTTCCGAGTTAAGGAAGATATCCTCCAGTGAGGATTCTGTGGACAAGGGGACATGTGAGCTACTTTCTTGTCCAGCTTCTGTGGTTGAGGGTTCCTCTGAGCTGGAAATTCTTTCCGGTGTGGAACTTTCTCCTGCTTCAGTGGAAATTTCCGGTGGTGATTCACTTGTGGAAGGACTCTCTGAAGAACTATCTGCTGAGGATTCAGAAGAGGATGAGTTCGGAGCTTCTGAGCTAGTTAAGTTATTCTCAGCTGCACTATCTAAAGAATCATTTGCAGAACTGGAAGCTGTTAAAGAGTTGATATTTTGCACGTTTTCACTTTGTTGAACATCCCCGACACTGTTAAATAATTGCATGTGAACTATGGAGTTGGTTTTCGGGGGCGAAGGAGTGGTAACCTCGGAATTACCCCATAGACTTGCAAAGAAATTGAAGTTTCCAAAGATGTTGAAGATAAGTGGTCTGTCCACATTCACATGTTGCCTGATGTTCACTTCCGTTTTACCTTCATCTTTTCTTTGCTGTCTCAGTGATTTTAAGGATGATTGGCTTTCGAATACACATGCCAGCGTTTCACCATCAAAGCTATATCCATTTTCGCAAGTATTCTTTATTTGGCCGAGAAATCCGAAACAGAGATAGTAAGATCGAGGGTCTTCGGGATCGACGACTCTGGATCCAAACGATTGCCCCACGCAGAAATCCTTTGCGAGGGCCTGAGGAAGGAACCAAAGCAAAGCCCAAAGGACTTTTTCTGAAAAATAAAAGCGATGAAATATCCATTTCGGGAATTGACTTTCTCAACACTTACCACATAGCATTTTAAAAGCACATTGAAGAAAATGCTATGGGGCAGGCCCATGTTCACTCCTTTTATACTTTACATTTTCGTTGAAAAACAAGTAAGTTATCTTAAGTGGAATGTGTACAACAATTTGTAAAGTACAAGTATTTTAAGCAAATTAACTAACGACCAAAACAGAATGCTTGTAGATTGTAACACATGTTTCATAATTGCAAAAAAAGGAAGTAAAAATATCCATATTATGCAAAACGATGAACGAAAAAAATGTACTAGGTTTTACAAAATATTATTCAATGTATTTTCGTTCACAGATTTCTTAATTTTAATTTTTTTTCGGTTCTTAGATAAGGAGTGGAAAACTTCCGATGAAATTACAGATCGAATTGTATAACAGATTTGGGGCTTGCAATACATTTTTAAAATGATTTGTCCATTGCAAATCCATTAAGTATATGTAAGCATAAAATAAATTAACATTATAAAATGCATTAAATAGCTTAAATTTCTATTAACCCAAAAAGCTAATAGTATTACAGAGTTTATTAAATATTACTTGAAAAAAACTTAAAGAGATTTATGTAAGCGAGATTTGACTGTGAAAATACGTTTGGATGAGATTTTGGTAAAGCCCCTGATAAAACAAAATATAAATATGAAAATAACAACTATTTGCACGATCTTGATTAGCGATTATATTGTCTCTGGAAAGGTCTTCCGACCGCATTTATAATCTGTCTAATCTGGAACCGTAATGGAGCTGTCAGCGAGTCTTTATCTCAGCTCACCTTGGGCGGACGCCAATGCCGACCGTTGTATACGTATCCCACCCACAAGTGCCCACCACCCCCCCTTTGCCCCTTGGGGCGGACCCAACCATACGCCAACCCTCCAGTCCACCCTCCCTTTTCCATGGAACATTTCCGATTAGTTGTTGATGATAAGGAACCGTCTCAGCACTTATCGCACCCGTATTCTTGCAATGATTACTCAAAACCCCGGGCCACTTGTTGTTGTTGTTGTTGATGGTTTTGGGAGGGGCGGGACAGGTGGGCGTTATATCTATTTTTAGAGCGATAGAAAGCTTTGGATGGGAAGCTCCGATCTCCAGCACATAGCACCGTTTTGGCCCGCACTCTTATCGTAACTTGTGTGGCTTCGAATGTACCTAGTTGAGGAAAGATCCCATGTCGGATTTTGTTACCTCTGGTATTCGAGCCAATAAGTTCGGCCACGAATTCGCATTTTATCTTTTGCATTTTTATTATTTTTGATTTTTTCGTTTTTTTTTTTTTTTTTTTTTATTAATTTTGGAATTACTTGCAGCATTTTTTTTGGCCAGTGCACGGGGTCACCTGCACCTGCTAGAATTTCCGTAATTTGCCATGTTCAAGGTGCTTTAGCCGGTACTGATACCACATACTTTTGATAACTCCTCTAACTTAACTTGGCCCACCAACAAAAATGCATACAGTCATGTTAATTTTGATTTAAGTGGCCTTAAATTGGTTTAGCTATCAGGGGGTCATGTTTAATTCTTAAAACCGGTGATCTATTTTTTAGAATAATCAGCTTGGGTCGCAAAAGTTTGGTGAGCTACTAAACTTTTGTTTAAAAGCAGAAACCTTTAGACATTGAATTTATGGTAAATATTTTGTAAAATCAATTAATGATTGCATTGTGGTTTTAATAATATATTATATTAATTATTATTACAACTAAGTAAATTTCTTCTGCATTTAAATTAATATTGTTAAAACGAATTCATCAATGAAAACTTTTCTTTTTTTTTTTGCAATTTTTTTCATATTATAAATAAGATTTTATTCAAGACACATATTAAAGATATTTCGTGAAAATGTATTATAATACTAATCAAACCCTTAACCCATATAGTTTGCCAACCAAGAAAAACTTCGTAATTGGCAAGAAAATCTAGTCGAATTTGCATACACCGAGAGATCATGCAATGGATTAGAGTGGTCTCGAAACTACACATTCGGTGCTCTCCTTGCAAACTGCATTTTGGGCCAGTGAGCCGGGGCACTTGCTCATCCGTTAGCTAACGAGACCATTCCAAACACGATAACGATCAGGAAAAGTGCACATATCAAGCTGACGGCTATCGGTTTATACCCAAAAGACAACCCCCACCAATCCCCAAGAGGGTCTTCCATTGCACTTGCACTTTACTATATGTATATATAATCAGGAGGTTATCACTCTTTAGCAGCGATAAGCATAAGTTGCCACTGGCAAATGATTAAAAACGACTCAAAATGCAGTTGAGATCGGATCAAAAATAAAATAAATCATACTTTAATGGCAAGGAGATCAGTTGTTTATCTCCACCGTGTCCAGATTCCTGTACTGCTCCCTCTGCAAGCGATTTCCATAGGTGCGCGAAACGAGATTCCAGGCGTCCATGAAGCGGTCCATGCACTGCGAAATGCATCGCTGTTCGGTGGTGTCCAGGGCTTTGCCCGGCTTCTGGATGCACTTCTTGAAGCACTTCTCCGTCATCTTCGAGAGCATCTCCTGGGCGTTGGCCAGCGCGATCTGCTGCTTCACCTGGCTCATTAGCTCCCCCTTCTCCATGTTGGCAGCCGCCATCTCCTCAGCTCCTCACTGGATCGACAATTTTTATTTACAAACGAAACTGAACTATTCAGGTTTGAGCCTCTGTCGAACACCTGGTTCGAACAGAAAAAGCAAATATAACTATTTTTATAAAGATATAGTACTTGTAGAAGTTAAAATTTCAATATGAAAATATGATATATAGAAATATATAGAAATTAGAATTTATTTTTCTCTCAGGCATTTAAAAAACTTCCTTAAATAAAAAAGCGTGAGTTTTTTTATTTGTTATGCTTATATATTTGTGCCAAAAAATTGATTATTACATCAGTTTACAAATTTTGTTACCCCTCAGCATTTACAGAATAGTTTTGAATTTTTCCTTAACTTTGTTCTTCTTTTTATAAAAACAGATACATTACCGATAGTTTCAAAGTACTTTTTTAAAATATTCAGGCAGATGTAGCTCTTAAATGGTTTCCGTTTATAAAAATATAATCTGTTGATTGCGGTGTATGCTCTTATACATATTTTACAATATTCGTTTAATTTGTTAAGACACTTTTAGTACTTGTTCTCTCTGATTGTTATCAACTATTTCCTTGTAAATTTGTTGTTAGTAGTTAAGAGTTGAGTTTAGACCCAAGCACAGACGCTTGCCAAAGGCAAAGTGATCTCATTGAGAGACTGAAAGCAGCTGAGTGAAGATTAAAAAGTGTGCTTTTGATTTACATATACCATTAGTTTTTCAATTTGAGTCTGTGCGTAATGATTTGGTCTGATTTTCGGATTTGTTTAATTATTAAGTAAGTAGACGTCGAAAAAGGAGTAGTAATTTATTAATGTAAATTATTTAATATTAAGTTTCATAGTGCACAAATAGACCTTCATCGAAAAAAGAAACTAATTTATTTGAAGTATAGAGAATTTATAATCTCTAACGTTTTTTTAGTCATAATACTGAACATTTATTTAACTACTCGAAAAGAACATTTCCCGTTTACCTACAACAGAATGTTTCGAACTAAAAACTACCAATATGCAAAATTTTCTAAATTCCCAAAGTGCACAATAAAATTGATCGATTTAAAATCTCATCCAACTTCAATCGAATTAAAAGTAGAAAGTAGGTGCAAAGTTAAACTTTAGAGTTATAATTACAATTAAATGTCCAAAGAATGTTTTATGTGGTGGGCATAAAATATTTACATCTGAGGCACAAGTTGAAAGAAATAACACTTCTACTTATAAGTTATATATATAATAGTTGTATATGGAATGTACAATCACTTCAAGTATTTAAGTATTATTTCGATCAAGGGAGGACAGGCACAAACATATATTAGTATTGCATAATCCTAGGCCTGATTGTCGGTAGGCAGAGTGTCCCAAGAAGTTCAGAGCTCGCTCGTCCGATCTGGTCAGTTCCTGGGCACCGTGCCCAGGCGATGCCAATCGCAGTGCTCCTGGCGCAGGTCATGTTTCGACAGATCCAACTCGAAGCCTCCGAGCAGCTCGTTCTCCTGCAGCGTATCGTGTGACCAGACGGTGACCTGCAGTCTCCGCTCCTGGATAATATTGAGGGGCATGCGGTACTCCAACTACAAAGAAATATCCACAAATTAATAAGACATTCCCAGGATAATAAAGGTAATTCTAATACCGTTTCCATGAAGCTGGGAACACAGGTCTTGCGCACCACTTTGGTCTTGCGTTTGGTCTCCTTTTTAGGATCCGGTTTTAGGTAGCACTTCACATAAGTGTTTGGCTCCTGACCGCCCTGCAACATGGGCAGTCCTTTGGCGTGGTGTATCTGCAATAAACGATTCAGAGGTCCAATGATTAAACTATCATAAATCAAACTATATAGTACCACCCACCATCACAGTAAGTACGCCGCGTTGATACTGCAGCGATAGTCGAATTTGGCCAATCTCGTCAGGATTATCCCGCGAAGGTTGTCGCTTCACCTCTGCAACATATTTATACATTTATTTAAATATAGTATATGTATTTACTTAATTAATTTATTATCTCACCCTTTATCTTTGGCATCCCTAGTTTGGCCTCCTGCTGATCGCGCAGCAGCGGATGGAAGAATGTGTACACGAGCTCGGAATGCGCTATTTCCTCGGACGCATCGAACAGTGATTTCAAGAATCGCTGTATGAGAGGTAGTCGTTTTTCTGCCACAGATTTGATATTAGAACGGCCCACATGAACGCCAGCCGGAAGACTAAAAAAAAGGGGAAAAACATGATTTAAAAATGTGGGTTGCAAACAGATATTTAATTGGTATTTATTTATATATTATTATATTGTTTAAATAAAAAATAAGGGCTTTTGAAATAATTATACAACTTAAAAACTCATTATTCAAATAGGAACAATGTGAAACTATAATATTAATTACCTATACTAATTGATTATTTAGTTAAACATTTTTCATGCCAGAAAAGCTGACAAACAAGTTTGCTAATAGCGATCCGGACAGTCGGTCGTATTACATTTAACCGTAACAAAATACTTACAAAAGATCGATCAAATTGGTAATAATTGAGTGTAAACAAAATCGGATTATCTATAATTACATGGGCGTTACTATCTATCGCCTAAGATACGGTTCGTCGGCAGCTTTTAATAGCCGGTCATTGAGAAGCCATTATTATTTTTTTCATGGTGTTTGTAGAGTCAGCGGTTTGTGAAGGTGCGTTGACAAATCATGGTACAAATTGGCGATTACTTATCAGTGCTGGCAGAGCGTCTCCCCCAAAGTCCATGGCACTGAGGTAACACCGCTAATAGCTGATAAATCGGCGACTCAGTGGGACTGATTTCACCCGAATCGGAGAACCGGAGAATTATTGCAGAATTATTATTGCAGAGAGTGGGAGAGCCAGAACCTTTAATATGTAGTGGGTGAAAGAGTGAGTGAGTGAGTGAGTGAGATATCGGGCCCGAATCGCTTCGATAAGCGGCGAACGGAACGCTCCGCTCCGCCAAAAGCGGTAGCGGCAACGTCAGCGCTCAATCAGTCGACAAGCGAACTGGGAAACGGAACGGAGGAGCCGAAGCCCAAAGAGCGTTTCGATTAGCAGACGACGTGGTGGTGAAGTTTCATTTCATTTTATATATTTTTGGCCAAAACAAAGCCGTCGACTTAAAGTCAGAATGCCAAGCCAACAGATTTGCTGGTGAGGAGACACGAAAGACATGGCCCAGCTAACGAATGTGGGCCAAGGTAGGTGATCCATCGGCTATTAGATTATCTTCCAGAATTTGTTTACCCCTCATTGAATAATCTCTCCAGATCAGCAGGCCTTTGTTGGCCCACTGGTCGCCTCGGCCATGTTGCTCATGGGTTTGGTTTTCGCCCTGCTGGGCATCAAGTTCTTTGGCTTCCGGCGGCGTTTGACTTTCGGTGGATCGCAGGTGCAACAGTCGCCGCAGCAAAATCAACAGCCCACAATCAATCCGCCACGTTACGCAGCTTTCGAGTCTCAGGTGCGTATGCAAATCACAAGAACTTAACAGCCGATGCACGCAGTTTATAAAGGTTAATGTGATACCGATACCACCACTGACTGATACCCATATATATATTCATATATAAATACATATATTTACGAATACACAGATCCAACGACGAGTGGTTCTGATAAGGCAGGGCAAATACGAACACAAACATTCGCAGGTGTTGTGGCTATATCAGTTTGGAGAGTGTGTAAGTTGGACAGATAGCGATGGGGGCGTGAGGAATGCAAATCGAATTCTAAATCGGCTTTCACTCAACTGAATATTGGCTAGAATGGCGGGGTTCTTCATTTAAATTCTATGCTGCAGAAGGAAGTTGAATGAAAGAATTTTACGAGTTTTCAATGGGCAGCCATAAACATTCGCTTAATTCAATTGTAAATTCTCTTTAGATTTAAACCTTCAAATCAAAAACAGACATACTTCATTTGTATCTTACCAATAACTATTAGTTTTGTGGTTTCCCATAAAAAACAGGTTGCTTGAAACAAGAAGGCTAAATCGCTTATCGAAATCATAGTTAAACAGACATCTCAAAGCGAATGGTAAAATCACACCTTATCGCATGGACGTGTTTTTTTCATACTCGTCTGAGTTGGCGTGTCTGTGGTCATGTGTAACACCTTTTGCATTTGCACTTGTGACGCATCCCACTGATCAGCAGCTGTTCATAATGAATTCCGAATATCGCAATACCCTAAAATGCAATTTGTGTAATTCAACAGGTTAATGGCACCGATACCGCTGTTCACGGAGTGTTCCGACGGCGCAATCTCGAGGAATTCGAAAGCCCATGGCCATCGCCATCAACAGCGACAGGTGAAGATAGCAAACCGAAGGCATTGAATCGAAACTACTATATTTAAGTAACAAGTGTCGAAATTTCCTGACTCTTTAACTATTTAAAGAAAATGCTTGGTTACTTGTTTTTGAAAACGTCAAGTTCACAGATCTTTTATAAATATTTTTTTTTTTAATATTTAGAGCAAACTGTTTAGTAAACTTTGAAGAACTAATTATAAAAATTTTTCTATTCATATGCCAAGTAATATTTCTGTCAATAGAATTTCCTTTTAATTAACCAACCATTTTAGTAATTTAAATTATCTTTTTTTAATAGGTAACAACTACATAACTGGTAGCGTTCCAAATCTGCAACTATTTGGTGCCAGTCCCAGGGAGACGAAAACCACTGAAGGATCAGAGGTCTCCTATAGGGACAAATCAAAGGCTCTGCGAGTCCAGCGAATGGAGGTGCACAGTGAACGCTATGAATACTATACCTCTCCACCAACCCGAAAGCCACCTGCTCCTCCCGTAGAAACGGATATAGATGAGGGAACACAAGCGTTACCTTCTCCATCTAAAATACCGGAATCTATACCATCATCATCATCTAAAGCTGCGACTGATGCTCCAACTTTACGCAGGGTTTCGCCTCCAAACAATCTACCCCTGACTTCAGTTTCTGCTGATTCTGTTCCAGAACCTCCCAGCGAACTGGGAATGCCGAATTTCGATCACTTTGCCGAGAAATACAACCTGTTCAGTGTGAAACCAACGACGGAAGTCACAAAAGCAACCCAGCTGAGCAACAAAAACAGTGGTCGTTACGTCAAATTCGAGCCTGTGGATGATGTGCCGGAAATTCTCACCCCGGAGGATTCGATTCCCGAGCCACTGACTCCGGATGATGGTTTGGGAGGAGCTCTGTCAGTCACAGCGGTGGTGCATCGAGGAGCAATTCCCAAGGAAGAACCAAAACCAGACGGCCAAAGAAGAGATCCCTTCGAGGATGCAAGCCATGCAGACTCCGCTTTCGTGGTGGAAATCATAGCAGGAAGTCCGGAAACGGAGGGAACTCCAAGCATGCAGCTCCCAATGCAAAGGAACCTCTTCGAAGATCTTGAGTTGCCACAAGGTGAGCACGATAGCGACTTCGTGCGAATCCGTTCGTCATTCGTGATGAACGAGGCGGACATCCTGGATTTGGATCAGCTGCAGCTGCCGGCGGCCAGTAGTCCGCCAGGATTTGGCAAGAGCATCGACGAGGATTGGGAGAACTTCGAGAACCTCGACGCGGCGGTGGATCTGCCAGAACCCAACTGGGCACACCATCCAAATAGAAATAGTTTAGAGCAATTGCCCACGGTGGAGACGACGCTAAGTGAAGCCACTCTCGGATTGGACAATGTGCCACGGGATGAGGGTCTTTTCCATCAACTGGAGCTGGTGGAGCCCGGGTTGGATATCTTCGAGCCTGAACCGCCAGCTCCCGTTGTGGATCCACCGCCCTACGATCCTGGTCTGCCCTATCTACCCGACTACGAGTCCCTCATGCAGTTGGAAAGCGCGAAGAGCGGCCAGAATTTACCCAAGTACACAGAGGTAATGGAGCAAAGGTCCAAGAAAGCCAACTATGTGAGTAGCATAGAGGATCTGTACGCGGATCTGGAAGTGAATGGATTGCAGGTGGCAGGTGCTTCTCCTAACCAGAGTAATGGCATTCAGAACTTCGAGGAATTGTGCCAGGAAATGGCGATGGTGGCGCCATTGGTGCGTCAGGCTCCTCAGCCAGCACCAAGATCCACAAAGCTAGCCACCCTGAATGTTCGGGGGGATGCTCCTCCTTTGGCGTGCTATCAACCCGGCGAGCTGCCCAACTCCAGTTCCAGTGATTCGGATGGCGAGGATGGAGCCCGATCATCAGCTCCACAACCTGCCAGGCGTGATCCGAAATCGCTGAAGGTCCGCTTCGACGTGGATAACCTGCAGTACTACCAGTCCGCCGAGGTGGTAACCTCCAGTGGCGAGGAGTCCGGCGAGGATGAGCAACTGCCTCGCCCGACGCCAATGCAGCGCGTCGCAATCTTCGAGCCGAGGAATAACGGAGTGCCCAGTCTCTTCGGTTCCCAAGTCTCCCAGGAGGACAGTGATGAAGATGACGATGGCTTTGGACGCGCGATTAGCCAACATCGTTCCATGACCGCGGCCCTGAGGACAAACGCTGTGCGGAGTGATTCCGAGGCCTAATCCTTCCTAAATTCGCCAACTGCCGCACTTTCTGACTTCCTTAGCAAATACAGTATTTTACGTGTTAATTATTGCCAAAAGGCTATGACCTATTTATGTACATACATTTCGCTGATAAGTTGCCATATCGTGTTGACTATATATAATATAATAATAAACTTATAACAGGAAAGCCCATGAAGATAAAAAACACACATTTTTAACATAGTTCTTGGGGGCCTTAAAAAATTATTAAAAACGAAAATCAAACATTTTTTGAGTACATATTTGTACAGTTATTGATTATACGGCATGTGAGTTTTCCATTCTTCAATGTCTAGATAAAATGCCTGATAGACATAAGTCACTAACTGGCAAAAGGGTAACCATAAACAAGGTATATAATCAACTTATCAATCTCCTATCAGTAAGTATAAAAAACAAATCATTTGTTAGTAATAATAAATCATTTAAAATGAAAATTGTTTTAAAAAAATTCGAGGGAATGGCAAACGTTATAAAAAATGTTTTTCCTAACTATTTAAATAATTATTAAAAGGCATAATACCATTGACAAACTCACCTGTGCAGTTTAACCAAGGGAAAGTTCCAGCATAACTTCTGATGGAACTCGGTAAACTCGCGATATGATCTAAACAAGTGGGTTGGATCCGGCTGTCCATGTCGCGTCACTTCCAGAATATACATATAGAATTTTTCCATGCTATAATGCTTCTGGAAACACACCACTTTCACAATCTTCAAGCGGCCATCCTGCTGCATACTGAAAGAAGGAAGATTTATTTAGCTAAAATATAGTTGTTTAATATTTAATGGTACAGAAAACTCACGTATATTTCCTTGGCACGAACGACAGCAACTCGCCGTTTCCCTCATCGGGGGTAAATCGCAGCTGAGCCAGATTGTGCAAGAAGAAGTTGAACGGCGTGAACCAGCTTTTCAGCGAGGACTGTATCATCTTGGCAAAGGTGGCGGCCGCCTCGGGATTCGATTGCGATGGCAGCAGAGCACGTCGCACGTACTGCACAGCATTCGAATTTACTCCTGTCATGCCGGCAGTGGCCATGTGAGCCAGAGTATGTAAAAGAAGATCCGCGTTCTTTCGCACAATATTAAAGGCCCGACAGCACAAGTCCACAAAATAGTGAAAAGCAGTGGAGGATTTATCTCCGCCATTTATGACGTACGCCATGTCGGAAGTCAGAACAAATGGAGTGCGATCTCTGAATAAAAAGAAATAATTATAATAATTTAATAGTATATTATGATCAACTACAATACCTCTTAAAGTTGCCAAACATCTGAGCATCGCCAAGGAACTTTCCAAAGTCGATGTGGAACAAATGTCCCGAAGTCTTTAACATGATATTGTCGTTGTGCCGATCACAGATGCCCAACACATAGGTTGCAACGCTATATCCAGCGCAGGATAATGTGAAGTTCCGCACAGCACTCTGGTGATCCAACGTACTGGGATTCTGCTTGCTCAACCACTCGTGGATCGGACGATCCTTGAAGGAACCCGTCAGTCCATACTCCACTTGGATCTTTCGCAGTGTTTCCGCCTCGTTGACCAGCTCAATCATGCCGCTCTTATATCCCGTGGGCACACAATTAAAGGTAACCATTTTCAGGTCTAAGCGTTCGGCCAACCACATTTTGTTCATAATCCGAATTAGTTGTATGGTTAACTGATCCTGCTGCAGGTCGTCTCCGCACTGTTGGTGGATTGGATTCATTAGTTTAGGATTTGCATGACATTAGTAATAGAATATCTACCTTAAAGATTGCTGGTAAAGATTCGGCATCGGGTCCCACAAAGTTTATTTTCAGCGGAAGCGTATTTGAGTTGAAGTAGCTGCAATTCCGGACACTTACTCCCGTTACCTCCAATTCGGGTCCCAAAGGCAGGCAAGTGGGTTTCTCAAGCAGATCCTGATGCACTTCGTCCATGCCTGCGGCCAGGGTCTTCTGACGCATTGACTCCTTGGCCTCTTTCACGGACTCCGCAATCGTCGTGAGTTTCTATAAACAATACATAAAAGATTAACAAGATGTTACAAGGATGTAGTTATACAAATATGTATATAATTATTCAAAATCAAATGGAATTAACCAGGAAATTAATTGACCAAGAAAGTTAAAAGTTACCTGACACATGCGATGTTGGTACATGAATCGTTGCAGCATCTTCTCGCCACAAATGGCCATCAGAGCGCGCAGCATCATCTTGTTGCGGCGGTAGTAGCGCGCCTGGGTAACCTGCGATTCATCGTACTCCTGGTCCACCATGGCTGCGCCGATCGAGTTGTGCGGATCATCCGGCAGACTGTGCACCAGCAGCCAGTACATGTGGTGGGCGAAACGCGGCGACTCCAGACACTTGGCCAGCAGGAATCGCGCCATCGCCGAGCCTTCGTACGTGTCATGCTTCAGACTTTGAACCAACTGAGGCAGAAAGTCAACCAGCTGATCGTTGGGCATCTTGGAGATCCACTCCACGGCCTTCTCGCGAACCTTGGCATCTGGATAGCGTGGCAGCAGTAGCTCCAACGATTGCAAAGGTGACAGCGGTGCCCACGAGTGAAGGAGTGCATGCAAATCAATCAAGTTCGCATAATCCCAACTGTGCGCAGCATGCAAAACCTTTGGCAGGGCGTTGGGATAGTTCTGGAGGTACAAACGCTTCTCCCAGAAGACTTCACGACGCTCCGTTGCGCCAGTGTAGCCCAACTCAGCGGTGTCCAGCAGCTCCTCTTGCAGATTGGCATCCAGAGAGGCAAAGTCATAGCTGAATAAGAACATTTAATTAGTTTCTTTATTATTACGATCATATCTTTTGAATCTTCTACTTACTGCGGTGCAGGTTTGGGTATCTCCTGGTGCTCGGGGAACTCAATTCGCCCTCCGTACGGTGGCACCTCGATACTCAAGACGGGACAAAAGTCGGGATGCGGATGACAACCCCTCGCCGGCGCTGGTCCCAACATCTTGTCCGTGGTCGGCGGCCACAGGGACAGCAAGTAGGGGCCGCAGATCATCACGCGCTTGAAGTCAAACAGCTGGATCGAACACCAACCCAACTCGGTGGTCACCTGGCGCCGCTCACCATTCTGTTCTGCATTTGGTTCACCTTCGCTGGCCGCCTGCTTGCCATACAAGACGAACGTGATCCTGGCCTCTCTTGGCAGAGTGCAAATGGGATGCTGATCGAAAGTCAGCCAAGCACTGAAGTTAAGTCGCGGAAACAGGCCACCACTCGTGTCATTCGAGCAGGTGAGCACATTTGGCCTGGACAGCAAGCGAGTTCCATAGACTATTTGGACACAGAGAGAGTAATCCTCGTACTTCCAATTTGGCGGTGGTCTGTGTAAGCAGTTAATGCAAACCACAATCGGCTTGGACACGCAGGAGATGGGAATTGGAGCTGAAAAATAAAACAGAATCTGAACTAAGTATGTACATATGTTTAGGTTTTAATCAGCAAACTTACTTGTTGAGTAATCGGGAGTCTTTACAGAGAATGCCACCCGGAACACGTTCGCGTAGAGCTCAACCAGTTCCTGAACGGCATCACGCAGCTCATTGCACTTGACCTTGATCTGCTCGAGCATCGAACGCGGACGGAGAACAACTTGAGCGTAGTCACCATAGTCACTCACAATCTCCGGATTGCTGGCACCCGCTGAGTACTTCTTCTGCTCCACTTCGCAAATGCGCTTCAAGTCAGCAACACACCGGGCAATTTCCAGGGTATCGATGGAACCCAGAAGAGCACAAATGGCTTTCACCGCTTGCACCACTCCCGAGCAGCTGACCACACTCCGACCGGGCACTCCGTCGGCCGCCGACTCCAGCTTATCGATCTCCATTTCGAGCGTCTCAATGAGTATCATCATGTTGTCGTAGGTCACAATCGGCACCACTTCGTTGGGCAGCAATTGCTCTGGTAGAAGGTCCGCATCGTGCTCGTCATCCCGCTCCGTTCGTGCCACCGCCTGCATGTTGGCCGTCGTGCTGAGGCACAAGCCCAGATGCACATCCTTCTCCAGCTGGAAGCTGTTGTGCACGCACTCCAGTTGACTTAGTTTCGAGGTGGGTGCCAGCCACTCCAAAAGGCCAATGGGCTGCAAATAATAAAAATAAATTAAATTTATAATGCAATGTTATTTATATTCAAATACCCACTTTAACCACATAATCGGTGACGGTGCCCTTGACTTGTCCCTCCAGCGAAACCAAAGCCTGGGCAATCACCTGGGCCACAACTGAGTCAACTGTGGGCAGAGAATCAACCTTTAGAGAGATCCCCAAACAATTTAAAATCTCACTTACTATCGCAGGTGAACGTAACTGGCGTTCCATAACCCTTCACCTGCTCCTTGCCAATCGAGGCGGAGAGAACGTGCGATTGAAGGGTGTTCAGAGCCGGATGCACAATCACCTTGATGCTGGTGTCCATTATGTAGTGGTAGTTGAACTCGGCGGCCACAATATGACCCACATTGGTGGGCGCATCGTCATGCGGATATCGAGCACGGAGCTCTTTAACCATGTGGTAGAACTCGAGCAGCTCGGGATCATCCGTGCGCTGATCGCTGATTAGCTCGTAGAGACGCGTGCAGGTTTTCCGTCGATCCAGGACCACGCTGGCCGGAATGCTTGAGGTATAGCTGTCCGTCAGATGAGTGGATTGGTGAGGTTTCGAGGTGGTGGGCACTGTTGCCTGAGTTGATTCATAGAGCTGTTGATTCCTTGGCGGCAACGGTGGCGGCGGTGAGATGCTTCCGGATCCGTTCTCCGACACCTTTACACTCTCCTCCGGCGGAACATCACCGTAATACGACGATGATGTCGCTGGTTGCGGTAGAAAATCTTGCCGCCAACCGATGAAACCCTCTTTCGGACTAACCGTGGTCGCACTTTTGTCCCACCTGTTGACCGCCTCGTACATGGGATCCGAATTTTGGGTGCCTCCATCGCCGCTGTACAGAAAGTCAAACGGATCGTATTCCGCATAGTAGGAGGTGCTGTCGGAGGCGCTGTCGTATCCTGCAAGTAGCGAGTGCATGATCAGTTCCGGTTCGAGTCCAGTTGCCAGACCCCCAGTCTGAATATTGCCAGCAGTTATGCAAATATGTTGCTCGAGACCCGAGGCCTACTGCGGCGTGAGTCCGGGCACATTAGATCGCGTGGCCAAAAATAAATAAGAGACGACCCCAACAGGCGGGCCAAGCAGACCGCTGTGGATTGCACATAGTTGTGTGAGCACCACTGGCGATGTGAGAACGTTTCGCAAATCTACTCTAACAAATCCGGCGGTCGGCGAGGCTGCTCTGCCATCGCTAAAAGCTAATTGTGATTTCTGACAAACGTCGCCCACGCTGGCCCGGTACAGTGGAGCACCGATCATGTCTAGACATCATAAATGTGGAAGGCAAAAATTCTGATATTTCATGCAGGACAACTTTGAATTTGACTTTCAAATAAACAACTATAAATACTTATTGGTCTTTCCACATTTGTATTTAACCTAAAGCTAAATTAAGTATCCCATTTTGATTTGTAGTCGACTGACCACTGTACCACTGTATTTTTAAATCGCTTTATTTATATATTCCTTTCCAATCCGTCGTCTCTAGTGCCCTCACATCTGTTTCTTGTACCACAAAAAGGGAAGCTATTTCCCTAAAAGCCTTGTAATTCAAAGTCATTGGCAAAAGTCCAGATGTAACCAATTACTCTGAAAAACTAAAACTTCTCTTAAAACAAAACCATCGAAAATTAGTTAGTTACAAGAAAATGGATTAAGGTGCAACCATTTAAACGCAAGCAAAAAGTGAAAGTATTTCAACAAATCAGAACTGTTCCCAAATCCCTTTGAATGTAATGAATAAATACATACATATGTTAAAAAGCTTTTAAATTCCAATCTTACGACAATTATTGTTTAGTAAAGCGTAAACAAACAGGCATAATTAAATCTGGTAAGCGGGAATTGGAAACGAGCGACTAAACGATTAATAAAACAACAACAGACTGCAATTTGTTTAAGAAATTATTTATTTGTTCTCTCACAGAAATACACGATAGTATTAAACATATGTATGTATTTATTTGTTGTATATATGTGTATTAATGGATATATGTAGCAGCAAATCACAACGTGTTCATTTCGTAATACATGGTTATAAAAAAGAGAAGACTCGATCTTCTTTTCGGATCACTTTTTTTCCTTAAATGACAGTCGTTAAATTCTTTTAAATTTTGAAAAGCTCAATACTGTTCGATCGTTATGAATATACGATAATTATAATTATAATATGATAATTTCGACATCGATTTATTGGCTGTCTTCAAAATGCTTCACGTAATAGCGGAAGGCACATTTAATTATTTGACATTATTACTTTCTGTGTAAGTAGGTGGTTCTAAGTATGTGCTGCTACAGACACTAAATGGTCTTTGCCTCCGAAACGAACCAAACCGACCCGAAACCTTTTAGATGGTGTAGTTTTTGTGGGTGTAAAGTAGTTGCAGTTTTTTGCAGTTTTGGTAGTAGTAGTAGTACTGATAGTAGTAGAGGACTTGCAATTAATATGGATTACTTTTTCGACACTGCAATATAGAGAACGAGAACATTCAGTTTAATTTTTAACTAATGGCGAGTGCCGACGTTCTAATTAGCTATTATCAATTCTACAGTTTTAATGATTCTGTAAAAATACACCTCTTTAGTGTTCAAATAATGGTAGCTAATTACGAAAAAAAAATAAATAATAATAATAAAGTACTTTAAGCAATAATTGAAAAAACTAGGCTTTAAATGAATTTTAATTTTAAATCAAGTAAACGTTTTTTTTATTCCAAACCTAAATTCGTAATCCAATACTAAAGCTTAATAATGTTTTTTAAATGTTCTTTGAAGTATAATTTCATTTATCATTGAAATAGTCTAATCTGGAATGTAACTAGGCCAAATAGCTTTATTGAAAACTGGACAATGTTTAAATCTGTTTAGGGTGTGAAAATACTATAGAATTTTTGGCTGAGATCCGGGGACTACATGTTAATTACAACATTGTGGTTTCTTACCGGTATTGTCGTTCAGCAGGGGATCGAAAGCCTCCAGCACACTCACACGGGAACTGAAAAGTCAAAAGAAAGGCAATATAAATTGTTAAATACTAATAGGTTAACCAGAATTTAGGGGTACATACTAATCCTCCTGGTTGAGGTCTATCAAATCGTTGCCCCTACGCGGTCCTTGAGGATGACCATTGTTCCCGATGTGGCTACTGGAGCTCGTACTGCCGGTCGTTGGCACTTGGCGACGCGGCTGGAAGGCCACTCCATTTGACTCCAAAGAAGTGGGAGGAGTAAAGCGATTGGACGGCTGACTGTGATGACTTCTTGGCGGAACTGGTGTCGGAGCTGGTTGCGATTGGGGACGCTGCAAATCCATGTGTGTGTACACACCACCAAAACCGTATCCCTGAGCTGGATACTGCGGTGGCATATAGGCAGCCGATCCGGATACAATGGGCGCCGTGTAGGGTGCCACAAGCGCTCCAGGATAATACAAATACGCGTTAGGCTGAGCAACTGGTGCCACGGCCATTTGGGTGGGCATACTGTACAGCCGCTGGAGCTCCTCGTTGTTCAGCGGCCTTTGCTGCTGGACCGCCGGTTGATAGGGCACCAGCTGGAGATCACCATACGCTCCCCCTCCGGCTGATGCACCTGCCACCATGCCATACGCAGGCGGTGCCTGTTGTTGTTGCTGAGGTGGATAGCCGTAATGCGGGGGTATCGATGCGGCTGCAACCGGTCCCATGGGCACAACAGCCGACTGCGGATTCGTGACCTGCATTCGCTGCAGATCCTCGATGAGTTTGCCAAACGGCGTGCTACTCTCCGGCTCTTTGCTGGTGGGACTTGCGAAGCATATCAGGTCGTTATCCAATACCTGAGCCGGCGGTGTGCGTGATCGTTCCACATTCCCCGAACTAACGGCCACCTGATGGACTTCCGAATGTCGTCGAGCCTGAAAGTCACGCTGGTAATCCCTGCCAGCTGAGTGGCTACTTTGATGGTAGCCCGATCCAGTGCCGTATTTCTTGTTCCGCCGGTAATCGTCGAGGGCATGCTGCTCCAGACTCAGGGCGGTCGCCTTGGCCAGGTCATCCTGGAACTGCTTGTCGTAGTCGATCTGCGCCTGGTTTGACATTATCCCCGCTGAAGCGTCCGTTGCGTTCAACTGCGAATGACGACCTGAACAGAAAGTAAGAAAATTTCAAATTTTGTTTCAATTTTTTCTTTTTTTTTTTTCTTTCAATGCTTATTTGTTATTCTCTATGCGAACAAAGGCATTTGCTTTTGGGACCTCTTATCTGTGCGATAACAAACAGGCAGCGATAAAAGCGATTATGCCTTGTTAAATGTAAAGGTATGAATACCTGGACGAAGAACAGGTGAAAAACAGTTTCATGGGGGGACCCTCCTCACGAAATAGCTTTTTAAGAGCTCCAAAAGGGGTTCGGCAATCGGAATATTGGCGAGTACCAATCGGATGATTCAGAAACCAGACAAATGCTGATTGTACGTTGAAATAGACTAGCGTCAATATGCTTTATAACGATTACAATCTTATTGTGGAATCGTTCTTATTCAAAATGCTTTAAATAATGATTTTTAAAATATACAAATTGTTTACACGGCGCGTAAACTAACATTTAAGCTATGTATGGTCAGCGTAAGCTTTCGGGAGCAAATGAAAATATTTTAAAATTAACAACGGAAACAGTATTAAAAACTATGATAAGAACACAACAAAAAAAGCATATAGTCGGGTCATATATATATATATATATCAATATTTTAAATTTCACATACAAACAAAAATTTGTGATGCGATACCCCGGATTGGCGCAAAAAGGCGCAATTGAGCGCTCAATTGTAAATAAATAAACAAATACAAACAATAGCGGCGGCATCAATTTGCGTGAATGAATGCTGCAAGTGCCGATTCCCCACAGATTATATGTATATATATGGAAATTAAATACATGTGTATATCTGCAATGGAAGTGTTCTGATTTTTTCCCCTTGAAACCGTTTTGTATGCAGATAGGAAACAGCTGTTCAACATAAACACACCCACAGACGTCATGAGTGTGTGTGCGTATGGCGAAAGAGGGGAAATGGAAGATAAGAAAATGCGAACCGGCGAGGGAGAATAAACAAGAGAGGGAAACGGCAAAAAGAGAGAGAGAGGGACATTTGCAGCAAAGGTTAAGGTAAATCAATAGATTACAACAAATATAATTTAACTTTTTATACACAGCAATCAGCTCAATTGATTGCCAATTTATTCGAATGTAAAATAGAATGAGAATATGAATTAACTTTTTAAACTCTGAGTTTTGGTAGAAGGGCGAGGAAATATGATAATTTAGGCTGCCATTAATATGCAGACTTGTATTTCTCTTTGTTATTCTCATTCGCTTATTGCCAACTTACTCGCTTTTTAAGGTGTCACCTTTGATGGCTTTTTTCGGTTCCGTTTTGAACTTGCTCAATATGCTGGGGTTACAAATTCCGGTAAGCTGCTTGCTTTTTTCTTGCTTCTTTACTTGGCAGTTATAATTACCGAATACACTAAATAGTTATAACTTTCGGAATATTTTTTGGATGGGGAGGTGCTTCACCTCCTACACACATTTACACCCACACACACATGCGGGACTAAGGCGAACGAACATACACAAAAGACGAACAAAAAACAGTCACGAAAAACGGTAAACATAACACGTCAAAATACTGATAACTTGGATTTTCCTTAGATTATGTTCTTTCACTATCACATACTATTTACATATTGGTTAATTTTATATTAAAATGCTCTTTCTTTTGCACGAACGAATAACATGAAAACACGGAATGCAACAAGCACTCAGGGAGTGTGACCAACGAAACTTTAAAAATAAATACATCTTGACTTTAAAAAAAACATACCAACAAAGACCGAAAAATAATTTTTTAAATTAACCGAAAATTTTAAAATAACCGAAAACCAGGGAAGAATCATTTTTATAAGTCCTATTCACACAAATATTTAGTTTCTTATAAAAAAATATTCTAAAATACATAAGTAATTATGCGTCTACTGATAAGTTTTTTTTATTTATCTTTGGTTAAAAGTTTCTATTTAAAGTTGGCCAAAAATGCCTCATCCAAATCTAGATTCCTGCCGTGATCCATTGCTGCCTTGGAGTCATCGTCCAGTCCACCACCATAATCGGGATCATCTAAGGAACTACTCGGTGGGGCGTTATACATCCGACGGTAAGAGGCCTCTATATTCTCGTCCAGCATTCGATCCACAATGTCACTCTGAACTTGGCCCGGTTCTTGGGCGGACATTTTGGATGGCAACTGGATATCCGTGATGGTCTGTGGATTACCCCGTCGAAGGGCAAATTCCGCAGATTCTGCACCCATTTTGCAGAGGGCACACCTGCTGCGAAGAATCTGCTTCTTCAGATTTACCAGGGCGATACGATCTTGTGCCAGAAGCATTCGTTCCTGGGCCAATTGGGCCTCCTTTTCGCCCAGATCCTGAGCCCGTTTGGCCATTATCTTGAACTTGGCCTGGAGCACCTGGTCCGCCTCTCGAGCCTTTGCTCGGCCAAGTGGGTGCGGCTGGTGGCCAGGCGATAGGCACCGGTGGCTTGACCCAGCTCGTCCTCCTTGAGATTGAGGGCATTTTCCTTGTCAAGCAGAAGACGTTTGCGCTGCTCCACTTCCCGCTGAAGCTTGTGACACCGATCCCGCTCCTCATCCGCCCGTCGAATGGCATCGCGGGCCACCTGAAGTTGAGCCTCCAACTCTCGGCGATCTTTGTCCGAATCGCCGTGCTCGTGGAGCTGCTGTTTCAGCTCCATTTGCTGGCGTTCTACGGCCAGTTGATTTCGCTCCTGTTGGAGATCCTGGTGTAGTCGCTCCATTTCGGCCAGCTGAAGGGATTTCAGGTCTTCTACGCGCTTTTCATCGCGCTTCATTTGCTCACGATGAAAGTCCTTTTCGCGCTCGAAAGCCTTGCGTTCCGCCTCCAAACTGGACATTCGCTGTCGCAGCTGCCAGTTCTCCTCGGCGGAATCCTTGGAAAGGCGGCCCAACTGAAGCTCCAGGGTGCTCACAAGTTCCATAAGTCGGCGCTTCTCCTCGTCAGCCGTTTCCTCATCAATTTTTAAACGCCTTTCCTGGTCGGCCAACCGACGTTCCCGAGCCTCCAACTGGCGTTCCTTCTCTTGGTTGCCAGTCATCCCGTCGCGAAGCTCCTGAAGATTACTGGAGGCCAGGCGGAGGGTCTCCAGATAGTTTCCATGATCCTGCACGGCAGAAAGCTCCAGCATTTTCGCCTGACGAATTCCCTCGAGATCCTGTTCGTGTGACTGACGCAACTTGCGCACTTCGTCCTCGTGATCCTGTCGCAAGTTCGAGATCTGTTCCGTGTAGTCCTCCTTTTGCTTCTCCAGTTTATCCGTGTAGTACTGACGCAACTCGCTGTTCTCCAGCTTCAGGCGATCCTCCACGGCGGCCAAGTGCTCCTCCAGTACTTTTAGTTGCTTTCTGGAAATTAAAACAATTTGTAAGCATGATTTGTATTGTAAAAATTATGAAAATGTAAAAGAAAATACTTGAAATATTTTCATATACAAAATATAATAATGAAAAATATTTACTTGTATGAAGTGTCGATCATTTCGATCTCCTGCTCGTAGTTGACCTTCATGTTGGCCACTAGCTCATCCAGTCGCTGTTTTTCGAGCAGATTGCGCTTGGCTTCCATTTCAAGGAGCAGCAAGTGTTCCTGTTCCTGGCTCGCTACCTTCATGGTATCCTTGGGTTCCGGTTCCGGTTTCTCCACGGGTGCGGTTACCGTTGGTGGTGGTGGTGGTACGTCCTGGACATGAACGGGTTGCGACATCATTAGCTGGATATGCATATTAATCCGTTCCTGCTGTCCCTTGATGTGCTCCTCCATCTGCTGCTGGCGCTGCAATTGCTGTTGAATTAGAGCCTGGAACTTGCGATCCTGGCTCTCCTGACGCCGTTGCATCTCGAGCAAAGTCCTTTCCTGGTTCTTCATTTGCGCGGCAATCACCAATTGCGCCTCCTGTTGTTGCAAGGCATTGAACTTGTGATTGCTCTCCAAATTGAGATTGCTAAGCATCAGGATATTTTGAGTAGAGGCTGTCACGGCAGATGGAACAGGTACAGCAGGCATTTCCGGTTCCGGTTCGATTTCGTTCTCATCGGAGTCGGGAAGTCGCAGAATTTCGGATGTATTCTTTGGAGCGTCTTCATTGGATTCCTGCTTCTTTTGGGGCGTCTGCGGCTTGAGAGTAACGGGTTGCTGATCCTGTTCCTGCTCCAAACCCAACCAATCGGCGGTGGTTCCCCGCTTTCGCGAAACCGGAGTAGACATGCCCGAAACGGTGGCATTTGTATCCCTATTAAAAAGTCCCAACGGATCGGTATTCATGATGACCGATTGCGCCGAACTCCTTCTACCCGTGGAGGTTTTGGGTCTCGCCTGCGAGTTTTCCGTGGTGGTATCCGTGGATTGGCGGGACATTGATGGTTTGGCGGTGGCAGGACGTTTGCCAGCATCTCCCGCGAGAATCTCATCGAATATATTCTTCTTCGGCTCCACATTGCTAGGCAGCAAGTCGTCGAAAAGACTCCTTTTGGCACCACCACTTTTGGGACGCTTGGGATCAAAGCCCAGATCGTCATCATCGCCGAGGTCATCATCCAGTGAAATCGAGGGTTTCTGCTTCACAATCCTTGGCGTGCTGGTCGCATTGGGTTTGTTCCTGGCTCCTGAACCCTGGCCCTGTACATCAGCCTCCGTCTCCTCCTGAATGCCAAACAAATCCTCCAGTTTTCCCTTCGGTTTTGCCGATTTCGACGGTTTTTTGTGTCCTCCTCCCGCTGGAGTGTCAAAAAAGTTGTCATTATCCAGGCTATTATCGCTGAGAAGTTCCGCTAGTGGATCTTCGTTAAAATTCATGCTGAAGTTAATCAAAACTCACAATTGAAAAAGTACAAATCAAAGAAAAGTAATAAAAGAAACAAAACGGTTGCCTAGTAACACATTCTAAACGTCTAAAGGAAAAAGTTATCGAAAGCGCTTTAGTTAATAAATTAATGTTAACTTACCTTATTTAATCTATGTGAACAATTTTTTTATTACATTAAATTAAAAAGCAGTTGGAAACATAAATGTTTCTTTTCAAAATTATATTCGTTATTTTCTTTGCCTGTCCATGATAATACAAGGGTATTATTTTGGTATTTTTAATATAAATTTTCCACCGTCCGTTGGTAGTTTTACAAAACCAAACTCAGGTCACACTGTTGCATTGATTGTTTTGGTTAGTTGTTATTATTTTGCCAAAATGAGCAATATTTACATCCAAGAGCCGCCCACATCAGGCAAGGTCCTTCTAAAGACCACTGTGGGCGATATAGACATCGAGTTGTGGGCACGGGAATGTCCGAAGGCTTGCCGCAACTTTGTACAACTTTGCCTGGAGGGATACTACAAGAACACCGAGTTTCACCGACTGGTCAAGGGATTTATTGTCCAAGGAGGCGATCCAAATGGGGATGGCACGGGTGGCGAGTCCATTTATGGCCAGCCCTTCAAGGACGAGTTCCATTCGCGTCTGCGGTACACGCGTCGTGGTCTCGTGGGAATGGCCAACTCTGGGAAAGATGACAACGGATCACAGTTCTTCTTCACTTTTGCACCCACGCCGGAGTTGCAGAATAAAAATACACTGTTCGGCAAGATAACTGGTGACACCATTTACAACATGCTTAAGCTAGAGGATGGCATTGTTGACCACCAGGAGCGTCCTATGCACGCACATCGAATTGTTTCCACGGAGGTGCTGAGCAATCCCTTTGATGATATCGTACCTCGAGTATTTGCTAAGCCGTCCAGCAAGACCAAAAAGAGCAAGAAGGATCGACAGGGAGTCAAGTAAGATATCAGCTTTTCATCTCAGATATGACTTTATGTATTTACATATTATTGTTGTAATTGTTGTTCAAAGCTTCTTACGGTTTAAAAATTTCAATACATATTTGCATTTTTTTATATTAAATTTTTTCCTTACGTTTTCCACCGTACCATTTATCTACTTATAGGTGAATATTTAACCCTTTACATGGTGGTGATGCATATCTGCATCATACCGTTCAAATTCATTTATTTTTCAACGGGCGTTGCAAAACTTTCTGAAATCTTTTGATGCAGTTCAGAAACTTTCGTTTTTTATATAACAAGTGTTAGTCACTCAGAATTCTGTCCAATACTCAACAGATAATTACTTTTCCCGCGAATTTGGTGAATGTGGAAATCTGAACTGGTTGTGCAGTTTCTCGTCCAAATATAAATATCAAAAAAAAAATGTACAGTTAATTTAATTTATATTTATAAACAGGTAAAAATTATATTTTGTTATATATTGTCGAGTTTTTGTGTTTGTTGCATTATAATACGAATAAATCAGCAATTTTGCCTTGTTGCAAATATGCATTAAAGTAGCTTTACACATAGAAAAAATAAGGTAAAACCAAAAAAATTAAAAAAATAAAAAGAAGTGTATTTTTTATTTTCACTTATCTACCAAACAAAAAAAAAATGAAGAAAATCGGAGTTATTGCCATGTAAAGGGTTAAATATTTGTATTAACCGTGACCAACAATTTGTTCCAGTACTTTGACTTAGACTTTTTAAATATTTCACAGAAACTTTGGCCTGCTTTCATTCGGAGAAGAAGCCGAGGGCGATGAAGAAGAAACCAACGTGTATGTTAAACAGAACGCCGGTAAAGCTAAATCCCTGCACGACGTAACCGATGATCCTAAACTGAGCAAGGAACCCATTCGAGTACCCAAGTTGGAGAAACCCGAAATCGAAGAAGCTTTGTCCGATGATTGCCTTGAGGACAGTGTCAATGATAAACCGTCAGCCGCTAGTTCAGATCTCATTAAAATGAAGCTATCAAAAAGTTCAAAGACTCGACCAGACAAAAAGGCTAAGCCTGTGGAAGAAAAGACTGATTCAGAGGACGAAGAAGATGTTTTGATGACACGCGAGCAAGAACAAAGTCGAAAAGTCTCCGAAGAAAAGTAAGCTTAATTATATTAAACTCTGAGTTCCATCTTAATTTGTGTTTACCCATTTCAGATCCAAGATCCGTGAAGAAATTGCCTCCCTAAAAAAGCAATACCAAATGGATAAGCAGACCAAAGACAAACTTCTAAATAGTCAAGAGAAATCATCAAAATCTTCAGAAATTAAAGGAGCTAGCGAAAACCATTACATCCACGATTTTATAGAGTCCAAGGAAAAGTACACTGCTAAATCTAAGCTCCAACCAAAAGGACAGTCAAGGTAGGTTCTATCTCCTAGCAAAACAGATTTTGTGTCATAAAAACTTTTATTACTTTCTAAGAGAGGAGTTTACATTGAGCTTGCTCTCCAAATTTCGCACAAAACTGGATAACTTGAAGCAAAAGTCAAACTCCGATGATACTGAACCGGAACCCAAGGAACTGGATGACAGCTCAGTGGAACAGGAAATAATCGGCGACGACTGGCTGTCGCACACCTTGAATTTCAATAGCACCGCTCCTGTTTTGGCTAAAGACGCCAATAAAAAGGGTGACGATTGGTATGATGCCTACGATCCACGAAACCCTTTGAATAAACGCAAGCGCGGGGAAACTGGTTCTAGCAAGTCTAGTTCGAGCCAATCAAAGTCGAGAAAACGTGACTAGTAATAAAATATAAAAACAAAAAAATAAAACCTTTTTAAACAAATAAATTGTATTTTAAGGGTTAATTGATTCAAAGAATTACATTGTTTTAATTTGTGGAAACGATGAATTTCCCATTAACAATATTTCTTTATAATACGATACAGAAAGTATACAGGGCAAAATATTTATTTTATTCGCTTTTAAATTGCGCGCCAAATATTGGGAGTACCATATATTTTTCAGAACGCCGCTCATGTTTAACGACACAATGAAAACGACACCTGGCCACACTACAATTTGAGCCATACACTGTTAACCGCAGCTGAGACAAAAAAAGCTAATTCAAGGTGAAGTAATTGGCTTCAAAATAACAGGTAATAATACTTGATTGCCAAACCGTCTCGCAGAAATGTTGAAGTATCTAAAAAACTTCAAACGTTGCGTGCAAAACGAAGGCGAAGTGGCAAAATCAGATGGTTGCGTCAGGAGGAATTATTGATTTTATTCGTCATTTGTTTTCGGTCGCCACAGCTACTTGACTTTTTTGAGGGGGAGCGCCCTGAGTCACTGCACACAAAAGAGCACAAAAATTACGGAAACACAGACTTCCGGCGATGAGTGCCAAGAACAGAAGACCCGGGACTGGCGGCAGCCAGACACCCAATGAGTGCGTCCAAGTGGTGGTCAGATGCCGACCCATGAGCAATCGGGAACGCTCGGAAGGATCCCCAGAGGTGGTTAATGTCTATCCCAATCGAGGAGTTGTGGAGCTCCAGAATGTGGTGGACGCCAACAAGGAGCAGCGCAAGGTCTTTACCTACGATGCCGCCTACGATGCGAGTGCCTCGCAAACGACACTCTACCACGAAGTGGTCTTTAACCTGGTCAGTTCCGTGCTGGAGGGATTCAATGGGTGCATCTTCGCCTACGGACAAACGGGCACCGGAAAAACCTTTACCATGGAGGGTGTGCGCGGAAATGACGAACTAATGGGCATAATACCGCGCACCTTCGAACAAATCTGGCTGCACATCAATCGCACCGAGAATTTCCAGTTCTTGGTGGATGTATCCTATTTGGAAATCTACATGGAGGAACTACGTGATCTCCTGAAGCCGAACTCCAAGCATTTGGAGGTAAGGGAGCGGGGATCTGGCGTTTATGTGCCCAATCTGCATGCCATTAACTGCAAAAGTGTGGAGGACATGGTCAAAGTGATGCAGGTGGGCAACAAGAATCGCACCGTGGGATTTACCAATATGAATGAGCATAGTTCTAGGTAAGAAGAGGGGTATTTTGGTGGTCTTTGTTCCGTAACAATGACTGTGATTTTTAACTTGCAGATCTCATGCCATTTTTATGATCAAAATCGAAATGTGCGACACGGAGACAAACACCATCAAGGTGGGCAAGCTAAATCTCATCGATCTGGCCGGCAGCGAGAGACAGTCGAAAACGGGAGCCTCAGCGGAGCGCCTAAAAGAAGCCAGCAAGATCAACCTGGCGCTCTCCTCCTTGGGAAATGTGATCTCCGCATTGGCGGAGAGTTCCCCTCACGTTCCTTATCGTGACTCCAAGCTGACGCGGCTACTACAGGATTCACTGGGTGGCAACTCGAAGACCATCATGATAGCCAACATTGGACCCTCTAATTACAATTACAATGAGACGCTGACCACCTTGCGTTATGCCTCGCGAGCCAAGTCCATCCAGAATCAGCCGATCAAGAACGAGGATCCGCAGGACGCCAAGTTGAAGGAGTACCAAGCGGAAATCGAACGGCTCAAGAGGCTGATTGCACCGCAACAGCAACAGCGAAGCGAAAAGCAGGTCACTGCGAAGAAGCAACGGGTCAAGAAGCCCAAAAAGGAGCCCGTATCCAAGGAAATGTCCGACTCTCTGCAGGTGTCTACCATTGAACAGCCGGCGGAAGAGGAGAGCGATCCGGAGGGGGCAGAATCCGAGTCGGATAAGGAAAACGAGGCCGAGGTAGCCAAGTCCAACGAGGAACTGGAGCGCGAGCGTGTTGAGAACTCCAAACTGGCAGCCAAGTTGGCTGAGCTGGAAGGTCAACTGGTGCGCGGCGGCAAAAACCTGCTGGACACTTATAGCGAGCGACAGATTGAGCTGGAGAAGAAGCTGGTGGAAATCGCCGAGCGCAAGAAGCGCGAAATCGAAATCCAGCAGCAGCTGGAGCTGCAAGAGGAGACAACGCTAGAGATACGCGAGCGAAATGTTTCCCTGGAACAGGAGGTGGAGCTAAAGAAGCGCAAGCTATCCAAATGCTATGCCAAGTACTTGGCCCTGCAGCAGGAGCTCAACGACTGCAAGTCTGATCACAACCAGGATCTCAGAGAACTCGAAATGGCCCAGAATGAACTGGTCAAGGAGTTGAAGCGTCAGCTCTTGATAATCGATAACTTTGTGCCCATCGAGGTTAAGCAACGTTTGTACACGCAAGCAAAATACGACGAGGAGCAGGAGGAATGGAAGTTCTCCTCGATGCCGTTGCCCACGCCTCCCGGTGGCGATGGCAAGTTCAGCAGCAAGCGTCCCGTTTCGCATCCTCAGCGCAGGAGGCCCACCTCCGAGTACGCCCTGCAGGAGGCCAAGTCGAATGCACCGAGCTCCCTGCGCTTCAAGAGCGAGAACATCGTGAACTACGAGCTGGAGATGCCCTGTCGCACCACCCAGGAGTACCGTACACCCAAAGTGTCTGCCTCGCTGCAAGCGGTGCTCGCCCAGGCCATGCAAACGGGCGGCGATGATATCGACATTGTGGATTCGCACACGAATTCACTGCGCAGCCGGCTGGAGAACATCATCAATGCGAATGCCAATGGAGGAGCGGGTCCTGGCGCTGGCTCAGCCGTGGGCAGTGCCATTCCCAATGTCCGGAACATTAAGTCGAGTCGCGGAGTCCCAAGTGCCGCCTCTAATCTCGACTCGAACCGCCGTCCGCCCACAGGTCGTCTGCCGGCCAAAAAGCCAGCTTCAGCGTATCCCAAAGCCCGCGGCCTGGTCAACAAATAAAAACACAATCGAAACGACTCGAATTGCAGCTAACCAATATCATGCAAACACAACACTAACCAAAGTATTTCATAGTCATCGCAATATGTACACCTCGGTACTCCTAGCCCAATTTACCCACATTTCGCGCTTTGTAAAAGTTTCCTTTTGGCTTGTGCCAACTCAAAGGACTGGCATTTGAACTACTGAGACTTTTTCAGATCTGAATCATCAATTCCATTTTAGAGAATGCCATATGTTTTAAGAGATTCGGCCAGCCGCCCCTTACTTTCATTAATTGTTTTTATGTTTATTTGTTACTCGACTCGAATTATTTGTTATTGTTTTTTATTATACATACATATACGTACTTTTGTGCTCGGTTAAGTAGGCGCTTGCATTTACTGACTTGGCCAGTCTTTCTTTCATCGTGCAATCTAAGCTTAAGTTAAACGCAACTGCAACAGTCTATTGTTTACTTAGTAAATGATCTTTAGTTAATATTACGAACCAAATAAAGCAACACCTTAAACACAGCGATTGCGATTTAATAGTTATGCGGCATGGGTGACTTTCTGGTCAATTTGTTTTTGTTTCAATAGAACGTAAATTCTTGTATAACCTGTCTTTTTTTTAGATGGTTACTTTAATTCTTATTTGTTTCTTGATTATTTATATATTACAAAAATTTAAAATATAGATAAATGCAACATTTAAATGGTTATCCAAGGTAAATTCATTTTTGTATAAGCTTCTATACATTTTAATGAAACTAAATCGTTTAAATGCGGTTTCATTTATATAAATGCAATACACAATACTGAAACCAGTTCCCGTTCCTTACTGGATTACTTTCAAAGAACGACCGACTTCTATGAACGCATCAACTGCCCGATCGATTTCCGCTTCAGTGTGGGCCGCCGAAACTTGGACGCGGATGCGGGCTTTTCCCTGAGGAACCACTGGGTAGCTAAAGCCAATAACATAGATGCCACGAGCTGAAAGTAAAACACGATTAAGATAAGTAGAGCTTAAGGAAAAGCAATTGGCTAACTCACTGAGCATCTCATCGGCAAACTGGGAGGCGAGGCGAGCATCGCCCAGCATCACGGGGCAGATGGGATGGTTCTCGCCGGCAATGGTGAACCCAGCCTTGGTCATGGCCTTTCGGAAGCGCTGAGTGTTGCTCTGGACCCGCTGCGTGAGCTCACTTGACTCGAGCAGCATGTCCATTACCTTCAGGCCAACTGCCACCACGGCGGGCGGCAGGGTGTTGGAGAACAGATACGGCCTGGACTTCTGGCGCAGGAACGAGATTAGCTCAGCGGGACCAGTGGTGTAGCCACCGGATGCGCCGCCCAATGCCTTGCCCAGCGTCGAATTGATGATGTCCACCTGGCCCATGACATTGTCGTATTCCTCGGTTCCCCTTCCCGTAGCACCAAAGAATCCCGTGGCGTGGCATTCATCCACAAACACCAGTGCATTGTACTTCCTACCAAGCTCAACAATGCGGGCCAATGGTGCTATATTTCCGTCCATGGAAAACACACCATCGGTGGCGATGAGCTTAAGGCGAGCATCGCTGGCCTTCAGCTGATCCTCCAGGTCCTTCAAATCCCGATGCTTGTAGCGCTGCTTCTTGGCCTTGCACAGGCGGATACCATCGATGATCGAGGCGTGGTTGAGTTCATCCGAGAAGACCGCATCCTCTGGAGTGAGAATGGCCTCAAAGATGCCGGCATTGGCATCAAAGCAGGAGGCATACAGAATCGTATCCTCGCGTCCATGGAACTGGGCTATCTTTTTCTCCAGTTGCTTGTGAATATCCTGAGTGCCACAAATGAATCGGACTGAGCTCAGCCCGGCGCCATATTGCTCCAATAGCTTCTGGCTATGCTCCACAATCTCCGGATTATTCTGGTGGTCAAAAGAACTTATAAATCGAAACTAATGGGCATTTATTCAATTAACCTACCGCCAGTCCAAGATAGTTGTTGGCACAAAAGTTGAGTATCTTCTTTTCGCTGCCCTGCACTGTAATTTGGGTGCTCTGCGAGGATGTGATTATTCGTTCTGCCTTGAAGGTACCCGCTTCCTTAATCCCGGCCAGCTGGGTGCCCAAGATCTCGCGCAGCTGAGTCTGAGCCGCAGCGCTGTAATGACGTCCGCTCGCTGTGAATGAGATTTAATTTTTGTAACATAATCTCAATTTAGTGAAAATAAAAAGGTAGAAATTCAAAAAATATAAAAACTAAACAATCCTTTTAGTTTTTATTTTTATAAACACATTTATATTTAAAGGTACATATATCTTTTATACACATTTGTATGTACATATATACAATAATTTTGGTCTATAGAAAACGCTTGGTTGTCTTACCCGCTCGGAACAGCAAAATTTTTGAGAAAATTGTCATAATGCGGCTGGTTTGTTTTTCTATATTTTCCTATTCGCGAATATATATTTTCCGCCTGGCTGGTGTCCAGATCGGTTCGACGACTCGCTCTTGACTAAATGACGGCAGCCAGTCGACGTAGACAGACGTGGAAACAAGTAACCTTAGTTGGGGGCTCGCACTGCCAGCGGCAACTAAGCAGCTGATTTTTGTTTTTACACTTATAAATAGTACATATGACTATGTATCCATGCGAGTCAAGCCTCACAAAACAAATACATACCGGCAGCTTTCGTTTTATCTAAATGGATTTAATTTGCTTTCCCTCTCGTTGTCATGGCGGCGTGTTTACATAGGATACACATGGAGAGATACTTAGATACAATTGTATCTGCTTATCAGTTCATGCAGAATAGAGATTCGTGCTTATGCTACAGATTGTGCAAATTGTATCCAAGGTCGATGTCAGTTAAGCATTGCTTTTATTCCAATTGAACATACTTTCAAAGATTATTTGTCAAGCTGATAATGCAAAATAACAAACGATGAGTAAAATTAAGATTTTAAAAAATCTTTCATAAATCATTATAAATTTGGACCAATTCTTATTTTTTCCCCTATTAGTCTACCCAAAGATATATGTATAAGTGGCTTATAATGGAAGTTGTCAATATTTGTTAAACAAATAATACATAACTTAAAGAATATACACTACATTAATGCAAGTAAAATAAAAATGCGGATTTTCAGGTTCTACCGAGATTTGAACTCGGATCGCTGGATTCAAAGTCCAGAGTGCTAACCATTACACCATAGAACCACTAATTTTCGGGAGTCCAAAATAGGAAACAAAATTAAACATTTTGTTTCAGAAACGAACCTCGATTAATTGCCTTCAGCTATGAAAAACATGTCTTATCAGCGCAGTTTAATCAGAGATGGGGTTAGGTCAAAACACATATATAAATTATAGACGGCTAATTTTCACTTATAAATATGTAATAACATTTCAATCAACAGCAATTTCCGCTACTAACCATTGTTATAAAATCTATTATTATTTGCGAAATAAAATCTTTTATCCCTTTTCATGTCAGCTAAAGGATTTCATTTATCAATTTAATTCAAAATGTACATACTTTTCTATACAAATAAATACATACATACATTATTATTAAAATTATAGATAAGCTTTAACTTTATGTCTTGGCTTTAAAGCAAGGACCTTGTGGATGTGAATGACCGGTAGGTAAAAAATTTGCATGGAGCCGATGGTTCTGATTCCAAACATTACTGATTATGTTTGAGAACCGTTCTCAATATCTTAATTTTAATTTTATGTGCAACTCACCAATAGAAAATGAGTTCCACAGCTTCTCATTTTACCAATATTGTAGACGCCCACTTTTTGTCAGTATAAATTCTGGGGTCCAAGTCATTCTGGCTCCAGTTCCCGTGGATATCGCCTGTCGTGTGGTGGAAAAAATTATTAAAGCCAACAAAGAAAAAATATAAAGTTAAAAAATATATAAATTTCTTACAGAACAGACAAAATGAACCAAAATGTTTCTTAAGCTACTTAAAATACCATTTGTGCTGGTGTTGTGCTTACAAATCTTGTCCGCAAAAGGATATAGCGAAAATCTGGAGCAGCGTGCTCAGATCGTAAGGCAATCAAACGATAACCTCCTCGTCGAGGTAGCAAGGGATCAAAATGTAACTCTGAGATTGATGGGCGAATCAGCTACTGTGACGATCAACGATGTGGACATGTTGTCGTTGCTCCGGCGACGCCAAAGGATAATAGCTAATCGCCAGGCGGCGGCTCGAAGAGAGCCCCTTTCGTTGGAGGTGGTTAGGGATCAGTTCCGGAATGTTGAGCGAAAGATTACGAAGGTCCAGAGAAAGGTCTTTAATGCGAGCAACTCCACGCGAAGGGGTGGCCTGAATCAACGCATCCTCCGGCGACAATTGCAGCGCGTGGAACGGGTCAGCGGTATTCTGGCAACCATAACCGCGAATCTGGTTAAGAACGAGTGCGAATCAAGTCCCTGCAAGAACGGGGGAACCTGCCACGACGCCTACAAGGGATTCCAGTGCGAATGTACTGCCGGTTGGCAAGTGAGTAATCGGGGGCGTCTCTTTTGTAGATCGGGGGCGTATTCTCACATAGAAAGAAAAAGGTTTCGTTAGTTAGCATTTCAAATATGCATGTATAATACCTAATATACAAATATAACATAAATAATCTTTACAACAATTTCAGTGAATTGAGACTTTTATTTTAAGAAAAGACAAAAATGCAAATATTACAAACCAGTGTTGCAAAAGCATATCAAATGAAACGAACGGCTTATATTAATGTGTAACAGCTTTTAGCCAATGTTGGTTAATGTGTATGCTTCGCCGTTAAATAGTCCGCCATATTTAATAAGGAACTTTCTTCCTGAATCATTGAAGAAAAAATTACTTTTTTATGTCTTAGGGGGAAACTTGTGAGGATGATGTGAACGAGTGCATCACCTTGGCAGGCACAGATCTTGCTGGTTGCTTGAATAATGGCCAGTGCATAAATACACCCGGTAGCTATCGGTAAGTGAAAAAGGATTAAAGGGATAAAACTGTTAAGGCACGATTTTAGTTTCCGGGGCGCCAAGATTTGAGGACATATTTTGGGTAATTGGCCCAAAATAAACACTTTTTAATAAACAAAATTTTTTGATATCTCGCACAGTTTACGAGATATCGAGCCTTAAATATCGGCTTGTAGTGCGGCCGTTACACTGGCAAAAACAATTTTTTTAAAGAAATTATCTCAAAAATAAATATAGCATATGTATCAATGCATAAGTGCGCGCGCACTTATGCATTGATACATATGCTATATTATTTTTTGAGGTAATTGTTATAGAAAAAAACTAAGCTAAAAACTGAAAATTGGCCAAAATTTTATTTTTATAAAAATTATCTCAAAAAAATAATATAGCATATGTATCAATGCATAAGTGCGCGCGCACTTATGCATTGATACATATGCTATATTATTTTTTGAGGCAATTGTTATAAAAAAACTAAGCTAAAAACTGAACAAATAAATTTAAGTGTTCGTCTTCGACCGAAAGTACCGCAAAACTTGAAAGTTCCAGGAAAAATATGTGCAATAAGTAATTTCGCCTGCTACCAGCCCTCACTATAATCCGAAATTTAGGGCTCGATATCTCGTAAACGGTGCGAGAAATCGAAAAATTTTATTTATTAAAAAGTGTTTATTTTGGGCCAATTACCCAAAATATGTCCTCAAATCTTGGCGCCCCGGAAACTAAAATCTCCCCACTGTTAAAAGTTCAACATGTTTAGGTGTGTTTGCCGAAATGGCTTCTCCGGAACCCATTGCCGACTCCGTCACAATTCCTGCTTTATGAGTGGATCCCGGGAACTCTGCGGCGAGCATGGGACCTGCCTCCAGGCCGCCAATTCCGCCGGCTATGTGTGCATCTGCGACCAGGGATGGACGTGGGCCGATGAGAATGCAACCTCCGCCAGTCCAAGTGCCTGCACCAGGGATGTGAACGAGTGTGATCCTCGCGTGAATCCCTGCCATGACGTGTGCATCAATCTGCCGGGAAGCTTTCGCTGTGGTCCGTGTCCTCCGGGATACACGGGTGATGGTCGACTCTGCCGCGACATCGACGAGTGTGCTGGCGAGGATAATGGCGGCTGCAGCCTCCAGCCACGGGTGGCCTGCACCAACACAGAGGGTTCCCACCTTTGTGGCCGCTGTCCAACGGGTTGGACAGGTGACGGACGCACATGCACAGCTGCCGATTCGAACTCATGCAACCACGAGGGGATCTGCCATCCCCTGGCCAAGTGCGAGTACGTTTCCGAGACGGTGGTTTGCACCTGTCCACTGGGCAGCTTTGGTCATGGTTACGGTGCTGATGGATGCACCTCGGACTCCAGCCGGCAGCCCTGTGAACAGCATCCGTGCCAGAACAACGGTACCTGCGTGCAGAATGGCAGGGGAACCACTTGCATATGCCAGCCGGGTTATACTGGTGCTGTGTGCAACCAGTCGGACGCCTGTCATCCGAGTCCTTGCCTGAATGACGCCACTTGTCGCTTGTTGCCCGAGAACAAGTACCAATGCGTTTGCCCACGAGGCTTCACCGGCACCACCTGCTCGCATCAGCGGTTCTTTTGCGGAGCCACTCTCACGGGGCCAACGGGTCAGCTACATTTTCCACCCAACACGGCCGACGGGAATTACCAGGCGGACGAGCGCTGTCCATTTATCATACGCACCACTCCCAATATGGTATTAAATTTAACCTTCACCCAGTTTGAGCTGCAGGACAGTACCGACTGCTCTGCGGACTTTCTGCAGCTGCACGACGGTCACTCGCTGTCCTCGCGCTTGATTGGTCGCTTCTGTGGATCCCGCTTGCCCCTTACAAACGGGAGCGTGATCACCACCCAGGAGGAGGCGTTCTTTTGGTTCAGATCCGACAACGAGACGCAGGGAAAGGGCTTCCATGTGATTTGGAGCTCTCTGCCGTTCGCCTGCGGTCAAAGTATGAATCTGACACTTGCACAGACCGGCGTTATCAGATCTCCGGGCTATCCTGGCCAGACTCGACCGGGCGTCGACTGTCGCTGGCAACTGACGGCGCCGTTTGGCAGCCGGTTGCTGTTGCGCTTCTACGACATCACACTGGGCAGCACCGAAACAGAAGCGGCTAATTGCACTCAAGATTCGCTCATTGTTTACGACTCCGATCGCCAGTTGCTCCGAGCCTGCCAATCGCTCCAGCCAGCGCCGTTGTATAGCTCTTCAAATAGCTTGCGCCTGGACTTCCATACGGACAATGTACGCTCGGATAGTTCCTTCCAGATGCACTACGAAGTGGTGCCAGCACTCCCAGGGTGCGGAGGAGTGTTCACGGAAGCACGGGGTCGCATCACTGGCCGAATGGATGCCGAGGTCTGTCTCTATCTGATCGAACAGCCCCAGGGGACACAAGTGGAGCTGGTTTTTAATGAAGTAAACCTTATGGGCTGTCTCTGGCAAGAGATCGACATCTTTGACGGCAGAACAACTAATTCGATCCCTCTCAGACAACTGTGTGGTAGTCCAGAGGCTAGTGAGTTGGAGCCGCTGACATCCACTGGAAATGTTATGCTCGTGCGCTATAGATACCGGCTGAGTGGTGTGAAACAAAACAAAAACTTTGTTTTGAGTTACAATAGGGGTAAGTAACGTGCATTTATAACCTAATGAGCTTAAAAACATTTTGAACTTGCACATCAATTTGCTCCTTTATATGATAAGGTGTTTCTAATTAAATGAACCATTTCGAAGATAATAATAATAAATGTGGTGTAAATTTAATGAATCTATGTATATACTTATCACATTATAGTGTGCACTGGTAACTTTGGTTATAGCTTTCTGAGCTCATCTGGCATCATCACAACACCAAACTACCCGCGTTCCTATCTCGATGACATAAAATGCACGTACAACCTGACGGCACCGCTGAATACAGTGATTCGTCTCAACATCACAGACCTATCTCTGGGAACTGGCAATAATGACAACGAAACATCCTATTTAGATGTAAGTGACTCATTTATTATTTTACATTACTTATCACGGTTAAGTCCTGTAGGTATATTTATCGCGTGATGAAAAGCGGCACATTGTGAAGTCCACGGAGAACTTTGTACTGACATCCCATTCAAATCGGGCTAGTCTGGTCTTCCGGGCAACTGGCAATGGCCGCGGCATGAAAGTGGAGTACAACTTCATCCACACCCGTTGCGGTGGTTTTTTAACCGAACCCGATAGAGGATACATGAAACAATCCGACGCCCCTTTGTGTCAGTATTTCATTGACGCTCCAGGAAGGAAAAAGATTTCGGTCCGTGCATTCCGTTCATCGGAAATAAAAATATCTATATATGACAATTCCACAAGCCCCGATATTCTGTTAAATACGTGCGTATTTGTCAACTAAAAAGATTTTGTTATATTAAACCAATTATTCACAAATTTTAGATATACGGGAACTGTAGACGACGTGTTCGACGGAGATCTTTTGACCATTAACATTGCATCAGTAGAAAGATATATTGCTTTGTTAAGGTTCGAAATTGTAGAGCAAGGTAAGTTCAATTATAGAGCTTATACAAGCAGTACAATTTTAAACAATATAGAATTTTAAACAATATAGAATTTGTACTGCTTGTATAAGCTTTTTAACTGTAGATTTGTACGTAGACTTTATGCATTTGACCTCTAATATGTATATTCGAATTAGATCACTGTGGTGGAAATTTCACAAGCCTTTTCGGCTACATAAAGTCGCCAAACTGGCCAAAGAAATACAGTGCAGATCAGGATTGTGAGTGGATCGTGCAAGCACCATTTGGCCACCGCCTGGAATTGGTGGTGCACAACTTTACGCTGGAAGAAGATTTCACTCCCACTTGCAAAAGCGACTGGCTAGAGATCAGGTGAATATTCCAAGAAACCGCTTAATACGTCTTCAGCATATAATTTTAAATAAATTTACCCTTAGAAACGGGAATTCTGCTACGTCACCGCTAATCGGACGTTACTGCGGTACTAATATTCCCAGTCGACTGCCCTCGTTTGGAAACGTACTTCGCCTGAAATTCCATTCGGATTTCGCCTTACAAGATAAGGGATTTCTTATAAGTTGGCAACAGACCGGAGCCGGTTGTGGTGGCAAACTCAGCTCCTTCACGGGAAGCATTCATTCTCCGCATTTGTCGGGGGAATTGGCAATGCCATCGCCTGCGACTGGCAAATCGTCGTCGCTGAGGGCTCAAGAGTGGATCTGCAACTGGAGAGCAATGACGAGCAGCTCTGCAACGGCCAACTGACCATTTTTGATGGTCCCACTACCGCCAGCAATACGATGGTAATCCGATGCAATGGTACCACTGCCCAACCGCTGAAGTCCTCCGCTAACCGTGTCCTTGTCCGGTACGATGTACGTCATGGGACGGCCGACAACATCGCGTTCGTACTAAACTACCAAACCGATTGTCGAGTTCAACTTCAAGGACTGGAGGGTGCCATCGAATCGCCGAACTTTCCGGACAACTATCCACCAAATTTAGACTGCGAGTGGGATATTCGTGCTGGCGGACAGAATCACTTGCAGCTCGCCTTTTCTCATTACTCCGTAGAGGATGGCAATGGCGAATACTGCTTTGATCACTTGACACTAATAAGTATGCAGGACGACAAAAGTCTCCAAGATAAGAAATATTGCAGACTCGATGGCTTGGCGCCCATCACTACGCCAGGGAATCGGCTCCTTCTTCGCTTCCAAAGCGATTATTCAGCCCAGGAACAGGGTTTCCGGGTGGAATACAAGCGTGTAGGATGCGGAGAACACTTTCGTGCGCCAGGCGGATCATTTGAATCGCCAAAAACATCATCCAGCGGGGACATGGACTGCGATTGGGTCATCACATCATCAATGGGAAGACAAATCCGTCTCGTGCTCCATGAAGTACAATTTGATGCGCCTCAGGGCGATTGTACCGAGGCACAATCTAAACTTATAGTTTCCGCGCCCAATGGATTTAACTCATCGGTCGTTTTATACCAGACTTGTCGCGAGGAGACGCAGTCGCAAACCTTCACTTCCCCGGGCACTGAGCTGAGGGTTCGGTTTATCAGCGGTTCTGCGCCGGGCAAGAAGTTCTTCAAAGCCAGCTACGTCCAGGTGCCAGCTAGTTGTGGTGGATATATCAGAGCCAGCAGCGGTGTGCTAACCACTCCTGGCTTCCACAATCTCCAGGACAGCAGCAACGTCGCCAATTACTCTTCTAACACAGACTGCATATGGACTATTGAGGTAGGCCTGAAGGAATCATAGGGTAAATCGTAATTTGTTGGCAACAAAGATTTAAGCTCTCTAAAATCCGCAAATTTATTCCAATTTATTCATAACTAAAAACCGATTGTTTTAGGTAACCAACGGCTATGGCATCAGGGTGCGGTTTGAGCAGTTCAACCTAACCGACTCGAGCAACTGCTCGACTTGCTTCTTGGAACTCGTCAAGCTGGACGCGGACGACAAGGAACTGTTTCTCGAGAAGGCCTGCGGAGACGATGCACCCCTGATCCGAATGATTCACGGCCAGAAGCTGCGTGTCCAGTTCAAGGCACAAGCTGCCACTTGGGGCCGCTTTGCCATGTACTTTGAACGACAGTGCGGTGGACCTCTGTCCACTGGAGAGGGCTACTTGCAATCCCGCCTTGACGAGGACTGCAACTGGTTGATTTCCTTGCCGAAGGGCAGCAAACTTAGTCTTCAGATTAATCAGCTTGAGTGTCCAAAATGTTTCGCATTGTCGGGAAATTGCACGGAGGGTCTGCAACTGCTGAACGACGATGACGAGGTAATACTGTACCAAATGTGTCGCGATCATCCGGCCAACTTGATTGTGCCCGCCAGCAATGTGCGCATCCTGACCAAAGGCGTTCGGCTGCAGGCGCAGTATAGCACTTTTGAGAACTCGTGTGGCGGCAATATCACATCCGCCCGCGGTAGTCTCAGTTCGCCCAACTATCCGGACAGCTATCCGGCCAACATAGAGTGCGTTTGGACCATCGAGATTCGGCCGGGAAATGCTTTGGAGATCAATTTCGAGGCAATGGACATTGTCCGGTCCGAGCACTGTAACGAGGATTTCCTGGAGCTACGCGCCGGCGTCCAGGGTCAACTGCTGGGCCTTTACTGCGATAAGAAAAAACCGGAGGGCCCCTTGGTTGTGCAATCTCAGGTTTGGATTAAATTCCGCAGCAGGCCGAACAACACGGCCGGCGGTTTCCGTTTACGTTGGAGTTACGGTAGGGGATCTTTAATAATTGTTTGATAATCTATCTCAACTCTTTCGTTTGCCATTCTTAGTGCATAACATAGAAATAACATCGGGAATAAATGGAACAATAGAGCCACCGCCACCGCTGTTTGTTAAAGGCGAGGATCAGCCATTCACCTGGCGCATTTTCTCGAGACGCGATGAGGTTTTGGTGCTGCATTTTCAGGATTATATATCCGGACTTTTGGTTAGTATGGTTGCATTCTTAATTTAGTGTTTGAGTACGTCATTTTAATATACGAATTGTAAACTACCCTTTAGCTCTTCAATGGATATGATGAGAATGCTTTGGCAGTAAATATCGCAGACAGTCCGAGACAATTCACCTCCAGCAGCAATGTGGTCTTTTTGAAGACTGTGAACGCGGAACTGAACCCTTTTCGCATTACGTGGCACATGTTGGCCAGTAATCTGGTAGAGGGTAACCTCACCCTGACCACCAAGGAGTGTACAAGGGAAATTACTATGGAAAATGCAGCATTCTTGACTATAAGATCACCAGGATATCCGACCGGCTACAGACCCAATCTTGATTGCGAATGGACTGTGAAGCCAAAGGACCCGGCCCGTCATGTGTATGTCAGTTCCTACGAAACTAACCTGGAGGATTTTGGCGAGTGTTCCGCCGATTATCTTAACATCCAGAGCTCGTCCGATCTTAGCCACTGGACCAACGAGCTGCGCAGTTGCAAAGCCAACGTTGCGAATGCTCAAATTCACGGCACGCCCAATCTTAGACTGCAATTCCATAGCGATTTGTCCGTGAATGGAAGCGGATTTCAGGCATTCGTTCGCACTACTTGTGGCTCCAACATGACGGATAGTGTTGGCACCATTCTGGCCAGCATGTTGGACACCGAGTGCACCTGGCACATAGATGTTCGGCCAGGTCGAAAGATAGATATCTCTATTGAGTACGATAACCCGGCATTTGCAGGGGCTTGTAAGTCGTACGGTCTGATCTACGACGGACTGGACGACCATGCGCCTTTGCTGGAGCATACAAAATTCTGCAACGAAGCGCCTTTTAGGAAGACAGCGTTCCGAACAAGCGGCTCGCATGCCTACATAAAATACAATCTCGGCCTTAGAGGGTTCCAAGCTATGAACCGTTGGAAACTCACATACCGCGAGTTCAACGAATGCAATGGTGAGATTCAGTTGAACCACAAGGCTCCCAACTATGTGATCGAGTCGCCGGGTTTTCCCAATTTTCCCCAACCGCATTCGGAATGCACGTGGCTGGTAATGGCGCCGGCGGGTGAGACCATCGCTGCCACCTTTTCCGATCCATTCGAGCTGAGCGCCCGTCACTGCAACATGGAGCACGTGGAGCTCTTCGATGGCTCGACAAAGCTGGCCCGCAGCTTGGTCCGCACCTGTCACAAGCCACAGACTACGGTGCGGAGTTCTGGCAACCTGATGCTCGTGCACTACCAGTCGGAGCTCAACGAACCCAACGGAGTCTTCCGGCTGAACTTGTCGCTAAGCGCTTGCGGCGGAGAGTTCAGCGGAATGTCGGGAACGCTCAACTCCGAGAACTATCCGACTCTCGGTGGGTATCCCAAGCCGTCGGTGTGCGTTTACAGCATTCGCTTGCCCAAAGACATGTTTATTCGCTTGAACATCACGGATCTGCACATACCATACAATCCTGATGGCATTTCCTCGAAGAACGGCAGCGACCGTCTGGAAATCGTTGACCTGATGGACCCGACCCAAGAGCTAATGATTCTGGACGGCAGCACGGTCACGCCCATGGTCGTCACCTTAAACACCAATGCGGCAGACATCCGCTTTGTGGCGATCCAAAATGTTAATAGCTATCGGGGCTTTAGGTTGGAATATAGACGGGCCATCGGAACTTGCTCGCGGGATGTTAACGGTGCCGCCGGGGACATTGTGATCCCGCCCATGCCAAGTTCAACATGGCTGAGGTTCTGCCGCCTCACCATCATCGTGGCAAAGGGACAACGGGTGAGGTTCGATCTCTTGAACCTTGCTGATATTCGCGTTCTCATCCGAAACGACACCAACCGGTAAGTAATGCCATCCAAAGGAGACTTGGATCGATTTATATTCATAATTTGTTAACTAGAACTATATTATTTGTTAATATGTATTTAAAAAAGAAAAATCTTATATTATTTTAGAAAGATTTAAAGGGGCTAAACTATCGGTTTTTTAACTAATCTCAGATTCTCAAGACGTTTGGAAACTATGCCGCATTTTACTTTCTATAATGACGCCAACTCACTTTCCAAAATCACTGAATTCCGGATCGATGGCTACAACGGCAGTGGAACTATCGAGTCTACGGACAACTTCATGCTCGTCGTCGTGACCACTAACCAGTTGGATTTGAGCACCTCGGCACTGAGGGCAAGGTACAGCTCCAGCGAGCCTTCAGTCTGTCCACCGGACATTGGAGACCAGGCCGCGGGATCGCTGTCCATTCAAACGCTTCTCCAGCTGTCCGACTACCATTGCACAGTCCGATTTGTGGGCACTGCAGGCACAACGCTAACCTTTAAGGTCGATGAGTACCTGTTCCAGACCCGTGGCGGTCCAGCAGTTGTATTCAGGGACGGCGTTCTTCGTACTGCACTCAAAGCAATGTACGCCAATGTCACCAACAGTTTTGTATCACTGGCCACCACTTCTGGAAGTGTGACGCTTCTGAACAGCAAAGACGTCAAATTACTTCGCTTTCGGGCGACTTATCGCCGGCACAATTGCGGCGGAAATCTGCAGGCAGCCGAGGGTGTCACCATTGCGTCCCCGACACTGTTGAGCACCCTTGGCGAGAACTACGGTGAACTGGAGTGCCTTTGGACGCTGGACAACAGTAACGACTATGTGCTGGAGGGCAATGTAACCCTAACCGAACGCTGCGATCGCGAGTACCTGGTGATCTTCAATGGCCAGAGGGAAGTCAATCGCATTTGTCGAGGCATGACCATGAATAGCACGCTTCTGGAACGACCGTTATCCAAGATACTTTACCACTCGGAAAGCCGAGTTCTCGGACAAAGTCGGTTCACCCTGCAAGCCCGACAATCCGTGTCCGTGGCCGGCAACGTTGTACGGGTTGACCGACTTCCATCGCCACCGGTGACAATTGGGAGCAAGAATTACCTGAACAACATGGAGCGAATGTGGGAGTTTGCTACCAAAGATGTTTTGTCCCTGCAGCTGCAGTTCCAAGATCGCTTCTTCATTGAAACGTCGCCGAACTGCACGAAGGATAGATTGACTGTAGAGCGTTACGATCGGTCAACTGGAGTGTTTACCGAGATGGTCAGCCTGTGCGGCAGGCAAGCGCCGGCCAAGATTCTGGTGCCATCTTCCAAGATGAGAGTGATATTCCGTACGGATGCCAATGTCACCGGCGACGGCTTCAGTTTCCAAGTCTCGCCCAGCTGTGATGTCGTGCTGCAGGCCACACCCGAGATCCAAAGTGTCGGCAGTCCCGATTGGGAGGCTTCCCGCGGGATGCAGCTTAACTGCAGCTATGTTTTCCAAACTGCAGAAGAACACCAACTGGTGGTCAGTGTGAAGGCCACAGGACGTTCATGGACACCGATTATCTGCACCAGATCTTACTTCGCTGCTTATCGTCGCGAGAACGAGAATGCGGAAACGAATTTGGGCAGGATGTGTCCAAACTTTGAAGTTAACGGCTACGGGGATATTCGCCTGCAGTATGTTTCTCCAATGGTGCGTCGTTTTGAGATCCAATACCATCTCATTAGGTGCGGCGGCAGCCACGATAAACCCTTCATCCTGCGCCCGCCGCAAGGAGAGGAATCCGGCGTTTACGCCCACAACACCAAGTGTCAGTGGCTGGTGACGGCACCTCCGCAGCACGCGATTGTGATTGATTTTAAGTACTTTGACATGGAGGTCAGCAGAACTTGTCGTTTCGACAGCCTGAACATTTATCGCGGCAAAGTGGCCAGCGAGGAGAATCGGGCCGTGCAATTGTGTGGCAATCAGACCAACGATTTACTCATAATGGTGGACAGCAACGAAGCACTGATCGCTTTGTCTACGGACAGCTCGAACAGTGCCCGCGGATTCCTGGCCAGCGTGCGCTTCACGACGAACTGCAACGAGAACGTTAACCTGGACGCGGACGCCAATCGCACTAACTTGATGCGGTCGTACAGGATCAATGCCACCGAGTCGCTATTGTGCCATTTCAGGGCCACTGTCCCGCTGGATCATCGCATTTCCCTGGAAATGCGCAAGTTGCAACTGAATGATGCCGACTGCAAAACCTGCAGCTACCTGGAAATCATTGACAACGCACTCGACGAACGTCAGAGCCTTGGCAGATACTACGAAACGGAAGCAAACCGTGCTATAGTCTTTAGCTCGTACACGGAGATGGAGTTCACGTTGAGCGCCAAGGCTAAGCAGCAGAGAAACATTAGCTTCGAACTGATCCTGCAAATGGAACGCACTCCTTGCGGTCAAACGGATCTCGACATGACATTAAATGACGTAATTCTCTCTATGATATTAATAATTTGAATTGGCTTTTAATTGAAATACATTCCATTTTCTATGATCCGAACAGACCATTACGTTGGGTATACATTACGACAATACCACGAGAAACATAGAGGGAAGTATTCACTGTACCTGGACCATCAAGGTCGAGGGAGATGTGGAGTTGGATTTCCAAAAGCTTCGCCTTAAGGAAGTATCTCAGCAGACAGGAAAATGCGAGGACTACCTACAACTTTCATATTCTTACGTAATATAGAAATAGTCGCTATTTGACATAACATATACTAATATAACCGCATTGCAGTTTTCCCGATCATTTTGCGGTCAGCACGACAAACCCTTCAGGATAATGGAAGAAATTGGAACTAAAAGTTTGCAACTTACCTTCCACAGTGTTCATCTCCTGGAAACTCAAGGGTTTGAAGTTATTATCCGAAAAAAACCAAGTATGTATATTGTGTTAAGAATATTTGGTTCCACAAAACACCTAAAATTACTTGGTTTTATTACAGTCTGCAATCGAAATTTTACGGAACTGACTCAAAAGTTTGATACCAGCAATCTGTCCAACTGCACGGAATATATTCGCGTGCCAGAAGGTTACAGCATTACGTTTTACGTAATGTCAGTGTTGTTCAACAGCTTAAATAATAACTACTTAAATGTAAGTTAATGGTTATTTATAATATTTAAGAATTGAATTACTTTGTGAAACCTATTTAGGTGACGGATTTAAAGTCAAACAAGACGCTTTTTAGCACATCGCACATTCAATGGGAAACCAAATCCAGAATTACGACGACCAACGAGTTGCGCCTCGACAGTCGCGGAGTATCCTCTTTGAAATTCTTCTACTTTTCCACTAGCAACCAGTTCCCCGGAGGCTGTGGTGGTGAACTAGCTGTGGCTGGATCGAGCTCAAGTTACCTGGAGAATCCCTCGTATGAAGGCCGAAATAGCTCTTTGTGCAGTTGGACTATATCAGTACCGCAGGGTGCTAGCCTAAGATTCAGTTTTCCAGGTAAGCCTAGAGTTTTTTTTTTTAATAATTATCCATTATATAACATCTTTATACCTTTTAGAATTTAACATGGGCTCGCTAACCAATTGTGATCTGGACAATTTGCAATTCTATGCTAACAATACTGAAGGCCCCAGACTTCTAAGAACCTTCTGTGGGCCGAAAATTCCAGATGATTATACCGTAACCAACAATAACGTCATCGTAACTGCGAAAAAATCACCCAATTTTGATGGTTTAGGATTCAAGATGGATATTTTGCAACTTGGTTAGAAACTGGCATTCTTTTACATTTTTAAAAATCAGAAGCTATGAAATTGATTAATAAAACTATCAACATTATATAACATATGTAGGCCTACGAATTCTAATATTTCTTACAATCACTAATTGCCCGACAAAGTTTAGATTTTAGCTTGACAAAGACGTTCGCATTAGAAATCAAGTCGTCAACATCTTTGCGATAGGGAGTCAATCTGGCAGTGTCCTCGAAAGACTGCTTAGCACGTCGCAACCGGCTGTGAATCTCTCCCAGATCGTGAATCTGGCCAATGGAAAGCTCCAGATCGGTGGACACCAAGATCGAGAACAGAACAGCCGATTCCGGACTAATTTTGCTTTTGTACCCAACACATGTCTTTTGCTCCACCTCTTTGTTGTCCACAAGTAAGGTTTGTGATATTTCTTGGGAATCTGGTGTCTGAAAAAATAAAGGAAATTTCAGAGATTCGACTAGCTAGATTCTAGACTATTAATAAAATCAACTTTCATAATATGAAGCAGAAGTTTTAAAGTTTTCTGTGTTATTGGAATATAAAGGTCATATTGAATTTTTTTACCCTCGTTAACTCGATATCGTCAGTTAGTCTATAATCCTTATGGCGCTGCAAGACGAAGCGGGCCGCTAGTTCGCAGTCCGGACTGTACTGATAACCCTCCGAAACGCGTCGAAAAAATGGATGGATATCCAGAAGCTTAAAGCGCTTCGCAATTCGCTCCGGTAGTTTGAAAGTGTCCAGTCGAGGTAGCACATCTGTAAGGAATATGTGGCACACTTCGGAGACAGAGAGATCCTCAAAGGACTCAAGTTCCGTCGTCCATTCCTGCCAGGCAGAAGCGTCCTGGATGTAAAACATCCGACACGAAGCCGTCGCATAGTGGATTAACTCCATATGCAACGAATGTCCGGATGCAGGCAAAGGTGTGGACCGTCCTGATCGGTATGTACTGGCATCGAAGATGGTCTGGTTTACTGATTCATCCATTTTCGTCTACAATTTGAGCATCAACAAAAAAAAACGTCAGTTACCATTTGCGCTTTTAATTCTCCGTTTTTTATCGATATCGGGAAGCAACGCTGTAATTTAAATTCCTCAAAAGGGTACTCCCGCCCAAATCGTTTTATTGTAACGTTTTTTCCTCGCAAAAAACCTGAGAAGTCAACATATTTTCAGAAAATCCGCTGTTCTGAACATTTTTCCGATTTTTTTTGTAATTTAAATGTAACTTATAACCGCAAAAATTCGTATTCCTAATTAATATCATATCGTAAAAACTATCGCTATGCGCTCTTGCGATATCGCAAGCTCTTCGTGAGCGTTTACTGTGAATTATGCTCCTCTCAATTCAAATCACGCGTAATCTCCTCCCTAATAAGAATTTCTGAAAAATGGAAGATGAATTGGAAACAATCAGCAACAATTTAAACAATGCGCTGGCCAAGTTGAAAGGCAGCAAGGGCGATGACCTGCAGGGCCGCAAAGAAAAAATGGCCCAGCTGATCCGCCTGCACCTGCAGCATATCCAGACCACGGTGGTTACGCACAGGAGAAGGACCCAGCTCAGAACCAGGCAGCGGTTTAGGAAGCTGCGCTCTTTTTTCATGCGCCAGATGATAGAGATGCACTCTAATTACCTCCAGATGTACGCTATGCTGCGCCTGAAACACGCACAATCGGACGAATTTGATTCGGAGACCAGCGAAGAGGATGGTGGACAGCAAGAGGATTTCACCATGCAAGCGGAATTTCCCGGCTTTGATTCGAACTTCTTCGAGCATGTCATTCCCGAACTGTGCGAGGAGGAGTTCCTCAACACGCTCCACGTAACGCGCGGTACCTTCGAGACGCTTTGCAAGCAGTTGGCTCCCACACTGCGATCGGCCGATGAGTTGGTCAAGCGATTGCCCGCCATTTCGCCCGAGAAGTGCGTAGCTTTAGCCCTGTACTTCCTAGCCAGCGGAGAGCGCCTTTCGCTGATCGCCGAGAGATTTTCCCTTCCCCGTCCAAGGACGATTAAGTGCCTGAAGGTATTCTGCAACGCAGTCATGTCCACCTTGGGTCGAGCTCTTCGCCAGTTGCCGCAGCTTCCGGTAGACTGCAAAAATGTAGCCGAGGGCTTCCAACGGGAGAGCAACATGCCCGCCGCCCTCGTCGGAGTATTGGGCGTCTGCTCGATTCCAATAAGAGCGAACGGAGATGCCAAGAACTCGGTGCTGCGCATGGAGTATCTGCTGGACGACCGGATGCTGTTCCGGGAGCTGCAATTGGGTTGTGGCCTACGGGCTACTTTAGTTCCCATGTTTTCACACTCGCCAAATACGCTCTCCGCGCTGCCCAAATTCCGTATCAATTCCCACCCGGTTCCGGCTTTTGTCCTGGCTCCGGTTTCCCAAAATTATCCACTGCGTCCTTGGCTGCTGCAGCGCTATTCCGATCCGGTTGCCCCGCATGAACACGACTTCAACGAGGTAGCCGAGCATCTGCAAGAGCTTAGCGACTGTGCCCTGCATCGCCTTATGTCCCGATGGAGTTTCCTAAGCCAGCCGCTGGACATTAGTTTTCACACCGCGTCCTGCATCATAACAGCAGCCGCTGTGCTGCACAATCTGCTCGAGGAACTGAGCGAACCGCACATGTTAGAGTGGGGCAATTTGGTGGATGTGTCCAAGTTTCGGGCAGAACCACTGGATGATTCCACTATCGCCGAGGACGAACAATCGCAGGCGGCACTTGAGGTCCGCGACTTTTTGGCCAGAACAATAAGCTCCACTGAAATTTAAACCTAGCTTTAAATACTCATAAAATTGTAAGATAACTAAGTATAATTTCGATCTATTCTAAGTTCTGTAAATCTTTAAATCCATTAAATAATGTGAGACGCACACTAATGCAATACAATTTAACCCAACAAATAGGTTCCCATAAAGATTAAATTGTTGCAACATATTTAATACATTGTAAAAATGTAGGCTCTCATTTATTTCAAGATGTTACAAAAAGAGGACAGCCAGATCTAGTAGAGACGCTGGGGTGGGCCCATGGAGGACTTGACGTGCAGGGAGCGCACGTTCTGCCAGTTCTTCTTCAGCAGCGAGACCAGGAAGTTGATCGACAGGTTGACGTTCTGGGCCAGCTCGTCGGACTTCATGCCCACGTGGCCAACGGCGACGGACAGGCAGAGCACCTTCTTCATCTGGAACTTGATGGTCGACTTGACCTCCTCGATCTTGCCGATCATGGACTCCTGATGCGACAGCAGGGCAGGGAACTTGCCGGCCTTGTTCAGACCAGGGCCAAGCAGACGGGGAATCTGCTTGATCAGCGACTCGGAAGCCAGGAAGGCGTCGTACGACTTGGCCAGCTTCTTCACCAACTTCTTGTTCTTGTTCAGCTTCTTCAGGGCCTCGGCGTCCATGAAGTCGACGTTGTTGGCCTTGGCCTCGTCGCAATGCTGCTGATCACCAAGGATGCACACCTTCATCTTGGGACGGGGGATGTGCTTCAACCTGGAAAACAAAAAGTGGAGGTTTAATAAGCTGGCGTGTTTTGGGAGCTTTATTAAAAGGTATTTGGTGGGGGCAGGGAAAACTTACAAAGCCCACAGGGAGCACGTTTTCGTTTTTGTTTTAAGGGGGGACGGTGTCCATTGCTGGAGACCTACTCAAATTTTAAAGACCCTGAGTGCAGGTCCGCCGAGTTGTGTCAGATATCACACATTCTCGACTACCTGATGCCGTGATGGACTCGAATCTCAAGAGATTAGGTCTCAAAACACGTGCGCAGGTGATTTAGCCAACATACTTGACGGTGCCGGAGAAACGCTTGTCCTTCTGGGGATCGTAGTTCTTCAGGCCGATCTGCAGTTCCACCGTCTCGAGGAAACCGCGCTTCTTCTTGGCCGAAGCCTCCAGGAGTCCATTGACGCCCTCGTACAGCGTATCACGCGAAACTTTCGATCTGCGAGAACAAAATTCTTTGTTAGCCCATGCTTTTAAGAAATAAATATTAACATCAAGTTTAGGAAGCCGGTAAAATGTCAAACTAATGCGCAAAGATGGCAGCCCACATATTAGTTGCATATTTAGCACAAAAATCACGTTTTCTTTTGCAATCATTTCCAAACTAATATTGACATGGAAAAAAGTCAAAAGAGCTGGTTTCTGATTGCCAAAATTAAAAAGAGCTGACCCAATTAATCAAAGTATTGCGAGGGCTCTTAAAAAATCCAAAGATGTTCTAAATTATGGAGTTTTTAACTTACGCCATCCTAACTGTTCAACGTGCAATTTCAGAAAGGAAGAGGAAACAAGAGGAAGATATTAGTGATGCAAAAACATCGATGTCGCAAACGATGATATCGTTATTATACAATTCGATGTTTTTTCAACGAAATCGATGTTTGGCCGCCGATGTTTTTGAACCGACCGTCTAGAAGGCATATCTTTTATTGTCAAATCGTCTTAATCGTATTTATTTTTCAGAACCTATACAGATTTTATGCATTTTCGAAGCTTCAAAAAAATTCTAGTTATGTTGGGATGTGCCTGAAAATATCTTCGATTTTTATGGTGCTGCCAATTTGTGTTTAAGATTTAGTTTAGCAGCCCTGGCTTTGCGGCTTTGTTTGGAGCCGAGTAAATTGATATTAAACTTTTGGTTAGTCTCTCCACTAGAATAACTTTTACTGAAAAAAAAAACATATAAATAGCTGTTAAATTTCTGTGTAAATATCTGGCCTACGTGTTGCTTGCAAATATCTTAATTGACTTATTTTCTTTCAGGTCCAGTTGCTTGTTACGAGAAGAGACCTGTCGGCTTGTTAAGAGAGGCAAACCGAATCTCCCAAGCGCGCTCTCTTCGTACTCTTGCTCTCTCATTCTCTTGGCCACTGAGAGTGCGTGGAAATAAAAACATTGCTTTCAACAGCCTCGCGATTTTAGTCCGCATATTAGTTTAGTCGGCATTTCTTAGGTAGATAATAACTCAGTGCGTTGCAGCTGGCCGATTATATAAGGGATTTAAGCTGCATTGATTTTCCGTCGGTTAACCATGGCGCGTGTCGTCGAGACCAATGTAAGTTAACTGCAAAACAAATCCATTCACCGCTGATTTTACATAACTCCCAATTCGTATCCGCTGCCCCGCCCCCTTTTCTTTCTCAACTTTCTTCTTGTTCTCGCATTCTGCCATTTCATAATTGTCAGCGATGATCTTTTGTTTTTCTCTTGGCAAAATTCCTAAGTGGTTTTGCACTGCTGTTTATATTGTTGGTCAACAGTGATGGGAATCTTTTCAGCCACCGTTTAAGGTATTTTAAACAGATTGGTGTAGTAACAGGTACTTTTATACTTTAAACTAAACATACACACTAAATGATAAAAATTAATTTCTGTTATTTAGTTACCTCTTCTGTGCATTTGTCTTATTTGTAATATGCAGGCGCTCCTTAAAAATGTACTAGCCAAAATTATTTATCAAATACATATGTACATTTGTTTTGGTTTATTTTTTTTTTTTTAATTTTTTGTTGATATAGATCTCTTGAAAATGTTTAAACTTACAACAATTTAGCAACTTAAAAAAAATGTGCAGCTCAAGCTTGTTCATATTTCTTTGGCCCACTTCTTAACCCAAAATAGTACCCTTCCCATCACTGTTGGCCAGTGACGTCGCCGGTATAAGAATAGCTATGATGTCCGCCTGGTGAACGGCTGAAAAGATGAGTGATGCAGATCGTCTGGTGGCCAACCTGCGCCATGTGCCCGTTCGTCTGCCCAAGGAGGTGGAGGTTCGCCGATTATGTCGCTCCCTGAGTGACTTGCTCCTAGAAGAACCAAATCTGCTAAGCCTCCAAAGTCCGCAGATTGTGTGCGGCGACATCCACGGACAGTTCCAGGATCTGTTGCACCTGCTGGACTTAGGCGGATCGATCGACTCGGGACATCGCTATCTGTTCCTGGGCGACCTGGTGGATCGGGGAAAGAACAGTTTGGAAACCTTTCTCCTTCTGGCAGCACTTAAAGTTCAGCATCCTGGAAAAGTGAGCTTACTGCGGGGCAACCACGAGTGCCGTCGTGCCACGCGATCCTATGGATTTTATGCGGAGTGCCTGGCCCAATATGGTTCCGCTAATGTCTGGAAGATGTGCTGTCGTGTTTTCGATCTCCTGCCCCTGGCGGCCATCATTGACGGAAACATATTTTGCGTTCATGGCGGCCTCTCGCCGGAAATCAAACAGTTGGATAAGTTCCAAAAGCTGGATCGCTGCCACGAGATTCCCGAAAGTGGCTGCATAGCCGATCTCCTATGGAGTGATCCCCAGGAAGCACCAGGATGGACTGCATCGCCACGCGGACATGGTCATCTCTTTGGCGGCGATGTTGTGGAGGAGTTTAATCGGCGGAACGGAATTTCCCTTATATGCAGGGCTCATCAATTGGTCATGGATGGCTATCGGTGGCATTTCGGCCAAAAGCTGGTGACCATCTGGTCGGCACCCAACTATTGCTATCGCTGCGGCAACAAGGCGGCCATACTACATGTCAACTCTGGCGGGGATTATGACTTTCAGGTGTTCGAAGCGCAGGCGCTGCACACAAGACCACAGCCGAAGAGACTCAAAAAGCGGTGTCGTCAGTTTTTCCTATGATGCAATCTCCTCGACAATCTTATCGCTTGATACAATGTCAAGTTCGCAAAGAGCAGAAGCATCAGCTGTTGCAACTAGTCACATACCCACCTAGACACTCTTAAATCAATACTCTCCCATTCCACAATACTCTTAGTCTGGTAATCAATAAAAATTTACTCAGCGATGGATCTCTTAAAGCTTTACCCATTTATTTTATTATCTCTCTCCTGACTTTGCAGCTGTATCTTTATACAGCAATGTTTTTATCATTTTTTAAAAAAAATTTGCAGACATTTGTGCAAATCGGCATAAAGAATTAGGTTTGTTTTTAAATGTTTTTAATAAATTGTAAAAAAAATAGCAATACATTTTTTTCAAAATGTACACAATTAATGAGATTTAATTAGAAACATTTTACAAAATCATAGATTTTATTTAGCTGTCAGAAAGTTATACTTTCATTGTTAAAATTGTTAGTTAAAATATTTACTTTAGTGGAGAAAAATAAGTGGTCATATACTTTTTGCAGTCACGGTGCTGAATCGTGCTGACTATGCAGTTTAAACGCAGAGAGAGAAGAGTAAGTTAAACAAGGGAAAAAGGGGACTGAGTCAAATTGAGAGCCTAAGTTTTTGTTGTAGATGTGGGGGGCTCTTCCACGCGTCGACTTCACTTCATTTCAATTGGAAATTGGAATCGGCAGCACGCGGTTGCTTTCAAGTTCGGTGTGCAAGTCAAATCAACAAATTAGTCAGCTTACAACAAGTGTTTTGTATTAAAATGACGGATTTCGATGTAAGTTCGAGTGAAAACTTTCTTCCTGGTTGCTCTCTCCACATTTCTCTTTTAAAATGCCGGCTCTCTGTTTATCTGAGCAGTAATTGTGACGTCATGGCTAATGGGTTTCGTGTTTGTTGTTAGGGTACAACATTTTTTTATGAATACGTATAACTCAAGGTCGGGTGTGATATCGGGCCAAAGTTTGGTGTCTCGAGCTCGTAACCCCAATTAGCCGCAGGTTTTTGTTTGAGGGGCTTCGCGAATATCATTTTCGTATGTGTACAACCAAACACTATCTGAGATTTCTGTGGTTTGGTATTAATATTTTCTTATCACTGTCGGCAGTTTCCACTAGCCATCGTGACCTCTCATCAAAGCAGAAAATCAGCCCACCAAACGTCTAACCATAACATCAAGTGCTAACTCACCTATTACTAACCAAAAAGTTATTTAAATGTACCACTCAAGTCGAGATAAATGTTAATTCATGGAAAGTGAGTTGTGACAAAGAGGTTTTAGTAGATGTTAATTGGACATTTATAACTTTGCCGCTCATTAACTTTGAATAAGATTGTTCTCAGCATGTTAATCATGAAGTTATAGTTTTGCTGCTTGTTAAATTTAAAATAGAATGCGCTTAGCATCTAATTCAGAAGTCCATAGTAAATTTCCCATTTAATATATATTTTTTATATTTTAAGCTTAATTTATTTAAGTTATTTTATTTATATTCAGCAGTTTCCCACGGTGGATTTTGCTTTACCCATGAGCATTTTTGAATTACTTACGTAAGCAAGATTGTAAAAGCAAATCAGTATATTATCAGTCAGGTTTATTTACAATCAATACGCAATTTGTTTAGAACTAATATGCAATCAGCTAAGGGTGAATTTAAAACCTTCCTGGGTCAAAGACAAATCGACTTTTATTAAATTCCGTATTACATATTCTATTTATTACCATTTCCCTTTAGTTATTGGACTTGTTTACTTGCTAGATTACTTATCTGACTTTCAATCCATTTCTTGCAGTTTGTCCCCATCGCAGTGGGCGTGGTTGCCGTGGTCGCCGGCGCCCTGATCGTCCATTACTTTCTGAACAAAAAGTCCACAAAGCCACGTCGCGAACCCAATCGCACCGCTCGTCTGCGCACTCTGGTGGATCCCAATGACAAATACCTGCTGCCCCTCATCGAAAAGGAGAATCTCAGCCACGACACGAGGCGATTCCGGTTCGGATTGCCCTCCAAACAGCACGTTCTTGGTCTGCCCGTTGGTCAACACATCCATCTGATCGCGACCATCGACAATGAGCTTGTCATTCGGCCATACACGCCCATCTCATCGGACGAGGACTTGGGCTATGTGGATCTGGTGGTCAAGGTATACTTCAAGGACACGCACCCGAAGTTCCCCGCCGGCGGCAAGATGACGCAGCACTTGGAGCAGCTCGAATTGGGCGACAAGATCTCGTTCCGCGGTCCCTCGGGTCGACTGCAGTATCTGGGCAATGGCACCTTCTCGATCAAGAAGCTGCGCAAGGATCCGCCCAAGAACGTGACCGCCAAGCGGGTGAACATGATTGCCGGCGGCACGGGCATCACTCCCATGCTCCAATTGGCCAGAGAAGTGCTCAAGCGCAGCGACAAGGACAAAACCCAACTGGCACTGCTGTTCGCCAACCAGGTTAGTTCGAAATTAATTCTATTGTTTGAAAGTATTTATAAATTATTAATAACCTTACAGAGCGAAAAGGATATTTTGCTGCGCGGAGAGCTGGACGAACTGGCCCAAAAGCATCCCGATCAGTTTAAGGTCTGGTACACCGTCGACAAAGCCGCAGAAGGTGAGTTAAACTATTAATGAAGTTTATATTACATTAACCCCATGATCGTGTTCATCAAACAGTTTCATTTGTTATGTTTGGTTAGAAGGTATTATTGATTCGTAATTCTTGTAATTATAAGCAAATAAGCAAAAAACTATTTGATTTAAAAACCTAAAAGATGAAATTCAAAGAGGATATTATTGTAGAGGCTCATCAAACAAGTAAAATGTTTTTTAAAAGTTATAATTGTACAAGAATAATGTTTTTTAAAATTATTCAGGAAATGTTTGGTAAAACAATCAAAGATTTTAATAGCTTAACGTTCAACTTTTATGCACATACGAAAAATAGTACAATTTATTGAATTCTATAGTAGCCTGCACCAATCTTTCCCTTGACTTGAGAACTCACACTCCCATCAACTAGTATCATTCGCATTCACCATCCTTAGTGGCAGTTAACATATCATTGAGCCATGTGCCAAGCATCTATTATGTTAAGAATCTTGTGTCTGCCCCTCGAACCATGCTGCACTCAAACGGATGCCGCGAACTGGAAACGCGCGGTTTGTAGCCTGGTCCTACAATACTGGCCACGTCAACGACGACATGATGCAGAAGCATCTGTATCCACCGAACGAGGACACATTGTGCCTGCTGTGCGGACCACCGCCGATGGTCAACTATACGTGCATTCCGGGACTGGAGCGACTTGGCCATCGGGCCGAGCAGCGATTTAGCTATTAGGATTAGCAGCTCCAGCTGGCAAACTAGATTCTACACCTGTGTTTTGCTTTCATTTAACAATGCCAAGCCAGTGTGGGAAAGATTGTGTGCAGCAGGTCTCCCCAATGAAAAGCTATCCTTTCTCAAATATATCATTTAATATATTTTTATTTGTATCTTTTGTTTACTTAGGCTGGCCGTACAGCGTTGGCTTCATCAATGAGGACATGATTGCCGCCAATTTGCTACCCGCCAGCGATGATACCATTGTCCTGCTCTGCGGCCCACCGCCCATGATCAACTTCGCCTGCAATCCGGCGCTGGACAAGCTCGGCTACCATCCGGACACCCGGTTCGCCTATTAGAAACACACTCCTGCGGAGCGAAGAAGAAATTGCATTTCGGCTTAGTCATTTTCCATTAATATCGGTTGCCTTCATTGAAAGTTCGTCTGAATCCTCGAGGAATCCCCGAAATTGCGGCTTTGGATCGGTGTGTTTAAACGCAAAGCGAATAAAAACTAATTCGATTCTAATTGTTGAAGTCTTATTTTATGATTTGTGAATAAACGAGTGTTGAAAACAAAGCGAGCCGAAAATTTCATTTACAATTTAAATGTATGCGCGAGCAATTTGCCGGCGTTGAACTTGCCGATCCTCAATTTACATTTTGTTGTGGGGTAGGTTTGATAAACAAAAATAAAATAAAATACGAGTTTACAGTTCTTGTATCGCATTTAACTTTATTATATATTATATTATTATTTTGAAATTATTAAATCAGTATCAATGTGCACTCAGTTTTTCCTGTGGGTAACAATAACGACGGTTATTGAATTAATTGAAAAATTAAATTATAGTGCTCACATTTATGTATTTATTTCGAAATTTTATTGGTAATCAGGTTGTGTTCTTTAGTTTTTTCGGTGGGTTACAATGACGACGGTCTTGTGACACCTCCTTGGGTGCTTGCACTTCTTCTTGGGAATCCTGGTGTGGCACCAGTTGTTGCCCTTCCAGCAGCGCTTTTTGTGGGTGGACGAGGACGTGGTGGTGGTTGTTGCATCCGTGGTTGTTGTTGTGGTACTAGCAGCAGTTGTTGTGGTTGTTGTTGTTGTTGTTGTCCCAGTTGCAGAATAAGCCACCTGAATGGCCAATGCAAAGAGAGCGATCACAAACAGGAACTTCATCTTGAATTTTTTTAGGATCTTTTTGTTGATCTAGTTGATTTGAAACTTAATCGAGTTGTGATTGGAAGCCAGTAAATCATGCTCTTTTATAGCGATCTACTAATCTTTGGGCCACATTTGTTCCTATTTGAGTTAGCAAATACCAACTTTTGATCTGATTTCCTCAATGAGGGCCAAAAACGGTAATTGAACTTGTATCAATACAAGACTTTACAAATGTCGAGCAATCAAATATTTGCACAGCACAAACAACGTCGTATGTTACTTCAGAGGAAAAACTAATTTTCAAACAAGAAACTTGCTAAAACTAAATTATTTAAAATATATATCATAAATTTCTAATATTAAAGAATCCTACAGGAAACCTGAGATAAAGATTCTGAAGAGTAAGCATAACCATATTATGTATAGTCAATTGTAGAAACACTTTTTTAATTAAGTTAAGGTTTGTGTGTTTGCTAAAATGTAAAGTAAAATTCAAGTACATGTATACATGGAGTTCGAGTAGATACACAATTTTTAATATATTTTGGTTTTGTTGTTTTCCCCAAATAATTCTTTTGAGATCATAAACGTTGCTTGAAACTCCAAACCAATAACTAAAATAAGTATTCTCAATATTTTTGTTGTGCATGTCTTTCACATTTTTATTGAATACAATAGGTATATATGGAATATACGGCCTGCGAGCACGACGCACTCGCATTGCTTTTACCAAATTACATTGAGAAGTTAGTACAATCGTATATAAGTTATGTTAACGTAGAACCTCGCTAACTCGGCTTGTCTGCATTTAGCTATAGCTCTTTTAATGCTCTCAGCAACATCAACCCACCCACCGACACGGGAGATTAGACTAAGTTTAGTAAACATGTAGTAAGCGTCATTAGATTAAGATAAATACAAGTCGGGCAGCAATTCGTGGCTGCCACCATTTGGATCGGGACGATTGGCTGTGCTGCTGGTCTATTGGGTGTGTGCTTTCGTAGGCGGCTAAATGTGTATATTTTGTAAAATTCACTTATGTATTTCGTATCGTGGTTCACAGAACATTCTTGGCCTAATATAGTTGGTTTATATGTATAAATATGTTAAGGTAAAATAGTTCTTCAAGCTAGCTGTTTCTGCTTAAGACACATTGTATACATCCCGTATGAATCAATTTATAAATACATAAAAATACATCGAGAACAGAGATAGAACAGAAAATAAAATATTGGTAACCTGGGCAGATCAACTAGGTAAGGTTTTCGTTGTTGTTGGTCGGATAGACTAAGACTGCCGCAGTTCCTACTGCTCACGCTTGGCGTGGCAAGCTCTCACCGTGGACAGACGTGAATGCTGGGTTCAAATTAAGAGTACTTGGTTTGGAAACTAATCTTTCATATGGCGCGCATATAAAATTGTCCAGTACTTTTTACGGGAGCTTGCCAATCGGCCAATCACTGCAGAGAGCTCGTATGCGACCTCTTTTTTTTATGGCATCAAACTGCCTTTCCTCTACGTTGTGTATGTGAGTGTGTGTGGTGTTTACACTTATATCTAAAACTACGAAATGCTACATGGGGGTACACTAAACTAAAATACAATTTGACCATGGCAGAGGCGAAAAACACTTAAAACTTATAAAACAAATTCACGTTCGATTTGGAATTGCTGCTGATTCTCGTTCTGCTTGGCGTTGTAGGCCTGGCAAAGCTGATCAAAGTCCTCTTTGGTCAGCTTAATTGATTCGATCGCAGCAACCTTCTTGTACCTGCAGAAATAAAAACCTTTTAGCACCATTGCACCATTGGATTTCTAGTATTTAGCCAAATTACTTGTCTCTATTGTACTTTTCCCGCATGGCCTGCGTGTTGAGGTCCTTAGCCATTTTGTGTGTGTTGCAGAGTTGCAGGACCACGGTTTTCAGGTCCTCCAGCTTGTAGGTGGTAATCTCCTCCAGCTGCGGCGACCACATCTCCATGCCGAGAAGGTGGCGCGCCAAAGCGAGCGAAGCGGACGACATCAGAGAGGGCAAGTATTGCAAGTAGGTTTCACCCTCCATCAGCGACAGCTCAGAAATGTACTAAATGAATGCGAGGAATAGGGAATTAAGTTCAGTTCGGTTGTATAATTTTTAGGGACATACCAGCGTCAGGAATTTCAGCTTCTCGGGCATGTCGCACAGCACCGCGTACGTGTTGATAAATACATAAGCAGTCGGTGTGCACAGATCGAAGGAGAGAATCTTCAGGATGACCTGTTCCATGCGCAGCACTTGGGCCTTGGTGTAGCTGTCGTCGGTGAGGAAGACAAACTCGCCCACATCTGGGGGATAGATCTCCTCGTATTTCCTATACAGAAACATATCATATCATTTTGTTTGTCTATCAAATTGTGAACTGTAACCACTTACGAGGCAATGTACATGGCTGCTGTGCCGACCAGCTGCAACTTGGAGCGCACCACCGCCATCAGGCTGAGGAAGCGATCCAGATAGAAAACGGATAGGTAGAGCGTCTCCGTGTCCAGCTTGTACTCCTCGGACACCTCAACCAGCCAGTCAATCAGGATGGAGCGCATGTTGTGGCTAATATCCTTCTGCCGGCGCATATACAATGGCTTCGGGCGGTGTTTCTTCTGCAAGATTTAAACAACAGATTAGTCTCGGCTGAGCAAATTAGCAGCAAACCCATAATTTCTAATTACTTAAGCAAACTTTGCTCAGTTTTGGAAACTGAACTTCGGTTGGCTTAACGAAATTCTCATCGTTAACATATTTCGCGCAAATTTTGGTAAGGCTTGATGCCTCCCGCAAACACAGTATTTATTTCCATAAATTTGTTTAGTTTGCGGGGAAAAAAACCTGTGAGCTGCTCTGGTTTGTCAGTGTATCAACTATTTTGTACCTCTTAATTAAAATAAGTTTACTATTTGATTAAAAAAGTGAGTTTATTTTGGGTGCAAATAATATCAACTAAAATTTAAAGTAGATTAAAGAAATTCGAACATATATAAACAAGGGTATAATACATTTCCATATAATATCTGAAACAAAATTCACTCCAGTCAACCTAAACGTATCCCAAGGGAGGAGTGGCCAGCAAAAGCGAGGGAATCGAATTTACCAATTTTTATTTGTTTATTGGTTATTTCGTGGTACGTGGTACGTGAGTCGCATTCAAATTCCCAGTTCAAACGTGAAAATCTTTGCCAAAACGCCTATGTGGGCAATATGTACATTAGGTGTTTATTTAATGGCCGCTTTAACGATTATTGGACACGTCAAGCGCCACGACCAGCAGAAATGGAGAAAAGGTTTAGACCATTTTGCCTTCTCAATTGGTTTGGATATTCGTAATTGGTCAAAATGCAAGTACGCTTCGTTTTATTTTAACCTTTTGGTATTCCAAATGCAAAAGAAGCTTTTACTAAAATGTTCTAAAGATTACCTAAGCTTTAAATGGTTAAAACAAAGATGCATATTTTAATGAACAAATTGGTAGCATGTTCTTTATAATCCATCTTAGTGGTTTGTGTGGTACAATACCTTTAAAAGGAATCGACTGAGAAAGGCTGACTGTACAAGAGTATTTACTAAGGACAAACAACAAACAAAGCACCGGGCAACCGGGCAAACAAACTCAACCGGAACATAAATAAAGTATTCATTATTTTTCTACAGGGTACGGGAACGGCAGACATTTCTTCAGACCTAACAAAAAATCGAACAGAAATTTAGCCTGTGTATTTTGTACAACAATACCGACACAAGATGACGCTCAAAATCGGAATATGTACGAAGCAGGACCTGGACGATGCGATGAAGCTGCAGAAGCGGGAGCAGTACGAGGATGAACGCAAGCGGCGCATCTTCAACGCCAAGCAGCGTCTCTATGGGGTGAGTAATCTCCAGAAATCTCTATTAAATATATCCCTTAAATCACCTTGGTACATCGAACTATATAGCTTGATCTGGAAACGCTGGATAAGCAAATCCTGGAGAAGAAGAAACAGCGGACCGCACAAGAGGAGTGCGACAAGAAGTTCGAGGAGCAGGAGCAGCTGCAGAAGCGTCTGATTTCCGCGCAGGAAAAGGAGCTGGAGAAGAAGCAGCGCATGGTGGACTCGGATCTCAACTACTATCGCTGTCGCTATCAGCGGAAGGAGCAGCGTCGCGAATTCGACCTTAACGATCCGGATTTCCTGAAGAAGGCGCGTCCGACCCGCGTGGCCGACAACGACATCGCACTGGGCGTGTCCAGTGCCCAGATCTTCCAGGGCGAGGACCTGTACAACACCGAGCGCAAGGTGCGCCAGCGGGAACAGCAGCGCGCCTGGTTGGATCAGCAGGTGCAGGAACGCAAGCGAGCGGAGGAGGCGCGCAAGCAAGCCGACAATCTGCTGATGGAGAACGTCGGTTGCCGGGACCAGCATCTGCAGGAGATGGCCAAGTCCGATCACCAGATGCGCAACCAGGTGATCCAGCGAGTGCGTCAGTTCAACATCAACATGGCCAAGCAAAAGCAAATGGATCGCGAGCGGGAGAAGCGCGAAAAGTACGAGGACGACATGGCCGAAATCTACAATATGCTCTCCAGCGACATGCTCACCGAAAATCCGGATGTGGCCCAGTCGCGCACCGATCCCAACAAGAAGATCGCCTTCATGTATCGCGGCATGACGCCCGAGGAGCTGCGCGTCTTTCGACTGGGCCAGGAGCAGCAGCTCCGCTTGGCCACGCAGCGCAAGACGGAGGCCCAGATGATGGACAAACAGTGGGAGCAGTATGCCATCAACATGGATCGCACACTGGTGCTCCATCAGATCGAGGACGATCGCCGACGCAAGGCGGAGTTCGATGAACTGATGCGGGCCAACTCAAAGTTGGCCGTGGAGCAGGACAAGCAGCGCAAGGAGGCCCTTGTGGCATTGAGCAACGCAGTCTCCGACGATTTCTACGATCAGTTCAACAAGAACTCACGTTGATTGATTTAAGATTTAGTTCCCCACAGCGGAAATTGATAATGATGACCTGGATGCGATTGGGAAGCTGCCTCACCAGAACTTGTGTGTGTGTTGCAATTTTCCACACGGATCCAGAGCTCATTCAATTGGCAAAAGTTCGTTGGGAATGAATGTTCCAAGGAAATTCTTTATGTTTTAGTTCAAAGCTAAAAATTTGAGTAAATTTAAGTTAACAACATTTTAACCTAGAATTGCACATCAAAAAATCTAATAAATTTTAACAAGGCTTAAACATTCATAAAAATAATTCATGGTTATTCGTTAAAGAATAAAAAATAACCATTTTATTTTAAAATTTGAACTATTGCTTTATTGCATATCAGAAAGAATCACTGCGCTACCAAAAGTAGTATACGAATTAATTTGAATATTTAGTATTATAAATCAACTAAATGCTTTTATAACTTTTTATAACTCATTTATTTCAATACAATGAATTTCAGCTTTGTTGTTGCACAACAAATCATTGCTACAAATATGCACAATTTTGTCTAATTTTGGCATTAAAAGAACCCGAGCAAAACGTGTCAACAATAATTATGAGTATGTATTTTTGCTTTTCTGGAGCAGGAAAACATAGCGTGGCCGCAAGAAAACAACAGCAATTAGCTGCAAGTCAAATTCCATTAGTTCCGAGGGTGCTGCGTCTGTCGGTGAAATAGTGAGGAGTCGGGAGAAGACGAAGAATAGTCAATAGTACCGGGGCGAAGGATGAGATGCAGGCGAGCGTTGCGTTTCCCGCCCGATAAACATGTGCCGAAGACGGGGAAAAAAGCGAGGGAATGGGAACCCACGGACCCAGAAACAGAGACAGAAAACGGGCAGCGTTGCGTGAAGGGAATGCGACATTAGGGTGCGGCAGGGTCCGTCTTCCTGGTTTTTTTTACCCCCGCTCCTTGAGAATAGAGGAGTTACGTCTGCCTGCGTCTGTACACAAATATGAAATGCACATGGCCAGAGAAATACGCGAAGGGTAACAAATACAACAACCAAGATACTCAAGGGGAGAATCCCTACCAGACGACATTTTTGTTCTTATCATGCTATCTTGGTTTTCTCTATCACGATAAAAGAAAACCTCGTCTGCAATATGCTTTAAAATAACTAAATGAATTTATGATCATACTTTTGGAACTACACTGCCTTACATTTTAATAAATCTTTTTCTTTCTTATCAAGAACAGCGTTTCTTTTGACTATAATGAGTTGATTTGACTTGCCAATTTACATTTGTTTATCGCATTTTTAAATGAATTAGCATAAAGATAAAGTTGTTGTAAAAATCTCACTTTACTTAAACTTAAAATTGTCAATTCTAGGGTTTTAAACTTATAAGTTTTGGTTTCCAAACTTACCTCACTCTCCCGGAAATTTTCGAGTATGTCCATCTGGTACTGGACCACTTCGAAGAACCGCTGGCGATCGTTGCACGGCGGAAGCTCCTTGGGCTTGGCTACCACTTCCACGACACTGTCGTCATTCGACTGGATGACACCAAGGATCGAGCGATCCACGGACATGGGTGATATGACCTCAGTCACGGACATGGGCGTGCCGTCCGGATCGCAATTGACAAAATCCTTTTGCCCCGCATCGCTTTTGGATATTACAAACCATTAAAGTTTGGGAGGAAAACCAATGAAGCCCAATCAAAACTTACAACTTAACGCCGGCATATTGGTTTTCCTTGTCGGCAAAGGATGCCAGCGATTTGCCGGGTGGCGCCACCTGGGTGTCGCAGTTGTCCTCGTAAACGGAGAAGGTCTTGAACTGCTCCACCACCGGCACCACATTCGATTTTTTGGCCCCATACTCCACATTTTCATCCACATTATGGTTCCGCACGTCACGTAAGACTTGCTGGAAGGAGCGTACAAAGGAAAAGGGCAGATAAGTAAACGGAAAAAAATATGATGCAATAGGATGATATCATTTTGAAGATAGGCTATGTTCTTAAATGTTGTCAATATTGAATAAAATAACATGGAAATAAATAGCTCCAAGCATTCGCAATAGCATGTTGTTAATTATTAATTTACAATTCAAAAGAAATAAGCCATGAAATCCATGAACTGTGAATTTAAGAGCAAAAAGGGTTAACGACTGTCCCCTTCCCTCCCGCTGGAGTGATCCTGTTATTTAGTTGCGCGCCTTTCCCTGGCTTCCCATGCGTGCGCCTGTGCATGAGTGTGCGGGGGTAATTGCATTTGCTATTGCTGTCCTCTTTTGTGTGCTGATTTGTTGTTGCAGTTGTTTGAAAAAGGCGCGAAATAGCAAGGCTTTGCGCTCTTTTCTAGGAAAGTTTAGAGGTTAGGCTCCAATGATTAGCAAAATTTGTCTAAAAAGAGCAACTAAAGGAACAATGTGGTGAAGAGAGCGGGGAAAAAGGAGAAAAACCACCACCGCTAAGCAGACACACGTTCAGGCGCAGTAACTTGGAGAGCCCACCACCATCATAAAAAAAACGGCAGCTGCATTGGAATTACGGAAAACGTAATCGGAGAAAAACGGTACACTTACCACTTTTCCTGACGGACGCGGCACATTGTTGTTGCTATTGAGCACGGCGAAGTTAGTCCGTGGCGCAAGCGCATTTTTCTCCGATTTTACGCCCAACGGCTGCTTGGCATTTTTCACTCCGGCCGGAATCGTAAGGCCCGGGTTTTCCTTGTTGCTGGTGTCTTGGTGAATCTGGAAACTGGACATCTTTGCTCCTTTTTCTTACTTTCTTCGTCTACTAAAATGGTGACTTCTCGCGCCGTTCTCTTTGTTCCACTCTTTCGCTAAGCGTCGCTGGCTTAAAGTTGTTGTTGTTTTGCGCTGTTTTCTTATGCTCGACGCTCTCACCGACACGCACAAACACACACACAATCACAGGCTCTTATGCTCAACAGCAGCGCACAGACACATTGGCAGGGGCGCAGGCAAATTTTATCATCAAATTGACGCTTGAATTACACGCACACACACAGTTTAATACAGAATTCATTTGACTTTCAATTTTTACAGCGTTTCGCGTCACGGGAGCGTTGGAATATGTTTCCTCGTTTGGATACGCTCGCTCGGACCCAGCTTCTCTTCACTTTTAGCAATTCTGTACTTCTGTGGAGGATCGCGGTCGAAAATCAATTGGAGGCTTCGTTTGATTTCTTCCCGGTCAACACGTCGGAGCAGGGTTGTCAAGCGCTGGCAGTTGTCGAAAATATATCAAAATATCGATATCGATATCACAATTTTTGTTAAAAAAATCCTATATTGCAATGGCGGGCTTACAGATACCTTACATTAAACAAAATTACCCAAACTGGTAAAAAGAAGACAATTTAATGCTTAGAAAATTATTGAATAAGAGTAAATCGCGGCAGGATTGTAAAATGCATTTTCTCTATATTTGCCTGCATAGATCTTTTCATCTACCTAGAAATGCATTGGTTTGTGGCAGTGATCGGTTCGTAAACTTCCCAAAATATTAAAACCAGTATTCTGCGATCGAACTCAGCAAGCGCTAGTACATTTTAGCGTTGCACTGCGTGCCAGTGTTGGCAAATTCAAAGTGGGCGGGACGTTTAAGATTAATGACTGGTAAGTAAAGAAAATATTTACACATGATTTTGAAGGATTCAGTTATTTCAAAGATATTTAAACATTATTGCTGTCAGTTTCGCACAATAAATAACACTACATGGTTATTAGTTGATTTATTATCTATTATTTTTAAAATTAATCTGCCTAATGACCCTAGAATGTGTTGTATTACCATCAGTACAAAACTCTCTTAGGGAAAATTAAAGCAATTTAGAAACATTTTCGGTTTGTCCTTGGCTTGAGCAGTCGGATTTTTCAAAGGTTACGCTCTTTAAGCGCCTTTTCTGGATGAAAACGCCTCGGAAAGACCTTTTTGTCGGTCGCGCTGCAGATGCTTATAGTTTGCTCACTAGACAAAGCGCCGCAGGACTTTCGGATTTGGCATTGTCCTGGACCTCTGATAGTCGACTTAAGAGGACAGCAGCGGGCGGCTGATGGACATCTTCGTTCGTTGACCCAATTGCAATCAGAGATGAGTATAACTATTTTTGGTACCTAAACAAAGTGCAGGTGAGGTTCATGTACCAAAGAAATATTTATGAAAACATTACTTAGGTACAACAAAATATAAAATTAAGAAGCAAGCATTTATATTCAAATTTAAGATAGCCAGAAATAATTTCTATATATATATAAGTACCTATATGACTACCAGATTTTTCCCTCCACTAGTTGCAGTTGCATGCAACATGGGCTCGCGCTCAAAATGCAATTTGTGTGTATGACTGCGGAGTCCATTGTCCTTCTACCTGGACTACAGGACTACAGGACTCCAGGACCCCAGAGGTCGGTTTGCATTTGTGTTGACTCTTCTTGCGAGCAACGGTTGTGCAAAACGCACAACGTTATGTTGGCCAAGACTGCGGATACGTGAGCTGTTTTCCATTATTTTAAGGGGTTTTTTTTCCATACCCACACATGTACGTCTGTCCATAACTCTCATTGTTTACGCATTCCAGTAGTTTTCTGAGGTAGGAAAGTTAGTTTCCGGGGCGGCAGTTGCAGGATTTCTTGCGCAGGACAATGCGAAATCTCATACACCTTTCACTCACTGTCTTGAGGCGATTCAGCTGCTCCAGAAAATTGATTTTCCTCCCCACAAACAGTTTCCATAGATAAGAAGACAGATTATTTATGGACAGAAGAACACTTTTTGTTTTTGGGAATTAATTTGTTATATTTATACACATATTTAATTACGATGAAAAACTCAAAACTTATTAATTAAAATAAGTGTGTACGAATGTACAACATCAATTATCTACTACAATATTATTCAATTTTTATTGTTAGTATTAAAGAATTGTGAAGTTGTGAAAACCAAATATCTGGTAAATTTCCCAAGTCAAAAAGCAATTAAATAAAATAAGTTTTAAATAAATCTAGTATTAAAAACCTTTAAAATTGTTTTGTTAAATCAATAACAGCAAAACCGAATATCTGGTAAATTGACCTAGACAATCAAAAAAAGGTTTAAATGAATCTTAATAGCAAAAAAAAAAAAAAAAAGGATTAATTTTTTGATAAAGTATTAATGCTTTCAATAGAATATGTTAATGTAAGCAGTTAAATTATCCGTGGACAACATTAATGCTACTGAGAATCACTTCACAAAAAAGAAAACCTTTTTTAATAACATTGAATAATGATAACTTATAATTTTTTTGGCTTTAAAATTCAGTTAAACAGATAACAAATACTTGTTGGTCAGCATTCAAATAAGTGCTTTAAGTTTTTTGACAACTATCAGAGTAGGAGGACTTTGGGCAAATACGGGTTGGCGGAAAAGCAGACACATCTGGTTTTATTTTTTTGGGGCGAGACACATTTATTCTGGCGGGAAAAGTTTCCAAGAACTATTGATTGACATCTCACTTGTTGTGGCCAAAATGGGAAAGTGGCAAGAGGGACAGACTGGCGCCAGTTGGGTTTGAGGCTTTCGGTTAAACAATCGCAGCCAGTGAAAATAAAAACGAATTAACCGCAGAGCAGAAACTTTCGACTTTCGGCCAACTGTTTGTGGGCCTGCAGAAGTCACCGCCAGAAACTGATTCAGAAACTGTATCTGAATCTGAAACTGAAACAGGGACCGCCGCAGAAAGTTTTAATCGGCGGGTAGCCGAGGCCTCCTGGGGGTTCGATCCAAACGGCGGACTGTGGACCACCTAATGGGGATTAAAGTGTTTCTGTTTACCAAGCAAACCTTTTGGACACAACGCATTGCAGGGTTAACTAAGCGCACAAACTTCACTTCAAGTTGGAGGACTTTAAAATCAGATTTATGAATAATTTCAAGGAGAGCTTATGGAAATGAGAAAATTAATTCAGAATTAAATTCAACGAGTTTGAACAATTACATACAAATATTATGATTATGAATCCAGAAACCAGCAAATTGCATTACTTATAAATGGTAAGTTTACATTTTAAGAAACACAACCTTTGAAAGTTAAGTTAAATACATAGGTATATAAAAATTAGATAATAATTTTAGGAATTAATTAATTTTCATTAAAATTGAACATTATAAAAATACTTTAAATAAATATAATTTCTCTGAGTTTAATCAGTTCAGAAGTATTTTTCTGGTAGTAAACATATAAAGATTATGATAATTTTCTGAAACTTACACCTATGATAATATCAAGTTTAAAGCAGTACTTCTAACCCAATGAACCGAGCTTATTGGGTGTCGAGGTGCGAAATTCAACCATTAACTATTGCAAATCACATCGTGGCTCAAATTCAGCACACCTCACTCTCGCTCGAGTGCCAATTTGAGCCGAGGAAACTGTGCCAGGCAAGTTTAAATAATTACTTATTAATGTGAGTAATGGCGAGGAGCCGTGGCGAACATGGCCAACAGGCAGTGGCTCGTTTTTCGATTTCAGTTCGAAATAATCGTGATTAATGGCCGTGATTTCCAGCAGGTGACAGCAGTTAACAGACTGGGTCCTTCAAGGGTTCCTTGAATGGCTCCACGCGGAGCAACAAAAAATGACTTAAAAGTCTATTAAACATTTCCCAAGGACACTTTCCCCTCCGTTTTTGGCCGTTCATTTTTCACAATTCACGCAACTCCTGCGAAGCACAGTAAAAATGTATGCTCAATTAATCTCGGCCAGCAGAGTTCTTAGTAAAAGGCAGCAAATCGATAATCTATTCCCGGTCAATAATAATGAACAGGCAGTGGAAAATTTTGGCCAAAAATCCCTGCAAAATTAGTGACAATTTATGGGGAGTAATTACATTAATTCGGAAAGCGGTGGGAATCACATTTAACGAACATCACTGCAAAATTAGTGGCAATTGATGGATGGTAATCAGATTAAATCTGGAAAATTCGGCTAACGGATTCGGGTTTTCAAAAGCCAAATTACGCTTATAAACAGCGCTTAATTTAGTTCATGTGGAAAAGGTGTCTTTAGTTAAGCAAATCACATTAATTTTGCAGTAGAGAAGTCAAGAGAAATTTTCTTTATTTAAGTATACATATAAGTATTCGGTGTTAAAATACAAAAGCTTTTGGGGAACAATATCGCTTGTAACAATTTCTAAGTCTTACCAACTGCTAGTTTGAAATATGTAAAAGTTTTTTGTACGCTAACAAATATTCCCCATTGTTTCCTACTTTTTTTCAGACTAATCCACGAGTGACATTTAGTGGGCGATTGCGAAGTGATTTACTTAGCGTATTAATTTCCACTACCACTGCACTCGACTAAATCCCAAGATTATGTAATTGTCAGGGTGCGAATTTGTGCATTAAGCTCCTTGTCCATCGCTGATGCACTTTCCCCTCCAGCGAGAGCAAAAGAAAATCACTGGAAAAGCGTAAGGAACAACAAAAAAGAACTTCGTTTAATTGGATTTTTTTTTTTTTTGAAGTGCTAGCAAGGACTTGCATAGCGGATCAGCGGCAAGGAGCATCCGCATCAGCTTTCCTGCTCAGAGCTGCTCAAAAGAAAATATTTGGCAGCGAAAAGTCCGCGGAGAGGCGAGAGTGTCCCTTCGAGTCCTTCGACAGGCGACGCAGGACAAAAGCCCCGCCCGAGGCGCATTTTCCGCTTTTCCCGACATCGCCTTTGAAGTTCCGCAGGGAATTTCTTAAAGCAAAGCAGCAATTTGGAAGTATTCCAAGTTTAAATGGTTTTAGTGTACTATATTAATAAGATGATTTCTTCAGTTAGTAATTAAAATTCTTTTCATATTAAAGCCAACAAAACATTGATAAAATATCAAATAAATTAAAAAACAAATCTATGTACAATCTGTTGTTCTACAAAATAATCTTTAAAACTGCATCCAAGATTGCTGAATTTGTAGTGAATTGGTAACAAATATTTATAACTACATTAGGAGCAACACTTACCTTTGTATTTTCATGGCATCCGGAGTATAATTTCTGTTCCTCGTTTGAAACCCATTTACCAAGAGTCCAATTTCGTACGGGGTCAAAATCCTAAAGAGTGGAGTTCTCGAACTGTTTCAGCGAAATGAAAAACCCAAAGTTTCGCCAAACTTTTCGGGGGACCCCCCAACCGACACATAAAGGGTGAAATTGTTGAGAGTGGATGGCAGGCAAATAATAATAATAATAGCAATAACCGAAATAAAGCTCGGAATAAAAGTTGCTTAGGGTTTTGTTGGCCCTTTTTTTTTTGCTGGCTGACTCTTGAAATTGTCGCCGAGATTATTGTTGTTATTTGTGCTGTTTCTGCTACATACAGTTGATAATTTGTTCAAAACTTCAAGTTGCCACTTTGTTGGCCAGAACGAAACGAGGAATGGGATGGGATGGCTAAATCCCTTTTGGCCGCCCTGCAGATTTCAGCTTAGTCGGTTCCAGTCAGTTTTTGGGTGCAAAACAAAATGTTGATGGCTTTTTTATCGACTCACCTGCAGAGGCAGCCGGCATTTCTTCATCTGGCTCTCATTTCGAGCCACTCGAGCTCTGCTGCCTCCCCTTTCTTATCCTTGCAGGTCCTTTTGCTTTTTAGCCATTTCTCCACTTGAGTCCTGAACATTGTTCAAAAGTTCTTAAACCGTTGATGAACCGAACACCTGAACAAGGAGCAGGTGGACTGCGCAGTTTAGTGTTTTCTACTAGAGATAAACGAACTGCGGAATTTAGCCTATTTTCTTGGTTCTGCAACTTTGTTGAAGATTTTAATTGCTGGTGATACATGTTCAATTTGTTTTATTGTTCTTTTATTTACGGGATGTTGGAGACTTAATTGTTTAGAATGGTTACCCTATGCTATACATTAAAAAATATATATAATAATTTGATTGGGCAAACAAACAATGTAAACATCCTAACATTATTTTTCATTTAAAGTTAAACTCATTTTACATAGTTTTTGTTTAAGTTGACAACCAATTAAGAAATCCTTGGTTATAATTTAATTTTACTATATAAAATGAACACTTATTATGTTTATTTAAAACCACATTTTACAAAGCTTTTTGTTGTTTAATATTTGCAAACGAACAAATACTCTCAATTTCAACGACCACCAAAGTAATCAAACGAAAAAGGTAAAAAAACTGCAATAAATTGTCCTTGTTCACGTGGTAATAATCTTATTTGCTTTTCTCTGCCATAAAGTTCGCTTTTAGCTTGTTTTTATCACATAGTTTACGAAAAAGAAAAGAGCTTAAATAAATAGAGAGTTTTATAAATAGTTGTGTGCTTTGTATTTAGTTGCAATGCCACAAAAAATTATACAATATTTGCAGTGTCCCATCTGCAATGGCCATGTTATTAAGGCAGACTTATGCCGGTTGGCCCTAACATGGCTAACTTACGTTGGCTTAAACCTAACAGCCGTGTGGAAGGCGTTTTAACAGCGTAAGAGAAACTAACAGCGAGCTTTTTTGGCCACCCACTTTTGGGCCACCAAACATTGCGCCACCCCACAGAATTTAAAAACCACAACAAATCGCATCAAAGTGCGAAGATGCTTTATCACACAATGATATCCGTTCCTCCTCCGCATTTATCATAAACAATGCGTATTACGTATACGCCGTGTTGCTTGTAAATTTATGACTTCATTTGCAAATCGTCATGTTTCGTTATCGGGCGTTAAAAATAACGCCCACACATTTATATTTGCACAGGGATTTGCTGCCGGGGATGTCTTCAATCTCCTTCGCAAATAAGCCAAGCCAAGACCTCTAATAAACAAACAAATGGGCTAAAAGGCGTCAAGCGCTGTGCAAACGAATGCCACTAACCCTGATTTGTTGTCCTCCCAGCTCTTAACTTTTAATCAAAGATACACTTCTCCAACTCTCATTCGCTCCCACTATTTGGTAGTTGGTTAGTAGTTCTTTCAATTCGCATTGCTGAAATCCCCAGGAAGTTAAATCGAAAGTCTCGTTGTTTGTATACAATTCTATTTTACTGCTCGCAGCATCCGAAAGTTTACCTCCAAACTAGTTGGCAAACAACAACAATGCCAGGACTCCTGAAAAAGGTATCAAATTCCTTCTGTAGTGATTGGCGGAAACTACTTGTTTGTCTGTAATTACAAGACAACAATTACTGCCAAACTTTCGAACATTTTAAGGTGATTTGCATGCTTATCAACTGAATTACTCGTCATTCAGTTTCCTTTATTAGTAACTATTTAATTATTAGTGTTAAGCAATGGTAAGAATCTTAACTGAATAAAAACAGATTTTCTGATGGTCTAATATAAAATAAGAAACTCGTGAAGACTTTTTTTAATAATGTCATACGTAATATATACAATTTATAGCAACTATATAATATATTAATTAACAACTGGATAAATTACAATATTTAGCAAACGACTTGACTTCAGTTGCACCGAAACACATTTCCAGCAAATAATTAATGACACTCTTAGGGTTCGTTGCGACAAATAATGGAAATGCGACGTGTCTTCGGCACCGGCGTCCCCTGGAACTCGGATTGCTCCTTGGCCAGGATCTCGTGCGTGAAATTGTAGCGAGCCGTGTGGCTCATTATGTACAAGGAGCGACGTGGCAGCAGGAGATCAGCGTAGAAGTTGTTTTCCAGTGACGCCACCGGCTGATGGCGATAAGCTGCATCGGGTTCTGACCCCTTGGATTCCGGTTCCGTTGCAGCGTCTGCTGAATGCTGCTGGTACCGCTGGGCATCCGTGCGCACGAGTCGCATCACACTGTCACTCAGGAGGCTGATTCCAGAGATTGTGGTGCCGCAGTACTAAAAGGGGAACAAGTTTATTTAGTTACTTGTTTAAATTTCTCAACCCTTAATATGATTTTTTTACTATAAAAATATGTAATTATAAGACAATAACTTACTCGAGTGCTGTCCACATGTGGTTTTATAACGCCATCCGGTGCGAGATCTAGGATGTGAACATAGGGCATAATTGCTCCATCGAAAGCTACTTGACGCACGCGCTCCAGAACTTCTCGATTGTGAGGGAACCACTTCTTCCGTTCGGTCTCCCGAAATCCATGAATGGCCTGCAAGATAGTAAACCTCAATTTGGGTACTATATTTATAATTAAATATGTATATATTGAAGTCTAAACCCACATCATCCCAGTGGTCGAACTCGTAGCGCAGGCGACTCATATAGGGTTCGATTTCCTCGTGAAGCTGTTGTTCCTCCGATTCACTAATGAAATCCGGGATGATACGCATGTGCTGCCGGAATTCCTGTTTCTCATTTTCGGGCCATTTCCCAAAGTATGCGGTTAAGTTTGCTTTAATACTGCCGCTTTCAACCGCTAAATAGGATTGTTTAACATAAATACAACTATCAGGTTATATGTGTGATTAATGTTTTTAATTACCCTGACGATGACAGCGCCTCAGAATCTGTTTTATAGGCGAACATCTATTCAGGATTATCATTTTCCGGTATGAATATTGTTTTGTTTTGAAAGTTACGTGCAATTAAAAAAAAAGTAGACAAACAGCTGACTGATAATGAAACAGCGTTGCCACCCTCTCTGATTTTATTAGCTGTTGTTGATATTTTTTATCAACCGTTAATTTCAAAAATTATCTTAGACAATTAATAATTCTGCCACTCAACAATAGCATTTCTTTTAACAGCCATTTAATATTACCTTCTATCTAGATATCTTTCCTCCCTCCGGCAAGGGATATATTCTCATTTTTGCGCAGCGCCATAGGCACTTTCCCAATATTTTTTATTTTCGTTCGCTTTTAACGGTGGGCTGCGCACACACCGTTGTGGCAACAATGTAATGAAACCATCATCCGTTCTTTTGCTTTTGTTTCCAACTTTTTTCATCGTGTACATCGCACAGTCTTGTTATTGCTCGAAAGCCTGTTGCAGACATCATGGAAATGGAGTGAAAGTTTATACGCATCCAAATGAAAACCAGTGAGTGTGTCGGAGGATATTCAATTTCGACAGTTGGTTTCCATTTGAGGATGCATCTGAACTGAATTCTGATTAATCCGGCTATTTCACGAACATATGAATATATTGCATATAGTATATCCAGTATATGCAATGTCATTCGTTTTCTGTGAGACAAAATTAAAGATTGAACTAAATTAAATTGAAATACACATGAAATATAATTTTTTAATTCTTCTCTTTCGAAAAATATGTAAAACTGGTGTTTGACCCGTTAAACCTGTCGTTTTTGTGTAAAGTCCATTGAATTTTTATCAAACTCGGATGAGAAGCAACGTAGTACTAAAAGTATTGCAATTTTATGCTGTCCCCCTGGGAATCAATTACATTTTCACCTTTAACAGAAATCCACGAGCCAAAATCCACATTGCCATCATGGAGAGCTGGTGAAATTTATTGGAAATACGGGTACACAACGTGCCATCAAAAATTGGTTAGAAATTCGGGGAAAAGCGTCGAATAAAAACAAAGGCAATTTGTGAGGCGAAACACCCCCGAAACCAAAAAAAAAAAAAAAAAAAACAGAGGCGGCCAGCGAAGTGCATAAAAATGGGAGGCGCGCAACAATTGAGCGGAAAGTTGGTGGGGATTTTTCAACCATTTGCCGAACCGACCGCAAAGTGATTTAATCAATGCAAATGACGGGCCGATGTGCCGCATGCGCCGACATAAAGCGTTAATGGAATTTCAACCGACGGCCGGGCTTTTGGCAATAGAATCCCGTCCGACCCAGCCAAAATCCCATCTTTTGGCCATGTTTGGACTGTTTTCCCGTGCGTTGGCGTGTAAATGATAAATGAGGGGCACCGTCGGTGGCTCTGCGTGCAACTGTTCCGGCCGGAACCACCGGCACATCAGCCCCTGAAAAACCTCCAACCTCGAACCTCCAACACCGCCGACACCACAACGGACCATTAGGTGCCATTGTCCCTTTTTGTTCGTCCTTCTCATTTTTTTTGTTCTCCCCTCAAAAAGTGCCTCCTTAGCCATCGCATCGCCAGGACAACAACGGGTATTGTTCTGTCCAGGACCATTTATTGTTGCCACGCCCATCCTTTGATGTCGCAAGATGAATATTGCCCGGCATCCAGGAGCCATCAGTTATATAGACTCCCATTTAAGCTGAAGTACTTCGAGTGCTTCGTTCACGACTTTTATTATTGGCTTTGCGATATTTAAGACGACCTTTGGAGTGGACAAAAAAAACGATAAAAATAATTAATTCACTGAGGATTTAGGACAAAGTTAGTAAAATCCGTCCAAAGCCGTAATTTCATTTCAAAGTTACCCTTCATACATATAATTAAAACTAATATAGCTCAAATCTTAAATATAAAATATTAATTATTATGTTTTATGTCTTATATTTTACTCTTTTTAACAATATTTTTGCAACATTCTTTGATGTATTGAAATGTTTGTAATACAACTTTAGGTCATTTCAGTTTTGAGTTTATTAAATTCAAATTTGTTTCCCAAAGTGCCTTAATTCATGGTAATCGATTTTACCAAACTGAATTTGCATAACATTCTATGGCAAGAAACTTTAAAACTGGAGTTACCCATGTTCCTCCATATGGAATAAACCAATTTTCAAGAAAGACAAGGAAGTCAAAGGCATATACATACTTGGAAACTCCTTGTGTTGAAAGTGAACTTCAGGTTTGGACGAAGCACAGCTTATGATGAGATTTTGGCTGCATCTGTTTTCCTGTGCAAGATTTGTTGCGTATTCTGGTTTCTTGGGCAACGTGAAAGCCCTTTGAGGATTATGGGGCTACTACAGCAGAACCTTTTGCGGTCAAAAGTTTTCTTGCCAGGCCAAAGAGCTTTAAAGTTGCCGGGGGATATTGCAAAACAGAAGGAAAACAAGAGTTGGCAGTTGAGCAGCCCCAAAATGTGTGGAGAACAGATCTGTGTAAAGTAGGTTCCGACTATAATTTTGTGTGCGTTTCAAGCGAACAGAACTTTCTATTTAAAATACTCAGTAATTTTCGTTTTCTACGTTGATTGGCTGCAACGCATAATTGAAATGGACACGGTTTCGCATTAATTTGGCACGTTTGTGCTGCCAACGAGTGATCAATATGTGCATAATAAAATAGTAATTAATTTATTTACGCACATGGGTAAACAGAACTCAGCCACAGCCGATACTATCAATCATATTTACTACCATTACAAAACAGTTAGCCTGAAATGACAGCTGCGCCAGCTTGGGCAGTAAACTGGGGGGTTTCCCATTAATTACCAGTTATTGGAGGTCACACATGGAAGATCAAAGCCCTTAATATGCGACACTATTAAATAATTGTATTGATCTTAGTAAAAAGCAGGTGTAAGTTATGGATAATTTAACCATAAATCATTTGATTCATTTGCACAGCAAGCAAATGGTTTTAAAAAATTAAGCGCAAATAAGTTTCAAATCAGATAAAAATCGAATGACCAACGATCGATTTATTTTTATCGAAATCACAGAGCTGCCACTGCTCAACTGTCATTTTATGAGATCTTTTTTTAATTATTAACTCTGGTCACTCTACGTTAAGAAGCGGCAATTTCTGCATCAAAACAAACAAACAAATAGTAAAAACCCAATAGAAAGTAAATAAACGAGATGGAATCCATCAACTTCAACGATTTTACGCCAAAGGAGCGTTACGAAATCATTAAAGAATTTCTGGTGAAAATGCGAAAAGCTGATTCCATGCCAAGCAAAGATTTACATGTCCAAAAATTCTTTGAGCATTATTTGCGAAAATTCTACAAGTTGCCGAGAAAATTGGTAAATGATATTGCCTACTGCCAACGGGCTATGAAAACACATCTGGCCATACATCAAGTAAGTGAATATATATATATAAAATAAAAATATATAATAATAAGTGGACTTCGTTGTTTCTTGCAGACAATTGTTGGTGTTTTTGAACAACAGGCGGATGCAGTAAGTTATTGCTTATCGAGTTGTTAATGAGTATTATATATCTCCCATTTACTGGTCTCAGTCATGGGAAAATAAACCTAATTAAGGCGCTCTACGATTGAACTACTCTTAGAAAACAATATCAATTAAGATAGATGGAAGTATTTCTAAGTCCATTTGATTCTACAGTATTTTAAAAATGAATTTGTCGAATGATAACCTAAATACTTTTAAAAATTGAATCCGACTTCTTAATGTCTTTATAAATTATAGGATCCCGTGATGAAAAACAACTTTATTAACGAACTGGAGGATATATTGTACGAATTAAATGCAGAATGCCATTACTTGGTTCTTCGTCTCCAGGACGACATAGATCGTTTCTGCTTGGCTTTCACGGAACAGAATTTGAAACCGAACGAATTGGTGATTAAGGACATTGTCAGTGAAGCCATTGTTCCCCTCATTGTTGCCCCGGAAGTTAACATCAAGCCGTGTTTTGTATTGGAGCGACCCACCGAGACTGAACTGCTCAAAAAGTATTTCATAATAGAGGGTGCAGAACACCTCGTCGAATCCAAGCCTATGGAACCCCCGAAATCTCTGCCATCCACAAAAACTGATCTGGAGATTAAGAAAAGCCGCATTCATTTACAGGAAGCTCTCAAACGCGCTCGGTCTAATTGCAAGCCAGCGAAAAAGATCCAGGAAGATGTCGAGCCGGAGCAAAAGAATTTATTTATGCAGTCCGTGGGTCTCTGCTCCCATGAGGAGCACAAACGCCTGAAGATGTCGATGGTTTTGGTGCCGAAACGTAGGCCAAAGCCAACTGAAAAAACAAAATAACTCAAGATGGAAACAATTGTTAAAGTTTTGTCATTTATAAGTTATTTTAAGTACGCTTACAATTATATAGGCTTAAGAGACGTAAGCGCAAGAAAATGTGAATAAATTTGTCAAATAATTTTGGTAAACAAGCCCAAATAATTGAAAACCTAAATCGATCACTTTTAAACTTTCAACATTAATTTGTTCGTTGTAAACTATGTTAAATACATATTCAAGAACCTGATTGTAAAACGAAAAACTTGGCGTACACTGAACAGAAAAAAACTGCATTTTATTGAGATGTTTTGTAGATGTTTACACAAAAGATAGATAATATCTAGTGAATATTTCAATGTAACAAACAAAGTATTCTCATTAGGTTCAGTTGGTTTGTTCAATGTGAACACAATTGGCTTCGCCAATCGCAAGTATGGTTTTAAATCCAGTTTCATTGTAAGTACAACTTCATTCAGTACTTCAAACGCTGGCGGATTCAGTTGGTGGCGTGGAAAAGTTGGCGGCGCACTTCATGGGTCCGCGTTTATTTTGACTCACATCAGCCTGGAAGGCAAGAACCTGCTCGGCAAGCTTGTCGAAATCATCACCATCACTGTTACACCGACGCTTAGGAGGAGCAGATTTCCTCAAGAACTCGCTCCACATCTTGAACTTGTCCATGTCGAATTCCTTGCCGTGCAGCTTGTACATTTTGATGGTCTTCTTGACAAGGGAGGCACGCATCTTAAGGTCCGACACCGTCTTGATGAGGGCAACCAGGGCGATGTGGCAGCGACTGTGCTCCAGATAGTAACCATCCGTTTGGCAGCTGCTGATGACGGCCACAACAACTTCGGCGAGCGGCTCGCCCAGTGCCTCGGCCAGTTTGGGCATTTCGAACTTCGAGAACACTGCTCCAGCCAGCGGAGTGAGCACCACCTCGCCGCGTTCCACCTGGTGGGGAACCAGCTGGCAATACTTCTCCACGGCCAGCAGACTGGCCTGCTTGAAGGACAACAGCAGGACACCCCGCACCACGAAGGGCTGGCTCTGCGGCGGATCGCGGATCCAGTGCGTCTGGATCCGAACCTCGCTTCGGATCGGAGTGCCCTTTGCGTTCTTCACATCCATTCGCATCGACCAGGATTCGTCCTTCTTCTGGGACTTGGCTGCCGCCGCCTCCTTGCTGAAGGTGAAGATCACCTCCTGGGCGAAGCGACGACTGGTCGTGGCGTTCTCATAGCTGGGCTCCTCCTTAAAGTCCGGACAGATCTCACTGAAGGTCTGCTTCAACTTCTTGAAGTCGAAGACAAATTGGGAATTTGGTTGAGTCATAGTTCTGAAATATGGATTCGCCTTGGATTAAAAATAATTCTTAATTTTGGTAAAAAACAATTGTATTATTTCCTGTATCTTTATATAGTTGAAGGTTAAAAATTACTTTTTGTAAAAATTACTATTTGCCAAAATTATTATTTTCGGTATTTTTAAATAATTATTATTGTTAAATCTGATTGTTCTTTCATTTCAAAATTAAAATGGGAATACGGAATTTTATATCGAATTTTAAATTGATTTGAATTGTGTATTAAAATAAAACACAAACACAGGCAATTGTAAAAGTTTTTTTTCATATCGAATTCATTATCATTGCAGTAAGTTAATTAGGAATTTTAACAAATGATAATGAGCAAATAGCCAATAGCTTTTTTTTGAAAAGTTTAAATTGAATACAGATATGTATGCAGAAGATATGTAACCAGTTTTAATTGCTTCCTTTTGCAAATTTAAATGATGTATATGTTTGTATAATTTCGAAAAAAAAATACAAATTGGGCTTAATTTTTTGTTTAAGTATTTGATAAATATTATTTAATATGCATTTGGTTATTCTGATGTTTTTAATTTGTATATAAGCTTAGTAGCAGAAAATTGCGCTTTTTATTTGCAGGTTTTTCTTATTTACTTCATCCATGTAAGCGCACCGAGGAGTTAATCAACTTTGTCTTTGTTTTTATATGTCCATATATATGTATATATCAACGCAATTGCACGGAGTGATTAATAAACAAAATAAATACGTATGAATCTTTGAGAACGTACACTGAAATTTTTTTGAATTGTAAGAATACACTGTCTTTTCATATAAGTTTCACTGTTTTGCTTCGTTTTTATCTCACTTATTAAATGTAAGAGTAAACCGAGATGTTATGCTTTTATTTTTCAAAGTCCCACTTTTATTTCCATTGACGCAGCGTTTTTGTATATATTGTATATAATATGTACGTAAAGTAAAGATAAGAAGGGAAGAAACCCGGCGCAAAATGCCTTTACAATGCTCGCGATCCGCCGAAGCGTTGGATACTGAACTTGGATTTCAGATCGGGCGTTAAAGCAATTGTGTATAAGAGCGCACAATTCCAGAGGCATATCTATAGTATATACATCCAAAGTGCATTGTTAGCCATACGTACATACATATCGTACTCAATTTTTCATACTATTTCATTTGCTCATCGGTTCCAGCTTGCAGGACTGGAGATAAATCTAGAAACACAGATTTTCACAAGCGAATGCATATGTACATACATTTAAAGATACTTACCTATGTATATCAATATTTATTTATTCTAAAAAAAAATGAAAATAAACAAGAAAGGAAGCTAGCTTCGGCAAGCCCAAGCTTATATACCCTTGCAGTCATCAAATATGTCGATCAAAATGTATTTCTATTAGTTTTCCATATTTTCGACTCGTATTTCTATATAGATTTTTCGATCGCTCCTATGGCAGCTATATAATAACGTTGTCGGATTTTAATCAAATTTTTTTCTTAAATTAAGGGTTATTAAAAAACTCCATGTTTTGAAAATCATGCTCTTAGGATTAAAAACAACAACTTTATTATTTTTTTCCATTTTTTATATATATATTTTTCGATCTTTTGTATGGCAGCTATATGATAGAGCTATCCGATTTTAATAAAATGTAATCCGAAATTCAATAGTGGTTAGAAAACGCCATCAGAAGAAATCAAGTCGATCTGATCAAAAACAACGGAGTGAGATTTTCTTTTATAAATCTCTCGTATGGGAGCTATCCGATATAGTCGGCCGATCCGGCTCGTTCCGACTTACATATATACTGCGTGCAATAACACAACTTCTGGGAAAGTTTCAGTAAGATAGCTTAAAAACTGAGAGACTAGTTTGGGCAGAAACGGACAGGAGGACAGACGTATTTTTATTCAGATCGTGATGCTGATCAAGAATATGATGTGTCTACTTCACTGCGTTGCAATCTTCTGAATGAAATTATAATACCCTCTGCAATGTAAAGCGATCCAATGCGAACGAAGCATAGTGATCTCTTAATTTTTTGGAATCTTTTTTTATAGACATATTTAAATTATCTAAAACAAACTTTTGGCATATGTAAAGAATATATTTTATTAAAGACAAATAAACAATAATGAAAAAGCAAAGCTTTGATCCAATCCACAGACGTACATATTCGTTATTTTCGAAATACTTTTTAACAGTTGTAGCAAAATAAAAGCTTCTCTTTTTTTCGTTTCATAACATAGTTTTTTTTTTTTTAAGTAAAACCATCGATTCATTCGAAAATATTTTCAACGGGTTTAGCAAGTTAAGAAAAGATTTTCGTATTTCTCCTTGTCGTTTAGCAAATTAGACTTTCCGACAACGTTGTAAAAATCAATTTTAGTCATACGGTTATAGTCAATGTAGCCCAGCAAAGTTTTTATATATTTAAGATGCGTTCGTTGTATCCTGCTTTCTTTTTGATCGCCTACTGCATCATCTGCAACTTCTCCACTGCTATTGCAAATCGCCTTAGAAGTTCCTGGTTTGTCATTCGGTTCTGGTTCTTCTACATCGCTTTCTTCAGAAGTCACTCTTAACTTAACTTCTTTCTTTTCAGCATCGACGACATCCTCTGAATTCTCGGCGAAATCGGCATAAAGTCCTTGTACTTTAACATATAGCTCGATCATTTTGAAACGTTCGATTTCGGGCACATTTCCTCCTCCGCTTGCAATGAGGTACTGCTCGAAGGCATCTGAAGTCAGTGCCATTGCGTCGCTTATGAAACACTGACTTTGATTCCGAAATAATGACTTCAAGCGCTTAAAAAGATAAGTATACAAACGAAGAGGATTTTATTTAATTAATATGTAAACAATTTAAACGAGAAACATCTAGATTTATGTTAAATAATTTTTTTCCAAAAAATGTTTCAAATGTTAAATGATTAAATAATAAAAAACGATTCCAACTCGGAAAGTAAGTTTTTTAATATGTATACCTGTTGTTAAGTTACAACAAAATCTGGCTTGAGTTGCTTAATTTTTGAATGTAATTAAGGGTATTTATTAATAAAATTATGTATATCAACAATTGTTTGTGAACATTTTAATTTGTTTCAAACATTTTATAAAATGTATAAGTTATATGTATTTTATATTAAATATATTTTGTATATACATAGAAAACAAATTAAAAAACTCACTTGGTATATGCTGTATGTATGTACAAATATAAAAAACAAAAATTTCACTAAGCGCTCTTACCTGAACACAGCATTCCTGGAGCTCGTTATGGTTTGTGTCGTGGGCGCTCTGAAAAGTCGGGACAAGATCGCTGATTGTCATACCACCGATCCGTCCTTTTAAGATCTGAACACAGTCTTTTTGAATCGAATCTACCAGCCAGGAGGAACCGAGTTTGAGGAGCTCAGTTAGCATCGCAACTGAATGTGCTGCGAGTTTTTCCTTGTTGTAAGAATACACATATTGAAGGAAGTGGCTAAACGTCTCCGCCTTCACCTCATTCAAGCGAATTTCGCCCGATTGAGACTCCTGGAATTTGCCCAGAAACATACGCTCAAAAAACTCTGATGCAACAGCCAAAATATTTTTATGGCAAGCAAAAGATTGGTCTTCTACCAATATAAGACAGTCGGAGAACATCTTGTTCTCTCGCATTTTGCTGAGCGCGTGTTCCAGACTGAAAAGTTTGATTAAGTTCATTAAAGTAATTTTCACTTCTCCTTGTATACTCACCTGTCACTCATATTAGTTTGTATTGTTGGCTATCAATAAATAAAACGATGACTGTTAAAAAACTAAGTTATGAGTATTCAAAGAAATGCGATGAAGCTGGCTTTTTTCCGCTCCTTCTACGTACTTGTTTTTAAACTTGCATACATATATTAGGATATCGGTACATCGATTAAATATCGATACAATATTTATTGTATTGTTATTGCGTCTATTTTAAATGATCGATTATCGCATATCGATTTTATTACCTGCAAAGAAAATAACGCAAAAAGGTTTTTACGCGCAAATTTGCGCTATTTAATACATATGTACATCTTACATCTTCAATATTTTTTTGCGAAAGAAACAAAACCAACAACAATACCGATTCGTTAGTTTACATCGGAGTATTGGCTTGTTTTTAATAGCGATGTATGCCTTAACCCTTTACATGGCAATAACTCCGATTTTCTTGATTTTTTTTTTGTTTGGTAGATAAGTGAAAATAAAAAATACACTTCTTTTTATTTTTTTAATTTTTTTGTTTTTACCTTATTTTTTTATGGGTAAAGCTACTTTAATGCATATCTGCAACAACGCGAAATTGTTGATTTATTCGTATTATAATGCAACAAACACAAAAACACGAAAATATATAACTTAATATAAATTTACCTGTTTATAAATATAAATTAAATCAACTATACGTTTTTTTTTTTGTTATTTGTATTTGGATTAGAAACTGCACAACCAATTCAGATTTCCACATTCACCAAATTGGCGGGAAAGTAATCATTTGTTCAATATTGGACAGAATTCTGAGTGACTAACACTTGTTATATAAAAAACGAAAGTTGCTGAACTGCATCAAAAAGATTTCAGACAGTTTTGCATCGCCCGTTGAAAAATAATTGAATTTGAACGGTATAATGCAGATATGCATCACCACCATGTAAAGGGTTAAAATTTAATTTATTTAAACCAATATAAAAAAAAATCGATACAATTTTATTTCAAATTGATATTATCACGCCGTTGTTTTGATCAGATCGACTTGATTTTTTCCAGATGGAGTGTTTTAACTACTTTTGAATTTGGGATTAAATTTTATTAAAATTGGCAAACTCTATCAAAAGGATAAAAAAAATATATATAAATAATGGTTATAATTATAACATCGTTGTTTTTAATTCCACAAGCATGATTTTCAAAATATAGAGTTTTTTAAGTTTTTTTACTTTAAAATATTTTTTAATTTTAAGAATTTACTGTCTTTTCATAAAAGTTTCACTCTTTTGTTTCTTTTTTATGTTACTTATCAAATTTAAGAGTAAACCGAGATGTTATGGATTCATTTTTCGAAGTCCCACTTTTATTTTCATTGACGCAGCTTTTTTGTATATATTGTATATAATGTGTATGTAAAGAAAAGATAAGAAGGGAAGCAACCCGGCGCTAAATGCCTTGACTTTGCAATGCTCGCGATCCGCCGAAGCTTTGGATACTGAAGTTGGATTTATGATCGGGCGTCAAAGCAATTGTGTATAAGAGCGCACAATTCCAGAGGCATATCTATAGTATATACATCCAAAGTGCATTGTTAGCCATACGTACATACATATCGTACTCAATTTTTCATACTATTTCATTTGCTCATCGGTTGCAGCTTGCAGGGCTGGAGATAAATCTAGAAACACAGTTTTTCACAAGCGAATGCATATGCACATTTGAAGATACTTATATCAATATTTATTTATACTAAAAAAATGAAAATAAAAAACTGGTTCTGAATATGGGGAATCACTGTCAATTGTAATATGACAGACATTGAAACGTTTTGTTTAATTATTACACATACCTAAGCATACTTATACAATTGCATTTGAAATCTATTAATCTATCTTTCTTACTCAAATATCTCATATCATTATTATTCAAATTAATTGCCAATATTAGTAGAATATTAAGGTGGCTCCAATGGTTTGTGATAGAATTTCATAGTGTTAACTTTTTTCAGTTAGATAAAGTTCACTTTTTTTTAACCCTTTTCAAGTGCTATTTTTTAATCCATGTTCTCTTATTTGTTTTAGGTATCCGATGGATTACCGCATTACTAATTGTTATAACTTATAATTAAATCGGTTAATTTGTCTACCCAAATTCGGATTAGGGTTATAGTTTTGTTGAATTCCGGTTGTGTAATATCCGGACTAAACGAAATGTGCTGAAGGTTGTGCCACTTCTGTCTGTGGATGTGGGCGGTGTGGGAGTGGCATCGAGTCTCCTGTTCATTTCCATATACATCTAGACATATATCTGTGTGTGTCGGCGGGTGGCAGTCCTTTTTTTTTTATTATTGACTTGCCAGTCTCCGACTTGCGAGCAATTTGCATACGAAATGTATCTGCACAACCCCGCATCGCTTTTCTATTCCGGGGTATTGATATATCGCAACCAAAAATGCACAGCATGGGTGGAGGGAACAACAAAAGGCATCGCACAATGGACTCTGACCAACTGACAAGTGACACATTTTCGAATTGAATTTCAACACCGAACTCCACTCGGCGGCGAAGTGGAAACTGGAAACCGGAGAAGTTATATCCGAAGTAGCCCCTTCAGGGCATGTCAGCCGAGATGTCATAAATTCACATGAGCATAGAGATCGAGTATTCCAAATTGAGCTCTCGTTTTGAATTTCTGTAAATTTCCAATACCAAACTGCGGAGCAAGCAGAATGGATGGCTGCTACAACGACATCTTGGCCCCTCTAATCCTGGCCGTCATGGTGGCCAATGGCCATCCACTCACTCTGGACGAGATCGTCGATGGACTGATAGAGGTGATAAGCTCCCAAACCGAACATGCCGTTGTGTTGGAAAACATTGGAGACGGCAAATATCTTCCCAAACCTTGCAGCTACAAACGTTGGCGTTGATAAGAGCATCATTTGTGTATTAACAAAAAACATTTAGACCGATAACATTACTACGACTCATGTGTATATTAGTAGAGCAAAACCATCATTTAAAATAAAGAAGTCATTATAGCTGATAAAAAACATGTTTTTTAACATTTAAATTGTTTATTTTTGATGCAACTAATACAACTTTCATATTTAAAGCTTAAACAAGTTTAAAGTAAAGTTTAAAGTACAAACGAAAACAAATTTACCGGTGAATAGTTTGGAATTGAAAACTTTTATTAAATATTATCAGAAATCCAGAAAGTTAAAAATCACATACTTCTTGTTTTGAATGTTGCTTGCCTAACATTTAATGTCAAAACAACATTTTGAACATCTTTTTAGGTATAAGCATCCCAAGTTAATTTTTCTGATAAAATAATATACTAAAGCAATGATCCTTTTTTTTTAATTTTAGGGAAAAAATTCAATTAAATGATTTTGGTCAAAAGTCTTTCCTTTTAATCTTTCTTACCTTTAAGCATTTCGTTTTACTCCTTAATTCAAAGTCTTTGTTTGGAGCTTAAAGGAGGGCATAGTATATATTATATTCTCCCACCTGAATGGTGTACTATACACACATGAAGGTGGAGATAACCGAAGCAGAAACACGCGTGGAAAATGTACGAACGGAGCGAGTTAAAAGTTTTCCAGCGTCGCGAAAAATTGTTTATGTTTCGCCTTAAAAGGAGCAAGGAACATTTTTTTTTTTTTTTGAATATGTGGTGATGGTGGGTGAATGGGTAGGGAACTACGGAATCGCACCCAAGTGGCTCTGGCGGTGAGCCAATGTGGATGAGGATGCGGTGTGGTTGCGTCGACTGTGGAAAACACTTTTCCACGGGGCTGGGGGAAATTGTCAGCACCTGTAACAGCCAGCCGGGTTGGGCTGGGAAAATTTTCGGCGAGGTATCCCACACGTACGCTCGTTCGCCTAATAATCACGTGCCGTGGAAGCTCATTAAATTCGAAGGTGAAAAGAAGCCTTGTCCTGTCTGTCGCCAAGTTATTGCGCACATGGCCACATAAATATATCCTCTGGCAAGTAAGTAAAAGCTGCGAAGCTCCATTGCATTGTTACTTTTTCTTTAGCACTCAGTTTGAAAAAAATATATACATGTCAGAGGTGGGCCCTACATATATATTGAGATTTTAGGTTACTAAATCCTTTGTTACAATTAAAAAAGAAACTTGCTTTTCTGCCTTACATAAAATATTGCGTCTTAAATATTAGATCTTTATTGTATTTTAGCTGAATACACATATTTATCGATTGAAAAAAGTCTACTTCAATGCCGATAGCGTTTTCGATCTGTTCCCATATCAAATTCTGTGACTCCCAGTCAGTTGCAATTACATTTTCCCCGGGAGCGGGACGTTCAGAGGAGCAAATAAATAAAGAATTATCGAGGAACTGCGCAGTTTTAGTTTGTTTATTTGTACATACGATTCGAGTGAATACTGAAATCCTAAACGTTGCTATTTTTTGTTTACAAACATCTACGAAATAAGAAATTGTATACGGTTTCATTAAGTGCATAAGTCTACTGTACGTATTTCCTGATTTTTTTTCAAGAATTTGTGATCTGCAGTATTCAGCGAAAAAAGTGTCTAGTTATAAATAGTTTGATATGGAATTAAAAGACTTTTAAGGGGATTATAATTTCTTGTTTTTAGCTCAACCAATACTAGTTCTTATTATAGTCTTATCATTAAAGCTTTAAACCTTAAAGTCGGCTATAAAGTCTACAATTCCTATAATAAATTCAATCAAAGTGATTTCTTAATCTGCTGATTTCCTCGTGTGTAGGTCATCATGGCTAGTGGATCTCGAGGAATGTCCAACGAATTTGACTTCAAGACTCTGTGCGCGACTTTTGCCGAAATCTGTCCCGACTTTCGGAATGGCTGTGGATCGGAGGAGATGGAGAGCCTGGACTTTGCCAACCGGGTGATATTCGAGCTGGGGCCCAAGATGCGGCAGCTGAAGCAGAGTGGCAGGGACCAGATGTGGCGCCTCGCCTTCCACGGCGGCGGCAGTGTCTATATCTACACGTACACCTTCCAGAAACCAATCAGCGGACAGCCCCGACTTGGAGGCGGAAAGCTCTACTTGACCCTCAAACAGGCGGGTCTGCTGGCGGTGAAGAAGTTGTGCGATTTGCTGCCAGTGTATCACGATCCGCGAGATAAAATACTGCTGACTCCGCTCGCCAGAGTCGTGTTCGATCCGTCGAATATCCAGCGGATTGCCAGCGGACTGTGCACTCTGCTGGGATGTCGAGTGGATTGCAGCGAGGTGCTGCGCGCCGTGATCAGCAGCTGCCAGAGCGATGGCCACCACTTGGAGCACAGCCAGAGCCACGTCGCCCTGGTGGCCGTGGGTGCCACAACTCGGGATGCCGCGGAACGCAAGAAGCTCCGCAGGAAAACAATCAAACAGTACAGCAAATGCGGCAAGGTCTTCGATCCCGATCAGTACAAGATCTACGCTAGATTCTCCAGGATGGCTGCTCCAATTGCCGCGGAGCCACCAATTCCCGATCCAGAACCACCAAAGGAAAAGCCACCCGCCAGTGTCCGCAGTGTGAGTGGGGTACTGCGGTCCATTGCCAAGGCCATCGATGATCCACTGAGTGGTGACACCATCGAGATGCAGTACAAGGCTCCACCGGCTCCAAAGAGCAAAGAGGACACAGTGGGGGCTATGTGCCCATCCATGGATGTCCGTCTGGAGGGCATAACTTTGGATCACGTGAGATCAATTGTACTGAAAAATTAATTAACAATTTCGTTGAGTTTTATTATCGAAAGCAGTGGCCAATGAAATCATACAACAAATGTGCTGATTTTCTATTCCAATTTGTTTATAACCAGATTTTTGCACAAGTTTCGTCTTAATAAAAACCTTTACAAATTATTGTTTAAATACGAAATTGTATTTTAAAATTGTGAAACCTTTTCAATTATAAAATAAAGGAATATAGTATATATAAGTTTAGTCTTTTAAAACTTTGAAATTCTATTTCTTATGTGCTGATTTTCCTTTTCTAATTATTATTTTTAACCAAATTTTAGCACAATAAATTTCTTAAAAAAAGCATTAACAATTTATTGTTTAAATAAGAAATTGTATGTCAAAGTTGTAAAACCTTTTCAATGATAAAATAAAGGAATATAGTATATACAAGTTTAATGGCAAAGTTATCTTTAAGAGGGCCAAAAAGTCAATTGCACTATAAAAATAAAATGACCATCGAATAGACCATATTATACACACTCGTATACACACATGATGTCATAAAGGGAGGCTCCACTGTAAGCTTTGAAGTGTCCAAAAGAACCACATAAATTGTTAAATTTTTGCAATTTCCGCCGTGTCTTCGCCGCGCTTTGATGGTGTCAATCAGGCATTAATTTCAAGTGTTCAACAATATATGGCGCTCGATGGCGATACCGTTCCGTGATCCTAAGGAGCCCGTAAAATTTTATGTTCGCAGCCTCTCGTTTTTGTCCTTGACGGGAAGTGAAAGCTCCGTCGATGGCGAATAAAGTGCAGGAAAAAAGGGCGGAGGCGGAAGACAAGTTCGCAGTTCATAAAACGGCAGACGGGGTGCGACAACAAAGCAAATTGGTGGACATCCAGGACATGGGAGCTCGGCTCCATCCGTGGCAGGATGTCCGCAGGAGTGAGTCCTTTCGACCGCAGACTCACTGCTGCGGGCGCTCGTTTTTACGTTCGTCGGTTCGCCAGTAAAAATAATCTTATGACCGCTTATCTGCCCTGCCGAGTCCTTTGCCATGTCCTCTGCCATCTGCAGATCCTCTCCAGCGCGAGTTTCTGGTTTGAAAGGCTTGTCAGCGCGTTACTCTCCTATTTTATGCATCATTTTTATTTAGCAATTTAAATAGATAATTTTTCATGTCTCTAAGTTCTGAAGCCATTGAAAAGTGAATACTTTTTGAAACGTTTACCAAAAAAACGTCAACTTAAGTTCCAAAAGTTTATACACAAATTCTTAAGGAAAATGTGCAAGATATTTGCAATTGTTTTTAAGTTCCTATATTTTATATAAGGAATTGATGAACTAAAAATAAAATACATTTGGTTAATTAATTTGAAAAAATATTTTTTAGGCTATTATTAACATTAAGATAAATTTTCTCCTTAGTCAGAAAATATTAAATACAAAGAGGGATGCTCTAACATTCCAAGGTAATAATTAATGCTCCTTCCTAAATTGGTATTAGCGAATTTGATTTTATTGGCCTAAACTTATGCTGTGTTTATCTATAGTTGATGCTAAATATTCTGAAATGTTCACTTTATATTATTACTGAAGAATATAAAGTTCATTTGGAAAGACAATCAATATACCAATATACATATAAATTCGTTTGGGTTTGAAGTTGGAGCACTCTGAATGTAAATGGGTCCCTTGGGCGTATTTTTACGGATGTGCTGATATGAAACGATTTCTCAAATTTTAATTGATTCCCTGTACCTCGACTCGCTTTTTGTCTACCCGATAATGAGCAAAAAAAAAAGCATAGGACTTTTTCTTGCAAAATAAGGTTATTTATTGCACAAGGAACCATTAAACGTGTGCCACAGTCATTTAGATAATTGAGGCATCAATGCCGATGGTGTTTTACTGCCACAGCAAGAAACAATTGATTAAAATACATAAATTCGTTCGAATGGAAATAAATTTAGGGATTTTCAGCACAAATAATTGCGTTCCTTGAGGCTTTAGTGGTTGACTGTCTGTGAGCACTGAATTTATATTAGAAATACCTGCCTTTTTAATTGCGGAGACATTTTCCACTAGAAACTAACCCATATCTTTCTTCCTTTTTCAAAAGATTTTTATTGATTTGCCCTTGGCTCACAATTGACCCACTCTTGGGGCAACTTGGAAATTCGTTTTTCCATTTAATTTTATTTCTTTTCGGCGTGCTGCCGGTTTTTTTTTTATTTGTTTAAAGGGAGCAATCTGCGAGGGCCACCATAAGTGACTTCATACATAACTCGGTATATGTATATCTACATGTATATTTACATGTACCTATGTATGTATGTTTGTTCATTTATTGGCGTATCTGCATCTCTGTATCTGTATCTGTACATTTTCAGTGGCCTTTTGTGCTTTGTGTACCACTGATTTCAGCTTTTCATTTCAACTGTCTCGCCGTTTGTAATAAAAACGTTGATAGAAGCGAATTCCCGAACAAGAATTTTATAGCCTAATTCCAATCCACAAAAAAATAAAAAAGGAAAACAATTAAATGGGTGAAATTTTTTTCTAATATTTAGTCTTTAAATAAATACATTTCTAAATAACTGGAAGATAATAATTTTTAGTAAATGCTATATTTTTTTATAAGTTCAGAAATGTGTTATCCTGAAATTCTGGATTTTTTTGCTATTCAACAACCTATAACGAGCTTTGTGGTAACATCAGTTCTTTTTTTTCTGGAGTGTAGAAGAGCTTCCTTTGCCATGCAAACTTTACTTATGGAAAATGCCGGTTCAGGCTCGTAAATCGCCCAAAACCACGCTCCATGCATAACCAGACCAAGAGGTTTTGCCTCGTTTCGGGGCCAAACACGAAAATCAATCGAAATGTAATTGAATTGCAGGCACTTGAGAGTGAAAACCGCCGAGGAAACGCATGCATATTTTACGTGAGCGATTTGCCGAGGCGCTGTGCGAAATGGGAACCAAACTGAGGGAAAACGAAAGCCGCAAACTCGAGACGCCTCGGCGTTGCAGAGTGTGGAAATCCTTTTACCCAAATTGCCCGCAAAATATGCAAAAGCGAAAAACAAATATCGCCCTGGGAACTGGTGGGCCGTTTGCTCACCAAGTTTAAAATATTTCGCGAACGTGAAAGTCGGGCTCTTCCAGCAGTTCTACAGTGCGTATGAGTAACGTTGGCGGCACGTACACAACGTATTCGTCATATGTCGACAGGACGGAGTCTCGGGCAATTGGCAAAAAAAATCGAATCGAAAATGTTGTTTTTCTCTCCGGACTCCAAGGACCCCCAAGGCGACACCGAGTTGCCGAAGAAGGAAGCGGAAATGTAAGCGGAGCACACTGGTTCAAGATCAAGAAACTTGCCTTTGAACTAAAATTAAAATAATATCGCTGGAAAATTTATATAAACATATAAGCTTTGTATTTCTTAAAATCAAAGTACTAAGATACTAAGAATAACCTGTTTAAAATTGTACAAATTTAAATTAAAAAAAAAAAAAACACTAGTTGCCTACAAAAGTATAATATTAAAAGTTAAATAAAATATAAAAAGTTTGAAGGTAAATAAATATGAACCATTTTATATTATATTTTAAATATGTATATATTTTCTTACTTTTATTTTCATATCTTTATAGAGCTTTGAAGCCCAATGTGCAATAGAAACGAATGGGGAGCCAAAACACCGGCGTGGTCATGCATGAACGGCAAACGACGGCGAGGAACAAGGACTACGGCCGTACTCGGTGCGCCGTACTCCGGCAGGATGCGCCGTGAGTGCACGAACGCGTCCAGGAGAAGATGGCCAAATTAACCGACTTCACGCGGATGATTTTTTGAATTTGCGCCTGGCTTTGTCTTCCCCCCAAGTTTTCTCCATTGCGGAAAATCATTGATGTTCGCCAAATTGAAAATTCAAAGCTTATGCTTGTAAAAGTAAGAGGGAATCCATTTGTGGCTCAGTGGCTTTGCAAGAAAGTCTTTTTAGATATTATTTATATGTCCAATAATTACAGAACAAACCACGCGCTAGGATAAACAAAATGTTCTATGACAAAAGCCTGAGGTTTCCCCTTGACTTTGAAAAGTTATTCTAGTTATGAACAACGTTGTGATTGGACTATAAGGCAGTGCTTGTATTTACTATGGTACATAAATAGTAAACTTTACCACCCACGGAGCATTTCTCGATGGGATTGGATGTGCAAAGTTGGCTAGCTTCCGACTTAACGACGTGTCTGTAAGAGTTTCGGTTCGCTCTGGCATACGCATCCAGAGTTGGTAATTCATTTTTAATATTTCCCCTATGAATATTTGCATGAGCCTGTCTCTCACCTATGTATGTTGCCATCCTTTTGCTTTCTTGTGGGTGTTATATATCTCGCCCGACTCGATTCCGCCATTATGTTGTCCATAAACGTGCACATCTGAGTGCCGGAGTCCTCCAGTCGGGCTTCCTTCCACAAAGATTTTAACATCGCCGTAGATTTTCATATTTCATGGAGTAACAACCAAGCAGATGGACAAGTTGGCAGCATGGGAATAACAAATGTGTGTAGGGAGAACATTTCTTATAACAATGTAATTTTAATAACAAAACTTTTTGGAAAATTAATTGGAAAATATGAGAATCTCGTATTAAAAAATTATTTGTATTAAAAACTAATTAAAACTTGGTCAAATAAGTGTGAAATAAAATATGTTTTAAAATATTAACATCTGTAGAATATGTTATTTAACACTTTATGTCAAATATGGGTTATATTTTTCTCTCTGTACCTATATAATACCTTTGCTTACATGATAATGACGGTGGGCTGGTGTCGCATCTTTGTAACATTTCCTTCGACGGCGAAACGGAGTTTCCTTGGCAAATGCACTTTGCAGGCGGAAAAACAACAAAAACTAGTGCCGTTTCCCCCTGAAAACTAGCCCATCTCCTCCTCAAAGCAACTCAAAAGAAAAGTGTTAAGTGCGTAGCTTTAAAATCATCCTTCGCAACAATATTAACACCACAACAATTGGGCTTCAACGGAAAAATAACCAAATATCATCATGGAAATAGTTTGCGTGCTTTTATTGGACTGATTAACTTATAATAATAATAATAATATTAAACTATATTTAAGAAAATAAATATAAATACAAGTTATAAAAAAATAAAACACGCAATACGGGTTTTTCTCATTTTTCGGCCAAGAAGGTAAACAATAAAAAATAAAAGTTATATGTTGTAGAACACAAGTGTGAAATATTATTTATTCAATTAAATTTAACTAGTTTGCCCTAAAAACAAATCTTCATAAAGGACCTGTTTGGCGAAGTGCCCAATTGAATCTAAAAACGCCTTGAGCCAGTTGCTCTTGAATTCCCCCGCAAAACTAATTTTCACCTGACAAATGCAGCATCCAGCCGTAAATAACCCCATTTGCAGGCATCGGAACACAGGCAATGGTCAAATTTATGGCACCACAACATTAACTACACTCTGGGGACGGACCATCGCTTAATTACGACCGTGTTCTGTTGGCCAACTCTTACAAGCCAAGTCATGAGCTGGCCAAATGAGCGTGCCAAATTGGCCTGCAGCAAAAGTAAATCAATTTCAACTTGTACGCACAACACGCACAGCCAAACAATGGCCTTTAGAAGCACAAATGCCACGGGACAAGACTCCTTAACTATTTCCTACCCATTTACTTTAACCAATACATATTTCAATAGATAGATATTTTAATTATATAAAAAAAATGGTTAAAATACATAAAAACTATTATCAAAACTATATTTGTGATCAGGGAAATACACTTTACTGTTTGTAAAAAATCTTTTACATTTTTCTTTTAATTTACAACAGTTTACATTTAATTTATTTAATTTTTACAAACTTCTGTCTTAACACTACTTTTGACATTTTAAATTTGCGTTATTAAATCATATGCAATGTGCTCACATAACAGCCAATTTTAACAAATGTGCATCATTTGTAGTCCTACACCAAAGTGCTGTGGGTAAATACCGATAAGCCTGGGCAAATATCAATAGCAAGTGGGAAATGGCCGACCAAGATGAATTATTATAAATGGATTAAGGGCGAGTTGTGTAATAATTAACTGCTGTTTGTCCTGGAAACACACTCTGTGGCCAAGTGTTCGATGGAAAACGGGATTCGTATGTGTGCATAATGCGGTTAGCATCGATGGGAAGCCAGGATTGGCAGCAAGGACAACGTCAGATTTGCAGATTCATGTCCGACAAATGGAAAATTTTGCAAATTTCCTAATTACTTACAGCTGGGTGGGCGATGACCGCCCAACAACGGAGTCGGTCAATTGTTCAGTACCACAATATTTACTATCGGATTTGCCTGGACTCCCCACGAATGAATGTCTTCGACACACCATGGATTGTATGTGTGAAGTACCGACCGCCCAGTGGTCCATTGAGGCAAACAGATTTGTGATAATTTATATTTGAGCTGACCAAGCATTTACCATTCGTTGCGAGTTCACAGATGATTTTTGAGTAAAAAGCTTTGAAACATGATTAGGCCTCAAGTATTAGGTTGGGTGTATGTGAAACTATAGTTTTTAGCTCCCATAAAAAAAATGGGAAATTTCAAAGTTAGAGAGTTAAGAATTGTATAAGTTACCTAACACATTAATCGATGTTTAATAAATAAAAAATTGTATTGTAGTTTCCAAGATGTGACTCAGGGCTTTGGGTAATTTTTTTAAAATATCGTACTGATGATATATCAATGAAAGCTTTTTTCCGTTATTTTCTTTGCGGTTAACAATATCGATTTGCGATAATCGATCACAAAGAATGGTCGCGATAACAATATAATCAATATTGAATAAATATCGATGTATCGATATTTTAATATATGTATATTCGACATCCCTACCTCACATGGTTTTAGCTTGGGACTTTCCAGTGTACGAGGTCGTCTTCAATTTTTTCAGGAGGGCAAGAAACGGTAAGAAAAATTTGTTCGTATGCATTAAAAATGGGAGTTCCCCGAAAAAAAAACTTGCCAAAATATCCATCGTGTGTATAATATAAAGCTAGCTTTTTTTTTTTTTGGTTTAAACAAAAAAACATGTACATACGTAGAAAGAGGGGAAGAAAAAAAGCCGGCTTCATCGCATCAGTTTTAATACAAAGAGCTTAGTCTTCGTTTAATTTGTTGACAGCCAACAATGCAAACTAATATGAATAACCGGTGAGTATACAATGAAAGGAGAAGTGAACATAACTTAAATGAACTTTATCAAACTTTTCAGTCTAGAAAACGTGCTCAGCAAAATTCTAGAGAACAAGATGTTCTCCGACTGTTGTATATTGGTAGAAAACCAATCTTTCGCTTGCCATAAGAATATTTTGGCTGGTGCATCAGAGTTTTTTCAGCGAATGTTTCTGGGTAATTTCCAGGAGTCCAAATCGAGTGAAATTTGCTTGGAAGAGGTGAAGGCAAAGACATTTAGCCACTTCCTTCAATATGTGTATTCTTACAAAAAAGAAAAACTCGAAATGCATTCAAATGAGATGTTAGTTGAGCTCCTCAGACTCGGTTCCTCCTGGCTGGTAGATTCCATCCAACAGGATTGCTTAAAAATCCTACAAATTCGGATCGAGAGTATGATAATCAGCGATCTTGTCCCGGTTTTTCAGGGCGCCCACGACACAAACCATAAAGAGCTCCAGGAATGCTGTATTGAGGTAAGAGCGCCTAATGAAATTTTTGTTTTCTATATTTGTACATACATACAGTATTTACAAAGAAAGTTTTTTAATTTGTTTTCTATGTATGTATATACCAGAGATCTGCAACGAGTATGATTGAATCAAAACGATCAGCATACCAAAACTTCGCTTAATTCAAGTAAATTCTCTCGGCAGAATTGTGCCACCACTCCATTAAATAAAAATTTTGGTCAATTTCAACATATTCCTTGCAGTATTTTTCCAGTTCGCCCTCGGGTGTTTCTGGGATTTTGATTAAATTAGGAAAGAAAATAAAATATATTTAATATAAAATACATATAACTCATAACTTTTTGTAAAATTTTTGAAACAAACTGATATGTTCACAAGCAATTGTTGATATACATATTATTGTTAATAAATACGCTTAATTACATTCAAAAATTAAGCAACTCAAGCCAGATTTTGTTATTGTTTTTTGAACTTAACAACATGTATTCATATTAAGAAACTTTCTTTTAGAGTCGGAAGCGTTTTTGCAAAAAAAGTACAAAAAACAATGTTTGTTTTCAGGCAAACGTTTATTTGAAAAAAAATATTTACAATAAAATTTGTTTATTTGGAAAAAAAATACTTATAATAAAATTCTATCAGTTTTTCATATAATTGTTTACACATTAATTAATTGAGATCATTTTCGTTTGTATACTTATTTTTATTAAGCGCTTGAAGAGAATCTTTTTGCAAAGTAATAACTGTTTCGCAATGGACGCGATGGAACTGACTTCAGATGTCTTCGAGCAGTACCTCATTGCCAGCGGAGGAAGAGTGCCCGAAATCGAACGTTTCAAAATGATCGAGTTTTATGTTAAAATGCATGGACTTTATGCCGATTTCGCCGAGAATTCAGAGGATGTTGTCGATGATGAAAATAAAGAAATTAAGTTAAGAGTAACTTCTAAAGAAAGCGATTTAAAAGAACCAGAACCGAATGATAAACCAGGAACTTCTAAGGCGATTTGCCATAGCAGTGGAGAAGCTGCAGATGATGCAATAGGCGATCAAAAAGAAAGCGACATACAACGAACGCATCTTAAATATATAAAAACTTTGCTGGGCTACATTGACTATAAACTTATCACTTTTACTGAATTTAACAGCGTTATTACCAAGTCTAATTTGTTAAACGACAAGGAGAAAAATCGCTTAGAATTACGCTATTAAAAATATTTTCGAATGAATCGAACGTATCTATAAGTTTTACTTAAAAAAAACTATGTTATCAAACAAAAAATAGAATAAAAGAATATCTTTTATGTTGCTAAAACTGTTTAAAAGTATTTCGAAAGTAATGAATATTTACGTCCGTGGATTGGAGCAAAAACGTTGTTTTTTCTATTATTGTTTATTCGTCTGTAATAAAATGTATCCTTTTCATATGCCAAAAGTGTGATTTATATAATTTAAATAGCGGCTAAAAAAATTTAGGAATCACTAAGCCTGGGATTGTTTTTACATTTCTTTATTTAAAACCAAGCATTTGTGACATCACCTTTAAGTAGTAAATAGCTTTTATTTTGGGGGCAGAAGGGGATAGCACAGATTTATGATGCTATGAAGCGCAAATTTCGGCCACATGATGCGAAATTCCACTTATCAGTAGCCACACAACAACAGGATGGGGAAGAAGGAACAACATTTTGCTCATTATAAATGTCATCAGGCATTATTTTGTCCATCAGCTCGTCGCAGTTGTCGGAGCGCATTGTTTATGGCTTTTTGCCTCGTGGGCCGGAGTTGAAAGCGGAATCTGCTGGCGCTGGCTTTACTCGCCATGCAATGGGCCATTTATAATGGAAAGAAAAATTAAACAGGAAATTGAAACCGGACTGGCGTGTTAATGAGAATGCGATGCCATGCCGCTCGTCTCGTTAACGGTCACTTCTTAATTTTCGCCTGGGGACGTCCATTGTCCTTTAACAGCCGCCCCAACTTCCAGTGGATTGTCCTGGCTGTTTGCGCTGAGGTGTCCGTGAAATTGGGTAATTACTTTTAACGGCCAATGTAACTGTAAACGAAGTTATGATGATGTCCACAAGTTCGGTAGCCGTAACTTTGCGCTAAATTGTGGAAATGGAAAAATACTTTTTTAACGCCACTCTTAAAAATTATATACATAAATAATTATAAGGAAAACCTAAACATTTCTATATGTTGTATTATAATTATTTGTAATGATTTTCAGCATATCTGTTGTTCTTTATTATTTAGAAATATGTATGCAAATATAAAAGCAAGATAACAACAACAAGGATATAAACATTTTAATAACATATCAAAACAAATTGTAATGTTTTAAACTTAACAATATTAATTAGAAGTTCAAAGGTTACAGATATGTGGTTTTGTTTAAGCTAAAAAAATATGTATTTGACTGGTGTTTTTTAAAGTAAACTTTTAAACTCCACTGGAAGTTTTTTATGATAACTTGTATTCATATTCAATGCACATTTGTACAAATAGCTTCCATGTAGAATTTATAAACATTTTCCCCCAGGCAATATTCGCTGAAATTCGAATACAAGCTTAGCCAGCGGTTCTGTCTGTACACAACAATTAGTGACTCTATTAAGTCGTTGCAAAATCAACAAAATTGAACAAAGCCCAGCGGAGTGCTGTGATGCTGGGGGTTTCGAAGCCAAGCAAAAGCAATCAAAACCGAAACTTGTAAACAAAACAAAAAACAAAAGAAAGAAAATTAAGGGAAAAAAGTCTGATATGAAAACTTGATGGCGTCGCAGTGATGTCTGGCCCCGAAAATCGTTGGGATTTTTTCTTAGTTGGGAGGCGGCCGCTTAGTTTCATTAAAATTTAAGCAAAACTCAATGGACTGCAAATGCACGGAATTGGATTGCTCCCGCCGCCAATTTCCGGATCTTTTGGGAGTTGCTTTCTCAGTTGGACTAAGAGTATCTGGAAATAAATACCGGAGAGGAGACAATAAGACCGAATAGGCCAAGGGACTCCGTGTCGTCGCAAAGTAGTAAAGGAGGAACTTTGCGAACTTTCCCATTCTTCCACAATTTTGATTTACGACCACTTAACGTTTTTTATGTTCCCAGACTCAGCGATTGTATAAGGAATTCATGTGTGCGTGTGTGTGTGTGTGTGTAAAAATTATCGTATAGCTAAGCTAACGGCACTATGTGCTTGCGTATATAAACTAATGTATCCAAAGCTCTTGATTGATTAGGCATAAAAGTGTGTAGTTTAGTAAGCAGAACTAAAATTTTTTATCAGATTAAAGGCTTTCAAAATCATCAAGAAGCTATTTTGAAAAAAAGTATCAGTTATCATCAGTATTAAATTATGGAAAGAAAATCCCAACCAGATTACCTTTTTTCATTGATTTTGTTTTTAGTATGTGAAGAACCCAAAAGTGGAAAGAATAACACATTGTATGTTGTTTTTTATTTTCGATTTATTTAAGGAAATGTGTTTGGGTCTATTCGATTATACACATTGCCTTTGCGGGAATTTACTTATGTTTCAGTTTCTCTGTGGTTTATATATATAGGTATATATAGCTATGCATACACGAACAATATTTCGATTTTTGGTTTTTGATTTTTATTTGGTTTTTTATCATTTGTTTTAAACTAACCTAATGCAGAAATTAAGATGGTTTTAATTGCATTCGCCGGGTGGCTGTTCTTACAACAGATTTTGCAGTGCATGTTGCTCGACTTTTGATCCTGGCCTTTAATGCCAACTGTGAATCTGGATATCCGTCCGCTGCGATTAATTCAGTTTGATGATTTATATTCGGGTGCTTGTGTGATGCTCGTGATTAAATATACTCCGCTTAATTGCGATAATTAGCGTGAATCATTGATGTGTGACCTACATATTTAATATAATACAGTCGCAGATAAGTCAAGAAAGATTTCGGTTTGCGGTTCGGATTTCATTGCATCGCGCATACGGCCCGTGGTACAGCAACATTATCAAGTATCCGCACTGTGCATAAATTATGCATAGCCACAACACCAACAAGTTTAGCTGCAAACAATCATGGGCTAAATACTAGTACATTTATTATTATTATTATTTATTCATACGCCTATCGATGCATCCTATGGAAGTAAATTACGAGTACGAACTAATTATTCACGGCATTTTCCACGAAAGTTTTTTTTACTGGCGGCGAGTAATGGATTTTAGAACTGCATAGCTTAAAGGGTCTACAGTTGCACAAATAAGTTCAGGTTTATATACAATTTTAGCTCTTCATTGGGTTTACAATATATTAAAAATAAAATTGAATTATGTAGTTATTGAGTACAAGCTTTGTTTCAATTACAAATAAATCCAGGTAAAATGTTAAAAATAAATAAAATTTCTGAAATCATTTTAACATAAATTAGATGCAGTTTGCTAGATTTTAGGAATCTCTCCTAGATTTATTTGTCGCATTACTCGCCTCAAACCGAACCGCCAACCGAAGTCCCGTGCTTTGACTTGCCATCCAAAAAATCGGTTTACTGGAGCAGTTCGCTGACCGTAAAACTCGTGGTCGTCGCCGCAATGAACGCTGGATGCGAGTGGTTTGTGGCAGAGTCCGAGGTCGCCTCCGGACTGCGATCCCAGAAGTTCTGTGCCTGGCCACCCGCCAGTGTTGCCGTGGTGCGATTGGTTCGCTCCACGGTGGTTCGCTCCACATTGGTTCGCGGTGGTTCCTGCCGTCGCTGCCTTACAGCCTGCGATTGCGACTGTGACTGTGACTGCGACTGTGACTGCGCCTGTGCCTGGGGTCACGAGGACATGTAGGTGCACTGCGTCTTCGGCTGCGGCTCCGTCTGTTCGATCGGTTGGATGGCCGCCCGCTTCCAGTAGTCGCGCACCGTTTCCACCGTCTCCATGATGCGCAGAAAGTTCCGGCCCGCCAGCATGGCCACATCCTCCTCGCTCCAGTTGTGATCCTCGAGCAGGGCGGCCAGCAGTTCCGGATACTTGGACACATCCTCCAGTCCCAACGGCGGCATTTCGATGCCATCGTAACCGGCGCCCAGTCCAATGTGCTGAATGCCAGCAATGGCCCGCACATACTTGATGTGCTCGATCACGTCCTGGAGGCGGGCCTGCCGACCACAAGCGACGTCCTCGGAGTCGAAGCTCAGCATGATGAGGCCGCCGTTCTCGGCCACCAAGCGCAGGATGTCGTCCGGCACGTTGCGCGTCGAGTTGCACAGCTGGCGGGCGGCGGAATGGGAGAAGATGACCGGAGCCCGGGTCACCTGCAGCACATCGCGGGCGGTGGCATCCGAGCTGTGCGACAGATCGATCATCATGCCCAGCCGGTTCATTTCGCGGACGATGGCCTTGCCGAAGGGCGTGAGTCCCTGTTCCGCCGGCGAGGCACTCGATCCCGCCCACGAGACGTCGCAGCGATGGGTCAAACTGAGGTAGCGGGCGCCCAGTGAGTAGAAGGATCGCAGCACCCCCAGCGAGGAGCCGATCGTGTGGCCGCCCTCGACGCCAATCAGCGAGGCCAGCAGGCCGCGGCGGTGCGCCTCCACGATGTCCTGCGAGGATGTGGCCAGCACCGTTTCCCGGGCGTACATGTCCGACAGTCGCCGCACAATGTCGATCTGCTCCAGTGCCAGTTGGACCGCGTCCAAGCCCTGCGCCTCGCACGGCACATATGCCGACCTGCAAGGAGGAAAGGAGAAACGGACAAAGGTCAGAGGACTTTCGCTCCAGGACACGCTGCCAAAAAAATCTATACAAAAAGGAAAATTGTTGTACCATTGTAATACGTTTTAGGAGTTCAAAACGTTGAAGTGATTTTATATTATTGGATAGTAAGCATTAATGAAAAGTTTATATTTCTTAAAGATGAAGTAATAATATACTTTTTTTTAAATTTTATATTCTAATTTAATATTTCTGATTAAGTTCAATTTAATTCAACTATGAATCTTATTTCCATTGTTATATTTTCTTCTCGTTTTGAATAATAAACTTTTAATTTTAAATATGTATATTTTCTACTATTTTTTTTTTTTTTTTTTTTTTTCAAATATTAAGCGCTTAAAAAACCGTACAATTTATATTGATCTTTAAGTTGAATCTTTATAAATTTCTCATGGCAAAGCATTGATAAATTGCGCCAGTTTACACATTATCTCATTAAATAGCTGAACATTCTGCCCCCAAACGACTTGAAACTGGCAAATGCAAATTGAAATGGCTAGTTAGCAGCAACGTAGAACGTTTCCATATTGGTTGCCATTTGATACGGCAATAAGCGAGCCGGGGGCCATTGAAAACTGCAGAGAGAGCGGCGAAAACCAGAAATCCCCGCTGGTTTGGGCCAAACTTCTAAACGAAGTTCAGCAGAAGGCCAGCCAGCGAATTGAAATGCGAAATTGGCGAAAAGTTACGCTTGCGCCATCTGGCGGTCACAGCGGTAAGCGGTGGGTGGTGGGTGGTGGGCGGTGAGGGGGTTTTTGGGGGCGGAGTAGGTTTGCTTCCAAAATGAAGTCAAGTCGATTGCCCATCAGCGTTTTTCCCAAACTGCAACTGTCTGCCGCCTGTCAGATTGTGTTCCTGCCTGTTTCCTCTGGCCAAATTCGAAACGGGAATGCGGAGTGGGTGTGCAACTTACACACAAAAAAAAAATACCTAACACTTACATTATAATTTTAATTCTGAATTATTTTCTGTTAAAAAAAGTATTGCATATCCAAAACCGCAAATAACCCCTTCATCTGTTTTTAATTAACTATTTTTGATGATAAATAGTTTATTTTTCTAATTATTTATGTTTATTCATTGATTTTATAAAAAAATATTATTTGTTTAACAAGAAAAAAACTGTAAGGAAATAAGTTGATTTATGCATTCAAAGTAAACAGATAATTTTAAATATCTATTATATCTAATTCATTTCCGCAAGAAGTATTTTAAACTTCAATTAACTTAAAGTAATTAAAAATTTTTTTTTCTCAGTGCTCGCTTTTTGCAGAAAGAGGCAGTGGGGAGCCACGGCAGACAGGTTGGCTACTTGCCCTGGGGCTTCCAGGCGGTTGCCAAATTTTATTTTGCAGTCAAATTGTTGGCAGCTTTTTATTGCCGCGCGGGGAAAACTGTTGAGGTCAGGAGTGGGCGGCTATTTGGATGCGCCCACTTGGTGGGCGTGACAGCAAGGCTGTATGTTGCCATGTTTTCGGCCAGCACTCGAATGCATCGTCGAGGGGTCAAATCTCTGACCCGGGTAGATGTCGCATCGTTCTGATTGCAGTTTTATGTGAATTTTCAATTTTCATGACTTGGCCGCTGGTGGGCGAATTTTCATTGCGTATACGCCCCATTGCATTTTGCAATTGCAGTTAAGCATAAAAACGGGCTCAATTGCATAAAAATCATGCCAATGTTTGCAAAATGATTATTGTTGAAGGCTTAACCTTTATGTAATTGATGTGTTGTGTATCAATAATTGGAAGTAGTAGGGTTTCTCTTTGAATGGAGCAATAAATTATAAAATTGAGGTTTTAAAAATATAAATATTATAAGGTGTCTGATGAAAGGAGAAATGCAAAAACGATCTTTTATGGAGAGTTACTTACTCTACACCAACTCTTCAATAACAGAAACCACTAATCTAACAATAAACACTTGTAAATACTAAACTTTTTCTTTAAAAAATCTTGATTATCTACAATAATATTTTGTAAGCACTACTATTTATTTTTTTTAATATTTTTTGTGTGCTCTTATTGAGTCCTCTGAGTAGCTTAGAGATTTTCCAATGGACTTACCACACTTGGACGCTGACCAGTCCCTGCTTGAGTCGCTCCATATCGGTCTGCGCCCACGCTGGCCGCGCCCACAGCGACTTGTGGTCGACGTCGTGGCTAAGATGCAGCTCCAGGCTGCTGTGGGCGTACTTGCGCACATTCCAGGCATAATTGTTGTGGCCATCGACCAGCGGCACCTCGCGCAGGATCCGCCTTACGATTCTCAGTCTTTGGGCGTGCGAATTGCGGCTGGGCGCCATGAGGAAGTGCTGGTAGGCCAAGGTGGCGGCGATGGCCAGCAGGCAGATGGCACTCACCAGGGTGAGGGCCACCAGCCAGGAGCCCCTCCTCCCCTTCTGGCCGCCATCTGCTCCGGCGTTCGCCTTTCTCGACGCCTTGCCCTTTGCCTTCCCCGCTGCACCGGCTCCCGTCGCCGAATTGAGCGATGTCGGCGATTTGGCATCCAGGCCGACTATATCCCCGCCCACGACCACGCCCCCGGCCAGGGGATTGCCAAAGTTCACCTTCGACTTCTGGATGCTGGCTATCTCGCCGCCGGAATCGCTGTTCGAGATCGAGTTCTGGCGGGACAGAGTGCGGCGGATGTTCGAGTGCTCGGTGACGTCCGGTAATCCACCGAAGCCTGTCGTCTGAAATTTAAAAAGAAAGGGGAAAACCAATTTTATTAAAAAGTATTCAACTGAAAATACTCTTCTTATTCTGGTATTTTTAAAAATAAAATGTAAAGGATTGTCGAAAATTTGTGTTGGTAATAGTAACAAGTATTATACTAATTACTTTAATCAATATTTTATTTTCTTCCCTTTTTTGTTTTTTTTTTTTTTTTTTTAAATTAATGCTAAACTTGTTTATTAATTTTTTGAAATTTCATTTGGGGGGTTTAAGATTGTTTGACCCACAAAAACCAGCAGCATTACTAATATTAAATTTTACTCTATAAATTAAAAAGAATTCTAAAGTAATAACTGCAGCAAGCTGACTGGTTTGGCGGTTCAACTCTGTGCCGAAACCCAATTTTTCCTCCCACAAAAACAATGCCCCAGTTCGAAGGGAGGGAAGAGGATTGGAGGAGGGGAAGGTAGAGGAGGGGGAGGGAGGGGTAGAAGATTCCTGCGGGGTGATACAACCGTTCGTCGAAAAGTTGCTTCATTAAAAGTGCGTCAAAGTTTCTTCGTTGATTTTGTGCCCTAATTAAAACTGCAGCCGAAGAAGCAAACTTCGAGAGCACGGCTGTATTCATAACTTGCATGAAACATCAACACGGTGCGCTGGGGAAACTTTTTAATGAACCGAATAACCATATCAGAATCAATATGATGGCAGACCAGCCACCACCCGATTTTCTACTTCTTCTGCCGCTCCGAGTGACGGAATCATGGCTGCCGGGCTAATCTTGGCCCGACATAATTAAGCCTCAGCCATAATTCATGGACTTGGGCCACATGTGTCCCCGGGTCCGAAAAGCCAACATCTCCGACCCTTTTTTCGATCCCTCGTGAGGGGTGGGCGTGGCATGCGCCCAACATACATAGAAGGGACAAAATGGGAAAGTTTGTCGTGCGAAAGTTGTGACATAAAGTTTGCCCGGGGCAGGCAATGATTTGTTTATATTGCGACTGCCTGAGGATTTATGCCAAACTGCGCAAAGTACAAATCAAATCTAAATGCACACATTGTTCAGCACAAGCCAGGGAATTCCAGGGAAGATGAAGAGATATCCCAGCTTGAAATTGGTTTCAAAGAAAACTTATGATAGCGAAAGCTACCTTGCTTGTTATTTTAACTGGAGTAATGTGAATCAGTTTTCTATCGATGGTGACCAGCTTTGTATTTTTAAAATAGTCATTTCCGATGTTTTCATAAGCCTTGGCTTATTCTTTCAATGCATTTGAAACTCTTTTTTTAATGCATTTTAAATTGAGGTGGGGAGCTAATTAAATATTTATGCCCCTGTAAGTTAAAAAAAACTATAACATTTTCACCCAATCGTTTTGTCACATTAATAAATAATTCATGGCTTAACACCAAACAAGCCTGCTCAAAAGGCACACAATTTCCTGTTTGATGAGGTTTACAAATGAATTCATTTCTTTATAAATTTACTTTAACATCCAGTTGAGAATTTTTATTTATACTCGAAATGTTTCAGTTAAATTCTTCACATAAATGCATTTTTCTTTTTTTTGGAACTTTAGAACTTAACATTTTTGTTAAGGATGGCTTTGCAGGAGTTTTGACTTTTCCGGACGGTGGCTAATTAGCTGGAAAATCGGTACCACACGGCGTATGATCAATGGGCGTGATGAAAAGCAGAGCATTGCTTTCCTGGGCTTTAGTGTACGGAAATAATTAAAATTAATTAAATTTTATTTAATACGACCACAAAGGATGATGTAGGCACTGCCTGCTCGCTACATTTTCAACTATTTTTAATTATGAATTTCAAACATCATGAGGCGGGCAACGGCGAAATCAACTTTCATAAAAAGCTAAAAACTTTTGTGCTGCTCGGGGGAAAGTAATAAAACGATAACAAGCTGACTGAGGGGAGAACTTTTTCGGCAGCGAAAGAAATATTCATCTCAATTTATTCAATTTTTAATAAAAATGCAAATATTTTACGTGCTTCCGCTATCGCTGGCACCCTTCGCAATGCATTCCGCTACATAGTGGCATAATTTTTCCCCTCCTGGATTTTTTTTCGCGTTCAAAAAAAAAAATCACGCTGAAAAGTTTTTGGAGCCAGCGTTTCGCTGCTTAAAAGGCGCTTCATTGTACCGTGCACACTGCACTTTTCCGCTTTCCACTTCTGTGGGAAAAGGACGAGGCGTGGTTTTTCCGGGACAGCTTGGTGTGACGCGAAAAGTTTGTTTGCCAACGGAGGTCGCATCCTCGTCGTCGTCGTCGGCGGCATTGCGGCATCTAAAGCTGTAATCCGGCCACCAGATTTGGCCACATTTTCCGCAGACTTTGCTTGCATTTTGGCAGGCGTCAGTGCCGCCCGAAAAATGCATGACCATGAGGTGGATCTGATGCCACGGGATCTGTCCCGCAGGTTCGCCCGAGTTTCGCCAAGTTTATAATTAGTTTAGTCGGGGTCATGCCCCGAATTGACATGCCGCCGAGAAGACAAACATTTGCATCTATGGGCGAGATTAGTTTGTTAAACAACATGGGGTAACTAATTGCTACCTTCAACAAGTGAGAGGTGCATAAGATGTAAATTTACTAGTCGTTGAAATATGTGGTAATCACTATATTTTATACAACAATTTTCTAAGCTATTATTCTTCAGAGTAAACTATTTTTAAGAAAAACTAGGAAAAGTGTGATTTTCAATTCTTGTCTTATACTTTCTAGAACAAAGTTGTCTGCTTAAACATAATTTTACTCCAAAATACCCATCGTAAAACAAAATACAGAAAAATTCATATTAACTTAAAAAATTTTAAAAGGGTTATATTTAATTGACAAAATAAATACTTATAAATTATATGGTAGAATTATTATTAAATTAAATATTTAGAGTATGGTTATTTTTAACTGCCAAATAACTGACTAAAACACTTATACAAATGTTGTATTATTATTGTATTTGAGCCCGTCAAACTATTGAATAACTAGTGCATAACTTTCTAATAGTTGGTTATTTATGATGTTATTATCTGTACTTGGTTATCTGTTTCTAGCTCACTTAGCACTTTGTTTCCACCCACATAAAGTGGTTGCGATGGCAACGGATGACGACGGCGATTGTGCGTCTGGCGGACTTGGAGCAAATTGGCCCCATTGTTGTTGCCTGTTGCCTGATCCCCGACCCGGGGCAGAAATTCGTCCAATTGAGTTTTAAATAAAAATGAGCAGACGATGCGGCAACAACAATGGCAAGTGCAACTCCGGTTCTCCCCGTTGGCAACAGCGGCAACCTGCAGCACGTCACTGGCAGCAGCAGCAACAACATCAGCAGTAGCAGCAACATCAGCAGCAGCAGCAACATCAGCAGAAGCAGCAACATCAGCAGCAGCAAAAGCAACATCAGAGTCATTCAGCTCGAACAAAAGGCGAAAGGAAAGGCGGCAACAGGACCAACGTCAACAAGGACAATAACAATGAAAACGGCAACGGCAAAAATAGAAACGGGAGCAAGAAAAAAACTGTTACGGAATGCTTTATAGTTTCCGCCATTATTTTCCCTTTTGCCGCTGCAGTTTTTAGCAGAACCTCTATATATATTTCTTCTTTTTTTCGTTTTTTTTTTCCTCAGTTGTCAGCAACACCCTGGCAACGAGAATTTAGTCCGAGACTAAAAACAACTAAAATCTGTGCCGCATGTGCAACAGCCAAAGGGTTTCGCAATGGGCGGTGGACAGGAAACGCTCTTTGCTGTATGCTGAAAAGTATTTGTCATGCCATATAACATATATATATATATATATATACTATATCTCATCCCGGTCCACGTGCATTTATCATTTTGTACGCGCCACTCGTGGGAAACAAAGCAAATCCATTCCATAAATAATTTCCCCGGCAGCTCCATCGTGAATTTTTGGGGAGCGGAATGGAGTTGCGAGTGCCAAAATATTCCCACATCCTCGAAAAGCTAAAAAAGGGCAGGTAAATTGGATGTATGGCTTAATCTCTTCCCTTCGGCTAGTTTGTTTCTCCTGCAGAGCTTTTGATTTATAATCAGCTTAACATGATAATACGGTTATTTTCTTAAACGCTATCAGTTTGTTTACTAAATTGTCCGAGGTGGTTATCGCTTCAGACGAACAACAACTTAGCCAAAAATTTGGTAAAATTAAAGGGTTTACACTAGAGTTTTTCACTACAGCATGAAATATTAATAAATATATAGATTCAATAATAAATACATAGATTCATTTTTGAACTAAAATTTGATTTAAATAATTTAGATGAAATTTAATTTGGATTAAAGATACTGTAACGCTCAACTTGCATTAAAGCTATACAAGCTATAAATTAAACTAGAAGTATATTTAGTTTCAACCTAAAGTTAACCCAAATGGATATTGTTGTTCCTGCATTGTTCAGGTTTTGTGGAGATTTCATGCATCAGGTAAGAGCAAACTTTCTGGAGGGGCAATAACTTTCGCAGACAATGCAATAAACTTCACCATATCAATTTATCGAGTTGTTCTCCGCCTTGATTATGATTGATGCGACCATGAAGGGAAAGTAATGTACAAAGAATTTGCGGTCAACTTTATCAATTCGCCTCCTTTGTATAGTACGGCGAATGCGATGAAGGACTCCGGGTCTGAATCCGGGACTGAGTTTCTAAGTCCGGAATATAAGGACCCCGGAGAGTGCGCAGCAGGCAATTGAAATCCCGAAGTTCTCGACTGCGGTGAATGCCAGCTGCTGTTCCCGTTCCTTCTGCTGTTTTTAGTTTTTCAAATGTCATTTGCCCATTTCACGCTGATGGACATCAGTCTCTGTCCCCGAACCCTTCGCTCTTCGTCCTTCTAGTCCACAAATTGCCTTGTGGCTGCCACGTAATTTTTGCCTTCCGTGCTGAGGTTGCTCTCCGGCAACAGCCGCATTCAAATGTTGCAATTGTGGATGGCAAAACCGAAGCCAAACCCAAACACACACCAGCACTACACTAAAAAACTTTAAGTTATAAAAAAAAGAGCAACAAATAATTAAATAATACTTTTGTGAGCTTTTGAGCATTCCTTCTAAATTAGTTTTAAGCATGTTTAAATTGTTTTCATAGACTACTAAACAAACAATGCTTATCAAATTTCATGTGTTAAATGTAATTAATAATAATTGTAATAAAAAAGAAAAAAACAATTACACATTAATCAGAAATAAATTTGGAGTAAAAGTAACTTGTTTATTTTTAAGTTAAATTAATAGATAGTCAAATTAGTAACTTTGAAGATAAAAACATCCGTAATTTAATTTTTTAAAAACTATTTTTTATAAGATATATATTACATCTTTATTTATATATTCTACATATTTATATTCCCCTTCTCTGATGTCTAAATTTTTCTAACATTTTTTTTCTCAGTGCAGGTCCTGGAGATTGGTCCGAAGGACAGCAGACTGTTGGCCGTTGGCGTTAGCCACAATGGCTGTGTTAGAGCCTCGCATTTTGTTTGTTTATTCTGCCGTCCCATTGCGACTTATGTGGGCGATGACCGGCAAATGTCGGCACCCTCCGACCATTCCGACCATTTTTCACCCACTGGACGACGCCTTGTGTTTGTTTTGTGCCAACGGAATCGAAACGTTCTAAGTGTTCATTAAACAATTTAAAGTTGATTGGCCCAGCCCGGCGCACAGAAATGTGTGCTGTGTGTCTCAATGGATTTGGCCTTAAATGTAATTTGGTAGCTGATTGCGTTAAGCGCCTGAGCACTTTCCTAATTGTAATGTCTTGTGGCTGAACTAATGCCTGATCGGAAACAGATTGATGTGTGTTATCATCTGGTAAGCTTCAATGAAGATTATAGCCCTTTGTTAAAGATAAGCTAACTAAATTTGATGAGGCTATTTGCACAGAAATTCATTAACTAAAAACCATTGAAAAAACAATAAGCTAGACAAGAAAATATTATTAATTAAGTGAGTAATAGTATAACAAAATTTACAATAAAATAAATTTATTTATTATTAAAAAGCACATAAGTATTTCTATAACCGTCGTAAGTCATATCACATAAATTTGTATTTCTATTTGTATTATATTATGTGGTTGAATATTAATCAAAGAATTATTCTTTTGTATTCCTCGTAAAGGCAGTAATTTGGTGATTGGGCAAATTATACTCAGGAGTCACGTGCAGCCGCACAAAAGAGTGTTTCATCATTTCCACTCCGCTTTTGTGGAGCCTGACAGCCTCTCAACATCCGCGAACAGGAACAGAAAACCTGGGAGCGCAGGACAATGGATTCAATGGATGCGGAGTGTCTGGTTTTGGCGAACTTGACACGCGACTGGACCACCGTGTCCATCAATCAAAACTTACTTGGAGCTGCGGTGGCACAGTGTCTGCAAAAACTTCTCCACTGGCTGGCGGCTCTCGGTCAGAAACTATTTGCACACGAAACACAGGAAGCGCTGGGCGGAGTGCAAAGTTTGACTAGAACCGAAAGTGTGGACTCGACATTTTTGGGCGGTGTCAATGGAAAAGGGGGCGGGGTGTCAGGAATTTGGCAAACTATTGGCAAACTCAATGATGGGAAGCAACGGAGCGAAGCAACCGACACGGATCGGACAAAAAAATGATGCATAGGAAAAAATTTCAGGAATTTTAGGAACAAAATTTAACACAAAGTTTTCATATAATAATTTGTGGTAGTTATATGAAGAGAACTTTAAAAAATGTACTGCAAGTCAGGCAAAAAAGGTAATCATTTTTTAAATATATTTCCAGCATTTAAAGATAGAAACGTTTATCTTAAAAATGGTAAAAGCTTTTAATTAACGCTTACTCGATATAAATTTGAAATTGATGTATATCGTGAAGAAAACCTAATCTAATTGACATGCAAACCTATGTTATTGATTGAAAGCAATTAATTACAAATGATAAGCTATTAATAACCACATCTTGTGTTATTTTTCCCAGTATTTCAGTGGGTCCTAAGCGAGTGGACAAGGCAACAAAGCGCGAAATGAAGACGGGAGGTGTGGGGCTTGTGGGGGAGCTGGAAAATAATGGCGATTTTTATGGCTTTGGCGGAACGCATAAAAAACCCAAGAGCCGTGAAGCTGGAGGAGATTCAGCTCCGGGTGGACAAATGCCCTGGCAAACTGCTGAAAGGCAACTGAAACTGAAAACTGCAAACTGAATCTGCAACTGCAACAGAACGACATTTGCAACATTTAATTTATTATTCAAATGTGAACAAATGGCGCCGGCGACCAAAGATGACAGCGCTCCCGGTGAATAATGGTTTCGAAGGACAATTGCCTCGCTTCCCAGGACCTTTTGCCCCGAATTCCCTTTTCTTTTTCCATTTTTTTATTTTTTTTTTTTTTTGGGTTCTTGAGCTTAAGTTTGCCAGTTTATTGTCGGTGGCTTTGGCAGTTGGATAGGAATCATGTCCTGGATTTGATTCGCCCTAGTTTGCAATCCAAACAAATTGAGTTACATGCAAATAATCGTTTGTCCGATTTTGTCACAGGATGTGTGGGCCACGATGGTGCAAATAAAATCGTTGGTATTTATCATGTTTGGTTCCCCTTGGTACTTTTGCTTTTTCTGTCGAATCACGACAGCTAAAAGATGTTACCAAAAAGAAAAGTTGGAAAAGTGGTGTCCTAAAAACATTTTTAAAGATCTCCTTGACTCGCTTAGAATTTACCAAGAGCTCAGGAAAGTTATTTACATATCCTTACTTCAATGCTTTAAGTTTCGTAATAATTGACACCTTTTTGTAAAGTGGTTAACCACAGATTTTGTTCATTTTTTTTGACAGATATCATGTACAGCAGAAATTGCTCTTTTTTTCATCAAATTCAATGCAACCGCAAATAATTAAACATTCATCTGATTCGGGTGCGTTATATTCACTTCAGTTTACACAACTTTTTGGCTGCACACCTCAAATTCAAATGTAACATCTGGCAGAGCCAATTTGCATGTTTTCAGCATGATGGTACTCTATGGTCTAACTAAATAAACCACTGCAAGTGAGCACTTATCAATGTATGATAAACGTAGAATATATTTACATTTTAATGTATGATAAACGTAGAATATATATTTACATTTATTATATACATATCTACGTTGTTTAATTTACGCTCTTGAATTTAGTGGAGTAGTACAAGTTTAGTTTGAAAATGTTTCCTGTTAGTTAAAAGTTTACTTTGACTAGACTTTGTTTGGTGATTCAATATAAAATCATAAAAATCATAAGGGGACCCACAGTTTCCTCGACGCTCTACGTTCTAAAATTTAATAATCTACCTTGATTTAGCGATTGTTTGACCTTTTTAAGACCCTTGTGTCTGCTCCAAAACATGTCGTATAATAAGGGAATACGGATATAGCGGATATGTGCGGCATAAAAATATACGAGCGTCTTAATGGGGGAATCTGCATAGCGGATCCTATCTGGTTGAAATAAAAGCGTCACAGCTTTCATTCAAGACCAGGTCGTTTGATTCTGTTAAGACAGTCTTTACACTACAGAAAATATATATACATATATATAAATGTATTGGTCCAAATGTCTTCATGTTTTACTATATTATATATATTATTCGTTTTATTTAATTATTTTTAAAAGTATCACCTTTAAATAAAAGTTTATGACTTTAAACATAAATTCTAGAATTTAAAGTTATATTTTCTTAGTGTTTGCTTTGTGACAGGCGGTGTCGTCAAGTGAAATCGCGGCACGAACACAAAGACCCGGCAATAATCGTAAATGCTTCCCTCTCCTCATCCAATTTCTGTGGGATAAACGCCATGAATGCCAATTACAGGAACGGCAGTGGTCTTATCTTAATAAAAATTGCCACCCACCTCTAAATTGCTAGATTCCTATACATTACTTTTTTCTAATCGCTATTTTTATAACGTTTGTATTCTAAACTTTAAAATACATAAGCAGGTTTTGGTGTTTTTGACGTAGACAATACCCAGTAAATAATTTAATTTGCTGATATCGGAAAACTTCTGAGGTAGCTCAATATGTATTGTGTTTTGTGGTGTTATTTCTCACAAAAAATACGGTTGAACTTTTTAGACTTGTATAAAATAAAATATATTAGAAACATATAACATAAAATAAATAAAAAAAATTAATAAAATTGTATTGTCACGTAAATGTTTATAAATCAATATATTTTGTATGCCCAAACCTAAAACCAAGATGTATAAAAGCCTCTAAAACAAATTGTAGACAATATATTTTATGTTGTGAATACCAATATATTCACTACAAAAAAGGGGAGATTAATAATATCTATTTGTTTTATTCTGCGCTTTAAAAGAGCCCTCAATAAAATTGTATATACCCACTAGTGGTTTCCAATAAAAGAGGAATAAAAGCATTTAGTTTTCCCCGGCTTTCTCTTCCAAAAGTTCTATTCGTTAATCCCCTCGATTTGTAGACCCACCTGGTAGTCCATGTAGTTGTCGAAGTGCATGTAGGAGCAGCTGCCAGCATCGCCGGGAATCCCCGGAATGGGCAATCCGTTCTCGTCCAGTTCGACGGCGGGCGGGGGCGGTGGCGACGGAGGCGGCAGGTTGTCGCCCTTGAAGGACACCCTCTTCGGCTTGCCATGCCCACCCACCAATCGCCTTCCGCGTCCCAGAGTCCCGGAACCCATCATATAAGCCAGCGAACCACAACCCACCACTGCATCCTGTTGCTGGTGTTGCTGCTGATTCTGCTGATGTTGTTGCTGTTGTTGTTGTTGTGGGTGGTGCAAGGATTGGAGGCCGCAGGCTCCGAAACGGAAGTGCGGCATGCAGGTGGTGGTCATCCCGCCCGCTCCGCACTCGCTGCCCTCGAAATCCGACTCGACATCGGTAACAAATGCAGCCGGTTGGAAACCGCGTGGCAAAGTCGCCGCCATCGGGGGATTTGGATTGGGATTGGGATTAATATTTAGATTGGGCATGGCCATGGCCATTGCCGGCATCCTTTGGCGTCCCAGCGTTCCGGTGCACAGGATATTCATTTGCTGTGGATGCTGTGTGATTGTGTGTGGAATCTGTTCGGTGCCAGCGAGGAGCGTCAATTCGCCGGGATTTCCTCCCGTGCTCGTTGCTCCTCCTACTCCTACTCCTCCTCCTCCACCTCCTGTTGTTGCTACTCCTGCTGCTGTTGTTGTTGTTGCCGCTGCTGTTTCGATTGGCAGGAGGTGGTGCGTGGGCTGCAGCTGATAATAGTGCTCCACCAGGGCATTACCACCGCCAGCTAAACCACCACCACCACCTCCTCCACTGGGAATGCCTCCACCCACTGCTCCTTCGAGAGGAGCCGGCAGCAGGGCGGTGGGTATCACCATGATGGGCATCATGGCCGGCGCAGCCGAGGATGCGGACACCGTTGAGCCGCCGGCCGCCTGGAGCATCTCCATTTGGCACATCTCCTCGTAACTCAGCGGACGCAAGTGCTCCATACTTTATTTTTATTTTAAAGAATTCTAGGGCGTGTCGTCTGCTCAATTCCACTGAATATTTCACTTCACTTTTGTTTTTCTACAATATTTTTTTTGGTTTTCTTTGTATGTTTTCCACCTGTACACACTACCAATACATTTACCAATACATTCACATATTTTTTTGGGGGGTTGGCGTGGAGTGGGTGGGAAGTTTTCGCGCGCGTTCCCTTGTTTTTGCTCACATCGCGCTCGATACTTAAAAATCGCGTGCGCCTTGATCCTTTCGGCAAACTTTAGTCCGCGACTGTCCTGCAGCAACTGAGTGTGTCTGGCAATCTCTGGAGATTTTCGCACCGCCAATTCGCCGGAGTCTGTGCAGGATTGGCGCCTGCGCCGCTCGAAGTCCTTTTACCAGGCTCCGCTTTTCGCCGGAGACAATCCCCCTTTTACCCCCACTTGACGTGTTTTGTTTTGATTCCGTTTCGTGCACGGAAAAAAAATTAAACCAGAAGAATGGCATTTTATAACAAATAAAAAAAACGATTAAAAATAATTATGGTGTATTTTGTATTAATTGTACAGCACTTAATTGATAAATGATTTATTCGGTAAAAGATATATTATTGAATATTCTGTACCCCTCTGTATATTTTTTAGTTTTAATTACAAAAATCTCATGTTTTAAAATAAATTTTTATTAAACGATAATTTTTGAAATTTTTTTAAACTAGCTAATATTTTTGTAGCTATCTAAAACATGAATATAAAAAATCCAAAAAAATAAATATATATATATTTATTTATAACTATTCAAAGATCAACCTTAAAAAACATCCCCCTTTTCTCTCAGTGTTGGCTTAAGGGGTTATATACCTTTTTGACCAGAGAAATACAGGGTTTTTATTTATTTATTTTTTTAGCATGTTGCCATTGTTTTATTTAAATTCAATATATATTTTATCAAAGTACGTGTCCTTAACTTAATTCGTCTGAAATTTTGAGTGAAAATTTTGAGAATTGTGGAAGTTATAGTCCTTGCCGCAGAAGTCCTTTTTTCATTAGAGGCTTGCGGTGAGCAAGAAAACAAGAAAACGGCTCAACGAAAAAAAAAACAACAAAAAAACTACGTTAGTATATAGTGTTACCTAGTTCGTGAACGAAGGATTTTACGAAAAAAAATTATTTACAGTTACAGTGATTATTTTTTCAAAAAAACCGATTTTTCGAGGTCTAATAATTTAGTTTTTCGCCCCAAAAAAATAGAAAAATTTATCGAAAATAAAATTCCTTCGTTCACGAACTAGCTATTGTATCTACAAACAATCCCCCAAAATTTCAAATCGATCGATGTAGTGGTTACCGAGATATCGTGCTCACCGCAACGACCTTTTCTCAAAAATGCGATTCCGAGATAATCGCGGTTAAAGTTTTAGGTGGACATTAGGTAGTCATGCACACCGTGCGCTATGAACGGCTGTATCTTAGGTTCTATTGCCCCGATCTCTAAAAAAATTTTGCAGAAAAATTGTTGAAAGTATGTACATCAAAAAAAATCATAAAATTTTTTTCGATTTTTTGATTCTGAAAAAGGTATATAACCCCTTAACGTTGGGGTTGGCGAAGTTGATTGCTCCCATCGTCTGTTTTGAAGCCATGTTGATTTTCGTACGTCGTGGGAAATTAAAGTGCTTCCCAGCTGCTCCCGCCACTCGAATACAAGATTTTAATTGCCGCTTGCCGGGAAGCGTGGCTGGGAAAATCCCAGAAGAGCGGGAACACCACGGTGCAATCGCGTCCTTTTGGTCCTGCCGCAATGCGCAGATGTGCAACCAACTGTTGGGCTAGGAAACCAGTCACCATCCCACCCACTACCTATACCCACCCGACTGCAACTATTTATGCGGACGATGAGTGGTGAACGCCACCCGGAGACTCCGAAGGGAATGACCCGGCTGAATGGCCGCTGATTGCACGAAGGTGGTCTGCAAATGACTTTCTGATATGGCCAGAAAAATATGGACTGCGGCTGAGCTTACACAATCCCACCGCTTTTTCAAACTCATTGGGGAGTCCGAAAACTACTTTCTGTCGAGCACTGAGCAAAATCGACATGCAACTGACATTTATTAAAAAAAAAAACCAGGTGGAAAAACTCCCCCAAACTGCAATGATGGCTTACCCTGCGGATGGGTGATATTTTTTATGTTTTTTGTAAGGCTGTACCTGAAAAATCACTCATCCGCACCGAGGGCCCAAAAGTGGGCGAACTGCTGTATTAAAGTTGTATATATTCATGTTGTGGGATGACTTCTTTACTTTTTACAATTTAAGCTAAGCGTAAATAAAAAGACAGAGTTGTTTTTAAAAATGAACAATTAAACATTAATTGTAGAGAACTTTGAAGTATTTATATCAATATAGAGTATTTACTATAAAAAACCGCTAAGCGTGCGCTATATCGTGCTATATTATTTCAATTTAAATTTCACCGAAATAAACACGGCATTTGTTCACTTTATTGTCACAAAATTCCCGTGGCAGCCTAAAATGAAGCCTACAAAAAACGTACAACCGAAATTCGATTGATAAAAGAGCTTTGTGTCGACTGCCGGACAAATGCAAAACAAACAGAATGGCAAAAATTTGTATGTGCCAAAAAAACATTTGTATCTTGACACTTTGGACGACCAGGGCCCGTAAATTTGTACACCAAATAAGTGAATTCAGGCAGCATCAAGATAGAGCTTAAAATATTTGTCATAGTCTGGAGTATCGTACATGGAAATCTAGACACGACAGACTTTTCACTATGTGAGGTAGTTCCCTTCAAAAAAAAAATAAAGAAACACCCTCGAATAAATCCCTGTAGTCACGAGTCGCGATTTCTGTTTTATTTTTGTCGTTTTTATTTATTTTTTTTTGCTACCTGCGGCGATGTTCCATTTGCAACAGAATAAAAGGAAAAAAAAACTCTGCTGGAGATGTCTTTAACAGATTTTTGAGTCAACGTTTTTATGTTGCGATTTGTTTTGTTGTGTTCTTTTCCTTTATTGTTATTATTTTTTTTTCTTTTTTTGGTAGCACACTTCCCAATGCAACTGGCCTCCCCCTTCATTTACATTTGTTTCATCCTATTATCCTGGTTAACCGGCCCGTTCTCAGCACTCCAGCAGTTCCACCAAGCTAAACAATCTCCAGCAGCTCCACCGTCGTGCCATTTGTCAAGTTCTGCGAGCAACTTTAGCCCGCGGCTTTTTTGTAATTACACAACTGGTGGAGGAGCGGTGGGAAGAATGGAAAGCGGGGAAAAGTGGAGTGGAAAAGTGGGGATTTTCGGGCGGGTAAATGAAAGCGGCTTAAAAAAGCAGAGCGTTCGGGGTTTTGTGGTGCTCGTTAAAATTTGTTGCTCTCATTTCGATTGTTGCTGCGGTGGCTGTTGTTAGCTTGTTGTTCTTCTTGTTTTTGTTTTTGTTTTGGTTTTGCGATTGTTGTTTGCGCCGCTGTTGCCGATTTTAGTGCGATTTCCCCCAACAACGATGGCCCCAACAGGCATAAAAGTTGGCCCAGGGATTGAAGGTATTACGCTTGAATATGCGATGCGGATTGAAAAGCTCGCTCGAAGTTGTCCGACCATGATTCATGATCCCCCTTCTGGATGGCCACTTTAATGCTCATTCAATTTTCCAGCTACCAACAATTAAGAGTTTTTAATCATCCTCCACTAGCGGAGGCCCAAAAGTCCCCAGCTGGATGGCGAACTCTATATGGCCTTTGAATGGCTCCATTATGCGGTTGATTTACTACCCAAACAGCTGTGAAATATCATGGGCCACCACCGGGAAGCCTCTTGACCGATGCCAAACGGAACGGAAACGGGTCAAAGGGATCTCCACATATGGATATTGTCCCCCCTTTAAGTTGGCAGAAGTTTCGTCATTGAGGATTCGAATGGAAGGGGATTTTCATAGGGATTTTAAATGAGGAGAACCTAATAAATATTATTAAACATTATTATTAAATAATATTTGTAAATATTATAATTTTTAAAATATAACTTATTGTTCTTAATTCAAATACAAATTTTTGGTTTATTCTTAAGCAGACAAAGTAATTTATATACTGATGAAATTTTCAGAAGTTTTGACACTGGAGATTAAAAAGTTTAAAGTGAAAAAAATGTTAGGCGCTTGTCATTACTATTTTTATTAATTCAAGTAATTACTACATTTAGTATTCATTCAGCATATTGCATATTGATTATTTATTAATAAATTTGTATGGCAAGCTTATGAGCTTATAATTGAATTACAAAAGTTCCTGTAGAACTGGTCTTCATTATTCATATTGGAATACGTATAGAATTCATTCTTTGAAATGAGAATAGTTTTTATATATATTTTTTTTTAATTCATAAACATGTCTTCCTGTCTGGTCTTTTAAAATCCCAGCACTCTCATATTCAACTATTAAAGGATTACCCAGCACCCGACTGGTAATGACTGCATTTATTATCCATTTACTGTAGCAAGTTAATGCCCTGATCCCTGGCTTATCTCCGCTCGAAGGCAGCAGAAGCAGCTTGTTTACACCCATATTTATCAATGCTGTCCGCAGTAAGACTTCGACAGAGCCATGAAATGCCCTTCTTCTCTTTAGCTGAAAGCAGAAAGTTTTGAGCAACCCGGCTAGAAAAATCAAGTGGCATTAGGGCCAGGGGTCTGGCGAATCTGCTGCCGCTGCTGCTGCGGCAAGATAAATAAATTAACTCGTTCAACTTGGCTGACAGATGGACTTAGTGCCATCGTGATGGGACAGAGTCATCATACCCCTTCCTTTTTGCCTGGCGAACAAACAAGTCGTTAAAAACGCGTGAATCCTGGCTAATTTATGGCTAATTAAGTTGACGCAACTTTTATGCGGGGTAATAATGGCAGGGGGATCCCCCTTCCCCCTCATCATTCATCAGCAACATATGCCACACGCTTCGAAGGCAGTTATGTCATTTGTGTTTGAAAAGCGGTTCGCTTTCGGTGTGTATGCACCAAATTTTCCACCATATACTTATGCACTTAGCGAAACAAGGAGCGAAACAGACTTGCCACTGAATTCCTTGCCAATTAAGTAGACTGTTATGAGCAGCTTACCAGCGTAATACATTTTTATGATCGCAAATGGAATTATAACTGCCGGGCATGTGACTACACAATGGTCCACCCAGTTTTACGTTCACTCTTGTTCTTATTCCGTCTGCAAGCAGAAGTAAAACACTGAGGGAAATTTCTCTTTCAAATTTAAGAATAATTAATGTGAAACATTTCCTGAAACTACAGCATGAATATTTTTCTGTTCTTAAATGTAAAATGTTTCCTTTAAATATGCAGCATGAAATTTACATAAACTGAGTAAAAGGAATATGGAACCATCTTATTATTATTCCTAAGTACTGTAGTAATTTAAGGTCTACCAATATTTAAATAACTAAGTCATTGTTCTTAAGGACTTTAAATTGTATAAAAATTGTATATTGTTTTTAAATTTAAAAATATTTCTAATAATTTAATAAGATTAATATTTTATAATTCTTTTTTCGATCCTCAAAAGTACAGATTTGGTCTATTTAATTTTTGGATTAAAGAATTAAAGTTAATTTCCATATCTTTTTTCATAATATAATTTATTTCAATAAGTTTTTTGCTCTCTGTATTCACACACAATTCCATTACTGGGGCATAGGTTATGGTTGGATGGGCCAGCAGGAACCCCGTAGACAGGATCCGGAGTCCGGGAGGATTGTACCTCCACAACATACAGAACTTGTAGGGACTTGGTAACATAACCCAGCTCCCATCTCCCGGCTGCCGGCTCTCCTCTCCGGGTAATTTCGTAGACAAACATCATTGGCATTTCTGTTTGAAGGCTCTGAGTGCCAATTAACTGAACGTGGCTGGGCCACCTGAACCGGACGGATGGGTGGACAGATGAGGGTGCTCGACCCCCGATTGCACAGAATCCAGCGCATATATAGTATAGCATAGCAGATATTGATCAGAGCCGGAAAACATACTGCCAATGGGTGTTAATCGCATTGCCGACTGAGAGTGTCGTAATTTTTATCAAGTCATTACAAGAACTTGAACATGAAGTGGTTTTACTATAAATAGTGTCAAGGTAATATGAGTAGTTTTAATTATTTGTAATCAATATAAACGTATACATGAAATCAAATCTTACTAAACATTATCATTATGAACTGATATATGAAATTTAATCTTATTAAACAGCATTTATTATTATCTTCAACAGATAGATATAATTAAATCTTATCAAACATTGACATTTATTTGATTTATTTCCTTTATTGTATAGATAATTTTCTGCATCATCAAATTGAACTTGTTTCTCAGTTAACTGCTTGTAGGCTCTAACAAAATAATTAAGTTATTATTTAATGATTCGAGGAAACAGCCAACAGCTTTATTTGCACTTGAGTTTTTCCTCGTCTACTTCGGTTTGCCTTTGGCGGTGACTTGGCAAACTTGGTCATCAACACGTAGTCCCATTCGGAATACTTTAACCACACACAACTCATCAAGGACCCCAGCCGAGATGGTTGGCCACGTGCCGAAAAGCCCCACCCCCTGGCACTCCGCCCACTCCTCCAGGAAAAAGGATTCCGTTGGGTGGAACTGGAACCGAGCTTTTAAATTAAATCACAAAATGAGGATGGAACGACTAAGGCAACCGAGTCAGCCGCTAAAACCAAATAAATAAACCCTTTGGCCGCAGTCCTTTCTCGGTGTCCTTGCTCCTTGAAGGCGCGTCCTCCTTGGCAGAGATAACGGCAAAGACAGGAAGTCAACTTGCCAGTGGGCCAAAAGGAAAACAGCGAACGGTGGACAAAGTTGTTTATTAAAAAACAAAATAAAAGAAAACATCAAACGAGGTTACTTTTGCTAACAATTTCGGAAGACATTTCTTCAACATAATTTTTACTTTTCAATTTGTTTGTTTTCCTAATTAACTAATTTTAAATTAAGTAAATATTTCACTATTTCATCCACTGTGAAATGGTGGAAAAGCGAGAGAGTTGACTTTTCCGTTGTGCTCGGCAATCCGGTAGCCAAAAAGGACACACGGAGACCAAAAGGGATAATAGCATAAAATCCAACAAAATGAAAAGAAAGCGGCAAATCATGTTAAGAGATTTAAATTGGATTAGTCGACATGTGAGTGTGAGTGTGTGTGTGTGTGTGTGGATGCCCTTAGTCCTTGGTGGTGTCAACTGGCGCTGGCCGTGAAGCCCCTGGATTTTTTTCTTTTCGCCCCTGGATGTGGATATCCTGGCACGGCCGCCGCTCGCTCATCTTGACATCAATTTTGTCACTTGATTTCCCTTTCCCTTTCTTTTTTTTTTTTTTGCATTTTTTTTTTGGTGCCGCCCCGTTGCTTTTATTTATTTTTGTACGCTTGACACAATTCCACGTTGAGGGCTTAAGGCTCGAGTGTCTCTCCATCCCTCGATGCCATTCACTTGGCCGGAATCTGCTCTTTCCCAGTTCCCGACGAAGGTTTCGACCAGGCTCTTCTGCATTTGACAACTGAAGTGGAGGCCACCTTCCATCCGCCGTCCTCGTTCCCTCGAAGGTGAGGGATATGGTATTATTTGGACAGGTTGACTTGCCATAATAGTAGGTGTCACTTTGTGAAAAGCTCTGGCTGAGCAATGATTTATTATAAGGAATGAGCTCAGCTTAAAGTAATTGCTGGTCAAGAAAATTCATTAAAAATTCATACTTAGACTTCTGTTTTTGAGCTTCTTCTTGTGGTTTTTTGATGTTGTTTTTCTCAAATCATTTGATGCGCAGCAAATAAATATTAATCTAGCAATAAAGTATGTTTGTGGTGATTTTGTGCAAAATAAAACCACACCAACCATATTTTGTAATTAAATCTTTTAAATTACATACTTTTTAATGAGTTTTAGGCTTTAGTAAAATTTGTTTTTATTTCAACATAAATTTTAGATTGACCGGCTTTTCTTGAGTACTTGAGATTTAAGACACCATGGTAGTTAAAATAACAAAGGTTGAAAATTGAAAGTTACTTAAAATTTGGGTCTACACAAAATATTATCCCGGGATGTACAGATTTTATTTCAAATATTATTTTTTTTCCTCCTGGTCCGGCTTCTTGCGATACTTGATTTGAGAGGTGAAGACATCGTAACCCAAGCTGATGGTGTTATCGTAGAAGACCCTGTACTGCGGCTTGATCAGCAGGAAGTTGATGAACTGCGCCAGTGGCCACACTGTCCACTCGGCTGCGTAGAGGATGAGAGCCTTCTCCCTGATCTCCTGCTGCAGTTCCTCCCACGAATTGTCCTCGAGGAGAGCCATGGTGAGAAAGAACACGGCGATGTACAGCGGCGAGCAGATGAACTGGTCCAGCAGGATCTTGATTACAACCACCTTGAAGGTTCGCTTCGGAAACAGATAGTCGAGGTATTGGTACCAGTAGTGGCACACCACGCCCACCGTGAATCCCGAGATTCCCATTCGCAGAGTGCGTATCCGGTTCCATTCGGGAAGTTCTCCGATGAATCGCTCGTACGACTGCTCCATGGTGTCGCCCACCATGCTGAGACCCACCGAAATCCCAATGTTGGTGTACAGAAGGAACTTCGGACTGAAGGCTGCCTGGTGGAACCGGTCCGCGGACCTTACTATCTGCTTCCACAGCACTCCCACCCGTCCTGCCATCTAGGATAACCAGATGATCACTGCCCTTCGTCGGTGGGCGTGGCCATGCCGAGGCTAATGCTCAGAAATAACAAATGACAAACAAATCACAGCAGCCCTCAGTTTGGAATTTTAAATAATTTCTGACAAGTGTCAACTGAATATGTTTGTAAAACCCTTTTCAAATAATTAAAGTTTTGTAATTAAATTTTGTACAACAAATATGTACTTTTCTAACTCCTCATTGAAGATAGTATATTTCTTAGATAAATAGTTTAGGTAAACAAAATAAATTAGATAAATAATAAAATATAAAATTATTTTATGTAACGCTGATTATTCTTAATATTTCATTTTTGCATTGTTCAAATTGCCAAATATTTCATTTGTTATCAAAATAATTTTAAGCGAGTGTGAAGCCACGCCACTAATATTTTACCGAAGGCCTCAAAATTCCAATCAAAATTTTAATCAAAATGCCGCAGGAATGCCGATAAATATATTTGTTAAAGATAAAGGCCTGACCTAGGAAATGCTGTAACTGAACGAAAGGATTCGAAATGGATAGGGGGATTTTGGCATTTAGCTGCAAAACAAAGCTCAAACAAACAGGCAATGAAATCAATTTGGCGCCAGCCAAACGAAATGAGTTTTCGGAGGATTTGTTGAGGTAGCCTAAGCAGGATCCAACTTGTATCTAAGGCCTTCGGGGGAGGACTCCATCCGCCGTTGAAAGGATCAAAAAGGGTTTGCCCGCCCGAAAATAAAACCACCTCGCTTGGCATTCAAATGAGGCTTTCTTTCTCCTCGCTCGATAATCCCCGCCCCACATGTTGCTCCTCCGAAAATTTTTGGGGAACGGGTTCTTTGGGGGGTCCTGATGCCTCCGGCAGGGAATTCTCGTTGGCACTCGGGTGTCGGGGAGTTAATTCTGCCAAATCATTCGCACGCGATTCCCAACCGCAAACCCCGAACCGAAACCCCCTTTTTTTGGTCCCCCTTGGGGAAATCATATGTGCGCTTCCCTCTTTTGGGGGCCAGTGAATTGAAAAATATTTACGGCCTTCTACGAGTACAATCTACGCTAAAATCCAATTTTATTTTTATATTTTCCCTCCGAAAATCCGCTATAAAACCATCGCCCCTCTTCGGTTTTCCAGTTGCCCGTTCCGGTTGTCGATTCAAAAAGCGGCAGCCGTAAATTCGGCTTTGCAGTTTGTTTGCCCGGGCTTCCCATTTCAACTGATTCTGATTCTGACAGAATCGGAGGTCGGGGTGCCGGCATTTGTTTCATTAGCACCGCAAAACTCAGATCTATTTACTGTTTTTCACCCGACAATTTCCTGCATGCGCTGCATTATTTGCAGGTGCTAAATATACGAATTCTAAATGATGTCAGAGTGTCAGTTGAAAAAAGGCACGGAATCAAAAATAACAGGCGTAAATACGAAACCAAAAATAATAAATGAAAACGAGTGACATAATTAAAATGGTATGATGCATTTGCACAAAAATAATTTCAAAAGATAAACTGGCAACTCAAAATAACACTGTTATGCAGAGAACAAAAGTTTATAAGAGCAAACATTTTATCGGAAAGTTTTTAATCTTTGTTATAAGCAGTACATTGTTTTTATTACATTTTAAATATGCTTGTATATTACCCGAAATGGGTGATTTAATTATTAGAGAATGCTTAGAATGCCACTAAGTTTACATCAAATTTTTAATTTATTTTAAAACAAATATGTACTTTGACGGTTTAGTTATAATTGTTTATTAGAAATATTGCATAGGTAGACATTTGTTTTAGGAAAGGTTTGTTTTTAATTAATATAATGAGGTAAAGTCAAAGCTGTTTTCAAATATATTCTTCATTTTGTTGAACAACAAAGAGCATTGCCTCCAATGTTCGTAATCAAGACAGCCTAAAAATCTTTCCCTTTGAAAAGGTCGACAACAATAAATGCCGATTCGGCGGGTTTCGTCGCAGGACCTTTGTTACAAAACCCTTCTAGGTCTAATTCTTTGTGCAAATGAAATGTGTTTACAGGACTGGGCTATTTACATACTGGCACTTCCAACCCATCGCATACGAGGTCCCTGGGGAAAAGCGGAGAGTTATGGAGATGGTATATTGTGTCGCCTGTCCCGAGGTCCATGGACACATGAGTACGTCTGGCTGAAAACTGGATGCTCGCCAGTTTCGTGGAGCGTGGCGAAAAACTGGACACAAAAACAAAAAAAAAAAAAATAAAGGGAAAGGAAAAGTGAAAGCAGCCATGCCGGGCGAATGCATTTTCATAGTTTTTCCCACTTTGTTATGCTGATTTTTCACATTTTCGTTTCCTTTCGTTTATGTTTTTTTTTTTTCTGCTGCCAGCGAGCCTCGTTCGTTCCGCTCTCAATTTTTTCCCTGGCACTATATGTTATCCGTTTTTTTTTTTTTTTGGGGTTGAGCCATCGAGTTGTGGGGCTCGTAGCATGTGTGCATTTTAATTGAATTTTTCATTTCGCTCAATAAAAAGCAAAAGTCGAATATGCGAGCAGCGAGCCGCAAAAAGTGTCATAATTCCCATCGTGTCCTTGGACCCATTAAACTGAATGGTTGGCTGGGGAGTTCGGGAGACCGGAACAAAAGTCCGGTGATTTGGTTGATTTACTCCACGGGCGGCTAAGCATTCCATTTAATATAAATATATATTGCAAATCACTCTCTAATTGATTTCGAATCGATTTTCAATGGCGTTTTAGTTCATGTTTAGACTGCCTCGGCTCGGCTTCATTTTCCACTGGCTGCCCCTCGACTTCAATTTATGCAAATTAAATCGAAATGTGATTTTAATGGTATTTCAGCACGCCCAGGCCCAAATGATGATGAGCGTGTTTGCAAATAAATGGAAGTCAAAAAGTTTTGTGAGCTCTGTGTGCAGGAATCCGTGCACCGGGGAAAAGCCACTCCGCCGAGGGAAAGGAAACTATAACCGCATGTTCCGTTCCGGAAAACTAACTTATTCAATTAGTGGATGGGAAACTTTGGATGTTTACACAACACTCGGAAAAACTATGGTTCAACAAACTTCCTATAGAAAGAGTATCATAGAATATAATATTGTATTTCACCCTCTAAGAATGTCCATGCATAAACATTTTTTTATTATAAAAAATTACTTGCTTTTGAAAAATGTTTTTGGAGTCATTTAAGCTTTACAAATTTAATGGTATATTTGCTGAAGCCTAAAAAAAAGGACTATTTTTACCAGACTTTTTCTAAAATATTTTTTTTTTTCTGAAATTGTATTCATTATTGTATTATTTTCCCCAATGTATTTCGAAAAGTCAAACTCTGTCATCGAGTTTTACTCCAAAGCTGCAGCATTGATTGCGGATAAAAAACAGCACTGCAGCCAATTAATCAACTTCCATATGAACGCAATAAATCTCGTATATACATACAAGAAAATTCCTCTATTTTTGTAGCCACAACTGCGGGCCAATGGGAAAAACTTTAACATTTTTATATACGAATGCTTTATAAATACATATAAAAAGAGCAGATTGTATTAAAAGGCTTAATACCGATGAACATCGGCTCAGATTGATATCCGTTTTAATGGAATTAAATTACTCAATATACAAATTTTCCAATGAATTACCTCCCAACCAAAATTGTCCGTTTATACGAAATATATATGTGTATTAGACTAGTTAAAGAATTATTTCAAACGGAATCCCAGACGCGCACAGTGAATGTCAAAGGTCAATAGAGTTGACAGGTGCAATCAACCGGTTGTGGGGTAAAGGAACTGCCGGCATATTTGAATTGCACCGCCGAGGAAAATAAGTCAGCTCACCGTTAACGTAAACGAGCAAATAGCCAAACAGGCAAACAGTCAACACGGCGGCATCGCCTTCCGCCACTCGTGCCAATTTCGTTAAAGCAAACGAACACAAACAGAAACAGGGACCACCCCAAAAACAGTCGACCCAAACCAAACAAGAGCCACCCCATTTTTCGCTGGCTGTCTGGACGTTGCACAAAAACAAAAGAGCAACAAGGCAAGGAGTTGGGGGACGGATGACAGGTGTCCTGGTTCGCGACACAGGTGCACTTGAAAAATATTTCACCAGCATCAAGAGTTTATTCTTGGGAAGAAAGTCTTTTTTTCTTAAATTTAAGAGCTGAACTTCCGGTTATTAGAGGGACTTAGTAAGTTGATTAAGGGATTGTTAAGTAGTCGCATTCTCAATGTTAGGGATATTTCGTGGAGTTCAATATTGGTTACGGATATTTCTTATTATAATCATAACCATAATCATATATAGGTTTATATTTTGAAAAGCGATTGTAGGAATGTAGATTATTACAAGCAAGAGGTGCTCGAATAAAATCGAATAAAATTTTTATTGTAGGAATGTAGATTATTACAAGCAAAAGATGCTCAAATAAAATCGAATAATATTTTTTTATTTAAGTACCTAACCAAGACATTTCAGAGAGTCACAGAATATATATTTTTAATAATATTATTAAATATTAATATTAAGAGATATTTTCGATCCTCAAATAATATATAGTATAGATTATTTTACAGTGCTCGTTGCTTATTATCGGGTGTAGAGCACAGCTGTTTATGAGGCGCAAAAATGTCATACATCATGCGACACGCGATGTCAGGATGCGAGGACAAGGCAGCCAGGAACCTGGCCGCCTGCTCCTGCTCCTCGTCGGAATCGGAGTACGTCCGTGTGCCTGTCCCTCGGTTCATCCATCTGTCCGTCCGTCCGTCTGTCCGTCCGTTTGTCCGTTTATAACGCGGAACGAGATGAAATTGGCTTGGTTCGCTAAAAGGGGGCAAAGCGGCAGGCATGCAGAAAACAACGTCGCGGATTTGTAACCGAGTTGGATCCACTAACGCCAGAGAAACGAAAAATGAGTGTTGCAAGGGAGGATGGAGGATGGGGCTATCCGGCAGACAGGCTGCATCATCAGCACCGCCATCGCCACCAACTCCCGCATCATCATCATCATCCTGCAGTACTTTACCATTATAATCAGCGGCATTACGAGGAGGAGACAAGTCCTGCGTCCTGGTGACTCCTCGCCAGGATAGGCATTCACGCCCAGCTAAGTGGCACACGAAGCGTTAAACTATTAAGCACATGTTGCCACTCCGCGGGTGATTCATGAATGGGTGGGGAGGGGGATGAAGGAGGGGTGGAGGGAGGAGGAGGGTAGGTTACGTCACGCACAGGAAGTCCTCTCACCGCTTTTGTTATGCGACTCAAGATAAATCATGCACATAAGTCCCGGGCTGTGTCTCCTCGCCGGGAGATTACAACATAAATTCAGCTTGCCATCACATTTAAAAATTTCATTTTGTCAACGTTTTCAGGAGCTGTCCAAGTGACGTGTGATTGGGTCGCAATTTCGCCTCGCAGGTGACAGAAATTGTCTCTGGCGGAAAATAACAAATTAAAGTTACATTTGTTATGAATGGAAACCATATGAACGGAATCATTTATTTTAAGGATATATAAAAGAAAGGGAGATTTAGAGTTAGGGAAACTCCTTTTTAACGAACAACTTTTATTTAAGAAAATAAGGTTCCAACATTTTAAATTCTGTAAAGTAAAAACGGATTTTTGATCCGAATAAAACACAATTCCAAATAAAAAATGTATAAAAAATTTTCAAAGGAAAATAAAGTATTTGATTCACAAACTTACATTAAGGATTGGCATGCTGTTCAATGCTATTGGAATGCAGTAAATGGATTGAAAGTTTCTCAGAAACTACATCTAATTTAAATGTTGGCTAGTTGACTGTGGGCAAGTAACCAAGGACTTCAGTCTCAATTTCAAATCAGAAAGGTAAATACCTTTCGCCTGAAGCTTTTATCTACAGACACACACACACACAGGCGCACACACATTAGCTCTTTGAAGGAAGTGTAACTGCTGGTAAACTAAAGTGCTTTAAGCCAGAAAAATAACAGACAAATTAGAAACACACACAGACACAGCTCCACAGCTCCACAGCTCCACTCTCCGTCTAACTGAATAACTTTTCAAAGGCACTGCAAAGGATATCATGGAACTGCGGGGGGTGGGGCCACTCTAATTAGAATAATTTCTCGCTGCGTTGCGCTTGACAACGCTGCAGAGCTGGCGCCATCTGGTGGACGCTCGCTGGCACGAGAAAGGTGATGCCTGCAGGACCTACACTCATACATACTCACTGACACACACACACATACACAGGCATGCTAAGACACAAGGCAAACAAGTGCACTAAAAACTTTAATTTATACCCCTTTCCAGAAATAATTATTTTTACTTTTAATTTTTAAACTTCATAGAAAAAAACTTCAATTTATTTGAGATTCAAGCAAGTCATTTTCAAGCATTCATTTTGTGGTTACGTTAGAAATATCTGTAAAAAATTAACTTTTTACCATTACATAAAAAAAAATTATTATGTACCTATTATGTGAAAAAAATATTTTTTCTAAATTTACTTTAAATTTCTCGCTTAAGTGGAGAATTCCTAGAAAACGAATCAGCCTCATGTTTTTACCTTTAATAAATAAATCAGTTCCTTAATTTTTTTGTAAGTGCAAAGGAGTCCTGGCCTGCATTGGAGTGCATGAAGAGCAAATGTCAGGACGAAAGGTCAGCGAACCCAGGTGCGGAGAGCCCCAGGGGGTTGCGCAACATAATCATGATAAAAGCATCACACATACGTACCGTGCGCCCGCAGGAGGCAGCGAATTCAAAAGGGGCCAGCCTTAAATTACAGAATTTAATTAATTTCGCAGAGATTTTTCATCGGTTGCCGCGCACTTGACTTTGTTCTTTTAACTCATCGCCATTGCTCTTTCGGCTGCCACTAATTTCGCCATCATCTGCGGTTGGGAAGCCTTTTCATGGGGATCAGGACTCGAGTTCGCCACATGTGCAGGATTCGCGGAGCTCCATTTCCATAACCATATCCATATCCACATTCACATCCACATCCACATCCAGATCCACTCCCATTTTAATTTAAATTAATTTCAATGTGTATGTGGCAGCTGTGACTGTCGCCTCGCCAAGAATCATGGCACTGGTTTCCCGGAGGCAGTCGAGCAGTAGCCAAAATGATTATGAGTAATTAGTTTTAATGGGCTCGAAGCATGTCCTGCCAGCTGCAGAATGTCGCACGTTTCCCAGGTGAAGCACTACGTAACTTTCGGCCAGGATGCCTGCATCCTCCAGAGATGAAAGTTAACTCGAGAGCCTGGCTAACCAAGGGCTAAATATTTAAGTTGGTTTTGCAAATTACAATATAGTGCAACCTTGATACCACGTTTACCTTCTGGTTGATTAACCAGCCTAATTAAATGCACTCCAAGTGGATATTCTCGTTTGGGTGGGGCTCTACTTGTTAGGTGAATATTAAATTAAGTTTAAGTGACATACTTTATACACTTTGAGAACATTCATTTGATATTCCAGGTAATTTAAAATTCTGTTTTCGAATTATGTTTAATTGGGTAATTGAACGATGAATTATTAAATAAGTAAGTATACCATATATGCCTGTTTGATGGTTTCAAAATATCTTAATAATTAAATAAGTAGCATTAATTATAGAAAGACCGTGTTTGGATTTGCGTTTCAAACGAAAAACAAAGTCCTGCCCATTATTAATGACCCACAAAACAAATTTAAGGTGGAATACCTTTATTAATTAATGTTAAATAATGTTAAAATGGCTTATAGCATAAAAAGTAGCTATTTACAGATACACTAAATAATATTTAATTTGAGTTATGTAGAATCAGTTCAGGAAAAACATAACGTAAACCACCTATAATCAGCTTTTTCCATGGCTTTCGATCTGTATCAATACGACTTAAGCTGAATTTGCGAAAACAAGTCATAAATCAAAACCAATTTGTGATGCAATATAACTGGCATTTCGCTGTCTCTGCGCTTTGATCGCTTTTGCAAATAGATAAGTGTCAACAAAATATTTACAAGGACGCCGAAAGCTTCAGCCAAAAACAAAAAGGACGAAAATTTGGCGATTGACTGGGGGAAAATCAAATCACAGGAATCTGAGCTTTGAACGCTGAACAGCAAGTCAATTTGGAGCACATACAACAATGCGAAAATGTATGCTATCGAAAGAATGGGAAAATTGCGAGAAAATTCAAGAGAAAGCTGGGAAAAGCGGGTACCATACAGAATTTAATGGTGCGCAAATTTTGATTGTTTTACTTTGAGAATGAAAGTTTCCTTCCTCCCTTTTTTATTTTCATGATTTTTTTTTTTTTTGTTTCTCGTGTTCCATTTTGTTTGCATTCGCTATTTATTTATTTAGCCAAGCTTTGAATTCGTTTTCCCGCATTTTATGCATATTTCAGACTCAAATATTTTTCCTGTGCTATTTGCGTTGACTGGTCCCTCGCGTATTTGTATTTGTTTAGCTGCGGGCTCTCATCTATAAACATTCACAATCCTCATTTCAGCCAGAAAACAATGTCTAAACTGGGCGATGGATGTTCTGTTCTGTTGGCCTTCAGGTGCTTTTGTTTCCATTCTCATGTCGTCCATTGAAGAGCCAGTAAAAAGTTCTTGTCAATGTGTTTCAATTCGATTCCCATTCCACTCGACGGACTGTTTCTATGCTTCTATGATTGCGCATACGCTCCGTTGGACAAAAAGCAAATTGTAATTAGACACAGTGGCCGAAATGCGACATGCGTGCGGAAAACAATGAGCGGAAATTCTTCCTAGAATCTCGTTGTGTCCAACTAGAGACGGCAAAGAAGTGACCTGAGTGGGACTCTAATGAAAAGATGCAATAACAAAAGAAAACGAGTCCAAGAAACACCGGAGATGAAAGACAGGAATTTTATAAGAAATTTTAATTAATTTTAATGAAGACTTTTATTTTGTATTTCCATTTGAGTTAGCGGTAATAGCGTCCCCATTCTGGAAAATTAGATACAAAATGAAAAAAGATAAAGTAAAAAGCAAATGATAAAAACCCAAAGATTGCCTTGCACTTTGACTCAACACTCATTAAGCTGTAAGCCATTTGTGTTCTAAATCCCAGTGAATTTTTATTCCTTTACTATTTTTTTTTATTCTATAGAATTCCAGCTTAGACAATGTTGGCCAATGATGTGGATGTTACCAATTCAGATGGGCAAAGTGAGGCGAATGCAGTCGACAATGCCCACGAATTCGATACCTCGAAATGCAGTTGCAACTCCCCAGATCTACAAACTATTGATCTATCAGAACAACTAGAAGTAAAAATCTCTTCCACAATTACTTCTGAAGAGACCTTTAAAGAAGACTGCAACTTGCCCAGTTTGCCAATGGAAACACTTTTGTCGCCTTTAAATATTATCGATCGATTAAAAAGGGAGACTGAGGTAAAGGACTTTTTACCATTTAAGTGTGGAGTGGGAGAACTTTCTTTTTTTGGCAATCAAGAGCAATCTTTGTGCGAAAAGCCGGATTTTTCTGAAGAGAAGAAAGTGCCTATGCCATACTTTATTCCTGAATTGGAGATGGCGTGTGCCAATGATGAGAAAATAAATGATATAAATTCATCTGAAATTAAACAGACAATTGAGGCGAAGATCGAACTACCAGAAATTCAACCTATCAACGAACCAGTTTCACCAGAAATCAAAGAAACAACATTGTTTCGGATTGAAGAACCAAAACTTGCTAAGATAGAAGAACCAAATTTACAAGAAATCAAAGAAATAAATGAATCTAGAACAGAGAAATCTACTCTACTAGGGATAAATGAAGCAGAAGAAAAGCATCAACATAACGAAATAATTCACGAAGAAACTGGAAAAGAAATTTCTACAGTTCTTCAACCAAAATCAACGGGAATCCTAGCTCCTTTAACTTTGCAGATCGAAGAGCTGATGGCTCCATTTGTGGAAATAGCAAAGCCAGTAAATAAATTGGGTTTCATTAGTTCCCTCTTGGCAAGCAGATCAACTTGGAAACCCAATGTTAGGACATCTTTTGGTGATAGAGTTTCGATAAGGAAAAATAACCGATCCAGGGAAAGAATTCAACAGGAAGCTTCAAAATCACTCAGGGCTCTTATTTTAAGTTTAAATATGCTCAAAAGATTGGAGGCATCTTCACATGGTAAGTAATTATCAACAAAAAAAATATTTAACAATTATTAAACTAAGCTTTATTTTCAGAGAACTCATATAAAAGCCGAATAAACAGATTTGAGAAAATGCGCAACTCATTAACCTTTTCAAGAGTGTTTAGGCAGAATATTTTCCAGCTCACTTCGGCTGCAGAAAGTAGCAAGAATAAAATTGAAGAAAAGTCGTTGGCTTGTGAACCTGTAATAATGAGACCAAACATAAATGAAGAATTACTTCCTGTATTATACAGAGAAGATGCGAGTGAAGGATTGAATTGCAATGGATTAAATATAAGCAAGGATTCTGTTTTTAGTGATGTTTACGAAACCGATGACTCGGAAATCCAGAAGAAGTTGTGTGTGAAGAAATCTCTGACAGAAGTACACAATTTACCAAAAAGAATTGACAATTTGGCGGAAATTCAGAGAAACGGAAGAGTTATGTTCAGCCAGTGCGTAAGGGTTTTCTGTTTCAACAAATTGAAGGAGTGGAAACGGCAAGGTAAAGTTAAAGGTTCCAACGAGACTCCTTACCGCTCCCCATCCTTCTCAGGCGAGGGTCAAATCGAGATCATGGAACACCTTGGACTGTACTATATAATACTCCATGACAAGGTCACCGGTGAACTGATCATCCTGATGCGAGTGGACGAGAAGTGGCGCATCGACTATATGTCCCAAAGTTCGTACAGCTGCCGCTGGACGAACATCAATTACGCATGCTGTCGCGAGGGAATCCTGGAGAGGATCGCCTGCTCCTTCCGGGAGCCCAGCCACGCTGCCGAGTTCGTCGCCAGGATCCGGAATAGTGCGATCCAATCCCGCATCGAGTAGAGTTCCTTGTTTTGACTTTTTTGTTTTTCCAGCCTTCGAGTTGATTTCCCAGTGAAATCTTGGTGTTTCTTTCGTTCGAGGACGTGCTACAAGCCGATCTATAAATTATGGTGGTGTCTTTCAATATATTTTGTATAAATTGTGGTTTAATTATTAAAAATTCTAGAAGAGAATAACATTTTTGTCAAATAAATGGGGTTTAATAGATATACAATGTGACTCAAAAATGTTTATTATTTATTTTTGTATACTTTAGTATGTATCATTCATTATTACTATATTATTATTATTAGTATTATTATTACTAACCTTTATTTAAAAGTGTATTTAGTTGTTGCCAACCACCAGATTCCTTCGTTAAACTTAATCGTTGCCACAGCAACTTTAATATCGATTAAACAAACAGTTTAGAAAGCATGTTTTGTGAAAACTAATTTGAAGAGGTAAACCACAAGGAGGAGGTCATGGAATCGGACAAGTTGAACGAATTAAACCGACAAATAAATGAGATTAAAAAGCGCATATTGTTGGCTGGTATGTTTGCAAAGCCTTTAAATTATTAAAGTAATAATGAAACAAATTCCCTTAAGAGGGCCAAAAGACGGCCAATGCAGCCGAGTGGCAGAAGCAAAACCGCATCAATTGCGACACGATTAGCTCCTTGAAGAAGGACATCAAGGAGCTGACGGTGAAGGCAAGTCGCCTGCGAAATCCTCTCCAGCGACCGGTGGTCATCAAGGAATCCACTGGGGAGTCCCGCCGGGCTCAAAGTTGTACACCAACACTGATTGTGGGCAAGGCCACGTATCCTGTGGGGGCCAAAAATGCCGATGATGCCATTTTTCTCACTGATCTCAAGATTACCGAGAGCCGCAAGCAGATGGACTTGCTGCGGCATCGTTTCAAATCCCGCCAGCAGCACTTCAGCAAGTTGGTGGAGAAATATCGAGGACTCCTGGCCAACAAGGAGGCACAGAACCAGAATCTGGGCGAGAAACCACCCGAAACTCTTGAGGAGGATGCAAACAGGAAGGTAAGAAAGTAATTATCACATTAAACTACTTTCAGGAAAACTTAAGCTACTTATTAAAATTATTTTAAGCAAAAAATCGGTCTAACTTTTATTAATGAATTGCTTTTAAGAAGTTTATTAAGTATTTAATGCAAATTACTTTCGGGAAATGACTGCAATTACAATTTAAATACAGAACAAAAAAAAATTCTTTAAAGAAATCAATTAATATTCTTGAAATTGACAACCATTTAAATATGCATATTATTTCAGTTTAAGCTTGTAGTATCTTTAAAATTTGAATGGTTTTTAATCCCTCAAAAATCCCACAGCTTGTTTGCCAGCTGGAGAACGAGATCCACCGCACCAACGTTCAGTGGATGGAGGCGGAGCACATCCGCAAGAAGTACCGCTCCATCGAGGCCTCCTTGATGACGGATGCGGAGCGATTCGAGAGGAGTCTGCGGGAGCTGGAGGCCTCGTTGAGCGACCAGAAGGCGGAGATCGAGCGACTGCAGCAGGTGCACAACGAGGCGGTGGATATGCGGGACGCGGCCAAGGTGATCCTGCAGCGCCAGGAGCAGCAGGCGAATCTCTCCCAGAAAACGAGGGAGCGGCAGGCCCTCGACTTTCGCAAACAAGTGGAGGCCCGCAAATTGGAGCTGGAGCGGATTGGTCGGAAGCTTTTTGCCGAAACCAAAACGCTGGTCCATCAGGATAGCGTGGGCTCCAGTTCCGGTGACCAGCATACTGCCAAAACGGAGAACGGCGAGGAGGAGCCGGTGTCCCAACTGGAGAGCGTTACCAGCGACATGGAGTCCCTGTTCAAGCAGCTCATGGAGGCCTCCGGTGCCACCTCGCCCTTCGAGGTCTTCGAGAGATTCAGCGCACAAAAGGAGTCCGCAGCGCGGTTGAACTATTTGCGAAAAGCCGCAGAGGCGGAAAAGGCCAATTTGGAAGCGGAACGAGAGGCTTTAACCAGCGAACTGGAGGCCTCCAAATTCTCAGACGTAAAGGAAAGCGAAGTGTGAGTATACTATGATTAATGAAATTCCTAATAAGAACATTTTAAAGTCATTGAAAAATCTTTAAAAATTTAATCTTTATAAATTGAAATTGTTTTATACATTTATAACGTTTGAACCTATACAAAATGTTTTAAAAACAGTTTAGCAACTTATTACTTTATTTGAAAATTTGTTGAAATTCATATTGAATGATTTTTAAAATAATTTATAAACAGAAACCAAGAGGTCATCGAGCAAATCAAAAACAGCATTGCCGCCAAGGAGCAGGATCGCAAATTGGACACCGATGAGGCGGGCAAATCGATGGGCGTACTTAAATATCTCAAAGAACGTATCTGTGAGATGATCTTTAAGGTTCAGGAAGTGGATGAGAGCAACATTGAAATACCCGAAAGGAAGCTCCATGTCAGCGTGGCAGAACTGCCTAATTTTTTGGCACACACTGCCGAAGATGAAGATATGATTGAGGTGGGTATTTAAAACTAATATTTATGAAATCTGTATTAATTTCTGCTACTATCTAAATAGATTTTGAAATTGAAAATCAAACGCTGCCAAGAGCTGAGCAAATCTGAGGATGTGCCACCGTTTGAGATTCCCAAGTTGGACATTGTCGACGAGGAGGAGGATGATTTGTACAAGGCGGAACCACCCAAATCCCCATCTGCTCCCGAAGGCGAGAAACCACAACCAATGCCCGTTTGCTACTACAATTTGTTCGCAGGACGAGCTCAGCGAGCGGCAGGAACCTCCTCATCCTCTCCGGAACAGGCTCCAGCTGCAGGTAAACTTAACATAATAAAATATAAATAATCTGCTTACTAATTTATAAAAATCTTTCATCTAAAGTGGCGACAACTGATGATGACAATGAAGTGCCTTCTCGAAACTTCCTAAAGCGACAATCCGTGCTTATTGTCGACTCTAAATCCCGTCGAAAACCATTCAGACCAACACCCGGAGGCAGACGAAAATAAAAGAGTTTATGATAAAAACACTTTAGTTACCCATCAAGTCTTATTTTATAGACTAACTGGAATGAAATTTAGTTGCCCTTGAAATTTGTACTAAGTTTTGTGCCTTTCCTAAGTTAAGTTTAATCTAAATATTCAATAATGAAGTATCTTTTAAAAGGTTCTAAATAAGAAGCAGTTATGAGTTCATTTCTTTAATTTCTTGACAAGAAAAGGATTTTATTTGGCAAAAATCCACATCGACAAATTCTGAGTACATATACAAAGTGCCAGCAGTGGATAAATTTTTAATAATGGATGAAGTTCCAAGAAGGACAATTTGGCTATCTATTTCTGTACTTTATGAGCGTTTCACTTTCAAGGCTAGAATTTCCGACTAGAATGCTCCACAGTTTCTTGTTGCCAGCGGGCGATTTAATATCTGAGGCGGCATCCTCTGCATATTCATTCCGCTTGCTGCAGTTTCTGGATAAATGTCAGCAGCTTCAGTCAAACGACATAACAAATAGCTGTCCTGGCGATGCATCTACTGCAAAGACAAGGACAACGGAGTGGGTAAACAGAATTTACTGCCCCGAGGAGGATGACTTGGCCGCCTGGGTGCCGGGATGCCTCGGTGCCGGGATGCCTGGGTGCCAGAATGCCTTGAACCAAAGGGACGACTTGGAGGCTGGCTTGGGTGGCCGGGTGGTAAATGAAGTGCAAAGCGGAACAAAATGCGGACCGCGGCTGTTTCAGACGAAATAACCTTTCAAAAAATGTTTACACCACTGGCTTACAGTGGAAAAAATAACTGGTAGCACAAGTCGAAAATGCAAGCTTGTAAAAAATATATAAATAAATAAATTTAGAAATAAATTTATATAACGAAATACAACTTATCTTTATTATCAGAAAGTTAAAGTCACAAGTAATTTTTAGACATTTATTTTAAGTAATATTGTGCAGATATTATACGTTTCATTTACAGAAAACTTAATTTAATAGTATTTCAAATATAAAAATCAATTATAAATTAGTTTGGCTTGATAAATTATTTAGTTGTTATAATAAGTATATATTTCTTTACGTATTATTTGGTTAAAGAGTTTTTAAAAGCTGTTTATAGTAATCAATGGTTTATGAATTTGCCAAGAGCGCGATGACTGCGCTTAGATCTGCAGGATATAAAACTCTCAATGAAACTTGGTAGTTTCCACTGTCTGGCAAAGCAGAATGGACGTCCTGGCTTTCCTCGTTAGCAACAATAAAGCGCCCCAGCTGACGATGAACAATCGGGAGTGGAGGAGTGAAGGAGCGAGAGGCAGTGGCAGCTGCAACTTCGGTGGCGATGTGTAAACAAAGACGCCGATGATCCATTGCCAGGGCTTGTTGCCGGAAGTCCAAGATGGAGAACAGTTCGGGAGGAGGAGAATGGGGAGGGGATCCGTGTTGTGTGTGTCAACTAAATGTCAACAAGGAGGACATAAACCACAGCAGACGCATACAAACAACCAAGCCGGCAGTAAGATGGAAAACGGCAGTCGAGGGAAGGCGAGAAGCGTTCACTGGGAAAACTGGGAAACTCCAGGCAGCAAGGAGGTGGCCCGAGTCAACCAGTTGGAAAAACAAAAGCGGGTCCTTTGCCTGCGGTAAAATGCGGCAAAGGGATGCCAAGGATTCGAGGGAATGGCGCTTAGCAATGGAATGGCAATGGCATTGGCCCTGGCTGGATTCAATGAAGCCCGGCCAGGATGGTGGATAACTCGAGGGTCTCGGCGTTTTGTGCGGTTTTCACTGCCATCGAAGGAAAAACGCTTGACACTGGAATGTCGCGGCCTGCGGTTGAAGTCAGTCCGCATTGGATTGCACTGCTTGGCCCCAACCACATTGGCCACCACAACCACTCGCACCACTGGCCCCACTCTTTGTCCTCCTCCGTTTTGCAAAAGGACTCCAAAGGACTGCGCCGTCATTTTCCCCTCTAAATGAATATGAATTATTTCTAAATGAGAAAGTGCGCTTGAATGCGGGCGTAAAACAAAGAAAATTCTTTTGAAATTGATTAAAACCCAGCAGGTGGCTGGGAAAAGATTTAAATTTAAATAGGGCTTAATATGGATAAGATGGAAAAATGTGGTCTTTTTCTTGGCCTTCAGAATGGCATTTTATGAGGTAAGATTTGCTTTACGAATATATTATATATAGCTACTCAAACTTAAACAAAATACAACTATCTCAAACATTTAAAAAAAAATAATTTCCTAATGGGTTTCTATTTTAAGTTAATTAATTTAAAAGCAAAAACAAGATTTGTTTTAAGAGTTGATTCCTCAACTTGTTTTTATATATTTTCTGGCAAAAGTGAGAAGTTTTTCTACTTCAGATCTAGGTGCTAGAGCAAGTTTGTCGAAGTCTCCCCGTTTTATGACTTTTAGTACCCCATCAAAACTTCAGTTTTATTGAAATTAATTTCCGAGATAAGCTGATAAATGTAAGTGCGGAGTTAGATGGTAGATAACATAAATACCGTCATTACATTTCTCCGCCGACTTTAGCAGTTATTTCCCTTTTTTTTCTATGTTCGGCAGCAGAAAAAGTTTCCGCGGCTTCGAAGTCTGGCCAACTTTCTTCAGTAATTTTTTTTTTGTGTTCTGCCATCCAGTTGGGCATAAAGCCGTAAAGTCCTCTACAGCAATTACTAAACTCTAATCCCCGGAGTGCGCCGTCGGTTAATCCCCGAACCACAATTGAGGACGAAGACCTTAAAGGGAATTAGCTAATTAAAGGTAAGTGATGGCGGAACCAAAACGGCTTACTGCCTCGACTTGACTACATCGTGTGTAATTGGATAGTCACGACTTTTATCCAGCCATTAAATCCACCCAGCCTTCTACACTCTACCATACAGTCAGCCATCTCCTTTCCACACCCACGGCCACGCCCACTTTTAAGGCAATTAAGCGATTCAATCTGATGGTGGGACCGTTAATCAAACGCCCATCGATTCGCAAGACAACGCCACTAATTTTAAGCCCATCGACTAAAGGTGGGCGTGGCAGGGACGACCGGCAACCGCAAACAATAAATTTGAATTTCTGCTGCCGCCGCGGAAAACTTTTTAACTGTGCACAAACTACGTTGGAAAAGCATCAATATTTAACACAGAAAAAATTTTGAAATATATAAAATAGGTTATTTAAAGAAACATATAATTTACTAAATCTAAAAATAAAAATAAATGTAATCTTTGTAAGCTTAAAATTATTTCTTAAAAATAGTTAAGTATCTTTAAAATTATTCAAAATTAATATTATTATAGATCTACATATAAGTTATATTTGAAAGTAACCAAGCCATTTACAAATTATTAAAAATTTTAAGTTCCTTATACATTACAACATATTTCTTTTAGTGTACCTGTGTGTGCGCTTGACAGTGTTGTAAATAAATGAGCGGATCCGGAAACGGTTTGGGAGATGTCTGGCTTTCTCTTTCTCTCTCTCTCTCTCTCTTTTCCATGGGAAAGTGTCCCTTTCGCTGGGTCGCCACTTTGCGAATGATAAATAACGTAATTTCTTTACAACTTTTCATTCAAATTTTCGCTACTTTTAACCGCACTTCGGGCTGCGTTCGCAGCCTGTTGTTAAGTAAAATAAATTGCGATTCCGTGTAATAAAAGTCAATCATAATAATTCAATGACGCGACGCATTGTTGTGCCTCGTCATTGGGCTGCCTGCAGCCATAGCCTTCTACCAATCCCTCTTTCCCCAAAAAAAAATCCCCCCTTCCCTTCAAAAGAATTTCCTGAAACACCCACCCACCCATTGGGCTTTCATAAATACAGCTCTCTGGGGAATATTTGAATTTTTCGTTGATTCATTTGATTTTCTGGCAGGCAGACTTCAACTGGAAGATGTCTCTCGTTGACTCTTCACTTGTGCTTCGTCGAATGGAAAAGCACAAGCAGCACTTACAATAATTAGTTATCATTAGTCATCTAATCAATCACTCAACATTTTCAAAATACTTATGCTTTCTAGAGAAAGAAGGAAAACGTTTGGGTCGGAAAATAAGCGCTAGACTTGCCATTGAATATTTGTATTTTTTATTTATCATCTGAAATTCATTAAAGAAGAAGTTTAACGTTCTTTTTCAAAAGCAAAAAGCAAATCTCGAACTGAAAGAAAACTCAATTTTTTTCCGACCCAGACTGACTCAAATTGGTGAATGGAAAAAAGGCGAAGCATAAATCTTTCTTGGTTCTTTCTCATTTCTTGTTTGTTTTTGGTTCAAACTCGTACCTTTTTCTTGAGAAAGTATTCAGTGGTTAGAAAAGAAGAAAAAAGACGTGGTTTTTGGTGCCGACGAAAACAATTTTTGTATAGACAACTGAAGCATGAGCAATTAATTATAGGAATATTGATTGAGTTTAGCCAAAGCAAATAAATAACGTTTTGATTTTTTTACCTAGAACTTAATTTAATGTAGGTAATTATATTAAAAATTACCAAAAAAAATTGATATTTAGATGATTTAATACATGCGGTTTATTTTAACACAAAATATTTTAGAAGATAAAGTGTATCTGTTTAAATTGTCTATTAATCCCTGTTCAGTATTATAAATTTATTTTCCTTTTTCTGCAAACTTTTGCGTTTACAATATTGTGAATTTTAAAATTAAAAATTTTTTTAAATATTTTTTTTATCCATCCATGAAGCACACCCTGTAATTGGGAAATTCCTTAGTGCAGCGCCACAAAAGCTCATCGAAATAAGGTACATCCGTTGGGCACTTTTCCGATTTCATCGAGCGATTATCCTGGCAAATAGTATACTCCTGACAACCCGTGTTTATGGTGGCCATCAAAAACTGATTCACATTGCCGCAGCGATCGTAGGAACAACTATTATCCTTGGGTGAACCGCATTTCTCACTCCACCACTCAAAGTGCTTTCCCCAAGGACAACTGCTCCATTGTCCTTTATCAAACTGAGAAGTACAATTGTAATAACCATAGCAGGTCATTAAATCCGGAATTAATTGCGCTCCATCCCTATCCATTTGATAATACTTGTTGCATATATGATAATCCTGGGATGGTGGCATTTCCCAAAGAAGATCCTCATCCTGATCGCAATAATCTGGCATCCAGATTTGACATAGACCAGTTTTCCTGTTGAAATATCTTCCACCGGTGCAGTTGATCTGAATTCCAAATCCATTTTGGCATTTGTAGTAACTCCTGCAGGTGTTGGGATTTCCCACTAAGGAACCATCTTTCATATAAGAGCAGATATTATCCTGTGGGCAACCGGACACCTCCTCCAAACAGGTTTGCATTTCATTACTGAACACCTGACCTTCTCCACAGTCAATCCAAGAATTTTCACCGATGTCCTTGCACTGGATATATCTACGACAGTTAGCTGGATCGGCAATATAATCTTCAGGTTGGAGTTTTGCACAAATCTCTGAAGTATCAGAATGACAATTTGCATTCGATACATTTCTGCAGGTTCCATCTCGAAAGTTGAATAACAATCCCTCATTGCAGTTACTCCGTCCGCTGAGTTTGTTGTCCTGGCAAAATCCCCAAGCACGACAATCACTTGGATCTCCGATGTAACCTTTTCCAGCCAAATGCTTGCACTTTTCCTCCATCGAAAATCCTTGGATTTCGGCCAGCCAAGTAATAAATATGGCCAAGTGGCAAGCACATTGCAAAACTACGATGATCTATCTTTAGTCTTCGAGCATTCATCACTCCGCTTTCAGTACCTCTCATTTTTGCTAGACCGCCAACTCTTCCGGAACTCAGCGAACTGAACTTGTTTTCCAATCTATTGACATATTTAAGTACTGAAACGTATCTTGCATTTCTTGTCGCAGTCTGTTTGTAGATACTAAAAACAAGGCGATAAGAAAACGACTTTCAAAAATGTAATTAGAAATGTTTTGGTTGAGTGACATACGGATAAGACTGTCTCGAATAACCAAAACAATCTCATCGAAAATGTGACGGGGAAACCCTTCTATAACAATTAACAAGGTATTTCCCTTGATAAACTCAACAATTACTAGTTGCAGCGATTTAAATGTCTAAATATAAATCCTGAATGTTTGTGAGTTAAATAACTATACAAATGTTATATTAAGTATGTGACTTTATGTGAACTTCAACATTGGAATTTAAATAAGTAAAAATGAGAACAGGTTTTTGCAGTCAATTTTTAACAAGGTAAAAAAATGTGTGTGTATAAAAATATCTGCCATATTCTGCAACGTCATGGCAAAAATAATAATACAAAAAAAAAATAATCAAAAAATATGAGCACTGCAAAAAAAATATCATCTGACAAAACATAAAAAATATTGACACCCTGGCCGTTTTTACCCTGATCTTTATTAAAGTCTCTTTATGTTTTTTAATATCGCAACATTTTAAATAATCCTATTTATCTCCATTCTTTAAATTTCGTTTCCGGTGTAATGCAAGCGAGAATTTGCTTATCCAAATACGTTTATCGGAAAATATGAGACGCATGCATAAAGATAAGCTTGTGGGTGTGAGTGTGATTGTGCTTTTCCGTGTCCTTTGCATTGTTAGCGCAGATCCTGCTGGAAAACGGCGACACCGGAGGGTAAAAAGGACTCGGAAGGACTCGGTGCCTCAGTGGCTTGTCGCAATGTAAACTGCTTAGCATCGATTGGGTGCACTTATTGACATTTTATGCTTAAGGACATGCTTAATATCCACAACGTGCTCTCCCAGCCGCTCCGACTGCTCCGTCTTCGCGGTATTAAAGTCCTTAGAGGGATCCAATGGCACAGTGGAATAATTGATATAAAGAATTACAAAAAGAAAACGTATAAATGTATACAATATTAAGGAAAGAAACTTTTGTCTTCAAAATAGTAAAATAAAAAAATGATAATAGTAATTTAAAATAGACAAATAATTAAAATAAACTGTTCATTTGGTGTTTAAAGACAAGCTGTTTAACAAAGCTCCCTTTTTTTGTCGTCACAAAATTGTAATTTACTGAATTATTTTTTAATTTGAAGAGGGAGCCTTTTTAATGCCTCAAAAGGAATTTTTGATCCCACAGTAAATGTGGGAAAAGGAACCTGCTCTGCGGAGCAGAAAGAAACAGTTGCCATCAGCGGATGCCGTCTAGGGGCATAGAAATATCTATGTGTACTCTCGAATGCAAATGGCTGGGGGTCCTATGCCCAATGCCTTTGGCTCCGGGGCTTCTACCACTTCCGGAACCCAAGGCCGCTGGTCCCAGTAGCGGCGCCGCTCACTTCCGTTTCCTCTCGTCCTTTCGCAGGACATTTATGCTGCTCATCAGCGCAGCAGCGCCGTCGATGTGGAGACCATCTGGCGGCCACCCGACTACAACTACTTGCCCGTAATTTTCTTTTCAATCAGTGGCTGGCTGCCTATCCCCAGGGGCCATCCCCTCATCTTCCATCTCCGATGCCATCTCCAATCCACCTACACTTACAGTGGCAAATTGTGCGGCTGCGACTTTTTCCGAGCACTCGATATGTTTAAGAATGTACACGGCACAGATTTAAGAGGTTTAATCAAAAAGAAAATTTAAAATAAATGTTTTTTTATTTAACCAAAGCTTTGCAAACAAAATGAAACATAATTCTTAAAGGTTTTCAAAATATATGTTGCAACATCTTAACACCATTAGATTTTAAACAACATTTGGCTTAACTCTCAGCCAAGGGTCTTCTAACCTACTTAAATATTTTTTGCTTATGTCAGATGTATGAATTTAAGAAAAAAGTACAATTCCAAAACCTAGATTGCTTTTGACTTTCCTCTGTGTGTTTTTATGTGTAATGACTGTTAAGGATTTGTTTCTTCATTCGAGAGACCGCCTATTCTGTCCGTCCATTTTTCACCTTCCCCCCGATTTCCCTGTCAGTTGGCTGGATTTTTGTGCGCCTTTTCCTTTTGCTCTTTGTAATTTTCCCCACATGTTCACGGCTTGAATATTTTATGGGCTTAAGTACTTTCAGTTAGAGCCTTTGCCTGGCCTTGTGCGTTTTGCACCTTGCAGCCCCTACATAAATTCATTAGGTTAGTTTGCTCTTTGCTCCTGGACACTGTTTGCTGATTGTCGAGAAGAAGGATCCACTTGTTGAGACTTGGCTCCATTAACATACCTGCAATGATAAGAAGCGGGATAGAAGTCAGTTTGGGTTAACTGGATTGTATCAAAGAATAAAGTGGCTTTTTAGCTTAAGGTTTTGGGTAGGAATCAGTAATTTGATCTTAAATAAAATGTTATTCAATAGTGTTATTTACGGTTAATAATAGTAATTAAAGTTCAACATTGTGATTAAATACTTTCCGCTTGCTTAACCTTTTATCCATTAAATTAGCTTATTAAAAGGCAATTAATCAAGTTCCACGAAATGCTTTCGTATTGATATTTCGCCATTACAGAACTTGTAAAATTACTTGTATTCATTCTGTTGATTTATTTGTAATGTAAAATATTATTCGCAATAATTACTACCCTTTTCGTATTTCCATTTTCCCTTTTTATTTTTTTCCTGTGGTAAATTCAAAGCAATAAATCTCGCGAACATTTTAATGCTGATTTAAAAATCGCAGCGCACATTTAACTCCTCAAACGAAATGTTACTCTATCACAAGTAAGGGAAAATGTTGAAAAGGTAACGTTAAACATTATGGCGACTTGTGCGGGAGGGCGAAACATCTTTAGCTCAAGGCGCCACTTGGAAAAGCGGGGGGAAAATGAGCTCCGGCAAAGTCAGCAGGTCAAGGATTAACACGCTCTCCCCACCTGTCTCATATAACTCATTTTAATTAGGTTAAATATGCAATGGAAAACTGAAAAGTGCCGACCGAGCAGGAGGGAAAACGGAAAAGCGGAAAAGGCAAGACACAGACCCCCGAGATTCCGGAAAAGCGTTCCGGGGCGGTTTTCATGAGCGGCTACCAGCTCAATGAGATGCAAAGGACGATAAACAAGTCCGCCAGCGACGAGGAAGCTCCGCTGAAAAAATAAGGTTACGGGTCCTCGACTCAAAACCGAAGACACGATGCTCGGTGGCAAAAAGGCTGAGGAGCAAACTGCACGGCCAACGGCAGCCACCAAGTCATATTTCTTTTGGCCAAAATGAAAACGGCAAACAAACACGGAGGAAAGACCCAAGACCTAAAAAAAAAAAAAAGAATTATGGTGGCTTCGCTTCGAGTCGAGGGCGGTGAGCCAAATGTGGCTGGGGGTGTGGCACGTACTTGAAGTATTTTGCCAAAATTAAAATTTATGAACAGATAAAAAAGCGTTAATGGCAACTCGCAAAGGTCACGAGTGGATGGACATACAGTGGGTCAAACGGAAAGGAAATTGTAATTTAGACAAGTACGTTATGAGCATATCGTCAACTTAAATTATATACTTTAGAAAGTAGTTAAACTTTTTAATGACAACATTACCATTAATAACATTTTACCTTTTAAGTCTAGACAATTTTAACCAATTGTCACACAATATAAAATATTTATCCGTTTAGTTGAGATCAGCAACTAAAAGTTTTTAGTTAATTTATTACAAATATTTTTTATAAAATTTAAAGAAATACTGCTCTAATTTACTTTTTATTTTAGTTATATACATTAAAGTAACTTACAATTTCTTCTTACATTTTCTGTAAAATGTTGTTTTATATAACTTTTCAAATAAGATAATTATCACCACTGTGCTAGTGGGGTGTTAGTGTGTAACAGTTTCCACCGCGAGTGGCAAATGGAGCGAAGTGAACGTGGCCGCAAAAAAAAGAAAAACCACATCGAGGCAACGACAGCGACCAGCCATAAACGATGCAATTTTATTGCAGGGTCTTACGAAATTCTAGGTAGCTCTTCCAATGTCCAGATGGGAACCAAAGTGCTCCGTCCCCATTTTCTGGGGGAGTGGCAGACATTAGAAGGGACGATTTTAGGTGTAGGCACTTTGCCAGAAGCCACGTGTTGACTTAGAGTGGCGCCACCTGGGGAGCGGTTCGGGTATCTCGGCCATAAGCTAGCAAGGTCAAAGTGCATGGGTGGTCGAAAAACAAAACAATAAGATATATGTTTAGTAGTTAAGGTCATACTTTGTTTAATTTGTTGTTGGTCACGGAATATTTAATTTTCCAAGGGTTTTTTTTTTGGGTAGCCTTAAACAAAAGGACCTTGGAAAATAATTCACCTGAGTAATGGTTACTCTCAAATATATTTATAAAATAACTTAGACTTCTTAAAAGTGAATTATGTATTAAATTTGTAAGTTACTTTTAATAACATACTCGTACACATAGAATTACATACTTTGTTATTCCACGCCAACATGTTTTTCAATATGCTGTCTAGACAGCTTTTTTCTTCAGATAAGTAACATGTGTGAATTTTTCCATTTGGAATTTCGCTCACTTGGGCTGTGTCTCTATAATTCAAAAGCGTGGGATAGATGTCGAGCTGCCGGAGCTGCCGAGCACACGGGACATGTTGTCATTGCTCTTGCGATTGCTCGGCCTGCGAGTGCGAGTCGCCGTCTTCAAGGCTTCAAAGTCGCGTTTCTCGCTCTTGAAACAATGTCGCCTCGTTGACAACGTCCTGAAGTGCACCTTCGCACACTCCCCAGATGCTTTGTGCCAGGGCCACGCCATCCTCATCCTCATTTCCATTCCCATTCCCATCAACACCCCCATTCTCATCCTCTTCAGCATCCTCGACCAACTCAACGATGCTAATGGTATTCGCCAGTTGTTGCTGTCGCAAACATTACCGATGTTGCTAATGCTACTTCTATTGCTGCTGTTCTCGCTGCACTTGCATATAAATTAAAAAAAATGTTTCGAAGAAAACAAGTAAAATATAAATAAATTATGTAAAAAATAGTATCCTGTCAGTGCAGGCAGTGCAATTTGATTTAATGGTCAGTAGTTAATTGGAGTTTAAAAAGTTAAAGGAGAATTCTTAAAAGTTCTTTCTTCAATTATAATAAACTATAAATTTGTTCTTAAGCTTATAACACCTGGAGTTAATTGCTTAGTTATGCTTCAATTACTAGTATTTCGTTTTATTTTAAATTCAAATAGACAAATTTTAGTTTATTTTTTAAACACAAATTTAATAAATATCAATGTTTTAGCTGATTTAAAAATTAATTTCATTCACTAAAGAAAAGTTTGGAAGAAGCTAAGGTTTTTTCGAGTGGCATTCACTCGAAGGTACTTCTAAATATCGGATTGTTCTGAGTGTTGTGCCCCATCCACGTCCTGAGCAGCTTTGCCTTACCCCAAGTCACGCGCGGTTGAAGGACTCGGACCCAAAGGGGAATCCATGGGCAGTGCCAGTGGCAGGCACTTTGGCCAGATGCAAATACGCGTGAGTGGCGCCTGGGTCATCTTTTCACCGGGAAAAGGGGTCCTGCGATGGGTCCTGCGATGAATCCTGAGATGGGTCCTCGCGGGCTTCTCCGCTCTCCGGTCGGTCGTGTTGTTTGCGGCGTTTAACGACCTTTTAAATGTGCGTCTAATTATGTTTACGTGCTGCCCCGTGCGACACCCGAAACCTAAGAACGGATGGCTAAATTGCCAGGCGAATGGCTAAAATGGGTTTAGGCCGACTAGAAGGCGGGGGCGGGTTGACTTGCCACAAATCCATTTGCTCACAGCCTTGTTAATAATGCGAGTTTACGGTCACTCGTTGTTCCAACGTGACCTTCTCCTCGGCAAAAGTATTGTTTTAATTTTTAATTGGATGTGGACCCAAGTGGGCGGAAACATAACCTTTATTGGCACCACCTTTTGCGCTTTGAGTTTTAAAATTCCGGCTTTTTAGCTGCTTGACAACCACTTTCTTTATGGCCAAAAGTTTACTAATAATTTATTAATCTCTGCGTTTTTAATTGCTCTCTTTTGTGTTATTTTCATAAATCTAATATTTATTATGCATAATAACAGTGCGAATAGAGGTGACAAAAAAGTTTAGAAAGTAAAAGTTATAAAACTTATTATTAGCTCTGAATTATTTATTTAAACAAACTATGTTGTAATATCAAATCTTTAAATTATTTATTGGGTAGATTTTTTGTGTGTTAATAATACATTTTACTTATGAAGGACCCATAAATACTTTTCCTTGGTCGCTAACAAAATATAAGCTAATTTTTTAAACAACTTGCCTTCATTCTACTTCAATGAGCTAAACAAAGCGCTATTAAATTACGCCGAGGGTCGAAACCTCCTTCACCTTTCGCCGTGTCCTTCCAGCCACTTGGCCGTTTTCACCTTTTCACCTTAGCCTTTGCAAGGAAAACAGCGGCTGACCTTCTTAGCTGTTGCCTGGGGACGGTTATTAATTTCTTATTTTGAAAGTGGCCCTGTCGTTTCACTCAGCTCATTCTCCGGGGGCCATCTCAATATCGCGATGCATTTTAAATAATTTCCCATATTGCCACGATGTGTAAATTAATCATCAGCATATTGAGGGTGAGTTGTTCGCCATTTTCGCAATGAGATGGAGTACACAAGTACAAAGGAAAGCTCGCTGGAATTATTCATAAATTGAGGACGGGCGTGGCGTTATATTGCTTTTTAATAACCACCAACTGGGGCTTCGTCGCACTGCCGATGAAATCGAATCCGCCGCCCCGAAATGCATACCATATATATATTTCATATCCTTGCCGACAGGATACGCCCCCAATTTTTATGGGGCTTCGCCGAAAATTCAAGCGTGAATTGTGGCTCTGCCAATATGGGAATGAAACGATCCGACTGCGTTTATTGCATCGCCCGCAACAAAATGTTTTATTCGCCAGACAATAAACCATAAATGCAAACATGAAAAAGTATCTCGCAAATCTGGGCTGGCATAAAGTGTAAACAACTGGAAGGATGCTGCCGGGATATATATTTCATTCGTTCTCTCCGCGGGTAATTAGAGATTCACGGTTAATGGGACGCATTAAGTTTATTGGCTCATTTTGCTCAGGTTTGCTTGGATTCCACACAAAGTTGAATGCAAATGCCGAAACAATTCTTGTTTATGTGAGCATTTAACGCAACGTTTCGCGTGCTTGCATTTCTTTAAAAGCTAATTTGAATTTTACAACCACGTTTTGTGTATCAAACATTTTTGTCAACCTTCTTTAAAGTTGCTTTAACCTAAAAAGCTGGAAGCCAAATATTGTATTCAATTTAGCGAAGGCCGGAGGTCATATATTGTGTTATTTAACAATTATATTTTAGGTTATTTAATTTGAAATATTTTACCAAATTTTAATCCACAAGAAGCAAAATTGTAAAGAAAACATAAACAGGATTAAAACAAAACCCAACATTTAGTTCAAATGATATTCTAACTTGTTTAAAAGCAACACTTTTAATTGCCAAGAAAATATAAATTTAAATGAAATTTCCTGTTTGAAATCTAGCAAAGAAAATATTTGTAATCCAAAATCCTTTCTCCTATTGTAATAATACCATCAAACAGATGGCTTCAACAATCCGGAGTGGAAGTCCCCAAAGTAAGAATGGTACTCTAATGAGGGAAACTCATTTGGGTAAAAGCACAAAGCAAAGCATTCCGCCCATTAAGAGGCATAATAATAAATACTTATCACCAAAGGAGCCTAGCGGAAAGGCGAAGGGAAAAGCGCAGCAAACATATTGTCGCCGCACCGCCGCCCACAGAAATTCACCCGCCGCTTTCACCCACCTTTCGCACTTTTCTCCCGCAGCGCACAGATGTGTGGCAGCAAATGCCGTAAAACAAATGTAAAGTGAAATTGCTTTCTCTGCTGCCAGCAACCAGCAACCACGCCCACCGACCTGTTTGCTCTACGCCTCCGAAAAATGAATGAATTTCTGGCAGTGTTACTTTGTGTGTATTTGTGCAGAGAGAGAAAGTTAGGGCTATTTTATAAAATAAAAAATTTATTCTATTAAAACAAAAAATAATATCAAAATTATAAATAATAATAACTATAAATGCCAACAGAACTCTCAAATTGATTTTTATTATTACCTTCACTTAAAAAAAGTATTCTTTTCTTTTCGTAACTTCATTTTTTCAACATTTTATTAAAAAACTTTTCTTTTCACAACTTAACTCTCAAATTAAATTTAATTATTCTTAATTATATAACAGTTATGTATATTCTTTAAAATTTTTCTTGTAATTACTTTTAGATTTGCCAAACTTTTTCTTCCAGTTACCTATGCATATGTGTGCGTGTCGACAGACGGATGCGGAAACGGATGTGAAAAGTGCAGTCATAAATGTGCCGCCGCCCTTTCTTTAAGACGTTAATAATTGCCGACCGAAGGCGCTGAGCTGGGTTGCTTGTTGGCTGTTGGTTGTTGGTTGTTGGCTGGTTTTAAGGTTGGCTGTTTGGCAAAAAACATATTTGGAAGCTTTGTTTCCCTTCGCAGCTGCCATGCCAACGAAAACGGAGATGAAATTTTCAAATTCGCGTATTTTCTTTCCATTTTATGGCGTTTCTACTTGCTCTTCGGCTTCCCACGGGCGTGGCTTTGTAATTATGACAAATGCTAAAATATGGAATGTGTGCGCACACATATTTGACTCAGTGTGTGTCGTTATGTTAGGGGATTTCAGATTTTTTACTTTGCCAGTTTCTACGGCGGATCTGAGTTAAGCCCCACAGTAAACATAAAAATCCCCAGGAAATCCGCATTCACACAAACTACTAAATCAAAATTCAGAATCGCCCAGGAGATGAAAACTAATTTGAAAAAAGATTTGTTATTTTCATTTTCGGCTTATTTTGTTTGGTTTGTATTTGAAAAGATTAAGGCTAAAAACAATGTTCATTTAAATATAAATTTATTTGTTGATATGGGTTTTATGCTTGACAAAGTATTGAGTATTAATTAAGGTTTTTACATTTACCTACAAATATTCCCTATTTATTGTCTACAATTTGACCCAATTTTTCAAGTAATTGAAAAGCATTCGACTCTCAAGTAGTCCCTATTTATTGTTCACAATTTGACCCAATTTTTCATGTTATTGAAAAATGTATGCCGGCCTTTGGGCCTGTCAATCATACCTGTTCCATAAAGACTTGCCTCTCGGAAGCTGATGGCCGGATATCAATTGCCAGGGCTTTATCGATGGGATTTATGAATTCTGCATTTGTTTGCTTACTGTTTCTGACTTGGCTGCAACGAAACTTTGCTCTCAGGCATAATAAATTTGCCGTGTCTGGATTTCTTGGCGTCGGTCGGATCGGAGAGAACTTGTTCACAGTTCGATATTTTCCAATTACATGCACGTATCCCTTGGCACTTGGCTCCATGTTCCACTCGCAAACGCACACTCGACTCTAAAAGCTGTGTGTGCGAGAGCTCGACATTGAAATCCAAACTTTAAATTGAATTTTTGCGGTTTGTCATTGTTCACATCCGGGTTCTATATGCGAGTAGAAGCGACGCCTGAATTCTAGGGATGTGCACCCAATAAACGAGGCGGTTATTGTAGGGAATATTGCTTTTGAATCGACATTATAACATAAAAAACTTAAAAAGATTTTACAGAAAAAAAATACCCTTAACTAAATTATAATAAATAATTTAATAAATTATTAACTAAATAATAATACTTTAAAGCAATATTATTTTTTACGGTGTCTATCAGTAAGAAAAAGATAATTTCATATTATACTTTTTCTTTTTATATTAAAGAACGTAACATCTGCTTACAAATTTGTATCTCTTTGATTAAAATAATAAAATAATTAAAATTGTTAGCCTTATGACAGATAAAGTGTGACTTATATTTGAATGAAATTATTAAGTAATTAAAAAGTTAACGCTTTATGACAGATCTAGTTTGGCTTATCCAATTTAAACCATCAATATTTTAAAAAATCGATGTTTCAGCCTTCTCTGTTTCAATTCCCCCATATCAGCGGTCACTTTTGTTCGTTAAAATGCGTTTCTAATTCAATTTGCTGTCAACGCGGTGGCCAAAAATCGAGAAAAAAAAGCGAAACCGCCAACGCCAGTTGCATTTCCAGCGGTCAAAAATCGCGTGGGCGTGTCATGTTTGCATTGCTATCCTCCCCCGATGACTAACTTTTTGCGGTTTGGAAAATTATTTCGCTGTAAGTGATATCTTTTAATTTGCGGAAATTGCGCCACGAATTGTTGCCGCTGTCACAGGGGGCATCCTTGAAAAGCCATCGACGCTGCCATTGCCATTTCTGTTGGAAATATGTTTGCATTAAGCGGATTGCGAACGGGAATCGAATAATGAATGGTCCTTTTGCGTCCTTTTGCGTCCACGCCCCGTTGTTTAGTCATGTAATGCGATTGCCGCCATGTAAGCGAAACAATAGAAATTTAATTAGAATTTCAGGTTATCTAATTAACCGCGCGATTTAGCGATAACGAAGCTCGACGGGGTTGTAATATGGCTTTACCCATTGCTCTGTTGTATAATTGCAAAGTATATGAATTATTGAATAGTGTGTAATGTGCTCTAATAAAGTTGACAACTTTCTATATGCTCCTCGTAGGAATTTCCCCCTTGGTAAAACCAGTCCAATTACCACGGATTAGCACACAATTTGTGAAAGAGTTCTCGACTCAAAACTTTAAATTGGATAATCGAGCTGAAGCTGAAGCCGAAGCTGAAGTTGCCTTTGTCAGTTGGCAAGCGTTTACCAAGTGCTTTGCACACATTATGCTTCGTTTATATCAGCCATCGTTCGGCTGACGCTGCGTATGCGTAATTTTGCAACCATCTCGGGTGTTTACAGAGCAATTTGCAAGTTAAGCCAACATTACCAGCCAGGGGCCAAGCATTTATGAAATGGGGTTCCTATCCTAACGTCTTCACTACGGAAGCGACCCACAAACAGGAATTAAAATAATAATCAAGACCGGAAGTGATTGAATTAGAATTAAGTGAAGATCAAATAAGTGGGTTCTGATGGATATATAATAAATACAGGCCTAAAAATATTATAAAAAAAATTCTAATATGCAGTTTTTTATAGAATCAAAAAACAAACATTTAAAGGTATACCACTTCAAAATCTGATAAAGATTGAAAATATTATGGACTTTCTTAGAACTGGTAAAATTTGGTCAATTTTCAGCAAACAACAAAAAAATTGGTTTGCTAAAAATTTACCAATTTGTAGCATTGTTAAGTCCATAACTTCTCTCATTTTAATCCGATTTTGAAGTGGCATTGGTCCTTTGTTTAAACCATTCTTTTATCTGAAAATGTTCATTGGGGATTTTAGCCTTTCCTCACCTTTTCTGCGAACCAGAAAGAGTTTATCATCAATATAAATTGCAGACATTCAAAATGCAAATGAAATTCGCGGAATTAAGGCGAGAACTGCCAAGAAAACTGCTTCGGACTTCTTTTCGCATTGATGCGGCTTTTGGAACGTGCCCGCAATTGTGAGTCCTGAATTTGAATTTCAATTATTTTCGGTTTGTCAATCGGCATTTGAATGCGATGCGAACGTCTGTGCCACGCGGAGGCGACTCGATGCCATGGCAATTAGGAAGCATAATTAAGTGAATGCCAACCGACGGCATCGGGCTCTATCACGGACGTATCGTCTGGCTGTTGTGGCCGGGTTGATGCCAATTTAAATGCAAAAAGCCTTTTGAGCCACTGCGTAGAGTGGCAGCCGAAATGTGCCAAACAGGCAGTTTCACTAATTGCGAGGTGAGGCAATAGAAAGCTGGCCAGGACATGCCTTTTGGTCGAGTCAGCAGCACAAACAATGCTCAGCAGCCACTCGATGCACAGGAATAAATTTTTAATCATGTCTGATAATATTTATAAAAATAAATTGGGTGACATACATAGCTTTTTTTGTTAATTAATTAAGAGACAAACATAAAAGTTATGGTTAATGGAGAGACACAAAATAATGTTATTGGTATTATTTAAGTTCGGTTAAGTCAAAAAAAAAACACATTGTTTAACAATCAGAACTTAAACATAAAATATATTTGACAATTTTTATTTGTTTTATTTTATTTTAACAAGTGTACATATGTATGTAGTGGAATAAAAATAAAAGTATATTTTAAATATTTAATATGAATGTTATAATGTTAAATGTTATTAAATTTTTATTTATTAATACTAAGCACTTTTTTGGTAAGTTCTGTATTTTATTGCAGCGGATATGCTTTTGATTTCGTTTTTTTCTCTGCACTTTTTGGAAATCTTAAAAGTATGCTACGTTAGTTTTACGAGGCCTGTGGAAAAGTGAATTAAAGGAGGCTCCGGAGGAGGCGCTTTATCTGATTCAGTGACATGGTGGTGCCTTCTCCTTGGGCCACTTGACGCTGCAGCTGGCGCTTAAATGGCCGAGGACCTTGTGGAATTTTGTAATTAAAACGGCGTGGATTACATTAGCACGTACTCGCCAAGGACGCCAAGGACACACTCACACACTCACAGTTGCAATGGCAGCACTGGCACACACACATACATGGGCCAGCAACTAGTGGTCAGTGGTTAATTAAAGAACGGAGGGGCGGGGCTAAAAGAATTGGAGTGGGCTGAAGTGGGGGAAAGTGGAGAAAAGTGGGGGAAAAGGGAAAGGGGAGGGGGAACCTGGCCAAACAATTGGGATGCCTCGTGGCGCACAGGGTCAAAAGTTGTTTTCTATATGAAATATTCGCATTGACAGCCAGTTGGCCGCAGGACATGGCAAACATGTCCAGCACACACACACACACAGATACCCACACACACATACTAACAAAGAAAACGAGGGTAGGCCCATCGAGCAAACAAAAAAAGGCAGAGCTGTTGAAGCTTTCGCTTTGTAAATCTGACAACGTTTACACTTCGAAGCTGGCCAGTTTTTTTGCGAAATTTCATTAGCCCAAAGTTTACCAAAGAAATAAAAGCATTTTCAACAATTGTTTTGCAAAGAATTAAGCATTGTTTGTAGTTGTCTTTTTGAAGTTCCCAGGTTGGGAAATTAAATGGAGTTCGGAATTGTTTGGCATTTTGTTATTTAGTAATAATATAAATAGGTATTTTCTTCATCATATTTTAATGAATTTCTAAGCTTTTTATTTGCCTTGATTTATTACATTTACTTATTAAGTCTAAATTTGAGCATTTTGCTAATTATTATTTTTATTATTATAAATTATTTGTCTTTAATTTCTAGTATATTAGTTATAAAATTTAAGCTGCATACGGAAGTTATTATTAAAATTATTATTAGATTAAAAATGTAATTAATTTTGCTTGTTTTGTCTGCCATTCAGCAGTCCACAAACTTAATTTACATGGAAATGAAATATAAATTTCTGGGAACAATATTTTCTACGAGTTGCTAATTGCATTAGAGACAATTACCTTGGAGAAAAGGTAACTTTCCACCCAATATTCCCAGAGCTGCCCTCGCAAAGTCATTGCGCAGTAGCTGTTGCCTTTGGGACAGGTGTTATTTTTGCTTCGCCAAAAGTTTTGCGTGTTCAGCGGTGGGCGGGCAGCCACGCCCACCAGCAGGAGCAGCGGCAACAAGGATGCACTCGACCAGGAAGCCACTTGTGTGTGTGTGTGTGTGTGTATGAGTGTGTGAGTGCGTGCTGGTGCACATCCTTTCAACCTGCAGCCGCTGTCCATAAGTTTACTTTTCAGCAGAAGTGATCATCAGAAAGCTGGCATCGGACATGACATGCGATCTGCAGTTGGATATATACATATATATATTTGTATATAATACAAACTGCTGCTGTCGGCCAGAAGATAAAAACGTCACTGCCGATGGCGGGAAATTGAAAATGCTGTACGTTCTCACTTTTGACGATTCACCCGGCGCAGTATTGAAAAACCAACAGCGTTCTTTGAATGGGATGCCTTCACAAAATCATTAATTCTATGCAATTGCAAAAACTCATGTCACGAGGTTTCCGCACGGACAGCACTTTTGACTGCAGTTTAATAATTTATTTTACTGACAAATGTTGTATGCACAAATACTGCCATAATCTTCGATTCTGTGTGTGGCAAAAATAATATTTTTCATTCAACAGTACATTTGGAAATAGTAAGCCACATATTTTGATTGTCAGAATGTATATTCCGTTTGTGGTTATATTTGTTTAATGGACTTTGCTTGATTAATTTTGCTTTGAGACAACTTTTAATTACAGAGCTACAAGGACTTAGGATTGAAATGATGTTCCACACAACTTGCTCTACCTATAACTTCGTATGCTAATCCCGACTAACTAACCAAATAATGACATGTATCTACAAAGCACGTGGCCCGTGGCACATTTGTGATTGTGTTTGTCCTATGTTGCAGATACTTTGAGGGTCGGATTCCGCGCCACAGAAACTGTGGCAATTCACCGCGGTGACAACCATAATTAATTCGGGGAACACATTTGGCCTTCGGGCCTCTTTGGCTTCACCGTTGACATTGAGGCAATGACAGACAGCCAACACAAACAAAATCAGGACGTTCCATTAAATGTGGCGAGACATCAAAACATAAGGAGGCAAAAATGTTTTGAAGACAACATTAAATATGGAAAACACATGATTGCGAATACGTAGACCGCTAATAATTGTGAAACCTGTTAGGCTGCGAGGTCTTTCCTAACTTATATATTCACAAAAGCCCAAGGAGGATACACAAAAGAACTTAATGTCGGTGCTTATATCTATAAAACACTTTGTTTTATGAGTTTGAGAGGCGTTTCGTAGGGGGGTGAAATAAAAATATCACAATAAATAGTAGAATAGAATTGTACAAACAAATAAACAAAAATATAACAACTTATTATCGATAGCTAGATTATTCTGCAAACACAACACTGCGTATGCGTGATATATTTTTAAGGCATAAGTAAACTTGAGTTAATTAATTAGTAAATTTGGGTAACTATTTAAATAAAAAGAACATTTACATTTCATTAAAAACAAACTTCTTTTTTCTCCCTTTAAGTTGAAATAATTTAAATTATATTACCAAAATAAACATCTTTTGCCAGAACACCACTGCGTATAAGTGATATAATTTAAAGCCAAATGAAAAGTAAGCCAATCAGCCATTTCTTTTAACTGCTTAAATGTGAAATAAATGTAAATTTAACGAAAATAAAGCAAGGCAAGGATGTGCACATTTATTCCCTTTGACTTCTACGCCCATGTCCTTTAGAATAAAACGCGGACGTGAATTGTACTTGGCGATAAGTACATGTGACTGCCTGAACTGCCTCTGTGTATGAGTGTGTGTGTGTGTCTGTGTGTGCGTGTGTGTTTGTGTCATGTGCGGTCTTGAAGCTTTGTAAGTTTAAGTGGTAGATATTATTCAAAAGGAATTAAGACCGAAATGAAAAGCCTGTCGACGACGACAGCCAAACGAGGCGAAGAGGAAAATGGCGGGAAAGTGGGAAAATGGGAAAGTGGATAAGCGGGCTGCCAACCGCAGGACGAATGCTTTTAATAAATGTGAATGCTCCGTGCATGTGTGAGTAGAATGAGTAGTGTGTGTGTGTGTGTGCGGTTGTCTATGTTTACCTTTTGTTTGTCTGTTGATTTTGTGTGGCTGCTTGTGATGCGAATGTCGAAGGAAATGAGCAACAGCTGCTTTGGGCCAAAAGCGGCGAATGCGGCCGAAAGATCAGCAGAGTGCAAACTAGTTGACTAAATTGTGTACACAAAGAGGAAAATATAAAAGAGATATTTATGCTAATTAAAATTGCAGGTCATTATAACTTCTGCAGGTAATTTAGCTGTAAGATATTTAAACTTTAAGAAAGTAAATTAAAATAAATACAAATAATAAAATACACTTCCTTTAAAAATTTTCTTTATTTTAACTAATTTGAAAATTAATTTTAAGCAAAAAAAAATATATATAAGTTTTTTTTTTAAATGTATAAATAACTCATAAAAAAGGTATTTTTAGGGGTTAGAATAAACAAATTTGTAATTAATATTTTTAGTGGCTGAAATATTCTTTAGTAACATTATTCAAATAATTTACTTATTGCTCTACTACTACTACTATTCTGTGTTTATTTTTTTCTGGGTGTAAGTGTGTGTTTCGGTGAGGGAAACCGCCGAACCAGCCAAGTACAAAGATGTGCGGCGATAGTTGCGGCGCGCTTAAATAACGAAGCCAAGTGTCAACAGGATAAGTTCTCTCCAGCGGAAGCGAAGCGGTTCGGGGTCATCAAGTGCCACTAAATGCGATTGTGGGGGATGTGGATGCACTTGCACAGCCACCAGCCACCAGCCGAAGCCAATTTAAGTACAAACAGTCGGGTGACTTTGCCTACTATTCCTGTGGAAGGACCCCCAAGGGAAGGGGGGGGAAAGTGGGGTCAAAGGATCGGGGTCAGGTCGGAGGTTGGGCTGTGTGGCTTTAGGCGGCAATGCCACCCAGTGCTTGGCCACATATTCGCCTCGCTGCGTGCTAAATGAGTTTAGATTGCTGCACATAAATAACCATGGACTGGCGAGGCGACAATCGCAGGCACAGCCATCCAAACAGACATGAACCAGGACATGGACAGATCCACCGAAGGAGATGGAGACGCAGATGGAGATGGAGGCGGAGATCCTGACACAAACAGAGAGATGCCATTAAAAATGGAAGCAGAGGGAGGGAACAAGGGTCAGGATGTCCAGGCAGATTAGTTCCTGTCGAACCATGGGCATTGTATTTCACTTAAGTTTATTTAAATTTAATTAAAATATGTATACAAGAATGAGTAAGAAATTTAGCGTTGAAAATATATTTATTTACAAGCTTTAACAAATCCGAAAATATAAAAAACTATCAGGTAAAATTTTAGTTTTAAAAAATTGTCGAAACATTTTAATATTTTACAAATGCCACTTGATTATGCTTTATAATAATATACCCAATTAATTAATTTATATTTAATTTTCTCTGATACAGCAAAACCAATGAAGTACTTTTTTGCAAATTAAAAGATAACAACTCCCGCCATCAATTGATTTAAATTTGTTTATTTCAGTCAGCACTTTTTATAAAATAATTGCACATGCTAAAGCCTTAAAAACATATTAGGCTGCAATTATTTCCAGCTTATAAAATCAATTTGATTTTATTTTAATCAGATCACAAGTGCATAAAAACATTATCATCGACCGCCAGTTCATTTGAATGCAATTAATTTTTGTTTACGTATCATTTGGCAGGTATTGTCAGTACTCAGAATCTTGTAATTACATTAAAATATTTTGCAAGTAGCAATCCAAATAGTAGGAATTTAAATCAAGTTTAATTAGTCGGCAAACGCATAAATTAATCCTGGAATTTACAATGATTTTGCTCCGAAACCCCACTGTGCGGCCACAAGATGGTTTTCCTTCCTGAAAACCCCAACTCCCAGCGGAGCACACATGGTGAATCTGCTCGAATGCCGAAAACTGGTAAGCAGGACAATACAAATAGTCACAGAAGAACTCGCCCACCCAAAGGCCCTTGCACACACTAACAATTGGCACAAGGTTGCTCCTATTTACACAGCAGGCGGTGGGTGGTGTTCGGTTAAAAGTGAGTGGTGGGCGGTGCAACTAACAAACTGCAATCCTGTCAGGAGCATAACCCACTCATCTCAATTCATTAGGAGCCAAGATAAACTGCCGGTGTCCAAATGAAAGCTCCCCACTCAGACAATAAATCGCCTTGGTGCACAGAGTTGGCATAGAAGCAGATTTGTATCCTTACTGGAAAGTGCATAAGTGCTTTAAAACGATTTTAAATTAAGCTACCTAATAAGGTTTATAAATCACAGCATTGCTTACCATCATTTACTATAGTATATTATTAAATATCTAAACAGCTTTAAAATTGATTAACATTTTTTATTTTAGGAATTAAGGATTTAATACATCAGCAAAAAAAGGATTACAATAAACATATTTAATTATTTCTTTTTTTTACAACTAACAATTTAAGAGATTTTAAATGGATCCGTTGAAATAAATATAATTTATTGTACAAGTACTGACTAAATCTTTCCAAATATTTTTGCATTCATGGGCTTAACAAAAGCTTGAAATTCCATTTGTTCCGCCGCTCGAGCAGTTTGTAATTTGTTTTTATGGCACCCGGCGCTCGTTAAACTTTAACTATTTTTAATTATTTAGTATTTAGATATATTTGCCTGTGCAAATGCCAGGGGAATCATAAAACCCTAACTCGTTTTATTGCCGACTGTGCTTGTGACGCGGATGGTCGAAAGCTCAGTAAATTGCGCCAGTTTAGTTGGAAGTTTTGGCGGGCAACCGGCTGGTAAAGTCATTTACACGCCGCGCTCTTTAAAATTCGATCAACAGTGCGTATGCGCAATGTTAGTCTGTCAATTACAGTCGGCTGTCAAATGTACGAGTCGCGGCAGTCACGAAAATCAATTCCCCCGCCCGCCGGCCGTCGCCTTCAATGGCACTCAATCAATCATAATTAACTTTCGAGCACTTTCACTTGAATCGTTTTTTAAATTGCCTTCCCTTCTGTCGAGCGAATTTTCAAATTCCCGAGCTCCCGACTCAAACTTATGAACCCATCTGAGCTGAAAGGAACTTAGAGCTCGGATCCTTTAAGGGTTCAGAGGCAGGACCTCTGAAAGGGTTGGCATATCATGCGCAAGGCAATAAATCTCCATGTAATAAGATTAAATTAGAACAAATGAGTTCATTTGTTCCGGGGCCAGCTGACGCAGCGCGAAACTCGTTTCAACCGAAGGCTAATGGCCAAGTTCAAGCCTTTGAGGGGCTTTTAACGGCCCGGCCAGTGAGCAGTGCCTGAAATTGGCTCGTGTCACAGGTCATGGCTTAAGCTGCGGGACTCTTTAAGTCGCCTTCGCTTCAGATCAAAGCGAAGCTGGCAGGGAGAAAAACATTCAGCTCCTCTGAGGCGTACTTACTTGACTTTTATTTGACAGATTCCAATTCAATTGATTTTTCGGGGACTCCTCAAATAAGACCACAAAATTTGAATTTATTATAAAAGCAAATAAATGCGAGAATGCAAAGTGGCACTGGTGTCTGGAAAACATTGTTTTCTTAAAGGTTTCTAGCAATCTCTTTGGCAAAGCTTAAATTTCTGTCATGAGCACTGTAAAATAACTGAAACCCTTTTGGCAACTGTTGCTAAGGGAAATATTCGTTCGGAGGATAAGTTGGTGGACGTGTCAACTGCAATGTCGTATAAACTCGCATAAAAATCACTTACAGATTCATAAACTGTCATAAATAAGCCAGTAGAAATATCGACCCTTTTTCAGGCTTCCTTGTGAGTATTTTCCCCGGCAATATTGCCTTGATGGCATTAAGTTACTTAGGTTGTGTGTTAGCCCGCCTATGAATAATACCCATGTGAAAGCAAATTATTGACAACCTGGAAATTCATTGGCATTGCCTAATTTCATTAATTTCATGCGCATTCAACGGCATCTGCAAATTTCACAGCTTGCCAACGTTTCCTATTCCCCAGGGGCGCCACAAAATGAGGCACAATTTAGCTCCCCGCTTTTCTGTGAGATTTATGCCTCTGTGAGTTGGATGGTTAGGCGGCATTCAGAGCCATTTGACCGGAAGTGACAAGTCAGCAAAATTGGCCCACTTACCTTTCAGGGGGGGCGGGGAAGGGAATGTGGTGCTTTTTTCCCCCTCTGACTCCACTGATTGGCTGGGGAACCAAGGCGATACATAATGTATGCCATGGTGCCTGCCTAATCATCCATGGAGCCGAACGGCAAATGTCATACGAGTTATCGAACTGTCCTCCGTGGGTTCGAGGTCCTTGATGTGTTTTGCTTGTCTCCTACTTCAGCATACATTAAGGAATCGATTCATTTCAGTTCGTTTCGGTTCGTTTTGGGGGGCAATAAAAATTGAACATTAGGTCACCGGTTTCCCTTCCCGGATTTCCCTTCCCCTAAACTTATCGTTTACTTTACTTTCTGTGTGTTTTTTGGGGCACGTTTATGATTTTGATTAATGTTCTCCGGTATTCACCCAAATGTTTCTGTCCATCAGCATAATCATAATGTCGTAGCTAATGTTGATTTACATTTAATGTGTTGTGCCCAATTTTTTGTTACATTTTCGTTTACTCATGCACTCTGGCCCCACACCAAAAAGCCACATGTGGATGGATGAATGGGTTTTTAAAGAGCTGGCCTTGCAGTTGGGCCCGGTGGAAGGTTAACCCAACTCCTTGCTGGCGAAAAAATATGCAGAGAAATTTCTGCGATGCTAAAGTATGCGGATAAAATGTTGGCAATGGTTTCCAGCACGAACCGTAAATAAATAATATTCATCTTTTACGCCAGAATCAAAAATATGTAGTTCTCATATGTATGCAAAAATGTTTCATATCTGTAAATTTTTTAAAATAAAGCTAGCACAAGAAAAACTTTGCTGCACAAATATTTTTGGGTGTTAAGACACAAAGATTTTTCTTTAATTTGAAATGCTTTTGAATGGTTTTTTCGTTATTTGCATCAAAAAGTTAAAGTTTATAAATATCAGCAAGTTTAATAAAAGATAAATAATATAATGACTTTCTTTTCTAAGTTAAACTTTTTCCTAAGAACGTAAAAATGTCACCAAGTACGATAATGTTTACTGTTCACTTCCCTTTTTTTTCTGAATTGAATGGGGAGTTTTTCCGGGGCGTGGTTCAGGTTTTCTGCCCTTTATTTCGGCTTCCGTTATGTTTGACACTTGTCCAACGTTGGGCAACTTTTTGTTTTGGCCTCCGCCGGAGTCGCCACCCCCTTCGCTGCCTTCGCTGCCCTCCCTGCCTTCCTTATCCTGCGGGCACGTCGACGTGTCCTCGCGGACAAACACGGCCATTGTTGTGGCATGTCCTGTACGTCCTCGCTGCAAATTGCTGCCGCCGTTGTTTTTTCATATTTCCCGCACTTTTTGCATCGTTCCATTTTTCTTCGTTCCCTTCACTTTTTCTCTTTTTCTTCATCAGTTTTTCCCTCGCTCCCATTTATCCTTGAGGGCACGACAGCTTCGGTAGATGGGGACTTTAATGGGCCAGAGGAGCGCCAGGATCTTAACGACTCGAATCTCACTGTGGGTCGAGTGCAGTTTTAATCCCTTTGAAATGCACCAAACTGCATTTAGCAGTCGATTATTCTCCTAATTGGCCAACTTTCTTAGTCTCTTTCCTAAGCGGGCCACATAAAGTGTTGTCTGAAAACCCAATTACTCCGAATCCTGCTTTAATTCTTATAAAATCCTTTAAGAAATCTATCAAAATGGTTTAAAGGTATGTCGCTTTAAAATAAGATTTAAATTGGTGGCTACAGGTTTTAATTGTGGTTTATTTTTTGCAATTGATAAAAACCTTGAAATAATCTAACAAATAAAAAACCTTTATCTGGAACTCTGTATCGGATATGTTTAAGATTGATTTTTCTTTCGGTGCAGAACCTGTTTGGGATCCTGGGGAAGCCAACCAGCCTGCCTGGTTACCCGTACCGACTCGACGATTAATCAAACAAATCAATAATTCATCAAATCAACGTCAAGGACGACAATCAAGGCGAATCCTGGACGGACCGTCTGTTTGGACCGTCTGGACATGAAAAATCGAATCACTTGCATTTTCACATCAATTTGCTCACTTTATCCTGCCCAGATCCCCGTGCACTGGGGTCGGCAAACATTTGGAATTTGTGCGCACATCCCGAGAGCTCTAATTGTGTGTGGGGGGGTGGGGGAAATCGGAGGAATGTCTGCATCCAGCAGATGCAATCCTTCTTCGTTGGTCTCCCCCACGGAACTCAAGGTACATTGATTGATGAGGCGTAGCCTTATCTTGCGACTGCCACAGGAAAACAAGCCGAAGCATTTACATTTGTTATTTATTTCGCTCTTACTCCATCATCGGGTTAACATGGATTTTCGATTTCATTGACTGCAGTGCAGTCGGCGTTGTAAAAAAATCGAGTCACGAGGTCGGCAATTGAATTTCAAATCATATTTTCAATAACTCTGTGTGTTCAGCGATTCGTTGGCGAAAAATCCCAACTGCAAAAAGTAAAAGTCGCGGTGCGTATCTGAAATCAGGTTTTATGGAAAAGCCATGACTTGACAAAGGGTGAAACCATTTTATGAATTCGTTTCCACGCAAAGCACAGTGGGGATATTACCCCATTTAAGTTGAATTTAAAATACATCCATTTTGTAAATTTAATTTAATGGCAACTCCCGAAAATAAAAGTTGCAGAAAAAGAACTACTTGCATTTTATGAATTTCCTTTTCTTATTTCCTTCCATTTCCTCCGAATTTTCTTTATCCCATTCATAATATCTTTTTTGGCGAAGCGCTTGCTACAAAAGTACACAAAGTCAATTGTGAACTACTCTTCTACTGTAACTACAATATTATCTTTATTCTATTATTCCAATCACAAAACCTTCCACTGTTCTCCGCTGTTTGAGTTCACAAAACGGAACGTGAAAAATGACTTGCGATGTCTGCCAGAAGGCAAAGTTGTGCGCACTGTTATTGCCGCTGATGTTGCACATGCAACTGCAAAGCTGAAAGTTTCCGAAGGAAGGGGCTTAGCGAAATAAAGGGGATTATGGGGAAGGGAAACAGGATACTCGGCACCGCGCGTCACATCGTTAAAGGGTAAAATCAATTCAACGTCAACCTGCGACTTTTGCTTTGTTTACCGGCTTTCCCGTGTTGCAACTACTGATGGTGCTGATGATGATGATGATGATGCTGCTAGGGAAGGTGATGCAGGTGACTGCGACGAGGCCTCTGAGTAAAGCTCTAAAGGCAAGGCCCACGTTTTAGGACCAGTGGCAAAAGCAGAGTTGGTTTCAAGGGGCTTGGGATTAGATAAAGGCTTAACAAAAATATTTAAAGGAAATCCCTGATTTTCAATCAGTTCTAAAAAACTACACTGAATTTCAGTAAATTCTGTATTTACCACAACGTTTATAAGATCCACAATAATAAACGCTTTTTTCGATTCAATATGATATATAAAAATAAATTTCGAATATCTCTGGATCTGTTATTATTTTTTTTTTTAAATTTCTCAGTAGCACGGCGATAAAGTCCTGTTAATATTTGCGAACCTCCTTGGTGGCGCCACCAATGATGATGATGATGCTGCTAGGGAAGGTGATGCAGGTGACTGCGACGAGGCCTCTGAGTAAAGCTCTAAAGGCAAGGCCCACGTTTTAGGACCAGTGGCAAAAGCAGAGTTGGTTTCAAGGGGCTTGGGATTAGATAAAGGCTTAACAAAAATATTTAAAGGAAATCCCTGATTTTCAATCAGTTCTAAAAAACTACACTGAATTTCAGTAAATTCTGTATTTACCACAACGTTTATAAGATCCACAATAATAAACGCTTTTTTCGATTCAATATGATATATAAAAATAAATTTCGAATATCTCTGGATCTGTTATTATTTTTTTTTTTAAATTTCTCAGTAGCACGGCGATAAAGTCCTGTTAATATTTGCGAACCTCCTTGGTGGCGCCACTGGCAACAGATGGCGGCTTGATGCTGACTTGCAAAATGTTTGCAAATTTATGCAACACTCACCTGTTCTGAAGCTGTAAGCTGAATTACGGTAAATACACACAGACACACACACACACACATTTACACGTCGCCCACCCCACACGCACACTCACGCACACAAATACGCGCACTGCCAACATGATTACAGTGAAAACAGAATAAGGACGTACGGACCGCCGGGAGCAAGGATCAATCCGCTTACATAGCGAAGCCAAAGGAAAGAGTTCCCACACTGTAAAAAAAATTGAGCGGGAACTACAAATTCATAGCCAAAAAAACATTGATCCTAATACTACAGTGCAAAAATAATAATTTAAACGTCGAAATGTTTTTGGGTTAATAAAAGGTTGTTTGAATTTTTATTTTAAATAACCCTTTCTGTATATTAATTAAGTAAAATACTACAGCTGAAAAATTTTTTTCTTGTGCATTATGCTGCTACCCGCTCTTCCACCCAACCACCCACTTGGTGGGTGGGTGGCAATGCCTTTCAAGCATCTGTAAAAACTATTATGCAAAGCTATGCAAACGTAAGGCATTGCCTCACCACACTCCCCTTAAATGCGGGCAAAAGAAGCCACAGGAATCCGAGGGAAAGTGGGGAAAAGCTGAAAGAAAAGGCCACGGCGGTTGAAATTTAAATTTCATTATCTTCCTTCGGCAACGCATCGCTGCAGAGCCCATTGAGGAAAGTCAATTCATAACGCTGCACAGTGGAGCTTATGAAAAAAGAAAACAATAAACCTTAAACCATATACATTTTGAAGAGAAATTAACCCAAGACAAAGATATTAACAATATTAAAATCAAAAGAGAAACAAAAGATTTAGTTGAATGAAATACAAATATTTAATGGCATAGTAAGCTTTAAATCTTTTAAAGAACTTAAGAACAGGCGGTTGTTATTTCTTCTGCATCATTACCTTAAATGTCGCCATTTTTGAGTTGCCATGAATATTTCCGAAATGCACACCATATTCACACAAAATCATTTACCACTTAAGTTTTCCCCTCGCTCAAGGACTCTCCAGCAAGAGATGCCACTCAGGCGCTGAGCAGTCCTTCCGAATATCCTTCCATTGTGCACAGCTGTCTGTGAAGAGCTGCGCTCGATACCGCAGTCATTCTTATTATCCTGCCATTCCAGCCGAGCGGGCTGTTGTTGGTAAATACGCCGACCAATTGAAGGCGAGCCCAGGAAAAGGCCTCGATGGCCACTTCAGAAGTCGAACGGCGATTTATGGGCCAGTGGCTTCAAGGGGTTGAAAGGACCCCCCAGGCAGGCCATCTTGGATCCGGCATCGCAGGCTCGGCTCATCCCCTCCCGACTTTCTGGCATTGATTTTCAATTTGTATGGCGGCACGTGAAGTTCTTCCGCTTCATTTGCCATTCTCAGACAAAGTGCCGCTCCGGAGGAAGTTACCTAAGTGAGTAAACACGCGTTCGTCTCGTACATCTCACTTCTTATCCTGGCGACAGTGCTGCCAAGTCGGGTTTTTTTTTCATAATTTTTGGGTACTATTAAGCCAAAACTGGTACTCAGCGTAAGACTAAACTATTTTTTAAAAACATGGTAACACAATTGTTTAAAAATTCCATTCAAAAAAACATTTTTGAAAAATATTAACTGCATCTATCTATATAAAAATAATAGAGTTGCAAACCTAAATATTGGGTATTAATCATGAAGATAATGTGAACATAAAAACAAGTTTACATTTTACAATAATTAAAGTTCCTTTAAAATAATCCTTTACTTTGTCAACACTTACTTATAAATTGGAAAATAAATTATTTATTTTATTATTTATACAAATATTTTCCTTCCCAATGGATGGCAACTCTGCCTAAAGACCGCAACTATCTTGCGATTACTGTTAGCCAGTCAAGCGTTGATTCAAGTTGTAAACCAAATAGCCGACTATAATCCAAAATTCGGAGCACGGAGGATTCGAGTTCAGGTGAAATTGAATTAATTTGGCCGTATCCATTGAAAGGCTCCCTACCACGGAAACTGTTTTTCCGGATACGGAAAACTGCACGCAAAGATCAAGAGGAAGAGGGGGAAATGGTGGCGGGTGTGCCCCGAAAACTATGCAGTGCATTTTTATTTTCACGCTTTTAGCCGTTTTTTTGCACACATAGACAAACGATGGCGGCTTTTAAAACGGCATTCAAGCAAAAGTGTAAACAAATTGCTGAAAAATGCAGGCGCTGTTTACTAAATTTCGACCACAACTAATAGAGTGGAAAACTTGTAAATATAGGAACTATTTTCCAATTGTTTACCGCGAAAAAGTAAGGGAAACCTATTTGCAATGTAATAACATAATGGCAACAAATTTAAAATGATAGCAAATAAAAAATTGAGTAAGTAGATTAAAAGAAAAGTGACGTGAGTACATTATGTAAATTTAAAGTGAAAAAGAACTTCGATATTGTAATTTCGCTGCTGCCGTTGAACCATTTTAATGGGAAATGTAAAGTACACATAAATTGATAATTATATATTGGCTGAACTCCTTTCCTTCCTGACCATTTTCAATCAGCTTTCTGAATCGGTCCGGTGGAAAACTTTTCACAGTTGCCGGGGATCCGCCAATTGTCTGTCACATTCATTCCGGTTTTAATTGGAAACCACATTTAATTTGCCTGCTTTCTTGTTGTTGCCACTGTCGTAGTTACAGATGCGTTGGCATTGGTTATTGTTTCATAAAATATGGAATTTTCGCATTTAATATGTCGCTGATAAATGGATTTCATCGCATGCCCACACACACAAAATAATTATGAAGTGGGCGCGCTTAAGGGGTTATATACCTTTTTCAGAATCAAAAAATCGAAAAAAATTTTATAATTTTTTTTTGATGTACATACTATCAACAATTTTTCTGCAAAATTTTTTAGAGATCGGAGCACTAGAACCTAAGATACAGCCGTTCATAGCGCACGGTGTACAGTGTACCTAATGTCCACCTAAAACTTTAAACGCGATTATCTCGGAATCGCATTTTTGAGAAAAGGTCATTTCGGTGAGCACGATATCTCGGTAACCACTACATCGATCGATTTGAAATTTTGGGGGATTGTTTGTAGATACAATAGCTAGTTCGTGAACGAAGGAATTTTTTTTCGACAAATTTTTCTATTTTTTTGGGGCGAAAAACTAAATTATTAGACCTCGAAAAATCGGTTTTTTTGAAAAAATAGTCACTGTAACTGTAAAAAATTTTTTTTCGTAAAATCCTTCGTTCACGAACTAGGTAACACTATATACTAACGTAGTTTTTTTTCATTTTTTTTTAAGTTGAGCCGTTTTCTTGTTTTCATGCTCACCGCAAGCCTCTAATGAAAAAAGGACTTCTGCGGGAAGGACTATAACTTCCACAATACTCAAAATTTTCACTCGAAATTTTATACGAATTAAGTTAAGGACACGTACTTTGATAAAATTTTTATTGAATTTAAATAAAACAATGGTAACATGCTAAAAAAAATAAATAAAAACCATGTATTTCTCTGGTGAAAAAGGTATATAACCCCTTAAATCGAGTCCCTTCTTTCTACAATTTTGTTTCATTTATACGCTTTAACCAAACCGAAGGTTTTTGCACGATTCTGAAACCATCTGTATATTGCTTATGGCTTCATTTAATTTTTAATTAAATTATTCGACCAAATGGGCGTCAACTTAATGCATCGATGATTACTAATTTGCATTAAAGGCCATTCCAATCAAAGTTGCCTGCATATATAATTATTAAATTTAACTTGTGAAGTAAATAATTATTTTCTTGCTCAACATTATTGAATTTGCATGCCACAGTATAAAAGCGAATTTGCCACATCAATTGGCATATTTAATGTCATGGGAAATCTAATTCTAAATATTGCCCACTAACCAAATAATTAAGATCGATTTATCGTTTTAAGTTTCTTCGCTTAATTAGTTTTTATTTTCCTTTTTAGCTTTTCAGTTTATTGCACATCAATAATTTATTAATAAATGGTAATGCAGACATTTCGAAATGCCGATTCAAAATGTTCTTTTACCTTTGGTTTTAGTTTGCCAACAAAATTCCAGTCACCGAATTCCAGTTCTCAATATTGGCAAAACAAAATACTTTCGATTAATAAAGGAGAAATACTCGGAAGGTCCTTCTGTTTTGGATCCGCTTGGCTGCGAAATCAATTGACAATGAACTTTCTGCCCGAACGACAATTTCAAAATATTTTCGATGCCAACGAAATTTATAAATAGAATTTTTCATCTTTTCCCTTCACTTGCTTTTCATGCTGGAACGAGTTTCGTTCTCGAAGCTAAAAGGCAAAGAGGAAAACAACATCAACTTTTTTCCCCGATAGTTTTCCACTTTCTCATTTCTTTTTTCTCATTTTCCATTGTGGGTCAAGAGCAAGACCTTTCCCCCGCATTCTCCCCTTGCCAGCATCCCTTTTCAGTCTCAATTACGAAACTAAGCACAAATCATTAAACAAAATAATAATTTCCGCAACGGAGGACCGGGGACGAGCGAGGTCGAGTGGGAAACTGACAAATTGCACCACCCACATGGAATGGAATGGGAGGGGATGCCGGGGGTGGTGGTGGTGATGGTGGTGGAGGTGGTGGTGGGGCTCCGGACACACCTAAATCGGATGGGCAGGCCGGTTCCGGCCGAATGTCAAGAACAGGGTCCTAAATTGTCGCAACCTGAATGGCACACTTAGCGAAACTCAAAAACTCTTTAAAAGTAAAACTATACTATACAATTAATCGTAATATAGGAGAGTCCCGTAAAAAATAAATTAGCTACAAATTTATTTCTAACAGAAACACACTGGAGCTAATAATTAAAAATATGGTTTAATTTCAGAAATTCTAAAACACACTACAATATTGTTTTCGAAAAGTTATTCTAATAAAAATTGTGCTTTAAAGATATTTTAACATAAAATATTTGATGATTGAATAACTGATTGATTTACATACATTTTATTTGCCGAAAAAAAATGTTATATGTTACATATTCTTTTAAAATATGAATTCAAAACATCTTTTTCTCCGTGCAGGACCAAAGCACCAGAAGGATGTGATGGGCACTCGGCCCCAGGACCTGTCGTCCACTGTTGACCAGCCTGCTACTTCTTGTGTGTCCTGGGGCAGGACGAGATGCCTGGAGGGGAGCATTAATAATTTAGCCTACTTTTGTGCGCACTTAAGTCCTCTTCCTCTCTGTTTTCCAGTTTCCCCAAGATGTGGCAACGAGGATTTGGAAATTGTCAAATGTGAGAAACGCAGTGCCAGCAAAAGAGCAGTGAAAAATGTGAAAAACTTTCCTAATAATTTGCATACTTTTCGACGCGCCGAGGAAAACTTTCCCGCACGCACGATTTTCGCCATGTACACTGACTTCACTGCCATTTATTCAGCGGCGAAAACCTTCAAGATGGATAGTTTCTTGCAGTCAAGATTATGACAAATAATGATGCATGGTTGGAAAATGTAAGATGACTTATATATTTTTTTATGTTTAATAAATTGTAATATGATATATCAAGTAAGAAACTTTTTACCAACAATTTAATAGAAATAGAAACATAACTAACTCAATGGTTACAGTATTTATATTGTAAATTGGGAACCTTCGCTCTGATTTAAAGATTTAAAACGAAAGGAGTGGCTTAAAGGATAAACAAAAATCCTTGAATCCTACTTATTTGCGCGCTAAATCAATCTCTTTCACTTCAGTGTGCCACTTCTCAGACCGCAGAAATTAGAGCGGGCGAGAGCTTAGAATACATTTTCACACCCTTCGCGAGTGCAAACAAAATTAACGGGCACGCAAAACTTTAAGCAACCAGCTGACACGCCCCCCTCTCTCCATTCCGCCCTCGTTTTCCCCTTCCCCTATCTGTTGTGTTTTCCCCCCATAAAACGCAGTGCAGCACAAAAAGTTGCACGAATGCAAAAACCTTCTGCGAAAATGTCACAAAAAATAGTAGCAGTAGGACGACGGGCGGAGGTTCAAAGCAACCCGGACTCGTAACCGTAACCCGTAACCCGTAGCCCGTAGCCCGTAACCCCCTGTCCGCTTTTCACGCTCCGGACTCCCAAGTCCGGACAGGGACAGCATTTTTACGGCAAAGAGCGCGCTTTTACCCCAACGTTGCCAACGGGCGAATGCCGGCACTCTTTGTCGCCATTCCGCTGCTTTTCCTACTTTCCTCGCTTTTCCCATCCAAACAAAAAAAATACTCAACGAATAACAGGTTGGCACGCTTTAATCGTGCGAGACGACTATAAAATTCCGGGTACTGACTATATTAATAATCACATATTTTGAATTTATTAGGGTGGCTTGTAAAAAACTAATCTAGACGATTAATTGGTTTTCACTAATTGGTGATTTCTAGCAACAATAAAAAATGATGGTTTATTTAGACTTTGATATGCAATTTTCCGGCTCATATACAAACTAAAAAATAGTTTAAAGGCTTTTAAAATATTAAAGAATTATAACGGTAAGTACAGTATATAATATAAAGTGATTCTTTAAATGTTTAGTACACTTTCGATTTAAAGTCCATACATATCCCCTGTGATCTATAAGTACCAAGCACAAAAATGACACAAGAGTCCTCAGCCTTCGTACTATTTTACCCACATTACAGCGGTAACTTAGCCAACTTGCCAGTGGTCAAGACTCGATGGGTGGGCGGTCCTTTTTCAGATGGCATGTGAACCGAAGGACACTGGACTGCAGAAAGGCAGCTTGTTGCTTCTTCCCCGTGGACAAACTGCAATTAGCAATACTTTTCCTTGTCCCAGGCAGATGCGAAAATCTTGAGCACAGTTTGCTGGCTGTCCGGTTGTGTCCCTCGAAAGTTTCGCATTTGGAAGTTGTTGGAAATAATGAACAAGGACGCAGTATTTGATGGTGCTTAAGAAGTTCCCAAAACAACTTTGTTCGGAGTTGAAATGTGAGCCCGAAAAGGTTCGATCTTCCAGCATGGGGAATCAAAGTTTCATAAAAGTTGTTAAAGAAGATAAACAAATAAAAAAGTATTATGGGTTTCTTAAATAAGAAAGGTATTAAAATGAATTTAATTTATGAAGTTGCACAAATAGTTATTTTATACTTTAATTATTTACTACATTTAATGGAAGTAAGTGAACTCACTCTTGATAATTCTATACAAAACTTTAAAATGTTTATTAACTAGTTTGCATTTCATATTAGCATATTATTGAAAATATTTTAAAAACACTCAATTCTACAATCAGAGAGAGCGGAAATATTTAATTTAAATTCCAGCCAGCAATTACGACCCATGCTGATCCGTGTCCGACCTCCCAGGAGTATCCTAAAAATATGGCTCGAATTCCGTGCCCAGCAAAGCCAAACAAATACCCAATTAATTAGTTGGGGCCCACAGACTTGGTCATCGTGTTTTGGTTTTCAACTTTTATTTCGTTTCAAGCAGCCACAGAAATATTCGACTACAACTTTGAGAATAAATTTGCTTCGCGTCGCTGGTGCTCCTGAAAATTTCTAATGCGAGAATTTTCCCCTCGGCTTTCTGTGAAAATTATACATCCACCTAAATATATATGCACACACCCGTATAGTTTGTTGTTGCTGCTGCGGTTGAGCTGGGTAAATAAAACGGAAAACAAATGAATATAAATGTGAAACAAACCAAGTCCAAAGGAAAAAAAAAGGAGTCCGATGCAGGGAGAGCGAAATGAAATTGCAACGGAATTTAGTTGTCCAATGCACAGAAAATATTAAAACTTGTTTTATCCAGAGTTTATAACCAAAAGTAATTAATGGCAAATAATCTAGAAACTTTATAGAGTAAAACTAGGTGAAATTCAAACTCTGGATAAAGTCTTAACCCTTTAAAGAAATTCGTAAGGAATAGATTTTTGTTTACTGTGTGGAGCTTCTGGATGCTTTTCAGTGCGCCATCCTTGTTTTGAGTTTTTCCTTCTCATATTTGCTGCCACCGAGTGGAAAACAAAGGAAAAGAGCAAGGCGAGTGACCATTAATGGAAATCTGCTCAAAGAAATTTCGCATTGCAGAGTGGGTGTTGTAATAAGGGAACTCCGCTCTGGAGAAAACAGGTCGACAGACAGCAGGGCAAAACTTCAATTCCAAAATCGAGTTTTGTGTGCACAATGTGCTCGCATTACTCATGCGCCCCGTTGGCCAGCACGTAATATTCGAAAGTGCGCAAGAAAACAGAACGGCAGAGTGGAAAAACAGCTCCTGCCTTTGCTTTTCCTTCTGTGCCTTTGCCTTTGCCGGTGCCGTAATAAAATGATAAATGAGTACGTGCACTCCAAGCTAAACGTATTTTAATTTGAAAAACGGAAGCAAACTCTGCTGCAGGAAGTACAATGTGGGAAACAAAAAATAATCTCGAATGGCTGGCAAGGGCCTGCTCATTTTTCTTGTTTGCCTTAATTATGCATTCCCAGCTAGAGAGCACCGAGTTGATTCCTTTACCTACGAGGTATTCCAGCCTAAACAACGTGTATATACCCGGTACTTCAGAGATAAAATGCTATTTTGTGCTTCTGGGAACCCTCGTTTTACTCGTATTTTACAAAAAATTACAAATGTTTTCCACATTTTGAATACGAACTAAAACCAAATGCAAGTGCATTGAAAATATTTACCGAAATGGAAGCTATTTATTCTCCTTTATCGACTTTAAATTAACCTCCAAAGCAATTAACCTAATAGTCAAATATTTTTAAAAATATTTTTAAAATAGCATACGTTTTAGTTAAGAGGTATTTTTGATGCAAACAAGCTACTCATTTTTTCTGTTGGCATTCAGTGTTTTTATTCCGCATTTATGGTGCCGGGCAACTTCTGGTCGAGTTACTCGACTCCGGCTTTCCTCGATGTTTTTCCGAGCTGAGCAGCAAGTGGCAAGGGACTGGTCGACAATGTTTGTTTATGCAAAACTCATTTGACTCCCGAGAGCAAGGCAAACGCAATGTATTTCCAATAGTGCCAACTCGGTGTGCGAGTGCAATCATCTGCACTTTCCCCAGCACTTTCTCTCGTCACCGGTCCCCAGAACATTTGCACAAGCAAAATGTTGTCGGAGACACGGATGAGTCCCAGATGGGAAGGCCTATTCAAATTTTCCACCCGCTCCCCCCGAGCATTTCCCACCGAACGCACCCCCCCTTTTCCGACTTCTGAGCCGAGTAAACTGTCTGCCTGTCAACACGTTCGACCGAGTATCGACATTAAATTCCTGATTGGCAGTCGATATAACTACAGAAATGCCTTGCAGCTGGGAAATGCTTCATTTTTGCTCTCAGCTTGCGGTCAGAAATAATAAGGCATTTATAAGCTAAACCAATGCTGATGGTCTTTTTACAAAGTGGCGAGGACATTTTTCGAATTTCTGAATATTGCATAAATCAGTTATGTGGGTAACGTAGAACTGTGGTCTTGGTTTGCCAATTTGCACTTTAAATGTAGTTTACTTATAAGATTGTAATAAATGTAAATGTGACATCATTTTCAAGATATTTATATTCTACCTTTATAAAGGTAAATGTAAATAAAGCACATCTTTAGGTAAATTTTTTTAAAGGTTCCTAACTTTAAATAGCTCTTAATACTTTAAAGAATTTTTGTAGAATTAAATGTTTATCTTCAAAATGTGAAGATATTTTAAAAACCACCAAATTCTACTTACGATATTGAAGTCCCATCGTACGTCACCTGGCAAATGCACAAACTCAATTGCAGTTGCATACTTTCATGCAGAAGGCTTATGGAAATAACATTATTTTTCGATGTCATGCTTTTAGGCGACTGCAAAAAATATACATTTTCCATTTGTTTGTCTCAAAAACAGGCACTCAATTCGCTTTAGATTCCACCATCAATTTACCGGAAAACATGTGTAAGTACCCAGATACAAGCTGGAAATTCAATTTTCCGCACATTTTTGGTGCACGAGCCTGCGTTTTCCCGCATTTTAAACATTGCCCGGACCGGAACTCACCTGCAAGTAAATAAATGGAAATAGAAATGAATTTCATTTTTAGAGAGAGCGAGTATAATTTATTAATAAATCAAATTTTATGCAACCAAAAGTTTTTGGGCGGGTGTCTGTGTGTGTCGAACAAACACCAAACTCAAAACCCAAATCCAAAAACCATTACCGAAAACAAAACCGAGCCAGGACCAAAACAGCAGAATAGATCGGGTCGGCATGCAGTTTGGCACGGCCGGAATAGTTGGCTGCCAAAGTGGTCAAAATGGACAGTCGGAATTGTAGGCATTTGGACATTGCCTTTGACTCGGTTTTCCCCGGGGGCAGTTCTAATGGAAATTATGGAGCTCCTGCTGCCTCCAAACGAGCAGATGATTGAGTCAAAGGCATGAAAAGCAACATATAAATGATGGGCCACCCGAACGCTTGGGGCCATGGAGCAGATACATGTATCTCCGCTCGCAGGTCTTTGGCAAATCCTTCAAATGCCAAGTCCAATAACTCAGTAGGAAGCAGTCAAAAACACTAAGAAAAAGCAGATAAACTGGAAGAAATACACCTTAAAAATTATTTACTTGTATAACAAGTAAGACATAAAAAAAGTTTACCTTAAACAAATTAAATCTTTATTAATAAATTTTTATTTATTTAAGCATCAACATTTTCTAAACATACAAATCATGTAAACATGTTAGTAAAAAAATTAAAAAATATATTTTTTTACCGCAGCTAAGAAAACTTCTAAATAACTTTAGAAAATTTAGAAAAATCATTTTTTTTTTTTACTATTCCAATTATAATTTACTACTAAATTGTATCATATTTTTTCTGTTTAATTCATATGACGATAAAAACCATAAAAAAAGAATACAAGTTTGGCAAGTTGCTTTAGCTTGTGTTTTCATTTTCTTCGACTTGAAAATGTATTTTCCGAGTGCCTTTGTACGCATTGCGTTCAATTTTCGTTTCCTATTTTCCTGCGGGGCTAGTGCACTGCACTCGTTGACTGGGTAAAAGCTTTAACTGAAACATTTTGTTTTGTTTTCCGATGAAGTGCAGAATCAACTTCGAGAGTTTCGACAAACTTTCCATCCACTGCAGCGTATGGAAGCCAAAAGACAAGGAAAGTGCAAAAGGCAGAACAGCAAAAAGGAGATACTGGAGTCCCACTAGATAGATTTCCCCAGGCAGTCACTTCAAAATGTATTATAAAATATCAAATTTTAAATAAATACATTTGGAGTGCAGTCAAATATCGAGCAAGGCATTAAAGTTTGAATGAGAAAAGAAAAATCACGTTCTTATTAAAAAACCACATGGCAACAAAACTTTGATCATTTTATTGTATGTAAAAGTTTTCATCTTTGGAGGAAGTTTGTTTGAAATTTATTAAATAAAAAATACAACAATTCCCACAACTGAATATATATTGAGCAAGAAAAATTTGCAAAGAATACTTCCCTCACTCTTCTATGCTTTCGTTTTCGCATTATGATTTAATATAGGGCTTCAGTTGAACTATTTAGAACTAGAACTTCCACAAAGTACCTCAAACTTTCCCCCAATACGAAGGCAGCAAAAATAAAGTTTTACGTTGAAACGATATCAACAAAGTTGTGGGGACACTTTTAAGTTTTGCACCCACGCGATTAAATGCTTTGTATACTTTTTAAGAAGCCAATTAAGATGCGTTCTCTTATTATATAGCTCTCAAAAAAGTTCGGCAGAGTTCGTCGTGTAAGTTATGGTAATTTAGATGTATAAGGTAATGGCTTGTGAGAACAAGCACCATCAACAAAAAAGGCCGTCATGAGGCACAGATATAATAATATGGCCGAAAAGGTTGTCCACAGATTTCCCTTCCATTAAGCCCGGTCTGAAATAAATAAATTCAAAATCCCCAGCAAAAAAAAAAATCATTTTATCCAGTGACCAGGAATCCTCGTTAGGCCCGTTGTAACCAACATTTGTTGCCGCAGGAAAGTTGAATCGAGCAAACTATTTTTTATGGCCAAGACTGGGCGGGAAATCATGTAGCATGTGCTGAAGGGGGCGGGAAAATGGGAAATGCTAAACGGGGAGGATGGAGAATGGACGGGGGGGTGGCATCATAAAAATAAATGAAAAGGTCACTTTGTATTGGTTGTGGGACAATTTAACACAGGCAAATGTGTATGCAACTGTAATTTTTCTGTCGGTGGCAGCCGTCCAGCAGCAAAACCATATGAAATAGCAACAATTGTAACAACACGCTGGCACACGAAATACATACCAAATAGTTGGGGCATGTCCTTGGTGTTTCTGGGAGGTGGGAGGAAGGGATTTCGGGGGTGTCCTGATGTCCTGGCAAAGTATTCGTGTGGCTCTGTTGTGCTGGCCTTTCATTTGCCGTCCCACAGAGGCTCGCACCAAAGCACCAACACACCCACACACAGAAACATTTACTCATAAGCCCTAACAAGCGCCATTATTATTGGACCCACACACACACACACACCCCGGCAATTTCCCATTTTCCACGCACACACATGCGGCCAAATGAACATGTTAAGTTTTCAACAGCTATAAATTATTTCTTTACCAGGCGCACTCGGCTTTTTCTCTATGCTAAATGCCCCTAAATGAAAATAATTTATTGTGGTCATTAGGGGAGCTCCTCCCATCGGATCCTCCTTTGAACATTCCTCGCACAACCTACAACTTATTCCTGTGTCGGGTAATTATTTACACTCAGACATCGGCAACAGTCGCACGATAACAGAATCGCCAATCGAGCTGCACCGATAAACATCTGGTGCTAATCCCCGTTTTAAGTGTTTTGTGGTGGCAACTGTACTTCTCGATCAACTGTTCTAGTTTAATTTTGATTCACATCATATTTTAAATGACTAGAAATTATGTCACCCACATTATGAAGAAGAATTCTTGACATTTTCCTTAATTAATATATTAATAAATTATACAACATAATATTATATAAAATATTAATTTTTTAAATATATGTTTAAAATTATTTTAAAAAATTTAGCTATGCCATGGTTATTGACTTTACTTTCACTTCAAACAATTTTTTTTAATGTCTTTTATATTACGATCATAAAATGCTTCGCCTTCAGTATCATTTGGTTTGTACGCCAAATCACATTAAAAGAAACCCCTTCACAAAAAGTAAAAGTTAGCTAAGAGAACTATTTATATTTTGGAAAAATGCTCTCGCAGATGCTTTTACTCCTACTGTTTTCCAAGCCCATCGTGGAAATCGGAAAGTCCTTGGTTTCCGAAAAGCAGAGATGTTCGGAGGTCTGTCCACGCTTTTCCGTTTTGGTTCTCAATAAAGCGGATCCTGGGGAGTCCCGTTTGATAGGCGGAAACGGAAATGAAACCATCACCCAGATCACTGAGAAAAATTGGAAGCAGTTGTTGACCGGCGAATGGCTATTGCTAATCTGTCAGAAAAAGGAATCCAAATGCAGGGAGCTAAAAATGCAATTTATCGAACTGGCGACCATTACAAGAGGCTGTCTCGACGTTGGATTCGCATTTGTGGATATGGTCGAGCGCTCCACTCTGCCAAGAAGATTCTCTGTCTTCACTAGGGAGACCATCTATCATGTTTTGGATGGAGAGTTTCGAAGTCTGAACCCCAAACAGGACTCCAACTCCTTGCGAAATCTCCTTTGTTGGCGCGAATGGGAGGAGATCTCCCCTTTGCCATTTTGGCAACATCCCACGGCTCCACTTATCCGATTGAAGGTATTCGCTTTAAGGATTGTCTTGAAGGTCTGGGATTCGGGTATCACTGGTTACCACTTTCAGACGGCCAACTACTGTTGCACATTCTTTTTTGCCACCGTTTTTTACGCCAGTTTGTGGATGATCTACTTCTTGTGCGGTTTTATCAGAAACTTTTTCCAGAAACGTTCGCCGCTCGATTTTCATGATGGATATGGGGACGAATTTAAGAAACAGGAAAAACAAGGACTTTCTTCACTAATTCAAACAACCATTCATGGAAAATAACAACCAATTATCCCATTCCTTTAAAACAAATGTATACCAAACAAAATAAAATAATTTTACACTATCAGATCAAAAATTTTGGGTTAATCATAAAATAAAAAGAATAATACCTTAAGCCTTACTAATCATGCTTGTTATATTTTTTAATAATAAAACAGTAATAATTATTAACTCACAAAAACCAGAACTAGATATTTAATGCTGAGGTAAGTACATACTAGTTTTATTAATGTTCTTAAAGTAGTAGGAAATATCAGACATATTATTTTGCATTATAAATTTTAGTGTTGATTAATCCACAAATGTTAAAGTAAACCTAATCGAATTCAGTATGTTCGTGGAGCTGGTGGAATGGTGGCCACCGAGTCGTCTAAAGTGTCGTCTATCACCGGTCGATATTTGACCGAGGCGCATCCCTTGCCTCCGAGGACAAAGGTCAAGGTGTGTTTGCGCCAGTGATTCTCGATGGGCTTCTTTTCCTGTCCCTCCATCGGAGCTCCGTAGTCCAGTTCGTCCAGGCGCGTCTTGAAATCCTCGCGAGAATGCGATCCCCTCGACTCCTTGCGATTCTCCATGGCCGTGATTATGTGCACCGCATTCGCCAGCATATTCTGCAGTTCCAAAGTCTCGATAAGATCTGTGTTCCAAACGAGCGTGCGATCGGTGACCTTGATGTCCTTGAACTGCTCGTGCAACTCGGCGATTTTCAGCAGTCCCTCCTTGAGGAGTTTTCCCTCCCGGAAAACAGCCGCATGTTTGGTCATCGTCCTCTGAAGTTCCAGCCTCAAAACGGAAGTCGGCGTGCAACCATTTGCATTTCGCAGGCATTTGAAATTATCCAGCGACTTGTCCGTCGCCTTGTCTTCCACGCAGGGCGTCTCATCCCCCGGACAACTATTTTCGGCAATGTCCGAGGCACAAACCCTGCCGAAGATTATCAAATCCAAAAGGGAGTTGGCTCCCAATCGGTTGGCGCCATGAACCGAGGCACAGGATGTTTCTCCGCAGGAGTAGAGTCCTTTGACCACCTGCTCCTTTCCATTCTCGTCCATGGTGACCACACGTCCTCTGTAGTCCGTTGGTATCCCACCCATGATGTAGTGCACCGTGGGCAGAACCGGCACTGGCTCCTTGGTCACATCCACTTTGGCGAAAATCTTGGCAGTGGCGAGAATACCCGGCAATCGCGTCTTGATAATCTTGGGATCGATGTGATGGAGTTGCAGGTGCACATGATCCTTGAGGGGACCACAGCCATTGCCGGCCAGGACCTCCATGGTCATGGCTCGAGCCACCACATCCCTGGAAGCCAAGTCCTTGGCCTTGGGGGCGTATCGTTCCATGAACCGCTCTCCCTTGGAATTCAGGAAGAAGCCTCCCTCTCCGCGAACTCCCTCGGTGATCAGACAGCCTGCTCCGTAAATGCCCGTCGGGTGGAACTGCACGAACTCCATGTCCATGAGGGGGAGCTCCTGCCGGGAGACCCAAGCGTTGCCATCACCCGTACACGTGTGTCCCGCGGTGGTGGAGAAGTAAACCCGGCCACAACCGCCGGCGGCAACCACTGTGTTCTTGGCCAGGAAACGATGTAAGGTGCCATCGTCCAGCTTCCAGGCCAAGCAGCCCACGCAACTGCCCTCCGACATGATCAAATCGAGGACGAAGTAGTCCACAAAGTAGTGGCATTTATCGCAGTGCTTCAGCGTTTGTCCGTAGAGCGTGTGGATGAGAGCGTGACCCGTGCGATCTGCGCATGAGCACGCCCTCCGCGCCACTCCCCCCTTTCCGTAGTCCAAGGTCTGCCCGCCGAAAGGTCGCTGGTAGATCTTGCCGTCCGGGTTCCGCGAGAAGGGCATTCCGTACGAGTCCAGCTCGTAGATCGCCTTCTCCGCCTCGCGGCACATGTAGTGTATGGCGTTCTGATCGCCCAGCCAGTCGCTGCCCTTCACCGTATCGTAAAAGTGGTACTTCCAGTCGTCCTTGTCCATGTTCGAGAGCGCCGCATTCACACCGCCCTGGGCGGCGACCGTGTGGGATCGGGTGGGAAAGAGCTTGGAGATCATCGCCGTCTTGAAACCCTTCTCCGCCAGTCCGAAACCCGCCCGCATTCCCGCTCCGCCGGCTCCGATCACAATGGCATCGTACTTGTGATCGGTCAAGGCGTACTCGTCCTTGCAGCAGCAGTTTCTCACGCAGGATGCTCTTCCGAAGAGCCCAGCTGGACGGAGGAGGCCTCTGGTGACAGGGTGTAGTGTCCGCTTCACAAAAAACCGATTCATTTTCCGCGGCGGTTTTACAACACCTTATAAAATTGAGTTTTGCGCTGTTTAGTTCACAGTGTATTGGAGTTTGGATAGAAAACACAAAGACTATGAGACTATCATAAACGAAGAAACGAGAAAAGTTTAAACAAGTTCTTTTATTTTATATTTAAAACATTTCTTAAATCTTCAGTAAACATTCCACTAAAGTGATTTCATTCCATTGGGAATGTTTCATACATAATTTTTAAGGAAAGGGCCACTACTAACACATCCTAAAAGAAATTTATACTGAATACAAAATTCACCACTGTCTTAAAAACATCTTTCTGTAAGTTTAGTAAGTAAATGAATATAATTTCAAAGGCAGTTATTCTTTAAAAAAAAATGATATTGAAAACCACTAATTGACCAGGAAGCTTGAATTCTATTTTCAAAGTCAAATCAGCAATCCCACTCCCAACTTTTTGCGGACTTGTTTTCCTCATTCGCTGTTTGTGGAGTCACGCCATTTTCAAGTTTGGAGCTCGTTAAAGCTGGAAATTTCCACGAAAATCCTGCTGCGGCTTTGAAGGGCCAGAAGTAGACGAGCGGCAAACGGGCCGAGATGATACAAAATGGTCAAGATGGCACAAAAGCAAACACGGAGAGATCGGACCGGGCAAACATACTTAAGCGCAGCGAAAACAGCAGAAAACGAGCGATATGTAAATGAGTTTTGGGTTTTGGGTCTGCGCTTGGGTCTGAGTTTGGGTATGAGTTTGGGTTTGGGTATGGGTTTGGGTTTGTGTTCGAGCAAACAGACTAGAAAGGGGCGAACCGATGGGCGGAAAGCCAAGAATGGCGAACGAAAGACTTCGGACACGAACTCGAACGCTGGGTTTGCTCTGGGTTCATCGATATCGTCTGCGGGATTTTCCCGCCGGCTAATTGCGCTCAAAGGACATGCATATTTGCCAGGATCCTGTGTAAACCGAGTGCCTGCCCCGTTTTCTTCCTTTTCGGTTTTAGTTATATATATTTTATTTTATTTTTTGCCTGCTCGACGTTCGCACTCTCGCGTGTTTGTTTTATGAGTTTACAACCTCAGCCTAATTGAGGCGGGGAAATTCGCTTAGGCGGCCATAAAATCGAATTGTTTGCAAACACACAAGCAGAAAGGATTGGCCATAAAGCGTCTACAATGCCGTGCGGTGAATATTTAGGGCAAGGACGATCTCCAGAAAAAGGATTGAGGATCGCGGAGGTTTGGACCGCATTTCCGCGTACTCCTTCTGCCGGATTCTTAATGAAAGTGTGCGGCACCTTTAATGAATGACCAACATCTATAATAGGTAGCCAGACATCCGTCACGGGTGCGACAACTACATGGCGATCCATTCGATTCACTTGTCTATCGGCCAGATACATTTCTCCATTAGCCAGCCCTTTTGGCCTCCCCTCCATTTTCATCTGCGTTGATTTTATTGAGTTCCCTGCTCTGTTGATTTTTCTCATTTACCACCGACGGGTTGCTAGGTTGTCGGGCTGCCAGGTTGCCGGGTTGCAGACCTTAAACTAATGGCCATCGTTGCCCGCGGGTTGTTTGTCTTTCAGCGCCATAGAATGCCCAACTTTTCGAACGTTCCCAGCCCCCCGGATAAAGTCGGCGGTCCATTGACACGCGGCGATGACTTGAAACCGACTAAAATGCGAGCCCGAATTTACTAACAAAATTACTAACAAAATTTCGGACAGCGACTGCAAGAGGCGCGTGATCTCGAAAATCACGAAAAAGCTATAAATAGTTGCCGCATCGAAGCTCAATAATACACAAATTTTACACGGCCCAGCAAATGTTCAATGAATCGGTTTGAAAATTAGACTAGGAAAGCGTTATTCACCTTTTATTATATTCTTTAAATTAGCACTTGAATTAAGGCAATAATAAATGGTTAATGAAAAGGTATTTTTAGATACGCTCTCTTTTAAATTGTCTATAAAAAACATTTATTAGAATGTGGAACTCGAATAATTATTTATACAACTTGTCATCATAAAATTATTAAATAGCATGGCTAGGAAATCAAAATGTTAAGATATAATTGCTGTCTAAAATCGAACATAAAAAGACCTCTGAACCTTTTCAAATTAATTACACCTTTATTCTTGACAATTTCGCTCCAATTTTGATGCCAAATCTCGTTGGGTCGAATTTGGCCACGCACCGCCCCAAAATCGATGCAACTCCGCCCCGGGCCAACTTTGTATTTTGGCCACATACACAAATTGACGCACGGAGTCAAATGTTTACAACTCGAAATTCGGCTGAAAATTTTACCAAAAAAAAAAACAAGTGTTGGATCGGCAAACCCGTTTTGGACTGCAAACAGACCCCATGGAAAAAAAATTCAAAGTTTTAATTGGTTGCGCAAACAAAACACGAAACGAGCGTCTAAACAAATCAAAGTCAGTCTGCGGCGAACAACGGACAAAAACCGACGGACAGCAAGTCCACAGAGAAAAATACAAATCAGTTCTACAACTCAACACCCTATTAAATATATTTAAAGAATACTGTAAACAACACATTCCCCTTAGGTGGTTACAATACAAAAACATTTAATGCATAAAAATGTTTATAAAAAGAATATAATTATTATGCGTTGTATTTAGATTTCGAATCCTAAAATCTCTGATCCAAACTAGCTTAACTTTCTTACAATATTTTTAAGTCCTCCCTATACCTTGTCAGCCTGAATATAAAACTTAATTTAATCCAATAATATTCTACAGCATGTTTCAACGTAAATTATCTGGGTTTAATATTTTTATCTTACAATATTATTTAAGCTAAGGAAAATAAATTTTAAAAATATACTGCAATGATTTTCTCTCCAAACTAACGCTTTAAAAACAAATAAATATAAAGTTGATTTATAATAAAATCTTAAGGGGCACAACTAGTGTGACATTTCAAAAAAATCTTTTTTTTTTTCTTTCATATTTCGGTAGATTACACCTTTAAAAATAACATATTAAAATTTCAAATCGATATCTTAAATAGTTTTTGAGTTATAGCAATTTTAAGAGCAGCCGCTCGTATAGCAGTGAATACGATCATTTTATCTTTAAACGCGTTTTTCTCGAAACTGCATTTTCCGAATTTGCTGCAGTGATAACTCAAAAACTAATGATCCGATCACTATCAAATTTTTTTTAGATGTTCTATATATAGGCCTCCCTACAATGACCTATCGGTTTTTTGATCCGATCAAAAATCGAATTTTGGCAGGCCAAAAACGACCAAAATTTTGGGGTAAAATTCGATTTTTTTTTTTTAAACGCCGCCATTTTGTCAATTTTTGATATTTTTTATTTATCGTAGGTCATTGTATGGACAATATCATCTAGTTTAACGAGAATTTTTCATTTTTTGATTTCATCCACGGAGAAGGCCGGAATCACTGCAGCAGTTGGGGCACTTTTTTTTTTTAGCGCCGTTGGAGATCGGCTCTAGCTTAAAAAATATTTAATTTTTTCTTTAAAAATTTTACTGTTTATTCTTCAAACATGTATAAATATATTCTGAAAATTTGAAAAGAATTGATCAAGTAGTTTTTTTTATAAAAATTCCCAAAAATCATCATTTTTTCAGGCCGTCACACTAGTTGTGCCCCTTAACGTAGTTTATGCTCTTGTTGGAATCCAAAGTTAAGTTTCTTTTTCTCTGTGCAATGATTTTGAGCAACTGAAACACGTTTCACTTAATTTTTGGCGCATGCAAAATTGAACGATTATCCACGGGGCTACAGTGGGGCCTCCATAATCCCGCCTAGGACTCCGATTCGGCGAGGAGTGCTCGCCCTGAACGATCCGACTCAGCTGAGGGTGATACCGAGATACCAAGGCTTCTTGGCATCTTACCTGTTGCCGGGTTCCCAAGCGATGGCCGCAAATTGACCAGCCGAAGGAAAGAGCGAGATGCAAGATCGGACAACGGTCTTACCTGTTAGAGGGTGTGGCCTAAACATCCGCTAACCGATCAACGATCGGGCCAGAACGAGACAGCTATAGGAGCGGGAAAGAGTTGCACTAGCCGGCCATCACGGCCAAAAGCAACAAAAACCAATACCAAAACAAAAGCAACAACAACAACAACATCGATGTCGATGTCGGCCAAAGACGAGAAATAGAGGAACCGAAAGCGCGGCTTGTGATGGTTGAAAAAATTAGCACCGATCGTTGATCATTAGCTCGGGAACGGTGGCAACGCAAACACACGATCGGCGGCAGCTCACAACTCGAAACTCGAATCTTGAAACTCGCAACTCAACTCGAACCGAAAATCTCAAAAAACCTGAAAAAAGGCACGCGGATCGCGGCTGTCGCTTCTTCCTTTTAACTGATCCTTAAACAAAAAAATAAAAAAAAAACATAAAAACGCGGCGTGATCCTGAATTAAGTGAGCCTTCGACCAACTAGTGTTAACAAAAGTGCAAGATTTAAGGGCTTTTCCAACCAAGTTCAAATCAAAACCAACACAACTTCAAAAGGAGCTCTCCCACTGGATTACATCAAGAACGCCGAGTTACGGCGCGAAACATTTTTTAAAATATGTAAGTTTGTTTTGAGATGTTCAACCGAAATTTCTCTGCTGTTTGTTATTATATTTTATTATAAATAGTTTAACAAATTTTAGGGGTGCAAGGTTAAGTAAAGAATTAGAATAAATCGGATACACTGCTCTAGAAACAGTAAGCATAAAATTTTTCTTTTGATTTTTAGAGCATATATGTATATGTTTAATATATAGAAGAAAATACGAAGTATTTTAGAATTCAAGTTTTAAGTTGTTAAAAGCTATTAAAACCCAAAAACCGAAAAATACTTCTGCGAATTATTTAAAATCAATTGCTTTGTTTAATAGATCACACTATTATTAAAGACGATAGTCTTAATAAAAACTTTTGTATTTTAAAAAGTATAAAGAGTATATTATACCATAATTAATCCCGTCGGCAAAATAGGTTAAAAAAAATGTAACAATTATTACGGCTAATTTTCTTTTAAGCTATTGGGTTTTCTAAATAAATTTCTAAATTTCTGGCTAAATACAATTCATGTCTCATACGAAGCTCACATTTTTAAAATATTTAATGCTTGTGATTCATCAGACAAAATCGTCGAAATTGTTATGACTAAAGCTCTGTCACTTGTTGCTTTAAAAGTGCAATAAAACTTCATGGCTTAATTCAACTAGTATTAAAAGTCTGCAATCCCAAACTACTGACCCCAAAAACACATATGGCGCCTGAAAAGTGCACATCGCCATTTATTCGATTCTCCGAATCAAGAGCTCAGAGATCATAAAATGTCAGTGTTTGTTTCGCTTTGTGACATATGACCATAAACGTAATCAAATAGCAAATTGGCAAACCTATTTAAACGAACGTGTGAAATCCAAATGCCGAAACCAAACAAAACCACCAAACAGACACTTTTTGACACTTGTCCAAAAAAAGCGAAAAAGTGTTGACGGGCCGCCCGAAATCCAGCGGGCAAGTGACAAAATCCCCCATTAACGATCCTAATAATACCACTAATGACATAAAACAGCAGCCGAGAAGAAGGGGGCGGGAGGAGCTATATATTTCCATGGGCCGTGGGCGTGGCAGACGTTCACACGCAAATTAGTGGGGACATAAGAATTTCAACGCAGACTTTAGATATGGATTGCCGAAAAACACCAAGTTAAATCGATCTGGCCGGCCGGCAGCCAATTACGACGCATGTGAAAATTATCCTATTAAATGCAAATCAAAGATGACCATAAACAGACCGAAGGAGGCCCCCACTCCGCCCCCGCAGATCGTTTAGTACTTGACAAATGCTTACTAATTAATTACAGTTTGTACAAAATTTTAGTACGCCGCTCATAAAGTGCGCCTATCAGTGTGCCGTGCAGTGCAGAAAACAAAAGTGTGACAATCGGCGTGTACCCCCCAAAAAAAGTACAATAAATAACAGAAGCAATCCGGTTAAGGTAACCCACTTCCTTTTCTTTCGAAGGCGTGACCTTTGACATTGTCCAACGGAAATACATCCCGATTGGCTTCCCTCCTTCCGTTTGCTCGAAAAGGTTCGAATTCAGTTCGCCCCCGCAGTGTCTAAATTTAAATTCGGTTTATTTTCATGCGAAGTGGTGTGTGAAATTTAGCAAATTTGGCTTAATCGCCTCCGACGGGCTACCAGCAACTTGTCATCGGAGCCACCCGCCGGCATCCTGATCAGGTGCGAATTATAATCCTTCCGAACAAAGTGCGAATCGGAGTAGATAAATCGATGGCATAGCGAATAAATGCAAACAATCGTACACGTGTGCGATTATTTACCACGGGTTTGCGGTCAATGCTTGATAATAAAAAGAATAAAATAAGACTGTAAATACCAAAGGAGAAAAATATTTAAATAAATGATTAATACACGTATTCATTGGAGAATTATTTCAGAAAACTGATAAAAATAATTACAAAAAGAAATTTAGAGCTACACATGTAAAAAAAAGTAAACATTTTTTGTTATATATTAATTGTTAAAAGTGCAATTAAAAAAAGTGAGTCAAGAGATTAACATAATGACGGCATTGTCTTAGCTTCAGCAAAAGCTAACAAGTTTTTTAAATCACAGCTTTTGCCTTTATTTGAAACCACGTTTAATCAACGTTTATGTAAATAAAGCTATTCAATCAATTTGTCCATGCATTAACACCCAATTAAAGTGTTAAATATATATTTTCTAGAGTAATAAAAAACACTTTTTAAATTCCATTAAAGAAGGAATATATTAAATGGACCGTTTTGTGTGCAACCAATTAAAGCTTAACTACCATAATTAAATGATGGAGATATACAACTCATTTAAAATTTGGTGGTGGTTTTTCCGTGATTTAAAAAGGATTTATTAAGGCGAACCCTCCTATTAACTGAAACTCCAAGCTAAATAAATCGGATGTAACTAAGGCTTGTCGAATGTGTTTTAATTCACGACCATTAGTACGTGTTTGCCTGTACTTTTGTACATGTACTTTGAGTACGTAAGCGCCATGTTACAAAAGGTTCGCTTCGATTTCGAATAGCGCGCATATTTCATACGAAAAAAAACCCCTCAAAGCGTCTGGGTAAATATCAAAGTCACGAAATGATTCAAAAATCAACAAAGCCAACAACAAAGCGGATGGGGAAAGAGTCCAAATGCAAACGCCGAGCCGAAAACCCGTCATGGCTGCCATCAAAAGTCAAAGTATATACCCTATACCATATATACTATATGTATATATATGGTACACATCGGCAAACATTCACACACGCTGCCGCGGATGAGGAGACAACACACAAAAACGGCTTTTCATTAAGCTTAGTGATGGAGCTCAGAAGCTCCGATGCTGGGACACTGAAAAATAGAGTCTGGAGTGGCGTGGCGGTGCGGATCGATGTGGAACACAAACACGGCCATGGAATGAGCCATGTGGGCAACCATCAACCATCAGCCATCAGCCATCACCCAACAGCCATCGCCCAACACTCTGGGCCATGAAGAGTGAATTTTTATGGTGTCGTCTATTGGGGACATGAGAAAAACCCGCTGAGAATCGCGTGAAAATTAGGATAACGCGACGCAAACACGAGCTGCAAAAGCGGAAGTCTTTGAGAATCCATAAACCGAATTTATAACTTTCCGCCGAAAGATCGAAATGGTTGAACTTTGAAGTTCAACTGATTGAAATCAATTTAAAACTTTTTAATTGGATGAAAGCGTACAGATATGCGGACAGTAAAATGTCACTGCTCTTTTTTATTTGTTTTAAAAATAATAATTGCTTTTGCTTGGCTTTGCTTGAACTTTTAAAGCACAAGAAATTTCCCATAAATATTTATATATTTATTTGATTAAAATTGGAATAATTTTATGGCAAGAAAGTGCTTTAAAAATATCTGCAAAAACCAGACTAAAAGTGAGTTATTTATGAACGCTTTCAGTAATTTCCTTTCAACCACACCAATGAAAGTATAAAGCGATTTGGTTCTTTAAAAACCCCTCCATGATTGATTTCTTGATTTGCCCTTTAAACTTTAGAATCCTCCAAGGGGAACTCATCTGCTGATTGATTATAGAGTTGGTTTTATGTGGGTCTCACCTAGAACCCAAGAGAAACCTGTTCGCTTGACACCATCAAATTAAATGGTTGACAAATACGAAAGACATCAAACCGCATTCGGCTGTTGCCATTTTATGATGGAAGATGGGCCAAGACATTTCCCATAAATCAAATCTGGATCCAAGAAGCAAGAACAATCAGTCGAAGGTATTTCGGGTCGTTTCCATAAAAGAATCCTAGACGGCGGCACTTGGCCTCCAATTCGTGGCCCAATAAAGACAAACAAAACAATTAATACATTTTGTTAATTTATGATTACAAAACATTGCGAGAAACACTTTCGGTCCAGAATTTAGACATCACCCAAAACGAAGGAACCGGCACATCTGAGGGGTTTCTTCGAGGGGTTTAGGGGTTTCAAGGGGAACCGTCCCATACAAAATGACCCTGGCCCGAACCCGACGCAAAAACAGAGGTGTTTGTTGCCGCGGCCATAAATAAAAAGGGTGCCCGTTGTTTATGGCCAGCCAGCCAGCATCTCAGTCGACTCATTCTCATTCCGAATCCCCTACCCATTCCCATTTCCATTCCCAATCCCAAATCCCAGCCAGACCCACTCGCAGACGAAATGCCAGCCATGGCTAAAGTGTGCAATATAATTAAAAGCCGACAAGAGCGCTGGACGAGCATTCTTCTAATGCTCCTGGGACACTGCTGTAAAAGCATAAAGCCGACACTTCGTCAGTTTTCCGGCGGGTGATGTGGCTTTGATGTAATGCCACTGCACACTGACCACACACTCGATTGTATTCCTTATCAAACGTAGAATACAAAACTATAACCAATCTGTAATATCGCAGCCATTAATCTCTCTCTCAGTCATTTATCTCTCTTTTTAACACATAAATTTTATTTGAATTTGACAAATTATAAAATATGTATGACTTGTTTTCCAAAATTTGTAATAAATTTTATTCGTGAGAAAACAAAAATACAACATAATAATAATGCTTATAATTGTAAATTATAATTTTTATTACCATAAAAATATGGTAATTAAAACTGAAACTCTTCTATCCTTGAGTCCCATTTCATCTAATCATTATCAAACTGTGTTAAGACAGTGTAATTTTCCAATGGCTCCTAAACCGAACAAATAACGCGTTTAGCTAACAACGAGTTTTCTTGTTAACTCCAACATTAATTAACTGAAAAAATTCTTTTTAAATTCAGAGAAAGCTGAGATGTAGCCAATCATATGCAGTTATATATACGTTTAAAAAAATGAACGGATAAAATACATTCTACCAATATAATAAAATTTTAGATAACTTCCGTATACGTTTGAATAAAAAACTATGTATATAAATAAAAAAAAACTTAATAAAATCAAAATGATAAATTAAATATATTTTCCTTCTGTACTTTGCAGCTGACATGACCACATCGCACATCTTGTCCGCCGTGGATCCAACGACCGGGCTCAGTGGCAATGTGTCGGGAGGCGGTGCGGGTGGAGCCGGGGGCGGCGGTGGAGCAGGTGGCGGTGGCTCTCCGCAGCATGTGACCCACAATGGACACGGCCATGGCCACGGGATGGGCGGCGTGGTGGCGGTGACCGCAGGCGGTGCCGGCGTGTCCGGAAGTGGTGGCCATCGGGTGGTCGGCGGAGCAGGCAGTCCCAACGAGCTGGACCGCAATCTGCGCATCTCCCTGGACGATCGGGAGCTGTGGCTGCGGTTCCAGAACCTCACCAACGAGATGATCGTCACCAAAAACGGCAGGTGAGCGCCTCAAATTTTCTGGCTGCCTATTTAAATTTCGAATGTGTTAAATGGCGATGGCGGCGCATTTTGTTTTCCTATGCAAATTGGCAATGAGGTTTTGCGCTTTTGTTTTTCTGTTTCGCTGCTGCATCGGTTTTCCATGGTTTTCATCTCACTGCTCGTCGTTGGCAAGTCATAATGAAGCGTTAACGTTTTTTCAGTTCAGTTTTAAGGGGGTACACTCGAAAAAGCAAGTAGTTTACACTTTTAACAAGAAGCACACAAAAATAAGTATTGCTAAAGAGCACTAAACTTAAATATAGTTGATTCTTTTAAGATTATAATATATATTTCAGAACTAAAATATTAAATAAATTGTTTTTCAATTATTTTAAAGTTTAGTTCTGATTTAATAAACATACAAATAACAAAATGAGAAACTATATGTTTAGTTGCTTTATAAAATTATTTGTGTATTCCCTTAAAACAAATTTTAATTAGTTACATGTTTTAATGAGCCCAATTCCAATCGCTTAGATCCAGCTTAAAATCTAAAATGCCCTAAGGTTTTCAAAATCTAAGTATTTACTTAATTCAAGGCTTTAGTAATACCCAACTATATTTAGCTTAAAATGTCGTATACCGCATGAGTGAGTTTCTCTGAGTGTAAGGCTAGATCTCTACGTGTGTTTATTTACATGCCAGCATTTGTTGAAATAAGTAAAAATATTTTCCAATTTACGGGCATTCGGTGTCGGTGTGTGTGTGTGTAAGTGTGTGTGAGTGCGAGGGTTTGTGTGTGCGAAACGCGCGTTTAGAACTTGGAACCGGGCCGAGAGTCGGGTCTGCTGGCCTGGTCAGGTGCTAATTAGCACGGCCCGGCAACAGCCGCCATCTTGTACTAATTGTTGTGGAACAGAGCCCGCATGAGCGTTCCAATATTTGCCCACAACGCAATCCGGATTCCGGACCCTTCCCCACTATCCTCCATCCTCCATCCTCCTCCTCCGAATCTCCCAGGGCTTCAGGGGGTTTTGGTTTGGTTTTAAGGTTTCGGGTAGAGCCATAGGTTTGGGTCTCGGCCAAAGGCAATGGCAAAGGTAAACGATTCGTGGCAGTTGACCATTTGCGCTCACTGTTTGCCCACCATTACGAATGCACGGCGACTGTTAGGTAACTGTCATAATCGCTAATTGCAATCCCCGTTGTCACCGACAGGCGCATGTTCCCCGTGGTGAAGATCAGTGCCTCGGGTCTGGACCCCGCCGCCATGTACACCGTCCTACTGGAGTTCGTCCAGATTGACTCACATCGGTGGAAGTACGTCAACGGCGAATGGGTAAGTCAACTAACTATTTTACTCTATTTTTAGTTACTAAAAATAAAAAGCTGGCTATCCAAAGGTGTTTCCAACATGAATAAATAAATAAATAACATTAAATAAAATAAAACTACCGTAAAGCACTTTTCATGATCTTGATTTCAGTTCTTGATTCATTCATTAAAATTTTTTTTTTTTTTTTTTTTTTTTGTAAAAAAAAATCCGAATTTTTAACTATTTGGTTTAAAAAATGTTGGTTCAATTTAAATATCAGATAATGTCTAATGAAATATTTAAGAAATAAATTAATTTTGTTTTCCCCTTTAGGTTCCTGGTGGCAAGGCAGAGGTTCCCCCATCAAACCCCATTTACGTACACCCCGAGTCACCCAATTTCGGAGCTCACTGGATGAAGGAGCCCATCTCGTTTGCCAAAGTAAAGCTGACCAACAAAACCAATGGCAATGGACAGGTGATGATGATCGCTATTTAAATTAGATTCACTATTTAAACGATTTGATATTATCTTACAGATAATGCTAAATTCGCTGCACAAGTACGAGCCCCGTGTCCATTTGGTGCGTGTGGGCTCCGAGCAGCGTCACGTGGTCACGTATCCCTTCCCGGAGACGCAGTTCATCGCGGTGACGGCGTATCAGAACGAGGAGGTCACCTCGCTGAAGATCAAGTACAACCCCTTTGCGAAGGCCTTCTTGGACGCCAAGGAGCGACCGGACACGCTCTATCCGCACGACACCCACTACGGCTGGCTGATCCCGCCGCCCACTCATTATACGGCTGCAGCTGCCGCCGTGGCCGCCGCTCCACCGCTGTCCATTGCCCAGAGTCACGGGCTGGTGGGCTCGTGTCCGAGCGTTTCCTCGGCGGGATCTGTCGGATCCTCTGGGGGCGCCAGCACTTGCGATCGCTACGGAAGATCCCTGTCCACAAGGAGTGCGGCGCCCACTCGCAGTACGCCGTACAGTCGACCGAGAGTGGTCTCCGGTTCCGGATCGAACGGAAGTGTCGGCAATGCCTCGTCCACATCGCCGCAACCGCCTTCCGCTCCGCAAACGCCGACCAGTCTGCACTCCTCGTCCGCCGGATCCGTGAGCACCAGTGTGAGCAGCTCCGGTGCCGCCGGAATCGGCACCTCAGCGAGTGCCGGTTGCTTCAGCAGTTCCTACGCCCAGTCCGGCTTCATGCCGGTCGAGGCCAGTCCCACGGCCTCCGTGTTCTCCTATCCCAGCAGCTGGCAGAGCAACGGCAACTACTGGAACGCCACCAGCGTTCCGGGTCCGATGACCATGAACGTCTGCAGTGGCCGCAACATCTGTGAGTATTCCCCGGAAAAAGGAGACTTGATTCTTGTAAAAGTCTCTGAGTCCCAATCAAAGATAACCTAACTGATCACTCAACCTAATATAAACATTGTATATAGTTTGTGGCTCAGAAAAGCTTAAAGGTTCTTACAATAAAATTTCATTGTATTCATTATTGCAAAAATCACTAAGTCCTGATCCGAAAGAAGCTAGCTTATCCTTCAATTCGAGTACAACAAACACAACTTAAAGCACTTTATAACGTTTTAAATAGGTTCTTAATTAATTGGTTTGTTCCTTCAAAATAACAGAACTATATGGTTTCTTTTGTAGAAAAACCTTTTCGGAAATTATTCATGTTTATCAGTTTAATACTATAACCACATATATAATATTATCACACATATCAAGCATGATTATATAGAAAACACACAAATTTTAAGTTCATGTTAAAAAGCTATTTCTGTTAAGAAACAAATGTTAATTTCTTTTGCCTAAATATTTTTCCCATTTTAAGAGGAGACAATATTGTTATCAATTATCAATGACCCTCGATTGACCCTTTCAGCCTCCCACAACTCGCCGTCGCCGACGAACGGATCCCCGAGCTACACGACCTCCTCGCCCAGCTACACGATCCATCACCTGACGCCGCACAGCCACCAGTACAACATGACCCAGCCGGACATCTACGGAACCGGCGTGGGCCTCGGCTCCGGAGTGGGCGTGGGAGTCGGGGTAGGAGCCGGGTCCGGAGCGTCGGGATCCCCGCAAGCGGCGTACGGAGCGTCTGCCCACCAGGTCTACCATCCCACGCCCCCCTCGCCCACCCACCAGCTGTACACGAACGCCGTCCTGAATGCCCCCTCGGCTCTGAGTTATCCGGCCAGTGGGTGGCACAACGGATCGGGGGCGGAGTACGGATTGTATCAGAACGCCGCCGCCGCTGCGTACTACCAACCGGAGTATATACCCCTGGAAATCGGGTAGGTTGAATCGGGGGAGTTCGGGGGGGAACTGTGCGATCTTACCGCTAACGTAGCTATCAATGATTCCCGCGCCCAAACCCGAAATTGCAGCTATGCCAGCCATCCGTTGGAGCCCGTGGAGGTATCGAAGTCGCTGGACGATCCGCAGGCCGAGATGTACAAGCCGAGCGAGGAGCAGGGATCGGTCATCACGCTGGAGTGCGCCACCTCCACCCTGAAGACAAGCCACGACATCAAGATAGAGTCCTCGTCCCTGGAGAGGAGCAGTGTTCCCGGCGGCGCAGCGGTGGTTGCCGTGCCCACCGCCGTGGTCAGCGGTACTCCGGCCGTGAGTGCCGACACCTGGACACCCCTCACTCCGCCCCAGAGCACGATGCAGTGATTACCCGGATGCGGATGCGGATGCGAATGCGAATGCGGATTCGGATACGGATACAGTTGCAAGCCCCAGCCATTAGACGCACGACCCCATGGATGTACGATCGAATTAGATGTAAATTAGTAACGCTATTAGAAATGCACCAGCGCAATCGCACATATTGTAGAGTTATCTGTATGCTGTAAAACATTATCCTATAAAGACGTAATCAAAGTACACAACTGGATGGGTTATTTTTTATGATCCCCTTTGGGAAGCCTTTGTTTTTAATAGTTACAACATTTTGGATTTCTTCAGAAGCTGTTCGTTCTATTTTTTTTACAGAAACTAATTTCTCGCATTTCGGAAATTAGTAAAGGTCGAGGTTTTTATACCCTTGCAGAGCAAAAGGGTATTATAATTTCAGTCAGAAGTTTGCAACGCAGTGAAGGAGACACCTCAGACCCCATAAAGTATATATATTCTTGATCAGCATCACCATCTGAATCCAATTCCGTCTGTACGTCTGTCCGTCTGTCCGTCTGTCCGTCTGTCCTCCTGTCGGTTTCTATGTAAACTAGTCTCTCAGTTTTAAAGCTATCTGGCTGAAGCTTTCCCAAAAGTTGTCTAGTTGTTGCACGCAGTATATAGGTCGGAACGAGCCGGATCGGCCGACTATATCGGATAGCTCCCATACAAGGGAATGAAATTAAAAATTCTTACTCCGTTGTTTTTGATCAGATCGAATTGATTCCTTCCAGATGGCGTTTTCTAACCACTATTGAATTTCGGATTAAATTTTATCAAAATCGGATAACTCGATCATATAGCTGCCATAGGAGAGACCAGAAAATATATATATAAATAATGGAAAAAAATTATAACGTCGTTGTTTTTAATCCCACGAGCATGATTTTTGGAACATCAAGTTTTTCAAATACTCTTAAATCGAGAAAAAAATTTCAGAAAAATCGGAGTAATATATCATATAGCTGCCATAGTTTCCTATATCGAAAAATCTATATAGAAATAACGGAAACAAAATTATTACCTCGATGTTTTTCATCAGACAATCATGATTTTTGGAATATAGAGTTTTCTTATGAGTCTTGAGTTACAAATTAAATTTTATCAAAATCGGACGACTATATCATATAGCTGTCATATGAACAATATGGAAAATTAATAGAAAAATCGTCATAGATTTGATGCTGTTTAGCCGTTTTGTATTTTGTTAGACATATTGCAAGGGTATATAAGCTTCGGCTTGCCGAAGCTAGCTTCCTTTCTTGTTGATTTTGCAGATCATTTATTTTTTTCATAAAAATCGTCATATTGATTCGTAAGTTTATGAGTTTATTTCGATTTTCAGAACAGAGAAGGGAATAATTTTTCACCTTTTTTACTACCTTTTTTAAAACGAGTGCAATATTGCTGGGAAAATAAATGTGCTCGCAGTGGACTGCTGCCAGGACTTGAAACCACTTGGATCCTTGGTGTTGCACAATAAAAGTCACCCAGCCAGGGGGGCCACTGAGTGCAGTATTGCATCGTTGGAGTAAAACAAAAGATAAAGTCCTTAGTGTTCGAGGGGTCAGAGTGCTTTGCACTATTCGAAATGGCAGCTATTAAACTTGAAATCGTCTTAACAATTACCGACAATAACGATGTGAGGAGGCGAGGGACCCCCAGCTAAATCCGGGCATCCAGCTCATTGTTGGCTCCAAAGGGGTATTCAATTTAGTTTAAAACTTTGCCCCATCCTGCGGGCCACTCGCAGTCAAACAATGAAGCACTTGGCCGAGTCAGTGCCCCCGGGAGGATCTCCGGGCGGCAATCTGCCAGGACCAACCAATCCAGCCGTGAGCCCGGAATGCCCACAAAGGACCTCCGCGATAATGAGTTCGGATAACTCGCGTGTGTTGGCCGCACCGAGTGCATTAGAAAGTGGAAGGTAATGGCCACTGACTGTGCCGCCATTCACCTGAATTCCCGGACACCCGCACTACAGAAATAGTTGCTGCAATTAAAATTACACGCCGGAATCATTTGCGAAAGAATGTGCTCGCCAGGGATTCCTTTGCGGTTTGGATGAAATGGCAACACGCAGAAAAATCAATCAGGCTTAAAACACCTCAAATGCTATACAATATTTATTATAGTATTTCTCTATTATTCAAATTGTTTGAAACTTTTTTTCTAATTGGAATAAAAATTCAACTAATATAAGGTCAGCTAGCTTTGCTATTGTATAATAACTCCATAAATTAATATGCAATTCATTAGTAAGTCTACATTTAATTACCGAATAAATTGATAAGACTGTATATGCATGATACAACTTCCCCACTAGATGTAAGTCTGTTCTCACTCACCTGATAGTCCATCGAGTTGCCGTAGCCCATGTGATTGCAGGAGCAGGAACAGTGCTTGATATGTTGCTCCAGTTCGTCATCGATGACAGCGGATGTGCCTGCTGTGAGGTGACCGAGTCCTTCGTGGTGGAAGTGGACGTGCTCGAGTTCCCAGTGATCCCGTTGCCGGAAGCGAGTGTCCTTCTGTGCCTGCTGTTCGACCAATTCCACCTGATTTGCAACCTGATGTTGCTGTTGGCCAAGATGTTGCTGCTGGCTTAAAAGATGCTGTTGCTGTTGCTGATGCTGATGCTGATGCTGATGCTGCTGCTGTTGCGATTCCCCGGGCCAATCCAGCGAGGACGACTTGAACATCCTTCTGCCCGCTGTGGATTGCGTTTCCCTCGCGGGACTGTTACTCGGACTGATGTCACTGGCTTTACCGTTATCGCCGCTCTCTTGCCCTGTTAAGCTGCCGCCGCCGAGTTGAAAGAGAGCGCTGCTCTCGAAGCTTTTGGCCGCCTGATGGAAAGCTTCGTACGCAACAGTTTCGTCCTGCTCAACATCGCTGGCATTCTGGTAGCGTCGCACTGGCAGGACACCACCAGTTGCTGCTGTCACAATACCGTTACAAATACCGTTACCGTTACCAATGCCCAAGCCGTTCCCAATGGCCGCCGTTGCCGTTGGCGTTACGGTTACCGCCGAGCTGGCCGCACTGAGCATCAATCGCAGGACTTCGTTTGTATCCTTTGTGGGCAACGGTACACTGCAGGAGCCCGTTTCCGCCTCGGACACTTCCGGCGGCTCCGAGTTCATCTCGTCGGAGCCGTTCGATTCCTCGACCTCGAGCTGTTGAGTCTTTTGGCGTGCCACTATGGAGGCAGCCGTGGAATTGGCCCCGTACTTCCAGTACGTCTTTCCGGTGCCGGAGATCCTTTGCAGGTGACTACTTCCGGTCGCCTGGCGCTTCCGCTCCTGCAGCTGCTGCAGATTCTTGAAGGCCTTGCGCACCGGTTGCGTGTGATGCAGGGTGGCGCAGCGTCGCATCGGCGGCGGCGTGTATACCGGTGACACACTGTAGCTGTGCGAATGGCGTCCGGGCGACAGGGAGCCACTCGATTTGGCGCCGACCAGGCGGGCCTTCAACTTCCGCCCGAAGCCGAGACCACCGCCGTTTCCGCTTCCGCCGGCCGTACCGCTTCCGGTGCGCGAGGTCAGCGAGTGGGCGGACAGGGAGAGGGCGCGGCTGAATCGCAGGCCAGCAGCCGACCGCTGCTGCTGCTGCTGCTTCACCGCCATCAGCTGGCACTCGTCGATCGTCGGCAGCTTGAGCAGGTGCGGATGCAGCTGGGCGTAGGTGAGCGACGGCTTCGCACTGGCCGAGGGCTCCGCAACGGGATTCGGCAGCGGATCGAAAAGGTTCCGCTGGCTGAGGGCCAGAAACTCGCGCTGCTCCTCCTCCTCGAGCGCCTTCAGCGCCCGCAGGTCCCACTCCCCGGAGGACATCCTTTTTGGTTCGGATTGTATCTAACAGCTAGACCGAATGTCCAATTCAGGGTCAGCGAGGCATAGTTAACAAAGCACCTTCACTTAGGCAACATTATCTTCATGAGTCATAATGTCAAGAGGAAGGTACCTCTTTGCACAACTAAAATTTCATTCGATCATTATAGTTTAATTCAATCACTGCTGCAATTAAATTTAAAGGATATGTATGTACATATACATATATTACAAATTAAAACCTAAACGTCTAAAGTTTATTATGATGGATAATTACTTAAAATATCTAATAAAAACAAACTTGTAAGCAGTAAATAATATTATTATTAATAAAATCAATGATGTAATATTTTAAATTATAACAACTAAATAAATTATAAGCTGTTATGAAAACAGAAAAAATAAAAAAAAAACACTGATGCAAAAAGTGTAAACAATAGCTTTAAAACACAAATATTTTTTAAATTTAGGCATTTAAAGTTTATTACTACCGCTTGAAAAGTTCTCTCAATACTTGTAATGAGTATTAAGTTTTTTGTGTTTTCATCATTTTTTAGTAACTTAAACAAATAAAATATAACACGCACAATCCCGCCAATATTCCGTCACATTTTCCTGCCGATACCGAGTACGTTTACTGTTACCACCGTTACCGTTACCGCTAGCACACTGGCCTCCATATGGCTTTTACCGCTACTTTATAACGGCATTGCTAACAGCAGCAGCAACAGCTTCCGCAATAAGTGAGTGGATTCTGTGGATTGTAAGTGACCTGGCCCAACAAAAAAGTAAGGCAGTGGGTCGCCATGTTAACGCAAGTTGGTGTTTATGTTATTAAGCTGTTAAAGCTCGACAATATTAAAAACAAAACTGATTAAGGGGAGGTTCTTTTCTTTTTTTTTGAAAAAATCGATTTTTTTTTCTTTAATAAAATGAAAGTTACATATGTTTAGAATATACGTGCCAAAGGATATTTCGATTCGACGCGTATTTCTTGAGCTAGAGCGTGTCAAACATACCCATGTCACATGCGCTGTGGTACGCTCTAAAAACTTTAAGGGGGTCTTCCTATGTGACGGTTTGAAAAAATCGATTTTTTTTTTTTTTCATAAATTGATACCTTAACATGTCTAGAATACGGTAGTAAAGCGATTTTAGAAAATTCGAAGTCGTTTAAAAGATACAGCAGGTAAAAGAAAGAGCGGTTCGGAGCGCTGAGTTGGCAGTTAGAAACTTTAAACGCGTTTTTCTCAAAACTGTGTTTTTCAAACTTTCCTCCATTGTATCTCAGAAACGGCTGGACCGAATTACTTGAAATTTACAGGGCACACTCAATATATGTAAACGCATGGAATGAACTATTATCAATCGAAAATTTTCAAAACTTCGATTTTTTTATAGCAAAAAAAAACAAAAAAAAAAACGCCAAATTTGCAACTTTTTTTTCAAATGTCTATCAAAAATCCAATTTTTTTTATATTCATTTGATTGTAGTTCATTCCGTGCATTTAAGTCTACAGATTAAAACGCCGTTTACTTTTTTTTTTTCGGATAAGCCGATCAGCCGGAATCGTGGAGGAAGTGGGAGCTCCTTTTTTCGAGGCGGGGGTGTTCAGAGCGCTGTAACTCTAGTTTGACCGAATATTTTTTGCTGAAATTTTTTATTTATACTGTCCAAATATGTGTTAATAAATGATAAAAAACTTGAAGCTCTAAATATTTACTGGTCGTAGAAAAAAAATCCTAAAATAACCCTAAAAAACAGGCCGTCACATAGGAAGACCCCCTTAAACGCGTTTTTCTCGGAACCATGTTTTCAAACCTCTTGTCGCGCACAGGGGTCGTTCTATTGATCCGATTTCCTTCATTCAAAAAATTTTTGAAAGTATATACTTTTTTGTATGCCTTATACCTAAAATTGGCATAAAAAATTGTTTATTTATAATTTTTAAACGAGATCGAAGTAAAAAAAAAGTCCATTTTTTTTAAATGTCCATAAAATTGGTTTATTTTTACCAAAATTGATTCTAGTTAGGTATAAGGCATAGGAAATTCCATCAATTTTAATAAATAATTTACATTTTTAATTTCGGTTCACTACCAGCGGCCCGACACTCGACAAAGCAGAAAAATAGAGGTCTACGAGATCCGCCATTTTGAAGCCGCCATTTTGAATTTCCTGAATATTGAATTTTTTTTTAATCCTTAATAAACAACGAATCAAAAGTTCAAAAGCTTAAGTTCGTATGTCTTTTCATTTTTCCGCAATTAATTCTTAAAGTTTGCTTAATTTTCGAAAAAAAGAAAAGAACCTCCCCTTAATGCTATTTAAACAATTAACCAGAAGAGACAGAGATTTATTTAAACTATAACTTCGATCTTTAAAAGAAATTATAGAATGAAATTCTTAATTGATGATACACCACTTCCTATTTTGATATTTGTATTTGGAAATAAATATTTAAATTACTTTTTTATTTTTATTTTTATTTTTTTGGTTGCCCCTAGATATGTATGTAGCTCTATATTGAACCTGAAAGAATATCCAGCCAAGAACCATTGTTTTTATGACGAAGTTAAACCGACTTAAAGGCAAAGGTGGCCCGCAGGTGAGACCGCAGGTGACAGGGCGGCAATGAAATATGCAAGTGCATTCATTTGACATCCAAAGCAATTTCGCAGTCAGCAGGACGACACACAGCAAGTTTTGTTAACCTCAACTCAAAACAAGTGAACAAAAAGAGAGGCGATAACAACAAAAAACGAACATAACGCTAAAACAAATCAATTGGCCTTAGCAACTTAGAAAAATAGTGGGTTTGTACTGATGAACAGATGTACATATGTACAGATGAGCGCTCATTGTCAGCCTATAATTTGAAATTATTTTTATAGAATTATATTTTTTTCCAAGTGTTGACTTTCCTTGTAACTTGGCAGCGCCACCAGTTAACGGTGCAATGCATGGCCACATTTCTGCAGACCTGTGCTTGCGTACATACTATGTACATATGTACATATATGTAGGTAGTGACACATGGCACACAAGTCCTCTGAAGTGCTCATCCTTCATCCTGATGTACGGTCATCAAGAATCGGACAAGGTGCCAAAGAAGGGGAGTCGGAAGGAGGAGAGGATGTAAGCGTTTACACCGTTGCACTACCCAAATCGTGTTAATGAAATTCAAGCTGGGTCTAAAAATTTGCATTAGCACGTGCTACACTCAAATGCAAATCGTATGCAAGATACGAGGTCATCCATAATTAATAAAAAGCGGATATACTATAAGGTCCCCGGGAATATATCTTATTAAGTTAACATATGTAAATTTATATTATATAATTTACAGATTATAAATCTAAATTTCTTATCTTAAATAACCAATTGAAAAGGTTTTGTTATAAAATAATAAATAGCTCTGCAAACAGAACATTTTGTTGAAATGCTGTTTTCAAACAAAACATAGTATTCTGCTTAGACCTTGGATCTGATTGTTGTACACGTATAAACGTTTTTATGAATAAAAATTAGATATTAATCAAAAAATAGGCCTGGCCCTAGAAATTAAAAGAGCCATGGAAAAGCCCGTCTTTAAAGTACATACATATATCGCTGTCGGAGTCAAGCCATAATTTCCCAGAAACATGTTGGCCAGCCACGCCCATGCCCTCGACTGCAGTTCCCTGCCACAGAGGATGTCAGAAGTCAAGATCGAAAACAAGCGAAAGTTGTAGCAAGCTCTTCTGTTGCCGGTCTGCGTTTAATTTCTTTCATAAGGACATTGAAGTCAGTGAGCCGAAATCGAACAGACCTCTTGTTCTGGCCAGATGGCAAACTTTGGCTGGAAAGCCAGGACCATCTGCGTTGCATGTTGTGCCATACAACCAAAATCGGGGCCAAGCCAAACTTTATTGAATAAAAATTTATTTCATATTTCTGTTGTTTTTATCCCTCTTGCTTGAAGATAATTGGTAGAGAATTAAACGGGAATCGGTTTGGTAAGCTTAGCTTTATCTGTTTTTATGCATGACGCCGTCTCTGTTTCCTTGATACAAAATATACAAATTTAACATTATTTTTAATCCCCTTACAGGTTTACCACTAGTATTTTGAACTCAATTAAAAATTTTCCTTTTTGAAAATTGAATACTATTCAGAAAGAGAAATTCACACAAGGCTAGTGGATTCTAGAGGCTTGCAATCACATCCCAAATACTTGGCAACCGTTGGGGCGACAAGACAAAAATTCATTAAACAATTTCAAACTGCATATTTGTCATGGGCTTTTCGACCCGCGGGTGCACTTGTCCCGGTGGATATTTCGATGTTTTGGTCCCATAGCACACAATGCTCCCAAAATGCCCTGATTTATTGCCTGGGTGCCATGCAGACATTTGCTTTCAGGCCAGCACCTTTCGAAGCATTCGGTGCTTTTCACACGCCATCGGATAGCTGAATGTCAACAAGAGAGTTTTGTTTAAATAAAAACGGGGGGAAAACTGTGAGATTCAAACTTATACTTTCCTTTAAACCTTTTGCACATCTTAGATTTTATTGGAATTATTCATTGAATAAAGAGTCACATTATGAATGTTTCAATTTTTATTCGTTTTCAATTCATGTAGTACTTTACACATTTTTGATTAATATATATATGTATGTACATTCATATACATATGTATGTATTCAACTTGTGTTATAAGAAGCCTTAGTTAATAAAGAAAAAAACAAATACAAGTTTTCTGAGAATTGACCAAATTAAAGGAGTTTTCAATAGTTCGTCAAAAAGTTGTTCTTGGGTGGTTATTTTTCTACAAAACGAAAGAGCTCTTACTTAATTGTCAGGTAAAGATTTTCGAATTTCTCCTGGGAAGTTAACAAAGGCGATTTTCCAACAACTTCATAAAATTCCTTACTAGTCATCGATGTGTAATTAATGTGGCTTAAAAGCCGCTTTTTATAATTCGAAGGCATTTCTTCTTCAGATTCTTCTTCGTCACCCCCATCCGAATTTTCGGTTTTTTCGGTGTAAGATTGAACCATCCTGAACCGTTCGACTTCTGGCAAGGCTCCTTGAATAGCTTTGAAGTAATATTCAAAGGCTTTTGAGTCCATACAGAGAGCATCGTAGCAATTCAACGAAGCTGGAAAGCGTTCTATCAAATTCTGCCAAAAAAGTTGGATTTGTTAAAAATATGTACATACATATATAACATATATCAGCACTAAATTGCTGAGTTACTCACATATTTGGACACAACCAAGAGCTCATTATTGTTAAGTTTGACTGAGAACTCAAAAAGGTTGAGAAGACCAGTAAACTCGATACTTTCAGCGCGCTTCGTGAGGAGTTCCATACAGACTGAGGTAAGTGATTTTACAAGCCATTTGGATCCACACTCGAAGAGCTCCATAATCGTGGAGTCTGAATACTTATCAAAATCCTTTACGTTCTTGGTATAGGCATAACGAATAAACTTGTAAAAAGTTTCCGAACTAACGTCGTTCAACAAATATGCGCCATTTCCTAAATTTGGGCTTTTCAGGAGCAATCCCTCGAAAAATCCAGATATACCAGCCAGAATAATTTTGTGGCAATTATAAATGTATGGCTCCACCTGAATGCGGCAATCAGAAAACTTTTTTGCCTCGAAAAGTTTTAGGTAATCCTGATCATTCCTAAAAAAGTGCAGCTTTTGAGTAAAAGAAAATTCTAAATTCGTCTAAACGAAAGCTTACATCTTAATTTTATATCCTTTTATGGCTTGGAATATATGTATGTAGACCTATAATAATTATAAATTTTTATGTTAATTATAGTTTATGAATTAAACAAACTTAAATTTAAAAAAACTTAATTTGTGTGTATATACATATGTACATACATTAACTCCGTGAACTTAAAATACGACTCATTCTGAAATTTCTTGGGAAATATTCAATTTCTGGGAATCCACTTTTTAATAAGAAATTTTCACTTCTGCTAGTCGGTTTGTTATGCACAGGCAGTTGTGTATATGTATGTACATATATACACGAAAATTTATTTAGCACTCTTACTTAAACGATTTTGAACACAAGCACAGCTGTTCTGCTTAATTTTTTAATATGTAAATGGCTTTTGTAACAAAAAAAAATTTAAATATATGCGTTACTTACAACCTTCGATTCTCGAGTTTTTCCAAAATGATCTAAGTTTAAAGGGTCAATCGATAAAGAAGACAATTTTTTGACTAAGTCTTATCGATTATTCTTAAGAAGTTCGATTTTAGAATAGTAGTTCATTTTCACTATTCTTTTCTATATATTTTAACTATTATATATGTATACTTCAACGCTGTGCTCAGTAGGATATTCTTACTTATACAATTTTTCTTTTTGGTTTCGGATAATTTTTATTTCTTAAATACTTAGTTCGCTAATCAAGGTGTGAAAATTCTAAACATGTTCAGCCTAAAAGAGTTTGCTAAGCAACTAATGTTAATAGGAAAATCTATCAAAACAAAAACAATATTATAACTAAAATAAATACATCATAATATAAATATTATAGCTCCGACTTCAATTAATTGCGAAATGTAGCCATTATTCTGATCCTTAAAAATATTTTATACAAGTTATCCAATTCCAGTTCCTGAAAAGTCACTAATTTGTAGTTATCAAAAGAACCAATGGTTCACCTCAGGGCTCCAATCGCTTGAACTTGACAGACGTCAAAATCATATCGTGAGTTGGCACATTTTTAAAAAGACGTTCGGGATAATTTTAACTAACTGGGATTGCATGATATACGAATGGCGGCTCCCCAGCAGGACGATGAGCGCGTTAAGGCGCTGACCCAATACCGCACCAAGCTTCTCGAGCACCGTGAGATCGAGTCGCGGTTGAAGGCTTTAAGGGACAAGCACAAGGAGCTAAGTGCCCAGTACGAGAAGTCCGAGGAGAACCTGAAGGCGCTGCAGAGCGTTGGCCAGATGCTCGGGGAGATCCTAAAGCAGCTAACCCCGGACAACTTTATCGTGAAGGCCTCGAATGGTCCGCGCTACGTGGTCGGCTGTCGCCGGCAAATTAACAAGGAGAAGCTGAAGGCCGGCACTCGGGTCGCCCTTGATGTGACCACCCTGACCATCATGCGCTACCTGCCGCGGGAGGTGGACCCCCTCGTCTACAACATGACCCACGAGGATCCGGGCAACGTGAACTATGCCGAAATCGGAGGACTGGGCGAGCAGATCCGCGAGCTGCGCGAGGTCATCGAGCTGCCACTGCTCAATCCGGATATCTTCGTGCGCGTCGGCATCCATCCGCCGAAAGGATGTCTTCTTTACGGGCCACCCGGCACCGGGAAAACCCTTCTGGCCCGCGCCATCGCCTCTCAGATGGACGCCAACTTCCTCAAGGTAAGCTTTTCGCAATTCTGACGTCAGCACAAATCAATGTTCTGCAATTTTTTTGTACAGAGCATAGAAAATTCTACTTAAGGAATCTGATGAGTTAAAGTTTGGTCGAAAAAATAATATTAAGTTTACTTATCACTTGCTTTTTTGGCAGTTTAATGGCATAGTGTTTTCATTATGATTCTATGATTAAAATTATGAAAAACGTATAAACAAAACTAATCTATGCAGTTAATCGAAAAATTTTTGTTTACATTGTTTAAACTAACTTTTCTTAAACTCTTATTCCTAAACGCACAAGTTGTGGAAACCAATTATAAACATTTCTATATAATCCTAAACTTAAACCATTTCTTACAATCCCCCTCAAAGGTGGTTTCTTCGGCCATCGTGGACAAGTACATTGGCGAGAGTGCCCGGCTAATCCGCGAGATGTTCGCCTATGCCCGTGACCACCAGCCGTGCATTATTTTCATGGACGAGATCGATGCCATCGGAGGCCGACGATTCTCAGAGGGAACCTCCGCCGATCGCGAGATTCAGCGTACGCTTATGGAGCTGCTCAACCAGATGGACGGCTTCGACGCCCTGGGCCAGGTGAAGATGATCATGGCCACCAATCGGCCGGACACACTCGATCCTGCCCTGCTGCGTCCTGGGCGTCTGGATCGTAAGCTCGAGATTCCGCTGCCCAACGAGGTGGCCCGCATGGACATCCTCAAGATTCACGCGGGACCGCTGTCCAAGCGCGGGGAAATCGACTACGAGGCGGTGGTCAAGCTGTCGGATATGTTCAATGGCGCCGATCTGCGGAACATTTGCACGGAGGCCGGTCTCTTCGCCCTGCGATCCGATCGGGAGTACGTCGTGCAGGAGGACTTCATGAAGGCCGTCCGCAAAATTGCCGACAACAAGAAGTTGGAGTCCAAATTGGACTACAAGCCCATCTAGAAACCAATTTAATGTTTTAAATATTATCCAAGTATAAGGTTAATTACTGTTTCACACGCCAACAAGAGAGTTTTGTTTAAATAAAAACGGGGGGAAAACTGTGAAATTCAAACTTATACTTTCCTTTAAACCTTTTGCACATCTTAGATTTTATTGGAATTATTCATTGAATAAAGAGTCATATTAAGAATGTTTCAATTTTTATTCGTTTTCAATTCATGTAGTACTTTACGCATTTTTGATTAATATATATATGTATGTATTCAACTTGTGTTATAAGAAGCCTTAGTTAATAAAGAAAAAACAAATACAAGTTTTCTGAGAATTGACCAAATTAAAGGAGTTTTCAATAGTTCGTCAAAAAGTTGTTCTTGGGTGGTTATTTTTCTACAAAACGAAAGAGCTCTTACTTAATTGTCAGGTAAAGATTTTCGAATTTCTCCTGGGAAGTTAACAAAGGCGATTTTCCAACAACTTCATAAAATTCCTTACTAGTCATCGATGTGTAATTAATGTGGCTTAAAAGCCGCTTTTTATAATTCGAAGGCCTTTATTCTTCACATTTCTCGTCGCCACCCCCATCCGAATTTTCGGTTTTTTCGGTGTAAGATTGAACCATCCTGAACCGTTCGACTTCTGGCAAGGCTCCTTGAATAGCTTTGAAGTAATATTCAAAGGCTTTTGAGTCCATACAGAGAGCATCGTAGCAATTCAACGAAGCTGGAAAGCGTTCTATCAAATTCTGCCAAAAAAGTAGGGTTTGTTCACACATACATATAAAATATATATTCATTGTAAATCACTAAGTTACTCACATATTTTGACTCAACCAAGAGGTCATTATTGTTAAGTTTGACTGAGAACTCAAAAAGGTTGAGAAGACCATCACACGCCATACTTTCAGCGCGCTTCTTGAGGAGTTCCATACAGACTGAGGCAAGTTGTTTTACGAGCCATTTGGATCCGCACTCGAAGAGCTCCATTATCGTGGAGTCTGAATACTTATCAAAATCCTTTACGTTCTTGGTATAGGCATAACGAATAAACTTACAAAAAGTTTCCGTACTAACGTCGTTCAACAAATATGCGCCATTTTCTAAATTTGGGCTTTTCAGGAGCAATCCTTCGAAAAATTCTGATATACCAGCCAGAATAATTTTGTGGCAATAATGAGTGTATGGCTCCACCTGAATGCGGCAATCAGAAAACTTTTTTGCATTGAGAAGTTTCAGATAATCTTGGTCAGTCCTAAAAAAAGTGCAGCTTTTGAGTAAAAGAAAATTCTTACACTTAGACCAAAGCTTACATCTTAATTGTATATCCTTTTATGGCTTGGAATATATGTATATGTATAGTTGCTTAGACCTATAATAAATTATAAATTTGTATGTTAATTAAAGTTTATGAATTGAACAAATTTAAATTTAATAAACCGCATTTGTATGTACATATATATGTACATTACTCTGTGAACCTAAAATATGACTCATATGTAGGTATGTATTATTAATTATAGTTTATGAATTGAACAAACTTAAATTGAATAAACTAAATTTGTATGTACATACATATATAAATTCATTGACTCGGTGAACTTAAAATACGACTTATACAGAATTTTTTTTTGGAAATACTCGATTTCTGGGAATCCTCTTTTTAATAAGAAATTTTCACTTCTTCGGTTTGTTATACACAGGCAGTTGTGTATATGTATGTACATATATACACGAAAATTTATTTAGCACTCTTACTTAAACGATTTTGAACACAAGCACAGCTGTTCTGCTTTATTTTCTTAATATGTAAATGGCTTATGTAACAAAAAAAAATTTAAATATATGCGTTACTTACAACCTTCGATTCTCGAGTTTTTCCAAAATGATCTAAGTTTAAAGGGTCAATCGATAACGAATACAATTTTTTGACTAAGTCTTATCGATTATTCTTAAGAAGTTCGATTTAAGAATAGTAGTTCATTTTCACTATTATTTTCGATATATTTTAACTATTATATATACTTCAACGCTGCGCTCGGTAAGATATTCTTACTTATGTATACAATTTTTCTTTTTGGTTTCGGATATTTTTTACTTCTTAAATACATAGTTCGCTAATCAAGGTGTGAAAATTCTCTAAAAATTCTAAGCAACTAATGTTAATAGGAAACCTTATTAAAGTAGAAACAATATTATAACTACGACTTCAAACAATTAATTTCAAAACGTAGCCAGAAAAATTCCTTATACTTACACGATCTCTAATTCCAGTTCCCGAAAAAATCGTTAGCTTGTAGTTCTCAAAGGAACCAATTGTTCACCTCAGGGCTTAAATCGCTTTAAGGGGGTGATATCCAGTTGCAATTTTAAAAAAATCGAATTTTTTTTCCCCCGATTTTGAATGTATTTATGTATATTTAAGAATGTTGTCTGAAAATTTCAAAGTAATCCGGTAAATTATTTCGGAGTAATGATCGTATTTGTAAAGACAACTCCGACGAATGTAGTTCAATTAGAAGCCAAAACTTTAAATGCGTTGACGCCGATCTAAATCCCAAGGATTTGCCTTGGAACAGACTACATTATCCGTTCCGCGACATGCGTTTTTCTCGAAACTATGTTTTCAAAGTCGTTGAGGAAAATTTCTCCGATACGGCTTGATCGATTGACTTGAAATTTTCACAGGCTCTTTTTAGATATTTTTGGGTCCGACAAAATTTCGTTTTTTTTTTTGTCACTTGAAAGCTTTAATTTTTGTGCAAAAAACAAAGTTTTATGTTTGGGAAGTTGCCATTTTTTCTAAAATCCAAATTTTGAAAATTCCCCGCGTCTTTATCATAATTTGTCTATCCTTTACGTAATCCTTTTGGTTTTTTCTATTTCTGATAATTTGGATCAGAGATATCTTCGTACCCTATATACGAACCCTTTACTTAAATGAAGTCAAAATCATAACGTGAAATTGTTCATTATGTTTACCTAAAACGGTTTGTTTTTAAGAATAAAACTAAATATTGGGCGGAAGTCGATGAAAGCTTTAATTAAGTAAGGAAAGCTGAAGAACGATTGTAGAAATAAATGTAGTTGGACTAAAAAAAAAAATAGTAAAACCTAATCGGTTTACATCGTCAATCATTTTCGATAAAAGAATAAAATCTGTATATTTTTGCAACGTTTATTATTCTATCTTTGAAAAAAGCATATTTTACGTGTTATAATCTTCACATTCAATTGCTGTATTTTTTCAATTTCTGGCACTAGGTAGAACAAGCTCCGTAAGAGGTTTGCGTTGCGATGCAGCTCTGTGAGCCAACGTTAAAGTACATGGTGTCATTACAAGCGATGGTGACGCCCTCCCGACCATCGACGCACTCGATATACTTCTGGCATCCTTCGTCCTGGGCGACCACGTAGCCATCCTTCTTGCCGTCGCACCGATCGAAGTCGCACTTCTGGTTCTCGCGGGGAACGCACGCCTGTCGCTCCTGGCTGAAGAAGTAGTCCTCGCTGCACTGCTGGTAGGTGGGATCGGGATCGGGCACGCCGGAGCCCAGATCCCGGCAGTAGTAGTAGCCGCGACAGGTGGCGTTATCCGAGACGAACTTGTTGCGGTAGGCCAGCTTCTTGGTGCCACATGCGTCCTCCGGCAGCGGATGTTTGTCGCATACGACTAGCTTTTTGTCAATGCAAGTGGCCGTGGCAACGTCGAAATATTTGCCAGCATCGCAGGTCTTCGGATCCAAGGCTCCCTTGCTGGTGCAGACGAAGTACTTGTTGCAGTTGTCCTCGTCGCGGAAGTACGTCTTCACGGGCACAATGTCGCACATCTCGTAGGTGGCAGTGCAATCGGTGTGCTCGGGATAGACGCACATTCCCTTTTCTTTATCGAAGACCATGCCCCCGTCGCAAGCTCCCTGGCCCTTCAGGTCTTTACCATCGCAGTAGTACCAGTTGGCGCAGTTCCTGGTATCGCCCACATAGCCCTTAATGGAGGCCTTGCAAATATTGCTTGTGCTGCAGTAGGAGGAACTGTCCGAACTCTTGTAGCACTTGCCCTCCGAGAGACTGAAGTACGGAGTGGTGCCGGAACAACTGCCGCCATCCGTAGACACAGAGTCCTGGCACACAATCTTCTCGTTGCAGGTGCCCGGCTTGCGGAGTACTGTTCCACTCTTAAACAGCCGACAGATGTCCTCGGAGGAGGAGCCCAAGTAGAGCGTTTGACTGCTCAGGCCGACCATTAGGACCAGCAGCGCGGCCAACAGGATTGATGAACTTGAGAGTTCTGAAATGGTTTACTCATATTACTTTTCGCTTTCAAAGCTCCACGATTCGGTTGACAACACCTCGCATTTTGAAATCGGCCACCCGTCACCTTCTGTTTAGTAATTGAACTAACTTTAAACAGGTGCAAAATGGGCTTTTTATAGAAGCCTTAGTGCTCAAGTGACAAATAACAGATATTCCCAATCGGATGACATTAATTTACTACACCGAAAGATGATAAGATTTGGCTTATGTCACGCATAGATTTTGGTGGTTTTCCAATTAAATTTTTTGGTAACTTCAGTTTATATATAAACACTGATAAGTTTACGTATTTTCCTAAAAATAAATGTATATTTAATGATGTTCTTTTAACAAATATATTTGCAACACCTGCAAATTGAAATTGACTTTTATGTTTGAGTTAAACTTTTTTTTGTATGTGTGCTAACTTAATCGAAAGGGTGAGCAAATTTTCGGCGTAAGAATTTAATCGATAAGCTCAATAGGAACATGTATTGTTAATTAAATTGACGAATCAATAACTAAAAATACTCTATCGTTTCAATTGAGTTTCCAGTTATTAATACAATAATTACAAAACTCATAATGGCTTTAAAAATATGTCACAAAATAAAATATAACATTAAAAGAGTAAAAATATGTAGTTCTGAGTCTGTGTAGATTTTTATACCCTTGCAGAGAGTATTTTAATTTTAGTCAGAAGCCCCATAAAGAATATACGTTCTTGGTCAGCATCAAGATCTGATTCAAACTAGACGTGTACGGCTGTCTGTCTGTTTATATAAAAACGAAACTCTTATTTAAAGCATGTTGTATTTTAATTCTCTAACTAACTGCATCATTAGTATATTTTATATTTTTTTTAACTTTAAATTATCTGGTATCAGTTCAGTTATGATTGATTTCTTAGATTTAGGGAAGTTATATGTAATTAATTTTTTTTGCTTGCGAATTCTATAAAACAAAACATCCTTAACGAGATTAGTTTTAGTTTTTAGGCGACAACTGTCGTCTTCTCCACACTCAATTAAAATGTATTGCCTGTTAAATCTTGCGACACTTTTCGTCTCGGCACTATAATAAGTGTAATTCCATTGATGACGAATCAAAGTTGTTTACTTATTCTGATCTGTAGTAAATACCCGGTCAGAGTCACGATTGCACTTGGCTGGCTTCTCCCAGCAACGCGGCTGCCACTTGCACTCACAACTTGTTGAATTGCGTTCACTTTGTCTTTTAAAATCATTTTCGATATCTTGGTTTTCAGGTATTCTGGGGACACAGTTGAAGTTGAAGTTGGCTTTGCTTGCGACACTCTGCTGATTGTTTCTTATCAAAAGCACTGATTTCGAATGGTGCTAGAGTTGAAATGAGCGGGTTTCCTTGGTATATCTATGCACCAATCGATCTCAGTTCTTCGATTCGAAGGCTTCTGTGTGGATTCCTGATTCTTGATACCCATCCTGCCGATTTCGGGATCGAGGGCCCAGAACTGAAAGCCGTGCTTTCAACGATCGGTTGCGAGGCGAGGTTCGCTGATGACTGTGTATATCACAGGCGCGACCTCTGTTTAAATCCGAGAAACCTGTTACACCTGAGAAGATATTCATAATAGAGGCTGTATGGGTGCGATGGCAGATCCACTCATATTTCCGATGGGCCCCCTTTTGTGCCCCTTATGAAGTCAGACGATGGGCGAGCGGTGTAATGGACACCGAAGAAGAGTCTAAGCCTTTCCATCCAACTCAACTACAACTTTTGCTCTCCTTTCTACCATTTGGGTCTCCGCCAGTTGGGTAATTTAATTCAAGCGTACTTGGCCAGCATTTGAATAATTAGAATTGCGCTGTCTTGAGTTTCATCTTCACTCGCGAGCAGGAAGCCTCTCACCGCAGTCTTTGGCGAAATGTGTCTCGTTCTTCAGTCTTCTGGGTCCATAATAACAGTACTTGCTTGTCATGAACCGATTGCATTTCCCTGACAAATAGACCTCCCTCTACTTCCATCACTCCCCCTTCCGAGATTGAAACCCATTGGTGAGTAGTGGCCCAAGTGAAATGACAGGAAAAAGTAATTTCCCCCATTGAATTTCGCATCCGAGCTAAGAGCGCATCTCCCTCTAAGATGACAAGTTGAAATGCTATTTCAGTGCTTTGTTCTTGTTTCTTATCGGCAAATTTGAGTCGGTGAGATTGCATTCAATTCCAGGAATTAAAGAAATAGACCTATGTCTACTTTTTGATAGCAGCATTTAAAAGTTCTCTACAATCGCAAAACCATGGAATTTGTGAATGGAAGTAAGGTCTCTGCGGGGTGTGACTTAAATATAAAATGGCCACTTTTTTAAGACAAAACCGAATTTTTTAAATCTGGATTTCTTTTTAAAAATCTTACATATGTATTTATTTTATAAAATTTTTTAGTCACTTATTATTTTATTTATATATGAAATATGTGGAGTCAAAGTACAAAAACATGTAAATCAAACACTAACGAAACAAAGGATAAGTAATATTGAACAGAAAAAACCTTATTTTATGAGTTGATTTTTTGAAACGTAAAGCACACAATACATAAATAAAAATACAATGAACTAATTACCTTACTGGCTTTTGTAAAAATAAATCAAGTATCCCAAAGTCGATCATTATGCGTAGTGCTCGGAAGTCTATCGAATTTCTGGCACTTCATTTTGAGCGACAATAAACGTCATTTAATTTGAAGTGGCAATAGAGCGATCCGAATGATTAGGTGTTCGATTTGGCGCTTATCGAGGAGCGTGCGGGAACAAAAAAATTAGACAGACGCCGGGGCGGTAACCATTCAGCAGTTGAGAATCCGCGCAACTATTTGGATTCCCTTTTTTGTGGTGCAGGTCGTGTGATAAGAAGCCCAGAACTTCAGAGAGAAACCCACACACAAACAACCACCTACCTACCATAATTACAATTGCGATAACGAGTGGCGCAAACAAATCAGTTGTCGAACTAATCGAGAGATAGATTTGGTGATTGGTATTATCAGAAGATTGACTACCGATTCCAGGCAGCCAAAGCAGTTAAATGGTGCCACTTGGCCAGGTTTGCCACTTAGTCGTTCGCGAATTTCGGACTACTTCAAATAGGACAACTTCGATCGGTTGAAATGCGGAAAGTCAATGGAAGTGGTTAGTGATCAAATGGAATCCAGCTTCAGTTTTCCCACAAAAATACGCTTTACTCTTGTAGGCTTTCGGATAGTTCTCCTGCTGAGCGTTCTGCAGATTGCTGTTGGCCAGCTGGCAAGCGTTTGCCTTCTCGAAGAGGACGGCACTCGCCTCCCGCTGGCCACCCACTGTGCCCGCTTTGTGGTCTGCCAGAGGGGTGAGGTCGCCATCATTGGCAGCTGTCCGCGGGGTCTTCACTTCAATCGGGAGCTGCGGGAGTGCGATTTCCAGTGGCGAGCCAATTGCCTGGGACTCTCGGCCTTCGCCGCAGAGGATGATCAGTGCACCTGCGACTGCTGTGCCGAGGAGTGCCAGGATGCCATCGAGGAGATTGAGGAGACGACGACAACCGACTGTGATCCGGACACGCCCACTTCGGTGACATCGGATCCCTCCGATTCCACGGATCCCACGGATTCCCCGGCTCCCTCGGACTCCACCGATTCCACGGACGAGACCACGGAGTACGATGACGCGAGCAACTCCTCCAACACGACTCCTTCGACTCCTTCGGGCGTGGTGCCCTCGAATTGCAAGAGTTCTCGCACGGATTGCGTGGACAAGCCAACCGGCACCTACGTGGAGTTGCCCGGAATCTGTGTGAGCTTCCTGCAGTGCAACGACAGGTGCGCCGAGGAGTTCACATGTCCATCGGGTCTGTACTTTAATAAGAATACAAACGATTGCGATTACTGGTGGGTGGTGGACTGCACCCCCACCGCCGATGCCTCCGATGAGGTGGTAGGTCCCTCGGGAACCACCTGCTCCAGCCAGGGGGTGTGCAGAGGCCAGAAGGACGGAGCCATGCTCAAGGACCCGGACTCGAACGGATACTTTGTGTGCCAGTGCCAGTGCCCCATTGCGATGCCCTGCTCCGAGGAGCTGACCTTCAACCAGACCGCCCAAGTCTGCGATTGGAAGAGGAATGCGAGTAATTCGGATAATGATGGGGAAGGTGCTGCCTCCTCCCGGGTTGTGTGTCCCGATGGCCTGGTGTACAATGCCACCGCGGATCAGTGCGACTGGCCGGTCAACTATGTGCCCGAGGTGCCGTGCAATTCGACGAGCAGCGTGTGCCAAAATCAGCCGGAGGGCGAGCTCTTCGCGGTGGAGGGCAAGTGCAACATGTTCTACAAGTGCAACTTCAACTGCGCCGTGGAGCAGTACTGTCCGGACAACCTGGTCTACGATCCTGATATCGAAGAGTGCACCTATCCGCAGTTCTACGATTGCCCGTGGGAATACACCCGTCCATCGGGTCCAAGTGCCGGTCCCTCGGGAATCGCCTGCGAGGCAAACGGGCGCTGTTCAGGCAAACCCGAGGGCACCTACCTGCCCTCCACCACCGACTGCGGCAGCTTCTCCGTCTGCCAGTGCGAGTGCGAGGTGGAGATGGAGTGTCCCGAGGGGTTGTACTGGGACCAGGAGATGGAGACCTGCAACTACGAGACAGACGTGGCCTGCTCGCTTTAACTGCGCGGTTGTCGAATAAAGCAAATCACTATCAGAAAATTGAAACCGATAAGCAAATCAACTGGCTTTTAATCGGCTTCTTTATGAATGGAGCTCGGGGTGGGTAAATCACCCTAATCATTAATCAGGCGGACTCAGTCCAGCAGATGGTGGCACTCCATCATAAAGAGTGGCATACACTCAACGATTAGAAGTACCCTTTGATTAATATAATAAGGGGTATACTTTAAGTAGTCTCTTTAACGCTGCGCAACTAATCATAATTAAACAATTACTTTAACAAGTTAGCAAATTCCTTTTTTTTCGTTTTATCATTATTTTTTATCGCTTAAAAATCAATGAGTCTAATACTTCCCTTAATTTTGATCTGTACAGCATTTTACTTTTGTAAGATAAGAAGGAAATAATATTAACAGTATGGCGCCATAAATTGTTTTAGTTTTCATTTTGATAAGACTTAAAATCCTGATAGAAGTCTTCTTACGAAAATTTGTTTTTTTTTTTAACATTTTTAAAACTGTGGGTTTTTTAAAAGGATAAAAAATTTTCTTTTGTTTGTAAAGTATAAGTATACTTTGCACCGAAGTCAAAATACACTACCACCCAAAACACTTTCAATTAGGTTCTCCTCCAAATATTTCTTTCTTTTTTTTTGGTGGAAGTGGAAATATGTTTGCAGAAATTGCAGAGGAAGCATGACAGATATTTCCTTCTGCACTCTGCCAGTTCACGGATTCTCCGCTCTCCGCTGGGTTTTATAAATAGTGACAATATCAATTGCTTGTATAACTACTGTAAATATATGCTGATAATATCGCGAAAGATTTCACAGTATCACCGGCACATGCTGTGAAGCAGGAAAAGGCATTTCATTATTTTAATTGCCGGTAAATATAAAAGGAGATATGGACCGAAGAGTCATCAGTGAGCGTTGGAAATGCGCAGTGCAAAGATGGCTCAATCCAGAAGAAAACATTATGGTAAGACTAGACTTTCAAACACACCATGGATGGATCTTAAACCCGAGCTTCCCCCCAGGAGTTTCCCTGTGCCTCGTGATCTCCCTTTTTGTGGGTTCTCTAAACGCCGAGTGTTGCAAGGAGGGCGAGACGAAGGTCGATGAGGAGGACTGCACCAAGTATCAAGTCTGCTGCCATGGCGAGTTCGTGTCCAAGTCCTGCGGAAGTGGCGACTACTGGAACTCGGAAATCGAACTCTGCGAGAAGGACAGTGGCCAGTGCCAAGCGCCAAGTTGCAAATGTGGAGAAATCGAACCAAATCCCGACGATTGTGCAGGTTATTTGGAGTGTGTGAACGGCACTTGGGTAAATCAAATTTGTTCGGATGGAAACTACTTCAATTCGACCCAGAACAAGTGCGTTGTGGACACGTGTGGAGTTTGCGTTAATTGCACTGAGGGAAACGAAAAGGAGGATCCCAATGATTGTGCCAGCTTTCTGATTTGCCTCAATGGCAAATACGTGTCCAAGTCCTGTCCCAGCGGAGAGTACTGGGATTCCGAGATCGGGAAGTGTGAATTGGACGAGGGTCAGTGCAATCCCACTCCACCCTGCAAGGAGGGGGAAACCGAGGTGGATCCCACGGATTGTGCGGGTTACTTGATCTGTTCGAATGGAATCCTTTATCCACAGAGTTGCCCCGAAAGAGCTTATTTCAATGAAACCTATAAGACCTGCATTCCCGATGAGAAGGGAGTTTGCCTGAATTGCACAGAGGGATCCTTGGAACCGGAGCCATCTGACTGCACCAAGTTCAAGGTTTGCACAGGTGGAAAGTATGTCACAAAGTCTTGTGATGACGGGGATTACTGGAACAACAAGACGAAGGTTTGTGAGAAAGATAATGGTCAATGCAATGGCAATGGATCTAATTGCACTGAAGGCGTTATCGAAGAAGATCCTAACAATTGTGCTGGTTACCTGATCTGTTCGAATGGCAGTCTGGTGGAAAAGCAGTGTGCCGACGGAGCTTACTTCAATAATTCCACTCAAACCTGCATTCCCGATGAGAAGGGAGTCTGCCTGAATTGCACGGAGGGAACCTTGGAGCCCGAACCATCCGACTGTACCAAGTACAAGGTTTGCACAGGTGGAAAGTATGTTACAAAGTCCTGCGATGACGGAGATTACTGGAACAACCAGACGAAGCTTTGTGAGGAAGACAAGGGTCAATGCAATGGCAATTCATCCTCATGTACTGAAGGCGAACTCGAAAGAGATACTTCAGATTGCGCTGGTTACCTGATCTGTTCGAATGGAAGCCTCGTGGCAAAGAAGTGCCCTGACGGAGCTTACTTCAATACGACCCTGAAGACTTGTGTCCAGGACACCGATGGAGTCTGTCTGAATTGCACCGAGGGCGCGAAGAAGGCCGAGCCCAGCGACTGTGCCAAGTACCAGATCTGCGCCGGTGGAAAGTACCAGGTGATGTCCTGTGCCAGCGGCGAGTACTGGAATAACAAGTCCACCATCTGCGAGAAGGACAATGGCGAGTGCCACGGCAACGCCACCTGCACTGAGGGTGCGGTGAGGGAGAACCCCGCCGATTGCACCGGTTATCTGGAGTGCATACACGGCGACTATGTGGCCAGGCAGTGTTCCGCGAAGGAGTTCTTCAATGCCACGTCGAAGGAGTGCGAGGTGGACACGGATGGCGTGTGTATACCCAAGACCTGTGATCCCGATTGCTGCGACGTGCCCAACAACTCCATCTGGCCGGTGGAGAACAACTGCTCGGCCTTCTTCTATTGCGTGGATGGCGCTAAAATCGAGCAGAGGTGCCAGTACAACCTGCAGTTCAACAACAAGACGGACCAGTGCGACTATCCCGAGAACGTGGGCTGCGACGACGGATCCGCTCCGCCCAGTGGACCCACCGCCGGTCCCTCGGGAACCTACTGCGAGAGCCAGGGCGAGTGCGTGGGCAAGCGGGACGGCACCATGCTCCCCGATCCCAGCGGCAAGTGCAGCTCCTCCTACGTCGTCTGCCAGTGCGAGTGCGAGGTGAACTTCAGCTGCTCCTCGGGGCTGCTCTTCAACAAGGCGGTCAACTCCTGCGACTGGCCCGATAATGTAGATTGTGTAGAGTGAATGCCACAATAAATTTTGTCTTAAGCAGCGCAATTTTTTGGGTGATTGTATCACAGGTTTTAAGGGCTTTCCAATTTTTTGATAATCAATTTTTTTTGAAGCCAAAACCCAACGATTTTCAAGTTAAATGTTTACAGCTTCCCAAATAAAAAAAGTTATTTAAGTTTCTCATAAAATATTTTTTTTCACATCAATTAAATAAAGAAATTTTCTTGATTTTGCCAAAAAAATTGTATTTTTTTTGGTTTTTCCTTTCTTGGAAGGTAGTTTTGAATTTAGCCTAAAACATTTTACATATTATTATTATTAAAGTTCAGATACACGTAAAGGTTTTCGTTTAAATTGTATAAAATTGATATATGCCTTAAGTACTCTTATTCGAAAAGTCGCATTTGTATAAAGTTAAGAACTTTAATTTTTGGTAAAGGAAGTAATGACTTTACAAGAAATAAATATTAAAGAAATACCCACTGAAAAATATCTGTAAAAGTCGTTTTAACCTTTTACAATAATTCCATATCAAACATTTTATTTTCGGTCTCATAAAAATGAGTTACAATCGTTTGGGCTTTCGAACAAGTTTCTTGGATTTCTTTTGCTGCGTCTGGCATTTGGCAATCCTGGGGTAATCGCATCGCGAGGATGCAGCATTGAAGTGCAATCCAGAGGGGCAATCCATCACCAGGAACATCATGTTGCTGCAGAGCATGAACTTGCCGCAATCACTTCGATGGGCGACGAGTGAGTTCTCCTTTTCCTCGGAGCACATTCCTCCAGTGGTGGCAGGTCCATCCAGTTGGACAGATTCCTTTGCAGCCGAACACTTGGCTTCCGATGGCTTCATGCAAATTCGACGACTGGGACTAAAGTGTTGCTGACCAGAACATTGGCGAAGATGGGGTTTCTTCGCCTTGCAGACAAAGTATTCCTCACAGGATCCTTTCTTCGCCAGCATCACTCCATCCTTCTTGCCAGCACACATTCTACTCAGAACATCAGAGACTTCTACATCCTGTTTTGCAGAAGTTTGTTTCTTTACTGGTTTGACAGTCACAGGAGGATCAGTTTTAACAATCACTTCATCATCATCTTCATCACTTTCTGAACTCGATTCATTGTCACTGGTCAATGCACCCTGGGCATCAAAAATACAGTCGACTTCATCAGCCTTATCGCAATGTAAAGTCAAGGGATTAAACAAGGTATTCTCATCGCAAGTTCCGATCACAGCCCTTCCATCCGCACACACATAATATCCTTTGCAATTTCCGAACATGGGTAAAAGTCCACCATTTTTGCCATCGCACATTGCCGTCTTGAATGCGAACCCGTCCTTCAAATTTAAACATGGTTACTTTATCTACTTTTGTGTATTTATTTCCAAAACATACTTGTATTGCAGCCAGTGTACTTTCTTGGAGTATAAGAATTCCCCAAATCAGCCCGAATAGCTTCATTTTGTCTGACGCTATCGAATGTTTAATCGAACTGAAACTTTCCGCTCATCGAACTGCGTTTATATAGAATATCATCTATGGGAAATTTGCATGATATGCCAATATGTAATGTCGAATTCATTGATTGTATCGTACTAGTGAGATAGGTGCTCGAATACGTACCATCTATATAATTTTACTGGGAATTGATAAGCGTTCATTCAGAACATATGTAATGTCTCAAAAAAAAATGGTAAATGTATACGTATGTACTCAGGCTGAGGTTAAAGACCACAATTTTAGAGTGGAACACCTTTCATGGCTCAAAGAATTGTACTTAGTTAAAGAAAATTAAAAGTTAAAAAAGTTTTTTTTTTCTGCAGCTTTAGCTTTTTAAATTGTGTTAAAGCAATTGGTCTAGTTTATGATTTCATAAATTGTTTTTGTAAATGATAAACACCCATCAAAGCCTAAAAGTAGGTGACGAATTCCGAAGAATACAACCTGTTGATTTTGTAGAATTTAAGTGGCACATGAAGAGAATGGAGCCAAGTTTCTGTGGAATCTCACTGAAATTAATTAAAATGAAATCAGAAGTGGAAAGATGTTAATCTTTGGTGATTATTAATTAGCCGTTGTCTATTTCCTTGACCAAAAGGCATGTGTTTTCTTTCTTGTTGCTTCTAGTAGAATGTTATCAAATTTATTAGTCATTTTTAGAAAAAAAGTACGATTGGAAATCGTTTATCAGTTGTTATTGCTTAGAAATTGCCAAAAAAGTCGAAACCGATTCAGTTAATTCCAAGACGTGGGAATATAAACATCCCAAAACTACCTCAAAAGAAATATTTTTAAAGCAATTTAAAGATTGTATTATATTTATATTTTTTATGGCATTACCCTTTCAATCAAATCTTACAAAAATCTACGCAATGAGAGGTAATATAATTAATTGCTTTATCCTCGTACTTTGTTCCATAATATTTAAAAAAATATTAATATATATTTTTTTTATTTATAGAACTTGCATATTTTCCATTTATTTTTTGGATCTTGGCAAGTGTTTTCTGTGCCGGTAGCCAAATTCCAAGGAAAACTGTTGATCTAAGCACACAATTATCGTTGTCGGAATCCAATTCACCAGAGTGTTTGACTTCTTCGGAAATGGATTCCTCATATTGTCTAACCTTATCGAATGGATTTTATCAATATCCGTATGACTGCAGCGCATATATATCTTGTAATGATTCATGCGCCGATTTGGAGTACTGTCCGGATGGAAAACTTTTCAACAGTCCTTTGCGCATCTGCGATACTCCAGAAGCAGTCGATTGCAATCCGATGCCATATCCAACACCTCCATCCACGGAATTACCACCAGAGAATCCCTGTGAGGGCGTAAAAAACAACACTTTGATTCCCTCCGCTGATAAATGTAATGAATTCATTGTTTGTGTAAACCAGCAAAGTGAAGTGTATAGATGTCCTGGTGAATTGCTTTTCAATCCCGATCTTAAAGTTTGTGATGATAAGGATAATGTGTTGTGCTACGGTGACCGAACTACCGAGGATCCTTTGACAACAACAGGGAATGTTGAGGAATCCTTTACAAAATGCGAGGGTCAAAAAGCAGGAACAACCTATCCGTATATTGAAAATTGTCAAGAATATTACTACTGCTGGGGAAACAATTCCTACATAATTCTGCCCTGTCCCGTTGAAAATTGGTTTAATCCGATGAGCGGCAATTGCGGTCCTGAAATATCACCCAAAGCTTGCAGAGATTTGGTGGCTACAACTGCTTCTCTTTCTACCACTCCAATTTCTACCACAGATGCTCCCAAAACAACGGAAGTCACCGAAGTGAATCCCTGTGAAAATCAGGAACTGGGAGCAAGTTTCCCACTGAAAACCAACTGCCAAATGTATCTTTTATGCCTAGGAAGTGGCCAGTCGACTACAGCAAAATGTCCATCAAATGCCTGGTTCGATCCAAAAACTGGCGACTGTGGACCAAATGTATCGCCAACTGCTTGCCAGGAATCAGAAACAATCACCACAACAGTTGCCACAACTCATTCGAGTAATCCCTGTGCCGATCAGGAGTTGGGAGTATCTTTTCCAATGGTGACGAATTGCAAACAATATATTGTGTGCATGGGAAATGGCGAATCCTCCGTGGCTAATTGCATTTATAATGCCTATTTCGATCCGCAAACTGGAAATTGTGGACCCGAAGTTTCACCAACGGCTTGTAAGGAAACTGAATCCACGACAAGTCCTGCAACCACTTCTCCAACAACAATTGCATCCACTTGGTTGACCACCTTACCCACAATTTATCCAGAGGAAACAACAGAAATACCATCGGATACTTCAGGTATTTGTACTGGACAGATCGATGGTTATTATGCCACTTATCCCGAGGACTGCAGCAAATATATATTGTGTGCTAGTCCAGTGCCAATAGCATTTTACTGTCCAGAAGGATTGTTTTTCAATGAAGAGCTGCAAAATTGTGTGGAATGGGAATCGAGCGAGTGTCCCAAAGATGATACCACAACTGCATATCCTGACCTTACAACTCTCAGTCCAGAAGATTCGATCTGCTTTAATAACTCTGGTAATAACTTGCCCTACCAGGAAAATTGCCAATGGTTTATAAAATGCGTGGATGATAGTTCTTATATGATGGGGATCTGCAGCAGTGGCGAGTTTTTCGATCCTTTGAGTGGAGAATGCGGCTTTGATGTCTCACCGGAAGCCTGTCGTGAATCCTTCACCACTGTTGTTACAGAAACCACACAGGAATCGACCACAGTCACCACCGAAAGTACTCCAAAAACCGAAGTAGATCCTTGTGAAGGAGCTGCTGAGGGAAAACTGGTTCCCTATCCGGATGACTGTACAAAGTTTATACAATGTGTTTGGCCCACTCCAAAGGTCTACGACTGCCGCGAAGGTCAGGAGTTCAGTGCCTCTTTGGAAAGGTGTATGGCTCCGTGGTACGCGAATTGTTCGATTCCTGCCACAACTACAACTGCCTTTCCCATCACAACAACCACATTGCCGTCGCAGGATGGCTTTTGTGAGGGCAAAGGCGAAGGATCTTTGGTTCCTTACCCCGGGAACTGCAGCAAGTACATTGTTTGCCGGGATCCCATTCCAGTGGGTTACGCTTGTCCGGAGAACGAGGAATTCAGTCCCACAGTTTTGACCTGCATGGATGCTGAACTGGCTAACTGCAAACCCAGTGGCTTAAGACTTCTTTCTACTAATTTGTTAACGAGAAAGTACTCAAATGGGCAGACCGTTTCACTTTGGCAGTCTTTTAAAAGGATTGCAAATTGGTTTTCGTTTTAAAGCCACAGAATTGAGTTGTACTTCTTTAACAAACAGCCATGACCTGAAATAAGGTTACAAAACAAAAATACAAAAATTTATTTTTATGATACAACCGCTTCTATAGAAATAACCGGTGAAAATATGGATAAATAAATAAAAGAATCGTATTTACTTCAATGTTGATTAGCCTTTATGCATTTTTCTCGACACTTGTAATGTACATGGGAATATAATATTCGGCTCGCTGAAGATAACGTCCTTTTCCCGTTTTTCTCAGGATTTTAGCAACCAAAAATAGGTGATTGCATAACTAAATCTGATTTAGAAAAGACAACCCTCTCCCTTAACAGTCTTTGAAATCGACAAAACTCTTTTTTTTTTTGTATTTTTTTTTATGCAGAATTTTTAAATTGTATGCTTTTTATAAACAATATTAATAAAATGTCTTATCTGCAAGGCTTTAGTTTCACTGGGGGTACTGGCAATCAGCGTTGGATGTGTTGCACGAAAGTTGGCTTGGGTTCCAGTAAAGATTTCCCGGACAAGTTAAGACGGTGGCCGTTGGTCCGCAGTAAATAAACTTGTGGCAATCGGCGGGATACGGAATGTAGGCATTTGAAATGCCTTGGCACCGGGCTTGGGCATCAATTGGTAACCGACCAGAATCAGTGGGAGTATATCCTGCGGATGGCGGAGTGGCAGCAGTGGGTATAAGATCAGTGGGTGGGGTAACAGGGGGAACTGAAACAGGATTGTCCTGGCAACTCGCATACTGGGGTGCCACACAGCGCTGGAATTGTTGGCTCCAGAGGAAGTTCTGTTCGCAATGATGGACTCGTGTCTCGTAGAATCGACTGCAGTCTCCGGGAAATGCAGAATACTGCACATCGTTGTTGGGTTTTGGCGGATTGTCCGAGGTGCAATCGGAGTACTCAGCGTAGTCACATCGGTAGGTTAACTGGCTCCAGAACAAGTTCGAAGGACATTGCCGCTCGAAGGCCTGTCCCCTTAGGCATGTGTAATACTTGCGACAATCGTTGGGATATGGCAACATGACCACATGATTGGGATCATCATAAGGTGGGCAATGCACAGTTGTTACGGGTTCAGCTAAAATTGTATACTAGGAACAGGGTTTTCTTATAAAGATTTGCATTCAATTGCTTGGTTTACTTACTTCGCCCTTAACAGCGGACAAGAAAGCCACCAAAACTAGGTACACAAAAGTAGGTCCTCGCCGCACTGAAAATAGTAAATTAAATTATAATCAGAGCTCAACTGTTTTTCGCTCCTTAATTACTTTTTATTTTATCCAGTCAATGCGCACTGAAAAAGTGAGTGGAATGCCTAGATGGAGTTGCGCCTTTTATACTCACATTTTGCTGGCGATTGTTATCAAGTTCAAGCTCTTTTATTTATCTTAAAACATTCCTGAGAAGCTAAGAAAGTTTACTCGAAGAATCCGATTCTAGAAAATAAGATTACCTATGCAACCAATCGGAAGCCTCTGTAAATGTCATACTTTTACTATTACTAAGAATTAATAATCGTAATTATTTTCTTTTCCACTTGACCGGACATAAAATAAGATAAGATTCAAGGACGAATGAGATATATAAAACAAATAATTGGTTGAAGCAACTGAAGAATCGATATTTATTTGTCAATAATGGCTATTTGATAAGCAACGATATAAAAGAGTCCCAACGATCAGTGAATAAGTCTCAGATGAACTAGAGAAACTTTGCGGAGCAATAAAACAGTATAAGAAATGAATTTATTTAATGTCACTCTAACTTTCTTATTTTTTAGTGGCAAACAATTTTTCCCGGACATTCTCATTATGTGTACTGTACATTGGGCTCTGTGTGGCACAAGTTGTAATTAGAGAGTCCTTTCCCAATGATTGCAGCCGATTCTACGAAACACGTGAGCTGAAATGTCCGCCGGAATTTCACTGGAACTCCCAAAGGCAACAATGTGATTTGAAAAGTGTCGCCGGCTGTTCCTCTACCTTAACGATACCGAATTGGAATGACGTCGAGGGTATTAACCCGATTTCGAACCAAAAACTGGAACCAGAAAAGCAGAATCTTTCAGGAGTTTGTAACAAGCAACTCGGACAGTTGATCGCTTATCCAGGTGATTGCACCCGCTTCATTCAGTGTGATTATCTGCCCTTTGTGAAGACCTGTCCGCAATATCTCTATTGGAACTCCCAGCTACTTACGTGCGATAAGATTTGTGTTTAATGGCTTTAAAGATACAGCAAATGACTTGTTTTTTGTGGTTTGTTATTAAATATTAATTACATTGGCAAATCGTACGAAGTATTTAAGAAGTGGCAGTAAAACTCTAAAATTATTTGCGAAAAACACTTAAATGCTTAAGATCAAGCTGCATCGAAATACAAATAGGTGTTTGTAGATGGCACTCGGTTAAGCTGTCCTACAATTGAGCCCCTTTAAAACTGATCTACTATAATATGGGTGGGTTAAAGTTGGGATCCTTGGGTCCAGGGATCCCCTAGCATTTGCCATTGGTCGTGGCCTTGGGCCGGCAGATCTTGCTCCTGCCATTGGCGCCGTAGACAATGTTGCAGGAGAAGGTGAAGTAGCCGCAGGTGGAGGACTTGGTGTAGTAGGTCGACTGGAAGTTCTTGTTCTCCTGCGGCGGGTTCTTGCTGTTGTCCATGCTGCCGGTCACCGACTTGGTGACGGTCACATAGCTATCCGGAGCCCGGGGAACCGGCTTATCCCCACGAACCGGACCCTCCTCTTCGGGGGCGGCGATCTCCACCCTCTTGGGAGTGGGAAGCTCCAAGGCCTTGGTGTGGTACTTCTTCTCCACATTGACGGTGCCTCGGAATCCCGGTGGCACAGCCTCGGTGGTCGAGGGTTCGGTATGGACGCTCACCTTGCCGTTCTGCTTCTGCACCAGTTGGTATTGGTCTCCGGCCACCGGAACCACAACGGCCTTTTGGCTTTGAGAAGGAGAGGATTGCTCGAAGGCCTTGGTTGCCGGAGATGGCTCCGGTTCCTTGACAATGCTCGCCGGCTCGGGACTCTCCTCCAGCTTCACCGGCTTCTCGTTGTAGTACTCGTCCTCATCGTAGTCGTCCTGGTCCTCCTCGTCGCCATCCTCGTAGTGAGCGGGCTCCGGCTGTTCGAGCTTTCCCTCGGGCTGCCTGGGTTCCTCCTTCGATTTGGTTGACTTCAGAAGCGATTCGGGCAACACGTTGGAGTCATCAGTGAGAGCCGGTCCACTGTAGACAGCATCAGCACGATCAGTAACCCTGAAAGGAATAAAAACATATAATGATAGTCAACTTGCCAAGTTTAAGAAATCAAAATAAATCTATTGCCAAAAAAACTTACAATCACAGTCTTCCCTTTTAAATAAGTTAATAAGTCTTGTTCAAATAGTTTTTTATTTATTAATAACAAAAATTGAAACTTGATAATGATATTTAAATAAATATTTGATGATCACAATAAACAATAATGAGACTGCATTAAATATATCAAAAACTGTGAATGACAAATATTTTGTTAAGTTGAATTTTTAAATATGCTTGCTTTTTTTTAAATTTGTTTCTTTAATTTAATTTTTTTTATGCCAAATTTATTCCAATTTAATTAATATTTAAAGATATTTCTTTTGGAATTACTCACGCATTGCCGTTGTTGCCGAACTGACTGATGGTGTTGAAGAGCTCTCGGTTCTGCTCCCTGTAGGAGGCCACCTGCTCCTTGGTTCCGGATGCGGATTGTGCAGCACCATGATACGAAACACCAAAGCTGAAATGGAAACCATCAAGTAAGAGGCATTTCCAGAGTACTCCAGAATTTCTTTACTACCTAGATGTTCCGTGGATCTGCGAACTACTCTGACTAGAGTGGGTGCCCGATGAGGAGGAGGCCTGACCACCGCCGTCGGCAGCCGTTGGACCGGCATCCTGACCGGGACGGAAACCGATCTGCGCCTGCGAGGAGGTCTGTCCAGGTCCACTGGACTGAGCATCCGCCAGTCCACCCTTGTCATTGGCGTGCACCTCGCTCTGGCTCTGCTGGATGATGCCGCCGCTCTGCGAGGAGGCCTTGGTGCCGCCATCCTTGGCCACCTGCACCTGGGCCTGCGACTGGGCCTGTCCTCCAGATCCCTGCGACTGGCTCACGGCTCCGTCGGCGTTTCCGGTCACCTGGGCGCTGGCCGCGCGATCCGCATCCGAAGTCATGGCGCTGGCGCTGAAGGTTCCGCCGGAGCTGTACGTTCCCGACACCTGCGTCTTGGCCGTGCCTCCGTTCTTCTGGCCCTGGGCACTGGCCGAGGCCTGTCCGTCGCCAATGGAAGACTCCGCCTGGGAGAAGGCGTCGTCTGCTCCACCAGTACCGCTAGCAGCTGGAACACCTGTTAAGGATTATAGTGGGTTAATGCTCCTAATGTTTTAACCTGTTTTAGCTACTCACCAACTCCGCTAGAGCCTCCAACTCCTCCAGCTCCAGGAACTACTCCAGTACCAGCTGTGTAGCGTCCAGGTGCTCCGATTTGTCCACCGGCACCTGGCTGTCCTGTCTGGACTCCATATCCTGGCTGACCCACTCCAGTTCCCACACCTGTTCCGCCTACTCCGGGTTGCACTCCGTAGCCGGGTTGTCCGCCGCCCACTCCTGGTTGTCCCCCGACTCCTGGCTGGGTTCCGTAGCCGGTTTCCGCCTGTCCACCAACTCCAGACTGTCCTCCATATCCAGGTTGACCGACTCCAGCTTGTCCACCAACTCCCGTTTGTCCACCAACCCCCGTCTGTCCACCAAATCCCGTCTGAGTCCCGTAACCGGGTTGTCCGTATCCAGGCTGTTGGCCACCAGCTCCTGGCTGAGTGCCATAGCCAGTTTGAGTTCCGTATCCAGGCTGACCTGCTCCAGTTCCCGGTTGGACTCCTCCAACTCCAGGCTGGGTCCCATAACCGGGTTGTCCGCCTCCGATTCCCGTCTGTCCCCCAACTCCAGGTTGGACTCCATATCCCGGCTGGCCGCCACCAACTCCAGCTTGCCCTCCAGTGCCTGGCTGAGCTCCATATCCAGGTTGTCCTCCAACACCTTGTTGAGTTCCGTATCCAGGTTGACCACCAACTCCAGGCTGGGTACCATAACCGGGCTGAGATCCACCAATGCCTGCTTGGCCCACACCAACTCCAGGCTGAGTGCCGTAACCGGGTTGACCGACTCCAGCTTGTCCACCAACTCCTGGCTGTCCTCCGAATCCAGGTTGAGTACCGTACCCAGGTTGGGCTCCACCAATACCAGTTTGACCTGCTCCAATTCCAGTCTGTGTGCCACCAACTCCGGGCTGGGTTCCGTATCCGGGCTGTCCAACTCCAGCTTGCCCTCCGACTCCGGGTTGAGTACCATATCCAGGCAGAGATCCACCGATTCCGGCTTGGCCTACACCAACTCCGGGTTGAGTGCCGTATCCGGGCTGACCGATTCCAACTTGTCCTCCGACTCCTGGCTGTGCTCCGTATCCTGGCTGAGTTCCGTATCCCGGCTGAGCTCCACCGATTCCGGTTTGGCTTCCACCAACTCCCGGCTGAGTTCCATAGACTCCAGTCTGTCCGCCAACTCCAGGTTGAGTTCCATATCCTTGCTGTTGTCCTCCAACACCCGGCTGAGATCCATATCCAGGTGAAGTTCCGTAACCTGGTTGGGATCCTCCGATTCCTGTTTGGCTTCCTCCAACTCCCGGTTGAGTTCCATATCCAGGCGCTACCCCAGTTCCCGTCTGTCCGCCAACTCCGGGTTGTACTCCGTATCCAGTTTGACCCACTCCGGGCTGTCCTCCGATTCCAGTTTGACCCACTCCGGGCTGTCCTCCGATTCCAGTCTGAGTTCCATATCCAGGTTGGGAGACACCAGCTCCCGGTTGACTTCCTCCAACTCCAGGCTGAGCTCCATAACCAGGCTGAGTGCCATAACCAGGCTGCGTTCCATATCCGGGAGATCCCGCAGTTCCAGGTTGCGCACCGTATCCGGGTTGTCCGCCGCTCACTCCAGTCTGCTGGCCACCAGCTCCTGGCTGAGTTAAATATCCGGGAGCGGAGGGTTGGCCTCCATAAGTAGGTTGTCCATATCCACCTTGACCACCAACTCCCTGCTGTAATCCGGATCCGGGCCCAACTCCTGTCTGTGTGCCATATCCGGGACCTCCATACCCGGGCTGACCAGCTCCAGTTGGTCCACCAACTCCGGGTTGCGCTCCGTATCCGGGTTGTTGTCCTCCGACTCCAGTTTGACCACCATATCCAGGTTGAGATCCCCCTACTCCGGCTTGGCCTACACCAACTCCAGGTTGAGTGCCGTATCCGGGTTGCCCAACTCCAGCTTGTCCTCCGACTCCGGGCTGTGCTCCATATCCAGGTTGAGCACCATATCCACCTCCAGGTTGGGTTCCATATCCGGACTGTCCACCACTTACTCCAGGTTGACCGCCAATTCCTGTTTGAGATCCGTATCCGGGTTGAGTACCATACCCGGGTTGACCAGTTCCAGTTTGTCCTCCAACTCCCGGCTGAGTTCCGTATCCAGGCTGTTGTCCTCCGACTCCAGTCTGTGAACCATATCCTGGCTGACCTCCACCAATGCCGGGCTGACCTCCACTTATTCCTGGCTGTGTACCTCCACCTCCAGTCTGAGTTCCGTATCCGGGTTGCCTTGCAACACCAGGTTGTCCTCCGTATCCTGGCTGAGATCCACCAATTCCCGGTTGACCTCCGCCAATTCCTGGTTGAGCTCCTCCAACTCCGGGCTGTGTTCCATAACCGGGTTGTCCGCCTCCGATTCCTGTCTGTCCGCCAACTCCTGGCTGACTTCCATAGCCGGGTTGTCCATATCCGGGCTGTTGTCCTCCAATTCCCGTCTGTCCCCCAACTCCAGGTTGGGTTCCATATCCCGGCTGGCCGCCGCCAACTCCAGCTTGCCCTCCAGTGCCTGGCTGAGCTCCGTATCCAGGTTGACCACCTCCGACACCTGGCTGCGTGCCTCCCACTCCAGGTTGAGTTCCGTATCCGGGCTGACCGCCAACTCCAGATCCTCCGTCAGCTCCTGGACGTGAGCCGTATCCAGGTTGTCCACCACTTATTCCCGTCTGTCCTCCAACTCCGGGCTGAGTTCCGTAACCTGGCTGTGTTCCATAGCCTGGCTGAGCACCACCGATTCCGGGCTGAGATCCACCAATTCCTGTTTGGCTTCCTCCAACTCCAGGTTGGGTTCCAATTCCGGGTTGACCAACTCCAGTTTGACCTCCAACTCCCGGTTGCGAACCATATCCAGGTTGAGATCCACCAATTCCGGCTTGGCTTCCTGGCTGCCCCACTCCAGGCTGGCCTCCAATTCCGGGTTGTCCACCTCCGATTCCTGTCTGTCCACCAACTCCGGGTTGGCTTCCGTAACCAGGTTGTCCACCTGCTGAGCCTCCGATTCCTGGCTGAGATCCATATCCAGGCTGAGCTCCACCAATTCCTGGCTGACTTCCTCCAGCCCCTGGCTGAGTTCCAGGTCCGTATCCTGGCTGGGATCCACTAATTCCGGGCTGTGATCCTGCAGTTCCGGGCAGTGAACCGCCGATTCCTTGCTGCCCTCCGATTCCTTGCTGACCTCCGATTCCTGGCTGTCCACCAATTCCTGGCTGTCCACCAATTCCTGGCTGTCCTCCGATACCAGTCTGTCCTCCAATTCCTGGCTGTCTACCGATTCCTGGCTGTCCACCAATTCCTGGCTGTCCACCGATTCCTGGTTGACCTCCGATTCCGGTCTGACCGCCAAATCCTGGTTGTCCTCCGATTCCTGGCTGTCCACCAGTTCCTGGTCGTCCCCCGAATCCTTGCTGTCCTCCGATTCCTGGTTGTCCTCCGATGCCTGTCTGTCCTCCGATTCCTGGCTGACCACCGATTCCAGTCTGTCCTCCGACTCCTGGCTGTCCGCCGAATCCTGGTCCCGTTTGGATTCCTGGTTCATAAATAGAAGGGGGTGTTCCATTGCAATAAGAAAGGCTTCTTATTTAAAAAAAAATCTTACCCGGTAAGCTTATAATAGATTCGGGTCTGCCAGATCCATCTGATCTACTGGCGTCCAGTATTCTGCCAGAGGAGGAAGGATAATCCGTTTGGTAGCCAGAACATCCATTGCAGTCGCCGGATGAAAACTGACTCTGGGCCTGGCCCATTCCATGGGTGCCAGCTGAAAGAGTTTTTAATCAGTCAGTAGGGTAATACACAAATAAATTAAAGTAGGTATATAATTATAAATATATTTTATATATATTATCTATACTAATATTATAAAGAGGTAAAATTTGTTTGTTTGTTTGTTTGTTTGTTTGTTTGTTTGTTTGTTTGTTTGCAGGGAATAGGCTCCTGAACTACTGGTCCGATTTAAAAAATTCTTTCACCGATAGAAAGCTATATTATCGTGGAGTTAAATAGGCTATAATTTATTTTGAAAAAAATTAGGGATCCGTAAGAAAATTGCAATATTGTCGCATATAAAGTGAGTTGCTACCTCATCACACTGACAAACACGCTCCCTTAGCATTTTAACTCAATTTTTGTGTTCACTGTGAAATTGTTAAAAAAAAAAAAAGAATTTTTATTCAATTTAAGTTGAACTGTGAAAATTATGTGGATCGTGCATTTGAGGATAAATTCACCACTCTGTCCATAGTCCGAAATGCTTAGAGGACGACGTGCAAACATTGGCCACAGACATCCAAGCCAGCAACAAGTATATTCACAAAACTTAAGCGAAGAAAGACAAATGAGCGCATGGAGATCATTGGCATCATTCAATCGCTTGGCATTCCAATATGACCCCACTGCGAACTACAGTGATAATGAAAATTTAGATATTGGACTATATACCGATATTGCAGTGCGTTAAAGTTTAAAAGAGAAACGGCTGGATTGTGCTGCGCAAGTGGAGAAGTCAAACTGGAAAAGTGTTAAATAACCATCTTTCTATACTTCCCCATATATTTGAAAAATGTTGCAACATTGACTTTTATGTTGTTAAATTGTGTTGGCCAGCGAAGCGGACACAGGCCCTCTAGTTTAATATAATAATAGAACTTACAGACAGTTGAGCGAGATCCATTTTCGGTGGCCTCCGCCTCGGCCTTGCCATCCTGTTCGGGTTTACCGAAGTTTAAGTACTGAGACTGGGTTTGTCCCCTTGAACTGAGGAAAGGCAAGATTAGGTTTATTTATTTACTTTAAACAATCTTATATATTCCAATTATGTTATAACTTTTATTCGAGTTTTATTAGTTTTATTCGATTTTTGTATAGATTTATATTTAATTGAAATTTACTTACTAGCCTCTGCCGCTTCTCTTCTCTCTCTGCAAGTCATTCACAGCAGCAATCTCGTCTTCAGTTGCCAGCGTGTTTTCCTGAAAGTTGTTGAAACGATCTATGTTAGTTCAATGCTAATGTCAGCTTAATCATCAAGCATTCCACATGTGTCTGCAAGTGCCCCCAATTCGATGCCGCTTCTAAAAACTGACCTTGGTCAAATCAGGTCTTATCGGCCACAAATCGAGTGGAGTTCATTTGCATTGAACTACTCTAGATCCGCAGAGGCACCGACTCAAGGGATTTATTAGCATTGACAAGTCGAAAACTTACGATGGCGGCTCCATTTGCGCTCACTACGAAAAGCAAGGCGCCAAGCAGCAGGCCCAAGCGAAAGGGCAGCATTTCAATAAATTAAGCTCTGAATCCAATTGAAATGCGTCGACGTCGTCGCAACACAACCAGCAAACTGTGGAATGGGATGAAATTAAATTGTATTATCAACACACTGTGTACATGCGTGTTATTATTAGTTCACACTCCTTCTCTCTGTTTCACAGGGGTTATCACTTTTATAGTATTTCTAATGAGCACGCACGATGTTGTTCGATGCCAAAAAAAGACAATCGATCTTGAGTTCTATTTCATTCTTAGCAATGATGTAATCGTTAGCTAATTAAACTGCGGTCTTTTAATCAACAGGGCTTAACTTGGCAACTGGCAATCATATAAAAAGGATATTGAGGGGATTTAACAAACACTATTTACACTTGCTTTATATTATATTTATATATTTATTCATATATGTTTACATACGATTAAGTACATAATACTCTTTTTCTCACTTCCTGTTTTTTCAATTTCACTTTTCCTTTTCCCAATGTTTTCTCAATTTATAATTGTATCTAACTGCTTGAACCAAATTATTTATTTTATTTTTGTAAACAATCACGTTGGATTTTAAGGTTTGAAATAAAACATTTTGATTATCCTTGCGATATTATTATGTATTTTATTTGCTTATTCTGCCTGTCAATTTTAAGGCTTATCACTTTTCATTTTTCTTTCATTGATATTTTTCGATGATGTAATCGGAAAAAGTGATTCGTTTAATTGGCGTTGAACTTAGAACATCCTACTTAACAGCTCAACTTCCTAGGATATCCTTAAAATAATTGTTTTAAAATGTTTCAAGAATTTTTAAGATTGTTATTCAATTGAACTTTGTTTCCTTTTATATTTTATGCTTTTTGATGAATCTCATTTTGCAATTGTAGCTTTAATAAAATATTTATCGATTTGTTAATATTCACTTTTTTTTTTTAAAGACATTGAATTGCACTATTCATATAATTTTTCTTTTATATTCACAGTACTTTTGATTTAGACAACACTTTTTAAAATAAAATAATTTGTAGTCTTAGTTCACAGTTTACATGATAATCGGGATTGCCTTGACCCAATTTATATTTTTTTTCACACTATGTAAATCCTTTATCCGAATAATGGTCGAGTCCTTGCTGAAAGACATACTTCGCCTGTGTGTCTAAGGATTCCAAGGGAGGTTTTCCGATTTGCTTCCGATCGCGACAACAGCTGGATTGCGAATAACGCTCGGGAACTCTAGAGCTTGAGCAGAACTCGAAATTCATTGAAGAAGGCGAGCAATTTCCAATACATTTGCATGTGGCCGGAGGCAGCATGAATATTTATGTATGGTACTATATTTATGTAGGATCGACACTGAGAAGTGAGTACTGAGCAGTGAGCACTGAGTGCTGGTATCTGTGAGGCGGATCAGGGCACTTGGAGCTCCGGGCTTGGAGCCCGTCGCCAGTGCCATTCATTCGAGTGTCTATTCCATTACGTATCAGCGCTTTGATCGTGTCAATCGATCACTTGGTCTGGTCGCCTCTCCATGGAGGGGGAGCCGTCGACGTCCCCTTCGACAAATGAGTTTCTGGGGGCATTACAACATCACGGTCTTCGCCATCGGATGGGGGACACTTTTGACCCATTTTAGGCAAATGTGCTGGCATTTATTAGCATATAAAGATACGCAATTGTACATCTCTTGGATACATTTTCAAGTGTGTCTCGCTTGGATTAATGTGATCTCTTTGGGTTTGCATTTCCCCAGCAAACTTATACTCACTTCGATGGGCTTCATTTTGATTCAGCCAAAATTGGCGGAAGTAATTGGCTTGTGATAACCTTTGAGATTAAGAATTCGCTGGTTAGTCTGTCCATCGTCATATCTATATATAGAGCTGCCCCTCTTCAAGCCCCCATTCAATGCTGAGTTCGGTTATTTCTTATCTGCTGAAAGCGTCTATGAGACCATGTGTTTATATTGAACTCAAGCATTAAATTTTAATTTTTTAAAGTCCCATAGGCTGTATGGGGTGTGTTTCAAGGCTAGCTATGTTTTTAATTGAAGCCTAGATTGATAAGATCTACGAAAATGCGTAGGAATTTTAGAATCCGAGTATTCTGACTAGAGAATACCCATTGAGTTGGCCTTTCTGGTACTAAGTGACCACAGAAACATAAGGTAAATGCCTTGTTTTATGCACAAAATTGCATTAATATTGCTAACTTAAATTAAAGTTTTAACGCTAAATTTATCTGAATTTAAATATACTTTCGTTTTATCCATGCCAAGGGTATTTTATAGTATAGAAGAGCATCTTTCCAATGAAATAAATTTGCATGCACCCAAAATGTCAATCTATTGGGAACATCTCAAAAAGCCTAAATGAAAAAAGAATGATCACGAATGTTTTTTATTTTTATTTATTAAACCATATTTGAGTGTTCATCTTATGCATGTTGGTATTTTCTTTTTATGTGAGGATTGCCAGCAGATTTTTATATTTATTAAAATATTTTTTCTTTCAATATTAAAAGACATATTTAACAAAATGATTGTATTAAAGCGGTTGAATACTGATTTCGGTTAACCTGCAAAAGTAAGGTAAGGTAAATATTTTATTATTGCTTTTTTATAAGTATTTAAAATATTTAAACTTACATTTATTTGCAAAACCGTTGCGACTTTTGGCACATTTCACTAACAGGGTTCCAGTAAAGCCCTGAATTACAACTCATGACGATTCCTCTCGAGCCAAGGCACTTTATGTATTTCGAGCAATCGCTTTCATAAACATCGAAATTTAATCCTGGTGCGCAGGAAATCGATTCTCTTGCCCGCGAATCTGTGCAGTATTTATTCGACCAATCGCAAACCTTGAGCTCCGGGTTCCAGTACAAATCCTTAGGACATTGGCTCTCATATGCCACGCCATTACTACATTGCAAGAATTTAGTACAGTCGGTCGGATGAGCCACAAAATCTACTCCCGGACCGCAGACATTCTCCTCTGGACCAACATTTTCCTCATCGTTATAGCAAACACTTTGAGATCCGCTGCAGACCAAATTCTTATAGTCCCAATAGGTATTACCTGGACATTCCATAACGAACTCGTTTCCATTACTGCAGTGGATAAACTTGCGGCAGTTTGTTGGGTGTGGCAAATATTCCAATCCACTGCTGCACGAAAGCGGTGGTGAAGTTGAAGTCGAGGTGTCGGGAAGAGATGTCGTTGACGATACTGAACTTGTGGAACTTGAATAAGAAGGAGTTAAACTACTTGTGGTACTCTCTTCGGTTGTGGAACTTTTAGTAGGATGTGGTGTGGAATCCTCTACGGAGGTGCTTGTTTCCGGCTGTTTCGAAGATTCTTGAGCAGTTGTCGAAGTTTCTTCTGGAATCGGCTTTGCCTCTTCATTCGTGGTACTATCTTCAGGATTGTTTGTGGAGGCAGTGGAGGAACTTTCATCAGTAGTCGCTGTTGACTCAACTATTGTAGAACTTTCTTCTGGCTCAGCTGTAGTAGTTTCGTCAGAAATTGTCGTTGAACCCTTAATCGTAGTACTCTCCTCAGGTTCAGCTGTACTAGGTTTGTTTGGATTCGGAGTAGAATCCTCTGCAGTGGTAGTTTTCTCCGGCTCATTTGCAGTAGTTTCGTCAGGAGTCGGAGTTGAATCCTCTACCGTTGTAGTTTCCTCTGGTTCAGCTGTAGTAGATTCGTCAGGAATCGGAGTAGAATAATCTGCAGTGGTAGTTTCCTCTGGCTCAGCTGAAGTAGTTTCGTCGGGTATCGGAGTTGAATCCTGTGCAGTGGAAGTTTCTTCTGGTTCAGCTGTAGTTGTTACGTCAGGAATTGGAGTCGAATCCTCTACCGTAGTAGTTTCTTCTGGTTCAGCTGTAGTTGTTTCGTCGGGAATCAGAGTCGAATCCTCTTCAGTAGTAGTTTCTTCTGGTTCAGTTGTAGTTGTTTCGTCAGGAATTGGAGTTGAATCCTCTGCAGTGGTAGTTTCTTCTGGTTCAGCTGTAGTAGTTTCGTCAGGAATTGGAGTTGAATCCTCTGCAGTGGTAGTTTCCTCTGGTTCAGCTGTAGTTGTTTCGTCGGGAATCGTAGTCGAATCCTCTGGTTTAGCTGTAGTAGTTTTGTCAGGAATTGGAGTCGAATCCTCTACCGTAGTAGTTTCCTCTGGTTCAGCTGTAGTAGTTTCGTCAGGAATTGGAGTTGAATCCTCTGCAGTGGAAGTTTCTTCTGGTTCATCTGTAGTAGTTTCGTCAGGAATTGGAGTTGAATCCTCTGCAGTAGTAGTTTCCTCTGGTTCAGCTGTAGTTATTACGTCAGGAATTGGAGTTGAATCCTCTGCAGTGGTAGTTTCTTCTGGTTGAGCTGTAGTTGTTTCGTCAGGAATTGGAGTTGAATCCTCTGCAGTGGTAGTTTCTTCTGGTTCAGCTGTAGTAGTTTCGTCGGGAATCGGAGTCGAATCCTCTGCAGTGGTAGTTTCCTCTGGTTCAGCTGTAGTAGTTTCGTCAGGAATTGGAGTTAAATCCTCTGCAGTGGTAGTTTCCTCTGGTTCAGCTGTAGTTGTTTCGTCGGGAATCGTAGTCGAATCCTCTGGTTTAGCTGTAGTAGTTTTGTCAGGAATTGGAGTCGAATCCTCTACCGTAGTAGTTTCCTCTGGTTCAGCTGTAGTAGTTTCGTCGGGAATCGGAGTCGAATCCTCTACCGTAGTAGTTTCTTCTGGTTCAGCTGTAGTAGTTTCGTCGGGAATTGGAGTTGAATCCTCTGCAGTGGTAGTTTCTTCTGGTTGAGCTGTAGTTGTTTCGTCAGGAATTGGAGTTGAATCCTCTGCAGTGGAAGTTTCTTCTGGTTCAGCTGTAGTTGTTTCGTCTGGAGTCGGAGTTGAATCTTCTGCAGTGGTAGTTTCTTCTGGTTCAGCTGAAGTTGTTTCGTCAGGAATCGGAGTCGAATCCTCTGCAGTGGAAGTTTCTTCTGGTTCAGCTGTAGTAGTTTCGTCGGGAATTGGAGTCGAATCCTCTACCGTAGTAGTTTCTTCTGGTTCAGCTGTAGTTGTTTCGTCGGGAATCGGAGTCGAATCCTCTTCAGAAGTAGTTTCTTCTGGTTCAGTTGTAGTTGTTTCGTCAGGAATTGGAGTTGAATCCTCTGCAGTGGAAGTTTCTTCTGGTTCAGCTGTAGTTGTTTCGTCTGGAGTCGGAGTTGAATCTTCTGCAGTGGTAGTTTCTTCTGGTTCAGCTGAAGTTGTTTCGTCAGGAATTGGAGTCGAATCCTCTGCAGTGGTAGTTTCTTCTGGTTCAGCTGTAGTAGTTTCGTCGGGAATCGGAGTCGAATCCTCTGCAGTGGAAGTTTCTTCTGGTTCAGCTGAAGTTGTTTCGTCAGGAATCGGAGTCGAATCCTCTGCAGTGGAAGTTTCTTCTGGTTCAGCTGTAGTAGTTTCGTCGGGAATTGGAGTCGAATCCTCTACCGTAGTAGTTTCTTCTGGTTCAGCTGTAGTTGTTTCGTCGGGAATCGGAGTCGAATCCTCTTCAGTAGTAGTTTCTTCTGGTTCAGTTGTAGTTGTTTCGTCAGGAATTGGAGTTGAATCCTCTGCAGTGGAAGTTTCTTCTGGTTCAGCTGTAGTTGTTTCGTCTGGAGTCGGAGTTGAATCTTCTGCAGTGGTAGTTTCTTCTGGTTCAGCTGAAGTTGTTTCGTCAAGAATCGGAGTCGAATCCTCTGCAGTGGAAGTTTCTTCTGGTTCAGCTGTAGTAGTTTCGTCGGGAATTGGAGTCGAATCCTCTACCGTAGTAGTTTCTTCTGGTTCAGCTGTAGTTGTTTCGTCGGGAATCGGAGTCGAATCCTCTTCAGTAGTAGTTTCTTCTGGTTCAGTTGTAGTTGTTTCGTCAGGAATTGGAGTTGAATCCTCTGCAGTGGAAGTTTCTTCTGGTTCAGCTGAAGTTGTTTCGTCAGGAATCGGAGTCGAATCCTCTGCAGTGGAAGTTTCTTCTGGTTCAGCTGTAGTAGTTTCGTCGGGAATTGGAGTCGAATCCTCTACCGTAGTAGTTTCTTCTGGTTCAGCTGTAGTTGTTTCGTCGGGAATCGGAGTCGAATCCTCTTCAGAAGTAGTTTCTTCTGGTTCAGTTGTAGTTGTTTCGTCAGGAATTGGAGTTGAATCCTCTGCAGTGGAAGTTTCTTCTGGTTCAGCTGTAGTTGTTTCGTCTGGAGTCGGAGTTGAATCTTCTGCAGTGGTAGTTTCTTCTGGTTCAGCTGAAGTTGTTTCGTCAGGAATTGGAGTCGAATCCTCTGCAGTGGTAGTTTCTTCTGGTTCAGCTGTAGTAGTTTCGTCGGGAATCGGAGTCGAATCCTCTGCAGTGGAAGTTTCTTCTGGTTCAGCTGAAGTTGTTTCGTCAGGAATCGGAGTCGAATCCTCTGCAGTGGAAGTTTCTTCTGGTTCAGCTGTAGTAGTTTCGTCGGGAATTGGAGTCGAATCCTCTACCGTAGTAGTTTCTTCTGGTTCAGCTGTAGTTGTTTCGTCGGGAATCGGAGTCGAATCCTCTTCAGTAGTAGTTTCTTCTGGTTCAGTTGTAGTTGTTTCGTCAGGAATTGGAGTTGAATCCTCTGCAGTGGAAGTTTCTTCTGGTTCAGCTGTAGTTGTTTCGTCTGGAGTCGGAGTTGAATCTTCTGCAGTGGTAGTTTCTTCTGGTTCAGCTGAAGTTGTTTCGTCAGGAATCGGAGTCGAATCCTCTGCAGTGGAAGTTTCTTCTGGTTCAGCTGTAGTAGTTTCGTCGGGAATTGGAGTCGAATCCTCTACCGTAGTAGTTTCTTCTGGTTCAGCTGTAGTTGTTTCGTCGGGAATCGGAGTCGAATCCTCTTCAGTAGTAGTTTCTTCTGGTTCAGTTGTAGTTGTTTCGTCAGGAATTGGAGTTGAATCCTCTGCAGTGGAAGTTTCTTCTGGTTCAGCTGTAGTTGTTTCGTCTGGAGTCGGAGTTGAATCTTCTGCAGTGGTAGTTTCTTCTGGTTCAGCTGAAGTTGTTTCGTCAGGAATCGGAGTCGAATCCTCTGCAGTGGAAGTTTCTTCTGGTTCAGCTGTAGTAGTTTCGTCGGGAATTGGAGTCGAATCCTCTACCGTAGTAGTTTCTTCTGGTTCAGCTGTAGTTGTTTCGTCGGGAATCGGAGTCGAATCCTCTTCAGTAGTAGTTTCTTCTGGTTCAGTTGTAGTTGTTTCGTCAGGAATTGGAGTTGAATCCTCTGCAGTGGAAGTTTCTTCTGGTTCAGCTGTAGTTGTTTCGTCTGGAGTCGGAGTTGAATCTTCTGCAGTGGTAGTTTCTTCTGGTTCAGCTGAAGTTGTTTCGTCAGGAATTGGAGTCGAATCCTCTACCGTAGTAGTTTCTTCTGGTTCAGCTGTAGTTGTTTCGTCGGGAATCGGAGTCGAATCCTCTTCAGTAGTAGTTTCTTGTGGTTCAGCTGTAGTTGTTTCGTCAGGAACTGGAGTTGAATCCTCTGCAGTGGAAGTTTCTTCTGGTTCAGCTGTAGTTGTTTCGTCTGGAGTCGGAGTTGAATCTTCTGCAGTGGTAGTTTCTTCTGGTTCAGCTGAAGTTGTTTCGTCAGGAATCGGAGTCGAATCCTCTGCAGTGGAAGTTTCTTCTGGTTCAGCTGTAGTAGTTTCGTCGGGAATTGGAGTCGAATCCTCTACCGTAGTAGTTTCTTCTGGTTCAGCTGTAGTAGTTTCGTCGGGAATCGGAGTCGAATCCTCTGCAGTGGAAGTTTCTTCTGGTTCAGCTGTAGTTGTTTCGTCTGGAGTCGGAGTTGAATCTTCTGCAGAGGTAGTTTCTTCTGGTTCAGCTGAAGTTGTTTCGTCAGGAATTGGAGTTGAATCCTCTGCAGTGGTAGTTTCTTCTGGTTCAGCTGTAGTTGTTACGTCAGGAATTGGAGTTGAATCCTCTGCAGTAGTAGTTTCTTCTGGTTCAGTTGTAGTTGTTTCGTCAGGAATTGGAGTCGAATCCTCTACCGTAGTAGTTTCTTCTGGTTCAGCTGTAGTTGTTTCGTCGGGAATCGGAGTCGAATCCTCTTCAGTAGTAGTTTCTTGTGGTTCAGCTGTAGTTGTTTCGTCAGGAATTGGAGTTGAATCCTCTGCAGTGGTAGTTTCTTCTGGTTCAGCTGTAGTTGTTACGTCAGGAATTGGAGTTGAATCCTCTGCAGTAGTAGTTTCTTCTGGTTCAGTTGTAGTTGTTTCGTCAGGAATTGGAGTCGAATCCTCTACCGTAGTAGTTTCTTCTGGTTCAGCTGTAGTTGTTTCGTCGGGAATCGGAGTCGAATCCTCTTCAGTAGTAGTTTCTTGTGGTTCAGGTGTAGTTGTTTCGTCAGGAATTGGAGTTGAATCCTCTGCAGTGGTAGTTTCTTCTGGTTCAGCTGTAGTAGTTTCGTCGGGAATCGGAGTCGAATCCTCTGCAGTGGAAGTTTCTTCTGGTTCAGCTGAAGTTGTTTCGTCAGGAATTGGAGTTGAATCCTCTGCAGTAGTAGTTTCTTCTGGTTCAGCTGTAGTAGTTTCATCAGGAATCAGAGTTGAATCCTCTATCGTTGTAGTCTCCTCTGGTTCAGCTGTAGTAGTTTCGTCAGGAGGCGGTGTTGACTCGTTTATATCTAACTCATTTGATTCTGTAAAATTATTCACTGGGGCTATGTCTCTTTGAATTGTGTTCCTTTTATTATATTTGTGTGATGGGTAACGATTAAATATTGCAGTTTGCAAAGTTTTTTTAAGGAAGTGGCCATTATCAATTTGATTGCTTTGCTCTTGAGAAATTTGTTTATGTTCAGCTTTCACGTGCACAATTTTGGTTAGTATCACAGTTAACACAACACAAAGCAGAAAATCCTTGCTGAGCAGCTTAATATAATTCATCGCTCCCGATTTGAGTACGAGTCTTATAAAAACATTTGTCGAAATGAGACTTCTACCTGGTGCATTCATATTTATAACCCCATTGTATGGCTCATTCACCATCTTATCTCGTAATTTTCGCGAAGCGTGTTATCTTTAAGAGGAACTCAATTGAACACCAGTCTGCTTAAAATCAATTACGTTGAATTGTTTATTTCTTTATTTTGCTTCCTAAGTACGTACATTTTTGTGGGTTATTACAAAATGATACACCAATTGCTAGCGGTTATTGCACTTGCTAGACATCAGAAAACGCGAGTCCATTGTCGCAAGTATAATCACACGACTGAAGGGGTTGGTTCCAAAACAGTCCAATTGGACAACTCAGTTTGAACCCGATATTGTAGACACACTGGATGAACTTGGTGCAATCGGGAGCGTAGGGCAAAAATGGTAATCCAGATGCACAACTCAGAGACGGAGACTTAGTGGTCTTGTTTTCCTCATCAGAACAGTACTGCGATTCCCAGGCGCAGACATTCAGCTCTCGATCCCAATAAAGTCCTTCGGAACACGATTTCAGGACACCTTCACCGTAAAGACACTGATAATACTGCCTACAATCTGGAGCTGGAAGAAATAGATCCTCATCATCACAAAGGACTGGAGGTGGCAGGGTAGTTATTTCTTCAGTGGTATTTTCATCTGTTGTGGCCTCAATGGTAGTGTCTTCTCCTGACGAGGCATTCGCACTCATAAGGAGTGCAAACAATCCCAGTATCCTGACAAGTTTTGATCCTTAAAATAAATTAAATATTATTTTTCGCTTCAGTAGATATAAACTTGTGAACCACCTTTCATGTTCCTAAAAATGCAACAACTTTTCTGTTAAAGTGCAATTTTACCGAGGTTTATATAGCCTTCAATTGACAGCTAACTATTTTTCTTTTTTATTTTTCTAATCTTTTGATTTACACGTGTATTGATAGTTATGGTAAGTCAACTATTATTCCTGTTATCAATTTATTGCTTTGCAATTCTCAGGGCTATTTGTCTTCTCCGACGGACATATACTCTTGAGACTAACACCAAGGCAAACAAAACAATTGTCTTACAAATTATTTAATTTATTTAAAGACTTGTCTTATGTTTACCAAACTTGAGTCATCACCTGAAATTCTTGGCTTCAAAGACCTTCAGCTATTCATTTAAGATCTACAAATATTAATTCATATTTATTTAAATATATTTTTCAGAAATTTTGATTAAGTAGAAAAACGTGTTGTTTAGTTTGTTGCTGAATATTTGCTTTTTGATACTTTAATGAGTACCCTTTATCAGCGTTACTCATTTTTAATGACTTAAGTTTGAAGTGTTCTGGGAATTTAAACTTCTGTCCTAGTTATTATAAGTGAATCCGGAAGCCTATAAACTACGTATCACAATGAAAAATTAATTATAGGCTTGTATTTTCCAAGTTATATTTGAACATGCTCTAATTAAAAAAATTCTATCTTATATAATTAAAGCAAAATTATTTTTCGCAGCAGAAAGCAGCAGAAAAATTATTGCACTTGTTTTTTATTATAGGGGGAAGTACCAAGTAAAACTTTGTTTTATTGATAAAATGTGCTAAAGGAAGGAAAGTTAAGACATTTGTGGGTAATCAAAATCAAAGTGATAAAAATTTTCCATTCTTAAATCAAATATGTGATTGGTCTTGTTTATGTCTTTTGGTGGCCATTACTTGCACATTAACTGTCCATTCGCAATACATATTGCTTTTTATCGAAGAATCAGTACCTTTATCACCAGTACACAATATTTTAACAGAGCAATGCCTTTAACATTGTGGCTTTGATTATGTTATTCTGCTCTGTTAGGCTATCATATTGTATCATTATCTTATCATAATGAGACATATCGAAATGTCAGTTGTTGGTCTTGAAAAACTGATAAACAAACAAGAGATGCTTATTACCGGATATAAATGTAGTAAAACAATTAATAATCGGTTCGATTTATTTTATCTAAATGCTTGAATTATCTATGATACTTTAGTTGATTCATTTCCTTAATTTCCTGGTTTATTTCATAGCAGCTTTAATACCTTATCAAGTCAATTATGCAGACTTATCAGACTTCAGCAAAGATAGTGCTAATTAATACAACTTAGTGCCTTGTTTTATGCTAATTAATGGCTGCATCGCGTGCATTGCAAAATCGTATAAATGCAACGCCAATCGAAGAGTTTTCATTGGGCTGAGTTGCTAGAAGACTGATCGCAGCTACAATGAGATGTAAGTACCGATCGAGAAGCTGAATAATATCCTTTAACATTATAGGTAAACGCTTTCGGATTTCAGTGGTCTGGATATTGATGTCCTTGCAGCTTATGCTCCTTGCAACTGCGCTCAGTGCCAGAAGATGCGTCAAGCCAACTGTTGCACCAACGACCACGGAAGATCCTGACGATCCCACCGACGATCCCTGGGATCCCACAGACGACACATCTGAAGAGCCATCGGATCCAACAAACGAGCCCCAGGATAGCACTCCAAAGCCCACCGATTTACCCACTGAAGTTCCGTCGAATTCAACTGAAGGTCCTTTGGATCCAACGGGGGATCCAACTGGTGAACCAACTGGTGAACCAACTGGTGAACCAACTGGTAAACCAACTGATGATCCAACTGATGAACCAACTGATGAACCAACTGGGGAACCAACTGGAGAACCAACTGGTGAACCAACTGGAGAACCAACTGGGGAACCAACTGGGGAACCAACAGGAGAACCAACTGGAGAACCAACTGGAGAGCCAACAAAAGAACCATCGGAAGGGCCAACTGGGGAGCCAACGAATCCGTCAGAAGAGACCACTGAACCTCCCTTAGATCCCACTAGAGAATCCTCCAATTCCACGAAAGAACCAACTAATCAACCGTCGACAGCAGAACCCACAACTCCAAATGATCCAAGTGGAACCACCCAAGACACGCCCAGCGTGGATGTGAATGCCTCGTGTCGAGCCCATCCGGGAGTCCAATTCCTGCCCCATCCGTACAATTGCCATCTGTACATCCACTGCAGCGGGGAAACGGGTTACATCATGGACTGTCCCAGTGACCTTTACTGGAACTCCATCGATCTGACCTGCGACAAGACCTGCGCCTAAATAAATAAAGCACTTAGAATAGCATGCTCTCAAAAATCAATGTATTTCCTTTAGCTTATTGAGTGATCTTGAGCTTGAACACTACCATGTTCATGACATTCATTCATAACTTTTCGAATTTCCATCGTCGAATTTTGGGGAGTGGTTAAACGGCGATAGCTGTTGACTTCCAGGAACTACACAGTTCACACCTCAATTAGACTGACATTATGGGTCCATGTCTAACATGATCAACATAATTGGGGGAGATAAGGTTACCTGACAGCACTAATTTCGTATATAAAAGACATGAAATTTTTGGCAATGATGCGGAGTACATTTCGACCATCACAAGCGGAATAAGACAAGCGAACAAGATGAAAGGTGAGCTCGCCAAGGATCCTAATTTTAACTAGGACTTCAAGTACCTTCTCCATTCTGTAGTTACTCTGCTAGCTGTGGTGGCACTCACTACAGTGGCTTCCCTGGTTGGAGCCGCCGATCCTGAATGTGTGTATCGGCGAATGAGAAACCTGACGACTCACTGGCCAAAGCCCTCGAGTTGCTCAACGTACTACCGCTGCTCCTCGAAGAACACCGTCCGCACGGTGACATGTCCTGCCGGCAAGGAGTACAATCCCAAGAACGGCAGGTGCTCCAACGCGGGTCGTGGCCTCTGCAAACTCAGCCTGGTGGCTCCACTCTTGGAGGTAAGTTCATATTTTACATTAGAGCATTCGAGTAATTCCAAGATTTAAACCGTTTTCTAACGTTGATATTTTATTAAACCACTTAAAAATGTTATTATTTTTTACAAGAATATTTTGTTTTTTTATATAGAAGTACCTATTCCTTTATTTCAAATCCGTTTAACCCAATTCTGATTATCTGCAGGCCACCAATGTGTGTTCCGACGAGGTGAACGGCGCTTATTTGGCCAACAGCGATAAATGCGGCGAGTTCTTCATCTGTGATGAGCAGGTGGCCTACGCGCAAAAGTGTGACTCCGGCAGTTACTTCAACGAGACTCTGGCTGCCTGCATTCCGGATACGGATTCCCTGTGCTGGCAAAACCTGTGCATAAACAAGACGGACGGAGTCTTTGTGGAGAACGAGAATAACTGCGGCAGCTACTACATTTGCTCGGATTCGGAGGCCACTCTGCAAACCTGTCCTTCGGGCAGCTTCTTCAATACCACGGTTGCTGCCTGCACAGTGGATGTCGGAAACTCGGAGTGTTGGGTCAACTTCTGCATCGGAAAGTCCGATGGATCGGCTGTGGCCGATAAATCCGATTGCTCCACGTTTTATGTGTGCAGCAACAACACGGCCACTCGGCAGGAATGTCCAGAGGGCAGTTACTTCGAGGACAACAACTGGGGCTGTGTTCCCGGCGATTGCCCCACGGAGCCACCTTGTGATGGATCCACCACCACAACCCCTGCACCTTGCGATGAGGTCACCACCACAACTGAACCCTGTGAGGAAGTCACCACCACAACCACCGAACCCTGTGAGGAAGTCACAACCACAGAAGCTCCGGCTTCCTGCGATTGTGGAGATGTTAAGAATGGTGACTTCGTTCCCGATGAGAGCAATTGCCGCAAGTATTCAATCTGCGTTGATGGCAAACTGGTTTCTGGAGATTGCGGCAAGGGCAACTTGTTCAACGCCACTCTGAGTGTTTGCGAGGTGGACGATAAGAACCAATGCTGCGTTGCTGATTGCACGGATGGAGTCCTGGAAGTGGATCCCCAGGATTGCACCAAGTACTTGACGTGCACAGCCGGCGATTGGGTATCCACGTCTTGTGCAACTGGAAGTTACTTCAACACGGATCTGAAAGCCTGTCAAGTTGATGAGAAGAATGTGTGCATTACTCCCTCGTCGACAGTGAAGACCATTTCCGCCAACCAATGCAGTGCCAAGGATCTCCCGACCAGTGGCAAGAACTGCTGGAGCTACACGGTCTGCGTGGATGGCCAGTGGGAGGAGGGAACCTGCTCCAAGGACTACTACTTCGATGACGCCGTTGGCATTTGCCGCGAGGACACCCGCAACGTTTGTCCCGAGAACCGATCGACTGGATCCCGCAAGAAGCGGAGTGCGGACACCTGCGAGGGAGGCATTCAGCAGGGAAGCATCATAGCTCATCCCACGGACTGCGACAAGTACCAGATCTGCGAGGGTGGACAGCTGGTGGTTGGCCTGTGCGGCGTGGGCAATCTCTTCCAGAACAGCAGCGGCGTCTGCTATCCGGACTACAAGGCCACCTGTTGGGTGTGCATCAACAAGCCGAACGGCTACCAAATGCCCAACCCCACCGACTGCACCAGCTACCTGACCTGCTGGGACGGAGTGGCCACGGAGCACTCCTGCGGATCCGACGAGTGGTACGATGGCAATAACGAGTGCGCCGTCGATGTCGCGGCCAAGTGCATCAATCCCTGCGGCTGTGGAAACGGCAACGTGGCCCATCCCATCTGCACCAAGTACTTCCAGTGCACGGACGGAGTGGCCAAGGTGGTCCAGTGTCCCGCCGGTCAGGGCTTCGACTCGGAGACAGGTTACTGCTCCTCCAACGTTGAGTGCTCTGCTGAGGATTGCTCCACCGCCTCCGATGGCACCACCTATCCCGTGGCAGGAGATCCCAGCAAGTTCTACTACTGCAACGACCAGGTGGCTACCATCGCCTCCTGTCCTCCAAACTCCGCATACGATGCCAGCCTGGGCTTATGCCAGTCCGAACCCAGCGTAAGCTGCCTTTGGTAATCTCTAAAAATAATTGTATTAAAACCTATTCCAACTGCAGACCAGCTGCGACCAGAGTGTTTGCAAGACAGCAGCGGATTACTCAACTTATCCTTCCCTGAATGACGACTCCTCGACCTTCTGTGTGTGCCAGGATGGCGGTGGCTACATCAACTCCTGTCCCACTGGCTTGTTCTACGACAAAGATGAAGAAGCCTGCACTTTCGTAAGAATATAAAAACATTATTGGATGGTAGATTAAATTAACAATATTTATATTTATATTTGCCATTACAGACAGGAAACTGCGATCCTCGAGTGTGCGATGACGAGTCGGAGTACTCCGTCTCCCAGGATTACGCAGATCCGAATAGCTTCTGCCTGTGCCGCGCCGGCGATCCTGTTTCAGTTCCCTGCCCCAGAGGCTACACCTTCGACAGCGAAAAACTCTTGTGTGTCCTCATTCCCCAGCCAGATGTAAGAATTAATACTTTTGTAATTAAAAGAAGAAATAATCAGATTTCCAATCCCATTTTAGCCACGTTGCTGCAAAAATAGCTGCGTCGGAAAATCGGACTTTGACACCGTGTCCGCCTTGCACACAGCCGATGGCTTCTGCCTCTGCGTTGATGAGGTTCCCAAGTACACCAACTGCCCCGCAAATTCCCAGTACGATGCTGACCTGGGTGCCTGTACTCCCGTTGAGGTAATGGTTACAAGTTTCCAGAGTTCCATTAGCTAATCTAAATTTTTGTAGGAGGAAACCATCTGTGCAGCGAACGAATGCGAAGCCACTTTGTGCGAGAACCAGCCGGACTATACTACCTATCCCCTGGGATGCAAGACATCCGGTTTCTGCTACTGTTTGAACAACTGTCCCGTTTATCATCCCTGTCCCGGTGATCTGGTCTACGACACCGATCTAGGCATTTGCGACACTCCTGTGGTGAGTAATGAATACTGAAATATAGAAATAATAATATAAATAATATAAATAATAGAAATAATACTGAAATATGTAATAATAACTATATTCCCTTGCCAGGATCCCGACTACAAGCCCAAGTGCAACGACGATCAGTGCGATATACTGGGGGATAACACCGCATTTGCTCCCAATGATGGTTTAGATGGCTTCTGCTACTGTGACGACGGTTTGGCCACTTACCATGATTGTCCCGCTGGCGAGCAGTTCAACGAGGAATTCGGCATTTGCCAAGCACCTGATGTAGGTTAAAAGAGGTGGTTATAAGAAACTTTTGTTTATACTCTCGTCATTTGCAGGATGCCTGCGTGACCGCTGAATGCGATGTTGCCAAGTGCGCAGCTCTGGGCAATGGCGGTACCTTCCCAACGAACTCGGCCACCGAGGATAGCAACTCCTTCTGCTATTGTGACGACGACCAGGTTCACCTGCTGCAGTGCGGCCCCGAATTGGTGTACCTACCGACAGAGGGAATCTGTGGGGTGAAGGAGGTGAGTAGATACTATAATAACAGTACTCACTTAAATAGCTTTAAATATCTAAAAGTAAAAGCAGATCCAAGAAAAGTTTTTAGCCCAATAATTGTACAATTTAATCACAATAAACACGCATTTTTGTTTGTTGCAAACACTAATGGTTTTTAATATTTAAAAATTGAATACATTGCTAATTATATGTTGTTTTCCAGGCACCTGCATGCACTTGTGAGGCTGGTAAATGCACCGCCACCGACGATTACCTTGCGTATCCGGCTCTGAATACGGAAAATGGCTTCTGTTTGTGCGTGGCCGGAACTCCGGTTTACAAGGATTGTCCCGAGGGCGAGAGCTTCGACAGCGACGTGGGTGCCTGTCTGTCAGCCTCAAAGATGTTGAGTGTCTACGGCATTTGTGATAGTGCCCTGTGCCACAGCCGAGCTGTCTTGGCCACCACCTATCCGGCCAAGAACACAACGAATGGATACTGCAGTTGCCAGGAAGTGGGTGTCTCCAGCTTCACCAGTTGTGCAGCTGGACATGTCTACGAGCAGATAATGGGAACCTGTGTGGTGGAGGCCTGTGATTACACCGTGTGCCTGGAGCGATCCGCGCCGGAAGCCTTCGAGGCGCGGAACACCACCGATGGATTCTGCTCCTGCAACGGAGTGCCGATCTTCCATCACTGCCCGAGGGGTCAGGCCTACGACAAGGTGGAGAAACTTTGCGCGATCAAGGACGCCATCGCGATGATCTCCTGCAGCCTGAAGGAGTGCAAGAGGCGAAGCCAGTTCGAACCCTTTGCCGCCGAGAATACCAAGTCCGGATTCTGCTCCTGCGATGACCAGGATCTCATCAGTGTCACCTACCATCCCTGTCCGGCGGGCGAGGTCTTCGATCCCGAACTCGGCGTGTGCTCGTTCCACAGCATCCAGAAGCGCTCCTTGGAGGCGGAGGAAAACGTAAGGTCCATCTCCCTGTTCAAGAGATTCTTCCCCAAACTCTTCTAGGCCAGCTTTCGGCCAAGCCCTCTATATACTCTACCCACTATCCTAACACTAACTAACTAGTTGTTATTTATGAGTTACGTTTCATGTGAATGTTCCGCTTGTTCCACTTCTATACGTATTAAATACCCACTAATGTACTCTACCCACATATGCGCTATAATAAATTCAAAATAGATGAATTACAACCTTTCGGCTTTTCATTTGTGTGCCTATAGAATGGAACATGTGGTAAATGGGGGGTTCAAAGTTCAAAGAAGCTTCAAAGTTCTGTGTGGCAATAATAGTTTCGGTTATATAGAAATGCAACTGCAAGAAATTATTATGTTTGGAAGTAATAACATAAATATTTAAAGTATTAAAGTTTAAATTAAGAAACACGAGTAGTACTTTTTGTTTTAGAACTTGTTCTTGAACTCCAGAAATTCCTAACCCTTGTTTAAATTTTATAAAATTTTAATAGCATTTCTTCTTTCCATTTTTAATGATAACAATTTGGTTTATTTGAAGATATGTGACCCGGATGAGATGCGTTCTGTGCCGGCAAACTGTTCCCAGTATGAAGTATGCATCGATGGCCACTGGAGGCGACGCACCTGCTCCGACCAGCGGTACTACAATCCAGAGCAGCAGCGATGTTTAGAACCGCGGGATGACTTGGTTTGTGCCTACGCCAGAGTATCGAATCTCCCGATCTGCAACGATTCAAGTGAATCCCAGACTGTGGCCACGAAAAGTGGCAACTGCTGGCAGTACTTCCGCTGCTCCGGTGGCAAGTGGCGCCTACGCAGCTGCCCCAGGCAGCACTACTACTCATCTGGGATAGAGTCCTGTATTCCAGTGCCGAGGGGCCACGAAAAGGACCAGAACCAAACGGTTTGCAATTGGGCGAGGGCAAAGTCGGCTGTGATTCAGGATTGCCAGCACCTGGAGGTGCGTCCTTCGTTGGCAGGCGGATGTCTCAGTTACCTGATGTGCCTGGACAACTCCTGGTGGCTGCACCAGTGTCCTCTGGGCATGTATTTCAGCACGGAGCACAACTACTGTTTGCCCAACGATGCAGGACAGTGTTCCCTGCCGGAGGAGCTGATTAATTCGAATTGCTCCGATGGAGAGAGCAGATCCCTGGTGGGCAGTTGCCACAGTTATGAGTTCTGTTCGGAGGGACAGTGGATTAGGAGGCGTTGCCAGGAGAAGGAGCAATTCAAACCCCTGATGGGTTGTGTGCCCAGCGATAGGAGCTGCCAGGATAATGGAATGAGGCGCGTTTGCAGAGAGGGTGAATTCAGAGCCCAGTTCAACAATTGCTCCCAAACATTCCTCTACTGCGAATCGGAGGAATGGCACTTGGGCAGTTGCCTGAGGGGACATGGTTTCGATTCGGATCTCAACAAGTGCCAGTTGCAATCGAAATGCCAGCCGAAGGTGAAGGATTTCGGTACGGAAAACCAATGCCTGGGTCAGTTGGATGGCCTGAGTGTTCCCGATCCCTCGGATTGCACTCGATTCTACTTGTGCATCCAACAAATGCCGGCCCTTCTGCAAAGCTGTCAATCTGGCAGCTTTTTCGACTCCAAAGAGGGTTACTGCCGACCAAATGATGGCTCCTGTCAGCTGGCCATTTGTTCGGGGTTGGAAGATGGCAAACTGGTGGCTCATCCGGAGGATTGTCGCTCCTACTACAGTTGCTCCACTCAGAATGGAACAACTTTGGTGCAATGCGAGGAGGGTCAGTACTTCCACAGCCTCCTCTCGATGTGCCGCGTGGATCATGGTCAGTGCAGAAAGGTTTCCGATCAGGAGGACACGGGAAATTCCACCAGCTTGTGCTCTGGTCTCCATGGAGTAAAGGTTCCCCACGAGACCTACTGCAATTTGTACTACGCCTGCGTGAAAGGCTTAGCAATTCCCATTGAGTGTCCCGTACAACACCAATTCAATCCGGTTCTATCGACTTGTGAACCGGAGTCACAGGCCGTGGAAAAGTGCCTCAATGGCCAGCTTGAGGGAAACTCCAGTTACGTTTACAGCTGTGGAAATCTGCAGGATGGCAGCTTTTTGGCCAATCGAACTGACTGCACTCGGTACTTTATTTGCGCAGGAGGAGTAGCCACTGCCCAGAAATGTGCAGCTGGCACCTTCTTCGACCCGGAAAAGCTGCTCTGTGTTGTGGATGACGGATCCTGTCCGCTGGTGGAAACCACTCCCGACGACGATGACAATCCCAATAACCAGCATGTCCCGCCAGATCCCCTCGTTTGCGAGGGAAAACATGGTTATATTATGCCCGATCCAGCCAACTGCAATAACTTTTACATCTGCGTTTCGGGAAAACTCCGCCATGAACTTTGCTACACGGATTATTTCTTCAATTCCACTTTGCAACAATGTCAGGCTTATGAAGTTAACTCTGATAGTGGTTATCCAACCGAGAAACCCGTGGAAACCCAACAAATGGAGATCGGTGGCCAGGAAAAGGCTGCCACTTCAGGAATCTGCAGAGATGCTGCCACCAGTTTCGCTGACATTTGTGGAATTATTGGAAACGGAGCCTCCGTGGCGGAACAAGGAGATTGTCGAAGGTACACCAGTTGTGATAATGATGAACCCACATCCCAGCGATGTCGCAATGGCGAAAGTTTCGACAGTCTCCTGGGAATCTGCCGGCAAAGCGATGGAACCTGCTTAATGGAGAATGGCGAAAGACTTGGTGTCTGCAATGGAAAACATGGACAACTGATCCGGGATGCGGATAACTGCCGAGGATACTTCACCTGTGTCCATGGGCAACAGATCGGTGGGGAATGCGAGCAGGGAGAGTTCTTCAATAGGTTGACCAACTCCTGTGAACTGGATGTCCTGCAGCAATGCAAAAGTGACACAGAAGACGTAATCAGGGGAGATAACCTACGTTAAACGGAGGATAATGCTTACTCTGTGAACTCTTGATCTGATTTAGTTAAGTCAAAAATTTGGTGGTGGTTGAAAACATATTCTACAACAATATTTCTTCCGGGAATAACAACATTCCTGTAGTTCCGATAAATATACTCAACTTAAATATCAACCAATTGCGATTCCGTGCAAATTACAAAACTTTAAATGTTTTTCAAAGGTTAAAAATAAATACCCATGTTTGTATAAAGTTGTAAACAACTCATTAACATGTAAATTGAGGAATTTTCTTTCAAGTTTGATGTTCCGCAATGAAAAACCAGATTGCGTGCACTTTGTTCTCTCATTTTCCTAAGTGCTCTGCGACATTATTGAGTTCTTTCAAAAGCTTTAGAGCGTTAAAAATAGACATGCAATATGGAAGTAAATAAAACTTGAACTATTTATTCACTAATAAACACATTAAATAATTAAAAGCTTAAACATTTAAGTTAAATGCACTTGCAAAGGGGCCTTACTTGACCCAAAAGACTTTTTCTTTTCCTCACTCAACTGACGCAATAAAGTCGACAAATAACAGCCATTTGCATACTTGAATTCTTGAGTACTTCTTCTACTTTACTAACAATAAGATACTGTCAATCAGAAACAAATAGAGCTGACAAAACGGTCAAATCAGCACGCACTAAAACCCGAAATAAAAAAAAAAAAACCAGGCAAGGTTGCTAGAGTTATTAATGACGTGCATTCAATCAAAATAGACTCCCGGCCGTACAATAATAGTACTTACAACATACGAGTACCAGACAATGTCGCATAGGACTCTATTTTTATGGTCACGAATTCGGGCTGGTAATCAAGCATAGGAGTAGTGCGCCCCTGGGATAGCTTCATTCAGGCCCCAAATTAATTTTGTCTATAGGTCAACCGCCATTATATACTATATTTATGTGGGAGTCTAAATGCCTGACGTCATCTACAACTATTACCACTGTGGTGCGGTGCTACAGGCGGCCTGATTTAAAATTAGAAAGTCATCACGAAGCACCTCGTGCAACAGCGAGTCAAATACCATATTAATAGGATATTCGTGTTAAAAGTACCCTTCGCATATCCCACACAATCATTATAGAAGCGTGGTTAATATGGTTTAGTCAGTGATGCGAAAATTTTACTAGTTTTCATTATCAAGAACTTATCAAAATGGTTGTGGATCTTGTTTTACTAAATATTTTGAACTTAGTAATATTTTAAACTTAACTTATTTTGAAGATATATTGGAACGTAACTTTGCTCTTTGTAATTTATTGATTACACTAAAACTTTGAATTATTTAATATATTTATAATTGTACATATCTTCGATCAGAGAAGTATTTCTTTTAACCAAATCATACCTAAATTAGTTTGATTTTAGCTTATTCATTTTAGGTTTGATACGTAATTTTTTTAATGGTATATTGTATAATTGCATAGTAATACAAAAAAATGGTTTAATTACCATTTTACTTTTAATTGAATTAAGTTTAAGCTCGACGGTATAACGTCCCAAAGGAGCACATATCTATCAATATGCGTCTAAAAGGTACTCGTTGACCACCCATCCCTACTCGTAGTGCTCCTTCCAGCGATATATACTCAAGTTCCACTCATCGGGAGAGCTGTGAGTACCAGTACAAGTACGAGTGCGAGTGCGAGTGTAACCGTGATTAGCTATCTGTCCCAGAGTGTCACTGTCCTGGCCAATGGGTCATAGCTCCTGGTCGGCCAATCGGTCAATCGGTCGGGAGCCGTCGTGGTGAGCGGAACGCCATATGGAAACCGGAAAGAGTCGAGTTCCGAGTGATATGTGAAGTGGCCAGGATGGACGTGCGAGCGTGTTCCTGAATAATGTGAACCTTGATTGAAAGATAATAGTTACCAAGTGCATTATAAAATCAATAGTGGATGGAACGTTTCAAGCTGGAAATTGAAAAAGAAAAACCACCAATAGATCTCGAGTTGATCAATTAACGTGAAAGTGATACACACTCAACTCCAATTGCATTTGAATACTAACCGCAAATCAATAATCGATTACTCATACGTATTGTGCTGGGAACGGACAGGAGCGAATCAATAAACCTTCAATTGTTGTGATTACTTCAATGGCATGGGACTTTTCACAACTGCCAACGAGCGCTGACATTTCCAGGACGTCCGTCGCACGCTTATTAGTGATCCAGGTACGAGTTTGAGTCCGCGAATGGATTTATTTGTTTGTCGTCCGGTGGCAAACCGCTGACCTATCCCCCCCACACCCACATTCCCATGTTCCGTATCCCCAATACCAAATCTAGGACAATTATTTAGAACCATTGTCATTCGTTGTAGTCACCACTCGTAGCAACAAGTTAGATTCTCGACCCAACTGGACCCTCTCCCAGGGTGCATTAGTGGCTAATGTGAAGGCATTATTCCCAGTGGTCGTAGTTTTTACCCCTTCCCCAAACGCAGATATTCCCCATCGGGCTGTACAAACACCTTCCGAAGGGTCAATGTCGAATGCGAGTTCACCTTTTGATTGGAGCGCGCCTGCAAATGAAGATACAAATACTCCAAGGGGTATAAATTAACGCCCCGCTCGAGGTTGTAGTATAAACATACATGAATAGTTAATGTGCGGTGAGCTCTCATCGAATCGGGGGATAAAGCTACGCCTATTGAATGACAGCTCCCTTCCGTAAAACTTTTCGAACTCGGTACCCTAAATAGTTTATCATGGGTAACGGAGCAGGTGCTCCGGAATCGAGTCTCTAAACTAGGCCAAATTAAAATGTGGCCCCATATGACGCGACGCCCCTCCAATTACGCTCCACAGGATTCCGATTCCATGACGCACTGAAGAGAGAGGACGATGAGCAGTCACGAAGGACGGTCCGGCGAGAGGTCACACATCTTTCAAATTCGGATCGACAGCGTCGAGGATGAGAGCACCGCCCCCATAACGGAGGCCAGTTCACGGGAGGATCTCATCGGGAGCGCAGCCAGGGAAGGCGACCGGAGCAGCGAGCAGTCCGTCTTTCAGTTTCCCAGTGAGTTTAAGAGTGAGGTTAAGAGTGGCAGCATAAATTACAAATATAAGAATATATAATCGTTTAATAGCTAAAGTTATACAGTGTTAACAGTTAACAATGACTACAAAAATTAAAATATAAACAAAAGTTAAATCGTTTAATAACTTAATTACATAACAGAACCAAACTTCACTAAATCAAACAACAGTCTTTAACAAAAATGTACAAAAAGGGATTCCCAGCTACACAATTAGACTTTGAATTCAGCATTGGATTGTCTTCCATTAATTAAACACCTATAGTTATTCATTCAACCTTTTTTAAGAAATAAAGCACAATCTTAGACCTTTCACATAAATGTTAAATGTTAATTAATTAACATTAAATACTCAAATTATACTCGGAAATATTTTGAGCCCTACAGTGGATTATGAAAAGTTTCTCAGAGATAAGCACCTTTCAAAGGGTATAATTTTGAAACATTAAAATCATTTAATATAAATAATTATTAAACATTTTATATGAATTTCTAAGTATATAAAAAAATGTACCTAGTAAACATACGTTAAAATTCCTATTATTTTTACTAATATTTCTCAAGGATTCCTTTCGGTGCCAACTCTGCGTAGTCCTCGCCAATCCCCAGATCCCTCCATCAGAAGGCAGGTGATGTCCAGTCCGGCAAAAAGCGAGCGAATGAGCCGCCGGAGTCAGACGAAGGTGAGACCACGAAGACTTAGCCAAGATAGTGGCATTGTGGCAGGAAGACTAATAGGATACGGGGTGAGTTTGGTTTGTGCCTTGAATAAACACATTATTCTGAATTCCGAATTCACAGGAGAGTGCTTTAATTGACTCGGATCTCCCACCAAGGCAAGTTGTAACCATTCCGGCAGAGAACTTATACCCCTGCCAAAAAGACGATAATGTTTCGGTTGGCAATGCCAAGCCCGCCACTCCGATTCCTCCGAAATCCAAACTGAGTGGAAATAGAGCGCGAGCTGGTTCGGCTACCTACACGGAAAAGTGGCTCAACTCCACGGTGATGCGGACCAGCAATGGCAACCCGCTGTTTCCCAAATCCAACTCGATAGCCGTGCCATTGCCCACTCACCTGGAATCCGAATCCGCTGAGCCAAGTCCCACGCAGGCATTTGGCCCGAAAATCGTAGGAAGTAATGAAGAGGACATTCCTGGCACTGCAATGCGTCGAAACCTCGGTCTTAATTTGAGTCCCACTTTAGAGTCCGCAGATCGTGTTAATCAATCCTATGAGATAATGGAGTCCTCGCACTCCAATGTTTTGCCCGATCAATTTGGCTATCGGCAACTTATGCCCACGGAGAGAAAGGCCTCGGATACCACGAGTTCCGTGAGTGGAAGTTACTACGGCAGTCGAAAGGCCAGCAAAAGCAACAGTTTGGGAGGTGAATCCGGAGATGAGAGAAGAGTCAGCAAGCAGGATCGGGGAGGGCTTGGATCCCGAATCGTTGATGTTCCGGGATGGCAGACGGAAGGTGGACATGGTCTTGGCTTGGGAGGAGGAGGATCTGGGCGTAATGACCGAAGCGGAAGCAAAAAAGCGGGATAATCGACGCTGCTTCATGGAGAACCTCATCAAGGAAGGACTTGAGGTCGAACTAGAGGACAAATCGCAGTCCTTCAACGAAAAAACATTCTTTTTGAAGATACATCTGCCTTGGCGACTAGAAACACGGCTGGCTGAAGTCATGAATCTGAAGCTTCCCGTCAAAAGATTTATCACCATATCCGTAAAGCCATCTTGGGTGAGCTCTTTCAGGCTTTAAAAGGTTAAAAGGGGTTTTAAATTATTGTATATCTGTTGACAGGATGAGGAGAATGTTGTTCTAAGAAACGTACAATATTGGAAGGATGTGTGGCAGCGCTTGACCAAAAAGATTCAACTGGATCATACTCTTTTGGAAGGAGAAACTACATTTAAGTCTGCAACAGCTAATGGCAATCCGGAAGAACAGTAAGTTATTCACAAATACAATTTTTGGGAGAAATTTCAGATTTATAAAAACCTTTAGTGATTCTTTTAATTTTTCTAAATTCATCATTAATTTTTAAAGATTATAAAATTCAGAAAACTATATAGGAAAAAATAAGTAAATAGTAATGTCAAAATGTGATACTGAAAAATATACATGCGTATACTTGATATTGCGCTTATGAATTGTTGTGCGTATACTTCATATTAAGTATACGTAAGCCAAATTTTTTTTTTTTTCTTACTAACTGTTTTTAATTTATTTCCATTTTTACTTACAGATTTATTGTAAAAGACCGAGCCACGGCCTTTACTAGCGCCCAGCGATCGCTGATGGTGATGCAGGTGCTCATCCGAACGCCCTTCGACGAGAGCGATCGCAGTGGCATCCGGCGGCTGATGAACGACGGCACCTACCTCGGCTGCTTTCCGCTTCACGAGGGGCGGTACGACCGACCGCACTCCAGCGGAATCTCCCTGGACCGCCGGGTGCTCTACCAGACGTGGGCTCATCCCTCGCAGTGGTACAAGAAGCAGCCGTTGTGCCTGGTTCGCAAATACTTTGGCGACAAGATCGCCCTATACTTCTGCTGGCTGGGATTCTACACGGAGATGCTCGTCTATCCGTCTGTGGTGGGAACCCTTTGCTTCATATATGGCTTGGCCACTCTGGAGTCGGAGGACAACACTCCCAGCAAGGAGATCTGCAATGAATACGGCACGGGAAACATTACTTTGTGTCCTTCGTGCGACAAGGCTTGCAGCTACCAAAGACTCTCGGAGTCCTGTCTCTTCTCACGACTTACCTATCTCTTTGACAATCCCTCGACGGTGTTCTTCGCCATCTTCATGTCCTTCTGGGGTAGGTAGTTCTGAAATCCTTTAAAGAAAATTGTATCATTTATTAGTACCAAAGTTATTATTAAAAAATGTTTGAGAAAGATTCCTTTATTAATTGATCAAATTAATCATTAACTAAACTTGGAACCCTTTAAACAGCCACCACTTTCCTGGAGCTTTGGAAACGCAAACAGTCGGTTCTAGTTTGGGAATGGGACTTGCACAACGTGGACATGGATGAAGAAAACCGTCCAGAATTTGAAACGAATGCCACCACTTTCCGGATGAATCCAGTCACACGGGAAAAGGAACCATACATGTCCACATGGAATAGATCAATTCGATTTGTCATTACTGGAAGTGCTGTGCTTTTTATGGTAAAATTTAATACATTTTATATGAATTTTTTTTGTCAGGAATTTATTGTAAAATTGTTTTATTTACAGATCTCAGTGGTACTCTCTGCTGTGTTAGGAACCATATTGTATCGCATAACGCTGGTCTCAGTAATTTATGGTGGAGGAGGATTCTTTGTTAAAGAGCACGCCAAACTTTTCACCAGTGTCACGGCTGCCTTGATCAATTTGGTTGTTATTATGATACTCACAAGAGTAAGATTAATTTGCAGTTTCAAAAGAAAACATTCGACTTATAATTTACATTCCATTTATAGATTTACCATCGTATGGCCATCAGATTAACTAATCTGGAAAATCCGCGCACTCACACGGAATACGAAGACTCCTACACCTTCAAAATATTCTTCTTTGAATTTATGAACTTTTACTCGTCGCTCATCTATATCGCTTTTTTCAAGGGCCGTTTCTTCGATTATCCTGGTGATGATCAAGCCCGGAAAAGTGAGTTCTTCCGACTAAAGAATGATATCTGCGACCCAGCGGGCTGCTTATCCGAACTTTGCATCCAATTGGCCATTATTATGGTGGGCAAACAGTGCTGGAATAATTTCATGGAGTACCTATTTCCCAAGTTTTGGAATTGGTGGCGACAGCGGAAACATAAACAGGTAAGATCTAAAATTACTAAAAAAAAATAAATAAAAATTAACAACACTTAAATAAAATGTAATAAAAACTATATGAGCTAAAATTAAGTTTAATAGGATTCAAACAATTCTTTTTTTAGGCCACAAAGGATGAATCACATTTGCACATGGCCTGGGAACAGGATTATCATATGCAGGACCCAGGTCGATTGGCTTTGTTTGATGAGTATCTGGAAATGAGTAAGTATTTTGTTATATTATATAACACAACTACATTAAAACTTACTAACTTTAATTTCCACAGTTCTTCAATACGGCTTTGTCACTCTGTTTGTGGCTGCTTTCCCTCTGGCACCACTTTTTGCTCTCCTTAACAATGTTGCAGAAATCCGTTTGGATGCCTATAAAATGGTCACGCAGGCAAGACGTCCTTTGGCGGAAAGGGTAGAGGATATTGGAGCTTGGTACGGCATCCTGCGGATAATCACATATACGGCCGTCGTTTCGAATGCCTTTGTAATAGCTTATACGAGTGATTTTATACCTCGAATGGTGTACAAGTTTGTTTACTCCGAGACCCACACTTTGGCTGGTTACATCGAGCACTCGCTATCCATTTTCAACACCTCGGATTACAAGGAAGAGTGGGGTGCCTCGGTCAGTGAAAAAGATCCTGACACCTGCCAATATCGGGGCTATAGGTGGGTTATATTCTTCAATCTATATTTGTACAATTTAGTAAAGGAAATGTTTGTTTGTCTAGAAATGGCCCCAAGGACTATGAACCTTATGGACTGAGTCCTCATTATTGGCATGTCTTTGCTGCTCGTTTGGCATTTGTTGTGGTTTTTGAGGTGAGTATCGTTTACGTTTATTAACTACTTAAACACTTAGAACTATAATAATTAAAAAATATATTACAATTTCAGCACGTTGTTTTTGTCATTACTGGCATCATGCAGTTCATCATTCCGGACGTTCCATCCGAGGTAAAGACCCAAATGCAGAGAGAGCAACTGCTGGCCAAGGAGGCCAAGTACCAGCATGGAATAAAGAGGGCTCAGGGCGATAATCAGGATATCATGAGCCTTTTCCGGGACACCAGCAATCGCACCTCGATCGCGGGAAGCCAAGTGACTGCCCGTGGCAGTTGGGCTCGTCGATTCAGCCGGCTGAGCGATGGATTGGATGCCCACGTGGAGGTGGCTGCCCGGCCACGAAGATCGGTGGAATCCACGGTCTGGGAGGTTTCCTGACACGAGGAAGAGGCCGAAAGTGAGGCCCAGGATCAGAACAAGAGATGAGGAAGCAACAGGAACTTCTAGGCATTGACCAATACTCGTCTCCTCTCCAAAAATCAATAAACTAGATTATTTCATGTGTAATTGTTGTCGAAAGCTCCACAGTTTATAGTTTTTTGTTAAACACAAATTTCATGCCCTTTGTAAATAAATAATGTTCAATGTTGTCGTGAAATAAAAATTGTTTAGTCTTAGATATAAAACTGGTTTGGAAATAAGTTTGGGCTTTCGTTTGTATTACATATTTGTTTATTTACTTTTAGTAGGTATTCTATTTCAACCTTAAAACCATCCGCCCCGTTGCCCCAACAACCAATTTGAAAAGACTTTGTTTATACCAAATCAGTTGGCTTTATCTACATATAAAACTATCTGACGTTTTAAATTTAACAGAAATCTTTCTGAAACAAAAATTATTTGAGGATGAATAAGAAGCTTTCGCCAGAAGATGCATTTTACGAAAATTTGACATTGGGCCTTATAAGGACCCTCTGTGAGTACGAGATTATCTTTAGAACTGAGTCCTGAAAAATTATGAAACACAAATTTTCAGCCAATGTGCCGAGGGTGTGTAATGTGACTTTGGAACGCCGACAACCTCTGAACTCCTGTCAGGTTGTCAATTGGGAGCAGAGACACTGCGTCTACCTTCCCGAAGATATGAAAAAGTTCTATCTTTCCTCTGATGGATTCATTCTGAACTGGAGTTATCAATACGCTCGTGAGTGGTTGTCCTCAATTTCCTTTTTCCTTTAAGAAAACATTTCTTTTTCAAGCAAACGATATCCGGCGAGTGGGTCACATCCACTTTCCACACCTGCTTCAGGTGACTCTTCTGCGGGAGAATATCGAAACAACAGCAAGCCAGTCCAGTAATTCAACGACTATGCCCAATAGCAACTCGGATGTCCTGGGCGCGGCAACCAGCTCGCAATCCATTCCAGCTACAGTGTCCTCCGGCAAGGACAAATGGGGAAATGCCACGCCTATTATAACGGCCAAGTCCAAGATTTTTGAGATCAACAATGTGAACGAGGTGGCCAAGGTGGGTTCTATGATTAGTATATAGAATCCTATATAAAAGTTCTCCGACAGGTGTGCATGCTGTACGAATCCACCAGTTCCAACAATCCCAAGTTCTATTTGCTGGAATTGAGCACCTTGAGCTGGCAATTTCTGGCGGACACTTTCAGTGAATACCTGAGAATGGCCATCGCCCATTTGGGTCTGCCCTACTGGGAGCTGTGCTTCTCCACCTGCGGACTGCCCTCTTGGACGGAGCAGCTGTTCCTTCTTCTGGCTCCACATCTCCTTGAGGAACACGAACCTAGACGCGGTAGAGTGTTGAATCCCGCCTGCGAGCATCCGTACAACATAATCGATCCGAATATTTTTCGGGGCAAGCCGAAAAGTGTGGCTAAAGCGACTGCCAGTAGTACTAAGCAAAACCATAATAAGTGACTTTCAGTAGAAAAGAAAACAATTTATTTGTGAGGGTACATAAATGCCACAAAACAATGAAATGAATACGTGCAAGGAGTTTCCTGAGGTAAGATTGGGTCAATATGTGCGGAAAAAATTCAATAAAGTAAATAAACCCCAATAGCAGATGTCTTATAAAATTTTCGGGTATGAAATTAGGTCAACTATTTTTGTCGTACCAAAAATTAGGTATGTATTTCTCATATAGACACTTATTGCTTACAAACGGGGTTCCAGTAAAAAAGAAATCCAGCTTATTTTCTTTTAGTTTAACTCTTTTAAAAAAATTAAAAGAGTGAACCAAAAACCAGTTTAAATTCCATGACTCATTCCTAAAATATTGACCCTCTTCTCAGAAAAGTGAATGGGGATTATGATTTGGCTACGATTTAATAGAAGTCAGCGCTCTTGTCTTCCAGATCGGCCAACATTTTGTCCCTGATTTGTGGTCGCGGATCTTCCGTAATCTCCGTGGGCACTGCTCCCGCCTGTCCCAACATAAATTCCAACTCCTCAGCGGTCAGTTTCTCGCCGCGCAGCTCCAGGGGACCAATGTATTGCTTTTTCAGCGATCCCTCGTGGTAAATGAAGATGGTGGGCAGGTTCTTCTCGGGGAAGTTTGGTATGCAGGTGGTGGCAATGGAGCGCAGGAACTTCGTTTGCGGGAAGCGGATGGCCAACTGTTGCATGTGATGGTGGATCAGGGCGCAGAGTGGAACTCCGTTGGCGTACAGGTGGAGAACCACCCAGATACCCTCGCCAGCTTTGGTCACCTCGTTGACGTATTCTTGTCCGGAGATTTCCCTCACCGATCCAAACCGCGCCTTTTCAGCCGTGGCCCTCATTTCAGCCATTCGCCTTTGGCGATATTGTTCCAAGACTTCCTCATCCTCGGAGTCTTCCAGCTCGTCGAGCTCGTCCAACGACATGTCGTCGATCTTCTTATCCCTTTGGCCCTCATTTAAAGGGAGATCTGTGCGCCGCTGGATGGCATCGTCCATCAACTTCTGGATTTGATCCTCGGTGATTTCCGCCTCCTTCGCCTTGGGTCCAATGATTCCCTTGGCGCGGAGCACATCATTCCACTCGGTGTCTTCATTTGGATCCTAGGAAAAATAAAGCCACGTGAGTTTTCATTCAGCATTTTCATTACCAAATATGGAATTTATTTTTGGCTGCACCATAAACACACCCACAATCGCGTTTACCCAAAGGGAACCAATTGTTTTTAGGGAAATTTGTGCAATTTATTGGGGTTTATCTTACCTGCATTTTTATTGACTGAACTTTGCTGAGATAAATAACTTAAATATATTAATTTTCTGAACGCATGCAACGTTCTTTTTACTAAAAATAAAACTGAATAATTCTAAACGAAGTGACTCATGACCAGGGATGGAGCGAATACCGATATATCGCCTGCTGTCAGTCGCTTAGAGATGCCAACTTGTTTTATAGCTGGTGAATTTAAATTCAGTTTTTAAAAATTATGGATAATAAATATTGGTAACTTAAAAGCGAGAGTTATAATAATCAACAAAATAAGGTTTTAGGCACACATATACATTTATTTAATATTTCATGGCAAGCGTTTAAAGAACAAATGTATGGACGCACGACCAAAATGATATTTTCAACAGACACTCTCCTTAGCTTTAATTTAAAACCGCGCTTCTTAACAATTAGGTACCGATTTTCTTTGTATCATTCATTTGTGATATGAAAAATGTTAAGATAAATAATATAATTCTTGGGCAATTGTATTTGGAAATTAAGCGTAATCATAAATTATCTTCACATTTCCTGCTTTGCCCTTTTAATAAATAATATGTAATTTTTATTCTTATTATATAAACTAAAACAAAACATAAATTCTTTTCGTTCTAGCATATAAATTACATTTCTAACTTTATGTTAACAAAGCTTATTCGGACACTCAGGCTGTAATTCTTTCGTTAATATTATTAAATGTCTTTCTAAGCGCACAATACTTGCAAAAACAATTTCCTACCTACGATACCCTTCACAGTTTTATTTTAAGACGTTTTAAGTTTTCGTTTGGGATCTAGAATTATCCTCAGATACCTTGTAGTAGTTGTTAAAATTAATAATACATATGAGGTCTCCGATTTCCTCCTGGTAACCAGATGCGGCCGCTTTGTTGCCCAAATATATGAGATACTGCATGAACTTTTCAAACTCGGATTCCTCCTGCATAAGGCGTTTAAAGCGGGGGTGCACAAACTTATTATCTTGATCCATTACAAATGATTGCGACTGAATGACTCTGAAATATAAAATTTAAATGTGAGTATCAACAAAAAAGAATAGTTGGTATGACTTACTTGCAAAAACGTAGCACAATAACAAGGATATTATCAATTGTTTCTTTAACCTTGGCACTCCTCCGATTAAGGAGAGCTAAGAAGGCGACCCGCTTTAAATACACAGCATGCTGCTTGTACAATCCCTCGATGGAATCGACGTTGCACAGCGCCTCCTTAAAGCTCCTCCAGGTGGCTTGCAGGGCTTTGCCCACTAAATGTGTCTGCAACGAGGTCATAAAGTGCGACAACTTGTGTCGCACCATCTGCAGATGCCGAAAATGAGCAGCTGTCCGGAGTTCCGGTCCAAGAAGCTTGCCTACTTGTTGCAAATACTCGTAGGTGCCTTCCAAAACATAGCTAACATGGCGTAGTTTTAGTAAGTGCCTGAAAATCTGTGCATATTTGACCAAAGTCTCCGAGCTTATCACCAGATTTAATGGCCAATCCACCTTGCAGTCAAGTGTTAGGAATGAAGTGGCTTCCACCGACATGAAACTAAGCGTTTCCGGTATGTTTGTGCAGTTGAGAGTGAGATTCTGGGATACCGTGGTCTCATCCGCCGGACACGCAGCCAAGGCATTCGTTAGCATTGTGTCCAGGATTCCCTTCTGACAAATGCTTCGTGGATCAATGCCCGCCTTAATTCTTTCCAGGATATCGTTTGTAAGTAATGTTCCAAACTGTCCGTCAAGTAGGAAAAAGTAGTTCCTCAACTTGCGGAAATGCTCATAGATACGAAGCTCCTGGAAGATCCGTAGCACCTCGTTTCGAAGCAGTGCATAGTGTGCATTTACAGGAGCCATTACGGAAAGCTGCAGACAGCGGCGGGCCATGAAAGGATTGCAGGCCTCCGGTAAAATGGGCAAGGTCGTTTCCTGTTCCAACTCCATTCCCATTCCAAAGCGAGAGGGCAGATGCAAAGTCGGTCTAAGCGATTCGGGTGATGAACCGACTGGTTTAAAAATTACAAGTTCGTGCCCTGGAGACTCCGCATAAGACTTTTCACTATTTACACTAATATTGTTATTATTAGCAGCATCGTTATCATCTTGTTCTGGTATTTCTTTGGGTGACAAGCCAAACACATCTACATCGGAGGTGGTGGACATGGGTGTTAGCGCCGCCAAAGGAACTTCAACATGCAGCTTGTTAAGTTCCAGCGGAAGACGAGGCAAGCGTTTTTCAACCTTATCGCCCACGATTATATCGTATTCGCTGCCCAAAACGCGCCGTCTATTCCGGGCACGTTCTGAATCCGATTGCACTTGAGTGCGCAATCGCTGAATGTGTTCATCCTCGGTTGAGTTAAAGCTGCAGAAGCCATCGTGGTGCTGGCTCCGCAGGCGGTTCCGCTGTAGATCACTCAGCTCTTTTGTTTCCGGGCGATTTAGATTGGCATTGATGTCTGGGGGAAGTTGAGCGTGCAATCCTGATCCCGTGCTGGTTTTAACTGAATCCGACTGTTTAAGATGAACAATCGTTTGACACTCCTGAATTTGATCCGAGGAAGGAATGTGCTGGCGATTTCGATCAAGTTCGGTTTTGAAGGCTGGCTCATTGGAGTTCAGAACATCCGAGTGACTTCGTAGGTATTGAACTCCGACTGAATCCGACTGTTTAAGATGAACAATCGTTTGACACTCCTGAATTTGATCCGAGGAAAGAATGTGCTGGCGATTTCGATCAAGTTCGGTTTTGAAGGCTGGCTCATTGGAGTTCAGAACATCCGAGTGACTTTGTTGGTATTGAACTGCATTGGGAACTGAAAGTTCTGGTTCTACCACGACTGATTGCTCAGGCTCCACACTTGCAATACTTTCCGATCCCACAGTTTGTGGTTGTTTCATTTCATCTTCAGCTGGCTTCTCCTCAACCTTGTCCGTTTTCTCATCGTCTTTTTGCGAGGGCGAATCTGCTCGATCATCGGGTTCTTCGAGACAGGATGTAAAACTGAGGTCGCTAAAAGTGCTCTGGTCCGGACTCGCCGCTTCATGAGTTTCTTTTTCAGCCGATTTGCCAGCCAGCTGTGATACTTTCTTCTGCAACTCTTGCTTTTCCAGCTCTAGCCGCATATCCTCCAACCGTTCACTTTCGCGCTGAAAAGCAAGCTCATTGACAATCTCCTGTCGCCGCTTCTCAAGGCGATTTTGATGATCCTGTTCTATCTCCGCATTGAGTTTATCGTACATGATTTTCTTCTGGGCGTTCGCCTTAAGCAGTAGTTCACGTTGCTCGTTTTCCCAGGCGTCCAAATGGGCCTGGGTGCGTTTCACCATGATGTTTGCGAAGTTTCGTTTAGCGGCCATCCGTTCTTCAAAAATGCTTTGCATGCTGCACCATCCAAATTGCTGGTAGATATCTGCATACCTTTCCGCTAGGTTGCGACGCATCTCTTTAAGCTGCTGCTCTGTTAGACAGACCACTAGATCTGGGTACTTCACATCAAATATGGGGTGCTATGAGGTGAAGAGAACGACTAAGAGAAAGTTGTAGGTTGGAACCAACTTTTACAAACCTGAGCTTTGTAAGCCTTGAGCACCTGGTTGTAATTGCCACACTGGAGGATGTCCTGCTCGCAGCCGGTCAAGAAATCTGGAATCGCATCGTCCACTACTTGGTAGCCCCTATCGAAGAATTCCTTGCTGCACTCGTCTAGCAAAGCTGGCGAAGTATTTATGCAGCGTGTGATAAAAATCTCGTTAACTGCCGTATCCAGTTCGCCCTTGTAGATCCATTTTTGGAGCTGGATGAAGTACGTTTGGGAGATGCAGCGCAGCAAATAGATGAGCAGTTGCAGGAAGTCACTATTGCCACAGGTGTCGATGGCCACCCAGATGCAGCTTAGCAGGAAGGAGCCAGATACCCCAGTATCAAGGTTTACTATTTAATTGAAATTATAATTCGACTTTTTACTATATGGTACGGTAAGGTATTCTTACATCTTGGCTCATTCTTGAACATAATTTCCACTTGACAGAGCAGCTGCATGGCAAGACGCGTGTTGTCCAGCAGCTGGGGAAGGTTATCCACGGTTTGCGTGAGGAGAAACTGTCGACTCGTAGCTAGGAAATCTGCCAGGACCTCTCGCATGGCCTGCAAAAAAATCTTGATTCGGAAACCATTCTGCAGTGTGTAAGGGATTTTAACTTACCCGATTTAGAGGCCTTTCTACGCGAGATTTGGTGTTCCGATTCCATCTGACGCGCGCACTCAATCGCCGAAAGGCACTGCCTGAACGCAGAAAAGGATGTGCAAAAGCTTCTAGCACCTCTGGCAGCACAGAACGTAATGTGGTGTTGGGTCGGAATACCAACTCTAACTCATCCTTTGGAGAACTTAGGATTGTCTCAGATTGAAGGCCTGCAGCTGCTTTTTTTAGATGAACAATGAAGATTGATTCCTCTATATAGCTGAGCTCCAGTTCTTTGTTCTGGAGGAGCTTCAGTTCATTGGTCATCATTTGGTCAGAAATAAAATACTTCTCTGGTCCAGGGTTGGCTACAAAGGGCGGTGGCTTCTCAGGAGGTGGGCTCTTTTTCTTGATGACTGGCAATCGGGGCGGTGGGTTCATTGGGGAAATATTGAAATCTTCCATGCGCGACATGGATTCCGCTATGGCGGAAAATTTTAAGTAAGCTGGGTTGATCTTGGGTCGTGGCCACCTTGGGGTCGTCTCCTTTTTGAATCTGCTCATGAGGAGATTAGAGTACGGCTTCAGTTGCAGTGGCTTCAAAGCGCGCTGCATTTGGTCCAGAGAGTTTAGAGACTTGGGACATTCCTTTAGCAGAAGCTCCTCGGTTTTGTGAAGCTGCAGTACACCCGGTTGTAGCACTCTAATTCTATTTTTGGATAAGTTTTCTTCATTTTGCTTCTGCTCCTGAGAAACCTCTTCTTCCCGTCCTTCCAACAAATTCTGGATGCTGTGCAGCATCTCGCGCTGTTTAGGGTTCTTGGCCACCTCATCGCTCACCTGCTCGAGCATCTCCAGTTTCTCCTGGGTGGACATCGTCCCGCCGAGCAGCAAAGCTTCGTATATTTTGATGCGCCGCTTGGCCACCATCGCAGCTGTGGGAACATTGGGCTCCAGGCCCTCCGCCTCCAGCATTGTGGCCAGCTGGGTCACCAGGTCGAGGACGCTGTGGTTGCATTTAGCCACGGTTGCCATCGGAATTCTTTTTGGACTGCACAATAACGGGATACGTTCAACCCAATAAAACAAAAACAAACCAAGGACTAGAGCGCGGTGTGACCGCACCGCTGGGTTGGAAATATACTGAAATTTTGGAAAAATACCAACTGATGTTTAAATTCCGTTATGTTCAAAAATTTAAAAGTTATACACACTTCATGATAAGCCTTTCTAAGGTTTTAAAATGTTTGAAACCTTAACTGTAAATTTGAATATTTATAAAAAAAAGTGTAGTTCTCATGCCAACATTTTTCAATGATTTTTTTTTTTTCATATATAAAAACAAATATATTGAATAGCCCGTTGCAACCGAGAATCAAACACTAAGCCACTGTCACAAAAAAACGATTGCGGTTTACACTAAATTAAAAAGTTTTAAATATATTGTTCTTTTGTTTTTTTTACAAGTACACAATATTCTATTTTGCCCTTTGGCTTACAATATTAGCTTAGTTACCTTACTTTTGTATCGTAACACAATTAAGACATGCAGAATTTGAAATTGAATCTATTTTATGCAGATTTCTCTCATCATTTTTTGGGATTTACAATTAGTTTTATGCAATTTTTTTGTATTTTGCGGTTTATGCTTTTTTTTTTTTTTTGGGGCTTGCGTGGTAACATCAAGAGAGTAGCTGAATGGACAACGGGATAAAAGTTTGTAAATGGGAACGTTCCGTGACTGATGACAGACTATTGCAATGGTGTGGTTGCAGCGAGAAGCGGTTGTCCAGGTGGTGTGGCCTGCACAGTTGCCGGCGGACCACCGGATCCCTCCTGCTCGATCTTCCGGTCGTGTACGACCACGTTGCCCATTAGCACGAATCATGAGGCGCTGTTCGTCTCGCCGTTGCTCTCGTGGAAGTTGGTGCCATTAACGATGAACGAGGTGCCCAAGCCATAAAGGTGTCCAGAGTACTTGGCATGATCGATGTTATCCTCGAAGAACATCTGAAAAGGTTTGAAGAACCATTAGACATGAAACTTTAGATCGTGTTTGAATTGGGACAGGACGAAATTAGTGACGAAATTAGTAATGGTATGAATCTCTACGATGTTCTAAGCGAGCAAGATTAATTCGATACATTGAAGCGTTGAAAGCACATACATCTCTACCGCAGCAAATCTTAATAGTAACCCCAATCAGATCGGGAAGTCTTAATTATAAAGTTGTTTAGTTACATACCGTATACCCATGTGGTTAGATGGAGGTTTTATATTAGTAACATTCTTAATTTTGTTGGTTAGTATAGGAGTGGGAATAAATCTGCAATTTTCTTATTTCGGAATTCACCGGCAGTTCGTTAGAATGTAAAGCACTTGCTAAGTTGATACACACAGTGCAGTGTGTGGAAAGTTACGTCATTGTAACGCTTAAATGGCAAAAGACACAATACGATGTTTAACTCTGTTAAAAAATCAAAACATTTTAAACTTAAAACTAAAATGAACTCAATAAATTAAAAAAGGCAAAGGTCCCAGCTAATATACAGTTAAGCCAAAAGTTTAGGTGATAATCAAAAAGTTGCGTACGCATTGCCCAGGCACCAAAAAATATAAATAAAAATTTAAAAAGAAAATTAATTCCAATTCATTTAATTTTCAATTCAAATCCAGCAATTCTCTCAGTTCACTTCGTTTCGCGAGCTTTAAAACTAAAAGACATGTTACACATGGTTTTAACAGATTCAATCTAACTAGAAAACACTTCAAGTTATGGATTTCATTCATAAATTCACAAATTACTGCCCGATGGCACTGCAGATACTGCATGGTATAAATAACTATTTACATATGTATGCTATGTAAGGAAATGGGTGAGTTGTGACAACCATGAACCAGCTTAACCTAATGAATTGATGATATCAACGATGATGATTGGCGGAGGCAAGTTATGTTAGTAGTGGCAAGGGCAGGGCAACACCACTGCTATTTAAAACTCCAGTTTTTTCTTGGCCTGCGAATCGGAATAGACGCAAAGCAATTGGGCAAGCGAGGAGTCATTGCGATCCGGTAAGCCGGGAGTTGCGGGAGGCGTGACCACTAAGGAGCTCGAGGTAAGTAGGTCGCCGCTGGAGGAGCTATTGTTGCCCGTGCCGTTGCCACTGCTGACCTTTGCAGCGTCATCGGGAGGCGAACCACCGATGTACGCCGGACGGCTCAGCAGATCGATCCGGCTGACCGTCGGCTTCAGGTTCATGGTGTGCTCAAGCAAATAGGAAAAGAGTACAACGGGCGCTTCAAGGTCAAAGTGCAAATCAATTGTGTGCTGTACCTCACGCATTTTGAAGAACGCCATGCCTGTCAGCAAAGCATCGGAGCCGGCCTGATGCTGGGGGCCAACGCGCCGCAGTTCCAGCTGATCGGCCACCTCCTGCAGGCCGCCCTTCAGGGTCTTGCACGACTTCATCAGATACTTGATGTCGAAGATGTTCGGGAAGTAGATGTGCAGCAGCTCGAAGAACTCGCTTTCATCGGCGGGCAGGTTCTGATCGGTGAGCAGCTTCAGAAGGTAGCCGAAATCGTAGCCGGAGTGGAAGCACAGCCACTTAATGTTGTCCACCAGCACGATGCCGGAACTCATCAGCAGCTCGGCAAACTCAATGGGGTCGATGCCGTCCTCCTCGTGCTTCTTGAACTGGATGCCAGAGTTCTGCAGAAGATCGATAGAGTCCTGTGCGTACATGTCCTCGCTGGGGAAACCAAAGGATATTAAAGAAGTTTTAATAATAATTTAACGATTGTTATCTTACCTCAGGTTAAACTTGAAGTTAAACTGCCAGGTGGAATAGCCGGGGGGTGTCTTGCCATCATCGTCCATGAAGGTCAGGCCCAATTGGATGATCCGCAACAGGTCTACATTGCAGCGCAACAGCTGGTAATGGTAGTCCGCCGTGGAGCGGAATTCGCCCACGGGTCGAGCCACCACACCCGGAAACTCTGTGTCCATGGCTACATAGTGGTACTTCTGCACCACCTTGCGAATCGTGCGGAACTCCTCCTCCAGGTTATGCTTCCACACGTCCCTGATGCCGCATTCCTCGTTGCTGGGTATGTGGACCTGGCCATGTGCGGCGCCACTTATGGCCGAGGGCATTGTCTGCGAAAGGTATGGGGTTTCATGTAAACAAATTTGTAACCTAAGCTTTTTCGGGGGATATATAGTGTACTTATGTGTAATTGTGTGTGTTTTGGAGTCCCACAAATAAATTTATAAGCTTTGGCAAATATTGCATTCATTAGTAAGAAATACTATATGGCAAAAAAAAATTTGTATAGAACAAATAATATTTAAAAAATATATTCTAATAAAATAACCCAATTTGAAAAATGCAAAAAGGTTTCTATAAATATTTTTGTAGCCCCTAATAAAACTAATCATAAATAATATTTCACCAAGTGAAATGAATTTTGAAAAGTTCTTCCCACAATTTCTGATTCGCTTGCATCCATATTGTACATAAGTAAAAATAAACAGTTATTCCTCCAAGTGTGTGTTGTGTTTGTGTGTATTTTGTGAGGAGGTGGGGGTTAGCAACATAATAAAATAGCTGGTCCAATTGGTTAAACACGTTAGAGAGCAACTAAACAAGAGTTTGTAATTGAAGTTCGGCCAATTTCGCTGTTAGAAGTGCTACAATTTTGCTGCAGATACGAAAGAACAACGAAAAATCAAACAAAAACGAAACAAAGGCACGATTTTGGAAATTTGCTTGGAGGTGGTTACTGGAGTGATGGGGATTACGATAGGCGCTGCTTACATCGTCGCCGGTCGCCGCCTGGTGCGCACTCTTCGTCGCCGGATCAGCCACCTCTTCGCACTGACCTACAACCAAGCCTCAAGCAACAAGTTCCTCTTGGGTAAATGGTATTACGGTTTGGTTCTGAAGATCAATGCTCTTGATCAACTTGGGAGGGGAATCGGAATACATACAATTGTAACTATGCCTTTACAATAAGCTAGTGCACCTAAATCATATTGTATTCGTCGACACACTTTTTAAATATCATACGATTTGCATTGAAGGCCTTAGACTCAGTTAACGACAACAAATCACCAAATTAAAACTATGTTTTGTATTCTGTGCTGTATTGCCAATACTAGTAGAGTAAAACGGGTCAAATAAAATGTATTAAGACTCGTCTCCCAGTCATTATTACAAAACAAATGAATGTATTGTAACACAAATACTTCACGCTTTAAATTGCCACCTCGTGAGTTATGGTCAAAAGTTTCTATATGCGAAATTGACTGTATCTGGCTTTCATAGATTCAGGGATCTGTTGATGCGAACAAAAAGACGGATCCGATGTTTAAAAATACATATATTTATAACTATTTGGGGGCTGAAAACAACCCAATAAAATTGAACAAGGGAAAATCATGTTATCCTGGAAGTGTCAACATTTGCTAGGTTTCGTTTAACCAAAAATATACAATGACACTGAAAACTTTCAAGGTTTTTTTTAAATTTAATGGAGGATATCGCCACAGTGTACAACCTTAATGTAACCGTAAAAAAGTTACAAAATCCGTTAAATTTGTTGCGAAAATTAAGCACCTAATAAACAGTTAGAACGCCCTCAAAAAACTGCATACACACACTCACCGCACCGAAACGCATACACACTCATGCAACGGCATTGAAGATGCATTTGCATTTGCAGTTTTTTTTCCATGAAAAATAAAGGCCCTGGAATCCGGCCCTCCATTCGGAATATCCGTACACCCACTCGTTCGCCTTAGCAGCTTACCCATTTCATAATATTCGATGGCGGTCTGTGTAGATCTTAGATATTTGCACAAAATGTAGTTTTGAGCGGCGTCTACTCGTTTTGCGGGGTGGTGAGGGGGTGATGGCCGGGGAAATTGTTTGGATTTCGGCACTTTCGCTACCGTTACAGCGGTCCTCTCGAGCAGGAACCTTAGCGTGAAGAGTCCTTGACGTCTCGCAATGGCTTCCAATTGATTTTATTCAGCGAATATTGTTTGCGAGCCGCGCAAGTGCCATAATAAAAAAAAATTGTTCGTGATTCCGACAGTGTAGGTAAGCGCTTGCCTTTCGATTTTAGTGCTGGTAAGCGTTCGAATAACGAAATATCGATAGTTCAGCCACTATTTGGGGCCCTACTTTAAAATTTTGAGTTTTGTACACATGTGTATATGAAAAATTATAAAATGCAACATATATTTTGATAAAATATTAATATAGGCCAAAATAATTTGTCTGTTTTGAGTATTGTCAATAGTGAGTAGCGATAAGATCCTGCCTTTAGCCTCCTAGAGGTCGCTAATGTGAATAAGTAAGGTTTCGCAAAGCGACAACCCTAGACTTGCAGCTGTTCAGTGGAAAGCAAACAAATTTATTTATTTCAAACTCACCGGTACAAGTGCTTGCAAAAAGTTATTAACATAACTGTTGAGTGATAATATCTGATAATTGTTTAAAAACTATAAAAGAACCAACCAGTAAAGGTTGCTTTGTTTGTTTTTCGGTTTTTGTGTATGTGTCTTTCCTTTCATTTAGTTTAACCCATTTGTTGACGCAAATTCTGCGAAAACTGGCTCGCGTTATAAATAAACAATTGGTTTCCCTGTCTTCGTTTTTTCTCGCATTGTTTACTACTACTACATTTTCACTACTTAAATTGTCGGGTATAAGAAAACTAGTTTTTGGGGTACATACATTTGACTGGGAAAAAAGAAAGCAAAAAAAACGCAGATTCCTTCACGCCGTCTGTCAACAATCGGCAATTAGGTGTTTTCATATGAATGTACCATTTATGTACATATGTATATACACATGAGCATATCAGTGGTCTCTCCAATTATATTGGTTTCGTGGACCGGGAAAGAACGGATTTCACCAGTTTTTGTGAAGGGTTAATAAACTTTTCGCGCTTCACGTTGCACGTTTTTTGCTTTTATGCTTTTTTAATTCCGGTTACAAGTTCCTGATAAAGAGTACTTGAATGAACGTTCCCCTACTGATAAGAAATTCTCTTCTCGCAAGTCTTGATCTTGATTATTAGTAAACTTACAGCAAGGTCAATATAATTGTCTAGCTTTACGGAAACCTTAAATTTAAATATTAGGCTTTTTCTTTTGGCAGAAAATAGATTTTAATATACCTTTGCAGTTCTAACTGTTTAAGTTTAAAAGTTTCATTCTTGATTTAAATGTGGTTTTATAGTATTTTTTAATATTTCAAAAATCGTGGTTAAATTGTATGCATATAACAACTTTCTAATGGTTGGCGGAACTAATAATACACACTGCAAATCATTCGGCACTTGAAACCCAATTTATTTACGCTTTAAAGTGGAACTATGCACATTTAGTAAACAAAAACGGTGCTAAATCAACTGAGTATTACTCTAAAAAAAAGTTAAATACTTAATGACACAAATAACAATTTACTGCAGTTCAAATAGTCTTTTAAAATCCAATTTAAATAAATGCTGATTATTATTTTTACAAAATGATTTCAAAACATTTCCATTCAAGCTAAAGTAAGTGATATAACAAACAAACGATTCGCGCAAAATTATTGGCCATAAATTGTAATTAATTCGCAAACAAAACAATTCGAAATTCAATTTGCGGGCACATATCTCGTGCTCATATTTATTTCTTTCGATCGAGCAATTTGATCACGTTTTGAGCGGCCCGAACCAATACTTTCAACTCTGCCACTTGTTTAGCTAATTGAGGCGGTCGTGTGATCACTGATCAGTTACTCTTCGCTCACGCGATCTCCCGGAACGATCCGTTGACTTATTCTTCAGTCTTTGGCCAGCCACCCAACCGATCTGAGCTCCAAAGCTCACCGGGCTTTTACCCAAAAGAATTTACAAAAAAGAATTCAGGTCTGCGAAAGAACGTGCCCTTCGCACAGACAACATCAAAACATTTGTTTAAATATCTACGTGAGTTTCCAACAAAATATAATGAATTGCGGGTAGATAATAGACTTTTTCGACCGACTTTGTTATTATGTGAAATTGGCTTAAGTGCCTCGAAATAGATCGTTGAGTTATTGCGTTTGGCTCACCCTGAGAACAGCTACTCAAACAATTTCCAATCAAATAAATAATGTAATGAACCAAAATATATAGAAAAGCTGCCCTTTCGGTTTAAAATCCTTTAAAATTAAAAATGTTGAATTTTATAACTCATTTGTGAAACCTTTCATCACTTTCATTTCAATCAAATTAAAATACAAACCCAGTTTTCTATTAAATCGGTTTTATTTATTCGGTGAGACATTTGTAATCATTAAGGTTTGTTTGCTATTCTTCTTTATTTATCACAAACTCGTATTTCTTCTATTGTTTTGAGTTCCTCGGGGCTTGTTTATGACTTGCTTTTTGGTAATAACATATTTTGACGTCTCTTTTTCTTTGGGCTTGTCCGTCACGCAGACGTCTCGTAATCAAATGTATAATTATGCTAAATTTGGGCAAGTCGTTGACCTGCGCTTGTCAATCTTTAGATTTTTTAGATTAATTCGCTATTAATCTTCATTGAAAATCTCTTTTTGTCATATTAATGAAATACAATTTACAAGAAATAAAAACTAAACAACTATTTTAGGTTTCTAAAAAACTTCAAATAATCCAATCAATATTCTTGACTTTAATCTTCAGATAAATAAAACATGAGCCTCCGGGAATGTGGATATCGGCTCCTGCCGGGTCTCAAGTGGCTGCATGGCTACACCGGCCAGGATGCAGTGGCGGATTTGATAGCAGGAGTTACAGTTGGACTCACAGTGCTGCCCCAGGGATTGGCATATGCCACGTTAGCTGGATTGGAGCCACAATACGGCCTGTACTCGGCTTTTGTGGGCGGCATCATTTATGCCATGTTGGGCAGCTGCCGCCAAGTGACAATTGGACCTACGGCTTTGCTGGCTTTGATGACCAGCCGGCATACCGGATTGGGATTGGCATCTGGGCCTGCATACGCAATACTCCTGTGTCTTATATCTGGTATAGTGGAGCTCGGAATGGCAGTGCTTAAGCTGGGTGCATTGGTGGATCTAATTTCACTGCCGGTGACTGTGGGATTCACCTCAGCCACTGCTGTCATCATTGGAACATCGCAGCTGAAAGGCTTGCTGGGTCTGCGTGGAGGATCTGGATCTGATTTTATTAACACCATGCGCTCGGTTTTCGGAAACCTCAACAACGTGCGACCAGGCGACTTTACCCTAGGATTGACTTCCATCGTAGTTCTCTTGCTGTTGCGTGTAAGATAATACTTTTAATTACCTTTTGCAACCACTACTAATTATGTTCCAATTTAAATAGAAACTTAAAAACGTAAATCTAAACGGAAGAATCACAAACTTACGTGCACAGCAGTTGATAAGCGGTGGCATCTGGGTCATCGCCACCGGGAGAAATGCGTTAATAGTTCTGGTGACCAGTATGGTAGCTTACAATACTTGCGAGCAAAATGAGGATTGTCCCTACATCCTCACCGGAAAGGTTAAAAGCGGCCTGCCCAACATTTCACTGCCCAAATTCGAGACCACGATTCTGGATAAGAATGGCACCGAAATCACTCAGAACTTTCAACAAATGGTAAGCTTTATGACTCACAATCTAGTTACTTTTTTTTGCGACCGAATAAATTTCAAGGTCTACAATCTGTTTAACTAAGTGCGTCGGTTTATCTGGTTTATTATTGCTTGCTTTAAGATTCTCGTAGCGTTACTTGTTTTTAATTGTTTGTTCTAATGATACTTAGACTTGAAGGTATCTAAATTAATTCAAATGCTTTGAATTGGATTTATTATTGAATAGGTACTGTTTGAAATTAGTATTTAATATTCGGGATCGGATCATTAACAACTTTAAATTTTATTTATATCATTCCTTTCTTTCTTACCATTTCAGTTTGCCGAATTGGGTCCTTCCATGTTGGTACTACCCATTATCGCTGTGCTGGGCAACGTGGCCATCTCGAAGGCCTTTGGCGGAGCTGGACTCAGTGCCACGCGGGAGCTAATTGCCCTTTCGATGAGCAACATTTGTGGAGCCTTCTGCAGCTCCATGCCGGTGACTGGATCCTTTTCGCGCAGTGCTGTTAACCACGCAAGTGGTGTTAGGACTCCTCTGGGAGGCTGCTACACGAGCATTCTGGTTCTCCTGGCTCTTGGCCTTCTGGCTCCCTACTTCCAATACATTCCAAAGGCGGCACTCAGTGCGGTCATTATTTCGGCGGTTATATTCATGATCGAATTCGAGGTCATCAAGCCACTGTGGCGCTGCAGCAGAAGAGAGCTGCTCCCGGGTGCCATCACCTTTGTAATGAGCCTTGCTGTGGGCGTCGAAATTGGCCTCTTGCTGGGCGTGAGTGCCGATGTGGCCTTCCTGGTTTATCGAGCTGCCCGACCCGTACTGACTGTCTACAAGCTGCAGACCAGCCATGGCATCAACTACATTCTGATTCGTCCGAAGCACAGTTCACTGTACTTCCCGGCCATCGAATGGGTGCGATCAGAGATCTCCAAAGCATTGGCCACTCACGGAATCGCTCCTGTTGTCCTGGATTGTGCTCATGTTCACGGTAACTTTTTGTAAGAGGTTATCCAGTATTTTTAATAATATTTTCTGCTTGCAGATTTCGATTTTACGGCTGCTCGAGGAATGGGTTCGTTGCAGAAGGAACTTTCCAAAGCAAATGTGCCCTTGTTTTTGATGAGTGCTCATAAGGATATTGGTGTTATTCTGAAAGAATCAACCAACATTGATTTCCCGACTATAGAATGCGCTGATGACTTGGAGTTCCTGTTGGAGCAAAGTGAGATTAGATTTGGTAGTTACAATTTTCAAGCTGTTCATCCTTTCTGGGCAGGAAATTTCTCACGCTTTTCTGTTTGCTTCGCTTTTATCCACAGCTTGTTCTTCTGTTTAATCCTATAAAATCAGCAACGCCACATCTAGCACCCTCCATCTCTATTAAGTCAAGAATCTGAGTTCGATCTGTAACTAAAATTTTGTTTTTCCAGCTCCCGAGTACTGTCTGCATTTGCAGATATCAACTCCACTCGTTGAATCGCGTCTGGTACATTGCGATGCTGGAGAGCCCACTGAACTGAGTAAACTAAATGGAAATACTTCTTAAGAACCAGGATATTGTTTGTTTTAACTGTACTTAAGTATACGTTGCGGCACAAGTCTTATTTATGTCACCTTCACCTGCATAATTCTTTGCAATAATTTATAAAACTCGCAGCTCTCTAAGCTTTTCCTATTCCCAACTATAGTATTTAATTCAGTCCACATTTCATTTGCAACTCTTCCATTCCTGTATCCTAAAGTTTCCTCGATTAAGTTAATTTCAAAATGTACATACATATATAAATAAGTTTTTATAATTGTTTTATAAGTTGTTTTTAACTACTTAACTTTTAGGTAATAAAAAACCAGCTTAAAATTATGCACTGAAAGTTTTGAAAAAACATAGTTTTAAAACATTGCTCGAACTGATTAGGCATATCCCCAAAAGACTACACCAAACAAGAAAGAAAGCTGACTTCGGGGATCCGAAGCCTATATACTCTTGCAGTCATCACAAGTGTTGAGCTTAATGGATAAAGGCTTAAAAACCTTGAACCCATGACGATTTTTCTATTAGTTTGTTATATTTTGACAGATTTTTCCCTGACAGCTTTATGATATCGTCGTCCGATTTTCATGAAATTTAATTCAAAACTCAAGAGTCGTTAGAAAATTGGATATCCAAAAAACAACGATGATATAATTTTGTTCTGTTCATTTTGAATAGATTTTTAATTTTTCCTTTGGGACATATATGATAAAGTCGTCCGATCTGTAATTTTCCGATTTATATACTGCCTGTCTGTATTTACTACTTAACTTTTTTTTCATTAGGACACAAAGAGTCTCTTTCACTGCGTTGCAAACTTCTTACTGAAATTGAATTCCCTCTGCAAGGGTATAAAATGCTAAATATAAATTTTTTAAAAAGGTTGTTTTTATTTAATCTTAATAAAATTCGCATTTACTTTATATATTTGTTATTTATAAGAACTGATGCTTACGATAGATATGTTTTTAAAACTACAACTTTACATGCGTATGAACTATTAAAAGACAACTTTAAAGAAAATTACAAAAAGAGTGTCGTGTTTAAATTAAAAAAAACATTCGAAGGCAATAAATAGCAAAAATTAAGGTCTAGGGTAGCGCTTAAGTTAGGATAGCGATTAATTCGAAGGGTTCACGACGAGTACAACACTACACAACAATCGACATTTACAAATCGGTGATCTCGTGGTGAGATTCATAGACACCGGATGCTCCGCCGCCGATATTCGACATCCGTCCGGCTGGATCCTCGTTGCTCATGGAGATCCGGGTGAGCAGCTCGGTCTGGATGCGCTTCAGCACCTCGACCACCTCGCAGAGGACTCCGCTCTGTGCCGCCTGCTGCATCGCCTCATTGGCGTCCACCAGCGCCTCGTTCAGTGCTCCCAGTTCCATGCGCGCCTTTGCCCTGGCGTAGTATCCCTCGTAGCTATGTGGCTTCTGGGCAATTGCCTGCGTGGCCAAATCTATGGAGGCGTCAAGTTCCTGGTGATCGTAGAATTGGTAAATCAGTATACTACTTTCTATTTGTATTTATTCCATACTCACATTTAGTTTTCGCTTGCAGCGCGACAGATTCAGCAGCAGATTGGTCCGCAGCTGGGCGAAGATGGCATTCCTCTCGAGCAACTGCTCCAATCCAGAGATCTTGCGCAGGGCATACTGATACCGATGGGCGGCCTCCTGGAAGCGGTTCTTCCTGTACAGCACATTGCCATCCTCCAGCAGTTTGTTGAGCAGCACCACCAGGATTTCCGGCTTGCCCATGGCCATGCTCCACGTGGTGGGTCCCAGTTTGGCTCCCTTGCGCAGGAACACCTGCACGGCTTGGATGTTTCGACAGGCAATGGCTCTGTCCAGTGGCCGCATTCCGTGCACATCGATGTGCTCCAAGTTTCCACCCTGATCCAGGATGTACAGAACCAGACTGGCAGCGCCCTGGTAAGCAGCCAAATCCAGGGCAGTGCGTCCATTGTGATCCTCGTGGTGGCGATTGCAGCCGTGTTCAATGAGCGTCTTGGCCGCCGCCAAGTGGCCACGCAAACAGGCCCAGCTGAGCGCCGTGAATCCCTCGTGATCCTGGGCTTCCCGGGCAGCTCCTCTGGCCAGCAGCAGTTCCACCAGCTCCAGATGTCCCTCCTCCGCGGCAATCATCAGTGGTGTCTTCCGGGTTTGTCCCAAAGGTTCATCTAAAAGGGCACCACGTTGCAGCAGATGCTCCACCACACTCCAGTGACCCTCCTTGACGGCCAGCCAGAGAGCCGAGTAGCCCTGACGATTCCTCGCATCGATCTGTGCGCCGCGGGACAAGAGGATGGCCACCACATCCACGCAACCATGTCGGGCGGCGGCAGTCAGCGCCAGTTCACCGCTGCTCGGCTCCATGCCATTCACATCCAGATCGAACTCGGACTCGTTGAGATCCAGCAGATCCTCGAGGATCTTGCAGTGCGCCTGCGCGGCGGCTCCAATCAGCGCCTGTTGCAGGGCCACCGATCTGGTGACGTCCTGGGAGTGAGGACGCGGCGACCAGTCGCAGGCCAGCAAGTACTTCACCACCTCAGGTTAAACTTGAAGTTAAACTGCCAGGTGGAATAGCCGGGCGGTGTCTTGCCATCGTCGTCCATGAAGGTCAGGCCCAATTGAATGATCCGCAGCAGGTCCACATTGCAGCGCAACAGCTGGTAATGGTAGTCCGCCGTGGAGCGGAACTCGCCCACGGGTCGAGCGACCACACCCGGAAACTCTGTGTCCATGGCTACATAGTGGTACTTCTGCACCACCTTGCGAATCGTGCGGAACTCCTCCTCCAGGTTATGCTTCCACACGTCCCTGATGCCGCATTCCTCGTTGCTGGGTATGTGGACCTGGCCATGTGCGGCGCCACTTATGGCCGAGGGCATTGTCTGCGAAAGGTATGGGGTTTCATATAAACAAATGTGTAACCTAAGCTTTTTCGGGGGATATATAGTGTACTTTTGTGTAATTGTGTGTGTTTTGGAGTCCCACCAATAAATTTATAAGCTTTGGCAAATATTGCATTCATTAGTAAAAAATTTTGTGGCAAAAAAAATTTTGTATAGAACACAAAATACATATTTAAAAAATATTTTCTAATAAAATAACCCAATTTAAAAATGCAAAAAGGTTTCTATAAATATTTTTGTTGCCCCTAATAAAACTAATCATAAATAATATTTCACCAAGTGAAATGAATTTTGAAAAGTTCTTCCCACAATTTCTGATTCGCTTGCATCCATATTGTACATAAGTAAAAATAAAAAGTTATTCCTCCAAGTGTGTGTTGTGTTTGTGTGTATTTTGTGAGGAGGTGGGGGTTAGCAACATAATAAAATAGCTGGTCCAATTGGTTAAACACGTTAGAGAGCAACTAAACAAGAGTTTGTAATTGAAGTTCGGCCAATTTCGCTGTTAGAAGTGCTACAATTTTGCTGCAGATACGAAAGAACAACGAAAAATCAAACAAAAACGAAACAAAGGCACGATTTTGGAAATTTGCTTGGAGGTGGTTACTGGAGTGATGGGGATTACGATAGGCGCTACTTACATCGTCGCCGGTCGCCGCCTGGTGCGCACTCTTCGTCGCCGGATCAGCCACCTCTTCGCACTGACCTACAACCAAGCCTCAAGCAACAAGTTCCTCTTGGGTAAATGGTATTACGGTTTGGTTCTGAAGATCGATGCTCTTGATCAACTTGGGAGGGGAATCGGAATACATACAATTGTAACTATGCCTTTACAATAAGCTAGTGCACCTAAATCATATTGTATTCGTCGACACACTTTTTAAATATCATACGATTTGCATTGAAGGCCTTAGACTCAGTTAACGAAAACAAATCTCCAAATTAAAACTATGTTTTGTATTCTGTGCTGTATTGCCAATACTAGTAGAGTAAAACGGGTAAAATAAAATGTATTCAGACTCGTCTCCCAGTCATAACTACAAAACAAATGAATGTATTGTAACACAAATACTTCACGCTATAAATTGCCACCTCGTGAGTTATGGTCAAAAGTTTCTATATGCGAAATTGACTGTATCTGGCTTTCATAGATTCAGGGATCTGTTGATGCGAACAAAAAGACGGATCCGATGTTTAATAATACATATATTTATAACTATTTGGGGGTTGAAAACAACCCAATAAAATTGAACAAGGGAAAATCATGTTATCCTGGAAGTGTCAACATTTGCTAGGTTTCGTTTAACCAAAAATATACAATGACACTGAAAACATTCAAGGTTTTTTTTTAATTTAATGGAGGATATCGCCACAGTGAACAACCATATTGTAACCGTAAAAAAGTTACAAAATCCGTTAAATTTGTTGCGAAAACTAAGCACCAAATAAACAGTTAGAACGCCCTCAAAAAACTGCATACACACACTCACCGCACCGAAACGCATACACACTCATGCAACGGCATTGAAGATGCATTTGCATTTGCAGTTTTTTTCCATGAAAAATAAAGGCCCTGGAATCCGGCCCTCCATTCGGAATATCCGTACACCCACTCGTTCGCCTTAGCAGCTTACCCATTTCATAATATTCGATGGCGGTCTGTGTAGATCTTAGATATTTGCACAAAATGTAGTTTTGAGCGGCGTCTACTCGTTTTGCGGGGTGGTGAGGGGGTGATGGCCGGGGAAATTGTTTGGATTTCGGCACTTTCGCTACCGTTACAGCGGTCCTCTCGAGCAGGAACCTTAGCGTGAAGAGTCCTTGACGTCTCGCAATGGCTTCCAATTGATTTTGTTCAGCGAATATTGTTTGCGAGCCGCGCAAGTGCCATAATAAAAAAAAATTGTTCGTGATTCCGACAGTGTAGGTAAGCGCTTGCCTTTCGATTTTAGTGCTGGTAAGCGTTCGAATAACGAAATATCGATAGTTCAGCCACTATTTGGGGCCCTACTTTAAAATTTTGAGTTTTGTACACATGTGTATATGAAAAATTATAAAATGCAACATATATTTTGATAAAATATTAATATAGGCCAAAATAATTTGTCTGTTTTAAGTATTGTCAATAGTGAGTAGCGATAAGATCCTCCCTATAGCCTCCTAGAGGTCGCTAATGTGAATAAGTAAGGTTTCGCAAAGCGACAACCCTAGACTTGCAGCTGTTCAGCGGAAAGCAAACAAATTTATTTATTTCAAACTCACCGGTACAAGTGCTTGCAAAAAGTTATTAACATAACTGTTGAGTGATAATATCTGATAATTGTTTAAAAACTATAAAAGAACCAACCAGTAAAGGTTGCTTTGTTTGTTTTTCGGTTTTTGTGTATGTGTCTTTCCTTTCATTTAGTTTAACCCATTTGTTGACGCAAATTCTGCGAAAACTGGCTCGCGTTATAAATAAACAATTGGTTTCCCTGTCTTCGTTTTTTCTCGCATTGTTTACTACTACTACATTTTCACTACTTAAATTGTCGGGTATAAGAAAACTAGTTTTTGGGGTACATACATTTGACTGGGTAAAAAGAAAGCAAAAAAAAAGCGCAGATTCCTTCACGCTGTCTGTCAACAATCGGCAATTAGGTGTTTTCATATGTACCATTTATGTACAAATGTATGTACATATATACACATGAGTATATCAGTGGTCTCTCCAATTATATTGGTTTCGTGGACCGGGAAAGAACGGATTTCACCAGTTTTTGTAAAGGGTTAATAAACTTTTCGCGCTACACGTTGCACGTTTTTTGCTTTTATGCTTTTTTAATTCCGGTTACAAGTTCCTGATAAAGAGTACTTGAATGAACGTTCCCCTACTGATAAGAAATTCTCTTATCGCAAGTCTTGATCTTGATTATTAGTAAACTTACAGCAAGGTCAATATAATTGTCTAGCTTTACGGAAACCTTAAATTTTGCCTCATATAAAATTTAGGCTTTTTCTTTTGTCAGAAAATAGATTTAAATATACCTTTGCAGTTCTACCTTTTTAAGTTTAAAAGTTTCATTCTTGATTTAAATGTGGTTTTATAGTATTTTTTAATATTTCAATAATCGTGGTTAAATTGTATGCTTATAACAACTTTCTAATGGTTGGGCGGAACTAATAGTACACACTGCGAATCATTCAGCACTTGAAACCCAATTTATTTACGCTTTAAAGTGGAACTATGCACATTAGTAAACAAAAACGGTGCTAAATCAACTGAGTATTATTCTGAAAAAAGTTAAATACTTAATGACACAAATAACAATTTACTGCAGTTTAAATAGTGTTTTAAAATCCAATTTAAATAAATGCTGATTATTATTTTTACAAAATGATTTCAAAACATTTCTATTCAAGCTAAAGTAAGTGACATAACAAACAAACAATGCGCGCAAAATTGTTGGCCATAAATTGTAATTAATTCGCAAACAAATCAATTCGAAATTCAATTTGCGGGCACATATCTCGTGTTCATATTTCTTTCTTTCGATCGAGCAATTTGATCACGTTTTGAGCGGCCCGAACCAATACTTTCAACTCTGCCACTTGTTTAGCTAATTGAGGCGGTCGTGTGATCACTGATCAGTTACTCTTCGCTCACGCGATCTCCCGGAACGATCCGTTGACTTATTCTTCAGTCTTTGGCCAGCCACCCAACCGATCTGAGATCCAAAGCTCACCGCGCTTTTACCCAAAAGAATTTACCAAAAAGAATTCAGGTCTTCGAAAGAACGTGCCCTTCGCACAGACAACATCAAAACATTTGTTTAAATATCTACGTGAGTTTCCAACAAAATAAAATGAAGTGCGGGTAGATAATAGACTTTATCATTATGTGAAATTGGCTTAAATGACTCGAAATAGATCGTTGAGTTATTGCGTTTGGCTCACCCTGAGAACAGCTACTCAAACAGTTTCCAATCAAATAAATAATATAATGAACCAAATTATATTTAAAAACTGCCCTTTCGTCTTAAGATCCTTTTAATTAAAAATGTTGAATTTTATAACTCATTTGTGAAACCTTTCATCACTTTCATTTCAATCAAATTAAAATACAAAACCAGTTTTCTATTAAATCGGTTTTATTTACACACTCTAGTTTATTCGGTGAGACATTTGTAATCATTAAGGTTTGTTTGCTATTCTTCTTTATTTATCACAAACTCGTATTTCTTCTATTGTTTTAAGTTCCTCGGGGCTTGTTTATGACTTGCTTTTGGTAATAACATATTTTGACGTCTCTTTTTCTTTGGGCTTGTCCGTCACGCAGACGTCTCATAATCAAATGTATAATTATGCTAAATTTGGGCAAGTCGTTGACCTGCGCTTGTCAATCTTTAGACTTTGTAGATTAATTCGCTATTAATCTTCATTGAAATTCTCTTTTTTGTCATATTAATGAAAGAAACCCTTTCAGAATTTACAAGAAACAAAAACTTCAATTAATCCAATCAATATTCTTGATTTTAATCATCAGATAAATAAAACATGAGCCTCCGGGAATATGGATATCGGCTCCTGCCGGGTCTCAAGTGGCTGCATGGCTACACCGGCCAGGATGCAGTGGCGGATTTGATAGCAGGAGTTACTGTTGGACTCACAGTGCTGCCCCAAGGACTGGCATATGCCACGTTAGCTGGATTGGAGCCACAATACGGCCTGTACTCGGCTTTTGTCGGCGGCATCATTTATGCCATGCTGGGCAGCTGTCGCCAAGTGACAATTGGACCCACGGCTTTGTTAGCCTTGATGACCAGCCGGCATACCGGATTGGGATTGGCATCTGGACCTGCATACGCAATACTTCTGTGTCTCATCTCTGGCATAGTGGAGCTCGGAATGGCAGTGCTTAAGCTGGGTGCATTGGTGGATCTAATTTCACTGCCGGTGACCGTGGGATTCACCTCCGCCACTGCCGTCATCATTGGAACATCGCAGCTGAAAGGTTTGCTGGGACTGCGTGGAGGATCTGGATCTGATTTCATCAATACCATGCGCTCGGTATTCGGAAATCTCAACAATGTGCGACCAGGCGACTTTACCCTAGGATTGACTTCCATCGTAGTTCTCTTGCTGTTGCGTGTAAGATAATACTTTTAACTACCTCATGCATTCACTACTAATTATGTTCCAATTTAAATAGAAACTGAAAAACGTAAATCTAAACGGAAGAATCACAAACTTACGGGCACAGCAGTTGATAAGCGGTGGCATCTGGGTCATAGCCACCGGGAGAAATGCGCTAATAGTTCTGGTGACCAGTATGGTGGCTTATAACACTTGCGAGCAGAATGAAGACTGTCCCTACATCCTTACCGGAAAGGTTAAAAGCGGCCTGCCCAACATTTCACTGCCCAAATTCGAGACCACGATTCTGGACAAGAACGGCACCGAAATCACTCAGAACTTTCAACAAATGGTAAGCTTTATGACTCACAATCTTGTTACTTTTTTTGCAACCGAATAAATTTCAAGGTCTACAATCTGTTTAACTAAGTGTGTCGCTTTATCTGGTTTATTATTGCTTGCTTTAAGATTCTCGTAGCATTACTTGTTTTTAATTGTTTTTTTTAATGATACCAAGGCTTGAAGGTATCCAAATAAATTCAAATGCTTTGAATTGGATTTATTATTGAATAGGTTCAGCTTCAAATTAGTATTAGTAGTAGGTATAAACAACTTTTTTATTTTATTTATAACATTTATTATCATTCCTTTTTTTCTTTCCATATCAGTTTGCCGAACTGGGTCCTTCCATGTTGGTACTACCCATTATCGCTGTGCTGGGCAACGTGGCCATCTCGAAGGCCTTTGGTGGAGCTGGACTCAGTGCCACGCGGGAGCTAATTGCCCTTTCGATGAGCAACATTTGTGGAGCCTTCTGCAGCTCCATGCCGGTGACTGGGTCCTTCTCACGCAGTGCTGTTAACCACGCAAGTGGTGTTCGGACTCCTCTGGGAGGCTGCTACACGAGCATTCTGGTTCTCCTGGCTCTTGGCCTTCTGGCTCCCTACTTCCAATACATTCCAAAGGCGGCGCTCAGTGCGGTTATCATTTCGGCGGTTATATTCATGATCGAATTCGAGGTCATCAAGCCTCTCTGGCGCTGCAGCAGAAGAGAGCTGCTCCCGGGTGCGATCACCTTTGTAATGAGCCTTGCAGTGGGCGTAGAAATCGGTCTCCTGCTGGGAGTGAGTGCCGATGTGGCTTTCCTGGTTTACCGAGCTGCCCGACCCGTACTGACTGTCTACAAGCTGCAGACCAGCCATGGCATCAACTACATTCTGATTCGTCCGAAGCACAGTTCACTGTACTTCCCGGCCATCGAATGGGTACGATCAGAGATCTCCAAAGCATTGGCCACTCACGGAATCGCTCCTGTTGTCCTGGATTGTGCTCATGTTCACGGTAAGTCTTTCTTACAGGTTATCATTTCTGTATTTTTAATAATATTTTCTGCTTGTAGATTTCGATTTTACGGCTGCTCGAGGAATGGGTTCGTTGCAGAAGGAACTTTCCAAAGCAAATGTGCCCTTGTTCTTGATGAGTGCACATAAGGATATTGGTGTTATTCTGAAAGAGTCAACCAACATTGATTTTCCGACTATAGAATGCGCTGATGACTTGGAGTTCCTGTTGGAGCAAAGTGAGATTAGATTTGGTAGTTACAATTTTCATGCTCTTCATCCTTTCTGGGCAGGAAATTTCTCACGCTTTTCTGTTTGCTTCGCTTTTATCCACAGCTTGCTCTTCTGTTTAATCCTATAAAATCAGCAACGCCACATCTAGCACCCTCCATCTCTATTAATTCAAGAATCTGAGTTCGATCTGTAACTAAAATTTTGTTTTTCCAGCTCCCGAGTATTGTCTGCACTTGCAGATATCAACTCCACTCGTCGAGTCGCGTCTGGTACATTGCGATGCTGGAGAGCCCTCTGAACTGAGTAAACTAAATGGAAATACTTCTTAAGAACCAGGATATTGTTTGTTTTAACTGTACTTAAGTATACGTTGCGGCACAAGTCTTATTTATGTCATGTTCACCTGCATTACCTTAAGTTATTTCTTTGCAATAATTTATAAAACTCGCAGCTCTCTAAGCTTTTCCTATTCCCAACTATAGTATTTAATTCAGTCCACATTTCATTTGCAACTCTTCCATTCCTATATCCTAAAGTTTCCTCGATTAAGTTAATTTCAAAATGTACATACATATATAAATAAGTTTTTATAATTGTTTTATAAGTTGTTTTTAACTACTTAACTTTTAGGTAATAAAAAACCAGCTTAAAATTATGCACTGAAAGTTTTGAAAAAACATAGTTTTAAAACATTGCTCGAACTGATTAGGCATATCCCCAAAAGACTACACCAAACAAGAAAGAAAGCTGACTTCGGGGATCCGAAGCCTATATACTCTTGCAGTCATCACAAGTGTTGAGCTTAATGGATAAAGGCTTAAAAACCTTGAACCCATGACGATTTTTCTATTAGTTTGTTATATTTTGACAGATTTTTCCCTGACAGCTTTATGATATCGTCGTCCGATTTTCATGAAATTTAATTCAAAACTCAAGAGTCGTTAGAAAATTGGATATCCAAAAAACAACGATGATATAATTTTGTTCTGTTCATTTTGAATAGATTTTTAATTTTTCCTTTGGGACATATATGATAAAGTCGTCCGATCTGTAATTTTCCGATTTATATACTGCCTGTCTGTATTTACTACTTAACTTTTTTTCATTAGGACACAAAGAGTCTCTTTCACTGCGTTGCAAACTTCTTACTGAAATTGAATTCCCTCTGCAAGGGTATAAAATGCTAAATATAAATTTTTTAAAAAGGTTGTTTTTATTTAATCTTAATAAAATTCGCATTTACTTTATATATTTGTTATTTATAAGAACTGATGCTTACGATAGATATGTTTTTAAAACTACAACTTTACATGCGTATGAACTATTAAAAGACAACTTTAAAGAAAATTACAAAAAGAGTGTCGTGTTTAAATTAAAAAAAACATTCGAAGGCAATAAATAGCAAAAATTAAGGTCTAGGGTAGCGCTTAAGTTAGGATAGCGATTAATTCGAAGGGTTCACGACGAGTACAACACTACACAACAATCGACATTTACAAATCGGTGATCTCGTGGTGAGATTCATAGACACCGGATGCTCCGCCGCCGATATTCGACATCCGTCCGGCTGGATCCTCGTTGCTCATGGAGATCCGGGTGAGCAGCTCGGTCTGGATGCGCTTCAGCACCTCGACCACCTCGCAGAGGACTCCGCTCTGTGCCGCCTGCTGCATCGCCTCATTGGCGTCCACCAGCGCCTCGTTCAGTGCTCCCAGTTCCATGCGCGCCTTTGCCCTGGCGTAGTATCCCTCGTAGCTATGTGGCTTCTGGGCAATTGCCTGCGTGGCCAAATCTATGGAGGCGTCAAGTTCCTGGTGATCGTAGAATTGGTAAATCAGTATACTACTTTCTATTTGTATTTATTCCATACTCACATTTAGTTTTCGCTTGCAGCGCGACAGATTCAGCAGCAGATTGGTCCGCAGCTGGGCGAAGATGGCATTCCTCTCGAGCAACTGCTCCAATCCAGAGATCTTGCGCAGGGCATACTGATACCGATGGGCGGCCTCCTGGAAGCGGTTCTTCCTGTACAGCACATTGCCATCCTCCAGCAGTTTGTTGAGCAGCACCACCAGGATTTCCGGCTTGCCCATGGCCATGCTCCACGTGGTGGGTCCCAGTTTGGCTCCCTTGCGCAGGAACACCTGCACGGCTTGGATGTTTCGACAGGCAATGGCTCTGTCCAGTGGCCGCATTCCGTGCACATCGATGTGCTCCAAGTTTCCACCCTGATCCAGGATGTACAGAACCAGACTGGCAGCGCCCTGGTAAGCAGCCAAATCCAGGGCAGTGCGTCCATTGTGATCCTCGTGGTGGCGATTGCAGCCGTGTTCAATGAGCGTCTTGGCCGCCGCCAAGTGGCCACGCAAACAGGCCCAGCTGAGCGCCGTGAATCCCTCGTGATCCTGGGCTTCCCGGGCAGCTCCTCTGGCCAGCAGCAGTTCCACCAGCTCCAGATGTCCCTCCTCCGCGGCAATCATCAGTGGTGTCTTCCGGGTTTGTCCCAAAGGTTCATCTAAAAGGGCACCACGTTGCAGCAGATGCTCCACCACACTCCAGTGACCCTCCTTGACGGCCAGCCAGAGAGCCGAGTAGCCCTGACGATTCCTCGCATCGATCTGTGCGCCGCGGGACAAGAGGATGGCCACCACATCCACGCAACCATGTCGGGCGGCGGCAGTCAGCGCCAGTTCACCGCTGCTCGGCTCCATGCCATTCACATCCAGATCGAACTCGGACTCGTTGAGATCCAGCAGATCCTCGAGGATCTTGCAGTGCGCCTGCGCGGCGGCTCCAATCAGCGCCTGTTGCAGGGCCACCGATCTGGTGACGTCCTGGGAGTGAGGACGCGGCGACCAGTCGCAGGCCAGCAAGTACTTCACCACACTCAGGTGACCCATCCGAGCGGCATGCACCAAGGCACAGCGTTGCGTGATATCCAACTGGCCAAGGCTACTGCCAGCGGCCACCAGTGGACGCACCACATCACAGTGGCCACGCATGGCGGCCAGGATCAGGGGAGTGCACCCCTGACTGTTGGTCAGTCCCACATCAGCACCGAACTCCAGGAGCAAACTGACCATGGGTAATATACCCTCATGAGCAGCTATGCAAAGGATCGGAGCTCCGCCCATGTAATCCGTTCGGTGGTTCGGAGAAGCTCCCGCCAGGAGAACCAAACGGGAGACCTTCAAATTCGGACTGTACACATTGCGCAGGGCGCCTAGCGAAGCGGAGATGTTGTCCGCCGCTCCGGCCAACCAATAGGATTGCAGATCCCTGGGGGAAAGCAGAGTCAAGCTGGTTCCCCCATACAAGTGCGCCTTGAGCATGTGGTGACCCAGTTCCAGGGTGAGTTGCGGAGACAGCGGAGCCTGCAGGCGGGACAACCGGAAGGCGATGGCCGCATGACCCAGCCGGGCATCGCAGAGGAACTTGTTGGACTCGCCCTCGTCTCGTCGCATCAGCCACTCCCGCAAGGAGCTGTGGAAGAACATGTACGTGTTGTCCAGCCGCTTGATCAAGAAGCCATCCAGCAGCTTGAAGCGCTGCATGAAATCCGGCCAGCTAAGCGACTCTCTGCCATGACCCAGTGCCTCCATGCTGTAGTAGATCTCGTCCAGAGTCAGGGGATACAAGGCAGCCAGGCAGACATTCAGGATGGGAGCAGCCTGCTCAAAACTGCGAGCGGTGGGAAAGCGCAGATTGAAGTGCAGCAAGAAGATCTGAGCCAGCGAAACGGGGAGCACTTTGTAGCTGGACGACTTGATGACCAACTGGCCGCGGGCAATGAGATCCAGGATGAGCTTGGCATACAGCATGGATCCCCTGCTCAGCGACTGCAGATGCGAGACGAACTTCGTCTGCGGCTGGCCACCCGACTGCGAACTCTGACCTCCGCCTCCACCGCCACCGATGTTCATCCGGATTTCGGGACTGTCTGCCAGTCTGGCTCCAATGTAGTCCAGCATATCCTGCTGCAGGGCCTGGCTGCTGGCCCAACTGTCCAGCGTGAGCTGCGTGTAGCTGGGCGCCTTCACCAGCTCCAACATTTGGGTTCTCACGGTGGCCACCAGTTTCAGCCAGGCCGGGAAATGCGGCGTCAGTTGAGCCAGGAAACTGGCAATGGTGTGTCCATGATCGGGTCGATGGTACTCCGCCTCGCACAGGGCATCCACCAGGATGACGGCCACCTTGGCGGGTATCTTGCCAGCCCGATGCAGCTGGGCCAGTGGCTCCAGGATGGCCAGCTTCATCACCCGCTCCGCATCCGCGATGCACTCGCGCACACTGAGAATGTCCTGGAGATGCGGCTCCGACAGCAGGTAATCCCTGTAAGCGGTGAGCTGCGGAGCCTGGCACAACTGGGCGGCCAGGGAGTGGACGAAATCGGGCACCTGGCAGGTGAGATTGGCGTCCGCCTGGCAGAAGTGGTAGCCCACCATGTGGGAGGCCAATCCCCGCATGCGTTCGCAATGGGCACCCAACTGGAGTTGGCTGTAGATGCCATCGGGATCCTCCTGCATTTGCCGCCGGCCGAAACAGGAATACTCCACCAGCTGGAGGCAGAAGGCGGTCTTCCCGGTGCCCGGTTGTCCATTGATGAGCACCACCCGCGTCTCCGTTCCCAGCAGGATGTTCGAGAGCTGCTGCACCAGCCACTGGCGACCCACGTACGGTGGATCCGGTTCCTGCAGCGGCACCTCGAAGAACAGAGGCTTTAGCGCTAGCTGAACCGCTGCCAAAGTGGAGGCAGTTACTCGGGATCCCACAGCTGCTGCTGCTGCTGCGGAGGAGGATGTGGAACTGGATCCCTGCTGGCCGCGAGTCGATCTCCTTGCGTTTCCCTTGCGGCTCTTGCTTGGCAGTGCCTCGTACACGTGCAACATGGAGCAGCCCGCCTTGAATTTGCCGCACAGACTCAGTGCATCCTCCTTGACGCCGTGACTGGTGGCCACCGACAACTGGCTGCCACTCAGCATCCCGGCTCCGCTGGCCAGCGTCTGCTCCGGGCTGACGTTCTGCGAGGAGCCACTCGTGGTGGTGCTCGCTGCTCCCACTCCGCTGCTGCTGGTGGTGCTCGTGGTGGAGTGCGCCGAGATGGGTTCGCATCCGCTGCCGCTGCTGCTGCTGTTCCCATTGCACCCGTTGCTGCCTGGATCGTTGAGCAGCAGGCCGAGGCGAGCGTGGAGCTGGTCCTTCTGCAGCTTCTCGTTCAGGAGAGAGGAGTGGTGGTCAAGGGCGTCGCTTCCTAAGGGAAGAATTATAAAAAAAGGGGATTAGATAAGGTGCTTATTATAAGGAGAGCATGCAAAAAACAGAGTTTTATAAAATTTTAATAAGGAATTGTAATTTTGATATAACTTATTTTTATAAATTAATAGCAATTAAGTTATGTTCCTGATCTTCAAGACTTAGGTTATGGTCTTCAACATTTAGTCAACAGGGAACATTTACAAAAAATTTTGATAAATAAATAATTAGTGCAAAAAAACCTTAGATTTTCTAAAAAACAATTTAAAACCAATGACTAACAAACCTAGTTTGAAATGGTTTAATTTGAACAAACGGAATTTGCTAAATAAAAACTTATAAAAAAATCAATAAAAATATTCCTATAACATTAAAAGCCTACAAAAATGTTAACTTACTTACTCCCTAAATAATATTTTCTTATTATTAAAAATAAAAACATGCAAAATAGCTTCATAAATGAATACTCTATGTCATGACAAGAAAACTTGGTTAATTAACGACAATGAAGATGCAACATGCGACGTCTGAAACTGGAAGATGCACAAATGAGGAGTGGATCCATGCCTGCTAGTTGGTTCAATCCCGCCTCGCTCGAGTTGGAGGAGTTGACGCTCCACAGGGACTTGATCTTGCCGAAGACCAGCGAGGACAAGTGGCCCGCATAGACTGAGGTTCCGGCCAAACTGAGCCTGTTTAGTCTATTCTCGCTACTCGCTCCGTGGCGAGCGGAGGTCTTCAGGTTGTGATTGCTCACGTTCTTCCTTCGCCGCCTGGTGACCGCCGAATCCGAACAGGTGGATGTGTTCAGGGCATTCGACTCCTTGCCCTCCGTCTGGATGTCCTGGTGATGATGCTGATGGGGATGATCTAGTGATGGATGATGGGTGAGTTATCTTTTCGAGGATTTTGTACCATTTAGAGAAGAATCTTAATTTACAATCTAAAATGCATCCAACTTAAAGTGTTATTCTTTTAGGTGAAATTATGTTTGAAATTATAAAATTCCGATTATAATGAAAATAATAATTATAATTAATTATTGATCTAATTAAATCTAAAATATAATATTATATATATTTTTTTTATCTTATTAAAGAAAGAGTAAAAATATTCAAATATAATATAATTTTTTAATGTGCAACTTGTGTGTCTTCATTTTCGATCTTTTGCAAACAAAAAAGTCAACAACATTTGAACCTGACCCCCACTTGAATTCCATTCTGAACTCACCTCCGGACAGGATTGATGCCGTGTCAATGGGACAACCTCCATTGGAGGCAGTGCGTCGATGGCCGCCGCCCACTCCTCCAGCGGCTGCTCCACCTCCTCCTCCACCTCCTGATCCACCATTGCCTCCTCCAGTGAGGGCACTCCGCAGATTCTTGTGGTTGAAGAACCGCCTACGCGTCGGCGGTGTGGCAAAGGCCGGTGGTGCGGCACTCAGTTCGCTGTAGGCCACCGCATGGATGTTGTGGCTCAGGCTGTTGCTGCGACTGTGGCCACCAATTCCATTGCCGTTCTGCTTGCCAGCGGCGGAGGCAACGTTGGCCGCACCACCACCACCGCCGAGGTGGTTGTGGTGGTGCACATCCACGGTGACCGTTTGCGTGGTGCCGGTGGAATATCCATTGCCATTCGCCGAGGCCACAGCCCGGGGCAGCTTGCCATTGCTCGCGTAGCGGTGGTGGTAATCCGGCGACTGCGACTCCTGGCGGTGCTGCTGCAAGAAAATGTGCCAATAGAGTTAAGGACTTATCAATGATGAAAGTGTATATATGGAGAGAAAACATTATAATAATAGGGAAATTATACAATCAATTTATTTAAAAGAAATGGATTTGCTTAAAAAAATTATTTTAACTTCTTGTGCAACTTTCTAATTGTAAAGTTATATATAAAATAATATCATATAAATTTTACTAATTTTTTTCTGTGTTTTTATAGAGCAGCTTTCGTCAATTTGAGCAGCCTGTAAAAGAAAAGGCGTTGCTATTCGATTGGTCACATGTGTGGGCCATCTCGAGATGAAAGCTTTCAAAAGTGGTCATATATTCAAAGCACCTACTTCATAAAGCCAACGAGGTGGTGCTTCTAGGCAAAAAACCCACCTTGCAGCTGCCCTAAACCAAAATATTGTCAGGCCGATAAAAAGTGCAATTTTACCAGCCGTCATACATAATTATCATTTCAAGATCAACCTGCACAACACTTTTAAAAATTTCCATGGTTTTAACCTTGGTCTCAAAAAAAAAGTTGGGGAATTCTTTGAATTGCTGAACCCAAAGTGTGGAAAGTCAAACATGTTAAACAATTGGGGTGTTAAAATATGCTGTGAAAATGTAAAGGCCAACCAATTATTCACAAGCTAATACGAACTGCAAATATTTAATTAACAGATTTTACAAGATAATATTAAGGTTTCAAAAATCGAACAATGATTTCATCTCATAAGATAAAGGTACCTGAACTATTTAACATTTTTTATTATTATTGTATTATATTCAAGGTTAGTTTTTCTTAGTGAAACCCAGAGCCTGTCCAGCTTATAGACTGTTGTCCTCCGGTTTCACTGGGCACTAAGCATAACCAATTTCATTCACATTCGCCACAAATGACCAGCGATCGAGGTCTTAGTCATCGTCTAGTCTTTGGCTCCTTTGGATGTTGGATTGGATATGGGGGTTTCGTCTTAATGAACTGCAAATCATTTTCTGTCTGCGTTGGTTTTCGCCTTCTCTTGTTTTCCTCAGATTATGTATTTTTTTTTTGGGTAGGCCGAACAGAGACTGGACATGGCACAGAAAAGCCTGAAGAAACGTGATTTCCAGGCCAGAATCGGTAACAGAAATAAGAGTCAGAACCTGAGAACCAGTTTCTGGGTTCTGTGTGGGATAATAAGATGAAATTGGTTGGCTCCGCCAAACAGAGTCTGAGTCTGGAGTCCATTAATTGACAGCCAGGAGGTGTGTTGTGGAGGCAGGCAGGTGGTTGGATCCCGCGGAGGACCTTTGGACTTTGGAGCCAGCCAAAAGCATCGAAGGGACTGTTATGAAATTAATTGAAAGCCAGGAATTTCAAGGGATCGATCCTCTATTTAGATCATCGATTAGGGGCTTTAACAGAGTTGTTGAAATTATGGTTAGGAAAGTATAAACATTGAGTGTGTCGGGCTTGGAGCTATTCAATTTGGTCCGTTTGATGATTGTGATTTGGCTAAAGAACCCATCTGACAAGTTGGTCCGCCCGCGGATGTCTGAGTGCTCTGGTTCTCTGGTTTGCTTCCTCCAGCGGATGTCTGGCTTTCGGATCTCGAAGTCACGACCACGAGTCGCCCACTTCCGCTGGAGGATGTTTGAACAAGCCAGTCTGCCCACAAACTGTCAACTGTCTAAGTGAATATACAAGATTCTTAGATTTTTCCTATTAAAAAAAATATTACAACAAATCAATTTAGAAATGCTAAATAGAAAAAAAACAAGACAAAAATGAATGAAGAAAATCTAAAACTTAATCTAAAGTAAAAGCAATATTATGTCTTTAACTATTATGTTTATAACTGAACTTCTATAATCCTATTTTATTTTTAGAATTTTATTTATTCATTTTTTTAAGTTGATAAGGAGCTATTTAGATTTCGAGATACTTTCTATTAAACTGCAACCGTCAGCTACTTTGGCCAACTCTCTAAGGCCTTTTGAGTATCGCTGATCGCAGGCTCCAATCTCGGATAGGCGAACCACCGGGATCAGCTGGGGAATTCCGTGGCGCTGATCTCCTATCCATCGATATGCGGATCTATTGATCCGTGGGCCGAGTTCCGCCTCTATCGCATCGTAATTAAGCTGCGGTTCGCTTTGGTTCGCTTTGGTTTCGATGCGCTTCACTCAAACTCAAACCCAACCCAATCCAAGTCGATCCAATCCCAGTCCCAGTCCAAGACCCCAATCCCAGACCCCTCCTTTATTTCTTTCACTCGATGGTGATGCTGATGCTGATGCTGATGGTGGTGGTGGAAAGGCTTTCTTTAAACTAGTTCGTCGTGGGGTCTGGGATCTCTTATCGCTTCCCGCGGCGGCGTTTTAATTGGCCCCATCACTTTGATTAAGTTGTAGCCGTCACACGAGCCGTGTGCTTTGGAAAATAATTAACAAATTATGCTTGCCATACAAGGGGGGGCCATGGAAAATTCGAAAATTGAAAAAAAATCACAACTGAAAAGGTGATTTTCACTTTTCCCGCTCGGCAATTTGTCCGCCACAGAGAAAGAGGAGTTGCCACGCGGCTACCGTGAAAAAAGCGCCATAAAATTTGCACCTCTGGTTGGAGTTGGAGATGATCGGGGCCATTGAGATGGAAACAGGATGCCATTAAGTAGTGTAATTTGTTAAGAAACACAGGTCATTGTCCACTACACGTTATGCGATCACGGTGTCTCGGAACATAATCTTAATAGACATTTTTAACATTACTACAAATTGCTGCGATTTCTCTTAAGACAGGCCTTAGGTTTCAAAATTGCTATATGATTTATTAGAAAATAACTCTTTGTGGACTTAGCATACTTAAACAAACCTTAAGTGTACAAAAAACTCAGGCCAATCTTCCATCCGTACACGACTTTGTCCAAACCCACTTTTAAATCCAATTTAAATGTTTGGCAAATTATAATCGTGAGAACACACCAAACATTTTTTTTTTTTTTTTTTTTTTGTTGTGAGGAACAAATCATGTTAGAAACTTATGAACTGTCAACCGTTTTGCTGAACTTTAACCGCTCCCAAGTCAGCAAACAAATGAGCAGAACGAGCCAATTGACCGACTGACTGCTACCCAGAAATTATATCGGCCAGCAAAGCTCAAAAGACCGAACCGGATCGAAACCCCGAGGGGAGTCTCTATATAACTGCATCTGTATATCTGTATATATACCGAGTCGCAGGTGTAATAATGCCAGCTGCCACAGACTCGACCAGAAAAAGCCAGTAATTGTAATATGACAAACCCGCATTAATTTGCTCGCAAAAACTAAAGCGAAACCGAAACTGAGAAAATCGGCAGACTCCGAGACTCACACAGAAAAAAATATATGTTAAAGCTCATGTTATAAAAAATATGTAAATAGGTTGCAAAAGCTTAAAGGAACTTTAAGTGGAAATATTAATTATATTTTCCATATAAATACATAAAATATTACTTATAAAAAAGTGGTTTTTCTTTCAGTTTAAGTGGCCCACAAAAAATAATTAATGATTCTTTTTCACAATCTTGGTTACATATCGCTTGATAATATTTTGCAAATTTAAATTAAATAAATATTTTAGTTCAATATTTATTTATGCCACCGAAATTTTTAATGTTGCATTCCAATTTATCAGTGCAATGCAATTACAGCGGCGGTATTTAATGATCGAGTCCACCGAGCTGGCAACAAGATTAATGGTTCATTCAAGAATTCGATTTTCGGCCACAACAACAACAGCAGGTTCATATCAAAACAGTTTTCTTTTTTTTTTTCGCTTTTCGTCAGGCATTTTTTTCTCTTTTAAATTATGAAAAATAAAATATACATCTCATGTTTGGCCGCGGGGCGTTTGCGAGAACAACAACAGCGTCACAGAATTTGGCGGTCCCAGACATTGTGACACCAGCAAAATGCAGCAGCACCACGGCAAACGGCAAACGGCAATCTGTGGCCAAAACGAGTCTTGGCCAAAACCACGAGGGTGTGGGTCCGGCCAACTGGCTGGTTAAATCAAATGATATTTCAACAACAGTTGCCTGTGTTGAAAAATAATTGTTTAAATGTCATAAAATAAACAACACAAAACCCAGCGGAGGTCAACAAGTGTGGAGAACTGCAGGAAATTGCATTGAAAACTGGCCAAATTCAATTCAATAGTTGAGAGCGCCGCCCAAGTAGTTAGTTTTTATTATAGGTTTATTAAGTTAATGAAATTATTGAGACCACTTTTTAATTAAAAGATTTTAAAGTGCTTATGATTATATAGATCTAAGCATAACATTTAGCGTGAAGCGTTTAAATTTAATAAAAATTTAATGAAGAATGGAAGATAATAATAGTTTATTAAGCACAATGAGAAATATCAGGTTTGAAATCATAAAGTAAGTTAGAATTGCTTAAGTTGTTTGTTCCATTGAACTAGATATAAAGATATCCCACATAAATTACCCATCGATTTTGATTGAAACCTCCTCCTAAACCTTGGAATCATTACAAAACACCACTCAGCATTATTCATCCGTGACAAATGTTTATGATCACGAATCGCATATGGATGAAAATGTTCGAGTACCATTTAGTTGGAAGCATTAGCGAATCGCATGCAAACGCTTTTGTGCGATTTTAAACGCGCTGGCATTTCAAAACCGCCAGTAAAAATCGCCCACTTTGCATTCGGCGTCTAATGGAAAACGTTGTGCTCGTTGGCGGTTTTTTTTTAGAAAAAAAGGAGCCCATTAAAATGGGGGCCCAGCATTGTTGGCACTCGTATACCAAATCTCCAGTTGCTTGGAAGCATTTTAGACTAATGCATGCGCATTTTGGCCAACGATTCGATTGCCAAATCTTCTGGCTGGCATTATTAAAACATATTTCTTGTATTGTAATCATGGCAGAATGTTGGCCAAGTCTAAGGTGTTGCCACAAATTGGATTTCCTTGTCCGGCTTGTCCGACTGCACCGAGAGAAAAAAGCCAATTAGGCACCGATGTCATATCAACAAATACCATTTAATCTAAACTTCACAACAAACACATTTTTTCCCGTGTGTCGTTTTTTTGGCCACTTGAGTTGGAGTGCATTGAAATCTGAGCCAAAACAAACAACTCAATGCAAAGTGATTTCGGCACTTTGTTTAATTAAGATTTTGCATTACTCTGTGTACTTTGTGCTGATGTCAGCCCAATTTGAATACCAAATTTTATTAGGATCAGCGAGTCGTTAAAATGGATTTGCCATTCAATTGCAGTCAGGTGAAAGCGTTCGCCTTTTGCTACCGGGTAAGTGGAAAAGCTTGCCTAACAATAACCGAATGAGCCAAACATTAATCAGTTGGGTAAACAAATCAAGCGGGAAATAATGTACTCGTATGGTAAATAAAAGAGTGGAGATAGAGTTGTTTTGGGGGAAATATGTCAGCAATTGCGCGGACATTTCGACAATTGCAGCCGAATTGAGTGAGAAATTAAAGGCCACGCGCGGCTCTACATGACCATAATTAATTGACAAGCTGGGAATTTGGTTTTCCACTGGCCAAATAAATCAATGCTGGCCAAGAGCAGTGCATGCTGAGCCTCTTTACTTCGGCGAACACGGTTACACGAGCGGTGAGAAAAATTAATGCATTTACTTAACGATCGATAAATCGAGTCGAAAAAGCCGCTCGACGACAACCGAATTGCGCAAAAAAATATTATGACCATCGCCATGTGGCGTATATCAAAGGCCCCCGCCAAACTCTGGGCCAAGATAATCCAAGCCAATCCGGCCAGATCAACAAGACCGAACACACGACCTGAGAAATTGTTTCTCAACATGCAAATGCCGTGCGATTTATTTGAGGAAGCGGCTCGCATGCCAAAACCCAAACTCCAAGCCACAAACTCTAAGCTCCAAAACCACCTAGAGATAGAGATACGGGGAGATAAACAGGTGAGATATTGAGACAGCCACCTGACTCGGTGAAATGGGTGAGAAAATATATATACTCGTATATATACGATATTCATATGCCGGTGTCAGTATGCTAAAAATGCAAATGCACTCGCGTAGCGAAATTAAGTTGTTGCTGCTTGCCCGGCTCATTTATTTATGGCATTTCGAAAGTTGACAATCCTTTCGCTATCTGTCACCTGACCCATTGGACTTTGGTCAGCTAAAAGGCTTCTTCAAATTGATTTTCCCATCAGCTTTCACACGATCGGGCCAGAATAATGGTGCACTCTCGTCTTCCCACAGTGGCAATAATAATTCCCCCGATTTTCCCCCTTGGGTTCCAAACTCATTACTATCACTGGCTTTCCACAAGATCCCATAAAAATTATAACCACGTGAAAGAAGGCGCACACAAATCATAAAAGCAAATAAGCCAAAGCTGCGAGAAGATCACACATCTAACGCATTTCGGTTGGTGCGTTAATCAATGGGCATATTTTATAAGGTGAGTGCCATCGTAATTGGGCAACAACGCAGTTGGCTTACAAGGAAAAATATAAATTTATTTGTGAAATAAAGGAATAAAACCCAAGTTAATTGGGAACCGAAAAAATCTTAAATTTTTTATAAAAAATATAAGAAATATGAAATATCTACAATTATGAGATATTTTAAATAATTTTAGAAAATATTTAAGAACTATTGTTTCGATTTTACAAATCTCACAAAAAAAAAAACAAATGATGTTCTGATTTCAGGAAAATCCGACATCCAATTTAGGGGTGTTATAGGGCATTTCCCTTGTATTTTTTTAAGTGTAAAGAGCATTTAAAAGTGGCATTGCTTGAGATTGATTAGGGCATAAAGGTACTCGCACTCATCAGACTCGCGGGGCGTCTTCAATATCACGGCTCTATTGATTTCTGGGAAAGTGAAATGCACTTTTGAGCGGTTCAGCTGGGCTTGGCTATTTGGCTGTTACGGAAGAAAGGCACTCGAAGAAGCGTTAAGGTAACGAGAACAAGCTGGGCATAAAATGCATTGCATGCGCACTTTTAGTGGCGGCTTTCTAATGCCATGGCCAATACTATATGTATGGTGTACCTGGGGTCGGTTCGTTTATGACCCGGCTGCCCCTTTTCGGCTTTTCCCCGGAGAGTGTGAAACGTGCTCGGCATGCCGAATGCTAATGCTAATGGCCATCGTAGGGGAAATGGACCAGCCACTCCGGCAAACAACATCCCATCCATCCGTCCATCCATCCATCCATCCTCCACTTGGCCAAGTACTCCACTTGAGCCCGGCTTAGTTGAGCGTAAATAATCTTCGGATGGGGAGGCTGCCACTACTGACTTGTGGGTCAGGTGGAAAGAATCATTTGGCACGATCACGCTCGCCAAAAGCCAACTAAAGCGACAGAGTGTGGCCCTAATGATAATTAGAGGTGTTTGGGGTTAATGAATTTATGGCAGCATTAAAGCAATTCGTTTTCAAAAGGGAATGGCTTTTCACAGGGGTCTAAATGGGTGGGATTTATTTGACATGTAACAGGATGTTCAAATCGGTTTTTCTATGTCAGTTTGTGGGTTTCTTTTGGGCTAATAAATTATAACAAAATATTTAAGAAATGTTTTTGTAGTTAGAGTTTTTTAAAGAAACCTAACACTCCAACTTTAAGTACGCTAGAAATCAACAATCCAGCGCATTTCCCAATTTAATTAGCAGCTTTTAAAGTAAACAAGCCTTAGACACTTTAACACCTTTTGCCAGAAATATCCGGAAATGGTCTCTAGGCCCTTGGAGTTTTTGTTTACTTTTGACCAAGGCTTAGAAAGTGAAAACTTTCATGATCAATCCAAATTATAGAGGCCAAGCCAACATGCAGCGTTAATTGCAATTCGTGCCTCGCACTTTTGTAAACAATTTCAATTTTAAAGTGCAATCAAATCGGGTTTTATTGTGTTCCATTTTTGTAATGGTTTGTGAAATCACATATGGTAAATTTATAATTAAATATAAGTATTTTTTAAACAACTTTAATTTGTCTTATTAAGCGGTTAGATTCCTATGAATTTGCTTCTCCGCAATCTCAAGTTTGCGAACCTTTTACTAAACTTTTATCCCATCTTTAGTTTATATAGTCATGTTTTTTGGTGAGGAGCTCTGATCATTGTTTGGACTTAATTTTCTCCGCATATTATGCAAATGTTTTCAGCCATTTCTCCAACGCCCCATCTGCTTTCATCCCAAAGTGTCTGCATGTTTTATCACTTTTGGCACAGCCCGCAGTCAAATTAATTTCAGTCAAAATCTTTTGCCCAGCCCTTTTGGGTTCAGTTTGAGTTGGGTTTTGGTTTTGGGTTTGGGTTTGGGCTTGTATTTTGGGGTTTGGGTAGGTGTGTTTTATCCGCTTGGCTCTTTCTTCGCCCGACTTAATGATTAATTTGGCCACATGTATGTTTTATATTTCGCATTTATTGTGCTGTGGCCTTTCGGCAAGACATCTTGTACCCGACATTGTGGCTCATATTTCTGCTGACAAGCCAACTGATGTCCATGTCTCCTCTTTCTTTATTCTCCTTTTTTTTTTATAAGGGGGCCAGATTGAAAGCGACTTTCTTTCCATTTATCACGGTACTGAAATTTGGCTGCGGCCTTTGTCTTAATCGCTAATTGCACTTTGTGGCAGGCCTCAATTTACTTGTTGGCAAATTGAAATTTGGGCCAATAAAGATAAGCCGTGTAATTTGTTTTATATTTATTTCTGCTGCTGACCGATGTGGGCAGTTCATTTATATGGATTTTCGGTTTATTTTGATTTTAATTACGGTCCAGCTGAAGTCAAAGCGAGTTAATTTGATGTGGGTGTGTTTATGATACGGCATGGATTTTTATCAAAATTGGTTCGTAAATTAAATTTTGCCATTAATTGAAAATGGCATGTGGCATATGGCATATGGCAACTTGGCATTTATTTTTATTCAGTATTTAATAAATGAGTTATCGAACGAGCAGTAACGATCTGTAGATTGTCCATAATCCATTTTACAATCACATATAGTTGTTCAGTTTCTTAACAGGATTTTGTAATTTAGATTAACTTTTTAACTACACCATAAATTAACAACTTTATGAAAGTCGCTGAATTGATAAATGCTGTGTATTAATGACTGTAAAGTGTTATTTTCAACAAAAGATAAATTGTTATTGAGATTACATGAATAGGGAAGTTAATGGGTTACAGAAAAAAAGGCTATATTTTTTATATTTAATATAGAGTTATATATTATAGGTTGACCCATTCCATTGAACCGATCATAGTGCCACGCCTCCTTTAAGTGTAAATCAGAAAAATGTCAAAGAGGCGGCTAATGAACATATTTTGCGGCATTTATTGAACAATTCCAGCAATTTACGTTTATTAGCGACCCACTAGTAACTCGCAAATCGCTGCGAAGCCTTTGACTCATTTGCATTTTGCATAAAAATGTGGTCAGCGGACATAAGTGTTTTCCAGTAGCTCAACCTGAAATCAATTAGCGACTTACTATATAGTAGTGGCTTTTGAATTTTTAAATTAACTCCTTGGGCGATTTCCCAACAGCAAATGGCTTTAGTCCAAACAAAAAGTTCTTTTTATGCCAGCCTTAATTAGAGACTAATTCTGATCGAAGATATAAAGAAAATTGATAAATTGTCGGTTTTCAAGCCACCCAGCAGGTGGCGCTTTGAGTGTTTGCGCTTGCCAGCGGTTTTTGTCGCCTGCAAGTCGCGCCGGGAGTTCAATGACGCGTTTGTCGCTTTTGTTGCAATAATCAGTCGCTTGTTCGACATCGGATTATGATAGTAAATGATATGTTGGCTGTGGCTATTTTCAATGTGCATTTAAGCCTGATTGCAGCTATTGTTATGACCGTAATTAAGCGAATGATTGTTGAGTGAGGGAAAGTCAAAGTGGAAACGTGGGGCTGTGTGCATAGTATTTATGTTTGTTATATATGAGAAAAATTAATGGTAAAACATTCTAACAAAGCATAGTTATTAATCTAGAAAAATGTATTTAACTTAATTGGATTTCAATTTAGAAAAAATACTAGAACTGCAGGTAGGTTTCCCTATCATTTATTAAAATAAATATTGTGGACTTCCGGCTAATATAATTAACATTTTATCGGAATGTAATACTGATTCCTAATCACTTCTTTACATCACTTAACAAATCAAATATTCAGATTTCTGGTCTTGTATTCGCATTAGTTTGTGTGAGATTATCATATACCTTACATTGCTTATTCAATTCGGAATTGAATCACTGGATTTATAATTTTGCTTTCCTTTTCCTGGGTCACACCCTCAATCCAACCTGAACCCGTGAGTATTTGCAAACATGTCGCTAAATCACGGCCAATCGAAAGTCATCGAGATCAGCAATGAATAATTGCACAGCGGGAGGCAAGTGAACAAAAAAAAAAAAAAGAAAAACAAAGAAATCAGTTCGAGATGCGGCGATTCAGGCAGGTGTCGCAGTGCACCACGTAAATACATAAATCTCTTGTGAAATCGAAACAGCAGCCGGTGGCAGAGCTAATGATACACGATACTCGGATAGTCGTACAACTGCCACACATCCATCCAATCGAATACCAATTACAATGCTTGACATTCCGCAAAGTAAAAGATACTGGCGAGTACTCAAGGTGCGCTCCATTTGATTGATTGCCTTCCCCAACTCGCGTTTGCTTTTTTTTTGGCTTTTGCTAATCATTAATACGTGATGCTATCGAAATTGTGGATAATTAACGCCATATTTGTTGCCAGCAATGGACAATTAGACGAGGCACAGACCAAAAGGCAAAATAAATTGCATGCGAGATAAAAATCTCGCGTTGCGTTCGTTTTCCTTGCGTCCGGCTAATGGCTCGAAAAACGCGTTCGAATCGCTCGCAAATCGTCGCTCGCTATCGCTATCGACTTTATTTGGCGCTTTTAATGCAAACTATTTCGCATTTGAATCACTGGCATTTTCCAAGTTGATTTGTCGCCTGTGCATGTCAATCACAAACATTGAGGTACCTCGATTTCGTTTTTTGTGCCTGTCCAACTTACAATGGCAGTCAAAATATTAGAAGATGTCCTAAAAATCTATAATAAATCTTAAAATTTATTCAAAGAATTCATTTTCTACAAATGCTAAAGCTTTAAAAAGGATGCTCTTGAAAATGTAAATATTATTAAAAATAAAAAGCCATCGTTATTTGCTAAAAAAGTGTTATAACTCAAGAACATTTTTTTTAATAATTTGAAAAGCGTTTTTAGATTTAGTTGGAACAAAAACATTTGGTTTTAGAAAACCAACAGAATTTATAAATGTAAGTACTTTTCAATATGCTCCTAGATTTTGAAGCTCTATCTCTAAACATTTTTTTCAAGAAGAATAGGTGCTATGTAAATGTTAATGGCTGTTAATTTTTTTTTGTCGAGCAGCTTATAACACGATTTCCAAACGATAATTAGACAGAGACCACGGGGCCAGCTGCCACTTAATCTAATGACAGTTCTCAGCCCCAGCACACCTCACTTGGGGCAGCCAACCAACTGGCCGGCTGATCGGCAATTGCCTAAACGACTTCTGGTTTGGCTTAGATAGATAGATAGTTATGTAAAGTGCTCGTTGGCCGGCAAACAACCAGCTAGCTGACACACTTCCGACACTCGAGTATCGCGAGCATAACCATATCCACATCATATCGATCGCGATCGCGGAGAAATGGAAAATGTAAAATGGAAAATCAAGGCAACTCCGGCACTTTTGCGGCCAAAACAGAGACTGGCACTCATTCTCCGGCCATAAACTCAATTCACATAAATTGCCAGGCATTGAGCAAGTTTTTCCGGGCGCATCTCGACTCATCTCAAAATCAAATCAAGTCGAATCAAATCAAATCAAATCAAACTGATTCCAAAAGTATCGCGACGAGTCGTATTAATCAGACGCGATTGTAAAAGGAAACTTTCTTTCTTGGTCATTTCTTTGCTGGCATTTTCAAAGGCTTCGACTTGTTTGTGTATTCGACTTAATGGCACTTAGGTGTCGAGCATTTTATGATTTTACGATCGATGGTGTTATATGGCGTGCTGTCTGCTAGCTTTGCTTGATTAATTCAGGCAAATTGGGGATAGGAAACAAATGTGGGCTTTGTTTATTAAATGTTATCTTGGGAAGCGCCAATCTAAACGTTTTTATGTGGAAATTGTAAACGGAAAACAATTGATATATAAATACTTTATTTAAATAACCCAAATAAAGTTTAAAGTTTTTTTTATTTAAATCCTATAAATTGTCAGTTCAATAAAAGCCTCTCTCTTTTACATAAATCCCATAATCACTTGCTACTTTCGCAAAAAAATCAAATCAAATCTTTTGGCTTTACAATATGACAATAATTAGAAATCAATTTACACGTCGGATTTGAGATCACCGCCGATCTCTCCCGACTTGTGGAGCATTGTTTGTCTAGTCCGTCCTTTTTGGCTGTCGGATCAGAGTCCGCGGCCAAAATTTACATCCATGTCCATGTCATGTGTCCGAAAGACTTGGCACGTTTATGTTTGCTTATGTGCGAGTATTAAAGTCTTAAGTGAAATCCCATGTCACGTGTCAGAGAGCCAAAAAAAAACCCGAAAACTACAAAAAATACAACCCCAGCCGAAATTGAAATCGAAAACTGAAAACTGAAGCTCAGCCCCCAGACCGAAATCAATTGAGAATCGCTATGAAATAAATACTTCAGCGTTTGCAAATGTTTATAAATAAATAAGCTGCGAGAAAAAAATATTATGCAGAGACAAAAATAGTTTAAGAAATTGTATAAATTACTGTATTAGATTTTTTATTAAAGATGTTTTATATTTTGTAGATAAGAATTTTGTGAAATACAAATCACATAAATAAAGATTTTAAATGTTATGTTTTATTTACTTTTTATATGTTTATTTTCAGAAATTTTTTATAATTCTTTCCCTGAGATAGAATTGTTTTTCCGATATAGTTATAATTTTTTTGCTCCGTGCAAAGTGGGTATTTTGGCCTGGCTTAGAAAGCAGAAGACACTGGACGATGGTCGGGAGCCCGAGGCGACGGTCGTCCGCCGGAGTGACCCAGTTTCCCTCCATCGCCATACCATCTTCATCTCCATCTGCGGATCTAGAGTTCCCCAACTGCTCCTCCTGCTCCACACGACTGCCACTACCACAACTACTTCGGCTTCTGCCCAACTTTGTCTGCCGTCGAGCGGTGGAAAAACAAACTGTCAGTTTAACCATTTGACAGTCGCTTTGAGATACACAAGCGCAGATATGAGATACGACTGCGGGTTCGAGTATCTTGCAGCTACTTCTGCGGCGACTGCATCCTGCCAGACAAGCTATCTGGCACCGGCGATCTTCTCCAGCCCCCCAACTTCATCCCCATCCTCGTTCCGATCCCCATCCTCATCCCTGATCCTCGCAATCCTCAAGAATTGACTCCCAACGGCGCCCGACAATTGAAACTTTTGCGCCGTTTTGGCGTATTTAAAGTGACATTTGCTGACAGTCGGTCGGCAATGATCCCGATGGAAAAGATTCGAGAGGATTCGTGGTGGAGGAGGAGCAGCCAGTGATCTATGATACAAGCCATGGCTGCTGGTTAATCGACCAGACGATCAGTTCAGTGGGAAGAGCCACCGCTATCGTTGTGCTTAAATCAAATTCATTTAATTAAGAGGAAAGTGATGGTTGTAATTGTTTTGTAGATGGTTCGCCAACGGCTGCTGATTTCTCGAAAATTTTGCGGAGTAACGACGGCTACTTAACGTATTTAAAAAGCGAGTGAGTTTATTTTTTAGTATATTTAAAATATTTCTAGGAAAGTATTAAACTCAGCTATTTAACCAGGTCAATATTCTTTTAAAATTTTGTCGTTTTAATATTCTTTTTATCAGAATATTAGGGTAAGATGGGGTAAAACCGCCAAAAATGTATATTTGACGATGTCAAGCTTTCATTTATAAAATGATCAATGATCCAAATCATATTTCTGAAAGTTTAATCCCTTGGCTACATAATTCATTAAGAAAGTTTTTATGTAGCTTTTTTTTTAAAAGAATTGTGATCGTTCAGAAGAAAAGTTTAAAACGGCGGTTTTACCCCACCTAGTGGGGTAAAAACGCCATTCTGGTTTTAGTGTAGTTAAGTACCCAAATAATGTCAATAACTTCTGAGAAAAATTTTTATTCAATTCAAATGGATATTACATGTTACAACGAATATATTATATAAAAGTAAAAATAAGAAATTGAAGCGAAGTCATAAGCAAGTCGTCGAACTGCTGTCCGAGAGAAACCATGAAATATAGCTGATGCTTTTATGAGATATTTCTCAAGCGATGCCTCTTGGTCGTCAGTAAAAATCTGTAAAATAAGAATTACGTGGTTAAAATAGTTTTAAACTAAGAAGAAATGTCGCATTAACAAAGGTTTGAAACTGAAAATTAAAATATTCTTATTTAAAAGATAAAATCATTTTATACAAAACTGTTTGCAATTATCTGTTCAAAAAGAAAGGCTGTTATTTTTAAATTGAATTGAATTCAAAATCATGACATTACATATTGTTTCAATTAACAAAAATTGTGAATATTTGACACTTTACCTGGGGATGATGGCCATAATAAGCGTTGTGCGCTTTGTTGACTCGGTCTCGCAAAGTCTCTCGGGGAATCCCATATTTTTCGGCAGCAACTGCCACCTTGCTGCCCTCCTGAACTTCCTCGATTGCCCGTTGAAATATATTTTCATCAATTTTTGATTTTTTTCTTGCGAGGCAGGATGGTGAAAGACATTCATTCTCGATTAAAACGAGTTTTTCCGTTATCAAATTGTGTGGCGTTTTTACCCCACCTTTTCGCGGCGTTTTTACCCCACGCGCCAATTTTTTTTCGAGGTCACTTAGTTTGTACAATTTTGGAAATATTGGCTAACTTGATACATGTACATCAGTATCAAGGTTCGTACTATAAGCGGACACTTACCTCTTTTTTTTTAAGCCGTTCACTTACACTTGATTGAGCAATCTTTATAACAAAAATTTTTTGGCGCCGTCGAGTGAAACAAAAATGGCGCTATAGAAATTGTCACGATAAAGCTGCAGTATTCCGACCGACTTCAAAAACCGCGCATTATCAATCAGAATCTACATTATCAACGGTTAATCGTTTCGGCGCTTCATTTGAATTTGAAATCCAAATGGCGGTTTTACCCACCGGCGGTTTTACCCCATCTTACCCTACTAAAAGCTTTCTAGTGCCACCCAGAAAAGAACAATTCTATTATAATGACTCCTAAAAACCGTATTTTAAATAAAACAAATTGGTTCACACTCTTTTATGACTTGATTAAAAGCAGATTAAACCGTTTTACGATCAACTATGAGCTTTAACATAATTTCAAAGCCCAAAAAGGTGTTCCGCCTACGATTTCCCCTGAATTTTTTTGTTGAACTGGAACTCTTATGGAAATTGTGTCAAAGTGGCGCTGATAACCCAAATGGGCGACAAAAGAGGCGCTTAGAAAGATGAGCGGAAATGGGAGTCGATGAGATATATAACAAAAGTCGCATCACCGACAAAAAGGCGATTATAAAAGCGATTTCTTTCTCTTTTCCATTCTGCTGCGTTGATTTCGATGCCCTTTCTTCTCTTTCCCCGCAGCTTTTCCATTTATTTGATGGAGTCTCTTCATCTCTAGTGGCAGCATAATCAAGAGGCCATTAAAGTAAACACACTAAAGACGACGCCGAAACCCCTTCGTTCCCACCTCAAATCGCTTGTCAGTGATATGAAAGGGTACTGTTTTTCATTTTACGTGGGTTAGGTACAATATGGAAGAGAATAAACTGCTGGGTGATGTACAGTTTATGTTGTTTTTGTTTAGGTATTTAATCTGATATTTAAAGTTTATGTTTAATTCAAAAAAATGCTAGAAAATAAAATTATCTAGGTAACTTACAAAATGTAATTAAAGGTGTAAATACAAATTCAAATAATATTGTGGAGGTACGTTCCCACTTATAGTTATCTAAAATATTCTATTTTATTCTCTGATATAAAAAATTATGCCAAGATTGCCAATTTTTAAAGAAATTAGTTCTACAAAAATCTATAATTATAAGATATATGCACATTACAAAGAACTAACCTCTCCTAAATATTTATACAATTTTTTTAAGTATTAGGTTCTTTACTCCTCCTTCCTTTTTAAATTATTTCTAAATTTTCAGAAAGGTTTTTTCCTTTTAAACGTTCTTTATTGTACCTATAAATTTATATTTTTCGGTTGGCTTTTTCTTTGGAAAATGTATATAGTGTACCTTGTTAAGCAGTTACACTTTCCATCACTGTTTGCTTTATGACGAAGCTGAGTGTGATGGCTTTTTGAGGAGGAGTATCTCGGGGAGTATCTCGGGGAGCATTTCGGGGGATCAGGGGGTAAGTACTCACCTGCATGTAGCGCGCCAGAGCCGCGTTCCGCTGCGCATGCGATCTGAGTTGCGGCTGCGGAGATCCGAGTGGACTCACAATCGTCGATGTGGATCCACCGATTCCGGTGTCGTAGCCCTGAGCGTTGGCGCCATCAACATCTGCAACAACAGAAAAAAAAAGGTCATAAAACAAATGCAAAACCATGTTAGTAATCAAGTCAAGAAATGTTTGCACAAACGCACAAACGGGGAAAAATTGCAAAGTTTAATTGTGGAAATGTGTGAGTGCAAAAAGCCGAGTGAAAAGTGGCACACATGTGTGGCCCTTGAAAGAGACGCTTTTCCTGCCGCGTGCAGCGGGTCGAAGATGATGGATGTGGGTCAAGAAGTCATCGGGAACTCGTGAATCTTTATTGAATCGCTGGGAAAAGTATCGTGCTAAATTTCCCTGTTCGAAACTCAAGCAAAATAAACAGAAATGATTTGTAAATAAAGATAAATTGCCTACTCATTTCTTTCTTTTTAAATTTAATTAAATTGTAATGCCATTGTTGAGGAATTCAAATATTTAATTTACCAATAAGATTGAAAATGTATAATGCAGTAATCAAAAATATTCTCAAGGGTTTAACTAAATATTTCAAGCATGTAATAACAGTTTTTCTTATTAAAAACATTGTTTCAAACTTTGTAAAAGTGATCGCAATCATTTTTAAAGTGCTCTTTCTTAAAGTCCCCACATAATTATCCCATCTAAATACCGTAACCACATCCACTACTGGTTGAGGTAATTTCCATTCCACGAACTGTATCACTTAATTAGGTATGCAAATAAAGCAGAGCCCTGATCATAAATAAAGAGGCGATCCACTGGAATTGGAGCTGTGGACAGATCGTAAATTGTGGAGAAGCCAGAGGGCTGAGAGCAGGTGACACGATCGTGTACGATTGGCAGCCAATAAATCCAGTGGCAGCCAGGGAGTTGGGCCACTTTAATCGTGTCAGCCACTAAATACGGACATAACTTTCGTTTTTCATGGGCATGTAACCGGTAGGAGTGGGCCTCTTATTTTTATGAAGTTAACCGACAATACGAACCCTGCATGCCAAGCAATTTGTACACAATTTGAATATTAATTTTCCAGAAACAAAAGGTGAGTATGCCAAGAACAGGTATCACACGATCAGTAGCTGCATTTGCAACTCGAACCGCTATTTGAACGACAGAAGAAATTGCCAGGCAGACTGAATTCTAAGGGGTAATAAATTAAGCTAACGATTGCAAGTTTGAGAGTTCTTTGAAATGCATATTTAAGGCTTGGTAAATTTGGAATTATTATTGCTTAATATTCTAAAGAATATATATCATATAGAAACTTACTAACTTACTGTAGTATTAAATGATTATTCTTTATATTGCCACAAACTTGATAATATAAAACGTATTTTCTTTATCTTTTCTCACTAAAATATTGAATATCAAAATCCCCTATTTTATTATTACATATAGTTCTTTCTGTCTGCAATATTTTAAAACATATATAAAAATAAAATAAGGGGTTCAACCATACCATTTTAAAAATAACTCAAAACTATTAAATTTGTTGAACCCTTTTCTCACTCCAATTAAAGATGTATCTGCAACCACTTAAGTATCCATTTGTTTCAGCATTCCTCCGCATAAAAAACAACACACCGGGTATTATTATGGTCGCAGTGCAATTTCCGCGGCATTTTGCACTCGACATGTAACAAAATATTTGCCAGCCTCATATGGCATATCCGAGAGATATGCGAAAAGTAAATGAAAAACCGGCGAGATACACATTAAACAGCATATCTGCAGATACTGAGGAGTACCTGGCTGGACTTGGCTGGACCTGGCTGGAGCTGGGGACTCACCTTTCAGCGAGCTGTTCATGCACATGGGGCACTGATCGTTGCGGAACATGCAGGAATAGCAGCGCTCGTGGCCGCAGGTGTCGATCAGTTTCCGTCTCTTTCCCTTGTCGAAGGATATGCGGCAGGAGGGGCACACGGATCCACTGGCATCGTGCTCCAGGAGACGTCGAATTGACTGGAGATCTGCAACAAGATTGGCAAAAGGGGAGACATTATGAGTTGTGGTTCTGTAAACAGGTTGCAATATAAGTGAGCATGCGTACAGAAAACAGGAAAACAGGAACAGTTTAAAGCGTTTCGAAATGGTAATGACGAAATTGCCAGAAGACCTTCAAAGGATTCGACAAGCAGGTGTTTATTTATTATTCCCGGAATCACTATTAGTCGGCCAGATTATCATAAGCTCCAAAGCTTGATTGCTGCCGTTATTATTATAATAAACATCATGGGCAATAAAATGAGTTTAAGAACCCTTAATTTCGATAATCATAATTATGTCATTAAGTTTGCGTATACTATTAAACATAATTTAAAGGATTTTAGCTTTAATTTTTTTTGTGTTCTATGATATATTTATCTGTTAAGATATTTTATTGTGGTATCAAAAACATGCGAACTAATTCAGAAATAAAAGGAATATATATATAAAATGTTTTCAGGAGCTTTTATATACTTTGAATATTTTATTTCGTTACCATTGTTAATAAGACAATACAGCACTCCCATTAATTTCAATTCCCTTTTCAGTCTTGTGGCTCAGATGCCATTTTCCACTGCTAACCAGATCGAATCACCGAAAAAAACAGTAACAAATTCAAATCTAAATACACAAATCTCGTTGCACTTGTTTTATGGCCACCGTTTGCATAAATTGACTCTGTCAATTAAATCTCGTTGGAGCAACTGTCAATTGTCTTGGACCCAATCTCAGTTGGCAAAAAGAGGTATTCGCCAGTTCAGTTTTTTGTTTTAGGATCGTTTATCGTTCGCTTGGCTTTTCAGCTGCACCTGCTCTCCTCCTTCAGAGTTTTTTCTACCCACAAACTGGCCATTTAATCCAAAGCCGTGCCGCAATCAGCGGAATTCTTTTCTTGACTGCACTCGGTTCGTTCTCGTAATTGATTTAATCTACGCCGCCTGCCTGGTTTATTATTTCTATTAGCACTTTGTCTTTCTGTGTCAATATTATGTAAAAATGCCGGCCACCGATCGTCAGCGTTTTCATTTGCGTTCGTTTATTTGTTTTTTGTTTACAAATTTTGAGTGAAAAAATTGCTGACAATCAATTGGCTTCAGCGGAATTGCGAAGCAATGGGAACAACTTTTTTTTTACTCGATGTATAGCTTACTTTTTAATGCAGTAATCATGTTTTAATTTAAACTACAGTGTTAAGAGTCTTAAAATTAATAATCTTATGAAGAAACTTTTATTATTATTTTCAAAATTACCATCGCAGTTGACAAAAAAACATGTCACTATATATAGGCAATTTGTGGCTTTAAAAATTTAATTTATTAACTGTCATCTGATGTTTCGCATTCCCCAATTAAGTTTGCAATTTGAGGACGTCAGTTGCAGTTGCAGCTAGTCACTTGCAACCCCAACATGCATTTTTCCACCCCTTATGAAAAGTTTCCCTCGCTTTTTTGTGGCATCTGGTGGTTTTGCTGCTTTTTCTGCTGTTGCGCCTGCGCACACGACATGAATTTGACATTTTGTGCAGTATGCAAATTGGCTTTGTCTGCGGCCAAACAAATGTCAGGCAGGCGCACTTGTTGATGGAACAGTTGTCCATGGGTTGTGCCATGTGCTGCTGGCTCTTCGCAAAGGGGGTCACGCACTGGCATGGTCAACTGTATGCCATCATCATCCGAAGTCGACGCTGCCCGTGAAGTTCAAAGATAAGCGAATCCATGTGGGCTGCGGTTGCCTCCTCCTCTTTTTCTTTTTTACCCAGAGCCTCCTTTCGATTCCTCTCCATTCCAGAGGACAGAGAGGCAGCTGCGACTGCCCACGCGGAAAAAGCAGAGAACCGGCGAACAAAATATCAAACTACGGCTTTTGATTTGCAATAAATAAGCGAAAAAACGTTGCCTGTTTGTTTACCCTGTTTTTAGGTATTTAGGAGTAAGTTGGACTTACAGAGAATAAGAACAAGAAAAATGCAATAAAAAGGTGTGAGCTTATAAAAATTATACAATTTTACGTTATACTTTAAATATTCAAAATATTTTCTGAAACAATTTTATTTTTGTTAAATTTTTAATACAACAAAATAACTTTTAAACAGAAAACATTTCGATAATATTTTTGAACAATTAAGGTGTTCTACTAAACACTTTATTGAATCATCTTAGGATTTTGATAGACAGGGAAATATTTCTATAATTTAAATTATTTTTATATTAAAAAAAAAAAATTTGTAAAGCCAAAAATTGCTATATTGCATAACCCATTTAAACGATATTATTAGGTATGCCACAGTCGACTTATTAGCTTTAAATACTCCTTTTTGTTTTGCTTTTGTCAAGTGGGCATGAATGGCTGTGGATATGGAAATAAAAGTTGGAGTAGAAGTCGCATTCGCATTCGCATTTAGAGTCGAAGCCCATGCGCTTGTAATCCACTTTGCCAGCCGACCGGACGTGGTTCTCGTTGGCGTTTGTCGAAGTCGTTGGTTGTTGCTTGTTTCCCACTCTTGAAAGTCCCGAATGGAAACGGGAATGCAAAAGCCTTCCAGTTGTTCGGGGGAACCATCTTGGCCAACAGCAGAAAACCGACTGGCCGTCTGCCATTTGTACTTATGCAATCGATAAAGTGTTATCTCAAAGTCGAAGTCAAGTCACCTGCTGGACATGATGATTTGTTGCCTGTCCTCCCAGGTTACAATTTTCTGTGTGGGCTGGGAAACTATTCAGTGAAAAGCTAACTAGACTTGTATTTTAAAAACCTAGATGATATAATCAAAATAATTATACACATTTTACAGATATTTCAATATATTTAGATTATTTCTCAATATTAAAGAACCAATTAAAAGTTATATACTTTTAAAATGATGGAATATATAATTTTCCCCCAGTTTCTTAATTACATTTAAGCTTCCTATCTCTGAAATATATGTGCATAGCTATTATATAATATGCATTTAGCTTTTTATCTCCATTTAAATTGATGACATCCTGTGGGAATATGTAAGCATTTCCTGCCTCCTGCAATGTTCTACGTATCCAACTTCTTTCAGTTTTTTTTTAAGTTTTTCCCGTGGAAGTAGATCTGATAAAGAGTGTGGGCTGTCCAGGAGTTACTTGCTTGTAGAAACATTAACATTTTTATATGCATTTATCAGGCTCAGACACGCACCTTGTTCTATGGACCGTGGAAATATACTTAATTTCATGGGTATTAAACAAATTAATTGCGTGGATGCCGTTTCGCAATTCTTGGCCCGTAAGTTATGGCCAAAATGGAAAAAGATCCCAGCTGTGGCTGATTTATGTGGCTTGTTGCTGCCGAGTCCAATGCACTCTCTTGTTAAAAAAGTGCAACAATAGAGAAAAAACATCTAAATTGCTAAATTATGCGAGGTTAGCTACCGCAAGGGATCTCGCCTTCTCCCCTTTCAATTTTCCCTATTTTTTTTCTACGCATGCGCGGCACAATTCTCGACGGCGGTTAGTTTGCTGTTCATTGGATTTTATTCATTGCAGCTCGCAGCTCAAAGTTGCGGTCTGCGCTAAATTGATTTGAATTTTCCGCTGCATTTTCCTCCCTCCCCCTCTCTCTCTTTTCGGTCGCAAATAAATGTTAGTCGCTTGCCGGTTTGCCCCCTCAAAGCTTCCAAGTTGCTGCGTTGCCATGTGGGCGTTTTATTTCACCTAAATTGGCAAACCGCGGATCGTACGGCTATATAGTAGTTGGGTATAGTAGGTGTGTGGGCGATATATCTGCGTGTCTGCATCTGTCTGTCTGCGCTCTTGTGCTGGCACTTGTTTTCCTTTATGTAATTTCTTGCAAATTATTTTCTTAATGCCCAACTCGGGCCTAATTCAATTTGCGGTTTTTCCCCTTAGCCGAAACGATTCCCAGCGGAATGCCTTTGGAATGCGGCATGATGATCACTGTTGTTGCGGCGGGTTAGCCACAAATTCAAATTTGTAAGTACATAAGTAGCAAATTGGTTCTCAGGGGAATGTGGGAATCTAAGAAGGGAATTCTTCAGTTACAAAGATCAAAAACAATCAAATGGGGGTAGTAACATTACCAACAACTCCAGGAAGAAGCTACAACCTTTTACAATTTTAAATCTTTAAAATACCTTCCTTTTTCTAAGGTTTGTTGCAGTGAATTTAACAACGCAACGAATTATATTAAACTAAATTAGCTACACTTTTAATTTCAATTTTTTCTGTATTACTTTAACTCATTGCCTTTTTGAAAATGATTCTCGTATGGCTGATATTGGTGTCCATACTTTTCATTTATCCTGCTGATTCTAAATTTTTCACACGTAAGCTAGTTAAAACTATTAAAAAATCCTTAAAAATTACTTTTTTTTAGATTGCAATAATGACGGGACTTGCGTTAATGAGAAATGGAGAAATGGCACTCATTACAACCTCACTTGTTTGAATTGGATGGAACTCGAGAGTGGCGAAGTAGATACTTGTCCCAAGCCTTGGAAATGCTGTCATACGACGCAATACGAAAAGAAGATTCCATATCCAAAGGGCTAACCGTGAAGCCGTTAATTTTATATCACCTATATGACAAAATCACACAAACTGGTTTCTGATTTTATGACCCGTTAAAAAATACAAATCAAAACAAAAGGGCACGAGCTTCTCTAGTTTTTTCGCGAAGAGGTTTTAGGTAAAGCTTTGCATATAAAATGATTTAAAAATCTACATACAATTTTTTGTAGAGACATATTAAACTGAAAATGTATAGGTGTTTAAGAATATAGTAAGTGTGATCTTCTAAAACAGCCACTTTGTAAAATTTATTTATAATACAAATAAAATAGCCTAATTACGCACAAAAACAATTTAACATTTTAATGGATAAGATAGACAAAAAAAAACCGTTATTTTTTGTGTACAGTTTTACCAACAATGAGTAAAAGTATTTTAAATAATTATTTCTGATTCGCAGGGCAGGTCAGGGTTATTCTAAATGGGGTTTCGCCATGCTGATTGGACAGCTCAGGGTTAAGTGGAGAAACATCTGACCCAGCGGGGGAATGATGGTCAAGGCGGAGGGGAAGGGGAGAAGGGGGGACAACACTCCCGTCGAGCTCCCATAGAAAAATGCGTATTCATTACAATTGATTGACAGACGACTGGACTCCGATTCAAGCCAAATCAATTCATGCCTGAAGTGAGCGCCCAACGGACCATGGACCATTTACCAGTTGCCACCAAAGAAAAAACACCAAGCACCACTGACCACCGACCACCGACCACTGGCCACCAGTACAACCACAATCGACAGCTTTTTGCAGCCTCAATTAGGTTTTAGCAAAAACCACAACAAGACCACACTTAAAATAAAACATTAAATATTCTAAGAAAAAAATATAATTAAACTTTTAATACTCTAGCAAAAAAAAATATAAAAAGACTTAAAACCATCTTCCAAAGAAGTAATCTTCTATATTTAATTTTTTTATTAATCCAATAAAAGGTACTACAGACTAAAAAAAAATAGGAGGCTAATTTAAAATAATATTGAAAGTGTTCAAATATTATTTTATTATTTACATTATTTATTTATTATAAAATAAATTTTTAACATTTTTCTGAGTGCTCTGCAAATGAGTTTCCAGTGAAAAGGAACCTTTTCTTTCCACAGCAGCAGTTTTCCATTGTTTTCTGTTTAAATACAAGTTTTAGTAAATTGCTTTGACTTTGGTTTTTTTTTTGTTTTGTTTATGCTTAATTGCTTTAAACATAAATTTTATATTGTGCTTTATTTTTGATCACTTTGAAGGGCTTTGTTTGGATAAAACATTTTCAAGTTCACAACGTGGGTAGAAAGTGTTGTTATATTTTTTGTTTTATTACACGATTTCTTGTTAGTGGGTTTCTTTCGCCTTTTGACGTGCACATTTTGCGTGGGTCATGGTTTTCATTGTTGTTATTTCGAGAGCGGTATCCAAGTGGATACTGTTTGTCATCGTTGCTTTTCGAATGAGTCAGCTTCCCGGCGAGTCGGAAGTGAATCGAAGCGATCTATAATTATACCGGTATTCCTGTGTACTTAAATTTGCATTATTCTGGCGAAGCAGTCGGTGCGGATTTAAACAAAGCCTTAAGCATTTTGTGGGATTGGCTTTAACAAACCCTTCCCTTAGAGAAATGGTGACAAAATAAAAGAAAACAAACCCAAGAGAAAGGTAGAAATGGTAGGAAAAATAAGACGGTAGGCAGGTAAGCTAAAAAAAAAAACAAACAAAAACAAATCAAATTAAGCGCGAAATTGGACGTTTCTCAGTGGTTTTTCGTTTCTGGAAGTTATGCGTTAACTTTTTATATATTTTTTTGTTTTATTTTTGTTTTTTTTGCGAAAGCCCGTAAAGTGAACCCAGAAACGAACTGTTAAATGTGTCATAAAACCGCGAGAGCTGTCCGCTTAAATGAGTGACCATAAATAACCCAAATGGCCGCTCGAATGGCAAATTTCGTGAGATTCTGCACTTTGATGCGCTCTCTCGCAGTTCGTGAAAACGTGAGTTGAGTTTGGCCGAGAAGAGTTACCTAAGCGTAGCCTGCGGCCAAAAGACTGGGCGGGAAAAACGAGGCGTTGCCAACCGGCCAGCAACTGAAAATGTACGGACCGCTGCGCAGAGGGCTTCGCTCACTTTTCAGGGAAAACCCATGAAAATGCACAGGGGAAAATGAAAAATAAATTGATTAGAAATACTGATTTTTCGAGGAAATATATCTGATAAAATTATTCAAAATAAAATACTTTCATTTATTAAAAGAAGACATGTTCTTTCTGAATTCATTATTTTCAATCAATAATAATAATGAAAAATATAGCTTAAGTAAGAATTATATTATATCGTAAGTAATTTGAGCAGCTTCTGGTTTTCTTACTATTTTATATTTCTTAGGATTTTTTTAGTCTATTCTATAAGATCATATTTTCTCTGCAAAACAGGATATGCCCAACTCACAATAAAAAACCACTTTTAAGTACACTTTTTCCATTCAAAGTTTAACCGTTCCCATGTGTTAAAGCATCCCACAACCTTAACTCTCTACTTCCTCACCACACTCCAAATTTGTTTTCTTTTATCTACCATTTAGCATTGACCCACATTCCCGGAAAGGCGGCAAAGACAACAAGTTCAGGCCATATGTGCCATGTGTTTAAGACACCATCTTGAGGTGATCGGTGAGTGAAATGTCACCATTAGTCAAAGCCAAATCAAATCTATATGTGTATATGGCCGCAAATTAATATTTATGGCACTTAAAAATTGTGCGAGACACATGCAAATTCAAATGTGTGTCAAGCCGGCCGGAAATTTGCCAACACACACGCAGTAAATACACAGAAATAAAATCACCCAATGCGAATAAATCAAATGGCACTTCCGCTGCAACGTGGGCAGTGCGATTTTTAAAGAGCTGGAGAACCCGATTCCGAATTCGAATCTGAAACCGCCAAAACGAATGAAAAGTGACAATTTCATTGTGGAAGACGTCGAGTATCCAACCCACCAGACGACAAGCACCCAAGTCAATGCCGCGGGATTTCGTACTTGTAAAAAATGTTTGCTGTTTTTATTGCTATTTGGTTTTTTTTTTTGTAGCTTTGAGTGGAGTGCAGATTTTTTTTTTTTTGGGGGGGAAAACCCACGCACAGAAAATCGGCCCAGACAAGCTGGCCACCTCGTCTATCGGGTAACTCATTCATTTCCAATACGCCCCAGCTGCATTCACAGCTGATTCATTCGATTCATTCACTCGATCATTCAGTTACGTTCCATTCCATTCATGAGACATTTTTGTTTTTGACAAACAGTCTTCGAGTGTTGGCTTTTTTTGGGTCGTCGCAGTCATCGTGGTCGTTTTGAGTGGAGTGGTTTTAGCCGTGGTCCAGAGATCACTGTCCATAATTGGCAGCGACCATCGATCAGTCGCCCAAAGTTAATGCGGGCTTGTAGGCTGCATTTAGCCAGAGTCTTGAGTTCCCAAAGATTTAGTGCATCGCCTTCGCTTTGCGTTTATATGGCCGATCGGAGGTGGGCAATTTGTTAGGCCATAATTGCCTGCATTATGCGGGTTCGAGGTGGGAATGAATAACAGGTGATAAAAGCAGATAAATCATACGTCCGTTTTTTATTGGGTTGTAAAAAACATGAAGTTGGAATCATAAAAACTTCGCAATGTGCATAAGAATGCAATGCAAAAAGTAATGTGATAGAGATAAGTATTTAAAATCCTTAACCAAGCTTAAGATTTTAAGTTTCTTAAAATGGTATTTGATAAAATTAATTGGCGAATACTTTAAGCATTAAATTAATAGCGCTTTATTTCCTATTTGAATTAATTTAGTTAATATTAAAATCAGCTTACAAAATACTTTAAAAAGAAATCAGCTTTTACACATTCCGTTCCACCAAATCCATAAACAACTGATATCAGAAATATAAGATCTTTTTTTTAAACGTTTTTTGTAAACAAAACCAAAACATTCCGAATCAATACAAAGCCAAGTCATCGCTTAAAAATTCATTTCAATCGATTTAGATTAACTTTCCATCAACAAAAGACTTCCACACCGAATCGACCTTGTGGCATTAGTCTTATGCATAATCGGTTGGACTAAAATGCATAATTATGCAGATGAAATATCATCTGCCGAAAAGTCTCATCCTATATCTGCTTAACTAGTCGGTCGGCTTTAGTTTGTATTCCCCCTTTGGGGTTAAAAATTAGACTGAGATTAATTAAATGAAATTAAGTGGCTAATTTGGGATTCGAATTTCTTTAATACTAAAAAACCAAACAAGCCGCCTATATTAATTACGCATTTTCATCGAAAACGAATTAATTTAGTAGACCTAAAAACTACAAAATAAAAGAAAGAAATCTATAAAAAAAAATATTTGTTTTATTTCGATAGTTCTTTCAACTCTACAATACTTTAACTTTTTTAGCAATAAATCTAAAAAAATTTGCTTTGCTAATGTCATGTTTGAACATAAATTAACGATGCTATCTTAATAGTTAATAAATGTAGCTAAATGTGCTAAAATCTATTTTGGTTATGCTAAATTCGGTAGAACGTGGGAATAGAGAAAATTAATTATTTGCAAAAAGTGAGCAAGGAAATAAGTTGTTTTCCAAGAAGTATAATCCAGTTTGTATTAATAGAAACATATATCTATTTATATGTTATTTGCAAATGTTTTTTTAAACTAATAATAAGGTAGCAGTTTCTCATTAATTTACTGATAGCCATCTTCAATATTATACTCAAGTTTAAGGCTATTTGATTTAAAGAGCCGCTCGGCACAAGTCTTCTATGTTGGGTCTATCACCATAATTTGTTAAAACAATATTTCTGTTTTGGTTGTCAAATATCGTTGGCGACATTAGCACATCATTAGCAGTATTTGTTGCTGGTTCTCGCAAAAGAGCTTTTAACTATTTCTGGTTTTTTGGCTACTGATCTAAGAACCTCCTTCTGGCCAACATTGGTCCATTATGCAAATGGGCTGAAAAAGCGGCTTTGGAGTCCGCAGACTTTTGCAGAGGCTTAAAACAGAAAATTATAAAATATTTCTTTCAACTGGATTGGGCATAAATCTGCATAAATTACCCATATGGGTACCCTGATTCCCCCTCCAGGAATTGACAAGTTTTCAGCATTTGTCTGGCGCGTTACGCGACGCCATCGATGGTAATCTGCCACAAGACTTCGGAGGCAGCATACCAAATGAGGATGGCCAACACGTGTGGGCGCCACTTCGAGTGGATGCCACACACTCAGCAATACAATTATGATATTCAGAAAATTATTATTAAAGAACAACAAAAAATATCAGTTTATAGAAGCAAACTTTTACTAAGTACCAAGCCCAGTTTTAAAATAATAAACAAATAAAATAGAATAGAATAAAAGAAATGCTCGTACAAGTAATTTAAGTATCAAAGCTGACTTATTTTAATTTATTAAAAAATGTTATATTCTTATAATTAATGTTAAAGTTTTTTGAAATATAAAAAAAACAGAATTTTAATTTTTTTCCCTTATTTAATCCAAATTTTCTCAGAGTGCATTTCCATGTAATCCCTATTTGTATCTTTCATTTCATTTGGTGTCTATAATGTGTGTAAGATTTAATTTCCCCTTTCGATCTTTTGCCGTTTATTGTGGCGTTTGAGGCACTTTCTCAGCTCCGTTCTGGCGATCATTAATCAATTCTTTCTCTGGGCGGGGCTGGTAAATATTTTGACCAATATTTGTACCAGTTTTATCGTTTTTGTTTCCTCGTGTTCGGCTTTTGTTTTTGTAGTTTCTGAATTTTTAATTTGCTGTAAATAGAGCGTGTGATTGGCCTCGCCGTTGGAGTTGATTTCGGTTTTTTTTTTCTTCGGTTTTTGTATCTTAAAATGAGATTTTTAATGCCTTTTGATTGATTGATTTCACTTTTTATTTGTAAGAATCAAAGAGAATCAGCTCTGCTGGTGGAGTATTTTTTTGTGAAATCAATCCTTTGGATAGAATATTCGGTTACACTTTTGTAATTCTTTGATTGACAGCTTTAATTGGCATCGTTGGCAAAACAAAAAGTGATAAAGTCAATAGGGAATTTAAAAATATTTTTAACTGTCATTGTTTTAAGTGAGTCATCAATTGGCGAACTGATGGATGGATTACAGATTGCAGATCATAAAACAATGGAAATTACTTCAGTTAGCAGTAAGCCGCTTTCATAACTGACCTTACATCAAAACGACCTAATAATTACATGGTTAACTAACTCATCCCTAGCAGCTTGAAACATTAGCTTTTGGTAACATTACCCACATGATTAATGGAGCAAGATCGACGGATCGGTGAGCACTTGAAATGACACTGAGGGAAAACCAAGCCCAACCAGATTAACCTCAGATTATCGACACAACATGAGCATATAGCAAAAAAGAAGATCTAATGGCTCGACTTGCGACCAACATCGAGTGGTTATAGTTACTCAATCAGAGTCTCAGGTGTTTGACTCTCGAGTGAATGACAAAACCAGTGTAAAACCTCATGTAAGACCGAGACTTTCCACTCCACTCCCCTCCAATCTCAATGTGAACCTCAGCCACTTGGGCAATTTGCCACGCTCTTTAGAGTGTATCAAATTCAAAATAATCCAGCAACAAATTGCCTCCGAAAACGTGATCGAGTTGACATTGAAATGTTGTTTTGTTGGCAAACTGGCATGGAAAACTTAATAGCTGCGCCACACACATATCGCCCTATGAAATCAACTATTCTATATACATATAATGAACTAAACAAAGTTGGACTGTCAAGCGTATTTATAGTGAAAAGAATGGAACGCTTCAATTGATAATGAAAATACACAATTAAGAGTTCAACTGATTTAACCCCTCGAAATTGAAAAGCCTCAACATAAGTTTGCGTCTCGCTTCGATTGAGTTTATTTTTGTGTGGAGCTGAGAATCGGGCACAAACTTAGTTCACTAAAATTCTAGACAATTACAAGTATACTTTATTACAAGATGACATAAGCCTCGCAAGTATTTGGCACTTATTGTTCTTGACTTTGCTTGTAAATCGGTTGACCGACAGGTCAATAAATCAAAGCCATTTTTTAACATGGGTACATATTATATTCAAGATCACATATTCAAGATCGCAGACAAGAAATGGCAATGTTCTCTTATATAAGATGCCTATCAAAACTGTAAATCAGTTGTACAAAAAGAACATATGACAAGGCAAAATGATAATGTCCAGAAATAGAACTTCAGAGTTTTGTAGACACAAACGCAGTTTGTTTTTTAAGATGTACATATGTTTGATAGAAATTAGGGTGTGTGCCTTGATTGATGACTGATCGTGTGCCAAAGTTCTATAAATTATAAATTACCCGCACATTTTTCACCGCTTCTGTGTGTAATTCTTTTGGCTCAAAAAAAAAAAACATCCAATCAATTTCCTGTCGTAAAAAACTTTCTATGGAAGCGCTGCTTAACGATTGGAACTTTATAATTAGAACCTTCATGAGAAGCCAGATCGGCTCATCAAAAGTTGTTGCCTGCCACCGTTTAAAGTGTTTACGACGATGTCTTGGCCATGGCTCTTGAGATTGAAACGTCTCTTAATTGCATGTTAATTGCTTCAAGCCGCCAGAAGAGAGGAAAAATAAGAAAGAAAAACTTGCAGATTGCCGGAAGATACAGATGCAGAGAGTATCTCCGAAGAATCCACTAGGGATTGTTATGCTGTTTCTTCTGTTCATTCTTCTGTTATCTTTTCTTTTCTTTTCTTTGGGTTTCCAGTGTAAACTGGACTGCAGGTTCGGGCTAAAACAGTTGCACTCATTTGTTGGCCCAGTCGTTCTTGTTGCTCTTGATCTTCTTGGCTTCTCCAGTTCCCAACTTACCAACTTCCCGACTTCTCCAGTTCTTGAGTTCTTAAGTTCTCAAGTTGCCGAGTGCAAGTAGTGTCTACTACTAAAGTACGTGTGGCTTTATGGCCGCCTCAGTGCCTTTTTGCCCCAGCCTCTGGCCAACGCTGGCAAACTCTGGAGACAAAGACAAGTTTTTCAAGTTTTCCGACGGGGGCACATGAAGTCATTCAAGTGGAAGCAACGAACTGGACGGTAGTCGTGGACAGGCGAAAGGCTTGTGGTCTCCGCTCTTCACTCTCCAGTCTTCGTTCTTCGGTCTCTTGTCTTTCCTACTCGGAGCTGTCATTCGCACTTGAAGATCAAGTGATATATGTCTCGCTATCTGACTCTCTGACTATCCCACTGTCCGACTGACTGACTATCTGACTTTCTGACTCGTTTCTGGGCACGAAGACAAAGTAGAACCACGGGCAGTCGTATATTTACATGGTATCAGGCAAAGTCTATGGGGAGCCAATAAGTTTCGATTAGATAAGAATCGGGTACTTGACGCAGTCTCCGATGAGGTGTTCTTGTTGTTCTTGTTGCTGCTGTCGCTATTCAGATGGTGTAAGTGCGCAAGTTATAGACCACTTCATGTCATAAGCATTGGGAAACTGTGAAGTGCTCTAAATGCTTAAGAAGTTGACTAACACTGATCTCAAGTGGGTGGAAAAGGGGTCAAATGGTGTTGAATAACAAAGTGGAAAGCAGTGACAAATTAAGATCTCATTACAGAAATAAAAAAAAAACAATTTGATAATGCTTGGGTAAAAATAAATATATTAAAATGAATACAATATTTTATAGATAAAATTGCAAAGCATTTAATTAAGCAAGTGATATTTGCTTCTAAAAATTGGTTATGAATATCCCCTTCTTAACGTATTTTTTTCTATAAAATTTTTTATAAAATTTTCCATAACAAAAGAATATATATATAAATAACCCCCAAAAGCCACCAGCTCATGGCCTAAACTTAATGGCCACTAAACTTTCATAGTTCTTAGAACAACCGATCCCTGCAAACTGACCGCATTTTAACACCTTCAGCGCTTAAAGTGACTTGCGCTGCGATAATGTTTGAATATAACCTGGATTTCGGGGTAAATAGTTGGGCCTGCCCCTTTATCGCCCCGTCATGGGTTCGTGTGTATTTTTCTGTGGCTTGGATAGATATAAAAAAAACGAACCCCAACAACGAGCGACAAAAGCGGAGCACTGACCCAATTCAAAATTGAAATGAATATTCCCAAAGTTCGTAAACGGGCCAATGTGCCGGTGTTTTTGTACGGATTCACAGCCAGGTGTTAATTAAATTTATTTAAACCCCCTTTGGAGTAAATCTACGATTTCAATGATCCGATACGAGCCAAATGAAGCGTGCCCAAATAGATTTGCCCTTTAGGGATTGGCCCTCATTTTCTTTTTTGGTTGGGGAAATAAGTTGACAATTGTGAACGGAAAACTTGAAGCGAGTCCAAAACCAGAAAACTAACCACACCAGATTGGATCGGTTAGGCTTGAATGGCTCCCCCGAAAATAAAGTGGCTAAATGTAATTGCCAAAAGCATCAACAATTTTTATCACAAAACCTGTCACTGCCACTATGGCGACTATGCCAAATGGCCTCAACATAACTTTTGGACATAATTAAGCCATCAAAGCAAAATCTTTGCCATTTGCGTTGACAGTAACCTGTCGCTGTGTTGGACACCGGTGTGCACAGCCAACTGTGCACACAAAGCTAATTAATTAAAATAAACTACTCAAAATGTGGCCAACACTCGACAATTTCTGTTTTGGCATTTCGCTTACGACACTTGTGGGATGATGAGTTGCGATGATTTGAGCTAAATTAAGTGATTAAATCGGGGTATTACAGGGTTATTTTAGATTGGTAAATGGTTAGATTAGTAGAATATTAATTTTATTTTAGAATTAATATACTCCTAACATATTTATTCTTATTTATTTGGCAACTTAATAATCATAATAGTTTTTTATAAGAATTTTATATAAATCCATTACAAGCTCAAAGCATTTTTTGTATTTTGCGTATAGAAGATCTATTTACTTAGGAACTCCAAGGCTACCATCAACTTCCTCCCTTGACTACCAAACAAAACAAAGGCCATGGAAACCCCACAACTTACAGATGAAATCAGTTAAACAAAACTCCAGTCAATAAACAACCTTTGAACAATGCAATATTGCTGGCTGCCTCAAGAACGCCGTGAACCAATTGTACGGGAAAAGCCACCGGTGGTGCTCTCCAACAACAGATTCCAGCGAATCCGTGCAAATGCCTTTCAGGAAGCCAAGAAGGAGAAGCTGCATCAGCAGGAGCTGCGCAACCAGGCGGATGAGAAACTGCGGATTGGAGGCGAGGAGCTCCTTCGGAAATTCGCTGGTAGGAATTTGTGCATTTCGAGGGAGGAGGAGTGTGCCCGTGAATTAAAGCAGCTGGAGGAGCAGCACTTGGAGGCAAAGCGACTGGCGGAGGAGGAGACGAAGGCCTCTCGCCTGGAGCACCAGAAAACCAAGAAGGAACGCATTGAGAAGGCCCAGAAACTTCTGGAGCAACTGCGTCCTGGTCCCCGAGAATTACAATGTGCCCGATTGCAAAGTGAAGTCATGCGAAGTGTCAATGTTCAGAGGGAAGTTCAAGCGGAGTTTGACAAGGCCAATCAGAAGCAGAAGGAACTGGACAGGAAGATCTTCCAGGAACAAGTCCTTCGAGGATTCGAGGAGGCTCAACAGCGCCACAAGGAGCAATGCCAGCAGTTGGGAGAACACAAAAAGGAGTTATTGAAGTTAATTGAGGAGAGGGAAAAGGAAAGACAGGTGGGTTTTAAAAGCACATTTAGTACATATTATTATCACTTATTTTTTGCCACAAAATATCAACGAAATGTTATCTACACGTTTTCTACATTTTTTGTTTGAAGCTAGACAATAAATTTATGTTAACTCACGTTTAAATATCTGACTCAGAATCAACTTGAAAACATCTTACAATGTGCATAATTATCTACCTAATTAGCTGGTAAGGTTTTTATAAACGTTAGTAATGAATTAAAAAATTTATGGCATGACGTTTAAATAAAAAATAGTCAACAAACTTATTAAAAGTGTTTTTTAAGTGTCTCACATATGTTTAGTTCGGTATAAATCTACTTTATTTTCTGTTCACATCTTTTTTAGTCTTAAGATAATAAATAATAATCAATTCATCTCAAATTTAATTCTTAAAACATGGAAACATTTTTTGTATTCCAATCAAATTTTAATCAATCTAAAAACCTTTTTTTTTATTTATACCCTCAGGCCACCAAAGCCAGGGAGTTGGAGGAAGCCCTTGAAGAGCGTAGGCGCAACGAGCAGATGTTAAAGGATCAGCAGGATAAGGAAAAGGAGCAGATTGCCCAGAAGCAGCGCCAGAAGAGAGAGGCAGCTCTGGCCTCCCTGGCCATGGCCGAGCAGAAGCAAAAGCGCCTTCTGATGCTCGAGGAGGTGGAACAGGTGCAGTGCGATGTCCACAACCAGGCCAAAGGTTATTTGGAGAAACTCAAAAGGGACAGGGCCAAGGAGCGAGTGGAGCAACGCATTCGGAGAAATGAAAAACTGGCCCAAGAGTTGGCTCCTCGACTTCATTACAGTGCTCGCGAGGATGAGGAACGCCACCAGCGACAATTGGAGGAAATGCGGAAAATCCACAGTGCCGAGCAGGCCAAAAAGAAACAATTAAGGGAGCAGGCTAAAAACGCTCGTTTGGCCATTCAAAAAGAGGAGGAGGAATTGGCCAGAAAGATAAGGGAACAGGCTGAAAAGGATCGCCAGGAGGCAGTGAAGCTACGCCTTCAAAACGATCTAACTAATGTCAAATTTAAACAGCAGCAGCGACAAGATGAACTAAATCGCATTAGAGAACTCCGACGAGAACTCGATGAACAGGTGAAAAAACGAGTTGAGGAGGAAACTCGACCAGGTACAAACTACAATAGAGAAGCTCAATTGGAGGAGCTACGCGAGGATGCCTTTTTCTTTGACTATGCTCGCCAGTTGATGGACGAGGCCAAGAGCAAAGGATGTCCTTTGAAGCCATTCATCCGCGCTGTTGGCCAGTACAAAAACGATAATCGCATTGGAGCTGAGATACGGATTCCCCGCCATATGGTAACTCGATTGCCGATGGGCAGACGCACTCAAGGAGATAGCAAGGCCGAGGGCAGGGAAAAGTCCTTGGAAAAACAGGAACCAAATGCCGAGGAGCTGAGCAAAGAGGAACAGCTCCACAGGCAGAAGATCGAGGAGAATCTCAAAAAAATCGAAGAGTTGGTGTTGCAGGAAGCCAAGGCAAAAAATGAGTCAAAGGTTTCCAAATAAATTGATTGGTTTTCAGAAAACAAGAATTTAAAGCTATACAAATACATTTTTAGAAATTTTATATTTATTTATTTTATTTATTTCTATTGAAGTTTAGCTTACAACTTTAACTACCCCCTGAGTGATCATTAAATAACCTAAAGAAACCTCAAAATAAAATGGTTGAAAATAAAACCCCCAACTTGACATGAATTGCGGTTAAGTATGTAAGCTGTAACTCGAAGGCAAAGTATTCGACTGATATCAATTACAATGGCAACACGAGGCTGCCAATAAAATGTATTGAATTGCAATTAAAGGTGCGAAATTTAAGTCGCCGGCGATCGATTTCCAATGCCATTACTCACTTCTCTGCCGAATTCCGTCTTCGGGCTTCAATTTCATTTAACAAACTTTCTAGAAGCTCAAAAATTTAAGTATTTCAAAAGGCAGCAGGCTTGAGTAAATCAATTCCCAGACACAGCTCCCTCAAATATCAGTTCTATATAAAACGTAAAGCAAAACGGTGCTCTAGGGAAATCTAAAAGTTTTTTATATAGAAAATCGAATCATTTTTTTTACATTACTAAATTATTCGTTGTTTTTTTTGGGGTGAACAAAATGCAGGCACCAAAGGCAGTGAACCCCACTCCGGTTCTCACAATGAAAATCGATGATCTGAAGAAATATGTTCCTGAATCCGAAATTGAATTGTTGGAGCGCAAGAAGGACGAAGAGACTGCCTTGAAGGTCGAAAGGGAATTATTTCAGACGAGATTGAATCACTTGCTGCACCGCTTGAATGATCTGGATGATAAGTTGGAGCTGGAGGACATTTGCGAGGACGATTACCGAGCAACGGATCACCTCAGGGATATTTTATCGTTGAGACATCAACTATTGGTGGAGAGACTCGTGCGGATTGGAACCCAACTGGCCAGGATCAAAAAGGAACTGAAGTGTAGGGAAACGGCTATATACGCGGATCTTAAAGCCAGGCGATTGGTATAGAAAGTATCTCAAAATCTCTTTTGTTGTAAAAAGTTAATACATTTATCCATGGACCAAATGGAAGTTTTTTCACGTTTTGTATGAGTGGCAAATTCCTCGCAGCTTTGAAAGTAATTCAAGAATCCATTTTGTGTACCCTGGGATGTTTTTTAGTTTTAAATTTATGGATATAATTATTTTGGAAACCAGATATGTAAAGGGGTCATGTAAATAAATACAGAATTAAATGCAATATAGAAATGTAACAAAACTCTTCGTTCTTAATTGGAGTTTTATTATTCATTTAAATCTTATCATTTGGTTCTTCAAGCCAAGAGAACCCAAAGTTTTACAATGGAAACTTACATAAAACCGATTTGATTATTGCCACCCCCAAAAGGCATTGAGTAAGCAAGTGAATTATCTGTTTTTTTTTTTTTTTTTTTTTTGGCTTGTCACTCAAATGGGCTTTTAGGAGGTTCATATGACTTTTTGTTTGGAGTTCTATTTACCTTCTAAGCAAAGGTCTGTTGGCAATGAATGGGAGCATTTGTATTGGTTTGGGTATCTTTGTGTATTTGCCCGACGCTTTAAAGTTTTTATCTTTTCTGTATTTCTATTTTTTTTTTTTTTTTTTTTTTGGCTGTGCTTGTGATGTCGTCGTGAACTTGTTGATTTTAGATACAAACTCGGAGTCGTTGTCGCTGTTGTCAGCGGTTGTAGTTGTTTTATTTGCGCAACGAAACGAAAAATACATTTCAGAAAATTGTCAAAAAAGTAATGCCAACGAATACCCGACTTGAAGGTTAATGTAGCTTCTTCCATGCCTTTGTGCATTTTGTGTTTGATTGCAAATAAAGCCGAACAAAAAAAACAAACCAAAAAACGAAACTTCAGCCAAAAGGAAGTGAGATTGAGGTGAGCTTCGGTTTCAGTCGCCAAACGATTTTGCCAGACATATTTATGAAATATTGTGTCCACACTCGGTTCCCGGAATTCACGTTTGAAATATGAATTTAGACTGACACAGGTAGAACTCCTTTCTTCTTGGTCTTGTTTTAGTTTGCCAATTAACCGAAGGATTTGGCAGCCAAGGAAACTGGTTATGAGATCATATCGTGTTTGCCGGCTAATTATGTTAAATGATTTGGCAAATGAAGCGTTTATATGGCGGCTGTCTAATGGAGTGTGTCGAGCAATTCTGAAAGGCCTTACATCTTAATAAATTGAGCGTATTTTTCAGGCTATGGAAGGCAGGGTTTCGTTTAATTAGGTTCAAGTGAGATCAGACTACTGATTTTAGGGTTTTTAAACAAGACATATGGTAACTCGGTGCCATTTAAAAGCCCTTCAAAAGTGAGGATGATCTAATCCATGAATCCATTTACCTTAAAGTACCACTTACGTTTATTTAACCAAGTTATTTACTTACAGATGTGTTAATAATATTGAAGAAGTTACGTTGAACCAAAACTTACCTGAAAATAAAAAATACACAAAATTAGTTTGGTCTTGGAAAAGATATGGGATTACAAAAATATATAAATAGCTCTGATCTCATTAGATGTTCATTATGTGGAAAGATCTTCCATAAAACAAATCCTCTTCATAAAAATAAAGTTTTACAAGAATCTGCCTGGGTTGTTTACACAAGGCAATTGGCTCTTACACATGTACTACAATTCCCCAAACATTTTAATAGCTCATTAAAACGGTGGCATTAAAAAAAGAACGACAATTCTGTGAAATTTAAGTGGCACACAGAATCATTAAAAGCAAACACACATGTGACATCAAAAGTATTATGTCTCAACTTCTTACGACAGTAAAACCAATTTGTATCTAGCGCGATTCGATTGGAATTAATTGTTTTGACATTTTACTGGATAACCTCTTCAAAACCCCCTTTTCCCAGATAGGATGCCAATTTGAAGTTTGCAAAATACTTGACAGTAATTAAGTACGACTGATATTATTGCCCTCGTTCTCACTTGAGATTTTAGTGCGTTGTTTTGCATTCCATGGGAAAATTATAGGGCGCCAGACTTTAGTTTTCATAAGATCGTACAATTAACATAAAATACCAAGAACTAACCACAAATATTAATAAAAAATTAATGCTTTATTTTACCAACAGATATTTTGCTATTTGAATTTTTTGTAACACTTGGTAAGCTTGAATTTTTAAGCCATAAAAATGTGGTTACCCCAGCAATTAAATATTTTTATTGATTCACACATTCTTGTTATTACACTACTTTCAAATGTCAGTGGTGTCAGTGTCATTTAGATAATGCAGAAACCTTCGGAATACCAATAAATAGAACAACAATCAAAGAATCGTGGCCACAGCAAATCACGAAGTTTACACAACTTGATTTGTGCTTGGTGTAATAAAAACAAAATCGAAATAATACAGAAAATTAAGCTTGAAAAATGAACCAGTGAATAATCGTAACAAAGTGTTGGTCTTAACCTGATCGGTCTGATCGGCAACTCTTCCGCTTTGTAATTAATCAATTTCAGGCTCGCAATGCATACAAAATAAATCGCGCGCATTGTGTGAGAAATCAGCAGTCAAGCTGCTCGCTTGGCTTTTATAATAAAAATGTTAAAATTTACGAGACAAAGGCGAAACATTGACGGCGGCAACATGTATCCGACGACTTCAACTTCGACTTTGAGTCTGGATCGCATCGGATCGAAGTCGGCGAACAAAAAAATAAAACTCAAGAGTTTAAACATCCGCAGAGGAGGGAAATTTTGCATTATATGGCCGGCGAAGTTCCTGGGCATATGCATTGTGTTTATGGACTTTCGTTAAATGTTTGCCAACATTATGAAAGTCGAAGGGGCGGAAAAGGCTGCTGGGAAATGCAAGACACTGTGGGAGAATTTTAAAAGCAAGCGAAAATAACAAAAGATTTTTTGGTTACTTTTAATTAATGCATTTTTAATGACCAGTCTTAGTTGAGAGCTACAAAGTCAGTAATTAAAATAAAAAATATATTGTGTGATAAACTCTTAATCTCTTCAAATTAATTATTTGCTTGGTGGTAAACTTTTAATAGCTTCATTAAATTTCACAACCAATTTAGGATACTTAACTCCTTTACTACATTTTATATTTATTGTAGTTGTGTGAAATAATAATTTATGAAAAATATTGTATATCCATGTTTGTATTTCTTGTGCCAGATTTAAATCTAAACCTATCAAATTTTATATAAATAGGTTACTTTTCAAAATTCGAAACAGAACCCATTAATTTTAAAACTGTCAAAAATACATGAAAAATTCTACTCAAATTTCGAGCAATGATAAAAATCAAGACAAGCTTATCTTGAACCGAAAATTTCTTAAAAAGTTCTTGGTTTGAGCTCAAATTGTTGTGACTCATTTAAAAGAGGAAAATTCGGGTTTTGGCCTTTGTTATCTACCATTTTCCACTGTGCCGCGTTTTGGGCCCAAACAGTTTTCCTACTTAGCCGTGGCCTATAATTTATGTTTGGCTGCATTTAACCGGCAGGCAGAGCGCATTTGGTAGTCGTGCCGTTTGGGCCTGGAAATTTGACTGCGGTTACTTCCTTGGCTTGGCTCTCTGTATCGCCCATTGAGCATCGCAACGCATAAATCAAACTTTGGTCTCGCCGAGCAACGAGCGACGAGCTTTTCCTCGCCAGAAATCAGAAAAAATTGTGGGCATTCGGAAATGTTTGGCGTTGGCTATGGGTTTTGGTTATATCAAGTTGCCAGCTTCTTGGAAGTCCGATGGTCCACAGCCAGTTGGCCAGTTGTCCGACAAATTTATGGCCTTTTAATGCTGCAAACTTCTTTCCCTTCTTCTTCCTTTTCTTCTTCTTCTTCTCGTTTGGCGTTGACATTGTAGCGGTACATTTTGATAAATTAATTCGCAGCAATGTTGCAACGTTGCAACGCTGAAATGTTGCAGGTTCCAGGTGAGTCAGCGAACCCCAAAAAGGGTTCGACATAAAAACTTCCAGAAAATGTCAAAATAACGGCAGGGGTTTTTATAAAACAACGTTTTTTATACACCGAAAAATTACAGAAATATTTCGTGCAAAAGAATTTTATTCCCGGAAATCTCCACATCCATCAAAATCAAAAGTTAAACTGCTGTAATCCGCTTTGAGGTTTCAGGTGTCAGATCAATTTACCCGATTGCCAAATTTCTGTAATGAGCTAAGATCCAAGATTACACATTCACAAAGTTCAAAAAACTCTTGGCGTTCCGCCCTTTTGTTATTGTTTCGGTTTCATCTGCGCGATGGATCTTCTAATTAAATGAAATGTTTAGTCATTAGGCCGTAATTTCACTTTGGCGAGGTGAAAGTCATAAGAAAATACAACAAGAGGAAAAGAGGAAAGTAAAGACACTAAATCATCTGAGCGGCAATTAAACCGAGTGAGAAAAAAGCACTTAATAAATTACCGCAATGCGACACGCCCATTTTGTAAAGACCAAGAAAAGGTTTTTTGGCCGAAAAGAGGAAACAGTAAGTGAATGAATGACAACACTCGAATGGCAAATTCATTTGCAAAAATTAGTCAGCCAAGGGGTTCCTCTTTAAGTTAAAAATCGCCGATTTTATGACAGCAACAAGCTTACGTGTAAACACGGAAAACATTGCAAATTTAAATACGAGTGCACTTCAGATCTATTGATTTTTTATTGGAGTTCATAACCCACGCGGCTTTGATTTTTTAGATAGAAGATCCAAAGATATGGTTAGTTTAACCATTTCTTTATTAAAAGAATATAATACATATATTAAAATGTATACAAAAAATTGTAGAAATACAAAATGTTTATATTCAAAGTTTAACATTGGCAATAATATAAATGTAATCAAAATAAACTTCTAAGATATAATTTTCTAAGAAACTTGTATTAGTTGGTTACTGCTAACTCATTTTTGATTAGTTTGGAATTCGCGAAATGTGAGGACCTTTAAGATTAGATATAGTAGTGACATATTTCCACACGTGAAAAGGTTACGACTTGGTGTGATTCGCACTTTGGCCACAAATGGGCGCACCTGTTGCTCTGTCGCCGAATCGATAAGGTTTTCGGTGGTTTTCTTAACTTTTTTTCTGCGGGCGCCAAGCGAAAAGTCGGTCGGACATTTTAAATATTTACAAATAATTAAAAACGGTAATTGGCTTTGGCTGTTGTTGTCGTTGCCTCGCTCGGGTCTAAATAAACAATTGTTGCCGCTATCTGAACGCAAAAAGTTTGCTTGGCAAATTATCGCGGCGCTCGAAATGAAATAAAAGAAAAAATAGTTGAAGTTGAGTGGGGTGGAAATAGACGATTTTAGTTTGTAGTGCAAATATTAAAGGTAAATTTGCATTTGTAAACAAAAGTCAACAAATGTTAGCTAGGCACTTTTTTTGCACGTCTCTCTTTGTATCGTTGGTTTCTTTTTTTTAGTCGATCTATCGCAAGTTGATCTTAACTTTTATGCAGGGGAGGCTCCGAAGAAAACGTGACTTTTGGCGACTATTCGCTACGAGAGTTTTTAATGGGCAAGATGGGCTAACTCTAATGGAGATTGCAAGGTCTGATAAGACCATGTGCTAGATGCTAAAATCAGATACTTTATATATACTATGGATGAGTGGAGGCTGAATTTCATTTCGTTCCCATTGAGAGTCCTCAATGAGTTGGAATTATTAACCATAAATCAATTTATGTGCCGGAGTTATTCCTTTTGAACACATTGCCTCCACATGCTTAATCCATTCAAGGTTTTTTCCCATCGCCAATTAAATTTCATGAATGTAATTGCAAATCCATTGAACAGATCGCCACGAGATATACGATTTTGTATCTCCCCGCTACTTCTTTTCTTCTTTTTTTTTTTTTTGCCACTCCATTTGAATTCGGTGGCCATGTCCTCGGCTACTTGTTCACGTCTCTTTTCGAAACATCTGAAAAAGATACCGACAGGCCCGAAGACATCGGCAAACTACTCACGCCTACAACTTCACAGCAGCTGCCACAATCACACGCAGATACTCTCAAAAAGTACAGTGAAAATCAACAAAGAGTTACTAAAAATATTTAATAAATCAATAATGCTCTTAAAACCCTTTTAAGAAAGTTTTTGTGCAAGGATTATTTAATCATAAATTAGACTCTAAATAAATCTCTTAAAATTTATTTTTCTTTATAAAAGTACCTATCAACTTTGTTTACTGTACACTTGAGATAAAATGTGTATAGTTTTTTAGTTGTATAATATTTATCTCTGTGTTACTACAACAAATTGTTACGCAGCTAAAGGCAGTGGCAGTTTTTGTTGTTCCTTGAATTTTGCAATCTACAACGAAAAATAACAGCCAAACAGCAACCAGAGTTAAATGGGCAAATAATTAATTGGTTTTGTGTCTTTGTGAATTATTTCTTCAGCATTTAAGATAAAAGTTTTAGAGGCTTAACCTTACAGCCGAATAAACGGGGCATTCAAAATTTGTTTTGTTTGAATGTTTATGCGAAGTTTTATGCGAAAAGCGGCTCAAGTTTTATGAATTTGCTAATTTTGTTTTTATAGGTGTAAATTTGATTGTTATGTGCGGTTTATAAGCCGAGTTCGATGATGGGGAGTCAACCGAAATGCGGTTTCCTTGGAATAAAAAATATAAAAAAGAAGAGGAAACACAGATGAAAATTAAAGATATGCTCGCAATTATTGATTGCATCAATTAAGAGCGGCAAGACTTCTGTTGCGCCCAATTGCGGTCGGCAATAATTCGTGAAAGATGTTAATGAATTATATCCAGTGGCTAATGGGAGAAAGAGTGTCGGAGTACTTAATCATCGGTCGTCGCGGAGAAAAGTTGTGCAAGTTTTGCACTTGCGACAGCGGCAACTACAGGCACATGTTTCTGGTTTGCCGTTGTGCAGCCAACTCTTGTCAGCCAGAAACTTCTGCAACACGTTTTGCCTGCCAGGCCAAGTTGATTTCAAAATAATGAGTTAATAAACTCCCGAGAAGAAAGACCAAAAGAGCGATGGCGAAACAGCGCGAGCGGTGGAAAGATGATATGCGCCTGCAAAGTGTCAAATAACTCAAAATGTCACAGCAAATGCAAAAACAAATGGAAAGCCATTTTTCCTGCCCAGCTGCGGACATGTTTATGTTGTTAGGGAGCAGCCAACATGTTTCGCTGCACATGCTGGGTAATAAACATTTTCTTTCCACTTATCAGTTGCACAAGTTAAGAGAAATTAAAAACAATCGTACTTTGGGGAGAAAAAAATACATTTTTAGAAGCAGAAAGCTAGTAAAACTATTTTGTACCATATGAAACAATTAGAAATAATTTAGAATTTATTAGATTACAATGTGATATTCCAGATACTATAAATTTATTTTATATATTTACCATTACTAACTTTTAAAATGTAATCCCGTAAAATCCCAACTAAATAGAGCTATAATTCTCCCACAAATTGGAAATAAGGAAAACCGTTTAGCACAATTTGTAAAATACGACATGCTAAATGGCAGTTTTATGGGATTGAGTAGACCTTAAGTTGAACTAAGCTTGCCATTTTTTTTTTTTTGCCCGACTAGTGCTCATTATTCATGCTCATCGGCCCTGCCATGTGGCCATATTGCAATCTCGTCGAGCTTGGCGAGTTTTAGCCGACACTTTAGGCGCTCATTTAGGTGGCAACCCGCAGAGCGGCTGCTGTTGCCGCTCCTTCCGCCCCTTCCGCTCCTTTGGCCCGACGCCCATGTGCTTGACCCCCAGGGCTTTGCATTTCCAACTTCCAACTAATTCCCCGGCAGCTCGTCTATAAATCTCACTCGGAGTGCAGGCTAATGAGGCCCGAGGGTGTGTTTTGGCAGCAAATTAACTCATTGCCACTCACAGCTCGCAGTTCCTCATCTTCCTCGCCGATCTCCCTTTCTAATTCGATGGACTGCACAAGGAGAAACCAATTCAATCATAATAGATTTGTATGATTTGATAAAAAAATTTGATAGAATATTATATTACATATCATTTATTATAATATATAAATATAGAATATTATTTAATATACAATAATATATTTTATTATGCTTTATTTAAAATTTATAACCTTTATTTTGAGATGTCAATCGGTTATTGGTTGTGAAGTCTGTATTAGTTTTGACTTTTAGAATCCATATAAACTGATTGATTAAACTAAACTAAAAAGTGAAATTAAATCCATAAAATCCTTGAACGATAGTGAAAGCCGGAAATGGTCTGACAAATCAATTCGAAAACCATCCCCTTGTTTGTTCAGTGTAAATCTGACATTGAATACGACCGTCTGCGAATGCAAATGCCCAGCTGGTGGATCTAAAAATATGCAAGATATTTGTTCGGCAGCGCAGACATCGCCTTAATTAGACTCGTTATGGTCAGTTTTGCAATTTGCAATTAAAACTATGCATCCGAATGCTTCGACGGATCGTCTCGTCTGGCAAATGGTAGATGGTGAATAGTAAATGGAATTGGAAGCGATTTGCGCAGTCTGCTGCCCCACACGCGTCGAGATTGGAATTGGCATCGGATTCGATGTGGCCGGCTTTGAAGGCTGGTTACCAGATCGAATCAGATCGAATGAGTTATTGGCTAGCAATCCTCTATGGGGGAGCCTCATGAGCCCCATTGAACTGGTTCTAGTGGATTTATAAATCATTTTATCGGCTCTAAAGTGTGTAAAGCCGGGTTTAACTGAGCAGAGATTTCAAATGCGAAGCGAATTCCTTGCGACTTTCATAATTTTAAAAGCTTAACAATTAATGTAAGGAAATTTTAAATTACTTCATTTTTGTATTTCATTAAAAGTGGATTAGATAAAAGTTAATATATGTATTTTGCTTTACAGCTTAAACAATTTTTAATTACTTCTTTTTCTATCTTTATAAATATTTCTTTCCATTTTATTTGAAATCGACACCGCTTTCTTAAAGCTTTGCAATCCTCAAAATCTGCCAAAAGCTGTCAAAATGAAGAACACTTTAACCCATTCAATTTCTATTGGTTTAACAAACTCCTGGGCCGCTAAACCTCTGAGAAATCCACTCGAACAACAGAACTCCTTCTAATTCAATCGGAAGGCTTCAGTTCATTCCCGGCTCAACTTTAACCTTCAACTTGAAGTCTCAGGCAGCGAACAAAGCCGGCGATAAAGAAAAGAAGCCAACCCAGCAAACACTTGATACACTTCATGGCCCAGGCCAAAACAACAAACAAAAACACAGTGTTCCCTGTGTATTCGAATAGCTTCTGTTGTTGTTGTTGTTGCTCTTGTTGTCTGCTTGTTAACAAATTTCGAAGTAAAATATTTCTGGGAATTCTTGCAAGCGCACAGACACACAAAACCAATGAACCCACAACACGGAAAAAAGTGAAATAGAAAACGTAGTAGTTTTTTTTGGATTTGGGATCAAAATAATTAATTTGACATTTTTTTTTTGTTCTTGATAGACTATATATTGTAAATTTTTTTTAGAAATACTCATTTGTGTAATAAATATATTCCAAAATCTATAATTTTTTTTTAAAGTGTATTACCAACAGATAAACAAAGCGCATGTGCCGACATCCCAAAAACTCTGTCTTACTCTTCTTCCCACAACTTTGCGCATGCGCAATGAAAAGATCGCAGAAAACGTAAAGAAGCTTTTTTGGTATTGCGCAAGCGCAACATAAGAAGCAGAATAAGTAGGTTTATGTTGTGGCTTTGAACCCTAGAATACCCTTTAAGACAATGTTTTGGTTCTTAACTAGAATTATTTAAAAACAATTTACTACGATGTACATAATATAACGATTTTAATTGTAGCTTCATATCAAAGATCGTATTGAAACCAAATCAACTTCTTCTAATACCCATAAATTTTAAGACCATTTCTTTAGTTTATGGTTAATAATGCTTAAGCTTTGTTAATTAAGCTCTATTTAAACAGTTTATGTTAAACAACGATCCTATTAAAACTTCTAATACCCATCAAATTTTAATTGGATTGCGTACACCCTGGTATTTTGCAAATACCGTGTAAGACAAAGCAGAGGAAGGAGTCCCGAAGACTCTGGAATTTTTATGGCATTTCACATGGTTCAAGCTCACACTCACTTAAAACTCCTCCTCCCCCGCCCCCAACTCACACACATACTAACACAATGTACTGGTGTGTGATCATCACAAAAGACTTCCATTGTCTCTCCAGGCGATTTTCTGGTCACTGGAAAGGGGAGAGAGCGGTTACATTTTCCACTGCAATCGTCGGCGCGACATGTAAATTAGTGCAAAGTATTTGCATTTTATTGTAAAGACAACAACAATGCCGCAACACAGAAACAACGACAAACTCAATTTGAACAGAAAATTGCAATTAATGCAATTTGCATTGTAAATTGCTGCTAAAAAAAGGGAACCACTTCAAAAGTTCGCGACATAAAAGCGACATTACGGAAAAAGGTAAATGCGATTTGTGAAATTGCAGTCATTCCAATGAAAGAGATGCGATGGTCATAAGATAAAGCTCAGGTGATCAAAGGAGCCGCCTTAATCGAGATGGTTCGAAAAAGTTTTAAGTGCAATGGGCGGAGTGTTACTAATGAAGCATTATTTCAAGTGAAAATACAAAAAAATTGTACAAGTTGCAGCAAAATTAAAAAAATCCTATCTGTACAAAGTTATGAATAAATCTTTTAAATTGTAAGCTATTTAAAACGGGGCCTTATATTTTTTACCATAATACATTAACTTTTTCTCACTTCCCAAGCATGTGAAATATTTAATTAACGGGACTCTTAAGTGCTTCACTTAATATTCACCTAAAAAACTGCAGCTATTTCCACTTCCAGATCGACGACCGGTTGTTTTATTGCAGCTCCAATTATTTTCAAAATTTCCTTTATCCTTAGCGATGTTGCTGCCGCCGATCTGTAGGTTGTTATTGTTGTTGTTTATATTGCCGGTACCTCCGATTATAAAGCTCGTGGTCTGGTTGTTGTTGTTGTGGTTGTTCGTATTGTTGTTGTTGGTGCGATTGCCACTCGAAGAGCGGTTGGTTAGTGGGAACATGGCATGTATCTTTTGTGGTTCGTTGGCTGCCTCATGTATGTATCTGTATCCGTATCTGTATCGGCACTGTTATATATGTATCTGAATCAGTATCTGGATGGATGCAGTTCCAGCTGCGAATCCTTTCAAGTCGATTTTGTCCAGCTTCTTGGGCCGAATTCCTTGTTCTGCCCGTTTTTTTTTTTTTACTTATTTTGGCAGCACGTACTTTTGTGGATTTTTCCTTTATTCCTCTTCGTTAAATTCGTTTTCGAAATACATTTAAAGAGCCGGCGTTGAACGCTTTACAAAATAAAACACTTATTTAGATTTATTACTTTAATTTTTTTCACACCTTTCGATCAATGAGTTAAGGTTGGTTTTTGTTTCGTTTTTTGAGTTACTGTGCCATGATTTTTACTTGATTACACTGAGTCCTTAATCCTTGATTTATTTTAAAATTATTAGATCAATCGTTATTTGAGAAAACTTGAATTAAATTTGGAAATCTTGGATACTCATTTAAGATTGATTTATCACTGAAACTTCAAAGCAGACTTATTGTTCTAATATTAAATATATTCGTGAAATAGTGTAAATCCCACTTTCCAAATTTCAATAAAGGTTAGTCAATGGTTATCTTATCTGATTTTGTCTTAACCTGTGACTCAATTGGTACTCTTGGAATTTCGCCATGTAAACAATAAAAAACTTGGCACATTTCGCAGACGAAACAAAATTCCTAGACAATGACACACACACACACACACACATTCAGTCGTATTTATGCTCAGGTGAATATATTACATTTATCCGCACTGTGGTCACATTACGTATACGTCACATGGGAGCTTTGTATAATTTAGCGATTTTAGCACGTTTTGCGATTTGAAACCGTATCCAGAGTGTCGAACGAGAAAATGCCGGTTGAACGATCGCGAGTCGAAATGATTTTCCGATTGGAGGCGGCTTTTCCGATTTGCATGCGGTACGCTTGCGCGAGCTTTGAAGTGCGTTTCGAGACTGAGCGCAAAAAGCCAGATAAGTGCCGCAGAACCGGAGAGTCGTGCAGAGTCTCCACTTTGAGCCAGCTGAGAGGGCAAATCTTGGTAAAATGAAGGCTAACGGACTTAACCCGAACGATTTGTTAGCCGAAGAGACAAACTTATACGCATGCTACCATGGAGCAAACTCTCCACACATACCGGTTTTCCAGCCCCGCTCTGTGACTCTCCCTATCTCTCTCCCTCTCGGTCTCTCTCTTTCCCTCCGATACGCGATCTCAGCACGGCGCTCGTCGCTTATCAGTACCACTATCACTATCACTCGTTTTTCAATTTGCGCTGAGGAAATTCATTCACGCTTCGTTGTCGTTGTATTTTTATACCCTTGCAGAGCAAAAGGGTATTATAATTTCAGTCAGATGTTTGCAACGCAGTGAAGGAGACACCTCAGACCCCATAAAGTATATATATTCTTGATCAGCATCACGAGTAGAATCAGAATACGTCTGTACGTCTGTCCGTCTGTCCGTCTGTCCGTCTGGCCGTCTGTCCGTCTGTCCGTCTGTCCGTCTGTCTGTTTCTCTTCAAACTAGTCTCTCAGTTTTAAAGCTATCTTGCTGAAACTTTCCCAAAAGGTGTGTAGGTATTGCACGCAGTATATAAGTCGGAACGGGCCGGATCGGCCGACTATATCGGATAGCTCCCATACGAGGGAATGAAATGAAAAATTCTCCCGCCGTTGTTTTTCATCAGATAGACTTGAATTCTTCAAGATGGCGTTTTCCAACTGTTATTGAATTTCAGATTAAATTTGATCAAAATCGGATAACTCAATCATATAGCTGCCATAGGAGAGATCGAAAAATATATATAGAATTAATGGAAATAAATTGATAGCATCGCAGTTTTTTATCCCACGAGCATGATTTTTTGAGTATCAAGTTTTTTAACTAGCCTTGATTTATAAAAAAAATTTCATAAAAATCGGACAACTATATCATATAGCTGCCATAAGAAAGATCGAAAAATCTATATAGAATTAACGGAAATAAAATGATAACATTGTTATTTCTTATCAGAAAATCATGATTTTTGGAATATAGAGTTTTCTAACGACTCTTGAATAGCAAATAAAATTTTCGAAATATTTGATGACTGCAAGGGTATATAAGCTTCGGCTTGCCGAAGCTAGCTTCCTTTCTTGTTTGTATTTGTTTTTAAATACCCGTTGTTTATGATGCAAAAGGGTATGCTGCACTGATAAGAATTCAACTTATTCAGTTTATTATATCCTGAAACTGAATTCCTTTAAACAATCTCATGGATCTCATGGATCTTATGAGCTATAAATACCAAGTTTCGTATATAAATTAAAATTAAAACCAATTGGTTTACCCTTAGATGCTTAAGGTATGTTGGCAATTAAAAATAAAATAAGCCAGTTTCACAATTAGCCATCGAAAGTGCCTTTAATTTAATTGGAAATTTACTATAGCAGAACTTAAGAGGTTCTTCAACTTTGTAGTTTTTTCTTAACAAAAGTTTCAAAGTTGCATTAAATACCAGGTACTTCACATTCGATGCCCTTAATAACAGTGGTAACACTTGTGGAATTTATATTTGTTCTTCATGGGTTTTGACTGATTGAGGTGCTGACTGCAGGAGTTGCCGCTTATCGCGGTGTCAGTCCGAAATAGCAAACATAAAAGTCAGGCTAAGGGTCTCTTGTCTCCCTGTTTTCCAGTTTTTAGGTCCGGACCTTTCTTTTTTCCAGCTACCCAATGACGCAAGCGTACGTGCCTCTGGTGTCTCATTAACCCACGAGATACTTTCCACGCCACACAGGTTATCTTCGCGATAAGCGAGCCACTTTATTGTGAGGGGATGTGCGAGGATCATTGTCCCTAAAAGTGGTACCCGAGATTTAAGGAAATTGCTTTTCAATTGAGTCATCTCTCACGCATTTTTATGTACTTAACAGGGCCCAAAGAATGTTATAATCAAAGGTCGAAGTCAAGTATTATAATAGATGAGAAAACAAGGAGTGACAAAATCAAACTTACACCTTACATGTTATATACATTTTCTCCTGAACTTCGAAGGAAAAAATAGAGTTCAAAATAAAGTAAGAACCATTAAAACATTTTAAAAACCTTTCTTAAAAATTCTAAGAAATGTAGGTCAAGAAAAGCGTATATTTCCCATTTGCTACTATCTTTAAAAGCTTTTTACCAATTCATAAATATTCTTGCAACGCTCGGATCGTCATCGACACTATCAACTTCATCATTACCAATTCTGGTAGCTTTCCAGGCCATTAGCAATTACTTTGGTGTTGAGCAAGCCACAAACATTTCGATAAGCGAAAGCCGGACACAACTTCAATTACATTAGAATTAATCTACTCATTAGCGGGCAAATGAAATGTTACCGCTGCCAGTTGACAACGGTAATAGTTTGTAATCGCCCAAATGTTCCAATGTTGGATGCGATCCCCATAGACCCTGAATCGATTTCGTTTTGAGCCCCCGAAAATGAACTAATACCTTTGACACAATCTTGATTAATGGTCTTCGATAAGGGGAGCGCAACGAGGTAGAAGTTGATGTTTAGCCATTTCAAGTTTTTCTTTCATTTGGTTGGGGAAATCTGTGCAAAGCAAAAATCTAAAAATGACGTCTAATTGCAAGCATTTGTAAGATAGAAAAGCCATAAATATTGTTAGAGATTAGATTGCAACACGAAAGAACAATATTAAATACTTGAAGATAAGGCAATAATTTAGTTGTCTATTGGAATTGGAGCAGCTATTATATATAGCTAAGTTCCCATTTAACTTCTTGTTGAAATTGTTAGCTCTGAATCAGTTTATATATAACTTGGTATGTTGATTCTCTTTAACCTAAAGACCTTTAGGAACAGTTCCTTACTGGCAGCACTTTCATTATCGCAGGCCACGAAACTAACTGCAGAGTTCAACTCATAAATATTGAGAGACCAATTGCAAATTCAAATTCAAGTGCATTTTCGATTGTGGGAATCGCCGGCTCGCGGTTATCGAACACACAAAATGCATTCGCCTTTTGCCGGTGCGTGCGCCGCAATTTTATGGGACTCCTATCTGAATCTGCGACTGGGTCGCCGTCCCCGGGATCCATTCCAATAAATACTATAGCTGGCCATCCGAGGAGTCCATGCTGTGCCCACGGCAACAAAGTTGCAATTGCAATTGCGACTGGGGATGGAGTTTCAATGCGGAGTTCGCATCCCGTATCCGTCAGATTCAGATACAGTTGAACTTCTCTAACCAGAATACTTCTGTGTTTAGTTAAATATGATAGGTTTTTGAAGTACCACTTAAATCTTTAATATTCAATGGGGAAAAGAATATATTTAATATTTTTGTTTAAGGGCCAATGATATTTTCAACAGAAAACGAATCTAGTTTACAAAATAAATAGTTATGCTGAAGTAACTAACATTACACTTCTTCTAATATAACACTTCATCTTATATAAAAATGGATATATTTGTTTTAAAATAAATAACATTTTTAAAATATATTTATTTTAGTTTTTTTTTTTTTTAATTTATTCTTCTCCATTTTTTTGGTTTACCGAATATCTACTGTAGTTCCCAGCCGGTTTGAGGTCTGTTGTCCATTCATGGCAACTACCGTTTGGGTCTTTTGTTTGACTTTGTCTTGCGGCCGTCAGCCCGCGTCTATTTGTAGATACAAGCCAGCCAACAGCTCCTCTGTCCTCTGTCCTCCGTTTCCCACCCCAAACCCAATCCCCAATCCTCTAAGTCCCCTTTGCCCAACCTCCGTGGATCTTTCTCTTGGCGGTGTGTGCTTAGGCTCTTCTGCAGAAGAGCTTCATTTTCGTATACCTGTTCGTAGACGCGTCTTTCGAGCGCTCTTCGCTTTTGGCTCGGCCACCGAGCTCGTTCTCGCCGCAATCTCAAGTGTTTTTTAAAAGTTTTCCAGCGATAAGCCATGTAACTTTATGGCCCATCCAGCCGCATATCCGATGGCTCGCCTGCTGCAGCTTCATCATCATCATCATCCATCCCAGTTGGCCATGCGGTGGAGTGTGCTGGAGTTCGCCTTGGTGTGATCATGATGTATATGATTCATGACTTTTCACTTTTCCGCACACAAACACACACGCACGCACAAAGCTGGCAAAGTAGCAAAATTGCAGCACAATGGGGTGAAATGGGGAAAATCTATAAAATTTTATTGGAAATCTATTTCTGTCTAAATTGATGGAATACCATAATTAAAATGTACAATTTCTAATTGTAATAGGATCACTAAACTGTAAATGTAATCTTTCTATAGATAACCATCAATTTAGTATTCATTAAAATGTAAGTGTCTTCCTTGACTTTTAAGAGATCTTTGAAAAAGGTTACACTTAAAAATGATATAATATTTTAAAAGTTTTTCAATGTTTCGGTGTCATACGTTTAATTTTATTTAAGATTTGTTAAGTGGTAATAATATTTTTAAGAACTATGTCTTTGTTTGAATTTATAGTAAACTAAAGAACATCATTATTGCCTCCTTAATTTTTAAAAGAGAAAATAAAAACTTTTAAAAGCTTCTTAAAACACAAGCCTAACAAGATGACGATGATCTCATGCCGAAAAGGCTTGAAAACATTTTAATGACACCAGTTGGCGAAACCTCCCACTATGCATATACATATAGTATATTGACGAGGCTGACACTTAACCCTTAGCATAAATTCTCATCAGCTTTGTGGCCGTTGAACATGTTGCACGTAAATTACTGTGACATTGCACTTTGCAACATCATTTGGCAATTTGTTGAACACTTTTGTTGCTCGCGCTGTGCGGCTTACTAACTGTGCCAGTTTATTGATTACTTTTAAATGAAAATGGAAGTCAGTTTGCGCACGGGCATAAATCTTGGCCAATTTTCTTATTAGAAACTGTCAATGTCAGCGAGTTTTCACCCCGAGGATCTGCTCGATACTATATGCAAACCAAATAGGAGATGGATAAACGCGGTGGATATATATCCATTTGGATGATTTATGACCCGGGCGGGCTTGTTAAACATCTGTGTGAAATGGGCAAACTCCGGCCACTTGTTTGGCTTTCACTGGCTTTGTTTACTCTATTGCCAATCGAGTTGTGTGCACTGTGAAGGAATCTTTAACAAAAGAATATCTTTTACAGCTTGGGAGGTTTTTATTTTTGAGTATTTTTATATTTTAAATAACCGAAAAATGTTAGGAGCAGTAAAACTTATCTTAGAGTATTTTAATAGCTTGCGTGGGCGTTACAGAAATTGTTTCTATTCAAATTAAATTCAGAAAAATACGTTTAAATAAACAAATTAAAATTCTGAGTTAGGGGGAATCTTTAAAAATGTTTATCATAAATTCAAAGCAAAAATGTAATATTTTATACAATTTATTCTTTGATAATAAAGGATTTTTTAATCTAAACTGTGTTTTGTAAAAATTCAGAAAGTTAGAATTTATAAAGAAAATTCTTATTATTCGAGAAATCGCCAATGTGATCAATAATAGAAAGCCGGCTATTGTTTACAATTTCCTGTTAATGAAGTAGTTTTCGGGTTTATAGGCCTTAACAAAAAATTAAAAAACCTTGAATTGTGAAACCAATATTTTTCCAATTGTTTTAGAACCATTCTCTATAGTTTTTTGCTATTTTTATTCGAGTGTACGGAAAGATGCCCGCGGCCATTGGAAGTTTGTTAGTTTTTTCGGTGGAGGATATACTCGTACTGCTGATGATGTTGCAGTAGGAGGCTGGGAATGCGAGGACCCGCGGATCCATGGATCCAAGCAAAGGGGAAGGGGGGAGGTGGAAGTGCTGGGGGTCAGCCGCCGCCTCGCGGGCAGCCTTTCTAATGGCGAGCAAATGGCGAAATGTCGAAATGGCGAACTGGCGAAATGGGTCCGCTGCGAGTGGGTCATTAAAACGGTGCGCCTGTTTGCATGTCCGGTAATGAAGGATTGTAAATGAGTTTAATGCCCTGCTGCCATTGATGGATTGCCTTTCGGTCAGCGAAGAAATCACCAGAGAGAAATCGTTAAAGTGATCAATAATAAAAAGCCGGCTATTGTTTACAATTTCCTGTTAATGAAGTAGTTTTCGGGTTTATAGGCCTTAACAAAAAATAAGGCCATGCCGCTTGATTTTAACAATTGGTTTTACTCTCGACAAAAACAAGGTACTCAAAATTGTAACCAGCCAAAAAAGAAATTAAATAAGCTGTTAAATTAAATATCTAATGGTTTTTAGCCACTTTTCCGGAAAAGTCCTATTTTTTGGGATTTAAAATATATAAATAAAATACTAATTGGGTTTTTTTTATAGTTAATATATAGATTGTATCAACTGACACAATAGTATTAATTTTAAAATAAATACGTATTTGGGTTTTAAATATCTAATTTAATATTATATTTAATAAATATTTAATCAGCTTCGAATAAAAAGTTTTATAACTAAAATTTAAGATCTTTTGCGATTTATGGAATCTCTTAAACATCTTAATAGTTTATCAATTTATATATTTTATTTGGTATGGGTTTGTTTCTAAAAAGTCTTTGAGCACTCACCACTTTCTGCTGCAATGAGGCACTTGGCGGCCATCTCCTCGTTGAGTTCCTCGGCGGGATTCCCTTCGCCGGAGTCGAGGACACAGCTCACACTGGCCGATCCCCAATCGAGGGCACTCACCCCATCGCTGGACATCATGGATATGTCCAAAGGAGGCACCGAAGTGCCCCTCAGGGTGCTGGTTCCACTGATGCCACCCGAATCTCCACCGTTCAAGGATGCGTACTTCAAATCCAGAGAGGAGTTCATGGATCCCCCATACAAGGAACTGGTGAGCGAGGCACAAGTGGAGTCGAAACTCCGATTGCTGGCTCTTCGCTTTTCCGGTGTGGCATAAACGGGATCCGCCTCCTTTCTGGGCGTGGCACACTCGGAGTAACCCGGCGGAGCAGTCGACGATATCTCGCTGGTTAGAGAACCATTCAGAGCTCCATAGACCGAGGTCATCATGATATCATTCCGATTGAAGCTTGGCTGCCAGAAGTCCTCCTCCACATTTCCGGAATCCACCAGATCCGAGGATTCCTCCTCCTCCTCCTCCTCCTGCTGTTGCAGCTGCTCCTCGGCCACCAGTTCGTCCAGATAGTCGGCCTCCAGGAGACGCGACTCATCGATCATGGCGATGGTGTCGTCCAGGTTCTCCATTCCCTCCTCCTCCTCGCTGCCCGACTCGTCCTCCTCCTCGTTGGCATTCAACTTCTGGAAGGTCTCGTCCGCCTGCTGCATCATGTCGTAGGCGTGTGGAATGGACGATCCGTGCAGCGAGTCCGAGTCGTTCTCCTCGATGCAGGACAGGTGACGCGTGCGGAACCCATACACGATGCCATTGGCCAGCATCTTGGGAGGTGGATTTATCGGGAGCGGGGGCGTTGGCAGCTCCACCTGATCTCCTTCCGTTGGGAGAGCCAGTTCTCGCAGGGTGGGCATCCTATAAAAGATATAGATAAAGTATTATTAGAATAATAATGTATTAAAAGTGTAGTTATTAGTATTAATCTATTAAATGATAGTTTTAAATCCGAAATAATATTTTTTGTAAGCATACAAAAATAGTGATGAATATAGTAATATATATTATAATAATATAGTAATAATGTTCCATTTGGCATTTGTTATTTATTTCCCATCAACAACTATCTTTAAGCATACAAGAAATATTTAGATAAATTAAAAATAAGTCTTAGAACAACTTAAAGCAATAAAATGCAATGCTTTGTTGGGTACTATCTCCACTTTCTAGTACAGTAGCACCAGCAAATGCCTTTGTACCTGGCTAATGCTCCACATTAAACATAATTTGACATATGTAATTTTAGGGCTGCCTTGACTTTAACGATCAGCCATAAAGGCGCACTGAAATATATGGATTTCCAGCGGAAATGGGCAGAGATCAGTTTAGTTATAGTGAAAGACAATGACACAGAAAGAAATCTATGCAACAATATTATCTATTTTGATGTATAATGATGTTTCATTTAGATCATAAATGATATGAGGTGATATGATAAATTTTTCAATAATAATTCTAAATAATTAATATTGATGTGGTAAAAGTTTTTCTTAAGTTCTTCTTTGTTGGAGATTTGTTTTATTTAATTTCTCAAGAATGGAACTATATTTCTTTCCTGTGTAAACGCATCTTGAGGTGCGAGCTTGTGCTCGGAAGAGATAAGCCCGGACAACTTTAATGCCACTTAATGCCCGGCTAACAGTGGGACGTGAAATTGTCCCAACATCAATCTCCAGCCCCACAGTTCCCACATTTTCGGGGGGAGGGAGCAGGGAAATGGGAATGGGAATGGGGATGGGGATAGATACAGCCATACAGCAACTGCAGACATGCAGGGCATGGAGTTTGGAGTACGGAGTTCGGAATGGGGAGTATGGAGTACACAGATCCCGAGACGGAAGTGTCCCCCGAGCAATAGACAACGACTTCCCCTCGCTTTTAATGGCCACATGCGCATCTCGCTCACATTTGCTGCGCGTGCGTATCTGTCTATCTTTTCCTTCTTCTTCTTCTTTTTTTGTGTTTAAGTGTGTGAGTGTGAGGGTGCCCCCTGCAGCGATTCTGCTGACGGATTCAGCTGCTTCTTCCCCGGTGCAAGGAACTCAAGTACAGTAGAACATCCATAAGATTATATAATAATTATTATATATATGTATAATAATTAATAATTGAGATTTTAAAATGAATTTTCATACCAGAATAACCAAAATGAATAAAAAGTTAATACGGAGTTCGGTTTTAACTTTTAAATTCTACTTATCAATTTCTTTAAAATTTGCTTTTGATTTTTGTTGTAGTTTTCTATTAATATTTTTTTAATATTATAAATTGTTAGAATTGTTTTTGTATACTTTTATAGGATTTTTTTTTTTATAGTCGCATATAAGGACTCTAAATTTTTTATGGAATACTAAGTATTAATTTTAACCTGTTTCTATTAAGGGAAGTTTGACTGTAGTTGTGCTGCAATGTCGTCGGCCTCTTGACATTCCCCTTCCCCTGAACCCCCGTGATTTTACCCTCGAGTAGGTGTTGCAACAGTTATTGTTGCTGCTGTGGTTTCCCCTCCATTCCATTCCATTATCTAAAATTCGCTGGGGAAAAACTAACGTTCGGCGTGTGCCACTGCCACTGCAAGTTGACTTTGGCAGTGCAAAGTTTTAAATAAACACCGCCATCGGTTTGTTTGAGGGCAAATTTGCTTAGACAGGGTTGAACTTGATTTTTTTGCTTGCTCAGGTTTGGCGAAACTCCACTGCAGAATTTGTTAGGGGGAAGCTATAAATTAAACTTAAAGGGGTCCTTTTTTTAAAATGCATTGTAAAAAGTTCTGAGGGGTTTTAAAAGAGATCTATTAAAATTCAAATTAATAGAATAGATTGCATTTATCTAATTAGAAGTACATATAAAATACGATTTATGAAATGAATATAAAAGCTAAATGGAAAAAAATAGATTGAAATGTTCGAATATTATTAAAATTTAAGTCTAAGTGATTTTGAGAAAGGAAAATAAAATGTTATGCATTTTTATCTATTTCAAGCATTTTCAATTCTTCAAACATTTAACTTTCGCCGACTCAATTTTTACTTTTATTGGCCCTATATAAAGAAAATCTTAATCATTGTGTTTTATGTATCTTGTTTTTTCTGCAGTGTATATTTTCCACAAAACTAATGCAGCAAACAAATTACTCGAGGCGACGAAAAACTACACATCCCAAAGCGGTACGAAAATAGATCGGGCAAACGATCGCCGGAGGAGGAAAACTAAGCGGCGCGACGTGGTTGCAGTTGTTGTTGTTGTTGTTGCATTTGTAGTTGTTTGTCGTGCGCCAAGGGGCGTGGTAAAAGGGGGAGGGGGCGGAGAGGGGGTGAAACTGGGGACCAGGATCCCCAGCAAACTGCATTAAACTACTTTCCGTGCAGTTTATTGCTTCGTCTGCGCGCGTTTCTACTTTTAGCTATTCTTTCTCGGTTGCATTTGTGTGCGTTAGCGAGTATCTGTGAGAATCTTGAACTTGTGCTTCTTTCACTCTTTTTGTCTTGTTTACATTTGGCAGCCTCCTACTTTTTTGTTTTTTTACTCATTTTTTTTCGTGGCAATGGGCGCCCCATCGAACATGCGACATTTTTCAGTTGATTCCCAATTTAAATTCAGCTGCCTTTGTTTCGGCTCGCCGCTCCAGACATTTCCCCACATTTCCACATTTCCACTTAAATGCTCTGAGTTGTGGTCACTGAACGGTGCTCCCTTTTTAGGATCCGATCCGCGATCGGAGGGATATTGCGCATTCCACCAGCTACTTAGACGACATCGAATTACTTTGCCATTACTCATTCCGAGCCATTATAGATTGAGCTCCCATTGAGGTAAATGCAGTATTTAAGGGAATTATTTACAAAGAATTTTTTAAATTTCTGGTTTATTCAAAAAATTTTAAATATAATTTTTGTGAATTATTTTGAATTAGATGCAATGATTGGAAAATACCTTTAACACATTTAAAGAGTATCAAATATTAATAAATGAACCTAAATTCAATGCTTTATTTTTCTCCTATAGTGTTATGTTGTGCTTATTAGTAAATGATTTTTTTTTTAATTTAAATATTTTAAAGATTGATTATTCAATAATTCATTTTTTCAATATTTAGTTATTTGCAATCCTTATTAATCTAAAAAGTATGCTATAATATTAACAACTGTAATTTAATACAAACCTTAAGTTGATTTAAGTATTCCTGTTGTTATATAAGATTTATGGGCTCTTATTGGAATCGACTTGGAATTTTAGATTTAACGAAATCTTCTTCACTCACAATAAATATTAAACAATAATTAGTTTAGGAACTGTTTGCAATCACTTTTCAGGGTTTTCAATTGTATAATGCCACTTATCAAAAAGAATTCTCTCACTTTCACATTCACTTTCTCACTGATAATCCAATGTGGCAATTAATCCGATTGGCGCTGCTGTTTCCGTATCTGTATCTTTTGTCCGCCGTAAACGAGAAACCGTATCCGTACCGAACGCGCGCTGGAATGCAATTGAGACGAGCGGATTGCCGAGCGGCAAATGCAACTGCATCCGATGGTTGAATATATCAGAGGCGAAGGCAGCGCAGCCGCAACAGCCCTCGGCAACAGGAGGATCTATACTCGTGCTCGAGATATGCAGATACAGATACATCCGTGCTCGGATGTACGTGTATCTGCCCCATTGCTAACTAGACGGAGAGCCAAACACGGCGCTAAAAATATCCCCGGCCAGAACGTGCAGTCAGCGCCGGTCCATCACTTTTGTTAGATTCCGTTTCCAAAACGAATCTGCGCAATCAGATATTTTATGGCCAAGTATCTAGATTTTTTTGGATCTAACAGTTCTACTGAGTGGATAAAATTGTATAATATTTTCTGCATATATCATTTTTGTAGTTTAAATAATTTTAAGTCGGTTTGTTCTAGCATATTTTTTTAAGATAAGATAAAAATTAGGTATGCCTCAATTAAAATTTTATTTATGTGATTATGATACATTTTTTCGTTACTCAAGTTGAGGTCCTGATATTTATTAAATAGCTTAAAAATTTAAATAAATATTACTTTTTAAAATCTTGTTCATATTTGGAATAGGTTTTATATAATTTTTTTATTTTAGCTTTATTTTTTCTATATTAGTCATCTCTGATCCCCAAAAAGTAGACGCAACGTCTGTTTTCGCTGCACCCCGCGAAGCGTTCTCAGTTTCTAATGGGATGTTTTCCAGGGGAAAAGGAGATGGGTGGGGGGGGGGGAAGTCAAAGGGGGGGAGTGGTATGGCAGTGGCCCAAAGTTTGCCAGCGGAACCAGAGTGTCGCTTGCTTGGTTGCCATTTAATTGCACTGCGATCTTGCCAGTCGGACTTCATTCGATGTCTAGGGGAATTCCTACTTTGGTGAGTGTTTGAAGTATCCCTCGAAAAAAGACATAGAGTTTCGTCTAAACTAAGCGGAATTTAGATATGAAATCTATTCGGGGGAACATTTTCTATTAGTAGGAGTTTTCTCTGCATAAGGGAAAAACGTTCTTCTAAAAGAAAGGATTTTATTTTATATTACAACTAAGGAATTTAAAAATAGTCAAACCTTTACAACTCAATGGATTTATTCTATAAATCTATCAATAAAGGCAATATAAATGCAATTTGTAACTACTAGATACAATTATTAGGAATGTTTAAATGTCTTTTAAATCGAAGACTTTCTTTGCAGTAAAGCCTTGTATCTTTTTCCAATTAGCTGATATCCTGGTGACTGTACTTGTGCCCCAAAACCACCGCAACCACAACCCCAATAAACCGTGCTAAGCCCGAGTTCAATGCACCTGGGGTGGGACACTATATAGTAATGTAGTAACGCAACACATCGGCAACAAGTCTGCCGAGCAGGACTGGATACAATTGCAGTTCGTTCAACCCGCGGAGAACAAGGATGAGACGAGGTGAGCACATGGAGATGCCATCTAAGTCTAGCGACGGAAATGGACTAATTTTTCATGTTTTGAAATTGGATGACAGCAACAGGAGGACACACTTCCCGCGAACCAGCGACGCATGCGCAGCCCCAAAGTTTGTTCACCTCGCGTATCGAAGATGCGATACAAAGATACATAGATACATAGATACAAGATGCATCCGTGTACTAAGTAGTTATAGTTACGCACGGATTGTATTACACGATGACTGAATGCTTCGCTGGAAGTGCTTGGCCCCCCTGAATTTTGGGTGATTTTTCCAAGCAACTGTTTCAATTTCCCTGGCTTTTCCCTGTATTTATCTTCCGCCGCTTTAATATCACTTCCACTTTCACCGCGCCAACCCTCTTCGCTTCCTTGGTCGTGTGAATGATTTGTGACACCTTCTTGATGACTTTTCCGAGGTGCGCCTGCGCTCCGGAATCCCCTTAATCTCGTCAGATCATTTGAGGAGTCCTCCGTTGGCAGAGGCTTTTCGTTTCATTTGCCGCTTGTCGTTTTGATAAATTATTGTGGGAACCACACATAAATTTTGGAGGCCATCAGACCTCGTCTTGTGAAATCATTACAATAACCTAGTCTTTGAGAGTAATATCATCATATTTTAATATATTTTATGTTGATTGGGAGGAACGAGTTGAACTTATTTTCTTACTAATTTACTTTATTTTATCCATTGCATAACAGATTATTTCAAGTTTCTAAATGATTTGCAGTAGAAATACTGACCTTTCAGAGTAAACAACTTATTTTTACTTTCACTTATATTCTATTTAAAAGATGCATACCTCTAAATATGATTTCCATTAAATTTTTATTATTATTTTATTCATATCAAAATTTTCCAAGTTGTCTATGATTTCCATAAGATAACCCACATCGGTACTTCCAGAAGTCAAAACTCTCATAATTATTATCCAATCTAAAAGAGACAAACCTCTAAACGATTGTGATGGAATTGCAAATCGAACTGCGTTTAAATTTTTCTATTTGAAGAGGGTAGAAATTTTTACCCACGTTCATGTAAGATTTGTTCAAAACTAAAATGGTTTGCGCAAAATTAACCAAAAAAGGCACTTCCAAATTCTGAAACTTGACAAATTTTAATCCGATCTTAAAGTGACTTACCTCTAAGAGTTTGCGATACAATTTTTAGGCAGACTGCATAATTTTCTGTGGCGCCATAAAATATGTGTATTCTGTTCGCTTGTGAAACTAAAAGATCTGGTTGAAGGCTTTGATGCCGAAGGTTTGTGTATTGGGTAAAGTTAATCAGGCGCTAAAATGTAGTTTCAGTGACTTCACAGTAAAGACTTTGTACCAAATGTTGTAGTTAAAATATATTGTATTTTAGAAAGGATTAAAAAATTGTTCGGTATTCAGTTTGATAAAAAAAAACAAATATTACTTTCTTTATAGCAACTGTATTTATAGTTATACGCTTTTGGGATGTAGGTTTGAACGTTGGCTAATGTTGACAGCTTTTTCAGCAACATGTTGCAGTGCACATTAGTTTTGCCTTTTTATTGAAATTAGCCTCGAAATTAGGAATGCCGGTAGATCTTTATGATTTGTATTTCCTTCAAAAGCAGACATTTCCTTGAAAGGTTTTATCTCAACAAAGGAAGATGTATCATCCGATTTTAAAATATTAATTAAAAACCCAATCAAGTCGGTTAGTAAAACTTGTTTTATTGTATGGATTTATATAACTTTAAGTCTATATTTTACAGCTTCGACTACGTCAGTCCGCACTTTAAACAATAAGATAACTTAAAAGTACGGCAATAAAAATAATTACAATTACATTTACTTATGTGTCTGCATGGCAATAATTTTGGGAAATTTAGCAAATTCTCTAAACAATTATTAACGGTCAGTCTCGTTTGTTGGGCCACATTACAATCTAAAACGATTTTTACAACAAATTCAAATGACAGTATCTACAAAGCTAAATGCAGAAATGATTTAAGTGGGGTGAATTTCGAAACTTTTGGATTTGACTAAAATACTTTTTGATCTTAACTCATAACTTTTAAATGCCTATGCTACTTAGGTATATAAACTAGCTCATTAAGCTTAATGAAAACGACTCAATGTGAGTCAGTCAAGGAACTTTTTGCATCTGCATGGATTTTGAGCAAAAAAAAAACTTAATTATCGTTGTAACATTTCCGTAGACAGTTTGTTGGTCATGTCAATAAATGGCACTAGGGGTTTTTCGAGGATCGCAGGTTCTCTAGAACTTTTCGTCATCGATGTTGCTTCGGCAATTGTTCAGCGCAGATTGTCGTTTCAGCGTTCCAGTTTCGCAATCATTGTAGGTTTTGGCCAGCACTTTGGGCGTATTATTGTGGTGTATGTTGCGGTTGATAGTGCCGTTGCCATTGCCAATATTACTCGTTTTGGCCGGCATTCGGAAGCTGGACTGCCGTTTCGGTCGCTGCTCGTAGTACTGTAAAATAAAAAAATAATATATATTAGATAGGGAAATATAAAAAAATTGATAAGTCAATTGATCAGCATCAAGAAGTAACTTTAAAATCATATGTGTTAAAAAAGGTAATCATTTTTTTTTTTTTTTTGCATACAATTATAGAAGTTTTAAGATTTTGGTTCATTTTATTGCTTTTTTTTATATTTAACTTACATCCTTGGTAGGCAGACTGGAATACTGATTGGGATACGTGTCGAAACTGGCCGTTGTGGTCGTGGTTTTGTTCAAAGCCTCTTCGGCACTCAGCATAAATCGTTTCTTGGTGTACCGATAGGTGGCATAACAACAGCCCACAGTAAATAAAAAGCAAAGAGTTATCACGATGGGCAAAGTGGCAGTTGAGGCAGAATGGGTTTCTGTAAGATCAACAAAAAATAAGTTTTAACTATGAGATCACTTGTAAAAATATTGAAAGTAATTAAAAGATTCCGATTTTTAAGTTCTATATTATTTTAATAATTTGTAGAAATATTTTAAATAATTAAAAGATTCCAATTTTTAAGTTCTATATTATTTTAATCACTTGTAAAAATATTTTAAATAATTAATAGATTCCAATTTTGAATTTCTATATTATTTTATAGCTTACAAATATTTTTAACTTACCCTCGCATTCGTTGGGAACACAGGCGGTCTTCTCAAACTCTGCACCATGGCACTCCTTTGAATTGGGATTTTCCACCAAACAGCGGCGATGTCTTAGGCGGATGCCATCACTAGAACAACTGGACCACTCACTCCAAGAACTCCAGCCCAGGAAATCTGTTAATAAAATATATAAAAATTAAATACTTGCAAAATAAATAGAGTTTTCGTGTAAACCCACCTTCACAAGGCACCATTTCGCACTTTTGCTCATCGAGGGCGCGACCCTGGCACAATCTCTCGTGTCCTGCGAGGCAGCGGCGAGTCCTGCGACGGATTCCCAGTCCACAGGTGACCGAGCAGGCTGACCACTCCGACCAGCAGCCCCACTCCCCGTGCTCCACTTCGTTGTCCAAGGAATTGCTGCTGAGTTGCTGATCATCCGCTGGACAGGGATGCAGATTGCAAACGCGACTTTGGACTCCACGTCCTCGTTGTCTTTGCTGGGTTCCTCCGCCGCAACTCACGCTGCATGGCGACCAATCTGCTGCATCTGCCGAGTCCTGGGAATCGTGATCGCCCTGCCTTTGGCAACTTCCATCGGCGTGGCAATTGCGCAATTCTTCCTTGGCCAAGCCAACTCTCACGGAACTTGCATCCGGACTTGTGGCCCGGCAGACGTATCTGAAGCGCTTTTCCACGTGCGGTTCACTGGCGTTTCCACTGCCGGAAACCGTAAGCCACGGAGTCCAGGCACTGAGTTTCCTCACCTCCTGGCAGCTCTGCATGTTGCACTCCTCGTAATCCAAGCGACAGCCAGGACACTCCAATCCTCCATTCAGAGGAGCAGGATCATTGCATTCCCTTCTTCGCATTCGGAATCCTCCGCCACACTGGGCACTGCACTCACTCCATTCGCCCCAGGGACCCCATCCTCCGTCCACGGATTGCGGCTTGGCCACTGGACACGGTGGCAAGTGGCGGCAGTACATTTCCGACTGCTCCGATCCCACACAGGTGCGACCTCCGAACGCCGGACGGGGATTCCCGCAGGTGCGTCGTCGGATCTTCACGGCAATGCCGCAGGTTTGGGAGCACGGCGACCAGGCCGACCACTCCGTCCAGCCTCCGTGCTGCGTGCAGTTCGTCACCTGGGTGCTGTAATTGGATTTCATATTAGAAGTGGTTTAAAAAAGTGGGAAGATTCACTTTTTAAGAAATATAAGAGCTCTTAGAATATATACTTTATGTAAGTTTAGAAAGATTAGTTAGTTTTTAGAAATAATTGTTAAAAAAACCTTTTAATAATATAAGTGATTATTTTTGGAACTGCATCTTCATAAATTCCTCTTCATTTGTCGATCAATATTTTAATAATTAAATCCTTACTCTTAATTAGGTACTTTATTTTTGTAACAATCATTTAAATTTGGAAACCCTGCTTTGCATTATATTATATAGTCTAGAACATATCTACTTTATTCAGACTTCCTTTATCACTACAGTTCTCCTTGTAGCAGTAAAATAATTCAAGCTCTAAAAATTCTGAGACACTTTAAAAACTTTCATACTCAAACTGAATATAAATAGTTCAGTGTTTATAAATTTATAGCTCCAACCCACCTGGTGCCACTTGAGCCTCCTTAAAATTAATTGTAATGTTTTAATAGTGAACAATTTTGATTTCGATCCTATTCAAACTTTTTCTAATTTTTTTTTAATTTTTATAAAATGTATAGCTCCAACCCACTTCCAATTAATTGAAATGTTTGAATAATAAAAAATATCGGATTCTAAATCGTTCTTATTCTATCTTCTTATGGTATATAGTATAAAATTTATAGCCCACCTGATGCCCTCGCAACTTGAGCCTCCGTGTTGCGGCTGCGGATTGTTGCAGCTGCGCTGGCGACACTGGCAATTGCTGTCTGGTTGCTCGTGCTGCTGGCAAGCCGCCCAGTTGCTCCAAGTGGACCAACCACCATCAATTGGGGCATTTAACACCGGACAGGTGATCTCGGGAGCCTGCTGCCAGTGCTGCAGGACAGAGGAGTCCAGTGGCTGGGGCATGCAACGCTCCACCAACTCGTTCCAACCGCAATAGGGATCCATGGAGTTGAGGCAACTGGACTGCGATCCGTGACGACTGCAATGCTGGGCGGGAATCCTTGTTAGGGCCAAATCGGTGCCCAAATACAGCGAATCTGTGACCTTCAAGTAGGCCATATTCAACAAGGAACTGCTCCCTGTATCATCCGCTTGCCAAAATTCCACCAAACAAGTCTGAACTCCTGGGTTTCCATACTTCACTGATAATTTCTTAATGTAATTTCCAGTGGTGGCCACAAAAAGCACATGGATCTGCTCCGTTTTTGTGTTAATTATATCCAAAGCCAATCTACCAAATTGTTCGAGTTTCGAGTGGTATAATGGTTCGGAATTAATTGGTTGCACTGCCAAATCCATCAGTTGGTAGCGGGAGCTCTCCAAAATGTGGCCAAAACTGGTAGAACCGCACTGGAATTGACTTCTTTGCCTCGTATTTACAGTCTGCCAAGCGGCATCTGCGTGCTCTTGATGTTTAAAAGGTCCATCGAAGGCTTCATTGATCGCACTCAGGTTATAGGCACACACAGCCGATCCGAAAATGCTAGATCTATAAGGAGAAAATAAAATATTTTATTATTAAAATAATAGCTACATTTCAGATAATGTATTTATTATTTTATTTATTAAAAAAACATACCCTGAAGTTCTGAAGGTGGCATACAATATAGATTCTGATTCGGCGTATGTCATGCCCTGGATTTCATCAAAGTAGTAAGGATATTCCCCAGGCAAAGAGCAATTAAGCCGAGCCTTCAGAAATGAAGTCCAATTGTCCTTTAAAAACTGACCACTGCCACCAGCATCGTTTTTGCAGACACGAGCAATCCTCGAATATATTGCCTAAGATATGGATTTGGAAAATAAGTCTCGTAAAGATTATAAGATTGAAAGGTTGAAGTGAGCACTCACCTTGCCACAACTCATGTGCTCGGCGGCGGATTCGCGAAACAGAAAATAGACAAAGTTGCCAGCCTCGAAGCTTCCCACGAATTGGGCTCCACTCAACCAGTTGTTGTTGTAGAGCTTCGTGCGGAGGAAACGCTGAAAATTGGATAATAGAACCATTACAAATAAGTGTGGGCAGGGGTGTGGTTTAGTAGGTCAGCACATAAACTATTATTTTTGTATTCACCCATGTAGCATTTTAAAACGATCTTCTTTTTTTAATTTTGTTTCATTTGTTTTTTCAAGCCCTCAGGCAAGCATACAGGCAAATAAATTTTTCTTGCTTTATTTACTGAAATCACGTCATTTGATTCGCATTCAATATATTTATGGACTATGATTAATTATATAAGAAATTAAACTAGTCATTAAAGAGTTTTCTAGTTGGTCAAAAAATTACTCATACGCAATGTGTGCTACAAAAAATAAGTTAAGTGTTTGATAAACCGAAAATGCATAACTTAGTCATCAAACTTAATTTTTAAACAAAACACTTAACTGGTCTTATATCAAATTAAATAAAAGCTTCTTTATATTACTCATCCGCAATGTGGTCCCAATTGACATTCGATGATTTTTAATTTATTTATAAAACTGCAGGGTATTAATATCGAATTGATCGAATGTTATATTTTTTTTGATTTTAAATACGATTGCTTTAATTCGTAAATCAATACAAAGTGATACAAACAAAGATTATAAGCCTTCTACCTATATTATATCATTCATACGCAGTGTGGTCCTAATCAATAAATTGAATCACTCTAATCATGTCCAGATATAGAACATAATTTGATTTAAGTAAGTTAGAAATGTAATACCTTTGCTGACATTTCCTTACTAGACATTACTCATCCGCAGTGGTGTACCAATGAATTAAACAAATAGGTATCACTACTTATTCAAATAATCGTTAGTCAAGCTCACCTCATTGGACTGGAGTCCTGTGCGCATGATGGCCACATCGCCTCCCGAGAAATCGGTGGCGGTGCCCACGAACAGCTGGCCATTGGAGTGCAGCAGACTGGTGCTGTTCGCCTGCGGATGAAACGGACACTTGACCACGCCGCTGTCCACGCCCGTCACCGTGAGGTTCTCCATCTGCAATGTAGAAATAATATATATAAAATGGGAGAAGGGTTGGGGTAAATGGCGCGTCAGCCTGGCGACTCCAAGAGTCGCGCCGAGAGCCGAGTGGACAACTCACCTGGCGCCACGAACAGCTCGGCTGGAAGGCGTTCGTCCCACACGCGTACAGCTGGTTCTCACCGTAGCTGTGGAGCACGCGCACGTAGTTGCGACACCATCGCTCCAACTGGCCTTTTACCTGGCACATGGCAATCTCCGACGGCGTGGCCCCCCAGCTGGCCCGCTCCAGCGGCTCCAGGTCGAAAGACATGCGGTACAGGGTGTCCCTGCAAGCGGAGATAGTTAAGATATTTTAGATATTTAATTGCACTGGGAGAAATTCACAACTTATTATATAAATGTGATATGAAAATGTAGAAGAAACCAGAAATCATATACATATTTAGAAATCTCTATTAAGAAATATATATAATAATACTTCTACAATTCTTAAATAAATTCTTAAATGCTTAAATAAACATTTTAAGCATAGTTTGTGTGGTATAAAAAGTGTAGCATACTTATTGGATTCATCCTTTCCTTTTAACAACAAAAGACGAAACATGAACTTTAATATTTTAAAATTGTATAAGTTATGTTTTTTTATAAAAAATATTCAAAATATATTAAATAAAGTTTATTTAATCAGTTAATTGGTTCCATGTGTTTATATATTATTTAAATATCTTTATTACAAAGTAAATATCTAAAATCTTAATAAAGTTATACATTCAAATAACGTTAACAATGTTTTAACTAATGCTTTCTCGCAGTGGAATCCTGTTGAAAGGCTGCCGATTGGCCAGCAATAACAGTTAGAGAGGCGGCCCACAATTGTTTACAAATAAGGCAGACTCCGGCTCCAGCTTCAGTTAGCATTCATTCCCCCCGAAATCCCCCCGCGGCCATCAGCTGTCATAATTTTGAACTGGTTGGCCGCCAGTGCATTGAACTGCAAGGCAAACAGGTAACGAAACTTGGCCCCACTACAGTGGTCTCAAATTGCAGTGGGCCAGTTGGAAAAGCTCTGGAAAAATTCGCAAAACTAAAAGTTTGTGGGCGATCTCGAAGGCTGACATATTGACAAAGTCGCAGACAAGAGCATGCCTTCGATAAGATTCCTATCATAAGTTTAGCAATAAAAGACAAAATGTTGAGATATGAAAAAGTGAACACTTTGGTTTTAAAACCAGTTAAAGTTTGAGAACATTTATTTAAAAAGTATAATATTAAACTCCCCGTAGCTCAAGATACATACTAAGTACATATACGAATATATGTTTTTTTTAATTTTTAAGTTATATTTTAAATCTTCTTAAAATTACCACTGTACTTAGCAAACTTCAGTAGTAATTCCTACACAACCACTGTGCTACCCGCATTTGGCGAAACAAACACGAAGATCAATAGATCAAGTGCATTCGAATGCGCGAGAAGCAATTGCTAAATGGTTACATCTCGACTTGGACAGCGGCATTTTTCCAGCTAAGAGGTGGCGATTCTACTGAGAGATTTTAGAGGGGGATCGGGCATAGAATTGAAAATGGAATCGGTGATGGAGAATGCCGCCGTGTTTGGGCTTTAGAAGGAATGCCGCCGACCAGACGTCGCCAAAGAGCTAAGCTGCAAAAAAAGAGATCACTGCCCACAGTTCGGCCATCTAATGGTCACTTGCGAATGTTTAGCGGCCTTAGGATATCAACTGAATGCGGAGCTGGGCCTTGCCATAATACACTTGAAAAATATCTATATAAATTCCAAGTAAATTTGCAAATGATTTTATAAGGAAAAGAATAACATTAGTCATAATGAAGTCTGCCCTTTATAGAAAGATTTGAGCTTTCTGAAGTCAACACATTTAAATATTATTTTGAAGATTGTTTTTAATAAATAATGGGAATATATTGGATATATTTTCGGAACACCCATAGGTACAATATTTCCAAGTAGTAATCTATATAGCATTCCTTTTTTCCCTGTGCAGATACTGGATCGTCAGGCGGCTCGCCCAATATCAATCATTTGGATTGCAGCTGGCGCAAGGCGCGTGGCACTTTAGCCCCCGTCAACTTGTAACTCAGGTAAACATATATATTTGTATGTATATGTATACGGCTCAGGTGTAACACGAGCTCCACGCGATGCTTGTGCGTCTTAAGCGGTACGTGATGAGGTAATAAACACGCCAACATTTGCGAAAAACGCAGCTCAGCCATCGGCAAACATCGTCGCCCTTCCCAAACATTCGAAATGTGGCAAGAGGAGCAGCTGTCAATAGCCCTCGATATTGGCAAAATGCTGTGTATCTGGCAGATGCAAAACTTATATGGCTTTCATGGTGGTTTCACGCTTAAATTACGGCCTTTGATTAAGTGATAAATTATTGTTCTGACAGCAAACCATAAGCAAAGTAAAGCAAAAGGAGTTCATACAACGATATTGTAAGCAAACAATGTTGTCTTTAATTTTTTTTTTTTTTAAATATACAAGAATAAAGAATATCATTGTATATGTATAAAACGTGGAAGCATTTTCTTGATTCTGAAGTTTTCTATTTTATTTTAAAGCCTTTTAATAGACAACTTCCTCTGTTAAAGCCAATTGAACTTTGTTCTCTATTTATTGGGCTTTAAATATTATATCTACAAGTTTCCTAAGAATTGCGCTTTATGGCTTTTGTCAAGGGTTCTTAGGTAACGTAAATACTTATAGCTTTATAGATTCATAAAAGTCCGTCATTGCAGTTGTAAACAATATAGAAACGCATTAGAACCCAAGATTACAACTGCATTGGAGGTCTTAGCGCCTGAAAAGCTCCCATATCAATCGATGATTGAAACTCAAGTGTTAGGGGAGTGTTTCAAGATCTTCCAAAGAGGCGTTACCGGAAATCAATTAAACTTTGCAGGCAACACCCCTGGACACTAATTCATTCGAATATCCATGTGAAAATGACACGACAAAAGCCGGTGGAATGTGAGTGCAAAATTGCAAAAAGTAAACAACAAAAAAAGGCATTTTTGTTGGCATGTCGTGTGTAAATTTCAGCTAGACTTAACGGCTGCGAAAAATTAATTACTGCTGATTGTGCTCGTCACAGTCTACAGTTTACAGTTCTTGGTGAGTTGGTAAGTTGAGTACCCTGACAAGTGGTCTCAGCGGTGCGATTACATTTGTCAAGCCTACTTATATACAAAAATATAGCAAAACGTTTCTAATAATAAACGACATTCCCTTTATTATTGGTAAAAAAAATTAAACTATAAAGCATTGAACAAAAAACACACAATCTTAGCTCTTCACATTACATATTTTAATGCTTTCATAAATGTTCACTTTTTAAAACATTATTGTTTCTTTTTTTCTCCATTAGGAAAACAAAGGAGTGGAAGAAAGAGTATTAAACACTTCTAATATTTCAGTTTGCCTATTTAATTTGTATGCTTATTTTATTTTTAAAGCTAGAACACAAAAACAAACATGTAATAGGCGTATCGAATTCCTAAACATTTTGTTAATTTTAGCACAATTCCTAGTGCACTGGAAATAAATAAACTAGTTTTCCTTTTACATGTTTATTAACAACGTGCTTGTGAATTTTTAATCACCTCAAAGGTGTTTCCTTAGTAAATATTTTAAGATTTATTTTACTTATTTTTCAACTTAAAAACTATAAACATTTTTTTTCTGACAAGTTCAATGAGCTGTTTTTTTTTAGAAAAAGCAACAACAACAAAAAGCAGCCAGTGAGCGATAAGCAACGGCCTTGTCAATTAGCATTGGCTTTCGAATGGCTCCCCGCTCCCCCTTTTTTTCCCCTTTTTCGCACCCATCATCAGCGGCCGCCTCACCTGATTTTATCTTTCGTTTCACCTGGCAGCAGCGAAAATTCCGCTTAGGTGTGAAAAAGGCCGATACACATGTATCGCTTTTCTTTTCCCACTTTTTTGTGGTTTTATTATTTCTTCAACTTTGTTCCATTCGTATCTGGTGTGCTGTTTTGGTTTGTTTTGTTAGTTGTTTAATTTGTATTTGTCATTATTCTTTGCCATTCGTATCTCTGCGGAGCGCGTGCGTGCAAATATGCCAAGTTTGAACATGGAAATGCTCGGATGTTTGCTCGCTCGATCACCGCATTCAGGTAACAGGTAACGGTATCTTCTCTAAGCTTATTCTTCCCGCCATATTTAGAAATGATCGCATTTTTTTTAAACGGATCTGCAGAGCACGTGATTAGTCTTAGGTTTTTGGCATGTGATTATTCTTAGCAAAAGTTTATAAAAAGCTAAGAAGAAATTATTGTTGGGGAATGTATTATTTATAGAAGGAAGTTAAGCAAAATAAATATTTCTGCTTCTGATAAAAAAAATATAATATAGTAAGTCGCGTTGCGGTTTTATTCAAATTTTTTATATTTTTTGGAAGAGGAAGAATCTTAAAATTTTTTTTAAAAATAATTTTACAAAATCCAACTAGATATACCCCTAGCAATGCAACCACAAAATAAATAAACAAGCGAAATCCTACAAAATTGTGAATTGCTTTCAGGATCGCCATGACCCATTTGCATCACCGACTTATCCACACCGCAGACCCCAATAATGATCTACATGTGTGCACCCCTGAGCATTCGCATTTCGCATATTTTTCGCACACCTTGCGACGCTGACTTTTATTTGAACGACAAGCGCGACAAGATAACAAAAAGGCCTCTTTGTAAGCGCAGTGGAGCAAGTGGAGTTGGGGCTTGAGATACAGATACGCGGATACACGGATACACGGATACACGGATACATATTCGCCGGGGAACAGCGATCGCAGCGACTGGGGCTATTAAAAATGCAGTGTCGCCGCCTGTCGCCTATTGCCAGGTATTTTACCTGCGAGTTGATTTTGCCGCCAGTTGCTCAAGTGGTCGAGTGGTCGCCAGTGGTGGCGGTGGTGCCAGTGGTGCCGGTGGTGCGCCAGGTGCGTGGGCGTTCTGTCTGCCGCTCCGGCGGCAAATCTCGCTGTCCGGGCTTAAATGGGTTGCTTGTAATTAAAAATGCCGTTGCACTGGCCAGCGCTAATCTCAGCTAAAACTGCAGCAATTACAGGTGAACTTACAGAAGTCACATTGCATAATGTTAGTCATTATATAACAAAAAAAAAAAAAGATAACTCAATTACTCAATAAACGGTTCTTTAAAAACTTTTCTGTTTTAAGTAACCTCTTTTGATATTATTATAATAGATAAACAAATTCTATAAAATGATAATTTATTTTATGTGGTTTCTAATAAATAAATACAAAAACAAATTTTGTACATATATAAGGAAATAATTTTTGGTCCCTAATAAAATTTTTTCATATTTAAATTACATAATATTTTTATTTTTATGCTGAATAGTTAACCAACAAACGTTTTCCAGGCAAAACAGGATAGAAACTTTCAGCAAAAATGAAATAGATTTTTATATAAAAAACCTGTACCAAAATATCACTACATTTTTGTACACTTTATTGGTAGTTTAAGGTTTTAAGAAAACGTTTCTTTTTAAGGAGGTTCCACTGTATACGTTTTATGCGATCTGCCTACGCTACCGCATTCCTTGCTCTCAATCTCAATCCGCGTTCGAACGAATAGCTGAGTGTCAGTCTGGAGCCGCTCAAGAGGTTTTTAATAGAAATATGCAAAATGCTTGCCAACAGTTCGCAGAACGCCCTGATATTCACCGACTAGTACCCACGCCCCCCCTGTCGGTGCGCCCCTGCCTTTTTTCAAAAAAAAAAGGAGGGGGGCTGGTACAATGAATGCAGTTTGATTAATTTTGATTTCAATTTCGGCATCCGTGTGCTCCAGTAGCCGTCGAGCTGACGTTAACTGTCACAGGTGCATTTTTGTATCTTGTAGTTCAGAGATTGAGTTACGGGTTAGTTTAGTGATTTTGGGTGGTTCCTAACCCACAATTATTAAGATTTATTATGGCTTTGTTATATGAGGCTCATTCAAATGGAATGCAAATCAAACGAAAAGAAAATGGTTTATAACACTTGTAATATTCAATGTTTCCCAAGGAAATGTTTTGTTTTTCAATAGTTTTTCTTGGGTTTTAGTTCAGGCCACCCCAGCATTAAAGTTGAAATAAAATCCTCGACTAGGGAGACCTGCTAACATCGTCCACCCGGCGACATTCGAGTGGAAAAACAATATTATGGTTAATGCACAACACACGAAAATAATTTCCTTGTTTATATAACGTTTCGGTTCGGCCATTTGTATAAACATTTGAAATGCTTCCCAGCAGGTCATTTGCATGCTCCATTTGCGACAGGCCACAACAGAAAAAAGCAGCGCTTAGCCGACCCCTCCGAAAAATAATCCATATAAATATGTACTGGTAATGCAGGAACTCCACTAAAAAGGTTGCCGTTGAAAGACAGGCGAACGAAAGCGAAAACAAAACGCAATATTATTTTAATGCAGTCTATATCAAATTTCGGCCAGTTGCAAGAGACTTCGTAACCCATACACTGAGATAAAAAAGGAAGAAGTCTGATTTTGACACATTAAATTATGTGTTTATGTTCTATGTTGTTACATAACAAATTATGTAATTAAAAAATTACGATTATCTAAATAAGTTCTTTAAAGAACAAGATGAATTTTAGTATAAACATAAAAATTTTCAAATTTATTCCAACTTTTGTGTTGTTATTATTTTTAATAAAATTATTCATAAAAGAGTAAAATGTTTTTACCACTTTAAATAATTTTTCTCTCAGTGTACCTATAGGGCACCAACTCCAGTTTTCTGTTCATGACAGAAAATTACGCGATGGTTACCAACTGAGCAAGTTGCCTCGTCACTCGTCATGGGACACGGGCAAAAGACCCGAGGAGTCCCATTCCCATTCCCATTCCCACTCCCATTCCCGTTCGCATTCGCATTCCCATTCCAGTCCCGATTCCCTGCCCATGCCACTCGTCGTTTCCAATCCCATTTTCCAGGCCCCGTCAACAGGCGGCTGGCTGGCAGTAATCCGATCTCGCAGTCGTGTCAAGTGTGCTGCAGTCCAGATGCAAGAAGCAAGAAGCATGCACTTCACTCGCCAGCACATCTGCGGATCTCAACAACAAAGAGCCTCCCAGATACGAAACCACATATTGCCACAGTACACTGTACTAGTGGCAGTACCAGTACGAGTTACCCAGCAATTGCCCATCCTAACCACAGAAATCATAAGACCATTGTACAACTAGTTTAGATATGTTCAGCCGGATTGCCACAATTAAAATGCGGTCGGCGATTAGAGAAGGTTTTGAGTTGCGGCAACCTGAGGGTCATTCGGTGGCTTTCGACTTGCGGGTCTTCAAAGTGAGTTCTTTTTCTACATTTCTTATTTGGAAGAAGCCTTATCGAAATCGCTTTAACAAGAATGATGGTTAACCTTAGGTGGTTAGAGATTAGAACTGCAATTGAGAGAACACCTTGGTAGTCGTAATTATCTTGACAACTGCAAAACACGACCACTTAATCCCTTAATAAAATGGTTTTATACAGAAATTAAATACTATACAGTACTATACTGAACATCAAGAATTTCAAATATTTAAAAGTTTATTCTACTAGTAATTTCAAGACTTTTATAGTAATTTAAACAATGATACTCTTTCTTCTAGTTTAACATGTACAAAAGTAAGTTTCTTTGTAAAAATTTTATCAAAAGGAAACACATTGATACAAATTACTGATTAGTTTTCCTGACAAGCTGTCTCATTTTATTACCTATATTTCTAATCAAACGACATCAACTTTCACAAAATAAAAGAGCTTAAAACCTTAAACCCACCGTCTTAGGGCAAAAAGTAGAAAGAAACCCAAGGCGGCGGCTGCTGCAATCTAAAAACCCGTCTAGTCCCTTTGATTAGTTGGCCTTATCAACTAAGCCCACACATTATAGAAATAAATTACGTTTTATGTGGTTAATAAAGCCCACTTGCCTATCTGCCCGCCTACCTACTTAATGCTCGATGTGCTCTATGTGGAGCAACTGCCCTTCGCTGAAAACGGTTTTTATATCGGGCCAGCCTTATCTTACTGCCATAATTCAGAGGTTGGTAAAAAAAAAAAAAAAATAAGAGTAAAAAAGATGGGAAACCAGTCGAAGTGAAAATCATAGGTAATAAAGAATAGAAGGAGACTGAAAAGTCTGACAAATGATTGACGACAACGGCATGATAAACGACTTCCCCTCGGGCAGCAATGGGTTAAGGGCCCACATCGCACACACTATATAGTATGGCTGGGTTTATCAACATGACGACACTATAGACATCTGCGTCCATGTGTGTATCTTATCGGGTTTTCCTCCACTTGGAGAGGTGTCGCATCTATGCGAACGCAGAAACAAATAAACTTCAGGGAACCACATCACATCGTTCTCAGCGCGTAAATGAAAAGCAAACCCCGGCTACAGATACATATACATTTACGCAGATACAGATACGCGTACTCGTATATTAAATTGCTCAACAAATAAGTGGAGTACTATACACCGCTTCTCTTTTGGGCCCTCCAATATTATTTGGTTACCACCTTTTCGTTTCTTGCCTTTTCCCCTTCTTTTCTTCTTTTTTTAATTTTTTAATTTTCGTTTTTACACTCAATTATCTTTATTTATTCCCTTGTGCACAGCAGGTACTCGAGATAAGTTCTGTTTGGGTTGTTTTTTTTTTTATTTTAGAGCTTCGGTGATATGTTCCAGATATTCGGTATATCATTGCGTGCACTTTCATTTTTATTTTTTTAACTTGCGTAATATGCCAAAAAACCAGAAGAAGAACATTATCAGCCAACGTTTTACGTACGCATTGCATGTGTTTTTTTTTATTCTTTGGATCGTTGAATTTTACGTAATGACTTTAGCTGATAAGCCAAAGCCAACAAGATTTACTTTTTTGGGGGGTGTTTTCCCTTTCGGTCGTTATCGCTATCAATGTTGAAAAATAATGACCCACTTATCGGTTCTACTAATTAAAAAGTGACTCCTACAAGCGGTATCTTTGAGATTTTGAAGCTAAAAACAAAAAAAACAGTCATAATGACTAGGTACACGGCTTAGCCGTGACTCAATTGGCCGGAAACAAAATCTATAATAACTATTATAACAAAAGGCTCCCGGTTTTTACCTGGCGCCGACTATCACTTGGTTCCTGGCCACGTCGAAAAGCATTTCCGAATACCAACTCGTTTCGGGATCGTAAAATCGTTTGGCCGTCGACATTAAATCTGTAAGAAGAAAGGAAATGTATTTTTAAAATAGTTCAGTCGTATAAATAATACAACAATCAGTATTAAAACAGTTGGAGAAGCGTAACTAATTGCAGTTTTAGCAAAAAAAAAAAACTCATTAACTCATTTATTGGATAATTATTTTAATGGCTAATTTAAATTATTCAAGGCTGAATTATGTTGAATACAATTTCGCAGAGAGAAATTAATGTTCCCTTACTCCTGATTCATTACCCAATATTTAAGTCCGTCTGAAGGGCTCTCACTTTTCATGGGTAAACAATAAGTTTCTCTCGAATTTTAATATTTAACTTGGGGTAAAAAAACACTACATAAAAATTAAAATCAATGTCAACAAAACGTTGAGCTGAGTTCGCTTTTTAAGTCGAATTTTAAGCTACATTCCACTGCAAAACCAGAAAAAAGAGCAAATATTTAAACAAAATGCAAAACACGAAGCTTTTTTTTTCTGATTAAAAGCAGCAGATACACGGATGTATTCGGGTGTCATAAAAGCGGCTGGCTGGGGGATTCTTTTAAATCGAGATCATTGTTGACGAGTTGGGGAAACAAACAGGTGGGCAGATGGGTGAAAAGCCGCCTGTTGATCGCAGATTGCGCAATCGAGTGCAGACTCTCGAAGCACTTAGAACCCTGACAGGCATCAACCCAATTTACAGTTTACAGTGTACAGTTCCCCTCAAGTGGCCAACTTGATTGATTGCCTTGCAATTGACACAGTTTCGTGTACTTTATTTTTTTTGATAATTCCCACCTTAGAACTTACCTTGATAGGAGATGTATCGCGAATCGTTGTCCAGCAACTCCACATTCGATTGTGTCTTGTAACCACTGCCGGCCGAAAGTTGGGGGCCTTGCAGGGTTAAGAGCGATAGAAGCAGAAGGAGCCACAGTTGGCTAAACATTTTGGGAAGTTTTAGAATTAACATGCTGCAAAGAAGGAAAATATAAAAAATAATTGTAGAAAGGCAATGCGTACAAAAATTATTAGGACGAATTAAAATTAAAAAATTGGATAATACAATTTTCAAAGAACAAATTTAATATACATTTATTATTTTTGTGCTTATTGAGCTATTAATAATCTAAATATTTATTAGACGGTGTAATAATTAAAATAAAAATGTTACAAAACAAAAATAATTTGCAGTTAGTGAATTTGATTTTCATTTACAGCTTGAAAATTTTGTAAGCTGTAATAACATATACACGAATACTATTTTTAACACATTTTACACATGTTTTATTTTGTAAACGTTGATTAGCTCATAATGATCGAATTTAATTTTAAGTGCGAATAACAATATTTGTAAAGTTAAACATTCTGTGTGTACACAGCTTCCGCAAACATAATTTAGTCTTTTAACAAGCCGATTTTCGATCTTGCTTTCAATATCAGAAATACATTTCTGCTAAAAAAATGTACACTTCCTCAATTAAATATTACAAAAAATGTAAACAGTAAAAATGCGGATTACAGATGAGATTGTTCGAACTTACTTCATTTAGTGTCACGTAGCGTGCGAATACGAAGATTAAAATTTATTCCATTCAACTTTTGCGATGAACAGATTGTAAAAGACTGTTGGTAAATTGTATAATATAGGCGTGCGCTTGATAAACAAGCGAATTGATTAAGCGCGTGTTTCTTATTCTTCAGATGATGATCATTTCAGATCACGGATGTTCACTTTTCACACAACAAGCACTCACAATTTTTCAATTTTCGGTTTGATTTTTGTATTTTTTTAAAGATATTTTCAGAAGAAAGGCGAAATGGCTTCCCCTTGAGCTGTGTTTAAAAACATTGACAAAAGACACAGATAGACACCAACAACAGCGACAACAACAACAAGAGCACACAGTCGACGAATATAGCGAGACGGGTTTTTTCTTCAGGCTTTATTTTCTACTCTTGTGATTTTTCAGATATATAGTCGCGCATGCCCCACGATCGGCGAAGTTAACGGCGCAGAGAGTCGCAAGAAACTGAACTATGGAACGCTCTGCGATTTCCAGTCAGCCGATATTGCGCGAAGAGAGTGAGATAGCGAGAGCGAGCGCGAACGAAATGAAAACAAAAACGTAAAAACGAAGACCGAACGCAAAACAAACAACAAACGCTGAAGCAAAACGAAGAGCGAAGAACGGGCTAAAACGCCGACGCGCAAGCGCTGCCCACGTCGCAGTGGCAGCGCTGCCGACGAAGATAACCGGCTTCGACAGCGGCCTCGACTTCGGCTCAACTTCGGCTGGAGTTCGAGTGTACACTCAGAAAAACCAATTGTTACTAAAATAGCAAAAATTTATTTTAAAAAAACTCTTTATAAAAATGTATTTTGGGTAACTTTTTTTCAATAACAAGAAATAAGTTTCATTAAGGCTAAAGGACTTTAAGCAGTCCAAATAAAACAAAAAGTTTAGCACACTTTTTGGGGTCAAGGCCTAATTTTATGCTGTATAAGCTTCCACCAATTATAAAGAGCACTTAAATCTTTAGGAAGATTGATAACCTTAAAAACCTTTTTTCAAATGCTGAGGATATTCGGAAAATGTAGCATACTTCTTGGGGACATCCGGTATCAGTAATTAATATTTTTTGCAAGATAAAAAAAAAGGTTTTCTAAGTGGGAATAACATATTAAAGATTATAATAACCGAAACGGAGTTCCTATTTAAAATTGCTAACAAAACTAAGAAATTTTTACATATGATTATTTACCAGAATTTCAGGCCATTAGATTCTCTTAAACCAGGCTAGGAAAATTCCATTTTTTTTGAGTGTCCGCTTGGGAGTTAAGAGGCGCGGTTACGGCAGCCGCATCGACTGTGGCAGCAGCAGCAACTGGGCAGGGCGCTCATATATCATGAGACAACGACAACGACAACGACAACGAGAACGACTCTTCAGAATCTCCGGGATCTGCAGTTCAGGGAAGAAAAGAACAAACTGGATGGTGGGAGGGGCACTTGCTGTGCTGCGCTGTGCCTCGATTTGGTAGCCTGACAAATTGACATTAGTATTGCCGACGTCGCGGTTCGAGGACACGTGATATTCGTCCAGACCAGCGACTAACAGATCCTATCTCTTGGATATTTTTGGGATCGTCAGCGAAAATATATCAGCAAATCGCAGAATTGGCGCCAAAATAAATGAATGAAATAGATCTGATGGTGTCTGGAATAATTATATTTCACTTTAGCTGCAAAAAATGTTTAGCAAAATTTTTTGTAAATGGAAAAGTTGGAACTACATTTGTATTTGAAAAATACACCTTACTTGGTAGTATAAGATATTAAGTATCTTAAAAATTAAATGAAATCGTAGTTTTCTTGTCTTGTAAATGCCACCTTTGAATTATACTAACATATTGATTTACAACCCAAAATAAATACCTATAAGGCAAGACTATAACCTTCCCATTTAAGAAATAACAATATATTTAACGCGTTTTCTTGGGATTAGATTTGCTCGTTCTTTAAGATCTTTTTATAGCTCCTGCCAAGGTTTCGCTTTTATTCAGGGAGTTTTAACTGCATGCAGCTTTGTTGTGAGTTGCAACAGCATCCCAAGCCGAGCTATTCAGATCATTGTCAACCTTGACTCGAGAGTGAGTGTGAAAACACAGCTGGCCGCCAGAACAAATACACCATCAAATGGACCGTCTGTCGTGGCAGTAACCTCAAGTTAAATGCAACTGCAACACGATCTTCCCAGTTTGTTTATGCCACAGCACGAATCCGAGGGATACACAAACATATAGAACGTCTGGCAGGCAAACCAATCCGATCCGATCCGATCCGGGAGTTAAGTGTGGGCAGACAACGATCGACATTAGCATAGGCCCAAAACATAGCCAGCCCATGACAATTTACGGCTACCTGAGCCATTGTCGGTCTGAGTTTCCTTTTCTTGGCCGAAAAGATACAGTGGCCAAATATGCTAATTCTGTTGGTATCACAGCCGAAAAACCATTTCCCCGAGAATCCCGATAATTTACAGCTCAACTTTCCGACCGACCGACAATTGTAATGTTAATGTGGCATCGACGGGTTTCCGTCAGGTAAATATATGGTTGTTTTCTTTTTATTACCAAAATATCTTTTTCCCGGCTTCTGTGAGTCATTTGCCAAAAATCGAAAAGGGAAGTGTCCTTATCGAAGGGCAAATCCTTGTATAGCCAAACTTCCTTTTCCGGGACAGTTTATGGTTTTCACCTGTCAATATTGTTATTAACCCACAAAAGGTTTCATTTAACTGCGTTTTGGGTAAATATAGGGAGGTTTTCGAATGGGGGAGATTGACAGTTAGTTGGTTCAGTTGGGTCGTTCGTCAATATTTGCATTTGTCATTCGTTTGAACCAAAAGTGAATTATTATGGCTTTGACAGGAGATAAGAAAGGGGTGAGCTGCCAGGTGCACAGTAACAAAAATAATATATATTTATTAAATATATTTTTCTTAAATTTTATAATGAATGTAATGGATATATGTTTTTTACTCATTGTTATAATCTTTTTAATGCTCTGAATAAATTATACAAAATTATATTAGATTTTATTCTCTGTGTAAAGCAGGCCAACTCAGATTGTTTATTCTCAAATTTTTCGTTTAAGTTTGGGGTCTTAAACCCTTTAAATCAATTGCGGTCTAGATATATTTATGAATTGTTCAATTGTTCCGAAAGTTTCAAACGACAGTTAGAAGTTTAAGAGAAAAAATGTCATTGTTCCCAAAAATACAATAAATGTATATAATTGCTTCAGTCATCTGATCTACTTCAATATCCACTTACAACTAAAAGAAAATCTTTGTGGCTAGTTGGGAAAGCAGAAATAAATAAACTTTTACAACTTAAAATGCACCAAGGGAAGCCCCGACTTTCGAGCACTAAAACTCAACTCCCGGCCAATAAATTCATAAAAAAAATTTGATTCGAGAGCGCAGAAATATATAGTTATATAGTTCAACTGCGAATGTCTGTCTGGACCAATCAAGCCCGCTGATGATCATCGATTGGGCATGCAAATTGAAAAGACCTTAAAATAGAATTGAAGCCAATGAAGGGGGACTCGAATCAAAGTGCGAGTGCATTTCGATTTCGATTGGGGACACGAGGCGAGCCATAAATTGTGGCTCGTTGGCGAACAATTGAAATGCGTTGGTGTTGCACGGTTAATTTTTAGGGTGATTAAAAACTGTCAGGGGGCGAGGCAGTTAAAGATGAAAAATCGAATACGAGTATGCTAAACAACTTTCCACGACGGACCAAAAACCATAAAAAAAGTAGAAATCTGTTTTATTGGCCTTCGAGAAAATGCCATAAAATATTACATTCCGAAACATAAATTCTGACACAATAAAAAGAATTCAATTGCGCGACCCTCACGAATTGGAATTGATTATTAAATCTGCTGCTGCCACACAGCTTATCAATAGCTGAAATAAACTATTATAAATATAGGGTTCAAGCTCAAGCCAAACTATATTTCATGAAATTTATGACATCGCACGAGGCGATAAGGAAGGGGTCAAAAAATATTCCAACTCGAGTTCAACAGACAGCGGCGTCTTTGGAAACTGTTTGATTTAAATTGGAATTACATTTCTCATTCGAAAATTGTGTAAATATTCCAAATCGATACAAATAATGTGTCGAAAATAAATAAATAAGCCGAATATGGTAATGAGCAACTGCCGAGTGATCGAAATAACCATCTTAAAAGCTCAGTCATTAATTTGTGATTTTTTTTTTTGGTCGTTAAACTTGGAAATGAAGCGAATAAATAACGACTAACTTACTTTTATAAGGGGTATTCATAAATACATTTTATTATCACTTGGGTAAGATAAAAACTCTTTTTTTTCTTAAAATATAAATGACATTAGACCCCCAAAGATTTGTTCATAATTAACGTACAATAGATTTTAGTTAATTTCTCATTTAAATCATATCTCAAAAATGGCTTGATGTATTTTCTATTAACTTAGTTTCCGTATAATAAATTTATACAAAAGTGAAACCATAATTTAGGCCGAATACCCCTTTTGAGCTTTCAGTCCAAACAATTTCCATATTAACCAGCTTAAGCCGTGATTTCATTTAGATCTCGATTTATTGCAATAAAACAAATTTATTATCATCTTTGTGTGTAATGCCTTTGACCAACTCCGCGTCTGGCAAAGAAAATTAATAAGTTTTAACACAATTCCTACTGGATTGGTAGCAAAAAGGCGGCTGAAGGGGGATCTATGCAAATGTTTCGCTTTAGCATTTGTAATTTATGAAAACATTCAATTCGACGAATTCCACCTGCTGTGGCTCTTAATGATCTCAGTTAGGAAATTATATATTCCGATCATGCTGCGAGCCAAAAGGAAAAACATTTCGAACACTTTGGGGCAGTTAAAAAGCATTCGGCGGAACTCCCCCCAAAATGGAAATATTTCGCCTAGATTTATTACTCAAATGATCCATGAATGATTTTTTATGCGTCTCTTTTAGGTTTGTGTTGCTTTGGGGAATTTAAAAATATCAAGAAATAACAAGAAATTTAGAGCGAGCTGTCTGCCATATTTGGCGGCAAATCAATTTACAACTTTTGCCCCGAATCGCCAAGTGAACAGAAATGTTTTGTATTATTTGATTTCGCTCGGAACGTTCTTTATTTAGACAGATTAATGAGTGGCCTGGTCGAGCTGTCTGGTGTCATTTCATGCCTCTCAGTTGTCAAATTAAGGCCTTTGCAATATGTGTTTATTATACTTATGTTTGAGTGTCTACAAACTGCAAATGTCGCGTCGTCTTAATGGTCTCACTTCAGCTTTTCGCCGCAACTGACAGCGTTACAATGGAAATTAGCTGGAAAATCGTATCTCTCTTTAAGTGCGAATTAAACGATCTCAAGTGCTAAATGAGGCAATCGTCTATGAAACAGCAGAGCTCAACAAAATATTTTTCTTTGGTTCTCAAGTAATGGTTGCCCATATAAAGAGGAGTCTCTTATAGAACATTCAATTATTTATTTTCTTGTCGATTTTTTTTAAGTGGGTGTAAAGTTTTTTAAAGACTCATAGCCGGATATTGATTTAAGATGGCAAACGGGTCAATAAAATATGATTTTTGTAGGAAATTAAATACCTTACAACAATAGCTATTAAAGCAATATTGTTTCTTTAACTTCCTTTAGTAAAAAAATTCAATTGTATTGTTGCTTTTAATATGATTTTTCCATTGTAAATGTAAAGCTACAGTTTAAAGTTTTCCAATTTCAGTTATTAGGGAAGTAACATATTTACAATAGAAAGTAATACAAATCCAGTTTAAGGCACATTTTATAGAGAGTGTTTTATTTTAGTGTACTTGCTCCCACTTTCTGGGGACATTTCATTTTCAGCCCGGTCAAAAGATTTGTGCCAGATTTCATTATTTGCCAGAGCAACCGGTTAAACAGTAGCTCGACTTTTACATGGGTCGCATGTAGTTCTCCTTTATGATTTAGTTGTAAAAAAAAATACGACTCGAAAGAGTGAAGGTAAATTCTGAAAGATTGTAAGGGTTTTGCCCTTTTACAAAAGAAAAGAGAAGGCCACACACGTTGGAGTTTTTGGGGCTTTTGTTTTTCTACTTGTAAGTAAAACGAAATTAGAGAAATTTTCTTGAAGAGCCATACAGATGTGTAAAAGTAAATAGAAAACTTTCGAGTGGCAAAAAGCCCATTACAAATTACAGATTTTACAAGGGCTTGAGCAAAAAATTAAAAATATTTTTGGGAGGAGTGGCGGATTCCCTAATCCAGAAGCCAAAGAAGTTTATAAAGCCAGCGAGCAGCGAAAATTTACATAAATTTCTGTTTGGCACACCTTATCTCACATTTGAATGTCTTCATTTCGGTTTAATTTTCACTCTTTGTGGGTGTCGCACTCAAAAAAAAAAATATACTTTATATTTATGTGCGACAGTGAAAGCCATAGAAATATGAATCGCCGTGCGATCATATAAATCAACCTGAATGTCCCCTGCCACACGAATGCACACCCTTTTTTCGGAGTTTCCGCTTGATGTAGTTGTTTTTGGTGTGGTGTTGGCTATTGTTGGGCTGCCCAGAAGGATTAAATGATCGTAAATGGCACCCAACACGCGTGTGGTCTTTTATGAGTTCGGTTATGGGTGTTATATGAAATCAGAGAGCAGGAGAACTTGTTTCATAAGGCAAGTTCAAGCGTAATTCCATTGAAATCAACTGGGAAAGTTCAAGGAACACTTGAGTCGAATTATAGCTCATATGTAGAGGTAGGTACATTATGATTTTTAGGGAAAAAGTATCAAAAATGTTACCTTTTAATGTAATATTAAAAATAATTACATACTCAAATATATTACTGTTTAAATACTTACAATTTATATAATCTCAGCAATTGAATAATGTATTTTTTTTTTTTGTTGTGAATTCTCTGAAGTGATTTTGCAATCACAAACCCAAACAAAAATGCATTAAAAATCGTTTAAGTAAGTCCCCTCCCCTCTGACGTCAGTCAATTCCAACTAATTCAAAATAGTCATAGAGTACAAAAAATTCCAATAAACTCGAGGAATTTGTATTGCCATTTAGCATAGTGACAGAGTCAACAACAAAAGGCCATTAAAAGTAATTTGAATAAATCAAGGGAGGGAAGCGAGAAAAATTAATGTTTAGCCACTGCAAATGTCCAGTCGTGAATACTTCATATCTATATAAGACAAAAACAATTCCAACCAGTAGAATATTTCATTTACACGAGCACACGATCAAAATCAATAGAAGGCTCGAACCGGAGGTGCGGATAATTTATTAATGTGATTAGCATTGCCATTGTAGACTCGACCGAAGATCCCATGGGCCGTCTTTGTTTCGCCCAGATGAAATCATAATAGTGGCTAAGCCCCATCTTAGATCTTCGAGGTGTGAAGAAACATAAAACTATGTAGGAAAAATATGAATCCATTAAGTTACGTTCAGAGGTGTCCGACCAAATGGCTTCTATGAATGTAAATGGATTTGACAATGGACCTCCCACAAATCTTACTCAAAATATTGATCTAATTTATGATAGCCTTTATTGGTAACTTATAATACATATAGACACCTTTTATCTTACAGAAAAATCTTACATTAATATTAAGGTAATATGTTGTTTGAAATTAAAGTAGTATGTTAAGAGTATCCATTTTAACAAATGTCATAATTTACTCCTCAAATTAAATACAAAATTTTCTCGGTTCGTAGCTAAATTCGCAGTTTTTTAAAGAAAATGTCTGTGGAGGAGGCCACCTTGAATCTTCCGGCTCAGGTAATAAACTTGACCATCGAAAAGCAAGTGCTGCTGGAGCGACTTGAGAAGATCCAGGACATCCTCAAACTTCTAGAGAATCGCGACGAAGGACAAACCTGCACGGTTTCTGCGGGAAATGTCTACCAAGTCACCACCGTGAAGAATTTGAGGGTGTTTCTGGCCATCAACCGGTCCGTCACAATCAGCTATTTTGTTAAGGCCGACAGGAAGCTCCTTCAATTACAGCAGAATATGAACCAAAGTCTCGTCAACACCAACAACAGGACGGAGACATCTTATTAGAACTCAAATGGCAAATTAAATATTTTATTTTTAACAAAATTATTGTATGCAAAAGATTTAATATGTAGTTAAGAATAATATTTAAATATTATTTAAATTCTCTCTGAATAAAAAACTTATTAAAATTAAACAAACCTAACCAATTTGAAACCAAAGTTCGCATAATCCAAAGATAAATAAAAATTTTATGGGATTTATTAAAGTTACAAATCAGTGTTAGTTCATCTGGTCCTAATCTCCATAAGTTATTTAATAATCCACATTTTCCTCACCCCTGACCGCTAGTTTTTCCATTAAATCATTAAATCACGTAATGCTTCCCTGGGAACTCGAGAGGAGTTTAGCCAGTCACTGATCGAGTTGATAGTGCTGACGACATCGCCTAAAGACAATGGGAAGTCAAATGGCAGTTTTCAACTTGAGCGACAACATGGATCATTAAAGGCATTAGTGTCAGGCAGAAGTCAGCAGCTCAGGCAACCGAATAAAGTTTCAACTGAATTTTCACAGTTGAATTTCCCTATGAGCCGAGACAGTGTCGGAGAGGGGGTTCAGGTGGGCAGAGGAGGAGCAGAGGTGGAGCAGCGGAGAAGCAGAGGCGTAGCCGAGTCACCTTGTCGTAATTAAATGTGTAATATTTGTCTACGCTTTCGACACCTTTCCCTGTTCCACGAAATCTTCGCAGACCCCCAAACTCTCATCTGAAATTCCCCAAGTTTTCTTTCAACGCCTCCGCAGATGATCGTGTAGTTGTTGTTCAACGAGCCATGATCTTTTAAGTGGATTTTTAAATACTTATATTTGATATACTCGTATTTAAGACAAAAATTTAACCCTTTATTTGGAAATGATAAATTATTATTCCGGCTCTTTAATAATTCCATATTAAAATTAATTTTATTTATAAAAACCTACCTTGAGGAACTGCAATTTAAAATTACTTTTAAGTCCTTGAAACTCTTTTTTTAGATTTAGATTAACGCTTTAAACAAAAAATGATTCTAGAGGAAAAAAAAAAAGCCTTATTTTCGGATCAAGTTAATACTCGTAAGCCTCGAATTCTTTTTAGGTGGAAAACACTTTGAAATTCTTTTTGTATAATTAGAATAACGCTTTTAACAAAAAATGATTCAGAGTAGTTGTATAAAAAAACCTTTTTTCAGGTTTACAAAACCCAGAAATCGCAAGTTTTAGCCTTAACGTTAAACTTAAAGTAAAATGTTTTCTAAAAAAAATACCCAACCTGCTCAGAGAAAGAGCAGGGGCTTCCACGGGCATTATCCACATGTAACGCGATAGGTGTAAATTGGAAAAATCACGGGGATTTCATCAGTTTTAAAACTCTATTTCTTTTATATATTTCCGAAACTGGTTCCGCTTAAGTCGGCCCAAAAGCGAAAAGTGCGTCGGCTTTGGTTTTTTGGCCCCCTCGATATTTCCCTCTCATCCGAAAGCCTCTTTTGGAGCCATTGTTGTTTGTGTTTTGTTCGACTTTCTTTTGTATGGAGTTGTTGTTGTTGTTTTTTATTGTTTGACTGCATTTTGCTTTGCACTACGCTTCGTTGCTGCTATTGTTGTTCTTCTGGCTGATGTTGTTGTTGTTGTTGTTCTGCAGATGAGGTTGTTTGTTGTTGCTGTGTTGGCACGTGCGTCAAAAGCGTGCCCATGTGGAAATTTAATGGTTGAGCTTGTTACCAAAGTGGTAAGAGCTATAATTAAAATTGATTTTTTCAAGGGCTTTTATGTAAGATCAGGAAAGAGGCATTAAAAAATTCTACCATACCATAAAGTTAATATTTTTTTTAAATTAAAGATACATTGATATACTTTTTGAATAATATCATCAAGGCATTTTGTGACCAGTAAAATTATTTGGCACCAAAAACTTATTACAAACTGACTATTAAAAATTCATTTAGAAAACATATCCTTCCTTTAAGACTTGGTTGTAGCTTATATCTTTTAAAGATATATTTTTTCAACAAAATAATTTTTGTATTTCCTATTTGCCTTCCCAAAAATTTCTATTGATCTTCTTGCATTTCCTATTGGGCATCCCCGTCTGTATGCCCAGCACTGATTGTTTTGTTTGGGGGCTTTGTAATCTTTTGAGCATTTTTCTCTCTTATTTAATAATCCATCAATTTAAGTTACGAAAAATGAAGTAATTTCGGTGCGACTGTTGATTTGTTTGGCATTTAAGGGGGTTCGAGATCGGCGGCGACCCCTCGCGACTCGTGCTCAATGTTGTTAACAAGTCTGATTAATGTCCCCGATTAGCATAAGTAAACATTAAGCAAATTATGTATGGAGTACGGACGGGTTCGGCTGCCGCCAGTTCGTTTGCCGCCCGATTTCGTGATTCAATATTAGATTTCTTGATTTTCTGTCTATTATTTTACTTGTGCTTTTTTTTTTTTTATTCGCTAATCAGTAAACAGCCGAGCGCCAACGAAATGTAGGTAATGCCTGCGGGCCCCAAAGTCAAATAAGTGCTGGAAAAACTCCGACACCAATAACGGCTGTAAACAACCTTTAACGTTAATTTAAAGTGTACACAGAAATTTGCATTCACGACAAAATTGGTAACCAAAACATTTGTACAGTGGTAGTTCCTTAACTTCGAAGGAGGAAAATTGATACGTAATTAGAGGTTATTACTTAATGTATCAAAGAGATTTCTGGCAAACCTTTTTTTAATTGATTATCAAATCTGTTGAAATTTAGAAATGATTTGTTCCTTTTTTGATTGGAAAATATGGTTTTTAAAATATCTAGTAAATGGCCTCTCTTTATATTTAAAATATTATTTTTTATAGTTTTTTTTTATAAGAGTTTCTACTGTACCCGTAGCATAGATATAAAAAATGAGCTAGGCAGGCCAGCTCGCCTTTTTGATTGAGTTTGTCGGCGAATTTATGCGCTGACCGCTGCTGGCGGCTATTTGGCGTTTCTTAACGTTTTTTTTTTTTGAGTTCCTTAGCGTTTCTAGTATCTTGGCGTGTTGAAGCTGAGCGCCGTCTCAACTGTCAGTTGTGATAAATGCCGCTGGAAATCGGTATTCTGTTTTGGCCGCATAAATAATTCGGATGTAATTGGAAAAAGCCGCTGAGATTATTTTGACATTCGTGCCAGCTTGCAGGTGAATGAATAGTTTCTGCATATGCCAAAATAAAACAGTTTTCAATTAGCAGTTTTTTTTTTAATTTTCTTTAAAGCAGTGACCTTTTCATAGATAAATGCATGCCAATTAGTTTTTTAATGATTTAAAAGCTTTCAGAATAGCTGATAAGATTATTGAATTAAATCTGTAAATTGTTAGCCGTAATTTGCATTGATTACGTTACTTAATGGAAGTAGTTTTTTCTATAAGCCAGGTTGTAGAATTAATCAAGCTTCTATTAGCTTATGGGAAAACAGTTATTGATTACTATTAAAAGTTAATGGTTTTTAAATATACGAGAATATACACTTCGGATTAGTCTATAAATTTGTTATTATTTTTAAGAGGATTATAAATCCGTTTAGCTATACAAATTGTGATTCTTATTCACATACAAAGTATAGGTATAGTTTTTATATGGCTTGTAAAGCATTAAATTTACAGGTTTTTCCATTCTAAAAACATAGTGATTTGTGAGTTAATGATAAATTTGTATGCTAATTAGATACGTATTTGGCAAAAACATACAATTCATCCAATTAAACGTATTAATTAACCCACTAGACACCTCTGCGATATCACACATTTTGAGCTGTCCATATTTCATGTGAGATGAGACACAACCTCTATAAGGAAGTCGGTTTCCCACTCGCAAGTCAAGTTCAATGGCAATCGGTAGTTCGTAGGCATTCGTTATGCTGTCACTCACCTTTCTCCACCGATCCATTCATTCATTAGTAAAATTAAATTGCTTCAGTTTTTCGGTTTGCCGGCAACGTGGAATTCCCCGCAAATTTACTATGGTGGCTGTAAAAACGCTGTGCAATGCGGCCAAAATAAAATGTAAAAACGATTTGATTAATGGCATTTACCAACTGGTGAGCAACGTTTACGATAATGATTGTTACCCCGATGTCGGGTCGAGAATAGCTAAATAGGTGGACGGCTATAGGCATTAATCAAAAAGCGTTTCGAAATCGAAAGAGGCCAAAAAGAGGCTTCATCTTCGAATCAAAAACCAAGGTGGCACGTTCTGCTCGTGCGACACTTGCCAAGCGCCCCCATATTCGGGATGGCTTACTATATACATATATATATATGTATTCATGCCCATTATAATATAGGCACGATCCCACTCACATTATAATGATTGCCATGATACCGCAGAGGTGGCATTTTGATATGCGATGTGCTGCCAACGCCAATGACGCCCCCATTGCTCGCCAGTCTGGCCTAATCTTTTTCCCCCTTTATTTTTTTTTTTTTGGCTAAATCTATGGATTTATATGGCCATAAGGCTTTGTCTTAGTCTTCGATTCCGCATCGAAATCGAAATCCACAGGTTTTCACATCGCTCCGGTGGCGTTTTTCGTGCTAAGCGTGCGTCTGGGCTCATTAATAAAACCACTGCGATGCGATCCTATATCCCATCTGATATATATCCATTCACACAGACATACTATATACAGTATATTGTTGTGTTTGGCAGCTTTGCACTGTGGGGCCAATGAACTGGAAAAGCACACCGGGCTGGAAATTGGATGCCAAATGTCTAGACAAATTCCTTCACTGAAAACGAAAGTGATAACCTAGCTTGGAAAGTCGACGATCTAATTACAGCATTGCGAAGTGCTGTTGAATAGAATTTCTAGGCTAGCAGACAGAAATATTGCAAAACCGTTCTACTATGATGTTATGGTAGTAACTCAAGAATTTATTTTGATTCCCAAAAATAAATGAGTGTATAAAAATGTATACAAATAATTTATCTTGTTGAATAACAAAGGTTGAAAGGAATACTAAAACTTTATACTTTCATTTAAGGTATAAGAAAGTAAATAAAAAATTGTTATAAATAAAATATAAATGTATGTATGTAATTATAAATACTTAATAATTTTTGTTAGTCACGAATTTTATTTTTAAAAATTTTAAAGCAGTGAGGGAGTTTTAAAAAGTTTACAAATATGGGAAATGAATGCTGAAGTTGTAATTTATTAGCTTAGACATTACTTAGAAATTCGATACCCATAAATCACAGCATTTAGTTATTAATTACTTGCTGCTCTCTCTAAACTGTAAGTCAACAGCTCTATTGACTCTCGAATTTCACCCCATTTCCATTAGCCATGGATCCCACTGTGCCGCCCGCACAACTCCGCCAAAAAAAAAAAAAGAGTTTAAAATAAAACTCCAACCTCGGGCCGCTGCGTTGGTGTTGCAGTTTTTTCGATTTGGGCTCGAGTTTTCGAGTTTGAGTTAAACAGATGGAGATGGAGTCGAAGTTGGAGGTGCAGTTGCAGTTGCAGTTTTCGGTGTTTTGGTGATTCGGTGTTGGCCTGGCCAGCGATTTTGAACGGATTTATACGGCCAGCGACGCCAGTTTTCGTGGCTTTTCTGTACAAATTTCCTAAAGGGTTTAGTTTTTGTTTTTGGCTGGAGTGCAGTTGCGTGGGCCAAAACCATTGAGCAGCGTCTTTCTTACCATTTTACTTACTTTTTTTTACCATTCGATGTGAGCCGGCTGCTGCTGTTGTGGCCATAAATTTGTTGGTTGAGGTTTTTTGTTGTTTGTGGCTTTTTGGTGGCTGCCGTGAAAGTTGCGTAAATCAGCGTGAAGTAGAAGAAAAGTTCAATAGTATTGAAAATAATTGTAGAAAGTTTTTATTTTTTATTCGCCCCCACCTTCGCCCTCCCATTCGGCGAAGTGTTTATGCAACGACCAGATACAAAGATACGTAGATACATAGATACATAGATCGAAAGATACGCTCGAAGGCGTGTTCCAGCCTCTGCGATCGAACCTTAATTGACTTTCGTTTGTCCAGCGATATTTGTTTGAGTTTTACATAAACCAATTGAGATGCAAACCACTCCAAACTTGAATCTATTGTTCTCTGGAGGTAAAATTAAAACATAATTGGTTATAAATTCTGCTACACATGGTAATTACTTGACATACTTACAAAGACCAAAAATAATTGAAAAAAAATAATTACATACATAACAAGTAGTAAAAAAAAAATTAAATAAATGCACATTAAATAATTATTGCTATAAATCTTTCAAAAGAACAGTTGAGTTTATAGTTTTAATATTTTTTCTAAATCTCATTCACTTTAATTCCATTTCCGTTGATATGTTAATAACTAAATTCTTTTCCACGGCAATTAGTTTTGATGCCTATCGAATCAAACGTTTTTACAAAGAATTCGTCTGGCTTAAGATCTAAATTCTTAACCCAGGCGCCATGTCAACCGGGAATCACTTAACATGCATATATGGTTATGTAATTAGCATCAGGTTTATTTATTCTGAAATCGGTTCGCGTTAATAGCTTGCGGACAGATATGATAATTTGTAAGTTGTCTCAATCAACTTTTCTAACCTTTGACAAGTTAAGGTTGAATTCGAAACTCTGGGGTTAGTTCAAAGATTTCCAGTCAGATATCCAAAGGTTTAAGGTTACGACCTGTAATTCGATATGTCTAGATTTAATCAAAACATCTTGATTAAAATGTTGTAAAATATTTGTGGAGAATATTATAAATTCTTGAATGCTTATATTAAATAAACAATGATAAACTCATTTTTCCTCTATGGGAAAGTTTAATTATTTAAGGTACAACCCATCTCATTAAAGGTATCTTATTAAGGGTATAACTTTTTCCGAGGAATTTCTCCTTTTTTTGGCACACCTGATTATGGGTTGCCGAAGATAAACCCATTAATAAACCAAGACTCTGATTCGAGCACATTAAGCTGTCCATTAGCGTAATACCTCAGCCGTCATCAGTCTGTAATTTCGATCTGAAATTAATGTAGGACAGAAAGTTCCCGCTCGGTCGACTTATGGTACATACCATACTTCATATTCCCCAGCGATAACTGACACCTCTTATCCAAGTTGGTGGACCAGAAAACCGGCAGCCACCATCGCGCATACGTGTCCGACATCCAGGCATTAACCGTGTAAGCTTTAGTTACCGATCCAGTCCCAAGCTAAGTTCCACCGATCCCAAACAAAATCCGGTCACATCCGTGGTCGGCCAAGTGTCGCAGCTGACCCACATTCCTCGGGGGGAAAAAAACGAGCCAGCAAACTACTACCCAAATGAAATGTTAATAAAATGAAATCAAAAAATAAATTACACAAAATGGCAAAAAAGAAAATCTCTGCCTCGCCTCAACTCAACTGACAGAAACGGTTCGTCGTCGTCGTCGATGCCAAAAAAAGGAAACCAGTCGACAACTTTATGATGGGAACAAACTGAAATCGCCAACAGAAAACAACAACAACAACCAAAAAAAACAACAAAAATGGTTTTGAAAATCGAAAACTGCGTTGACGTCCGGTACAGGAGCAATTAGGCAGCGGTCTTATCAACGTCGCTCAGTTTCGTAAATAAATCTCAGCACCCAACTACTACTGTAGGTAAATTTCGTTTCAAATTTTAAAGCAATTAAGGGGCGACAAGATCGAAGTCTAAATGCTCTTAAGGCCTTAAAAAAATATAACTAAATATACTTAAAATTAAGAAAAGTGTTTCAAAACTATTTTAAAGTTTTTAGAACGTAAAATAATATTATAAAAATTACTAAGAAAGCTAAGATAAATGGAAAGATTTTTACAGGAATCCCAGTTTTCTCCTTAATCCATTCTAAACTGGGGTATTCCCACAAAAAAAATTCTCAAAGGCTTGAAAAAAAGGTTCAGAATGAAAAAAGTAACGTTTAATAAAACGACAAAAACACGATACCCAAAAAAAAAAAATAAAAAGAGTTAGCAATGCCTTTGAACGACCTTCGCCATTATTTTGTTTCTGTTGTTTTCTGATCGGTTACCTTTAAAAGTATTTCGCTGTTGTTGCTATTTTTTCTTCAACATACAAGTGGCCTTTATATACTGCTATATGTGTGTATATAAATTTGTTGCGGATGCATAAAACATGTTACCGATCTCCACGGAGTTGCCTTTTGCCTCCAGGTAAACCCAACTGAATTTAACCCCTTATTGATCGCTCAATAAATGTGAACAAAAAAATTCCAAGAGGTGAAACAAAAATTGGTTGAAGTTTTAACTTATTGGTATGTTACTCTTAATATTTTACCAATATATAATTTTTATTTATTAAGAAATTCTTTTTTAAAGTAAATCAAAATTAACCAAGGATCTTAAATGGGTTAACTCGACTCAAGTCAAAAAAATCTCAGCTGACGGTGGTGCGTGTTCATCCGTTGGGCCAAGTTTCCATCAAGCCGGGTTGGCAACATGTAGCCAAGAAGATTGGCAACAACGCTTCAATGTTGCCAATTTCTGTTGCCAAAAGTGGCGTGATTTCTCTCCCCCAAATTTGTGTGTGTGTGTGTGTGTTTGTGGAGCGTTTGAAGGTCGCACAACGTTTGTCCGTTGAAAGGTTTGAGGGGGTGGGCATCAGGACACTCGAAAAATATTTAAATATCACTATTTAAAATAATTTTTTTGATAATTTATTTTAAATGGTGCATAGCAAACTGTTGTTTGTAATGAAGAGTTACAATATTAAAATAATTAGCATTTTTATACATTCTATTTTATATTGCCTTTCACTTTGTAACTTAACAAAAAACCTGTAGCAAAACAGTCAAAAATGTTTTTTCCCAATATATACTACAAATTACTTCTTCATATAAAATATTATAAATTTGTTTCTGTGCATCAAAAGCCCGCCAAAAAACTAGGGAGTTCCTGAAACCGCTTTCAGTTCAATTTTCAGTTGCACCTAATGAATCCTGAGATTTATGGCCTTGCGGTTGGCTATACATTTTTTCCATTTTGGTGTTTGGCTGTTTTAGATCTAAGCCAAGTTTGGGATCTTTCAATCTGATGATTTATGCATTTGGAAGCGCTTCGAGCGCATTGGAAATTGCCTTGATTGATGCTGGCAACACATTGCTTGCGAAAAGTGCCAGGAGAAAATTGTATGCGAAAGAAATTGCCTAATCTCTGCGAATTATCTTCGATCGGAAAAGTGTGAAAATTTAAGCTAAAGAAAGTTAAAATTTTTTAACAAACAAAATGGAGGAAACGAGATAAACAAAATAAGTTTAAGAAATGTTTACTTCATTAAAGGATTCAGTTTGATGTTCTTTTATATTTAAACACAAATCTTAAATTTCAGCTCACTCCGAAATAATGATTGATTTGCCCAATTTGTCACTTAAAACGCCAATCTGCGATATTTATGCATTTATTTATTTGGTTCGAGTGGCAAGTGATATGCGTGTGATTGGAATCCATCGCAATGCGAATTGACACCGCCTTTGCACTTGGCTGCCACAAAAAGTTGCTCGAGTGGCCAAAAGCAAAACCCCCTCTGATCTCCAATTGATTTGGCCGCTGCATCTGAGGCTTGGAAGTCGTATCGGGTTTCCACTTCGCCTTCGCTTTCAGCTGCAATCACTTTCAGCTCACTTCCAGTGTATCTCGGCTTGTCAATTTGTATCTCAACACGGCTGGCTGATAAAATGTTAAACTAAGTGACAAGCTCTGGTCAAAAAGCGGGGAAAAAATAAAAATACAAAAAGATGAGAGGCAGAGGCGCCTCAGGGTCGTTCACTTGTCTATTACTCTTTTGGTCATTTAAAAGCCAAAAACCAAAAAAAAAAAAAAACTGAGCCGGGCGGCCCTTCATTTGCCATTTAAGGCACAACTTTGTGGGCTTTCTGAAGGTCGCCTCGAAACGCTTCCCATGTAAATTATGTCAATTACTCCGCTCGCTGGTTTTTAAGCTTTTGCATTACTTCTCTTGTCACGACCTTAGTTATCACCTCAAAAAACACTCGGTAAAAAAGTGTTAAAAGTAATCTTAACCTTCTGGTTTTACTGGCTTTTTTCTGTACAACCTCTGCACTCTGACGTGCATATTGTAAGTTCTGAAAAATACAGCAAAAAGTTACAAAAAACCAATAAGCTAAAGCTGCCATTTAGCTCACGAAAGTCTCAAAAATAAATCAAGCGAAGGTCGGTATAGGAAAAGTTCTAGATTCAACAGGTGGTCTTTGTTTTAGCTGAGTTATTGTGCGAAAAAGAGATACTGAATCGATCTTTGCATATGGTACAGCTAGATTAAATTGTAGAAACATTTACAAATCAAATTTATTTGCTTTAAATTAAAATAAAATTCTTAAAGAATTAATATTATTATTTTTGCTGTTACAACTTCTTCGATCTTCAACATTCTCTAGAACTCTTTTTTATTTATTTCATACAGAATATAACCCATTTTGTTTATAACTTCACACAGGAAATACAATTTCCCATCTTAGGGATTACATGGCCTTATAAGCTCAATGGCACTCCGATCTTTGGCCAACATATGCGATGGTTTTTGTTTTTGCTAAGACACCCTGACTGAGTTTAAAAGATGTTTTGTTTTATATATTCGAAACAAAGCCGCGGCATTCATTGAATAGCGAAACTAGCACATAGATACGAAATACACGCACTATTTATACAAGTGATTGTATTTATTCACAAGTTGAGTATTACTGAAGCAGGAAGTGCAGCGTATGGCAGCATTTTAGTCCATCTTCTTATTTGTTTCTGCTGAGGCAGCAAATGTGAGGCATGCTGCCAGATGATTTAGTAGGCGTTGCAAACATTCGCCATATGCGTGCAGCATGCGGCAGGCAGCCACTTAAACTCAAACTCTCATGCCACAAAAAACAAAAACAAAAGGGGAAAAACAAAAACAGAAATCAACAGCAGAAGAACAGCGCGAGTTTCCTCACTTCCCCCAACTACTGACAGCTTTTCGCACCAGCACTTTAAAAATAAATTAGGAAAAAATAAATAAATAAGAAACAAATAAATCAAGTTTTCATACTTCCGCAAAAGGAATTGTATACCGAGAATTTATAATATTTTTGTAACTACAAAATTAGTTTACAAACTTTTTTAAATATTAAAACTTGTTGAGAAAATTCTTTGAAATACATTTCATAATTTTAACAAATGTTTAATAGAAAGTGAATCAACCATTACATTTTATTAAGTGTTTTATTATATTTAAATATTATTCTTTCTACTGTTAGCCAGTTTTTTTAAGTGTTCCCTTCCTGTTGGATTATGCGGACTGTCCCCTTATGAATCCCTTTTAAGCCCCTCAACTTTCCGATCGGGCTCATTGGAGGCCACGCATGCGCAAATTGCTCGCCGACTGCTCCGGCAATAAATTCATAAAAAATCATTAAGCAGAATTTAAGCATCCATAAGATGCAAAACTTCTTCGCACATCTGAGTGGGGATTGGAAAGAGGCATCGGAATCGGGAATCGGAATTGGGTTTGGGATCGGGATCGGGATTCGGATCGGGGCTTTTGGGATGGGCTGTAAGAGCTCTGTAACATCGATGCCGATGGCGCAGCCGAGATGTCGCATTAATTTCAAGCTTAAGCAAAGGCACTGTTGGACATCCCCTATATAAATGGTATCTCAAGCACTTGGGCCACTCGTAAATTTTACTCAGCAGCAGCGAAACGATCGACTTGGGTGAAAAACAAGGTGACTCAGGATAAAGACGTTAGACAATCCCATAAACTATATTAGATAAGTGCTTTTATCTCCATTACAGCTTGTTCATGTTATTGCTTTAAAATGGCAATTTAAAGCTTTGTTTACTGTCACGGGATGTTTTATCATGTTAAAGTGTGTGGGGTAGGTCAATATTTAAGATGCTTGTAGTATATATATAAGTTTTTACATTTTAAGACTGTAATACCCTTCAAAAGTCAGTTGAACCGATTGAAGTTTTACATCGGAAGCGCGGTTACTTAAAAACATACAAACAGAACAGAAATTTGCATTCTGGGCATGAAGAAGATTTCTGAAGAGTCAAGGTTCCGCAAGAGACAACAAATGACACCACAAAACAGAAACGGAATGAAAACAAAAATTATTTTAATTTTATGCTACGTTCTTCGACTGTTTTTTGGGTGTTGTTGAGGTTTTTTTTTTTTTTAAGCCCAGCTTGGGAAGGCGTCAAGCGAATTGTTTGTTTATGCGAGTTGACAGACCAAACAAACCGAGGATAAAATTTGAGATGAGCCGAGGGAGTGGCAATGCAGAAAAGATACCGACGTCGCCGACCGAAAAGATATAAGTTATAGAGATAAAAAATGTGCATATGAGAAATTTATGCGTTATTCGCGCTGTGAATTAACATTCAGACATCTTCAAATTAATGCTGACACTTGTCTCCTCCCAAGATCTCTTTTTTGACCTTCTCCGCGCCACGCGATTTTATCTGCCCAAAACAGAACTCATTAGAATCCCCTTCCAATTTAACTCAAGGTTAGGCCCGCTCGTCCTCAACCCTCTGCAAATTTATTATTTTCTTAATTCTACCCTCTGTCTTCTCACTGCCATTCTTCCTTCGGACTCCAGTCTTCAGTATACAGAAGCTCCTCTTTCAAATCAAAAACAAAAGAAACAGAAAACCACAAATCTTAAAGCTGATAATTCTTTTCAGCTGCTGCTTTGTTCAGTCAGTCCGATCGGGACTTATGATTGCATTTGTTTTATGAAGTTTTTACTCAATATTTTATAACATTCTATTAAAATAAATCTTAAAATCTGTACTTAGAAAGATATCTATAAATTTGAACTTATAATATAAACTACAAGAACATTCCTTAATCCCCAAAAATATTCAGTAAGATATTGATATACTGAATTATTGATGGTTCTGATGTACTGATTATCCCTTATCACCCAAAATATTATATATTATATTCTACTTAAAGATTGTTTTACCACTTTTCGGATACACAACTTATTATTTCTTTGATTTAGCCGTTTCTTCAGTGTCAAATGCAAATCCTCCAAACTCAAGTACCTCCAACTCTTGGCCAACAGTTCCACCCTCTTGTTCGTTCCTTTAAAAGCCTTCCCCCGTCGGTTTGTTTATGTTACACCATTTTGGTTGAACCAGGCTTTGTGACGCAGATCTCGTTGCCTGCACTCCACTCTCTCTCTGGCTTAAGTGGCCGACGTCATCACTCCACTCCACTCCGATCCACTCCACTCAGATCCACTCCCATCCCATCCACTTCCCAGCGACCCCAACCCATTCCATCTGATCCGATCCGATCCGATCCGATCCGATCCGATCCGACCGATCCTATCCTATCCTATCCGATCCGATCCGAACCGACCACATGTGGTGTTTGTTGTGCATACACACACACCACAGCCAGCTAAAAATCTCCATGATCATGAAGATCGAGTCGCGGTTTTTTCGCTCTCACTGTACAGAGAAAAAAATGTATATTTTTATAGGAATAATCTTAATCAAACGTTTAAAGATCCTCATAATAAATTAATTTTATAAAATGGGTCTTAAAAACATTTTTCTTTATATATTTATTGGGATAAATAAATAGGTTTCAAGTTTTCATGGATGTGTTAAGATCATTAAATAATTACTAAAACTCATTTACTCAATTTTAAGAATTAACATGTTTTTTGAAGTTTATAGTTTTTGTTCTGGCAAATGTTTGCCATTTGCAACAGCAGCTCTGAGTTTCTTCAGCAACTTCTCCTCCCGAGTTAAATCTTCGCTGCCGATCTTCAGACTAAGACAACGTTTCTATTATTCATACCCGTTCGCAGTCTTTGCGTTTGCAATCTTTGCGCATTTCTTCCAGTTTTCACACTTTCCTGGGGCTCTGCGAAAATGGTTGCTGCAGTGCATGTAGCAATTAAAAATAATTTGTTTAGCTTGTTTTGTGTCAAAAATCGTGAAAATACATCATAATAAAAGTAATGTTGTTATCAGAGGTGCGGCTTTTACACTGATAGATGCGATATCTAAATATTCATGTTGGTTGCATATTATTTGTATTCGTTTTTTAGCTTGTTCACCGAATGGGAATCATTTGTTGGGAGAAATTCGCTGGGGAGAAACTATTGAGAAATGGGGGAGATTTGCTGGGATTAACCTTAGATTGGATTATTAATTTAATTATCTATGGGATGAAAGTTTATGATATATAATATATAAAGTGTATTTTTCAGATCAGAATAACAACAATTTATCATTGTCTATCACTTAAGACACCATTCCGAAATCCCTCTATTATGCATTATATAACTTTTGGGGCTTCGACCCAGACCTTCGAATTGAAGTCCGGAACTGGTTTACTGACTGCAAAGACCGATTGAAGTGGCTCTTGAAACAAAAAAGCACAACAAAAAATATATATCAGCGAATTCAGCCAAATGTAAACTTATTTCCCTCGCCCGAGTGGCTTTGATTGAAAGGCAAATAAGCTGCCGGATTCAATGAAAACAGAGGCTACTCACAATCCATGGACTTCGGCTGGGAGATATGATGGAAATCCATTTGACGACGGCGCTGACAGCGGCAACAACAACAACAAAAACAGCAACAACAACCAACAAAATCGCCGAGCATAAATCATTTGCACAGACTGAAATGCAAATCTTTGCAGATTAAAACAAAAACAAGGCGGCTGTATAAATAAACATCAGGCGAGCCAGACACAAAAACCTAAACCTGTCAAATCCGCGATATCGTGAAGATAAACCCGTGAGCCGGACAGTCCCCCCTTGAGTGCGTTTTCCCCACCCATCAAATTTGTTTTAATTAAATGCCTATCGCCGAACGTAATTGCGGCACATTAGGTAAAAAATCAAAAACAAAAATCCAAAAAAAAAAACTAGAAAAAAAAACTCTCAACAAATCACATAAAATATTTTCAAAAATATCTCCGACGTTTTATCTGCTCAAGTTGAAATCGAAGCGGACATTAATTGACCAGCAGAGATTAGCCAACCGACTTGAGAGGCTGAGATACCATCGACCATATAGAGATCATGAGGAGAATGGCCAATCGCCAAATCTGACAGTGCTTAAAAGGTCAAAAAGATTGTACAGGAGATCCGCAATGATAAAAAGTGAGTTAAAGATGAACATTTATTTTTCATTACTAACCAAATTCGTTTATTCAAAGCAAAAAAGTCTATGCAACATAATAATTTTTATTATCAAAAAGTTATTGTATATTGATTAAAATACAGAGCTTTTTTAATGAACACTTTAAACATATATTTCTCATATCTATAAAATCCCTCTTAAATATGGCATCACCTCATGATGCAAGAATCATGAAATATAATTAGTAAGTCATCGGAAATTGTATTCTTTCAATTCAAAATTAATATCCATAAACAACATGCACAAAAAAGTAATTACCAACACTTAAACAAATAATAAAAATGAAATAAAAGACAAATTAATTTGCATTCATTCTTAGCTTGCGACAATGTATAAAAAAACACACTGATGGATTATGTCCAATAAAATTCTACAAGTCATTACCACAAAATTTAACAACCTGAAAATGTATATTTGGTCTGTTATTAAATTTAATAATTATAATAATTATTGTGAGCGTAGAAGTAAGAAAAACAAAGCCAAATGCACCCACAAAACAAAAGCAAAAAAAAAGATAAGTATATGAAACCTTGACTTTAAAAACGTTTGATATTTTGCATAGTCTGTGCAAGAGAGCCGTGGTTGTGGCTTGATCCGCAACGATCATATTAAAATTGCCAATTGAAGGTCTACTATATATCAATAACTCCCCCCAAGACCCCCGAAAAGCTATATCCCCATTAACTCAGTTGCCATTGTGCCGCGTTTGTTTCGAGGCAATTAGGCGAGAATATTTTTATTTGTTATGGTAATTACATTTGCCGTATTTCTTCATGCGGCCAGTAAAATAACAGCCCCGGCAGTATTTTGTTGATTTGAGCTTGAAAACTTGAACAGCGAATGGCGAAAAGGTCAATGATGACCAAAGCTTTGAAGTCGATTTTTCGGGGCGTCGCTAAGTGATTTCTAATAATCCGCTTGAATCGTGTCTGTAGAAGGTTGAATCGGAATTAAAAAAAAAGTTCATAGATCAATTATTGCAGCAATTAAAAATAAGTTCATAATATTGTATACATACATTTTGAGTTCAAGTTTTGCTTAGATTGAAAAATACTTCAACGTATTCCACAATGTAAATGTTCATGTCTCAATGCATTAAAAATCAAATAAATTATATCTGTCGCATTAAAAATCTCTTATTTATGCTACTCTCGCCAGCACCACTCTTCTAACCATATCGACTGAAACAAAGTACTCTTAAGGCCCACACACCATATTTCATTATAACTAATGAACATTATGTGGCGCATTGACAATTAATCAAAATTTAATTAAATAGACAAAATGCCGCATTAAAGTATGCACTTTGCATTGTTGCTTTTGCCATGGCAAACAATTTATTGTGCTTGCATATTCAGATGCAAATCTGTCGCCAACGTGCAAAATCTTAAATTGTTTTACCAGCCACCGGGCAGGCAAGTGTGTACTCGTACTCGTACTCGTACTTGTACTCAAACCCGTACTTAGACTCACACTGGTACTCGAACTCACACTCAGTGGTGTGGTTTTGGGCCAGGTTCGGTTTGTGTGTGGGCCGCAATTAGTGGAGAAGGTTGAATGTGTGCGGGCCTTAGCCACTTCGAATGACAGTGACAGAAATGTTGACCAGTGCTGCTTGTAAGCTCCTAGGTTTAACTAATAAGTAATACATTGTAGTATAGTAGTGTATAATTAAACAAATGAATAGATAAGAACAGATAGCTTGGGTTTGTGAGTCAGTTATACTTTTTATTTAATAATATAAATTTATTTAATTTAAACTTCAGTTACATAAAACGAGACAGTTTTTCTTTAATACATTTGTTTTGTCCTTTCAAGAAGTGCCTACTTATGCACTATGTTTTTAATGAAAATATATACATACTTGAATTTTTCAAAACACTGAATTATTGTATGAGCTTAAAAAAAATCACATATCCACATGCAGTTGAAAAATACCCCCAGAGGCAAGCACACTCATCCATGGCCACTGACTACCGACTATTGACTAGCAACTAAAAGCTAGAAGAGCATTTGGAACAGCGATCATTATCAGCGACATGCGATCGAAGCGTGCAATTTGAGAATTTATCGATTTCCAATAGTCGAATGCGATCTGCATAAAATGTGGGGAGCCGGAAAGTTGGCTAAAACATGCAACGTTTCATGCAAGAGTTCTCAAACATGATTTCGTGCTCTTGGCCAGATGCATTCATTAATGCATAATTATAGACAATTAAGTGTCGGCCAAGTAGAAGAAGCCAAGACGAAGAGTCGGGGAGTTCGCTAATGGTGACGGTGGAAATTACCGATCAGGGAAAATTGCAACAATTCGATCGTAGCCAAAAAAAAAAGTGTCTCAGATGAGCTACAATCGATACGAATCGAACGAGTGTATCTTTGAATGGCTGCATATCTTGTATCTCGTATCTTTTGTGGTTTTCCTTTAGCAATTCATGCAACGCGTGAGCGATTTGCCTGTTGCAATGTTTCGGTCGATGCACTGAGAAAAACAATAAAAACTAGAAATCAAAAAAATTTAAGTTTGTATCTCCTTGCCTCAATTGTAAATCTTTCTGAAAATTTACTTACAAAGGTTTTTTTTCTAGCATGGTAATTATTGGTAATTGGCATCTCTTTTTTTCTTTTCGTGTCTCTTGTTGTTTGTTTAAGCTTTTAACGCTTTTCAGCTTGACTTGATTTCGGGGCGATGTCGAACTAGTTTTCCCACGTTGGAAATTCTTCGATTTGCGTGCAATCGCAATCTCAACTGACACCTTTTCAGATTCCCCCTCCTGACGTTCTCCTTTCCACTTGAGATAAATACCTTGCCATAGAGCAAGAGAGATATTTTGCAGCCACATATGAGCATAAAGGAAATTCTTTTGCCAATTGCTTGATTGCGGACTGCAACGATTAGAGAAAAGAATTCCATGGTAATGCCTTGTTTGAAGGGAAAACACTTCTGCAAACTTTTACAAATTTGCAATCCCAAACCTCACAACAAACAGCTATCCCACGTTCCAAAAAAAAAGTTCAAGTGAAATAGACAAAATTCGAATGATTGAACAATGAGAATTCAATAAAAAAAAATGTACAAAATCATTAAGAAAACAACCAGCAGATCTTTCACACATAAAACAAACTAAAGCCTAAGAAATAACAAAGAGAGAAATATAAAAAACAATTGCGAAAAACAAGTAAACTCATTGATGAGAAATCACAAAATCTGTGTCACAAAAATGACAAAATTTCACAGTAGAGAAAATGTAGAAAAACAAAGAAAGGCAACCGAAAAATTGGCATACATTTTTAAGCCAAACATCCTATTGGCGATTAGATATGCCAAGATATTAATTGCGATGGAAAGGGTCAGAAAGAATCTATGCCATCTTAGCCAATTAATTTTACTGGGCTTTCTAATATTTAAATGGGTATTTTAACAACCTTCGAACAACTTCCTTCTATTTGTTATCTAAATGCGATCAAATATTTCAACGAAAATAAATTCTCATTTTCCGAGACAGCAAAAGTGGATTTATTAAAGCCAAAGTATGGACCAAAGTCGGTGCCAACTGGTTCCAACTGAAGATCAGCATCGCGTGCTATCCGGTTAATTTTCTGGGTCCCCCGAAAATCGTGTTAAAAAACACACTACTAACTGACTCACCTCCGAATACATGAATACCAAATTAAAATTTATACAAATTTCAAGCGCGCCTCTTAATTACAGCGAGTGAGTGAGTTTGCCTAGGCCTAAAGGTATATATACCAAAAAAAAAAAAAAAAAAAAATTACCGGCTCAGTCCGGGTTCACTCAACTCGGTCCAAACGAAATCATAATTATTTGACGAATGTCTCGCGGCTCATTAAATCAGGCAGCACATTTTTGCCGGTTTTTTTTTCAGCATGTGTTTTTTGAATGTTCACAGTGAGAGTGACCGTGAATATGTTTTTATGTTTTTCGGGCATTTCGACTTGTGGTTCGTATGATTAATGTTAATTAGTTGCCACAGGAAACTATGCAAATTAAAAACGAAAAAGGTAATAATTAAGATGTATGCACGGTCTTTGCAGAAAAATTATGATTTCATTTGTAGGTAATCCCATTTGCTGTAAACTTTTCTGTGGTCTCGGGTCGGGTCAGCTGGTGGTATACTCATCCATCTTAAATGGGTGTTCGCTGGGAGACAAAAGCCACCAAAGCAGATGATTTATGTTGGCATGCGAATTTGTTGGTTTTTGACATAGATTCAAAAGAAAATGGGTTATGTTATTAATCAATGCCCCAATGTGGGTTAAATTATGAAAGTTTTCAAATGGAATTGGGTAACAAACTTGTGTAACTATTTACTAAATTTCACTGGAGTTAGGCACGTGTTTGGTTTTTTGGATTAAGAAAAAGAAATGTTAATAATTTTATAGAGCTCTGCAATTTCGAAAAAAGATTTTTAAAATTGTCGCCCTGCAATTTACTGAACAATAATAATTGCCTAAGCAAACTCATTTGCATAATTAAGCCGTCAATAAACGATGCGAAGACTGGACAATTGATGTCATTACCCAGAGATGAGGAGTGAAAAAGAGACGGGAATAGGGACAGACTGGGAGCGAGATACAGCACTCTAATGTAATAAAATAATGCAAAGTGCTTAAAAAAATTTTATATTAGGGAAAATTTAACTTATACTAAAAAATATAAAAAAAAATAAAATAATAAATAACTGAACTTAAATATTCATAAAGTATTTATAAAGATTTTCAAGCATATTGTAATAATTCTAGTATTTTGAGCGGAACTGTACGGGCCACTGGCATCCTACATATATGGCATTGCATAACAATGCGCACCGTTAGCCGGCTTGCTAATGAGCAAAGGAGAGAGGTAAGAAGGAGTGGGGAGATGGAGTGGGGAGAGGGCGAGGGGAGGGGAGGGGATTGGAGAGAAAGGAAGGAGTGATGCTCGTAAGTAAGCAACGCACGTAACAGTTCTCTTCTGATCCGGCGATCCAAAAGAACCAGAAGCACGAAGAAGAATTGTGCATATTAAGATAAGAATGCAGTGGTCAGCCAAAGAACTCGGAACTCGAAGAAAAGCCAAAAGAGTTGCCGAGTGCCCCAAAAGAATCTGTTTTTTTTTTCTCCGTTCAGACATGCATCGGTTGTATGTACCTACATGCACAAGTCAGTGCAACTGGTTGCAACTTGCCTCCCCCATTTGCAGCCCAAGAATCTGCTTCTAAGCCCGTCAGTCTGGTTTTCTTCTCCCATTTTGTTCTTCTTCTTCTTCGCTGCCGCATCTTTTGTGGCATCGCCTTAAGCTCTGAAATGGGTCAATTTAGTGACAAGCGATGCGATGCGATGCAGTGCCACAAGTCCCAGAGTCTCGGGCAGTGACAACTCGACATCCCTGAACGATTGACACATGCGGCACACATGCAAAAAATTCTATTCATTCTTGACAAAACCATAAAAATATCTTTTTGCTTAAAGAGTGCTAAATACCAGAATCATCGGAATCAATATACATATCAAAACTGTATAGTAACATATTTAATCAGTTCACAAGTATGTTTGGTCATATTTACGACCATCTATTTGTATACAGATATTTTTATTATTTTCTGTGCTTAATACAAAATTCTTTATAAAAAATATTTAAAATGTGCTCAAAAAAAAATATAACAGATCAAGAATAAAACCAACTTTTCAAATTATTTTCTCTGCAGCCATCAAACAAGATATGGCTAGCACATGAATGTAAGGCATTTGCCATTTCTCTCATCGACGGCGAATATCTCAAACAGGGAATCGCTTCTGCACAAATTCTATGTTAGATGCACAAAAACCTAAATAAGATATATTTATTCTTGAACTCTAATTTCAAATACAATAATTTGAACAATTGCAGTAGGCATTGACTTAGTCTTAGTGATTATTGCGTATGTCGTGCAATATATTTTAGTTCAAGATTTAATAAGATAGTCATAATCACTCAAAATCAAGATTCGTAAGACTGGTAAGATTATTCTATTTTTAATGAAATTGTGCTATTATAACCCAAAAAATATAAAGGTTTTTTACAAAAAATAATATAATGAATAAAAATTAAATTATATTCCGAGCTCGATTCAGAGCCATAAATAAATTCCCTTGAAATGAAGTCACCCTTTTGTATGTAAAGAACTTTTTATTAATTGTTCCCATCAGAGCAATTATATTGTTTAAGTTTTCCCTAGTTAATTTTTGCGGAAAACGATAATGTTTGTTTACAGGAAATAAAAATACTATATTATTACTAAAACCGACTTTAAGTTCAAGATCGCGGCTTTTCGAACAAAGAAAAAACTTACATGATAGCAAGAAAGCGAGATAAATAAAATTCGAAAGCCCCGACTGCCGGACTCAAATAAAGTCAAAAGATATAGGCCTTTATCGAAAGCAGATAGTGTGGGCTCACAAAGCGAACCTAAAATATTTTACATATTACCCACGAACGTTAAAACATATTCACCCACCATACGAACTGAAGGTAATCAATTAAGCCCGAGAATTATGGGGTCAGTTCATGTCCGACTACTGGTGGACGTGGGTGCCACTTTATTATGCGGCTTACCGCATTTGACTTATTTGATTTTATTGCATTCTGCTGGCCAGAAACAAAAGCCAACGATAATAGAGGGGCGGCAACTTTAAGGCGCAAATAAATTAGAGCAACATGGTTGGGTTTCAGGTCGCGCTGCCAGTTTTATCAATCGAACAATTATATCTTGAGCAGCAGCAGCGAGAGTTTCTGGGGTCCCCCCTTATTATTTATTTTTGGTTTTCCTGCCCAGCGAACTGGACCGGCACGCAAAACGAGTCACGATCCCACGAGCCAGGAAAAAAGGAACTATGGAACCAGCCAGAGATTGGCAACCAGCCCAAAAAGATGACGCCAATTCGCAAACCCAAACCGAACCGAAACCGCCTTAACTTATTAATTTAACCCACTTTTTCGCTCGTGTCGCAGCCCAATAAAGCAGCCAAGAGAAAAGATTGTCTAAGTAGATCTGGGAAGCTTTCAAATAATGGAGACAAGAAAAGAAAGTCTAGTTAGGTCATCGAGATGAAGAAAAACGAGACAACAACTTTAAGAAAAATACAGAACTTTAGTGCATCAAGAATTTAATTAATCTAAGATTTAATTCAAGCTTTGGTGCTGTGAACTCCAATCTTCATTTTAAATTTTTGTATTTATTTTTATTTTGTTACCAAGTTGACTAAATGAACCATTAATAAAAATATCGAACTAAAAAAACTATACGTTTTAATAACTAAATGATTGTGTTTATTTTATCGTAAAACCTTTTGCAAAACGTAAACAAAAAATGAAAATCCGCAATAAGAGAAGCCAACAAAGAGATTCAGAGAATCGTGGAGCTGCAAAGAGTTATCTCGCAGAAGAGAGACTTTTCGTAGAAGAGAGTCTTCGGTGGTTTGAGTGTGTATGAGTGGGAGTTTTAAAACCAGTTTGTTTGGCGATCTTCCATCTCTTTCCTTCCTTGTATGTTTTATACGCTTTTAAATTAAAAGCCGTTGTCGCGTTTTCCATCGTTTTCCTTTCTTCTTCTTCTTTTTCTTCGGCTTGGCTCCTTCTTTCTTCTGTCTCTGTCGCACAATCAAAACAAACGCGCTTTTCGATCGTTCTCTGTTTTTGTTTTGAGTTCCTCTGGTTGCTTTTGTCGTTGCGGTTGATTCTTTGTGGTTGGTGTTGTAGCTGTTCTTCCTCTTTTCAGCTCATTAAACTTTTTACTGCTACTGTTCCTCAGTCGCAGACTATCCCCCACCCCCTTCCACACACTCTAAAAAAATTATGTAGTTGTATAACTTGTTCTCAGAGTTCATCACACTCCGCAAAAGTCAAAATACTTTTATATCAATCAACGAATAAAGTAATGTAAGTAATGATTTATTGTAATTTCTTTTTGATATTTTTATGTAATTAACTTTTAAAAGAGTTAATAGTAAAATAACTTTTCAGTTGGAGCTAAAAGTCTTTTTGTCCCAACTAATATATTATAAAAAATTGTTGCCTGCTTTTCAGCGTTTACACTACAGCCTTTGGATATAAAAAGAATACTTTTTTAAAATAATTCAAACCTATCTTTTGCAACTTCTTTTAGTCTGAGCCTTATAACTGAACAATTTTCCAAAAGTTCTTTAAGAACTCAGTATTTTAGTTTTCTGTGTACGTGCGTAATTAATTTCAATGGCCGCGAACTGTTTGGGGCACGCTCAATCGTTCTGATAAGCCGCCTTATTGGTTTCGTGTTCTAAGCGAGTTCCATGCTTAATTGACTTTTCTCAAATCAAATTTGTTTCAACTCACAGTTTTTGTAATGATACAACGTATACTCTATAAAAGTAAAAAATCAAATATTAATATTAAGTATACGCCTAATGGTCTATATTATTTTTACACCCAATTTTGGCTTTATAAAATGGAAAGCATAAAAACTTTTGTGTTTTAGTTTACCATTTCATTTTTAGGTATTCCAAAGTCGAGTATTCAAAACTTCTAGAATGTTTAAGATCGTCTTCCCATCAGTGAATCTCCATCGGTTATCTGTGAACCTGGCTTTATATGTTTAGGCCGGATAGTCTCATTTAATGCTGTTCACAGTTAGATTGAGATGATAGACCAAGGAAACAATTTCTTATTCTTGTCTTCCAAGAACTTTTGTGCCGCGTAAATTGGGTTAAGCTAAGCCCACGGAGTTAACAGATTTTTTTGGGCTTGTCCGCCTAATTGATACGTCGACGTACCTATGCATTAATAAAGTTTGGGTGTAGCTGCTATCTATAAAACAACTATAAATTTGACTTAAAGTACTAATTACGAGTCTGAGTAAACAAGTTTCATCGTTTTGTATCTGATCAGCATAGTATCTTGTTTTATAGATTTCTATTAATTGTAAATTATAAAGATTTGAATTTGCAATTTAATTCGAAAGAAATGTTTATTAACAGTTTGCAAATGTGAAAGTAATATGCCAACTATCTGAGTATTGTGAAATCCGTTGTATTTATTTTTTCGAAGTCCGTAGGTTCGGCAACTTCTTTCGGCCGAAAAATAACACTTAAGCTTCGTTGGGAACGCTTCAGCTGCGGCACATTTATGCAGATTTTGTTCGGTTTAGGCAGGCATATGTACATATCTTATCTGGCTGCACCACCCACCCACACGGTGCCACACGGGCGCACCGCATAAGTTGTGTTACTTTATGGCCAGACTTGTGTCAATATAGTTATGAAGTGATGCAGAGAAAAAAAATATTGTGTCAAAGATCATTTATGATAAACAATAATGATGAAACAAGAAATTTATAAAGTAATAAGAAATTTTAGTTCCTAAAAAATAAAAACTATAAAACTAAAAAAATTCAGATTATAAAAAAAAACCTAGCTATATATAGTTTATAAATAAAAATCCCATATTTTTTAATAAAAAGCGCTTTGTTAAATTGCATAGATTTTCTTTGCAAAACGTGACTGTTCAAAATTTTCTTTGCAATTGTTATGCCTATGGATGCAACTCTCGGCCGCCAGCGAAGCTGTAAGCGTGATCTGAAGCCGATTTAGAGTTGGAAAAGGCAATAATATAATACAATCCAGCAATTGTGGGCGCACACCACCCTGCAATCCAGCCATCCAGCTATCCTGCTGATCTGGAAACCAGTTGGGGAACTCACGTAAGAACCGACCGACATCGACCCACGTCAAAAAAAGGGACATGGCCAGCATAAATGCAATTGGAGATACACGCCGCTCGTCGGGGATCCTATAGGATGTGGATGTGGGGAAATGTGGGGGAAATGGGGGAAAATGTGGGGATATGGGCCGTCTGTCAGTACTGACTGAATGGATGCGCGTCGAGTGCGCCGAGCCCATGACAACCTGCAATCAAGCGCCAGCAGGCACATCCAACCGATCGGGATATTGCATCAATACACAGAAAATATTGAAATAGAGTTCAATTTAAAGAAATATTAATACGGGTAAATAACAAGAAATAAGAAATAACAAACATTAGATTGTAAACTTTTATTGAGCATTTAATTTTAGTTTAGAAACAAAACAAAATGCGCTAAAACCAAAAAATTACATTATTGTTAATAGTTTATTATCATAATTTACTAAATAAAAAACTTTTTATGCTGCTTGAATTGTTTTATATTTTGAAACTATCCCATGAATCCTCATTTTATTCAATTGTCTTTTTCTGGGCATCAGTTGCATGCAACCGAACGAACCGAACGCGTAGGCCAGCTACAACGAACGAGCAACCGGCAACAAGCAACTGGCAACTGGCAACATGCAACAGACAACGGACAACATTCAACAATACGACATTTGCACGGGCTTTAACTTAAATTATGCGCCAAACAAATAAGGTCTCGCCCAGTCTCAGCTTCGGAGCCAGTCCCATAATGATGCCATGAGGCCATCGGCAAGTTGTTAATGTTTCTGCACTTAAAAAAAAGATTGAAGGATCTTCCTTCAAAATTATAGTTAAATATAAAAGCATTAAAATAGCTTAACTTCATTGTATCACTTTTCAAATTGTGATATTCTTTAATATTGCTTCATATATCTTACAAATCAATCGAAAACTTTTTCAAGTGCTGTTAAAGTGGCTGCGATGTCGCCAGTTGCACAAAGTCATGGCCACAGTTGTCGGTTTTTTTCAACTGCGATTGGGGTTCCCGAGCGGAAGGCAAAAAAAAAGAAACAATGTCAGCAGCCACAAGAAACAATTAAGTTTTCTCGACACAATGAGGAAAGCCACGTTCAAACAGACAGTTGGATCAGCGTGCTTATGTGCTGCTTGAATTGGGATTGAAAGGAAGCATGGCATCATAATTGCAGCTCTAGTTGGAGTTTTTGTATTTTCAGTGAATAAGAAATCGAAATATATATTGTTAATATTATTTTGTAATGTTTTTAAAACATACAGACATGTTTATGCAACAAAAGATACAAGTTTCGATACAAATTTCGTCGTTTAAATTGTCAAGTTCTTTAATGAAGGCACACAAAATGCGTTAAAATAAGCCATTAATGATTTATTTTTCATCGTATGTGTTTTTTAAAGCTAATTGCTGCAACAGCTGCTGCTGCGGCACGAGCCAAGCGTCATTAAAAAACTTCTGGTCGGAAGAGGGCAGCTTTTTCGATTAAGTGACAGGTTAAATGCTAAACCATAAGTTTTGGCCAAAAGCAGCTGGCAATCACCGAACACGAGCCACAACATTTTGCACCCGGCCAAAAGCAGGAGCCAGGAGTCCAGCACAGAGAAAAATATTTCCTTCATCCGGTTATTAGGATTCTATAGCTAAAGAAAACTTTTTATATGTTCCTTCAAAATGATTTTATAAAGAAATATACAATTTATTATAATAAAATCATAACAAAATCTTTCAAAATCATAAATGCATTGAAAAAGGTTAGAATTTAGCATTACATTTTTCAAATATTTTATCTAGATTTTTTTCTTGTGAAGACTGGTAGAGTCAGAAGACAGGAGGCTCACTGGAAACCGGTTGCAAATCTCCCACAGGCACCTTCTGTCTGATGCGACGACGTGCGTCGGCCAACCATTAGTCGCAATCTTTGGGCAATTGTCGCTGATTGTCGTCGTCCGTTCTGCCTTGGGCTCTTTCCCAGATGCAGATGCAGATGCTGTTTGCCGCTGCCGTTGCAGATGCAGATACATTGACGGCTGACCTAGCTTGATTAGCTAAAAGTGCGTGCGAAAACCATATGGGGAAACATTTGGGGCAATTGTAAGCCCCAGTAAATTCATTCAAATTAATGCTTAAAGGGCTGAATCTTCAACTTCTAAAATGACATGAAAATTTCCTGATTACAATTTAAAAATAAAGATTATTAAGTTTAGAATGATTGGCTTGCTAACATTCCCAAAGTAAATATTATGAAGAAAAGTAATACTCCATTTGAATTAGTTAAACTTAAGCATTGTACATAAAACAAAATCAAATAAAATTTTTTCGACCTAAACACCAATTATTTGTTTACAGATAATATCTGTAAGCGATAAAGATTTACAAACTGATAACCCGTAATTTTTAATAAGTGAAATAGTTTATTTAGTTCGACACTTGAAAGTTTTAAAATTTTCCCGCCATATAATACCAGGGCTGTCTACCTTTAGAGTTGTAAAACGTAGAAATTGGGGGAGCATCGGTTTCAGTTTCATCTTTAGGTCACATTGTTTTTCTTTTCCGATAGTATCGAAAAAAACACCGAGTTATGTTTCATCTCTAGTACGACAACAAACGCGAGGACATTATTAAGTGCGCTTAAAAAACAATTATACTAATTAAACGAGAACCACTGACGTTTTCAAGTTGCAAACATCTTGAAGAATATCACAATGCCGTCGAAAACGATTGCAGGTGGTGAAAATGGAAAGCAGGGGATTTTGAGTTCTCGAAGAACGATCAGCGGACCGAAGAGCAAGCGGATTGCGCTGAACAGCCGCAATCGAAGTCTTGGGGGTGAAAAAAAGCAATTGACGATGAGCCTCAGCGAACGTTCCCGCCAAAATCCGAATATGAGCAGTTCTACGAGTCTGTGTTCCTGGCGGAAGAGACACCAGAGAATGAAGTATGTTTTCCCATAATTTATTCTTAAATATGTGATATAAAGTCCAACCACAGTCAATGCAAATCACCTTCTTTTGAGGTGCTCTTGTTCCTGAAGTTAAATGTCTAGAATCAAATAAATAAACAAATCTATTTATTGTTTTCAGGTACAGGCTGTTCGCCGGAGACCTGGACCGCGCAGCAGCAAGCGGCCTCTGCAAGTCCTCCTTGATGATGAACCAACCCCTTCGATAGCTTCTCCACCCGCAAAGATAACAGCTCCGAAAAAAAACGTTGAGCCAGTAAATGCAATTGCATCGAAGAACGAGACATCTCCAATCGTCAACGGCATCTCCTCAAAGGCGAAAAAAATGCGACAAGCTAAATTTGAAGAGTTCTACACTAAAACGGAACGTCATGTATGGAAAAAGGATGCCGAGCGAATGTTATTGCAGTTGTGGGCACAACATCTAAAGGATTTCCGAGGCGAAGCAAAGAATGTCCTCATTTACCGGCAAATGGCAAAGGAGATGAGCGAATTTGGACCAAGTCATACGGAACTTAAAACTAAAATGGACAATATGTCGCGAAAGTATCGGTAAGTTATAGAAAGCCATAGCCGTCTTACGTAATCATTTTATATTTCATATATTCCTATATTTAATTACAGAATTGAAGCTGAGAGAGTCCGAGAATCCGGAATTCCATCAAAGTGGGAACACTTTCATAAGCTCCAAGCATTGCTTATTGGCACCAATGCGGTAGATGTGTTCGAAGACATCATGGTCGATAATCCAGGTAACAAAAATAAAAAAAACGATGCAAGAAAAGCCCTTAAAAACCTTTTCTTTTTCTTACAGCCCAAGTACTTTTCGGAAACGATGAAGACTTTGAAAACGAAGAAATGGCATCTATAAAAGATGATTCAATAACAGAAGACCTTAAAGCTGAAAGTGAAAATGAGTTGTGTACGAAAAAAACTATCATCAAAAGAGCACGGTCCCCCTCACCAGTTTTACCAGATATCCAAGAAGAAGAGGAAGAAGACGAAGGTGATGGTGAAGCTGAAGTGGATCTTGAGGAAGAAGAAGAGGATGAGGATGAGCTGCCGGAGGAAAGATCCCCGTCGCCAGTTCACAAATATCGTTCTAAGAGAAAGATAAATGTTAGCCAAGCAGACAGACTCCTTCAAATCGAAGAGGAGAAACTACTAATCGAGCGAGAAAAGCTGCAAGTTATGAAGAAAGCGTTGGTGGAACTTAACTCATTCCACAAAAATTTAATTAATTTATTTAAGCACAAAAATTAACAAAATAAATTTTAAGTGTTATTGATAGAAATAGGTTTGTACTTTCCCAAAATATAATTAAACTAAAGTACGAAGTGAAGCTAGCTTTTGGAGGTTCTGATTAAACATAAATGTATACATTTTTTTTTTCGCAATTTCGTTATAAAATATATTAAAGCCATGACCATGGCAAAAGTCAACTTTAGTTCTAATTTAATTCTTAAATAAATTTTATATAATAAATTCATTTTTTTAATAACCGTTTCAACATTCCATCTTATCGTTTGGGATGCATTCCTATAAACAAAAAGTATGGTATCCGAGACTCCAACCAGGTCATTGAAAATTTAGGGAACGTGCAATTCGGTATTTTTTGGTATTTATGTTCGCAAGCATTTGGAGGGCACGCCATTTAAGAGTCTGGCAACACTGCTTGTTTATAACTTCCATGACAATATTATAACGCGCAAGAAATCCTTAACTTAGTTAAAATGATTGATGCTCGTACGCTGCAGGACGACTTAAAGTTCCAGGAGACCGCCCGGGAAATCTCGAATAAGGTGCTGGGCGGCGAGTATCGGCTGCTGCGGCGAAAGCAGGGCAATAGCGTGTGGAAAATTTACCGGGAAATAGTTCGCAGCGATGGGGCCATTATCAGTGGGCTCTACTTCTGTACCGGCTGCAAGCGCGTCATGCGATCCTTTAACACCTCGAATCTGCGCACCCACAAATGCCACGTGGAGTACCTGCGGCAGAGTGTGGATACCTCTACCGGGACGTTCAGAGAATTGGAGCCCTTAAGGCAACAGGTTCGTAGTTGCACAACTGTATGTTTGCCCCATAAATCTATTGTTGTATTTCAGGATACGAGTCCTACAACGGAGCGCCGTCCAAACACAGCCCAACCGGCGGAATGGTCTTTTCTTGCCACCGAGATGCTCCTTCAACTGTGGGCAGGTCATGTCGTCGATCTGCGAGACTCTCGCAAACGGGTGGATATCATCTGGAAAATAGCTGCAGAAATGAAGACGCTGGGATTCACTTTCCTAGAAATCAAAAATAAAATGGATGATATGGCCCAACAATACCGGTAAGAAAAAGATAGTCCTATTTAAACTCTGCCACAAATTTAAACTGCACGTTCAAAAAATTTTACTTTGTTTCAGGCGAGAAGCCCACATGGAGAAAACGACTGGAGAAAAATCTCAGTGGGAATTTTTCTCGGCTCTACAGAAGCTGCTAACTGCAGATCACAATCTCGTGGAATTTAAGCCTAAGACAACGGTTAATTCCAGAAACGGATCGCACAGCATAAGCGATCACAATTCATTTTCCAATCAACCAAACCTATCTTCAAAGAATCAAAGGTACTCTAGGCATTTGAAAGAGGAGTCTACAGAAGAGGAAGACTTTAACGAAGACCTTGAAGGATATCAAGAAGATGTAGACGAGCTACGCATACTAAAGGACAATATTATAAGGGAAATAGAAGAATCCTCCACTGTACATTCCCAAGAGAACTACGAGGAAGAACTCGACCAACAAATTTCCCAGATTGAGGAAAAGAAAAGAGTCAAACGCAAAAGATCTGCTAGGATGATCGAAATAGAGGAGCAAAAGCTGGTCATAGAAAGAAAAAAATGCAAATTAATGAAGTTTTTCGTACGAGAAATGTCCTCATTTCACCAAAGTTTGTTTGAACTTCTGAATAATTCCCAAGAAGTTTCGAAGCCATAAATACTTATTAAAATGAAGAGTGATCTGCCACACAACAAGTTTCTATATTTTTAAATTATTATTTATTATTATTGATACCTCAAAAAAATTGGATTAAAAATAAATAAATTGGATTAAATTGATAACAACATATAAGTAAAGTTTTCCAGTTTGATGTTCAGAAATAGTTTGGCATTCACTTTATTTTTATTGTTAGATGATGTTTACCAAGACAAATAAATTTTGAAGATAAATGAATTGTTTTACTTGCATCGTTGATGCTAAGGTTGTTCAAAATTAATTAATAACAATAAATTTAATTTTCGACTTATTCGAAATTACTAAGTGATGCCAAGTCGTTTTCGCCTCTGGCTAGAGGTGGAGAATTATCGATATTACCCGATGTTTTAAAAGCATCGATGTTGGCATCCATCTCTAGCTCCGGCTGTTTGTGTTTTACTATGAGCATCAGGATTGCGAGGCAAAATATGTTTATAATAAACACCCCCGAGGAGGAGGAAAAGTGCACAGAGGCGCAGCTGGACATCCTACTGAAGATCAACACCGGGGAGTACCGACTGGTGAAAAAGAATAAGCGCAGTTCCGTATGGAATGTCTACCGGGAAATAGAACGATCGATCGATGGCTCCAAATTGCGATGGCGCTACTTTTGCACCGGCTGCAAGAGGGTAATGCAGTCCACCGGTGGAACTACCTCAAACCTTCGCATCCACAAATGCCACGTGCGGTATCTTAAACAAAACGCTCATCTCACCGAGAGCAGTCTACCCCAGGGACACGCCCCCGCCTCTAAATCCGCTAGTCAGGCGCTGCATCGCATCCAGAAACCGTCGATAAAACGACCCTCAACATATGCCACCAAGTACGACCAGTTCTATCAAGTAACTCCCCACAACCAGTACAGCGACCTGGACGAGGACACAGAGGTGCCCTTGGAGGAAGAGTGTCTTGTGGAGCATATTGTAAGTGGGTGGAATAAGGAAAGAAATTATTTTTATATGGTCACAGCCTGGCTAATTTTTTTAAGCCATATAATAATTCTTTCACCTTCATCTACTTTTATTCTGTACTGTAATTTTCAATTCAATTTTTAGTCAGAAGCCGAGCGTGTGGTCCAATCATCTAATTCCCGACCCCTGCTAAAACTATTCTCCGAGGAGAACTTATCGGTCGAACCAGAACCGGAAGAGGGCGGAGAAGAAACGGGAGAACTTGAGGAACAGGTACCCATCGAGTTGGACCTAAATGATATCCACCAGACCTCACCGGACTATAACCATGAGACAGTCGAGGCGAAATCAGAGGGAAATTGCAATCAGTTCGATGCCAGCGCCTTGGCCGAAGCTGAATCCTATGCCAAATCATGGGCTCACGCCTTTCTCCGACTAAGCGAGGACCAAAAGTTCTATGCCAAGCGGTCTATTGACGAGCTCCTCGTCCTAGGTCGTCTAGAACGACTCAACATTTCAACTGTCACATCCCTATCCTCAAACCTCTAGCACCTTACAAAAACAGCAATATATATTTTAGTTTAAAAAATTAATTACACTACAGATAAAATAATTTGCTCAACTAATTTAGTTGTCTTTTAAAAAAGTGAGTTAATAGACATCAAAATGTCGCCATTTATAGACAAGTTAGTTAATTTCCTCTTTTATTAATTTTAGGTAAAATATTGTAATAAGCTTCTCAAGGATTTTGTTTGTCCCATTTTTTTTCGTATTAGACTTGCCATTAAAATATAATTATTAAGACAAACTAAACCAAAAGTTGTTTTTCAATTTTTTTATTTTTTCCAATACGTTTTTAAAGTTTTTTTTTTTACTTTTCTTTTGTTGCCATCTTGCATTTGTTGTATGTTTTTTTGCTTTGCTTCTTTTACAGTTTTTTTGTTGTTTGTTTGCTGTGAATTACATGATTTATTTTTATGTTTGTTTGCTCTGCTTTGCTTTTATTTCTTGATGCTTTAAGTGGGGCTTGCTTCCGCCTGATTTAAGTATTTCTCGATTTAAGATGATGTATAAGTGGGACAAAAATTGCGAGTTGGTATAAATGTGAAATGTTGATCTTTAATACGAGAAACTTAATGTTAAAGGTTCGCGTAACGCACAACATAACAACGTTCGAGAGGGGTTTCAAAAATAAATTAAGTTTTAAATAAACATTAAGGTAATTGTATGTAGGCGCTGCTGCCTAATTGCTGAGCGTATTTGAATTTATTTTTGTTGATGTGGTTCATATAATACAATTCGACGTTTATGCAATTTTCGAAGGCCAGGCATGATAGAATTTGGTTTTAGAATTTTTTTTTTTTGGTTGTGGTTTTCATGTTGCTGTTATATTGGATGGTGTATGTCGGTCTTTTGACACTCTTGCCCTACAAAACAAAACAAAAAGCAAACAAACCGAAAAAAACGCGGCGGCTCAATAAGCAAAGTGCTGCGCTATTTGCTGATGTTGTTGCTCCAATTTGCAGCGATTGCTGATGTTGATGTTGTTGCTGCTGCGATTGCTGTTATGTGCTGCTGCTACTGCTGATGTTTTACGACTGTTCGACGGTCCTCTTTATGCAGTGCTCTCTGTGGTTGTATTTTGCAGCTCTTGAGCGCCGTTCTAAGGGGATTTTTTTGGGAATGGTGAGGGGTAGAAATCATAATGATAATTAAACTTAAAATTTCGATCGTTAAAAGTAAAATGCAGGTTTCGGTTTTACATTAAATGTGTGTGTGTGTTTTTGTTAGCCAATTAGTAGTTACAGGTAACTAAATTAAATGAATGTTAGACCCAAAGCCTCCAAGTTAAGTGTTAGGGTTTCTCCTCTTGTTCGCTGTTTCTCTGCTTTTCGTGTGAGTGCGAGTGGCTGTTGTTGTTAGTGGTTATTTATGAATGCACCTTCAGTGCACTTTAGTTAGTTTTTCGTTTTTTTAAGTGGCCACCACCCATGTAGACCTTGTTGTTATGGCTGCCACTGGCTGTTGCCGATGTTTACTAGTCAGATGTTGTTATCGTAGTTTTACTTTGGCGAAGATGTTTCAGTTGTTTCGGTTGTGGTGATTAGTTCATTACCTGCTGTGGCTGCTGCTCCAAACCACCGCCAGGGCCATTTGGTTTCCGATTCTGGCGACGTGGACGTGGCTGTTGAGGGCGTGGCGGTCCCTGACCTTGAACTTTAAGAAGATAATAATATGTTAGAATCGAAAGGATCTTATAATTGAAGAAGTTAAACGATTTCATCTGACTTTAACTGAATTAATACTCACTGTATTCCCCGCCATCGCGACGTGGTGGTGGTGGTCCATTGTTGTAGTTGCGTCGGAAGAAGCGCCTCTGAGGTCCACCTGGTGGGCCACCGGGTCCGCGACGCGGTCCTTGTCCCTGCTGCAGACCCTCCGGATTCTGATCGTGAACGCCTGGCTCGGCACTGCCATCGCCGCCGCCTAGGCCGCGACGCGGTTGACGCGGATAGTAGTTGTTGTAACGCCGGGGGCCACCAGGAGGTCCGCCCGGTCCTCGGGGTCCACCACGAGGTCCGCCGGGCGGTCCACCGGGTGGGCCGCGACGGAAGTTCTGACGGGGCTGACGCGGGCCGGACTGCAGCTGCTGCTGCCCGTCAACGGACGATGGCGGCGGCTGCTGCTGCTGGGCCGGCGTCTCCTGCTCTTCGCCTTCAACCTCGCCGTCCTTGCGGCGGTTCCTCTTCATCCAGGGACGGAAGCTACGGCGCTTGTCGGCCGCAAACTGACTGCCCCGCACCGGCTCGCCGGACGGACCGGTCACGTTGGCCGCCTCGTTGCCCTTCTCGCCAATGACCACGTCGAACTCAACGACTTCACCGTCGCCCACCGAGCGGACCGCCTTTTTCGGATTGTTCCGGGCAATGGCGCTCTGGTGCACGAAGACGTCCTCTTTGGTGTCATTGCGGTTAATGAAGCCGTAGCCGCTCTTCACGTTGAACCACTTGACGGTACCGGTGACTTTGGTGGCTGTAAAGAGTAAGGGAAAATGTTACCGCCACAATTCTCTTTTTAGAGTGATTTTATATTGAAAAGTTATTGAAAACAAAAAAAGATAGAAAAAAAACAATTTAAATGCGCAGCTAAAAACAATTAATACACAGTTTCTTAACTTATTAAAACGTGTGAAAGATCAGAAATTTTGAGTGCGAAAGAATTAATTTACCGAAATCTTCTTTTGAAATAAGATATGCTACACCTGTCATGATTAAGCTCGTTACAATTTTAAATTATGTTCTTTGAAAGATAATAAAGTTGAAGGCCGTCAAAATAAATACATAATGTCCCTAGAATTCTTAAAAACAACAGGAGAGATTGGTGAAGTCCTCCGATCATATCGTAAATCAGTTGCATTTGGTCTCGTGTTTTTGAATCGCCTTAAAGCCAGGTGTGCATGTTATACGGCTGTGTGTACAAATAGATGTACCAAAACAATGAACACACACACCCGCACCGGCTGTCTGCCGTCTTGTTCGCACTCGTGCTGCGCGCGCATTAACAAATTGGGTTGCCCTGGTTGCCTGTGTGTGGGTGTACATCAAGGGGGGAAGTACGGATGAAGAGGGGGGCACGAAACGCCGGGGGACGGTTGTGGGTGGGTGGTTGGTTGGATAGACAGACGACCGGCAAAAGGCAGCATTTTCAATTTGGTTAGCCGGCGGCGCGAACGTTGTATATATACGTACATATATGCGCTCTGCCTTTAGCCGCACAAAATGGCCGACGCGCGTATATTTTAAGACCCAAACACGCACACACACGAACGCAGGGAGGCATGTTTTTTTTTTTTCTCCTTTTTTCGTTGCTATTTTTGTAGCAGCCGCCATGTGTTCTCGCGTATGAATGAAATGGGTTGGGATTTTCAGATTTAGATTTTTAAATTCACTGTTTCCGATTCTCACTAGTTATTTTCTTGGTCTTACCAATCACTTCCTTAGGCGGCGGAGCGGGCTTGCCTTGCTGTCCCTGCAGCTGCTGCTCGTCCTGCGGCTCCTGCTCGAGGTCCTGCTCCTGCAGATTCTGCGGCTCCTGCTGATTTGGCTGCTGCTCAGCGGCCAGTGGCTTATTCTCTGCATCGGCCATCGTTTATCTTGGTTGTTTTTATTTTAGTTAAACGAAAAGCGGGAAAGCGAGCGAGGCTGCTGCTGATGTTGTTGCTGTTGGTGGTGGTGTTGTGTGGTTGCGAGTGCCGCCACTAAATATCCGTTTTCCCTGCTGTTCTTCGGGGGTCTTCTCGGGCACTCTCTCAACTGCCACTAACCACTTTGGATGTTGTTTGTGAGTGTGATCTTAAAACACTCGCCACTCGCAGGGTTTTCTTTGCCTTAGGCGATTCTATTTTGTTCGCAAGCTCCGGAAGTGTAACATGACAGCCGTAGTCAGGGTTGCTTGCACTCCACCATCGATAGGTGCTGTCGATGTAAGTGAGCAGCGGTCACTAGAGTGCTGTTAGACGCAAGCTGTTGGCTCTCAACAGTACTGTTAAGAAGTCGTTGGATTTAAATTTAAATGGGTTAAAAACGCTTATGTTTATATTTTCTTAAAGCGAATAAAATTTGTTTAAGCCTTTCGAGAACAAAAAAATAAGTTCAAAGTAAATTTGCAAATCAACCTTTTTTTAATCGGAAACCACATACAAATATGTATTATAAATTGAGTAAAAATTTTGGTAATATAAAGATCAACTTTTTGGTTAAAATTCAAAGGGAAAAAACAATATTTCATTAAGAATTAGGAATTAAGGAATTAGGAAAGGAATTAGGGTTATCAGCTAAAGTTCGTATGCTTCTTTGCATCCAAAAATTGTGAGAATGCTCGATTATAAATCCTATACAGCTTATTCCTATGCCCACTGACCAAAGATAGAAGGCACCCTGTAGGATATCCAGAGTAAGGACCACACGTTTCTTTCGCTTAACTGTCTCACTGGATCCTGGATCTGTGTCCGTCTGATCGCCTAGATCCTCCAAAAATTCCTCGGCATTCGGCGAGGTTCCATCCCTAGTGATTAGATCCATCTGGCGCCAGTGCTCGAAGAATCCATGTTCGTGGAAACCAGAAAACAAAGATTCAAATCGTTCCAGAAAGGGTGAACCTCTGGGCAGGATGTAGGTGCACAGCATGGACCGCAGGTACTCCTTGACGATGTGGTAGGCGGGGCGATCCGCCTGTGAATTGAAGGTGAGGGCCAGAAAGTCACGGGCATGAAAATCTCGCATTAGAAAGGATGCCCGGCGATCCCTTCGACTGACTATCAGATGGTAATACGAAGTGGTTAATCCCAGAGGCAAAGGGCGACTTCGGTTCTCAAGCAGCTGAAATTGGTGCTCCGACAGAGCGGGCTTGACTGCATCGAACATGGTGGTCACCGCATAGATGTGCACATCCAGATGCGCCAGACCCTCCACTTGGTCCACTTGTGCCTCATAGCTTGGCCGCACGAATCCCGATTCCAATTTGGCAAAATAAATTGTGGTCAGGACATAGCTAAAGAGTATCCAGCCCATGAGAAAAGTCCGCATCGAGCTGAAGGACGAGAGCCTTCCTGCAGGTTCACCCACATGTGTTTTGCCAAACATTTCAAGGATTTCGTACCAGGTGGCCTCAAACTGGGTAACTCCACGCCGGGGAATCCTCTTCTGGAGCATTTGCATAAGCCAAAAAATAAAGACCACCACCAAAAGGGTGAAAAGCAAAAGGTGCCAAACGGAGCGCCGGAAGACGCGTACGAAAATCAAATACTCCGGAAGAATTTCGGAGGCGGGAACCACCAGGTAGAGCACCCTTCTCGTGTGAGGATACAGGACCTCTACCTCAGGCCAAATGCAATCCAATACAAAGCGGGAGTTCGGTCCAAAGTGGGTGAGGCCAGCCACCAAATCTCTAGTGACTCCGGTGAAATTTCCATCGCGCAAACAGCGACCATAGGATTCATTATCCGCTGGCAGGACATAGGTCACGGTGGCATTCAGCATCCTGGCCGCCACTTGGGCAGCCACTCCGTCCACCTTTTTGTAGCCTGCTGTCTCCACCGGAATTTGGGGCAAGGCCGTCAAAGGATCCTTAAACATGGAAAAGCGCAAGGGGTAACCCCTCAAATCCTTTAACTTGTGTGGGTAATAAATATCCTTTTCCAAATGCTGCACCACCTGAAGACCTCCCACGGCAAAGGGATCAAAATCAAAGATGCCATTTTGTTCACGGGTTAAAGCTAATCCGTAGAGAAGTTTCTTGGACCAACAGCCGCGAAAGAGAGTCAGTAGTTGATCTTTCTTGGCATTGGGCCAAATAAATAGATACTTATGAAGGTGTTTGCGTGGTTGTCGGGGATTCAACATGTCCACTATGCGACGAACCAGGGGGTTTCCCTTCTCGCCGGCTGGAATGTGAAAGATGCTCAGGCTGTCCGTTCGACGCAGTGGCTCCACTTCGTGAGCCTCGATGTTCCGTGTGACCACTGGCAGTCGACTGGCGATGCAGCGATACAAATCCAGTTCCAAAGTGGAGTACTCCGGATCTAAGGTCGCTGGACAACTGACACATCGGTACAAGTAGTTCACCTGGACATTCTGCTTCACGGCTATTCGACAAGCAATCTCCGCCAGGGAAAAAATCCCGGGGAGGAAAATCAAGAGCAAAAATACAACTGAAGACTCCATGTTTCAGGGAGCAACTAAAAAGGCAAACCATTTTTTGGTAACACCAACTAGTAAAAGTTTTCCCTGAGGAGTCGTAATCCCCAATTAGAAGCTACATTGCGTGAGAAGTTCATTAAGCGCCATTTATTGGGGGTGCAACTATGAAATACATTTTTCTGCATGAGTTTTATTTAAAGTTTTTAACTTAAATGATTTATTAAAACTTTTTTATAAGAACAATATATACTAAGAGATTTTACGAAATGCAATTTACAACAAATAATTAAAAAATAATAAAAGATAATGTAGTTCATAAGTTAACCTTTACGTATAAGGGAGATTTTGTTTCTATGTGAAATATTGTTGTTTAGCAACTAATCACCTGAACTAATTTATGGGTTAATTATATACTTAAACTGATAAGGTGTTGTTTGTTCTAAATCTGCATAGTCAAGTCTAACAGGTGAATCATATCAACATCTAAAGTCATTGTGAAAAACACTGCAATCCCTATTTCAAGAAAATAACATTGTGGTAAATATAGTCACTAAAAAAATATTTTTAAAAACTGAAAAGCTTAATAAGTTTGTAATGTTGCTAAAGAATTCCAGTTTGTTGCACTTTAAGTAACATTACATTTTTTTGTTAAAAAATCACTTAAAAGTAGGCCTCCGTTAAAATTTCATTTATTTTTCATTTACAAAATTCCTTTGGTAGCGTGTTGAAGAAATTTTCATAAAATTTAAAAAAAAATTTTTAAATTTCTAAATTAGTTTTTTATTGGTGAAGTTATGGCAGAACATCCGACATTTAGAGGACCAGTATGTACACTTATTCTAATATATTAACAAGCTTTTTCATTTTCACTTTTATAGATCCTGAACCAATGCGAGATATATCCGCGTCGGCGGACAACGGAATTTTATAAAACTCCGGGGCCACGAGCTTCGTCTCAAAGCCGAAGGGCGGAGCATCCAAGGGATATCCTGAACAAAGTTCCTAGTCGAAATCGGGAGACCGCTCGCCAATTACCTCGTATCCAACCGCCAAATAACTCGGATAGTAGTGTTCTTCGAAATGGTTACTTTTCATAAAGTGTTTGTACAAATCATACAAAATTATTTAAATGTTTAACAAATATTCATTCTGTTTTATTTTCTCTATTTCAGTTTTTATATTTTTGTTTGCCCAGTGTGCGAATGCAAAATAATGGTATCAGTTTTAGATTGCAATGTCATCTGTTGCCTTATAATACATATATGAATTAGGTTTGTTGAGGATGGCAAGCTAAAGATGTAAGAGGGGCAGACATATTCCGATATGTTCTGGTTTGGACTTTTGATGGTCCATTGTTCTTTGTTGTCTACACGAGTTGTTGTTCCAGCAACATGATTAATGCTCCGTGTTTTGCAATTTGGAATATTTTTAGCATCGGTTGATAAAGATGCGCCTGAACAGTTGCTGACCCGGCAAACAAAGCCGACTGCAGGCTTATCAAAAAACTGCCTAGTAACACCTTAATCGACAGGTGATCGCTCCACAATGTAATCTTAATCGCTTACCAAATGGGTTGAAAAGAGGCCTGTCACCTGTTAATATATAGAAAATCGAAAAGATTATTAAATAAGAAAAACATTTGCTACACAGAAAAAATTAAGATCCTCTTAAGCTTGATTTCAAAAAGATGAATTTGGTTATACCAAATACAATTAATACATTATTTGTGTGACTTAAGAAATAGATTATTTTTTGTTGTCTCCCAAGTTATTAAAGTGTGGATTTGAACTTTCAATATCAATTTAAACGAGATTCTTTGAAGGTTTATAAAAAATAATTAATTTTCTAAAGACATTCTTTAGATAACCTTGTATTACTTAATTGTTTTTTAAAGGTATTGGTTGCAAATTAAAATGTTTTGTAGTTGATAAAAAAGGATACTTAAGACATTGACGTTTCAAAGAAGTTACATTTTGGGTGGTTTGTCAAATCTTGAAAATAAATATTTCAGGTGGCTAAAAATGAAATAAATGAATTCTTGAATTTAGATAATGTCTTTTGGTATGCGATTGCCTGCCTAATCTGCGTCTTATCACCTGCAATTTTGGATTCTGCAATGGGCTCTCTCCTCTTCATCTGGCGATTCTTGGATGCCAGGCGCCGATCAGATCCGGCGATGGAGTGTCAAGGTTACGGAGGTGACCGGTCATTAACCGCAGTGCAATCGGATCGGATCTCGGTGGTTGGGGTATAAATAGGGGCCCTAAGCCAGTGCAGCAGTATGATTCGATTCGAATCGATTCGAGATGAAGTCGTTCACGGCGATCGCAGTTGTTACGGTGGCTCTGCTGGCCGTTCTGGGCCAGGCCAAGCACCTGGACTCCAAGGTGGCGGACAAGGACTTTCTGGTGAAGCAGAACTTCGTCTTCCAGATCCTGCAGCACCTCTACCAAGACGATGTGTTCGTTCACCCATTCGCTGGCAGCTTCGTGGAGTACAAGCCGTGGGAGCATGTGGCCGACTATGTGCACCCCGAGATGCTGGAGCACTTCTTCGAGCTGTGGCAGCACCAGCCGTTCACCGATGACATGGCCTGGTCGGTGATGTACGAGAAGCACGAGGAGTATGTCGTGGGTCTGGTACGCCTGTTCTACTTTGCCAAGAACTGGGAGACCTTCCAGCACGCCGTCTTCTGGGCCCGCCAGCATGTGAACAAGCAGATGTTCGTCTACGCCTTCACCATCGCCAGCCTCTTCCGCGACGATATGCAGGGAGTCGTCCTGCCCGCCCACTACGAGATCCACCCGTGGAGCTTCTTCGACAGCCAGGCCTTGGAATGGGCCGAGCACTACAAGATGCACGGCTTCCACCACGTCAAGCAGATGGACAACATCTATAATGTTGTGATCAAGGCCAACTACTCGAATGCCCACGGCTCCCTGAACTACGATCACGATCTGGCCTACTACCTCGAGGATGTCGGCTTCAACGCCTTCTACTACTACTTCAACCTGGACTATCCGTTCTGGACGAAGGGCGGCGAGGAGCACATCCTGAACAAGGATCGTCGCGGCGAGCTCTACCTGTACGTCCACTGGCAGCTGTTGGCCCGTTGGTACCTGGAGCGCTTGTCCCACGATCTGGGCGAGGTGCCCGCCTTCAACATGTACGTGCCCGCCGAATCCGGCTATGCCAGCAACCTGCGCAGCTACTACGGAGTGCCCCAGTGGCACCGGGAGAACCACCACAACTTCTACCACCAGAGCAACTACGAGAACATCGAGCACGTGGAGATGTACACGCAGCGCGTGATGGACTGGATCCACAAGAACGAGAAGTACGACATGGAGGCCATCAACATCCTGGGCAACATCATCCAGGGTAATGCCGACAGTGTCAACAAGAAGTTCTACGGCAGCCTGGACAAGCTCTACAGGTACATTGTGAACGAGGGCCACCACTACGGCAACGGAGACGAGAGCTTCCCGGGTCTGTTCATGCACTACGATACCTCGATGCGGGACCCCATCTTCTACGAGGTGTACAAGACCCTCGTGGGCCACTACTGGCATCTGATGGAGACCTATCCCGAGTACCAGAAGAAGGACTACGCCTTCGAGGGCGTCCAGATCGATGCCGTTCACATGCCCGAGAGCCTGACCACCTACTTCGAGTACTTCGACTCGGACATCAGCAATGCCGTGAACGTGGAGCCCGCCGTTGAGGGTGCCACCGATCCGCTGTATAACTTCGGCAGGAACTCCCACTACAAGGGCGCCAGCTATGCGATCAAGGCCCGCCAGCAGCGTCTCAACCACAAGCCCTTCGAGTTCACCATGGACGTGACCGCCGACAAGGCCCAGGAGGCCGTGGTCAAGGTATTCATTGGACCCAAGTACGATGAGCACGGACACGAGATCCCATTGGAGCACAACTACCAGAACTTCTTCGAGCTGGAGCACTTCAAGGTGCATCTGGAGGCCGGCGTTAACCACATCAAGCGCGCCAGCGGTGACTTCTCCTTCTGGGTGAACGATCGCACCACCTACTTGGAGCTCTACCAGAAGCTGATGGACGCCACCAACAGCGACTACAAGTTCAAGCTGGACATGTCCGAGGCCCACTGCGGTGTGCCCAACAGGATGATGCTGCCGCGCGGCAAGAAGGGCGGCCAGATGTTCCAGTTCTTCTACATGGTCTACCCGTACCATCAGCCCGAGGTGGCCCAGTTCACCGGCTACGATCCGGTGGTCAGCTGCGGCGTGGGACACGGCTCCCGCTACGTGGACGCCCTGCCCTTCGGCTTCCCCTTCAACCGACCGGTGAAGCACGACTACTACTTCGATGTGCACAACTTCAAGTTCGTCGACGTGAAGATCTTCCACCGCGACGAGCACACCAACGTTGTCTAAACGAATCCCTTACGAATATGATCCCCAACGAACTGACGATATAGAAACCTTATATGTTAACTCTTTGCCTACATCCACTTCCCCCATAGAAGACGTAATTTAACTCGGCTTTGCCTTAACTTGTCAGTCCACCTTGTGGGCATTCAACAATAAACGTATCTAAACAACAGTTTATAGTTTTTTAATTATTTTAATATTACTATCAACTTTTGTTCCAGCGTATAGTCCGCAGTTTTGGATGTTCAACAATAAACGTATCTGAAAAACTGTTGTTAGTTACCTTACAACGCTTTTTTTATTTTCAAATGACCTTTGGAAAAGTATACTGATCAAAATAAAAATAATTTTAAACATGAAAAGAAGAAAAATAATAATGGCGTTGATTAAAATTAATAATATTAACATATACAGTAGAATCTAAACACTCTGCTTCCGAAAGAATTCAAGATAAGTTAAAATGTATTATAGTAACAGTGTTTTGTGAACCTAATGCTCGGAATGCCAGTGACAGTTTAAGTACAAATTTTAAATAGCTAAGATTAATTGATTGATTTTAGGAACAATCTATTTTAAGCTTTTTTAAAATTTGAAGTAACGTAAAATAAATCAGTGTGACCATCTTCGAGTTAGGTAATCGATAGATCGGCGGTGTCAACTAAAGAACAATCAGGTAATTTCCCTTCATCTGGCAACGCTAATGACCCAGCTGATTAGCTTAAAGCCCAATCGGTCTTGTTTTCTCGTCGGAGGTGAAATGCAATTGTTTATCAATTTAACAAATATACACGAAACAAAAACCGAAAACAAATATGAACAGCAAGTGTTAAACAATAACTATCATAATACAATGCGGGCTGCCAAGCAGTAATGAATTATTCAAAGCAAAAGTGAATCAAAACAGATAAAAGGTGATAAAGGTGCTACTAACTTGGTAGTGGTTTATGATTAAGATAACGTGTGACTGATTTTTTTTTGAAAAATCATTAAAAAAACGTTTTATTTCGTGGAAATGCACAAATAATGTCTTCAAAATCTGTGTGGCGTCACTAAAAACATCGTATGATCCGGTCGAGCCTTCTGATTGGTTGAAAGCGCTTACGCATGCTTTTCCACTTGTACGTGTGTGTGTGCAAAGTTTACAGTGGGCCATGTGTAATGATGAAATTGAAAGGAATTTATAACATTCGAAAAACATATTTTTATATTTTTTAATATTTTGCTTTCGTTTTTTTAAATGTCTGTAAAAAATTCTAATCTATGTACCAAATATTTTTGTTTAGACATAAAGAACTTGTATTTTAAATATGTACTATAAAATTTTTTTTGTTTTTAATTTTTATTCTGCGGTAAAGATTATCTAAGCGTATAGCTAATGTTTTTTTTAAGTATTAAAAAAAGAACTAAAACTTTTTTCACTACACAACCTGTTGTTGTCCCACAGTTGTTTATGTCGTCTAATTGCGCCGCTTGGAAGTTTAATAAACAAACCTCAAATTGGTCCCGCCAGTATTTAATTGCACAAGATTTTTGTTGTTTTCATCAGCAGCATCAGCGATGGACACAAATTCGATGAACTTTATGGACGCTCCGCTGGACGAGTCCATGGATTTGTTCAAGGCGGAGGATGCCTTCGACATGATCAATGAGGTCCTGCATTCGGACATGCTGGACAGCCTGCTCAACGAAATGGATCTAGAGCCGGCGCAAATGTACAACATGCTGCAAATGGATGATGCACCTCGAACGCATCCCCAACCGACAGCGATGGAGCAGCAAGCGCATGTGAAGAGCGAACACTCATCACCAGTGCATATCAAAGAGGAGCAGCAGCAGCAGCAGCAACAGCCGCCACTGCTGGTCTACAAGCCGGATCCACTAATGGCCTCCAACTATAATCTCCCCCAGCAGCAACAGCAGCAGCAGCCGACGCTTCTAAAGGCCGCCCAACCCACGGCCACCATCCATCACATGGACGCACTACGATTGCCCCCCGTTTATACCCCAGCTTTGGGCAACAGCTTTATCTACCAGACCAACTCCCCTCCAACTTCACCGGCGGAGTCATCGCCGCAGAATGTCAATGTCATGCAGCCTATTCCTACGGCTGCGACTAAATTGGCTTTGCAGCAGCATCCTCAACCCTTCATAATGTACGCCCAGCCAATGGCCACAAGTCCTGTACTTTTGACCTCGGCTTCCCCCATGCCCGTGCTAATGGAATCGAAACCTACGACGACCACGGTGACACCGACTTCTGTGGCAAGTCCAAAGACATCGCCACCTGTGGCTTCACCGCCGAGCAGCCGGGCTAGCAAAGTACGTGTGGCACCGCTGGCACCTTCCAGCGACACAACTGAGATTCAGGGCAAGATGCCCATCAACCGGGTGCAACCCAAAGTGAAGGAGGTGAAGCGCTCTGCACATAACGCGATTGAGCGGCGCTATCGCACCTCGATCAATGACAAGATCAATGAGCTGAAGAACCTGGTGGTGGGCGAGCAGGCCAAGCTTAACAAATCCGCAGTGCTGCGGAAGTCTATCGACAAGATTCGTGATCTACAGCGACAGACCCATGATCTGAAGGCAGAGCTTCAACGCCTGCAGAGGGAACTGATGGCCCGCGACGGCTCCAAGGTAAAGGATCTGCTGCAACTGGGCACGCGGACGGGACGAGTCTCCAAGAAGCGTCGCGAGAGCTCGCTGACCACCACCACGGATGCGGGACTCACACCGCCCCACAGCGACGAGTCGGATCCTTCGCTTTCGCCCATTCACTCGGACATTTCCATGCCGCCGTCACCGTACGGCGGATCCACTGCCAGTTGTAGCAGTGGCAGTGGCGATGAACAACTGCCCGTCGTGCCCAGCTCCATGCGGGGCATGGCGGCCCACTCTCGGCTCGGACTGTGCATGTTTATGTTTGCTATACTCGCGGTCAATCCTTTCAAGAATTTCCTTCAGCGCGGGCAGTACGACAGTAATGACGACATTGGCGAATTGAGCGGTCAACGACGCATTCTCTCCTACGACGTGGATGGTGGTAATTTTGTCGTCAAGCTTCTATAGAGCTTAACTAATTTAACCATATTTTGTTTGCTCCAGGTGATGGCTTTTCTGGCTGGCAACAATTCTCTTGGATTTGGCTTTTGAATTTGACCCTAATGCTCGGCTGTCTGATCAAGCTACTGGTTTACGGCGATCCACAGTTGGATACACAGACGGACGCCTACTGGCAGTACAAGCAACGCGCTGACTCGCACTTCGCCCAAGGACAGGCATCGCAGGCGTACGCCGGTTACCTTAACTGTTTGCACATGTTTGGCTTGAGTTTGCCGGCCACGCGGTTGGAGTGCTATCTGCAGACCACCTGGCAGTTTATGCGATTCCTCTTCCATCGCCTCTGGCTGGGTCGAGTGCTATCGCGTCGTTCTGGAGGACTGTTCAGCAATGCGGCGAGTCGGAAACAGTCATTGGCTTCGGCACGGGAACTGGCTTTACTGTTCAACCGACTGAATCAATTGCAATTGACTGGAAACGCAAGCCGCGGCGACGGCAATGGCATCATGATGGCCCTCTACGCCAGTAACATGGCTGAAGTGGCTCACAATCTCCTGACTCCGCGCGAGATCATCTGCATCCATGTAATGACTGCACTGCGAATGAAGAAAAGCGCGCCAAAGTGGCTGCAGCAGCTCTTTGCTCGATACTATATGAGCCGGGCGCGTCAGGAATGCGGTCGCACACGTGCTGCTGAGCAAACCCAGGAGTTGCGTTGGGCCTTTAGTCCCTATGGATATCGTTACTGCACCACGCACGTCTTTAGCTACGATTTGAACGATTCCGGCGAGCAGTCTGGCTTTTTCACCCGTTTAAGGAATCCCTGTGACCCCGCTGCCCACGTCATAAAGGTGAGTTTGCCTTAAATTTTACGAGATCATAGGATTACCAGTATTTCTTATTCCACAGCAATACCGCGAACATCTCTTGTTCAAGGCCATTCAATGTCTAGTGGGAGCTGGTCACAAGTCGGGTGGTTTGCCAACATCTTCTACTGGAGGAGAAACGGATCAATTGCAGCAACAGCAGCACAGCGGCACCATAGTTAGCAATGTTCTCAAATACACCTCGCTGCTGAGAGATACACTGTGGGCCGATGAGGACGAGCGCGATTTGAATGTGGTGTGGTGGGCAAATGTCCTGGAGATCGCAGTGCACTGGCTCCTGGGCGAAGACACATTGGCCGAGCAGTTGTACGACAGCGTGAAGCAGATGCCCGAGCAGCTGCAGCAATGCAGCGAAAACGATCATCTGCCAAGGGCTTTGCATGCGGTGCTCCGTGCCAAGACTATACTACTAATGTAAGTAAATATTGTGTATTGTATTAAAAGATACTTCAACTTATTAAGTTATTCTTGCAGGAACAATGGCAACACTCTGGACAAAGTGGTCAAACAATCGGTGAACAGTCTGTGCAACGAGTCAAGTATACAGCTCCAAGAATGTCTAACTGTCAACCGAGTAACCAACGCCAAAGGCATAAAGCTGGTAAGAAAGTCTGCATCCTGACAAATTCATGGTGACCGAATGCCAGAGGACTCTTCCAACGGAGATGACACGCAGGTGCATTGTAGTCGCATTGTCTGTCCCAATTGCTTCAGGCAATACAACTTCAGTGCAAGCTCTGTGCATTTCACAAACAACGTCAATTGTCGCTGGCAAAAGTCGCCAAGTTTTAGAGACACATTTTAATAAACTTGTATCAATTTTTACGTTGCAGTTATTCCAATTGCTCACTTGTGACTGGCTGCTCGAAACACGGACTGCTTTGTGGGAGCTGGAGTACATGAATATAGAAGATGATGGCTTCTACCAAGTTCCCGGTGATGTTTTGGAGAGTTTCCAGTACGATTTGAATTCGTTGCGCAGCATTGTGGAAAATATACCGGTGGGTTCTAAGAAATTGAAGACCGATGTTGTGGTATTTTCGGGAGATAAAAATGCTTTGTTATTAAAGCTTTAAGATTTTCTTTTTATGAAACAATTCTATTCAATTCTAACGTGTGATCCCCCTTTCCAGAACGCCCAATCAAGAATATATTTGTATGAGGCAGTCTGTCGCCTGATGGCCGGAGCCTCGCCTTGTCCAACGCAACAGCTTCTGGACAGGAGTCTCCGATCGCGCTACGCCCACTCGTCCATCTTCTGCGGCAGCAAGGATCGGCGGCACCAAAACTTCGAAGGCGGGGAGCGCGAGCGGGCATCGGCCATGTACGTTGCCTGCAAGTATCTGCCGCCCGCCCTGCTTAGCTCACCGGGCGAGCGTGCTGGCATGCTGGCCGAGGCGGCCAAGACCCTGGAAAAGGTGGGCGACAAGAGAAAGCTGAAGGAATGCTACCAGCTGATGAAGTCGCTGGGCAACGGCATTGGCAGTGTGAAAGCTTAGGATAGGAAAGGAACCTTTACTAGAGCTTTTATTCACGCTTTTCTCCTTTTTTCCCGCATTGGTAGCGTGAAAGCTTAGGTTAATCAGGAAATATATATAATCATAAGTAACAAGAAGGGATGGAAATTGATGTTAATTTGCAGTAATTTATTACCGTATTTTCTGTCCCACAGAAGTAAAACCTTTTCCAGGCCTCTTCTATTTACGCTTCTCCTCTTTTTTCACCCCACCCAAATATGCTTAAATTGTAAGTCAAAACTAATTTAATATGGAAATTCGTATTTGTTTAATATACATGTATAACGTACAGGTTAAACATATTTAAACCAATAAATATTTTAACAGTTTCACAATGCGTTCTTACTGGTTTTGCATGCACTTAATTTGTTAAATAAATGTATGGAAGACCGACCTATTTAAATCGACAGTAAATACTTTTCCTTTATAAAATACATTATTTCACGACGGCTTCAGTCATTTGAAGTCAGCGGAGGGATTGCTTTAGACCAACGGTGCACTTTATTTTATTAATTTTTAAATAAATATATTTACAAAATTAAAACAAAAATCAGTTATAAAAGCAATAACCACAGCACAAAAATGTACAAATACTGAATTCTTAACAAATTTGGGACACACAAGACATATACATTGAATTTACTATACAATTTTTTAACCTTTTTTTTTACTTATTAACAGAAAACCTATTCTTAATTATTTTTTATCCACTGTTGTACAGCAAATGTGGTCATTTTAAGTTTAAAGCGTGTTTCAAATTTAACGCAAAATCACAAAGTTTTTAAATGACCAATATTTTAGTGGAGCCAAGCTATTGGAGTACAGTTCTAAGTTTTCTTGGTATGTTCATATATTAAACAAAAGCAGAAGCCTTTTAATAATTATAATTAGCTCAGCAATACTTTACGGATTTACATGCCACTTGTATTTTATGGCATCCATCGTTTGATTTTCGTCTGGAAGCGGTTGAACCGCTACCATTAATTATCATGGACTCGCAGAAATGGTTAAACCTATCTGACAGCAAGGATGTTTATGATTACAATAGGAAGCGATTAGAGTTTGAGGACAAAGGAATCGCCATCAACGATTGGATTTTAAGGCTGACTGTGGCCATAGAAAGTTCCCACTGTCAGGTAAGTTTATGGGGAATACTACTGGTCAAAGATAGTATCGCATTTGGAGTGGGTATCAGGTTGACAATGATGACAGGTGGCTCCCTCGAAGGAAATCCGTAAAAGATCCTGATTCTCCACCAATTTTTTAAACTGGAAAATAAAATAGTTACACCCCATAAATAATATATAATTAAATTGAATACCTTTTCTTGAGTATCCGATGCCTTGATGAAATCAATGGTGATTGAGAGTTTATTTTTTGGATCCGATCGTAAGTCCCGAGCATTTTCTAGAAATCTGTTTAGCTCAGCGGGTGACATTTGCCAACGTTTGCCCAATTTCAGATGATTTAACTTGGGACAATTGGTTAGTAAAGATGACAGTTGTCTACTTCCATTTGACAGTGAGTCAATGCAATCTAAAGCCAGGCACTCCAGTTCTTTTAACTGACCCAACTGGTCCACCGATTGAGCTGGAAAGTTATCGCAGTCAAGAGCTCTCAGTCGGCAAATTGAAAGGATATGATGCACTTGGTCGCCTCTTACACGAACGGATATGAATTGCAGCTTTTGAAGGTTACCAGTGGTTTTAACTACTGATCTGTAAAAGTCATTGCTCACTTCCGCAACCCAGCGGGAGATCAAACGAAGCGACTGGAGAGATTTAAAGTCCCCCAATTCGTGAAAGGTGTAATCAAAGTTTTCCAACGTAAGGTGCTCCAAGTTGGGAAATTTTGGTGCTAAAAGAGAAAACTGGTGGGATAGCCTTCTGTATCTGCCAAAGTTTAGAATGAGCCGTCTCAAGGAGTCCTTGTTGTCGAACATCTGCTGGAAGGCGCAGTCACTGAGGTTAGGATCGATCCCATCCAGGTCAAGGGTCTCCAGCTTAGGAAACTGAGGCAATTGACGTACTGCATGGAATGAAGATTTAGTTAATTTAAAAAGGTGTCCTTAAGTTCTTTCTTGGGTTTAACGTGAGTTAAAGAGTTTTATAAGATTCTGTTAAATAATCTCAAAGAAGCTCAAAAACAAGACAATTTTTTGATGATTTTTTCGTTAAAAAGTTTCTAATTTTTCGAAAAAAAATGATTACTTACAGTGAGCGGATGTGGCATCAATCAGAGTAAGATTGGTTAGACTAGGTAACTCGAGGAGCAACTGCATGATTTGGCCTCTCTCCCTTGTTTCCGGCGGGGTCTCTGTTACGGCGTGCATAAAAATTACGATTATTTGTCGTAAATTAGGACAGTGCCGTCCGAGGAGGCCCAGAAAGGGGTATGTGAAGGGCTCATCCCAGCGGCCATGGGGCACATCACATCTGGTCACTTCGGATCCGCACAGTCTCAGTAGAAATTCCCAATCCGCAAGGGATTTCAGAATCCGCACATTGATTTTCCTGTACCGCGGTCGCAGAACGTCCGTTAGCACATCCCGAAAAACCGGATGGGCACGGCCCAGATTTAACTGATCCTCTAGAGCACTTAGGTGGGAAAATATTTCCAAATAGCACTCGTAGTTCAGATCTAGGAGGCCGGGTCCCCCACTCAAGTCCTGCGGTTTACCGCCCAGAAATGAGAACGGACACCCCAACCCCAGTTTTTCCATTCTACCGCAATTTTAAATAACCAACTTTACGTCGTATATTTAGTGAATCATTCCGTTATAATCTAAATAACTTTCTGCAGCAACCGTTTGATTTTCTTTTTCTTAGTTTGATATCGATAGTGGAGCAGCTGCCGATATATTTACGTTAAAGTAATAAACCCTTTTTTTAAATCGATACTATCACAAAGAACCCCTTATTTAAAAGCGAATCAGCAAATGTAGTAACATGTTGTTATGATCTTGTATTAATTTTATTTTTATTTTTGCCTAAGACATTTTTAGCTTTTCAGGAGCAGATTCCTGAGTTCGCAAATTCTTTTTATCACGCCAGTATCTATTCCATTTGGAGATCCCCCGAAATCGGTTTATTTTTGTTTACACCGAAGAGCTGGCAGGAGAAAAAGATGACTATTTGATTGGATACATATTTGAAGGTTCCAAGTAGCCAGAAACTTTAAAGGACTACAATACTTAACAATAATTTGTATTTATTTTAGATCAACCCAATATTTTACTGATAACGTCAGAATACCTGAACTCAAGCACTTTTGAGATAAAAACCAACCGATTTGTGGGACCGCGAAATTTTAATAGAAAACCAGGATGTGTTGAATTTTACCTTCTTCAGCGATTTAATGCTGAAACCGGAAAGACAGTCTGGAATCGGGAAATGGATAGTATAATGGCCGGTAAAATGAAAAATCTTGAGGGACGAGAGGTAGTCGTCGGCATCTTTGACTATAAACCATTTATGCTATTGGATTATGTAAGCATTTTAATTATTTTTGAACTTAAGAACTAATTTTAAAATATTTTTATGTGAAATAGGAAAAGGAACCGTTTTTTTATGATCGCTCAACGAATACGTCGGAAGTAACCATTGATGGTACGGAGATACGACTAATGCTCATTTTCTGCCAGATATATAATTGCACAATTCAGGTGGACACATGTAAGTTATAAATCTTAAATTAAAGAACCTTTTTAAAAACAAAAAAAATTGTAACCACAGCTGAGACAGCAGACTGGGGTGATATCTATCAAAATGCATCGGGATATGGACTTGTGGGCATGGTTCTCGATAGAAGAAACGACTACGGCGTCGGAGGCATGTACTTATGGTAATAATCTTGATTTTATAATTCAATATGCAAGTGCTGCCATATATATATACGTTACGAATAATAATTTAATTTTAAAATGTACAGAACAAGAGATAAAAAAATTTGGTATAAATTTGCATCCTAGGTACGAGGCATATGAGTATATGGACATCACCCATTTTCTTGGACGATCTGGAGTCACCTGTCTGGTTCCGGCTCCGAATCGCTTAATCAGTTGGACTCTTCTTCTGCGTCCTTTTCAAACCGGTCTATGGTTGTGTGTGATGCTCTGTTTACTTCTCGAAAGTTTGGCCCTTTGTATTACCCGTCGATGGGAGCACTCTTCAAACACCCAATCTAACTCCTGGATGGCTAGCCTGCGTTTCGGTTGCATTAGTACACTGAAACTCTTTGTAAGTCAGAGCACCAGCTATGTGACTAGCTCTTACGCTCTGAGAACTGTGCTGGTAGCCAGCTACATGATAGACATGATATTGACGACCGTCTATAGCGGGGGACTGGCAGCCATCCTGACTTTGCCGACTCTGGAGGAGGCGGCCGACTCTCGACAACGTCTTTTCGATCATAAGCTCATTTGGACAGGGACTTCGCAGGCCTGGATCACGACCATTGATGAACGATCAGCGGATGTAAGTTAAGAACTAAAACATAATCAAAATTATCCCCTAAAAACATAACTCAAATATTTTAAAAATTTACAGCCAGTTCTGCTTGGTTTGATGGAGCATTATAGAGTCTTTGATGCCAAATTGATATCTGCCTTTTCGCACACGGAGCAAATGGGGTTTGTGGTGGAGCGTATGCAGTTTGGACATTTAGGAAACACTGAGCTTATAGCCAATGACGCCTTGGAACGACTAAAGCTAATGGTTGATGATATCTACTTCGCCTTTACGGTTGCATTTGTGCCTCGGTTGTGGCCACATTTGAATGCTTATAACGACTTTATCCTGGCCTGGCATTCATCAGGTCTGGATAAATTTTGGGAGTGGAAAATCGCTGCTGATTATATGAACGCTCATCGCCAAAATCGCATTGTGGCCTCCCAGAAACCAAATCTGGATATTGGACCCGTAAAACTGGGCATCGATAACTTCATTGGATTGATTTTGCTCTGGTGCTTCGGCATGATCTGCAGTCTTTTCATATTCGCCGTAGAGCTGTGGAGAGGTCTTGAATAGTCTGTAGCTTAACAGTTTTTATTATCTTTATTATAAAACGCTTGAAAAACATATGTACTTTATAGTCGAATCTTAAGAAAAACATACTTTAATATTCAGAAATGATACCCTATGATAATTTAACTTTTTTTAATTGCTTTAAGCTTCTTAGAGATCTGATGATTTTAACTAAGAACCTAGCTACTGCTCCTCAAGTGCAGAACCTGGTCGGTGACGCGAGTAATAAGAGGATCCAGCTCATTGTCGTGCAACTCCTTGCCCCACAAATCATACAGGGTATCAGTGGCCAACTGAACCGAGTTGCTAACAGCGGATGTGTTAAATGTGCGAAGTGTTAGGAAGATAACGGCATCTTCTACGATAGGGCTGTAGGTATCGCAGATGGTGTGAAAAGCACGTGCTCCACTTGGTGCAATCTGCGAATTAAATGTTTCTAAAGAGTATTGCAAAACAACATAAACGCTAGACACTCACTTCATTGAGATTCACTATTAGGAAAACCTTTCCATCATTCACTTTGGCCTTGAAACGTTCAATTGCCAACCCATAGTCTTCCGTACCCGAACCGAAATCCTCCCTGTTCATGTGAATCAGCTGGCGGGGGGCCACCTGTGGAAAAGGAATATATAAATTGAAGTGTATAACAACTAATGGGATGCGACTTCCAAAGCCAACTTACCAAAACACATAGAGGATTCAGCTGCAATCTCATTAATTAATTTATTAAGTTTGGAATCTTGATGCAGAAACAAAAACACACTGGGATGCTTGTCCTTCTTGTTTATGAGTCCCTCGACCCCAGTTTTCAGGGCTTGCCAAACTTTCTCCGGCTGCTGGGGATATTTTCCCCGAAGAACCTCGAAGGCACACTTTTTCTCAGCTATTTCATTTGAACCCCGAGCGTAGACAAAAAACAAACCGACCAAAACACCGGCCAGTGCTAAAGCTAAACAGAGTCTATTGCCGGCCTGCGGTTCGTTGAAGGAATGGTGGGGCTCTTGCCTTGAACTGAAATACTCCGGTTTTGGGGTTGGCAAACTCCGTCTTCGGGACAAATCCCTGTCTTCAGGAGCATCGGTTTCGTCCTGTGAATCGTTTTCTTCATGTTCGCCAGCTGAAGAGGTGCCTTCTTCGTAGCTGTTTGCCGAGTCGACTTTGAAGGTAATATTACTTGGTATTTCATCCTTCGACTGGGGAGGAGTCCTGGGCGTCTCGCCGTGCAGTGGTCGCCTCTTTAAATCATTCATTTTCCCAATATAAACCAAATAAATAAAATAAAAATGACAATAACGAAGGGCTCACAATAGTGATGGAAGAAATTATCGATGGCCATTATCGATGTTGCAGCGATAGTTTTAAAAACGAAAAGATAGTGATCTCAACGATTTTTTTTAGAAATTGTTTTGATTCTTGGCCAGCTAAAAACAAAAGCTTTTTTGTTCAGATTTTAATATTTGATTTCATAATAACTTAGCATTAAAATACATAGATTTGTGTTTATGTACTATAAAGTGTTTAAGACAAGATATAATTATTTAGCTGTTTATTAATTACTATCTCAATTTCCTTGACAAGTGTATTTCGTTTAGCTTAAACTTAGGTTTACTTTGTCTAGCTATAAATACTTATTCTGCCGTTGACACCGTATTTAATGTCAGGCGCCGAAGTCGGCCCAAGACGAGGATTTCGTCTATTGCTTTTTTGGCATAGAATTTCTGATCCTCGCTCAATTTGCGGTACTCAAGAGACCAGGTCTGGGCATAAATATTTGACTCCTCCGCCCCACTAATATCGTGGGGAAGTGCAACCTCGGGAATATCCGGGTGTTGCAATGCACGTGAAACTACGGGGGAATCCCCACTACCGGCCACTCCGGCCACAAAGGCTGCTACCTCGGCGACTGTGGGTTTTCTTTCCATCTCATCCGACACGGACTGCAGGTCTTCTTTGGTCTCCAGCGCGACCCGCCGCTCTTGTGATTCCCCTTGAAAAGTGTACCCATATAAAGCTTGTTTCTTGAGATACTGCCGGTGGCACCTGTGCCGCCTTAAGTTTGTCGTCGATTTGTGGGTAAAGGACATGACGCTTTTGCAGCCAGTGCAGAATAATACATCCTCAAGAAAGCTACCATCGTCCTTCTCGATTTTACGATATACCCGCCAAACAGTGCTTCGCGTGCTTTTGCTATTAACAGTCAGTTTGTAGATGCCACTTTCTATTTTGTCGTGTATTTCCTCAAATTTAAGCGGCATTCTGCTTTATCTTGTTATGATTTGCTTATAAGCTCTTAGCGATGTACCGTCGTCGCACATTGCTTTAACAATCGATAGTAAATCGGCAATAGTTTTCCTAGCTGGCAACGCCAGGGGCACATTGAGCCGGCATTATATATAGAGCATTTTGTTTTTATTATTTTTAAACACTTTTTACTAGTTTCTTTACAAATTTACCATGGCGGCTTTGTGCTTGGACTTTCTCGGTTTTCAGGTGGGTAAAATAAAGTGCCCTTATTCATATTAAATGGCTTTAAGTTCACAAACAGGAGGCGCTAAAGAAGATGCGAGATGTGGACGATAAGATTATATATGCTCTGAATGCTCTTCCCACGGAATCGTTTAAGGGTCAGGTCAACAGCGAGAGCACCTGTCGCGATCTGTACTCAAAGCTTCAAAAGTCGCACCAGTCCAGGGTAATTTTCCCTTAAGTACAATGACTGCGGCATATTTCAATCTAAATGCCTCCTTGCAGCAAGATAACATACGCAGTTGCATAACCATATCGGCTAATAATCTGAAGCAACTTAGGGAAAGGCGGGAAGCTCAGCCGGATGATGTAGATACGGATAGCCAGTTTAAGGCTGAGCAGCGCAAGGTGTGTATCCATTCTGCAACCTGACAAATCTCAAATAATATCGAAACCCCTTTTAGCTGCGGGTTCTTCAAGCCGAGCTCAATGTAGAAGATATTATCAAGGAGCGTACCTACAAGACTTTCAATGAACGATGCAGATCCTATTTTCACGCAGGCCAATAGCCAATATGAATGCAATAATTAGTTTAAGGTGGATTTATTAGTTGTAGACTCAAGGAACTGCTCTACCAGGTGGCATTTACATATGTACATGCACTTGGTTGTTTTAAAAATTGTTTACAACAAGTACATGAATACTACAACTCGAAAACCTTTTTTATTCTACGGTGGGCAGGTTGTAGGTGCCATATAGCGATCGAATGGGAACGCTTTTAATGGTAGCCATGGCGCCCAGGATTAATTGCGTCGCATCCTTCAGGTCGTTGTACTCGTGAAGCAGCTCTATAACCTTCTTTTTTTGAGTATCCGTTGAATCTTTGGGTTTATTGGCCATTTTACGGGGTTTTTTCTTGGAATTCTTCATTTTGAATTGGATTGCAATTGAATTGTGGTGACAGCTATCGGTTAGTGTTGCCATCGATAACAAAACAGCTGTGTGCTCTGCACTCTGGACAGTCTGGCATCATCGCTCCTCGAAACGTGTAAAAGTTCCCAGTTTCTTTGCATGATTAAAACGCGAAAAGGATTCTCTGGAACAGGTAAATTGTGTATTATCGGCGCGGTGTTATGATTATAGATACCGGAGTTTCGGTAATCTTTAAAAGGAAGTGTTCAAGAATATCAAAATTGATAATGCTGACCTAAGCCCGCACCCATACACACGCACGCAAACCAGCCGTGTGCACACAAAATGAAATGTGAAAGTGTTGTGAATATGTGCATATTGCCAGAAAAACTGAATAGTTCATTAAATGTACAATATTAGCCAAGCAACGTAATCTCTAGCTTTCCAGAGATGGAGGATTACTTAATTGCAGGCATTGGGTGAATGTACACTGGGGCTTTCAGGGCTACAAAATCTAGTTTAAAATTTAATCACAATATCAGAGAAAACGCACTCAGTTTCCTTTTGACTCACTGTTATAACGACTGCAAAATCATAGACTCCGAACTAAAATTACAGTTTATTTTACCAATTTCTTTTTAGGTGAAACATTTTTGAAAACAGTAACTTTTTGATGTGTTAATAATAATCCATTACCAAATATTATATTATAGCAGTGTAGACAGTAGCTCCTATACCAGTAGCTTGTTTATAAAAACCAACGATTTTTATAACCTTTCGCAGTTTTTCAATTGCTAAGACGACGACATGTCCGCCACCCACAAACAGCGCTACAAAAATGCCGCTTTGGATTCTACCGAGATGCGGCGTCGACGCGAGGAGGTTGGCATCCAGTTACGAAAAACCAAACGTGAACAGCAGCTCTTCAAGCGGCGAAACGTGGTTCTGGAGCCGGCCACATCCTCGACTTCAGCCGGAATGGAGAACAGCACCAACAACGAGCTGCAGGTGGGTTGTCAATAAATGTCAAAGTCTTGATCTCAGATAATTTTTAAATCAATCTTTGCAGACTGCTGACATGCTTATGGCGGACAGTAGCACAGGACCAACGCATTTTTCGGGTGGCCAAAGCGATTCAGCTGCTGGATCCGGAGCACAGCAATCTGTAATCAACGATGAGATGATTCAAATGCTATACAGTGGTAGGGAGAGTGATCAGCTGGACGCCACACAAAAGTTCCGCAAACTTCTGTCCCGTGATCCTAATCCACCCATTGAGGAGGTTATTCAAAAGGGGATAGTGCCGCAGTTTGTGACCTTTCTGCGGAACAGCTCGAATGCCACACTGCAATTCGAGGCTGCCTGGACGCTGACAAATATTGCCTCGGGCACCTCGCATCAGACTAAGATCGTTATCGAAGCTGGGGCAGTGCCCATATTCATTGATCTGCTCTCCAGTCCCCACATCGATGTCCAGGAGCAGGCTGTTTGGGCTCTGGGCAACATAGCTGGTGACTCGCCCATGTGCCGTGACCATCTGCTCGGCTCGGGTATTCTAGTGCCTCTCCTGCAGTGAGTAAAAATTGGTACTCCTCCTAGACTTCTGTTTTACATTTTATTTTATCTTGTAGCGTGTTGAGCAACTCGGAGCGCATTACCATGATACGAAATGCGGTGTGGACACTTTCTAATTTGTGCCGCGGCAAGAATCCTCCCGCGGATTTTGCCAAAATTGTCCACGGACTGCCCATACTGGCAAAATTATTGGACTACACTGACGAGGACGTGCTCAGCGATACTTGCTGGGCCATTAGCTACCTGTCGGATGGACCCAACGATAAAATCCAGGCTGTTATCGATGCTGGCGTTTGCCGTCGCCTCGTAGAACTGCTATTGTGAGTAGTCCCTTTGCTGCATTGCAAACATCCCGAAATACTAATAATTCTTCCTTGTAGACATCCTCAGCAAAACGTAAGCACAGCCGCTTTGAGGGCTGTGGGCAACATTGTGACCGGTGACGATCAGCAGACCCAGGTGATTTTGGGCTTTAACGCCCTGCCCTGCATTAGCCATCTGCTGCGATCGACGGCGGAAACCATCAAGAAAGAGTCCTGCTGGACAATCTCAAATATTGCAGCCGGCAATCGGGAGCAGATCCAGGCCATAATCAATGCGAACATATTCCCGCAGCTGATGATTATCATGCAGACGGCAGAATTCAAGACGCGTAAAGAGGCAGCTTGGGCCATAACCAACGCAACTAGCAGTGGAACCTCGGAGCAAATCAACTACTTGGTCCGGGTGGGCTGTGTGCCGCCCATGTGCGATTTCCTTACCGTCGTCGACTCTGACATCGTTCAGGTGGCCCTTAATGCACTGGAAAACATATTGAAGGCGGGTGAAAAGTTCCAAACGCGACCCAATCCCTATGCTATTACTATTGAGGAATGTGGAGGTAAGTGAAACAACTAACTTGGTGAATTTACCCTCTAAATCTTAATATCGTCAACTTAGGACTGGATAAGATCGAATATCTGCAGGCGCATGAAAACCGTGACATCTACCACAAATCGTTCTACATAATCGAGCAGTACTTTGGCAACGAGGAAGAGGACAGTCGTGTGGCCCCTGTGGCGGGTTCCCAGCAGTTTGAGTTTAACCCGGACAACATGCCCAACAGTGGCTATAACTTTTAGCATCATACCAGCCAGGACATCATCACCACTACACAAATGAGAATCCTTCTGAATCCCTGAACCCAAAAGCACACTACACATGAGGCGGAGGCTTGCCTGCGAGAATTTTAATCAAGGCCAAAGCACGGGCACGGACCATTGGCCGTCGGAGAGGGCAGACAATGCCTAAGTGCAGTCACTAGTAGCATTTAAGTAACGTTGGTCATTCAGTCGGCTCGTTTTGTCACTTTGTTACACATACTCGTCTGCATACTTTCTCTGCGGTTTTAAACTATTATTTTCGAAATGGTCCAGGACCAATCATGACCTTACGCGAGCATTTCTTCAGCTGACGAGATCGCTTTCATCTAGTTCGTATTTACTAATTTAATATGTTATACAACCTAATGTATATGTTTTTGCTTTTCTCAGCTTGAGTTTGTAAATATTTTTCATTAAGCCCAAATGCGTTGAGATCCTGACATGGTGTTGTTGTACATTCATACAAACAAAACGTACTTTACGATATTAAAAACGAATAACTTTAAATGTTTTTATTTGATTTTGTTATGCAATTCGCCGCATGTAAAATTGTTTAAATTATGAAACTTGAAATTAAATTTAGAGGACACATCAATAAAGAACAACTAGACCACAACTAATAAGTATATCATAAATGGTTATTAATACTTTTTTAACGTGTAGATATATGTATTGAAAGAGGACTATGTTGAAATATGTTTTTTAATCTTATCCTATTTAAATGGATTTATTCTTCAACCGGGAGTTACAAAGGGTAATACATTTAGCACCATCTCTTGGTCCTAAGCTTATATTCAAATGTTTATTACACTTAACACTTCAACATGTACATATATAATATATGTACTATATTCCCCAATGGACGTTTATCACCGACACCGTGCAATTGAATAGTGCATTCAGTTGCGCCTTACGAACTGCACCTTATAGGGTTTTGGAGTGAGCGTTATTCCAGGCAGCAGGACCATGGATGGAGTTTCACCCGGCGGAAGGATGATGCTGAAATGCTGAACGATTCGCACCAAAAACGAGAAGATACAGGCACGAGCGAGGGCATCGCCAAGACAACGACGTCGGCCCAGTCCGAAGGGCATGAAGTACTCGTCCTTGAAGCACTTACCAGCCGAATCGAGAAACCGCTCCGGTCGGAACTCAAGGGGATCTTTCCAGTGCTCTTTATCCAGATGCACAGAACGCAGGCTAATCAAAATGGTGGCGTTCTTGGGTATATCGTAGCCACCAAGCTTGGTGTCCCACAGTGCTCGCCTTGGACCCGTAATCGGAGTAATGTGAAAGAACCTCTGCACCTCCATGATGAAGGCATCCATGTAGTCGAACGATTCGCGCCGGCTCAAGTGGGGAAATGCGTCGGAACTCGCAGCAGCCACACTAGCGGTGACCTCAGCGAATAGCTTCTCCTGGACATCCGTTCGCATGGCCAGCACCATCAATGCCAAGTTGATCGTATTGCTGGTGGTCTGAGAACCAGCTATAAAGAAATCCAGGATGGTCATCACCAGCTGTGTCTCATTGAAGCTGCTGTTCTCGCCACTGGAACTGCGATCCCTCATCTCCTGAAGGTACGCATAAATAAGATCGCTCTCTGACGGCGAGGGATCCTTGGCTAGCAGCCGCCGGTGCTCCTCGATTGTGTCCATAAAGAAGCCATATAGCTCCGTGTTCAGCTGCTGGATGAGATTGTAGCCAGTGCGATCGGGAGCCACATGGCGCAGCCAGGGGAACTGGGCCAGCAGGCCACCGCATATGTCAAAGAGCTTGGATCGACGGTTCATCAGGTCAAGCAGGCGGCGCAGGGTGCCATCCTCCTGGCTGGCGATTCTTTTCCCGGCTATCAGGCACCAAAGCACATTGAGGACACTTTGTGCCAGCCATGTGACCGGTTCAATTGGCTGCTCCTCCGTGCGTTCTAATTGGCTGAGTAGTTCCTCGGCTTCCAGTTCGATGTGGTGCTCCATCTGACTCCGTCCGTAGCCCACGTGTCGCATCTGCTTCATGGCAAAGTGGCGATGCTCGTACCAAAGTTGTCCATCTGTGCAGGTGATTCCCTTCCTGGTTCCCATGGTGCGCAGGCGTAAGAAAAAGTTATCCGGTCGTCCCTCGAAAACCTCCTGCAGTTGGACTTCCTTGACCATCTCGTGACCGAGGGCAACCACCACGTACTCTCGACCGAGTTTTAGTCCCACCAGATCACTCCGAAAGTCTTGCGCCCACCGCTCGAACAGGATGTGCTGGCCACCAAGGGCACGGGCTTCCTTACGGAACTGCAGAAAAGGTAAATATATAAAATAAAGCATAAAGATATTTTTGATATTTTGAAAAAAAGGAAGAAGGCAAAAGTAATATAATTTATAGATGCAACATTACAAATAACTAAGTAAACAAATAAGTTGATAAAAGAATCTTACCTGTAAAGTGTTGCCCAGCCATGGAAGAAATGAAGGTCCTGTTTAGGAAACAAATTAGAGAAAAATTATAAGTAAGGTAAAAAAAAAATATGTTAACAACAAGTAAAATAAATAAATGGTTAATCAAAACATTACTAATAATGTTATACAAGAAATCTGTCTTTTTCGGATATAAATTGACTACATTAAATCAGTTGGTGATAGGATTTCGTAAAGGTTAATGTGCCCAAATTATTAAAGTTGTTTTAACGTATTACTAATCTAATCGGATCTACAGAAATCTGGTGGGCAGTAAATCATCAGATCAAAAGTGAAAACTCTATCATGAAATCATACCGCTTGGTAAGTAGCTAACTAAAACGGCACATGTGCTTAAACTTGATATGCTCTATTCAATTTCATAACGATATAAAATATAAAAAAATATAAAATATCATCCCTTTGCAGTACACCATTATTTGACTTGCAAATGTTATTTAATTTACAAATAATAAATATCTGCCTATGGAAAATTGACTTCCAAATCTATAACAAACTGCATTTGTAATTGGAATAAACCGACAGGCCCTTGTTAATTACGATTTCAGACCAGTTAGGCCAGGTGTCAGAAATATGTGACGGTTTTATCAATGAGATTTATTGGCAGTTGGAGACGTGTGCCGTCTGGCTCTCCATTACAAGTTGCTAATGAGCTATCCAAATGGTCGTGGGGCAGGTCGTCGGATCGTTCACTGAATATCCATCGGGCCTACAAACTTTTATTTTAAGTATTACAAAAAATTTTAGGCTGAAGTAGAAAACATTTCTTAGCAACTTTTCAAATTATGATTAAATGAGTCATCCTTGTGTTTATTTTTTAGGCAATAAAATAATTTTGCAAAGAAATTCTGAGAAAGTGAAAAGTTCCTTATCTTTACTTATAAAAAATCCAAACATTTATTCCTAAATGGACAACAAGAACTTTGTCTCACCTGGAGGAAAATTCTTGGGACGCCGAACTGAGCTGATAAGTGAATAAATCACAAATCCAATTAGAATCGCACACAAAAATATGAGGGCACTCATTTTAATATATCTTATGTGACTGTCACCAAATCCAATTTGTCCAATTAAATTGCTATTAAATAGGAAGCCAAAATTTCAGAGCGTCCGAACGCCACGCCAGCTCTATGCCAACTAATTCCGAACCTGAATCCGATGAACGAGAGAGGCACTCAAACTCAAACCCAAACCCAGACAACCCCACGCGCCTGGGCTGCCGCCTTTTCATGTGGGTCTATTGATAGTGCAAGCAAAAAAAATTAAGTAAAATAAAATTAAACAAAAAACGGGCAAAAAGCCCGTCTCAGTTGATAAAGCAAATACACAGAAGTCATGTATATACCGACATAGCGACATATGTATGTACCATTAGTAGTTATGTGCCCGAAGAAATTCGAGCAACGATCACGTCCAAAACGTGCTTGGCTAAGAACTATTTGTTGTTTATAATTTACTGCGACCTCTCTTTTCGACAATTTCAATCGGTAAAGAGCAAGGTAGAGAACTTGATAACTTGAAATTAAGATTGTTCCCACGATTGTACAATAAGAGTTCCTAAATTCTTATCTAAGCGAATCTCTTTTTAAAGTTCTTTAATTGGTGTGGTACAAAAATGTTGAGCTTATCATTACTAGAGTTTGTACATCGAATATGATATTTCAACCGCCGGCGCCAGCAACACGATGCGGAAGATGATCTTTGGAAATGTGTGTAAGATTTGGATTCGTTCCCAACAGGAACTGTCGTATGCCTTATAAGAAGACCGAGTTCTTAGCAATTATGTAGTCAACCTCGCTAGTCCAGGGATTTTTGAAGGCCCGCCACTCGCTTTGCAACTGAATGTAGCTGTTGTCCTTGCATCGGAAGCGATAGACCTGCGTGGTGACCTTCTCCGGCACCTGCATTACCATCTTGTGGGACTCCATTAGTGCGGCAATATCCTCGTTGTGAAAGTACTCGTAGAAACTGGTTCCAAGAATCTCCTGAGGAAGGAAGCCGATCACAAGGGTGGCACTAAAAAATAAGCAATAAAAATAATTATTGAAATTCTATTGTCTCTGAAAACCAGGAAAGAAAATAATATTACAGATATACGAAAATACGCTATCCCTTTAACTTTTAAAAGCACAAATCAGCTTAAAGTGTACACACTGCAACACATAATAGAACCTACCGCTGATCAATAAAAAGGAATTTTCCCTCGCCGGAGTGTCTCGAGATGAAAAGCACGTGCCGAATGTTTGGTTGATTGTCCAGCGAAGCGGGTACGGTAGAATTGCGGACGTTGGGAGGAATACGACCAATCGCCACCAGGCAGGAGAGATTCGTTGTCTGCTCGTCACTGTCACCGTCCTGATCCTCATCCTTGATGGGTGTCCAAGATTTTAAGTAGCCGGTGCACTGAATCACTCGGTACTTGTGGCCCGTACTCAACCTTGATTTGCGTTTCGTAGAGCTTCGAGAGCTGGATGATGTGTCTGATTCCTCCTTAATTTGATTGTTGTTGGCGGCGCGTAGTTTCATGCGGCAGAAGAACGATCGACGGGCACCGGGACACAGGCGGCATAAGCTCTGCGGGACGTCGGTTTTTACCGGCAACATAGCTGCAGAGGGAAGCCAGATGTACGTCATTAAAAACACAATAAAATATTCATTTGCAGGAGACTCACTCTTTGCATCGATGAGCCTTTCTCGGGGACACTGCTCCAGCGACGACAGTTGCTCCTTGACCTTGCCAATATCTTTTGGGTGCAGGACGTCGAACCAGCTCTGACCAAGTAAATCAGCTTGAGTGCTGTTTAGCACACTGGACACTGAATCGGAAACGTACAGGATGCGTCCGCGATCACAACCCACTACAAACAGGAATCCCTCTGAGGCCTGCAGGATGATCATCTTGAGTTCCTGGTCCGACAGAAAACTCGGTCGGTAGTCGGATCCGTTGAAAGGATGCAAGCTGCCGCTGCCACGAATTCCCCGTAGATGCTGCACCGCCATCCGCAGCACAGTCAGCTTGTCCAGTTTCCGCTGCATCGCAAAGCACATGGGGATCATTGAGGAAAGCTCGTTTATGTATGTATTCATCTTATCCCTTCGACGCTTCTCGATCTCGCTGTGGTTTTGCCTGTAATAGGAAAATATTTTGTAAATTAGCTATCGTATAATCGATTCTACTTGGTTTGTAGATTATTTAAAACAAACCAACTATGTAAACTAAAGTTATTAAATAATTGGACATGTATTTTGCTTGAAATGTTTACATAGTAATAATAAAATTACAATATAAAATACTTTACAATATAAGTAAATCATTGCGCTCGTTTATTCAATTTGAACAAAATAGTAACGGTTTCATGGCGATATTTAGGCGATAACAAAGTTAACCGTTAAAAGCATTCAATTTAATAATTATTTTCTTACTTGCGATTTTCATCTGAAGTCCTAGCAGATTTTTCCTCGTCAAAGGTTTCATCTTCGATCTCCTCCAGATTTTCACTAAAATAAAATCCAACAAGAATAGATTAACAAAATCCCCGCAATTCGTTAAGAAAGTGGGTGGGTTTTCCATGTAACGGGCGTCAACTGTTGCTGCCTTTTCCACCTGGCAAAGCTCTGTGTGTTTGTGCAAATCTGTGTTGGGGGGTGCTCACACACACACCGACACCGCGTTTTATGTAATTGTGTGTAATTTGCAATGCACTTTTCCAGATAACTTACCAAAACTCTTGCACTTCCATCGCCAATAAATAGCACTTCTATATGGCGAATTATATTCTTTTCAATCAAGAACTTTCGGTTTGTTTACTAACATTTACGCCACTGGCGTAAATAAAAACATTTAAAACGAAAGTATGTGCAGCGACGGCACAAGGGAAAGATTTGCGAATTTGCGACTGACTCTCTCTCTCTCTTCTCGACCAATATTTCCAAATAATTTTCCAACAGACCTATCATATGCACCATCCTTACCTATCCAATACACCCTCCTAACCTAGCGAATACATACGCCTACTAATCCGATTCACTTAGCACCTTGCTTTAGCGAGTACATCAACCATAGGTATAAAATATAAGGCGCGGGACATTTAAAATTTGAAATGAGTGATTTTTTTTAGTAGACCAACAATTTTTTAAATGCCCTTTTTATTTTGATTAAATATTTTTGTATATTTTGGTCATAGATTTCTTATTCATACAACATAAATCCAACAAAACTAAATAAATACACAAAACTATTAAAACTTGTTCTGAAACAAAATCACAGCTTAAATGTGATACATTTTATCCAAGCATATCGTTATGACCTGCATATAACGATCCCAAAGACAACGAGTTTCCTGGTCTCTGCAATTGTATAATTTATTGATAAATTAAAAAACCAACAAATGGCTCAGCACAAGTACTCACCTAGATATTTCCAACTCCAAGACGCTCTGTGTTATTGAAGCCAAAAACTTGTTCACTTGTTCTCGATTCCAACCATTCTGACGCCAAGGATCAATTAGTTTCTCACAGAGATCAACGAATAGATCACGAAGTTCCCGGTTTCGGTGCAAATTGCAAGCAATTGTGATCAAGGCGCGCCAGTAAGAACTGTAAAACAACTCGATTTGCTCCATGAACTTTTTATATACTTTAAAAAATACTCTTACCGGAAATTGCCATCCAATTCATGAAATGCTCGTTCTAATAGAACGGGTTTGAGGCGCATGCAGACAAGGCTAAATAAAAAAGTTGGTTCTTTTAAGAAGTCATTGGAAATTAAATTGATTCTTACTGCTTAATTTCCTTTTCCTTATCCATCAGGCAACGTAGTTCCCTCAAATCCAGAAGAAACTCCTTGTCCATTTCTGTGTCATAGTATTCCGGGCCAGTGTGCTGCAATAAATGTATAAGTTATGCAATGAGTTCAAAAAACTAAGTCATGCCTGGTAAGTGTATGTCCAGTAGATCATGATAGCATGAGAGCAGGTCAATAAATCGCTGAAACTTAGGTATTGCAGTTTCTTTTTGGTGGTTTCAAAACGCAGGCAGGCAAGAAAAACAATGCAGGCATATTTTCTGTAAATTATAAAAACTTTGAGCTTATTGTATATGAGAGGAATATATATACATTACTTTGCCAGATCGGTGGATATAAAGAAATGCTGTTTTATATTGTTGGTCAGCGTACCAGGCATTTCCTCGACGGATTTAAAAATTCGCTTTACATTGTCAAACTGCCGTCTGATAAGAAATATAATTGTTATCATATATTCTGCCTACAAAATGATGAATCTACTCACCGAACCGACTTAAGCTTCACGCATGTCTTTTCGGCTACCTCGTCTAGATCCTTGCGGTAGCGGGAAGACAACTTCTTGCCAAGAATCTCACGGGCCACCACATCATCGATGGAATAATACTTCTCGGTGATTAAGTCCCGCATATGTGGCTCCAGCTGGAAGCAGGATTGCTCCATCAGTTTTGAGGGTGCGTTGAGATAGAGCTCAATTAGGGAATAGGTGCGGTAGTGGTCCAAAACATCGGAGGCAATCAGGTCACTGGGAGCGCCCATTGAGTGGCCGAATCCTTTCTGTTTGAGGTAGGACACCGCCTCGCTGGCTGAAAGCGCAAATCGAACGAGATATATCAAAGGTAAACAGTTGGAATTCCAAGCAGTCAACTTACAGGAGAAGCCTTCGATCCATAGCTGGTAAATCTCGGGATCCACGAGGGTATAATTACTTATAAAGACATCAACATCGGCCTGCAAATAGGGAGTTTTAACGAATTCCTGCAGAGAACACTAGGTTGTTGTAGTTACCATTTTATTTGTAGTGTGGCCGTTTGCTCGCAGTGCAGTTAATGATGTTCAGGCGTTAGAGATGGGAAATCGCCAAAGCAACTGAGATATTGTGTTCTGCTTAATTAATTATGCCTAAAAATTTATACATACGAATATTAAAAGGAATTGGTCTTATTAGGGAAGTAAATATAAACAAAAACAATAATTATTAATAATTGTTTTATAGTTGAACTTTTAGGCAAGACAAGTTTTTATCCCAGAAATACGGATTTTAGAAGCCAAAGTTAGGTTATTGGCATCATTAAATAATAAGCCATATTTAATTTTGTTTATTTCCTGAGAAACGGTATTTATGTAAATAACAGTTAAACATTTGAATTATGAAATCCAGAGATGGGCTAATAAGCACAAAACGCGTCCATCGATAGCGCCCAAAGCACGCGATATCTGCAACGCGCATGACAACTCTAGTTATCATGAGGAAGAAGAGGAGGATATCAACTTTTGGAGACGAAATTTAGTAAAGTTTGAGCTTAAAAAATGTAAATTGCACTGTACCAAAATCTGTAAATAGAGCAATGCAACGAGAACGCGAACAGCGCGCAAATCGCATGTGAGTGTTGTGCGCGGGAAAAACGCAGATCGCGGCGGCAGCAGCACCAGCACAAGCAACAGTAACAACAACAACAGACCGTCCGTCGTCTCGTCAGACGTCGTCGAATATATATCGTATATCCAATTGCAAGTTGCAATTCGATGAACAATCCAACCAAATTAACAGCATCGGGCCGCAGAATAAGTGAAAGTGAACTACTGGCATAACAATAATATGGAAGAGGTTGACTCCTCCACCGAGCTGCACCTGAACAGGAAAGATTTGGCCGCGCTGGCCGATGAGGTTGTGAAAGAAGAGGTGATATTAGAAAGCCCGGGCCATCACCAACATCATCATCATCATCAGCACCATCAGGTAAAGAGGAGCAACAAACGAGGCGCCTTTTTTGCCTTTGCCTGTAGCGGGGTGGCTTTTGGTTCCAGTCTGTTTTGTGGTTCAGGTTCTATATCTGAATCCGAAAAACCGAATCTGGCTCGAAAAACCGCTCCGCTTCGCTCTGCGCAGTTGTGGAAAGTGGGTGGTGGGTGGGTGGGTTGGTTAGGACGGACTGCTGGGCGGCCTGGGGGTGGCGCAACTTGCGCCATACAAGCGCTCCATGCGACCCACTGGGCCACACAGAGCCACCCCCCGCCCTTCCATCAACCTCCACATCCTCCACCCACCGCATTTGTGGCGCACAAATGTTGTGTATACCGATTTTCATTTTTCCCATGCTGTGTTGTTTACTTACATTCGAATTTTCCTCTCCGATTCCTGGTCAAAACGCAACGAAATAATTCACAAACGCCACCAATTGGCCGCTGGACATTCGACCACATACATGTGACGACCGTGGTAATATGTGCGCTATGGTAATGCAGTTGGACTCCAAGGTTCGCATGGTCACATCCTCCTCCAACGATAATAGCGGCAGCGGCGGCGCTAGCGGCGGAACGAGCGGAGCGGGAGGCGGCGGCGGCGGTGGCGGTGTGGTCTCGGTGCCCGTGTCCCTGCCCATCGGTTCGATGATAACCGGTACCACCTTTAATGTGATCACCCCTGACCAGCTGCCCCACTTCAAGCCGATGCTGTGCGTCGACAACAATGGCTATCTGTCCGGTAGCACGGTCAGCATGGCCAACGACCTTAAAACGATCGTCATCCAGCAGCAACAGACGCAACCCAGCGGCGGTGGTGGCGGCGCCAATAGCGCGGGCACCAATACGACCGCCACCAATACGATTGGACTGAACCACGATGGCTCCGGGAGTAATAATAGCCACGACAGTTTGGCCACTATGGAGCACGCCGGCGGTGGAGCGAGTGGTGTCGGTGGTGGCGGAGGCGGCGGTACGGGAGGTGGCTCATCGGGCTGGTCGGAGAATCCGTCCACCCAGCACATGGAGGTCTTCCAGATCCGTTGCAAAACCACCTGCGCCGAGCTTTACCGCAGCAAATTGGGGTCCGGCGGCCGCGGACGCTGCGTCAAGTACAAGGACAAGTGGCACACGCCCAGTGAATTCGAGCACGTGTGCGGCCGAGGATCCAGCAAGGATTGGAAGCGCTCCATCAAGTATGGCGGCAAGTCGCTGCAGTCCCTCATCGACGAGGGCACGCTCACGCCGCACGCAACCAACTGCAGTTGCACGGTCTGCTGCGACGACGAAGCAGGTGAGTCAGGTGAGACAAACAACAATTACTACACACTCCGCCACAAGCACAAGGAACTCGTGCACATCTCGAGAGCAGTCGCAAGGTAGTAATCATCCTTAAATTCAAAAGCCCATTTAGGATTCCCTAATGCAGTATCAATTAACTAATTCCTTGCCGTTCGCAATTTTTTTAGGGGAAAAAAATTATAGTTGAATTAAAACTGTTAGTATAATTGTTTTATAAATTAAAAAGAAAGTTGATAAAGTAACCTATTTTCCCCGTTAACATAACAAAAGGTATTTAAAATTTGTAGTTTTATTACTTTATAATATTTTACTTGCAAAGCTATTTAACAATGATTGAAGAAGTTAGAAAATTGGTTTTAATTTGAATCGGCTCTTGGCTTTAAATGTCTATTAATAATAATTTATGACGCTATAAGATTTTTATCATTTAAATCGATCCAATAGCTCAGCAAACTAACTTGCGGACATATAAAAAAGTTAAAATTAGTCTTAGTCAGTACTCCTTGCTTGGGTGCTCTCCAGTTATGCCGAGTCCAATGTGCACCACTTAGACCAGTGACAAACATTTGTTTAACCCCCTTACACGCTCATCTTGTTTAGCTTCCGGACCTGTCCGTCTCTTCACGCCGTACAAGCGGCGGAAGCGGAATCAAACTGATCTCGATATGGAGTCTGGACCCAAGCGCAAGCGTAATGCCCATCACAGCAACAACAATAACAGTAACACCAACAACAACAACACAAGCGGGAGTGGAGCCAATAATTGTGTGGATGTGACTGCCGCTGTGGCCGCAGCAACAGCGGGCGTTGTGGACGAGAATAACATGTTCCTGTCGGAGGAAAACATCACGTCCAAGGATGAGCCGTGGGCAGCACTTAACGACAGCCTGGACACCTCCACCGAACTGGTCGACCAGTCGCAGATGGGCAACACCTACGAGCGGGAAACGTTTGTGGTAAACATCAACGATGGGTCCTCCATCGCCGTCCTGGACACCAGTCAATCGATGAAGAACATCGAGCACGTCTACTGCACCATGGTCAAGGCGACCAATGACTTTAAGCGCCTGCTCAACGACATGAAGCAGCACTATGAGCGTCGTATCGAGAATCTGCAAAAGGAGCGCGATGCGGCGGTCAGTGCGATGCGTGTCCAGGTGCACGCGGACATCGACGACCCGAATATATCCGGCTCCCTGCATGGCAACGAGATCATTTCGGCTAAGAAGGTAATTTTCAATAGGTTTTCGTACATAGACGTTATATAAATACAAAGATGAAAGGCACTCGTTTCCCCTAAACTCACATAAAATTCGGATTGGAATATCCAATTTGAATAATTTAGACCATTATAACTATATTTAATACCCATTGGGTGAGAAATGTATTCTTTAACTTAAAACATTCAATTCCCAACTATTATTATCCTGTGATTTATTATATTCAAAAATCTCTGATAAATGTATTTTTGTTTTTTTTACAAAACCTTGCAAATTTAAAAGCATTACTAAATAAAAATCTACTTTTTAAATAGTGCGCCAACTGTAACCGCGAAGCACTGGCCGAGTGCTCACTGTGCCGAAAGACGCCGTACTGTTCAGAGTTCTGCCAGCGAAAGGATTGGAATGCTCACCAGGTGGAGTGCACAAGGAATCCACAAACGACAACGCAACAGGTCATGCTGTTGATCGACGATCAGTCCTAAGCAACGTAACGAATTGTACATACAAATTTTACTACTAATTAATACGATCATAAGAAGTATCCCCAAAATCCTTACTGAACGGCCCCATCCCACCCCGCTCCCCTCGACCCCATTAGCAAGCCTGCATCCTCTTAGACTTATGTCCTATATTAATGTAATTCTTAACGTACATATAACTATATAAATATATATACATTTTACTATTGATCGTAGGGCAAGCCAGCAAAAAAAAGAAACAAACAAAAACAAGCGAAACGAAAATAAAATTAATTAAAAAAAGAGAAAAATGTAGCAAGCGAAAATCAAAGCAAGTGCAAAGGCGTAGAGAATTAATTAAGCTACGATTTGAAAGTAAAAGAGAACTAAACCGATTACTTGTAATTCAATTTAAATTTAATTAAATTAATAATAGTTGCAAAGCGCATAGCATAACTAACAAGAGACCCAAAACATCCAAACACCCAGTTCCCCCACATCCCATTAAAAAAATACACACAATCACCCACAGTGAAAAAGAAAAACTAGAGAAACCTAAGCGAAGATAAAAAATTCTGAAATTACCATACATATTCGTCTATGTATACACTTTTCATTAGACTCTAAGCGCATAGTTAAACTTTTAACATTTTACCATTATAATTTTATGGATACTACTGCCCGTTACAAGCATCCAATAAAGATTTCAAACAAACAAAAACAACCACACTACGAAGAAAACGCAATGCGCATCCGAATTCCAATTAAATGCCCGCACAGTAATCGAATCGAAATGTAAACGTATTGATGAAAATCGAAAATCAACAATTTACAGTTTGTTAGCAGTGTGTAAATGTGTCTCGTAGGGTTTTCCCCCCAAGTTCGCCCGTTTGTAAAGTTTTTTGCCTACGCCCCCAGCTGATGTAACAATTCTTATAGTCTGTAGTCTCCATATGCTAATACATTTATATATGTAGTATATATATATATAATGATATCTTTAAACAACTAGCTATATATTCCGATTCACGCACACGTACACCGAGAGAAACTACACACACATGCGACACATCGCAGATGCAAAGCAATTTACTTTCGATTTTCAGGCTTCCGCCTGGGCAAACCAATTTGAAATCTTTATTTTCATGTCTGTAATGGTTTCGGATGTTGCATTCAATTAAAACCAAACAACGCTGTTCGGCTACACTGCAAGAAAAAGATAGAAAAACAATCACAGCAAGACACACTCACACAGAACACACAAATCAAAACTGGAGCGCAACTGCAGATAGAGAGATAGCGAGAAAAGTGCAGAAGAGATCAACAAAATATATACATACATTTAAATGTACAAAGCCTACCTTTGTGTCGTGTTACTTTCTGGTTTCTTCAGGCTGACTAATTTATTCATTCATTTTGGGCAACAATTTACATCCTTTTTCATATCTTCTTACGATTTTAATAGCAATCAAACCCCATTTCAAAGCTCTGCGCATCCTTCTAATTTTTGTTATAAGCCTTCTCACAATAGGTGTGTGGTTATATAAAGTGCGAGAACATCGTTTAAAAACCGCAAAGGACATCATCCATGATTCACACTTCAGTTATAAAGGATAGTTGTAAGGTTATACGATCCCTAAAAAATTAAGTCTCGAAGGCTTGAAGAAATGGGGTCTCTTAGAATTGCTTTATTCAGATTTTTATTTGAAGACTTTTTTAAGACTTAGCTTCACTTAATGAGAGACACCCCATGAATGTAAGTACTAAGTGCATTATTTACCAAAATTTTTACCATCGAAAATAAAACTTTCTACTATTTATGTTTATGTTAGTTATTATGCACATGTTTCATTTATTATTGCATTTCATGTTGCTGTGTAGCATTATTATCGAATTATCAGTATGCTTACTATTATTATATTCTATTACCAAAAATAATTTCTTAAAACTTGTTTACTCGTTTAATTTATTTATAGGTGTATTATCAATTATTTTAAGTTTGCATTCGGCAACTGCTCGGGGTAGAGTGTTTGCTATGTAATTAGATTTATACTTGCCAGCGGTAGCTCGGTAACTTGTTCGATAATTCATTATTTGCACAAACTACAATTACGTGGAACTCAAAACTCCAGCGGGAAGAGCTACAGTTGAATGTTTTTAAATATATATTCGGATCCGTGGAAGTGGGTGGGGAACAGTGGGTGTACATTGAACGAAACCGATATTTAAACATACTGTTGTTTATTTTGCTGTCTAGATTCGCTTTTTGTTGCTATTGGCATTAGTAACTAATTTGTGTGATAGATTTTCGATTCGTTTTTGCGTACTTGCGATTGCGTTTTGTGTGGATTTCAGTTTTACTATGTAAAAGACATTTGTTTCACAATAAATTGGTACAAAACATATACGTATAAATAACGTGCCTAAAGTTATAACATTTCTCAATTGGCTAAATAATAAATTTATGGGTATTTTGCTGCTGCCCAATGAATTAAACAATACACATATAAAGAATCGCCAAATGGGTTCTTAATGGGGGGTTACAAACACAACGTTTAAACGGTTAAGATTAGGATTTGAACAAAGCCAATGGAAGGACATGGGGAGGATTAGTTTAGCGTTTAACCTAACCCGAGGCGCGGGTGACGCTTTAAGCAAAACTTTTTTACATACAATACATCGTTTGTTCGCGTTTTCATATTCATCTTTTTGTTTGGAATCACAAATGTTAGCTAGTATTTAAATACACATGTAGGTAAGACATTCAAAAAGGAAATTGGGGTTTTCGTTTAGCGTGGAGAATGCTCTTGGTGGTGATGGTGTTAGAGAGACGACGGCTGTGGTGGTGGTGATAAAATGGGTGGCAAAGTGCGGCAACGTTCAAGCTGCTTCTGCTCCTGCTCCGGATCTGGTTAATCTGATTCCTGCTCCAGCTCCTCCTCGAGCTTCACTCCAAGTTTCGCACCTCGAATCGCTTGTACGTGTAGTTGATAAAGACCCAGTCCTTGGCGATCTCACCGCCCTGCGGTATGGGCGCCGATGCTGCAATCGTTCATATTTAACATTTTGTTTCTCTTTAATGTTGAGAGCATGCTTACGTATCTCCAGCGAGACATCGGGAAACTCGTCGAAATTGGACGTATCGTCGATGGAGCGCACCTCAACGGGTATGGCCGCGGGACGTTCGCGTATGTGCTCCCAATCCACTCCCCGGAAGAACGGCACCGACTTCAGATCCTCGAGACCCCGCTGGGAACCCAAACGTCGATCAGCCTCGCAGCAAAAGTTGATGATCGTATCCTTGGCCTCCTCCGAAATGGGGATTTCTGGCGGGAATATAAGCGTCTCTCGCCAGTTCATCACCTTGCGGTAGGTGTCCTGTGGATTGTCCGAGCAGAATGGCGGATAGCCCATCAGCATTTCGTACATGATGACGCCCAAGGACCACCAATCGCAGGCGGGTCCGTAGCCAGTCTGCAGGAATACTTCGGGTGCAATATAATCCGGCGTTCCCACCGTGCTGTAGGCGAGGGCGCGTCGGTTTCTCTTCCACGACTCAGCTCGACGTTTTGAGTCCATCGGACTGCAAGAGACATTTCGATTGAAAGGCCAGTCCAAAACAGACAACGAGGTTCACTTACCTAGCACAAGTGCCAATAAAATCGGATGGTTTCGCCTGCGACAAGTCCCGATAAAAGTCTGTTCGATGTGACTTCTTGAGGCCAGTGCAGAGTCCAAAGTCCGAGAGCTTTAATTAAAATATAGTAAGTAAACATGACAAATAACAAAGTTGTAACAACTCACCTTGAGGTGCCCTCGCGCATCCAGCAGCAAGTTATCTGGCTTAATATCCCTGTGTATGAAACCAAGTTTGTGAATCGAATCGATCGCCAATGCCGTCTCACTGATATAGAACTGTGTGCCTTCCTCGGATAGTGTGTCCTTCTTCATCAAAAGCGTCATCATATCACCACCAGGCAAGAACTCCATTATCAAATATAAATTGACCTGATCCTGTGGAGTTAGTCAACAAGAAAAATGTTTACTTTTCAATTTATCGAACCGAGTAAAATGTTGTAGTGCAATAAATCCTTTAACATTTGAGTACTATTTATTTCTAGTGCAAGGATAAAATGCATATTTTTTTGAATAGCTTGTATTAAACATTGTATAAACGCTTTCGCAAAGGTTTCTCTGTACAAACAAGATATGTGTAACTACTTTATTGTTGGGGGGAAATGCTATAATTATAGGATCACAAATTTATTGAAATCGAGTAATGCTTTCCTTACTCATAAAAAATATCTACACTTGTGTTTATATCAACTCTTTTTTGTTGCTAACTAAGAATGTAGCCAGATATACACAGCTCCTTTAAATGCAAGGAATATATACATTTTGGTTCTGTTTTTTTTTCGAACGTGTCTGTTATCTGCCGTTGTTGAAAGTTTTTGCGAGATGCTCGACTCCTTATTGTTACCTCAGTGTACTTTATCTAACCATTCGATATAAAGATAAATATTAGAAATAAACAAATAACAAGCATTCATTTTTGGCAGGTTTGCCTGTAGCAAGAACTTTCACCGAGGATAAGTGGAGAAAAGAGAACTGAGAAAAACAACAACAAAGGCGGCCCGCAGCAAAAGAGAGAAAGGGGAGAGCGAGAGAGAGACGTGACCATATGATTGGCAAGGCGCTTTTGGCATTTGCACTTGTATTGGTTTATTGATTTTTTGTCCGTGTTTTAACACAATTCTTTTGTTATGCGCGCTGCCAGCCCCGCTTTCTTCTCCATTCCCTCACCTCTTGTCTTATTGTTGTTGTTGTTGTTGCAGCTGACGTTCATTCGTCACTCACCTGGAAGCTATAGTACATCTTGACCACCCACTGATGATCGGCCTCGACGAGGACATCTCGTTCGGCACGTACATGGGCCACCTGCTCCTTTTCCAGCATATCGGCCTTGCGCAGCACTTTCATGGCGTACACATGTCCCGTGTCCTTTTTTTGCACAAGTCGCACTTCACCGAAAGCACCGCGTCCAATGACTTTCAGAGCCTCGAAATCTTCGACGCCGAGGCGCAATCGCTTGAGGCGAAGGTATTCCGTCTCTTTTTGGGCATGTTGCAACCGCTTCTCCTGGCGTTGCGCCTCTGACAGACTTTCGTCCTTCAATTGCGCCTCCAGCTTTGCCAGGCGCTGCTTTCGCTCACCATACTGCGTCACCAGGTTGCTGTAGTAGTTCTCCAACGTCACCTTCGCTTTGGTGGCCTTGTCCAGTGTGTGGTCGCTGAATCTGATCGAGGCACCGTCCGCGTCCTGCGTTCTGCTGCTCATCATCTAAGCTGGGGTTTTTTCCTCCTGGTCTCCTCGGTCGAATTGTGTTAATCCCTGCCCCCCGATGTCGGTGTGTTTGCGCGCGTGCGGTGTGTGTGTGCGTGTGATGAGGAGTTTTGCACTTGCCAAAGCACACACACTGCTTTTTTCGCCCGTTTCTTGCCTTTTTCCTTGGTAATTTGTTAAAATTCCTCCCTCTGCTGCTTCTTCTTCGAGTGCCATTCGCATTTTGCATCCCCAACAAAGCAAAGTTGGCTTCGCTCCAGGGGGGGATATCGATAGGTGATCGATAACCTTCAGAACTTTAGGGCTTTTGGGCAGATACCAGTGATGACAAAACTGCGGCACTTATAGGTTTTAATAAATATAATAATAATAATACTAAAACTATGCTTTTTTTTACGCTTTTTTTGAAATATCTTATTATAGTAATTTTGAAATTTTACTAAGGCTCGGTTGGTTTTGATCATTTTGATTAGGCACAGTACGCTTTGTTCTAACACCTATAAGCTTTTTCCCGTCAAAACAGCTTAATTAATTGGCAGCACTGACATACTCAATTAGTAAATAAATAGAACTAACCGACTTGGCGGTGATTTTTCCATGTTAAAATTAAAGCAATCAACTGCCTTTATTCATATAATCATATTTTACCTGTGACAAATCAAGACAATGACAAAGGCCAGCCAATAATGGCTCGCATTACCAATATCTTGGACTTGGATCCCAGTTGTATATTATACATTTTTAAGCTCCTTAGCTTGGAGGACCAGTTGCACTTGGCCCGCTGTTGTCGCCTTTTTCGGGATGCCTTCCTCTACCTGCACCGCCATCATTTCCAGACAGTCATTGATAAGGACACGAATCTAAGGACTTTGGAAGATTGGCACACATTTTTGTGGCTGTGCGGTGGTCGTATTCGTACCTTGGAGTCCCATTTCGACGATGACCATCCACTGCAATTGCTGCCGTTGATCAGCAGACATTGCTACAGATTAGAGGAGATCTCCATATTCAATGCTACGGTGGCCCGCGCGCAGCCTTATCTCTTGAGGATTAGTTCTCTAAGGAAGGTGCATGTGCGCAACTACAAGAGCACTAGCAAGGACCTAATCAGGGGCATACGAATACACCTGCCGCGTGTTAACAGCTTAAGTCTGGAGAGCTTTGATCGCAGGGAGTGTAATAAATCCTATTCCTTTCTAATTTGAAGTAATTAATCTAATCGTCTTTTTTTTTACAGTACAAGAAGTGCGTCACTTCAGCGAAATGATTGAGCTTGGCTTGTACGATGAGGTGACCTCCTCAGAGTTTGCCACAATTGTAAAGTCCATGCGGCAACTACGTTGCCTCCAGCTGCGCAACGCCAAACGCTTTCTGGTCACAAGCAATCTTAGGATGCTGACTACAAATTGTCGCCAGTTGGAGAAGCTGACGTTTCACGACTGTGACGCCGATCTTTTAATCCTGCCGCAGTTTGCGAACCTCAAGTACCTGCAAATATACTGCCCGGAGGAGCTGAAGACGCGCCTTTTTCAAGGCACTGGCGAAAAGCCAGTGCTCCACGCAGCTGGAGTACCTCATCTTGCATCGAAAACGTTGGGTTGACGAAGAGCAGGCGCAGTACATCAGTGTTCTGAAGGCACTCCGATGGCTGGTTTGCAAGCCACGTGATGACCTTTGTGTTCGTCATTTGTCAGAGTTGCGGCAACTGGAGTGCCTTTCCCTACAGGCGGCGCGAGAAATTGGAGAAACACAGCTCTCCCTGCTGGTGGCCAACAATGAGCGGCTGCGGTATCTAAACATCTGCTTTTGCCCTGGCATCACAGACGCCTTCGTTCTGGATACTCTCGGCAGTTTGTCCAGACGCACAGTTCACCAACCTCTGGAGCTTTTTGCTGCGGCCACTGACATCAGGCATGACATCATGGAGCGGGTGAGTAATCCGCTGTTACGCTTTATACAAAAGTCCTTTATTGAGTGCCACGTGTTTTTAGGTGCCGCATGAATTTCCTGTAAAAATGCTCAGTTTAAACTTTGAGTGCAGCGAGGGAATGACCAGCGGGGGGCACTTTTATGCCGATGAGGCAGAATTCGATCGCCAAGCTGTATGAGGCCTTATTCGTACCACAACGAATGAATCTTACATCATTACCAAAAAACCAAACTAAATTAATATTTCTTATATACAGCTTTATTCGTGATCTTACCACTTTGAGTGGTATTCTTTTGTTATTGCACCCCGATGTATTCAAACTTTTTCACTGCATAATTAAAAAAAAATATATATCTCAATGAAATTTGTTTACTATAATAGTGGATAATGCGGATAGTGGATAATTTCAAAGAATAAATAAATGAATCATCAATAAATAAAATCATTTGGTACCTTCAATTTGAATCCGATACTTGTGACAACTCTCACGCGGGTTCTTATCGAACTATCGATGGCAGGTCGCATATCGCATTATTTTCACCCCATCACTATTATTTATATTCTTGTTTGTTGGCGAACAGAGGAAAAACGAAAATTCGCAGAGAAAACCCTTGTTGAAGACGCAACTAGAGGGCCGCCAAGATGCTGTCCATGCTGCAGGAGAAGCGTCCACTAAAGCGCACCCGCCTGGGACCGCCGGACATCTATCCGCAGGACGCGAAGCAGCGGGAGGACGAGTTGACGCCCACGAATGTGAAGCACGGCTTTACGACGACGCCGCCGCTTTCTGATGAATTCGGGACGGCCCACAACTCGAATGTGAACGCCAGTAAGGTAAGCGCCTTCTTTAGCGGCGTTCTGGCTAAGAAGGAGGAACTGATGACCCTACCGGACACGGGGCGCAAGAAGCAGCAGATCAACTGCAAGGACAACTTCTGGCCCGTGTCGCCGCGACGCAAGTGCACTGTGGACGCCTGGTTCAAGGACCTCGCTGGCAATAAACCTTTGCTCAGCCTAGCCAAACGAGCTCCGTCGTTCAATAAGAAGGAAGAGATCTTTATATTGCTGTGCGAGAACCAGGTGAACATGCAACGAGCCACTTGGTTCATCAAACTGAGTGCCGCCTATACGGTCAGTTTTACCGAGTCAAAGAACAAAAAACGCAGCATTTACGATCCGGCCGCTGAGTGGACCGGCAACATGATCAAGTTCATGAAGGAGCTGCTGCCAAAGCTGCAGGAATACTATCAGCAGAGTAAGAATGCTTTTATCATCATTAATCTTCGTTTAACACCGTGTTTTTAAAGGCCACGAAAAGTCTTCTGCAAATGGAGGCACTGCGGGGAGCCTGACTGCCTCCGGTAATAATTCTACCACTAATGGGACCTCTGGAAGCAGCTCTATTAATTCCGTGACTGCCAGCAGTGCTCCATCGAATGTAATTCCTGTGCCCAGTATGGCCAGTCCCCTGCCACCGATTCACAGTCCTGCAAACGGACAGCAGGGAGCACCTGGCGGCGGAGTGGGCTCGGGCAGTGTCATGCCGACGACAGGAAGTCTCGGAGGAGTGGTCGGCGGACCGGGATCATCTGTGGTCGGAGGCGCTGCTGGTGCAGGAGCTGTTGTGCCCCCAGGCTCTACCATATCTGGAATCGGAAGCCAGTTCGAAGACAGTCGCAATGCACTAAAGTATTGGAAGTACTGCCATCAGCTGAGCAAGTACATGTACGAGGAATCGCTGTTGGACCGGCAGGAGTTTCTCAACTGGATCCTCGACCTGCTGGATAAAATGCGCACCCAGGCAAGTTTCGACGAGCCACTGAAAAAGCTGGTGCTCAGCTTTGCGCTTCAGTACATGCACGATTTTGTGCAGTCGGAACGTCTCTGCCGGAAGATGGCGTACATAGTGTCGAAGAAGTTGGCTCAGCTACTTATCACAGTGGTGGAGCAGCAGGCCATTAAGGAGTTGGATGAGCATAAGCTGCAACATGATCCCTACGAGCTGGCGTTGCAGGAGCAGATGAGTTGTCCCCACCACCGAGATATTGTGCTTTATTTAAGCACAATCCTGCAGATCGTTACGATAGAGTGCCCAACTGCATTGGTCTGGAGTGGGATAGCTGCGCACCGGGCACCTTCCTCGCTGCTGGGCAGTCCCTTGGATCATCTGCCTCTTGCGCCCTCAGTCCTGCCGATGCCGTCGCGCTGTCCCCGAACGAATCAAGAGATCCGGCGGCAATTGCGTGCCGCTGAATCGGACATAGTGCTGCGCACTCAGCACGCTGAGCAGCGCTGGTTCGCCGCCAAGTGGCGAAGTGCTGGCAAAAATCACTACACCGGTGTGCTGGCCACGCTGGATCACCTGGACACGCACTGCTTCGATCGAATGGAACACAACAACAGCATCGACACGCTCTACGCACATATATTCCCCAGTCCAACGACCAGTCGCCGGCGGGAGGAGGATCAATTGGAACCGCGTCCTGCGTACGAACCGAAACAGGACAAGGACACGGTGCGTATCCTGTGCGAATGGGCTGTGTCCGGACAACGCTGGGGTGAACACCGAGCCATGGTGGTGGCCATTCTTTTGGATAAGCGCCAAATTGACGTGACCAGCACTCCGGCAGATCAGCAGTCCAGCGATAAGGATGATAAGGACTCTTTGGCATCGGGCGCCGGCTTGATTGACGGCCTGCCCGTCTTTCAGCACGTTCTGATGCACTTCCTCGACCACGATGCTCCCGTTTTGGATGAACACAATAGTAGCAGCCAGCAGCGCACCGAGTTCACCAATCTCGTCCAGTTGTTTAGTGCTTTGATCCGTCACGATGTCTTCTCACACAATGCCTACATGCACACGCTAATTTCACGGGGGGATCTCCTTCTGGAATCCGTGCTAGTAATTAAATCGGGAGCCACGGCCACAAAGACATCGCCACCGCCGCCGGCTCCGCCACCGACGACGACGCACGGATTCGATGATGATGGTTTCGGCGGGGGCATTGATTTCAAGCACAACGAGTTCGACGACTCGAATGTGGACGATGATCTGGACAAGCTGGTGCAGAACATCAAGGAGAAGGGACAGCAGCACGAGGCACCAGACAGTCCCAAGATTGGGCCGCCAGGCGATGGCGAAACCACCACCGGTGGCAGTATATCCCGGCACTACGTTTACACGAAGCATTTCCCCATTCCACAAGATGATCCCAGCATGAGCAGCTACAGCAGCGAGAGCAACCAGCGGTACATCCTGCTGTTTGGAGTGGGCAAGGAGAGGGATGAGAAAAAGCATGCCGTGAAGAAGATGTCCAAGGAGATTGGCAAACTATTTACCAAAAAGTTTAGCATTGATGTGGCTGCGGCTGGACATGTGAAGAAGCATTCGCGCAATGAATTTAACTTCGAGGCCACCACCTCCAAGTGCCAGCAGATGGCATATTTTGATCAGCATGTGGTCACCGCTCAATGTGCGGCCAATGTGCTGGAACAACTGAACGGCTTCGCCTTGGGAAACAACAACTATTTGCCGGTGCAGGAGCATGTGGCTTTCCTGTTTGACCTTATGGAACTGGCTCTCAATATCTACAGTCTGCTGGAATTGTGCGACAGCCTTCTGAAGGAGTTGCCTGAGGTGGAGCTCCAGTTGCAGTCGAAGAAGTCGAACCTGGTGCGCAGTTACACTACCTCGTTGGCTCTGTACATTGTTAGCATCCTGCGTAGATACCACAGTTGCCTACTCCTTTCGCCAGAGCAAACGCTGTCTGTTTTTGACGGAGTCTGTCGCACTATCCGTCATGTTTCCAATCCCAGCGAATGCTCATCGGCGGAGCGATGTATTATCGCCTACCTAAGCGACTTGCATGAGTCCTGCGTTCTGTTGCAGGGCAAGGAGCAGTCCACGGAGTACTATCAACAGCTGCAGTGCATTAATAAGTTTAAGGATATCTTTAATACACCAGAGCAGTTGAGGTGAGTTTGGATCATGCATTATTCTATGAAAGTAATACAATTTCGGATGCCTACTCTTTATTTTAGCCTACCACCGCAAGGATATAATCCCCAATTGTTGCAGGAGTTGTTTATGGCTCCCAGAAGAGGTGGAAAATTGGATCCCCATTGGCTGGGAACACTAAAAGAGTCGTCCGCGAACGTCTACAGCTTTGTGTCCAACGCCTTGATTGCTGTTTGTCGAGAGACTGACAACGAGCGACTAAACGATGTGGCTTTGGCGTGTGCCGAACTGACCGCCAGCTGCAATGTCCTTTCCGAGGAGTGGATCGCCGCACTGCAGAGTCTGTGCAGCGGGAGCAAGAGCCCAAGATATCCGCATCTGGGTGGCCAGGTGGACATTGGCCAGGGAAAGACGCACAATGCCCTGGCCGTCTTCGTGTGCATCTTGGTGGCCAGACACTGCTTCTCGCTGGCGGATTTTGTTAGCAAGTTTGCTTTGCCCACGTTGGCGAGATCGGTGAGCGCTGGCGGAGCTGAATTGAGCGTAGATGCGGAGGCAGGAGCTCGACTGACTTGCCACCTGGTGCTGAAGCTATTTAAGACCCTGGAGATCCCGCAACCTGGTATGTATTCCGTCAGCACCTCCCCGAATCCACTGCACGCCGTGGGCAATGATTTTAGTATCCGGCTGAGCTGCGATCGTCATCTGCTGGTGGGTGCACATAAGACCATACCCATCGCTGCTGTGCTGGCCGTGCTCAAGGCAATCCTCATTGTGGTGGACAATGCAGCGCTCAAGACTCCATTGGCTGCTGGCAGCGGATCCTCCTCCTCCGGAGGATTGGGCGGCGCTTTTGGCAGTGGCAAGCGCAGTGGCTTCAACACTCCAGTTCATCCGGGCAGCACGCCAAAAAGCAACGAACAAAGACCTGCCGACCTCAGCCAGATCCTGGGCACCAGTGATCTTCAGTTGGGCAGCAGCTTAACAAGCGAACCGGAAGCTCTGCAACAGCCATCGGTCGGAGGAATGGAGCAGGTCTCACTGCTGGAATTCGCCCAGGCTGTGCTGAAGCAGATCTGCGCGCAGGAGCACGTCCTGGAGAGGTGCCTCAAGAACGCCGAGCAGCTGTGCGATATGATAATCGATGAGATGCTCACGGCCAAACAGGCGCAGCGTGTGCTGCACATGATCTGCTATCCGGAGGCGGAGTTTAAAATCATTTCTGAGCTGGACCAGCGTTCAATGATCGTGCGCATTCTGGAGAATCTTGGCCAGTGGACGTTGCGCATTTCGTGGTTGGATCTGCAGCTCATGTACCGACAATCGCTGAGCAACAACGCGGAGTTGAACATCTGGCTGGACACTGTGGCTCGAGCGGCCATCGATGTCTTCCACATGGAGGAGGTCGTACTGCCGGGTGCCGTGAAGGCGACGCACAAACCGAAACCGTCCACTTGGCTGGTGGCTCCACTAATTGCCAAACTAACGCCGGCCGTGCAGGGCAGGATTCTGCGAGTGGCTGGCCAGGTCCTCGAGAGCATGAACTATTTCTCCAAAGTGTCCAAATCCGATTGCAATAGTTCGGGCAGCGGCGATGAGCGCGAGAAGAGCAACAGTTGTCACAGCAGCAATAGCTACGGCTTGGGGAATGTGGCCGCGCGCAACAAGAAGATGCCACTCAATTACCAGCCTTTCCTGGGACTCATCCTGACATGCCTCAAAGGCCAGGATGAGTACAAGGAGAACTTGTTGGTTTCCCTATATGCCCAGCTGTCCCAATGTCTGCAGTCATTTGCTGAGGTGAGTTTTGATTTGCCAACTTAAAGCTAAAGTTGCTTATAACATTTTCCTTTTCAGCTGGACACAATTGGTGGTATTGATGAGCCGCAAGCACGCGAGGAGATCCTGGATGCTCTACAACTGCGCTTTTCGCTGGTGGGGGGGCATGTTCGAGGCCATCCAGAAGAACAGTACACCCACTACAGATTGGGCGATTTTATTGGCCCAATTGGTTTGCCAGGGTGTCGTGGACCTCAGCTGCAATCGAGAGCTCTTTACCACCGTTGTGGACATGTTGGCCACTTTGGTTCATTCCACACTTGTTTCTGACGACGAAAGGCACTACATGAACCTCATGAAGAAGCTGAAGAAGGAAATTGGGGAGAAAAACAATGCTTCAATACGAGTTATCCGCCAGCTTCTTCCTCTCTACAAGCAACCCACTGAGGTGAATATTTTTACAATTATAAGATCCATTGGAAAACTAATGAACCTTTTTTCTTTAGGTCATCGCCTGTGAACACGCTGGAATGGACAGCAAGGGCAACAAAATCTGCGAGATGGACAAGAAACAATTGCGCATTTCGGACAAGCAGCGCATAAGTGTGTGGGACATCCTAGAAGGCCACAAGAACCCAGCTCCACTTTCTTGGGTGTGGTTTGGTGCTGTGAAGCTGGAGAGGAAGCCTCTAACCTACGAGGAGGCTCATCGCAACCTAAAATACCACACGCACAGCCTGGTGAAGCCTAGTAGCTACTACTATGAGCCATTACCGCTACCTCCTGAAGATATTGAGCCCGTGCCAGAGAAGATTTGCATAGTAAGTGCTTATTTCTTATCTACTATCAGTTCTTTTTTGAAACAATTTCTTTCACTTTACAGAAGGATGAAATGAAGGCCGATACGCCCTCGTCGGTGGATCAGTCTCCCAGTGCTGTGGTGGGTGGCACAGGAAGAGGTCGCGGCAAGGGAACGACCACGCGGAAACGGAAGCCGAAGAACCCGAAGACGCCACCGGTGGTAAACACCCAACAGCAGCAGCCTCAGCTGGCGCCACAGCCGCAGCAGGCACAAAACGTACAGCAACAGCAAATGCAACAGCAGCAGCAACAACAGCAACAGCAACAGCAACACATGCAACAGCAGCAAATGCAACCCAATCCAATGGGGCAGATGCAAATGAACATGCCGGTAAGAAATTGAAAGATTTGGGTTACCCTAGCAGTACTAATGTTATGAATATTAATTCCTAATTTCTATATCAAAAGTAACAATCCATTAAGTAACAATTTGGCTTAACTAAAAAAGAAAACAAAGCAACCAGCTATGAACAAAGCAACTGCAATAAAATTCAAAAATTTGTTAATTTATGTATTAGAACTTTTCTAGGTGCTCTACCATTCCTTTAAATTTCTTTAAGCCTGCCTGAAATGAAACTAAAACAACTTCTTCCACAGATGAACATGCAGCAGTTCGCACAAAACCCGAACAACATGATGCAGCCGAATGCCATGATGCAGCAACAGCAGCACATGCAGCAAATGAACAACAATCCGCTGCAGCAGCAGTTGAATGTGGGCGGTGGCAATGGGCAGCAGAATCCCCAGATGAACTTCATGCAGCAGGGACCTGGTGGCGGTGGAGCTGGGCCATCGGGCATGCCTGGCCAGCAGCAGCAGTGGCACAACGCCCAGCAGCAACAGCAACCGCCGCAGCCGTACCACAATCAATATGCTCCGCATCAGCAGAACATGCAATGTAAGTCGGAATTTAAAGTCAAATAGAACTAAAATATTAAATTGTATCAACTTCAACAGCAAATCGTATTGAGAGACCGCCGCTCAACTCCAACTCCAAGCAGGCTTTGTCTCAGATGCTGCGCCAACGACAGCCATTCCAGCAGCAACAAGCTCAACAGGGACCCGGCGGTGGTTTCAATCCGATGCAGCAGCAACCGCAACCGTCACAACAACAGCCGGGTCCGCAGCAGCAGATGAATCCCAACCAGATGCGACAGCAGCAGATGAACCCGCAACAGAACCCGCAGTCCGTTGCCGCCTTCAATGCCATGCAACAGCAGCAGCAACAGAACGCCCAGCAACAACAGATGAATCCGAATCAGCAGCAACAGCAGCAATTTATGCGTGGCGGCAACATGCGACCCGGTATGGCGCCCAATCAGATGAACCAGATGAACATGGGTGGCCAGGGCATGCCGCAGAATCCAATGATGCAGCAACAGATGCCGCAGAATATGGTGGGCATGGTCAATCCGAATGCCAATCAAATGATGCAGGCCGGAGGCGCTCAAGGAGGCAACGGTGTTGGCGTTGGCGTGGGTGTCGGCGTTGGCGTTGGAGGCGCCGGCAACAATCCCAACATCGGGATGGGCGGCATGCCGCAGCAGGGCATAATGCAACAGCAGCCGCAGCAACAGCCCCAGCAGCAGGTCCAGTTCCAGAACTTCCAGAATCAGTACCAGCAGCAGCAGCAACAACAGCAGCAGGGCATGCAGCAACAGGGAGGCGGCGGAGGCGTTGGCGTCGGAGTGGGCGTGGGCATGGCGCCGAATCAGCAGCAGCAACAGCAGGCAAACATGATGGGCAACTTCAATCCGCAGATGCAGCAAGCGAATCGCAACAATCCCGACTTCATGGCCGTGGCAGCGGCTGCCCAGCAGCAACAGCAACAACAGCAGCAGCAACAACGTGTTGTTCCCGGCGGCATGATGGCCGGCAACCGAAACCAGTACATGAACCAGGCGCCCAACGTTACCATGTCCAACATGATGGGTCCCGGACCGGGCGGCGTGGTCGGTCAGGTGCCGCCGTACGCCCGTCAACAGCCGGCGGGCGGCGGCAAACCGGGCGTCCTGAACACCCAGCAACAGTTCCAGCAACAGCAGCAGCAACAACAGCAATTGAGGCACCAGCAAATGATGCAGATGCAGGGCATGGGCGGCGGCGCCGGTGGGGGAATGGGATCCGGTCCGCAGCAGCCGGGCGGAGCGGTTGGTGGGGGCGGCGGCGGAGGGATGGTGCCGCAGCAGCAGAGCATGAACCAGCAGCAAACGCCGAACCTGGTCGCCCAGCTGCAGCGGCAGAACATGATGGGCCAGCAGCAGCAGTATCAACCGCCACCGTATTAGATCGTAGACACTCCCTAGTTGTAAGCCTAGTCCTAATGATTTATTTATCAGATGTATTTGCAATAAACGTATGTACATTCAAAACAAACCTTAGCAGATGGAATATAGATAGATATTTTATTTAAATAAATAAAATGTCCACATAATTTAACATCGAGTTTTAAAAAGCTTTATTTTATGAAAATTTACATCCCAGCCAAAAGTTTCAGTCAAAACTCAATTTGAAGTTTTTGAGATTCGGCTAGCCGAAGCTAGCTTCTTTTCCATTATTATACAATTTTTAGTTGGATTCAGATCGTAATGCTGATCAAGAATAGTATATATATTCGCCTTCGCGGCGTTGCAAACTTCTAACTGAAATTATAATACCCTCTGCAAGGGTATAATTAAAGCTTCGAGCCAATCCATCGCTTAACTATCGACAGTTCTTCCATCTCTAATCAGCTGAGCGCCGTTTGAAGTGATGGTATGCGTTAGCATTCGTGTGCGTGTGAATTAGAAATAATAACTTTTTTCATAGACATATTTTGGAGATTTGGTTGAATTAAAAGTAGGATTTGTAAAAATTAGTGCTATAGTTTAGCCGCCGCGAATGATACACATATGTAGCAACTGAAAAAACTTCCAAAAACTGCTTTCGTGGCTCGTTTCATTCATCGATTGGGTCAAAATTCGATTCGAAGTGTTATTTTTCACACAATTGTTTGCAACTGCTTCGCAAGAGGACGTGTTTTTTAGTGGGTCATAGTCATAGTTAAATTCTTTAAAAACAATAATGAGCGAATTGCCAGAAAGCAGTAAAAAGCGTCAAAAAACGGTGAGTACAATATATATGGCCCTGTCCTAAAAAGCAGAAAAAAAAACACAACTAGAAAACTGAAAATTTCTCTAACTTTATTTAAACAAGTGCGCCGAAAAAGTTGGATGCAGCTATGAAATATTGCTCAATTTATCACTCTGTTTAAACAGCCGTTGGTTGTCAGACAATTCGAGCAGATACATTCCATTTGGTTCTACAATCATTGTTTACTTTTTACGCCCTTTCTAATACTCACTGTATGTTTTTCCGTATGGATGGGAAAGCACGTAATACCAGAGTTCATATCCTAATCTTATCTTGCACTACGAGTGTGGTTCTTAACCCAATTAAATTTGCACTTGACTACCCAAAAAAGCATCAAATTCGCTCAAACTTAATAATGTATGCAGGCAATTGATAAGATTATATGTATGTACAGGTTTCAATTAACCAGATTGTCGAGGCGCTATACCATATATAAGTTATAGTAAGAACTTTTTAAAAATTGTTGATTCGACAGAATTTTTTTCTACACATGTGCATATAACCGCAGAGCTTGCATTTTTCTATTTTTAAAGCTTTTCCGAGAACACAAGCATAATAACTTTTATAAAAAAAATGTTAAATAAATAAATATATGGTTTTTTAATTGAGTTTGGTACATTCTAACATATATCAACTTGTTGAATCATATATTCTTCCTAATGTATATTAGTCATCCTTGTAGTGGGAAATGGGATTGAAACTATAATTTAAAATGGTTTTTTACTGCTACAAGACTTTCTTCAATTACAAATAATCGCTACCTCTTTTAAAACAATTGTCGACTCCTAAAAGTGTCTTATGCAACAGCCACTATTTCCTTGATAACAACTGGTTACCACAACAAATGTTAGTGCTTTTGCTGAAACAGGTTCAAATTAGAAAGAAAGTCTTCCGAGGCAACTAAACTGGTACCATCGCGTTGTAAACAAGTCGGGCTTGAGACATGAACTCGAATGGGCCACTTTTTAGCTGGCCAAAAGTAGTTGAAAACTTGGTCAACAACCCGGCATCACTTGCAGGTTGAATGACCACACTGATAACTTGTCCAAGTATCTTTTTCCCTGACATTGTTTTTTCTTTATGAATCACATTTCTGCGAAAGATCAACACCGAACAAAATTGAAATAAATATTTATGTTACTAAATGATACCATTTTATTCAGCGTCTAGTTATCCGTCAGATCACCTGTAATTAAACTCTAAACATTGCAGTTTAATATGATAACTACATACTTGTATAAAGATAGACAATTAATTTTCTTTGATGTATTTTTAATTTAATTTTTTTTTTACTTTCTAAGCCCTTTTTTGCCTGTAATTTATTTTCCATACAGCAACACTTGGTTTTAATGGTTATTGCTTTTATATGTCATTGCATTACGTGTTAGCTCGACGGAATTACTTTAATCAACATTAGTGATTGCTAAGTAAATTACTGTTGCTCTTCTTATACATTAATATTGTTAGGTGCAAAGTCTATTTAAAACTTATTATATAAGAAATTGCAAGTATAATTAAGATAACATGTTTGGTACAAAAGAAGATTGCTCTAGAAATTGTGGCTTAGGCTGTTGTGAAGGTTATTTTATTTCCGTAAATTCCCACTAAATTTCATTATTTACTCATGCATAAAAGTTTATGTACTTAGCTGTGTGTGCAATAAAAACAAAACAAATTTAAGTCTTTCTAAGAGGAGAGTTTATTAGCTAAATAGCTCCATGAACAAGTTTTTCTATGTGGACCACCAGTGCCTCTGCTCCACCCAAATTAAGCTCTATCTTTGCCAAGTGCCAGCGTATTCGCCTGGCCTTTTGTACCTGCCTGCAGTCCGTGGAATTTCAGTTGCAGTTTTGAGCTTCAGCGAGAAAGTTCATCGTTTTTGGCGGTTGACTTTGCTTTTCAGCTGTGGTGCTGCTGTGCGTTTGCTGTGGTTCGAAAAACTCTCACTTGTTTAATTATCAAAGAGTACATTGTGTCGGGGCTCCCGCTTTCTTTTCACCTGCCAAGAGTTCGTTTCGTTTGTGGAAAAATGTTTACCCGATGTGCCAATTCGCTTGGCCACTACAATAATAACAACAATAACAATAACAATAACAATGGCTGTGCCGCTTCTCCAAAGTGCTGCCTTTCCAGTGAGGAAAAACCAGAGGATGCGGTGAGTTCCATTTGGATGAAGCATTGAAATTTACTAGCCACAACCGGGAAAAGTCAGTTATCCCCAAAATTTGTGTTATACGTAAATGGAATTGTTTTATCAAATAAACAAAACTAGTGAGCATATATTTTTTCAATTGTTTTTTTTTATTCTGAATATGAATATGAGTAATTATATTTCATTCATATTTCAACAGATTATATTTTTACACTTAAAAAGAACCTCTTGACGATTAAATGGTTAAATTCTGTCATTCATATTCAGTTGTCATTCATATGAATGCCAATTTTGTAAATTTATACATTCGTATACAATTGAGCTCATCTAAATTGCCGTAACATCTGTGTAAATACTTATTTCCTTCGATTTGGTAAACCACTTTTAGGTCAGAGGCAAAAGGTATCCATTAATAATATAATTTATTAAAAATGCAACTGAATCCCATTCCCAGAGCTCCCCAGTTATTTTGCTCTTTGATTTTCTCCACAAATTCCGATTGGATTCTACTATATCCAGAACCTTTCCGCATGACATTTGATCTTTGGGAGCTTATTAGAATCGAGAAACAAAATAAATATATGTAAAAAAGGGGTAAGGGCATCGAATGAGGGGGATTAGTAATCAAACAAACGGTGGAAAGACTGTGCAAACATTTTCACCATATGGAACCGGAGAATTGAAATGATGCGTGCGTGGATCGCCGATCGTGAGATCAGAGCGATCTCTCTCCGAGTTCCGTTCTTCAGATCTTCGAAGAGCCAGAGCGCCCCTTATAACACCATAAATATTATTAAAAACTTTCAGTTCGCTTTCAACGCTCGTCGCGTGTCTATGACGAAAGCCATTTGCATCCGAGAGCTCGTTTTCAACGCAATCTGAATCGAAACCAGGCTGCTATCAGTGTGTTCAATGTAAAATAATTGAGCAATAAAAACCAAACCGATTGCAGAATAATAACCATTGGTTTTAATAACAGTAAAAATAAAAAATGCCGAATCCTCCCATTGGATTTTATCCCCACATTAAGAGAAGGGTAAGGCAGAAAAACGTTCACAAAAATATAAAGATAACTTAGAAAACGATCTTCATTAAATGGATAATAAGAAACAAAAATAAATATAATAAAAGAGATAGAAAGTCATACAAACAACCTTTATCTCTAAACACTTAACTCTAAATTAAGATGTTCAGAGATGGTTGCTTTTATGAGAGTGAGATTAGCAGATGGGAAAAAACATTTAAACGACAATCTAGCACAGTGACCTACTTTAATATTATTCTGCGAAAAAAACTATAAAGACTAGTGAGAAATGTAAAGCTGAGTTTTAAATTTAAATTGATTTACAAAGGTTTTACTTAAAATATAAAAACGAAAGATTTATAGACAAGACCAACGCTTTTAAGAAAATAAACTAAAAATGGAATTGGCTTTTTTTCACACAGTAAGTTCCCTTTAAAGCCATAAATAAATTTGCAAAATTAACTAGAAATGCGAAAATATGTGCACACACTTCACTTTGAGATTGAGATTCATCCCATGGGCATGAAAGCATATCGCGTAACTCCATTCGCTATTCTGCACACACGAGTTCCAGCGGAAGGTCAACAAACTGAACGTTGGAGCTGGGCAAAAAAAATCGCCCTGGGGTCAAAGCGAACTATTTCGATGATGACTTGCCTCTGGCTCTGGATTTTCAGCTTTGATTTTGGCTCTTGTAACCGACAGAAAGGCAGAACAGACCCGCCTGAGGCAGAATCCATCGCCATCGCCATCGCCAGCCCAACTGGGCATGAATATTAATTTATGATAATTTCGAAAGCTAAACCCGATTTGTTCTTGCTTCGTTTGCAGTGCCTACAGGTGGCCACGAATGTGACCGAGCAGAAGCACCATGTCACCAGGGAGACGAGAGGCAAGAACTTGGGACTCTGCCGCGGATTCCGAGGATGCACCGTTTGGCTGACAGGTAAGGGCATAAATATCCTTACATAAATATTTATGACTTGTTGGACTTAAGCAAATTTATTGCAGTGTATTTAAATATCAGTTCATTATTTAAATGTCCAATAAATCCTATTAAAATGGGACATAATTAAACTATTTTCTGTTGATTTATGCATCGTATTTCTTTTAGCTTTGATTTATGATAATCGGTAATTTATATGTTTTTTCTACTTATAATTGACATAAAATGTTAATATAATTTTCGCATAACTTTTTTAATATATTTTGCAAATCATTTAAAGTTTTAATGTACATTATGATTTAGATTAAAAGGATAATTTTTTGCAGTAAACATAAATGATGATTTTATTATTCTATTCCTTTCCATTTTTAGGCCTAAGTGGCGCAGGAAAGACCTCGATTGCCTTTGAGCTCGAGGCTTACCTCGTGTCCCGCGGAATTCCAGCCTACGGCCTGGACGGCGACAACATCCGGACCGGACTGAACAAGAATCTGGGCTTCACGCCCGCCGAGCGCGAGGAGAACATCCGACGCGTGGGCGAGGTGGCCAAGCTGTTCGCCGACAGCGGAGTGGTGGCCATCTGCAGCTTCGTCTCCCCCTTCGCCGACGATCGGGAGATGGCCCGCAAGATCCACAAGGATGCGGGCCTCAAGTTCTACGAGATATTCGTGGACACGCCGCTGGACGTGTGCGAGACGCGCGACGTGAAGGGACTGTACAAAAAGGCGCGCGAGGGCGTGATCAAGGGCTTCACGGGCATCACGCAGGAGTACGAGCGTCCCCAGATGCCGGAGCTGGTGGTCAACACCCATGGCTACACGGTGCGCGAGTCGACGCAGAAGCTGGTGACGCTGCTCGAACAGGAGGGCATCATTCCGCGCTCGCTGCGCGACGTGGATTTACTGCCGGAGCTGTATCCCAGCGAATCGATTGCCACGGAGGCACTGCGCCACGAAGCCGAGTCGCTGCAGGCCATCGAGATCAGCACCGTGGAGCTGCAATGGGTGCAGGTCCTGGCCGAGGGATGGGCCTATCCGCTGCGCGGTTTCATGCGCGAGGACGAGTACCTGCAGACGCTGCACTTCAACACACTCCAGAGCGGCATGGACGGCTCGTATCGCGAGAATCACTCGGTGCCGATCGTTCTGAGCGCCAGTCAGGCGGACAAGGATCGTCTGGATGGCAGCTCCTCGCTGACCCTCAAGTACCAGGGCAAGGCGGTGGCCATTCTCCGGCGACCGGAGTTCTACTACCAGCGCAAGGAGGAGCGGCTGGCCCGTCAGTTCGGCACCAGCAATCCCAACCATCCGTACAGCAAGCAGGTTTACGAGTCCGGCGAGTATTTGGTCGGCGGCGATCTGGCTGTGATCGAAAGGATCCGCTGGGAGGACGGTCTCGATCAGTATAGGCTGACGCCCAACGAGCTGAGGCGCAAGTTCAAGGAGCTCAATGCGGACGCCATCTTTGCCTTCCAGCTGCGCAATCCCATCCACAACGGACATGCGCTGCTCATGCAGGACACTCGTCGCCAGCTGCTGGATCGGGGCTTCAAGCAGCCGGTGCTCCTGCTGCATCCGCTGGGCGGCTGGACCAAGGACGACGATGTCCCCCTGGATGTGCGCATGAAACAGCACCAGGCCGTACTCGATGCCGGTGTCCTGCGGCGTGAGGACACTGTCCTGGCCATCTTCCCCTCGCCCATGATGTACGCCGGTCCCACGGAGGTGCAGTGGCACGCCAAGGCGCGCATGAACGCCGGAGCCAACTTCTATATCGTGGGACGCGATCCCGCGGGCATGCCGCATCCAGACAAGGACGCCTATCCGGATGGCAACCTGTACGACGCCACTCACGGAGCACGAGTTCTGAAAATGGCTCAGGGATTGGACAGCATGGAGGTATAATTTAGAACTCCACACTTTCTTGATTTGAATTGAATTAATACTCGATTTCTTTCAGATCCTGCCTTTCCGTGTGGCTGCCTATGACAAAAGTGCCAGTAGAATGGCCTTTTTCGAACCAAAGCGCAAGGACGAATTTGAGTTTATATCGGGGACCAAGATGCGCACGCTAGCCAAGACTGGAGCTCTACCGCCAGATGGCTTCATGGAGCCGGAGGCGTGGCGCATTCTGGCCACTTACTACCAGAACCTGCCGCAGGCGTAACCCGCTGCCAACATTCGACCAGCAAACGTGCAATTCCTCCTAGTTATATATAGCTTATGTGCTTACACATATTTCCACTTAATGGCCGCTTATCACTTACCACATTTTCTGTCCATCGTTACTAACCCAAAGTCCGGGCCAGTCCCTTGTGTGTGTGTTTTTGTTGTGCTCCTCCCAACTAAATGTTCGTATCGTACAATCTACTTGTATCTACACTTAAGTCACCAATTCTCTGTTTATCTTAAGCGAAATGTCGTGCAGCTATTTTGTGGACTGTTTTTTAAATACATATATAAATAATTATTTAGAAAATGTGTCTACTTATTTGGGATGCTGGAAGCTATTTAAATTTTAAACAAATAAATTTTAGTGAACATTTTAACATAGCGAAAGGCATACGTTAACATAGCTGTTAACATTGGTTGCTGACAAAAGCTCCCTGTCACGAAACCGATTTTCATAACATTAAAACCCCGCTCTCTTTGGTTTTTGCACATGATTTATTTTTATAAAATTGTATACGTTTAATCATTAATATTACAAGTAATTAATTAATATCAAATATGCATTTAGTTATTATTTAATTTCACATTATTTATTTTACTGCGCTGTGTATGTGTTCTCATAATTGTTTATTGCTGCCGATCGATTGTATTTGATGGACTACCTTTTTTTTCAATGCTGATCTCATCTGCAGATCTTTATCAAGGTTTATTTATTAGGTGTAACGTTTTATTGACAGATTCGTGTGGAGTGCGGCAAAGAACGAAAATAAATAGAGTACTAACTAACCAAATGAAATGTGTGTGAAGATTAAGAAGAATAATAATAATATAATAAGCACCCTTGAACTGTGCGATACTACCACATTTATGTTATAAAGTTAGGGGAGTGGGGAAGCCAGAATTTGGGGGGGAAATTGTGCGTCTGGACATCCTCCGTATTTCTAACATAATGGCAAAAAGGATTGGTAAATCGATTGAAATTACACACAATGAGCAAAACAAGGACAGGTGGAACTAACCATATGCATATATAGCACATATATATTTCTTTTACAAGTAATAATTTACAAATCGATATTAACAACCATGGCTGCTAGAGAAAATCAAAGTTCCGTAAATACTAAAAACCTCTTCGAGAAGGACGCGGGCGGGATTGGATTGGCTGCTCTTCGCTTTACGTTTACGTTTACGTTATCGCTCGTTTTAACTTGAGTTATATACGTATATATATCATATCGTTATCATGCCTAGGTATATTTCGTACACGGTCGTCACATACTTTATTTAATAACTGTTTCATAATGCAATTTGTGTTCTATTCCATTATCGCGCTTATTCGGTTAGGGAGAGCCGGCTGTTGATGTTTAAGGTTGATTCAGAGATGTCAGTTGATTGGTTGGCTTTTTGGGGGTACCGATTGTATTCGAACCTAACAGGAGTTAAGAGAACTACTACCACTACATCGTAGTTACCACCATAAACCACTACTGCCACGTAGTCGTTGTTGCCACCATGCCGCATCAGTGCCGATTGCACGTTGCCACGTCAAAGCAGACTGCACCTGGACAACCAACTGTCCTTCGTCCGACTGTCCATCGGTTTCAGCTGATGGCCGCCCTTGGGTGGGTTGTTCGCCTCCTGTGCAGCACAAAAAAAGGCATTCATAAATGGCTTTGTTTGGGGTTTCGCCGTGAAGCACTCACCATCCGCTTTTCCGTTTTCGCTTTGATATCACTGGCTAGGGTGAGGAAGGCTTCTTCCACGTTGATGCTGGCTTTGGCGGAGGTCTCCATGAACTTGATGCCATACTCGATAGCCAATTGTTCACCGCGCTCCTTTGAAACCTACAAGAGGGAGAAAATTGTTTGATTACCATTTTATTCAGCACTTAACCTTTGATTAAGAATCATATTTGTTATTTTACTATGAATATATTGCAGATATTATACAAAGTAGACGAAAAAGCCATATTATCTGCCTGCTTAAGTTGAACCGTTCGTATACTTTCATTTTGTTTATTGGTTCAATATGTATGTAGATGCTGTGAGTCAGCATTAAACTTTTGTATGACCGAAACGTTTATGGACAACCGCAAAACTGAATCAACCAAAAGTTGATAAAGCCTCGTTGAAATTCAGAAATAGCCAATGAATTCATTAATTCCCATTCGTCTTACCTGTCTCTTATCGGTCAACTCGCACTTGTTGCCCAGTAGCATTTTCTCGACATCGGCGGATGCGTTTTCCTCGATATTCCTGATCCAGTTTTTGATGTTCTCGAACGATTTCTCCTGGGTTATGTCATACACCAGCATGATGCCCATGGCACCTCTGTAATAGGCCGTGGTGATTGTGCGAAAGCGCTCCTGGCCGGCAGTGTCCCTTTAAAATTCAAAACTTTTAGTAAAATAAATCACAGAAGTTGCTCCATTATCACTTACCATATTTGCAGCTTAATTTTCTTGTTATCTAATTCAATTGTTCTAATTTTAAAATCGATACCTGCAAAGAGAAAACAGATGAGAATACACACGCTAATTAATTCGGGTAATTTGGCAATGGTCAGCTGAACCCGTTTGCTTGGCAACCCATGACGTCGAATCTAATGAAGACAAAGAGCGGCAAAGAAATCGACGAACCACGCAATTGACTAAAACAATGTCGTTAAGTAAATAGCCCAAAATTGGAAGTGTCACAAAGAAAACGTGCCAAAAACGAAAATAAACAATTATTAGCCACGAGAACTAATGGGAATCGTTCGACTTTTGTGTTTACAAGTAAAGAAACGATTTGCATGCCAAAAATTATTTTGAGATAGGTACAACTTTTACCCCTTTTTTTACATGGTTCGGATGATTATTATTTATAAATTTCCTGGCCTAATTAAAAGAAGCCAGGTCCCTACACCCGGAATATTCTTTTGTAATCATGGTAATATACATAGAAATTATTTTAAGCTTTATTCCACAAAGGCTATAAAAGCCATAAAGAAAGAATTTATGTAGTTCGAAACATGCATTTATGTATTTGTTTTATTTATCAAATTCTTATTGTCACTCAAGTAAAGGGACAACATTTAGATAAGGGCCTGGTGGCTAAAAATACATTTAAAAACGTTTTTCGTAAACTTATATTTGCACCTCGAAACTTAAGATAAAGCCACGTGTTAGCAAAGTTTAATTTCGAACATATAGTATATCTGTCTAAGAAAAACTAATGGATCTCGCTCAAATTATTGGGTAAGTCTCGATAAACCAACAATCCGGCTTATTGGGCGATAAAACTGAAGAAATTACAAAGACGGACTGTGTGTGGTAATTATTTTAGTTCGCTTTCCTATGCGGGTGTGTATCTTTAACTAAGATATGGAAATCCGGATGTCCATGCATTGAGCTTGATTCCAGCAGAACCTTTTTATAAAAGCGGGAACTTAAACTGGGAGGAGAGGCCCTTCCCAGAAAAACAACAATAATTATGACAAATACATTGGCGCAGCAAAGAAAACAGAGAAGAACTTTGGAGCACATGAGTCATAGGGACTGGAAGCTCGAATTCCGAATGAGTTCATGCAAGCCAAGGCACCGTAATTAATTAGAAATCGGTGGAGATGAGAGACGAGATGGCTCACTCACCTATTGTGGATATAAACGTCGTGTTAAAGGCGTCCTCGGAAAATCGGAACAGGATACAGGTCTTGCCCACACCAGAATCGCCTATCAGGAGCATTTTGAACAGATAGTCGTAGGTTTTGGCCATTTTTGCGGTAGGATCACAGTTGTCGTCGCCCCGAGATAGTAGTGATTAGGGTAAGGGTTAATGGATAGATCCCAAATGAAGCACTGTACACGTCGCCGCCTTCAACCAAGTAACTTCCTTGCCGATTCTTTGCTAATAACACTAATCACAAGTGTTCTCCATGCGTGCCGTAAAATATTCCTAGACGTAACCGCAATTTGCAAACGTATATATGTCTTTTTCGTTTTTTTTTTGCTCTTTCTCTCAGGTCTTTTGGGTGTGTGTTTTTGTGTTTTCGATTTCGGAGCCGTGTCAAAAATGGCGACGTAGTTTTAAGACTTTTTTCTGCGTCTGCGGTCGAGTTTCGCTTTTCTCGCGGCGGTTTTTCCGGTGGGAAAATACAATGGCGCTCGCTTCGCAGTGCGAATGTGTGAAGGTTTGTTGTGGTTAGGACGTGAAAATTAACTTTATTGCTGCTTTCTAATTACGCCCGAACAAAAAATAAGACTGTTTGCAGTGTTGATCAACGACTTATGCTGTCAGAGGTTTTGTCCAACACTGACACAAGGCGAATTAATCGCCTATCGACTGATTATGCGAAACAGCTGTTACGGACAGTGTTGCAAAGAGCCAGCCAGTGGCAAGAAACAGAAAAATAGCACAAGACACAAATAAGACAGGTGCATAATATAAATAGTCCTGATCCTGCTCCGTGATCCTTAACCGTACCCTATTATTCCGGCCGCGACTGTCAAGTGAAGTTTAACACAAATGTAAACAGTGGCGTCGCCAAACGCAGCAGGAGGAGTCCCCAAATCCATTGCAGCACTGCACCCCCGCAAACAAAAAATTCTGTGCCATGGGCACCAAGGAGTCGAAACACTCCAATAGCATCAGCTACGAGGATTCGGTGAAGCGCGGTGAGTTTTAACTGCCTCAAATTTTGGATGGTAACACCCTCCGGTGACTGCGGAAAATGGGTCACTCTGCTAATCAAGAAAACAGAACCCCCGCAATAGCAACAGCAACAACAAACCGCAGGTGTGATTGCGCTGCAATCGATTCCATTGTTGTTGCTTCCACGATTTCTGCCCAGTGGTTCCTATACTGACCACCACCTATATGTGCACCTCCCCTTCATCTTGGATTTCCTGCACTTTTCTTTTGCATCTAATTTGCCATTCCAGTATAAAGGCATACTGCATACTAATTGTGTTTGTGTGCTGTGTGCATGGGTATTTGCGTCGCCGCCGCCAGTGACGTCACAATAGAAAAGCTCAACGAATGGGGTGGTTTGTAGGTTGCAGTGGGAGGTTGGTGGCTGTGAGACAACAAAGCAGCGACGCACAGAAAAACAGTTAAACAGCCAGCAAGTGCAATGCATGCTTAGGGTGACTGGAATGCCCGGATAAGGTTCACTTTAAGTTCAGCAAGCCATTCCAGTGTTCATTTCGATTCGCGTTTTAAATGCAAAAAGTACTTTGTAGTTAAAAAGTTCTTTATAACTTAAAAAGATCTTAAATAAATAATGACGACAAAAATTGTAAAATGGAAAATTAATTGATGACTTAAAATTCATCTTAGTTAATGTTCTTTATTTAGACAATGGGATTCCTGCAGTATAAGCTTGTTTCAGTTTTTGCATGTAATTTCCCATTTTCTTATTAATTTGTATTAAGTATGTACTTAGCCAATCTGAATAACATTCTAGGAATAAATCACTTTCAATACCATTATTCAGATAATTTTAGTAGCAGCCGATTAGAAAAACTACAGTCAAGCTTCTATAACTTAAATTTCCAAAGGGTTATATAAGAATTATAAGAGTTATTTATCTAAATATTCATTATTTTCATTCTATGTTAAACGTTAAGTGGAAATATAAAAAAATTGGTTTTAAAATTTTAATATGGGTTTTGAGTAATTCGTTATCTTAAATAGAGCTATAAATTATAAAGAATGAAAGCTTATTGTTTTTAAGTGCTAGAAAAGTGAGAACCCTTCTATCAATTGTTAATCATTTATAGAGTTTAGATTATGTTAGCCAACGGGAATAACTCTTCCCTCGAGCACCACCCCAATCTCAATGTCGTTTGCGAACTGGCACTGCTTTTCACCTACTTTATTTCACCTTTTCTTTTGACTGGCATTCATCTCACTACTGGTGTTGTTTTGGTTATGGCTGTTGATTTGCGGCCAGACCCAGTTAAGAGTTAAGAAAACGAGTGTCGCTGATAAGGTTCCCCCCTTTCCCACTTGACCACCCCCTTTTCCCGCTCGGATCGTGCGACCAGGTGCGTGTGTTTCTTATTAGCCACACCGACCGGTTCCAATAAAACCGAAGCCAACGGAAACACACATGTAAGAAACGCTGGCGGGGGGGAAATAAATGCTGGCATGCAAGTACGGCAGTCGCAAATCTCAGACCAAAGTTGCAGTTGACATTCAATAAAATTCCGTTTCCGTGACGTCGCATAATTCCCAGTGCAATATTGCCCAATTAATTGCGCAATGTATTGTATTTCCACGCTCCGTTCGCTCTTATCAGTTGGCGATGTTCTCAACCTGATCGAAGAAATTAAAATGGATTATTTATTGTCAATTTAATGGCACTTCTTGCGGTTTTTTATTTTCTACATAAAGTTATCAACATTATTAATTGTAAACAGTAAGCTATGAATGAAAGTTGTAGATTTTATAATGACTTATTTTACAATTACAATTAATTAAATAAAAGTGAAAAAAGCAAAAGAGTGTAACCAAAGATTATAAATCAAGAAAACTTTGTGAAATGGTATTGAACAAAATTTAAGTTACCTTTAATTTTCTTATCGGGAGCAAAAAACTTCGGTTTGTTACGTGTTTAATGGACCTCTTATTTTCTTTCCTGTCGTTTTATGACTTGAATGTGTTACGATTTTTAATTATCATTAAATATATGTATATGTGCCAATAAACATATGCATGTGCACTTGTGATTCCTAAAAGAGTGATTCATAAACATTCGGAAAACAAAGGAATGAAATTGCAGTCGACTTTGGAATACTCATTTTGTGTTGTAAAATATGTTGAAATTCTGAAAATGCTGAAAGGATTTAACTAAAAATTTATAAAGCTTCATTTGTAGAGTAAGTTAATTTTACTACTACTTTTATAAAATGAACAACCAATCTATTTATAACTCTTCATGTTTCCTACTTTTGCATTCAGGCCATATACTCTTTTTTTACGCTAGGAGTATAATTATCAATTACAGATAATTTCCAATTAGGTAACAGCGACAATTAATACCATAATTGATGTATAGATAACTAATTTCGAAAATGATGTCTATTGCTGTTATTAACGATTAAAGCAGTTGTATTTGAATTAATTTAAGGTATTTGATTTTTACTATTTGACTTTTACTCCAATAATCGGTTCATTGTTGACGTCACATCGTGGTGGTGTGAAAACGAGATCGTAAATCGTATTAAACGCGGGGACTCCCAGATACGGCTATTAATTAGAGACATTCGGGACAAACCCTGCCTGAAACGTTACTCATCCACCGATTACTGATTGCAGTTAGCGATGTGGAGCTTCGACGCCTGAGGGATGCCTTCAAAAAGTCGGCGGGCGTTGGCCGGAATTTCCTCAGTCGGAATGCCTTCCAGCAGGATGTGCTCTGCGAGGGAGTTCCGCCGAAGATCACGGACATGCTATACACCGCATGCGGTGGCACCCAGCGCGGCATCTCCTTCAACGATTTGCTCTGCGGCCTCGTCCTGATCACACGAGGCACTCAGGAGGAGAAAACCAAGTGAGTACAAGAATGTACAGAATTATCAGAGGGATAATTAACACAAATTTAATTTCTTCCTTACAGATTCCTGTGGAACCTCTACTGTAACGATGCCGGCACCTTTATTATAAAATCGGATTATGTGCGGAATGTGAACCTGGCTCCATATGAGAGCGTCTCCCTCTTCGCCCAAAGCGAACGCGTCAATTTCGATCAGTTTCAGGACTGGATCATTAAGCATCCCAATGCCACTGTGCTCTCAAAGTGGTTGCTATCCGACAACTGTGTCAGTCTCACTTCGGAGCTGGAAACGCCTACGTTTTACCAGAGCCTCGCTGGAGTGACGCATCTCGAGGAGAAGGTTATATCCTACGATAAATATCCCAATTTCTGCACTTTATTCATGCTATATGTTTTGCAGGACATTGGTGATCTGGAGAAAGAGTTCTGGCGCTTGAAGAACACTTCGCAAAACGGACAAATTGATCTGCAATTCCTGGGCCCCCTAATTAGCCCACCGATACCAAAGAATGCGCTGGCAGGACTTTTCAATGCCTTCGATGAGAACCGCGACGGGCACATTGACTTTAAGGAGTTATGTTGCGGAGTCAGTGCCGCCTGTCGAGGACCTGGCGTGGAAAGGACACGCTGTAAGCTCTGCATACTAATAATTTTACCATTTAAATTCATATACTATATATATTAACCACCTGTTTTTCCCATTAGTTTGCTTTAAAATCTTCGATGTGGATCGCGATGGCGTTCTAAGTCACGAGGAGACGCTGCAGATGATCAATGTGCTGTTGTTGGTGGCCAAGGAGAACCGCGAGGCGCAGCAGTACAAAGACCTGACCAAGCAGCTGGTGATAAGTGATCTGCTGGAGTTCGGCCAGCGTAGGAGTCCGGATGGAACGCCAAGCAAGCTAACCCGCGACAATGTCTCACTCACCGCCGAGGATTTTATGCTGTGGAATGTGCAGTGCGACTTGAGACTCATGCAGCCCCTGCTGGACTTGATCTTCGAGCTGTGCCACATTGTGTTTGGCTTGTGGCCGCAGTGCAAGCACATGGAGAACGACATAGTCCGCGGATGGCTGCGGCGCGAGGAACGCAGGCCGTACCATGTGGGTCAGTTCTGGTACTTGATATCGCGCAACTGGTGGCTCGGTTGGATGCAGTACACCCAGCACACGGCACACACCTGTGACTATTGCAAGCGAACGGCCAGCCAGCGAACCGCTGTCGACGAGGCGGTCGTCTGCGACGAGAGCTTCAATACCCACAGTCTGGAGCAGCACGACAGCTACTCCCTGGGCTCTGGCACGGGATCGGCATCGGGTTCCGGCTCGGCGAGCAGTGGCATCTCAGCGGGAAGGCACTGCGGTCCGGTGCGACCGGGACCCATCGATAACAGCAATCTGATCACGGCCAATCCCTTCCGGAATGTGCGCACCCTGACTGGCGAGGGCGGTCACCTCAAGCGGGACACGCCTCTGGTGCATCGCCACGACTTTGAATTGGTGCCCAAGTCCCTGTGGAAAGCCCTGAATCGATGGTATGGCGATAATCTGCCATTGCCAAGACAGGTAAGCAAACTAAATCATCTGTTTTGAAGCCCTTCCTTTGAAGTAATACAATATTGCAATTTGATAGGTCATTCAACCGCCAAATTCGGATGTGGAACTAGAGCTGTACCCGCTGAACCTGCGGATTCTACTCCACCAAGCGCAGCCATCGCAAACAGGCGTTGGCGGCGGAACTCAGTTGGGCAGCTGGGGATCCTCGGTGAGCGGTGGCTATGGAGTCCTGGCCTCCGGAGGCGGATATGCGGCCATAGCAGCCAGCAGTGTGCTTCAGCCACCCAAGAGATATCTGGCTTACACGGCTGCCTTCAGTCGATTGGCCACTGTGCGTCAAGTGGGCGATTTCCTGTGCGAGCAGCTGCGTCTCAAATCGGAGGACATACGGCTGTGGCACGTTCCGCAGCTGGACAACGGTGTCATACTGCTGGAGGAGGATTCCATGTGCCTGAAGGAGCTGCTCATTCGGGACAATGACCAACTGCTGCTCGAGATTCGCAACAAGGATCTCACCTGGCCGGAGGAGCTCGGTTCGCTGGCCACGGCTCAAAGTGGACAGGGAGCGGGAACGCCGGGCGATCGGCGACGACTCACACGCAGCTCAATTATGTCGGTGCATGCACCGGGAGCCACGGGGCTGCACAACCTGGGCAACACCTGCTTCATGAACGCCGCTCTCCAGGTGCTCTTCAATACGCAACCGCTGGCGCAGTATTTCCAGCGGGAGATGCATCGTTTCGAGGTGAATGCGGCCAACAAACTGGGCACCAGGGGCCAGCTGGCCATGCGCTATGCGGAGCTGCTGAAGGAGGTGTGGACCGCCACGACGAGATCGGTGGCGCCGCTCAAGCTGCGCTTCTGCGTCAACAAGCATGCACCCCAGTTCGCCGGCGGTGGGCAGCACGATTCGCAGGAGCTGCTCGAGTGGCTGCTGGACGCCCTGCATGAGGATCTCAACCGCGTGATGGAGAAGCCGTACAGTGAGCTAAAGGACTCCAACGGGCGCCCAGACAAAATTGTGGCCGCCGAGGCTTGGTCGCAGCATCATGCCCGCAATCAATCCATCATCATCGATTTGTTCTACGGCCAGTTAAAGTCAAAGGTCAGCTGCCTGGGCTGTGGACACGAGTCGGTGCGATTCGATCCATTTAGTTTGCTTAGCCTGCCGTTGCCAGTTGAGAACTACGTCTATTTGGAGGTTCTAGGTGAGGCGTTTGTATTTAAAAATTAATAGTTTTAGTGCCAAAGTATCTTGTGAATTATCAAGTTTAAAAACTTACTTACAAATCTGCCTTCTTGTATTTTAGTAATCCTGTTGGATGGAAGCGTGCCCATTAAATACGGCTTTCGCCTGAACTCGGAAAGCAAATACTCGCATCTGAAACACAAGTTGTCGACGCTGTGCTCCCTGCCGCCAAATTTGATGCTCGTCTGCGAGCTGTGGAACTCGCAAATACGCCAGGTGCTGGCCGACGAGGAGAAGCTGCGAACGCAGAGCGCCAAGGAGCTGTACGTCTATCAGCTGCCCGAACAGAGTGTGCGAACGCGATCCAATTCCGTGCTCAGCATGCACATCGAGCAGGGTCTCAAGGACATACAACGCAGTTCCGGTAAAGCAGCTATACAATACATTCTATATACGAGTATTCCATTTAAATGTTTACTCCATTTCAGCACTCATCACGGCACAGGACTCGCTGTCCTCGCTGAGCACGTTGCAGACCTCCAGCCAGCGCACCTCGTCTCGAGTCCTTTGCAACGGACATGTTCCGGGACTCGATGTCGAAGTAGAGCCGGAGATTGAGCTCGAGGCGGACATTTCGCGCTTTAACAGCAATGGCAGCAGCAATAATTACAATCCTATCGTTAGCAATTTCAGCGGAAACGGAAGCGGCGAGAACCAAGTGCACGAACTGCTGCCAGATGAGGCCGGAAAGGTAAGCCGGTGCTTTGGAAAGAGAGAGTGCATGCCCCACAGCCTATTTTGCTTCAAGGTATGGCTTCTAAACTATATTAACATACACGTATTTAATATCATATAGATTTACGCCCCAAAACTTCTTTTGGGGCCAATCGAATTCTAAATATATTCAGAGCTTCCGAACTTCAGAACTTCAGAACTTCAGAACTTCAGAACTTGCCCTTGCTCATAGGATAGCGAACTTGCTCCTCCGTCGGGTCGTCTTCGATTGCAAATGCGAATGCGAATGCGAAATCAGAATCCGCTCAAGATTCCGCCTCCGTCTGTTTTATTGTCGAGTGTCACTTTACAAGCGTTTAATTCGAATCTAAAACATATTAAATACCACTATGTTAAATGAACAGTTGCCGTCTGCTGCGTGGTTTGTGGGCTTCCCTCTTAACTATTTAAACTACTACTAGCTACTATACTCTGTATATTTTTCCTACTTTCGTATTCGCACACACTCTTACCAAATTGATATCAATTATTTGTAATCTATATCTCCTCCTTCTACTAATCATTTAATTTGTTGCTGGCCTTTTACTCTCTAACTATGTAAATTTTTTGCTTAAATCAAGAACAAACATTTCGAATCACCACTTTGCTATCCTTGGAAATCTTTGTTGTTGTTGGTTATCAAGTTGGAAGTTTGTGAATTATAATTTATCTTGTAGTACTTAGTCATTCCCATAACTTTGCAATTTCACATTCAGGGATATATATTATATATCATCCACACCTTGTGTTTGTTTTTATGAATATTTTTGAGTATCCGAATTTAGATTGTCTTTGCTTAGAAGATAGAAGAAAGAATTTTTGATATAAAGTTTGATTAGCTTATGTATTTAGTTAGCTTTGCGAACCACAGTTCTTATAAAAATTTGAATTTTATTTGTTATAAACTTCCGTGATTTGTAGTGCCTTAAAATCAATGAATACTTTTAAATAAAAATCAAAATTTAAACTAAACCAATTCCTTAAAAAAAAAAACACATTCTTCGAAACCTGTACAAAAACTAAATCATTTTTATTTAATAACTAAAGTTAAACTCACGGAATAACCTGATAAAAACCGAAAGATAATTAAAACACCAAGCATAAACAATTTGTAAATTTTGTATGTAGATTTTGGATATATTTGTAAATTTCCGAGTAGATTGATCCTTGGTTAATTGAGTTCCCAAAGCTTTAATACACAACCACCCGCCCCTGAAACACTAACCCGAATCGCAACCCAACCAAATCTAATGCCGAATCTTGGTGCAGGAGTCGCTCGTCCTGAGCTCCAGTCCGGAGAACACTTTCATGCACGGCACGGCTGCCCAGCAGAAGCGCGTGTCCTCCGCCAAGTTGCTGCACACGGAGAGCAACACCAGTTCGATGTCCTACACAAATCACTCGGGCGAGAACTCCATGGAGAGCTCGCTGACGGAGCCGATTCCTCTGGCCGATCTGGCGCCGGTGGCGAATAGTCGCCATGGCAGCGGCAGTGATGACAGCTCCTACCGGACATCGCCGAACGATTCCAGTGGCCTGAGCACTGGTCACACGCTGGGCGCCAGCCTGGATGTGGACGAGCAGGCGGAGGAGGGCAACGAGGAGGAGCACGACCAAAGGGATCAGATAACCACATCGCAGCCGGAGACGAGCAGTGGGGTTTACTCGCGTCGCTCCTCACAACCGCCGCACAAGGCGGGCAAATATTTGGTGGCAGTGCATCGCAAGATTACCCGTCACGACAGCTACTTCCTCTCCTATCACAAAACGAGGCCAAGTCTGTTCGGGGTCCCCCTGCTAATCCCGAACAGCGAGGGTGGCACCCACAAGGATCTGTACTGTGCCGTTTGGCTGCAGGTGAGCCGGTTGCTCAGCCCACTGCCCGCCACCACGGATCAGGCAAATCATGCCGCCGATTGGTATTTATATCTTGTTTATCCTACGAACCATTTTATTGATCGTATTTTTATTTTGCAGTGACGACAGCCTGGGCTACGACTTTCCCTTCACGTTGCGTGCCGTCAAAGCGGACGGCCTCACCTGCGCCATTTGTCCCTGGTCGAGTTTCTGTCGGGGATGCGAGATCCGCTGCAACAATGACTACGTACTCCAGGGAGCCCTGCCGCCCATCAATGCTGCGGCCAGTAAGTATACCTTTTGAATTAGGTTGCTTGTTTATTAATACTCCCATTTTTATTACAGGTAATACCTCGACGCCAAAAATGAACGCTAAATTCCCATCGCTACCAAATCTGGAGGCTAAACGGACGCCAGAGTACACCGCCTCGTTGTCGTACACGCCGACAACGAAATATTTTGAAGATTTTACCATTGCCATCGACTGGGATCCGACCGCCCTGCATTTGCGCTACAAAAGCACCTTGGAGCGAGTAAATATATAAATATCATATTAACATATCTTCAGAATACTCATAATTAACTTCAATTAGCTCTGGGTGGATCACGAAACCATTGCCATAAGTCGGCGGGAGCAAGTTGAGCCCGTTGATCTGAATCATTGCCTGCGCGCGTTCACCTCCGAGGAGAAACTGGAACAGTGGTACCACTGCAGCCACTGCAAGGGCAAGAAACCCGCCACCAAGAAGCTGCAGATTTGGAAACTGCCTCCGATATTGGTGAGATAATACTCCTCATCCAAAGGGGATACTCTCAATCGAATTTTTAATTTAATACTTCCTTTTTAGATTGTGCACTTGAAGCGTTTCAACTGCGTCAACGGCAAGTGGGTGAAGTCCCAGAAGGTGGTGCACTTTCCATTCGACGACTTCGATCCCACACCCTATTTGGCCTCAGTGCCCCAGGAGACGATATTGCGGCACAAGGAGCTGCTGGAACTTAAGAAGGATGCCGACTTAAGTATGGCCACTAATGAGGTGGTGAGCGAATTGGACGAGATTGATGGAGGCAGTAGAAGCGACAAGGAGGAACTCGAAACGCAAAAGGGGACAGCTTCAGCGACTCCAGCGCCCAGCGCGAATATCCTGCGCCAGAACAAGTCCATCAATGTTAACCGGCGACAGAGGCTCATCTCGACGAGTCTCACCAAAACTCCGATTGTGGATGGAGAGTTCGAGGACTATCACCAGCATCGACTCAAGCCGGAGGTGGATGAGTTCGATCCGAAGTATCGATTGTATGCTGTTGTGGTGTGTTTATATTTCTTTACCTTATTCCTTATTGATTATTGATTAGTAACAAATATATATTTCCCACAGTCTCACTCGGGCATGCTGAATGGAGGCCACTACATTTCCTATGCATCGAATGCAACTGGTTCCTGGTATTGCTACAACGACAGCTCCTGCCGCGAGATATCCTCGAAGCCGGTTATCGATCCCAGTGCCGCCTATCTGCTGTTCTACGAGCGCAAGGGCCTGGACTACGAGCCGTATTTGCCGAACATCGAGGGACGAACGCTGCCCAGTGCCGCCAGTGTGCCGCTCGAGGTGGACGAGACCGAGGGAGAGCTGAAGAAGCTGTGCTCAATTTCCTAACTGATGTCCCCCACTTCCTCCCGGCACTGTGGGCTATCATGGCATCATGGCTACAAAGATTATCCATTCTCCATTCTTCACCGTTTGCGTTTTGCTTTCGCACCGCGTATGTTTTGTTATTTACTATTTTAAGATGATTTTCTTGAGTTTTCCCCAATAGTAGTTGTGTTTAGCCCCGTAATTAGTTGTAAGCCTAATTCTATTCTATTTCTTTGCCGAGAATTGATTAATGCATGTAATATATACACAATATTCAAGGTTAGCTTGTAAATAATACGTTAAATTGGTTGGCCAATGTGGGGCCTTTTGTTTGCTGCGCCGAACAAATACCTCCTCATTTATTTCTTGTTACTTTGTTTTTGTTGTACTCTATATAATTTTAAATTCGTAATTGTATTAGGCCAGCAGGGCCAGCTTATTATTATTTATGCCAGACCATGTCGGGATATTCCATTAATTTGTAATTATAACTGCTGTAAATAACAGGCGGAAGTGAAACCCGAACGAACGGCAACCAAACGTTGTAGACAGTTTGATATTAAACAGCAATATCAATATCCAGATGTTACGAATTTCATCCCAAGAACTCGCAGACTATTGTTGCTCTACTCATACGTATTTACATACATGTATTGATTGGCTTTTTGTGACGCGCCGATTCGATTCGGTTCGAAATTAGTATTGCGCTTATCAGATATGACTTCAATATGTCTAACGATTATGTATTTGATATTTACAAACTATATATATATACACCCACAGATATATATATATATACACATAAAGAACATACCTAATTTATATTAATATACATGAACTTGATGATATATTCGAAACGAAAAGCTATGAATAAAACAACTTTTATCGCTTAACCCAAAATGCATTTTTTATAACCTAAAACCAAAAAAAAAAATTGTCCGATTGGAACTCTTAGGTTTCAAATACCAGGCCAACAGAATTCATTAGATAGGAGTTTTGATTGTGAGAATTTTCGATGAAAAGGTGTAGCATACTTTTGGGGGTAAGTAAGAAGTTAACATATTTCATTAGATGGGAGAATGGAAATTTTCCATGAAAAAGTGTAGCATACTTTTGGGAGCAAGTGAATTTCGAAGAGCAGCAACCTACTATAGCTTTATGTTCGCCTGGTACTTCAAATGCGTTTGGCCCAAAAATTGTGGGCTTGGCTGACCGATTTCAATGAGTGCAATCGAGATTAGGATTTTAAGTATCGATTAATTTTGGTCAATTTATAGCCAAAAACTTTTATCGGTTAAGCGATTTTTGGTAAATACATATCCAAAAATAAGAATAAAGATTACCCCAAATATTCCCCCCAAAAAATAGATCCCCGTCTTTGCAATGGAATTTCAATACATTTATATTTTGTATCTAGATTATGTAATCACATAGTAAAGTAAAATAGAACTATTATACTTGTCGTATGTGAATCGACCGCGAGTCCTGTTCCGCTGAGATCCGCCCCAGGAGCAGAATCCTGGCAGCAAGCTCGCCATTCGCCAAGTGTCAAACATTTCGAATTAATTATTTTTGTGTGAACTCGTTCGTTATTCTTATCGGGATTTCATTGCAAATGATTATGATAAATATACGTATGTGTATGTTATATGTTGTGGGTGTGCAGGTGTGTTCTCGTGTGAAAATTTAAGTTCTTAGCTTGATTAAAGTATATTTGCATGGAATACGAATGCTCTTAACATAGATATTGAGGAGGAGTTGAAGCCTAAACGCCGGAATTATTCGATAGCTGTCCGGGCACCGAAAACTGTGGCCGGAAGTTGGCAAAGTTGCCAGCGGGTCCGCCCGTGAATGCTGGCAATGTTGTGCCCTGGAATCCAGCCGGGAATTGTGCCATTAATTGAGCTGGAAAAGAAAAAGAAAGAGTATTAAATATAATACATTTAAAATTAAAGAGAAAACACTTACCAGCATTTGAGGCATTGCCGGCGGTGGCCGCCAGTCGGGAGAGAATCGATCGCTCGGACATCTGCAGCCGCTGGGCCACCGGCGGGATGCGGGCCAGGGTGGCTGGCAGCCGGGACACGTCGCTCTTCATGTCCGAGAGCAGCTCCTCCAGCTGGTTGAGCACCTTGTGCAGCACCGCGTTCGCCGGCTTGTTGCCCGCCAGCGATTCCTTGCTGAGATGCTGATGCGATTCGGCCAAACATTCCACCTCGGCGAAGCGGGCGTTCAGCGACATGGCCGGATGGCTGGGGTCCTGGGCGAGATTCAGGTAGGCAGCCCGTCGCAGCTGCTCCTCGATGACCAGCGCCTGTTCCAGCAGCTTGAAGCGCCTGGCGAGGAACTTGTTCTTGATCTCCAGGAAGTTGCCCTTGCCCACATCCATCTTGAACGGTTCGTTGATGATCGCGAAGCGGATGTCGTTCTGGATGTCCTGCCAGCGCCCGTAGCCATGAGTCACGATCCCGGCCAGCAGCCAGTAGTCGTGGCGACGGTGCCAGATCTCGTACTCCCTGCCGGGAACGGCGGCCTTCTCCTCGTTCAGCCACAAGGTGTGCAGCTCGGTGAAGCCGCCGTCGGCGATGTTGAACATGAACTTGCGCTTCAGCACCTCCAGGCTGTCCTCCACACCCTTGGCGCCCGTGGCAGCGGCAGCAGCAGCGGCGGCGGCAGCAGCGGCCGCCTTGTGGTCCTTGGGCGAACTGGCGCTGGGCTTCTCCAGCTCACCGTCCTCCTTGACGATCATCACGTCGTCGTCGTCGTCGTCGATCACTGTTGCTGGTGGTGGTGGTGGCTTCTTGTCCTCCGCCTTCTCCTTTTCCTTCTCCTCCGCCTTGGGTTCTTCCTTGAGCTCGGGATCCTTGACCTCCTCCTTGGGTTCGGTCTTGGCCAGTTCGGTTTTCACCTCGGCCACGTCGCCGCTGGATGGTTTTGTTTCGCTGGCGGCGGTTTCCTCGGCGGCAGGTTGCTCCTGCTTCACATCGCCGGGCTTCTTGTCCTCCTCGGCCGCCTCCTGTTCCTGCTTCACCTCGCTCTTCTCGGCCGAGGTCTTCTCCTTCTCCTTCTCGGCGGTGTCCTTCTCCTTCTCCTCTCCCTTCTCGGATGCCGGCGCTGGACTGGGTGCCGCACTCGTGGCCGGCGTGGCGCTGTTGCTGGTGGTGGCACTCTTGTCCACATTGCCACCGGCAGGCGGAGCCTCCAAGGAGGCAACATCCTGCTTCAGAGCCGATCGCACCGGTTCACAGGGCTTAAGGATCAACTCGGGCATGCTGTAGTACCCGTTGATGTGCTCGAACTCCTGCACCTTCTTGCGGATGAGCGACATCACTCCGATCCGGGTGAGCACGTGCTGACGGGACAGACCCTCGCGTGGCACTCCATCGGCAAAGGTCTCGGCATTGTCCGCTCCCGGTTCGCAGAGATGCCGCATGAACAGCGAGACATAAGCCTTGAAGTTCCGCTCCGACTTGCCACGCAAATCCCGCACCAGCCACTGCGAATTGAAGGCGTCCTGCGGCGGCATTCCGTACCGCATGATGGCATTGAGGAAGCTCTTGCGCTGGCGGGCATTGAAGCCCAGCACCTCGATGTTGCCGCCCACGCGGGCCAAGAGCGGCGGCAGAGGACGATCATCGCGTCGCTCCAGACGCCGCTTGGCCTTCCGCTCGCCGCCATTCTGCTCATCGAAGTCATCGTCGGCGCCATCTTCATCGGAGCCAGCCGAATACTCCGAGTTGTACTCGCTCCCATTGTCCTGCCAGTTGGAATCATCGCGGGTGGTGTCCGCAGCCACGACGCCGCCATCCGTGTAGTTGACCTGCTTGCGCACACGCTTTCCCTTGCCCAGACTGCGACCCACGTCCTCCTGGTGCTGCTCGTAGTGGTGGCGCAAGAGCTTGACCCAGTACGCCGGATCCGAGTTCTCGGCATCCTGCTTGATGATCTCCGTCTCCTCCTCCTCCTCCTCCTCCTTGGTGGCGTAGGAGGCCACCTTGAACGAGGAGAGGTACTCGTTGGCCCAGGACTCCTTCTCCTCGATGCCGCGATTCGTGCGATCCAGCAGCTCGGCCACCGCCTTGTCATCGTAGTGGATGGCCTCCTCCTTGTCGTCCTCCTTGAACAGATCCTCGGTGCCGAAACGCAGGATATCGTCCAGTTCCTGCTTGGTGAAGTTGGCACCCTTGCCGCCCATTCCCGGCCGCACCACCAGATGCGTGAGCATCATCTTGCGCTTGGCCACCTGCGTGACGCGCTCCTCCACCGAGTTGCGGGTCACGAAGCGGTAGATCATCACCTTGTTGGCCTGTCCAATGCGATGGGCACGCGAGAAGGCCTGGATATCGTTGTGCGGATTCCAGTCCGAGTCGTAAATGATGACAGTGTCGGCGGTGGCCAAGTTAATACCCAATCCACCGGCACGGGTACTCAGCAGAAAGACGAACTGCTGGGCTCCCGGTGCATTGAACCGATCAATAGCCTCCTGACGCAATGTCCCGGTGATTCCTCCATCGATGCGTTCGTACTTGTACTGCTCGCCCTCGAGGAAGTCCTCGAGAATGTCCAGCATCTTGGTCATCTGCGAGAAGATCAGCACACGATGGTTCTGCGACTTCAGCTGCTTGAGCATCTTGGAGAGCAGCACCAACTTGCCGGCGGCCTTGGTCAGCGAATTGATCTCGTAGAGACCTCCAGCAGAGGTGGTGGCCTCCTCGGCGGCCGAGGGAAAGAGATACGGATGATTGCAGCACTTCTTCAGGTCCATCATGATGTTGATCAGCGAACAGGAGCCGCCGCCACTCTTCGAATTCAGAGCCTCGTAGTTCTTGGTCAGGATGAACTTGTAGAACTTCTTCTGCATGGCCGAGAGCTCCACGCGCACAATGAACTCCGACTTGGAGGGCATGTTCTTCAGCACATCGGTCTTCAGGCGACGCAGCATGTGCGGTCCCAGCATTTCGTGCAGGCGCTTCACCTGCTCCTCCTTGGACACGTCCGCGAATTCGCCCTGGAAGGCCTGCAGGTCGTTGAACTTGTCGCGACTCAAGAAGTTCAGCAGATGGAACAGCTCCTCCAGGTTGTTCTGCAGCGGGGTTCCAGTCAGCAGCAGCTTGTAGGCAATGGTGTAGCTGTTCAGGATGCGGAAGAACTTGCTCTGGTTGCTCTTCAGGCGATGCGCCTCGTCCACCACGAGTACAGCCCAATCGATGCTGCCCAGGCAGGCGGCGTCCATGGAGATCAGCTCGTAGCTGGTCAGCAGGACATTGAACTTGTACTGGGTGGTCCGCAAGCGGGACACCTTGCTGCCGCGAATGGCGCCCTCCTCGAAGCTCAGCTCGTTCTCGCGGATGACCGCTCGCGAATCCTTGTCGCCGATGTAGGTGATGCAGTAGAAGTCCGGGGCCCACAGCTCGAACTCACGCTCCCAATTGACCAGCGTGGACAAGGGCACGGCCACCAGGAAGGGTCCGCGGCAATGGCCCTCCTTGTACAGCGAGTAGAGAAAGGTGACCGTCTGGATGGTCTTGCCCAGACCCATTTCGTCGGCCAGAATGGTGTCGATGCCCTGGCCCCAGCTGTAGCGCAACCAGTTGATGCCCTCGATCTGGTACGGATGCAACTGCATGCCGGTGCCCTCGAGGAAGGCCGGCTGGTCCTCGTACTTCTTCTTCAGATCGGTGGTGGGCTTCTCCGGCGGCGGTGTGTAGTGCTTCACCGGACGATCCTCGTCGTCCTCCACCTTGAGCTTGGACTTGCGACCCTTCTTGCTCTTCTTGCTGCGCGACTGCGTGGTCTCCGAGGTGCAGACCGCCCGCAGATCCTGGTAGTAGTCAATGGCCTGCCGCAGACCCTGGATGTCGTCGCCCTCCTCCTCCCAGGTGGACTTGTCGTACGGCAACTCGCGCCACTTGACCAAGTACATGGTGCTGCCATCGCGCGCTGTTCGGTGATTGATGACACGCTGCACAATGAGCCACTCGGGCTTCACGCCGTTCTTGTAGAAGCGCTCCTCCAGGAGCTCGCTGTCGTCGTCCGGCTTCATGCCCACCTTGTCCTTGTGGCGCTGAATGCGCTTGAAGCGGGTGTCCGCCTCATCGAGGGACTCCTCGAACTTGGGCGGCTCCTCCATGTCGTACTTGCGCTGGAAGGAGCGTATCATCAGCGGATGATGCACGTCCAGCTGCACCTCGGGCACCCACTCGCAGTGCCAGTAGGACATGTTGTGCCACTTGATGAAGTACTCGCGCACGCGACTGTTGCTACTCTTCGATCCCTTCGAGGTGGAGGGGCCGTCGTCGCTGCTGCGCACCGCCCAGCGCCAGGTGATGATCTTCTCGGCCTTCCCGGTCAGCGGGGGGCAGCTGCAGCGCGGACAGCGCCAATCCCCGTCCGGGATGGTGTCCAACGGGGGGTTCAAGCAGAAGGTGTGATACGCGGAGGGACACGAGTCGCAGCAGAGCAACTCGCCGCCGTCCTTGCACACGCGACAGAACTCCTGGTGCTCGTCGTCATCCTCCTCCTCGGCGGCACCGCCATCCGCCTCGCAATGCGGACACGACCACTTGCCCTCCGGCGGCTCGTCCAGCTCCGGCTCCAGGCAGACCAAGTGATAGGCCCGCGGGCAAGTGTCGCACAGGATAATCTCGCCGCCCTGCTGGCAAACCTCGCAGTAGTCCTGGTGCTCGTGCTCCCCGTCCTCGCCCTCCGGGAAGTTCTTGGTCTTCTTGAGCTTGTTCTTCTTCTTGAACTTGTTGCCGATCTTGGTCTTAGCCTTCTTGCGCACCACCGGCGCCCCGGAGCCATCGTCCTGAGCAGCCGGAGCGGCATTATCCGCCTTCGCAGAGGCAGGAGCCTCCTTTTCGTCGGCACTGTCATCCGATTTCTGCAGCATGCGCTCGAATTCCAGATCGGAGTCCCTTTCGGATCCACCGCTGGCATCCTGCTCCTCGTCCGAACTGTCCCGCTTGCGCTTGCCCAGCAGCTTGATCTTCAGAGTGGGCACCTTGCCCGAGGGACGACGCCCCTTCTTGCCACGCCCACTGCGCTTGCGACGCGGCTTCTTCTCCTCCTCCTCCTCTTCCTCCTCCTCCTCGACGGCCTCCTCGTAGATGTCGTCGGGCTTCTCGTTGCGCGACGAGCGCGAAGATCGCGGCTCCTCCGGCTCATCGCCGGCCACACTGCGTGCCTGGCCAGCGGAAGTTCCCGAGCCGGCAGCTCCGCCCTCCTGCTGGATGTGCGGATTGCTCTCGCAGAACTCGCGCCACTTGGCCGCCACCAGCATCATCAGCTTGGGTGCCGCGATCTTGGGGTTCTCCTTCTGCAGGATCGGACGCACGTGCTGCATGAACGCCTTGTAGGTCGTCAGGCTCTGCAGCTCCTCCTCGCTGTACTCGATCTCCACATCGCACACGCTGAACGCCGAGCAGACATCTTCCACGGAAGGCATGCCTGAAATGATTTCAAATCCAGTTTAATATTTTGTTTATGTCGATTATACATTGTGCATTATAAACAATCTTTTTATATAAACATTTGATTATATGTATATTTGTTTCTTACCAGATGAAGCGGACTCCTTCTCCTTGGCGGCCTGCTTCTCCTCCTTGCGCTTCCTGCCGCGCTTCGAGGTGCTCGGGTACTCCACCTCCTCGTCGTGCTGGACGAAGTCGCTGTCCTCCTCGCTCTCATTCTTCTTGCGCTTCTTCTTCTTGCGACCCTTCTCCTCGCCCTTCCTCGTCTTCCGCTTCTTGCCCTTCTTCTTCTTGCGATTATCCTCCGGATCGTAGTCATCGTCCTCGTCATTCTATTAAAATTATTTAAAATAAATTATTGATTGTGTAAATATGGATTTTATGGATAACTACTTACATTCGGTTTTAGAGGCGCATCGGAATCGTTGGAGAGCTCCGCGGCAGGAGCATTGTCCTCCTGGGCCTCTTCTTCTTCTAAAGGAGATTGCAAATAACGGAATATTATTGATTAGAGGTATTCTAAAGAAGTGATCGCTTTAACAGGCGACCTGGATTTACCGTTAGTCATGTTCAAAGAGCTTCAATCGATGATAAAGGAAATAATAAAATAAAAACCAATTTCAATCTTTTTTTTCGATTCAATATTTTATTTGATTCTATTTTTTTGCTTTTTTTGTCAAGTTTTTTTCTTTCTTCTTTTGTTGTTTGTCGTCTTAATAATTACTAGTATATAACAATATCTCTTTTTTTGTAAGATTTTTCATTCTGCTGGTTTTGTCAGCGGTTTTGCTCTTAAATGTACAATAATAATAATAATATTTTTCTCATGTCTCTTGATCTGTTTTACTCTTCTTCTTCTTCTTCCTCCCTTTCTCGGCTTACACAATCATTAATCGTTAATAAGTTCCTTTTTCAATTACTGTGTTAGTTCATGTGTGTCTGTGTGTGTGTGTGTTTGGTGTGTTTTATTTTTACTTTTTGTTTTGTGGGTGTGTCATATGTGGTTTATTTATGTATGAGGGCGTGGCATTTATATAAAACTAGTAAGTTTCTTTTGTTGCTTATCAAATGTCAATGTTGTATATATATATATATATATATTGTGTATATATTTAGTGGTTTTTTGTTGTATATAAATTGTATATATGATTTTGTTTTGTTGTAATTGCTACGAATCGATTTTAAACGCTTGATTTTTTGCAACTTGATCTCAATGTTTCATTTGATTTTCCCTTTCGTTTGTTTACTCCTTTCCCTACTACTTAAATATCGTATATAAAAAATATTGCAACGAAATAGCTAAAATTTCATGGTTTTATTCAATTTCGTGTTAGTTCTCTTAACCCTTCTTCTCTTTTTGTTTTGTTAAGTTTGCTTTTGTTTCGTTTCGTTTTGCTATCTTTTTGGACACTAGAGTTTCAGCAAATAATTTGATAAATTTTTAAGCGACTTTGTTATCATCTCTCCTCTCACCTTTGCTTGTGTTCCGTTTCGTTTAGTTTGCTATTATTATTAATTTACTTAAGGAAGCTTTCGTAACATGCTTAGAGTTGTCCTAAAAACTAAAAGCAAACAACTTAAGGGGCCGCCATAGCTGTGATACAACCATTAAGTATATCATTTCTATTAGTCCTCTCATAGTTTTGAGCAATAACTAGTCCAAAGCCGCGAAAAACATATGTATAAATAATAAAGTCTCTGTCTTCGGTCAGTACACTGAAAAATGTCCCTATCTGTTCAGTTTTTCAATAAAGTTTACAAATTGGAAAGGTACGGTTCGGTATTAATGGTACTTCTGGTGTTGGCTAAAAAAAAAAAAAAATTAAAAGCTGCGCACGCGAAACAAAACCCTGTGTACAATTAAAACACAAAAATATATAACAAATTAACTAGTTATCGATAAAACAGAAGAATTTTTTTCTACACAAGCCGTTTAAAAGTTCAGTCTATTGTTTAGAGGCACGCCCGCATGCAACACCACCTGGGGAATTATAATTTACACACTCCATATCGCATATTAAATGGGGTTAGTATGAAGATCAAAAAGGAATTCAATGTAAAACACAAAAAAAAAATTAACCGTTAAAAAAAGTTATTTCGTAAAACGGTATCAAAAAAAAGTATTTTTAAAACGGTATAAAAAAAAGGTATTTTGTAAAACGGTAAAAAAAAAAGTACTTTACAAATGTAAAAAAAATAAACGAACAATTTATTTTTAAATACCAACTTGACTTTTACAATTTAGGATTTAAGTTCAGAGAAAACAAGAAATAAACTAAGCCCAAATTAATTAACTTCCCCCAACAATATGCAATACTTTTATCAGTTTCTTTCTGTGGTGCTCTCTTTTTCTCTCAGTGTGTGTCTGTCTGTTTGTCGGTTACGGTATTCAATCATTCAATTGTGGTCATCGTAGGCCTAGGCAAACATTGGCTCAATATCAATTAACTCTACTCGCACCCAATTCCCGATCCCGATTCGGATTATCCCGATCCCCATACCAAATCCCACTATATCCCAGGATATCCAGGACCTTTGGGCACGTGCAGTCGGCGGCAGCGAGGACACTTTGTGCTGGCCTACTCGCTCGCTTTTATCTCTCTCTCTCTCTCTTTCTCTCTCTCAATCTCTCTTTCTATACACAAATCTATAAACAAAAGCTTTGCCCAAAAATGCAATAAATTTGTCGATGAGTGAGTGTGGTGTATAGTGTGTGTGTGTGTGTAATATTTTCCTTTTTTGTGTGTGTGGATTTTTCCTGTGTGAGGTGTGAGTGTTTGCCGTTTGTAACAAATGTTAAACAAAAATCAAGAATAAAAATAAGAAGAGTCTAGATTAAAAACGAAAAACATACACGCTATATTTAAAAGTTGATAATAATAATATAATAATAATAATAATTATTACACACAAAACGCAAGGAAAAACATGTGTTTTCGTTTTCATTTAGTTACTTATGCCTGCGCTTATTTAAGCTGCTCAATATGCTCAACAAAAAATTAAGTCTACAACTCGTATATAATTTTTTTTGCTTTCGCCGTTGTTGGTTGATTTTTAAAAATATTGATTTTGTTTCCTCCTCAACTCGGTCTTCTTCTGGCTTGTTGTTGTTGTTATGTATATAGTTCATATACGTATATATCTATGTATATATATACGTGTATATATATATATGTGTGTGTTGTGTGTAGAATCGATGGCAGCAGAATTGGCCCCGCCGCCTACCATTCCTTTTTTTTTGTTTTAAATGTAATAAAAATTATTTTACGCGAAAGTTTTGTATTTTTTGTTTAGTTTTTGTTAACATAATTTCAACATTTTTTTGAAGGTTTTTTGTTTGCTTGTAGTACAATTTCTTATAGAACGTTTTTGTTGGTGTTTTTTGTCGGTTTTGCTTGTAGTATTTGTATTTTTTTTGCGTTTTTTTTACTATAATAGTTTGTTGTTGCAGTATTTATAATAGTTTCTTGCTTGTTTTGCCTTTTTACACATGGGGGATAATCAGCGGTTCGGTCATCGAAGTTCGAAGTCCCAGCAGGATCAGCAGGATCAGTAGCGTGCCTCATCGTCATCGGTATTGGAGTTGGAGTTGGAATCTTCGCAGTCCTCGTCGTCATCATCGTTTGAATCCGAGCTATCGGAACTCTCATCCGAATCGCTAACATTCTGTTGCTGTTGCTGCTGCTGTTGTTGCTGCTGCAGATGTTGCTGCTGCTGCTGTAACAGTTGTTGTTGCTGTTGCGGATGATGCTGCTGACTCGGATGATGCTGGTTCTGCTGGAGATGGTGGCGTTGCTTCTGCTGCTTCTGTTCTATCGTCTCGGCCGCATGGTGTTGCCTCCTCTGCTGCTCGGCTAATCTGGCCGCCACCGCCGCCTCCGTTACAGATGGATCCGCAACTGGCACTGCCACCACTTCCGATGGTGGAGGAGCAACAGTCGCCGCTGCCGGCGTAGGGGCACTCATCAAAGTCTTGTCGTAGTCCATCACCAACTGCTTGATGTGCGCCAACTTGGCGTGGAGGTAATCGAAGCGCTGCTTATCCTCTCCAATGGTGCGATCGTTGTTGATCCGCTCGTACTCGCACACAATCTGCCGCTTGATGTGATCGTAGTCGCCGTATCCATTGTCACACCGCCGGGCGCTGTCCAGGCGCTCGGCCAGATCCTGGAAGCGATTGCGCACATCCTCGACGCGCGTCAACAGCTTGCGGTACTCGTCGTAGTCGCTCTCGAATTCAGTCTTGTAGCGCCGCCGCACCTCCAGCGTCTGGATGGGCACATACTGGCTGAAGTCGTAGCGGGGCGTGGCATTCGCGTCCGCGTCCGCGGTGGCATGGGCGTACGCATGCGCAGCAGCCGCCAGTTGTTGCGTCGGCGATGGATGCTTTGCCTGCTGATGGTAGTGATTGTGCTGCTGTTGTTGCTGCTGCTGCTGTTGTTGCTGCTGCTGTTGCTGTTGCTGCTGTTGTTGCTGCTGCTGCTGTTGCTGCATCTGCTTTTGCTGCTTTTGTTGCTGCTTCTGCGGTTGCTGCTGCTGCTGCTGGAGGGACGATCTCGAGGAGTTGGACGAAGGCGGCGGCACCTGCTGATAGCCAGAGTTCGAGGCACTGGAGGAGCTCCTCTGCCGCTGGCCATTCGCTCCACTGGGACCACCACTGCTGCTACTCGTCCTCTTCTTGCTGTTGGAGGCCGCATGTTGCGTGTTGTTGCTGCTGTTGCTGTTGTACGTGCTGTAATCGCTCTGCTGCTGCGGCGGCATTCGCTGCTTGCCCGACGAACCGGAAGAGGAGGCGGCAGGCACAAAACTCGCTGCCAATTTCGGCGGAGTTGTCGAGGAAGAGGCGGAGGCGGAGGAGGAGGCGGCTGAGGATTTGCTGTTGCTATTGCTACTGCTGCTACGATTCGAGGACATCGTCCGCTGGCGATCCTGTTGCGTTTCGTAGCCACTGGAGCTGCTCGAATTGCTGCCGGTGGAGTTGCGCTTATCCTTGTTGCCTCCATTCCCGCTGGCTCCGCCTCCCAGCGAGGAGCTTCCCCGTCTGCTGCTGCTGCTACTGCTCCTCGGATGATGCTGCTGCTGCTGCTCCACAATCGATTGCTGAGTGGCCGCTGCCGTCGAGCTCATAAACTCCTCCATGTTGTCCAGCACATTGTAGCTGAGATCACTGGTACTGTGATCGTCCAGCGGTCCCGGCTGCCGTTGCGGCGGCGTATAACGATTCCGACTCGAGGCGGAGGAGGAGGTGCCCCCCAGTGCCATCGATACCGCGGCGGAGGAGTACGAGGTGCCCGAGGGCGGGGTGTCCTTCTTGTAGTGACTGATGCGCTGCTTCTTCGGCTGAACCGTACTGAACATGGTCTCGTCGTACTCCAGACTGGTCCGCTTCAGGCTGCCGCCTCCAGCTCCACCGCCGCCTACGCCACCGGGACCACCACCGCCATTGCTCGACGGCGGCGGCGGACTGCCCGTGTGCGTGGACGTGGGACTCTGGCCGGAGGTGGAGCTGCCCGCATCGGAGCTCATCGGCGGCGTCAGATTCTGGGGCTTGCGACGCTTCAGCTGCTGCACTTCCTGTTCGCTGAAGAAGGGCCAGTTCTCATCGACATCGTTCCACATCTGACGGCGCAGATTGTACACGTTGTGCGACATGGTGCTAATGTCCAGGAGTATATTGGTGATCTGTTTGCTCTCCCGATCCCGGATGCCCTCGTTCTTGAGCCGCGTGAAGAGCTCGGGCTTCTTGAACGCCTTGAGGGCCAGCAAATGGATGAGACGTTCGCGTATATTGCGCCTGGACACATCGGACATCTTGTTGCCGCCGGACGACTTGTTATTGGCACTCCTGGAGGACGCTGAGGATGAGGAGTTAGAGTTGGAGTTGGAGGCGGTCAGGCCTCCGCTTGGCATCTTGTTGTTGCGTGAGGAGTTGATGGCTCCGCCCGACGACGACGACGACGATGATCCGTGCGGCATCATGGTGGCTAGGTTCTCCTTTGGCGAGCTGCCGCTCAGGTTTTTGTAGCCCTGCGAGATGCCGTTGGCAAACGTGGAGGCTAGCGATGAGGCGGCACCGTAGCGACCGCCGTGACCACCAGAGCCATTGACTGTGCCGCTGGCGCCCAGCGTGCTGGGATTCGGCGAACGGGAGGCGAAGCCGCCGGCTGAGCTGCTCATGCTGCTGGATCCTATGCCTAGGCCATTAAATGGCGATGTACCTAACTTACGACTATGGTTGTTGCTATTAAAACTATTGCTGCTGCTACTGTTGCTGCTGTTGTTGTTGTTGTTCCCACTGTTGTTGCTGTTGCTGTGATGATGAAATGCCGTCGTCGTCGTCAAACCGGAGGAAGAGGAGTTGGAGTTGGAGGAGGAGAAGGCTGCTGCTGCTGCCGAGGCATTGGAGGCGGAGGACATGGACGATTGAATAGACGATGGCGGCTTCTTCACCTTACGCCCGATATCCGACTGATTCGGCTTAATCTCCCTGATGCACTTGCTCTTCTCCGTCTCCTCGGCAATGGCCATTTTTGTGCGTGTCGTATCGTAGACATCGTCGTTGGCATGGATCCGCATTCGCACTGTGACCGCTCCGAGGACTCCGAGGTTCCTTTGCTGCTGTTGAACGCACTCCAACGTTCCCTCCATATTGTTGATGGTGAATCCAAATTTTCGACCACCACCTCCGGCTCCTCCGGATGGGTCGCTGCCATTGCCATTAGCATTAGGGATGCCATTAGCATCCGTCGCTGGTCGCGGGAACTGGATGACGCCCGTGTTGCCAACAAATTGGATTTTGGCCCGTTGGCCCGGCGGCAATCGCTTGGCGTTGTCATCGCGCTGATATTCCTCGATCGCACGGAACGCTGAATCGGTGAGCTTAACGATGATGTACTCCTTGCTATCATCGGTGTAACGGTCGCTCTGGGACATTCCATAATTGCCGGTCGATAGTGCATTGGGCAGGCATTTCGTTGACGCAATCGAATTGGTCATAACGTGCGCGCAGCTAGCCGCCAATAAGGATTGCAATTACTATTAGCCCCCTCGATCGTTTAATCAATTGGATCCCGTTATTTGTTGGAAGGTTTCTTTTGATGTTGCTGTTGTTGTTTCGGCCAGCTTGGAAATATTTTGTGGGAGGAAGGAAGGGGGTGTGTATGTGTTTGTGTTGGCGTCTGGAAGGTGATCTCTTCGGTTTCGGACGGGAAGCACTCGTTGTGAAGGTTTGTCCTGGAAGCTGCCACTTTAAAGTCCCTCTCTCCTGATCTTTTTGTTGTTGTTTTTGTAGTTGTTGTTTTTGTAGTTGTTGTTGTTGTTAATTCTGTGCAAATATTGCTCGATTTTAGTATGTTGTAATCGTAACTGAAATTTACGTTGTTGCTAAGACGTGACACACATGCACAACGCTCTCTTATGCTCACAGACACACTAAAACTTGACTAAAAAGGCTCTCTTATTATCATTTATTTTTAAAGGCTGAGCTTACACAAAAATCTTTTTGTTTAACAAATGCAGACTCTCTTTGTGTTGGCTGTAAGAATTTCACTTCCGTATGGCAAAGGCAACGTTATTTTGTTAATTTTACACTTTCAAAAAGTCATATACTCTCTCTCTCTCTCTCGCTCGATTGCTCTCTGGTATGTGTGCTGCTTGCAAATAACACAATTTCTTTTGTTAAATAATATGGTATTTTAATTGGGTTAAGGTAGCCATGTATGTTTGCTCTCTTGTCCCTGTTTTTGTTGTTTCTCATCGAGGGAGATGACTGGGAGGTTGGGTAAAGAGGGGGTGGAGGCTTTGGCTATTGCTCTCTTCTGCCCGATGTTTTTGTTGCTGTTATTAGTTGAAAGTGCCGCAAGCAGCGACTCCTGCGCCAGGTGTCAATATATATGTATGCGTGCTTGCGTGCGTGTGTCGCATGCTCTCACTCGCTCGCACTCGCTTGTTTGTATGTATGTAAGAGAGCACCTCAGGTCATAAGCAAAATCAAAGACAGCAAATCAATGCTCTGCACCGCTCGCACACGTCCGTGACTGCGCTCGTGCTCTCTCGCTCGCTCTAACGATCACAGCGAGCGCGTTGAAGCGAGACAACTGCTGGTTTGATTGGCTTCTCCGCGACTTGTTGTTGTTGCTGCTGCTTGATCTTTTTTTCCTTTTCGCTTTTTCGCTAAAAATCATCTGTGTTTGTACGCTGATTTTTATATATTTTACTGGCACTGGCTCTGCTTATTATATTTTTTAGTTGCACATAGATACATAAGTACGATTTGATCTATCGCAGTGTGTGCAGAGACACACACACTTTAAAAGGTTTCTTTGCACATTCACACAAAATTTCAATTTCAGCACTTGAAATATTGTTTAACTTTAATGCCTTTTAACCACTTTTTGTGCTGCGATTGTATTGGTTGCACACACACGTACACTCTATAATATATGTACGCCTTACGCGTTCAAGCACTTTTACTCAAGACATTTTTGGTTAAGTGGAATTTTTGTACTTTCATTTGGAACTGTTCTTGTGTTTTTGTTGTTTGCGTTCTTGTTATTTTACGTGTGTTTTTTAATGCAGTTTTAGTTGCCTTCTCTTCTTTGGCAATGCGTCTGTGTGTGCCAAGGTATCTTAATCAACGTACAAAAGGTATCTGCTAAATGAAATCGAAACGAGTTGCTTTCAAGTGGTTGCCCGTCTCTAGTTGTTGTTGTTTTCGCTGCTGCTGCGGCTGCTCTCTTTGCACTCGTTTATTACAAGTGAGAGAGCGGAAGTAGCGAGTGTGTGATCTTTTACCTCTTAGCCAGTCTCTTTGGCTCTCTCGCTTCTTCAGTATGTACGTGCCTTGTATCACTTGCCGTCTTTTTGTTATTGTTATTGTTGTTTTTGTTTTTGCCAGTGAAGCAGCAAAGCAGAAATAAAAACAAGTTTGCAATAAAATAATGTGCGCACTTGGCACTCGTCAATCTCTTTAGGTTTGTCTCTTAGGTCTGTTGTGTGTTTTTGTGATCTGGGCACGTCTTAGCAAATATTACAAAAAAAAAAAATAGTATGCTTACTTTTGGTAGTGTGATTTGTTTGTGTTTTTTGCTGAAAAACTGCAGGCGTCACTATAGAAAAAATAGTTCAGCTTTAGTTGCGGATTAAGTAGCAAACATGCAAGCGGGCGTACTTACAATTGATTATGTATTCTACTAAAAAACAGATTGCTTTTTTGCTGTTGGAACAGCTGTTTTGCCACCTGTATGCCCCCACACCACGTCACACGTAGTAGTTTGTGCTCCGCTCTCTCCCTCTCTCTTTCGGCTCTCTTTCTCGCTGCAGCGAAAAAGTTCCACAAAACAAAAAAAAGAAAGAAAAACAGCGCAACTGCAACAACAACCGTGTGCCAGTCGCAATCAGCTGTTTTGCCCTCACTCGCTCTGCTTTTCTTTGCCCAGCAGTGTTGGTAAAGGCGAGTAATCGATTAGATGGTTCGGTGATATCGGTCAATCGACATAGAAAGCAATACGGAAAAGTGAGCTTTTAATTGGACGTTGACTTCTTGTTGCTGGAAAATTGTGACCAATTTTAGTATAAAATCACGTTTCGGGCTTTATTAAGCATACTTGTGGATTGATTGTTGCTTTTCTGTGCAGGTGTGTGTATTGCTGATTTCTGCTCCGTAGCCTGGTTGCTGCTTTGACTTATTTTCACTCTACATTTTGTTGAAGAATAGGGAAAAACACTTTAGTATTTTATTTGATTTGCACTTCAGATTGTTATTTGTTCCACTCTCCCCATCCACCGCGAAACCGTTACTTTTTCTCTTTTGTTGTTTGTTTTGCGTTACGCGGTTCGCGATCATACGTTTTTCGCACTCAGCTGTTTTGTGTTTACGTTACTCGTTGCTCTCTCGCTCTCCCTCTCTTCTTCATCAAGTTCTCTTAGCAAAGAGAGCGGGAGTGCAGAGCACGCGACCATTCCTCCGTCATATTTTTGCCCGTTGTTGTTTGTGGTATTTTTTGTTCACTTTTGACATTTTTGCATACGAAAATTTTCCGCTTTCAGGTAGATTTACCGTAGCGCAGATCTTCTAACTTTTGTGTGTGAGTATGTCTGAGTTTGTTTTGAGTGTTCGCATTTTCATCGTGCCTGTTTTTCTGCCTATATTGTTTTTGTTTTTGCCTGGCTTATCTCTGTTTGTTTTTTCGCTAGGAATTTGAGCCGAACACACATACACTCGCAGTACCACGTGCGTATATGTACGTAAAGTAATTACTTGTGTATTCCGCAATGAAACTATATTTCTATTTCGTTTTTCCCCAACTGTCAGTGGTTAAAAGTAAGGTAAAACAGTCAAGGGCGCAAACCTGCCAGTAGGAGGGAGGGAAAAAACCGCTAACAGCCAATGGCCTAGCAAACGGGAGCGAGAAGATAGGGAGATGAAACGATGTCGTCTTGAGACTTCAGAAAAGTGGAATATTTCATTCCAAGTATTGTTATATTTTAAGCGAGGAATAGAAGCAGAAAAATAAGGTTTACAGAAAAGTCACTTATCAAGGCCCTTTTGGCTATGGTAAAGGGTTTGCTCTTAGAATGTTTTAAGCTCTACAATATAAAATCGTTAATATAATAACTGATTTATATATTGTTTACATTACATATGTATAACTACCTATTATTTTTTCCTCAACTGTAAATACAATACTGTCCCTGAACGGCCTGTATTCGTTCGTACGTCACGGAAACAAAAAAAAAATTCGCAGTCAACTTTAAACAAATTAGCTGAAATATATTCAACTGGGCATATAAAACAACAAAGAGTCGCAGCGAAGCTAGCAAGCAACCATAATACAATTTCAAGTTTCGTTTTTGTTCAAATAGCATTGAGGGAAAAACGACGAAAGGCCAATGCACTGATATATACAACCAACATACAAAGAGAGCTACGATGGCAGGAGGGGGTCGAGGAGGGATGGAACTGAAGAGGGGAAAAGGAAGCAGGGCAGAAGAGGTGCCACAGGGTCAGGGGGCAAAGGACAGGCAAAAGGAAATGCGAGGACTTCGACAACAGCTGGCCGCAGGAAACAGAAGCCATCAACCGCTAAGAAACCAAAGGAAAAGGCAAACAATGAACAAGTAGGAAGTGCACTATTCAGGCTTCGAAAATACCCTGCAGATTACTATACCAGATGATGGTAAATACAGGTTTCTAAAGATTGCAGTTAACAATCTCAAGAACACGTGGTCCCAGTTTATACAAAAGCAAAGTCTACAATCCAACGTGCCAATCTTAGAGATAAATTTTGACAACGAAATGTATATGTAAATACCAAAGTAATACTGCAAACGAGATACTACAGATAAAATTTAAAAAACTTACAGATTTTTACTGATTAAAAAATTACAAAAATTAAGATTTTAGAAGGAATTTTAAGATTTAATTTATTTAAAATTACTTTTGTTTTTTTTTAATCACTACTTATAGGCCTAATAGCTCATTATTGGACAACAGATAATCCCAATGGATTACTTGGCACTTCTTAGGGTAAAATGTGTTTCGGTCTGTCAAAACAATATACCCTCATTCGATGCGAGGTGTAACAAATGGAAACTTTTTGAAAAAGATGGAAGAAAAACGTGTGCAATGGAATGCTCAAGAGAAAAGACAAACGCACACGCTCACGAATGCGAACACACACGTTCCGTTCCCTAAACCCGCCGAACGTACAATCCAATTCCCCTAGGTGGTGCATACTCTACACCACACCGCATATGTAAAAATGTATAATCTCACGGGTGAAAAATAGATGACACACACTCGCCGCTCTACATACACACGTATATGAATGTATGTACATGTACTTGTGAGTGTTTCGTAGAACGATGCAGCTGTCAGCTGTGCACGAGCAGTTTTCTTTGTGCTACACTTCTTTACAACAAAAACGAGTGATAACAATGCCCAATGAGGAAATGGGGCAACAAGAAAATCAACGGGGACGGGCCTCTCAGCTACGTTTGTATATACTATGCATGCACATATGTGCAGACTTCATTTATGGGCTATACGTTTATTGGAAAATCTTTGCAAAACACCAGGGTTGCCACCTACAATCGCTCACAAATACCACAACAATCGATCGACCGACTAGGGCTAGACCATAAAAAAGGAAAATGCAAGCATTTGTTATCAAACAAAATGAAATAAGGTTCTTATCAGGGAAGTGAAGAAAAGTATGGTCACATACAGAAATACAGCGACTGTAGGAAAATTTGTACTTGCGGAATGGAGTACTTTCCAGAAGTTACTAGTATCACGTTTACGTTTAAGTTTTATATTAGAAAGAATTGCCATTTTATCTTATCGAAGCTTAGACCATTTTTAGACTCATAAATTTAGTTGATAGTTTAAACTTATCACCTAGAGTCAAATGCATTTATTAAAATTTAGGTTGTTTATTAAATACATATTTACAATTTTTAAAGATTGTTTTTAACAAAATATTTCAGTAAAACTATTTGTACGCACTCATAAAAAACATATTTCTCAGAAGAAAAGCTTAAAAATTCTCGGAAAAGTGATAAAAATTGCTTGAGATTCTTGGGAAACGAGAAAAGGTCATAGTATATTACTATACTAAAGAAAAATAGCTTGAATTTAACAACCGAAGCCAATCTGTTAATATTGCTGCAACTCAAGTTTTTTTTCATTAGTCGGAGTACTATCGAAATTAATGGCAGTCACAACTAATTAACAGACTTTGCACCTACTAGAATCAAAAAAACAACGAAGAAATACAAGTGTGCTTGAAATGCAACCGTCTGGGAGCAAAAGCGACTATATGGTATATCTATGTATGTATAAGGAATCGGGCAAGTATTATACATACGGGGTTTGCGAGAGTGCCGAGTGAATAATCAATTGCCGGAGCAACCGATAATGATGGCAAACCAACCGACTGGGGCTCGGGATCTTGACGATCAACCAGCAGTTGGGGGACTCATTGTGGGGCAGCGATTCCGGCAAACCGACGACAAATGCCTTGGACATTGAACAAGCAAACATATTTCGTATTGTTTTTCCCCCATATGGGTGCATTTTCAGTACTTCAGAGAGCGGCGAGAGAACCGAATCCCATCATGCCCACATCTATTTTATATAATAAAAATGGCAATATTTTAAATTTTATCTTCGGCAGTGTGCTATTTATAGTCCAGAAACGACAACAAAACGCCAGAGAAGCACCCACAACAACAAGAAAAACAACAAATATGCTCTCTCAACAGCAGTATTTGTTTGTTCGACTGTGTGAGTCACACATCAAGTGGGAAATATTTCACGATAAAAAAGTAAAAATAAAAAGGTGCTAAATGCCGTCGCACCGCACTCGAAGTTCAGATGCCGCTTGGCGGGGTTAAGTCCCCACAGTGTTTAACCGATTGTTAAGTCCGGTTATCGAAATAATCGATTTGAACATGCCTAATCGTGTGTCATTGAAATAATCAAAAAACCCAGTAGATGTTCATATAAACCTATGCATCTCCATTCAGGAGTACTATTTAATGATAAATCGGTTATCGTACTTAAAGATTGAACTTTAAACGAACTAATTGTGCAATTAACTCAGTTTACTGTAACAATTACTAGCTTATAAAATGTCGTGTATTAACATTCCGAGGTAAACATTTAGCGTGCTGAGTAAAAGGTTCCCAAGAAAAGCCTTTATTTCGCCTGTGGGAAATGCTACAAAACGTTAAATGTGTGTAATTATTTTTATTTCGAGAAATAACCAAACCTATGATGCACAATTCATCCTAAGCTTATCTGAAGGCACTGAACTCTCTATATATCGGCAGCAGTCACAAAAAGATATATCAAAATATAAGCACAATAAGCCACATATAAAAAAGTGCGTACAATGAACTTGTAGCCCGTTCAAATTCTCGATTCAGAATGAGAACAACAAGAAGGGGATAACAACTGAAGAATCGAAACTGCTCGTTCAATGACCGATCATTGCATAATTCAGATTTGCCTGCTTGTAGCTAAAAAGTGAAACGGAAATGCGTAAAGCTCTGATATTTATATGTGTATACGAGTTCAAATCGGAAAAACATTGACCGTGAATTGGCATAAACCGAAATTTAGACATACGCCGACATAAGCAATTCAAGATTAGATTAGGAAAACTTGTGTGTGAGCTTATTTACGTGACGGTGTTATCTCCGCGCGGGAAGGAAAAAAAAAAAACAACAACCAACAAAAGTACCCCACAAAATCAATGGATAAAGAAAGCTTTTAGCAGCTGTTTGAAGTCTAGAAAATCGGATTCGAACGAAACGAGAAACCACTTTGAAATGTGTTTTCTACGAAGCCTGTATTAATGAGCCACTCTCCAGCAGTAGAATCTGGTTTTTTGGGGTCCAATCAACAAACGAAAACAAATACAAATGAACCCCGACAATAAAAAGCAATTTAAATTTAATCAGAAAAACACACGAAGAGGCGGATTTAAAAAACAAAACTACCGGCACACGTAGTCTGGGATTTTTATTTAAGTAGCCTGTGGCACTAACAGGTTTGCTTTTAATATTAGAATTCTAACACAGGGCGATTAAAAATTTAGCAAACCCCTTGTCAGATTAACTTAAAAAAATGTCACCAAAATATCTTATAAATTCATGATTTCTTGTGTGCTTTACTTGTATGTATTACCAGTACTATAAACGATTAAACAAATATTTTAAGCTATGCGAAGGAAAAATCCACCAAAACATTTCTGTTGCTAACTGGTCTTCGTAAAGCTCTACTTCATTTAAATAATAATTAAGCCTCTTTTATTTTCAAAAAACGACGAAAATAAATAAATAAATAAAGCACTTTGGCAGTGGCGCAAAGGCAAAACTTAAATAAATTTCGAATAAAAACTTTTTATATGTGGGGGGGTTTCGTAACGGCAAGTCAGTCGGCAGGCAGTGCGATATCTTCAGCACAAATACATATGCATGCTAATCAACGGAAAGCAAAAAGGCAGCAACAAACAACACCCAAAAGGCCCGAAAGAGTGGAAAACCCGATACGAAACATGGCCAACTGAAGTGGTAAGTGGCGGCGAAGTGATGGGGTTTCGACTAGAAGCCTTCGCCAGTCGAGAAAGAAACAACCAGACCACAGATTTCGGACTCGGATTCGGATTCGGATTCCGATTCGGATTCGATACAATCCGAGCCACGACGAGAGTGAGCGGCTCAAAATGTTTGCTTCGAAAACTTGTCTTCCCAGATTCAGTTCGGATTTCTTCTTCTTATTGGAGCAGCGGCAAGACGAGACCGACAACAACACCAAATCAAAAAAAAAAAAAAAAAACATGAAAGGAGGGACACAAAAGCCGAAGGTGGTTATACACTTAGTGTAGCGTATACTTTTTCATACATTAAAGTCAATTTTAACGATTACAAATCAAACAAAATTGTTTATATACATTACAAAAGCTCTCAGTTTGATTATATTCACAATATTGATTGCTTTAGTATAAAGTTTCAAAATAACTCATGAGATATTTATTTATCTTTGCGCAAGTTACAAGGAATATACTTTGTGTCATTCTTGATATTGATCCTGCGTCATTGTACTTATTTTAAATCAATATCAAAAATGCATTTGCAAATGAAGTGATTCTGCCAAGAGAAAAAATATCTTACTTAGTAGGCAAACCCCATAGTACCTCCAATTTCAGGGTATTAATGGAAAAAATAAAGAAACAACAGCAGTAAGCAACAGTGTTGGCAATTTGGAACTGGACTACAAACGGACTTGAAAGAAACCAAATAACAACAACAATAACAACCACCAACGGAGCGAGTCGCGATTGCTGACTGGTATTTCCCTCTCTGGCTTGTTATGAATCTGTTGTATTTGTTGTATTTGTATTTGTATTTGCTGTTGTTGCAGCCGCGCTGTCTTTCATTATAAAAAATGAATATACATTTTGTATATACTATACTTTATATGCGTACAAACAAACATACACGGCACACGGACAACGGACAACGGACGGACACAATTTTAAATGTATCTGAGGCTATATCTTTAAAAATTACTGAAGGTCAGTCAAATTGAGCGTACAATCAACTTTTTAATATTTCATTAAACCATTTTTACTGCTGCTTTATTGGTTGTATTAGAGTTTCGACCAATTTAACTTCGGATGGCAATGTATGATCATTTTTAATGTCGAGATCAGTTTTAAGTACACACACGCACTTCACACGATCTTCTGTTGGGTGTAATAAGATTTACGAAAAATAATTCCAGTTAACAACTGGTTAAATGCAAATGCAGCTAAATTATAGCTTCAAAAATCTGTACAAATTAGCACTTGTGGCAGCTTGCTTTCGCTTCCTTTCTCTCTTTCCACCCAATTAGTGGGTTGCTAATTGAACTTCCGCAGAATACTCCACTTCTATTTCTACGATAGCCTATTGTGTGTCATACACACACGCAAAGCACAAAAAGTTGCTTTGGAAGCGTCGGCTTTGGCCATCACCTTGCCTTGTCTATACGTCGGAGTTTCCGGTCTCTGTTGCCATTTTGCCAAGCCGAATATTAAGCCGAATCAGAGCAGTAGGTTCCCAAGAAAATAAGCCTAGAACTGGCATTGAATATAAATAGAATAGAAGTAGGCTTAGGGGACAAGAGGCTTGTAGAAACCGGAGCTTCACATAAAGCCATTTAACCCTGGTTGGATTCCAAAAAGAAATATGAAATTTTTTTTAGAACTAAATAATTTTTTTTATAAATTATGTTACATATTTTAAAAAATTATATATAAATAAACATATTTATTTACTATGATTTGTTTAAAAGAAGAGTTATAAATGCACCCGCATTTGAACTTTTGTATAAACAATTAATTGATATTCGATATTTTCCATTAATTTTTTTTGTGAAGTCCATCGCTCAGTCCTCGATTTATGTTGCGGTTGGTTTTCTTATCAAGTACTATTTGTGAGCCATCGAAACGAAAGAGCGAGTTGGAAAAATAAAACAACAAAGTCAGCACTCGAGCTGCGCTTTTGTAGAGTTGAGTGCACAAAACCCAAAACCCAACCCACAAACGAGCCATAAAAAAACTTGTGCGGTATGCATGTGAAAAATAAAAGATACGAAAAATTATATAAACATTATAGGCGAGCGTGAGTATGACTAAACCGACCGCAAGCAACAACTACATACTTATAGCTACTGCCGCAAAAGCGAGAGCAACAACAACAAAAACAAGTGAAACAACCAACAACAACAACTACCACTGTTGAAGCAATATGTAACAAGTCGGGTGGCAACAACTATAACAACGAAAACGAGGGCTTGCTGTCAACTACTTTTGTTTTTGTCTCTTGGGTTGGTTGGTAATTTTAATGTCGGTTTTTCGGGTTTCATTTTCTGGTTTCTTAGCTGTATGAACGAAACTATGCCAAAGTTAACGACAGATTACAATAATCACAAATGCCTATACAGGTGCGGTTAGGAAAGTATTTCCAATATTCTACTGTTAAAAGAAAACATTTTATAAGCCAGGCTTAAAGTCACAAAAAATTAGGAAATGCGTTATATTCAAAGCTTTATATACATATGACATAAAAATGAATTTATTGTAAATTTTTAATTTTTTTTTTTTTTTTTTAAATTTTAAACTAAATATTGAGTAAAGACGACAAAGTTTGATTCACTGTATTTAGTGGTTTCCTTTAATTAGTCATAGTTCAGGTCATTGCAAATATATTTTCGATAAGAAACATTTTTAATGTTAAACCCGTGAGTCACCCCATTCATAACATAAGTAATATTTAAAATTAAATTTTCTTCAAATTTTGCTGATAATAAAAGTCTGTAAGTTGTATTCTAAAAATGTAACCTTTGCTGTTAAGACACATACACACAAATTACCAAACAGTGGGCGATGGCAATGGCGTTGGCAACAATTATTCACCTTGTTGGCAATGCTCAGCTTATAAGCTGTCGCTTTGGCTTAGCGAGTTACTAATTGGCTAATTAGACAACAGTGAAGCGCAAAAAGAACCGACCCAAGCCATGATTTCGATAACATTCGCTAAGAAAACTATAAAGGAACAATACAAATCCGCTGACACAAATACGCATGTTTTGGCATGGAAATGACACAAATAGATTCGCGTGCTGTTGTTTGTTTACACACCCAGAAAACATAATTGTTACCGTAAACCTATTTTCGGTGACAATCGAAGCACAAACTTGGCTCTGCTGTAGGCCGCAAGCGGAACCCGATAACAATTACAAAACTATTGAACCAATTAAGTTAAGGCTATTAAAAACAAAAAACAACTCGGTTTTTTTTTGTGTCAAACCCAAAGAGAAACGAGAGAGCAAAAGAGAAACAGAAACGGAAACCACAATGGCGACCGACGGATGGCAAAGCGAGAAACGAGACAAATACGAAATGAAACGGCATTTGCCATATGACCATTTATGTTTCGGCATTTTCGCTGCGTAAACATTTCCATATGCAAATATTAATGACCTTCACTTTCACCTCCCGTGCTGAAAACCATTGAAATGCAGACGGGCCTACCAAAAAGTTGGATTATCAAAGATATTTTTAAAAAGTACAAACTTACAATGATATCTGATGCTATGCATTTAAAAGAGGATGATGTGACTAATAAATTAATTAATTGTGTAGGCCTACAACTATTTTAATCAAATTGTAAAACTCCAAATAAAACTATTATGCTTGATAAAATACCATTTGCATTTCAATGCTTTCAAGTTTGTGTCAGGAAAAATAATAAACGATCGATTTTTTTCTGAAGGCATGACAACCCTAACACTCCCACATACAAAACGAAAACATCGATAAAACTGATCATTTCAACAATTGATAAGCTTCGATTAATTTTCACATTCCCATACAAGTACACTGAATGATTATAAATAAATTAACTCGTACACAATCTGGTGCATGAGTGTATTTGTTTGCGGTGGCGGTGACTTCCAAAAAAGAAAAAATGTCAATTGCTGCTCGAGTTTTGTCACTGTGTGTTTGCATGTGAACGAATAATCTGAAACAAATAGCAGTGGCAGCACAACAACTGAATCGCGGCCTTCTCTCCGAGCGACAACAAGACAATTACTGTAAATAGGTAAAATAACAAGACAACCAGCAGTTGCACAAATATTAAAAACCACACGGACGACAACCACACGATGCCAAAAGGTATTACGGTAATCAATGTCAAATGCTGCCGATTTCGTGTGTTAGTGTACTCCAACTGAAAGCAACAAAAAAAACTGTGGAAGAGCGACACACACGCTTCCATCAAAGAGCAAGAGAGATATAGATAGACAAAGACAGAGCGAGAGATACGCGTCAAATGTCAAAATCGAAAAGAACAACAAAAACCACAATCGACCTAGTGTTTGTTCTATTTGAGAGAACGATTTTTGAACAAAACGGAACGTATTGAAAGCTAAGATAATATTTACTTTTCCTATTTGTGTTTCATAGTTTTGAGGATTTTAAGCGCAAGTGTAAACTTTTCGAAATGCCAGCACACACACTATAAATATATATACATATAGATATATACATGGCGGATATAAAAAAGCACCACTTGTTGTTGGCTTGATTAAATGCAGTGCGTGCGAGTGGGATGGCATGTTGTAGTTCGCCAAAGCAAGGTAAGATCGCCACAAATACAACGCCAAATGCAGCTCACACACACACAATATACTTTCACTTCTTGTATTGAATTTTTGATTTTTTGTAATGGCGCCACGTTGTTGTTGTTTTAGATATGGACTGTTTTAAGGCAGATTTATGCAGTTAGCAACAGAAGCTTTTAAAATAAGTTAAACAAGGAAAACTTAAAGAAATTTCATTTCCAAGAACTAGATCTTTTCAAAGGTTTTATAATCAAAAACCAATTTTATATATTGACAAATACAAATTTGGCATTATTTAGTTTAAGTTATTGAAGTCATTAACTTCATAATCAATATCACACCGAATTTTCTTTGTGTGTACACACGTAGGCAAAATACATACGTCATTGCGAATGCCTTTTCCCTCTCACACCCTTTAATTGTTGCATTACTGCATAAATAGTGGCACTCATATACAGCCCCCCCTTAACACCCTCTTTTGGGGCTCATGCAATTTATGCAATGTCGCATTAATCGCGATTGTTTATTTGTAGTAGAATAACCGTAAATTGGTGTGGGGTGTTAAAATAAACACTTTCATCAAATGCTCAACACATGTGTAACTCATAGAAAAGTGATCGCAGAACCGGCAAATGGTGAAACAAAGAGAAATGGGTAAGAACAAACTTATGCTGACGTCACAAGAAAAGAGCATATCAGCATCCTATCGATATATCGAAGGATAACGGCGACGAGCCATAAATCCAATTAGAATGATAAGAGGGGGAGACAAGTGCTAAAATTAGACACTGAAAGTTGCTCCCACGCTTATTCTCTAGGATAACTTCCACACGCACACACATCGTATTCATATATATACATACACGCCCACAGTGCAACAGCGTCAAACGGAAAAAAAGAGAGGCGAAAATGGGGGCAGGGACAGAAGAGCGTAGACAGAAGAGGAACAGCTGCGAACAAATTAACATAAATTGTATGCGAAATTGGGGTGGATAATGCCGTTTTCTTCTTTTTTGTTACACGGTGGCGGCATATTGTTTATCGGTTTTCGTACAAACTACTACATTCCAGCAATTTCCTTGCCGTAGACAGGCACCCTTCCACTGTCACCCTCTCTTTCCACACTCTACTCTTCTCTTCTTCTTCTTACTTGTGTGTTGGCATATTTTGGTTAACTCGTTAAAAATGCTATTTTTCGATTATTCTTTGGTTGTTTTGCAGGCACTTTGTATGATTGTATTCTGGTTACTATTTTTTTTTCTTTTACTAAATTTAATTAAAACGCGTCGGGGATTTTGGGGTTTTTTCGGTTGGAGCGACTGAGACGGGGCGACGGCGACGTTTTGCTGGAGCGCGCGTGCATAACACGCAGACATACAGAGACGCGAGAGAGTGGAGAAATCAATCAAGAGAGCCCGTCGGCGAAGGGGGGAGTGAAAAAAAAAATCACATTTGTATGTGCGTCAGTGGAAGTGCGACAAGATTTTCCACAATATTCCACGCATCTTTGTTTCGTTTCTCTGCATATGCACATTATTGCTTCGTTTTCTTTTCGCTTTGCTTTCTTACACAATATACGTATATATTGTGGTAATTTCAGGTTTTTATTTTTTGCACACACTTTTCTTTTTTCTTTCTTTTATGTTGTAGGTTGGATATATTACGCACTGGATTTCTGGATTAACACTGGCAATCGATAGGCGGTGACGAGTAATGCACGTATTCCCCTTAATTAACAGTTTTCGCTACAATTAATAGTGTAATCTGTTTAACAAAAACTCAGAAATCACGTCATGGCTGCCACGTCCAAGCAACAATGAATGTAAATGGTGGCAGACAAGGCCGTCTGCGGATTTGCGATGAGCCCCAACACGGGCACACTATTTATCTGGAGATACCGTTTCACAACAAATGGTCACACCGTATATACGGTCACACCAAGAGAAAAAATTAAAACACCTAGATTTTCTTGGTTTCTAATTGACACTTAACACTTTACGGATTAAATACAATACTTAATTGCTAAAAACTTAAAATTAGCTAAAAATCTATCATTTTTTCTAAGATTTACGCTTTTGTTTGCCGATCAAAACAACCGCGTAAAACAGATGTTTTGCTGTGCGAGCGGGACAGCTATAGGGCCTGCATTTGCGAATCAGGAGAACACAAAAATGCAATAATAAATGTGTGTGGAATGAAAGACGCACAAAAGCCTGAAAAAAACGCGCCACACATGTATAAAATTTCACCAACAAACGAAATTATTATGATTTTCTTACGCTTACAACAATGTCAAACGCCAATTGGCGCTGTTGACCAAACAATAAACAATTGGAGAGGGACATAGCACGCTGCGCGGCATTTCGGCTCTTGAACATGACCACGGCTCTCGGTTGACCGAGCGAATTTTTTCACGCCGACTTTTGGCCGTCTAAAACAATGTACTCACCCTGGAAATTATCGTCATTCTCTTCCTCCGATGCCATGCTAGCAGTCGAATGCAACTTTTACGCTTTTTAAGCACACGAAATTGGCTTAATTTCCACAACAAATAATTAAGCACACACAGACACGACGAGAAAAAAATAGACGGTAGTAAGCGGCTTCAACAAATATGGCGGAGCGGAGAGCGACAAAAAAGGTGAGAGAATCAGAGCTGCAAATCGATTAAACGATGACAAACGGCCACACTGGTCGGAAAAGTGTGTATGTGTGTGCCGTAGGCAACCCTGTTTGATTTCTTTTTTAACCACCCTGTCGAAGAATTTTTCAGTAAAAACCTTGTGTGCTGTTTTTTCATTTGCAAATCGACGATTTAAACGCTCGAGGAATGTGCCAAGCTGTTGGTAAATAACCTTTACTTTTTAGTCCGACCCATTTAATTGCGAATTATGTCGTCCATTATAACGCGCAAGGATGGCGACGTCGACGAGCAGAAGTTGTCCAAAAAGCGCGCTGCCGCCACAGAATCCGGCGCCATCGAAGCACCCAAGAAATCCCGCTTCGATGTCCTGGAAAAGAATGGCAAAAGTGACCAAAAAGAGGAAGCGGCCGCCACGGCCTCGCTGAGTTCCACGCAGATCAAGCTAATGATGGCCCATGCCCAGCGGGAGATCGAGGAGCGCAAGCGGGCGTTGAGTAATCTGCGTGACAAGGATCCCCTGCTGGCGTCGGTACCCTCAATTGGAATGCCCGTGGCCCTGGCCACTCAGGCGCTATCGAAGAAACCCACGCCTGAGGACTCGGAGAAAGCAAGGAAGATAGCCGAGCTGCAGGCACAAATTCGGGCCAAGCTCACCGGAAATTTGGCCAGTCTGATTCAACCCACAGCCGTGGCAGCCGCCGCCGCAGCTGCTGCCCAGGCGCAGGAGCGACCGAAACCTTTGATTCTGGACGATGAGGGGCGCACCGTGGACAAGAGCGGCCGAGCCATAAATATACCCACTGTGACGCCCACTCTCAAAGCCAATATACGAGCCAAAAAGCGGGAAGTATTCCAGCGCCAGACGGGCTTAGGTGAGCGGAGTGAATCTGCCACATCGGCCCAAGATGAGGCCATCAAGTACTTTGACGATCGCATAGCCCAAAAGCCGACGGTGAGGAACAAGAGGACGCTGCGTTTTCACGAGCCAGGAAAATTCCAGCAGCTGGCCGAACGGATGCGCATGAAGAGTCAGCTGGAGCGGCTGCAGAATGAGATTTCCCAAATAGCCCGCAAGACGGGCATTTCGTCCGCTACCAAACTGGCGCTGATTGCTCCCAAGCAGGACATGCCCGACGATGTGCCCGCCATGGAGTGGTGGGACTCAGTCATTCTCACCCAGGATCTGGATACGTTGGACGAGGCGAGTGGTAAGATAAGCATACGCCAGTCGGCCATTAGCAACCTCATAGAGCATCCCACACAAATGAAGCCGCCAAGTGAGTAAATAAGTGTGCATAACCATTCAATATATACTCATTTCTAACTCTTGTTTAGATGAGCCCATGAAACCGGTCTATTTGCCCGTATTCCTCACCAAAAAGGAACGCAAGAAGCTGCGGCGCCAGAATCGTCGCGAGGCCTGGAAGGAGGAGCAGGAAAAGATTCGCCTCGGCTTGGTTGCCCCACCGGAGCCCAAGCTACGCATCTCCAATCTAATGCGCGTTTTGGGCTCCGAGGCCGTGCAGGACCCCACTAAAATGGAGCAGCATGTGCGCGAGCAGATGGCAAAGCGGCAGAAGGCGCACGAGGATGCGAACAATGCCCGCAAGCTGACCAGCGAGCAGAAGAGCGAGAAGAAGCAGCGCAAGCTGAGGGAGGACACCAGTTGCGGGGTGCATGTGAGCGTGTATCGCATACGCGATCTGCAGGACAACCAGAGCAAGAAGTTCAAGGTGGAGACGAATGCCAAGCAACTGCAGATGACCGGCACCGTGGTGCTGTTCCGCGATTGCTGTGTTGTCGTCGTCGAGGGCGGTCCCAAGCAGCAGAAGAAGTATCGCCGCCTGATGCTGACCCGTATCAAATGGGAGGAGGACATAGCCAAGGGCAATGACGGCCAGGACGTGCCCAATTCGTGTGTGCTCGTCTGGGAGGGAACTAGTCAACGACGGCATTTTGGCGAAATTAAGTTCAAGATCTTTCCCATGGAGAAGATGGCCCGCGAATTTTTCCAAAAGCATCAGGTGGAGCACTACTGGGATCTCGCCTACTCAGGAGCCGTGCTCGAGGCCTCCACGGATCAGCAGTAGAAGATCGTTGGCGCAGCGAGAGGGAAGCATTTTAGCAATTACTAAAAATACACTATGTACTAAAAATTCACTTTCGAAAGGATACAAGTCTGAATTGATGTTTTGAAGCGCTACGCATTTGTAATGTTATCTTTCTCGGAACTTTATGAACCTTTGGAAGTGCAAAAATATAAATAAAAGTTTTGTCAGGACTCAAAAGAATTGTACTTATTTCTAGCTAGGCATTGATCTAATTAAAAAGTTTTTGAACTTTTTTAGCAATTAGTCTAACAAAAAGAATTGCGCACAAAAATAATATGTTTAAACATAATCTACATTTTATTGACTATTGCCTTTTAACATAAGGATCTTCCTTGATGTTTGACTGTATAAACTCATCCACTCCCTGCGATTTTAGTCTTTCGATAATTTCCGCCAACCGTTGATCCTCCAGTGCGCTTTCGGCCTTCTCTCGCAGATCCAGTTCGTGTTGCTCCTTAACCCGCTTGTTGAGGACACTTTTGACCAGCTGCCGCAGCGACTTGTTGATGGCCAGCGTGTAGTCCAGCAATTTGACATATGTAGCAGGACTTAGATATCCGCACTGTTGGCACTGGGCAATCTGTTCAAAGGTGTCCATGCTCGCGGTGATGATCAGACCGTGTTCTTCGATAGACGAGGAGGTTTCGGATTTGCTACTGGTGCCGCTGCTGCCGCGATGCTTCCACAGCAGTTCTTCCACCTTTGCGCTGGGATTGAGAAAAACGTGTTCCCGAAAGATACAAGCCGTGGAGGCCGTAATCAAATCGTAGGTGGAAATTCCGCACTCCACCAGAGCAACACCACAGCAGTTGATGGCCGTGCTGAGCAAGCAGCCATCGTCGTCGAGAATAAGCACCCGAATGTCCAGTTGGAAGTTGAGGAACTCCGTTCGGCAAACAACCGGCTCCATGGCCTTGGTCAACATGCTGCTCAGGTGGCGTTCCCGTTCTGGCACTGATTCCAGATCCCCGGTGGCGAAGGCCGCAAAATTCACATAGCAGTTGAGCACGCCCATGTTCATCCGGCGAGCGCTGGCGCGGATTAGCTCTTTTGGCGGGGCCACAATGGCTAGTACCTTGGTGTTTCCATACTCCATGTATGCGGAACCTCTCACAGTGGTTAAAACTCCCGGCCGAATGACTGGAATAGGGGGTTTTACATTACAACAATTGGCACCATTAGGAAATTATAAAACCAACAGGTGTTCCTGGGCTCAAGTTTTGTGGGTTCCTTTGCCGGCTTCTCCAGACTTTCAAAGAAATCCTCGCCTTCCTTTGGACTTGTATAGAGCTCCTCCGCTATGGTGGCTCCATCGAGCAGGCTGTTTTTGGTCTGGGTTACCCTCAACATGTTATTAGCTTTACAATGCTTTAAATTTAAACAAAATAAACTGAATTCACATGTGGGCAAAACAACATGCCCTTTAATCTGGTATTTTCAAATGTGAGGCATGGTTGTATTTTTACATACAAAAATTATCGATTTTGTTATCGGGAAAAAAATATATATATAAAATCTTTATTTTGTTGTTTATATTTATTCGCTATTTAAAATTGCCTGGAATTAAGAATTAAAAATACCAACCCGAAAAAGTCTCACGTACTTATAACCTTGCGGATTGTAATATTTGGATTGCTTGAGCACCAAAGAAAAGAAAGAACATATTTTAAATTTGCTTATTATATTGAAAATTGAAAAATGTAAGGCAATTCAAATAACATTTTTTAACAGTATTCAGTCATACAGGTTTCCTTTACCTGTCACAAAAAAAATATATACCTTTCTATGAGCTACAAGTATCGGCAACAATATCCAAAAATATCGCAAACGGCTGCCATATCTACCACAGTGTGACCAGCTTGACAATTTATTTATTTTCGCTGACTAACGCAGCATATCCTGGCGTTCGCCACTCGGTCACACCTGAAAAAAGCGCTGTGTAATTCTGCTGTTTCAACAACGAAAAAAAAAGGAACAAAAGCGAACGCCGCATTACAGTTTAAAACTAATCCGAGAATTAGGTATATATTTTCTAGTGGGGAAAAGTAGGCATCGCAAGATAGCAACCTAGAAAAATGACGGGCGAAACCAAGCAGGAGAAGAAGCTGGCGCAGCCGGCGCCAACGGGCGGCGATGCCAAGGATGCGAAGGCCAAGAAAGATGAAAAGAAGGACGCCAAGGACAAGGTAGAGCAGCCGGAGCTTTCCGACGAGGATCAGCAGCTGCAGGAGGAGCTGGAGATGTTGGTGCAGGTACTGCAGGAGCCGGATACAAAGCTCTACCAGCACACGCTCGAGACGATGGCCAAGTTGATACGGGCCTCGACCACGTCGATGACCTCGGTGCCCAAACCGCTGAAGTTTATGCGTCCACACTACGACACTATGAAGACGGTGTACAAGCACATGCCAGACGAGCGTGCGCGCCAGTTGTGCGCCGACATCATCTCGGTGCTCTCGATGACCATGGGCAGTGGTAAGGATTGCCTCGCCTATCGGTTCCTCTGCGATCGCAAGCAGCGCATTGGGGACTGGGGCCACGAGTATGTGCGTCATCTGTCGGGCGAGATTTCTGCCCATTATCACGACACCACGGGCGACTTTCGGGTGCAGCTCATCGAACTGGTCAAGCAGATCATTCCCTACAACATGGAGCATAACGCCGAGGCGGATGCCTGTGATCTTTTGATCGAAATCGATCATCTGCACCTGCTGGGCGACTATGTCGACGAGTCGGCCTATCCGCGAGTCTGCCTCTACCTGCAGTCCTGCTATCCCTACGTTCCCGAACCGGACAACACGATTATCTTGGAGACTGCCCTCCAGCTGTCTCGCAAATTCAACCAGCACACACAGGCCATGCGATTGGCTCTGATGCTAAACGACATGGACAAGATCGGGGAGATCTTCAAGGAGCCGAAGGAGCCAGCCATGCAGAAGCAGTTGGCATTCATGCTGGCCCGCCAGCAGATTTGCCTCGAGCTGGATGAGTCTGTGCCGGACTACGATGATCTCATGGAGATTATGTCCAATGCGAACTTAAACAAGCACTTCCTTAATCTGGCTCGCGAGCTGGACATCATGGAGCCCAAGACCCCGGAGGATATTTACAAGTCGCATCTGGACAACTCGCGTTCGCGTTTCGCATCGATCCAAGTGGACTCTGCCAAGCAGAATCTGGCCGCCAGCTTTGTGAATGGCTTCGTCAATGCCGGCTTCGGTGTCGACAAGTTGCTGTCGGAGGATGGCAACAAGTGGCTGTACAAGAACAAGGAGCACGGTATGCTCTCGGCCACCGCCTCTTTGGGTTTGATCCTTCTGTGGGATGTGGATGGCGGTCTGACCATGATCGACAAGTATCTGTACTCCACCGACGACAATATCAAATCTGGCGCTCTGCTCGCCTGTGGAATCGTCAACTGCGGAATTCGTAATGAGGTCGATCCGGCTCATGCCCTGCTGTCCGATTATATCGACAACCAGAACTCGTGCATGCGCGTTGGCGCTATTCTGGGGTTGGGCATCGCCTACGCTGGCTCCAATCGCTCCATTGTGATCGACACCCTGAAGACGGTCTTCTCGTTTGGCAGCAACAACAAGAGTTCCGCCAGTGTGGAGATATTGGGCATCACGGCCCTTTCCCTGGGTCTCATTAGTGTTGGTTCATGCAACGCTGAGATCACCGAAATCCTGCTGCAGACGATCATGGGCCTGACCAAGTCGGATCTGAAGGACACCTACACCAGGTTCCTCTTCTTGGGCCTCGGTCTGCTCTACTTGGGACGCCAGAAGTCCACTGAGGCCGTTATGATGACGCTGGAGGTGCTGGAGGAGCCGCACCGCAGCATGGCTACCACTATGGTGGACATTTGCGCATACGCCGGCACTGGCAATGTGCTCAAGATCCAGCAGCTGCTCCACATCTGCTCCGATCACTACGAGACCACCAATGCCGATGACGAGAAGGAGAAGAACAAGAAGGACAAGGGCAAGGATAAGGTAATATTTTATTTAATAATAGTTAGCTTAAATAGCTTTTTCATTAACATTTTCGTTTGTGCAGGACAAGGAAAAGGAAAAGGAAAAGGAGCGTGAGAAGGACTTGTCGGCCACCCAATCGATTGCCGTGCTGGGTATTGCTCTGATCGCCATGGGCGAGGACATTGGCGCCGAAATGGCGTACCGCTCCTTTGGAAACCTGCTGCGCTACTGCGAACCGGCCATCCGACGTGCGGTGCCCCTGGCCTTGGGCCTGATATCCGCCTCCAATCCCAAGCTAAACATCATCGACACACTGAGCAAGTTCTCGCACGACAGCGATGCCGAGGTGGCCCACAATGCGATCTTTGCCATGGGTTTGGTGGGCGCCGGCACGAATAACGCCCGTCTGGCCTCCATGTTGCGCCAGTTGGCGCAGTACCACTCGAAGGATCCCAGCAATCTGTTCATGGTGCGCATTGCCCAGAGTCTGACTCACTTGGGCAAGGGAACGCTGTCGCTGAGTCCGTATCACAGCGATCGCCAGCTGATGAACCCCATGGCCGTGGCTGGTCTGATGGCCACGCTGGTTTCCCTGCTGGACGTCAAGAACCTGATCCTGAACAGGTCGCACTATCTGCTCTACACTCTGGTGCCCGCCATGCAGGCCCGCATGCTGATCACCTTCGACGAGGAGCTCAACCAGCTGCAGGTGCCCGTCCGCGTCGGTATCGCCATCGATGTGGTGGGACAGGCCGGCAAACCGAAGACGATCACCGGTTTCCAAACCCACACCACGCCCGTCCTGCTGGCCATCGGCGAGCGTGCCGAACTGGCTACCGATGAGTATCTGGCCCTCACTCCGGTCATGGAGGGATTCGTCATATTGAAGAAGAACCCCAACTTTGTTAAATAGACAGTGCATTCAAACATCTAACGTTTAAGGTCATGCGATAAATTGAAAATCAGCAACTAACTCCCAATAACTATTTGTTCCCCTCATTGGCAGTTGATTCAAATGTCATTAATACAAAATATATCTACTTATAAAAAATAAAAACAATGTATTTATACTTTTTGAAAAAGTGTTTTGTGGGTGAAGAGTTCAGAAATTTGAAGAGATTTTATATACGAAATCTAAATGAAGGCAATTGAAAGTTAAGGAATATGAATTTTAGGTATATTAAAATATAATTATACACTGTTCTCCCAAATATTTTTAATTAACCCTGGAAAGATAGATCCTGTAAAACACATTTAAGATCACATTAATGCACTGTAAAAATATAAATGTATACTTTATTCAGTGGCTTTTAGCAGTATCCTTTTTCGTGTGAGTGTATTTCAAGTGAAGTTTTATTTATGCACGTATGTTTAATTGTAAGTGTAGGCGCTAGTGATAATTTGTGTTTGTTTTTTCTGTGATTTTGGAATTATGTTTTGCTTGTCAAGTACGCATTTAGCTTTAAAAATAGATTTGCTTATTGCTGTAAATATATATTTGTATACACTCTGCCCTAATTACATATGATAAATTTGTCTCATTTCTTTGCCACAAAAGGTGAATTTACATGAGCTGAACAAGATCTGAAGTATATTCAAAATAATTCAAATTAGTTTTGAATTTTTGCGTTTAAAATGCCCCTGTATCTTCTGTATTGTTAAGTAACTGGCAAATTAGAGTTAAATATATTTGATTTTAGGTTTCGATTTTGGCGTACAACTGAAGTGAAGGCTTAAAAGAGTCGGCGTTAAAAGCAACGAACCACGTAAACAATTTTGAGGTCAATGCGAAATCCGACAAGGTATTTGTTTTTACAAATGTCCAACATTATAAATCAAAAACTAAATACAACACAACATAATAGAAACATAGCAATAAAGATAATGGTTTATAATAAGTGCCTGGCTTGGCATCGCGTTCAAAAAGGTTGGCGACTAAAAATTAAGCAAACTAAGCTCTGCGATGGATGTGAATCAACGGGAGGCGATCAATGAGGACGAGGAGGAGGTGGAGCAGCAGCAGCAGCAGCGGCGGCGCCTGCGTCAGCGCCTCTCGTATTTCGACGGCACCGATAGCCTGGTGCGAACGCCTCCCGCCGATCCGCTCGCCTTGGTCCTTTCCGAACTGGATCGACGTCGGGCGATTGTTCGTTTGCTGTTGCTGCTGCTGCTGCTACTGTTGTTGTTATTGTTACTGGTTGCTGGCAGTGAATGGTTATTGCTTCTGTTGCGGCTGGCTGCTCCACTTCCGTTTCCTGACCCGGCACTTCCGTCGCTGTAGCGCTGTCGCTTGTTCAGCGCTGCATTATCTGTACGGGGTTTCAAAACAAATGCAATTAGCTTGGATCGAAAATAGTGTTGCAATTCAAGTTACTATTTAATTAATTGCCCACACAGTTGTCGTCAACTGGGTTCGCAATGCCATTAACAGTCACGGCTCTAAATTCACTACATTCATCATCATCAATAATACCAACATCGACAGCATTATCGCTGTGGGCCAACACTTCCGGCAATTCATCCGCCGCCTGCTCCACATCTGCCAACGACCGCGCGTTCACATTTAGAGGAGGAATTTCGGTTAAGGTCCAAAGAAAAAAAAGGAAACGTACAAAAGATAAAACAAACGGTCCAAACGGATCAATTTTGATTGAAATTTTGATTTGATTTCGATCGGTGGGGCTTTCATTGTGAACTCATGACGATGGTTTTGATGCATAGGTGGTTTTGATGCACTTATGATGCTTATGATATATGTACCAATTTCTCTCCCTGTTGGCATGTGGTTAGGGATTAGTTCAAGTGCATCTAAATACAGATGTGCGCTTTACCGCGGTTCTACAGTTGATATATGCTTAATAGGTCAATGAAGTATTATTTTAAAAGGAAATAATAATATTAGAGTTAATTAAACTTTGTAATTAGACACAACTTAAGCCTCTTTAAATAGTTATTTGTATAAATTATAGGAGAAAAAACGATGTAAGGTAAACAAACTGATTTATGTATGTATACTAGCTTATAAATCGAAAGAAAACTTTAAGTGGCAAAAATGTTATTGTTTTTCTGTAAGTGAATTCCTTAAGCCTCCCATTTACTCAATGAAAAGCGGTCTTCTCCACAAACAGAATAATATTTTCCCGCTCAGATTACAGCATGAAAACCGAAGCGGTGACAATGTGTCCAAGCGAATGACTACGATGGATGTGGGACTGGAATGCTGGTCTCTGATGCTGCAAGCTGATGTGGCACTCACCTTTGTCGTTCAGCTTGCGCTTCGCGGTGGAAGCTGCAGCGAGTCGCGTTCCGCTGACACTGCGCTTCTGGCCAGGATCCGATCGCCGCTCCCTAGTGTTCGCCAAGGTGCTGAATGGCTGATCGGCACTCTTCTTGGCCACGTTCTTGCTGTTGTTGCTCGTGCCATTGCTACTGTTGCTGCCGTTTTCGCTCGCCTTCCCCTGACCGCCAGCGGTCGATGTTGCACCGCCGCGCTTCAGATGGGCCGGCATCCGCTTTGGCGGCTGCATCGAACTGCTGGAGGCTCCGTTTCCCGAGTTCGATGCCGAGGAGGTAGATGCTTGGTCTGCGGCCGGTGCCGGCTTTTGCGGCGACTTGAGTGTCTTCGGATCCTCCACCTTCTTGTGCATGCCCACCTCTAGCCAGAACTTGAGCTGCTCCTCGCGCTGCCGCTGCATCAGCTCCTGACCGGCTGTATATTTGCTCAGCATGCCCTGCAACTTCTGCACCGTTTTGTAGACCGTCTCCGCGGCAATCAGGCCGTAATCGAAGAGCGAACACATGTGCAGGATGAAGTTGCGGTAGAGATTCTTGCGCACAATCTCGTTGCCCTTGGCCTCGAGGAACATTTCGCAGGCAATGGGCAGCTGGCAGTCGCCCACGAATCCGTGACGCATCACGTGCAAATTCCACAGCTTCATCAGCTCCTTTTCGCCCTCGTTCACGTCGGAGAACTCGTCGATCATCTGGATGGTCTTCTGGCGCAGCCACAGCGGATCGCTTTCGCCCTCGGAGTCGATGTCCAGCTCCTTTGGATGCACTGGCAGGCAGGTCTCCGTGTGGTGGTAAAGTCTGTAAAGGTTTTTGGTTTTAAAAATGAAGTGGAGATTAATAAAGGATTGATTTCTTATGGTCTTACTTTAAACTCGTTTGCTAAGCTAAAATAAATTCATATGGCACCTAAAATTCATTAGATTCCTTTGTCGATTTAGAAAGATTCACTGACTCACCGGTTGTGACCCGTGATGTACGAACGCTGGTTGCTGATCTCGTCCTCGTCCAGTTCCAGGAACTCGTCCAGGCAGGTCTTCTGGCGTCTTGGCCGGCAGACCATCAGGCTGGTGACCGAGGTGCGTCTCACCGGTCCGCAGGTGCGGGCAAACGAGGAGCCCGACGGTCCGGCCAGGTCGTAAGGCGATCCGGCATACGATCCATCGTAGGCATCATTTATGGTGACATCGATGCGCGCCCCACTTCCAGCCGGCTGGTAGGTGAAGTTGAAGCGCGCGTGGCAGAGTTTAAGGTGCTTCAACAAGGCATACAGACGCAGGCAGTCCAATCCGCACCACGGGCAGTTCAGCTCCTGCGTGTACTCTGTCTGCTGGCGTGTATTGTTGCTGTACATAAAATTGTAGACGATCTGAATGTGCTCCGGCGTGGATTTGCACAAGGTGCTGCCGTTCTTCAAGCCACTGCAGTTGTTATTGTTGCTGTAATTATTGTTATTGTGATTCATCTCGGCCACCGCATCCAGATGCTGGACATATCGCTGCAGCTCCGGCGCCTTAATAATCTCGGGCAGCTGCTCATTGGACAGTGTCAGATGGAACTTGAGCATGGGACTCTGCTGGTAGACATCGTAGGTTAACGACAGTGGAATGTAGCTATCGGGCATCGTTTCCCAGGTGCATTTCTTTGGTGAGAAGGACTTAATGCTGGTGGTGTTCAGCGGCTGCAGCATGGCCTCGTATTCGCCTTCGGTGATAAAGCCGCTCGACTTTTCGTACAGTATCAGCTCCGAGCCAAACATCTTTTCATTGCGACGCGATCGCTTGTTTGGTGGAGTTTCTGCAGGACAAGAAATAAGAAAGCTTTGATTTTGGTGGTAAAATTGGAAGCTATGAAACACTCACCTGCATTCTCATCGTTGCATGTGCTTGGCGCCAGCACCTTGATGCGAAAGAGCAGCTTGTACAGCGTATGCTGCTCACCCATTGGCCGCATCGTTTGCAGGGGAATGCTGATGGTGGCGTGCTCCACCACGTGATCCTTTGGATTGTACACGATCTGTGAGCTCTTGCTGAGCAGCTCCTGAATGTCCAGCGTGCTGTCCTTGCGCTTGCTGCGTGTGATCTTGTAGAGCGTCGTCTCCACGCTCACCGACTCACCAGGTTCGCAAAGTAGCTGTTCCTGCAGCAAATCCTCGCCCGAATCATTGCCCGTTGCCGTCGACTGCAGCTTCTCTTGCAGCGAATCGTAGATGATGTGCAGGTAGTTTTGGCTCACAGCCTCCGACTTTTGGGTAATGCTGTCCAAGATGGAGTTCACCTGGAAGCCGGTACGTTTTTTGTTGTTCCTTGACATGCGTTCCTTCATGTAGCTGAGCGTGCGGTTCAGGAAGATAGGCTTTGTTTGGGAGATAAGTTTACTTATTAAGAGGCGTTTCATAGTTTGATGCTTTTATCTATTGATTCGTTATTAACTTATTAATGTAGATTTGCTAAGACTTTGGAAAGGATACCCCTTCGGTCAAGTTTTAGAGTTATAAATAGGGTCACAAAGATTTAATATCAGCTCAAAACAAAGAAGGTTATTGGGCCATCGATATTTGTTGTGTATTTCTGGGGCACCGGCCTTATACAAACTTACATTGGTCTCGTGTCGGTTTCGCAGGTAGCGATATATCTGCGTGGGCTCTGCAAGGTAAACATTTGTTGGATGATTTAGTTGGGACACCGGGTTAATCCGATGGTTTTGTTTTTCACTCACTCTCGAAGGCCTGCAAAAAGAGTTCCTGCTCCTGCTGGTGGCCATTGAGTTTGATCTGAACCTCGGCTGCCGGCGATACAGTGGAGCCTCCATTTCCCGCATCCGGTGCTCCGTTGGCCATTCCGTTTAGATTTAGGCCATTGGTGGCCGCGCCATCTGCATTATTGTCTTTCTCGCGTTTTTTCGCTGGTGCCATTGTGTGTGTGTTTGTGTTTTGTATGTGTGTTGTTGGCAAGGGTGCGGGGCGGTGGCGGCGGCGGGGCGGTACGGGCTCTACGGATCACAATTACAACCGCACGCACTTGCTTTTAATTTGTGAACATTTTCCCCGCAACAGAGTCCATTTAGAATCGGTTTTCTGTAAGTTTTTCGCAACGCTTTCAGTGTTTTTTTCGCCGTCCTCCTTTTCGGCGCGAAATCTTTTGCTTTTGTCTCAGCGTTATTATAGGCGTATTCCGAACGCTACGACTGCATGATGACTGCTTGATTGCTTTTGTTCTTAATCTAGTTCGCTTTTTGCAATCGTTCACTTATAATTTTGATTATTTTTGGGTAAATCAATTTTTAACCGCTTTTATTCGTTTCCAAACAATGCTTAAGATAGTTTTTCCTATCTATCAGGCGGCATGCATTTCTTGGACGTTATTCAACACTGCATCAATATTTGTTTTCCTCTGATTAAGGTTTGCACCTCATAACAACTGCTTTAAACTAGATCAATTATAAAAACCAAAAACTAAAAACTAGATCAATAATAATTTAACTTTTTTTAAATTATAAAACTGTACAGACAGCTGTTTGGTAAAGCGTTGAAAGGCCAATCAAACACAACCCCCTGGCAACCACGGACACCGTGGTATACTTTATAAAATCCAAAACGGGCACATTGCACCATTCTCACATGCATTTAGCCGACTTTATTTGTTAAAATTCTTAACAACTGGTAAAACAACTGCTTAATTAAAGCCCAACCTCAACAGATCTACCCGCATCTAAATCAGAGAAAATGGACAAGAACAGCGCAGCATTGTACAAAAAGATGCAGACTGAGGTTGAGGCATACCAGACCCTGAAAAAATGTGAGTAATATCTTCCGAACCATCTGGTTGTTAATTTTAATTTATATGGAATATATATAAATTTGACCAGCCTGCATTAAAATGGTCGAACAGAGGGCTTTGCTGGAGAGCCAATTGAACGAAAACAAGTGCGTCCTGGATGAACTCAATCTACTGGGCCCAGACAACAAAGTGTATAAGCTTTTTGGTCCCGTTTTGGTCAAACAGGAATTGGAGGATTCGCGACAGAATGTCGGCAAACGCATCGAGTACATCTCCAAGGAGCTTAAGAGTTCCAGTGACACTCTGGAGAACATGTGAGTAGCTATTACCAGGATCTGGATGCCTATAATTTAGGCGTTTTTTTTGTTTTTACAGGGAAAAGGACATGGTGAAACATCGGGAAGCCGTGGCCAAGTACCAACAGCAATGGCAGGTGGCGGCGGCAATGAAGTAAAGTCCTGGCGACACAATTATTTTATAACTTATTTGGGAAGACTTTGATGGCTCGACCGGCAAAACCGCTTCATTTTGAAATCAATAAAATGTAGTTTCGATTTGTGGCAAACCACTCGTAGCTAGTTTTTCTGATTTTCATAACATCATTCTTCTATTTTTGTAATGCCTATAAATTATTTGAAATCGATCGCCTCATCTGAAAATGAATAAAAACGCTTTAAAAATGTCCCGATAATCAATATTTTATCTGAGAATGATTATTGTTTTTATCATTACATTCAATACATTCATTATTGAGTATTTTTATCGCAACGGTTAAAAATATGTTTTTCGGTACTAAAAACAGAATTTCCCTAATATTTAGTACAAATTTTGAATCAGCTGTAAATTTTAGCACAACCGCTTACTTTTCATGACATCTTGTCGCTGTCAAACTGCTGCCACACTAATATCTACGACGAGAATTGCCACGAAGAACAGAACTTATTTGTTGGCACAATTAAAAATCGGTGGCTTTTAGGCGCTGCGAAAGTCAGTGTCCGGTTATTTGGAATAGAGGTTGACACACTCGCAAACCATGGGCTCGAGCCACAGCATCCATGTTCCCGGTGGCGGCACCGAAGGTAAGTGGCCCACCAACATCCTATTCTCTCTGCGGACCACGTAAACGTAAACCTGCCGCTTGTCCAATCAGAATCAAGACCTCTACAATGAGGTATAGTCGACTATAAGATGTTATTTCTTCAGCTCAAAAATATATTTCATATAATTCATCATGAATATATGAGTGACATGATGTCACAGCACTTGTGACAATCACAATAATCACTTAACCCAAAAACTTAATTATTAACAGTTCCCTAAATCTCGACATTTCCTAATTTTATGAGAGTATCTTAACTTGGTTGTTGTAGTTACAACAAATTAATTTAATTTGTTTTAAAAAGTAAAAAACGTTTTCCTGTTTTAAGATATTAAGGCAGTTGGTTTTCAACCACAATAATTTTACAATTACAATTTTAATAACTCAAATATCAAATGTTTCTTTCATTGGAATACCAAATAAACCACAATTTATCTTTTGCAGGATACCATGTACTAAAAGTGCAAGATAATTCGCCTGGTCAAAAGGCAGGGCTGGAGGCCTTTTTCGACTTTATCGTGGCAATTGCCGGGACTCGTCTGGACCAGGACAACGATATGCTTAAGGAGCTGCTGCGCCAGAACGTGGACAAGCCGGTGCGGCTGACCGTGTATTCCAGCAAAACGCAGACAGTCCGCGAACTGACCCTGACGCCCAGCAATAGCTGGGGTGGCCAGGGACTGCTGGGCGTCAGCATCCGGTTTTGCTCTTTCGAAGGCGCCAACGAGAGCGTCTGGCACATCCTTGAGGTGCATCCCAATTCGCCCGCCGAGTTGGCTGGTCTGCGGGCCTACAGTGACTATGTGATTGGGGCAGATGCCATACGTCACGAGAACGACGATTTGTTTACCCTGATCGAAACGCACGAGCAGCAGCCGCTGAAGATGTACGTCTACAATCTCGATGACGATGCCTGTCGCGAGGTCACCATCAAACCGAATACCGCTTGGGGCGGCGAGGGAGCCTTAGGTTGTGGCATTGGCTTTGGCTATCTGCACCGCATTCCAGTCCAGGCCGATCCTGTGGCCAGCAGCGCAAGTCCCACTGCCGCCGCGGAGTCCTCGGCTCCGTTGCTGACCGCCGGAGTAGCTGCATCTGCAGCCGGTGCTCCTGTAGCCACAGCTGGATCCGCTGTGGTCTCACCAACATTGCCTTACATACCGCCGCTGGCCAACACCTTTGGATCGACGAACGCCGAGGTCAGACCTCCGCCCACCATTGAGCCACCGGCACAGAGCCTGTTCAAGACCTACTTTAATCCGGATGAGGCCACCGATGCACTCACCGCTGCACTGGAAACGCAGGCTAACATAGCCGAGCCCGCTCCAGTTCAAGTTCCAGCTGCAGCTCCAGCTCAAGCGCCAGCTGCAGCTGCAGTTGCAGTCGCTGACGTGTCGCAAGTTCAGGTTCCGCCACCAGCGCAACCTTTGCCACCGCCAGCTAACATCTTTATACCCGGCGTTTACGATCCAAGTACACAACAACAGAACACAGCTACTTTAGGTGGCATTCCAGCCGCCCAGCTGCCTTTTCCCCAGGCCACGGCAGCGCCAGCGGCTGTGCCCATGTTCTCTGCACCGCAACAGGCTTACATGTCCGCACCGGCGGTGCTCTCCTATCCGGCCGGCGCCCAGACGGTGCCGTCGTATCCACAGGTGCAGCCCTCGATGGGCGGATTGTTTCCCACGCAGCCAACGCCGTTGCCGCCGCAAATGGCCCATGTGTTCGCACCTCCAGTACCACCGCCCGCCAGTAACAGTGCTGCTCCAGCGCCAGAAAACGAACCATCGGGACCGGCAATACACCAGGTCGGCAACTAAGACTACAACTGGGCTAATTGACCAACTGCTAAACCTGGACAAACTGTCGTTAAGCTTTTATTTTCGAGGATCATCCGATTGTTTTGTATGACTGCGTTAGCAAGAATCATAAGTGGCGCATGCAAGAATATGTACATTGCATTCATAATAATAATCTAAATTAATTCTTATAATAAATAAATAACAAAAATATATGTATTTAAAATTTGTACATTTATTTAATTTCCATTAACTCATGAAAGTAGTTATAAACATATCACAAATGATATTAACTAACGATCCTTAATTGGCTATTAAGCGTGTTTTTGGAATGTTGGTTTGATCGCCTTAAGGAAATTTTCATGAAAACTGGAAAGATCTTCGGCCATTGCTTGCATGGCTTTAAGGGTTTTTCGTTGAACGGCCAAAGTTTTTTCTTCCACAGCTTCGGCTTGATCGAGTTCATAGTGCTTAATGTTCCATTTGGAGAAAATTAAATCATCGGAAGAATCGGATTCATTCCCCGAACTTCTTTCATCAGTTGACTTTTCTTCAACGAAACTATTCTCTGTAAACAATATAGAGATATAATTATTTGTAAAGTACAAAAATAAAATGCCAGAGCTGAATATTGGCTGTTCTTGGATTTACCTTTGCTGTAGTTAACCTCTTGTTTCTGAAATTGTTAAAGGGGTTATATATCATTTAAATTAATGAATTAATTCTTCGTACATATTTATAGTTCCTTTTAGTGGACGGTGTGAAAAAGCTTGTGACTCCCTCATCGTCAAAAGAATCACTGCTCTTCTCGATGTCAAAATCAGAGCTTAAAGCCATATTCATTTCATTTCTGAAACTGTTGTGGTTGAGTCGGAAATCCCCATTATCTGCTCCACTTTTTTTTAAACGAACGGAAGTCTGTTTTCGGTTGTTTGCCTCCTTGAAATTAGATCCTCCTTAAAAATAAAAAGTTTTGATTTGTTTTGGAGACTACAATGATAGTGTTTTTTCTTTACCTAAATATAACTGAGTAGGCCGGATTTCTTCATCGCTTTCATCACAATCCTCTGCTTGGCCATGATTTCTTTTATAACGTTCAATGCCATTTCTTTTAATGTCGGTGAATGGAAATTCAAATTCTTTCGAAGAATCTGAGTCACTTTCGAAGATATCATCATCACTATTTTCCATAATATGTTGCATTTTGGGAAAATATAGCCATTTGGACTTTTTAATTCGTGATGAAATAATTCGCAGGGACTCCGTTCTAAAAGAAAACCAAAGACGTTAATATACATATACTTAAATATTATGTTATTTGTAAATACCGGTATTTTCTCTTCATGTTGTCCATTTTTGCCTTTATTTCAACGGTAGAAATTTCAAATTCCTTCATGTTGTTTGCCATTTCCTTAATAATAGATATATTTTTGCGGTACCCCCTAAAGTCAGACAGATTCTCCAGCCACATTTTCAACAGGCGTTTTGTGGCCTTCTGGGTCCACCGAAAGTACTTTTTCCTCATAGCAACTGAAATATTTTTATATGTACTTATTAAATATATATTTTTTAATTACAATGAGCATTAATAATTTAATTTTTTACAAGTTGTTACCTCCCCTTTTCGGCGGCATTTTATCATAGAACAGCTGTTATTTGCGTTTGTCAACAATTAAATCGATAGACAGACCTTCAAAATAAATCGAATCGACATTGCTGGAATTCGCTGAAATTTCAAAACAACTACAAATAAAGTTACAGGTTCCAAAAATGCAGTTTTGAGTTTCTTTTTTTTTTTTGTATTCAAATATTAACCGTTTATTTACACACTCGCAATAACAGGTAAATTTAAGACTTGAAATTATTTGCTGAAAATAAAGGGTGTAAATTTTTATTATTAGTTTTGGCTGAATAACATTAAGCACCGTTTTTAACATTTAATCTAAGGCCCACTGACAGTTTATAAAACAATAATGGACACCTTAGACAAAACTTTCTTATAACGGTCATCAAATGCGGGTAGCTGCAGTTTAATTTAAGGCGTTTTAAATAGTCTTTCTGAAGCTTGAACAGAAGCAATGTTGCAGATTAACGCGCTTGTGCAGCACATAAAACAAAAAGAATATATAACTTAAATTTGTATAGCTTTTAGCAAAATTTTTTCATAAATCTATATAACTTTCAAATTTGAAATTAAATCGGATAGACACATCTAATAAAAAGGGATGTGCAGAACATATTTCAAAGCATACAAATCGCTCAATAAAGTACTTGTACAGCAACATGAAAAGAAAATAATATTTACATATATAACTTGACATTTATGCGAGCAATTTAGTGCGATAGCTAATTTGGCAGGCACCTGGTCTGAAAGTACTTCTCATCGACGAAACGACAGAACTCAACCAGATGCTTAAACTTCTGCACTGTCTGCGCCAGCGCCATGTTGGGCAGATTTGTGGTGAGTATGCTGAAGAGGTGTCCAAAGGCGATTGCATCCAGTTCGCAGGGCTGATCGCCGTAGAAGAAAGGAGTTTCGGGGGATTCCTTCAGTTTATATTCGAGTGTCTCACAGCACTTGGCCACCTTCTCGATGACGTTGTCAATGTTCAGATCATCCCACTGGTAGACCTTCAGCAAACGAAGAGCGTTCCTCCGCTTGCCATAGTTTTGCATGTGATTGAGGGGCCAAGGAAAGACAACTCCGTTCCGGGGAGCAGTTACCTCCTTGTAGACACGCTCGTTCTTAAAGCTGATATACAGCTCCGCCATGGTAAAGATGTTTTCAACCAAGGAAACGTAGGTGCGCATGTCGGCCTTTTCGTCCTCGTCTTGCCAGCTGCCAATGGCCATGTCCTTCTGCTCCACAAAGTTCACAATCGGTTCGAACTCCGCAAAGATAAATGCTCCCGCGCGGATGAAGGGCAGCTTGGTCATCCGGCCGCCCGGGGACATGTGCTCCGCATTCGCGCAGGATCGGACTCCAAAAGGTAGGTTGCACATCTTTAAGTAAGCTTTTACCGCCAGGCAACTGGCATTCTCCGGCAAAAGGATCTGCTCTGCCTCATATGGCTTTTGGTTCGAGAAGACATGGAAGTGGAAAATGATAACTAAAAGAATTAAGCTTTATAGTGCCAACTTACCTGGTAGAGTGTGGTGTCTTCCGGCCAAGGCTCGGCGGCCAGTTTGTCCGCCGTATTTAATTGGCTCAGGTATTGGGATGCCATTTTCCGAAATATCCCCACAAAACTCGCCGATGAAGTAATAAACAGCTGGTTTGTAAGGGTGGCGTTGCCAGATTTACACGAGCAGTGCCATTCAACTGATAGTTGTTTTTAAATAGGCCATCAAATGTTAAATAAATATGTTTTATACGTTTATATACATTTCATTAAATGGTTTAATGATTTCAAGTTTTAAAGGACTAAAAACATTATTTTTTGAAAGAGTATTAATTTATTTTTTTTATCATTTTGGAGTTATCGGCGAAATAGCCTAAGTTCACACTCATAATTCTAAGTTCACCTACTATCGATACTTTTTAGGCTAACATCGATTTCTGTTCCAGCTCTTTCGCCGAGTGTTTTTCGTTATATTTTGCTTTGTTTAAAACTAAGTAAGAAATAAGTTGAAAAATTCAAAAAAATAGATAAGCTAGCTGGGCACGTTACCGTCAAGAAAAAAGTTTTGAAAACACCATAGTTTTTGAATAATTTTGCTTATTAGAAAGGTGAGTGCGCGTCGCTGTTTGCAGAAATGTGTGTGTGTGATGCGTTGCGTGCCAATGCATGTTTTTTATAATAGTATCGAATTTAACTATAGTAATATAAAATCGGTTAGCATTGTTCGCAAACATTTGCTTATCTGTTGGCCAGGAACCACTCCCAAAAAATTGTACTTCAAAATCAGTGACGATGCATGTGCCGGCGTTAGTGTGCGTGTGTGTGTGAATTGGTGTGTGTGATTCATACGTCTGGGTCTTAACATTCTTCGTCCACATTTCTTTATCAAAAAAACGAAAAAAAAAAACTGGCATGGTTCGTACTTTTCCTTGAATTATCCCCACAGTCTGGCGGGGGGTCGTGTCCGTCTCTCTCTCACGTTCCCCGCCCCCGCCCATCATCATCTATCTCTCTCTTCTCGCAGTTTTGTTTGGAATTTGAAAATTCTGTTTGGTCAGATATTGTTCTTGAAATTACCTTTTCTCACCCAACGTTAATTATTCCGATTGTATTTGTTGGCCCAAACTTTCGATCTTAGTTCGAAAAATGTTTATTATTTTTTTGTATTCCCACACATGCAAAAAAAAAAGTATTTAGTGCTATAAAAATAAACCTGATATAAAGGTATCAAAACAATACACAAAAAACTATTGAACTTTGGAGTTAAACATAAAAAAATGCTTACGATTTTATTTTGTTGTGTAATTCATGACTTATTTAATTATATTTAATTGTTATTAACCAATACTATAAAAAAAATCAAACAAAACTAATTAACTTTAAACTGATCTTCATAATTTCTTTTCTGTGTACACATGTGCTTGCAAAATTGTTTGTATAGATACATTTTTATTATCTCACAACAAGTTGATGTCAAGTAATAACATTTTAATTTCATGTTCGGTTTTTGCGCTGTCCGATTTATAAAGCCAAATCTGGAGAATAGAGAATTATTATTGGCCCAACATTCGTTGAAAATGGACATAAAGCAAGCGACGTGTATTTAGATAATGGGAAACAAAGCAAGATAATAATAAAGGCGTTGGCGGGGCGGAGGGTTTTCGGTTTTTGTCGCCCGTTCTGGTCAATATTATTCAATGCCGCCGATATCCGTTCCCTCTCTGTCTATCGTACGCTCTTGCCTTATCTATCTGCCACTCCGTATTTGGTTGGACCTTTTTTTATTTTCCAAGCCAACCAGCTGCAAGTCGCCGGCCCCCTTTTCCCCGCTCCGTTGCCAATCACACGTCAGTTCATCAATGCGTTAATAATTGAAATTTAATCAATATTATTGAACGGTTATATGAAGAGGCTAACATTTGTTCGAAACAGAAGCATTGGTGTTGCCGAAAAAATGAATAAACCCTTTCGATGCTGATTAAATGATAACGTAATCAGCTTTACAAATTGCTAATGGTACAATGGTTGTTTTACTAAACTTTATGATACACTTTCTATTAGCTCCAAAAAAAGATATTTCTTTTCTTTTTATAAAAATGTGCACAATAAATAATCTTTCAAAACTGACATAAATTCTTTTAGGGGTCAAATTCGAACCTGAGTCAGCGGTTTTTCCCAATCTCTTGATCAGGATCATTTCCGTTTATGTCGTTAGACTGTACAATCATAAGAGCGTACATACATTTATATGGATGCATATTTTTACATACATATATCTATAAAACAATATTATCGTCAACATGTTACTCACACTACTAAAAATATGCCTATGACCCACATGCTTCTCGCACAGCAACTGAGAAACACTAAACAAAGTCTGCAGCAGCCATTTAACAATAGCACCAGCAGGAAAAAAGACTAGCGCTACTCATTTAAATGTAATTGATTGATAAATAAACAATTGCGCTTGGACAGTTTTAGGTTAGAAGCCATGGCCGAAACAGAGACGAAGCACCATCCCGAGCACCACGATGAGGATGTTCATGATGCCAACTACCAGGCGCCTCCAGAAAAGACCATCGAGGAGATAATGGCCGCCGACCAGGAGGACGAGAGCTTGCGGCGCTACAAGGAAGCCCTTTTGGGTGCCGCCCAGACCGAGAAAATTATTGTTGGTAAGGGAGCAATAATAAGTATAATGTATGACCCATTATCTTAAAGATAAAACTTATCTTTTCAGATCCCAATGATCCGCGAAAAGTTATTGTAAAAAAACTTGCCCTCGTCGTAGAGGGACGTGACGATATGGAATTGGATCTTACTGGTGACCTAAGTCAGCTTAAAAAGCAGGTAACTATAATCGCAAAACTTTGATTACATTATTACATCAATAAATGATATATATTTTTACAGCTTTTTGTGATCAAAGAAGGTGTTCAGTACAAGGTGCGCATTGATTTTATTGTGCAGCGTGAAATTGTCCATGGCCTTAAATACGTGCAAAAGACTTCGCGTTTGGGTGTTAATGGTAAGTCTGGCAATTAATTTTATTGCCTAATTATTTGTTTATTGTTTTGTGGCAGAATCAGTTTTTGTTTAAACAAAGTCAGCCCGCTGTTTTAGTTTAAAAGCAAGAATTCAAAACCATTTCTTTTTTTCTAAACTTATTAGTTGGGCTTTCCTTATCAGATTTGTAAAGCATTAACATGGAGTTTTTTAATCGTTATATGTTATATATAGTATAGCTGATTTATTTAACTATCAAATTAGGTGATAGCATTTAAAATTCTTGAAAAATCAAATTAAATGTAACCCTGAGCTCTATTCTATGCTGTTTGTGTATACCTCACATGATTCCAGCACTTTTGGGACTTCAATGTTCCGAGGCCGCAGCACAATTGATAGTTACACCTCAGTTCTTGATTGAATTTCGAGCAAACTAGACGCACTTTGTGCTGAGAAAGAGAAATGGGAACTAGTTGGTTTAATGGCACAACACTTTTATTTGGCTTTTGCAGTGCCGTCTATGTATTGTTTTTAACATTTGCAATATTAACTTTAGTTATGTGTTAAATAACTTACATTAATATCCTATTGTTTCCAATGCAATAACCTGATTTCGGATTGTATAATTTTTTAAGTTGTTGGTAAGATGGTGCTGAATGGCCGCAAATGTGAATCTTTACTAAACAGAATAATTTGTTGTCATTCTCTAGTTGACAAAATGAAGCATATGGTTGGCTCCTATCCGCCCAAGAAGGAAATTCAATTTTATTTGACGCCCGCTGAGGAGGCACCCTCTGGCACATTTTCCCGCGGCACGTACTCGGTCAGTTCGGTCTTCACGGATGACGACAAGCATATACACCTGGAGTGGGACTGGACCTTCGAGATTAAAAAGGACTGGGCCTAAGAAGCACATCAAACAGCACACACACACACACACACACAAAACACAACACGACATACGCTTTTTGTTTTTCCCAAACATGTCTTGTAAATGAGTTGATTTTTGTTCCAAAAATGTAAGCGAGATTTTCCAAAATGTAATTGATCGTCAAGTATTTTTGTTAACGGTATTAAATTTTAAATATTTTTGTAACTAAAGTGTATTGTAAAGCCATGATAAGTATTTTTGATACCCATTGCTAATTGAATGTGTGCCGATGAAAAGCATTTCTCGCCTAAGTCCTCAATGAGACGCCAAGTCGATCAGTCAAGTCAAAACCAATTTAAGTCAGTAGGCCAGTCAGTCAGTCAGTCAGTCGGTTGGTTCTAAATGCCATTGCCTATGTTTAACATACATTTTCAAACAGATTAACATTGAGTAATGAACTTTAAGAAAGTTGTTTGCATTTCGCTATATATATTTAAAAGTAATGAACGAAAAGGTTTATGTTAAATGTAAGTTCAGATCCCCCGAACTAAAGGAAACAATACCCAAAGATGATTTCCATCTAAAATTATGCAACTCGATCTGTTGAATGTAACTTAAGCTGATACTTTATGATGCATTTGATATTTGTGGAGCATGCAAACACTGAAATCTACATTATTCTAACTATATACTATCTCTGTGTATTTTTTGTGTACAATATACGCGAATGCTGATTGAATGCAACCGAAGAGCAATAAAGAATAAAATATACATATTTTAAAATGAAAGTTCTACTTCCCTATCTTTATTTCAAAAAACAGTGGGACATACGAGTATTTTTGTGGAGTAATAGCATATCAAATAAATAGTAGTTACGGTCTTTGCACTGATTTAGCCTTAGCCAAAGATAATTTGCGCATTTCACACTTTATAATCGCTTATCAGTTGACTTGGCTGTGGGGTAAACGTCATAAATTCTTTGCGGTCGGCAAAGGCACAACATGAATTACTCATACGCCGTGTGAGCTGAGAGAAGAAAATGGAAAATCGCGAGAGCAACATAAAGCAGATTTCTCTGTTTACATTCGACTCTGTCAACATGTTTACCAGTTTTTGAGGCCGGCCTGTTGCACTTGACTGCTTCAACTTGTTGCCCAACATTTGCGCCTTTAATGCAGAAAATAATAACCACATTTAATATGCCAACGCACATTTGTCTTAAGAATCGCGAAAACCGGCATAAATAAGTAAAGTGCTTGCTCGGAAATGGCTCCAGCTGCCAAAGGGAAAATCGCGTAATTGAAGAACAACAGCAGCTATATTTTGGAGGAATAACCTGGGGCACGCGAATGTTTGGGGGAGCTGTAATTTTTCATATTGTCTTTCAAAAAAACATTTCTTATTTATGTGTTTGTTTGTTTTTGGATAAACCAATTGAGCAACAAAGAAACCTACAAATGTTCTTCCTTGAAAAACATGCCAACAATTAACAAACGAATAATTTTTGAACATTTTTCAAGAGTGTTTTTAAATTTATAAATAAAAAAAATTTGTTGATATCATTTTTGGTGGAAGTTGTCTGCAAAAGGTGTTAAACTTTTTTCTAGAAATTATTTTTGACCAAATTTTGCTTGAAATGTAATAACAATTTTTGAATGTCAATCAAGTGATTGATGGCGGCACTTAAATTTCATTCAGCTTACGAGTATCCGCAAACCATTCGATTATTGCTGACTTTACCTTCTCTAAATGCCAATATTTTTGCATCCAACATTCCCGTCTATCTTTGTCCGTCGAGGATGTTTTGATTGACGGACGGGATGTCGAATTTTAACCTCCACCCGTATTATTCAAGCCGACAGCGCATTGTGTGCCCACGTGGCCTTCTTGCCCCCAATCCTGGCAATTGTCCGTTGCCTCCTTCATGGTCCATTGCATCCGGCGATAAGGTTCAGTGAAATTTGCAGGAAAAGTGGATGGAAATCGAATGAATGGGAAAAACAAAAGCTGCTACTGTGTGGGGATAATAAAGTAGGAATGAAATGAAATCAAAAAGGAAACCAGGAAACGCAACAGGCTAAGTGCACACATACGCACTCATGCACATACACATACTATACGCACACATGCACACGCGTCCGGATACGCGAATGGCGGCCATTTTGTCCGCATGCAGGTGAAGCTGAAAAGAATAATAATTTTATTTTCCACCAGCTTAAACTTTACATACCCGTACAAAAATAAACAATGAACGATATAGAGAAATTATTGTAGATAAATATATTTTTTTACATTTTAAAGTGATTTTTTATTGTACCTAGGTTTTTATCAGACCAATTTTGCCACTAGACCTGTTGCAATCTGTTGCATTGCCAAATGAATAAGTGAAGTGCAGTTAATGTCAAGCCACAAAAGCTTTTCTGCAACAATGAATATTTAATCCCTGCGAATGACTGGACATGCTTCTCTAATGGGCTTTGGATGTTCACGAACATCACTCTGTCAGCTGTAAAACCATTTAAAAATTTATCTCTCACAATGGCAGTAATCCAATATATAATAAATATCCCAAAGGATTTGAATAATTTCATTATTAAATAAATATCCCATAGGATTTTAAATCAAACAGCAATAAGCCGAAAAACAAAGCATTTGTCCGTAAAATATGCCACAAATGACAATAAATTTGAACCAGGTCATGTGGCAAAATAAAATTTTCTTTGTGCAAAATTTAATTAGTTTCATTTTAGAGCCGGTGTATGTCCACATTTATTGGATTTGCTCTGGCTGTGTGTCGACTTCTGCTAAGCCTATTTAAACATAATTAAATCTAACAAAGATTGAAGCAACTTTTTCGGTTTCTGCTGGTCTCTTATTTAGTATGCGGGTCAGAACACGGAGCAACGTGCGAAAGTTTCATCCTCCTTGGTGCCAGAGGCGCATACGTGGCGTATGATGAATTTTACGTCGATGAAAACAGATAGAAACCAACAGGGACAGCTTATTGTTTTCGTTATTAAATTTTCTTTAATACATTTGTGGTTATTATAAGTGACAAAATATGGCATGCAACCTAAGTTTTAGTCTAGGTCGTAAAATTAATTTATATTACAGGGAAAACATTAAGTTATTAAAATGATGATGAACTGAGATCATAATTTAAACAATAAGGCTAAATTGATAACATGCATTGTGTTGATTGAAATAAAGAAACGGAGCTTTAAAAAAATAATAACTGTTTCCCAAACCATAAAAGTCAAGTTCCTTATTTTAGAACGTAATATTTTCTATTACATCACTTTTAGCTGCCTTAGCTCATAAATGTTTTATTCCTTTTTTTATTACTTCAGTGCTTTAGTGGCTTTAAGTTAAGCAACTTTAATGGGGAGTGTCGAATGCGTCAGAAAACGGTGGAGTTAGCCATCAGATTTGTGCGTGTCCGGCAGGACATAAAAAACAAACAGCAACCCCTCCAATCGGCATATATTTTTTCAAAGTTCTCGTTTTCCCTTCGCTTTTTTTTTTTTTTTGTTTTTTATGCCTCTGACCCCCACGGACAGTCAGAATAATTTGCGTTTATATTGAATTTGTTTTTCGTGGGGTTTTTTCTGCTGGAGATTCAATCCAAAGCTCGCAAGAAATTGCATGATTTGTGAATATATTTATTCAAACGGTTTTGCGGTGGGCCCCGCATTTACATTTCGACATTGATTTTTGCTATAAGCAATCCAGGTTTGTGTTGATTTTATACGTCTCTATTTTTTGTGTGAAGGTTATGTGAGTGTAAGAAAAGTTTGATTATTCTACAGGATTGTGGAGCCCGTATACTCACAACTATTATTTTTTTTACAATTTATAAGGCTTTTTTAGGTAAGTTAAACTTAAGTTTTTAAACTAAAGTTGTTCTTACTATTATAACAATTAAAAGACAAAGAAGTTTGTTTAAAACTTTGTGAATAAATTATGCAGCCAGTTTAAATTCTGATTTATGGTGCGTACCCAAAATTTGCACCATTTATTCAAGCAATTTAACCCTAATTTCAAACTTGTTCGGCCACTCTGCTCCAACTTGCAGCTGAATGTGTCAAATAGGAAAGGACAAAACACATTTCAGGCTCTTTAAAGGAGGATGTCAACAAGCTGTTGCCACAATACACAAAAACAAGCACAATTTCCAGCGCCAGTTAATTGTCTACCAAAGGACAGAGATCCCGAGGCAGCCGGGCTTTATTATTGTTGCGAATTCTGCTGTTGTTTCTGTTGACTTTGCAGTTCCCTAATTAAGTCGAGCGCATTAATTAAAGAACACTGCGTAATTAGGCTTTACGTCCTAGCCAACTGACTGCCTCTTAGTCATATATCCACACCAAGTATGTGAGCAATTTAAATAATCTTTGACCACGGTCGGCTTTAAATTGATTTTCCCGCACAGGAAAAGCTCAAGGGAGCCCATTAAAAATGCAAAAAACCTTAGAGGCTATATTGACTATGACCCCCGGTAAATGGCATTGACTGACATTTAATAGCCGTTCATTAAATTATCATTTACCTGTTTCAATTTCATGGCACACACCAATGTCGAAGAAAGTTAAAACCTGAAAATGATTTACGGTAAGAGAAAGTGAATAATAATGGAGCTTAATTTTTGTTTCTATTTTAAAGGTATTCTTATATTAATAATACTTTTGTTAATACAAAAAGAACACACAAATATATTTAGCTATATAATTCTCAATATTTAAATAAATAAAAAATATGAAATTTATAATGATTTTCAAATTTAAATATGAGTAAATACGAGTAAATTTAAACCATTAATGAGTCAATATATTTCAAAAGCAAAACTTTGTCTTAGTATATTTTAAAATTCTATTCGAAGTGCGTTCTGTTTTGTGAAAATATTCATTTGAAATCATGATATTCATTAGATATTCAACACCAAGTCTGCTAAATACCAGCCTATTCCGATTCGAGGAAAACTCCCAAGGGGAAGAAGCCTTTTGGCTTTTGGCCACCTTTCGCTGTCCTGTCTGAAGTGGCCATCATTGAGCCAGGACTAACTTTTCAGAGCGGCGTGCGAAGGTAAACATGTTTTGATTTCGATCTGGTAATGTATTATGCATTCCTCCTACCCTCGAACTCACTGGAACCCACTCTTGACCTTGGGGACACACCAACACTTAAAAAAAACTATTATAAAATAATTTCTTAAATATAAATAATAATAAAATTTAATGTATAAAATAAACAGTGTTTGAATCTTAAAAGTAAAGAAGGGTAATCAGTATTTTGTTCCTATATTTTTATAATATTAAATATTTTTGTCTAAATAGCTTGGAACATTTTTATCTGTGTACTTTTGGCACTCTTTAATCTATCGGCTGGCGAGACACCTTTATCGGGGCGCAAATATATGCAAAGTCCATTTGAGCCTTCAATTAGTTAATTTGCCTTGATCCTCGAGTACTTCACTCGGCGGCTTTACACATTTCAAATTGCCTTTTAATGGTGGCTTCGGCTTAAAGCTGCTTTATTTCTGTGTGCCCACCAGTTGAATTTCCATTATTATTTATGCAAATCCGAAATCCCCCAGGAGCACCATGGAAATGTTGCCTGCGAATTTTTGTCCTCCGGCAATGTGGTGTACACCGCACAACCAAAGGTGTGTGTCACATGTATTTTGCGTGTTTTGTTCGTTAAAAATTTATTGGACTCCAAATGAATTTGCGGCAGAAAGTCAGCAATTAATGTTAATAAAGTAAGTACGATGTAAGGGAATGAAAACTCTTGTTTATATAATTTTATTTAATCTTTAAGAACATTGCTGATTCGAATTGGTTGCTTTTACCTCAAATTAATTCCGATCGATTACACATTTTAATAAGTTATTGAAAATAAGCTTAAATTTAAGGTAATTAGAAGTAAAATAACTTTCCATTTTACTCATACAATGGCTAACTTTGTGGACATCTGTTGCCGATGCTCTGCCTAAACTCATTACGTATACGCCCCGTGTTGTCAGACGGAAATTGCACAAGTTAGCAAACACAGTGCAACCAAAGTACTTACGTTGTGCAGGTGTTTGTGCGTCAACAAAGCCGTTCAAACATTTTCCTACACTCGGACAACAGGATCCAAGGGTGTTGGCAACGACTGTTGACAATATCCTGCTAAGCTGAAATTAACAGGGATCCAGCTGAGCTGCAAGTAAGTAATTTAATTTCAGGAAATTGAGGTTGAAGTGCTGTTGGTGTCGATTGCACAAGCTGCAAATCAAAGTTCTGTCAACCGGATCTTGCAATTAAATGGAAAGTCCTTTGTGAAAATCAATTGCATTCCTTTCGAACGTTTTTCATAAAAACCAAGAATTTAATTGAAGTTTCTATTAACAAAAAACTTCAATAAAAAAAACCTCAATTAAATAACCGTGATAAGTATGTAGTTTAAAGATTACACATTTCCTTGATAACAGTGGCAAAGTTTTAAATTGAATTGCACTTTTAAGAACGTACTTGAAAAGATTACAAGGAATGAATTAAAAACCTGAGTTGTCGTTTATTGTTTGCTTATTGCTTACTGTCAGATTTTATAATGATCGATTCATCGACTAGTTTATATTTTGGGCCGATTAACACAATGGCAACCAAAGTGAAATCCCAAAAATAGAAACTAAAAGCCCATGATGCATAAAAATGCTCTTGCATAAAAAAGGTTTGATTGAAAAAAGTTATAAACCAGTTTGGAATAATCTATGGTGTGGATTTAACTTGAGCACAAAAAACTGCAAAGTTCATTGCACATTTTCTATTACGGGTATTAAACTTTTAATTATGGATTTTCGTTAGCCTTGAACAATTGCAATCAGTGAAACCCAATCGAAAAGGTAGTGGAACTTTTTGCTTGTAAGTATTATCTTTTATATAGAACTCCTATGTGTAACAAAAAATATATTAAGTATAGTAAGTACATACCCCTTCTATAATTGTCTTTATGTATTTAATCTCGCAGTTCTATTAAATATGTAGGTTATAAAATTTGTATAAAAATATATTGTCATCGCTAGTAAATTAATAATCAATGTTTGATATGTCTGGCTGTGATTCCTCCACTCCCTTATTGGGAAAATCCACGCAAAAGATGAAATGACAATTTATGGATAATAATAATAAAGGTTTAAGACTGTACCACATGGCGTATGATTAATAATGTTTGGGTAGGGCTCATATTCTTCAAATTTTTTATTAATATTATACCCATGTTTATTATATTCATAGGTAGGAGTATTACAAAATAAAGTATTATTTCTTTTAAGACTTTTGGTCAATCACAAGTTATTGGTCATCGAAAAGTGCCGGCGTTTCGAATTGTTATTGTGATTTTATTTTGAAGATGAAAACAGCGACTAACGGTTTGGCTCTCTTCTCCGCTCGAGTTGCTCTCTCGAAAATGATTGGTTGCCGCTCATTTGACAAGGTCGGCAACATGTTGCGTGTGTTCAGCCTGTTGGACTTTTGGTTGCCCAGTCTCAGTTCTGATTAGAACGTGCACGGGTGCGGTTCGCTGGCGTTTCGAAAGCGGTTTACAAGCGGTTAACAGGCCGACGCGTTTTTCGCGCGTTTCCTTGCCAGCGGAAAAAGCAAGTGTTTGTGTGTGTGTGGTGTGTGTGTGCGTGAGTGTCAGTGTTAATGTGAGTTTTTAAAACAACATGTGCCATTGGGAAATGTCGCCTAATATATATGCACAAATTATAAATAAATATATTTATTGATACAAATGATTAGCAAATAAACAGCTTAAAGGAGTCAACAATCAAAAAAAAGGTATTTTAAAAAATTAAGCTGAAGCAAACGAATGATTAATATAAACGGAAACTTTAAGCGTTTAATTAATATCAATACTATTAAAAAGTGTTTGGATAAAATGTTTCCATTCTAAGGGAAATATTTACAACCAAACCTTCCAAATGGAAACTTTTTTTTCGAACTGATATAAATAAAAAAACCCGATAAAACTAGTTTTCAAAGAAAACAATAAATTGTGATTCAACCGTGCAAATTATTTTATTTCGATTGCATTCATAAACCATTAAATTCGCATCATTTAGATATTTAAGTTCATTGTTAGGTTATGAAAAACAAACAGTGATTTCCTCGTTTAAAAAATGAAACCAATCCAACAGCAAAGCGGAATTCGAGCAAAATACAAATCGACAAAATAAACATCGAACTTGGGGGACCGGCAAAGTGTTTACCTGCGATCTGCTTTCATATAATCAAGTGTAACTAATTGCCAAGCTCAATAGCAACTGAAATTAGCTAAAAATACAAATACAAAAATGCGATGCGAGACGGCGAGCGAACGTATCTGAATCTGAATGGTTAGCGACAGATCGAAATATATATTCACAGCCGTTTCTCGCTTTCGAGCGTTTTGATAGTGCTAATCGCATCTGATTTCGGTTTTCCATAAAATATTTATTTTCATTTGAATTTTGGTTAGCTGTTTATTAATTAAAAGCAAGAGCCGCGGCAACAAAGTCAACCTTAACAACAATAACAATAAACAACAACAACAAGTGTCCCCGAATTAAAAGAAAAAATTAATGCTGCTTTTAACTTGGCAGCTGGTAGCGAAATTCTGCGTCAGTTCTGCTTGTTATTGTTGCTTTTTCGTGTTTTTTGTTAGTGTTTCTTTTTTTATTATTTGCAATTTATTTCAACGGCCGAACGAGTTGATGATCGCCTATGTGTGAATGTCTGATGAAAGAAGTGATACAAAACATATATGAGTTCGTTTGTGTACATATTTTCGTATACAGCTGTGTTCAAATGATTGTGGTGGAGATTTTTAAACGTTTAAAAGCATTTTGCTAAGAACAATATTTGGTGTTTTCCTAACGAACTCGAGTTTAATTAAAAATTCAGATTTAGTAAAATAATCCCAAGTGATTCAAAGGGAAATTTGTAACATATTACAAAGCATTACATTTTTGTACGCATTAAAAGTGTCTATTAAAATCTTTTTACTTTGAATTAAGCAAAAAATATATATAAAAATATAAAAAAATATATACTTTTACTATAATTATGAACGCTGCTGTTTATTTATTTATTATCTTAAGTGGCTGTATGTCAGTTGACTTTGGCATTATTAGTATTTATAGTTGCATATCTCTTAATACATTTTTGGCAGAATAACTTAGAACTTACCCCAGTTTATAAAAAATAACAGCTAAGCCTTGTAAATATTTTGAAAATTTAGTATTCATCGTGGACATTTTCAAATGTTATAACTAATAAAATTCATTAGCTTATATTGCCTTTCAGTATCAACAATGACCTTAGCCAATGTCCTTCTGTTTATGTTTCATAATTTCGATTTATTTTTAAATTTAAACCACAATCTTAACAACACCAACTCATCCGAATCGTTTGCCAAATGCTGTTGTCTTTAAATAAATCAAGTTATAAAAGTGTTCTAGCAGATTTCGTTTTGGCTAACGGCTCCGCATTAATAAATTAACGCCCCCACTCAGCGTTCCTCATTTTTTCCAGCTTATTTTTTATCTTTATAGCAAAGAACAAAGTCAAGATTCTATAAAAAAAAGTGTCATGCTTCGTATATAAATATGTGAGAATAAAAACCAAATCAAAGCCACTTGGCATATGCTATTCCGATAACGAAATGAAGAAGCGACCTTTTTCGGGGTTTTTGGGCAGGGCCATTATCAAATAGCGATAGCGCCGATAAAATACTTTATTAAAGCCGCCAGTAAGTCCAATGAGACAAATTGTATTTTAAACACTTTTTTTGCCACATATATTTCGGGGTTTTTTTTTTTATCAAGGACCTTTAAATTATAAAATGATTGACATCAAACGTCTCAAACGTTCGACTTATCAAAAGTGTCTAACTAGGAATGAGTAATGCTCCTAATAATTATTAACGATTTATTATTTGTATACAAATATATGATCAGCCAGTGAGTCATTGCTACGGGTTTTATAAGATTGTTTGGAAAATTTCTTATCATTTTGAGTTGTTTTAGCAGTCTAGACCTTATCTTTATTCTTTTGGATAAGTGTATAAAAATAATATAAATTCTATTCAGAATTTTGGTCAAGTTACAGCATATTTTGATACATTTTGTCTGCTGTTTAGTATATAAATGTGTGAAATTCCTCTTTTAATTTACCAAAAATTCCTTAAGAAAATTTTATTTAATAAATCAAATCCACATATATGTATTGAAGAAAATAATAAATGTTGGGTTCTGAAAATATGCTGTCGCCTGTTTTTTTGTGTGTGTGCCTCGCCTTTTTTTCACATTTCCTCTGTGACTTGACTTTGTCAAGTTTAAAAAAATTTGTGAAAATTGCGTTTTTATTTGCGAACACAGTTGCAGCGGCAACAATGTTTGTTGTTTTTCCTTAGGTCACACAGCTTCTTATTTTCACAAGATCTCCGCCACTATATAGTATTACCCGTACATACATATGGTACATACATATGTGAACGAAGCTTATTTATATTTATTTCTCGTTTGAATTTAATTAAATTTGCACATTTGTGTTAAATTTTCAACACATGTGTCTGTCAGTCTCTCGTGCCCGCTGCGTGTGTATGGGTGTCTATCTATGAGGGACTTTGTGTCAGTCGGCCGATCCGTCTATATGTCCGCCCGTCTGTCTGTGTTTGTGTGCCCCCTATGTGTCAACCTAGACGCCTAATCAAACAACAGCAACAACGAGAGCTATATCAGCCAAATTCCAAACCCTCTACAGAGAGAGAATAATCTGTAATCTTTAAACTATACACAAACATTAATATTAATATATATGATTTCATATAAAATTAAATGCATTAAGGAAATCAGTACAATTTTATAACCACTTGTGTTTAATATTTTGTGAAAAATAAAGATATTCAAATACCAACTTTAAGCGAGATGAACCTAGGTATCAAAAATAAGAAAAACTAAAAATTATTTAATGTCTAATTTACCTTATAAATGTAATGAAACTAATTTTCATGTGTAATTGAGGGAAGACCTGCAGCAAAAGTTATAATAAACATGTGTAATGATGGGAAACGAGAGTAAAGCAAACCGAAAATAAACACAGGCAAATTGAAAACTGTAACATATTAAAGATAAAGGGGATTTATTAAAAATTTTCAAGGGAACATTTTGAAAACAGTCTAGAATCATGATATATATAGTGTTTATAAATAACAAAGAATAAAACCTGTTTCGTCTTAATTAAGCGTAATTATAGACAATAAACAATGTCTCGCTGCAAAACTAATGTGAGAAAGTGTTTTCAAATTGTAGTAGAAAACAATTATAAGCTGTTACAATTAAGAAATTAACAATCGTCGCAGATCATTCACATTTAATGGAGATAAATACTGCTGAAGCTACGAGATGTTCTGATATCAAACTCAATTGCTTTCTATAAAAATGTCATTAATTTTATTTATATAAAGCCATATGCTTTTCCTCTTGCCCCATTTAACTTATTTTTATTATTGCATATCCATTTAAAATCAATTTATTTTCCATTGTTTTTCTTTAGTTTTCAGTGGGCATTTTAATGTATTGCGGCATTAAGCAATTATATGTTGGCTTAAATCAATATTCATTCATTGCACAAAAAATATGAAATAAATTTGGCATAAAAGTAGTTGATAAATACATTTTAATTGGAAAAGCATTGAATAAAATCAATTCTCAGTTTATTTTTAAAATCACTCTTGAATACAGACTAATTAGTTTTTAATTAAACCATTTAGCTTCTGATTTTTTAGAACCTTAATATTTTTTTAAGCTTGATATTGGTTAGATATTTGTACTTGGAATGAATTTTACTTGCGTCGCTCGCAATTTATTGACGCAAATTGCATCTTAAGATTTGATGAAATTTTGCTTATAAAATTTAAAATTATTGCAATCAATTTGCGAGTGCAGCAAATTTGTCTTCAACGTAGATTTGTAAGCATTTCCTTTCACACTTGTCCGACTTGAGAATGTCAAATGATCGCGCAACATTTTTCAACCGATAGCAAATTGATTTATTTGCCCAGGCCTTTTGGCCATAACGCAAAGGCCGCAGCCTCGCGATGCCAGAAGCCAAAAATTGATTTCATCCGAATGGCTAAGAGCATTTGCACAAATCTTTGGGCTGGGCCACTTTACTGGTCCTCACCAAATGGGCGCGAAATATAATTTTATGGCAAATCAAGTTTGTCTTGCACATTGCACAAATATTTCATTTTGACACACAAGTATTTCAGCAATATAAAGAATCCAAATGAAATGTATTGCACTCGCATCCGAATCCGAAATCCAAAAGCCGCGTGGAAAGCGATTTTCTGCATTTCGCCAATTCACAATGTTTGCCATTGTTTATTTGTATTCTTAATTACCTTTTGTTTCGGTTTGGCAACCGCTTGACTGCCGCTTTTCCCTCGATCATTTTTTTCATTTTCTTTCTTTTTTTTGGCTAAGATTATTTTTAGACTTTTGATGTCGGCGACTTTAATGGCCGGCGGTAGCTAATAAAATCGCTTAGCACATGTTTCAAACATTTCTTTTTGGATCTATAAATGAGCAATTAAAGCATATCTTAATGCGATCATCCCAGGGAATGGAATGCAGCTAAAAATGGATAAGCGAGTACTAGAAACACTTAATTAAATTGTCCTATCAAGGTCTTTTTGCTTATGAGCTTGTCCAGAATGCTCAGAAAGTGTGCTCCCGAAATGGGTAAAAACTGGTATAGCCAGTTCGAATTGGTTTGGATTAGACAGCCATTTCGCGCTTGAGTTTAATGAGACTTGCACTCCAGACACTTGAAAGCGTCTCAAATAATAAATGGATAATTGCAGTCCAAAAAGTAAGCTAATAATGCATTAATAATTTTATAAAAATAGGTTTCAATTAGAATTTCTATTGATGTGTGAGCTAGATAAAAAACACTTTACTTTTATTGAGAAAGGGTTTATGAGCTGTTTGATTGCTTCCCAAGTTTGTTAAAATAAATGACTCTGGCATGTAATTTATGTTTTCATTGGCAACCGCTCGTGCCGCCTCTTAATTAGCCCAACTTCATGCCAGTGCCTAATTGATGTTTTCCCCATAAGTAGTTTATGCATTCTCTGCCAAATCAAATTAAACACCATCCAGCAAAGCGGCAGGAGTCACGCATCCACCCACCAATTGCAATTCAAGGCAAGATGGGACGTGCTAAGGAAAAACCGCAGAACTAGGGTCTTGAATCCACAGGAGCCGCCCAGACCGCAACAGCCACACCCCCAAAACACACACACACACACCCACCCTACATATACATACCCCAAATATACACATACAACCCAAGGGCGGTTAGCCTAATTCGCATTTAAATGGCTCTCTGTCTGTGGACGAGAAGGTTTGGCTAATGAATCAGCATTCATCTGTCAAGAGCAACACAAATTTTCGCATACTATATAATAGCTGCCTAGCATTTATTTTATTTTCATTTGTTTTGTTGGTCAGCAATTCGAGCATAGAAAACAAAAATTAGCCCTCTATTGAAGTTTGTTGTGCTCTGTTGGCGGTCCAACGTTGCGTATACTCGATGTTTTGTGGCCGGTCACTTGGGCTTTGATTGCTGATGAAGGCTGCAAGGACCTGCACTCCATCTAATTGCATTGCAACTAAAAATCCCTTCGCCCTTCGTTTTTTGGCAGTCAATTAAGAAAGTTTCTCTCGAGTCCCAAGTTTTATGATTCGCACTTCAGCTTCCTTTTTGTAGTTTCACTGAAATTTTGATTTAATTTTCAGCTTGTTATTTGGGCAACAGTTTCAGCCAAGACAAACCGCCCACGAAATGTAGCTTCAATGTTTTCTTAACACTATTTAGTTTGCTCTTTCAAATGATTCTAAAGTTATTTTAACAACTTAGGTCAATATATAAGGAATTTAAATAAAACAACTTCATTAAATAGATTTGAATATTTTTTTAAAATAGAAAAAAATTCTTTCTGTTCAAGAAAAACGATTTTTTTTAGGTTTTTTTTTTTAGTTTATACTACTTGTGTTACAAATTTTGTCCTTAAAGAGTATTCAAAATTGTGTAACATTAATCTACATTCTTTTTACTGCCTTGTGTTATTAATAAACAGATGTTCAGCTTTATGACCGCTCCAGCAAATTTGTTGGCGTGAGCAAAATTTAAGATGACCCGAGGTTGATAAGAACATAAAACAGAGATGAAAGCATGTGTGAAAAATTTTAGGGCTGGCAAAAGTATAAGCAAACTTAATTGGATTTGGAAGTACATTAAAACCAAATAAAATATAATGCTTGAAGAACAAAACAACTTTTAGAGAAACAAACTTTAAGACAAATTTCTTAAAAATACCTCATACAGATAAATCGTAGGGGTTGCATTGTTATTTATACTCTAAGCACATCATCTATTTTCCGAAAGTTAATCTTTAATACCTTTGTCTCCAATGTGATAAATATGGTACGCAAAGTTTGTCCAATTATATATAAATGATGACAAACGCACGAATATAATACTTTCCACAACCCCAGAGAGGTGCTCAAGTTGAAATATGAGAGACACGCTGGGCATCAAAATCCCCGAAAGCGGCGGAAAGAAAACTTTTATCACCCCCCACGCCCAACTCGCCGGAACCATTGGAGTGGCGAAGGCAATAAACACGGGCGTAATCATTAATCATGCGCGATCAAAGTCAAAGATACAAAAAACAGACACACATACGTACTATATACGTTCAGCAACACACTGAGAAGCCCACTGACACACTAACACTTGCACTCACGCTTATTCAATCAAGTGTACACCTAAAGAAAATGTTTAAAGAGATTTATAGTTAAAAATATTTGGATTAAAGAAATACAAAATACAAATCATAGGTCAAAACTCTTAATGCCATTTAAATTCTATATTAAAATTCAATCAATGAAATTTAAATCATTTAAAGAGAAAACTTTTATTGTTAGTATTTAATATTTATTTTTTGTGAAAACCCCTTTTTTTCATAAATAATTTTTTTTCGGTGCACAATTGTTCCGGGAACGGGCATCATTTTTCTGGATGGATGGTTGGGTGGCTGGGCGGTTGGGCGCTACTTTAATCAATTTTAAACCAGAAACACAAAACACTTGGAATCTCATCGTTCAAAAAAAAAAAGAACGAACGCCAGGTTCCTTGGGCAAATATTATTGTATATAAATGTTGATTAAAGGCAAAAAATTATATAGCCGCGAGCTTGAATGGGAATGTGGGGAATTTTCGGGTGATAAATGCCAGCGGCTAGCAAACAGACGACGTCATATTTATCAAATTGGAAATATTAACACACATTTTTATATACTACGTATAAAACGCTGCGAGTCATTCGTGCACCTTTCGAACTGCAATAAACGGGGCAAATTGAAGAGTAAAAACTGGAAAAAGGAGAACAAAAATTTATGATTTTCCGTTCATCCCAGTCCACGGTTGCCTCACTAATTCAAAAGACGATAATTACGATAATAGGTTAAGTGCAAAAATTATGATAATTGGCCGACGAGAAAGCAACGCCCTCGCTTTCAGTGCATTCTCATTCTCCAGCGAACGAGAGGAAAATATTAGCAAGTGCGAATGAGATTGCTCATCCGCCACGTTCGCCGGCTAGCCATAAAAATATGGCAATGCAGATTTTCAAGGAAATGCACATTACAGAGCCATATTTATGGCTTATGGCTAAACTGCAGATAATTTTTAAAATGTTTACTCGTGGAAATTGAATACACGGTGCTAAATATTTGTGAAAAAGTTTGTTTATCAAAAAAAAAATATATATAACGGATGGTAAAATATTTATTGGTCCATGGCTGTTGAAATGAAAATAAAGATGAAATTAATAGAAATAAAGAATATAATATACAAATAAACCAAAAAGTAACTAAAAGTAGTAATTATTCTTCAAAATAATAGAAATACTTGATCAACATCAAAATTGCTGTCAAGTTAAGAACACTGCAATTGAATATTCGCAAAAAATTAAAACAAACTTGAACCTAATCTGTATATGAATTTAAGCAGCCTGCAAAACGCTTTGTTTATTTATTTCCATTTCGCTTATTTTTGCACCACTGCTGCTCTAAACTGAAGCACCCCTCTCGGCAATGGCAAAGCGTAAACAAACCCCCTTTTTTCAAAAAAAAAAAAAAGAAAAACAAAAAGCGAACACACGAACCGGCGAGCAAAGCCAAACAAAACAATTCAGAAAAGAACTGAGAGCCCATCCAAAACCCAGCAAAATGCGGCTGAACAACAATGGATCTCCGTATATTTATTTATGAGTAGTTTAAGCGAGTGCCCCCGCCTCTTTGTGTTTTTTTTGCTGCTGGTTTTTTTTTTTTTGCTGTCAGGGGTCAAACGCGTGGTCGCTTTTCCCTGTTTGTGCGCTTACAAATGCGAAATTCCACAAGTGTCCACTACAAAAACGAGACTGAGGCGAGAATGACAATGAATTTGAGTTGGACTTGAAGCTTATCAGTGGCGCTATTATACGCCCAATCTAAGGTCTTTGAGCAAGGCCAACTTAAATGAAAATAGCTAGCGAATTGTAGAAGTATAATCTGCAGCCTGTGATCTGTAAAACTAGATAAAAAGTTAAAGAACTTTTGAAAAGTAGCAAGAAATTCTAGAAATATTAAATACTTTTCACAGACTAAGAAAGATGTTCTAACTTAATATTTATCAGATTTATCAGTAGCTGCTAATACTTCAAAAGAATTCAAAATTTCAAAAATTAAAATTTACAAACACCTGCACATGTTTTTATAAAATATTTCTTGACTATTAGGAAGAAAATATTTTTTTTGTTAAAAGTATAAAAATTCGATAATTTTCTTTTCCGCATATAATTTTTTAATATATCTAAAAAGTAAATAATCTTTTTAACTGCATTAACCTGCAATAGCATAAAAATAAATATTTCGTTTCAATAAATGCGATTTAAAAGCCAATTTGTGTTTACAATAACTCTTTGTTTGTATTTCCCAGCGATTTCTGTGTAAAGAAAAGTTACAAATATTAAAGAGTTTCCACAAATATCCTGAAGCGAAAACCAGTTAAGAATTTCGGTCTTTGTTTTTACTGTCTCCAGTACACAATTCCTGCAATACTAAGTTTATTTATTTGCGCTCCACTTCAAATTAAACTGACACAATTTAACTTGACCGAAAGATGCAACCGTAAGCTGCCAAGCGAAAACATTGAGCAATTCTGAGTAGCAGAAAGTTTTCCCAACTTGGGTGAACAACGGTGGCGCCAAAGTGTAGTTAGTTTGGTAGCTTGACAAAAGCAAAAACTTTTCCCCCAACCCCGCGTCTTAGTCAATGGAAAAGCGGGAAAAATAGGGTTGGGGAAAATGGGGTGGTGTCGCATGTCGCATGCCTTAAGGATATGCGAGAACTTCACCCGAGTCGGCCTGACATACTGACATTTATTACACAGTGCTCACAGGACTTGCAAACATGTTTTCCTAAAAATAAGTGCTTGGGAAATGTTTTCGTGCTGATTTGAAAAACTTCATAAGTAAGAAAAATGTTTTTCAGTTGTCTTGTTTGTAGAAAAACACAGTGACAAATTAAATAAAGAGTTTAGATACATTGAAGATAGAAAGCCTCTCCCTATTTCTATTTTATGGAAATCAGTTGAATTTGTTTAATCATGGAAAATACATTTTAGTTTCTTAAATTGTAAAACCCTATTCTTTGTAGTGTAATTTTATCTTCTCCAGATGAGCCAAGGAAAAAGTTACTTTTGTTGCGTTCTGCTGGCAACTTTTATAATTGCTGCATAGACAATTTCAAGCACAGCCCACAAAAGCAAAACATATTTACATACTGAGGCACATACGTTTTCTTTGTAAAACTGCCGGGAAAAGCGAAGTGGAAATACGTTAGTAAAGTGTTGGGTCTAAAAACAACATTTAAGAACATCAAACAAAGTGAACAATAAGTTCGATGCTGTCACTTTTACCTACTGTTGCATCAAACATTCGAGAAAGTGCAAATTAAAAATGTTGGGATATAAATGGATCATTCTCCACATTGAATAAAACATATTTTATCGAGAGTTTAAGCCTTTATACAAGATTTAGATGTTATATGGAATATATAATAATTTTTCCATTCACATATCAATGTTAAAATCGATATGATGTGCAAATATTTTATTTTTATCCTGATTAAAGCTTCAATTTAGTATTCTTAATCAACTTGTTAAACAATAACAACTTATTTTTGTGAAAGAAAGCTTTCGGACTAAACCATTACCCTTGTTTTCCGTTTCGTTTCGCTTCAGTTTGCTTTCTCCATTTCCGCACGGAAGGAAGGAAGTCGGCAACAAGTGTTGGGCACCCAGAAGCATAAATTGGCAGGACCTTTTGGAAGAAGGGGGCGAGGCAATCAGGACACGCAGCTGGCGGCTGTAGGAGGTAGTGCCACCCCTTTTCCGCCCTTTCCGCCCCCCGATTTCCGCCATGTTAAATCGCAATGCGGAATCTGCGAAGACGGAAAACGGCAATGCAAATGCAACGAATCTGATTGTTAAGGCCAGCGGAAATGCAGCTCAGCCCAAGACGATGACGTCATCGGCGGCCAAAATGACAGAGGCTCTGTCGGCCTCGCTGGCCGATTTGAGCGAGCAGGAAAATGGAACCACGGGTGAGTGTGAAAATCTCTGTTAATCCTTGAATGGGAAAAGCCTCTTCAAATCAAATTAGTTTCACAAAGGAAGCATTTGGTGTACACAGAAATTTTGATTTGAAATGTGAATTTTATATTAAATATTTATTAAAATATATTGCATAAAGCGTTTAATTTATTTACAAATTTAATATTTTTAAAGAATAAATAGAACACACTCTTATTTATAAAATTAATATGGTGAAAAATAATTCTAATTTTATAATTTTAAACCTCAGTTTGTAATTTAGGTTCTTATACAGGTTTCAAGTTCTTTGCTTTATGTTTCGATTTCTTTTCCACACCAAATGGTTCGTTTCTTAACATATTGTTTCACTAACAAAACGATTACTTTAAAGTGGTGCGACAATCTGAAAGCCAACTGTATTTAAACTCCTGTTGTTGGTCTATTAAATAAGCCCCGGGCTCGGTTACCATTCATCTTTTGGTCAGCTCAGGGCCGTGTTAGCTGGTTGCCTTGGTTTGGTCCTTAAATTGAATGGCCCAACCCCGATTCGCCGCGGACCCTCCTATTTTATCCCCGTGGCTGGCTGGCTGGCTGGCTGATGTAACCCCGTGCGCTACTTAATTTGGGCTTGTCACGATAACATCAGGCTCTCCCCATTTCCCGCATTTTCCCCTATATTTCCACTTTCAATTTCCACCGACGGCTGCCTTCTTTGCGTTTGTTGTTTTAATTAAATTTGGCTCACTCGGGCTCAGTTCATAATGATAATCACAATAATAATAATGATGACAAAACAGTTGCTTTCACTATTAATTTTTGATTAACTTGTGTCCACTGAGCGGGTTAACTAGAAAAGTCAAATTAATTTGGGATAAACATTATATTTGGAGTTTGCAGACTTTGATTAGTATGAAATAATTTCAGAGTTGTATTTAAAATGGAAAATGAGATCGTACGCGAAGAAAATTAATGAAAGTGTTGTTAGGCATTTCTGTCCAAAGTTCATTGACGCAGCTCCGCTTTTCTTATTATAACAATGGTGATCGCACTGACTGCAACCCACTTTGAGATTTTCACTCTTCTCATTAACTAGAATCGAACATCCCAAATTCGGCGACCAAAAGCAGCAATAATTTTTAATAGCATCTGTTATGGGATATTCTGAGTGGAGTAGAATTCTCTTTCGATGACAACTTACGGGTTATATCATAGATCTTTGGTACGCATTCTGGGAAGGCACTTTCATTTTTGAAATATTTTCTAGTAACGGCTACTTTATCATCTGGATGGCAATAAAATCCAGTAACGCGGTCATTATTGGTTTTGAGCCCCGAACAGTTTCCACATTTATTTCTCATTCCTGGGATCGCTAATAATACAATTAATTGTTACTTATTATTCTGGTAATTTATAACATAATTATAAATATGTGTCTTACTTACTATGATCATCATGCTGCCAGGTGTTTTTGAAAACCGAAAGAATCAGAACCAAGAACGTTATTGTAATTTTCATTAAAGACTATTTTTTTGAATGCTTTGTCGTTGTTGACTTAGTCAGTAATCTGTTTTTTTTTTGACAGTAATATGCTCTTTATTTTAAACAGAATTGAAATGAAAAGTTGTATGATCATATTGAACTTGAAGTCTCAATAATTCAAGTTCAATATGAACATGCAACTGCTCATCAACAAACATTAAATTTTAAAATACAAATAGTTAATGTAAAGAGCGAAAAAAGTACGGATTGGATTTTTAATGCATTGTAACCTGAATTACTATTATTAGAGCTTATTTGTTCTTTCTGCAGTGACACGATGCAAAATTCCCGACAGCTTTGGCAAGCAATATTATAATCATCTCTGATGCTTTCACCCAGAAGTACTGAACAACCCAATTCTGGTGACCAAAAGCAGCAGTACTTCACAATTTCCCCTAAAAAAACGATTTTTTTATCTGGAACTAGACCCAATTTTCATTGCAAACTTACTAGTCAACTCGAAATCGTTTGGTACGCAATTTGGTAACAAATTTTTCGTTGAATTTAGTTTGAATCTCACTGCTGTCTCGTCTTGGTAATAACAATTGTAACCTGATCGATCGCCATGCTGATTTGGTATCATCGGACAAGCTTTGCAATCTAAAAGATACTGGTAGCCATTAGAAAAAGATAGATGTAAAAAAAACACTCAAATGACTTTTGTTTGAGACGTCACTTCCGCATTTCGCAATAAAAAACAGAAGAAGTAGTAGCAATTTCATTTATTAAAATTTGAATTATCAACTTGAAAATTTTTGAGAGATATAACCTAGGTTTCTTACATATTTTTTCAAACATTTTTTCGTACAGCAATAGTATAATGGTATTGTTTAGCCGATTCTGGGATGAAATTTTAATAATGTTTTTAAAATGTCATCCCAGAACCAATGCTAACAAAGCCATCAAAGGAAATAGAAATCCATATCCCAAGATTTGAATACTCCCAGCCTTGACAAAAACATATTCCGACGATCCCGTGCAATATCGTTTGCAAATTGCGCAGTAGTCAAGCTTTTTGTCGTACAATCGCCTTCCAATGAGGACCGAACATCCCAGTTCCGGTGACCAGAAGCAGCAAAACTTATCTATGGCACCTATTTTTGCATTATTTTATTTGTATAATAAGTATTATATGTTAGACAGTGAGAACTCACGGGTTACCACATATGAATTTGGCACACATTTTGCATAAAGATTCTCATCTAATTCATAATTCCTTGAAATTGCCTTTTCGTCTTCGTAATGGCAAATGAATCCCGGATTGATGTGAAAGTTGTTTATATGTGAACAGTTTCCGCAAACAGGAAAAGATTTTATGCCCTCAGCTTTGTGAATATAATTTAATAGTCAGTGTCTGAATGCCAATGAATTAAAATATTTACCTTTATAGTAAGCGGAGGCGGTATGCAATGTAATGAATAGTGTAACCACTAGAAATTTCATTCGGAAAATTTTATGATAGGAAGCGAACATGCCTTAAAATCAACTGTCAGCCTGCTGAATAAACTTTATGATATACCATAAATGATTTTGAAAATCCTTATGTTAATTATAGGAACGTATTCTAAAATACAAAGAGAAACACCTGAGGCTAAAGCCAAAATAAGAAGATTCCTTGTATTTTTATACCTAATGGTTTGCACAAGCAACCTGTTGTTCCTTTTAGATTTTGTTTAACATATCTTCTCCTCAAAAGAAGCAATGCCCTTGGCATATTTCATGATACATATACGCATAAACTCATACAAACTAAGGTTAAAGATGCCTTTAAGTTTGTACTTTTTCGTCCATTGCTTTTTACTCAACTTAAACCATAGTAAAACAAAAAAAAAATTCAATTTATTAATTGTACTGTTTAAATTTAGTTACACTTGTGTATTTTCAGTTTTGCGTTGTTCCCTTCTTAAGAAATAATAAGAAGTTATTATATAAAGGAAATAGATTGTAATCACTGTTAAAGGTATTTTGTTAATAATAACTCTTACTTTCAATTTAATTATCTACTCACCGCAGGTTAGGAAAACAAAAACCCAGTAGGAAATGCAGTAGGGGAGACTATGATTTGCATAGATATTTATACCTTGTGCACATGATACTGAGGCATAAATAATCACGTAAATTAAATACAATGTTTCAGTTACTATGTAGACCAAAATTGGGGTACAGCCTCTTTGCTAAGTTTAACAATTATTAAAGATTTTCCATGCTTATTTTTATTTTAGTTATACTTACCACTAATACAGAATAGGATAAACACATAGCTGCGACCAAATGCAATGCTCCCCAAAGAAGATTTGCCCAGTCTATAAACAATAAAACAGTGACATGAAATGAACAATTTGACAATTACCTGAGAACGCATCATCATCATCATCTGTGATATACCTCATTCCTGCAATATAATAGTCAATAAAAATTGTTTTTTTTTTTAATGTAAAGTTGGGGTTAGGGTTTATTTACTGAAGAATTCCACGAGATGTGCGGCACACAGACAAAGCGTAAAAAACGCAATGATTGTGCAGCCGATTTGCAAGCTTGTACAATAGCAAAACCGTCGTGCTCGCCACATTTCATTCATAATTTTTTTTGGTAAGGTTTACATTTTAAATTTTGTTTCCACACATGTGAAATTGACGATAAATACAATGGGTTACTTATGTACCAAATATGAAATATAAATGGTATACTGACATTACTATAATTTTATTTTTATTTTTACTTTTTTTCATTTACATTTACTTATTCAGCAATATTTTCAGTTTGTCTTTCCTTTAGCTCCCGATAGTACGAATAAATGATGAACATAAAGTACAACGTCAGAGCTAAAATAAACAGTATATTTATTTAGATTTAGATATATCTACAAAAAAATATTCTTACCAAGCCAAAATACCACGTACAACCAATAGGTAATATTATGCCAAATGCTTTCATTTATTATTAAATTGGTTCCTAATGACGCTGAAATAATGCTGAATAAAACCAGGTAGACTGCCTGAACCACATACAAAATCAGAGCTGTCCAAAACGTCCACAAATATTGCTAAAAATGTATATTCGTTAGTAGGGTGTTATTATTTTCATGACTACGTACCGATATAACTGCAAATATCAGAAATACTGCTGCCAAAACTGATATTATATCCGGAATAAGTTGTAAGACGGTGTAAAGTACTTGGGCTTAATTTTAAAAAGAAATAGTCACCAAATTATGTTAGTAGATTTGGAATACGGATTACGTTTTACCTGGGAATTTATACTGGATTTCTCGGGCATAAGTTCCTATAAAAAAATTTAATTACTTTTTCTAAGTTCATTTACTTATTATAGATATTTATTTACTGTTTAAAAGAAAAAGAATATAATCAATATTCATGCCAGCCAAAAATATTCCAAGCAGTGCAATAAAAATGCACCCCGTTTGTAAAGATATACAGAAGCAACATTTTTTGGCCACAATCATTACTAGATATTTTGTCAGTATATGCAAAGCTGACTAATCAAAAAATATTTTTCTTTAAATTTCTAAATTACAACTATTTTCCCTACTGCATCCAATTAAAAAATAAATTATTTTTGAAAACTATTGTCTTAAAATATTTTTAAACACTATAGAAAAAAAACCACCATGTAAAATGTTAGATAAAAATGATTTTCTTGTACCACATTGCGTATACGTAATTTATTTACATTGCGGAAGTTTAAGGGAAATATTGTTGGATTGCTTGCCCAGATGTTGGTGCCAAACTTAAACGAAATTGCCTCCTCATTTTCCTCTTGACTGCGATGTGGATGTGGGGAGTATTAACTTTTTTGCATAATTTCAATTTAAGCAATTTGTATTATGGCCTCATTAGCATTAGCCCAGAATTTCCTGCTCGATGTGTGTTTGTGTGGGTGTTTCTGTATGTATGTGTGTGTGTGTCAGGCACGCGTGGAATCGTTTTCAGTTCTCATCAAGATGCTAATGAAATTATAAAGAAAATTGAGTCTGCCATATTAGCACAGCAAAAAAAAAGTTATCCACACGATGACAGTCCTATCACTTGCAGAACATGTGGTAGATAAATCGAAATAGCTTTATATTTTGATAGCTTAAAACATCATTATGTGAAAATATTTTGGCTTAAGTAGGTAACATCCTTTTAATACAGCTCATTTTTCAACACACGGCGGTCTGAATTCCTCTGGATGCCCTTTTACATAGTAATATGAGTAGACTATAAGCAGGCAAAATATATCTATGGCTGGCAAAGTCTGCAAATTATTTATAGGATCAAGAGATATAACATTAAGATATTACCGAGGGTCACCGCATTAACCAAAACATATAGAGATAAAGATAAAGCACTTCCCAAAAAAGGATTTCGAACGTTGACAATTGCATTGAAGACAATGTAGTACGATATCATGTGGATAATAAACAATGCCATCCATATAAAAACCATTTTTATATATTTCTAAAAAGAGTGGGAAGTTGAATAAAATACGTTAAAGAAATCTAAGGCTCACCGTCAAAACAGAAACCAACAGAATAACTGCAGCTGCAATCATCAGAAGTATATGAAAAACATTAAACCATTTCGCCCATATATCTGTTTTAAGTGCTGTAATTTTTAAAAGCCTAAGTACTTTTTGTTTTTCTTATGGAATGTCTTAAAACTTACTATTTCTGTATATAACCTCATCGACAGTGGTTCCCGCATTGAGAAATCCAAATATCAATGTGTAGAACGAAATTATAATACATCCAGATGTGAGGGAGAGACAAAACAAGAATTTTCGTGTTACAAGCCTTCTTAAACATGGCATCAAAAATACAAATTCGTAGCAATAAATTTCCAAAACTAGCCTCATATTTGACAAGTAACTCTTAACTCTTTAAGCTTGAAAATCCTTTAAAACTAAAGCCCCCAATGATTGTGCCGCCCACCAACTGGCGAAACTCAATCGCTGCATCTCCTCTGGTTTCAGGTCACTGCAGTCCATCTTCCTCAACAAAGTTTCAAAACGACCTCCTTCCTCGCCAAAACTTTAGCTCTACAGAAAGTTGGCCAAAGTCCCTTGGCCTTTTTGCACAACCACTGAGTAAAGTCAAATGACTGTTTTTTTTTTGTGTTTTTTTCTGTTTGTTTTAAGCGTTAATTGAAAGCAGCAGCCGTCTTAAAAATTAGGCTTCAAATGGACTGGTTAATAAAGGCGGATTGGTTGGGTTTGGGCTTTGGATTAAAAAAGGTAATTGGGATTAAACCACTATTAAAACCAAAAAAATAAAAAGGTTTTTGAGAGTTAGATTATTGTTAATAAAAGTTGTAAAATGCAAATACTGATCACTGTAAATCAAATTATTTTTAAAGAAAGTTTTCCATGTCATTTTCCATTTTTAAATATTTTGAGTTGCTTATGACCCTTAACGACATTGTTTCTTGAAAATAATGAAGCCCAATATGGCATTATTACATTGTGGCCTGCTAATGAGGCTAATCAGATCAGTGTATTGTGCGCCCAGACTTCATTATCCGCGTACACCATATGGAGGCTCCACTTTTGATTGATTGCCGCATCAATTTATTTGTCATTAATACTGCCATATTAAATCGAGTAAGCAACGTGTTGATGGCCCATTAAATGCCGGCAAAAAAAGAAGGACAACCAAGCAGACAGAAAAAAAGTTAAAGTAAAATAAAAAAAAGGCAATGCCACATATCATAAGGCTCGTTTTCTTTTGGCCCCGTCAACACATCATCGATCGATTGCAGGACCAAGGACCATTTCGAATCTCTTTCATCCACTTCCACAAGCCATTGGCAGCTCATCTATCATCATTGCCCCGAGTCCTTTCTATCCGGGAATGCTTTTACTGTATCCTGCATCATCCTTCTGCCTTCTGCCACCGATTGACACCCTAGCAAACCCAATAACCCAAACACCCTAACACCCCAACTGGCGTATTTATAGCATCTTAATTGAATTTCAATTTTCAATTTCGCTTTTAATTGAATTCAATGAAAAAGTGTCGATGAAACGCTATTCAAACCCCCTTCCACTTTTTGCCACCCATCTTCAGCCGTCAGCATTCGATTCCCTTGCAGTTGTTCTTGTTGTTGTCGTTGTTGTTATTGTTGTTGTTGTTGTTGATGCTGTTTATTCAGCTGCCAGTTGAGCGCCGCCTGGCTGCCTCTTGATGGCCACTAAAAAGTCCCCAGTGAGCCTCTGTCCCCAGCACTGAAAGAAAATGTACCTAAGGTCCTTAAACTAAGCTAGGTCCTCATGAAAGTTTCATCGTTTCAAAAGGTTATGATGGTTAAGTCGTAATATGAACAAGTTGTTTTTATTTCAAGGCTTTAGGGCACTAATATTTAAAAATGACTACTGTTTTAAATAATGATGGCTTTTAACTAGTTAAACAAATATTTTATGAACTGTATTAAAAACTGTTTTTAGAATGAATTGTAACTTAATTTTTAATGAAGAAACAACCTAAATATGTTTCATTTTTACTTTCATTTTTTATTATTATTATCCTTTATACTATTTTTATATTAAAAGTTTATATATATTTTTCAATAAATCCATATAGTTACATAATTTTCTCAACGTATAATCCTTAGTGTACTGAAACGACCCACAATTGGCTTGATGTGATTGCGCTCATATTTTGCACTCTGATTGGTTTGTGATTGACTGAAAAGTTGTAAATTGATTCGACTGTGAGTAAGTGTGGGCCAAAGCGAGATAAACAAACCAATTTCGTTGGTTAGTGGGTTAAGCAATAAATCAAAAACCAAAAAGTCAAAGCACCAGCACTATTTGAGCAATAATTGCGGTTGGTGGTGTTTCATGTTTTATGATATACACTCGGAGGTAAAATAAAGTATAAACAAAAAAGGGCTGAATCATTCTTAACCAAGATTCCAATGCACTGTCATTATAAACTCTGGAATAAAGAAGACATGTGTCACATACATCATAATCCTGTAGGAAAAAAATCTGTCACCAGCAAAACAACTCAGACAAATAGGAATTCAAATGAATGCAACTTGCATGCGAAATGAGAATTCCCGTGAGAAATGGCATCGCAGCATCTGAATCTGAATTTTTATCTGTTTCTGTTTCTGTATCTGTATCTGTAACTGGCGATGAATCTGCATTTTGCCGACTGTCTGGCTCCCTGGCTGACTGGCAGTCTGGCAATCTGGCTTATTATGCGACCACCATTCCTCAGTGTGTCTGCTCGACCGTGCCATCTGGTTGTGAGTTTGTATTCATCATGGAAACATGTGTGCACCAGAGGCTCAGCCGATATGAGATTTATGCCACTCAACGCAAGACGAAAAATGTTCCCGACAATAGAGCCTCCACATTTCCACATTTGCATTCCGGGGTTGAAGGTGACAACAGAGGTCCTCCGTTCCGTTGAAAGCGAGTATTTCGCGAAATTGGCCCCCAAAGATAAAGCCAAGCAAAAATAGAAACCAACCAAAAAAATATATGCATGCAAATTACTTTGACAGTGAATTCGAGCCCCGAGCAGTGTCAGCGTTTTATTGCTAAAATATGCACATTACAAATCCAGATTTGTGGGATTCGTATCTTGATATCGTGGGTGAAGGTTAGACTCCCCCACTTTCCTTTAGATGAAATACATCAACGTTTAATAGCAAATTGATAGCGACTTGCTATAAATTCAATATTCATGTCAGCAAGAGATTTTTCTTAATCGATTTGAGGGTAAAGTGTGTTGCGATATAAACGTTTGACTTCCCAGTGATTTATAAATGTAGAGAAATAAGATTTGCAAATATTGCAGCAAGAAAACAGGATTTTAAATCGATTTGAGGGTAAAGTGTTTAATGGAACAAACCTTTGACTTATCAATGATTTTTAGATTTAGAGAAATTCGATTTCAAACAGCAAAGATGGCAAGGAAAAACACTTTAGGTTTCTACAACTCAGATTTATTCAGAATATTTTATCCAATCGATTAATTTTCCTTTCAATTATTTGTTAACTTGACACCTGTTCCCAAAAATAGTTTACCTTTTTCTTATACTCTCCATTTGCTTACTCAAGTAACCAAGAGAAAGGGATGTTTTCAAAGGACACCTATTGGGATTTCACACACTATTCGGCCATTATGAAAATTGAAAGCTTAAGCATTTTGGGCTTGATAGCAGACTGGCTTTCGTGCCGAAGAACCAAAATGAAGGTAACAAGAAGCCAAAAAGACAAGTAGAAAGTAGTGGAGAAAAGCTAAAAATAAAAATTATTTGATCGAGTATAAGATACCTTAGAATGTAGTTTAGAAAAATGTAAGGCAAACTTGAGTGAAACGAATTAAATAAATTTAAAAAAGTGATATAATTAAAATTGGGGATTGTAAAAGAATATTCATTATATTGGATGTACGATTTCCCAATAAAATGAGTATAAAAAGTATTTTTCCAATTTTAATCTAAAACTAAAATATTAAGTTATTTCATTTTCTTTTCTGATGGGTGTGTTTTATTTAATACCTCGTAGACGATAGTGGCCCTCTAGAAAAAGTGTCAACCGAAGCAAATGGGCAAAGGATGGCTGAAAGAGCTAAGAGAGCTAAAAAAGGTGGCTGGAAAATAAGTTCTCGATGTCAACGGCAGGCTGTTGTGCCGCTATGGCTTTTGTCTTAGCCATGACATTATTTACGAGCATCGTGCCAGCGACACGCACAGAAAACCAAATAAGCAGCTGCGTTCTGGCCTGTGAGTTCTGGGCTAAAAGAATAGAAAAGAACTCGAAGAATACGTGCCCCGCAGGGTCGACTTCGGTGGCACGTCTATTACCTTAAACGTCTGTTGCCAATTTGGCTTCCTTTTGCCACGAGCAAAGTAGCTTTGGCCAAAGGCTCCGTTCGCATTGACTGCACCTTGATTAATGCGCTGCCACTATGCTCCTTTTTTTTCCGGCTTCGCAGGATTCATCCTTTCAGTTTCGCCATTAGCAAATGCGGTGGCCATGAGCACTTTCATTGTTTCGCTTCCTTCTTGCCTGTTGTTTTGTCACCAATTTGCTCGGATCTGCTGGCTGCCTTTCTGTCGCCCAAAGGACTATTATTTATTCGAGCTAGGTGTTGATGGCTCCTGTCAGAGAAGTTGATGAATTTGCGGCCGACGGTGATGGAAATAATAAGAAATGGTGCCATCATCAACAGGGAACATTTGCTGAACAAGTCCTTTTTCAGCAGGCTCACTAAAAGAAAAGGGTCCTTTTGCATTATTGCTTTATGTGCTTTTGTTCAATTGAGTGGGATGGAGGCAATCAAATAAATAAAATAAAAGCTCCGCCCATAACCTTGATTACTTTGGTAAGGATTCTGCAAACAAATATTTGATCATAAGAATTCTTTTGAATTGTTTTGGGGAGTTAGATATTTTAATAAACTAATAAAATAATAAACTCTTTATTTTTCATTTTTAGAAACTAAAAAGAACCTGTTTCGTTTATGAATAAATATATATAAAATCATAAATCTTGTACAAATATCTAAGAAAGTTTTTGTTATATTTTATAGTCTTGTTTACAAGCGGATAAGCCCTTTAAACATGCGACCCACATCACCAAAAACATCTCCTTCTAATATGACTGAATGGTGCGTGAGGGTACATACAAATAACCCTAAAATACACATTCCCACTGAATGGGCTATAAAATCAAAGTGAATGCAAACAAATCGTCCGTTCGAGCAGATCGCCTGACTAAGCCCCGAGAAAATGTGGACGATGTTAGGTGGCTATGGCGGAAATCCCTTTCAAGGCCTCGCGCTTAAATCGCCAACTTTCGAGTCCTTCGAAAGGACAACCCGGTGTGGCATTGGTGTCTGGCAAGCTGCTTGCCATGCGGTTCACGATTCAGCGCAAAAAGCTTGTAATTCCTGTCTCAACCGGAAGGGATGCAGTTTACAATTTACCATTTACAATGTTGCAGCAGGTGGCCGTTGCAACGGCGTTGTGCAACGAGCGGAGTGGCTGTTTGGTTGGCTGTCAGGCATGTGCGGCATTTGCAGCCATGCATTTTGTTGCACTTTATGTTTTCCACCCGGGCCGACGGGTCGTATGTGCAATATTTCTCGCATCTCCATTGCCAACGATGGAGCAATGGTGTTGCATACTTGCCGGCTGCCTTAAAACCGAAGAGCAAAGTATTTGGAAAATTCCAATATAGCAGCGAGGCATGTGCACATTTGCTAAATAAATTAAAACTGGCAGGAGGTAACGAGTCAGATATAAATTAAATTTACTAGTTGTCTTTTTCCTCGGGGAATTAAAGTTTCAACAGATGCAGATGCACAAATGTTAGTCTGGTATTTCAATTAGTAGTTATGAAAAAACTGTCAAAACCGCATTTCATAAATGGTTTGTAAATTGAAAGCCACAAATATTTTAAATTTTTAATTATGTCTAGTAATCGAATACCACACAGTTAAAAAACTTTTAAGAGGAAAGCAAAATAATTTGACAGATAGAATTACAGATTTTAATCAAATCGTGATAGGACTTTAAAATAGACTTTTAATTTGCAAAAAATGATTATTATATTGAGTATTACAAATATATTCGGAAAATATGTTTTCTTGACAGTTGTTTTTGGCATATAGGACACTTGCTGGAGAATTTCAGAGATGATTGAATGCACTTGCCGCAGAATATGTGACCACACCTGGTTGAAACTGGATCCCGCTGATAAACATTTGCCAAACACAAAGGACACTTAAAGCAGGGCGAATCCTCTTCAATTTTCATTGGTGTTGGCTCTGTAATTAAAGTGTATTCGTCCAGAATGGCCTCATAAGGGGTTTTTATTTCCCTGAGTTCTGAAAAAAAAAAAATGAAAATAGAAAGAAGAAAATATTAAACCTTTCTGGAAGTTGTTACCTATTTCCTTTTCGATGTTGAATAAAACTTCATGTAAGGTCTTACAAAGTGTATAACCTGAAGGGTTTATACGATTTTGTATAAGAACCACATTTTCTTTTGTAAATATCATATTTATTTGACTGATCAGGTTGTGTCCCGTGTTTAGCAAATCGTTAAGGTTGTGCGGCTGTAAAAAACAGGAAATTTAAAAGCTGTAAAGTTAAATTGAATACAAACTACCATATCCCATGTTTTCGGTGCTTGAGCTCCGTAAGTAATGATTTTAGGCATCCTTCCTAGATTTTCAGAATATAAATCACTTCAAATTTAGTTATTTCACAAGAGTATTAAATTGTTTTTTTTTTTTTCGTAACCACATGTATTTAATTTTATTTCATCCACTTGAATTTTGTTTGTGACCTACTGGGTCATTTTTTTTTGTTATTTTTTTTCCTTGTGGTTCTGGGATGCAGTTTCAAGTGAGCCAGTTTGAAAGCAGCTTCACCACTAAGCCGGTTACCCAATAGCTTAGCCAGAGGCTGGGGTTTAAGCCATCTTGTGCTTTTCCGTTCGGGGCTGCTCTGCATCTTTAATGCGATGGCAGCCCACATGAAAATTCGTTGGCAACGAACTCAATCCCCTAATCGCCTGCCCCGCCCTCCCGTCTGCAGAATCCTCGCCAGGATTCCTTGACAATGTGTCCACACATACTTAATCACATGGAAGGAGAAGCCGTTGCGGATCTCAGCATTTCAGCTGCGGGATGAAATAAAATCTATGCCAAAAGCTTCGGCAATGTCGCTGCTCTTGTCGCTTCTTCTAGTCTAGGTTGTCTGCAACTGTTTCACTTTGGCCGCTTTATTTTTTATGAGCCATCGCGCAGATACTCGCACGAGGGTGATTCGGTTTGATTGAATGGAAAACGCGAGATATTTTTTATGTAAAGTCTTCCACGTAAAAGGAATTCGCAATAAAGGAGCTATTGATAAAATTTATTGCCTACATCAGGGGATTTCATTTTGCTGATTTTAATAGCAACCCATTTTTTAAAAAATCCGAGGCCAGAGATCAAACGGTTTTCCCTTTCAATAACATTGCATTCTTCTATGGAAGATACAAAATATAAATCCGAAATTTGATTAATACAATAGCAGCATAGATCTCAAGAGAGCCATATGGTTGGTTAGGTATTATTACAAAAAAAAAGTAAGATCCAAAAAAAAATTAGTTTGAGTACTTATTCCTTTAGCCTTCATATTTATGCATTATGTTTTTTTAAGGCAAAACAGAATTACTACAGGCAGTATATAATTTATCTTTTGTGTTCCCCAGATATCATTACTTATTTTCAAGAATAATAATCACTGCAATTTCTCTGGATTATACTTCTATTCTAAATGACAAATCGGTCCACCCTGACCCACTCGAACTTTTACACACACACACACACATGAGTGTCTGTCACTCTGCACTTGTGTTTGTGCTGGCGCTTATAAAAACACAGGCAAACTCATACACACACACACACACTTAAACATCCAAGCTCTTGGTTCGTGTCAAAAGAATTTCTGTTTGATTGCAGAGAATAAACAAGTGAAGGCAGCTCCATTCCCCGTACAACATGTAGATGTAGAATGTGTTGCTGTCCTCTGCTGTTTGCCTCTCGACTTATTTTTCCCGCCTGTGGCTTTCCCTGAATTTTTCACTTAGTCGCTGTGCAGCAACGGGCGAATCCTAAGCTTAATGCCATGTCGACAAGGCGGTTAAATGCGGTTTCCATTTATATAACCCGCCCGGCAGCTGTAATATATATTTTATACCTTAACCCGCTACTTATAAATAATAATGCATTTCAAGCGCATTTTCCTCCTTTGAGGTTCTTAATGTCTTCTTTATGTTTGTAATTCTTCGGTTTAAAATGATAACCAAAATGGTTGTCGTAAATATAAAAGCAACCGTTAAAAATATTTTCTTAGAATCTGATAGGCTTGCTGAAAGGATAAATAAAGCTTATCTGAAGCCTTACTCTTAAATAAAAATGAATTGCGAATTGAATGGCTTTGTTTTGAAAATTTCTGTTAATTTTTTTTAAATACAAAAATTGCATATGCAAAGTAAAGTGTTTTTAATAGAATCCCTAATAAATTAATCTTAGTTTGTGTTTTCAAAACCACGAAAAAAGTTTTCATTCAGTATTTTGCATAAGTTTTGCATATTTTTGTCATTTATTATGTATGAAATCGAATACGGCACAGGTTTAACCTAAATTTTTCTGTTTTGTTAGAATTTACATATTTTAATCAAGCCTTGTGTTAACAGATTTAAAGCTTCCAAAAAGGCAACAAATTTCCCCTAAAATAACTTTGCAAACCCTTTTTAATGTTTACACATTTCATTGTGCCAATAATTTGCGGGTGTGTCCCTCATTAATTAACCAGACATAAGACCACTAGACAAATCCTCTTGACTTCGCCACTCAGACTTGTCTTCATTCATGTTTATTAAGGGCCCTCAGACTGGCCATATATTGATTTATCGAATCGACTTACGTTAGCTGATAAATAGGGCCTGTGCGAAGGGGAAAAAATCAATTTAGCTGGCAGACAAAAAATCAAGTAACCAGAACAGAGCTATAAATAGGATGACCGCAACGAAAACAGACTAATCTGTTACCAAATATCCATCCATTGGCCTATCTGCCATGTCTGCGACCATAAATAAATCAAACACTTGAAATGACCCCAGTCAATTAGCGAGCTATAAATCTGTGCGTATCGATTTACAACTTCTACAAAGAGGGAATTTTCAACAAGGGCAAAGCGAACGCAATATGCTAATTTCGTTGTTGAGAGTAATTTAAGTGCGTGTACGAAACTTTTATGGGAAAATTTGAGTTTGTTTGCCTGTTGATTTATTAAAGTGGCGAGCGTGTGTGTTGATACTATTTTTGCTTAATTGCAGCTTTGAAGAGCGATCGATTTTATTTTGCTGGCAGCATTTAAAGCCCCGAAATATTTTTAACCTGATTTTAGTTTATCATTTAATTCGAATTGTTTATTGATTAGGCTATTTCTGAATCAGCTTCAGGAGATTTTCATTTACCCAAACTGCTATTTGTTTCCACTTGTATATGCATTCCTATATCCAATCCCGACTTCACCCTCTGGATCCTGACAGCTCAATTAAGTTGCGTTTCAAAGACAATTGTCTGTGAAATTGAAAGGCGGTGGAATGGAGTGGATGTGGAGTCTTTGCCAAGTATACAATTTCTTTGCGTGAGCGTCTGAGAAATGTATGCCACTGTTAAATGTCAAATTTAAATGCCAGACAAGCCACGTTCCTTCAGTGGGCGGGCAATTAATTCCGTTTAAGAAGTCACCCATCACGTACCGAACCAGAAATTGCTCGAAGGCTGACGAACTTAAGTTCAGGATAAGCCAATTAAGATTATGGATTTATGCTAATTTTAATAAGGTTATTAAAGTGCGAAGGCAGATTGAAAGTCACTGGTGCAAATTGACAAGCATCAGCATTTATAAACTTGATTTTTTTGATTGGTGATAACTTTTTATTAAAGTTAGATAAATTTTTATTTGTTCTCTACTTTAAGATATATGTATCAATATATTATCATATACTTTTCAAGTTAATATGGGCAGCTCGAATTGCGCACATTTTCTTAAATCCCTACACATCTTCCGGGAATATTTTTCTCCCCTCTTTTCTTTTAAAGAAATAACCTGCTAATGGATGCTAATAATTCCCACTTCTGTTCTTCTTGCAGCTGAGGACATCCACCTAAACGATTTATACACCCGCTACCGCCAGAGACTCCGCAAGTCGCTCTTCAGATCGGGACTGCTTACTTCGCTGCTGGCATGTGTTGTGTCCATAATAATTGGCATCATCTACGACCAGGTGAGTCCTTAACACGTTTAGATTGCTGCAAGTATTTAATAGCTTAAGCACTGAAAAAAATATCCCAATGGTTTTATTTCCGTTGTTCGATAACTTTGGAAAATAAGTATTTAATGTATAACATATAATAATCCTCTTTATAAGGGTTTGCTTTAATGTGAGAAAAGAATTAATATTTAAAAGGTTTTCAACGTAGATGAGCTTGGAAGTATTTCCTTCTGTTTATTTTCGGTAAAAAAAAACTATAATATAATATTATACGATTATATAATATTTCAATATTTTTTTTTTACCACATTATATTGATAACCTATTTCTCTCTCTGTTACAACTGAAATCCACAGCACCTGGGACAGACTCTGCTGCTGGCACTGGCGGCCATAATCTCGGGATCCATCCTGACGGCTCTGCAATTTCCGGCCGTGCTGAGCTCCCCGGCCGCAGCCTTGGCCTTCGCCATCGTCACCACCTTCTCGCTGGGCACAATTGCAGCCATCACCGGGGATAAGCTGGCCCCCCTGCCCATGTACGCCCTCTTCCTGGTGAGTAGAGAGAGAGAGTCCTGTGCTCTATGCCCAGTGCACTGCACTCCTTAAGGGGATTATAATGCTCAAGTGGCCCGTTGCAGTGCATCCACTCCATGCTGCCCATTTCGTGGCCCGTTTCCGTGGTGCTGGCCCTGTTCATGACCGCCATTCACATCGCTTACCGCATCGGCGAGAATCCCAATTTGCCAATGGTAAGTGCCGCATTCATTTGCATTCTCCGCGGAGCCCCATTAATGCCCTCCACACTCTGGAGATTGGATTAGTTTTCGTGTGATTCGCGTTTACAATCGCACAGAATGTAGAACGAATAATAAATGGGGATTACCGTGGATCAGAATGAACAATTAATTCGAGGGCACCAGCATTCTTACTATAAGCAAGCAGAGTTCAGAGTTCAAAGTTTTTGTGTTATTTAAAATATTAGAAAAGTTTAATATTATTTTTTAACTTATAAATATTTACAAAATGTGAAAAAAATGTTAAAAATATGATTTTTACTACTTTTAGAAAATAAAAATAATTAAATAATTTCATTTTTAAATAACGCTCAAAAAATTACACATCTATAAATTTAATTACTTAGAAAACTGAAAAACTGGTAGGTTACTTATTAAAAGATAAAGGTTTTTTTGCGCTTTCTTTCATTTGTTTGCAGTAAAAGATTTATTTACTAAAAAATCCCTTTCAGCAGCCAAAGACTTTTCAAATGTAATTCTGTTTTATGGCGAAGCTCACTGTTTGCTCAGTAGATAAAAGATTTATGTTTACCCATGGTTTTAGTTGAAAACCCACAGCCATAGACAAACAAAATCCATCTCTTGAGCGCAGTTTTTCATTTAGCCCATTTGGTGGAACTGTTTAATTTCTTTTGCGCTGGCTGGATGAGAAATAATTTGTTTCCCAGCTCCCTTCTCGTTGCAATTCCCCTAACTCTCCTAATGGGTTGCGGTTGCATCCGCGTTTCCTGTTCCCCTAATTCCCCTTCCCCCTTCCCCTTCCCCTGATTCCCCTCTCCGTGATTTGTTAATTAGGTTGCATCGTGTTTTTTGTGCCACTCTGCAAGGACACTGAGATGCGCTCGGTGCCAGCTGGTAATTGCCATCCCGGGTTAGACATTCATTATTCATGGAACGTGCCTTGCCCTCGTCCCCCTCTGTTTGTATACGTATTCTTGTTTCTTCTCCAGCTATTTGGGGAGATTGTGATGCTGGCCAGCGCCTCCATTTCCGGGCTCTACTACCGCATCATGTCGGATGCGGCACACAACCGGACCGTCGACGGAACCCGCACGGGAATCGAGCAGCGCGTGAAGCTCGAGTGCGAAAGGGAGCAGCAGGAGCAGCTCCTCCTCAGCGTCATTCCCGCCTACATTGCCGCCGAGGTGGGTACGAAAAATCCAAACAAAATACATTTTTCAGGGCAAAAAATGTGATTGAAAGCGACTTTTGAAGGAAAATGTAATGTTTTGCAGGAGGGAGATCTAAAACTAAACATTTGAAAGCCATAGTTTAAGCAATTTAAAGCCGATTTCTTAGTTTTTGTACAATATTTCATTTTGATGAGGATCGATTTTTGACCTCTGTTAATGTCAGATATTACAGAGTTTTAAAGTGGTTTACAATGGTGCTGAATAACTTTCATATTTCATAATAAATTAGATGTTAGTTATTATAAATATCCCTCAAAAAATCGCTTTGGTAAAGTTAAATCTTTTTCCAAAGGTTCGGATAAACAATTCCTTGGTAGTAATAATACCGATGGTGTTTTTTTTTACTCTTCCGCAGGTGAAGCGCAGCATCATGCTGAAGATGGCCGATGCCTGTCAGCGAGCTGGAGGACAGGCGTCCACTTCGGCCACGCGATTCCACGAGCTGCATGTCCAGCGCCACACGAATGTCACCATTCTCTTCGCGGACATTGTCAACTTCACGCCCCTTTCAAGTTCTTTGACAGCCAGCGACTTGGTCAAGACCCTCAACGATCTCTTTGGACGATTCGACCAAATAGCTCAGGTAAAGTTTACTTAACTTCAGCTACTAAAAGTCGAAGTATTATTCTTTTTCAATTAGCACTACTTTATTCGATTAAATTAAAGAGTATGCATGAAACGAAGTATTTATATGATATTTTAAATTATATCACCCAAATCAGCCACTTCTATTAACTTTAAAATCAAATTAGTATTTTTAAATTTACTAGTCTGTCTGTCTGCCTGTCTGTACTAGTCAAAATCGGACACCTATATCATAAAGCTGCCATATGAACAATAGTCGAAAATATGGAAAATTAATAGAAAAATCGTCATAGCTTCCATGTTGTCTAGCCTCTAGGCCTCTAGGTAGTACGTTTGGATTCAATGTCCTTTAACATGTCTCTTATAGGACTGATCTGATCCATGATCCAGTTCTCGAAAAAAGTAACGTTTATGTAGATACCTGGCCATTCGGTCTGCCCGCAGTGCCGGTGTCCATAGGACACGATACCCTCCAGGACCCATACATCATAGAACGACGACATCAGAGGGCCACCAGAGTCTCCCTGGCAGGCGTCAGCCTCTCCTCCAGCGCACATTTGACTGGTTGCCAACGATATGTTTTTTTTCGAATATTGTTGTTTACACCAAGCCCAATCCACGTAGCTGACTCGCGCTTTAAGCTTTGTGCGGCTAAAAACATTGCGATTCTGAATGGTATGTTCTGTGTCTCCCCATCCTGCCGCGGTTAACCAGTAGCCAGGATCAAACCACGTCCTACGCACAGAAGAAGGCAAACAAACAGGTGTGATGCATGGCGAATAGGCAACCCGTCGCTTCAGACGGATGAGGGCAATATCGTAATCGTAACTAACGTGGTTCCAGCGTTCGTGGATTATAATCTCTTTGATGTCCCTTCGCACTATGCGAACATCTCTGACATGATGAATGCCCAATATTACGGAGACTCTGGGAAATTCGATTAACAAGTTAGCCGTAAATATTAATTCCAGATCCCTTCATAAACTTACGGCGGTTCGTCCAGACAATGGGCTGCCGTCAAAACATAATGGTGGTTGATCAGATTCCCCGCACATCTCTTCGCTTCTTCAAGGAACTCCAGCAAAACCATCCAGGCAAACTCTCCTCGGACGGAAGGACAGGCATTGCTATAGCAACGTATGTTAGAGTTTTTTCCGCAAACGGACAGATCGGAAACGAAGTCGGTATCCATGGTGCAGCAGACAAGTCTCGGGTTGTCGTAGGGGTGACAAATTGATCTCTCTATGAACCTCCTCTCCGATAGCGATCTGGCTTCCTCGCTTTTCCACGATAAGGCCATGCACCGGTCAATGTCTATACAATACCCATCTCGATGGTTGGGATTTTGGCACGGGGTCACTGCGAGCGGGGTTTTTTTTTTTTTTAAGTAATCAGTAGCGGGCCTTGAGGACCTCTTCGCTATTGGTACTCACGGTTTGTTTGATTTGCGTTGCAGAAGACTTGCAGGCACAGAAGAGCCACAGCGAATACCTTCATTGCTCCTGCCTTAGATCAATCTCAGCTTAGTTCTATTAACTGAAGGCGGGCTTTATAAACTATCTCGGTATCAGCTGCGAGCTTTCTATGTGGCTGTCAGACAGAGATCTACAACACCTTGACTCCTCTAAGAACCTCCTCTCCGATCGCGTTCCTTATCTTCTCTTATAACCCGAGAAGGTCGTGCGCTGGTCCAAATAAAAAGTCAGACCACGAGTTCTTCAAGTGATAGGATGTTACAAAAACTATGCGACAATGAAAAATAATGAAAAGCAAATCAAATTGTATTCCAAATTATTTATATTTAAAACTAGATGAACCGGCGAACTTCGTACCGCCTTAAGCGTAGCTTTGATGCACTACTTAATTTAATATAGCTCACCTATCTTATGTATGAGTACCTACCTATTCAATTTGAACTGGAATCTATAATATCTATATATAGTTAGCATGCTAATCACGGGCCAGGATATAAACTTCAGTCAGTCCAGGGCCCCCTACAGAAATATTTATATTTACGGGAGACAGGCAGGAGAAGGATGTGCCGGCGGGAGGCGGGCTTCTCTTCAGGTGTGCATATCGAGGGGGAGTCGTCTAGCTGCTCTTTATTTTCCGCGTTCACGTCTGTACTTTTCAAGTTTGTAAAACCGACTTCCCGATCGGCGGGCAGCGGTAGTTGCTCGAAGCCCTTATCGCTGCTTTCGTGCGAGCTGTCGTCGTCCCCTTCTCTTTGCAGCTTTCCTGCCTCGGCGTCACTTCGTGTGATCGTGCTGCTCTCTCTCTCTCGTTGGTTGGCTCTGCCGCGGCAGAGCATAACGGTTTGATCGTTGGCTCTGCCGTTTGCGGTGTTAGTGAAAATTTGTGAGGTCATCACCCCACTCAAAACTGTTTCTCCGGGCCAGCTTAACCATATGTACATGGGTGTGGCGGGGCCGCGTGAAGGATACCTCACAATATATAAACACATCTACACAACACTGGCTCAACATATTTTGCACCAGCTACATGGTTGTAAAACTAATTAAAATTGTTTGCCATGATACTTACTTACCTTGAAAGTAGGCATAAAATTGTCTCGGATTACTTTTGTTGCGCCAAATGATGTCATTTGAAAGCAATTATTGTATTGCTGTATATGAGTCAAAAAATGATTCGAATCTGGCCCATTTCCGGAGACCAATGAATGTAGTGCCTCTGGTGGTGGTACCAATGGCGTCAATTTGACAACAACGTCGTCTTCCAAACATGACTTTATAATTTCTGTACAAAATTTACTCAGTTCTAGGCCTATAATTACCTACTGAGTAATACCTACTGAGTTTGCAATGTACATATAAGCGGAAAAATAAAATTATTAAAACATTAAAAACCTCAAAAATAATAAATAGTTTTTTAACATATGTGAATCTTAACCATCCTCAAATCCCCTGGAATACACACTAAAAAATTAGCCAAATCAGACAAGCCGTTTTCATGTTATTTTGTGACAACGGAAAACGGGTTTCATTTTTATATATATAGATAATCGCAACTAAATGAAATTTGATTTATTCGATTCCCATCCAATGTTGTTTTTATGCAAACATGAAAACATTTAATAAAGTAAACTGTATGATATGTGTTCCATATATTCCGTTAAGTAGTAATTAATTGGCTTATCCCCGCAGGAGAACCAGTGCCTGCGCATCAAGATCCTGGGGGACTGTTATTACTGCGTGTCGGGACTTCCCATTTCCCGGCCCCAACATGCAACCAATTGCGTCAACATGGGCCTGCAGATGATCGACGCCATCAGGTGAGTGTGTTCGAGTTGGCCAGCGCTTTTGGCCCCTTTCCCGTTTCCTCCCTTTGGACTTTGGTCTGGGTCGCTTTGGGCCTGGTCCGTTGGTAATGCAAATGTTTGCATTGGCCCCGTCATCGGTTGTTCGACTTGTTTGTCTTTCGCTCCTGGCCAGCCTTTGACTTTCAGTCGGAGCTCCTTCGGCCAAGGCCATTTGACACCGTGATTGTTGGCATTGCGGCCAGTTGAAAATCCCGGCTGCATTCACTGTTAACTGAGCCATAAATCGCTCTTTGTTTGCTTGGTTTTGGACTTGGTTTAAGGTTACAGGGAAAAGCTGTTTATTAATGTTTTAAAGGTGAAAATGAGTTCATTCGAAAATTTTATTTAATTGCATTATAAAGGTAGCTGCACAACCATAAAATAGTTTCATACTTACTTTAATTGAGGTAAAATGTGTGTATTAAATTAAACTGAATACATAAGTTTTCTCTTTTGTTGAACACGTAACGAACTGTTATATTTTTTAAAATTTTTACTCAGTTGCTGTTTTTGCCCTGACACTTTTTTTAATATAGCTCAGAGCTTGAATATAAATAAAGCACCAAATACGTTTTAATACAATGCAAATGCAAATTGAACACATAAACTCGAATTTCTCCTCAATTAAAAACGTGACAGCACACTGGATATGGCATTTTTGTCTGTGACAGGGTTCGAAGCTTTAATTGCCGCCAGATATCCGCAGATATATTTCGTCTGAAGTCACTTCCTCAAACCATCGGTTTTACGGCGGCCCATTAAAAACGTATTATGCAATAAAGCCGCACGAACGAGATGGGAAAAGCTGAAAGCCAAACAGCAACATCATAAAATACAATAAACAATATCGACACAAAGGCCATTTTATTACACGCGAGAATTTATGCACAAGTGGCCTCAGGACCAAGGAACCTCTCATTTTGGCCTTTTCTGGCCTTTTTCCCTGCCTTTTATTGGACTCGGTGCTTATTTCTATTGTTTATTTTTTGTGCGCTGGCCCTCCTTTAATTCGTTGTTTCCCGGTGCCGTGACCTTTTAATCTTTTGCGACGGCCAATGCCCCAGAGTTTGGCTTTTTGTTCTCGCCACAAACTTGGCCCGAAGAAGAGATACTCGTGCTGTTGACTTTTGCGTTGCTTAACAAGCCAGCCGGGGAAAATGCCAAAAGTTTTCAACAGAAAAGGAAACATCATTTAATTATGAATTGCATTTCCTTTGTCCGAAAAGCCTCAGAATTATGAAACTTTAATAACGGCCGCGAATTGCCCGAGAAAGTATGCTATGGATTTCGATGCAAAGTCACTGGATTTTATCTCTATTCGTTGGGAAAACATTTACATGAATTATGCAGTTCAATCAGAATTTCGCAACTTTTTGTTTTCGTAAACTTTGGCACTCAGATATTCAGAAGCCCCAAATCCGGATTGAAAATCAGATTTCTTGTTTGCTTTTGCGGGCATATCCATATCCTCCTGGCCAAATGACCAGGAAGGGCGAAGGCAAATAAAACCCTGAAGGGCTCCCAAGTGATTTGGCCTTCGATGCGGCTCATTTGACCCCGATGGCAGTCGGGCCAAAGAAAACGCTGGTTAACGTTAATAACTCAAGAACTTGTTTGTTGCCTGGCCTTCAGTTTCTAGCCACTTTCTACGGCAGAAGGCAATACAAGAACTAAAGTTTCTACTAGAACAACACTAGAAATACTCTTCAACAAAATGTGATACTTGCAAGTAAAATAGAAATAAATTTGATAAAGGAAATATAAGAAGGAAATATTTATTACTAGGAAATCACTCTTCTTTTTTTAATTGTTTTCATTTTTATTATTTTTAATTTTAACTTTTAGGCAAAACATATTAATATTAGTTTTTCAAAAATAATATATATATATATATAATATATTTCCCAGCTAAAGAACATTACTTGCTATTATGTTTCAGTTGTTAGAACAGTTGTAACACATATATTTAACAATGTTTTTAGTGTACCTTCAAGTAGTCCTTTGTTCCTTCTCACTGGCTGATTGCTGTCCATATAAAACCCGTACATCGGGACCGAAGTCGACCTGGTCTGCTTGTGTTTTATGGCCCATAAAATTGTTAATACGACGGGACCAACTAGCCTGTAGTTGTGTGCACATTTCCTTAATAATACATCTGCGAGTGTGCGCTGCTTTTGTGCTCCTTTCATTGTTTGCCCTTCATGTTTTTGTAGTTTTTGTAGCGTTGTTGTTTCTTTTCTTTGGCAGACACGTGCGTGAGGCGACCGGCATAAATGTTGACATGCGAATTGGCATCCACACTGGCAACGTTCTCTGCGGCGTCCTTGGCCTACGAAAGTGGCAATTTGATGTTTGGAGCGACGATGTTACATTGGCCAACCACATGGAGAGTGGCGGTGTCGCCGGGTAAGTGGGGGTGCACTAAAAAAAAAAAACCTTGCCGAATATAGCTGATATAATATTATGTAACTTGTATAGAAAAATCACCTATTGATATTTTATATTAATCCCTAAAATCACGGAAAAAAGAAGATTTTATACAATTCATCTTCAATCTGTCCCAGGGTCTAGAAATATTAAAAGGCATTTTTTACCAATCAGAAAATCAATTTCAATAAGCGAGTATACATAAAAAGTCCTTATGTCTGTTATTAGTGATCTGTTCAACTCAAATAATATTAAAAGATTTATATCACAACTTATAAAAAATGGAATTCTTAATTCGCATGTCACAAACTTCTAATCAAACATTTAATAAAATTTATTTGCTTTCTTAAGTAGGTAATAACTTAGAACTTTTTTTCGATATACTAATATTTAAATGAAGGGATTAGCTCATAACTATTTTTTACCGTACATGCAAGTGTCTTTCCTCATTTCGCGATTATTCTTGTACGAATGACAACGATGACGAGCGAGGCGAACAAAAATAAATAAACAAAACGGAGAGCCCGCGGGTGGGCCGAAATGGGGTTGGCTGGTGGTGGCGGTGGGGTTCCCCTAATGGCGGTGGCAGCACAAAGCGAGTCAAGCAGTTGTAATGGCAATTTAAATTAGCCTCGGCGTAGCCCCAATTAAACGAGCTCCACGCTTCGTGTCTGGATAGCATCCGCCTGCAAAGGTTAAGGAGAGCTGCACTTCAGCAATGGAACCAAAAGTATACAAAGGAATTTTCATTTGAAGAATTCCTACATATGCTAAAATTAATTAAACGCACCGTCACGGGTTTCCTTTAATTAAATTTTTGAGTTGCATACGAGATGAAGAATTTCAAATGAGAGTTATTTTGTCAAGTTAAAATAATTGTTATGAGCTGCTTATATTTTAAACAAACTTAAGTACATGAGGTGCTATTTTTATTAACTTGAAACAAGAAAAATTCAGAAACAGATAAATGTACTCATTTCAATGCGTACATTTTTTTAAAGAGCCTTTTCCGTATAATTAAATTTAAAAAAGGTTACTGTTCCACTTGGCTTTTACCAAGAAATTCCGTGTGTTTGCTTTGCAAATACCAAAGTTCTAAACTCCCCGCCCTCAAATGTTCAACTTTTATGCTTTCACAACCAAACAATTTTCTTTTGGTTTATTCATTTCGCGTACTTAAGCGGCAGTCAAGAGTTTTAGATGAATGGAAGCTGAACATGTTGAAACGCTTCTCTTTTATCTTACCTGCGGTCACAAACGCCGACTTCAATTATTCCGAATTGAATTGAAATGCTACACTCAATGAGCCGGAAAACACTCAAACGCCTCCATTCTCTGGCTTAACGCACGAATTCCCTTTCCTCAGCAAAAATATAAACAGAATTACGTAGGATCCAGATAAATAGACGCAGACAGCGGCATCCTAAATTATTTTGCATAAGTCTTTTTGTGTGTACACTGAAAAAAGTAGCAGGGAATAAATAAATAATATAAATTTTGAATATGTAATGCTACTCTCTTCCCTTTTACAAAATCATCAAAGGATTAAAAAAATATTTTGTATAGAAATGTGAACTAAACATTAAAAAAAAATACAAATCCTCTGAAAAATTCCTTTTTCGTGTAATTATGTGAGGAGAGAAAACCTTTAAATTGAACATGACGTTAAATTGCTCATACGCCCTGTATGACAACCCCCATGCATTCATCATCATTTCTGATATGTTTTTTTTCTCTTTTGCAGGCGAGTCCACATCACGAAACAAACTCTGGACTTCCTGGGCGAGAAATTCGAGGTGGAGCAGGGCGAGGGCGGAAATCGGGATGCGTATCTGGCGGATCACAAGATAGAAACGTATCTCATAGTGCCACCAAAGCCGGCGTACACCTACAGCGTTCCGCGAGTGGTGGAATGCATTGAGCACAACGATCCCAGTTCCACGGAGGAGGTCAAGGAAATTAAGGAGAATCAGAACTCCAATGATGCAGCTGATGTTACGGATAATCTACTTCCGGTTACGGTGGATCCACCTCCACTTACAGTCGACGAAAAGATGTCGCCCACTTCAACGAATAGTCAGGAGGCTCCGCTGCACGCTCCCCTCGTCTCCACTGCCTCGATGTCGATCAAGGAACTCTCCGAGGAGGAGGACGAGGCCGATGAGGAAACCGCCGTCACCGAACCGCTGATGGCCAAGGATCAGGACAAAAAGGACCTGGAACCGGAGATCAAGGCCAATGGCAACCATCGTGGCAGCGGTGATTCCGCCGTCTCGGAATCGGCTGCCAAATCAGCGGCACTTTCCCTGCCCGCCGAGGATCTTCTGAGCATGAGCGGTTCGGAGAGCGGTATCTCCAACAGCGGAACCCCGGCTCCGTCCTCGAATGCTGCGAGTGTCACGCCCACCGCAGCCGCCTCCGCCGGAGGAGCGGCCTCCACCACAAACAGCCTCACGGTCGCCGAGGCTCCGGAAAGATCTCGAAGGAAGTTGTCCGTGCAAGGTAATAATTATTATAATTTGCTCAGGACACTCTATAAAATTCTAACTATAAAACTAACCAAAATCCTCTTTGTTCTTTATACGTTTTTTACAATTCTAAAAATGTTTTTGATTTATATAAATATGTTAACCATTTTTGTAGTTTCTCTAACCACAATCTAAGAGAGTTTTTTAAATGAATTTTAAATTTCAGTAGTTATTCTATAACTATTCTGGTTTTCACTTGAAAAAATTTTAAATTTCAAAGACTTTTATTTAAAGAATTTACTTAAAATGTCATTTAATTTTAATACTGCTTAAGTGTTCTTAAAATTCCCATTCAATTTGTATTTTATAAACCGAAAATATTTAAGAACTTAATTCGGAAACTCCTTGAATAAAAGTCTTATTTAAGAACAAGTTTTAATTTAAAAATTATTTTAAACTGGTGGAGGTTTTACTACTTGCCTTTTTAATTATTAGTTTTCATGCAAACAAACCTACGTTCAAAAGCCATTAATCACAGCCTGTAATGGGCATTAACACTTCGGTGTTGCCGACGATAGCTCTTTATTTATGAGACCACCTTCTCCACCTTCTTTTACAATGTCCAACCAGGTCTGATGTCCTTCGCCGACAGACGCCGCTCCTCAGGAGCCTTCATCGAAGGACGAAAGCTGTCCATCCACAGCGGAGAAAGTTTCCGCAGTCATGCGGGTAAGTTTTCCCCCTCGCAAACCGTAAACCGTAAAACGGAAAACGTAAAACGCAACAGTTTAAAATCACTTTCACAAATGAGCTCAGGTTATGCATAATTTTATCGCTGGCAGGGCAACTTTTGCATCGTAAATTTATCGCCGGCCTGCATTTGTTTGCGGATTGGCCTTTGTGAAAACTTTAGCCATGGCCATGAAAAGTGGACATGGACCGTGGACCGTGGACCAAAACCGGGGCAATTAAGCTCCTTTGACAGCCAGCTGGGTTTCGTTGGCCCTTTTAGTGGGATATAATATAAAATTTTTTTTTTATTTTGGCTTGTGTTGTGTTGGGTTTGGGGACACAGGCACTGCACGTGAAGCCACGAGGTTTTTTGTGTTGGTTTATGAGTTTTAATTTGCCAAGGACATCGACTACGGCATGTGGCAAAGTCACTTTGATGGCATTTTTAATGCGAATGGGTGACTTTTAATGAGTTTGTCTGGCTGACAAACCCCCCAAACTAGCTCAACTGTAAAAACTCCGCAGCATCTGAGGTGTAATAAGCCAGGCGATTTGGGAAAGATTTTTCATTATTTATGGCATCTTACCGGACCGAACAATAATCGTAAAACACCAGAGACATCCGAAATATTTTTAAGGGGGGCTTCTCATGTAACATGCCAAAAAGTAGTGGTTTTTTGGGAATTTTTTCACTTGGAAAATGAAAACTTACACGAATAATTTTTTGCACATATTTGAAGACATATTTAAAGTATGAGAAAAACATTTTTTGAAAATTCTAAAAAACAAGATGGCGGACTTATTCAAGGTCGCGTGTGGCTCGACGCGGCTGAGGGACTTATTGCGGTACAGTGTGGAGCAAAAAGTTTTCATCTGAAAAAAAAAAAAAAAAATTTTTTGTATGCAGCAAGGTTCAACCGAGTGCGTGAATGTCAGCCACTTCAAAAAATTCGATTTTAAAATATTGAAATCACGTCTTGAAAAAAAAGTGCCATTTTTTCGTCTTTTTTTTTGCTGAATTGGGCTGAAAAGTGTATAAAATAACTTTTTTTCACAATTTCAGATATTCACGCACTCGTTCAATGTATAATCTGCAAAACACTTTTTAGAAATCAAAAATCGGTTCAGTAGTTTTTACGTAATCGTGTACCGCGTTTTTTAAAACATAGTTTTGAGAAAAAACGATTTAAAGTTTTGAGTTAGTGTGGGTCTTGAACTTGAGCGCGCTCGTTCAATCACTGATATTTTCCATAATATTGAGAGTTGAGTCATAAAACTTCGGGAATATACTCTCAAGACGTTATTCCATCGATTTATGAAAAAAAAAAAATTTCGATTTTTTTTAAAATTTTACATGAGAAGCCCCCCTTAATGTGCTCGCAAAAAAACTATCACATTGTAGTGCGGCACTTAAAATACTTTGAGATTTTACTTTGTGGGATGATTAACTTGAGTGCTTCTCAATTTTTTGACACAGTTTAATAATAATTTAAATCCAGAGTGCCCCAATAAAAAACTTAAGAAGATTATTATTTGTTTATTTAGTTGTTTAATTTAATCAAGGCAGCAAAGTTGATTTATTCTTATTTTATAAACACTTGTAAAAGCTGTTTACTTTAAAATAGTTTTAGGTATTTTTAAAAATCCATTTGAAACATTCATATATCCAACTCATCATGGTCATTGCACTAAACTTTAATTTTGCGCTGAACCTTTTCAGGTCATGTCACACGCAATCGTCCCTCATCGAAGATGACCAAATATGTGGAGTGCTGGGGAGCAGATCGACCCTTTGCCAACATTGCCGAATCCAAGCTAGTGAAGAACATCGGACTGGCGGTGAGTTGAGACCGAAATAGATTGGGATGGGTTCGGTTTATAGCCAGGCTGGAGGATAAAATCAAATTTAAATGGTCAGGAAATTTCAGCAAACTGGACAAGGCCAAGCAGACAATTTTCTTAGATTGCTGGGATTATAAACTGAATTCAGTAGATATTTGTTGTGTAGAAATAAGCACGTTCACTTTACTTCAAAAATATATATAGATTAAATATTAAATTTAAAATAACAAATGTAATTAACAAACTGAATGGCTTAATTTTAAAGAAAACAATTGATTACGGAAAACACAAAATTAAAATTTATCATAATAAACAATGCAAATAAATAATGTAAATAAGAGGGCATAAGATTTTTCAAAAATGGTTTACTTTACATAAATTATTTTAGAGCATTTTATTTTATTTTATATCAAATCCACAATATCTAGTGTAACTCAATTTAAGCGCCAGGATTCATCTTTATTATTATGTGTCCTTTTCGTTTTCGTTTTTTCCCCTTTTCTGGCCGCAGAGCATCGCCATGATTGAATCGAATTTACTGCCGCCGGAGCGTAAATGTTTCAATTTTAATTTCTTCGGACCGCCGACGGAGCTGAAGCCGTTCACCATGTGGTACCGCAACACGCCCCGGGAGGCGATGTACCGCGCCCAGCCGGATACGCACTTCCGGTTCGACCTGATTTGCGCCTTCGTCCTCTTCCTGTCGCTGGCCATCGTCCAGCTGATTGTAATCAAATTGTAGGTGAGATCAACTCGCATTAACGACCCCGTCTACTCACCTCCTTGGTCTTTATTTCCGTGCTCGCATCACCCAGGAACCTGGCCCTGCTCGGCTCCCTCTTGGCCAGCTTTATATCGCTGTCCCTGTTCCTCTACCTGAGCAACATGTCCGTGCCGGATGTCCATGCCTCGTCGACGGAGCGAAACGGCCCCGGACAGGTGGTGGCCAGCAGTCGGTATCTGCGACTCGCCATGTTCGTCATCGTCAACATCCTCATCTCGTCCTGTGCGGTCTTCAGTGTGGTAAGTCCATCAAAGCGAGAGCTTAACTAAGCTGAAAAGAGTGCAATTTTATCCTATTGCTTGTTATATTTATTTTGAAATGATTTAAAAATAATGTAGTTGTTTAAGTAAGGGTTCAGGAAAATATATTCACTTTGGATATAAAGTTAAAAATATTGAGGAAGTGGATTTTGTCAAGCAACCTTATTATTAAGACCTAATTGGATATTTGATATATATTAATTTGCATGGCACAAAATATTCATTGTTTTCCCATTGTAAAATTCTCTATCAATATATTTTTAAATGAATTTTTAAGATCAACTACACCGTGCCAGACGGGGTAAGCAGTGAGCCATCGAATGAAACATTCATAGCCAATTTCTCGATGGAGTTCTTTAACGGCACTCAGGAGGAAATGCAGCCGTGGGAAATTGCAAATGCCATACCGATTGCACCAGTATTCCTATATTGTTGTGCCATCAGTCTGGCGGCCATTTCAGCCTTTCTGCGATCTGGTTTTATCCTAAAGCTAATTGCAATGTTGGTGGCCGTGATCGCACAGGTTACCGTACTCGGATACAGCGATCTTTTTGTGCAGTACAACCAACTAAACATCGAATATGGGTGAGTTACAAAAACTAACAAAATATATAAACAGAAAATAAAATAACCTTTTCGTTCTATGGCAGATTGCGCTTGGAGGTTAAGGGATTCCTGTTGCTCCTGGTAATCATTCTGGTGCTGCACACTTTGGATCGTCAGGGTGAATATGTGGCACGAACGGATTTCCTGTGGAAGGCCAAGCTGAAGGTCGAACAGGAGGAGGTGGAAACAATGCGTGGCATAAACAAGGTTCGAGCGATAATATATTATACAAGAGCTCGAAGCAATTCGATGCTAATGGAAAATGGATTTCATTCGTTCATTTCAGATCCTGCTGGAGAACATCCTGCCGGCCCACGTGGCCACCCACTTCCTGCACCTGGAACGCTCCACGGAGCTCTACCACGAGAGCTACTCCTGCGTGGCAGTCATGTTCGCCTCCATTCCCAACTACAAGGAGTTCTACGACGAGACCGATGTCAACAAACAGGGACTCGAGTGCCTGCGATTGTTGAACGAAATCATTTGTGATTTCGATAAGGTAAGCATTTAATCTCATATAAAGAAGTAAAACAAAATTTAAAAAAATTTAAATTTAATTTAATTTAATTTAAGTGAAAGTTTAAAGAAAATATATTCTAGGAACAAATGTTTCAGTTGAAATCAAATTATTATATTTTAAGAATTGTTTTTTGTTGATAAATAATATTGTGAATATACATTTGTCAGTGTAAATTGTAATTATTTTGTAGCTTTTACTTACTTGATTTTTACTATATTTTCAGTTGCTATTAAAACCAAAGTTCAGTGGAATTGAGAAGATTAAGACCATAGCCAGCACCTATATGTGTGCATCGGGTTTAAGGCCCGGAAAAGAAGACGGCGCCACGGTAAGTGAAGCATAATATAATATGTAGAGACCTTTTCTCTATAATGCCTGCGTCTATCTTGTCTTATTCAAATCTTTCCAATGCTTTCACTAATCCTGTAAATAACAACATTGTCGAATTCTGACTGGATTGCCCAATCCAGTCACGAAGCTTTGCGGTAAGTCCTTAAAGTAGTCTTCTTTAAAGTTGTTGTCACATTCTCTGCTCGAAACAATGATTAATTGGCCAACATAATCCGAACCCATCAGCTTTAAATTGAATGCTTCCAATTCAACCAAACGAAAAAATGCCGGAATTCAGTTTAAATTCCAACCTTTTCGCCCCTTTCCCCCCAAATAAATCCCAATCGACCGAATGTTATTTACTGTTCAAATGCCTTTTAATCGCTGCTTAGCACTTTAATTAAATTTTTACAACTACCAAACAAAGAGGAAATCAAATCACATTGGCTCAACAAAAGGCCAAAGAGAGACCAATAAAAAAAAGGGTCGCCAAATGAGGGTCAAACTGGGGGCAGGGATTGGGATTAGCTGAATCTAGGAGAAGGGCAACAAGGACTAAATCGAATCGGGACTAACGCACTTCTCCCTTATTGTTTTTTCCCCCAATAAAGGACGAGAAGCGAACGGAGGAGCACAACGTGGTCATATTGGTCGAGTTTGCGATTGCTTTGATGTCCATATTGGATTCGATTAACCGGGAGTCCTTCCAACGCTTCCGTCTCCGCATAGGACTCAATCATGGACCCGTGATTGCCGGCGTGATTGGCGCCCAGAAGCCACAATACGATATCTGGAGCAATACGGTTAATGTGGCCTCACGCATGGACTCATGTGGCGTCATGGGTCGACTTCAGGTGAGTGAGGGATCCTGAGGCTACCCAAATTTCATCCATGTAACTTTTAGAAGCTTAGGGAAACTGGAAACATTTTTTAAAAGTTTTAAAATTTCCCTTATGGTTTCCATTTTTTGTTAATGAATACTTAGAAGTATTATACCTCATCTTTTTCGGGCTTTTATTTTCTAAGGTGCCTTTAAATGTAGTGTTATATACTATTCAGAAATAATATAATAAATAATATTTATAATATTAATATAAATGAACCAAACAGAATGCCTAACGACATTCTATTAAATTTGTTAAGAATATAATTATACATTTGAGAGTTATTCATATCTATTATTAAAAATTGCCAACGTAAGCACAAGCTATTGATTTATGCATAAATTCCAATGATCAGATATCGACAATTGACCAATTGACTTACTGACGGAATGTTCATATAATTTATATTATTGGGTCGCATTCTCTTATTACGCAACTATTGAAACTCACACCCTTCTGTCTGTGGGTCCAAAATAAATATTTAAATAAGCCTTATAGAAAGCCAGTAAATATACATACTTAAAATAACCCCTTCTTTATTTTCTCTACACAGACGACGGAAAACACGGCAAAGATATTGATGGCAGCCGGTTACGAGTGCGAATGCCGAGGCCTCACCTACGTGAAGGGCAAAGGCAATCTAGTCACCTACTTTGTAAAGACACCTTTCGATGGGAAATTGTAAATCACCCAATTGCTGTTGATACTATTTAATGGATATTTATGATCATGTACACGTAGCATAGGCCAAAAGTCACTTCAAAGCATCTTCTTATTTATTTTGAGCTTTTCATTTTAGTTGTAATGAATTTGCCAGCATTTAAAGTACGTTGCTCATCATACGCACATGTTAAGTATTTGTTAGCGAAAATTTGTTTTTTAGTTAGCTAGTAGAATTTAAATGTTATTGACTATTTCGTACAATTTGTTAGCTAATCTTATGCGTAGCCATCACTTAAACAGCGAATAATTATATACGATTCGAATTAATGTTATGATAGACAAAGAAATGCAAATTATCCCACCCTAGCCCAAAAATTACCCATCAAATAAATACGAGTAAATACATAGCCAAAAAGCATATCTTCTTACCAACTCCTCTGTTAAAATTCTTTTCGAGGTTCTCAAGATTTCGAGCACTATATAAATCAATATGTTAAATCTATGCTATTTTCGCGAACGACACTAGTTAAATTCTGTAAAAAGAAACAATTAAAACTCTATATATTTTTTTACTCAAATGTTTTTTACTGTTACTAAACTATTCACTACATCATAATTTTGATATATTTATGTATATAACTATAAAAGATAAAGGCCACCAAAGCGAACTACTTTCTAAGACAAATCTAAGCTCAACAACCGCATCCTGTGTACCTAACATATCCCAACCAATCACACAATACCTCCGATGGAAACTGACCTGCTTCGATGTGCAAATTGTACCCCAATGGATTTCAATCGAACTCTCAAGACATTGAAACTGATTTTGAAATATCTATGCTGGAATACAACAATAAAATAACAAGTTTACGAGCACACTCTAAACACGCTGCAGTAGTTTTTAAAGTAGATTCATTGAACAATATTTGATATTATCAAACAATTTAATTGATTTTAATTCAATGATAAATAAAGGAAATCATTACAATATTATGATGTATTAAAATGAACCGTGTTTCTTTTACTGGGTTGATATGTGTGAAAGTTAAAGTCCCTTATCCAAAGCACAATCTATATTTAAGTAAAGTGGATTACAATTTAATTTTAATAATAAAATACATTTCGTAATGAATACATTTTATAATATTACACAATTGCATTGCACAAAATTCGGTATATGCTCAAGGTAAAGATTCATTTAAAGGAGTTTGCTTATGTTATTGAGAAGAGAGAATTTCTCAGTTTATAAATAACATTTTTTAAGCAATGCAGAAACGATAACGTTGCAGACCAATCTTCAATACCCCTGGGGTCAGCACTTCGCCTCGAATATCGCAGCCCTTAGAATTTATTCCCCAAAGGAGCTTGGTCAGCATTCTCGGATCTCGGATCTCGGATAGCCATGTATACATAAACACAACGCATGCGCAGACCCCGTGGCTCCGCCGAGATCCCAACTCGAGTCTGCCTAGACTTTCAGTTGCCGTCGCGGCTTTAAAGGGGAAGGAGTTTCCCGTTCACATTTATATTTGGTTTTATTTAAACATTGAGTGTTATCGTCATATAAAAACATTTTATTAAAAAAAAGAGACCAGTCCTATAAGAGTTTTTTTTTTATGTGAATCCTCATTTATAACCATCGACATCTTGTAAGTGCGATCAACGAAATAAAATAAATGAAAAATTCAAAAATGATATGTGCTTGTGATAAAGATAATCCATTTAAAATAAAAGTGTAATACATTTTGTGATCTTGTGTTATAACTTGCTTTTAAATAGTTTAAATGGTGCTCACAAAACAAATATTATAAAATAGGCACAAAAATACTTGTTTTTTCTGTTCCAGTATCAAAAGTATATTCGCATATCTAAATTTAACTTATCAAATGTTCTTAAATCTATGCTTGAGTTGCAATACTGATCAATAAACGGTTTCTTGAATATTGATCTGGACAATAACTATGTTGTATCATTTTAAGATACCGATACTTTTTAAATTATAAATACTACAGAAGGTACGCTCAGTTTAACACAATATAAAAGGGTCTAGAGCTTGGGAGATTCGTTAACAAACAGTTTTTAGGGGATTTCCAGCTCAAAGTTAAGATGTAGCAGTTTAAAAAACAAATATATAAGGTTACTTGTCAATTACATCAAGAGCGATAACGATCATGGAGAAACAAAAGGTGTAACAAATCACAGCGCAAACTGCAAAGGATATGAGGAATCCGAAGATGCCGTCTTCCTGTCTCTAGAAATGCGGCAGGCAGACCTTGCCGGCAAACAGTTCAGAGACCACGGTTATCCAGAGGGCTAGGACGAACATGATGTAGGATATGCCGATTTTGAAGGTGTTGGGCAGTTGATAGGCCTGTCCACCGATCTCCTCGACATGGAATCCCAGCGGAAAGACGACGGCCGCCATGCAAAAGAGAACCATGGCCGTGAATCCCACCCAGCGGGCGTAGGGAATCACATTCCGGTTGCAAGACGACGAGGCCAAAAGAATCACGGTGGTGGTCACACAAATGCAGCCCACAAAGATGCAAATTAGTGCAATAAGCCATTCTGGTTGCAAATCGGGAGTGTAGCACACCTGGGGTCGGTTATATAGTGTCATGCAGGTCCACATCAATCCCAATCGAATGTCTCCTAGAAAATTAAAGATATAAGATACATGAATTTTCAATCATTTCCGTGTTTTCTGATTTTTACCAGTTCCCGACTCCGTGATAATCCAATCCGGTAAAGCCAAGCTCACTATTGCAAACACATCGGCCGCCATAAAGAGAGTTGCACTTATAGTCGTTAATTTATCCATTTTATTCCGTCGTTTATGTTTTTATTCGCTTATTGTTGTTTTGCCCTTCTGCTACTTTTAACACACTAAAAAACGACAGACGGCGATAGCTACTGAAAAATTAATCGAAAGAACTGGTTCTCCTGCTCGGAGTGGTTCAAAAGAACAGTAAAGCGCGCCAGTATTTAAATTACAAATTCAAAACTGTTATTAAGCAGTTTGTAAAAAAATGCAAACAAACAGTTTTGACTTTCATGACTTTATTAAAGCTCCCTTTGAAAATGTAATTGATTAAAATATACTCAACTTATTTAAAGTTTTATATTTTTTATTCAATAATTATGAGTTACTACGAATTGTCAATCTTTACTTAACATAGGCTATAACAAAAATGTTTAAATCATTAAAATTTTACCACCAATGGAATAATTATACTTAAACCGAGATTGGCAAACTGTTTAAAAACAACTAAGCTTAATACAAAATTATAGTAATAGTGGCATACTCCTCCGTTTAGATACTACTATATCCCAGTGATATGCACTGGCATGTGGCGTATAAAAATAAAGTTATAATTCCAATTATAGGTGAGGGAATTGTACGTGGCCACGTCACATTGAAGTGAGCGTCGCTGACGTGTCCTTAGTGTACCTGGTGCGTCCAGGTTGACCCAGGTTATGCCGCCGGTCAGCTTTATAAAGGGGGTGGTTCACTTTTGTTGGATAGCTGGATAGGTGGCCCGTGGCGATATCTGCCCAGCGATATCTGTTCTCTCAGCCCCCTCGAATGGCCCATAATTGCCGGTCAGGAACTCGTGGGGCTGTTGCTGTTATCGCCCTTCGGGCCATGTAATTCTCGTATTATTAGCAAATTCATTTGCATTCATTCACTTTTCGGATGTGCAACTCAACACTTGCGTGCTTCTTCGATTGTCGGGCCTCAAATTTTGTCGCGACGTCCAGAAGGCCAAACACGAAATTGAAACCACCGCGAAATCCTTCGGAAATAAGAACTGTCTACTAATGGAGATTTGTTTGTTGATTAGACCGATTCCTGTTTACAAATGTATCTAAATTATGCTTGGCCGTGATATCTGGAAATTTGATTCATTTCCAAATGGTCGGAAGTCCACAGTGGTCGAGTAAGCATGCAGAAAATTTATAATTAATTTTTTAAATCTTAGATTTTTTTATTAGTACAAAAATTTTATCATATTATTTTGTCATGCAATTGGAGAGTTATCAATAAAAAAACTTCTGTAAGCCGTTGGTAATAAAAAAGGTTACTTTTTAATATCTCATTTTTAGCTAATTGAAACTTTCTATTCGTTTAGATTTCTGGAAAGGTCGTATTCCTCGTACTCAATTTTCGACTCAAATTTTTTTCTATTTACAGTTCCAGATATTTGTCCAAAGTTTATTAAAGCCAACACCGAAAGGCTAAGCGACCTGCCATTCGATACGAGAACCAAACAATAACTAGGCTTTTGTATATACATTTTTAAATATAAGAAGGAAACGAAAAGCGGCCTGCTGGCAGTTATTGGCACGACATGGTCGTGTCCGAATCAGAAACCGAGTTATTGAATACTGAATCAGGGCCTGAACCTATGAGTGAACACCAGGCAGCTATAACTGATAAACTGGATCTTGACTTGAATCCCGAAACACAAGAAAATCATAAGGATATCAGCCAAAGCCAAGATCGTGAAGAAAAAGAGGAGTCCAAGGAACTGGAGAAAAATCAAATAGATTTGGGCAGTCCTACGAAAGAAGATACAAATAGGCCTCTAGTTCTTGAAGAAAGGCACTCGCTGTCCATGTAAGCAAATTTTAAATGTATAACCTTTCATTTTAATTTTAATTAAACAATTATTTCAGAGCGGAAACAAAAAAACGAAGAGCCAGTGTATATTCCAACGAACTACTTTTTATCCCCAAAGAACTCGCCCGCAGTGAACTTCAACTGCGAACAAAAAATCTGAAGAGATACGCCAAAAATCGTGAATACCACCTACGAATGCTGAAATTTCCCGTGGTATCCGGTCGTCCTCGATACGTCGCCAAACAAATGAAGAAAAGCCAGGAGATCGAGAATCTGAATCGCAACGAAACCGAGGAAAATAACCTGGAAAGCCAAGCGGAAATAAAACAGGAAGAGTTTGTCGAGGAGCCAACCGAAGGACTGGAAGATTTTAACGACTCACAGCTAAATATGCCTGATTTGGGAGTTGAAAATGGAGCTAAGAATCAACTTGAAGACGACGAAGAAATCAGCATTCTTCTACACGATTTGGTAAAAACGGAAGCCGAGACTGACAATTCCTTGGGGGAATTAATCTTAAAATCCTTCAGAGTCGCCGAGAAAGTGTGATAAAAACAATCAGCAAATTTCGACATTATCCCTATTTACGATGGCATAATCCAGATCAAGAAGGAATGGATTTTAAGATGGATGTTTTGAAGCAAGTGAAAACCAAAACGGAGCCGGAAACTCAAGAAGAATTCTGTGAGGTTAATAATATAAATACCACAGAAAGCGAGAATGAATTTGTGCAGGAGGAAGATCAAGATCAAGTGGAATTTAACCAAGAAATGGTGAACCCTGAAGAGATCGAAGAACCAACAGATGTGGAACCCCAGTTACAGCCACCTGAAACCAGTGATTACCTAAACCCTCCAACATTAAACGAATCAACTAATGAAATTCAACCTCATATGGAAATGGCTGAAGTACCAGTGAATAACTATGTCCCAACTGTATCAGAATCCCTTGAAGTTCCCGAACTGCGAACAAATTCAGAACTTCGTCAACAGCTCATTCATCACATAGTTCAACCAAATTTGTGCAACCAGGAAGTTTGTCAATCGGTTACCTGCAATAACAACGCACTCGATCGAGTCAATCAAAATCTGAGGCAACAATTTGCTCCGGAGTCTCAATCCCAAGATCTAAATTATCGGTTTAATCCGCCAAACGCTGACAATCACCTAGAGCAATCGTTCCACAAGCAGCAATTGCACCATCAGCAGCAACATCTGTACCAGCAACACCATCAGCCAGTAAGCCAACAGCAACAGGATATTGTTTACCAGCAACATCACCACGAGGCCGATGATGAATTGCAGCAAATGAGGATCTTGCATCAGCGCATCAAAAGTCGAGAAGAGAAGCAATTGCGTCAGCTGGAAAAATCCCTAAAAAAGGTCCTGGATGAGAAAATGAATTGTGAACGACAACATGCCGAGGAAAACCGCTTGTATATGCTGAAAATGGCGAAAATAACTAAACTGGAGGAGAGTCTCCAGTTGAACAAGGAGCAACTGCAACGTCAAATGAGATCGGATCTCAGAACTTTGGAGCTGAGAATCACTGATCAGCAACGACAGCAGGATGAGAGGGCTTTGGCTTGGTCCTGGCAACAACAACAACAGCAGTTGCAGCAAAAACAGCAGCAGCAGCATCAGCAACATCAGCAACACCTGCAACTCCAGCAACACCAGCAACATCAGCAACACCAGCAACATCTGCAACACCAGCAACAATTGCAATTGCAGCAGCAACAATTGCTGGCGCAACAGCAACAACAATATATTCTGCATCATCCAAGCAACCAAGAATCCCAGCAGCAACATTCGTTTATTTACGATCCATCACCTTATTTATATCCAACTGCCTATCAGGAATCGATTGTGTATCAACAGCGCATTCAAGCCTATCACGATCAGCAGAATTTCAATCCTGCAGAATCGCAAACCACAGCAATTGAATTGCAGAGAAGAATGCTCCTGCCTCCTCAGTACTATCCACCCAGTAATAGGACCTCCACCGAATCCAGTTCAGCGTCCAGAAAAATAAGGCATCGTCGTGCAACAACTGATCAAAGATCAGATCCATATATGCCTCCGATGAGGGGACCTTTGCCACCGGCAGCTGAAATCATGCAATTCCAGAGACATCCGCAAATTAGTCCAGCTGCAGTCCAAAATCAAGACCCCAGAAACGAGAACTTGGGAATCACCTCCGTCTTGAATTATGTCGCCAATTTCATGAACTTGCGTGGGGAAAGATAAAAAAAATTGTCGACTTAATTTTAATTATTAAAAATACTTACTTGTGATTAAAGTAGTTGTGCTTAGAGAAAAGCATAAAACTACTTTTTTAACCGAACCTTTTTTATGTGTGACAAATAAACTTGCGTATTTATGATCTAAAGTTTTTTTTTAACAATAAAAAAATTCTACTTTAAAATAAATAAATACTAAACAAATAACAATAAAGTTTATAGAAATTTTTATTTTAGTTTGGATATAATATGGTTTTGGATTTGGTGTATAAATTTTAATCATATCATTACCGCGTTTTTGTTGTATTTCATTTATTTTAAAGAAGTACAAGTATCTTTTTATCTATTTGTTCAGAGTTTATTGTTAAATTTGATTGCTTTTCTTATCTATTGTCCCTGGGAGGAGGTCGCACCAATCCGGGATGCCAAAAGTAGTTGGAGCAACTGCACCGCGGACAGTGCCAGCAATTTCCGCACTTCATGCAAACATTTCCACCGCCATGTTGGGCGGCCGAAGAATAGGGGGCGTGGCCCGAAGGAGCCGCCGAACTATTGGTCCACAAATCCTTGTTCCTCACATAGGATCGACTGCGCTTCGGACTGGCTGAACGGTTTCTGGTCAACCTGACGGAGGAGGAAGATGTCGTCGGTGGTGCTGGTGGTATTGGTGTTGCTGGTTGGAGAGGTGTTGTTAGTGGATCTCCCAGCGGATCAGGATCCTCTCGCTTGCCAGGACAGGCAGTGGAACCTTGATCGGAATAAGCAGCTGATGGCGCATAAAGCTGAAAGGCCAAAGGCGTTGGCACTTGGAGTTCGGAATAGGACTTCTCCCGCTCCCTTCGCAACTCGGCCAAAAGGCGTTGGAATGGCAAGTCATTCCGCGCCAACTGCTGCGTCGGCAGCTGCGAATCCTGTGCAGGACTCGTCACAAGCTGCTGCTGCGGCAATTGCTGCGGTTTGACCACTGGCTTCATCAAATTCCACGATGGGGGAACAGGAATTAGACTGCAAAGATAAACGGGCTGCTGATTCGTGGGATAAAGGCTGCCATCCAAAGTGGGTGCTGCGAGGTAAAAGATCTGCGGCATTACAGTGGGCACTGGAGTTGGTGGAGCTTCTTGGCGATTTGCAATCGATGGGTTTGGCAAAGGATACACAGGAGTTTGCGGAGCAGGCTGCGAATCATATCCTCCGATTGTGCAAGATTGGCAAGGATAGTTGTAAGCTGGCGATTGGTGGGGATTGGGATTGCAGCTCGAAGTAGTTGTTCCTGATTGCGTTGAAGGGAAACCATCCACATAGCCACCATTGAACTGTGGAGAGCAGGAGCAGATCATCTGCTTCTTGTACTCTTCTAAGTTAAAGGAACTCGGCAGCGGAACGTTGCAATCAATGCTGGAAATAGGGATGCGTATTTGAAATTAAATTAAAATTAAAGAAAATCACGTTTAATAGAGTTGGAAGGTATTAACTTATTATTAAAATCAATGATATAAACAGGGCTACAGTCTAAGAAATTAAAAGATATGCTTTAGGTAAATATATTAGTTATTTGTTATTTCTAATTGTATTTTTTTTTTGTTAATAAATTTTCAGGATTTATATATTCCTAATAATTGAGTTTAACATACTAAAGCTTAAAATAAAAATGGAGTTAACCCACCTGAGACCTTCTGGACATTCGGTGACCAAACACATTCCGACCCGCGGTGGCGACACTTCACTGTTGAACTGTTGGACCGACAGTGGAGCCTGGCACATGTTAAACTGCTGCTGCTGATGGTGATGGTGGTGCTGATTAATCAGCATCTGCGATCCATTCCCATGGCCGATCACTTTTCCTGAGGAAGTTGCATTGCATCCGTGCTCACAACTCTCTGTGCAGAACATCTTCAAGCTGTTTTAAATTTTGAACATTTTAAACCACAAATTTTTGACAATTTTCTGTTGAGCTATAGAGATTGCTGGGCCGAAACAACTCCATAAAAATATAAAATTTATTTGCTTTTCATTATTTTATTACATGCATATTGCAAATAAATTTGTTTATGTATTAGTTTTCTTCTTCATTTATTTTTAAATAGCACAAAAAATAAAATAACAATATTTAACAAACACGTTTAATAACAAGTAAACATCAACAAATTATTCAAAATTGACAATCTTATTAATTCACCTAAAAAACATAAAAATGGTTTAGAATACGTAATAGAAAATCAAAATTCGTGGCGAAATGGAGTCCCAGGGAGATTCATCTTTGGTGCAAGCCACCAAAACAACCGGAAAAGTGGCTAAATGCTGTTTTGTGATCACCGTGGGAAGTGATGGTCTAATCGAGATCAGTACGCATAATCCAGGAAGTGATTCCGAAGGTGCACAAAATGAACCAAGGAGTATGCGTTTTCCGATGGCCGACCAGTCGATGAAGCAGCTCTATAGATTTCCTGTTTTAAAGGAGGTTACTAATAGCTCTAAGAATAATAACCAAGAAGTAACCAGCAAAGATAAGAGCAACAAAAATAAAAAACAGCTACACGAAATTGAGAAAACGAAAGTGAAGATTCGCAACAAAGACTCTGCAAAAAGACGTTCTGTCGTGGTTAAAGATAGACTTAAAAAAGATCTGGAGCAGCCGAAAGTAGATCAATCTATTCACAACCAGGACACCCAAAAGAATAACACCTCCTGTGATAAAATCAACCGAAAAACTACTGATAGAATTGAAGCTGGCAACAGTTCCTTTTCTCAGGAGCAGCAGCAACATCAAAAACTGAATGAGCAGAAACAAGATCAACTTCAGGACAAGGTTAAACAGCAACAAGATCAGCTACAGCAAATGCAAAAACAGCAGCAAAATATGAAGGATAAACAGGATAAATATTTAAAGGATAAACATCAGCAACAGCAGCAACATGAGACACTACAGCAGCAATTCCAGCAGCCCTTTGGCAATAATTCTCCATATGTGACCCTCAGTTTCTTACCATTCAACCAGACAGAAGCAACAGCTGGCTGTCCTGCGGTGTATCCTTGCCAGCAATTCCTGAGTGCAGCACCGAGCAACATGTCAGGTTGCTCCTGCTGCACCTGCAGCAATTGCTGTTCGCCAAGGACATCGCAGGTCTGCCAAATGCCGCTGAGTTGCAGTTTTAATCCGTGCGACGGGAACAACTGCTGCATGTTGAAACCGGGGAAAACTACTAATTCCACTCCAATGGAATTTAGCGGCCAGTTTAGTCAGAACTTAGTGCAACCCGTTCTGCAGCAACAGCATATTAATTTTCCGCTTGCTAATAATTTGTACTCTGGATTTCCCTGCCAGCTGTGTTCCTGCAACCAGAACAGCCACTACAAAATGCACCATTGTTGCCACTGTCCAGGATTCTTGAACAACCAGCAAAATGTGCAACAGCTTAACTTTCAGCAACAACACTTACAACAGCAACATTTACAACATCAACGCCTGCAACAGCAACATTTTCAGCAGCAACAATCTCAAAATGTTTGCTGCCCAAGAAATGCAAGCAAATTTCGTAAATACCCCACCAAAGAAATCAGAATACCAAAAGCTAGTGAAAAGCAAAGCATCCAAAATGAAGAAAAACATGTTCTTAAAAAACTCCCTGAAGAAGTTTCAAAACTAGAAAGTCAGGAACAATCTGAAGATCAAAGTCATATACCCATAAAAAATGAAGAATTTCGTTCGGTGGGCGGTGCTAGTCCCATAAATATTCAATCAACTTCTTTGTGTTTAGATCGCTTGGGAAGAACTTGCTTTATTTTGAGACCTGCAAATAACGCCATGATGCCACGACTCTTGACCAAACGAATCAGTCGATATACCTCTGTGATAAGCTGGCCAACAAAAAATTTAAAGTCATTGTAGCCTTAAATTTATTTAATTATTATCAGGATGCAATGTAAAAATTGTTAGTTTTAATACAACAATACAAAAATACATTTACTTTAAAAAAAACTTTACATTTTGATAAAAAAAAATTCATTCAGAGTTATAAATCCGTTTTAGTTCGACTACTTAAAATATATTTGGCCATTAACAGATCATGACTCGAATCAATTTCCAAACTGTCTTGAGAATCTATTTCAACAATGGAGCACCTAAAAATATTAAGTATTTAAATTGAAATTAAAATATGATTACAAAACATGTTTTCTATTTTATGATTATTTGCCACTAGTTACACACCTGTTATTTTGTAACAATCCGCTTTCAACCAATCGCCTCCTTGAAAAATAAAACATTCCTGTTTCCACAATATCTCCCTTCCAATCCTGACGTCTTGGTCTGGCATTTAAATCAAATTCCGCAGGCACCAACAAATCGTCTACCATTTTCCATCGTAGATAATGAGACCTTACAATAAAAATATTAAAATTAGTTATAATTTTTTAGTGCTTCATACAAAGTTATAGTTACTTACCTCTTCGCAGCAAAAACACAATCATGAAACGCAAACTTTTTAACAGCTTCTTGAATGTAGTTTGTCTTTAAGAACACGGATGTGCATTGAAAAAGTGCAAAATCTTGAATATTTTTATGAACATCGAGAAACTCAGTAATTGCGTGAATTGAGGGAGTATCGTCTCTTGCGAATTTTTCAGGTCGTTCATGTACAAGGGCACCGTCTAAAAGTTTAAATTTAATAAACCACAAAGTAATCTATTGAATAAAACTCACACTTTTGCGCTTCTGTTGCAATTCTTTTGTCGTCTGTGGAAACCCAAATGTGTTTAAAACAAGAAGAATTCCTAATTGTTATAATTGTTCGTGCCAAGAGCGATAAACCGTCAACTTCTGCTAAGTTTTTTAGCTTAATGCCCTTGCTTCCTCCTCGTGCTAAAATTAATGCGTGTATATCATTTTTTAAGCTGAAAATATTTTATTTTTTTTTTAGATATTTTATTTTGTTGTCATTTTTGTTAATTTTAATTTTTTTCTCACCAAATCCCTTTACACTCTGTTTGAAAAACAAGCACTAGTAAAATCAGACAAATCACAGATTTGAGTGTTATCATTGCGTTGTGCTTTATAGATATGATCCAAAGCAATAGAAAGACAGTAACCACATAGGTAATATGTGTTAAGGTGAACCAAGGTAATAATAAATAAAATAAATTTATAATAAATTACCAAAATATTCAAAAGAATAGATTTTTATGTACTAATTTTTATTTATTCGTCATGTTTTCTGTATGTTATTATTTTCTATTTAAAGCTTTAGATAGAAGTATCTTTATTGTCCACTCTGATTTCGTACTGATTTAAGTGCACACAATAGCCTAATTTAGTTTATTATGATTATTGGGGTGACTCTAAGCTTGTATCTCGTATGTCCGGACTCTTGGCTACTTTGGTTTTTTTTTATTACTTGATTATATAGCAGTATATAGCTGGCAGTCTACTGAAGCGGGTGAAATTTTTCTCCCGAAAACATGTTTATTAAATCCAATTTTAAGCAAGTGAAACATACAAAAATATATAAATAAATGTTCCTCTGCAACACACAACATTTCCTCAACAGCATAATTTTCTCCCCTTTTTATACAGACAAATAAAACCAGAAAAATTATTTATTTTTATTTATTGCACAGTTTTATATTTTAAGCTTTATAATAGAAATAAGTTGTTCAATTTATTTACTTTTCTACAAATGAAGTAAATAATCTTATAAATACCAGGTATTGTGAGGTAAGTTGTGTTAATATATATAAATATGTATAAAAATATATTAACAGAAGCTACGTGTATACAAAATAAATTCTTTGTTTTTTGAAAAGTTTTACCGAAAAAAGTAAAGAGTTGCGCAGATATACAGACGCTTACTGACTGACTATATGTAATCGTTTAAAATTTGTAAGATTTTTTATAGCTACGAGTATTCATCTTTTGAGACGGTTCTATTATTACATTTAAGTGCACTTTCTAAAGGACACTGGCATACCTTTGGTTGATGTATGCCTTGGTGTGGTAATTATAAGTTCTTATCGAGGCCGCCAGTGTTTGGATTAATTGTTTGTCCCTCTTTGCTGGTGCATACGAACCAATGTCACTGCCACTAAAATAATTGAATGATTATTGAAATAAAAAACAGAGAATAATATTCTCAAAAGTGAATATTTCACCTGATATCTCGTGTGCGCAGGACACGTTCCGCCCACGTCTGGGGTCTTGGTATTTCCCGAGTCACTCCAGTTTGTTTTTTCTCAATATAGTCAATTACATCATCATAATAATTGGTTCTGTAGTTGTACATATATTTGTATTGGAGAAACTTTGGCCTGCAAAAAAAAGGTTGGGATTGCATAAGAGTGGAATACATATAGATTAAAGAGCACAAATATTTCTGATTTAAAAAGCTCAGTGATCACTAGTGATTTGTTTGGGGTAACCTATTATTATGTCAGTAGTACCAACCTGACCCAGTGTCGGTACAACTGCACTGGTTTCCTATAGCCATCGTCTTCTGGCGGAGGTGGTGGCGGTTTGATTTCCTCGATTTCCCCAGCAGCAGCCTCCTCGTTCGCCGGAGTTCCTGCCACCACGCTGTCGGCCTTGTGATCGGAAGCCACACTCGGCGCCTTTGAAGGTGGGGCCGGGGTTCCCTGGTTGGATGCCTCCTTCGAGGCAGCCGCCGGCTCAGAATCGCCACCGTCATCGAAACCCCATGGATCTTCTTCGTCTGCCATATTACTGGAATAGAAAGCGGGATAAACTCAGCAATCACAGCAATCCCTAGAGAAGAGGTTCTTTGCATAAAAATATTTTAGTGCAATATCCATCTGATATTTAAAGATATAAACGGGTATAAACGCATTTGCTATCATCTAATTTATTATTGATCTTACGGTGACCTTTTCAGCAGTTGCATAACATTGCCTAAGCTGAATGTCTTTTCAAATAAAAAGCAAACACCTATTTTTCCCAATTAATTGCGAAAGTGCTTTGACATTCTTAAAATTCAGGACGCCCAAATAGTTTAAATGCTTTGAATTCAGGACGAATTAAATGGTTCAATGCATCTAAATTTATTTTTAAATCATTACATCATTTGTTTAAATAAATTTACTTGGTCTTTTATGGTAAGTATTTTTAAGCCGCCTAAATTTTTGTTAATATTGCACAGGATCCCTGCAAGTTGCAATAGTTGAAAATGTCCTTGTCATTAACTGATTGACAAATAAATCTTTCTATGTTATGGGCAAGGGTATCACTTTGGTTTCAGCCAACTAGGATATTGGGTTCACCAGAAAATCAGCGGAGCATACCTTTACTATAGTGTTTATACTGATATAAAAGAAAAAAGACTAAATGATCGAACTGCTGCTCGAAAGAAATGCACTTAGAAAACTTAATCTAAATATATCGAGAACCCGAAACTATATACATAGCTTGACATACATACACACATACTAAATTTAATTGGCCAAAACACTATTAACACCTATGTACTTCGACAATCAGCTAAGTTCGACAGTTTTACTCGTTTAATGTTTTACTATAATACATATATTAAAAAAAATTAAATATTTTTTCTTTTAATAATACCAAATGTTATTTTAAAATTTTTTACCACAAGCACATTCATTTTTAAAAAATAATCATTTTTAAATATATTTCTTACTAGTGATTTTCCAACGTATATAAAGTGGTTTCAGAATTAGTTTTCATAACTGCTGTCAAGTAGTTTATATAAGGTCCATTCAGTTTCTCATAAAATTTCTTTAAATTTGTAAATTATTTTGCTAAATACGCATGAACTTCACACCAAGCTTATAAAATGATGAAAATAAAATAAATAAACTAAGCGTTATTTTATTACAATATGCAATATTTTCCTTTATTATTTTCTTTATTTAAAATTCAAAAAAAATCTTATTCAAAAACGGTCGGGGAGCGGCCCTTCGAATGGTCACTCTTCATTGCTTGTTGCCTTATCGATATTTCAACATGAACAAAAACAAGATATCGATATAGGCCCAGTTCAATATATATCGCGTAAATTCCAGCCACCCCTAAATTTGTTGTATTGATTGTGTTTTGGTCGAATGAGTTTATTGTCTTCGCAAAAAGTGTTACTGTTTAATTTAGCAGGTTGCAGAAATGTGCCTGAATCCGATGTGTAATTTTTCTGCAGGTAATAAACACACACGCCCATGCAGGCATCGAAAGCCCGAGTAATCTGAGCTATATACAGCACTTCGCTCGTTTTGTGTGCATATATTGTGTGTACATATGTATATATGCAGTCAAGAACACATATTAATATCAAAAATAACAAATTTAGGACGAATCTTTATTGGAATAATTAAAACGCCTATACAAATCTGGTTCATTACGGATATTTTAAGGGCACGCTGGCCCATGTGACAAACAAATGCAATACAAATGCAGATACATATGAACGCAACAAAACACTTTATTTAAATTGAAATCTCCGACTATTCGAGCCGGTTATATTAATGCATTTAAAATACTTGGGCAAAAATAGTGCCAATTTATGTAAGACAGTGTATCGAGAACCCCAATTGGGAGTTAGAACGTGTAGTGAGCTAAGCCACCCAACCCATCGAAAACAAACCCTGCTTTAATTGTGCGAAACATTTGGCTTGGCCTGATTCGGAAGTGCTGTTCTTTTTTTATCAAGAGCCTAACCCGATTGAGTGTGAAAAGTATATGCAAAAAAAAAGGCCATAACACCCATCTCTCGGTCAGAATAAAAATTATAGGCGCGGGCCGTGTTTTCCCCACGTGACACGCAGGCGTATGCGTGTGCCAAAAATTCCATTTCGTTCGACGCTTTCATCATGAAAGGCGATTTAAAATTGCATTGGCTTCGCATATTCCGGAACAGAAAGTAGTAACTAGCTAAATAAAAATCGTTTTGGGTGGTCCATATACTAATATACATAATATTGTCTTGATGGCACTATTAAAATACCTGTTTAAAAACAAATAACAAAATTTATAGCAGTCTAATTACTTAAAGATTGACCATGACCTTTGGGAATTTCAGTAATTTATTTAGCTTTGGTTAGGCAAACAGTCAAGTCATCAATAGTTTTTAATGTTACAATAAATTTGTATTTTCACTCATAATTTAAATTTTAAAAAATTAAAAAAAAATAATAATTATCTAAACCAACTATGATTTTGTTCCTTACAAAACGTTAAAAATGTTCTTAGTTATTTTCCTTTAAAATATTTCCACATATACTTAAAACGTAATATATATATTATTTACGATTAATTATTAATAGCTACATTATTTTTGTTTTCAGCGTATTAGCCTCATGAGGTAAATAATGCTTTGACTTGGTCGACGAAAAACAATCTCACGTAAGTAAATAATATTATCTGAAGAATAAAATATAAAATCCTTCCAATAATATTCGTGCCTAGCTTAATTATAGCCTAAAATGCATGACTAAACCGATACCTAAGCAGCCAATTAAACAAATATGATTTGTATCAAATATTTTCCAAATGTGTGTGTAAACCTTTAAAATAATCAATCATACTAACTTATCATGTTTTTACCCATTCGGATTTTATAAAACCACCAATAAGAAAATAAATGAAATATGTATAAGGAAAAACCCTTGCAGATGATTTTAATACTTTTAAAAACATTTTTGACAAAAAATGATAAACAAAGAATGTTTATGGGCAACTTTCGTTGTTTCTGTATTTTAGTTTTACTTTCGGACATTTCACTATAAAAAATATATATACAATTAAAACAAAAGAAAAAAAGTCTGTTTAAAATTGTTTACCGTCAAAATTAGAAATAAAAGGTTTGGGGACCAAACTAAACCATTGTTTGCACTGTTGTATCCAATGATCTTTGCTTTCTCCGGAATGGCATTTTGCATTTTGACGGAATCGCAGTTTGTGTGACGGTTTATTTTTTTTGAGGGTAAGCTAACCGTTCTACGTGGGAACTTTTTAATTTGCAGCTCTGCATCGCTTTTTTTACATTATTATAAATAATACTTTACAATAAATAACAACAATACGTTACAATTAAAAATTGACTAAAACATTTAGTTATTTATTCAAAATAACTTTAAAAGCGGACAGCAATAAGCATATTTTGCCAATAAACCAAAAAGCTTCTACGCTGAGGAATAACCCTAATGGTGAAACTCATACGACTTTTATTAATTTATTTTTTTTTATTCAAACTATTTTACATTTTAGCATTTCGAATTTCTTAATTAAAATTAACGTCCTTGTAATAAATTTATTGGAATAATTGATAAATGTTGTAGGTGAACGTGACAACCCTGTTTCCTTTTTTAAAAAAGTCCTGCCGTGTACAGAAAATATGGTTAACCAATAATCGTCATGTATAGAGACAATTTCCGCGCATGCGCCTGTACCATTTGATTAGTCCTTCGGTACACATCAGGTTTGAAATATACAAGTTAATAGTCAAGTACATTTTTGCTTATTATTATCAAGAAAAATTTATAAATGAGCCGCTCGTTCAATCATCATTTGTTCGTGCCACAATTCATACATATCGTTAACGTAATGCTATACAAGCACAATTATTGATTTGGAGTTTTTCTGTCCACAAATAAACATTAAGTCAAATGTTCAGACCAGGCAAAGCAATTTAAACAAAGAAAAAAAACTAAATAGAAACATATTAGCTCCTAAAAAGTTATAAACAGTGAAACATGGGGTGCTTAAGTAGTAAAGACAAGTTGACCAAAGAAGACATGGAGTTTTTAAAAACGCATACGAGATATGACGAAGCCACAATTAAAGAGTGGTATAAAGGATTTAAGGTGAGTACAAATATTACCACACACCAATGGAAAAAAGTCTCAAATTATGTTCGTTCCTCTCTTTTTTTATATAGCAAGATTGTCCCAACGGCCGTTTGACGCCAGCAAAATTTGTCGATATGTATAAAATGTTTTTCCCATCCGGAAATGCGGAAGAGTTTTGTGACCATGTTTTCCGTACATTCGATATGGACAAAAATGGATATATTGACTTTAAGGTAATTTTTTCTCAACAAAATTTTTTTGGTGCTGCCGATACAGAAAATACTCTTCAACTATAAATTATGTTAGTTTAGATACAGAAAGAGTGCGTTTCAAAGTTTGGTTTCTATTAAATTTTTACTCTTGTACTTTTTACATATTTGTGTAACTATCAAACAGGCTAATAGAAAATGGGTTAAACGGATAATCTAGGACCAATTAAAGCCGAATTATTCACTTGACTGTTGAATTTCTAAGTTTTTGGTGATTTTTTTAAAGCCGATTGTTTGTACATATTTGGATGTCCATCATTTGTGAATCGGACGGATCGTATGTATATTGTGTATGTGATGAGAATGCATATTGTGTTGTTATTGTATAGCTATGTCGTTTTGTGGGCCCCTATCGCGCATGGTACTTTTAATAATAAACCAACTCAATTTATATGTGTCCTTATTTGACAATTACTACAGCTAATGGGATAAGTCAGTCTTTAAACAATCTTAAAATTGTGATTTCAGGAATTTTTACTCGCAATAGATGTAACTTCGAGCGGAACACCGGAAGAAAAGCTTAAGTGGGCCTTTCGAATGTACGATGTCGATGGCAACGGTGTCATAGACATACAAGAAATGACCAAAATTGTTCAGGTAGGAACTAAAATAAATTAGTAAACCCATCTGTGATTAAAGTATGCGTTCTATGTTAACAAATAAACAGTATAAAAATGCTAACAAATTAATATAACTTTAATATTCTTAGGCAATTTATGACATGCTAGGAGCGTGCTCATCTAATCGTCCAGCTGATTCAGCAGAAGAAAGAGCAAAAAATATTTTTGCAAAAATGGACGAAAATAACGATGGTCAATTAACCCAAGATGAGTTCTTAAAAGGATGCTTGCAAGACGAGGAGTTGTCAAAAATGTTGGCACCATAAACAATTATATCCTACAATATGTGTGTATTTGATGAAATCAGTAATGAAATGTATAAATATTTAATTTATATTTCTTATACTAAAATTAAACTACTATAAAACTATGAACTCATTTAACTATTTTCAGTGTGTCATTAAAATTAATACATTAAAATTTTCCATCACAGAAAAAAAAATTAATTCCTCTTCACCGTGTCGTTTATAATTTTTTAATTATACATTAATCAACAATTTAAATTTGTTTCCCTTATCTTGGTTATGAGCGGCATACGATATAATCTTTTAATAAACAGCTGCGTTCTGACGATTTGACAAGCTTACAACAACGCAAAAACGGAGAAAAAAATAATTTTCGTACTGGATTTTGTTATCTACCAAAGGGTTTTTAATAAAAAATAAAATATTATAAATGTTCCGAAGATAACATACCAAAGCTACCCTATTTTGGGAATGCTGTTTTCGACTTTTTGAAGTTCTGAAAATTTTTTATCTGCAACATGGGACATTTGGAAGTTTATTAAAATGCAGTGGAAGGTACATGGACGTTCTACAACGGCAGTAATATTTGTTAAATAAATAAATTGGTATAACTGTACATAAATTGTGAAACAAACCATTTATGTGTATATATAATAGATTATTTATCTGTTATAAAAAATAATAAAGGTTTACACTGCAGTAAGTTGGTAAAACAAACTTGATTGGCAATCTGCTTAATTTGGCTTTCCATAAACAATCGGTCTGCAAGGGTATTAAACTTCGGTACCCGATGATAACTATTCTTTGTTTGTCCAGTATAAAGTTGTTAATTATAAACATTATATTGCTCTTTAAGATAACTGTATAATGAAATTGTTCTGCAACAATGGGAAAGCAAAATAGTAAACTAAAACCTGAAGTTTTGGAGGACCTCAAGCAAAACACAGAGTTCACAGGTATGCTGATTTTGATTTTAATCTAAATAATATAGCATAGTTAAAAATATTGAATATTGTTGTAGATGCTGAGATCCAAGAATGGTATAAAGGCTTTCTTAAGGATTGCCCCAGTGGGCATTTGTCAGTAGAGGAGTTTAAGAAGATATATGGGAACTTCTTCCCATATGGTGATGCTAGTAAGGTAAAGATTAATTCCTATTATTCAACATTATTTTATTTACCAAATTAGTAAATAAAGAAATAACCATTATTACTTAATTACCTAAATAACTAATAATTTCTTATTTAGTTTGCAGAACATGTTTTTCGAACATTCGACGCAAACGGCGATGGCACTATAGACTTTAGAGAGTTTTTGTGTGCACTAAGTGTCACATCTCGAGGCAAACTCGAGCAAAAACTTAAATGGGCATTCTCAATGTATGATTTAGATGGAAACGGATACATATCGCGGCAGGAAATGCTAGAAATTGTTACAGTAAGTCTTAGAGAGAGAGCATAAAATAATAAATACTTATAATAATACTTATTTTCGATATGTTTAAAGGCAATATATAAAATGGTCGGATCGGTAATGAAAATGCCAGAGGATGAAAGTACTCCTGAAAAACGAACCGATAAGATTTTTCGGCAAATGGATCGAAACAAAGATGGAAAATTAAGTTTGGAGGAGTTCATAGAAGGAGCCAAAAGTGATCCATCAATAGTACGATTATTACAGTGTGATCCACAGTCTCATTAACTTAATTACTATTGAAAAGCAAGCAATAATCATTTAAACGTGTATAGAGTAATTGCGAATTAAATTGTTTTGTTTCAGTATGGCCATTATGTATATTTCTTTCTAATAATAAACAATTCTTATAATATTAAATTATAATATTAAATAATATCTATTATGACCGTTCCAAAACACCCATGTTGAGGTTTTAAATTTTTTCATAATAAAATGATCATAAAGGATTCATTTTTGTTGAAATATATATGGATATGTGAGAAAAGTAAGTACCTATTCTTGATTTAAATCAACAATAGGAACCATAAATCCTAGAACGTTATCGCCTCTATTTAATAAAACGAATTTCTTTGTATTCACTTTTTTTGGTTGTGTGGTATCCCAGCAAGATTAGATTGCACGTTCTAAATGGTAGTTATATATCCCAAACTATCTTTATTGCTGCCTCCGATTTTGTGTTAGTTTATTTATATTAAAACAACCAAATAAAAACCAACCTTAATAACAGAGGGATAAAATAAATTCATTTTATTATTCACTTTGGTAACATATATATTGCAATTTTCAGAGCACAATCATTTTTCGTTTTCTCATTTCATTGTTATTTAAATAGCTTGAAGCACTTTGCGGAAGCGATCTAGGACGATATTAGCGTGATATTCCTTAAATATCAAGGCTGGTCGGAATCTAATGGAAATTTCTCCACAGCCTCCCGTTTGAATGCCGTGCAACTTGAGAGCGCCAATTATTTGATCTCGCACTTTTGTGTTGGTGCAATTAATAGCCAAAAATGTGCCACGACCACGAGTAGAGTTGAGGATATGCGGGAATTCCTGCTCCAGGCTCAATAGGCCATTCTTCAGGACCTTTCCGGCCACAGCGACATTAGCCAGGAGCTTCTCCTCCTGGATTACTTTTACCACTTCCTCGAGGAGGAGGACTTTACCCGGATCGCCCATCCAGGTGTTAAAGATTCTATACGGCTCGTTCGGAATGAAGTCGTCGTTGTGGAAGTAGCCGCCCAGTTGCAACTTCTTGCTGAAGGTGACGACATCGGGAGGACTCTCCAGCTCGAAGTGCTCGTGGGCCCAGAACTTTCCAGTGCTACCTCCGCCGGTTTGCACTTCATCGATCAACAAGGCGATACCGTTCTTCTTGCAAATGGCCTGAAGGCTCCTGAAAAACTCGGGCGAGGCCTCGTTGTCGCCTCCCTCACTTTGGATGGGCTCCACCACAATTCCGGCCACAGGATTCTTGCTGGCATACTGCTGAATCAAATCCTGCACCTCACTAAGGCACTTCTCGTCCTCCTTCTTGTTGTGCGCCACATTTTCATCTAGGGGATATCGGTATTCGGGAAAAGATGCGATCGGCCAATCGAATGAGGGAACGTCCAGCTTATGAATATATTTCGAATGTGTTGTGGAAAGAGCGCCCAAGGTGCGTCCGTGGAAGGCTCCCTTGAACGAGAGAATACTGAGTTTCGGAGCTCCTGGGGGAATGTTAATCATGCAAGAGTTCTTCTCCTGCTCGGTAAGTGGTTTACCGCCGCGAACTTTGTTTTGGTACCTAAAGATAAAAAAGAGAGTAATAAATTATAAAATAAATGTTGAATAATATTTTATAGAAGGCAGGTAAGCATGTAGTATAAAATCTAAACAAATATTCACTTACCAGATAAAGATGCTCTTGTATGCATTTTCATTTGAACAAGAGCCACACATCATCGTTGTGATTTTGTTGAGTCCTTTCGGTGCAATATTCAAAAGGACAGAATGCAGTTTTTCTGGCCATTCTTTGCCAGGGAAGACACCAAGTGCAGGTCTGTTAATTAAGGCTAAAAATATAGCAACATTTTACTTAAAGTTGTATACATAATTTGATCTATTTTATATATTTTATAATAAATTGGTATATATTAAGGTCATGGAAATATCGTTTAATTTTTTTTCAAACTCACTTTTCAGGTTTTGGTCGTTGTTAAAGACATTGTACAGTCTCGGATGATTGTAACCCAAGGGAACTGAGGAAATCTGGGTGTAGACATCTAGCAAAATGTTTCCATCTACGTCGCAGATGTAATTTCCGATGGACTTTTCGTAGTCAGCAAAGAATTGGATGGTTCCGGTGGCCTATAAAAAAGCAATTCGTTTCAATAAATAAATTGCCTATGAAAGAACGAAACACTTCTGGTTCTTTAAAAAGTTATCTTTAAGTGGAAGTGGCCTGATGTCCAGATAAAATTTAAAACAAATTTGTGCATTTGTGTAGCGTTTTATACCTGTGCACTTGATAACAGAAAAGATTAAACTTACCTGAACAGAATCCAGTTGCTTTTTAAGCTCAATTGATTTGGGGCCAGGTATTGATTTAGTTTTCACCACGGGCTCCTTGGGCTCAATTTTGGTGGAGTACCTTTTGGTACTCAACCGATATAAACCTTAAAAACGAACTCAAATTAGTGGTTATCCAAGTATAAGAACTTTTCTTTTGCTTACTTTGCTTGGTTAGCGTATTTAGCCACAGACTCCGCATGGTTACTGTCGAATGCTCCGGGGTTAAGTGAAGGAATTGTTCAATAGAAAGGCTAACAACGAGCCACTAATACTTATTTATTAAAGAGAAATGTATATTTACAGAATACAAACATATAGGTGCTTATGTATGCGGGTACCTACAAATATCCATGCTCTTGGGCACAACCACACACTCGCAGTTTGGAACTTATCAATTTAGCTTTTGGAAATTATCATGGTTCTGCGTCATTTACATATTCTTGTCTAGAAGTAAAGAATATTGATAATACTTTCATAATTTACTGTTGGGCTGCATAGCCTCTTTGAAATGTTTACTTTATATAAGTAAGCTTTTTTCAGTTTTAAACATACACTCAAAATAGCGAAATACGGTTTAAAAAGTAACGTTTAAAAGCCTTGTTTTGATTAAACATTTTTTGAAGCTTACAAAAACGATAAGTGTATGAAAATGTGACTATGATTCCAAATCAGGTTCTTTTTAAATATTTAAAATAAAAACATTTTTTTTTATGTTTGATATTCGAATAAAACCAAAATTGGCAGTTCTCTATTAAAAATAAATATAGCACATTTGCTTTTGAAAACCGTAAATAAGAAATTTACAGGTAAAACGTTGTTAAAAAAAAAGTTAAAGTAAAACTTTATTAAAAAAAAACATTTTATTTTTAGTTTTTAAATTTTAATACATTTTTGTTTTTAAATTTGAATACATTTTGTTTTTTCTGGATGTTAATAATAACGTTGAACAGTCTATAATTAAAAAACTTAAAATTAAAAGAAAAAAGTAACCAATTTTTTTATTTAAAAACTTTGGATTTTATATAAGTCAAATGCAAATAATGTTTTTTTTTTAAATTTATTGAAAATAAAAGTTATGGCCGATAAAATATTTCGATTGGTTGATTTAAAGCGTTTTTCCTGTTAATTAATATTATTTTAAAATTAATAACGACTAACTAATTTATTTATAAAGATTAAAACAACGTAACAATGTTTCTATTCTCCTGTTTCAACTTTTGTCGAAATTCAACGCTGCGAATGAAACAAATGGAAAACATTGATATCGATTTTTGTTCTATGTAAATCGATGGCACATGCGGAATGTACAATAGGAGACAGTTGAAGCCCAGTGATTTTTCGTAATATGATTGAAATGAACAAAACTGCTATTGGTATAGCAGCAGGAGTGGCTGGAACTCTATTTATAGGCTATTGTATCTACTTTGACAAGAAGCGCCGCAATGATCCCGAGTACAAGAAGAAAGTCCGTGAGCGTAAGAATATTTGAGGGCAAAGAGTATGTTATGAAAGAAACTTAACATTTCATTGCATTTCAGGTCGTCGTCGCAACAAGAAAACCGGCACTGCCAAACCAGGAATTCCAAATCTAAACGACCATGAAGCCATTGAAAGGTAGGATTCTATGTTGCGAATCACATTATATAATGCGGCACGTGTAGATGTGCCGATTCATTCCCCCCATTCATACATGCGAGTCCATGTTTTTCTACCAAAACTGATGCCCGCATGTATATGTAAATATGTATGTTTGTGCATGAAAATGTATACATATGTATGTGTGTCGAAATGTCAGGATTAACTAAACTAAAGCAGCATATTAAATTGTCTCCAGTACTTGCTAGGGCTTACAGCGACTGACTTACTTTCTAGTAAAAAAAAGCTAACGCAATGTTGCTTTAAAAAGGTAAAAACTCCCAGAGCTTTTTACGTATTCACATTTTTTTTAGTTATTTGTAAACATAAACAAACATTCAGCTTGGTCCTCTTAAAAAAAAAAAAAACAGATGGCTGCATATTATTATTTTAAATGAGTAACTTTTGTACGTGAATGTAAATCTCAAGGTTTTTTATGACTCATTATAAACGTATTGAAACCATATTTTGGGTGTGCGATAAAAAACAATCCGTGTTCTTGTTATAAAGAGAAAAGTAGAAACTATTTTTTAACGGAAGGATATCCCATTGCTTAAATATTTTTCTCTGATTTGTTTCGCAAATAGCAAAGTGTTGTTGTGTTATCATCGTCGCACATTATATATTGTTTACTTTCTGTGCTGTTATCATGCCCAGCTAATATGATGAAATCTTTTCAGATATTTCCTTCAAGAAATCCAGCTGGGTGAGACCCTGATCGCTCGCGGAGACTTTGAGACTGGCGTTGAGCATTTGGCGAACGCCATTGTGGTCTGTGGCCAGCCGGCTCGCCTGCTCCAGGTGCTGCAATCCTCCCTTCCAGCTCAAGTATTTGCGATGCTGATCGTCAAAATGCAAGAGTTTGGCAACAGGGCGGCCGAGGGAAGCGACGGCCCAATCTCGTTGGGACAAAGTTCGGGGCAACCGCTTGACGGCGCCAAAATTATTGAGTGTTCATCTGGAAATGCCAGTATCGATGACCTTGAATAATAGTTTGAGATGGCTAAGAAAATGAAAATATAAATTTCAACAGTAGAAATTAAGGGCTTCATATATAAACATCATATTTTTTTTATATATTGATTTCTCTGGATGTTCCCAATACATAAAAATAAATATGCGTAAACTGTTAACACTTAACAATTTGCTATTGTTTTGTTTTGTGCGGTAGTGTCGTTAAGCGAATATTAAAGATCAACTATGAATCGATGTTTATTTGGCCAATATTTTCAAATGATGGGTACGTAAATGTATATAATATATGAAAGTATGTTTACAAAAAATAAATGTATGTTAAAAATATTGAAAGTCTTGCATTTTGTATTTTGTCGATCAGCCATTTCAAATTGATTGATCACTCCACGATTTCGTTTTAAGAATGTTTAACTCTTAGTAATTAAAATTGAGTAAAAAAAAAAAAAAACATTTTTTCAGCGATTTTAGAAGGTTGACTTTTCTTGTACCAAAAACAGAGTTTTATGGGGCCCGGTATTTGGCGTACAGAGTTGCCACTCGTTCGGTAGGAAATTTATAGTCACAGTAACTCACAAATATCCCAGGTTTTTATTGTAAAGGAAAGTCTCGCTAGGTAGCGCTAAATTGACAAATTTCATAGCTCTATGACACTTGAAAAGGTTTTTAAACAAGGACTATTTTATAGGAACAAGTTTTCCTCATATTATTCCGGGTATATGACAAATCTCAGAACTCTATGACACTAAAAAGGTTTTTAAACAAGGATTTTATAGGAACAAGTTTTCATCATATTATTCCGGGTTTGCTAAATAAATTATTTTTAATTAAAGACTAATGGTCCAGGAAATTAGAAAAGAAATAAACCCTTAGACCCTTTATAAAAATCACTGAAAACCACAACGCAAATTTATAATGACTTATTTTAGCTATAATTACCTTTTATAAGCTTATAAATTACGATAACGTTTTTATAGTTAAAATATGTAGATATAAGTTAAAGTAAGTAGGTCCCTGTAAAATATTTACATATTTTTACACAGCACGCGCTATAAAGAAATTCCTGTGCGAAACAGCAGAAATGAAGTAAAATGTAAATTTTAACATATCCTCTGCTAAGAAATTGGGAAATTTCCCCGAGAATTAAAAAGGTGCAATAACATAAGGGTGCGCCTGTAACTTTAAGGGGAAATAGGGGTTTTTCAACCCTTCGAGTTCTGCGTGGCTTGGTTTGGGTTGGAGGTTTCAGTTCGACGTTGCAACCGGATATCATACAAACTGAAAGGACCAACTTTGGGCTGGAGAGCTGCGATGGCCAAAACTCGAATCAGTTGAATTTCTGTTCTCATTGACTGCGGTTTATATTGGTTTAAGTCGCGGCGTACTGTATCGTCGGTAGCTTCCAATTGAATAGAGGAAAAGTATGTTTCAATCAAAAGACGCGCTGTTCATTTAATATGACTACCGAGTATAACCGACGACATGCGATTCAATAACGATTTCCACGCCAACATGGATTTGCAGTGCTAGTGATGTTTATAATGTTTATAATGCAAAAATATATAAGTACGTAATGTGTGCCACCAACACACAATTACTAGAATTATATTGTTTGATAAATAAGTGTAACAGTGTTTATGGTTGCATAACCCCATGTGGTTTGGCCGATTTCAAGAAACGGAATATCTTGCCAGTCTGTGGAATAAGCAACGGAATATAACTTAAAACGTCAACTATCCAATCCTTAAATTGGGAAGCCACTGCAGTACGGATTATCGCGGAAAGCAGGGTTTTCTTTGATTTTCTTTGGAATTTTAGTCATTTATCAACATGACCAAGTATTTGGTTTTTGAAACCCTGTTCCCTAAGAAGTTTTACGATTTCAATATGCACTAAATCTCGGATTGAATCTGAATAGATTTGTAAAGCTGGTTATTTAAAGAAGATTGATTTTGAAATTTCTCCAAGCTTCTCTTTTTTTAATCAATTTTTTTGTTGTGGAATTAAGTTTTTGAAAAAACAAATTGGATTGAAAAACAATATCTGTTGGTGTTGTTATATAGCCATAGAATAGAATTTAATGGTAAATAAAATAAAAAAAAATATATCAGGTTAGCACACATCGTTAAAATGATAATGTAAATAGGCCATATTGATTTCTGTAATGGGTTCCTGTGTTTAAACTGGGAAAAGCATTGAGAAAAATGGCTGGCTTGTGCGGTCCAATTCATTGAAGACGCTATGCTTCTGTTTTAGGGAATCACCTATTTTTTTTTGTGGAGAATTCGTTAAAAAAAAAGGTCGATAGTTAACCTTTTTATTTTTGAATAGTCAGGATATGGAATAAGAATTCAAACGCTTTTAGTTTCAAATTCGTTTAAAAATACGCGCCCTGCTTGCCGATTGCGATGTCGAATCTAAGCGTGATCGTAGATACCGTATCTGTTAGGTAGCTTGGGAAAAGCGCCATCCAGCGGATGAACAAAACTGCCAGATCGTCGATGTATCGAGATTCAGGTGTGACCGTAATCTGGATGTCCGTTTGTTTGTTGAAGAGAGATAGGGAGAGGGCGATCGTAGTTAATGGTGCATATGTACATGCAGCTGTCAATTAGTGTATAAATCCGCGTTAGCTCCAGAATTCGGTGATGAATGGAAATGAATGAAAATCAAAACCAATGAAAGTGTGCTTCGCAGCAATAACGAACAACCAACGAAAACAACCAGTGTTAGTCATTTTCAGCAAATTTGTGTGCACAGTGAATTCAACTTTAAATTATAAAGGTATACACACATACCTAAGTTTATTTGTATGTGGGTTAAACGTTTTCAAAAAATAGTTCAACTGTAGGTTGTGCATTTTCTGTGTTGTACCACTAAAGTGCTGCCTACTCGAATTTTATCACGGCAGTTAGAAGTGTGTGTGTTTATTTACCTTATCGGAAAATTAGGCCCACGGAAAAGGAGACACATGTTATCTGTGTATATATATGTATGCATTACATTCATACCTATGTGAATGTTGCACTTCTATGTAAAAAGTGGAGTTTGTGGTTGTTAAATTGTGACTGTGGATTTTCGGAGTGAGAAAGAAACCCAACAAGTTGAAAGGGTTTCAGATACGTCAAATTTAAGCTTGGCTAAGTTTCCACTAAACAAGCACTGAAGTTTGGTTTGACTGATTCATAAATTCTGTGCTGGTGAACTCGTTTTTCTTTTTTATATACACACATGTGTGTGTATTACGGACTTTATTACTCATAATTACCTACGCGCCGCACCAATTTCGCAACCTTCACATTTTCATGAATCTTTTCGAAATTTCTTCTGCCAACAAGTTCTTTAATCAAGTAATTGTGATGACATACTATTGTGTTCGGAGAATCTTCAGATTCGTAAAAAAATAAAAGTTCTTCAAATAAAACAAACCCTTCTCAAGATCTGAAAAAAAAACGAAAACTATTTGGGCAACATCTCCAACAGGTTTTATGATGGAAATTTAGGCCCTTCTTTTCACACTTTCGGTTTATTAGTTTTTCTTATCTGTCGGAGGTTTTAAATAGAAGGCATTGTTATGGGCTTAAACGTTTAAATAACGAACTATTTCCGTCTTCCAAGCGTGATATCATTTTAAAAATGGTTCAATACTTATATTTTATTATCTTTATAAAAAAATAGTTTCAAGACGTTAGACAAACCATTTTAACTAAACTTAATTTATATTTTATTTTATTTAAACTAAAGTGAAACAGAAACTTGTGTTTAGTTAAAATATTGCAGCTATTTTAAATTGAATACACTTCCAAATTAGTTGTCTAATTCAATTAAAAAAAAAAAGTAATTAAAAAATAAAACTTTACTTCCCTTCGTTGATAAGAGAATCAATGTTTTAAACTGAAAATAAATTCGATTTAGTTTTAGTCAGACTCGTCAGTGAATTACAATAAAGCAAAAACAACACTAGCAAACTAAAAGTAAAAACCTATTACTAAATGGGTTGGACATTGGCTGATAAGGTGGTCATGCCCTCTTTAGTTTTGAATGTAGGTCAAATCAATCTCATAGGGCCGTTTTTAAAATTTGTCACTTTTTTACCACAGTTAAACTTAGAAAAAAATTGAAACAGAATAAAGAATTAATTAAAGAATTATGGCTTTCTTATAGGAAAAGTTTCTTTTATAAAAATTTTTTTGTCGGTTTTAATTTAAGTGTCTCGAGTTTCTGTTATGCTTTAGACAATTAAAAAAATCGGTTCCTGTATCCTGAAAAGTGATATTATAATGGCAGACGGAAGTAATATTTTATTCGCTGCGAATATAAAAAGTATACAGCTGTCGCCAGCTTTAAAAAAAATAACGAGTATTTACGTTCCACTGTGAAAGAAAGTTTACTCTAAAAAGTTATGACTAATGAATAAACAAAAAACTAAAAAGTTGAATTATTTGTTAAACATATTAGTTTTTCCGTCAATTGTTTTTTCAAATAATGGAATAATTTTTAGTTGTTTCCCAGAAAATCACTTTAATTTAAGACATATTTTTTAGGTTCATTTAAATATTGCTTTTTAATTAAATAACTCTTATTTTTTCAACTTGCAGGATATTATGTGAAATAAGTGCAGTATATGTTTACTATGAAGATTAAAAAATATGTAACTCCTGTAAAAAGAAAAGCTTTCAACATACTCCAATGGATTTCACTACTGTGTAGTCTATGTCTAATCGCCACTGTACAAAGCAAATCCGATGACAAACACACAGCGACCCTCGAATATAGACTAGAGAATCAATTTGAGAATCTGTACAGATTTAGCCATAATGTATATAACGTTACCATACCAGAAAATAGTCTGGGAAAGACTTACGCTAAGGGAGTATTGCATGAAAGACTGGCCGGCATGAGAGTTGGCTTGAACTCAGAGGTTAAGTATAGGATAATAAGCGGCGATAAGGATAAGCTATTCAAAGCCGAGGAGAAACTGGTCGGAGACTTTGCCTTCTTAGCTATTCGAACTCGGACAAATAACGTTGTGCTAAACCGAGAGAAAACCGAGGAATACGTAATCAGAGTAAAAGCACATGTACATTTGCACGACCGAAATATATCAAGCTATGAAACGGAGGCGAACATTCACATCAAGGTACTGGATCGGAATGACCTGAGTCCGCTGTTCTACCCAACCCAGTACACGGTGGTTATTCCAGAGGACACTCCCAAGTATCAGAGTATCCTTAAGGTCACCGCCGACGATGCCGATCTCGGGATCAACGGGGAGATCTACTACAGTCTCCTGATGGACAGCGAATACTTCGCCATCCATCCAACGACAGGTGAAATTACCCTGCTGCAGCAGCTCCAATATGCGGAGAACTCGCACTTTGAGCTCACTGTACTGGCCTACGACCGGGGATCCTGGGTGAACCACCAGAACCACCAGGCGAGCAAGGCAAAGGTCAGCATTTCGGTGAAACAGGTTAACTTTTACGCTCCGGAAATGTTCACGAAAACATTCTCAAGCGTGACGCCAACTTCGAACCCCTTGATTTATGGAATCGTTCGAGTCAATGACAAGGACATCGGAGTGAACGGCAATATTGGACGGTTGGAGATAGTCGACGGCAATCCGGATGGCACGTTTCTTTTGAAGGCGGCGGAGACCAAGGACGAGTACTACATCGAGTTGAATAAGTTCGCGCATTTGAGCGAGCAGCACTTTATTTACAACCTAACTTTGCGAGCAGAAGATCTGGGAACTCCCCGTCGATTCTCCTACAAATCCGTTCCGATCCAGATAAAGCCGGAGAGCAAGAACATTCCCATATTCACGCAGGAAATCTACGAGGTCTCCATTCCAGAAACGGCCCCTATAAATATGCCCGTGATAAGGCTGAAGGTGAGCGATCCGGATTTGGGTAAGAACGCGCTGGTCTATCTGGAAATCGTGGGTGGGAACGAGGGGGATGAGTTCCGGATTAATCCCGATTCCGGGATGCTGTACACCGCCAAGCAGCTGGATGCCGAAAGCAAATCCAGCTACACCCTCACCGTTTCCGCCATCGATCAAGCGAACGTGGGCTCTCGAAAACAGTCATCGGCTAAGGTGAAAATCAGCGTACAGGACATGAATGACAACGATCCCATTTTCGAGAACGTGAATAAGGTGATTGCCATCAACGAGAACAACTTGGCCGGCTCGTTCGTGGTGAAACTCACGGCCAAAGACAGGGATTCCGGTGAAAACTCGTACATATCGTATAGCATTGCCAATCTGAACACGGTGCCTTTCGAAATCGATCACTTCAGCGGAATAGTTAAGACCACGTCCCTGATCGATTTCGAGACAATGAAGCGCAACTACGAGCTGATTATCCGAGCTTCGGATTGGGGTCTTCCCTACCGAAGGCAGACGGAGGTGAAGTTGTCCATCGTGGTCAAGGATATCAACGATAATCGACCGCAGTTCGAACGGGTTAATTGCTTTGGCAAGGTCACCAAATCGGCGCCAATGGGCACCGAGGTTTTCGTTACTTCGGCAATTGATTTCGATGCCGGCGACATTATTTCCTATCGACTGAGCGATGGCAACGAGGACGGCTGCTTCAACTTGGATCCCACCTCGGGTTCCCTGTCCATATCCTGTGACCTGAAGAAAACCTCCCTAACGAATCGAATTCTCAAAGTTTCTGCCACTGACGGCACTCATTTTTCCGACGAACAAATAATCAATGTGCACCTAATGCCCGAGGATTTGGGTGGCGATGCTGGATTGATGCATGGCTACGGATCTTTCGAGTGCCGCGAAACCGGAGTGGCCAGAAGGCTAGCGGAATCATTGGCTCTGGCCGAGAAAAACAATGTGAAGAGTGTGTTGCCATCGGTTTTCAGTGATTTATCCCTAACACCCAGTCGATATGGCCAAAATGTGCATCGTCCTGAGTTCGTTAACTTTCCACAAGAACTTTCCATCAATGAAAGTGTCCAGTTGGGCGAGACAGTGGCTTGGATTGAAGCCAAAGACCGAGATTTGGGCTACAATGGCAAGCTGGTGTTTGCCATTTCCGACGGGGACTACGATTCGGTTTTTCGCATTGATCCCGACCGCGGGGAACTCCAGATCATCGGGTACTTGGATAGAGAGCGTCAGAACGAGTACGTCCTGAATATAACGGTGTACGATTTGGGCAACCCAACCAAGTCGATGTCGAAAATGCTGCCGATAACCATTCTCGATGTGAACGATAACCGACCAGTTATCCAGAAGACCCTGGCCACTTTCCGGCTGACGGAGAGTGCGAGGATCGGAACCGTGGTGCACTGCATCCATGCCACGGATGCGGATACGGGGGTCAATGCCCAGGTGACCTACGCTCTGTCGGTGGAGTGCAGTGACTTCACGGTCAACGCGACCACGGGATGCATTCGGCTGAACAGGCCACTCGATCGCGAGAAGCAGGATAGCTATGCCCTCCACATAACGGCCAAGGATGGCGGCAATCCGGTGCTCTCCTCGGAGGCTCTGGTCTACGTTCTGGTGGACGACGTCAACGACAATGCCCCCGTCTTCGGAGTCCAGGAGTACATATTTAAGGTGCGCGAGGATCTGCCCCGCGGAACAGTGTTGGCCGTGATCGAAGCCGTGGACGAGGACATTGGACCGAATGCCGAGATCCTCTTCTCACTGAAAGAGGAGACCCAGGACGAGGAGCTCTTCAGGATCGACAAGCACACCGGGGCAATACGAACGCAGGGATATCTGGACTACGAGAACAAGCAAGTGCACAACCTCATTGTCAGTGCCATCGATGGTGGGGATCCGTCCTTAACCTCGGACATGTCCATTGTGATTGTGATCATCGACGTCAACGAGAACCGATTCGCTCCCGAGTTCGACGACTTCGTGTACGAGGGCAGGATAAAGGAGAACAAGCCCAAGGGGACGTTCGTCATGAATGTCACTGCCCGGGATTTGGATACGGTGGACCTCAACTCGAAGATCACGTATTCCATCACAGGTGGCGATGGCTTGGGAATCTTCGCGGTCAATGACCAAGGTAGGTGTTCGCTTTGCATGACTTTTCTGATCGGATTAATTTAATTTTAATTTGTGATTTTATTGGTCAGGTTCAATAACTTCCTTATCTCAACTCGACGCGGAGACGAAAAACTTTTACTGGCTGACTCTGTGTGCGCAGGATTGCGCAATTGTCCCCCTCAGCAATTGTGTTGAGGTAAGTACATATACATTTCCTAAAACCTTATGTTAAAGCCAATGTAATATTAGGTCTATATCGAAGTGGAAAACGAAAATGATAACATTCCGCTGACAAGCAAACCTGTCTATTATGTTAACGTAACGGAAGCAAGTGCGGAAAACGTCGAGATCATAACCCTGAATGCAGTAGATCCAGATATAGACCCCACACAGACCCTTACATACAACATCGTATCGGGAAACTTGGTCGGCTACTTTGAAATCGATTCAAAAACAGGTAACATAAGAAAACGAAATTTTAGTTATAAAAATTCAAACGTTGATTGTATTTTTAGGAGTGATTAAAACCACTGAGCGAAAGTTGGACAGAGAAAATCAAGCGGAACATATTTTGGAGGTATAAAATAAACGTTTATCGAATTAATTTGAATTAGTTAATACTCACCCATTATTTTAAGGTGTCTATATCTGATAATGGATCGCCTGTATTATCGTCCACCTCGCGAATTGTGGTGTCAGTTCTCGATATTAATGATAATAGTCCAGAGTTTGACCAACGGGTTTATAAAGTGCAAGTTCCCTCTTCAGCCACTGTCAATCAATCGATTTTTCAGGTGAGTTTAAGGTTTAAAATGCATTCATTCATTCATTATTAAATGCAACTTTTTATAGGTTCATGCTATCGACAGCGATAGCGGTGAAAACGGAAGAATTACCTACTCCATAAAATCGGGGAAGGGTAAAAACAAATTTCGCATTGACAGCCAAAGAGGTCACATTCACATAGCCAAGCCATTGGAATCCGACAATGAGTTTGAGATCCACATCAAGGCTGAGGACAACGGCATTCCTAAGAAGAGTCAAACTGCTAGAGTTAATATAGTTGTAGTTCCTGTAAATCCCAACTCGAAGAACGCACCATTGATAGTGAAGAGAAAGTCGTCGGATAATGTCGTTGATCTGACGGAAAACGACAAACCAGGATTCTTGGTCACTCAAATTTTGGCTGTTGATGATGATAATGACCAGTTGTGGTACAACATTTCCAGTAAGTTAAATGATTAAAAAAAATATGCAATTTGTTGTTTCAAATTCGATACATATTTCTTTTTAGATGGCAACGAGGAAAACACTTTCTATATTGGCCAGGATAACGGAAACATTTTACTTTCGAAGTATTTGGACTATGAAACGAAAAGTTCTTACAATTTGACCATAAGCGTGACTGATGGCACCTTCACCTCCTTCACAAATCTCTTGGTTCAAGTGATCGATATAAATGATAATCCCCCACAATTCGCCAAGGATGCCTACCATGTGAATATATCCGAGAACATCGAGGAGGAGTCGGTTATAATGCAACTCCATGCCACGGACCGCGATGAAGATAAGAAGCTCTTCTATCACCTGCACGCCACTCAGGATCCTTCCTCCTTGGCCCTGTTTCGTATTGACTCCATAAGTGGAAATGTGATTGTCACGCAGAGATTGGACTTCGAGAAAACCGCGCAGCACATACTCATCGTGTTCGTTAAAGACCAAGGAGCTCCAGGGAAAAGAAACTACGCCAAGATCATTGTAAATGTGCACGACCACAATGACCATCATCCGGAGTTCACGGCGAAGATTATTCAGAGCAAGGTGCCCGAGAGTGCTGCGATTGGCTCCAAGTTGGCCGAGGTGAGAGCCATTGACCGCGATAGTGGCCACAATGCTGAGATTCAGTACTCGATCATCACGGGCAATGTGGGCAGTGTGTTCGAGATCGATCCGACTTTTGGTGTGATCACATTGGCCGGCAGCTTGAACATCAACAAGATCCAGGAGTATATGCTTCAAGTTAAGGCCGTAGATCTGGGCAGCCCGCCTCTGTCGTCGCAGATACCCGTGCACATCATTGTCACCATGTCGGAGAACGATCCCCCAAAGTTCTCCACCGACAATATTGCCATTGAGATATTCGAAAACCTTGGCATCGGAACGTTTGTAACCCAAGTCACCGCTCGGTCCTCATCCTCCATATTCTTCAATATCATTTCCGGCAACATCAACGACAGCTTTCGCATAAACCCCTCCACTGGAGTTATTGTAATCAATGGAAACATCGACTACGAGCAAATCAAGTAAGCAAAATAGGTTAGGATTTTGATTTACTCTACTAAAAATATATATTTTGTAGGGTATTCAACCTTACGGTTAAGGGAACCAACATGGCGGCCGAGTCATCCTGCCAGAATATAATAATACATATCCTAGACGCTAACGATAATATTCCGTATTTCGTTCAAAATGAATACGTGGGAACATTATCTGAATCGGCTGCAATCGGATCTTACGTACTCAAAGTACATGATTCATCTAAAGAGTAAGTGTTTTCTGTGCTTAAAAAATAAATTTAATATATGTTTTAATGTCGAATTTACGTTTTTTTCTAGTCATTTAACATTACAAGTAAGGGATGCTGATGTTGGCGTAAATGGAATGGTTGAATACCACATAAATGACGATCTGGCCAAGAATGTTTTCAAAATTGACTCCACAACGGGAGCAATTGAACTTTTAAGTCACTTGGACTACGAAACAAATGCTGGCTATACTTTTGATGTTACGGTAAATACTATATAATATATTTAAGGTATTGTTTATTTAAACAAAAATATATTTCTTATTTTAGGTTAGTGATATGGGGAAACCCAAACTACATTCCACAACAACAGCACACGTCACAATTCGTGTGATTAATGTTAACGATTGTCCTCCAGTATTTAATGAAAGAGAACTCAATGTAACATTGTTCCTTCCGACTTTTGAAAATGTGTTTGTTGCACAAATTAATGCCAAGGATGCTGATAACGATACTTTGCGATTCGACATTGTGGATGGAAATATGAACGAATGTTTCCAAATTGAGAAGTACACTGGCATAATAACAACAAGGTAAATTAATCGTAATCATACAAGAAACCTGCTTAATATTTTAATTTATTTAAATTACAGAAATTTCGAAATTCTGAATAATGAAAATGATAGGGATTATACACTGCATGTTCGTGCCTCCGACGGAATATTCTCTGCCATTTTAATAGTAAAGATTAAGGTTCTGTCTGCCATTGACTCAAACTTTGCATTCCAAAGGGAATCCTACAGATTTTCGGCATTTGAAAACAACACCAAAGTGGCGACCATTGGATTGGTTAATGTGGTGGGAAACTCTCTCAACGAAAATGTTGAGTACCGCATTCTGAATCCCACGAAGTTGTTTGACATTGGAATCAGCTCCGGAGCTCTGAAAACTACAGGCGTTATTTTCGATCGCGAAGCTCAAGATTTGTATAAGCTTTTCGTTGAGGCCAAGTCGTTGCTGTTCAATGGATTGAATTCGAATGTTCGCAGAGCTGTTACCTCGGTTTACATATCCGTTTTGGATGTTAATGACAACTGCCCTTTATTTGTGAATATGCCTTACTACGCCACTGTTTCAATAGACGATCCCAAAGGAACGATTATAATGCAAGTTAAGGCCATCGATTTGGATAGTGGAGAAAATGGTGAGGTTCGCTATGAGTTAAAAAAGGGAAACGGTGAGTTGTTCAAGTTGGACAGGAAGACCGGAGAGTTATCCATAAAGCAACATGTGGAGGGACACAATCGAAACTACGAGTTAACAGTGGCAGCTTATGATGGCGCCATTACTCCCTGTTCCTCAGAAGCTCCACTTCAAGTTAAGGTGGGTTTACTTCGCAATAAATTCAAGAAATTGTAATGTAAAGAGTGTCTCTCCTTTTTAGGTAATTGATCGTTCGATGCCCGTGTTTGAGAAACAGTTCTACTCTGTGAGCGTCAAGGAAGATGTGGAAATGTATTCGGCCCTTTCCGTTTCCATCGAAGCCGAAAGTCCCTTGGGAAGGAATCTAATTTACACCATCTCCTCGGACAGTCAATCCTTTGAAATTGATTACAATACAGGTGCGTTGTATTTCTATTATCTTTTTATTTATTTATTTAAATGTTAAATTTTGTATTTATTTTTTTTTTAGGATCAATCTTTGTGGTCAATGAGCTGGACTACGAACAAATGAGCAGCCATGACGTTTCAATTCGGGCCACCGACAGTCTTTCTGGAGTTTATGCTGAAGTCGTTCTATCTGTTGCCATTATCGATGTCAATGACTGCTATCCAGAGATCGAAAGTGATATCTACAACATAACCATTCCGGAAAACTCTTCATTTGGAACACAAATTTTAAAGATTAATGCGACTGACAAGGACTCTGGAGCAAATGCAAAACTTTCCTATTATATTGAGTCCATAAATGGCCAAAACAATTCCGAACTCTTCTACATCGATGTCTCGGATGGAAACCTATATTTGAAGACTCCCCTGGACTTTGAACAAACGAAGTACCATCATATAGTTGTTAATGTAAAGGACCATGGCTCACCATCACTTAGTTCCCGCTCAAATATTTTTATAACTGGTAATATTTTGTATAATTGATTGACTATTTTCATTTCTAATATTTAATATTCTTTTTTATTATATCAGTTAAAGACTTGAACGATAACCCTCCATGCTTTGTTGAGCCTTCCTATTTCACCAAGTTATCAGTGGCAGCTGTTCGTGGCCAATTTGTGGCTCTACCAAAAGCATACGATAAAGATATTTCCGACACTGATTCGCTGGAATACAAAATCGTTTACGGAAACGAGCTGCAAACTTATAGCATTAATAAGCTAACAGGAGTAATATCCCTACAGAACATGTTAAACTTCACCGATAAAAGTAGCACAGTCTTGAATATTTCCGTATCCGATGGGGTTCACACGGCGTATGCGCGTTTAAAAATATCTTTGCTACCAGAAAACGTTTACAGTCCGCAGTTTGAGAGGAGCAACTACGAGGCACAAATTCCAGAAAACCTGTTGCATGGTCACAACATAATTACGGTACGTATTTCATTTTAAGTAAGTTACTCTTTTAATACAAAACTATTATATCCAGGTAAAAGCAACCGATGGAGATTTCGGCACGTACTCGAGCCTTTACTACGAAATAGTTTCCGAAGAAATGAAAAAATTCTTTCTGATCGACCGATCGACGGGTGTAATAACCTCAAAAGTGACCTTTGACCGCGAGAAGAGGGACGAGTACATGGTGCTATTGAAGGTGTCCGATGGAGGCGGAAAGTTTGGTTTTGCCACCCTCAAAGTCATTGTGGTTGACGTAAACGATAACGTTCCCTATTTCCTGTTGAAGGAGTACAAGATTGTGATCAGCACAACAACGGAAGCTAATAGCACAATCTTAACGGTAAGAATAGTATAGTTTACTTAGTTAAATAGTAATTAGTTATCAAGGATCTACTAAATGTTTCCAATGAACTAAATTTAGTTTAGTTTAGTTTAAATTTAGTTAAATAGTTATTAAGGATCAATGTTCCCAAACTCCCAATCCACTCCACTTAATATATTCTCATATTTAAAGGTCAAGGCCAAGGATGATGATATTAACGAAAATGGATCTGTCCACTACCAGATTGTTCAGAAGTCTAACGATGCGGCATCCAAAGATGTGATAGAAATTAATGAAAACACTGGGGACATTGTCCTGAAGCAAGATGCCGCATCCTTTGGAGTGGGCTCCTTTCAGTTTTTCGTTCGGGCTTCCGATGGAGGAGAACCCCAGTTCTACTCGGAAGTTCCCGTGTCGATCGAAATCATCGACACAGATTCCAGCATTCCTATTTTCGAGAAGTCCTCAATCCTGCTCAAGATCATTGAGTCTACGCCGCCGGGAACCGTGCTCACCAAGCTGCACACGATCGGAAATTTTACATTTAAGTTCTCGATTGCAGCGGAACAGGATCTCTTCATAATATCCGACAGTGGCGAACTGATCCTCCAGCAAACCCTGGACAGGGAGCAACAGGAGTCGCACAATTTGATTGTGGTGGCGGAAACTGCCACGGTTCCGGTTTTATTTGCCTACGCTGATGTTTCCATCGAAGTGCGGGATGAAAACGACAACTATCCCAAGTTCGACAACACTTTCTACAGCGCGAGTGTTGCGGAGAACAGCGAAAAGGTGATCTCGTTGGTGAAAGTATCTGCAACGGATGCTGACACCGGGCCAAATGGGGATATTCGATACTATCTGGAAAGTGATACGGAAAACATTCAAAACATCTTCGACATCGACATCTACTCGGGCTGGATAACCCTGCTGACTTCACTGGACAGAGAGGTTCAATCCGAATATAACTTCAAAGTGATTGCTGCCGACAATGGTCATCCCAAACACGATGCAAAAGTACCTGTAACTATAAAAATTGTAGACTATAATGACAATGCACCGGCATTCAAATTGCCCATCGAAAGACTTTCGGTTCTCGAGAACGCACTGCCTGGCACAGTATTAGTTAATCTGCTCCTCATCGATCCGGATATCGAGAAACAGGAGATGGACTTCTTCATCGTTTCCGGGGACAAACAAGCCCAGTTCCAGATTGGCAAGAGCGGAGAGCTGTTCATTGCCAAGCCATTGGACCGCGAACAGATCGTGTTCTACAACCTAAGCATCATTGCAACTGATGGAAAATTCACTGCCAAAGCGAATGTTGAAGTAGATGTAAAAGACATAAACGACAATACGCCTTACTGCCTAAAGCCTCGCTATCATATCGCCACAAACGAATCAATCTCGATTGGAACCACACTGGTCGAAGTCAAGGCCGTTGACTTCGACTTGCAGAGCAAACTACGCTTTTATTTATCCGGGAAAGGTGCAGACGATTTCACCATTGGAAAGGAAAGTGGAATCCTTAAGGTGGCCAACTCGCTGGATCGGGAAACCACTCCGAAGTACAAGTTGGTGGCACACGTCCAGGATGGCAAGGACTTCACCCAGGAGTGCTTCTCCGAGGTAATCATCACAGTGAATGATATAAATGACAATACACCGGTTTTCTCAATGGCCCAGTACCGAGTGAGTGTACCCGAGGATGCTCAACTGAATACTTTGATCACGAAAGTGCACGCAATGGATAAGGATTTCGGTGTAAATAGACAAATCAAGTACTCTCTGATGGGCGAAAATCATGATTACTTTAAGATCTCCAAATCGACTGGTATCATAAGGCTGGACAAGAATCTCGATCGCGAAACTATTTCGTTGTTTAACCTGACCGTCAAGGCGGAGGATTGCGGCATTCCGAAACTACATTCCATTGCCACGGTGGCTGTGAACATATTGGACATCAACGACAATCCACCGGAGTTCAGTATGCGGCAGTATTCCTGCAAGATTCTGGAGAACGCTCCCCATGGCACAGAGGTCTGCAAAGTGTTTGCTGCTTCGATAGACATTGGTGTCAATGCGGATATTCACTACTTCATAATGAGTGGCAACGAGCAGGGAAAATTCAGAATGGATTCCCTCACCGGCGAGTTGTCGCTGAATGCCACGTTGGACTACGAAATGTCAAAGTTTTACTTTCTGACCATTCAGGCCATCGATGGCGGAACTCCACCGCTCAGCAACAACGCCTATGTGAACGTATCCATTCTGGACATCAACGACAACAGTCCCAAGTTCCTGCAGAACTTTTACAGAGTTAATGTAAATGAAGATATTTCGGTGGGTTCCAGGATTCTGGATGTCAAGGCCACCGATGAAGACTCCGGTGTAAACGGACTTGTGACCTACAACATCGAAAGGGGTGACAACATCGGTCAGTTCTCGATCGATGAGAAAAACGGAACGATCAGGGTGTCAAGACCTCTGGACAGGGAGACCATCTCCCACTACGACCTAGAAATCCAAGCCTGCGATCAGGGAGTTCCTCAGAGCTGCAACAGTGTGCCCGTGAAGGTGAACATCTCGGACACCAACGACAATGCGCCGCTCTTCTCCAGCGCCAATTACAGTGTTGTGCTGCAGGAGAACCGACCCCTGGGGTACGTCTTCCTCACTTTCAAGGTATCAGATGCAGACGAACCGCCGAACACCACTCCCTATACCTTTGATATTCGCTCTGGCAATGAGGGCGGACTCTTCCGACTGGAGAAGGATGGTTCGTTGGGCACTGCCTCGCGATTCAATCACAACCTCCAGGATGAGTTTGTGATCCAAGTGCGTGTCTTCGACAATGGCACACCCCCACTGTACTCCGATGCCTGGGTGGTGGTGAAGATAATCGAGGAGAGTCAGTATCCTCCCATAGTCACTCCTCTGGAGGTGACCATCAATTCGTTCGAGGACGACTTCTCTGGCGCTTTTATCGGGAAGGTCCACGCCTCCGATCAGGACAAGTACGACGAGCTGAACTTCGGTTTGGTGTCCGGTCCCGAGGACATGTATCAGAGCTCCAAGTTGTTCAACATTTCCAGCAAGACCGGAAAGATCTACGCCATATCCAACCTGGACATCGGGCTGTATAAGCTGAACGTATCTGTTTCGGATGGGAAGTACCACGTCTTCTCCATTGTGAGGATCAATGTGGAACTCGTCACGAGTGAAATGCTCAAAGAATCGGTTGTGATTCGGTTCAGCAGGGTCTCTGCATCCGAGTTCCTGCTTAGTCACAGGAAGACCTTCATGCGCTCCATTCGCAACATCATGCGCTGCCGCCAAAAGGACGTGATCCTGATCACTCTGCAGTCGGAATCCCCCAGACGCTCGGCCACCAACCGATATGTCAGGTCCATTGAGTCCGATTTGAATGTGGTGTTCGCCGTGCGGAAGCAGCAGATCATACCCGATTCCGATGAGTTCTTCACCAGCGACGAGATACGGCAAACCCTGGTCGAGAAGAAGAACGAGATCGAGAACGAAACCAACTTGGTCGTGGAGGAGGTGCTGCCCTCCAGCTGCCAGAGCAAGCAGAACTCCTGTGTGCACGGCGAGTGCAAGCAGATCCTGCGGATCCAGAAGAACAACGTGACCACGACCTTCACGGATGTGATCAGCTTTGCAGCTCCGTCCTACAACCAGGTGAACCGGTGCGTCTGCCGGCCGGGATTCGATGGCAAGCACTGCAACGAGACGGTGAATGCCTGCTCCACGGATCCCTGCTCGCCGCAGAGGATCTGCATGCCGTCCGGATCGGCTGTGGGCTATCAGTGCGTGTGCCCCAAGGGATACTCGGGCACCTACTGCGAGCGAAAGTCCTCGAAGTGCAGCAACGAATCCTGTGACATTGGCCAGTTCACCGCCGTTTCCTTTGGCGGCAAGAGCTATGCCCACTACAAGATCAACAAGGTGAAGGCGAAGTTCACGCTGGAGAACGAGTTCTCCTACTCCCTGCAGATCCGTACTGTCCAGCAGACTGGCACCCTGTTGTATGCCAGTGGGAAGGTGGACTACAACATCCTGGAGATCATCAATGGAGCGGTTCAGTATCGTTTCGATTTGGGCTCGGGCGAGGGCGTCATCAGTGTGTCGAGCATCAACATCTCCGACGGCGAGTGGCACTTCATCAGTCTGGAGCGATCCCTGAACAGTGCCAAGCTGATGGTGGACAACAAGCATGTCTCGCACGGCAGTGCTCCGGGTGTGAATGGCATACTGAACATCCAGTCGAACGACATCTTCGTGGGCGCGGAGGTGCGACCACATCCCTCGATAATCGGCTACGAGGACATCCAACGGGGTTTTATCGGCTGCATGGCGAACATCAAGATTGCCAAGGAGTCGCTGCCACTGTACATTTCCGGCGGAAGCACCATTGCCGCTCTGAAGAGATTCACCAACGTGGAGTTCAAGTGCGATCCCTCGAATGTGCTGGTGCGACTGGGCATCTGCGGATCGCAGCCGTGTGCCAATAGTGGCATCTGCAAGGAACTGGACACCGATGTGTTCGAGTGCGCCTGCCAGCCGCGATACTCCGGCAAGCATTGCGAAATCGATCTGGATCCGTGTTCGTCGGGACCCTGTTTGTTTGGGGGAAGGTGCGACTACCACGGACCCAACAACTACAGCTGCACGTGTCCGATCCACTTGAGCGGCAGGCGGTGCGAGTACGGCAAGTTCTGCACTCCGAATCCGTGCAAGAACGGCGGCATTTGCGAGGAGGGCGACGGCATCTCGCACTGCATGTGCCGCGGTTACACGGGACCCACCTGCGAGATCGATGTGGACGAGTGCGAGAACCAGCCGTGCGGCAATGGAGCCACCTGCATCAACGAGCCCGGCAGCTTCAGGTGCATCTGCCCCTCCTACCTCACGGGAGCCAGCTGCGGAGATCCCCTGTACTCGAATTCCATTTCCACCAAACTGAAGAACTTCTCCATCGAGCACATAAGCGGAATCATTTCGGGCGTGGCCGTGGTGCTGGTGATCATCAGCTGTGTCCTCTGCTGCGTGGTGATCAAGAGGAACTCCTCCTCGAAGCGCAGGAACAGACTGGAGAAGGACAAGAACAAGCCCTCGTACAAGGAGGCGAATCTCAACTCGCTGGTGGACAAGGACAACTACTGCAAACCGAACGTAAAGCTGAGTAACTTGGAAGTCAACCAGCGGCCAATTAGCTACACTGCTGCCCCGAATGACAACCTCTTCCTGAGCAATAGGAACTTCGTGAACAACTTGGACATGTTGCGCAGCTATGGTTCTGCCGGCGATGAACTGGAAAATGTGCCATTCGAGTACCAGAAGGTGAACCGAAACAAGCAGCACGTGAACATCAACACCTATCACTCTGCGGAAACGGATAATGCCTACAAGCAGGAATGGTGCGAGCAGATGCATCTGAGAACCTTTAGTGAGAACAAACTGAACAATGGTTAGTATACTATATATCCTAATGGTTTACACCTAAATCTGAATATTCATTCCCCTTTCAGAACTCAAAAGGGACTTCGGACCATCAGTTAGCCGCTTCTCAACTGGCAAACTAATCCAAGTTGAAATGCCAAACGTGTGCCACTCTTCCAGTGCGAATTTCGTTGATTACTCGGCACTTGCCAATGGCCAGTATCACTGGGACTGCTCCGACTGGGTTCGCAAAAGCCATAACCCCTTGCCAGATATAACCGAAGTTCCTGGAGCGGAAATAGCCGACTCGTCGAGCCTGCACAGCAACGATAGCAACGAGTCCAAGTCGAAGAAGGCCTTTTTCGTTCACAGTAAGTTTAGCTTTACTTTACAGACTAATTCCTATTTTCTTATCATGATTCTTGCTCTGCAGGAGAAGACGGAGATGTGGATCCGACCAGGGATATTGCTGCACTGAACGAGGACATCGGATCGGAATATTTGGACTCGGAGGCGGAGAGTTGCTTGGAGCCGTTTATGTTGCCGAGATCAAGTAATCAGCCACTTTCAAGACTGAGTTCTTTTAATAATATCGAGAATGAAGACTATAAATCAAATACAGGTAATTCTTTTAAAAAATATTCAATATTGGGGTAGAGAATTAAAAGAATCTCGTTAATAGGTAATTCTTTATTTAATTTTATTAAGGAGCAAAGGTTGCAAAACTATAGTTTTTTATTTGTTTTTTTGGGGAACCATTTCTTGAACTATCTAACATAATTTCTCTGTATACTAACCTGTTTAACTACTTCATTTCATGCAATCAGTGCCTTTACCGTCGAAAGTTAGTCATTCGTGTAAGTTATTGATTCACCATAAGTAAAAGAGAAATGTTTATTATTCCCTTTTTATTAAATTTTATTAGATAAATATTCAACAAATTGAACTCTACCAAAAAAAACTCTTCTAAACAACAATCTTATTGTTTAACTATATTATATCTAATTTTCTCACTCTTAAGATATAGTAAAACCAAAATATTTAAACATAAATCATAATTAAAACATGCTTAATGCTTTTTTAATTTAACCAACAGGCAAAGTATATTTAAGACATCCTGATTCGTATTTACCCACGATGCATTTTCCAAGTGAAACGGATGGGGAAAGCTCTATGACCGAGGGGCCGATTTCGAGAAAGGAAATGAAAGCCAGAAGGACGATAAGTGGTAAGCCTTGCACATACTTTTCCTTTTATTTTTCAAATACTAAAGGTATGTAATTTTTTCAGAAAATTCAGAGGAGGCATACCTATTTCCATGTGCTGTAGGAGAAATTGGTTCCAACAGCAATATTTCGGTTCGACTGTGTGAAATTGAAGATTCTGAGTTGGAAGAGTTTTTACCACAACCACAACAACAGACAAACAATTAAATGACATGCTTAATATATAAGAACTACATTTTACACAAATTATTTGACTTCGTTAGATACTATTTTCCATAGGAAAAACTTTGGTTATATATTTTCAATAAAAAATACATAAATATACTTGTGTCCTTATTGTGCATAATCAAATTTTTTTAAATTCCATGGTAAGTTCATAGATATATTAAATTTCATAGAGCATGTCAATCAGCTAACTATTTCTTTTTTTTCGACTTGGCCAACTTTTGAGCCCAGTAACTATTTCTTAGTTTTTGCAATTTGTTAGATTTTCCAAACCATTTGTTAAACTTTTCCATTAGCTAAAAATAAATGTAATAGATATTATTAGCGGTTAATATTTTTATCTTGATGTATACCTTATTCTCTATAGGGAAAATCGGCGGCTCATTCTTGCTGATGAAGTACTCCAAGAACTCATTGGGATCCAAGGCCTCGTTCTTGAGACGCATTTTTCGGTCGATACTTAATGTTTGTTTAACATTATCGTCAATTTCGCCGGAGTTATAACCCTGCAGTACTCTCGCCAGGGCAGAGTAGGCATACTCAGCCATATCATCGGGTGCGTTTTCCGTCATCAGTTCCAGCCAAAGTAGGAAGCTAGTTCCATAATCGCACTTTGGTATTAGGAGGACTTTTTGGAATGCTCTTTTGATGCCCCCTCTCGCCGCCCATGGCATTGAACTCGTGCCCACGAGGACAACTTTATCATTTTTCTTCAGGGGTTTTAAAATTTTACTGGCTATCGAGGAGCCAAGCAGTCTTGGCTTTATCGCCACCGCCTCGGGGGGAATCTTTTTCCAGTACAACCGATGAGCTTCATCGACAAACATTATAGTTGGCTGAAAGGCCCTTGCTACTTTTACAATCACATGTACGAAATACTTCATGTCATCGGCGAACTTGTACGTCTTCTCGGGACTCAGGTTCATGAAAACCGCGTCTGGATTATAAAATATGATTTTAAGTCACAAAAAGCTTTATTGAACATGTAGTACTTACTTATTTCTGATGAAATTATTTGACACAACAGTTTTTTTCCGCAATTTACGGGTCCAATTAGTAAGATAGATTTGGGTTTTGGAATGTCGAATTCGCCCATTCCCAGCATTGATTCTTGAATAACCATTTTAATATCTCCTTTTGCTGGACCGATTGTACTATAAATAAATATTAAAACATTAATTGAATAAATAATAAATATTATTATTAAATATTATAAATATTTCCAATGATTTACACAAAGTACTTACGTTATGTCATCTTCATTTCGAGTGTCATCGGCTAAAAAGTTAAAGTCCGCAATGAATTCATCGAAGTCTTTGTGGGCAACTTCTTCTATTATTCCACCGTCTTTTAGTTCTTGGTACAAGGACTCCAGAGTTCTATCGCCTGTCATGTCCTTTGGCTTTTTCTTCCTCTTGTTCTTCTTCTTTTTAGGATACTTCACCTTAAGGGCCTTGTATTTTTCATTTCTATCCTTTGCTAAGGCCTCTCGAAGTAATTCATATTCAACCCTGAAGACATTATTATTTTTTAATCATTTTTATTTGATTAAAATATCTCACTGTAAATTATTTAATTGTTAAACTTACCTCATATACTCGTCGACTAAGCCTCTAACTTCCTGATGTATTTTCGCCAGTTCCTCTTCTGTAACCCAATCTTTGATAGGATCGTGATTTTTGTTTAGATACTCGTCCACATTTCTCCAGTCCTTTGCGTATTTCTTCATTGTTTCCTCAATATTTTCTAGAAATAAAATTTTTGAAAAACTCCTATCTAGTAATTATATTTTGTTAATTAACCTATGGGCTTGCTTGCAGCTAACTCATAGCCAATATCGATGATACCAGCGTCTCTTAATTTTTTGCGGCGTTTGGCTTCCTTCATTTTTATTAGTTTGAGCTTTTCCTTTTTCTTTCTTTTCTCTTTCTTTTCCTTGTCTCGGATTTTTTTTCTCTTCCTTTGTCAAAGGCTTTTTTCCAAGAGTTCCCTGAAACTCCATTGGCGTCATTGTCTCGTCAATGACAACCAATACGGTTCCCTTCTTCACAGGATCAGGATAGGGATGAAAGTTCTCGGTTTTATCGTAGCTATAAAGTATTTGTTACGTAAAAGTAGTTAGGAGTATATAAGCACAATTGGACTCACAATTCTTTAAACCAGCCCCGAATATGGTCGGATATATCTTCCATCATCCACGGACTTCGGACTTGCAAAAGCCTCGTTCTCTCGTCATTAATCAAATTAATATAGTCCTCATCAAGCTTTTTTTTAAGCATCTCATTTTTGTACATTTCCATGATTGCATTGGCTTTCTGATTCGGTCGCTTCAGCTTTCTTATTTTCTTCATGCCGTATAATTCTTCCTTGAACCTTTTCCTTATTTTAACTATTTTTCTTGTCCGATATCCTCGCCACCAGCTTTGAATTTTGCAAGCAGCAGTATCCCGGATTTTATTTATAGCTTCTTCATCTAATAAGGGTATAAAAAAATAACAGATGATTAAATCAGTATATTTATTAAGTGTATTTGATAAACCCAGAATAGTAAGATGTGGTTTTAAAATAGATTTATTAATAATTACCATCCACTGCTGTATCCCCTCCATCGTCTTTATTTCGTAAGTCGTCGCAGGTCTCGTCCGTTTTAATAAAGTCGGCTGTAAAAATTGTTCGCTTCACGGGAATACTCATCGCCTGATCAGGTTTAAAGGTGAATTTATAATTGATTTTCTTTCTTTGATGGACCTTGAGGAATTTCTTTTTGTCGTACTTGATATTCGACTTATATACACGAGCTCGGCGTGCCCTTTCGTGAGCTTGGATGAGCTTGATGGCATCACTAACTGGAACCCAATCCTGCGCCGCCTTCTCCTCCTTTTCCTCCTCGTTCATGTACAATCGGTTGTCGGCCAGAATGTTTTGAATATCCAATGGACGGCGGTACAGAAACTGTGGCGATCTCCAAATGACCAAGTCCCTCGGGGTTAGCTTCCTGGCGATCAATGCCTTATCTATGTAAACATACTCGCTCATTTCCAAGTCCTTCAACTCATCCTTGAGTTTCATTAGCTGCTGAGTGGCACTCTCTACCAAAACCCGAACTATGGCTCGTTTTTGCACTTGAAAAGTGTTGTGGTAAATGAAACTTAATTTATCTACCAGTTCCACGTAAAGTACATAGAGTTCTGAAAAAATTTTAAACGATACGGCTTTCTCCTGGGGAGGGTCTATCTTCTTCAAACGATTCTGTTTTTTGATAAGCTGCTCAATTTCCTTTCGTGTGGACACCCAAAACTTATGATTTAGGTCGAAAGACATCTTTAATTTTTGTTTTAAGTGTGCCTTGTAAAGTAAAAACAAAGGTAACCTTTTAAGAATATATATTGTATTTATTCGTTTCTGTACACTAAATAAAAATAAGTTGGTTACCTGATTACTCAAGGGTTACTTAGTACCAATATAGATTTTGATTTCATACAAATTTATCACTTTATTTCACTTAAGTTAAGATAATCAGGGAATCCGGAAGGGCACGACCACGGCCTCTTTGTGGTCGATTTGTATGTGCGCCACACTGATGTGTGCATTCTCCGTAAAGAGTTTCATCTAAAAATAAAAAACAATTAGAACATTCTTTGGACCTTCTAGTTGTCCTGTCTTAAACTTACTTGAGCAGTATCCTCAGGAAAAATGGGCTTAGACAGATAGAATTGATGGCTAGGAACATCTTTTAGAAGACCTGTTGTTATGAAGTTTTTATTAGTTAATCATTAATTTAAAGGATAGCTTTCAATACAACCTTTCAGAGAGATACTGGGGTGCTGAACGTTGCTCCACTGCTGATGCAACCGCTGCGAGTACAATCTAATTCTGTCGGCGTACTCTTGGTGCTCCAAACTGTGGCAGTCCATGGCCCCAACGTTTATCATGTTTCTGTAAAAACAAAAGATATTAATATAAACACTTTGATGTAACTATGTCTTAAATATAGATCTGAAGGTATTTGGCATCTATTGGTTCATATGGAACTAGAGGTAGAACAATTTCTGGTAGTATTAAAAACAAAGTAAACTATTTATCATCTTTTCTATTGGTATTACGCCTTGCAGGGGAATTATTGAATTTCTAGTTCGCATAAATAGATTTGTCAGTAGGGATTCAAATGTTAGTGTTTCAACACATGTTATCTTGCTTTTCAAGACTATATAAACAATGAAAACACGCCCAAGGAACTACGTACATCGCAGTATTCTGCACCAATCTGGAGAGGGCGTTCTGGTCGTCCTTCTTGGGAAGCGAGTGGGCGTAGTCGTTGCTCAGGCCATCGGAATTGCTCCTCCGAAGGGCAGGACTATGGTTCACTGGATCCACCAGAAGGTGTGTCCTCTCGTTCGGCTCATTTGGCTGCAGATAATAAGGGCAGGAACTATAGTTACAGATCTCAAGTAAGGCGTAATCCACAGGTTACCTGGGCTCCCGGGTCCTCGGTGCATTGCCAGCAGTTGCAGATCGAGGCCAAGTAGTTCCAAACAGAATGCACATAGTCCATTCTAAATGCTGTTGTTCTTTATTTTTATTTTTTTATGCAAGTTCTTGGTGGACAGTGGAAACTAGTGATGGTTCAGAAGATGGTTGGTTCGAGCTATCGATATTTCGGGAAAGGGTGGACAGCGTCGAAATGGAGTGAAACCCTGCTACTTCGAGTACTTGAAGTTCACTATGTCGCCATCTAGAGTGTATTTTAATGTGATGCTGCCACCTCTGCTAAAATAGTTTCCAAAATAAGGTGAGCCTTGTTTGGGTAATTTTGTTAATATAAGCGATAAATATCGAAATTTAAATGGTTAGCGGTAATGGTGTTTTAAAGCTTCGTTAATGTTGTAACTATCTGTCTTAACACAATTGCAATTCAGATAAAAAATTAGTTAGATTGATTATTTATTTAAAACTAATAAATGAATGAACAACAATAAGTTCCAAATTATATCGTTTTGTAATATGTGAAAATAAAAATAGATTTAAAATTTATAATAAATGTAATGTGATCAATACAGTTTTAATCTCGGTTTAGAATTGTTTTATAATAAAATTTTGTAAATAATAGTTGTTTGTATATTATAAGTGTCATTATTAAAACAAAACTCTTTTTTCTATTAAGTCTGTAGCTTAATTAAAGAGCAGTGGCTTTAAAATTAATTTGTTTTCTGAATCCATTTGTACGATTATCTACTCTTTAATATGTTTTGTTAATTCCGTCTTGGCCATATTCACCGAACGCAAGCACATATGAAGATATAAATTATTGATTGATAAGGATGTCATTGCTGCAGCCAACGAACGGAAGGTGCTCGTCTCGACTCTTCCTTCGTGGCAATCAAATGAATTGGGCTGCATGTTTTTAATTGTGTCGCTCGCGCCAAAAAGGACGAAGGAGCGGAAAACATCAGACCCGCGAAAGGAACGCCCTTAAATCAACGATGCGGTTAACCATGATGGCGAAAGCAGCGAGGCGGAAACGCAAATTCATTGCCGAGGTTGCAAGTCAGGGGAACATGTACGCCAGTGCTGGCAGAAATTTTAGGAATTTTCAGTGACTTCTCTTTTTGTTGATTACTTGACAAAATTGTGTATACTTGTATGATATTAAAGCGTAATTACTGGTGAAGAAATGTAATAACATCTAACTTATGGTTTATCTTTACACTCACTGCGATTTAACTTTATGAATAACTTATAAGTTTTTAGTATTACTTCTCAAAAGTAGTTTCTTTTTCAAAATAAAACCAAATTTATTGTGTTATTTTCTTTAATTCCCTTGCCCTAACTGAATTTGCTTTGCTTTGGCAAATATGCTCTTGGCAGCTCTGATGCGTGCCCCAATGGTTCCCCCCATCGCATCCTGGTAGCCGACTCCACCCACGAAATGGCACCGTATCCATCAATTGCGGCAGACGCACTCTCACACTCGCTGGTAACTTGTAACTTCATTTTGCCTCGCTTTTGTTTCCGTTCTGCAGCAGCGGAAGCCGGGCCAGAAATTTCATAACTGCCACAAGGAGCAGCTTCACTTCAAATTCAATTATCCTCCCTTTGCGCACGGCCCCAAAGGATATCGATCAGTACATCTAAAGACTTACATGTGTCTGGTGTTTGTTATCTGGGAATCGGTGTCTTCCGTTGTAATTTTGTGAAACGCTATCAGGGAGCATTGCTTTTAAGTTTGTTGGAATGTAACTAAAATCAAAAAGTTACAGAGAATTATAAAAACCGAGTAAGTAAACTGGTTTTCAATAGAAAGATATAAAGATATTAAGTCGAAGATAACATATTTTTTATATAATAAAGGAAATCTATTTTCGAAATTTGTTTATGTTTATTAATGTGATAAACTTACTCTTAATCTTTTGCCCTATAATAAATTCGACGTTTTTCTTTTCTTTAATGGTAAAACCGGTTGAAAGAGCATTTGAAGTACAACTTTCGCTTACAGGTTCATATTTAATTTCGTGGCCTGGCCCAGCTCGATTTTCCTTAGCTCAATTGGTCGGGATGCTCTTCTTTCTAGGAACTCTACGCGAAAAACCTCAACCACATTAACGATTTAATGAACCCCCACGAAGCAGTTTGCCACTTGATTGCCTGCGGACTGGTTTTAGCCCTGGCTGATTGGATTCAGCTGGCGTTTTATTTGCGCCTTAGACTTGCAGCCTCAACGCCCATTAACCACGCCCCCGGCAAAGGTTCAGGATCGCGGTTGCATCGACAAAAGAAAACCCAATTTACATAGAATAACCGGGGATTATCGCAGCAACTCCTTCGATCCCCGCAGTCCAGCCGTAAAAGTGCGCCAGCAGCGTTTTTAATATGCAAAGCGAGCAGCATCCGGATGGCACTTCCTCCTCCGGACACCTTCACTCCTCCAGATAAACAGTGCGGCGCAAACTTACAGCAGGAAAAACAACATTTTTATGCACAACACTTTGCCTTTTCACTTGCGCCTGCATTATGCACAGGAAATGTTTTACTTTCTTTTATTGAGTTTAAATATATTTTTTATATATAATGCATATTTAAAATTATATTTCCTAAGAAGGTAAATCCAACTAAAAACTTTTATCCATTTTGAATTGCTGAAAGTAATTTTTGAAAAAAGTATTCCTTTTTTTTTCGGTGCACATTTGTGCATCCTTAAGCTCCATTTTTTTTACCACAGACTGTTTGTGTTGACTTGGTTAGCTCTTGGCCGCTTGACGAGCCTTTGCATTTGGTTATAAACGTCGACTAAGGCGATAAAGTTCAACCTGATTGTGTGCTATATTTAAGGTAAACGATCAACTTTGAATGGGCTAGAAAAATTGAGTAAACGAGGTCTCGCAGTCATTGAATAAATTAATACTCAGCGCTATAGTAAACATAAAAAGATAAAATGAAGATAAAATGATGGGCAATATTGCATTTAAAAGTTTTAACATTATATAATATTATATAGTATAATATATTTTATATATCCCTTTTTTTGCACAAACAATTTTATTTAAAAATTGTAGCTAAATTAAATTCTACAAAATATTATTACAACTGAAATATTTTTGAATACTTTCTGACCTCTCAGAATAAAAAATGGTAAAACTGATTGCTGAAAATCCTTCTTTGCAACTAAGTCTTTAATTTCTTCGAGGATGTATAAAAATATCGATTCCACCCAACTGGCGCAAATACTCGCGTATTTTCTCCCTTCACACTTTATGCTGTCATAAATCCCCGGAAAATCCATAAACTCTCTGTTACATCGGGAATAAGCTGCAGGTGAACTACGACATCTGCGAATGCGACAAATGCATTCGGAATGCAATTCAATTTCCTTTTTGGCCCACTCGTGTCCTTGGCGGTGGCTCCGAGTGCTTTCGATTTTGTTATCGCCGGATTGTTGGCCTTAATTTACCAAAAACGTTTCACAGAGCAATTTGCTCTATTTCTGTTCGACATTTCACTTAGCCTGGCTTAATATCCAATGACACCGGCGGACTATCCTCGCTGCTGCAGTTGTTCCCCTATTTTCCTCGCAAATCGATTCTTTTCAGTGGGGTTGCAAAGCAGTGGAGGCAGCAGCTTATTCAGCTTTTCCACCTGTCGGACCATTAGCAAATATGTTAAACTATGTTTACGCAGAGCTTGCCGGTAGATTGCAGCATCGGATTTCTCGTTTTGCCGTTGATGCGGGGAAAATCTGGTATGCAAAAATGTTAATTAATTTAAAGGGAGAAGATGCAAATTAGACAAGGAAAATCCTAACCACCCATTAATAAGGGATTGCAGGAAACATTTAAACGTTTATTTAATCCCTTTAGAAAAGCTGAGAGAGACAAGTTATTTTCTGCTTAAAAGTGAAATAATGATAGCTTCTATTACAAAATAATAGTAGGGTAAGATGGGGTAAAACCGCCAAAAATGTATATTTGACGATGTCAAGCTTTCATTTATATAATGATCAATGATCCAAATCATATTTCTGAAAGTTTAATCCCTTGGCTACATAATTCATTTAGAAAGTTTTTATGTAGCTTTTATTTTAAAAGAATTGTGATCGTTCAGAAGAAAAGTTTAAAACGGCGGTTTTACCCCACCTAGTGGGGTAAAAACGCCATTCTGGTTTTAGTGTAGTTAAGTACCCAAATAATGTCAATAACTTCTGAGAAAAATTTTTATTCAATTCAAATGGATATTACATGTTACAACGAATATATTATATAAAAGTAAAAATAAGAAATTGAAGCGAAGTCATAAGCAAGTCGTCGAACTGCTGTCCGAGAGAAACCATGAAATATAGCTGATGCTTTTATGAGATATTTCTCAAGCGATGCCTCTTGGTCGTCAGTAAAAATCTGTAAAATAAGAATTACGTGGTTAAAATAGTTTTAAACTAAGAAGAAATGTCGCATTAACAAAGGTTTGAAACTGAAAATTAAAATATTCTTATTTAAAAGATAAAATCATTTTATACAAAACTGTTTGCAATTATCTGTTCAAAAAGAAAGGCTGTTATTTTTAAATTTAATTGAATTCAAAATCATGACATTACATATTGTTTCAATTGACAAAAATTGTGAATATTTGACACTTTACCTGGGGATGATGGCCATAATAAGCGTTGTGCGCTTTGTTGACTCGGTCTCGCAAAGTCTCTCGGGGAATCCCATATTTTTCGGCAACAACTGCCACCTTGCTGCCCTCCTGAACTTCCTCGATTGCCCGTTGAAATATATTTTCATCAATTTTTGATTTTTTTTCTTGCGTAATTGCGAGGCATGATGCTAAAAGACATTCATTCTCGATTAAAACGAGTTTTTCCGTTATCAAATTGTGTGGCGTTTTTACCCCACCTTTTCGCGGCGTTTTTACCCCACGCGCCAATTTTTTTTCGAGGTCACTTAGTTTGTACAATTTTGGAAATATTGACTAACTTGATACATGTACATCAGTATCAAGGTTCGTACTATAAGCGGACACTTACCTCTTTTTTTTAAGCCGTTCACTTACACTTGGTTGAGCAATCTTTATAACAAAAATTTTTTGGCGCCGTCGAGTGAAACAAAAATGGCGCTATAGAAATTGTCACGATAAAGCTGCAGTATTCCGACGACTTCAAAAACCGCGCATTATCAATCAGAATCTACATTATCAACGGTTAATCGTTTCGGCGCTTCATTTGAATTTGAAATCCAAATGGCGGTTTTACCCACCGGCGGTTTTACCCCATCTTACCCTACACTACTGCAATAGAATAATAGTCTCTTAGTGCAAAGAGATTTAATTAATATATATAGTTGTATAAATAAGATAAGATTTTCATTAGGAATTGTATTAGTTTTGAGTTGCTTTCTTTAGATGAAGTTGATTCTTGATTGAAAATAACACTTCACCACATCAATAAAAGTGAACCGCAAGCCAAATCGGTGGCAACAACTTAATAGCCGACCTGTTCCTTCAATATACAAGGACCAAGGATCAAATCGCTTAAGAACTGTGTGGGAAACAAGGAACTTTTCCCACTCACGCCCAAGGATTCGCCCGAGAAAAGGAAAACCACGTGTCAGGTTTTAGTCAAATTGCGAACTGTTTGTTTTTTTGTGGGGCAGGTGAAAAGTAATTGAACTTGTTGCCAAACTTTGGCCATCAAACAGGCCGACAGCTGTTGTCTGTCGTCCTGTCCTCCAGTCCTCCAGTCCTCCAATTCTCCTGTCTTTCGATCCTTTCCCGCTCCTTTGGTGTCATCACACGCTTCGTTTGCGCTTTGATGTATGCTATGATTTGTTTTATTGCCCACCCCACCACCTCCCTCTACTCAGATTCCCCTTGCCACTCGACTATTTGGGGAATTTTTGAGCAAAACTTTTTCGAAGAAAGTTCTCGGACTCCCGCCCACTTGCATTATCTTGGCCGGCGGTTTGTCTGGTCTGTTTGTTCAGTTTGCCGCAAATTATTTGAATTTACCTCCCCCGATCCACTTGAATTCCCGCCGATTAATCTTTGGGGCATCCGTCGAGTTGGGGACTCCATTTTGCCTGGACGCCTTGTTTGTTTTCCAGTTTGAAAATAGATATTCTGGCACTCACAAGCTTTTATAGTTTGGCTTGGTAATGTGTCCGGATTTTCTCCCCTCGCATTTGTTTGCTCTTCCCTTCGATTTGCGTTTTGTGCCCCGTGGTCAAATCTAGGTTGTGTGTGAGGTTTATTTTTCATGGATAAGGGTAAACATTTAAGTGCAAAACTTGCAGCAGTAATAAACTCTGGGAGTGCTATGATTTAAAAGTTTTATTTGAAGCGCAGATATGAACACAGTAGGGGAATAAATAAAAATAAAAAATAAATATTTACAAATACATAAATTCTCAAAAATGAATAATGGAGAAAAAGACAATTATATATGTATTTTTTGTTTTCTATAAGTTATTAAAGTTACAATAATCAATAATTAATTGGTTAATGAATTTTTCATATGGTTTGTAGGGATAACTTTCTTTTTAAATATATATATGTATATTTGGGCTGGAATTTTTAATGAAAATTATATTATGGAATGGAAATGGCATACGTATTAAAATTAAATTTATTCTTCTCATTTTGGGCAAATATTTTTCTTCTTAGGCAACATAGAACAACACTTAAAGCGGAAGAAATATAAATGTAATTCCCCAAACATAGCTAACTCCCTGCGAAATCTGTGCAATAGTTTCGCAATCATATCCTTTCTGCGGTTTGTCTTTCATATCACGTCCTTCGGACCAGGTGATTAGGGATATCAGCACCCGGGGGCAGGACGACTGTGTTTGCAGCCCGCCTTTCAGAGTCGCCGTGTTTGTTTGTGTGTAGTTTGTGCAATATCCCTGAGTATATTTTAAGTTGGTGAATGGGCGACGGGCGGTGTATTGTGATCGAAGTTGGCCAGGAAATCAATGGAAGCCCCACCATCTGACCAGAAACGGGGGATTGCCGTTGGTAGGCAACCGTGTAAATGCAATTTCCGTTTGGTGCAACCGGAATTTCGTGCAAACCTGGCTGGATGCCTGCCACCCAACTTGGCTTGAATTCCCCGCTGACTGATGGACTGGCTGACAGCCAAAATGCTGCTCATAATGGAAGCTCAACCGAAGTAGCACTGATGTAGCTGATGTGTTATTGACTGGACCACCTGGCTTTAATGTCAACATACAATGGCAAAATAAGAATTAATAATAAATATAAAAAAATATATTTGATACTACGAAAATTGTATTTCCCATCTCATTTCTCCTTTTCTTATACATAAATAAAAAAGTGAAAAATAAGTTAAAAATAATGAAAAATGATTGGAGATCCTAGAGCAGGATATACTATTATTTTAGGTGAACATATGTAAATATGTTTTTTAATAAAATGAAAATATTTGTACAAAAAAAGTTTTCGAATAATGAGTTCAAATTATTATCTTTTAAAATACAATGATAAAATGATCATTTATCAAAATTCGTACAAAGCCTTTGTCATTGAGATATTTTTCAAATTTTCTTGTACTGATTTTTTTTAACTAAATAGATAATTTTTAAACATTTTGCACCATTTTCAGGCTCAAAGCTGGCTAGTCCGGAAGCTGAACCCTTCTGCCCCTGCCTTTCCTCCAAAATTGGCAGGTGGGTCCTCATATCTGTAGTGGTTTTCGTGTTATTAGCAGCAGTGGTGATCATTATTGTGGCCACCACCACAAACGCCTTCAAGAAATCACCTCACAAATGTAAGGGCGGCTCTGACCATGATTCCAGGCAAAATTTTCGAACCAATTCATCAATAGGTACTGTATAAATTTACTAACCAAGTTAAGTTAAAGAGTAAAGTAATCACTGATTGATTCACAGATGAGGACAATATTGGTGGCGGCCGGATACTGAGGTTTGTGGAGCGTCGGCAATGGCTCGCCCAGCCGCCACAAAAGCAGCTTCCTGATCTCCAGCACCCCGTAAAGTTGGTAATTGTGATGCCAACGAACTCGGATGTTTGCAGCACGCAGGCGCAGTGCGTTTTCCGAGTTCGCATACGACAGACATTCGATATCGAGTCCATGCATGAGGACGATATAGTCTTCAACTTTCTGATCGGCGGCGATGGCAATGTGTACGTGGGACGTGGATGGGATTATCAGGGCGCCCACATGGCTGGCTACAACGCAAAAAGTCTTAGCCTGGGCTTCATTGGATCTTATAAAACGAACAAGCCAACGGACAAGCAGCTCAGTGTGACTCGACTTTTATTGAAGATTGGCGTTCAGTTAAAGAAAATTGAGCCAAATTACGAACTCACAGCGGCCGGTAGATTGAAGCCCGATGTTTCGCAATACAAAGCAGATGCCCTCTACAAAAGCTTTGCCGACTGGACTCATTGGACGTGAATAGTTTCAGTTTCTTATTGATATAGGTGTTCTCTTGTAAATTTATAGCATATTCGCGTTAGCTAAAATTACTATTCGTTTGGAAAAAATTTGATATTAAATAAAGCAAAATTATTTATACTTGATGAATCTTCAATCATGTCGGGGATTTCTTCAACATTATATAATGTGAAATTTGTCATCATAAAAATTCTTATTATAATAAAATAAAAATATCAATAAAAAGAAACAAACAATATTGACACTGAATGACTTTTGCAGGTAACGATTTTATAGGATAGGTTGTGTGTGAAATACATTTTTCATGGAGAAGGGTAAACATTTAAGTGCAAAACATGCAACATTAATGAACTCTGGTTCCAGTCGGTTTTAATGTCAACAAATAATGCCAAAATTAAAATTATATACCTACAAATAAAAAAAAATTTGAGACATATCATTATTCTGTTTTTTAAAACATATCTAAAAAAAGTGAAAAATAAGTAACAAATTTTAAATTTCTATTCTTTTTTTATATTTAACTTTAATATGAATTTTTTGATAAATGTGTCAAAAGCGTTTAATAAAACTTACAACGAATTTCAGCGATTTCTTCTCGCTTTCACGAGAAACTCGTTGATGGTGCCCTTAACTTCTGGCAAGTGCAGCATTATTGCAGCACTCAGCCACGCCCTTCGCTCCTCTCTACCTCCCCCTCTCCCCCCACCCCCCGCTTCACCCCGCCAATGGCCATTTCACTTTATTGCTTTCTGTATATTGATGCTTCATATGGCTGCGTGCCCTTGCGATCTCATTTTATGCGTGTTTATTTTTATGGACCGTTGGCTTCTGAATCTTTTCTGTTGTGTGCTGAATATGTTTTATAATAATTTTATGACCGTTTGTGCGACACAATCTTTTTATTTGCTTTAACAAGAAATTGCATTGCAGTTTGGAATGCAATTCAATTGATTTAAACTGGGCCAAATGCTTTTGTGATATAAATTTCATGATGTGGAATTCTTATTTTAAATTTGGATTTATGAAAATTTAGTACTTATTTACTGACTGATAGAATACAGATGCGATTGAATAATTAAGCCCAACATCTAAATACTTGTAATTAAGAGAATGCATGTTGGGTGAAAATATTATTTGCCTAATACCATAATGAATGTGTTTCTGCTTTTGTTTCAAATTCTCAGAATTCCATGGATTAACACTTTCGGCATTAACGTTAATTTTAAGACTTACATGAACATCAACATGAACATTTGTTGCACTTGTAAGAAGATTAAATCCGTTTGGCCTTAGGGCAAACTTTAACCTAATCCGATGTAATTCATATATGCCCTTACAACTTCGCTTCACAGAAATAATTCTGGAACTCCGTTTGCCGCCTCACATGGCAATGAGCAATTATAAAAATATGAAAGCCAGCCACTTGTACAGAAGTAATTTGTCTTGCAATTAACTGCCGGGGGAAGGAAGCATTTTGGGGTGGCAGAGTCGGCTTCCTCTTCAACTCTGAATTAGAAAGGTGGAGGTTACACACCTGGAAAAATAGGATCCTGGGGGTTGCCATAGAGACGGAAAAGTGCGAGCTCACGCACGCAGAAATTAAGATAAATATTAATGTAATTTATTGTATAAAAAACATACAGAAATCTAATAATTAAGATGGAACGAGTTGTAATTATGGCTGAGCTACATTTTTAAATTTGAGCTTAACATTTATTTATAAATAAATTGGCTTACAATTACCCGAAATCAAATAATCCTTCGTTTGCCATTTTTATTAAATACTTGCACAATTCTTGGAACTAATGTTTTGCACTCGCTGTAAGCCACTTGGCTTAGATTGAAATTCCTCGCTGATTTAATCTCCTGGGCAAGTGAAATAAAAGCAGCTCTCACCGAATCGACAAATTCGAACTTATATTAATGACTTGGCAGTGCATCTCGGAGCAATCGCACACTCTGCGCACAGGGGTTCACCTTTTATTGTTCGCCTTGCGGGTGCTTCAGTTTGAAATGTCGACGCGACATCGCTTGACACTCGAGAGGTGGCCTTTGGGGCTGAAAGAGGGGGGTTAAGTGGGGGCGGACTGAAAGCAAACATCGGCAAACAATGCACAATTTCAGTGGCAGCAACAACCATGGAAGCTGGCTAAGAAAAAGCAGCAAAGCCAAACAAATCCACTTGAGCGAAAAATCCATTTAAAGTGCAAACATATCTGCAAAAACTCTCACTTTTAATTTAAAGACTTGAAATGAAAATTTCCAATGATCTCCATTTTCTTTTAACCCATAAAATTCGATTTTTTAAGTGTTCGAGTATAATATATTTGGTTATAAAATGTTTTATAATGTTATACATTATTTAAAAACCTCAAAAGCTTAGATTTTTTTTTAAATTTTCTTTAGTCTAACCATCCAATCTTAATTATGTATTATGAAATGTGATATTTAAAATGTTTAAATCGTTATTTTGGTTTAGTGACTAATAATTATCTCTCCCAAACTATATTTAAGTACATCCTAGTTTGAAATATAGTTTATAAAATTTATTAAATATGCAACTTTAAATGTATATTAACTCGGTTGGTAAATAAGTAAAAATATTAAAACTATTTTTATTTCTATGATTTTATTCTGTTGTAAGCGGGAATATTTGTTTATATGATAACTTTATATTTAACTATCACTGCTTTCCTATTCTCAGTGTATAATCAGAGCTTAAAGATTGCACGAGAAGTTAAGGAAGCACTTACGATAAAAAGCGCGAGGCGTGTCGTACAAGTAGTCATCTGCACTTCATGTTAGCGGAATGGCGCTTATCCGCCCTCAACTATCAGCTCGCAACACTCCTCCCAGGATTGGAAGACAAGGAGGAGTCCATCTCAGTGCGGAAAAGGGAAAAGTCGTGGGCTAATGCTTCCGGTTCCTGGAGGAAACCTTCTGCAAACCGGAGAGAAGCGGCAATCGACTGGTGTCCTTTTATTGCCCACTTCCTGCAGTTTGCCAGTCGCATCCGATTGTCCGGCTCTATTGCAATCATATTACAAGCCACATTTAATTTAATTTAATTTCTCGAGGAAATATAAAAGAAATCAAAGTCAAACGAAATGTAAGGGAATTCCATCCTCTGGTCAATTTTTTGGCTACATTTTGGTTCTTAAATGGGGCGGAAACCAAAATCTGTGCCAAGATTGCAGCCTGGCTTAAACTCACTCATTAATGGAGTTCAGCTCCATATTTTGAGTGAGTTCAATAGCGCATGCGTTTGTTTTGACTCCGATTTTCTGTTTTCCACATCCTCGGAAATTGTTGAGATTTTTCTTTATCTGGAAAACCTGTTGCATGTTCTGTTTTACTTTAAAACAGCAGAGATACCATTGTGCGTGCTTTCAATTTAAGCTTATGTCTTCTTCAGTTTTTATTTTCATTTTTTTTTTGTAAAAAAACAATATTGTTCCCTAATTGTTCTGTCTTGAGTTTGGCCGGACATTTTTAAAAGGATTTTGTTTGATCAGCTCTCCTTTGCCAAGGGCCATAAACTGGACCAAGTGGAAATTTCACTTTGGCCGCCCACGCGGATTTATTTTTCTTTTTGCTCGGCTTTTCCAGGGAAATCTCTCTGCTCAAGTGGCAAGTGGCCTGGGGACTTGCAACTTGTTGCTTTGATCAGCACTCCGGCTTTATGTTGAGACTTCTACTTCTCAATTTATCCTGCACTTCCCCGCCGCAGAATTTTCTCTGTGGTCAGTGTCTTTGTGGCTAATATGCCTTTAATTCAACAATTTATTGCTGCAGACAAAGTTATTTCGAAAAGCAGCTTAGTGCAATTGTCTCTGACATTTTTAGGGAGAACCATTTTTAACCGACTTAAACATCGTACAATTTTCAATTAATTAAAAAGCTTTTTATACAATAACTAGTAAATAATAAATCAACGTAATAACGTACAATTAATAAAATTCGTTTTTTGAGTGCACAATAATATGCAAATAGATTTCTGAGTTAAATACCATACATTTGCAATAGTAAATAAAATTTTTTTTATGAATGTAACTACAGTTATGTATTAATTTTCATAAAAATATAAATATTGTTCGGAACAGCGGGCCTTTTTTACAGCGATTGGCGTTGTCACAGACCAAGTTTTTATTCAAATTAGTTTGGCTTAATTGTTTTTGCGGATCTGCACGCGCATCAGCTTAAAATCGACTCCCGGCGAGCACAATGGCCCTCTCGACCATTATTTTTCCATACATTATAATCGTTGCCATCGAGTGCTTTTTGTAATGAAGTGGAAACAGTAGGGGCATTGTTGCAATTCAGGAAGGACAGACACGCAGCACGAGCAGCAGAGCGAGCTGTTCAATTTGCATTGCATTACCATGTGGAGGACCCTCCAATGCGATCCGGGAAAGGTCCTTGCCACCAATATGTGCAATTATATTTGTGGGCCGGCGGCACGTGCTCACCGGCGGCAATTATCGCGGACTTTGGCTGATTAAAGTGGGATTGCCGTGGATGAGCCCTCTGTACGCTCGATGATTCCCTCTTTGCCGGAGTCTCCACAATCTGGGGCATCTTACTTATGTCGGAACCGTAGTTGCATAATAACGAGAACGGTAATTAATTTCCCACAGTCCCAAACATGATTAATTCTTGATCATAGTGCAAAAAGGGCCAGCAGAAAGATGTAATTCGGAATCCCTATAAATAAATAATTGTTTGTAAATGGTGTGTTACCGATAATTGGAATATGAACTTCATTGTACAGTTTGTATTTTATAAAAAAAAATGGATGAAGGCTTTTAAGTCTACATAAATAAATAATGGCTAATTATTGCCAATAACTAACAATGTGCAAAAAAATCATAAAGGTTTCTAACAAAATTAATTATCATTTTCAGATTAAGGAGGGGCATTAAAATATTAAATATTAAAAAAATAATAAATAAGGCCTAAATAAAGTGGGGTGCTAAGCCGATAATAGTATTTACTGTTTTAAAAGTACATTTGTAATAAATCACAATCCTTTTTTTCCTTAAATTTCTTATTTAAACGGAGAATTCTGCCTTTAATCCTTTGAAGGGCATTCAACTTGCGACGCTGCTTTTGGCAACAGCTTGGCAGCTTAATTAAGCCAACTTGGCAGCCGAGGTGCATGGCGACCTGCAGTCCGGGTGTTTTCTTTCCTTTATACGCTTTCCTTTCCTTTGGCCTCTCCATTTTTCCTGTTTGGGGCTGCTCAACTTTTGTCGGCCGCCTGTCAAAGTCAGGGGGAATTGAAACAAGGACCCAGATGGCCATCAGAAGGATGGGGTTGATGGGCAGGGGGTCTGGGCAGAAGTTCCTTTAGTTTCCACTCCTGCAGGCTCGTCTTTGTTTTCATTGCCAGTCTGAGGGCACTCAACGACTCCTTGCGTTTTCTTTCCTCAGTGGTGATAATAAAAGCCATCAAAAAGTAGCTAAATAAGTTAATCAAAATAATATAAAAAAATTTAAAAAAGTAAAAAGTTATTTCCTAAAAATAAAATGATAATGAATACCATCACATAGAAACAAATGATGCTTACGTTTTATATAATATTTCAGAAACTTTTTTCAAATATTTAATAATATATATATAATAATATTATTTAATATCTTTATGTGGCTTGGGACAAACTAAGTTTTCCCTCTTATAACAAACAAATATATTTGTCAGACTCAAAATGAAAAAGACTCGTATTTCTAATGATTTTGAAACTATTTGTTTTTCTGGCCATTAAGATTTTCTCTAATATAGTATTATATATAAGGCTAAGTATCCATCACTAATTTGTGTGGGTTTTTTTGCTGTTGATGTTGTTTGTCACGTGCGCGTTGCATACACACACACACACACATAAGCCCGGGCGCACACACCTCAGATAATGGTGCTGTCAGAAGCGCATTGAACAACATCAATCATACGCACCGTGGTACACGCCACACGACGCGTCCCATCTTGCGAGTGACGTGACTTGAGGCGGGCCTTTCACTCCAATCTCTTTGCCGTGGCCACCTCTGACATTTCTCGCCGGGATGGGGGATATGGCTGGATCTGGATCTGAATCCGGAAAACAGGTTGGGCTTGCCTTCGGCTCGGGATTCTGGCCATTTGCCTGTTGCCACTTTGTTGTTCTTATGCTTTGATTAATGGCATCCGAAGTGACCTTGATTTCGCAGGAAACCACGCCCAACGCACGCACCGTATAGTAGTGCAATTAATTACTTATTCTCTGGGTGAGTATATGACAAAGTTACTAAAGTGCTTTCTGCTTCAAGAGATTCTGTTCATACGTAGGTTATTTGCAGAAATCACTTTTATAGAAAATTATAAAGTCAGCTTCGTTAAGCTTTTGTATGTATGTGTATGATTTAATATATTTCTTAAATTTAAAATCCGTTTAAAATAACGTTTCTAATGTCTAGTAAATTGGCATAAATAATGACACTTTGCTTCTCTCAAATGATAATTGAATATCAATTTGAAATTTATATTAAACTATTTGAATTCATGAATTGCAAACCATAACCACACTAATTGTATGATTAGCTTTAATTAATGTAATACTTGAGCCTGAATAATTGATGCATGCGATGGCCAGTTCCAGTATCTCTTCCCGGACACCTCGACGTGTTTGTCCAGCAGGTATTGCTCACTTTCATCAAGTTAATAAGTCCGGGTAAGCTGATAGCCATCATCAGGTGAGTGGGCGGGGTCTTTGGGTGGACAGTCGCCCGAGCAAATTGCGTCGACATTTCTAATAATAACTGTGCGCTCTTTCTAATTGCTTGCTGAAACGACAGACGGCTAAGGACTAAGGACACTGGCAACAAAGCAAATAGCCACATTATCGCAATTCGGACACGTCAACACGGCCAGTGGGATGTGACAAAGGCCACGAACAAACAAATTATGTTGGTAATTATCAACAAGAGCACGAACTTTGAAGTGGAAGTCAAGAAGGAACAGAGCGAAAATATAAATGATTCTCTTATCTAAAAACCTCAGTTGTGTTTACAAAAAAAAGTTATTCAATTGTCACAATACGTTCAGTTTTGAAGAAAAATTAAAAAGAAAACAAAGCATTAAAAATAATGTATATTTACTATAGAATTTGGTCGAGGCCTTGGTCAATTTTACCAACAACATAATCTAGGGGAATATTGTTATATAAACTTATTTATTAAGTATGATAACAACAATGCAACCAATTAAAAACATTTATTTGCATTGCAAACAAAAGCTTTAGTAATTCATACAAATAAAAGCAGCGAGAAGTCATTTTAAAAAAGGAAAAAATACAATTCACATTTTTTTATCATTATATAATATTAACATTTTTTTTAATAAATGATTGAAATGAATTTAATTAAACAGATAAACTTTAACTACCTGTTAACTATTTTTAAATAAAACTTTAAATGATACTTAATATTTTAAATAATACTTATGCTCTCCTAAAATTAATTACTCAAACTCTTCACGATTTTCTCGACTTACAATGCTTACATAATATTATTCGACTGGTCTCTTCCAGAGATTCCAATCTGAGCTGGTCCGGTCATTGTAATTAGAAATCCGTGGCGTTTTCTTCGGGAGAGTCCTTGATTTATGGGTTCATGTGCCAAGGCGAGGAACGCGTGTTTAATATCCCGTCATTTGATTACTCAATTCGGGGGGTAAAGGGGAGTGGAGCAGTCGAGTGGGCCGTACGGCTCACCACTTCCGGATGTCTTGTTAGGCCGCCTCGAATCGCCTCGCATCGCTTCGCATCCCGCCTACTAATTGAGTAATTTATGCGTGTTTGTCGTTACGCATCCGCCACCGAAGCCAAGTGGGGACCTTTTGCATTTCTGCCTTGGAGCCCCGAAGACACCAAAGACACCCTCTCCCCTTTCCACTGCGAAAGCCATTTAAGCCCGCTGGCGCGTTATCTATGCCCAATGCCGACGACATTTTCACCAGTCAGCTGGATATTGAGTACACAGAGCAAAAAAACCATAAAATTACTGAATTTCAAAAAAAAATTTTTAAAACTTAAAGAATTAAAACAATTTAAAAATGTGTACAAGTATATTTTTTAATTTGATATCAAGACTACTGCACAATATTATAAATACTCTTTTAGGAATTGTTTGAAATTGTAATATTCTTTTTGTTTTGAATATTAAAAGTTAATGTTATAAAAACTTATCTTAGCTTTGGAAGGCTTCCTCTTTTATCTTAAAAATTTTGTTTGTGTTTTTTGGAAAATTCCTTTGCATTAAAAGGCAAAAATCCGTAATGTATTTAGCAACCAAACTGCCTGTTTATGTTTTTAATTTCGTAATAAAAAACATACGAAATTGGCAAGTTTGCGGAACTAATTTGACTGTTTTCCGAGTGCAGGCGAAGTGTTTGCTCGGTCTCAGCCACTTTTTGCGAGGATGGCACGCCGTTTGTGTGTCGCAGCAAATTCATAAAACGTGACAAGAAATGCAAAATGATTCCGCAGCGTCTACCTTGATTGAAAAAGCGAAGGCGAGGGCGACGGGCTCGAGTGGCAGAGGTAAAGTTGGAGGCCTGCTAAATTAATTTGACATTTCTTGCGGCGGGTATCCGGTGACGGTCTCCTCCCTGCCATCGCAGATTCCCGGCCGTGATTTATGCGAAAAGAGTTCAGCCCTAACAGGCCGGGATGATTCCCAGTCATGGCTCTTTCACACTCTTCGAGTTGATTAGCCCGAGGACTTTAAGCCAGTTGGGGATTTCCTGATTTGTCGTCTGCCTAAAATTTAAATATTTAAATACAAATTCAAGGCAGAACGCCGCTGGCTGGTACTTAATTGATTTTGTAAATGGATAGATTTTTAAAAACATTATGACATATTCATTATTTACTTTTGCCATTTGAAACTTACAGTTAAATGCACATTAATAATGGCATACTTGATAGTCGGCCTATTAAATTAATTAATTGTTTCCCTTTTATCTTTTCCCATAACATTTTTTAATGCATTTACATTAATTTGATGCTTTTGTCATGAGTGAGGTATTTGTATTAATGTGTACAGCAATAATGTTTGAATGGATTCTTCACAAAAACAATATTGTGAAAAGAAATGTTTTCTAAAGGGAATAAATAAAAATGTTGCAAATTAAAAATCATTCTCTTTCAATACCTTTTAGTCTAAAGTAGATGTGACTTAAACTGAGTTAAGTTTTAAATTTACTTTAAACTCTGCTATTACTTTAGATAAGTAGTACAAATTATGCGCGCCATTTCAAGTGGTTTTTATCACAAGTTCGCTTTGTGTTATATTTTTTGCAGAAATTATGCGAGCCATTTCAAGTGTTTTTCATCATTATTTAGCTTTATATCATTTTTTGTTCAGATACTTCAGCTGCAGCAAAACGGAATCCGTAAAACAAAGGCAATGGCTAGTTAAGCTTGAGAAATGTTGGTGTTCTGCTGCGGTCAAGTGCCTTTTAATGTATCTGACTGAAAAAAAACATAAAAAAATCCTGTTGTTTTTCCTCTTGGTCCTTTTGAACAAGAGCTAAGTTGGATTGAGCACTGAGCGGTTTTTTAAAAGAAAATTTTATTGTTCAATTGCTGCCGTTTTTGTTATCCATTTTTTTTCTGGACCCAAATGCGTTGGCCATAAAACTTGAATTGTCTGCTTTAAGCGGGGGCAAAAAACTGCTACCTCCCAATAAATTCGCCAAGTATTTGTGATGGTCTATGCAAAACTTTCAGCATCCTGTCGGTAATGTCCTGCTCAGCATTTGGCTTATTATTCTGCTGCATCAGCTTTTTGTTTTCTGCTTTGTGGAAGTCTGTTTCGGTCTGCCTTTCCATTTTCGTCCACTTTTGGAAAATACTTTATAAAGTTTTTATTTTACTTTGAATTTAACTTTATAATAAAAACTATTCAATTAGTTACTTCTTCATGCTTCGTTACTTTTTTTTTAGTTTTTGTTTTTGGTAAATTTTGTATAGCATGCTAATGACACATTATTTCTTTTGGGGCTTTTAATGGCAACCGACGACGCTTTTTATTTTATTTTCGTTTTTTTGTTTGGTTGGGCGTGGCAACTTCGGAGTTAAAGCATTTTAAATTCAAGGCATTTGTATGGCAACCAAATTCTTGGCCAAAAAGAGCCTTCTGCTCAAGACAAATGGCCAACACAAAAGGGTTGGGATAAAAAGGGTTATATTTCGCTTATATTATTTTTCCCCACTCTATTGTTAGAGAGTTACTTCCCCATGAATAACAACATGGGGAAGTAACTCTCTTGTTTTCTTGGGCTTCACGCTGACAAATTGCTTTAGTCAGGTGATGTTTTCGTCCTTTTTTGGAATTCTTTCCGGAGTTTTGACATCTAGCTAATGACTTTGTTCTGTACATAAGAACTCTGCTTTCCCAATACTGCGTCAGAATTTCCCGTCTAATGGGCCGTGTTCATTATTGGATGACATTTCCTTGTTTTGATAATCTAGATTGGGTTTCGATTCTATTAATGGACAAGAAAAACTAAAAAAAATATAATAAACACATTGATGCTATGCTTTTTCATTGAACCTGTATGATTAAGCCATATACAAACCAATGGTTTTAAATATTTGGAGTCACGAATTGGAAATCGAATCGCAATCACCACCAGCATTACCATCAGTATAGTTAGGTACTTATCCTATTGGATGCCTATTTCGCACCCTAATTCCGATTTCGAATTTTGTTTGAATTGGGTGGGATTGGATTGCACCCCAGTTTCGTTCTGCGTTTCTCCCTTTTCCGCGACTGAAAAGCAATTTGCAGTATCTGGAATCAAATTGCAATCAATCATTCGAAATGCAAAACACACACACTCAGGTGCTTAATCAACAGTCGGTGTTGGTGTATCGGGCGTGGAAATTATTTGGTCATTTCCTCGAGAGGTGGAAAAATGGGGGAAAGCGAGGAAAAGTGTGTGTTTTTACACCGAGTGTCCGACATGTGAAGGCAACGTTGATGGCAGTATAATGAACAAACGAACTTGCCCATCGCTGTGCTTTGGCATAATGGACAACCTAAACAGCTTTAGTAACTTATAATATAAAGAAATAAATAAAACAATAATTCTCAGATATAAGAACTAATGAAGTATGCTCGAAATTCGTTAAATAGAATTTTCCAAATAATCGGACTTATTTTTATTTTAAGGTATTACAACTTAATACCTAAAACATTTGTATACACAATATAAACTTCTTTGGCTTGTTTCTTACCGTAAATAAATGTCCTTTTCTCAATCCAAAGCCAGTAATTTTATGGTACCCTGTGCAAAATACATTTGTGGCACACATTTTCCCTCCCTTTTCCTTTATAAGGACATTGAAAATCCCGACTCAGTGCCATAAATAATTGGAAACACCTTGGCAATGGCAGGACGGAAATGAAATTCGATTTGTTGACAATGTTTCAGATATTTTTTTTTTGTACTATTTTTTGGGGAGTGGGTAAACGGGACCCAGAACTTTGTCTGCGTTGAACAAAGAAGTTTTCAATTTAAGTTACTTGGGCTGGCAAATATTTCATTTCATATTTAGAAAACATTTTGAGCTTGTTAAAACGTTATCAGCACTTTGACGGCCAAGCCGAAAGCCACTTCGAGCGGCAGACGCCGTCCAAAAACAGCACTTAGAGGGCAAATATTTGTTTGCAATTTAAATACGCCCTAATCGACTTGTCAAGAAACGGTCCAGATCCCAGGACCCTCCTCCTTGATCCCTGCTCCTGGCTCCGGACTCATTTGCATAGCTTAAACTCACGAGCTCACGCCCCATTTCAACGCTAAGCCATAAATCCACAACACATGTCAGGAGCTGAGAGTCGTGAATTGAAAAACCAAACAGCCAAAGTCGGCTAAATATAAAAATAAAGAGCTAAAGTTGCTTAGGTTTAGCTAGGGTTACTTAAATATCTATACTAATATTATAAAGAGGTAAAATTTGTTTGTTTGTTTGTTTGTTTGTTTGTTTGCAGGGAATAGGCTCCGGAACTACTGGTCCGATTTAAAAAATTCTTTCGCCGATAGAAAGCTATATTATCGTGGAGTTAAATAGGCTATAATTTATTTTGAAAAAAATTAGGGATCCGTAAGAAAATTGCAATATTGTCGCATATAAAGTGAGTTGCTACCTCATCACACTGACAAACACGCTCCCATAGCATTTTAACTCAATTTTTGTGTTCACTGTGAAATTGTGAAAAAAAAAGAATTTTTATTCAATTTAAGTTGAACTGTGAAAATTATGTGGATCGTGCATTTGAGGATAAATTCACCACTCTGTCCATAGTCTAAAATGCTTAGAGGACGACGTGCAAACATTGGCCGCAGACATCCAAGCCAGCAGCCAGAATATTCACAAAACTTAAGCGAAGAAAGACAAATGAGCACATGGAGATCATTGGCATCATTCAATCGCTTGGCATTCCAATATGACCCCACTGCGAACTACAGTGATAATGCAAATTTAGATATTGGACCAATGGCGACTATATACCGATATTGCAGTGCGTTATAGTTTAAAAGTGCGCAAGTGGAAAAGTCAAACTGGAAAAGTGTTAAATCACCATCTTTCTATATTTCCATATATTTGAAAAATGTTGCAATATTGACTTTTATGTTGTTAAATTGTGTTGACCAGCGAAGCGGACACAGGACCTCTAGTGTTAGATATTCATATTGAGGAGTACAAAATCTATTGGGCTGCAAAGGTTTGTTTTGGCAATCCTATTGGTGAGTGATAAAAATACTTTATTTTTATGGACACAAATCTGAAGAATTGCGAAGGTATATTTCGGCTTAAAATATTTTTAAGCTACATACTTTATGCAGAAACCTAAAAACCAGTTCATCTGAATCTTAATCCTTTTCATGGAATTCATAAAATAAAATACCCTTTTAAGCTGAAAGTATTATTTTGGAAAATTGTATCTATAAATGACCAATAGTTTATTTTTATACAAATAACTTACTTACCTTAAGAACTTATACCATTAATCCATTTTATTCCTACTCATTCATTCTTTAACCTGGAAACATTTCTGAAGCAGAGCTAAATGATAAAAATATGATTTCAAACTACCCATTTTATGCATCAATTTGAAAGAGGTACAATCAGTCCATCTTAATCTTGCCCATCCAAACCCTTTATAAAAGCATCCTTAAACGGCGGCCAGGTAAGGGAACTCCTCATCCAATCTATTCCATGATTCAGAAGCAACTGGTTGGTCCTTGCAGCAGCCAGCTGACGTGGATCGGGGCAATCAAATTGAAATTTATCGGTTGACCCTATTTGGCTTCTTATTTATGCCGGAGGACAAAGGATAAAAGACAGGTCGCAGGACGTGTGTGAGCGCAGGGGGGATGGGAGTATTTAATGCTGGCCGACAGCTTTACACAACTCCAATGGACCAGGGCCACGAAAAGGACATTTATAACCGACAAAGACAAAGGCAATGGCCACTTGGCTGATGGCTGTTGGCTGATTCCCCAAACCACGCTCCCCGGTAATTTTTTCAATCTCCACTAATTTATGTCAATTTGGATATTTATGTGCCGCACTGCGGTCGCAGCCGAAACTCCATTAGCCCCAGGCTCCACGGATTCCCCACTCCGGATCCCGGACTTTGGACTACGGAATACGGACTCCCGGATCCCATTTGAGAATGGGGCGGCAAGTGTTTTCGCGCAGCGCCACATGCCCCATGCTGCGTAATTACAATTTGTTATCGCTTTAATTTAATATTGACGCATGTCGCATGCGATACAGCAGACCAAGCAGCTCTATATATAAAAGTATCCATAAATATATATGGAGCCGGACTCCTGGGTTCCTCGGGAATGTGGGTTTTCGAATGGTAGAGAGACATGCAATTTGGGGTACCATATAATGATTACAAAATGCATTAAAGGCAATCCCTTGGCTTTCTATGGTAAAAATACCATAGAAATAATAATAATAATTTAATAATTTATTTTTTCGATTTTTAACTTGAAAATTCATAGATTAGTTATATTTTGAACATTTCGTATAGGGATGTATATTTGTTACATTAAATTTTTTAATAAGAGTTACAAAATTATTTTTTGGTTTTAGTGATTGAAAAAATTTGTCCTCAAATTAATTTTATAAGTTTATTTATAATTTCTAAAACTTTAACATTGATAATGATATGAGAAATGATAAGTAAATTTAAAAAGAGATTTTTTCTTTGAAACGTTATGTTAAATAAGGTTATTGCTTTGCAACAAATGCTAGAATTCGCCCAGAACTTTATGCGCTTTAGTGATACATATTTAATGGCATCTAATTAATGCACTTGGCCCTTGCATACTTAATGCCTTTGACGGATTAGACGCCAATTAAGAGGCACGTGTTGCAAATGCCGAGTGCATCGGAATGTCACCCTAATTGCGATGGGCCGATGTAATATGCCTTGGCTTAATAACATTTCGATGTCTAGGGCGATATTGAAATGTTGTGCTCTTGTTCGGCTGGCAATTAAGTGCAAGCTGCCATCCGGCGAAAACCCCTTGACATTTGCTGGCAAACAAAGCGTTCTCCTCCGCCCATATTGAATGTTAAGCCACAGCCAACGGCTCGGCAATATTAGCGGTGTATGACAAACAGCGTCGACTAAGCCAACAAAGTACTCGTACCGGCTTCAAATGGTGTTTGGCACAACAACACATGCGATACCATACGAAGTCACACTCCTTTCAAGGATGTCGACAATGCACTGGGAATAATACTATTAAAATTAATTAAATTCATCAAACACAAAACAGCACATTGAAGTGTAGAACAACTGCAGTGATTGATTTAAAACGTGGTAATGATATATGATATATATTACTATAAATTGTTTTATACTTGATAATATTGATTCTTAAAATTTAATATTTATTTTCAATTCATGAATTGTACTATATAATCAGTTATTTCAGTTATTTTGATAATATCTGAACCTGTAGCCATTGAACACGATTTTCCTGACGGTGTAATTATCTTTTCCCCGAAGCATTATGTGCTTTTGTTGGCCTTTAATTTTAATTACTCTACGTGTACAGAGTGTCGAGGACGAGGCAAGTGTTCGTTGTCGCGGGAATGACTTTGGAGGTGAAGCAATTGAGTTCTCGATTCGGTTTTGCGGTTGTGACAGCAAGCGATTATGATTGTACAAACGTAGACAGCTCACCAACTCGTTCGGAGGGAAAATTAGGGCTTACAACGACTGCAGATGAGCAGGCAATATCCTTTGACTTGAACTTTCGCCAAAGAGACTGTAGAAACGGATGGATTTATGTTGAGGGATTTCAAATACCTACAATTCTAATTTAACCCGTTTAGTGTCATTTAGAGTGGATTATTGATTTCCGAGTGAAATTTATGTGCAGAATATCACAAATTAAGAAGGAGTAGTAAGGTATATTATTTTTGAAAAATTAAAAATTCAAATTCAGATTCAGCTTAAGTAATCCAAAATAAAGTCGTTTATTGTCCTTGCAGAATTACACAATTAAATTGCGAGTAAAAGTCAAATAAACCCATGAATATCACTGAAATTTGTAACTTCAGGAGAAGATAGGATAAATTTATAATGCCCTTTAATTGAAGCTTGGGGCGAAACGGAAATTGCCATTGCGAATTATGAAACGCAGAAGCGCCACAGACTTCTGTTTGCGATGAAAGTGAATTCCCCATGAAGCTGCCAGGCGAAAATGCATTTATGGCACTTTTCTTGGCGTCTGTGGCATTGATTGCACTTATGCAATTAATGTCACCGCTCGTCGCTGCGGATGTCACGCAGGAAATCCATTTAGATATATAGTCTTGTCCTTCATTCCATCGCCAGACTGACAAAGCTGCACTTAAGGAAGCTGGCTGGGTGTTTTGCTGCGCTGGTGTTCTTTTTATGGCCAAATCGAGGAAGCTGCAAATGCTGCTGGTTTGTACGTGTTTGCTGGCAGGCGACGAAGCTTTGCGCCAAAATGGCGTCGGGGCTTTCGGCTTTCGGCTTCCGTTTCCGGTTGCTCGGTAATCGGAATGCAGGCGGCACTGTGCGGCATTAATGGCCAGGTGGATATCGTTTTGCACTCTCCTTTCCCTCTCATCCATTCACTTTTTATCATCGTGCGTGCACATAAATATCTCAAAACGCCTGCTGTGTTTATTCCTGGATTTTGTGGGCAAAAAACGAATGGCAATAACGTATGCGGCAGCACAGTAAAATATTAGTTTCCCACCCGTCGGGTTTTCGTGTTGACATCTCACTTAATGGAGCCAGTTTAAAAATATAGAAAAAACAGTCCAAACATGGTTATTATTTTTCATTTGGTTCTGTGGTTTTTATATCAAAATCACTTTAATGGAAACACACAAATCAGTCAACAAATAAATGCATTTTAAAGTTTCACTTTTTGTTGTGGTTTTTATAATATTTTATTTTTATTGGTGTTTAGTAAATATGCAAACAAAAAAGCTTAACTTTGAGTCGATAAATAAAGTATGTTTTAATCACTAAGCTCAAAGGTGACATAAACATTTACTCACTTGAATTTTTTATCTACCATTTTTAACCTTTTTCGATATCAGTTTCCCCCTTGGCGTTTGCTATCTTTTTTCCAATTTTTCCCACCAGTCAGCTTTGGTTGATGAATTGTGGGTGTATCTGTCAACTGTCGCCAACGAAACTATTAAACATTTTTAATTAAAAACTGTGTCAAAACTTTTTAATGAAACATTTCTCTTTTATTTCGTTGTTTTTAGCCCTTTCATGGCCGCTTCTCTCTTTTGTCAACTTCAATTGCTTAACTTTCCCTTTAACCTTGGCGTTCTGTTTTTCCCCTTCAATTAAGGTTACCATTTCGGTATTAATTTCATTGCTCTGCTCTGCTCTGCTCATCAAGGATGTTAATAAAATTGTTCGAGTAATTAATAAGTTGGACCTCGTTTCGTCCTTGGTCTAGTGTTAAATGCTAATCGCTTTGATTTATTTTCCAACCGAGCGAAACAAACTCGGCAGGAAACTTCAAATGGAACCGGAAGTTGAGTTAAGTATTGAACCATGTCGGTCCCAAAAGTTTTGCAAACTTTTCCACTTTCAATGTCCAATAAGAAGGTTTTCCCTAATCCTGTACAGTACATTAATGAAAATGTTTTCGTGTTAGTGGTTTGATTATATACATTTTAAAACCCTTTAAACGATTTCATTACAAACAGGAATTAAAGTATACAGCTGAAGTGAAAATCTATTAAATTTATCCATTATTTCTTTTTATTTTGTGGGTATTTCCCAGTCGAGTTCCAAATTTCATTAAGGCGAGTTCTTTTATCAAAATTTGGCCTGACTTTATTTTCCCTTTGCTTAATTAGCACAAAAAGGCTGCTAACTTCCAACAGCTTTTGGCAAAAAGGGAAGTAACTCAAACAAATTGGTTTTAAATTTCAGGAAAATTCAACGAAACTCGGGAATGAAAAAATATGGCTGGCCAACATCCCCGATGTAATTATGCGCAGAAAAGTAGGCAACGGTTTTATTTTCCACTTTCTTCGAGTCATTTTCCTCGTTGCCTCGGCATTCGTGCATTGAAAAGTCAATTTTGAAAATTGAAACATAAATTATTGAAGCGTAAAACGAAGTGACGTGGAGTGGGGAGGAGCTGGGGGAGCTTGGGGTCAAAGGTGACAGTCTGTTGAGTGGACCAATAGCCGATGTCCATGGCAGACAGCTTGAGGGCGTTCGAATAATATTTATACAAAATGTAAATTGTAAATGGCAAATGCATTTACCGTCGACGGTTTGTCGTCAGTATTGAATAACTAAGTGGTTGGGGAGAAGCACAAAGTTCAAGGTAAGAATACTTTGTATTGCCGAATTTAGCCACAAGTGTCAGATTAATTCTGCTGATGAAATGTAAAGCTCTACTCGAGGTTGGCTTGTGCAACTGCTTATGTTAGGACATTACTCAAACTGAGCCCTTCACTCGCAGGACGAAATCCGAAATTAATAATATCAGAAATTTAATCGAATTTCGGCTTGTGCAATCAGGTGTTAATTTCGTTTCGACAGGTAATCAGTTTCTCAACCTCATTTGCACGCAAATAAATGTATTGATGTATTCATACTCCCATTGTTCGCCACAATATCTTGAGTTTAATTAGTTTCCCACAGTCCGTTTTAATCGCGATTCAATTTCAACTATTTAAGCAGCTCAGTTCAGCTTTCTCCACTTTTTTTGTTTTTTCGCTCCATCGGGAAAAATTCCTTTAAAATGCGGTCATCTTCTTTTGCGAAATTGAATTTGTAATTTATGCATTTTATGACACAATATTTTTTCAGATGCTATTGAAGGGCTGATAGGGGTATATAGAAGCTCTAAGTGTTATTCTATACAACTATGGATTATAAGTGGGCTAAGCAGGGTTAAAAATACAAAGTAAATTTAGGTGTATATCAATCATCTTAAATAAGAATTAAAAATCCATATTTTACCTATAGAAGTGTATATACCAATTCTATCCAAATATAATATGTACGAATTTCTGTTATGAAAGTTCTAGAAAATTTTTATTTTCAAATTATTTGACTAAGATTCTTATTACTAGTCTGTTAAGCGATGCTAATTCTCCCCTGTAATTCAATTACTTCGACAAAATCAGAAGCCTAGTTTTTAGCATTTCGAAGACATTTACTTAGGTATCATAAAGTCCGAAGCTGGGAGTCATACTTTTGTTATTTGCCACGGCACAGGCCACAAAACAAGAGGCATCCGCAAAGCCAACAACAATGTCAGCGGCAGGAAAATGCGAAGGACACAGCAACACCACCACCACCAGAAACACCACCACCACCGCCATCACATTTTGCACAAATATAAATATTTGCTTACGCCACATGCGGGTGGGAGAGGGGGTGGCCCAGAAACCACCCGGCCAACAGCAAAAACTCAAACACAAACAGCCACGAATGCTTATGAATATTGCAGGAGGGAGCACGCATATTGAAAACGAGATGGCCAGCCCTCGCTAACGCCTTTTCCATAGACAGCAATCGCAAATAAATATTTTGATTTATTGTCTGCTCTGGTATTTCCGCACAATTTACAGCCAGTCAATGTCGAGGGCGTATAATTAATATGTTTACCCGGCGTATGCGTAATGTTTTCTTACTCTCAAAAATGTGCACACTTAATTGCGATTGACTTTGATCCGAGTGACTTGGCATCCGAGTTGTCACTAAACCGCACTTCATTTTCCCCGAAAGTACATTTTCGCAGCGTTCGCTTTTCCTTCGCCGGGTGAAAAGTGTCACGCTTCTCAATCATCCGGAGCCAAATATTCGGACTGACAGCCAGTGGCCGCAAGTGCAAAATGCAATCAATATCAGAGACTGCCAGTGGTCGGTGCCATTTTCGGACTTGTTCCCCGCTGTCCATGTTCATTAGGGTTAGTTCACCAGCACAATAGGAGCCAAAAAAGAGCTTGACTTATGGAATGGCTTTGGCCAAGGACATGCTGCGTGGAATCCTTGAAGCGCTTTTTTTCGTAAAAAGTAGAAATTATCTTCCGAATTTAATTCATTGTCAAATGGAACATGTTTACCCGGTATGATTTAAAATGGCAAACAGTTTTCTACATGAAGTAATTAATATTAAAGCTTTTACTTTTATTTGGTAAACGAAAAAACCAAAAACACACAATATTAATCGCAATTTAATATTCCTTGCTTAATAAAAAAAAAACAATTTATTGATAGCCAAACAATTTCTGTCTTTAGTTTTATATAAAAAAATATTTTATTGCATATGTTTACATCGCAATATTTTACTTAAAAAAAACCTTTTTATTAACCAATAAAAAGGGATGCCATTTTTTGTATTGAAAATATTTTACCGAAGTATGGATAAATATTTAAATTCACGCATTTCGTTTGTTGAAGTCCCGACTTTGTTCATTCATTTCACCTGACTTGACAGCTTGATTTGTGAATTTAGAGTGTGGCAGTCAAAACCAATGAAGCATACTCAATATAGACAACTTGGTTGATTGAGCAAGTGGAAGATGGCAGGATCAACTACCCCGGGAATACGAGGCAACCGAGTTAAATCCATCAACAGGTCAGGAGTTCAGTTCAGCGAGCTTTAAGATTAGCCCAGATGTCCCTGGCCTTATGCTAAGCATTCGATTTTTGTTCTTTCTATTTTTTTTGGGTTTTTGGTTCGTGAGGGATTCAGACATCGAGTAAGTAAGCCAAAAAAACAAGAAAAAAAAACAGAACAGCGAACACAAACCGCAAAACCCACAAATGTGCATGTAGACGGATGGACGGCAATCAATGGCAGTGGGGATTTGTTTTCATCCCTTTCTTGTTGTAAACCCGGTAACCAAGTTAGCAATGTAACACAGTACCAAAAAGAAAAAAAAAAAGAGAAAAAAATAGAAATCCTCTGCACGTTTTCCGTCCGTTTATCAAATCAGATTTTTTTTTTTTTTTTTTTGGGACTGTCTTCCTTTTGTGACACTCGTCGCACCCAAAAATGTTTTGCACTTGATGAAGGGTTTCATTTGATTTGCTTGTTCTGCCATTTCTCCGGTTTCGCTGTCGCCGCTGCCTTTTCCATTGTCCTGCTCATCGCTTTTCCCCGGGATTTCCATCCCCTTCGCCTCGGCAATGGCAAATGAAAAATCAACATTTAACATATGTTCGTGTTAAACAAATCGCTTAAATTTCCATATGGCAATGAGCTGGCACTTGACGTTGGAGAAATGTTCGCCATCTAAGCACAGATTTTGAATCTCTATCTGGATCTGCAAGTGTTGTAAATAAATGGTAGGTGAAGTTAGCTGGGGAAAGAAAATGATTTACATTTGTCTGTCTGAAAGTTCTAAAGTATAAACTCAGGGATAAACTTTTCCTTCGGCTCGAATTTAAAGTTTTACTAATTACCCCTCGGCTTATGCAATTTCGAAAACAGTTTGCTTAAGTTACTTCTGCTTAGCCACACAACTATAAACACAAACTAAACGAAGTTAGTTAGTGGCGGGAAAACCGGAAGTTCCAGCTGCCATCTCCTTCCGGCAAGTTTTTTCCTTGTCTCTGATTGTCTATGCAAATATTTGCCGCAGTTGTTAAGCTTTAAGAGTATCACGAAGAAATAAGTGGAGGAAAAGAATAATAAAAACGTCTCAGAAACTAATGGGACATTTAAAATGTTATAAAGATTTATTTTCATATTAAATATTTATTTTTTCAAGGGGATCCGCTTTGTTATAAAAAATAATTGCACTATTCATTAAGATTTTTCAATTATTTTAGGTTAAAGCGGAACAAACAAAAGCGGTGGCATTGTCTTCATAAAACACAAACTCAGTGGAGTGAGGGGTCATTAGAAAATGGTGGAAATGTCTATGCATGTGCATTTTCCCGGGGAAAAGACCACTGCTCGCTTCCTCGAACCCGCCAGTTTAATGAACCGGAAGTGTTTTATACGGCAAAAGTGCAATTACTTATGTGTTGCTCTCCGGGTTTCGTTTTCTCTCTCCCTCTCGCTCTCTATCTCTCTCTGTCTAAGCTCCTGTGTATTTCCTGTTCCTGTCTCTGTTTGGCTGTGCACACAGCTTTCTGCACGGCCAAAACGTCAAATATGATTGCCAACTGCTGGCCAAGTTCAGGCCGGCCAACTGAGCTACATATTTTCGCTCCTGGCCGCTTTTCAATACCCAGTAAACGTTGTTTATTGGGGTGGTTTAAATGGAATTAAAGATTGTATTTTAATAATAAGAATGAATTTAAATGATTGAGTTATTTGAAGTCAAAGACAATTTCTAGTACTGTTCTTATTATTTATAATTAAGCGAAACCAAAACGTGTTAAAAATTTGTAGTTGTCTTTAAATTAAATATATATTTTAAACCAGAAAATTTATGAAGAAATTTTTAAAATTAAACTGATTTAAGTATCAAATAGCCGTAACCCCTTTTGATAGATTTTCCCTCGGGTTTTTAGTGCTGTTTGTCTCGCCCTTTCGGGGACAGTCGTTGCATTGCACTTAAGTGCTGAAACTCTTTGTTCCCTCGACAGCGACATAGGACAGAGGACAGAGGCAGCCTCCGGCCAAAAGTCATTAGATACTGCAAATGTAAACACAGCGCTGGCCAGCAGACACTGGAAAAGCGGGGAAAGCGGGAAAAGCGGCAGAGTTGTGGCTTCGGGCGAGGACTTCACGTGAGGGAATTTTCCTCTGGCGATTCTGCTGAATGCGCTTCCTGCGGACACTTTGTGTGAATACTCTGTGAATATTTTTTGGAATATAGCCACGGCATGTGAAATATGCTGGAGTTTACAATGTATGGTATAGTATTCGATTTTGTATGCCCTGGGCGTGTTTTAAACTGGCAAGCAAATTAAAACTTTAAAGAAACAGTTTAAAGGTGTTGTTAGTAAATACAATTTAATAAGCTTACAATTTTTGGTACCTTACAATATCTTGTTTATTAAAAGCTTTTAAATAATATAGGGTATGATTAAAATTTATAGCACTAACTAACCTTTTAAATGTACTTCATTAAAGTAGAAGTAATTATGTTGTCCCTGCTCTTTGGCAATATTTTTTCCTGCTGCTCACCATTTAATTTGCTAATGCATTTGCAGTCGAAAACAGCATAATTTTTTACTTTAATTACATAAGATTCACTTTAACTATTAGTTAATTGACAGAGAAAACATGGCAATTTCCTGTTTACCTTGCTTTTGAAATACCAGCAAACAAATAGAGGAAACGGGAAGCCGTAGCATTTAATTCAATTGAGGAAGAAGGTTTTTGTGTGGCAATTTCATGCGAAACATACACTGCATTGGCAATCCAGGAGCCCTATTGCAACGTTTAGCAAGCGGACTGCTGTTGCCAGCTTGCCAGCTTAACTAGTTTGAAAGCCATTTGGGAGTGCCAGAACCAAACACAATCCCGACAACAGATTCCGGGGCAAACTGGGCTGCATCTCAACAGTCAAACGGCTTGACTGGCGTGCACTTGTCAGCCATTTGGCTCCGCTTTTTTCCCTGCTCGACGGTTTGGTTACAGGTCTTCTCTGGCAACAACAACAACAACCTGCCATGGCCGTAAGTGGAAACCATTTTCGAAACTTAATTTGCCATTTGTATGTGCCGGAGTGCCGGAGACAATTTCATTAGGTCCTTCCACCCAGAAGGCTGTTACGGTTCCTCAAGGCGTCGCCAATTGGCTTGAAAGTTCGCTGCGCACGGAAATTTTGCTGAACTTGTTGGTAACCACTTAAGCTACTTATTTCCAGAACTGCAGCAGTTTGCCTTTATTTGGCGCAATGCAAATGGCATTTCTAATTATGCACATTGTGTGCATTACTGCCGAATGATAATACTAATTGTAATATTGCTGTAATTATGTTTGAAATTGAACACGTAAACATTGAAGAAAATTGGAAGCAGCAGAGTAGAAAATGTATAAAAATATAATAATACATCTGTGAGAATAAACAATTTAAACACCTGGTGTTTAAACATCTTCATAAGTTTAAGTTTAAAATTAAACAAACAATTTTCAAGGAAATTGGTAAACCAAAAATATTTTGTTGTTCAATGTAATCACATTAAATTTTAATATCACTGAAGAACTAGCAGCAAATTTAATTTATTGATTCCCTGAAATTCATGAAACCTAAATGTAACATTATGAATGGATTATTCTCAATTATTTAATATTAGCCCCTACATTTTCTTCGATTCATAATTAATTTGAAAACTTTTCACGAATAACTTTTCTTTGCTTCCATTGATTATATTTTGGCCAAGATGAACCCGCTGAACTCGACTGTTTGACTTGGAACAAGTTCTGTTGTTTTTGGGCTGCTGCTTTTGAGTGACACATTTCACGCCGAAAGTTTTTGAAAACCCACAGACACATTGACAAAGGAAACTTTCGGGGCCCTGCGTGTGGTTCGTGTTGTTTCTCGAGGTCGGAATGTGTTGGCTAAGTGGTTTGGGCCCTCTCGCCCTAGACGAGGATAGAAGTGCCTGTTTACATGTGTCAGAATGTCGCTCAATTTTAATTGAATTTATTTGCTTACTGGTTACGCATTTTATAAAGTTTTCCGTTCCCGTCGGACTTTGTTTCGGTTATCTTCTCTTCTGGATTGTTTTAAGAACTCTATTTAAGCCCGTTTAGGAAATGTCCTTCTACTGTTGGCTAACTAGTTTGCTTTTCCATCATCCTCAGCTTGCCATAAAAGTGCAATTTGTAAACCATTCTCGACTGACGTCTCATTTGCTTTATCGTTCTGCTTCTGGTTATTTACTCCTCACTCCGCAGTTTTGTTCTATATAATTCATGTCACACAAAAATTTTATTGCAGTGAAAGAGAATGAAAAAGAAATCCCACAACAAATAACTTTTGCTTGCCAGTGGCCAGGGCCACAAATAGTTTCCAGGACTCGACCAGAACAGAAGGACCAAAAAAGGACTCGTGTGCACTGAAACCAGTGAACAGCAAACAGCATATCTCCTGTTTTATTTTCCAACGCAAATACGTAATGACAATTTATGTAGTCGAAATTGTGGCACAGGTGGAGATAGCAGGGTTTAGTTTGTTAAAATTAATTCTTCGAAGAGGTTTTGAGGTGTATAAACTTAAGCTTCAATAACTATTAAAAATTTAGTTCGTAATGGAATTAAAAATATGTATACCTTATGATTACATTTTAAATTAATTAAATTGGAAACTCTTGATTAAAGAAATATTTATAAATGCTTGCTTTTGTTTTAAATTTATCTCTAGAGCAGAAAGTTTTGTTAATGAGTTGTAATAATTCCAGGGTCCATGCTAACATTTAAATGTAATCATTTTATATTAAAATTTCTGTTTGAAACAATCATAACAATATCTTCTTCTATTGTAAACACAAACAACACTTTGTGTTTCCATGAAATACCTACCATCAGTGGCGGATCCAGAGACGATTCTTGGGGGGGGAAATTTGACTTATTCTTCGATTTGGGGTTCAAACTTATTATTGCGAGAGAAATACAGTACACATTATAAAACAAAAATGATCCATCCCAATTTTTTGGTAAACAAAGTGGTTATATTTGAAAAGTCAACCATATCAAACAAGTAAAATTTCCAGGTTCTCTGGTTCCAAGGGGGGGAAATTTCCCTAATTTCCCCCCCCGTGGATCCGCCACTGCCTACCATATAATCAGCTTAAAATTACTTGGTTACTATGAACCTTGTAAATTTCTATAATTCCTGTCCTAGCAAGAACTTCCTTGGGATGGGTAACCAAATAATGTCACTTAAATCAATGCCTCTGCCCGAGGTCCTTGGATTTGGGGGTCCGAGGACTATGACTTACGACCGCACATTCGTAACGATTAAATTTCAGGCCAGGTAAGCGCAACTTGACAGGGGCCTCGGGCCTGATGAAGTGCTCTGCTCCGGACAGTTTATTAGTTGGCTGCCTTAAAAGCTATTTGAAATGGGTCCCAGTAAGTTGGCACAAGAAGCCACGAAAAGGTAACAATCTTCTTTTGAGTATGACAGGCTTCGTATTCCCGAAAGAAAATCAGATTGCCAGAGCTAAGAAAACAACTTTGAACACGTTGAAATGTTTGGATATATTTTAATTCGCATAATTCATAGTCATTAAGTAGCACCATGGTGAGTAATTCGATTAGCTACCTAAGCCAATTTTCTCCTTCCACATTTCACCACAATTTGACCCAAATAACGCGTTTATTGACTACGCCATCAACCTTTGATTTATCAGGATTTCAATTGCCTGGTTGGCCGCCAGTCAGCAATATTTGCGAAATTATCATGTTGCCATGGTGGCTGCGGTAAACCAGGGCTTTAAGTGCAAATGCCAAACAGTAATCATCAAAATCAAAGGGTCATTCAGTTGATAATTGCGCAACAAATGCGCCAGCATGGAAATTAATGCAAATTAAGCTTTAAACGAGGAACGAGCTCTGCTTTTTAATTTATAAAGAAAAGTTAGTAATAAAAGTTTCAATTTGCAGACTGAAAAGTTGTTTTCTTTTAAGAAGCTCGATTCAGATATAACGTTTTACCCAATTAAATTGCTCTTAGACGCTTAGTAATCCTCTTACGAGATTCTTGAATGTTTTCGCTGGAATTCATACTTATTTAATAACTGCTAGCAAAGTTATTCCGAATACCTTGCGCTGGCATAACTTTCCCGTGTAGCGGGAAAAATAAAAGTTTCTCCCCATATTGTCTTGTTCGGTAATGTTCGATCCGGTTATGAACTTTCTCGTCGAACTTTTCGCATGCCAGCGTTTTAATTGAACCGAAGCAGCACACCTTGTAATCCCTTATAGTGGCTTGATGCACTGACCTGCGGAGTGGGATGCATGTGCCGTTGACCCAGTTGAGGGTTAATTCCCCCATCTAAATAAAGGGCGATCGACTGGGTACATAAATTACCCGGTGACAAATCGCCTGTCTGCACATCTGCCCCTATTTGTCATTTGTTTGTTTATTTGATCAAAGCATGGCAACGTTGTCACACGCTGAGAAGATGGACAATCCCCTTTTTCTTAAGAATTAGTTTATTATGGAAATACCTCGGGTTCCTTTTCGGCCCATCGCACATTTAAACAGCCACTCATTTTGTTTCAACATCCATTATTTATTCGTGTGTCGGTAATCCGTATTTTAAAACATCTTTTTCGGCTACATTCGTATAGTTTTTACTTTTAGTTTAATACTCAGCTGTGTTTCGTTTGTGATATTACAATAACTTAAGAATTTTCTTTTTATTTGACATGCAATTTTACTGTAGATTTCATTTACTTTCAATTTTCACATTTAACTGTTTGTTTTTTTGATAGTTTGTCTTACTTCCAATTGTGCAATCTTTTCGTATTTAATATTTTCCAAATCAACATTTATTGGCTACAAACACAACCCTTAACTAGTGGGAAGTTGAATCAACAACATTTTCTTAATCTATTTTTACTTACTTGCTATTTATATTCTTTAATGTTTCGCCTTCTTAGCCTTAACTCTATTTCCAAAATTTACCTTAATTTAAGTTTCACTTTAATAGTTAAGTTTTTGGATGATCTTCTTAAAATAGTTTTACAATTTTTTACCCTACGGATATAATAACTATTCTTTTATTTATAAAAATGCCTTTCCAAGTTCACATAACTTATCTTATTCGTTCGTAATACATTGATACAACAGCCAACATTTAATTGTAGCTAGGGATTCATAAAATTTCTTCTATACTCATATTAATATGTTTAAATTTTATTGGGTTTCCTATTCTAGTTTCCTAAGACTTTCATGAGACCATACACACCGTAATGCCATTTTGAAATACCTTTAGTTTATCCATCGATCAATGAGTATTCACAAACATCTCAGCAATTAGTTCAAACTAAGCTGTCTACCTTAAAGTATTTAAGCATTTTTATATTAATTATAATTACGTATACGCAGTGGAAGCTTTTTACCAAAGCAGGAAAACCAAAAGTACACCAAAAAATGTGACATGTTTTTGAAATCCTAGTTTAAGCTTTAAACTTTAAACTTTAAACTTTCAAAAGCGGGGCTCATGGTCAGCACAACTTGGCGTACTTTTGGTTTTGGGTCTGCAGATTTCCTTGTTCCAATTTAGCATAATATTTTTGTTCTAGCATTTGATGCGCTTAGCCGACAATCTTAAGCGTTAATGCCTTAATATACAGTTTTGTTTTCATTTATGTCTATGCTCGAAAACACTTTGCAAGCTTGTCGAGCAGCTTAAACCTAGGAAATCGCCTTTGTTGGCTGTCTTACACCTGACACACTTTATTAGCCATTAAATATTTTGTGATAAAATAGTTTTATGCGTCAGCAGTTAAAGTTAGTTATTTTATTATGCACATTCACACACACAGTTCACACTCGCCTATAACCGCACTAATATTGCTGGAATTTGAATGAAAGGAGAGAGGTCCTTGAGGAAAATCGTAAACCTAAACAAATGAACACAGAATTTATTGCCTTGCGTAGGAGTTCGTAATTGCCTAGATGTAAACAATAGCTAAGCCAATTTTATCCTGTGACAATTTCAGCATTAAGGGGCTTTAAAATTGATGCCTGTTGAATTTCAGTTGAATGCCTGCAGGCGATATTTTGGCCCTGGCAGCTGCCAGTCAGCTTCGATATCCGTATATATTCACCGATCCGGTTCTGTTGGCCCGTGCAAATCTCATCAATGTTAGCTTACTCGTGCCATTTTTTTTTTTTTGGTTTTTTCCCTCTTTTTAGATGGCCTTATAGTGCTCCCATCAGCCGTGAAAATGTTTGCTTTTTTGAAGTCGAACAAATTATTTTTTCTCTGTTCTGCCGGGAGAGAAAACGAGTTAGAGGGAGAAGGACTTGCGTTGACATATTTCCACACAATTGGGCCAAAAGCCCGACGCTCGAAATTTAATTCCGTGTGACTGGCGAAAGCCAAAACCAAAACGACAAATGTCTGACAGTTGTTAGGTACAAATTGAAAGCGACAAAGGCAAACTGTTCTTCGGAGAGTTGGCTGGAATCACCCTTCGAGGCATTGTAAATATGCGAAATGGGCCAGCAATTGTCGCGACTTGAATGGCGCCGGAAAATACGGGAAAAAATAGCTTTATAAAGAGGCAGTTGTGCCTTCAGGCGACACACAACCACACACACAGACACACACTTCATTACCACACCCAATCGCACCCATAAAATATATACACAGACACACACACACACACACACACACATATGATATCTACGACTTGTATAGCTTTTCCAGCCAATTGCTAGAAAATCTCCCCTCGCCATCGCTTTCCACATCGTTGTCACTTGATTTGCCATTTATCAGCATTTTTCCACCCATCCATGTTGAGTGTGGTTTACAAAATGACTTCCGAAATCTAGCTGACATTTCCTTGCATTATTTTGGCTCGAATCACTGGCACAATTCAATAAAAGTCCGTCCACGAAGATGCTTAGAAATGCGTTTCGAAAATCTGTAAAAATGCAAAAGAGAAAAGAGTTTAAATTGTTTTTCGGGACTGATAGATTGATTGACTGACACATACACATATATAAATAATTTGATTTTTTTTTTTGAATTGTCAGGTTGATGGGAAATTAATATTCCACCCTCTCGCTAAGAAAAATAAGTCCTCTTAGTTAGCGAGTTTACATGTCGCCCACGTTTATCAGGTTCGTAAGAATGTCGTAATACCTCTTCACATGCAATCAGCTTATGCCAATTTGTTAGGCATCTTGCTTTTGCAAATCGCAAATCGCCTTTCAATGAGCTTAATAGAGAAATCAAGGTTCAGGGTGAGTATTTTATTTTAATGGCTCACGTAGTATACAGAGATTTGTTTATATAAAAGGGACTTATATATAAGATTTATTTAAAGATAATAAAAAATAAAAGTATCGTGTATAAGCAGAGCTAGAAATATAATATTAATATTATATATCAAATTTAAATACATTTAAATTTTTAAAGATAAAAAAGTAAATGTATGTGAATGGTATGTTCTTTATGAAGAAAATAATATGACCAGATGCCCGTAATCATCATTATCGGGCTCCGGCCGTCTGCCTAATTAAAGGAGCATCGGATTGCAAGTTGGTCCTGGCGTCAGAAAATATTTGAGCCAGGATCCTGCTTCCGCTATTGTTTGCCTGGCCTTGTTGACATCGACATCTCGATGTTGTTGTCGTCATCGTTATTGGCATGTCCTTGTTTAATCCCCACCCCGGGAAGTCCTAATTAGTATTAACCACTTGTTGCACGAGAGAGTTAACGCCCCTTAATTTTTCTCGTTTTTCTCTTCACAATAATGTGCATTTAAATTACGTATACGCAGTGGTGACGTGTTGTGGCTTTCAAGTGGTACCACTTTAATAATAATGAATTAATTCAATTTTTTTCAGGGAAGAGAATAGTTGTATATGTGATAAAGTAAATTAATGCTGAGAGGCTCAATAAAATGTTGAAGTTTGAGTTTATTTTTACTCTATTTTTTTATAAATTTAAGTATACTTTTTCTTTAATTGTCTACAAAATTATATGACCTTTCGTCTACAGAAATGTTTGATTGAAGCGTCTAATTTTTAACTGTGAGTTATACATTTTTAATAATTTTTGATTTCCGCTACTGAATATGGTGAATCACATCGCCCGCTGAAATTGGTAAATTTTAATTAAAATGACAATATGATCATTTCAACAAAAGCAATGTACAAATTGCGGTTGTATACCCACACAGTGTGTATCGATTTATTATTGTAATGAGCCTATCAATTTGCACTTTGTGATACGAGGTAACAATTTTAGAAAATTTGTGATGGTTGCAATAAAATTGATAATCAGAATTTTTAAGTGGGCGTGGAGTTCCCTTTAACTTTGCGAATAAAATACTACAACTATGCGAAAGGCCTCAAAAAATAATACATGTTGTTGACTATTTGACTATGAAATTGTTTTTTTTTAAAATCCATTTTGGAAACAATTGAGTAATAAAGGAAAGTAATGCCTTTATAGCTTATTTTTTCAGCTTTATTAGTTTGTTAGTTACTAACAAAAAATATTTGCATATAAATGCCATCAATCATTGTTATCCGCGGCTGTCTTTCCACAAACCTCGTTTGTTTTTATGAATTTAATCAATTCGATTTGCGGGATTCACATCGATTAAAATATTCTCCTTTTGTATAAAGCGTACAGCTGTTTCTGTAATTGTTTGCCTGGATAAAAAGCGAACAAAAAGCTGGCTGACCCATCTGGATACCCGTGCCTTTAACGACAGTTTGCCGCTGACAAATTAAATCAACTTGAATGCTAAATGCCGCCCGCTTGGGTGTTGATAATTGAAATAAAATTTCCCGCCTAACAAGGAGAAAAATAACAAAAACAGCGAAAAAGGAGCAGAACAGGTCCGAGTGGAAGGTCGGGATGGGACAGGTGGGTCCAAACAAAGGTAAACTTTGCCCGCAGCCTTAGCCGTGGTCTTTGGCCTGTTGGCCGCCTTTGTTTGCCGTCGACTGAGAGTCCACCACCCTGAATGCCGCTTTATTAAGTATTCATTATTGCGACTGAGATTGTGTGTGTCTTGTGGGCGTTCTGCTGGTATCATTGTGTGCGTTGGCGCACAGAAAAAAAAATTATTTAAAAATTTAATTAAGCTTGTTTAAACAAATTTTGTTTTAAACATTTTTCTGTTTGATCTTTCAATCCAGCAAAAATTGTTAAAACTGTGAAAATGATTTAAAAACCATGAAATCAAGCAAATGCCAAGAGAAACTCAATAAGGTTAAATAGGATCTTGTTTATATTTCAATCTTGTTCTTTTAAGTATACAATTACAATTTTTTGTTAGTGATTTTTCTTGAGTAAAAAAATTTCTTGGTTGCGGTCTGGCAATCGAAGACCTTGACAGGAGGTAGTCGGAAATTGTAGAACCTCTGGCGAACCGGGGTTCACCTCGGTCGGTTTGGACCCTAATTGCCAGCGGCACATTAATGTTTGTGTAATTAATTTTAATGATTATACTTGTGCGCTTGTTTCGCTTCCTAGATGTGCCCGAAATGTGTCCCTGAAAACAAAAGTTTTCTTTTATTGCCCTGCTATTGTTTTTGTTGGTCCTGTGATGGGTTTTTCTCAGGCGTGTTTGTTGTGCTCTGTTTCATTTAGCCTAGTTTTGAGAAGTTCCCCCAGCAAAATAAATAACGAATGGCAATAAAATGCTTAGCAAAACAAAGCAATAAAGAAATCAATAAGAGAAATGGAACTGCAAGTGCACAAACAGAAATACGAGAACAACTTAAAACGTTTTTATAGTAAGAGAAAAACATATGTAATGTTTGCTTAAGTAGCTTAAAAACATTATTTGTTCACAGCTGAATATTTCCGGTTGAAAAGCTAAAGTAGAAATAAAACCTAATTCTATTATTTGGGAATTTAGTGAATTATAAATGTTATTGATACAATTTAATTTGATTTTGCCATGAGAACTATTTGCCATCAGTTAAAGAAACATTAAATTTCAATTAAAAATCAATAATTTAAGATAACAACCAAAAATTCTATACATACGATATGTTATTCGATTTGGTATTTGAGCATTTTATTTAATGTTCTTAAACACCTAAGCACTTTGTTACTTGAATTGCTCACATCATGTTATCATCCTGTGGCAGCCACAAGCAATTGTCCTTTAGGATTGCTCATGACTCGAGAGGACTTTAAGTTGGCCGCAATTAGATGGCGACATAAACAAACTCTGCGGCTCCTGTACATATGTCAACTTGGTGGAGAGGATGCCACAGGCTCCACAGCCAGACAACTGCACAGATTCCGAGGACCTCGGTGCGGCAACTCGACTCGAGGAGGATGTTCTTTTTAATGAATTGCGATGCGGACTAAATTTAGCCCCCCAGATGGAGACAGACGGCTGGCTGATTGGGGTGTCGTCGGGGCATTTAATGAATTTTGCGCAGGGCGTAATTAGGCAAAACAGGAAGTGAACGAGATGGAATGGAGGAAAGGACTCGAAACGGGATCGGATCGGATGACAGTTCAATGACAGACGAAAGGGACACGTGCTGGTCCTTATGTAAATGAAGGTGTCGCACTGACATCACCGTTTAATGGAATGTGATCAACTTGGCAAGCCGAGGCCTTTCGCCACTTCATTACTTTTATTTGATGTTTAAATTATGCCGAGCGGCGAACGTTGGCTTAAATATTACAAAAAATTACTCAATGTATGCATGACATGGCCGCATTTAACGCAATGAAATTTAATGAGCCCGAAATGGCGCATTTAATGACAGGACCCAGGAAGTTGCTCCTGTCAAGGCAAAAAGGCCCGAAAGCAAACTGATGTATTTTTAATTGCTGCATACATTAAAATAGATTTACTTTACAAGAGTGGGTTGGCAAAAAGTAAAAAAAAAGGAGAAGAGGCACCCAAAATCCTTTTACCAAGTCGCTGTGTGGATGGCTCGTATGCAAATATTGGCTGCCTTCCTTTTAAGACCGGGTCGACAGAGTTCAATAGTGGTTAAGTCCATGCAAATCTGCCTGGAAATTCTGTTTACTCAAATCAGGGGAGTGGACAGTGACCTTATGCCTAGGCGGCAAGTCGCCGGGTTAAGTGAGCACTTGAGCCATCAGCTTATTATAATATTCCCCATAGGGCAACGCTCTCTTAATATAATTCTATTTCGGGGTAATGCCGCTTATAAATTATTTCTGAGTATTAGGTACAGACGATGTGCTAAGTGCGAGAAGATAACATTTATGCAGAGAAATGTGCTTTAAAATGAGTGGGGTTTAATGCTATAGTATTGTTTGTTTTAATTCTGGAAGGTTGTGAAAATTCATAAAAAAAGATTACAATAGCAGTACTTTCTTATTTATTATAGAAATGTTTCACAAATAGTTTTCATGTAGAAAATTCATTTTAAAGTTCCCTTCTTCTAGATTTTCCTCAGCACTGTATCATAATACTCCAATAAATTCACTTTTTATCTGACAAAAAAACCCTTTTGTGTTCGCGCTAGCAAAGTTGTCAAACAGACATTTGTGACCCTGATTTGGCAACTTGTTTTCAGCTTTTTTTCACGCCACACTGCTAACAATATTGGACAAAAGGCGCGACTTAGGGCCAAGAGAAATGGCGAATCATTTTGAAGGGCTCTGGAAAGTGTGGTAGGGCTTCTTTCAGCTCCAAACTGAATCCTGATTGCTGTTGGCGCTGATGTATTTGCAGTCATAAATATCCGACGACGAGGGACTCACTTAGACGGCCAAACGATGTGGCATTATTCAAAATATTAACTTGAACTTAGACGATATTATGAGAGCAATAAGCGAAGCCAGCAATTTGGAGGGAGGGCAACTTTTCCACATTTGTTTCGTCTACTTGACGCACTTTAGACAAAATTAAATTTTTCGAATATTTTCCTCCTTACACAATCCGCACTGCGGTCTCCCGAGGGAATTGTGAAGGACTTTGGCTGGTTTGCGGTTTGTCAGAGAGTTTATAAAAGTAATTTGCTTGCGGCGGCCTTTTTTTTTCTTTGGGTGGAGAGATACACGCGCGGAAAATTTAATTTTAATTCACTCTCGCCGTTTAAATAATATATAAGTTGATCTGGTCGCAAATTGTCAAACGACAATCGCTTTTTGGTTTATAGGTCCAATGTATATACGTTTTATTTATATGCCGAGCACGTATATCGGTGACTGTTATGGTTGTCGGACACGCGAATCAAAACAAAACGGCATGCCAGTCAGGATGCGGAAAAATTGGGGAAAGTCAAGTTCGGTAAACAGGGGAACAATAAAATAAATAGGAACCTCCGATAAGAAAGTGGGTGGAGTTGCCAAGGTTATTGTTTTATGCTAATTTGCCAAAAAATAACATTGCTTATTCACGCCTTAAAATAACAAGGTATTAAATTGTTTTGACTTTAAAATATTCTGTCAAAACAAAAATACTTTAAATCGGGGTCTTGCCTCTTTTAAATTACAATTTTAGGCTGAAAAATCCGGAAAGTTTTCACATTTTCTTCAGAAACAATTCCTAATTAAGCCCCAAGATAGGTAATCCATCACAGCTGCCACACTCTCATCAATCTCGCTTTAAGGTACTGAATTACATCTGATTTAAAACTTGCCTTTGTTCAAACTGTCCGTGCACCGATTGATTTGGATCGGATAATGCCCGCTCGTCATCGGCCCAATTTCACAACCCACTCAGCTTGATTGTCATTGACGGAAAAGCCCGTCGAAAATGAATGATGATTTTCCCTGTCACTTGTGAGAAAGAAAAGAAGATGCCCGTGGCTTAATGACATGCAGGTCGTCTCTATGTTGTCTCAAAAAAAAGAACAAGAAAAAATTCCTGATATTTTTTTCGGTGCCCAGAACAGGAGTTTGTCTGGCTAAGATTCCAATCTGAATCGGAAGTCAAGGTGCAGCCTCCCTTGATTAAAATAATGTTAATGTGTTGTGTTTTTTCCTTCTCCTTATTTCCTCTCGGCTATTCATTCATTTTTTCCTACCTCGATTTGGTTCGCACGTTTGTTGGTTTAATGTGATTGATTTTGGCCAGGACTTTAATTGGAATTTTGTGTGGGAAACGCTTCTAATGATCCGAAACAGAGCTTCCAAGCACACAATTTTCGGTAGATTCTCTGGTGGCTGGCGAGGTACAAAAAAATCTATTTAAAGGCATACCAAGCCAAGCTTTTCTGGTAGCTCGTTTTTCTTTTTTTTTTTTTTTGTGGAATTTTGATGCCTTCTGGCAGGTTTCTGTGTTTTTTTTTTTACCTGTGCACCATGAATTATGAGACAGAAATTTGTCAGGATTTTTGTCTCTTGCAGACAGGCTTGGACTTTAGCATCCTGTGAAGCTCGAAGATGGGACAAAATTATGGTAAAATGCAGGAAATGTGATAAGCTCAAATTATGTTTTTCTGAGAGGTATTTATTATGTGACATTTTCTTTGCAATTTAATCTTACTTTTTAGCTTGACCGGTTTTATTATTAGGTGTATGATTTTTAAAAGAATATTTTCTTGGAAGCTTAGTTATTATAAAATAAATATTTAACTTATTTCAGATTGTTACTTGATATTTGTTTTATATTATATTTTTTAATGCATTTTTTATCAAGAGGGTTTCCTACTTTAACCCACTCAAAGGGAAACCCGTGCGCGTTCGCATTTATGATAATACTTTTGCCGTCTTTTGTGAATCCCCTGCCAGCATTTTCTTTTCTCTTTCCGCTTTTTTGTACGGCTGCCTTTTTCCTCACACGAAAGTTTTTCGTGGCTTTTACTACTTTTTTTCAAGTACGTACGTTTTTTGCTGTGCGAAAGCATTAAGGTATGTGCAAACTCTTTAAGGGAAAACATTTTGCAGAAGGCCCATGGACTTTACGGCGAACATTGTTTGTGTTTTTTGCATTCAGGATTTGTTTGCTTTTCGCTCGCACATAAATTAAGAAATGGCTGAAAAAATTCCCCTGTCTGCCGGCCGCTTGACAGGCTCTCAAGCCGAGCAAACTTTTCCTTTTCCTTGACGCCCTTTAAGTCCCTGGCAACGCCACCTGCTGACAGGTGGAGTCCTCCTAGCCAGTCCTTGGATATCCTGGCTGGCTCCTACCAGGAACTCCCCGGGAACTCACCGAACGACTCCGACCCAATTACCACGCCTGGCTGCCTTGACTCCAGTTTGTTTGCCTCTCCTGTTTTTCTTGTATTTATTTTTTTCCCTCCTCTGGTATTTCATGTTCCATGCTGTATTTTTTTCAACACGGTTGTCATTCGAGATTCTGAGCTGCATAATTATGTATTTGAGTCTTTTGAAAAGCATAAGCCCCCGTCTTGCCGGAATGAAAGAGTGAATTCCGATCCCGGGGAGCATGCGAGAAATTCTTTGGAGAATGTGTAATTAGATTTCAGTTATTCTGAAAGGGATTTTTCGGGGCATGTCAAATGTGAAAGCGCGTCTTGACAGTTCTAACCGAAAATGGAAAAGCGAAAACCCTTCGGGTCAGCTGGGCCCGTCGAAACAAATTTCCTGCTCTATTATCCCAGAAAATTGCTCGTGCCGAAACTGTTTTGTTGCGTTTTGGCTTGTGTTTCGGTATTTTTGCTTGGCCAATTATTATAAAAGGCATTTCTCGTTTCATTAAACTTGTAATTGCCGGCTTGGCAGCCTAGGCAACGGGGCGCTTCCCTAGACGAAATTGCCTTTTTGGCAACTTTAATAAATGCCAAGCCGCAAGCATTTTTAATATTAGCTTTTCGAGGAGGAGGAAAACCCAGTCCCCCTACTAAACTTCTGTCTCGCCAATCATTAAACGCAAAATTTAATTAACTGTTAATAAAGCAGCTAATGAAGACGGCTCCAAAGGCCACGCCCATCCACGATTTCCCAGTTGGATGAGCCACTGTCAAGTTAATATTGCCTTTGGCTCATATTAAGTGGCGCTAAGCTCTGCTGTCAACACGGGCGAATAATGTGGGGAAAGGACCCTTTCCCCCTTCCCTCTATACTTTCCACAAGGAGTCAGGGATCAAAAGGAAAACTTCAAGCATAAATTAGATGTGTCTATAGTATGTGGCTTTATGTATGCTGCTGCTAAAACCTGACCAGTGGCTGCCACGTCCCTCACATATAAGTCATGGCAAACGCCTTTTATGGCATTTAATGGAGCATAAACTTGGCTCGCTTTTATAGACAATTTTCATCAATAACAAAGACGAATGCAGGCGGACATTAAGCCATCACACAGGCTGACGCACTTGCCTTCGATTAAGCAGCACACTGGGAGAAATAAGGTTACAGTAGAGGGTTATTTTTGGTAGATTACTACACTCTGCTTATTTGTTTGCCCAGCCTAAGGATATCTTATGTGTGCTCAAGACTCAACCAAAGTTCAGTTGCTATTATTTGCTAGAAGTTGGTCAACACAAGTATTATTTGCCCATCCGAATATTCCTCTAACTAAGCTTACTTGTTATTAATTTCAAATAGCCAAACTTTAACCTGAGGGATGTTAATAAAATCTTTCTCATTTAAATTGAAGTATTGAATAAATAGATTTAAATTGATAAAGCATAGCAAACAAAGCTTTTCAAATTATATTTTAATAAATTGAATAAGGCAGTAAATCAATGTAGCTTTTGCTACTTTTCCTACAGTTATGCAGGCAATAAATCTAAACAACTCCTTATTACATTTTCCCCTCAAGTTAAAGCGGTCCTTTAATAAAAATGTTTTCCTTTTCACTTATTCGCCAATCATTTTCCTCGGCAGCTCGCTGCGTCCAAATTGAAATATGAATATTGGGAATCTCTTAATTTGATCAAACCCGCTCCATCCAGTGTAAAGCGAATGGCTGCCAAGTCAGACAGAAATTCCAGCGGCTGCTTTGGCACCGGAAGCTCTACGTGCCGGACATGGCTAAATATATATCTATAGTATATGTATCCATATACAAAGCCCGTGGACTGGGGACCGAGTCACCACAAAACAGTCGTAATTGTGGCAGGACACTTTGGATGAGTGAGTTAAACGCTGGGACTGTTTAACTAAGCCTAGTTCAACATGTCCGGGTGCCTCATAATCGTTTGCCACATAAAATGTGGCAGCCAACTGAAGGGCGACACGCATACTCGTACAAGCACATCCTTTTTATCGAGCAGCCACTTTAGCTAGCCGACAACAAGTCAATAAAATTTATGACCATCAATTTCAATGTGTCGAAAGTTTCGCTTCTCTTCTTATTTTCCCTCTGCGGACAGGCAACTCCTTGGGGGTCCTGCGAAGGTCCCTTGTTTTCTATAATTTATGCCGACGGGCGGCGAGAGCAGGAGCAGGAAAAATAAACTTTACGCTCATAAATTTCCTGCAGGCTGTTCTTAGCACCTAATCGGGCTCACTTTAAAGTGCGCTCAAGATGGCCAAGAGAATTTCTCGGCCAAGAACTGCAGAACTATGGAAACCGGTAACGGAATCGTATCCTTCTGTTGTTTTTCGTCCTTTGTCCTTTGCGCATTCCGCTTTAATTGTTTGCTCAACACCTTGGCTAGTTTCCTGGGCGGGTCGTCATTGTTGGTTTCAGCCCTGCCTGCCCGGCATAATAAAGCTTGTTAGCGTAATTGCTTAATTGGCCAAGTCCAGGGTCCCTCTTTCCCCTGCTACCTCCCCTTTGGCCATCTCTAATGGCCGTGTTTGTTGTTTGTTCTCACCCGATGACCATGTGGGTTCCAGCACTCTAGCGTCCAAACACAGGCCACCACACATATATATATATCTATATATATATATATCACAGGCTTTCCGCTCAAACACTCTGAATTGAGTGTGAAAGTGACGACGTAATTGCATTGGCTGGATTAGTTTCATCAAGGGATTGCTGATATAGGGGCATACAGTCTGAGAAATTTGTATCTATCAGGATTATTTTAGAAGAGCTTTAAAGATTAACTTGAAATAATAAAAGATTAATTGTAACAAAATAAAACTTATTGCAAGTCTTTAAATCATTAATATTAGTAGATTCGTTCAACAAAAAGTTTATCCTCTTATTAAACAAATCTCTTTAAAACTGCAGTAAATCATAATCGCATTATAAATTTAAGGTTTCTTAAATTCCATTTCCATTTACCGCCTTTATGATTTCCTATTCCGAATACTGCGTGCAGAAATTTCAATAAAAACCCATTCTTGCATTTTCCTGCTTCTCCTGCCACCTCGAGTCAATCAGATAAATGGAAAATCTGTGGCAAATCTGAGAGGCAGCTGGCTCACTATCGATTACCACATGAGGAGGCGGCCAACAAGAAAGGCATTGAGGCATCAATTAGAGACTTCCTGTTGTGCCATTTGGCCAAGGGGAACTTCATTAAACGCGTTTATTTCCTCGCAGGCAGACATTCGCATCAAATATCTGTCTGTCATTCGAGTTGGCTTATTCAGCATCTGCCGACAGCATAAATGCGATTTCATATACCTATCCTCAAGCGCGGAAGCACTCAGGAAAAGATACTTCTTTTTTGTCGGTCATGGGCGTAGGAACCTTGGGGGAACTTTGACTACAACTGAGAAAAATCTATGAATTATGTGAACTGAAGAAAAAGTTAGTTTAGTTTTTAAAATAATATGTCCATACAAAAGTTTTTTTAATTAGCAAAGTTCTATTTTAGATTCGTATTTATAAAAATTTTATTTAAAAAGTTTCAATGTTTGCTTTTGAGAAACGTATTTTTTGCATAGTTATTTCTCTTATTTGCATCTTGCACCCAATTTAAATTTGAGTATTATCCAAAAGACAACCATAAAATGCATTAGAGTTCCTTTTCAGCTTCAGTTTTCCCCTCTAAACAACATATATATCCCCCGGAAAATTGCCAAAGGGGAACACATGTTTCATAACACTTAAAATCCCCGATTTCGAGGAGTGCGACGATCGCGTGAACAAGTAAATGCCAGGCAATAATTTTTTTATTGCCAGCCAATGCCAAAAACATTTCGCATCGAGTGTAAGTACATATTGAAATAATGTTATTCCTCTTTGTGCGAGAGTGTGGGTGTCTGTCTGATAAGCAGCCAAAGTCCTTGTTATTGTAGCCGTTAAATCCAAACACACACATACATTCCCACCCTCTCTGAACGGCTGGATGTGGGCGTGGCATGTTTGCCAAACCCTCGATATTTATGCCCTTGGTATCGCTTTAGTATCGGTTTAATCAGACTCTTTGATTTTACAACACCATTATGCACTTTTAGTGTGATTGATTGGGGGGCCCGGAAAATGGCAAATGCATTGCCGTTCGGTATAAAAGCCGAATGCGGATTGCGAATTCAAATTCGATTGGGGAATAAAACAAAGTACATTAAAGGTTAACGAGTAGCAATCAAATCCAAACGGCAATCCAAAAAATAGAGAAATTTAATTGCACTTGCTCGGATGAAAAATAGAAACTAACTATCAATGTTTGCAATTGCTCAACAGTATTCGTTGTTGCAATATTCATATTTAAACCTCCTTAAAGCCAAAAATATTTCACCACTCAAAGGTTTTCTCTCTTCTAATTGCTAATCCTTTAAATTGGCAAACAAATAACATTCCAAAATAATGGAATATATAAGTAAAAATATATTTGAACGATTTTATTTATTTATCACTTTGCTAAAACTACTGAAAAATGGTTTAGAATCTACCGCAAATATTTTTATTGCGACCGTGTGGTCGTAGCAAAAAACTTACTGCGGTGAGTGTTTTAAATTGCTGCAAATTTGATCTAAATAAAAGCAGAAAACTTTGTGCCTAACACTTTTGGTCTGGAAACTTTCCAGCAGTTATCAGTTGCAGTTCGGTTTACATTGTTCTGGTTCGAAGTCAGGACAACTTTTTGCAACCATTTGCCATTAGCAGACATTCAGTTGCTGGCACTGGGAAAAAATTGAGCAAGTTGAGAAGCAATTTATCTCAATAATATTTAGGACTTTTTTTCTGAATTTTCTTGAACATAAATACGATCCTCTTAATATGGCGTTAAGTCCACATTAAAGTAAGGTATATAATTTATAATGTATAAGATTTTTCTAGTCAAATATTTAATTTACTGCTAAAATCGTAAGCTCAATTTGATCCATTTTAATCTGGCAAATAGCAATTTCATTTTAAAACTGGTTTAGTGTGGCTGAAAACGGAAAAGCAGACAAGTTGTTAAATAAAAGTTTCCCGCTTGCTTACAGAACGTTTTTCCGGATTCCGGAGTCCGGAGTCTGGTTTCCGGAGTGCAGACCGCTCTAAATGCGGAGCAGTGAACCTCATGCATAATGCAGGAGTCGGACATGCAACTATCTCGGTGAAGAGAGTCGGTCTCCGTTTGCCGCCGAGATACTTATTTGAGATACGCCGGGCATTCCGCATTCTGCATTCTGCATTCAGGATTCTTCATTCTCTTCATTCACTCATTCGTTTGTTTGACAGATATCCTGGCACTCGATCCCGGCTCCGCCGCAGTTGTCCTGCCGCAGGAGCTGCGTTTATTTACTGTCCGGCCTCTCAGCCGTCAGGGTAATTAGGCAGACTCGTGTGGGATTGTGCTCTGCTAACGACCCGCCTGAATAATTCATTAGCCGGCGGTCCTTCCACACCCCGTCCACCATCCATCCGTCCATCTACCAACTCATCCACACATCCTGCTCCCGTTGGGCATCTGGCTGCGCTTTCAAAAAAACCCACCGCAAACATAACCCAAATGCAAACAAGAACATTCTCTGGCTAGTTGATATTTCACTGAGTGTGTACTTTGCCCCAGATTGAGGAAAGCCTCCTGCACATACACACGTATTATAAGGATGTAGGCGGCAAGTGATATTATGTGCTTTTACTATATCCTTCCACCTCATTAGCTTAGAGAGACTACAAATTTTTCTGAGTGTTTAAGCCGCCTTTGCATTTCAAATGCATTCAGCTAGCAGCGTGTCCAACAAATTCATTTGAACTTTTTTTCAAAGAAAAACCTACTTAAAGAGTTAAACAAAAAATATGTTTTAAATCTTAAAAGAATTCTTAGTAACTTTGATCTTTCACCAATTTGAAATACTGACCTAAATGTTGTTTTTATAATTCCTGAAAATAAGTAAAAGCAAAACCATTGAAAACATTTTTAGATTTTCATTATTGTTGCTGCTTTCAACTCTTTGCTTTTAATTGAATTAAATGTATTTATAAACTTTATGACCCATTCCATACACTCTGTCTAGACATCTGTATATCATAAAATACCCAGCAAAGATTATTTAGATGTATAGGCAAGGAAATTATGTAAATGCTGTTTGGCATTTATTGGCCAAATTTAGTTGGTAATTTGTGTGCATATATTAAGTATATTTATGTTGTGCACCTGGCCAATCTTGGCCAAGGCAAAGGGAATTGGCCAAGATGTTAAAGGGTCGCTTTATTGTCGGCACGTTTTTCATATTTCTGCAATCCATTACCAAGTCCTGGCCATTCGTCACGGACTCACAGCCTCCGGCGAACTTCAAAAGTTCCACGACTGGTCATTTAAAGAAGAAACTTTATGCGCAACGATTTTCTTTTGGCTTCTAAGCTGCTTATGTCGAAGATGTTATGCTCTTGGAAATGTTTTTATAATAGGAATGAAACTCGGGGATAATTTAAGCAAATTGAAAATGAGCAAGTTAAAGTTTCAAGATATTTTAAAAGACATATTAGTTAGTTAGATTTTAATAATTTATTATCCATTTTGATTGATTATGACTAGTTAAATAGAAGTATGATGCTCTCTTACAAGCAGAATATTAATTTGCTTGCTTGCTTTCGCTACTTAAAATGTTATTTTGCTGTACTTTCACACATAAATTTTAATAGAGAGTATCAAAGCTGTCAGAAATGTTGCAATGTTAACCGAGTTTCAGCACTCGGTGCCCCCGAAAACATGTACTTTTATTACCTTCTCGAAGAGGAGAACTTCCCTGTCGAGATTTGTGCGCTGACAGGAAAGAACTTTCGGCTGACTCATGGCAGTCGCCACTGGCAGTTGATTTACTGCTCGCCGGAGGGCGGGTTCTACTGGCAATAGCTTGCAGGTAAGTGTTTTCACCCAGACTGCAGCTCTGCAGGAAAATGAAATTTGGCTGAAAACACCTGCAGAAGCTGTTGCCAGATGCTGGCCTTTGTGGCAAAGGCTTCGTAGTGGAAAATGTGGAAAATATTCAAGTTCGCATTGCTTTCACTGCACATTTTATAAAATTCATGCAGGTTCGCCCTGATTTCGCTCCCACTAATGGGCTGCTCTTTGTCCCGGAACCGAAAAAGGATGATTCCTTCATCAAAATTCCCTGTGATTCGGTAAGCAATTTTCCATTCCCTCACAATCGCAATCAAGCGATGAGCTTGCAATCCACTTGGCTCTCTTCCCGTCACTAAAAGGACATGGAATATGGGCGGATTCTTTTTTGATATTGATAAATGCTTCTGCTTCTGTTGGCTTAAAACGAGCAGAAATTCTGTTAACTTTGCAGAGAGAGTGGTTTATAACTTGTATAAAAAATATGAATACTCATTTAGTTTCATATTTGTTTTGAAATTATAAAAATATAAATAAATAAAAAGAATAAAGCTCTAAGAAAATAATTTAAAGAAAAAAGAAGACATTTGGAACCAATTTGATATTAAAGATTATATTTTATGCTCTGTAAATGTTCTGTTAAAATTGTTTATTTTATCATAAATTTGAAAAAAAAAATCAAGGGTGTATAAATATTAAAATCTGCACATGGAACTTCTTTATAATTTGTATAGTTCCAAATAAATAGTTGGACTATTTGTTCTATATTCAATAATTAGCTTTGAATAACAGGAATCATTATATTAAAATATTAACCTCAATCTACAATTTATAAATTTGATACATATTTATCATGAATATGAATCTGTATCCTTTGTTTCTATAAATTCGATTTAATAGATCGTTTATTTTCCTGTTACAAATTATTTCAATAAATCTTTAGCACTCACCCTGTCTCAGTTGAGCCGCCTCCCGAGCACTCCTCCGCCTGGCTGGCCCAGCTCGAGCATCACGTCGGAGTCCTGGCACTGGCTGGTGCTCGACTCCAGGATGCTGATCCCCGTGGTGTTGTCCGTGCTCACGAACGGCGTCTCGCTGAAGCGCACCTCCACCGTCTGCTCATCGCCCGAGTCCAGGTAGTCGCCGTCCGTCTCGTCCGTCCGCCGGCGGATCCGGCGGGACAGCTCCACCTGCTGGTGGTGCGACGGCTGCAGCTGGTGCATCTGGTGGTCGCCACCATGAACAAGAGCTGCATTGATGCCACGCCCACTCAGGATGGGGGAGACGGCGCCCGTGCCATTGCCGTAGGTCGGCTCCCTCGGGATAATCAGCAGCTTCTCCTTGGGCAGACACGTCTCCTGGGTGATGCCGTTCTCGTCCTGGTCGTCGGCATCCAGGCTGCCCAGTCCCCCCTCCCCCTTGCCATGATGCAACCTTGGACCGCAGGTGTTGCGATCACTGCGATTGTAGCCCCTCGTGATGTTGATGATGTTGTTGTTCGACGGATTGAAGCAGGGCAGCACGTGCTTGAACTCCTTGCGGAAGTTCTCATTTAGCCAGGCGTACAGGAAGGGATTGTAGCACGTGGAGCTCATGGCAATCGAGTGGGCCACGAAGAAGAACAGGATGTAGAAGCGCCACTCGTTCGACTTGTCGTCGAAGTCATCGAAGATGTTCACCACATTGATGGGCAGCCAACTCAGACCAAAGACGCCCACCATGGCGATGAGCATGCGATTGGTGCGCTTCTTGCGATCCCGATCCGCCTCCTCCCGCCTCGAGGACTTCGAGCCCGGCTTGGTCCTGGCCCGCTGGTTCAGCTTCACCGATATCCACACATAGCAGATGGAGATGATGAAGAACGGCAGGACGAACTGCAGCGTGGTGGTAATGGCTCCGAACACCTTTCTGTACTGTTCCGACGGCCAGTTCTCCTCGCAGTAGACCACATAGGGTCCCGATCCCGATCCCGAACCCGATCCCGCCGTCATTACCTGCATGTACGCCTGGGCAGCCGAGGTGGCGTCGGGCGCCTCGATGAATCCGGATCCCTGGGCCACATAGCTGCCATTCAGCATGAGAGTGGCCTCCACGAAGGTCTCATTGCCACTTTGCGTTCCGTTGACCAGCTCCTTGGTCATCTTCATGTACATGCCGTAGGGAACGGTGGCCAGCAGGGCGATCACCCAGATGCTCACTATGATCCCGATGCAGGTGGAGAGCTTCATGCGCGGATGGAACGGGTAGATGATCACGAAGTACCGATCGATGGCGATGGAGGTGAGCGTCAGCGTGGATATGTAGATGCTGCAGCCCTGGGCGAAGGACACCAGATGGCACAGGCTCCTGCCAAAGGCCCAGCGACCCATGAAGGTGTAGAGCGGGGTAAACGGCACCGCCAGGACACAGAGCAGGATGTCCGAGAGCGCCAGGTTCGTGATGAATATGTTCGTTACCGTTTGCATGGCTCGATTCCGCAGGACCACATAGCAAACAAGGACATTGCCAAAGACTCCCAGGACAAAGACGGTGGCGTAGAGAACGTAGAAGAAGATCTGCACGAACTGGTTGTGAATGATGCCGCCACTCCGGTCGTCCTCCGCGGCCATCGCCTCCGCCAGGATAATGCTCGTCGTTCCCGGCGTCGTCAGGCTCCAGTTGGTCGTGCCGCTGGCCAAGGGAATCCCGGTCGTGGTGCTCAAGTTGGCCATCTTTGCGACTCTAACGGCTAATGAGTTGAGTGGTAAAAGTGGTTGTCGGGGATTGTGTGCTCCACTTTCTCTGCCCGTCGGCGTTTCCGTTTCCGGTTCGGATGCGCACCACTTAAGCAGCCATTTCCGTCGCCGCCGGAATCGAGCTCCTTAACCGTTGGCCTGGCCAAAAACCTCTTGGCCACTCGCTCACAAAGCTGACCGGGATGCTTTGCTCATCGCTAATTGACTGAGCCGTTGAGTTCTGAAAGGCAACAGAAGGGAAAGATTTTAGTTTGAATGTGGATTGAGGAAGGTGGAATTATAGTATGTAAAAGCAAGCAAACTGTAATGTGCATACCATTCGCTCTTGAAACTTTTTAAAGATTCAAAAGAAACAACATTTTTTTAACACAAAAAAAAGTTTTTAAGAAATGCTTTTGGGTAAATTTTTTTGAACATTTTCCTTGTGGTATTTTGTTTGGGAAAAAAACATTCCATCTTTGTGCCCAACATTTATTGATATTTAACGTTGCAAAAATCGTTTTATGCCAAATTTGAGCTGGTCAAATTTACCAACTGATAAATTCAGTTCAACGAGGAGTGAATGCCAAAATAATTTTGCATTTGCTTCCTTTGGCATTGGAAATATCTGCCAGAGCACAGAGAAATCATTGATTATAAAAGCCCTTCAGCAATCCAACAGCATGGTAAAAATACCCATAAAATTGACTACCAGAACTCAACTTATTTGAAAGTTTTCGGCATGGGAATTCGTCTTAAACGGACTTAAAAACTAAGTTTTCTCCCGGTAGATCCCCCATTCCCCTATTTCTCCATCGACCATCGTTCCCAGCAACAAACTTGGTTTCACTTTTTCAGTGCTGCCTTTTGTTGGTCTGCTTTTTGGCCAAAAGGGATTAAGTTGTTGCCCTGACTGGCTTTTATTTTTAGTTGCTGTCAGACACGCTCCTCGGCTTCCAGCTTCGAGCTGGGTTCCTCCTCTCCGAGTTTATTAAAAACAATGCCAATGTGACAGTTGCTGTCTCTAACTGGGCATCCAGACGGATATCTGCGGAAACTTTGATACCACTTTGATACTTGCCGGACAGCTTTGAGCCAGAGCTGAGTTGAATGGCGAGTCCGCAGAGAAAATAATTTCATTGGTTAAATTAACAAATTCCGTCGGAGAACTTTTCAAAGCTTAAAGTTTCAAGACTTTGAGCAGCGACATCTTGGGAATGTTTTTACTCAATGCAAGTGATGAACCTGTTGAGGATTTTTAACTCGTTGCTCATCGAAGCTTTTAAAAAGAAAATTCTGTTCGATAGTTGAAAGGAATTATCCGTAACGAAATGGCCATTGCTGAAGAAGTCCATTGTCCAGATTAAAAGCCTCTGCCAATCGGAACAGATGTTAATTGCCTGCTTCCAGTGGAGCAAAAGAAAAGGGTAATCCCTGCATTGTCCCGATTTGTTGAAGCCTTTACCAGGATGGCTTTTAATCTTCTGCTTACAATTGGAAGTTCAGGAAATTTTATTGCTTCCCCGGAAGGTCGAAAGTTTTGGCAGGCAACCGAGAATAACCGGAAACCAACGATGCAAATATGCCGATGGCCTATGGCCTCTGATCACGTACAGCAACTAAATGCAAATTTAATTGGATTCACCTAACAACGGTTTGGAAAAGTTTTGCTAAATATGCAGCTGCATGTCGGACCACCAAATGAAGTTAGTTAGCAGAAAATTCGAGCCGTAGTCGGATAATGCAACGCACCATAATCAGAGACTTCGGGGGAGTTTGGTAAAACTTTAGGAGGTTACAAATTGAATTTGTGCATTAAATACATGTTTAACTCCACGGGTCGCAAATAACAATGTTAATGTTGTCAATTTGGGAGGCGTTGCAGATGTTGAAACTGTATTAGAACTTGGAACCATTATCATATTAGGAAAAAGAAAAAGTTTGGTTATCTTTCGGAGACTTAACCAACTAAAGAAATAAAAACCAGTTGGTGTTCATTTCCTGTTAGAATGTTAGTGGAACTAAATAAACAAAATGGACACAACATAAATTGTATACTGGCTAAAGGTTTATAAAAATGTACCAAATTTTATTGTAAATTTTTCTTCACTTGATTAATAAAAAAATAAACATCAATCATAAAAAATTCACAAGACACAACCAGAATTTAAAAATGACAACTTAATAGGGCACGTGGTTGGGTTTATTAATTATAATTTTTCCTGCAATAAAAAAGATAATTTATCAAAGAGGATGAAGGCCAAAAGAAATTGTTAAAAATTACTCAAGATATTTCGGAAAGTTTCGCAGGGCCCGCAGGTTATGCAATCCGGTTAACAGAAAGAATGTCAGAAGAATTTAAGCGCCGCCGGGCCAACGGAGGAAATATAATCATTTTGATAAATTAATAGAACTCTGGACCAGGTTATGGCAAAGAAAAAAAGGAAGCCACGAATGCCGGATATTGTGTAAGGGAAGAACAACAAGAAACAACAACGTAGGCAACGAGAAAAATTGCCAGTTAACAAATTCTTTTTTGTTGTTGTTTTGTCTCTTTATCCATCGCCTGGCTGTTGGGAGCCATAAACTCCATCAAAATCATTACCACCAGCCGGCATTGGAAAGCCCCGAGTGTCGGCGACATCATCATCGCCATCATCCGCCTCTTCCTGGATCCTTTGCCGCGACTCCATTGTCCTTCTGCAAGGCTCACGCGCCGCACTCCCATTATCATTACTAACAAGCAGCACAAAGCAGCTTGAGTGTGTCATCCTGCTGGAGACCGATTCCCACCAAGGCACCGCCAAGGCACCACCAAGCCACCTCCCCTCCCCTTCCCTCCCCTCCCCTCATTGAGCTCCTGATCTGTGGCACTTCGTAATTTTAATTTTGATGCATTTGTCACCATTTTTTGTCCGCCTTTATGTTCTACACTTGGAAAAAAAGATCTCATAAGGTTATCAGTTTAAATTTTTCTTCAACGTCTACAAAAAAAAGAGAAACTATATTTACAAACTTTTTTCAAATAATAAGAAAAAATTACGAGTCTTTTTTTTAATTTTAATTGCGACTTGCGAACTTTTTTTTTGTAACTTAAAGAATCTGTAATGCTAAATAATAATGAAAGGGAATGCCATTCTCATTTAAATCGATTCTGCTTAATAGGGTTTTTTATTTTAAACAAAGACCTATTTTTAATTGCAAATTTTTTATTGCAAATTGCGCATCTCAGTGTAACTGGCTCCCTGTCGCTTTGGCGTCTTCTGCGGCAACGATTTATCTTTGGGCCGTGACATAATGAAACAAGGCGATATGGCCAGGGCAGAACAAACGCTCACTTTAATGGGATTTTATTTTGTGCCCGCAATGTCAGGAGCAACGACGACACCCACAACAAACTGTTCGGCTCGTCCTGTAAGTGCTGGTATATGGCCTACTTATAGGCGCTTGGGGAATTTTATGGCGACAAGGTGCATCGTCCAGAGGGCAGAAACCATTAATGAATTTCCCATCGCTTCGGGCTTAAAGATGCAGTTAAAGCGTATCTCAATGGACTGTCGAGGAAGTTTATGGGTGCGCAGGACAGTCAAACAGAGTGCTAAAAAAGAGGAGGGATAAAAAGGACAACCTCTCGCTACTTTTATTCGCCCAAAGCCCTTTTGATTTCCCATTTACGGCAGCTGAAGGCTAGGAAAAATTAAATAAAAAAAACAAATTGAATACGGTACATTTAAGAAAAACATGGTTTTTCAAGTTGTACATAAGAGTTTAGGAAATAATTAAGAAGATGTTCATAAGCTTTAATTATTTCAAAACACATTTAATTTATCAATTTGCAAACAAAACAAGAAGTCAATTTTTAACCTTTTGTCTAACGTACTTAAAAAATAATCAAGCAAAAGTGTCAACAAAATACAAACAAAAGTGTGATAATAGCCAGATAATAATCGGAAAACATTCAAACACCATTTGCATAATTGCATGCAAACGCCAATCTAGATAGGAATATTTAAATAGCAATCGTATAACAATGGAGCAACAATCAGATCAAATACAAAATACATTTCTAAACCATTTCTCTGACCAAGCTTTAATTTATTCTGTAGAGCTTCAGATCCATCTCGACTTTTGAGTTATTTCATCGAATAAATTTGGGCAACCATTGCGTGTTATTCCGAAGGATATACATATATTTTTCCCAACCGCAGTCGATAAAAAGCCTGGTTAAGCTGTTTTGCGTGCCGACAGACGGCTTTAACTACTTTTTAAGCATTTTCAGCTTGAGAAAACTTCCGGAAAACCACAAATACCTGGCAAATGGAAACTATGCCATTAGCAGAGCTACACCAGATTTTCCTGCACTAATGATGTGGCCGGATTGGCCGGTGATCAAGGCCACAAAACTTCTTGGCCAGCTCCTTCTACTAATTAACATGGCTATTTTTATGATAATCAATTACAAAGTTCGCGCAGAACTTTGACGTTAGTTTCGCTAAGGAAAAAAATATATAAAAACTAGAAGAAAGTTTATTCGCGGCCAAAGAAATTACTCAGCAGATTAGGAGATCCGACAGATGAGGCCTCGATGGGAACATGTGTTCAGTGTCTGTGTCAGTGTCATGAATCGATTGATGACGCGGAATTTAATTAAAATTTTGTTCGAATTTTTTCCCATTTTCCGCTGCTGCGTTTGCCACTTTAAATTGCTGCTTTGCTCGTAAGCAGCCACTTTGCATATCGTTGAAATGTCGGGTTGAGAATTATTCATACGCACATGAGTCTCAGATATGTATTTACTCGAATGAGAGCAGCGCGCTGCCTTAATTTATTTTTTGATTTATGTGCCCGGCAACTAATTAGAGAGTTATTTCCATTTCGGATCACAATGCACTCGAACCGAGGGTCTAGTAACTGACTCACTCAAAGTAGTTGCCGAGTATTTGCCACATTTACGACGGACACATAAATATCGAGTATGTATGCACAAACCGAATCGCATATATCAAAATCCAAATATATCTGCATCAAAGAAATAGTAATAAATGGGCAAAAATAAAAGAGAGCATTACTCAACGGGGAAATTTTAATACTCTTCATCAAGCGATTTATTATGGTGCTTTCTCATCTTTGCTTTAAGTACTATTAAGCTCCATCCACTTTTAATTTAAATTGTACATTATAAGTCATTTAAACATAAATAAATGTTTTAATAAATTATTTTTCGTAAAAATAAAAATGACAACATTGGGAAACAATAGAATATTTTCAAACTACTCAATAAAAAGTGAAATAATCCACTTATTTGAATAGGTAAATAAGAGCATAAACTGAAAGTTCTGAGCTCTAAATAAATTAAGCTATTCTACTGAACTCAAGTACCTGTTGTTACTCAATCGATGCTCCGCTTATACCCTGACTGAATTATTGGGCCAAATAAAAACGGCAAAAATAGCAAATTGCCCGGGGATCAAGGGGAGCTCCTCTCCAAAAGGAAGCCCCCAATCCCCCCGATTTCGACCCCGATGCGAGCGGGCTAAGCCCATTAAGGTCTGTGTGGACAGAACCGGCGATAAGCGTCAGCGGCATTCGCATAAAGATAACACTGAAATCAAACTAAATGGCTAAAATTGGCAAGCAACAACAAACGAGCGGCGGCAACAGGAAATCCAGGCGGTAATATTTTATCACGAATACAGAAATCGCATATAAAAATCGCAGTTAAACATTATTAGAAAGATTGGGCCAGGATGGGGCCCTTATAGCCATTAATAAGATTGTTTTAGCATGAATTTACGGCCAAGGGCAGCGCAGTCCCTCGCTTTTTGGCCTTTTCGGCCAGCTCCACTCTGATCCCAAGGCAAACACAGCCGGTCGAGCCGAAATGTAAACAAGTCAGCCTACCGATGGCCCCGTTCCGATGGCTTTTCCTCCAGTTGGGCGTGCTTTTCCCTCCCACCACCATTTTTTTTTAGCTCTCTAGAGCTGACAGTCTATTCGAAAATTGAAATGTTTGCTAACACGAGCCACTTAAAGTAGAGAGCCGAACAAAAAATGAAAAAAAAGAAGCGTAGAAAAACCAAAACGAATTTCATACAAATTACACGGCCACTTTTGGCCAAAGTTCAACGAGGCGTGCGGCCAAAGAGCCATCAGATCCAGAGACCAAAAGTCCCTCACAACGGAACACCGAGCTGCCATTGCCTCTGTGTGTGGTAAGTGGTTTCCTCAACGAGCTTTAAAGTCCCTCGAAAAAATACAATTTGAATATGGCAAGCAATTACAATTGCCACGAGTCCGCCGATGGCACACAGAAAAAGTGGTCAGGCCAATTATTATCCCCTGGAAAATTGTGCCCGGCAATGAAAACAACAATGGGGCGATTTCCTTTGATTGCCAGCCATCTAAGCTTTTCAAGTGCAATATTGCCAGGATTATTGTTTTAAAATTTTGTACATTCTAGGGACCACAACAAAAATAAATGGGAAAGAGCTTTTTTACCCATATAATCCTCATAAATAATCTTGATTTTCTAGGCTAATAATATCATGGCAATATATAATTTTTAATTTTTCGGAAAATTATTGGGGATGTTGAATGAAGAACAGCAATGTTCTTGAACAAAACAAATTCAAATGCAAGAGTATAAAAGGCATATTCTATACTGAATTCCTACCTACTAACTAAACAATTTCAATATTAATAACACTTTTCTCTGTGTGGGAAGAAAAACAAGCTCGTGCTTATACTCGTACCTCAGTTATCCTTTCCAAAACCTCGGCTTGTCGACAGTTGTAACGGCCAAAAGACATGGGTTCCAGGCAACTAACGAAGCAATTTTCGTGTTTGGCCTGCAACCTCAAGATAAGGATAACTGGACCAGTTAAACTCTACTGTAAAACGCCAGGACATTTTCTGGTCATTCCCCAGCTGAGGGCGTCGTCTGAATGTTTAATAATTTTCCATAAGCTTTTTCGGCAGGCGGATGGCTGCTGAAGCAGCTGAAACTTTTGAGAATTATATGCACTCGCAGTTGTCATGAGTTGTCCCTTCCACCCACCACCATTCCGATTTTCCACTCTGATTTTCCACTCCCATTTTCATTCCCATTTCCCTTCCATCCCAGTAGTAATAACCGAAACGCAAGCCGTGGCTGAAATAAAAATGCAAATGCCAAGGACACAGCAGCGTTGAACTTGCGACTGAGCGACATATGGGGCGTTTTGGTCGGGGGGCGTGGCAACCGCAGCCTTAGTTTGCAGGACTAAAGCCCAGGATTGGAGGTGCGCCTAACGAGGACACAACCACCCCCTCCCCTTCCCCCTTTGCCTGTCTGTCTATCTGTCTGAATGTCTGTCTGTCTGTCTAGCTGGCTGGCTGTCCTGTCAGCCTTTCCTTTCTTCGGCTTGTTTACTCACAATTTTCATTTGGCATATGCAAGGACAATAATTTCATTTACCACTCGCCGCTCGGCTATTCGTATTTCCAGATTATCTTTCGGGCCTTGAAGTATGTTTTCTTGCCAAAGCCTTCTTGGAGTAGACTCTTGGCCAAAATATATTTTCTAGTCAGCTTTGTTTTGCATAGGAGCAAACACACAAATCCTTTTAAAAAAGAATTCAATGCATGAGAACAGCCTTTATAAATTTTAAAATTGCAATAAAAAGAAAAAGAATAAAAGCATATCGTATTACCATTCATGTCTTAAGTGTTCTTTTACTTTTTGTCTAATTGAAATTTCAAGGAAAGAAGGCTCAAGCTTTGCTAACTATTTCACTAACTAAGCTGAGGATGAAAAGTACATTTCTTTAATCTGAAAGCATTTCCATTGAATATTTATTAAAAATAAAGTTTATTTGAGAACTTAAAGGTAGAGCCTGTAAGCCCTTTTGTAGAAAGTTCTCTGATGGACTTTCATATTCCGCTTGTGGAATAATCAGTTGATTTCGAAAGTTTCACCCCTTCCACAGCAGAGCTCACCCTTTTTTGGCAAATTCCTTTATCGCAGTTTGTATGGCTCATTTTGTGCCTTTTCCCCGTTTGGCATTGCTCACTTGTTTAGGCGTTTAACCTTTTTCGGGCTGCCGCAGCAACAATAACAAAACCAATTTCCCTTGTCTTTTGACGCCATTTGTTTGCACAACCTTGGTCCCATCCGTGTCCTGTTCTCTGTTCTCTCCTCTGTGCTGTGTGTGTGTGTATGTCCTTGCATAACACGCCGCGACGTCGGCGGTTCACCCACACACACAATAACACACATATGCCAAAGCCCGACCAATATTCGAACCGAACGAAAATCAATGAATTTTATTGCGGCTACACATGGAGTCCCTCGTCCTTCTGCGTCCTCAAGTTCTTGTCTCTGGTTTCTATTGCATACTTTGCTGCACTTCAGGGATGGATCGAAAGATTAATAAAAAATATCGAATAGATATTAGTTGCAAGACTGATCCTAACAAAAATGTATCAATTGTTTTTTATTGAGAAGTAGGAATATTTGGGCAAATTTATTTAAGATTCAAAGGTACTGGACTTATTTTCCTGATTTTAATAATATGTATTCCTATAACTAATAATAAATTAGAACAATTTACAATCGAATAATATATTGTTAAATATTTAAAATTATTTATATACAAATCAATGACTTTGAAATATATTTTTTATAAATTACTTTAACATTTTCTTATATCTCAAGTACATCACTAATGCAGTTTGTGGGCATGTGAGTGCCAGTGGTTCAAGGGGTAGTGACCATAATTAATTGACCATTTACTGCAGCTTCCCTGCAGCCGTTAAGAAGGAGACAATGGCTTCATAAATTCAGCTTTGAGAGACCAATCTCGACCGGCTAAGTGCTCCACGGGTTTGTTGTCCTTTGTCTTTATCACTGTCCTTATCAGAAGGCAGTGCACTGGAAAATGTCCTTGCCCGTCGTCAGTCATAATGAGGGATCCACGACCATTTGGCAGGCAACGCTCCCGAGACCCAAAACAATCCACTTGTTTTGGTCAGCTGAAGCCAGAATGGTCGCTTTAACATGGCCAAGCTTTGCAACCGGAAAATTGGTTCGGAAAATATTGTGTCTTTTGTAGGGGAATTTTCTTTCATGACTTGAAACTTAAAAAACCAGGAGGTGAAACCGTAGGAAGTCGGAAATCATCAACATTATAAATCACACCGGAGTGTGGAGGCGTAAATTTTTTATATAGACTGGGGGAGCATGAGAACCCAAGAAGTTCGTGAGTTTTATGTTCTCGGAATTCCAAATAAGGGAAGAGGAATGCCTACACTTTGGCATACAAATAAATATTATCTTCAAATTAACATATTCGGGTATAATAAACATTTTCTGAATTATTCAAATGTGCGTTATATCAAAAGTACCTACTTTTTATTATTTGTGTTATTTAATTTTAAGTTAAGAATGAATTTTGAGATGTTTTTATTGATTATAATACATAGTTGTTTTAATTTTACTTATTCTTGAACTCAATATTTAACCTTAAATGCTTTACAAAACAAATAAAACACAAATTAAGTGGTTTATACTACATTAAAAATCATTTAGAAATTGGATCAGCAAATTCTTTTAATTAATTCGATTCGTTGTCATGTTATTTTCATTTGGTCTGAAAGTACTTCTATTTATACCAAACAAACTTAAGCCGTGATTGAAACTTTTGAAAAATTCGTGAGAGTAATCTGTAACGTAAGCCGCAAGTAATCTGAATGAAAAATAAACTCTTACAAATTGAGAACTTGACCTTTCCTTGGCAGCTCTTCCAGAGCGATTAAGTTGGTTGCCCGGGTTGCCAGGCTACAGCTCCTCAGCTGCTGGCCTTCAACAGGATTATCTCCTGGCTCGTCTCGATTTCCATTTATCATTATGCAGATTCATGTCTGCAATATGTTCATTTATAAACATATATATCTAGCGAGGCAAAAAGAGCAACAAAAGAGCAGTCGAGAGGGGAAGTACTCTGCCGTAGACTATGCAAATTAATAAGCAACTCAGTTAGCGCTGACTTAAATGCAGGCAAACTGTTGTAAATGGCGTTTTAATCAACGTACCAAGACAACAAACGAAATTAATTAAATGTTCACTTCATGGCCGCTATCCACGCTAAACCAAAACTCTGAGAGCCCGGCCACGCCCACTTATTATCTCGGGCCCAACCCGCCCATCCTGCGAACCTCCGCCGCGCGTAACGTCAATTTTTGCATTTTAATGATATTTGAACCGCGGTGTGTTCAAACCCTCCTGAATTTTGGGGTTGCATTGGTGGATTCGTGAGGGGGTGGCCAACCGGATGGTTTCGCGTTGCCCACATTACGATGATGACGATGGCTATAGCGAAGACCCTGGCCAGTTGTTAGCGATATGATAATGAATCGATAAATACTCTCTCTTTCGGCGAAGCCAACGGAGAAACTTTGGCGTCGAATAGATTATTCTAAATAGGTTATGTTTCGGGGAAATGACAAAGCGAAAAGTTCATTCCGAAACTTTGAAAGAGAATTTTTTGTGCATTTATATTTAAATGAGGAGGGGTTTTTTCATGAATTATTTAGACAAAAATACGTAAAGAAAGCTTTACACCCTATTAACTTGCAAAATAACAAATTCCCTTTTGATGGGGACCTTTAAGACCGACTAACTTTAATTTAGGTCTAAACCAATTACCTATCAATCCCTGGAAAACTACTTTCACTAAAATTAAATAACCCCAAGGACTCAATTATGAATGGGGAATTAATTACGTTGCTGGCCGCTGAGTATTGGGGCTTAGTGTGGAGCCCACAATGCTCTTCGCTCCAATCCAAATCCCCGGGCCCCCAATTGCGGTTGCTGAATCCATGAGGATCCAGCAGAGTGATTTTTTCCTTTTTTGGGATGCCCTCCCGATTCCGTCCGTCGTTCTAATTGAAAAGCAATTAATTTTTTGGCCTGCATTAGGCTGCCTTCCGAGCGACTTGTTTCCCTGCTGGCTTCCCAATGGGCCCTGAATTATTGACAAAAGTTAAGTGAGCAACTGCACGGACCGAAATCATAACCAGACATCGAGCTAAATTGAAAGGCAACATCGAGTGGGGCCCTTCGGCTTGTGGTCTCTGGAGAAATTTGAAAATCCTAGCCGCAAACGTCTGACTGACTGTCAATGGGAGGACCTCCCCCATCCTGGGAGCCCAGATTACAGAGCGCCAGAGATGGGATCCTGAAGCAAACACCAAGTCAAAGGCAATCGAAATGGCCAAAGCAATGGCAACAGCAAAGGCAACAGCTTTTGGCCTTCAGAACGGCAATCGTTTTATGGCCGTGTTCCCCTCAGCTCGTTACTCTGTTACTCTGTTATTCTGGCTGGGGGCCTCCATCGCTCAGATTGGCCGTAAAAATGTCACCTGTGACTTGCGACTGTGAGAAATCAAATAAATTCAAGCAGCTGGCCGCCGCCACCCACCTTTACGCATTTCTTATCAAGCCGTTTTGCTCATAAACACACGCACACATAAAATATATTTACATAGCATTCCCGGCCATGCACCGACTGGCTTTTGCATAATTTATGCAGAACTTAGTAACCAATAAAAATGGCAAGTGGCATAAAAAGGCCCACAAAACATGTACTTGTAACGCAAAGTAAATGTGCTTACGGGAACCACACAAAAAATACCTTCAGAGGAATTTAAAATTGCAGATGTTTTCCTAAAAATATTATTTTAGTGCATAAACTAGCTTAGTATTTCAAAATTGGTTTAGGCAATCAAATATAATTGATACTCGTACATTATTTATTTAACAGATTATTATTTATTAAAAAAGTAGCAAACTAAAAATGGTTTTAAACTACAGAAATACATTTTTTGCACCAACCGATGTGAATGTTTGTCTTTGACTTTTCACTGCAAGTATTTATATATAAGTTTAGTTCAATTTCTTAAATAAATAAAAAGAAAATGGACCTTCAGGCATTCACCTTAATAGCTTGCAAGAGGTGAAAATAAATATTTGCATTCTGACTTTTGGCATCCAACTGTGAAAATTCGCAACTACTTCGTACCTCAAAGATGATTTAAATGCAAATGGAGAAAAGTAGAAGCCAAAGGATGGGCAACCGGGAAAAAGTGAGGCTTCCTAATCGAGTGACGATGTTTCAGCTAGCATTTCTGCAATTTTCGCCTCCATTGCAGATTTTGGCTACCTGAATTTGGCTTAAGTACCACTTCCACTGGCCATCAGCGAGCATTTTCGCGGTCTGATATGCAAATTGAAATGCGTTTTCCTTTTACGCTGCTATGTTTTCCTCTGCTTTCTCTCTCGCTTTTGGCAAGTCTCTTTATTCTGTGTGGGGGGTTAGGACTACATGTTCCCTCAGGCATATGGAATCCCTGACATGTGCACGCATATCACGTATACGCAGTGAGCGTCTCAAACGGCTGATGAATTTGTGATGGAGCGGATTAAGTTGGATAACTTAAAGCGTACTACTTGCGAAGTTGCAAACGAGTTTCATGGGAAATCAAGGTTCCGCCGATAACTGAAGCAAGACAATCAATCATCTTAGGAATAGTTGCCATACACATTTATCACTTGTGCACGCACAATAATGATTAACATTACGTATACGCCGGGTAAACTTGACCAATTCCCACCTGAGCAATACGGTCATTAGTAATCGCCCTCGTTGGGCAAAGCAATCAATGCATTTGTTTATCGAATCAACAATTGATGGACGACGAGTGGATGGATGACTGGCGTCCATGTCAGCGGGGATCAATTAGAATCAATCGAGAGTTGTCCGGACTGTCTTCTGATTGTTCGTTCGCTCGTTCGCTCCTTCCCTTCTCGAGGGCCCATTAAAATTAAAGGGAAATTTGCATTTTTAATTAAGGAACAGTCACGGCCGAGCCATTTGATTTGGCCATAAAAAGCGAACAGAAAACGTGCCACCCCACCCCCACCTCCACTTTCGTTTCCTTTTGTTTTCCAATGCAATTGGGTTTTTCCTTAATGTTATCTCTTTTGCCCCGCATCACTCTTTTCGCTCCTGGTTCCTCTTAGCATTTATGTGTTTTCTCTCTCTTTTTTTATTGTGTATTTTGGTAACTTATTTGTTTTGTCGCAAAACAAAATAAAAGTTGAATGCTTTTTTCGGGACTCCGGCCTGTGCCGAAATAAAACTTTTCTTTGTGGGAGCCGAAGAAAAGGCCGCAAGAAAAGTTGACTGGAATTCAATTTGTTCGGATCGTAATGAATATACTCGGGGATACACTTCGGCCTGCCTCCGCCTCCGACAAACATGTCAAACTTATTAACAAATACATTTTTGCAGTCCGCAGTCCGCAGTCAGACTCACCTCCCACTCCAGCTGCCTTGGCGAATTGATTTAATTTGAAGTTGGTTTGCAGTCAGTTAAACTTGAACTCTCACTCCGCCCGTTAAATGTTATTGTTGGGCCAGAGGCAAAAAAGTTTTTTGGCCCAGCTAACCACGGGAAAAAAGTACAAGCAGGCGTATAAATAAAAACCGAAAACTGGCGACCGCCGACGTGTCAACACTGCGTATGCGGGGTGTATATAAAAACATATACATATATATATATATAGATATACAAATATAGGGAGGAGTTGCTCGAGACACAAAAAACCGAAAACCGCAAGGATGGAGGCACTCGAGCACGTTCCGGCACTTGTTTGGTCTCCTCGCTCTCACTTTCGCTATCAGTTCTTCGCCGCACAATGGAAACACACTTCAGCCTTCCGTCGAAGAAAAGACAGCTTTTCCTCAGTTCGAAAACACCTCTTTTCGAATCTCCCACCGGTTATCTGCCGATTTTCGCGTCCGCCGTCAACGAAGAATCACAGGCAACTGAACGCCACAACTTCGTGAGGCTGAGCAGCTGAACGACCGACCGACCAACAGGTTAGCCGCTGATAAGGGCTCGTGTTCAGCCGAAGAACTCGAGTCGTTTCGCTCGCTGCGTATACGTAATGTGCCGACGACGATGCATATCGCGTATACGCAGCGTTTGGCTCACTCAATTGCAGGGGTGTTGAGTGAATCGAGTGAGTTCCCCTGTCAATTATCTGCGAGCCGGGAAAAGTGAGTGAAAAACAGTTTCGGCCCTTAAATGAGCCGTAAAACGGGGAATTCGGTAACGAGAACTTCATAAATCCATCACGAAAAAACAGTGATGTCATTTTGAAGTTTTTGAACTTTTTCGTAGCCCTCGAAGGTCGTTAAGTTGCGCTGTGTAAAATTTTTAGTTATCCCACGCAGATTTTACTGCTCCCAGAAAGGTAGCTAAGAATTTTGCTTGAATTCTAAACCTGACTTTAAATAAACACTAACCGCACCTAATTTGCAAATTAAATAATAATCATAGACAAGTTAACTTATGTTTTATATAAGAATGGGTAATAGGAGTTGATTAAAATCAGAAAATTGTAAGAAAAAAAGGCGCTCGCTTGATTGCTTTAATGGGTTCTGTCACTTCCGCTGCCAATTAGCTAATCAAGCTTTAATTTTCCCTGCCACACATGGATCATAAATTTATCTCATCCCATCATCGCCATCAGCGTCTGCTTACCTGACTCAACTTCCTCATTTATTTACTGTTTACGTTCGTCACCTCATTCCGTCACTTTTCGCAATTTAATACCCTGCATACGACGAATTTCAACAGTATTAACAATTTCAAATGATATCTGTAGGTAGATTTAAAATCAAATATACTGGAACGGACTTAAAAACTTTTAAGCTGTATGAAAAATCATTCCTGAATTGTTAAAACAAGTCTCCGAAATGCATTTGGGATCTAAACTTTATTTGAGTGAGACTAATGGACAGTAATTTATATCTTTGAGAGAAGACACTCCCCTAGTGGGTATCTCCCAGTCCAAATGCCACTTCATGCGCTCTTATTTGTTTTGTTATCTGTCGCCGGAAAGTTCCACAGGAAATCACAAGCCGTCAAGGGCATTCTGAGAGGGCTACAAGGGATGTGTCAACTGATGCAGCTGCGATTTATTTATTAAAGCCAAGTCGACAAACAGTTTCCACTTCGGGCGAGACTCCTTAAGAACCGCCGAGTCCCGTCGCCTTTCCCTCCGCCTTCGGAATTACGCTTCATATTTTTTTTAAGCACCCCGCCTGACACATTTATGCGCTGGAAAAAAGTGAAGTGAATAGTGGCCGCCTTCGCAGGATGGATTCAACCTGCCGTCTCCGCACCACTTTTTCCTTTTGCCCCTTTAGCCGATTACCATAAACAATGGCAGCTTTCTACCTGAGACGACTCATCCTTATTTTCAGCCTGGGCCTCATCCTCTTAGGGGAAATTTGTGTAACATATTCAAGCGCTGCTATCATGAATTTTTATTTACTTGCCAGGCATCTTCACCCAAACGCACGAGTACAAGTACTCGGATACATGCAGGCCAGACGACGAACTCTCTGTTGACATTGTAAAGTAAATCCGTGTTGCGCATACGCCGCGTACGCCAGGCAAGGTTTGAAGAAAAAGTGACAACGCCTGCCAAATCACAGATTCAGTTTTATTTACTCTTGGCCCCAAGACAGCCTTCCGCATGTTTGCTACTTATAATTTAGTTAAAATCTGATTTTTTGGCCTACATTGCCAAAAGTTTTTAATTTAAAGTGTGTATTTTGATAAATTTATTACTGAGAAAATCATTTTACACTTAAGTTATACAGTTGGATAATTACAAATTATATTTAAAAAATTGTTTTCATCTTAATAAGACTTTATTTTAGAGGCAGCTAATAAAACATGAAAATAATTTTTTGTTTGTTGAGCAATGCCGTCTCCCTAAGAATTTAATATATTTCCGTCGCCCAGCTGCTCAGTTGTCGCTGACCTTTAATGTGGTTCTATATTTATGGGTACATATATCTACATATATACTTGTATGCGTATATTCGTATTTTTCGCATCTGTTCAGTCTATATTTAGCATTTAATTTAAAAGTTTGGAACGTCTTTTTATAAATGGACTTTGATGCCTTGGCATCAAGAAGGGAGCAATCTCACTCCAAAAACGAGTCTTAAATATAAAAACAAGAAAAAATGAACTCACTCATCTAATTAAGATTATTTATTCCCCAGTTTGAATAACCTTGCAGAGGGTATTAAAATGTTAGCCAGAAGTTTGCAACGCAATAAAGGAGACACATCAGACCCCATAAAAAAAAAATTAAAAAATATTTAAAAAACTACATCATTAGATTTTTTTATATTTTTGAGGACATTTAAAAATTTTTATGATACCACCTCTTTCAAAATTTCCAAAAAATGGATTTTCTGAAAATTGACTAAAATTTTCTAATTCTAAGCCAATAACTTTTCTAATTTTAATCAGATTTGGAATTGGCATACATCTAAAAGGTTGTATTTCAATTCTCTAACGAACGGCATTAATAGACTTTTTTCAGGCCAATTTTTAAAATTTTAACAATACAACCTCTTTTTGCTCATAATAAATAAATCTCATTTGGTCTTACTTTATTGGTCAGAAGGTCACTTTCCCAATTGTAAAATTTGTTGGTTCCTTCTTCGATAGACGCCCTAAGCATAAACTCCGTTGTCAGCTCAAGGAAAACAATTTAAAGGAGAGGCGAGCAAGTTAATAACAATATTGGGGACTCGGAAAGCAAACAATAAATAGTTGGGACAGGGAAACCACTGCGATTGTTTCAAGTTCGAGAGGTTCTCGTACGGCACGAACACTACTTGGCACTTATATTGGCAACTTTTCTATTGAAATTATATTTATGGCAGCAGCTGCTGCTCTGGAGTAGTTCGATACGAGACCAAATTATGGACAAGACTACCTGAGCTGTGCACTCGGGATGGGATGGGATACGTGCTTGTGGCGGGGTCTCCATCTTCCCGGCTTATTAGAGCCAACATATTGTGGAGCCATGGTTATGCTTTGCATATAAATGACCCACATGCACACACTTACACACACACACACGCGGGTGGCCTGGCCCACATGCGGCGTTAAAGTTACTGCCTAAATCTATTCATCCTTAACCGGAACGAGTCCCACTTTAGTTCCCTTTTCGGCCTGGTCACTTTAAGATGAAAGGCTCGGCGGCTTTTCTTTTCAAGGCCCATTGACTTCAAGCCGAACATTGGACACTTGCCAAATGAACATATCTTTACTTGGTTAAAAAAATCTTTTACAACCAGATATAACTTACGTTTAAGAAGTCAAAGCTGTTGAATAATATCAGTAAAATGTCAATTTTACTATACCAACTAGAATAACATTAAAATTATATACTGCTAACCAATTGCTTTCCTGCAAGCTATAAGTTTTATACAATTTTTTCCTTTTTATTTCCATATTGTTTTAAATCAAAGGGGATCCTTTGGTTTCGGTTTTTGTGCTGTGTGCATTGGGGAGACAGCAAAAGACACCAGTACTGAATCCCTCAGCTTTATGGGCTGTTCGTTCTTATTTTTTGGCCAGACCCAGCTGCACTTTGTCTTCATAAAAGTCGCTTTGAGGACCAAAGTGAAATTTACATAAATTCGCCTCGCTTTCTGGACAAGTTTTCATCCTTTGCTGTTTTTCTCCCGTTCGGCAATCAATAAACGCACATAAATTTCGCCTCTATCCGTTTGCAGTTCTTCTTCCATTATTTTGGCATCCTTCGTGTCTGCGTTGCTCTTTTTTTTTTTTTTTTTTTTTGGTTTGGTGGGCCAAAAGTTCTTATCGCCGGCTTAGCTGGGCTCCCTTCGGTGACGTTGTCAATTGGAAACACTGGGCGGGGTCATAATTTATTTCCCATAAAATATGAAATGAAACATTTCGGCTCGTAAATTATGAAAAAGAAACACGTTGAGGCATCAAAGTCAATGCTGGTGTACCCACATCGAGGTGGGGAAACAAGAATAATTGGCATGTAGTAAACCAGTTGAAAGGTTTCGACTGTTCGACATTTCTGAATGGTGCTTTCAAAGTCATAAGTGACTACACTTTATGAAAATTAGCTATGATTTAAATCTGAGCAAAGTGCATACACACAAAAAAGGATATTCACATAAAAGGAATTTCGAAGGTTGCTGTTTAAATTAAGCAGAAAATAACAACTTTACATACAAACTATTTCTAATTTTTTGTTATTTTAAAAGCTAAATGGATTCATAAATGAATAACTTACAAATACAAAATTCTTTCCTCCAAGTTAAGCTGGAATTCAAAGAAATACCTTATACATCATTTGCATGAATGCCTTGCTGAGTTGAAGTCAAGCAAGTGCTTTTCATTAGCTCAAAGTACTGCTCAAAAGGCTTGTTTTTTGTTCGTAAAATAATTTTAGCCCTTAAGGTCAGTTTATTGCAATTTTCTTTCTTCATTTTACGAGCAACGTGGAAAGCGGAGGAAAAGTGCTACCGAATGGGAGGATGGTGGTGAATATTGCGGTTAAAGAATGTCTACTTTTCAACATGCCTCGATAATTTTGAGCCGAGATCATAAAATCTTTACGCACAAACTGATGATGGGCAGTTTCGCGGTATTATGTCCGGCCAAAAATACAAACAATAAAGCAGGTCGTTTTCCATTCCCATTCGAGGCACACCGAATGCGGCTTATTGCTTCAAGCCAAGCTTTGATGCCTTCATGTGGGCGAATTGAGATCTGAGTAACTGCCACATGGAGCTGGGACCATCATCAGGTATGTCCGCATTTTAACAATGAGTCTACGATGTTCATTGTCGATATCACGCATACGCAACGTGCACCACTGACGTTGGCGCCACGAGCTCTACTACCCTCGGAAAAGAAGGTCTTCTTTTTTAATGACTGTATTTACTTCGTGAAATAAATCATTTTATAAAAAGAATTCATTTTATTCGATACGAATCGATATTTTAAGGTTCCAAATCATTACTACATATACAAATCTTTTAAAGTACATTTTAATTGACTATTAAATTACAAAAAACAAGTCTCAATACTTTAAAAAAATAATTGAATAATTCTAGCTTGCAATAATCTCACTATAGACAGCAATGGTCATCCCAGAGTCGCTTCCTTTTGGCTAAAGAGCTCTGGGGTCTTGGCAAGTGTCATGTTTGACCAGCAGCAACAATAGCAACGGCCCATAGCACACATGCGGACGCATTGCGCTTTAAAGCCAATGTAATTCGAAGCTGGCTGGAATGTGGTCTACTGGCAAATGGCAAACTGGGAAACTGGCAACGGGGAGCTGGCAAACTGGCTGTGGGCCTCGCCCCTCTTTTGTCCAGCGGAGCAGCAACATCGATGACAATGACGCCAAATGGCAGCAGAGCTGCAGATGTCGCCCGTCCACAGTTGCTGCTCATATTTCCCAGATCCTCGCCAAAGGACATCCCCGTTCGTGTGAGTGTGTGTGTGTTTGTGTGCGAGTGTGTGCTCTGTCAGCGTGTTGTGGCATAATTTATACGCTTATTTGTTAATTTCGCACACACTCTCTAAAAGCAGAGAAGGACGCACGGCCAGATACATTACACAAACTCTTGGCTTAATTAAAAGTTAAGGCAACAAGTTTTAGTCCAGCCTCAGAAAAGTCGCAGAGACACAAAGATACCCTTCTTGGCCAGCTTTAAATATTTAACTTTTAGAGCATTTACATAAGCTTAAAAATAAATTTAAAAAACTAATAGCGCTGAAAATAATATTAAAAAATTGAATATGTATTATTATGTATACAGAAGATTTTGTTTAGATATTTTTAAAGATATCTAAATCAAAACTATAAATTATGATTTTACTTTAAATAGATTTTCATAAAATTTAAAGTAGAATGATCAGTTCAAAATAATCAAGTCTTAAATGAGCTTGAAATTAATTGTACTTGTTTAGCATCGTTTTCCTTATGGTTATTGGCTTTGACAAGTGGAAAACACTTATTATGATACCAGCAATGTTATTATCCTTATTGAATACCCTCGGTGACGGCTCAGCATATGCTGCCAATGAGCTATCCCTTTTCATATAGTGTTATAGTTGGTTCCCCAACCTGCTCCTCGTAGGCTCGGAATATTTCAATTAATCAACTCATTGCGGAACCAGCAGCTTGATGGGCATTTCGATAAGCAGCGGAGCTCAAGTAGGGCACTGCGGAACTGCGGTGGACGGATGGCTAAGCCGAGATGTTGGCGAGAGCAACAGGATAATTACTCGACCATATGCTCGAATGTCCAGCCAGGAGCCGCAGCAACCGGAGCGAAAGCCACCCATCCACCCAAGGACGACTTGGGCGACTTGAGTGCTCTAGCTTTTGCTGCGATGTAATTGTAATTTAGACACCACAAGCTCACACATGAGAACAGTGACGTCGTTGGGAGCTCATCAGAGGGGTTCAAAATTTACTGCACTAATCCAACACAATTAATACAACAAATTCCTATAAAAAAAATTCAATTACCAAAAAAGTTTATTATAAACCCTAACAGTTTTAAAATGGATTACCTCATGAGTTTTAGTTGTTGTTTCGTTGATTCCAAATGATATTTAAAATATGAATAAACCAGTTTTTTGTTTGTGAAAAAGAAGCCTTATTTTGTTGATATTTTTCCTTACCTTGTATATGATTCCCAGCGAACGCCACTGCAAAAATGCTGTACGTGTTTGTGTTTTTGTCTATTGTGCTTGGGTTGTGTAATTTTTTTCGCTGTCATGCGGTTAAACGTGCAAATTACGCGCCATTTTTATTCGTTGTGCCAGCCGTTGGTTGTTTTATTTCATTTTCTCACCTCATTTTTGCTGCGTTTTATCTTAGTGGCCTGGCCACACATACTGGCACACTCACACACTGGCACACACACACACACCAGCAGCATGGCACTTGGAGCCACGTGTGTGTTTAACCTAATTACCGGCGGCTCGTCCTTTTCACTCAGAGGAGAGTGCTCAGGACTCTTGGTCCTAAGTCTAGTTGATGTTGTTGGGTGAATTCGACACACAAATCAATGCAATGCATCTTCAAAACTAGAAAAACTTTTAGCCAGAACAGTAGTTAATTCCCATTAAAAGCTATAAAATATTAGTTTATAATGGAATATTTCTAAATATATATCTACACTAAGCTTACTTAGCATAAAAGAGCATCTAGGATTTGCCTTTCCACGTTAAGTATGTAATTTCTACGGGCCTTTAAAGGAGATGCTAGGCCACAAGGCATCGTATATCCTGGTCTATTGTGTTGCTGTCGAGTCATTATATTCATTTAGAAATTCAATTAGCGCCATAATTGCAGCAAGTGTTTAATGATGATAATGCGTTTACTCCGATAACGCCGGCGTTTGTGATAACGATGGCGTGACTTGTACTATATCCCGGTAACAGCTAATTATGAGACATTCAATTTTCCTTGGCCAAAAACATGATTTACATGTTAAGTGCCCAACTTGCCCAGGGGTTTTTTAAAATGCATTTTACGTTGGCTAAACAGGCTTACCAATACTTCGGTTATATGTATATGAAGTTTAAGCAAATTCTTCCAGATTTATGTATTTTATATAATTATACGCTCGCTTAGCCAAAAAGCGAAACTTTTTGGCCTGCGCTCGTTAAACTTTACCCTCATAAAAAATGTTTTAGAATCATTTATGTAAATTTCGGCTTGGCCCAGGAAAACACTTACTAGACTTCAATCGAATTTGGTAAACGGCTTCGGTTAATTGCGGAATTTCACATAAAAAATTTACATGACAAAGATCGTCCGACAAAATTTCAAATGCAAAGATAAAGCAACAAAAAATTAACTGCAAGTAAAGTGGAACATTTGAATTTGAAATTTAGGGAGCATTTATTTTTTTCAGCTCACTTTAACAGCTTTGTTTTGGCTTTGAAGCCATTTAGCGACCCATTAAAAGTTTTATTGGTTGCCAATACTTTGTGGCCAGAGGTAATTAGATCCGACAAATACTCTTGCTCGATTTGTGCTTCTATTAAACGGCAGCTTGTTTCGTTTGTCAAACAGCTTTTTAAAAGCGGAACTGCCAACAATTTGAGTTTCTGTATAAAAAAAAAACAAATATTTATGTTGTAAAAAACTTGAAACAGTGACAAATTGGTAAAAATATTTCGTTCTTCTAGATTTCCGTGTTTTCTTTTTAGGATAATGCTCCAGATCGGTTATAAACTTGTTTTTACACATTACAAGATTATACATTCGTTTTTACATATGCTTTTGGCGCCATCTGCCAGAAAACATTAGCTTTTTAGCAAGTTTCACAACCATAGAAAACAAATAAATAACATATTCATCAAACAGTACTAAGATAAATTTTTGTAAGTCAGATCCTTTCCGATAATCCTTTCAGATTTATAATTTAGAAATTCACCCAAAAGAATAAAGAATGAACTGGAATAATTTAACTTAAAATGATCTTATTCAGATATCCAATTGTTCACTCGAAAGACAGAAAGAATGACTACGAAGCATTGAATTAAGAACAACCTCAGAATTCGGAGTCATGTAAAACAAAAAATTTATTTCAATGCAATAACTATTAAGTTTTTATTCCGTTCATGAAAATATAACCCCCAATTTATTGTAAAGTATATTATCGTTTTCTTGCCATTATACATTATTTTTGTTTATTTGCGTTTATGTTTTTATATACAAGTTCACAATGAGATTTCTTTGTCATTCCCTTGATCGGATCGTTAGCTCGTTTTCTATATATTTTCATTACATTTGTCTTTGTATATTGGTTAGTGTATAATAAAACTTTAATATTCGTTATTTTATTGCACTCGGTTGTATGTACAGCTCAGGTAAAATTTTAAATTGTCCTTTTAATTGCTCTGTATGAAAGCAAATGTAACATATTACATATTAATTACAAAACAAGAAGGCAACAAAGAAAGTGATTAAGGAACTTAATATCATTTAAGCCTGTAGTACTCATATACTGGATTAATATTAAGGTATATAATTCTCTGTGTAAGTATCTTTTATATATTTCTATGTACACACACTCGTTTGGTGCTCATCAAAACTTTTTACAAATGGTATCTGCTTAAATTATCAACATACTCGATCGTCAACATTAACCGAGTGATGAGTTTATTTTGGGAAGCCTTTTTGGTGTAAAGTTGCCGCAACGATGAATCAACAAAGGATTTTCTTTTACTAGACGATATGTGTTAGAAAATTATTTCAAGTATTGTAAATACTTCAATATTCGCGTATATATGTATATCAGCTACGTGTATATATATCTATATAGGTAACATAATGTATACATGCCTAAGTACTTGGATACGTCTAGTGGTAAATATAGGTTTTCCATAAATTTCCCTTTCTATATTGTATCTTTAGCCTGCGTTTGCTATTTGCTCGATTAACTAACTCAAAGGTTAACCACAAGTTCTTGTTGTTTCGGTTGTCATATATAATTGGGTTTCTCCTTGGGGTTGGTTGGTTTGTTCTAGCGGCCTGTGAAGGGCATCGATCAATGCGGATCCTCAGGAGACGACTTTAAAGCTTAAGATCTGGGTATACATAAGAGTCCTATTGCGTTTCAAATATGCCATACATATAAAAAGCCAGTAACTGAACAACACCTGCAAAGAGTTCACTACAAAACTATTTACAACTTGACGCAATGTCAGGTCCGTCTTAATTTCAATTATTTGTCAACTGATATTTGGTTAGATCCACCAGGTGCTCGTATAGCATATCCTCCTGCGGCGTCAGTCCGATCATAATCCATCCGGATATGGCGGCGATACTCCTGGTGACCGACAAGCTGCTCCAAACGCTCTGCACACTGTTGCTCAGCTGGAAGGGGGATAAATATACTGCATTTTAGAAAGGAATTCTAAATTGAATTTATCCTGGGATTACTAACCATCTCCTGTTGGGTCAGCGTTATGTTGGCGTTGTTGTTGAACAGGTAGAGCTTCTCGTCGATGGAGTCGGAGCAAATTGTCAGGATTATTGTCGCCACGTAGATCATGGTGATGATGAGCCAGCGGAACGAGATCAGTTCGCTGGCATTCGAGAAGCTCCAGCGGCAGATGTCCATGCTGCAAGGAAAAAATAATCATAATTAATAAGTGCAAAAATACTTAACTCAATATTAATTCCTGTAGCTACTATTACCAAATAATGATTATTAAACCTTTAATTTTCTGTTTCTAAATTAGGTATTCCGAATTGTTCTCCGCCAAGTCTTATAAATAGCACCTCTCAATTATTTTGTAACAGAACGAGGCTACTTCCCTCCCTGCCATACAATCAATGAACTTGAGCTGACCTTAGACCTAATTGCTGGTTGCATTACGATATCGTCTGGGGGTCGTATTTCCATCACTGATTAGAAATTGCAAGTGAGTAAGTAAGTAAGCAAGGCAGCAGAAAGGAAAAGGAAAGTGTGAGGTCAGAGTATTGGAAAAGAACCTAAATTGAAATGAATATGTATTGGAATTCCTTCAGTTTTATTGAAGGATGTTCCAAGGTATTTGGTTCCCAAGGAGTCGTTATGTTATTATCTGAATCAATTAACCAATGAAATTGGAAACCAATTAGTTCTTGGGCAAAATTTTATACAAATAAATAATTACAGCTTTTTTTTTACCAATTTTGACTCAAGGTTACTTCTTTCCGCACAATTTCGAAATGTCCTGGCATTTAATCGCTCGCATATTAATTGAAAGCGAGTTGGCCAAGGGGCAAAGGTCAGACTGCACAGACTCCGCTGCCTTGGGATACTTAACATTTAGCACTGCGCCAGTCGCACATAAATCAACTGGCAGTGGGATAACGCTGCTAAATGTCATACACAGTTTCACGCTTTTGCCAGCCGAAAATGGCACAATTCGAATGCCAGACAATTCAGTGCAGTTCCGTTCCACCCAAGCTACTCGAACCCCCCTAGAAGCCGCCTGGAAACCACCCAGTACCACCCACACACTTGTGCCATCGACTGGCGCAGCCTTTAAAGGTCAAGAGTGCAGCCCGAGTGGCTGGCTTGTGTGTGGGCAGCGACTTTGGCATGCAAAAAGAGCAAAGTTTAAGGGCATTAAAATATTTTGCGGCTGATGAAAGCGACCACGCAATGCGAGCCACACAAAATAATTTCTATGCGACCGCGAAGCCGAACAAGTTCCCAGTTCCCAACACCCAGTGTTTCAATTGAGGTCACAGTTCCATTAAGCCGACCGAAAACACACACTTTCTAGCACGCTTTTCAGCGTCTAGACTCTAAGCCAAAAAAAGAACAACAAAAATTGGAAATGAGCTGGCAGGTTTGAGGGTTACCCACATCCGGCTGGCTTTTCAGCTCAATGAAACTCGCACCTGAGGTCAATGAGTTCTGCGGGCGAACTCCTTCCACGGAGGAAGGCTCCTCCCTTGGCTTCCTATTTTTAGCCAAGTGTTGGCGAAGGCTGTGTGTAGGCCAAATTGACTTTTAATCAAGCCAAAGGACATCGAAAGACTCTAAGGACGCAATTAGAGGCGATGGCGACGCCTTCGCTTAACTGACACATTTAACCAAGAAAAACTTCACCAACTAAAAGTGAAATACATTCTTCAAAGTAAACTAAAAGTTTTCCCAATTAAAGCATTAATTTTTAAATACTTTTAGGTAGTAGATGGAATTTGTAACTTACCAAAGTCTAACAAATCAATTTGTTTCAATAACAAATATATATATATAACCTAACCAAACTTCAAAATCAATAAAAAAAAGTTTGACAAAAAATAAACTAAATATACAACACAAATAAGATTCCTTTGGTTATACTTGAACTCTACTACTTTATATAAGCTCAAATAAAATAACCTTAAATCCGGATTGGTTATGCTAAATAACCTTAACCATTATCTTAGAATAAAACTAAAACCTAAAAACTCACCGATCGAATACGGAAACCAGACAGATGATGGCCAAGCAGTAGAAGGTGTTCAAGTAGATCTCCGCGAAGCCAGCGTAGTCACTTATCAGCGCCAGGGCTTCGCTGGCTCCACTTGCGGATGCCGAACCGGATGCGGATGCGGATGCGGATGCAGATGCAGATTCAGCTGAGGATCCGAGCGACTCAGAACCCCGATCGCCGGGAACGAGCTCCATCGGAGGAGGCGTCGATGCGGATGGGGGTGCAACGGTGGAGGACATCGTCTCGCCAGCGAGACTCATGCCATCGATGACCTTGGCCCAGTCCAGGGGGTGGCTGCTCAGCACGAAGAGGAGGTGGGCCAGAGCTAGACCGGCTAGCAGGCCGTGGCAAATGTTCGAGACGAGCAGCCAGATTCGTTGAACTACACAGGCTAGTTGTATGTTGCTGGTGATGCCATTGCTGTCAGGGGGAAAAGGTTTTGTTTTTAGATTAGATTAGATTTCGAAATAATATAGATAATAATATAGATAGATTTCGAAATAGTAGTTGATTTTTTAAGGCTCTAGTGTTCTCAGATTAAGGTTTTGAAAACTAATCAAACTAGTTTCATCAAATCGCATTTACCTAACTAAATACTGTTTAATTATGTATTGACTATATTGAAGTTCTAAAATTTAAGTGAGAACTTTTTTAACCTAAATTCAGGTAAAACTTTTTTTTGCAAGATAATTTATATTATCCTAAAATAAATAAAAAATAATATTAAATCAACTTGAGAAGTGGCAAAAAAATTTTATTTTTAACGGACTCGAATTATTTTAGAGTAAAATCAAAATCGAACGTCAATCAATATTAATTTCTCCAACTCACCGATTAAAATCGGCGTCGAGCAGACAGTGGGTATCGCCGTAGCTGCCACGCCCACTTCCCGAGCCGCCACCATTGCCACCCATTCCGGCGACTCTGTGGGCGTGGCTGCCGCTAGAGCGGAAGAGGCGACCGGCGCCCCCCAACTCCGCGGCAGAGATGCCATCGAGGCGTCCCCCGCCGCCGCCTGCTCCTCCGCTTCCTCCGGCGGCGGATGGGGAAATGCCAGCGGATCCGCGGACAGCGGCCCCCAGGAAGGAGCGCTTGTAGTAGCTGTGCTCCACGGGTCGGTATCCCGACGAGGTCTGCAGGAACATCTTGTCGATGTGCGCGGGCGCATCGTCCGTGGGCGAGACGACCGGCGTGAATGGGTTGTAGATCTCCTCGCCCTCGGCGGGAGCAATGTCGTCGGCCAGCTCCTTTAGAATCGAGGATATGCCGCCAGCCGAATAGAGTTTGCCTGCGGGAAAATACAAGTGAACATAAAACAAGTTAATTTTATGATTATAAAATATGAAAACACCACAAATAATATAAAAGGCTTTTAATTTCCTATTATCGATTATATTATGTTTAAATAAAAGCCCTCATATTTGTCAAGGAATAGCCCGATCTGTCTTATTTTGCAAATAAATGTATGGGAATATTTTTTATGAAATTCTGAAAATATTAAGATGTTTAGAATAGGCTTGTGGCAATATTTTTTCTTTTTAATGTAACCTAATAATATATAATAGTATGCATTTAGTTTAAGATAAGAAAAATTGTTTATAGATTTGATGAATGATAAGGCGTAATTATTCGGCTCAAAATAATTAAATCAATCAAACGCCTACAAACTTGGCCAACGTCTCTTGGCATTTTCGGGTGTCTAGTGCGCAGAATCGGGAGCAAAGTGAGTGGGTGGCCAGGTGGCAGGGTGGATGGGTGGATGGGTGGATGGGTGGATGGGTGGAGCTTTTGCCCCAGCTGGTTTTACTCAATGGGAACTGGGACCTGAAAGTGGGCAAAGCGGACACTACACCGAAAATTATCACTAAATTTGGTCATCGATTGGGTATCTTGACGTATTTATGAAGCTCATAGTTTACTAATTATGATTAAGATTAGAAGTGCTGCACTGAAACTGCTGAGAAATATATTTTTTAAATTTATAAAACATATAGTAAATTACTCTTCTTTTAAATTATTTTAATTAAGAATTTTGTAGATTCTAAACCTAGATAGAGACATTAAATGCCTGTTAAATATTTTTCATACTTTATTTTCTGTTGCTGGGGTATGGTATCAATATTGCATTTTGGTGGTGTATTTAAAAAGAAACTTGAATAGAGCCTTTCATACCCCGAAATATAGCTTTCTTGCTATTAAGTGTAGTACAAATAAAACTAGCTTAAGCTGGACTTTCAGGCGTCTATAACTGAGTACCTGCGTTATTATCTTAGAACTTGTACACTTATTCACCACCACACCAAAGCTGATTATGAATTCAGCCCCCAGTGGGTAAAATTGTGCGGCACAGCCAAATTGTTTGTTTACCAATGCATAAATAGGGACATGGCAAAAAGTTGAACCTATTTTTAGATATTTGGAAGCTCTTTAAATATTATTTAATTGATTGAAATCTAAGAACAAAGGAAGTATATGACTTTTACTATTTCTAGTATTAATTCAAACCTAATAATTTAATTTTAGAACTCACTGATTAGCTGGCCCCGCTTGTCCCTTTGCGACTTGGTCTTCCGGTGGACGCGGCGCTCCTCGAGGCTCTGGTCGATCTCCAGCTCGCCGGAGAGGGAGGCGTCGTGCATGTCGGAGCACTGCTTGAGGTACCGCATCAGGGTCTCGTTGGCCTGCCGCACCTCCATCTCCCCGGCGGCAATCAACTTCCGTTCGCGGCGCCTCCTCGACTCCGACTTGCTGCGCTTCCGCCGCGGACTCTTGTCGAAGCTGCTCCGCGAGCGCAGGGATCGCTGGGCGGGACTCGCCTGCGGATCGGACAGCGATTGCTGTTTCCTCGAGGCACCCGTCCCATTACCATTCCCATTCCCATTGCCATTCCCATTTCCGTTTCCATTGCCACTTCCGGTTGCCGCGGGGGCGGAGGGCGTGGGCGAGCTCTGCTTGAGTTCGCGATCCATGTACCCCAGGATGCCGCGATGGAAGGACGCGTCCGGATCGGCCGGCGAGTGGTTGCGTCGCGATCGATGGTGGTGGTGGTGGTGGTGATGGGTGGCCGGCAGCTGCTGCAGCGTCTCCCGCAGGCTCATCGCATCGCCGGAGGAGTTGCGGCTGCCGTCGCTCTGCTTGGGCTGCTGCGCGGGCTGGCCGCCGCCCAGCGGCGACTCCTCCTCGGCCCCCTCCTCCTCCCCGCCTCCCTGGTTGCTCGGCGGGGCGTGGCCGTTGACCAGGACCACCGTTTGCTGCGACGTCTGGCTGGGCGAACCGACCATTTCGATGCTGTCCGCCGAACTCTGGGCACTGATGCGACCGGCGCTGCTGGGCGTGCCGCCGCTGCCGCCCTGATCCGCGGCCACGCCCCCTCGTTGAGGGCCGTCGCACAGTCGAGCGCCTCCGCCCGCTCGGGGGTGGTGGGCGGTGGCGGGGCGCCCGTCGCTGCCGCCTCCCGTTCCAAGCGCCGCTGACGCGCCTCCGTGCGGCGATGCCGTTGATGCTGGCGGTGCACCTTCGCCTCCATTGCGAAACTAGGATGCGGGACGCGAGTGTGGGGATCCAATCCAATCCGATCCTAGGCCAGCTGCATAACAGGTGGACAAGCCAGCAACCTGCGAACGGGAACCTTGCGCTGCTGCTGCTGCTACTGCAATTGCTACTGCTACTGCAACTGCCACTGGTGCTACTGCTGCTGCTGCTACTGCTGCTGCGGCTGTTGCAGCTTTTGACCCAAATAACAGTGCACACCCACACTTTCGCACGCGAACACGAATGCAACTCAGCTGCGAGCTGGTGGCATTTCCTCAAGGCTTCACTCTAAGGCGTTCTGCGCTAGTTGCATCTATACATTTATCATCAGCGATCCGAAAAAAAACATAGCCGAATTTGAGTATTTTCAAGGGGTTATCGCTTGGTTTCTTGTTCACTCCGCGTTATCCATGGCTTTCTCTGATATTCCTTGATATTTTTCAAGGCGCACGGATCCGAAACTAAAGCCGCGCGTTCGAAAATCTGTTCTGCAAAAACAACGATTTTGGCTCTGCGAGGGGTTTAAATAGACTTGGCTCTCCCAATCTATCAGATACAATTTCTCTTCGACGTCGACTGCGCTGCCGCTGTTAATGTGGGAGGAAATTGGAGGAACAGCTTGAAATTACATTTATGTTTTCTACTCCGGTTTGTGAGCGCGCTTATCTTACATAAAATATATTTAAATACAGAGAAAATTGTTTCATTATTCAAATAAAAATAAGAATCTGAATTGTAATCAAAAAATATTTCAAATAACGAAAAAAATGTACGGTTTTGTTTCAGGTGACAACCAATCCAATTTTTTTTTTCTTTTATTTAATTGTTTCTTTTGCAATAATAAGACCAAAATAGAAGACAATTAATTCTGAATTTTATAATCGGTTTAATGTTTAACCTTTAACCTTCTATGGAAAAGGTAGGTTTATTGAAAAATACTTTTAAAATCATAAAGTTATTTATCCTTTTAAAAAAAATAATTAAATTAGTTTAAATAGATTTTACGCTCGATGTAGAAAATTGTCGAATATGTTTAGTGCGGACTCAAGCCACTGTAAAGATTAGCCCACTGTTAACTGCGGCAGCGACGCCGACGTCACAGAGACAACCTGAAAGCCGAACGCTAATTTTGAGGAGAGATTGGGTGAAAGTCAGTTTGTGTGTGGTTGTAACGTAGTAACGGGACGAAAAGAGAGCGCGAGAGCTTTAAGGACAATGACGTCAACAGTGCGTGTCCGTGCACCCACACAACACGAGTGTGTGTGTGGGTATTGGTGCCTGTTTTTGTTGGTATTATTGACAAATTCTATTTTTAGGCATCTATAAAAACGTGAGAGCTGAGATGGGATTTTATTTGCAACACCTGAACCCACACTTTAAAGCCAGCTGCTCTGCACTGCGAGAAAAGGTCCTGTGACTTTAAGCAGTTTGGAAATAAATTTGGATATAGAGAGCTCGATAAATGGTGACTTAAAATTTAACTTTTATTTTTATATTTAATTTTTTTCTTTCACAAATTTGTGGTGGCTTTAAGATTGTATTTTGCCTCCACTTCTCCCCATCTTTAGTGTCCTGTCTTGGCAGAAACGAATTCGCCCACACGTTCGTCCTTTCTCCTCCGCACTCTCTCTCTCTTTCTCTGGTACTTTCTCCCACTCTCTCGACTGTGTAATCGATAAATGCGTGGTAGGATGTCAGCTCACTGCGCAGCTTTCGCCTCTGATGACGTCAATGGAAAAAGCTCCAGTCAAAACCAAAACAACAACAGTGCCTCCCCCAGGAGCCAACCCCTTCCCCCGGAAAATTCACAAAAGCCGGCAAAAGCTTGAAAGGCGTCAGGAAAATTTGATTATAGTAAAGCCTGAGAGAGAGAGAAAGCAATAGAGAGTGACAGAGAGAGGGCTAAGCAAAAACCTTCTGGCGTTGCTTTTAGCTAATGGCCCTTGAAATGGCAAAAGTCTCGTTGGGGGCGGATCCAAAAAATATATCTTGGGGTATAGCTGAATTTTAAACCAAAATCAGAAGGGGTTACAAGAAACATATTTTGAAAACCAAAATACATCATATAAAATAGCTATAAAAAAGTAACCCAATTTCTTTTAATGGTTTTTTTATAATAACATTTTAATCATTTATTATTTTTATATTTTTCCTTGAGAATCCCCTTTGGATGCGCAACTGTATGCAGTGATTCAAGGAACTCTTACCGCTCTCCCAAAATGTTGCAGACATCCCTGGCGAAAGGAAGAAAGTTCAAGAGTGAAAGAGAAAGAGCGAGAGTTGTGTGCGAAAAAGCGAACGTCACGACTGTGACGTCACACTGACGTCAGTGGGCTTATTGCCAAATAAAAAGCGGTTAAGGAGTAATAAAGGCGAGCAAAGGAATGCTGCAAAAGACAGATCGATACATATAAAAATGTACATATTGCGAAAAACTAAGACATTTCACTAGATTTATGGAGCAAATGTGTTTTCACATGGAAAGTTTATTCACCCAATAACTTTCCCTGTAATAACAAAGTATGGAAAAAGAAACTACGCATTTTTTCGTCTTTAATGTTTTAATATAAAAATCAAAGACTTATAAAACTACTTTATTTTCAAAATTTTGAATGCTTTGTATTTATTTTAAACAGCCTAAATGCTGCACTTCCTTCAAGGATTCCTTGAGTTGTTTTACTTGAATAAATACTTTCTATATTGCCATAGGTTAGTTCCTTTTTACTTCAAGCAAACAAATCATTTGAACTTCTTTGGGTATTTTGTTAAAACTTGTTAACAACAGAGCAAAATAAGATTTTAATTAAAATAATATAATATAATATAATAATAATAATTTAATTATATTTTTCACCATCCTAGGATAATAGTGACTTATAAATTAAAATTGTTGTACACTTCTGTACGCCCATTTCCATCACTGAGCGTTGCCCTGGAAACCTTCGATGTGTTATGTCAATAAAGGCAGTCAAAATACAGCCGGTCCTTAAAAAGAAGTTGAGCAGAAAACAAGCGAAGGATCATAGAAATGCCGCTGCTGGAGGCTCCTGCCGAGTACCTGGACTCGTCGCCGGATCACTCCCCTGCAGGCGGAGCTGCCCGTCCTCCTGGCTCCTCCGGGTCCGGCGGCCTTGGCCCAGGTCCGGATGCCGCCGCCTGAGGTGCGCCTCAACCAGCAGAATCCCGCCCAGCAGCAGCAGCTCCCAAGGGTGCAGCTCAACCGCAGGCTGCTGGTCCGCCGGAACTCCTTCGATCGGGATGTCCCCGTTACCGAGGAGACCCAGCACCTGCCGGCCTTCGTCCACTTGCTGCCCGTGGTGCTGCCCCAACAGGCGCCGGAACCCACATTGGATGAGTTACTGGTAGGCAAATTTAATCTGCACTGAAAGAAATAGACATTACATAGTTTATTCCAAAGCAAACTAAGAAACTCGTGGTTTATTAACAAGACACTTCTACATAAGACAACCACCTTTTGGAGGCATCAAACAATAAATTCAGTACTAATGTTTATCAAGTACTTAAATTCGAAATTAAAATTCTAATTCGAAACTACAGAAGCTGCCAATTTCTATTAAAACTGGTTAGTTTTTAAATTTTTTTAAATGGATTAAATTGATTATCCAGTTAATAAACTTGAGCTCGAGTACATTTTCCTAAACATGTCGAGCATTTACGTTGATGATAGCCAACCAAAATGACTTGATACTTACTCTAGCAATTCCAGACTTACCTTTGATGTTTCCAGCTGAACTCAGAATAATCCTGCGATGTCCTTTCAGCGCCGCGTGACACAGCGCACGGATCTGGAGGCGGTGGAGTCGGTGCGCCTGCGCGTCATCTCCTACACGATCAGCCTGTCCCGCCTGTCGCTCTTCCTGCCGCGTCTCCAGAGCCTCGACCTGAGTGGCAGTGTGCTGAGCTCGCTGCGGGACCTCGGCTACGGACTGCTCCAGCTGACCCGGCTGGACATCAGCAACTGCGGCCTGAACAGCTTCGACGGGACCAGCGGACTCCCTGCCATCCGGGTGCTCGTAGCCGATGGCAATATGATCCAGCGCGTGGATCCGCTGGCGGAACTGGCTCACCTGCGAGTCCTGCGGGCCCGGAACAACCGGATCAGCGAGCTGGGGCTGCTCTCCTTCCTGGGCATGTGTCCGCAGCTGCAGGAGGTGGAGCTGCAGGGGAACCCGGTCTGCCGGCTGCCCCTCTACCGATCGCTCCTCGCCCGCAGTGTGCCCACTTTGCGGCTGCTGGATGGAAGGGTGCTGAACTCCCCGACGGAGCTGGAGGAGCCTCCGTCGCAGTCGTCCAGCGATCTGGAGTCTGGCTCCGAGGCGATGCCCCAGCGACCGGCCACCGCACCAGCTCCTGTTCCAGATCCCGATCCCGATCCCGTTTCCATTCAGATCAGCCGGAATCCTGGCATCCGGCGGCAAATGTCCGCCAGTTCCGCCTCCACGCCGGTGGCCGGAAGTGTTCTGGGTCTGGTGCGGCAGCGGAGGCGACGCAGTGGCCACGCCTGGGTGAGCTCCTCCTCCTCCTCCTCCGGCTCTGCCTCCAGCGGTTCGTCGTTCGCCTCGTCGGCCAGGTCCACCAGGGCTCCCTCGATGAGCTCCTGCTCCTCCAACAGCAGCCTCGATGTCCACTCGTCCAATTACGCTTTTAGCGCGCAGTCAACATTGGATTAAGATGAACTGTCTCCCGGATTCAATCTTTATCAAGGCACTCCAACGCAATATCCACAAAGATACTAAAGTTGGTAATAAATGGAGATGGTTCTCAAGTTTGTTTCAATTGGTGCGTTTTATTTAAAGACGGATTCTACAAAACAATTCCGATTGGGATGTCTACGTCTCAAGTGCTTTGGTTACTGGTGTGATTTGCAAGTTAAATATTAACAGTGATGGGAAGAATACCCTTCTACTTTAGGAAAAATATTAAGATATGATCAACCAATTAATAGCTACCATTTAAAAACAGGTTTGAGCTGTGAGAAAATCTCATTTTAAGTACTTTTTCGGGATTAAAGATGGCTAAGTGAGAGGGTACCTTCCCAACACTAAATTCATCTAGTTATTAAATTCTAATATCTACTCAGTGTAGCTGTATTGAAAGAGAGCTGCCGAGGGTGATCGAACCGGGACGAGTTGGCTCTGTCCATTTGGTTGGCGGAACACCATGTAGTCGCGTCCATTGATTAACCGCCGGACACCGCCACCGGGATCTCCGCCCAGCAGGACGCCATTGCCACTTCCGGAGGCATTTCCATTTCCGTTTCCGTTGGCGAGAGGTCGTCGCCATCGACTGCGGGGATCTCCGTTGGTTCCTCCGCTGAAGATGCTCTGGTACGGCGGCGGTGGAGTGACATTCTGTCCGTGGGTCGAGGCGCCCAGCAACTGGCCGTGACCACTGTCCACTCTCCGCCAACCGCGCAACCAGCGGGAGGGAGCCACCGACTGGCCATTCGGAGTCCTGCCGATCCCGTGGCGAGCCCACTTGTTCGCCTCCTGGCGACTGTTTATGTAGCGGAACACCAGCTCCGTGCTGAAGACGGCCACGGCGGTGGCGAATCCGGCCAGCATGATGTAGTAGGTCATCATCAGGTCCCCGTTCCTCAGCTGCCGCTCCGTGCCGCCGAGGTCCTGCGGACAGATCTCGGCACTGGGAATGTCCCTCGACGACAGGTGCTTCACAATGCCCGACTCGACCAGGTTAAGCAATCTGAAATGGAGCAAACCAATCAGTTCTGGTGATACCATACCCTTTAGCTCACCCACTCCGGATCGAAGAGCTGGCTGAGATTGGAGCCAATGGGATAGGCGAAGGTGCGCTTCTTCTTCAGGAACGGCTCCTTTGCCATGGCGAACGGACAGTGAACCTTCTCGTCGCTGTAGCTAATGGTCTTCCTGTACAGGTAGTCCTGGTACAGCATTATGTTTATGGCCGGCCGATCCCTGACGAACACGTAGCCATTCCGCTCCACGTAGTTCTGCAGGTTGTAGGTGTCGTTGGCCTCCTCCGAGAACACGGCGTAGTTGTTCTGGATCATCCGGTTCAGCATGAACAGGGATTCATTGGTCTGGAATTTGGTTAGAAAAGTTATCTTAAGAATTGATTGATTTTAAAAATGATTATCCTATGTAGTTAAAACTTCGAAGTGGCTTTCCATCGTTATCCGTTGTTTAATTTTTATAATCACTTTAAATAAATTCTTGGAAATAATTGCTACTCTACTATCCGTAAAAGATTTTTTAGAGATGGTACATATTCCTTTTTTAGGGGTAGAAGTAGTAAATGATTGCCAAACGTAGCCAATTGTCATAATTTAATTTTTCAATTATTCCATTATCTTGAAATTACATTCAATGTATGGTATTTGGACCACTCTGAGGAAAGTTAATGATTCAATCGATTTTAGTTTTCATTGTTCTACTCCCGTGTTTATCTTACACTTCCGATATCCGACTAATTTATTTCTCCCGAGGGATCACCGTGCTCACCGTGCGAATGGCGTACTCCACCCCGCCGCCCCGAATGGACACAAAGTGCTTGTTCTTGGTGAGGATATCGTTGACCGTGTTGTAGGGCAGCGTGAACTTGGAGAGGGTGAGGAAGGCGGTCAGGTTGGCCGTGTAGAAGGACGTCAGTATCGTGATGAAAATCCACCAGGTGGCAAAGAGCAGCCGGGTCGAGTCTGCAAGTAAACCAAATGAAAGGGGGTGAAACAAAGTGGGTTCATGCATGCAATCAGAAGGCCCATTAGCCCATTAGCCGATGGCTATCTGCTGCGACCGATTGCACTTTAACCTAATTGCAGCCCACCTGCGATGGGCGACAAGGTGCTGCCTTGCTTCATCAGCGCCCCGTAGACGAACCAGGCGCAGTGGCCCAGCGAGTAGGGCGTCTGCTGCCCGTCGCCCGTCAAACGATTCCGCAGGATGATCAGCACGTAGATGATCGGCCCGACCGCCAGCAGCGAGACGAGGATCAGGATCCACACCCAGAACTCGAAGGGCGCCAGCAGACCCGATCCGCTGGCCGACTCCCGCGGTCGCTGCATCACCATTATCCACTCGCCCTCGTCCAGAGTCGTCGTCGAGTAGTAGACGTAGGTCCGCTGGTCCGACAGCGAGGGTATGAAGGCCGCGGCCAAGTCCACCACCTAATGGGTAAAACAAAAATTTGAAGCGGTTAAATGTTTCCCTATCCTATCCTTAAAAATACATGCACAATTTATGGTAAATTATAAAAATAAATAAATTGTTTAATAAGTCTTTGAGTCAAAGAAATTTAGAGAAACAAAAATGTCCCTAAAAAAATAAAAGTTAAAATGGAATGAAATTCTATGATTATGAATTAGCTTTAAATATAGAGGGATTAACCCCACAAAAAATTGTTTATAATAAATAGGTATTTCGATAGATATTGAAATTCATAGAAAAAGAAGTGGTTCATAAATAGTTTGTAAAGTGTTAAAAAGTTACAATTCTGAAGGGTACTTCCCTTTGATGGCAATAAAAAACAAATATTGGCAAATATATTTCGTTATCTAAGCTTTGAATTTTGATTTTACTTAAAGAAATTGGTAGCCCATTAATTTGACAACAGCCAAAGATTACTTTGAATTGACAAAATACTGACAAAAAAGAAACACATTTTTTTACTTCGATGTTTTTAAGGAGAATCGTGAATTAGGCAGACAATGATATATTTTTTAGGTGATCAAATCAAAAAGGCTACTCACACTGCTGTTGACCATCTGGATGAGGCTGCGATCGAAGTCCTTTAGCGATCCGATGATGTTGTCCTGCGGCACCACCACTTCGTAGGTGAAGTTGAACTTCTTCTTGAGGAAATTGATGATCTGAAAGGAGACGCCTCGTCCGATGCGGGTACCGTTCTCGAGGAGCTCCGTGTAGCTGAGCGGATAGTCCTCCAGGGTGGCGATCCGCAGGTGCTTTCCCCCGATCCACTCGCGCATCTCGCGCAGCTTGAGCTTCTTGCTGATGAGCGACTCCAGTGTCTCCGCGGGGGCATCTGCATCCAGTCCTGCCTCGTTGGCCGCCACATTACCGATGGGGAGTTCGGTGGGGAGACTGCCATCCTCGCCCAACTGGATGAGGTTGGCCGGCAAGGATTCGTTGAGCGCTGGACAGGCGGCACAAAGGGCGGCGGCCACCAGCAGCTCGATGCCAGTGGCCATCGTGGCGTATGCGTGATGTGGATACTGTTTCCCTCTGCAAAAATATCTTCTCTCCGGTGGCTTCTCTAGTTATTCGGCTTTTTGCGCTTCCTGGGCATGCTGTTGCGTTGCCTCCAACGCCACGAAACTCACTGAAACCGAAAGTGGAAACTTTGAATTACACCTGGCCCGCCTCGACCATTCGGAACGCTATGTAAATATAGTCCCTGCATGCTCGGCCACCCCTCAAATACAATTAACAATAATGACAAGTGCAAACATGACAGTTGCCCACGGCTTGGGGGTTTCTCTTTTTTATTTTTGTGGAGGGTGCCCCATGGAATGCAGATTGGAGCCTTTGATTGGACTCCATTCGAACAGGTTGCGAGCATTCCCAGGCGACCTAACTAGAAACTAATAAGCCGGGCAACAGCTTAAGAAAATACCTGGAAATATAGTTCAAGTCCAGGCGAAGTGGGTTATGAAAGCCTATTGCATAGTCATTGCCTAACCAATTTCGATTTTCAAGGGCATGAAGGCCACTCGGGTTCAGTAATAGAAATGTCCCCAATCGAGTGTCCAGAATTGATTTTACCATTTGAGAACTTTGCCACAAAGTCATTGGCAAACAAATTAATCCTTTTCAGACTGAAAATTGTCGATAGTTCCGCTTAATGGCTATGAAGTAATTATTTCATGTGGTAACAATTATTGAGTATTGATTATCTTGATTATATTTAAAGCTTATTGAGATTCGAAAGGCGGATTGTTAATTTTATATTTGATTTGTTTTTTCCCCTTTTATTTGTGATGTATGTACAGTATCTACAATTGTGTGACTCAGTTCCCCATTCGTTTTAACCAAAACGACTATTAGAGTCTGAAGCTTCGCCACTTGATAATGAATTTTGACTGCACTTGCAGTCTTCTCCATCGATTCTTCCTTTTCCAGAAGTGAGGATCCGCACGCCCTCTGCGAATTTGGGGAATCCCGACATCGTCTCCTTCAGCGTGGTCATCATAACTGGCAAGTACATAAAGAAGTCCTTGAAGTGACCCACAACAGTGTGATAGTCAACCAGTCTTCCGTTTCCGGAGTTCTGGTTACTTCCATCATTGTCTATATCATTTCCGGATTGGGAGGAGAAGGGCAGGGCAAAGCAGAGCTGTATAACTATAAATATATGATTTATTTTATTATGAAAAAAATATTTATACTGCTATTAAAAGAAGTTATTGGTAAATTTTTCTTGAAAAACTGAACCTTACCCAACAAGAAAACAGTTGTCACTGCTTGGAGTTGGATTCGCTGATTGTCGTCTCTCATGGCTGGAAATTTCTGCAAATGTGCAGCTCGCGAAAAAGTTCCATGCAATATATAATATTCGGAGTGCCAATTAAGCAGAAAAATTCAAGAACTCTTTGTCAACGGTTTTCTTTTCCACCTCTTATGGTCATTCGCTTCATTACCAAAATACCTGAGACATTTTTAACAGTCATAAGCCAAAGACCTTAGAAATCGAATAATATTTACATTGTTTGCAAACATTATCATAATATTAAGTATTACATTTTTAAAGTTCAGGTCCATTTAAAGATCTCTCGAACTGTATTCTTTATTTTTTCTAGTTATCTTACAAAACAGAAGATCAATTAAAGAATAGCTGAAGAAGAAATAAAACAATAAGAATTTTTTCCCTGATTTTATTGGTTTCATATATTTTTTCACCTATTCCTTGCTTATCTTAAATAAAACCAACAAATTTCAAATTTATATGTACTAAAACTTTGAGATCATATCTATGCGATCGAACTTTTTAGACCAGTCGCGAATATATCGGTTTGTGTCTAGGCTACCCGGTATCGGTTTGGCGCCAAACAAGCGAGTTTAAACTTCCGTCAGAACAAAGAAGCAGGCAAAACAGGTAAACATGTCTTTACTGCAGGCAGTTTGTGACTCAACCTATTAAATATTTATTAATTGGTACTTGATGGTTAGACGGTGTCCGGATTCCATTCCAGAGATACCCACCCATAGAACAAAGCTCACTTCGCATCAGCGCTCATTAAAATGGCCCACGAGGTCCCACTTTTAATTGCTGTTATTGAAACAAGATCTGTACGAGGACAGAATATATGGGTGTTATTGAAAATTGATTAGAAAATTTCCATTGTAATCTTCTTTAATAGCTTGATTTTGTTATTGAGTTAACTTCAGCTGTTTTATGTAAAAGTAAAATCAACTAGAACCGATTTAAAATTTGATTGATAGGATATGCAAAAACGAAATTGTAGGGGTAACCAGTCTTGGAGACATTGTGCTTAAAACGAGAAACCCGCTGACCCTGCCCCGCAAATATCACGCGTACAACCGAAATTGGAGCCCAAAAATGTGCTGACCGAAATGCTGTGGATTGGGAATGGGGCTCAAGTTCAAAGTCAATGACAATGCGCCGGCTTTGAAATGCTGCAATAAGCTCTCGAAATAACTACGATAATTGATGTTTCTCTTGGGCCGCTGCCGTTTTTTTTTTTCGTGTTTATTTACTTAATGTTTGTTGCTGGTTTTTAGCACCAGTCGGCGAAACCGTTGGTTGGTGGCTTTGGAGGCGGGGCAGTGGGAGGAGGAGGAGGAGGGGGGGGGGGCATTAGCTCGCTCCGAAACACGTACTGAAACGCCGGCGAATAATTCGTGTTTATGCCTCGCAACCAAATTAAACTACAATTATGATCCGACTTTATTGATGTTCGCTGATGCGTGCGCCTCGTTGGCTGAGCAGAAATATAAACTGTAACAGGTTTTATGGTATGACGCGCCCATTTACGGACTGCCTGTCGTGTGTCATCGGAAGCCTTATCGCTTATCACGCGGTGATTTGCAGCTTTTTAACAAGCTGGGAGATGCTCCGGCGAAATACGACTGCCTTATTGTCGCCACTTGATGGGTTATTAATTTTTTTAACACCATTAAGTAAGTGCCGGTAATTTACGCCGTTTGAGACACAAAAGAACCGATTTGCTATGGCGATTATAATAACACGCAACACATAATTAACTTGTTAGGGTTTCGTTGCTCATTCGGCTTTTGTCTTATTTAGTAGGAGCTATTAATGTGGGATTAAGCCACTATGCTCTGATTAATTTACTTCTTTCGGTTACGAGAGCAATTTTGTTCCTTTTTATGTTAATGTTCGACTGTAAACATTTTTATAAGCACAATTAATAAGAGCTGCAAGCGAGTGCTTTATTGCCACTAATTCATGGGTGATTAAATTTTTACACTTTTTTTTGTAGAGGTGAGAAAAATGAACTTATTTGGGCAAGTGAGTTTTCACCGTCAATTGGTACTACAAAATAAAAATATACTCGTACAACGTATATTAAAAGCTCTATGAAGTTTTCCACTTACGGAGATATATTTTTCGTTTTTATTCAAACTTTTAAGGCTTGCAAAGGAATTTTCAATTAAAGTCAAGCTTTATAGAACTTTATAGGTAAAGATTTATAGCCACTACATCACCACATTATTATGGATAGCTGGTAATGTCTGTCAACTGCCAGTAAAGAATTTCCAACTCCGCCGTAGATTGCGATAGTAAAATTAGCTTTGCAAAATTCACTCACGTAATTCAAGAATATCATTTTATTTGACTTTCTGATTCTCACAGAATATTTACACTTAGCGAGGGGCTAATTAAAACTACAAATAAATGGGCAAACTTGGAGAGAAGACTTAGGCGCGATATCACAGGGAGTAGTTCACAGAGGAGAACAGGCCCACTTTGGATTAGATCACAAACTCCGGACGACTGTTCTCCCGGGTGATGAGGTAAGGACGCTGCTCCGTGGGACATCGAAAGGTCTCGAAGAGATGGGTGGCGAATCCACTCTTTTCCCCGGGCATTTCCAGCATGTTGTTCCATATCGAATTAGCCGCCGAAGCGTGTCCTCGCTGGCTGAGATGGAAACAGTCCTCCGAGAAGAATCGAGTATCCGTTTTTCCAGAGCGTGTGCGCGGAAAGTCTTTGAACTGTGAAAAGGGCTGCACGTTGATAGTAAATGTCTGAAAAAGGGAGAAAAGGTAAATTTTAAATTATTCTAGAAATCAACTAAAGGAGAAGAATTCAGAAAAACAGAGAGGATTCAAACTAATTTAATAATGTCTCTAAAGGTTATGCTTTTGCTTGGTTAACAATCTACCAAATAAAAAGGGATATATTTTAAAGATTCTGCTGGGCAAATTAAGTTACCTTTAAATAAATATTAAAATATAAAGAGAGTACAAAAAAAATTACCATTTTAAAAGTTAACTTTGTATTAGAATTGCCAAAGTAATTTTGCTTCTAAATAACCATTTAGATTTGAATTCCTTAGCATTTATAAATAATTTATATTTACGACGTTACCTCGGTGTTGAACTCCTCCCTGTTGGCGATCTCCGAGTCCTTGGCGATCCAGCGCTTCATGATGCCCTCCAGATAGTCCAGCTGCGCCTTGCCCTTGCCCATCAGGCAGGGACACTCGAAGCGGAGAGTACTGTAGCAGATCGGCGGCAACCCAGAGAGGTTGGTGAGGAACCTCAGGTTGGGGGCGGGCACTACGTTCAGCATGAGGCGTGGCACGTTGTCCCTGAGATAGCGATAGGTCTTCACCATGTTCCGCTCGTGCCAGTCAACGGTTTTCTCCGGATCCGGATAGTAACAGATGTCCGTGCAGAAGTCGTTGTTGCCGATGAAGAGGGTGATGAGCTTCCAGTCCTCGGTCATGTTCACCTTGGGATCCCGCTGCATGCGCTTCACCAGGACCTTGGCCATGTACGGCATGTCCCTGGACATGGCGGCCAGTTCGGCGACATCGAAGCGGGAGGAGCGGTCCGTGGAGATGCCGTCCTTGATCGCATAGCCGTACAAATTCGGATTGAACTCCTTGAGGATGTTGGGCAGCGTGAGGTACTTGCGCCAGTCGTACTGCCCCCCGATGGACCACACCACGCCCCTATTCTCCACGGTCACGTGGAGCAGGTTCGTGGCGAAGATCCCGTTCCCGGCGGTCAGCGAGTCGCCCATGGCCCCGATCACATCGATGTCTCCGGGTCGCAGGCGGTGGACACTGGTCGGCCGCTCCTGGCTGCGTCGTCCTGGTCCGTGCTCCGCATCGCAGAACTCCAGCAGGGCTCGGGTGCGGGGATTGGACCTCTGGGTTTTCTGTTGGAGATGCAAATTGGAAAAAGATAACTAACGAACTAATATATGTATATATAAATAATATAATTGTAGTTAAAAATGTAGCTGAAATTAACTACATTTGTCGTTGAGAATATGATGATTTAAATACAAAACTATATGATATAAAGAGCTTTCAAATAACAAGTACAGGCTTTGTTTAAAAATAGTTAACATAAAACATAAAAATGAAAATATTATACGGAAAGAAAAACAGCTTAATGCAACTGCAAAATAAATTTTCCTTATATAGAGTATATGTTCTAATTTTCGTTAGTGTATAATTCTATATTTCTTTTCGCTTATTCCATCGTCCAATTAAATTGATATAACAGTATATTGACCGCATTTCGGCTGAATCAATCCGAAAGTAATCAATTTAAAGCCGGATCAATGATTGCATTATTCGGGCGGACTCACCCCCGCATTTTGAACGCGCTGCACGTTTTGTGGATCGTCGCCGGAGCGCCCAGTAAAAGTCAGGCCCAGAAGACGCAGCGGTCTGTAGACGTTCCTCAGAGCCACGTCGAGTGACGTGCGCTGTGACGTCACTTGGCCCAAAGCGAGCAGGAAGAGGAGGCCAAAGCAAATAAGCCGATGCGATGACATTTCGAGAGACAGCTGAGGAGAGATAAGATAAAAGCCATGTAAGTCGTAACCCGGTCGATGGACCTGCCTTCTCTTAACACACTCTCGGTTTCGCTGATGACGTCCTCGACTTTGAACCAGTTCCCCCAGCTTGGCCAAGAAATTACACAGAAGCCGAGCTCGGGCCACTTGGGTTTATTCACCTTTGGCTGTTTTCGCTTTTGTTTTGGCTTCGGCGGCATGGAGTCGACTAATTTTAACATTTTAGCATTAAATAATATTGACCACATTATGCTAATTTGTTGCTGCGGTATAAAATCTTTTGGAGCCGCAAATAAAGCCAAATGACTAATCAGTTTGGATAGGTGAGAATAATAATTTGATGAAATACCTCCGCGTGGAGCAAAAACAAAATTTTAAGAATTCGTCTAGCTCATTTATCATGTGTTGAAAAAACGTATGCTTAAGTATAATTATGAATGCAAATTGTAGTCAAAATATTCCTGGTTTATCTTTTGTGTTTCGAAATCTAGAACATTCTTTATCTTTTTTTAAGGAAGAGATTTTTCAAGTGGGATATTAAGTTGTTAAATTTATTCCTAGTTATAAGATAATAATCTCCAAGTTTTTAACACAATTATTTCCAAGATAGTTAGTTAGTCAGTTATACTATTTCATTTCAAATTTATCACTTGTTCTTATTGAGATTTAAATCACTTCCATATTTTATGCATACAACTCTTGAGACACATTCATTAAAATTGCAAACCAAAAAAAAACGTTAAGTTCACAAAGTTGCCGAAAATGGTTAAAATTATCCAAATTATACTGGACTGCATGCGGAAGTGTCGAGGAAGAGGGAAACCGAAGCGGGTCTACATAAGACATCTAGAGAGCGTGCCAAATCCAGTTGTGATAAAGATTGATTTAAATTTCGATTTCATTTAGCCAAGCGAATTTGCTTCCTTTCAGCGCCACGCGAAACAAAAGACTTAGGAAGCGAACGCGAATATATAGAACAGCGCGAAACATACCTTCTTGACTGTGTTTATGTAGATACGATTTAAACACGGAGTCTATAATTATAATTAGGTGTCTTTTGACTCTATTAATTTTCACTTCACTTCTAGCTGGGTAAATCTTGCAGCTCTTATTTTTCACTGCACAATTACTGGAGGGCCAGGTAAAGTGGGAAACCGATCAACTATTCCAGACCGAAAGCACGATGAGCGTCCGGCTCCGTCAATGGCTTAGAACCAACTGCTGGGTAGAATTTCTGATTATGCTGATTTTATACGGAGTCCCAGCGATCGTCGGATGACGACTACGCATAGAATAAAATGGAATACAACTAAAAACAAAGCCGCAATAATCTCGCATATGCGACTGTCGAAACAGAACACAAGTACAAAATGGAGAAAAAAAAACATATATATCGTCTGTCAGACTGATACCGGTTAAAGCCGCGACTGCGAAGCGTTTAACGTGATGTTCACTTTCGTTCGGCCGATATAAATAGTCCCCAGACACTGTTTCCAGTCTAGACCGACGGTTATTACACCTGACATGCGTGGTATTAGCGATCGCGATCGCGATTCTAAACGTGGACAGTCATCGTGCTGTGCAGAATGGAATAAAATCGGACACTCGCTATAAATAGAAGATACTTTGCTCCAGACGATGCCCGTTTTTATGGGCGCTAATTGGCTGGTGGGGTTTTTTTTATGGCCAGGAATGCCATTAAAGGGGAAAGAAATAAACTTACATTTGCATTGCAATGGCCGGGAACCGGCTATCTGTGTCCGAAGTCCAAAGTCGCAAATAACACTTCCGATACAAGACCCTCCGGCCTGGCTAGTGCAATTGACTAACCTTGTGTCAATACGATCATAACGGCCAGAAGCAATTAAGCCAAACAACGAATCTGGAGAAGAGGCAGCCGCAACTTTGGCAACTTGTTATAAATCAACGAGCCCAATCGACAAGAAGGAACCGTCAAGCACGAAGCACAGCCACATCAAGTCAAGTCAGCTTCTTGGCTGAGTTATGACGTAGGCAGACAGCCCGGAGAACGCTTTAACAAGTATACGATATACTAGATGTCACTTTGGAGGATGATACGCTCCAAGTGTCTGCCGACTTTAATCTCCAAAGATCTCCGAGTATGATATCTCTCAATTTAAGACTTTCATTTAAAAGATTTGCATGCAAATTGGTTTCGTCTGCTGCTAACTGGCGAATTTATTAACAACAGGGGTAAAGTATTTGTTAATCCTGGAAGATAGAAGCAATAGAGATTATGTGGACTGAAAAAACGATGTCATTTAAACATTTCAGCAAATAAAAATAGAAGTCTTAAACACTTTAAACTGGGAAGAAATTCAGTCTGTGGGGATTTCTTTTTACTATTTTACTAGGTATTAGATAAGAAATCGCTTGCCATATACATAATTTATATTTGGGAAAAGCTATTCAGTTGTTGAAAAATCTGTTACGTTGTAAAGCTTTGTGGTTGTGAAACCTTTATTAAAAACAAACTCAGTTTTTGTTTAAGCTTTAGAATTTTACCTAATGCAACGGAGTAAAAGTTTTTTTTATATCCCCTAAGGCCAAAAAATAAGGTGGAGAAAAATATATTTAATCAAAACATTTTAGTACAACTTAGTTGTTTATCAAAAATCTTGCAAAATCTTTAGGCCCTTAAGGTGTTTTAAGTACTAAACATTTTAACAATTAAAATTTACAATAGCAGTGCTAGGTTTGGTAAATTTTTCTATACAGATTTTTGTAACGTATTTTACACTTGATTTATATAGCTATAGCTTGCAGTGTTGCCAGGTGATGAGCGCCCGTATATCGCGGGTATATATCGATAGTGCCATGACTGGCTCGCATGCCACCTCTAGCACAGCTGTTTTTCCGATTTCCTCTGTTCCGTGCTGTGTATAAATTGTTATTAGGATCTAGGCTAGAAATTACTGGTTGCACACTCACCGCCACTGCTCCACCGACCACCGCCCCTTGCAAGGACACCCACCACGATGAGCTCCAAGGACAAGAGCAAGTTTAAGCTGTTCCTCAAATCGCTGCCGGCAGGTAGCGACTGACGCGGTGTGCTTTTATTCTGGCCAAGACATTTCTAATGTGTTTTTTTTTCGCGGGGCCTGGTAGGTTATGTGGGTGAGCGGACACTTCGGCCGGAGTTCGAGAGGGAGCTGCGACCGGAGCAGCCGGTGGCCCAGCGCTGCAAGATGCTTAAGGAGCTGGGCGACATGCAGCTGCACAACTTAAATCTGGACGAGGTGCGTTAAACTTTATCTCACCTCCTTTGTTTTACTAATGTCTGTACATTTTTCGCACTCGCAGACTTCCATCACCATTCTATTCAATCTCACCAACGATCTCATTGTGCCCAACAAGCCGGCCGAAACCCGTCAGATTGCCCTGAGCTTCTACAAGAGGCTCATCCACACACAGTACAAAAACCTGACCATCATGCGGGAGAAGTTCTTCCTGGTCATTCAGAACCACGAGGCGCGCGAGGACCTGCGCCACCTGCTCGAGTTGCTCGACACACTCACCGACAATGGAAAGGACATCACCAATTTTGAGGAAAAGGTCGGTTGGCCATCTATTGCCGTTCAGAAACTGTGCCTATTATCCCAATTGGCCTTTTCCAGATTGGCAAGTTCATGCTGCTCTGGATCCCAGCAATCACAGAGGCCAATCTGCTCCGCCCCTATCTTGACATGCTGGTCAACCTTATCAAATTCAACGCGGCGCATCTCGACAAGGACATTCTCGTGGGCATTGTGCAGTTGGTGTCGCATTCTTGAGCTCACTAAAACACACTGTCTAAGAAAGTTATTCGTTTTTCCAGAAACGCCTGCGACCTGAGCTGCAGTGTCACCGTCAACGAGATCGGGCTGCAGTGCCTTACAATACTCGAGATGGTCATCGGGTATACAATCTTCCCCAGCGAACCGCTGCCGCAGTGCATCACCACCTTGTGTCGGACAGTTAACTATCCACCTTATTGCCCGTCCTCATTTAAGGTGAGTCTAAAAAGCAGAAGCTTGAAAGTAACCACCACCTATTTATTATTCTATTAGATTTTAATTCTTAGAGAATGGTAATATGTTTCAACATTTCATAAGGTATTTTGTTTTGTTTATTAGCTTGCAAAAACTCCTAATATGAAATGAATTTAGACGAGAACTTGTCGTAGTTGCTAATAGCCTCTGACGAAGACGACGGCTGCTTGGCATTGACCTCGGACGCTGACTTTTCTTCTTGGCTTACCAACTCCTTTTTCATCTCAATCTGAGCCTGCTTCTGAATTTCCTTCTCCGCTTTATTTTTTACTGGGATGTTTAACTGGGCCACTTCTTTCTCCGGCTTCTGCTCCTGTTTTTTCACCTGCACATCCTGGCATTCGTTTTCGAAATCTAGACTGCAGTACCGGTTAACAACATCGAAGTACTGACCGCGTGGACAACGCATCTCCAGAACCCTCTGCTTGGCACACACAAAATAGCGACGACAATCGTGGCTGTGCGGCGCCAATCGGCTGCCCGTCCTGATGCACTCATCTAGGGCGAGTGCCTGTTCCGACAGCACTGGCGGCATGGTGGGCCTCTCCAGGCAAATGCCCGTGTGATCCGGTATACAGCCGCTCAATTTTGCCTCGAAGTAATCGCCCGGCGGACACTGGATCAGCTCTGCCTGTCCGTCATGACAGCGGAAGTATGTCTCGCAATCGTTGGGATTCGCCAGCGTAGCGTTTTCCGGCAGCACACAGCTGCATTGATGGGCAGCAGTTATAGCCACCGGCAGGCAGGCTCTTCTCTCCGAATCAAAGTAGCTTCCGGCGGAGCACTTGGCCACCACGAAGGATCCCCTCTCCAAGCATTGTCTGTATCGCGAGCAATCGGTATGAACTCGCTCTACGCTGTTTGATGTCCCACAAACGAAGGGCTCATTAGAGCAGTTTCCGGGCATGCAGATCCTCAGCGTCTGGCTAAAGTGATACTCCGCCGGACAGCTAAACTCCTGAAAAGGCAGCTCATCGTCACCCGTGCAAACGTAGAACCTCTGGCAATGGTTCTCATGGGGCAGCATTTGCCAGGGATCGGAACTCCTGCAAATTGAGGCAATATCCAGCGCGGCTAAAGTCGTCGATGAGATACCCAAGACTAGGCAAACAACTAGAAAAAGATCTGAAGGAAACCAGAGCTATATGGTTAACCGGAGTCTTATTATTTCTATTCTTCTACTCACCATTCATTTCTGTAAGATGTGCGTTTATGTAAAGAATCCGTCGAATGCGGTGTTGATTGCAGGTGACTTTGCTTTTTATGTCCTCGCTTTGGCGGGGATTTATCAGCTAATTTTCTCATTCGGCAATCGCTGGCGGAGATTGCTCCGACATTCGATAATTAATTCTAATGAGCACTCTGCTCAGACTTTATCTGGCTCGATTTTTTGTACCACTTATCTGAACACTCCTCTGACTTCACCGCCTCTTATCGTTTAACATGTTCCGGCAGTTGGTGATTAACCCTAGCTCTAAAATAAGAAATGATCGCGGGTGGGAAAGAACAGTTAAAACACTTTTTCAAGGTCTTAACCGGAGATAAGTTTTAGGAGCGCTGACCCAGTTTCCTTCAAGTGATCTTGATCCAAGGTTCTTAAACAAATATCTTGTTTTTGGTAACATACTTTTAGAACACATTTTCACTTTAAACGGATTTACGCTGTAAAATATTGTATACAAGACATCAATTTATTTCATTCCGATCCAAAATTCTGCACACTAAGCGTAATAGCAACCAATTAGATCCTTGGGCATGCATCGTAGCACATCGAACCCGTTTTCTGTCAGCTTGAGCGCCGAAGCCCGAGTTCCGTACTCGAGGGCGTCCCTCAATCGCATCTTCACCTTGTGCAGCGCGTAGATTACAGACGCCGAGAAGGTGTCGTTCACGGAGTTCAAGTCGACGATTCGCTGCGGGATCTGAGGGCCCACCTTGAAGTAGGTGTCATCGGCCATCAGGCAGCTGGCGCCCTCCAAATAGTTGCTGTACATGACGACGGGCTGATTCGGCGGCCCACCCGGGCACTTCTCCTCGGAGTCCTCGGCCAGTGGATCGGGTGGTATGTAGGGCATCTTGCGCGGCTGTGTCTTCTCCCACTGGGCACGTGCCGCTGTCATCTCATTCCTAATTGCCCAGACCACCTCGCGACCGTTCATAAAGGCGTACGTGCGCATCATGGTCTTCCGAGCGAACACGTAGTCCGCCATGCTGGCCATCAACATGGTGGCGGGGCGCATGTTGTCCAGGTCCACGGAGAGCACGATCCGCGACTCGGGACATCGCTCGTTGAAGTCAATCACAGCCAGGACCATGCGCTGGATCTCGACGGGATTGCGGCACTCGAAGTGGATCCACGAGTACTTCTGGTAGTCGACGGCGCCCACGAACTGCTGGTAGGTGAGCTCCTGCTTGGCGCTGGAGAACTCGAGGATGGTGCGCGTGTCCGAGTTCCGCTGCACGATGATGCTCCGATGTGCCGGATGGTGGTTCGTCAGCGGGCAGTGGGATATGTCGATGCCCTGCGATTGGAAGCCGTTCAGGAGGCTCTCGAACGCACGCACCTTGCTCAGAACGCCGAGGAACTCGCACTCCAGACCCAAGCGACGCCACACGGTGCAGATGTTGGCCGCCGGACCGCCGCGCCTCCAGCTTCCCTCCTTTGTGCGCTGCACTTGGCCGGGAACGAGTGGTAGGTCCACGATGGTGACCATGTCCAGCGTGCAACTGCCCACGGCGAGAACATGCTTCTTTGGCGGCGGTGGAGGTGGAGGCGGTTCCGGAGGCAGGTGGCGCACCCGCTTCACTGTTATGAACTCCTTTACAATTTGCTTCTTCATTTCTGGAAAGTCCTAAATTTTGACTACTGCCGAATGTGACTGGGAAATGATTTAATTTCCAACGTTATCTTAAAATCAGTTTGTAACAAAAAAAGAAGCTAGCTACTGCGAGCTGAAGATTATGTAGTAATCAATTATGTCTAACAGAATACATAATTAGTTCTGATCTATGAATTTTCATTTATTTTCCTCGACTGCAGATCATGAAGAACCTGCTGGGCACCCAACTTGGTTACCATTCCATGAAGATGATGTGCAGCATCCTCAACGACCGAACTCTCTACGATGATGCGCACCTCTTGCGTGGAGCTGTGTTCCATCTGAACATGAACATCTTCGGATCGAACATCATTTTCCAGGTCTCTCCAATGACCTATGCAACGAACGTGCTGACAGCCTTCCTGCGGGTAAGCATGGCCATCCTTGATTAGATCTTTTAATCACATTTCTTTTGTTTCTTAGGCCTTGGATAGTCGACAGGTCATTGTTACCTTCGAGGTGATCCTCAGCGTACGCATGGTGATCAACAAGCGGCAGCTTTCGGAGATTATTTGGGACCGGATCTGCGACATAATGTCCTCGATTGTCAGCAACATCGAGTACTACGAGGCGGCGAACATCAACAAGGATCGGCTGCATGACCTGCAGATCAATTTCCACGAGAACATTGACTGCATCGAAAAGCTGTTGCAGCAGGATCGATCGCAGATTCTGGGCAATATGGAGCGCATCTACGATCTCATCGAACGAGTGGCGGACCGGCGGCCGGAGGCCTCCGTCCTGGCCCTGATCGAGTACCGATCCCGCCGGGTGACGGCCACTCGGCCGGAATGGCTGCAGGTACTGGCCCAGTTCGTCCGTCGCTACTACCGCATGTCCAACGTGAACGTGCGCATCAAGACGATCGAGGCACTGGTGCGGATTATGGACCAGAACCGTGCCTGCTACGAGGAGGAGATCCTCAGCAGGGTGGTGCTCACCCACCTGGCGCAGATCCACCAGGAGCCCAATGTCCAGGTGCGAGTGGCAGTGGCGCGTGCTCTGTCCAACTTTGCCACCCACTGCGACACGAAGCGGTGCATGGACCTACTGGACATCCTGGAGGCGCTCATCAATCGTCCCTTCGAGCACACGCGTCATGGATCCTCGGCTGGGGATGCCTCACTGCCGGACGTGGCCGTTGGCCTTGTCAACAATGAGACGGAGATAGCGGACATCATCGCCGCCGTCGATGGATTGGTCAAGGTGTTCGCCATCAAGTTGCACCGTCTGCCAGCGGTTCATGCGCTGAAAATATTCAATATTCTAATGGACCATCTGGAACTGCACTACGACCGACCCAAGATCTTCGAGAACACCAGCGTTGTGAGGCATAAGGTGAGTGAAAATGTTTAATCAATAACTTAGTAAAGAATATATTAATATTAATATCACTGGGCACATTCCTATTCATTCATTACTCCTTTTTGCCCGCTTAGATATTCACCTGGTTGTTGAAGGCCCGCGCCAACGCATCCTACCACATTGGCTATCCGGAGGGCAGCAGCGAGGTGGTCAAGTTCAGTCACTACTTGGGCATAGATTCCCCTCTGCTGCCGCAGGCTCACACCACCGCCATCTCCATTCGGCGCGTGTGCAAGTTGATTGTGCGGTGCCTGGAACAGGATACCGACTACCAGGTTTTCCAGCTGGTCATCAAGGAGCTGCCCAAGGTGCTGCAGAACAAGGCGCTCATCCAGGGCAACGACGTCGAGGAGCTGGCCAACACGCTCCTCAAGATCAACGTGGTCGGCAACAACAAGGTCAACAAGTTCAAGAGGCCCACGGACGAGTTCCACGCCCTCGTTTTGCCGGCCATAGCTTCCCTAGTCATTTACCACGAGAGTCTGCAGCCGCAGCAGCACTACAGCATTATCACGGCCCTGAATTCGCGGGTTCTCACTGGCATCGCCACCGTCTGCATCAACACCATGACCATTCTGATCCTAGAGATGCCGGAGGCCCTGATGCGGAAGCTCCCCGAGGTTCTGTTGCAAATGAGCAAGATGTCCGACACGAATGCTTTGGCCAATCCGGTCCTGGAGTTTTTGTCCTGTAAGTAAATTGAAAAAAATATAGAGAACTCTCCAAACAATTTTAAAACTATCCGGATTTAATAAATATTTTATTTATTTCTCTTTTTATCCCAGTGCTTATCCATCTGTCCAAGCATCTCTTTGCGAACTTCACTTCCATGCACAACATGTATGTGTTTGCCATCACGCTGCCGTATACAAAGCCGCATCGCTACGATCACTACACAGTTTCCCTGGCCCACCACGTCATCGCCGGTTGGTTCCTCAAGTGTAAGCTCGAGCTCCGCAGGAACTGTGTGAGCTACATCCGGACGGTAAGTTAAACAATCTGCCTTATACCCACTTGCATTTAAAATCCTTTCAATTCCAGTCAATTCAGTCGAATGCCAAAATGCTGTCGAGTGACATTGTGAACCTGAACTCGCTGAACGAGGACTCCTCCAACCGGAAACGGAGCACCAGTCTCACGGAGCGCGGCAGTCGGAACAATGTCAATGCCAGGAACGATCTGGAGATGCGGCCGCAGATGAACAATGGTCTGCGCAACTTCCATGCCGAATTGGCCGAGACTTGCTTTGACTTCCTGGCCCGCCACACCTATTCGCCCTGTCCTTCGATGCCCAAGCGGTAAGTAATTCTTCCACACGGAGGTGGAACTTGTTCTATTAGTAAAGTTGGTCTTCTAATAAGTGAGCATTTAAAAATGTATACTCTTGAATGTTTTACAGAGTCGTAATGTTTCCATGTTTAACAATTTACAAAGGAAATTAATTTTATTTAGGACATTATATTAGAATTAATTAGGATTATGTCCTAGTTAGACCACAAAGTATTTAGGTGAATAAAGATAAAATTGGCTTATACTTTTATGACAAATATTATAAAAAAATCATGTTAGGAGTAAAAAGTACATCAATAATTTTTTAACTATTTCTCTTCACATTTATAATTATTCGTTTCGTCTTCCAGTCTTCCCGCCGCGGAGTTCCTTCTCAAGGATGGCGTTTCGCAGACCTGGCTGGTGGGTTACAACCTTGTGACCATCACCACGTCCGGATGTCCGTCGGCACCCACACGAAGCGGTCTCTGCGAGCGATGTGCCCAGCTGGGCAAGGCGCCCAGCATCAGCCTGAACTCGAAGAGTCTCAGCGACGCAGCTCCTCCGCTTTCGCCGGAGCGGGAGAGGCGCTACACCAAGGTGAGCCTGCAGCACAGCAGCGGCAACGAGTCGGCGGGCAGCACGGAGCTCACCTCCTCCTCCTCCTCGAACTCGGCGGCCACCGCCGGACATCCGCATCGGCAGATCTCGAACAGTTCCACCGCCTCGCTGGATGCGCTCTCGCGTCGCGGCTCCAATCCCGAGGCACTTGGCAGCGGATTGGGTGAGGGTCCGCACAGCGGCAGCAACACCTCGCTGCTGGGCAACTCCCTGTCGCAGTCCTCGGTGAGCATGAGTCCCTCCTCGGGATCCGTGGTCCAGCAGGCGGTCTGCGTGCGCGCCTGCACTGGCTGGGCGGAGATCCTCATCCGTCGGCCGACGGGCAACGTCTCGTGGATAACCCGTATCCAGAACCCGATCACCAACGATTGCTTCGGCCAGGATCTGCCGTTCAACAATGTGGTTTCCCTGTTTCTGCCCACTGCCCATGGCGGAGTCTTTGGGCCGGACAACGCTATCCAGGTTCCGCCACATCCGTTGGCCGATCCCGAGCCCGAGCAGGATGCAAATTCAGCAGCGGCTCCGCAGGCCAGTGCTGTGCGCAGTCGGATGGCGGCCAAGGCGCGGGCTTTGCAGCGCCAGGAGGAGATTCACTCAGTCAGCGGAGGAAATGGCAACGGAAATGGTAATGGCAATGGCAATGGAAGTGCTTCGAGCGGCGGAGCTGCAGCTGCCATTCCCATACCACGAGTTTCGGCAGCAGGAAAACGAGGCAAGGAGGCGGCTCTCTGCGGAAGCGTTAGCGATGGCGAAGCGGACGATGACTCGCTGGCTTTCGAAGATGCCCAGAGCAGAGCCAGGAATCCCGTTCGCCGGGTCAACTCCAGTCCGGAAATGAGCTCCAGCTGGCGGCAATCGTTCCTCACCAACAAACCAACTCCGCTGTCGCAGGAGCCTGTGAAAACCGCAGCAGATGAGCCACAATCGCAGCTGACTCTGAAGAAGAAGAGTGTGCAGTACAGCACGAAGGATATGCGCGTCAGTTGTGAGGCCATTCCCGAGGAGATAGCCGGCTCCACGCCGCCCTCCCAAGCGGCTGCCCAAGCTCTGCAGCCCGAAAGCGGAACGCTGCCGCCAAAGCAACACTCGGCGGACGATGTGAGCAGTCATGTGGCCGGAGGCAGTGCTCTGCAGGCAGCTGGATCCACCTTGAAGCTAGGCAAGCCGCCGCTCTCGCCGGGACAGCCACCGCTGCTGGCCGCGGGAAGGATGACCAGCTTCGGAGGCACCTCTGTCCCGCAGCCCGGTGCGCTGGCCAAGTCGAGCAGCAGCGGCAGCAATGGCGCCAATGTCGGTGCGATCTCCTCCGACTACGACAACGGCAACAATGGCAATGGAGACATGATGCGGGGACGTTCGAAGACAATTTCGGTGGTGCGTGAAGTGAACAATGGGAATACACGAACGCCGCCGGCCAGCAGTTTCAGGAATTTCGGACCCGCCAAGCCGCCTATAAACGCCAAGTTGTGCATGAACCCGAGCTTCATGTTCCTGCAGCTCTACAGCACCGGTCAGCTGGGCATCACGGATGAACCCCTAAAGGTGGGTCCGGAAAACAACAGCGCTGTGGGCTTGATTGACCTGGTGCCACCATTCGAGACGCACAAGATCGGTGTGCTCTACGTGGGTCAAGGGCAGTGCAACAACGAGGTGGAGATCTTGCGCAACTCGCACGGCAGTGCCAGGTATGTGGAGTTCCTGCGAAACATTGGCACGCTGGTCAGCCTGAAGGAGGCCGAGCAGAACAACCTGTTCATCATGCTGGACAGGAACGGAGCCGATGGCAAGTTTGCCTACATCTGGAAGGATGACATTCTGCAGGTGAGTGCAGGGTATTTGTACGCTTTGATATTGTATATAACCAATTAATTTTGTGGCAGGTTACCTTCCATGTGGCCACGCTGATGCCCACCAATCTGCAGGATGATCCCAACTGCAACGAGAAGAAGAGCCACATTGGCAACGATTATGTAAAGATCATCTACAACGAGAGCGGCGAGGAGTACAATCTAAACACCATTTCCGTGAGTTACAACCAAATATTTCTGCTTTAATATTATTCTAATTCAGCATAAATAACTGCATTATTATTTCCAGGGCCAATTTAACTACGCCTGCGTGATCGTGGAACCACTTGAGCTGAATTCAAACCGGGTGTACGTAAAGGCGCGATCCGAGATATCGAAGTTTGTTTGCCATGCAGAACATCGGATCGTATCCGATCGCAGTGCTCCGTTGCTCGCCCGACAAATGGCACTGCACGCCAATGTGAGTATAGTTTAAGTGCTTAAATATAAACTAAACTTAATAATAATATCAATGTTTGACAGCTCGCTTCGCTAGTCTACCAAAGTGTGCAGAAAAAGCATCCGTATGCATCGAATTGGCTAGAAAGATTGCGCCAACTAAAGCGTCTGCGAGCAAAGGCAAGTACTTCTATAATAGTTCGTGGAAATATATAACTAACTTATTTTTCAACAGCTTATTGAAGGAAATGCAAGACAGCAAAAGTCCGGCAGTGCATCGAGTGGCATCGGCATTAACGCCTCGGCCATTGGTTCAGATATGGACGACCAACGAGGGGATTTCATTAAGTACACATAGACAACAACGAGAGGCTCCAAACTGAACAACCATGAGAGAGCAGAGGACCTACAGACTCATCCTGCCATGATTCCTCTTGATTTACGATTTGGATATTTGATAACGAGAAATCCCAGCAGACCAACAACAAAAGTCTCTGCCTAACCAATAACCACGAAAATAATTATAATATAATCATAATGAATTTGACAAGTTTATAAAATTTGTGAGAATACATAAGCGCTGTTCATTTCCAAACTGAATGCGTTGTTTTCCTGCTAGGCATTCAGATTTAATTACTATTACCGATTTTGCAAAGCAACTTTCTTGTGTTTAATTGTAAACAAATATTTTTCTCCGTGACCAATATAATTAATATAATTACCTGATTTTTAGTATTATTTATTTCAACGATGCACAAGTGCTTAGCATTTTTAAATATTAACATTATTGTCAGGACATTTTAATGTAATAAATTCTTTTGAAGAGACTTAAGCGAGCTATGTCATGCTAAGTTATATCCTGTAATTCACTAGTTTTACCTAAGGCTAAGTTGAGCAATGTGATCGTAGCCATATCCAGTGATTTTGTGGCTGGCAACTCGGTTGGCAAAGTCTACAGCTTCCGCCAGACTTTTTCGATGTTCGAGAGTGGCGTGAATGAATGCCCCCATGAAGCTGTCTCCCGCTCCCAGTGTGTCCACCACCTTTTCCTGCTTATAGGAAGCCATTTCACTGTAGTTCCCATGGGCATCCAAGGCTCCAGCTCCGGCACTGCCCCAAGGACATATGAATGCGGGTTTTGGTCCATTTCCGGGAATTCTCGCTGCCAGCTCCACGCAAGTTTCCCGCGCTGTCTTCCAGCCCAACTGACCGGCCAGTTCCTTGGAGAAGACCACATAATCGCAGGGCAGGCAGAGCTCCTTGCTTTGTTCGTACCTCGTTTCGAAGTCCAACGAGATAATGATGTGACTCCCGGTCCTCTCATTGTAATCCCGGATGCTCCGCATCATTTTTAGAGTGTGCGGCGTGTTGCGAGCCTCAAAGTGAACCCAATCATACTGCGAAAGATCGATCTTGCTGAAGTCCTCCCAAGTGGTCTGCGGATAGTCCTTATTGCAGTGGATAATGGTGCGCGTGCCGGAGTCCTGGGCCAGGATCACCGAAGAGAAGGGCGGGTCCCTGTCCGTCAGAGGGCAATTGTTGGTGCCGATCTCCCGCTTTCGCAGATCCTCGAGCAGCACTCGAAATGCATCCGATCTGCTCAGCATTCCAAAGAAGTCCACCTTGGAGCCGAGGACCCGGAGCACTGTGCTCACATTGGAGGCGTTTCCGCCACGTTGCCAAAAGCCATCCAAGCAACGACGGTCGGTGTCCTCCTTGGGATAACTGCCACTGATGGTCACAAAGTCAATCACCGTACAGCCCACGCAAAGTACGGATTTCACCTGGCTCATCTCAGTTGATTTGATCCTTCCTTCAAAATATTTCCATAAAATATTATATTTCCCGATTTTTAGTTCTTTGGGTTGTGATTGCACTTACACACGGCACTTAATCTAATCAAAGTTTTATCCTGATCTATTTTCACACAGTTAAGTAATTTGATTAGGTTACTAAATTTATATGTATCACATTTGAACAACTATGTTGGATCGAGGCTTATGGGTTCACCTTAGCTTGTTCGGATTTTTAGCTCAATCTAATCGAAAATTCCATTTTCACCTGCTACTTGTATTTATTGTCGATCGAGTTTTACAGCTGTTTTTGTTTTTAACTTTTCTTATCGCTTATTTAGGAGAGAGCTATAGGCAAATGAGAATCTTATGTTCATTTTGGGCTCAGCCACCGATCGCGCTCTTTGGTTCGCTCTCAAAAGCAGTGTGACCGCTGTGCGGAACGTTAATAATATTATTTGTTTAATAATAAATTACAAAAACTAAGTCAACAGAAAAAGTTTTAAATTAAAAAAAGGTCAGAAGAGATCTCGATTTTGTTGCACGTTGAATGATGGCTTGCGTTTACTGATTGATCAAATTACATTTGAATGCTATAATTAATTTATGTTTTCATTTACTTAATAGGAATTCGTTACACCGGATAACTAACTCTTCCATTTAGAAAACTATACTTTATGGTGTCCTGAAAATTCCTTCGATGTTATAAATTAAAATAAATTACCTATAATGATTTATACAAAATCCAGCGAAAGTCGATCATATCTCAAACACACAGCCGTGCAACATGACGGGGCACAAATTAAAGGATGCCAGGGCAAATGTCCTGACTAGACACATCTAGCGTTCACCAGACGCATGTGGCAGCTTCGTCAAACACAACACACAACAGTGAGCTCAGCACACAGTCAGTGGCAAAAGCTGTCACCCAGGAGGCGGGATTGATGCCCCGTGACTGTCTATCTGTCAAGCCACTGGCTACAGATTAAATAAACATTTCATTTCATTTACAAATCTGGCTAAAACAAGACTAAACTATTAAATTACTAGCCAGGTGTTGAATAGTAAAATCAGGCATTACGTGTCAAAAAATTAATCATACGCCATGGTGAACACTGCTTAAGGTTTCAGTAAAATGAAAAGCATACTCTGCTATCAGAACTTAAGGAGCGCGTTAAGTTAACGAAGACCTTCCTTCGATTGTTAAACCAAACTGAACATAAACTTGAGGTAAATTTTCAAATTTCACGCCCATTTTCCCCCTTTTTTAAAGAGCCTTCTGGGGAGGGGCAGAGCAACTTAAAGCGAACACAGCCAAAATTTTCAAATTAATGTAAATCGTGCCAGGCCTGGCCTAAATACCCACCCTCGATCCGAGGACTGAGTTGCCGCCACAAATCGATAGCTCGACATTTGGTGGCGACGCCTTTGCGGGGTAAACACCTTCTTGGGCACCATTTTGTGGCATGGAATTATGGCCGGAAATTGCCATAAAGTGTCAATCAGTGTAAACGCTCTTAATAGGTATTTATTTTTGCCATTTTAATTACCCCGCCCCGCTGGGAAACGCAGCCACTTTGCCGGCGGACAACGAACTGATGAAAAACGACTGATGACGCCTTAATTACTTTCTCGAGAAAAAGAACTCATTTCCGAGTGAATTTTTCATTGCGAATTTTCGGGCAGCTTATTAAATATTTACTGAGTAGCTATTTATCATCGATTCCGAAGAGATCAGTAGACAAGTGCTTGTGATTTATTATGCCTAATGTTGTGGTTAGTTTGCAAATGTATAACTAGATTGGCAGACTTAAAAATCTGTAAACATCTTCAGTTCAAATGACAATTGTTTTCCTGAGGAAATGCTGTTTAACTTTACGTTTCGGTTTATTTTGGTGCATACCAAAAATAACCTCATCCAAATCCATTTCAAGTACCTTTTGTTGGTTGCATAACAAGGTGAATTTTAAACGCAAAGGTTGAAAGGTAAAATGCTTTCAGGCTGGAGCTGACAGGCAGAATGAGGCTGCACTTTAATAGACAATGCCCACTGTGTGGCGATTGGGGGATTATCGAGTGCGTGCTGGTTTTAGTTAACGAATTCAACGTTTTCCATTGAATGGCAAGTGGCATTCGGGAGCACCGAAGGCCCAGAGCAACTGTTAGCACAGACCAGCTATTGGTAATCGCACTCCGGAGAATCCCGAACAGCCCCCCGAAAGAGTGAAAGTTTGCAAGTGGGTATATCCTACCGTATATAGTACCGTATATATGTGCATGTATATATCTATATATGTATATATAGGGCATACCCACACCTGCTATTAAAGTCCTTCCGTTCAGCACATGAATACTCGTTTTTGTTTGGACTGAGGCTTTGAGCCTGTTTTTGTTTACTTGTTAACTGCAGAGCTGAGCTTTTGGCCTTTGAGTGCTCAACTCCAGTTCATTTTATTCTTCTGATTTATTTGAGCATTAAAAAGTTAAAAGAAGAAGTAACTTCGAAAAGGTTCTACTTCTAAGAAAAGCTAATCACAGTTTTAAGTAAACTATTTCGATTAAAAACCTAACATGCATTTTATAAAATCCTTCTATTCTATATAAATATCTTATTAAGTGCATGTATTTATTATTTTTAAGGTAAGGAATTACCTTCTTCCTCTTTCAACTCAAAACACATGTCCTAAAGAAATCTGATGCTGAAAGGAGCTCGCGTGTTTATGGAAACCATTTTATCTGAACAGTTATGAACCATTGCACCTGATTGGATTAATGTATTCAAGAACATCAACATGCACACACAACTCATAAATAAACCCATTCGCACCGTTGGCCAAAGCCGGTCCCAATCCTTTCTCTTGGCCAATAAAAATATATGGCTCTGGATTATATTTCAGCAAGAGATGGAGCCGCAAATAAAACGTCTTCTGCTTATGACGAATGCTTTTAATTCACGCTCTGGGGAACAACAAAATTAAATTGAATTTTGTCCCAGACTTTTTCCTCACGTACCAAGGCCAGAATCATAACTCATTTCCAGAGTGTTTAGTGCAATTTAAAAGTAAACGCCAATGGCTAGCAGTTTCTCTATCGAAGAAACACATAAAAGTAAAAACGGTGAAGTCGTAAAATTTCCAAGGTGGAGCTTAAAGCGAAAAGGGCTTACTAAAAATTAAAGGAAATCTATTTAATTTACCAAAACTATTTTAATTAAAACCAGTTAACATCGATCAGCAGTGACACATATTTATGTGCCACATACTTAATTCAATAATTCAACCGTTGTCACCCACGTTTTTGGGGAGGGGTTCGCTGAAAACGCTGGATTGTTAGCATATAGGAAATTCCCAAGGTATAAATTAGAGAAATAAATTATATTTATCAATGCGACCCATAAATAATATTTATTTTCGCCTGTGACAGGGGCTGCCATCCGCACACCTTGCTGACGTCGAATTTCGTGCTCTTTTGTCAGTATCTGTAATTTGCGGCCGGGTGGGAGATACGTCTTCGTGAAAAGCCCACAAAGCATCAATCAAAAGAATTAAATACAATTATAATTGTCTGTCACCGTATCGAGATGAAAAGCCAGCCGCAAAGGATTTTCCGAGACGCGATAACTTCTCCTGGCAACCTACCCAAAATTTATTTACGAGTATAAGTATGTTCTTGTACTTAAAGTGAACCTTCTATGGAGTATATTAAATTTATTTAAAAAATAATGATGTGTAAATATGGGTTTTAGATTAAAAGGATATGGTTAAATAACATATTTTACTCATACGCAGTGTTGACAGATGTTGGTTTCGATTACTTTCTAGTTGGGAGTCTAAAACAAATAACAAGATTAAAGAATTTGAAAGGTTCACCCAAAAGCAAGTATATTTTGAGCCGCCGGTGGCATTTTACAGGTGATGACTTTCATGTTTATTATTTCTTTATGGTGTACAACTTTTAATACTGCTTTAATCCATACATTCGCTACGAATGTGTTAAACCAAGTTTAAACCCAAATAATCTCTTTAATCTTTGTAGCTTATAGTTATTTATTTATCTGCTTTTGCTAATCTTTTTGTATTGAAAACTATGCGTGGAAAGATTATAAGACTCATGACAAGATTTGTTCATTTTTACTAAAAGGCAGGAGAATAATACAAGAAAAAGGATTACAATTTATACATGTTCAAAGCGAAACAGATAAAAGGGTTAAGTGTTTAGTGAACATTTTATGTAAGACTTCCTTTCCAAATCTGAACTTACGTGGGACAATAGAAGAGTCAAAAGCAAAATGCAAATTTGAAAGGTTTTTCTCCACAAAGGTGCATTCGTCGAAAGTGACCCCCTCTTGGTAAGTATCTTCTTTTTTGGCGTTCCCCCTAAGTGAATTGAATTGAAAACAAACGGAGAATGCCTGCGCACTTAGGAAAAGAGACGACCGCAGGGCTCGAGAAAGTTCGAGCAAAATGTTTAATTTCCGGATGCACAGACGGCTGAATTTAAAGGAGGCGGCGTCGAAATGTGTGCAGGGAATATCATGCAGATGCTTCCGGCACTTGGCAACATGCAAAAGGTCGTTTGGTGGGTCGAACGAGAGTGGGTGAGGGAGGGGGAGTGGGAGGGGGTTTGGAAATGGGTGAGAACGTGGGGCGTGGACCTCCAAGAGGTCACCGTTCGGACAAAGAGAATGCCGAGTGTGTGCAGCTGAAAGTAAAGCGCAATTTCCTGGACTCTGACTTTTTTGGGTCCATTACGGACACTTAAACAAATTGAGATAATATATTATATACATATAAAAAGTGGTAACTAAAAAGAGCAATAAATATTACGTACATATAATTAAAACTCCATTTTACCTTCCATATTTTAATTAGAAAGAATGAATCATTTCATTTTCTACTGTGAGGAAACAATATTGTTGCTCATTCATTTTCTATAAAAAAAAATATATTTTTAGTCAAGTGTTTTAAAAATGTATAAATCAATTTAAAAACATAAATTTACTTTTGCTGTGCATTCAAATTGAAATTTTTATAATACTATAATAAACGTTTTCTAAGTGCCATACTAGACCAGGTGCAGCTGACATTATTTGGACCTCCATCCGTAGCAAACGACGTCCGATGCAGCTGCACTGGTCAAATCGTCGCACTTCCTGGTCCATTCAACTGGCCAAAGGGCCATTTGAATCGACGCCATCGAGGGCCATTTGGTGACAAAGTTTGAGCGGTAATTAGGCATGAACAATTGAGCCGGAGCAATGGGCAAACAATAAACACTTAATGCATTGGCACGAGTTTAATGACACTTGGCATCGGTGGCGATGACTCCTCTCGGGTAACAACAATTGGAAAATTAAACAAAGCTACTGCCACTGCCGTTGGAAGGGAAAACCCCCTCACACGTTTTCACCCAGACAAATTGGGCCAACGGAAAGTAAATAAAGGATGGAGGATGGCTGAAGGGAGACATAACTGAGAGAAAAATTTGTTAGAAAATCTTATCAATAAAATTTTACATTAAATAAAATTAACTAGTATTTTTAACACTTTATCGTTTAGGTTTTAAATTAAGTAGTTATCTAACTCACCAGTCACTTTTTATTAAATGATAAATGTTTTATTATTATAACAATACAAATTAAAGGGTGGTACCTTTTCATCTTGCTTAATTTGAAAAACCACATTTTTTTGGGAAAGTTTTATTAAAATAGAATACCAACAATTGTTTTTTTTTTGTTCAGAATATCGTGTGCAATTATTCTCAACCAGGTAAATTTAAAACGTTTTTATTTAAGTGGATAACTCGATTGCGTTTGCGAACGGCATGTTGGATCGAGCTTCGGCCACAAGGTGTCTACACAACAATTTATAATGGTCGACTGGCAGTCCACGACCACAGCCAACAAACAAACAGCCAAATAGCAAAAACGCCTGCGAAGAAAGGACGAGAGTGTTGAGAAAAAATGCGGGATAATAGCGCCAGACGGCTGCAGTGCCATTTCTCAAGCTCAAGCACCGGACCAAGTGACCAAACGACCGAACGACCCAAAGTCCCAACCACCGACAGCCCGTCAAGTCGAGGACGAGGACTCCACGACATTTGGACGCCAGGACTACAGGACACCAGGACACTGGGACACCAGTACACCAGAACGCGGTCACTGAGTCAGCCCCACTCAATTTCTTTCGCGCAGGAATGGGCCAGTCACCCACCCACCCAGTGGTTCTGGGCTCGCAAGTGGCCAGGTGAGTGACCAGTGGTTGTTTACTCTCCGCAGTCAGTTGGCAAACTCGGCTGCTCCTCGGTGAACAGACGGTATCAGATCCGAATTGACTGAAATCGATACAGCTGCAGGGCAAATTAAATTTACATTTAATTTTAAAAGACGGGTTTCTTCAATTTTCAAAAGAAAAAGATGGTTTAAGGTATTTTGTTCTGAAGAAGCAAATTAAAATGCTTTAAAGCGCTTCAATCTCTAAAATCATTATTTATAACCGAAAATGTAACTATCAAAAATATAAAAGCTTGTTAATTTAAATTTAATTTGTATTTAATTATTCAAAAATGCCTAAAAGCTTTTGGAAATCGTGTAAACCTCATTCTAATGTTTTCCTTAACAAATAATAACTTTTCTAACCGTAAGGAAAATGACATTGTTAAAAGTAACGAAAGGCAGTCGAATTGAAAAGTTTTCATGTATTTTGTGGTGGACGTTGAACCATAAATAATCCAAACGGACTTGGCCTTCGATGGGTGCAGTGGAGGAGAAGCCATCGACATCGGTGATATTTATTATTTGATGCTGCTGATATTTTAAACAAATGTTCCGTGACATAGATAAAAAACATTCCAGCAGGAGCGAGTGCATTGATATTGATGCTGTGGCCGATGTGTTTGTTGTTTTTGCTTTGGGAATTGAACTATTTTTCCTGACATCGTTATTGTCGCTGTGTACCTGCCAACTGACCTTGTTTATCCTCCTTTTTTTCCGCATGAGAAATGCAGATGGGGGAAAACCAACCAATTTGAGTTCATTTTGTATGAAGACAAAATGGATTTCTCGTCTCAGCTGCCGGACTTTAAGCACCTGTCCAAATCAGCTTGCTTTGGCATCATTGTTTCCGGATAATTATATAATCTGATTGGATTGAAAAGTGTAAAAGTTCCAAGGCATCGAAGGATCTACTACAAAGATTAACAAGCTTTGTTTTTATTTACTAGCAATAATTGACAATTGGTAATTCATTACTTATTTGCTTTATATTTTTTAGATTTGATTCAATTAATTGGATAGAAAATCAACATATCGTAAAAGCGCTGAATATTTATTTTAGTGACGCTAACATTTTTTTAATTATATATAAAAATTCTAAGAAGTTGTTAATATTGTTGACACATGACACACATTTCTTCTAATTTTCTTCACTTATTTTAGGCAAACCCACTTTTTAGGCTCTCCTGGAACACATCCCTAATAAAATCCGCTCCCTGCCCGCGGCGGAAAGTCCGCCAAGTGGCGCACTTAAAAGGGACAAATCCTCTTAAAGAATCCTCCTCGAGTCGTTTGTAGGGCAGGCGCTTAAAGTGCGCGATGCGTGGATGCGTGGCACTTACAAAGGCGGAGGAACAAGGACCCGGGGCAGGACACCGGTGGTGTCCTGGGCACGCTGCTCCCCGCTCGGGGCTCATTATTTCCCCGAGTAATATGCTAAAATGACGCGAACACAGACGTCTGCGTTTGGAGCGCGCTTGGTAAAGCGCCGGGCTGGGAAATGTTTTTAATTGAAAGGAACTCGCGAGGCGTGCCTCTGCACATGGAAAAGTGGGCGGAAAAACTTGGCTAGGGTTAACGCGGTGTCGACACTTTCCACCAGGCAGTGCGCCACGTGGATGTCCCCGGCAGACCTGTCACCGGCAAAATTGTTTTTAAAGCCCCACCTGGAACAGCTAATTTCCATTTGCTTTGCTTCAATTTCTCCACTGTTCTTCGGCAAAACTAATATTTGCTTAAAATCAGTTTGGTTTGACTTCCGCAAGTCAAGTGGATGCAAAATCTGTTAACTTAATATTCTACAATAAAAGATTAGAGTAAATAAAACTATTTTGAGTAGCAAACTCAACCTTAAGTTGATTTATTAATTTGTTATCCTTAGTTTCATTGGTATAACCGTTTACTAAAGCTGGCCAAAGTGCATTTTCCTTTTTTCTATTTCCCCTGATTATGTTGTCTGTTCCGTGGAAAGTCCATCTGAAAAGCGCTCGCATTGCAACCTAGTAAAATCCAGCGTAATTTTAAGCACGTTGCAAACACGCACAACCATAATCCCATTTACACGATTCCATTTGGCATTGCAGCGAGTGAATTCGGTTTGGCTGATGCTTGAAGTGGGCGCCTCGGAAAAGCGTGGAAAATTCAATGGGGACTCGCCGTTCCGAGTGTTTTCCGCTGGAGAGCGGGTCCACAAATTGCGTATTTTTATGACTACCATTATGAGACGTCTAAATATAACTAAAGCAGCCGCAGAATGCTGAATCTGCGTATTCGAGGCGAGCAAGCAGCCTGACTAACTGCCAGCCATAACACTTCAATCGCGGAATTACGACATTTATCATAATGCTTTCCCCCCAAAGGGGGCGGGCTGGTGAAAAGGGGGCGTGGCATGCAAATAATCCACTTGGCTGCTGCATGCATCGCCTGTTTTAAGTGTTCTCCTGGCTGCCTGCATTATATTTCTGCCAAATGCAAGGATAAGCAGGAGAAAATAAAATTATTAGTTCACTGCGGTGACTGTAAAATTGCTGGTTTATTCGGCAGAATAATCTTTCTGAAATATAACCCAAAAGAAGCTTGTTTAATTTGGAGCTAGCTAATAGCTTTCATAAACTATATCAACTTCAAAATTACTATTTCCGAATATTTATCTGCTGACTAATTACATTTAAAATTATTCTCTCCATGGTGCCCTTTAATTTGGCCAATTAATTCGTTATGCAAAATGTAAAGAACTTTTAATTAGGCAAATATCATTTGAAATGAATGAGGTCATTAATAAATTACACTGCTGCCTGAACTCATGACCCTGCGTTGTTCGTTTATCATTCATTAAGCTAAATTATTAGTTACATTTTAAGTTAAATGCCAGCCAAAATGGATTTTCCATAAAATTGTAATAATTGCTTTATCAAAAGTTCAAACAACTTTATTACGGGTAAGTGGTATATAAAAAGTCTGGCCAATTAGTTATGGCTCATTCAATGACATTACTTTCCCGATACGATGGCCCTTCATTTATCAAGTTGCATCCTTGGCTCAGTGTCCTTCTTGGTTGCAGCTGCCGCAAAACTTTTTAATGGTTAAATAATCGATGTTGTCCAGTGCAGTTGGCTCGATGTCACTATGGAAATACAGATTTTTTCCATATTTTCGGTGGGTAATTGATTTTAAATGACGACTATTTAGCTTGACAAAGTTACTTAATTCAGGATAAGGCCATATTGTCCTTTGCTATTAATCAAACAATAAAAGCCATACTTACTTACCAATCTTTAAGTGAAATAAAACCACATAAATTTGGTTGTTTACATTACAAATAATTTTGATATTTATTGTTCAAGCGTGTAAATAAAGCTTTTTTGCACTTTACTCTTTGTTTTCTGTTTCTTATTTTGGTTGTGTTCCTTTGTAAATAAATTGCAATTAGATATAGTTGCAATAACATTAAGTTCAACTTCTAAGTACCACGTACTAAGTGTAAGTATGTATGCATATACCCTTTGGATTAACCCAAGGAGAAGATTAGATATTTGTACACGAATGTATCTGGTTACAGATTAATCCAGCTTGATGCCCTCGAACTAAGTACAAACTAAGTACTCTAAAATACGATCTCAGCTCTACGCAGCCCTAAATATTGGTAAGTATTCGTACATAAAAATACATTTAACACTTTGTATTGCAGTTGTATATTGTAGTAATTCTGTAGCTCACTTGTGTGCAATCTCTTTATCTCGAAAAGTACACATCTTACAATATATGTATATAAATATAATCCCTATATATATGTTGTGTATATGTATTCGTTTGTCTCCCTATATGTAATTTAGAACTTATGTCACGCTTTCCCCTCGATAATATGTACAAATCGCTTGGCGAAAATCTGCAGATAGCACATTTTTGCCTCGCAAATGTCGTCCTTCGGGTTGAAAATCTTTTCAAAGGAAGAGCAATAGCTAGGCCTTACTTCACTATTCAATAAGTTATGGTATCTATATGTTTGTTAAAAGTGTAGGATAGTTTTGGGAAATGGTAAAAAAGAATCGGAAAGAAAGAAAATTAAGTGAAAGTTTTCTATTTTTGATAGCCAAAAAGGATAATGGGTTTCAATAAACGGATTTTAAATCTAAATTTCAGTAAACTTAGTTAAAATGTATCACCCATATGAATATAGCTAAGTGTTAAAACGTATCGCCTGGTTTTCACCTCCATAACTTTTGTGGAAGAAGACTACAGCTTACCTAATCTCATTTCTAAAGATAACATAATTATTTATACACATTTTGACCGAAATCCGGTTAATACTCTAGTTTGGTATACACATATGTACGTAACATTGAGTTAAGTTTCCTACAAAAAAAATATGGAACTCAGGTTTTATTTTGGAAATACTGAATATGAGTTTAGCCTTTTATAAATACACTAACCAAATGGGAAAATATTTCTAATTCCTCTCTAATGGATTTCCATTTCACATGCACACAATGGGCAGCCAGTAAGATATATGACTATATTTTGTGTTTATTTATCTTTATTTTGACTGTAACATTTGATTTACCTACTTAAGGAAAGTAACGACTTACATCAATAGTATGGAAACACTTTCATAAAGCTTGTGATCAATCTAAGTATGTTTCTGTATATATGGCGTTCGAACTCTGCGTATTCTAAGGTAACAAGTATACTAACTTTAGATCGGTTAAACTTTATTTGTCTTTATATCGTTATGGGAAGATTAAAATGGCGAGTGTGCGGAGCCTGGGATTCTGAATTTAAATCTCGCCATGGTGTTGAGTTATGGGTTTTGGTTAGTTATGGAATGTAGATAAGTTCAATATCAGCTTTGGACCCAAGAGTGCGGTTTTCACATAACAAGTTCACGATGTCCGGCATTCAGAATGAAATCTAACTTGAATTTTAGAAAATCACCTTTAATTTTTACTAGATTTCTGAATTAAAATTTGGTAAATTTAAAATTTCAAATTGAAATATTTTCAAGGATATGAAAGATATGCATCCAAACTAAACTCCAAACTTTTAAAAGAGAATTTTATTTTAAGAAAGCTTTATAAATTATTTTATTTTAAAAATATTAATTTCTCCTTATTAAAGTTCTACAAATTAAAGGTGATTTTCTAAACTTATTTTAAGTGGGAGTCCTCCGGATAGATGGCTACTTTTAACTGGTATTTTGTGACAGATCTATTGGTAAGTACATTCTGCGGCTTGTGGACTCTCTCCGATCCTGGACCCGATCCCCATCAGACATCCGTTTCGGTGCTCGACTGGTGGTGATTGGAGGTGGGCAGCGGTGCCTGGTGGGAGAGCTGTTTGTGCAGCGGCGGCGGTGGTGGGTGGCCATGACCTTGACCCTGACCTTGACCCTCCTCATTGGGAACCAGAAGGGGCAGCGATTTCTGCATGCAAACCACTCCCGGCGATTGGTGCTGCGATCGAGGACTGGGCGGCGTGGGCGTGGCCGGTATCTGATGCCAGTTAATACTGTTCTGGGAGGTGATGTTCCTCGTCTTTCGCAGCGGCGGATTCTTCGTCGACGTGGAGAAGGCCATTCCCCGCTGCAGTGGAACTCTGCAGGAGCATCGAGGAAGGAGGAAACGGTAGCAACGACATTACGAAGAAGGACACGCATTAGCAACGGTGGGTTAGTCGGCGAGCAGATGGCGATGCGGCAGTCGAGTTTGCGATGAGGCGCAGAGGATGTTGTTGTGGTGGTTAAATGAGAGTTCAGGATCGATCGATTTCAGGACAAGACGCAGAGCATTGTTTTTTTTTGTATTCATATGTTTTGCGAAGAAAAGGGGGAGGAGGACGACAAAGACACGGGTTACACACAAGAATCAGACATGGCACTCGGCGGGGGAGACTCTAATCTCTATGGAGACAACTCACCTCGTTGGGCTCGGCGGCGGGTAGGAAATGCCACGGTGGCTGGGCGACAACAACATGTTGCCCGAGTGGCTCGTCGTGGAGCCGGGCACGAGCAGAGTATTGTTACTACAAGTAGGACAAAGGTTATACTATACTGTAAAGAGCACGCTGGCGGATTTCGATCCGGTTACGGTTACGGTTACGATTTGCGGACTCGCAATCGCAATCGAGGGAAGCGGAAACGTAAGCGGTGGGCGGTGACAGTAAAAAGGATAAAAGTCGTGTTGCCCCTAACAAAAACGCATTGCAACAATTGCACAAATAAAGAAAAGAAACTAAGTACAAAACAATAGCTCCGGAAACCGAAGTATAAAATACCCTTGTGCCAAAATTCTTCCTTTTAAATCCTCCTAAAGGATATTAGTGGACACTCTATTTGATTAAACTTCTTCAACTTCATCTTTGCCAAAGCCAAAATTATATCTTCTCCAAAGAAGATTGAAATTGATTTATTTCCTTCAAATTGATTTAAGTTGCAACAGTGAAATATTATGTTGTACCAAATAATAAGGGAACGAAGCAATCACAATACAGATCCCTTATAATAATTACATATGAAAGTGAACATTCCTATCATAAAAAGATGGTTTCAAAAAACTTCTTCAATTTGGCAAGGGTATTTCAGAAAATAATGACTTGAACAAAAAAGACGATTATCACAAATGAAATTTTGTGTAGCAGATGATTTAGTCGTGGATTCAAGTCGTAAGTTTCACAATAAAAATATTTATTTGTTGTTTTCGCATTAATATTTAAAATATGACTACAGTACGTACTAGCTAAAAACAGTGTATAAATATGATGACTAAATGTAGAGTATGGTACAACATAAACAGAGTGAATCCGATCCCTGTTAACGCTCACAGGTGACTGAACAGGAAATCTGATCTGTGATCTTGTGATCTTATGATCTGTGATCTTGTAATCTTGTGATCTTGTGATCTGGTGATCTGGTGATCGGGAGATGAGAGTGGTTTGGTTTGGTGGTTGGTGGAGTGTGCTTGCTTGGTTTTACTTGGTTAGAAGCTGGTCATGTGGTCAGTGGCGGTGGTGCACCCTCTACGCAACTTACGTGTGGCTGTGATGCATGTTCAGGTTGGGCAGACTCTGGCCCAGATGGTTCAGCGGCTGCACGGAGAGCGTGTTGGCCGACTTCGAGCCCATCTGGCCGATGATGCCCATCTTCGTTTTGTGCAGGCCACTGATCAATTGCTGCTTGCCCTTCAGGTTCACTCCGTGGTTGCCTGTTAGAGAAATTAAATTCAAATAAATACAATTAAGTTTGTTGTCTTTTTGTCTACTAAAAACGCTGATATAGTAATTGCTTATCTTCTAAATTGTATTTTAACAAAAAATCGAACATAACGAAGTGCAGAAATATCACTCAAGTGATAAATATTTCTGTTAGATTTTTGACTTGAACTTCTGTTTATTATTCCACACAATTTTGTACTTTTCTAATTTATTAGGAAATTATTTGAAATAATATTATTATTTTTGTATACCTTTTATTATTCATTATTTTATTATTATTATTTCATTATTTTTTACTTGCTACACACCTGTCATTATGCTGGAGCCCTCGTCGCTGGACACCGAGTTTGTCTTCTCGAAGTCGACGGAAATGTTGCGCGAGTCGTTCCACTCAACGCTGCCGCTGTGGCTGTTGTTCGCACTGGAGACGTGGCTGCAGATCGATGAGTTCATCGGCGATTTCCTTACACCCAAGGAATCGGCGGTTCCGCCGCTGGTGCCACTGCCGCCAAACCGGAAGCTGTCGCCGCCGACAGTGCCACTTCCGCTTCCGCCGCCACCGCCGCCGCCTCCGCGCTTCAGTCTTTGGTAGATCGTCTTCGCTCGCCACAGGGCGTCGTACCAGTTCTTGGCCTCGGTGCACTGCAGCGTGAACGCGGTGGTGGCCACCTGGAACTCGTTGAGGTACACGCAGTTAAGCGTGTTGTTCGGCGCCAGCTGCACGATCAGCTGGTCCGTGAGGTACGGCTGCCGGATGACCTTCAGGGCTCCCAGTCCCCGCTTGGCGATCGTCTTGCAGACGAGCAGGAGGTCCGTGAGCAGAAAGCAGTGCACGTCGGACTTGCCCAGGTTGTCCTTGAACTTGTGGTCGCCCTCCATGAACAAGTGCCGCACGTGGTAGGCGGGGCAGCCTCGCATTGGGGCACACAAATCGAACATCTGGCTGTGCTGCTTGATCAGCTTGTCCAGCATCTCGTTATTGGTGTCCTAATGGGTTAAAAAAAATAAGCAAAATAGTTTAAAATAAAATAAAATGAAAAGTTAAGTTGTATTTAAAATGGGTTTATCTAATAAATGTATATTATATATATAGTTATATTATAAATAAATATCTGAATACTTCAAAATAAATTATTTTCTACAGTTTCTAGTTTTGCTTAATTTTGGCAGTTAATAGTATCATATTTATCTTTAAAATTCAAATATATTTATAAGCATTAATTTTACTATAATATTTTAAGAGTAGGTAAATATATGAAAACTGAAATAACTAGAATACATAATCTTTAATCACAAGTTTCTTCCAAGAACCCATGTGTGTAATATATTTACTATTCAGCTCAACATTTTGATTAACTTTAATTTAATGGTTACTGTTTTAGCACCACTTACTTTAATAAAGAACTTTTCCTAATGTTGTTAAAGTAATATTATCTTCAAAAGCGACCACTTACCACCACATCGTAGGACTCGATCCGCACCATCACCCCCTTGAGGCGTTCGCTCTCCTGGCGCATCGTCAAGTGGTTGTTCACGCTGCCCACGAAGTTCTCCACGCTGTGCATCATCACATCGATGGCCTCGATCTCGTCCACGTCGCTCATGTGCTTCTTGATGGCCGCCAGGAGGAGGCTGTACTTGGTCAGTCGCTGCATGGGTCGCACCACAATGTCGGCGAGTCGCAAGCGGTTGCACATCTTCTGCGACTCGCACCACGCCAAATAGGAAGTGAAAAGGGCGTTATTATGATTCAGCTCCTTGCAGTAAAACTGGCAGGTGCTCTGCTCCGCACAGTAGATCTATCAAGTGATTAAATAAATGCAAATACAAATTATAAAATGTTTATGTATATTTTCGGGAGCAAAAACCCACCTTATATGGCGCAAAAATGGAGGCAAAGTTGATGAATCCCTCCTGGAAAAAGGCGCAGCGCAGCGGTTCGTGGGTCACCACACTGTGTGCCACCATCGGATATAGCCACAATGTCCAGAACTTGATGTTCGCCTCACAAACAGCCCTCACATTAGAGAACAATCGCGCCTGGTCGACATCGATCAGCAGTCGCTCCTCCTGCACAGCTTCCAAACAGGCCAAAAATAACTACCGAAATTAATAGAATAATAAATTATGTTAAATTATAAATCAAGAACTAAAATTCCAAAGACAACCACTCACATCCGTCACAGTTTGCAGGGCGTGAATGTAGTAAACCTCGGTGGTAACCAGCTCCCAAATGGCAGTCTGAATCTTAATCTCCGACTCGCTCATCGCATCGCTCTCCACAAAGTCCCGCCAGGATTTGTGCATATCCTGCAGATATGCCAAGGAGTTAACCAGATCCGGGTGATCGAAGTTCATGCTATCCGCCCGCTGGGGAACCCCGTTCTTGGCATAACTATTCAGCAACTCGCACAACTGACTCTGCTGGGGATTCTTGATCCCGAATATGGAAGACCACCGCTGCTTGATCTGCTTTCCGGCTGCCACGCCCGACTCGCTGGTCTCCTCGGTGGAAACGGAGGGCAGAAGTCGGGGCGGAGGTTGTCGGGAGCCCTGGGAAATAAAAAGTAATAAAAAAACAAATTTTTTTAAATAAGAAAGTGTTTAAAAAATTATTTTAAAAAATGGGTATTCATCATTTAAAGGAATTAAGTTCGGTTCAAGAAATTTAGTAACATGTTTTTTTAAGTTAACGATGAGCATTAAAGCAGAATTTTCATAAAAGATTTAAGTTTTTTTTTTTTTTTTGTGCAGTAAACAATCACTAATTAAATAAATTATTACATCAACTCAGTTCAAAACAAATCTTTAGTAAGTTTGAATTTGAATCATTGTTTCTTCTTTATTTTACTTTTCTTCTAACGTAACCATCTGTTTTTGGTTAGTCATAAATTACAAAAAGAACCTTTGACCTTAAATAAACCAATTATATTTCCTCCTACATGCATGTGCTTCCTTTTATTTTATTTCAGGCAAGACTCAATTAAATACCCTGTCAACTTTTTAATTTGCCCCGAAAATATAAGACCCCAACCCGTTTGCGTTTGCGTTTGCGAGTTGAACTTACAAAGGAAGCTGCCTTTTGCAGGGGCTTGCGGTTGCTGCCTCGTTCCGTGATGCAGAGATGGTGTCCAGCCAGGCTCTCCACATCGGTCTGCTCATCCACCGAGACGGGAAGGAGCGAAGGACCTGTCGGGATTCGGGGGGGCGGAAAGCCCACTCAAAATGTCAACCGATCCGAGGAAGTTCCACCAAAGCGACTTACCTGCGTCTAAAAAACTGGGCGTGGGATTATTGTCCGTAATTGTGATTTGTGTAAAGCTGAGGTTTCGCCTACGCAAAGCGTGGCCAAGTGCATTACTAAAAAAACATGTGAATTCATTTATATAATTTCTCGTATTTAAATAGAAAGGGGTTGCGAAGGACTCACAGTAGTGTAACGCCTTTAGTTGCAGGAATAAACTCCTCGTCTGGCTGCTGTGACGAATCCAAGCAGAATGACACGGAGAAGAACTCGGAGCTGGATACCTAAATAAACGGATATTCCAAGAAATTAACCAAAGCGAATATGTTGACATTTGGGAACTTTTGGTCTGCCGCTTCCCGTTGATGCAGAACCTAATCTGCAAATTCAAGGACCAAACCGAAAAGGCGAACCTTTTAATTCAGACCTCGAAGGGGCCACAAAGAGATCCACTGACAAAAATCACTGGCGACTTTGTGCCGCAGCACTCTCTTTGATGGCCCTCCCAAGTGTGAAGATTGCATCTGCGGAAAAAGGAGAGAGGGGGCGGGATAAAATGCCCGCCCGCCCACAAAAACTACTGATAGAAAAGGCAAACATCAAGAAATATTCTCCTTATTTGTGTTGGCGGGAAATTCTCCGCTCGGTGGCAAAAGTGACAGAAAAGCGGCGGCAAGGAGAAAACCCAAGAAAAAGGAAAGGAAGAGGAAAGCGAGGAAAAGGAAGGGGAAAGCGGGAAAGATCTACAACAACTTTTGCTGATTAAGGCGACAACGGCAAATAAAGAAATTAAAAATGTATATTCTGCCGAGCATAATTCACCATCTTTTGCAGGCGCACTCGTTAATTGCAGGTTGGATTCTTTTTCTTTTTTTCTTTTTCTTTTTTTTTTTCTTTCTTTTTTTTTTTAAAGGTGACAAGACCTTCTGATTGTGCAGCCATTTGAGATCTGCTTCAATCCCAGCATAGCAGCTCTGGCTTTTGACCAGGTGATTCACTAGATTCAGCGGACTCAGTGGATTCAGTGGGTTCAGTGGATTCGGGTTGGGTCTTTTCTCCCCACTCACCTCGCTGCGCGTCAGCAGTGGCTTCTTGCGCTTCATGAACGAGGAGGATTTCTTTTTCACCGTCGCAGGATTTGTGGACGTGGGGCATCCAGCCGGGGAGGTCAGGCCACCGCAACCTGCTCCACCTCCACCGTAGGACGCGGATGTGGGTGTGCTGTAGGGACTCAAAGTCGAGGACGATGTGGCCGCCACCTCGCCGGCGAACTGAAAGTGTTTCGAGGAGGGTATCGCATGAGTGGCCGATGTGGTGCATCCGGTGGTGCTCCCACTGCTGGTCATCAATTGCTGGTTGTTGCTTTGCTGGCCAGCCTGGTTGTGCTGGCTAAGGTGGCTGTGGTGGCTGTGGTGGTTGTGGTGGCTTTGGTGGTGGTGCTGGTGGAAGGAGGCGGCACTGGAGTGACCGGTGCCGAAGCAGGACGAACTGGCCGTCATCATGGTGGTCTCATCAAAAGTGGGCGAGAGCATCAGCGAAGGCGTCCGCCGCACGATCTGCGGTGCCTGGGTGTAAATCGTGGGTGGGTGGTGCGGTGGGTGACCTTGCGTGGTGGTGGGTGGTGCCGTCGATTTACCCTTCTCAGTCTGAGATTTTTACGAATTTTTTTTGGGTTTTTTGTGGTATTTGTAAAGCGTTCAGCAAACGAATAAAAACCAAAGTTTATAAAGCCATTTAGGTATCAAAAAGAGACAAAGAGAGAGGGAGAGAGACAGAGAAAGAGAGAGAGAACAGAGGGGGAAGACAGATATTGTGAGCATTTTTTTTTTGTTAGGTGATTACTTTTACTTTACAAAAAACTATAGAGTTTAATCTACTCTAAAAATATTCCAAGAATTGCCAATTGTTAAGCAGAGGGATTCAAATTCTCAAGTATAAGTGGTGCCAAATAAAACTTCTCTAACATTTTTTTTAAACAGGATATCTATTATATTTTACCCAAGACGCATTTCTTAGATTTCATGCAATTAAAACACATTTGAAACTAATTTTCTTACTTTGTTGAAACTTTTTGAAGAAGTAAACTAAAAGTTTTCGCAGAAGACACCAAAAAAAATCTTCAGTGAAAACTAAAATAAAAGAACTTTAAAACAACTTGTGTAGGTGTGTATATAGCAATTAAGTCTATTGAAAAAACATATTAATCCCTCATTATAACTAAGGCCAGTTGAATCAATAACTCTCAAGTAAAAATCGAAAGAAAGAAAAAAGACGCAACCTTTTGTTCCTTAAAAACGCAGAAAAGTCACGTACTTTTTAAAGAACAGACAACTAAGGACACGGCGCAGCCTTCCAAATGACTAACAGATACAAATAGTTAGTGCGGAGGAAAACAACTGACTGTGCTTAAATCAATGACAGCTACACGAAGACCAGTAAAAGTGCTAAAAAATCAAAATGGACACAAATCAAAGACGGGCGAAAGCAGCAAGCAAAGTAATTTGTTATCAATTTGCGAGCGGACTTTCTCTCGAGGGGCTGAAAGACCAGGAATAACGAATTTACAGTGGGCACACACTACTGTGCACTGTACACACTACACTGGGGAAAACTACAATTTAAAATAAAGATTTTAGAATTAATTTTCCAGGAAATATATGCACTTATTTCAAAATTCAAATTACAATTTTAAATAAAGATTTAAGAATTAATTTTTCAGGAAATATATGCACTTATTTTAAAATTCAAAGATTGAAAAGTTTGTTAAATATTTTGAAAATATATATATTGTTATAGATTTTTATATTTGCATAAAAACAGTATCTTTAAGTGTAGTCTTGTACTTTTTCTTCTAAGTGAATTTATTACACTAAGTTATTATTATTCAGTATTGAATGTAATTCTTTTTTCGTTTCTTAATTTCAGATTGTAGTTTTTCCCGCAGTGCACACAGACCCGGCAAGATGGATGTGCTAGCTAAGTGGCCAGCTCCTAGCAGTTGGCCAGTGGCTCAGGCATGTGCCCTTGGCCCCCACGACCAGCACTTACCACATTGGCCTGTCGGCCCAGCGAACCCGGCGGTGGAGCTCCGGTGGCGGTGGCAAAGAGTCCCGGAGTTGCGGCGGTGCTGCCGGCGGTGGCGGTGGTGGTGGTGCTGGTGGCCATTCCCGGGGGACCGTGCTGGCAGGACACCACGCCCGAGTCGAGGCCATCCAAGTGCGTGAGACTCTTCGATTTCAGCTGCAACGGAAAACGAATTCGAAATCTGTTTGTGAGTGTCCGGGTGAAACCATTCAAGCGTTACGCAGATATTTATAATTAAATTTTATTCGCGCTATCGAGGGCTTTTCACATATTGTTTTTCCTGTGTTCAACCCGTCGGTTTTCCTGTTTTTGTTCAAATAAAAAAATGCAATTTAAATATAAGCGGATGAAGTGCAGCCTTTTATGGCGCATGAAATTACTAGGTGCATTACAAAATATTCAATAAATGTGGACAGCATAATAAAATGTTATTTTCATAAAGAACTCAAGAATGGTATTCATGTTGAAATCAAATAATAAATTCATTGCTACTTAAATAATAAATGAAAATTCAATAAGTAATTATTCAATCCTCTTGTTTGCACTAGCAAAAAATTTGCTTACCGAGTGCTTTTTTTTTTTTTTTTGGTAAGGAGAAACCCAGATAACTGATTTATTGCCAGATCATAAATCCAGATGCCGATAAGCTTGCCTTTTTTTTTGTTGTTTATAAGCTATAAAAAGCTGTGCTGGACGAACAGCGGAAATGCTTTGTATATCCCAAGATGCTGGCGGAAATGTATTGTGTTGCAGGCGACCTTCGCAGGAGGAGGAGGAGGAGAAGGACATGCCATCAAGTCGGTGCAGCCAAAGCCAAAGGACGACGGAGCCACATCGAATTACTGAATATTTCGCGCTTAATGCAGAGAATAATGTTTTGAATGCTTTTGGCGCCGGGCGACGCGAGACAATGAAAAGCTCACTGCATTTGCTGGGGAAAAATAAATTGCTTGCGGCTGGCTGGCATTCTGGGTAACTTGGTAACTCGGCAACTTGGGGATTCCACAACGCTGATGGTGGCGAGGGTGAATCGTCAACGAAAAAAAAAGAAAAGATGCATCGAGAACAAAAAGATTGCGCCGGCGGCAAAGAGCCCTAGACGTGTCCTCCTCGAAGGTTTCCTGTCCTCGCCTAATGCACTGAGATTACATCAGTCAAGTGCCCCCCGGATGGCCGAGTGAGTGTGGACGTGGCCCAAAGTCAGGGTCCGCCTCAAAGTCAATGCCTCACCCATCACCCATCAGCCTCGTCCTTTTGAAAGGACCCCCTCCCCAGCCATGTGGCTGCGATTTACTCAACTCAATGCCTCGGTTTAAATTGTGCTTGGCGGAAAACCTTGTGCTTAAATTCACTTTAACCGCATTCAAATCGAAGGGTGTAATTCTTAGTCATTTTGTGACAGACTTAAGATGGTTTACTGAAGGAAATCTAAGATTAAACCCCTTTTAAAGAAGAAAAAAAACATATATTATTTTCAGTTAAAATATTCAACAAACAATTTAAATCTCAACAATATTTAAGATTTAAATTCTGAAATGGATTTCTCGAATCATATTTTCCTGTGCTTCTAATTGCCACAGAATATATCCATTACTTCGTTATTCATTCATATTAAGCTTGTTAAAATGTTTCCAACTGAATGCATTGCCGGAACTCTAAATGGATGAGGTATCTGCCATCCGAATCCGAGATCGAGTCCAGGGTGCGGCATGCATGGCAGTCGAGCTGGGGGAATTTAAGCTCCGAGATGGATGCCATTCAGCCCCATGATGCCGCTAATCTCCCCTGGAACCAACGACCGACCAGGACCACCGACTCGCCCGGAGTGCGCCCAAGGATACGGGCAATGGTCTATTATTCCTGCTGACGACAATATTTCACATTCTGTTTTGGCAATTTCCAGCTGGCGGCCCTCACCCTGCGAACACTTTGCCAGGCATCGCCTTGCCCTTTGCTCTGGTTTATGTTTTTGTTTCCGGTTATATTGTGAATTGTTCGCCCACTGCGGCTTGGCTGGATGTGTCCAGTAATTAGAAGTGACCGGGTATATTGGACACTGAAATCTACAAAGCTAATACCAGCAAAAAATTAAATAATCTTTATAACAAAAAGAAACCTTAAATGAAGTTCCCTTTTAAACCTCCTATTGTTCCTTGTTTTATTTTATTCAAATTTATAAATATTCAAATATATTTTATCTATAAAAATAAAATCTATTTGTAATATAACATTATTCCAGAAATATGTTATTTGCCATAGGTGAAGCCAGAAAGTAAACAATTATTGCATTTCACTATAAAATTTTGATTTCTTCTTAAAAGCCAATCCAAATAAACTTATTTAAATAAAAGGATAGCTTATCGTTGATACTGTCAAACTAAAGTTTTCTGTTTTTGTTTTGACTCTTTGGCCTTTTGCTTCCCACATACAAAAAAGAAAATCAAGAGAATTACTCGTAGGTTCTCATAAAGCGAACACTTTGCTATTGGAGAAGAATGCCGGTCGAGGAAATAATAATTCTGATTGTTTATACTGCGTAGGAATAGTGCAATGCGGCATTGCACAATTCGTCCTGCTATCCTCTTACACGTCCATTGTTGCTAAGGCGATTACCTAATCACCCAAAGGCTTCAACACGTGTGTCCTGCCCACGGAATTTCCCTGTCAACATGGCTACTTACAGGACACAGCGATTAAAAAAAATAGAAGGGAACTTGGTTCACATGACACGAAACAAGGAAAATCACTTTGGGTTTTGGTCGGATAACCTGACAAGTAATGCGTACTAGGAAATTGAAGATAAGAGTAAAGGATATTTCGAAAAATTCTGGTTAAACTTCAAGTTTTAAGAGATCGTTAACAAATCATAAATACAATTTGAGGTAACTTATGGCTCGCCTTAAATTCTCTGGAATTTTTATTATGCCTGTTTGCTGCTTTCTCGTTTAGGATATTTTTTTCCTCATAATTGTTTTCGTTTACGTGTACTCAGCCTGTTTTGTGTGCCTTTGAAGAAAGCCTGCCGCCACTAATAGGATTAGATTTTGTAATAAACGTACAAATTATGATTACGGCTGAAGAGTGGCCTATTTAGATGCCCCGAGAAAGCCGAGAGATTTTTCCCTGAATGCCTGCTCGTACGAAAATATTTACCAGACTCTCTCCCTCTCACTGATGGAATGATGATAATCTGAATAGATGGAAAAGCCGCAGTTTAGCCAACAAAACAGTGCATCGCCATTGGAAATGGAGGCATGGCTTTCCCGGCATTTTCCTTGGGCTTTCATGCGGGGCTTAGAATTTCCCATTTGCGGACTGGACAAATCGTCGATGCAATTTATTGCTTGACTGCACTTGCGCTAATGCCTCTAAATATCTTCCGGCGACAATTGAATTCCTCGCACGCACACAAACATACACAAACACACACACATTTGTTTCTGTGCAACCACACTGCGTATACGTCATGTCTAATGTCTCTGTTATAATATTTATGAAATCCATGGCACTCAGAGCACTTTATTGCAGTTCCATTCAAGCATAAAATCTGTTGGCAAACTGAATTTGTGCATTTTGGTGGGATCTTCTTAAAAGCTCACTCGTAGTAGTTAAAAATAGACTAATTGAGTGGGTTTTGGTAAGTTCAATTAATTATTGCATTAGTATTATAAAATATGTATTGTATTTTGGTAAATGAAAAGTGCACTTAAAAAAGAAATATTGAAAAGCTGTAATAAAGTAAATAATAATGTAAAATGAGCAATATTATAGGCATAATATTCTTAGAAAAATTAAATCTATAACTATAAATAAATATATTGATAATATACAATATTATATAAATAAATATATAATATTACTCATACTAATAAAAAGAATAAAAATGATTTTTAAATGTTTTCTTAAAGCTTTATTAAACCATAAATAGAAATTTTACAAAATAATAATCACTAATCCAATGGCGAATGCTATGTGTTGTAAAATTGTAATTTAAAAACAAGTTGAATATTAAATAAAATAATTTATAGGTTTTGAAAGATGCTTAGAGATGCCGTCCTTATTTTCCAGCTGACGTCATGGGTGTAAAATTATTTTCGCTGCTGTTCGCGAGTAATGCTGTAATTTAATATCCCGACTTAAAAGATAAACAAGAGCACGAGCCAAGCAAAAATAAAAAAAAAAAAAAAACAAACAAAAAAACAGAGGGAAATAAAACAAAAATACGAGCGGACATAAGAGTGGAAATATGTTTATTCTCATTTCGCTAAGTAAACATTTGATAGGGGCCGCGCATAATTTGTTGACCACCAGGATGCGATGCTCCCCCTCCACCTCCACCGCCATCATCTTTTTCATTTATTCCCGGACTCACCTGCAATTTGCTGTTCGGCGGCGAGACCACCAAACAGATCTTCATCGTTGCCCGCAGGAACTCCTCGCGCTTTGTGCTTAGGTCAGGGGTCAAAGAGCCCGGCGAGGTCACCGCCGACTGTTTGTGCGGGGTCTTCTTCTTGGGCGAAGTAACGCTGGGCAGGAAGGGATTCAAGCTCCTCACCAAACTGGCCGAGTTGAACTTCCCGCTGGAGCCACCTTCGTTGCTACTTCCTCCCGATGGCGGCGATGCGGAGTTGGCACCACTCGGTGGTGCCTGCTGCGTCTGCTGGTGGTGCAGCAGCCGCGTGGGCGAGTTCAGGCTGAAGAGCTTGCGGCGATGCCTGCCCGGCGTGGAGGAGGAACTGGAGGCGGGACTGGGCGTGGGTCCAGGAGGTCCTCCTCCCCCTTCGCTGTGCGTCGACTCCTGCGATCCCGCGCGACTGTACGAAGGCGTTGGCAGCTGCGCCGATCCGTACTTGAGATTCCCCTCCAGCTGGAGGTCATCCGTGGTGGGTTCACCACCCGCCTCAACCACTCCATCTTCGCTGTAGGTGCTGTGGTAGGTCCTCGCCGTGATCTCGGGAAGAAAGGGATTGTTCGGGGAGGTCAGGGTGTATTGGTAGTAGCCACCACCACCGCCACCACTGCTGCTCGTCTCCACGGGAAGCGTGCCCTCCGTCTCCTCCGGGGTGCTCTCCTCGGGGAAGGATCCCCCTGGAAGTCATGGCCACCGCCGACGCCACTGCTGCTCGAGAGATAGGCGCCCAGCTGCTCCCACTCGCCGGAGGAGGAGTTGTGCGAGGACACGGTGAATCCCTCGTTCGAGTGGCCCTGGCAGCTCCGCGAGCTCTCGTTGCTGCTCTTGAAGAGGAAGTTCTGCAGGCGGGTCAACCGAATGGAACTGCTCTCACTGGTCAAACTGCAACTCCGACTGCTGTTTCCCGGCGCCGAAGAAGCTGTTGTTGTGGTGGCAATCACCTGCTGATCACTGCGATTGCTGCTTTGGGTTTCCAAACGACGTCTCTCCTGATTTTCGCTGGCTGATAAAGCAGCTGTTCCTGCTCCTGCTGCTCCTCCTCCTGTTTCCTTTCTATCTATTCGTGCTGCTCCTGCTCCCCCCGCCTGCGTGCTGACCTCGCCACCCATGGAGGTCCAGTAGAACACACTGTTCTGCGAGCCACTCAGCTCGCCCAGCTCACAGCTGCTCTCCAGGGAAGTGCTCGAATTGGTGGTGGCCACGCTACTCAGATGCCGATACCCGTACTCCGGCGGCGTGCACTCGTCGGGGCTGTCCAGCAGCAGGGCGGGATTGATGTGGCCACCCAAACCCACACCAACACCCACTCCCAATCCCAAACCGGGAAGATTCAAGTGACTGAGGGCGAAGGGCAGGCGATTGTTGTTGTCCGAGTGGAGACTACTCGTCGTGGGCGGTGGAGTCGCCCGACTCTTGGCCTTCAGCTCCTCCGGCGTGGGCTCCTGCCGCTTAATCTCCAGCGATCGATGGTCGCCGCGTCTAAAGGAGCGACGCAGACGCTCCGCGAACTTCGATTGCTTGGGCGCCTTCTCCTTGGGCGGCTTCTCCTTGGAGCGGCCAAGCAGATTGGTCCTCTCAGTCTTGTCCTCCTTCTCGAGGAGTTTCTCGTGCATATCCGTCGCAGGGAGAGGGGGGATGAGAAGATCCGGTTCCGGATCGCTGCTGCTGGCTGCTGGCTATCGTAATCGGTGGCGCCGCAAAGCCACCACCCATTACGGCCGCCCTTCGCCGTGATGATTGATTCCCCCGCCAATTGGTGACCCCGATGGGATATCTCAACTGGTGACCCCGATGGGATATATCTCTTACTTAGCTGGTCCGTTACTCCGTTGGTTCGTTATTCACTAATTCTTTAATTTATGAAGCGTTGATTTTCCCCAAGATCCACACTCGTTGAGTTGTGTTCCTTAATTCGACTAACACTAGGTGCATTTGAAGCGGTTTGGTTATAAGTAGTTGCTCGTATTGCTTATTCTAGTATCTTAACTTTCGTTGGTTTGCTGAAATGAGAGATGGGGATCGGAAAGGGGTTAAAATGGTTATCTTGAGTCATTTATTGGCTTGCAAAATCATATTCAGTTTGGATAACTGTTGAGGAGTGGGTGCTTCAAAAAGAATTCAGTCTGAAAACATAAACAAACAGTTAACAAATATTTGAGGTTCTAAAATTATATTTAACATTTAGTATATGCAAAACCGAAATAGTAATCCTGTATAAAATATTTGTGAAAATAAATCTATATTTTTGTGAAAATAAATATATGTTTCTTTAAAAAAAAAAAAAAATGATTTATATACGCATCTCTTTCAATTCTTTAACTCTTTAACTTAAACTCATACACTTTCCTTCACCATTATTCAATAATATATATGTTATGAACGCACCAATTTTTCCACTACATGAAAAACGTAAAAAACTAACCTTCCTCAAAGGCAACCAACAACAAGTGATGCAAATAAGCACTTTCGGAGCAAATCAATTTAGGATAATCCATTCAGCCATAATCCTCGAACGTTATTGCTATTTTTCGCCCTTCGATTTGTGTATGCAACCTTTAAAGTTTTTCGGTTGTTGTTATGGAAATTGGGGAAACGTGTTAGCATTTCAAATGAGAGACGACAACGAGTCGAGACGAGACGAGACGAATCGAGAGGAGAACGATGAAAACGACGTCGACCAGCTTGTCCTCGGGGGTTTTCACATAATTTTCCGAATCCGGGATGCGATGCAAAGCGATTGGCAATCGATGGAAAATCCAAAAAGTTTAATCAATGTGCATATTTTGCTGTCAACCGATTGGCAAAACTGAATTAATCAGGCAGAATCGGAAACCAATTTGGCGAGTCAAAGCTCAAGTTCGTTGCAGTTTCATGGGAATATTTAATTAAAGTCCTAGTAATTTGTCTATCTAACGAGAGATTTTGCAAAAATACAGCAACAGCAACAGAGAAACACAATTTTACATTCATGACATTAAATATTTACAGATCCAGTCCACCGATTAGGTTTGTTTTTCCCTTGCATTTTAGCCTATTTATTGATATTTCTGCTCAGTCACGTTCTGTACTCTCGCCATAATCGTACATTTATATTCGCAACATAACTTTAAGATCTTCTTCTAGGGAAAGGACCAACGATAAACAATTCGTGTGCCTATTTTCCTGATTTTCCTTGAATTTTTCCCCTCCATTTTATTTATTTTTTTTTTTGCTAAAAGGGTGGGCAAGCAAACTTGGCCATAAAACGGGCAAGAAAACTTTATTGTTATTAATATTATTTGCACATAAATATAACAGTAAATAAACATAGAGAGTGCGTATGTGAAGGGGGTGGTGGGAGGATGAAGGGAGGGGGGTTGGGGGAAGTGAGTTCGAGAGTTGACAGCCAGCTTGCCCCTGGCTGTTGCAAATAAATCATTGCACACGCCTGGACGCCCCTCAAACACGCAACGTGCCCCCAACCGAAATCCAATGGCCCTCCACTCCAAGTTGGCTAAACCGAACCAAAGCAAAAGCAACGAACCATTCGCCGCAGTTTGCTTGTGTTTTGGCCAAAATAATGTATAATTAAGCCGGGCAGGGAAAGGGAGTTCAGTGAGCCAACCAACCAGCCGGGTCTTTAATAAAGCCAACCATCCTTCATGCCACACACACATTGGGGGTGCTGACAGCTCAAGGACGAGGCGAGGATGGGAGTTGTTTCTTTTTTTTCTATATTTCGGTGGTGTTGTGCCTCCTGAACTGTGCTGATTTTCACCCCCTTTCAAAGGGGGAGGGGAGGGGACCTTTCAAGAGGGGGGTCACCTAGCAAGTTATTTTCAATTAAGTGTTCTTAACACGTTGCCTAATCGACAGACATGTTCCCCCGAGTCCTGGGGACACCGCCTTCTAATCACATTAGTGCAAAACCAAAGGAGCGCACAAAAGGTCGAGCAAAAACAGTGACACGATGTGATTTCATCTCCCCAAAGGAAGGAGATTGGTTCCCGGGAAATCCCCTCTGGGAATCAAGTACAATGGCCCGATTCCTAATCTCTGCCTTAACCTTTAATTCGGAAAAGGAACCTTTACGGCTTTCAACTGATAAGAGCATTTTTAACAAATTAAAAACACAAGCGAGGTATCTAATTCATTCCTGTTTTAGTTAACCAAAAAACAACTTTCTAGAAAGTTTATGAATTTATTTCTCCACCCCGGAAACAAATTTCAGCTTTAATAGGAAAAACAGGAAAAACTAAAAGTGTACTGTTTAAAACGAAGGCTGAATTTAAATATTCATTACCCCTTTTTTAAGTGGTCTACGCTTACACCTTTGGGTGATAACTTTCAGAATTTGGTAATAGAAAACGTATAAACGCGGCCAAGGACTCACCCTGCATAATTGCCGCCACCTCCTAAACCAATTTAAATATTCCGTGAGGGCCACGAATCCCGGGAGCGGAGTGGGATTCTCGAAAACAACAACGTTGTATCACGGCAGGCAAAATCGCAGAACGTTTAAAGATAAGCGAGCATGTTGTTCGCCTCTCATTAAATTAAATTAAATGTGTGTCTTGTGATAAAATTTTATATTCAGGACCTCATACTCCAGAGAAGGCGTTCTTGGTTGGCTGGTGGGTTGGTTGTTGGGTTGTTGGTGGGTGTAAAGCAGAAAGGGGGTTTCGAGTTCAAGGCGCTTTTCAATTTCAGTGCAGCAACAAAATCCGTCCGACACAGCGGCAAAGAAAACAACAACTAGCCGCGAAGCGCCGTCATTTCCGCCGCCTGTCAGAGCAGCAACAATTTAATTTTTATTGTTATGATGTCATCAGCATAAGAACCGGGCCCGTGCCATTTGCAGCCCGCCCTCCCAGACATCTGAAACCCGAACCCAAAACTCAAACCCAAGGAACTCAGAACTCAGAACTCAGAACCCAGAGAAACGGGAACCCAGACCCCAGAAGTCCACATCCAAAGCAAGTTTCATTCAGGCTTCGCTGACGCACTCGGAAGACGTGAACCACATACAAATTGGCAGTGTGATGGAGTCCAGGCAGCCCGCTAAAAAAATGACACAACCACTATTTCAGGACCCCGGAGGCGTCTTCTTTCGGGTCCAAGCGCGATTTATGCGCGAATTGCCATTTACCCCGGCGGGATTTACTCGAATCGCTGACCAGTCTCGCCGATGAAGTGCCAGTCGCGCCTTGCCAACACCTCATGTACAGTCCTACTTCTATAAATTATAACACTGTTTTATTTTAGAAAATTATGATATGATATTGATACATGATGATATCTTTTGAATATCCAATTTCATAAAACAATTTGCGAAAACCGGTTAAGAATGCTTGAAGCTCAATATCAAAAGTATATTCCCTTTTAGATTTTCTTTTTAAGCTTATATGTACTTTTAAACTTTTTAATTGCACTACTCTTGCTTTAGAAACATTTAATTTATTAAATCAAAATATACAAAAATATATATATATTTATTTTCCCATAAGCAAGAGCTATTTGGAAGTGGGTTTTGGGTAAAATCAGTAAATATATTTTTTAATGTTTACTTGATTAAGAATATTGAGTTAATATGATGTGAACCGGAGTACTATTTTTGACTTGATTTTGAGTGATTTTAACCTTAGGTTATTAGTAATAAAATAAAATATATTTTTAAGTATTTTTTTATAGATATGCCCCTGTATAATTAAACGAATTTATTCGGAACAGTGTTACAGAGGACAGACTGTATATAGACAAGCGAAGTGATGGCTCGGGCTGAGTTAGAATTATGCCCCTGGCCTGAGCACATTATTACGATGCCAGCTTTTATGTGGCTGTGGTAATGTAACATTTTGCTGAGCAATCAAAAGGCGCAGCAAAAGTTGCCAAGTTCGAGGGGGAATTTGCGATTGTTGAGGAGGAGAAGGAGCATTGGGAGGAGGAACCGCATCCGAATACCGAGCCCACCTGGCCAACTTGCAGCCGGAGTTTGATCGATAAACCAAACCGAAGCAAACCGTAGAGGAGTAAACCCAACCAGAGCGAATCGAGGTCCCTCGCAAATTGAGCCAGCTGAATATCCAGCAGAGCCCCGTGTCAGAAGAGGCAAAGTTTAATCTTTGATGCCGGCGACACATTCGGCCCAAATTGATTTTTAAAGTTATCAGAGGGCCGCACAGCCAGGCTGTGATTTATGCAAAGAGGTTGGCTGGTTGGCTCGGTTGGCTCGGTTGGTAGGTTGGCTGGTTGCTAACTTTTCCTGGGGTTTTGTCTTAACAAAGCGGGTCAGAGTGCAGAGTGCAAAACCGAAACAAAAACACAACACAAAGCCCCGCTAAAGTGAAACAATGCCCATCCATCATTCCGCTATCATTGGGCTTCTGAATTTATAAACAGGGAAAGAAATAGAAAAGAATATCTAAATATTTTGTAACATTTCTTTTAACTACTGAATAATATTAAATATGATTTACAAGTTTCTAAATAATTTTGAATTGGCTTAAAAAGTGTGTAATAAAGTGGGGAATAGTTTTTTGTAATTGTAATCAAGTTTAATTAGTTTATGATGTCCTATTTTGAACTTGTAGTCTGTGTTGACTTTTAAAAACAAAAAGGCTCAGTAGTCTGGTAAGATAAAATACTTAATTTAAAAAATAGAAATCTCGTTAATTTGATTGAAATGAAAAAATTTTCCTCAGTGCACCCACTCCTCGATGATTGTCACCAGCTCTTACTCACCTTGGTTGGTTCATTAATGGGACCTCTTCGATTCCAATTCCGATTCCGATTCCGATTTCTGTTTCTTCTTTTTTCGAGTCCGCTTCCTTTTGTTGAGTCTTTGTTGCTGCTGCCTCTTCTGCCCCCCGCCGCACATTTATTTTAGCAATTTGTTTGCCTCTCGGTTGGTTTGTGTTTTATTCTTTGTTTTTTTTTCTGTTGTTTGTTTGTTTGTCGACTGGTTGTTGTTGGTTTGCTCAGCCCACACACCTAAACACTCGCGAAAAGTACTTGAGCACAGTATCTGTATCTGCGTGCGTACTCGTATCTGTAACTGTACCTGTATCTGTATTTGTATCTGTATCTGTATCTGTACCTGTAGAGGAGGACCCCGCACTCCTGCCCAGTTCCGTAACTGAGAAGGATCCTGCCAGGAGGAGGAGGAGGTGGCGAAGCCACGTGCTCGGGTCGAGTACGTAAATGAGTTTATTGCCGGCAATAAGCGAACCTAATGCGCCTGCACGAGAGGCATCGATGCAATATATCATCTGGATTCGAGTCGTTACCTTCAAAGAGACAGAATATAGAGGCAAGAGGTTAGTGATGAGTCGTTACTTCTATATATAGCCTAAAAGGTTTGCACTACTCCTCGCATTTCATCATCGCCAGGAAGGCAAACAAAAAAAGCCACAATCGAACTTTTCAGCTCAAACAAACAACTTCGCCACACAAAAGTGGTTGGAGTTGGGGCTAATAAATGGTTAAGGGGAGGTTCTTTTCTTTTTTTTCGAAAATTAAGCAAACTTTGAGAATTATTTGCGGAAAAATGAAAAGACATACGAATTTATGCTTTTGAACTTTTGATTCGTTGTTTATTAACGATTAAAAAAAAATTTAGTATTCAGGAAATTCAAAATGGCGGCTTCAAAATGGCGGATCTCGTAGACCTCTATTTTTCTGCTTTGTCGAGTGTCGGGCCGCTGGTAGTGAACCGAAATTAAAAATGTAAATTATTTATTAAAATTGATGGAGTTTCCTATGCCTTATACCTAACTAGAATCAATTTTGGTAAAAATAAACCAATTTTATGGACATTTAAAAAAAATGAACTTTTTTTTTTACTTCGATCCCGTTTAAAAATTATAAATAAACAATTTTTTATGCCAATTTTAGGTATAAGGCATACAAAAAAGTATATACTTTCAAAAATTTTTTGAATGAAGGAAATCGGATCAATAGAACGACTCCTGTGCGCGACAAGAGGTTTGAAAACATGGTTCCGAGAAAAACGCGTTTAAAGTTTTTAGAGCGTACCACAGCGCATGTGACATGGGTATGTTTGACACGCTCTAGCTCAAGAAATACGCGTCGTATCGAAATATCCTTTGGCACGTATATTCTAAACATATGTAACTTTCATTTTATTAAAAAAAAAAAAAAATCAATTTTTTTCAAAAAAAAAGAAAAGAACCTCCCCTTAAGCCGAGTTTTTAAATTGCTGCTGTTACTGCATTTTTAAAGTTCTAAAAGTTAATTTTAGAAATATTTGATTGCCGACGCGGGCGATAAATTTTTAATTGGGGTTTCGGAGTTAACTCAACCAAGTTGACCCATTTTTAAAACATCAGTCATTCAAACAAATGTGAACCCTTTTTTGTAAATGTCAATTAGAGTCTAATTTATTTTTAGTATTTAGTTATAAAATGATTCTTAAATTTTTAATATTTGTTTATTGCTGTTACATAAAAATAGAATACCTAAGTTATTAATAAAACGAAATGAGTGCAGATTTCCTAAATATTTCAATGGAGAAACCTTTGAAACAATTCTCTTAAAAATACAAAGGTAAAATCGAGTTATAGCAAATGAAAAGTTATCTGTCGAGCAAGTCATCAGGCTGATTTCCGCACCCCCATATCCTGTTCCTCCGAGTAAATATAAAGTCAAACAAGAGTAAACACGAAAGTACGGAGAACCCACAACACAATTACGGGTTACTTGCTTGGCGTTTGGCGTGTTTCCCGTAGTCAGATTACTCATTTCACGGACAAGGTACAAGTCGCAACGGCAATTCAAGACAGCTGCTGCCGCCATTTAAAGGAGCTAGGATCCAGGATAATAAAGCTTTTAAATTCAGCAGACAAAAGGTACAAAAAAAGAACACGAATTAAATGTGGAAAACAAGAATGTTTCTGCACTGCAGAAGAGATATTATATTTACCCAGCATATTTGGTAATTGAAAACAAATATATATTTCAGCATATTTGGTGTTGGCAAAATTTATAATCATACAAATTTATTACAATATTAGCTGTCGGCAAATTTATCGTTAACAGCGTTTAAAGCCTCGTCTTTAGCAATGTAATAAAAACCCCATTCCATTCAATTTGCTCATTTATTGCCTACACATTTGCATACCAAACGCGTAAATTAGCATACTTAAATATTTTCACAATGATTCCTGGTAATCGAGTAATTTCAATGGCGTTCGTTGTTGTAATTTAAGTCCATATGCTTATTGTAATTACGTTTGCAGTACATTTCCTTGGCTAATTCTGCAGATTATTTGGCAAGTGTTTCTAACCTTTTTGTCTGCTTAAGGGGTTACATGGGTTTCACGGTTTCAAAAAATCGATTTTTTTTTTTTTGTCTTTTTAAATTCTATAACATTTCTAGAATATTGTCCTAAATTTTCAAGTTGATCCGAGTAATAGTCTCGGAGATACAGCCTTGAGAAGGTGGACGCTTGAGACCACTTTTATTGTCTCTTAAAACTTTAAACGCGTTTTTCTCAAAACTATGTTTTCAAAGTCGGTTGTCAAAATTTCTCGAAAACTACTCAACCGATCTTAATGAAATTTTACACAAGTATTCGAGATATCATTTACAAGGTATTGAACGAAGGATTTTTTTTTTTTCAATTACAACTATTTAAAAAAAAAAAAATGTCGAGAAATTTTCATCGAAATTTTCATTTTTTTGTAAAAACGTCTCCCAAAAACCCAATTTTCATTTTTTTTTTTTCCTTCGTCCAATACCTAGTTTATTGTCTATACTGAAACACGTTTTTTTTATTTTTACTTTGGATGATCCTGAAAGAAGTTCTGCTGACAACGCGGAGGCACCTTTTTTCCGAGGGACTGCCGGAAATGGCGTCGTAATGGCCGACATTTTGATATTTTTTTTTGAAAATTTCACAAAATCTTTATTAAATATGTCTCTTTTAAATAATAAAAAGTTTCATTGAAATATTTCATTTTTTATATGCAAAAAAATGTTTGAAAAAAGGCCGTTTTTTACCCGAGGAAACCCATGTAACCCCTTAATTGCTTAATTTTCTTCCATTAGTCTGGCATAACAAACACGAAATTTTCAATTCATGTGTAATAATTCCCTCAAGAGGATTTACTCCTGTTTACTTGTACAAATTACTGGAAATCCTTGCGAAGGATGTTGTGCGAATGAGCAAGGTGTTGGAGTGTAGTGTGCGCTAGTTGAAAGGGCAAAACCCAAACCCATTTTCCCCATTTTTCCATCCCATGTGGCCCGCCCAGAATGTTATGCAAAACAAAAATTCAATTTCAATTCAATTAATCACGCTTGATTACCACCAATAATGGCCAACGCCAGCGGGCGGGGCCAACATCTAACAGCATCAGCCAACAGACTACAGACAACAGCCAACAGACAACAGCCAACAGACAGCAGACATTGGCCAACAAGACGGACTGCCAGATGGCGGGATTCTCTGACAGGAGAGACTAGCATAGAGAACTCGAGTCCTCGAGTCCTTGAGTCCTCGATTCCCCAGTGCAATCCACAGCCACTCGCCTTTTGTCCTTGGCTTGCAACTGCCTCCCAAGCCGCTTTTTGTTTACCACTTTGCACATTCTGCTGTCAAATTTGTTGATTTATAGTTCCCGATGTGCCTCGAACAAAGGCTGAGGCGGCGGGGGCGTGGCAGGTCGGGGGGCGTCTGATGACAGGCGGGCGCCAGCCAAAAGGCTCAGCGAATGCCAAAAAAAAAAAAACAAAATGGAATCAGCCAAATGCGCTGTAGTTGAGTGCTGCGACCTTTGGATACCGGGTTCAGAAATCGTTAGACTAGACAAAAATCAATAACAAGATGGAAAACTGACACCCTTGTAATTAATAGAAGTTCTAAAAAGATTTTTTCTAATTTTGTAAACAAAAATCATTACCAAGAATAGGTATAAATTGTATTATAAATCAAATTTTTAAAGGATAAGTAATTTAGTTATATTACTCAATTGAAAACTTTTTAAAATAATCCTGACAATTTTTAATATTCAGGTTATATAAAAACCTTTTGTTTTACTGCACTTTCTGTTGCTGTAGAAAAAATATAATTTTTACTAAAAAATTCCTCCTGTATCCTGTAGCCAACACCCTCGAAGGCTGTATACCCCTGTGTTTTCCAAACAGCTGGTACAAAAAACGGGAAAAACCGAAACTTGGAAAGCAAAAACCAAGCCTGGCGATAAAGTCAAACTACAAAGAACACCGAGGAAAAAAGCCGGCCAACAATTTCAATGACAATGCGGCAGTTTGTTGCCAGTTTGCCAGCCAGTTTGCCACTTGCCTTTTGTTGTGGTGCAGTTTTCCGGACCATTTTTTTTTTTTTTTTTTTTTTTTGGGTAGAGGGTGGGAGGTACGAGCCCATTCGTCGAGTGAGAATTGTTTTTGGCAGAATGCGATTAGGTACCTGGAATAGTTTGCGGTCTTTTTGGATGCCAAAAAAAGAAAGCCAATGCCAGTGGCGTCTGTCTGCTGTCGATAAATCCAGTCGAGTGCACACTTCGACGGAAGTGTGGACCCAAAGAGCAAAGATTGGATCCACCCGCAGGCAGGCATACAAATGTCCGGGTGTCCAGTTTTCTGAGGACCCCTACCAATACCCAAACCCGTAGACGTGTCCGCTTTTCCGGAGATGGAGATCCACCGACGACCGCAAACAAACGGCGCTCATTTGCAGGCAGCTCGCATCGACTTCTGGACGGGATGATGATGCTCGGATGTCGGGGACGAAGTGCAGATGTGTTTGATGGGGCCGGAGATAATCGTTTGGCAATTGAATGAGTCCCACATGTCGGATTTAGGCCGAGTGGAAATTTTTTGGCAGAGGCCCTTACCTCCGGCAACCCAGCAAACATCGTTTCAAAAGTTCAATGGGTCAAGCAGTGACAGTTGAGAAAGCTAATAATACAATAAACAACTCCTCTAAGTATATCCAGAGTTATAACAAAAAGTTGATCGCTTTATTAAACTAAATTAAATATATCTAAAAAAAAGTAAGTACTGCTTAAATAATTATAAATTGTTTTTCTCTATATTTTTACTCTTAAAATAATTTTTAATTATTTTTCTTTTTAAATTCTTTCTAAAAATGTATGGTATAATTACTCTACATTTACTACAGAGTAGCAAGAATTTAAAATATATGCAGATAAAGGCAATTAATAATTCCTTTCCTATTCCCCCATAAACATATCCCGCTGCTCTGAATTTCCCATGAATTTATGTTTTACATTTAAGACAATTTATGTTCCGGGAATTTATGTTTTGCAACCCAAACCAATTTTAATCTGGTAAAATGTGTTCATATTTGGCTAATGGAATGAAAGCAAATGAAAATTTGCAGCCGTTTAGAAAAACAACATAATTTTGAAAATGTTTGCAATAATGTAATAACAAGACCAATTAGAGTAAAACAAAACACTTTTAGATGCAATAATAAAAGTTGTTCCAGAATTGTTCCTAATAGTTTTATAATTGCAAAACAAAAACGGCACAAAAAGTTCACTACCAAAACTCTCTGTAATTGATAGCCAGTTCAAAGTGTGCTGCCTGTTATGATTACGTTCACATTCAAAAGGAAGTCTTATGGGAAATATTTCCGGAATATAGTATTTCAGCCGTAACTGGGCCAGTCAGCCAGTCAGAAATGTTCAAATTTGCAAATTGAATGGACCTACTTTCGAGTGGCTTTAACCCCATTGCAATGGCCATTATTGAAAGCAGACCGACGACACACGCCTGGCCTGGCCTGGCGAACGTTGACCAGAGTGAACGGATTGTGGAAAGGGTTCGGAGCCGTCGTCCATAAATAACGGCCAAACAGTCAGATAAATTTGCAGGAGCTATAAACAAGCTACTCCGGCGGACTTCCATTTCCCGCACTCCCAGCGAAATCGATTTAAATGCTCCGTTTGCGTGTCCTGTGCTCCGAGTCCGCCGGTTACCTTGAAGTCTTTATGTAATTTGTACACAGCAATAAACAAAATCACATATTAAATTGCAATGTCTCGAGCTCAATTTGATCCTCGGCGGAGATTAGATTTTTCGTATTAAAGAACAGGTTATTATGGCTCAGATTGTGTAACTTTCACTGAAGCTCACGTCATTGCGATATTGATACTGCAGTTGATTATATCTTACATGTATCGATACAAATAAATGAAAAGCAAATATATTAAATGGCATATAAATTATAACAACAATTTATAAATATTTCATTCCGAATTAAAACTTAAACAGTATTTAAATAAGTTTAGTTAACTTGGATTTGTTAATTTTCAATTATTAAAAATTAAACTAATAATTCTCAATTGAGAACTTTAGAGTTCCTTGTTTTGCAATTGAATTTGTTTAACTTGGTAATTAAAACACAATGCTTTTAATGAATTTATTGGTGTCCCCTTAAATTACGCAATTATTTCTCATTAAAATGCCTAAACTGGGGACCATTTTAAGAAGTGTCTATAAAGATTGGCACTCCATTTTTTTCAAGGACAAGTAGCTGTAAAATTACAGGCATTATTTTATGAAATATTACATAACAACCGCCCATAACTCATTATTATTTCTTTATGTGCAGGCCGTGGTCGCAGGTCGCATTGTGTCCTGGTTAAAGACGCCGCCTGAAAGCGAATTTCCATGCTAAATAGCCCGACACGTGGCATCTGCCGTTTTCGACATCGTGCACCATTTTGATTGGCGTTTGATAAGCCGCAAGGAGGCAAGGACGAGCCGGAGGACCTGGCCACCACCGGAACGCAGGAGGAGCTCCAGATAAGGACGGACTTTAGTTTCGCCTGCTCCACGGATACACGGGGATACACTTTCCGTGTCCGATACATTGCCTTCGAACAAACAGATTTTACGGCCACCGAAGCACGGGACAACCGACCACACGCAAGGATAATTACACGGACCTGCGGCAAACAAATATTCGAATGGCCAGCGACTGCTGAAAGGATCGATTGTGATGAAAAACGTAGGGGAACGCTTGAATTCAAATATTTACTGGTTTAGTTCTCGTTTAAACAATTGCATTTTCGCCACAAAGCCTGTGAATTCCTTTCGCAAACAGAAAAACAAAATGTTTGCATTTCCTTGGGAACAAAACTTTATTGCAATGTTTTCTCTACAAGATAACCGCATGTTAAATATGTTACAACAAACAAATATTATACAACAGGCTTTTATAAATCTTCGAACTTAAAATTGTTTGCTTATTAAATGTTGTTGGATTTAAAAGCAGCTCAAACTGTTGGGGTTTTTAGAAATCAAATATGTATGCTCATTCGATTTGGAATACCAAATGGAGCTCATTGCATTTGCAATTGCGTGAGGATAAGCTGTTGGACTAAGTTAAACATTTGAAATATGCTCAACAAACGTGCGACACCCGACCAATTTCTATTCTCAGTCAGTAGGGTCAGTACAAACCAATTTCCAGTTGCCATTTCAAACAAGAACGTGTCCTGCACACACACCTTGAAACATTTGAGGTAGAAATTGTAGAATAGTGGAAAATTAAATTGAGTTTTAATTAGTAAAGATTTTATCAAAAAATGCATCATATGTTTTTGCTGAGAATAAAAGTGTTTAAAGGTTTTAAAATAAATCTGTTTAAGTATTTAAAACCTCATATTTAAATAAAGTCTTAAGAGGTTTTTAAATATTCTGTCTCATTTTTAAACGACCTCTTAATCAATTTTATTTTTGCAAATTAAAGAGACCACTGAAACACTCGGCTAAAACTTTCCATTGGCCCAGTTTTTCCTGAAACCTTCGAACATGTTTTAAGGTATTTGCTGCCACCACTTACTACAATCTTGACCACAGGTGTATGTGTAAACCTATGTGCCGAGCGGAAAGTTCATTGCAATCGCACACAGACACGTGGGCTCTCGTAAGCCCCGAAGGAGCATAGTTGCAGTTGTTTGCCTAATACATTGTTGCAAGGCAAATCAACACAAATTTTCGAAGGATACGTGTTGTAGCGACTTTGTTGCTGCCTGATGGCCTGATGTCTGTTCCATTTCAGTGAAACATGCAACTTGGCCGAGCCACACCCACCTTCTACCGCCCACTTTCTCCCGCCGAACTACGCCCACAAAGACAGGCTGACATGCAAACACATAAACGCCATTTCGCCTCCAGTTGCCACCTAAATGGCAATGACATCGCCCAGAAGAGAACCAAGATGGCAAAATGTTTCACTTTTGAGTCGACTTTTTCACTCGTGTGCGGAGGACCGCTTTAATATGCTACCTTCCTTCCTTCCAATTGGCCATACTCCGATGTCGAGGTAGTCGATGTCGATGGCCAGTCAAACGGATCCGGGCCAGATACGTCAAATTAATTTCATACCAAGCCAACCGAACCGAACCCTCTTTTTATTCGAGCTCAGGGCTGGCTGGTTTTTTAGGTGTGAACAGAAAAGATACAGAAATATACGAGAAAAAAGCCAAAGAGCCATTCCATTGTAAATGATTCAAAAATTCATAGAAGATGTATGATGCAAAAATATTGTATAAAAAAATAAATAGAAAAAAAGTTGGAAAATATAAACGTTCACTACAATGGCAAAAAAATAGTGTTTAAATATTAAATTGAAATAAAAATTGAAAACCATAAACGTATTTATTTAAGTAAAATTTCTGAACGTATTTAAGGTTTATATTATCTAAATATAATATGTGGTAAATAAATATTATCAAACCTACATATTGGTTTAGTCTTTGCTTTTTAGCAAAGCAAACATTTTCAGTTTCATGACCTGTATTCAAGATTTACAAAGCCAATTCGAAAGCTGAGAAATCGACTGCGTTTGTTATCCAATCGAGAACAGCAAATGAAATACAAATAAATAGAAAAATGATCAAAGGAATATATCCCAGACATTGACAACAACGAAATCTACGGGCTAATGGAAAAAGCTAAACCGGGTCGAACTGGACAAGCAAAGTATTTTAGGCCAGGGTGAGTCAGTCAGCCAGTCAGCCAGTCAGCCAGTCAGTCAGAGTTGCTGGGTTTGTGATAGCTGTCCACGAACTGAGTTAGCTGGATTCGCATTTGACACGTACACACATATGTGACAGCTACCAAACTCGTCCTGGCTTAAAGGCCCATTTAGTTTTCGCCAGGTTTGACAGCCGAAATGGCCCAAAAAGTGGGGACACATCGGGCTTAATGAATTATGTGCGAACTCAAAGTTTCGCCAACTGGCCCACAAATCAAATGATTTCAGCATTTTAGCATACAATTTGTGTAATTCACACCTGCGAAACCTTGAGGAGACTTTTCCGAGGGTCAGACTTTTCCAAGAAGAAAATCCCCAGCCCATCGTTACTTGGAAATCAAGTTAAAATAAGACCTGCATTTCTCAGTATGTGAGAATGAAGGTTGTAGGTTAATACTCAAGTTCACGTGGCCTTTCACTTTCGATATTTATTGAACCGAAAATTTGGAATTGCAATATTGTGGTTTACGAATTGATATGTGCAGGCTGTTTGCGAATATAAGATATTATGGTTGGCTGAACTTGAAAAATAAATAAACTTCTAGCATTTACAAAAGGTAATTGAAAAAGCTGTTAAGTTAATTAAAATTAAATTAATTTAAATCAGTGGATTTTATTGAGTACATGGTGGATTTATTAATAAGGTTTTTAGATATGGAAACCATCGAAAAACAATGTTTATTATAGCATTCTTTTTGTTGATACGTATTACTTAAATAAATATTAATAAATCCATAATTCTTTGCTATTTCAAAGATAATTTGTTTTTTCTTTAAGTAAAAACCAAAATATTGTTCATTAAATAGGCCTTCTTTTTTATATTCCTGTCTAGCAACTTTGTATCTCCAATGTTGAAGCAATGTACCAACCAGTTGCCACTACATTAGCTCGGTTATCCATTGGTTTCGACTTTTTGCTGGAAAGTTCCCCCCATCAGGCAGCCGGGGAATCTTTAGAGCGGTTTTAATGAGGTCCTTTTCCTACACACAGTCACTGACTTTCTACACATCGATTATTGATCCGTGCCAGTTTGGCGCGCAGTCCTTTTGCAACTTCTTACGTCATTTGGGAAATACTCGGCAACTGGTTCGCACTGGTTGGCTGGGGGCCACGTTTCCCCACCCCACCCCTTGCCACCTCACTGGATGTGTCATCATTAGGGCTCGTCGTGCATTTCCCTCGGCCATTTTCCCCCCTCTCCTTCCCTCAAAAAACAGCGTTCTCTTTTTTTGGCCCGGCCAATACACAAATCGATCGCTGTGGTTTCTTTCATTAAGTATATTTCGCGCGCGTTTTGCCTTGTATTCTCGCCCGGCGTTATTATTGTAATAAAAATTTACGTAAATCGTGCCCGAACATTGCCCCAAACTCCCCATTTGGCCGACACATTTGCTCACGCACTGTCGTGTTGGCTCGTCCTTCGACGAAAAGTTTCCTTTGTTTGCCAATTTTTATGAGCAGGCCACGCTTCCGCCAACCGAACATCAACCTCCGCCAAGCAACCACTAACACCCCACCACCCACCGCCCAATTCAAACCGTTCCACCATCAAAACCCACCCACTCAGGTGGTGCGGTGCGGTCAAACTCTGAGCCATCTTTCGCCACCTTGTCCTGCTCCACCTTCTTCCTCTTCCTCTTCCCTCCTATTCCCTCTTCTTCTTCTTCTTCTTCTTCTTCTGGGCAACGACACCTGCAGACTAATTAATGGCGAATTTCAGCCACCTCACTTTGGCATACATACATATATGACGCCGCACACCTGAGTTCTATACATGGCTATGCACTTGAAAAAAAGAGTTAACAGATTAAAAATTTCCTTTTGATAAAAAATTTCAGAATATTTGGATATGAAATAAGAGAAAAGAACTTTGACTTATAGGTAAGTTTCCCTTTTTTAATTACACATAATATTTATAGACAAATGTTTCTTTTTTTCTTGAACGTTGCCATTCCTATAAAATTTGTATTTAAATAAATTTAATTGCCATTCCTATAAAATTGTTGTTTAAATAAATTTCTTTGTATTCTTTTTCGTAGAGGTAGGTATTTTAAATAATATTTGGTGGGATATTACAAATTAAGACACCTATTTTATGGTAATTGCATAGGTAATAGTAACTAAAAACCTTTTTTTCCTTTAAACTAAGATATTTCGTTTTTATTAAGTTAAGAAGAAACCAGCCTAACCAATTTGAATTTATCAAAGTTAGTTAGAAGCAAAATAATTATTAAAGCAAAGCAAGTAACCTTAGTTTTCTTCCAGTGCACACATGTAGCATTATGAAATCCGTCGCTGCCTATTTGAGGCAGTTATGTGCCTTTTTCGGAGATGTTGGCAACGATTGTGTCCCGCTAATGGCATCAAAGGATAACCCATTCCCGCAAGGACGAGCCGTGAGAAGGGCATCATCGAGTGATTCGATTAGGCCCGGCTATCAATTGAATGTCCCTGGCAATTTGCATCTGACGAGGCGTGGCAAAAAACTTTATCGAGTTATCGAGTTGCTAGTTACAAACGCTCGAACGAGGAGTCAAAGTGATGAAAACTGAAGTGACACTTCACGTTACGTTGATTAAGCACTCACAATTATGGCGAATTCTTCGGGGGGAAAATGTGGAAAGGGTTTTCGAGTCCTTTGCAAGATGAGTGTGTACAATGCACACACACACACACGCATACACACACACATCCTTAGGGAGGAAAACATGTTTGAGTTTCGTCTTTTGGGTACTTAAGAGCATTTGGAAACTTTTAATGACATTCTCGCTTATTATTATTATTTTCTAGGGTTTCGCAGCCAAGTGTTTTGCTTCCTTAATCAATGGCAGACAATTGTCCTCGCAGTGGCTGTAATTAACAGATGACAAAGGAAGCTCCAGCCCAACAGGGTTATCCTTGAAATTACCACACCCTGCAATTTCCTACGAACATATATACTATATATGGTATGATATATATGCTGACCAGAAGGGAAATTCGATGACACTTGTGAATATTATTTATTCAGGCAAATTGCTGCTTACGAGAGTTTCATTCGCCAGCATTTTACATTCGATTTCCATTATGCCATTTGTTGATCGAAAGGCTTTGTCAGCCTGATTTGGTTTCCGTTTCCCGGACAGAGGAGACCCAAAGACTGTTAATACACAACACACTCACGACAATGACGCCTTTGTTGGCCATTTTGGGCCTACAAGAGGCAAGGACGTCCCCTCAAGTGCCGGCAATTATTTACAACAATCCGAGAATGGCTCTCTGAAAGGATCAAAAGAGGAGGCGACGTCCCATACGCCTACGACATTGAAGATATGCCATCGATAAACACTCGCAAAAATTTATGAGCTGCAATACTAGTTGTGTAGAGAAAATACCAAATGAAATAATCCTAAGATATAACTTTCTGAATATAATAAAATCCTTGGAAATTAATAAAAAAAATATGATTTATAATAAGTTTTTTACATCTTTTTGGAAAGTAACAAACCAAAGCATTATACTTTTAATTAGAACCATAAAAGTTCTAACGAGTTTAATGTTAGTTATAAACAACATTAAAAACCTTTTAACTTATGATCTTTATTTTATGGAAGATTGCATTTTAAACGAGAAAGTATGTAGATATTTCTCAGATTATTGTCCTGCTTTGCTAATTTTATTCCAAGTGTATTGTGCGTGTCGGTCTGGGCTTTTGCGAAATAGTTTAACATTCTGGGGATTTTCTGGGTATTTTCGGAACCGATGGGCCAGCATCTCCACCTCCAGCTCCATCTCCATCTCCGTATGGCTTGTTGGCGACGTTTCATTAAGCGAGCGGAAAATGACGCATGCTTGGCTCATTCGGGCACGCTCCGCTTCACAGGACATTTGCGGTTATCCTTTATTGTCTGAGTGGCAGCGTGGCAATCTGGCAATGTGGCAATGGGACCTCGGCGATGGAGATGCGCCACTCATCCAACCCAGTTTCCGTTTCAAAGCAAACATTCTCATCCGAACCAATCCTACAGCTCTCAATGCAGAACAAAGCGAGGAAAAGTGCTTGAAGTCCATTTGCTAAATAAATTTGATAAACAAGAAGCGCCCCTCGGCGAATACAGAACTACACTTGGATAAATCCTAACTAACTAATTATAATATTCTATATACTTTCTGCTTTATATTTTGTTCTAATTAAAAAGCATTTTCCAAAAAATAGCATTCCAATTGTGGCGGACTTTTTAAACATATTTTAAAAGTATTTTACAGCCAACTAATCACTTTCTGAGAATAAAAAGACTTTACATTCGTAATCATAAATATTGAATCAATTTTATTATTGCATTACAAAATAACCTTTTGAGTTTTTTAATAAACAAATAAAAAGATATTAATTGATTCTAGGTTTTTCAAAGAGAAACTATTTATTGCTCTCGAAAATACCAAGTGTTCTTAGAGGCAAGTTTTAAATTGGTTTTGACAAATTGTGTTCTGATTTGATTCGTTTTTCCGAGTGGTGACCTGATAACGCTCCCTGAAAAGCGCCTGCCCTGTGTCTCTCCACTCTGCTCTCCTCCACTGACCCCAATTGGCAACAAAGTGGGTGTCGCAGTTCCTCGGGCTGTGACGGAACTTGAACATTCAATCTGCTGAAAACACGGCAGCAGTAAAAAAAAAAAATAAAGCAACGACATGCTCGACGGGCAGACATTTCAGACTTTGCATCCGCCTTTGCAGTCGCCGGGGAATATTAAATTCTTGATGCTATTACCCGCTTGTTGATCCACATCATGCTAATTAGCCTTAACTTTTTGACGTCGCAGTTGTCGGGGTTAAAGATAATGGCCAGCCACCACAGCCCCAACCCCGTCGGACATTATCGGGTTTCGGGTTTTTGTGAATGCTAATTGAGGGGTGAACGTAATTTATACGCTATTTCAAAAATGAAATATCGAACGACGTCAGCACGGAATTCGACCAAGGAGGGCATTCCACATGTCTGCCATGACAGCTTTAATTCCCTCTTTAACTTCTACTTTTCAACTTTCGCAAGGAAAAAAACTTTTTTCTGGAAGTTTCTTTGATGATTTCTCAATTCGATAAATTAGGTAAACCAATTTTTCGAAAACTTTTAAAGATTTTTCACAAGTTTTGCTGAAGTCTAGTTATTGTATTAAAAGAATACATAGAAAACAAACCAAAGTTTGTGAGTTTTTTGTCACATTTAATTAAAATATTTTTTGAAGTTATTATTTTTAATACTGAAACATATTCGCTGGAAATTTAATGATTTAAACCAAAAAAAAAAAGGTAGACAATTCCAGACTAGTTTTCTGCTCTCAATTCGATTTCATGGAGACTGAATTGCTGTGAAGCTTAAATAATACTGTTTCGCAATTTATAAAATTTAATTAATTTTCCGGATCTGTCCAGTCATGGACAGAAGTCGCCCGACCGAACCGAGCGAGCGGCTCCTGCCAAAATCCACAAATCGCCGCCAACTATGCACCATCGGCAGACGACACCGCACAATCAGTGACCATTGTCCGTCCTGGGGGCCACTCCCCTCTCACCTGGCGGGAGTCCTCCGAAGGAAGGGAACAGTGAGCCTGCACCGGCGGCCGCCGCGCCCAGGACACAAATCAAATTAAGAGCCGACCGACCGGACCACACCGAAAAAACATCACTAACTGAGAGAAAATGTGTCCTTATTTGTTTGAAACTCAACTGAAGAAGGCATTTTAAATAGAAGAATTATTTCAGAAATTTTAATATATGTAATAAATGTTTAGTTAACCAAATTAAATCTAAGCTGAAGTCCGGTCTATGTTTACTTCTAATATGAAGTATTTTTGTATTTTGATAAAAGCGTTTGACATCCTTTTGATCGCTATAATTAAAACCATACTTTTTGGGGATTAAATTAAGATGCTCTTCAATTACAAAATATTTATTGCATTTAAAGTTTAAAACGACTAATTTATTCATTTCAGTATGAAAATAATTCGTTTAGAAATTTGTTAGATATTTTTTATATCTGAATTAATAACGCATTAAGTAGGATTTCTTTTTATATTTCCATTTTGAACACATAAACTGTTATAAATGTTTTTCTGAGTGTAGTTATGGCTTCGAATTCTATATCAATTTAGCTATGTGCTCTCAACCAACAGATAGTTTATTTTATTTTTTTTTTTTTTGCAGTGTACCAAACCGAATCAAACCAAACCGGATCGGACCGGCAGTAATTACGGAAGAGTGGCGGTGGGCGGTGGGTGGCAAAGGGATGGCAAGTGGCTGGCGATTGGATGGCGATTGGGTGGGTGGGTTGAGTGAGTGGCGATGGACACCCCACCAATAGTGCATAAATCACTTCGCATTCAGCGAACACGAAATCTATGCCCCTGACGCGCCCATCGAGGACCGTCTGGTGATTTATATTGATTAAAACTAGATTTCAATTCCAGACGAAGCCGCCATTATAAATGAAAGATAATCGTCGAGTTTTTTCCCCGAATGCGAGGAGCCAAAAACAAATGAATTGTGCAAATGGACTAAATGACTTCCAATAAGCAGTCGTTTATAATTGGATGTGTTCGTACATCAAATTTTTTTCTCGGCACAAAACCTGATTTGCTTCCAATAAAAGTTACATTTGGTTTCATTGATTTTCCTGTTTATTTGCATAATTTTGGGTTTACATGTTCCTAATTTCCCTAATTCGAAAATGTGGTTACCGCATTTATTACCATGTCAATTTAACATTTCCGATTGACGTTTTATTTACAAAATCTGACAACACTTAAGCAGAGTTTGTATGCCACGATAGTTGGTTGGAATATCAAATACTATTAATTGTTGATTTGACTCTTTTTTAGAAGAGTTAATTGGATCCTTTCGGAGGAAGTTATCCTGAAATAAAATGTGGTCGCATTGCCTTTTCGCCGTGTCCTTGTCAGCGGGATAAAAGTGAGCAATCAGAGTCACCGGGAAATTCATCCTGCTGCTTGTTTGTAATTCAACCAGCCAGGAGTTTTCCACTTTCCACTTGTCGTTTTTCCGGTGAAAAGCGTTCGATTATCACCCGTGTTGTCGTTGTTGTTGTTGTTGGCCTGCGGTCTCCGTTCGTTTCTATAATATCCGACTGAGTTCCTGGATCCGACTGCGAGTGGGCTTCGTGCGGTTCGTTTTGTGGATTTGTTTTCGGTTTAATTAATTTTAAAATGGACTTCTACCTTGGCGCTAATTGCACTGACTTTGATTTATGTGTTCAGATAATGACCAAATTGGTTTTCTGGGCAGCCACTTGCCAGCCCACCTGTCGTTGTCTATTCGAGTCCTGCCAAGGATGTGGCAGGATCTGGGCCAGTAGCATTCCAAGGAGATTAATTCAAGAAAATGGCTCTGAAATGGCTTTTGCGCCAGAGAGCAGAAGTGACTTCTTGTTGAAAGCTAACTTAAGTGTTTAATTTCGGTTTTTAAAATCAATAGTGCGAAAACAAGGCTTCAGATTTTTAATGGTTTATGCGTTAATTTAAGGACAAATGATGCCAATTTAAAGGATAATCAGATCACTTAGTTAAGCAATCTTTAAAGGTTGAAAAAGGGAATTCTTTTCCTTCGATAACCAATCTAATGGTTAAGGAAACTACATCCCACACACAGCAATTTATCAAAACAAGTTCAGCTATTTCTCTCAAATTCGATTCGTTTTATTGCCGAAATATATTTTATGCTGCAGTGGAAAAGCAATCCATGTTTTCCCCGTTTCAACTAATTTATTACCTCAAATTTTCTCAGTCGAATTGTGGTGTTCCTCAATTTAAGCTCATAAAATTGCGGCATGTTAAACTTAAGTTCTTTTTAGCCCCGCACGTAGAAAACTTCAGGTACCACGTACGTGGATATTGAATGTCTTAGCACAAGATAAAAAAGTATAGGATAACAAGACCAAAATAAACGAATGGTGCTGTCTTAAAAATTTACCCATAGCCAGTTAAAGAAAATCCGTGAAAAAAGTGGAGAAAACTTTGGAGCAGTATTTAAGAACACATCAAGAAACTTTACAGAAAAAGAATTTAAAGAAAGCACTTTAAAGTCATGTTGTTCCTAAGAACATTTGTTCTACTTAATTAAAATTAGCTTCTACGAAAAAAAAAATCCTTTTGAATTAAAATTTTTTGCAAAGTCAAAGGTCAAATCTAAAGTGTTCTCATTTTCGCAGAAATGTGGGTGCATTCATTAAAGTTTGGCAAGACCCTGAACTTTAGATATTTATTTTGCTGCCGAAAAGGAAGAGAAAAGCAATAATTTCTTCTAAAGAGGCCGAAAAGAAAATGTTCAAAGGCGTCTGCAGTTTCCGGTGCAAACTTTGCATTGAGTTTTCCCTGTTATCAGAAGAGGATATTTTGGCCTCGTAAATAACCAGAAAATTTGTCAGGGTCTTAAACTTACATTTGAAAACTTGTGTCACTTTAAAGATTCGTAGCAAGGAAGAAACGATTAATTACCTGAAATTAAAAATAATTACGCATTAGTTAGTAACGTTTATTAGATGTAATTTAATGTAGTTTATTGTTTGTTATAATAAATAATAAGGTAAACAGATATTAGTTTAATCCCTTTTTAAGAAATTCTTTTCACTGAATACCCATAATATATAAAAGAGGATCATTTAAAATGCTATAATTTAACAGCTGTCAAAAGAACAACAAAGAGATCCAACATTTCATAAAGTAACATTATCCTAGGGTGGCCCCATAAAGCTATAGGTTTAAGGTGTCACATGTGCGCCAGAATAGCTGGGAATCCTCCCATTCCTATTTACACAAATTCCTGTTATGTTTTGTTTATGAAAAATTCCCGACAAGAACCCAAAAGTATGCGGCAATAATTTTCACATTAAAATTGATTTATGACGCACCATGGCGTACACACACACCGCACACACACCATACTCCAGACTCCTCCACACAACAAAAACGCCGAATATTCAGCAGCCGAAGCATTCGACAAATCTTGGAGCTATTTGTGTTTTTGGCTCCCACATCCACATCCGGCCAACAGGCAGCGGATGACCAAACAAACCGAGGAATGGAATTGGCTTGCAGCCTTAGCGAGGGCTGCCGGCCATAAATCATTTCCCGTGGCCATTTCTTCTTCTGGCAGCGCGAAGGATTCCTTGAGCGAAGGAGCCACTTTCTTCCCACTCCCCACCTGACTTTGCACCTTTTTTTCGGTGCCCGGACGTCACGAGTGCCTAGCACGGACGTCATCTGAGACCTGTCCCCCAGTTTCTGCACTCAGCCAAAAATTAAGTTCCATCTTCCTTTGATATTTCCTTTCCAGATGCCACGAAGGCAACAACAACATCAGTAAAAAATAAATACTATGAAAACTAAGCGTTAAAACTTTAGTTTTGGAACTTAAACCTTTTTTAGAACAGGTAAAAACATAATATTTATTACGTTCAGAGAATGAAAACAAATTTATACACACACTAAAATCAATTTTAATAATCTCTTATCTCTATCGAAACAATTTTGTACGTTAATCGTTAATTTATAGAATAGAGGGATACATTTTCTAAGCTCTTAATCAAAGTATTTGAAATACTGTATAATATTGAATTGAAATACTGTATAAAAAACAAGTATACATTTTGAGTTAAATGATTTAATGTGATGTTAGGTAATGTGATTTTTTTCTTTATTGGAAGACGTTTCATTTCGTGTCCCCTGACACGGCAACAAAACTTCGTTTTTCCTTGTGCACGGCAGTCCAGCACGATTCTTGCATTCTTGCTCATAAACGAAATTTATTAGCATTTAAATGTTTCAACGGAGAACGGGGAACGGCACATATGGGCTGCCTAGGTAATGAATATTACAGCAGGAGGAGCCGAAGGAGCAGGAGGAGCAGCATCGATGCCGTGGGCCGGACCAAAAAGTATGTTGCATAAGCCAAAATTAGTTTATGCATATTTGAAGGCTCCGAAGAGGGCCGAAAAAAGTGAAAGGAAGGAGGAGCACAGGATGCCATGCCGCCCACTCGCTTTTGTGTTTCCAATAAAGAAAACTCTCCGCCATGATTACATTTATCTAGTACTTTTTATGCCTGAAAGTATGTTAAGCATTACAAATTTACAAATCTCTGTCGCAGTGAAATAAACGCCGAGAGCAATTCCTTGTGGAACGAACATTAATCCACAGGCTTGTTGGAGATATCATGGAAGGGAAAATTTAATACCTTGCAAGGAGAGGATGAATTTAAGACTTTAAATTTAGATAAGTAGACAAGCCCTGAAATTTGGGCAACGAGACTAAAACCAAGATTTAAAGGACTTTTATTAAATATTAAAACACAAACTCAGTCTTGTTTTGTTAACTATTAAATATTTTTTAAATATTTTTAAATATTTTCCTCTCAAACAAAACATATTATTATCATGCTCGAATCGGTTTCATTACCATATGCTTATAAATAGCACGCTTATTAAATGGTTCTACTGTTTTAATGCAAACGAGTCAACGAGAGTGTAACATTCATTAATAATGAAAGCCATTGAAATAAATGATTTCATTGAATTTTTATGGCCATATTTCCACCGCCACTTCTCTTTCGGTAATAAAAAAGAACGCAGGACATTCTGTGGAAAGATAACGCATTTCCATGTCGAAATGTAAACAACCAAATGCGTTGTTTCTTTAAAAGTTATTTTGTTGTAGCTTCATAGATTCTTTAAAATGTGCGCCCTTTTCTATCTATCTAATGACCTTTTAAAGTCATCAAAGCAAACGTCGGAATCAAGGACAAAAGTCGACTGGCTTCAAACAAGGATAAGTGACACATCTACCACTGATATCTTACAGTGCGATCCGAATTTATAAAACTAATATTTTTGTTGTTATCGTGAATTGTAAAATGGTAAATTTGTTTTTTAAGTTTTTGTGAATTGATAGAAAATAAATTATAAAATTTAAACTTTATGCAACCCCTTAATTATACTAACCTAAAAAACACAATTTAAATGGAGATAAATTCTCGAATTTATTTGGAAGTAACGCTTTTAGCTTAGCATCCCATTTTAAAAATGCTGCTTTAGGTTTTTGGAATTTGTCATCCACTTTTGTTTGCAAATTTCGTGGTCACCAGAGTCACTCAGTTGCGAAACGCACTGTAGGCAAAATCGGTCTGGTAACGAATCCGATGTTTGCAAACAAACAATCATGGGGACGAGCTCTTGTTTACCGTGGATGCACCCAGCAAGGCGGGTATACATATTTCAATTGATTTGTTATTGAACGAGGAGGCTTTACTTTATTTTCAGTCATGTAACTCTTGCTCTCTTGTTTACACTGTTTTAGTTTATTTTTTTCTCGTTTTTTTTCCGTCCGAGTTACGGCACCAAAAAACCAACGGATCAAAAGCGTTCTAAATCGCGTTGACAGCGCGGCAAAAATCGCGTACGCCAGCGAACTGATGTCAAAGGTCGGCGGTCGGCGTTCCGCTTTCGATTCATCCGCACTGTGGGACTGCTGCCGACGAACTGAGGCGACTGCGACGCCATCCGCTCGTTTAAAGGACCCCGAAGGCAGCGGAGAAGCCTGGCAAAACACACTCGCCTGATAAGGATAACGACGGGCACGAAGACGGGCTTCGGCAATCGGTCTGGTTAAACAAGACGCCCATACACCCAGTCCACTCACGGGTCTATGACTGTAATGGCACACATATGCTTAAAAAACTAGAATTTTCTATAATTTTTTTTTTTTTTTTGAATTTCCGAAAAAACGTTTTAATTTTCTTTTACTATAATGGAGGATTAAAAACAAGGTATATGAATATTTTTCTGCATTAATAAATTTTTATTGTATATCAACTCATTGAGAACTACAATTTGAAACCCCATACATGTTTAATCACTAATATCTCCTCATTTATTACTTTTCTACCCCCTGATATTATTTTTTTGACCCGTGCTGTATGCTTGTATGCCTATAACTCTATAAATATGAGTGCAAGCGTTCAGCAAATGTCATAAAATTCTAGCCAAACACATTTTGGTCAATTTAAAAGTCGAACGTAAATAAAGGGGTTGACGATTTTCCTTGTTTAACAACACATATAAATTAATTGAAAGTCGCTAAATAACTCATAAATCTTTTCAACTTTTTGGTGGTGTAACATATTAGTTTACCGCAATTTCTAGAGTGGCGAAAACTTTTCATTTACGACTGTGTGAGTTTTGAACTCGACTGATAAGCATCCCACTCTCTATTTTTACTCTCGTGCGAGCTTTGTGCGCACGCTCAAAAGCGCAAAGGTAAACAAACGGAACTTTCATTCATAAATAGCAACAACGCAGCCGGCGGAAGAAGAAGAGGCGAAATCAAATGGTAATCAAAACAAAATCGAAAAGCTCATCCGCCATGTGTTTCATTTGATATTTTCTGAGTCACTTTGTGACTGTCTGCCAATTAATTTCAATCCGCCCACGGAGAGCGGCTTGAAATCTCATTACCAAATCGCTGTCACACCTCATTGACGCCGGGTAGTCCAAAAATGGCAGGTAAGTGCTCCCGAAAAGGTGTGCGAATAATCATACCTAACTTACAGCTGTTTTGTAAAATACTCTCGCTTGAGATACAATTTACATAGCTGGAATGTAATGCTCTGTAATGTTAAGCGGCGCTTGCATAGGCTGATAGCTACAACACCCACTAGAACGCACGCTTCAGTTGCAGTGGTGTCAAAGTAGCTACTTTAAAACTAAATGGGGAAAAGTATTTATAAAGATTTATATACAAAATACAAGTAATAAGTGCAAGTTATTACATGTTTTTATAATATGTCTTATATTATTTAGATATTAAATAATCTCAATATAAATTGAAGGCTTTTAAACATTTTATCTTATCACTTTCCATGGTGGTCACCACTGTTTAGTTGGCGCCTTATGGCAAACAAATGCTGTTTGTTATAAAATGAGTTCTCTTTCCCCATAAGTGAATGAAGAGAGAGTGGGCTCCAAATAAGAACCGCATTTGTATTGGTGGCAGTTGCATGCCGGTTTTTGTTGTTCCGACGCTTTGCCTCTGCCGCTGTTTTTTACTTTCTGCTTCTGCTCTCCGCCAAATGATTCATCGACCACAAAAACACAGAGGAGACAAAAATTCCAAAATTAAAGACTCTTTCTGGGACTCCATGGGGATACGATACATGGGGAAGAATCGGGGGGAATTCTTCGGGAAGAAACCTAAAGAAAGAACATTGCAACTCTGCCCTGTGGCCTTGATTTGGAAAGAAATTCCTGCACTTATTCAGGCACAAGACAATTTGCATTTAAAATGTAATGCCGGGCTATATCTGGATTATAAAGTCAGCTTGTACATATGTATATACTCTTTTCAACCTTTTATTTATTCTTCAGTGCAAACATTATTTTAACAATGTTTTGCTTTCGATTTTATGGACCATAATCGATTTCGATGTTTAACATTAGTCTTCAGCTAAATTAATCTCAATAAACACATTCAACGCTATAAAACCTCAAAGAAAACTTGATTATCTTACTTAATTCGCAAATGCGGAACTAAGAAAAACTACCTTGAAATAAAAGTTTATAATATTCTGTGGAAAACATTTTTATTTTGCACTGCCTTCAGAATTTTATGCGTTTTAAAAACATAAACATTTAAAAGATTAAAAAAAACCTTAGTTTGCAAAATATAAACTACTGGAATAAACATTTGTCCAAGCTATCTAATAAATAGGTATATATACATATATATTATATTTTATATTTTTGTTTTCGAAGGAACTTGAATTTCTTAGTTTTCCGGTTACTCAACATCCGAATGAAACCCAATAGTACCTCGCACTGAGTAAATTATACTCGTTTATATATAGTACTCATGAATCTGTGTGTATACTTGCTACTCAATGGCAGGTCATAAAAAAACCTCTTGATGAGGTGTGATGTCATGTTCGTTTCATGTTCTGAACTTATGATTTATACATGTAATTTTAATGGTGCTTATAAATATAAAAAAAACGAGCACGAGCTGCAAAATGTGAAATAAAATTCCCACGTTCTCTATTACAAAATTTATGCATATTTTCCATACAATTGTAATGATAATCCTTTATTGTTCTAGACTTAATTAAGTGGTTTTTATCAGATACATTTTAATATTTTTTATATATCAAGTAAATTCCAAAATAATTAAATCATTGGATTAAGACTAAAATGAGTATAAGCGAATTCATCCAAAAATGAATGAATACACATTTGTACAACTAAACACATTCATTTTTTGAATATTTTTTTGGAGGAATGAATCACTGAGAGCATCCATTCATCCCCATAAATCATCAAACCAAACCAAACTTTTACCGACTTTTCTATTTTATAAGTAGCTATAAACAAGGAGTCTCCAATCGAACCGCAGAAGAGACTTTACTCTCGGCAATTTTCGCTATCATTTTGCATTGCGGTCTTCCAATTGATTCGAGATCTCGAACATGCCATGATTACTGTGCTAGGGTTGAGTTAATTGAAATGCAGATTAGTTCGAGTGACTTTGTGTGGGTCTTTTCAATCAGCAGCGAGAATTAATGTAATCAAACTGGGCTATCGATCATCGGAATAGAGGCAAGGTCAGTGGATTTTCAAGGTTTTTCGGTGTTCGGTGTTCCGGGGATGCATTACGGGAATCCTTATCTAGGGGAATGCCAATGCCCAAATGGCTCACCCAAAAGTATTTCAAAAATCCATCGATGACGCAAGCATAGCTGCTTCCGGTAGAAACTCAGATCCCCGGCTTTGTTTTCCACTTTTGTGGCTTTGTGGCCGCCATGAATAATGTTTAATAATGCTGCTGCTGGAAATCGGAGCACCTGATATCGGCGATGTAAGGCGACGAACGCGATAATGCCGAGCGATAAGCGATAAGATACGCGGGTGTGGTTGGCGCATGCGCATCTAGGTATTTTTGTTGTTTATCTTTCTGTTTTTTTTTCCAATTGGGAACCGCACCACAACAAATTAGTAACCCATTTCGTATGGCACCTGTTATCGTATAGTCGTCGGTTTGCTTATCTTATCGCTGACCGTGTATGCTCAGATTGCAAAAGCTACAAATTCTTGGCGACAATATGAACTACAGGTTGCCTGCCTTTCAGTTTAACTTTCAGTTTAGTCGACGAACGACAACGATACGAACACGAATCACTTTTGTTGTGATTTCCGCGTGAAAACTACAGAAAAGATTGTGGGTGCCTCATTGATTAAAACCATCTAGAAAGTGTGCTGTAAACTAAGCTTTCCCTAACAAATTACAGCCAAACGAATACGAAGTCAGCATCTCGCAGTGCAAAATGGTTTCCGTGGAGACAGTTGGTTCTATTTTCATCAAGGCCCTTAAGTTGGTGAGTTTCGGTTACTTTTTCGTTCGAAATTGAGCAATAGCCGTGGTGTAGTCGCAATAACTTGTTTGATAAGCCAAGCGTTTTATCAGTCCGCGCGTATTAGCAATGTTACTCATACGCAGCGTTGTACCGCGAGGCGTGGCTGGAATGTGATTCATTCGAATGTGACCTCATTGCTCTCCTGCCTCTCCTGCTTTCCTTGCAGATCATCAACCTGGTGATCATCTTCCTGTACCGTTGGGGCGATGGCGGCGAATTTCTGGGCATTGGCGGCACTTGGAATCTGAACGAGGAGAAGAGCGCCGATGCGGAAATCGTGGCCTCGGGTGTCATGGTTGGATTTTTGATTTACACTGGCTGCCATACGATTGCCTTTGCCTTTGGCACCACCAAACATAAGGGGTAAGTTGATGGAACAAGGGGAAATCAGCAAAATATTGAGTCGCAAGTCCAAGGTTTTAAAACTTGAATGATGTTTACTTCTTAATAATAAATCTATAACAATTTGTGATAAGTAAAGGGGTTTAAAGAATTCAAACAAATTTATATATACAAAAGTTGTAATTTAAAAACCCTTTTAATGGGAGAACTACATATCATTTAATGTTTGTACTTTGACCTGCAACTTGTCTGATTTTTCTTGTACCTCCTAAGATCCTTTAAAAGAATCGTATTATATCATTACTATATCTTTCAGAGAACTGTGCGACACCATCATGAACGTGGTTGGCTGCATCATGTGGATCGCCGTGGGAGGAGTGGCCCTGCACTACTGGAAGGGTTACATGTCCGACGAGGGATTCCTGTACGTGAACTCGGAACGACAAGTGGGCATTGCCATGGGTTCGCTGTGCGTCATCGAGGGCGCACTGTACCTGCTCGACACTGTGTTGGCCTGCATTCACTATTCAAAGGGCGACACCGACTACACGCAGTAAATTCGCAGCCACGGGGAATCGCAATCGCAATCGCAACCGCCGAATAACCACATCCACATTTGTCTTTATACTTAGATCGCTTTAAGTGCAAATTAGTTTGTATCCGCAATTAAACTACGTTCGTAAGGGTCCCTTGTCGCCAAACTAAACATCAAACACCAATTGTTTTAACTTTTACAAACCATATTAACCATCCAATTTTGGCAAATACAAATAGTTAAGACCACGCCACGGATTCAAGTCTTTATCCGATCGGAAAATACAGATGGGATTTAGTGGTAAGTTGGTTTAATTTAATGATTGTTAGGGAATAATATCCGAAGCTCTTTCAATCGAATTTTTGATTCGAAATAAAAAATTTTGTATCTTTATGTAACACAAATTTTTTAAGCACGAGTAGAAAACTTTGTTGTTATCAAATATGTATTTCGCTTTCTAAAGTAGAATAGTATTCCAAATTGGCTTTCAAGAACAACCTTGACAAGTTATATAAAAGTTGCACTTCCCAAGAATGAATTTTCCATTTAAAGAAGTGGATTGCAACACAAACACACTTTTAAAAGAACTTGTGCATGCACTTTCAATTCTGTGCAGAGAACCTACGTAGAATTGTAAATATTGCACTCAGTTCTTCGATAAGAAGCAAAAGCTCGTGAGTTGTTTAACCAAATCGATGACGCTTTAGTACGAAGCCCTTTTCGTTCCATGGGAACTTCCGGAGTAAAATGAGTGTACTATATATTGTACTCATATTGATCATTCCGGGTAAAGCTCCACTTTTATAGATAATGCACAGCCAGAAGTCATAAAATGATGTGTCATATGAACTACGTAAGAGTTTTTGGACAGTGCAGTTATGAGTGCTTCAATAAATGATTAAGTTCTGAATTTCAGGTTCCGTTTTACAGGGGTTAGTCACTTTTTTAAAACTTAAAAAATTAAGGGAATCATAATAGAGATTTTGAGAATCCTTTTTTAAAAAGGAATATAAATCATTTCTAATTAAATTTCTAGTAATTAAGGGTATGGGTACTATTCCGTCCTATTAAGTTTTCATAACAAACAATATCTGTAGGTAAGCTCACCTGTTTGATTGGATTCCCTCGCCCGTCCACGGCGTCCCGTTCCCGCTGTCGCATACTTCCGCTCCTGAAAACCCTCTTCGAGCACAAGGCACACCGCCTGGCCACCGATCCGTCCTCCAGATTGAGGGCATCGAACAGGACCGCCTGATCCTGGATGAACGAGTTGCGCGATCGCAGATTCAACAACTCCAAAGTACGCGAGTCCAAACTCTCCCGATAGACATTGTGCACCCGATCCAGATTGTGCTCGTAGTCGGTGTCCAGGTTGTAGGCACTGTTCAGGCTGGCCATGCTGCTCCTGCTCCTGCTGACCTCCAGCGAGTTCTTGCTCCGCTTGCGCCGCATCACCACCGTCCTGACCGACTCATCCAGGGATGAGCCCAGGTGGACGGGCGTGCGAGGAGCATCCGCACCACCCATTGGCGAGGGTGAATGCGAGTGGGAATGGGAGTGGGTCAAGGCCGACGGTGGCAGTGGCAACTGGGTGGCAGTGGGAGGTGGTTGCTCCGCCAAACTCATCAGCGATTGCTGCCGCTCCAGCTGCTTCTCGTAGCCATTGAACTTGTCGTAGTCGATGAAGGACATGTTGGCATAGCTCACCATATTGTCGATCGCCTGCAGCGACTGCAGCGAGGCGCTCCACTTGGGGTTCATCTTCTCCTTCTTCTCGGCTCCCCCACTGCTGCTCTTCAATCCCGAAAAGGTGCTCTTGAAGGAGGCAATCAGCGTATTGGATCTCCGCTTCTGGAAGTTCAACTGGGGATTCGTGGGTTCCGTTTGGTTCAGCGACATCAGCGATCCCTTCCGTTGAACCTGCGACTGGGTCTCCTCCAAGGGAGTCGAGGTGAAGGGCTGGGCGGATTGGCGTCGCTTTGGAGTTCTCACCGAACTTGTGAGTTCACTTCTTCTCAGTAAAACTGGAGAACCAACTTCGAAATCAGCCACTGAAGTTTTTCGCGGTGAAGCTGGCGAAGTGAGATCCCCGGATTTCTCCGTCTCCTCGGATAGCTGCTCCAACTGAGGTTCTATAAAGCTCCGGCGATTCGGTCGCCTCATCTGGATCATGGAGCGACTCCGGGTGAAAGTGAATGGTATCCGGTCGCTGTCTTCGTCGGTTCTGGATAGGTTCTCCTTGCTGCCCGTCAGATGGTTTATCAACTTGGAGAGCTTGTTGCGTATCGAGAAGCTATTGGATCGCTCCATTTTGGGCACGTTCTCGTATCCTGGTAAGGTGTTGGCTCCCATTATTAAGGTCGCCTGGTTCCTCTTCTCCGCCTCGTAGTGCTCCTTGATTTTTTGTGCCGTGTTTATTGGCAGAGTGCTACTTTTGCTATTATTATTTGGAACTATATTGCTATTGTTGTTATTGTTGTTGTTGTTGTTGATATTGGTTTGGTTATTGTTGTTATTTGGCTGGTTGCTCTTGGCACTCGCTGGCGACTTGACTTTATTTCCATTCGCCAATGGTGGCTGCTGTTGCTTTTGCTGCTGCTGCTGTTGCTGCTTTTTGCTGTTAACCTTTTGCGTCTTTTTCTGCGCCTTGGCTGCGCTCTTTGTCTCCTTAACGGAATACATTCCGAAGCCAGCGGACTTCAAACCCCTGCAAAATAGAAGGAGCGTGTTAATAAACTGATTAAAAGTCGGGTAATTCGCACGGTCAGCACTTATTGCCGTTCGGCTTTCATATCAGCAATACTTCGGCGATTTTCGACTGGCAATATCAATTAACTAATGAGTGAATACGAAACGTGTGTTTATGTGTTGAGGGAACTCAGAATAAAATAAACATGGCTATTACTTTTAAGCAGTTCATTGTTCCAAGGGGATTCACTAAGGTTTTCTATATGTTGGGATTTACCCAATATCTGAAAACTTGCAATATATTTATAATTTAAAAAAATCTAATTATATTTTTACTTAAACTTAAATATAAAATGAAATTTTGGTTCGCTTTCATTTTTGTTCCTTGGAAGCTAAAATAAAACTGTCATAATCTACACATTATCTCTGCCATTATCTTCATTTTCACACTTGTATTTCTGAAGAGTTGAAAGATGAGAACACCAAACTAATGTTGTGAGATTTTATCTTTCGAGTGCTTATGTTACAATTTGTTGTCGTTTTTAAGAGTCTCATTTACTAGAAACGAGTGACAATTTATGAAGGCTCGAGGTTAAATATTCTCTTGATGTTTAACACTAAATTTAGTCATACTATAACGAGTTTTTTATAAAGTATTTAAAAAGTATATTTCAGTTGGTTGAATCCAGAGAAACACATTCTTTAGAAACCTTTTAAATTTTATTATCGTTGAGATCGTTTAACTATTCTCAGAGTAAATAATTTTTTAATTTCCTTCTGTCTGGCGGCTCTTAAAACTGAGAGTATGCGAGTTGTGTGCGATCAATCGAATCGGACATTTTCACCATTTAAAGTGACAGTGACCTCAGCAGTATCTCAAAACGGGGGAGTAGTGCTAAGCGAAAACGCTGGGCAAGTGCAATCTGTCAATTTATCATCGCCAAAGGACGACAGCCACTCGTTACATTGATAAACGCGACCCACTACAGCAAAAAAAAAAAAAAAAAAAAAAAAAAAGAAAGAGAAATACTCGCATATATCACTCGTTTGTATGGGTTAGTATCTACGAGTGTTGGGGGAGCCATTATCTCGTGTACAGTGGATACCGCACAAGCGAAACTTTCACTCAAGTTGTACTACTCGATGTTGCCTCGCTCTCAATACGAATCAATATGCATTTAATCTACACTCAGATACAAGATGAAAATTTCTAACTATAAACTTAAACTAACTAAAAATTGTTTAAATATTTTAAAAAGGTATTAGTGTCGATAATTTTAAGACCTTAAAAAACCGTTAAGATTTAATAAAACTTGTTCTTATCCAACACTAGAAAAATTATTGTTTATGTTATCTGATAACACTTATTTTCTGAAGTTCTTAAAGTTTAGTTGTTAACTTAATTGTTTTGGGTTTATTTTGAAAATCTTTGCTTAAAAACTTTAAAAGATTCTTTCAAACACTTCACCCTGTTTAAAAATAAAATCTAATTCCTTCTTTATCTATGCTTCTTTTCCAAGCTTTTTCTCTAAGTGCTTTCTTGCTGTGCATAAACTGGTAGATACGTGGCCCATATAACCAAAGATACAGAGGCAACACTTGGAGATACTTGCAGCGGTCGTCATCAGAAGTCCATCTCCTCCATTCGACACAATTCCAATTTACGATTGACACTCGAACGACTGACATATGTGGACGGGATGAGCTAGTGCTCCCGGAGAACTGAACCGGGCCAGAAAAGAGGGACACAGGCAGTGGAATTGCCTAAATGTTATCGCCAGCAATTTTTATTTCCAGCAAAGCTCAAAAACAACAGTCGACAGCCATCGCGCTGTGATAAGATTTCGAACCCCCTAAAAAAAAAAAAAAAAAGAGACCCAGACAAGCGCACTTGTCTGAGTTCCCGTCGGTTGGTTTGTGCGATTTTGGTTGGGCTTTGGGCCAATTGTTTTGGTTCCGTTTCCAACGGGCTTGTTTATACAAAAGATTGCATTGCACAGCGCAATCTTTTCGCTCGATGAAATGGAGTGGTGCCTCTGATTTGGCAGTGATAATAAGTATTTATAGAAGAAATATCACAGAAGAAATTTTCACTGGTATTACACCATTGTCCGCCTTTAAATCAATGTCTTTACGATCCTCCAATTATGACGCTATCACTTTACAGATTCTTGGTGACATTTGTATTGCTTTGGGAGTACCAAAACTAAAGATCTTATCAATCCTTTAAAATTTATTCACTTGTACCCTTGTCTTTATCAATGTCATTGCCACTTCAGTAGAACTTCCCGAAAGCAAACAGAATTGTATTATGATTCATTACTGGTTCGTTTCTACACACATTTCTAGTAGCCGAGGCCAATTATTTTTTAGCTGAGAACTCAATTGAGAAACATGCTGGAGCTGTTCGCAAGATATTGCGACTTTAAGATACCCAAACCGTTTTCTATTTTTGTATACATTGAGCCAAAGTTAATTATATCTCGAGAAGGTTCAAAGCACAATAAACAAAAATCTCAAATAATGAGCGAGTGAGTTTGCATTGCTATCAACACCAAAAAAATAAAAGGAATCAATCAATTGATATTCTCGTGTTTTCAATCCCCGATTTTATCGGAAGATAATGGCTTACGTCGCAATTTCATTTAACTGTTGAGAAGTTAAGTTAATATTATTCAGTATTTATTTCCGATTTACCTACTTTATGCCCAAGTAAACATTTTCATATTTAGTTATTAAAGCTGCTTAAATAAACGTGACCGTTTGTCATAGTTTCTGGGCTTTTTTAAAAACGTACGAATGATTTTTTACATACGTTAATAATATTTTAGTGCAAAGTGCAAGCAACCATGATAATGAGGTGGTCGTGTCATTGAGACCCCTTTATTCCTAACACTGAATAGCTCGCCGGCTTTAAATGGGTTGTTTTAAATTGTGTTGACCATTGTAACTTAACATTCATGGCGAAACGTGAATTGAATGGCTTATGGAGCCGACTTCGAAGATATATTGTGCAAACTCTGGTAAACAAAAAACAAAAGTGCCTGAAATATTTGTTCTGTATAGGGTCTGCTCAGTTAAGTACCACCAATAAGTCTGTATCCAATGCTACACCGAAAACAAAAAACAATGGAAGACATCAACAGTTTCGTTTTGTTAAACAATTACCCCACAAAAAACAAGTTCTCTGTTTTCTGGATTTTAATTAAAGACCCTAATTAAGCAATTATGTTTTAAATACATATGTATCCTCATAATTAGTTATTGTAAATAAATAAATGCGTATTTTTTTCGGTGCAGGATTTAAACAACCACACATTCGAATGATCGTAACCGCATGAGAAGCCATGATCAGAATATCAATAACGATTGGTCCCCTCAAACAAACGCCTGTCTCCATGAAGATTTGAGTCCCTTGCGAGCTTCAATTAGCCGCCAGTGTTGTGGTTAATTTTAGACCAGTCTTCACTGTCCTGTCAAGCGATCTTTTTGCAATTATTTCGTAGTGAACTGCCCTTGCACTTGCTCTACGCTTCGATACGGATATCGATTTCGGTTGCGTTTGATTATTTGATCGCTATGCTCCGCTGGCGATTTCGAATTTCATTGTGCGTAGAGCACTAACCAGATTTGATGTTATGATTCACTTGGTCTTGAACCGACTTCGATTCGCTTTTGTTTATCTCTCCGATCTCCGATCGAGTATTACGTTACCACTGGCCGTTTGCTTCTGTTCACGCCATCATGAGTGCAGACTTGGCTTTTCCATCGACTGATCAAATTTACCTGTCAAACAATTGATGTGATAGCGAAACTAGAGAGTTGCATCCAGCCTAGTCAGGGAGTTTGGATCGTACTCATTATATTTGCTTTCTTTTAATTAAGAGATATACATAAGTTCCACAGATTTTAATAAAGATTAAATATATTAAATTAAGCCAGAGTATTTACCAAAAACTGCAACACGTGCCAGGTTATAAATATTACTTTTAAATTATAATTACGCCGCCTGAAATTTAATAGTCAACAATGGGTATCGGTTATCATGTTGCTCAAACAAAAAAGTTTAAATATTTTTTGGCTGCCCTTCTGGCGCGATTCTTTTTGTTTATTATGAAATGGACACCCTGATATTTAAGATTCTCTGGGAAGTGCAGGGGTATGTGGTGGTCGAGCTTACTGCTTGCTTTTTTACTGGCCAACTGTGCACTACTGTTTGCGTTAATTTTCCTAGGCCGAAACCAGTTTGCGGCTTTCATTGACAACGCATTGTTGTCCGAGTGCACATACTCATAGAAATGTACAGGTGGACTTGTGTAACTTGAACCATTCAAAATAAAAATATTTAAAATAGTTACATACTTGTTTCCAAAATGTTAGCAATTTTGTAAAGCCTTTTAAACGAATATAATGTCAAGGACATATTAAAAGTTAATGTAAAGTACTTCAACTTACAAAAAAAGTTTTTTCGAAACTTAAAAAAAAGGAGTGTGGAGCATAATGTGATCTTTATAACACACAACTTCTTTAAAAATAATAATAGTTAATATTGTTTTTTTTTTTTTTTGTCCAAAAGTGGTTCAGAAAAAGATGAATTCAAGGTGAGAGATTGTGAAACAGGTAAAAAACTTAAGATCTCGAATACACAGTTTCTAGGCTCATGGAAGTTCGGGTTACCAAGGTTTGACTGTGGCGCTGATTGATGGCTCTGTGCACGGAGTTCCTGTGAGATGTACACCCGATGCACCCCCTTCCATTATGAGATGGGTGTAAACTTCAGGAACTCAAACCGGTTGTGAAACGAATTGAACTGAGATGTTCGAACCGAAAAGCAAATTACTTTGCCTAATGGATGAGTAAGAAAATATTTCTTGCTGCATTGCATTATGTTGCACCATTTGATAAGATATTTGAGATTCGGATAGTGAAAGCTGACATTTTGGAACTACGCCTGTTACATAAATCCACGCGAGGCTTGTTAGCCTTCTCACGTACTCGTTAGATTAGCCGCTTTTGATAACCAGAGATATGGCATCTCCAGCACGTGTATATGCTATAGTATATATTTATCTGCCAGACCTCTACAGTGTGTATTAGGTGCACTAGGTTAGTACAATTTGTATCGCAACACAACTGTGCAGATAAACGAATCGTATAACGAGTTCACTTGATAGATGTAGCACTTCTCATCGCACTGGCAAATTAATAATTCGTAGTTTTACATAAACAAAAAAAAAGAACTGAGCTAGACGTAAAAGTTTTCGTTTTATTTAAATTATCACCGAAATTATATAATTTTACTATTATTCAAATTTATGTTAAAGTAATATAGAATGTTTGTTCTCACCGAAATATTGCACGCAGATAAATAAATAAAATAATAGCCATAATAAATAAAATAGAACCAATTTTTTTTAATAAATAGCACATTTAAATTTCGATCTATTCAAATTTTGTTTAGTAGTTAACTAAACCGAACCGTGCTTTAAACTCATTTCTCGACGATTGAACTATGAAGTTCTTTAAAAATAATTATTGGCGGCCTTTGTAGAAAAAAGGAGTGTATGTGTCGATAACAAAAAAGATTTTAAAATGGGAACACCTAAAACCAAATCTTACCTATTTAATGTGCACAAAAACAAAAACAGGAGGGTCAACGATAAAAATTTTTTCGTAGTTCAGTTCTTTAAAATTGGCATATATAGGCCTTAGTTGTAAGAACCCTTGACAGTTGCATTATTCATCTTCCGGTCTTCAAAGTCGACTAATAATAAACACTTGCTGAGGGTCTAAAACAAAACTGACATAATGCCCAACAAAAATTATCATTCAGACGTGCATTTCCATTTTTAAGTAATGAATCAAAGGGACGTTCAAGTTATGTGTAAAAAAAAACGGCAAAACAAAAATTTAAAAATCGTACTTAAAAAATATTATTTCAATTATTATGTTATAAAGCTCTTAAGGATTAATTATTTAAATTAGATGTTGCTTTTGAAACGAGAAATGTTGTTGAATAATAGAAGTGATCAACTTTGTTACATCTGGATTATATAATTTACTGTATTGATTTACAAATTTGAACGATTAATAGAGTGGGGGTGCTAAATAACTGCAGGGTATTCAGTTTCGGATACTCCCAAGCACTGTTATACAGTGCAGCTGATACTGTGCCAGAATGAGTAGGAAGATAGCGAAGAGTTGGCAAATCGAGTATTTTTTACCCTTCGAGTCTTATCAGCTTTTTAAGTTAGTTTGGTGAGCGAATGTCGCTCGTCGTTGCATGGTACATATATACATATATAATATAATATTTGATGAACTTGCCTGCTTTACTTTCCGTTTGCTGACTTAATTCACTATCGTAGTATCGTTTCTGGTTTTATTTTGTGTGCTAATGTTGTGATGATTTTTCAGCTGATGTCGATTTTCAGGTGTTTATATTTTTCATTAACATTCGCATGGCGACGCGACGCTTGCGCTTTAAAATCGTTAACATATACATATAAACATACAGCCTTGCTCGATTTTTGAAGTTTGAAGCGATCTTTTGGTCACAAAGAAAGTGCACTTCAAATTCTACTTATTCAGCAATCGCCTTTGTTTTTGTTTCTAATACATGTGAAATAATCAAATAAATTTTATATTTTCAGGTACGCACACACACACGCACGCTTCTATATAAGCTGCTCTCTTTTGCTTGCGCAATAAGGGAGAGAGACTCGCACCTTTTGGCGCTCACCAATACACACACACCTCAGTACGCACCGCTCTCTCAGCTTTTTGCACGTTTCTTCCGACTTTTTTTTATATTTAATTTCTATTAAACAACGCCAGCTTTTTGCACTTGAGCACATATGTATATTTTCGCGCGGCACAGCTGTTGACTTTTCAAATGGCGCCTTTCAGGTGGCCGCTGATCCACAAAAATAAAAGACACGCGGAAAGGCGACGCGTGTCTCTGGCCAATAAAAACAACAACTATGTGCTTATGATTTCCATATGTGCGCACTTCCCTCGAAAAAACGGCGACGTCACTCGCGAAAAGCCAAACGGAACGGAATTAATTTAAGTTAAAATATCAAAACAAAACTATTTGCGGAACGACGCGGCAAAAAGAACTCCGCGCGCGGGTGACTAGCTTTCAACTCGAAATTCAAATAAAAAATAAACGGAAAAATCAACTGAGAAACAAACTGATCGCCAAACTGAGTACCACTCTCGTCGGTCGGTCAGTCCGTTAACAATGCTTAAAATAAGTGCGAGTGAGACGAAAAAATTAACCGATCAGCTCAGCGTAAAAGCGAGAGCGCCGTTGGGGAGCCGAAAAGAACCGCGCTCTTTAGCGTGCGTCTGTGTGTGAGTGTTGGGGAGAATGCGGCGGCGCAACATCAGCTGTTAACCACAGGGTATCTTTTGTAGGTTCCAATCTTGATTATTTTTAAAATTAGCAGCACATATATTTTGAGTCAATGAATAATATTTAATTAAATTAAACAATTAACGAAAGGCACACTGCAAAATAAGAAAATTATACTTGAGTTCCACAAAGTTCCAAACTGAAATAATAAATAAACTGTTTAAAGATGTGAAATTAATTCGTGACCGCGATTGTCAGCTTGTCAGCAGGAAGGGCGTGACAACACAGATGCGGACTTGAACTTGAATCTCAATTTGAATTTGCGCCGTTAGCGTCGAACCAAAGAATTAATTTTATGGTGGCAAAAATTAATTATTAAAATAAAGTGTATCTGTTTTACATACACACATAAATTAAAAAGAAAACTGAACTATATTAATAACAATAATTAATCAAAAACAATTTAAAGTGGCTAACATTTGTGTATTATATCTTCGGTTTGTTATCTTCCGGTCCAAAAAGAATTCGGGTCATGCCCACATATCTGCAAAGTTCAAGGATGTTTTATTTATACACACAAATATTTGCAATCGGAGACCTTATCATTAATAAAAATTTACATTATACATTCATTAATCAGTTAAGCGCTTATTGTTAAGTGCACTTAATTTAATACAAATTGCTTAATCGACAAAAGGGCATCGATCCATTGAGCTAATTAGCACAATTAAAAAACGTTTGTTTGTTTTAGAAATGTAAAATAAAGAGAAATACATTCTTGGTGAACAACTTTCCTTGTGATTCTTGCCTGCAGTACATATGTATGTATGTATGTATATATGTACATACATATGTATTTACTTTGCCGACAACCCCAAAACGATTTTTTGGCTTGCCATTTTGCCAGATATTTATAATGAGTCACGCGACTCCGCGTTTGACCAACGAGTTTGGCCAACGGAGACGGCTGAATTAATTACTGGACAGACCGCCGATTAGCTGCGAGCAGAAAACCAGCCCTAATTGAGTCCGACCGCCTTAGAAGTTAAATTTAAATTATACAAACACATCATCCAAACGTTTAACCACACACACATACTCATATGTATGTATATATATTTGCAACATAATCAAGCAACATGGTTTTTGGATAATTTATGAATGAACGGATCAATGTGCGACGAGATCAGGGACAATATTTCAAAGTTCGTTTGCCGAATGAATGACATCATTTATACGTTTTTTAAACAAAGTTCAGCATGAAAAGCTAAACGGCAATCACTTTTCCTTGACCTACCTTATTATATTCGTTTTAACGTTTAATTTTTGGCAAATATCGCTTATTATTAATTTTGTATCGTTCGATTGCTATCAATTTCAAGAATGTCTGGTCAAAATATAAAACATTTTCGGAAATAGAAATATGAAACCAAGTTAATTTCCTGGAATATATCAAATGTCAATAATTTAAAATATAAAATTTAAAATTTTAATATTAAGTATATTAAGCTTATATTACTGGAATATACAATTTATATTTTTGATATTGCTTGCATAATTTAACTTGATTTTATATCAAATTGACATCACTTGCATTTTAGTTTGATATTATATTCAAATAAATATTAGTTAAAAAATTATAAAACAATTTGATCGCTTTACTTATTATGTGTACGAGCCCTAAACAAACATTATCGTTTATAAATTAAGCTTTTGTGTTAAACGATCGTTAATTTTTTGAAGCACTCTTTCAGGCTGGAAAAAAATGTACAGAACTAATGGGTCTTGCTATCTTATCCATCTTCCATTCTGTCGTCTTTAAATATTTTCTATTGATAAGATTCGCAATTTCGACATGAGGCCAGATGATAAGTTTTAACAAGATCAGTTTGAGATCATCCCTGCATCAAAATGCAAGTTATCAACGGATTTAAATTGTTGGCTATTGGGATATTTTTCCTCCTCTTAGCCTGCAATTTTCAGAGCCAAGCAGTTGATGAAAAACCCAAAGATGTCGGATCTGTTGAGCCAAGTACTCTGACATTTTGGGAACGCATTGTGAGTGGAGTGAAGAACTATCCCTGGAAATCTGACAAAATCGAGAAGGAAAGCCCCGAAACTGCTCAAAGAAGAAACCTTTTTTGGCAACGACTGACGATGTCCACAGTGCTTTAATATAAAATCGGATGTACAAATTATACCAACAATTACCAATTATCTGATGTAACAAAATCTGTTTAAAGGTTAACTTTATCTGTATCTCAAAATAAAACACCATGTTTATTGATTACTTTTGGAAGCACTTGACCTTCTTCTCCATCTCGCAGTAGCCGGACTTCTGGTCCCAGAAGAGTCCTTTGGGACAGGAGGTGACCACCGGCATGCCGCCGATGCAGATGTAGTACTTGCTGCAATCCTCCGGATGCGACATGTAGCTCTGTTTCCTCGAGGGACAGGTCAAGGTGGTGATGTCCTTCCTCGGAGGAGATGGAGCCGTTGGAACCGGCGACAACTGGGTGGTTTCGGGATCCGTTAGCAGTTGCTGCAGAGTGCTATACTCGCTCGATCCCACGATATAGCAAACGGTTACAGGGGATCCACTGCTCGGTGTGGTGTCGCCCACGATGATGTCCACATTCGTCTGCGGTTCCGTTACGCGGGTTTCACCGTAGCAAACCGCCTGGTCGCTCAGCTGACACTCCGACATCTCGACATTCCACAAGGTGCCACGCCCACACTGATGGCGATGCAAGTGGCCGTAGGCGCAGATGAAGTACAGTCTGCAATTCCTGGGATGCGGCAGGAAGTAGGCTCCATAGTGACGGCACTCCACATGATCCGGATCGTACTTCTCCATCGGATTCACCTGCTTGCCACTCGTCACATCGACGGCCATGAAAACTGGACGCGGTTTGTGTGGCCACCAGTTCATCTCGGATTCATCCTCATCGAAACTTTGTGGTTCCACAGTGGTTGCGGGCACATCCATCTGTCGGCAATCTGTGTTCTCCGGCAGGTCGCAGATGCCGCGTTTCCCATCGAAATAAAGGCCCTGATCGCAGTAGAGCAGGGAGGGAATCCGCGAGCAGGAGAAGTAGCCGTTGCAGTCCTGCGGATGCGGCACCAAGTCGCCCTCCTGGCGACCCACGCAGATCTGAAGGCACGATATTCAATTTAAAGTAATTAATTAATTAATTAATTAATTAATAAGGTACACCATTGAAAAATCGGAATACATTAAGTACAGTTTTAAACTTTGGAAGGTAGGTTTTTGGTATCTTTTGTATTTCTAAGATACTTTTCGAAATCTTATATAAAATGTACTATGTTTCATGGGAAACTTGGAAAAATCTGATATAAATAGAGATAAAAAACCGACCTTTACCGAATTAAAAAACTATTTTAACGAAGTTCGTTTTGGAATTCTATTATATTATTGAAGTTGGAAAGTTATTGTCCGTCCATGATATTTTTTAAAATTTCATCTTTATAAAAAAATTTTTTTATTATTTATATATATATATATATTTTTTTTTTTAATATTATATTTTACTCACATGACTAAGGTCGCCCAGGGTAACACGAACTTTGGGCAGCTCCCAACTGCGATCGACGGCGTGATTTGCTCCCAAATGGAAGCAAATGCTGAATGCCAAAACTAATGCCAAAAAGCATTGCATTTTAGGTAAAAACTCCACTTGATTTCTCGTTCTTTGCGACTCCAAAATACTTATTTTAGTGGCTCGAGCGTCTCATGATCGACCCTTTTATGAGGTTGAAAAAATGGGTGGGGCAATTGTCAAAGTTAATCGAAAACTTGTGTTTGCAATCTGTGCTGCTAAATGTACTCGTATCTAGATAACATTCTGTGGATAAAAAAATTCGTGATATGCTCACATCTATTTATAAATATCACACAGATCCTCAACATCTAAAATTATCCGTAGAAAAAAAATAATAAGTTGAACACAAAAGATGGAAAATAAACTTATATTAATTTTAATTCCTTTTTGTAACTCAATTTTGGAAACTATCTCAATAAATTCTCAAAAATTAAGAAAACAATGAACTGCTTGCGAAAATAGTTTTATTGCCTCTTTGAACAAAACTGAATACTATATGGTAATAACATAATTCCAAGAATTATTATTATAGAGGATTGTGGTTGGAAAACATATGGCTTGGCTTGCAAACATACATTTTATTGCCTTTTTCATAAGCTGAATACTAGATGGTAGCTACATGGGATCGTGTCTGCTGGCGAGTTCCGTTCGATTTCCGAATCCCCGAAGGACATCTATCCCGAACCGGCTTCGGTGGTGGCCTCCGCTTCATCGGTGGAGTCGGTGGAGTCATCATCAGTGACGGAGGCTCCCTTGCAGGCTCCATGGGTGGGAACGTATCCCGACAGGTCGCTGTCGGGGACACATCCCTGCCTGTCCTCGTTGAAGAAGCGATCCTCCGTGCAGGACTCCACTTGGGAGGCCACACCGGTGGCGCTGCACCAATAGTAAGTGCTGCAATCCTTCGAATCGACGGCGTTGACGAATGAGCCCTGGGCGCCCTGGCAACGATTGCAGGTGGACACCGGCGTCGCCAGCTGGCGGAGCACGCATGCCTTGGTGTCCACATCGTAGTAGTAGCCGGTGTTGCAGACCACGGTCGTCCACTTGCTGTTCACGCACACTTGGTATTGGCCGCAAACGTTGGCATCTGGCTGCTGGGTGCCAGATGTGCAGGTGGCGGCGGTCTCACTCAATGGAACTCCGGTCACTCGGCTGCAGATGTTGGATGTTGTAGTGTAATCGCAGTTCTGGGCAGAAGGATTAAAGGCCTGCGGAAATTGAGACAAAAAATCATTAATCATATATAAAAAACTATATAAAATATTTGATTTCAAAATTAATACGGGAAATATTGAAGTAAGCAAAAATTATTTGAAATTCATATCATTAAAAATATTGTTCAACAACAGTAAACTTTAAGGATTGGCCATACTAAAAATAATTGTTTTATAAAAGGTGTTGCATTTTATAAGGTAAAACTTAAACCCCCTTTTCAATTATTTATATCTGTTATATCTGCTTACACTTTTATAGATTTTAAATATATAAATTAATACTGAACACCGTAGTAGTTTTGAAAAAAGGCAGTTGTCTGCAAAACAAACTTTTCTTGGTTAAACATTTTAACCATCCTATTTTCTTATAAGAAGTCAACCACCCGTTGTTGGCATTGATTCTTAATCGGCAAATATTTGCTATGTAAATCTAAAGATCATCAAATCCAGGAAACAAAAAATAATGAAAGGCTGCTTAAAGCAGAGATTCGGTATCGCAAGTGGTGACTTAAAGCAGAGATTCGGTATCGCAATTGGTAACTTAAAGCAGGGATTCGGTGGTAACTTACAGTCTGTTTGTCGGTGGAGCATTCACCCTTCTCGAGGTAAACGCCGGAGGAGTTGGACTTGCAGTTGTACCAGATGGAGCAGTTAGACGTGTCGCCGAAGTACTGGCCAGGTGGCACCACATCGCAGAGGTTGGTCAGAACGGTTTCGTTGCTGGAGTCCGTCGTACTCGGGCAGGATCCCCAAATGCAGGCCTGCTGATCGTTGTTGAACACCTGGCCGGTAGCGCAGGTCTTGGCCTTCGAGCTGACCCCGTTGGAGCACCAGTAGTAGCCGCCGCAGACGGCGGTGTTGGGCACAAAGACATTGGTCTTGCCGGCACAGGGCTCGTTGACGCCCCAATAGCACTCCACCTGGCTGGAGGGATAGCATCCGCTCCTCTTGTAATCGTAGGAGTAACCTGTCTGGCATTCGGCCTTCACGGGACCAGTCGACTGGCAGACGTAGTACGACTGGCAGGACTCGATGCTGCCCAACTGGGTGCCGGTCTTCACGCAGGTGCAGAAGGCAGTCACATTGTAGTTGCCCTCCAGGATCGCATCGCCCATCACACTGCCGCCCATCAGGCACAGGATCGTCGCCACAAGGAGTTTGCCTGCCCATCAAATTCCAATAGAGTTAACACAAAGAATCCTTCAATCGCTGTTAGCCACACTTGCCTGTCATCGTTAGTTGTGAGTTCTTTTGGCCTGTCGTCGAATTCGAAATATCACTCGTATTTTAGCCAAAGCCAATGAAAGACTGTCGAAGACTGATGTTGGAGTTTTCCCATCGCCTGGTTTTTATAGGTCCACCGCTCCGAACTTGGCCATCTAGATCGTAAATTGACTGAAGATAAGCCCGCTGTTCGCAGGAATTATAGACAGCGGAACATGGTTCAATTTTGTTTTATTTATTCCAGCCGATACGCGAAGAACATCGTGATGGCTGGTTATTTTACCAATTTTAATTAAAGTTAAGCTGTAGTTACCGAAAAGCCAACCACTATCATTTAATCTTTTTCTATCTCTTCTGCTAAGTTAATAATTAAAAAAAAGTAACGATTGACGCAGCCACAATTTTATCAACGGTGTAAGACTTACCTTGGAAACTAACACCTCGTGTTCTAAAACATCGTGTTGTAAGCGAAGGTCTTTGCTTAAGATAATCCATTACAACAATTAAATAATAAAATAAAACACTTACATTTTTTAAAAAATATTTTTGTTGTTATTATTTAATTTCTTATCTCTCTGTGATGACGTTGTTAATAACCATTTAGGTTTTTTTGACAATAGCAAAACCAAAGTTCGCATAATGTTTACTTTCGGTTTTATTACCATTTTATTTGGTATCCATAAAATATTGTTTGTGCTTTCTGGGACCCTAATTATATTGATTAGAATTTTTCGAAAAAAAAAACCCTTAAAAACAACCAGTGTTGCAAAAATGTGATGAATTTCAAATACCAGTTTTAGAAAGAACAATATTTGATGCCCAAAACTTTTACACGTGCCATTGGTAAAAAACATCACATAATCTAGATAATTGATTATGGCAACACATGTTTGCTTATCGGAAAGTGTAGTCATAATAAGACTTTTGTTATTCCTTTTTTTGTAAAGCATATCGCTTCATCGGAACATCAACAGTACCAGTTTTTAGATTATGAATGAAACCTAAAGCAATTATTTTTATAGAAGGTTAATATGGAGCCCATAAAGGTCGAATTGACTTAATATTTATTTCTATTTCCTGATTTAAAATCAATAAAAAAAGAAAGAACAATTTTAGAATCAAAAATAATTTGCTTTGCAAAAAGTTAACTTTTTCCTGATTCGAATTGATAAATTAGGCTAACTCCCAAAAAATACATTGCTTTTTATTAATATACGATTTTATCCTTTGGCAACCAAATACAGTTTAAGTTTCATTATTTTAAAAATTAAATTATTTTTTAGGAACTATTTTTTTTCTTGCAGTTATTATATTTATATATATATTTTTTTTTTTTCAGTATTTTTGAAAATAAAGAAGATGCGTATGGATTATTTTCCTGAAGTTCCGGTCGAAGTATCTGTCTTGGAAGAAGTATCTGTGGAAGTTCCGGAAGAGGTTCCAGAAGAAGTATCCGTGGAAGTTCCGGAAGAAGTTCCAGAAGAAGTATCGGTGGAAGTTCCAGAAGATGTTCCGGAGGAAGTTCCAGAAGAAGTATCGGTGGAAGTTCCGGAGGAAGTTCCGGAAGAAGTTCCGGAGGAAGTTCCAGAAGAAGTATCGGTGGAAGTTCCGGAAGAAGATCCAGAGGAAGTTCCGGAGGAAGTGTCCGTGGAATTTCCTGAGGAAGATCCCGTGTCCGTGGAATTTCCAGAGGGAGCCGGAGTGGTGGCAATGCCGCTGCTCAAGTTCGGGTTGCAGCAGAGGAACTGCGGCTCCGTGCCAGTGGTGCATCCACCCAGATTCTCGTTGAAGTAGTGGCCAGTGGGGCAGGACTCCACCGCTCGCTGGACGCCATTGACGCAGTACAGATAGTCGGAGCAGTTGCTGCTGGAGTAGGCGTTCACGAAGGTCATGGTGGTGCCGGCACAGCGGTCGCAGTTGTTCCGCGCATTCTCCCTCACCACGCAGGCCTTCGAGATGGTGTCGTAGAAGTAACCCGCTGGGCAGGTCATCAGCTGGTAGGTGTTGCTGGCCGAGCACATGTAGTACTGATTGCAGGCTGTCGCAGCAATGAAGGATCCCGGAGTGGAGCAAGTGGTAGCGATGGGAGTTCCGGTCAGGGAGGGATCGTTGGTCACCTGCGAACAGGAAGAGACCGTCTGATAGCCACAGTTAACCGCCTTCACATTGAACACCAGTCCAGACTTGCAGGGTCCCGAGTGCAACACATTATCCTGGCAGTAGTTCCAGTTGCTGCAGTTGGTCGGGCTGCCGAAGTAGAGACCATCGCGGATCAGGTTGCACAGGTTGAGGGTCTGGGAAACAGTTCCACTGCCGCTGAGGCTGTCGCTGCTACTCGAGGATGAGGGATCGGTGCAGGGATATTGGTTGGCATACACACAGGCCATCGTGGTGGGATTGAAGTTCTCCCCGGCCGGACAGCTTCCCTTGACGGCGCCATTGGCTCCGCAGTAGTAGTAGCCACCGCAGGAGGAACTGGAGGCCGCAAAGGAACCCACCGCCTTGCCCAAACAGGGACTGCTGCTGCTGGTGCAGGTGGCCGGCACCGATCCGGTGCACTGCTGGGCATTCTTGTCGAAGTAGTAGCCCGTGGGACAGGACATGGTCGTGTACGTGGATCCCTGGCACTGGTAGTACGTGCTGCAGTCCGTCTGGCTGGCCACATAGTTGCCGCTGCTGACCAGCAGGCACAAGGCGGTCACATTCACCTCCGCCTTCGCCGGAGCAGCGCACACAATTAGCAGCGCCAAAGCTGCAAAGATGGCTCCTTTCTGTCCACCTAAAAATTATATATAAAATATATATTTTATTTATATTATATATATTTAATTTCTCATTCAGTTTATTATTTATTTTAGCAAACCCACCCATTATTTAGCTCTTGATTTTTGGTGGCTCTTCAGTCGTATACTGTTCCTGGCGATTCGACTTGCCTCGGTTTTTATTTGCAGTCCAGTTGGGTTTTATCTTCGATCCTCTTGGATTTCAGAATTGATCGAGGACCTGTCACGTTAGTAAACTGACTTTTTGATGTATCGATATGGGCAACCAGCGAATCAAAATTTGTTTTCATGATCGATGGCCCCTCTGACAAGTCAACAAGGTATTGGATAAGAATATTCGCAGAATTTCCACTAAACAAATAGTTTATGATATTATTATTTATATATTAAAAATAATAAAGATTAAGAAAAAATAATCTTTATTATCAGAAAAATGTGACAAAAAAAATATAACATTATATTAAATATATTATAAAAGGTTAATAATCGAAGAAGATTCTCAAGCAAATAATATTTTTGTAGACAAATTTATTGAATACAAAAATAAGAACAATATATAACGTGACTTAGCAGCCAATAAAAATGTTCAGTAAAAATACAACCAAAATGTTTCTAAAATACCTAGTCCTAGTAAGATAATCTAAAAGTATGCTGACTTACAATAAAATCGATTAAATTGGCAAGAAAAAAGTATCGGCTGTTAACCACCGAATTCTAGGAACTCAACCTCCTTTCAAAATATAAACTATTATCTCATTCTAAAGCCAACATCGGTTTTATTGCCAAAGCGCAAACAGCTATAAAGAAGATTCGATTAGATAATTTTCACCAAATGAAATCTTTCCAGTCGTAAGTCAACCACATGATTCCCGAATTTAATGATACATTTTTAATTGTTTTCTTAATCGATTTGGGAAAGTCAGGCGTTAAGCAAAAAGGAGATACCACCAATCTAAATTGGCGTTGAATTGCCCACTTTATGGCATTAGCCCCCACAATTTATGAGCCGGTGTTCTACTTTAAAGCATTTTCACCATTATGACTAACCCATTTATTTCGCATAACTGACGATTCTTAGCATTGATTGTTATAGTAAGAAAAGCAAAATGGTCATTTAATGGGTAAAGTCCAGTTGAATGTTGTTTCAAAGAAGTCTATAAATATTATTTAAGCCCCAACAAAATGCAAGATAATTTATTTGTGATTATAATTATAAGTGATAGGGATATAATTCTGTGTGTTTCTAAAGTAACTGGTCATCGGGGTCTATTAATACCATAATGTCGTATGTACCTACTATTCTTATCAACCTCAGACACTGAAGATAAGACTATTTAGCTATGATTTTAAAACAGTCAACCATACTCTGTTTAGTAATAAATTAACCTATACTCCCATTGATATGCTTAATAAGCAATAAATTAGTTTAAATATTATTGGTTTAGTTATATACAACATACAAACATATTTCCAGAAGTTTCATTCAGAAAAACTAAAACGTAAATTGCCTTCTGCGATCGAAATGGTAGTAGTTTAATTTATCACTTGTCAATTTTGGAATTAACGAAGCCTGATAAAACATGAATATGAATACGCCATGCGTCCAATTTAGCCACTGACGGCAGTTTTGGCACCAAAGTAAACCTCCCAAATTTATAGACCTTTCGGAATACCCCAAAACAAACTGGAGAAGGTGTTGTCTTTCGTTTGGTATTTAATTCCAAAGTTCTGGGGCTACCAGTTAGACGTTCTGCTCCTCGGTTGCCGAAAAAGTCTATTTACTTTCAATTTTTACTAAATTTTTAAAGCAAAGAAGTGAGATGAGTAAGTATATTTTGCAAAAAATATTTATATTCAAAAAGAAATACTTGCTTTCTAACTTACTTAATTAAAATTCATCTTTTCAAAAACTTGATACGGTTATTTACAAATATTGCATTAAAATCATATTTTTAGTTAAGGAATAATTCAATTGAACAAATTTAATATATTCTTAAAATTGTATGCAGTTTAAAGGACTTTATGCACTACAATTAATAATATCTTTTGCAATCAGATTCGTGGTACATCCTCATCTTCGGACTGGTCGGTGTTCCCTTGATTTCTGGAGCCTCCACCTTCAATGCGACTCTCATCTGCGAACTGGTGGTCAATGGCACCAAGATGAACGATCCGCGTGCCTGCAACGCGTGGGTTCAGTGCGTCGATGGAAGTCCTGTGGGTGGAACCTGCGGCACAGGACTCTTCTACGACAGGGAGAGCCAGGAGTGCCTAACCTCGAGCAGTGTCAAGTGCCTGTCCAGTGATCCTTGTGCTGCTCTGCCCACCGGATTCGCCGCGGATCCCTATTCCTGCAATGGATACTATTACTGCAAGGATGGCAAGGGAACTCACGGAGTTTGCAACACTGGAATGAACTTTAACCCGGGAACGCAGGATTGCATTCGCGATTTTCCGTGCACCGATAAAATGGATCCGGATAGCTATTGCAACATCCTGCCAGATGGTGTCTTTGTGAAGAACCCGAACAACTGCAATGGCTACCAGATGTGCTGGGATGGCCAGGTGTTGAATGGCACCTGTCCGGGAACATTCTACTTTAAATCCTCCACCGCGGAGTGCGATTACCAGCAGGATGTGGAGTGTGATGTCACCCCAGTGACGGATGTTGTCGAAAAGGGAGTTTGTCCCGAATCGGGAGGATTTATCTCCGATAACAGCACCTGCAATGGCTACTACTACTGCAAACCGATGGCAGATGGTGAGTTCACCTTGGAGCATGGCGAATGCTCGGATGGAAGGTTCTTCCTGGCCAGCGATGGAGGCGCCTGTGTGCCGCGTTCCAAGGTGAAGTGCGACTACGATCGCTGCGTGGGATTGGGCAACTCCACCATCCAGCTGGCCAACGAGTCGGATGACGGATGCCGTGGTTACTCCATTTGCCAGGATGGCGTCGTCATTGGCCAGGGAACCTGTCCGCAGGACGAGTACTTCGACGAGGTCACCCAGCGCTGCACCACCCAAGTGATAACCTATGCTGCCTGTCAAACATCGGGTGGAACCACTTTATCAGAAGTCGAGCTGCTGACCGCTGGTTCTACCACATCTTCGGTGTCGTGAGAAATTTAATGGTAATTAACAAATATATTTATAAAGTGGACATAAGTGCAGCAGGTTTTATTACTTGCTTTTGTAAATACAAAGCCACCTCTTTGTTCAGATATCACTAAATTGATATGATTGATTTTATACCTTAAAATTATAATTTTTATTTAAATTCAGATACCAGTATTACCAAATAGTATTCGAAAATATATATTTATGTTTACTGACTTTGCTTATTTATTTTATAATAAATCAAGTTTATCAAGTATAAAAAATTTACATTTACATTATGCTTCCTTGTTTCCCAGAAATAACTAATATTTATTTCTAATAATATCCTTATTTTTTAAAGGCTTTGTTTAAGTACAAAAACATTCTTTTAAGTGTTAGTTAAATAGAGATAATGTATTTTTGTATGTTGCTATGCATACTATTTTTTTATAGTTAATACAAATTATAATAGCATGAAATTCTGGCCATACTTTGGCCAGCTGAGTCAGCTCTGAAAAATCCAAGCATTATCTTATCCCACCTGCCAAAATATTAGAGGGGACCACCGTCCGGTGATGAATGGCAATACCGAAATTTTGGTCTCGTGAGCGACGTACGCAATCAGTTTTAATTAGACACATTGTTTTTCGCAGCCACAACAATAAATATATGAGAACATGAGGTTCTTTTGGCTGATAGACGTAATAACGATTAGGTTACCGGATCACTTTCTGGCTCAGATTTCCGTGAAACGATTGGAGAAACCCTCGGTGAGATAGGACCGTGATGTCATGCCTGAGAACACCACTCCGGAATTTGGAGGTGAAGCGAGAAAGTACTCGGGAAGTAGCCAATAGAACTCATTCATTTGTTGGGAGAGTGATATCAGCAAGTATCACGATTTTAACAACTGCGAATCGAATAGCAGCAGCCATAAATAAGTTGAATGGAAAAGTACAAACTTATCAGAGGGAAAGTTTTTAGTATTTAAATTACTTGATTGCAACGCTTCATTCATTACTTGTTTGAGTACTCATGAACTAAGAACATGCTCAGAAACAATATATTTTATACAAAAAATACTTAAATTCGTATAAATAAATCATACGCAGTGTGGGCCGGTAACATAAATAGTTTAGCTCTTAGGATACTAAAACTACTCCTACTATTTCCAAATATCGATTGGAATTTCAATAGGCTTTGTAGGCTTATTGATTAAAGAAAACAAGAATTCCTGAATTTCAGTTTAATCCAAATCATATATCACTCATCCGCCCGGTGGGCTCTATTTTACCCTAAGTTGTTATAGTGGGATTTAATTGGTCGAATCTTTCGAAGGCTGATACTTCTTGCCCGCCTCGTGGCAAACAAGGAAATAACCGCTCACGACATTGGCAAGTAGCAAATCTGTTATCGGCCTATCAGGAATCGGTTCTGAATTCTCCGAACGCTGAACTGGGGTACTCTTTTAATTAAAACTGATAATTTTCTAGGCACTCCAACTGTCACAAAAAAAGAAATAGATTGCCAAAAAAGAACCGCTTTGATAGCGAAGGGTTGTCAAGAACTCGATCGCCCTGTTTTTTTGTTACCCTAATGAACATTTCCGCCCTCAGCATAATATGGCATAATTCACTTAGCTTTTCCAATTTCAAATCTTATAAACATTGGTAATACATTTTTTGTATCCTTTAAATGTGGTAAAACTAAGCAATTTTTTAAATGATTCTTGAGTTAACTTTTTAAAACGCAAAAACCAATATATAATATCTGTATAACATACTTCTTTCCGAGATTTTATGTATTTATTGCAGTAGTTTAAACTTAAATGAAAGTTTTCAACAACTTAAATTTACATTGAAAATACAAAATAATTTTTTTTTACATCTTTAAACCTTTTCTTGAATGGATTTTATTTATTAGGCACCCACCACAAAGTAATTAATACTTCTTATGCATTGCATTTGACCTCCACCTTGAATTGGATCGATTTATTGGTGCTTAAATTCGTAAGTGATATTGAAAAAGTGTTTGTTTTTATTTTAGCTGCTGAAGCTGCTGATTCTGCTGCTGCTGGAGCTGCAAATCCTAGACGGAGCAGGCGATGTAGTGGTAGTCGGTCTGCGTGCATCCCTGGTTGCGCTCGTCGAAGAAGTATCCCGAAGGGCAGCGACCCAGGCTGGCGGTCACTCCATTCGAGCAGCGACCGTAGCTCTGGCAATCGCCGGCCACATTCACGTAGGTCAGATTGGTGCCCACACAGCGATCCAACTGGCAGCGAACATTCAGCCTGTCGCGGCAGGATAGCTTCTCGAAGTCAAAGTACTGACCCAGAGGACAGCTCAGGTGCTTGGGCTCCGTGTCGTGCTTTCCATTCACCGGCTCACCGCAGATGTAGTACCGCGAGCAGGACTCATCATCAGCGAAGTAGCCCACTCGCGCCGACTGGTTGGCAATGTCCAGGCAGAAGGTGTTCTCCGGTTCCGGCAGAGTGGCCGTCTCGTAGCAGGTGACGTGCTCCACATCCACGCAGTAGCCCAGATCCGCATCGTAGGCCTTCAGCGGACTGTCGCAGGATCGACTGTGAAGGACCTCGTTGACGCACTCGTAGTACTGATCGCAGTGGACGGGATCGGCCAAGCGGGTGTGGTTGCTCAGGGATCGGCAGGCGGGACTCGTCTGGTCCTTCTGTTTGGCAGGACACTTGTACTTGGTCTGGTAGACACAGGATCGGGAAACCGGATGGAAGACCAGCTCGTTGGGGCAGTTGGCCTGGATCTGCTTCTGGGCACGACAAAGGATATAGCCACGGCAATCGCTGCTGCTCGGATCCACGACGAAGGCTCCATCCGTCTCGTTGGCGCACAGGTTCTTGGGCTCCTCCTTGATCACATTCTCATAGGGACAAACGGCACTCGAGGCGAGGGCACAGCGACCCAGCTCCTTGTGGAAGTACAGGCCCGAGGCGCAGGCACTCTGCTCCAAGGAGGTGTAGTTGTTGGCGGCACACTTCACCCACGTGTTGCACGTGTTCGGACGCAGGAAGATCGTGTCCAGCGGCAGCAGTTCGCAGATATCCTCCACCGACAGGTACTCAAAGTCCTCGATCACGCCGCCCAAGGCGCTGGCCACAAAAAGCAGCGACAGGATACCGCTGGCTGCAAGGATACCAATAAAAATATAGAGTTTCTTTTAATTGAAAGCAACAGAATTAAAAATACTTCACCTTTCCTTTCCTTGAATTTAATATTAAATTACAAAACTCTTTATAAAACCTCTAATAACAATACTCTATCAAAAAGAACTTTTGTTTTAAGTACAAATAATTGATTGATATTTGTTTAAAAACTCCTCATTCCTTTTATATTCTCTTTTATAAAAAGTTATTAAAATCCTTTTAAGAAGTTCTCAAGTATAATCCGATTTTAGGGATACAGCAGGAAACGTCGGTTTTCGTTTTTACAGGTTAAATTGCACTCCTTTTGATTTCACTTAAGTTAGCAGAATATATAGTAGTACCTCTGTTCATGGTTTATATCCTGTGGTTAACTCGTATCCTGGTAAATGGAACGTCCCGTTGCGGCGATCGAAACACAACTGATACTGCAACTTCGGAAGCTGGCGCCCTTAAATATTCAAAGACCATTCCGCTCCGTTTTGTTCGGCGAAAAAACAATTTCCAAAATGCACATGCTATCTCAATCAGAATGGACTGATAGCGCTCCCGTTTCGTATTTCTTCTGATTTTCTGATGTACGATAGCACCGTCGCATGTAAATTACACGGCAATAACATCGGAGTTGTCTCGTTCGCAGAACAACAGACTTTTCGGAGGTATCAATGATCAACGATCAGTGGCCCCCCATCGATAGGGAAATTGCATGTGTCACTCGCCGCGATCCCCATCAATGCCATTCAGAGTTCTTGAACACCGAAAAAGCAACGAGAGGTGTAGTGATAATATTTTTCTACTTATTAAAAAATTTTCCAGATTTTTCAAGGAAATTACTATAGAAGAAAGTGATCTTCTTTTGGATTAATCTTTGAGTTTCTACTTCTTAAGTGCTGCAAGTGTTATGGTTATTATTATTTGATTGATTTTTTTCTAAAACAATTCAGTGTCAACAAGTTGACGTCACCTATTTTTCTCGAAAATTCCAGGCGACCGAGTTAATTATTTGATTGTTTGATAGCCAAAACTAGAATAATATCTAAACGCTTACGTCAATCAAACGCACTTTTGTTTAAACATTCAAAACCGATATCAACGATACCTTTAAAAAGTTTATGGGATTTTTTTCTATGGTATAAATAAATTCTCCAATTGATAAGACATACAAACTATAATGCTTTAAAAATTATATATAGTTTTCCACAATACAAATTGAAAGATAGATAAATGATGGCCAAAAGCTTGGAAATATAATAAATACTTTAAAAATGTTCTTCATTATCTCTCGAAAATTTTATTGTTTGTTAGTCAAAACCAGAATAATATCTAAGTGTTTACTTTAATCAAACGCTATTTTCTTTAAACATTCATAAATTTTTTCTAACAATGCAAACTGAAAGATAGCTAAATTATGACCAAAAGCTTGGATAACATACTATAAAAGCTTCTATATTTATATAGATCTTTATCTTAAAAAAAGAATATTCTGGGTGAGTTATATCTGAAAGAAAAAATATTTAGAAAGTTAAAACCATTTCAGAAACACTATCTATCACACAAAATCGGAAGAAGTGTCATCTAGGGTTCCTTAAATAATATTTTAAGCGGAGACACCTAAGCAAATTAGATGGGTTCTACCCTTTTTAAGCTAATTAACTCTGTTAAGCCCAGCAGTAAATAATCATTGACAAGTCGAAGCTGAGGTATTTTTATTGGTTTTTTAATGCTTTCCCCGCAGTGGTTGCAAGGGCAAAGGAGTAAAGAACGCGGATAGGATTTAAGTTATGTCAAATACAAGGTATTCCGGAGGAAAGAAAACTTAACCCTTCGTCGGAGCCGTGGCTGTGCAAATCGCATAAGATGGTCGCGTTTGGGTGCAGATATTGTTGATCTCATCGTAGTAGAGGTCATTTTGGCAGGTTGCCTGAACGCCTGAGGCACAGATCGAGTAGCTCCTGCATCCGGTATACTGAACGGTCATGAACTGCCTGTTCACATTGCCACACCGATTGAATTTACAGGCAAAAGCGGCAGGCGAAACGCACTGGCCTTTAGCGACATTGAATTGGGTTCCGGCTGGACATTGGTTCCAAATACCACTTGCAGTCGAATTGGCACAGTAGAAGTAGCCATAGCAGGTGGTATTGTCCGAGACATATCTATAGGTCTGATCCGTCTTATCCGCAACAGCTTCTTCAGCATCTGCCCAAAAACTTGCACAAACTCCCGCGACTTCCTCACCCACTGTAAAAGGACTAGAGGAATCACCGCTACTGTCGTTGTTGCTACTGCCGTCGCAGGGATTGGCATTCTGGCACATTCCAGTTGCCAAATTGTAGTACTGCTTGGTGCAACTGCCAGCGGTGCCGTAGCCATTGTTGCAGGAAATGTAGGAGCCGCAGTTGTCCGGATCGCCGATGTAGGAGCCCGACTTGATGAACTTGCAGATGTCGTCCTGCGGACAAGCGGGTCCCCAAACACAAGTCTGATTGTTGGCCGCATAGACACCGCCCTCGCCGCAATTTCCGTACTGAAGAGTTCCGTTGCCCGCGCACCAGGCGTACTGGGTGCAATTCGTCGGATCCGCCACGTACATCGGTGACTTGGCATTGGCACACGTGGTCACCGCACTGGTGGAGCAGATCGTCTGGTTGGCCGGCAAGCAGGACGACTTCTGCGAGTCGAAGATCAGGCCGTCATCGCAGGTGCCCCACCCGGCCAGCTTCTGGTTCTCGCAGTAGCCCCAGGCGCGGCAGCTGCTCGGATTGCCCACGTATCCCGTTCCCGATATCTGGGCGCACATCTGCTCCATCGTGTAGCTGAAGCCGCTGGCCTGCGACGCCAGCAGGAGCACACAGGCCACGGCGCAGATCCCTGCACTGAATGTTTGCTCTAGAAAAATAATTAAAAAATAAGGAAAAATATAAAAAAAAATTCCCAGTTTTAGAACAATTTCCATCCAAAATTTTTAAAGCACTTCTTCGATCAAAGAGATAAGCTTCTCTTAAGATTTGCTTGTTCTAAAACTCATTGATAAATCACCATTTTTAGCTGACTAACTTCTTAAGCTAAATAATAATTTGCTTATATTTCTTAATTTGAAACTATTGATTTGAGTTTAAAAAAAATTTCATACAATAAAAACTTCATTCAAAAACAGCATTTTTACTTTATAAAATTTTTTAAATTAAGCTCATATTATAAAAATTTTTAAAACAAAGTTTTCACTTATTCAACTTGACCTTTTTTCTTGAAACTTGTTGTTTCAGTTTTTTTTTTTTAATTCAATTTCGAAGCAAAGGACTATGTTATGAAATTCTTCACCAAAATCACAGTAAACTCCATTTTTTTTAGGTCCAACGTACCTCCCATTTTGGATTGGTAATATTATAGAATAATTCGCTTGGTGGCCGACTGAAGCGAACGATCCGTTTCCGTTACTAAACCAATCAATCGCAGCCTCAACGTTTTTATAGTTGGCCAATTCCCCGGCTCGGCGGAGTGGTTAATTAAAAAATTGTCAGCCAGATAAGCCCGTCGCCACCACAGCGTAATGTATCGCAATTAAAACTAGATAAGATTCTAAGGTCTGGGGTAAACCACGCACCTTTCATCCTTTTAATTTTGGTTAGCTCCCAGATCAACAAGGTTGGACGACGAAAGTTTAACTAGCGGCCACCGCCAAAATGGACTGTCTTATAAGTTCTGGTCAGCGTACCTTCTCGACTTTATATATATTTTATTTTTCTTGACAGACCTGGTGGTTTTGGTTTTTTTTCTTGGATTATCAGCTGCTGATTGCAAGCCCCCTTTGTCTATAATTGATTTTTAATTTCAGAGGCGAGGAGTCGGAGGAATGTCATGGCTCTTATTGATCGCTCGGCGGCGTTTTCCCGGTATCTCGCCATTCATTTCGGCAACACGACATTAGGCAGATATCTCAATTTGAATCTCAACACGATCCTCCACTCCTTCCAACTTGGTATTATCAGTTTTTGCTGAAAAAATAAATGTTTACACACTTTTAATTCAATCACTTGCTAACAATAGCTGGTAATACTCGAACGTTTAAAAAATATAAATAAAATAAATTAACTGATTTTTGGGAAATTTGTTATTTTATAACTATACTACTCGATTGAAACTACAGTACGGTGAATTTTATTTTTTTTTAATTTTGGATTTGTACTATCTAAAACAGAAATGAAATATATCAATTATATCTTTTAACCAACTCATAAATTCATAATTCCACGATAAAAACGAAAATTTTATAAATTCCTTCTAGAGTTTTTTAGGTCTAAGATATACAGTAGAATCCGCTTATAGCGACTTTCAAGGGACCGACGATTTTTCGTCGTTATACCCGGAAGACGCACTAAGCAGAAGGATTTAAGTGTATAAGTCAGTCTGGGGACCAATCAAGCCATCGAGTTTTCGTCGCAATACCCGGACGGACACTATAAGCGGAGTCGTTATAACAGGATTCTACTGTATATGTTTTTTTTTTTTAATTTTAGAAATAGTTATAAAACTACTGTTTTTTATTTTTTAAATTCAATAAAACCCAACCATTTTGAAACCCTATAACCTTCCTCTTTTGACTGATAAATTTATACGATTTTTTTTGTGCCCGACATTTTCAAGCACTTAAAGGCCTAAAAGCAAACTATTGAAACCATTAAAACTCGCCCACAAATAGACAATGAAATTTGATTTAGTCACTTGACTTTTTACGAATTAAAAATAAAAATCAAAACAAATGACTTAAATAACTTATTTTTATTAATATTAATATTATTATTATTGTCTGTTGTTCACGAAAATTGTTTTAAAATTTATGAAATAACATAGGTGCGTCTCTTTTTATTTTAATGCTTTTCGACCCAAACTAATCTTATCTATTTCCTGATATTTATTAATAAGCAATTGGCAATTATCAAATGATTGAAACTTAAGGCAATTTAAAGACAGATTTATACCCAATATTTATGTTATGGTAAAAATGTTTACATAAATACAATATAGATGAACTAGAATATTTTTATTGATAACTTTATGGTACGAATACTATCATATTTCAAATGTACTAAATAAACAACAGATATTTTTGGATGGTTCATAAAACCCTGTTTAGTACCCCATAAAAAATCAATCCGCTTATCTTACCAAAAAAAAATTCCGGTTAGCTGATCCCCCTTAAAAATAATCGTTAGTCGCGAATCGAATTCAGTAAGAGTTTATAGTTCGTTGGAAGTTGAGCTGCTTTTGCAATGGAAAGTGAGTGGTTCTTTGGCTGCATATAAAATTCAAAATAATTAAATTAAGTCTCCCAATTGCAGAACCCTTCATTTTTGTTGGAGTGGCACTCCTGGTGCTTCTGCAACTCAGTGGTTCGGTAAAAGGGGCAGATATCTGCCGGTTGTTCGCGAACAACACGGTGATCCGAGATCCCGATTCCTGCAGTCGATCGATCACGTGCATCGATTCCGTGAGCCACTACACAACCTGTCCGCAATCCGCGTCCTTTTTCGACAAGGATGCGGGTAAATGTGTGAAGAGCCTGTCGGCCAGCTCCACGTCCAGCTGCTCGATTTCCTGCCAGGACAAGGCCACCCAGTTCGTGGCGGATCCAAAGTCCTGCACCGGATACTACTACTGTTCGGCTGAGGAGGTGGCCATGTACGGCAGCTGTCCGCAGGACACCCACTTCAATGCCACCACGCAAACCTGCTCCCGGTTGCACGAATCGGAATGCACGACCAGCAGTTTCGAGTACTGCAACATTGTGGCGAACGGCGTGAACTTTGACAATCTGCTGGGATGCAACAGGTATCATGTGTGCACCAAGGGTGTCCTCAAGGACCAGACCTGCAAGGATTCGTATTATCAGGCCAGCACTGGCCAGTGTGTGTCCAAGGCGCTCGTTGACTGCGATGCCCATCCGCTGCCCACCGATGTTTGTGGCACCGCCAAGAAGCCGAAATCCGATGCATTTGTCAAGGATGGTGCCACCTGCCGTGGGTACTTCTATTGCGCCCTGCAGGCTGATGGCACTCCCGATGCCAATCCCCTGTGGCATCAGTGTCCCGAGGATCGGTTCTTCGACGAAAAGAGTCAGGCATGCGTGACCCCCAATTCGGTGAAGTGCACCGAGGATCGTTGCGATGGCCGCACTTCCGACTTTGTGGTGAGTGCAACATCCGGTTGCCGGCATTACCTGCGCTGCTCGGATGGAGTCACCCAGTACGAGAGGTCCTGCGGCAACTACTTCTTCGACGAGGACCTCGGCGGCTGCGTCGCCAGTGTCAAAACCTACACCGCGTGTACCTAAAAAAAAAACAATCAATAAAGCTCAGCAATCTATGTTTTTAAAACAAATGTAAATGTAAAAGAAAGGGGATTTCTTGGCGGGGTGTATAGAAGTTGGTGTTGAAATAAAATTAATTATTAATTTGTTCAATTTTATGCATTACCATAAGCTTAAACTTATCTGGTAAATCTGGTAAATAAATATACCAAATATGTTTGCGATAGTTACAGAAATATACACTAAACATTTTTTGAGACCTGTGGAAAGGTTTAAAAACTTTTCTTTATAATTAACCAATAACCATTCCATTGAATTATTTAAGCAACTCTTACTTACTTATCTGACGAAAAAGCATTTTTAATATTCCTAAATCAAATTTAAGTTATAAATAAAAAAGACATTTATTTGATTTTCCTATAAAATTTAATTTGCCTTGTAAATTTGTTTGATTGTATTATCCCTACCCAACTTTGCTGATCTTTTTAATAAATACAAATTATTTTAAACTATATTGAGTTATTGCTTTAAGTGGAACTGCAAAATTTCAAAAAAAAAAAAAACAATTATAAACATATTATAGTGGCAAGTAAACACAAAATCATGGAAACTTTATGTGCTGGTGTTGGAAGTAGAATACCTCAATCTAATTGCCAATGTCATAAATGAAGATCAGTGTCCTTATTCGCCTGACATAATCAATGTTTTTAAACTGTTCTGATTCCCCCAAAAACAATTGAAAGCGACAACAAGATGGCTGAGCACTGGCTTTATCACTTTGTCATATTTACGATGCCATAACACACAATAACTTGTGACTACTGTCGATACGATTAATATATAGCTCTATTAATTAATAACCAATGAGGTTAATTCCGAATCAAAATCAACTGAAATACTCATTATCTACTTTCATACTAGTTTTCTGTTTTCATTTCTGTCCACTTGCCAAAATTCATTAGTCAGTCGTTTGGGTTTTTAAGCCATATGCATACAAATAGATCCAGATTTAAATCTCAAATTAACTGAAGCACTTGAATAGGCTTACGTACTTTCGCACGAGATCGATAAGATTTTTTTTTCTTAAGAGTGGCAATAAAGTGCGCTATCAGCAGAGGCAGAAGCTAGTAAATATAAACCTTTTCCATTCACGAAACTCCATTTAGTCGAAGGCAATTGGTTGGCGAGACCTCATCAATCCCCTCGAACTGATTTCCTGCAAATTCTGCAACCAAATTCTCAAAGAATCAGCCATGACGAGTAAGTTTTATCAACCGAGCGAAGTTCACCGCTGAAATGAGACAGATATCTCGCCGGGAATTTTAATACAACTTTTATAATAAGCTCATTCGAAGTTATCTCTATAAAATTGAAAACAAAAATATTGGTATCGCAAGCTGGCATATACTTATAGGCCATATTTAATTGGGAGAACTATTTTTTGTTACGGGAAATCCGGTAAATAAATAAAAAAGTATAGTGCTAATAAAAATAATTTGATTAAAAGCTAAAATTTAAGAGTATCGTTTGGTTTATTGTTATTAAAGGCCGCTTTATGACATGATAACTTATTAATATTTAGTTGATTTTTATAAACTGTATTGCACAAATTTTGATAGTTATTTTTTAACTATGTATTATTATTCCGTATATGTATAAATGTTCCTCCGAAATCAAATCTTAAATTATTTTATTTGATTTTCAGTTTCAAGGAAGTGTAGAGTACTTCTGGGATGTCTTCTGATGGTGATATGTCTGCCGTCCTCTCTTGCCGGCTCCGATGACTACGAGGAGCTGTGCCGGCTGTTTCAGAACGGCACCCAAATCCGCAAGCCCGGCACCTGCGACCAGTACATCCAGTGCTACGATGGCGAGGGCACCCTGTTAACCTGTCCCACCGGCAAGTCCTTCGATCCCAACCAGAAGCAATGCGTGGACACGCTAGACAACAGCCACAAGTACTGCGGCAATCGCTGCGAGGGATTGGACGGAGAATGGGTGGCGGATCCCACGGAGTGCCACAAGTACTTCTACTGCAAGAGCGGCGTGCCGCTGGAGGGGAAGTGCCCGGATGGCCAGCACTTCGAGGAGAGCTCCCAGTCCTGCCTGTACGGCGTGGACTCGCAATGCGTGGACGTGAACAACATCTGCGAACTGGTGGCGAAGAAAACCAAGTTCAGGAACGAGACCGACTGTTCCTACTACAACGAGTGTGATTCATCCGAAAATCATGCGGCGAAATCGTGCTCCACCTCGAAGGCTTTACTCTATTTCGATGTGGAGACCGGCAGTTGTGTGCAGCCGAACAAGGTGGAGTGCTCAGCCCATTCGAAGGTGAATGTCTGTGGCATTTACAAGGAGGTTACCTTCAAATCGGACCAGGCCACCTGTCGCGGTTACTTCGTTTGCAAGGCCCTCTATCCCGTTGCCGATCTCGATCCCACTTGGCAGCAGTGTCCCGAGGGATACTTCTTCGACGAGGCTTCGCAGAGCTGCGACAAGGCCACCTCGGTGGTCTGCACCCACAATCGGTGCGACGGACGTGGCACAAGGATCGTGACCAGCAGCAGCAACGACTGCCACAACTACATCCGGTGCGTGGACAACAAGGAGGTGGTGGAGGAGACCTGCCACTTCGACCACTTCTTCGACGAGACCCTCGAGGCCTGCACCTCCAAAATCATATACGACAAGTGCTGCGATGGTCGCGAATGAGCGGGGGCTCTACCTATAAATTGAAGTTTAAATGCAAAAACCAAACCAGTTGTATTATTTTATTGACTACCTTTTGTTTTAATAATTAAGAACATAAAAAATACACCTTTTGTTAAAGGGTTGCACGTCATCGGATTTGTTTCCCAGTTAAAATAATGACCCACATTCCTTATTATGTTACTATCTTCTAATTGCCACTTGAAAAGCAAGACCTCTTTCAGTTTCTAAGTTTGGAAATTATCCAATTAATTCATATCTTTCTGTTGAACATCGGCAAAGAAGACAATTGTCTTGGGAAAAACCGAGACCATATGAATCATTATACCTTTTTAAATCTATGTTTCGCAGAGGTTCCTATTCTATTTGTAGTCTTATCCGATTTGACAAAAAAAAAAAAAACAACAAAAATTTAGTAAACCAAACGTACAGATAACAATTTAACTTCCCCTGCAAAGCAAAAACCGTTAAATTTTAAATTATTCTTTACCGATTCCGGTTTAAAACGGTTAAGTTATCGATTAGTATGCCAGCAAGAAATCGACGGCCTTTTTCAAATTTAACTTGTTTTTAAGAAGCGAACGTCGATTTATAATTGCAGAAATTGAAAAAATTTTCACATAATTACTGATTATAAGATTTAAAAACATTTTCAAACAGAATATGAAACGTAACAACGTTTAACGGAAAAGCGCGCAAAGTCGAGCAGTATGACCAGGTGGCGCAGCCTAAGTTGTCTCCACCGGCTAAAGTATTTCAGCGGCAATATGCGTCAGCCACACCGCCAAAACCATATAAACAATTTTATAATTTGCACTTTTGAATGTCGGAAAATCGATCTAATAGTTGACGTAAAACGAAAAGCAACGCATGGAGCAATTAAAACTTCAACCGAGAATAGTTTACTTCATTGAAAGCAGGCAGGCAGGAAGTTGTGAGCAGATAAAACGTAACCCGCAGGCCGATCAGCAAAACGTGTGATAATAAACCAACTAAAATTTCGGCTACATCGCAAGAAAAGTATGCAACAGCATTCTTGTGTTTTATGCTGAAGGATCATCCGTGACTTTCAACCGTAAGTTTTCGCTAGAGCAAGAGCTTTGAACTGATTTTCAGTTCGTTTAAACTAGTTTTGTAGAGCTTACTTGTCGGTGTTCATAGTAGAAACTCCATTTTCCAGTGATGAAGCCAACTCAATCCGGCGGCAGTGGGTCGAAAATGACCGAGCCCATTGAGTATGTGACGCTGATAAGCGACGATTCGGACGGTGAGCCATCACCGAAAAGAAATGCACCTCCTCCCGCCAATCCATCCCAGAAACATAAACAGCCCGATGAGGACTCCAATGATGCACCGGCCACCAGCGATGAACGACGCACCAGCAGGCGCAATCGACCAAAAGTGGATTATAGCAACCGGCCCAGTGGTAGTGGGGAATCCGTCTCGAATGACAAGTCAGGTTCGGGATCCTTGGGATCGAATACTCAACAGGCTGAACGACGTAGCCAAAACCAAAACCAAGCCCGAAAATCGGAGGCAAATGCCACCTCTGTTTCCGGTCCGAACAGCGCTAATCCACGACCCTCGCAGAATGGCGAAGCCAAGGATCGAGATGTGGGCACACCCACCGTTCTATCCGGTCAAGAGGGCGCCGTCTTTCAATCTCGCCTGCCCTTTAATAAGATGACGCCGAACGAGGAGGCTTGCTTTCCGGACATCAGTCGCTCGGGGATTCTGGGCCATCGGGTGTTCCTCAACATCCGGAATAGCCTGCTGCACATGTGGGTGGATAATCCCAAGCTGCAGCTAAGCTACGAAAATGCCCTTAAGAACCTGCCACCGCCCTTTGATAGCGAACCTGGTTTGGTAAGGCGGGTGCACTCGTTCCTCGAGCGACATGGCTTCATCAACTTTGGCATCTTCAAGCGACAACGTCCGATACCCACCAAAAAGCTGGGGAAAGTGATTGTGATTGGCGCTGGGATCTCTGGCTTGGCTGTGGCTCAGCAGTTGCAGCAGTTCGGCATGGATGTGATCGTTCTGGAGGCGCGGGATCGAGTGGGCGGGCGCATTGCCACATTTCGCAAGAACAGTTACATAGCAGATCTGGGCGCGATGGTGGTGACCGGCGTCTATGGCAATCCAATGACCATCCTGAGCAAGCAGATCGGCATGGACCTGGTGCCCATCCAGCAAACGTGTCCGCTCTACGGTCCGGATGGGAAACCGGTGCCAAAGGAGAAGGATGACGTGATCGAGCGGGAGTTCAATCGATTGCTCGAGTCGGCCAGCTACTTGTCCCACCGCCTTGACTTCAATTACGCTGGCAATTGTCCAGTTTCACTGGGCGATGCCCTCGAATGGATCATCAGTATGCAGGAGATGCAGGTCATGCACAAAAAAGCGCAACACATGCAAGAGATTATAGCTGCCCAAACAAAGATCATCGAGCATAGGCGTCGTTTAAAGACACTAAAAGAAAGTATAGCTACGCTTAAAAGTGAGCGACAAACGATGGTGAAGCAGCGAATACCCAAGGGAACGGAGAGCGATGTTAACTACGGACGCCAGGAGTTCAACATACGGAACACACAAATCAAGCTGGAGGAACAGGCAAAGCTCTTTAGCGAACTGCATGAAGAGGACAAGCAAATGGAGGCCAAGCTTCGCGAGCTAGAGCAAAATAGGCCTAGGTAAAAAATAAGAAAGGTTTTGAAGAGTGAAATAGGTTGTAATCTACTTTATATTAACAGCGATGTGTACCTCTCCTCCCGCGATCGCCTCATCTTGGACTGGCATTTTGCCAACCTAGAGTTTGCCAACGCCACCCGTCTGAACAATCTCTCTCTAAAACACTGGGATCAGGACGATGACTTCGAGTTTATTGGCCACCACACCACCGTGCGAAATGGTTATTCTTGTGTGCCAGTAGCTCTTACCGAAAACCTAGACATTCGCGTTAATAGCGCTGTCAAGGAGATTAAATACGGCACCAATGGCGTGGAGGTGGTGGCCGAAAACTTGAAGACCTCCAATTCGCAGATGACGTACAAGGCAGATCTTGCCGTCTGTACCCTCACTTTGGGCGTCCTTAAAGTGGCGGTGGCCCACGAGGAGTCGCAGCAAAGCAATACGGTAAAGTTTGATCCGCCGTTGCCGGACTGGAAACAGCAGGCCATACGCAGGCTGGGATTCGGCAATCTCAACAAGGTGGTGCTCTGTTTCGATCGCATCTTCTGGGATCCTAACGCCAATCTTTTCGGACATGTGGGCAGCACAACCTCCAGTAGAGGTAAGTGGTTAACTTTGCTTGTTCTTGGTTTGATATAAATATTATAAAACAAAACAACAAGACGTAATTGACAAAAACTCCATTAATCTGTAAAATAGATTGAATTCACTTTGTAAACATTATAATATTTCCCTTGTGTTTCAGGGGAAATGTTCCTGTTTTGGAGCATTAGCTCATCTCCGGTGCTGCTTGCCCTGGTCGCCGGAATGGCAGCCAACTTAGTGGAGAGTGTGACTGATGACATTATAATCGGTCGGTGCATGTCAGTGCTGAAGAATATTTTTGGAAACACCTCTGTTCCGCAGCCGAAGGAAACGGTCGTCACGCGGTGGCGCAGCGATCCATGGGCGCGTGGCTCCTACAGCTACGTCTCCGTGGGCTCCTCCGGCAGTGATTACGATCTGCTGGCGGCGCCAGTCATTCCGCCTTCTAGCAAAGAGGCGGAAGGATTACCACGCCTCTTCTTCGCCGGCGAGCACACGATACGGAACTATCCGGCCACAGTGCATGGTGCCTATTTGAGTGGATTGCGGGAAGCTGGACGAATTGCGGATTACTATCTGGGCTATCCGGAGGGAACGCCAGCGGATATCGGCTACTCGGTGGCCGAGGCGGCCAACTCGGTGTCCGTGGGAAACGTGGTCAAGCTGCGCGATCTCTCGCCCAATCTATCCGACTCCCCGTCGTCGAAGAAGTCGGAGGAAAACTCAAATTCAAACACTGCCGACTCCACGGAGCTACAGTAACCATGTATTTAGCTTGAAGAACTTGGGCCCCGCCATTTACTTCTAAAGCGTTTAGTTTTTGTATCATACAAACTTGGGGCTCGCTGTTAAAAACTAAGCTAGACCTATGTAAATACCTAAGACTATTCCACTACACATGATGGACTATTATGAGTTACCATTCAACCAATTATTTTATTATTAAGATCAAAATAAGCAATAACACTGAACATAGCAAAAACTTTTCAACGTTTCTTTCAGTTCAAATCTTCTTTTAGGGCGTCTCTATCCGTGCAACGAATCCAATTATCTTTCGAAACTTGTTCAACTTGTTTTGATGCGTGTAACTATTTATAAAGTGAAAAATAATTGCGAAACATAAATGTTTAAAAAGGTAAACCCTTTAAGTGTAATTGTCAAATATATGTTAGATAACTACATAAATTCAGATTAATTATGAGGATTCTGAAAAACTATTTAATTACGAAAAGTGAAATAAATTTTATTTAGGTTTATTTATCAACTAATTGAACATGATTACTAGCGACTTTTTAGTTTAATTTTTGGTTTAATTTCCTGGGCTTATTTTTGTAAACATGTTTCTTAAAACTTTAAGAAAGTATCTAATCCGTTAGATTTAAGAAAAATGCATTTACTATAAACCTACTATTGAAATTTACCTTTTAAACTTTTCTTATACTTTTGCATGGAACTCCAAAGGAGATCAAAAAAGTTAATATTTGAGAGTGCATTGTGGCAGAAAAAACTAAACACAACTATTTTATTGTTATTACGAATAAAGAAATTGTGTAAGTAGAAAAATATCACAGCAAAATGCAGTTTTCTAAGTGTTTTCTAAATATTTTTGCACAAGGAAAGGAAGTGAACGGAAAGCATCATACCTTCCAAGTAGCGGGTATCAGAAAGCGAAAACTATTTTGTTTTGGGTCTTTCGGGCAGTTGGGCAACCGCAGTCGCGCTTCTTTCGAAATTGGTGTCGGTTCAACGACCTCCACAGCTCGCTTTCAATGGCAACGAAAGCTAAACCTTAACCGTCGAAAGCTCCCGCCTCCTATCATCCACAAAAATAGGGGGCCTCCTCGGGAGAAAAGCTCGAGCCGAGTGCACCGATCGTTCGTTTTGGAGGGGTGAGTCCATATCATTAGAACGGGTTAGAATCGATCTTCTCAGGGGGCTTGTAGTATAGTATTTGCGAGCTTTTTTGGCGCCGTGCATATACCACGATTGTCAAGTTCAATGGCCGATACGTTAAAAAAAAACAATGGTAATAGACTCAAAAAGCTTTGGGAATCGTTAGGGCAAAAGTTAGATTTTGCTCAATCGCTTGCTTGTTTTTACTACTACTACAATTGGCTTGCACATACGAGAAAGTCCATCGTCATTGTATGTTTGCATTAGAAGTGGCCTTGAGTTGGGTCATCGACCGAAACTACTCACATTTATTCCACTGACGTTGGATTTAATAATAGAGCACTACGGGAAGTGCACTATCTTTAGGGTCTATTGGTTTATTTTGTGCAAACCTTCTGGAATGGGGGCATTATTGGGGTTTTCAAAATTAATAATTATACTTACTTTAAGCACATATTGGTATTATTTTAATGCGCAACAGAAAATCCTATTTCTGCAGCAAACTATAAGAAACAAGTTAGATTATATGTAAAGTTTATCATGTCCTAAATTTTAATATGCCCTTAATTTTTAAATAATATGCTTAAATTTCAATTATGTTTCAGATTTTGTAAAGTATTTTAAAGAATGTTAAATAACATATCACGGTAAGAAGCTTTGGGGAAAACATCAGAAGGGTACTTCCCCTAAAGTTTATTGCTCTTTCTCAGTGACGCAATTTTGACATTTTAATGTTAATGCTTCCAAATTTACTTACAATACAAAAAAGGTTAGTTAAAATTCGTATTTTTGTATTATTTTTTATTACCTCTTTCTAAATTTTGTTGTTATTTAATTTTTAGAAAGGCCACAGAAACATTATTATTATTGAAATATTATTTGCCTAAATTAATGTGAGATGTTCATGATTTTAAGATTAGTATTCCATTGAATAGCCGAAAAGCGATAAGTTCCCAGAACATTAAACTATATAAGATCTGGAGTTCCAAAGCAATAAGGATACCTTTCTTATCACCAGGTCACATGGTCTTCTCCATCATCATCGCCCACAATGCAGCAAAACTAACGCGAAGCTTTTGACGTTGACGAACTATAAAAGCCGGAACACCCGCTGCAGTGTTTCAGTTGGAAAAATAGATTCATCAGCGAAGCTTCACAACCAGGTACCTAAAATGAGCGAGAGCGAGCTTTCAAGCGCCGTGACCAATACGCTATTGGAGCTCTACCAACGCCAAAATGTTCCCATCGACTCGCAACCGATGGCAGGAGTTGGGGAGAACGCCTACGGACAGGTCCTTCGAGTGAGTTGGCCAACGATTTCCGAGGCCGCCTCTGTGGTCGTGAAAATGGCGCCGAAAAACGAGGCCCGAAGATCCCACATGCATGTGGTGGACTACTACGCAAGAGAGGTGTTCATGTACCAGGAGGTATTCCCCATCTTCCGGGAACTTTCGCCGAACCGGAATATGTTCACCGTAGCACCTGCTCTACAGGCCAGTGGCCTGAATGCTCCCGATGAGTTCCTTATCTTCGAGGATCTATCGGTATCTGGTTTTAGGCCCAACTCGCGAAGCACGATGCCCACTTTTGACATTGTGATGTGCTCTCTGAAAGCTCTGGCGGAGCTCCATGCCTGCTCGTTTATCCTGCAGAAAAGAAATCCTTCGAAGTTCAAGGAATTGGTTGAGTTCGTCAAGAAGGATAATTTATTTACTTCCGAAATTGAGGAGGTCACCATTGAGTTTGGAAAGGCTCAGCTGCGAAGAGCGAGAAATATTCTGGAAGCATCGGATGGAGATGAAGTGCCTGCTCTAAAAGAAGTACTGGAACGCTGTGAGAATCATCTGAAGTCCTTGGCACTTTATTGCGTGGATGGTAAATCGCAGGCACCACACTCGGTTATATGTCACGGAGATTTTTGGAATAATAATATTCTCTACCGACATGAGGTAATTAAAACTAATATATTTGAAAATATATAAATATATTATTATTTTTAATTTAATAAGCACTATTTTTGCTAAGATACATATCTTTCATTACAATCTGTCCTACAAATTACAAAACATTTTGCTATATTCCATTCATGCCTTGTTAGATACTAAAAATGCATCACTAAATTGTACATATTGAAATTTTCGAATCCCTTTTCTATAACCTCCAGCCGCATCATAATCAAGCCGTGGAGGCTAAGCTGATCGACTTTCAGATGTCCCGATATGCACCGCCAGTACTTGATATAGTCCACTACCTGTTTTCCTGTACAGAGAAGCAATTGAGGGATGAACATTTCCCCACCTTTATGAATACTTACTACGACACACTGGACCAGAAATTAGCATCGTGTGATCTTCGTATTGAGGAAATATATCCTCGCAAGATCTTTGATCGGCAGTTGCAACTTTACGGAGTTTATGGCTTGATAATGGGTGCACTTTCCCTGCCCTTTTTCGTTTCCAATGCTAATGAGGTGCTGGATATCGACACCGTTTCCGAAGCAATTCAGGATCTTTCGACATCATCCGAGGAATCCAAATACCAAGAGCTGATTGAGGAATTCGATATGCTCAACGGCCGCACATTGCCAATCTTCAAGCGCCGAATTACTGGTATTGTCAAGGACTTGGTCAAGTACGAAATGACTGAGCCACTATTTTCAATGGATTCCTAAAGAAGTAATTCAGTATTATATAACCAAAATAAACAAGAACATTTCCATAAAAGATATGGATATAAACACCGCACAATTTAAGCCAAGCGTTTGCCAGTATACAGATGTGATTTTTTTTTCATATTTATTCAGGGAACTCTATGATTCTACAAACTTACAACTTAAGTTTAAATACGCATAACAAAGGTTGTCAACTAAAATGTCTGCGATTGGATGTTTGTAACTAAGGTTAAAACTAAATATGTACAACTCCTTAACTATAGTGATGATTACGTCGGTTCCCTAACCACATTCGGTAGCGAAACACAATTTGATTGTTTGCGGGAGAATGATCCTCTTAAAAGATCCTACAAAATAAAACTTAATTTGAACTTTTGCGAAAAGAATGTTAAAAGCAATTTCAACGAAACAGAAATATTATTTTCTTTCAAACTAATGAGTGTGATTCTACTCTATTATTTAGTACTTCAAGTTCCATATATGTATATATATATATGATATAATGCGCGGCTATAGCTACATGTATAGCTATTTACATGGCATGCATTTTGCGTAGTCCAAGAATAGACTCTATCTTAATATTATGGCCTACATAGTACAATATGTGTCTTGCACTTTAACTAAGCATATGCGTGTCATCTCGTATAATAAAATAACAACTCATTGAGTTTATTGCAGCAATACGTGGGCTTGGCGTGTTATTATGTCCTAATGTCCAGCACTTGGATACGTAATGAGGAGTCCTTCTTGATATTGGCTCTCGATGCTGTTGGCTTCTACTGCATGACCTCCCGGAAACGCTTCTGTCGCTCTAAACTCTCCACTTCAGCCCAGCAGTTGCGCATGTTGCGGAAGAGCTAAAATTGTACATTTGGGGTGGATAAACATTTTTAGAAAAAAATTCAGAAAAGTAGATAATTTGAGGTTCTACCTCATCGATCCAATTGTGTTCGGCCAGCAGATCGTTTAGTATTTCAGTGGAGGTCTTCCCTGGGAACTGTTGCTGCTGCTCCGTCACTCGTTGCGAGCAATTGATGAACAGATTGAATTTTTCGTGTGCAATCTTGTGGAAGAGATCAGCACGAGCGGCACAAATGCGACATAAAACAATGTCCTAAAAATAAACAAATCATTAATATAAATGAGCATTTAAATTCGAATTAATTTACACATAATTAGTAATAACAACGAAATGAAAATAATTTCACACATATTTACCTTTTCGTATACTATACGCGGATCCACGGGTATGGTCTGCATGGTATTAGGATTATACGGCTCTCCGAAGAGTAGGAAACGCACAGCGATGCCTGGCTGATGGCAGCCGGCGCAATTCTTCTGGGTAAGATTGTTTTGTTCCCACTCGGAGAACACATGGCACTTGGGCCAAGTCTCAATGGAGGAGATGGTACTCCGCGTCCAAGGAGTTATGGCCAGCAGCTTGCGCTTGCAGTTTTCCATGATGGTGTCCACCACGCGCACGCTTCCCAAAAAGTAGTCGTCTGACAAACGAAATATATGTTGAATGAGAATATATTATATTTGCATATGTTAATCCAGTCTTACCTTTTTCCCGCGTTATTTCCGAGAAGAAGCTCGGATCGAGAGCTTGTGAAATCATGGTCTGAATGTAGATCTCAAAATTGTCCCTGTAGGACAGGTAGTCCTCCATGATCTTCTCAATAAATTGCTCCGTGTCGTCGGCCAGCAGCTCGGATCGCATGAACTCGACAATTGTCTCCGTGTGGGAATGCAGCTGAATGCGCACCGGTGCCTTGAGGTAGAGTTTCTTCGTTTCGAGATTCCATGACGCGTACTAAAAACCAAATCAATGCATTAAAACGTATTTAACAGATATAGAGGAATCCCTGAACGCACCTTTGACATGTTACGATAGAAGGTTTTTCCGTTTTGACGGAAGGGCTCGTACTTTTGCAAAATGCACTTGGAGTCTACCTGCCAAATGGTGGGCCAATCGTTCACCAGATCCGAACGCAAAACTATAAAGTCGCCCGTCTGGAAAATCATTTTATAGTTTACAAGAATTTTGGTTGTAAAGATAGCTACCCACTTTAAAGTTCTCCGAGTTGGCCGCTGTGCCCGACGATGCACTGGCATAGCCCACATCCGACACTCCGGACATGTTCTGCTGTGAATTATAGTTGGACTCGCCGCCACCGGCAAGTTGTTGCACCTGTTGCTGTTGTTGCTGCTGATGATGTTGCTGGTTGACCTGCATCTGCTGCAGTTGCTGGTGATGTTGCTGCTGCTGTTGTTGTTGCGACTGATGCTGGAGATCCGAACCATGATCGTAGGTGTTCTTGCGCGGTGTGCCCTTTGACCGTCGTGCCAGCTTTCGCTTGCCATAGCCCTTGCCATCATCGCTCTGCGTGTGAGGAAATGAGGGTTTTTTTGTTTTTTGAAGCAGAGGTTACGAGACCGGAGGCGAAACACTTACGTCTTCCTCCTGCGGAGTCCACACGGGATCCGTGTCCGAGTCGGTGAACTCCTCCGGCTCGCCGATGACTCCACTATCGCCGGCAACGGCGCTCGAGTTCATGAGCATGGCGTGCATGCTGCTCTGCTTGGCCTTGCGGGAGCATTGCTCCCGTCGCGGCGGCACGCTTAATGGGTCTGTGGAGAGCACAAAAGTGGGGGGGTTAGCAACATTCAACTGGACTTAGGGGGTGTACCCCGCGGGCGGCACAAACGGAACAGGACGTGAGATCCACCAAAATCAACAACAACAACAACATCAACGACATCGTCAACAACTAACAACAACTAACACACCAGCAACACCATTTCCCACGGCCATGAAGGAACACCAGCACCAGCACCTGGATCGAAATCGCAAAAGGCACCGGGACGGGACTCTCTGATCCGTCTTACAAGTACAAATAATAAAAATACACGGTTTATTTGGGTTTTTGAAAATTAATAATATTTGTTCTTCTCGATTTCATCTCAAAAATACTTCATACTTTTGTTCATGGGATTCTCCTTTTGTTTGTTTGTTTTGTTTTTTTTTTTTTTTTTTGTTTGCTCTTTTAACAATTTAAAAGTAAGCGTTTTCCTTGTTTTTTTCTTTTTGATGTCATTATGGTTGTTTTCTTAATTTTTTTTACATATACACACCGTCCAAGGGTCTGTCTAGTGGTCACTAGATGACTGTCTGTCGTCTGTCGGCTGTCTGTCCGTGTGGTGTGGGTGGTAATGGTTGTGGTTGTGGTGGTGGTGGTGGTGCTGCGTGGGTGGGTGGTGCTGCTGCTACTTATTTTTTGGCGGCCGCTAGTGCTGCCATGGCCACAGCAGGTTTATAAAGTGATGAGGATTCGGCGCTGGTGCTGGCGTCGGCGTTGTTGCATTCGAATTCGCTGTTGCATTCGCGCTGGCTGGCGTGTGGTGGTGATTGTTGTTGTTGTTGTAGTTGTTGCATGGCGTGGAAGTAGCGATAGTGGAGTGCTTATTGGTACTATGCTGTTGGTCAAGTAACATACCTTGACCCGCTCCAGCTGTCAGTTGGGCGCAATGCTGCTGCACAAAGTGTTGTCCGCTCATCGATTGCTGTTGCGCCTGCGCCTGTTGCTGTTGCTGCTGTGCCTGCTGCTGCTGCTGCTGTTGCGCCTGCTGCGCATATGGCCGGAAGGAGGTCTGATCCCCGGGCTGCTGGATCACAGACGACGGTGCTGATTCCGCCGCCGCTGCAGCAGCCACCATTTGGGCGTGCGGACGCTTCTTGGGGAGTATCTGCGTCTGCGAGAGTATTTTGATGCGATGCCCATCATCGCCCACGAGTCCCGTGAGCCCGTCGACCGCCACCTGGCCACCATCCCCCGCCGCTTGTGTGGCCTGCGAGGTGGTGGGCTCATCGGTGCCGCTGCCCGATCCTTTTCCTTTCCGCTTGTACGGTGCTCGTGGGTAGTTCAACTTCCGCGATGGCTTCACCACCGGCGGCGGATCGTCGTCCCGCTCGCCCTGCAGAAACTTCAGATAGCTGTCCATGAACTGCGTCTTCTTCTCCCCGATCATCGTGCCAACGCTCACGGGTTTCGGAGCGGCAGGACTGTACGATGAGGGTGCACTGGCTCCACCGCTGGTCGAAGGCGTTGCAGGCGTGACCACCGGGTGACCATGGCCATTGTTAGCGGCATGCGAATTGGGCGCACAGTTTGACGGCTCCGGCGACGGAGTCTTATTCGGATTGCGTATCCCAAAGTTGGTGTTGTTCGTGGAGGAGTTAGTGCCGCGTCCATTGCTCGATAGCGAATTTGCGTAGCCCTGCTTGGGTGCACTCGTGGCATCGGCCAAAAAGTCCAGCTCCTCCTCGATGTTCGGCACTATAACCTTATTGCTGGCCGCTGCTGCTGCCGCCGCCGCTGCAGCCGCCGTCGCCTCCTCCTCCTGCTGCTGGGCGGCCTCGCTCTTCTCCTGGCGTTGCTGTTGCGCCTGCTGCTGCTGCTGTTGCGTGTACGCCTGCTGGTGCTGTTGCTGCGTGTAGGCCGCCTGCTGTTGCTGCTGCTGCTGCTGTTGTTGCTGCTGCGCCTGCTGCTGTTGCTGCTGCTGCTGCTGCATGCACGCCGTGTACTGGGAGGCAATGGGCTGTGGGAAGGCTGGATAGTATTGCGCCAACTGGGTCAAATGCGACTGGGCCTGCGAGGATTGCAGATGAGCGGGCTGCGGTAAGTGTTGCTGCTGCTGTTGCTGCGCCTGTTGCTGTTGGTGCTGCTGCTGTTGGCTCTGCTGCGGATATGTGGGTATATTGATGGTGGCCGCCGGCGACACGGACGCCGCATTGTTCTCCGTCTTGAGCGGAGTGTTCCACTTGCTGTTAAAGTCGTAGTACGTATTCTGCTGCTGCTGTTGCTGATTGTGCTGCTGTTGTTGCTGCTGCTGTTGCTGCAGCTGATGGTGCTGTGGCTCCTGGGGACTTCGCACGTTGCCGTAGTCGCTGCTGCTGGGGATGAGCGTTTTCTTCGGCTGGCGCTTGCGCGGAGTCTTCGCCGGCTTCGGCGGCGGCTTCACCTCCTCCTGAAAAAATGGAAAAGAAGATTAGAAAACTCAGCTTCAGCGGAAATCATTAGCGAACAGCACACTATCAATAGCTTGGACATTGGGAACATTAGAGGAACGTTTGGTAAACATTTACACTGGCTGATAAACAACGGGTTGCTCCCAGAGCATTTTTTTTGTTTTGTTTTGTTTTTTTTTATGTGGGGACTTAACAACTGGGCTGCGAGCAACAAACGTGATTGGTGCTTGGGTTTACCCTCATTAAGAATTGGATCATACCATTACAACATAACGTCACAGTTTCAAAGTGGCCACAGGACTTTAAATTAGAGAATTAGTTAGCAGTATTTTAAGCAGTTTTGTGTTAAATCAAAAAGGATAATTTAAATAAAGCGTATAACAAAAGGCCAAAAAAAAAAAAAAAAAGCTTCCACCAAAGTCCAAGATATATTCAAAAAGGCATGCATTACGATAAACATAAAATGAATAAAAGTTGTTCTAAAGGTTTTATATTTGCAACAAAACTAACAAAGAAAAAAAAATACATTTTTGTAAATACATATTTTAAAATAAGCAGAATGTAGCTCATTTAAAAAAGGGAAATAGGCACTACATTACTTTTTAGATAATGAACTTGGCTTGGCAGAGATTTTAAGAGAATAGAACGAAAGGCACATAAACCAAAATAAAGGCAGAACACAAACGAAATAAACAAATAGGAACGGAAATAAAATAAATGACATACAAACCTTTGGCACTACTTGAATCTGTGACGCTAAGTTGCCCGCCGCCGGCGACATGATCATGTTGGCCACCACGTGCTGTCGCCGCCCGGAGGACTGGGATTGGTTGGGATTGTGCTCCTGCAGCTGCAGTTGCTCCCCATCGACCACCACGCCAGCGGGATAGAAGGTTTGCTTGATTTCCAGCCCAGGCGGCAGGTTGAAAACTAGATTCTCGCCACCACCGCCGGCGTCCACTGAGGATGCCTCACTGGCAAAGTCCAGTTGCCGCTGCTCCTGTTTCACCTGCAGCTGCAGCACATTCTTAATATCCTCCGACCCCGCTCCGTCGTCCTCCAGCTTCGTCCAGCAGAGGCTCTGCTGCTGCTGCTGTTGCTGATGCTGCTGCTGCTGTTGCTGCAGGGTGCTTTGTATCACAGATGAGTAGGCTACCGTTGTGGGCGTGACAGCTGCAGACGATCCAGCGCCTGCCTCCGCTCGCCTGTGCACCGGTGACGCCGTCTTGTAGACGATCACCTGGGCCTGCGGTGTGCTGACCACGTCCACCGCGTGTAAATTCGTTATCGGCGATCCATCGGCGGAGCTCAGTGCCGGACTGGCATACTGGACCGGATAGGATCCCACCGGAACTGGCACCGCCAGCGATACCGGACTGGCCTCCTGTTGTTCGACTATCGTCGCCCGAAACGGCTGGCCATCCTTGCGCGTCACCTTGACCTTTCGGCCATCGATCGTGTAATAGGTGTCCGGTTCGGGCTCCGTTTCGGTGATCTCCTGCTGCAGTTGCTGTTGCTGCAGCTGCTGCTGCTGTTGTTGTTGTTGCTGCGCCGCCGCTTGTTGTTGCTGGTGCTGCTGTTGTTGCAGTTGGATCAGGTAAACGGAGTCGTTGTAGGCTTTTAATTGCTTTTCCTGCTTAATCTGCTACAGCGCACCGTACATAGATTGAATCGGAATCGGAAAGTGTTTGGTTTGGGTTTGATTCGACATAGAGGAAGGCTAGACTTAGTCTAAGCTTTAATGATTTTGATTCGGGGGAATTGGGTGGTTAAATGTTAGTATGCGATAAATGCGATAGACCCTGCAGGGGTTTTAATGAGTGGGTGTGTGTATGTGTATGTTTTGTGCTTCCCCAGAAGCCATTTTATTGAGGGAGTGGAGTGATCTGCAAGCCGAACAAAAGGAAAAAAAAAACAAAAGAATCCTACTCACCACTTTGTCGGCCACCAGATTGAGCTGTTGCTGTTGTGCCTGCTGCTGTTGCTGCTGCGCCTGTTGCTGTTGCTGCTGTGCCTGTTGCTGCTGCTGCTGCGCCTGCTGCTGTTGCATGGCCAGGAAGGTGTTCGATATCATGTTCGGCGTATTCCAGGTCAGCGACGTGGACGTCAGCGCCACCGTTGTCGGCGATGGCGATGCTCCGCTCGACGACGAGTTCTCCCCGTAGTAATTCGAGGCCACATTGTTAACCACAGCGGCCGCTGCCGCCGACACGGCCGCCTGATTCTGGAACGTGCTGAGCTGCTTGTCCAGCGAACTGGGCAACTGCAGCTGGCGGTGCGGCGTGCTCACCGCCGATGAGGCATAATGGGCGGGCTTCGGCTGGACACTGGCCGCCGCCGCATGGTGGTAGATTTGCTGGAATACTGGGTTGTAGCTGCCAATCGGCGACGGAGGCACAAAGCTGCCGCCACTGGCGGCCGCCGCATTAAAGCTCGCAATGCTCGCGGCCGTGATGGTGGCCAGGTGTGGATGCTGGAAGTCCTCCGCTGTTCCGCCGGAGCTGCCAGCGCTAGCGGGCACGATGCGGTTGTAGGCGTACGACCACGGGCTCGAGTTGGGATCCATGGTTGGCTTGGAGACTTCTACTGCTGCTGGCTGGTTACTGCAATGTAAATCATATTGTTAGTGGGTTTTGAAAATCTATAAAATAATTCAGGATATTCTAGTTCTATTTTTTTTATTCTTCAATTGTAGGTTACTTCTAAACATTATTTTTAAACTGTTATACTGTTTTTTTTTTAATTTTAACTGAAAATCTATTTCCATTATAGAAAAAGCCCGCCATCATATTTTAATAGTGATAATTTAAAAATTCGGTACAGTTTGAAGAAGCTTTTCTTTCTAAACATCAGGTTGGTTTCACTATAAAGATACAAAACTATTTTTCTGATGTTTTCCTATAATATATGGCGCCAACAAAATAAATTCTAAATAATATTAAAGTCAAAAGACTTCATATAATAGTAATTAATAATTAATAATAATAATCTGTATTATTGATGATATTTATTATTCCAGTTTAAGATAAAATATCGATGGTTTTTGTTTATAAAATAAGTGCATTTTTCATTAACAGTTGACTTTGTGAAACTCAGTTGGTTTCAAAAAACAGGAACTGGGGTGTTTGTGTCCATACTTTTTTGCACTCATTGTTTCCCCCTTTTTTTTTTTTTTTGTATCCCTTTTGGCCACGATGCGCTTGGTTCCCCCTTACAAAATTTGGCGTCTGTATTTTGTGTCTTGGCGCTCGACGGAAAAAAAGCCCGCATTTTTCCAACTAAATCGATCATGGGTTAATTGAATTCTCACTTATAACTTGGAACTATGAATTATTCACATTTCTTGAGGTTTTTTACTGATTTTGGCAATGTTTTTCTGGCTAGGAATAGGATTTTTTTCCCGTATTTTCCGCTTGTACATATATGTATCCATGCACACAAACACATACTCACACACACGGGCGTACATGCGTGCGTGTTGGAAGACAGTCACTAACTTTTAGTCGTTATAGAATCGGAACTGTTGGTCTTCTCGGGCCCAGCATTATCTTCACATCGGATTGCACAACGCTCCAGTGCACGAGCGGAATTTATGTTTAATTTTGGGGCGCAACGTATTTTTTTTAGAATCGGTGCATAACTTTTTTGTGGATGAAACAATCTCCAAAATGGCCGCTCTGCTGCCAGTGAAAAATGAACTACTGGCTCAGGTGAATAAAATGCCAATATGAACTAGTTCGCTGGTTCGCGCGGCGAGTGTTTATTGTTTGTTTTGCCGTGGTCGCTTTTTGTCTACGTTGGAGTTTGAAAAATATTGTTTTTGCTTTCGTGTTTTTTGTCAGGTGAGTGATTCAAATGATAAGTTGTTATCTGACGAATAATTCACAATAGGAAGTTTAACAAACTGACTTGATTCACATGTGCTGCGCCATGGTCCCAAGTGTTGTATAATACCCTTTTCATTGTAATCACACTCAATTTGGTTGTTGTTTACCATTAAGTAAGTGCTTATGATATTTATTTACATTTTATGAGCACTGATTAAGGCACATTTGATTAAATATAAACAAATTAATTGCTAGTCGGCTCCAAGCTGTACACACTCCACTCACGCGTTAACTAACACTAAGAAGTGGAACTAGTTGATTTAAATGACCCAGTAGCCAATTTACATTTACCCAATGATAATGCTGTTGTTTGAATTTAGCTCAAAAATGTTAGGTTATTATTTACTTCAGTTATTATTTAATTATTATACTTTTCATAAAAAAAATAAAACTAAACAAAACAAAGCATCGAAATTTGTAAATTTTACAACACTGTTTTAATAAATAATGATAAATAAGGACCCCAGAGGCCAATTTGAATTGGATAAATAGTAGTTTCTTTTTAATAACTTAAAAAAAAAACAAACTTTAAATCCTGTTGTTTTAAACTATTCAAGCTACTGAATGAAATATTAAATTGAGTTCGGTAAGCCATTATTTTATATGTTAATAAATTTAAAAACTAAGCATTATATAAATTTGTTGATTTGTTAAACATGTGTAATAATTTTTTAATTCTTAACAAGATGAACCGAACTAATTGAATTAAAATATATTGAGTTAAAAAAAAACAACCATTTCACCTTCCCGCGATATGTGAATTTCTATTCAACACTGTTTTCGGCGGAACCAGTTCGATAACCTGCTGTTTTATTGTTGGTTCACTTGCTAATGACAGTCATTTTACGTATTCATTGCTAAAAGAAAACTGAAAAAAATACATTTGCCCGAGTTTCCGGTTAGTCATCCGCCCACATCGATCTTCATTTAGGCCTAACCGAATCAAAGGAGAGGTGCGTAATATCCATGAACCGCGGAACCAGGTGGAAAACCGCCCGCAGCTGGTTGCTCCTCTGCGTACGTGTTAATCTGGGTGAGACGCCCACTAAATCGCAATCACAACATTTCTAGAGCACATCACCATGGACTTTGGAGACGATTTCGCAGCCAAGGAGGAGGTGGATCCGGCGGCCGAGTTCCTGGCGCGCGAACAGTCTGCCTTAGGAGACTTGGAGGCGGAGATCACGGGAGGATCCGCTCCAGCTTCGGCTCCTGCTGCAGCCGCTGCATCCACAGACGAGGGCTTGGGGGAGCTCCTGGGAGGAGCTCCATCTTCCGAAGGCGATCTCCTCTCCGCTGGCGGCGCCGGCGGTCTGGAATCCTCAACGGGCAGCTTCGAGGTCATTGGCGGCGAGTCCAATGAACCTGTGGGCATTTCGGGTCCACCGCCCTCGCGGGAAGAACCCGAAAAGATACGCAAATGGCGCGAGGAGCAAAAACAGCGACTTGAGGAGAAAGACATTGAGGAGGAGCGGAAAAAGGAGGAGCTGCGGCAGCAATCGAAGAAGGAGTTAGACGATTGGCTGCGTCAGATTGGCGAGTCCATATCGAAGACCAAGCTGGCGTCGCGCAATGCCGAAAAGCAGGCCGCCACCCTGGAGAACGGCACCATCGAACCCGGCACCGAATGGGAGCGCATAGCCAAGCTGTGCGACTTCAATCCCAAGGTGAACAAGGCGGGCAAGGATGTCTCCCGCATGCGATCCATCTACCTGCACCTCAAGCAGAATCCCATCCAGGTGCAGAAGAGCACCTAGGTAGTTTTAATTACGCACTCGCCTAACCACACATTGAGTTGAATATAAAAATTATTATTGAAAGTATTCGCTGTATATTCCAATTTATGATACATAAAATATTATTATTGCTGCTGAAACATAGCTGCGATCATCGTTTTGTCTAATGAATGCAATAAAAAATGTGCACACAGTTGTCCCGCTTTCCTTGACTATAGAATACCCATCACACAAAACACAAGAAAAACAACACTGGATATGATAAAGTTAGGAAAAGAACAAATGAAAAATAAAAATTAAAATATGACAACTGAATTGGTTCTCTTTTGTTTATACCACATCGATATGGGTTATATTTTTAGAAATTATAATAACGATTATTATAAAACGTAGAACGACATTTTATTAAAACCAGTTTTATTCAATCTTTATTAGCCTTATCGCTGAAATGTGCCACAATACGTACATACAACTTTTTAATTGTATATTTGTGTTGGAAATGTCAATGGGATGTATATGTATAATACTCATTCAAAAGATTAAGAAAATAAACAATAAAAGCTGGAGTTGTAGAGTTGTGATTCAAGAAGTCTGGCGACTTATCCATTAAACGGAAACTACCCAATTATGTGAATGAAACATTTCAATCAATATTAGTCTTTCGAGTCGTGAAAGATTTTCATTTTAATTCATATTTTTTTTATTTATTTTAGTAAAATGTCCGAAGAAATATCTGCTCAAAGCACAAGTGGCCCAAAGACTGAATCGCCGAAAAACCACAAGAGAAAAGACTATTTGCACTGGGATGACTACTTCATGGCCACTTCCTTGCTGTCAGCAAAACGCAGCAAGGATCCTGTGACCCAAGTGGGTGCCTGCATAGTTGACTCGCATAATCGGATAGTGGCCATTGGCTATAACGGATTTCCTCGCAACTGCAGCGATGACGAGTTTCCTTGGTCAAAATCCAAAAAGAAGTCCGTGGACTACGATCCGCTGGAGGACAAGAAGATGTACGTGGTGCATGCGGAGGCCAATGCGATCCTCAATGGCAACGGCATGACTTTGGCTGGAACCCGTCTTTATACGACTCTTTTTCCCTGCAACGAATGCGCCAAACTTATTATACAGGTAATCCCAATATATAGTATTAATAATATATTATTCCAAACAAAAATAAATACAAGTTTTACAAATTTTAACAACCATAATGAATCATATAAATTACAGGTGGGCATTGCTCAGGTGCTCTTCTTGTCCGACAAGTATGCAGATAAACCCACATATAGAGCTTCAAAACGAATGTTGGATGCAGTGGGCGTGGCCTACAAACGCCACGTCCCCCGACAGAAAAGTATCGTAATTGATTTTGACAACGTTATAGAAGAGGATCCGAACGCATCGCTGGGCCTAAATGAACTTCACTTGTGATGACGAATTGATGTACTGTTTTTAAATTATTTGTTAGTATGATTGTGACATGTTTTTAAAGAACATTTATTTTCTTTCATTTAGACAAATTGTAAAAATGATTAAATTAAAAAAAAAGGAAATGACTTACACAATAAAACAATTTTAACTCATTTAATTGGCATTTGCTATACCAAAATAATAATATGAATGAATAAATTCGGAAAAGAAAAAAGTTGTGAACAAGGGGAGCTATTTATCATACTTAAAAGCATCTGCAGCAATATTAAAAAGGTTATTTAACTAGAAATGCAATAAGTATACACTTGCACTAATTGACTTCAAAAACGTGAGGGTTGTCAGGTGAGACTCTTGGCGTGCTCAGGTATTCGCCGGAGACCACGGCGTGATAAAAGTGCCGCACAAAGGTCAAAGGACTGTCTGTTTCAAGGACAACAGATTTTTAATTCTTAAAGTAAATATTACCTTTGAAAAATTTTAGGGAGAATACATTTTACCTGGGTATCAAAATCAATTTGGCATTAGCAAATGGTTTTCTTAGTTTTTTTCACCTCTAAAACATTTTATTGCACCGCATGTCAAGGACCTTGCTAATTCTGTTACTGCCCTACACATTATATTAATTAAGTTAGCCACTTTTGAACTTTGATGTTGTGTTTGCTAAAATTTCGCATGCAGCACTTTTGAGTACTGGACTGAGCAAAATGTTTATGGGATGTTTTTAAATGGCATGCCAGCACGAAGGAGCTCCCACCTGACTTTCGAACCTATTCAGGCGAGTGTGGCGTGCGGCCAACCGGCCATTAGTACTGAAATATGCAAAACAGTCCGCACAACCGGATGAGGATGCCAATAAGAGCACCGCCGAGGACACGCGACCTTTCGGAAATCCACGAGCACTTTGTACTTAGCTTTCTGCACTTCTATCTACAGGCTGTATTTGAACGTGTCTTGTGGATTTTAATATGGATTTTAATATGGCTTTATGGTGATGATAGGTAAAAGCAAAAAACAAATGTCAAATATTTTATACTGTGTGCTGGAGAATATTTTAAAACTGTGCAAAAAGCAGCCGTCTTAAATTTAAAACGAAATTAGTTTTCAAATTGTCTTAATTTTTGTTATTATAAAATTATTCATAGAGATAAGTAATAAATAATTTTAAAACAATTTAAACTGATTTAAATTGGCAATAAATTTATTTGTTAATTTTTTTTATCTTTATAATGCAGCCTGGGGCCTTTATAATATCAAAATTCGGTCTCTGGTACTTTATTATTCCTTCAAACGAATAAACAAAACGGTGCCACTAACTAAAATCCTTCCGGCTTAAAGAGTTACACAGAAGAGGACGTCTGACGAAGAAGTAATCTTGGTATCCGGGCGACTAACTAATCCGCAACCGAATCGACATGTATCGGAAGCATTTCGAATTTCTTCAGTTCAAGGAGACGCATCCGTGGGGGGATTAGTTTCTGAATGGCTATGTGTCTTGTATCTGTGGCCCGGCTTGTTTGTATTCATGAAATGCAGAGAAAGTTTACCGACTGCAGCGGAAACTTGTATCGCACGCACCTTCGCTAACTGAATTCGAAGTGGGCCCGAGCATTCCGTAATCACTAATGGCGGGTTACCCGCCCAGGACCTTAATTGACATTAAAGTTAAAGCTCTGGCTGCCGAAAACCCAAAAGAGGGTCAGCGTGAAGGAGCTGGGGACAGCCCTACTTTTCGGTTTCGTGAATTTCAGCTACAAAATCCCCTCGAGCCTCGAGGACGTAGGCCAAAATCACACCGAGTGGCCAACTGAAGGCTTGGCGGCATGTGGAGTATCCATATACATATACGACACCCATAAAGGCCATGGAACCGACGAAATAATCAATATACAAGGAAGGACCCAAAACAATCCTGTATGTGGTGTGTAAGAATTTTCAAACGATTCAAAAGAAATGCCAAGAAAGGTATCGTGATAACTAAAATAGTTCTTAATAATTTATACTAATCAAACAGGTGTCAAATATATATGGGTCAACAAAAGACAGACAGATATATATTGACAAGCACACTAAAGAATTTAAGGTAGAATAAATATAAAAATATAATAATAATTTTAATCAAACTCTTTAAGTTAAAAACATAAGCAATTTCAAAGCGAATTTACATTTGTTGTTCCTTATAAAGTTATTTAAAAATATATTATATTAAATTTCTTAGACATGCCGGAAAATTATTTTGTAAGCGAACTGACATGGTAAGTTAATTATAAGGAAATGCGACCCAACAGATTATTTATGAGAAAAGTTGTTCAATTAAAGAAGGACATCTCTTTTAAATCCACTTCTTAAATCTATTAGAAATTCGGACCTAATGGCTTTTTGTTGGTTTTTCTGTTTACCATGTCTACTTCTATTTGTAGTTTTTAACTGAAAGATGCATATCATAAATTTAAAATGCAAACACGGAGGACGTTATCAAACTTGGTGTCTTAAGATTAGCATCACTATCCCACTTGCTCTCTTGATACACCGTTAAAAAAATCTAAGTGATAAATAATAATAAACAAGACGAAAACCCATGAAATACCAATTATACATTTACATATTTATTTTGACATCTTGTGTAAACGGAAAGGCCAAAAATATTCTTATATGGTTAATTATTTTCGTTGTCGATTATTTATAATATTACAATTAGAATTAGAATTTGTCTTTAATTTCTTCTTGCTCCTACATTTTTCAGTGTGCTTGGGAGAGAGCGAGAGAGCCTTGCGCAGCCTCCGCTGCAAAATGAACGGGAATGGCAATGAAATGGGGCAATCAGCTGATGCGGCCATCGCTCTTTGTTTTGCTTTTCGGCAGCATGGCGACAAATGGTGAGAGTAGGTGAAAGCGAGAGGCCAGCTGCGACGCCGGCTGAGGCAGAGCAGCGACCGCGACTGCGACTGCGGCCAAAAAGGATTTCCGAGCTTGTGGCCTGCCTTTCAGTTTGTAACGGTATTCCACGCGCCACGGACGCTCGACTAACGGAACGCGACCACCCGTACGTATACGTAATGCTCTCCGCTCAGTACGCGCTATTTCCGATCCATGGCAGCATATGCTTTGGTACCCCTTCTCCCCCTTTATTCCCCCTCTTGTTTTTGGTTATATCTGTCACCACAAGCATTTTTTGTGTGTGGCTTCATTTAATGCCTTTTGCCGCCTTCTTATATGCGGTAAATACATATATATATGTGTATATATTTCTGCCGTTATTGTCGTCGCTGTTTATCTCTCTCTTTTGGACCGATGAAATTTCTGTGTTTGTTTACGCTCACGCCTTTATGTTACGGCCACTTGTGCCGCCCAAAACGGAATGACTGCACATCCTTGATGCCAAAAACTTTTCAACCGAATCGGTTTTTTATTCGTGCTGTTCAATTTAGTGCGTCGTTTGGTAAATTACTAACAGATTCCGTGCATTAAATGGGTTCAAAAATCTAAAATTGACTGCGGATGAGAAGCACTCGAAAATACAGACAAAAAGCACATGCATGCCCATGCGTTCCATACATATAAATAGTACACGGAGCACAAAAATGTCAACAAAAGTTTAAATTAGAATAGACAATGTCTTTCGTCCGTTTTGTAAAATTAATTTTATCATGCCCACCAGTTAAAAGAGTTCTTAAAGGCTTTGTGTCTTAAAAGTTTGTTAAGCCTTGTTGATACTTTCGTGTCTGCCGGCTAAATTCATCTTGGCAAATTAAAAATAGCTGGATCGCTATATTTCAATCCATCAAAAAGTTGTTAGCTGTCGAAAGCGTAGAGCACCATTAAATATTTATTTTAATTGTAAGTAGTTTTTGCAAGGCAATATCTTTCTTATAATTCATATGGTAAATTTTGCACTGTTAAAATATTAATATAGCAAACATATTTTAAATATGTTTCAATATTAATTTAAAAATACCTACCCATTTCCGCCCAGAAAAAGCAGGAGAAATGGTTCAATGAAAATAAAGGGAAAAAAACGAAGAAATACGAAATGTGATGACAGCTCACAGACGAAAAAATTAGACATGCAGCCAATTAATTATAGATAAACGATTCCATTACGATCCTAAGGTGTTTGCCATATGAATTACTTATGGTATTTTCTATTCCACATGAGAAAACACAATATTTGCACAATCCATTTATCCATTTGCTTGTTTGTTTAGTATGTATGAACCTCAAGTATTGTGTTAACGCATATACATATATTTTCTGACCTATCTTTTTCCATTTCGCGGTGGCAAACTTTTTAGGAAAATGAGGACAGGCAAGTGCAGTGTTTTTAAAACAAACAAGAAAAAGCAATAACAAAAGACTTAGCCCAGCAGACTTGGAAAAAAATGTAAATACAAAGTGGCGGGCTTTTAACGTGTGCACAAATTTCGAAAGAATACTTTTGGTGTCTAAAAATGTTCCGTGATTTATTGTGTTTGGTAGGAGAAATTTAATAAATTTACTTTGTTTGCATACTTCAACAACAATTTGACAGTGTAGCAGACTTTTCATTTCAAAAAAGATGCATAATTGTAGAACTACCTTTCTTTTATTTTTACGTAACGCAAGTAAAATCCCTCAAAAGCTTAGTTTATGAATTCGATTTTCTTTTCAAATATTCCCTTTTTCTCTTTTTAGTACCCTTATCCGCCTTTATCTATGCGAATTACCATATCCAACATAGCTTTAGTAACAATTTGTATACCAATTAAAAGAGAAAAGGTTTTTTATTGCATACCCAAACAAGGCAATTTCAAGGCAGTCTAACAAATAGCAAACCAACTAAATATAAACGCAATTTGTTACCTTACATAAAAACCCCCCGAAATATAAAGGTCTTCATAAAAAGAGACGCACGAGACACGTAAGAATTGGATCGGGGATTGAATCCGAGCAGGAATTTATTAGGTCCTTCACATTGTGCCCGCCTCTTGGTTTCATACTCATAATTTGGCCAGAACCTGCCCACTCGGATTCCGGCCAATTGATGTCGGACCGGCGGAAGATTAGCAACCGCCCACCTCTGAGTGGTTGTAAAAGTGAGAATGAGTTTTATGCGCCGCACAGGCAACAAATCTCGTTGACGTTTGGCATTTGATTCCCAGCCTTTTCCTTTCGCTCCCTTTGTTTCCTCGGGATTTCACTGACTTATATTCGTGATTTCGTTTATTCTTTCCACAGTTCGGTTGAGTTTTCTTTTCTTTTCTTTTTTTTGTATTTTATTTTTCGCACGAATTCCCGGCGGCTCTTTTTCGGGGCGACACGCCAGCAGCCCCGAAAAATTCCCCACCATATCCGATTTAATTTTTTTCGTTATGCCTTTCCTTTAGCTGATCCCCAATGTTCCATGGTGGCCGAAACAGTGCGAAGGCAGCTCCTTGAAATTGCCTTGTTTCTGGTGTTTTCTTAACACGAAATGCCAACTGCGAGTCATTTAAATTCGGTACAAAGTTGCGGTAAGATGCTCCCCACCATGTCGGCATGAATTAAGTTGATTGTGCAAAAGTTTCATTGGCGGTCCACGGGAATCAGACGGAAACCAAAAAGCAATTAACTTAAGGCTATTAACCAAGATACTTGGGGAATAAAAGGTCGGATATATTAGAAAATATTTAAGAGGCTTAAGAAAGGTACAAACCACATTGAGGATTTCTTAAATTAAAGGGAAAGACATTTTAGTTAAGTCCTTTAAATCCTTTCCTTCAACAACATAAAGAAGATGGTAAATTAAAAAAAAAAAGAATAGGCAAAATAAACTTAAAAAAGGCTACTTTTTAGGGGTCCCATGAAAGAAATTTTAATTACGCTCGTTAAAAACTCACAACTTCCATTCGTTTATCCAAACAAGATAAGAAATTTAAAGCGCCTAACGAAAATCGATTAAATTAAGCAGTTTAGCTTCCATCCCCCAGGGAGTAAGGTGCCGTCATTTTCACGCCTGATTTGTTAACCAAAACGAAGGCAACTGCGTTGGCATCAGGTCGGTATTTGGATACTTTTCCATGGCAATTAAGCCGCATCCTTCTCTCCCTTTTTTTTGCTGTGCTGCACTGGCACAAAAGTTCTACGCAGTAATTCATCAAATATATGAGTGCTGGTTTCCATTTTAACGTCATAAACGTTTCCCTGCTCAGATTCGTTTTACAGCTTTTCAAATGTTACCTTTCCTCTGCATCCTTTTCAAATTGTATAGTCATCAAGTATAACAAGAAAATAAAAGCTTTCTTTTGAAAAACCTCACTCAACGAGTCGTCACATAAACGATGCAATCAGGCTTATACTTATTTAAGAGTCCTTTTTCACTAAATTTTTAAATCATACTGACTTTTATGTAAGGTTACCCCAACCACTTGAAATGTCCTTTGTAGGATAAATTTAAGTTATGGCTGAAGGAGCTCTTTTCTGAGTGTACTTGGGGTGAATAAATCATGGTTCTCGCAGCTGGCTGGAAATTTTAGTCCATATGGCTGTAGGTGTCGGCTGCCGACGCTCAATCTGCGTTAATTCCCAATTTGGTTTATAAATAAAAAGAACAAATCGGCCCTTAACGATGACGAACATCAGCATCCGAGCTGACATCATTTCGAAGTCGTTAAAACCTTCGTAGTCCTGTTAATGGGCTAATGCCCCAAAAGCGACTTCGGGGCAGTAAAAGTGCAAAATTGAACCGAGCACCTTTATGGGCAGCGCGTGATGCGCCCGAAGGTCCTTGCAGGTCCTTGGCATCCCACCTGTACGTCTGTACATTTGTAGTCCCTGTTACCAGACACGTTCATCCCCGAAAACAAATTGACTACAGCACAGCAACTAATTAAAAGCGTACGCAAACTAAATTACCTGTCGAAGAATTTGAGTGAGCAATTTTGATGACTGACCTTGTGAGTCCCGATAATTAGTTCAATTATTTCCAGGGAGGGAAATAAAAGCACATTAGTGAGACACTCTGCAGAATTATCACAAATGCAAGGAGCTTCTAATGTAGTTATTAAGAAAGGAAACTACTAACAGTCGCTAATTTAAGCCATGCATTTCCATAATTTATTTATATTTATTAACATACCTACATATGAAAATAATAACTGTTGATTTTAATACAATATTCTGTTACCAAGAAAGTTCAAATTGAGATTGATTGATATTTATTACTATTTATACTAAGTGATTTTCGTATAATTGCTACTAATCATTTGTGATAATCTAAGTGATGTTTTTATAATTGCTACCAATCATTTATTATACATTTACTTTTGTACATGTTTAGTATACCAAAAATACGACTCCCCTATTAGGAATACAAGCCCAAACTCAATATCCAATATTGGACAATAAAGAAATTACTGTTTGCCCATACATTTATGCAGCCACCGACTCCGACTTGAAACATTATCTTCGGTAAATACTAACCTAATTGCTGGTGGGCTTTCATAAGCGATGTTTGTGGAACTAAAATGCGGGCAAATTTGCTGATTGTCACACAGGCTGACGTGCAATTTATCGTAATTGAGTCAGGCGAACAATCATTTTTTGAACGCTCCACACACGCACTTGGGGAAAATGCGGAAAATGCTGGAAAATGGACTGGTGGATAAACATCCATGAGTTGCCAGGACCCATTACATTCAGTGTCCGACGTCTGTCGGCCAACTTCTGGTGGCGCTCGCTTTTTGCCAGGGGATTAATGGACAAATAACGTATTCCCGTCTGCAAATGTGCTGGCGGATAATCTCATTATCTTGCTGTCTTGACCCAAAACACCCGGACATCGACCGGCGGCCCGGAAACCGGAAATTGGCCACTAGGCTGTGGTAATTGAAATAAATAGAGTTGGCATTTAGGCCCTTAAAAGAGGGCCATGAATTCTCGGAATCGATCAAATAGGCCTAAAACCTTTTTCGTCACTGCCAACTGCATTAATTGGCTTATATCTTGTGATTCCCAAAATATATACGCACCAAAATTACAATTAGTTTCACCCTCTGGGAATCATTTGTCTTAATTAATTCCAAAGTCTATGTAAATCCTATGTGAGAAGTGTAAAAGGCAATTCAAATTTAATAACTTCAACATTTAAAGAAGAAATCAATCATCTATATTGTAATTTAGATAAGAATTTTATATTGATTCATCTAGAAATTAGCTTATTAATTGGGTAAACCAACAAAGCTTAAATTGCAAAATTATTAAGTCGTTTTTTTATCAAAAGTTGGCATGTAATTATGAATGCTTCTTACAATGGGATGATGATTTCTTCAAATTAGCCAAACTTTTTTCCGTCACTGTCAACTGCCTTAATTGGCTTGAATGGCTGATTCCTGAAGCAAGATAAATGTTGTATTCGTCGTCTTACTTAAGTAAAATGCTTTCCGACTGCGCAAGTCCCCCTCAAATTTAATTTAAAAGTTTTATACAGAAAGCCAAATCCTGTAATTGGGCACCAAAATATGGGCTATAAATTTGGAAAAAATAAATGGACTTAAAACATTTTTCAAGCCATTAAGTGTATTAATTGCTATTGATTTTTTGTTTCGGTCTAGATCTTTGCTGAATTTATGAAGAGGCAACTTGATATCTAATTTATCAAAATATTTGTGTCATCTGTTTTCAGCACAATTTATTTAATGTGTCTGGTCTTCTAAATTGTGCCAAATCACTGCCAAATAGTGATTTATTATTTGGGTCTTCGCCACATTCAATTGCCAAGTCAATTCAAGTGACCAAAAATTTTAAAAGAATTTAAGCCATTTAAGCTGTAAGTCATTTTCACTTTAGACAAATTACATTTCGATAAAAGCCTCACGCCTCGTTTTCCCGCCACATTTACATTTTTTTCCTAACGAAATTTTCGCGAGGAAAGTGCCATTGGGCCAAAGTGCAAAAAGCACAGCCAATGTCTGTGTGTATTGGTCCTTCTTTTTGTATTTTATTCCCAAACATTTCACCTGGCAAACGGTAAGAGGCCAATTTCCATGTCGGCCGGGTGGGAGTTAAGTGTTCTCCTATTTTTCTCAATCTTCGGCAACAGAATGTAATAATTGAAATTTGCATGAGTATTACATTTCAAAGAAACGTTGATAGAGTCTTGCCAACTTGGCAACCAATTCAACAGAATACATTATTCGATGTGTTCAAGTTGAGTGTTTTCAGCTTTAATAGTGGAAGGAAGTAGGCCAAGTTTGCCTCTCCACTATGAATTTTATTATGCTGGGAAAATTAAATTATCTGAGGAAATACAATTTCAATGCAAACGAACTTGATTGTCAATAAAAGATTTAAAAAGGGTTTTAGTAAGTGTAGACTAACAAAAATATACAAACCTTTATGAAGGTTTCCCACACAACTGAAAGGACAACTATTCTGGTTTTTAATGAAAGCATTAGTCTCTTTTAAGCTTATAACTTAATAACCACTCTAGGAAATTAACACGTTTAGGACAACATTTCCTTTGGAAATTCTATTAAGGCTATAAAATGTAATTTACTGAAACGTAATATTTTGCAAGCGAATTGCTTTCATGAGCTCCAAAGGAATAAAGTTGGGCGTCTGCGAAGCTCCACCGGAAAATATGGGATACGGCAAGGAATCGAAAGCGAAACGCTATTCTGGCAAATAAATTCCTGGCCATTCCATTTGGCACAATGTTTCCAGCGATTAATCAATATCACCTGGCACGCTGCCTTTATATTTAGGACGCCCCCTCATCTAGAAAGTCCTTGGTCCTTGGTCCTTGTGCCGCTACAGGTTAGCATTTTAATTTCACACTTGGTGGATTGCCCACTGGTGTGGTGGTGGTATGGTGTGGTGTGGTTGCTGTCTGCCAATGTGGCTGTCCGGGTGGCTTTATGGCTCAATTGGTGAAAATTGGTTTGTTTGTCTGCAGCCACTCAAGGGAACTCTGGCTTCATAGGAGCTGACAGCCACAAAGGACAAAGGACCTCGGGCTCTCGGGCCACTCGGCCATAACCCGTTTCTGGTGAATGGAGCACTAGCATACTATACACATATTTATACTATAGTGGTCGCATATCGGTTGAACGGTTCTGCCGTTCGTAGAACCACAGCCCCGCAAAAAGGATATAAAATACAAAATGATGGACAAGGCGGGGGCTTTCGTCCTGGCCAGAAAAGCCATCCTTCGCCTGCAGCAGTCAGTTGATTCCATACATAATATCTGGGCTTTTTACATATGTTTTGTCTGCCTTTTGCACGTATTCACCTATGAATGAATTATATTTTCTGGTATCGCTTCGGGCGATATACATGGGATGGCATCATTTGCATATTGTTGTGGGAGAATCATTTAGACTTTTATTGAATAAAATAATGTATGAACTTTTTTAAAGAAATATAATATTTATGAGAGGATGTATATAAATAAAGAAGTTATCAAATTTGTTAGATGTATTAAAGCTATGTAATTTATTACATTTTGTTAACACTTTAATTCCTTTCAAAAATTACCAAGGACTAATCAATCAGATAAAGTAATATATTTCATTCGTTTCCCATTTAATACCATATTATAAAACCATTAAAATAGTCTACCAGAAAATGTAATTTGCAATCGCTGTATTCACAATTACGAGAATTAGCATGCCCATGTCATTAACTAGAAATTGCTTATGTAATTATAGCCCTTACTTCCACATATTTACCACAATCAAAATGGACTCGCAGTACAGGTCATAATAACCAAAATAAACAATAATTATAATAGTGTGTTGGGCTACCACGTCATCGTGGTTGAGTAAGCAATAATGAATGTCCCAATTGTTCGGCCGCGACGAAAAGCTTAAATCCAAGTTAAATTTCCCTTAATAATTCATTTGCAGCTAATGCAAAAGTTTGTACGTTTTTTGTTTCTGCCAGCAAAAATCCCCGAGAAACATTTAAATCACTTTCGCCTTGTTGTATTTTTTTTATGATTTATTTGCAGCTAAGAGAAAGAGCGATTTAGGACGCGGATTTGGCACAATGAAAATATGAGGAGCGCAATCAGCAAGAGCGAAATGAATAAATTACGCGAAAATAAAATCAATTTGCATTAAGAGCCGGAGGAGACGAGCGACTGGCCAACGTCGTAGCCGTCAGACTTTTCAAGACCAAACCCAAGCCATATACCATCTACCATCTATATCTACGATATATAGTAGCATTTGCCATATACCATCTACCATCTAGCGTTCTTTCCCAACTGACAGCCATTTGAAGGACGAACAAGGCGCTGGCCGATGAGCTGGCTGGCGGGCAAATTATATTACCTTGTCAGGCGAGTGACATAAAGGCGGACCTCTTGGCCCCGCGAATCATCCGCTGAAGACCCATGTGTGGATCCCACTGAAGTGGCAGTGGCAGGTGGCAAAGGAGGTGGCTTTGGTGGCTTTGCTGACACACTGGGGAGGAGGAGGTCACGTCTTGGATTACAAAATCGCAAAGCCGGAATGCTACGCAGCTGCGTTTGCCTGCGCACCGACGATGATGGGAAGCGGCGCAGCTCCTCCGTGGAAGACGCCTCCTCGTGCCGCTCGTCGGAAATAGAGCGCGTGGGCGCCAGCATGCAGACACTGGGCCCCAATGGCCAGCCGCAGTCATCCGGACAGCAGACGAGCACCCGGGCCTCCAGTCTGCTGCAGCTCTTCCAGCGGCGAGGTTGGTGCAAGCACTTCCGCAAGCCGCTCCGTGGCATGAGCGCCTCCCGCGCCGAAAAGAGTGAGTACCGCCGACCATTACTGGTTTAAGGGGGGATTAACAGGGCTTAGCTGCAGTGAAAGATCATTGGGGGATCCGATAACTACATATAAAGAAGTGCACAAGAAATTTTCCTCACTAATCGGATAGGGGAAGGGATTTTCTAGGTTGATAAGAGTTAAATGGCCAAAATCATTATCTGAAGATCGTATCTGTCATATTTTATACACCGTAGATAGGAAAAATATATACCATAATATCATATACCCAAAAAAAATATGTTTAATAGATCTGTAAGCACTAATCAAAAATATTACATGCCTTAAAAAAGACAATTACATAGATAGTTTGGCCTTAAAAGGGAATTAATTCCAATCAGCGCAAAAAAGTATGCTTTATTTTTAGAGTTCAGGAAAAGTTTGCCAAAATGGCGCTCTTTAGTTGGAGTATCCTGCCTTTCTGAATATATTTCCTATTTTTAATACTTTTCATTTTATGGCACTTAAAGCGTGTTTGGTTGTTTTTCGCTGTGTAAGGTTTTTAGTTAATAGGGATTTGTGCGGAACGGACGATAAAACATACGATTGCAAACCTAATCAAGTTACTAGGGCCTCCGGGCTTAACTTAGTAAAAAGCTCCCTCGGGCAAAATCCCCTTTTTATTTATTACAGAAATAAAAGACCACTTAGTGGCCAGTCTATTCCTTTAACAATTTTAAAATGTAATTAATTTATTGTTATTGTAAATGAAAATATTATAAACTATTGTATTTAGTAGCTTTATAAGGCTGCTTTCTAAAATCAACTTAAGTAAGCACAAGATTGCCTATTTCCATAAACCGTTGGCCACTTTCCCCAAATTGCTTTTAGCATGTGGACACATTTCAGGACTTTAAATTACCATGTGCCCCGAATACATAATAACTGGGCTAAGTCCAACTTTATTACATTGTTTACCATTCGCAGTTGGTGGTGTAATTTAGGTTTTCGTAGTTTGGCTTCAAAGTAAAGTCTTTTTGGGACCTTGTACTGCAGTTGCATTTGGCCTTTCTTCCCGGCTTTTTATTTGAACACTTGGCTACTATGTCAGTGGTGGTGTTCCGGCGCTTGCGCTAACTTTTATTTATTGTTCCAATTTGCTGTACAAACGGTTCAGGTGGATCTAAACAGGCAGGAAGACACACGACACAAGCAAAGAAAAGAACAAACAAAAGAAACCCCATGCAGACGCCTTGGCTGGACAGCTGGCTATTAGTGAAAGCCCGACTACAGCCCAACATGCAGCCCAGATATACTATACTATACTATACATTGTATAGTGTACGACATACAAGAACACATATTTAGTAGACTCAGCCAGTCACGCAGCCAGAAATTAACCCACAAGCACGCGGACGTGGACGCAAATTGGACGAGGGAAAGGTTGCCACCACCCCAGACCAGCGATTCGGTAATTGGGGAAAGTATAGTGGGAAAGCTAGACGAAAAACTAGTTAAAAAGGATTTGAAAGTTATCCGTGCCTTAAAATACTAAGTAAAAACACTAATCGTTTTTATTATAAGATAAAAGGAAAAAGTTATAATTCAATTTTGAAAGGTTTAAGATTTTGGTTATCCAAGTGAAAAATATTTAAAATTTGAAGATCCTAAGAAAGTTATTTGTAATTGCACAATGAATTTGTTTAGACTTCATGTATACATTTTGTTTTTTTATGAAATTGTAAACAGTAAATTTCCCAAATATAAAATAAGAAAAATACTTTAAATGTGCTTTATAAAAATATAAATGGGGAAGTGTAATGAGTTTTCTTCTTAAAGATAATTATAGTCCTTTAAATTAGTCCCAACTCTTTTCAGTAATATTAGACAGCGTTATCTTATTTTTTCTAAATATATTTTTTCAATATATATATTTTTTTTTAAATATTGTTTTCGCCCATGGTAAAACTTGAAAAGAGCATTTAAGCCAAGAAAACTAAATGCAGACCATGGGTATCGCGCTCGAAATGAGCTGTTTTTGGTTCCAGTTCCAGTCGGTCGTCTATCTAGTTTCAAGTGTGTGCGGACAAATGTAAAATGTCAGAGGAAAAACCTCCTCGTCGATAGTCTCGTTTCTCCGCAATTCGAACGCAAAATACGTCGTTAAAATCCTGTGCAGCCAGTGAAGAAATAAATCAGCATTTAATGCCTTTTACTAGTGGAATTAAATAACCGTCAAATTACAATAAATTGCTGGATAAATTCAATAAATGTGGTGCACGTAAAAAATAATAATTCGAGATTTAAATTCGATATGAATAATGGCAATTACGTTTAACGCAAATTGCACTTAACTCTTGGGGAAACTCAAACAGTCGAGATAATTGCTTTAAAGGACTTTTAAAGGCTGTTCAATATTTTTCTGACAGCAAAATAGTTTCTTTAATTTGAAATGTTTTACGTGATTTAATGTGAATTTGTTGTGCTAGAAAGTTTATTATTGAATCCTTTTCAGTTCGTTATTTCTGTGAATTCAGATTATATAATATTTACGGAAGCAAAGCAGTTTCAAGCGGACGTTTTCAGCTGTTAAATTAATCCCCATCTTATGGGCTGCATAAATTTGAAAAAGAACAGAGGTCCAACATCGCCACCAAGCCCAGAGACAAGTGTGTAAAGACTTTAAAGCGGCAGCAAAAAATAATTATAGCTGCGTAAATGTTAACCAGTTGTTAGCCCGAAAAACCCCAATCAAACCCCTTCCCTTTGCCACAGTCTTTGACGTTTTCAGCATTGGGTTAATAGCAGACGAATAAATTTGCATCAAAATGGATGAGAACGGCAAGTACTTTGTGGGAGTAATCATTTTGAATTCCCCAGCATACCCAGTATCCGATTAAAATGTCCTGGATTAAAATGTGTATTTTCGTTAAGTGTACTGCGCTGTGAGTAATAAGCGACCAAGGCCAAAATGTCAAAGGGGAACAATTTGGCAGCCAAAACAACAAAAACTATCTAGTGGTTTTACTGGCCATAACAAAGTTTCATAATGTTGCATATTACTTGCACCATGCAGGCAGCCCTTGATGTTTTTATATCGCCATTAAATACTTTTTTTTTATTTTTTTAACTTTATGAGTCTCACGAAATATTTTACAAAATATTTTGCAGCCATTCGAGCGGCAATATTCATCCAGAAATGGTATCGCAGGCATCAGGCCCGTCGAGAAATGCAGAGGCGTTGCAACTGGCAGATCTTCCAGAACCTGGAGTACGCCAGCGAACAGGACCAGGCTGAGGTGAGTCAAGGACATCGATTTAAAATAGGTTAAGGCGCCACAGAGTGAAAGACTTAAGACAGCCGCAAAAACCGAAAAAAAGAACCCTCGACGACGTCAGTCGAGTGCATTTGTAGAGTTTCGAAAGTCGATAGCAATCAACTCAGCCGTGAAACTTTGTCGCAAGTCCAAGTGCCTCGTCCGAGCACTCTTGACCCACTCTCCCTGCTAATTTATTTTCATTTCTTTTGCTCGTTCCCAGCTGTACAAATTCTTCAATGACCTCATTAAGCACATGCCCCAGGCGGCGGGCAGGAAGAACCAGTACCAAGGATCCTCTCATGGTGAGTTTTTGAGATAATAAAGATAAAGATTGAGATAAAAAAATATTCAGAAATAGCTACATTTTTATATGATTACATTCTGTGTTTTCTTTTCATTTTACTATGTTTAAAACGCTTTAACATTTTTTTTTTTAAATAAAATATACTCTGCTTATTTTATTACCTATTTCGATACTAAATATTATTACTAAATATTTTTCTTGTTTCAGTTTCCGTTTTGGATGAAAAAGACGACCTTGTTGAAGAGTTTGGGGACATTGTAAATGCCAAAATCGAGTTGCCAATACGAAAAAATCATATCGATCTATTGATTGACGTCTTCCGCAAGAAAAGGGTAACATCACTTTTCCACACTTTGTTTGATTTTTGGAAATATTTCTTTATTTTTCTTAGGGAAACCGATTGCATCCCAAATATGTGGCCCTAATTCTACGTGAGGCTGCCAAGTCCTTGAAGCAGTTACCCAATATTTCCCCAGTTTCCACGGCTGTTTCCCAACAAGTTACAGTTTGTGGGGATCTTCACGGCAAATTGGACGATCTTCTTGTGGTGCTACATAAGGTACAAGGGGTTGCCCATTCATTTTCATTATTAATTGAGTAAATAAATCATGTTTGCAGAACGGTCTTCCCTCTTCTTCCAATCCCTACGTGTTCAATGGCGATTTTGTGGACAGGGGAAAACGGGGCCTGGAGGTCCTTTTGTTGCTCCTCTCGCTCTATTTGGCTTTTCCCCAGGCCGTTTTCCTCAATCGGGGAAACCATGAGGACAGTGTTATGAATGCCCGCTATGGATTTATTCGGGAGGTGGAAAGCAAGTATCCTGTAAGTAAGAGTGCTTTTAAGAGGCTTAGCCATTTGTACACAAAGAATAATAATATTAAAAAGCCATTCTGTACCCCTGTTGGAAATATTTTTCTGAGCTAATTGAAACATATTTAATATTATACTATTAATGTAAACAAAATAGTGCCTAATAATTCAATAAAATGTGTTGTCTTAGATAAAGAACTAAAAATATAAGCTTAATATATAAACATATTTATTTAAATTCGAAATATTAATGAAAATATAAATGTAAAATCCTACTCAGAAATTTATGTAAATGATAAGAATCAAATTTAAGAAAGAAGCAGAACTTTTTTGCTGCCCATAATGAGAAACACTGAGTACTGAGATGGGCTTATAAATAAATAATGTTAATTTCTCCTTTGAACCCTTTTTGCAGCGGAATCACAAGCGAATTCTGGCCTTCATCGACGAGGTTTACCGATGGCTTCCTCTCGGCTCCGTTCTCAACAGCCGAGTACTAATTGTCCATGGAGGTTTTTCAGATAGCACAAGCCTGGATCTTATTAAAAGTATTGACAGGGGCAAGGTATTTAAAAAAAAAAAACATTAATCTGCAGTAAGCTTCTTACATTTATTATTAATCATTTGCAGTACGTGTCTATTTTAAGACCACCGCTTACAGATGGCGAGCCACTGGACAAAACCGAATGGCAACAGGTTCAATAAAGAAATATTTGTAAAGAGCTTTATTTATAGATAATTATTTTTCAGATTTTCGATATTATGTGGAGTGATCCACAGGCCACAATGGGATGTGTTCCAAATACTTTGAGAGGAGCTGGTGTTTGGTTTGGACCCGATGTAACTGACAACTTTCTTCAGCGACATCGATTAAGCTACGTGATTCGATCCCACGAATGCAAGCCCAATGGTCATGAATTTATGCATGATAACAAGGTGGGTTTATCCCTTATTTATTTTTCTAAATTATGAAACATATTATTATTCAATTTCCCATTTCTGTGGAAGAAACTAGTAGGAAGTTTTATTTATAATATTCTCATGAATTAAGTTGCCTGAGAAATACGTTTAAATTTATGTGTGTACATAAGACCTAAACTATTTTGGGGTGTAAGTGCCCCCAATGCATTCCCCATACCACTTACTATGACTTGTCAGTTATGCAATTGCAATTTACATGAATAGTGCAATAAGTGGCTAGCGAGAATTTTGCGGTTGAATAACAATGATTAAAAGTGGTATTGATTATTTAGCTTTAATTAGACATGGGACATCCGACAGCTGTGCACAATTTCTTGCAAAGTTAATTTATTGAAACAATTAAATACCTACATATTAGTTAAATACAAATATTTGCTTTAATAATAAACAACCACTAATGTGCTGAATTTCTTTTTTTTTTAAATTGATAGATAATCACTATTTTCTCGGCTTCGAATTACTATGCCATTGGATCCAACAAGGGGGCATATATCCGTCTGAATAATCAGCTCATGCCCCATTTCGTTCAGTATATATCGGCGGCATCGCAAACAAAGCGATTGTCCTTTAAACAACGCATGGGAATCGTGGAAAGTTCGGCGCTGAAGGAACTGGCAGTTCGAATGCGAGATCACCGCGATGAATTGGAGGACGAGTTCAGGAGGTACGATCCCAAGGACAGTGGCTATATGTCCATATCGAACTGGTGCATGGTCATGGAGAAGGTCACCAAGTTGGGGCTGCCCTGGCGACTCCTGCGAGACAAACTTGCTCCGGGAACCGATAGTCAGAAGGTTAATTACATCAGGACATTGGATTTACTGGACACGGATGTAATAGTAAGTAGTAAAGTAGTTTTATATATTTGTATAATTTATATGTACTTATATAAAATTGATGTTACAAATTTCAAATTGATATTACTAATATAAAGTTTATAATTCTAAAATTAAATTAATATTACTATTATTTTCTATCAATTAAATTAAAATGAACCAAATTAAAATAATTATAATAAACTATAACAAAAGCAAATTACATTCCAAAATTAATACATTTAAAGGAAAAAATATTTTTAAATCTTTATCAGTTCTAAGATCTATTATTTATTATTCATATTATCCATTTTTAGCTTGAAGCTGAGGCTGATGGAATGTCGGTTATGGATGCCCTGTACGCCAACAAGGCAAGTTTGGTGGCCATTTTCAATATCATTGATGCAGATAATTCCGGTAGTATAAAAAGGAATTAAACCTTAATCGGGGTGACTGTTAAATACAATGTTTTCTAGGTGAAATAACCTTGGATGAGTTCGAAACCGCGATTGATTTGCTGGTGGCACACATGCCGGGTGCCTATTCGAAAGCAGAAATGCTGGAGAAGTGCCGCATGATGGATCTGAACGGAGATGGCAAGGTGGATCTCAACGAGTTCCTGGAGGCATTCAGACTGAGTGACATCCACAGGAAGGAGCAGCAGGACGAGAATATAAGGAGGCGTTCAACTGGCCGATCGGCCATAGCTAAAACCGCTTCAGATCCCGTCACTTTATTGGCCGACAAGATCTCAAAAAACACACTGGTTGTGGAGCACGACATCGATCCCACGGATTGCGAGGCTAAAGTTATTGATCCTAAGAAATCATAAGTGAATATCACACATTTATAGTCATCAAGAAACTAACATCATTTTGGTTTTAGCAAATTTATTTATTTGGTTAACTGAAGCATTTATAGCGCTTTCGATATTTTAACATCAATTTAATACATAACAAGTATTGCAAACGAATGTTAACATTTACGTATGATAGGTATACCAAGACAAGATCTAGAGAGAAATATCAAGAATTAAAGTATCTTGAGAGGCGAAAATGATAAAAAGTAAGATCTCTGCGAAAGCAAAGTAAGATTGCTAAACTCACAATGTTTTTTAGCAAGTCTACCGGCCATTCCCTTACGCTTTTGATTTAAACTACTTTTAATTATAACAACCTACTATGCACTCTTAAGTAAGCTATCATTAAACATTACTATAAAAGAAATAAAAGATGTTATAAAATTATAAAGATTATATAAAATTAATATTGTTAAAGTTATAAAAAATATTGTCAAAATTATACAAACAAATATCAGGCGCTTTTTGTTAAAAAAAACATACTTATTGTATATTTGTTTAACTTACAAAGTTTAAGCCCAGGGGATCAAAAGTAAATTTTATATACGACTACGGCTAGATCTAAAATTTTATAAAAATTACATGTAAAGTAAAAGACATTTCCCCTCTCATAAAACTTATAAAAAACAAATAATTATATTCTAAAATGCAATATTATAAAAAATACAAATACACTGCTTTAAATTGAAATTAATTGATTATTAAAATATATGAGAACTTAAAGAATATAACTCAGAATGAAATATAAAAAAAGTATAAAGCTTTTGAACCACCTTGCGTTTTATAAAGAATATTTAGTCAGTAAGCAGTTAAAAGAAATGCTAGAAAAAAATATATTAAATACATACCTGAAATGGACCATGCTTTGGCACAAGAATTTATTTTTGAATCCACTTCATGTTTTTCAGTTATTAAACCAATAAAGTTCAAAGCTTATACTGTTAAAAAAATAAACAAGAAAAGCAATTGTATCAAAGATATAAATTTCCCGACCTCTAAGAACTCAACGCAATAACAAATTTTTATATTACCGTACAGTTGATATCCGTTAAAGTTAAAAAAGTTACCTTAGATTAAGTCGTTTGGGGGAGATTGATAGTAGCTCCTTACCTAATAAAATACATAATATATAAAAAATATCCACAAGATCGTAATCGAGTACCTATAACAAACTAAAACAAAAACGCTTCTCAACAGGCACTACAGGACCAATAAATTTAGCCATATATTGGCACTCTTATAACAAAGAATACTACGCTAGTCATCAATTAACATTTTAGTACTGTATATCTACTATAAGAAGCACCTTTCCCTATTTGTATTTTGAGCCACATTTCATCGACAGACAAAATATTTTCCTGAAAACTTTATTAATAAATATGTTTAAATGATAGAAGACTTCATTTAATTGGGTATCCTTGCTTTACTTAGTAAGCCTATGGAGCTCTTTTCACATTCGCTTTATATTCTATATAGATATTGTATCAAAATTACTCCAATTCATAAAAAAATATTTTGAAGTCCAAATTGTCTGTTTATGGCGAGGCGACCTAATTGCTTACAGATAAATCCAAATGCCAAATATTTGTCCAATTCGATTTCGAATGTTTTGCACAGCATCCAGAACTTTGAGCCAAGAACGCTTGCTTGGCCAACTTGCCAAAAAAAAAGATGTTTGGAGGGGCAACAAACCGCCAAAGTTGTCGGAAGTTCCTTTGGCAGGAACTGCATCCTGTTTGCTCCCAAAATGGAAGTCAGCATTACGAAGTGAATCTAGAGACGCCAAGAAATGTACGTTTTACCAAATTCTTCAAGCCAGTCAATATCAGCCGCATTCTGAACAATGTTCCAGGTGTTCGGGTAGAAAAAAAAGTGTCCAAATAGAAAAAGATTTTAAAAATGACAGTGTTTACAACGACATATATGATATTGTAAAAACGCATCATCGATACATTAGACCTCCGCCTAAAATTAAAAAGGTTCCTACCGAACAAGAACCTTGCAGAGTATTATATCCCATCGAAGACAATTATGAGGTGCGTCCGGTCCCCAAAGAATCCGGAAAGCAGCAGAATAAATTAAGCTCAAATTTAGTAGAATATCCAATCATTGAGATCTACAAAGTTCCAGAAAGGACAAGTAAACCTGTTCACTCCAATTCGCAAACACAAGCAGAATTTATAAATGATAAAACCGGAAAACAACAGAAAAAATCGAAGTCAAGTCCAGTCAATTATCCATTCAGTAAGATCTATAAACTGATAGAAAAGAAAAATAAACTCGCACACTCTAAAAAAAATGACTATAAATTTGGACAGAATTCACAAATACAAGAAAATTCCATGCAAAAATCACCTGATGGCGAATACGCTCACTCCAAAAAAAAAGACTTTAAATTTGGACAGAAATCACAAGTAGAAGAAAATTCCATGCAAAAATTACCTGATGGCGAATACGCTCACTCCAAAAAAAAAGACTTTAAATTTGGACAGAAATCACAAATAGAAGAAAATTCCATGCAAAAATTACCTGATGGCGAATATCCTACTAAATATATTTCAAGAGGTGATGGCGAATATCCTACTAAATATATTTCAAAAGGTAGAAACTCACAATTGCAGACAAGTATGCAACAGAAAAACTCAAAAGCAAGTTCCAAGACTAAATCATTTCTTCCCACACACCAGCATCCCTATCAAAATATTCGAAACACTCAAGAACTGCAAATGAAAAAGCAAGCTATTAAAACACAAAAATGGAAAGATACTTCAAGAAAGAATAGCGACTTGAATCCACGGGCCAAACCTAATTTCCATCCAGGCAATCGAAGGATGGTAGAAGCTCCCAAAAAGATCTGGGAGTTTCCAAGTAGATTTTACAGAGAGCCAGCCAGACCATCTTTGCCATTGAGCATAAAATCTATCAACTCCGAAAAGTCTGGTAAAGAGATCGAGGACAACATTTCGATCAAGAGCAATGCATCACAAAAAAGATTGAAAAGATCAAGTCGGAAATATATTATAAAACATCCAGCAGGAAGACCGTATAGAAGGCTAAGATCTTTTCGAGGCGAACCTCCTATGGACGCGATATATGTTGTTCGAGGAAGAAATTCAAAAGGAAAGCCTGTCTTTTTGGGAAAACCTGAATTGCAGATCTATAAGATTCAAGAGAGTCGCACGGTGTTCAAAAAAGCGGATGACAGCACTTCTGAAAAGTCGGAAAAGGAAAAGGAACGGGGTTTTATTAAACAAATATTAAAAAGAGAACCTAATTTAAAGAAAAATTATGTATCAAGTAGTTCATCCGATAAAGTAAAGCCAGTTGCAAAAAAATCCAAACATGAGATCCACAAATCCCAAGATACATTCCAAAATCAAAATAAGGATCAGAAGGATTTTGAAGAAGAAGAAAATAAAGAAGAAGCTATAACAGAAGATAACCTTCCGATAATCGAGGATTCAAAAAAGATTATTCAAAAGGTGAAGAGACCAAAAAGTGAAAATTCCTTTTTGTCGTATGATAAGGAATTCCATGGATTTAAAACCTCGAAAAGCAAACCTCCGATAATCCAGGATTCAAAAAAGATTATTCAAAAGATAAAGAGATCAGAAAGTGAATATTCCTTTCTGTCGTACGATAAGGAAATCCATGGATTTAAAACCTCGAAAAGCAAATTTGGTTTTCACTCTAGAAACTCTCCGGGTGAAGCAAAACTTAAGATGCCAAAACATCTTATTACCAAGCACGCTAAATCGGAAATTCATCATCCCAAAACAGTAAAAAAGAAAAAAAGGAATCATATAAATAAAAACAAAGATAGTATCGAACCGGCTAGGAAATCAATAACTAGAGCGTTGCTTCAAAAGTCAGAATCTTTTTCCTCTTTAATGGAGCAACTAGAAGCTAATAGGCAGAAATCAGTGCAAAAGCTCAATGAGAAATTCACAACAGGACGTAAGTCAAAGCCAAAATTAACTAAAATGGAAAAAAGAAATAATTCCATGGAACCATTTTCATGGAGGAATCGTGAAATAAAATATGACAAGCCAAGAGGACCTCGTCCAATCGAATCCGATGGAAGAAGTAAAAGCAATATGGTGCCATACTCGAATTTATCAATTGCATCCGGATTTTTGCATTCGGAACCCTCATCACTGAAGCACATGGTCACTTACAGAAAGGGCACTGTGCTCCTGGGAAATCAAAGGGCGCTGGAGCGAAGACTTTTCCTGGAAAGGCTAAGCGCGTTTGTTGAAAATGAAAGCGGCAATTTAAGTTTAGGGTCAAGGCTGAACAACGAGATATTAAAAAAAGTTAAGCAATATCTCTTGCGAGATGATTCCGATAGTAATAGCATCGAAGACGTATCTTCCTTTGACCTCGAAGCAATTCAAAGCGAATTGCTGTACTTTCCATATAATGAAATATTTCAAAAGAAATCAGTGGTTCCAGAAGCCAAGGAAAAAGGTGCAAGTAAAAAGATTAAGAAAACCCCGAAACCTGTGCGAAAACAAAAGGAACTCACCAAGGCAGAAAATGAAAAGAAATCAGCTTGTGTTATATGTCGAACTATTAAGAAAAATCAGTTGGAAAAGGAAGCTCCCTTCATTGAGGAAATGCTAAAAGAACAGAAGCGGCGGGATTTGTTGGCCTATCGAGCAAATATTGCAACCCATTGTGAGCCAAGGAAAATTTCTGTTCCTCTTGATGATCAAACTGGAAATTTTAGCTTTCATGAGCTCAGCAAAAAAGAACTTTATTCCCTGGAGAGCAAATATATCGTTTTTACCAACGAAAAAAATGTTATTAATTACCCCGTGAAGAATAATCCAACTGCTTTCCCCCGGCAAAGTGAGCCCATTACTTTTCTCAAGAAATGTAATTCTCTTACTTTTCCCAAGGAAAGTAATTCTATTATTTGTTTTGAAGAAGAAAGAAAGATGTGTACGTAAAATTTTAATTGTTAATAAAATAAACTCTGCGAGTTCGACAAGACAATAATGAAAATGGTCTTGTCAAATCCGCATGTTTTAATAAATTATCAAAATAAATATTGAATACTCCTTGAATTTTATTATCTATACAAGTATTTTATTTCGTTTCTTAACTTACAGGTCAGGGTGCTGCAAAGGCTTATTTTCTGGTTAAAACAAAAAACATTTTTTGATTTTAAAATGCTAATTAATTTTGACTACCATATTGACTAGAATTTCCAATGCTTCGAAGCACAAAATAAAGATCACAAAATTTGGTAATTCCAATTGTCTAATTCAAAGTTAATGCCAAATAAATGTTGTTTGCAAAATCAATAGTTTTTTTCTTTTGAATAAATACTTAAGTGAACCTTAGCTAAGATATATACATTGTAACGAGAGATTAAACAGATTAGCCTTATAAGAGCTTTGAGTCTAGATACGAGCTTGCTCTACATTCTTTTCGGTTTTCAAGTATACATATTATTGAGATTAGCTTAAGGCTAAGCTTTAAAAACACAATTACTCCAGGTGGTCTACGTTTCTCATGGTGCTGACATTCATATGTATATATTATAATTACCCGTATTTTACAAGATCATAAACTAAACTTAACTTAAGCTGCCCTTGTGCTGATTTTATTTACAATATTCATTTTGTGGAATTACACTGCAACCTCTTTTGACTTTGACTCTTTTCTGCGCAAAAGTTTGGATCGAACATCATCCTGATTTAGTTTGAGATCCGTTTGGGCGACTTTCTTGAGATTTACAGCCTCGTAATCGCTGCCACTTTCATCGGCGAACTGGATGTCGTCGAGGGAAAGAAACTCCTGCAGATCCCCCGATGATTTCTCCACGGCAGTTTCCTTTTCGATATAAGAGCCGTTCATGGATTCGTTTGGTTCGAGTTCCGTTTCCAGTTTCTGATGCACTGCAGCAATTTCAATTAGTGGCTTGGTGTTCTTACTAGAACGCTGTTCTTGATTCAGTGAACCGGCGCTCAACGATAAATTAGATTGCATTTGCTGCTTGGACTGGCGTCTCTGTTTCCTGGACATAAAAGGAGTCGGTTGTTTCGGCAGTGATTTTCCACCTTTTTCCGCTCCTTCGCAGGGTGAAGTTGCCTTGGAGGGACGTCCACTGTCCGGAGGAGAGCGCTCCTCGGAACTGGGAGTATTATCAGCTGTGGTGGACTTACTGGACTCCGTGTTGCTGGCTGGACTCAGATAGTGTCCATATCTGGGCATCTTTATCTCCTCGTACAAGGGTTCGCGTTCCTCTCTTTCGGGATCCGGTTCGGGTTCTGGAGTCTTGTCATCCTCCTCCCGTTCGGCCACCTCTTCGAAGGGCGGAATCCATACCAGGTATGCCGGATCCATGCCCAGGTAGGATCCTGGTGCGGATCCAGCGTTGATCACATTGTAATCGTAGTAGTCCAGCTCCAGTTCCTCCTGATTGCCCAGGGAAAACTCCGATCCCGGTCGAGCCAGCAGCTTCCTGCGATTTTGTTTCTCCTTGGACTCCTTGGGATTGCTGGTCGTCCTTATTGTTGCCGTGCTCACCACGCTGGCGGCTGGGGAATAGCAGCCCTGGAATATTTAAACATTTAATTAGATCTCTTTTACCAAGTTTTGAGTAAAATTTAATCAACATTTTAAGAAAAATTTGTCTTGTATTTAACCCTCAAATAAAAGTGCATTTGAGTCCAATTCAAATTAAAAACTTAATAAGCTTTTTGTACAAATGTGTACTATTATTTTTGTGACTAAAAAAATATTGAGAGTAACCTCTTAACTCACATTGGTCAGGGAGGAGCTGACACTGCGGGATCCCAGGCGTCCCAGTCGGAAGGATTCGGTCACGGAGTGCAGAGAGCTGGCATCCTGGAGGCTCTCGTCCAATCTGGAGGACAGCAACTTCAGGGTCACCGCATCGTAGCGATCGGAGTACTTGCTCAGCCGCTTGCTGTTCATCGGCGGACTGTTGCACAGGGAGCTCATTCCCGAGGAGATGATGGACTCTGAGTCCCTGGCACTGTCCTTGCAGCTCGGCGGCTCCATGGGGTCATCGGTGGGTGAGTCCTTGGAGCCATCTGTCCTGCTGTGAACTGCAGCCAACTCCGCTTCAGCCGAGGAAGGGGATCCTATGACGCTGCCGGTTTCCAAAGATCTCGCTGGAGAGGATCTTTCGTTGCGCAGAGTGAGCATGGAGGCTGAGCTCCCCAACTCCTGAACTTCGGAGCTGCAAGAATATTAGAAATTAAGTGATCTGGCTCTGATTTTTTAATTTGCTTTAAATTAACTAAATATACTCAAAAAAACTAATTTATTGGAATTGTAAGATGTATAAAACTCTTAAAATAAATCAATATGTTCTTCTTTAAAATTTGAAATATTTTAGTTATTTTCTATAATAATGATGAATGAATTTTACAAAGCCTGAAATAAACATAAGTTATGGAATGGTTTTAATAGTTTTAAAATTTAGAGAAATAATCTCAGAAAAATTGTAATGCTTCAATTTAATCATAAACTAACGTTCTTTAGTTGTTCAAGTATTTCAAGATATATATGACTTACCACTTGGCCAACATTCCTGGCAATTCCGACTCCTTGAACTCAGTTTCGCTGGTCAGATTTTCGGCATCCACGCTCTCGCGAAGAATTGAGTGACGAAGATGATGCTTAGGTCGCATTTTGACCATATAGATGACCTCCGAAAGTAGAGTAGTGGTGGACATGGCTCGTGAAGGAGGTCCTTGCAGGGAACTCAGCGAAGCCCTCGGAGTGTGAAGTCGGGAGCCTTCGTCCTGTCGTCGACTGACAGCCAGATGGTATTTGCGATATCGCACCACATATTGAGCTCCTATTAATAAAACCATTAAATATTTATGAAAATCTAAAATACAACAAGCTAATACCCACCTAAAAGAGCGCTAATTATGATAATTATGCTGGCGAAAATCATGGCACTCAGATGAACCAAAGTAAAGCGAAGACGCGACATAGTTTTATGGGAAATGGAGCGAGTTTTTCCGGACAAACGAGTGGCGGCCACCAGTGTGGTGCTGCTGTTTTGGTTTCTTATTGCTGAAAAGGCAGTAAAATCATTTTCATTATTTATTTTTCAATTTCAGTTTTTGGTGGGATTTACATACCCAATAGCTGCTGCACATTGGCCATAAAGCCACCGGTGCAGGCGGCATTTCCCTGCTGATCAGAGGCAGTTGCATTGGTTGCATGTCCTTCGCCGGCGAAGAATTCCACCAGGAGTGGGCCACCACTCGATTCGACGGACACCGGAACGCCAACTCCCTTGAGGATCAGACCCCCGCCATTGAGTTCCACCAGCAGAGTGGAGGACAGCGAGGGACCATCGCGAACTTTTATGTACTGCGAGGCACACGGCAGTCGAAGGAAACTCAGTGCCAGCGAAATGCTTTCCTCGCCATCCACCTGTGGGGAAAAGAAAGCGATTTTTTCTTCTCTGAACATACGGGCAAATGTTTGGGTTTCCCCCTATTTCGGGTGGCAAGAAAACTCTCGAATTGGGTCAGGCATTCATCTCCATTTGCCCCCGTGCAATCAGCACATTTCCCCTTCATCCCAGCGAACGTGCCAATTGGCAGGTCTAATCATTCCAATTGTATCGAACAAAAAGGGGGAGAACAAAAGTGTGTTTGAACTGTTGGGTCTGTACTTCCTTTCAATTGATACCCATTACCAAAAAAAAAAATATAATTAAATTTGTGGTTATATCAGAACTTATAACATGACATTATACATTTGATTGGTTGTGGGTAAAGGTAATTGGCCATTTTGTTAACTGATTTTTTAAAGGCAAAAATAGAACATATATACATATATAAATTTTTTTCAAGAATTGTTTACATAACAGTTTTTAAATATTTAATAAATATAAATATTTTTGTATCTCTTTTCCCATATATCAACATATTTTCCTTATAAATTATCTTCTTAAGATTCTAATTTAAGCTATCCTATCCCTTTCCTCGTTGATTTATAATAAATAAATTTTCTTCTTGTGTTTCCAATTCCTAAGTTATACTATCCATTTTTCAATCCTATTCTCAATTTTTCTTTTTCCAAACTCTTTTCTTTTCATGCCATTTCTTCTATCTCTCCCTTTCCTAATTTTTTCATTTTCCACTTGGTTTTCTAAATATTGATCTTTAATTTCGCTGCGTTTCCTCTTGTATATCCCTGCCATTCATGCTCCCCACCTGTTTGAAATTTATGATCTGAACATCCTCCGCCTTGTGTACAGTATACCCTTGAAGGACGAACTACCCGGTACACAAAGTTCAATCCACCCCGATGGACCCCTTACGCATTGATAGTTTCGGGACTGGCCAAAACGCCTACCAAGTGGGGCATTTATTATGCATGAATTGAGTTCAACCCCCATGGCCAGAGAAATGCTCCGTTTGGTTCTAGCCACACTTTCCTGGGGCTGGCAACATTAAGTGGGGCTCCTTTGTCATTTGGGGCCAGCCTTCGAAGCATCCGAAGCGTAGCGGAATTTTATTCATGGACTCTCGGACTTCTGAGTGTTTGGCATTGTTCGTTTTTATAGTTATGGCGGCAGACAACTTGAATGCTTTCAAAAAACTTGACCAAATGCCAAAGGGCAACTTCACTTTGCTTTGGCTATTTTCTGGTGCTAACATAATTTTTTTTATTTGGGGTTGAGGGGTCAGTTGGTGGGTCGTACCTGTATTAACCAAAATGAACGGCCAGGGCAACTTTGTGTGGCCCCCGCAATGATTCGTTTGGGTTTCGAGGATCCCAAGTGCACAATACAGCCGCAACGACATCCTGGTCCGATTTCCTGGCTGACCTCCGTGCCGTTTTCTTTGGTTACCACTGTACCGGAAGTCTCGTAGATGCAGTCCCAAGTATCGGCGATGCTCTTGCCACACTTTTGGGTTTCCACTGAGGGTCCCTGTAAAAAATATAGAAAACAATGAGAAGTTGTTGAATGTGTTCAAAGTATTTTTTTTTGAAAATATTTAGGAACCTTTATTACTTTAATTACTTTAAGAATACCTATACATCCAACATTTTTAACAATTATAATTTCTACGAAATTGAATGAAACTAAAGCCAATTCTTAAAATGCAAAATGTCTACTTATTGTATAGTAAAATTTCTATTTGACTTTGGAGATATTTATTTAAGTTTCAATATTCGAAACAGAATACTCATAACCATTTATGTAAAAGAAAGTTCTCTATAAATTTTTGTACAATTTTCATTCAAGTTTCAGACAAAATAAAAGGCAATGAATTGTTTTATTTGACTTTGCAGCTATTTATTTGAATCTCATCGAAAGTCAAAGGCAAGATATTAAACATGAATTTGAGGAATTTGAAAACATGAAACTAGTAGAAGAACTGGACATCGAAGTCCTCCTCCTCCTCGCCGTCCTCCTCCTCTCCGGCGTCGTCATCGGTGATGCCAGTCAGCTTGGAGGTGCCCGTGAGGGTGTCAATGGTACCGATGCTCTGCTGTGGCTTGATGTCCTTCGAGGAAGCGGAAAGGGCGAGTGGAGCAGTTCCGGGCGGAGGAACAGAGCCCTCGCTGCTCGCCTTCTTCACGGAAACGGAACTGCTGCTGCCCTCCGGCTCCTCCAGCGGCTCCTCCTCCACCTCGACAATGTCATCCTCGCGGGAGGAGGACACATACAGAGTGGTTCCGAACTCCACATCAATGATGGAGTTCTCGTCGCCGTGCTGCCTGCCGTGCAATCGATCCTGCATCTTTGCCTTCTGCAGATCCTCGGGAAGTGAGCGATCCGGTTCCTGATCGATGACCTCACTGCGGAAGGCATCGAATGGTGTGGCTTTGGGTCGAGTGGGCATAAAGCCCATTTTACCGGGTTCGTATAGCGATGAGGTGGCACTGCCAATGGAGGCAATCGACGGAGTCCTTGGCAGCTCCTCCGAATGGGAACTCACTATTGTTAGGAGCTGGGAAAGCAAATCGCTGCGTTTCAGTTTGCAAACGGATATGGCTTCCTCTCGAACTTCCTTAATAACCGCCGGTTCATCCACATTCGCCTCCTCTAATCTTTCTGGGAAGGCTTTGGCCGCCGCTTCCGCCACAATTGCATCTCGAACGGTGCACTTAATCTCCTGGATTATTCCCCTCAAACGGATAATCTCCATCTCATGTTGGGCATGTACTACACCAAGACTCTTGTTTTCCAGCTCCACAATTTCCATTCTCTTGGCCAAATTACGTAGTTTTCCAGCTGCATCCTTTTGCTTGACATTTTCACACTTCTCCGCCTGGAGATGCGATTCATAGGCCTTCTTATAGCGTAAAACTTCTACATATTTTGCCTTGAGTTTCTCATAGTTTCGGGTAAGACCTTCTATAATCTTGATTTTGTTTACAGAATTGCGAACCAACTCATTCTTGATCTGATCGAGGGCACTATATTGCTCCTCCATTTCCTTATGTTTGGATTTCTGATTGGTGTAGGCTTGTTGAAGTTTTATTTGCGACATGACCAGTAAATCAATCTCCTTTTGCAAAGCAATATTTTCACGAATCAAGCGACGAGTGTAACCAGCATTTCGAATTTCACTGGAGCGAGTAAAATCCTCTGAAACTTGTAGCAACTTCTGCTCCACCTCCTTTTTCAGAGCATCCTTTTCCACCACAGCTCGTTGTTCCATATTATATAGAGCCTCCTTGTGATCCTTTTCCCTCTCATTAAGATCCGCTTCCTGATCATCGAATTTAGCCAAAAGGACATCTCTCTGAATCCGGAATTCATCTAGGGAATTTAGCTTGCCATTGAGTAGTTTTATTTCAGAAGTCAGTTGATCATGCATGGCTTTATATTTGGCCTCCAAATCCCCGATTTTCTCCTGAGCAATGCGGTTTTCCACTTCCCGCACTTTGGTGATCTCCACCAGACGTTCCTCCAGTTCCGTAATCGAATTGTTTCTCTCCGCCAAAGTGCGTTCCAAGTGGGCAGCCACATCCACGCCATCGGATTCCACTTCCTTGAGTTTTTCGGTGAGCACAATATTGGATTCATCCACGCTGGTTAAATGGGAACGCAGGCGAGCCAACTTTTGATTCAGATCCGTGATGGTGAGTTCATAGAAGGTCCTGTCCACCTGGGTCACCTTGTTTATATCCTTCTTCTCCTTCTTCACTTTTGGCGGCATTTTGGTAGCTTTCCTTTCCCTTCGTTATCCGATTTGATTGTCTAACAATTTTGTGTTATATTTGTGATTTTTGAAATATAAAGTGTCAGTGACATCGTTCGATTTGGAATTTGTACAACCATCGTTCTTTGTTTTAATGGAATAAATGAATATATAACAACAAGTTGTTAAAAGTGTATCCAAGGAAACGAAAGCTTTCCTAAGCTTAAATGCTAACCTTTGTATTTTATGTAGACCATAAAGCTATTTTTATTACAGCCCATAAAAAGGAGCTCAAATTTAAGCGGCTGATTTAAGAAGTTATTAACATAACAGAAACTCATTTTTTCAACCACAAAAAGAGGAAACTTTGTATTAAATAACAGAAAAATAATAACTGCTGAAAAAATATTCCTCAAATTCCTCAAATGCAGTAAAATGTTAAAAAATTAAAATTTATACACATCAAAATTTATACAAATTCAAAATATGTGAAATATACAAATTTTGCAACTACATTTTACTTTGTTTTTTAGCTTAGTTGTTTTTATTATTATTATTTATTCAAGTTAACTTTAATTCTGTAGTTTCCTTAATATACGCAAATTAATTTAATATTAAATCCCTTTTATTTGCAGCAACCTTCTGTGTGTTTAAGCCACTTAATCCCTGAGAAGCTAGCTTTAATATATTTAAAGTGACACTAGAAAGCCACTAATTTGAGTTTGTGGCGCTTCCGTGGTCACAAAAGGTTATTCCCGTGTTTTCTAAAAGCAAATAGTTGCCGGCGTGCGAAGGCTTTGTTTGATTAATAGCCCGTGGGGCAATATTTGTATACACACATGGGCAGCAACGCCTCCGAGCAATTCTTTGGGGGCAAATGCAAATTGTTAGGGAAAGTGGAGAAAGTAGATAGTGAAGGGTGGAGAGTGGAGTGTGCGGATGCCACCTTCTGTGTGGACACACCCACTCAATTGTTGTCGCCCCAAGGCGGATAACATTGTTTCAGAATCCGTGGAGTGGGTGGAGATGCTGCTCCCCTGTAGGAACTACTTGCAATAAGTGCGCAGAACATTTAAAAACTTTGACTGTAATTGTTCCGAACAAGTTGGCAAAGTGCGGGCGAATGTGCCCCTATCTGCTGGGCCGTTGATGCCGGAAGTTTTCGGATAATGAAATGCGCGAATGGTTCTTGCTCTGCCGGAGGTTCCTCCTCCACTTCCTCCAGTTCCTACAGTTCCACCAGCTCCAACGAGTCTAACAAAAGAAACAAGATAAAGCGAGGCGCAGTAGGCCGACAATTGTCGGAAGCGTCGTAAATTCCCCACGCAATCTGGAGCAAGTGTCGCAGTGTGGAAAAACACGCTCGCAGACAACGCACACACATTCCGCGCTTCAGTCACCCACACACACACACCCACACACACACACCCTCACCCACTCCTCCAATGTCCCACAAACAAAAACAATGGAATAGTTCCACTTTGCCCCGTAGGAGTACACTGGGAGAAAAAAAACTTTCGATAGTGTTTAATTTGGAATTATTTTATAACGAAGGATCTCCTATTTTAGGCATTAAAATTGTAACCTATAACAATGATAATTAAAATATAAAATTATTGTAAATTATTAACTAAACTTTAACTAAAATTTTTCAATATATTAGAAAAACTAATAAATTATAAGCAACAAAAAAAAAAAGGAACAGATCATTTATGCCATGTATTGGTATTAATTTTAATAATATTTCACAATCTCAAAATAATACCTATCTATTTTTTGTTTATATAAATTTTTTTTTAATGTATTTTGTTATTTTAGTTTCTCAGTGTAAGAAAGTCGTGTGAAATGTGAACACTAAACTGAAAAGCAATCTCTGGGGTAACAAAGTCGCCGGAGTCTTGTGAAGTTCGCCCGTCTTCAGTTGAATACGCATAGTAGTTCCGCACTTATTGAAATCGACTTGATGCTTCCGCTTAGATGTGCCGGAGTATTAATCATTTCGCAGGGCACTCAATCAAACTTTGACTATTAACGTTGTCAAATCGCTTGGCAGGTGGCAGAGGTCGCCCAGAGGTTAATCTACCGAGTTATTTGCCGGGTTAAACAGGGGTAATCAGGGGTTACATACCTCACAGAACTTGGCGCCATATCGCGGGGGTGGTGAATCGCAGAATCGGTAGCGATTGCGGGTTCCTCCCAGACAATTCGTAGAACACGGCGTCCATTCGCTCCAAGGTCCCCAGCCTCCGGTATCCGAATCTGTGGACGAGGAGGAGCTGTCATAAGCTAATCCATTCATAATTAATAAATGAAGTTTAAACTATGGATGAACATGTACTGTTAATTGAAGGAAGTGTTCATTTACAAGCTCTTGTAATTCCTTTCAGTTTATTATTGAAAATTATTAAGAGCTTTAAGTGCACAGTAAAACATTAACATATTAAACTGGTTTGAGAAGATTTCTCAGAATTTTGTATTTAAAAACGCGGGTAAAATAAAATGGTATAAACTAATGGTAGCTCTACAAATTATGTCCTCTGAATACAAATAAAATATATTATTTATTTGAGCTTCAAAAAATATATAAAGTATTATCTTTTATTTAAAGAATTCTTTGTCTGTGCAGTTTAGTTCCAACAAGAAATTAATATAAAAGAAATATTTCCTGTTATATTGATACTATAACACCAGAAAAATGTATAAAAGTAATCAATGCCAATTACTTTTATTTGTTATACTACTTTACACGATTGCTTTATTTAAGTGTATCTCTTCCGGCGGGACAATAAGCTTTTAAGAATTAAATAAATGGCATTTAATTGGGATTTCCTCTTAAACGAAGTTAAGTGCGTTCTTAATGCATCATCCATCCCATCCCATTCCATGTCATCCCATCGAATCCCATTGAGAACTCACCGCTGACGGGCAACGTGGGCACACAGTCCATCCGGACATCGGCGACGGCCCCGGAAATTGCCTGGCTGACGTACACGAAGCAGTATTCGACGTACTTCTCGTAGAAGAGGTCGCAGGCGAAGTACAGTGAGTGCTGGCTCTTCACGACCCGCTGCTCGGCGACGTAGTGCAGCGAAGTCGGTGGCTTCAGCGAGGCGACATCGGCGCGCAGCTTGGCATACAGACGCACCCGGTCGCCCTGCTCCAGGATGCAGCCAGGATACTCGTACAGGACACCGATGCCCGTGTGCGGATCGCAGGGGAAAATGCTGCGGGCGTACACATTGAACACGAACTCATCGCTCCAGTCCACGCTGAGCAGCCGCCGGGTGGTCGGGACATTCTGGGCGGGAATCATCGGTCGCAACTGCACGGCATAGTTGCCCGCCAGTCCGAATAGTTCGCAGCCCAGGCGAAGCGTTTTGTTCTTCGGGAATCCCCTTATTTGCTCCGCAAAAAGGACACTCGAACGGGTTATGTTCCGGCTGCAACTGCGCTCCTTGCCGCAGTAAATCAGTTCCAGCCAGAATTCCGGCAGTGGCAGGCTTCCCGTCTGATTGCAGTTCACTTCGGGAAATCGCAGCGTTACCTCCACGGGATTCTTGGGATAGGTTCTCAGTCGCACTGGACTCACGATCATCTCGGCACTGGGCCACCGGACATCGAGGGTCTGGAGCAATCGCTCATCCTGTGCCGGCACCAAAGTGGTGGTCACCTCGCTCTTGTTCACCGATTTCAGATTGCTAACCACCTGCATCTCGTAGCGACCGCCGATGAGGAAAGTCTGGCAGGGAACCGTCACCTGGGTGACATTGAATCGGGGATCCGGGAAGAGGGGAATGTTCTGGACGACCTCCTTGCGACGACGTTGCAGCAACACCTGACCGGTTGCATTCGTTTCCTGGGTGGTTATGAGGGATAAATCCTTTTCCTGCGGCGCTTCGAGCTCATCAATGATTTTGCTAATGACTAAAGTGCTCATTATGGTGTTGTTCCTGCAACTCAAGTTGTGGCAGTCAGTGCTCAAGTGCTCGCTGCTGGGTGGTTCCTTCTTCTCCAGCTTCTCCTGCCGATTCTGCTGCTCCTGGGAGGACATCTCGTTGCCATTGAACTGGATCTGCACATGCAGGTCCCCGCTGAGGGCGGTGAATGTGCTGGGGGACATCAGGCGACCCTTTCGCACCGCCAGCACGTGACCTTTTGTCGAATTCGAACCGCAGAAGGGAGCGCACAATGCCGCCAATTTCCAAGGAGCCACCACATGAAACGAGTGGAAAAGAGGGGAGGGAAAAGGGGAAGAAAAGGGGAGGGAAAGGGGAGGGAAAAAGGGGAGGAAAAGAGGGAAATGGGAAGGGAAAGGGAGAAAAGAGGGGAGATAAGAATTATAAATCCTTGTAATTTATTTCGCGTCGCTGCCTTCTGTTGGCCCCATTCAAGAGGCTCCGCCATTGTTTACTCCGCCCGGTCGTGTAAATTGAGTCGCATCCAAACAGCCCCCTCGGGTACAAATTATGCAAGCAAAACAAAAACAAAGGACAAGTCTTCGAATCCAAACACCAAAGATCAACTACTCTTTTCATTAAAAGCATCTGAATTAAAATTTTCTGTTTAAAAAGTTACTCAACTATCCAAAAATCTATCTAATAAAAAATTATATATTAGATCTCTTAAACCAAATGGATTGAGTTTTTTATATACAACATAAATTTAAAATAATTTTTATTAAGATCTGTATCTTATGATAGTAATGAAACTAAATGAATAGTATTTTCTAAGCAGTTATACGTTAAAATGTTGAAAGTTATTATTGTAAAATTGATTATATTGGGTAATTTCAATAAGAATTTTCTGTCTAAAATCCTTTTAATAAAATAAAACTCAGAGTATTTCAAGCAGTCTCCTTTTCTTTGTTAATTGCAACCAGAACCGTAAAACACTTGAGCCCACCATGCGTATACTCAATGCAGTGCTAAAGTTCAAAATTCCAGAGACTGACAAAATTAGCAAACTCTAAGTAAATTGTGCAGTTGCATTTGAACAATGAAATAACATTCCCAGCTGACCTTCTCAAAATGTTTACTCTTGTAACCACTCTCCATGCTCAAATATTGCGTATACGCATAGTGGGCCCACATATGTATTTATTTATTCAGTCCAAAGCAGTCAGAAGCAGTCAGAAGTGAGATGTTCTGCCGCAAATGAGTTTCACTCACTTGTCCCACTTAATAAGAGCAACATTATAGATGATATAATAATTTTCCACTTGACTACTGATTTTAGTCCCGATGTCAGTATGCCGATTGTCTTCTTTCGCCTCCGATTCGCCGCCATTTCCTTTGAGTTTTTCCGCATTTCCTTCGCTTTTCTTTTCGTTTTCGTCGCCACTGTCACCATTCTCGATTCAATCAGAGGTGACTGTCTAAGGAATCTCCTTCTGCCACTCAGTGGAAGGAAGCCAAAGGTTCCACGTCGCTGGCACACATTCTGCTCTTGCGATTGCGATTGCTGATGGAAGATGGAAGATGATGTCTCCGATCCCTATCCCTCAAAAAAGGAGTGTCATTTGTTTAGCTCTCATCGCCAGAAGGAAAATTCGCTGTGACGTTCGGTCCTTCGGCAAAGGAAAATGTAGAAGAAGTCTACCTGCCAGGCATTTTCTGAAAAAAAAACAGAAATAAAGTTGACGTTACAGAGAGAAAGATACACAAATCAAATTCGAGACAAATTGAGGTTGCCGTCTATAGATTGACTAACGAAATTATTATGACGGCAGCATTTTTCATTCCGTAATTTTAATTTGCTGGAGTGTGCTTGAATTTATTTGATGGACGACATTATGATGAATAACATTATTAAATAAAGTTTAAAGCAGTTTCCATCCGCTGTTTAAATAAAATAATTTCACGGTTCTTGTTAAACAAAATTTACCAAATGAAATATCAGATTTTATTTAGCTCATCATTTTAAGCTGATAAAATATTCAACTGGTATTTATTTTTCCTCACGGAAATGCATACTTAAACGTTAAGCCAAATGCAATAAAAACAGTTTAAATAAAAAAAAAGTTAGATATTCTACCTCAACAGGGATTTATTGCATTAACATATTAGCATTTAAAATTTAGAAACATGAAATAAAGTTAATAAAATTATCTTGTCTTATTCACATTTCGCTCAGATATTTTATATAAAGTATAAAAAGGTTTTTATCCAGAAAGACAATGGATCAGTATATGAATCAGCATTGGTAGTATTGACCTTTATTTTGACCTGACCGCACTGAAAAGGATTTGAAAAGGCATCAAGTCGTTCTCCACACAATTCAAATGTCATTCCGACAAAAAGCTTAAAAATGAAGACCAAACAACAAAGGGTGTCAATGGCCCCTATCGGAGCATAAAACATCCCCATCCCCCGACTAAAAATCCCCATATATATGACCTGTTCTATGCCTTTATGTATTTCGAAGGGGAAAGAAAGAAAAAGAAAAAAAAAAAGAAAACACAATCAACCCTCATAAATTCTTAAACCAATTACAAGTCGTGCACGAAACATTTTATGGCGATTATTTCCACAATTCAATGCAATTCCATCGAAAGTTATGGTCCAGCACAAAAGAATAAAACAAACATAAAAGAGGAAAATTCAAGTCTGGAAGTGACTAGACAATACCTACGGAAATTGTGAGTCGACTAGATTTTTTTGAACAATAAAATAATTCCTTTAATGTGAGAGTAATAACACAAATTAGAGAATTTTATTTATTTGTAATTTATTCTGTTTGACTCTATAATAAATTACTACCCGCAAACTATAATTCTTTCTTGTAAAGCCATAAAATTTACATAAATACAAACGATTTAAACGAGTAATGAGTTCACAAGTAATAAAATGTTCATAAGAATAAGTTCCAGTCAAAACAACTTTACGTTATTTAAACTTCAAATGTAAGCTGAAATTTATTCAAACCATTCTCTCTAAATGACGGCATAAAATCCACTTTTAAAACCGAAATTTGAAATGCCTTCTTTATGATTCGAGTGTGTGGCTTATGGCCGCCCACCGTAATTAAATAATCAACCACAAATAAAATATTAACAACTTTCGTGAACCCAACCGCAGGGGCTGCCATACATCACCAGCTGGCTGGCGAAAGGGGGTTAGTTTAGTAATAAGTTATAATTTGCCGACTGACAGGCGCATCTAATTCCTGTAGTTTTTCGATTCATCAACACAAAAGTTCCGAAGGTGATTCAGGTTGGGATAGAACCGGATATTTGCTGCACAGGAAGGCAATCCATCGGTTGCCCAACCCCCGCAGTCATTAGCGAAATCTGTCGCGTCACTGGGATATATATACTCCTATATATATGCGGACTAGGGTCGGAACACACCCCCTCTCCCCTCGTTACCCTTCCAATCCCCCGTCGTCACCTTAATTGCGGACACGCACGGATCGGGCCGATGGCCAGATGCTATATGTGTGCCATATACACGGCACATTGTACGCCCTTTGCGCTAATGAGTCCTGCGTCCTGCGTCCTGCCAATTGCCACATCCACTTCCATATCCACATTCACATCTACACACACGTGCCTCCTCTCGCATTTGGCCAAATTCGCTTTCGAATTGGAACGACAACAGTTGGTTGTTGCAAACGAACGCCTTTTACAGCCAGAATCATCGCTCCAAATGGACGATTTCCTGTGGATGTTTTGTGCCCTCCTTTAAAGCGATTCGAAAGAGCTGAGTGTAAATGGAGAATCAATGTCGTTTTTGCCCTGTTAGATGAGTTTAAGGTATTTTGAGGGAGATATAATATTCTCCATTCGTTTTTAGTTTTAAAATCCTTTAATCTGAAAAAACAACAGATGATTTGATACTATCCATATTTTGTGTTAAAGAACAGCTTCGTTTTTAAAAGCATAAAAACATTGTTCCTTCACTTTATTTTCAATATTTCATTATCCTTTTTTTGAATCACAAACAATGAACAAACTAAATAAAAACAATTCAATTATTATTTTGGTATTTTTAAACTTTTCTCTAAAATAAAGATATTTGTTTTTATACATTTTAAATATTTTGCAATGGGTTTTTATTATTACCATTATAAAAACATTAAAAAGCAATTGTTTATCAATTTTTTTCCCCCAAAAGTTACCCTGAATTGAAAAAATAAAATTTCGCTCATGAATTTCGAAAATAATCCCGGCACATCAGTTTCCCTCCACCAGAATGTGCAAATAGCCCGACTTACAGACAAATCCCATGGTCATCCGGCGAGCTGGGAATGTGTGGGAAATGTAGTGGAAACACAGCAGAGGGCCAAAAGCAAAAACAGGCATTTTCACCAAATTGAAAGCGGAGAGCCCACAGAGTTGTTTTCCACTTTTTTTCCCCCCTTATTTTCGGATCAGAAAAGCTGGAAACATTTTCGGTTGGGGTGTTCAATAGTGCAGCAGGCCCATCGGCATGATTATCGGTGTCGCCGTGGGCGATCCGAGGTCAGAGGTCAGGGGGCAATGCGTGTGTGCCGTGGGGGCATTGGAAAACTATTAACTGCACTGTGCGGTCCTTTGAAGCGGCAGTTATCCTCTAAACCAGCGACCACCCGAAGTAGAATGCTAATTCGCTATAGAGACACTGGAACAAATTGGGGGAAACTATGCAAGAAAGCCGTAATAAATTGATTATGAATTTAAAAAATATAAAAACATAACATTAAACTATGAGAGAGATATAAAACTATAAAATATCGTAGAAGAGAAGTCAGTTGTAGCTTCACATAATTTTTCTAATATATAACTTTTTTTAAGCTTACTAAGCCAGTAAATTTTTTTTAAATAATTCGGACCACATTAAATTATGTTGTCGGTAAGATTAAATTTTTGAGACATTTATAAACTTTCTGTATTATTACCAGATTAAATAAATAAAACTTTTTAATAGTTTTCATTATTAAATTTTCTCCTTTTAATAGTACCTCAGATATTTTCACGTATTTTAATATTTCAAAATTAAATATTTATTTAATTTCTTTTGGTGCATTACTGACCAGCCTAGTATTGCGAAATTGTCGCAGCGCGGAAAATCAAAGCGCTGGCTGCCCGAGAATTATGGTGGATGTCTGCTCGGGAAAACCCCGCAGTGGGAGGGAAAATCGAAATAGCAACGGGAACGGGAGCGCGAACTGGATCGGGAAAGCGCCGTGCTTAGCGCTCTATCCTCCAGTTAGACAAAATGTCAATGCCCCTGCATTGCGGGGTGGCATGTGGGCAGCGTTTTCACCACCCTGGACAGAACTCCTTTATCGCTCCCCGGGAGTGCTGTTATTCATTATACTTTGTGGGCGAGGAAAATTCCGCTTTGACTGGCTCAACATTTCGGGGTGACTCCGCCGGCATATTCACACAGAAAAAAAAACAGCACAGGATTTGAAAACTGGAGCGGGGCGAACTTTAAACTGCGCAAAAATTCAGCCACAAAGGAAAAATGCACAGTTTGAATATCCAAACATTTACATGCTCTGTTTACTCTTAATCAATGGCCAAGGATGGAAACGAGCTGAGTCTGCACTTAAAAGTCCATTTCGCCACCCGCATGCGGACCTCATTTCCCGACCACCTGGTGGAAAACCACCACCCCCCACTCACCCACCCACTTTGTCCCTCCTGTTTCCCCACAAATGCGGTGTGCAATTGGGTTAAAAACTAAAAATAAAACCCAACGGGGGGCAGCTGGGGAAAAAAACAAACAGGTATGTATGTAATTACCTGGAACGGACCTCATTCGCATTCAAAGAGCTGGGCAACCATTTGCTCATTTGGCCAAATAATAAAGATAAGTAAATAAGGAAATTGCGGAAGTCAACTGAACAATGCCAAAGTGAAGAGGTGGTAAGCCCCATGTCCGACGGTGGGAAAACAAAGGCCCGGAAAATCTGATTTCGCATCTCCTTTCTTGTGGGGAAAGCAACGGAAAAACCAGCAGCCCTTTGTGAAAGCCCAGCAAAAAGTGAGTTAGTTAATGAATAAGAAAATTATCTCAGCTAAATCTGACTCTTCATCAGCTTCCTGTTAAATAAAGAATGAAAGTTGGAAAAAGCGTGTACATTTTTGTAGAGTTTGCTAAGCAGCTTTGCTAAGATAATAGTTTAATATTGGTTCAAAACGGATTTTAATTGTTTGCTATCCCTAATTAAGTTTGTTCTGTTTTTTAACTAAAATAGCTCAGAATAATTCATGTTTGCAAACCATTGTAGAAAGATATATTCATAGGGTAATATATAACAAATGCAATTTTTTGTTAAAAGGAAAATAACTATGCAAAGTACCTTAATATATTTTAAAAGCTTAGTAAAAGTATTATAAAATCATGCACAAGCGGATTTCAGTTGTGGATTTCCCCAACTTGTTTTGCTTTGTAGACCAAAAAACTACTTGAAAGCTCGACACCCAAAACTATGGTGACTAAAATAAATGCGCTATAGCTGCGGGGTCTTCAGCGGACTAAAAACACAACAATTTAAAGAGGGGCGTGGCAGTCGTTGTGCTTGACACCAAAGCCGCAAAAAGACTTTAATGACTGCGACATCAGCCACAGAATCATTCAAGAGAGTCCAGCAGCTGGTAGACCGCCCTTTTGCCACCGCGAAAAGACCAAGAAAAAAGCATAAAAATACTTATTGTCGAGGGTCATTATAAAACAAGGGCGAGCTTAAACGCAAATTATGTTTATCATAAATCGATTATACATTTTTTCCCTCAAGAGGGGATAAAATGAGTTCCTAAAAATACATTCATGTTTATAATTAAAAATATTTTACGAAATAACAAAAGCCATTATAATCGTTTCATAAAATAAAAACTTTTTTAAAGCTCAAATTCTAATACCAAAATATATTTTGGTGAGGCATCAAGAGAAGTTAAGGAAATATAAATATTATTACTAACAACAAAAAAACATTGAAACATTTAATCTTTTTGTATCTGTCTAGCTGCAAGCAATTTAATATTTTTCTTTCATAAATGTAGCTTCAAATCATGATAATATTCATATTGCGTGAATTGATATGCGTGTTCAAAAGAAGAATAAACATACTAAATATTTAACCAACTCGCTGGAATGCACTGGCAATTTAGCCCATCAAAGTGGAGAGGTCGGAAAACCCGTCGAGGCGAAAATGACTCCAGACTGCAACCTTATCGCACGGCATTTTCCACAAGAATAACCCAACACATCTCGCGTGCCCGTTGCAATTGACATTGACGTTGGCGCCCCAAAAGTGGGTGGCATGAACGAAGGTAATATGCGGCGGTGCCACCTCAGAACTTGCAACTCTTTCATCAAAAGTTGGGGATCCTCGACGAGCCACAGCCGCGGGGTAAATAATATGTATGGTGTATTACTCCCAGTATAAAGGGGCAGCAGGCTTATCCTTACATTGGCCGTTATGTGACGAATGGAAGCCCTCGCAAAACTGGGCAGTTACTGGGTAGTTCTAGCTCTCCACTGCACTGAGAGAAAGAGAATATAATTCATTCATTTACCTTTTATATCTTCTATTTCAGGTTGACTTTTAAATAACTATAACCGCAGAGTTTGCAAAGTCCTAATGATTATACAACTTTTTGTATAAAATGGTATTTGTTTATGTTTTCTGTTTAGATATTTTTTGAAAATAATTTATTGTCTTTTATTTCAGTGTATGGAAATAGAGGAGCAGCAGCAAGCCGTGCATGAACACGAAGCCAAGCCACTCTAGAGGTCGCCCGAGGCCAATGGAGGGATTGCATGCAGGTGGACATTAAGGGGCGTCCTGCATCCTTCTCCGACTTTCCCTCCACTCCGTTCACCTGAAATCCTCGCCAGCCGTGGCAACACTGAAAGTGCTACTTAATAATTGAAGACCCAGTCCTGGCACCAGCACAAAACCCGTCGCTCCCGGGGACTGACTTCATTTTAATAAACGTCTACGACGTCTGTACAGGAAACTTAGTGACTAGACCGCAATCTAAGACAGTTACGACGTAATACACTGAGCGAAATGAGCGTTGTTTATCTCTAAATTTAAGATTCACAGCAAAACGTAAGTTTAGGAACAATGTACATAATAAAAAAGATTTTTTTCAATCATCAAATAATTCATAAAGGATATAAAAAATATGTGTGAAATGTTATGAAACCGCATGACTTTAGTTTGAAAAAAATATTGTTTATTTATGTTCATAAATCAGAAAAATGTGAGTTTGAAATTGTATGCTTAATTTGATTATAACATTTGTATTTATTAAACTGCAACAATCAACAGATATTTTCATGTTTACTTCAATAAGATCGTCACTTAATCATATTGATTTCTGGACCCCCCATAGTTTTATCATGTTTATCCAAAAAATATTAGTTTATTGTCAAATTTAAGGGAGATTCCGCTCAGTGTTTAAGGAATTTAGAGATGCAGGAACCTCGAGAGTGGGTGTGTCGAGTTCGCTTTGCCTGCGCCACTAAATGTGCACTTAAATCAGTCAGCCACATTGTCGGTGTCCGCCTCCTGTTGTCTGCACTCCGAGTAGCTTTCTCCGCCTTTCTCCTCCGCCTTTCGCCTGCCACGCCCTCGGGTGTCTGGTGAAGCCAGAAACCTGAAAACTGAATCCTGAGCCCTGAATGCTGAATGCTGAGTCTTGCGGCTGTCGTCTTTGTTCGTGCCACAAAGTTGGCTGCGAACACATCTCAACACTTGGGATCCGCATCCGAGAAGTCGGAGGTGCACACACATCTGAATACGAAATGGCGGGCTTATTAATTACCACTGCCACCCAAATGAAGCCTCGTCAATGTGCTCAGAATGCCAGCTGAAAGTTTCAATAATCCGAAACTGGCTGCTCGCAATTCACAGTGATTATTAAATAGAAGTTTTATCCATCGATGTTCTGATGGTTTAACAAACTTCTAATTTGTCATTTGAGTTTGGCATTCAATTTCTTAAGGTTTTTATGATGGGATAATAAACGAAGCAAAGAGCTCTTCAAATTAAAAAGGATATACAGACATGTGTTTATTCTTTACTATTGGTCGTTTTCTTATTATAGGTTTTTCAAATATATATTTCATTTTCAACTTATTTATTCCCTTCTTTACTCATTCAAAAATAATACAAAATCTATTCTAGACACCCCTTGTTTTTTTAATCCCAAAGAAAGCAATAATTTCTCTAAATTGAAAGTGTCTCCAATCTCCAAAGATAAGAAAACCACACACACCCCACTTAATCATGAATAACGCTCATCTAATGTCTTTATATGGGGAAAATGAATTACAAGCAATTTGCTTTTGACCCAGATTTGTAATTTTCCATTTCGAGCCCGCACGTCCGAATAGATCGGATAAACATATCGGCGATTCAGCAGAAAGAAAAGCGAAAGGGCGGATTATTAGGGTCGCAAAAAAATTAAAACTCTGTGTGGTGATTTTCGATTGCCAAAATCCAGGACTCTGGAAGATTGCGCCTGAAGTTTTTTCCCTTCGCTTTATCTCGCTGTAGACCGAAAAAAAAAAAAATCAACGAAATTCATATTTGCATAACTCTCCCGTTGAGTTTTGTGGAGCGATGTCGCCATATATCCTTCTCCCTTTTTTCCCCCAAAGGCTCTTCTACATAAACTCCGCAGTATCCTTTTCTGCTACGCACTTGCCAAAGTATTTGTGTTCGTGTATTTGTGTGTGTGTGTGTATTTGTTTGTGTGTATTTGTGGTCGTTGACGCTGAAACAGCTGGAAGTTGATTTGTCAGTTTTTATGGCAGCCTTTCAGGCGCCGGAGTCAGTGAAGGAAATCCATTAATCGAAGGCAAACTCGACAGACCGAAGGAGTTCATCAGGGAAAATCGAATGAAACGGAGTAAGTTGAACGAAAAACTCCGTGGATAACAATATGCTGTCCCACTTCGCTAAGTGCTTCTGCATTTCAAGCTGTTATTCAAACACAAAACGCAAGTCAGCTTAGATTAATTACAACACCAGAAAAATTTAAACAGATTTCAGGAATAAAATTGTGTAGAAATGATATGAGTTTCATTTTAAATATTTGTTATTAAGTCATTATTCAAAAACAAAAATTAAAAGTAAACAAAATATTAAAAATACTAATTGAAAATGAAATTTATGCGAATAGTTAGATTTAAATTAATTTAAACTTGCCACACAAAAAAGTTAATTCAGCTTCAATGGCCATTATACTAATCCACCAAAAATCAAACCGACCAAAGTCCATAATTATTTTTCATTTTGTTGGTGCCAAAAAGTCAAAGATATAAAAATATTTGCATAATTTTTCTGCCATTTCCAATTATCTGTATGGTAATAGCTGGTTGAAGAGTAGAATTTACGGTCGAAAAGCTGAACAGAGCTGCTTGAACATACTTTAATTAAACACCATATGGCGTCACTGAAATGTGTGTATTTTCGGACAGTAAATTACTGCACTTTTGTGGCTTTGCCGCAGGCTCAACAAATATTGTCTGGCTAAAGCAATGCCATAATAGACCCTTCAAATAAACAGATAGAAAAACTAATATTGGAAATTAGCAGAGCGTTATATTTTTAAATAGAGCACGTATACGTCATTTCAGCTACCACTAGTTGCTCATTTAAATAAAAGCTGCATAAATAAGTTCCAAATCTGGAGCAGAAAAATATACTTTAGACCTAATTTGCTTATCTGAAAAGTCATAAATTTACCACCGCTTCTACTCGCTAACCATTAGGCGGATTTTGAAAATTAATTTCCGATAACGGCTTCGGCTGAAATGAATAATGCCGAGGCATTGAAATTTTAAGCGGCATTATTTGCGCATTTGCTTTCGCATGATTTGTTGTTGTTGATTCTGCGGTTGAGTTTCACGGCCCTTGGAGCTGTATATGCGGCATGATTAATGGAATGTGCACCAAACACTACCCATCGACCCTTCAAAACAACACCCCGCCCCAGAGCATCCATTACGATAATGAGCACCGGCCAAAACAGGATCTGTTTTTGGGGATGCAGCCTAAATTTGAGAGGACCACTTAGGGCAGAGAAAAGATTAAATGTCTTTAAAAAATTGTGATTTTATAAATGTTGGTTTAGGAAATTAAAATTTGTAACTTCTTGTAACAAGATCTTAGAGCTATATTAAAACTGTCGCTCATATATCCCAACCATACAATATGAACAAAATTCTTTAAAAAATTTCAAATCCAACTAATATCAAATACTTTGCTAAGGTTTTTTCTTATTTGTTGCTCTTATAATTTTCAGCACAATTTTTATAAACTTTGTAAATAATGAACCTATAGAAAAAAGTAAAAAAATTTCCATTTGTTGACTGAATTTGTTTTTGTTAATTTGTTTGACTATTTTTGAAAGTCGTAAACGTCAACAAAATCACTAATTTTTAGACACCTTTAAAATTTTTAAATTAAAAGCTCCATCTGCTAACAGCTCTTAAAATTTTAATAGTGTAACGCGCATATTGCGAAATATTCAGCATTTTTTCGCCAGCACGTTGAAAAGTAATCAACCGAAAGCAGGTCGTTTAGTTTATTTTACGAGTATCTATATCTGCCGGATCACACGGGGCTGACCAAATGAGGAGCTCCGCGTTCCCAGTTTTCAGTTCCCAGCTGCCAGCTGGCCATCCATAATTGTGCCAAGTGTCCGGCGGTGGATCTAATTTAAATAAAAATTGTTCTCATTATATTCAGCATCACGTGCCTCGTAGGCATCAGATGTAGCCGAGAATGTAGTATGGTGTCTCACCACCTTCGCAGGCCCACATTATACCCATCCCATCCATCCCCCAGGCTGCCATCCAATCTTCGTGCCCCCCAAACGCTTGTAAGAAAATTGTTTTGGGAAGCGGGGGCTTATGACACGCCATATACAACTCCTCCATCCGGATCCTCGAATTGGGAGCATAATGAGCACAAGAAGAAGCGACAGCACGAGTGCTGCATGTTTAGACTTTTTGTAGCCAGAAGTATCAAAAGTAATAGAGCGAATTATTATTTATAAGTTATATATAATAATAAGTGAAAAATATATATTTTTTCCACATTGATTTCTCTAAAACCAGCATGACATCACAAATCATCATTTCATTTAAAAAAAAAATTGTGCTTTCTTTTATGTTTCTAGGGCTATAAAAAAGTTGTATTCCAGCTTTTTGCAATTTATAAATTTTTTTTTTACAATTTGTTTCTTTTTTTAAGTTACACTTCACTTTTCATTAATTTTTTTTTGAAACACATTTATTAAAACATTTTTTTGAAACGTGTAACTTAAATGTATTTTTCTTGTTCGTTTTAATTTAAAATAATATTTACTTTGCTTATTTATAATTCCATTTTTCAGCTTTTTTTGTGTTTTAGTTGCTTGTCATCACTGAATTCACTAATAGGAGCAATGAAGGTGTTGGGAGTGGGGGAACCTCGTTGACTTCGATTTATGTTTGCTGCGAGCCGACAGCCACCGAAAGTAAATTAAATTTGCGTTTTTTTATTAGGAAGTATTTTATTTAATCGTACAGTCTTGTTTTCCCTACCGCGTGGCAAGTGGAATGTGGAAGGGGAGCGAGTTACCCGGGTTTCCTTGCCGAGGACGTCGAGTGTTATTGTACCTGTTCCCTGATTGTTCGCCTTGTTCAAAGACACGCGCAATCACACGAGCGTGGATTTTGAGTTTTCTTGTTGGCACACACCGGAAATGGGAAATTATTCCGTTTCCGTCGCGACAGACGAGCTCCATTGTCGCACACATTGCAAAATTAAACCTAAATACCGGTGTGTGCGTAATTGCGTGTGTGCGCTTTTTCATGCGTTTAGCAGAAAATTAAAGTCCTAGATGACTGGTATGTTATGGCCATAAATTTTCCTCCTTACGAATGTCGCTGGGTGCCACAAAGAGGGGTGATTACGTTTATAATTTACCTTTTTTTAAACAGAATACGTTTCTTGCATAAATCCTAAAGAAATAACATTTATAATTCAACATTATTGTGAGCTTTATCAGCTAAGGTTTTCAAAAGGCACTAAAGAAGCATAGTATGTGGAAAACCTCTTCTGTTCTTTACTATTGTGACCCTGTTTAAGAAATTTCGTTGACTGCGTTAAAGAGCATTTTAATAGTGTTTACGCGTTAATTATCGCACTCGTGGAGAGCTCTTTAAATTGCGTATACGTCTGGCTGGCAATTCGAGGCAGACGAGTGCGACAAGTGCGTTGGCAGCAAAGTGCAGGAAGTGGCCACAATTGCATTTAGCCGAACTAAAAACATTTACGACTGGCAAACACTGCGTGACAGAATAAGCGGAAAAGGCTCCAGCGGCGGTGCAGCCAAGTCGCTCCAGATGGCACACAACAGACACTCAAATAACAAAAGTTAAAATTACAATTAAACACAAAGTGAGCGACGGAGAAGTCGAGAAGCCGTTCAAGGGGTTTCTGACACAATGAGAAAATTTAAGTCAAATAACTAGACAGACTTGCAATTTGAATTATTATCCTTCATAAATATTACTATTACATTGCGTTGACAAAGTATTTTGGTTTATACATTGTTTAAAAGAGAAAAAAAATATGAAATTGAAATTATTTAATTCTAAATGTTTTTGAATAATAACAAATTCAGTATTGTATTCCAGTAAATTAATGTATATATTATAATTTATTTAGCAGATAATATACAGTAATTTAAAGTGGAAAGAGATACCTTTCGTACCGAAAGAAATTGTTAGTAAACATAAATAAATTAACTACTTATGATTACTTTTATTTTGTGAGATGAAAATTGATTAATCTTAGCTGTTTATGATTCTTTTTTTTTCTATTTAATTTGTAAGGAATACAATTCTGACACAATAAATTACTCGAAATATGATTTATGATTATCAATCCCATTTTGTTGTCTGTATGTGGATCCCTGGACGGCATTCAGCACGGTCATCGGATATCCTTCAGCTGCAGAAACTGCAGAAAAAGGGCAGCATTGCTCTGACAAATGCAAACAACTCGACGAAGTGAAGCCCCACGGAGCTGGGTAAACTGTTGGCTTAACAAATTGCTAATCCACTTTCACCGGGCCTGACTGAGGATTGGGCGAGGGAATGCATTTGAATGCCTCTCGAACCCTCAAAGTTGTTGGCAATCAGAGGGCCGCTTGCGCAACCCATTCGAATTTATAGCCCCGGAAAAATCCCCTCTTGGAAAACTTTTTATGTTTTACATCAAAGGCGGCTGCGGCATTTATCTGATATGATTAAGTTGCACTTCCATAACACTGAAATGCATATTAAGTGAATCCGAAGTTTGTGATTTAATCTCTCTGCATTTGCTCAGCTCAGAGTTTCCTTTCGAAAGGTGTGGTGTTGTTGCTCCAGATTTGTTTGTGAATTAATTTCGTCTGAGTTGAAATATTTAAATTAAATTGTGCTGCTAGTGTGTGAGAGTGCTTTCAACTCACTCAAAGGTCATTTCGCTTGGCTTTCAGGGAAATTAGTTTTAAATTAATTAAAAGATTTTCCCATAACTGTGCGCTCTGGCTGGCTTGGAAAAGTAAGGCTCAAGTCGAGAAAGAATGGTAAAACTTGGATAATCATTCCGACCGCACCGCCCACTCTTGCCAAGCGGTTGGTCGACCTCCGCCTCCCAAGGACTCTAAAGAGCTCACTTTTTAATAGTTCGCAAACCACGACAGGCAATGTGAGTTTAAACACTGTTACAAATACTTTTCCGGAGGCGGAATGTGTGCGCAACTGGAATTACGCAGCAGCAGGCGCAATCCGGAAAACTTCCCCGCCGTTCTTTTCCCACTTTCATGTAGTCCTTGAGTATTTATTTGCATTTCAACTTTGCGCTGGCAAAAGGCTCCTCTTGCTAAGCAATCATTTCAGCAAAATTAAGCATTTAAGATGGCATTAAGTATGTTAAAGTAGAAAAGCAACTACTTGACTTTTGGAAGTCGCATAATGTAACCAAAATTGATTTCCTTCTCCTAGCGGAAATTAAAAAAAAGAAAAAAGTAACCAAGCGGAAATTGTAAAATACACAAGTATTATAAATCCATTTAAAGTTAATCAACAAATCTTCTTAGGTAACTGGAGACAACTCAGGGTCGTCAGATTACCAAATAAATATTTTTGCAAGCATTTGTATGTTTGCATGTTTGCGTTGCAAAAGGAAATTGCCCCGTGAGAAAGGAGTTCGGTTTACGGGGTCGAAGGACCTCCATCAGCTGTTCAGGCTTTCATCCCCAATGTTCGCAGTTCTCTGTCAAAAAAAGTTAACCAAACTCCGAAAAAAGCCGGTTGACTTTACCTTTTAAAGCGTTTCCTTACAAAGTGAAGTTTAGTTACTATTTATTAGAAAAGTTCGCGCAAAATGTGGGCGCCTGTTGTGAATTCTGTTTTGTGCTAATAAGTGGTTAGTTATAACTTTTAATGGAAGTGCGCTTTCTACAAATCTGTTAATATCGTAGTTAATATTTTCCAATAGGAAAAAGTTAGCTAACTGAATGGATTTTTTTGGATGTGTGTTTTATACAAAGTTGTTTTAATTAAGCATTGATGAAACCTAATAAAAGTTGGTTTTGTTATTTATGATGTTTTATTCAGAAATTCTTTTAATATTCCATGTTGTATTCAACTAATTTTACTTATACATTTTAACCAATAATAAAATATCCGTCAATAATGTATTTTTATATGGTTTAACCTAAGGAACCAGTCAGCTGTTAAGTATATAGTATTATAGGCTATCCATTTTAGTGAAAAAAACCCTCATTACTTCTCACAACAGTATTTTCTTTGTCTTACAATGCTTTGTAGTGAGAAATATTATTTAAAAATTTATGATGGTTCGTAGAACCATATGGGGATCTCCCTGGCCATATAGACAGTCCGCATGGGGTTGTTTTCACCGGTTCTCGCTTGTTGCGGCAGAATGTTACGGATATGGACGCCAACCCCCGAGGAACTCCGGCGCTCTCGATTCACTCTACCTGGCCCCTGATTAATTTAGTCTGGGTCTCTCACTTCGTTCTGTTTTCTTTTTTGCCAGGTATCCAGAGGGTATACGTATACCATGACATGTGTTTTGGGCATAGAGTGGGTGGATGGGGCGGGTTAGTTGGGCGGTTTCTCCGGTGTCGAGGAGGTGGTGCACTTCTAAGCGAGTCAAATTGAATGCAACGAAAACCTGTGACATCAGACTTATGTTACATGGCTTGTGTGCATGAATGTAATTAGAAAAGCATCGGTGTACAGGGGTTTGTATCTAGAGCCACCAGGAAGACCGAATGTATAAAAAGAGTAATTGGTGAATCCAACTGAAAGTCACATGAAATTAGTCTTTTTGTTACCAACATTGATGCGAAGTAGAAGGGAGTTTATTCTTAAAATTAAAGATGCACCTTTCTGGTAAATATTGCAGCCAAGACCTAGAACTGAATTTTCGGAAATGATGTACCAAAATTGTTTATTTAAATACAACCTTTTTTTTAAGTAGATATATGGTTCAGCTCTAAAACGATTTTCAAATGGAGCCTTTAACTTTCGATATAACACAAATCCACCGCAACTCCCATGGCTTTATATTTATGTCTAGCTTTCTTCGCAATTATCGTTAAGCCAAATTTAATGTCAGGCCAAAACGGAACCATCCTAACAGTCAAAGGATGCTAGGGAAATGAAAAGAAATCTGACGGATTTCCATTGTCGGCTTTTCCGCCCTTCGACTGCCTCGCAATTGACCACTTTTGTGCTTGACAAAAAGGAGAGACAAGCCAACAAAGGGCAGATGCTCCACAAAGGAAACTCAATTTAATGGGTTTTAAATGTTCAGGTTACTCCGCCCGGTAAACATACCCTGTGAATCCGTTGAACGTCGGTGAAAATCCTTAAAGCAACACAAAGTGCACAATTTTGTTTAACTTTCGGGAGGATAACTTTTCTATACATATTAAATTTTGTACAATATTCAAAACAAGCAAACTTTTATTAAGCTAAAATAAAAAAACTTTCTGAATAAATGTTGTACAAAAAAGAAAAATAAAAATGGTAGATATGCTGTTTTATAGAATTAACAGATATAATTCAATGTAAGAGCAAGAGAATTCATTAGTTAATGAATAAAATACAAATACAATACGATTTCTTGACTTAATTCCTTTTTCACGCACAGTAAATCATTAGGAACCTTTTAAGAAAACAAAACTGATTCAGCTTTTTTATGAAAACGTTAGTGAATAATGGACAATTCCATTATCGATCTCCCAACATCGTAAGTTCGGACTTCCTTCGCATACATATATTTAAATATATGAGCTGTTAACACGCAACTTACTTGAATGATAAATCAATTTGGACAATTAGATTTATGTTCAAGAATGAGATTTATATTTTCATAAAGGAGTTCTTGTGGTCCTGCACTCCACAGCAAAATGCAGCAGATTTTCTTGTTGATTTAAGTTTTCCTTGGAATTGATTATCCCATACCTGTCGTCGCCAGTTTGGAAAAAACACCCCGAACCGCATGCAATTTTTGAAACACCACCGAAAAAAAGGACGAGAGCGGGAAACAAAAACAGCCAGACAATCATTAAAACGAACTCATAACTGCAACGAGATCACTTCACTTACCAACAGACCGATGATATATAGTTCACTATACGTTGATTTTGATGAGTTCACTTAGCACTTAAGTATCTCTACAAAACCTTTTGGTCGATTCCGGAAAACACACTGCAGGACACTTGAGTTTCGTTCGAAAATCGAAACCAGACAAAGGCCGAAACAAAACTCGTTATGGCCATTTGGAGGACCTTTGTTCACTACTAACGCTCGGTAAATTCAATTTTGACAACGTTCAAGTGACACTTGATGGCGGCGGGCACAGTCATCCACGGGATACAATTGCATCTCCGATAGGAGCGATTTCCGCTTCAAGTATCTACGAAATGCGGCAAATAAAATCGAAGCCGAGCGGAGCGGAGCGGTGTGGACTTTCACCCACGAACAGCGACGGCAGCAAACTGACTGCCACGCGACTTTGAGCCACCGGCCAGAGCCAAAATAAAGCCACGAGCGCACGGCCGAGCACGAGGCGCCAGGACATAAACAGGATTCAGCCTTCCTAAGGACCAAGGACTCCTCGTGCAAAAAGCGAGAGGCGCACGCCATCTGTGGTGTGAGGACTGCGCAGAGAGAGACGAGGGAGAAATGCGGAGAGCGAACGAAGGACGCTCGGTGGTTGATTTTCCGCCTGTCGAGGGGGTGGCTCAAGTAGCTGGGCGGTTGGGTGGTTCAAGGAACACCCAGCTCGCCATGTCATGTTGTGACGCCGTCTGCTGCGAGTTTTACTACAGCCAGCCAGCCTTCCAGCCAGCCATCCAGCCAGCCAGCCGGTTGCAAGGGGGTGGAAAACGGATGTCGGCGGACAGTTGAACGCTCGGACAGCCAAACAATTCGGAGCAAATTAATCCCAAATCTGCATGCCTAAATCTGTGTGCAGCTCAGATTGATATTGAATTTGGATTGTGAGTTGCCAGATAAATAACTATAAAAGAATACATTTCACCTTGCTCCAATACTATTCATAACTACAATTTGTTTATATCACAATAGTTTAGCAAATGTCAAAGCCAGGAAATAACTAAAATAAATAAATATGCAGCTATATTGTGTCAAGACTCTCAATTAATGTTGTATTATCTGCCGGTAATAACTTGAATTAAAAATATATTTATCAAAAGACAATTTGTATTTGTAACGCTCTCAATAGTCAAACCAAAACAAACAATTTTTTTTAGCTTAAAACTTTAATGATTGAACACTAATTTAAATTACTTGCAATACCGATCTGCCTTCATTTTACTGCGTCTGTCCAAAAGAGTTTCGTGGAGGGATCCCTGAGCTTTGGCATCTTCAAGTTCCTTTATGTCGTTTTGATTAATCCGCATTTTCTTGTCTTGGAACTTTTGGAACTTTTTCCTGCAGGCAGAACGGGATAAAAGAAGATGGGGTTTTAATAAATATTTTGCCCATAAACTTTTAGAAATCATTATTGTTAGCGTAATAATTTTGTTAGAACTTACACATAATTCTTTTCCACTTCACCCAAGTCTCCTTTCTCTTCCTTGGGCTCCGTGTCGATGACAACATCCCTGGTTGCATTACTTCGCACTTTACAGATTTCATATTGGCCGACCTTTTTTCGCAGTGCCACACAGGCATCGTCTTCAGGATCGATGGACATAAAGTGTCCGGTTTCGGATAACAGGGCCATTCGCTTTTCCTTCAATTAAAATAAGTAAGTACTACTAATAAGAGTTGCTTAAAGTATAGATTGTTTACCTCAAAAACTGGCTCCCACTGCTCCATACTGCCCACCGCTTCAGATCGACCTGTTACCATACCATCTTTTTCAATTTTCAAATATTTTCCATATCCAGATTTGAAGGCTACTTTTCGGTCGTTAATGGGAAAGGCGGTGAATATCTCCTCTGGATCTGGGCCATCTCCAGCATTATGTGGTGCTCCCAAAGTAAACAGACTGACACAAATATGTTTTCGTTAAAATTTGAATCACAGGATGGATGACGATATTTAGATATGGGCTGGGACTTAAGAATACTTTTGATTCGAGTGTATAACCAAATATTACCCATTATCCATGGCTTTCAGGTAGCAACGATCGCCGAACTCAATGGACACTGTTCCTGTAATATCGGCAGCAGTTTTTGCTGTCCACCAGCCCCCATGCTCCACTGCATCCTCGTCCACCAACACCTTCGGTTTCTTGGAAGATCCTGCCTCATCTTTTTCCTTCTTGCGTTTTTTGCTTTTTCTAAAGTGTTAGAATTTTAATAGCTGCTTATAGAATAGATAATACTTCACTCACTTGTGCTTTTCGCCCTTCAAGACTAATTTCTTAATACGGGCGTGGTCATAGTCAGACATAGTTTTAGAAAGTTAACTATCTTCTTAAGTGTTTAATTTTTATTTAAGACGACTTTAGCATGGAATAAACAAGTTGTTTTGGTTTTTTCGGGAAAACATTAGTGTGCCCGTAGATCGTCTTGAATAAAATCTTAAAGAACAAGTTGGCAGTCCCAAAAGTGTCATTAATATACCACCTATTTTAGATCGAAATATACCAAGACCTTTTTGCCGCAAAAATGTAATTATTTTAAATTTAAAAATTCCTTTGTCACATAAATACTTTTATTCTTGGGATTATTAATAAATATATAATCACGACAGCTTGCACACTTGTTTCTGTTCAAATTGTTTAACTTAAGCGTATGGCATAAATATTTGATTAAACATAAATTATTACAAGGTAGAAATAAATACATTTTTAATATGTAAATAGCTTATAGGAATAACTTCTTTTCAAATACTTTGGAATAGCGTTGGCATAATCAAAAAAGATTATAAATGTGTATACAACAAACTGGAATGTCCGCAAATGTAATAAAGTCCTTTACATGTATCCTTCGACCGAAACATTTTGCCACTGGCCCTGGAAGAACAATGTGGACAATTAAAAAACCAAATGAAAATATATAAGTTAACCCGGATAGGGCTTAAATATTTAAAAAATTATTTACCGCAATGCCAAGGTTCCATCCCACTCCAGCAGGATTCTCCTTTGTAATCCCGCTGCGCCTGCAAATGATGCCATTGAGGGATATGGCCCACACCTCGGAGCCGACGGACACCGACCGGAAGCCACAGTGCTGCTCCGTGTGCGGCGGCACATTGGCGGCATTGGGCAGGAACTGCCAGTGAGAACCTTCGGGGAAGGTTCTTGAGATCTCCTTTCGCACAGCCAAGCGCTGATGGTTGTCCAGCGCCCAAATTCCAGCGCGTCCCACGCTTATCGCCTTGAAGGTCACGCCCGCAGGAGCCTCCACCTGCTGCCAGGCATCGCCGCAAGGATTCTGCCTGCTGATTCCGTAACGGAAGAACACCATGCCGTTGCGCGCGACAGTCCAGACTTGACCAGTAGGACCTACGCTGATCCCGACGAGCGGCTGGTCGCTCGTTATGTGTTCCCAGGATTCTCCTCGAGGATTTAAGCTGCACACGCCGTGTCGTATTAGGACATCGCCATTGGAGGCGATTGCCCAGGCGGCCACAGCTGTGTTTACCTCACCCAAGCCACTATCCGCATCTTGGTCCAAAACCTGTAAAAGATTTTCTTAGGCATTGGTTAATAATTATTAAATTTATATTCCGACCTGCAGGGCAGCATCGAGGATCTTAGACTGGCTAAGTTCCTGCCAAGGTCCACTGCTAGTGAGACGACATCGCTTCATCCATCTGCGCCGGCGTACGCAATCCGTGAGCTTTTTATGGGCATGATAGTTGGCCGGAAAGTCAATGGCATATTGCCAGCCCTCCTTGTCCGCGCCTCCGGGAATGTTGTAGTCAATTGCCCAATCGGAGATCCATTCGCAGTGCGTGGACAGCAGCTTCGTGTGCTCCTTACTGCGCTTCTGCCGTCCAGTGGCATCGCTCCACATGTGCCTGTCCGTGGGCAAACTCTTTGCCGTAAAGCCACTAATGGGATTCCATCGCTGGTTCTCGTACACATAATAGGTGTGCGTGTCAATCATCGGGTTTATCTTGCCGGAACCCTCCAGACCCTTTAGGAACATGCCGCCCCAGCCGCCGTTGTAAACCCAACCGGTGTTGTCACAGGAAATGCCCCAGACCACATCCACACCGCTGTTGAAAATGCGCTTTATGTGACCGCCCATTTGCCGCCAGTGCATTCGCTCCATGGACACAATAAGCGATGGACAGCGGTACAGCACGCTGAAGAGCTTGATGCGACCACTAACATAAAGTCGAGTCACGCTCTCCGGATCGATGCGGTACTTATAATCGGTGTAAACGGCATTGTTAACTATCATCAGGTAGTGATCCTGCAGAGCCCTGAAAGGATATTCAAATATAGAGCATTAAATTTGTTTCTTACCACTCATTAATGTTCTCACCTTATCTTTAACGTAAAAGTCGCTCCTGGCGCAAATGCCATTTTGTCATTTCGGATTTCATCTAGCCATTCGGATTCCTTCATTGAATTGAGGACCGTGGTGCGTTCGTTGAAACGAGGATTCAGGTGGAGAGCAATCACTCGATGCTTCTCCACACGATGCGGCTGGACTTTAACGGTGGAATGTGATTGCAAGTCGAAGCGAATCTGGTCAGCATCGTCGTACACACAACCAGAAATCTCCAATTCAGTACCACAGGGCATTCTGTAAATCAAATGTGATAATTAATATAAAAAGATCAAACCAATCAAAAATATAATTTTGTTTTTAAATAATTCACTTTGTATCTTCTTCAGAAATTGCAAATATGTTCTTTGGTAGTCTCAATAAAACCTTACATTTTCCTGTCACTATTTATTATTCAGTTCACAGTAATAAGTTTACTATCTATACTAATATAGTTTATAAAAAACATTTTCTAGCACACACAAATCCAAATTAACAAGGAACATTGCAACCTATAAAAATCTACTTTCGCAGGTATGTTATATTCCTACTCACCCGTTGTAAAGTGTATTGTAGTAGGGAGTTTCGCATGTGGAAACGTCCATCTTCTCCATATATCCCTCACCAGGTTCAGTTGTCTGTTGCGCTTTCATGGTGGCCGCATCGAAGACAAACACATCGCCTAGTTCGCTGGTCAGCCAGATGGCATTACTGGCCGGTTTGCCCACCAGTGTGTTGATTTGGCTGCACACAGACGACAAATGGGACAGCCAATCCTCCATCTCCGAGTCGCTGGAGAACTGCAGCCTAACGGGTGAGCAGTTTACAGGCAAGTGGGGTGCATGAATGGCAATTCGAGGTGCGCCTGCTTCACTGCAGCATTGTACACATGTGATGTCCGATAGGGGGAACTGAATCTTAGTGGCTGCCCCATCCGGACTGAGCACCGTAAAAGTGCCAGAATCGCCGGATCGGGAGGTCTCGCTTCCACTCGTTCCACTGCCGCTGCTTACCCACTCAAGCTCGATAATGCAATCCTCGAACTCGCCTCCCGGTCGCTGGTAGCGAGCATCTGCTGATTTCACCCACGAAGAAAGCTCCACTGCCTTTTCGAACTTGGCCACCGTCTGCAGCTTGGCGAGTTTCTCCTGCCGCCGCTGTAGCTTGCTTAGAATATCCTTTCGCCAATTGGCATTCACATCAACTTTACTGTCGCTCGTCAACTGCTCGTTAAACCAATTGGGCATATTGCCGACGTCCACAGTCACCGCTCCTGGGGCAACACAGCTCCAAAGTATGCCACATTCGGTCCAAAACTGCGAACCAGTATGGTCGTCATCCTCGCCCAAAAACACATCCGACCCGTGGTGCGTAGAGTCCGACTCGAATACTGTTGAATCGCTCTCGGGATGCGCTTCAGTTCCCACAACAGAGCCAACACTTCGGACAGGCGACCAGGCTCGGGGATTCCTCAACTGTGTCTCAAACTTTCCGGTGATCTCCACTACATCCGCTGCGGGAGCACTGGAAGCGTGCGAGGTCTCACGCAGAGCTGCAGTTCGCTGCTTGTGACGATCATTTAAGTTCAAGCTTCCTATTGTCGGAGGTGAGTCCGCACTCAGTTTCCAACGTTCGTTCTTGAGAAGACCAGGTGGACCTCCATTGCTGGAAAAGGAACCGGTGGAACTGTTAAGCACGGTTTCTATCACGGCGCAGGTCTCCACCACGCCCTTTTCCTTCTCCTTGGAGTACAGATTCGAGAAGCTTTGGTGCTTTGAGCCAGGCGTTGAGCTGCTGCCACCACTTTTGCGAGAAACAATCGAGAGTGAGCTGGAAGTGCGGCTGATTTGCATGGGGCACTGAATAAGGCGCCATTTTTTTCCTGTGGGATCGGCGGAAGTCACACCAGAGCGGAGGTACAAACAACGGTCAGCAGCTCCGACGGCAAAGACCTATAAAAGTAAAAGTATAAATGTAAAAAAGAGGATAATTGTTATGGAGTAGACTTACCTGATCATTGGCCGCCACGGAGATCATGGAAATGTTGCCCACCATTTCCACCCAGCCCTTGCCTATTGCCGAATCCTCGCTAATGCCGGCCGCCTCACCCTTGATTCCTCTTCTAAACCAGGCGTGGTGATCATTGGTAACACACCACACAGCATCCGTACCCACGGAAACATGAACAATGCGCAGGCTTCCGTTTGCCACTGGGGTCTTGACATCCAGCCAGGAATCACCAACGAGGTTATCGCGAGTTACTCCAGTGCGGACAATTACCCGTCCGTTGTAGAGAACTGCCCAGACCAATCCAGTGGGTCCCACGCTAATCTGTGAGAGTTCGCTACCCGTTGGCGTGGGCACAGCTGTCCAGCGCAGTCCTTCTGGCGCCGTTTTCGACACCCCCGTGCGGAACATTGCCCTGCCATGAGCAGTGATGGCCCAGACGCATAAAGTTCCGGCGGGAGCGTTGGGAACACAGGTGCCACCGATGGCCACATCAATGAAGGGTTCCTGGGTAGGATCCTTGTGAAGTGGCGCCACGGCACACCAACTATTTAGGGCGGCGTACCTCCTATACCTCACCCACTTGCGTCTTCGCACATAGGAATTCCAGGACTTCTTTGCCGAATACGTGGCAGGAAAGTCGAGTGCGTACATCCAACCATCCTCGGGCAGCGGCTGTCCATCGAGCTCCAGGTCTAGGTGCCAATCACCGTCCCACTGCCAGGCCATGGAGGGCAGCCGAATCTTGTCCACGCCACGCTCCACACTTCCATCCGCGGACGAATACTTGTAACGATCCGTTGGGAGTAGTGTTTTCGAGAATCCCTCAATCGGCAGCCAGCGCTCGTTTTCGTATGACTCCTCCCGAATCCGGATAGGCACGTCCAATCCGTGGACATGCACGTAAACCTGGCGGTCGCCGCCGATGGCCCACAGAAAGTTGGGCACGGCGCAGATCTTCTTGAACTCCAAACCCAGGTAGGGAAGTTCGCGCCAGGCTCCTGAGCTGGTGGACAGCGTGTAGACGCGTCCCTCGCTGCTGGCGGCGAACAAATATGAGCTGGGCATGGTTGAATCTCTTAATTTCGATGAGGGATCCTCTTTTTGTCTGTCATCGTGTTTACAATTTGGAAAAATTGATTTTTCTGCAGGAGTTTGCCATACAAAGCTATCTAGCTAGCGATGACACCATTATTTTTTTTCTAGGCGATAGTAGAATCTAGCGGATTTGTAAAATTAAAGGAAATGGTTTAGTAAAGTAAAAACTCCAAATATTTTGAACCTGTTTTAATATTACTGAATTACTTGTATTTTAATTTAGAAATTTCAAATTTAACTAATACAAAATAAATTTTAAATAATATTCCAAAAATATAATAGAACAATATCCTTTTGTATTACCCTAACCTTCATTAAAAATCTTAGCTAAAACTGACAACTTTGTAGAAAAATTGATAACCTATGATAACTCACAAATAGGAACCTGTGATAAGGACAACCCTATGTTATCAGTAGTGTTGTTAACTTTTCCGAACCATAACAAATATCGAAAGTGAAACCCGATAGTGCTTTGAACTTACAAATATTGCGGGTATCGATACTATCGCGAGTCGTTAACCCAGCTCTAATTGACGCCAAGAAATTTACATTGATTTTGAAAAATATGGTAAAAATTTGAACCTTTTTTTCTGTAAAACCTACGGGTAGACCGGCCAAGTAAAGGACACTTAACTTGAGACATGTTAGCCGCTGGCCGATAAAAAGGAAAGCCGTGAATTAAGCCATTCGGCGTGGCGACGTTCGACGCAGAAAAGCGAGCACGCGCAGGCCAGACGGTCGGTCGGTCGTATCAGCAGCTGACTGTGGAGCCCGGAGGCCGACCACGGATATATCCTCCCCATATCCCTCCCGAAACCCTCATGCCGTAATCCTCAGTTCCGAACCGAATCCGAGGACCTTCCAGCAGCCGGTATTTCGTGGCCTGGTGTAGTAAAAAAAACATATGTACAGAGAGTACAAACGTTCTATAGCCACACACATATATATATTAACCACTATATGGCCACTATATGTGTATCCCCCGATGTCCTGTGCATCCCGTGAAACCCCTTCGCTGCATCCGCGATTCGGGGGTGGTCGGTCGTCCTGCCAGGAAAACTCCCCTAAAAAATAGCAATAACGAAGCAAGAGTGATTAGATTCCATATTAACCGGAACCTCTTCTACCCCACAGTTAACCACTTCGAAACGATAGGGTACTGGTCTTATCGGGAACAACAGACAGTGGTGAGTGCATCTGAAAATCACCTGTATCAAAGGTTATAACCAAAAGTAACACCCACAGCTCACACACACAAACACACATACACGCTCGCCCTCGTCGGACGGAAGGGACAGACTTTGGAAATCATCACATCACAATAAGTCATGCCACGGGGAAAACGCCGAGCTGCAGATATTAGCGACAACATGGATCATGGTCAACCGAAGAGGGCCCGAACCAGCTACACAAGCATACCCACACAACAGAGCAGCAGGTGAGTGCGAAAAACAGGAAAAAAGAGAACAAAGGCCCTTCGGTGTTGTATCATCTGTTTCGAGAAAAAGCATCTGGTTTCCGGTGTAGAGATTCCTGTGCACAACTCATTGATGCCTTTTAGATTTGGATAAAATAACCAAAAAAAAACGAAATGAGATTGCTCACACCTGCCATTGCTAAAATTATACTTGGGGGAGAATGTAGTTTTCCTATTGAGTAGTTTTCCAGGAGTGATGTGCAATACCTTCCCTACACCCTAAAACATGCTTATTAAAGGACAAATAGGGTAGAATAAAAGTAATTCGAATTGAGTGTAAATTATTATGTCAGAAACAAAAAAGTTTTAACACATTGAATAGTCAAAAAAAAACATGAATCATTCATTTTGTATGACAAACAGCTAGATTATTGATGAAAAAAAAAATTAAGAACTAACCCTATCAACGAAATACGCCAATATTAAATGTGGTGGTTTCCAGATGACTTCTCCAGTAGGAATATGTATGTTTTGAACGTACGCAAATTTAAATTTTCCCATGTGTCAGATTTATCCGATGCAAATAGCAAAACCTTATAACGAAGTTTGACATGATTAATTCAGCAGGCATCAGTATTTATTTTCACTTTAATCAAACTCATTAAGACTAATTATAAACAAAAAGCATTTAAAGTTCCTATATGTTTCTCCACACATAATCTTTCAATATATCAATTGGCAAACTTTCGAATGGATTAAGAGATAATGAATGTTTAATAGGAGGTGCAGGAGATTTTCTTTAACAATGTGTCATAAAAAACGGATATTTATAGTATAGATGCTTTGCTAAAAATGCCAAAGCATGAGTATAAGATTTTTCATGACGTCCACGATGCCAGCTTTGGTCTTTCGTTAAGATTAGTTTGCCTGGTAAATAATAGTTTCTGGTTAATAATGATATATATTAACATTTAATAATCATATATGGTGTGCTATTATTTTATACATTAACAATATGGAAGACATTTGCATTTCTCATATATGTATCTTTAGTTGCTTTCGATAACCTCGTAAATGTTAATTCTCATTATCTGCCGGGACAACTCTTAATTTTGACGCTTAAAGTTTAAAAATAGGACTACAGGATTGCAATAGATCCAACAAACGTGGGGGATATGTGTAGACAACGATATGATCGAATAGTTGAACGAAAACGAACGCTTCACAGGACTCACTGGCAGCTCACTCCATGGAACCGTATTGGACCTTCTTGATTTTAAAATACCTACGTGGAAAATAATCATTAGAAAGTTGCGTAGCAATATGGAAGGGAACTATTACCTCCAGCCGCCGTATCCGGATATAGTAAGCAGCACGGCAATTGCAAGGGCAGTGCCGACAGCCAAGGGCGCCGTCTCATCGCGATAGGATCCTGTGGCGCTGCAGTGGAAGGACGGACCCCACTTGCCGCTGTCCTTGAACATGAAGCTCTGCATGTGCATGTCCCGCAAAAACAACTTGGCTATGTGCCCCGACTGGTCGCCGGAATCGTGTGGGGCGTACATGATCACAGTTTGCTCCTTGTCGCACACATAGGATTTGCCCACCGGCGTGGGAAAATACATGGGCGTTTGTGCTGGCGAAGTTAGCTTCACATCCAAATTGGGGCGATCGGGGTGTTCGAACAGCCAGTTGGAGGACGAGTAGGTCAGCTCGAAGAGGTTGATATACCAGCCCTCGCCGCCTGATGACTGTGGACAAAAGTTCAAATATTAGTCAATAATCCACCTTTGACCTTAACGATAGCGATTGCCAGTGATGGATGACCTATAGTATCTGTTTTCTACGTACTTATCTTTTCAACTTGCTAGCGTAATTGGGCACAATATATTCTCAATGCTTGGACCTGCCTAGTCAGTAATTAGGTGCTAATTATTTTACCCATTTACCTAAGTGATAGGATCTCAAGTATCGATTTTTGGTATTTCAAATTACTGTACTTCTTATATACTTTGATAGCTGTTTTATATACGAGAAATCGTGTTGCTTTTATGAGGGAGTAAATTTGTTAACACTAAATTCAGATATTATTTTTTTTCGTTCCACAACACCAAGTTAAACCCTTGCCATCACTGGTAACCTTTGAATCCTACGCACCTTTTTAAATGTCATGGAGAGCCGGAAACCTTTAAAGTCCATATTAAGAATTTCCATGTTGGACTCCACGCACTCGCCACTGAGCTGGGGATCATCCGGCATGTAGAGATCGGCCTCCACATCCTCGTTCAGTTTGTTCCGGTACTTAATGCTGATTAGGCCATCCACCTGCATCAGGATACAGGTGATGCCATTGGTGGCATTGAATCGATAGAGCGAGGTTGTGGCATCATGGTTCATAGAGGAGGCCTACAAACAGACTCAAGGATTAGCAAAGGGAAATTTAATTACCAAACTTGGATTACCGATGGCGACTTGGTGGTGTACTTGCTGACCCGTGGCGTCTTCGTTGTGAAGGCACTCAGCTGCAATCCGTGGGCAGTAGTTACTAAAAGAAAAAAAAGGAGCGGTCACAAAGGCTTCACAGGTTGTCCAGCTAGCTCGGTTCATTTTTCAGTCAGTGTGTCACAAAACCGTCCTCGACAGTATCGATTTTCGGTGCTCCCACCACCTACAAATCCCTAATCCCCTGCCCCAAATCAGTCTACAACTCACCCAAAAGTGCCAGGAGTGCCGAGCAAATCAGAGTTGCGTTTAGGCCATGGCCCAATCCTTGAATCCTGGACAGGGACTGCCGAAAACCAGATAGTTTCATCTTCTTTAGCAAATCCTTGGTTACTTTGTGGGCAATTCCAATGACTATTTAACTCTGCTGTCTCCGCTCGACGCAACTACGACGTGTTTCCTGATTCGGCTCCTGCGCACAACTGAGCCCCAAATAAAATCGCACTGTCCTGTTGTCTCCTCGTTTCAACCCACTCCCACATCCACCCACTCCCAACCCACTCTTCCCTTGTCCTGCTACAGGACTTCACTCTCGCTTTTCTCCTGCGCAGTCGCTGGTAATGGGACGCTGGCGGAGATTAGGTTTTGTATGTATGTAAATGCACTAAGCAAAAATCTACTTTGTACAGATTTATTTTATTTATTTTTTATTTTTAGTTAAAAGATTACAATTAGGCTTTTTTTATTCGTAATATATAAAGAGTTTAACAATAGTTTATTTTACCTTTGAACCAACTTGTCTTGAAAAAGACATTAGAAGGATTTGTTTATCTACACAAATATAACTTGCAATAGAAACACATTTTTTATTTGTTTGCGAGTAATTCTAATTGGGACTTTATTTTTAAATATAAAATTAAATATTATTCCAAATTTAAATGTATATTAAGAAGACAAACAAAATGATGCCACTAAACGTTTGTTATTGCTAAAGACTAAATATAAAGGAAAAACCATTTGAAACCCAATTCGTAAAAAGAGGCAATCAAAACAAACAAGAAACTTATATTTTTGTCCAATCACAGTTCATTAGTATGTGTAAATGCAAACTAAATTGCTTAAATTTATACTAATCGACGATCTTTCAAGTTGCACTTGATGAAGGCAATGCAAACTGTCTCCCTGAGACTGGGAAAAGTTCGACAGCCTTTTGGTTTTCCTAATTCGATTTGTCATATCTGGGTTGGCATTATTTTCTTTGCTTTCCTGGGTGCCTTCGCTCTTGGCATTGGCCTCGTCTCTGCTCTGTCATGTTTACTATCGCTATTTTTAGGGGCCAATACTCAAAAACGAAACCCCATAGGAGAGGCGAGTCGAATAAAATAAACAAAAGAGGCCACAAGGCATTAGCGACAGATTCGATTAAAACTCTGGTGTATACGTGGTGAAAGCAAAAACAGTGCAGTTAATTCCATTCAATTTAGATGGCAGAGTGTGTGAATTTGCCCGAATCATTGAACGCGATCGATATACTCAAATGCTCGTTGTTGTTTCTCTTCCACAGACGCCATATCAGAGCAGAGGATGGCTTTAGTCAAAAACGTTGTTTGACATGGTTCCAGGAATACACCACTCCAGATGAACCAGAGACATTGGGTGAGTTGAGATTATTTTGGGATGCGCCTGCATTAATTCTATTTGAAATTTCATTTGTTTGATTTAAAAATATCTTGAAGCTTTTAATGTCCTTCAGATTTTCAAGGTTTTGAGATATGCCAACCAACCGCTAGATATTCGTGTGACATCTTATCTATTTATTGGCCCTACAAAGTTCTAATGATGTAACTCTTTGATTCTTCAGGTCCCGATGGAATGGAAAAATTCTGCGAGGATATCGGCGTGGAGCCCGAGAACATTGTGATGCTGGTGCTGGCCTACAAAATGGGCGCCACCCAGATGGGTTTCTTCAGTCAGCAGGAGTGGCTAAAGGGCCTCACAGAACTGGACTGCGATTCGGCAGCGAAAATGGTTGTGAAACTGGACTATCTGCGCAGCATACTCAACGATCCAAACTCGTTTAAAAGCATCTACAGATATGCCTACGACTTTGCCAAGGTTCGTTTTTATTCTATCTAAAGTACGATCTTTGATTAAGAAGGTTTTTGATTATTTGGCAGGACTCGGACCAACGGTGTATGGATATTCTCACTGCCAAAGCCATGCTTCAACTCCTTCTGGGCAAACACTGGCCGCTGTATCTGCAGTTCGCACAGTTTCTAGAGCAATCAAAGTACAAGGCGATCAATAAGGATCAGTGGTGTAATATTCTTGAGTTCTCGCGCACCATCTGCATTGATTTATCCAATTACGATATTGATGGAGCATGTAAGTCGTTACTATAACTTGGCTAAAACGTTTTTATTACTGTATTAATTGAATATAAATTGAAGGGCCCGTCATGTTGGATGAGTTTGTGGAATGGCTGCGCCTGCAGAGGACCCAGGTCACCTCGACCTCCGGATCCAGCTGAGAGAAGCTGAATCGACTCGCCTATTTCTAGTTCAACTTTGGGAGCTCAGTGCGGAGGAGGAGGTGGGATGCGATGGGAGTACTGATCAGATGAGATGAGATCGACGGAACTATAAGACACAACCATAGAACACTCACTCACACAAGCACACGACACATCCACGTCCACGCCCACACCGACGCCCACAAACACAGCCACACACTCACCCACACAGAAACACAAGGCATTTTGGAGAGACTGCGTACACTGGCAAAGCAACCAACTATGAAACTAAACTATTGATAATATATTTAATGTAATAATTTATGTATTAACGACAACTAAAACTAAAACCACACTTTTCTACTTTTAAGGCCTCCCTTGAAACACAAAAGAAAAAAAACAAAACAAGAACAGCAACAAGAGCCAAAATGGGGGCAGCTTGTAAAAAGTAAACCCAGAAAATGAAACGAAGGCAATAACCAAGAGACCCCCAATAGACCTAATCTAGAACATACAATCGAACTCAAGCGACCCCTTCAAGATATCAGCATGCATAGTCAAAATCTCAACGAAAATCAACACCAATATTGGGGAATTCGTAGTCGTTATTAAATCAATGTAGAAAAACAACATTTGGGGACTATTTAATAAAATATTAAGTGAAGATGTGGCACCGTGATTTATTATTTTAGTCAAAATAGACAAAGATTTAAAATTGGCAACAGGATGGTTTTATTTTTAAAGAATATTCTGGTACATGAGAAGTGTGTTTTCATCTGACAGATTGCAACCAATTTTTTTTTACTTTAAGCTTATCTTGTAACTGGAGTAATATATTAAGCTAACACAAAAAAAAGATACCTATATTTTATTTTTGGGCTTAGAAAAAGTACAAAATGACCGAATTAGGTTTTGGTTAGTTATTAAACTGAATTTTAAATCAATAACAGTCAAACTAAAGAAACAGAAAAATACCAAAAAAACATAGGCAATTTCAAAAAAATAACGGTCAGAAACAGTGTTTTATTGTGCTGCCGTCAAAAATACCGCATATACCATCGATATATACCGAGAAAATGTGCGATACCCCGCGAAAGGGGCACACCTATTCAGCTGACGCTTGTAGCACTACTCCTTTTGGCATTTAAAAAATATCAAACGGTTCCGGCGCGTTGTCCGCTTTGTGCTTGATTTTCGTGCATTCGATGGGCAAAATCGAGAATTAAACACCGTTTCTCTAGCAAATAGTGTGGATCTCCGTTGAAGTGGCCAAATCAGCCGTTCGTTTGTGGGAAATCGAGGCTAAGAACGAGAAGGAATTTTCGCAACTCCAGGCGAAACGACGCCAGTGCAAAAGGGAGCCCAAAAAAAGAAAGAAAGGAGAACAAGATGGCCGCGAAGCCCGAGGAAAAGAGCACGGATATTCCGGAACGCTTGTTCGACTCCAACCAGCGCAAAACCTACAAGCGCATGCGCTTCTTTGGCAAGGTGAGTGACGATGCAAGGATTCCCCGCTGGGATGTCCATGTGCGCATGCGGATGTGTCCTAGGGAGCACAGACATTAGCGTGTTTCCCTTGCATATCCATATTCTGGTATTAGTTTAGTTTTCCCCTTTTAAAACTTCATTGTTCTTGTTGCTCCTCTTGTTGTTGTTGTTTTGAAAAGTCAGATCGTGAAAGGGGGAGATTCAATGTGATGGAATGTGTGTGCCGGTGTGTGTGTGTGGGCAAATGGCATGCCAATTGTTAATTTTTTTTGGCGCGACTTTTTGTTGATATCCAAAATATGCTTAAAAAAGTTAAGCAAGAAGACTAGCCCAGACTACCTCTTGGAAATCCAATTTCATATTAAAAATAACCAAGAACCTGAAAATAATGTTGTAAAATGTATTAGAATTTGTCCTTCATATGCACTCCTAACTATACATTTCAATACATTTTTCGCATTGTATCATGCTTTCTTACATTTCTCAACGCGCAAAGCATCTGCTTGGTACAATTTCAACGATCCAATTTATTGTTAACTTTTAATCCTTGCAGGGCGGCTTTGCAAAATGCTACGAGATCATCGATGTGGAGACCGACGACGTCTTCGCTGGAAAGATTGTGTCTAAGAAGCTGATGATCAAGCACAATCAAAAGGAGAAGACCGCACAGGAGATCACCATACACCGCAGCCTTAACCATCCGAACATTGTTAAGTTCCACAGCTACTTTGAGGATGTCCAGAACATCTACATTGTACTGGAGCTGTGCAAAAAGAGAGTGAGTTTTGATGGGATCCTGAATGTGTAGTTATTATTAACCTCCTTTAATTATCAGTCCATGATGGAGTTGCATAAGCGCAGGAAAAGCATCACAGAGTTCGAGTGCCGATACTACATTTACCAGATCATTCAGGGCGTAAAGTACCTACACGATAACCGCATCATCCATCGCGATTTGAAGCTGGGTAACCTCTTTCTCAACGATCTGCTGCACGTGAAGATCGGCGACTTTGGCCTGGCCACGCGCATTGATTACGAGGGCGAAAGAAAGAAGACCTTGTGTGGCACGCCCAACTACATTGCTCCGGAGATCCTCACCAAGAAGGGGCACTCGTTCGAGGTGGACATCTGGTCGATTGGCTGCGTTATGTACACGCTGCTGGTGGGCCAGCCACCATTTGAGACCAAGACACTGAAGGATACTTACTCGAAGATCAAGAAGTGTGAGTACCGTGTACCCAGCTACTTGAGGAAGCCGGCGGCAGACATGGTCATTGCCATGTTGCAGCCAAATCCGGAGAGCCGCCCGGTGATTGGCCAGTTGCTGAACTTTGAGTTCCTCAAGGGCTCCAAGGTGCCTATGTTCTTGCCCAGCTCTTGTCTGACGATGGCACCGCGTATCGGCAACAACGACATTATCGAAGAATCGATGATGCATCGCAAACCGCTGACGGAGATGAATGGCGTCCGACCCGACGACACCCGTCTGGAGTCGACGTTCCTGAAGGCCAATTTACACGACGCCATCACCGCCTCGGCACAGGTTTGCCGCCACAGCGAGGACTATCGCAGCGATATCGAGAGCTTGCACCAGCAGCTCACCAAACTCATCAACGGCAAGGTAATAATAAATTTAAATGCATATTTATTTTTAATCAGTGAAGTGACAATTTACTTAAAGATTTTCTTCTGATCTTGCAATTAAAACTCTTGACCTTTTGACTTTTTAGCCGCGTATTTTGCAAGGCAATCTGGGCGACGAGAACACCGATCCTGCAGCACAGCCACTCTTCTGGATATCCAAGTGGGTGGACTACAGCGACAAGTATGGTTTTGGCTACCAGCTCTGCGATGAGGGTATCGGCGTGATGTTCAACGACACCACTAAGCTGATCCTACTGCCCAATCAGATCAACGTGCACTTCATCGACAAGGACGGCAAGGAGAGCTACATGACCACCACAGATTACTGCAAGACGCTGGATAAAAAAATGAAACTCCTATCCTATTTCAAGCGCTACATGATCGAGCATTTGGTGAAGGCAGGCGCCAACAATGTGAACATCGAAAGCGATCAGATCTCGCGAATGCCGCACTTGCACTCTTGGTTCCGCACAACTTGCGCCGTGGTCATGCATTTAACCAACGGATCCGTGCAGGTAACATCTAATAACTTCTATTTAAAAAACAAATTGTATTCTTATAAACTTGCTTGTGCTTCAGCTTAACTTTTCGGATCACATGAAGCTCATCCTTTGCCCACGCATGAGTGCCATCACTTATATGGATCACGAGAAGAATTTCCGCACCTACCGATTCTCGACTATTGTGGAGAACGGCGTGTCTAAAGATTTGTATCAGAAGATACGCTATGCCCAGGAAAAACTTAGGAAAATGCTGGAAAAGATGTTTATCTAAAAAAAAATCGGCAAACTATCATTTAAGGCCGAATGTTAGTTTAAGTTAATCCACGAATGCCCTGGCCAACTTCACATTTATGCCCCCAAACAGATCCTCTGCCATGCGTTTTTTAAATTGTAGTTTCTGTTCAAATTTATTTGATTGTTCGATGTTAGAGTTTATTTGTTTTCGCCTTTCCCCTTCATTTACTGAATAAGTTCATCGTCAATGTTGGGCCGCTCTTTAGAAACTGTTTGTTTTTTGCACACGATCACTTAATAAAATTACAAAGAGATAAATTAGGTATTTAAACTAAGAAATGGTTCTCAGAGAATGGCTCTGCCAAATCCCAACTATCCCAGCTGACTGATAATTCAATTTAAATGCTGGATACATAATAAAACTTGTAGTATAGTATTCATTGCTTGTAATATGCTACGGCGCCGTTAAACAAAATAAAAAACTTTCGATTGAATGCGGAGCATAACACTGCTTCCTAATTCGCATTGGCCGGAAACAACGTTCGTGATAAGATACAATTTGTAATTGCTTTCAAACGACAAAGCGTATTTATAATTTAATAAAATAACTGGAAATAAACATTTTTATCAATTGATTCTGATTTATAAATGAATTATCTAATTTAAGCAGCCTGAAAAAAACAGATATTTGATTTGGAAATAAACAAACTTGATAAGGGCCTGCTTTAAAAAAGAAACGTTACATTTTTCACACTTTTCAAATCTGTTTCGGTTTGTGTCTGTGCTATGTCTTTTTTTTTTTTTTTTTGTTATTACTGGTGTCGCGAATGTAATCGTTTCAGAAAAACATCGAACAATCATCGATTGCTTTTTGTTGCAGCACTAGTATTGATTTTATTTTCTTGAAAATTAAAGATTCCAATACGTACACACTCGCTGAAAGCCCGAAATATTCGTGATATTTAGATGCAATTAGTGCCGAGGCGAACATAAATCCTCGACATGGGTGACAACGAACAGAAGGCCCTCCAGCTGATGGCCGAGGCGGAGAAGAAGTTGACCCAGCAGAAGGGCTTTCTGGGATCGCTCTTCGGGTGCGTATATACGAAATTGGTCAATTGGGTGTGAGGAAATCGCTTTGTCTAGGATCTAGCTTTCCATTTTCATATAAAAGGTTGCCATCTACATTTAAAGGCTATAATATAAGTACGCAATAGTTCACCTCACACCGTAGTACTTTTTATACTTTCTATGTACCTACTTACGATAATACGTATACGTACAAGTGAACTCTGCGCCTCCATCTAAAAACGCCCTCACAACAACGCAAATTTCCAATTTTGTTTGATAAGGTTTAGATATGTATGGATTAGACGGAATATATAAAACATAGATAAACAAATCATCACAGCTCCACCTCTATTCGCTAATGTTAATAGAAAATATATGAATGGGCCCACATTTATATGGGTATTGATGAATCATAGTTTTCAAAAGTTTCATTATCAAACATTTTTGATTAAATTTTAAGAAAAGCGTTTTAAATTAGACATTTAAATTCAAATAGTCATCAGCATGCTTGCAAAAAACTTACTGCATCTGGCAAAACTTTTAAATTTCGATTCTTAATTCTGGGATATTAATCTTATTCCCAAAATGTACTGTTAAGTTAATTGGAGTGAACTGATATTGTCAGGCGTTTAAGTTTTTTATAACATACGAAAACCAGTTCATATTATTATTTTAGAACAAACATGAATTTTTTACCACACTTTTTTATTTATTAAATAAGTCTAATCGAAATGGTCTTTCTCAGGGGCTCCAACAAGGTGGAGGATGCCATCGAGTGCTACCAGCGAGCGGGCAACATGTTCAAGATGTCCAAGAACTGGACAAAGGCCGGCGAGTGCTTCTGCGAGGCGGCTACGCTGCATGCCCGTGCTGGAAGTCGACACGATGCAGGAACCTGCTATGTGGACGCCTCCAACTGCTACAAAAAGGTGGACGTGGAGAGCGCTGTCAACTGCCTGATGAAGTCCATCGACATCTACACCGACATGGGACGCTTCACAATGGCTGCCAAGCATCACCAGAGCATCGCCGAGATGTACGAGAGTGATCCCAATACTTTGGTGGGTTTATCTCTATGTCAATAAATCTATAAGTACTTTATTCTGTTCTTCCTTATGTTTAGGCAAAGTCCATTCAGCACTACGAACAGGCGGCTGACTACTTCAAGGGCGAGGAGTCGGTCAGTTCGGCCAACAAGTGCATGCTGAAGGTTGCCCAGTATGCCGCCCAACTGGAGGACTACGAAAAAGCAATATCCATATACGAGCAGGTGGCCGCCTCCTCGTTGGAGAGCTCTCTGCTCAAGTACAGTGCCAAGGAGTACTTCTTCAGGGCCGCCCTCTGTCACCTAAGTGTGGATCTTCTGAACGCCCAGCATGCCATCGAGAAGTATGCTCAGCAGTATCCAGCATTCCAGGACTCACGGGAGTTCAAGCTCATTAAGGTGGGGTTTTATTCTTTAAAATATGTATATCACTTAACATATTTAACATTACTTATGGCGTAATAATTTAATTGCAGGTGTTGTGCGAACATCTCGAGGAACAGAACATCGAGGGATTCACAGAGGCCGTCAAGGACTACGATAGCATCTCTAGGTTGGATCAGTGGTATACCACCATCTTACTGCGAATCAAAAAGGCTGCGGACGAGGATCCCGATCTGCGATAAAATAATCAGTTACACTTTTTGATGAATTCGCGTACACATTTATTAAATGCTTTATTCGGTTCGGATATTAATCTAACTATATATAACTAAAAGAAAATTAATTAAACGTGTTGCATTGCTAAACCTGAAAACACCCAAATGACAGCCTGCTTAACCGCGTGAATTGAACTTACTGAATAGTCCATACACCCATGTTCTAGAGGTTAAATTAACGCTTATGCAACGAATGAAAAGTCAGCAGAAGCCACGATTCATCTTGTGTTAAAACGTGCTTTTTGATTAAACATTATTATTTCCAATATGGAGTGATTGAGAGGTGTTATGTTTGTCTGTTTTTTCGTTACTCTTGTTATTTGTGTAAGTAGCCAATCATTATGTTAGCTACTGTTTATTGGGATGCGTAAAATACCCTATAGAAATCCGTATCCATACTATAATATAAAGAAATCCTTCATTCTATGTGTGTAATGTGTTAGATTATTTCGAGATTAATTAAAGAGTCCCTGGTAGTGTGAGAACATGAATTTCAAGACAATTATGATTCCATTTAGTGCACGGAGAAAAGTAAAACATACAGTTTTAGATGTACGCATATAATACACTATCCTATAAAAAAAATATATGTCCATATAAGCATTAAAGATTAACCCTATAAATATCCAAAAATGGAAACGAAATTCTAGTAAATACTTGAGGGTCACATTTATAGAATATTCCATCTCGCAAAATTTTAAAGATGTTTAGTAGATCAACTTCCTATAAACATGTACGAAACAAGTTATAATCCAATAAATAAAACTACGACGGAGCTGCGAAGATTACTCGGGCACTGAGGCCGAAGCAAAAATATCAGTATCAATTTATTGAATGAATATCTCCAGGCAACACACAACACAACTTAAATCCACAACACATTTAATTAATACCAATGCAAAGATCTGAGTAATGCCTCTATGCAAGCATTACCTTAGATATTTCCAATTAAAATACTTTAATAAAGTTACATGCTTGGATTAATCCTGTCATCCTGTCTTCGTATCGAACAGTTTTAAGTCAATATACGCACAACCAACCAAGCCATTTCCATTGTCTTTCATTGTTGATAACGTAATGTGAAATGCACCAGACTTTTATTTGATTTAAATCACTTTTAAAGTAAAGTTTACACCACGTTTTGCAAAACGTAATGTTTATCCTAGATTGCGAAATATTATTACTTATTTGTGGTAAGTATTGAAAAGGGATGTCAAAAGAGGTAATGAGAAAGGTAAATGTAAATGCTGATTCATGATAAAAAGCTATCAGTACTATTATTTTTAAAATCTGAAATCCCTTTGTGAGAAATTGTTTTCTTTTCGACCCATATTTATGTATATTGTAATGAATGTTTACTATAGGATAAGGAACTGATTTGCTCAACATGACTGACATGATGACTGGCCTTTCCCCGAGATGTCAAGTTTCCATATCGATCTGAGCACATACATATATGTATTTCCACCTGATTGTGCGGAGTGAGATACTTTTGCGATCGTCATTGTCAAGAGCAAGAGACAAAGGCCTGCCAGTATTAAAATGGAGGAGTGGAGTCTCTCGATCTCCCAATCTCCCAATTTAAATCTGAAGCGATCGGACTCTCGAAAGCGCTGACGCCGATGAGAAGATATGACTGGAATCGGTGCTTTGGCGGGTCGATGGAGCGATCTCTCAGTTATTCAGCCGATGCCCGTGCGTCAGGTTCATTTTTATTGTGGGAGTGGCATTCGATCGCCCATCGAGTTCTTTGCAAAATCAGTCGGTGGCCAGGTCCAGAAATTAAAATAAATAATAGAATTATATAAAGGTGAAACCAATACGCGAACACACATACGTACATATGCGTAACACCCTGCTGAAGGTGTATTTGTAGCTTTCTGTGGAATCCCCCAGTGCATTCCGGTTTTCCAAATAACAACCGAACCACAACAGCAACAAATAAACGTTGCTTCGTCAGCCGCACAGAAAGACATTAAAAACCCCCCAAAAAATACATTAATAAAAAACAGAAAAAAAAGTAAAAACCCTCTCAATAATTGATGCACACCCACAAACTCGGTTACGCAAAAGTTCGATTCGATTCGTGTGCACAAGGTGTAGTGAAATATTAAAGTCCGCTCCCCTCGAAAGTCTGATAAACGAGGCTCAAACCAACTCTCTTTCCCAGCCGCATTATGGTCAAGATACCAGGTAAAATTAAAAAAAAAAAAAAACTAATCAACAATTAATTATTATGGGATATTCCACACTGAACGGCAAGCTTACAGCCGATCAATATGCGGACTTAAAATTGTTTACGGGTACTAGTAGTGTGTGTACACTGCAAACATATTTGTAGTGGGTTGAAGTGTGTACAAGGTCGCCAACGGATCAGCGCTATCAGTAGGAAAATGCGGATTGTTTACGCATCCGAACACAGTATTTACGTGTGTTTTAAAAATTTTGTTTGATTTTATTATCGGAGAAGGTACTTATTATACTACTTATTGTTCTATAATGTGTGCGGTTTAAGGTTCAGCAGGGTCAAAGCGTTTATAAAAGATTCATTAACAATTTTGATACTGGAATTTTATTAATTTTTAAATTGTTTTAGGGTGAAAACATTAAGTGGTTTCCAATAAAGTTACTTTCCTTAATAGTTCGCAAAATTGTATGGTTTATAAAAAGCATAATAATAAGAAATGAGCTTTAGATTTGAAGAATTTAGTTAAAAGTTTAAACTTATTAGCTTTATCTTTTAAAATAAATCCATTAAAGCAAATTTAATGAGTTTTTCTTTAATTATAGATTTACATTTAAATCAAGTTACCTTTAATATCAGACAAAATTCTTTAGGCAATTAACATTGCCATTCTTTAGATATATTTTTAACTAATTCCGTAAATTACAGAACGCATGATTGTGTGGATGCCATTTCTTTTGGGGATCATCTTCCTCTGCTCTGCCAATGCACAAAGCATCTTTGGTCCTCCTCAACTTTCGGTGGGAAATCCTCTGGCGCCTATAACAGAACAAAAGGCATTTGGCCAACAAGTCAGTCATGTTACCTCCATGCGTTCCAACTTTGAGGCTGGTGACCTAAACAGCATTGCACAGGGAGTCGAGGACTTCGCACTGGATATACTCCAGCGCATATCCACTGAATTGGAGAAGGCCAACATTGACTACATGATATCGCCCTTCTCCGTGTGGTCGCTTCTCGTTCTCCTTTACGAAGGATCCGGGGGAGAGACCTACAACCAACTGCGTCAGGTCCTGCGGATCAATGTCGAGGATGCTAAGCTTCGCGGAGCTTACAAGGTGTGGAGTTCTTTTCTGAAGTGAGTAAAAGAAGTTGATCAGACCTTTTGTTTTTTAATACATTTTATAAATACCGCTTGTAGCACCACCACTCCCACCATTGAAGTGGCCACTCTGCAGGCCATTTACACCGGCAAGGATTATCTGATCAAGAACGACTATCGGAATTCCGTCCAAAGCTACAATGTCCAGCCCGTGACAGTGGACTTCGATAGCCCGTCTTCGGTGGTGCAGATCAACGAGGACACAAATCGCACAACTCGCGGTCTGATTCCATATACTATTTTGCCACAGGATATTTTTGGAGCCAGGATGTTCCTGCTCTCCTCCCTTTACTTCAAGGGGCAATGGAAGGTGCGGCTTGGATTTGGATTTAACTGCAGTATATATAATATAATACTATTTTTGCTTGCAGTACCCCTTCAACACAACTTTAACGAGAGACGAACCCTTCTACAACGAAAATGGCGAGATCGTCACCAGGATACCCATGATGGTGCAGGAGGCGAACTTCGCCTACGCCTCCAACATCGAGGGTCTGGACGGATACGTACTGGAACTACCCTACGGCGTCCAGGACAGGCTGGCCATGATCGTGATCCTGCCCAAGAAGGGTTTTAAACTCAACGACGTGGCCAACAACCTCAAGTCGGTGGGACTACGTGCCATTCTCGAGCGATTGAAGGCTTTCAGGAAAAAGGCTTTCGAGGACAACGAGGTGGAGGTCATGATGCCCAAGTTCGTCACAACCACAGACTTTGCACTTAAGGGAGTCCTAAACAAGGTGGGTGCTGTTCACTTAATAATTTTCACATTTCTACTGTTAATATTTCTGGTAAAACCATTTAAACTTAAACCAATCCAATCCAATTAGTTATAATTTTTCAAACATATTTTTTTACTATTTTCCACTAACCAGATGGGAATCAAGGATCTGTTTGACGAGAGTGCGGCCAATTTGGATCGCATGTCGTCCGGATTGTTTGCCAAGCTGATCATCCACTCGACGAAGATCCTCGTGGATGAGCAGGGAACCACGGCAGGAGCGGTCACGGAGGCATCTCTGGTGAACAAGGCCACGCCGCCCAAGTTCGTGATGAACCGACCATTCCAGTACATGATCGTGGAGAAGGAAACCAGGCTGATTCTCTTCGCCGGCCAAGTGCGAAACCCCAAGGCATTCTAGAAATTCCCTCCAAACTTAACTTACAACCCACAATAAAAATGATACTTTAAGAATATGAAGACTTTGTTTGCTTGCTGCGGTAGATCTAAAGATTGTTGCTTCAGGAACTGCTATATATTGCAATATCGAGTTTATCTAATGTCTCTGCTCAACACTTAAGTACTTTCTGCTTAAATATAGTCGTGGTCACGAAATCGTGTCTTAAAATGTGAAGCTGAACATTATTTTTTAAAGGGCTGCAAAGTTTACAACTAACCAAACTCAAAAAGCAAGTATAAATATAGGTTATACTTAGCTTAGGGACTAGTTGCAAATAAAGAAAGTTGGAATAATGTTGGGCTTTCCGTTGCTATTGGGCATTTTAGTCCTTTTCTTGGTCCAGAAGCAAAATGTTCAGGCGCAGAACAATGTCGCCAAAGGAGTCGAGGATTTCTCCCTCGATCTACTCGAACGCGTATCCGTGTCGATGCAGAGCTCCAACCAGGACTTTATGATATCGCCCTTCTCCATTTGGTCCGTTCTGGTGCTTCTCTACGAAGGATCGAGTATGGAAACCTATAACCAATTGCGTAAGGTCCTGCGAATCAATGTGGATGAGCCAACACTTCGAAACTTCTACAGGGCGAGGAGTCAATTTCTCAAGTGAGTAACTACAGTAACCATTTCTAATATAATTGATACTGGTGGTATTTAATACATGAAAATATTATGAGTTTTTTATAAAATAAATACAAATAACATTTGAAAACTGAATGACTTAATAACACCAATTAAATTACCTCTTTTCATGCAAGCACCAAACAATCAGAAATCGATGTAGCCTCTCTGCTGGGCGTCTACATCAGTACGAATTTTGAGGTCAAGCAGGACTATCGAAATGTACTCCAATCCTATAATGTTCAGCCGGAGCAAGTGGATTTCAACCGCCTGGATACGGTTAGTCGAATCAACCAGGCAATCGATCGCAGCACCCAAGGACTCATAAAGAACTCTGTCAAGCAACGAGATGTCTATAATGCCAAAATGCTATTGCTGTCCACCCTTTGCTTCAAAGGCAAGTGGAAGGTAGGATTTTAAATGTCCTGTCCCTGCAACAGATTCTTATGCATATTCTGTTCGATTGAAGTTCCCCTTCGACGAGGCATTGACCACAATGGGTCCGTTCCACAATGAGAACGGCGAGGTCATCGCACAGGTTCCCATGATGAAGCAAGAGGCAAACTTCGCCTTCACCGGCAGAGTTCAAGGTTTGCGTGGTTCTGTCATAGAGTTGCCCTACGGCTCCTTGGAGTGGCTATCGATGATCGTCGTGCTGCCCCACAAAGGCGTCACATTGAACAGCCTTGCCAACGATCTAAAAAAAGTGGGATTGCAACCCATTCTGGACAAGTTGGCTGCTTACAAAAAAACAAACAGTGATGGTAAGATAGAGGTTCTAATGCCAATGTTTGTTTCATCTACGGACCTCTCACTTAAGGATATTCTCAGTCAGGTGAGTTCAAATGACACATTAAGCAAGAAGGGAAGCTAAAAAGAAAGCTTCGGCGGACCAAAAAAAAAGAATCATTCATATTACAATAAATTATCCAATAAAAAACTTTTTAACAAATAACAATAACCTTTCATAAACTGTTCTTTAAATTTTGAATTCCCTAGATGGGCGTCCGAGACCTATTCGATCAGCAAAAGTCCAACCTAGACCGCATCGCACCTGGACTGGTCGCCTCGCTTTTTCAGCACTCCACGAAGATATTCGTCGACGAACAGGGCACCACGGCGGCAGCGGTCACGGAAGTTACCCTGGAAAACAAGATTGGACCAGCCAGGGCCGAACTGAACAGGCCCTTCCAGTACTTGATCGTGGAAAAGGAAACCGGCCTGCTGCTCTTCGCCGGTCAAGTGCGCAACCCCAAGACGGCTTAGCGATTTGAGGAGAGCCTTTATTTACAAGCCACAATAAATACGCTAGTTTAAGTCAAATAAAGTTTATTTCTTGGTACGACCCGGGCCCTTTTTTCCACCCACGGGCTGCTGTTTGTCTTTGCTAGCCTTGCTTGAGATGAGGGGATGTGTTTCTGTAAACCAATTTAAACAAACAGTTAGTGGTTTAAATACCAAATATATAAATGAGGTGAATTATACCGTCTATGGGTGCGTCAGGCAGGCTGACATTGTACGGCTCCATGCGTCGGCGTTTGGATGCCATTATATCGTCCTCGTAGTCATGCGGATCCGCACTGAGCAACACAGCACTGGCCTCGAGTCCATCCTGACCAGCCCAGCCGTCCTCGGGATCCTCCACCTCCGGCGCCATTGGCAGGAACTGCAGCGCATTCTCATCTTCGCCCTCCTCGTCAGATGAGCAAAAGGCAGCTACAGGCTCCACCTTCTGCACATCCACCTCGATCTCCTCGTCCTGTTGCGCATCTGCGTTGAGATCTACGGACTTATCTTCGTCCGCAATATCAAACTCCGACTCCCGCTCCTCGTACTCAACGTTTTCGTCCAGTTCCTTGAAGTCCGGTGCAAAAGCGGACCAGTTTTCCACTTGATTTTGAGCCCAAATCGATACCAGTCCGGAGCTAATGCTGGCAATGATGGGACGCACCGGATGCCACACCACATCTAGGAGAAGCTCACCCTTGGTGCCGTGAAGGATCTTGACCAGGTTTCCAATCGACTTTTCCCAAATGTAGAGAGCATGCTGACGAGCACTGCCAGCGCAAATGTACTCACCATCGCCGGAAAAACAGCACTTCTTCCAGGTTGTCCTAAAAATTAAGGGGAAATTATAAATATAAAATGTTTTTAGTGGTCATTTTGGAGGGTTACTTGTTGACCAAATCCTGCAGTTTTTGTATGGGTTCCGGCTCGCCATCTTTGCCCAACGTAATAATTTCCTTTGAGTCGTAAACGCGAATAACTCGATCTGATGTGTTGATAAGAAAGGCGCTGAAAATATAGTTTTTGTTTCAATTCTAATAAAAACTATGATATTTTTACACAACTTACTCTCCACGTCTTGCAAATTCTATACTCTTTACAGCCGTTGCACTCGAAGTACCCACGATAATGCGAAAACTGGCCACCACTTCAAAGGTGTCCACATCCAGGACGAGTATTTTTCCCTTGGCGTTGCCCGTGTAAATGTGTTTGCCTCTGCGATCGAATGAAGCCACTATGTTCAAGTCGCCCTGCCGAAAAACAAACTTATTGAAAAATGGAAGAAAAAGTCAAAAGAGGAAACCCACATCTGTGTCCAACGGCAGGCAGCGATGGGATCCACCGATCTCCACCAGAACGGCGGCATATCGCATGGGGCATACCAGAAGTCGGTTGTCATTGCGCGGATCAAACTGGACCTTCAGCACGGGCGAGGGAAACCTGTACTTGTGCTCTAGTTCGCCGGTCAGCACGTCCCAAATGCACACATTGTTGTCCGTGGAAGCCGAAAGTAACTAAATAGCAAAGAAAAATTTGAAATCTAATGGGAAGAAAAAAAAAGAATCAAACTACTTTATGACCGTTCCTAGTCCAACTGAGACTGCACACTGGATGCACATGGGCCGAAATAATCTTGGCGATGCCCCGCGTCAAAAAATCCCAAATAACAATGCGGCCATCGTTGCAGCCTACGGCCAAAAGGGTTCCATACTTGTTGAAGGCACAAGTCACGGCCAGCGAAATGCAGTCTAGGGAGCCGTCGAACTCCTCGGGGTAGTTCTGTCCAAAAGATTCTGAAGAAATCGAGGGTTATTTAACAAAAAAAAAGAGATTTTGGCGCAATTCTTACCTAGCAGCTCCAAATTCATTTTTGTTTACAATCTTCTTCTTCTAAAATGGCAGCAGGCCATTCACAGGAAACTGGCATAACATTAACGTTGTTTAACATAAGTTTAACATGAGACGATAGTTTGATTTGATTTTTTTTACATCTAGGTTAAAAGGTTTAGTTATCCAAAATTCGTGATGTGATATTTTTTTAAAATATATTAGATATATAAACGACGCAAAAGCAGTATTTCATTTAACTGAATAGTATGATCAATAATACGGTTTGTCAATCTCTAACGATAACGATACTCACATCCGCAAACCTTTAAACTTTTACGACATCGATAGTGTCGTCGGGGTTTTCCCACCTCTATTTTTTGAGCTCTGTGCACGTTGTATGTGAAAAATTTATGCAGATGTATTCGCCAATTGTAACCAAGTCCGGATTGTGAAATTGCAAACAGACGCCGAGCAGCATAATTAGTGCACTATTTTGGCTTTGCCAACGTGTTGAAACAAGCCATTTCCTAGACATTTTGGTCGTGGCACGCGATTGTGTCAACGTCACCTTTGAAGCACTTGCTCTCTTTCTCGCTTCTCACTCGCTGCCAATTTTTTGCGTGCCCTCTCGCTCGCTCCTGAAAGCTTAACGGTTGGAGTGAAATAATGAAATAACCAAGTTTCGACTTCCGTTCAAATCAGAAGTGCGCGAGTTTCATGCCAAAATTACTTTTATTTTGAAACTGTTTTCATTTCCGTTTTAAAGGTTTTCAGCTTTTAAGTTAGCCAGCGAGAAAGAGAGGGACAATAAAGAAGTATGCAAACGCAATTACGGTGCTCGCGCTCTGGTTGTGCTTTCCACTCCGCTCTCTCCGTAGCTTTTTAGACCCCCAATCCGTATTTACTGTGACTGTGTGTGTTAAAAAATGATTATTTAAAAACGTTTTTAATCATTGCAGTGTATTCATCGCCAGCCACGTTAAAAGGAAGAACGTGTATGTGAATACAACCAGCAGAGAAGTGAAGAGAAGGATTTAGGAGCCCAAATTCTCAATCCCCATCCCACACACAAACAAGCGCGTTCGCACGCTCTCCAAAAGAGAGAAAGGGTAAATAAGGCAAGCAAACAACGAGCAAAATGTCTGGCGAGGAAACGTCTGCCGATCGCAATGTTGAGATCTGGAAAATCAAGAAGCTCATTAAGAGCCTGGAAATGGCCCGCGGGTGAGTTAACCATATGTATATCCTTGTTGTTCTTTAAATTTCCCATGCCCCCATCTCCTTTGAGTACGTGAGTGGAGTATACACAACACAACGAAAACAAAACGGGGGTGGAAGTGGGCGTAGTGCGTGGAGGTGGGGGTGTGGGGTCTTGGGGGAGCAGCGAGTACAACCACCTTTCCTTGTTGTTGCCGAGTGACTCTCCTTTTGCATTGTTTCCAATCTTGGCACGATCCCTCTCCTCTCTCTCTTCCGCCTTCTCTTATTTTTGCATACGAGCAACACGTTTTTGTCGGGTTTTTATCAGTTCAAACTAGACTGATTGAGTCAAAGAAGGAGAAAGAGAGAGTGAGTGAGTAATGCGCCTCGTGGCCGTTGTGCGTGTGCGTATGTGTGAGCCCCAAAATGGGCCAAGCTTTGTTGGCGCTCCCCCTCTCTCTTTCAAACGCTCCGTCTTGCTCGCGCTTTCGACCCGGTCCTTACCGCTTTACTCCGCTTTAGAATGGGGTGACCCCCGCAGGAACATATTTACATATATATGTATATCTTGTTATTACCAAACGCCACAGTTAGGGACAACATAACACAGCTGCCAATTGGAGTTTGCGATTGTTGCCAATTGGAGCGCTTTGTGTACAGTTATCTATTAGTTCCCTTTTTGATTTTGTTTAGAACAAGAATATATGGGTTTTTCTTTTGTTTCGTAGTTATTTTGTATTTACCATTTGGCACACCTCTTTATAGTTGCAAACAAGAACTGGTAACTTTGTCTAACATTGTCATATGTTTTATACACTTACAAAAATAAATAGCTTAGATTTATCACCAAGTTGTATTACAGTTAAATAGACTTAAAACCTGTAAATAATTTAAAAAAAATGAATAATGCCATTTAAGTAATTACAATTGTTACGGTCAAGAAGAACTTCATTGCCAACTTGATTATGACAAAGTTTACAAAGTACTTATGTATGTTATTCTGGTCTTGTTGCTAGGGCAGTTAGACCCTTCTATTCATATTGTTATATCCACGTCTCAATTTCTTTCCTTGTTTACGTTTTTCAGCAATGGCACCAGTATGATTTCTTTGATTATTCCTCCAAAAGATCAAATCTCACGAGTCAGCAAAATGTTGGCCGATGAATTTGGAACGGCGTCGAACATTAAGTCTCGCGTGAATCGCCTGTCCGTCCTCGGTGCCATTACGTCGGTACAGCACAGACTCAAATTATACACCAAAGGTGAGTTGAATAATAATTTATAATTTCTATAATTTATATATTTAAATCCTTTTCGGTTTTAGTGCCTCCCAACGGTTTGGTCATCTACTGCGGCACCATTGTCACAGAGGAGGGCAAGGAGAAGAAGGTGAACATAGACTTTGAGCCATTCAAGCCCATCAATACGTCGCTTTACCTGTGCGACAACAAGTTCCACACGGAGGCCCTCACTGCCCTGCTCGCCGACGACAACAAATTCGGATTCATTGTGATGGACGGTAATGGAGCGCTGTTCGGTACCCTTCAGGGCAATACCCGCGAGGTGCTGCACAAATTCACCGTCGATCTGCCGAAGAAGCACGGACGTGGTGGTCAGTCTGCCCTGCGTTTTGCCCGTCTGCGTATGGAGAAGCGCCACAATTACGTGCGCAAGGTCGCCGAGGTGGCCACCCAGCTCTTCATCACGAACGACAAGCCCAACATTGCCGGACTCATTCTGGCCGGTAGTGCGGACTTCAAGACCGAGCTCAGTCAGTCAGATATGTTTGATCCCGTGAGTTTTTAGCTTTCCATTCGTTGGATACAGAGCAGTCTTTAATAGCGTTTTCTTTCCAGCGTTTGCAATCAAAAGTCATCAAGCTGGTGGACGTGTCCTATGGCGGCGAAAACGGTTTTAACCAGGCCATTGAATTGGCAGCCGAATCGTTGCAGAACGTGAAATTCATACAGGAGAAGAAGCTCATCGGTCGTTACTTTGATGAAATTTCTCAGGTGAGTTGTCGTGTACTATTGTTAGGCTTTGAATATCTGAACAAATGTAGCAGATACCATAAAATCTATTTCAAAAACTATCCTGCAAGATAATTAATATAATGCTATATCCAATAGGACACTGGCAAATACTGTTTCGGAGTGGAGGACACTTTGCGGGCACTGGAACTTGGCTCGGTGGAGACCCTCATTTGTTGGGAGAACCTGGACATTCAACGTTATGTTCTCAAGAATCATGCCAACTCGACGTCAACGACAGTATTACATTTGACGCCCGAGCAAGAAAAGGACAAGTCGCACTTCACTGACAAGGAGGTGAGTAATCTGCGTTAATTGATCCTTATCCAGACGCTAACGAGTTTTATAATCCAACAGAGCGGGGTCGAAATGGAGCTGATTGAGTCTCAGCCGCTGCTGGAATGGCTGGCAAATAACTACAAAATGTTCGGCGCCACACTGGAGATTATCACGGATAAGTCCCAGGAAGGAAGTCAGTTCGTGCGAGGTTTCGGAGGAATCGGCGGTAAGTTCACAAAGCAAATCTGTGTGTCCAACTGATTAGCTAGGCTAGTTGGTAGCTCGATATTATTCTAAACAAATGCTGCAACTATTTCCATTCCTCTTTCCTCATGCTGCTTTTACACGGTCGTCAATGCTGTAATGTAAATGTAATCTTGAAAATCGCTACCACATTTGGATGTGTAGGCATATTGCGCTATAAAGTAGATTTCCAATCCCTACAGGCCGACGAGCCGCTGGAGGACGTCGATCTCGACGACTATTAAGTCGGTTAAGGGCTGCGAACGGGTCTCGATTATGCGTTACTTACATAATAAACCAGTACTTTTTGGGAAACCTCATAAAGCAAAACGTTCAAATTGATTAGGAACCAATTTACTTGCCACATAGTTTTACCTATGTTCAGCGTAGCAGTTCAATATTTATCACCAATAGGGTCCCTCATCAGTCGGATGGTGCATTTCCTTGTCGATCAGATCAGCGTGTATCTAGATATGTACCTATACGTTTTACCAAATTTTTAAATTAGTCAGTGCACCACGCGAAACCGAGTGCGAGGTTACTTTTAAGCAACAAATTAAATTCGTATTTCGTATTCGTAATTCGTAATTCAATTGTCATGTAAAAGAGATATTAGCGCATTCTCTGTTCATCTTGTTCGATTTTGACTGCGATCTTAGTAGGAGGCATTAGGTCTGCGCTGCGGATTAACATGCCACTATTAGCTGGAAGAGTTTCGAACGTATCTGCATTTCCCCTATTCAAATTACAACCGAGTGTTATAAGAAAGTATACAAATCTAATCCATAAAATTGTAATAAAAATTAAACCAGAAATAAAACACCACACATAAAGAGGATGAAAATCCGTTTATATTGAATCGCGAAAACAACACGGGCTTCATGTACTATTTATTAATTAGTAAATGAGAAATATACATAATTTCAAAGGAGGTGAGAGCCTGGTGTTCACTTGTATTTGTATCAGTTGTGTTATCCGTGTTTAGACTTTTGTTCCTTTTAATTTCTTCAATATCTGCTTTTGTTCGCCGAGACTTTTTGTTTGTTTACTTTATTTTAAAACAAATAACTATGCATCCACAGGTATCTTACGCTACAAGGTGGACTTCCAGAGTATGCAGCTCGATGACTTGGACAATGACGGCTTCGACCTAGATGATTACTAGAGAATGTTTCTGTAAAAATGAATTTGCAACTACCGTCGACCGTCGATCGCAAACCGAAAACTGCAACTACATAAAACCAGGAAAATCAAATAGAATATTTTAATAATACGAGAAACACACAAACCTTCTTCCATTTTAACGTTGTTGGCGAAAAAAGTAAAGTTTAAATTAATTCATATAAATACAAACGATATAATGTTAAATCGAGGAAAACATATTAAAATGGTACCGTTTTACGTGAACAAATACATTTGTTTCGATTGTCTGTGGTCGGTCTGTGGTTATATGTTACATCATATAAATATGTAAAACAATATATGTATGTATATATGTAAGGCAATTAGACAAATCGTTGGGACGAATAATTTTGCCGCTTCAAAAGAAAATGATAAGAATTGATACAAATAATATATGGGCTACTGCCCGGAAACGGGAAAGGTATTTTATATTCTTATCTATTTTCTTTCGGATAACATTTAGTAATAGTTTTTTTTTTTTAATCTCTTAGGTTGAAATGTAGGTACTGAGTTTAACTACCAGCATAAAAATGAAAGTGTCGTTGAGAGTAAAGGGTAAAATTGTGCATGTATATGTATATATTTGGGCACGTCTTTTGTTACTTTCTTTTTGCAGGCACACTTGGAAACAGTTTATATCTAGATCCCAAACTGATAAGTTGTCCATAAACACAAGCATTAGTACTATTAGCAATTTGCTAATAAAATTTTGAAATTAGAAAAGAACACTCTGGTAAGCTAAAACTTGTTTTTGAGTCACGTTTACATGCAAGTATCTTTGCTCGTTTAAATATAGGTAAGAAACGATTCTACAGTCGACATTCATAAACACAACAATTTTAACGAACTTTTTATCTGTCCAACTAAACACTCTTAAAGTTTCACCTTAGCAGAGTTTCACTGTAAGTAATTAAGTATGCAATAAGTTCTCAGTTGGCCTAACCAAGTTTTATGTGTCATGCACTGTAAACGATAAAGTTGTTAAATCGATACGGAATTTACTAAACCTCTGGCTGATTATTTGGTTTTGACTTACAGCATTATGTAAATAAGATAATTAACCCTTTTACTAAAACTAGTGAATTTTTCAAACAAGAAAATGGGCAGCATAAACTTTCAAACCTTAAATAAGTTGATTTATATATTGGCTTTTTTGGGTTCCTGTTAAATTTCTAGAATAAAAAAAATATATATTCATTTATAAATTAAATAAAAGTAGGTCCACTCTAAAGCGGACAAGTATGTGTTTATTTACAGCCACGATCTGTGTATTTCAATTGTTTCGAGTGTGAGCAAACCAAGACAAGGGTTTACAAGTTAATGAGAATTTGATCAAGAGAACGTTAAAATACAATCGGCTGCAGTCAGACGGGCCATTTCCAATTGAATCGTCGACGATAGAGGTTCGGTTCTCGAAACCACAATAAAATCGGTTTATTTAGTGGCCAATTCGATCGTGAGATACGAATACTTTCAGAGATATGGCGGCCCCAGTCAATCAGACGGCGACTGTTAATCAGATTAGGGACGGCCTAATGGACGACTGGAATATCCTGAAGAACGTTTTCAATTTGCTCCAAAAAGAAGACACTTTTTGTGTGGATCCCCAAAAATGGGGAGAGCAAAAGATTGTGCCGTTTTTGCAGCCAGACAAACTTAAGGTGAGCGAACGATAGACAAGCCGGCGTCTGCCGATCCAAAGATAACGCACTAACTGATTAATAAAAGAGTTCAATTCGAAACATGACCTCTGGGCAGCAATTTAAAACAATTGTGTTATAGTTTGCCTTTTTTGTATTTGACTAATTTGTACTTGAATGGAAAATATGGAATGATACCACAATAATTGAGCATGCTTAAACTCAAGTATCTGATACTATCAGTTGTTTACTAGTGGGTATACTGATAGATGATTTTTAAATTTTATTTTGATTGATTAATCAGCTAAACAAAAATGTAAGTAATGTACATAAGTAGTTGCGCTATCAAATTGCTTCCCGTATGCTTTGGCATTAGTTTACATGATTTCTTATGAATGTTTCCCAGGAACTGATTAATCTGAAAGTCCGGGAGACGGAGGAGCGCACGCTCGCTGAAATCGAGGAGCTGTGTCAGCAGGTGATCCATTACTCCGTGAAAACATCGCACGGGCGCTTCCACAATCAGCTCTTCGGGCAGCTTGACCCATTTGGATTGGCGGGAGCTCTGATCACCGAGGCCATGAACGGAAGCTCGTAAGTCCCAGCATTTTCCCGTACATGTGTCTACAGATATGACCGACAGCTGATTGCATCTTTCCTTCAATCTATACTGAGTTCACCGTACAGATAATCGCGCTCTTAATGCTGTGCCAATTCCAAAGTGCTATTTCAACCCTATCAGAGAATGAACCTACATATGTATTTATCAGTTAAAATTAATTATTAATGATTAGCAAATTACTTGACACTATAATATTTAAAATATGTTCTGTCTAAGTCCACAGAAATTTTCCGGATTATTTTGCCGTAAGGTAGAAATGAAATAATAATAATTCTTAAATTTCACTAAAATGTTTTTATTGTTTATTGAATTATGAGAAGAATAGCTTTCAACACAAACATACAATTGGACATTTTAAAAGAACACTTCAAACATTTTTATTGCAGTTACACTTACGAAGTGGCACCTGTGTTCAGCTTGATTGAAACTGAAATAATATCTACCGTGTGCAAGCTGGCAGGATACGAGGAAGGCGATGGGATCTTCTCGCCCGGCGGCTCCATCTCCAATATGTACGGCATGGTCCTGGCCCGCTATAAGCTCGCTCCCGAGGTGAAGACCTCCGGGGTGTTTGGAATGCGACCCCTGGTGTTGTTCACCTCCGATGAATCCCATTATAGTTTTGTGAAGGCGGCCAACTGGTTGGGATTCGGCAGCGACAACTGTGTGTCGGTGAGGACCAATGAACGAGGTCAAATGCTATTGGACGACTTGGAGGCCAAGATTTTGGAGGCGAAGGCTCGTAATTGTCAGCCGTTCTTTGTCAATTGTACGGCAGGAACTACTGTACTGGGTGCCTTCGATGATATAAATGGTGCAGCTGATGTGGCTGAACGACATGGTCTATGGCTCCATGTGGACGGCTGCTTGGGAGGATCTTCCCTGCTCTCCCCGGAGAACAGACACCTACTTTCCGGTCTGGAGCGAACCAACTCCTTCGCCTGGAATCCACATAAAACCCTTGGCACTCCACTGCAGTGCTCTCTGTTTCTTACCCGAGAAAAGGGACGTCTCCTGGAGAGATGCAACAGCACCGACGCCCATTACCTCTTTCAGCAGGATAAATTCTACGATGTCTCATACGACACGGGAAACAAGAGTGTCCAATGCGGACGAAAGATCGATGCCTTCAAGTTCTGGCTGATGTTGAAGGCTCGTGGCTATGGAAAGTACGGATTGTTGGTGGACCATGCCATTGCTATGTCCAGACAGCTCGAGGATAAGTTGCGACAGCGCGGAGATAGGTTCAGGTTGGTCCTCCAAAAGCACGAATACTCGAATGTCTGCTTCTGGTACATCCCAAAGTCAATGAGGGTGTCCAGCAAAGAGGAAACGCCCGAATGGTGGACTCGTCTATACACCGTAAGTACAAATCTGCAACTAAAAATTGAAAACATATTTATTGCTTTTTTCACACTTTGGATACCTTTTAGGTGGCTCCCAAGATCAAGGAACAGATGGTCCACAGCGGAACTTTAATGGTTGGTTACTCCCCACTTAAGTCTAAAAATCTGGGCAATTTCCTTCGCATGGTATTAACATGTTTCCCCGTTCTGAAAAGTGAAGAATTGGATTTCATCTTGGACGAAATTGAGAGACTAGGAGAACAAATTATTGTTTAATGAAGCATTTATATATTTTTAATTCTAAATGTAATAGTAAGATTAATAAAGGAAAACTTTGTGTTACAAAACGAACAAATGTTTTAAAACTATTGAATTTAACTATACAGTTTTCACCTGTATTCTTTTGACTTTAATCCAGTAAAAAAATATGTATTGAAACTATTTTTGAATATAAATTATTCGTTATTACTTTTGACCGTTAGGAGCAATTTAGAATGCTTGGCATGCAAAACGTTAGTATCCGATTCCTATCGATAAAATTCAGAACATGTATTTTTTTTAACACACGCACGGTCACACTTAAGAAAGATCCCTCAGCTGCAATCAAAACAAACCAGAATAATTGTGAAATTATTTGAATATCGGGCAAATAAACAGGCTTAAGTCGTTAAATCTTCCACCTAACGGACAGGAAGTAACCTAATATACAAAAAAAAAAAAAAAAAAAAACAGGCTTAAGCATGGGTCGCGCCGAGGTGGGTACTCCCAAGTACCTGGCCAACAAGATGAAGTCGAAGGGCCTGCAAAAGTTGCGCTGGTACTGCCAAATGTGCGAAAAGCAATGTCGCGACGAAAACGGCTTCAAGTGCCACACGATGAGCGAATCCCATCAGCGCCAGCTGCTGCTCTTCGCAGATTCCCCAGGCAAATTCCTGCACAGTTTCAGCAAGGAGTTCTCCGATGGCTACATGGAGCTACTGCGCCGGCGGTTCGGCACGAAACGGACCAGCGCCAACAAAATCTATCAGGAGTACATCGCCCATAAGGAACACATCCATATGAACGCCACCCGATGGCTGACCCTCTCCGATTACGTCAAGTGGCTCGGGCGGACGGGTCAGGTCGTAGCGGACGAGACGGAGAAGGGCTGGTTTGTCACCTACATTGACCGCAGTCCGGAGGCAATGGAACGCCAGGCGAAAGCCGATCGCAAGGAGAAGATGGAGAAGGACGACGAGGAGCGGATGGCTGACTTCATCGAACAGCAGATTAAAAAGGCCAAGGCAAAAGACGGCGAAGATGCGGAAGACCAAGAAAAGTTTACCGAACTCAAGCGCGAAGAGAATGAACCCCTCAAGCTGGATATTCGTTTAGAGAAAAAGTTTCAGCCGGATACTATCCTGGGAAAATCCGCTCTTACTAAACGACCTGCATCGGAAGTTGACGAAAAGGTATTTAAAAAACCTAAATCCATTGCTGGGGACAGTCAATCCAGATCTGCGTTGGACGAAATTATCAAACAGGAGGAGGCCAAAAAAGAGCGTGCCAATCGAAAGGATTACTGGCTGCACAAGAACATTGTGGTCAAGTTCATCTCAAAATCCATGGGCGACAAGTTCTTTAAACAAAAAGCGGTTGTCCAGGAAGTAATTGATAAGTATCAAGCCAAAATAAAGTTCTTGGACACCGGGGAAAAGCTTAAAGTAGATCAGGTAAGTCTAGTAATAAACTATTATACCCATTAAATATTCATTTTAGAATTATCCATTTTTAGGCTCACTTGGAGACTGTGATTCCCGCTTTGGACAAACCTGTCATGGTTGTGAACGGTGCCTATCGAGGATCTGAGGCTCTGCTTAGAAAACTAAACGAACGTAAATATTCAGTCAGCGTGGAAATATTACATGGTCCGTTAAAAGGACGAATTGTGGATAATGTACAATACGAAGATATATCTAAATTGTCAGGTGCTTAGTTAGGATTTATATTCTGTAGATGTGTAGCTCTAAGAAAGTCAACTTTGTAAATTTTATATTCCGATATAAGTGATGTTTAAACCATTTTTAAGAAATGCTGAGAACGAACTAAACTAAAATCTGCACATCAGCTTGTTACTTAAACTTGGCCCCCATTGCATTTAGGTTAATTAAACACGACTTTTTGATGAATATCTAGAACAATTCCATTTACTTTGCATAGTGGGTATGTCAACAAAACATTTTGGGTTCAGTTTGAGAACAATTAAACCGCTAAACAAAGCCCGATTAACTAGCAATAATTCGCATATTGAGAAAACTTAAACTGTATTCAGCTTCGCTGTGGTAAAGTGCATGCTCGCGCCATGCGAATTCTGTGTTTAGTTGTGATCCTCTTACGCTGTGGAGCATCTGGGGATACAGCTGAGGATGCGGAGGGCAGATCAGCGGGAAGCTGGTGGAGTGCAATACCTCGGCTTTGGACCGACATGATAACCATGAAGGTCAACATACTCACAGCTGCTCCACTCGAGATGGCGGCCAATGCAATTGATACTTTGTGTAAGAAAATAAACCGAAATCAAATAATTGCATTCGAACAATGGAAAATGTGTTCTAAAATCTTTATTATTTGTTTGATATTCAAGGCTCCTCCACTTTGCTTATGGATAGAGTGCCTCCCCATATCACTCCGGATATAACAAAAATGCATTTTCAGTACATGACACCATGCCAAAACTATAGTGTTCCATTGTTGGAGGCCTCCAAGCTGTGGAGGCACTCAAGGTTTAGTAAGGGACGCAAAGTGGTGATTTTGGCCACTGGATGGACCAACACCGTTAATGAATCTTCCGCCATATCGATGGTGTCCAAAGCTTTTATGTGCCGCGGCGATGTGAACTTTGTGGTTCGTTTAGTGTGCAAATATTTTTAAGAATTGCTATTTTAACATGTATTATTTTAAGATTGTGGATGCAGCCGACTATGTTGACACATTTTACTCCTGGTCGGCACTTAATACTGACTTAATTGGCGAGCACATTGGCGTAGGTCTAACCCATCTTATAGAGCTGACGCCATTGAGAAATATTCACTTGATTGGTGTGTATAAAAAACTAACTTAAACTTTTCCCTATTTTATTGGATTGATTAACAATAAGGACATTCCCTGGGAGCTCATATAATGGGCACTGCTGGACGGACTTTTAAACGGCTAACTGGAAAGTTGATCCCTAGGATAACTGGCTTGGATCCGGCTAAGCCCTGCTTCAGACGGGAAAATGTCCTGCCGGGATTAACTCGCGGTGATGCCAAGTTGGTGGACATCATTCACACCAATATTGGTATATTGGCCAAGCGGGGTCCTTTGGGAGATGTTGATTTCTATCCTGGCGGAGCAAATCCTATCCAACCAGGCTGTTTAACCATTGGCTGTTCCCATACGCGAGCGGTGGAATATTTCGCAGAGAGTGCATATCCTCAGCAGGAGAAGAACTTTATGGGGAACAAATGCGCTTCTTGGGACAAGCTTCGAAGGAGGGACTGCTCTTCGGAAATTGTTTCCCCGATGGGCTATAAAATTGATCCCCAAGCTAGAGGCATGTACTACGTAGATGTCAATGGTTGGCCACCTTATGGGCGAAACTCAAAAAATAACATCGATCCTAGGCTAAGAACTTGCTATCTGTGTCAGACTTGATTTTAGAAACTCTACCAAGAAAATATAAGCCCTGATAGTACATAAATTATATAAATATGTTCAAAAAATCACGACTATCAGAAAATGGTAGAATTATATGAAGATTAATTTAGGTAGTTTGCTAATATGCTGCTGATATTAATAACGTCTGTTTATATCGTATGTGAAGTATATTATTATTTTATCGAACTTAACTATACGTCTAACCTATTTTCATTTGTACTTTCAATAATCAATTTGCGTAAGATCCAGGTCATCATTAAAGGCATCTGATATTTCTTTTTGGCTCTGTATGACGCGCTCTTGGGTCTCGGCGATTCGCCACAACTCGTCGTCGTCGTCGCCCATCAGCATGGAGCGATCGCCGCATCCCTTGATATCCGGACGCATCCTTGACTTGGGCGCAGCGGGACCGTTGGTGCGTTTTTGCCGATTGCCCATTAATATCTGGCTCTCTTCGAAGTAATTGTTCGGGTGGTTGATGGACGGCTCCACGTTGGCGTTGTGTGTAAGCTGGAAGTACTTTCCACAGGCGATCTGATAGTGGCCGCGGGACACGAAGAACATCACCTCCTCGATGGCACTAGCGGAGAGTCCGTAGGAGGTTAGTTTCGTTTTCAGTGAGCCCGAATCCATGAACTTATAGGGACAGCCGTGGCAATCGCCCGGCGCCGCCATTTCCTTGATGATCTTCGCACAGGAGTAGGGTGTGTAGTTTACCATGGAGCCCTTCTTGCCGTAGTTGTGGTGTATGTTGTACTCGTAGGTTTTCGCAAACTTTTCCGCATCAATTTTCTTAGTGAACTCCTCGCGCCAGAAGCGCAAGGAATCTTCTAGTGTCACGCCAATGCCCTTCAGGAACAAACCATACTGCATTCTGCCGCCATGCTTGATGTGATGTTGGGCGCGAATGTGCTCGTGGCACATGCGCATGCAAATCGGCATGGAGGTCTTGGAAAGCTGATCGAGAGACTCAATGGGCACAGCCGCATCCCGGCAGACGGTGTAATCCTTGCCGGTGTACGAGTTGTGCAGGGCTTTCAGCAGGCGGGAAATGCGCTCATCGCCTTCAACCTCCTCCACCAGACCTTTGGCGGCCTGTAGACCCTGTTCAATCTCGTCCTGCTGCCGAGTGCCTACTATGGAGACCAGATCATGAGTGTTGACATAGGCAAAACCTGCCTTTAAATAGCAACGACGTCCGCGCACCAAATCCAACACCTGAGTGAAGGGCACTTTGTAGAAGTCCAACAGCTCGATCTTGGCCACACTTTGGCCGGCAGTACTTTCATACAGGCCATCCTTGACCTCGTCCTTTTGCGCCTCTGTTAGGGGATGGATCTCAAAATTGTTGGCCTCCAAAAATTGCTTCACCTCAGCGCTGCTGAGTGCGGCGAACTTGTACCGAAAGAGATCCATTTCGCGGGCCACGAACCAGCGCGTGAGATCTTCGGAACGGCAGTAGGCAAGTCGGAGTATGAAGTGGGAGAGGTAATCCCTCCGACGAGTTTGGATATCCGACTCGTGTTTGGTGGCTCCGCCGGCGGTGCAGAGCCTCAAGTAGCTCCGCAATCCTTCGCGGGTCAATTCCGCATTCACGTACTCCTTCCATTCGTCGGATAGCATGCGCAGATTTCTGGTGCTCGCGCGATCTAGGACACGAAGGAGGCGCAGACGCTCCAGAGCCAGCTCCTCAAACTCCTCGATGTGCACGTCGTCCGTGGGTGGGTAGTGGTACATCATCACATTGTGCGGATACTTGGTCTCCAAGCTGACCACCTCCACTTTCACCTCGACACGGGGACGTTTCTTAAGGCGGAATTCCATGGTGTTATGATAGAGCAGATTTCAACCTATTTCGTGACGATTTTGTTGTTTTGGCGCGCAAATACTGATAGAATTGATCAGCTGTTTATTATCGACGGGCGATTTTTCTGCAAATTCTTATCGATAGGTGACGATTTAAAAAAGCTCGTTAGTTTTTGAATGAAAAATAAATAGAGACCTTTAAATTCTACAAGAATTATTATTCATATATCCAGATTTCATGAATATTTTCATTCAGTCAATTAGTCTACATATCAATTTAATGTATCGGCATTAGTATAAGGTTTTCTATCATTTCATTTTTATTTGAATTTCAGGCATTTGTCATGGAATTATTAAATTCTTACCATTTCCCCAATAAAAAGACATGTTAACTATATCCTTTTTTTATATATTTGCATTTAGAAATTAACTTCTTTGTTTTTGGTTTGCTCAAGTTCATTAAAATTATATTTTTATAGAAATATTTCTTAGAACCTAGAATAATCTACTATTACATTTTTGGAAAATTTATTTTCATAAAGATGGATTTTCAGGTACTTGCAAAACTGACTAGAACTCCACAATAAAATGATAGTATGCTTACTAATTTTTAAACATTAATCTCTTTGGAACTAATACCAATGGCTTCAAGGGTTCTTCTTAAGCGCTTCCAAAATAGTTTCCGCTCCTCCAACTTAGGAACTGCGTCACCTTTTCCAGTTGGCCATTTAATATAAGTTTTCACATCCATCAGATATTGCAGAGTTTTTGGTCGCTTTCTTCGGGGAATGTCTTCCAGGAAGACCAGGATTAAATGCTCCTTGCTGACCTCAAAGATGCTGACGGGTGAAAATGTTACAGCTAATTTTTTAATTTGTTTGTATTAATTTCCTTACCGATGCTGTGCCAAATACATTTCGAACTGACACCAGTGACTAAGAAGGAATTTTGATGATATAATTAGCATTAGGGCGTACGAACGATCCATGCAAGAGACTATGTTATCCAGAATAGTTACTCCGATCTACAGATTAAACAGAAAAAGTCATAATTATTGAACAAATGTTATTAAATAACAAAATTCTAAGTTAAAAGTTGAAGGGTTTGAAACGTATCAAATTTTAATAAATTTATGATTTTCAATTGATTTACCTGAAAATCTCGTTCATGTAGGCAAATAGATATATCCCCAGTTTCCTCTACATTCGGCAAGAGTTCGTTGAGAACCCAGGGTCGATCGTTTTGGCAGTAGCTTATAAAAATATCGTACACAGCACTGGGATCTCTTTTAGATATATGGGTGAAATTATCCGCCGACTCCTTCGATGCACTGGACAATAAGGCTGCCGACTTCAAGGATGAGTAATAGTAGTGGATGTGCCAACGCTTCAGGTAGATAATAAATCCCAGGATGCAAACTCCAAGAATAGAGCCAATTACTGCAATCACTGTATTGGTTACACGATGCAACTGCTCTGTAAAATTAGTCATCGATCGCATCTGGCAATTGAGTTCGTCCACTTGAAGTAGGTCGGTATTATTAAAGCAATAATACTGGCTGGCTTCGTAGTCAAGAAGTTGAAACTTGAGGGTGAAATCTACGTCCGAATCCTCCATTCGGTATTGCGTTGCAGTAATACACTTGGAGGCCTTGAAGTTCTCGGAAAGGAATCTCATTTTGATGATATGATTCACTCGATTGAATTCCTTAATGTTGGAGTAACTCTTATTTAACCAGGGAATATAGCGACTCTGCCAGAGCTTACGATCTATATTCAGTGTATTTGCAGCCGAGAGAAGTTCCTGCTCCATCGATTTCTGGCTGTAGTTCAGCAGATTGTAAGAGCAATCAGCATCCTTGTTATTTGAGGCCGCCACCTCTACAACTTCTCTTAAATGACAGTCACAAATGAAATCATTTTCGCCCAGACTCAAATAATCCAATCTCTCAAAGTCCTTGAGCATTTCGTTGGACAACATGTTGATGGTATTACTTCGAAGGTTCAAAACTCTCAAGGCGGAGTTATTGTGAAAAGCACTGCGGTACCAATTGCCCACATGGTTCGAGCTTAAGTCCAGAATCTCCAAAGACTCCAGGGATTGAAACATTGTCGGAGACAGAGCATTTATATTATTACCCGCGAGACCCAAAATTTGAAGATTTTTCAACGATTTGGACCACTCAAAATCCTTGAGGTTGGAACGCTCGAAAAATAAATACTTAAGCGTATCCGCGATTCCGTCAAAGGCATCATCGATAATGTTGTAGGATAGATAGGGATTACCCGATAGATCCAGACCTTCAAGAACCGTATTCTTGAAGATCGTACTGCTGACCATTGGGATTGAGGTGTAACAAAGACTCAGGAACTTCAACTTATCACTCAGATGGGCAAAGGCCACCGCACTATTGCGGGTCATCTTCGAATGGGATAAGTCCAAGTAAATCAATTCTGGTAGATATTTGAATACATTTTGCTGGATCTTCAGTCCATAGATCAAACTCAAAGCCATTTCCAAAGTGGGCAGCTGAAGTTGGTAACTGTAGGTCAAGAAGTTGGTGAAGGATAGGTCCAAATACTGCAATCCTTGTATGTGGTAGAATGTATCGTGGTTCAGAGTCATTATCTTGTTGTCCGACATGAAGAGCCGTCGCAGATTGCTTATATTCCGGAACGCATCCTTGCTCACATACTCTATGCTGCAGTTGCTGATGTCCAGCTCCGAAAGTCGAGGCAGTTTCGGGAATCTCGCCCATTCTATAGATTGAGCTATGGAAAACAAAGAAATAATATAATAATAAAATTACAACTATTTCAATATGATGTTTAGGGATATAATGCCATGAAGCCTTTAATAAAAACCCATAGTATAAGTATATAGGTAAAAGTTACAACAAAATAATCTTTGATTAATTTTGTCTATATTGACACTCATAAAAAAGATAGAATTCTATAGACGAGTGCCTTCATGACTTTTTGATAAATTCGTTATAGACTTAACGTTAGTCATAGTAGACTTATGTTACTCCACTTAAATGATGAGAATTTGTGTGTAATTGTGTTTAAGCTGTGATCTTACATGTCTTTCCAAGTTGATCATAGCGATCTTTTAATACTCGAATATAGTCCGTATAATTTATACCCGATGTGTGTTTGTGTGCCGATGTTGTGTTGTTTTTAAAGTAAATGGAGCACTCCCGATCGAATAGATCGGTGGCATTTTGTGCGAAAAGTGATTCGCATTTGTTTTGTGTAGTGTTACTTGTTTCCAGTAGGGTTTCGTTTAAGAACCGCCCAAAGGCTGAAAGGATATCTATCTATTAGCATTTGTAAGACATTGCATTTCGGGTTTTTTCCAAAACTATATTATATGTTACTTAGTAGCAATACAATAAACCTACCTTCGACATCTGGAATAAGGTCGGCGAAATTGTTTCCTCGTAGCGATAAAAACTTTAGGGACTCCCTCATAGAGTTAAGGGTCTTGTAAGGAACAGCAGTTAGGGTATTATATGCAGCCGAGAAGACTTCTATCCTCCATATAATGAATTTCCTTGCCGATTTCGCCTCATGCAACAATTCAATGTCCTCTTTAAGGTCGCCATGCGATAGATCCAAATACATTTTGTGTGCTTCAAATAGGCATAAAAATATAATTTGATTTATTATTTATTTTTCTGGTTTGTACTATATGTAGATTAAATTGGAGAATTTAGAATTTTTTTATGTTCGAAAACATCTTCCCCGTATTTTCCTATAAAAGACAAACCGCACTGGCTATATCTCTTCAAAAAGATCTATTTAAGCTTGGACCCTGATAATGGCAAATACATTTGTAAACTATACCCCCTTAATTTCCCACGTTAAACAAAGCTTTTAGTGATAACAAATACAATAACTCTTAGCGATTAAGTCGGCTTAACTAAACACTGAAAAGCTTTTATCGGCAGTAGATTTCAATTGCCGGAAGCGTAAGAATATATTACTCAGATTGCTGTTTACAATGTTTGCAATTAAACCGATTTTTATTGGAACGTTTAGAAAAGCTTACCTAATTTTTTTGTGCCTTCCTTTAAGGTCCCATTGGGATTTAGCCACCATATCACCTCGTCCTTAATAATATCCAAAAGACAGGTATTGCCGTCAACCGATTCGTAATTCAACATGCGTGATTTTAGATTGCTATTCAAAACGCTGACTTCAGCCGCCTCCTCACTGGATGATGTCGTTGAGTCCGGATCTGTTATAAGCTCCGAAGATATAGCTTTAACATTTCCCAATAGCAGGGACACTAATAGAATCACATTCAATATATATTTTGGGGACATTTTCAGTCAACTGCGCACTTAAATGGTTTGCAAGGAGTGGTTATAAATCGTATTTGGCACTGGTTTGATTTCACAATCTCGCAGATTATGGCCTGCTATTTAAATTGAATAGTCACTGGTATAAATCTCAAATGACTTTCAACCACTCCGGTAATTCCGAGATTTTTTCAAAACATTGTCGCCGTTTATCGGCCCGATTAAGCGAAGCACACGCTTTGGATTCCCGAAAAAGACTGGCACGAATTAGCCAGGTCTATTGGTCAGCCGGAATAATTGGTAGCAGCGAGACATATGTGCGGCTAATTCTGCCATGATATGGCTTATCAATTTTGGCAATATCTTCCCATGAATGGCCCGGGACTATCAGCGAATCGCTATTTCGGTGGCAGTATGCTTCCCACCTACGCAATAATTTCTTATCGGATAATTATCTGGTCGTCGCGAAATGGTGATTATAGGCGCACACTTCACTGGGATCGGTTCTCTGGATCAACCCCGCAAACGATACGGTTTGTTTTTAACCGACACATAAATTTGAGTGGAACACCTTTTAAACCCACTTGAGCACCTGGGAATGTTTGTAGATAGAAAAGCCTTGATTTACGGTAATCGTCAAATTTGATAAGAAACCGGTTGAAAAATCCTGAATTATCAATTGATCGGCGATAGGAAAAGCTTACCACTTAGGCAATTTGCTTCAAACAAATGTCCACACAATGATTCCGCCTTAATAATGATAAAAGGTATCGGTTATTGCCCATACAAATATGGTAAGATAATTGGAAGCTAGGAAGATAGAGCTTTGTTAATACATTATACCAAATTATCAGTGTAAAATCAAGTTCTCATGAACTTCGCCTTGGGAAATCTAGATTAAGCTAATCTAATACTGATAACATTATCCTTTCAATGACTAGTCAATGTTGCTTTTAAGTCCAACAAGTCTTTAATACTTGCTTGCAGCAAAAACAGTTTGGTCTATTTAATCTTTGAGTTATATTCTATTTATATTTCTTAAAGATTTTTTAATATCTGAAATGAAATGGAATATTGAAGAAAATAATATTAAAATTGTTGTTGTATTTTATTAAATAGTCATAAATGTTATAAATTGTTTACATTTTTAATGTCAGAGTGTCAATTTCTACCAATATTATAATGAGCATTTCTAAGTCTTTTTATATTTTGAAGATTTCTTTACAGAATTTCAGGCAATATTACTCAATACTCAAGGTGTTCAGGTACATATTATTATAAATTATCCCAGTAATTTCAACTATCCGTCGGATAACTAACACAAAACCCATGCTTTGTTTTGAGTTTCCCCTGACAAACGGAGAACGAGATCGAAAAAGAGAGTGGAACGTTTCCCGCTGGAATTTGAGTGGAGTGGCAGGGGAATCCACCGAGGAGAAACAGGTTTTGAGTGCTGAGATGGGATCTCGGTCGGTCAGTCGACATTCAGAGCTGAATCGAGGTGGTTTTGTGCGGCGGATTAAAGCGGAGTTAATATCTGGGGATTGTGTTCGATTGCATCCCGAGATAAGTGACCCTTTAAAACCCGGTGTACAATGCGCAAATCGCCGGGCAGTTTGGCCTCCGAGGCCTTCTCGAGTTCCAACTCCTCGCTGAGCAACTCCTACAGCGATGGCAGCGATCTGGCCAACTGGGAGGAGTACGTGGCCACCGATGGCAGTCTCTTCTACATGGAGTATGTGAAAAATGAAAAGACTGCTGGCTCGGCGGAGCGACGGGTGGATTTCATGCGGCGATCGTTGCGCCTGGGAAAGAAATCGTCGCGTCGCCAGTCTCATGGAAACAATCAGAATCAGAGTCAGAGTCAGAACCAAAACCAGTTGGATTCCCAGGCGGAGCAGCAAGAGTTCCGATTCTCACAGTTCAAGACAAGTGCCCCCGATCCCAAGAAACTGGATCTGGTGATCACAGCCGCGGATCGGTTTCGTTTCGGCCGAAGATCCACGGCAGTGGAATCCATTCTGGGCTTCCGGGTCTTGCCCTTTCCGGATCAACCGGAGTGTCTGATGGTCGATGGTTTCGTCCACGATCTGAGTGCCCTGCAACACGGCATCAAGCGGGGCGATTGGTTCAGATCACTCAATGGCATTGAGTTGTATGCCAGCAATGTGGACGAGTTGCTGCAGCAGTTTGTGGAACCCACTCAGGTGTGTTTGGGCTTCCAATCCTGTGGCTCAGCTGCAGCCGTTTCCCCCACAGATCCTGGCTACAATCAAAGCCTGCAGGAGGAGCAGGTCTGCAAGGTGGAGAACTTTGCCATGTTTACGGAGAAGTTTGAGCAAATGCTGATCAGTGGAGGAAATACCGGAAATTCGCAGGATATAAGCCTTCCGTTTGCCATGTTGCTTCTGCCACCGGAGTGCTATCAACATGAACAGCAGCAGGACTCCCTATACTATTATCCCGAGACCCCGGACAACTTCCTTTTCAAGGCTCGCGGCAGTTTTTTAACTCTGCATGCGGTTCTCAGCGAATTGCAAACGCAACCTTTGAGTTCCCGACTTTCCGTGGATGAAGTGCAGTATCATGTTAATTACCGCCGACTGAATGGCTTCCTGGTTCTTTTCGCCTACGCCGGCGGACTTTGCAGTGCAGCGGAGTGCAGCCTGCGATCGGACGAGCTTATTGGATACATAAGATTTTCCCTGCCCGGTTTGGTCCTGGAGAGCTTCAATCAGGATGGGGAACAGGGAAACACTTCCACATTGAAGCTCTTTCTGCGACACTTTTGTGAGATTCAGAGGACTCGCCTGCTGGCCAGATGCCGTGGTCACATCCGTTTCGAGGAGCTTCTTGGACAATCCCGCAGCTTACCACTGCCCAAGGAAGCTCAGCTGAGAATCTTTGATGCCCTGAGTGAAATGGAGGCCATGGACTATCGCAATTGGAACGATGAGCCACTGACCACCCATCGCGAGTTCTTCATTTACGGAAGTGCCTTGTACTACGACGGGTTCCTGGTGGCCAGTCTACTTCCGCCGGAAGTAAGGGTCAGTGTGGAGGGTTTCCTGCGCTGCCGTGGGATCTTCGAGTTGCTGGGAGCTGCTCCGGGAATCAGAGTGCGCGAGATGTACATCTGGGAGGAGATCATATTGCCCAGTGCCACTGGCCGCTACTTTCTAACCATCTGCACCAGGAACCACTTGAGCCTGGCAGTCATCCTGAAGATCTTCGATGCTCCGGACATGGCACCCGATGCCGTGGTGAGTCCTTCGCTGTTCTACATCGAGGAGATACAGGAAACCCTCGATCACCTGGTGCAATGCGGCATCGAATCGCTGGCCATGTTCTGGTCCGTTTCCAACAAGAGACCCGAGGTGCTGGAGGCCACGGCTGGCGAGAACCGGGATCAGCAGGAGAAGGAGCCCAACAACCGGCTGGAGTCCTTCCTCAAGCAGAAACTAACTGTTTTGAGTCCTTCCGTGGAGGAGGAGGCTCAATTGTGCTCCTCGCTGGGAGGATCCTCGATACACAGTCTAACTCCCAGCGAAGATGACTCCTCCCGCAGGCGACTGACCCCGATCCATGGCGCTGGCGAGGATTCGGACAGCGGTTCCGATTGGGAGAACTTTGCCGTGCAGCATCCCCTGCATTATGGCCTGAATTTGGGTGCCGAGAGCCACAATCAAAGCCAGATGACCGAGTCCATGTGGAAGGAGATCAATAATGTGGTGCCCGTGAAGATTTCCGCCGGCTGGAAGAATTCCGTGCTGCACTACGTTTATATTGACATAGCAAATGGATCGCTGTTTGCTCCATTCACCGAGAGTTCCGACAGCGCATCATTTCTGTCGGAGATTCGCCAGGCTTGCCACATAATCCACGCTGTGCTGGAAAAATCGAAACATTATCGAAGGCAGCTCACGGAAGCCACAAGATCGCAGAATGCTTCGAATGGCCAGAGCAGTCATGCAGTTTCGCTGGTCAAGGAGCATGGCATGACCCTGGAGGTCAGCTCACCATCCAAGTCGGAGGGTCAAAGCCAATCCTCGAGGAGCAGTCGCTTTGTGGTTGTCGGCCGCCTGTTTCAATCGCCAGCCAAGGAGGTCTACGTCTGCCATCGATCCGATGTCCCCCAAAACATTGTTGAAATGGCCTTCCGATTGTCCTTTTTCTCCATGGGTTAAAAGGTTATACTGGTTAGATATAATAAAGAATTTAAGTCAATAACATATTTAAATTTGTCAGAATCAATTAGTTAAAAAAAAAATATATATCACAACCAATAAGCAAACAAATTTATAATAATTATCACGTGGAAGAATAAAATGAAAAAAAAAAGTATTCACTTCAATTAAACTTTTTTTTTGCATTTTAAAAAATTTTTAAATTTGTACATAGCGGTTATAAAATATATATATTTATAAGCAAGTATTCAAAATTGCAAGTTTTCACAAAAACAAAAATACATGTTTCAGTCACAACGAAGAGAATAAATTGGATTTTAAAGAAGAACACAACATTGTGCGAATGTGTTTCATTCATTCATAGTTCATACTCGAGAAACGTTCAAGAAATGTCCACTATTTTTAGAGTTCGGTGGGAGGGTCCCATTCTAAAAGTAGTTCCACGCACCAGAAGACAAGAGACACTGCTCGGCGAGCAATAAATCCACGTGAACAAGCGGCTCAAGGTGGTGCTCCCCCAAATACTCAGTCTTTGCCAATTTCTCAAAATACGATAAAGCGACCGACAGTTCCGTTTGGGTGTTCCAATAAAAAACATCTCTCGGCAGCCGTTTATTGTTTATTGTTTAAGTGAATAAACGTAATGGATAAGAGGTCAATGAGATGGATTATCTGCCTTACTTTGTTTTCCACGGCTATGGCATTAGAGGAGGAAACCGGTGGAGGACTTTCTAACATCACCAGCAATCCTCCGGAAAGTGAAAGGGTGCCAAAATTACCAAGTGAAGTTCAGAAAGCTGTTTGCACGGTGACTGCGGGTGAAGTAAAGGCCTCCGCCGAGGCAGTCACCACAAAAACCCTTAAAGGAGTTTGTGGATCAGGTGGGTTAACCCATTCCTTCCACTTTTGATCATTAAATCTATTTTAATTTGTGCACAGATGAAATGAACTTGGCATTTCGGAATCTGGAGAACAAACTTTACGAAGAGCTTCGTGTCATGAAATTGATTTTGATCCATTTGGCAAAGGCAAATGGCCTTAAAGTGAATACCGCTTTTCCAACAGTAGCGCCAACTCCTTTTCCATTGACTAAGCCCACAACTCCACCTCCGTCGCCATTCTTAAAACCAATAGACCCAACTACTAATCTTAAACCTGAAGAAAATGAAGTGGATTCGGATTTTGGTTCGAAGAAAACTCCCACTTTAAAGAATCTGGAGACGAATGGTAACTCAGATTCAGGAGCTCGAGAAGAAGAAGTAGATAAGTTCAATAATACCGTGCTGGCCGATCAGGATGTCAAGTTATTCACATACTACTGGAAGATGGAAAACGTTACGGATCTGATCAAAGCGCCCAAATTGGCCACCCTCAGCAGCCCAATATTTACCTTTAAAGGTAAGATAATTTCGTGCAACTGGAAGATCACTATACAACCATTTTTTTAATCAGGAAAATCCTTGCAACTGAAATGCACCTTTCATCACATGAATCGCGAGCTGTTGAACTTGCAACTGGGCCATGGCGTCTTCAATCCGCACTCAAAACCTGGACAAAGCAACAACGTTTTACTAGAAATGGACGGAATCTTTCAGAATGCCAAGTGGGCCGAAGATGTGCCACTGAAGCATAAGATTTCCATATTGGATCAAAATCACATCCACCGAAGGACACAGGACCTCAGTTCGCAGACGCTAAACAAGCTGGACATGGGCTTCTCCATTCCGAACAGCGTTCTTCTGGGCAGCACGTACATTAAGCAGAATGCTCTCTTGATACAGATTCTTTTATATTTGTGAGTGACAAAACAACGTTTGTATCCGGTTGGGCAATTAAAACAAAGAGAGACCATAACCATGTGCTAATTAAAAAGAATTCCGTATCTCGATTTCCAATTTACAGCTTGCTGCGTGCTCCCTTCGCTTTGATGTCCAGGAATGGCAGTGCGATGGGGTACAATTCCTTGCACGACTTGAATGTAACAATATCGCTGATCGGTTTGTGGCGGTCCATGTTTGTGACCTCCACTGGTTCCGCATCGGTCACGGCATTCTCGTCGGTTTGCTGGGACACAATGTGAACGGACAGCACACGTCGCTCATCGCCATCCTTAGCAATGAATTTCTGCAAAAAAGAAGGGGGTTTAGGAGTGCTTTGTGATATGGCACTTTATTATCTAACCTTGAAGTAGTCCACAAAATCGGCCTTGCTTATCTTTCTTAGTATGGCCACCTCAGCCTCTTCTCTTTCAAAGTGATACGTCTGCATTGCTATTTCGCCATAAAACTGGCTGAACTGCTGGAATATGGTCTTGGGTTTTTCCAGCTTCTTAACGGCCAAAGCCTCCTTGTGTCGCTCGAACTCGTCCAAGGGCATATCCTCAATTACTTGCTAAAAATGTAAGCACTGAGTTAACGAACTGATTGCCAGCAGTCTTGATTGTTTATTACCAGATACGTTTGTAAAAAGTTCTCAATTCGATCCTCTACAAAGGACGGATGCTTCGCTGACTGCACGATGATACGAATGCCGTTGGCTCCGTTCACCTTACGCACTCCACTAAACACAATGTAGCCAAGCTGCTCTTTTGTACGCAGACAATCGTAACAAGGTTCGGAAAGTACCTGGGAAACCAGGTTGACCATTATGTTTGTGTGATCCGTTTGTGCGCCGCACTGCAAATAAAGCTGGGTGCAAGAGCTCTTGTGAAACTCGTTCTCTTTCTCAAATAAGTAGCTGTCGCCTTTAAAGAAATAATATTTAATATAAGAAAAAGGGTAATTAGGAGTAGATCTTTGGTTTTTTACCTGCAAGCAGCTTGTACTCCCGCTTCTTTAGCATTTGCCTTGCTAAAATGGGAAGCTTCGATGCATTAGTAGCCTCCAGTCGCGTGTTGACTCGACCTGCGATGTCAGTAGCCTGTTGCTTGGTCACGTTGCCAAAAATAAAGCACTCAGTGTGCAGTCGTTGAAAGAACTCCTTGGCAAAATTCAACACTCTATCGTAGGTAACGACTTTAAAGAAAAATAGTTATCATTTAAACTGTGAGCTGGAATTGTATTTTATGCTTACGTTCCATAGCGTCTAAGAGCTCCACATTCGCCCAGGCATTTTCAGTTAACAACAGAGCTAAATAGTAGATGGAATGCTGGTAGGGTTGCTCAGCCTTAAAGTTTTTCAGTGAACGTACGTACTCCTCCTTCAGGATGTCAAATCGTTTCTCATCGATGGAGAAGTCAAACAGGTGGTCTAAAAGCTTTTCAAGCAGCACAACCTGTTTATCACTGAAACCACGAATGGTAAACTGCAAGTATGCAAATGTTGTCATTAAAGAACTTCAACTACGAGGATTCTAGCAGACTCACATCGATGCCGCAGGTCTTTCCCATAACGCTTAGCTTCAAACTGGCTAGTTCCGCATCGTACAAGTACTCGTTTAGCTGATCCTTTAGTAGCATAACCATCATATGGTTAAGATTGCAGTTCAGGGGATCCAGGTATGCAATCGGATTGGACATGTCGAAGGTCATGCACGCCTTCGGTTTATTAAACTGATTGTCCTGCTTATGCCACACCCTCAAAATAGGGGTATCCAAAATGATTGTGGGATGTTTGGGGGCATCGCTCGGTACCTCGGAAATGTCGAAATTCGTAGGTATAAAGCTGTTTGGCAGTGCCAGTCGCAGGTTCTCGTTAAGATCACAGTTCTCCCATTTCTAAAATTAATTCAAAATGGTTACTTTTTGTGCAACTTTCAGATATTTCCAGACTTACTTGCACTGTATCCTTGGCCACGCGCTCCACGCCGTATTTTGTTTTGTAGTAAGGCTCGGCTAGATTGCAATCCTGCTCAAAACTCTGGCTCACCATAACTATGCGGCTCTTCGAAGGAACTAGCTCATCCAGCAAGCTTTTGATCAGGTCCGGCCGCCATTCGTTACTCAAGTATGGAGCGATAAGTACCTCCTCAAGGGGGAATATCTGCATGGATGAAACGGCGTGCGTGACCAAGTTCTCCGGCTGCTCCTTCTCCTTAAACCGGAATCGCATTTCGTTGAGTTTTACACACTCGTCGAAGATCCATTTCTTGGGTCCCTCTTCACGGAGCATTCCCAGATACTGAAACACGATTTTGACAATGTCATCGACGTGCTCCAATCCCTCCTGTGTCAGATCGACCACAATATCAAAGAAACCAAAGCCGTTTTGCGTATTCTGATGTCCGGCCATTAGACTACAAAAAGTTAAGATTATCAAAAAGAAAAACGAGATTTTATAAAGGTGAACTCACTCATTGCACCAGCCTAGTCGTCGCAGTTCGGATAGAATGCTTCCCTTGCCCTCGTGGCCAATGAGATGGGTTAGATAGTTGTCGGGCTATAAGTAAACAATATGTTTAGTGGGCTATTTACTGAGGAACCTGTCGGGAAATCCTCTAGACACTTCCGTAGCCACATCGCAGTGGTACCTTTAACTTACGCCCGACTTGTAGAACTGCGTCAAATCGTCTGTAGTAAAGCTTATCGTCAGCGATCGGATGTCTTTAATAGGCACAATTTTAACCTTTTGTCCGTAGCGCTCGTCGGCGTAGGGGTGACGTGGCCAATCGGGGACCTCGACATTTTTGTTTTCAATTTCGGAGAACTTCTCCAAAACCATGCCCTCCAGTTCGTCCAGCGATTCTTTAAGATTATTGTTAATAACTGATGGACATTATAAAAGCTCAGCTAACCTTTTCCAATAACAGCCAGGCACATTATGTTGGCGGAGTACCATTTCTTGTGGAACTTGAGGAGCTCATCCCGCACATCTATGTTCTTGGACTTGGGAATTTCCGAGAGCGTGGTTTTGTTGCCGCTGCCGAACTTGCTGTAGGCATGATCCGGCTTTGCCAGGTGACGGTTCACCTGTTTAATGCGCCACAGGTCGCTGGGCAGGTTCTTCTCGTGCTCCGAATTTACCTAAAATAAGTGAAAAAATTTAATTTAAGGGACAGCAACAATTTTGTAATGTGTACCGCATTGATTTCCCGCTCTGTGGCACTGGGCGTAAACAAGGGCGCAATGAAGAACTGAGCAAAGCGATCCAGAGCTCCATCCAGTTTATCTGGCGCCACATGGAAGTGGTACTTAGTCATCAGGGGATAGGTGGCTGCATTGCTGCTTCCACCGCTCTGTGAAAGGTATGTGGTGTAGCCATTTTCGTGCGGATACTTCTCAGTGCCCAGGAAAAGCATGTGCTCGCAGAAGTGGGCCAATCCAGGCAGATTTGTAGGGTCGGACATGTGTCTGCAAGAGTTATGTTTAGTAGAGCCGTTTATAACAGCTTTTTGTCATATTTACCCCACTTGCACGGACAAAGCTGCCGCTGAGACATCTGTCTTGGGATCGCTGATCAGCAGGACTTTCAGGCCGTTCTCCAGTTGCAATCCTCGGTAATCCCGCGTGTCTTGCAGCGACTTTTCAATGTTGTTTAGCCTTAAAACGCAACTCATAGGGATTAGATAATATTTTTAACAAATGACTTTGCAAATTACCTCAGAATCGGCTCCATGCTCTCGGGCTTTATGGTTACAGACTTTTGCGAACTCTCGGCAATCGTCATTTTGGGTTTGCTTAGTGTTCCGATCGATCGATGTGATACTGAAATGCTGGTCCTCACTGCACTTGACCTGTGCGAAATAAGTGCGATTTAGTCGAGTCCGATGGCGAAAAGGTTATTTATTGGTGCCAACCGTCGACCAAAAACCGCTGTTATGGCAAAAATCGATTTTCTGCACGTAAGATACATTGAGTTTTTGAAATACTAGTAACCACGGAACTCCGGCCTCACGTAACGCCCGTACGTTCGAAATTTTTGGTGTGGGCGAAGAAGGTTTTACTGCCGGTGGTTTCCGCGTTTTATTAATTTAAGACGGATTACTCCTAAAAATTAAATTCTGCTCGTTTCGCAACAACTACAATAGCAAATAATCATCTGTTAGCAGGGTTGCCAAGACTTTGCAACGAGGAACTAGTTCCAAGAGTTGCCATATCTTGAGTTATTTTGTGGCTGCCAGTTGGGGCCCCCAAATTGTAAGCTTTTTCTGGTGGGCAGAATGGTATGTGTTTTAATATGAGATTTTAAAACTATTGTTTGCTTGTCCTCGAATTTTTATTTTTATTTTACACAAATATATTAAGTAACGGTGTATTGTGTATGAAATCTTAGCATACTATTTATTTACAATTTACCAAAAACTGTACGTTTGATTAAGTAAATATACAATTAATTTCTTACATTTTCACTTCAAATTCAAAGGTGAAGTACCTAAAAACAACATCCGCGGAACCACAAAAAACTCGTTACAAAAGTTAAAATAACGTGAATTCCCGTTCTCCTGTCATTTGGCAACGCCGAGAGGCCACCCGCCGCAGTTGTTAAACACTGGCCGGCTGCCGTCAAAGCGCGTAGAAGAATTGCGGGCTGTAACTGCATTTTATTGTTTTATTGATAGTGCTGTTGGCAAAAAACAAACACTTGCTAATCCGCCGCACTAGGCAAACAAATCGCAGTGATGCCATTTCGCCAGCCGTAAAAAGTGTTTGCGAGCCACAATCTGCGTTTCGCCAACGGTGTGTGGGTGCAGAAATAAATGCAAATTGTTGTAAAATGCCGTGCTTTGGTGTGCGTGTTGATAAGTGCAATACGCAAAAGTAAAGAACATTGAGGCAAATACGTATAATTCCGGGGCATCAGGCGTTTCCAGAGGTAAGATTTAGGTACCCATCCATTTCGATTCGAGCAGCAATCAAATTAAGTTCTAATTAAATTGTTTACCTACTAAAGACTTGTTTGTTCGTGTGTATTAAAAAGTGCAAGTGTCGGCTGCTGCGCAAAGGTAAAATATGAGTTTTCATTTAAACGATTTTTCTTGATTTTTTGTATGGGCTAGAAATGGGCCAAGTTTACCGGAGTGGAGAGTGGGGAACTTCAAGATCCCCTCTCAAAGTCCCTGTGCTTTGTGTGTGTTTATGTGTGTATGGTTTTTGGTAACGGTGTTTGTGACCGTTTTGCAATGGCACGAGAAAATCAATAAGCTGGCAAAATTGAAAAAGGAGACTTCCCAGACAATTAGACATGGCAAAATAAGCCAAAGATTGCCATTATGATGGGGCACATGTTAATTATGCTAATATGCTGAAGTGCTCCGATAAATCTCGCGGACCGGAATGCCTAATTATTTGGCCAGTTCACAGTCGCATGATGAATTACTTAGATCCTGGCTAAAAATAAATTTAATTTTCATGCGCTAAAATCTGAATAAGAGATTAAAAGTTATGGAAATATTTAACGTGCAAAACATAATAAATAATTTGACGTTATGAATTTGGAAAAATTCTATTTAAACATTTATTTATTGAAATTTGTTCATTCGTTATTTTTTATGCGTAAATCAATTAGGATTAGCTACTGATTTAAATTTAAACTTAAAACTATGTACCATTATTTTAACCAGAAACAATAAATGCGCCGATTCAGTGTGATTCTTAGGGTTAACGTCCCTCTATGTGCGTCGATAAATAATACTGAATAAAATGCGAAGATCTCGGATGTCCACACTCCTGTAGTAAAGTCACTTATCTTCAATTGTATTGTTATTGTTTTGGACTCGAAGCGCTTCCGAAAATAGACTGCAGCGCGTCGAGATGATCGGACAATGGATTCCCGTGCAGCGTGGGCTTCACGCAGGAAGAAGCGTTCTCATTGTGGCTTGAGGATTGATGACAGATATTTTTAGTGCAGTTCCAATTAAGTTCAATTAGTGACCAAAAGTGCTTATCGCTCCGTATCTGATGAACGGGCTTAAACTTCCTCCGTGACAAGTAGAATGGGGGTCAATGAATGCGTTGTGATTTTATAGACTGTGATAACTGGGTCCAATTGATTTCTAGGAACATACACATGTACACATGATACCAAAGTTCCCATAACAATTTAGATGGAGACCCCGCCAATTTGGTTTCATAAAATGCTTGGTAAACATAAACAAAGAAAATTCTACGGAGTAAACAATGTTTCTATTAGTGCAGATCAGTTATGGCTTGCTGTAAACGTATTTACAAACAATTCATTCGAGAAACTTAATATTTCAGACTATGAAAATCTAACCCTCTGCACATAGAAATTCTTTGCACAAAAAACGTTGATTTGCTTCATAAATTGTTGAATTAATTAATTAGCGTGTTGATTATTAGATAAGAATTTAGCATCGGTGATAGACTTTACAGAAACTTAGAAGATTGAAGCGGTTACGTAGTTTATTATTATATGAAGAGAGTGTGAACTGAAGTTTAGAAACCTTGAAAATAAATATCTCTAAATTTAAATTTACTAGGAAGATTTAAGTTAAATATTTTTAACAATAAAAATATTTCCCAATCTCTGTCGCAATAAAAAAATCGATTTAATTTCAGATTCCATTAAGTACTCGTAGTGCATGCCCAAAATGGACAACGAGCAGCCGCATCAAGAGTTGGTGAAGTGCGTCCTGGTTGGCGACACGGCGGTGGGCAAGACGCGGTTGATCTGCGCGAGAGCCTGCAACAAACACGTCTCGCTTTCCCAGCTACTTTCCACACATGTGCCGACTGTGTGGGCCATCGATCAGTATCGCATATACAAAGATGTGGGTTTACAGTCCATGTGCTCTAAAGTATCCAATTGACATCTGCTCTGTTTCCAATTTAAAGGTTCTCGAGCGATCGTGGGAGGTGGTGGACGGAGTGAATGTCTCACTTCGTCTATGGGATACTTTTGGTGACCACGACAAGGATCGCCGTTTCGCCTATGGCAGGTTCGTAATCACTTAAAGGCCTTTGTTACAATAAATTATATTGTTCTCCTTGACCCACAGATCCGATGTGGTGCTGCTGTGCTTTTCCATTGCCAGTCCGATTTCCCTGCGCAACTGCAAGATGATGTGGTATCCGGAAATTCGCCGCTTTTGTCCGGATGTACCCGTCATTCTAGTTGGCTGCAAAAACGACCTGCGATACATGTACCGCGATGAGAACTATCTCTCATATTTTGGCGAAAAGGGAACTTTTGTTCGGTATGTTTCGCTAACAGGATTCAGCTGGTTTTCTCTAAGTTTTCGCTTTCAAATGAAAAAGTCTTGAGGGTCTTTCTATAAATTGATTGCTGTATGTGGGAATTTATTTATAGCTATGAGAACCTGTAAAAGGGCTGGTTCAATTAAATCGAACTGATTCACTCACAGTTTCTAAAACAAAGTTTAAAGAAAACACACAAATAAACAGTTTAAGTAAACGTTAACTAAAGATAAAAACTGGCCAAACCTTTTCGTTTTGAATTTCCAAACACAAATCGACCCTAATACTTTTTACAGAGCTGCATTGAAGAGTGACCTGGTTATGCCGGATGAAGCCCGTGCGGTGGCCAAGGAGCTTGGAGTAGCCTACTACGAGACGAGCGTGTTCACCTATTTCGGGGTGAACGAGGTCTTTGAAAACGCCATCCGATCCGCATTGATTGCGCGCCGGCAGCAGCGATTTTGGATGACGAACCTGAAGAAGGTACAGAAGCCGCTGCTGCAGGCGCCTTTCAGGCCACCAAAACCGCCACCACCGGAGGTCACGGTCATGGTCGGTAATTATCGGCAGGACATCTACAACATGTTCCTGTCGCAGGCCTACACCGACCTCGTATTGGTCGGGGCGGGTGGCACCAAGTTCGCCGTGCACAGATTCATGCTGGCCGCCGCGTCCAGTATCTTCCAGCGCCTGCTGAGCACGGAGCTGACCGACATGGGCGGGCGGAGCAGCAGCGAGTCTAGCATGGTCAGCTCCACATTCGGGGAGGCCACCATCGCGGACTTCAACGACGACACTGAGTCGTTGATTCGCTACGAATCACGCACACAACGGTAAGTTTAGGTTCAATATTTGCTCATTTTTATTCTAATGTTGTTTTGTGTTTTACAGCATGTGGGAACACTTGAAGCGCCGCTCAAGCTATCAGGCGTTACCTCTAATGGAATCCAAGCGGTCCAACGATTTGTACAAGGAGCTGCATCATCCGGTATTGCAGAGCATTCGCCTGGTGCACGTGGAGAATCAACGGGGTGTGAACGGTCTTCAGACGATTGTCACCCTCAGCAAACTCATCTCTCCGCAAGCTCTGCATCAGTGCCTGAGATTTATATACACCGGCACCATTGACAAAGATTGCAATAATCTGCAGGTAGGTTTATTGGGATAGAACAAATATTTTATAAAAATTTTAACCATTCATGTTTTGTGCTTGTAGGAAATTAGAGAAGCTGCCGATCTTTTAGAACTGCCGCAACTGACTCAGCTACTTTCCAGGCCTCAGACTGTTATGGAAAACTCCAGCGATGAGCCCAATCCGCACATTTGTCTTGTAAGAAATGCCAATAAGCATTAAGTACACGTTAATTATGGGCCTCCTTTTTATTTTAGCGCATCAAAGAAAGCATGGAACGCCATTGCATTGGTGACGGTTGCTTCAGCGATGTCACCTTCGAGTTGGATGATGGTTTAATGAAGGTATGTTTTTTTTAAAAACCATTAAAAGCAAGCAATGCAAATTACTCCTTATGAATTGCAGGCACACCGAGCTGTCTTAGTTGGTCGTTGTGATGTCATGCGCGCAATGTTGCTGGGCGACTTTCGCGAGGCGCATTCCAATGTGGTAGGCAATGTCACACACTACTTATGTCCTTTAATATTAACTTGGAACGTCGTTGCCTTAGATCGTTTTCCCTGGCGTTACAATTTACACATTCCACAAGCTACTGTGCTACCTTTATACTGACCAGATTCCGCCAATCTCGGCCGTCAAGTGCCTCAATCTACTGGAGCTGGCCAACCGACTCTGCCTGCCGCGACTGCTCAACCTTGTTGAGTGCCGCGTTATCGAAGATCTCACTCTAATTTCCCAGGACGAAACCAATGAAACGGTGGATCATTGTCTGAAGTTACTGGAACCAGTAAAGGTACATACGTTAAGTTGAATTGTATTTCTATTCTAATTCAATCATTTTTCTCCACAGCTGCACAACGCACATCAGTTAGCCGAGTGGTGCATGTCGTACCTGTGCGTCAATTACAACCTTATTTGTAAGTTCTCCCTCAAGGGCCTGAAGGCGCTGCACCAAGATAATCAGGAGTACTTGCGCGAACACCGCTGGCCTCCAGTTTGGTATCTTAAGGACTATGACTACTATCAGCGCTGTCTGAACGAGTTGAACAAGGAGTTAAAATTAAAAAGCTCGAGGCGCGAGTCACCGAGCGATGACGAGGGCTGTCTGTGCTTCACTGGTGGTAAGTGTTCCTACTCTTACAGAATTATCTGCTCCACATCCCAGCACACTTGACATCCCAGACCTAAAACTCCAGTCGGAGGAACAGCTCAGGTTTTAGTTTCAGCCAGTTAATAATTCTCTGATTGCTAACACTAAAGGATTTTGTATGTATCGCTTGAACGGTTTGTATTCGTAGCCAGGTGTCTCGTTATGATTTTCCTTTCCTTTTGATTTCCTTGCTCATTTACAACGACAACGCCATCATCGTTATATTAATGTGCGAAATTTGGTCAAAGTATTCTCTTGCTGGCTGTTAGGTAAATCGAAGCGCAGCGGAGACGTAAGTGGAACCGCTGAGAACAGCAATGCCGATAATCAGATCTTCAATAGCGCCGGCAATTCAATCAATCACATTGATCTGGAGGCGGACATGGACTTGAATCTCTGACACCCAGCCCTCGGGCAAGGAAGGTGAATTAACTAACCGATACATACGGCTTGATCTAAATCTATCTTCACATTTCAGATCACTTCGCTTCATTGTGATCCTGCCGGTCCTGATTTGTTTCATCTGTACGATTTTAAGTATTTTGATACTTTTTCAAATCCACACATAACAAACCTCAAGAACAGACGACTTGGAGCGGGAGGGATTGGGAATTGCGAATGGAGGGGAAGTGGCGCGTCCGCTTTTGACATTACGCAATATATAGGAGCGCAAATTTGCCTTAGTGATTACTAATACATAAGTCCAACATAGCTCGACCCAGAACAAAGGAGCATACTGCAAAGTGCTTCGGATTTCTTATATTTATACGCCTATATATATAAAATGCAAAGCATAGACGAGTATGTATGCACATGCACCTCGGCGATGCGAAGCATTTCGCTGTATTGCCTTACGATATAATGGTGTACACCCATCTTGTTCTGCACGATTCCAAAAAGGAAAATTTAGGAAGCGAAAGGACGAAGCAGACAATGTGTATATCCTTATATCTGTACCTTTACCTAAGACATGTATGTATGTATATTTTTGAATTCCTACTTACGGAAACATTTGTCTAGCCATAGTCCTAAGCAATACTTTACGATAAGGACGCATTTTGTACAGAATGATAGAATAAAGCAATTACGAACAAAGCTCTTCTATTATTTTCGTAATAAAAAGGAAGATATTCAAAAATATTATAACAATTTTATAGACTTAAGTACTAGAACAATTCACATGCCATATATATAAAAGAAAACACGAATAATTTTAAAGCCCCTGTAAAGTTTTCACAGCTCTTGTACTCGATTGGGATACGGTGCCATCCTCAACCTCGAGCTCTTGCAGCATGGCAATCATCTCCTCGTCCGTGATAACAACCTCCGGTTTATCATTGTTATTAATGAGCGGATTGATAAAAACTTTAGATGTTTCGCCACACAGTTCTCGCAATTCCTTCTCAAGCTGATCCTCCTCTTGGCTAACGCCCTCAACGACACTATTGGACAGGGTATCCTGAACTTCCCGATGCTGGTCTAGAGTGTCCCGCACATCAGCCAGAACTTCGTCGACATTGTCGTACTTTAGTCCAGAATCCGAAAGCACTTTCTTCAAGGTGTTTGAGCCGATCTTGTAGGCGTCCATTACAACGCCACTATTTTGAGCCTCATCCACGCTAGACAAAAGCGATTCAATGTTATGCAAAGCAATACTGCGACGCTCTATAGAAAAATTAATAATTCACAGAATTTAAAGACTGTATACTTAACTTAATTAAAGAATGTCAAATGAGTCTTACCATGATTCTTCTCTAGCAGATGTCTTTTTCGTAGATATGTTTTGGCCATTTGCCTCTTGTTTTCCTTCATGTATTGACGCGCTTTGTCATCGTTTACCTTTATTTCTTCCTCCAAATTTTCCAACTGCTTAAGTAACTGGGCCTGAGTATTCTGAAGATTGTGAACGGCATGATCCTCTTGGCTGATGTTAAGATCATCACCCTGTTTTTCTATATAAAATATTATTAAAAACTAAAATATCAATTTAAAATTCCAAAACCTACTTGGTATTTTGATCAAGTGAATTTGACGCAATCCCTTTTCTGTCTTAAACTCAAGACCGATGATTTGACGAACATTTAGCGCCAGCAAGCAAGCGCGGAAATCATTGTCTGAATGAATGCGAACTTCTTGGGACTTACAAAGGGATTTGAATGCATCAAAATGTAGTAATTTTCCACTGTTCTCAGATAGGACTTTTTCGGTTATGAGTTCACAAATGTTCTGTAAAAAGTATGTAAATATTTTCCATATATAATTCTGTTAAAAAAAGATCATAGGGACATATAAAGGTATACATATATAAATAATAAGTACATACGTTTAAGACATCCAGGTGAACCCATTCAACAAGAGAGGACGCCTCCAGGTCCTCGGCTACCACGCTGTACTTTATTTTGGCCCAGCTCCACGAGAGGGGACGCTTTACCAGACTGTTGACCAGCCATGCGCTCCAAGAATTCGCCGGATCATGCTCGAACTCACTGCGATATCGGATCTGCTTCCTCTGCTGCATCTCCATTATAACGGTATCCAAACATGCGGGCAATTGGACACCCCGCATAAATTGCAGTTGCAAATCTCGCAGACTGAATATGGGTCTTCCGGCGAACTCCAAGTAATTCCCAATCAAATCCTTCCAGAATTTCATTTTTGCGTCATAGTCCTCGGTGTCCAGATCTCGAGATCGGAACATGGCGAATTGTAGCTGCATAATAGCGTTATCTTTCCAGCATGCCGGAAAGCTGAATTGGCCCTTTCCATTACCCTCGTCCCCGCTTGCAAGGCTCATCATAAAAATGTTTATTTCCTCTGGACCATAAGAATTGCGCGTCTTTGTGCTTATGTTTTTTGTTGTGTCAGCTGTTTCGTAGTGTTGTGAAATGATTATGTGACTTTTAAGCTTGTAAACAAAATTCAAATAAAACAGTTGCAGCTTACGATGTTTAAATTTAAATGTTTTTTTTTATTTATTTAATTATATCTAAAATTATAATATTATTAAGTTTTGGAGACACGCCTAGAGAAAATCTCAAACTAAGTAAGATAAGATAATAAGATTTTTAAGCTCTGAGGAATACGAATATTAATTATAAGCTTAAGTTTGTGCCTATGACGTTTTGAAGTGTCGTCTGCGTGTAGTTAAAAAATTGAAAGTAATTTCACCTTTTGAAAACTATGTACACAAAATAAAATTAATGTTTGAATAATCAAATATATAACGTTTTTGGCCAAACCATTTTCCAGCACTGGCATTTCGATAACTTGGATATCGACTAACTTTCTCCCATCCGAAATCAGCTGATCCGATTCAGGCTACTAGATTAAAAACTTCTGACGAAAATTTTGTTTTGAAGTTTTTGTTGAGTGTGCGTGGAATTCGATTGGGCTTGTATTGGCATTGGAAATCAACACCAGTCCAGAGGATACCGGGAATGCATGGAGAATAATACTAACTTGGCCACGCAAGGATTCCCGCAGCATCGATGAGTGTAGTGCCGCTCAGTCCCTGAGTCACCACGTTCTTAGCCTCTTTCGCCACGGCCATCGGCAATTCCATCAGGCCATCAGCACTTTCCCCGCCAAGACCTCCCCGCCTCTTGCAGATTGTACTTGATTGTACAAATTGCCGGAAAACAAAGATCCACTTCAGATTGCTCCCCTATTCTGCGGTGCACCGACTCCCTCCAATCGCTTCTTGCAAATCATCATGATGGAGGACGAACAGATTAATCTGCGCAATCAGTTGGCGAGGGGTAAGTCCATATTTCGAGAGAGTCTGCAAGATTGCAACTGTACAAATCAAAGTCCCATAACTGGTCCACAGCTTCTGAGATTCAAAGTGCATACATTGTCTTCAAATGACGGTTAAGGTTTTTCGACAAACATAATCAAAATGTTTAAGCTAAGCTTAGATTAAAAAGTAACCACATGATACTTATAAAAGGAAACCCGCCTCCAAAGCTCGAGTGATGCTTAATTGGCGGGATAAGCTATTCTTCTATTGGGGAAGCGTAGTTTTTCGTGGCTATTTTTAAAATTATACCAATAATTATACCAATAAAAGTAGCATTTAAATTTTTAACTATGTAAGGTTTTTTTTCTTTTGGAAACTCTATTTTTGGTTATAGTACTAGTATTTATTAAACAATACTTATATTGCCAACACAAGCGCAACTTTAGGTTGTTTTGTTTATTTAATTCATTTATTCATGAACGGGGTTTTTTCATTAAATGCAAAATTGCTAATTCAGCAAATATGTAATTATAATTTTCTGGTCTGCCATATCTATATATCTTCATTATGACTGTGATCTATTTACACAAAGTCATTATACTCCAATACCCTACTTATAATGCTACGCCAGATTTTATGGTTTGTAGGTACATAAATAAACATATGATAAGATTAACTTATAAATCACCAAACACACATAACTAATCTGGTTATAATCGAAATCAGTGTTTGCATATAGAGAACGGCTAGTAGTTTTCCCCAAAACATATGTACGAATGATTAGGAATTGACTTACTGTTTCAGCTCTCTCCATTCCTGGTCATTTTGCTTTTGGGAGGTTTCTCTGTTTGGAATTTGTACCATTTCGGACTTGTTATCAGGACTTATCACGTTTCTTGCGCCTGCGGAGAGAATGCTGAGCCACAAGGGCGGCCATGAATGGCCATCGATGATTGACTATGCACTGGCTGGCATTTTAGGAATTTTACCAAGTTACTTGGACGCACTACGTCGTCGAGGTAAATGCAAAAGCGGACGGACGGACGTAATACCGATCCACACAGACGTCGTAGGGTTCACACTGGGTCGTCGCTGCTCTGGCTGGGTTTTAAGTGTGTTTTCGTAATGATTAAGTTCGGTTCGGCTCGCCGATGTCCGCTCATTAATACGGGCCATGCATATGTGTGCCCATATGTACGAACCACTTGTATTGGCGTTCATCGCGTCTGGGGAGCTTATACATATGCGAAAGCCGCAGCGCAGTCGCCGCTCGCTGGCTTCGGTAAAGTAAAATTTCATTCAAACGCGTTTCACGTCTGTTTTCGAACGGTCAACAACGGATGGGATCGGATCGCGCGATCGCCACCGAGTGAGTGTTAGCTCTGAGCGATTTAGAAATCTATGAATTGAGCAAACCAGACATCCAATGGTCCAATCACCACTACAAATTTCCCCCCGCCTGTGATAAGTGCCCGCCGTCTCTGTGAACTTGTAAACCTCTGCTCTGTGTGTGTCAGCAAAAAAAAGCAAACAAAATGAAAGTCCCCACGCGCAACTCGAAATATTCATTCAATTTGAAAATATTCAAATTGCATAACGATAAGAAACCGACCAGTCCCAGTCCGCCAACCTCACCTGTGATCTCAGCGAAAAAAAACTCTTGGCGCGCTCCGTGGCGAACTGCACTGGGTTCCAAGAGCAAGTCCATTACAACGCCTTCGGATGCCCGAGATCCCATCGATTTGGAGGCGGAACCAGCGTTTTTTGAGCGGCCAAGGTGCGAGAGCTCCAGCTCCTCCTCCTCCTGCGTCTGCCACGATGAAGAGCTTCCCGCCATTCAGATTCCCCAAGGCGATGAGCTCATGTGTAAGTTGGTGGGAGATGTCTTCAAGTTTCGGCACTCGCCAATTCATCAATACTTCGAAATTCATTTCTACCATTCCTGTTAAATTTAAAGAGATTTTTTATTCTGCTGCAAAAACTTTTAAATATGTCCAAGGAAAACTCTTGGTTAATCTGGATAAATATTAAAATGTTTTGACATCCACTTATCTGATCAAGCTGAATCATTTAAATAACCTGGAATTTTTTCCAGGTACTCAGTCTGCAATTTCAAATATTAAAATTATAATGTATTACGATGTAAAATTTGTTTAGCAAAAATCTTTTTAAGTATCTTTTAAACTTTCCAAATTTATTGACAGTTTGCTAAAATTTTTATTAGTACTTAGGGTTTTAAAAGTATAATGAATATTTTTTGACCTTCAATACTGTTTCTATAAAAAATATATAAATATTAAATCTTGGAAAGTAAGCACCGTTCTAAGATTACACAACTCACATTAAATGTAATGCTTTCATCAAAGGATAGTTTGACGTAATAAGATAACGTTTAGATAGTCTCTATGTTCAATGATAACTTGAAGTGTTTTTTCGTAGGCGAAACTCCGCCATTATCGTCCATTGATCCCACAATTAGTCTGTATAAGTTTATACCCTTCTAATTTCAAAGAGTATCAGGTACATAATGTAAAGATAACACTGACCGCACTCTTGACTTCCTCTAGTTTTTACTGAAGATTTTTAAATGACTTCAAGTGTGTGTACAGAAATAGAGTACAAGTTAAATGGACTGATTAGATATATAGTACGTGGCAGGGGACCTCGCAAATTGCTAATCGACATGTGAAGATCGGGGCCAATTCGTCGGAAAACTACACCTGTCGTGTGTAATGGGTGGAGCCCGCTAAATGGTCAATTCCTTGGTCAAATCGGGCAATACCAGACCGCGATAAGCTGCGTGCTCCGTAAGGCAGATAAGAAAGGTGTATTTAACCGCCTGTGGCGCACATGCGTTCACTTCACATCGATTCGATACGATTCAATTCAATTGAATACCCCATTTTGCCAGTGTTCAGCTGTTTACGGCCAATATATTATCCGGCAGGCAGTCAGTCAGTTGGAGCCATCGACGTGTCGCGCTTGGTTGTGGCGTCCGGGTGAAATGTTTCCGGTTTAGGCAGTCTACATAGCACACAGGCGAACTGTGCTCGCCCATACAAACCGAAAAGTTATAGACACTCGCACTCGCACTCGGGCATTAATTTACACCGACGAACGAAAGTTCCGTGGCGGGAATTTTACTCGTACACCTCAGATACGCATTGCCCCTGGTTCATTGGGCTGGGCGAAGTCAAATAAAAAATATAAAACGCGTAACCAACGATTACACGACCGTGTTATGTGCAGTGGATTCTATACTCGAACGGAATAAATCAGCTCCAAGGGTTACATCATGCCGGAGGCGCTACACTTCACATCGATCTTTGATCTTATCATCCAGAGCGGTGCGTGCACTTCCAAAGTCCAATGCGGTTTAGTTTTTGGGGAAACCCTTCCCAAAGTGTTTGTTAAATAACAAACAAAGGGGAAAAGTTAACAGAAACAAACTGGTAAAGAGACAAAAATAGATTGGTTGATATTCTATTCTAATAATCACTGGATATTTCCATATGCAAATAGGTGGGGAAGAATAGCACACAAAAATAATATTATCATTCCTAAAAAGTGTTTTCTCTCCAAGCTCGTGTCTTAAAATATATTTATAGTATCTCTTATAATTAATTCATATTTGCTACGCACCTTTAAAGATACTTTTAGGCAATATCTACTGTATGTGATAAACATAAATTGTGAAGTACACGCGATTTAGCAACCTCTAGCATACCTGTATTGTGACATAGTTTGGCGCCGATTTGATCTTGACACCATGAACATGAACCGCTTTCAAACATTTCAGCGGCTTGGCGTTCGATTTCTTTCTGCTCTTGTAATGTTTTGAAACTTGTTGCTTTGCCCGCCATTGAATCTGTGTCAAAAACTTCCCGAACATGTTTGTCGCATTCGCTTCAGACAGGTTTGATATTACAAATCAATCAGATTCATTTGATAGTGTGTTGAAATCGTAAACAAATTTCCAGCACTGGAATTTTAGCTCCAATTTGACACTTAAATTTTAAGTAAAAAAAGAAATTAAAATTTTAGCTATGTGTCTTTTGTGATCTTAAATCCAAGGAGTTTGTGGTGCCGCCTTTTGTGCCCGAGATGCGCCTCCCGAAAAGATTAATCAGTTATTACTGTTATTGCTTTGATAATGCAGGTGTGTCGTGTTTTTATAAGGTTTAAAAACAATATACATATACAGTATATTATCAATTTTAATACTTAACTAATGGTTATATTTTTTACCATTTCAGCAATGCCATGGTTCGGCATGGATATTGGCGGAACCCTGACAAAGTTGGTCTATTTCGAGCCGAAGGACATAACGCCGGATGAGCAGGATCGCGAGGCTGGAATTTTAAGGAATATCCGGCGCTACTTAACCAAAAACTCGGCGTACGGCAAAACCGGACATCGAGATACGCATCTACAGGTGAGATGATGGGCCAACTATAGAAATCCATATTTGCTTGCCATCGTGGAATGTGGATGTTCGGTTTTGTAACAAAGCCCGCTGACGCAGGCCATTAGCATTCGGTATTATCAACTAAAATATTATCAATCCCAGCGATATTTGCACGTCCAGTCAACAAGTCATCTTGTGCGGGTCGGAATGGGTCGTCTGGTGATTTAATACGGGCTTTCGAGTGTGAGTGACTCTATTGTGACCTTCACTTTAGCGCAAACGCCTACACAGAAAACAAAATTACTAGTAAATTAATTAAATAGTTGCCTGATATTTTAATCTTATCAAAAAGAAGCGAATTTGATTATGATTTTAGCAGAATAGTTTAGATTCTTCGAAAAAGTTTGCGATTTGATTGATAACATTTCTTTGTTTTCCGTGTACCACGCGCCAATCTCACGCAAAAAAAGATTCCTTTGTTTACCTTTAAAGCCCAGTGATTCACTGTTAACGTAATTAGTTCGCTTTGTTTTAATTTCAATTAACGTTTAAATAGTAGCAAACAAAGCTACCCAAACGGATGTTGAAAAATAGGTTAATTGGCGCTTCAAAATTAAAAACAAGCATAACAACAGGGAAAATTTAAATCTTAGATCATGGTTTATAAATAATGTGTAATTTACTTTGTAAACAATCAACATTTTTCAAATTAAAAGAAATTTTACCGATTTATCATGATCTTATTAAATTGTATTTATTTTGCTGCTTAAATAGCAGAACACTTTTTTCAAGTATTTAATTCCAGTTCAGAATTAATCGCTAAGCTTGGGGTAAATGCCCTACCCAAAATAAATCCAAAACTGAGTCGAAAATACCCGACCTTTTCTATGGAACTATTTTGATTCTCATGCGCATTCGATTGCTTGGTAGTTTATTTTGCAAATTTCGTACAAATTACCCTTGTACTTAGACTTTGGATACTTTAAGTAAATGGCGATCGTAAATATATACGTTTTATAGCCTAGGAACAGTTTGGAAAGCGCTCGTGAAACGAACGTTGACTTTTGTACTTTACATTTTTATTTGGTAATGGTTTTTGGGGTTTAATTTGCATATTTATGAAGGTAATTTCACCGTAAGTCCGCAAATATTGAACTCCTAATGATCATGATATATGAATTCAAAAGAAAAAAGCTAAATTACTAAAATTAATATTTTATTTACAATTACTTATTTGTTTCCTTTTGTATTCTTTCAGATGGACAATGTCGAGATACGGAAGAGACGAGGCTCGCTGCATTTCATCCGCTTCCAGACGACCGACATGGGCAACTTCCTGTCGCTGGCCAAGCAAAAGGGCATGGCGGAACTGGTGACCACGGTCTGCGCCACCGGCGGCGGAGCCTTCAAGTTCGAGCAGGACTTCCGCGACCAAGTCAACATGAAGCTTGCCAAATTCGACGAACTGGACACGCTCATCAAGGGCATCCTCTTCGCCGACCTGCACAATCACACAGAGTGCTACTACTATGAAAACGCACGAGACATTCTGTAAGTGGAGTAAGTGCTGGCTACGAGGAGTTTCTAACGATTTTTATTTACCGAATATCTTGCAGAAAAAGCGAGAAGCGACAGTTCAACTTCTCGCAACCGTTTCCGTTCATCCTGGTGAATGTGGGCTCCGGAGTTTCCATACTGGCTGTCTACGGTCCCGACAACTACAAGCGCATTTCGGGCACAAGGTGAGTTCGGTTTGGCTTACTATTATCTCTTCGAATAACTACAATGCTCTCTATCTTCAGTTTGGGCGGCGGTACATTCCTCGGACTGTGTTGCCTACTCACCGGCTGCACATCCTTCGAAGAGGCTATCCAACTGGCCACCAAGGGCGACAATAGAAAGGTGGACAAGTTGGTTAAGGATATTTACGGCGGCGATTATAACCGCTTTGGTCTGCCCGGCGATTTGGTGGCGTCAAGGTAAAATGCGAAATACGGAAATGAAAGTTCAAACAACCAGTTTTCAATATGCTTTCTATCTACAGCTTTGGCCAGATGCATCTGAATGACAAACGTGGCTCAGTGTCACGTGAAGATTTGGCAAATGCCACGCTGGTCACCATAACAAACAATATTGGATCCATAGCAAGGATGTGTGCGCTGAATGAGAAGATCGATAGGGTAAGATTTGTATTTTATATGTGGCATATTTAATTATTTTATGAACGAAACTTTAATGTTAAAGCTTCGGTCAATGATTATCAATTTTAAAGCTTACAAATTTCTAACCTCTTTTATCAACTCCTTGTAGGTCGTCTTTGTGGGCAACTTCCTGCGAGTGAATCCCATTTCCATGAAGCTTCTGGCTTACGCAATGGAGTTCTGGTCCAACGGCACAATGAAGGGTCTCTTCCTGGAGCACGAGGGCTACTTTGGTGCGCTGGGCTGTCTGCTGCAATTCAACGGTGAGCTGGCAGCTGCCCTCAACGACGGAGTGGAGCATCCAGCCCACGCAGCGACGGACGCCAGCGAGTGCGTTGTCACTACGGATGCCGCAACGCATTCCCCCGACGAGCCACAAGGGAAGTCGCCAACGAGCACACACTCCACTAGATAGTCGCTGTAACCTCATGTTCCTCCCGAGGGTCATCGACGTGGCCCTATTCGATCGTAGTGCATGTACAGTAGACCTAAGATCTAAAAGGCAATGGCAATGGCTTTGATCCCTTCGCAGTTTATCTCGGTATTTATCGTAATCCTCTCTCGGCTTTAGTTTGTAACTTAATGACGACGCACAAATTGTAAATGCATGAAAATACTTTATGGATAAAAGTGCCTGCTAGCAAGCAACGAATTTTGGCCCAACAAAAAATGCCAAACCACAATTTATATCTTCATTTTACGCCCGCATAACGTATGTTACAATCATGCAGTTTCGGTAGCTCTTAGTTTCTTTTCTACAGTGATAAATGTTAGCTCTCGGAAAAAGTATTAAAAATACTTGAAAATGGAACCCCAATTGAAAGTCTCGCGCGCAACAAAACTTTTGAAGAGCATGTATTGCATACACCTAATGATATGCACGTGTCCTTTGACCATATTCATGCATACCTATAAGTTTTTACCTTAACGTTTGTGTACATGATTTAAGTGGATGTTTTAAAGTTTCTTTTTTAGAGAATAAGTTTGTGGTCATGTTATGATAGGCTCCAATTTGTCGGCAGGTCAATAAACTTGTTTAAATCAAACTTTTGAATTGCCTTTTAAACAAAAAAGGATTTCGGACATATATTTGAAGATATAACTTTCCGACTAACTTTGGTATAATGATTGATTATAAATAGTAGCCCATTTTTGTTTTTTTAAGTATAAAGTGTTTAAATTATCATTACGTGTCTAGAAATGTTTACTGGTTTAATGTTTGTTTTAAAACTTAAAGCCTAATATATTGGCAATTCTTACATTCTTTGTTTTCGTTCTACAATTTAATTTTTGTTTAACTAAAAATAGTACTCTTAGAGAATTTTTTTTAAACTATTTTGGAAAAAGGATAAAACTGCTTTTGCAATCATTCCGATAAGACGTCATATAATCTGTCTAGTTACCAGTATTTTTCATAATTTTCTTTTGACAAGTCCATTGATGTTGCTGTAGTCCCTTTGAATCCCACAATTGGCTTTGAAATCGAAGACTCGCAGGTTGTGGTCGGTGGCTACGAACATATATTGGCTATCACAGGCGAGGCTGTACACGGGTGAAAAGCCATTGTGCTGCCGCGTCCGTCCGGGAAAGTATAGTTGTACGTACTTCTGCATTCTTATATCGTAGAGGTTGACCCGTGCATGTCGGTTGGTGCCGACGAGCACTGCATAAAGTCCATCGTACTCCAAGCTGTAGAACGACGAGTCGAACGGATCTTCCCAGATCCCAACATCACGATCGATGCGGCGGTCAAACATCCGAAATGTCGTGTCGAAGTTGGCCGTGAAAATTACATGTTCATCTTTCATTTTCAGGTCGTAAATGGACATTGTGTTGGAGTTAAATACCAATTCCTCGCCACTGTTGAGTAGGACCAATTTTTTAAGAAGAGTTTGGTTATTAGTAAATGGATTCTCTATATAGTTATTTTACCTTTCAACATGAATCCCCCTCAGGGCCTGGCGACCCACGTCCGTATAGAGACCTCCATATAGCCACTGGCCATCTGAACTTAGTTCCATGGACTTAAAGGCATGCGGCCGATTCGCGACCATGTCGAAGTGCGTCAGTCCAAACTCCTCAGATCGCTGCCACAGTTTGCAGCAGTGATCGGTGCTGGTAGCGTACAAGTCATTGACAAAGTCCACGCAGTACAGATACTCGTTGGCGGGATGCATCCTTTGTTCCGTGATGCCTTCCGCGTCGTAGTGAAAGCATGATCCGCACACCCTTCCCGCGAAAATGGTGTCCCGCTTTTTAACAAAATCTGAGATGTCGCTGTGGGTTGACGTACTGATCTCCTCCTCGAATCTTCGGTGCAGTGCGTCACAGCTGGAACGGCGGTACTTTCGCAGGTAGCCCGCATGGGTAATATACAAATAGTTGGCCTCCAGACAGAGTTTCGTGGGGAACATCTGGACATGGTGGAAGTAGGGGCGCTCAAAATAGGTGCCACTAACCCAGTTTTTAGACACTTGGATCCGTTCATAGTTGGTCAGGCGGGTTCGGTTTCTGGATAAGAAAACAAGGAATATTAATTGGGGTTCAATTCCTGATGTTTATTACCTACCTCTGCTCGATTGTGGGATTATCCCGGTGGCCACAGAGGAGCAAATCCACGGACAACGGGGAGTAAATGTGAGTGTCTATAACTTCCTCCAGAAATCGGTTTGCCAGGCACAGGCACAAAAGATCTCCTTCCGAACAGTAGTCAAAAATCAGCAGAAGGCAATCGACGTTTAAATCTGTTAGCCGCAATGGGGTTTCGTGCATCTTTTGCTATATACTTGGTAATTTGAGGTTCGAGATCACATTCATATTGTTAAACCAAAAACGCTCCCATTGAGTATGACACAACGTCGATTGCTTTTGAAAAATCCGATAATTTTCTATCGACTTTAGCCCAATTTCTGTTTTATTTTCCAGCACTCAAAAATATTACCGTTAAATTCGAATTTGGTGGGACAACGACAAATCACAGTTCTCTCACAATTCTCTATGCAATGTGAAGTATGAATAATCTTCAATTTCAATCGAAATGGTTTTTCTATATATGTAAGTCCGTATAAATACGTGTGTCATTATTGCAAGTAACGTAACATAACCTGAAATTGTGAAATTTAACATATATATAGGGGCATATTTGTACAATTTCATCTAAATGAGAAAATCAATATAAAAATTTTATTAATTCGGTCATGTTTAAAATAGTTTTCCATTGCACTTTATCTACATATAATGTTTTTTTTTTTTCTAAATTTGTAGAGCCATAAACTGAAAACTTTAGGTTTTTATATATTCTTGAAAGAGGTTTTGTTTATTAAAAAAACTTGTCTAGTTATTGCCGGCCTAGAAGTGAGAAATAATGATTACCGGGGGTTTTTGATCCATAAAGCTTTTTAAACTTCGCTATCAGAGCTTTGCGGTTTCAATGATTACCCATTTCTCTCAGTTGTGCAAAGGGCAATCTAAGAAAATTCAATTCATGAAAAACAGGTAATTAATTTTTCATTTGTATTGCTTTTGAGGTTAACTTATCAAGGCTAGAACTCAGAGACACACTACGATATATGACAACTTTGAAAAGGTGTCAATATTCTTATCTTTACAAAATAGTTCCTATGACCCAGAAGGTTGAATTTAAAAAGATTTGCATCGATTGAAGTAAACCGACTGAAACAACGAAAAATAAATAGACAGGAACCGCACATTTTGGGGACAAAAGTCTGAAATAAAAAAAGAACGCATATATGTGCCATGCATACGACCACGTACTTATACAATTGCAACAATTTAAAGTTATTTAGAACACTGTTTCCGCAATTAGGCACGAAACTGGCGAGATTTTTGCGCTAAATACCTTACCTGAGCATTTGATTGACTTGAAATAGCGTACATACTGTCTGATCTGTCTACAAAGCTTCTCGTATCTTGCTAGCACTTTATTTACGGCCGTATATGTACTGCAAAATAGTGCATAAAAATGTACTTCTGGAGTAAGTCAGAAAAATTAAATAAAAGTTGTTTATAAAGCTAAGAATAATCAAAAAGGGAAACAAATTTTAATCATTATTAAAGACAATATTCATAACGATAAGACGGAAACAAAAAAAACAAAGAAGTATAAGAAAAAAATCTTAAGAATAGATTAGACAAAGAAAAGTTTTACGGCTATTTTTGGGTCAGGGAAAGTAGCGTAACTGTCACTGTTAAGGTCTACTTTATGGTTGCCAAAGCACTTAAAGTTTAAGAACCCTAAAAGTGAATTTGTAACTGGGCTTATCTAGTACACTTTTGTACTTTCCATTTAACATACTTTTTTCTGTATTATGACCCCTATTAGAAGATGGTTAGAAAGAATTAAAGGTGTCAAAAATCATCTGATTGGCCTAAAGAATCGTGACTTTTAGGTTAGTAAGGAAGGAGTGCAAAAATTTCTGGATCGTTCGTTCCGTTCTATAAGCCCCTTTAAATTCTTATCAAATAGCTCATGACAATAGGTTTTACCCTTTAAAGTCTTTTGTTATAAAAGATATCGAAGTTTTAGTACCTACATATCTTAAATTCCACAATTTTTTTTCATAGTAAATTTAAACAAATAATAATCATAAGTTTAGTAGGTATAAAAAACAAAATAAAAAGATTTAGTAACTTAATGGTTCGGATTATGAAAAAAAAGTATGACTATATAAGAATTTAGATGTTGAAATGAATATGAGCAATAAAATATAAAGGTGCAAACATATTCCAAGCCACTTAAAACGTGTAAAAACCATAAGTTCTGAAAGAAATTACTTCAAGAACGGGTAATTTCCAGTAGGTATTTTCCAGTCGTATCTAGAGCGATCGATTGGGTCTAGGAAAAGTTCATGCGTGGCACTGAGCTCCAAAAACTGATAGTCACAATCTGAAGGTGACGTAGTCGTCAGCAGTTTTCGCGTTTTGCGCAGTTCTCGTTCTCTGCTCGGCAATTTCATAATCTGAACAAAGTGCTTGGCCACAGGTAAAAATGCTCGAGAGCGCACACACGTATATGTACTATAGCCAAAAATCGGGCATACATGCGAAAGCTCCCGTCACGTCGGCACATCAGTTGACAGTCGTGGGACCACAGGTATTCACAATATTAGTTTATTGTTATTGTAGAGCAAAGTCACAAATATTTCCGTACCCAAAGTCACGTTCGCCTAACTGATAACTAGAAGTCACTTGGTAGCAATCAACTGGGGAATCTACAAAGTAATTAGGAATCTCACAGCTGAAAATTAATATTTAAATTTTCCACTCTCCGGACGCTCTAGGTGATTAACAATTTACAATAAGCGTTAAACTGCCTATTTATCACCTTCATAAAGAGAATAGATTAACTTAACAAGCAAATTAGAATGGGTGGGGTTTGTTTTGATATTTTTGCAAAAATATTTATCTCAATCTAATCGAATGTTGAATGTTTTATTAGTAAACAAAATGACGCATGAACTCTCGAAAAATCTTGTGATTCTCTGACTCATTGTTTTCATCTTGTGTAGCTTCCCTGTTCTGTGGAATTTCAATAGAACATAACAACAACTGATAACAACATATGTTGCTCCGACTAAATAAATAAATATATGATGAAATTCAACTAAAAGTAAAATAAGTTTAACTAAATTTCAGCGGAAATAATTTATCAAACAAAAATTCCCCCAAAGCCCAGAAAGAAAAAAATCACTACATTCATTCTTGGTGAGATCAAATTTCAATGTATTATGTTTTTTTTTCAGGATGTTCACTTACAAGATTTTAATAGTAGACAAAGCGTAATACAGAAGTATTAAATAATAAATAACAATTTGCATTCGTTGCATTTTTTAACATGGAAACTAATGTGTTTTAGAGCCCAAAAACAAATCAGGGCGACTGTCCTTTGATAAGATCAACAGTTTGCAAAAAAATTAAAATGTTAAATGTATTGTACATAGGTAGGTTTTTGCTTTTAGGAAGAATCAGTTGCAGAGAGGAGGCTGCGGAGCGGCGCGCGATTCTTGAACGGATCGGTGGCCGCAGCGCGATTGGAAGGCAGTGAGTTCTTGTGTGTGTGTGTGTGTGTGTGTGTCTTAAAAGAGTGTCTAAGCGAGGCTTTAAGTCTTTGTTGGCAGTACCACCTGCAGGAAGACGACGTGGAACGCAGTCGGTGTCGGCGCGCGCCATTGACATGGGGCCAGGATTTCCACAGTGTCTAATGACTGGATTTGTCCATTCCCGGCGGCTACTCACTCCGGCATTCAGCCGGAAAGTAGCCAACGCGCCAGCGTGTCCCAGAAAGCAACCCGTGGGTGACTCCACGAGGCCCAATCAGCCCATGTCCACGTCCGTATCGGGTTCGGGTTCCGTGGTCGAAAGTCCGTTGGCATTCTGGGCCATTTGGAGCGTGGTGCGTGTGTAGTCCAGTGGCTCCACACCAATGTCCTCGTACTCGTGCTTGCCACCCAACGGACAGAGTCCTTCCTCGTCCTCGTCGATCGCATCGGTGGCGGTGCCCTCGCCCTCCTCCTCCGCATCGCTCCAGTCCTCGGCCACCTCCACGTTAACGGGCAGGTACATGTGGAAGGGTCGCTGCTCCCGCAGCCATGGGCTCAAAAAGATATGGCTCGCTGTCATGCGTTCCGTGAAATCCTTTCGCAGCAGCGACAGCAGAAGCCATCGCACCGATTTGGAGAGTGTCATGGGTATCTGAACGTTTCCATGGCGGATCACGGTGATGAGGTTGCAGTTGGCCTTCTCGTAGAACGGGTATTGACCCACCAGCATGGTGTAGAGGATCACGCCCAGCGACCACATGTCCGCCGGTTTGCCCTTGTACGTCGGTTGGGGACACAAAAGTTCCGGAGCGGTGTACAATGGACATCCGATCTTGTCGCTCAGAGTGTCGTCCTCGCCGTCGAGGATCATTGAGCCTTCCAGTGATTCATACTGCAGTTTGGTTCTGTAATAAGAGAGAGCAAAAACATTCCAGTAAGTATAAGACACACTCTGTAGAAAGTATATGTATTGTATTCTTTATTTAAATTCATTTTGAAATTCCTATATTTTCTTATGTTTATTTACAAGTGTTTATTATTTTACGCAGCAGTAAGTTCTATTCATAGCCGTATCTTTTTTTAAAACATTATCGCATTTCTTTTTGTTTTTTGTTTATGATAAGTTTGTATTGTTTTGTTTACAAATCTATTTTTATTTATTAAATCCTACAATCTCTTAAAATAACTTAATTTGAAATGTAAGGCTTTTTCTCATTTATTTTATTTTAGTGTTTTAAATTAAATACGATTATATTTTTTCAACCTATTTACCCTAATATATTGAACATAAATTATTTCCAAAAACGTCAAACAGTTCTTGCCAATACCAATTTGCTAATCATTCGTCATTTATAACTTGGCATTGCCATTATTCTGATCGCAACTGTACCCGTGTACATCAGACCGAGCGTCGAGCTCTACATCATGTGCAATCCCTGGGCCTTGCATAACCCCTGATTTTGTGGGGCCATTAGCTAGCGCAATATCGAAGAGACTTGAATCGATCGGCCACGGCGTTTTCAGTTGGTATATTTGTCGTTGTCTTTGGCGTTGGCGTGTTTGTTGACAAGTCAAAAGGCGAATTGGCCGAGAGAGCGACAGCATTGTGAGTTTGGTTGAAATTGAGTTGAATCGGTGACGAAAGCGCAGCTTGCGACCCCCGACACCCATGAGCGAGTGCCTCCGCCCCTGCACTCCCCCCCGATCGCTCCTCCATTGGCCCACTCCATTGACATTGGCCCACATTTCGAATGCAAAAAGTACAAAAGTAACGAACAAAAAACAAAAAAAAAAAAAAAAGCCGAAACAAAAAACGCCTGCAAACACAGCGAATAGAGTCGAGTCGAAAGAGAGTCAGCTGTGAGCAAAGTGACGTATCGCAACTTGTTGCTGCAACGGCGCTTCTGCTGGGATCCGAATACTAAACTATAAGGGGTTTCGAGCCGAGAGATACACAAGCACACGGCAGCCGTGGTCTGGTATCCAAACATCCAAAGAGTCAAACACAAAGCAGGCCAAAAAAAACCTCGAGCTGACCCTGAACGAAAACAAGCTTTGAAAACGCGCCTCTCCTCGTCACAAATTACAGTGTACACTGTAGAAAAACCTATTACCTTCAACTTCATATCAACAGGTGGGAACTAATTATCCAAATCTACTTTGTTTACATACTTTACCAGGAGAAAATTTTGAAAGTATCTATATTTTGCAAAGCTGTTAAACTGTTTTCAAGAGAACTATTTTTGTTAAAGAAAATAGTTTTTTTTTGATAACCACGATAAATAATACTAGATCAGGGGCTACATTTTCATATATTAACTTCTTATCTCCACATCTGACATTAAATATTACATTTCTTAAACAGTTTTAAGATGAAGGTTATTTCTATTAAATACAACATATTTTTAAGATCAAGGCTTTCATAAATCAATAAAAATATAATAAAAAAATTTCTGTGCACCGAATACAAGTGGAGATGCAAAGTGGAGAATAGTTACAGCTGGTGACCTCGATGGGAGATATAGAGAGGCTTTAAAGAGCGACGATCTCTTCTCTCTTCGGCACAAATTAAACGTGCGATAGAGGTTAAATAAAATCAGAAACGAAATACGGAAAACCGGCGGCAGAAAAGTGCTCAAACACCTTGGAAGTATTTATGTACAGGCGAGACACACAAAATAAAAGTATGACCGCGGATTTACATGCATAAATACATGCGTTTGTATATAGCCACTGCCATTAATATACTATACTATATATATCAGTATAAATACGTTAAAAATACAGAAGATCAGAGTCAGGGCCAATCACCGCATGGTGACCTTAAAATTTCGGTTCGTTGTTTGGATGTGCGTGTGTGCGCCCCTTCGGATATGGGTATGGATATAAAAGATATGGATACACACGCCTATGTACACCCAGTACTTATCTATATAGCGTTTTTCGAATGGAAACGAGCGCCGCCAATAATCGCAGCGCATTTAAATCGCATTGAACACTTGTTGTTTATTTTTCGTCAAGGTGAGAGAGGTATGTAGATACATAGTAAAGATAGAGATCTATGGGCTTCTTCCTTCCGCCGTTTTTGCACTTGGCACAGAACGACGAAATGACGAAAAAATCAGCAGATATTTCGCTAATTGAAAAGCCACACTAAATCGAACAATTGTTCACGTCATTCCCTGCTGATGTCAGTAAAAAACGAAGATAAAAAGAACGGGAGACAGCGCGTTTTTCATACACTTGTATATATTTGCATATGCGAAAATACATTTCGCATTGAAGTGAGGAAAGGTAGGGCCAATATTTCATCAGCCAGTGTAATATGCATCATATCTCTTAGAAATCATGAAAACATTGTAATAGATGGCCTTTACCACCACCCCTGCACCAACATTGTAAGAGCCATGTTGAACAATTCTTGAAATGTGGCAATATTTCTAGCTTCCAAATAGTGTACTGAAAAACGGGTGGGCCAACAATTTTCGCCACCACTGTGGCCATTGGCCCTTGTGTGTATGTACACAGACACAGCTGCGGTCAACGTTATAAGCTTTTTGTTATCTACCTGAACTGTATAAAACGATTTATTAAGAATTAAATTTTTGTTACGCAGATATTTGTATGTATGCGTATTTTTCGGTCTAATAGAAAACAAAGGAGTTTAAAATAATAATTAAACAAGTGATCATACTTCAATTAAATAATTTTTTTTTAAGAATTTTAAAAACAGACTAATTCTCACCTATTGGGTTGTTTATCTGTACTTTTAAGATATTGGTTTAAGGAAATATACAAACAAGATAATCTATTATTTTTAGGAAATTTTCACACAAAATAACCTTTAGTTAAAATAAATAAAATATAGTAGCTAAAATATCCCCCGGGGCTGTGCATACAAACGTACGCTTTGCGCTCATGTGGTTTGTCAGTATAATTGTTTTTGTTGGCCTATTGGTGATTCGATTGCAACACTTGTTAAATGTTCAATGTTACCCACAACGACGGCGCCAACAAAAACAAAAGCAAAAACAACGACAACATTGCGGGCCAATAACAAGAGCAACAATTGTGGCACCACCAACACACGGCCACAAACAAGATCTCTCGCTCATAACGAGTTTCCATCGAATTGCAAAATAAACCGACTAGCCATATGCAATTGAGTTGGCACAAGGTATACGGAATATGGCATATGGTATATGGAGTTTTTTTTTGAAGGTGTCACCTGGACACTCAACTCACCTTGCCTCGTCGATGAAGTAGAACCGCTTGAGCTTGAGGTCCCTGAGGATAATCCCACTGCGGTGGCAAACCTGAACGGTTTGGCAGATCTGATGGAAGATGGCCCTGGCTTCCGTTTCGCACAGTCGCTTTTCGTGGCGGATGTAGGTGTGCAGATTCTCGTAGACCCCGGTAACACCGCCCGTGGAGTCCCTCTCCTGGGGAACGGGGGCAATGAGGATGTAGGTGCGGTCCTTAGACAGGGAAATTATATCGTGAACCGGTCGGATAAGCGAGTGTCCATAGATAGTGCTTTTGCGCAGCTCTTCGTCCTGTTGATGCAGTAGGTAATAGGCACGCTGGACCTTATGTAACGGTTCGTTAACAATTCTACACAGAAATTGCTCCCCGGTAAAGATATCCACACAACGCAAATTGGAGGCGGTGAGATCGACCAGGTGGCGATACGAGGCGGGTGTCTTGGCGGCTACGGCGGCGGATATGTGACTAGGTTGGGCGGTGATCAGATAACGCTTCTGGATCAACCTCACCGGCTGCTGGTCCGTGGGCTCCGCTGCAATGCCCAAAGCAAAAAGGTCACAGGCTCCGCCGGGCGTCAGTACCTTCTCCCTGATCGTTTGCAGCATCCTGGCATTGGCCAACTCCTTTTTGGGCGTAAATAAACCCAGTACAGTGTCCTCCTGGCTGGAACTCATGCTGCCTGTGGCACCGTTGCCACTAGAGGACGCAAATGTTGGCGAGGCTGGAGACGAATAGCTGCTGCTGACTATTTTGTTGGTTGACGCCGTCGTGGCTGTTCTGCTATTTTGACCGCTACTGTTATCCATGATTGCTTGTTTACCACTTTAACTTTATCACAGTTCTTGCTCTCGCGCTACGTCTTCTCCCTTGCTTCTTCTTTTTCGTACTATTCCTTTTGATACTTTTGTTATTCCTCTTTAGCTCGGCTGTACTTGGCTGTTAATTGTTTTGACATTTAGCGACGCGCCGTTTAGTATGCGATTAATTTCTCGATTTAAACTCTCGTTTAATTTTGAATGCTACTAGGTTAGCTTAGCCATGTGCAATGCGGTTACTCGCTGACGAAATGCGGCGATTTTAAAACAAATCGAACAACGCTGCTCACTGAATTCGCGAAACGAATCGAAACGACGAACGCGACCGTCTTCTCCGCAGTTTGAATTTCAAATGTGACCAAGCTGTCTCGCGTGGCTGGAAGAAGTACGACGCAAAGAGAATGAGAAACTATAACGCTCTCTCATGCTTCCTCTCTCTCTCTCACTCTTACTAGCTGATCTCTTTCCCTCTTGCTCGCTCTTGGCGGCAGTGAGAATGCCGTTGAACAAGAGGGAGAGAGAGCGAGCGAGGGCCAGAGCGACGTTTTTTTCCAAATGAAAATGGTTGGGGTGAAACAGAGAGCGAGAGCATCGTTATTTTTGAAAACATTGCGGTGAACGCTGAAATTCCTATATCCGACCAAGTTTGAAAATACGTCACTGTACAAACCCTATCTTTACAGCAACCCTTAAACTTTAACGATTTTACATAATAATCTGCGCACTGATAACACGTAGCAATAATTTAGTTAGAAGGGGGATAATAAACCTACATATTTTAAAATTTCTAGATCAAAATGAAATTTTGAAGTACAGTCAACTCAAACATTTATAGATTTAACAGGGTGCTGGGGGCCGACTTACCCGTATAATATCTTTTAAAACTCAAATACGTCTGAGAGTCTTACAATTTCGTGGCATTGGGAAAATCAGTTTGATATTTTCACTAGCTCTGATCAAACAATACGTTACAATTCTTTTTGAAATATGTAAGTTGTTTAGCCTGAAACTAACTTTATATGTATACATGTCTTGTGTTGGTTTTACTTTCGGTTGCGTATTCACTATCTATGAAATATTTAAAGATATTTCGGGTATCCGCTGCCTTAATGTTTCGGTTTCGTTGGTTTTTTATTAAATTAAAATATTACACATTTTTAAGAAAATACTTCGTGCCGTTTGATTTTGTACGACATGTTAAAAAGCCTGATCAATCCACTTTACCGAAAAGATAGCAAAGATTCAGTATCAGTATCTTTAAATCAGATATCCAAATCCAGGTCATGATGCCCAAAAAAAGCAATACTTCAAAAGGTACAAATTTGAATTGCTTTCTCCCATATCTTAAGTTTAAAAGTACGCTTAACTCCCATGTATCCAACCAATCGATCATGGATTTTCTTCCTGTGCGTGATCATTACTCATTTGTATGTATGAATGTGTATGTACCAATGTTTGTCCTCGCCGTGCAGACAATTTCATGATTTTTGCAGCTGTCCCAAAACGAGGATCACTGGGCTACGCAGGAATTACGACAAGGAAGGTGGTGATCAGAGATCTTCGAGGAGCAGGTAAGAACCACCGAGCGGCATTATGTCGCAGGTAGATTTCTATGTCAGCTGCACTATTCCACCCCTAAGATGCGATGCAGTTGCAGCTGGCGCAAGGTGATTTCCCACTAAAGACAAATGCGGTAAAAATACTAGCAGTTAAATTGGGAAATTGGAAAATATCCAAATTTTATATAGAATATATATTTGTGGACAATTTAAAAATAAGTAGGTTGGAAATTCATTTTATTAAGTTCGGCTTAAATATTAATTTACACAAGGAAAGAACATTTCAAGTGCTGTAATTATTAAGACTTTACAGCTAAATTCCTCTGTTGTTTAATTAATATATTTAAAGCTATCTTGTTAACCGCAGCTGTAAATACAGCTATGAATTTTGGGCATTGGTTTTATCAATGCTTTTTTCACTGATCTTTTCGATTCAACTTCTCATAATGTAACGCTCCTTTTGAAACGCAACGTCTGTTTCATCTTCTTCTTCTTCAGCCGAAGTAGCCGATAAACAGAGAAAATCGCGAACAGAACAAACAACACCAACCAAATGTCGTCTCTCTCTTTGATCGCCGTCCCTTTCTACATTTTGCATCTGTTCCTCAAAAGAAAGATTTAAACAAAAATTATACTGGTACCGTGACACCAATCTAACATAAAAAGGGGTTAAATTGAAAGGATGACAGTATCCCAAGTTATAATTAAATCCTATATTGTTTAAAACAAAAACGCCATTGTTTGTGTGCGACATACTTATTTGCATTCATTTATTGTTTCGCTCTGGTCACTGCACTTATTTATACGATTAAGTAGGCATGAACATTTTGATATGAAAATATACATACATATATAAAAAATATATGTACTGCATATGACATATGTACGTACATATAAATATAAAAATAATCAAGTACTACGTAGACATAGTAAATGGAAACCTCATTTTTTTCCAGTAAATCGCTCACGAGTTTCACCATGATCAGAAATAATGATTAATTTTATACTGCATGTTCCATGGGTAAGTTTTATTTCTTAAAATTTTGAAATGAAATCAAAGGACAAAAAAACTGGGGTGATTGAAGTTAGCCTTTAAATGAACTTCGTAAGTAAAATCAGACAAAACCTTAATTAAATCTATCAAATATTTATTTCTTTCTGAGTGTGCAGAACCGTTTACAAATTGGAATTAAAAAATTTGTACAAACCACTGTGCTAAGGGCCCCACAAAATACGTTACATTTTAAATTTCAATTCGAACACACTGAAACGTTAAACTGGCATTGGATCCAAAATCGAGTCGGTTATCTTATGAAAGCGGTTACTTTTTTTAAGAGTTGCGGAGAGCGAAATGGAGGCAGCAGCTTAAGCGTGCTTATTTTGTTTTTGTCTGAACGAACGAGTATTTTGTTGTTGCCAAGCTGGCTTGAAATCTAGATTTCTCCCCCCATCGTCGCAAAAACTGAATGCGTCATCGGCTGCGTCATCAATTCGGGATGACGACGCTTCGCGAATCCAATTCCAAATTCCCCTTCCTGATTCCCCAGTTAGTTGGGGCCCCGTCACAAAACGACATTCCCCAAACGACCGCACAAACTTGTGTGCATTTATCTTGAAGGCTTGCGGGCTGGAGTTTTATTTCATACACTCATTTCAAAGTTTCAGGTTCGCACGAAATTATGGAAGGTGAAGTTCTCGAACTGAGTGGTCTTTGGATGGGAAATGCATGATGCCTGGCCATGATATGACATTTTTGCAAAAAAGTAGATTAAACTGTTGCACGTGATAAGCACGTCGATTACACTTGCAGTGGAATTTCCTAAAATACAAATGTAAGTTACATGTACTTACTCAGATGTAAAAATTAAAATGCAAAAAATGTTTGGAGTTTGATTTAAATAACTGTAATCAATAAATAAGTTCTTTGTTACGTTAATTTCTTTTAATACTGAAATTTGTATTAAAATCATAAAGCCGTTAGTCTGTTTTTAAAATTGCCACGAAAGTCTTATCATATATTGTTAAAAAAGTAAAAATAAATCTGTCCTATCAAACGAATCCCCCAATCAATATTTATTTTTTGTTCAACCTGTGGAAGTTCAATGGTTTCTGGTCCTAATAAAATTTAGCGGATCGGTGTAAAAACAATTTACAAACGGTAAAGATACACTCTCACTCTTTCGAGCGTGCAGTAAACAACACAACAGGTTGTCGGCGGTGTTTGGAGAAAGTGCTTATTGCCAACAATAATATCAGGTGCAATGACCACATATATACTATAGACGGTGGTTGATGGTTGGTTCAAAACTGTATAAATTGTCATGGAAACGCGAAGCTCTGTAAACGACGAAACACTCGAAACTTGATCTGATTAAAACTGACGCTCTATTACGGGAATTTTCCTACTAAACGATTTACCACAAACCCGATAAAAAACAGACCATAAGCTTGTTTAACATTAGACAAGCTGCTTACTGTTAATAAAAACTATCAAAACTTTCTTTTCATTTCGAAGGGGAACATAGCCATGTAAAGTAAAATGTCATTGAACTTTGATTAAACTTCGTACATCTATGAGGTAAAGAAAAACATTTGAATGATTCTAAAATTAAATATTCTTTTTATTATTCAGCACTCAAGAAGTATTAAATTCCATTTTTATAACTTAAATTTGGATTTTAGATTTTTTGATTAGACACAACTATTTTTAAGTACTGGTTTGGTTTGTTTACAGAATTAAAGATTTTTCCCATGAAAATTTCGTTCCTTCAGATTTAAAGATACACATTCTTCGGTACTTTCAGTTTGAAGGACATGAACATGGGTTCAAATACAGCAAACACTTTCTCGGTCACACACATTTATGCGTAGGTGGTGAAAATTGCTGCCCTTTTTTCGGCTCTCAATTCTTCTTCCCAGATGCATTTCCCAGATGCCAGCATGCTGAGGATTACGCATTGTCCAAAATATTTGTATGGAAGAGATACCCCGTCGAAATGGTATTGATGTGTTCTTCTCGCACATATGCTTGGAAATATTATTACCAGTCACGGCGTGGGAACCGAAGGAAAATGTCCCAGGATCTATGAAGAACATTGCAATTCCTGAACGCAAAGGTTGGTAATTTGCGACACATTTTAAATACGGGTAGCACCGGCATTTCCCAGGTGAAAAATCACAGAAGCTGAAATAGTGGTCACCCTGCTTTTCACATTACAGATCTCGGCAAAAAAAAATTAGTTTGTCATGGAAAATGAATTTTTCAAGAAAAAATTAACCCCTTATTCTCGTCTCGGACACAAAAGAAAGTGAGGTACAGCCTGCAGTACACCATTAACCCTGTCAACCCCTAAATGACAATTGTTTGAGCTATCAAAAGGATATTTTTCAATAAAATATTATCCCAAATAGTTTCATTAAGAATACCCTTTCTCGAGAGTTGGTTTGTTATGCATATGTGCTTTTCCTGGCTTTTCAGCAATCCATTATGAAAGGGTAAAACAATTTCACAGTTTCTCCACACAAAAGTGAGGGGCGATTCACATTTATGAATGGAAAATATTCTTAATCTTATCTTCATGGGGTGGTTTTTGACCGGGTTTTTTTTGTCAAGTTTTCCTATTTTTCACTAAAGATTCGAACGAACTTTGGCCCTTTTCTCCAATTTTGTAATTGCGCCGTTTATTTGGCCATTGTATTTTCTCGCGACCCTGTTTCACCCAAAAAGATCCTCCTCCTTTGTTCTTTTGTGACACTAAACTAGCTGGAAAACCTCTTTTTTATATTGTCATCATTGTAACACTTTTTTTTTTATTAAAAAACTGAACTTTTTCCAGAGAATATATATGCGCAATAAACGATGATATAATCATGCAATCAAATCTCGTCCGTTTGATAAGGTTTTTTACTTATTTAATATTTTTGTTGGATTTTAATTGAATTTGCCGAAAAGCTTGCTACGAATGAGTTGCGGTCAGACATAAAGCAATCTTTTGAGATTCGCGTTTTTGTTGTTGTTAACCCGCAGCAGTTGATCCGAAAAACAAGTTTCTTGTATGGGTATTTCGGTCTTTCGAACGATCCAGCATCCCCTAATGAAATTCTACGCTTCTACGCACTAAATACAGCCTGCAGTCCGAAAGGACCTATAAATGGTCCTGCGGGCCACCTGCTTCCTGTGACTGACGCTGAGACTCCGAGATATCCTTGCAGCTGAACATATGCGCCTACACTTCTTATTAGGGTAGGTCCTTTGCCTGTTGGAGTTTTGGATTTTTAAAAAATGAATTCAACTGTACACCAGCCGAAAAAAATACAAAAGAATTGAAGGAACTCTCTTTTCTTAGATTTAGAAGAGCTACAAATCTGCAGACACCATATTAAAATAGAACTCTAGAACTCGATTTGAAAACAAAGTTGCCAACATTTTGTATACACGAATCAATATATTTGCAAATATATAATATTGTATATGTTTATTTACACAGTTATAAATATATATAGGTATTTAAAGACATATATGTATGTACTATTGTTTAACAAATGCCATGTGTGCATAACGTTTAATAGATTTATTTGTACGTTTGCAGAGTAAATATGTTTTGTGTAATACCATTTCTGCAATAAGTATTGTTTTTCGAATAATACACTATAGACAGATATACTGTTATGTGGTAAAGGTACTTTGCCATAATAGAAGCCAAGATTTTCCTCGATCATAAGTTTTGCAATATGTCTCGTTCAACGTTGGGTTTTTATAGGAATTGGGTGTGTTTAGAAAATCCTATGCAGGGATTTAAATGGTATAAGTATAAAAAAAAGATTTACAAAGCTTTTAAAAAATGTAAAACAGATTGTTTTTGAGCAAATAAATACACAGGGAGGAAATTATACAGATTTAGCTATTTACAAAAGAACTTTAAGTAAAAAATACGAGATGCAACCGAATTATCTTTCTTTGTTTTTTAAAAGGTATTTGTTTTGATTTAAGACTCTGATCTATTGAAGCTTGGAATTCAAATGGGAAGAATTGACTTAGGAATAGCCAGAGGTTTCGTTTTCGCTCTCCTCTACGATGGACTTCTTGTCCTCCGCCTTGCTGCGACCCGTGAATCTCTCGAAGATCGAGTGCTTATTGCCCTTTTTGCCACCGGAGGATGCCTTAAACGAACCCCATGGAACTTTTCCTGCCTCCGAAGTTGTCATCAGGATTGAGTACGATGAGCAGACCTCGCCCTCTTTGCTGTTGCGAATTCCGTAGAGGAAGTACACCACCATTCCGATGCAGACCCAGACGAAGAACCGCACCCAGGTGACGGCATCCAGATGGACCATCAGCAGGATGTTGCAGAAGATTCCCAGTGCGGGAACGAAGGGAACCAGGGGCACTTTGAAGACCAATCCGCGGGTATTCTGATTGTGAACCGCCATCACAGCCACACAAGTGCTGGCTGCGAAGATGATGAAGCCATAGATGATCAGTGCCCACCAGGTTCCAGTATAGAGTTGAGTCCACGACACCTTCAGCTCCACACAGATGGCGAAGCTCAGGAAAATAAACAGCATCACGGCCACGGAAACCACGGATCCGGGTTCAAAGCGTCCGAGCAGAGGTTCCAGACATCTGAATTGGGACTTCAATCTGCCCGCCAGAACTTCCTCGATCATCTCACTGGTGGGCGAGGAGGTGTCCATGCTCGACTGGGAAACCTCCTCCTCATCTTCATCATCGTCATCATCTGGACTTCCGGCCACCGCTGGCACTCTAATGGTGGTGTGGAGCCTCTCGATGGGTCTGTACCGTAGGATAATCACACTGGCCGACACAATGGTGTAGGCCAACAGAGTTCCAATCGACATGAACTCCACCAGTTTGGCCAGATCAAAAACCAAAGCCAGACAGGCACTCATCACTCCAGAAACCACAAGATTCAGCAAGGGAACTTGGGTGGTTGGGTTAATCTTTCCAAAGCAACTGAAAAGCAATCCATCCGAGGCCATGGCGTACATGCAGCGGGGAAGGGCGAACAGGGAACCCAGAAGAGTGGTGGTCATTCCACAAAGTGCTCCAATGGAAATCAAGTACTTGGCCCACGAAAGATTCAGTTGGCCAAAAGCCTCCGGCAACGAGGCAGCCGGATTGATCTCGCTGATGGGAATCATCAAAGTCAAAGCGGCACTCACCAAGATATAACCCACAGTCACCACAAACAGAGAGATCACTGTGGCCACTGGTATGGAGACCGATGGGTTCTTGGCCTCCTCACCCGACGTGGCTATCGAATCGAATCCCACAAAGGCATAGAAACAGGTGGCCGCACCCGCAATCACTCCTCCGATTCCGTAGGGCAGGAAACCTCCTTCCGCCTCCGACCAATTTTTGCTATCCGCATACCAGAATCCCACGCTGATCACCAGGATCATTACGGCTATGTTGACCAGGGTGAGCAGGCTGTTAAACACTGCCGTGGCCTTCACTCCTCCGGCCAAGGCAGCCGCATAAACGATGCAGACCAAGAAGGCCAGGATGTCCGGATATTGAGCCAATCCCGGCTCATGGATGCCACCCGTCAGCTCCAGCGTCGTGTTGCCAATCCACCCACCCAGCATCGAGTCCACGTATCCACTCCAGGCCCTGGCCACCGAAGCTGCGCCCAACATGTGCTCCAGCAGGATGTTCCATCCGATGACGAAGGCCCAGAACTCACCCATCGAAATGTAGGTGTACACATATGCGGATCCCGCCTTGGGAACCCGCGTTCCGAACTCCGCGTAGCAAAGGGCGGCCAACATGGAAATAACTCCGGCCAGGATGAAGGACAATATGATGCCAGGTCCGGCCATCTCCTTGGCCACCGTTCCGGTCAGCACGTAGATGCCAGCTCCGACCATATGGCCAATTCCTGGGGGAAAAAGGTAAGAGTGGAATTGGTAAATTAATTTCCGTTTGTAAAGAATCCCTGGTGGCCTTTGCCCATTTGGGGGAAAACTGTATAGATTTGTTCTTGAATTTTTAATGTATTAATAACAACTCCATCTCAATCATGGTATATTAATTATTCCACACATTTTTTTCTGCTTTTCATGATACAGCTACAAAATGTAACTATGAAAAATATGTTTAAGTTTATCTTTTAGAACCCTTAACCAACAGAGAACAAATAGATTATATTTTGTACTTGTGGAGCGTTTCTTGTTCCACTTTTTTCCATATGGGGTTAAATGGTATAGATAAGTGTGGTTTTTAGGGGAGAGTGCTCAAGTTTCTTGGTATTTGAAGGCAATATTTAGGGTGCCACAGAGTGTAGATAAGCACACTCATATTTTATTCCTAGTTGGTTTTTTTTTTAATTCTCGGGAGGCTTATTAAGAATATGTTGGGTCTCCTACTGATATCGATATCTACCTTATACCTCTCACATTATATACTTTCATTTTTTTAAAAATTGTTCTACGTGGCAATTTTCAGGAGTCAAGAAAATGTTTTGCTTTTTCTTTAAAAAATATACATCTGTGGGTTTCCCTCAACTCATTGATTTAATCTAAAAGATGTTTTGTTTTAAAGGGTGAGATATATATTCTTTATAAAAAATATATATCTGTGGGTTTCCCCCAACTCTATGTTTCAATCTAACAGATGTTTGCTTAAAGGCATGAAATATTTCATCTAAGATCTTCGGACTAAACTCAACATACTGTTTGCTGAGTAAACTATTTTTTCATATACAAACAAGCCGGCAATCGATTGATTGGTGTTAAGTACCCAGTAGAGCGATGTCGAAGGTGTTGAGGCATCGGTTGAGCGGTGTCTCCATGACGTCAGTGGGCACCGACTTGGTGCGGTTCATTTTGGTGCATATTCCCGACAATATGTGCCTCAGAATCGCACGCCTCGAGCTCGGCATCCTGAAGGATTCGATTGGAACCAACTCCGCGGGAATTCACACCTTACAGGCCACTTTTTGGGACTCGAAATTAAGGATATTTATCTCTTTTTTTCGGACAATATTTTGCGGCACTCCGGGACACTTTCACTTGTTGTACACAAACAGCTGTGACTGTATCGATTTTTGCAGTTATTTCGAAAGCTTTTTGGCCGACTTGCAGAATGTTTGCACACGAAAAGGAAGTAGCTTTTATCACTGAGCTTTTTTTGAAGTGCGATAAACAATTTTCGAGAAACCTCAAGTTTGAAATAAATTCAAGGATTAACTCTTTAAACTTCTAGACCGTTAAAAACACTTTTGCCTTAAAGAGCCCCAAAGTATACAATGGAATTGTTGCTACCAGAAACCATGATTATTTTTAAACAACACAAAAAGCAATCAGTTACTTTTGTTGCATACTTACAACATCCATTCAAAATTGCTTAAAACTTGCTTGTGTTTGTATTTCAAAACCGGAAATTAAATTGCCATAACCATTTTCTTTGAGTAGATCGTTATTGCGGTTTGCCAATCAACCAATTGACATTTCTAGATGGAATGTTGCTAACTGATGATAAATAATATATGGTAGTATGCATTAATTAACGCATTTGTTTTTTCAAGAATTTGATTTCCTAACTTTAACAAAATACCGCGAAACTTTATTTATTTTTGTACATTTATAGCTATAAAATTTATTATTTTAAATGTGAGCTTATGAATCGAACACGTTAAAACCCAATAATATAAGTTTGTACTTATGGTTTTCTGTTGATGTTAGGCATTAAAATTAATTTCATTCGCCATAAAGGTGTGTCTGAACTATCAAAACTTGTTGAAGAACAAGTGAGGTTCAGTCTCGCCAACTTTGATGTCTTACTATGTCCGGAATGACTAAGTTTCTGGGTTTCAATGGGTCGCGTATTTATTTTGCCATCGCAGTCGACTGGCTGTATGCAAGAATATGTGATCTCCGTTGATCCACGCAATAGATACTTTGTCACACCCTTGATGGGCCCAACACGAAATACTCAGTTATAATCATAAGATCGGAGTTTTATGTATGAGCCCACATCGGTTCATTATGTTTTGAAAAGGCTAATCAACCAAAATCGAATGCTATGCATTAAGCAAATTTAAGTAAAATTTTAGGAAAAAACTTATAATAATAAGGAGTATAAGATACCCAGTAAAAAGTTAATAAATTTGTTTGATTTACTTTAGAGAAGATATAGTTGTAAAAGTTGATATCTACATAACGTTGGCTATATAATGATCTATTTAATGTTATTATATATGATATGTATATTCTGTTTTTTTTTTTTTTAACTGGTTAAGGGTTCCAAACTCTTGTTTGTTTTGTTTAAAGAATTATAATTCTGTATTTTTTCCTAACCAGCAATATATCATAATTTCCTGTTCCTCTACCTTTTTCCTAATAAATATACCTTTTTGTATAATAGATAGCACCAATTGAAATGGCAAGTACCGGGTATTATCATTTTGCAGTCTAGGTTACGTGATGTTTGTCAAAGGCAGAAGCGACTTGGCACCTTTGCCACCTCGATGCAATCGTGCCTCCATATGAGCACAGGTTTGGGTTCGGGTTTGGGTTTGAGTTTGGGTTTGGGTTTCGGCGAAGCTGTGGCTAAGGGACTTACCTTACCATCCATCTCCATCCGTATTCTTCCCATGGCGACAGCTTGGATCGGCGCTTAACCATTACCATCTCGCCATGACCGTTGCCATTTGGCTGAAACGAAAATCTATCAGCATCACGAAGCGGACGCTGGGCTTCCAAAAACTTTGAATACTAATACCTGTTAGGGATGACCAGGCGCATTGGCATGGTCGGCATAGTAGTCAACCTGTCCGCAATGCCGGCTTTAGTTGCATGACCACATCTCCATATGGCCGCAGTTCCCCCCTTTCGATGCCATGCTTTTCTAGCCGAGGAGCTCTGTAGTTACAATGACGAATTTTGACTCTTTGGCCCTAAAAAGCACACCGGCGAAGGTGCAGTTTTTCGAGCTCAGTTTTTGGCTTTAAGACGCGCGCTTGGGTCAAGATGGCTAAAACGGCAATTCGGATGGCTAAGACGGCGTTCGGCGTGTGGCTGCTGCCTGCTCACGCGTCACTCTGCCCACGAACTCCGAATGAATGGGAAATGGGAAAATCACCTGGCTCCAGGCATCGGGCTACTGGATGCTCTATGCCCAGGCAGAGTCAGTCAATCAAAAAGTGTTTATATTAATGATGGTGACATGACGCAATGAATACGCCCATAATGGCTATGAAAAACCTAATCATGTTACCCTTAGTTATAGATCGAAGAAATTATGTTGACCTTGAAGATGGAGACCTAATGACCGAATAAAACTGGGACAAAAGGTCACTAGCAATTAGGAGTTTAACTTATAGCTTGTTTTTATTACCATTAACTTAATCCACATAATAAAAACTTATCTAGATCATTAATAAGCATTTAGAAATCTATGGAATTTCTTTCTTTCATATCAGGATTATGATATTAAATTTAATTCTTAAGTAAACAAAAATATCTAAACAATTAGCATTAACCTGATTGCCTAAAAACCTGCCTAATTTTTATTGAGTACCGAATAACACATCTGTTCTTTGTTTAACCACAAATCGTATTCAAATTCATATTTCATACAAGTACAGATTTAATGATCCTATAACTCGTTTCCTCTGGCAAACAAATTAAAATTTATTAAGATTTTTATCACATAACCTTTCACATTATCAACTTCACTTAAGAACAGGTACCATTTACCTTTTTTCTTTTCTTAATGATTAGATGATAAATCCTAATCTAAATTCTTTTTGTACATATATGTCCGGCTATTTGGCAGCCGTTTAGTGCGACGAATAAATAAACCCAACTTGCCAATAAATCGTAGTACCCGAGTCCAGTGGAGTGTGCGTGTATAAAACCACGAGCGACGTAAAATAAACAACAATATATAAAGCTACTAGCATTGGTGTTTTTTTTTCGGTTTTCGGTTTTTGTTTCTGTTTTTGTTTTTGTTTTTGTCGCTGCTATTTTACTTGCCGCGTCTTTGGATTTTTGAGGCAATATCCGAAACGATTTTTGTTAAATCATACGCCGTGTGTGTATATAAACGAAGACGAGTCTCTTTGGCGTTTAGTGCGGCAACGTCCACTTCGCCAGCTGCATCCCAGCGATTTTCCCCCAAGCACGAGTCCACAAGCCAGTGCAGTAAGTCCCAGTCCGGCGATGCTCCGATTGATGGCCGATTAATTGGTCAGTTGGCCAATGTGTTCCACTAAGATTAAACGCAAAACGTTCGTGTGAATTTACGTGCCTAACTCGATGAGCCACCAATTAAGGCCAAAAAAAAACTGTGAAACGAATTAATAAACTGCATGTGAGAACGGTCCGAAAGTGAACCCAGTGATTACACAAGAACTTGCTTAAAAAGACTAAAATATAAAACACGAAGCAAATCATTGCAATTAAAAATATTACAATTAATTCAATTCAGGTGTTAAATCATGTCTTTTTATTTGAAAATCTTTAAAAACCATAAAAAATATGTAGTGAACTTGAAAATAAATTCAATGCAATTACAATTTTTATATAATTTATTGACCCAAAAAAAGTCTTAATTAATCAATTTAATTATTTTGTAAACATAAGAAAAAATCCTTTAAATGCAAGGATCTTCAAAATTGTGTCCTTTTTGAAAAGTATTTTTTAATGCAGTGGTACTTTATCATTGTAAGTATAAAAACATTTAGTGAACTTAAAAAGAAATTGGATAAAATTACAACCTGCTGAAGTTATGTAATAATTTGTTTTTTAAGACCCACGCAGAAATGGCCTTGTCTTTACATTTAGCCGGCTATCATATATGGTGCTTAAAAATGTCGAAAGTGAAATGTCTGTGACGCATTTAATTATATCCTCCAAATCGAGAAAAAAGTTACGAGTATGACAGAATCATATAACTAAATTAAAACCAATCAACTTCGGGTTAAACCCGAAATACCACGGATTATAAGATCTCATGGTTTCTAACTGCGTATATTTTTTATAATTGTTCAAATGAGCTTCGGGGGAGATCAATTGATTTAAGCATTTCGAGATTATTAAAAGGCATTCTTTTGTAAATTCGCTTACTCGTTTTTGCGTTTCTTTGTAATAATTTAAAAGGTGAAACAAGTTTCACAGATCCGGTGTACGAATGTCATTTGCATTTCGTGGTTTATTTGTTTATTTGCTAACTGTATTTTTATTTAGCTAAGTACCCCGAAATAAATTTCTCAGGTTTTTTTTATGACACACCCGCAAATGCAAATCGAGAATATGGGGTTTTTATAGCCTATTTTTGAGTTCAGCAAACTTTTAGAGGTATTAAATATGTTTTGCACCCAATAATCTATGCAAAGTACCGATTAGACAAAAATGTAAATTAGATTGTTTATAATATGTCCAAAACCAGCGATAAACAGCAGCTTACCAAATCGGATAGGCGCCGAACTTGGCCATAAAGCAAATCAAGATGTTGCCATAACAGATAGAAAAAATGCAAGTTAGCAGCATTTCACCAATTTGTCGATGAGTTAAGGCCCAATTATGAGAACCAGGCTTGCAATGTCGGTTAAATCAATCGCCACAGAGATCGCTCACGGATTTGGACATCGAATACGTGTAATATAATATATGTATATGCATATCGGAGCCCGCGGACTAATCACCTGTTCGCCGTGATTAATACGAAGATATACGCCTATGTGAGAAGCTAAAATGTCAAGAGTTCAGGGTGAAGCCATCAATGTCCAAGTTGTTTTTATTAACGCTCAATAGTTGGCCAATACAATTGGGTATGATTGTTTATGATTGTTTATGAACTAGACAAACACTCAGGATCCGCATATAAAACACTCATTCTTTCCATCTCCGAATCTCGACACCCAAATCGCCAGTCGATAATGGCTATTCAAAATTATAATTGCCCAATTATAATTATTCGTAGATTTAGTTGATGAACAGGTACACATATCTATATTCTAAAGTTTATATATCAATCGAACTAAGCCATTAACGTGTATGTCTAGCAATTAAATAAATGCACAGACTATTAATCTTAGCTTGGCGAATAACTATATATCGTGATAACTGGCGAACATAAAAATATTTGATACTTAAAAGCATGCAAAAAATTAATGAGCAATTTTTTGACATAGTAAACCAATTTTTATCAAATTGGGTATAATTATGCAGTCATATAAAAAACGTGCAAACTGAGATATCAGGCCAATGTTGTGGGCCACCAAAAACCCACAGAAAAAAATTAGGTCGTCAGAGATTAAGGCAACGAAAATGTTGGGAGCAAAAGAGATACCATATTAATCGCGTTGAATATGAATCGGATGTATGAATGGGCGGTGTTTCACCATAATCTAGTGGCCCTCTTGGCAAATTTAAGGTGGTTTTTTTTTACAGCCGAGACGAGGTTTTAAATTTAGGAAAACAGGTACAAATTATTAGTTCGGGGAACTGTTGTGTTTGGATGGGTTGATTAATGCCAAAGAAATGAAAGGGAAAGTATAATGAACACTAATGGGGAGAATCAATAAGAATGGCTTTTTTTCTATCTTCGATTTAACTTCAGAATTATTCATGAGGAAGAACAAGTATTTGATTTACAGGCCACAACATTGAATTCAGCGTAAGAGTGACGCAAGAACAAACAGAAGACTTCACACGCCAAATCATCCGTAATCAAATGGTACTTTTTACCCCTCGTTAGGTTAATGCTTGGAATAACCTAGACAAAAGGGGCCACAATGAAAAAGCACCTAATCATCCGGGGCTAAACATCACCACCGCGTTCGGCAAAAACAACAGAGCCATCAAATTGCAGAAGCCAATGCCAAACAAAAGGCCCCAAATCGAATCGCCTTTATCAACTGCGGCTAAGCAAATAGGCACTCGTCACTATTTGTTTCCCTGCTCCCTTCGGTCTTTCGAGTGTGTAAGATAGTTAGTGTGTTTGTGAGTGTTTGTGTGTTGAATTTATGGATTTTGAAATCCCCACATTTTTTTTTTCTTTTCAAAAGGTTAGTTGTATTATTTAAAAACCAAACCCGTTTTAGTGTCGGTGCAGCACCCTCCATTCGCCGGGCAAAAGAGGTCCGGCTGTTCGCAACTCGTGTAAATACTGGACGGGTTGCACTCAACCGTAATTAGCGATAAAGAAGATCTTACCTCACCCAAACGCTAGAGATCGGTTGACAAACTCGCCGAGTGAATAAATACATATCTTGATTTTCGGCGAAATAATTTTTTCTTCACTTTTTATGATTTAATACATGGTTTCTTTGCCCTTTTTCGCTGAGCTTCATGACTGAGTCACCAAAAGGAAGGTTGATCAGGGCCCAAATCTACAATTACCGCAAGGGTATTAAATTAAAAGCCAAATTATCAGTTAAATTGAAAAAATCGTTAACTGAAATACCATACTGTCAACTGAATTGCAGTATAAAGTTAAAATAAATGGTTATGTTGGGTTGCCAACAAAGCGAACTAGAATAAATTAAAAATAACAATTTACATATTTTTGCCTGTTGAACTTCGAGCATCGTGAACTGAGTCAACCTTAACATTTCATAAATATGACTTTTAAAGGAGAGAAAATATTCTGCAATGCAGTAACTAAAAATATTAATATGTTTTCAATAAAACGTTAAGGCAAGGACTTTTAAATAAACTACATGTTTGTTTTAGCACCAAGCAGGCGATAAATTACTTTTAAAACCATGAACAGCTCAACAAGAAAACCATAAATATATATATATAGAAACCATCTTAAGACACCATAAGTGTATTTAATAACTTTTAATTAACTTTATTTCAGAATAAAGCCTAAGACTTACAGTGACGATGGTCAACTTCGGCCACATTTGTGTGTGGGCCTTGCTCTTGGTAAGCTCTTGAAACCGAAAGCCGCCTGGGAATTATGAAATTTATGCATATTATTTTCGAAAAACCCTCAAGGTCACCACATCGGCCACTGATCTGAGTGACGATGAGGCGCTCAACGATGTTTTAAGCGAACTTGAGTTTGACGACTCTTCGACCAGATTAACTCGCGACACTTCTCTGTCGGCCAAGCACATCGAGAAGATTGATGTGAAATGCGATCAAGGCAACGGCATGATGGTTGAGGTGGAGTTCTCCGAGGATTTCGAGGGAGTCATCTACAGCCAGGGATACTACAATGACCCCAAGTGCAAGTATGTACCTCTATATTATTATTTTGAAGGAAAACCTTTACTTTAACAACCATTTTTATTAGCTACGTGAAGGGCGACAGAGCGGGTCGCAGTTTCATATTCACAGTGCCATACGATGGATGCGGCAGCAAGCCCTCCTGCTCCGTTTGTGCCTCAATCGAGAACATCCTGATCATTCAGGATGACAGGGATATACAGAACAGCTTTGATATAGCGCGTAAGATATCGTGCAGTCGGGGCGATGAACGCGAGAAGACTGTTTACTTCAAGCCATTCGTGGTGGACATGCTCGAGGTTATTTCCGTGGATACGCCAAGTGGTCCCGTGGAGTGCTGGATGGAAATCGGCACTGGATCTCCGCCCAACATCAAACCAATTCAGGGCACTCTCACCCTCGGAACCGACATCACTTTCACCATTAATGTTAAGCACTCGGAACAGTCCTGGGATATAAATATTCTGCAGTGCTATGCCTCCGATGACATGGACTTCGAGGCCAGAACCACGAAGAGATTGCAATTGTCGGACAAGAGGGGTTGCTCCATAAAGGAGAAAATATTTGGGGAGTGGCGAAAGTTTGAGGCGCCTTCTAGTCTAACATCCACTTATTATAACACTCTTAAGGCCTTTAGGTTCCCCGACAGATCGCAGGTTTATCTGAAGTGTGACATTGAACTCTGCAATGGAGCGTGCAAAAGGGACTACTCCTGCGGCAGTGAGAAGTCAGTTCTTTGTCCCGAGGGATCGACTGATCCTCAGTGTCTACAGGATAATCTGATCTCACCAAAACCTCGCTGCTATCCAGGCTCCAGGGAGCCAGGATGTCAAGCGCCCACTTCGCGGCCACCTACTACGATCAGGATACCAATTGCCTCAACCTTTACTCCGAGGCCGAGGTGTTATCCGGGATCAAACGACCCGGAATGTCAGCCAGCTACTTATCTCCCACCGACAACGAGAAGGACTCCGGTCAAGCCTCGTTGCTACCCGGGATCAAGTGACCCCGGTTGTCAATCGCCAACAAGGGCACCTTTCACCACTTCGAAACCAAGATGTTATCCAGGCTCCGATGATCCTGAGTGCCAGCCGGGAACTACTCTGCCGCCAACAACAAGAAGAGTGCCGGTTACTACTCCAAAACCAAGGTGTTATCCGGGATCTACCGATCCAAGCTGCCAGCCCAGGACTCGAGCACCTATAACCACATCAAAGCCAAGATGTTATCCTGGTTCTGAGGATCCAGAATGCCAGCCGGCCACTTACCTTCCACCAACAACGAGGAGAATTCCGGTGACCACACCGAAACCCCGTTGTTATCCCGGATCAACTGATCCTGAATGTCAACCCAGAACACGGGCACCATTAACCACACAAAAGCCAAGATGTTATCCAGGCTCCGATGATCCTGAATGCCAGCCCGCTACCTATCTTCCACCAACAACAAGAAGAACACCAGTCCCAACACCAAGGATTCCAGTTACTACTTCCAAGCCTAATTGTTACCCGGGCTCAACAGATAGTCGCTGCCCGCAGAGACCTCCAACGACTCCGCGACCAAGATGTTATCCGGGATCCCCTAATCCAGAATGTCAGCCGGCAACACGCGTGACTCAGAAGCCATCCACTCAGCAACCAAAGTGCTCTCCTGGATCATCAGATCCGGAATGCCTAAATTGTTTCCCAGGCTCCCCAGATCCCAGATGTCCCAAGGTTCCAACCACAAAGAAGGCAGGATGTTATGAGGGCTCGGATGATCCGAAATGTCAGCCTGCCACTTATTTGCCACCTACATCTCGCAGACCACCAACCATTCCACCTAGGCCTAGATGCTATCCCGGATCAACGGATCCCAGCTGCCCGCAACCAACTAGACCATCGACGATAAGGCCACCGGTGACCACAGTGAAGCCTAGGTGTTATCCTGGATCACCGGATCCCGAATGTCAGCCAGCCACTTTCTCTCCTCCGAAGACCAGGAGACCCGTAACGACATCCAAGCCAAATTGTTACCCGGGCTCGATAGACAGACGTTGCCCACAGGAACCAGTGACAACTCCAAAGCCCAGGTGCTATCCTGGATCACCGGATCCCGAATGTCAGCCAGCTACTTATCTCCCACCAACGACCGCTAGAACTACGATTCCCTACAACTAAGCCGAGGTGCTATCCGGGCTCCAATGATCCTGACTGCCAACCTGCAACCACTCGAAGGCCGATCACAACATCGAAGCCAAATTGTTATCCTGGGTCAACGGATAGTCGCTGCCCACAGAAACCACCTACGACTCCCAGACCAAGGTGCTATCCTGGATCTACAGATCCTTCTTGCCAACCTGCAACTTATCTTCCTCCAACAACTGCGAGACCAACAATTCCTACCAAGCCAAGGTGTTATCCCGGGTCAAGTGATCCTTCTTGCCAGCCTCCAACAACTAGAACACCTATCACAACATCAAAGCCCAATTGTTATCCTGGTTCCACCGATACCCGTTGCCCGAAAACACCACCTACTACTCAACAGCCAAAGTGCTATCCGGGCTCACCAAATCCGGAATGCCTGAATTGTTATCCTGGGTCCCCAGATCCGAGATGCCCCAAAGTTCCGACGACAAAGAAAGCAGGATGTTATGATGGTTCGGATGATCCCAGGTGTCAACCAGCTACTTACCTGCCGCCATCAACTAACCGAACTCCCACGATTGCACCGAAACCAAGGTGCTACCCGGGATCAACTGATCCCAGATGCCCACAAACAAGTCAGCCAACTTCCAGAGCTCCAATTACCACAGCTAGACCACGTTGTTATCCTGGGTCTAATGATCCTGAATGTCAGCCCCCGACTACAAGAGTACCTGTAACAACACCTAAGCCACGTTGTTATCCAGGCTCGAGGGATCCCGAATGTCAGCCTGCTACTAGACCACCAGTTACGACTTCCAAGCCAAGATGCTACCCAGGATCTTCAGATCCAGAGTGCCAACCAGCCACTTACCTTCCGCCAACATCTGTAAGAACAACAATTCCGACTACCAGAAGGCCCGTGACTACCTCTAAGCCAAACTGCTATCCGGGCTCAACTGACAGACGCTGTCCCAAGGAGCCGCTAACGACACCAAGGCCTAGATGTTATCCCGGCTCAACCGACCCCGAATGCCAACCCGCAACTTACCTTCCGCCCACAACAGTTCGAGTTCCAATTACTACGGCTAGGCCCAGGTGTTATCCGGGTTCAAACGATCCTGGTTGTCAACCAGTCACGTACTCTCCTCCGACAACAAGAACTCCTGTAACAACAGCCAAGCCGAACTGTTATCCAGGCTCCACGGATCCTCGTTGTCCTCAAAAGCCTGCAACGACGCCAAAACCTAGATGTTATCCGGGATCCACAGACCCTTCTTGCCAACCTGCGACCTATCTTCCACCAACAACTGCAAGACCAACTATTCCCACAACCAAGCCAAGGTGTTATCCTGGATCAAGCGATCCTTTCTGCCAACCACCGACAACAAGGACCCCTATAACTACATCAAAACCAAACTGTTATCCTGGTTCTACCGATAGTCGTTGTCCACAAAAGCCAGCAACAACTCCACAGCCAAAGTGTTATCCCGGATCTTCAGATCCAGAATGTCTGAATTGTTTCCCAGGTTCGCCAGATCCAAGATGTCCAAAGGTTCCAACCACAAAACGACCAGGATGCTATGAGGGTTCGGATGATCCGAAATGTCAGCCTGCCACTTATTTGCCTCCTTCATCTCGGCGTCCACCCACGATTGCTCCCAAACCAAGATGCTATCCCGGATCGACCGATCCTTCCTGTCCGCAACCAACTTTGCCAACCACAATCAGGACACCAATAACTACTCCGAGGCCAAGGTGTTATCCGGGATCAAGTGACCCAGAATGTCAGCCAGCAACTTATGTGCCACCGACCACTAGGCGGCCAGTTACTACCTCCAAGCCAAATTGCTATCCGGGATCAACAGATAGGCGCTGTCCGCAGGAACCAGTAACTACACAAAAGCCCAGATGCTATCCTGGCTCATCGGACCCAGAGTGCCAACCTGCCACTTACCTCCCACCGACAACAGTGAGAACCACGGTTCCTCCTACTAGACCTCGATGCTATCCGGGCTCTAACGATCCCGACTGCCAGCCTCCGACTACCAGAAGACCTATAACTACTTCAAAGCCGGTTTGTTCTTTGGGCTCCACGGACAGTCGTTGCCCCCAGAAACCGCCAACGACTCCAAGGCCAAGGTGTTATCCGGGATCTCCAGATCCTTCGTGCCAACCTGCAACGTATCTTCCTCCAACAACTGCTAGGCCAACTATTCCTACAACTAGGCCTAGGTGTTATCCGGGATCAACCGACCCCTTCTGCCAACCGAAAACATATTCCCCACCGACATCAAGACCAGTTATAACCACATCGAAGCCCAGATGTTATCCCGGCTCGCCGGATCCTGATTGCCAACCAGCTACGGTTCCTTCCACTTACTCTCCTCCCACAACAAAAATACCAGTGACAACGTCCAGACCAAATTGTTATCCTGGCTCCACGGATCCTCGTTGTCCACAGAAACCACCTTCTACTCCGCAGCCGAGGTGTTACCCTGGCTCACCAGATCCAGAGTGCCTGAATTGTTTCCCTGGTTCCCCAGATCCTAGGTGTCCCAAAATTCCGACCACCAAAAAGGCAGGATGCTACGAGGGATCAGATGATCCGAAATGTCAGCCTGCTACGTATTTACCGCCTTCAACTCGGCGTCCACCAACAATTGCTCCGAAGCCCCGGTGTTATCCTGGATCAACGGACCCCAGTTGTCCCCAGCCAACTGTGCCAACCACCACAAGGACACCTATAACTACGTCTAGGCCTAGGTGTTATCCTGGATCTAATGACCCTGATTGCCAGCCGGCCACTTACTCGCCACCGACTTCGGCATCACAAATTACTACTCAGAAGCCGAGGTGTTATCCGGGCTCACGGGATCCAGAATGTCAACCAGCTCCCACTACAAGGATTCCGGTGACCACTTCCAAGCCAAATTGCTATCCAGGTTCAACGGACAGACGCTGCCCCCAGGAACCAGTCACAACGCCTAAGCCTAGATGTTATCCTGGATCATCGGATCCCGAATGTCAGCCAGCTACTTATCTGCCACCGACAACTGCAAGAACTACGATTCCTACAACTAGGCCGAGGTGTTATCCGGGCTCAAGTGATCCCGATTGCCAACCAGCAACAAGGATTCCTGTGACTACTTCTAAGCCTAGTTGCTATCCAGGCTCCTCGGATCCTCGTTGCCCTCAAACACCACCAACAACTGTCAGGCCAAGATGTTATCCGGGATCCACGGATCCTGCTTGCCAACCTGCCACTTATCTTCCGCCAACAACTGCAAGACCAACCATTCCTACAACCCAGCCAAGGTGTTATCCTGGATCCAGTGATCCTTTCTGCCAACCACCGACTACTCGCACCCCTATAACTACTTCCAAGCCGAATTGCTATCCTGGTTCAACCGACAGTCGTTGTCCACAAAAGCCACCGACTACTTCGCAGCCAAGGTGCTTCCCCGGCTCATCAGATCCGGAATGTCTGAACTGTTTCCCTGGCTCTCCAGATCCGAGATGCCCGAAAATTCCAACGACAAAGAAGGCAGGATGTTACGAGGGTTCCGACGATCCAAGATGCCAGCCGGCTACGTACCTTCCGCCATCAACTACGAGTGTACCTAAGCCGAACTGCTATCCAGGATCCAGCGATCCGAGGTGCCCACGACCAACTCAGCCTGGTACTATCAGACCGCCCATTTCCACACCGAAGTGTTATCCAGGCTCTTCTGATCCTGACTGCGAACCGGCAACGAGACCCCCTGTAACCACTTTGAGGCCCAGATGTTATCCTGGTTCTACCGATCCAGCATGTCAGCCGGCTACTTACTCTCCTCCGACTACAAGAATTCCGATAACTACTTCCCAGCCGAATTGTTACCCGGGATCGACGGACAGGCGATGCCCACAGGTTCCAGTGACGACACCGAAACCAAGATGCTATCCAGGCTCAAGTGATCCAGAGTGTCAGCCGGCTACCTATCTCCCACCAACAACCCGACGGCCGACAATTCCTACGAATAGACCAAGATGTTATCCGGGTTCAACTGATCCTGATTGCCAACCTGCAACGTACTCGCCGCCAACAACAAGAATACCGATAACCACACCCAAGCCACGTTGCTATCCGGGATCAACAGATCCTAGTTGCCAGCCAGCCACTTATCTTCCACCCACCACAGCAAGCAGGTGCTATCCTGGTTCCACCGATCCTGAGTGCCAGCCTGCGACATATTCTCCTCCAACGACGAGAATTCCGATAACTACTTCAAAGCCAAATTGTTATCCAGGCTCTACGGATAGTCGTTGCCCCCAGAAACCGCCAACTACTCCAAGACCAAGGTGTTATCCAGGTTCACCGGATCCCGAGTGCCTGCCAGGAACAACATCTAAGCCACCGACTGCTGGAACCACACCGGTTTATTGTTATCCCGGTTCGATTGATCCACGTTGTCCCGATTCCGGATACAAGGGCACAAGTCGAATTCCTGCCACATACTTGCCACCTTTGAGTGATCCTGGCTACGACAGAACTATTCGAAATGCCAAGTCCTTGTTCTTTAACGAAATTAATAACCTGGCCCTCACCGACAACAATGTCTTTGAACTGGACGACGATGACTTCGAGACATCGAGGTCGAAGCGGGAGTTAAAATTCGAGGAGGAGGAGGATGATCTCTTGTCGAAGAGAATCATGAAGCGAGAGTTCAACGAGCAACCATCAGAGCAAGAAGTGATTTCCCTGACCCTCGGAGTTAGAATGGGCATCAGTGTTAAATAGTCGTTGAAGGCCTAGTAGTTGATAAGCATAACAATATTATAATATCATGATACACCGATATGTATTTACCTAGAATGATATTCATTAAATATAAACTATGTACAAATGTAAATCCTGGTGAAATACTCTTCCTTGCGGTTCTATCAATATTGGCACTTACCAATTTCCGTTTTGTTTAACTCTACACCAAGTCGATTGTACTTTAATAATTTAATTATATATTATGGTAAATATGTTAGAACAAACGCTTGAGCCAATCGATTTAGCTGATTTTAAGACTCCGGATAGCGGCAATAGGAATTGCTTTCAATCGATTCGTGAGGAATCCATTCTTCGTACAAAGGCAGTCGGTTCTTCAGGGTCTCGATCTCACGCAGAATCCTCATCACATTACCGCCAACTAGCTTCTTTATTGCCGCATTGCCCCACACCCTGTCCCTCGCCAATTCAGCAAGCAAAAGGGCATAACTCTTTGGAGCTCCACCCAAACCAATATGATCCACACCGGCCACTTTGCGAACATAGTTGATGGCAGTGATGGCCTCTCGAACGCCCAGTGTTCGATCTCCACAGCGCTCCAGATTAAGTAAAATTACTCCACCGTTTTCAGGCAATAGGCTGTGGGTAAATACATATTATTAACTTATTAATTAAAGATCTGATAAGGCATTGTTTTTATACCTGAGAACATGATCGGGAATGGAAGCTATATTGCTACTATTGCACATGGAAAGTGGTGTGGCATTTGTGAGAAGAACTGGAGCCTTGGCGGTTTTCAAGACAGCCAACATAGCAGCCTCACTGAGCATTGAAATCTCTACAAGCATTCCCAATCGATTCATCTCAAAGAGCATGGTCTGAAAGTTTAAGGGAATATGTACATTAATGTCTATAAACTTTAGCTTTTATCTGGTCAACTGGTATAAGCAATCAAATTGTAATTCATATTTATATGTAGGCACCCACCTGTCCGAATTCGTTGAATGAATTCGTCACGTTCTCCTCAACGAGATAATCGGGTCTTCGGATGGCTGCCGCTGCCCAAGGAGTGGTGCACTCCAAGCTCGTTATGGATACGAATCTAGCGCCCAGCAGGTAGATGGATCGCAGAACGGCTGTACTGGTGCCCAGAGCATGACCGCCACTTATTCCCATAAGGACCGCCACCTCCCCACGAATGTGGGTCTGTTCCATCTCCTCCGCTGACTCCACAATGTGCATGGAGTCCGTGGCGGCAGTTATCCGCTTGGCCTTGTCAATGCCCTCCAGTGTGAGCTGCACTGCATCCAGATACTGGGCTCCACATGGCACGGCAATGGGCCACAGGACAGCACCAATGTGATTTTGTCGCACCTCGAACAGGTTAGTGCTATTCAGATTCATGGTGCTTGGTGGCTTCCAGGAACCTTCGATCAAAGGCGATTCCGTCAGCAGGCGGCGGATGAAGGCAAGTCGTGCCTCCAGGAGCGACGAGGAGCGCAGTTGGAGGGCCAGCGGAATTCCACCAGCCATGGCGATGCATATTAAAACCAAACCCACACCGAGTAGAATCTTCCTTCCACGGGATCTCTCCGGCCGCTCGCCCGAGGACTCGCTGCAGGAATCCTTCTTGGAACTGTAGGTGGGAATGCCACCGTTGGAGCACCTGATCTTCTCGTTTCCGCCTCCGAACTTAGTTATCTCAGCGGGCAGTTCGATGTCCGCTATCTCCGTGAACACAAAGCATTGCTGTTTGCAGTGCGGCTGATGTTGGTGGAGCGGATGGACCTCCAGGAATTCGCGACTCGGAACGGGATTCATTGCATCGACTGGAGTGTGATGGTAATTGCCAGTGATTTCCCCCGCGGATTCTCCCTACCGATGAGTTCGATTCTATTCAACAAGCTTGCAACTCGACGAAAGCTTGAAACTGGAATAATATTGATTTTTACCACCTCCATGAAAGTTCTGTCACCTGCTAAGGATTTACTCGCAAGGACATGCGCGGTGAACTACTTTTTTATCAGTATGGCAGCATCCCAAATCAAGCGGGCTTAGCATAATTTTAAATAAATTTGCCTAAACTCTATTAATTAAAAAAAGGAACATAATATGTAAAACACTAAAGGAAGCAACGAGTTTCTTAAACCTGTTTTATTAGTAATATTTTTTACCTACATTTATCATCATTACTATTTTAGCCAAATCTCCCTACATCATATTAACGCAATTAAATTTGTTAATATACACAGGTATTGCAATTGACTTGTAAACCAACTTACATTACTCAAGGCTTGAATTAAATAAATTTTTATATGATCTACTACTTCTTGTGGGCATCTATAACGATTTTCATTAGCTTGTGAGGTGGTAAAGATTCCAGGACGCACAGCAACTGGATCTGGTTGGTAATGCAGTTTGAACTCAATGCGATTTGCACAGCTTGAGCGAATCGCTCCATGCACTTCTGATAGGCAGCATCTTCCTCGGGATCCGTCTTAGACTCCGCCAATCGTGAGCAGTAATTCTGCAGGGATTTTACAATTTGCATGAGGTCCTGGCTGGGCAGCGCTGTTGATTCTCCACTGCTGACGAGTTGTTGCAGAGCTCGCAGGAGGGACAGATGTAAATTGCTATAGGCGGCCCGGTTGGACACCAACGGAGCAAGGACTACCCAACGCAGGAGGCCTGCTAAAGGAGTGGTAAAGGGCATTGCTATGGCTCCAGCGGGCAAGACCAAAGGTTGTTGTGAAGCCTGACACAATGTTGGATTCTCCGTCATCCATTCGGTAATGGTATCAAGTAGTGCATCTGGCGGCGGATTCAGGCTCTGCGAGCGCTGCTCGTTGAGATACAAATCCGCGACAGCAACCATAAAGTTGGCCGCAAAATGTGGACCCACCATGGGCAGCTGCTTTAGTTGTTCCGGCGTTTTACGCGAGTACGATATAAAGTCGCTTACAATATTTTGGGCCACCTCCAAGCTGAGGGGCGTCTTGCAGCCCACTTGTTGCATCCACGTGCCGGCAGAGGAGAGCAAAGGTGCCACTGATCCGGAAACCGCTGTGCTGATAAGCCGGGAAAGTAATTTGGATCGTTGTGGTGTCAGGTGGCTACCGAAAAGCGAAAGGAATATGGCGTTTCGAGTGGCATCTCTTCCAGGCCGTGAAAAGTACTCAATTAACGCAATGATCAGCTGGAACTCCTGGAAAAGATTCATTTGGCTAATGGGAAGTGCCTGCGACTTTCGCACGTCGCCATCCTTAGAGGTTCTTTCTAGGAATATGTACTCTGATATGATTTGCATCACCATATTTTGTTTGTTCCTGCTGGCGATCAATGTTTCTGCAAATTTATTTATAAGACAACGTCTAGAATTTGGAGTAATTGTACCTACCCAATCGAGTTAGAGCCTCCACGGCGCAGGTTGGATAGTTTTCCAACTTCATATCGCCCTTCCTCAGCAAAGATTTACTGCTCTCAACCGACAAGGACATGTTTAAAACGTCTTTGTATTTGTTTTAACAATACGTGGGTCTGTAAAATCTGCAAGCGACGAATAACAAAATAAAAACAAATCATTAAAAGTTTTCGATTAGTACTTCGATAACTCGTTGAATAATGGGTTTTTAAGAAAATCATAGCAATGGTCACACTGATGCAGATTATCCGTACTTATCCAAAGAAATGTAACGGATAGCAATGTTTTCAAAATTAAAAATGTTATCGTACAATTTGAAACGCATTTTTGGTTTTTAACTTTTAATGAAATTTAACTTATATATTTGTAATGAGCAATCTTAACAACTATTACATTTCACTGATAAAATAAGTTTAAATTTTTGCACAAACTGAAAAAGGGGTTATTGAAAATTTGTTGTTTCACAGCCGATTTCAATACTGACTTATTTTGCTAAATTCGCGAATCTTATATAAATATATGTATAAATATTTACAACTTCGAAATACGAGCTATTTTTTTCTTTTTTGTAAGATTTAAAATTTGACATGAACATTTATTAACTTGTAATAAAATGAGTGCCATAAAACAATAAATATTTTTTGTTAACCTAACTAAACAAATTAATGGAAACTAAACAGACACATAATATTGACCAAATAAATACAAAAACCAGCCAGGCACTGGACTTGAATGGACTCTGAAAACGATTAACCACGCCACTTCCCAGAAGCTCAGAGCAGGTTCGTCTCGAAAAGTAAACCAGAAACACTGGAATTAAATATTGGATGCCAGTGCCTGCGTATGTGCCAGTAAATGCCACCAAACTGGACAAACTCTCAGTAAAATATGTGATACAAAAAGGGGGAATTATCGCGAGCAGTGGAAAACATAAACGTATGAGAAGACCATACGATTCATATTGTGACATATCCAAGAATAGGGATTGCAGATTATTCTTTAGTGTAATGGCGACAATGGGAAAACTGGTAGACAGAGTGAAAATCGGGAAAAGCGCCAGAAAATAATCAATGCAAATTAACAGACCTGACCAAAAATCTATATATTCCACATCGTAAGGCAGGAAATCTAATGTGTAAAGGTCTTCGATTCGTTCAAAGGCAAAAATACCTGTCATGGCTAATAAAATGTAAAATGCACAAATAATAATGTAGTCGAATGAGAGAATTTTGGAAACCATCGACTTATGTCTAAGCGGAGCCAACAAACTGGGCAGTGAATGGTGGCACATAAACGAGTAGACACAAGCACCAAAAAGCGAGGGAATGCCATATATGTTAAAGGTCTGTGGATGCCCCTTGGGCCCTCTGGTGATCAATAGTTTAAGAGATATGCAAATCATCAGGGTAAAAGCTGAAAATAATTATATTTTTTTATCATAGTTATTTAATTGCAAGTTTAGAACTTACCCATCCAGCGGAAAGCAGCCGTGAGCATTTGCAAGTACTTTGTCTTTTGTACATTAAAATAAGCGAACGGACCAAATATTAAAGTGAATCCAACTAAAAATACCCGGTACATGCTCAGCCGAGATATTGTGTGTTCCTTCCAGCATGGTCGGGATGTATTATTCTTAAAGTCCCCTGGCCAATACATCAAGTTACTGGTGTCCGTTCCATTTGTTTGTTCGCTAAAGACAGACGAGGTTTAAAATCAAATAAAAAAAGTAAAATAAGTTAGATTGTTTAGCGCAGATTCTTGTATAATGATTAAATTAAATCTGAAGTGTTCCCAATTTTATAAAAGTATTGTCTTGTTAAATTTCTGCGACTTGTATTACTCACCATACAACGTCACGAAGACTTCTTGCCACGGCGGCGGAATATATGCTAAGATCCCCGTAAAGATAAACAATCAGGCAAAGATAGAACATTACGCGTCCGAATTCGTTGAAAAAGAGTGTCGCCATTTCGCCTAGTTCGAATTTGTGAGAGAGCTGGTAGTAGTGGAACTCCCGATTTTGGATGGTCAAAGGAACCCGCTCGAAGTCACCGACTTGGTCATTTCCCGATGCCAGAGAAACTTCATCGGCATTATCGTCATTCTCGCTGTTTTCTGCGGAACTTCGACTTTGGCGCAGGGCCTGTAGAGTTTGCCAATTCCTGATGGCATTCGCACAGGCCATCGCTTCGATGATAAAAGTAACCGTCATGTAACTAATAATGGCCAGTAGAACAATAACGATAAGGCTAAGCATCCATCCTGCCCGGGCAAAAACTCCGGGTAGCGTAAGAGCTCCAGTTCCCACGATAAGATTAAAAATGAATATGAAGCCAACCTGTAAGTAAAAAACAAAATTATTACTGGCGGAGCGACAGGTGTTTCGTTTTCGGAAACGAAAATTTTGTGCACACGAAGCACAAATTGTGCAGGTGGGCGTACTTTGAAGGAACAATTATTTTACCACGTATGTAGTTATATTTATGTTTCATTTTAAAAACTGGTACTAAGTACATGTTCGCAAGATTTTCTGAACTCCTTGAAATCCAATTTATTGCGCAAACATAAATACAAACAAACAACAAATGCCTTTGACTTTTGTTAGGGATCAACGAATAGTCCAGTTTCATATTTTATAGTATATCTTACCAAATTTGAGTATGTGGGCGCGGCCTCGCGTCCGTTGATTAGGCGAGGCATCTTTCTGCTGGTTCTTTGTCTCGTTTGTTTTTCTGCAGACTCCTATGCAATCCAATCAAATGCTCAACAAAAAGAAAACAATAATAGACTTGCAGATTGTGCATACGATTTAGTGTGGCCAAATGGATAACGAAATTGCCGAATATAATTGTTTAGCGCCTCTTTCATTTAATACTAAAAAGGCGCCAAATTCAAAAGCAAAAAAATTATTGACAAACATTTTCTTTAAACATTTGTTTATATTGAGCGAAAAACAAAAACACAGTCATAATACAAATCTTTCCTTAAAAGCTACCAACAATTCGATTTATTTGAAAATAATAAATTTGTCTTCTAATATATACATTGCACAAAAAGCTATGGTTTGCTCAAACCAAAGATATCCATATACGTACGTAGGCGTCTAAATTTTCGAATCAGAAGGGATTTGCAATTATTTCTTGGGGTCTGCATTGGCATTTTCCCGTTTCCTGCGGTTTTCTAATATGCTTGTGATGAAGAACTCTCCGGCTTTGTAGGAACTGCGAACCAGAGGACCGCTGGCGGTGTAAAGGAATCCCAACTCGTTGCCGCGCTCTTCCCAGTGCTTGAACTTCTCGGGGGTGACGTATTCGATAACCTTTAGGTGCTTGTTTGTCGGCTGCATGTATTGCCCCAAGGTTACGCAATCTACTCCGGCCTGCCGCAGGTCCTTCAAAGTATTTTCAACCTCCTCATCCGTTTCGCCGAGGCCCAGCATAATCGAACTCTTCGTGATGAGATTAGGATTGAATTTCTTAGCCTCGGTTAGCACCTGCAAAGTTTGACGATAGTGGGCACGTCTGTCTCGCACATAGGGTGTGAGCTTCTCCACCGTCTCAATGTTGTGCGCATAAACATCCAGGCCGCAGTTAGCAATCGTCTCCACACACTCCAAATTGCCACGAAAGTCCGGCACCAAACACTCGACAAAGATGTTAGAGTTACTAAAAATATAGATTTTAGTAAATATTTAGGTATTTCCGAGTATTCGTTGTCTTACCGCGCCTTTATTTCCCGAACAGTTTCGGCTATGTGCTTGGAGCCACCGTCAGGTAAATCTAAAGTAAAAAAAATTAATTTAGCAACACGAGACGGAAGTTATTTCATCAGTTACCATCGCGATCTACTGAGGTCAACACGATGTAGTCCAATCCCCAGGAGGCAATTGCTGTGGCTGTGTTCACAGGTTCATTCACGTCCAACGGAGGAGGCTTTCGTGCCGTCTTGACTGAACAAAACCGACAGCCTCGAGTACAAGTATCGCCCATAAGCTAAAAATGAAAGCACGCTTTAGTCATCAGTATTCCCTTTTCAAGCACTTCAAACTGTGGAAAATTCTGCGAGACCCCAGACTCAGATAGTGAACATTTTTGGTTATCAGCAGAGGTCACCGGGGGGTCTGCTCCCTTACCATAATTGTTGCTGTCTGCGTTCCATGTTCGCCGCCGCCCCAGCACTCGCCGATGTTGGGACACCGGGCTTCTTCGCAGACGGTGGAAAGCTTGAGCTCCCGCATCTGGGCCTTAATCTTGGCGTAGTTCTTGCCCACAGGGATGGTGGTCTTCAACCATGGCGGCAATCGCAAACGTTGTTCTTCGCCCTTTTCGCGACGCAACTTTCCCTCGTAGTTTTCCCACTCGCTTTTCGAGTATTCCGGGTTCTGGACAAAGTCCTGAAAATTGGGTCCCTTAGCCAGACGTTCGCGAATCTCCTCGAGCTTTTCCGCATTTGTTGATGCCGCACGCTGTATTATTCAATCGAAGTTAGTTGATTTGAACAAGAACATTATAATGTAATACTTTTACTTACGGTAACAACTATTATGGGTGCTTCCGCGTGGGATTTTAACGCTCTTAACATGTTGTACATTTGAAGAAGTAAGGAAATAATCAATAAATTTAAAATTTATTTTGTTTGTCGAATCTTATGAAATATATAGTGTGCACGCATTTGACCTTGCATTCTATAAGGAAAAACAGCTGATTATTAACTTCCAGCAGTATTTTTCAGTATTATTTAATTGACATGTAGAATTACAGGTTTCGTGTAAAGAAAGGAAACAGTTAAATAGTTTTTCGGATTAAAAGATGGAAGTTTTACTACTGTGTTTAAAAAGTATATTAATTTTTATATATATATATGTTTATAAAATTTTCATTCAATAACCCCTCTGCATATTCGCGCTTCTTCCATGAAGGCAGGTTTCATCGGAAATCGATAGCTGAGCCGCACTTGCCGTGGCCCATCGCTAGTCTATGAGTCGCTTTTCTGTCAAAACAAAAGAAAGTTTTGTCCAGCTACACTTGATTTGGCTTCTATAATCGTGAGTAGCTTCAGATCTTTAAGGTTTCATATCCTTATACGTGGGACCCCCAGTCCTTCGCACCACCCAACTACGGCTTCACAGGGGGCGGCGTCCAGCGCTACGGAGGCGAACGAACGCACACCACTGATGGCTGCTGTTAATCTCCAGGCTTCGTGCTCCTCCGGACTCGCTTTCGGGGACGATGCGACTGTGGGCAGCCAGAACGGCGAGGCGGAGCGTTTGGAGCGTCCTCCAAAGCGGCAACATCAGCGAAACAACTACGGTTCCAGCAGTCAGGATCAACCGGATGCTGTGAGTTTACAGAGTCCTTGGCTAGAACCACTTCTACAACTTGGAATTTTAAATTTTTCCAGGCCATTCTTGCCGTTCCCAATGTTGTGATGCGAGAACCGGGAGCACAAAGACCTTCAAGACTGACTGCCGGCGGCGGCGGCGGAGGTGGTGGTCCGCCCACAAATGAAACGGAAGAGGAACAGGGCTTGAAATATGGCGCCCAGCATGTAATCAAGTTGTTTGTGCCCGTCTCACTTTGTATGTTGGTAGTGGTGGCAACCATTAACTCCATCAGCTTCTACAACAGCACGGATGTCTATTTGTATGGTTAAACATAAAAGTAACCATATAGTTAACTAATTATTGTTTATTCTACCATAGACTGTACACACCTTTCCACGAACAATCACCCGAGCCGAGTGTTAAGTTCTGGAACGCTTTGGCCAACTCTTTAATTCTGATGAGCGTGGTGGTAGTGATGACCATTCTGCTGATTGTTTTGTATAAGAAACGTTGCTACCGCATTATTCACGGCTGGCTAATTCTCTCCTCATTTATGTTATTATTCATCTTTACGTACTTATATTTGGAGTAAGTTAAAGTCACTTCTGACAGATCTTCACTGATATTTTGGGTATTTTAGAGAGCTGCTTCGTGCCTATAACATACCCATGGACTATCCCACTGCCTTGCTTATTATGTGGAACTTTGGAGTAGTTGGAATGATGGCCATCCATTGGCAGGGTCCCCTGCGTTTGCAACAGGGCTATCTTATTTTTGTAGCAGCCCTCATGGCATTGGTTTTCATTAAATATCTGCCAGAATGGACTGCCTGGGCGGTTTTAGCAGCCATTTCGATTTGGGGTAAGTCAACATGTTATGGGCAACATTAAAATTATTATTTAATATTATGATTTATTAATTTACAGATCTCATAGCAGTCCTTTCTCCAAGAGGACCTCTTCGTATCCTGGTGGAAACGGCCCAGGAGCGAAACGAACAAATCTTCCCCGCTCTGATCTACTCCTGTAAAAACTATTCATTATTTCGAATTTTATTCTTTTTACAAAAATTTTTTTGTTCAGCCACTGTGGTTTACGCCCTTGTGAACACGGTTACGCCCCAGCAATCGCAGGCCACTGCCTCATCCTCGCCCTCGTCCAGCAATTCCACCACAACCACGAGGGCCACACAGAATTCACTGGCTTCACCGGAAGCAGCGGTGGTTAGCGGTGCACGCTCAGGTAACTCGCATCCTCGACAGAATCAGCGGGATGATGGCAATGTACTGGCAACTGAAGGTATGCCACTTGTGACTTTTAAAAGCAATTTGCGCGGAAACGGTACATATGCATTATATTTTTTATGATTTATCTCAAATGTGTACATAGCTTATTTGGCATTTGGTCTTTTTTGTCTTCTCGTTTGTATTTAATGTCTTGTTTAGTTATGTTGGGCATATGGTATAAAGCGCTGCTAGTAGAAATTTATTCCACATATAGCCGTGAAATAGACACAATCAATTCTATTTCTAGGCCCCAAATTTAAGTTCAACGGTTATTTTCTTATTTCATTGGATTGTTTCTAGCTGAAGCTGCTGGTTTTACGCAGGAGTGGTCTGCCAATTTGAGCGAGCGTGTTGCTCGCCGACAGATTGAAGTTCAAAGTACTCAAAGTGGAAACGCTCAGCGTTCAAACGAGTATAGAACAGTAACAGCACCAGATCCCAATCACCAGGATGGGCAGGAAGAACGTAAGTAAAGCAAATCATGAAAAAAAAAATCAATTAGGCAACAAACCAATAAATCATCTCTCTTAGGTGGCATCAAACTCGGCCTCGGCGACTTCATCTTCTATTCGGTATTAGTGGGTAAAGCCTCTAGCTACGGCGACTGGACGACCACGATCGCTTGCTTTGTGGCCATCCTGATCGGGCTTTGTCTCACCCTTCTGCTGCTGGCCATTTGGCGTAAGGCCCTGCCCGCTTTGCCCATCTCAATTACCTTCGGGTTGATATTCTGCTTCGCCACCAGCGCGGTGGTCAAGCCGTTCATGGAGGATCTATCGGCTAAGCAGGTGTTTATATAAACTTAAAAAAGAAAGACAAGGACACATCAAATGTCTTACAGTATCATAGTCTAACAAAGCTTTTTGTAATCCACTTCTTTATTTAACAAAATGCAAAGTAACAAACTCAACTAATTATTGCTTCTGCTTGATTATTGTTTTGTCCACAATGTTCACTAGCCAGCCGGGTTCCAGGCCATAAAATACTTGCCTGGGATCCTTGGCAGTGGTAAGCATCTCGTAGGCGGAATCTTCTTCGATTTTAGGTAGTTGGTAGCCGTATTTCTGGGCCAACACTAATCGATCTTTGCTAATCTCCTCCGGATTGGCCAGATAGCCGCGATTCTTCGGATTCGTATAGTAGTCCACGGCGTCCTGAGGTGGCAGCATCCGGCTGGGGATGGGCACTCCCTTTTGGAACCACTTTTTTGGATTGGCCAGCATGTGCAAGCTGCGAGGGTCGTAATAAGCAGTACGGATCACGCCTCCGTTCTTCTCTATAGCCGCTATGACCGCCTCGCTGGCATGCTGCACCTCAATATTGATCTTAGCTTGGAAGTTGTCCAGTCCATCGTCAGTCAATTGGAATCCGTACTCCATTTCAGCGGGTTTGAGCTTAAGCAGGCCAGAATTGCACAGAGTGCTGATGTCAATTGGCTGGCTGATGTCTATCCTGTTGGTGTCAATCAGCACTTGCAGCTGAAGGAGCGAAATGGGCGGATACTGGCGCTTCAGATGATGTCCTTTGTAGTAAGGTTCATATGGAAATCTCAGGTAGAAGGGCTGATTTCCTGTTTCGTAACCCAACCGCATAAAGTTCTGCCGTTGCCCGGAACCCTTGTTGCCAGCTCCGTGTTTATCTCCGCCGTGCTGCGCTCTGCCACGCTTGTCCTGCCGAAATACAATATTAGTAAATAATACTTCATATTGTTATTTAACCACTCACATTTTGTTTGGAGTTTGGATTCGGGCGAAGATTGCCGATCTGCACGCGAGGCAATGTCCGCAACAGCTTTAGAGCTTTGTCCGAGGTTTCCCGGAGGTGTGCCATGGCCAAATTAGCTTAATTTATTTAATAAATTTAAGTTTTACAAGTGAAAAATAAAATTTAACACGAGCAGAATGGAAACCAGTGGAACCGGAGCTAATTTGTTGAAAAAAAACCAACCGGCTCAACAGTATATACCACATATTTGGTATTTTTTACAGGTGGTATTCTTTATCAGCCCAGCTGCGGACACATTACAATGCCGACGCGGAATAAACAAAATAAAACATTTAAATTTACAACAAGACACATTTAACTAAGTGAAGAAGTTAACTACAATTAGTAAAATAACGTAAAAATGGCGTGTGGAACATGTCGGGGTCTCAAGGAGAAGAGTGTAAAGTGTCTCATAGCCGCTTTGGACACGATCAAAGAACACGCCTTAAGTAAGTCGAACTTACTTTTATCAAATGCTATATTAATCAATTTGTTATCGCACAGTGATGCAACGGGACTCGGAGGAGAGTGCTAAAACTATAGAAAACCTGAAAGCTCACAATGAAAAACTGCATAAGGCATTGGATTTGCTAAAAGAGCGGCAGGAATCCATGATCCAAGCGGGAAAGCGTAGGAAGTTGTCGCCCAAAAAAAATAAGAGTGATATATCCCCACTACCGCAGAGCCAGAATTCCCTTAACATGAACATAGCGCTCAGTAGCATTGATCTCTCCGACGAAGACCTAAAAATGGAGGAAGACGAAAGCATAGCGGAGACGGAGCCCACTGCACAAAGCCCACGTAAATTGAGGCTACCGAACCGAAAGCTAGACATTCGCAATCTAGAGAATGTTCAGCCAAACAACAATTCAGATGTGGGCAACAGTTGGCTTCAAAAGACCCCCAAATATGCTGGGGTAGTCACCAAGCTGTCACTTACTCACAAAGGTAGCAATTCGCATTTAAAACAAACCCGCCTTAAATTCGAAGCCAATAAGACCAGCAACAGCGAAAAGGACATTATAGAGGAAAGCCCCAATTTAAGCACCAGCCTAAAAAGATCTCGTCCGCCAAGATCACTGATGCAGAGGTAATTATCATTGCAACATGTATTATAGAGAGGTGTCAGAGAAGTAACTTGTTTTATTAAGTAAAAAGAATAAGGAAAAGTAAATTAAAAAATCGTCATTACTTTAATATTATTTAACCTTTATGCATTTTGCTCGACATTTGTGATGACTGTAAGGGTATACAAGCATCGGCTCGCCGAAGCTACCTTCCTTTCTTGTTAATATTAAAAGCCAAGTTTGCAGAACAGACAACGCGACCGTTACAAACGCAGACGACTCGCTTACCAGCAGCAACAGTAGCATCATTAAGATGCCGAAGACCACTTATGAGAGCGACTTGGAAGAGTTCAATATGGAGTGCTCGGAGCTTCCCCTCATGCCGCCACCAGTAACCCCGCCGAGTTTAAAAATCAACAACACCTCGGATAGCGTGGTTCTGCTGACGCCTGCAACCCAGGATATTATATTTGTGAACGACACTCTCGAAGAGAACAAAATAGGAACCATGGATGTCCTGGCCGAAATTATGAAGGATGACGACGATGCTTGCTCAAATGCTTTGAGGCAGTTTGAGAAGAATATGATTGATCAACAAAAGAACGTTCAACCGAATCCTACAAAAGCCAAAACAGCCATTCCAATTACGAAAGTCGTAAAAACTGAACCCATATCCCAACCACAAACAGATGAGGGCAATGAATCAACGAAGCTCTCTCAGGATATCGAAAAGTATCTGATGGAAATCAAAGAAGAAGATAGCAAGGATTCGGAGGAAGAGTTTCCACAACCGATCCTGGTTAAAACAGAACCAGAATTGTCAGTCAAAGAGCGTTTCAATATTGAATGCCCGGAATGCGAAAAGGTTGGTGTAATTCTTTTAATTATCTATTTGTTTTAAATTTATTGAGTTTTAACCTTTTTCCATTTCAGTTTATTAATTTTATGGGCACCAACTTGACTGATGAAAAAATCAAAGACTATTTGGAGAAATGCAGGCACATTGACGCACGAAGTAACACGCCACCGGGATTCTGGAATCCCCATATGGTTTCCTTTGCTGAAGACGATCCACGTAACGAGGTTTTAATAGACACACGATTCAGAGATCAGCGGTTAAACAAATGACACTTAGCAAATATTTGTGAAACTAGTTATTCTGTTTGAAGCATATCATTTATTATTTTTGCTCGTTATAATTTACAAGTTGCCTCGCTTGGCCTGTTCAATTTCGATAGCCGTGAACAAAGACTTAAAGTTGCCAGCGCCAAATCCCTGAAAAAGTTACGATTACGTTTCAGTGTTTATAGCAATAATAGTTTAAGTAATAAATCTTACATTGTGATTATAGCGTTGGATAACTTCAAGGAAGAGAGTGGGCCTGTCCTGGCAGTTCTTGGTAAAGATCTGCAGCAGATAACCGTTCTCATCGAAGTCAATCAGAATGTTCAACTTCTTGAGGACCTCCATGTCCTCCTTGATCTTGGTGCGGCTATGCGAGAGCTGCTCCTGCAGAAGCTCGTAGTACGAGGCTGGGATGGTCAGGAACTGGGTTCCTCGAGCCTTCAGGTTGGTCACCGCCTGAATGATGTCGTCCGTATTAAGTGCGATATGCTGGACACCTCCTCCACCGTAGTACTCTACGTACTCCTGGATCTGCGACTTCTTCTTTCCATTGGCCGGCTCATTGATCGGCATCTTCACCGTTTCCTCATAGTTGGCCATCACAATGGACCGCAGGGCGGAGTACTCCGTGTGGATCTGGGAGTCGTCCACCGACCAGAAGCGATGGAACTGCAAGATCCTCTCGTACCAGGAGGCCACGCTCTCCATTTGCAGATCCGGCTGGTTGCCCACCACGTGATCAATGAAGTTCAATTTGGTGGAGGGCAAGCCCTTCAGCAGGACATCCTCAGGCGCTCGCTGGAATCCGGGCAGAAAGTCTCCGGCATAACCATTGCGCTCCACAAAAGTGTGGGTAGTATCACCGTACTAAATAAGTTATAAAAGGTTATTTTAAGTGAATTATAAAAAAAAAAATTAGTAAAAATTGAAGAAACAACATTATTGATTGTGTAACTATATTTTCTTTTTTAATTACCGTCTTGATGGTGGCGAATCTCACGAATCCCTTGTCATCGCTCTCCTCCCAGATGTCGCGCACCACTTCGGCGCCACGGGTCACCGCCAGGGTAAAGATGGCATTCAAATCCTCCACTTCGAAGGCTACATCCTTGACACCGTCGCCATGGCGCATCAGGTGGAGTCCATGCTCCTCGTCATCCGGCGTGTAGGCGGAGACGAACACGAAGACGATCTTGTTCTGACGCACGGCATGCTTGGCGAAGCGTCGCTCTCCGGTCTCTAATCCCTGATATCCAAGTGGTTCGAAGCCCAGACGAGTGGTATAATAGCTGGCCGCCTGCTTGGCGTTACCAACGTAAAAAGTCAGATGATCAAAGCTTAGAAATTTGCCGGCTTCAGGCTGTAAATATCAATTAAAACACATTATTATTTTATTATAAATTATTAATGATATTTTTTTGTAACTTACTTTGGTTCCTTTGTCAGTATAGCTGGTCTGAAGAAAGAAAATAAAGGATTTGATTATAAATACATTATTTTTTTATTCTTATAAATCACTTTCTAAATTTTTAATACAAAATTTTTTTATGGTAGTAAAACCCTTTAAAACCACTTTAAATCTTTTTTAAGACAAATTTTTGTGTATTTGCTTTCTTATTTTTCACTCCATTGATTTAAATACTTTTTGAAAGGAAATAATTTCGGATTGGACTTTTTAAGTACACTTATTTCACAATACTTTGGCATTACATAACTATAGGCACATGTGTCAAACCATTTACCATTATCACTCAGACTCAATTTATGCAAATCCTCTCCTCACACGCGATATAGATTTCTTCGTTCCGTTGATCTTACACGATCTTCAAGATGATTATGGCCTGAGCTTAGCAAATCGGGGGCTTTATATAGGGCCCAGGTTTGATCAGGTGAAAATCCTGTACTAATTTAAATAAAAGCCAAACTAGTATTTTGTTTATTTCAACTGCTATATATATCGGAATATCTTAAGTATCTGGTTGTTGTTCGCATATTTTAACTGAACTTGCAGAAATTTGTTTACTTGAACAGGTGGACTAGTTAATTAATGCAATCGGGTAGAAAAATTTGCAATATTGTAACCTGGGACGGGCCTCCTATGTATATTTTCCTTATATCTTTTCGGCTCTTTAGAAGTTTTTCCTAACAAAATTTCCCTTCCTTAAGACCGTTACACCGTTACACAAAAATATCGCAAGTCATTATGCAAAATATTTGGGTTCATGATAGAATTTCAATAAATATTCATGAGGCGCCAGTCTAGTTTGCTTGGAGATCGGTTGCCAAGTCACATTGAACTTGATTCGAGTTGCGAGCCCCCAAAACGCAACAATAGGTAAACTGAGTGTTAATGTTATCTCGATTGTTTTTGTTTTTGTACGGGTGCATAATGTGTATTGCCATTGAAGTTATTTTGCATTTGAATCGTTTAGAACTTTTCTCAAAACCAAATTGCGAAAACTGGTTAGCAAAGTTGTTTTCTGTTTTTATTTATTAATAGAGCGCACGCTAGTCATAAATAATATATTTTGATGATTGCTTTAAATCGATTAATAATTAATGGGATAATGTCTTTAAGAGGATTCAAAAGGATTAAAAACATTAGTATCGCCATTCTTTTTAATTTAAGCTTTTGATATTGAGTTGTGTGATACAGAAAAACGGGTTTTACGAAATGAAATGTGATTTGAATTAAATTAAGCAAGTTCTGCTATTTTTGTTGAAATATTTTTAGATCTGCTTCAAAATTAAAATTTCCTATAAATTATCTACTTACTGTGTTTTTTACCTTACTTAGGGAGCTCAAGAAAATGAAATATAATGTTATGGATTGTAATTGATTTATTTAGTGAAAAGAGACAAGTTATTAAATGTGATAAATAAATCTTTAATAACCATTATTTTATATAAATTTTTTAGTTGCTTAACTTTTTTATTATCGCTTGATCCATGTCTAAATAAACATCTTATTTTATACGTAATTTTAAGATCCAATTATAAAGTTATTTTCTTGCCCAATCGTTTTTGGGATAGGGCAGTTCTCTTAATCATTTTGACTGACGATTCGTGTCAGGTGTTTGGCAACATGCGACAAGCCAATAAATTAATCGTTTTCGTCGGTCGATGGGCTGCCCTAGCACAGTGAACACAGGGCGTATGAGCAATTCCGGCGGCTAAGCATTAATGTTTAGCCCTAGACAAAGTCTCCCCAGCTGCTGGCGACCAACTAATGATAAGCTGACAGTCCTAAAGGGGTGAAGGGGGATCGGAAAAGGGGTGGAGGACTACGATATGGTCGATTGGTCATTGGCATGAAGCCAAATCGATGCTTGACATTTATTATGATTGGCTTATTAGGGCATTGCAGAGGCGATAACCTGACTACAGGGACGCGATATAACACTGAATATAACACTTGTCGCCGAATTACTCCAGATGTTATAGTGGCTGTAAAACCATATGGCTGGAAATTGTCTTACTCTACCAATCAATTAATTTTATACTTATTTACTGGGTATTTAGAGATGTTAACTTTAATGGATGCATATTAAATATAAATATAGTTTCATTAGTGTTGACTACGACTTTGAAACGTATAAAGCCTCACCCCTAAATCAATTTTCCTTCTCCAAATCAACTCCAACGTCCTTTCACATCATTAAGTTATTATCGCCCCCATAAATATCTGGGATTCGTTTGTTTATTCGACACCTGGCGCTCCTTGAATTCCATTAGTCAAAGAATCTGATGCACCCCATTGGACCTATCCCAATAAAATTCGCTGCCATTAGCTGAGCAAACTTTTGTCCTTGGCGAAAGCAACGGTACCTTGCTCAGTTTGGGTTTATTTTGGGTTTGATGTGGGTAGCCTGTTGCTCTACTGGGATATAATATTAACGGCTCTTCCACAACCCCTCTCTTATTCCTTCTTTTTCCTCTAACAGGAGTAGAAGTGCTCTCTCTTTTCACTGAACAGCATTGCCAGCAGAGAAAGTTTCTTGCTTGGGGGTTGCTTTCCAAAAAGGACGATGCCAGACAGAAGGATGTGAGTCTCTATTGTTGTCGTCAGTAACTTCGATGGTTTTGCACAGAAAACAAAAGTTGACAGAATTTCCTTGAGAAAAATGATTTTCAACAAACATTTTAGTTTTTATTCAAATTTAAATTTTATTGCATTTGTCCAAACTACTACGATTTTTGATTGCAATTTGTGTGTTTTTAGGTATATTTACCTGGCGTTTTTTCCTAATATAAAAAGCTGGTAAAATAAATATTTTATTTCACACAAATCATTGTGCTAAAATGTAATTTTTCTCTCAGTGCTGTGTTATTGTCCTTGTTTGTGTGGTTGTTGTTGTTGCCATAGCCGCAAGCTGTCGCCGGTCTACGTCACGCTTTTCATCCTTCAGTCGCGTTTACTGCGCTGCCCAAACAACAAGCAAAATAACAAGAGTCGCAGTAACAAACAGTAGCAAAAAAAATCACAAGTGTGTAACTACTCCAAATTATCTAATTTGGTTAGTATAATTTTATAAATTGCAAGCGCAAAAAATCAAACGTACTTGAATTGTCGCTGTTGTTTTGTGTACAAGCCGAAAATCATTTGTCGCCATTCTCTATTTTGTGCCCCAAACTTTGTTTTTATTGCTGATGTGAAAATTTATGTTCGACTTTTTTTAAATATTGACAAATTGGTGCGTCTCGCTGAGTGATTAAAATCTTAATGTTTGAAAAAAACGCGAAAAAACAACACCAAATGGTTGGCCCCGAAAAAGCGGACAATTTTTGAGACCAAAAATCCCCCAAAGCAAGACAAAAAAGTTTTAAATGTTACAACATAAATTATCGGAACGAACACATTCTGAAAGCATTCTCTAGTTAGTGGTTTAAAAATAGTTTATGCATCTTATTTTTGCGATTTTGTTGATTGATTATGCAGTGTGAAAATGATCATAAATTTGGAAAAGTCTAAGAAAACACTTGGGGCGCAAAAATCATTTCTTTACCCAGTGCTGAAAAAACTGTAAGTTGTGGGGGGGAAACAGTTTTGGAAGCTCTGCCAAAACGAGTTTTTGTTTGAAAATGAGAACGTTGTTCTTTGAGAACTTACTCTCTTGTAGGACAACGCTCTTTTTACCTTTTAAGGATTGTTTTCACGGGGTGTTTCTTCGCTGACAAGGGTTATGAAACTCAATAGACCGCATGCGCAGCGATATCTTAGGGTAGGTGAGATTTTGCATGTGTCTAAGCAGATGTTTTCATTTCAATCTTGAGTTTCTGAGGTAGGTCAGTTATTATGAATGTTTTTTTTTTTTAATAGATTGTTTTAAAAGTTTTAAGACTTAAAATACGAAGTACAATTTAATATTATACAAAATGGTGTGGTCATTTGCTGTCTGATGTATTTTATTTAAAATAAATTTGTTAATTTACTAAATACTTAGAAATTTATTTTATGTTATTAGAAGTGATAAATCCTATACCCAGGGGCGGACGCAGAAAAAAATTTTGGGGGGGGTCCGGTCCAAAAATTTTTTCGTTTGGGGGGGGTCCGGTCAAAAAATTTTTAGTTTATATGGTTGAAAGGCCGTGTGCTGTAAGGGAATTTGAAAAAGTCTGTGATTTTGGGGGGGGTCCGGACCCCCAAACACCCCCTGCGTCCGCCCCTGCCTATACCTATAATATTTTCACTATCTATACAAAGTCATCATTGCTGATAAAAATAAAACAATCTCACACCCTTAGCAGTTTAAGAGCTTGAGGTAAATACAAATATTTGCATGCAAATTTGCGAATTTAATTCGGCTCGCGTGCCAGAACCCAATCGAAAAGTTTCGACAGAGTCATTTTTCCATAATTTCGCAGATAGTCGCGCCCTTTTGTTGGGCCACTTAGGGAGAGGGGAAGTGCCCCATTAAAGCCGTAAAAACATTACATTCTCGGCATGATTCAGTTTCACCTTGACACGCTTTCCCCTCGCTCGCCTTAATATCCTTTGCAGTGAGGTGGATGGTATTAAGTTCTTTAAGCCAGATGCCGTCATATAAATGATATTTTTACACAGTCAAGATATTTACACGCGGACTTATGCATTTAAGTGTTGCGGTAGCTGAAACCACATCAAGCGAAAGCATCGGAAAAACACAATAACCGCCCACAGATCTGTAAGCCCAGCAGCATTTAATAGTCTTGGGTAATACTAGAAAGTAAGGTCCATAAAATGATGCTTCCCCAAACAAGAAATCAGACGGGTTAGCCTGTCGAGATTTACGATTTTGGACGAGAGAGCAGGGGCGCATAGCAGGTTGCAGTTCTACAAATAAACAAAAGATTCGAGCAGGAACTAAATGAAAACTTCCTAGCCACCTCGTTTATCTGAATTTCCATTTTATTTTTAAAACACAAAATTATGAAGCCCAGAGAGAACTTTACATAGATGCTTGCCTAGGTATACAGATGCAGATATATCTAGTTTAAAGGGATCGTTGTGGGGCATTTAGGTGGGCATAAATTATAAAAATATTTCAATGTGTGTCAGAAATTGTTTGTTCGGTATGCCAAGGTATGTTTGTTGTTTATTGTTTTTTTCTGGAAAGGGAAATGGTTCCGCTTCATTTTGAACAAATTACTAGGGCTTATTAACAGCCATATTATTAATGGAGCATCATTTTCGAGGGTATTTGATTAAATGCCTGTTGATAGCCGGCGCTAATCATTGGGAAGTGTGAATTGATTGCAGGGTTTTTGTTTATTGAATGGGAAAATAGAATCTCTTAGATATAAGATTATTTTATACAATCTTTAAATTTATTGTTTCGTTAATCTCGTGATACTTGTATATTTATTAAGATCTTTATTGTGTAAGACACTTTATATTCTAAAAACATTTTGATGATATGTTTCCTTATATACCGGGAATCCCCTTGCTCATTCATATATATATAAAATATATCTTTTTTAACCAGCTAAAGGAATTTAACGATGAAGATAAGATATATTTCATACCTGAACCTTTAAATGCAACCAGCTTGGCGGCGTTGGCTTTTATTAAATTCTTCCAAGTGGCGGCACTAAAAGCTCCACAAAGTGAGTTCTCGTGCTGCCCGTCGCTTTCTATACCAAAGCATAGTGGGAATCAGTAAAAGGGTAAATAAGGAAAAATAATAATATAATTGATGTGGAGAAATAAGGATTGCAATCAACCAAGCTATGTAACACAACTATTACTTACAACCTTTTGATAATTTAAAAAAATATTCAAATTTTAATTAAATTTCTACCGTTTTGGCCCACTGTACGGCGCGCTGCCGCAGTGGAGAAGTCAGTGCGAGTTGCTCAGAACGAATTTGCATAGGCTGGGAATCGGACGTGTGGCCGTCGATCTTGATGCGAAACCATCGCAGCGGTACGACAAATATTATTTCGTTCACTCCGCCTCCTCACGTGCTGTGTGATATTTGTAACTTTAATTTATTAGATGCGTTGAGCGAGTCGCTGGCCAGCTTCTTAATAAATTATTCCCGAGAATACCAGGCATTTTTTTGTGAAAAAAATATCAACCGAAATCTAAAGCAATTTATCAGCAACAAAAGAGATGAAAGAAAGATATTTTGTGCAACAATTTGTGGATATGTGGAAATGGTTTATTTCGAGTTAACAAATATATAAAAAAAATTGTGAAAAAGTGCTTATATTTTAAAAGGATCCAAAAAATATAATCCAATGCAACTTGGAATGTGTACATAAATTCATGTTTTCATTGAGAGGGAAATCCTGAAATAATAAGCAATCCTAAAAGTGGAAAATATAATGAATTAATACTCCGTAAATTTATAGACTTGAATAATTTTTGTTATACTTTTTTTGTTACTATCTAAAAGTTGGCCTATTTAATCAAGAAAAGTTCCCTGCCACATCAAATTACAGCAGTCGAAAGGAGAACGATAAACATTGTTGAACAATACAGAAATGCCATTAAACCAATCAGCTGTAAAGTGAATTAGACAAAAGTTGTTCGTGTGGAAAGCACACAGAATCAGAGCCATATATGCGATTGGAATCTATATTCAGATCACGACCGCATTTTCAACTTACTATAGTCTTGCCTGATCTTACTAAATCTGAATCTTCGCATCCGTGCGACTTACAGATCGTATCCGATTGCAGCGACCACAACGACGCACAAACTAAACCGAAATAAAACGGCAATAAAACCCAGCTAATTAATGTGATAATTGTGTACAATAAAATGATCGAAATCGGACTAGGACTTAGCACGATGTGGAGTGCATTGGAATTCAGCGGAGCTTCCTCATACAATTACCAGTGCTCGAGATTACTGCAATCGCCGCCAAGATCCACCGATAAGCCCTTAATCCCAAAGGTCAGCCTGCGTTATCAGCCGGCGGTGATCCCATCATTCCTGCTCGTAGGAACTGTGCTGACGATCTGCCTCGGATCCGTCCTCGGTGCTCCACAATCCTCCTGCATCATGTGCGACAAGGAGGACCTGCGTCCACGAGTCCCGCCATACAGCGATAGCTACGAGGAGTACACCTTCGACCACCAGGTGTCCCAGCAATCGGCCATGGAATACCTGCAAAAACATAACAAGAGTGAGTAGTAGTAACTAGTAGTAACAAGCAAATATAATTTTGCATTTAAAAATTTTAAATAAAAGGAAGTAATAAGAATATAAAGAATGCCAAGTAAACAAGATTATTCAAATTTTAAATATTTGGAATTGCATTTTTAAACACTTTATCATTCTTCTCAGAAAACCTTTAAGTAAACCGAATGTAAAAGTATTAAACTCTTTTTTTAAAAAATTTTTAATTTCAGTCGTTATAACAAAAAGCCAGCACAATGCCTGCAGTTCAATTAAATGCCCAGCGAATGCATCAAAATATTGCAGGGGAACACAGGTAAATATTTTGGATAACCAATGATATCCATGAACTTAATATGCAAAATATTCCTTGTATTACATTTTTAAAAATTTTATTTTCAGTTTATCAACGATCATTGCTATTGCGAACAGCAACATCGAGAAGGTTAGTATAGTACAAAAATTGCATTTAGGATAGTTAAAAAAATGAAGATACCAAAGTTTTTAAGTCTCTTGCTTGTTCCTGAAAGAAATCCAGCATTGCAAATCTTAACAGTTGCTTGTTTCTTGTAAAAAACTAATATTTGTTTTACCTTAGTTGATATTTATGACTTGCTGCATGAGTCTCAGCAGATGGCGCCAAAAAACAATAAACAAAACTCTGCAGTTGCAGTAGAAGACTCCCACAGTAAACACACGAAATAAAGACGTGCCACTAACCCACTTGCAACGCAGTGCCAGAATCAACTCTCTAAAGAGCCTCATTAGCTCATTTTGTCCGATTCGGAGGCCCTTAACAATCCGCACTCACGCAAATTACTGGGTTTAGTACTGCCGGCGATGACGCAACAGTTGGCACAGGTAGCCGAGCCACAGAAGTATCCCATGGTTGTCGCAGAGGTGGCAGATACTTATGCCACGGGTCGTTCTCTTCCACTTGGCACGTGATGCGGCACGGAAGTTGTTAAGTCTGGTCCACTGATTGAACCGCACTCTAATGCTGCGACACGCTTCATTGCCTCGACTTGCAACCACAACAGAAGAGCCTCTCATTAAAAACCTAATGGTTTTAAAAAATTACCTTAAGATTGTAGAAGGATTTTATATTTCTATTGATTTAAAAACCATATACACTGCAACTAGATAATTTTAATTGTATCCTCATTTGAGTGCTTTAAAAACTCGTATTTAATCTGATTTCTCTAGGTCAAACTTTAATAAGTTCCACTGTAGTCAGTTTACTTTGGAATTCCTAATGTCCAAACGTCAGTTTATAATTCTTCCAAATGTTGTATTTTTTTGTTAAAATTTTCGACTTGTCGATGTGCATTCTGCCTTGTTAGGGGAATTTTTGTGGGTTTGGCGCTTAGACCGTCCACAGTTGAATGATTTTCTTCAAGGCGCGCAGTTTTCCATGCCCCTGTAGTTTTCCTTTTCGAATGCACCCGCCTTTGAATTGTTTTGTGTGGGCCAGTCATTAAATTCAATTTTGTTCATTTCACTTTATTTGTTATTAAATAATTATGCAGTTGCAGTTCAATTTGTAGTTGTTTGAATAGTTTCTTGGTCATAGAATTACTTTAGTTTACTGCTAACAAAATTTAGTACATATTACAAATATTTACTGTCTTAATATTAAGTACACTATTTATTCTTAGAATTGATATCTTAAGGTGTGCAATTGGGGCCTGTGGTGGATATTGACATAAAATTATAAATACCTTTAATATCAGTCGCCCTTTTTTGTTTACTTTATGATTACTTTCATTTAACTGCATTTATCATTGCAATTCGTAACCCTTTTGAAAAAGACCTTATCGTTTATAACTGTGCAAAATCTCAAGGGCTACAAATAACAAATAATATGATTGTTTTCAACGCCGGTATCTGATCACTGTTTAAATATTATATTACTGTGGACTCGAAATATTTTGCGGCTTACGAGTTTTCCTTTAGTATGCTGCAAACGAACTCTACTACCGGCAACAAATCCATTCGATAAGGAACGTGATTGAATTAGCAATCGGAAAACACCTGTCCAGTCAACTGGGTGGGTGGCTATACATGTACTTCTCTATGGCCATTTTTAGGTGCCGCTTATAGCGCCCAATTCAAATATTTCCATAATTTTAAGCTATTAAAAATGACAGATATTTCGCGGTTCTTTTTTATTTTTTTTTACCATGAACAACTCTTCAATTAAATCCATTTATAATTTGAATAACTATAAAAAAGTTGACAGGGCGAAATGTGAATCACACCAGCTTTGAAAATAATCGCTGCTCAGATCGTTATATAGTTTTCCTTGGTAACTGAACTTTTATAATCATTAAATGTACAATCAATCAGACTCACTATGCATTTTCTTTTTCAACAATCTGTCGATTTGTATTTGTACCCCATCGTCCTCGGCTTGTCAGTCGTCGCTAAAGATTATTAACAATTCCGAGAGCAGTCTCTAAATTGACCTAACATACTACACTCCGAGACCCGAGTCTGTTTACATTAGCTAATAATTATTTAATTGTATAAATATCTGCGACACGCACCATCGAAAAGTGCTGGATATTCTCTGTGTGGGCTTTATGTTATGAGTTCCTAAAAATGTAGACATGGAACTTCATAAAAATCAATACGTTGAGTTTTTGTAAACAAATGGAAATCTAAAATCAGGCCAACCGAAAAAATATCCGATCGAGAAACAATGCCGTTCATATTTAGTCAGTCTCCCAAGTTTATATTTTCCTCAAAATTATTGCGGCTTTTCGTGTGCAGCTCCTAATAAACATATTCTATTTTATTGATTTCCGTTTCTACTCAAAGCGCAAAAGTTCCATAAATTCAATATTTAAAGTAAGTGGTTCCTATTATAAAAATTTAAGCACTTAAATTCAAAAAGGGGAACATTCACTAAAATTTCTGGAAAATTTTTCAAGTGTTTCCAAGGAAAATCGATACACAAATGTAAAAATAAAAACTAAGTAATTATTAACTTAATAATTGGACTACCTATTTTTGGCTTTTGCAATTACAAAAGCAATAATATGATCAGCAATTAATTTTTATTCTACCATTTAATTTGGGATTGCTCAAAAATACTTTTACTATATTAAATAAAATATTTGTTTTCTATATATTCTCAGAGGGCCTGCCCTATGTGCCTCATGTTTGCTTCGCGGATCAGAAGGAGCACACCCCCTCCGTTGATTCCTGCTTCGAATTCGTTGAGATCAAGGAGTGCTGCTGCGCTGAGATCTGGCTAAAGAAGTGTAAGTATTGAGTTCATTTGAATAGATACCCACCTCCGATGAGGTGTTCATGGGTATCTGATCATAGTCAATGCACCTGGAACCACAATTCACATGCTAAATGCCCATGCCACTCACACATGGGGAGGGATTAACAAAGCGATGCTAATTTAATATTGTAAATACACCTTTTCGATGAATCTGTTTCCACTCGGCGCCTTCGATAAACATACACATACCAGAAATAACAGCAACAATGGCCAAGAGAGATCATGTCAATATTATCCACTGGCAGAAAATCGAACTATGCTAATTAAATTTAGTTTATAATGCTAATTAAAATCGCTCACACCGAATTTTCTGCTGGGCGTCAAGAAAGAGTTCTAAATCATATCAAACAACAGCAAATGTGTAAAGCCTTTAAATATGGCAAACTATAAATTCGAACAAGGTAATTAGCCTTGATTGTATATTTACGTTGTGAGTAGTTTATACCAATAAACTTTTGAGCAGATTCTCCTTATAAACATAACACTTAGGCTGAATTCAGAGCCAGCTCATAAATAAATATGAGTAAAGCTAAAAAACAAAATACGAAAATGTACTTATGAATGTTTAACAGGTGTCCATCATATAAATTGTACTAGGATTATTCATCGAAGTGGAAAATAACATACATTTAACATGAATTTTCCTCTCACTTTTTCCAGGGCGACACATTTCCGGCAGCTCCCGAAGCCAGCACGTACTAAATATACTAATACCCCTGCTCTCTACAATCAGTGTTCTGAACTGGATAAGTAGAAGTCGGATATTTTGTTAAAGTTGAGGCGTCAGTCAAGTGCAAAGCCATCGTGTGAAAGTTGTACAACATAGTCATAGCGAAGTAGGATCTAGACGTAAAAGCATTCTAATAAGTGTACTTAGTTCAAACAATGTCCAATGGTAATCAAACCTACTTGCTAAGCATATATTTAAGCGTTAATAAATACAAGTTTATAAAGCTAACCGACTTTAGTTAGCGTGTGGCTTAGATCACTAAATAAAGAAGCTGTAACTGCTTGCGTGCATTTTAAACAGGACAACAAATCGAGGAACAAAATTAAAAATAGTGTATAACACGTGTCGCGCCAAATATCGTTTGCTTACATGGTACATTTTGCCTTATTTACTAGATTCGGTCCACTAAACCTCGAGTTCAGCAAGTCGGCCTTAAAAGTCTATAGTCTCCACTGTGTTTATAAACTGGTACGGTTGTTAAGCGTACGCTGCAAGGCATTCACGCAAGACAGCACGTCCTCGTAGTCCTTGGACCATTCGCGCAAATTGCGTTCCAAAGTCTCCAGTCGCGTCTGTCCCAATCGCATTCCGCCGTGTTTTATGGCCGCATAGCAGGAGCAGGCCAAAAGCTTGAAGCACTGCCGTCGCACCGCATTGTGTGCGTGGCTCTCCCAGTTGGGCGTACTAGCGACGCACTGCCAGGCCATTGTTACATAGTCCACCAGGGCGTCCCAATGGGTGGAATCGTGCAGACGCTTGGCCTGCGATTGCATAACCCGCTTGAATTCGTTCAGATGCATCGAGGCTTTGGAGTAGGCCGCCGCATCGGTCTTCTTGCACAGGCGAGAGGTGGGCAGAGACTTGAAGATGAGCCGCTTGGCGTGATGCAGCTCCTGCTCCAGCGAACTGCAAGGGAATCAAAAAGATTGTTAAGCAAAAATCTTTGTCCAGAATACATTTAATTTTGAAGGATCCTGAATCTATTTTAGAATCTTGGTATAGATGTTTTGGAGATCTAAAAATATTGTCCTAAAGCCAATATACTTACCTAATGTCTGGCGTGGGCAGCTGCCGTCTGATCTCCCCCTCATCGCTGGTGTTCTTCAAGTTATTCATGATTAAATCGATTAGTTGGTTCTGGGAAAGGCCCTGCAACAGGGAAGGCAGTGTCGAATCCGTGTTGGTTTGTCCCACAGGCCGGTCGTCCATTCTCAGCTTCTTTACTATCGGTGTTCCCGGCCAGAGTTGCTTGGTGGTGGCCATCTTAATCGGCGAATATGTCTCCATGGGCGTTGGCTCTGGCGGAGTGCTGCCCATGGTGAGACGCTTGCGGGGCGAACTGCGTAGAATCATGCCGCTGGTTAATTGCAGATTTTTGGTGGGTGTGCGTTGAAAGGGGCTACGCATCGAGGAGCCACCGGATGCACCTCCTCCAGCGCCGCCGCCTCCATTGACTTTATCTGGCGAAAAGGTGGTGGTAAAGCGCCGGCGACCTCGTTGCCGAATGACCAGCTCATCAGGAGAGGGAAGCGGCGAAAAGACAAAGTCCTGGGCCTGCACTACATTCACATCGTTGTCCACCCGCAAACCCAATCCCCCGTTGGCGTTCGGAGTGTTTATTATGGCCGCCGGAGTCGGTTCGTCCGGTGTCCGGCGATTGGCGTTTGTCGGCGTGTTGGCCATGCGCAGGGCCTCCAGGCGATCGGGAATCTCGGCCAGCGCCATTCGTGTCTGCAGCGGGGTCGTCATTGCAATTTCAATTTGCGATGCGGAATGCTGGAAAACAATAAGCGGCATTCGCATTATTAGGATTGTGTAAACATTTTCACGCCGCCCTGCACCTGACGCACATACCACTTAGATGCTTCGCTATATCTTTGCAGCAGAGTCTCCGAATTGGGCGGGGGGCGATTGGTATATCTTCCAGGAACTTAGATCTTTTCTGGATTATCTATTTGCGTTCCTCCTACGATTGCAACTGTGATATTTTGCCTATTTTTGTTTAAATTGCGCCAATTTGCTGAAGGTGGCAGCGCGCTCTAGAGATGTGCATGCTAACGCAAAGCTATCGAAACAGAATCGATATTGTACACACACTCGAATACCCTTTCTTTGGTTATATTAGCTTAAAGTTACAACAGTAAAAGAACTCTTTTATTGATAAAACCTAAATTAAATATTTGCTCTTGCTGTTGTTCTTTCTTAAAATATTTATTTAAATTATTCATTAGCGATAACAGTTATTCGTGTTCACAACACTTGAATGTCTGGCATCCCTTGAACGTTTACAACTACTTGGCCATCCGGCAACCTTCTGCCTTCTTTCCCATCTAAATTTCTTTTGGTTAAGTTTGTCGGAGCGCAATCACTTTGATATAACTTATTAAAAATGGAACAAAACTATCTGATAGTTAACTCCATCGCGGCTTATAATATGGGCATAAGATTTTTTACAATAACAGATCTCATAAACCACAAAATAAGCTAATATGTATAATGAACGTACACCGGACTTTTTAATGAGCCCCTCCACTCCACGTGGTGAAAAGTGAGACACCTGAAGCACTTTGAAATATTGCATGATTTTAAGGTAAATGTTAAACAAGAAAGTACAATTTAATGTCCTTTAAAAACTTTAATGATGACATCTACATACCCAATGCAGAAATATTATGTTGAAATTTACTTAACATGCATCACCATCTGATTACTATTTTGAAAGAAAAAGTGTGTGTGCCTTTCCATTTAAAAAATCTAAAACAGTTATTTTTATTACAGGTGACCTTGAATCGGCAAAGTCTTGAAATGATTTGAAGAAATTTCTTCGGGCTTTATAAGGTAATACTTCCTACAATTTATAGAACATTTATTTAAGATCCTAAACTGATGATAACTTCATACCCAACTCAGAGAAATTATGTTGAAATCTTTTTAACATGCATCACCATCTGAATAAGACTTTTATAAGGATATGTTTTGAATTAAGACATCGAAACTAATATAGTTTTTATATTTATTTTCAGGCTATGCAACATGATTAGTCCTTGACAGTGCATAATCCTGCAATCAAAAGGTGATTAAGACAACAAGACCTACTATTATATTATAATCCTAAATTGATGATAACTTCATACCCAACTCAGAGATATAATGTTGAAATCCTTTTAACATGCATCACCATCTGAATAAATATACTAAAATTTATTTTGCTAAATGTATATTCAGAAATTAACCTAGCTTTCTCTTATATTTTTCAGGCAATGCATCATGGTAAGGCTCTCAACAAAATTATTGCTGAATAGTGCCTGAATATATTTAAAGGTAAATTATTATTTTTCTTGGTGTTCAACTTGTTATTTGAAAAACCATTATTGATGATAAACTCATACCCAAATCAGACCAATTGTGTTGAAATCTTTTAACATGCATCACCATCTGACTCACCTCTTCCACATAAAATATTATGTTTTATAACACGTATTAAAAGGTAATTCTTTTTTTGACTTTCAGGTTCGAACGGAATCTTCCAACAAATGTCTATTTAATATATAAAATACATTCTTTATTTAAGCATACATAATAAAATATTTTAACTGTCTAAAGCGAAGATCTTTTAAAACTGTTTAACACGCTCTCCACAACAATAACAAGCTAAGAAAGAGGATCTCCTTCTTGTGCAAGCGATTCCAACTGGACGAAGCACCTACTCCATCAAAGAACACCTCCTTGTGGGCTGTTTTTCGCACAGCAGCACCGCCATTAAAGTCACGTTTCTTTTTGAAGCTCTCATAGTACCAATCCATGCCATCCTTACGATCGACTCGATCCACTTGAAGGAGTTCCAGTTCGGTGCGCTTTTGGGCATTCGCCGTGAGCTGATGCTCGCTGGCCACGCCCTCGTTATCCGCACTGGGCGTGGTGCGCTGATACTCCTCCGCCGTGGGTTGAGCCACCTGTTGCTGGTAAGGTGTGTACACCTTGGTGATGGTGGACCGTCCGCCGCCTCGTAAAGGCGGAGATTGAGGGGGCAGTGAAGGCACTGTGCTGGTGGAACGAGCAGGAGTTACTTGATAGTCACTAGGACTTTGTGGCGTTGAGGTGGTCAACCAAGATCGGCTCTTGATCTGCGCCTCGTGTTCTTCGGCTGGTGGAATCAACAGGATCGTCTCCGCCGTGGTTGTTTGCACCAGAGGAGGAGGCCTCAGCAGGGTCACAGATTGCGCCTCCAAATCGTCGTCATCGTACTGCGACTCCTGCTGTTCCTGTTCACTGCTGGAAGCGGATGCTGATGCATCACTTAAAGTAGTTCTCTGGGTAGTACTTGTGGTTGTAGTCCTCCTTGTTGTGGTTGTGGTTGGAGCTCTAGTTGTACTGGTCGTAATTCTCTGCATCAAAGGCGTTGTGGTGGTCACATCTGGAGTGGTTTCCGTGACATCATAAGTGGCTGTCTCAGAACTTTCACCACTACTTTTGGTAGGCTTGGGTCGTGCCTGAACGGAAATGGGAATAAACTTCCTTTCACCTTTGCTTTGGATCGTTTCTGGTGGTTTTCCCGTAGCATTCACAGCTTCCACCAAACCACGACGCTGCTGGGGATCATGGACAGGCATAAAACCACCGATATGCGCGGGAACAATGGGACGGAAGCCACCGCGTTCGATGCTCGATGGCTCACGAAAGGTGGTGCGAAAGACACCCACCGTGGTGGCAGCACTCCCGCTCTCGTTGCTCAGTGCATCCTCCACGGACGAAGTGGTGGAGTCCGTGTCCACATACCGGTTTCTGGCTATGTTCTGCTTCTCCTGCTGCTGCTGGTTCTTCAGATACTTTTCGAATTCGGCGCTATTCGGTTGATACATCCTGGTTTTGCCCCTTCCACTTGGCAGGTTTATGTGGGCCATTCGATGGGTGGCGGGCATATCATCAATAGAATCCGTTCGCTGTTTCCTTCCTCGATCTCCGAAACCGAAAAAGCGACCCAGACTCACACTGGGCAGAGGGTAACCAAAGAACGTGAAGGGTGAACCACCTCCCGGCTGAGGTTTTCGATTAAAGTATTTGGTGTGGAGTATCGTGTTATTCAGATCTATATTGCTGTTTATCGTTGGGTTCGGTTTGGGTCGCTGGGAAGTACTGATCACGGAGTTGGTGGTATCTGGTGCCTCGGTGGCGTCCACATACTGATCGTAGAAGTACTCGCTCTCGCCCACAAGTGGTCGGTCTCCAGGGAGTCTTGTGGCCTCATTCACCTCGCACTCGTCGTTGAAATCGTCGGGTAAATCTCGCTGGAAGACATCTCCGTGTTCGTTGAGCAGTGGCAACTGGTTGCCATCGGTTCGTTCGTTTCCATAGATATCTGCACCCAGGCAGAGACTTCTTTCCATGCGAGCTGATCTCAAAAGTCGTCCATCCTGGCATTTGGGTCCTGGATATGGGAAGTTTGTCTCCTGCAGCCAAACCGAAAGCCACTGCATCTCACAATTGCAGTCTATGGGATTGCCTGTTATAATAGAAAATAAAATATAGAGTTTCCGATTGAAATTATTTATGGATAGTATCATGGAATATATATCTTACCATCCACATCCAAAATAGCTATGTTTCCTCGTACATTGCGGAATGTTCTTTCTTTAATGCTCCTCAGTTGATTATTTCGCATGGAAAGGACTCGCAAACGTGGCATTGTTTCAAATGGAGAACCCTTTGAGCAAAAAAGAGCTATTTCATATAGGTTATAAGGATTATAAAATGAATTATCACCTGTATTCGACATATCTGATTGTTGTCCATTTTGAGTTCCACCAACCAATTAAGCGCCTTGAGTGGCATGGTAGAAACCAATTTGACGCCATTGGTGGATAAATCTAAAACCTCCAAGTTACGCATGCTCCTTAGACCAATATTCTCCATGTTCCTGAAGTGATTATTGGACAGATTTAGGAACACCAGCGAGTTGGCATTATGAAAACTTTCTGGGGAGATGTATCGCAGTTTGTTGTATTGAAAGTGGGAAGCCAAGAGACTTGGCAGCTCCTCAAAAACATGATCCTTCAGCTCCACCAACTTATTGTCCGCCAGAACGAATTCCTGCAGTTCATCGAGGCCTTTTAGAGCTCCAGGCTCCACATTCCGAATCTCGTTGCTGCTAAGATCCAGATATTGCAACTTTGGAAGATTACGGAAAGTGCCTTGCTGGAGTTCAACAATAAGATTATTTGACAATCGAATTTCCACTACATTCCGCCAGCCATTAATCACATCGGATTGCACACGCGATATTTGATTGTAACTAAGATCGATGTCTCGCAGGCTGTTAAGATTGCCCAAGCCAACAGATATATCCAGAAGAGCATTTCCTGAAAGATCTAGATACTCCAGAGATCTCTGGGTATCGAAAGCTGTGGGAGAAATGCTGCGAATGAGATTTCTAGAGAGATCCAGTTGCTCAAGTCTGCTGTTGTTCGAAAAGAAGTTATCCGTAATGGCCTCTAGTTTATTGGATTGCAAATTTAGATTTCTTAATTCTGCGAGTGGTAATAAAGCCCGTTCATCCGCTTCACCCAATTGATTTTCCTGCAAGTGGAGTAATTCCAAACGTTGAATGCCTATAAAGGAAGTATCCTCCAACTGACGTAATTCATTTTGAGCTAGACTTAAAACTCTTAACTCCGATGCCCCTTGAAAACCATGTCTGGGTAGCTGTTCTATATGATTCTGGCTGAGATCGAGCATTCTCAAGTTTGGGAGTTGCAAATCCTTGCTGGCAGCTGCTGGTAAAGAAGTAATGTGGTTACCCTTTAGAGAAATGCGCTCCACAATCCTAGGAAGTCCTCCAATCATCGTTTTCAACTGATTGTAACTGGCATCAACCTCGAAAAGCCTTTCCAAATGAATTAATGTGGAGGAGTGAATTTTGGTTAGCTCATTTGAGGATATGTTAAGCGTTTCCAGTAGAGGATTATGACGAAAACTATTGGGTGCCATCTCGATTAAACCATTTTCGCTGAGATCTAGACGTCTTAAAGAAGGAAGTCCCGCCAGCAATTGAGAGTCAACTCGGGCAAATTGATTCTGTGCCAGATCGAGACCCTTTAATCCCGGCAGATTCCAAAATGGTAATGGTAAATCCGAGGATAGACTGTTATTTCTCATTCGCAGTTCCCGCAAAGCAGGCATGGCCATCAAAGCATCCCTTTCGATGAGTCTCAGAAGATTGTGATTTAGATGCAGTTGCTCCAGGGTTCCATGACCACGAAGAGCTCCATAAGGTAGTTCACTCAGAAGATTACTACTCATATCTAGATATTTTAGGGTAGGCAAAGCATCCAGCAAAGCTCTCAAGGCCTCCACATGACCAATTTCATTGTTATAAATGTGCACTGCCTCCACGCCACTTCCACTTGCTTGAAGTAATGATTCCGGATGAATCCTCCGAATAAGATTATTCTGCAGATATATGGTTTTCAATTGAGGAGTGCGCAAAAATGCCCCATATTGCAGTTCCGTGATTCGGTTATCATTCAAGTGAAGCTCTGAGAGATTGGGCAGATCCACAAAGGAGCCGTCTTCTATAACAGTGATGAGGTTGTGATCCAATCGAAGTTTCTTCAAGTGCTCCAGATCCTTGACAATGCGACCCACCATCCCCACATCACTGATTTGATTGTAAGACAGCTTTAGGCTAACCAAATTGGGTAATCTGGACAGGGCACGCAAGTGAATCCAATTGAGACCATTGTGCGAGAGATCTAGATTCTTCAGGGAAATCAAACCATCAAAGAGACCCGCTTCCAAGCGGGTGAGTCCTGCACCACCAGTGATGTGGATATGCTGCAGTTTGGGGAGGTGTCTAAAGAGATGGGAAGGCAATTCCTGGAGAGCTGCAGTCTGGACACTCAAATAGGTCAAGCTGAGCAGTCCAGAGAAATCCGGAAGGTGTTTCAACTCATCACTTTGGATGGTAATGGCCAGCATGTTGATCATTCCATTGAGACTCTCCTCAGGAATGCTGCGGAGTTGGGGTTCCACCACGAAGATCTCCACCAGACCGTTCTCCAATTCGTTTAACCATCCGTTGGAAACTCTTTCGATGCTATTATGGCGAAGCATTAGGCGCACAATCTGCAAACTGCCAAAGAATCTTCCCGGTAAAGCGGGCAACTGATTGTTCTCCAGCACCAACTCATCAATTCGACCTTTGATGTTCCGTTCGACTGCTTTTAAGCCATCCATGATTTGAGGCAGATTGCTGTGCGAACACCTGTTGGAGATTATAAAAAGATATTCAAAAGGATTTATTGAATGCATCACAGAATTTGTTCCAGGAAATTCCTATTTCCGGTGAAGATCTCTACTCCAACTTACCATATCTGAATTTCCTTTCCCCTCAAGGAACAGCGACATGGCAATATAGCCTGCGATGGAGGACAACTTTCTGCTCTAATTAGGTTAAGGCCAAAACAAAGTAGTAGCAAGATGGGCAGCAGCATCATGGCAAAGGGCTAGATCATGGATTTTGTGGGTGGAGTTCGTTGGTTGTGACCAACTTGGCACATATCTATAAAAGACGATTATTAACATTTTATAAGTACAAATATTACGTAGCTTATTAATGAAAAATATTTTACCTTTAAACTATATTTTATACATAAATAAATTATATTAAATCGCTATGACTACAATTCTAATATCATTAATATTTAAAGATTATGAAAACCATAAATTTCTCCGTTTAAGAATATAACTAAAAAAAACCAAAACTCAACATTCAAAACAAACGTCATAACAACACGTTTGATTAGAAATCGCTTGAACTAAAATTAAATTATGTTTTATTATAGCGGATGGTTCCGCTGAACTCCAGACTAGACCCCCTTGATTGCGATTTTCGCTATCAAACTCGCACAGGTGCACGATAATCAGGACATTCCTGATTCTAAGATTTAATGAGGTTGTCAACTAAAATCTTGACATCGCATAAAAACATATTCCTGTACGCAAGTACTGGAGTACGTACTGTATTGTCGATTATATACTTCATAATACAAATAATTAGCTTTATCTTCTAATCACATTTTTTTAATAATCAATGAAAACTGAAAAATAGTTCACAATTAAGCATTGATTACATTAAAAGTCTGGTTAATGATTGAAATATAATCTAGATTTATTTTACAATTTAAACTGTGCTGAATAAATTATTTATTATGATTTCTTCCACTTATTATTTGTACCACTGAAAATATAAATCATAATTTTCTTGTTCAATCATTGTTAAGAATGGGTACCAATGATTTGTTGAGTGTGCCAGACAAGGGTATCTCTATAAATCAATGGCTAACCAGGGGCCTGTTTGGTCGGCCGATAAGAACGGACTATATAAAGACGGCCCCACGGCCAGTTGGCCAGCAAATGCGATTGCCCACAATGAATCCAGTAGTTTACGCCGTGTTATTCAGCTTGTTGGCTGGAATAGCCGTGGCCGATAAGTCCGACTATTGCCTGAGTGAGATCGTCAAGTCGGACGCGAGAATCCAATCGCACGGATACCCGACGGAGACCCACCAGGTGACCACCAGTGACGGCTATGTCCTCACCCTGTTCCGCATTCCCTACTCCCACAAGCTGAAGAACCAGAACGAGAAGCGCCCGCCGATTCTCCTGCAGCACGGATTGTTCAGCAACTCCGACTGTTGGCTCTCCTCCGGTCCGGATAACTCGTTGGCCTATCTTTTGGCCGATGCCGGATACGATGTCTGGCTGGGAAACGCCCGTGGTAACATCTACTCCAGGGAGAACAACGTCATCTCGCTGAACAGCCACAAGTTCTGGCACTTTGACTGGCATGAGATCGGCACCATCGACATTCCCGCCATGATCGACTATATCCTGGATATTACTGGCTACGATAGCATTCACTATTGCGGACACTCCCAGGGAACCACTGTCTACTTGGTGATGCTCTCCGAGCGACCCGAATATAACCAGAAGATAAAATCCGGTCATATGTTGGCCCCGTGCGCCTATTTCGAGCACGGATCATCGTTTATTTTCAAGGCTCTGGGTCCTTTGGTTGGCACGCCTGGCGGAATCTGGAACCAGCTGCTCGTCGACACCGAACTGATCCCGCACAACAACCTGGTCAACCGAGTGGTGGACAACAGCTGTCACCTTTCGAACTCAATTTGCAACAATGCGTTCATCATGTTCGCCAACGGGGGTTACGTGAATGCCAATGCGGTGAGTAAAATAGTTATGACATCTACTCTTAATTTGTTACAACATTTCTAAGAAGAATCAAGGTATAATAAGTACCTCATATCCTTTACTTTATCAATAATTAATAGGCAAATTATTAGGTCTTCCAAACTGAAGAAAACTTTTCTTTATTACGATCTAATGAAACCAAAATCTTTTTGCAGAGCTCCATGAGTGTGCTGATTGAGACCCATCCGGGTGGATCCTCCAGCAACCAGGGCATTCACTTCCTGCAATTGTGGCAGTCGCACGAGTTCCGCCAGTACGACTGGGGAACCAAGAAGAACAACGAGATCTACGGCCAGGATCTTCCCCCGGACTACGATCTGAGTTTGATCACCGCTCCCACTCACTTGTACTCCAGCAACAACGATGCCCTTTGTGGACCCGAAGATGTCAACACTTTGGTGAAGAATTTCGTCCACCTGACGGAGGACTATCGTGTGCCCGTGCAGAGTTTCAACCACTTGGACTTCATTATCGCAAGGAACATGAAGGAACTGGTCAACGATCCCATCATCGAACGCATTAACTCCTACGAAGGTCGCTAGGGGAAAAACCTAATAAAAAAAACACGGAATGCACTCAGTTGGACGGTCATATTTTCTGGATAGCATCAGGCTTATTAACTTGTATTTATGAGGGCTTTTTTATCAAAAAAAAAAAAAAGTAATGAGTTGTATTGTTCTTAACTTTAAGTAGCCCCACTGCTGGTCAGAATCATATTTTTGGAAATATACACATCAGTTTTATGGTCTAGGTTAATAATTTTAAAAATAACCTTCAACTTTCCTTCAGTTTTATTTATAAATTCGCAGAGGAAAAAAACCGAAATAAGTGCAGTACTTTTGGAAATCATCTTATCTGAGAATGTCGTATTTGGACAACCAAATGTGCATGTGTCAATAAAAAAGTTAATAAAAGGGTGGTAATCATTTGAATTTATTGAATGGATTTGGCTGATTAGATACAGAAAACATAAGGTTGATGACAGCTATTAATCACTTCTTCAGTTGTCTGGATCTTGTCTTGAATTTATTGCCCCTTAATATAAAGCATTTTGTTAATCAAATTTCCAACTTTATTATACCGATTTGTTTGAATTAGTTAGATTAAATATTTCCATTTTTTGGGGAAATCAATTTTTGGGAAATTTGATTTAAATCGGATTAGATAAGTGCTGCCAGGTGTTTAATCCATCATTGACTTTATAGTAGTCCTTATCGTCAAATATTGAAGATTTTAATTGGCATTCGTAAATAACATTGGTATTGAATTATAAAAATCAGATAACCAACTTAATAACTCAAACTTTTAGGCTTTGTTTTCACTTTGAATTTTAATATTCTTTTTTATTGCCGGATAAATTTATCTTTCCCATTTTGTTATCTTAAAGGGTTTTGCTTTCAGTTAATGCATTTCTGACGGCTCATAAAGCCCATCGTTTGTAATGGGTCGTACGACAGGAAGTTATACGAACGATATCTTGTGCAATAGCCCCACAGACTCGACGCGTCTTCATAACGTATAGACATTATACCTTTCCACGGCATCGCTATAACTATACCACCCTCACATGCAACTGCGCAACTCGGACCGAAAACCAAAAAAAAAAAAAACAAATAGAAACTCTTTGCGCCAAGAAGCGTAACATGGCTTTTCAACGAAAATTTTGTAATCATTTAACAAAAAAAAAAAAAACTGAAAACACAGAAGCAGTAGGAAGCGAGAGAAGCAGCTGCAAAACACTTGACTGGAGTGAAACGCTAACCGCCGATTCAGCTTCGGTTTTAGCTTTATCTTCTGCCGACGTTTCTACGCATGCGCAGCGGAGTTTACATCAAACGAACCTTGAAATTATTGTCGTTTTCATCATTGTTCGGCTCCGGAGTATCTGCATCTGTGGCCCGTCGTTGTATCTGTATCTGCACCAGTGTCTGTATCTTTGTGTGGGCGTATTTGTGTGTAATTTCTTGCATTGCACGCCTTGAAGTCACACTAAGTGAAGGCCCCGCCCCCTGCCGCCTTCTTCCCCCATGAAAGTCTCCATAACGACAATTTCACCTGCTCTGATTTCTATTCGGTCCCCCTCAAAACTCTCCTAATTAAGTAACTGTTCGGTTCTCCGTCAAACGGTTCTTTGATTGATGTAGATTCGGAATTTAGATGTGGGTTAGTTTTTTAGTTTATGGGATTAAAAAGCTGTAGTTACAGATTAAAGAAAAACATTTTACACTAGAAATTGCCTTTGTCAACGGATTGAATTATTAATTTTTGTTTGATGAGTTATGAGTATTTATAAGTTAAGGAACAAATAAAGGGATCCATTTTGTTAAACTGAGTTTTATTATTCAATGGATTTTATACATTAAGGGCAGGGAAAAAATTAGAGCTCCTAAAGTTGTATGCTTTTTCCAAAACACTTTAAAATAACAGTATATTTTCTAACCCTTTTTGTTTATTTTAATTGTTGAAATGAACAGAAATTCTAGGAAATGTTGTTTCTGCATAATGAATTAAGCCTATTTATTTATAAAACTTACTCAATACAAAACTAATCCAAGGTATATTCCTTTAGCGGCGCTTTTTATACAAATATTCCAAGTAATGGTAGATGTTAACTCTTTCACTGTTAATTTTGTTTTATATAAATAACGCACTCTTTCTTTATTTTTGTGATACACCTAACCAAAGCTTTTGGCTTTATTTTAATTTAATTCACTTCACTTTCGAAAGCACTTTTGCTTTTTCTTAAGGCGTTTTCATTCAATTAACCACCAACACTTTGTATTTATTCACTTTGGACTTCGCTGAGTTCTCCGCGATTTCTTTAAGCCGAACCGTCGCGTTTGGAATGCACGCGAAAACTGTTTCTCGAAATAAGTTACAGGCCAGCAGATTACTCAAGATTTCTACCAGAAATGTCGGCTCGAGCGGAGTTTCCTGCCTGCGCTATATGGGAATTGAGTTCCACGTTGGGCGCCACACTTGGCTGATTCTCGCCGAGCGGTGGATTCCATTATGGAACTCGGGTGAGGCGATCTGTGACCACGGATCAGAGGTCGCTCTTCCCTCGCGATCGGGAGTTTGGCCAGGTTGCTGCTCGAAGCTGTTTGGAGTCAACGCTTTGAATGAAATTGCAAGTGAAATTATGAGAATTATGACAGGAAACCACTGTGGAAACAAAGGCCAAGTGTTAATTTTGCCATGTAATTTGATAAACATAACAATTATTACTTAGCTTAGTGTTTGCGGAAGGTTTTTGATAGCATTCCTTTTTCATAATATTTAAGTAGCAGCTATCAAGGAATTTATTGGGACTTTTTTAAAAATATTTTTTATTTTTATAGAAATTATTTAGATTTTTGATGAGAAAGCGGGCCTTGATTGCATATTCAAACTTAAGAACATTATTAGAACAAATGAGGTTGTAAACATTTTTTTTCCGAAAATATTATCGCGAGTTCGTCGCGAAGAATTGGGAGAAGCGCGGACATCGGGTTCGGTCATGAAAGGCATGTTATAATACTCAATAAATTCCGTGTTTTCTATATTGCTTTCGTACTCTCCAGGTTGATTGCCAGGTGGAGAATATCTCACAACCAATATCTTTCTACCTTCTGGCTTTCTGCAAATAATTTAAATAACATCGGGACAACACAATTAATTAATACCTATGTACTTTCGATTTTTCAATGCCCAACCAATACCGATGTTTGTAGAAGACCTCCACGTGATGGCTGAAAATTTATCGGCCAAAGATTGTTCGACTTTGATTCTCTGTTTTTTCGGTATTCCAAAACACTTTGCCCCATCAACAGACCAGTGAGCGACGCAATTATTTTTTATGAATTCGCAGATGTTTTCCGTATAGTTCAGATTTGCTTCTTCGGAATGAGGATAATCCAGATGGTCCACAAAACCCGTTTTTTTTTCCAAGTCGACATCTTCATATAACTTTTGATCTGGAATATTCAAGGAAGCCAAATGCTGCGTGCGATAATTAATAAATGCATATATGAAATATATTATAATGGCACCTACTTCTGCATAATCGATAGAATCCTGGTTTAGTTCGTCATTCAAGTAAAATTCCGGCACTATCCAAGCCCTCCGATGTTCATTGTGGTCATTAAACACTCCCTCCGTTATGGTTTCATATTTCTCGCAGAGGTTACTCTAAAATTAAAGAAAATATAGAAATGCTTTCAGACTTTGTAATACTAAAAATTACCTCAATAAGAACCAAGAATATTAAAAGAATCATGCCAACCATGTGTTAATATATAATTTGTGTATTTTGAATTAGTGAAAAATTTGTATTTAATTAGTGACAGAGTTCTCTTTGAAATATAAATATCTAGAAAATTGTTGGAAATTATATACATTCATTTAAATTACAGTATATTTATTAAATGATGTTAACTTTTATGAAAGTCAAGATATCTAATGCAGTAACCAGATTAATATACTTTAATTTTAACATGGAATTAGTATCTCGTTTAATTGTACATTTTTGTGAGGTAATGTTTTCATAATATACAAATAAGACATTTACTTTACTATGGGTGCAAAACATGCAAGAAGAAAAAGTGAAATTTGCAGCTGCTTTTGTTTTTCTCTTGACAGGCAAAAAATATTTTTAGTTCTATGTGCATAATATTTACTAAATTCACTCATTGGAAATCCATATACATACGTCATGCAGTCGAGCAAATAAATAAAGGTGCCTTGCATATTGATAAGACCACTACGGAAACTCAGAACCGGGCAGTCATCTCAACTAGTGATAATTAATTGCACATTTCTGTCCGGATCGGTACACGTGTCCGATTTAAATGCGGATTAGGTCGTCTAACCCACTAATTGATACCCATTTGAACTGACCCCCTCTGGACTTCAGTTCAGTGTCAACGAAATGGAATTTTGCACTCAAGGTTAATTTAATTTGCGCAAATTCTCGTAGAGGGATCTCTAGTATTATGATTTAGGATGGACTAAAGTCTTTTGATATTCTGCAACTGTTGCTAGGGGATTATATACTCGGAAGGGTCTTTGATTTTACATTTGCTTTAGCTAATAAATTTTCAAAGGGAATTTAAAAAATCTTTCTTATTGTAAAAATTGTAAAAAAATATTTAAAATGCCTTCAAGGAATTTGTTTATTTACTGTGAAAACCTCATATATCACAAAACTTTGATTTTTGAAGGAACTTAGAAACTTAAACAAAATCTTAAGTAGGAATTTTTTTATTTGATTTTCCCTGAAGAAAAGTCTTCTCACCTGCGGCTACTTTAATTTACAAAAAAGTCAGTAGCTTTAGTAATTAAAGAAGAACCAGAAACATTGAAAACATTCGCTTACATCCCAGAGACACACCTCCTAAATTGACCCCCCAAAAAAAGGGGGCCTGTCCGAGAGCCCAATTACTGGACACCCTGTAGCCTTCAATCCCACTTGCGTAACCCCCAGCCAACGCAATGTGTATTAAACGATGTTTTTGCACAGATTTAGACTTGCCCCGCCACCGAAAAGGAAACCCATCCATCTGAGGCGCATGTTGTTGTCAATTGGCGGGCCTCCTCCACATAGTTTGCTTTCGTTTTTTATTCAATCTCGGTCCCCAAACAAAATCGGTGCGCCATGGCGACAATTCCCGCATTCCCGTCATTCCTTCGCCTTCTCCGAGTTCCCCGGCTCATAATGAATTTGACTGGGTGCCAACTAACACTCACTAAACTAAGTAACTAAGCGAACAGACCAGACGAGACGACACGAGACGAGCTCATCCGACGGGATCCGAGTGCTCAGGCGATATATGTGAAAAAAAACATATAGCGGAAATTAGGCAGTAATGTTGAGGGCCTTGTGAAAAATATTTTGCGAATTTCGAAATCAGTTGAAAACCGTAGCTCGCTGGCAGCGTTCGTCGCGAATCGAGAGATCAGTCCGCAAAATGTTTCGCAAATGCATCGCCAGTCTGGCCAACTTGGCACCCGTCCCCAGTCCGATTTCGGTTACGGTTCCCAGGATAATTGCCCCAGCCGCTAGTCAGCTTGTCCAGCGACGAAGTGTCCACCAGGTGCCCCTCCAGGGAAGACCTCCCAAAATCCTCATCACAGGTCAGTCGCCGCGACACGTGGCAGGGTTATATTTAACCGCACTGCGAGTGTGTTCAAGGCTGATCGGACGACTAGCTGTCCGACGGGATTATTTATCACCACAATATAGCACACAAGCCAAACTAAAATGAAAAAAATTCGGATTTGAAAACATTTCGAAAACGGTGCCGGTGTAATTTTCCAAAGATCTTACCACGTGTCTGTCAAAAATAAAAATAAATTAATATTATGTCAGTGCAGTGTAGAGTGTGGAAATATTAAACGTTACAAATTATAATACTTTTAAATATGATGGATATTACATTTTCGAATGGAATATTTTACAAAGTATTTTTATTTTGTTATTAAAATATGTTTAGCTTAGCAACTGCTTTAGCTCGAATATAGACCCCCGAAAGTATTCTATAAAAGAAGCCAATCTTTAATCTAAGAATTAACAAATTTATTTGGATCATAAAATCAAAGTACTCTGTTTGCAAATAAATATTTTTATTTTTTCACATTTTTCACATTTAACATTTTTTTTCTCGTTTTTTTTAGGTGGTCTTGGACAATTGGGAATCGAATGTGCTAAACTTCTTCGAACCCAGTATGGCAGTCATAATGTGATTCTCTCGGACATCATTAAACCTAGTCAGTCCATACTAGAGAATGGGCCCTATATTTTTGCCGATATCCTGGACTTTAAGGGTCTGCAGAAGATTGTTGTGGACCACCGCATCGATTGGTTGATTCACTTCTCAGCTCTTCTAAGTGCTATTGGAGAACAGAATGTACCTTTGGCAGTGAGGTAGGTTTTATTAAAACAATAAATTAAAAAAAAAAAAAAATACATATGTTTATTTGCCTTAAATTTGAGTAGATTAGTTAATAAGAAAGTTAAATATTGTATAATGCCCATTTAAATTTATTGTTAAAAGAATTCTATCTTTAAAAAAAATTTCCTTTTGTAGTTAACTAAAATGTTTTTCATTTTTGATTTTTTATTTATTATGCACTTGTATTTTTTCTGATATGCAAATACTTTGTTTAATAATGTCACCTTATTTTCATATCCCTAGAGGAACTAATATCCTCCTTTAAATATTTTTTACAGGGTCAACATTGAGGGCGTTCACAACGTAATTGAGTTGGCAAAGCAGTACAAGCTGCGCATCTTTGTGCCCAGCACCATCGGAGCCTTTGGGCCCGACAGTCCCCGCAATCCCACGCCAAATGTTACGGTAGGTCACCCCGATTTCTGGCCAAAAGTTTGTTCGATACTAGCTTTCTGGCATATTTTACAGATCCAACGTCCCCGCACCATTTATGGCGTTTCCAAGGTGCACGCCGAACTGATTGGCGAGTACTATTACCATAAGTTTGGCCTGGACTTCAGATGCCTGCGCTTCCCCGGAGTCATATCCAGCGATCCGCCAGGCGGTGGCACCACAGGTACGATTGGTTGCTTTAACCACCCACACTTTCTACGGATACTCGTGCATGTCAATCTGCGGGAAAATATCTTTGAGTTACTTTTCCCATCGAAACTGTGTCGTTAAGCGCATTTCAAGCTTTATTTAATCCAATTTCGTATCATAAATGCCTCAATTGATGACAGTTTATGATAATCAAAGAGCATGACAATGGGCATAATGTATACATAAGGTTGTGGGTATCATAATGTGCCTTTATTTGAAGGGGTGCTGCAGACCTGGTGACCCATATTAACTTTTTCTTTGAACAATTCAATTGATTAAGTTCAGCAATATAAGCACTTAAATGCTTGCGCTTATTGTTGGAGAAAGTCAATTTGTTTTTGTCTCAATGCATATAAAATATTACGTATCCGCTGTTTAAACAGGAAAATTGCCATACTAATTAAATTAAATAGGATTGTTTCTGATATGTTAGAGATGCAATTTAATTGGAAACAACGCTCAAAGCGTAAACAAAAATATTTTGTTTTTAATTACGTATACATAATATTTTTGTTAAATAACGTATACTTAATATTTTTCTTTTATTTGCGTATATGCGTATTTTATACGTATACGTAATATTTTTTTAAACAACGTATACCTAATATTTTTCTTTTATTTGCAATGAATACTGTTTTCATTCAAAGAATCTAATTTTAATACACATACTTATATTAAGAACAAGTTTTATTTTTATATTGCTTGCACATATTACGATTATATATTTTCGCACAACAAAGGCACTATCATTTTGCTGTTGAATAGATTTTATTTATGTTAAAATATTCTTGAATAATATTTTATTTTAGATTATGCTGTTGCCGTGTTCCACGATGCCCTGCGTCATGGAAAATACACCTGTTACCTGCGTCCCGATACAAGACTGCCCATGATGTACATCGAGGATTGTTTGCGGTGAGTGTAGCAACTTTAAAGTTTTCAATTAATTCGAAATTGTATTATTTTACTTTCAAATGAATTTCTTCTTGATTTAGAGCCCTTCTGGAGTTCATGCAGGCACCCAATGAACAGCTGAAGCGCCGTGTCTACAACGTCACCGCCATGTCCTTCACTCCCGAGGAGCTCTTCGCCCAGCTGGGCAAACACGTGCCCAATCTGCACGTGACCTACCAGCCGGACAGCCGCCAGTTGATCGCAGATGCGTGGCCAATGGTGTTCGACGACTCGGAGGCCCGACGGGACTGGCACTGGCAGCACAAATACGACTTGGCCCACCTGGTGGACTTCATGGTCAAGGATGTCCAGGACAACTACATCAATGTGCATCCGGAGCAGCAGACTCTGCAGATCTGATAATTTGGGGAGCGGATCAGGCAGATCGAACAACCGCATCTAGTATTCTTAAGTGATGAAATTCAAGCGCATTTAACACTGCATTTACCTAGTGGATACCAACACAAAACACTGTTCTATTTACCTTTGAAAATACAGTAAGGCATTTATTGGAAAGAAAAGCTTTCAAAAACAGGTATTTAATGATGGGAAATCAATATTTTAATTAATATCCTAATGGTGAAAATGTTTAAAAGAACTGGGGAGTTATCCTCCACAATTTTCCCATATTAAAGAACCCCAAAATGAATTGAGCTTCGCAATGTAAGCTTTTGGTTTATTAGATTTCGAGTACTAATACTAAGCACCTTCAAGTTGCGAATTGCGACAGCTTATATTACTACTTAGGTTAGGATTTACAATGCTCGTTTGGAGTTAGTTGGAGGCTATATAGCATTATGGGCTATTGGTCAGATATCAGACTCCTCTTGCTCCGATCCGCTGAGCTTGCGGAAGTGATGCAGACAACCGCCATGTGTGGCTATATACAAGTCCGCCTCGGCTTCGCTGCCTATGGATTTTATTCTGATTTTCTCAAAAGGTTCTATACATTTTCTTGACTTTTGCTGCGGTGGTCGCATTCGCTGCTCTGCGGATTCTGTAAACGAGCAGAGAGTTGTCTATCAGTTTTGGATTTTAATCTTTGCTTTCGTAGTTCTCGCTTTTTGCGTTTGCATGCTAGATCCTTCACAAAGTCTTTTCTTTGTGCTTCAAAGTTTGCTGATTTTATATAAGTATTTTAGGATTTTTTTGTATTTATGTAAACATTACAATTGGATTCTTGATGACAGTTATTTTCTATCAAAAAATCAAAACTGTATAAGTTGAAAAAGAATAAATAAAAAAATTATTTCTTCATATCGTTAAAAATATAATACAAAATGTTTACAGAAAAAAATTGAAAATGTTATCCGTTAGTTTGTGAAATGATTGATGATAGCTTGAAAATTTATTGTTTATCCATGCATAAAAAAAATGTAATGACTAATCAAAAAATATTTCATACAATTTTCGTCTTAAGGTATAAATCATTAATATACTTAAATGTATATTTAAATGACAATTTGAACTTATGGTGATAAAGCTTAAAATTAATTTACAATTTATGTTACGAATCAGCAACTTCATTTTTAGGGAAAATTCGTGTTAAGTACATACAATCAACACTTTGTGAAGGCTCCAGGCAATCGCTTCAAGCTGATTGAACATTTCACTTAAAAATATATTGCTTTTGTTTTAGCTGATTGCAATGTTTCGCATTGTTAACGATTACGTATTGAAATTAGTAAGGTTATTAATTTCTTTAGGTAATTAAGTACAGTATTTGAACGTATTTAACACAATTTTTCGTTCGAGTAGTTAGCTTTCGTTTGTACAATGGGATGAGTGTTTAACATTTTATACAGAATACTTATTGCTTCATTTTATTGCTATTTGTATTTTTGTATTTTTACAAAATTTAATTTTTGGTACTTTGTAACTATATGCATTGCGATTTGATTTAATTCAATTGTTTGTTTGCGTAACATTGACTTCTGAGAAATATGCGAATATTTTTGTATATATTTGGCTGTTTGGAAAATCAGAGAGACGCGTCGCTCGGTGAACTGTTGCATGTGTTTCTTGTGCGCTTCTCGCAGTTAGAGTACATGTTCATTTTCGGTTTTATACATTTAAAAAAAGAGTGTGAACGAGGGCTCCTAAATCATGTGCGACATCATGCAACGACTCACATCACGGTTAGCGCGATGCAAATGACCTTGATAATGCTGATGAATCCGCTGATGTTGATGCTGCTGCGGTGGTTGCTGCTGCTGTTGTTGCTGATGATGTTGCTGCTGCGCTGGAAAACTCGTCTCTGATTCCATCATCATGCCGCCGGTGGCCTGCATCTCGTAATCCATCAAACAGGCCTGTGTTCCAATTACTTGAGTGGCAGGCAGTGAAAAGAAATCTGCAAGGTGGTAGAGAGAAATCGATTAATAAGTGCAATGACACAGAAAACATATGAAAAAAATTTCTTCTTTTACAATTTAAATCTTTTTTTATCTATATATTGTTCTATTACTTATATGTACATATTATATTTAAAACATTAAATGCTGTTGAATTTTTGTTTTCAGTGCAGCGCCAATGCAACACGTTGACGCTATCGATATTTGCCCCAATTACCGATCGTTTATTTATAACTGATTCGGAACATAGCTGAGTGTTGCTGCTGTCATTTTCTTATCTACGAATTAGCTTTTTTTTTTGCTTTTTGTTTGTCCTGATAACTTATCAAAACAGTCGGAAACAGCAAGGTAACGAAGTCAAAATAGGAAGAACAATTTTAAATCAGCTTAAAACTTTCAAAATTATAGGTTCCTTTTTTTATAAATTTAGGAATATTTAAATGAATTGAATTAAAGAATTTGTATATACCCTCTGTTACGGTACAAGATTATTGATTTACTCTCGCTAGATAGGGGAATGTTGTCAGGGTTGGGCCGTTGTCAGGGTCGGGCCATCTCAATATTTCGAATATTCGTTCTAGAACAATCTGTTTGTGGGTGTCTAGAAACTTCTATCGGTCACTCGAAACTTTCCACGTGACTACTTATTTCGGGATTTCATTCTTCTACGCGTCGTTGCTCCGTGAAGAAAAAGTGCTCGAAAAAGTTTTTTTTCCCTGGCCGAAAAAGGTGAATATCACAAGAAAACAACATGTCATCCGCAAGGTGAGCATAAAAATACGTTATATAGTTATTTTTTTACAAAATACTAAGATATAGTTTCATTGTGAGATATAGTTTGGCTATATCATACCATAATAGATTAATACCGCATGTCGTCAGGGTTGGGCCACTTGTGTAGTCAGGCTTGGGCCATCATAATTTTTACATTTTATTCGTGTATTTTCGATTTTTGTTGTAATATTTAAGTTTTTTGTAGCAAAAATATGCAAAATAAATTAAATAGATTTCCTTAAAAAAATATTTCGATGGATTGAAAGAAGATGAATCATTTTTATCTTTTTCTTTAGTGTTTCTCGCTACAAACGAAAAAACAACTCTGAATAATTTTTTATTTACTGTAAAATCCCAAATAATTAAATAAATGAACAAAATAATGTCAGATTAACCTGAATTCAATTTTATTCCACCACGTTACGATATTGTCAACGATTTTCTGAAGGTGGCCCAAACCTGACTACATGGCCCAACGCTGACTACATTTTTTTTTTTTTTTCAAACGCCTATAACTTTTTTTGTTTTTTTTTTTTTTTTCTCTTTTTTTTGTGTACACTTCCTCTTGCTTGTACCTTTCCAAAAATGTATAAACTTATTCTGAATTGTCATTGGTTCAGAAGTTATGGACATAGGTCAAAACATGGCCCAACCCTGACAACATTCCCCTATACACACTTTTACCGGCTGTGTGTACGTGAGTATATTCATCCACACACTGCCTTTGTATTCTATTCTTGATACACTTTTGCATATGCAGATTGATTAAACTCGAAAAGTAAAAAGAATTGGAGCACTTTCCCCATCCCTTCATCTCCACAGCCCCTTAGAGATAATCTCCAACTCGAAGTTGTATGTTTAGTCGCGCAAACACAGCGTTATAACGACTGTCAAGCCGGTTTACTTTTGCTGAAATTAAGCGGCTGTCAAGTGCTTATCGGTTTGAGTGCGGTGGCTTCTCTATGTCGGCGATAGCTGAAATCGCACCGAATAAATGTGAACTGATAACACAGGTCACAGAGAGCCAAAGTAAAAAAGGAATTAGGCCGCAAGGTCAGGTAATTTTGTAAATTTACAAGTTTTACGACACTTTTCACGCAACGCCAATTAAATGCGCGGCCACAAGGCCCAAGGTCGAAAGATTAAAAACGAAAAATTACAGCTTCAATTTTCAGGTGTGTTCCGGTTTTTAAATTCACAAATGCAGATATGCGGTTTCATTTTTGCATTGTTTTCCTTTTTTGGTTTAAGGTTGCTCATTTGGTGAGGCTAATTTCAATAACATTGTTTTTAACCGGAAAGTAATAAACGTAATGCAAATTTCAAAACCTTTTTACAATATATAATTACGTTGAGGTATAGAAATCTAAATATATACGCAATCATAAAGATAGTTAATAAAATAAATGGGGCTGTAAAACCAGGCATTTACTGGCTTTAACAGGTAGAATATGAGAGACGGTGCTATATCGAGTCAGTGAGGTAATAAAAATTAAGCAACTGCACTGCAAAAAACAAACAGTCTACCAGCCAAACATTTGTCAATAAAGTATAAAACTTATTTTACTTTTCCTTTCTTACGAAGCATGCATTCAGAATTCATTTACTTTAGTGAACGCTATATTAATATTTTTTGAGAACTTAATGGACATTTACCATTGCAATACTGGGCGGCCAAATCGGCTTCATCGTAGCGGCACCTTTTGGTGTACACCGGTTGGTCCACATCTACATCCTCACCGGGAACTCGACCAGGATTCATGCGCTTCTTGCAACGCAGGACTTCCAGGGGCAGGACTTCCGGCATTGACTGCATCTCATTGTTATTGTTGTTGTTATTATTTGCATCGGTCATGAAATTGACGGCACGTGGGTTAAACGGATCCATCGAAGGACGCAGTGTTCCCGTTTCGAAACTGGCGGCTGACGGAGGATCGCCATGTGCCCAGCACTCGAAATTCGTCAAAACCATCGCGGTTGCAGTGGAAAATCCCCAAATAAAATCGAAAAAACCGCGCGTCTCTGCGTCTCAACTGTACGAAATTGTGCGGCCGACTGCAGGCGCGTTTTGTGTATGGATTTTTGTAGGCTCGCAGTTAATTACTACCGAATATACGCAGCAATTGGCAAATGGCTGAAATAAATTTAATTAACACACGCAAACGGAACGCGCGAGCAATCGGCTAAAATGCGACTGTGATGACGGCAACCGTTAAAAATAAACCAATAAGCAAGTTTTTACATTTTGCCGCGTGCGCCTTTTGATTTGCTTTTGCTTTTGTTTTCCTTTCGCTTCAGTGTGACCGCACTGTTAATGTTGCAATATGTCTGTTGGCCCTGGAATTTATACCAAAAACTACTAGACAATATTTCATTTATACAGCCGCGGTCAAAGTTATAGTAAACAAGTATTAACAAATTTCTATCAGTTTAAAGTACTCGAAGAAATGTCTACTTTTTTATTAATAAGGCATATAACAAATTATTCAAATTATTTACAAACGTTTTATTTCGTGCGGGGCACGATAATCGAATATTCACAATATTAGTATTTTTGGAAGACATCAACGGTACTACTATTTTATCATGTGATTTGTGATTTGTCAAATATTTCTGATAACCGAATGGCAGGCCAAAGCAAAAGCCGAAATTAAAAGAAACTTTTGCGTTTTTTCAATTAATCCTGGTTTGGTTTAGCTAGAATAATGTCGAATAAGACAAAGAAAAGCGCCGGTGGCAACGGAGGAGCGCCAAAACAAACCCGCCAGCAGTCTCATGTAAGTAACAATATAATTTCACTTGCCGGCTGGCTAATTCCCTTGTTTATTTTGGATGCACAGGATTCGCAGGATTACAGCTCCTTCAAGACAGTGCTATTCTACTGCATGCTTATCGTTTTCCTGCCCGTTCTAACCTTTTTTGCCCTAAAAGGCTTCGTTCTGGACCGATTCCTGGACATTTCAGAAGTAAAAGTTAATATTGCTTCTGCCGTGGGAGCGGTCGTTGCATTGCACATCGCTCTGGGACTTTATATCTACAGAGCCTACTTCGGAGCTCCCGGATCCAAGTCATCTAAAACGGATTAAACCTCATTTTCACGGACTGTTTCCCCATTTCCATTAACTATAAGCGGAAAAGCACTCTTGTACATACATGCTATACATACAAATGTTTACATGCCCAGCGAAGGAGGAGGAAGAGAAAGTCGTTTGTAAACCGCGTGTAATCGTTTTCTATTGCATAAGTTTCGATAACTGGGAGAACGTGTTGTCTAGTGTTCTGCGTGCATAATTTGTATTAAAAAGACATTAATAAGTGACATGCGTGTGCTATTGAGAAATTATTCCCTGATGGAGGCCGTCAAGAAACTGTTGCCAAAGCCCCGCAAAAAAATCTACAATTTGGGCGCTTGCTTTGAGCTGAGGGATATCCCAAAGGTTAGAGGTAGACCATTCTTAAAAGTAATGAATATACTCAATTGAAATAGAAACACAACGGTGGCTTAGACATGAAAAATCCCGAGATAATATTTATAAAGTGTATAATGCAGGTTTATTTAGTTCTACTGCGCGAAACTAGGTCAATTTTGCAATCAAATCTACAAAAAAAATTGGGATTAAGAGATGTGCTTAAAACTACAAATTTGACTTTAGAAGTATTATAATTATAATAGAAATAATAATTGTATACATCTATAATGATAATTTAACTAGAAGAAATCCCCTCAAATTAATATTTCATACGCCCCTTTTATGGGGCTGTCACCTGTTATTGCCTGGCGTTGCCACCTATCTCAGCTGGCAAACAGCTGCTTTAATGAACATGGGCGTAAACAGAACAATTTATTTCGAGGGGACTAATAATTGTATGTATAACAAAAACATTAATAAACATTATTAATTAATTTATAATTTATAAAACACTAAAAAAAAAAACACATTGAAGCCAAAAAAAGAATATTTAAAATAATATTAAATATTGCACCGCAAATAAGGCCCCCCTTCACCATGCCCTTGATTTGTTGTTTAGCGCCCCACAACTTTGGCCTGAAGAAAATTCTATATACAATGATAAATTATTAGACTCGTCAGAGATTCCTTAGCACATGCCGCAGACGGACGTCCCTGGAACTCCGCACACCTGCCGCTATTGATTGGAACCACCTGTTGGGGCAAAACACACCCACTCGCCAAGAACAAACACTCAGCCACGTAGCCTGCAGTCAGTCGTGAAATATGCTCCAAAGAACCACAAGCATTTGGACGCTGTGCGTACAGACGGCTTTAATAGCCACTTTGGTCAAGGGCTCCATGTCCTCGAAGGATAATCTCGTGGGGAGATCACAGGTTATTGACGAATAACCCAAACAGCTGCCTGTTTAACTTGTGCTTTTTTTGTCACTTACAGACTTCATACAACCCCAGTGAACTTTCGGAATCCCGCTTCCTGGAGTACAGTAATCTGTCAGATAAATTGCACTTGAGAGATGCTATTAATAATATCCTGATACCACGAATAGTGGGCTCGCGAAATCATACCATTGTGCGGCAGTATATAGTCCAGAGCTTGAGAGATCTGGACTGGGATGTGGAGGTGAACAGCTTCCATGATGAGGCTCCAATCAAAGGCAAATTGCATTTTCACAACGTTATTGCAACGCTGAATCCTGAAGCTGAGAGATTTCTAGTACTTGCATGTCATTACGATAGTAAGTACATGCCCGGAGTGGAATTCCTGGGCGCCACCGACTCGGCAGTTCCTTGTGCAATGCTCCTCAATCTGGCACACGTGCTCCAAGAGCAACTGAAGCCCCTCAAGAAAAGCAAACTAAGCCTTATGCTTCTGTTCTTCGATGGCGAGGAGGCCTTTCAGGAATGGGGACCAAAGGATTCCATCTACGGAGCACGTCACCTGGCCAAAAAGTGGCACAATGAGAAGAAACTGGACAGAATAGATATGCTGGTGTTACTGGATCTTCTAGGAGCCCCAGATCCCGCTTTCTACAGTTTTTTCGAAAACACCGAGTCGTGGTACATGCGAATGCAGTCCGTGGAAGCGCGCCTGGCAAATATGGAGCTTCTGGAGCGCTATGCCAGTAGCGGAGTTGCCCAACGGTATCCCACGCGCTACTTTCAGCCGCAGGCCATGCGCTCTTCCTTTATCGAGGACGATCACATACCCTTTCTGCAGCGAAATGTGCCCGTCCTGCACATTATTCCGGTGCCCTTTCCAAGTGTTTGGCATACACCCGAAGATAACGCCAGCGTGATCGATTATGCGACGACGGACAACTTGGCACTGATTATACGGCTCTTCGCCTTGGAGTATTTGCTAGGCGGCGGTGGCGAAGACAAGTAGTCAAGTAACCCCAGTGAATCACAATTGTTGTATCTAATTACGGCCTTATCTTAACTGACCTGTCCCGATATCGAGGCATTGTTAAATGTTCTTATACCCGCCGCGGTACCTTTGAAAGGACCTTATTGTTAACTGACTGTGCGCTTTGAAATTACCTAGGCATGACTGCAATACGCATAATCCAAATATTTTTATACACATGTATTTATAGTAAACAAACAAATGCTTAGCTGATGACACGTCAAAATGATATATGTATATTTTTTGTAATGTTTCGGTTGTAAATGTTTAAGACTTATGTAGTACAACATATACACAGTAAATGTACCTTAAAACAAATAATTCGTAACCTAACTGCACTGGTGGGCAAAATATAGTCCGATTCTTGACACAAGAGGGAGAGAGAAATCGGTACCTGATTTAAAAACTTTAAACCTATATTGTTTCTTTGACTGCTTCGAAATGCTGTTTAATTTAATCTTTAATTATAAAACTATTTTGTCTCGGAGAGACTGTCAGAATAAACGCTACACAATTAGTTTTTTGAGTTATATAGAATCCTTGATTAACTTGATTTAAGGTTATTGTCTTCCATTTTCTCCCCTCTTGTCACAAACTTTAGCTAACCAGTGCCATTTAAGCGTCTCGTTTAAAAAAGGAGCTGCAACAGAAATATGGCAAAATCATAAACTAACTTAAGAACTAGCTAAAATCGTTAAGCCTTGATTCAATACTTTTGTTGTTGATGGTGAATCAATCGCTGTTGATCGTTGGTGGAGGTGGACTGTCACTTGCTTTGTATGCATCTATACTTGTTGAAGAATTACCCAAATTGGTGATTTCCGCATCCGATTGTGTATTTTGCAGTTTGGGCATGGATTTCGCCACTTGCGAATCTTGACCCTTCATCAGCTGGGTTGCATTCAGTTCCTTGGGTTCCTCCACAACCACTGCACTGAGTTCGGCGCAGGATTTTGACTTAATTTTGCCGTGATCATGGCTATTTCCTTGACATTTGTCCGAAGCAGATGACTTTCTGCCACCGGGGGCATCGCAAACCTCGCGGAGATCACTGCGGGAATCCCTGCAACAAACTTTTTCGATGCATTCCACCGCCTGGCACTGCATCAGACATTCCAACGAGGCAGAGGCATTTTTGTTGGTGGACGGATAAAATTCTGGTTGGATCGTTACAGCTCCGATTCCCTGGTCGTGGAAATGTGCCCGCACCTGCTCGATAATCTTGAGGTAGAGTTTGGGATTCTGGAACTGAATGTGTATGGTGGCCACGTATCGGTGGGCGGCCAACTGCCAGATGTGCAGATCATGGTAACTGATGATCTCCGGGAACTTGGTGACCAGTGTGCGCTCAAAGATCTCCAGATCGATGGAACCCGGAATGGTTTGCAGAAGGATCAGACAGGATTCTTTCACTGTGAAAAAGAGAGATACACAAATTAGATTTTTATATAAAAAAAAAAATAAATGTTTTCTTTTTTAATATTAACAAAAATTACTTGTCTGCATATCTATGTTTTATGATATTTTAATTTTTTGTGTAAAATATATTACTAAAGAAAATTTTTCAATTTATTTACAAATTACAAAGCTATAAGCTATTGTACTAATACAAATTTATGGATTTTTTTGAAGTACTGGAATATTTTGTTTCCTGGTTCTTCAGTTCTCATTGTTGTGTACTTACTGTAAGGATAACTAAGCGTCACCAGCAGGACGCAGGAGAAGATTGAGAGTACGGGATCAATGAACTTCGCGGTGTGCTGTTCATCCTCTGCCACATAAACGATTGCGGCACAAACGATCACAAATATCGTACTGGACACATCGCGCAGCATTTCCACGGCTCCCTGGCGTTTGGTGGCGAAGTAAACACTTCCCACTTCAGCCTCCAACTCCTCGCGTAACTGGCGATCATTCCGGGATTTACTGAGTTGCCTTTGCATCGGAGTTAGGGAAAGATCCAAATTACTGGACATGGGACGCTCGAGAACCACATTTCCTCCAGGAGTCAAGTGCAAAAAGCTTCCCTGGTGTAGGGTGTAGCCTCCTATCAGCAGATATGTCAGTCCATTCAGGATTAGGCCCACAAAGCCCAGCATCATTACGGGTATTGGAAGATGCATCGTGTCCTGGTGATCAATGTGAACCAGAGTTTGCAGGGCCTCCACAACCAGCGAAAAGGATAATGAAGCCAGGATGATGAACACAATCAGCATGGTCAAAATATCGATCCTGGCCCAGCCAAAGGTATTGCGCAGCTTCTGCTCCCGACACTCTCTTTTCGCACGGGTTTGAGCCTCCGTTTCGGCCAGGTTAACAATCACCCCCGAGCCATTGCTGTTTACTTTGGTCACAACTGGTGCCGGATCCTGGGCCTCTGGCTTCTGTTTACTGTGCTGCAAGATTACAGGTAAAAAAAAGAAAAACAAATTTAAGAAATGGTTAAAACAAATTTATGAATAAATTGATATATAATTTAATTAGGTGTCTTAGATTTTGATTAAATGTAAAGAAACTTAGTAATACATATTGTTCCTTTTGAACTTCGTTTAATTGTACTATTTTAATTAAACTAATTTATGTTGAATAGAGAACATATAATGCTTTTGTCCCATTTTTATAATATTGTCAAAAAAAACCCACATAGAAACAGAATCAAATGGAAAGGTTCAATCGTCGTCATGCTTTCCAAACCAAATCATAACAATTGGCATTGGCCCATCTACAATGGTTGGTGGCTATTTAAACGCTCCGCTGATCGTTTTTGTCTGTTCCATTATATAAGCCCGAAATCAACCCACACAACTGTCCACACCTACAACACCAACCAACCACTGTTTGGTTTTCGTTTTCGATTTCTGGTGTTTTGGCCCCCTTTGCAACTCTGCGGTTTTTGGCCATGTCTTGTTTGATTTCTGCCGTTTTGGACCTCGTCTTTGTCTTTTGCGAAACGTGCTTGGCACGCTTTCCCATGGCGGCAGAAATTTTTGCATCCATTCAATAATAAAATATTAGCTTTGACTGCTCCATAAATATTTAGTTGGACATTTCGCCTTTGGAGGTATTCACCTTGAATTTTAATCAAGGCGTAACAACTTGAAATGAAGAAAGAGATTTTAAATGATACAGCGAAATTTCATGAGATCTAAACATATTTTTAATGTAATGATAAAACTTTGAGCTAATGAATTGTAAAGTTGTAAAAGCAATATAAGTACCTACACAAAATGTTTTTTTTTTATTAAATTAATTACATTAAAAAAAGGTGACCCATTTTTACGTATCTGAACAGAAAAACTAACGCAAAATGAATATGACTAAAGTCTGAACAATATCTCCGAGTAATCAACCTGATTTCGTGTCACAAGCGATGTAGACAGGGGCATTACACTCGAGTAGGCAATTACACAGCAATCTACTGATAAGCTCACCAAAAAAAAAAAGTGACTAAATCGACTGATAAGCCCAATTTATAGCTGCAAGAACCACTCCCAAGCAAAGGGATAAAAATTTCAAAAATTAACCCATAAATTATCACGAAAAGGCAAACCAAACCAAAAAAAACCTGTTATCCGCAAAATAAAAAGGTGTTTGGAATGCGTTCGATACATTTTGTTGTGGTTTGCCTTTCTGGCCACAATAAAAGTTCAATGCACCAGCATCTGTTTCGACTTTGCACAAGCACGCGACATTTCCTGGCAAAAAAAAAAAAATGTAAAACCGGCAAGCAAAATCAGTCGAACTGCACGGGCAACACAATTTTTTTTTTTAAAAACAATCACAGAAAAAAAATGTTTAGATTTTACTTGTAACTTGGTGAATGGAATTTATCATAAATGTGGTATTTAAAAAACATTTCAAGTAGTTTTTTTAGGGAAAATCTCACGTAATATGAATAACAAAAAAAATTGTTTTTTAGACTTTCGCAGTAAGATTTGTTTTGTAATTTTAATTACCACTTAATATTTAACAAATCGGAAACAAATTTTCCAGTGCTCAAACGGGTTGCTCCACTTACCTTAATTGTGATGATGCAGCCGCCGAGCGCGAAAATGTTGCACAACATGTGATGAGAGGCCATCAGCAGAGTGAGTCCGTGTGTCAGATGACTAAGGATCAGCTGCAGGACGAAATAGCAGATCGACAGCACCAGGACTGTGTACAGGGGTATTGGCCTGCACCGCTGGAGTATCTCTTTCACAGGCATTATTTATCTGTAAGATGACATGGAAATTCGTGAGAATTGATTGGTTAAATATTTGTTTAAATATATTTGATATATGCGGAAATGACAGACGGAGAGGTCAACGTGACAACGATCTGCCCTAGGTGTGATCTATATAAATGATCTTAATTGATTGCCTGTACAAATATACAATTTGCATGTTTATCAACGCTGTCAACCGAAAGTCAACTCAAAAGAAATTTTGTGACGTTCGATTTATAATTAATAAGGGGTTTTATAAATTGCTTATCACAAACGAATACCTTTTTAGTTTCTGTTTTACATATTTAGTAACTTTCTATACATATTAATATTCATGAATAATGATGAAGTGTTTTTTTTTTTTTTGGTAAGAAGAATGTAGAAGATGATGAAAATAAAATTTTTGCAGTACTATTAGATCTAGTAAAATACTCAATCACATTTATCAATAGATAGAACACCTATTATTAGCCTTTCAATTAGTAAACCCCTTTCGAACTGTGTCAAGTTCAAGACCCCAAAGCGGGTTAAACGAACCGATCCGATTTGGAGCGATACTGAAACACTGAACCCAGCTGAACCTGCCGTATTTAGGGTTCAGCCCCTGCCAGCCTCGTATGCAAATCGCCATGATGATCATCATGTGGGCACGGACTGGGCTTTGAGCTCCTCCATCTGTTGCGATGGGTTGCATGCAAATGAAGATGCTAAATGGGCTCGTTTTGCTCGAACCCAGCGAGTCTCGTTGAATCGATCGTTGAGTCGATCGCCTGCGACATTGACGTAACTTTACGTGATCGGTGGATATATGGCTACCGATTGTTTGCTGGCCGCCCCTTCGGTTTGTTTGCCGCCATGTAACCCCAAGGCTGAACCCTATTCGGCTGGTCATTCGTAATGGTTAAATGCCCTCTAGTAAAGTAATTATTGCGGGACATGTCGCCGTTTAATGGTTATTTTGTCGGATAATCCAAATGGACAATAAAAAATAGTTTCAAGGACCAATTAACCTTCAAATGTGGTGTTATTATATACCGAAAGGGAAAATTAATTGGGACTGATCAAGTATAAACTAAAATAAGCTGATCTTTGTAGACCTAAAGAAAATGGATAAGAAAATATGATGTTACATGAGATCACTTTTCTAATAAAACTTGACCAAACCTAACTTCTCCCATTTCTCTATCAATTCCTGATTCCTGATTTATATCAGTCGCTATCATCTGGAATGCTCAATAAGTATACTACGCAAATGATCGAGCGGCATTCTATTTTATTAAATGATGCAACCTCCTCTGCACGTTGTCGACTTTTAAATGAGCCAATTGCATTCCAAATTGTCACACGTGCAATTGCAAATAATTGGAATCGATCAAATGATATAATCTATTGTTTTAGTACCCCTATATAGAAGGCATGTAATTAAGGGATAAGTACAAAAGCGTTAAATGGCGCCTCGGGGGCACTATATTGTGCACACCGGCAAACAATCGAATGTTTCCCATAGTTTCAGCAGAGACATTGTAGAAACAACAATTAACAAGATAATGCTGGACAGGTAGCAACGAACTATTTAGATACTCCCCCTTAACCTATATCAATTCGGATGTATCTACAGATACACACATGTATCTCCCAGTTGTTCCACTTGCCACAGCCACTAAATGTTCATTTCCTCAATTTGATTTCATTTTCATTTGAAATGGGTGGTGGTGGGAGGCAATAAAACAGGGGCTCGAACAAGAGATAACAAAAGATAAGCGGAGATACAGATACTGAGAGTTGGGAAGCCTAAGTTCGCACATTGTTGCTGTAGTTGCCAGGGGATAAAGAAGATAACGAAGTGATCCTCTAGATAAAATATGGTGTGATATGGATGGCATGTGGATGGTAAGCCTTGGACTTTGGACTCTACAAGTTCATTCGACATAAACATGTCACATTAGGCCTACATTTGGCCATAATTTACAACCCATTCTTACTTATAAAAAAAATTGGAATAATTCTTGAAGTTTCGCAGTATATTTTTTGTTTCCACATTTTTTACGACTATCCCAAATATTTGATTACCCTCGAATCCGGGCTTTGTTTGCTCTGCGTAAAATCCAGATCGTAAATCTCCGCCAACAGGTGACATTTCGATTGTCAATTAGATCAATGCAACAACACACTTCATCAATTGAAAATATCAACAAAAAGCAAAGCTTGCCATAAAATTCGGGACCAATAACATTTGCTTTTTGTTTTGATTTGCCATCAGGTGCAGGTTTATTCTGTTTGTTTGATTTTTCGTTTGGGCCATTGCCTGCATACAAATCAAATTTGGCAACAAAAACAAAGCGTACTTTGAGATTTGCGTTTGATTGGGATTTGAATTAAAAAATACTTCCTAAGCGAGTCCCTGGCCTGTTTTTAAGGCTACCAACCCAATCTAATATTTTTGACCATTCAGACACGATGACAAGGTCGTCGATGCCTGTGGAATTTATAATAAGCAATGGGAACTCATGCTTAATTTATTTTTAAATTCTATCAATCCTGTTGTTGTCTATCAGTGGGCCATAGACAAAGTGTGCTGCCAATATTTTATTACTTTGTTGTCGTTGGCAATTAGCTGTAGCCTATGAGCCATATTTGAACGCTTTTCAAACGCGCCAAATTCAGACACCTGATAAGCAGACAGAGATAGCTGTCCAAAACCCTATCTCTATCTCGCCTGCATGTGATTAAATGGAAATTGGACAGGTTCGCTGATAAGAACCATTTTGAAATAATATCGAAAACGACTCGGCTTCAGGTGGGTTAAAATACCATCGCTAGACGGGGGATTCGATGGGGAATGTTGATAACAAAACATGTTGCTACTGGCAAATGTTGCTAGGTAAGATAGGGAAATTTCGATTCTAATCCAGGAAATTTTCCTTTTTACGGAGCATTTTTCATAATCGCTAAAAAATCTGGTCTGCTTTTATAAGAATTATCAGGAAACTAACAAAAAATGTGTGCCACTCCAAATAAAAATATTTAAGTTGTTAATTGCTTCCATGGGAAATCCGCTGAATAGAGCTAAAATATATTATTTTTATTTATTTAATATACTTATTTCCTTCTTAATTCTATCTGGTCAAATCATAACAAAGAAACTAAATACTATATATATAGTACATATGCTATATATTTGTTGCTAAGACTGCACAACCCTGACCACCTGTACATAATGTCAGCTGTGGCCCGCGATTTATTAAAACATACCCATTTAAATAAACAAAGAAGTGTAAGTATTTTAATTACAGTTTTATACTCCACGCTCTACGTGAGATCTGCGCCTATATATCCATGAATGAATCGCCCAATAAAGCACTTTCCCTGCATCCTCATCAGGAACGTGATCAAGTGGAATATGTGAGATTTTGTTAACGATATAAAAACCCATTAAAATATTTCACAAATTGATATTAATGCTGATTACTAAAGACCCACTTCAATTACACTTAATGACTCAAATTTGCAAAAAAAAATTTATTAAATATATAAACATACAGTTGCGGTTGAATTTGTAGACGTAATAAAAATTGCGGTTATTATTAGCTTAAACATTATTGTTATCATAATACTAATTTAATAATTATTTTATTTTTAAGAAAATGATGAATTTTTAAGCCCAAAATACTAGTATTCTGACCCGTTCTGTATGTTTATATTTTCAGAAACCAGCGGATGGGTAATTTGTTTATAATAATGCATTGAAAACGCGGTTCTTCAGAACTTGAGCCAAGGCCCGGATCAATTTGCATTGAATTAGCTTAGAGTGAGAGAATTTGCTTGAGCTCAATCCCAGTGGATCGTAGACAGATATAACCTTTAATTAGCGTTAATTTCGATCGAATTTATTTTTATACACCGCAGGTGGTGTTATTTTAGCTTCAGTAATTTTTTGGCTAATATTATTTTTCACAGCGGTGCCAAGAGGCGCGAGGCGTCTTAATAATCACTTGCTAAATGGATTCACAGTCGGCCTGCTAACGAATCAGTCATCTTTATATCTAAACATGGCTAAAACCGCGGCATTAAGGTGTGTTTTCGATTCCTGGACCCAGATATCTACATATCACAGCCGAATTTTTTTCGCACAAGGCCAAAAACCCCTTATCAGTTCAGACCCCTTAGTCTAAAAGTAGGATTTTGGTTTAGAACTGGAAATTTACCGTCTTTCTGGACTTTGATAAGCGGAAAAATGCGTGCGCTCGCGAACGTTCGCTATTTATAGCCGCGCCACTGTAAATTGCTTCGGGAAATTTGCTTTTCCTATTTTAATATTATCATTCACACAAAACACACACGCACGGTTTAAAATATTTTGAGGCACACGCGCTGGTTTTTCGGGAGCGAATTATCAAACGTTGTTTACTGCAGCGCGGCTCAAAAACGAATGATCGCCGAAGTCGCCGCAAAATATATAGCACACTAATTTGAGGTACGGTGGAAATACAAGTAAGATTTTGCAAGCCGAAGTCTTTATACTCTTCTTAATGACAGTAATCCATTTAAATATTTTTAATTTAAATTTTATAGTTATTATTATATGAATTCAAATTAAAGTTATGATATGTTTTTTAAAGGTCATGCTTTATATTAGGAGATACATATTTATGTTTGTATGTTAATAAGTTTTAAGTCCTATTGTACCAGTATTAAAGGCAAAGAGAGATGGCCAATATTAAAGCAACAACAGCAACGACCACAGCCGGCAAAACAAAACGGAATGCTTGAAAATTGAAAGTGTTGGGGAAAAGGGGGTTTGGGGGAGCACAGATAACGCGAGAGAGCGAGAGGGAGAAAGCAACAGCGAAAGTGTTTGTGTGGGTGAAAAAATGCGTGAGAAGGTTGAAAATTATCAGCTGACGGTGAGCAATAAGAGAGAGAGAGAGGGTAAAAGAAAGAAGAGTGAAAGAATCAGAGCAGGTAAACTTGTATTTTCGCGAGATAAACATCAAGAGTGTAGATGAACTTGCCTGTGCATGTTTGATCACATGTAACTATTTATGTATGTTTATATCTATATTAACATGTGTTATCAGTGCGGAATTACATCCACTATTGTTAGGTGCACTGATCTATGTATGTACTTTAGGTATGTATGTACAATGTAGCTTATCAAATACACCATCAAAAACAATAAAATAGTGTTAGAAAAATAGAATAAATTGTAGAGTATTCTAAAAATAAGACAGGGGTGATTCAATAAGACGAATATTAAGAACAAATGTAGGTATGTATGTATGTGTATCATCGCACGTTTATGGGACCATTTATACGTAAATATTATACATACATACATATTTATATTAAACACTGGAAAATATTTTATTTTTTTCAATTATACCGTTCGTTTTTTTATTAACTACAATTTATGGCCAATTTAAGAAATGGGATTTTTACAAAACTCAAACTCAAAACTCAAAAAATGTTCAGGCAAATACATTTTTTCCCCTCAGATTCTAACTGGTTTACCATTATTGTTTAATACGACGATGAAATTTCTCCGTAGGTAATATTATTTTCAACCGCAACACTTTGTGTATCCATATCTACAATTTTACCACAAGCTCACTTTTGTTCAGCTGCTTATCAGCGTTTATAGGACGGGCAGTTAATCCTTAGTTGGCAGATTTTGAAAAGATAACACTACATCAATTTATACGACCCTTTTGGGTTTACAGCCAGAGGGCGACTGCTAAAGAAATTTGTCGTCCACAGAACACAAGTTGTGCCATATTAAACGATCCGCTGGCCTGAAATTGCAATTTAACCACGCACATTAGATAAAAAGTTGCTGGTTTGACTGACAGCTAAGGTAGTTCAATTTCAACTGGGACACGGTTAGCTTATATCTTATTTGTCCAAGAATATTCATAAATTAAAAGCCAAGTGACACAGTATTTGTGAACTACAATTTCAGCTTAAGAGAGAGATTATATAAGATAAATGTGACAAGGTCGATAAAACATAAATAAAGAAGATTTCTAATAACTACAGTAGTAAATGGGTACTAAAACTAACAAACAACAAATTTTTAAATACATTAAAGAAATGCACAATTGTTTTTAACATTTTAAGAAATAATTTCCAAAAAGTCCGTTACTTTTCAAACTCTATTATGCACCACAGTATGGCAACACCGCTTTACTTTACATTTGACATATTATGTTATGTTTTAATTTTTATTAAGTATATTCTAGGTAAATGGTCACCCTACTGGGGTATATTTCGATGGTCTAGACACGGTCGCACTGGCTTGGAGCAAAACTGCCCGAAATAAAATAGGATTTTAAGCGTTTATTTAACCCAATCGAGTTGGTCCAGTGCGCCGGTACGAAATGGCCGCCATAGTACTAACCCGTAATCTGCAGCTGGCCAGTGAGTACGGTTGCCTGCGTGCAAAAACAGCCGGGCAAACAAATTATGTAATATGAGGCACTGGCAGCAATGTTGTGGCTAATTTTTGGTTCATTTTCGACTGATTCTCGGATATTCAGAACACCATGGCAGTGGCGTCGTTGGAGTTTTGTGCCTGAGGAGCTACTCAGCTGCCTCTGCACCGCCGGAGGATGGCCCACGCCCTCTGAAGACCACAAACCCGGCTGCCATGAAGCGCGGAACTGGCGGACGAAGCAGTTTCAATGGAATCGTAGCCACGGTTTTTGGAGCCACCGGATTCGTGGGTCGCTATGTGTGCAATAAGCTGGGCAAGTCAGGCACCCAGATGATCCTGCCCTACCGCGGTGACGATTCGGAAGTTATCCGCCTAAAGGTCACCGGTGATCTCGGCCAAGTGCTGTTCCACTTCTACAATCTGGAGGACCCCACTTCCATTCGCGAGGCTGTTAAACACTCGAACGTAGTCATCAACCTGGTGGGCAGGGATTTCGAGACCAAGAACTTTAAGTTCAAGGATGTCCATGTCAGCGGAGCCGAGAGGATCGCTAGGTGAATATCATATCATGAGGTTTACTATTGAATATTCATTTTCTCTATTTAATTAGAATTGCCCGCGAGGCTGGCGTGGAGCGCTTGATCCACCTGTCTTCCCTGAACGTGGAAGCCAATCCCAAGGATTTGTACGTCAAGGGCGGCAGCGAGTGGCTGAAGAGCAAGTACGAGGGAGAACTGCGCGTGCGCGACGCCTTCCCCAACGCCACGATCATCCGTCCCGCGGACATCTACGGCTCCGAGGATCGCTTCTTGCGCTACTATGCCCACATTTGGCGTCGTCAGTTCCGCTCGATGCCGCTGTGGCACAAGGGCGAAAAGACTGTGAAGCAGCCCGTTTTCGTTTCGGACGTGGCCCAGGCCATCATCAACGCCGCCAAGGATCCGGACAGTGCCGGTCGCATCTACCAGGCTGTGGGGTAAGTCAAGCCGTCCAATTCTTCATTACCCTTTTAAATCTCTTGGAATTAACTTTGGATTTCTTTTATCATTTTTAGACCCAAACGCTACCAGCTGAGCGAACTGGTCGACTGGTTCCACCGTCTGATGCGCAAAGACCAGAAGCGCTGGGGCTACATGCGCTACGACATGCGCTGGGACCCCACCTTCCTGCTGAAGGCCAAGCTGAACAGCTGGATCTGCCCCGGCACCCCGATCGGTGGTCTGCATCCCTCTCGCATCGAGCGCGAGGCTGTGACCGATAAGGTGCTGACCGGAGTGCCCACCCTGGAGGATCTGGGCGTCACGCTGACCACCATGGAGCAGCAGGTGCCGTGGGAGCTGCGTCCGTACCGCGCTGCCCTCTACTACGATGCCGAGCTCGGCGAATTCGAGACACCCTCGCCGCCCAAGTGCATCGAGGCGCGCGACGAACTGCGTCTGTTTGCCTAAGCAAAATGTGGCTGCTGTCTGTGTTGATTGAAAATTTTAGTTGGAATTGTTTAAGGCGAAGCGTCAATAAAGAGAAGTCGAAAACTTAAGGACTATGGTTTTCTTAGTATACAAAAAAAATGTTAAATTGCGCTTCAGGGGCTTTTGCTAAAAATGGGCAAAGATTTTTGAAATAAATATAAAATCTATATAAAAATATTGAAATATATTTTTTAAGTAATCAACCATTTAAAAAAAAATTCAAATAGCCAAATAACCCCAAGTTGGCAGCACGATCCTTATTTTGGTATTTTTAGTGTTTTCCTCAGGTGGCAACGACCCGGCTGCAAAACCAAAACAAACGTCATCTGAACAGTCTGGCAACATCACAAATTGTCGGCAAGCTTCGTCGTTTTCCTCTCAGTTTTTTTTCTTCCTTTGCGAACAGGAGCTTTTCTGCCATTTAGCAGCCCATCTGCCCGGACTCACGATTAATCGATAGACATTGACGCTATCGTTTTCACCAGTTTTCCCCGAAACTTACGCCAGTGCAGATTTATGGCCGGAAAATCATAGTACGGAAAATTCGATTTCTCATTTTTTTCTCTCCCTGAATGTGTGTGTGTGTGTAAAGATTTTTAACTTTTCAGCTTGGTTAACGAATAAACAACAGCAAAATAAGCGCGCGGTCGCCTCTCTTTTCGCGATTTGTGCGTGTGTGCGTGAGAGTGATTGATAATTATGGCATAAGTGCATAAAAATTATGATAGCAGAATTCCCACGGTCGTCAACGAATGTAACTTGTGAAAAGCGGAAAAGCAATAAAAGCCAGGAGGCGAAAAATTCGCCAAAGGAAAGCCGCAAAGGCATAAAATCGATCAGGGCGAATCCGGATTCAGCGTTGTCCTCGGAAGTTACGGTGAAATTTGGCTCGTTGGGCCAAGGGAGGGTTAAAGCGGGCGGCATCAGCTGTGAGACCAGCAGAGGCAACGACTTCGGCAAAGGCAGAAAGCTTGGCCAAAAGGAAAGGTCAAACAATCAGCAACAACAAACAGCAGGAAGAGAAGGGAAAAAAAGGAAGAAGGGCCACAGAGAGTGCCGCAAAAACAACAAAATCAAGTTAAAGAGCATAAAAAGCACTGTCGAAAAGAGAGGTTAAAAAAATATCAGCAAGGAAAGAAGGATACAAATCGGAAAGGGGAGAAGGATAAGAAGCAAAGAAAAAATAATAAGAAGAAGAAGGTTCCCCGTGTGCACAGCAAAAAAAGCCTTGTCTTATTTTTAGACTATACACGTCGTCCCGCCATCGAAATTGTCGCCGTTGTCTCAGCCAGCTGCTGTGACGTCACAAGGGCAGGCTGCAATCACGAGAACAGCAACAAATACGCCACTAATTACGGCACTTGGAGCCATTTCGAGCATAAAACCAAAATTTATGCTCTATATCGTCACCTGGAGATCGGTGGCCCGCTCGAACAAGTGCAACAGCAACAGCAGCTGAGAGTCGGTCAAAGCCAAACACGCCGGCTGCGCTTCGAGATGCTTTTCGCCGAGCCACCGCCCCCGCCCACTCAGGGCCACGCCCCCACCGCCCATGCGCCAAAAGATGATGTACAGGAAGCGCCATCTGGCGGGGAGCAGGTGATCCCAATGCTGCAGGATCAGCAGAGCGGCGAACTTATTGCAGGTGAGTTTAATAAAAAAGTTGTTCTTAAGTAAACAAAGCTACCACAAATTTGTCACATATAAATTAGGATCTTCCCTGAGGATCTACATATGTATCATAGATAAAGATCTTGAAATACAGAAAATGTTTTTTGAACCTTTTCGAATTGTAGCTATGTACCATCTCAGTTTGATTTTTATTTTACAATACAGGGAAGTTTTTGCTTAAAGGAAATTCGACTGTTTATCCGCGAACATTATAAGACGCCTTCTGAAAGTGCATTTGTATTTTAGTATGCATATACCAACTAAAATTAAAGACACTGCACGAAAATATGAGGAAATATATTTATAAAAACGAAATGTCAGTCAAGTTAGAATTTGTTTAAAAGGTTTAAAAACATTTTTTTCGTGAAAATGTTTTGAGCTTGGGTAAATATTTTTCTGTGTCCCAAGAGAGGAAAATCTTTACCTCTATAATTAGCTTGAATGACTTTTTTGAATACCAATTTTTACATACACAACCAAATCCCTTCAAATGTTTGTTATTGAAAGCAAGAGTATTATTTTGTGTGTTCTTCAAGTGTATTTATTTTCTTTTTGCATGACGTTTCATTGTGAAATTGGGTAGAATAATAGTTTTCAACATAAACAAATTGCACATTCTGGTGATTCACAATAGAACTTTGGTCTTTAAGCCTATTTAACCTTTTAGTGCCTACAGTGCCAAGTCAAAAAATGTTTTTCAAGTTGAAATAACATTTCAAATACTAAATTGCAATCGAAATGTGTTTTTTCAGTGCAGCCGTAACTATTTATGTTAAAAAGCTACGAGGCGTATAAATTGAATTCTGAACTAGAGTTGTCAAACTATTTGGCTTTGGTCAGTTCGTAAGTGGATTGTTTATAATGGTGCAGCTCAAGTTGTTCAATTCTCTGGTGAAAATATTGGTCAAGCCTTCGGGATTCGGAGAACCAAGTGTTTGGCACGCGGTGATCGTGACCTTTATCCACTACTTTTCCTGGGGACTACTCACTGTTCCATCTATTGAGAAACTCTCCGAATGCTTTGGAAATCGCGTACTGCTCGTCGATGGATTGGTGTATGGAGTCCGGGGAATCTTGTCCTTTGTGGCCACCCCAATCATGGGCTCTATTTCCGATATCCGGGGAAGAAAAGTTGTGATGCTTCTCGCTGTAGTAACCACCTACTCACCAATTCCCTTAATGATGATGAAAAGTTGGTGGTACTTTGTGATACTTGCCTTGAGCTCAGTATTCGGCAGTACTTACTCTGCATCCTTGGCCTATGTCGCGGATTGCACTAGTTTGGCGGATCGATACAAAGGATATGGCATGATATCCGCCAGTTTTTTCGCCGGCCAGGGATTTTCCCCCCTTTTTGGGAATTCCCTAATGAAATCCTTTGGCTCTGAAGTAGTTATTTTATTCGCCACCATTACTGGCCTACTAAATATTTTATTCATCATTTTTGGAGTACCGGAGAGTTTGGTTTGGAAGGATAAGAGCCTTAATCTAGAAGAGGAGGGTATTAACCAGATGCTTATAAAAGATGATTTAAGCCAGAGACAGAATGATGAGGATGAAGAGGTTCCAAGCCAGGAGGAAAAACTTTCTTTAAATCTTCAAGAAAGTAACAAGAATTTATATGGGGAATCCAACTATCACATCATTAACCTAAATTATATGGAAGAGCAGTCCATAAATTTAATTCAAAATGGTAAAAAGGAGCGGAATTTGTTAGTATCTAAGGTGATTCATACTGATGTCGAAGAAGAAAACAACAATGATAAGAACATTAAATCCTCCGATCTCTGGGCAGTGCTAAAAAGAAGTCTTGAGGATAAAACACTGATTGTGATATACCTTATATCATTCCTTTCATGTTGGCCATTGGCAGGCGTAGATTCAATTGCTCCGGTTTATCTAAAATACGTGATTGGATTTGAATATGAAGAGGTGTCCTTGATGTTGGGAATGCTGTCTGTTCTTAGCATCACTTCAAATCTCCTCCTGGGCCATATTACAAATCTAATTGGTGCCAATTGGTCAATCCGATTAGGTTTGATTTTCCTGATGTTGAACCTGCTGTTCTGTGGCTTTGGAACGCAGCATTGGATGTTCTGGTTGGGAGGGGTTCTATTTGCCATAGCCACCATTATTCCAGCTGCAACCAATTCGGTGGTTTCCATTTACGCCAATGAGGACCATCAAGGCGTTGTTATGGGCATTATCTCCGGGATCGAGAGTTTAAGCGATGGATTGGGACCCGCCATATTCGGAGTGCTCTTTTACATTTTCCAGGAGGATTCGAAAAATGCTGAAAAGGTTATTGCACCAATTCCCATGCCTTTTGTTTTATGTTCCTGTGGCGTATTTGTGGCAATCATCTTAACTTGTTTACTAAGAAAAGACCCTTGTAAAATTAAACACAAGAAATTCAAGAATGTTATGATAAAATATGAAGAAGAACGGGAACCTCTGATGAAAACAAGCAATAATGTAAAAATGTAATGTCAATAAAAAAAAGAACAAACAATAAAAAAAATCTAGATGAATACTTTACATTCTCGAAACTTTCTGGATTTTAAATGATCAGATAAGACTCAGATAATCTCGTGTTAGTCACTTGAGAGAAAATCTATTAAATGAGATTATATTATAAACTCAACAAAAATGGATTTCTGGATAATCTCAACAAACAAACATAAACTTATTTACACTATATTCACTTTCAAGTTGTTAAATCTTTTTGAACTGAGTTTGCGACAACTATCAAATCCCACTCTAAAAGATATTAGCTCCGCTAGAAGACCATAAAAAAGTAATTTCAGTTAGACCTCGACTGCAAAGTTTAGTTCTCTTTCAACTCTCACCATAAAACAGAGATATGGCTAAGCTAAGCCTGAAAAAACTACTCGTAACTCTAGCGTCGATTTCAGGGATCGGAAAGCCTAGTGTTGCCCACATTCTGATAGTGGTTTTCCTGGAATATTTCGCCTGGGGTCTGCTGACAATGCCGATGATTGGCAGTCTGAAGGAGACCTTTCCGGATCACACTTTACTGATGAACGGTTTGGTGATGGGTGTCAAGGGAATACTGTCCTTTTTGTCCGCCCCTTTGATTGGAGCTTTATCGGATATTTATGGACGGAAGTTGCTGCTTCTGATAACAGTGATCTTCACTTGTTTACCGATCCCGATGATGACGATTGATAACTGGTGGTTCTTTGTGATCAGCTCGATTAGTGGAGTTTTGGGCGTGACCTTCTCGGTGGTTTTTGCCTATGTGGCCGATGTTACCACGAAAGAGGAACGCTCCAGATCTTATGGCATGGTGTCGGCCACCTTTGCCGCCAGTTTGGTAATCGCCCCAGCTTTGGGTAACCTTATAATGGATCTTTATGGAATTAACACCGTAGTGCTTATAGCCACGCTCGTCTCTTCAGCGAATGTGATTTTTGTGCTGTTTGCTGTACCGGAAAGTTTACCTCAAAAAGTTCGATCCACCGGATTGAGCTGGAAACAAGCGGATCCGTTCTTATCCCTACGAAGAGTGGGTTCGGATACCAATATCCTGCTGTTGTGCATCGTGGTCTTTATGTTCTTACTGCCCGAAGCTGGGGAATATTCCAGTGTACCGGCTTACCTTAAACTAACAATGGGATTTGATTTCGTGGAGCTCTCTGTTTTGGTGGCTTTTATGGCCATTTTGAGCATATCGGTGAATGTGACTTTGGGATCAATAGTAAAAAATATCGGGGCCAAGAAGGCGATAATATTGGGTCTGCTATTGGAGATGCTGCAATTGGTTCTGTACGCCGTTGGAAATGAAAAGTGGCAAATGTGGCTGGCTGGAAATGTGGCCGCCTTGAGTTCCATTACTTTTCCGGCCGTAAGCGTTTACGTTTCCCTTTATACGGAGGGTGAAAGTCAGGGAGCTGTTCAAGGAATGATCGCAGGAATGTCGGGATTGTGTAATGGCCTTGGACCCGCCTTTTTTGGTATTATCTTTTACCTTTCCGATATGGACATAAGTGAAGATAGTATTTTACTTGGGAGTTTACGTGGAAATCGAACTATACCGGGTCCCTTTATGCTGGGGGCAATGTTTGTGTTTATCAGCATCATAATAGCCTCTTGTATTCCAGAGGAAAAGTCTTTAAAAGGCAAGAAACAGGAATTCTCCGCCATAAAGTATATCATCGAGATGGATGATTCCTAGTTTAAATAAATGTATATAAATATGCTAAACTAATCCCTGATATAAATACATAAGTATTAATTTTATAGTTATAAAAAATATTTGCCTCTTTTGTTTTGTATACAAAGTTTGCCTGAAACAAAAAAACACATAAACTAAAAACCAAAAACAACAATAAAATTCTTTCTTTTACCTTTTCAACCCGTACTAAAATACGTGCAAATTTGTGATTTAGTGGGTTAAATTATATAGACGCTATGTCGACCGTTGTCGTCATTTAATCAGACACTTTTCCTTAGCTTCTCAGTCGACGACCGCGTCTGTTTATTTTGGTTTTTGTTTTTATTTTTCTTGGCATTTCCCTGCTATTTATTTATAAATTTTGATTTGGCTCTTCTTTATTTTTAAGCGGAAAATTCACAACAGTTTATTGACTCTTACGTAAGAGTCTGTGGTTTTGTTTGTTTTGCTCATCAGCACCGTCCAATCAGTGGCAAACAAAAATTGCCAAAAGATAATTTATTAACAACAATTGCAGAAGTCCAAAAATAGACCAAGCTCCCCTGAAGTCCCATATTTCCCAATCACTTGGCAAACGAATATTCCTGATGGGCAAATGTAGTAGCTCTTTTTTTTAGGTTTTGTTCAAACACAGGCAAACCCGAAAACTTTCCATTTGAAAAGGCGAATCCATCGAAAGAAAGCCCATAAAAATCAGAAAATAGTGTGATTGTACTGAGACACGTGCAGGCGAAAACCGATTCTCTCACTCTCTAAAAAAAACTGAAAACATTGGGAGAATGTGAGAGCAGGCGTTGTGTGGATAAATATTGTTTAACCGATATGCAGGGCCGGATTAATAAGGCAACAGTTAACGAAAAAGGGTGCTAAATACAAATTATATTCAAAGGCTATATTATATGTATTTATAAAGGAATACCTTCATATACATATATCAAATTTTATAAATAATTAATTTTGTGATAGTTCACTCTGAAGTCCTTTTTTGAACGCCTAAATATTTCGCACATTTTCTGATAAACCGCTCCTGCCACAAACTTTCAGTGGCACATAACTTTTATCTCACTATATGTTGCCAAGCTCAGGGATTTTGCTGTTTTGTATCTCGTTTTGCTGACTTTTTTCTTTTTTTTTTTTTTTTTTTACTTTTTTCTGCTTTTGTCGACTGCGTCAGGGTTTTTCTGCCATTGGCCTTCAATTTCGATTCTTTGCCGAGACTAGAGGTCCGCCATTCTTATCAGCGAAGCATATTAAACATTTCGAACATATGTACATATGTTCCCGCGAATCGGCAAAAAAAAGTAGCGACTTGCAAATAAACATTAAGCGCGAAACTGAGAGAGAGATACTTTTTCAGATACTTTGTTGCTACACGGAGAGAAATATTGGGGTGGAGGCGGGTCGAAATCGATAAGCCTTGCCTTGATACGATGTCTGGCCCCCTCTCTCTTGTTATTTCACTACTTTGCTAATGCCGTGTGAATTTCTATGGGTTTTAATTAGCGTTGCGAATGCCGGATGACGCAGAACTGGAAGGAAATCGCTAGTTGCACAAGCTTAAAACCATCTACAAACTAATCCCACTATTGCTACTGTACCGGAACCCATACGAAATCGCAATATTATGTCATTGAACTAGCATCAGGCGTCTCTTATCAATTATCTTGGAGCCAATCGAAAATGAAGCGCGTTACCAGGCGAAGAAATCGGTACAAAAAATTTTCCCGCTGACCGATAACACTTTGACCTTTTCGCTTTGGGTGATTTTGAGTGGATAATGCTCTCGAGGACAGTTGGCAATTTTATTTCCTCTTGCCGTTGAACTTTGCCAATGTCAGGCGAATTTATGCAAAAAATAAATTTGGGTCTGGTTTCGCTTTTTCGCTTATGCTAAAAGAGAATCAACATACAGGGTGGTGGAGTCTCTCAATTTTAGATACTCTTTATAGGAGTGTTGGTCCGAGGGCAATTCGGGGAAAAAATTGTTAACAATAATATCATAACATTTAAAAATCCATTTCCTTAAGAGGTTTTCAATATATGTATAAATGCATGGATACTTAACATCAATAATATATTTGCAGGTATTAACTGCACTTATTTAAATGTCACTCCACTTATGTATGTAGGTACTCCCTATTAAAATCATTATTTAGTAAGGGTATCTAGAGTGCTCCACCCAATTCAAAAGCAGGGTCCCATGTGATGGAGAGATAGCGCGAACACGTGAGAGAGCGTGAGAGAAGTGTTAACAGCAAAGCATAGAACGCGATTACCGGGGGCTCTCTCTTTCTTCATTTTCGTACTCCCCTTTCAGCCGGCTTTTTCGAAATCTTCCATGCGTACATTCAATTCAAAAGCCCACGTCGTGGAGATCGGGTCGCCTTACTTCCCTTACTTAATAACCTGTAAATGTTAATGCTATGTCCCAAATATTCTGAATAAAAACTAATAGCTAAATTGTTTTAATTTAATTTCAGGCACTGCCAGCAACGTTGAGCTAATGGAGGCCATGAAGAAACTGGACGCCGATCTGGTGGCGCTTTTCGCCACCGCTGCCTCTGCGGAGCAGTTGAAGTTGAAGCAACAGCAGGTCCTGTGGCCGGAAACCGAATCGGAGCAGATTGCCCAGGATTCGGAGGATGAGCTGGTTATCACGCCGGAGATTTTCCGCAGCTGCAACGCTCTGCAGCTCCACTTGGAGGCACTCACTTTGCAGTCGGAGGGCACACAACGCATGGAACTGGTTCAAAACGAAGTCCGACCCATTTTCACCGTAGAATGCCAATTGTCCGGGGACTTGATACGCAAGGTGCCGCGCTACCCGATGTTCCACATCATGCAGTTCGAGTCGGAGAAGTTCCAGAGCCTGACGCAGTGCACCCGCTTTGGGCAGACGGCCCAGCGGCAGGTGAACATGGAGGACAAGAACTTGGAGGATCGGGACACAAGCGCCGGACATGTAGACATTACGGTGTGGTGGCGTGAACCGGGCACCTGTCTCAACGAAATGCTCGGCATGGGACGCCTTGAGCTGAGGGAGCTGTACAACGCCTCCCTTCTGGAGCAATGCAAGTGCATTGCCATCAAGCGTCGCGATGTCCATTTGGGCAGCGTCTACGTGAAGATCAGTCTGCTGCAGAACCTCAATGGTAACCCGGAACAGCAGCAGCAGGAGAAGCAGCAACCGGGTCAAAAGAACGAAAGTGGAAACAAGGCAGCAGGTGAATATATATGACTAATGTCGTGTGGTTGCCAATCGCAAGAACCATTGATTCTTGGGCCCCCAAATCGAATACAACTGATACAAGCTGAACCACACGACTACAGCCACAACAACTTCAAATTTCACCAACAACAAGATTACCAATATGAGTACCAAATCCACACGAGCCGCCCACAACCACGCCCACGCCTCCTGCACTTACTCTATATGTTATTGATTGCCGTTATCCAAGTGCTGCCCATCATTCTGTCAATAAATACTTTTCATTTTCAAAAAAGAATACAAAACAAAACAAAAAACAATCAACAAAATCAAAAACAAAAAAATCTGTTTCGTGTTTTATGTTTTTTATCCCAGCTATATTTTGAAACATACCTACATGTATTTTGTTTTCCAACAGCTTTGTTTGTGTTTATGAGGCACAGTGGGTCGAAGAAATTAAAAAAAAATCGAGCTAGCTAAGTTACCAGAATATTCAACGGTTATTTAAAAGTTATTTTTTCTTTTATAAAGAAACATTGACAAAAATTTTAAATCATAAAAATGTAAGAGAAGAAAGTTACGAAAGCAACGGAATATTTCAAAAATGGGGTTTCGTTTTCCATTTAAAAATTGTTTTTTAACTTGGTTCATGAATTATTTGTTTTGGGGAAAAATCCTTTTAGCCATTTTTTTGTCATATATGCTTTGTTTGCCAATATCTTTATTATTTTTTTTTTTACAAAACATAAAACCTTATAATTTAAATCACCCATTGCCCACTGTGTCCACCGCTTGTGATGCTTATAATGAGTCAATTATCGGGCCATTTTGACATCTAGTTGGTCTATTTTTAGCCAACTCGATTCCAGTGGTCGGCCAAGTTGTCAGTTGTCCGCTTGTGGAACACGTGCTATAACCGATTTGACCCGGTTTTACCCGCTTGCCGGCGCAATCTTTCGTTCCGCTTGAATCGGTTTTTGGGTCCGATCGTCTGTCGTCAAGGCGATAAGGCCCAAGGATCAGAGATCGCAGCTGATTCAGTTCTTAAAGCTTGTCTAACTCAAATCTGCGAGTTCAAGGTCCTCGAAAGAACTTTGATCTGTGATTAATACAGCTTTGCATGCTTTACTATCTGCTATATACTATATGCACAATCCTAATCATGGGACTTTTAAACTATTTACAGTTAACTGCAACTCGAAGGCCGTTTTAACGCCCCCTCAGCCGCCAGCCCCGCCTCCCCCTCCTCCGAAAGCCAACAACAACAACAGGAGCATTTTGGATTGCGTCAACTTCATGGCGGAGACCAACAAAGTCCGTCTGCTCAGGGGCTATCTGTATGCCGGGGAGCTGCGTCAATTATCGGATGAGAATAAAACCGCCTGCAAGGAGTTATCGCTCCAGCCTTTCTGGCAATCCGATAAATTGCTGGTGAAGATCACCGATGGCGGATCTTTCGAGCTGCAGGAGCAGTTTGCCATCATCAACGACGAGCGCTTCCTGCAGAGCGTCGAACGTCAACAGCTGATCCTGGAACTGCGTCCTTTGGGTGGAGTAGTTCGGCTGCCTTTGCACCAGTTCTTCATCGCCTACAGAGATGCCAGCATCACCAATCACCTGTGCAAGGGAAAGGTGCGAATATAACCACTTTAAATTGACAAAAACCTAATATCCAAAATTCGATTTTATATTTCTACCCAGTAATAATAATTATTGTCTATTTAAATATGTACATTCAGGTTCAATGTCAAGTTCATTTAATTTTGAGAAAGACTACAAATCTGAAAAAGATTCTTTGTCGCAAAGAATTTCTAAACAAAACTGATTATTTCTGGTTTTTGAACAGAACAGATTATTTCTGGTTAAGCTTTTTATTGTTGAAATTATTATTCTATTTTAGTAAGGTACATTTTTAATCAATTTATTTGTTCAATACATTTGCTTAATTTTTTATTTGATTAATAAAGTTCTCTTTATATCTTTTAGCTACCAGTGATTTCCATTGATGGCTGGGCTCCGATTGTCAGTGGAGATACCCAATCGCCATTGGGAGAGCTCAAGGTTCTCCTGGCCATCGGCAGTGAGTCGCAGATTGCCCAACTGAAGCAGCAACGCGGCTTCGACCAGGACAACAATCAGTTGCCGGCTCCAAGTAGCACCTCAGACTTACTGGACATGCTACAGAATGCCATAGCAGCTCCAACTCCAAGTAGCTCAACTCCGGTGATGCCACCGCCACCAACTCCTCCGGCGCCCAGTAACTTCAGCTTTCAACTGCGCATCGTGGGAGCTGCTGGATTGCCCCTGAATCCCGGCTATGGAAAATCAAAGAAGCAGGCAAAACGTCAGTCGGCCGCTAAGAGATTCCCACCCAACGAACCGCCAAATACCTATGTGACCTTTCAGGCTCTCAATTGCAATAGTCAGACTTACAAGTCGCACGAGGGTTTGGTCTATGCCACGCCGATTGTGGCAAAATCCACAAAGCCCCAGTGGCTCAGCAAGTTCCGGGTGGAAGTTAGCCGAGATTATCGCAGCAATGTAAGAATAAATGCTTTAAATTCATCGAAGATTCCTAATTTATTTTTATCTACAGCCCCAGAAACTGTTTATCCTGAAACTATGGAAGAAGGCGATTGTTAGTCCCAACGGCACTACTGAGCCCTCTCCCCATGAAGATGCCATAATAGGATTCGCTGCCCTGAATCTCAACCAGAAACAACCGGGCGGCGGCTTTCCCAGCGGTTGGCACAACATAGTCGACTTCAATGGCCGCGTGACTGGCGGGATAGAAGCGCATGTGGAGCCCATACCAACAAGTGTGGATAACGTAATTGATCAGTTCGAAAGATCCATGGAGCTAGGCCACTTGCAGTTGGGTCAGGCCATAAAGAGAAAGTACACGGAACTGGAGGAGATCTCGCAGAGATTGCGATCTCGTTTGGTTGATGTGACGGGGGAAACGCTAAAGTTTCCCGAATTCGATGTGGACTCTGCTTTGGACAGTTGGCAGCAGGAAGGGGATGATGATGATCTGGCGGAGGACTTCGAACGCTCCTTGCGGACTCCCACGCCTCCCGGCTCACCAACGCCCTCCACCAGCAGCGCCGCACAAAATCTCAGAAACTCTAATGGCCAGGAATAGCAAAGGGCCAAAAGTCAGTTAATCGTGTTTTTTCCTCTCTTCACATCTCGATGTCGTCTCTGATATTGGCTCAAATGGTAGCTGTAGTTAACCACCTAGCTATAGACTATATATAATATAATACACGGATCTTGATCTGATATTATGCTGTACTTAAATTGGCATCCCAATTTTGCCTCGATTCACCGTCTTATGGCTGTCTATATAGCATAAAATCAAAGCTAACAACGATCACCCAGCGATCGTTCCATTGAGTTAAAAAAAATAAATTGTCGATTGAATATTGTTTTAAGTCACGAGAGGATTTTCCCCCGCAACCACACGGAATATGTATTAGTTTCGGAACTGTGTTAATCACCTAAGTATTTAGACACTATTACTTAAACAAATTTAAATAAAAATGCTAAAGCAAAATTACCCCAACCGTTGTTGTTTTTGAAAGTGTTTAAAAAGATAATAATTCGAATAAAGTTTATATAAAACAGACTAAAGAATTACTTAAGGATGGAATTTTCTTTTTAAATCTGTTATGCAACTATTAAGGGCTGTTATAGGGTTTATATTACTTTTTAAAGGTGTGCGGTTTGTATTGCTTCGCCCGTAAATTGATAGCCATTTAGACTAATTGTTGAGCTCAACTGATCGATTAGCACAGTCTGATTGATAGTGCGCACATTCTGACTCATAGCAAATATTTACTGCAAAATGCAAAGAATTATTGACAAACACAATCTATTCGGCTTCATATATAGGTTTCCCAACGTGAATATATATAGAAAACGTTTCGATTGTGTAAATAAGAAAACATTTTGAGATTAGTGAAAGTTCAAAACAACAGACTAACGAGCACTTTCGCATATAGAACGGAACTCTCGCAAAATACTTAAGATTTTTCCTGAAAATGAGATGATCTACCTTTCCAAGGAAAACCAGATTTTGTAATCCTTCTTCCTCGGATTACAACCACCTTAAATATTTCAGCAAATCCCCACTGTTTATCTGGAAATTCTTGTCCAAATCCGCCATTAAAATACTTAGTAATTTTCTTTTAAATAGATATTGAAAAATATTTTAATATAAAAAATCGTTACAACTATTCTGTGTTGCTTTTTTTTTTTTTTTGTGGGGGCTAACCCCTCCCTCACACATTAATATATATACTTATGCATGTTTGCAATATAAGGGGTTGTTTCTATTTTATCGTTCTTCTATATGCTCTAGCCCGTTTTAACGTTCTTAATGTGACCTAAAAGTTGGTTTTGCTCAAAAACTTACTTTAAGTTAACAATGAGAACAGAAGAACGGGCCTTTAAAAATCAAAACATTTTACGATTGTTCAACAAAAAGTACGATCTGGATATACAATATGATTCAACTACAATATGCCTACAAATGTATATGGATGATCTATATGAAGTATGTATGATGAAGTTGAAATTCTTAGAATGGAGTTCGGCGCACACTTGTATTGAATAAAATGTACGTTTGGGTGCTAGACATACGGCTAAGCAAAAAATATAGAACTAACGTCTATATAAATGCTTTTCGGTATCATTAGATCTGCTGCCTTGATATATCATGTTATATATATAAAAATTATATAAAATATGTAATTAAAAACTGTTCAACCCTCGCCCAACGGCCTGTTTTAGTTTGCTGTCTTACAAAATACATTGTTATAGGTATGTTCTGAATGAGAAGGTGTCGAAATTGTGGTCTTCCGATAAAATACAAATGAGTTGGAATACGGTTGGATGTATCTATGTGTATACTTCGACTTCTTATATGGAACGCTTCGTGTTCTGTTTTCGATTGATGTGCATATTGATAGATTGAAAACGTGTATATATATTCTCTGATTCTCATTCTCCTTTTTGTTTATGGCATCTTTCAGTCAATGACCACACGGGTAAGGAGTATGCCACGCTTGCTCAACCACAATCTATAAATAGGGATCATTAAATAAATTATGAATCCCCGACAGATTGCAGAGGACACTTACCCAAAGCCGGCGCCCAGCAGCAAGGACAGGACGTTGGTCACCAGCAGCGAGTAGAGAATTTCGCGGGAGAACAACGAGTTGGAGCCCAGACGCTTCAATCTGATGGAGTAGCCTGTGTTAGTCTTCTTTTTCTCGTCCTCGTCGCCGGCATCGCCACTAATAGCCTCGAATTTCCAGCTTCTATAAAAAGGTAACAATGTAAATATGTTATAAAGGTAAAGAAAGAGGTAAACCAAATGATTCATACATAAGTACAATTTCAGGTGGACAACATTTGAACTTTTAACTGTCAATGTCCGACTAAAATTGCCACAATATGAATCAGAGTATGAAAAAATCATTAAATATCTATATCGATATCATTCGTACTTGGGTGGCTGCTCCTCTGCGTTGCGATTCCAGTTCTTCAACCAATCTCCGTTGTCTGCATTCTGTTTATCTCCACCCTGGCAAAACGAAAAAATAAAAACAAAAAACAGACAAAGAATGGCATTGTTAGCAAGATCACTTCGGTTACGCCTCGATTCTCATCGCTTACCTTGGTCCAGTAGTTGATGTAGACGTTTCTGAGCTCATCGTCCGGACAGAGTTCCGACTGGGGACTGTTTGGTGGACTTTTGGGGCTATCACGGGGCGTATCACGACGGGAGCTGGCCAAGGAGACGACTCGGCTCGACTGGTTCGATTCGCGCTGGGCCTCGCGCAGAAGTCTCAGGTACTCCTCGCCATTGTTAAATGGCAACGGAGTGATTCTGTCGGGGCTTTTGATGCCAGCCATCGCAGCTGTTGTGCTCAGTTCAATCCAAGATTCTGAAAAAACGCCAAGGCAAACGAACTGGGTTAGCATAAGATAGCAGCGAAGTAACACAAATAAATCAAGTTGGTGAAAGCCAGCCAAAGCAGCCAAATGGTGTGAAATTGCATATTTAGCTAGTAGCATTTAGTGCTAGTTAAATGTTTTGTACACATGGATATCTTAACCTTTTGTGGCGTGCTGAATAAACATAAGGGATCAAACAAGCTGAACCTTGCCGTTTCAAACCGAAATTACGCCATTTACCTTTGAGGTTCAGAACTTATTTGTATTTGAAACAAATTTAGGATCCTATAAACTAAAGGTTTCAAAATGTTTTTTTATACTATTTTGTTTAAATATACATAAATTATCAGATATGCATTAAAGCTTGACTATTCATTGACTACTTAAGGTAATTAACAGTCTGAAATTAGACTTGTTAACTGAAATATGGTTATTTTTCCTGTTTGCCTTTGAAGCTAGAAAACTACAGTTTTATAGCCATTGGGCGGAGGCAATGCCTCTAAAAGCCGGTCATCGTCACCCCCTTTTTGCGTTTGTTTTTGTTTGCCTAAACGTAACAACAACTTAACCACACGTTCGGTTCGTTAGCCCATGTTTATTATATATTTGTGTATATCTGTTCGAGTGCTCGTGCCCCATTGATAAGGCTAAAAACCCCACAACTCGTACAATTTCCGTTTCTTTTCGGGGTATTGTACATATACATATGTATATAGAAGCGCACATGTTTTGTTTATAGTCTGTAGCCGATGCTTATCAACGCCGCGGAGAAAAATTTCATTTTCAAAACAAAATAAAAACGAAACAGGCGGATGCAATATGCCTCGAGAAGCGTGCAAGTTATACGACAGCGATGCTAGACTAGATGATAAGATACATATACAGGGCGACTTCCCTAACTAAGAAATGGTTTTAAAATTTATATTAAATTTGTGTATAACAACTTCTAGTTTTACGTTCTTAAAAAATATTTTTTTTTTAATGTTTGTTAAAACCAGAAAGTTGAAATAACTAATACACATTAAGGCATTTTTTTTTAATTCGATATGGTGTGTTATTTTGTAGTTTTTATTTAGTTTAGTTTTCAAACATGATTTTTCTTGTGTGGTAATTTCAAAAGTAACCGGTGTTTTAATTGCGTGATTCACGGTTTTCAATTATCATGTTTGCACTGTAACAGCAACTAATTTAAACAATTTCACAGCAAAAATCAATTAGAGGATAGTTCACATCACTCACGTGGCAGACCAATCATGCTGGAAAAACAAACGAATACTAAATGCGTTGTCTAGACGAAAAGGATGATGCACTTATGATGGGTCTTGCGAAAATAGAAACTGGTAAATAGAAAACCCACTGAGGACAGGTAGACGCAAAAATTGCACAGGTAAACAACGTTTGAACCGTTATCGGGAATCCAAGTTACAGGTACTACGAAAATGTTCAGCGAAAATGAAAACAAAAACAAAGGTAAAAGCGTATCGAAGGGTGGCAAAACCAAAAACTTGGCTTTCTGACTCACGGCACGTAGGCCGCTCTCATCTTCGCTCTCTTTCTATAGGGGTAAACCTCTTCTGAAACCTCTCACTCCCCCTCTCTTTCCTTCAATCACTACCGGTCTCTTTCTTCGGGCTTTGTTGTGTGCATCTTGATGCGCAGCTGTCCAAAAGACCCTGAGTTGAGCCCATTGAACCGCCTTTATTATTGGATGGATGACTCCCCGGTATCATTTTCATTTCTTTTTTACTATATAGTATAGTTCGTGCACAAAGAAAAAGTCCGCCTAAATTGGTCATCCATTTCGCACATGTTTTGAGGTCAAAAACTCGTTTGCCGGGTTTATTTTTAACGCACTTATTTAAATTGCGATTCTCGTACTTAAAAACAAACATGTGCGAATGAATATTTGTATGATTATTTTTAAAAATCTGATTGTGAAATAGTATTTTGGCTACACACCTTTCGTTTTAACCTAATTAGGGTATGTCTCGGAAAAATGGCACGATTTTGGTTCTAACTGATAAGATTAAGACTACTTTGGTGACAGCTAATTGATAAAAACGAATTTTGGTTGAACTGGTATTATTTTATTGGTGTGACTCTGCAGAATCATTATAATTTTTGTGCAGTCAACAACCTCGTGCAAACAAGAGATGTTTTTAGAAATGGTAATTCGTAAAGATTATATTTGTGACATTTTAAGGTGACAGTTTTAAACACTTGAGCAAAAAAATTAGTAATTGTACATTAAAAATTCATTGTATACCTGTGCAAAAAGTTGAAAACTTTCATAGTTCAAGCGCTTTGTCGGAATTTTTAGTCGTTTTAAGACCAAAACTTCAAAAAATATATACATACATGTGTATCTGGGTTCAACCTATTTTTTGCCCGAGTGTAAACGTGGATGTTGATAAAGTGGGCCGCCGAAATACAATTGAAGCTAATGCCAAAGGCGCAATTTCTGGAAACGACCGATAGGGAAATGCCCTCCCACAAAATGTATTTATTTACGAATTATTTTTGCAAACCACACGAAGAGGAGAGAGGGGGTAGAAAAGGAGAGCGCGAAAAGGCGACTGACGTCAAGCGGCCAAGTGCAAAGGAAAGAGAAATGACATGAATAAAAGAGGAGCGAGGAGAGAGAGGGAGAAAGAGTGCGTTGGCAGCTTCTTTGTTTTCATTCGGAGTTTTTGCAGATTCTTTGTTGTCTCTCCCTCTCTCTTCACTGCGCCAGAACAAGTGCAAAGTAAACAAAATGAAAGCAAAACAAAATCAAAAAGCAGACAAAGTAAAGCCTTGAAATAGAATATGGGATGCGGATACCAACAATATACAAAGCACTCCATATATGTATATACGTACATTTACAGCAACAAATGTAACAATACGGCACAACGGGTTACCGTGTTATTGTTATGATTGCAAAAAAGAGAGACGCAAAAAAACACGAATGAAGAGGGCAAAGCAAAACAAATAACAACTTACCACCCAGCAAATCTTCGCTTGATTTTGGTGTCGTAGACATTTTGTTTATATTATCGGTATGAGTGTTCAACACGTCAACACCAAAGATAACTTGACTTTATTGCTTATAATCTCGGTTTTTAGTTAAACTTAATTTTTTCTTCCTTATGTCCGAGTTATTTTGGCCCTTTTGTTTTTTTCTGTTTGTCAGTATGTGTGTATTCGCTTTTGTTTATGTATACGTGGGAAAATGCGTTTTACTTTTGTTTGGCGCTGTTTTTCCGTCGCTGCACTCGGATTTGCTATTATTTACTGTTCCGGGCTAAAGCCAACTGCTAGAGCTCCGAAATATTGCAACTTTATTTAATGCTTCGCTGAAGCGGATAGCTGGTCTAGTACTAAATTAAACACGATTCGTTCCTACGCACAAGCTTAATGCGTAGTTTGAATCCACGTTGCCAGATGGCGGATAGCTGGAAATCCCCCTAAAAATCCCGTTTCCTTATTGGCATCACCGGTCGATATTTGGTCGTCCACCTAATAAAATTATGGTTCAAACCTGGGATAGATTGATTGATTTTAAAAATGTATGAATATTTAAACAGCTTTTAAAGCCCTTGAAAAAATAATAGATTTAAAATCTTAAGTTATTTGCCTTAATTAAATAGGTTTAAAAATAGTTTCAAAACGTAACGAATGTATTTTTATCTAGTTTTTAAAAACAAATCGAAAGTTTCTAAATCACCTTTAGCCACATTTCGCAGGAAGTAAAAGTTATTGCCTTCCACTATTTTTTTGGGAGAGATGTACATATCTTTCTTGGGATCGTACTGAGCTCGGCCTAGTAGTTTCAAAAACTCATGACGTTCTCGCAGTCGAAATTCTCGTGACGCCAGCAGTTCTGGGCACTGGACAATTTGAGCATGGGAAAGGCCCATATCCTGGTGGATGTAACTGAATCGCTCGATAAGATCATCAGGAGCTGTAAACGACAGGTTTAGTTTAAAACAAGAACATCCTATTGTAGACTATTATAACTTACGAGTCATCATTAATCGGGGCTTTCGGACCACCAGTGCACTCAGTTCCTTTTGATTAAAGCCCATTTCTTCCCTCAGGGTAAAAACGGACTTCCGCAGGTGCTCCATGTTGTAGGTAATTACATTGGGTTCCCTAGTGGCCAAAAGTCGGAGGTCATGACCACTCAACCGAAATTCTTTTTGAAAGTAACCCAATCGACGATCTACGCGCTTCGTGGAGAACATCAGCCAATATGGATTATGGGTAAGGATCCTCTGCCTCGCTTCATTAGAAAATCTTTTGCTCTTCAGGTACTCGACACGGGTCTGCAAATCATCCAGATCTTCTTTGAATAGCAATGGATTCTTGGTGAACATCCTGCCGAAGTCATCGGGGGAAATTCCCTGATCCACAAGAAAGGTTATATAGGGCTTCACATTCTTTTCGAAATCCAGCTTAAGTACGAAGTCGCCCAGTCCTTTACGCCTTTCGATGCTGTGCAGATTCACTCCTAAGCTTATTAATTGCTGCAAGGTACTGGAGTTATTCACATAGGCCGCCAAATTAAAGGAAGGCACATGCGCCTCCCGTTTTCCAAAATCCAAAGCCACTTGTTTGGAGTTTTCTTGAATAGCCGGCTCCGATTCCTTGTCATTGCGTTCTTTGGTTACATCTTGTGAGCAAAACACTTCGACCTCTTTTTGGGTCGCTTGTTGTCCTCGAAGATTTCGTAGTTGTAGCGTAATAGCCGTGTATTTAGCCGCATTTTGTGAATTTAATAAAATCTTACGTATTGCTGAACAAAACATGGTGTGGCGTTGCCAGACTGCGCGAATATGAGCAGCTGTCGGTTTTAAAAAAGCCAAAGTATAAATATTAGCTAAAATTGGCTAGAATTGGATTTTTTTAAAGGAAGTTGGAAAAATAAAATAAATCGCTACTGCTTAAAAAATATTCGCATTAAACAAATTGTGTCATTAATGTAAGCCAGCAACACTTTTCAAAGAGAAATAACTTAATTTTTCAAAATTAACTATTCAATTTATTTTGTTATTGTTATCTGAGCCTTACGGTATATTTGAACGGTTCGAGCTACAGTCACACTGGCTCCGATCTTGGTTTTGCTATATTATAATTATTCCTAAGAATAAAAACAGAACTCTTTGTTGACCGATCTTTAGAGCGGAGCGGGGAATCTTACGTCTGCCACCTGTTGAGCATACTTCTTCAAACACATCATCATGGACAAATTACGCCGTGTTCTAAGTGGAGATGAGCCCACTCCGGAAGAGGAGAGCAGTATCATTACACAGGTGAAGTTTCCAATCGGAGTGATTTCATTAAATATTTATAAATATTCCATATGGGGAAATATTTTCTCTTTTTTTGGAGTTACTCTTGGAAACGCCCCCTTATCACATGGCGACTTAAGCTGTGTGACTCAACGCTTATCAGTTAACTTGCCCAATTAGTTTTCAATATTGACAACATAATTATTTACTTAGATTAACGAGATGTCAACTTTAAGTTGGTCTACACGCATCAAGGGATTCTGCATCTGTTTTGTATTGGGAATTTTACTTTCCCTCTTTGGCTCGATTGCCCTATTTTTGCACAAGGGAATTGTGGTCTTTGCGGTCTTCTACACCCTCGGAAATATCATCTCGATGGCGAGGTATGCTAGTTACTTTTATAACAAATACTTCACACAGACCGGCTAATTTTCACTTCTCGGGTTTCAGTACTTGCTTTTTGATGGGGCCCTTTAAGCAGATCAAGAAAATGTTTGCCGAAACCAGGCTGATAGCTACAATTATAGTGCTCGTGATGATGGTCCTGACTTTCATAGCAGCTATTGTGGTAAATTATTTATATTATTTTACTATTACTTTTCTGCCTTCTCTCATGAAATGTGAAATCTTTTAATAATCAGATCATTTGTAATGCGTTGATAGACTTGAAATTTAAAAGTGTTATTTAAGAAAACAATGCATATCATAGTTTGATCAAAAATCATTATATTTTATTTTCGACCTAATGATACAGTGGCCCCAAAAAACTGTATATAATTTAAATTTGTATTTAACGCTTTTCTTAAACGGAATTTTCTTAACATCTTGTTTCCTGCAAACGATCAAATTATGCTGAGATATCCAACTCAATTACTTTAGGCTGAATTATTAATATTATATTTTAATTTTTGTTGTTTTAAATTTAAATTTGGCTTTGTTTTTCGTTTGTAGTGGAAAAAGGCTGGACTTACGCTTATATTTATTATCATACAATCTCTGGCGATGACCTGGTACTCGCTCTCATACATCCCATATGCCCGCGATGCCGTCAAGAAGACAGTCTCGGCCTTTTTGGAGGTCTAGAATCGATCGCGCTTCTGTACATAACTCGAGAAAAGCTAGATTGGTTTGTAACTTAAGCTAAAACAATTAAATCGTTTGTATTAATCTAGCACTAGAACATAGATTCCATTATATTCGCTTATTAACAAGTATTTTCTTGGTTTGTCTTTTAAATAAATATATATATATTTTTATACATATATATATTTACACGTTTTGTATTTAATTTAATCAGTACAGTTTTTTGTTAAGTGTATGTACATAATTCTCTTCTTTGTTTTGGTTTTTCTTTTATAGAATGGCCTGATCCATTTTGTTTTTGTAGCTTTCAAGTTTTTGTTTGTTTATCAAGTGCTTACTTTACTTTCTTCTCTTTCTTCGGTGACAATTTACCTAGAAAAACAATATAGAAACGTTTTAGATCAAAAGTGGCAGATATAAAAGTTAATAATAATTAGTTAGACTATTTTAATTTTAATATCGTAGTGCGTGGTGTTGGGTGCATCAATGGATTTACTCCTTGGCACTTGTGCTTTTTAATTTGTGGCAATGCAATCCGACGAGAAATGGAAAAAGAGATAGAGAAGGGGAGAAACGCAAGGAAATTTTAAATTGAGAACAAGGAGTTGAAAGAGCGATATGATTAACCAGTAATTCAGCCAATATTAACGAAAGTCGGTGAGTGCAAAAAAGAAAGTTAGTAATAGAGCAGGCAACATTTAAGGGAAGGAAAAGGTCTCCTGTTTTTGCTATGCCACATTTAGCAAAAATATTTAGGCCTTCATGATTACAGCAGAATCTTTCTAGTTTAATACCCTTCAAAATGTTGCCTGCTTTAATTAATGGCAATACATACCTTTAGAAGGCGAAGATGAGATGGCAGGATTACTTTCTGTACTTTTCGAGGGCGTAGATGAAACCTTTTTCAGCTGCCATTGCTAAAAAAACAAAAGAATCAGCAAAATTATAACTCCAAAGTAAAGTAAAGAAATGAGACGACATACCTGCCAATAGACAGCTACGTAGACAAATGCCACCGAGATTATCACTTGGATAGTCAGCCACAGGACAATGTTGATGGCTTGCGTGCGCTCAAACAACTCCTTGCCATTCTTGATGCACAGAATGGCCTCGGAGACCATGATGGCGCCGTAAACCCAACACTGGGTGCCGACTCTCTTGCAGCGCGTATCGGTGACGTATACGTAATATTGCCTGGTAGAATCATCTTAATTAGTCTCCATCTAGTAAAAACTAAGCTTGAAGCATACGTACCTAACCGAAGGCGCCACAAACAGTCCGATGAATATGAGGCGACCGATCACAATAAAGTGATCCGGCGGCATCTCAAAGATGTGCTTCAAAAAGAATGTGTTTAGTTCGGTGACCTGCCAAAAGATCACCAGCTGAATGACGGCGGCGAATCTCATCGCCGTGGACTTGGGATCTAGCCAGCGGATGGCTGACCAGCTCTCTGGCGTAAACTGCAGCATGGCACGCTTGATTTTGCCCGTTGTGGTGGATATGTCCTTAATACTGGCCCACTTGTACTCGCGCATCTCGAGGATCTGGCAGATCTTTAAGCCCATCCAGATGCCCAGACCGTTGCAGATGATCACGTCCAGGATGAGGGCATCCCACCAACACTCGATGAAGTTGGGCAGCAGATGAGCAAAGGTGATCTCGGTGATCTCCCACATCACGGAGATGGCCCACAGAATGCCCATGTGACGGATCAAAATGGCCTTGAAGGCCCAACCCAGGAAATGGCCCCAGGCGAAGACGTCCAGATGACCCTTTACACGGTCCCAACTGATGTCCGAGCAATTGACGCCATATTCCTGATAAAAGAAAACAAATGGGTAATAATAATAATAATAATAAATAATAATTTAATGTTCTCACCTTTTCCATGTCGATGTGGAAGTTTTTCAACTTCGGATCGATCCAGTAAAATATGCTCCTGATAGTCGGATAATTTTGGAACATAAGGAATTGCAGCGTCAGCAGATACAGCACAGAGCATCCGAATAGAATCCGCCAGACGGCGGGATGGGGACGCGTGAAGGGTCCATTGGGAAATGCAATCACCGAAATAATCAAAAAGAAGAACACAATGCAAAGAAGGCCGGCCCAGAGATTCTCATCCACGTTCGCCTCGTTTCTGTAACGATATTGCATTGCTAAGTAGATGATCTTGGATTCCATTGACGCTACTATTTCAGTCATAGTATTCCTTATCAGCATAGCACGTTTTTCGATGGGGTTTTGGGGGTCAATGACACGGTGAAGTGAACGTCAAGAGCATTACGTCGGTGTCTTAGTTGTTTCTACTATATAGTGTACGCGAGTATTGCGCATATATATATATATTTTTTTTTTTGGTTTTTGAGCCTTCAGCTGTCTGACTTGACACTTTTGGCAGAGTATGTGTGATATTTTTAAGCGTTAAACCGCTGCACAACAACTAATCTGTGTACTAAGAAGGCACGTGGAGCAGATTTTTGATTTAATGTAATGATATGCTTGAAAGTTTTTTCAAGATAAGAAAACAAAGAACAGATTTCGATGAAAATGAGAGCAGGTGGAAGTTCCGTTGAATATAAGGATACATTTACTTCTAAGTTACTGTAGCTTTTGAAAATATACAATTAAGTTTCTATGAACGCCTATGATACCATGTTACCATGGGATTTTTTAACATGCCAAAATTTGTTTATATTATATTTTATTAAACAATTATTGAACTTGATACTGATAAGAGGGAAACTATTGTTAATAAGCTTAATATGCCCATCATAGAAAAAAGTGCTAATCGGAATTGACAGCAAAAGCCTTTCGAAAATTTTCCGTTAAAAAGTTGACACCTCATATGGTTTTCTAGGGTTAACTAACAGACATATAGAAATAACCGATTTTTCACTGCTATTTCACTTGACGAAGCAAAGTACGTAAGGTCAAAATAAATATAAATTTGCAAAAAGCACTGCTCGTTATGAAATATAAATTGGGACATTTTCTATTTGGGGTTAATTAATCGTTAACTTAAATACTTGGATATAATGATATCTAATGATAAAAATATGTTCTAGAGATCTATTTATTCTTTCAGAAGATTTGTGGCGTGATATCCAAGCGGATTTTTCGATTTGGGACTCATATCTTACCTGACGAATGCGAAGTACATAACGGCGAGCACTGATACAGCCAGCAGGGTGATGGTATGGGGTTTGTAGAAGAAGTCCAGTGAAATGTCGTCCACGGGACGTTCGTTAACGATCACAAAAGTCTGAGCGATCTCCTCCTTGCGTTTCCGCCTGGCGCCCGCACTGCTGCCACTCCCATCGCTGCCATCCCGTCGCTTTGTGGGCGTGGCCGGGGCACTGGCCGCACCGGATTTGTAGGCAGGATGATCCCCCTCGGCATCGCCGGCGGCGGAGGATGAGGAGGAGGTGACCACATCGCCCTTCGGCGGGGTGCCACGTGAATTGGAGCGTTTCTTCATCGCCTAACTAAATTCGATTATCAGATGTAAGTGAATGGATGGCGTGATGTGGTTGTTGTTAGGTGGTTGCTGGTACGGAATCGGAATCGGTTCGGTGGCTAAGTACATGCGGGGACAGAAGGTTGCGCAACATTCGATTAATTCCAAGGCCCCCACTGTTTTTCGGTTCCTCGCCGTTTCTTTGGCTTCCGTATCGGGAATCCTCGGTTGCTATTGAGAGCGGGCGGGTCCTGGATCCTCGATTCTGCTTCGATCGGCGCACGTTTATTTTATCATTCGCCAGCTACCGTCCGTTGTTGTCAATTAACATGCTGCGCGCGACTCGGACCAATAAAAATCGACACTAGCCGGCAGTAGCGTTGCCAGACTGACGGGACTGTCGACTTGATAACAGGAAAGTTGCCAGACGAATTGCTGAACGATAAAGGTGTTCCGAGATTGAGCTTTGATTTTTAATAAATGAGAAATTACTTTAATTTTATTACAAAATATTTGTGTTGTTGCTTTATCAGACTTTATTTACATTTAATACATATCAAAATATATTTTTTTCTATATTTTTGAAACTAAATTTGTTATTTTAAAAGACTTTTATGATTATTTATTAAAAAAACCCGGAACAACCACCTCCGAATTAATTCATCCCTGGAACAGCTGATTTGACTTGTTGACCAATAAGCAAACCACGATATTGTATTGTTTTCTCGGATTTCTCCTAAAAAAGCGCACTAAAATGCTGGATAAGGTGAAAAACGTTATCGTAGTGCTCTCCGGAAAAGGCGGTGTTGGAAAATCCACAGTAAGCACTCAACTTGCACTGGCACTGCGAAGAGAAGGACTTAAGGTAGGCCATACAATTTCACCACAAAACATGACACAGTAACTTTAAAAAAGTTCTTTATTTAACAAGATTGGTTTGCTGGATATAGATCTATGTGGACCCAGTGTGCCATATCTATTAGGGCTAGAAGGACGGGATATATACCAGTGCGACGAGGGATGGGTTCCAATCTATTCGGACGAAAGCCAAACGCTGGCCGTGATGTCCATTGGATTTCTGTTGAAGAATCGCGAGGATCCTGTTATTTGGCGAGGTCCCAAGAAGACCATGATGATCCGGCAATTTATCAACGATGTTAGGTGGGATGATTTGGATTATTTGATCATCGACACACCGCCCGGAACTTCAGATGAGCACATCACCGTAATGGAGTGCCTCAAAGAGATTGAATGCCATGGAGCAATTATTGTGACCACTCCGCAGGAGGTGGCGTTGGATGACGTCCGCAAAGAGATAACTTTCTGCAAGAAAACCGGCATCAAGATCATGGGCATTGTCGAGAACATGAGCGGGTGAGTGACTACCAGGATTTTATATGTCATAAGGCTGTCCTCGTTTTTGACTAAACTATCTTTTATTTAATTTCACCAGATTCGTGTGTCCCCATTGCACCACCTGCACTAACATCTTCTCCTCAAATGGCGGTGCTGAATTGGCCAGATACGCCCAAGTACAGCATTTGGGAACGCTGCCCATTGATCCACGTGTAGGAGTTTTGGCGGGCAGCACGACATCCGTATTGGACGAGCTACCCGACTCCAGCACGGCGGAGGTGTTAAAAAATATTGTTGATAAAGTTAAATCGATTACGGTAACCTAAATATAACCAAGGAAAATCCTAAAAATAAATCCTAAATATTGAAGACAACAATTTTAGTCTGAAAATGAAAACCCCAAAACCCAAACCTGAAAACCCATTCTTATTTGAATATACAAACTCTTTCAAAGAAAGAAAACCCAAATTGTTTACATATCCAACTCCACAATCAAGTTCTTAACAACTTTTTGTTTTTGTTTAACTTTGGTTTCTTTATTTTTCTTGTTTTCAATGTCTTAAATATAATAATAAAACGGTTATAAAGGAATGAATGTAGTTGATGCGTTTTGGGGGAACTAACTAGATAGGTCCGTATAATAATTTATAAAATGAGTGCGCGTCTGATATATAATCACTCTAATGCTAAAATCCTGGTCGTACGGTAATCGGTAATCATAATTTACAATCAAACTAAAGAGTTTCCTACTAATACTTTCCAATTACATTAACATTTGTGTTCCTAAAATGATTTACTCACTTTAGCTATTTAAAACTATCACATTAACGTAGTTTGTCTTAACGCTTGACCTAATCGCCTTACTTAATGATTTGAGCATAACGTAAATCTAAATAGCTAGCAAGGGTCGTCATTGATCGATCGGCTCGGCTTCATTCAATGTCTGTGGATTGTCCCTAAATTCTGTGATATCAATTGACTCTGCTCTCTTGACTGACACCGAATTTAGTTTTCTTTTTACTAAGTATTATTAACATGCAGACTTCTTCCACTATTTTGGTATAATTTTCCCTAGCTGAAGCTAGGCGAAAGCATTTCAAGATCAAAAATCAGTCTGCGGGAGGGTGGAAATCACACAGAGAAAAAATATCTTTTTGTATTCAAATAGTTTCTATCTGTGGCATGTCAAAAATGTTATGATTTTGTTTTCGTTTGTTTTTTAAATATTATGATAAACTGAGATGGCAACCTGAAACTGATACTATGATTTTCTCTGTGCAGGAATCACAACTAATGCTTCGTTTTCACTCGTATCATTTCACTTTCGAACCGGATTGAGGAGTGCAACACTCTCACGGGGCTGTTTGGTTACAGTGGTTGTGGAGTCCGCGTCGTATTTGATTTTTTTGCTCTCGAAATAGTTCCTATATGCCCAGATAATTAAAAAGAAAACAAACACTAGGATACATCCAGACAGTAAGTAAACCCAGGTGAAATCGGTTTTGATTTGTTCCTGCGGCACTTCTATATCATTTTTGAAGGCAGATTTGTTGTAGAGGTCTTCGCTATCGTCGAGATCCTTGACCTGGCTGGTGGATTCGGGAGCAACAGCGGCTGGCTGATGGGTAATCGGATAATCGGTTACCACTGAATAGTTCACTGCATTTCGCTCGTCCTCAGTGGGTTTCTCAATCTTTTTGTCATTGGTGGTCTCAGAAATAAAATCAGTTTCGGTAATATGATCCTCTGTGGAAGTTACGGGTTCGATTGGTGTGCTTGAATCTGTGGTAGTTTCTGAATCTGATTCGTTGGTTGTGGTTAGATTTGTTGTAGTTTCTATTGTAGAATCGGAACTTGAAGTTTCCACATCGATTTCTGTGAGATCTTTGAGATCCGGCGATTCCGAAGTAACTATTATTACGACAGGTTCAGTAGTGGATTCCACATTCGTCTTAGCTGAACTTGAGGATTCCGTTGTAGCCGGAATTGGCGAGGAAACCTCCACTGATGAAGTAGAGTTAGTAGCTTTACTGGATAAATCGCTTGAAACCGAAGTGGATGTGGAACTTTCAGTGGATGCAGTGGAGGTTTCGCTCGTAGTCGAAATGAGAGTCGTATTTTCTGTTGCTGTAGTTTCCTCCTCGGCACTTGAATCTCCCTCCATAATTTGAGGACCCTTGGTGGTGCCACCCATCGGCAAGTGGCCATAATAAAAGCCATTCTCATCCAGTTCCTCCGGGCAAATTAAACAGCATTGACCCTCCACCGAAATGGGATTGGTGCACGAAACTTGAGCGCATTGATGCGTTTGACAGGATGTATCATTATCACCCAGACAAGTGCACGTTTTGCATCCATTATTCTCGGTCCAGACTTCGTAAAGTTCTTTGAAATCTCCATCATCGGTTAAACAATTGGTTAAGTGTTCCTCCAATTGACAGATTTCCTTGCATTGCACAATATGAGGTTCGCACGGATCGCACACGGTGCACTTGTTTTTATAGAACCTCATTTTTGCATCATCGCAGATGGGTTCTACATCTCGACATTCGTATCGAGGACAACAGCTTCCGGGCAGTCCATTTCCCTTGTCCACCTCCACCAAGACTTTGTCGCAAACAGGGAAATCCTTCTCGCAAGGCAGACACTGGCAATCTCCCAGGAAATCTCCCAGGAAATCCCGGTGACTGTCCGGTGGACACAGCTCAACCAGAGCTTCATTCTGTTCATCAGGATCGATAATGGGTAGAGCTAAAAATAAAGAAAATATTATATTTTAATTGGGAATAAACGAAGTATAAAGAGATACATTTATATCTTAAGAAGTAGAAGATGAGCTATGGCAATTCTAAAATAAGAGAGGGGTTTAAAATTTCTACTTTAATTTTAAATATTAAAAGCTCCATAAATTCCCATTTACATTTAAGTGTCTCCCTTTGAATTACAAGCCTATTTTTACCACACAAGACGATCAAATATTGAAATTGTAAATCGATGAATTAGCATTAATATCAACAATGTTCTTCACAGAACAGAAATTCGATACTCCACGGAGACCCTACAAATTCCGATCTGATTTAAATGCCCTTCAAGCTCAATATTAGCATATCGATCGATCTTGAAAATCGCATTCCACACCGCTAACCATATAGCCCCTGATTTATTCAATAAATCTAGAGGTAAATTTATAAAAATGGCAATTTGATTAGGCACACTCTTAGGAAATTTCTCAAAAGAAAGCTGAAGCACAATCAAAACAAACAGAATGAAATTTGGTATTTGCCTGAATACAAAGTACTGGGAGTCACACTCTCGTTTATCATTTATTTATTGTTATTGATTTTTGACATTTTATCATTGAATTATGTATAAAAGGGGGAAGAAGGCGCCAGAGCGATAAAAATGGGAATGGCAAAGTACAATAACAGTGCGAAGACGAAAAGCTATCTATACAATTGCACGGCCAAACAAAAAGCCCAAAAGATTTGGAGCCCTGCCTTATATTGGATCGATCGTTTCATTGAGTCAATATAGACCCAATTGTGCTGGTGGTGTTGTGTTATTAATTTAGCGTGGTAAAGTTTTGTTACAAATATGCGTCGCATCAGAACTCGTTACAAACTCTTCCCGATCGTGATCGAAGGTTATCAATTATTTTCGATATTGACGTCACTGTCGCAGACTTTGTAGGTGAAGCGCATTTAATTGAACGTAATTTAAAATAGATATAAGTTGTTGCTTTCGTTGTTGTGGCTTTATTCTTTGGCTATCAGGTCGGAGCGATCTTTCTATATGACAGCCAGCAGACGGGGCAATTATTCATGTGTATGGTCATGTGTGCGTGACAATACTCGATTCTCTGAGAAGCGCATAGAAGGGCGCTGAAAATGTCAGGGAACTCTGCGTGCTGGGATCAATAAAAATTTTTGGAATACCTTGACATCTCTTTACTTGTTTGTCGTCTATTTATAAGTATCCAGCGTTGTTGACAAACAAGAAGAGATCATAATATTTTCATAGTATATTTTTGAAAACTATTTATCAACAGAAAGTACGTCTTAGTTCATAAGCAAAAGTGAAGATTACATGATCCTTTGGATGAATACCTTCTTTACTAATTTTAATATTTTTAATACATAGTTTTATAACTAGATCGTTCTCTTCGTTTTTCCTTGTAATAACTTTACACCATTTAACCGAAACAACAAAACCTGGTCTACAACCGAAAAACAATTTCATTCTGAATCTAGTTTCTGGAGAAATGGGTTTTTTACTGAAACATAAACGTTTATAATTAAATGCTTCGCTCGACAATAAAATGCCAGTGTGCAAGGTATATTGCTATCTTTTCTCTCGTTATTCATTTATTTGTTATAATTCAGTTTTTTTTTTTTCGTTTTGCACTGCGGGTTTATTGACCCAAACGGATAGTGGTAATTTTTTATCGCCTTTGGGTCAGCAGAAAATAAATAAAACGGGAATATAAAAAAGAGACATGAGACGGTGGTGGGGCGTTGGAATGGGGGAGGGGAATGGGGGGTTTTCAAGTTCCAAAGGTTACAAAAATTCAATGCAAATTACCTAAGCACATATCCGCCTTATAAATGGGTCGGGGCTCATTAGCGGAGATCTCTGGCGACCGTCGATGATCATTATGGTTGCGATTATGATGATTGTACGAGTGCGAGTATAGGGGAGCACCGGCAGAAGTGCTACTGCCCACTTACGTCACCGGTCTGGCCACCCATACAGCTGCAGATAAACACAGATACACAGATACAGATACGAATACACGGACACTGAGATGCCGAGATACGGATACTTTGAAGCTGCGAACGAGGCGATCCATATTTCTCTTTGATTGATCTACAGCCGAAGGCCGGCATGCAAAAATGCAATTCAGTCAGTGAGGAGCCGAGGAGCAGCTCACAAAAACCAGATACAGATACGACGAAAATAAATTCCAGCACAATTAGCAGTCGCTTATTTTTGTTTCGCATTTATTTTTCCCCTCCTGACACGCTAGTTGACATGCAAAGTTACTTAAACCAAACAAAACGAACATTACACGACAAAATACTAAAAACAAAAACAAAAGCAAAAATCAAGGGGAGGAGGTCGACGTCTACTTTTAACTACTATCTAAAAGGTCGTCTTTTTGGGAGGAGGGAAGGGGTGTATATACCATATAGTAAGTTCCCCAAGATGTTAGCCGTTACAAGCGACAAAACGGCCAAATAGTTGATGGAGTAATTAGAGACCGTTCAAGTTCGCTTCAAGCCGAAAACAAAACGAGAAACTATTTACTTTTGCCATTTGGCTGCTTATTTCTGCTTTGCCCATTCACGTCAATCACCGTGAACATTGAAAAAGTGTCTCTTTGATAATTTGCTGATGGCGAATCTAATTTTCTGTCGGGAATTATCATATTTTTGTACATTTTATGACATTTTAAGCGAACTTTCGGTCATTAAGGCGGTCATAAAACGGTGACTTTAGTGACCCGAAAACCAGGAAGACAACTATTAGTTAAACAGTGATTTACAAGCGATGAATCACAGTGATTTAAAAGGAGATGAGTCATAGAAAAGTAGTGACTTAATCTGGAATAAGAAGGTGAAAGGTTAACTAAACTTTGAAGTATGATTAAATAAATAAAAATCCCTTTAATTTTATTAATTATAAATACATAACTTGTAAAAATGATTAATGTATATTTAAGAGACCAAATTAGTTTAATAAATGTGGATACACCTATCATCATTTCCAATTAAATAGAGTCAACCAACCATGCATGATGAATTAACTAAAATAATTCCCATTTAAATACAGCTTACTCTAGTGTTGATTATTTTATTAACTGAACTGTATGGTGAGCACTCCCATTGAGTTCGGCGATCGTAAACAACAGCTTTCAAAATTAAAATAAACTATGACAGATGTGATTTAATCACACGCAAATTAAACGGCGATATAATCCAAGTGTAGCATGCCGAAAAATGTGACATCAGACCTGCGGTAATCAGTACGTACTACATATATAGTATTTTGTGAATTTGTTCCATTCTAACAGAACAGAAGTAATCAATCTTTTCTGCGGACCTCACTCACACGTCCTAAGTAAGCGTAATTTATGCGATTTATTTTAATCGCCAGCATGTAGAGCAAATAATCGTTCGTCACTCCAGATTTGGTTGCCTTCCGCATGGCTACCAATTAAGAGAGTTCACCGATTGTTCAGTTCGCTTCACGGTTGGCATTACCCATTAGCCATTAGCTATTAGCCGGCCGGCCACATTAACGTTCCTTCTCCTTTTGCCAATACTTCCTACCATACCTTTTGATATTACCAACTGAGCAACAGCTGGAGAGCAGAGTCTATAAGTGGCCAACTAATTCGTTAGAATTGCGTAAACAAAACATTTTCGTACGCTCAACGCTTTCTATTTTTTACTTTTTTTTTGGCCCCGTTTAAGCCGGCGGCGACAGGCGTAGTAAACCTTATCTTAATTATAGATCAATTATAGTAGAGGGGCTACCATACACACTCGGCAAATATATATTCGAGCGCACATCATTAATTATAAGTGCAAACTGAAGTCAGCCATATGCGAAAGGTAAGCGCTGCAAATGGCACAGAAAATTAACTAATGCGTGTCGCTACTCGATTCATTTGGCTTCTCTTCTACGTATATCGAAGGTTATTAACTAATTAGTTAGAGCTATTATAATAGAGACTGCGACTTAAAAGAATATTTATGCAAATAAAGCAAAGGAAAGAATTTCGGGAATTTCAAAAATCAAACAATACAACCACAAGCAATTATAAATGCATATTTCTTTAACAATCATATACATCACTTGGACATTAGCTGAAATAATCCATATACGTGTTAGCAATTCAATAAATATTCTAAAATAATCAAATTCGCGTTTCTCTTTCTGGCAAACAAGCAAATGTGGCAATATAACCGCAACACGACATCGCGAATTATTTCATATGCAAAAATAAAAATAAAAAAAAGCCATGAATTTCGATGGTGGGATGGGTGTCCCCCGGTGATTATTTCGCATTATTTTGTACAAATTGCACAATTACAATTAAATTATACGGCACGGCGTAAAATGCCTGATTAATGACAACCACCCCGTATTTCCGATCCCCTCGCTATCCAAAAATAAAAAAAAAATCAAAAAGGAGAAACGAGAGCAGGCAAACAGATGTGCGCCGATATTCAATTTATATGTTGTGTACACAAAATAATAATAATTATTTTTTAATAATTACTGCACTGGGGCCGCAATGTGTTGTCTTTCAATGGGCATCGTTAGTACGATGACTGACGCCATTCTGCTGGGATTATTATGCTGTACTGCTGTACTGCCTGTTCTATGGCAGCCATCATTGGCAACCGTATGTACAATACCTCCTAAACATAATTATTTAAAAATTATTTTCAATACATAAATTATTAAATAACCCATTCAACTTTGTAAGAACAGCGTGACAGAAAAAAGAATTGTGTGCACATTATATTTTATCATATATTCAACATTTTGTTTACCACTGACCATATTTTATTTACAATGTCTTTTGGCTTGTACGTGACGTTTTAATTAGTCATTAATTAGCACAAGCCTCAAGCAAACACATTCGAAAACAAAATTTAATTCTAATAAACCTCCTGCCAAAATAAATTTGTCAAAAGAGGATATATCCAACTTTTAATAAGTTGTTTCCCAAGAACCGAAAGATGCACTTAAATATAAAAATGCTCAAACAAAGAGAATGAGATGCAATTTTCGCTATTCTCTTCTGAAAGTAGCTACCGTGACTAAGACCATAGGTTTATAAATTCAGCATATGATGCGCATTTATTTAATGGGCTCACCCACTTGTAGCGCGATTTCGAGATTCGCTGGCGGGACATCAACTGTTCGGTCGTTGATCCCGCAACGGCGGAAATCTTCAAATGCGAAATTGTGGAAATGCCGAAGAGGCGGGGAAATTTCCTGAACACCCTGCTCCTGCTGCGTCGTCCTGTCCACAAGATGTGGGTGGAACTGAGTGTGGGTCAGATCGCCAACAGGAAGGATCGACTTCTCCAGCATGTCCTAAAAATTCGTGTGGATGGCTGTCACCTAATTGGGTTTCAGAGCACGAACAGAATTCTGAATGCCGTTCTCAAGAAGCTACTGCAATCGGGGAACTATCCAGATGCCTGTCCCCTATTGGCGGTAAGTTCATATATTCCTCGAATCTCTTACATATATCAATCCATCATAATTGGTAAATCAAATCACGTAGCATTGCAGTATGCAAATTTGTGATTGTTTCCAGAAAAGCGATTTTTGGGCGATGCATTTCAAACGCAATCTGTTCATGACTTGTGTTTTTACTTAACTTAAACTGGTTTTTCTGACCTTAAACAATAATATGTTCACAAATGTAACGATTTAATTGTGTCTTTTTTAAGGTTCAATTCAAATAAATGGCTCAACATGCTAAAAACATGTTAAATTTGTTTTATTAATACGGAAATAAATTAAATGTGTCAATATTTATATGATTTCATGGTTCAATTTTATCAGACTATAAAAAAACACTTGAGCAAATACAATTATAATGTTCTTTATACTTTTTTTACTTAGTTTATTTTTCCTAACTTAAAAAGAAAACAGTCAAACCCAAAAAAACTGAAGCACCTGATTACACATTGAATACTTAGCAGCCAAACAATTTCTGACCTACTCAAAGTCAAAATCTGATGAAAATTTCCCGTAATCTTTATCTTTACGAGCTGCGCGTAAATAGAGCAACAAATTAGTCAAATGTTCTCGCAAATAAACAGAGCTATCTATACGATTGTTCAAAAATACACCGCTATCATTAAAAAACGGGAAAATAAACAAATGGTATGCATAAACAAAATTAATTGCGCATTGAAGGAAAAACCAGAGCGACGATTCCGACGAAACGAAACGAAAGTCTGAATGAAACCCAAATCGCTTCGAAAAATATCATTTTCATTCGCTAACAGGTTCTCTGGTTCTGGTCTCTCCATCCGCAGAATGTCAACTATACGTCCACGCGTTTCGCCCTCAATCCGGATCACTTTCCGGCCTTAATGCCAGACATGAAGTTCAACACGAAATTGGTCTTCCAGCTGAGCAGGAACATTGGCCTGATCAAAGCCAGCGTGGATGCCGAGGTGATGAGACGATCGTAAAGAGAGAAATATTTCAAATAAAGCACACCGAAAAGTACATTAACCAGGGGCAAATACTTTACTATATTTATGCGTTTCCATGACTAATAGTCGGCGGCAATGACTAATAACTTTGGCATGGGATTTATGCCTGCTACAAATTCAGATTAGACGCCTATCTGGGCCATTCGCTTTAAGGTGGATATGCCTTGTGGATATCAAAAAGGAATATCTATATTTATCATTGAACCCTACGATACGATGTTGTTTCCCCCGAAAAAATTTCACTGCCATCCATGACTTTCAAATTTTTTTTTGCTCCACATTTCCAAATAACTCGATGATTCACGAGTGTGGAATTTGGCATCAAACTGGTTGACTGATTTCTGCACTTCACTGTTAATTAAACTATCCATAATTTATGAGATTTAGCTTGTAGTTGAAATCAGATAAAATAAATACATATGTAAATATGGTTGAACACAGTTTCGAGGGACTTACTGAATTCTGCACTTCATTGATAATTAAAAATACATAAATACCGATTGGGTAAAACCATAATTTAAAGATTTAGAAATCCCAATACAAAAGTAGTTAATTTTTTACCCTGGTTTATTAGCTAGCTGCATTCCAAGTAGATAAGAAATAAGTGTAAATAACCTCCTACTTATTTAAATGAAAAGAAAAAAACAAATAAACAAAATAGCAAAAGATTACAGAGTGTGAACAATCCAATTCGCAAACTCTTTTGTATATTATAAACAGACTGACTTGCTGATAATGCGAGTGCAGAAAATAATAGATTAAGAGAGCTCAGGCCCCTTTTCGAGTGCCGGCCAATCAAATTAAGAAATGACGTGAGTCTGCCCACAAAAGATATTTAGCAGAGCATAAATAGAACAGCGTTTATCGAGAGCCAAGTGAAAAAGAAAGAAAAAATAAAAACACCCGCCTTTTGCCCGAAAGTCTGCAATGTCATGGCCACAGAATCTCGTTCGCATTCCCAATTCTTTCTTTTGAGAATTGCCCCTGGTGAATTCCTTCTCGCACCGCGAAAAGTCAAGTGAGCAAAGTCTACTTATCATTTATTGACGTCCGAATTCGTCATCAATATTTTCACCATCGAAAGAAACTCTAGTCAAATTTGTATTGACTTAGTCAGAAGGAAAACCTTCGTCAAGGCCAGCCATAAAATAAAAAAGAAAGTGTTTTGGGTCAGTCATTTCCCTGTCCCATTTCCATATCCATTCGCATTTGCATTTGCCACAACAAAGTCTGGAGTGGTGGGAGTACGGTGACATAACCCAAAAGCCATTTAGGTCGGGGAATTCTAGGCCAAAATATAACAGCCACCCCTAGTAACTGAATGAGGGGAGTCAGGTCTAAATGGCTCACTTAGCGGGTTAGTCAGCAAGCATTTTTCTGAGAGGTTAGCCGAAAAGTCAATGCACTCAGAACAAATTCTTCAATGGAAAAAAGTTTATGAAAAGGGGAAATGAATTCTGAATTTAAGGTTTTGTTAGAATGCACTATTTGTGATTTTTAATTTCAAGGAATTATATTTACTTTATTCAATATTTTATTCCTTTTTTTTTACTTAACTAAATCTTGTAGAAAACAAATCCACTTAACTATAATAACTCAATCTACAAGGCAACCTTTCCGTAGAAATTCCTTGCACGAATATCAGATTATAATTTCATCAGGTAATGGAAAACTATTCCGGGTGGCTGGCCAGCCGTGGAAAGTTATTTTTCTTTATTGCCCCGCCAGCGAGTGGGTGAAAAGCGGCTGAAACCCAGTGGCTATATTCCTTTGTTTTGGCCGTTCTAAGTTCACTTATCGTATTCATCTGGTTGGAATTTGTTGGGCAAACACGGCAACAACAACTGCCAGTTGGACTGTACAAGACTGTGTGTTTATCAACCTTATATACGTAACAAACACGCTGTATAACAGACTATCTGTCGTTTGTCACCCATTCGCACCGCTTCGATAAGAACGCCGCAGATTAAGATGGAATTCCACACACTCCTGGCCTTTCCATAAAAATCAAGACTCCACTCCAAACTCAAGGTTAAGTTCATTAGTTTTTGTAGATCAACACATGTTTCCGCAGATATCTACGGTGGATCGGGGGATCGGGGAATCGCTATATATCGGATGAATAAGCGGAAAATGCATTTGAACTATTTTCAGCATTAATCACAAAGTCAACAGCCAAAGGAAAAAATGTTGGGCCTCACTTAGAAATTATTTTGGTTCGGGCGATATGTTATCTTTTGCTTTTGCGTATTTGCAGAATTCTATTTGCAAAAAGTAATCTCACCATGTCCATTTATTATTGATATTTATACGGTTTATAACGATCAATGTGCACTTGTAAAAAATAATTGTCAAAAGTTGGTTTATTAAAAGATATGTGTTGGGAATCGGAAATTCCCTAATTGTAGATAACGAACAATGTTTTCAAAATTGGATACAATACGAAAATCGTTGTCTTAGGCAAAGTAAAGCAGTTCATTAATTGCTTTAAAAGGTAAATTCTTGTTTTTCCTTTAAACTCCTTTGTTTATATTAACTCTACATATGGCGGAATTTAATCTTTATTTATCGGGGGTCAAAACATTTTCACATTTTGGATTCCCCCACAAAGATTTTGTGACGCACTTCAGGTAGTTAATTTAAACAAAAGCTTGTCCATGCCCTTCGAGATCCACTATCAAGGTCAGTTTGGTTCATAGAAAAACATACGCCAGCGAAAGCCAAACAAAAACGAATCGAATGAAAATAAACAATATATTGAGAAATGCCCCAAAAACACGAAATCAAATAAAAAAACAAAAGAGAACGTTATATTTGCCCGACTTTGTGATATCTGTTAATAAACCCACAAATCTTTACTTTCAAGGTTATAATTCCGCTAATGCTTCTGATCACAAATACTATTTAGAGTTTAATATTATATAATTAAATAATTTATTTCAAATACAACATGCCTTTTTTACGCTACGAGTAACGGGTATAAAAATACAACCGAAAACACAAACACTCCGATGATACGATGCCATTTGAATTATCAATGAAATTCACAAACAAAACAGAAAAGAACAAAAGCACAAACCACAAACAACAAAATCGGCGCAGCAACATGTGCTTTTGGGTAGAAAAACAACAACAAATAAAGAAATAAGAAAAACAAAAAATCGGTATGCAGAGAATGAAGAAGAGGGGGAGATCCGCATGGCATATGGCCAAAAATCGACGCTATAGATAGTTTCCAACACGTCATGGGAAAGATTTACGCGATATATATAGACCCATGATGCCGTCGCTGTGACGTAGGCTTCATGTTTTAATTTTTTAATGGAAAGTATGGGAACAGGGTTAAAAGTAAACAAATCCGAAACATCTGAATTATCCGATGAGTGATTCACGATTAATGAACTAATTTTGGCACTATTTACTCACCACTTGAGTTGAGAATCCAACGGGAGCAGCATAATAACAATAATATTAACTTGGCCATCTCACGTGAGCACTTCGATCAAAGTCCAAAAATTTATTAAATATATATCAGAGTATATATATCTTTAATTTGTTGTTAAACTTGTGGGAAACTGTTTTCCTTTTCACAGTTTAGTTGGGGCGCACAAAATCTCTGGAAAGTTAAAAATAAATAAAAAATGTAGAAATTGTTTCAATATTGATAAGGTATATTTAAAGAACCTTCATTTATTTATAAGTTATCTTTAAATGCACCTTTATTTATAGTTTCCCTAATTTGGCAATTCCAGGAAAAAAGCAATTTATAATACTTCCGTTACGGAATAACTTACGAGCACAATGGTCTTAAACAAACTGAACTCGCTTACGGCGTGAATCCCCTTAAATAATTTTTGCCATGGAGATGCACTCTTATCTAATCTAATTAGATATATTTAACATACACAGGTGATAGTTTTATTCTTCTTTAAATAATTGAAAGTGCATTTGGACAGCAGTCGAAATGAATTGCACGCAGACACTTTGTGGTTTTGGCCCTGATATGCACTTTTATCTTATCTTATTTACCTTGGTATTTTTGACAAAAGTAATAGCGACCTCGTTCCATTTGAAATCTGGTCTATTTGTCTGCCAAAATGATTTCTATCAGAGATTTTTTTGGCTTGTAGCCGAAGTTGTAACCAAGTTGCCAAGTACACTCTGATTACCGCCCAAACACGCTACCTGCGTTATTTTCTTCGATTCGCACGATAAGTGTGTTATAACATATGCCAAAACTGATTGCCTGATAACTCTTCACTTTTGATACCACACACAAGGAAACATGGAAAGGCACATGGAGAGCCGCCAGCCGATGCACACATTTTGGGCCAAAATAATAATGCTGAATTGGCAGGTGTGTAGTTTGCCTTTCTGCGTTTCAGCGCTTTACAACGCTTGTGAAATATATTTTTATTTAACGCGATTTTATCGCAATGCTTTTCGTTTTTACTATGTTGTAAACTGTTTGCTCATGTGAAAGCGGTTTTGTTTTGAGTGTTAAGAGAATCATTGCATTAATTAAATTAAATAACATGTTTGTTTGTGTATTCTAGAAGTGTTCACTGTTGATTTTATTAAATCAATAATAAAATTAACATAATAAGGTACCAAAAATTAAATCTTTAAGGTCAACTGAAGGGGTTAAGAATTTTCAGCAGTTAAATAAACTTAGTTACAACCACTATCGAGCTGTTCATATCTGTACTTCGGTGCAAGCGAATGAACTATCGGTCTGGGCAACTAAATGCAGACATATAGTAATTAAATTTGCCCGTGGGCGTCAGAATGGAAAGCTGTTAGGTAAACGACGCGTTCAGACGTCGGCCGCAAAGGAAATCAGATTTTTCCATTATTTGGCAAAAAATAACAACGGCAAAAGCGACAAAAAATCCGCCGACACGTGCATTTATGCAAGTGCATTTGACCGATTCGCCAGTTATATCACACAGCTAAAGCTAAAGCTAAAGCTCATGCGCAGAACCCTCAGAGTTGTCAGTTTATCAACTCTTACCATAAAAGGAAGCAGCGAATGAAATTCCATCTTTCGCACTTGCAGCACAAATTGCTCATATTGGCCAGCAAAAAAAAAAAAAAAACGAGATCGCAAAAAACAAAAAAAAAAGGCATAAAGCCAGGGGAAATACTTAGCGTCGAAATTAGGTCGCTTGGCCTACGCAGATTACGAATATATTTGGACTTGATTTGGCTTTACCTTTACTTGCCGAGAGTCCAACTGATCCAAAAATAAAACTTCATTGTACTATTTGTTTTCAATTGACGGTTTGTCTGTCCATTTTGTCTGTGTCTCTGTTGTTTTTATTTGGCAATGCTCTGTGTTTTTGTTTTGTTTGGGTAGCCGCTTTTTGCGGTGATAATATATTGCTTTGGGGATTTTTCACTGGCGCGCAGCACACAACCGATTTCAATGGAGGTTCTCAGCGGACTGAAAAGGTGTTTGCCAAATCCAGCGGTTTCGTTTTTTCCCGCATTGAGTGATACATTAAGAGAGCATATTGCTCTTAAATGCTCTTCTGATCTTGTTTGTGTTTTTTTTTGTTTTGTGTGCGGTTGGTAAATAAATCTGGCTAAATGCGTAATTACAAAAGGGCAAAGCATCGATTATTTATTTAAACCCACTCTTTTTGCGAATCAGATTTTTATAACTACTATATATCTAAAAAAAAATTTCAATAAAGAAAACCAATCATTGTTAAATGTGGTTAATACATATTCTATGTCACTCAACTTTTTAAAATAATATGTAAGCATTATGATTTAAGAACCTCACATATCAACAATATTTTAATACATATTTTTTGAATGCATTATATTTGTTCTCTACTTTTTTAAGAATTAAAATATATATTTGCATTAAAAATCACTGTTTTGTGTATGATTTGGTAAGGTGTTTTATTATTTAGGATTTCTAAAGTGCAAATAGTTTTTGTTAAACTTACAGTTTGCACCACTGTACGTATGCTTAATATGCAAACAAATAAACACAAGTGCGTATACGCGATGTTTCGTAAATTGTGGTAAATATCGATTGTCGCAATCAGCTGTGCCTTTAAGTGTTGTGCATTACTGAAATACACCAGAGCTACCATACTGCTGAATAGAAAACAAATGCCACCTAGCAGCTAAGTACATGGTAAAGTTTCACCAATCTGGCAACTCTGTCAGATTGCCAACGGTTTTTGTAGCACAACTATGGGGGTTATGTTGATATAAACATTTTAAAAATTAGTTTACAACTAGCTTAAGCTGCAGCAGTAGCAGTATTCTTGTATTGGATACAAATGTATACTTTTATAAAAAAAATTGGTTATGCTTTAAAAGGGGTGTTTGCTTTGTGAAAATAATGTTGAAGATCCACCTTGTCGTCTTTTGGAAGCATCTTGCAAGCTGCAAAAAAGTTATTAATCCTTTAATTGAACTAAGCTATTTTAAATTAAATAAGTAAATTAATGTAGTATTAAAGTTTTAAAAACTTTTTATACACAATAAATTGATATTGTTAAATGAAATAACAATGCTTAATGCAATTCTGAACATACCGCAGTTATAAATATATTATTACAATGATTTTTTTGTTTTATTTGTAACTATAATTAAAATAGTTTTAAATGGCGTTTAGTATATTTTAATTTTATCTGCAAGCATTTTGATTACTACTTTTTATTATGATAGTTAATTAACTTGTGTTTAATAGAGATGCCAAATACTTTTGGTTGTTGCAAGGCTAACAATTGCCAAGTTTGTGGGCCAACCTTTGTTTCAAGTGCACCGCCACTGAAAGATTGCTCCTGGGTTTGCCTCAAAGCGAAAATGCCGCCGCACTCTTTTCGTTCGCTGGCCAAAATGTAAGCCCAAAAATGGTCAATGTGTGTTTTTTGTTGTCTTTTCGATTCCTAGGTGGTGGCTTTTTTTGGTCCTGCTGGCCACAGGCCCGCTCCCCTCTCACGTCCAGAATGGAAAGCGTGAAATTTTAATTGTGCCTTTCGGGGCGTTGTCGTCTTGGTCGATCGGCCGCCGCCTCGACCCGAAATAAAGATCTCTCGCGGCGCACACAGCTCATCCCGGGGAGATTCCTCCTCCTTCCCGCCATCCCACTACCAAAAGTTGTTCATGCCAAAAAGGTGCAAAAGGCCAAATAGTATTCTGTTGTTTATGTTGTTACATGCCTCGTTGTCTGTGTCTTTTTAGCTCAGCAAAAATGTCCGCTGGAATTCGCCAAAACCACACTGTTGAGCTTATGCGGTTGTCTGCACCAAAAGAAATATTCGGGGGTGTCACACAAATCTCTATTAATTCGATTTGTGTCAAGAAATCACCTATCAAAGGGTACCTTAAAGACTAAAATGACTCTGACAACTTTTGTCTTGATTTACACAGAAACAACAAACTACAAAAAAGAAAAAAAAGTGCGTTGTTGTAAAACAATAATTAAAATAATTATAAATCTCGAATAGCTATTTTCAAAAAATATGTGTATAATATTCTGCGTATTAAAATATTTTTACAAAAATTTATATTTTCGAATTTAAGTACTATAAATAATGATTGTTTTCATAAAATAAAAAATTAAAATTTTTAAGTTTTTTTTTAAGTTGAAAGTTCAACCAACATTTTTTTATAAGTATTTAATGTTTAAATTGGGTTAGATAAAATAAAAGAATTCCAGCTCGAAAGTTTTGCTGAGTGTAGTTTCCCTTATGCAGTGCCCACTGTGGCTGCACCTGATGTCATCCACTGCGCCTGCAGCCAGCGATCAACGAAATCGGCTTTAGGGTTACTTGCTTGGCTCTCTGGCCAAAGATGAATCCGCGGCATTGTTGCTGTTAATAGTGGCTGCGGGCCAAATCAATTCCAGGCCCAACATGTTGGCCTGTCCGCCGCACTCGCCGAATGCAAAACGCTGACAACTTTGGCCTCTTGGCCGGGCTTATTGGTTGACAATAAAAGCGAGCCAAGCTCCGTGCCATGCATAATAATTATAATCCATTTAATTTCCGCAGACTCCTCTGCCGGCAATTCCATCGATCATTTGGGGTCACGTGTGTGCGCTGACCTCCGCCAGTTTTCCATTTGGCCATTTGGTCATTTTTCCATCTTGCCATTTGCCGGCATTGTACGTCAGTCAGTGGAAAGCCGAAATGCCAAATATCTAATACGCTTCCACCGAAATGATCAAATTCATGGAATTTTCGCATAAAGCTGCGGACCAAGCAGCATTTCGGCCCCCCTTCTACCCGCCCCTTCCATTTCCCCCCCTTTCATTTCCCCAACTGTTTTTCCCCACCTTTTGCGTAAGGCAAACAAAACGACGCGACAGGTGAATCGGCCGCCCGTCGACTCGCCCCATACGGGGATCTTCGACAGACGGTCGGTCAAGCGGACTCGAGTGCTCCAAACTCGGCCCAACTCACCTCGGCTCGACTCTTCTTCTGGCCAAAAGAGATCGCTGCGAGACGGGATCGGGATCGGGAGTGGTCAACGGTGGACGGTGGACGGTAGATGCTCGATGGTCGACGGTCGACGGTCGGTGGGCACATCTTTTTCGGTGTTCACATGTGCCAAATGATGTCGATGGCGGCGGGCGAGGCAAATCGACAGCACAGTGGGCTTATCTTTGCTTAAATAGTATTTAAATTATTTCTCTTAATGGATAATGGGTATATATGTATATTTTTTTTAATTTAAAGTCATAGCTTATAGAATAATATTTAATATTTAAAATCTCTAAAGACAGTCTGACCAAGAAGTCACACAAAATTCTCACAAAGGCAAGATGCCAACACAATTTAAAAAAAATACTGTTAAATGTTTTTTTTTTTTATATTATGAAATATATAAAATCTATAAAAATGTTCGGAACGCTTATAGTAAAACCATCAGGCATAAGTATGGCATACAAATTGTGGGCCTTAAAAAATGTGGTTTGCTTCTGTTATCAATTGAAGTTGGGACGAATTCATTTATTTTTAAATATTATTATTTTTACCTTAAACCAGATTTAATCAAGATTTCCCCCGTTAAGTTCCACTGTCTTTGATTTTTTGTCAGCCTGCGTGTGTGTGGCTGTGTTTGTTTCGGCCACCCGCCTTCGACTCCTGCCTCGCTTCACCCACTTTGCCTTTATTTATTTTTTTCCTCGGTTTTCCCCAGTCTGAGTTGGGGGATCTTCGGGTGACTCCTCGACGGGTGCTGTTTTTCTTTATTTTTTTTTTTGTTTTTGTTGGCTGGATCGACTGCTGCATCATCTAACGCAGCGGCGGCTGCCAAGATCGATCGTCCTCCTCCCAATTCCTGCTGCTCAGCTCCTCTGGGCCTTCCTCTTTTCAGTTTTTCAGTTCGTCTATATGGGCGCGTTGTCGTTTCGATCGATCGTCGATGGCTCGGGTCTCTAAAAAGACTGGCTGGTAGAAAAAAAAAAACAAAATAAAAGTCTGTGACCGACCATTACCTGGCTTTGGTCAATTGATGACCAGCTCGATTAGTTGTTGTTGCCGGCTAGGTTACAGCCTTTTAGTCTTTACACCTTCTTTTATTATTTTCCTATTTTTTCCCCCTTCATCGATGGTGTTGTTGTTTCGATGTATTTAAATTGGCAACATAAATTTTATTCGCAATATTTGCTTTAATGAAGTTTTTTTTCTGCTGTTGTATTTCTTTCTTTTCGGGTTGCAGCAATTGCGCATCATAAAATTGTAAATTGGTGAAAATTGTGCACAATTTGTTACAAACACGTTCATATAATAGAGAAAAATGAGAGGGTGTATTTAGGGTCAGGGAGACTGGATCTATAGATATAGTACCTTTGCCTAAATACGTCTGGTTTTACAAAATAAAATATGATAAAATACAGTAAGCTTTAAACTTATTAAAAAAATAACTTTAAAAATATGAAATGTAATGTATATATTAAAATTATATAATCATTGAGTGAATTTAAAGAATGTTAAAATCATTTTAATATAAATTGGATATTTTGAATATTAATTTTGAAAGGTTTTTTAAAAAGTTTTTAGTTTAAATGAATATTTAAGTCCTGTTATTTTGTTTGAATTAAATCTGTACAAGTATGACCTATTTTATTTAATTTTTTAAATATACGTTTTCCCTTTTATATTCCTTTAAATTTAGCAGTGAAAAATTATTATTTTTATTTTTCGTTGTTGGGGTTAAATAAACCGCAGAAGGAGAGGGCATGATGTGAAAGATAGAGAAAGAAAAAGAGAGACACTGGGGCCAGTAGAAAGAGATGGACAGTCGCCATTTGTGGGCACCACCCATCAGCTATGAAGTTTCATCACGTAAGACTAATTAACAGCAAAATAACCTGGCGCACTTGTTTGTGGAACTCTCCATCTCCATATCTCGGCCCACCTGCCCCTCCACGCCCTCCCCCCATTCCCCTCCACCCCCTTTCAACCCCTTTCTCCCCCTCCATCACCATCATATTTGAGCCCGGCTAACCGCAGTCATAATTAACTTGCTGCCGCCTGCAAATTTTAGTGGTTGTTGCTTTTGTGATTATTTATTTTTTTTTTTAGCATCGCTCGACCTCTGCTGGTGAAAAATTTAATTTTCAATAAATCACTTTGGAAGAAGCTGATCTAGTAGAAGCAGCGGTGGTCGATCGGTTGGCGGTCGATTGTAAATATATACCTATATATAGACAAAAGGGGAGGATAGAAACAACCTTGGAATTACCTGTGTTATAAACACTTTATACTTTATCTAACGATATCGCTTCTCTCACTTGCAGTTTGTGGGGATTATTTGTGATACTCTTTCGATTGGGATTAACTAAACAACAGATGTTTGTAAAACCCATTTTACAAGCTAATATTTATGCTGATTTACGGGTAAATCCTTAACTGTCTGCAACATATTAAGGCTCCTAAAAGTTAAGTGGGACATGGGAGTGGATTACAGATTTCGACGGATCCCCCAAATACCAACATTTTATGGCCACTATCATTTAGAAATTGAAAGGAAAACTTTGCCGAATTGCAATTACGGTTTCGTGTAATTTCCCACATTCGAAAATCCATTTCAAAGAGCATCCAATGTGAATCTAGCCAAGGGTTTCAAATTCCATTCCCGTTTTCTAAAGCTGGCCAAATTGTTTTCTCCTTTGATGGTTTTGTTTGGGTATTTTAATACTCCTTTTTTTCTTGTTGTTGTGTTTTTTTTTTGTTTTTTTGGGTTGGCCTGGCTTTTGTCTTGTAAACTTTTATTGGCCCACGGAACGTTGGGGGTTTTGGAGCTTGGGGGTTTGGGAGTTTTATGCAGCCCCATTGCGCAATGTGCGTCGTTGGCACAGTGGGGCACCGACGCGTTTTATTGGCGCGGCAATTAATTGCTACATTTTCCAAAGGAAAATTATGAACTAACATCAATTAGGATGCTGTGGAGTGTGCTGGCGTGTCTGTTTTTCTCGGCGTTTCTTTTTTAGCAGAAGAATCTTCCTTCGCTGGCCAGGAAGAAAACAAAATGAAGAGCGCTTAATGATTCAACCTTTTTAATAGGCCATAAAATCTGGAAATCGGCATAGGCGCATCGTATCCCTGCCCGAACATATTTCACATGTTTTTATTATTTTGGGCGAACATCTTTTTTCCGCTGGCAGCCTCGTTTTATTACTAATTCTTTTCCTTTTTTTTTAGCTTTGGCTATGCTTGTCATTAGCTGTTTATCCCGAGTTTGTCCCATGCGGTTTTATTTGGAAGTTGAGACATTTATAATTGACACATGTCAACAGTTTGGGCGGGGGCAATTGATTGAGACCCAAACAATGACGACAATCGGGTTTTGAATGCAACTTTATGTCAGTGTCATTCGCTGAAAGGTTTGCTTACTGTTTCTCGACTCGGAATTGAATTCCTTCTGACAGCTGACCGACAGTTTATGACAGCGAATGCAGTTCTTAAAGAACTTTACTTCTGATTTCCTTGATTTTTATAAGATAAAATAAGGTCAAAGAGAAACCGTGAGAGATTTGAATTAACATATAATAGTCTATTTGTTATATTACATATTATTTATATATTTTATTTTGAATAAATTTATTTAAACAGAGATTTTAACAGAACTATTATTTAAATTATCAAACTATTATTATAAATAGTATTATTTTGGTATCTTATATTTTAAGACAAAACCTTAAAATGTGTTATTTATTTTATTCTTATGATAATTAGTCAATTTTACTAATCCATTTATACCCATCTTATTCTCTATTCCAAATTTAAGCAAATTTCATGGCAACAGCTACTTAATAAAAAAAGGAGAAAAAAAAAACACAACCGCTAATCACTTTCGGGTTTGACCCAAAAGGCCAATTTAGATTGGTGTGGATTTTAAGCAATACGGCGAAAATTATGAGCTCACCTCATAAAAATAACGCCACAAGGAATTTCCGTATATATATTCATGCTTAAATATATATTTAATCGGAGGCCCAGATTCCGTTTGATCGCTGGTGCGTGGCAAGTACCGCAAAACGCAAACCTCCTAAAAACATCATTTGCATACTTAATTAATTCAGCCAAAAATACGGACACACATACCGAACACCGATAAATATGCAGGCGAAAAAAATGAGATGAAGAAGATCGAAGAAATACACAGAAAAGGCAAAAACAAATAACACAGTACGTACTCTAATTTGGTTGTCAAAACGACTTCAGTTTTAAATGAATTCCATTTAAAAATGGATTTGGTTTTTTTTTTTTGTTATTCTGGTCCGTTTTTGTGAGTCAAACACAGGCGCCAAATGTTTTGCCTATTTAAAAGTTAATAAAATCATATTATCAATAAGATTTATGGGTTCAGTCGGTGAAAACACGTAATACAAAAGATCGAGGAAGACAGCCACAAAAAATGCGGTGATGCTCTCAAACGAGAAACTATGCGCCTTTAAAATATATAAATTTTAATTAGCCGAACGATATTTGAGAGATCAAGATCGAATCGACTTAGAGAAGGGGAAAAGGCGGTAAAGGGGAAAGGAGCGCCGAGATCGTGGCCAAGTCGCAGTTGCTGGGCTTGTTTCACTAATTAAGCCAAAATGGGCGCGTGTTTTTTCAAAAATCTCTTTTGGTCTTTGCATGATCTTTAATAATTTCGAAATATTTGTGGTATCTCCTCTTGGTATTGTTGCTGCTGTTTCAACTTTTTTCTTTGTATTTTGTGGCGTCTCCTTCCAGTGCAGTGCACTGATCTTGATCTTGGCCCGATGATATCCCGCAGTGTGAAATATTTTTGATGAGAATTTATCATTTTTGTGTGCCAACACTACATTGCCTCTGTTTCGATCCTCCATCCTGGGTTTTAATACTCTTTTTTGGAGAATATTAGCGATACAATAAATTTATTTAATTAACAAGTTCAGTATGTATATATAATAATGTATGTATATTAATTTATTTTCTTTACAGATCAACATTATATTTAAAATATTCAAGTATTAATATGTAAGAGCTTTAATTTCACTTTTCCATGATTTATTTTTTAGTCTTTAATATTTTTTTTGTAAAATCAATTAATTTGTGATAGTTTTGAATAGTCAAGAGCAGTGTTTCCCAAACTTTTCGGGACCGCGACCCACCTACACAAAAAATTGCAAGATCTATATGACAATTAGTACCCAGCAAAAATCTACCCGCGACCCTCCAGTGGGTCGCGACCCACACTTTGGGAAATACTGGTCAAGAGGGTATTTCCCAATCGTTCTAGTCTTTACAAATCGTTTTTCTGCTTGTTTTCGGAGTTCTGTCGATCATAAATTGGTGCAGGCTCTGTGGTGCAGGTCCCTCGCCAGGTTGACATGCCAAACTGCAGTCAACAGTCGCCAGTCTTCAGTCTCCGGTCTCCAGTCTTCGCTCTCCTGTCTTCTGTCTCCTATCTCCCGTCTCCTGTCTGCCGCTGATAAGAATCTTCAGCCTTAGTTTCAGCATCAGCTTTAATACACAGAAATTATAATCCACCAATGGGTAATTGATTTCAAATCATAAAACCATAATGTTAAAATAAAAAAACTTATATATTTTTATGGCAGGAAAACGGTACTTGTCTTGATTGTTTCACTAACTTCTCATATTTAATTTAACTATTTCTTTCCGTGTAGAATTCTTTCTGACTGTTCTTGGTGCTGATTACTAACCTGGATCATAATGATGCTGATGCTGTTTGCTGTTAAAGCCATGGATGATGATGAGGATTGAAGGCGAGGAGGATTTTCGCGGATTGGCGCTCAAATTTCATGAGCTGATTGTGCTACTTATACCAAAAGGCAACAAAGTCTGCTTTTTGATGATCTACAGAGATTGTAATTGGTGGCACTGGGATTGGAAAAACTAAATAAAATTAAGAGAAAGTATTTGGGTTGGCGTCTATTTTTTAATTGGGAAGAGACAATATACCTTGTTATATTTAATGTGAATTTAAAAGTCGTTAATATCTGTATATCACATATGTAAATGAATTAAGTTATTATAAGTTTCTTAATTTTATTTTTTTTAACTTACAATCACAATCAACAAAACATATTTTAGTAAGATTTTTAATAATTTTCCCTATTAAAAATCTGCCATAAATTCGTATGGGAAAATAGTTTCCACGTTCCAAATCTACACATAAAAACCCCTTTTGTCCACATTTTATTGTTCTCTTTGGTGGGCCCCACTTTAATCGACCATATTAATTTTCGCCGGTTGCATCTTCATTGAAAACTATTTAAGCCAAATTGTTGCGCTATTTTGTGCACATGATTGTTACAAATTGTTCAATTAAAGGCTTAAAAGAGGCTCAATGGGCAGCGGAAAGGCAAGACCGGGTTCCAAGAGGCCGGGTTCCTCTGGCTTCTTGGTCCGCAGATCGGAGTTAGGAGTCTGTGGTAACGCTCCTGATAATGGATGTGCGTTTAAGCAGGTCCGTGATAAATTATCCCCCGAACAGCAGGTGTCGCCCCATTGTGTGTGTGTGTATGTAAGTGTGTGTGAGTGTGTGTGTTTGCAGGGGGAAATCTTTTAGATTTTTCTCCATTTCTTTTGTTCGCACAATTTATTTAAAAGCGAAATTTTTCCTTTGCCACATGGAAATAAATAAGCCACAGTTGGCAACTAGTTAAAAACCCAACTGCCATGACCTAAGGCAATCAACTTTTAGTATCTCCACCGCATTGTTGGCGGCGATGGGCAATTAGGGGCGTGATTTTCCAACAAGTTGTGCATTTTAGCATAATTGAAGTCGCATTACGAGTGTTAATTAGTTTTTGCATTTTATTCGCACCGCCCTCCCGTTTCCCTTGCTTGATTTAGTGCAACGAGCCGCATAATTTATGACAAAATTGTATAGCATCCGTTGATTGAATCGAACTGAAATTGTACTGCGGCAGAGCTCGTAAATTTTATTAACATTTTGTGTGCAATTAAGCGTAAATGCCTAAGCTGATTATTGTGATTTTCAGTAATTACTGGCCAGGCAGATCTATTAACAATACAGCTTGAGGGAAATTGGGAAAAAGGTTGCGGAATTTTAGAAACATTTGGTTTTTATTTTTGGCGGAAAATCTAAAATGTTTTGGGGGGTTGTTTTTAATGTTATACCCAATAAAACTCCCCCCAAACTGTATATGGTTGAGTTATGGTTACTATTTTTTCTTTTTTTATAACTCTTATAACAAGTCACATTTTATACAACTTCCTGCAGCTTTTTGTATCGCATTTCTCACTTCATTTTTTGGGTTTGTTATAGTTAAGAGGGTAATTTGTAAGACTGACGCAAGGGACAGTCCGCGCCATCACCATCTCGCCTTTCGGTTCCAACTCCATCAGCCTCATCTGCCTTTCCATCCGGGGTCCGCGTTGAATAATTGACAGCGATAAGGTATCGCATTGCGCTGACATGTTTCAGGCATTACAAAGGCAATGCGTCGGATGAATTCCTCCCGGTTCTCCTGGTTCTCGGTTCCCGTTTCTCAGTTCCCTGCTCCATTCCATTCCTTGTTCATCCCGAAGACCACACCTTCTGCCATCCTCCTGGGTTGGCACGCGAATTTCACACCAATTCCAATTACACAGCGAGGTGGCAAAGGGGAAAAACCGAGGCACTTGTCTATGTAAACACGCTCCACCTACTTGGTGCAGCCCCTAAAACCATTTTGTGAATTTGATTAATAAAACCCTGCACCAGCCAACAGATGCAAGCCAACTGATAAGGAACTGGGCTTACACTCAACAAAATTATTGGTCGAGTTTCTTCTTTAAAAATGAGAATGCGTAAGCTGCTTGAATTCTGAAGTAACTTAATTCTTATTTGAAGAAGGTTGTTTGGACATTTAGAATTTGTTCTAACTTAATTGTGAATTGATTGAAATACAGGATGTATTGTATAAATATATAATAACTTTTTTAAAAATTGAAAAATCGAACTTCTGATTTTTAAGTATTTTAAAGCATTTTATTTTCAATTAACGCATAAATGTTATATATGAAGCAAGTAAAACCTTTAGTTATGAGTTTATGTGTGGATTTAACGCAAGGCTTCTTTGTTTTTATAATGGTTTTTTCAGTGTAACTTTCGAGGAGTAAAACCAACTCCGAAGGGGGAAAGCAGGAACACCGGGCCAGGCCAAAACCAGACTGTGTAACTTCAACCGAGTCGCCGCGACGTGTTCTCATCGTCAACTTGTTGTCTGCTTTTGCTGTTGCCGTGTGCGAGGAAAGCTAATCTTTCAATTATAGACAATTTGTCAAATGCCTGGGAAAGGGGAGAACTGACAGCTGGGGAGGGGGACCAAAGGGGGAGTGATCTGATGTGGGGACACTTTATATAGGTATAGGGTGCAGCAACAGAAACAGACGACATCGACATCGCTGACGTAAACGAAGTCGTCTGCGCTCAATCATAGACCCATTTATAGGCGTCGAATTACAAGAACAAACTAATCGAAATCATTTATCACGTCACCATGCAGGCTCTCCTTACCGATACTCCCATATAAATATATATTCTCGGTCGGCTCTGGTTGGGGGCAGAGCAATCAGCACCTATTGTCAGGCCCCGGAGTTCCAGCATTCTACGGAGCTGCGTGTGCCTGCTCTTCGCCAAGGAGACGTTGAGTAATATGATTAATTGGTAAATTATTGGAACTAAAAGGTGGCCTCTTTTGTTGAGCGATGTTCTTGGGGTGGATGGGGATTGTGCGGATCCAGGGGGCTTGTGTGGGCGGGGTGATCGGAGAAAGATGAAATAACATTAGCTTATCACAAGATGCTGACAGCTAAAGGCTTTGGGGCGGAGTTTATTGATGAGATCGGGTGGTTAAAGGTATTTTAAAATGCTGGTAGAACAAGAGTTTTGTGGTTAAAAAGTAAATGAATTTGTAGAAAATATTTGCATTTCAAAACATATTTTATAAAAATATTTAAATGCATATATCATCATATGCATATATTATCAATAACCATAACCCTTTTTGGTAAACTTTTTTTACCTTATGTTTTTAATGTTAATGAATGTTTATCAGACTTTTGGCAAATGATAATCACTTTCATTAAAATGAGTTCAACAATTTTAATTCATTTAGGTAAGCTCCAAAGTTTTAACTAGCTGACGAGCAATAGAAACTCCTATTAATTAACAACTCAGCCAATTCCATCCTGACAACTTTACGAACGCAAAGACCCTCAAGGAACCCAGATCCTCGACCCACTCCTGAAATCCTCACTTATTGCCGGCAATTTGTTACATGCCAAGAGGTTGGCCGAAGTCAGCCAGTTCCCCGCAGTCCGTTTGGCTGTAATGAAATTTAATTATGTTGTATATCAACTTATTTGCATATCGAGGCACAGTTAAAGGTTTCGACCAGATAACGACTCCGCTGGAGATGATTCTCCGCAGAAACAAATGAGCTTCCTTTTCTTGTTCCTCTTTTGCGGTGTCTGCTTTGGATTTCCGAAAACATTCTGTTCTTTTTTCGCGAACCACAAAGTCATTTTAATTGCCACTGAAAATACCGAAAAAAATTAGATTTCGTGTGCAAAAAAAAACCGAAAAAAACAAAAACAATTCTAAGTTAAGTTTGCAAATAATTTTGTACTATTTTTTTAGCTTGTACTTGGCGAGCGGAAATAGTTTGTAGTGAGCAGAAAAGATAGTCCGCGAACAAAAAGCGAGGGAAAACAAACACCAACTGTAACAAGATGATGATGAAGAAGCCAACTTGGCTATAACTGTGCGTTGACCTTTTTTTTTGGTGATGGTGGCTGGTCTTGGGCCTCTTTGATAAATGTGCAACATTTAGACGCGATTTGGGGCCAAGATAAGACCGATTTTGTATACGAATTGCGTGTGGGGTATCAAGGGTATGACCAACGGTGGATGAGGTTTCAGAATCCAGCTCAAATGTCATCAAATTAATGGAGATGTCGTTGGGGAATTTTTAAATGAAACTGCTATGATTTCAGCAATGTTTTATCTACTTATTCATTCATAAATCTTTGTCTGGGTATCATCAACCATAAGTCTAGGGTAACTCCTTAGTTAACCTTTTACTGCCCAAACTTTCCCACCTTGAAGCTTGCCAAAAAAAAAGAGCGGAGAAAGAAAACAGAATCTTTTTGTTCAAACTGCCGCTGCTTGTTAAATGTTTGTTTTAGCGTTTTTAATTGCTTTAATTATTTATTGTTTGGCTTGATTCCGGGTGCGTGATTGTGTGTGTGTGTGTGTGTGCGTGCCTGAGCTCTTTAAGAGTTACCAGTTCAGTTCAGCTCGCAACTGGGCGCCATCAAAACGAATGACTTAGGCAACGAACTTGGCCCAGGCAATTTGTTCGTACGCGAAAGCCAAAGAAAAGCTGGCACAAAGCGAAGATGCTGTCGCTGCTGCTGCTGCTGCTTCTTCTACCGCTGACTGGCTGCGAAGATTTCAATCAATAAATCAATCAATATTTGTGAAAGCTGAACTAAGAGAGTGTCCATCTGCGTGGCAAAGATGTCCTCTCTCTGCCTCTCCTGCTGTCCAAATGTCCCCGTCCATCAGTCATACGCATATTTCAATTAACATTCAGGCGAGGAATTTTTTTCCCGTTCCCGTTCCCCAACCAACAATCTCATCTGATCCCATACCATACCATCCCATTCCATCCGATCCGGTTCGCTTCGGTCTGGTTTTTTATTGATGAAACAATTACATTTTGTCAGCTTTTTGATGCTGGCGCCATTGTCTATGAAGCTCGTTCAAACGGTAGCTGGTCGGCTGCTGCCCATGTGAAGCACAGCTGGCGGGCTTTTAGGCCTGAAAAAAAGCTGTCCCAAACCAATCCAACCACCCACCTTCATTGCCGAAACTCCGAAACTAGACAATGTAAATCCCCCACTTGGCATACTGAGTTCCACAATCACATGTGTCCGACGGTTAGGATAAACCCTTTCCCAATTCTCTAATTGCGAATAGAGTACTTAAGGTTCGAGGGTAACCTAATAAAATTTACGATAAATAAACTACGGTAATTATATATTTTAATATTCATTTTTAAGGCAGTATTAGAAATAATAATTCCTTTCAATATAATTATTTTTTAAGCCTTGTTAAAATTTCATAGACTTTACACTTTTCACACATTCATATGTAAATTTTAACAAATAAGCAGGAACAATGAATTCAACAAAACATTAAATACATATGTTATAATAATACCCAATCGATAAAAATGCTAATAATGGCAGATTATCAGTCGATATCATGTGAGGAATCTTTATTACATGTAATAAATTTCCCGTTTTCAATGTTAAATATTTCTAAATCGGATTTCCAACTTACCATATGTGTTTTGATTAAATCGCTTTTAATGCAAATTAGCTTACAGTATTAAGTGACTTTATGAGTTATACAAAGAATTCTAAAGATTCTGTAAGGGCATAACAAGTTCGCTTTTGCACTTGGTCAACATGATGTATATCTCCCCACCTCTTAGAAAACCGCCCCCCAACTTATCTTTTGTGTTTTTATTTTTTATATTTTTTGACATTTTTGTTAAGTCATCAACGCACACGGCGGGACGTCGCCTTCGCTTGGATTTGGATCCGTGCTCGGAGTTTCGAGAGTCTCGTGTTGTTACCTGTGACTGATTAATTTGGCTATTATGGCATTTGGCTTTTATGCGCACAGTTGCCCAGATACCAACCCCCTCAACCCATCCCCCTCCCCAAAAAAAAAATATCTCAAATAGCCGTTGGTTTTATTTTCCATCCATTTTGTCGGGGCGTCTCTGCGATGGATTCGATCGATTCGTTTCGATCTTCTTCTGCCTTGTAGCATGTCAAATAGATTTTTGTTCGCGTAGCTCGAGAGGAGCTCATAATAGACCCAGTTAATTGCTAATAGCCGACGGTGCAGATTTCTGTGTCAGTCGGACGTCAAATGGAAATGCTTATTAAAGATGTTTTCGAACATTTTCGGTGTTCGGCGCTGTTTGTTGTAATTTGTAATTTGCGTTCCGCGTTCGATTCATGCAAATTGTGCATGACGCTTCGCTTCGCCATCAAGCATTGACCCAAAATACTTTGCTGGTTCCCAAGATCCCTTAATTATTGAACGCAAGATTTCTAATAGTGAAATCCGTTTTTGATTTAAATTTGGGCGCGGCTAATTTATCCATCATTAACATATTGCCCCGTTTCCCCCGTCAAACTGAACTGTATAATTAAATCGTTTGCCGAATTGCCAAAAATACGCAAAAAAGAAAACACGACCGAAATCCGAAAATCACTTCATTTGTCAGGGATTTTGGGGCTGCTGCCGACTGCCTTCCTCCTCGGAGTGCAATTATCATAAAATTTTATTAAACTGCTCCACTTTATCTGTCTCCCATCGCACCTCCATTCCATTTTTTCCTTCAGTGGTTGGCCACGCTTTAAGCGCTGAAATTATTGCAGGCAAACAATAAAAACGCATAAACCTCAAAGTAATGCGACAGTTAAGCGTTTTCAAAATGCTCTTGTTGTGCCTTGTTGGCAGAAAGGTAAAGGGGAATCGAGGAAGCGCTTGTTAAACATACATTTTTAGTATCATTTTGGCTTGGTAATAGAAATGGTTTTGAAATGATTTAAAAATAATAATATTAAAGTGCTTTCAATTCGATTTTTTAATAATATCCTTTTGCAAAAATTGTAAACAATTTAAGTTCTATAAAACTAGGACATTTTCACCCCTTTTAGGTTCAATAAAAACCCTTCATACTATTTTTATAACATATATTTTAGTACTTTAGCAAAAAGTCTTTGCAGAGCATTTCCATTTCGATTTGAGAACGCATATCGTGTATCTTTTCTTATAAACCAACGCGTAAATCACGACGGGGAACAAATATTTAGTGTTAATACCATAAATTGTCACAAGTTGGCCCCAATTTGCCTTGCGTATTATAAATTTGCATTCCCAGAGCTGGCTGAGGGGAAATTCCGGGGCGGGATTCCATGGCATTAACCGCTTGTGGGCGTCTCTGTCTCCGTCTCATACGACTGGCAAATTGAGTTCTAATGGGAACGAGATGAAGCCCCCTTCTCTCCCCCTTTGGGTTCCTTTCTCTCTTCGATTCTCCACCTAAATCTCTCTTAGCACTCTCAATATTTTTAAGGTTTTCAGCATTTTCAATTAGACCTCTGAACTCAACTTGGACTTGAACGCAGCGCTTTTGCCTGCCACGCACAGCTGGCCCCCACAAACTACTCCAACTCCTCCTCCTAAGCCTTACTACACTGAAAAAAAGAATCAGCATATCAGATTTGGATACAGGATCTGAATAAATTACTAAAAAAAATCTAAAAAAATTATAAGCTGAACTCATAACATAAAATTAAATTTATTAAGTTGGGAATCAACTGAGTACAATTTGTTTACTACGTAATTCTAAAACTCATACTTACCTACAATTGTCCTGTGGCTGTTGCAGGAATAAATAAATACGATTCTTTAACATAATATTTTCTCTAAGTGCAGAATTCAGAGTCTTTCTGCAGCTCTGACAAGTTTTCGGTGCTTAAACTGCTTGTGTTTCGAATATTTTAATGAAGTCCATTGAAGTTTTGTGCGAGCGAAATTGCATTTATAAGCCGAGCTTAGATCTTCTTCTGTTGGCTGTTGTTTTTATGTTACTGTCAGTGTTTTGCCGGTTGTTGGGGGCTGTAACCGAAACGCGTTTATTACAATCTAATGAAGTCGAGAGCCTGGCACTTAACGGTACGAAGAAGCCGCCTGTTGCTTGTTTGCAGTTTGCAGTTTGTTGCTTCAGTCTTCTGTTTTTTTTTTTTTTTTTTTTTTTTTTCTGCGGCATCCATGTGGCCGAAGTTGAAGTTACGCAATTATCGCGGCAGATGGGGCATTGAATTGGGGGTATCATAAACAGTTTGGTCGGCTGAAAATATGATTTTGCACCAAGACGTCCGAATGGTCATGAACTGCCGGTCATCGACTTTTAAGTTATCTTAGTTTTTTTGAAAGTGCTAAAATAAATTTTAAGGGGAATGGGCTTCATACAGGATTATATGTATTGAATACTAATACAAAAAATGGTTCTTAATACGTGCAATAATCGATTTGATTTACCTACTTTTCAATTGTTTTCCACAATCCCCTTTAACGAGATTATAACCTATTCAAACTTTGTTTTATTATTTTATTTATATTTGCTCGATTATTTTTTTTTATTTTTAAGTATATAAGTATAAGTTTCAGTTGTGTCATTAACTAAATATTTGTATAGTTACATTACTTAATCGAAAAATTTCAAGAAGTTTTAAAATCAATTTGTTTACATAAAATTGCTGGAGATTTCTTGTTGATGCCACTACTTCTTGTTTACTTCAATGGATGACACAGTGGCCACTTGGGGCAGCCTACATATGCGTTTGGCTACCGTTTTACAGCCACGCCAATATTTTGGTCTCCGATCTTCCCGGCTCCCCCATCGAACAACCGAAAAAATAAGCCAAGACATAATAAATAACCGCTGTCATTCATAATGTCAACAGTGCTGCCAACATTTTGTGCTGTTATCTGCACCGCTCGCGCAATTCTGGCAACAGAAACAGCGACCACAACAACCACATTCTGCACATGGGAACGGAGTTTGGAGCTGGGAGCTTGGAGCTTGGAGATCGGAGACCAGAGGCCGGAGAACATGGGAATGGAGCTGAGGAAGCCACTGCCCAGACAAAGTGGCTGTGGGTCTGGCTCTGGATCTGCAAAATGCGAAATGCGAAATGCAGCGAGCCACATGTGAGCTATGGGAGAAGCCGGCGGCGGAAGGTGGTCACCATGGAGCAAAAGCCAAGAGCTACGGCGACCTCTACACTAACAAAAAATACAATAGCCAAGCATTACATTTACACATTACGTTATATAATAATAATAATATAATACATTTTTATAATTATGTTTTTACACCTTGATAATTGAGCATTTTAAAATGAATCGTCACAAATGTTTACTGATATTAAATTTACTTTTTGATTTCTATAGTAGTACTTCAAAAATATAAGTATCAAACTAGAAAACAAACCAATTCATTTTTTAAATTTTTTGGGTTTCTTCATGTTGAACAGGCAATAAAGGAAAATTTTCTTATTGAACTCCAGAAATTCTTGGATATTAATCCATTCGTTTAATTGCTTGCTAGACTGTTTTTGGCATATTATTAAGCCATAAATAATTTTAAAAAGCATTTCTTTCTGTGTATATTGGCCATTCTTTTGGCTCTTTCGCATCGTCTGCGCTTTGACATCTTACAGATCAATTCATGATAATCGCTGGGACCACCATGGACCACAAAACGTTCGACTTCGTTCGCATGGTGGAAACGTTTTTCTCTCCCAGCTTCTTTTCGTTGTTTTTGTTTTTGTTGTTGTTTTTTTTTTTGCTCATTTTTCCTTTTACCGGAATTTAACTGTTTTCGCTGGAATTGAGAATTTCCAAAGGCTGAAGTCACTGGAGTCTAGCATGTAATCGATATTTTTCGAGCCACAGCGACAAAGAGCAGAAAAAGTCATAGGAAGAAGTGGGAAAAAGGGTCAACTTATGTTGTTTTTTGGCTTTGGCAACATGCCACCGGACTGCAAGATATGTCTGTTTTTTTCGGCCGGAATCATAGACTTTATTATTGGAGTGCCACTGGTCTTGCTCGCCAATATCTTTTTCGGTTTTAGTATGGCGAAAATCTGCGTAAAATTGCCAATATGTGGGAAAATTAATTACGAGCCGAAAGAAGGTCGTTACACGGCTTCCTCAACTTGACTTTTGCATGGCTGCGAATGTAAATCACTTCGCCATGCCACGCTTTCAACTGCTCCAAGCTGTGAACACAGAGAGAAAATGTTCCAATTCGACGAACTAATTTAAAAACAAAAGAGCAGCAGCCTTTTAAAAGTTAAGGAGAAATATTGTTAAATAATGTATAAAATATTGTGTCAAAAACTGAACTTATTCGCCATTGATAAAATCTTTCTCTACGATATTAATTCGTTCTTTTTCGAACGATTTGATACAAATAACTTATTCTTTCTGTGCAGGCTTTTCAGTTTTATTTTTTGTAGCCTTTGCCTTTTCTGTTTTGGAACTAACTCAAAGCTCATCGAGGCATTGCGCCCTCTAACCCTCGGAACATAAATTCAGCAGCCTCAACGGCAGCAACCCAGTCCAACTCCAACTCTAACTCCAACTGCAAGTCCAAGTCCCAGATTCGATGGACGAGCAGAGACAGACAAGTGGCAGCATTCCAGACGCTTTCGGAGTCGGAAAAGCAAATAACAAAGGTTCGCTTTGGAGCCCAGTCCTTGGATCGCCGGGCTCAAGAGCACCCAACTTTGGCTAGGGCTCTTCGGGCATCGAGTGTGAATTGATTTTTAAGTCATACTCTTCCTAAGTCATACTCTGCAATGGGTACTAACAAAAAATGTGAAAGCTGATATTTTGATTGAAAAAATATATAATAATATCTATATATAAAAAAAATTAATTATCTTTAAATAATGATTTTAATTTGAATATATTTGTACGACTTAAAGTTTATTTTACAGCTTCTTAAAACACAAATTGTTCCAATTTATTTATGAACATAGTAAAATATATTATTTTTAAGAAGTGATTTGGAATGCATGGGTGAAAATATATTTAATCGTTGATAGCACTTTAAGATAGTGGACTTGTAATTCTTCTTAAGGAAATAAATGCGAATGCACAGCCATTCCCTGCACACAAGTGCAACTGGGAAGTGGACCAAAAGAGGCCAAAGCGACCTTAGCAAAATAAAGAAAAGCAGTCCGCGGAGGCGAAGAATAAACCCAGAAGACAGTGCACCAGAGGGCCTAAGATTCGGCTTCTGCTCGGGTAGCACCTTACCTTTCCTTACCTTACGATACTTTGGCTTTCCTTAGCTGGGATCTGAAAACTCGAAGGGAGTTGCTGGAGCGGTTCCATTCCATTTGCATATGTTTCGGCAATTTTGTGCGGGGCCTGGCGAAAAATGATTTGGCGATCGCTAGCTGCCCGGACACTCCATCAATTCGTGATTTTTACGAGCGCAATGTCGTAGCTCCATTCCCATGGCAGAAGCTTCCACTGCGCATGCGCAACGAAAGCATCATTTAACGCGCATTTAGCATGCAGACTCGCCAGCTTTTGTCTTAAATTCTGTTCTCGTCGGGTAATTTCTTGGGGGTTTGTTTTTATTTTTATTTCACTTCTTTTTTTTTTTTTTTTGGTTTTCCATTTTTATTTTCGCCATCATCTTTTCATCCTTTCGGCTGTGGCTACTGAAGTAGCTCTCGATGTTTCGCCCCAGGGCCAGCGACTGTCAGTCATTTGTCCCAGACGAAGCGTCGTCATCCTCCGTTTTCAGTGCTGAGTTCTCAGTCCTCAGTTCCCAGTTCTTAGCTTTTAGCTCCATCCTCGGTAGCGAATCTGTCCGCTTTGGAAGCCTGTCTTTATGTAAATTAGTTCAAGTGCATGCGAATCTTTCTTGGCACAGCCTTTCCCAGTTGGCGGTTGGTTGAGGTAAGTTTTGACAGGGATGCAGATGAAAATGATTTATTTTTCGTTGGGAACAAACAATACCAAGATTTAAGATTTTAAAAATATGTTCTAGGAATTTATAGCATTTTAAATTGTCATATGGGTTTTATCTGAAATTGTTGATATATAGACGCAAATATTTAATTGCCTTTAAAGTATACTAATAAATTTATTTCATACTGAAAAAAAAAAAAAAATTAAATCTTAATCGCTAAAAATTTGATTATATTAAGCAAATACAAATTTAAACACAATAGGCAAAGTTAGTTGCTATAATAGCTTGCCATTTTAAAAGAAATATGAATATGTTTATTACAAGACTTAAATCAGATAGGTTTCCAATTGGAAAATTGTTCTTTTTTACAATTTTGTAACCATGAAGCCCTGGTTTTCTCCTTTAACAAATTAAAGCAGCTTTGTTGATATTGCATCTGAATCTATCGCAATTAAATTTTCATTCAAATCAATTAGCCAACCCACTTTTCGCACTCCTGTTACTCGTGTCTACAATTTCCAGTCTTTCCCAATTAATCCTTTCTAATGAGGTCTCCTAAGTGTTGGTTTTGCAACTGGATCCAATGATTTACAGTTTTCATACAGCCGATACTTTTGCATCTTCGAGGAGACCCGCAGAAACGCTTTAAAGTTTTTTTCGCCCCCTGATTTATATAACACTAAGCGCAGTTTTACAACTTTTGCATAAATGTATTTTCTGTTTGCTCTCGGCCTCTGTAACATAAAAGTAAATTGGGTGCTTTCTTTATTACACTTCGTCCAGCGGGTTATTTCTTTACTTAATAGGACGATAAAATATAAGTGTACTGGCGATCTGCCACCCAAACATTTTTGAGGATTTATGGGTGCATTAGCGGTTAAGACGATTGAATTTGCAAATATTTCATTTCTTTCCATACATTAAACGCATTTTCCCCAGCTGTTTGCCGTATTTGACTTGACTTTTATGACTGGACAAATTTTTGTGCCTATAAAAAAATCGCAATTAGGCGAACGTTTAATTACGCCGCCGCAAAAAGATTTAAGTGAAAGAAGCTGCCAAACTATTTTCAAGGTATGCCAAGTTACAGTAAATAATGGCTATGAAACCTGAAACTAAAAGGAAATGTTAGAGAACTGGAAGAATCTAGCAGGTTTCAGTTTGTTACCATACAAAATTTTAATTTTCAATCCATTTTTTTTGATCTAATGAAATTCTTTAAGTGTTGTCTTTAACCAAGTTTGCTAGCAAATAAGGATTTTTAATAAATAATAATATTTCTAATTACTTTTGTTAACTCCACATCACAAAATTTGTTTGTTTTTGTATCTTAACATTTGGTTTTATCTTCTTATCTAAAATCTACATTCTGCTGACACTATTATCGATACCTACTGTAATTTCTTTTTGCATTTCTACAGTATAACCGGCCAGAAATCGCTATCCAATTCCGATGGCAATGTCTTGTTGGCTTATTGGTGTTGGCGTGTTGTTTGGCCGACTCGGCAAATGATTTAAAGTGTTGCTTTGCATTACATTTATTGCCAATTGAAATTTGAAGTGCGTGAGAAAGTTGGAAATGGGCTCCGCTCGAGCTGCAGTCTCTCGGATTCATAGTTGCATAGTCTGGTTCTTCTTGGCCAGCCTCGTATTCCCGTCCCGGATCCTCGCTCCCCGATCCCAAGTCTTTTTGGCCAGGGGCCGTGTCCGTTGCCTGTTTTGGCCTTTGTGCTGCGGGTTAATATGAGCTGAAAATTGGCTTGCTTAGTTTTGTGGTCGCTGGTTGGTTCATGGCAGTCGTTTGTGTTCGTTCGCCGGTGATTTGATAACATTTTTCAGTCGGAATGGAAAGTTTCGTATTTGCAGATGCTCCCACTCTCCGGATCTCTGAATCTCTGGGTCTCCAGTCTGCAGTCAACAGTCTGCAGTCAACAGTCTACAGTCTACAGCCTCCTGACTTCGAATCGTCGGGTCGTCTGGGTGCGGCAACAGATTTGGGAATCGTTTATCGTCCTACCATTCCCCCCTTCCCTCCTCCTCCTCTCGCTCTCTATTAACTGGTATCCATCGTTTTTAGCCATTTTCATTCAAACATGTGTGCTGCATGTGCGGCTATTTAAATGGATTGCTTAAATAGGGGGTGGATTAGTTCCCAAATGGCTTTGCATTGCGCTTAAAAAAGTAAAGCCTTTTCTTAAAAATTTAATTTATTTGATTGCGTTTTTTATGGGGCGTTGGGGCTTACATTAAGTCCCAATAAAATGGTAATCTGGTTGAAACGTTTAATATAACGTTTCTTACATTACAGTTATATGGTATTTAAGTTTCCAATAAAATCGTGATTTAAATAATTTAAAAGCTCATTTAATCCTTTAGGTTTTTCTATTAAGTCAAATGAACCTACAATTGTTTGTAATGATATTTACAATTTTAAAATATTTCCACATTTCCTGTTAATCTAATAATTATATATATTTCCAGGTCCTCCACAAAGTCTTATCATTAAAATCCACCTGCCATTCGCATGCGAAATACATTTTTTGGCTCCACCTACTCACAGGCAAATGAAGCCAATTAAATGCCTCGCTCGTACTCATTGCCTTTTGATTACTTTGCTTTTCTCTTACTTGTTTTCAATTGATTTGTTGTTGAGTTTCCATAGCATAATCAGGTACATAAATTAAGTCAGCCTGTTGAAAGAGCTGGTTTTTTTTTTCGCTCTGGGGCGGGCCTCCAATTTGGTCTTCTTTTTATTCGCACTTGGCGTCCCAGTTCTCGTTTCTAGTGTCTCGTTTGCCATTCTGGATTTTAATTCCGTCATTAGCCTAACGCAAGTATCGGTCTGCGTATTGAGATCTTGCCAATTGGTTGTTTAATGGCCAGCACTAAATCTTCAATGGTGTCAACGCGTTGGGGCCAAGCTGGTAATTTGATTGTAGAGACACATTAACGAAAAATAACTAGATAAAAAAGCAGAACACTGAAGATTCTACAAATTATTGTAGCTAAGACAAATAAACTTACTAATTATTATGATTTTTTTCTTTGTCCAGATATTTCTTCATTTTAATTTTTGCATATTATATGCTTGCAACATTTAAACATGTTTCAAATATTTGATTTTCTATCCTTAGTAAATGTGTTTTTCTAAATTCATGTATAATATAAATCCATTTTTATATTATATGCTGTTGTTTGTTTATTTTGCAGTATTTCATTTCGTTTTCTCGCTTATTTGCGTAGGTATATGAATTTCGAATGCCCGCCCAACTTGTTATATATGCACATGTTCGATATAATGGCAGCTTGAAAGCAAATTAACAGCGCAAAAAAAAAAAGAAAAAATAAAATATGAAAACCACAAACCCAATACAACAAAAATCGACACCTTGCTCTGGGGATTGACCAATAAACTTGCAGCTTCATATCGGTTGACGTTGTTAGTTATAGTTTGTTATTGGCTAGCTTTCAAAAATTCGCCAAAAAGGTGGAAAAAAAAAAGTTCGGTAAAATAAAACGACAACTAAATAACAGAGCTCCTCGCCCAAAAGTGAAACCAGCTTGGGATTCGAGTTGCTGGTTGTTAGTCGCCAGTTGTTGGCTCTTAGTTGATAGTTGTTAGTTGGTGGACGCTGCTGCTGCTGTGCTCTTTACTCAAACGGGGCCTCATCATAATTTCCATTTTTGCGGTCAGGCTTCGTCCAATCAGCGCTTTGCACATTAGCTGCAAAAAACGGCCACAACAACAGCGACAACAACAACAACAGCAATAGCAACAATTGCAAACACATGTTGATTGCATTTAGTTGTTGTTGCTGCCGCTTTGTTGTTGCCGTCGTCAATTGCAGGTTGCTGCAGTTGCTGTTGCAGTTGTTGCTGTTGTTGCTTTTGCTGCTGCGACTGTCAGCCATTAGCGCAGCAGTGTGAAATTCGATATTAGTGCAATTCATTTTCAACAACTAATTTTTTGCCAATCTCTCAATCTTTCAGTTCAGCCATCTCCGCCGCGTTCACAGATTTTTATTTCGATTTTTTCGCTTCATTAGTCGAAAAAGTTGTTCCCTTGGCTTTGCACTTTTCCCCACTTTTCCTGATTAAGTTTACGACACAAATTATATGTCTATTTGCAATTAGCACATTTTGGCAAAATAAAAGTTTTGTTTTTAACAGAAAAGGTATTTAACAGAAATTAAGAAATATAAGCTAAGAGTAAAGAGTATAAAAAGTAATTAAACTCAGAAGGAATATAAATTTAGCTATTCATTTTATTTCTTATTTTTTAATAAGAAAAAAAATGTAATTAGGTTCGGAATTTCTATAGGAAAAATTAATATTTCTGTCGGGCTAAGACCAATTGATGATTTGATAATTGTAAAATAATATATTTTTATTTTATCCTTTACTACCAAAATACTTTATGTAAACTTTTCAGTTTTTACTTTGTAGTTTTTCCTGTTCTCCTGATTTGTTTTACATTTGAAGCTGTGTTTCTGTTGCAATTAGCACATTTTTCGCATGATTGAGGGCTGCCAGAAGTCCATTCTTCGAGGGTCAATCCGCAAAGCGTATGGAAAATTAATTTTACTCTTCGGGTGCGTTACGCCCCAGACACACTCTCAAAGTCTTTGGACTCTCGATCCGTTCTCAACGGCAGTATTTCTATCTTTCCTTCGGTTTTCTGGCTTTTTACGACTTGCGCGTTTTTAATTACAACTACCGGGCAATGCGGCTGCAGGTGATGGTTTTCCACGGGGGAGAAGGCGGAAAAGGGGCCGGGGAAAATGGACAGCCGTTGACGAGTTTTACGGATTGCACACTGCGCAAATCATGGAGCACTTCGGCCACTTGTTTGCCTGCTAATTCCAAAAGTCTCGGTCAAAAGGTTTTGATTGGTGTTAAGGCGTTGCAAAGTGGCCGTCCATTGGATATATTGCCTGATTTCTGAAGAGTAAACAACTGATGAGCAGGTGCACGTTGCGTGTGTTTGTGTAATCTAGAATTACAGTCAGTTCTTGGACAAATAAGCAAGCAACGAGACAAGAGATCTACTAATTAGGACTTTTAAATGCCGGGTTTTAGAGTTCATTTACTGAAGAAGAAATCACTGCCTGCCAGTTAAAGTATTTATTTTAAATACACTGCTTAAAGTCCTTAAATTAAATATTCTGTATTCTGGTTACTTTTATTATTTATATCATATCTAAATCTTTATTACTCCGTTTACATAACTTTAATCACAAACGTTTGAATATCATTTGTTTCTTTGTTATCTTTGCCCTACATCGATATATCTGCTTATTAATCAACGGGCCATTTAAATTGAGCCAGTACAACAGGTTGAATTCATAACGAATGCTTTACGGATTAACAAGCCGATATCTGAAGTTTTCTATCTATCTATCTCGCAGACAACAGAAAAAAGAAACCGAAATGCCCTTTGGCTAAAGTATTTTTTTCCAACCGAAATTTTGTTGTGAACAATATGGCTTTTGATTGCAACTAATTGTTGTGGAAAACATAAAGAAATTTATCAAACGCCCATAAAAACTATATCAACAGCATTTGGACTCGGACTACACGCCATTCGTTTGGCTTTTGGTTTTGGGCCATCATTCAAAAGGGGATCTTGAAATAAGAGCCCCGAGCTTAAGCTTGTAGAATCGTTTATAAATTATGAAAATATATGTACATAATGCATATAAGCACGAGTTCAAAGCGCACCGTTTCTTTTCTCTCTCGTAAAAATATGAAAAGCGTTTTTGTTGATTATTAATTTATTAAAAAAAAAATGAACGATCAGGGGTACAAATCGTTTCTTATGTGGATCTCTAACTTGGCTGCCGTTTCGTTTTGGTATTCGGTATTTTGTTAGCTGCAATAATTAAATTTAGATTAAGTTTCGGACTCGCATTCGACAGTAGTTTAATGTATGCAAATTACACGCCGTCGACCCCGAAATATCCCAAATCTGTGACCCCATGGGAGCATCATCTCGAGCCGTCGATCCGTCGAAACTGTCGATCTGTCGACATTGAGCCAAAGCCCTTTTTTTTTTGGACGTGACGAATCGATTTCCAAAACGAGACATTCGAGACCAATATATCTCGGCTCTTATGCTCCTCGCATCGAAATTGGTAACACACTTCTCATAGCATATTTCGTTTTTTTTTTCTACCCCGACTTCGGCATTTTTTTTGTTTATGACCCAGCAACACCCATTTTCTCAACTTTTCGACTTTAATCGTCGAAACGACGTTTAATCGTCGACCGGGCTTCGGTTCGTCGTTTTGTTAATAATATTTTTCCCAAAACGCTTTCCATTTTTCCCTTGGCCTGCCCGCCAAAAGTTCGTGGGCGTTGCTAATTAGTGCCTCATTCCATCTCCCAGGTGGAAAATGTGCTCGATTTGATTTGTGGAAATTTATGTTGAACATTATCGTTTTTCCTAAGGACTGGCCTAAAACACGAATGGTTTTCGGTTTGGTTTACGATGTGCGAGCTTGGGGCCGAACGTATTTTAATGAGCCCAAATGAATTGGGTAAAATGCTGGGGGATCTTGTGAAGGCGGCTTTTAAATGTGGGACCGAAAGCTACGGAGATTTCGATTTGGGGAAATTAGGCAAATTAATTGGGAATTTCAAGGGAGATCGTTTAAATCTCAGGTGTTTTTGAGGAGGGCTAACCATAATTATGCGTAATAATTTATGAGCTAGAGGGAAGATTTTCAAGTGATCATAGGAGATGAGAAATTGCATGCTTACCTTTTAAATATTTCAGTGAATTTAATTCATTTGATAGTCTCTTTCCTCTATGGTTATGCACTCTGAAAAAGAGATTAAAAGAGATTATGTAAAAAATAATATAGATAATCTACATATAACACCGTCATACATACTGAATTTGCTTCCTGAAAGTCACATCGTTTAAAAGACACTATCTGATATTGAAGATCAGGAAAGCAACGAGGTGTGCGAAATGCAAATAATCTTTTGATCGATTAACTATTCAGACAGGGAAATGCATTCGTATGAATTCATAGAGTGAAGGGGGAACCCCATTGGACATTCTGGTAGGTGGGCAATCATTTTTGGCTACGCTAATTTCGTTGACCTGCTGATTGCCCATGGAAATTGAAAATTATGAAATTATGATTTTCTTCCCGGATCGTCGACACAGCAACACATGCCAATCGCCCCATTCGACGGAGATTGATACGTCATGTCAATCGTGATTTTGTTTGCTGGAACTTTAACATTTCACCGACGTGATGCGATGTGTTGCGATGCGAGGCGATGTGATCGGTCCAGGAGTTGCACTTTTTCAGTCGGTTCGACCTCCGCCCACCTTGGGTTTCAACTTCCAATTCGACTGCACACACGTCATGCATGTTCATATACAAATTCGTTGCGCCTGATTACAAGATCGAAGCTCCGTGGACGAGACTCCTCTTCGCCAATGCATTTTCCCCAGTGCCCCGTGTGACTTCTACGACTATGACCCGAACGTTCAAAATTTGTAGCACTGACCCCGGTGCAGCAGGAAGAGCATGATGATCGAAAACCCATTCGCACGGCCCGCTCATTGGAACGATGCCACAATATGGCTTGCAAATCAATTGGCCAGAGAGCATAGCCGCAGATTCTCCCAACAGCTATTTGTGCCGAAGGCTAAGAGTAGATTATTTTTAGAAAATCCTGAATGACCCTTAAATACTCTATCTACTATTTATTAACTAGCTTAACTTCATAGGTTTTATTAAGGGTAATAGCAATGGTTTTTTGTAATATTTTATTTGTGTTGTGAAGCACATCACTTTGACATGATTTAAATATGGCAAGATTTATTTTAGAAACCAAAGACTTAACTTAAAGAACTTGGTAGTAAATTTATTTATATTATATAAGTGTATTGAACATTATCTGAAATATTTGGGTAATTAATAGTACTAATGCAGCACTTAAAATTGTAACTATTAACTGTTCTTTTATTTTCAATTTAAGTACTTAATATCAAACTAAAGGGAAAATAAAACGAATTATCCACAAATAACCAGTACACAAAAAATGTATTCTAAATCTTCTAAAAATATTTATTGTTTTTAAAATAATATTCCTTTTATTTGATCACATTTTACCCTTAACCTCTTAAGAACAAAGAGTATCGAAAACAGAGTCGAGCAAGTGCACAAAAGTTCGCGGGAACATTTTGCGGCTGCAGTTGATCTTTAGCCATATTAAATTAACCAAAGGCTAGGCCGAGGCCTATGATTGATCTGGGCCCGCCGTCTCGGCCGATTATAAGTCAATGTTGGCCAGGTCGGCGGCGATCGGCGGGTTGTTTAGTTGGCCAGGTCGATTGGGTCGGGTCGGGTTTCGCGTCGCTGCGATCGCATGCATAATTTCCAATGTGTGCCGAAGATTTCGGGACCGGGAGAATGAATATTTTCGAATGTACATTTTTCATAGCTGTTATTGAGTTATTGCTGGCAATCGAAAGCAGCTCGTTGGGATCATATCGGATCGAATCTTTGGGATCTGAAAACCGAAGGGTCCACGGGTTCAGCCAAATGATGCGCACGTTCTTCGCTAAGGTTAAATATACCAATCAATGGCCGGCTAATAAAGTTATGAAGGCTGCGATACATTCCGTTTATTAAGTTACGCTTTTTAGGCTAAAATGGGAGAGCGATTAGCCGAAGTTTTCCCATGACAAATTGTTCGAAATTTGAATATTTATAATAAATTACAATACAGATATTCGAAAAATTTCTCTATACAAATTTAGATTAAGATGTACAGCTAAATTAAAGTTCCCATATTAATGTAATTGAGAACTTGGAAATACATGCTATTACTTTGGGGGATTAACATATTGATGAATGAACTTGGCAATTTAATTGAAGCAATTAAATTATTGATTTTGTAATGCCAATAACTTTTTGAGTTTCTGTACAACAAATTAAATTGAGATAGACACAATTAGCGCTTTAGAAAAGTGTTGATAATTATACAAATACAAAATAAGGTGATTTAATTATTTTACTTAAGCAAAAAGTTAAGTCTGTCAGGTTACTTACTTTTATAATATTTTTTTGGGAAGTGAGTGAGTGGAATTAATTGAACAACAGTACTTAAATAATCGATATAATTGCACATTTTTGGCAACATTTCCGCGCCATTAAAATCTCTCCCAAATCCTTTTTGTTAACAAGATATCCGTAGGCTAAAGGAAAAATCACAGAACGCCAGACACTGCTCCTTCTCGCATAACATGCTCATATAATTACACGCAAAATAATTGTTCTATGTGAAGCTGGAAAAGGGGGGAAAAGTGGGGGAAAATGGGGGATGTGAATGCGAGAGGCACTATCTATAGAGGTCGCAACCCGTTGGATGCTACCTAAACCGAAGAAAGAACTCATGAAATTCAATGCCTGCCTCCGATTCTCAGACTTTTAGCCTTGAATTCCTTTTGCTTTTCGCGCTGCGGGCTCACCTATCGAATTACCAGCCAACCGAATTCCCAGTCCGCTCCCGGGGTTTTCCCCTCCTCGATGTTGTTGTTGTCGCATGTAATTGGCTGTACATTTCGACACCCCGGCGACAACAACGAAACAACAACTAAAACAACAACCAAGCTGGCGAGCAAGAGTCGTAATGAGCTTGTACAAACACCACACCAAAAGTCTAGAACTGACCAAGGAAGTCCACAAAAAAATATATATTGCTGGAGAAACTTAAGAGGTTGAAAGGGTTTTTATTACAAAGGTTAATATAAGTTAGATATATTAGAAAATAAATTTTGAATAAATTACTTATGCTTTTAAAGAGTCCAAAAGTTGTTTTCTCTTTCTATTTATAAATAAATAGTTTTCCTTTAAATAGCAGATATAAAAATATCTAAAGCTACATTTTCTCCTCAAACGGATAGTATTTACCTTGTGGGCTCGTCTCCTTCGCTGACCACAACAAAATATTGTTTATGTAGAAAGCCCAAAAGCTCGTTATGTTTAACCTGGCTTATTACCAATAAGACAAATCCTAATTATACAATAAATTCCGTTTTGCATGCAGTCGCGTTGCGAGTTTTCACCTCAAACGACGACAACGATGTTTGACTAGGCTGCTCTCTACGCCTCCGATTCGTTCCAGCTTGGCCAACCTCTCCAGCCCGATAACAATCTCGCAAATTTCTGTGCGAACATTTGCCCAAGAGTTTCGGTGCCGAATGCCATATGCAGCCGCTGCATCTGCGTTTGTAGCTGCGGGATGTGAACCAAAGCACAGTGGTTAAGATTGGATACCTTAAAATTAATTATTTTATTTGTTTTTTAAAACAGTTTAATCAATAATGTAATGAAACTTAAAAACTGGCAGGGCAAACACAAGCACAATAAATGTAGTAAAAGGTTTACAATTTATTGTACGTGTATTGTATTATTGTATAGCTTTTATATAAAAATTATTATAGATTTGGTTTTGTGATAATAATAAAAATAAAATAATGCAAAATATTAATTCTTTCAAATTTTGTTAAGTTTTCAATTTTTAGAAATATTGCAACGCATTATTTTCCTTTTATTTTTAAAATAGTATACATTAGAATCAGTGTGCTAGGCTTCGAGGCAAGGCGGTGCGGCGTAATAAAAATAAAACCATAGACTAAACGATAACACTGGGTGCGGGGGCTTTCGAAAATTGGGCGGGGGAGGGTGGTGCGTGGTGCCACGGGTTTGAGTCGGGAAAACACTTGATGGTTAGGCGTGTTGTCTGTTGCGTTCGGCGTCTTGTAATTGTGTCTTGTTAATTTCGCATATTTGAGCCAACCGGCAGTTTACAGTTTGAAAGACAAGTCCCTGTTTTATCATCCAATTTTTGCAAGATAATCTTTGTTTATTGTTATTATTTACAGTGTGTAACTGGTTATTGCATTAAATAGGTAATAAGGTATATTATTTCTAAATTATTAATTTTTATTTGTGAATGTTTGTTTATGTTAAACATTCACTATATATATGTTAAGGATATTGTTTACATTTTTATATTATAATCATAAATGTTCACCACAATAATTTTCAAAACACCGAGGTATATTTAGTCCAAACAAAGAATGAACTCTTGTTTTTCTATCTTCCCGCTTTCATCTCCCGCTTCTTCAAAGACTGCGATAAAATTCCCAGTAATTTGTTAGATGTCCCCCTGAATAGATTTTAAGAAATCATAAGGAGCCTCATTAAAAGTCCCGATAGTTCTCCATGCTGATAGGACCATCATCGTCGCCGTCATTGCCATCGCCATCGTCATCGCCATCCGATCATCGATGTGGTTGTAGTCTGGTTTTGGTTTGGCTTGGCTTGGTTTGGTTTGGCTTGGGTCGGTGTGGTGTGGTAGCTCTGCACGAATTTGTTGTGCCATTTGTAGCCCGATGGGCTGCTGGATATAAAATCGCATATCTTATGGCACATAGCACGAGTTTTTGACAGGCGACTAGATAATAAAAAGCGACAAGTGGTTACCAGATGACTGGGCCAGGATCGGTAATCTTCCCGCAACCGCCGTCGAATTGCTCCGGAACGTGTTTGCAGAGCTGTTAATTAAATTAAATTAATTGCAATTTATTCAAATTGAGCTTTAGTCAGGAAAATTATGTAGACTTGATATGTTTTTTACGGCAAATCCACTCTGATCCGAATTGATGGGGGAGAATAAAAATGATTCGCTGACACTCGATATGATTATGAAGTGGGCTTCAGAAATATTTTTGTTTGCTACCATCCTTTGTGTTTGTCCTCGAAAAAATCTCACACAATCGTTCGCTCCATTTCTTTCCTTTTTTATTTCGTACCCTTACCCTTAACTTTCTGTGTCTGCATATCATATGTGCACTTAATTTATTCAAAGTCACGTTGCTTGCATGAGGAGTTCGGTTGGAAAATGAGGAATTCTCTCCTCCGAGTACACAGAATTGCATAGTTTTCTTTATAGGACGAGGAGATGCAGTGCCCATGCCCAAACAGAAGTGAGTGAGTCAGCTAAGTGCATCAATTTCCATTTAACTGTAAGCGATATTTTGCAGTCATCGAAATATTGCCAATATTTGTGCTTCTGCTGTTGCTGCTGCTGCTGCATCTTCTGGTTGTTATTGTTGTTAGTGCTGCTGTGCCAAATTGCAAAAGTCAAAGCGGGGAAACGAGCAGCAGCAACTTCTGCTTCGCCGTTGACGCTGTCTAAACAAAAGACTCAAGCGACGAACTTGGACGGAGCGAGTGAGATGGAGATTTTTAGCTTGAAGTGTGGGTGACATCTTCAGCAAACACTTGAGGCGTTTGAGCTATTTGCGTTGATTGTCAAGCCATCGCCAAAAAGAGAGACACACAAAGTTGCCGGAAAACTCTAGCGATGGTAGCGGTTTTTTTAATCTATTTTCAAATAATGATTCTCACCATTATTAGCTTAATTACAAAAAAAAAGGATAATGTTTAAAAAAATAAAAAAGTAAATACATTTTATTTGAGCTAACTTTAACATTTAAAGTAACAATTTAAATTTAAATCCAACACATTTATGAGACGTAAGTGGAGTAAGCAGTGAACTGCATAAAGTGTTTTGATTAGACGACAAATTATGATTTTTTAAAAATATTAATGGTCGTTTTGATTGTCGTTGAATTTGATATTTCAATTAATTATTTAATTATCTTCTATTACCTAGTACTTAACATTTTAAATCAGCTATAAATAATTTTTAACTTATAAGGATCCAGTTCCGGAATGGTAATAGTTACCTAGTAATAAAAGCATTTCATTTACATTTTCCATAAGAAATATATTTTTTGTTTTTAGTTTGTTAACTACTTTTTATAAGAGTGCTAACCTAATAAAAATCCTAGACACTCTAGATCTTTGGTCACGCTTCCACCACTATTCCCAAATGCCCCAATGTCTTCCCATCGGAGTCGTGTTATTTTTGTTGTTATTTTAGTGCTACCGTTGGCGGTTGGCTGCTGTTGGTTGCTGTTATTGTTGTTGTTGCTGTCCGGTGTCTCCATTGCCTGGATGCCCCCTGCTGATCACCCCGCCCCTGCTCGGTGCCCCCTCTCCAAAAACCCCCTTCGATTCCCAATGGTGATGATGCTTCAGTTTTGTTTTGGTTTCAGTTGTTGCTTTGCTTTGTTTTTTTTTCCGATTTTGTGCCTTTTTTTTTGTGTTATTTTGCACTGCAGCTCCCAGTTGGGGCTGTCTTTTGTTTATTTTCCTAACACTTCAATTGGCATTCCACACAAAAAGCGAAAATTGCAAAACGTGAGTAGTTTCGAGTTCTAATTTAAAATAATTTTTGTGTTGACGCTTTTGCAATTTCTGCCAGCCCCGAGACGCCCGGGCAATGTCTCAATGTCTTTGGAAGCTCCTCTATATATATTTTTATCCATTTCGTAATAGAGTCGTTAAGTGGCCCGTTGCGCTCTTTTTGGTAATTTGATGAACGATTTTTGATAATTTTGCACGTTTTTTTGCACGTTTCTCGGTTCGCTGTGACCTGTCGAATCGGCGAGCGAAAAAAAACTTGGCAGTGAGAGCGGGATTTGATTGAGGAGGGAGGAAGGCCTTGCCTTTTTGTCTGATTTTAATATCAAGTGCAGGCAAGTGGGTAATTATTGCTGTTGACTCTGTGTGCCATGTGGTTTGTAAGGAGGTCTCGCTGCCCGTCGTGGTGACTGTTGTTTTAGTTGTTGCTCCCTTGGATCGACGATGCAGGCTAGAAAACGCTGACCACTCAACTGTCAATGCTTGAGTGGGTAAACCCGGACCCACCCTCCCATCACATTATTCGCGATGATTCGCACATCGGGAAAAAATATTTTAAATATTTAATTTGCTGATTTGGAATGGAATATAAGGTAGGTCCTCTGTGTAATTTTTTTTTTTAAATTTGTTTAACCTAATTAACATAATTTTAAAGGTCTTATAAATTAAAAAGCAATTTTAGTTTTGCTTTAGGGATTTTAGTAAGCTCTGTAACCCATTGAACACCATTTAAATTTAATGAAAGCGACACATTGTTAAAATTATTTAACCAATATAAACTAAGCCCATTACCAAAGTAAAAATGGATACTCATACATTAAAAATGTAAAACAGTTGTAAAAAGTATGCTATATCTTATTTAAAAAAATGTAATGTACGTACTTTTTGTTGAAAAGCATTTAAGTTTTTTGTTACTGTGGTTTTGTACATTAAAAAAATTCTGAACAACTAAATTATGTAGTGGTTGCTCTATGCTTTCTTTTTTAATAAAAGTAGAAATATATTTCTGAAACTACCTAATTTTTGGCAGTGCACAAGCTGGCTGTGTGTGTTTGCTTGCCCATTTTGGAGTGCTGCACTTTTGGCCGGCCTGATTCGTCCGCCCCTTCGTCGGCCTGTCGAACTCCACCTGTGTGCCTGTGACTGTCGGTTGGCGGTTCGGCGACTGGCGATTCGCGATTTGCGATTTGCATATGTGGCCCCATAGTTCGGGCGCTGCTTCTGTTGGGCAGCAATTTCAATTGCGAGCTGGACTGCGGTCGTCTGAAGCCGAAGTTGGGACTGAAGTGCCCATGAATAGTCACAAAGCATTAAGCACTTCAGGTGTATTGAAGGCGGAGGCTTCGGGGGCCAGGGCCCCACAATTATCTACACAATATGGCAATCACATATGTAGATATGCACACACTCAGCAGCATCGGCAGCATCGGAGGCAGCAGCTTTTTTCAACCAGTTGTCCAATCTAGGAAGTGCATGAATTGCATTTTCCATATGGCCACAAAACCCGGCAAAAGCCCCCATGACTCCTCCATCTCTCGACAACTGCGTTTTGCCATTTCCTCATTACTAGCCGCAAAAAAAAAAAACACACACACACACACAGCAAAACGCAAAAAAAAAATCTTTGAAAAAATACAGAAAGAAAGAAAAAAAATAAAAACGGGTCGCAGTCATCGTCGTCGTTTGCGGCCAGCAAAGAAATTGAACTTTTTCACACCAGAATCGATTGTAATTGAATGCCCGAGGGTGAGCTAGTCGGCCAGGCCGAGGCCTCTGCTAATGCAAATTTTTCCATTTTGACATTGGCGAATTTTTCAAAAACTATAAACTTTCCCGAAAGTAACCCAATGAGGTTAACACCACCACCACCAATGGCGTACATTAAATTGCTTTATTTTTTGGGAAGCTCCCAATGATGATTGGGTGTGCGTGCGATCGCCATTATCATGATGATGATGATGATGATCATGAGAATGGGGATATGTGGATGGCGATCGGGGAACACCTGCTGCTAACATTTTGCTATAAATTGAAATTTGAAATAGCAAACGTTTTGGACATGCCCAAAACAAGGTAAGAGAAGCAGGTAACATTTGCCGGAGTAGAAATGGGTTAACAACATATAGGAATGCTCTTTTCCATTAAAAGATTTTTTGTTTATTTTACAAGCAAAACTATTTGATTTACAAACGTTAATATGCAATTTCTTATAAACCTAAATAAGTTATAGATTTTAAATTTATTTTAAATATTATAAATCTACAAATAATTTAATTCTCATAAGAATGATTTAAAAATTGTACCATATTTGCCAGCCAATCGAAACTTATAAAACATGTATATAATTATTTGCTCTTCAAAGCTTTTGTTTACTTGTAATAGTTTATGATCCTTATATCTTACAACCGTTGATAATGAATTTAAATTTTACCCCATCCATCATTATAGCTTCAACTTACCTACGCTTCTCATCTGTTCCCATTAATCTGTGAAACTTCATTAGCCGATTCGATTTCGCCATAATTCTGCCCCACTAATTTCACAACAGGCGCCATACAAAAAATCAAAATTTCGGATAGAAAAAATTATATTCCCAGGCCCCCACATCATGGTATAAATAACCCCAGCGTAACCGAAATTTATGGCTTACAACGATTCAACATTAAAAATTGTTGAGAAAAAAAAAAAAAACGAAAATGTTTGTAAATGATTCATTTTCTCGGCTGACGAGATAGACAAGAAATCAAAGCAGAGGTGTTTAATTACCAACAAATAAACAAAATGGAAACGATTAATTCAATTCGCCAATTCCAGACGAAGACCCCGTTATGGTAAAAACAAAAAACCAACTCACAAAAAACTGTTTGAAATTGTAGCTAAATTTGTGGTCGATCACGGGCTTGTGTTTTTTTTTTGCCCTTAGGGAAATCAACAATGTATTTGGTGGGATGATAAAAATGAGTTAGGGGATATATAGAAAGCTTGTATACTCTCTATTCTAATTAAATTTTAAATTATAAAGATCCTATGCAAATATGTTTAGGCATACATTTCCAGCATTTTTTTAAGTTAGTTAAAAGGTAGTGAAATCCTTTTAAAATTCCATCAGCAATCTTTAATGGCCTAACGAAAATGCTTTATTTTTGCTAGGGTATTCTGATATCAGAAAATAGAAATCCCACCATAAACACAAACACACGCAGGGGAGACAAAACACAATAATCAACCTCGAAAAGGTTGTGTGCCATTTATCAAACAATGTATAACTTGGCCATTGCCCATTGCCCATCGCCTATTGCCCATTGCCCAGGTTGGAACTGAAACTGGACCTGGGTTCCGATCCGAGTGCAGGCGGTGGAGCCACCAGGGCACTCCACTTTGCCCCCATTGGTGTGAGTTTCATTTGGGGGCTCCAATGATGCATGGGCGCCTCCACCACCACTTCCACCACCACTACCTATCCGGCGATCCACTCTGCGATCCGCACCACTCGCACCACTCGCACCACTCGCCGCTCTGGGTCAGACATGTGAGTTCAAACTCATCCGTCAAGTGGTGCGAGGGCTTTCGGTCTTAATGGATCGACATTGAGGAGTGCACGCACTGAAAGAAAATTTTCTCTTCTTCAATTAAAGCGGCCCTTATTTTATTTTTATAAAAAAAATCGTAATTCGTAATAAATTTGTAAACCAAATGTGTGGATGCTTAAAAAATATGTATATATATTGATAGACAGACAAGGGTAACAAAAAAAATTATTTTTTAAATCAATATGCCTACAAAAATTTAATTACCAGCTAAAAGATAAAACAAATTTGATCAAATATATATTAATTATAAAAAAGGGTAGGTTATATACAAACAAATTTATTTCTATCTTGATGTTATTATATATCCACTTTTATTATAAATTTTTTTATAGAAATTTCGGTAAGTACCTATTTATTTTTTCGAGTGCACATACATTGAAGATTGCCATGGAGTTGCTGACTGGGATTTGGGATTGCGTTTGGGAATGGGCATAGACATAGAAATAGGAATGGGAATGGGACTGTGGACTGTGGACCAGCCTTTCCTCTTCTTTCACTCCGATTGCTCGGATCTCATAGGCTAGTTGTGTTTTGGTGTTGTCATTTATCATTTGATTCGGTTTTGATTGTTCCACCACCCCCTTCGCCACTCGACGCACATTTGTTAACAAGTAAAATCTATTTAAGCCTTGTTCGTGGCACTGACGCTGTATCGCATTTATGTATCGCTGTTGTTATTGCCGCGCTGTTTAATTGGTTCACATGATTTGTAAATTAAACAATTGCGAGCGCGCGAGACTTTTGTAATTTGTAATTGAAAATTGAGCATGAAGAAACGGTGTGAGCTTTGACAGCTTTTCTGGTTGTTTTCCTCTTGTTTCTACGGCTGTTGGCCCGTTGATTGATAATATCGTGATGATGATGGCGGGGGGTATGGCCTGTAATTATAGCGGATAGAGTGAGTTCTGATTGAGCTGGCATTGATTTCGTTTCTGTGTTTTTTTTATTTATTTATATTTCTTCGTAAGCGAGACGCTGCCTTTTGGGTGAATCTCATTCCGTATTAATGCACCTAAATGTTTTGCCTGAAACCTGACAACAGGAAGTAAAATTTGAATTTTGATAATGAATCGGAATATTCAATGTGTCGATGGCCGACTCTTATTTGAAAATGATTGATTGGAGGACAGCAGCGAAGATCTTGATTATATTGAGGGGTCTTAAGGCTATGCGGAAAGGTTGAAGATGTCAGTCAACTTCGGATTCGCTATGGATAATTTGCTAATAATTATATCAGAAAATCAAGCTTTTGACTATACAGGTGTGCTAATGTTCGTCACAGAGAAGTTTATCATTTTGTAGGGAAAAGGGATTTTGTTACAATAAATATTAAATATTCCAATCAATAATCATAGATTTTGAATTCGTATTGTAAAAAAAAAATACCAAGAAAATTACATTTATATATAAGGTAAGCACTTTGGAATACTTTAAATTATTGCTTAACTCGAATAAAAACATTCGTTATTCATCCTTGAAGGATGACAATTTTAAAATTTCAAAAATTTTAAAAACATTTTCTTTAAAGGCCAGCTTTATGCAATGTATTAATTTATAAAAAAAATATTTTTAAAATATATAGAGTTTCTATTAAAACTAATTTTATTTACTTTTCCAGTTAAGTATTATACCCAACTATTTCTTTCGACTACTTTCCTATGTATAAGTTCCTGGTCCGCCTGGTGATTATTCGCTGTTTGACACCTTATCTTAATTTATCTATACCATACTTTCCGCTAAATAGGTCCCCGCATTGAATGGCGGTCTCCCGATTCCATGTCCATGTCCATTGTTTGGCATGCAATCTGTTTAAGCCCGGCCCGATCTTTCTCGCTCCACGCTCCTCGCTCCTCGAGCATCGGTTAACTTGGCTAAGAGACTCCGGGTCTTGGCTTTGGTGTCTGGTCTATCTTATCTGGGCAATGCCTGTGGAGCAAATCTCTACACGCAGTTGCCCCCAGCACACGACCTCTCCGCCGATCGACCCCTCTAGTATTTCCCCAATGCAACAGGCTGCACAAACTCTATATATATATATTTGTATATATATCTGTTTTTCTTTTCGCTCATTACTGAAAGAGAGAAAAGCGGACGGGGCTCGATCCAAAAGATTATAATTGATTAAGATGAATCAGCGTTGCGGTCAAAATGTTTGATGGGAATATAAATTGTTTGTGGTTTTGTGTAACGATGCAAAAGCGAAAGAGACGGCCAGATGGACGGATAGATGGCGATGGCGATGGACATGAACAAGTTGGCCTAACCAAATCAAATGCAGCGTTTCCGAGCTGCAGAGCTGCGGACTGCAGGCCAAACGGGCCACATTGCCGCAAGTGCCGCTGATGATGATGCCGTCGCTCAGGGGTTGTGATGCAGGCGAGAGGAAGGGGAAGGGGGAGGGGGCTAACCCGCCGAAGAAGAAGACTTTGGGGCATCATCAGCACAATGCCAAAATGCCACTCGCAAGGCGGTAAATCTAAGCCGTGGTAAATAAATCAATCGCAATGCGCTAAGAAAAAATCTGCGCGCTCTTTTTTAGTCTTCTTCTTCATTTCAGCTGCGTTTGATTTTGCTAGTTCACTGAGAGAAAAAAGCATGAAGTCGAAATGATCCTTTAAACTTGAACTTAGCTTGGAAGAGATAACTAAAAAACCATGAAATCTGTTATGTTTTCATACATGTGGTAAATCAAATGTTAACTATTTATGTTTTATCCAAAAAGAAGTGAACCAAAAATACATTTCAAAGAAGATTGGAATGTGTAGTAAACTAAATAAATTAAAAAAAAATATTCTTGTGAACGTCTTTATATTCACTGTAAAGGAAAATCGTTTCAGCGCATTAATAATTTACAAATATTTATAGGTGTTCTTGATTAAGAAGCTACAAATGCTTTTAAATTATACAAACAAAATTAAATTTAAATTTACTAAATCATATAACATTCTCAACCATTAGAATTTGAGGTTTTTTTTAAAGTTTTTTTTCTTTAGTGCAATTTCTGTGGTGTTGGTGTTGCTGCTGCTGTGGCTATTGATGAGCGGCCATCAATATTTGTCTAGTTCGAGTTTGGAATGTGCCCGGGCCAAGACCCGGACTCTGGGTTGGATGCGGACTTTGTTTCGCACTCGGGGATTCCGAGACTCCCAGGCCTCCCATCTTCCATCTCCCATCACCCATCACCCATCTCCCATTTCCCATCTTGCAGCTCAACTCGTCTCTAGACTTGATGCTGATTGCGTGTGGCAAACTTCCTGTTTGGCCACCCAAAGTATTTCTTTTTTCGCGTTTCTGGCCGCTCTGCGTTCGCAGATTGGGCCCAAGGCTTGGCCCGGCTAATTAAACGCCCTGAAATACACACCTTCGCCCATTTGGCCAATTTGCCAATTTGCGCCTCGGCACAGTAGCTCCTGGGGTTTATTTGTCTTTCTTGGCCTGCCCACGCCCGCCGAGTAATCATAATAATCGTTGAACTCTGATCTGATCTGTCTTCGGTAAGGTCTCAATTTTTGAATTAAAATATATATTCTTATTTTATTTATCGATCATTTGCATTTGCCTGAGAGAATCGGTTCGCTGAGAAGAACTCCTGCCATGAATGACGTGTCGTGAGCAAAAAGACAAAAAAGATTGTTGTGACTATGCGACAAAGAATTAAAAATACTCTTAATTCATTGTTGCTAAAGGGTGGAAACCACTAAATATTAAATATTAAACTTCCCACAATTATGTTCTATTATTTCATTAAAATAATTTTTTATTGGTTACATCTCCTGAAAGTTGTAAGTAAAGTCCTATCCAACTATATGTGAAAGCCAAGGGACTTGCTGCCCCATTCCGCCACACATCCAGATCCAACTCATGAGTGAGGCAATCTAACAAGTCTCTGGTCGCCAGCCGACGCATGTGGGATGTTAAAGGTGAGGTTACAAGCAGCAAATCCGGGGAACCAGACAAAAGGCCCAAGCCCCAGACGCAGATACAGATACATATACCCATATACCCATATACCCATGCGAATCATTTTTGAGACTGGGCCCAGAGCCACAACTTGAAATCTCAACGTGCTGCTCGCGTTGTTCCCGTTTCACTTTTGCTGGGCCCCGATTCACGGCTCACTGTGCCACACACTTCGCCTTTCGAGACTTCTTAAAAGCCCAGAGATTTTGGGCTCGGCGATGACAAAGTGAGCGAATAAGCGACTCCGACGGAGACAGACAGGCTGGACAGACGTTTAATTGAAATAAAGAAGTTTAATTTAGCTAAGCGAGGTGTTGTTGCTGCCTCGAGTGCAGTTTCTTTCCCCACTGGAGTGGCGTTTGGGCCATGAGTGTGCGTGGGAACAGTGCAAATAGGCCCGAAGAGGCAGGAAAGATTATTGGCTTAGGTCCTCGTCTCCCGCCCCATAGATGGCGCCACGCAACAGATCCACAAATTCTGGGTACTATTTTTAGGCACTGACTGTTTCTTAACACCAGAAAATTCCTTTTTGGTATACTCAATAATAGGCACTGAAAATTACATTAAATATAACCATATTAAATAAATTTAATTTACTTTTAAGATCGTTGTTAGATCATTGAAATGAATATGGGTTTGTCGACTTTAAGTAGATTCTGCTTGGTTTTTAGGAACAAAAGAATTATTTAAGTACCTTAACACGACTTACAAAACTTCAATTTCGTTAGATTTTCATTTGAAAATAAAACTTAAACAAAAGGTTAAAAATCCTGTTATTATCTACTTGCACAATAGAATTTAAAGACTTAGTTATATTGTTTTAAAGTAATGAATCAATTTTTTACAAATCTTTCTGTAAGTTGGTATATAATATATTCATTCGAGTGTGCAAGAGGGTTAGGTAGCAAATTGGTGTCGCCTCAAAGTCTTGGCTCGGAAATCGCATTATTACGTCACAATTACACAAGTTTACTCGTATTTTTTCGCGTGGCGCCCCTCTTACCACCGCCTGCTCTCCGCTCATGGGTAATTGCAATTGAAGCGCAATCAATTACTTACCATCCGATCGGTTTCGTTTTCCCCCAGTTGAAGTCCGTCCGCGAATCCGATGTCCGAGTGGAGTAAAAGGTGCCCGCTGACCAGCCACATGCTGTGAGCTCCGAGCTGGGATCCCAGATCCGAGCTCTGGCCAAGATTTACTCGCTCAGACTCGCTTAAATGGAGCTAAGCGCGCTGGTTGATTGCGTGCAATTTATTAAGACGCGCTAACAAGACGTGTGAATGACCAAAGCCGAGCAGGAGCGGAGTATTGTGGATTGGGGCTCGAATCCGTGGCAGGAGCACCACCACAGCCACCTGAGCCACTTGAACCACCTGCCCCACCGAGGTGTAATTGCGGTGCAACTCGCCCGGTGGTGCCTGCCCGTCATCCGACGGCTGTGGCCCCAATCGCCTCGCATTGTGCAAGTCTCGATTTCAGACTTCTGATGCTCGCTCACACGGCGCTATTCAAATTGATTTTCCCGCTTACTTCTGTCTAATCACTGCCTTGGACTGGATTTTTTCGGGTGAGAACTGTCAGGGAAAATAAGGATTTCCATCTCCTACAGAATAGGATTATTTGGGGAGATTTATGGGTTGATAGTAACTTTGGAATTGATTTTAAAGATGGGTGGTCCAAGTTTCATAAGCGAGTTGATACCTAATTTGCAATTTGTAAAAATATTTTATTTTAGATTTAAAAAAAATATTGCTATGCTTTTTAAAATGTTCTTTGCCTAGCTTTGTTTTTTTAGTGCTAATTTTTATATTGAAGAAAATGTTAGAATAAAAGAATAAGTTCCTTTAAATTACATATAATTTTCCTCTTGAATACTTTCTATTTACAACTTAAAAACTCAATGGTTTGTTGTTGTAATGTTTTCTTCAACTCTTATGGTTTACATTAGTTTTCTTCTACGATTTAGTCAGATATTTCTTGTACCATTTTAATCTAAACGGATCTGCACCTCCGAAATACCCTTTCATCTCTTCTTATCCTACGATTAATCAAATGCCTCATAATTAATACTGAAGCCTGGATCCCGGTTAAAGAGCAGCAGCCGTCATGACCTTAGAAGGACTTCCAGGCTTTCCATTCCATTCACCTGGCCAACTTGAGCAGCCTGACCTCCTGTCTCACTTTCCAGCGCACACATTCTCCAGTCTCCCGAAGACTGGTCTCCTATCGGGCAGCCCATCTCCTCCGGCTTGAGGACTCACAATCAGTGTCGTCTGCTGTTACCACATTTACCACGACAACCGCCCGAATCCTATTCCGAGTACAAATCCGAATCCGAATCTGAGTCCGATCCCAGCCACCCACCCACTGCCCCTTTGGGGTTGTCTAGTATCTCAACTAAAGAAGCCCATTACTGTCTCATTCCCGACTCATTCAGCTCGTTTAGCATTGCCCAGAGTCAAGGCTAATCTTCGTGGGGTTGACTGACTGCCAAAGGGGGACTATGAACAGCCGATGAACCGACAACTAAGCCCCAGACTGCACTCGAAAAAAAAAACATTTCCTATCATAAAAAGCCTACAAAACATATACAATTTAATTTATAATTTAATTAAGATTTAAATACGAGAATTAGTATTGTTTGGTAGGGTTTTTTGGATTAATAAACAAAAGATTGGTCTCTAAAAGTAGGCAATAAATACATATGTAGAACTAAGATATTATACATTTAAAAAATAAATGTAAAACATAACGTATTATGCAGAAAACATTTTAATTGTTAAGATATAAAATATATTTTGAGAGTCCTTAGTATACAACATATTTTCTAATAGGCTTACAAATGTTAAGAAAATCATTGATGATAAAGAGGTTTTAAGCCGACTTATTTTTGATTTTTTGCACTTGTTTCTAAATTGGTAGTATTTTTTTGAGTGCACGAATACAACTCTTAAGACGACGACATTGGCGACAGGCCATTGTTTTGACTTATTGCCTGGGTTTTCTTTCTACAGCCACAAGATTGATCTCTGTGCAAATGTTTCCTTCTCTCCCCTGCTCGTTCTTTATAGCCCCAACTTATTTTTATTTTTTATTCGATTTCTGCACCGACTTCGACTGGGTCTTGTGCACTTGCCTCCGGTTATAGTGGCTGATGTCTGCTCGATCGGCGGGATGCGAGGTAGGACCTGGCCTAGCCCATGAGTTGTTAAATGTTTAACACGTGATATGACAAATAAATTACATATGATCAACAGATGGGCTCCACAGCAACTAAAATGAAATAAAACAAAGCAAAACAGGGAAAAAAAAAACGGATCGGGGCTATGACTTAATAAAACCTTTTAAGCGATCAATCAGTTTTTAATGCTGTTTGGCTGTTGTTCTACATTCATCATCATCATCAACTTGGTGATCATCATCGCAGTGGAACTCAAAGGATCGATCTGCTGGCTTGTCTTCCACTTCGATTGCCCAGTGCATCGTTTATCATTCGAGTTTTTTGCGCAGAGATTGCGGTTGAATGATGATCTTATTCTGGAGTGATTGTAATTGATTAGTTAAGCTTTTAGTTTGCAACCTGTACCAAGTGTTTAATAGTTGTTTTTGAAAAAATTCCTTATAGATAAATTAAATTAGTTTTGCAGCTCAAGAATATATTAAAAGCTTACCGCATTAAATTCCAGCAATATGATTAAAACATATAATATTTTTGTCTCGATGGTATGCTATGAAAATTGTATTAAACTTATTTTAAGGCAAACATTTTAATTGTATATTTTTTCCTTCTTGACTTTCGATCTTAGCAAAAGACATTTTTACATCTCAATCACAACTAAATCTTTACTACCAAATACCGCATACGGATAAATCTTTATGGCTACTTTCCAAAAAAGCGGCTTGCTTCTTTTTGTTTTTCGATCTGAATTTATAGAGAAGATCACTTGATGCAATAAAGCACTTAAGAGCCGGGGCCATTTGGCCCGCAGTATGGAAATGGCAGTAAGAGACGGAAAATGCCTGCCAATAAGCGATGCCTTGCATGACGAATAGAAAAACTAACCCAAAAGTCACGCTAATACTAAATTGAGCTCCATTCCAACTCTAACTCAGCTTCAACTCGATTCCGACTGCAACAGAAACTCCCAGCACATGGCAACCCCAAATTGCGAATTTTTCATATGCAACAATTGACACCCTCTAGGCACACGTCGTCGTAGCCGTCATCATGATCGTGTTGTGCTGGCCAGGATGGTTCCCAAGATTTGGCCACTTGCCTGCTGGACGACTCGGTGGTGGCGGCGGCGATCATGGCGATGATGATGATGGCGGTGGTGGTGGTAAAGTGGATTAATGTGGCATGAAATGATTTGGTGAAATAATGCAATGTTGTTGGCCAGTGGACACCGGTTCGGTTCAGTTCGGCTTAGCTGCGATCACTTAGAAAAAATATGGCATCCTTTGTGTATACCGTAGTAAAGTAACACAAAGCTGTTTTGAAAGGAAATTATCTTTTAGAAGATAATACAAATATTTAAAAACATGCCGAATTTTTGTCATTATGTAATTTGAGATTTTTCCAATATTGAAGGAAATTTCGGATGACAACTAAAAATGCTTTTAAAACCATTTCATACTTAAGAAAAATTTTGGAATATGAAAAAAATTCACAATATTTAGACCTTATTGGTTTCTATAAACATTTAAAAATTGTTTATCTAACTTCCACCAAAAATGAATTTTTTGTAATTTAGAACCTTTTTTGTTTAAGTGTCCTGCTTCGGTTTCTTTTTTAGCCGCATCTTCAACTTCGACTTCGTCTTGGATTTGGAGCCTGGCTCTCACACGCAGACTCTAACGAGTTTTCCTTTCCCCGTCCTCACTTTTCCAGCTTTTCCTGCAGCTCCATTGTGTTGTGTGTGCTACCTGTACGAAAAATTTGCACAATTTTCTCGGCCCGTATGGGGGTTCGGCTTTTGGGTTTCGGTAGGTGGATAAGTTGGCCGGCTGGTGGGCATGCAGGGCGAATTCCCAGGCTTTTGATAACACAATTTGGTGCCGCAGACGGCTTCGTTTACCGCAAAGTGCATGTGGGTTCGGGTTCATCGTGGCATCTTCTATTCTTTTCCGAATTTTCCAATGCGTTTGTGATATACCTAGCCTAAGAATTCTGGACATGGAAATTCGCCCAGAGCGAAAATAACTGAAGCTAACAAATCAAATCTTAAATATTGTAAATCCTTGGATTGTTGTTTAGCCCCTTACTCAATATTTTTTTAATTGTAATGCTTGTGGAAATTATTTTGGAAATATTAAGAAATAAAAGAGATCAGAATACACGTGTTTGTTTCATTATACCCTTGCAGAGCAAAGGGTATTATAATTTTGGCCAGAAGTTTGCAACGCAGTGAAGGAGACACCTCAGACCCCATAAAGTATATATATTCTTGATCAGCATCACGAGTAGAATCGGAATACGTCTGTACGTCTGTCCGTCTGTCCGTCTGTCCGTCTGTCCGTCTGTCCGTCTGTCCGTTTCTGCCTAAACTAGTCTCTCAGTTTTAAAGCTATCTCGCTGAAACTTTCCCAAAATGTGTGTAGTTATTGCACGCAGTATATAAGTCGGAACGGGCCGGATCGGCCGACTATATCGGATAGCTCCCATACGAGAGAATGAAGTAAAAAATTCTTACTCCGTTGTTTTTGATCAGATCGACTTGAATTCTTCAAGATGGCGTTTTCTAACTGTTATTGAATTTCGGATTAAATTTGATCAAAATCGAATAACTCTATCATATAGCTGCCATAGGAGAGATCGAAAATTATATATAGAATTAATGGAAATAAATTGATAACATCGTTACTTTTTATCCCACGAGCATGATTTTTTGAATATAAAGTTTTTTAACAACGTTTATATTGAGAAAAAAGTTTCATAAAAATCGGTCATCTATATCTTTTAGCTGCCATAGGAAAGATCGAAAAATCTATATAGAAATAATGGAAATAAAATTATAACATCGTTGTTTTTCATCAGACAAGTATGATTTTTGGAATATAGAGTTTTCTTACGACTCTTGAATTACGAATTAAATTTGATCGAAATCGGACAACTATATCGTATAGCTCCCATATGATCTATAGTCAAAAATCTGGAAAATGAATAGAAAAATCGTCTTAGCTTCGATGTTGTCTAGCCTTTATGAGTTTTGTTCGACATATTTGATGACTGCAAGGGTATATAAGCTTCGGCTTGCCGAAGCTAGCTTCCTTTCTTGTTTTATTTTCATATTTTTGGCTTGTTTTTTTAGTGTCCCGCGGTTATTGCCCTACTAATAACAAAGCCGACAGACTTGTAAACTTGTAACGGGCACTTGGAAAACAACCCCACCTCTTCTAGAAATCTCCCTCTGACATCTTGTCTTACCCGTTTTTTTCTCCTAGTTGGCCAAGTGATTTGACCAAGCAAAGTCTGGCAAAAGTGACTCACCTGGAACGTCTTACTAACCCCGTTCACCTGTTTACCTGTCCACCAAAGAATGTCGGCCGAATTGCTTACACAGCTTTTTCCAACGAATTTCATTTGACTTGGCTTCAATTAGAGATTTATGGATTCATTATCATTTGAGAGCTTTCATTTGGTCTATGACTATCATTCTGTATATATTGAGCGAATGACATAAGTTCATTAAAAAAGGTAATAAAAAGGTGATGAGTCTATCAAGAAATCAAAGTTGAGTAAATCTAAGGAGAATGCAAATATGTAGTAGTACATTCTTGCCAATCAATATCAAAATAACATTTTCTTAACCATTTTTTTTAATTATTCTAACTGATAACTTCATTTAGGTTAAAAAATACAACATTAAATCATAGACCATAATAACGCTCCTATTTATCATTTATTTGATAATATCATTCGATACTCTCTGAATTTATTTTGGGGTGCCCTATTAAATCTTTTCGAAAACGATCTCAGCGAATCATTGTTTATTTTTATTTCTGCTTTCATTAAAATTCCTCGAGTTCGTGAGCGATTGGCAAATCAGCCCAACTCCCACACCGAAACTCAAAAGCTCACCTCATTTCAGTTCGCCCTGTTCAGTTTCAGTTCAGCTCAGTGCAGTTCAGCTAAGCTGAGATCAATTCCCGCCATCAGGCACAGGAGGCATCATCAGCAATGCACTTCGCTTTTCGTGCTCTACATAATTCATCATCAATCCACACAGTCAGCGGCAAAAGTCTCTTCCGCCTGCGGGCAGAGGTAAACAGAAAAATCTCTCGGCACTTTGGTGCTGCCTGCGATATTTCCAATCAGACAAAAGGCAAAATATTGGAGCAATTTCCAATCGAACCGGCCTGAAACCTTTAGCTGTTTTGGCATATGACTTATTTGCTTGGCTTTCCGGACGAACGGGCGGCGCATGGTGGTTCATGGTGGTGCGGAGTGGTGGCTCTGTGGGTGATTCTGTCCAGTCTGCACCTACAACTTAACGCCGCCAAGTATCCGTGGAGATGAACGCCTTCCTTGATTGCAGAGAGAGAAAAAATATAGCCATTCACTTACAATTTTTATGAAATAAATTCAAATGCAATTCCTTAAAAATAGTTTGTGAAGTCAAAAATGATGCCGTTTTTAAATTCTTGGCAATTTTTACTACAACAAAATTTTCAAATAATTTGTAAATGAAGCTTAAAGTAAGAACGGATAAACAATTTTAAAATATTTATTAAAATATTTTAGTTTTCTTTACAGAACCTATCTAGTCACCCTTAGTTTTCCTCCGTGTATCGTCGCACCTTTTTGCCAATTTAAGTTTGCCCGGCTTTACTTTGGCTTAACATTGCGATTGCATTTCGTATCGTATGTTTCCTTTTTGGAGTTCGTTTCGGTTTTCTCGCTCGCAGAGTCAACTTTGGCATGACTTTTCATCGCTGTCGATTGTCGTGATCAATTGAGAGCAATTTATTATGAAATGAGGGTGAATTATATGAATGAGCGTCGTCGTTGAGGGAACTCCAAACCTCGAGCCGAACCAAAAAAAAAAAACAAAAACCAAAACCAAAAAAAAAAAGAGCTAGAGCTCTTCTCATCTTTGCGTTAAGCGCCGCACAATTCTTTTGATCTCTCGGCGGTTATGAAAAATCTTTCCATTTTCCAGCCGTGCTTGGGCTGCCTTTGATGACTTGTTGCACTTTGCATTCGGTTTGAGTTGTGAGTGTGATTTTTAAAAGTGTTTTACATGGGAATCGACATGATATCCAACCGCCAGCCAGCCAAACGGCCAACCGGCAGACATTGCTGAAAATATCTGTAAATGCTCGGAAACGATATCCCCATTTTTTTGCTTTTCAGTTCTTTTTTTTTTTTGTTGTTTGGTTTTTGCCTAGTTGTAAATTGTCTGTCGACAATTATTTTATTATGCTGTCAACACTTAAATGTAATAATGCCAATAATATTGTTTTATGACAGTCGCAATATCTTCTGTGGCTGGCTGCATTTTCGATATTGTTACCAGGTCTGGCGGAGCTCTCCGGGGTTTTCCATCGTGCAACTCGGAATCGATCGAGCGATCGTCGGCGGATGGATAGCAGTGTGGGTTGCTGGCCGCTTTTGCCTGGCGGCTCTTTTCGGCTGTTTAATGTCGGTCTAGTTGAGGTCTTCTCGCCGCTTTTCGGTTTCGTTTTAGTTTTAGTTTTAGCTTGGCTTTGAGGTCAGCCATGATCTCGGATCGGATCCCGCGCTATGCATATAGTTAGTCACTTGGTGACGGTGGGAATTCTAGTCTAGTCTAAACCAAATCCAAGGCACTTTAACTGTGCGCCCGCTTTTCTATTTTGTGTTCGGCGGCCGTTACTATTTTTTATGGCCTCCACTAGTAATTGGTTCATTAGCCCTGCAGTAGCCAGTAACAAAAGGAAGAAACTCAAAGCAATTAGATTGGTTTTTTGCCAAAAAAAAGAACGTAGCCACTACAAAAAAAAAAAACACGCCAGAAATAAAATTCTGCCCTCAATGGGAGTTTATAGAGTCTGCTTTTAAGTAGTTCAAAATATGCTTTACCCTTTCGCCAAAGTTTAACTTAAATTAAAGTGAAATTGCCGTTTTGCACGGTAAGCTTTCATTTTAAAAGGAAACGAAGAATTAAAAGGTATTCACTTACTATTTAAATTACTTTTTAAATACCAATTAAATTTTACATCTTTAACTTTTAATCTATAAATTTTACTTCCCTATTTGGAATACGATTTGTACCAGGTTTCTACAAAGTTTAGTATTTATGTACGTATGCATACAATCTGCACTTAACTATTTAACTATTTTCCCAAAAAAAAAGGTGTAAACATCCTACCCAGCTGAATTTCTTTAGATTGGTTCTTTAAAATTTTTACAAGCTGCAATAATGATAACAGTTGGAAAGGCATGGTAAGCCGAACATTACGTATACGACCTGTGGAAACAGATCCGGGACAAGCATCCGCACCTGATTTAAAAAGTTAATGGATCCGTGGGTGGGTCAGAAATTTCGCATCACTTTGGTATCTGTAAATCATCTTTTATGGCACTAGAGCATTTACCAGTCGTCCTTTCTCTTCGTTGTTGTCTTCAAACTTCCATTTGCAACCAACCACTCACCGAAAAGAAAAAAACACAATTCTCCTTTAATTTTCCTCAACTTGTGAACTGATATTTCACTGCTCACCTTGGACTTTGATGCATTCGAGGGGCACAAAGAAATGCGGTTCACTGGGGCTGTAAACCTGGTAGCCCCGAAAGTTCAGGCAACCGTAGATCATAAAAAGCCATGAAGGAACTGCTGCAGTAACGGAATTTCTAATCGAATAATTGCAAAAGGTGGCGAGAGAATGTGGCCAGTTACTTTCGGGCTTGTGTCAATGCCTTCGGACTATCAACTCAGGGCCATCAGAAGTGGCTGCTACCATTGGTTGTAATAAATAAGTGTCTGTCCGTTGCATTCAAAAAATTACTGCCGATGTTGCTGGTTGTTCTGCTTGATGTTGTTGTTGTTGTTTCTGATGTTGTTGTTGCTGTTGTTGCTGCTGTTTCTGTTGCATTCAACCTCATTTCGTGCAGATGCTTTTCGTCTGCGGCGCGGCATGGAAATGTGTGCGCGTTTCAAACTAAATTGCTTTAAATTAGCTTTTCGATGCTTTTTGTGTTTTTTTTCTCTGTTTTGCGGCAAGTGGCAGGCCGAGCAGGTCTTCATTTGCACCGAACAGCAGATATGCACTGGCAAATATGATTAATTTTGCTTAAGAAACATGTTAGCGATTACCAAATTTATTTTAGATATTTAAGGATTAGATTTATTTAAAGAATCTGTTTTCTTTTGTATTTATTTCCTTTTGAAATTGTACAGATACATGAATTTAGAAAATATTTAAGTCTTATAAAACTTTTATTAATCGATAAAAAATCATTAAGCTGTGGCTTTGAATTTTTTTATTTCATTCTTTATATCTTAAAGGTATACTGTAGTTTTTTGTATGTGTGAATAAATTTTTAAAGACCTTAAATCGAAAACCTCAGAGTATTAAATGGAAAGTGTTTGCTGCTGATATATTGTACTTGTTTTTTTTCTGAGTGTAGCAAACAGCAACAACTACAGTCGCAATCCATCAATCCATCCAGGCAAGCATCCCGTGTATGAGCTTCCAGAGCCAGTTCAAGTGCCCGGGTCATCGTGGATGCCCCCCACCCACCGACCTCCTGCCACCCGCCGCCCCTTCTTTTCCTCCTCTTCCCCCGCATCCCCCCTTTCCGACCGTGTTGCAAGTGTGTGTGCTTGTGTGTGTGTGTGGAGCGGCCGCTTTGTACTTTGGCTGCTGCCGCCGCCGCTTTTGGTGCGCTTTTAGCCAAAGTTTATGGCACTGGGCGAATGCACGGAATGCATGCCACATGCAGCATCCCGAGCTGCAAGATGCAACCTGCAACATGTAGCACCACTGCCGCTGTGGTCCTCCGCTCCCGAGTGCGGCCCATAAAACCTGGCAAATCTGCGTATTTCACATGTCAAGATTTTCGCGAAACAGAGAAGAACAAGTGCAAGATGTGCGACGCTCCCCGCTTGACAGATTTATGGAATTTGCAGCGGCAGAAGGCATCAGCATCAGCTTTAGCATCAGCATCAGCATCAGCGAAAAACAAAAGCCATCGAGTTGGGCATTTTTCGTATTTTTCTTTTAGTTCTTTGTATTTTTGGTGCGGAAAGGTTAAAGGGATCTACCGCAAGATTCCCTCGGAACGGACAAGATTAGTAGGTGGTCATGCAATTTCAGGGCAATTAAGAACAATCAACGAGTTTTGATGGATTTGAAGACGGGGAAAAAAAGCTACGACTGGGAGGAGCTGGACTCGGGTTACAGTTATTTGAGGTATGCCACAGAGATTCTTCAGGAGATGCCTGTGAGAAATATAATTTTTACTACAAAGCTGCAGCAATGGTAATAGACATTTTTTATTTGAATTTTTATGAGGGTATATGATTCTATTTGTTATTAAAATGATTTATTAAAAATGATTATTAAATACCACCTTAACGATTATTCGAACATTATTTCTTTAATCTAATTTAAATCTTTAGAAAGTTGTAAGTTGAACATTATTTCTTGAATTTAATTTAAATCTTCAGTAAGTTGACTTTGTTTTATTATACTTTTTTGCTGTAAGCTCATTTAATAAAATTAATGAATTCATAATTGTATTTCAAATGTGTTTAAAAATATCTAAAGTCATTTATCGTGACACCAATTCGTATCCGTCTTAATAAACTTTCTGTTAAGATGGCTTTAACAGCTTACGGCACAAATTAAATTGGTTCCACGAACGAAATCACTTGCCGCTTGACTTAAAAACCTCTTTAAATTTAAATTTAACTGGGACTTCTTCACTGGGCTATTTCCGAACAAATCTTCTTTTTTTTGAGCTGCTCTTTCCAACAAAAATAGTTTCTTCTCTTGCCTAATTGTTTTCGGATCGGCTTTGTCAGTCGGATTGGGCACGTGCTCGGCTCCTAAACGGCCTTTGTCCGCCTGTCCACCCCCTTTGGCCATTTAGCGGCACTTGCTTTTATGGACCACAAAAAACAAGAAGAATATATATTTTCGGAGCGTTCAAGAAGCCAAACAAAAGCCGCGGGTCAGAACTGGTAGCAAGTTGTGCGCCTCTTCGCTGGATCTGTAACAATTAGTGCTGCTGCTGCTAGGAGCTTTTGTCTGGCCATTCTTCTTCGGCGGGCCATCATTAAAAACTGCTTATAATTATTTGTAGAACGAGACTCGCGGACTCGCCCGCCGATTTGAAAACAATTAAAATTCGAAAATGGTCAGCCAGCAATTTCGGCCATTAATCAAAATTAACGCCACATGCGCTGAACGCTGATCGAAGTCCGAAATTGTGCGATTTTTGGCCAAAAGATTTCGGAGATGGCAACTGACTGATTGGGTTTCCGCATTGATTTTAAAACCGTCCGCGTAAAAAGCATACGAAAATCACTCGAACGAACATTGGATAAAATAAAGCGAAAACCCAAATTCGAACTGGAATTTTGATTTATGTTTTAATTTAAGCATCGGACTCGTGGACGATTTCGATTCTGATTTTGGCACCAGAATTTTCCGCCATTTGTTTGAGGGCATCAATCATAAGCCGACTGCACCTAATGAACTTTGAGGCCAGGCAGTTAACGCTCATTAAAGTAGCCACCGCCACTAATCATATGGGGCCTACTTCTTCAGCTGGCTTTTAGATTTGTACAGAAAAAAATACTTCACAGGATTTGCCTAACCAAATTGCAATAGGTCCTTGTATAAATAAAGGTGATTTTTAAGTCGTTGAAGAGATATTTTTAGTTTATTTTTTATTTTAATAAATTCATTTAGATGCAATGCTCCTTTAAATTCAGAAAATCTATTTTTTAAATTCTTTTATGGAAGTTTCTGGTTCAAAATACCAACTAAAAAATTGGCAAGTAAATAGATTATGGTACTAACATTGCTAACTTTTTTCTCAGTGTGGTCAAGTAGTACAGTTCGGTAGTCTTTTTGGGTCCCCTCTGCCTGCTACCAAAGATCGAGCCGCCTGCTGGGGTGTTTTGATTAATGATCTGCGCTCTGCTCACTGGAATATAAAAAGCCCTTTTTTGGTCAGTCGATCCATCGATTGTCGTTTTCTGTTTTAGTCGGGTTAATAAACTCCCCGAACTGGACTGTGTAGTGCTACGTATATGGTAATAATGTATAGTCATACTCGCGTATGGCTGTATAACTATAACAGTTTCATTAACTGTCTGCCACATTAATTAAAACATTTTCGCCAGCAGCATTGGGGCCAAAGTGATTGTTTCTTCTTGGAACAAGCATCGCTTTACAGTGGTCAACTTGGAATTGGATTGATAAATGAGGAGATGCTTAAGGGAAAGTTAGTGTAATTATGGGTTATTTAGATATCGAAAGTATATCATAGAAGTATATATAGTAAGATTCACATTATAACAACCTAACATAATCTGACTAAAAACAAATTCTTTAAATATCCTTCCCAGTTTTCTCTTTAATTCTGTAATTATGATCAAACTATTTAGACAACTTTCATCTCCGAAAATTATGTTTTTAGTGCCCCAGTGTAATATTTTATCTGCCAGTTGGGCGGTTCAGAGGTGGGCGGCATTGGGCCTTGGGTATTTATGGTAGCCGGCGATCGGCTAGTAATAGCCACATTTTATAAACAACTTATTTCCTTAATTGATTGTTAACAATGATTGTCGATGAGGCCCCAAGCGAAGCTCCTATCGCACACTTCCCGGCAGACTGCCAACCGCAACAGCAACTGCAACTGCATCTGCAGTTTGTGCTTTTGGCCACTGCTGACGTTGTATCTATTAACCACGCACTCCATTATTATTTAATAACATATTTCTTAAGTATCTGCCAACCCAGTTCAGAGCACAAAACGAGCCTCTGCCACGCTGGTTGGGCTTTCTTCGCCATCGTTCGCCTCCTGACCATAATTTGTGAGGCCTGCCTCAGATCCCGATGCCTCTTCACATCTTTTATTCATACACATGGAGAAATAAAGTATTTTATCCTTTAATTCATTTTAACATTGCTACTTTTTTTAAATATTTTCTGAGTGTTCCCAAATAAGCAGATGCTTGTTCAATAAAGCTTAAACAATAAAAAGTTAATTTAAAACACCATGTTCATTATTTTTTTGGCCTTCCAGTAAAATATATTTCAAATTTATTTGATAAAAAAAGATCTTCAGAATTGTTATATATATTTTTGACAATATTTTCCTTTGTGCAGACCTCAACGTTCGACTCGTCGTCGCCGTTCAAAGTGATTGCCACCCCATTAAAAAAACGGCTGCGCCTTCTAGTTGCTGTTGGTGTTGCTGTTTGTTGTTCTTGTTGCTGTTGATGTTGCTGTTGTTGTTGCAGCCTTGGCTCCTGCCACGATCACTCAATAAGTCTAGACAAAATGTACCTGGTACCTGTGATTGTCGCTCCTCGATGGGGAAATGCGGGGGATAGCTGCCGTAATGGATCAGCACGTTGCCAGGTCCGCTGAGTTGAGTTGAGTTGAGTAGAGTTGAGTTGAGCTGCCTGCCAGCCTGTTGCCTTTCAGACGTCGTCTCTACGTCATCACCAACAATAATAACAACAGCAGCAGCAGCAACAATTTTTAAGGGGGAGGGGAAGCCCCTTCAATCGTGAAAAAGCCAGCAACCATCATATTTGTTGCATGATTATGTGGTAATTGCGGCTGTCAATAAAACTCCCCCGTTTTATTCTTTATAACCGAAAGCATTCTACGCCTATATTTTCTATATGAATATGAAGGCACTGTGAAAAATTACATCAGGATTCAAAGTGTTCCAGTTTTGATTAAAATGTTTTAAACCTAAATATAAAAATTTGTATTTAAGCCAAACTCCTTTTTGGTGGTATATTATTCAGAAAATTTAATTGAATTCTTTAAGATAAAATAATCATAAAAAATATTATTTAGACTTCAAGCTATTGGTTTCCTGCGTGCATATAGACCTGTAAAAGCATATTTATATATACTTACGTCCAGAAAGAATGATCCACGATGGGTTGCGTTCCCTACCATGATTTAGTTTGACAAAGGAGTGACATCCAAGTACTTAAGTGATTTCTTTACACCTTTTATGGAGTAGTTAATGCGGTATACGCATAAGTTCCACATTGAGCAAAGTCATGCCGGGTGCCCCCTTGGCTCCCTAGAACCCCTCCCCCCTCTCCAGAAAACCCTTGAACCCAAAACCACCGATACACTCTATCCCGATTCATGGCACCCACCAAACCACAAAACCTTTACGAAACTCAAGCACTTAGCGGCGTTTAGGTTGCGGCTTTTGTCCAACTTGTTTTTTTCTACCCTGGGAAACGATCGAATGCGTCTCAAAACGCTACTCCTGTTCTATAATCGGTTGGAAGCCTCGATTTTGTGAATCACTCGCATCGCACAGCTCAGTATGTAAATCTCAAGTGGAGCTACTCGATGGTTATTGTGATGGAAACTCTATTAGATATATGAAAACTATTTATCAGTACTTTGGTAAAAGGTATATTTAAATTTTACTCACTCTTAAATTTAAAAATTCTCAAAATTTAAGTATTAACCACTTAATTTTTTAAATTTCTATAATTAAAGAAAACCCCAAACTAATTTTTTCCCACAATATTCTGGCCTTCCTGCAAACAGCTTAGGGACAATTTAGACCCGCAAGCATAAATCTCTCGCATCGAAGCTCATTTTGATAACTTTGTTTGCTCGGCTGGCTAACAATTTCCGTTCCGTTTGTGCAACTGTTAGCCCAATTGCGGACCCCCGGGCCAGATTCGTTGGCACAGTGGGCGTGTTATGCTTGTTACTCGCAGATTGCGGCAATTGGATCCAAAAGTGAGGCCCGCGACTGGGTTTTCAACGCTTCATCGCCGGTTATCGGGCCATGCCCCAATCCAGTTGGAGCGTTTAGTCTCCGTCTGTCTAGGTGTTAAATATCGAGAGGCCCGGCCGGCAGCTTCCTTCCTTTCCATACTCTGCACTCCATACTGGATATGTACATACTATATATATATGTATATCTGGTACGATGTTGTGGCATCCATCTGGGAGTTCCAGCGCATTGGAGACATTTATCGCGCGTTGGTGTCGGCTCTATCTGGGCGATGTGTTGTTGTAGGTGCGGAAAGTGGTCCACACGAGATTAGGGTGTAGCTATCGAGTCGTCTTGCTGCTCCGCCTGCGACTCCCCGGCGAGTGGGTAGCAAATAAAAGCGCCAAAACACTTAATGCATTTGGAGCAGACACACACTGAGGAACAAAATTCACACTATAGAAAACCATTAACATTTCTATAGATCAGCGATGCATTATAAAATGCAAAAGCCTATCACTGCCTTAAAATAACATAAAAAATTATCAACATATTGAAAAGAAGATATAATCCATAAATTTCTAATTCTTGAATACATTAATAATTAAATGTGAAAATTCTTTTAACGTATAATAAGGTTGTCTAAAGTTACTTTTTCCACATTTTCCAATTTTGTGGAATTTATGTTAAGGTCCAAAAGGGAAATATTCGATATTGTACTTACAAATCTGATTATATTTAATTTTTATTAGTAGTTAGCAAGTAGTTATTTTGGCTGGCAATGCGATTAATCTAGGTTTTATTTGTATTTTAAAGCTTTCCCAGTGTAGAGCTCACACCAGCCCGGTTTCAAATAGCCCGTAAATGGAGCTCCAAGTCTAAGATTGGTAGCCTGGGTGCGTCTTCCTCATCACCGTCATCTTCGACTTCGACTTCGGCTTCGGCTTCGAGTTAAGAGTCTGACTCCGACTGTGTGTTGAGCTTGTTAGCAAAGAAAAAAGCAAGAAAAAAATGAAACGGTCGCTGCTGGGTGTTGGCCAATCTTTAAAGATCAAACAATAAACTTAAAGATCTGCTGGGTTTTGCCCCCCGCCGCTGCTTTCCTCGCCTTCGACATGCAAATTGTGCAGCCGAAGAAGTGTCAAACAATGTCAGTGGGAGAATGTGTCTCGCAATTGAAATTTATTTGCACTACAATTCACTGCTGACAATGCGAGGAGGCATTGGGATGTACTACCTTACTTAGCCCGCTTTCCCTCCCACCGACCCCCGAACTCCCCCTCCCCCTTACCCTCTGGACCCTCTCTCCCCCCTTCCCCCGCTAAAACCCTCTGCCCAAAAATCACAGTCGAAGCTAGCGATCTCTAACCCGTCAACTCGTCAAGCTGTGAGCGTCAATCCACAACAAAGTCAACGACGAAGACGACGGCCAAGCCTGCCTAGAGGATTACACTGGGAAAAGTGGATAGAAAATATGTAAATTAATCGAGGAGTATCCAAAAATAAACTGCCTTAATATTTAGTTATCATTATATTGATTTATGTTTTAATTAATATTCCGATAAAGATTCGATTAGGTAAATCATTTCTGTAAAAACCTTTTAAGACTTTAAATCTTTTTTTAAACTTGATAATTTAAATAACAGCTCATAGTTAATTGCTTATTTATATTATATTTATGATAATAAATATATTATATTATTATTATTATGATAAGAGAACAACTGAGATTTGACAATAACTAGCAAAATAAACGTTTTACCTAAAAGGTGAAATTGATTTTCATATATTTCCTTGACTTGTTATATGATTATTGTTTAATTAGACTTGACAATTAATGTTTAAAGTTAACTTAGCACCTGATCTTGCTGTTCCTTTTTTCTCCGAGTGATTGATTGAAGCTCAGCCTCATTCATGAGCCCAGGCCCAGAAGGCAGAAGGCAGATCGCAGTATTCAACGACACAGAGCGGCAGCGTTTTGTCGCTCGAATCGCTCACAGCTTCTGTGCTGTGCTGCGCTGTGATTTTGCCAATTGGCAATTGCCTCCTCCGGTGCCGTGAGCATTTGCAAAATGTCAATCTGGTGCTGTGCATCAATTCAAGTGTGAAATAAATAGAAACGAATCCAGGTCCCGCCGAAGTCTAGCATTTTGCTATAATTTTCGCGCCATTTGCTGTCGACTTTGCCTGTCCGTCCGTCAGTCGGTTGTCTTGACTTCGGTTTGTTTTTTTCTCCCTCTCTCTGCTTTTCGAAACGAAAGAGGAGCTATGCTGAAAGTATTTACAATTACGCAAAGATTGATTGAAATAGATTTCGGATTGATTGGCTGCTGGTATGCACATCGCCTGGAGTTCCTTTGCGCGGCGGTGGGAACCGCAGGTTGTGTGAAAGAGGTTAAGGAGGTTAAGAGCTCCGGCTCCTCGGCGCTGGGATAATTTCTAATTAAGCCGCTCTGTCCGCCGACACGAGAAGATACATTTTATGCGACACATTTATCCATCAGATACTTTTTATTGATTGCCATCGGGCCAAACGGCGCCGCAGGAGTCTGAGAAATCAGCTTTCTCCGCCGATCTCGTAGATCGTGCAAAAAAAAAACTAAACCCAATTAATAAAAGAAACTCTTGTTCATCTAAATATTTATTCGAATTTATTTCTGGTGACAGCGATAATAATTTTCTTGATCATCATTTCGGCCGATTTGCATACCAAATCATCACACGAAAAGGAAAAATACTTATGCAACGTTTAAAATTAATAATTTATGCTATTTGCTATACAACTTTGTGCGCTTTGCTTTTACATTTACATGCATGGTTTTTCGTACATTAAAAATTTGCTAATTGTGACTAATAACTCGAGCGAACATCGAAACGAGTAAAATTACACAAAATTTGTCTACCAGCGGTATTTCTATAGAACGTTTTATGTTTTTTAAACTAACAAATACTCTTGGGGGGGCTTGGAAACGTCTAAGTAGTAGCTAGTCATTTAATAATATATGGTTTATAGCTTAGAAGAAAACGAAACTTAGAGATTACAAATTCCACTACGATATTATGCATACGCGATACAGATAAGCTGCCCTTTTTGCATATTTTGCTACAGTTTCTACTCTTTTATCATTTGTTTAGCTTTTCTTTTATTTAGATTTGTGTTATCTTCAGATTTCCGAACTTGTATTCTTGCCGCTTTGTGGGCAACCGAAAAATTTGTTTATAATTCACTGCATAAATTATCTAAAGATAACATTTGTGTTATACTTTTCGGTCCCAATATGCAAATCCCGCCTCGGGGGCCGCTCGACTTTTGCATATTTTGGCAATTTGGTTAGTTGTTTTAAACGATGTGATAACATCTTACCAAAACGGCACGAACTCGTATTTAGCGCTTGTTAATCAGAGTCAAATTTTTCTGCCCGCAAAGAGTCCGTTTCATGTTTCGTATTATTTATATAACTCACATGCGTTTATTGTTTTCTACATGTTTATTTAGTTTTTTTTTTTTTGTTTTTGGTGATGTCTTAGCGGGGGCTAATTTTCTATTGCCTCGATCGATCTCCAGTGGCTGATAACTGTCATTTCGTATTGAGATTTTTCAGATTTTTTCTAATTTCAGATTCTCAGACCTTAGTGGTTAGATCCAAGGCATTCGAGGTGGCCACTTTTACGGGGGCTTCCAACCTCAGACGCTTGCCGTTTTCACTCGAGGCTTCGATCAGCTCGTCCAGTTTTCGTTTGATCGTTTCACTGGCCTCGCTGTCGCTTAGGATACTATTATTATTATTATTGTTATTGTTGTTGCTGATACTGTTGTTGTTGTTGTGGCTCTTCTCAATGCTGGTCTTCACTGTCTCCGTGGTGCTGTTGTCCTCCTCCTCCTCCTCCTCCGCCGCTTGTTCCTCTGTCTCTTTTTCAGAAGTCTCATCCTCTGGCGTTACTTTCAGATCCTCGTCATCGTCTTCGGTTTCGTTTTTCTCTGTATCGCTGGAGATCTCGGGTTCTGCCTCGATTTCGGGGGTACTACTCTTCGAGCTGCCTAGGGAACTTCCAGTGGTTTTCATGCTCAGATCAATGGGATCATCTTGGCCGGGACTGGGATTCGGATCGTTTTCAGCTGGCGTTTCCGCTTCCTGTTGAGCGGGTGAGTGCGGTGGCGTCATGGAAACAACCAGATCCTCCTCCTCCTCGTCCTCCTCGGCACCATCAACATTCCCCTCCACTCTCACCTCGTCGTCATCTTCATTTTGGCCATTGCTCTGCCTGCTTTTAACCCTTTCCCTGCCACTCTCCGAGTTTGGTGTGACCAGCGCTGATATTGAGTAATCCTGTTTGGAGTGTGGCGGTAGTTTTGTGGTCGGCGGAGGACTTTGCTGCTGCGATTTTAGCACGGCATCCAAATAGAAGCGTTTGGTTAGCTCGTCGGCTGCACCACCGTTCGTTAAGAGATGGTTGTTGTTGCTTGCGTGGTTACTTGGACTTCTGGGTGGTGCTTGCTGCTCCTCTTCCTTGTGGTGGTGCTGCTGCTGTTGGTGGTTGGCAAATGGTGAAGTACCCGGTGCGAAACGCTGAGCTGCACCACTCGAATTGAAGAGATGTTGCACCGCCGCCGCAGCCACCGCTGCCTGTTGTTGCTCCGGCGTGGGTTTGAGCAAGCCCTGGTGGTGCGAGTACAAGGCGGGATGGTAGCCAGGGAAGAGGAGGTGCGAGGGCGGCAGAAACGCAGGTGGTGGCATCACGGGCATGGATGTGAGTCCCGGGAACGGCAGCGGCAGGAAGGGCGACAAGTCCTTGCGCATCTGTGGTGGTCTTCCGGGCACCACTCCACCGCCAGACTGACTGCCATCGGCACCGCTGGACGAGCCACCCGAATTGGATTTGCCACCCAAGTGAAGGAGGGGATTGCCCCGCACCGAACTCACCTCCACGGAGCTATCGGAATTATGGGAATCGGGGGAACTCACGGAGGGCGAGGCAACCACAGGATGTTTAAGCGATCCGTATTCCCCACTACCGTCCAGTCCCAGCATCATTAGCTCCTCCTTGCTCCGCACAGAGCCACCGGCATTGGCCACGGCATAGAGACCCGGATAGCCACCCGGATGACCCAGCATTCCGAGGGCCGCTGCCGCCGCCGCCGGTGGCGGAACACCGCCCATGCCCTTCACACCGTTGGGCATGCCGGCACCACCGGCCGATCCACTGGAGCTGCCACCACCACCCACCTGCTGGCTGTTGTGGTGCGCCGCCATCGCCGCCACCGCCTGCTGCTGCTGCTCCTGCAGCAGGCAGTGGATCTTGAACCAGTTGGAGCGGCGGCCGTAGCGCGATCCACTCTTCGACATGCCCACCATGAGGCACTTCTTCAGGCGGCACGCCTTGCAGGCAGTGCGGTTCTTCTTGTTGATGATGCACTCGCCGTTGTTCTTGCAGTCCGAGATCGACGACAGGTTGTTGTACGACCGACCGAAGAAGGACTGCAAAGGAAAGGAAATAATTTATTAAAATTTATAATATTCATTTTATATGACTATAATAAGAATAACACAATAATAATTCATACACAATTTAATGAACTTTATATTAATTTCTTGGACTTATGTTTTCCTATGCTATGGACATTTTCTAAACTAGATAAAGAATACTCAGTTTTAGTTTAACGTAATACTTTATTATTATTATTCTTTCATTCTTAACTAAAGATAATTTAATAATAAAAAGTTGAAACCATTTTTGTATTATGTATCAATTTGTAGAGCCCAATTAATCTGATTGCATATCAGTGCAAAAGAATTTGAGATAAAGTAGGAATGCTTATGGAAACGATGATTGAATCAAATTGATTTGTATTATAAATACATTAGTTTTGTATTGGTTTCATTACGCGATCAGAATGTAAGCCCCCGTGCTTTTATGTGCGACCCTAATGTGTTAAAATTTGTAAATATGTTCCAAAACAAAACCGATGAGGGTGCTATTAATAACCACTCCAGAACTCTCCACTCCACCCTCAACCAAACCGAGCTTCCTCGACGACTTCTTCTTCCATCGCTGCCCATGATGTCATTCAATAAAACGCTTTCAATGCTCGACAATAATATCTCATTATAGTTTTGTGATGATTCATCGGCTGGTGGTGCTGCTGCTGAGACCCAGACCTCCTTAAGCGCTCTTCCAAAAAAGCCAAAAAAGCGGAGAAGAAATAAAGCAAATCGACATGCACAAGCCGCAACCACCTACACCTCCGGCATTAACCGTTGGCTGGGGCACCACAATCAATTGCAACAAAGCAAACAAACAATTTAATTCAATGCGGAGGAGCCATGAAAAGCTGAGAGCCAAAAGCTGAGAAAGAAACAAAACTTCGGGACAGACGACGGCAACATGTTGCTGCCGTTGCTGTTGCTGTTGCTGCTGCTGCGAATGCTGCTGCATGTTGCAAAGGTTATGGCTGTGCAACACTTATGCCAAGTTGCAATGTTGGCAGTAAATCACCAACGCTTCACGGCCTGCCCGCCTGCCTGGCTTTGCAATCAACCAAAAGGGACAGACTGCCTAAATGACTGACTGAATGGATACACTCGAAAAACTAGTAACACTTCATGAATTTTCTGAGTATGTATTCAAAAGATATAATTTTTAAGTAAACTAAAATCATTCTATTTACTTTCAAGTCGATCAATGGCAACTTAAAGTAAAATTCCCATAATATTAAGAGTTAGAAAATGGTTAACAATACTTTACTAAAATTGGAAAACATTATTTCTGGTATGGTTTTTAAATAAAAGTTATTTATAGGAATCAATATTGTTATTCAGAAGCTGCATATCTTGGCTATCTACGTTCTTACATTAATGGGAAGCCAAAAGTAATTTTTTTTTTTTTTTTTTACAGTGCATCTGACTTACTCTCTGCCTGTTTGTCAGTATTCAAGTTGGTTGCCGTCGTTTTCTGATCGTAGGTGGAGCTTTTGAATGGAAGAAACACCGGTGCTGAGATGCTGACGACGAAGCGCAAAATTGAACCGAGACAGAAACAGAAACAGAAACAACAACAGAAAAAGAAGCAGAAATAATGCGAAAATCCACTTTTAAGGTTAATTGGGCATCAAGATTACTGGGTCGGAAATGGAAATGGAAACGGAGGATTTCAGGCCCGGTCTTCAGTCTTCAGTCTTCGGTCTTCAGTTTTCAGTTTCGTTTTTAAGAAGCAAAGCGGCAGACGGACAGACGACTATTTACAAGCAATTTTGTGCATCAAGGCAGATTCACTTTTGTTTGTTTGTTTTTTCTTAGCCCTCTTTACTTTTTTTTCCGATTTTTTTTTGTCTTCTTGTGGGCGTTAAATTAGCCAAGCGAGGCCCACGCCATTGCGAACGAGGCCCAAGCACAAATCAAACAACGCTGACCCACAAATTGTACGTTAGTTGACCTTTTCTCCTTGGCGTGGGCAAAAAAAAAAAAAAAAAAAAACCAGAGAAGAAAAACAAACGACAACGAAAAAATAAATAACAAAATCAAATCCCTCGACTGAACTCAAATCGAGTTGGCGAAGAAACGAAACGGAACGAACAAAAAATGATCATCCCACCATTAAAGGAGTATTCGTATTTAAATCAATTATTTGTGGGGCGCTTTGTTTAACTTTGACCTTAGCCTGGGGCAGCCATTTGTTGCCGCAACTCCCCTTCTTTATGATGAGCCCAACATTTCAGTTTCGAGGAGAATGGCCTCATAACTTTTTCTGCTTAGCGTTTGCATCACGAAGGCGGCGAATTCGATTTATTGAAATCGATTGAATCGATTGATACGGAAAACTTTGGGCCGCAGAGGAATGCCTCTTTAAAAGTGTTTGTTGCTACGGAAACATTGCGCTCGAAATGCCAAATTGGAAAACAATAGCTAATTTAGCATAACTGCAATAAAATTATATCAACTTAATTAAATGAAGTATTTAAAATCTTACTACTTCTTCTTAAGTTCATATATTAAAAATATTTAAGAACAGATAAAAGAAAAAATGTTCTACTAATGCAATGGTTTTGTATGCATTTTCTCAAATAAATAAAAGCTTATACTAAACTTAATGTAAAAGGTGCTAGTTAATTTAATCAGTCATGCAAACTTATAATTAACATATGAGTTAAGTAAAGTTTCAAAAGCCTGCTTTGACAGTTGTGACTTTATCATTTGACTACTGTATCTTCGATGTATCTTAAATCAACTTCAAATTAATTCCAATGTCAAACTCACCTTGCAACCCTCGCAAGTGAAGGCACCGAAATGAAATCCAGCCGCGGGCTCTCCACACACCTTGCACGTCTGATTCATCTGCAATGGGAACGAACAGAACACAGGACATGAGAATGGGATTGTAAGTAATTTTCGGGGAGAGATCTAACCCTCTTGGCACCCACTCCGATTCCCCACCCCCACCTCCACCAGAAACTGAGGCAATAAATTCATAAAATTTCAATTAAAAGCAACAGCAAATCATGACACGAGCATCTGGAGCTCTCCATCTCGTTTCGAGACCCAGTCCCCCAAAGAGAATTGGAAAACCAGCCGCCAGCGAAATTCACACGCATTAAAAATTAAAATGCAAACATAGTTTGTCATATCGCGAAATTGGTATCAACGAAAGAAAAAGAGCACGGCTTTAAACGAAAAGCGAGAAACGAACGACGACAAATGGAAATGGGAAACGGGCCCAAAGGAGCCCCCAACAAATGGCCAACTAAACCCGACCATGAACTCCCAACACAGGAAGAAATTACACTTAAGTATAATATTTCTTAGGTAGATAATATTTATTGGATGATGTATATATACATCACTTTAATAAATTAGGTAAAATATATAAATTAGTTATATATAATAGAAAATGTACTATTAATTTTAGTATGTGCACCCGCAAAAATACATATTTTCTTTCTGTGTAACTAGCCTAGCGTCTCTTCTGGAGCCCATAATAAAATATGAAGATGGAATCAAATGAAAAATTGCCTCAGAGCACACACACACTCTGAGCAAACAAGCAGCATTTGCATTTATATGGCAAACTCTGTACCTTCCCCCTTTCATGCCCCGCCCCTCCCATCGAAAATAGGCGCAACTTGTAGCTGAGGGAATATTTGTTTATTTATTGCGAGCGAAATGTTTATCAACAAATTGCCATCAATTGTTGTTTGGGTGCCCGGCCAGGAGTTGGCTTTTCGGGTTCCCCTTGGTTCTCCTTAGTCAGGTTGAATTTTGGGGCTGGGGATCGGGAGGCATTGCGTTTTTCTTATTGCCACTTGTAGCTGGAATTGGAGCAAAACCCTGATGACACGCGCACATGCAAAGAGGGGGAAAATTTGGCAAGGAGGAGGTGCCTTTCATGACCAAGTGATCGTGGGAGACTTTTTAGTGCTTTTTTTGGCAGCTATTAAGGATTTTGTTGAGTGCTTAACAAGTAATAAAGCGTTTAAAGGCTTTTCTAAAAATTGTATTATATTTAAGTCGCACATAGAATGTTTTGCAAATAAGACTAAATCTCATTCAAAGAAGGGAATAGGTCAACATTCCCTTACGTTTTTAAACGTATTAGGTATAATTAATACTAAATGAAAAAGTTAACTAATAAATTCTGGGTAATGGCTTACTTCTGTTAATAGCTGTTCCATAAATCTCATTGAAACTAATGCTTTAAGCCCAGACCAATTGAAATGCCTTCAAATATATCAAACTAACTGAAAATTGGCAGCCCAACTGGTAGCCAATGGCCCAAGCACAGTCTAAATCTCGCTCATCCTCCAACCCAAAAATCTTGGCCACCATTTGCGAAGTCTTTTGTTATGTTTTATGGCACCAATTGGCCCACGAGCGATTCTCGGCCATAATTCTTGTAAGCCCCTAAACAATTTGGCACATTACAAAGTTGGAGAAAGCACTCTCAACACATTCACTTTTTTCATTCGCTCCTCGAGGATCCCGGCCGTCCAATAAGCAAATCCCCGAGGTGGGGGTCTTATAAGAATGCCATGCCAATTGGCTTAGTTCGTTCGGGTTCGAGGTTCCTTATTTTCCAGTGGTTGTGGTTGGCATTATTGTAGGTGCCTTGTTTGACTGTAAAACATGCTAATCTGATTTCGTGTTATGTGTTCAGTTGGAGGTGAGTTTTGGCCCGACTTTGGGCCAGTTGGAGGGGTCCAACTTGGCTTGGAAATAAATTTCCTACGTTTAGGTTTCATAAAGCGTCGTCGGCTGTGTTCGTTTCTGCCTGCCGGCCAGCCTGGGATTAATCGACAAATAAAAATCACATAAAATAAATTAAAAATTATGAGTTTCAAGTTTCAACAACCTGCGGATTGGCAGCAGATTTAGTTTGATTTTAAATCACATCCAGCCAGAAAGAGAGGGACAGAGAGAGAGAGAGAGAGACAGAGAGGGCCCAAAACACGTTGCAGATGAGTGTTGCCGTGAAATTTATGCAGACAATGTGCAATATTAAAAAGCTATAAACATTTATTTTACAACAGACAAGCGACACATTCTTACCAAGGCACTGGGATAAAGTGGCTTTGGTGGAAGTTAAATGATGGTGGTATATTTCCATGGTTTTACAGGCCATGAATTTGTGCTCTTTCTATGTAAATCTAAGTCATTTGTTACTTGGTCAGTTTGTACTTAAGCCAAGTGTCTTTCAGTGAAGAAAAAATTCTAAACAAATATGTTCTACTTTACAAGGCAGTTTGACAAACTTAATAAGTGAAACCCAATTTCAGTGGTTTATTTATTTTAACAACAATTTGAAAAATAAATACCTATTATAATTCCAACATAGCTACATTTTCCAATTACACCTTCATAAATATTAATTACGAATCAATTAAAATGGAATTTTAATTGCTAACTAACTGAAGTAAGAATAATATCACATTTATAGCTGTACTTTAAGACAATCAATCAAACTTTTCATTAACTTGATAAACTTGCAAGAACCTATAATTACAATCATCTAATTATAGTCCGTAGGAGCTTCTTGATCAACCCTCTTGATCCAAACCAGTTTTAATTTCTTTGTTCACAGCGAAAATACCGTTTTGGAGTATATTGCATAATTTGCGTAAAACAGCTCTGCCCCAAAACATTTAAAGTCACAATTAGCCTGGCCATTAAGTGAAAGTGTTATAAATTAGATACGAGAGCGACGAGTGTGCCAAACAAAAAAAAAAAAAAACATTGTCTGCAAGATTTTAATTAAATTCACATGCGATAAATAACCTTTTTCTTTGTCAAGCAATTTGTTTTTTTACGCGAATAACAAAATATTTGTCTGTGCGCAGGTTATTGATGGGCTGCGAATATTGATGAGCTCTTTCGACTGCACAATGCCAATTTATTTTAATTAGTTGGTATATTTTCCAAAAATAAAAGTTCCCCCAGTTCCCCAGAAGTGCAACAAGTTGATCCAAGACAAACAGACGCCATACGAAAAAATTAAAATAAAAAAACTTAAATACCTGCAAAAACTCTACCAGTCATCATCCACAATAGTGGATGCTGTTGATTTTGTGTGTGATTAATTATGGCGATTGCTGTTCTGTTTGTTGTTTGATGTTGTTTGGTTGTTAACCTTAACGCGCAGCAAAAATAGCAAGTAGAATTTATAATTTTTCATGCCCCGATGATGCAATGAAAAAAGATATATATATAATAATACGCTGCTTTGTTATATGGCTTATTAAGCTCGGCAAATAAAAGAAGCGACCGCAGAAAAAAATTAAATAAAATTATTAAAATTCATTTAAGGCACGTTTACTCCAGTTTTGAGCTCGGCTTGCCTCGCCTGAAGCTGTTAAGAGCTAAGTGCCATTAAGACCAAGTCCAAGCTCGGCTTTAGTTTCTGCTTATTTTCATTTGCTTGCTTCCCTCGCTTCTTTTTGGCAGGCAAAAAAAAAAAATTATGATAATTGCTTGACCTTGGCTGGCATGTACTAATACTAATTCAAATTTGCACATCCAGTGCGCAGATCGGATCCCCTGCCCCTTTGCCACTCCTCAACATGGTTCGCATGCAATTATAAAAAAGCGCAGGCTAGAGGCAAAAACATAATTTAATTAAAATGAAATCATGCACAAAGCAATTGCCTCGCTTTGTTCATTGTGCGCTGCCTCAAATTGTTCTAGTTTTTAATATTTTTGTTTGCCTTTTTCGCTTTTTAGATTTGTTTTTTGTTATAAACATTCATGACTCGTCGACACTGAAGACGGTCGTTTGTTGCTTTGTGTGTTGGTGTTTCTAGCTGCCAGTGATGAGCAGATAAAAATGTAAAAAAAAATGCTGCCTGCTCGCTAAGATAAGCTTAAAACTGCATTTAAACTGGACTCAAACTATTGTGGGAAAATATCTAGCATTTTACAAGTGCAGCTGGCTCTTCTAATAATATTATATGGGAGTAGAATAAAATTTTATGAACCTCAGAATTACCTCTCATTAAGTGATATCGAAAGAACACCTTATAGCATAAGATCCATATTTAATGGTCACTTTTTATAAGCAATATGAATGTAGTTTCACTTATGAGCTTTTATTGAAGATAAAATATAGCAGGCAACAAAAGGCTATGGATAGTTTTCACCACATTTACATAACTAGAACCTTAAATACAACAGCAATCTTTTAAATTTGAAATGATCAACTGCCACTCAAATCAAGTAACTTTCTAAAGATGTGGATTTTATTAAACCGATTTATTATTCAATTTAACAAAACACTTAAAGTGTAAATGCATTCATTCCCACAGAGCTTTAGACAATGACTTTTATTCGCATTAATCTAAATCGATTAAACTCTCCTATTCTCAACTAGTCCGGTCAACTTTTGAAGGCAGCTGCAAAGTAAATAGAAGATTGCTTCTATTCCAACCCCGGCCAATCAGATGAGTCATGTCGGCAATGCAAACTCGTTTATTCCCCAGTCGATTCTGCAGAAGAGGAGCGAAATTTGTCAAAATGGTTATATCGCATGTTTGATATGTTTTTTCTGGCTTTCATTTCTTTCTTCTCCTTTTTTCCGCCGCGTTACAAATACTTGAGGCGGTGGAGAGTCAGCTGCACACACGCATTTCTTTCGCTTTTCCTGGACCAGCACTCCTCTTTGCTTAGTCACGCGGCCTTTATGCTTAGGCAATTTGTCAAAAAAAAAAAAAACGCACAACAAATTTTACACACATTTTCAGGGGGCCAGCCCTTCCAAGGCCCTCAGGGGAGTGATCAATCATAGGAAATCTTTCAGTCCGTTTCTGCGATTGTCTGTTGCGTGAGGGAATTATTCGCAGTTGTTATAGTTTAGCCAGTGAGAATCTTTTTAGCTGGCTGGCTTTTGTCAAATTGAGAACTTTTTGCAAGGTTAATCCCCTTGAATTATTATTTAAAGCTTAAAAGATTCCTTAACCTGAAGATTGATTTATTGGGTAATGTGAATCACGCCCATATTTTGTTTCATAAAATAATTATGGGGGACTGCTTTTTTTTTGTTTATTTATTATCAAAATTTCAACAAATGACCGACAAAAAAATTATCATTTGGGGGTAAAAAAAGTTTTATAAACACATTTTATTCAAATACCTCCCATCAACGTAATTTGATTTGATGATTGATATATTTGTTGTTTGACAATTACTGAATGGGCAATGAAAACGCCCTTATTTCGCTTCACTTTTTCTCCCTTTGCTTTTCACTCAGTTACACCCTCTGATTTCTTTTCTTCCTTGGTTGTATTTTTGGATCTCAACACCCCTGGAAAGTCAATCCATCATCATTTATCGTCTGCTTGGCCGAGCAAGTTCGTTGCCTAAGTCTTTCGTTTTGATTTTCGTACTTAGCTAATTGTTGTCGTTGTCGCTGTCGTCGTTGTTGCTGTCTTAAGCTACATAAAAGCCAAAGTCAAACACTATAATTATGAGCCACGATGATCATGCTGCTGATGATGATTATCGCGATGATGAAAAGTGCTTAGCAGAGTTTGCAACTTGAAGCATCATCGCTGCTGTCTGTTTCTGTTTCTGTTACTGTTGCAGCTCTGAAGCTCTTCAAGCTGTCAAGCAGGAAACGTTTGGATTTATAATGCTCGTACCAGCCCCTCCCCCTCCCCCTCGCCTTCCCCCTTGATTCCCGGTCTCGGTCTCGTCTCTGTTTGTCATTATAATTAATTTGTAACTATTTTTATGAGCTCATGTGAAATTTAAATTGTATTCTCCCGGCGTCCCTGTTTACTCTTTCTCCGTCGCCGACGACGAGAGCGGCTTTCAGCGCCCATGTGCCAAGTGTTTGTGCAATTTCCGCTTAAAATTTGAAATCTTCCGACAAAAATAGTACAAATTATGCTGAAAAATTGACAGGAAAACGTCAAGTGGGAGAAGTGGGCTGGGAAACAGAGAAGCGAGGGCACACATTTTCCTGAGAACTTTAAGTGCAATTTGCAATGCTGAAATTGGAAATGGAAATATTTGCACAACAATTTTGGTGCGTTAGAAAAGAAATTCTCACTGGCGATGAATTGGAAAAAGGATTTTCTTTCTTGACCGACTTTATAAACTGAATAACAGGAAAATAACTTAGTTAAATTAATTTTTTTCGTTTTTAAAATATATTTTAACTGTGTCTAAATTGGTTTAATTTAAAGATTTGGATTTTTAATGACTCAATGAAAGCTTAATAAATACTTATTTTTACATCAAACACTTTTTTATTAAGATTACGCTTTCACAAAATAATAATAACATTTTTGCAGTTTTTATTTTTTATTTGCAGCGTAGAAATTAACAACTGGGACAAAAAAACCAACATGATTTCAGTTAGTGTATTCGCAATTCCCGTATCGTTCTAGCATCTCTTAGTCATTTTTCTTGTTATGCAAATGCGTGCAAAATGTGCGAGGTTTTCTTCTGTTTCCGAGACTCAAATGCAATGCTCAATGTTGTTGCAGTTCCCCGATATTATAGCCTATGGTGTTGTAGTTGTTGCTGTTGTTTCGCTGTTGGCTGCCAGCCACACGTTCACCGATCGCTGTGGCATTTGTTACAATTTTAAATGTTAGCTCAGGCAAAAGCGAGGCAACGGCAAACTAACAAACTTGTGCCAATTGTTGCTTACAAGTGTTTGACTTGACATTTCGGCGTGCGCGTCTTTACGGAATTGGCTCCATACATATATTAGCCATATCTGTGCTTGTGTTTGCCCATGGAAACTCGTTGTGTTTACCCGCGCTTTTTCTCCGAGTGTATTCATATCGTTCGAGGCAACTGACAGCAAGCCACTGCCGCAGGTGAAATGCTCGACGAAATTAATCACAGCCAACCAAATCCCACCAAAGGCCACAAAAGTTGGCTAACAAATTAGTAAGCGGTTGGAAAATTGCATTTTAAGTTGCTTTTTGTGATTTTTACTATCCATGATTTGGCATAAAAAGCGGCCCGTTCGATTCAATGAGCATTTGAACTGCACCAGATGCCAATGACTCGACTTGACGTATGCGAATCAAATGGGGGACCACGAAAAAAAAATAACAAGTGCAGATAAAACTTTGGAAATAAATCTTGTGCTCAGCATGGCAAGCAGACAATTCAGACAAATAGAGGATGCGACAAAATGAATGGATTGCACCATGAATGGCTGAACGGATGAATGGTTGGATGGATAGATTGCTGACTGGGTTGTCTAAAAATTGTCAGCTAACTGCAGGCAAACGCCGACCTTGAATAGTCAGGTTGGTTTAGACACGGCCATTAGAAATGTAAAATTTGTTAAACAAAAATATTTAAATATTTATTGGGTAATTAAAAAACATTTGGTTAATTTATGGCAGTCAAATAAGACATTTATTTGAACCGATCGATAAAATAAAAGAAAGTGAAGCATTTATTTAAATTTTAATGATTGAACAAGAGTTCAATAGTTGGTTCAATAAAGATATAAGTGTAAATATTATTTATCTTCAATTTCCGACAATTATAGTTATTTTTCATTTTACCTTTCCAAATTTGGAATTTCCTTGCATTTTCTTTCCATTCTCTAGATGCAATCAATCCAATGTCAGTCTCATTTCCCCCAAAAAAATCAAAACCATCATATCAATTGTCTGAAACGCTTCCCACGCTTTTTGACCGCTGCAGGAGCCAAGAGATCCTCAAAATCAAAATCCGTTTTAATTAGTAGACATTTTTACATTACGTATACGCCAGATCTGACGTTGGCCACCATTCTCTCCACTGGCAAACGGCCGCTTCCACACCCACTGCCCTCCTTTCGGCCATCTCTCGCTCCCTGTGTGTGGTGGGGCCATAAAAGCCGAACAAAATTATAACAGCCAACTTGCAAAACATTTACACCAGCCCACCAAGCGGCAATTGCAGCGGGTGGAGAGAGTGGTGCTGGATTTTTAGGCGGTGGCGGGCAGCCGCTTTCTTTGCCCGCGAGAAAAATGATTCATGGAAGAGGCCCGAGACTCCTGCTGGTTTGGTGGCTCGACTTCGGGCTGGTTTTGGTATGTAGCCTCCGTGGTGTGGTGTGTGGTTGTTGGTTTGGCTTTTTGGCCAAAACCAAAGCCAAAGCCAGAGCGTCTCGACGCCGGGCAGACTATTAACTTTGAAAGTTGTTTAAACAGGCGAAGAGCCAAGAGGCGAACCTCCACCTTCTATTTCTTGTGTTTTTTTTTTTTTTTTTGTTTTTTTTTTTGCTTCTTTTCTGGCTTTTGCATTGGTAGCTCCTCTTTGTCGTCGTGGTTGGTTGTCTGCACCAGCTGCCTGTTGCCTGTTGCCTGCTGCTCCTTTACCTTGCAGCCAGTGTCATCGGCGTCGCGGCTCGTGGGAATTGGATCATTAGAAGCCGGCAAGAGGCGAAGGCGCTGGCAGAAGCTGAGGTGAGCAGAAGTTGGTCAAAGGCGGCACAGAGAGAAATTTTATGGTCTTTTTTGATTGCAAATAAGTATTCGAGTTAACAAGTACATTGTGATTATTCAAAAACTTTCAGTAACTTTTTTAAAAGATAAAAAACGGCTTTAAAAAAACTCCTATCTGAATAAAAAGAGTATACAAATAAATTTAAGCTAAAGCTTGCCAATGAGTTCAATAATTTGTTTCTAATCAAGTAAGATTTTACGAACCAAAAAATAAATAAAAAGTTTTTGATGTGGTCTTTATAAAAATAAAAGTAGCAATTTAAAAATACTAAAAGAAATTACAAGTACTATTATTGTATTATGTTTTAAAGTGTAGCTTAGTTCAAAACTGATTTACTATCCTTTCAATGTTTACGATGCCACCAATCAATGTTATGCAATTTCCGATGACAAATTTCGATTGGTTTATGTCGCTCAGTGGAGCGTTCAGATGTTTTGTGAGTTTTCCGTTCGATCCGCCCGCCTTGGGCAACCCATCGGGCGATTTTGCATGTGTTTTGTTGCTTTGGCTGCGGTTGTGGCAGAGTTGCCACCGTTTCTTGTTGAAAAGAGGCGCGATAAGTAAATGTGTCCGCGACTCTCGGTCGTTTTCCTTTTTTCTTTCGTTTTATTTGCACTTGCACAGCCAGCAATTCTTTCCTTTTTATTTTGTTTGTTTCTTTGTTTTCTCCCCCTCCTCTTTCTGTTGGTTCAAGCTTCTATTTCTTTGTATGCGATTTATTTGTTTGTTGTCTCGTTGTTATCTGAGTAAGCTTTGACTCAGTGGCTTTTTTCCCCCCTTTGATTTTCCTCTGCTCGATGATGCAGTTGTTGTGATCGTTGTTGTTGTTGTTGTTGTTCCCGTGGATTTCGGGGGAGTCAAAAGTCAATTAAATAAGAGCAGTGCACAGTGAAAAGCTTGTACTTGTTGTGGCCTCAGCTGCCTGTTGTTGCTATTTTTCTAGCTGATGCTGTTGTGTTTTTGCGAAACGAGCAATTTGTGCCTGTGCTATGTGGTTGACTGTTTTTTTGTATTTTTTTTTTTTTTTTTGGCTTGGGTTGGGGCCAGAAGTGCACTATGGGAACCATTTCACCAAAAAGTTAACCAAGTTGAAAAGTGTTTGGTAGAAAAATTACTTGGGTGATTTATGAAAAAGGCTTGTGGCCTCAGTCTTTTGTTTTGTGTGCCATCGTTGAGGGGAAAATTTAGGAAGTGCTTACAGCTTAAAGAACTTTTCCTTGGAATAAAATACGTCTTCGGTGAAGGTTTGTTGCTTAAGTCTTTTATTTTGATTTTTGTTAAATAGCTAACAGAAACTTTTACAGTTTCTAATTCCTAGAGGTTTCGAAATAAATAAAGTAAAAGTTCGTTGCCTAAGTCTTTCGATTTTATTAACCACCAAATGGTAATTATTACCAGCATGTGTGTTGATTTGTTGTTAATATTAAATTGACTTTTAAAGTAAAGAATTATACATAGTTTTTTTTTTTGTTTCCTCTTAAGTCGAAAGCCAGAATAACTTTTCCTTTCCATTGAATCAAGTTATTCCCAGAGCAAGCCCATTCAAAAAATTGGGTTTCACTTTCCATAAAACTATTAAAAAGATAGGGAATTAAAATTGAATTAACTTGCGGTTTGTGTTGACTGGTGGGAATCGAAAATAACAGAAGACCCAGAGATTTGGGCAAAAAATCATCATTGGACATTGGCATTGTTGATATTTACTTTTCGACTTTTGGCCAATCTTGTCTCAATGCCAGCTGCCCCCGCCAAATCCGCGGATGAGGGGGAATCTCCGTCACGTGTGTGCAAAATGGTATAGAAATAACAATAACAAAGGCATTTGTTATTAGTAGCCGAGTGCGCTTTAAAAATAAACAGCTAATACAACAATGGGCACAATTTGCTCGCTGCGCCACTGAAATTGAAACTGAAGCTGAAGCTCAGCTCAGCCCGGAGATTCAAGCTGAGATCTAATGTAAGCGGACATGCGGGCATGCAATGATCTTCGATATATGTGTATCTATTTGCCTATAGTATATGCAATTTATATAAATTTAATTCAATTTGCCGAGCTAAATTGTTTAGTTTTTGTTTTGCTCACAATCGTGCAGAGGTCGTCGACGGCGGAGGCGGAGGCGGGGGTTTTCTGTTAATTTCATGATTGGGTCTTGGCTTAATGTGTAATACCTTGACTCGAAAACAATTCTAACAATTTGGCAGCTCATTATGCGGTGCGCTCGCTCGCTTAACCACGCCAACTTGACTCCAATAAACGATGCACAACCTTGACCTTAAGCCAAATGAAAGATAAACCACAGCGGGCAAAAAAAAAAAACCACTGCCACTGCTATTATTTTTTATTATGGATTACAAACCGAAAATTATAACAATTTTGTTACGCTTCTTTGAGGAAAGGGCACCGCACAGGCGGTTCCCCGAGACCCCCGTTCCCCTCGCTCCACAATCGTTATTAGGCGCCAACTTATCAGCGTAATAAAGTGGCGGGGCAACCAGTTGGAACAGTTTCTGTGCGGTGGCAAAGTGTTGAACTTGAAAACGAAAGCAAAAGCAAATCGGGTAAGAAGCTAAAAGTGCGAGAGTACTTTAGAGGAATACTCTTCCTGAAGAGGTTAAAAATTTAAGTAAATCTTGAATTTAACATTTTATATTAAAGCATTAAACTATAAACCAAATTTAAAATCAATAAAAATATAAACCGAGATAGAAAGTATAATTCTTTCTTAATTTAATTTTTAAAAATTGGATGCAACAATGAGTCATATTAAATTATATTTAAAATAATATATTAAAATATATATTTGTATAAAAAAATTACAATTAAAAATGTTGTTTTTGACAAAAGCAATCAATCTGTAATCTACCCAGGAAGAGTGTTTCTATTTCACACGAATGCTTTATTATTTTGGCAACCGTCAGGTATAAAGTACTTGAGTCTCGAGTGTCTTGCGAAGTGGCGGTTGGAAAAAGGGGGAGGGCGACCCTGCCCCAACTTATCTTTAAGCCACGCGCTAATTTGAAAATAATGCTCCCCAATCATTTTCACATTTTTTCACATTTCCAGGCACTTCAGCCTTCTTGGCGATCGGCGCGGAGTGAGCAATAAAAGTAGACGGCCCCTCGCCTTTTGGTTGCCGGCTGGTTGGCCCTCCCACTTGTTGATTGTCTGTATAATTACATAATATTGCATAATTTTGCAAACAGTACTCGGTCGCTCTGGGATTTCTGCTCTGTTAGCTACGTAGAGTCTCGGAAACTCGGAGTCTTTGGGGTCTCATTATCGTCGGCTGACCGACGATCTTCTTCGTTTTCGCTTTCAGTATCAGTGCACAATGTAGTACTTAAATAATAGAAGTTTAATAGCGTTTTGTTTGGTACCGGCCGCATTTGCAAGTCGTTAGTTTCTGCCAGTTGCTGCTTCTACTACTTGCCATTTTTTTTTGTCTGTTTCTGTTTTTGGACTACTAATGCATTCAGCTGTAGGATTTTTTGTCAAGGTTATCCAGTTGGCTGTGTTAGCGGATATAATGACATGATGCATACGGTGGAAGCCAAAGTCAGCATCAATTTCGGTTCTCTTGTTGTTTTTTTTCTGCCCCTCTGATTTTTTTTCCCCTTTTTCGCTTTTCGGGAGGAAGTTCAGTTTTAAGAGCGATGTAATTGTGTGTAGTTCGTTCAAGTTCGCTGCCTTAGTCATTTGGCAAGAGCCTAACGAACTTTTGCAGAACTTTTCTGCCTTGCTGGACGGCAGTGTGCAATGTGCAATGTTCCCTCACATGGCTTTGGGGCTTTGGACTGGCTAATTTCGCTCATTAATCATCGAGCGGCGGCTGCGGGAGAAAATCGCTCCGAAAACTGATTATACATGTACGGCCCACCAAATCAAAGTTGTGCCAAAAGGCTCCACCGCATGAAGCCATCTGTGCCAGCGTCCCAGTGAAATGTATCTGCAAACAAATGAAGTTGTCTGCCAGGCTCAACTCAACTCATTCCGATTCTAAGGCTCTGCGTCGGCCGTCTAGTAGAGTCATCAAGTCCAGGATTGATCATTGATCTTTTGGCACTCAATCCTCCGCCTCCTCCTCGTCTGCTCACGAATTATAAATAGTGCAAATGCGTGCAGTGCATCATCATCATTAGTTTTCGGCCAAAAACCATGGCAATAGACTTGTCTCAAGTCCTCGGGTTCGTTTTGAGTTGCCCTACAAGTTGCTCTGGCAATTATACGAATCTATGTGTCTGTCTTTAGTTACGTTTGCTAAATTGTTTCAATTTATTTTGTGGCTGGCACAATTACTCCAGCAGCGGACTAAAGTATTCGGGCTGGTTCAAAATGTAGCAAGATTTGAATGAAATATTTTTGTCAAGAATTATAAGCAAAAACGTTAAACAAAACCAAGTTAAACTAATTAATTGCTACGTTAGAGAGATAAAAAATTTTATTTCTGTACAATATAAATATTGGTTAACAGTTTTTCATAAAATTCTTTTGGGAAATATTTTTAGAGTTAAGTAAAAATTATACATGTAATTATATGACTGCTAATTAACTAATTAAACCTCCATTGTACAAAGAGTATTTGCAGTTCCACTTTCAACCCATCGACTCCTGCCTATCAAGTTCGTGTCCTAAGTCTTTCGTTTCGTTTCGTTACGTTTTGCGCTGCAATTCAGGCATTTTCTAATTGCAAGTTAATTTCTTGTTGCGAACATAAATTTAACATTCTAATTGAGTTATCAACCGCAACATGTACATACACACTCCGAAAAAAAGGCGAAAACAAACGAGGCAGGAGTGGATGCGGCGGTAAAACAAGTAGGAGAAGGAGATGCCGACGCTGGACAACTTTTACAGCTTCTCATCTCATCGTCCTCAAACCGTGTTCGCTTTGGTTTTGCTTTTTGGCTTCGGCTTTAGTTTTTCGCTTCCAAACTGGCTACGCATGTGAAAAATTGCCTACACATGAAGCCACTGAGCTTGTTGTCCGCTCCTGTCTCCTCGTCTTTAGCTCTTCAGCTCTTCAGCTCGTCGACTGCGTTTTGCGACCACAAAATTTGCAACAAAGCCACAAGAGTCCGGGTAAGTGCAGTAATTACATTTCGGTGTGTGTAAGATTTTGGGCCTTTGCTAATTTGCCTGCTGCTTCTGTTTTTCTTCTTATTTAGTTTTGGGCATTTACAACTAATTTTTCTCCCAAGTCCGGCTTCTGCGCTTGCTGGTAAAAAGAATTTTCCAACGTGGAAATATGCACCTTGGCATGGCTCGTAATTAATTTACTTTGTGTGTTTGCCCGCTGGCAGCCGCAAAGGAGAACGACACACACGAAAATATGAAAAAAATCCATTACGCAAATGTTTATGACCAAAATGGTCAGCAGCGGCCGTAGAAGAAGCGGCAGCGGTGGCAGCAGCCTCTTCATCTGCTGCCAATGCAAATAGAAAAGATTTGCCAAAGCCCCCAGATGCGTGTGCCCCAAAACTGAAGCTACAGATGGAGGATGGAGGATGGCGGTTGGTGGTTGGTGGTTGGCGGTTGGCGGTTGGCGGAGGCTTTAGGCTGGATGGGATGGGAACCGAGAGTTTTGGTCCCGGAGTCGAAGTGAGCTTCTCTCACATACATCATAACATTGTAATGCATTTTCGCCCGGACCGCCCCACACAGCCCCCCGTGGAAATTAGTTTTCTTTTTCCATAGCGTCGTGTCATCAACGGGATTTTGGAGGCGTGATTGTATCGAAGGTCGTGGCAATATGGAGATGTTGCAAGAACATTAAAATGTTCGTACATTTATGGCCGGCTAATGCAGATTTGTGTATCTTTCTCATGGAGAGTTGCGCTTCCAAGTTTCATTAGAGGGAAATATTTCGTAAATTTTTTATGACAACTGCATGCCTGCAACCTAATGAAAATTCCTTAAAAAATATAAAATTATAATCCCTTTTGCTATGTTCATTCACAGTTTTATAAATGTTGTGACCCTACATTTTTAAGCTGAACATAATTTCATTATATCGAATAAAAAAACCTATTGCACGATTTCTGACATCAGTCCTAAATTTTATTATATTAAGTGCTCTTATAAAATTCAAATTTAACTGCCTTAAGCTGTTTGAGATCATTCTCATCCATGTTAAAGTAATTCGATACGTCGTTGTCTAAGGTGTATTAAATACGTGAGTTTATTTTCATTAGTTTCTAATATGCATAAATAATTATGGCTATTCATAAAGCCGAAGTTTTTGCATTCGCTGGTTTTTTGCTTATTAAAAACATGGCTTAAATTTATTTTTATTGTTTCCTAATAATCAGTCCAATCTATATTTTCAAAAATATGAAATTCGATACGGACTTGAGTCATATACCATATAAAAACTAAGAATGTGACCGAGAAAATATTTTCAGTTCTTCTTGTCTAATCCAGTGGAATTCTTTGCCCTCTTAAAGATCGTTTCATATTCATAAATTTATTAGCTAACGCTACCAACTTGCCGCTCGAAGACATCGTTTTCAAAAGTGGCCCAAATTCGAGCCGCTGTTGTTGCCTTCATTTTAATCAAACATTTAGTTTATCGTCTCACATTTCAACTAATTAACACTACGGCGGGACCGCCTCTTTTGGCTGTGAGATCTTCGACTTGGCTTATGCTTTTTGGCCGACTTTGGTTTAGCCAGTCCTCGGCTGTGAATCTTTGGTGCCGGCATTCGACTGATCGACTAAACGAAAATCAGCTTAAAATCATAAAAAACGCACTTAAATAAAATTTAATATTCAAATATTGACATTTAGTGCCATGTTAGCAGCAACTTAGGTGTTTTCTTCGCCTTCTCTCTCTCTCTCGTGTCTTCCCATATTTTTCGAGCTGCCCTGCTAGACAATAAGCCTTAAATTATGCATGTGGATTGCCCGAGAGACGACGCAATTCGCTTAGCATTAACTAATTGATCTGCATTAATTTCAAGCCGGGCCGCAAGACAAAAGACAGAAAGACGGAGCAGAGCAGGTGAATCGTGTATGCTGGAAATACTTAACGTAGTTTGTATTTGTATTATGATTATTATGAGTTTTTTTCTCCTATTAAAATTATGACATCATTTAAATATTTTCGCCGTTGTTAGCCAGATTTTTGTGTAAACTGGTTTAGGCTACTCACAATTTTCGTCGCTCTTTCTGTCGCTTTTATTGTTGTTGGGCAATTATGCATGCCCCCAAACCCCATAACTCATAAATTCATTTTGCGCCCAAAATCGAAAATGCGGAAGCGCTTTGATTTGCTGATGGTTTTGGAGCCATATCAGAAATATCTTATCAATGCTGCCAGATTTCATATTTTCAACGCACAAACTGTCCGGCGATCTTGACGCCTATAAAATTATTATAGTCGTAAACTTTTTATGGCTTTGCTCAATATTTAGCTCGTAAAAATATTTATTTTTATTTTTCTGTATTTGCTTCGGTTTATTTTATTCGTGTTGTTTGACAGAGGTGAACATATAATAAAATCGGTATAAATATGAGATCTTATAATAAAATCAGTATTAACATGAGATCGCTTACCGCATATGGATTATCCTGATTCATCATCGTGGAAATCGGGTTTCGCTGAGCTCAAAGGGCTCAACCGGAAGGACTGCAATATAAAATATATATTTTAAAAATGGTTGCTTTTAAATCACTTTAGGTTATGCTTTAAATATGGTTAAATCACACAATTATTAATTCGACTATAAATACAAAGCATATCAACCTTGAATTTCTCTTTGCTATTTGTAATTGAAACTTAAATAAATGTAAGAATTTAAACGATTCGACCAAGATTTGCCAAAAAAATACTTTCTAATAATAACCATTATTTATCTAAACTGATATTCAAGCAGCACTTATTTAATCGAGTGCACGCCTCAAACTGATTGAAGATTCGCTCCAAATCAGCTTGGCGGTCTGACATTTAGCCAATTGAACGCTGCCAGCTAATCGTAATAATAGCCATAATAATATCGATATTTATTGCGATGCAAATGCTGGGGAAGTGAGCTGCTTAGCTGCACCCAAAAACGACCGGCGAAGACAATCAGCCGCTTCACATCAGCTAGAAACCCCAAGAACGGCCAGAACCCCCAGAACGACTTTATGGGGCCGTGAGTCACCGTGAATCTAGAAACACTCCTGGGCAGAAGACTCGACTCGGCCAGGCCGGATCCCCCACTTAACCCCCCTTTCAACGAGGTGGCATGTTAACTGACAACAGGTGTTTGCTGTTCGGCGTCTGCCTGCTTGCCACATTTGCATTTGATATTTTGTAAGCTTGTTTTGCTGCCGCTGTTAACGCGCCCGTACTAAATACTTTCACACTTTGTCCCCGCTCTGCTCTCCTTTTAAAGCGATTGTGCTTTTCCGGCCTCGGACCCCTTAAGGATGTTCAAGTCAGCACACGACCTTGATGTGTTAATTTCCCAGCCAACTCAAGTCAGTCATCCGTCCAGGTACACTCTTGAAAAAAGTCCAGTGAAAGGGATACACATGTGGGAACTTTGTTTAATAAAACTGAATGCAACTATTATATCTTCGTCAAATTTGTTGCGTGATAGTTTACTACAAAATATTGACTAAGAAACTTTTCTGTTGTAAGTCATACATGAAATCAACAATTTTTAAAAGCTTTCTGACAGAATTAACTAAAAAATGTTTTTACATACAATGAGTTTATCAAGTAAAACGAAAACAAAAGTATGGAAAAAATCAAATAAATAGTTTCCAGAACTTTTGGTTGCTGAAAATGATTTCTGTATCATAAATCTTTCATTACATTTTTTTTTCGAGTGTTCTGGGACACAGAATCGCAGACAGGAAAAAGGCCTGGGCTGTGATCTTGAAAGGCTTACGGCTAAAACAACCTGTGAAGTAGATTGCCCTAGCTAACTAGAATAAGTGCACACTCTGCGACTTGTAGAACACGGCAAACTTACAAGCCACTCGCCATAAGTACGAGTATATGGGGTCTGTCAATATTTGCGACACATGCAAAAGCAATCCAAGTTAGATTCTTCATTTGCCTTCACGCGAGTCAGGTAAAATGCACTTGCAAAAAATTGCAAAGAAATCGAGTTGGTGGAAGTTGCGGAAATTGTGGAAATTCAGGAACTGAGTGCCAGAAAGTCAATTTCTAACTAAGTATTCTTTGATTTGTATTTGATTTGACATCGTTTACATAATCAAAGTTGCAAGTATTATCATTAGTTCAATCGAAATCTTTTTCTGGTGTGTTTTATTGACCTGCTAATCTTAAGCTTCTTATAAGTATCAAAATCCAGGTCAACTTATCTCCAACTCTTTAAGAATACCTAAGACTGTGTTTACGATCAAAGTAGATCAGACAGTCTCACCTAATCCTCCATTGTTACAACCAATAATTTCTTTCAGTGGCGCAGTTAATGCCATTCCCATGGATCTTGCCTGTATTTTCGAATTTTTGTAACAAATATTCTGGCAAATAAAGCTTTACACGCTATTTGCATTATAAAGCAAACATGTGCGGCGACTATATCTGGTCGGCCATCTCGCTCGCACTTGACTTACATTGATTCTGTTATATAGTCGTAAAGTTTATTTGCCCTGCCCTTGCTTTTGTTGTTGTTGATCTAGCCATGTTTTATGGCCACACTAAAAAGTGCACTGGTCAACAAAGCGCCGAGAGAAAACTTTCTCACCAAACCCAAGAGCTATATCCCCGAGCTTCCCTGGATTGTCGTATAAGTGTCATATAGGGGAGTGTGTATATATGGTTTGTATAATTAAATCATACAAACCGCCAGAGTCGCAGACAGTTCGTCAGTTAGTCGGATTGTCAAGCGTTATCTGCCATCGCCATCTTCCTTTTGATTTTTTTGTTTTATGAATTCTATTCGTTAATGAAATTCACATGTTCCCCATCTCCGCATCCCCATCTCCATCTCCTCGGATCTGAAGATCCCCAATCTCTATCCCCATTTTTATGTGCGCATGATGGATGTGTCTCAACGAAAAACGCTATGAAACGTTCGTTCCGTTTCTTCGATATTAAAAGCCCCTATGAACCTTTGAACTTACCTGCTTTTGCTGGCTGATCAGCCGATCAAGTTAATCCAATTTATTTGCTCAGTGTTTCTATTTTGTTGCGCACTTAGGGTTTGCTTTTCCTAACATTGTGAACTTTCCGTTTAAGGTTTTGTGTATTTTCGTGTGTTTTCCGTTGTTGTTTTTGGTTTTCGGATTGCTATTATTTTTTGTTCACCTTGCGCCAATAAAACGTCACTTGAGCGTATAGAGTTGTTGCTGTTTTTGCTCAAATTGCACTTGACTTTTAGAACTTTAGGCGAGCGTGAAGCATGTTTAATATATATCTAGCCATGTATCTTTTGGGTATTCGTGAGTATGTGTTTTTGTTTTTAGCGGGGTATATATCACAAAAGGCAGATTTCTTTAATACAAATTTCGAATTTTTTAATTTAAATAAAAGTTTTCAGGCTATTTAAATTTTTATTTGTTTACTTTTAATCATAAACTTCGTTGTGACTTTATTTATTTTTTTGTTTCTTTATGTTTTCTTTACTTTTGCTGTGTTTTTTTTTTATAGAGTGACCACACCTTTGTGTAAGGGCACTCCTGGCTGCGCACGCGCACTTGCCCTGTATTTCTTTATTTTCCGCTTTCGTTTGCCGCTTTTTAACGCTGCTGATACATTATTACAGACTGAATTTTATTTATAATCTTTTACTCATTTTTTATTATTTATGTGTTATAGTTTTATTTTATTCCATTTAATTGTGTGCTTTTTTCAGCCAAATTTGCATGTGCTGATTTTTAGCGGCGGCCAAAACAACGTAACATCTGGGACGTAAGACGACGCAACGACGACGACGACGTGCGATCGAGCGTGCGAGCAAGAAGCGCGAGCTATCACTAAAGACTGATGTTAAGCAGTTCTGCAAAGTGCTCAGACCTCTGCGACTCGGCGACTCAGATGCTTTGCAATATCATCCGACGAACGCTCGGTAGCAAACTGAGTTGAGACTTCGGCTACCAGAGAAGTATGAACAACAACAACAACGGCGGCGGCAGCAACAAAAACAGCGGCAATATCTCGCTGGGGAGATGATGATACCACTATAAACAAAAACTACAAACTGGTCGAAGAAGCAGTAACAGAAACCGAAACAAAAACAAAAGACTGCAAAAGCGACAAACTCGAACGCCGCTCGTATGCGATTGTGTGTGTGAGGAAGAAGACGATTCCGATTCTCTCTAACGGTTGATACACCCGAACACTCATCCCCCAAAAGAGAGAGAGAGAACCCGAGTATGAATTGAGACTTGGGAGAGCGGCTTTGAGCTGGATTTACTGTCCGTGTGAGTCGCGCTTTGAGTGATGTTAACCTGAATCGGAGTCAGTTTTGGTATTGAGTGTTACTCGGAAGCCGAGCGAGAATCGAGTTGATTCAATCCCAGTAAAAGGGTTCACCTATTTTAAGAGTTAGCTGTAGGTTTTTAGACCATTTTTTTCATTGATGAAAAAGGCCTTGATAAACAAACCCCAAAGTTCTTTTTTGTTTAAAGAAAATTATTGGTTTTAAATTGAAAACCAAAAAAGAATAAAATGTGTATTTCATTAAATTCTTGTGTTATTAACATTAAAAAAAAAATGAATCAAAATGTATAAGCTTTTTTAAGAAAACCATCATATTGTGAAATATTTAATAATTTATTTATTTCCACATCTTTACCTTATCTGAATCTTATTAAAAATCACAAATTACGACTACTAGTTTTTCTTGTTTTAAGACATAAAAAGCTGTTTTTATATTTATTTCAATTACCTCATTTATTTTTTTTTTCTTTTTTCCATGGATATATTAATATTAATTTAAATTTCGTAAATAAAACTTTGTATAGGGATCTATACCTTTCAATCAATTTTTCAGTTGCTCACTTTTAATATCGCACTCATTCAGTTTACTCGATCTCTCACCATTTTGTGCGGCTTTTGAGTGTTTTACTCACCTGGCACTCACACATTCACCCCAATGGATATATCTACTCGAAGAATTCGTTACCACATTTGATTGGCTCGATTAACACAATCGGAGCACCGTTATAACCAGTATACCCACACAGACAGGCGATGCGGAGAGAGCGTTACGTTGTGGGCACTCATTTTACCCCAAAGAGAGAGTGATCCACCAACACAAACTCAAAACGTGATCGTGCTCCAGTCGTCGTCGGGTGTTATAGATAAACGAGCCGATCCCGTTTGCCGTGGGCGAAAACGAGACCGGACTATATCGCTGTCGCCTGTGCATCGGGCGACTATATATACCCGGCATATATGTTCTCGTTTCGCTGACCAATGCAGAGCAGCTCGCTGAGAGCGAGCCATACAAACGAGAGCGATCAATGCGAGCGATCACTCACACAGACGCATCCATCGAAATCGTATTAGCGGATGCCGGTGGGCGTGGTCTATCGATCGGGGGCTATTACCCACCGCCCACCTCCCCAATGCCCCCTCGAAAATGTTCAACTCCCAGCGAACTGGATTGAAAGTGCGAGGGAGAGGGACTATCTGCTTTAGAAAGAGAGGGGAGTACGCTAAGCCTTAGTGATGGAGTTTTCCTAACGGTCTGCTTTTTTTTTGTTGCATCTTCCACTAGTTTTTTCGCCCGTTTGGCAGTTGTCAAGCTGTCATAGTTTCGGTCATTAAATGCGATATCTGTTGATAGCCATAAGACATTTTACGATATTACTAACATTGTTAGCTGGCGCCCCCTAGTGCGAAAGAGAGACAAACTCGCCGATCCGCCAAGTTTCCAGATACCGTCAGCGGGATTAATGTATCATAAATAGCTTAGTTTCTGGAAATTGTACCCAACCGTATGGTAATCGCTAAGTATAAATTATAATTAGCCATCTTTACGCCCGAGATCTACAAAATTGAATAGTTGCAGTCGCCGGCATCATATCAATTGATTGCTAAATATGTAGTTGCCGTTGGTAGTACCCGGCCATAAAGCTATCTATGAATATTCATATCCATGGCTCTTAAAACAGTAAGTGCCTTGCGACGAACAATGATATTTGCCCCATTGTGTATCATTAGTATATATACCCAGTTAATGGGTAAATTTGCATATGTTCGATCATGTATCTCGAACAGAAATGGTTTTCATAACATATAATTTCTAGAAAATAAGCTGCAAAGTTATTGCTCCACCAAGGATCTTTAAAATTGTTTAAAATAATTGTAATGTTTTGACTTGTAAATCATTAAAAATCTTTATTAGAAAAGGGAGATGAATATGAACATTTTCAATATATGTATACATTATAGTTATAATTATTAAAGAAATTATATAAATATGTTTTTTTTTTTGGCATTTCACATTGCTTATAATTTACTAATGGCACCTTTTATTCTCGGTATTATTGCTCTATGCGATTTTTTTCATTTCCCACAACAACAGCCCTTTTGCCAGGGCAAACGCTTTCTTAATGAAATATTTTACAGATGTAAGTGTTTTCCCTTGCATTTGAAAATGGGCGTGAAGGCAGCTTAGATTGCGGCTCAATACGATTTCTATACTAATTTTCCCACTTTTCCCTGCTTTCTCCTTGCGCATCGTCTTATCCCATTTTGACTTTCGGTAGGAAAATGTCACAGAAGTTAATCCAATTTGCTGTTTTACGACAGGGCACAAAACAGAGAAAACCCGCAGCTCGTTATCATCTTGTTACCTCTCGGTGGGAAGGGTAACCCTTCCGTCTTCGGTCGGGAAACGCCTCCGACTCTGAGGTTTTCCTCGAGAAGAAGAAAATGGGGTGTTTTAAACCCATTACAAGGGCCCTTACCAGAAGCAGTTCGCTTTCCTCCCTTTCCTCTTGCGGTTTTCCGATTGCGGTTTCCTTTGCACCCGCACTCTCAGCCGGATACTTTTCACAAATTTTCACGCTTTAATTTTGGCTCTTGGCATTTGCATATGGTTAAAGGGAGATGGCAAGAGAGAGGGGAAAGGGATGGATAGTGACGGCTAATCCTTGGTGAGCAACAGATTATCCCCGACAATTGTTTGTTCTTGATTTGTTTGTTATGGGTGCACAGCCGGGACTAAAGACTGTTTTTTTTTCTATTCCCGTTGCTTTCTTTCTATTATGCGACACTCGAAAAAATATAGTAGTAGTTCAAAAGAAATATCAGAATTGCACTGACTTCAGTTACTCATATTTTCATGTAAAATCTGAAAAGTTTCATGAGTAGCTCTGTTAATCTTTGATTTATATAATTATCAGCATTTATGTCTTCCTATTTTATACTGTATTTGTTTAAAATACTTCTTAAAATTAAAATGGTAAAAATGTTACAATAAATACATTTTTAATATATTCTGCTCTTGAATATTTGGACTACATTTTAGGTAAATATTTCTGCGAGTGCAGCTTTTCACAAAAACGCTGCCTTACAATTGCAACAATTGCAGCCGGGAAAGGCTCGAGGGGTTTCCTTTCTGGCCGCCTTTCTTTTCCTCCGCTTTTCCGCTGCGGGCCTCGCCCCTTTCTGGTTACAGTTTAATGCGTTCTAATGTATGTGACTTTTACCAGGATTTCCTCGTTTGCCATTTGCCGCCGCTGAGAGCTCGAGACTCGAGTGACTTGCAGAATGCAAAATCGGTGAATTCGGAGCGGAATGCGTATGAAAATGGTCTAAAGTCGTCCTGACAGTCGGCCATCATCAATCACCCGCTCGATTTGTATTCCTGCCCAGCATGATCGGGCCCCTTTCGATCAATATAAATATTTCTGCTGAAATTAGGTTACAGGCAAATTGTGTCCATCCGCATGAGGCATCCAATTTCTGCCTCAATTCCAGCTCCAGTTTCAAAAAAAAAAGAAAAACTTATGTCATGCCAGGCTACCTTTATTTCAGTTTGAAGTCTGTGCATACAATAAATTAATTATAAATGCATTAATCAATGCCAAAATCAACAACAACCGGAGCTGTATTTTTTTACATTTTTGACAAATACTGACATGAGTGCTCCCCGCTCGCAGTTTCATTTCATTTCATTTGGATTTCGGTTCGGTTTTTGGTTCGCTTTTCAGTTGAAGCCTGGTTTTGGTTTTGGTTTCGGATTTGGTTTTGGTTCGTTTCATTCTTTGAGGCGGCGCGTGAAATGAAAACAAAAATTTAAAACACGTTTTCGCGTTTATTTCTGACTAATTTATGCGTTCGATTTGAATTCGCCTCGTTGTTGACTCGATTCCGATTCGACAGAATTCTGTCTCTAAAATACTCTGTCACGTGTTGGGTTATTCTACCATTAAATAGTAATTTTAATTAATATTATATTATAAAAACCGATAAAACATAATGGTTAGTTGAGAGTATATTAGTAATCGTTATGCGTGAACCTAAAATTACAAATCAAGCAAAAGAAAAAAAGAAACAAATTTAAAATAAAATATCTTTTGGACCCTTATTAAATTTTGAAGCGTATTAATATTTAAATTCAGAGCTATGAAATAGTTTAACAAATTTTAATATTCACCTAGATAACTTTCATCGCCCATCGCCTAAGAGCATTCCCAGTTCGTCAACGATCCCAGTGAACCCTTAATTCATTTCTCAACCGAGTTTGATTTTGATTGAAAGCCAGCAAAGAAACGAAAGAAAACAAAATTGATTTCCACCTTGCGGCATTTGGATGCCCGATGCTCTTTGCATGTTTCACATTTGGCAGCCTCAGTGGTTTTTTTTTTTTTTTTTTATTTTATATTCGGTTTCGGTTTGCAGCTTTCCGTTCGGATGGCTTTTAATGCGGACAGAGATGTATGCAAATGAGATCATTGATCTGTTTTTGGTATCGATTTGTTTTTGAAGAGTTTGGAAAACTTGAAACCAAATCATATTTGACCCTTAGGGGTCGCGCCACATGCCAAAATTAACGAAAACAGAAATGTTAATTTCGGCATATGAAAAATGTGAACTGTTGACCATATCTCTCCATGTATATTTATATTTGTTTTGTTTCGCCCGTTCGTTTTGGTTTCTTTTGCTCTCTGTCCCCGTTCTACGAGCGCGAATTTGAATTTAATCAAATTAATTATGATTGTCAATGGAGCGAACTGTGCGATGATCAATTTTGGTTTGACTCGTCGTCTTCCCCCTTCGAGTTTCGGGGACAGTGATAAATTGGCAGATCAGTCGGTGCCCCTACGGCGATATCAATCAGCTTTGGAAGTGGTCCAAACAAATTGCTCCACAATTCAAGCTAGCCAAGAGCAAAAGCCGCTGTTAATCCTACACTTTATGGCCGGACCAGTGTACCAATCTCACTAACTTGGCCCATCCAAGAACAGCTTCCGTTTTGTCAGAAACCCAAAACATTACCATTTCCCTTTCTTGTGAGGTTGCGTGCACAAAAGTCGGGCATTGTTATAATTTGTTTTCTACGCTTTTTGGGTGAGATTTTCCCCAAATGTGGCCGTAAAATGTGAACGAGTCGAACTTAAAATGCCATATTTAACAATTGTTCCACACATTTTGGGTTCGGTGGGAACCTGGCCGAAGTTGACATCACACATCAGCCAAGAAGAAAAGCCAAACTCTGTCCGGTCGGACCGATTTCAATGTGTAATTGTAACGCCTTTGTTGTTGTGTTATTAACACCTTGCAGCCAAATGGACTATGAACTTGTTGTTGCTTTTGCTATTGTTGTTGCCCAGGTGCGAAAGGTTTTTAACCGTCCAAAAAAAAAAAAACCGAGCTGTCCAACGGTGTTCCAGAAAAACAAAGCTTTCGGTTCACTCTTGCCGCTTTGCCAGTTGGAATTTCGTGAATTTATGCATAATGGACGTACATTAAATTCATAACATCACGTTGGACCCACAAATGAACTTCGGGCTCCTCTGAAGATGCTGTGAAAGAAGTTCGGTTTCGACCTGTGTTACTTTTCGGCTCATTTTAGTGGGCCATAAATGGGGTAAGATTTTTCACAGCTGATTGCGAGAAATGCGCGCCCTGAATGGCCCAGCTCTGTACTCTGAATTTCGCCGAGTGGGTGATTCAGTTCGCCAGCTCAAGATGGCTTAATTCGATTGGCAGAGATAAGCAGGGGATCTGGGGAAAAAATGGGGGATAAGCCATCCGTTTTTGTTTCGGTTTGCGGAACCCTTTCAAATTTATGTCAACAAAAGTCAAGGGAAAAGAGGTTTTGTAATTATAAAATACTACTACAAGTTTATCTGGGAAACAAATACTTTAGAAGATAAAAAAAATATATTATAAAATATTATTAATTAGCTAACATATTTAAAGAACATAAAATATTGTCGGCTTTTTGCATTTTTGAGTGTTTTTCTTTTTATCTTCAACTAATTTATTTTAGTTGTGGCTTTTTCGGAGATCCCTGGCACACCCAGAGCATCTCGAATTCGTTGCTGGCGGCTTTTCCGCGTTTTCCATTTCCCAGGGTTATGTGAGAAAGTAGCCGGGCCAGCAGATGGGCAATAAAACGGCCAGGCCCACAAGGGGTTTGCTGGGAGGACAGGACCCGAACTTCAAAGTGGGGCGATGCTGGCACCTGCACTGGGCCACCTTCTCCACAATCCCCAACAGCCAACCACCTGCCCCACCTGCACCACCTGCCCCACCTTCCTTCCACTCCGGCCGTGGCATAGCAAATCACTTTGAAATGAATCATATATCTCGGACCATGACACGAAGACCCACAGATGAACCACCGACTGGGTGCTGGAAAGAGGCGTCGACTGCGTGCCGACAATAAAATTATGAAAATGTATAAATCAAAGCGCTTACGATTAGCGGGGAAAATCGTATAAAATATGTTTTCAATTTTCCCGCAGGCCCACTGGAATCCAATTTAATAGATGGATTGTCTCGCTGGCTCTTTCCACCGCCGAGCGGACTGAACTTGACCCAATGATATTTAGTTAGCCGGGCCGAGAGAGACAAAGGCAATGTCGGCCAGGAAAGTGCCAAAGTCAAAGGCAGTGGCAGTGGCATCTGCATTGTGGCAATGCGGACTGTTGAGCCATTGCCTCTTTCCCAGGTTGCCAGTTAGCCAGCTCGCCAGTTTGCCAGTTAGCCAGTTAGCCAGTTCGGGCTGACAAATGACTAAGGTCGCGCCGCGTTTCCAGCACAATTGGCCCGATGGGGCGGTTTCTGTTTGGACGGGGCGGTAAGAAGGTCGTCGGATCGCTGGAGTCGTCTTAGCCAGTTCTGATGCATCACACACCGCGCGGCAGCTGCAGTTGCGCCGGACGTCATAGAACACTTGAAGAAGTCATAATTGGCTTCAACAAAAAAATTTTATATAGGGAAAATTAAACAAAAAATAGTCCTTTAGAAATGTTGTAATATAGGTTACAAATCAATAGTTAATCTAAAAAAATAATGAAGTAAACTTCAGATTAAAGATCGAAAATATTGTTAGTATATATATATGTCAAAACTGAAAAATAGGAAGAAATTTAAGAGCTATTTATATGTAAATTTGAAGTAAAGATTTTAATCCATTTATGATAAATTGATATAATTTTGTTACTAATATTTTTGTCATCACGTATGATTAGCCTACATTTTGGTTTGCTATTCGGAAATTAATATGATTTGATCCTTACAAATTCCATATCAGTATAACGATAATTGTTTTTTCTTTCAGTGTATCCATAGCTCAAGAAGCCCCAACTTCGCATCCGAGCAGGTGTTCCGCTACACACAAAAGACACAGAAACCTCAACTGAAGCTGTTTGATGCGCACGAATTCCGTTTTTAGCTGAGGCTTAGGCGATGCCCGTTTTCAGTTTTCCATTTTGTTGCAATAAAATTTTAATAAGATTTTTCCCCTAGAATATACATATAGCCAAATCGTGATGCAGCTCATCGCTCCAAACTCCCAGCTTTTCAGCGTTTTGTGTGGCAATCGATCGCAGCTCCATTTTTGTATTGCTTCGCGTCGGCTGGCGAAATCCAAACAAAACTCCGCACTTTTGAAGGCTCTCCATCTGATGCCTCTATATATAATATTGTTTATTGAGTAGGTCTGCACGTGTGTGTCAGTGTATTGTTAATGCAAATTGTGCTAAAAACGCTAAACGTTGTTAATGACAGTCGATGTCGACGGAGCCCGAGTGTTGAGCTGAAAAGATGGCGATAGATGCACTTTGGGTGTGTCGACTGTTTGTCTAATAGAAAATAGAAAAAAAATCGCAATCAATATATTTGTATATTATATAGACAATAATTGCAAAATAAACGATCGGACGGTTGTGTGGTTAATTGTTCGATTTCGTAAAATATGAGCACGTAGAAAAATACGACTTCCAGTTCGTTTGGTTTTAGCAAATTGTTTGCAATCTACACAAATATAAATTGGACACCATATTTTGTAGTTCTTGGTAAGTAAATAAAATTTAATTTTTAATAAAAATAAATAATACAAATAAAAATTAATTACTACAATTCAATGGCATTTACATAAGGCGAAAATATTCAATTTTAAGAGATAGATCAATATTGCATTCCTTAATTTTAATTGTCGAACTTAATCGTCTTTCAGATCTGACATAAAATACTTCAAAGTGAAATCCTCTGAGTACAAACCTTCAGGTTCCTCCTTCCCACATGTTATCTGCCATTTGTACCCAACTAAATCTTGATGCTGTCAAAATTTGTTAGTTTTCCGAAACGAAACTGGCAATTAAGACGCAGTTTAGCTGCCATAATACTGCTGTTGCCGAATCCGAATCGGAGTCCCTTGGCCCGATCTTGATCGGCACTAACTGTTGACCCTCACGCTTGATCACTCAATTAGCCTGACCGCACACGGAGAGCTCCTAACTAATAACTGCAGGCCCCTCGACTCCAGATGTTCCGGACATCGCCCACAGCCGTCAACACTGGAGTATAAAAATTTATTATGTACACCCGAAAAAAGGCAGGGGTGTGGCTCAAAAAAAGGGAGAAGGCCAAAAATGCGCAAAGGATAAAAAGAAAGAAATCATTAAAATTTTCAAATGGCCAGAGGTATGTAAAGAACAAACCTGACTAAGCTGCAGATGATGAAAGGAGCGTGTGTCGCAGATTAAAATTTCCATGTTTAGTTGAGAAAATAATGCAGAAATCATGAATATAAACAGCAATTGTCAATGGAAGGGCGACCCAGCCTAAACAAGCAATAATATTTGCCTTTCGGCATTTTGCGCATTTAGAGCGCTCACGCATGTAATTAGGAATAAACTGAACTGAGGCAAAACTGAAGAACTGAAAACCAAGGGCCTAAATCCCAAACCGCATGCCATAGTTACTCGGAGTTTATCCCTAAGTCCTTGTGCGTGTGTACTTAGCAAAGTCGCTGGATTTTGGAAACACTCGTCGTGGCTGGGAAATCGTATGTGTGCCAACAAAAGGCTTATTTAAATGTGCATTTAACCCTAAGTCGTGTCACATGTCAACAATTTTCCAAAACCACGATCCGGAAACTTCCTGTCCGGCGATTAAAGAAAGTTCCTGGCTGGATCGGAAAAAAGGAACCACGAGTTTTCCCTCCGAAGAGAGGACAACATATGGTTGATTTCATGGTCAAGAAGATGAGAGCGATCGTTAATTGTAGCCGGTAGTTAGTTCAGGTTGTATCGGTTTTTCGGTTTTTCGGTTTTTAGGCCATTGATACAGTCATTAGGCTACCGATCATCCCCCTGGCTAATTGCCCTGAAATTAGGCTGTCATCGTCGTTTAGTTTCAGGAAGTGAAGGAAACATCGCTGTGGGTCTCGATCATTTTTCTGTTTTCAGTTTTTCAGGCCGAAAGGCTTCTGCCGTCAGCTGTTCGTAATCCCTCGGTAGTGCGATCATTATAATAGCATCATCGTCTATTTGCAATCAAACAAACTCACACACAGTTTTCGGTTGATTAATAAACTGGGGATTATTCATAAGCCGCAAAGCTTCTTGTTAATGAGCTCCATCGTGATGAGTTTCTCGAGTGTCGAAGTTTGATGGCTGAGGTCATGCCGTGGATTTATTTCCATCGCTCATAGATCATATTTCTCGCAAGGGGGTGGCGGTCCAACACCTGCGTATTAGCCGATCCACCGTAGAAGTTTCCGCATTCCGCTGACCCACAAAGTGGCCAAACCAACCATCCGATTCGATGGCTTCACGATTGCCCCACAACCGAATATCCACAATCTCGCCTGTTATATTTTCCCTTTTGTGCATAATAAATCACACACTTTTTCTTCGGCTGCTGGCGTGGGAATTAAAAAACAGTGAAATGGTTTCAATAATCAACGGAGAAACAAAGGCCTAATCAATTAAAGTCTCTTATCATTGCGGTGCATCGGCCAGCGCTAACGAATAATATTTTTTCGGATATTCCTCGGACTCTTGTTATTGAAAGTGTTTTGTACAGCTCACGAAATGCTTGTAAAACAAATCGAAATAGTGGAGGGGGAACTAAAAGAGAGAATAGAGTCGAAAACTTAGTACTCAGTAGATTTTTTAATGGATTAAAAAAATGGATTAATTGTGTTAATGAAGTTGTGAAGAACTGGAAATCTAAAATATCAAAGCAGGACAATATACAATATAATATTTTGCTGTAAAATATATTTAAGTTTCTGATCATGTTTATAAATCGAGAGTAACATATTTAATCTTTACTCTATGAAACCCCCTTTAAATTCGGAAGGTACAGGGTATCATTCTCTTTTGAGGCTATTCGAAAGGAGTTTTTGTTTGATTGAAAATCCAATTACCGATCATTGACAGTTACGTTGAGTTTGTTGTACTAATTTCGAGATCTCGATGGGAAGGGAAGGGCGACTCGGGGTGGAAGGACAGTCATCCATCAAGTCACGGCCGACAGTCCATGCAAAATTATATCATGTGTTAAAAGTTATGACGGATCATCGGAGGTGTAAAGTGTCGTTGGCACTGCCCTCCTTCGATTTGGCTCTTCCTTTTATTGTTTTGTTTTGTTTTGTCTTCTCTTTTTTTTGGCACAGCTTGAGTTTTTGGTAATACATCCACTTTTCCGTCCATTACTCATCGCATTCAACGATCGGCGGAAAAAATAAATACGCCCAATCAAAGCGATCTTTCGACACAAACAAAAGGATCGTTCGAGATTTTTATACAGCGCTTTTTGATTCCGAATTGACAGGCGGCATACAAATCCCCCGATTGTTGTTATAAATTAGCTCAAAACCCATGCACAATGCACTCGGCCATCAATCATACTGGGGAATCTATATGCGACTGTGATATGTTATAAATGTTTTCATTTCACGCAGTTCGTTAAACCGAAGACTCCTCACCTCGGAGAGGGCATTTCCACCTGCGGATCTCCGCGGATTCTCCTCGAAATCTAAGATTCTTCGGGAGTATAACCTTAATTGACTTGACGCAAGTTGAGTTTTTATCGGGCTGTGTCTATCGTATTTTCTGCTGTCAAAGCTCAATATCTGTGACTATCAATTGTTTTCGCATCTGAGTTATCTTTTTTAATTTCAAGCCCGGCTTTGCCCTCTGACCCGGGTCAAAGTTGAGTGTGCGAGTGTGTGTGGGTCTCCTTCTTTTTTCCCCATGTCGCGTGTTTCATTAGAGGCGACAAACAAACACAGCCAGTCCGCAGATTTCCAGCAATGATCAGCCCGCGGTCCTCTGAGTCGTTGTCTCACATGCACAGAGAAAAATATAAAAACGTTTTCAGAAATCACTTTAAAAATTAAAAAGATATCTTTAGAATTTAATTAAATTATCTAAGGGGAAAAGTTTCATATTGCTTATATACTTTCTTTTGTAACTAATATTAGCTCTTAAGTGATCTTTTTCTTACGTGTAGCACATAGCACACAGCATATTGTGACCTCAAAAATAACGAACGTGCGGTAAAAGCGTCGCCAACCTCAGAGAGCTATAACCTGGCCAAAAGCAACACACTCTTTGGGCCAAGAGTCTTGGTCCAGTCAGCTAGAGTAGCAGCATCACAGGCAGCAGACCTCTCCTCCTCCCATTTTTTGTTTTTTCCTCTGTTTTTTGCGACGTGCCACACCTGTTTCATGTAGCCAAGCTCTTCTCTGCCCAAGAACCAAGCAGCCAGACATGCACCAAAAGAAAACCCAAAGAATTATGGATCCAAAATCAATTATTTTTAAAAGGTTTTTGCATTTAAAGATTTTTAATTTTTAATTTTCGCTGGTAATGTTTTAAATATGATATTTTAATGTAATGTAATGTTTATGATATGATATAATTTTGGAGCTTATAAATTAGTATCCAACATGGTTACTTATACTTATATATTACAAGAACTTAAATACCTTAATTTAAGTAATTTTTTTTATTTTGCTTAATATACCTAATATATAACAAATTATTAGGGGGTATTTAATATTATATATTATTGTTTGGAAGCCTTTTATAAAAATGTTCCTTAGGCTTATTTCCAAATTAATAATATTGGGGATTCCCATTGCTTCTTATTGCATCTTCAATTTGCTTACAGTGCAGCCAGCGCCTTGTGAGAATTTTCGTTGTTTTTGCTTTTCAGGGGGACTTTGTGGGCAACAATTTTTCGGTCTCTAAACTGACCTTAGCCAGAGATCTGGCTCTGGGAGCTGGCAAACGCATTTCTGATAATGATGGACTGTATTAACCGTTAGCCAAAGTTGAGGCCAGGCTGCTTCGGGCCGGGCCTTTACCTCCATGCATGTGGCCACAACAAGCTGCGGCAATCAGTGGACATTTTAAGATTTTCCAGCTTCGGTGGGAAATTGCTGGTCAGATTTTCGCCGAAAAATAAAAGGCACTTGGAATAATGAAAATAGGGGGAGCGAAATAAAATTGAAGAAAAAATCTTTGACAGCTTGGGGCTTTCACTCTCGCCGGTCTTTAATGTCGCCTGTCCCTAAACAATTTGAACTTGTCAAGCGTAATCAGTTTTCCTTTCATTTAGTCTGACACTCGCCGCCGCCAAAGAAGTCAACGGAGCCGACGTTGACACATGGCCATGTCATCGGCTCTTTGGCCACCTTTGCAGCCACAAGACACCAAAGTGTCCGGCTTCTTGGCCAGAAATGCAGACGCAGACGTGGACGCAGCTCTTTGTGGCAATTATCAAAAAGCGCGCAACTTTTCACACGCAACCGATCGCAGTCGCATTGCTGGGATGCTCAAGTCGCAGTTGCAATAGCCGCGGATACATCGGTGTCACTAATTACGGCTCATTATGGTGACCAAAGTGTAACATGTTGTCAGCTCCGAGGACAACAAGCAAATGTAATGGGGAAAAATAGAAAAATAACAGTAGTGATAGAAAACGAAGCATAGAATGCTCTACCATTTAAAAAATATTCTAAAAAGATTTTTAAAATAATGAAACATTTTATTATGAGTTAAGTTTTCCACAAAATAATTGATTAAGATATTCATACCATTTTCCCTTTTTTTGCATTGCACCACCTATGTGTGTCTGCTTTCTATTCAGTTTATCATATAATTCCCCTTATTTATTATACTATTAGGAAAAGATACAAAAAACTATAATAATCAGGCGCAAAGAAGTCAGTTAATTTTTGATTACTCGAAAAAAAGTAAGATCTGCTCAAAGCTAGAATCTCTATAAGTGATAATTCGCCTACTAACCAACGAGGCTAATTGAGTTCCCACATTAGAAAACTATTTCCTATTTATGGCCTTAGCTTACGCTTCTTTAGTTTATCGTGCAACATTCATTCTGGAGGCTGGGGCAAAAGTAATCACAAAGTTATCATACCCACACTCCCTGTTTTACTATTTTTTTTTGCCTTCAACTACGACTCGTGGCTCACACATGCGAGTGGCTGGAGTTGGATTCGAAGTTGAAGCCGGAGACGGGGTTGAAGTTAATGTTGGAGGAGATATCCAAACACCTGACAGTTGCCTGTTGGCGCTAACGTTGGGCCTTCGTGTTATTTCTGCCGAGTGACCATTTTTGGGCAGTCGAGTTTCGTGTGAGTTTCGATCGAAAGTGCAGCTAACACAATTCCCAACTATTCGGTTTGGTCTTTCGAAAATTCTACGACGCAGTGTTTCGAGAGCTCGACAATTAAGTTCTCGAGAAAGACAGCCGGCCAACCTGTTCAGAATTACGAAATTCGTAGTCAAGCCAGGCGAAATGTCAATTTCGGTGACGGTCTTCAAAATTAGCTCCATTACACAGCGCGATCGATCCATCGATCTTGGCTGTGAAAACCATTTCAAGTGGTTTCAGCAGCCCGAAAACCCCAAAAAATAAGTATTGTATATATCAATTGAGCGATACTCTCACTTGAGATGAAGCCCAGAGTCGTTTGCTACACGAGTTGCCCGAATCACTTATGAAAATCGCTTGAGAAACCCTTGAAAGCCGACGACGATCAGAGTCGTTCAAAGTTCGTGTCAACATCATCAATTTTGATCAGTATGTATGGTCTAATGCTCTCTTCTCCATTTATAAATATTCACAGGCGAGGTCAAGAAAATATATACGTTAAAATCATTTATGTTTTTAGGCAATTTTTGATCAATTTAAAATAATTATACTGAATACTAAAAAATTATCTTGTTTTATAAAATACATTTAAGAAAAGAATTTAAATCAAAAATTAAAACTCTTCTTTTAACTTGTAAGTTGTTCTCATTTATCATTCCTAATTTAAAATATTTATTTTAAACATCACAAATAAATGTTTTTTTATGTTAAATAATTATTTTAATATTTTTTCTACCCCATCTGTATCTGTGCATATATATCTCTCTCTATCTGCCATTTAAACGACTCCTTTGCCTTTGGGGCTCGATCGTGTTTGAGTTCATCGCATTCGTCTCCGATCGTAGACTCGACAAAAATATGGAAAATTACAATTATTAGGCATTTGGCTTGTTTGTTTATTGGTAGGTGTATTGAGGTTACACGCTAAATGATACATCGATCGTTTGAATAGAGCGATCGAGCAAAACGATCCGGCGCGATCAGCGCGATCGTTCAATTGATTGCCCGCCCGTTCGTTCGTTCGGATAGGATCGAATCCACTGGCCAGCGGACAAGTGAAAATCTCGACTGGACCCAGTCGAAGATGAATGAAAATTGCTGCCTAAATGGCAGCGGACATGATCGAGCCGATCATTACTCCTGGCATGATCACTTTCTTTTCGAGCTCACCGGGGAAATTCCCCGAGTGGTGACATGTGTTCGTTTTGGGAGATGGGTCACCTCGACTCTTGACCCAGCTGCATAAGCAATTATGATCTCGGTGATCCCCGCTGATTTTGGCGATCTTCATCATGATCAATGTGCGAGTTCATCTGGATCGAGTTGTGGAACGGGGAGGTCTTCGTCTAGTTAAGTGACGCCCTAGGGCCGCTCGCTGGCGACCCTGTTTAAGTTTATAAAAACTCATTATAATGTCTTATAAATGCACTTGTATCAAGTGGGATTTCTTGATTGCCGTCTCCGTCTGTGGCACTGCCCCTCATTCTTCCCCCTTCCCCTCACTTTTTTATTTACACCCCCTACTCTGCTTTTGGCCTGATCTCTGGCTGCTCCTTTTCTGGGTCTCTTGGTCTTTGGCACTTGAAAAAAAGGCTTTTTAAAAGGGGAGTATAAAATAATTAAAAGGATGGCAATAATTTTATTTTAAATAAATATTTTGTTATATTAAGCTAGTGAATAAAATGAGTTGCACAAAAAAGGAATATTATGAAGTTTGATTTTAGTTTCATAAAATTTTAACCCTTTTATACGAAACCGAAACATGATACGAAAACAAAATTATTACTTTCTGTTTTCAGGACCAATTTAAAAGGCATTTTTTTCAGTGTGCTCATTGGGTATCTGTCTTTTAAGACTGGGCCTTGCTCTCCACTCGAGTTGAGTCGACTCTGGGACTCTACTCGACTCAACTCTCGTTCGGCTGGGGGATCCGGGCTCCCATGCTCTCATGCTTAGACACATAGTTCGCTCAAGATCATAACATGACCTTTTGACTGGCAGTGATTTCAACGCCCACGCGTATAAAACAGACCCAACAGCACCACCGCACCACCGAGGTAGAAAAGCCAAAAAGAAGGCAGCAGGCAGAAGGCAACCACCACAGCGATCTGGCTCTGTGGTCTCTGTATGTTTATGGAAAATGGGTTATGAGATATTTCGCTGGCCTTTATCTTTTGGCCATTTCTATTTTGACCATGGGAAATAAATTCTGTGAGCTCGGGTAGGTTGGTCCCTCCGCTAATCGAATGGACAGACTGAAATCTGAAATCAGAAAGAGGAAAACGCTGGAAAAAGCTGGAAGAACGAAGGACGTTCGTTCTGCATTTTACACCTACGCTCGCCCGAAGGTTAAAGATTCCAGTGGATAACTTGTTGCTCTTTCCTCTGCACTTCCTTATATGCGGTAATTGAACTTACGCGTGTGGGGATAGTCCACCCTGGATGGAAAATCGATAGACCCCAAAAGCCCAACAGCCCCTTTTTTCCTCGAGTAGCAGTCGGTGGAGTCTTCCTTGTTTTCTTTCTTGTCCTTTTAATTTATACCAACCAACGGCGAATGGAGTGTGTATTTTTGGAACAGACATCGGGCACGCGATGATAGCTTTAGTTTCTGGCGCCCCACCGCCCACATAACAAGTTTACCCGACTGCATTAACCCACTGCCAAAAGCGAGTGCAAGGACTGCCCCCACCAAAAACGAAAAAGGAAGGTTAACATGGAGTCTTCGAATTTCAATTACCTTGACTAAGCATTAGACAGATATTAAATGAGCTAACCAGTTAACTAGATTAACATGTAAAGCGAAAGGTAAATCATTCATATTTTCTTACCTTTATCGTTTATTAAGAAATGCTTATTTATCATTTTAAGCTTTGTTTGCTTACTTCTAAAAATGAATTTAAAAAGCGAATTTATTTTAGTATTTAAGTAGTAAACGAACGAAAACAATATCTCTGTATTATAGTTCAGATGCCAATAATTATGTGATAATAACAACATCCAGCTTTTCATTCTTTTTATCTATTTAAACTACAAAATATTAGTTCGGTTTTTAAACCATATATAAAACTAGTAATACCCCTTTAAATGGGTAGTACAATTGGCTTTGTTTACTCCTTGAATGGGGCTCGTTGTTGCCAGGACAACCCGCTGGCATTCCAATGCAAAACAAATCGAATTTCGGCTGTCGGTGCCCAGGGTTCGAAGGAATTTCAGTGAGGTTCCGGCACAGCCTTGGTGTGGTGCTTCGCCGAGTGCTAGGATTCCAGCCCGACCTTTGATATTTCTGGTCTGTGAAGTGGAAGTGCAATGAACTGACATGATTACGGGACCGGAGGCCAGGCAAACGCACAGGTTATTGGACTTGAAGAAGCAGCAATGGGCCAAGGAGAGAGGTGGGTCCTTTAAACCCATATAAAATGATTACAATATCCGTCTAATGATATTTAAAAATATTTAGAGGAAATAGCTCGCATGGATGAGATGTACCATCATCAGCAAACCTCGCACCACAAAATCGAGCGCACCTCCATTCGCACTTACTACTCCAACTTGGATCTCAGCCAGACTTCGACCTCCAATCAAACTTCCAGTCACTCGCGAAGAAACCAAGGTCCGGATATGCAATTAATCCTACGACAGCCGGAGTATCGACAGGGCAATCAGGCGTACATGAACCAATTGGAGAGATATATAGACGATCTGGATGTGGATGCCGATGCGGATTTCGAGGACGAGAACGAGTCCATGTATCGCAGGACGCGAAGGGGAAGCTATGCACCCGGAATGACTTCACGTCAGATGCAGAATCCTGCTCGCTATGCAGAATTGGTTCCCACATCCCTGCAAACGGCAAAGGGAAGAATGCAGAATTCGCGACAGGAGCAACAAATGAAGCTGCAACACCAGCAACTTCTGTTGCAACAGCAGCAGCAGCAGCAACATTTGCAGCAGCAACAGCAACGCCTGCGGAGTCCCAGTTTGCCAGCCATTCGACAGAGGGTGAGGCACCAGGAAAAGACGGGGAAGCCAACTGACATTGATCCCGGCAACGGGGCACATCGATTAAACAATCCCCCGGGAAACCCAGGAGGAGCAGGAGGAGGAGAAGGAGGGGTTGCACCTCCCGGTTGCCAGGAGGAGGACACTTCCGGGTATCTGAGCGATACGCCCAAGAATCCCCACACCCCGGACATTTGGTTCAACGACGGTGCGAGCCAAATCGAGAGCATTAGTGGAATGGGCAGTGCCAGTGTCCTCGACGGCGGCAGTGTGGGCGCAGTGGGCGGGGGGCGTGGCCGGTTGCCGACGCCTCCGCCGATCGATACAGGCGGGTGGCACAGCTGCACCGATTCCTGCACCCATCCCCATGCCCATGCCCATCCAACGACCGCCACCCCGGCTGGAGAATCCGCTGAGCAAGGTGTACGCCATCAAGGGTCGCCGTGTGCCAGGGCAGGGATACGAGCCACTCGCCGCCGACGGATACTTGGCCGACGGGTGAGTAACCAAGTGACCCAATCCCGCCGGGGAACAAACAACAAAAGTGCAATTAACAGTGAGCTAATTTAACTGGGTAACCAAGACTAATAAATGAATAGCTTGTTATTAGGAAAAATAACCTCATTCTATGCAAAGTTTTGCCTTTGAAACATATAATTAAATAAGTAAAATAAGGGGTAACTAAGTTTAATAAACGTAATTGAAAATTTAATATTGAATATTAATAATGCATAATGATTTACATTTGCAATTGCATTTCATTATATTTCTATCACTTAAAGTAATTTTAAGATCTAATTAAAGATTTTTGTTTATAATTATTGCTACTAAAATGTAATATAAATATATTATTTAGTTTGAATGCATCAATTTTATATCCATAGATACACTACTTATTATATTTAATAATATTCAGATAACTTGTAGAATTTTTGCACAAATGCTACACTCTTATTTAATATACCATCAACCTTTAAAAATATTCTTAACCTATTTTTTTTTCTTTTTAACAGATACTGCTACATGCCTGCTCCGCCCAGCTCCTCGAACATGAGCATGAGTCGCGATGTCTCCACCTCAAACACCTACCAGGTGCACATTGGCAATCCGGAGCAGAGTGACTTCTATGTCCACGAGCAGCACGAAAGAGAACGCGCTCGTTGGGCCAACTTCAATGGGGGGAATGGCCATCAGCCAGCCCAGCAGCCACCGGGATGGCTCAACCGGGGGATGCACGATCTGAAGGACAGCGAGGACGATGTCCAGTCCATGCAGTCATCCTCCACCTATCTGAGGGGTCAGAATGCCCCACTGGATGCCCAAACTCTGGCCGAGAGAATGAACAAGAGGCGCAAGGCAGAAGAGTACCACAATGCCATCAAGAAGCAACTCCACGAAAGGGAACTCATCCGGAAGTGGGAACTGGAACGCCATCGCCAGGAGGAGCAAATCGAGGAGGATCGCCTTCGCAGGCAAAAGCAATTGGAGCAGGAGCGTCTCGAATTCGAGAGGAGAACTCTCCAGGAACGCGAGGAGGCGCAGCAGAAAAAGCAGCAAGTTATGTTGGATGCCATACAAAAAGCTGAAGTGGCTGCCAAGTTGGAGAAGCAAAAGAAGCGAATGGTTCGCCAGCCATCTAAAATGTCACAGGAAACTGAGGAGGAGGAGTCCGAACTCCTTAGAGTTCAATCCGTGGAGGAGGATGAGGGAGAAACTGGTGCAGAAGAACCTTCTCCCCAAGAGGAGGAACCCTCCAATACACCACGAGCTCCACCGCCAGTTGTCACAGAAGAAAAAGTCCTCATAGGCACACCCATCAACCTTCGACGCACCATCACAAAACCCATTAAACAACCCAAGGACTCCAAAAAGGAGGAACCCAAAGGAGCAACCCAAACCAAGAGACAGACTTCGTTTTTGGGAGAGGATAAGGAGAACATGGCTTTGCTGATGCAACCGGCAACCTTAATACCATTGCCTGTTACCAGCGATATATTTGGTCTCCAAAATGCCATTGGTAACCTACAAATCGCCACTTATTTCATGCAACAACCCATGCAAAAGCAGCCACAAACTCCGGGTTCTTATTCAAAGGCCACGATGACCCATCGAACTGATACTTCAATTTACACAGAGGATGGTTATCAGGCGGAGAAGGAGGATGAACCACTCGAGACTGCGAGATCTGGTCGAACGGATTTGGTGACAGCCAGTGGTTGCTTTTCGCCAGATTCCCTAGAAGTTGATGTGGCTCCAGTTCCGATACCAGAACAGGATAAACTCGCACTGATACCCCTTAAAACCCCTCTGCAATTGGGAAACGTAAACAGTTCTGAGGAGAGAGATGAACTCCACTGCGAGTTGGGTCACCAAGCGGATGTGGAGACCCAAACCGAGTTGCCACTGAACTGCGATCTCTGCTTGTTCCACGATAATTTTTACAAAGTGTTGCTGAAGCGGGAGGTTTCCACCACAACCACCACCCAGACATCCAAATCGCAAACGCAACCCGCTAAGGAATCCACTGCTGAAAAGGATCACGAGACCACGACAACCACAACCACCACTACAACAACCACTTTCAAGGCCAAGAGCAAGGACAAGGATAAGGACAAGAATCTGAAGAAGAACCAGAGCAAGGACAAGGATGCCAACAAGATGGACGATCGACCCAAGTGGGGCGTCAATCGACCGGTGGTTCAGTATGTAAAAGCCAGCGATCGGGATCCGTTTTGCCTGCGCAAGAAGAAAAACCACCCGAGCACCGCCAAGCCACCGAGATCCCTGTCGATGGATTCCAGATTGGATAGTGTGGCGGCTCTTCCCGAGGATCGGTTGATAAATATCGCCGGAGGACCTCCTTCGGCAGCGGGAGAACAGGAAGAGGAGGGTTTCCTCCTCAAAGCGCGAAATGTTTGCACCGAAATTCTGCCGATTAAAACCGATGACAAGGGTCGCATTTTCCTCAATTTCCGCGAGGCGAGTGCCATCATGAACGAGGACGAGATCAAGGACAAGCTGCGGCAGAAGTACTTCAACTTTGGAAGGATCCTGCCCCGCAGGAGTTGGGCCTCGGCCACCCAACACGCCCTGCCCTTCAGTGCGGTCACCACTGCACCGCCACTGCAAACCACGGTGGGTGACCTGGCGGACGATTGAAGACTCGATTGACCAGAATTCTTTTATTACGCATTAACTCATAACTAGAACGACTGTAAACCATTTATGTAAAACCTTTAAATATATAAACATTTGTATTGCAAGCACCTAAATGCGAGTGGTTTTTTGAAGAATAAATATTAAACAGATAAAATATTACAAATATTGCATATTTAATCAGAAGAATATATACATTTAAAATTTATGGGAGTTTTATTTTCAAATTCACGCTTAATTATAATATTTTTTTGTACATTACCTTCTCTTAAAGAAAACACACATAAAACCAAATAATTTACTTTAAGCATTCGCTTAAATGCTTCAAAGGGAGTAATTACTTGGCTAACATACTCCAAACTTGGCTACTTGTTCTAGTGAAATTCCCGGCTCGTGAGAAAGGACTCTTGGCTCGGCTGGGAATTTTCGGGTGCCTAGATGCGGATTCCTCGTCAGGCTTTCGACCAGGTCTATTAGCAACATTGTTGCCGGGGCTTAACGCTCTGAAAGCCACAAATCACGCAAATGTTGCCACATTGTTCACGGCGAGCTGCTGAGCTTTGTGTTGCTGATCTCTGGCCAGATCGGCGGGTATATCTTTGCCAGTGCTGTGTTACACTTTCACAGAACTCAAAATGTCGTATTTCACGCATTTTTACGAGCGTTCGCGTAAATTTATGCGAAAAATCATAAATAACATGGGCATAAGCTGCCTTCCAGGTTCATCGAGTCCTCGGCAAACAAATTTTTATTTGCCTCGAGGGGCGTTCTTTTTTTCGGTTTCTACCCGTGTTTTTGTTGTATTTTTGGTTTTTAGCAAGTGGGCGCTGCATATTTCTGTTAATAAACGCATTTTGTGCGTTGTGTAACTATGAGATATCTGTTGGCAGTTGCTTTTGCGATCCGAACTCCACACTTAACAACAATGCAGCCATTGAGGAATTAATTGCATGCCTCTGCAGGTTCTCTGGCTCCCAAAATCACAGAAACGAAGCCAAGGCGAGGTCGGTCCCCATCCCTCCCACTTTTTCGCCTTCTTTTATTTAACTAACCCCAGCAACTACAACAACAAGTTCAATGCCTCGGAATTAAAATTGACCTTAGGTTCTTGGCTACTTAACACACTCGCCAAGAGGAGCTTAGTTGAAGTTATTGGGCTGTTTGAAAATAGTGCATTATCATTCGCTTACAAGATTTTGAATATTATTTATCGAGGAAACAAAGGATTTATTTTATTCATTTAGAGTTAATAATTTTTTCAGGAATCCAAATATTTTTCGAACTCTATTGAAAATTAAAAAGGAATAGTTTTATTTAGTTTAATTGGAAATATTATTGAATTTATAATTTAATTTATTTGTGCTTGATTTAAATCTTGTAAATTTATGCTATTTAGAAAAAGTTTAATAAGTTTCATAACTTTTTTACCCTTAAGTATATTAAGAGTTAATTAAGAGTATATACAATTCGTTTAACTTGAAGTCAGAACTCTTTTTGAATGTTTTTCTGCAGTTGGATAAGGGCAAACAAAGCCAGCCAGCATAATGGCAATAAAAAGTTCTCATTCGTGTTCTAGTTTCGCGGCAACAAGACGGCAAATTGCATGTGGATGCCTTTGAATTCGAGTTTTTGGCATGGCATGGTTCGGTGGCCATTCGGCGGAGGGAAAACTGCAGGGAAACGGGGTGGTGTGGCCGGAAAAATTACATTTCCAATGTCACGTGAGGAAAAAGGCCCAGAGGCGGCAATTGTTTGTGCCGTCACCTTGAACGTATGCCAAAATCAAAGCGACCCCGTGATTAATGACACTTGATTAGGAATTCAAAGCGAATAGATCTGCATTTCTTGTCAGCCGACGTTATTTATTTAGCTAACCCGTTAATAGCGGTACCCTCTTGAACTACAAAACTCTGACATAATTAATGACACTCGACGTGAAGCTGATTTCGAGCAATTCAAATCGATCAAGGGATCTTCGGTCTGTCTACTCTTTTGCATGATTAATGATCCATCGCTGGCAAAAAACAGATCAACATTTGCAACTGTTTTCTAATTGTTATTTTGCCAACAGTCAGCTTGCTGTGACAGTTGCTCAAGATCTTCAAGGAGTTTCCATTTGTCATTTGGGCCCTTCTGCGGTCACTTGAGGATCATTTGCCAGGCAGCTGCAGTTTTGTTTTTCCCTCTTTTGTTTTAATATGCAGACTGCAACTGAATCTGAAAAGCGAACACAATTTGACGGACGGAGCCCACCTGAGGTTGTTCCCGAGCGGAAATCACATCGACAAACACCACATAAACTATAAAAATTGTTTATTTTCGATTCCAGGCACTGCACTGTATCAATGTCCATAAATTTGATTATTCCTCTGGCCAATCGCTGTACTGGTTTATGGATAATTTATGAATGTCTCTCGCCCGGAATGTGAGTTGAATAAATGAGGAATTTTCAATTTTCATTGCCTTTTTATGCTTTTCTTGTACTTTATTTTGGTAAAAATATTTTAATCAAATAGTTGAACTTGAAGATGAAGAAGGTGTTCCATAAGGTTCTAAATCTATTTTGATGATATTGGCTTGTTTAAAAATGTTTTTGTGAATCTTAAATTATTTATATCACATTAAAGATTAATAGTTACCAAATCAAATTCTGTGAAAAATAAAAAATAAAACGAACTACTTTGATGTTCTTATTTTCTTATTTATTGATTTTCTTAATTAACTAAATTATAAATAAACTGATCCTTTAATTAGTTTTTAAATACCGATTTGGAAAAGATGAATTCACAGTTTTGGTAAAAACAATACATTTTAGTGGTTTTTCGCACGATTATATCATATATGTAGCTGTGATATAAACAATCTTCGAAAATATAGAAAATTATTTGTAGCCTTTGTGAGTCACATGAAGAGATTTAATTTCTTGACATCTGCGCATTCCCCAAGGACAGCTGGGATATCTCTACTGTTTGTCATGGCCACACTTGATTAATTCCATAAAAGGATTACGAGAGCCGGCCGGTTATTAGATAACTTCCGCATAAGGACATCGCGATGATGATGAAGTCATCAGCGTGTCCGAAATGCTGAGCAGGAAATTGACATTTATCACACTTTTACCTTTTGCTCCTTCCCCCAAAACGCACTATTTTTTATTTGCGCACACGTTCTGGCTTCCTTCCTTTCTCTCTTTCATTTTTTGGTTTTATATCTACGGCAGACAATATCCTGTTCCCATTTCAATTGCCATTGTCTGAGATTCTCGCCTTTGTCCGGGATTCGTTTCGGGGCCATCATTATCATAATTAATGTGACTTAATCAAGAATAATGTTCGCCAAAGGAGCAAATGGAATGTCTCTATCGTCTAATCAAGTTATCCCTGCGAACCCTTTTGAGAAAATAATGCGGTCAACCGCAGCAGTTGAAAGCGAATGGAAAGGAAGGAAAAGGGTTGAAGGTCAGTTGGGATTCGAAAATGCAGAACCTACTTTGCATACGGGCAATAAAACTGAAGTTTTCTCCGTCAAAGATTTATGTAGCATGCAAAAAGGCATTAACGGAAAAGATATCATTTATACATATTTTCATTCCAGTCCAACTCGAAGTTGAAGATTTTAATGTTACGGGTGCCCATATGTCAGTTGATATCTCAACCAGATTTGCTCATTATGCGTGCATTGTTGTGGTCGTTTTCCTCCGTATGACTCCCTGGGCGACATTCGCACGAATCGTGTTCTGATCCTTATCGCTATCCTGCTACCAGGAACTAGCCGTCAATGGCAGGGACTACTGTGAACATATCTTTTCTGTTGTGTGGCTGCTGCTCGCTGGCTTCCTATCGTCGCACATGTTGACACATTAATGTCTTCGATTCGTGCGTGAGGCCTCTGGCAGATCCTAATCGGCGTTACTAACTGGAATCGTGTTGAATCTCACAATAGATTGCATTAATTTTTTGGGTTTTGTTTCGTACAATTATTACGGTGTTTCAGGGTGAGCGGGGATTTTTGATTTCGAATGCAATATGCGGGACTTCCTGATCGATGACGATCCAGATAAGTTACAGTTAGGTGTGAAAAAAATAACGATAGCAAATGCGTTCAGTAAAATACTGCACTTAAAAAATATATAAAACTTTAAACTTGATTTAATAATATATTGTTTGGTAAATTTTTGATTGAAAACTGAAGATTTAATCCTGATTATCTTAAGAATGTTATTAAAGTGTGAAAAACTAATTCGAATCAAATATAAAATCAAATTCAGTCCTGAAGTTTTTTCTTAAGATAACTACACTTTTAAGCCCATGTTTAAATTTATTTAACGCATAATAGTACATATTAAAATCTGTGATAAATCTCAGAACTTTCAATAAAATCGTATCACATTTTTGGAGTGTATCTTTTAAGCGATCTCCGCTGAATCCGTGATTGAATTGTATTTATTTCGGACTGTACCCCAGTCGTATTTTAAACGGGCGTGGTACAGCTGTTCCCGAAAAGGCATAAACAAATCATAACAATTGCTGGTGGTGGGATCGGTAGGTTTGGTAGAATCAGTAGGATCCACACAGGGAGTAGCTCACACACGGCAGCAATTTATCATCCACTAAACAAGCCAAGAAATGCCGAAGGAGCCGGGGGAAAAGGAAAAGGACTTGCCATTGTTAGGACAACACTCTTTGTCTTCGTTTTGGGCGAAGTCTTCCACTCCCGAGTCGAACATAAATTGGAGGTGTGTGCGCCATATAAACATTAAATTTTATTTAGATGAGAGCCGGTTGAGAGGTTTCTTTTTTATGGGTGTCCTGATTTCCAACTGTGCCTGATTATTGATTATTCTCCGTTTCCAGTGCACCTCAATAAAAAATGAATTAGGGCAGCGGGAATTTTGTTACTCTACCTTATCGGTTTCGATTTTGATTTATTATCGCATCGTAAATTTCTACACTATACAGCCAGCATCAAAATCCTGGTTTTCTGACAATTCTCCGCAGTTCCTTGAATAGCTTCGAACATTAAAGTTATATTTTCCCAGCTTCGAGTTCTCCATTCACTTTTGAGCGTTTTCTGTTGATTTCCCTTGACAACGTTTACTTCCTCACTTAGCACCTGGAATCGGGACACAGATCCATCCACCGCCACTAGTTTAGTCCAAATAAAATATTATTTGTTTAGTATTTTTGATTTTTTTCGTGCTTTGTTTTTCGTTTTGTTTCGCTTTGTTTTCTGTGTCGAAAACCAAATTTTAATAATGTTAATTAGCTGCGTTTCATGGGACCTGAGATTTACGATCGCTTCTCCAGTATTTTCATCGTCATATTTGGTTTTTTCATTTCCCCAGATTGCGCCGTAATTATGCTAGTAAGTCGAACTGGAAAGGTGTGGTTCAGTTTTTGTGGCTGGGTTCTCATTTCTCCGGACTTGAATTGCGTTGAAGCAAAGTGGTGCTAATTGTTTGATTTGGGTGGCTAAATTTGACACGGAATAAATGGTGGAGCTCAAGAGATTTAGTAAAATACAACACATCGCACAAAATAAAAATTTATAAAAAAATTTGCAACAATCTTTAGATTTCCTCTTAAATCTTAAAATCGGTTCTTAATCTTGAAAGATATCTTCAAAAATGGAACCCCTTTCCCAACATATATGCCCATTTTCTGTTCAATACATTATTAAATGAGATTAAACAACTAACTTTAGTTCCACCTAGAATAAATATTGCTCGATAATAGCTATAGCATTAGCCATAGTCAATTATTAGTTCACACAAGCATAAAATCAAGCCGGAGAAGCACCAACAAAACTTTATCACATTTCCGCATAAATCCATAACACCCGTAAAAATATCATGAGTTTGACAAACAGAAACGAGAAAAGATGCGTAAATGAGGGGCAATCGTCGGGGATATATACACATATATATGAAATAAACAGAGGAGATTCGAAATCAATTTGCATATTTTGGATGACAAACGCTGTGGTGGGTCCGAATTTCTGAGAGACTTCCGATGCGGCGTGAACCGAAAAGCGTGTTAATTTTCACTGTGCATTTTATATGATGGCCATATAGGAAAGGAGCGACTGGAGATCGAACGTCTTATGTTAATAGGCGGATCGCAGCATTCAACGCCCCGAAAGTTTCACCGCTTGAAATGCGCTGTAAAGTTGTTAATTAAAACCGAGAAAACCAAGAAAATCCACCCAGGCCCCAGCTGAGGACCACACAGCAGCAGCAGCATCTCGCTTTTTGGGGATTTCGTTTACGGATTCCCACCAAGACCTGTTTTATGGCTCGTCCGCTCTTTTTACTCGCCTTTCGTCTGACTGACTGACTGACTCCACGGACTTGTGTTTTCGTTATCGCTTTCAAATGCACTTGCTGCTCATCCACGTTTCCAGATATTCAAAAATTTGAATAATTTGGCAAACGGACTCGTACTCGTTTTTTGATTGATATTGCCAGTCAACCTGCACGGCACTCCTGCGGGCCAACGTCAAAATCAGCCAGCAAAACCAACACTCGAACTCAAAGACAAAAAAATTCAGGGTAAAATTTGCTAAAATTAATTTCAAGAAACGAAAATGCAAATACCCTTTTTAAAAAATAAATATGGGAAATTACTGACACATTTTTACCAACAATAATATTCAAATACATTTTGGGAATAATTTTTTGATTGATTTTTTTTTACTTAAGGAGAAATAGAGAAAATAAGATTGTTTTGGTCAGACATTTCAGATTATACATTGTAATTAATTTGTAAATTGATAGTAGATTAAAGAGGAAAATAAGCTTATTTTAGTAAACAATTATTCAAATTTCGAATGTTTTTTAATAATTTACTTAAATAGGATAAATGCAAATCAGACCCAGTGCGTGACTAAACTCTGGAAAAGCTTGTAAAACCGCCCATGAGAGGGTATAATTAAAGCTGGTTTTGCATCATTTCGGTTTTGGGGTTATCAATCACACATAGAAAATTTCGTTGTTCGCTGCTGTTAGATGAAGCGCGAGTTTGACTGACTACGCCTGGCCAAATGTTAGTCATTAATTATGGCCAGAGATCCAGCAAATGATCCGAGCGATGATGAACCGGCGACTCATCATCGTCATTATTGACAGACCCTCCTCGATTCCCCGCGAAACATGTTCTTTAAACTTTGGCCTTGAATCTTGTCTTGTCGACTTGTCTTGTCTTTGGCATAGGATGTTTTTTTTTCGGTTTTGGTTTTTGCTTTTTGGTTTGCACATTTCTGATGCACCACCCCAAAAACCCCTCCTCCGGATTATTCACATAATTGTTGCCGTTCTATTCTCGTTTTTCCTTTTCTCGTTTCAGCGTTGTTTATATATTTAATTGCTAAAAACTATAATTCTGTCAAGTTTATTATGAAAATAATTATAATGCACGTTCTTAGCCATTGTGATGGCAGAGTTTATCTCAGTGCGCATATCTCTGGGCTCTGAACAATGGTCGTGGCCCGTCAGATTTTGCGTTATAATTACCTCGGCAAGAACAAAACAGAGTCACTAAGAACGCACACAAAAACCCACCGTTCTCGGTACAAGAATTTGTCCATTGGGTCATTGGGTTAGTGTTAAGTCATTTTCATTGAAATTAGCAGGCAGCGAAAAAAAAACGGGGAGATAGTAGTTTTTTTTACAAGCTGACACAGTTTGGCATCTATTAAACGAAATGAGCCATGGAAATCAAGCGAATCATCTATATTATGATTCCTGAAAAGCTGAATAAGTTAGATCGTAATTATTTACAATATTTATCCATATAAAAACTTATTCCAATATTTAAAAGAAACATTTTTGAGATTTCCTATATTTGAAGTGGTTTCAGAAATTCCTATAAATATTCGTAAAACCTTTTACAGATTTCAAAGACCAACTTTGCTCCATAAATCTAACTTCGTTTCCACCCAAAAATGTTTTAGTCCAATAAAATTTGACACCAATTGCCTTTTGCCTGCGCAGTCCCACCTTTTTGGCACATTTTCCATTCATTTTGGCATCTTGAACATTTGTGCAAATTGCCCAAGAAATTGTGGCATTTTGTGGTCCGAATAGTTTTGCAAGCCCTTGTCCTCCCTTCGATATATTTATGGTGGGAAGGACCACACCCCTATCGTTGTCCTTGCCGTTGTCCTTGGTTCATTGTTTGGCGCATTGTTGGCGAAAAAGGCATTTGTCAAAAGTCAAAATATTTATTGAGATCAACTGGTTTTTGGCTGCGGTCAAGAGCGCAATATCTCTCTGTAACCTTAACCGTATCAGGACCCTACCCTCAACCCAAAAAGCAGAAACGACGACGTGTGCCAAAATCTAAAGGTGGAGGGCAAAAATGCAAAAAAATATGTATAAGAAAAATAAAACGTTTCTGATAAATGGTATGAGCGTTAAATTTTGTCGCTTTTGGCTGATCTAGATAAATGCATTTGAATTTGCATGTTTTATTAAGAAATTTATTAACACACACACTCCTCCACAGATTCGGATTCGGATGCAGATACACTAGAAAAAAATGAGTGACCTCCCTAAGAAGAAAAAAAAAACACATTTTGTTTTATTGTATATAATATAAAATCTTGTCAAATTGTTTCTTGCTTTTAAAAATGTTATAAATGAATAAAAAAATTTAACAAAGAAATAGGACGCAATGAAAATGGTAAACAATTTTATATCTTCTCTTTAAATAAAACATAAATGTTGACTAACATTTTTCTGAGTGTTAGCCTGGAGCTTCAGCGATCTCGCCTGATTTTGCCAGCTTTGTCTGCGTTTGCTCGCCGGGCTTCGTTATAAATTATGCACTTAAGTTGAGGGTGTATTCATTATATGGATAAAGTTCGACTTGGACTTGAACTTCGTTTTGGGGAATTTGTGCTCCTCCGCTTTATTTCTCGCTTCGACTTCGACTTCGGCTGTCTGTTCTTCATTTTTCAACGCCTGGGATGGTCCGTGGGTCCGAGTTTTAAAGGTTTTCCAGTCCCGATCTCGGTCGTCGGCCAGTCGTCGCCATCGAAGCCACCTCCTGCTGGGCCAAGTGACACTGACACTTGAGTAGATGTTTTGCGGTTGATAAAATCAAGAGCAAACAAGGTCTCTCCCTCGGTTTCTGGATATTTTCGATTGCAGCCTGCAGGCTGGAAATCTCTTAGCCAACTCCGCGATCACGTCCACCAACTCAGCGAGATCCTTTCGCCGCCGTTTTTTTGTTTTTCGTTTTTTTTTTGTATTTTTCATTTTTTACTAATGGTGTGACAAATTTTAAACAAGTAATTTCTGCATGTTGTTTATGGGCCTCGCAACGCTCTCAACGGGGGGATGAGTTCGAGTCGGGTTCGAGTTCATAATAAAATTTATGAGCAATGCCCTCTTTTGGAATTGAGCAAATCAAAAAAAAGAAGGGGCCTCAAAAGGAGTCACATGTGGAATTTCATCGGAAACGATGAGAGCTGCATGGGGGGAAAATTCCAAAAGTTGCTCTCCTTTTTTCGAAAGGAATTCGATCGCTATCTCTATTAATTTGATCATATTTTTTCGGTCATAATGTTTATTTTCTGGCTTGAAACGTTGTATTTATGTTTATGTGTGGGAATCATTAAATCAGCTTTCTAGTACAAACTTTAAGCTCTAATATCAAAATCTTCAGATATCATATATATGATTATTGCGGTCTGTTTAAAAATCGATAACAAGTCATCAACTTTATGACAATCTGCGGTCGAATCGACACCAAACCGATGCCTATCAGGCCGTCTATATAGCGCTTCATTATAGTAAATCATAATTCTGCCATCTAGGGATGCCTCGCCGCATGTGGCGCCCGCGATGATGGGGCATCGTATCTGATGCCCCAGACACACTCTAAACTATCGGAAGATATTGGCCGGACGCCGCTGGGCTGACAATGAGTGTGGGCCAGTGGAAAAGCACCTAAACCAGCCCAAAACCAGCTGGGCTAAGCGCCATCAACCGCTCTCCTCGGACATAAATGCAGCAGTTTACTATATCTATTATAGGCATTATGGATGACGGTGGAAATTTGAGTCCCAGTCGCGGCAGAGACACAAATTTTCCAACTATGATCGTTGATCGTCTGGGTGTCAATCTGGGAATAGTAAGAGATGGTTCTGTAGATCACGATTATATACTATATTTTAAGATAACTGATAAACACCATATGAGGTCTTTAAAAGAACTGCTATAATTGTTCCAAATATTCTCTGAAAAATAATACTAGGTCTTAAACTTTTGTATGAAGTAATCATAATTTTTAGAATATAAAAATACCACAATTGCAGTTACATAAAATATTTCTTAACATTGTTTGTAATATATTTCAAATCACTATTTTACGCATAAGCAAAATGAGTCCATTAGATATTTTTTATTGCTTTATCCTTTTTAGTTGTTACTTACGATAACTGAACTAATTATCATCATTGAACTTAATATAAATATGTAGAGAAATGAAAGCTTCGTGAGTCTGATTAACGCACTCACGTGATGTGGCCATCTCCAAAGGGGAAACCTCGCAGCGATGCCAATCAGTTTGGCTGCCTGGTGCAGCTAGATCTTCGGAGTTGCAACCTCCAGCCTCGTTACCTTACCTCCAAAGTTGTCTCATTTTCGTTTTTCGTCTCGGACTCCGTTTCCCAGTCCAACTGTCCGTGGGTCCCAGTTTGTGTCGCGACATTGACGACTTTGTTGATAATTTTGATTTTATTATGTTAATAAAATGTTATGGTTTAAAATGTTCAACATTTCAGTCAGTCGGACTGGGACTCGAGCTCGGAATTGGAATTGGAATTGGAATCGGAGTCAGCCAGCTGGTGCAGCTGGTTCAATGGGTCCCAGTTAAAGATGGTATGGTGAATGCATGGATAGTATGGATAGTATGGTGCCTTGTTCGCTTCTGTCGTCTGTGCATCATAACTCATTAGTGACAATATCGTCGGATGCTCGCCGTGTGGGCTTACCTGATTTCGATAATTGTCTCTGTTAATTGGATTAAATAACCCCAACAAACGAAATATTTTCGCAGGCAGAAATCTGTTTCGAAATATGCCAATCGATTCGATTCGAATCGCTCGCCGTTCTCGTTCTCGGTCTCATTCCCTGCTCATTATCTTTCGGTTTGTTGCTGTTCGGAGTCGGTTTTATAGCCCCTCCATCTCTCGATCGTGGCGCTGTGTTCGCTGTCATGTTAATAACATTCGTAATATGCTTTTTAATTAGTCTACTCTCCCGTTTTTCCCTCGCTTCTCTGGCGACATGTGGGGGGTCCCCCGAAAAAAGGGTTTTCGGATCGGACCTGATTAATGCTGCATTTTTTGATTATGGATCGCTTTAGGGGCCACAAATCGCTGTTTGTTTATGTTAAGTAGCCCAGGCGATCAAAGTGTTGGCAAGTGGAGTGGAATTGGAGTGGGGGACACCTGTTGGAGAACATTCAGAAGTGGATCTCTCGATGCACTCCAAACGAGCCGAACATTTTGTGACATAAATGGATCACCGATGAGATCACTCTTCCCTAATGAGGTAAAAGTTTGGGAAACAGGTTAAACCACACTGAAATTAAATCTATAACAATATTTATATTGTTCTAAGATAAAAAGTAAAAAGATTTACAATTTTATTTTTGTCTCCTTTTGGACTTATATGAACTTTGAAATTATTTACAAGAATATTAAAACTCTACATTAAATCGATTCAATTTTTCACGGCTCACAAATAAGTTACACTTCCCCGGAACCAATAAATTCCCAACTTGCCAGCCAGATTTTATGGTATTTACTTAGCTCTGGCTTTATCTGCAATGCGGCAAAAAGTACACAAAGAGTAAAAAGCGAAAATTCAAACGCCCACTTCCAGTAAACTTCGACTCCGAACTCTGCTCCAAAAACAAGCAAAAAGGCCAGCTTAAACATAATGCAATTACTTAAAACTGTACCATGGCCTGGCGCACACAGTTTAAACAGAACACGCCCCCATCGACGGCGGCGATTTGTGCAGAAAGGCAAAAGCCAGAAAAAGCTGAGGCAAAAGCCTGGCTAAAGGTCCGACCTCAAGTGGATTTGGCTTTTCCTTGGTCCGCCGAACCGCCGAACCACTGAACCACCGAACCGCAGAAATCTCTCTCTTAATGTAGATCATCTGGCGGCGCTGAGAAGCCGATCGATCAGAGGAGTTTCTGGGACGGAAGGGGCGGGAAGGGGGAGGGACTGGGCCAGGAACGAGTGCGGCATTCGAGCCATGTGAAATCCATGAATTGCGGCAAAAAGACCAAAATTAAGTGTATTTGGATCCAATGAAAGCAACAACCAAAGGGTACGCTCTAAATACACAAACTTATGAAAATGACTATGGATTCGCTTTCAAGTTAATAATAAAATATAGGTAGTTTATAAAAAATTCACTGAAACTTTAACTCTATTAAAATATGAACATTCATCTGGCACATAAAGTATAATGTTTTACTTGGTTTATGTTAATGCAAAAATTTTTTTAAATTGAAAAATACTTTTTTTATAACACACAAAATTGTTAAAAATTTTTGTATTCTTCTCATATTTAAAATGATTTATCTACTTTTTATCGCCGCAACCATTATTATAAATATATTGGTAAAAGAACTTTTAACTCTTAAGCCCACCAAACATATCCTGAAATCAATATACCCCATCCAGTAATAACAACAACCAAATTGAATGCTTCGCTTTGCACTCCAAGCCGAAAAACCACAATAACAAAAAACCTAAAAGTGGGTGGAATAATGGGCGGCTATGCGAATTTACTCAGTGCATGATTATAGCGTAGATTACAAGAGCTCTACCCAAAAAAAGGAAAGAAAAACAAAAACCAAAACAACAACGCACGCGGCTCTGTGATTTTTCGGTCAGAAATCCGATTCAGAGTTGGATCTTGGATCGGACCTTCTTGGTTTTCCATTTTTTTTTTTTTTTTGGTTTTTGTTGTTTTTATTCCCGGGTCGACTGGCGGCGGGCAATATTCATAGAGGTCGTCGTGTCGCGGCCACATGAGAGATCATCTCGTCCTTAGCTCTTCCTCTTGTGCTCCTCATATGCTAAGAGAATCATATCACGGACTACGCTATATAGTACATACATATAGATAGGTGTGCGGTGCGGTTCCGGGGCTGGCTTATAATTGCTTTGTAACCTTTGTTGCCAGCGCAGCCACAGACGGATCGGATCCACAGAGCCTTACAGCCGGCCACGCACCCCGAAAATAATCCCCAAGGACCAGCCAACAACAGTTTTCTGTAGTACAAATTAATTGCTGCTTTACACGCGTTCCTCATCGGCCAGCCAGCCAAAATCATTCATCTGATGCTGGAAAAACTACACATGCAAGTACGGAGCAGAGCACTCAGAAAAATTCTATAATATATAATTAAATTAAAGCTAGTTTCACTAATGGGAAAAAAAATATTTAACTCAGATCATACTTATCTTTGAAATTAAGTTAGATCTTGATAAAATATCATTGCTTGGCACTTTTAATTAAAACCACTATAAATGATAATACCATCGAAAAAAACATTTTTACGAAAGTCCAAAGATTAAACCATGCACTTGAAATATGGTTATAATTATTAAAAAATAAAATTTTAGCTCCCATATTTTTCTTGCCTTAAATACAAATTCTTTACATAATAGTCGTTTCATTTTCCGCAGTGTGCTTTACTATTACAATTTGGCCACAGCCAAACAAAGTCGCATCCCGGCGGTTGGTGGACCACGAGGGGGATTTGGAGGAGCCGAGCGGACTGGACTGGCTGTCTGATCAAGACATTATCGATATGTTCTACGTAGTCGGGGCTCCGTCGGTGCGGCTCTCCCAGGAGAGAAATCCAATTAGCCGCGCTTGTGGCGGCCTTAGAGAAATGCCCCCAAGCCCGCGGGCATCGCAGACATGCAAAAGGACCCCAGATCCACATCCACATCCACATCCAGACTCCGGCTTTAAAATTCAATTGTTGAACTACGAGCTGGTCCGAAAGACTTCAGCTGGAGTTTGCGGCTAGCCGAAAGAGATTAAATCGCCGCGGCGACTGTGCAACAACAACAAGAACAACAACAACGAGGAGAAAAATTCGAGTCTGGCCAAAAGGAAAACGCCGCCAAGGAAAAGAGCGACTGGGCGCAAAATTATAATTGCAAATTTGTGCCAGGCACTCGAATCCGCACTGCAGTGAGTTCGGCAAAGTAAGTGAGAGTGTGGCGGCGTGATAAGCCGCAAAGTTTCTGATAACCACGTGCAGATGCAAGGCGACAGATCCATTTGAGGGGAGGGAAAGAGGAATGGGGCAGGGCACTTAATTGTACCGCAGGATGTGAAGTTAATGCCGCCGATTTGCATTCATTTCGGTGGCATAATGAGTGGGCACTCGGGCCAACCGCAAAGGGGTCGAGGTCAAGCTGAAAAGGGGATTTAATGCATTCAACAGCGACAATGTTGTATTTGCGGGGGGCTTAAGAAAAGTTTTCGATTGAGAGGAAAAACACAAGAGGAGCCACACACATCGGTTTAACTTCAGTTGAGTCAGCTACCATGTATTAAAAGTTTGCTGCCTTGAATGGAACGATAAGAACAACACATTTTTCAAATTGTTTTTACCTATGAAATGTGTTATAATATATTTAAAATTTTTATTAATATTGTTTAAGCTTCAGCGGATTGTTAATTTTTATTACAGATCTAATTAATCGACTTTTGCATAATAAATTGGTTCCTATTTATTTATATAACCCATCGCATTCAGACCCTCGCGTTCATCTTGTAATCGCTCGACTTGGATCTGTTCCGCTTACGACAAGCAGCGCTGAACAAAAAGCGGCCTGGGGACATCTATCAAAGTCAAAGTCAAAATAGAGCGCACAATTCCCTTGGCGCAATGTGCCCCCACATGCAAATTGGCTGCTCGACAATCCGCATCCTTGCAGCCATGTGTTGACTTAAGTGCCACACAATTTACTACACTTTTGGCATGACAAACGCATGGCGAACGCATCGATGTTGCTTTGGAGAGGGGAAAAACTGAAAACTGAAGCTGAAAAGCCGAAGACCTGGGAACGGCGAAGACCACAATCTTGCCAGCAAGTCTCAAAAACTTGTAAAGAATTGCAGCAATTTTCTTCTTGTTAAGCAAACGTCACAAACAAACCGCCCGCAATTGTTTGTGGCGGCTGCCAAGTCGGCTATTTCGAATGGCGGAGACAACATCTCGGGTTCAGTTTCAGGTTGGGAATCGCGAATCCAGGTTCCAGGCAGCCGTACTCCTTCTCCTTTTTTTTCCTAGACAAGACACATTTCGATCACTGTCACGGCTTTTGGCCCTCAAGTTGCGGCGGTGTCAATATTTTGTGAATTTACGCAGGCTTCTCGAAAGTCTGGGGGAAATACAAAAACAAGAACGCCAAGGCAGAAGAGCCTCGGTTGACATTTTCTTCTTTATGGTCAGCACTCGCTTTGGGGCTGTGCGGTTTGTTTTGGGCCAAATTTGCATATAATAAGCCGCATCAATAGCCAAACACGATTTCTTCACTGAGATTTCCATGCACTTGGAAAATGAAAGGGAGTTCTGTTTTATGAGTTCTTTCAAAAAATTCTGTTGAAGAGGTTATTAAGAAAAATGAATAACTTTTTAAAGTAAATATATGTTTCAATATTTCATTGATTCGCTTAAAATAAATTAGCTTACCATTTAGTTCTTGCTAAGATAGACTAACCTTAAACTACTTTAGTTGATTAAGCTAAAGAGCATTGTAATTTAATAAGTTTTCACAATCGCTTCTTTGATGAACTTGGTTCAAACCAAATATATTTCTTTGTAAATACTATTAACATTTTTAATTTCATTTTAATAATTTATTAGACAACTGCCTGATTTTCCCAGTGGATGGCAAACTCCTTATAGAGTTAGAGGGAGTACAAGGGGTCGCCGTGTCTGTTCGTCCTGTCAGTTGTCAATCGCTGGCGAACCCGTAAGGAGACTTAAGTTTTGCGATATGTCTCATTTTCATTGCATTTGGCTGGCAGGTCTCTCTCAACTCGGCTCCGTCGTCGTTTTGGGGCTAAACGCATTTGCGAAATGCCTGGCCTGGCATAATTGAACAGCGCATCGCCGATCGGGCGGATCGAAGAGGCTAAGAGCCCAAGAGCTTAAGAGCCAACCACCAACCACATGTTGACCCAATTCATAATCATGCTTAAACGCCGCCTGAACTTTCAACTTGGTTTCTCGGGGGCTCGGGCTTAATGCAGATAATCATGTTAATAACAATGGGCAATGATGATTAGGTCGGCAGTGAGCCCAAGAGCCGATGATGGTAGCCTTTCACCGTCGCCACATGAACCTGCCGATCGCGAGTCCCAGCCTTATTTCCCTCACATAAAACAAAAAAACAAAAACAAAAACAACCATGAAGAGTTCCATCCTCCACGAAGAAAAAGAACGTGTATGCGCTCAGAGCAAACATAATTTTCACAATCATCCGGAATCTCGATCGATGTCCCCTTTCCCCTCTGGACCGCAGTGCTCCAGCATCTCCTCTTTTGGGCGCTTTCACATGACTCATAAGCTGCCAAAAGCATTTTGCCAGCAATGCTTAAAATGCATAAGCAATGCGCCAGTCGAAGCAGAAAAAACGAAATCGAGTAAGCTGAAAATAGGAAAAGAATTTGTATGCTTGAAGCAAAACGTATACAAATTTTTTCTATATATTTTTAAAGTATATTAAAAAGTATAAAAAATATCCAAAATTAAGTTTATATCAATTAATTTATACATATTTTTTGTTCTTTCGGAAAATAGATAACTAGGTAATTCTAAAAAAATACTTTCTTTCTGAACATAATTATAGAATATTCTTAATTTTCATCCAATAAACCTTTATACAAACAGATACATTAAAATGTTCTTAGAAAACTTCATACTTGTTGATAAATGTTTAAAAATTCTTTCCCTATAAATATTATTCACCAATATTTAATATCATTTTTTTCACCATTAGTGGGTATTCAATCCTTTCACTAACTTAAATATGAGATCAAATGCCGTTGGCGAACAGCACACATCGCCTTATAAGTTCACTTATAAGATCACGCCTGTCGGAGGAGCGATGTCAGGTAGCCCCGATTCGATTTTCGGGCTCTGGAGCGGCCAAGATGGCAACATAGTAGTGGCCATACCCTAACCCATTCGCAAGGTTATGGAGGCCTGAAAAAAGAAATTCTGAATAATTCGTGATCTGCAGGCGCAAAAAGAGGGTCACGTTGTTGTGGCCAAGAAGAGGATGCTGATGCTAAAGTTGAGCCACCGAAAACTGAAGCTGAAACTGTCTGCATGTCTTCCGAGTCGAGAGGGGGTTAAGGGGGACCGGCAGTGGGTTAAGGGGATTGGGGGTCCTTTCTGGCCCCTGTCCGAATCCGCAAAAAAAAAAAAACAAAAACAAAAAGAGGCGACGACGAAGCGCACGCTGCACTGCAAACACGATTTCAAAATATTTCGCATAAATAAGTTAGTGTAACACACGAGGCAAGTCCCCCTCCATCGGACTCCCCTCCCTTTTCCCCGAGTGTAAGCGTTGATCACACGTTCACATTATTTGATGATCGCACGATATGAACACTGCCGAAAACAGAAAAACCAACGATGATGAGAGACTTGCTCTGGAGCTCCCCACCCAAACTGAAGCACTTAGAGAAAAATCATTTGATATGAAAAAAAATACAAAATATAAACTTGTAAGCTTATTGATCGTTATATAATATTATTAAAATTTGATTGATATCCATACTTTATAAAGGCTTAAGTTATTATCTAAACCAGATGAAACAGCTTTCCAATAAAAAAGAAAAGCAGTAGAATATTTATGTTTTAAGATTTAATTTTATTATTAGTCAAACGGAATCAATATAAAAGTAATTTTAAATCTTTACATAAATAGTTATTTAATATGAAGTATGATGTACTGAAATTTATAGCGTTTATTATAGCTGAATGATTATTATTATTGTAACTTTACCGATTACAAAAAAATAGTTGCTTAAATTTGATAAAAACTTACAAACTAAAATGCAAATTCGTTAAGTGGACACACACTCACACTTCCGAGAGAGCGATATTTCCATACACCCCAGTGCCTGATCGTGATAATCCATTATTAATGCCAATCAGCATATAAAAAAAGGAAAACCAAACCGGCAGCCAGGCGAACATTGCCGAAAACTTCCTGGCCATGGTTCCCAGCTTCCCATAGATTATGATCGCTGGCTGGCGCTTCTGAGCTTCTGAGTTTGAGCCACAGCCACCCACTAAAGCCAGCGATCCCCAAACTCCCGGCGACTTAAACCATTGACATGAGCAATTCGTAAGTTTGTCGCCTGCATTTTCGGGGGGATCTTTTCGGTAGTATCTGCAAATGGTGGAGCCAAGAGGGGCGATCGGTGGAAAATTTGCATGCAACTCACCTGGTGGTCTCCATTGCGGTTGTCATTATGGCCAAACAGGACCTCCCACATGCAGCTCGATTGTTTTGTTGCGGTTTTCTGCTACCGTTTGCAACTTCGTTTTATGAGCTCTGTTGTCGGTTTCGTCCATACCAAATGCTGAGCTGGGTAACAGCGGGGATGCTGGGTCAAATTGATAATGATAACATGGTGTAGAAATTGTAAAATAAGTATTAGTTGATAAAAATAAGGAAAAGGAATTACTATCAAATCTAATAAACTGATTTTTATATTAAAACAAAGAAATCAAGACAAAAGTTTTACGTATATAAACCAGGATCTAAATTTATTAAAATTTCAAAGCTTTATATAGATTATTAGAAATACTTTATTAACACCATTTAGTATTTGATTTATCCTTTAAAACTAACCACAGCAACTAAAAATAAATAGTTCCATATTTAGTTTAATAAATGATTTCTTTGAGTTATCATAGTTTTAACCATTGATTGGATTTATTTATAAATTTATATCAAAGGTATTATCCTAGTCTAATCCCGCTCTTTTGAGCTGATTCTTGTTTTGGTCTCATAATTGTACGAAATTTAGTTCGCATGCCCTTGCGGTCGCTGGGGATCTGGGAAGAGTTTGGGCCAGAGCCTCGCTTTTTGCCTTAACGGGAGAACAATAAATGTTTCCCCTGGCTTGTTTTCGGGGCTACTGTTGTAGCGTTTTGCCTCTTTCAGCTTCTGTGGCTGCTGGTGAAAAACTTTCGCGAAATGAAAACTTCAATTTTTATCGAGTGCATTGCTCATAATTACAAGGGGCCAAGGAGCCCCTCCAAACCCCTTAATCCCCTCTCATCTACAATTCCCTTTGCTACACCAGCTTTTTGGCCTGCTCCTTGGCTGCACTCAATATTCAATTTTGCATTTTACAACAAATGCGTGCCTTACCATATTTAGGTGGCGTGCAAAAAATAAGCCAAAGCCGATGCCAAAGCGAAAAGGCTCCAGAGACGGGGACAAAATGTTAACTTGGCCAAGATGCCTTCGCCGACTTGTGGGCCGCCTGGCATTGTGCTTATCATTTACATAGCTTAGCATTTTGATGACCCGACTAGCTGGCAGCCTCCTTTCTGGTAGCAGCAAAAAAATTAATTTCAAATTAAATTTATGGCGCCGTCGGGAAAAGGAAAGCGTCCTCCCTTTTTTTTTCTTTGCCCCCCACCATCCCCTCCTCAGCTTTTCGACCGCAACAAAGTGATTTACAACTTTGGCGTTGCCTCGGTTTTGCCCAACTTACTTGCTACTCCCCTCGCAAAGGCTTCAACATTGTGACCACTCATCTTGTCGGCTATAAATGTCCAAATGAGTTTCTGCCCATCATCGGTCCGCTTTACGGCGGCATTCTGTCTTGTGGTCACTTTGTGGCTCTTAATCGTTTTGGAATTGCTTTATTAATAGAACAAATTGTCGGAATTGTGGGTGGAACTCGGCGGCCAAAAAGTGGATTATCTTCAGATGATACATTATTTAATTGCTTTACAAAACTACAGAGAAGAAGCAACCAAAAAGAATGTATACAATTTATATTTTTAGCAAAATTATGGAAAATATTTAGAGTGCAACTTAAATCAATTTTTATAATAAAACTGCTAATTTTAGGAAGTGTTCTTCTATAAAATGATCAATCAACTTTTTCATCTAAATTTATTTTATCATATAAACATAGTATTCTTGTTATCTTAAAAATATTTAATTTTCATTTTGATTCACCCCTTTGGTGCTTTTGATGTTATGGCTTAAATTCTACCATTTTTAACAGGGTAATTTATAAGTCTATTCCACAACGGCATTCTCATTTGACCCCAAGATGTTTTATGCTCTCGATGCTGCCCCTGGATTGAGTGTGCGATTGCAACTCAGCATGACACTCGGATGCCTCCTGATGATTTAAGTGAATAATTGCCACACTCTCGCACTCGCAAAAAAGCTTAACAAAATAATTATAATAAAGAAACAAAAAGCGCGGAGCGACCTGGACCGCGATGGCCATCAGTGGACCTAGTGCAATCAGGCCAACACATTCGGCCGCATTTACCGCCAGCAATTAGAACGGATGGCAAAAAGGGGCGGGTAGGGTTACGGAGGGGGCGTGGCCCCAGGGGGAATGCAACATATTTAACACTCCCTTGGATGCGTCGTTCGCTCGATATGGCGAACTAGAAAAAGCAGTCGACGCATTGTCGCCGCAGCGATTTTTACTGTTGGTGGTCATTTGCCTGCGGTGCCGCTTAAGTGATTTGTTCAAAATAAGACCCCAAATAGAGATGGCAGTTCAAGGAAAATAAAACATAAGGATTAGTAAATAAATTAATATATTTCTATACCAGAGTTTACTTTTGACGTAAGACGTAAAGGGAGAGCTATAAACAGATTAACTTATTTATCTGTTGAATTAGATCACCAAATACAATGCTGGGATTTTTAATAGGTTTCTAATTTTAAATAATATTTATAATATAAATAATTTCTAGGAATTTCCTTTTTACTGACACTTTATACCAACTTAGTTATCCTTTTAAAGCAACTTTGATTTAAATGACATATTTCTATATTCGGCTGCGATACGGTTGCATCGGAATCCCAGTCACGCTGGCATCTCTGAAATCGGCTGGGGACTTCATTAATATGTACGACTGTCCATGAGCTTAGCTTATGGATCCGAACTGGACCTGCCCGCTCTCTCCCGGCGAAGTGCAAACTGTTTAATTGCGGAATAATTGTTTTGCACACATAACCTCGCACCGTTCCAAAACAAAATGAAACGGCCGGGCCATAAAAAGCATATTAAGTGCGAATTAATGACCACAAAAGGTTTTCTTTCGTTTTGCGACGAAGAAAAACGGAGCACACACTCGTCGAGGAGATTACGCCAGAAAGTCACCTGAGATTTGCTCGTTCGCCAGACTTCAGTCTTCAGTCTTCAGACTTCAGTATTCAGTCTTCAGATTTCAGATTCCAGATGCGGAATCGCAATCGCAGCCTCCAGCGGTGATTAACTCGGGTTGCCGTTGCCTCGAGTCGCTTAAGTACAGTCATTTAATTAGTCTTTAGTTTTAATGTATTTGTATTACAATTTATTAGCACTTATGGCTACTCAACATCAACGCAGCACTCAGTCTGCGGAGCACAAGAAACGAGAACGAGGACTTCTGCTTTAACCCAATAGAAACCACTTCTCTGCTATAATTATTATTAGATAATATTTTAAAATTACTTTCAAAATGGTTTATTTACTGTGAGAAATGTGGCATTTTAATTTAAATTACGTGACCATATATGAATGGGGAAGTAAAAGGAAGTTAATTTTTGTCTCAAGTTAGACTTTTAAAAGGCATAAAATAAGAATTTAGTGATAAGATAAAATAGTTTAATTGATATTAGCTGTGGCCAATTTGCTTTAAGTGGGTTAAGAAATGCTGCTGAAGAAGTGTCATTACCATTAAGAAGCAATGGCTGCAGTTTAAGCTTATGCAATATAAGTTGGAGTAATCTTTCGTTGGCTTAAAAAAATTTAAGTGTTAAATAAACAGAAAAAGTGATCTCCTTAGATCTTTTGTATAAAAAAAATAAATGCTTATACACTTCTTATATTTACTAATTAAATAATGCAATTCAAGATGTCAAAACAAATTAGACTTTATGTTATACAATTTCAACCTGTTTATTTGAAGCTTTTAACACAGCGATTTAATCTTTGTCGTTTGAAACCATTTTAATGTGATCTACTTTAGCTTTGACCGTTATTGGAACGCCGTCATCAGCTTCATTAACATTAGTTAAGAGATGCTACTCTTATCTTAAGCGAATAGAAAATTTCCTAAAACATTTGTTTCATTTCCCTGACAATTGAGACAACATCTGTTTTTCGATCAGGTTTTCGGGTCATTTGCCGTTGTTCAAACGCCTGTTTGTGACGATTTTTCTTCGATTCGATTCGGTTGGGACTCGATTCGTGCATATTTAAGAAATCCAATCTATGGTTCATTTCTTTAAACGAAATCAATTCAAATCGCAGGCCTCAACAGCTTTTATTTTCCAGCACACGATCGATTCAAACGCGAGCTTGTTTATTTTTTCTATAACAAATTCTTGCATTAATTTCAAATCAATTTTCTTCACAGCTTCGGCCCTTATCTCCTCTGAGCCAAACAAACAAAGAGGCGGCTGAAAACATCGACGAGTTTGGGGGAAAACAAAGGAACTTCATTGTTTCATCGCGACTGTAAAAAAGATTTATGCGTCCAAGTGAAATCATTTATCATGCTTAATTAAAATTGAAATGTTTAGCTGGCTGACTTCTTCTCCAACGCGGAGCTACCAAAATGGGACTTTAGCCAGGTCAAGTTCTTGTTGTCGGGGCATTATTAGTTCGCCTGACACATTGTTACATAAAATGCATTTTACCGGTTTTCCTTTTCCTTTTCGTTTCGTTTCCAGCATATTTATTTCCCCAAGATTTTTGGGTTTTCGATCCATTGTTTGGGGCCTACATTTAGCGGTGCGTTTCCAATGCAAAGCGACCGTTTATCTTTTAATTGTAACAGTCTGTGGCATAAATTAACACACACCCATAAGGTCTGTCATAAATCGTGGAGCTGGTGACATTCGTTATTGATGATATCATACCGGGGATTTGCATCATAAAAGGATTTCGGTGGAAAAGGTCACCTGTCCTGAACTAATCCCATATTCGTTCTCATTAGAAACTATTTCTTCTTCTCACAGTAGCCCTTGGAATTGTATTCCGATCTTTTCAGATTTTTGAATAAATCTGGGCTGAGCTGTCAACGGGCCATAACTAAGTGGAAAAGACATTTTAAAGTAATAAAGCTTATGTAAAAATTCAATAAAATTGAACTCATTCAGTACGGTATAAACATTAAAAGGAAATGATGTAATTTTAATCCCTTGTAATATTTTTCTTATCCAATAAATTCCAAGAATTAAGTCAATCAATTTTTTAAACGATTTTTCTCACTTTCTGTGCAATTTTAATCCCTCCCTTGATCCCACATAATTATTTTGTATAATCACTGGCTCATTAAATCAATCAGAGCAGAATCTACCCATTTGCAATGTAGATTCATCGTAATTCATAGAAATTTATCTGCGAAAATCACACTCATACGACTCAAACAATTATTCGTTGCCCCCATTCAGTTTGCCTTTTGCATCGGCCGGGTCCCCTTAATAGAATTCTGTGATATTTGCACATTGGCTGGCATATCTATATCTCCGACTTTGGCTGATAGTTATTGCCTTTTGCCTTAGCTGAAAGCTGAAAGGCTGGAAGGCTGAAAGGTGTGGTAATGTGAGCTAAAGTCTGGCTACAAGCTACAGTTATTATTGAGTCTCGCCAGTTGCCGAGTTAAAGTTCAATGATGTCATTACCCACTAATTCACACCTAAGTTTTGAATACGCCGCATGCCGTCAGAGTTCTGGCCTTATGCCGATCGAAATCGAGAATAATCATTTCAGATAAATAACTTTATTTGCCAAATGGAATTGTTGTTTCGTATAAAAAGAGAAGCTAACGAGACAGCCAGAATTAAAGCCAAAACGAAATTTGTCTACCCCCTGCGGTGATTTTATTTTTTCGTCTTCCACATTTAGTTAATTGATTGCAGTTAAGCGTACGTTTTGTTTTTAGATATATATACACTCGTATATATATTCGGCTTTTGTTTTAATGGCTTTAGGTAGCTGCCGCTGATTATGATAAATAAAATATGAGTTCTGGCTAAGTTTGTTGCCTAAGTTATTTGTTTTTTTTTGTTCGCTGCTTCCCCGGATGAAATGTCAACGAATTCGTTTCTGGCTCTGCAAAGATAGATCTTTTCATGTGAAAATCAGTTCAGTTTAGGCCAGCCTTCCACCGGCTGAGTACCTTTCAATTGTCTAGGCCGTTCTGTTGTCACTGCCAATTAACACCCGGTCCCCAAAAAGTTAATTTAAATCAATGCGCAATCGCGAGAGCGGCAAACTCCACTCGTGCGTTGCTGAAACAAATGCCAATATGAGAATGAAAAGCCCATTTGAGAAGGCCTCGTTGGTTGGGCTCCAAAAAGTGTTAAGTATGCTTTATACTTTGTCTACGGTTGCTTACTTTCGGTACCCACTGTGTTGTTTGCTTTGGCAATCAGTTTGTTGATAATTTTCGTGTGTGTTGTCGGTTGTTTGCCATGTTTTTTGTACCCTTTGTGTGTGATAATTTAGACAATTCGTCGATAAAGGCGCACAACAAGCTTCTATTTTCCTCGGCTTTTCTTTGTCTCTCCCCGTTTGAGTTGCATTTTAATTACGTCTAATAGACTGGCGCACAGGTTTCGATTCGTTTTCTGTTGGCGCATCCATTTAGCGGCCAAGTTAGTTAGCTTTTAGGGCCCGATCTTTGGGTGGTCCCACGGTCACTCGGCTATTTCTTTCTGCACATTGTCCATTTGGTATTACTCCGAGTATTATTCCGAGTAATCCGAGTATTCCCATGATCCATCATCCGATCGACCTCAAGCGAGCATTCAATCATTGCTGGTACATCACCACCCACCGCATAACTTTCGGCCATCTGCAATCGCGCAGAAAAACACAAAGAGCCATGTAAGGCCAATCAACGGAAACTTGGTCAATGGCTATAATTGCCGGGGCCCAAGTGTTAATACTTCGATTCGAATAACAGGGGAGTTTTCGGTTTCATTTGTGCAGCAACAACAGTAACAATGAAAACGTGATTAAAGATGCTATGCAAAGCAATTGTAAATCGAATTGAGGGGTAGCATTGGATTATGTTTATTTGTTATATATTTCAAACAAGAGTTGTAAAGGTAAATTTAAGCAAAAAATATATTAATAGTTGAAACCAATTATTTTATAAGCTAAACTTATAAAAATGTCACATAAACAGAAATCGTTTTATTTGAGAGAATCCTTGTTTATCTTTAATTGATTACCAATACTAAATAAGTACCTCCTAAATTTGTATCTATCAAATAAATTTGCAACCACAAAGGTAAAAATGTTAAGCTTTTTAATTCCAGGGCATCGAATAGCTGCATCATTAGACCAGCCACTTAATTCCATGTTATTGAAACGAATCACAAATCTGTTGCCTTTTGCAAATCGCTTTGGCTGCGCTTAATGTGGGAAAATGTCGATGGCAGTGGGCTTCACTCGAATCCGGGGTCTTTTCAGGTTTCAGCTCGTCTCGTCTCGAGCGATGGGGCATGCCCCAAAAGCCCGGCTTCTGGCCCACTCCCAGTCCCACCTGACTATTAAAATCAAACTATCGAGCAGAGCGAGCATACGTCATGCATATAATTACAATTACAAATGTACGAATGCCATGACAAAAATATTTCTACATGCATCTTTTATGCTTCATTTCCTGTCCCTGGACATCCATTCCATCCATTTGCTGGGAAAGCTCTTGGCTGCATATTAATTTCTTTGATTTTTTATTTAGTTACTGTTTTTTTTCGGAGTTTTTGGTTTTTCAGGGGGGAACGCAAAGTGCATGGCGGCCATACGAAATGTGCATTTAATTGACAAAGCCCTAAATTAGCATAAACGGCACTTCTTAATTCCAATATTTTCATTAACAAAAAAGCCAGGTTTACAGTTACGCCCGATGAGGCTTTCTTCTGACATATCGACCTGACATCGTCGGTGAAGTTCAATAACTCGCATGTTCTGCCTGATTTTGATAAATGCCTTTAACAAGTTTTGCATAATAACGCACAATGGCCACGAAATGATATGTCCGCCGCTTTTCTATAGCAGTTCGAAATTTGTTCTTTCGCGGTCCTCGATTATTGGGCCTGTCACTCCAACTGGCAGATGAAACTCCCCGATTCCCCGACTTTTGCATGTCCAACTCGCTGGAGGAGTTTCGGTTCTTTGGACTGTGGGCCCGTCAATCCCGATACATTTCTGACTTTTCTTTGGGCTCCACTGACAGGCGAACGTAATAATAACGTGACTTTATGAAGTGGTAATGAAGCCATTAGGCCTTGGTAACGTGTCGCCTCCCAGCTTTGCCATCGGCCAGGGCTTGGCCCACAATTTTGTAGTATTTACGACAGGAAATTGCGCTTTGAATTTTGAAAATCCAAACTTTATCTAATTTATTTTCTATTTCATGGTTTTCTTTTGTCTAAGTTTTTATAGCTTTTGAATTGTGTTTTCAATGGCCGATGGGAAGTGATAGATTTATGCGAGTTCGTGATCGGGTTTGTTTTTTGGGGGTGTAAAGCTTAGAAAGTTTGGATGGAGTATTGTAGGAGTGCATCCTAGTTTTAACGTATTTCCTTACTATTTTTTTGTTTATTATATTAACATATTAAAAGCTTGCGGAAGAAGATAAATCAAATTATATGTAGATGGGTGCTAAAAAATATAAATAATATTTATTTGAAAAATTGTATAAATATCGTAAAATTGTGACGTGAGAACTACATGTTGTTTTTGCCAATAATCTTTTTCCGGTCAGATTATTTATTATATTTACCTTTCGTAATGTTATCATGCATTAAATCCCGTCTTTCCAATTTAACTTTTACGGAAACTTGGAAAAACCTTTTTGACAAGAAGTAGAAATCCAATTTATCCGCTTCCGCGGAAACTCACAAAAACCACACTCATTCAGCAAGCAGATAAAGTACAGACAAATTCCAATCCACAAAGTGTACTTAACCCGAACCGAGATTGATCCGGCATCGAAATTATTTTCCTATTAAGTGGCAATTGAATTGTACTTTTCGCTGGATGGATTTTTGCATAATTTCAATTAAAATGATTGTGGTTTTTTTCGCGTTGAGTGCATCATGTCCAACAAGATCAAGATAGCGCTCGATTAGCGCATTTCTAATGAAAAACATTCTAGCAAACGGAAGTTGGAGGAAAATGAGCGTAATAACTCAATCATTACCATATAATGACCACCTGTGACTTTGCGGGCGTAACCGACAAAGTTCAATCTCAATGAGTGTACTTCCCTGCAAATTGCCAATGAATGGGCGGCGGACCTCCCAAAGTGCTTAAAACAAAAGCCCAGTGTAATAGTTATTTCAACAGGAAATTAGATTAAATATAAGAAATATATGAATACACTTTTATAACCATTTTGTAATTAATCATTCACTTTTTTTATGGAGGTAAAATATATTTGGAGTTAATGCTATTTATCTGAATTTATATGCAAAACCTTTTTTTTTTTAAAATTCTGTTTGCTTAGTGATCCTTAATGAGTGAGACCTCCTTTTTTGTTCAAGTGAACACATGGTGGGCAACTGCAACTGAAGGAAGTGGGCTCTGCACTTTTGTTTGTCTGGCCAAAACCGAATGACGAACACTTTTGATGATCGCTGGGTGTGCGGGATTAGGAAGGACGGTGTCCGTATTTGTTCACCATTAGTATTTGTTATTATTGTTATTACTATGTATTTGAATTGCTCAAGAAGCTCGGCGGAGACAGAAAGCAGGGGAGAGACAGCGACGGCAGCTGCTTAAAAATTAGCCAAACTCTAACTGCCAGACAAATGCACTTTGTTCTGGGCCTCCTCGGACTACAGACCCTCCTCACACACGATCCGCCAAGAAGTCGGGGAAGTTGAAAGGAAAGCCGACGACTTGTGGCCAGATCTCTTCAGTTGGGTGTTTGTGCCGCCTCTCGGCCAAGCGGGAAAACTGAAAAAGAAGAGCTGAAAAACTGAAAAGTGGAGTCGGGAACGCGTCATTGTTGTTTACACAATTATTAGGACAACAAGCCGCCGATCGAACACTGGACGCTGGTGTTTGCCTTAGACAGCCACTGGCTGGTTAAATAGCTCAAAGCCGACTTTGATTTTCGATCCTCCGGCATTGGTGATCATTGTCTGTGAGGTGTTCCAAGGGTATATGGGACTTTAAGGGCTTAAACACGTCTTCATTAATCCCATTCCTTAAGAAAATAAATCAATGAAGAACAGTGCTACATATGTTTTAAGGTTGGTGCATTGTTTCAAGTTTTAATACATTTAATACTACATCTATAATTCAATTTATTTAATTTGAACAGATTTACTTTTAAAATTTTAATTTGAAAATAACAGAGAAACTAAAAACTTTTATTAAACATATTTTGCATTTTATTTTTTAGCAATTCGAATTGCAAATTAAACTTCGTGCTTAGAATGTATAGTTCTGTAGCTCTCCTTACCAACAATGGGCATCTCCACAGTCCATCACCAAGATAATCCCCATCGGTTAAACTTCCTTTTTGTTCCTCCTGTTTTCTTTGGAGTGCTCAATGAAGTTTGTTCTTTGGTGGCTGTCAATTACGGCGAGTGTTGTTATTGTTCTGTCACGTAATGAGCAGGCAATTTAGCACCTGCCCGATAAGCAAGGCACGTCTATTGATCGATAACCGAAATCCGTAACCGTAATCCCCGGATTCGAATTGTGATTCCGGAACTCTGTTTATCCAAAGTACGATGAAAGAACAACAACGGTAGCCAAAAACGGACGGAGGGAGGATGATCGTAAAATTGATTTATTTGCGCAAATGCAGGTTCGACTCATAAATGTTGACATGGCCCAATGCCAGCGTCACGATCAGTCAGCAGCCAGTTGGCTAATTGTGTATGCTAATGGAATGCAATTGTGTCAAAGTCCTGCAGTACCTGGAACAACCTCACAACATCATACTCTGCCCGTGGTCGAGGGATAGTGCACTTGGAAAAAATAGGAGTACATTGGTTAGATAACTTTAATATTAAGATTATTTCCTACAGCTTATGAAATAATATTACAATCGATTATACTTATTAAATCTCTAGTAAGCAACTTTAAAAGAATATACAGCCTGGTTAACAATGTTATTGGTGCTGCCCAACTTTAATATTAAATTAAATTAGTAAGTTTGCAAGTAAGCTAATTCTTTAAACAAATAATTAATAATAAAACCATTGTTATTTTTTTGCGGGTGTGCAATCGTAGGGGCACACACACATTACGTGGAGTTCAGAGTACTTCGAGGCACACAAATAAATTTATAAATTATTAAACATTGGCGAGGAGCAGACCGGAGTTGGGGACCGGAGGAGCTCCACTGCCTGCCAAGTCAGAGGTGCGGAGACCCGGAGACCGCAACGGGCAACTGGAACATGACCGATATTGTGCGACTCACAGTTATACGATCGGTTCAATAAGATCGGAGGGATCGGGGGAATCGGCGGATCGGGGTACACTAAACGGTTCAGCATCGACGATTAATGCCAATGCACATTTAATGCACATATTTGGCTTTTTGTGTGCCACTCGATTGCTCTTTTCATATCGTCGTGACGTACGTGCCGAGCAAAGTTCCAGACTCTGTCTCCGACTTTAAATCTTTAAATCTGAATCTGAGTCCGATTCCGTTTATGTTTCTGTTTCGACTTCCTCCCATAACCCCGAGCCCCGCGATCGCTGATGTCATGTCGAGAGGTGATATAACATGGCTGCAGTTATTAAAGTACAAGCTTAAACATTTTAACTTGAGCAACGGTTGCTGGATTACAATTGTTTAAGTATTTTATAGAAGGAAAATAATTTGAGCTTAATAGTTAAGTGCAGCTTTTATGAGTTTATTTCCTACTATGCAAATGGATTTATTCCTAGCTGAACTTTATAGATTATTTTATTTCTACCAAAATAAAATTAACAATATGACTTCATTAACTTTTAATTTTTAGAGCGAGACAAATCTTAAAGGTATTTTTAAAACAAATGACTCACCTGCCACCTCAATATCCATATTCAACCGACACAGCCCGATTTCCCTTCACTACTTCCCACTTGGCTCAGAAAGTATTTAAATCTTGACCAGAGCTCCTTGGGCCCAAGGGCTTTTCATTCAGAGCATTTCGTTTTATTTTCGATTCCCGAGAATCGCACAAGAGCAAAATAGCAGCAGTGGAATAAAAACAAAACCGCGAGGAGAAAAGAAGACCAATCCGAGTTAAAGTTTTGTACGCTCATTCATTTATGGCTAAGTCACGTTGGAATAATTTGTTTTATGTTAATCCCGAGCATGGGCGCATTGTGAGTTGCTCCTGCGACTGGGAAGTTCGAATTGCGATTCGCGATTCGCCAAGCGCCGCCTTCCGCCTCCGGAGCAACTTTTTCTTTTTCTCCGTGTGTGCCCCTCAATGAATTGGAATTTAATTTGAGTATTTGCGCAAATACGCCGTTTCCAAATGCGACAACAATATCGTGGTGACCAAAAAAGCCAAGGCGGCCGAACAGACAATTGATGCTCAGGATCCCCCGCTCGAGGAAAATGGAAAATGGCAGGTGGTTGTTGTGGTGGTTGTGGTTGTTGTGGTTGTGCTGGTTGTCGCCGATGCTGCAACTATAGATAGAAGATACTGTATCTGCCGCCGAGTTGCGATTGCAAATGTGGCCCGCACGCAACAATTTGCTACTGGATTCCTTCGGCCCCGCACATTTAGTGCTTCAAGTCAAACTTGGAGTCCGCCATGTAAACTGAGCCGACAACTGCTTAATCGTGAGTGTATATTGAATATCGGAAGTTTTAACCTATTTTGGATGAGATGGTAAGAGGATAAGATGGTAGATATCTTCGTATCACATGAGATTATATTTAAAACAAATTCTAAAGGAAAAGGGTTCAAATTTACAAATAAAAATATAAAACTTATAAAAACATATTTATAAATTTCTTTTACTTTTTTAAAAGAAGTGAAACGAATTTGTCTTGTTTTTAACATTTCTTAAATTTTTTTATTTATTGTAAGTATTTTATTTAATATAAGCTGTTTTAATAATTTGTGTAATCCCTGTTTTAGGAACTCTCCTTAAAACCCAGTGAACTCCACCCAGAAGAAATGTTTATCTCTCTAATGGCTTCATTAATTTCAAGTAATAACTCCATTAGAGCCTCTTAGCTGGGTGGCCTTTCTTGTGGCTCGATCCCACTTGGCGGAAGTCGAAGTCGACGCCCACGTTCCGATCTCTTAAGAGGATTATGCCAGTTTAAAATGTGACGTGACCGGCAGCCGACGGCAAGTGCAAAATAATGGTAGCACCGGCTTTGGGCCTGTCCGAAAATTGAGAACTTAATTCCGGCGGAAATACAAAAAAGGAAGCAGAATAACTACAAAAGACCCCACACACACACTCACTCATCGTATTGCCAATTCGGTTTGTGTGTTGGCCGGAGCTCATCCCATAATTAGGGTTCGGAATTCGCACGCTCAATTTCAAATTGAAAATTGTAGCAGAGTGTTGGGTTAGTAAGACATCAATTATGTCGAAGGAACCCACGATCTTCGCAAGGTGTTTGGCAGGTATCCTAACTGTGTGTGTGGCCTTTCAGGTCTCCCTGTTTCACTTTTTGACCTTTGACAAATGAGTCGTGATGGATGGAAGGCAATTTTGGCAGATCAGAGCCAAGCGCCACATTCTGATTAATTGGCGAGCGAAATTTCGGGATGGAATTGTGTGTGGGAGAAGTTTTCCTGAAAAGAAAAACAATACCAGTAAAAATAGCTGGGATAAAATTGAATCTTGGGATATTGTTACCAAATAAATTTTTGTGTGAATTAATTTATGATGCATTTCCAGGAAGTACAAAAATGTCAATTTTTTTTTAGCAATATTTTGCGAAAGCCAATATCGTAAAACAAATTTGGTTACAATATTAATAATAATAATAATTAAGCTTTGGTCTCATTGATTAAATTCCTTTTAATAATTTGTATTATTACATTTTTCATATTCATAATAAAATAATTATTTCGTAATTATTAAAGCTTTAAGTTTATTATAGCGGATGTTAAGCTTTCCACATCGACCTGCATTATCGTTACCCAATTGAACTGAAAAAGTCGTCGGCTCATCGGCATCGATTTCATTACCATAAACGACCGGAGACCCAAAACCCGCAGCCAGACTCGATTCATTCGGGAAACGGTTATGTGAGCTACTTTAGTTGTCATAAGTGTCACAGTGTGCTTTGATTTACAATAATAACGGCGTCTATTAAACTTCATAATTGTACCAATAACCGAAATGCCGAACGACAATTTGACGAAAAGGTTTTGCAATCCCCATTCGGAGTTGGGCCAACAAAACGCGGCCCGAATGCCAAATTTGCAGTCCGAGCACGTATCGCAAATAAAACGATGGCACAAATGAGAGGCACTGCTGCAGATAGATATAGTAAGAAATCATATGTCTTATTTTGATATTTATGCGTATGCCAGACCCATTTTGGGCGACCTAAGCAAATAGTGGCCAGAGTGCCAGAGGATCGAAGGGGCAGCTGCGAATTAAAGGCCCCAAAGCGACTGCCAGTTGGGTCATTGGCTCTTGGCGACGCGGGCCACTTTGCTCGACCCAAATCTGGCTCTAAAGTGTTGACCATAAGTGTCTGATTGTTTGTGTATCATAATACAAATACCCCAAGTCCCCTCCCCACACACCGGTTACCCCGATTTCGGTGCGTAAGTACAGTAGAACCAATTATGGATTTTATAAAACAAATGCGCCTTGCATATTGATTAGCCTGCATTGCCTCGATTCGTTTCGTTTCATTTCGATTTGGCTCGGTTTTGTTCGACGCTCATCATGGCTCGCTGGCCCATAAATTTCCAAATGATTTACTTTAGTTTCGTGTGGAATTATTTGATGTTCAGCGGAAATGTGATTAAAAGCATATTTTATATTTAGTAACACCAACATCTCCCATCCTGCGGATCGTGTGCGTGCACCGCATGCAAATGGCTTGCAAGGATGGTTGAAGACTCGGATTCGAGGTACAGCTGCGGACAAAAGGGAACCCAGAATTCAGAATTCAGACCTGAGAAACAGAGGAGATCTCCCCAGAAACGGACGATGATCGACCCCCTGCAGCTATGAGTGTTTATGTCAACTGCAAGCCTGATGACAGCCATAATTCTGCTCACCGTCCAGCCTTCCCGCCTGGCCAAGCCACTTCCCAGCCGACAGATTCCAATCAGAGCCCAGCCCAGAAGACGGCTGAAACCACACCAGATGAGCAGTCACCGCCAGTATACCAGTAACTGGCCCCAAGGTCCTGGCCTGGCATATATTTCTCTGAAAGTTATATAGAAAGTGGGATGCTCTCTTACAAATTTTACCTGAACAAAGGAATCATTACGAATATTTGCTATTGTTAATTTTAAAATAAGATTTTATTGAAATAAATTAATTATTATTCTTATATTTTCTTATCTATTTCAAAAAATTACTCTCAAAGAAATACTACTATTATATTATAAAAAAATACAAAGGACAAAAATATAAATACATAACTATTTCTCAAATTTAAGGTTTTAATTTCACACTTTGTAAAGGTAATTATAATAAAACATTCTATTTTATATATCTTACTTATCGCCAAACCAACTGACTCTACCCATATACCCTTATATCAAAAGAAAAGCGCAAATAATAAGTGCAAAACGTCAACGCCATGGGCGCAAAATTGTTATCGCCATCATTTTCGGATATTTAGTGGCAGAGAGTGTTGTCGGCGACACTGCTTCTCCCTTTCCCCTCCAACCCCTTCCCCTTAAATCCCGAAACCCCGTTCCCGATGTCTTTTTAGCTGGCTTGGATTTGTGGTCACGCTACGGAAAACCGAAACAAAATTGTAGCAACGGAAGCAAAGTACAACAAAAAAAATAAATGAAAAATGAGCTGCAAGAAAAGAGCTCAAGAGCAGCTCCCACGGTAGCTCGATTGGTAACTCCTGCGCCATTGAGAACCTTTTGCCAAAGGCCAGCCAAATTACGCGGCTAGTTTTAGTTTCTCATGGAAGAAACAATAAGAGCAGCTACATCTTTTTCCTCCTCCAATTTCGTCTGCTATTTTTTTTGGGGGCTCTTCCTGCTCCAGTTAAAAAGAGTTTAGAGCCACACGCAAGCCCCCGAAATTAAGTCAATTAAATCGGGGCACTTCGACTGCCGTAGGAACCCACTTGCTGACAAGCCGAGAAAAGCCCACGGAGCATTAGATTATGCAAGTCAAACAAATAAAGGAAATAAATCAATGCGCGGGTCCGCCGACGACGACCAACGCATTCGATGTTGGAAAATAGCGTTATGGAAAACGCTGCCACTGCCCAGATGCAGATAGGCGATGCAAACGAGATACAAGATACAAAATACACATGTAGCAGTCAATGACTCACTCAGTTATTGTTGCCACGATGATTTATCTGAGCGCAAAGTAGTTGAGGCGTTGAAATTGGGCGCAAATCGAATTGTATCTGCTAGGCAGTGATGATTGATATGTTAGCGGGAGTAGCAGTCACAATAGCAACTTGTGAGGTAATCACAGTAAATCAGGGAAAAGTCGTAAACAAATATAAAAATAAATTTAAAAAATTAATTTAAAAAATTAATTTTTTTTAAAAAATCTTCGAAAATTGTAAAGAAAGTCAGAAAACAAGAGTACAAAATAAAATAAAAGGATTAAAAATACAATGTATTTGAACAAAGCCCTATAAAATTTTTGAAGCTACAAGAATTGTTAAACAAGATTTTTAATAGTCTATATAAGTTCATGAAAAATGTATACAAATTCACATAACACAACTCTAGAATTTGTTTCGATTTTATATAAATAATACTTGCATATTAATTTCATAAAAAGGTATACAATGTTAGTACGATGAATAAAACAGTGAGTATTTAGCGACTTTTGCAACCGCAATTGTAACCGCAAACTTTTCAATCGCCACCTCTCCAGCTTGTCAGCACTAATCTGGCAGATATTGGCAGTTCTGCAGCGACTGTTGAAATGAAGTCGGAGCCCCGGTTCGAGACCCCAAACCCATAAGTCACCATCGACCCAGCCAGACTGGCAGCAGGCAGCGGGTCTTGGCTTTCTGATTCCGGGGCCCAATATCCGACTACGACTACGACTCCGACTCCATCTCCGACTTGGCTGAGACCTGCGACTGTGTGCTCGCTCGCCCGCTTTAATTAACATATGCTAACAAGTTGGCCATGCCGCACTTTGTCACTTCCAAGAGCCAGAAACTTCAGCCTGGCCAACGGCTTCGACTTAAGGTTCACTCAGAGTTTGAGCTTCGGCGTCAAGAGCTCGTGGGCACTTGGTGTTTGGGGGTGGGCCTAAGTGGTTTTTAAATGAAATTAATTTAAATTTTTGCCATTGCAAAATGCAAAAAAAAAATATGAGGAAAACGTGTGTAGCCATTGCAGGCGAGCAGGCATTAAATTGTAATGAGATCATTGCCATTTAATAAATTTACTCACATGTCTATTAATAAAATATTATGCCTGAACCCATAACCTTACCCAATAAATAAAGGGTGTAAGTTTTATGGTTTTCCGAATGTGGCGCTGACTTGTAAGAAGTGTTTAGCATATTGTCCATTAAAATAATGTTATATGGCATTGTTAAGGATTTGATTCAATTAAAGTTTATTCATATTACATTACATATGAATAATAATGTGTATTTAAATGCATTCTAATCCCAGAATTGTGTAGTGAATTAAGAAAAAAAATGAAAAGATTAAATAGACAAACCTATTAAGTGAACACAAAAACAAAAGACTTAGGACACAAACTTGATTTTGATTGCAAAGTAATCTATATGATGGCACTCAATAAAATAAGTATAGATAATACCGAGATATACTTGATATTATTTTCTTTATCTAGATCAAAAGACTCAAGACACAAACTAGATTCTTTACCTTTATTAATATCAGAGATTCGCTGAATTAGAGGCAACTTACCTCAGATCGCGTGAACTACTCCAAGTCGAGCCCACAACTGAGTAGAGATTACGTGGTCCGGTGTCCGTCGATCGGTCCATCTGTTCGTCTATATGTGTATATACTATATGTATATATATATTTATTGCTAGGTGCTACCGGCTAGTTCCGCTTTCAGCTGCCGTGGGGGCATTAGAAGCGTCAGCTACGGCTAATGCCTGCGATAGATAATAATAGATTTTCTCACGCTTGATATTTCAGCCACTGAATGACGTTAAACAATGTGTGCAGCCTGTAATATCGGGGGGATGGGGGCTAAAGAGCTGGGGAGCTGGAGAGGTGCGGCCAAGAGAGGGGCCGGAAATCAAGCTACGACGACGACGACGATTGTAAGTTTAGAAATTACGTGCGGCTGCGGGAAAAATATTAATAAGTTACAAATACGGCTAGGGCGATGGCAAGCTGCACGGCTCAACGCTCGGCTAATATGTTTATTGGAACTATAAAAAGTAAAATGATTTGCATGATTTGGCAAAACAGTTTGCAGTCACATTTCACACCTGAACATGCCAGCCTTCGGACGTTAGACGAATGGCGTAATTACATACCGGGGCTGCTGGAAAACATCTTCGCTAAATTACGAATTACGATTACGAGTGCAAACATATCGGGGACTGGCAGTTGCCGGTGGAAATTTGTTGCATTTATGGCACTTAGTCATGCCCAAGTGATTTGCTAAACTAGTTTAGCCGCGCACACCGAGCGAATTCCCATTGGGTAATTCCAAAAGATTGCACCACACAAAAACAATGGCAGCAGCACAACAGCAGCAGCACTTCGCTCGAGAGTACCTAATATGATATTAAAATTGAACTTTGCCGCCGTGTTGCACTTGCATTTGAGCCGGATCTCTTCCCTGGAAACTGCCCGCTGCTAATTATATGCACTTGCAAATTGCCGTCGAATCACTTATTGAGTTATTCAAATAGAATGCCAGCTATGTGCGGAGAGGAACTTGATACTTTAATTGTAATCTGAATCGTGCAAAGATGATCCCCTCAAACGGGGGGTCTTCACGATGGGAACCCAAGGAATTTATCAATGGGCGCGATTCTTAAGTAGGCTGGGCTATGTTCGACTCAGTTGAGATAGGTTGAGATAGGTTGGGTCTGTCTGGGCAAAACAAATTAATAAATTATGCAAAGAAAAGCCTAAGTAAAAGAGTAGCTGAAATCGTGCGATTACTTACTTTAAGGTAGCCGAGTAAAGCGGATGTGCAACGTCACCGAGAATTTCAATAAATAAAGTTCAGAAGAAGGTCAAAAAATCGACCTTCACCGAATTAAAGAATTTATGCGCAGTTTGTTTAAGAATTCCATCAGAAACGCTTTGAGGTGTGTCACTTTCTTAGTAACTAATATACAAAATTAACAATCCTTTTCCTGATTTTAAGTTTTACACAAAAAAAAAACAATTCTTTAAGAGGACATCGACATCTCTTTGAAAATTTCTCCCCATGTTGAACTCTGACCAGGCGCACTAAGCGTGTAAGCAAATTTGTCAAAACGGATTATCACCCATTTTCACTTGGCCAACAAGTTGGCTTGTCCAACTATTTAGGCGAACCCATTACCAGGCGATCGCGATGGCGATGGGGCACCCAGAGGCGTCCAGGGGGACAGGCACACCTGATACCAGCCAATGCTCATCTCATGAAAAATTGTCTTCGACACCCAGAGACCTGGGGCAGCTCCACACCACACCACACAACACAACACCACACCACACACCACACAATGGGAGACCGGATCGCAGCTCTCGCCTTGCCGGCATGCTGATAATTTGAGTATGCGAATAGACCGGCCAACACATCGCTATATGGCGACTATAACTGAGGATGAGGCAGAGCTCAAGGCGCTGGCTTTATTGCACTTTGAGAAAAATTCTAGGCTGTTTATAAAATATTGTATGTGCATAGTAATGGTTTATTTGACAAAATAATGTTAAGTAACTTATATTTTTATTACCTTTATTCTTTTCCAAGCATAAAAATATAATCGACTAATTCTTGTTTTCATAAAATTTCTGTTTTCTCTTTTTATATTTATCTTCCTTCATTTTAAAATGTAAGAAATTTTTAATATGGATTTAAAAGACCTAATGTTATTTATTGTTTGCATATTTATTAATAATCACCTTCATATTTTTAATCCTTAAGCTCTTAAAATGGTTATACTAAGTATATCAATGTTTGAAAATTTGTTTGTTAATTTTTTAACAAATTAATATTTTATTTTATTATTGTCTTTCAATTACTTAACTTCCCATCTTTTCATCCTGTATCCCTAAGCTCTTCGAGCGCTTTTCCTGAGTGTGGGCTTAAGATGACATACAATCATATTAAAAATGGTTGCCGTTTTATTTCTGCAACGTTTTGGGGTGACCTCTTGGAGCCCCTCGGGCCGCCCAGTCCGCCTGTGTGGCTCTACCCACCGCATTATTAATAATGCCCGAGCTGGGCCAGGCCGAGCGTTTTGACCACCGCCAAAGCCGTTTCAAATGCTGGCCCAATGCAATTTTATTAACGCAACGACAAATGATCGCTCCATGTTGAAGCCGAGCTCCGCTGGCAACTTAAAAACGATTGGGACCCGCAGCAGAGGCTTTTGTAAGGAGACCTGGGCAGAGACCCTATTAAAATTGAAAATGTCGCGAGATCACTTATCGGACGGCAATAAAAATGGTGCTTTTAAAAAACAATTTGGCTTTTGGGTGCTACAACAACAGCAACAACAACAACAGTAACGAAGTCTTCGAAGGCTTCGTACTATGTAGATGTAGGTTGTATTGTAATTTATATCAGCTTTGGTGCGTGGATGGACGTTTTTGGGGGTGGGGAGATCATCGGGGGCTCTGTAGTACAAGCCACTAAATATTTATGATCTGGCTAACGGGTTGCAGACAGTTTCGATTTACTTCTTTGGGAACTAGCTTCAGGCTTGAATTACTGCTAATTTCTGGGCCAAAGTAATAAATTCCTCGTGGAATTCCTTAGATTCTTTAAAGAATTCTATACTGTACTGGTATCACTACATAAATTAAAAAAAGGTATTTATTTTGTAATTTAGTTATTGGTTAACTAATTTATTAGTTTGTTTGAATTATACGTTTTAAAAATCTGATTTAATGTTCTGCTCTATTCTCCTTCTTTTTTTGTATTTTCTACTTTGGTTATCTATCACCTGAAAAATCTCTCCTCTCTTAAGTACTCATTTTCAAAGAAAGGTGCTAACTAAAGGCTGAGCAATCGACAATCTAATGTGTAAATAAACATGTCAAAGTTCTCTTCATTTGAATTCCCACAATGCCTGCCAAATAAAAGCTTACACAGTTCCTATAGTTCGGACCCCATTGTTTAGAGTTTAATAAACGTCTAAATCATACTTTTGTGATGCATGTGCTAAAGACAAACGAATATCTGATGAGGGGGAGTTGGCCTCAGATTTGGGTTTGGAGTTCGTTATGTGGGAGCGGTCTAATAGCAATGTGTGTGGTCTTTCAGGTCTGGAGCTATGCAATCAAAGTGTGTCAAAGTGAGGTACAAAAATAAAACAATGATGAATTGTATGTTTTCTGAGCAAAGCTTCTCATTTTGTGGGGATTGTGGGATATGAATAGAACAGAATGTGGGAAAAAGCATCTGACAACTTAATATCATTCGAATTTCTCAGAGAAAAAAATTGGATTGCAATCTGAAATATTTTAAATAGCTCATCCCAACTAAATTGCATTCTACTGTAGGAAGAGCCCCCTTTTGCCAACACCCCTGGCAAAGATAATTGGCATGCAACTCGAATAACTGACAGAAATCAAAGCCACACAAAACAAATCAAAATGCACGCATATAGTATGTTGTTATATGATTAATGCCCTGCACAGGGAATAAAATCAAGATATCAAAACGGAGGGCTACTGAAATTCTTAATAAAGATAAAGATAAGGTCTGGCCAGGGCAGGGCAAGGCAGGGCAGGAAAAGGATCTGTAAGTAGCTCTTCCTCATTTTGGAATCGAATGTGAATGTGAACTGCGACAGCGACTCAATCGTGGACTCTTTTGGGCGATTCGCAGGCGGATCACGTACGAAGCGTGAGCAAACTTTAAGTTAGATTAATCGAGGCATTGATTATGTTAAGGAGAAATGTCAAAACGAAAGGATATGAGCATTTCCTTTTTTGAGTTATGATCGGTTTCCGGTTGGCTAAATATGATTTGTAGCCAACAAGGTACGAAAATGAAAAGAAATCGCCACAGTCACATCGCGCCTTCAGATTTATAAGGCTCTCGGATCCAGCTTATATTTGATTTATGTTTTAGAGATTTCTGCAGGACTTCATTCCCTCACTCCCTCCCTCTTATCTTCTTTAGGGTCCTTGCCACCACCTACTGTTTTCCAATAACAATGAGATCGATCCTGCAGCTGCCCCTCGTCGAGTTGGTTGCTTGTCCCAACATAAAGACATAATAACCTAAATAGATCACTTGTCCGGCTCGCACCTTCGAGCAAGTGTGTGGTCCTTGGTCCCGAGACTGGCGCCACTTTGTCACTCTCCTTGTGGTTTACCAATTGTGCAGGTTGGGCCTCTGGCTAACGTCGACCTCAGGCCATTTCCTGGGAAATCATTTCAGGTTGCACCAGATGAAGATCCTTGCGTAAGTCATGCGATTGTTTATTCTGTGGGAAAGTACAATGTTTTTTACCGTAAAAATAGAATCTACAAAGGACTTAAGGTAATAGAAAATTTAAAGATTAATATACACAAAATACATGTCATATTGCCACTTCATAAATCAAGTTCGTTGCCTAAGTCTTTTGAATGAGCACATGGACCATTTTTTTTTTAACAAAAAAATTTATTTTTGAACTTATCTTAAAAATAAAAACAAAAAAATTGTTGCTGATTTTTTTCTGTATGATTTCAGAGCTAAGTTATAAAGTTTGTTGCCTAAGTCATTTGATTTTTCTACCACGGAAAATTTTGTTCTATAAAAATGTTGGTGGTAATAAATCGTATATTCCCAAATATGAAAATAGTGATTTATTTGATTTAGAAGGAGTTCCTCGCCAAACTTATTCGATTGCGAACTCGTGGGAGATTGGAACCAATTCATTGTCAAAATCACTGTATGTTAATAGCAACGAAAACAAAATATTAAATATTGAAAGAAGTTTATCATTTTTAACCCAACAAAGCCAGACAATATAAACAATCTGGCGCGGAGTGCAAACCAATTCAGATCACAGGCAGGTTGAGCGAGCCCAGCCTTATTCTGTTACCGATTCCGTATAACCATGATTCATCACCGCGATCTCCATCATTGGCATTGTCATTGTGATTGTGATTGTGATTGCGGTTCATTGTCCACAAGCCCACACTTGAAAATCACTCGAGGCCCTGTCTCCGATTCGGGCGCCCGTCTCAAGACTCTAATTGAAGCCTCTCTGGGGCAAACAAAACTCGGCAGAAATTAGCTCAGAAGTTATGCAGAAGACAGGCGCGATGAAAGAACAATATTATTCTTTCACGCGACCGCAATATTTGGCCCAAGTGTCGCTTAAGCCTGCCCCAAAGCCACCGCGTTTACGCACAATTCCCCCCCAAAAAAAAGGCCTCCTCTTAAGCGAAACTCGCCAAATACTTGGATAAACAAATCGGTGACCGCAAAAAAGAGCGGAAAAGAAAACAAACTGAATCAGAGTAGGGTATTTTGCTCTAAGAACGCGACTTTTTCAATAATATTTATGGGGTTTTTTGCGCGAATGATTAATTGTGGAATTTCTTGTGGCTTAAACTGAGCTATGAATAAGTAGGTGAAATAATGCGGGGCCTTTACCTTAACACAATTGAGGGGCCGGCAGATTGGCGATGATTAAAATAAAACGCTCGGCCAGTTTTCAAAAATAACTTTGACAATATGCCAAAAAGAGGGGGGACAACGACGGCTTAAGGCAATTAATTTCGATAATAATTGTTCAATGTGGAGCTTTGGCAAAAGTTACTGAAGCGTCGACAATAATAATAACTTCCCCAACTTAACCCTGAAATCTATATATACACCGATATATACGTGCACCGGTCTATATGGGGAGCAAGTCATTAACGAGCTCTCGAACAGCTCTCGAACAATGAACAATTTCAGTTTTCTGTGTCACTGAAAATCACACAACTCGGGCCAACTCAGCCAACTATAGCCAGCTTGTAATTGGCGGCCCCCAGACGAGGGGAAGCTCAAGATCGGAGATCTATAGTGTATGTATATACGAGTATGTATATATACTAGTATGTTGGTGTCTCTGGCAATTGTCAAAGATTGTCAAGTTTTTGGCCTCTTGGTCGTGTGCCTGAGTTTAGTGGGTGAAATTGGTTGCCTGACTTAATGCCGGCGACCTTCGTCGTCGTCGCGTTTAATAAATGCATAGGAAAAACCTTGCAGATACAGGTTGCATCATAAAAATACTTATCTCCCCCCGCTGGCACACTTCTGGCATTGTCTCTTATTATTTCTTATACCGTTCGACTCATTGAACTTAAGCACATGAGCATGACTCTCGGTGGACGACGACTGTCACAGTGACAAGCTCCACACAAAACACACTCCAGCTATACCCATAGTTTGTTTGGCAGATCGGTTAAAAAAAAAAAAACACAAAAAAAAAATGAAAATAAAACCAACACTGCCCAGAGACCCAGCGACTTATTCTTTTGTCTTATTGTTGAGCAGCGGCGAAACTTTTCTGGGTTAATTTTCATGTTTTTCAATACGATTTTCAGCAGATTTGCTGTCAAGGCTGGAATAATTTTCCATGTCTTGACGGGGCGGCAAATTAATCAAGCACACGCATAATAAAAACAAAAGAACAAATTAAACGGATGGCCTTCTGGGCCATTGTCCACATTGTGGACAAGTGAGCTGAATATATTTCGTTCTGGAATCCTTAGTTAATTACTAATTGATAGAAGGGAATAACAACATTATCCGCAAAAAATATATCATAATTGAAAGAATTATTATTAGTCAAAGAAAACTTACTACAAATTAATATTAAAATTTCGGAGTAGTTTAGGGGATCGTTATTTTGTTTAGAATTTTTTTGTTACTCTCCAAAGATTTCTAGGAAATCCCTTGCTCATTAGTCTTCGCCATCGATAACATGTGCTACAATTTGTCACCGGAGCGGAAGCCCCCAGTTCGACTTCCTTCCAGATCGAGAACCCGAATAAAAACCCCGAGATGCATCCTCTTCGAGTTCGTAAAAAGGGTTCCTCGTGAGTCTGTTCTGCTTTGTTCGGTTGTCAGTCAACAGCTGTGGAGACGCTCCCCACTATTAGAAATTATTACCCTAGATATCCGATTGTCTTAACTGATTGTCAATGGCCATAAATTTATTGAGGTATACGAGTATGAATGGCCCTCGGCGAGGCAGAAGAAATATTAATGATAACGCACACATGCATACGAAATCAAAGCAGCAGGACGGACGGATAGTTGGTTGCCCCGGGCAAGTGCAGCATTTGTCGACCAACTGCTGGCACTTTTTGTCCGCGCATTTCGTTTTTACCCATCATAGACAACTCTGGCCAGCCAAGTCATCATCATGAGCAACCTGCTGTTGACTTAGAATACTAATTCAGTTCGCCGCTTCGGCCGGATGTGGTGACATTTGGTCGGGCTAGCCCTGGCCATCAGCCACTCACTAGCTGCTAGCTGCTAACTGCTAGCTGGTAACTGCTAGCTGCTCCCGCCCTTTTGTCTCTTGGCCCTAACAAATATTGGTGGCAATAAAAAGCTAATAAAGAATATGGAAAGGCAAATGTCTGGCTGACAAGTGCGCTGTGGCCAGGGATGAAAAGGTTTTTGTACTTAAATATATGCATAAAAGTCATGAAAAAGTTGGTCTAAAATAGTAAGCTTAAAGGTACCTGAATATATCCTTAAACTAACTAAATATTTTTAGGGATAAAAAATGTTCAAAGTGCTACATCAATTTTAAAGAATTTTTATTTGTTATAGAACTAAACTTTATATTCGTAGTACCATTTGATTTGTTGAAGTTGCCAAGCACTTACTAAGAAATAAAAATAAGAAGATACTACAATAGGTCAGTGCATCTTTTGTATTAGTTTTCGAGACATGTATTTTTATATTCCCTTCGTATTCTAGTTCCCTTATAAAATATGAAATAGCCACATCCCTGGCGCTATTGTGCATGTCACTTGCTTTCCTTTTGTTTGCCACTCGGGTAATGCAGCGGCGTTTAACAATTCATAAACATGGCTTGAACTGACGCCACTCGTCTCGGATTTGTCGTCGTCTCCCGTCTGGTTTTTGGTTCACTTTTCAGAGCCCATTTGGTCTGGAATGGGAATAGGAATGGGAATGGGAATGATCGTCCAGGCTATTTTCTATCCCGAAGGGAAGTAGTGCAGACATGGCCATGCTTATGTATGCAAAACTAGTTTCTTTTAGGGCCATGTCTGGGAATCGAATCGAATTGGAATCGAAACCAAGCCAGCCAAAGAAAATACAACAAATCGGAGTCCGAATCCGAATACGAAACCGAAACCAAAATTAAATGCAATACAATTTGGTCTACGGGAGGAGGGCACGCATTTACACGGCCTGGAAGACCATTTTGCGTGTTCGACAAATTTGTAGCTGCCTGTCCAGGGCCTGATCACGTTTTAATTGTACAAAAGCGACGACAACAAAATGTTTCGCTACTGTCGACTGTAGACTGGCGCCTATCGTAGGCTAATTAAAATGGTGGGGGGCTCTTTTGGGTTGAGAGGGGAGCTGCGAGGGGAACAGAGACTTGGCCTTTAGGTCCGACCAAATGCTGGCTGTGTTCCCATTCACACTCGCTAAACATTTTACTTTCTTAAATCGTTTTTAATTGTGTTTGTCAAATGGCAATGTGAAACCGATAGACCGCATTTGATAAGGCCCCAAGGTGAAGGAGCCACCGAAGGGGTTCGCTGAAATCGGAGGTGGGTGAGAGTCGCCGGAGAAACTGGGGATTCGAGATGGGTTTTCTCAAACACGATGCACTAGGGATAGATTACAAAATTATATGTAAAATAAATTACAATAAAATAGGTAAATACGTTACACAGATTTTATTAAAGAATTCAAAGCTTCAAACTTAAAACTTACAGGTTTGTAAGCGATAAAAAAATGAGTTATTTAGTAATAACCATTTTATTTAATTTTAAACTAAATTATGTTTAATCTTGAATAAATCATAAATTCAATTTTTGCTTTTCTAAAAACTACTGGTTGTTCTATTAATTGTATATGTTTGATAATTAATTCTGTTAAAAATACTTATAAAATATATTATGTATCTCATTCAAAAATACGATATTTGTATTAAGTTCGTGTCACGCATCCACCACTAGCTCCCGATCATTGGAAAGCGCTCGATTCTCAAGGGTTACCCTAAAAGATTGTTATGCCTGGCATTTAATTGCCTTGTAAGTGAGGAGCACCGGTAGCAGCTTCTCATTGTTTCGATGTCTTCTCGATTCGCGTTGCACGCATTTCACAGGCCAATCCGAAACAACAGCAGCAACATCAGTAGCAGCAACATCGGTAGCAGCAACAGCAACAGCAGCAATATCTGCGCCACAGCAGCAACATCAACGGAACAGCGACAACTTGCAACGCTTTTGGCATCTTGAACCCCGATATAAACGATATCGGGTATCGACGGCGGCTACTGATTTTGCACCTGTTTAAATGCTTTCGATATTTGTGATCCCATTGATAGTGGCTGGACATAAAACTAGGATGCCAGAGGCCAGCGGCCAGCGGCCAGCCAACCCGACTTGATTGCGGAAATGAGTCGGCTCATCGGCGATTCCAGCGAAAAAGAGCCGCGTTTATTGGCACTCCACCAAGGCACGGATAAAGGCACGACCCATCGCTACGGATCGGATCGGATCGGATCGGATCGGACCTGCAACGGTAGCAGTAACTCTAAATTATATATAAAGCACATGTCACCGGGCACATCGCCGCATACAAATGATGGCCAAATGACGAAGTGGCCAACTTCTAGACATGCCCAGGGCACAAACCGCAAAGAGAATAAAATAAAACTGAATGGCTAAGGGCGCGGCTCGATAGTGCGTCCGATTTGGCCGAGGGTACTATAAATTCGCCAAGAAGTTAAGGACTGAACCGGGAACTTCAGACAGGTTAAATAGCTTGTGGATCTGGTAAAAAAAAAAAAAACTAACTCATAATTGAATCGGTAAAGAGTAGAGTACCATTTTACTATTTATATTACAAGTAAGTACATTTTTTAAAAAAGATTTTAAACTCAAGAAGGACACAATATTGTTATTTAAATAATGTATTTAAATAATGAACAAATAAGAAAAATTCACAAATGTAATGTTTTTACCTAAAAACAGAAGAGAATTTTATACATTCGGAACACATATTTTAAACCAACTGTTATAACTTATATTAAATTTGTATATAATACTGGATTATTTTTTATCAATTTAAAAATTAAAGTATCACTTGGAAAATGCTTTGCCATTACAAAATATTTATTAAAAACCTTTCTAAGTCAGTGCCCCTTTTAGAGCACTTTAGAGTTCGTCTTTTGTTTCGTCTTGAGTTTTGCGTGAATTATGCAAATGAGTTTTACCCTGGCCAGTTGAATTACGCTCAATGGCAATTGCAATTGCAGAGGGCTTTGCCGCGGAGACAGAGACGAGCTGACTTAAAGCCAAACATCATCATCGTCGTGGTCGCTGTGATGATGACGAGGTGAAGCCACTTGCCCAATCCCAATGCCCAATGTGTCTCAAGCAGCACTAACTGCAGCAACAAATGCACGGACACATCGGGCACTTGGACCACGGTCAATAAAGACCAAGACCAAAGGCCGAGGACCGAGAATTGAGATCCGAGAACCGAGCACCGAGAACCAAGAACGGAGAACCAGAACAAGAGCTCTTTGATCTCTAACCGCCCCAAAGCGGTCCATTCATTGAAGTCGATTCCCTGACACCTCGGCCGCCAAGTCCACTCTCGACTCTCAAACGGTCTAAAAGGCCGCGGCCATTAGCCAATATAACAGCCACGCAACGTTTTGTATTTTATCATGTCTACAAAAGTCAAAAAGCCATATTACATCATAACGCAGCCGAGGGAGATGTGAAATGAGTTGAGTTGAGCTGAGCTGAGCTGAGATGCTGATGCTGATGCAGATGCAAGATGCCCAGGCTGATGCTGATGCAGTTGGGAAATGGAAATGGACACGGAGATGGAGTCGGAGTTGGAGTTGGAGTTCAAGTCGGTGAGTCGGGGAGTTGGGGGCCTGATTCGTTTCGTGCCTAAGTGGCCTTTTGGGAAAAGTGTTCTAATAACAAGCCAAAAATAAAAGAGGGGGAAAACGAAAACTGTTTTAACTGGAAAGCGGTCAGAACGAAACGGGCGGCGAGCGGGCGAGAATTGTTTGCATTTGTCAAATAGATCGCGGCCCAAAAGGGTTTTCCTTCAGGGTTTTTCAACTGACCGCCTGGCGGAGATGGAGGCGTGAGAGGTCATCTGAAAACTACACAGGAAAAAAGAATAAATAGTGAGTGAGTGAGTAAAGAATTAATAAACAAAATTAACCAACAAAATGTCCTTACCAATGACTATTTTTTCTTGTAGAAATATATTTTTGAAAATGTAGTTGTGCTTTCAAATACATGTTAAAATGAAGAAATTAATTAATAACTTTAAATTCACTGCTTTAGTGTTTTTTTTTTAAACTCTTAACTGTGCGTTAAAAATATAAATCAATACATTATTACTTAATGACTTATTACTTGATTTTCTTCTCTGGAGTGATTCGTTTTTGAATTGTTTTGAATTAAAATTCAATTTGTTAGCAAAGTGTTTTTTTTTCAGTATAAACCCCTTTAGCGTTAGCTAACCTTCGGCGTGAGCAGTGTGAACTGATCACGAGTTCCTCTTTTCGAGCGTCGTTTCGCGTCCTTTTCAAATGGTCGGCAAACAATGCAACGCCCGGCTGAACTCGTACCCTTTCCCCCAGAGCCGTTCTAATAAGCCGAACTCGCGGGGCGATCATGTTGGGCAAACAGGCGGCGGCGGCGGCGGTCAGCACGCTCGACAGAGGGCCAAAAGGAATAAAGGAGGCCCGCCTAACAAGGCCATGAAAGGAGTGCATTGTGCGTCGTCCGTCGGTCACTTTGAGTGTCATAAAAACGGTCGCTCAGACCGGCTAAAAACTTAAAAGCCAGCAAACAAAACGCTGCTCTGCATTCTGTGCTGCCCAGCTAGAGCAGTTAATTAGAATGTGAGATGGATGCTGTGCTCGGGAGGGCACAACAGGTACCTGAAAGATCCAACCCATCCCAAACTATATGGCATAGTGCCATGCCATCCCATCTTAACCCACTCCATCCATCCATCCGTCGAAGGTTGCCGCGAGCGAAGAAGTGCGCTAGACAAACAAGCTGGAACCAAAAGGCGGCTTGATTGAGTGGCTCGGCCCCTAGAGGAGAAGGTTGCGAAAGCCACAAAAACCAAAATGAAAAAAAAAAAAAAATAGTCCGTATGAAAATCAAATCAAGTCATAGTCACCAGTTCCAACACCAGCCAAAAGCCACCAGTTATGGAGTCACGTCTTCAACGGCAACTGCCGCTCAATGGTGTGCAGGCCTTGGCAATATTTACCAAATGTCAATGCAAAAAGTAGAAGGTGCAATGCAGAGAAGTTGTGAAGAAATCGGAAAATAAACCAAGGAAAAGGGCGCAGGAAAACCGGTGACCCGAACTTGGAATGCTCTAAGGGAAAGGGTTGTGTAGATGATGGAATAATCATGAAAATAATATGAATATATACATTTTGGTAATATATAATTGCTGTTAACCTTCGTGATTTTTTAAACTATTTAGTAACATACAAATATATTTTTCATTTTCAGACTTAAAAACAAATAAAGTTTACCAAATGTTTCTCCTTAATGAAAAATATATAGCGCCATAAAAAAATGTTTAAGATCTGTAAATATTATTATAAAATATTATAATGTATTTCATTACTTCTTAACCAGAAGGTGAGGTTATATTTTAATATTTTGCACCAACTCGACCCTTAAATCCTTTATTTGTGCTAATGCAAATAGGGATCCCGATTAAGCATTCCAGAGTACTTTCCCACCGATTCGCGCGATAATCGAGCAGCCTCATTTCGCTAGAGTATGTGGCCCACCGAAAAAAATAAATAAATATCACTAAACACAGGCGCAAACGATCGCGCACGTTTGGTAATGGATCACACGATCTTTAGCAGGCAAAAGACTTGAGCCTGAGCCTGAGCTTCAGTTTGAGTTTGAGCCAAGTGCACGGCCTGCCTGCGAGTCTGGGCTCATCGTCTTTGGTCTGGGGGCTTTTTGGCCCGGGTCTCTGGCTCTGGGCCGCCAGCAGGGTCTTGGTCTTGGTCTTGGTCTGTGGGCCTGGGTAAAATGACATTGACAGTGACACTGCTCCAGCAACTGCAGAAGCCGGAGCGATCGAGTGCCGAGTGCAGAGTATGGAGTACCGAGGAGAGCAGAGTGGTTCTGGGTTAATACGTGCACTAAGCGTATCAGTTAACCACACAATAACCCGGCGACCGTTCGCATAAGTGTTGCGAGCTGCTGAAGAAGCCTTAAGTGTCAGCTCAGGTGATTGCCGGCTTGAAGTGCACTGCGATTCTGCAGCTCAGCACTGCAGTGGATCTGCTGGAAATGGTGGAAAAATCACCAAGGAATGGCACCCAAGAAGGTCGCACACGTTGTTGCAATCGAAAGAGAGACACTCTGAGCTGGTTGTTGTTATTATTGTTGTTGTTGTTGCTTGGTTGGCCGCGATCGAGATCCGTCCTAATGATGTCAACCCTTTCCACACACTGGCCAAGCCAAAGAACCTGAGAGCCAACAACCGGCGGACAGCTGGCTTTGCCCCATTAGACTAATTTAACGAGCTGTAACATAAATTCCCTGTCTCCACTCGATCGCTGGTATAAAAAATAAAACCAAAAAAAAAAATAAGCGAGCTCCTGCTGCGGTGGTCGATACTCAACGGACTTCGTGGGTTTTCCCACTAAAAATTTTGACTTTTTGACTTCTTTACGAGCTATCAAAATCACTTGTGGCCCAGCCTCACGCAGGCCTTTAAATCTAATTTCGTTTTTCAAAAATAAATAAGGGTAACAAGATAAGACAAGGCACTAAAAAACAACAACCAATAATCAGGCAACCAGATAGGCGATGCACTCGAAAAAAAACTATGGGGAATGCCTGCTTGAAAATAGAAATATATTAATCAGCGATGTCCTCCTATCGAGGAATTATTTATATTCCAAGAATAGACATTTTGAATATGTTTTTAATATGGAGCAAAAGCATTTCAACCCTAAATATACACTCTTTAATTAGTTTCATGGATGAACACTTACTCTCAATATAAAAAGAACAACAAAATGGGAAATTTTTATTTTATTTATATCATAAATAAAATTCTATATATTTTAAATTGTACTACTCATTTTGGAGTATGTTCTGATACGCTTTTTAATATTAAACATGTAACTGTGATAGGCTCTGCTTACAATATACTTTACTATATTTTTCACAAAATAGATGAAAACAACTTCTTCAATTTTTTTTAGTGCACCTCCCGCGATAAGGATCAGGCCCCTGAGTTGATTTGAGCTCGAGTTCGTTAGGCGTTTTGTCCTCGTAAATGTTCGAGGTGCTGGCTGCACAAATTAATATTGTGGATTGTGGTGTGCGGTCCTCGGAGATCGGTCCTCGATGGACACTGAACCTGGCTGGCTTACTGGCTGGCTGGCTTACTGGCTGGCTGGCTTACTGGATGGAAAGGCTGGCGGAGGGGAACGCTGTCGGGGGCCAAACACACCGTAAACGAAGACAAAAGGACATCATCAGGCGGCCAAAACAGAACAATGGGCAAATTTGTCGTAAAGAAGCAGGCCCCAGAGAGAAAGTCCACGAAAGGATTTATGCAGCTGTAACCGTGTCTGGGTTAGGTCAAACCCATGATGATCCTCTTGCTCATTTTCATCATTATCACGGCACTGGGCATGATAATGACGATGATAATGATGGTGGTGCAACCTCAGCTTTATCGTTGGCATGCGTATGCTTGACCTGCAAGTTCACTGGACACGCATGCGCCCCGAAAAGCAGGCGAATCATTTGAAAGACCTGCACAGGAATGCCCAAGTCTGAAATGATGGTCGAAGAAAGTACCCAGCACTTCAAGGTTCATAAATAAATACTTAATGAGCCATTAACAATCCTCAAGTTATCTATTTTTTAAAAGGCATAAATATATAAATATAGAGAATATTTTCTATACGAAATTGATTTTTTACAGAATGTTTTATTACAAACTAGTTTTTTTTTAATTAAGTTGAATAAATTTAAATAATATTGAAAATAGAAAAAATAGTTATTCAAATAAACATTATTAGATTATTTTGTATTTAGTATGCACCCATCTTATTTTACTGTTTTTTGGCTACCAAAAAACATGAAATTTTTGAGCTATATTTAATTACATCATTAACCAACATTAGTTATCAGATACGACAATTAAAGATATTTAATTTAACCCTATCACTTATGACTAGCATAAATAAAACCATTTAGGTCCCAATAAAAAATGTTTTAAGCTATCATATCGATAATTAAGTCCACATTTATGTCCTACCAAGATCGTTAAACCCCTCAACACAATATACCCGAGAGCAAGTGGTCATCTGAAATCCGAAAAAAAAAAAAAACGAAACAGATACCAAAGACCGGATCAGGTCGTACCTTAATCGCAGCACTTTAATCGACACGCAAAGTTCGTTTAAGTTAAATAAACGTTTAAACGAGAACACGGCGCGCGAAGGGAATGGCAAGTCCAATGGCAGCAGGCAAGATTTAAGCCGGCAGAATGAGAATGGGAATGAGAATGAGAATGGGACTGGGAATGGGCCAGAAACAAGCGAACGGCATGCGCTACACGCAGAACTTGTCCGAGGACCAGATGAAACCCCAAGGAATCGCAAGAAGGGCCTCAAGTTGATTGCAAAAAAAAAAGTATACAAAAAGCGAGAAAAAAGGAAAAAAAAAACCAAACAGAATGCGTGCCCCGGCTGGGTGTGTACGAAATGTTTAAATTAAGGTGCATATCAAGTGCACCAGATCACTAATTACCAGCGCCAGCTACGTTCAGCTTTGGGCCAACAGGCATCCCTTTTGGCCAAATCCCCGATCTCGTGTGAGCGAAGCAAGCGCCCCCAGAGCTCTGAGTTTGTTTTTCCATTCGATCCGTTCGTCCACCTCGAATGAAAGAGGTTAAAGGTGGTGGCGGCCTAATCGAAATCAATAAAGATGAGCCTCCGATTGGCCATGTGCCATGTGATTTGGCCAACTCGAGCTCTGCGCTCTTCTCTGGCTGCATTAAGTGGGTTAATGTCTTGCTGGGTGGAAGAACAATGGAACTGTCCGTCATCCGATCGGATCTTGGGATAGCACCGAAAGTCCGATTAAAGTTACGGAGAGAGGGAGAGAGTTCATTGCTGGGGTCAAGTGGGAAGTGCGATATAACGCAGGTCATTAAATGCGTTTCTCCTTAAAATACAACACTCTTATTAACTGTAAAAAATATTGGCTAAAATTATATATATAGTATCTTAAGGGAAATATTACATTTTACTATATATAATAATAATATATAATATATTTAATGAAATACAAACGTAAGACTTGAAAGATACTTCCTCAATCCTCGACTCCTTGAAAGTTAATGATCCCTGCTCTTCAGTCCAGCTGCTGGCAGCTAAAGATATAAATACGATGCTGTATGTCATAGTTTGCTTTGACTATTTGTCAGTTGCGATTTGCGAGTATGGGAACACGCCCCTTACCCTCTAGAAAATCTTTTCAGTAATTAAGGCCGCTACCGGACGCAAAAGCAGTCGAGGCATTGACTCTGTTAAGATTGCTGACTTGCCTTTAACAAAATTATATGCAAATCTTTGCATAATTTCTCATTAGAAACATGTTTCCACTATAATGTGTCAATAATATTTGCCATTTTTTGTTGCCATATTGTTTCTTCAATTCCATTGTCAGCATCAAATGCAAATTGGGATTCGTTTTAAGCGCGATGCCACTCCACTCCGGCTGTAATTATTTAATTTAATAAACATGTTCGCGTATTATATATGTCTTGCATGCATTAATTTGAAAGCTATGACCGATGTAGCATTAGCATTGCGAACGATAATAAATAATGAAATGCGAATACTCGTTGAAAAAGGCATTTGCAGGTGCCTGTCTTGAACTATTTTTAAAGATGTGCTCAGACCGAGTCGCAGTTTAAAAGTCAGAGTCTTTGTCTGAATCTTCCCGAACTCTATTAGCAATGCATCTATCATAGATCACCGGACAACAACACACACACACACCACACATACACACACACACACTACGTGGGGTCAATAAAGCATCTTAAAAGTCCCCTTTGGCGCCAGGTAACTTGATACAGCCCGCTTGTCTGCGGACATTTTCCATTGGCGCCTGCATTTTGACAGTCAATAAAAATTTGAAATGTTATACTTTTGGTCCATTTTTATGCCGAATCGATTTTATTTCCCTCCGTTTGTCTCATTCTTCTCGTCTTTGTTGTCTAAATTGCTTTTTGATTGGAGAGATTGGGGCGATGAGACAAATGAACCACTTTTTCAGTTTGACAGCCAGGTGAACCTTAAAATACGAAACGAAAGACTTAAGCAACGAACTTGACGAATGATATCGATATAGCCTGAAATCGGGTCGAAAGTATTTTGATTCGGTTGTGGGCTTTCGGATTCTTGAGGGTGTATGCTTTAATCACATTTTTGGAGTGGGCCAAGCTTGTGCCATCAAGGTTATCTTAAGTCAAACAAAAGACTTAGGAAACGAACTTGGGCACCATACCTAGACTTAAAATTTGAAATCTTTTAAAGAGGTTAAACTTAGCTTAAGGATATTGTTGCATTTTTGTATAAATTGCAGTTTATAGTCTAATTTCTATATTTAATTTTAATATTCTTTGCAAAAATTAAACCTTCTAAATTTCAATAAAATTGTTTTTTTCTGATGCACATTTAGAACAGCTGATTATTGACATTTAGGCCGGCATCTTATTTTATTACCCGTCTGACAAAATTTGCATTTGTCATCTGCATTTTATTTGAAACCCACTTACGAGTGTATTGACTTTTACGGCCCGAGCTTATTGTATTTTATTTCGTGTGGCTCTTTTTACTATGACTCTTTAATAAACTATAAAAATAAATTTAGAAACAATGACGACAAAACACACGTCGGAATGCGATCGTCAGCGGCACAATGGCGTGCGCTGATCAACCCACCGCCCCTGCTCCCCATTTACCCCACATTTGGGCCCCATCATGCATATTGATGATATGCTGTTCGCTCATCTCTCCGATTCGATCCGATCCGATACGATACTACTATACGATCCACTTCGATCCAATCCCACCTGGATTGTTTATGGCCGTTGACGCCTCGCTGGTATTTCTCTTCTGTTTTTTTTTTGACACAACCAAAGTCGAGCATTGAGTTATTTTGCATCCAGGGAGGAGGAGTCGGGGATCCTGCATAGTTCTCGTGCCGTGGCCGACTGTCCCATTCATCATCGGGTGGATAAAGCAGTCAGTCAGCCAGTCAGTTAGCCAACCAACCAGTCAGTTAGCCGTCGGACCATAAACAAAGTTCGGAGCGATCGGCCGGCCAGCCATCCGCCTAATTAAGTGATTAAAATTCTGGCCATCAACGGGGCGTATGACTTTTGTATGTGTTAATATAAAGTTTATTATTTGAAGCAGCACGTGGTCGCCGCAGCACTGCCGGCCAGAATCGGCCGGAGATATCGAGTCGGCCCATATCGGAGGCATAGGCCTAATGCTCATGACCGCAGCATATAAAACAGGGAGCTCAGGGGGCCTAACATCGAATATCTGTGCGTAACATTTGTGGCATTTTTAATTTACTACACAACTATACAGCAATCGCGACTGCAATGGCCAGGCACATATAGAAAAAAATCACTTAACGGCTGCTATATCAGTTTTATTATCGGCCATCGGCCATCGCTCGATCGACTTGCAACCGAATGTTGATTGAATTTATGCCAAAGCATTTGTTTTCCGTCTCTTTTTGGTGTTGCCATTGACAGGCCACGCCCATTTGGCCCGTGGTTAACGAAAATCGAAAAGCCAAAGACACCGCCGATCGGAGAGATATATATATGTCCGAACAGAACTGATTCTGAAACAAGAGTGGTAGCTGAATACGTAAATAATTTATTGGCTTTGATCCTAGAGGAATGTGCGGTAGCCAAAGAACTTTGTTGACAGCTGGTAGATACATCCGAAAGATAGTTTCGACCGGGCATATAGTCCATAACAATGTGGTTAAGTGGGGAATAAAAACTAGAAGAGGTCGTTAACTTTTCAGTGGAAACTTTTTGAGGGATCTATTTAGAGTTCCATTTTATTCAGAGCAGATTTAGCTGAGATAAAATCGAGAAAATAAAAAATTAAAAAAATATTTCATTTAATTTTTTGCTTCCAACTATTTGATAAATAAAAATATCAAATTGAATCATCAAACCAATATATTTAAAACAAACTTGGATTAATTTTTAATAGTTTTTATTTTTGATTTTGTACATCTAAAAGCCAATCTTTAGACATAGAGTAACTAGGACTAACATAGAATAAAATACTTAGACACAATTAAGATCATGCTTAGACTTAACAATTTGTATGTACAATAGCGATTCGAGGGTGGGAATGATAACTCCTACTGCTAACTTTAAAATACGATTGCAAACAAGCTCGAAGAAATATTTACAATTTTTTAACGTTTTCATAAAAATAATTTTTGGATCTGAGCTCAATAGGTGAGTGTGTGTATGTGTGTATGTATTGGTGTGAGTGTGTGTTTTGTTTCCTAAGTGTGCGATTGCAACTACCTGGTCTAGCTGTCTCTTTCCAGCGAAACCTGTCTTTCTCTTTCCGTCTCTTTCACCTCCTAAAAGTGTGAGCGAGCACACGAACAAATTTACATATTTCTTTAAGTAACAAAAAAAAATAAACAACGATGGGGCGATGCGGCTCCACCCACTTGGTTTTTTTTCGAAGTGTACTTTAGACACACACGAAAATTCCTCGCATGGCACTTGCTGCATTATGGGCCACCGCGAAACCACCAAAGTGGGTGGCCTCCGCACCACCGCCCAACTTCTGCCGCTTGACTTCCGAGTGGCTGATGGTGGTGTTGGTGGGCGAGTGGTTGGAACTGCTCCGACTGCTGCTGGTGGTCAGGCACTCGGCCTCCAGCTGATAGAACTTACGACGGGGCGCCACCTCCAATTCCTGATCCTCGGATCCGCTGTCATTGAAGCTGTGCACCGAACTCCTCGAAGTCTTCATGCTAAGATCCATGGGTCCTTCTTGGGCATTGGCAGATGCAGTGGGAGGATTTGAAGTAGCCACACTGGTGGTCTCTCCACCAATCGAGCAAACGGAAACGGGCGAAAGGCTCTGCATCTTGGCGGCGAAGCTCAGGGGGGCTGCTGCTGGTGGGCGTGGCACGGATGGCGATGGGATGCAGCAGGCTGCCCGAGGATTGCTGGCTGTGCACCGACTGGACATCCTCCTCGCCGAGGCAGACATCGATGGGCGATTGGCGAGCGGAGGGAGTGGCAGGTGGTTGCACCACCACCGGCGTTTGGCTGGCGGGACTGAAGCGCTGCTGCGACTCCACGGAGTCCACACTTTGGCGGTGCTTGTACATCTCCTGGCGGTAGGCGGCGTCCGCGGCGGAAGCGGCTGCTGCAGCGGCACTGGCATGGTAGCCGGGGAAGAGGAGGTGCGGGGGCAGCTGGAAGGGCGACTGGTGCGGCGCCACGCCCCCCATCATGCTGAAGAAGGGCAGGGCGGCGGCGGGATCGGGCAGATAGCTGGGATAGCCCAGCAGCGGCATATGTGGATGGCGAGGCACCTGCTGCTGCTGCTGCTGTTGCTGCTGCTGCTGGTGATGGTGATGCAGATGGGCGGCCATGTCACCGAATCCGGGAGTGTGTGGGGAGCCAACGGGCGAGGAAGCGGAGGGAGCACCACCCATCGGCAGTCCACCCGCCGAGGAGGGAGCCTTGCCGGCTGCCACCGCGGCCTGTTCGTGCTCCTGCAGCAGGCAGTGGATCTTGAACCAGTTGGAGCGGCGTCCGTAGCGGGAGCCACCCTTCGACATGCCCACGTTGTAGCACTTCCGCAAGCGGCACGCCTTGCACGTGGTGCGGTTCTTCTTGTCGATGATGCACTTGCCCTCGTTCTTGCACTCGCTGATGGTGCTGATGTTGTTGTACGACCGGCCGAAGAATGACTGCAATTAAGATGAGAAATATATGGGTTAGTCAAATGGTTAAGAGGCAATAAAAGTTAATCCCAGGAAGGGCAGGAACCACTCCCATTCAAGAAACTTCAGGCAGCGAAAGAGAACTTCATTGAAAATATTTTAAATAACATAACAAATATATGTTGAATGTATCATTAAAATATTTTAATAAATAGAATTAATTTAATTGATTGAATTTTTTATTTTAAGTTGTTTCTTGAATGTTTCTCGGGCTCTAGGATTTCCCTTAACCCCTTGGGGCTTCAGGAATACCTATCCCCTTTTATTTCAAATATTTTTCTCAATGACTTCCGAGGACACAACTTACCTTGCAGCCCTCGCAGGTGAAGGCGCCAAAATGGAAGCCCGCCGCCGGCTCGCCGCACACTTTGCATGTCTGGTTCATCTGTAAGTCAGAATAGAAAATTCCCGATTAGTAAGGGTTTAATCCAGTGGTCGAGAGAGTTGTTTTTAATCCACAATGAGGCGACTGGCCCTGGACACTAACCAAGTTGAACACCATGTTGTCGGGATTTTGTTCGGAATACTGTTCGATTTTCTCACGATCGCTGTGAGGATGCTGCTGTGTGAATATGATCTGTTCGTTTCGAATGCTGCTGAGCAACTGATGCTGGGCTCTACGCTTCGCAGGATATTTATTGGAAACTGTGGAAAACTGCGGAGAAACTCGGCAGGATGGGCGTTTTTTATGATCACAACAGGCCAAAAACTTAAGCTGCCGGATTATGCAACCCTATGCGTTCATTTTCATTTTTTTCGCGCTGTCCAGTCATAAAACTCAGGTAGATTTTCTTTTTTATACGAAGTCATTACGAGTGCTGCGAAAATTGTCTTCCCTAAAAAAATGCAGCAGTCGTCCAGACCTTGACGTTCGGCCATAAAAACTCACGCCGATTTTTCCCCGAGTCAAAACAAAAAAATCAAAAAATTTTGGTTTATGAAAATTCTGCATTTTTTTCCCGAGCTCGAGATTGGCGAAAAAAAAAAAACAGGGAAAGATGGAAATGTGTGCGAGAGTTTTTCGCGAGAAACAGTAAAAAATCAAAGTAGTGCACAGGGTATCGTAAAATTCGCCGACGGCCGCGACCCAAAAACAAAAACCGTGAATTGACTTCGATCTCAGGTTGTCTCCCTCGCTCAGAACTTACCTTCTTGTTTTTTTTTTCCTTTCGGCTGGTCACTAAGTTTTATGACGACTTTTTAATTGCAGCGATTCGCGATCGTTGCTGCACGTTTTCTCACTTTGGCAGTGGTTCTTGTATCTTTTTTGGGGGGCTTTTCGCAAACACTTTCAGATTAGTTTCTGATTTCGGGTTTTTGACACTATGAATATGGGATTTGGATACGATTTGAAGATGTGATACTGGTGGACTCTGATCACCGACGCGTTTTTGGGAACTCTCGATGTGTGTAACTGACACTTCGGCTACTAGCTGACGACTGATTTCTGGCTGAGCGGTTCGACTGGCAAGAAGCGTTTCTGTGTTTCGCCTACTGGCCGAACTCTTTGGCTTATGTACTCGCCACTCACACAACGGAGCTGACTTACCAGTTTTCGGCCCCAGCTCTCTGATAAATCACGGCTAAAACCACCACCTTTGCCATCCGGATCGAGTGAGAGAGCGATCAAGCGCACGCACACATGCGCACCGCACTCGCAACTCCACTCGAGTGAAATGTTATCGAAATGTTAACGGAATGTTAACAGAATGTTAGCGAGTGAACAGCACTCACTCAATTCGGATTTCTCGAGTCTTTTGAAATCCAGCAATTTGCATTGCCCTGATATTATTCGTTATTCGGTTATTTATTAACGAAACTTAAGGAAGGGCGGCTGAATTTCTCACTCATTCGAATCACACACACAGACTCACCACCTCCAGCTATTGACTTCGTTTTTAACAGTGGCTCATTTTATTTGGCATGGGCGGAGCCATTTTCACCCGCTGGAAATCGAAATGGTTGGAGGTTTATTCGCTTTGGGGGCTTTGCAGCAAAGTCCGCCGGTTGTTGGATTAACCTCATGTTTTGAAGTGTAAAAACTATTATCACGCCCGATTAATTCCCACATACAACATGATTCATTCTTCCCCCACTTTACGGGCCAAACAGATAATTGAATATAATAAAATTGATCGTAAAAACGGTGTAAATCACAAGTTAACTATTATATCAGTAGCACTGATTCATAACCATTAAGTGTTAGGTAGGATTTTAATTTATTCTTTAAAACTTGAACAAAAACACCTTATAAAATGGTTTTCCCATGATGCGATAAGATTTATACAGAATTTATAATATATCACCCAGCATCTTACGCAATATTTACCATTAAAAATTAAAACACATTAAAAAAATATCATAAGTATAATCTATAATTAATTAATGACAACAGAACTCATCATTTTTCAAGATAATTTTTTTTATAAATTGTCATCTTTTTTATCATTGTATTTCCCAATAAAATATTAGTATCAAATTCAATTCCAACCCTTTCAAAAGTCAATTTCCACATTCATTTCCCCTTTGTCCAAACAATGAGCCTTATGGCGGCACTTAACTCTTTTTATGAATATTTATTGTTGTTTATTCCCAGCCAAAAGGAAGTTAGAGGCTACCTGTTTAACCCTTTTATGCCGCTAACCTATGTGCTTAACCCTTTTATGGATGTGCATTGTGTCGAAAGGGTTGTTCAACCAGAAGACAAGAACCTTGACTTTTCGACTGCGAAGTGTGGCCCGTATTATAAAATATAGTATTTCAAACGATATGCTAAACTATGTTTAAGGTACACTTTTATTTTTTTGGAAAGCAAACCTCGTTAGGATTCTTCCCAGAAGATTCCACATTTGACTTTCATTTGTTGCATCAGGCAGAGGGTTTCCGAGTAAAAACGCGGAAATCACACAAAAGGCTTGTAAAAAAGTCAAAAAGTAACTAGAACCATCCTTCGGTTCCTGCATACCCACCTTTTTTCTAATCGATTCATTTTTATGGCTCACCGTTTTTTCTCTATTTTCTCACACCATAAAAAAATGCGAGTCGCCGAAAATTCTTTTAAAAAATGCTGCTGAAGCGTTTTCGCGAATTTCCGCACAAGCCAAATGGGTAATATTTCCCGGGTAATTAGTTAGCCCGAAAGGAGAGGAAAAAAATGAGGACAATGTGACTTTAATCCGGTTTAATCCCCGGCTTAAGTTTTTTGCCGCCCGGCAACGCGTTCGCATCTTTGAGAAATAATAAAAAAGGAAAACCGAGCCGAGTGTCGCGTCCGCCGTCATAATTATGATCCTAGGATAATCTGCAGCTTAGGTAAGTTGATCCCGCGATTAGGTAACGAAATCGCTGGCTTAGGTACCCACAAGAATTGGCCTAAAAAACTCGGCCTGCCTAGGAACACGTCTACCGTCTTTTCGGGCCGTGTGCGTCATAAAGTCCGGCCGGTCGTAACCATAAAAAGTCGAGCAGCCGATGGCCATAACCCGAGCCAAAGCAGAGCAGCCAGTAACCACCCATCCACCCATTTATGCACCCGTCCACCACCCATCCACACTTTTTTAAGTGGAAAAGGGATAAAACGGTTGATTTTTGGCATATGTCTTCACCTTGGAAAATATATACGCGCCTGAACCAGAACCAGGACCTCATATAAAAAAAGTCAATTGCCGCTAGAGAGTTGCGTAAAAAAATGACAAAATGATTTTCAGGGAAATCACCACAAGGTCACCAGGTTCCAGGAGGCCTAAAAAACGGTCGTTTGGTAAAAAACACAATAAAAAAAAAGTAACGCAGGTTTTTTGCGCTGACTTTTTGACTTTTCAACTTTATTTTAATTGCCCAATGTCGTAAAAAATGGCAGAAGCTGTCGGAAATGCTGGCTACTAAATTGCGCCTAGGCAACCCCTTCGGTTCCGGCCATTTAACTATCCGGCTGGCTATCAGCTTGTCTCAGCCTCAAAATGTCAGAGAAGTCAAGAGCCGAGCGGCTCGTTCGCATTTACATATGTAGTTTTGATTGCATCATTTTGGCCAAATGACTGTATAACCAGCACATATCAATCAAATCGACCCCAGCGACTCGACTGCGGTTCGAACTTGTTCGCCGGATTCAGTTTTCGGACTCGTGTTCGCTCTCAAATGTAATTTGCATATTTTTGATTTAACAGCTCGGACTTAGCATTTTGTTTTGCCATCATTGTTATTGTAATTATGTGCGAGGAATTTGCATTTTCGATATCCTACACGACCGAGCTGGTCTTTCTGGCCTGGTCCACAAAGATAAGACCGAGATTGAGACGAATTCTGCTAAATATTTTATGGGCAACATTACAATTAGTAAATTAATGGCTTACGGTCCACAGATTTAGGCATAATACCTCAGATAAACCAATGAATCACATCACGTTGGATAACAACGGCATCGAGCCCTGAACCGAGATGTGTTCATTATCTCCGATGACTGTTCAGGTTTCATTATATAGTAAAAATAGCTTTGATGACCGTCGACGGACGGCGGCAGGAGAATCTCAACTTTTCGTTATATAAATTGAAGGCGGAACATATTTATCGTTCACAACTGATTTTCCATCTTACTTGGGTGTAAATTAAGAATTGTTCGGCCTAAGCACTATTATTATCTAGACTTGTTTGGAATGCGCTGGGTTTTCATTGTGGGTTTTATCAAGTGGAATTCAAGGGCGATGTTTGAAATTCCTTTTTGCAGAACACCTTTAGTTTGACATTTTTAACATTTATAGTTCAGATACTATAAAAATACTATACATAATATACACTGAATTTGAATAGTAACTCAAAACACCTATTATTTTATTAATCCACTGAGTAAGTTTTACCAAAAACTTTATTTCTCGCTATTAAATTAGTTTTAAATATGCATATAAATTAATACTTGTCTTAAAGGTTATAAAATATTTAAAATTATTAATGTTCATGCTTAAAATATATTTGTAATTTTTTAATTTAATCACACATATTGTTTATAAATCATTACAGGTCATCAAATCTTTCTCCTTAGCCAACCCATCACATCTCCAACTTTAGCACTATATATATATTAGATTTACTTTTTGCGCACATTTGCGAAAAATTCGAAATTCAGCTGGGGGATTAGGAAAAGTCAATAAAACTTGTTTGGCCAATTTCTCATGGCGTCTGCAAGTTCTCGATCCGCGTGATATGTGGTTGGTTCGGTTTCGCCTGACAAATGTCTTGTGTTTAATTGTGTTTCGGTAATGTCTTCATTACGCTTTCGTTGTTCCTCTCACCTAAAACTCGTTTCGATGGCTTAGCGGGCTTTGTATTTGATATATGGCCAGCGTTTATTGATTCTCTCGGCGGGAATTCTGGCTCGGAGTGGCTTATCACTGGATCGGACAATTGATATTGTATTGGAATTATGAAATTATGCAAATTCCGAATTATGATTATTGATGGCAGCACGAAACGCGAACAATGCAAGCGCGAAGGGGTTGAAATGGCTCCTAAGACTTTTGGCAAATATGATATTTATAATCGAGTGTGACAGCATAAATAATAATTACGCTACAATTATGACAGAAGGTTCAGAATGACACTCACTATGCAAAGGAATTCAGGATAGTTTTGATTTAAGCCTTTGGCCAAATCTGCGAGTTTTCCGTTGGAGTTTCCCCGAGTTTCGAGTTTCCGCTGCTGTCTGGCTTGGACCAACGCCAAACTTCCCACGGATCACAGTCCGAAGATCGGAGATCGCTAACGATATGTTAATGTAAACCGAAGTACCCACATGTTTGAGATTAAACTCTGCTCTCGGACTGGGCAAAACCGCCTAGCGGAAGTCGTAGTTGCGGTTTGGCAATCGAATTTCCAGCCAGGCGGGAAATGCGGCGAATTTCCCAAAGCGTTTCGCGGTTTTTCACACCGTACTGGTGTGCTGTGCTCTCCGTGGTCGGCTGATCTCAATTAAATCCGCCTAACCGACGACTCGGGACTTGTTTTTGATCGCATCCTGGCTTTGGAATTTTCACAGATTGCACAAGTCGGTGGGATGGGAATGGGACCTCGCAGGACCTCGTCGTCCACTGACTGCCTGGCAAAACACGGACCCGCAAATCCCGCTCTAATGCTCGATAATCTATCTAATCCGCAAGCAAGTTAAGCTAACTGGGAAAAAACGCCGTCAATGGACAGTCTGCCCGGGAATTCCCCGTCTTCACTGAGCATCTTTATCTCGAGCTAAAGGTTCTACGCGATCGCTCTTACTACGAAGCGAGATTAGCCAACATGACTTTGGTTATACCCAGGTTGGTCTATAAGATCATAATTATCATGGCAAAATATAATCATACACTTCTTGCGAATGGTTGCTGTCCGAAAAGCAATTATGTAACCTCAACCAGGAAAACAAACATCTCATATAATATGAAAGTATTTCAAACCATTCTTCAAAATATTTACAGATTTATTTATGCAAACACATTTGAATAATTTTGATTTAAGTATTCAGTTTACAAACGCTTTTCCGGCAGCTATTTTCTATTTCTTGCACGATCAGTTCGATCATCAAAACCAACTTTGATTCCCAGGCAATTGCAACAAGTCCATTGGCCCACACACATTAGTTTCCTGGAAACATATTTCATTGAGTACAAATATGATTTCTCTTATCGATTTTAATGATCGCCTATAAAAATTCTGACCGGATACCACCAATTCCACCCGCTCAAACCCTTTTTATGCTCACTGGGAAAAAACAAGTGGTTAATACCAACAAATATATAAACAAATAAGTGAAACTTTGAGAAATTAATTTCCTATGTTCAATTTAAGTATAACTATATAAACGTTTTTAATTGATTTTAAAAGAATTGTTTAAAGTTTATTATCTATCGAAGCATTCAACTCCAAAAAGTTTGATTGAATGAATGGATGGCTGCTTAAATTATTTATTTAGATATTATTTTTTGATGTGTAGGAAGTATTCTGACGTTCTGTGGCAACAAGTGCAGCAAACGCCCCAAAAGCGGCGGCAGCGCCAGTCGTCAACGTCATCGTTGGCTTTAAGGTTGAGTACAAAATGTACTCAAGTACTCAGTTATGCAAAGCGCATTTATGCAACGATACTCATTCAGGGGAAGGGGGTGGCAGAGGTGGGGGAAGGGGTGGCCAACGATCGCCGACCATTGACCATCGAACGATCATTTGGAATACGCCTTGGCATTCAGAACGCACTGCATTTCCTGCCCGCCAACGGGTCAAAAAACTCGCCCACACTTCATAGACCCGGCTAAAAACTGCTGAATGAAATTGAATAATGCACAAATAAAAACGATATAATTAAAAAATATTAATTAATAATATAAATACTTATAAATGGTAAAATCGAAATAATTAATAAAATTGATCTATTAATTTATTAGATACATTTTAGCTTCTGATAAATAAATCTGTATAATTTTTATAATACGAATTTGAATTATTGTATTATTATGATTCACCTTATAATTATTATTTAAACTTAACACAATTAAATCTGAACAAGTTACAATAAATATATGTACAAATTACACTCATTTAATATTTACAAACAGATGCTTAGTTTCTCAAAAACATTACATTTACATAACATTTTTGGGAGTGCATTTTTTCTGTTTGTGTATTGACAATTGGTTTTTGTCTAACAGTTGTACTGTTAATTAATTGATTGCCCTTTGGCACCGATTTAAAATGCGCCACAACGAGCCGTGATCGGCCATAAAGACGTCTGGCTGGCGCCGGAGTCCAGAATTTAGGGGTTTACTATACGTCTGGCCGATGATTTCCCAAGGCGATCGAGGAGCGGGCTGACCGCCTACCAGTCCCACTTCATTCATTCATGCTGATCGGCGATCTGTTCCATTTCCAATTAGCTGCACGTTCGCTATGCTAATGACTGCATTTTTCCACCTTATCATGTCCTTCCGCCAGCTTTTCTGGCTTCGTCTTCTTCATTGCAGCAGCGGCACTTTTGAGCCGGCGTTTTTTGACAAACTCACATGTCATTTGACTTTACGTTCACACGGGACAATTTATATGCTAATTTGCAGTGCGCATCAAAGGCGAGAGCCGTTGACGGTTTGCCTCTGATGAAGGTGTTAGAGAAGTAATTACGCTGCATTTAAATGCTCAATTAGTGCGGAGACAGTGCCGCCGCTGTCGCTGTGGAGTTTCTGCCCCTCCTTGATTGGTGGAACCGCGCACATGTCACAAACGAGCGCATCAAACGGCAAACGCTTCAAAGGAAGTCCCTTTGCGGCTCACAATGGTTATCCAGCCAACTTTTTGGTTCCACTGACCGCATAGATCATGGCTAAATAGGGATGGCTAAGAGGTTCTGGTGGCTCGGAAAAGCTGGAACTAATGAAGATGAGGTGGATCCTGAAAACTACAAGTCCACCTTATTTACCGGAACTTTAAAAAACAAAAAAATCAAATAATGTTCCAGCAGTTACTTTAAAATAAAGTACCTATGCACAGTTTTTAAATCATTAAGAAACTACGAAATATTTGATTGCTATTATGCCTAGAAATAACTTTTTTTTTTTTAACCTTTCCAATCAACTTGCTCCTTCTTTAAATTTATCTTGTGAAAAACTAAACAAAAATATATCCTAAACTCTTATAAATATTTAATTCTTTTAAGAACAAAAAACTATATGTGTCGTTTATGAATTAACATACGTTGTAAACACTTTCTTAACAATACGAATTTAAATTAATTTATCTAGAAGAGTTCCAGAATTTATAAAAAGATTTTTTGTACGAAAAGCAGTACAAGACTTAGATATATTTTCAAGGGAAAGTATGCAACTCCAGCCACATATCACTTTCTCTAGAGCCACTCGGTGTCCCTTATCTCCCAAGCTGCATTTGGCTATTTCGACGATTTGGCGAACTCTTTCCCCCCAGTTACTTTCCAGGTCAGTCATAAAAAGAAATTATGAAAACACACTCTCGTATCTGAGATATCCGCACTAAGTGATCTCACCTCGGCCACATCCTCTTGCACTGCGAAACGCTTTTGTCAGCGACTTTCCCAAGGCATTTGCAAACTGGTCGCATTCGATCCGATCGGAGAGTAAACTCCTAAATTACAATAAACGTGTAATCGTAATGTGTGCTTATGAACATAATCTTCGGGTGATTTCGCATGAATTAGCGATGCTAAATGTCAAATCGAAACGATATCAGTGCAGTTCAAAAGCATCGCAACTCGCCGGTTGCCCCAACCGGTATCGGTATCTTAGTCCCTCGTAAAAACTGAGAAAAAGGAGGAAACCAATCTGACTCAGCGATTGATTCAAATGTGCATGCGAACGCATTTCGCAAATGCCAAACACACATAAAATCCAGAGTTGACTCTCTGTAAATGGTCCACCTCGGACATCCACTGTCCACGATCCACTGGCCATCGATGGGTGCCAAGGGGAATGCCAATGGGGATCAGGGAGTCCAACTGGGGTTTCAGCTGCACACAAGTAAAATTTTCTTTATAATAATAGTCCCTTTTAAAAAAGGAAAATATACATTTATGGCAAAATTATTGGAATGATAGTGTTTTTATAAAATATTACATTAGAGTTTTATTTAAAGTATAGTATTCATATTATTTAAAAGTATACATCTTAAAATCAAAAAGTCAAATATGCTTTAATGCTTGAAAAAATATTGTAACTTATATTGATTTTTTGCGAGTTGTCGTAAAGTAAATATTTATTACAATTATTTACTGTCGGCACTTAAAATCAATCAGGGAAATATCTTAACTTTGAAGGTAAGTTCGACAGCTTTCAATCTTAGCAAATTATAATATAACTATAATATATACATACTTATATACATACTTATATATATTCTGATAATTTTAGCAGATTTTTTCCAGTGTCCGGCCACCTGGGAATGGGAACGCAGCGGAGACTTTTGCACTTGTTCTGGCAGCAGCGGGCAAATAAAAACCAAATTTGCATAGCATTTTGTACACCGGACTGGGCCTCCTGATAAACTAGGCTGCTCCAGGCAGGTGGCCTGGGATCCCCAGGTCCGCGAGCCTCCCAAAAAGCCTCCACCAGCTGAAAGGGGAACGTTTTACGACACACTTTGTGGCTATTTATGCGGTGCATCTATAACCGTCTTGGGTGGTAAATCGAGCATTTCAGGCCGCCACTCATTAGCCGCGCTGGCCATAAATATTTTGATTTGTGGCCAATGCATACAGTTTTCCAAAGCAACAAATGCAGATGCATTTGCCGCAACTGGAGTGACGTTTTAATGAGCCCAAACGGCAAATGGCCAAAGCAAAGGAGTCGAACCCAGTTGAACTTTGACTGGGACCAAGTGTTTAATGGCTTTCGAACGGCTGGAGGGAATGCTTTTCTTCGGATGCAAAGTGGAATGCAAATCTTGTGAAAGCGATCGCCGCAAATTGAAAATCATATTTGTCTTGCCCAGCACTGCCTCTCTTTTTCTCCTTTTCTCCGGCAGCATTACAATCAAAATGTGGAACAAGTTCAATCGAAAGGGCCCAGGGGCAACATGCCCAAAACGATCGGTACTAAAGGCAGCTACACTGGGAAAAAAATTGTGGGGTATTAAAAAATAGAAAGCAATATAAAGATACTAATTTCTAACTACAAACGTTAAGTTACTTCATAATAAAACAACTATCAATAGATTTTAGAAAAACTACATTCCATTTTCTTACATGAATACAAAATATAGAAATAATGTAATATAATTTCAGTTAAATAATTTTGTTTATCAATGGACTTTTTGTAACTACTAGTCAAAATATAATTTAAAAAATATATTTATAGAATGAAAATAATACAAAATAATAATAATAATAATAATACGAAAATATTTTAATATTTTTTTTAAATTATTATAATTTTCTTTTATGTGTAAAAATTCAAAGGCAGTCCAAGGCGAGTCATAGTCACAGGCTATCATCAAGCAGCCGGCCAGCATCGATCTGGCTCAAAAGCAAAGCCACCACACTCAAAGGCAAAGGCAAAGGCAAAGGCATGGGCAACCGCACCCGCACCACCAGAGCAAATGCAGCTCCGAACCACCGAAAGCACCACCGAGAGCACCACTCGTGATCATTGTTTGATGTCTGCTGGATTGTGCCATTTGTGCCGTGTGGGTGTGGGTGTCTGTGGGAGTTGAATGATCTTCGCCCGAGCGCTTTCCCATGCCCCAATCCTCCAATCCTCGATCCCCAATCCCCAATGCCGATTCGAATCCTACTTTCGGCCAGTTTATAGAGCGAAAAGATCGGCAATTAATGATCTCGAATGTGGTTTATCTGGAGGCTGTCAAATGCTATATACCATATATCCGACTGCCGCGAGATCATCTTCGTGTGTGTGAAGGCATTCCGAGCGGAAAGGTTTGTCAGCTCGTTGGCCTCGTGGTCACCTGGGCTTAATTTGAACCCAAAAGCCGCAGCACAAACCGAAAACTAAAAAACCGAAAAACCAAAGACCCGAATCCCGAAACGATAGCCACGATTCGATAAGTTTTTCTCACACACGAACAAAAGCAGCGAACAAAGGGAAAAGTGGAAAGTCAGAGGCGATTGCAAAGATCGCAGCGATCAAATATGTTATGGAAAATTGAGCACATACCGCAGATCGAACGCGAGGAAGAAGAGGGCACTTCCACTGGCGAACATTGGCTCACTTTGATTTGTTTATTTCGATGCCACACGATATACAGTGGAGCCTAACTAAAGCAGACCAGCCCCACTAAAAATGTAAGCTAAGCTTACTGAAATTAAAAGAAATATATGGAAAATTGTAGTATTATTCTAGACCTTAATAAAAAATATAATTGTTTGATTTCTTACACAAGTGTTAACAATTTTAAAGACTTTAATAATTGTTTAACAATTTATTTGCACATTCCTATATAAATTACAATTTTCATAAAGTCCGTGGGCAATCTAACTATTATTATTTTTACTTTACAAAATATTTAAGATTCGAATGCAACGTAAATCGTATTTTAAAAAGAATTTTTCTTGTACCTTCCTCTTTTCCATTGATAGAAACTTCTCTTCAGGAAATTATTCCTGAACATTTTTGACTGTATTTGAATTCGCAATCCCATTCCAATGGCACACAGCTCCCTGGGCAGCATTTTCCGCTTGCTCCGGCTGCTTTTCTTGGCCACAACTTGACCTTTCACTGGCTCCGATTTGCCGGAAGCGCTCACCCAAAATATATCACCAAGCGAATATCTACAAAATGATGATTGGAGCAGCTTCAGCTCCAGCTTCGGGATCAGCATTTGCCACAGCTATCGGCCAACAATGAGAGGGCACAGCATTTGTGGACTGGACTTGGGAAATTGTAAACAATATCTGTAAAAATAAAAACGCCCAACGCCGCCGAATGCACCGCCGAAAAAAAAAAAAAATGTATAAAAATGCCCATTGTTGTCTTGCAAATGTAATGCATTCGGAGTCAGTCAGTCAAATAGCCCGGGGGCATTACCTCGACTCCTCAGATTTCGGGGAGCATATCTTTTTTATTTTTGGAGCTGCAACCTTAGGAAGCTCGAGTTCGCTTTTCGGGGTTGGGCCCCCATCGAACTTAAGCGCTGCCCACGGAGGGTCAACTGCGGTGAACTAGTTAAACCATTTGAATAATCACCGGGGATCGATTTGGAATTGAATTTGGGTTGAACGGGCATTGTTCAACGTCTTCATGGCAGTGGTAGCCCAACAGAAGGTGACCCCGATAATGGACCAGGGAGTGCAGATATATTGTAAAAGTAAATCGTAGGAATGAGGCGTAACTCTGAGTTAGATAATCTGCATTCCTCCTACGCCTTTTGCCAAGAAACTGTGTTTAAATATGGCATAGGTACCTAAATTCGGGTGTAAAAAATATTAAAATAAAGATTAAAAATTGAATTGAAAAATTTTAAATTGATTTAAGAGATTAAAGTTTATTGGAATTAACTTCTTTAATTTTTTGTAGCTATCCAAATCAAAATAGAGCAATCAAGCCACCCATTTGTCACACATCTGGCTGCTCAAAAGCCCACTTTTCACACGTTCCGATAAGATCAAAGTGAAATTCCAACGGATGATAGACAAGTTATGGCCTAACCATAAAATGCCATAAATTACTCTATTCCGATCCCAAGTCGGGCTATCGTTGCGAGCAATCTCAATCTGCGCGAGTGCAGTGTGTCCGGGCAGAATGCATCAACGTGCACTCCTTACAAATTATGTTTAATTAAAATTTCTGTATTAAATATGACACAATGCTCCGAATTCCAATGCGAAGCGTCTGCCCAATGTCCACTGAGAGAGGCGATTGCGATTGGGAATGCGAATGCGGACTGTAATTATTATATAGCACCCAGGATCCGAGTGCAGCATTTATGATTTTGTTTTATTTATAAAATGCCCTGCGATCGCTGGCCGTCTCGAATGATGATATTTACAATTTTCCCTGCTGCCTTCTTATATCATTTTTTGTCCATTTTAGCCTGGCTTTTTTTGTGCCCGCTTACATTTGTCGCATAGTTCGGATCTTGGCCGGGTCCAAAAGCATCTTTTGTCCGCTGGCTTTTCGCTTTTTGGCGGGGCTCGAAGGTTTCGCGCCCGGCGCAACAGCATCGGATGTCCATATCTGGTGTTATGACAAATGCTGTATGTAATTATGGTTCGGTCTGATCGGGCAGTGTGCAGTGTGTATTCTATAGCATCGGGGTTCCTCTGCCCGGGCAGCCGCAAAAAGATATCAAAAATGTCGCATATTAATAACGCTCTCCATTGGCAGACACACAGGACTCGAAATGCGTTTTGTGCCTTAATTAACCCTTTTTAAATTGGGCATAATTAGGGTGGAGCAAAGTCACTGAGAAAAATAGGTAGCTTATTTTAAGTTCATATTTATTGTGCCAAAAAATTATAACTATATTATCCTTTTAATTTTTCTAAAGAAAGTGTTTCCAAATATGTAAAATTAAATTAAGCAATATTTACCAAAATATTAAAAAAATTCAAATTCAAAATAAATTTATTTGCCTCCGAGAATGTCAATTTTAAAAAGGTTGTTTTTTAATATAGTTAAAATATGTTTAATTTTAATTTAAACTAGTTTTTTTCAGTGCCTCCAACATCCATCATCTCATCATTATATCATTCACATTCGTTAATATTTTTGAAATATTTTCGCGTAATTTGTTGATATCAATTTACACAGAGCCGCCCTTTAGTCTTGTCCATAATTATATCATTTCGATTGATCGATGCGCCGCGCTCCTCTTTCATACCCACATATATATAAAGAGGGCTATAATGGGATGCCATGGATACCGGACAGATTTTTCATTGTTCCCAATATATGAGTTATTTAGTTGGTTGGCAGTGGCAGTGTAAGGCCGCAGCTCATTACTGGGCTCCAGTTAGAAGACTTTGGGAAGTGGAACCCCATTCGGCCCAGCGGGTGTGCCTTGTATATATTGTATAATTAAATAGCTCTTCTCAGATTTCCCCCTTTTTGAATGCAGCCCATTCTCAGGGCAGCAGACAGGTGCAGGTGAGTTTTGTTACTTGACGATGATAAATGTGTCGCATGAGCCAGACATAAATGGTTTGATTTGGTGGCAGCCTCGACTCGTCCCTCCCATTCCCGTTCCCAATCCCATTCCATCAGAAGTCGTCAGCATCAGCGCCTTCGGGGCATCGGAACGCCTCGATTCCGATACCGATACCGAGAGTATTTAAAGCAACTTTCACACTACACTCAATTGTCTGTTTTAGGGCCAAGACGCCCTAAATGGCCAAAACACGCGCAGACTCAACAGGCGATCGGTGCAAAAAACTAAGAAAAATTATAAAATCAAGTCGGCTGCTGGAGTTTGCTGGAGCTGTTGATAGAGTATTTATATACCCTGTACAAGTTTATTTTAAAAATCGGAAAACTAGAACATGGAGAATATTATTTATGCAAGTATCATAAATGGATTTGGATTCGCTCTGTTTTAAATTAAATTTTTAATGTAGAAGTTTCACTTTATAATAATGTAAAAATTTAATGAATGTTGTTTTTTATTGTATTATATTTTCAAGGACATATTTTCCATTTTATAAGTCGTATCAAAAACCAATCGCTAGTGTTTTACCATTGTATTTATTTGTATGCTGCACAAATTTGGACACATGTTGCATACCAAAAACGCGCAACGTAAAAGGATACTTTTTGCCCCGATTCTGATTCCGAACCCGATTCTGATCCCAACCCGAGAGTCCCGGCAAACGCCAATAATTTATAAAGCGGACAATAAAATGTTATCAAACAAAAAAGTATACACAAAACAGGCTGACGAAGAATCCGGGGAAATGGGGGGGAAAAATGGAGGGACAATCGAGAGTCGACAGGCTGAACTAAATGCCGCACGCCTGCGCATTCTGAACACACAAAACTCTGCAAAATAAGAAGAAAAAAAGAGGAAAAAATTGAGAGGAGGGTCCTCCTTGGCTGCGATGATATATGAAATCATATAACAGCAATCGGCAGGCCGCAACAACAGGAACCACAGATCGCATAAAGTGTGTGTAGTTTATTAAGCGCGCCAAGAAAATGACACAACAACCACACTGGCCTCCTTCGTTGTTGGTTTTCGCCATTTAATTTATGGGCCTTCAGCGGGTTGGCTTAGAGAATTTGCCACAGTTTATTTATGATGCAGACAGACAGACCGACCAGAGATCAATGCCTGAATAGAAATGGAAATGAAGCAACTCCATCAGCTTCGATCTGCAAAAAAGAATCAAAAGAATCGAAACCAAATTAGTAAAAGAAGATTGATATTCACAGGAGCAGTGGATGGACTTTTAATGGCCAATAATATCGATCGTTTAATTTATTAATATTAAAGGAAAAATAAAGATAATCTAATTACCATAACATTGCAAAAAATTATTAAAGGTGGTAAACAATTCACGACTTATACTTAGTAATACGAAACAATATCCTAATAATTTTACTATAGAAAGATATTACTAGTGTAAACTATATATTGAGAAAATCTTCATACATAAAATACAGTATTCAACAGATATCTTTTCTCAAGAACCAATCCTTTTATTTAAACTCCATAAATCACTGTTCTATTAAAATATCGTAAATCAAAACCATAAAATTTACAATATTTCATTTCGCTGCTGATCATCAAAAAACTGCTCCCTTTTTAACTTTTTTTGCATTCCAATAAAGCACCTTCGTCACATGATATCCGAAGCAAAGCAAAAACAAAGGAGCAGAATAAATAAATAAGCTGAAGCCACATTTAAATAATTCGAAGAGGCATTCAATCTATATTTAAAGCGAAAATTGATCATAAAATTTGCAAGGCACGTTTCGAAATTAAATCATTTTAGTTGAGCATGAGCGAAGGCTTCGGGTTCGTGCAGTAAAAACAAAGCAGGGACCACAAAAAAATCATCAAACCTACGGAAATCTCGGCTTTTAAATGATTTTTATAACACTTCTACGGCGGTTTTTCAACACAAACAACAAAAACTCGATGAATTTTATGGCGTGGCAAAAATTTAATGACATCAATCGAACTCCCTCCCCATTGTTTCGCTTTTCTAATATACGAAAAGGCTTTAATGGATTTTTTTGTTCGCTTCGGTTCGATTCGGTTTTGTTTTTCGCTTTATTTAAACATATAAACGGGACCGTAAAAACAACAAACGGAGACTCCCCGAAAGCGTGTTAAAACTAGACTAATGGGTTTTAATTTAAGCCAACGAACCTTGTGAAATGCCAAGCTTTTCTTCCCAAAAAAAAAAACGTGGGGGAATAAAAAGTCAACCAAATAATTGAATAATTGTATGCCGGCCAGTGAGTGAGTGTGTTTGATGAACTTTCTCCGACAGCCATTCAAAATTAAATCACTTTACGCACTTTAGGCTCCGCCTTTCCAGCTCCAAGATTTTTATCTGCATCCAAAGCGGCGCCTTAAACAAACAACAATTTGCCCGTTTTTTTGTCTACACACAAACGCATGTATCTTGAAGATACATTTGCGTGCCAATGGCGTAATTTACCACTTAACATATCAATTGTGCGGCTATTAATCAAACAACAGACGAGTCGGGGCTCGGGGCCCATGACTCTAGATTCCTGCTTTGATTTGTACGCATCGGTTGTCAAACAAGTGAGACAAAAGCTGAAAAGATATATAAAACTCCACTCGCACATTTATACTGAAAGAAATATCGGGAACTGTGTTTGGAAAAATTAATGGAGTGTGTAAAATATGTATATATTAGATTAAACCTCTGCTTTAAGAATTATCTCATAATTTTAAAGACACCATCGATATTTAATTATTAATTTTTTAGAGCATTTAGTAACTTTTTAATTATCATAAATAAAATTAATTAATTTTTTGAAGTGCACACATGAAGTTTTTTCATATCGTAAATGTCCATCAAAGTCCACAAGCAGCGAGTCAAATCATAATAGAGCATAAAGAGTAGAATTTTTAACACCTCACTCCTCCGCACTTGAGGTCTTTTGTTCTGTGCCCTGGACACAGTGGCCCCCCCTCGCCGCACATTCGTTTCACTGATTTTAATTCAGCCCGGCCTCATTGGCAGTTGGACATCCCATCAGAGGCGATCGATAAACGCTCCGGCATTCCGCTGGCATTCGCCCCGAAAACTATTCCATTGAGGCTGTCAGATGACGCCGTCTAATGGCTTTTGTTTGCTCCACTAAGGTGCCTAACGAACTCGAGTTCGAGTGCACGGAGCCACAGAAATATAACAACTCAATTCGAAAAGCGAAACAAATATCTCGAACTCCTTCAGCTGATGGCTGGCGATGAGGATGGAGAGCGGCGGGAAAACACTTAAGCGCCAAAGTGTATCTTTGATCTTTTCGAGATGAAGAACTGACCCCACTCGACTGCCGTTGATGGTCGATTTTTGGACCGAAGGGTTTTGATTCGCTTTTGTAGTGTTGTTTCATTTGCCTGGTTGTTCTGAGGGCATCAAAACAGGGCAGGTGAGTCAGTGGTTTCCGTGTGTATTTCAGACATGAATGTTAAGATTATTTAATTTAGTTTTATAAAATGATATTTTCCAAAAACTAAATTGGTCGCTTCTAAATGGTTTTTTTGCCATTGTTTCTATAGAAAAGAACATCATTTCCTATATTAACAACAAAAATGAATGTTTTATCATGTGACATTATTAAAAAAAAAAATCAAAACGAACTTGCAATGCTTTAAAATGTGTTTTTTCATGGGTTCTGATTCTTTAAATATTTCTTAATAATTTAATAAGTTTTTATAATTCGGTTTTAAGATAAATCCAGACAATGATTCCTTCATCTTGCAGATCATGGGATAAAAACAAGTAAGCAATTCAAATGCTACTTAATATTATCTCATGCGACACCTATCGCTTGTTTTTTACACTACAGAATTCTACATGCCATTTACCACAGTTTTTACATGAGTCCCACACGACGCATACTTATTTCTGTTATGTTAAATGTTACCTCTGTTAAGTAGCCAAAAAAGTATGCTACAATATTTTTGTGGCTTAGCTGTTAACGCATAAATGAAAATTTCATTGCAAAAATAAAATCCAAATAAATACGTTTTTCAGATCCCATAAAAAAAACACAACATCCGCGTTATTTTCTGGCCACTTATATATTTTCAATGCTGTTTCATGTTAGCAAAATTTGTCATTCTGGTTTATTGTTAATTGAATGGCTTGACTTATGCTTATGGAAAACTCCAACGTTTTGCACATTTAGTGTTTGTTATTTTCAAAAGCAACAACATCCTTGAATACTTTTTTTCAATTTATTGTTTTGTATATTTTGTTTTCGGGGCAGTAGGAATAAAAATTGCGAATTTATACATACGTACGCGCACTCTAAAAACAATAAAGTAACAAATGTCTTAGGATACATACAATTTGTCTATTTCTCATATGTATTTTTCCTCTTGTATATGTATATGTTTTTTTTAAATATATATATGTTATTTATAATAGCCATATTATTAGTTAGAAGTAAGCATACTATCTGTACAAGATTTTCCATTTGGTTTTATTGCATTAAGAGCTGAGAAAAAGGATGTTTCCGTGGGCATACTAAAGCCTCAATCCTTCAAGATGATGCTAAAAACAAAGTAAAGTTAATTAATTAATTTATTATATATAATTATTTGATTTTGAAATATCTTAGTTTAGTACTCACATGCGTTTTCTCAACGATTTTCGCTTTCTGCGCAGCTTCTTGTATGTAAATTTACTCGGTGAGATTTTGTAGTCTTCATCGAATTCCTGTTCGAGTTTAATTAGATTCTGCAAGTTCAACTGGCAGTCCTGCAGGGGAATCAGGCGCAATTACTAACTGGAGAAAGGGGTTATATATTTACCTACCTCAAGGTTTTTGAAGTGCCAACTGGAGTCGCCTGGGGATCCCCCATCGCTGGAAAGTTCACTCAGACAGGTGCGCATTGTTGGCCAGCATTGGCAGCGTTTGTTTGTGATTTCGCAGCCCGGCTGCAAGACAATCGAATTGCTGTCGGAACAATTATCGTGCTGACTGTAGGTCAGGGCAGTCAGGTGCTGCAAATCTATTTAAAATACAAACAAAACAAATAATGTTATTAACACCAAATCGATGAAAGCGGGCAAAACTGTTGGTGCGCATTAATCCACATATTAAATGTTCATTAAGCCCCGCAAATGAACTTTGATTCTCGGCGCATTTAAAGAGATTACGGTGACGTTTATTTTTATTGGCCGATGCCTATATAAGCCGACCCCATTTGCATTTTCGTGTTTAGTTTGCCATAATGATTGCCCGCTTTTCATTTCTGGTCATTATACTTCCGCTGCAAATTGGATTGGCAAAGGTTGGTTGCTCTCACTTCATTTAATAATTTTAACAGATTTTCCCCTCTAGCCCAACTATGATATACTCATGAAAAAATTGGAGTGCCAAGTTTTGGATAAAAATTACGTTAATGAACTAAGCTGCAAACTTTTGCGACAGCGGATTCCCGTAGTTTCGGCCAGATTTATTTTAAATCAAACAATCGACAAATTCGACATGTTTCTTACTTTAAATATGTTGAAAAAGGATAAAACCCGGATGAACATAGCCGACCTGAAGTTGGATGGCTGCAAATACTTGGGTTCGATGTACCAGAACAACATTATTGGAAAACTGTACAAACGCCTCAAAAGTTGCAGCAGTTTGCCGGCTAATTGTCCTGTGATGAAGGTGAGTAAAATCTCGGCAGATGTCTTGAGTTACTAGCAAACAAAATTTGACTTTTCTATAAAACGTCTATATCCAAGACAAACTTGATCTGAGTGTAGCAACTTAATCGAAATTGAGAGAGAATAAACATGTTTCAATGACAACAAACGGATAAAGCAATTTAATGAAATATAACTTCCGTTTGCTTTTTTGGCTAGTAGAACGATGCCAAAAACTTTGCCCCTGCCCAACATGATAAAGACAAATATTTTCCTTTGGGAAACAACTTTCAATAAATAAAAGCAAATATTTGTCAACATTTTCGTGTTGTGGCACTCTCGACGCGAGCCAAACTAGTTAAATTTGAACAACATTCTGCAGTTATTTCATTTTCATTTTCATTTTCCATTTCGCATTACGAACGCAAATTGCCGCACGGCCGGGGCGAATTAATTCCCCAAACACGATTACACGCAAAAACCGAATTGATGCCATCAAATTATGCAGGGAAAACTGTACGAGATCCGCAACTATACATTCATTTCGGACGAATTCCCGCCAGGAGCCCCGCAATCCAAATGGCAAGTGCGACTCGATTTTCTGAAGCGCTCCGAACTGGTGGCAAACATTTTGTTTGAGGGCTCTGTGGTCTATAATACGTGATGTTAATGCATAATGGATGCGACTAAATACGAGTGCTCCATAACCATAACCCGCTCGCTGGTGGCGCTACCTCCCCCACCCCCTTTTTTTATATGTACATACACTGGCAGAAAAATTGGATAAGCACAAGAAATGTATAAACTGGAATGGAATGTAAGAGTGCCAAATAAATCTGTTCTTCTTTTAAAGTCTTTTGAGGGGAGTTGATTTTTATAACAAAAATTATTTTGTTAGACAATATTTATGTTAGGTTTTTTTTAAATAAAATTTTAACTTGTTTAAATTCATTGCTTTATTAAAAAAATGCAGAGAACTAACATATCATTCCTGCCATATTTTAAAAGCTAACTAAACGGAAGAAATAAAATTTTTATACCAAAAATATATACATATTTAATATATCGCTCTTTTCTATCGACCAAATATATATTTTTCTTATGAACAAATAATACTTTTCCATAACAAAAATTTCATCATTTTAAAATCAATAAATATTTTGCGTTTGGAACCAACTTAATTACTTAGTCATTTCTGGAACAGATTTTATTGCATTTAATATACTTTTTTGCCACAGTGCATATAGTTTTCGAGCACATCTATCGACTTACCCATGCACACGCCCAGTCCGCTGCTAATGGGCAGCTTGGTCACACACTGCAGGGGCGGCTCACATTGACCGGAAAATCCGCCCGGACCGCCGCAGGACTCGCCCAAAGTTTTGGCGCATATGCGACAGCATCTGCGAATAGATGACGTATACGTATGAGCATATAGTAATCCCCGCAATGAAGATGGAATGAATCCCAGTAGTAATTGATTCGATTCCGTCTTGGATTCGATAAGCGTTAACAATTAGTTAACACTCTGTATTTGTGGTGTGGGCGCCTTTGGCCGCCTGATCTGAATTCCTAAGCAGTACGTGACTCACGATTCGAATTTGATTGGAATTCGTACGAGACACTCGGATGACGGCGCTCTTAATTATATCAGTGCCAATTATTAAGATCATAGTGGGGTTAAGAATTCGTGACCATTTAGTTCTTATTTAAATTAAATGCAGATGTCAACACCAAAAGAATTACGTGAAAGTTTAGTAAAATGAAAAGAGAACGATTTAGTTTATATCTTTAAAGCAATATTTAGTAGAGTATATTCAACTTATAAACTTAAAGATTTAAATATAGCTTTATTTGTTATACATTTTTTTAAAGTTGTTTAATTAATCAATTAATTATTCAATTAAAAGCAATTTTTATAGTTCCAAGATGGACATGTAAATTATTTTATTAGCAAAAGCATACAAAAACATAAACACTTTTTTTGCTGAAGCATAAAAAGGGCTTACACAGGCATGTGTATATTTTGTGAATATAATTAAATTAGAATTTTTTATACATTGTGTAGGCAATTATTAAAGATTCAAAATATTGTGCATCTAAATTGCTTTCTATTATTTCGATAACCATTTAACTTTAATATCATGAAATTATTATCAGTTTGCAGATTATGCAAACAAAGCCACTTAAGTTTGTCACATTAAATGCAGAATGAAGTCCTGCAGTTTATTTTGGCAATAAAAGCAATTATGCTCCGTGGAGTTTCCACCATCTGAGTATACTAAGAGCAAATAATCTGTTTCTAATTGTTTTGATTATGACCATACAGTTTGCTAATAATAAATGCTGAAATGCTTTTCAAATTTTATTTTTGCTGAAGAGCCGCCTTTGAAAACCATAAATACTTTAAAAACACTCTGACAAGCAATTGAAATAAAGCCTCTAAAATAAAGTCTAATATCAATTTCACCGCTTAGGTTGGGCAATAAAAACGATGATATATTCACGAGGGCAACCCCTCGGTTTTGCAACCGGGCAGAAAATATCTTTTTAATTGGAGTGCAGGGAGCTGTGCGACTTACTTGCAGGGATCCCAGAGCATGAGTCCTTTTCCGGGGCAGTCCGGCGAGCGGATGACGTCGCACTCCTTCGGATTGCAGTAGCATTTGAGGCCGTTCACCACGTTGTTGCTGCCGCCAGATGCTGCCATTATCAGGAGCAGATAGCACCACAAGTAGATGAGTACCGCGCTCACGTTCAGCCGGCCAAAATAACTTCCGTTCGGTCGCATCCGATGCGGAAGTTTGGCTTTGTTGTTCTGCCGTTTGCTTCCTCCTTCCATCGTCCTTGTGCGTAGAACATCCTGCTCCTGCTCCTGCTGCTGCTCCTGCCCCTGGCAGCCTACGCCTCTGGCACTTCCGCCCATTTATAGGCAATTTTTATTGCGCCCCTGTTGGCTCTACCACGGTGCGTTCCACTGCCTTCGATGATGATGACGATGTCGAGGATGTTGAGGATGTGGATTTAGCAGAGGACCACGATGCGAACGCGAACGCGGACGAGGACGAGGTCGAGGATGGCTGGTATGGATTCGAGTCCTGGGTTCGATTGCGACCGGGTCCGGCACAGGCAATTTGCATGTTGACTGCAAAGAGCAAGAGCGTTCTTAAATGATTAAAATGCCATAAACTGCGGCCAGGCAGGCACTTTCCCCCCACTGCCATGAATGCTTTTCCTGAATAGGCCTTTTACAATTGAAAATTGCGGAAATCGGTTGCCAGTCTAATTTCATTAAAATTTCATCGACGTTGCCTACTTTTCGGTGGTCATAAATTTGTAAATTGGTTCGCTATTCGCTTCGCCAAATTGAAATTTCCCCAAATGGTCACATTTATGTGTTAATCAAATCATTAATTAATTAGAGCCAGGTTTTATTCCGATAATTAGCATGCAAATAGATGAGAAGTTATATTTTTCAATTTGTATTTGAAGAAAAAACGGTGGAGTGGTTGACAAATAGTTTGGTTACATGACAATCGAATTAGGAATGAAAAATAATATTGTACAACGATAACATCCATCAAACCTAATTGAAAATGGCTGTCAGTTTAATTTCACAGAGCTTTAAATGTACAAATAAAATCGTAATATTCCCTTTCGAATAAAAAAGGAGCTGTGGTTTTTTATTCGACAGCCTTTTGTGATTTGTTTGTATTCCTCTATACTGAATTTGTACAAAAAAATAGAAATCGATTTTGGTTGTAATTGAATATTTGTGTTTTTGGAAGTAGTAGTAGAACTGTCATAGGTTTGCATTTAAATTTTCAGAATTAAATATCAATGAAGTGAAGTATTTATGTAAATTTTCTGTCATTTATGCAATTTGAAATCGCAGCTGCGTTGCTAACTTTTGTGACATTAATTTGTCATGTGTGGAAATGGTCTGAAAAACTTAAGTGCCTTAAAACGTATTTTAATATTTGATGATACAAATAAAATGAAAATTTGAAACACTGATAAATAATGGAATAGAAGCTTGGACTGCAAAAAAGACATAAAAAGGTTGTGGACATTGCCCTTTTGAATTTTTAATGCATTGATGTGAATGCATTAATTGTAGTTTATATGGTAAGAGAAGACTAAATTAGCTCATGGAAAACTATTTATATTTGTTTTCATGTTTTTAATTGACAAATTTCGGACTTAAATAAGAATGCGATTGTGGCACTTCAAATGAACAATTTTAATCATTTTTATTGATTAGTTAACCTAGCCTACATATTACTTATTTATTAAAAACATGATAATAATTCTTCGATTATGAATATAAATTATTTTCAATAATAGAGTACATCGTAGAAACTGTTTGAAATAAGTTCCTAATCTTGACAAGATAATTGTTTTAATTTGTGTATAAACGAAACCTTGTGGGAAACTAGATCCAAACTAAGTTAAAAGGGGTATTTTTGACAACAAGCCCAGCTAATTTGCTCAGCAGCTTGAAAAGTTTCCTCGACCGTTCTTAGCAATTAAAGTTTTCCCATTTAAGTTGGTGAGGTTATACACCTTCTTTTAATCAACCTCTGATAAAAACTGTCTCCAAATTGCACTTCGGTGACTTCGCAGCTTAATTAACCAAACGTGGTCAGGGCCAAAACCAGTGGCTGGAAAATGAACTCGCTGTCGATACACCACAAAAAAAGGGAAAAGAACCATCGAAACCAAAAAGCCAAAAACTTCGGAAATTAATTTCAACGAATCCCCAAAAAGTATGCCACATGCCAAAAAGTGGTTGAAAATCCAACTGTGAAATCGACGCAATGATGGTGAATGTGAAAAAAAGAGACAAAACATAAAGGGAAATCAAATTTGGTAGAACACATGCCTAACTAATTTGTATTTAAACGTTTGATGTCCTACGAATCCCACTCCACCGCACATTCTACGCAAAAAGTACTAACCTACTTCAATACGATTTTCGAAATTGTTGCGCAGTTGATTTGCATCGAAATCAATGGGAAAATAATAAACTTTCGGCAATTGCTAGTTGTTTTCTTTATTTGTCGATTTTGTATATATTTTTCTCTATTTGTTCGGGCGAGTATTGCTTTCACTTTGCCTTGGCCAAAAGGACACTCGACATTATTGCCATGGCTGTTGTTTTTCCAGTTGCCTGTCAACCACTTTCAATTCGGCATTCAATTTTTGTTGTGTTTTTATAACAACGCCACTGACACAGTCACAAAGCCTTCAAACACAAACACACACATAGAGAAACACACACACACACACATACAGTTTGGCACACACCTCGTTACACCTAACGATAGACGTTTAAGACTAGGAGTCGCTATACTATATATGCTATAGTTGTTCTTGTTTTTGTTGCTTTTGTTGTTGTTGTTGTCGCAGTCCTGACGTTAAACTTTCGGTTCCGACGAATTCCAATGAATTTTTCATGCGCTTTTGTCTGCCGCACGCGGCCATTTAAGGCAAGAGACTGAACTAACCTGCTGCCGCCGTTGTTGCACGGACCTTTTGCCAGTTTTGCCAACGGACACACATCGCTCCGATTTGGGGATACGCTCGTGTTTTTGTTCTTGCCTCTGTGTCCCCCCTCAAGAAATTTCCCTGTATTTCTGCTCACCGCGCAGGCGCCTTTGAAATTGAGCCTGGAAGGCAGAGTTATCAGTCAAAACTCACGAAGGACTCTCGTAGTATTGCGAAATTCGGGTTTATGCCGATGGAGATTTGGGGAACACGTAGGTTTGATTTTCGAACAATTTCCCTCTTTTTTTTAATAAGACATTTGACATTTAATATGCGCTTGTGGTTGGAGTTAATTACTTAAAGTGAAACGCATTATAAGATTTTTGTTCGAGGTTTCCACATAGCTATCTATTTTACATTATAATGTCAGCATTTCGAAAATCTGGTTCTTCAGCCATATATGTATAGTATGGTTCTTACCGATCTGCATTCACTTTTTATCTTCAGAAATTGTTACTATTTTTTTAACACCTCCAAAAAAAACTAATTAGGTAACTCACAATTTTTAATTTGAATGTTTAATTAGTAAATATTGTGTTGCTTTTATAAAGTGCAGATTTTATATTTTTATCTCAAAACAAATTATGTTTACAAATAGTTTCTGTAGGGAAAGAATACAAAAGAAATTAAAATATTTGATTCTATAAATCTTTTAAAGTAATTTTAATTTTATAGAAACATTTAAAAAACAATCACAGTTGATCATTTGTTATTAAAAAAATCTAAATATATAAAAAATTAAAATATATATTAAATATTAATTTAAGTACGGTACATCTCATCGATCATCATCAAATAAAGAACAAAGCAAAACCAACTATTTCAAAATCCCAATTTCATTGGACGCATAAACTCGGTGGCAGCGAACATCTTGATGATTATGGCGCGCGCGACGAGAGCAAACAGCGGATGCAGAAACATCCTTCAGAATATAAAGTCATTTTTGTTTATTATAATTACAAATAAAGAGCAGGATGCAGGGGCTAAAGCCTAAGCTGAATCTGGAGGGGCGTAGCCGAGATTCGCGGAGGCGGCCTATCAGCAAAGCGGGCTAATGGCCAATTTAAAAGTATGAAAGTCAGGTCGTTTGTCTTGTGATTATTTTATATACGTACTTTTTAGCTGTTGGCTGCTGCGGCAGTTTAGGCCGCAACTTTGATGATGAGGCAACCGTGTCAGCTGCTAATAAGCATCGCTCTAAGCAATTTGCCTCCAATAAAAGCCACACACCGCACGGGCCTCCCATTTGCTGGCCAAGTAAAAAACATCAGGGTAAAAAACTTGCAACTTTTCCAATTAGCGTGAAACAGACGTTTGAGTCCAAAAGTACACGAGAGAGTTCAAGTCCGAGCTCCAGAGATGTGGGTGCACACGTTCCCCACCCCCCATTCACCCCATCCCGCTGAAGATGACTCCAATGCCACAGTAAATGTTGCGTAAAACAACTGCGGACTCGGGCTGCTGGCTGCCACCCAACCACCCCCCAAACCACCTACCCCCCAACCCCCAACCACCCCCTTCGACCAACTCCCAACACCCCGCAGATTTACAATTGAACAAAAGACCAATCGGGAATTATGAGCGGGCAAAACTTTTTTAACAACAATAATGGAACGCAAAGAAAACGCTCAAACCACCGAAAAAAAATGCAAAAAAAAAATAACTCGACCAAGAATATGAAAATATCGGTGCAGTGAGAAAAAAAAGTGTCATCGATGCGACACTCCCCATCGGGAGTGAAAACATTTGCAAAAGTTATGTTTTCACAGCTGCCGTTTGTTTATTGTCTATTTGTTGTTTATACTTTTTAATGAAAGAACAACAACATTGCCTGAAAATGTTTTTATAATTATGCACAGAGGACAATAAGTAAATATGTAAAAATGCTAATTGGGTATAAAATTGACATCTTTTTTATGCATTTGATATTTAACTTCGACAATATTTATAAAGTTGTACTTTTCTTTATATATGTAAATACATAAAAATAATTATTGTCATTTAATAATTTATATAATTATCATATTCATTTTCAAGAATCTTTTGCGTTCTTTAAAGTTCCTTTTTCATTGAGTTGAAATCTAAAATCATTAAGATGGTTAATGGTATTTAAAAACCAAAAAAGCCTTAATAATACAACCTTATGATATATTTATTTTCCTCTGTGCCGTTGGGTGGCCAGGGAAAAATATTGAAAACTTGTGCGTTCAACTTGATATGCTGCAAAAAGTAAATGTGCAACAATGTGGTGGGTGGGTGGCAGCAGCTTAAATTGTAAGTGCCCCGGCCCACGAAATGCTGCAGTTCGGCTATTAATTCTTGAACAATTGCCAGAGGCAAAAGTTTGCTTCGATGGTTGGGGAAACAAGTCAAAAAGAAAAAAGAACACCGAAGTGTGTGCGGGGCAAAAAGAGACTTCCCGCAGTCGGTGCACACATTTATTTTCAATGTTTCATTACTTAACAACTTTTTGATGACAGTTTTATTGGCATTTAAACAAAAATTGAAGTGTTCTCCACGACCATACATATTTTTCACATTTTTCGTTGCTTTTTTTCTATTTTTCTGTTTTTTTTTTTTTGCTTTTCGAGTACGTCATAAAACATTAAACACGAGAAAAACGCACACAAAAAGTTTGCTACCTTTGGAGAGGCTGCGGCTGGAAAATGAGACCATCAAAGCCGGGCGGAAAATGGTAAAAGAAGAAGAAGAAGAGGTTGCCATGCTACAGAGGTTGCCATGCTACAGAGGTTGCCATGATTCCCATCGAAACGGGCTGGGCTGTAATCTGCAATTATATCGAGGCATTCAGATTCAGATAGGAGCAACACTTTCTGAAAAAGTTGCAAAAGTTTGCTGCACAAACACAAAACTGTGATTCAAGTAAAGTTGCAGAGCCGACTGAGCGTGCTTCAGAAATAAATAAATGTTAATTTCCAAAAGGGGATGGGATGAAATCAAGACAGAAGCGCTCTGAATAGGAGCAACGAATTTATTTTATCGGTTGAAGTACATCGCACAAAAAGCAGGCCAACTTAATTTTTCTATTGATTTAATGACGCCTACTTCAAAGTCCATAAAATATTTTTACTTGTTTAATCCGGAATTTATTCAGAGGTCTCTTGAATTTTCAGATTTATAAAATGCTTGCTCTTGAATGTATATAAGTTTTAGCATTCTGTATAAAGTGAAACTGCATAGACTTTTTTATTTATTAGCCTTCCTTCTTAGTTGTCCACTAATCAAAGTCGATCCTTATTCTTACCAGATCCTCGCAGACCTTCCAATTAGCCATTATTCCGAAATAAATTTGAATTACAAATTAATCCAAGCCAATCCTGGCGGGGTAAAAAAAAAAAAAAAAAGAAAAGCAAATTTACGCAACGCCCACACAATTTATTTTGAACAATTTTTTTAGGGGATTTGCGTCGGGGTAATTTGCGTGTTTTTTTTTTCATGCTCTGGCTTTACTGTCGACGGATCTTGTGGGTTGAGGGTTGTGGGGATTGAGGCTGCAGAGTATCCGCAATGGCCGAGTAATTTGCCACTCGTCCATTTTAAATTACATTAGTTGAATCGCGCCAAAGAAGTTGGCGCTTTTCAAAGGAGGGGAAGGGGAAAAATGGGAGGGGTTCTGGTCAAATGCATATTTCTCGTTTCAATTACTTTCGCGGAGAAAAGACAAGCTGGCGGCGGAGTGACTTTGGCACTAGCGGATATATTTGAACCCCCAAACACCCGCATTTTCCTTAATGAAATTTGCATATAAATTGCAGGACCCAAAGTTGGAAGTTGAAAGTTGATTTCGATTATTTGATGGGCGACTTTCATGGAGTCCTCGCAACGCCATCATCATCCATTGTTCCATCTTGTTTTTTACCCCCTGTCGTCGTCGTCGTCCTTGTCTGTTGCTGTCTTCATTCATTCTGCACTGGATTTTTTGTTTTCTTCTGCGCTTTTTTTTAGGTTGTCAAAATGTCGACTTGTTTATCTTTTACATGACGCAACACTGTGGCATCGTCGTCATCATCATCATCATCATCATGGCCATCATCGTCGTCGCCGCTCCGTTGCATTGCCATTCAGATCCAGCGCGTTGTGGCATGCCGCACGCCAAGTGGAGCGGACTGCTGCAAAAGTATGCAGCTCCATTTTCCCCGTCAGTCCTCCACTCCTCTCCACTCCACTCCCCGCCTCCTGTCACATAACCAAAACCTGGAAAATGAGTGAAACTAAAGCCGGCTGGCTGAGTGGCATTTAATGCACAGCTAGGACAAAAAGTCGGAACAGCCGGAGATATAGCCACGGAAATGGCTGCACACGCGGAATTTGGCTTTTTCACGTGGACCTGAATGGCCACTTTGGACTATGAAATACCCTATCATATAACTATCATGTAATTCTATTAGTTAAAATACCTAACTAAAGTCCAATTTATATATATTATATATTCAAAAATTAATGTGCAATACAATATATTAAAAAATTCATATACAATACTTATTAAAGGAACAAAATCTAATGTATATAAAATATTCTTAAAGTGGATGAGTATTGAAGACAAACTGTCTAAAGAAATGTTAGTTTTAATGTTTCCTTTAATGCTAAAAATAATTTAAATAAATAAACTTAATAGTGAGAGGTAAATAGACGTCTCTCATAATTGAAAATTAAATTAAAAATACCATTATATCTAAATAAAATATACTAACATTCATTCCAATAAAAAGATAAAAGAAAAGCAACATTAAGCTTCTCAACTGACATAAAAACTATCACTCAAACCAAGAACTTGTGCTAGATTTCCCCAGTGATATGATAAAATGCCAGAAAGTCGAATAAATCAGATTTGTAATCAATATTCTCGATCTCCAAATGCCAGCAATGAAATATTTTGTTTTAAGCATACCCCTGGGAATCCGAGAACCCAGTTGTGATTTAAGGTCTCAAATTCGCACTGCAAACTACTGATTTTGAATTTCAAGCGAATGGCCTTCGGATGATTTTATATGAAATTCCAAAGCTGGCTCTGAAATGCCTTAAATTTTGTCTTAAATACGCTTCATAGATGGGACTTAGCCAATTCACTTGACTGCATAACAAGACTAGCTGTTCGAATAGCAAAAAGACAAGCTGCCAAAAACTTTAAGTAAATTCAACAATTAAGCCAAAAATCCGCTTATGTTCGTTGGAAGGAAGCACTCAATTTTCTCTCAAATAAAACACAACTATTCCAGCCATTTTAAGTCACGATTTTATGGTCCTTTAAGGCCAAATGACACGCTCGCCGGCCCGAAAATCCTTTCGGGGTCGCCCATCAAATGCAGGTGTCCTGGCCAAGCGAACCGATCTACCCTGGGCGCAACACCCACGACCAGGTGGCATCAATATTTGCCAAAGGGTTTGGCTCCTGATTCCACTTTTCCGGATGCCGTTGCTGCTTTCCCTGCTTTTCCTGTTCCTGCTGCTGCTGCTGATGTTTTCAGGTGCCTGCGGCAGGCTACGTAATATGTAATGTGTAATATAGATGCCATCTCGCATCCGCTCCTTTGTCAACTATGTCATATTTCATTTCGCACAAGTCTTAATACCTTAGATATGCAAACACACACGGAGGCATTGGAGGCAGACGACCAGGCCGGAGCACTTTATGTCGAGCCCGTTCCGTTGATTTTGTGAGCACATGCAGCCAAAAAGCATAGACCCACCAGACCCACCAGACCCACCAGACCCACCATCACCTCCACATCCACATCCACATTCACCTACACATCTACAAGCTCTTCTCCGCGCCCGGAATCCGTATCCGTCCGCATCTCCGGCATTTGTACGCTTGCTCCAGTTTCGAGCATGCAAATTCCGGGCCAGCTCCTTCATGCCTGGCCACACATGTCGGCCAGACTCCGCCCATTCCGCCCACTCCGCGTCTCCAGCCGCCGGCCACCTTCTTGGCCGCCCACTTCACTGGGAGAAACATCTTTAAGATTGAAGATGCTACAGTAAAGTAATACATACTTTTAAAGGTATCCGAAGTTTGACATTTATTTTCCAACATTTAATAGGATTTGCTGAATATAACTTCTGCTAAATTTAAATGTTTAAAAATCGCATGTTGCCTATATTTAAGTGTAGATAACATAGTTTAATCAATAATACATTACTCAATACAAATTCAGTAAAACAAGACAAAAATATAAAAGCTAAATAAGCTCATTTACGTAAAAGTTTTCTTTTATTTTTTGTGTACAGCAGGTATTTCATTTTAAGAATCATAATAAACCAACAAGACTTTAAGTTTCGGAATAAAACTTGAAAGAACAAAACTTCCACTTCGTTATTTTTATTTTATTTTTATTAAATGTGAACTTTTTAATGTCTTAACAATGAGGCAAGAGCGTAAACATTAATTTTCGGTAACTGGTTTTCCCTCACTGTGCACTCTGCCGTTCTTGTAGGATCCTTCTGGTTTGCCGACATCGTCATCGAGTCAATGAGCAAATGAAATTTATTTCATTATAAAAGAGGCCACTTCCCAGGAGCCAGGAGCCGTATGCCAAAGAACAGAAGACCAGAAGACCAGAAGACCGTCGACCAGACGAAACCAAACCAAACCAAACCAAACCAGACCAGACCGCACAAACATTTGTTTTAGCCTAAATGCCCCGCCCATTTGGCAGTCCGCCTCCCCCATTTTACCGCATACCGGCCAGCCGCAAGAAAATTTCATTTTGAAATATGCTTTCCGAAATTATTTCGCTCTTATATGACAGGCGAGGTTGCAAAAGCAAAAATTGTAATATTAATTTTGTGTACAACGTAACGAGGAGGAGGAAAAGGCCACGGCGGAAGGTCTTGCTACGAGTTTTCCGGGTTTCCCGCCCCCGCCTTGGCCTGGGAAAACAATGGACCAGGACTCCCATAATGGAATTTGGTGGTAACGGGCCTTTGGGGTCGACTCCTCCATGCCTCCATGCGGACTCGCAGTTGTCGTCAAAAGACGAGACGGAATCAAGGCGAAACGGAAGCAGGTTCCGGAAACGGTTAGACAAGCGTCGGAAAGATGGCTTCCCCAGATTTAGATCCTTCTGCTAACTTTATTATTTCATTGCAGCCTGTGTGTGTGTGTGTGTGTGTGCGAGTGGGTGTTTGAGATTGTGGGTTGGAGTTGGATAGGAGGTGGCTGCTCCACTAAATTTGTTCGGACAAAAGTGTCGCCAGGGAATTAAGCTCATCAACGCTTGATGCGCCACCATGATTCAAACTCATCCAATTGCGAAAAGCAAACGATAAGAAGACAGTGGTCAATCGTAAATTAGATAGTTTGTTGAGCAATTTCAAAAACTCTTTTGATTTGAGGTGGGTTTAAGTTAGTCTTGGGGTTTACTTTTTGTTCTAGGTTAGGGATATGCCCTACCAACAATGTTCTTTAAGTATTTTATTTATTTTAACCTTATTTCGTATTTATTATGTTGATTTGTTCGTTTGAAAGACAGGTGCTAAAATTATGTATAACTCTTTTAAATTAAGATGTATTTAAGTTAATAAAAAAAGTGATAATCCAATCGATTGTTTAGTCAAAAGAATATTCTATATGCTTCTCTTACGCTTATTAATTTAAAAGCATCTCAAATCCAAACTTGTATTTAACTTTTAGATTATCATATCTTATTTATTAGTTAATTTAGTTTTTACTTTACTTTGTTAAATATATTTTGACTATATCCATATACTTATATACATATATATACTACATATTAAACAAATAGAGTATATCGCCACCTTTGATACTTATTTTATAACCACTGTAAATACAAGAATTGCTCTATTCCCACTGCTGTAGTTTTCACTTCTCACTCTTCATTTTCTCAAAACGTTGCCAGATAAGAAAGAAATACATTTACTCTGAAAGATGGCCCAGTGCAAAACGGGTGGCAAAAAAACGGAAAAGAATTGAAAACAAAGCACAGCAAAGGAAGCCGAGCGGGGAAAATCTGCTGTTGGCATCGGTTTGGCTTGCTGCAAAATGGTAATCAAAATAAATGAGCGACGCTTTTTGAAGCACCGCTGATGAGAAGCCAAGGAAAACGGGGAAAATCCGAGCTGAACCGCAGAAATAACTCGTTAGCCCTAAATGATGGCCAAGAAGAGCCAACAAGTGGGGGAAAGGGGGGGCGGGGGTAATGGCCGAAAAGGGTCCGCGATGAAGACGGGTTCACTCGAGAATTATGAATTGTTTGTCTAGTAGGTGTCAGGTGCTTGCTTTGTGCATCTAGCCGTAATCACTTGGGTAATCGCTCAAATGCACACACAAAATGATGTTGAAATTTTCCCCAGTGGCTTTCCGCACTTCTTCTTCAACGTCTCCTTATACTGTCACTGTCAAGTGTCTCTTTTATCCACTGGGACTTTGCCGCCAAGTGGAAATGGGCGGTAAAAAGGTGGGCTGCTCTGCGCTTCGACTTGTGACCTTGGCGTCAGCTCACATGGGAAATAAGTGTGTCGCCAAATAATTGATTATAATGGCGTCCTAAATAATTCATCGCATAGAAAATTGAACGAATTTGAAGATCTGCTCCTTAATTATTTTGAAGTGACAAAATAAATTAATATGAATTGAAAATACCTTACCATGACATAAAGAAAAATATTGATTTGTATTTTCGTTTAATATTTTATTTAATATTTACGTATATTGTAATTTATTCGTTTGCAGCGCAAGTTTGTCTCTTTTTTGCTTATAATTATAATTATATTTTTTCCAGTATCAGGTTTTTCACGTACAGATTTTCCCGCCACACTCCCCACTTTTCTTTGGGTTCTTTTAACCTTTTTTCTTGCTTCACCGCGCAAAGCATTTGCATGAACTTTTCCCTTTTGGCTTTATAACTCACTCAACTTGAGTTCCTTCCGCACGACTCCGTTGCGCCGCATATCTCTTCGGTTTCACTTTTTTCCTTTTACATTTTCTTTACTCACTTTCACTTTGCCAAGTTAAGTAGAACATGTTGATTTGCTGCTTTTAATTTGTGCCCACGTAGTCAAATTTATCTTGGCCCACTTAAGTCCATGACTTGAACATTTATTCCGAGGCCCATTTTCTCAGAACCCTCCTCCTTTTTCTTATTTCTTGTTAACTTCCAGTGAAACAGAAAAACTGGGGCTTTAGCTAACAGATTTCTTGACGCCTCGAAGTTTCATAGAGTTCCGCCCATAAATTATCATTTGGCAGCTCCACCAGCTCCGAGGAACACCAAAAGTGTCACGCCTTCTACTTAAACATCCTGAAGGATCCGAAAGGACGATACATTTTCGGTCGGGTGCGGGAAAGTCGGCATGGTTGGATTTTAGGGGAAGCATAGCATTATATGCCGTTCACTACCGCAAGTCGTTGGCTCTTATCGGAGTTTCCTGCGGGCCGATTTAGCAAAGACGGCCGGCTAAAATGGATACCAGCTAACTTGGACCTTGCACCGTTCAAAAAATATATATATATACCAAAAATGGTTGTCAAACAGAAACTAATTTAAAAACAAAAAATTAAACCGTATTATGGCATTTAAAATTCAAACACAATCTGCAAAATACTTTTGCATTATCAGGTAATAAAAATTCAATTATTACGTGGGTTTCTTAAAATCATCAAATTCATTCCGGAATTTAGTCTTCTTTTTTGTTATCTCGTAAACTGAATCTATTTTTGATTTTATGATTTTTTTTTAAACTAACAAACAAGCTTATCATCTAAGACGCAGAGAATGTATAATTTAAAAAAAAAAAATTCAAAAGCCAACCCACTAGCACGTTGTAAAGTTTTTATAAAAATCTGATTATAGATTTCCTAACTACAAACCAATTTTTAAAATGATAAAAATCTTTTTTGTATGATTTTAAAATTTAAAATAAAATAATACTTTATAAACAAAATTATCCGAACAAAAAGCTTAGAAGTATACATTTGAACTAAATGTTTTTTCTGAGTACAAAATCAGCCTGAACTGTGGCTGAAAACTGCCAGTTGGAGTGAGTCTGATGCGCTGGCGACAGAAGCCGACACGTTTGTTGGCCCCTTATCATCGTTTATTGTTGCTACATATTTTATTTTTGGGAGTTTTCGGGTGCAAGACGCAACAACTTTCTGCCAGTCTTGGCTCGTTATTATCCTATTAGGATGTGACGGCACCCGCCAAAGTTTTCATCCACTAGAATAAACAGCAGCAGGCCAACTGCGTGGCTGTGTGGCTGCGTGGCCCACATGTCGTATACATAACGCTTTTTATATACTTTCGCCTTTGAGCCGGCTCAAGACATTACAAGCTCGTTAAAGTGAAATCAATGTTGTTGTCTCCGTGTTTTTCCTGCTGCCATAGCTGTTCATTTTGATTCCGTCCGTCCGTCCGTTCGTCGGTCCGTCCGTTCGTCGTTCCGTTCGGTTTATTTAGCTATGTATTTTTATTTCATTATACGGATTTTGCCTGCCTTTCTGCTGTTATCTGCTGGCAGTTTATGAGACAACAACACTCCGGCTAACTGACCATGAAAACGGCCACAAGGAGCGGAAAAGCAGCAGGGATGCGATGCGACAAACTTAAGTAATATATACCCGCACTCGCTGCAATGTCGGAGAAAAGCTAATGGCGTCGAGATAAAGGCAAAGTGTCCGATTTCTTCTCTGGTTAATGTCTTTTGAATGGCGGCAGAAGGGCAAAGGGGTGAACTCAATGTGAGTTAATACCCTAAACTTATACTTTGTAAAGTACAATTTATGGGTTTAACTTTTAAATTAAATTTAAAACAAACTAACATATAAAAGAAAGCTAACATTATATTCTGAATAAACAAATATATTGCCAAGTGAAAATATTTTGATTTAATAACCCCAAAAAGTTTAAATAAATAATGTACACATTTTATCAGATTAAAATCGGGATTAATGGTTTTGAAAAATTAGGCTTAGATTATTTTTAATGTTGATTTAGTGTCATCACGTTGATGGGTTGGGTATCAAAATACATATATTTATTGTTTGTTTAAAACTGAAATTTGTTATTCGTGTTAATGATAATAACAGCTATTTATTTTAATGTCACACAGGCATTTTGTCACACTTTTAAAAAGAACACTTAAAACGCAAATAACGCAGATAACTAAAATTGGAAAAGTTATAAGTCCCAAAAGTCGGGCTTTGGTTCAACTTTTCGCAAACCATTGAAACCACAGACAAAACCTGGCATGCAAAAAGGTCAAAAAATTAAAGAAACCTCTTGATCACCTCAAATTTCCGCAAACAGTGGGATTCCAAACAATCCCAATGACTCCCTGACAGCTTGAATTAATATTTATGCCAGATCTGTTAATATGCAAATCCAATAAATCCAACAGCAGCAGCGTTCCCTTGACATTGTTTCATCTTATTCCCGACACTTGCAGCAAAGCCAGCCTACAAATTCGAATCGAAAAATTACTCATTCGCCAACGCGCCGCTCACTTGGCAATTAGTCACCTGAACAATCTGCAAGTACAAGCGGATTATACCGGCAGCCGAATAAATGCATACGGATACCGAACACTAAAAGAAGTTTATGGTATACAATATTCAATCATAAAATTAAATATAATTTAACTTTAATAAACACAAAAACCATTATGTTTCTGTATAACAAACCATAAATACTGCTTCTTAAAAATTCTTAAAAATAACTCTGAGTATCTTTTCTTAATCAGGATATTTGTTTCAAGTGCACTCGTATGTTAATACATTTCTTGCATATTTTGCATATTACATTTATCCGCAACGCCGCCGATTCAATGGGCGTGAGCGGGTGTTGTCATGATATTCCATTTCGCATTTAGCACTTCACATTTAACATTTTGCATTTTGCATTGGCATGGCGCACACGCCTTGGCCTGAAAATGCGGAATGGAGGCAACGATCTTTGCGTTTTTCGTCGGATTCTTCGGTTTCCCAGCCCCGCGATTACCAATTAAAATGCGTGTGATCGATCGCTGCAGAAGTTGTTTTTTCCCAAATTCGCGAATACGGCAATTTTTGCACGTGATGCACTCGCCGAAATTCCATAAGCTCACTTGCTCTCAAAATTTACGACCTGTTGTTTTTTGACGTTGATCTATGTTTTTTTTTGTTCCAATTAAAAGCTGTGAGAGAGCTTGCCAAGAAGAGGGAGAAAGAAAATGAAAGATTGGGGGAGAGCAGTTGGAGCTACTCTCTCTCTCTCATTGGATGAGAGAAAACGAATAAAGAGAAGGCTGTCATAGAAGAAGCCGGCTAGCCGGTAAAAGATCAACAAAAAAAAGATTTAATGCATGGCTGCAAAGAATGCGGGCCAAGAGAGAGTGAGAGGGAGCTTTTCTTTCGCGCAATCTCACTCTCTGAGCGCCACGCTCTCCCCCAAGACCCCAAACCATCTCTCTCTTTCTCCCCCCGAAGAGCGAATACGACTTAGGTCTCCAACAAGCTTTAAATTTGCGGCGAACAAGCTTAAAAATTCAGTTAAATTTCAGCAGTGATCGCGTGAGCTTTGTCGACTAAAAAGTCTCGATTTAAGCAGCCACAATTAATTTTCGTTTTGTGAAGTGAACAGAAACCATGTTATAAAAAAAAAAAACAGCTAACCAAGCCCACGAATACGAAAAAAAAAAAATTTAAAAATACAAAAGAAATGTGTGTAGTGTAATGAGCAAACAGCAAATCATGTGAAAAACCACAATTTATGCTCGAGTGACAAGAAAAACAAAACGAATTTTACGTGGCAGGTGTGTAGAAGCGCATTCCACAGATTGTACATAATCTATATACTATACGGTGCTGGGGAATCTGCGACTAAGTCATTTTTCTCTCCCCCGTTCTCTGTTCGTCGTACTACCTTTTTTTTCGCTGATTATATAAGCCAGCATAAAAGTAGAAGGGTAATGACGGTAGCGTTGTTGGCCCATACAAACACCCAATATGGCTATACAAACAAACACCGACACGCACATTGGGACACGTCGAGCGTACATAGATAAGATAGCATAGCTAATAATATAACCACGGGGAAAACTGTACAATAACGTCATTTATAAAATATTTATGGATTTGGCGTACGTTTTTTTTCTGTTTTTTTTTTTTATATTTTTCCTTGGCGTTTTTGCGTTTCCTAAGCGATTTCCAGATGCTGCCTGAGGTCTATTTAAACATTATTCGCAGGCATTTGCTAAATAATAAACAAATTATAAATAGGTAACTTAATAAAAAGCCCGATAGCGAAAACAGATGAAAACGGCAAACACCAGATGAGAAAATACACAGGGACAAATAGTCGGCGCGACTGACAGATCGTCAAATGCTGAAAGCTTTTCGTATAACTATGCTCGATGTATCTTTGTATCTCGGCATCGTTTATCATGTATCTCACTCCCACTCGCTGGCTGTCACTTGGCCAGTGTCGCGTTTTTATTTGTATTTATCTTTTTTTTTGTTCCCCCACTTTTTGTTTACACTAAGAAATCAAGGTTAAAAGCGCAAAGCGGCATGCGTAAATGGACAGAAATTAGGCAGAGGTGGTTGGAAATTTATCGCAACGATCGAACAATTTGATTTCATTAGCCCTACCTTACGATACCAGTACCTGACTATGACTATATATAATACCCCCGCTCCGCAGCGGCACGCACACCCCATTAAAGACTTATTTAAGCCCAACTACTCGCAGAAACACAAAAAAAAAATATACAAAAAAAAAGAAATAAGCGGGGCAAGCTTTAAAGAGCCGAGAGCAGAAAAGCAACGCCGAAAATAAGAAACCAGAGCAAATAAATAAAAGTCGGAGGGGGAAGTGCTTACGTGACGGAGTCGAAGTTTCAATGCCCTAGGGAAAATTCGTTAAGATGCGTCCGACAAGAGTTATGGCCGAATATTTCAGATATAAGCCACGCTTAAGGGGTTTTATTAGAAACAAACGATGCGTTTCTAAGCAGTTCTTATATCTCAAAATGAAAAAGAAATATAATAAATATTAGAAAAAATTAATAATTATTTATTAGGATAAAAGAGGCATGTTAGAAACTTTATCCAATGCTTTGAATCGTGTACATATATTAAACTATTAGGCGGGGATTATTAAACTTATGCATGCATACGTTTGCTATGAGAATAACTCTTTAACATTCATGCTATTCTCTGAAATAAAAACTCTAGTAGAAAAAAACCAACTCCACAAAATAAAAAACCAGAGAAAATAAATGAAAGCCATAACAAGGAGAAACTTAGAACTCAAAGTGGAAGTTTTAATGCCCTAAGAAGAAACAATCCAAAGCTTAGAATGTATTTATGAATTCAATAAAAAGTAAGACACACATAAATAACAAGGTAACTCCCTTTTTTTACTCACATCTTTGAATCGTTCTGAGCTTGAAACCATTGAAGAACTCCATCAAATCCCGCTGGCAAACCATTTAGAGTTCAAAGCGATTCCCATTACCAGCTCAGCGAAATGCAAATGAAAGTTCAGCAACTGAATGGCAATGCCAGTTGCTCCGCAACACAAAAATTTGACTGAAAAACTTTACAGACTCCACCTTGAAAGGGTATTCTGGGCAAAAAGCGAGCGGCATCGAGCAAATTCAGAGGTCAGAGCGAGGCAAAGCGACCAAAAGCATAACAAAACCGTCATGAAACGAGACGAGACGACGACTTCGACCAGCGGCGTACACTGCGATGAAATCTGATACCATTTCGCATCAACAAGAAGCCAATTGGAAGCCAACATCAAAACAATATGTATGCTTCAGACTCCGCTGCAAACTTGAATACGAATTTGAATAATACTTTGCATACAATTTGTATAACTTCTGTAGGTGAAAAAAAGATATATCCATGAACTTCCGAAAGTCATATAATTTGTAGACACCAAAGCGAAAATATTGCTGGGCATAAACAACACGAGATTTGACAAAAAATATGTGCAAACATTATAATATACAACCAGGTGATGCTTTATATTATATTCTTGTCATTTATCTATTTCTTTTTTCAAATAAATAATCCTACGTGGTGAATAAAATAGAACCAAACGAACCTCAAATCAAGCATTAAATACAAACTAGATCATTAATCCCATAATTTTTCCTTATAATTTTATCGCATCGCATAAAGGGGAAGCAACAACCAAAATTTTATGATTCTATAGAAATTCCAACATGTAGTTAAATTCATTTAATATTTTTCATATGGTCCATAAAGGCGTATTTGACTCAAGATGAAACTGTGACGTAAAAACTATAAATTTCTCACTGAATTCCAAAGCAGAAGGCGGATTTATTAAGCATTTAGCAAAATCATTTGACGTCATCGCTATCAAAATGTTACAATGCTATTTACAATCACAGAAGGTTAGGCATGTAAAATTATGGATTTAATAGTATGAAATAAATAAACTGTTATAATATTCTATACAAGTTCTTTTATATTTAATATTATTGTTTTGCAAAATTACTCTATTTTTGAGCCGTGTTCTTTTTCGTTTAAAATTTTGCAAGCCAACTCCGAATTGCAATGCGCTGAAAAGAGATGACGAGCTTTATGGCAGTAGCGGTGGCTATGGCAACAGAAAGAGCCGAGCTGCCCGCACATGAGGTTCGCTCTTAGCCCCGTAAGCCCCCTCCCCAACCCCCCATCCCTCCCCTCCTCTCCGAAAAAAATCCCCGCTCTTAACCCCATAGTACCCTTTGTAATCGCCTCACCCTGCAATCCCAATCCCCCTTTCCTCCAACGTAACTTTCAAGTGCGGCCTGCTGATGTTGCTGCTGTGCCGATGTTGCTGCTGTTGCTGATGTTGCTGGTGTTACTCTTGTTGTTGCTGTTGTTGTTACTCTTGTTGTTGCTGTTGCTGTTGTTGTTCCTTTTGTTGTTGCTTTTGTTGTTGCTGCTGGCTCATCAAAAAGCCAAAAGTTGTTGAACGTGAAATTATTGTACGCGAACACGAGCAAATACCAAGGCAGTTGTGTGTGTTCGCAAGTATTTATGCACACGCACACACACAGAGCCAGGCGGGTTTTGCATATGTGTGTGTGTGTGTGTGTGTGTTGCCGCTCGAAAGATAAACAGCAGAAAAGAAAAAGCCGTAGCTAAAGCCCAAAGCTAAAGCCAAACTGGAAGCATCGCATAGATGCATCAGATTTCGCATTCAAGTGAAATTTATGGCAATAATAAAGCTTAACTTGCGTTCGAGGTAAAAAGATGATGAACTATGCAGAACCGAGTAGAAATGTAGGAAAAGTGGGAAAAGTGGAAAAGGAACTGGAAGTTGGCATTCGTCAGCGTTTCATAGTCAAATTGCCATTCGTCGTTGCCAACTCACTCACAATCACCTCCCACTTTTCACAGCCCCTTTGTCTTTGTGCGAGGGAAAAAGTTACTTTGCCGCTATCGGAATTTAGTCATCTACACAAATATGCGATTACCGCACACTACCCGAGATACAGATACATAGATATACAGATACTACAGATATAAGCTGAGAAGAATGCCCGAAGGTAATCGCTCAGTTAAGCGAGTATATATGCACTACCTCCAAAGCAAATAGAAAATGCAAACGGGAAAACTCTAAGCAGTTAAATGCCTGTTTTATGTATTTAAGCATTAGTACGGTTTCTTGGTAAAGAAGTTCTTCTTTTTTTAAACCTTTTCCATATGATATCAGTTTGTTATCATTATATTTATCAAACACCAAATGATTAGGTTTATATGTATGTATGAAAAGCAAAACTTTTTGAATTCCATTGCGACTTCTAATTTCTAATCGCAGATACATTACGCGCCCAGCAATTATTATGTTATTAATTTATTAGAAGGCTAGGGAAAACTTTTCCCATTGATATCATATCATTCCCTAAAAATGATTTTCTAGTTTTTGTGCTTCGATTTAGGGAGAACTTTCCCAAAATCGAAAGTCAGAAGGTGAGAGCGTAAAAAGAAAACAAGTGACAACAGGAAGCTGAGATTAAAAGATCCGACAAAATCCGACCCAAATAAGATAAGATCTGTTTGGTGAAGCCAACGAGACGATAATTAAAATTCCTCCAGATACAAACAATATCTGCGCTGATTGTTGTCAGGCCAACTTCTCGGAATATCCCATTCATTTTTTGTTGCCATTTATATCCAATTTTCGGACTACTTGTTCGCCCGTTTTTCCTTTTATATATTCGAATTTTTTCTTGTGTTTTTTTGGGTTCATTAATCCGGAATTGTTTATGGCTCCGCTTAGCCAAATAGACGATGTTTATGGGGAACTCTCTTTGAGGCGTCAGCACACAATCCATAGGTTACTGAACCGGCATACTCGTACTCTCGTCCAAAGCAAATAAATTCCCAGAAAAGTTTCTATGGCCGCAAACAGTCGGTTTCCACATGCATGTACATCTGTATATGTACGATATATATCGCAGTTGGATGTGTAATCATGAGTGGACTCACTCGGGAGATATGCATGCAACAGGAATCTGGCAGCTCGGGTTTATCGCCTAAGTGAAAAACAACACTCCGTAATTAAAGCGTTTTTCACCGAATTTTGTCTACCTGGTCTGAGTAATGCAAATTGTGCAGTCGATAAGATAAGGTCGTAAAGCTCTCTCATTTGCGCCAGCTGCTGTTTTGTCCTCCACCTGAAATTTGATGAAAGGAAATTCAGTTTCCCCCGCACACAAAAAACTAAACAGAGCTCAGCTGAATGGAGTAGAGGGATCGTATCTTTTAAATCTCCGGCGTGGCTGACAGGAGAGTGGGTGGATGCGTTTAGGATTTGATTGAATGCATATGAAAAGCAAATCATCGTTGGACATTCAATGCCAATAACACACTGTAAAAATGGTGAAAGTGTGAAAGTAAAGAGGAAACCCACTAAAAGGATTAAATATTATATTATAATATGGTATCACAAAATAGAATCTAACCAAAGAAAATGTTATGCATTATTTATTGAGCCTTGAATTAAGCAATATGTTATCTTAGACAACAATATATACCTGGTTATATTAATTATTGTCTCAACTTAAGATAATTTATCATAAACATTTAACATCCAAATTTTTCAACGTATAATAATTTCATTTAAACACTTTTAATCCCGTAACCTACGAATCAATTGTTTTTATTTAATAATTTAAATTTCACGTTGCGAAAACTATAAATATTTTTTTTTCATATGATTTAATTTTCATAATGTTTGTTTTTGCTCTGTGCACACACGCACAAATTTGTTCGATTCGGACACGAGCCTGGACATGGACAGGTCTTTTATGGAGTCCCGGGACAAGGCATCTGTGTCCGCCCCCAATTTTCTACCCAAATACCCCCCTTGTTCGGACATTGTGTGGGTCGTGTACCTTTATCAGTGCCTTTTCAGTGCCAGGTCCATTCAGCAAAGCCAGAAAACATGCACAAACATTTTTCAGTTGCCGGGGAAAAGCTGACCCCGACCCTCACTGATACCCCCTACATACCCATACCCATACCCATACCCAATACTCATACCCAATACTCATACCCATACCCATACCCGACGTCCCAAAAATGAGAGACTGGCACTTGGTCATTAAAACTACTCGCAGAGTCGAAAAAAAAAGGTTGCTATTTTTAGCAGTGACGAAACGGCAAACCAAAGCAAACCAAACCGACCCGAGAACCCGAAACATTTATTTTTTCTGTCGAGATGGGCATTTCGATTCGAAGGCACCTTCTTATTAACGCTTTGAGTGTTTACTGCCTTTTCGCTATTCTGTTTTTCCTTTTTCTGGCGAATGCAATCGAATTAGAATTCGCATTTCATCAGATGTGAGGAATAACAAATAAATTTTGTTGATCACAGAGAGAAAAAATGTTTGCGAAATGGGAACACCATTTTTTATTACATTCCAATGAATCTGTTTTGCTTCGGACTTTAAGGTATTTCCTAAAACAATAAAGAGGGGTTAGGGAAAAAATTTCAAAGAAATACATTAATTTAATCTTTGCAAAATATAGTTTATTGGGTGGAATCCACATTATGTGCACATTTTTTGGCAATTAAACTTATTTTTCTTACCTTGTATAAAAAGAAAATTATTCTTTAGAGATTTGAAATAAACAAAATATTTCTGCAGAAGACATTTTTGATAAAATTTTGTCGTTTCACTCTCTTTGCAGTTCATTTTCGCCGAGAAGATGCCAATTGATTTTGATTTTCGCAAATTATAACGAGACATTTATATGATTTGATAGCGAGCCAGAAATTCGCAAACAATTCGCGGTGACCAGGCAAGGTCATATCGATTGTCATCAGCTGCTGTCGGCACCCCACCGCCCAACGCCCAACGCCACCCACCACCCACTTTCCACCTCCCAGTCACCAAGAGCCCCACTGAAAAGCCAAACAGAGCAAATATGCCAAGCTTACACGAGCAAAGGAGGTGCTTGCACCAGATGCTAATAATATGTTTACTCGTATTTGTTCCCAGTGCAACGACACGTAAGTAAAGCCACCCCAGCCATGCGATTCTGCAAGATCGTATATTATATATTATATTTACCCAACCTTAACAAAGGGAACAGTTTAATTTGTGTGTTTATTTATTGCCATTGTCTGGGGATTTTGTCAGCTATTGGTTTAGGACCTTATCATATTGAATTAGTATCATCAGGTAGTTCAACATCGCCCCCACAATGCAAAAAAGAAATGCATTGTTAAGCTTGAAAAGTCCACAGGTGCTGACGGCAAATATATACTCCGCGTTCTTCAGAAACAGACCATAGTAATGCATCTACGGATACAAAATTGGAAAAAGATTAAGTGCATTAAAAACCATTTATAAAATATATATGCTTTAAATAAATAAATAAGAAATAAGAAAAATATTTACAAGCAGATTTAGCAACTATTAAAACAGGAAATTTAATTTAATAGAGCCAACAAATGTTTGGAAGCCACTGTTTATTCATTTATTTAACTGCTAAGTCGGTGTTTCTCTTTCATGTAGTTTTCATATCATTATGTTTCTCCAATTATAGTTAAAAACATATTATAATTCCAATCAGCAATGATTAGTATTTGATGAGGTGCGATTTACGATCAATTCACGCTGAATATAAATTACTCTTGATTAATTCTAATACCAATTTTTTACTCAAATTTTCGCACTCATCTTATTAGCATATAAATAGTTTTTGTACTTATACGAAACTAATGAGTCAGCTCTTTTTTAATATAATAGAGATTTTATAACTATCAATAATATAGATTTAAATTTGCACTGGCTTTTATTTGATTTCTGATTGTACGAGTATAGTATATTTTAAATCGTACAATATCGTATATTTAAAACATATATCCAACTTACAGTGTGTTTGAGTTGCTTGACCGTGATTCTGGAGGGAAAAGCTAGACATCCGCGCCTGAGGGTTTCCCTGGTGTAGTTGAACCTCCTTTCCGAGTAGTAAGTGGGCAAAATCATCATACAAAGATTTGTAAAGAGACCAATCATAAAGGCAAACGCCCAATAGTTGAGCGGGAACGATCTGCCAAACTTTCGCAGTATGAACTTGCTGTACTTCATGAAGTACGTGAAGAACAGGTGAATCATGCACTCTATGGGCACATAACCCACAAAACATATAGCTTGTACACCGCACAGATGGCAAATAGTGCGGTAGAGTTTCAACAGTTGCCGGTGCACATTAAGTAGGCTCCACAGCTCGAGGGACAACCATTTCTGTTGATTTCTGTAGAGCTCCCGGCGATTTCGGCCAAAACCGGCTGTAAGGGAATTTTCAAAAATTCTCCCAGCATCCGCGAGAATTGTGGCCAGCAGCAGATTGGAGTGTTGAACCAAGTGGCCGAGAAATAGAAGCGCCAAGATGTACATCCCGAGGGAGAGTTGCAGGATGAGTTGGCAGATGGGGATGAAAAAACAACTGCAGGCGTAGAGGAAGTTCGTTCGCACCTCGGGATCGTCCTTGATTACCTGGATGGGATGAGCCCAGGAGAGCATAAAGGCGCACAGCAGCACGACCACCTCCACCAGGTGGGCCTTGGTGGCCAAACCATCCAGCGAATCCCTCAGCTTCGGGGTGTGCATCAGTTTTCGCAACTGCCTGCGGCACTTGAGCAATCGATTGAGGCACCCGATGATCTCCGCCTGCTTCGAGCAGTGTATCCACAGAGTGATGAAGGCACAGGCCAGCAGCAGAACGTATCGATTGAAGCCAATCATAAGCAAAATTTTATTCTGTCGCAGAAAGGACATTCGATTGTAGATAACCCAGAAGGCGAAGGGGGAGAAGACGCCCACAAAGATCAGCATCAGCCAGCCGTGGATGCGCCAGTAGAGGCTCCGCCTCATCCTCTGCACTCCCCGTGGACTCGAGTTGGCCGTGGCCAGCAGGCCGAACACCCTGGTCAGCCTGTACAGTAGGGACAGGGCCGCAGAGCCCAGCAAATGTAGCCAGCGCGGCGGCATCGCTGTGATTCGATTCGCTTGGAACCGAACGGGGAACGCAACTGCTAGTGGCTCGCCCAAAGGCAGTGGCATAATCGAATCACAGCCACAGGCGGCACTCAAGGCACTGCACTCAGAGAAAATATGAGTGCCTCCTCGGGAAGTCGATTTGGGGGGTTAGCTACTTTTTAAGGGAAACAGAAAGCTTTCTAAAACACTATAAGCTTAAAAAGATCATTGCATATTCCCATCTTAACGATTTATATTTGAATATCACCCTTAACATTTAAAGGAAAAATGAATATTGTTAAATAGAGTATAAATTTATGTTGCAATAATACTTATTTTCTTAACGTTCAGGTTGCTTACACAACCCAAGCATTAAAGAACAAGTAAATCCCGCATCAAATTTTATTGTCAACAACATAGTATTAAACCAGATTAAAGAAAGGATTACATTTTATTAAAGCAAATCCTAAAACTACACACACATTTCCAAATAATAAATATAAACAACAATTTTAATCCCAAAGAAATACAAGATTTTTGCAATCTTTTTGTTTTGCCAGCTCTTGCAAAAGGAAACACAAAGCTACTTTGAAAACGTAGAGTTTTTTTTGATTGAGCGGCAATTTCCATTCATGAAAAATATTTTCCAAGTGTGGTTACGCCAGCTATTAGCCTGATTGAATTTCGTTTAGCCAAGGCGTTCACTCAGCCAGATAATCTGGCCAGATAACACACTCAGTGAGCAGCCCAAAAGTGCCACAACAAAAGGGTTCGCCGATGGATAGATGGTCGAATGGATGGATGGATGGAAGGCTGATTGGTTAACAAGACAGGGGAAAATCACATTGGCCGAGATACTCGGATTGATATTAGGTAAAATCGGAGAGCTTATGGTCTGTGGCTTACTTGCCCCAGCAGATGCCGAATCAATCTCAGAGATACAGATACAGATGCCTGCCTGCCACCAAAATCACTCAATTTGCAAGTCGCTTCAGGTGTTTGTGTGAATGCGATTGTGTTTTTGGGGTTAAACTGGATTTCCAATCAGTGCCGAGCGCCGGCAAATAAACTAACAATTTAAATTCCTGAAACAGTTGGCCCACTCGACTGAAGAGATTCCCTGTTCTCGTATCTTCTCATTTGTATCTGTATCCGCAGGCCACAAAGACAGGACGTTGTCGCTGGATTATTAAAAAAGTTTTTCGCTTTTAAAGAGTTTTTTCTCCCCTTCTTGTCCTTTTTTTTTTTTGCATTCATGCTACATAAAATGCAAAACACTCGAGTGTCTGTATGTGTTAGTATGTGTGTGAGTGTGTGTGTGTGTATGTGTTCGAGTTCGTACTTTCATCCTTTATGAAAACTTTCCACGGCTGTTTATAAGTTTCTCACCGAAGAGCAAAAGTGGCAGCAGAAGTGGGGAAATATATAGAAAAAATATAAATAAAAAAAGGAAAAAAATAGCCATCCATGTATCCACAAAGCCTGTGTGCGCTTTTGTCCTCCTCCTTGGGTATCTTGTATCTGGTTCTAGCCGCTGGTTCCCAGATTCTATAGCTTCTGGTTCTGTCGCCGGCCCCGACTCTATCTGAATAGGCAGCCAAGTGTGCGGTTTGCTCTTTATCTGGGTTAGGTGGCCGGTTGGCCAGTCTGACAGTTGCCACAGTTGCTCCGCCGCTCGCTGCAAATTGCGATGCAATGTCCTCGTCTGACGGCTAATTCATTCACATTTTTTATGGCACTCTACACCAGCCGGAGAGGTATCTATTTTTATCGGATGCAGCTTGAAGAATCTGCATATCAATATTTTAATTAGTTTCTTTTTAGTTAAGGTGGCGGGGCCATTTTATATGTACAAATCTGCAATATAAAAATTATTAACATTTTTGAAATCCACTTTCCTTCATTTCAACATTCACCAACTAATCAAATTTCAATGAAATTTAAGATTAAAAATAAGGTTTAAAGATATTAGTTTTGTGCATTGTTGAAAAAGAAAAGAATTTCTAGAGTATTACATATTAAGAAAAAAAAGTACTAAAGTTCAATTTTGAAGTTGAGATAATTTGTTAAACAAGTCAAGTTCGATAATATAATATTTTGTAAATTGTTATGTATAATGGCTAAAACTAATTCGTTATAAGGCATGACTGTTATATTGAAAAGTAGGGAAAATTGTAAGGAAATAAACGTAATATCTGTTACTTTTGATTCATACAACAGGTGTAAATAAATCATTAATTCGACTAAAATGAGTAAATACAAAATAGAGCATATAACCTCCGCCAAATCCCAAGTACGAACACATTTTGGCGCCGCAATCAGGTTGAGCCGCATTTAAATTGTTTTTATTTTTTGGACATGCCTCGTTTAAATCTAACCTCCCGCCGCCAAAACTTCAAAGTCGAACTGCGGATACGAGGCGGCTGACAACTGTCCCAGCTGTCCCGCTGATAACACGACAGCGTCAGCGGACAAATGCGAAAAACAACGAACAAGTAAAACTTTAATTAAATAAAGTGTAAGAAGTTTGTTGGGCTCCTTCAAAGCGGCCGCCGACCCACCGAAAATCCTCCGACCCGCCAAACAATCCCCACAAACATTCTGCGCCCCCGACATCAAAGTCCATGGGCCAAAGAAAGGAACCAAAAAATGCCGAAAAAGTTTAGTTTTTAATATTCGACAGGCTTGGGAGATTCTTATGCTTAAATCAAGTAGATTTTTCCAGCCAGATATTTACTTTTGTCCCGAACAGAACTTGATTGTTTACCCGGAAAAAGGAAAAACCGACGGACGAAAAAGTCAAAGGGCATGGCAAGAACGAGAGGAAAAATCCCATTATATGGGCGAGTGAAAATGACAAATTAACTTGAACAATGAGCGCACACGTTTCGAAGAAAGGAGAAAACTCCGCAAATGAAAGGGAACTCGCGAAGAAGGAAAAATGGGAAGAAAACAGAGAAAAGTGCTTCAGTGAATTTAGTCTCAGGTATAGAATATAAAATTAATGGAAGGCAAACACCGTCAACAATCAATGGCAAGTGGGAAAAACTTTAATTGGTTCAAGTTTATTCCATTACTTTTCCACTCGGCGGGGCTCCGGTGTCCCAGGTTAATGAATCACTTACCTAGATAAGCTACGGACATTCGATCCGATAAGTTGACCTTAATGCATTCAGTTTTATTTCGTCGACCCTGCAAAATAAAGGAGCTATAATTAAGGCAAAGAAATGGGCAAACTTGTGAAAAAATACGCTCCAAGGGTGGAGGATAATAAATTCACTGTAGATATCGAGTTTTAAACATTAAAGTTTCATTTGAGAAAGAGTTCGAACGAGGTTTATATAGTATGAGATATAAATTGAATGAAATATATGAATATAAAATAATATAATAATATATAATAATAAATATACATATTTTCTCTATTTAATATTTCCGATTGAAATGGAAAACAATTTCCATTTTTATTTATTTACCAATGGTTTTTAGCTCGATATCAAATACTTATTGTCAATAAATATAAACTTGGCGAAACATTTTATTATTTTGACAAAGTTTAGGCTTTAAAATGTATAGAATTTTTAAGTTTTTATTGATGCTGCAGCAGAATGTATTTAATTTTCTTTTACGTTTCAATCCAGTTAGCAAAAAGTACTGCCCTTTCCAGCAAGACTTCAGTTTATTTGTGCCTCGAAAAGTAGCTTTACTTGGCACCACTATTGTTACTTTCTAGCTTGTACTTAAGCCCTGCACTTTGCCATAAAGAAGCCAGCACCACTTGAGGTGACCCCCATTAAGACCACCCCACGTCCATTACTACTCGGGCGCACCTAAGCTGCAACTGAGACCCTCATATTTTATTGACCACCACTAACGGCCGAAACTTACCGACCATAATTTCGTTACAGTTGGCCAGGATCCGCTGCCGGATGTGTGTGAGGCGATTAAATGCCCGCCGGACGCCGAAATGCAATGCCCGGCGGACAGTTCGGTGCGCGTGAACCTCGTTGCGGTGGACTTGATTAAATCGAATGCGGTGGAGCTGCCGGCCAGCGGTGATACTTCATCATCATCGCCCGATGGAGTATCTGCAGCGGTGTCGTACAATAGCACCCTGATCTCCGACAAGGATTTCGTCCAGTGCTGTTTGAATCGCAAGTGTGTGTGCAAAACTTGCTACATTCCGGACTGCGCTTCAGATGCGGTTGCGGATGCGGATGCCGATGAAGTGGTGGTGGAGCTGGTGCCGGAAAATATGCAGACACCCGGACAATGTTGCGGCACCTACGAATGCCGGACGGAACCGAATTGCACGGTGGCCCGCGACACGAACTTCCACTGGCTGAAGCAATGCCAGCGCTGCAACTGCACCTCGGGACTAAAGATTTGCCACCAGACGTGTGACGAGAAATCCGAGAGCGTGTGCGCCTCCAAGATTCCGGGAGTGTTCTACAATGATGGGGAAACCTGGACGGATGCCTGCCAGGAGTGTGAGTGCGTGAAGGGCGAACCGAAGTGCACAATGTCCTTTTGCGGCAATCTCAATTGCCCAAGCGAAAGGCAGGTCATGCTTAAGGATACCTGTTGCCCGGTCTGCTGGCCCAAATGTGCACCCATGCCGCATGAAAAGCAGGGCGATGATTCCTACATTGATTATGGCGATGAACCTGAGGCACCAGAAGAAGATCCATTGCCGCCACTGCTGCCCGATCCAATGACCACTAAGGGAAATGCAGAGCTTATAGCCACCACAACAACAACTTCAACGACAACCACAACCACTGCTGCACCGCTGGCCACCAGCAACTGCCACAATGCCTTCGATCAACCGAAAGTCGTGGAGGTGGTTAGCCAAAACAACCTATATTATTATGGGCTTCTGGCCTATGCGGGCATAGCCACCATTGCCATTGGGATTATGGGCTTCCGCATTTACCAGCAGCGTGCCAAGAAACGTTCCTACAATCCGGTCTCCATTCTGGACCACAGCATCTGAGCAAGAGATCTTTCGAAATACTAATAACAATACTAATAGAGAAGAAAAGTTGCACTTAGACCTAAGTATTTTGCTTTTTTCCAACTAAATGTTGTTTGCTTTTTCAAAGTGTGGCCACACTGGCTGTTGAAAATGTTATCGGTGCGTGCAAGCCAGGCCTGGTCACTTTAAAACATTCAGTTTGATCGCTTAGATTGGAATACCAAACAGCCAAGTCCTTCTAATGCCTTTGCTTTTGTTTGTTTGGTATTGATCTCATTTTAACTTTTTACTTTTCACTTGCAACACAACAAAAATAAATTAATCGAAAAGAAAACGATAAGCAACGAACTTCCGCAGCAACAAAATCAAAGTATTCTTATGAAATTACGAAAAAAATATTTAATTAAAAACGAAACAAGAGTTACTATTACTAAGCAAACGCAAATGACGTATGTACATACTGTATGCTTTCGCCTTCCACGGGAAATACACTTTTATTCAGTTTAAGAATTGTATTTAAGAGAACTATAATACCAAATCATATTTACGAGCGAGCAAGCAAAAAGGAAAGGAGTAACTTGCTCGAGACACGTCTTAGTTTTTAGTTTTAGCTCTTAATTTAGGAAGTATGTGATATATACGCTAATTAGCCTACGTAATTTGTCAACCAAGGCACGCTGCTGTTTGTATAAAATGGAAAACAGTATTTGCAACACAAGTCCCGAAAGCCCCGGAACGAAAACGAAAAGGAAGAGCATCGCAATCGCAAATGGAGGTTCAACTTTAGCTAATGTCATAACGTTGCCACATTAATGTATACTGTAAAAACTTTATTTAAATTTATGTTTAATAATAAACCATGATTGGTATGCAAAGCGAGGGAACCAATTAAATTGACTGTTGTTCGCTTTTAATGGTATCTAAATTTATGGGAGCATAAAATAACGGAGCATATCAATTAAAAGGTCGAACTGATAAACTTTTTCTGACCCTAAAATATTAAAAAAAATATTAAAAAATGCAATTTCCCGAAATCTCTTTACCAAAGCTCGACTAACCAATTTTAAATCTGTTCAAAATACAAAATAACCACTTTAAGTTATTCCCATGGGAATACTTGCTTCGTAAACGATATTCAAAAACTTGCCTGGAAAGTTTTGTACACATTTTAAATTCGACCTTCAGAGCCGAACGAAGACAGAGTGGGAAAAGGTCCGCTCCTTGGCAAATTGTATGCTAAGCAGAATGTCAGGCCATGATATGATTTATAATATGTAATAAGTTCCAGCGCAACTTGAAGTGGGTAACATAAAATACATAAAGGTACTGAGGGGAAGATCGAGGGAATAAAAACGAAGAGGGGTGTCCATAGAGACCCGGGGAAAAAATACGAATATGCATGGGAATTGGGTCTTTGGCGGCTCCTTCCTTGTTGAGCCCTCCATTTCGGCTTTTGTTGCGTGGGCGACCCACTTCGCACAAATGGCAGCCCCACAATGTCATACATTTTGTTTAGATTCTTATCAAATGCTAAAACACCATGAATAAGGTATATACGTAAGTATACACTTAAAATAGTTCAGGAGGTTTTCGTTTAAATTAACAACTAAGCATCAAAAATAACATGCAACAAAAAACAGAATTTTAAAACAAAATAAATTTATTTTTACTAATACTAATATGTAGAATGCATGCAAGCAGAATATCTAATTAATAAAATAAATAAAAAATAATTTTAATAATATTATTCTTTATAACAATAAAGATGCAACTACGGAATATTAGAATAAATAATAAAATCAGATTGAAAGATTTATTTATTTATTTGAAAGATATTTATCTTAATTTCTTGAATTTCTTAAGAAAATCAAAAAGAAATACTAGATTTGTATCAGGAAGATTTTAAAGCATCAGAAATAATTCATTGGCAGCCATGTCGTGAGTGTATTCGCATGGGCATTCTACTACACATTTGTACGTAGTTGAGTGGGTGGCATAGTGATTTACAGAGCCATACACCTAATAAAAACGCCACTCGAAGAGGGATAGTGGGCCACTGCATATTGCTTCGATTCAGCCGAGAGCGGATGAAAATAATGATTCGCCACTTGAGACCCCCGTTCGCCGTCTGTGGAAACACGTGTAACCTCCGACGATTGCAACCGTCAAACGTTTTGTAAGGATAAGCAGCGGGGCAAAGGACATCGCATCGAGATGGAGGGAGATGTGCAGGGGGGAAATACACAACAAAGGCCCAACACAATAGACTTCAAGAGTTTGGATGACACTTTGAGTTATTTTGTTGTTGATGCTGTAAAAACACGAAAGCAAGACCCAAAGATATGGGATGGTAGATTTATTGAGGCTCGGCTGGAAGAGCGGCAAAAAGCATCTGGGTTCTGAGGAGCCCTTCGATAAGCGGAAGGACAAGCGCCCACTACACAGATTTGCTTTTGAGCCACAAGCACACACAAAAAACCGAGGAAATATAGAAAGAAAGCATAAAGTGGGTGAAAAAAAGTATACTGTTGAAATTTATATCTCGGCACCGCCATTCAACAGAGCAATAATCGACTAGCAGGGAGAGAAAAATTAACCCTCCAAGAACCTTATAAAGAATATATAGGGGAGAGTGGGGCATTGTCGTCACTTTTTTTTTAATTGCGTAATTTGTTGATAAAATAACTTATTTTTATCATGTAATATACATGGTTGGATTCGGAAAAGATCTGGCTATAAAATGCAGTAAGTATTTCGGACATCCTCTCACTTGTTTATTAATACGAAACTGTTATCTGAAAGAAGTCAAAATTGGAAAATTGAAAAATCGTGGGGCAAAGTCGTCACCCCCCTGGGGCAAAGTCGTCACATAGAATAATGAATGCAAATATAGGAACCCATGTGCACAAAACTATTTCAACTTGTCAAACACACATTTATTGATATTCATACATATAAAAAAGTGGAACACTATACCTATTTTTTGCAAAAATTTGACACATTCAGATCTAAGTGAAGGATAGAAAGCAAAAATCAGAATTTCTTAAAGATTTTTCTTTGGGCGACCTCTTTTTAGAATTTTATTTTTTTTGAAGAACATTTTGGAGAAATTATATTTTATATTTAATACTTTACATAAACAATCACAAAACAATAATAAATTGATACGAGTTTGTATTTCAGTCTGAGATAATACAGTGACGACTTTGCCCCACCCGTTGAGTGACGACAATGCCCCACGCGACATTTTTTGATAAAAACATGAATAACAAATCGAAACTCGAATCAGGTGTTACACAACCTACCATCTCGTGTTCGCCAAACATTTCTCAACAATAATAACTCATCTTTATACTTCTTTGATCAAAAATGTACTTGGAAGAAAAAAAGTTCTGCGCCGGAGAAAAATTACTTTTGAGGCTCCGAAACACTTTCTGATGAATAAATAATTACACATAACCTATAATTCTCCCAAACTCCGTTGGTAATGTAGGAATAGTGCAATACACTTACGCTAAAAAAATTGGGTTGGTAGCCCTTATATTTTTTAAGATAATAGCGAGTGACGACTTTGCCCCACTGACGACATTACCCCACTCTCCCCTACTTACAAAATTTAAAAAGTTTTTTAATACAGTTTTTTGTATCTTTTTCAGCATTTATACAATCAATGAATTTATAAAACAAATGCTTTGATGGAAACAACATTTTTATAATCCTAAATAAAATTTCTTTTGATGAAAAACTTGTTAAAATAATTTCCTTTTTTTTTATGGACATATCTCGCCCACTTGTAGTAAATCGGTTAAGTTGAGAAGGATAGACACTGAAAAGTATCGGAGCAATCAAATCCATGTCTCGAGAAGTGAATGGCCATTGGCAAACATTGCACAAAAAATACACAAAACCGAAGCAGAAAAAAAAAACCGAAGGGAGATTGCAAAGTGCAGACAACAAAGCCAGGCAACAGGAGCAAAAGTTAAAGAGGAAATGGGAAAATATTTTCACAGTCGAAGGGCAATGGAAAAACTATCAACTGAAGCAAACGCTATCGAGCAAACAATAAAGTGCTTTTGTTACTTCGATTGTTTTAATTGATCCTTAACTCACTGAAAATAATAAAATTGAAATGCAATTTACAAGAGGTCTACAAATTTATTGATTGAAAATGTATTTGAAACTTTTCTAAATGTTTTAAATAAGGATGAACTGATTCATACTGATGTATCAAATAGACTAAAAATTTGTTCTACTTTTAAAATCAATTTAACGAGCACTTATCGAGCACAAATATTGTCCAATATCCAGCCAACGTTAATGTGAGCCATTCTGCTCTGAACAGTCAACGGAAATGACTTGATTTGGATCCATGTTTAATGGAAGTGCCATCAATCCGGATCAAAACTGGCCGTCGTTATCGAGGAGAGCACACAGGAGTGGAAATAGAAATGGCAGCTAAAATAGCAGTCGGACTTGTCACATGCCATAAATGCAAATGATTTATCGAGAAAGGCAAACGATAGAGAGAGAACCAATAAAATCATCAAAGACGCCTAACCATTGATAACCGCAAATGAGCTTGGCCAAGAATCCATATCGATTGATACGTACTTATATAAATTTACTGACGGATATGCCCGAAACCTCAATCCATATATCAAAAGCACATTAGCCCGAATTTGAATTGCCAATTGGTATTTACATGGCGAGCTTTACATACAGATGACAAAACCCCAAGCACATGTCAAAATTAAATAATGTACCGCACGATTGCTGACTCGTCCTGCATTTTCCATGGCCTTCCGCCCGCTTTTCCACCACCCACAACGCCCAGCCGCCCAACCAAAGCCACCCACCATCCCACCACTTGTAGACTTGGCGGCATTGGCATTGGCTTTTATTTGAATTCGGTGCGTGCGGCTGTCACTTGTCTGTTGTCTGTTACATTCGCCATGTAAACACAACCGCAGGCAATTTTGGCAATTTGCGTCAACAGGCGAAACACGGAACCAAAACCTCACAACACAACAACAACAACAACAATAAAAAGTGCTCAACCTTTGCAGTGGGAAAAATAATACAAATATTTCGTACTACAATTAATTAAGCATAATATTTTCAAAACCTCCACAAACACACAAATTAAGCAAGTTAGTATTTACTTTATCGATTTTCAGTAGTGCCAATTGCGCTCAATTAAAACAACAAATAAATTGTTTCAAATTAATTAGGTTGAAGTCTTTTTTGAAAAATACTTCCTATAAATGTAGGAATTTATAATTAAATTTTTGGCACACATAAATAAAAATGGTTAAGATATATATATATATTAACTTTGAGTGTAAGATTATACAGTTTTCTGATTTGAAAGTAATCAAATTCTTAATTCCTAAAAATAAAGGAAAATAAATTTAAAAACATTTTGGTACAAGATATAGCTAAAAAATGGGTTAAGAGTTGCGTTTCCCTCAGTGCATTTGCAAACCCCAAAACCCGAAAACAGAACCGGCGGCCAAGAGACAAACGTCTCGCCTTGGCTTAAGCCAAGAGGTAAATATAAGCCATGGGGGCATTTGCCTAGACGGCCCAGATAAAGGGAATACAATGGGTGAAGGGGCGGGGCCAAAAGGGGGCTATGTAAAGTCGCCAGTACCGAAGAAAAGTGTTTGCTTTTCTGCCGAACAGCCAGGAAAAGACAAGCGAAAAAAAAGCAGGGAAGAACAAAAGCGAGACAAAAATTACAAAATACTCAAGCAAACATGGAATAAAGATGCGCAATAACAGGTGAGAGGCTGAAATACCCTTTGGATATTTAGGTAATAAATGTTGAACAAGGTAAAAATAACCATCAATGGTTTTAGAATAGATTAAACATTTTTTGCTCTTTTAATAAGGGATATAAAAATGTTTTAAATGTTTTAAATGAATAATTAACTAATATTTTGTACATGTTAACTATTTTCAACCAAAAACCATAAGCCTTGTTTTTAATACGTGATAATAATAATAACTGTACAACAATCCAAAAGTACTTATCAAAATTAAAAATTAAAATATGTTTCTTTTGATAGTTAATGCTGTCCAATTATTCCCTCGAGCCAATTTCCCCCTCATCCTGGATTACAGGGTGTGAAAGCGAAAAACACAACAAATGGCACAGATACAAAAAATTCGCCACCTCAAACATAAACACTCGCACACACAAACACATACACACGGTGTCACGTAGAGCAACACACACCCTGCAGTTCCAAAAGTGGCTTTTCGTCGATGAAATGGACGACGACCCACCGATGACAGGGGAAGCAGCCACTGGTGGCTATCCGATGACAATTCATATAGTCATTTGTATGGGATCGCCGGTTTTGTCATGCATGACGCTCTGGATGACAATTTTGTCCGTTTCATCGAACGAGTCATCGGTGGCTTATACGAATTTTGTATGGAGAAAATTCGTATAAGCCATTGATGATTTCGTTGGTGACGTGGGGGAGACAATTTCATCGATGGCTTTTGGGAGGACACCCTTAGTGAAATCATTAATGTCAATGTCTAAAAATGTCATCCCCAAATTCATATGAAAAACAATATATATATATTTATTTCTTTTTTAATTTTATTAAAATATCTTATTTTATAACATAAGAGATAAGTTGATAAATAATATGAAATTCGAAAGTTTTTGTTTACCATTTATATGTGGTTACAAATTAAAATGGCTTCTGACGAATATTCGCAGGGCAGCGTCTGTTTTGCGTCCGTCTCCCTTGAAATGGTATAAAAAATATTTTTATTATTACATATTATATATGACTTTTATGATTTAAAAGCAAACTTACCTTTCAAACGAATATATCGGACATATGGCTGAATCTTGAAAATATTTAAGAATATTTAAATAGGTTTTTAGTTAAAAAACATACTATTTTTATAATCTTATCGACACTTACATGATTTTTAAACACTCTCCGCTGCCCGTTGCACAAATTAAGTAATTTCACAACCAATCGTCAACGCACTACGCAAAAGAATGACGCAGGTCAATTTCAATTTTCACCCTTTGCTCCGTTTTTTTTCGTTTTAGTATACCCTTCTTTTTTGGGTTATAGCCGACCATAAATAACTCGCGAGTTACATATGTATATTATTTCCATATTTGTAATTAATGTTATGTCATGTGAAACAACAATAAGCATTTTTATTGCCGAAACGAAAAACTTTGCGATTGCAGTGGTTAATTCTTTGCGCTGGTTTTTATTAGTCGAATAGCGAAAATAAGACGAAAGTTGCGGCGATGCGCACGATAAGGAGTTCAGATTTCAACTAAACTTTTAATTTCATAAAATTCTCTTACATGCCTATACCTAAAGTACTGAGCGGGAGATCGGCGGCCGAATTCGCCTGAGCGAGAAAGCTTTATTAAGCCCCGACCCCCGCTTTACATAAACATAACAAGAGAACTCTCCAAACATGGTTACCTTGGTTCAATAATTTACATAATAATGTATATATAAACTATATTATATATATAAGTTTATATATATTATACCTAATATATGAAGAACTTTAGCATCAAAAGAGTATACATAAGTCGAGCGCCCCTCAGCCATATTTCCCATCGAAACCCAAATTGTTTCTAACGGAGAATGACAACATTGCAATAAAAAAAAACGAAGACAAATTTGGAGTCGGGCCGCCGTCGGATGCAAGCAACGATTCGTATTATAAGAGTGAGAAGGAGAGGGAAACTTAGGAATATCCCTTTTCCTTTCCTACACACACGATTGCTTAAATGACACGAGTCACCAGGTGACAGCCAGAACTGCAGGGCAGTGACAGAGACACGGGCACACACACACACATACATATAGTGGCATGCAGTAATTTTATATTATGTACCAACCATATATAAATATTTGTGCAAGGTAAGCGGAATATTTTATATTTGCCGTCGCTTCGTGACGTACCAAAGCGAAAACGAAACGAAAATCCGACATATTACGTATACGTACGTATACGTAACCTATCGAGGATGCTTCGCCAAATGGAAGGAGACTCGAATTCGACTCGGATTCAGATTCACAACAGACTGGTGGAAGGGGATGGGGAAGGAGCAGAAGCCTTTAAAATCGGTTGGCGTAAGCATCTGCATGCACCGCGGAAATAAATCAAGAAATAACATTTACACGTTCGTTTTATGTTGTATTTGCCACGTAACAATAAAAGACTCAGCCCCCTGACAATCTCCACTAGACCAATTTTCACCTACCACCCATCCCACCCATCCACCCACCACCCACCAAACACCCAAAAGCACGTAAACACCCACTAGACCAAAACGGGATGGCAGTTCGGGGAGTTCTGGGATTTCTGGGATTTTGGCGGGTATCTCGACGAAATTGGGGGACAAAAGGACTGGGGCCGAAAGCTGCAAAGCCAACCAAGACAATGCCACAAAGGAATTATTTACTACGTGATACAACACTGAAGTCATTCCCGGATAAATGTGCTCTGGTGCTCAGTTTCCCGCCACTGGTTTTCCCGCTGATGGCTCCTTTCGGGCGCAGAGATGGTAGCGTGATGATCGCATATGATGGCTGAGGATTGGGGCTTTCATAATTTATTAATGCACTTATTCCCCAGCAGACTTGGTGAACAACAAGCTTCTCATTTAAATTACAAAATCGCGTAATTTTGCATTTATTTAGTCCGTTGTGCATTACATACCCCCGCAAATCGCAGAGTGGTTAGCTGTCATTTATAATTAAACCGAAGTTTGTCAAGGATTCTTTACCCCTTTTTTTACAACAACAATTCCCGTTTTACTAATTATAGCTCAATATATATTTCCATAAATTGATCAACATTTTTAGATAACAGCCCTCTTAGTACACTAATTTATTAATAACCAAAATAAACATCACAGCATAACTTAAACAAATTTCAAACAAAATACGCCAATAAATTAATTATTTGCTAAAATCAAGATTCGCTTTGTATACGTTATGCAAATATTTTCACAACAATTTGATTAGTTGACTCACTCACATTTTATTGCTATTTTGGGTGTGCGTTTTATTTAAAATGCTTTTAATCGTTTTTTCTCTTTTCATAGACTCTCTAAAATCTGTCAAAAATCGAATTTAAATGGACTGTCAACAAATTAAAAGTTAAAAATATATGAGCTTTTTCAAATAAATTTTTTTTTTTTTTGATAAAAGGATTTGTATAATTTGCATAACACTTGGCCTTTATTGTAAAGGTTTAGAACTTATTGATTGACCTAGTTTAAAATGCTTAACCATACTTGTTTATATATTTATTCGTATGATTTGGAATTATATATTAAATAACTAAGCCCTTGTGGAAAATAATGTAAAATAGTAAAACAGTTAATACACAAGAATGCACACTTCTCTTGCTAAATGAAGACATAACTTGCAGAATTTTACAATCCCAATTAATACTTTATGAGGTCGCTGCCATCATCCATTAGCTGAAACTTGAGGGAGCGTTAAGCTCCAATCACGCTGCCATCCTTAGTCCGACTTTCGAGTGCCAAAGGGAGTGAAAGTACTATTAATACATAAAGAAAGCATTTCGCAGCCATAAGCGCAGAAAGGCCATCGTCACGGCCATCGTCATCCTCAGCCTCATCCTCATCCTCAAACTCATCGCCATGGCTATAGCTTTGGCTATAGCCGTAGCTATAGCTATTGCCGTGGCTATCTGGCGGATCGGAACGGGGCGAAAGGCACGCGGCGCATTAAGCAAACGACCGCGGCGAACGTTTTTGTTGCCGGCCAGCTGCAGAAGCGCAATAATAAAATTTTCCCGCAGCAGGAGTGCGAGGGCGGAAAATTGGCTTTAAGATGAGCGGTGGAAAGCGGATGCCAGCACCAACAACAACAACAACAAGAGAAGGAAAAATCGCCAACGCAGTTGCCATAAGATAGTGGAAAGCCGGGAAATTCGGGCTGGCTAATCAGCTGTGCGCACGCTAAGTAAGTTTATTAGACTATTATTTTGAATTGGGTTGCTTCTTCTGCCAGCGGGTTATTTTTTTTCGGGCCATTGTCTGTTTGCTGGTCCACTGCATCTGGCCGAAAGCCGAGCTCCTTTCTAAGGCCACCATTGTTTGGCTGCTGCATTAAACGCGAAAGTTGCACAACGGGAAAATTGAAAAGTTCAATAATTTAAGAAAGAAAAGTTTTGGAAATTACAAAACATGTGTTTAATTTATAAAGTAATTATGTTATTCAGTTTGTACCAAAAAAAAACAGTTTACTGAAAAACTCAAACAGAAAATGAGCTTACTAATCAGATCAAAAAATTAATTTGACAGTTTAGAAATACAAATAAAATAAATATTTTTATAATCTTTATTTTTTTTTTTATTAATGCTTTATTTTTTTTATTAAGTGTAGAAACTATTAAATATGTTAAATTTGACACAAATAATAATGCCAGTACATATAAAATACTTACTCAATAATTATTGACTTATTTTAAATTATTTATTTAATATTTTAAGAACATCTATCGTTCATATTTTTTGTAAGTGTACAAAAATATATGGGGAAGGAAAGTGCAGCTCAGAAAGTTCACCCTGAACTTTGCCAGTGTTGACTAACAATGCAAGGAAATGCTGAAAGAACTCAACGCATAAAACGTCCACATGTGGCGGAACTGCCGGGTGTGCTGAAAAATTTATCACAATTGTGACCTCTTTGTGGGACAATCTGCAAGAATCGCCAGATAAACGCACGTTTCTAGACGCCAACAAGACCAATGAACTTAAGCCATAAAAAGTGCCCAAAATACTTTGCGATCTCGCGAAAAACGTGAATGTATGTGTGCTTGCAGAAATTGTTGAACTCTTTGGGATTTTTTTCAGGAAAATATATATCAATTACATTTCTCAGCACTTCAACTAACGAACCTGCTTCACATTCAAAAGAAGGACACACATTCAACATATTGGGTCCAATTAAAACCCATTTTAAGATCAATACATATCAAAGAAATTTTTATTGGTGATGGGATATTTTATAAAGAACATTTACAGAAACATTAACCATGTAAAAAGAAGAAAATAATTTTTTTGATTCAGTTACAAGAAAAAGCAAAACTTGAAATAAAAATTTGTAAAAAGTACACATATCAATCAATCAACCTTGTGACGACTCATCACTATTGGCAAGAGATGTTGGCGTCATGTTAACCCATTGAAAGCGTTTGTCAACCAAGGCCTTTAAGGGATATAAACACGAACACTTTCGCCCATATAGACAGCCACTTGTCAGTTCTAATTGACAATAGAAAGTGAAACGGCAATAGAACCTGCGAGTGGGGAAATAGAGAAAGTGACCAAGTGGGTGGGTCCATTCACCAATCTCCGCCCGAAGCGCAAGGACGAGGCAACCCTTGTTGAAACTCAATCAAACGCCCACGTATTCGGTGAAAAGTTCAAACAATGAAGTTCCTGCCACTTTCGAGAGCCAAAAGTGCTGCTGATTTTGATGCCAAAGGACGATGGCGATGCTGATGACGATGCGAATGCTAAAGCTGCTGCCCCAGTTAAATAGACAATTTTGCACACAAATCCATTTAATCTAGAGATAAATAACATTTAGGGCTCAACAGACCGCCTGTGTTGAATGTGAGACCTATTCTCACACTCCAAAAAATGCATACTATGCGTATAAATAAAAATGAGTAATAAAAATCTCAATGAAAAAAATTGTATGTTTATACATCAAATGTTTCTATTATTAAATCCTTTTAAAAGTATTTACATATTTTTTTTACATAAATGTTCGTTTGCTCCTTTTTTTCATAGTTTTTTGCCTTTAATTTTAGATGAGTCTTTAATTTAACTTTTCAAGTACAAAAAGTGCTTGGTAGACCAATTTTTTGTCTTTATTAGGCCTACTCCAAGATGAAAACTTTATTGGCCAAATAGTATCATGCTTATTTTTATAGTGCACCCGAAAAGCCGAAAAGGTCCTTTTGGGGGGCACTTAACGCACCCGGAAAATTCTTACGCAGCAACCTAATGATTCCCCTGCAGATCCTGCGGTTCGCCCACAAAATGGCTGCCAAGGACCTTCGGCTCCGTTGCGTTTCCGTTTCCCATTCCCATTCCCATTGCCCTACGTATCCGTATTCGCATCCGCATCCACATCCGCATCCACATCCGCATCGCAATCCGCTTTCGAATCCGCCTCGCATCGATTTGTGTGAGGCGGCAATAAAATCCTCTGTGATTAGGTTAAAACTGTTGACTTTCAAACAGGGCGTTTTTCCGTGTGTTCGGTCTGCTGGTGTTTTGCCTTTCCATCGAGAGCGAATCAAAGTGGTTAACCCCCTTTGTGAACCCCCTTTGGGATCGCCCCTTTTGGAATCCTCCCCCTTTGGAATCCCCCTTTTGAATGACTGGGCAAATCGAAAGAGATAAAAATACCCAAATACCATTCGGCACCGGAATCAACTGAAATGTGATTGTGTCGCACTCCCCGCAGTCTATGGACTCCTTTGGCCCCCTTTCCTCCCCGTGTGACACTCATTTATTTAATGGTTTTAACTTCCAATTTTCCAATTGTCAGACGTGCAGTCTGGTGGCCATTAACCAGGGCCAAAAACCAAGAGAAAAAATACCACAACCGAAAGTGCTTTAGCATAGAAGTGTCTAGTTTGCTGTTGAAGAGTTCGAAGCTTAGGTACTCTTAGAAAACATTTAAAATAGTTTTAGAAACGCATCAAGGGAAAATAGTTTTTGTTTCTATGGAAAACATTCAACAGCAAGATTATTAAGAACTTTTAATAATTCTTAGTGTTGTCTTACACAAGTTATCAACTTTTAAATGCGTGTCCTGCTTTTTCCTTAACGAGCAGCAGAACTTTGACCAATTATAAACTTTACATTTTGTTTGACTTCTTTTGACTTGAGCAGAGCAAATATGTAGTAAATGGAAAGGGATTATTAAAGCAAAAAAGTCTTATTAAAACTAGTAAACTTTTGGCGTTGATTGATAAATTGAAATTAATTTAAAAGTCGACAGAACAAAATAATTAATATGCGTATACACAAATTTACATATTGAATTTATACATTGTATACTGCACAGCATGAGCAATTATATATCCGTTTAATTTCACACATGACAGCACATTTTAAATTCAATAAGAAACGACACCCGTTCAACAGATCAAACCGAATTAAATTTGACAAAGCCCCAAAACATATGCAACACCGTATTCATCACCTGTTCTGCATGACTTAACTATTCAAACACCATTTAAGCGAAGACTGGTGAACACAACTTTAATTATCCATAAATTAAACTATCGACTTGTGATTCAATTCAATTCAGTGTGTCAATCAATGCTGGATTCTCTCCTTTGCAATATTCCAAAATGTAAATTTTCTATTCAAGTGCTGAGCTTTGGAAAATTAACAAACCCCGCAAAACGTTCGTTATACCTCCGAATTGAATCGCTTCACATGTCAGTGAATAATGTGCTAATGCTGCATTTGATTTGTGCCACGGAAAATGGAGGGAAAATCCACAATGGAATGCCCTTAAGAGCTAATGAGTTTCAAATAAATATAATAAATGTGCGCACGTGTGCGGGGATATAATATGCGAAATCGGTAGAAAAGACAAAACAACGCAAGACGAATAAAAAAAACAAAAAAACAAATGAACAAAATGGCACACTAAAGTTTACAAATGCAAATAAGATCCTGAGCAAAGTCAGCAGCAACAAATATGTCATATGGCCAGGGAAAGAGACAGCGACAGGCGACAGACAGAGATGGAAATGGAAACGGATAGACAGATGCAAATGAGGGAAAGGGACGGACAGATGGCGAGTGAAAGAGATAGGACGAGCTGACAAGCGAAAACATTTATGAGCGCTCCGTCCGTCTGTTGTTGACTTTCACAAAAGAATTGTAGAATATTTTTTAGCTATATGTGTGGGTAAAAGATTCCCTGGCATCCATATGCACCGAAAGGAATTTCGGAATGCTATAAACCGATTAGAGATTATTAATAATAAAACGGGATTTAAAAATAAAAAGTGGTTAAGACGTTGGTATTATACACTTTTTCAATAACAAATATAGATGTCTTTTCCGACTAAAATTCTCTTTAAATTCAAAGCCTTGAATCGGAGAAGTAGTAAAAATGCGAAAGCCTCATTTAAATTTCTATCTTCCTTTTTGACAAGCACTTCAAGGACTCAAAGAATATCCTGTTTTTTTCTGTGGACTTGTACGGCTCACGCATACACATGTACCTACAAGCTGTAGCTCAAACACTGGAAATGTAATTTGCATAAGAATAACACACAGATAGGGGAAAAGGGAAATTGGGAGAAGTGGGGGGGGCGGGGGCGAAATCGGGGCGAAAACCATGTGGATGTGGCTGCCAAGATATAGAGGGGCATATGGCACACATATTGAAGTGTAGTCTATATGGGATGCGAGGGGCGGGGCCTGAAGTGTCCTTTAACGAGATTTGCATCTCATCATAATAATGTAAATGACGAACAGGGGCAACAGAGGAAAATGTAATGGGTGAGCAAAATTTTGGTCTGGCCCACAGAACAAGTTGGCCAAAAGGGTTTTCTATTAAAGACGGGATTACATATATTACATATCGCAATGAGGACCATTCACTTTGGCTCAACAGCATCGAAGCGATTCAATTAGCTTAACCACTTTGGACTTAAATTGGAATTTGGCCAGCAGCAACAGTTCAAGTTGCACAATTGAAATGGTGTAATGCCAAGTCAAATTGATTGCCTTTTACTGATTTGCCAAAGGCAGGATAGAAAGGCTTTTCAGAAATCGTAAAGTTATCCACACTTAACTCCATCGCAACCAATAGATAAGTTAACTAGTTAAACTTTATTTTGGATTTAATTATTTTGATTGATGATTTTATTAAAGGATATTAAGTTTTGTTAAAGAAAACATTTTAAAAGTTAAAGTGTAAATTGTTCCTGAGTTTGTCATGTTAGGCAATCAATTTCTTTTAAGTGGCCAAGTTATCAATAACAGACTTCTTTTTGGCCATTGCTTTCAATTGTCAAATCGAAATCGTTTACTGCAGGTGAATTTCAAGTTGGACATTTGAAATGCGGAGCTGGTGTTGAAAGAAATGGTCAGCACTTTCTTTCAAAAATTGTGAAATACAGTTTTACACTAAAATTATAGAAAGCTATATTTCCTTTACAAAATTGTATACGGATATTAGTGGCTTGTGAACATTAATCTTGTGTTTATTTATATTGGTTAATCAGTTATCTTGTTACTAAAAAATCGATTCACATTCAAGATATTTTCTATCCACTTTGTCGTTAAATCCTCTTTGTTGCCGTTTAACAAGTTGGATGTCACACGCTTCAAGAATCACCTTATTGATGACTATCAGTCGAGAATTGGTTTCCATCAAGTAAATCCGTCGCAAAAAAGAAATTCTCTAAACAAACTCAGTAAATTCCCTCCATGCCTTGGTTGCCAATCATTTATTTACTTTCGCTAGCTGGCAAGTTTAAGGTTAATCCGGCATTTGTTTCTGGCGATTTCCCTCCAAAATATCACCTTATTGATGACTCGATAGGGGGAAATAGTTTTGAAAACCCTTTAGGTTCTTGCCCGTCACCTACGGCTTGCCAATTTATTCCGCAACACCCCAGCTCGACGGCAGGGAAAAGTTTTGTTTCGAGGTTTATGGCCGTTGGCTGCCAACACTCCGACCACGTCCAATATCCAACCATGCACGCAAAAGTTGGCCAAAAACTTCTCTCGAGTCTAACAAATTCAATTTGTCAGGCTTGGCGCGCCTCGGAGTGCGGCTAATCCATTTAGAATTTTCAAAGTAAACAAACAAAATGTATCCTCAGCTCGACGAGACATTTAGTCCCGGCTTGGGCTTGGTTTTGCTAGAGTTTGAATTTTCCTCGGGATCTCCAATGAAAATGCATCGCAAACTTTCCTGCCAACAGCCAGCAGCTTCACTCGAGAGTTTATGCACTTTTTTTTTCCTGCCTACTCCACTCACACTCGAACTTAAACACTTTCTCTGAAACTAAACTTTGTGAGCATGGTAAATTTTATGAAAAAAATATTTATGTTGTTTTAGCTTAAATAAATGCTGTCTTGGATGTCTTAAATACTTGAATTAAAATTTTCATCCTATAAAATTTAAATAAGTCTTTTGCTCAGAATACAATTTGTCCTCTTCTAAATTTAAAGGCAAAAACCACTTTTGAATTATTTATGTACAATGAAATTTTGTATTTGTATATTTTGTTTTAAATTTTCCGTAGTGCAGGGTAAAACTAACGACACGGCACTTGAGCAAAATAAAAAGTCTCATTCTTCTTCCACTTTTCGCCTTTTGCCAAAATAGACAGCTGGAAGGTGGGAGGCCTTTCCAGAAGTTTATGGCTCCTTAAAGCTGCAGTTGCTATTCTTTTCAACTGTTCTTTATATTTTGTGTGCCCCTGAATTGGCCGAAACAAAAGGGAAAAGTGTGTGGCAAACTAAAGCTGTGCGTTTCCCAGTGCAAAATTACTTATTCAGTGGGCGTGGCAGAACCGACAGTCCACATTTTAGTTGAAATTGGTTTTTGAGGCTTAAGTTCTTAAGTCTTCAAAATCAGATTTAAGCCTTGATTTATGAGTTGTGAAGTGGGAATTTATGAATACTAAACGTTGAATAAATATCGCCCGGCTTGTTAGTTAGGCTGATTAAATTGTTTCTATGAGGCTCCTAAAACTGTGATTTAAATTGCTCATACGCCCTGGGGTCATGTCTTAATTTGTGTGCCACATTTATTTGAATTTAATCAACTGCTTACAATTTAATTGCTTAGTCTAGGGTCTCAAATAAATGGATTTATATGTATTGCAAACAGAAGAGTTTGTGAACTAAATATTACTCATACGCCCTGGGTGTTATTTTGAAATAAACTTGACAATTTTATAAAATATTCCCATTTCGCTTGGCAAACACTCTTAATTAAGGTTTAAATTGCACCTAGCTTAAGAGCCGCAAAGAGGTCAATTTAATAACACGTATACGCCCCGTGAACACGATTCCTCTTAAGCTTAATTTAATTAAAAATGGGCAAGCGTTTAATGCTTTCCTTTCGCCACTTATAGTATGTATTTAAATAACAGGCTTCAATCGGTTGTAGTTTAAGTGGGCAAAAGCCTTCTTTGCAAATTGGTCAACTATACAACGCGCATACGCCCCGTGGACACGTTCTCTTTTCGACGGCCTGGAATTTACGTGAAAATTAAATTGGTGGATTTTGCATCCAGGCAAGAAATCTATATATAGCTATATACCGGAGGTCCTTAATGTATGTCTGCGTTTTGTACGTACTTTCGTGTTACGCCAGTGGCGGCAATTTCTTGTACAACAATTTGTGAGTCTGCTGCGCTCAGCACTCACGTAATGAGCATAAACTACAGGCACCAAAAAGGCCAACATCCATACCCACACCCACAATGCCGAGATGGCTAAGAGAATATCGCGCTGCCGTGCACATAATTGGTGCAAAAAGTTTGAAAATTATCACGGAAGCAAAGCCGAAACACGTACATACATCAGCGTCAGCGGACGCGAGATGGCATAATATGAGAGGGCACTTCCCCTGAACTCGGCACTCTAAAAAAATGAGAAGCTTCAAGTCCTGTTTCACGTAATACCTGGAGCTTAGAAATCAATCAGTTCTGTAAAGTTTTCAATTGAAAAAGTTCGCCTTTCAAAATCAAGTATTTCAACTACCCTGATTATTGAATTAAGTAAAAACAAAAAGGTTAATTTTCAAACTGTATTTCATAATTAATTCCGAAAGTTAATTTTTTTACCTTATATTAACTGTATAAAATTGTAGTTTAATTCAAACGAAGCTCTGCTCATAGATGCTTATACTTTTTGGACTTACAGATTTAAATACAAGGTATTTTAAATATTGGAACTAAGTAAAATATTGTGTTCAGTGTTTTTTTACTTTGCTCTGACACGTTTTTAGGCCCTTTTAAGGCGGAACACCTTGTGACCCGGGCTGAGCCTTAAATAAGCATCGCCCGTAGTCTGTTTCTGGTCGCCTTTGGGCGGCCAGCGGCTAAAATTTATTGAAGCGCAGGCGACTGAACTAATCCCCGACCCTAATTACTCATAGAGACCCGTAGGTTACAGACCTCGTCCAACAATTACACCCGTGGCCTGTGTTAGGTCTTATCCCCCGAAAAAAAGCCCCGAAAACGGAAAGGCGGAAAATGTTTCACTTTGTGTTAAGCTGAAGAGTTTCCGCTTTAGGTTTTTTGGGCAAGCAATTAGCCCCGGCATAGTGATTAAAAAGTGGAAATGCTAGAAGTCAAGTTGATTACATGCCGATGACAATCTGCCGACGTTCATATATATTTATTGGGTAGAGAGAAATTCAAGAAGTTAAAATAAACGAAAAATTTATGGAAAATAAATATGACCAAGAGAAAGTACAACTTTTATTAGGTAAGCTTATTCAATGCCATACTTCATTTACCTGGAAATAAGTTAATATTAATTAAGTTTTATATCCCTTTCTCCATTTCATTTCATTTACCCCAAAGACATGTTGATTCGCATTTAATTTAGTGTAGTAGTATCAAGTTCTTTTTCATTATATTTTATGTTTACCAACTAATAAAAAGCAAAACGTTTCACTTTACGCCCGAAACTGGGAAAGACTTTGAGCCCCATGGGCGACTCAGAATTACACTGGCCTGCAGGAGTGCTATTAAGTGTGCACTGGGCGGTGTGTCCGTGTGTTTGCTGGCCATTAAAAAGTTTTCCTTTTCCACTCCGCTTTCCCGCTTGCCCGCTTTCCCGCTGCTACTGCTGGGAGTCGGTTACTACTGGGAAACTGCTCCTGATTCCGATTCGGATCCGGGTGGTGCCGCCATTGGCACCTGTGTGTTGCCAGTTGCACCGGCAACTGAAAATACGTTTGCATATGAATTTTTCAAAATGTTTTTTGCGTTGACCTCGTTTACGGGTCAGGGCGGCTATGAAAAGTTTGCCCTGCAAACTAAATTGCCGTTTGCAACTGGAGGAAGGAAGACACGGTAACCGGCTTTGAGTTTTTCTTTCCCTCTCTCCCTCTCTCTCTCTCTCTCTCTTTTATATTTTTTTACACTCCTATTTTTTTTTTGAACACTTCTTCTGCTCAACCCACCTCGCTTTTTTTTTGTTAACACTGGCGGTGCAGCATATTGAAATGCGATTACGGGACTGCCCTGGTGGCTGGTGGATTCATGTTCATTAAACATGCATAAACTCACACTGGCAAATACCCACTTACACAAACACAGAAACAGAAGGAGAAAGTGAAATGGAAATGTAGAAGGATATAGGGAGCAAAAAGCCCTGCACTCAACAAAATTCGTCGTTCTGTACCACAGATTAATAAAGTTTAATACGAACATTTATTTTAACAAATTAGTATTTGATTTCTTACAAATATCTTACAAAAATTAAATTTGAACAATAAAACGAAAATATTTAAATTTATTTTTTTCGAAAAACACAGTTTCTTAATCTTGTAAATTACAATAATTTACTTCAAGTGTAGGGATAGGAAAACTTGTAGAAATTCGGAGAGCATCTGTCCCTAGGCACATGTAAACAGTTTAAATTTTCAAAGCAATGTGCTAATTTTAAATCAATTACATGACGTGACGACGACACTTTTTCCAGCTCCCAGCCTCTGCTTAAAATTCCAGATGCTGGCATTGAAATTTTCCGGGCATTGGGACAACTGGCAAGCAAATAGCAATCGAAAATGCGTACAAGTCAGTAATGTTTGGCAACAGTTGGCCTGAAAACTTTCTGCCTGTCGGGAGAGGATTTACTTGTGGCAGAAAGTTGCATCCAATACCAATACCAATAAGGATACGCCAACATCAAGGCCCCAGGCGACGGCCTCAATTCATTTTTCAGCTATTTTAAGCCACACGGAAAAAAACTTGTTGTTTTTTCTCCAAAAAGCTATTTTATATAAGTTACTTTAATATATTATAATAATAACAACCAAAATGTTGAAAATCTATTAAATACAGCACGGACATAAAGAAATTCGCAAAAATAGCATTTATTAATTTTTGGAAATACATATTTTAATTGGAAAATATTTTCTCGGTACACACAACGTAAAATGGTTTTTCTGAAGAAAAGACAAAAATACATAGGCTTGGGGGAAAACTTTCTTCGTACTACATTTGGCGACACAGCAAACTGCCAAATTGAAGGCATCTGCCTGTGGTTGGGTGGGTTGGTGGTTTCAAATGGTTTTGGGTGGTTGCCCTTAAAGATGAGGTAGTCTTTGCTCCACGTCTTCTTTCCATCTCGATTTCAGGCTCTGGAGCCTCCACTCACATAAGTTTTACGGAAGGCAAAAGGAAATTGAGGCTGGTGGAAAGCAACAGTTTTTCCTGCACTGAAAGAATTCTAAGAAGTGCGGGGGAGGGACTAAAATCGAAAGCTGTTTAGCCAGAACAAGCTCTATTTGTTAGTGAAAGTTTTGTGGAAATTCGGAAGTGAAGAAGGTGGGGGAAATCTGCTTCAAGGGATTCCCTGCGAACTAAACAAAATTAATTTAAAAGGTGAAAACAAATCTAGGGATTCGCAAAGTATACAAATAAACACGACTCTAGAAAGTTAAAATTAAAAATAGTGTTTAAATGTATGTTCTGCTTTGATTAAAAAGGCTTGAAGTTTTAAATTAAGTTTCTTGTACATTTAACTAAGAAAAACAATTTCAAGTGCATTTAGCTGACGTAATAAAAAGGCAAGTTTGCACATTTGGAAAATCAAATGGTCACTTTCCTATGCTTTAAGAGAAACTAAATCGGCTGGAAGAATATTATTATAATATTAAACATATATTATACGCCCCTTTATGAACTATTTTTGCTTCATTGATTTTCCTTGGAATTCATGCGAAGTGTGGAAGTGCTCCTTACATTCTACAACATACTTACATTTAAGATTCAACAGGCCCACATTTTTCCGGACACTTTCCATTCCTTTCCTTTTTATTTGGCTTAAATAAATACATTCAAGTGAATATGGCGGTGGTTGTCTGTGCCACGTTCTTTATGGTAAAAAGTTCAGGCCGTCAAGGAGAAGTCGAGTCAAGTCGGGTAAATATATGTGTTTGTTCAGACACACTCTCGCACAAATGTACATAATTTAGTGAACTTGAAGCTTGCCTCGTGGTCGTCGTGTGGCATGTATATATTTGTATATCGGATGTTAAGGAGACGGTCGAATTGTCGTCCCCTCCAGAAAACCGAGAGATGAGAAAAACAACGGAGGAGCGCAGGGAAATTTTATGCTAAGTAATTTATATCGGCACCTACAGTGGTTGCCAAAAATGTGAAGGCCAAATGCTTCTTGTTTCAGTTACTTTATTTAATTAAAATAAAGTGCAAACTCTCTGCTACAAAAGAAATTTACTCCAACCAATTGGGACAGCCAGTTAGTCTTAAAATAAGCAAATGCTGGAAGTATATATAAAAAACTTTGAGCACGAAATGCATACTTATTGATTTTTTACGGCAAAAAAAAGATTACCGATTTGGGAGCAATTTAATGAAGTGCAGCTCGGAATATTTAAAAAACACAATTCTTAATTATTGCATTTAAACTGTTATCGTTTTTTCGGTCACCACTGTAAACGCGTGTGCATTTGGGCGCAGATTATATATGTAGCTATAGATTTAACAATCTGCTGTGCTGATTGAAATGAATAAAACGCTCCAGTTATTATTTTCTTTTGTAAACATTGTATCTTTTTTTAATCCATTGACGCTTAGCGGCTAAACTTTGGAGTCTGTTGTGCTGGCCATATCCTAAATCGTTTTGTGTATGTTTGTCTTACATATTACACAGTGGTTGGTTGAGTAAAACTACGGGTAGACTAGAGCCTCTATTTAGTTGCGCTTGAGCAGCATGACCACGGTGGCGGCTATCTTCTCGTAGGCCATGAACATCAGGGCGGCTGTGAGCACGGTCTGCAGGATCTTGGCCTCCAGGCCTCGGAACAGACCACGGATTCCCTGGTGCTGCAATATGCTGATCATCAGCTCGAGAGTAGTCTCCGTGCGCGGCTTGGTTCCCGATGAAGTGGAGGGCTTCGAATCCTGCTCCTTGCTGCGATGACGCTGCTTGGTCTGGACCAACTGCAGCGGATAGGTAAGCACGGTGGCAAAGGCTTTGGCTATCGCACCAATGAAAAAGAAACTCAGACTGCCCATCTCGCCGCCGGTGAAGCGCATAATATTGCGCTTAAGCGTCTCGTACATCATGAACTGCAGGGCGGGATTGGAAACCAGCATCAACGATGGAATCGTGCCGGACCACAGACCAGAGAGGCCTTCCTTTTGGGCCACATATTTGAGACCCTCCAGCAAGCTTTTGTAATGCTTGTTCACCTCATCCGAGGTTCCAGCCACATTGCGCATACGTAGCCTCGTATTGACCACCCAAAAGGGCGTAGTGGTGAGCACATTGATGATGCCTGCGATGCTGCCCAGGAACAGATCTTTCACAGCACTGTGCTGGGATGGAGAACCACCGGAAGCCACTGCCTTCAAGGCGTGGAATGTGTAAAAGTAGACAAAGTTCGAAATGCACAAGCTTTGCAGAACAGGACCCAGTCCTCTGTATAGCGATTGGAATCCCTCGCCCAGCACAATCTCCTTGATCACCTGCTTGGTACTCCGCACTTCACCAGTCTCCTCCACTGCAAAGGTAAATAATAGTGAAAATCAGTTTTTATTTGGAGATTCTAGGAACAAGAATGTCCCACCTATATTCGATTAAGTCGCTAATTTAAATTGTCACGCATATTCCAAGTGTACAATATTAACCCTACCTTGAATCCTATTATGATAATTATCCAATTTTTTATAGCTTGGCATGTATGAAACCGTGTACAGTAAGTATCGACTATTATTTGACATATTCTATTTGAGTTGAAGTGCAAGCGAAAACAAAACAAGGGGCCCTTTGAAAAGATCTTGTGAATTGTTTAATAATTCATGTTTATTTCATTTTCGACAATAACACCTGTTAATAGGTCAAAGTCTAAAAGCCTTAGGCTATTGGAAGTTTAATGCGTTTGCATGTTGTAAACTTAGAGTGTACTTTAAGGTGCAAATAAAGTGGGCACTCAAAAAGAGTTGAGTTCATATGAGTATAAATGACTAAAAGATATAATGCTATTCAAGCACTTAATCGGAAGTATTGAAGTATTTAAATAAATAATTTAATAATTATTAAAATTAAAAGAATTTTTCCAAAAATAAAACACAATCTTGTCTCGCAACCGAAACTAGATCCTATCGAGTTCCATCTATAAACAGAAACTTGGATTACCGCGGGAATTGATTAGACAGGGCTCTTTAACATATCAATAGAAAGTTTAAACAGTGGAGTTTGAACTTGCCCGCAGGTAAGAATATATACATTGTATATATGATTTATCAAAGCGAGGCCCGCTTATCAAGTTCCCATTAAAGATTACATTAAGGCCGAATGCTTCCCGATTGCCTAATCCCAGTCCCCAGAAACTTACGTTGCAGGCGGGATCGAACAGTGTCCAGTGGATAGAAGGTGCTCATCGCAATGCAGCCACCCTGTAAAAAAAAGGTTTCCAAATGTAAATTAGCACCAGTGGTTTCATCTTGACCTTTAGCCGGCAAATATTTGACCACTCACCGCTGCTCCGGAGACGGCATGCACGAAGTTTTGGTAGCTGAGCACCTGGCTGAGTTTGGAGGGGGCCACCATTCTGTTCAATATTTGTTCGTCGGACTTTAAAATTTTTTTGTGATTCGATTTGGACGTCCGGCGGCGTCTTCGGGCGTGTGTTTACTGATTGATACGTTCCGCCGGTGGGTAAAAATTTAGCTGCAGCAGCGCAGTTTGCCGCTACGTCGTGATTAGATTAGTGTAATCGGCAGCGGAGGAGGCGCTCGTCGGCGAACTTTTTGTTGTGCCTCCTGGAATCCACTTTATAAATGATTCACATATTTACGATTCTATATACAAATCATATTCATTTAATTATAGTATGACCGCTGCCTGAGAGCCACAAAATACCATCCGTCTGGAGAAATATACTAAAATATACCTTTTTATTATAGAAACATACCGTTAGTCTGCCTTAAAACGAATTTAAAATTATTTTTAATGTTTTAAATCATTTCCTTGGAATAAATCATAATAATTAGAATTAAACTTGAAATTAGTTTTAATCTATTCATGTACAAATTGAATGTATTCAGTTTTTTTTATTCTTATTAGCTATCCTACTACAATTTAAACTAAAATGTACAAGAGAGGTGTGTCTAGAATTAAAAATTATTATTTTAAAGAAGCTGATCTATAAGGCACTTCTCCCTTCGAGGTTCCATTCGAGGTTTCTTCAAAAAATTCACACCCGTTTCAGTGCTACTGTTTAATAAATCGGCTGCCTTTCGTTTTCGATTCTAAAAGTTTAAACACTTGTTAATAAAACAGTATATAAATGTATTATATTTAAAAAATCCAAATAGAATCATACCTCATGTTCCTCCTCCGTTAGCGTGGCAAACACAAAGTTTTTGGCCTTGGCTGTTTTTACAGAAATGGAACCATCTGCTCGGTCCACATCGCCGGAGGGTCCTTTGGTGAGCCCTGCCAGTTTTGTGAGAGTCTGCTGGTCTCGAACCAAAAAGGAACCACGAACTGCACTCTTCTGCTGTTTGCCCACTAATGTTTTTGAGATCAGAAACGGTGAACTCTTTTTTACTTCCACCGTTGTCTTTTTGGATGAAATAATATTTAGCCGGCGAATAGAACTGCCAGAGTTGCTGGTGTTTATCACGGATGTGGAGAGCGGAGAGGCTGCTTCCTGGAATAAGGAGAATTATTAGACAATAAGTAAAAAGACCTTAAGAAGTGAACATACCGCTTTCAGTCCTTTTTCCAGAAGCAGCTGCTCGCGTTCATATCGAATTTTTCGCCATAGATGCTCGTTTTCCTCATCGCCACTACCCTCGTTTCCTTCACCATTTTCTGGACGATGGTCCTCTAGGCTAAAACCACTCTCAACGTTCTTCCAACGAAATTGGCGTTGACGATTTGCTCCCTCCTCCTCCTCTTCGAAGAGCAGTTCCTTGATTTTGCGCACCTCCCGAATATCTTGATCCATCATTTTACGGCTGTCATGAAACAAATTGAATTATTTTGGAAAAATGAATAATTACACTAATTCTACTTACGCATGAATCTGTCCCAACTCATGGCGCAGCTTATCGCGATCAAAGTGATCCTCATCGCCCAACTCTATGTCGTAGTTATCCATGTTCTTCTCGTCCTCGTCGGCAGATCCCCATTCGGATTCAGATAACTCAGCTTCTTTATCCACAAAGTTGGCCGCTCTCATTTTGCGATCTTTCTTGGTCATCTCCACAACAATTTCGTTCTCCTCCGAATCGTAGTCCACAAAAGTTTCCGGTATTTCCTCCACAGGCTCTCCTTCGCTTTCTTCTTCCTCCAACTCCTCGACATCACCATCGCTTTCCTCATCATCGGAAAATCCCAGTTTAGCCTTTTTCTTTGGTCTCTTCTTGGTAAGTTTTTTGTTGCGTGGTTTTTCGGCATCCTGCGCATCCTCCTTCGCCTCCTCATCACTTGAAACAATTCTATTGGCCACCATTGGAGGCTCTTGTGATTCTTCTGGCTTCTCCGGTTCCTGGGTGGGAATTTGCGATGGAACCTGGGAGGCAAAGGTGCCGGAACAAAGGCCCTCCAGTTCATCGGGTGCCTGGCTGCTGCCTCCAAACTGTGTCATAGGAATCTGACTGATAACAGCCGTATCCACGGAGGGTGCAGCGGAAGAAGGCATCTGGGACTGCGGGAACTGACCGGAGCACAAATCGAGTAGCTCATTCTCCTCGTCGCTCGCTGTTCGTCGAGTTTCCGCATCGAAAAGCTTGTGGGCGGACAATTGTAGCTGTGTGGCTGTTATGGGAGCGATGTTGCTTGGCTTAGGAGTTTGTAGCAGATCGAGATCATCTTCATCGGAGTCGTCGGCCGCAAAAGCCTTAATGATTCTGTTCTTTTTCCTCCCTTGCGTTGCGGGTTCTGGCTCTGGTTCGCTGCTTTCCTGTTCACTCTCACTGCTGTTTTCCTCCGCAGCATGTTCTTCAACTGGTTCATCTTCTGCATCCTCGCCTGCATCACTTTTGTTGTTTTCAGCAACCTCATCCTCGTCGGCTGTACCCTCGCCATCTTCTATGATCTCCTCATCCTCGTTTATGGTCACCTCTGCATAGCCAGGTTTATCTTCTGGTTCATATTCCTCGTCCACATCCATGCCCTCCTCCTCGTCCTCTGCCATCATCTTTTCCTCTTCAGCCTTCTTCTTGCGTAGATCTTCCATACGTTTTTTGGTGATCAAGGACTTAAGCTGCTCTTGCATTTTCATGTAACCCGCTCCTGGTTTGGGTTCCTTAGCTATCTCCTCCTCGTGCAGGTGAATGCTTACTTTGGACATCTCCAGCTTCCCATGATCAGTGGTTAAAATGCTAAAAAAAATGTCAGTTGACCAATAAGGTTAAAAGAGTGTATAACTCACTTGACAGTCTCTGTGGTTTTGTGCTTTTTGGCCTCTCTGGTTTTCATTAGCCGCTTCAGCAAATCATCAACTCCAGTTGGTTTCTTCGCGAACATATCGCCTGTTTCCAGGTCGATAACCATGTTGGCATCACCCTTCAAGGAAGGACTTTCATCCAAGCTTTTCTCGATCTTTAATTTCCGAATGGCTTCGCTGATTCTTGGCGTTGCAGGTTTAGAAGGCGGTGTTATGTTAATGGTGCTCAAGTCCAGCCTGGGCAGCTCCACTACCTCTGTTATCAGGCAGACTTTGCTGGGAGATTTTGTCGGACTCTCTGACTCCTGATTATCTATAAAGCGTACAGCAGCTGCAGCTGATGTGGATGCAATGGGTTCTTCTTCGAGAACGGGGTCTTCCACTCTCGTTTCTTCCATTACAAGGTCCTCCTCCATTGCTTCGCAGGCCAGCTCTTCTGTGTGGGACTTAGCTTGTTCAGGGGTTTTTGGATTATCTATAACTTCATCCAAAACCCCAGGATTGTCTTTCAACTCCATGGGCCCTTCACTGTCCGAATCAATGTCCTCCTCTGACTCGGATTCAGATTTAAAGAACTCTGTGGCCTCTTTGGCACGATCCTCCATCAATTTCCTAAAAATTTGAACATTTAATTTAAATTTTATTACGGTATTTTATTCAACTTACGCATAGGCCTCCAATTCCTCACGGGTCATCCGCAGTCCTACTGACTTCCTTGGCTCCCTGTTGGGCATGGGACTTCCACCAGCCAGAGCTGTTGCCAACGGAGCATTGATAGTCCGCCGGCTAAGGAACTCCTTTAGTGTCCTGGGTTTTGGCTGATGGTAGGGCACATTGATGTGCGCCTCGCGGTGCAAACGCTGCTGTTCGCTTTGGATGGCCTGCATTCCCTCTAGCGCCTTCTTCGCTGATTCCTATTTAAATAAATCAAATTAGAATTCGAGTTCAGTTATTTATATGACCCACTAACCCGCACAACTTTGGGCTTTTTGGCTTTTCCTGTGACAACTCCAGAGGGATTTTCCTGCTCTTGTGCTGATTCCTCGTTGTTGCTAAGCTCTGGTTCAGATTCCGAGTCCACCACTTCTTTCAATTTATTCTTAATAGGACTGGTTTCTGGAGCGGACTCCTCTGGCTCTGACTCGGAATCCACTAAACCTTTAAGTTTGTTTTTGAGCGAAACGGTTTCCTCTTCGATTTCACTTGGCTGGGTCTCCTCTTCGCTATTACTGTCCAATCGTTGTTTCTTTTTCTTGATTTTTTTGAGAGGGGTCTGTTTGTCCTGCTCACCGCCATCGCTGTCCACTTCCATGTCCTGATCCGGTGTATCTTCAACATCTTCGTTGTTCTGAATGTCGTCGTCGCTGTTCACTTTTTGTAATTTTTTCTTGGATACCTTTTTTGGCTTGGGATTTACCGCCTGATCTTTGTTTTTGTCAATTTGCGAGTCCTTTTTGGTATCTTTTTCCCGGACCTGGGTTTCTTCCTCACTGTCCACATTGCGATTATTGTTCTTAGCAGATTTTTCGGGAGATTTCTCCTGATCATCAGCTGCTTCGTGATCCTTTGGGGAGTCTTCCTCTTTGCTAAGTTTAGATTCCTTTTTTGACTTTCCAACCTTTTTTCCTTTTGTAGGTTTCTTCTGTTCCGGATCAACCTGCTGATCTTCCTCATTGTCCTCCTGCTGCTTCTTATTCTTGGCCAACTTTATTGGCTGTTGTTTCTTAGAAGGTTTAACTGCTTTCTTAACTTCTTCTTGGTCCATTAGTGAGTCCATTTCCTCGTTCCCTATTGGTTCTCCCTGTTTGTTTATTTGCTTTTTATTGTGCGCCAACTTTTTTGCCTTTTTATTTTCGAAAGGTTTCTCCGTGTCTTCCACCTCTTGCTTTTGTTTCTTGTTTTTGGACCCCTTCTTCTTCTTATCTGATAATGAAGGTTTATCCAGCTCTTGACCTTCCTGGGTTTTATCATCCTCGGAAGATTTTTTCTTGTTTTTCTTGACAGGTTTCTTCTGTTTCCACTCCTCCTTTTTATCCAATTGGTTCTCCTCCTCACTGTCTGAATCTATATTGGACACCTTATTTTTGGGCCTGGAGGCCACTACCTCATCTTCATCGCTGTCCAGCAGCCGTTGCCCCTTGTTTTTGGGTGAGTTTTGCTTTTTCTCCGTCATGTTTTCTTCTTCCTCTGAATCAATCTCCATCATCCTTTGGCTCCTGCCCTTGGGTGAGACTTTCCTGATTTTTTCCTCAGAGATGTCTTCATTTTCGCTGTCGTCCGACATCATCAAACTTTTGCCACCCAATAAATCTTCGGCGGACACATTCTTGTCGTCTTCCTCGTCGAACGCCAGCTTTTCCATAGAGTCGTCGGCCTGCTCTTCATTTTCCGCTGCAGCTGCAGTTTCTGCAACCGATTCGCTCATATTTCTGGGTCACTGTTTTTTGTTAATAATAAGAAAAACCAAAAACATTCCCGAGTTAAACACACACACCATCAAACTGCGTTCGAGTTTTGGCGCAAAGAGTGTTGAAAGGCGCGGGAGCCATCAGCTGTTGCGTGCAGTGCTGTACAGTTTGTGGAGGAACATAACAAGGTCACACTTGAGTAAGATCGAATGTAAAAATGAAATCCTCATGTAAAACCATGCATGTAAACTTAAAAAAGGGGAAGTACTCGAAAACGTATTTTATGAAATATAACTATAATATTCCGAGAAAATACAATTTAAAAATAGCTAGCTAATGTAATATAAATATGTAATATTAATAAGTGATATTAAGGATAAATCGTTTTCAGGAAAAACAAAGTAAAAGAATCAAATAATCAAATATGATTATACAAACACTAGTTACTAATTAAAAAATGGCTTTGGTTAGAAAATAAGTATTTTCAAAACCAAGCCACTGTTTGAAAATATTTTCTTTTTCTGTTTTCTTTTCTTCTTTAATTTTCTTGTTAGAAGTTTAACACCATCTACCTAAAAAAAGTGAAAACTCGTTAGAGGTTATTTTTATCTTCTGCTAAACTGCAAGCACCTATTAAATGAGCACGATAACTATAATGCAAATCGAACAGCGTGAAAAAATCTCGGACAGCAACTTAATCAGCAGCAGCACTGCAGACACAGTAGTAAATCAGCAGGCGGCAACCTTTCGGCAGTTCGCCAATCGAAAGTAATCACCCAGCGGATTTACACACTCGAAAACATGTAAGTTGTTCACCTGTTCTCGTGGTTGTTGCTGTTGCTCTTCGATGTTGGCGAATTGCTGCAGTTGGTTTGATTTTGGTCTGCCGATGTTGCTACTTGCTGCGATGCTTTCTCCGCACCTTTCGGCCATTTCTCTTTCACAGTTTGGTGGCTGGAAACGCTGAAAAGACCTTTCGGCCGAGGGTCATTAAGTAACCCACCACCGGCTGCCGAGGGTTGCCTAATGATACACCTTTTGGCCCGATATAAATAGCATTAAAATGCAATTATGAATGCTGAAAAACGCATCCAATCCGCAGCCATTAACCTCGGTTCAGGGCTCAATATTCAATTAACGCCGATTTCTCGACTCTCAATGAAAGCAAAAGCGAGAGAATCCAAACACCGAAACCAAACCGTTTTAATAGGTGTCAAATTCCCCCGACTTTTCACTTTACCGCGCTATTCTGAGATCACTCTCTGCGAACCACAAGCGTTCGACTTGGATTTGATTAATGCATTTTACCAATGCCTTCGATTTTAAGGGGGACAAATGTTTCACCTTGCCGGATTGCGCAACGTTTTCGAATCCCACACAACAAAGCGTTGTGTTACCCAACTTTAGAAAGATCCGAAGAAAGCAACAATATTTCACGAGTTTTATGCTTTCCGCTATGCCAAATTTATAATATATTCGCATGGCCAATCACAGCGTGAGCTTAATCATTCGATTAATTAGCAGGGCTTAGTCCATATTGAGATACTCTTTTGGGGGAGAAACTTAAGAAGAAATAACGAAGATATTACTAAGACTTTAAACAAATAAATTTTAATAATTATAAGATAAATATAAATTAAACTTATTTACTTGCTCATTATACGGCAATGATTTAATTTGAATTTATACAAGGAATACCATTATAGAATCGTAAAAATCAGATACCTCATATCATCAACTGGTAGCTTTATAGCTACAGGAAACTTAGGTAATGTTTACCCCACCCAGCACTACCTTGATTAAATCATAATACTCTTGCTTATGGCTTATGAGCAAGACATTTATAACTTTAAGCTCCAGCTAGCGCACCAATTAGCATACTATATACATACATAAAAACCCAAATCTTGGTACCGCCGCACACAATTTCTCTTTCATTTGGCGAAAAAAAAAAAAATAAAATAATAAAACAGTTAACTCTGTGTATCTTTCAGGCATCTTTTCTCAAATCTGTAGCAGAGATTTTGCTTTTGGCCACTTACGGTATTTCTGCGCCTTGTTGTCGCTGTCGCTACCTAATTTGCATACGCACAGTTCACAGATACCACTAAATATCGAAAATCAAAAAAAAAAAAAACTACATTTGGGCCCGAAACGAAAGTGAAAATACTCGACTGTGTGCTAAACGGAGAGTCTAACCGAAAGATACACATAATTTCCAACTGTCTACAATCAATATTGATCGTCTCGCAATCTCTGGGAATTCGAAATGGGATTTCGATCAGAGCAAACAAAAACTTTTGGCCTTTTGTGGACCCCATCATTTCTTTAGAAAACTATTTATAAAAGATCTTTTCTTTTCGCGAAGCTGAGTGGCTTATGTAATCGCTTGGACTTAAGACCTTTCAACGCCATCAACTGCAACTTGGAGTTAAGTTGGAGTTTTTAAGAGGCTCAGTCCGCGACTCTGTCTTTCGCAATTAAATGTAAATCGTCCGCGGAGGAGTCGCATGGAAAAGCCAAGACTGATCCGCTTGTAATGCCCCATGTTTCGGGATATATACAGAAATATATATACATATATAGCTGTTCCTTGGACCCAGACACGCCTTTGGCTGTCTGCGTCTGGCTTTTCGTTGCCCGATTGAGATTTCTTGACGTTTTGCTTTGGCGATTTTTTTCTTCAATTTTTTTTTATTTTTTTTTGGCGAGTGAAAGTGATATATGGCGCATGACTCAGGCTGCGTCCATGCTCGACTCGACTCTACTCCCATGCGACCCCATCCCGGCCCAAAGTCATATGCATAAAATAATAATTAAGCGCTGTTTATGCGGCCCAAGTCGAAGAAATGGCCAAAAGGGCGCAGCAGCCATCGAGCGTGTACCGAAACCAAACTCAAAATCAATTGACATGTTTCGCGCACACGGAGCGAAATTCCATGTCGCATTTGGGAGAATATGATTATTTAATAATAAACATAATGGATTTCATTCCACCTTATTACTATCAAATATTAAAAAAAGGCTATGGTTGCAAATAATTAAGCAGAGTTTTACTTAAAAATACATTTGTGGTAGGAGTTTTTTGGAATTTTTTCGAACAAAAATGGTCCCAGAGCAAAAGTGTTGATTGATTTTTATAGCTGACAATCTAGGCTAACGATTCATACCACTTTTTGGACCACTTCGAAAACTTCAATTTTTGGCAATTTTTTGCATTTTTGATAAGGGGTTTTTTTACAAAAAAAGACAAAAAAAATTTTTTTCCAGATTTGAATGGCAGTGGATTGGAAATATTTTTACGAATATTTTGAGGTATAATATTCAATATTTTAACTATTTTTGGGGCTGTTTTGCCTAAAATACTAATTTTGATTGTCAAAATATCAGATTTGTTAGGGTTATAAAAATATTTTCGCCAACATACCGAGTGTACTTACGTTGTAAGCTAGCTAACCTGTTTTGCAGAAGAATGAATTGGAATCGTGAATTGAATAATGTGGCACTTGCCAGGCAAAGTTGTGCCGGCTTTCCTCACCTTTAACCCAACTACCTGCAGCCTGCTCTTTCCCCTTTGATTCCACCATCTAACCATCTAAGACCCAGGTTCATTGTCTTTATAAATGTGATTTAGGGCCGCGACAGCCCAACGGAAAAGCCGCCAACGGCAGATTCAACAATAACAAAAAAAAAGGCCAACAAATTGTAGCCCAGCGACTGACAAAAGAAATGGAAAGTAAAAAGCGTGGCGATTCCATTGAGCTCGATGACCGGGACTGGAGTTGCAGCGACTTGCATAATTTAATGATTGACATTGTTTGGACCGGGGCATGGTCCACAATAATTTGTTTATAAACAATATGCGCCCAGATTGTGCCCCGTTATAACTGCACTGCTGAAGCGGCTCTCGAAAAGAAAGAGTTGTGCAAAACTCTGCCAGCAACTGGTTTTTATCTTCTCATAAACGAAAACAAAATTAACTGAATGAACCCGGGATTATTTTGCTATTGCTTGAAGAGGTGAAAATGATAAGAGGCTTGGGGAAAAGGTTTGCATGTATATAGCTAATCTTGGAGAGATACTTTTAAATGAGTGGTTAACTGCTTAAAAATGTTATATTATACATATTTAATTTGATCTTTTTAACAAATAGAAACTGAAAACTATATTATTTTTAATAAAATAAAATTATAAAGAGCTTATCCAAAGAAAAGAAAAGCAACCAACAACCATTTGTTAATTGAATAAAAACAAGAAAGGAAGCTAGCTTCGGCAAGCCGAAGCTTATATACCCTTGCAGTCATCAAATATGTCGAACAAAATACATAAAGGCTAGCAACATCAAATCTATGGCGATTTTTATATTATTTTTATATTGTTCATATGACAGCTATATGATATAGTCGTCCGATTTTGATGAAATTTAATTTGTAACTCAAGAGTCATTAGAAACCTCTATATTCCAAAAATCATGATTGTCTGATGAAATACAACGATGTTATAATTTTTTTCCGTTATTTCTATATAGATTTTTCGATCTTTCCTATGGCAGCTATATGATATAGTACTCCGATTTTTATGAAACTTTTTTCTCATTATAAGGGTTATTAAAAAACTTGATGTTCAAAAAATCTTGCTCGTGCGATAAAAAAACAACGATGTTATCAATTTATTTCCATTAAATCTATATAAATTTTCGATCGCTCCTATGGCAGCTATATGATAGTGTTATTCGATTTTGATAAAATTTAATCCGAAATTCAATAACAGTTAGAAAACGCCATCTTGAAGAATTCAAGTCTATCTGATCAAAAACAACGGCGTTAGAATTTTTCATTTCATTCCCTCGTATGGGAGCTATCCGATATAGTCGGCCGATCCGGCTCGTTCCGACTTATATACTGCGTGCAATAACTACACACCTTTTGCGAAAGTTTCAGCAAGATAGCTTTAAAACTGAGAGACTAGTTTACATAGAAACAGACAGACGGACAGACAGACAGACAGACAGACGGACAGACGGACAGACGGACAGACGGACAGACGGACAGACGGACAGACGTACAGACGTATTCCGACTCTGCTCGTGATGCTGATCAAGAATATATATACTTTATGGGGTCTAAGGTGTCTCCTTCACTGCGTTGCAAACTTCTGACTGAAATTATAATACCCTTTTGCTCTGCAAGGGTATAAAAACTACGCATTGACAATATGGTTTTCCAACATAAAAAGTTTTAATTAACATCTTGTAATTAAGAGCATCTATTTTGTACCACATAATTTTTTACTGTTTAGCATCCCTAAACCATTTCCTATTATCAACCAAATCTGTGATTTAATTTAATTATGAAATGTCTGTGAATCCGAACTTTGTTATACTTTTGCCTTTTGTTGCCTCACTTTCTCCAGAAGAGTTACATCACTCCGGCGTTCTCCAGTCGACAACCATTGCCTTTCCCAACTTCGGTGTACCTGCGCCTCGAATGCGGGCCCAGAAGTTGCTCAATTTTCTAGAAACAAGGGGGCACAACAGAAAGAAGCCACTGGATGAGGGCTGCCCACGTACGAGTGCGTCAGCCGAGACGGATCACAAGGCAATTAGCATGCCAGGCACGTCCCTGACCCAATTCGATTTCGGGTAGTGTAACGCGGTGATAATGTTACCCACTTGTGTGCCAGAGGATCTACGTCATTGAGCTGCGTGTGATTCACGGCGGACTCAAATCCGGGGCGTTGCCAAGATCGACTCACGACTGCATAAAATCGAAACCCTATGGCAAAAGGCGGAACTTTCGATTTCTTTCGATGTCATCGCTTGGGCAGCCAAGGTGCGTACGAGTGGATTCAAATGAAAGTTCACCCCGATCGGCGATTGCTTTCTTGGCGCTGGGCTCGGCCTCAGCCAATTGTCGGAGATCCATGTTGTATCTCTCGGATTTGGGCATTTCTACTTAATCATTTTCGGCTTCAGTCCGCGCTCGATTCACTTGCCCGCTTTGATTGGCAATTCGGTTAGACATTTTTGTGCCATTTCATCATCGGAAATTTGCCGGTCCACGAGACGACACATCTCTTTTGTTCAAAATCGAGAGTGGCGAACGACAAATTTACTTTTTGGCTTTGCACTTTGGCAAATTGATCAAATTTGCTGCCGGGAAATTGGCACAAAGTTGTTTGCTTTTCTTCATTTATTTGGGTTGTGCAATGAGCAGATGAAATTGCTGGCCCAAAGCATTTGAAAATTGCCCTGAAATCATTAAATTAAGTTTGCTCAAACAATGTTTAACAATAAATAATTGGACATTTTCTGGGGACTTTTCATAATTGTCAAATTAAATTATTAAAGGTTAGGAAAATATTTCTGTATCTCTTAATTAGATTGTCTTGGGTTAGAGACTTTAAAAACAATATTTAGAAATTATACAAAAACGGTATCTATGTCATAATACCAAAAACAAATTGACACACTTTAACCCATTGAACATTAGCAAATTCTTCAAGCTGATTTAAATAACAATGAGAAAACTTTCACAAACAATTCTTAAAGATTTGCGGAATTTCAATTTGCACAAAACAATAAAGAAATCTTAACAATTAACGCATTGTAGGCTGATTTATTGTAAATTTATTACCCGAGAAACAAAAGACTTAGGCAACGAACTTGAATTTGTAAATTATTCAATTAAAATCGAAACGTTGCGTTTTATTCGCTCCAGAGAAACAAAAGCTGACTTGGTAAGCGAATGAAATTTATTTACGCTAGGCACGCACAAAGGTCAACAAAATGAAAATATCCAGCGCCTTTGTACACACCTCTCAGTCCGTTAAGTGTGTGCATTATGTCATTAGGGATTGCATAAGCGGCTGGCGATCATAATTTCATTTTCCAATGCATTGGCCAGAATAACAAGCGTGGCCAAAAAGAGCAAAGAGCCGTTAGCTGAGTCAGAGCCGGACGCGAACCCTTTTCGAATAACAATCGAAATTAGGCAATCGTTGAGGTAGCTCGCTGGTATCCGCCAGCACCGATCGACGTCACCAGTTACCTTGACACCACGCAGACGGTTGCCAAAAATAAAACAAAAAAAAAAATAAAGCAATCCCTGCTCGAAAAAACCGCAAGAGAAAGAGAAAAAGGTGGCAAGCGCAGAAAGCGGCCTGAAATGAAAAGTTGGCCGAAAACAAGTTTTTGGAATACCCGAAAACGGCATATTTTGCATTCGGCGAGGCGCTGCCGAGCAAAAGAGCGACTCTTCTCCTCATCGTGAGGAGCTCTCTTCGCCGCTTTTCAGGCATCGAGCGCTCGAGCGGAGCGACAGCTCCAATGGTAAAGGGGTCAAAACTTTCACGCGATATAAAATCTTGGTTAGCGATACGGCCGGGCCGCATTTTCATTTCAACTTTGTCTGCGACGAGTTGTCGTCTCCAGTCGCGTCCTGTTAGCCACCTCCGCGTCCGCTGCGCGTCCCTTCGCTCCGTGATCGCAGTGCCCGAATCGAAGATCCCATATATAAATTGGAATACATTTTAGAAAATTCCAAGCAATCGAAAAAAAAAACAAGCTACAAAAACAAGCGAGCAACTCGAGACTTGCTCTTGGTTCACTTTGTGCATCGAATAGATTCAAATCCTCGATTCCAGTGGAACACCCAAAAAAAAAAAAACCGAACGTGATCCGCCTCTGTGCCATTGACTCCAGCTAAAGGGATTAACCAACCCAAATGCAAAGGATTTTAACCGCCTGAAGGTAAGAAAGTGTGACTAAATTGAAAAACAACTGGTTGAGATTTAAAGATGAATTAACCGTTTAAGTGCCTTGGGATAAAAATAAATTATATTAAAAATAAAAGTTTATACCATTGAAAATCTTTTTCGTGTGCTAAACGTTGAATATAATGCGAGGTTTTCAATTCAACAAGTATTTATTAATGGGTCTGTCCTGAAAACAAAAGACTTAGGCAACGAACTTTAAATAATGTGTTCAATTATAAATAATTGTTACGTATTGGTAAAGCTAAATATATATTTTCTCAAAATACAAAATAATAAACTTTTTAAATATTTTGCACTAATAATTAAAAAAAATAAAGAATTCACTTTCCCGTGCTCCCCTTAAAATATTCCTTTTTAAAGCGTTGTGCTTACTGTAAACTTAAGAAAAATTAATGATCAGTTTTATCATTGGCCCATCTAACAGTTATTTGAACGCTGTCTATATTCTGTCTGCCGACCATTTGAACAGCTGCCCCATCCACACACTTGAAAAACCCCCAAAACACTCAACCCACAGTTCCATTTGCTTACAAAAGCGTTGCAATCACTTCTTCTTCGAAAGAGAGAACAGCCGTAAATCTTTGTTATTTTCGTTGAAAGAGTGCAGAAGAAAGCCGAGACGCACGGCAAACTTTCGTCGTCGTGCATTATGCGGAAATATAACTATTATTAATAATGGTTAAGGAGCTGCTGAGGCGTGAAGCGGCTAAGGCTAAAGCCAAAGCCGAAGCTGATGTGGTACCCTTGGCTCATTAAGCTTAATTTGGATTTGCATACTCAAAGCCTCCAATTGGCCAAGACAGTAGTAAGCCACCCAACCACCCAACCACCCACTTGAAACGAGATTCGAGTGGTGCGGTGGTGCAGTAGCCGGCACTCGTTCTGTGTGTCTCATGTGGCTGCTGCTGCTGAGCAGAAAAGCTGGTGAAATTTCATCGCGTTTCGCGCGAATGAAAGTCTGAAATTACCTTGTGCCGCTTCTCATTCGCAGTCGTGGCTTCTGTTTCTGTTTCTGCTGCTGCTGCTGCTGCAGCCTCAGTTGCAGGCGCTAAGTTTTCCGCACACACAACACACATGTGTGTGCTGCAGCTTCTCTTTTGATTAATATTGCGGATTGCTTTGTTCAAAAACTGCTCCACTTTGGGCCATGAGCACATGAAAACAATTTCGCTCTGTTCGCTCCACAATCCACACTCCACTCGATACGAAATAGAAAAAAGGCACCCCGATGCTATCTGCCAGATATACTTTCTGTATCTGTATCTGTATCTTTTGGATCTTTGCTGGATCTCCGTATCTCTTAGCACGCGCGCTCTTGGCCAAGTGGGTTGCATTGCTCATACGCCGTGTGGGCCACTACTTGTCATTTCTGCCCAAACATAGCGCCTGGCAATACTTTTAATTGATTCCACACAGACACAAACACAGACACAACATAGATACAGACACAGACATAAACAGTTTGCAAACACAGACATTCTCATAGTGAAAGAAGCTGCGCCACTTGCTGCAATAATTACTGGTTTCTCGCTCTCGACTGCCTTCGGTTGGAGCTCAATCTCAATCTGAAGACTTTGGCTCAAGACCACGGCGACTGGGCCTGCGACTTGGCGACAATTTCAAATTAACGGCAATTGTCTCGCCGCCTTGTGCAATTTTCACGCAGTTTTTCATGGCAGCGTGAAAATGTCAAACAACAACGGGATTGAAAGAAAAAAGAAAAGCGACCGAACTTTCATTGGCAGCTCCAGGAGTTGTGGAAAAACGGTTTTCATTAGTTGCCAAGAGAAAAGAATAAATAGAAAAGAACTGGAAGAAAAACTTGGAGATTAAATACACTAAATTCTTTAACAGAAATGAAAAGAAAATACAAGTATTCAACCGCTCCTAATTTCGTATTAAATAATTATATAAAATTATAATTAATGATAAAAACAATGATTAAAAAGTAAATAAACATTTCAACTTTAACAACACCATTTGCTGTCGAATTTACTCAGCTTTCAATCTGCTTTTAATGGGAACACAAAGTGAATTTCTCATTATCCGCATGTAACTCTCCAAATAATTCAATTCACTTTACTTCCATTTGTTTTGTTTTGATTTCTTTCCTTTCCACTTGGTTAGCTCTGTTAACCCTCTAATCTCCGGCAGCCAGCTCAGCGTTTTTCGGCTAGTTGACCACAAAAACCCATTTGGCACCATCCGCTGCACGTCACTCCCCATTCAAGCTGCTCCCAAAAGCTCTTCATTAGACGCGCAATCAAAGTTGATTCGAAATTATCATGAAAATCATGGAAAATCAGTCAAATCAATGCGCTCGCCCAGAGATCCATTCGTATTTCGGTTTCGGTTTTTTATTTATTTTTTTTTTGTTTTGATTGAGCCGCGCATTAACTCAACGAGAGTCACTCCAAAAATCGAGCAGCACAAACGATCTCGAAGAGCTCAAGTAACTCGGCGGTGCAAACGTATCTGCATGTGTGGCTGGCTGAGCGGTGCGCTGAAAAGAAATGAAAACCACTTTCTTTGCATGCATGCCACAAAGTACGCCAACACCACCGCGTCGGGGTCCACAGTCGAACAATTTGCTTGCACCACTGCGATCCGAGAGCCGCCAGTTGCAAGTGGTGCCGATCGTAGCGATGGTGGCGATGGTGGCGAGCGGTGCAGCGGGCAGGCAAGCGGAACAGGCCGCTTCGTGGCGACAGCCGCCGCAGCCCGAAATTGGGTCACTAATTATTTCAGAGCAAAATGCAACCGGCTTTGGCTTCGTCAGCGTCGTTTTAGCTGTTTCTGCACCGAAAAAAAATAGATGAGAGCTATAAAATATAAATAAAATAAAAATAGCTCTCAAAATATGCCTTTGCCTTAATTATACTTAAATCGTAACCAAATATTAAATGAGGTTTTACTAAGATTTCTTATAAAAAACAAAGTTTAATAATAAATAATATAATAAAAATATAATAATAATATAATATAATAAATAATATAATATAATATATAATAATATAATTTAATTAATAAGTAAATAAATAATATAAACAATGATAAATAACGAATCTTTTGCTTAAGTTTAGTAAACAATGTGGGTTAACTGGATGCAATGAGGGTTATTAATAGGTACTTTATAAAATATCAAAATGTAATTTGTTTAACCACTGCAAATTTCATATTAGAAAAAATTATTTGGAAATTATTTAACTTTGCTTACATGACGAAAAGATAACAATAGTCACGAGTTTTTTAGAGTGCACGAGTATATCACTTTGGCTTCCAGTGCAACGTCGGCCTCCAGTTGGCTTCGGCTAACGATGCGTTGCAAGTTGCAACTAGAGGATATGCCTGCAGCTTGGCCCCCGCTCCCTGCTCCCTGCCCCCTGCCCCCTGCTCCCCGCCCCTTTCTCCGTTGATCACCTTGTCGCTTTTTGCTTTCTTTCACCCTCCATCTTCTTTCACCTCCGCCGTTCTTTCACCGATCGTCGCTGAATCGAAGTGGACCGGACAACTTGGGCAGAAAGTGCAAGCCCTTGAGTTTTTACTTTCGTTGGGTTGGCAATGGCAATAACGGTAACCGGTTCTGCCCATTCAATGGCATCCGATCCAAAATCCCAGTCCCCTTCCCGCCACGCCCCCTTTTTTGCAATTGGAGTCGTTTTATTTTGTAGCGGATTTCGCGATTACCGTTAAAAGAAATGGAAAGTAAAAATGGCCAACAAAAGGAACCCCAAAATGGGGAGGGGAATACTTATGGGCTTTTGTGAATTATGTTAATTGTCTTGTTTCTTTTTGTTATCTGTATCTGCATCTCGGATCCTGGCTAACGGCATTCCACTAATGATCAGCAAGGGGTGACTTACTATAACGGTCAGTCAGATAACGGAAACGGGTAGCAGCTAACGGGACTCTTGACAACTTTAGGCTTTTTTTGGCAAAAGTGTAAGGTTATGGTTGACTGAAAAATGGGAAAAATGTTGAGTGAAATAATTCGTTTTCATTACATATTTGTGGGTTTTTATGAGGGTTACATTTTTAAAAACTTGAAAAATATTTTGTTTTAAGAACACTCAAATTTGCTGAGTCACTTTTTGATTGCCTAAAAGTCTGCATACCAAATTTCCATTTAAAACGAAAAAAAAATCATAAACACATTCAATAGCAATTTTCAAAAAATGCCGTTGACGCCAGCATTTTTTCGTTTCCTTTGCCATGATTGCAATTTCCTCAATTAGCATTTTTCACACCCCCCATACCTTCCTTTCTGGCCTTCAACCCGCAGCGTGCCAGATCAGTATGCAAATTGCTCGCGAGGCCCATTTCTAATTTCACTTTCCCTATTTTGCGATAAATTGCGTTATCATTTTTGTACGCACATGCGAGGCAAGGAAATTTCCCAACAGCAACCAAGTGAATGGAATGCCATCGAAGAGTGAGAGAGAGGGAGAGAGGGAGAGGGAGATGGAGGCGGGAAAAGGGGAGTTGCGGCTGCCACAATTTACTTTCATTTGCCACTCAGACAGCACCTGGGGCAAGTCTGCGGGCGCCTTTGCCTTATCGCATTGGTTAATTGTCGCCTTGTCGCCAAACTGGAGCAAAGAAAATTAATTGTTTGCTCTATTTTACATAATGTCCGGGCGTTGCGACTCGGCTTATCTATTGCCCGGACATAAATTGTGGAAATACTGCGGGTTCCTCGGGCTTCGAGTTCGTTGCCTAAGTCTTTTGTTTTTTTGCCAGCTTTTTTTTGAAAAACTTTTGCTTCTACTATAATAGTTCAAAAACATAAAAATATACTACAAATATTTATGAGATTTTTACAACTGCACTTTGCTGTTTTCATTTTAAAATGTACATATATAAGGGCACACTCTACGATTACGATGATTACCAAATATGATAACCCCCATTAAACGTATGGCCAAACTGCCCCGAACCGATTTAATCATACCATTAAGCTTACGAACCACTAACTGAAACAGTTACCGATGCAAATTAAAAAGTCATAGGAAGAAAATTAAATTGGTGGAGAAACACATGGGTATTTCATCAGCAGAGGCCTCTTTCAACATTCGAGCACGCTTCAGAGCTAATCGGTTTACCCTGTGCTGCCATCTGTTTATCTGTAAGAAAGAAGTTACTTAATAGCCATAAAAAAAAACCCAGTTAACCGAGGCACACACACGAACGAAAGTAAATTGCCCCTTTTACAAGAAAAAACCCTCGACGGCTGTTAACATTTTTGCGCTTTTTCTGCCCCACACTATTTCTCCATTGTTGTTGATCCAACGACTGTGCCAACGAATTTCACTTTCACAGCATCCGAAGCTCGTGATATCGACATGTGTAGTTAATTACGCATGATCCGGCGGCCGATCGGCGGGGGTTATCTGGGGTGGAGTACAGGCCGGGGGCCGACTTCGATTTCTGTGCCACTATGGCAAATAATATCGATCGTTTACGGCCACAAAAGCCACGGCCACCGCAAATGACATCAAATTGAGTGGAAACGCTGGTCTTACCGTTACAATTTCCAAATGCTGCACTGTAACAAAACGAAATGTAGCATTAAAAAAACTATTTTAAAATTCGTACATATATCTCTGCTTTTAAATATGGAAATAATTGCTATCTTTTAATGGAATGATGTCAAGTACTTTTATTAATAACAATTCATATTCACTTTCTGCACACGATCGCTTTGCAGACTGTCATATATTTTATCATCTTATCTTAATGTGAAATATAACATGTTTCTATGGCAAAACAGAACTCAATATCATAAATAATGTGCGCTTAAATAGCTGAAAATAACCGGTATCCATGAGCATTACACTTATAATGGATGTAATTGTTTTCGGTGTATTAAAAGTAGCCCCACAGCATCTGCAATGGCAGTGAAACTTTTACCGAGGAACAACCGCCACTTGGAGTCGATCGACAAACAACAAAAACATTCCAACGCATAAAACTCCATTCCAAGTTCTGTTTTGTTAACCAAAAAAGTGTTTGCGGCTGCGACCGCAACTTTGTCAATCCACAGAAGATTTTCGAAGACCCATTCCATCTTAAGATCAGCTATCCCATGTCAAGAGCGACAAATTTGTCAGCTACTCAATTAAGCAAATATCCAAGACGTTTATGAAGACATATAGAAACGTATTTATAAAAGCCATGCCCCCCGGGGCTGCAAGGCTCCAAAGATGAATGAAAACGAACGAAAAAAGTGTGCAGAGTTTTAGTTTCGACGGGGGATTTGTGAAAGCGTTCAATTAAATTAATGGACTCCAAGCAGCCGTTTTGGCAAATGCCAAAGCCAAAAAATAAATGCAACGCGAGTGCTGATAAATAATTACCCGGCCGTGGCATTAAATGCAATTTCGTTTTCTTTTAATTGACAACCGATATCAATCGATGCGAGGCCGCATGCCCTACATGGAAATTAAGGAGAAGAAATATAGATCAGGCTGCCGATGAGAGTTATTATCGAATTAGAGCGTCCCGTGGGGCTGAAAATGTGTGAAAAATGGCCTATGATTTGTGAAATTGCACTGCTCGGTTCTTTGTTTTGGGTTTGATTTGCAGGAAATGTCGTGCACTAATGCCGGCTATTCAAATCGAATCCTGGACAGCCATTGAGATGTCCGATTCGTATCGATATCCGGCTTCGGGGGGCCCGAAATGTAAGCCACGTAAATTACCGAGAATTAGAACGATCGAACCGCGAGTTATGTGAGTGCAGTGGTGGTTCACCTAGTTTGCGATGGACCAGTTACCATATATCTTACGGCCTGGCCAGCGTCACGCATTGTCATTCAATCAATCGGAGACATCGCCACCAGTCGTCAGCCATCCGACGACGACTTTTCATTGCATTTTCACTTGCCAGCCATTTTCACATGATTCAATGCACCGATACTATAAATATATGAGTGCGCGCCGTCGAAGAAATGAAATGAAAAATGCTGAACCCAGATCGTAAACTAATTAGCTGAAAACAAAAGTCTCCAGTTGCACCTTTCGCCTGCGATATGTGAGCAAATAATTTTATAGTGCTAATTAAAAAAGAAAACAAAACAGGGAAAAAGAGTGGAAGAAGAAGAAGATGAAGAAGTAGAGAAATAAATATGGTATGCCCTTATATGCGGCATCTGTAAGAAGCGGGCTCGAGACCCAGAAAGAAGGGGAGGGAGACACGCGAGAAGGCGGTGAAAACTTTCACTTGCCAAACAGCCACAATAAACAATTCCATTTGGCAGTTACACATAACAACAGCAGCAACAGCAGCAACAATTGAGCATTAAACAAGCTCCATCAGCTGCTGAGGAGGAAAAATTTGTTGTCTTCTTTTGTTGGCGATTGAAGTCGCTTGATAAGAAATTTGTTTGGGTGCCAGCAATTAGCAGAAGAAAAAAAAAACGCCAAACGCCAACCAAATTTCGCCGCCTTTTGCTAATTGCCAAAGATTTCTAGTTTTATATGCAAATCTCTGGCCATTTCCTAGGGAAGAAAGTGGCCGAGAAAATCAAATAAAATAGCCACTCAGATAAATGATGAACCACCGTTGTGGTTGAAGTGGGAAGAGCCCCCTAAAAAACAAAGAAGTAATAATATGTTGCTAATTTTGTGATTTTCACGTGGCATTACAGAGAATGCTTAATATAGATTCACTGACCTAAGATAATAAATAATGCATAGCAGCATTATATTAGAACTCATAAAATATAGAAGGGAATATAAACAAGATAAAACTTTAATTTAAATATTTTTATTAATTTAAATAATTAATGATATTTATAAAATTTTAACTTAGCTTTAAAGGTGCTAACTTCCCCTTTAGTTTTACCATTTCAACAAATGGTATTGCAGTGTATATTAAATACAGAAGGTCATGCTGACGGGGTGAGAGAAATCCATGATTGCATAATAGAATCAGCTGTAGGGTCACAGCTAGAGTTCCCCACCCCCCACCACTCTCTTCTGCCGAAAAGTAAGAAAAACACAAAAAAAAAAAAAACAATCAGCAGCAAGTTTAGTAGTATCCGTTACTGTTTCAGTGGGTTAATAGTACACTTGCTCAACGCCAGCAAGCCGGTTTCCTCGGCTCCTCCTCGGACTTTATGGCCGCGGCTTGTTAAAAACCCATTTACATGTGTTGCTTTTTTTTCTGTTTTTTTGTTTGGAAGAAGACTTGGGCTCTGAAACGCCATCCAGCATGTGTAAAAGTAAAACTGCCAGCCCAAGACACCAAGTCGGAGCCAAAAAAAAGAAGCGGGAGAGCAGCAAGTGAAATGCGTTCGCGGCTGAGAAGCCGAAGAAGCAAACTCTTCGAAGCCGCTTACTTTTCCACCGCTCCGACGGTTGGCGGCTAGCGGTTGGTGGCTGTGTGAAAGCTGTCAGTCTTCGGTCTTGCAGTCTTCGCGTCTGCGAGTCTTCCAGTCCTCAGTCTTTATCGGCACTCGAACGCAGGCGCACCGTCGCAGTCCGCAGTCTGCACTCCCCAAAAAAATACTCTAGCTCTGTTAGCCAGGCCGCCAAGACTTTGGGCCACTGTTAGCTCGATGGCCAAGTCATGCTAGAGTGCGACTGTTAAACGTAAGACCCCCATACCCCCCTACCCCCTCCTCCTCCCTCCCCCTCCATCCACTAACAGAAAAATAGCTGGGAAAACAACAGTCGAAAAATTAATGGTTGCTCGTAAAGTGCAGCCACTGTGTGGAAAAGCCGACGCTGCGTTGGCGTTTTGGACTCGGATTCGGATTCGGATTTGGATTCGGTTTCAAAGAAGAAGAAAAAGAAGAAGAAGAAGAAGAAGCTATAGCTGTAGCTGAAGTTGTCTTGCGGAGTACTGTTATAGTGAAAATAGAAAGTGGTTCCTGTTTGGTGCGCGCGAGTTTTCATTTGCTTTACATAAAATGCAGTTGTCCGCGTCTTCTTTTTTCTTTCACTGCTGCTTACACCGCGTGTACTAACTGACACTATGAGCCTGAAAACGGGCAATTGTGGCTATTAATTTGCCTGCTTAATGACCGCCATAAAGTTTAATCTGTGTGTGCCGAGCAGGGTGATTTTGCTCGGGCATTTATTAATAATGAGTGAGAGATAAAAGTGGAGTTTTTTGGATAACAGTGTTTTGTTTAACGGGCTAACAACAAACAACTAACAAGTAACAGCTAATAACAGCGCGTTTACAGCCTCTACGGCCTGGATGGCCTCAAAACTATATATATTCGTATGCAAATCCGCCGCATTGTTTACCCTTGTTCCCCTTTCTTTTCTTGCAGACACCGAACTGAAACTCAAAACAAAAATAACACACCAGCAGCAGCAGAAGCAGAAGCAGCAGCAGCAGTCGAGAAGAAAGCCGCAGAGCGAGGCCGAGTAGCGAAATCCAAAAATCCACATTTTTGGTTTCCAGGGCGTCAATTGGGAATTTGAAAATTCAAAGCCAAACACACACACAGAGCCCAGAACTCAAAAAATGGGACACCTGACGCGACGCAGCAGCCTAATGGCCATGGTTTTATGCCTGGTACTCAGCACAAAGGTGAGTTGGTGGGCGTATAAGGTATTGTAGGGTATTATAGGGTATTATAGGGTATTATAGGGTACTATATAGGGTATAAGGAAGGTGTGGGCATTTCAATTAGGAAGCAAACAGTTAGAAGATCTGCGGAGTGGCCCACTTTGCAGCAGCAGCTCATTTCGTATGCGGACCCAACCTGTAGCGGATCTCTTCACTTTCGACTCGAAGATATAGTAGACTACCGTTCGATCAATAGCGATTCGAATGCAAATCACAGCGAGTGTTGCCTATTGATGTATTGCCTGTCGGTTGGGAAGTCCGAAGACTATAGCGGATTGCTGGCGGATCAATATCAATGCCGGATCGAGAGAGTCCGCCAGTGAGAATGGAGGAAAATGTAGCAACTAAACGGCACTTTGCTAATCATTGCAATTAGAGTTGGAAAATTGGCTGCGAGAGAGGAAAGGCGGAGAGGCGGAGATGTGGAAGAGAATATATATGTTTAATATACTTATGATTTTGTAGCCTCTTGGCACCGATTTAAGATTGGTATTAGGGGTATACAAATATTTAAAAAGTCTTATAATCAGTGACAGACAATAATATAATATTTTATTGTATTAATTTACGATATTAATTAATAACCTCGAAAAAAAGAGGGGAGACTTTATTGAGAAGCAAATAGAATAGCAAACAATTTAATAAAATATCTCTTAATTTTAATGGTAGGCGTTCACTTTTAAATACCCCTTTTATTCGGTCTGTCAATCAATATTGGAAAAGGCCATAAATTTGGTCGGTTTCTTAAGGCCGGCTCACGCTTTCGATTGATAAGCATGGCCAAGACAAACTGTTTTTCTCCCCTTGAAAAATCCAGCCTTCAGTGGGTTATTTAAAGCGCATCAATCACTCGAGGCCGATGGAAAACACATACTCTGCAGCGTTTAGCCGATGCAATCACGTCAAGGAAAACGCAAAACTGGCCGAAGAAACTGTTGCCCAGTTGGATGGTGGATAGTGGATTGTTGGATAGTTGGATAGTTGGATGGCCAGCCGATGGAGTCCAACTTAGCAACTGCGTGTCTGGGTGCTGAGGCGGCGAAGAAATTGCAGTTATGCTCTGATTTGTACCAGTTTTGACTTTCTTGTTTATGGCGCATTAATTCACAGAGATTGCTTTATTATTTATTTATTGTTAGTTTTCTTTCTCCAAAGCGTCGATCGAAAAAAAAAGAGAGAAGAAAAATTACCAATGCCATCGCGGCGATCGCTCGATCGATCGATCGATCGTAGTGTTCATATTGATATCTCCATTGCCAAGTGCGTGGAATGTCCAAAAGAAAAGACTACAGACGCTGTCTTTTCGATAGGTTGTTTCTTTTGTTGGCCAGCAGCTCGTTTTCCTTTGGTCATTTCACTTTCAAAATCATCTCACGACATCTCAGCGCGTGGTCTCCAGCCACCGAAAGCCACAAAACTAATAAATAAGTAAATAAACACAAAAAAAGCAACCCACAGAAAAATCCACACCGTCATCGTGCTGGATTTAACTTTCGGTTTTCGTGGGGCCCCCGCCGGCCTTTCAGATACTATATACATCCGCTTCCCGTGTGCAGCAAAGAGCCCATAAAATTATGAACCAGATGCGAAGCCCCAGCAAATCCCAGCGAGAGAAAGAAAGTGACAAAGCCCTGCGGGGGGCGACGGGGGCGTGGCTCTTTCCCCGCTTTCTTACGCAATGGGTTAAGCTCCGTTTTTTTCTCTATTTTTTGGTAAGCGTGCCGCTCTGTCAACCATTTAATTTCAAAATGCTCCAGCTGTCGTGTAATTTTCAACGCTTCGTCTCTCTTCTTTCCAAATGTCGTCGAGAGTGATTTCGGATTGCATAACCCAAATCCAATTATATGACGGAATAAGATAACCCCAAAACGAGAGCTTTCCGCAATCCTGTGATCTGAGCCATAACTTTGTAATGGAAACATTTATGATGCGCGTGATGTGTTGACATTGTTTTGATGAAATATGAAAGCCCACGAAGATCTAGGAAAATCAACTATTAAGAAATGAAATAAAAAAATATTAGGCACTGAATTAGCTTTCCATTTCAACATTACTGTTTTTTTTAGAAAAATATAGATTTTATTGATTATTTATATTGATTTATATTAATTAATCTAGCCGAAAAATATAGATTTCATATGATTTCTCTAGCCAAATTGATCAAGAGTATTTGAAATGAACGTCCAACACGTCGAATACGTTATATTGGTTTGGGTCAAAGGAACATCATTCATACGCACTGTTGTCAGATTGGTTCTTAAATTGGATAGATCTTATAATTGTTTTTAAACCATTTTTATAAATATTCTCTTTCCTTGACAGCACCTGTCGGTCCATGGCGATGCCTCGCACATTGAGTCCGCCGCCCTGCCCCTCGAACACAGGGCCGGCTACGGTCCGCCGGCGCCCATTTACGGAGCGCCCCAGGGTCCCTTGAGCACCGGAGCGACCAACGACGTGTCGGAGGAGGCCTGGCCCCTGGCCAGCACCAACGACAGTCCGCAGATCAAGCACCTGCAGGTGCAGTGCGAGAAGACCCACATGCGGGTGAACATCGAGTTCGATCGACCCTTCTACGGCATGATCTTCTCCAAGGGCTTCTACAGCGATCCGCACTGTGTGCACCTGAAGCCGGGCACCGGCCACCTGAGCGCCACCTTCGAGATCTTCCTGAACAGCTGCGGCATGACCAGCTCGGCCAACCACAATGCCGCCGGCTACGGAGCACCGACGCCATCGGGCAGCTATGTGGAGAACACGATCATCATCCAGTACGATCCCTACGTGCAGGAGGTGTGGGATCAGGCTCGCAAGCTCCGCTGCACCTGGTACGATTTCTACGAGAAGGCGGTGACCTTCAGGCCCTTCCAGGTGGACATGTTGCATGCGGTGACCGCCAACTTCCTGGGCGACAACCTGCAGTGCTGGATGCAAATCCAAGTGGGCAAGGGACCCTGGGCCTCCGAGGTCTCCGGCATTGTGAAGATTGGTCAGACCATGACCATGGTGTTGGCCATCAAGGATGATGAGAACAAGTTCGACATGCTGGTGCGCAATTGCGTGGCTCACGACGGCAAGAGGGCGCCCATCCAGCTGGTGGACCAGAACGGCTGCGTCGTCCGGCCGAAGATCATGAGCAAGTTCCAGAAGATCAAGAACTTCGGTCCCTCCGCATCGGTGGTCAGCTTCGCCTACTTCCAGGCCTTCAAGTTCCCCGACTCGATGAACGTCCACTTCCAGTGTGTGATCCAAGTCTGTCGCTACAACTGCCCCGAGCCCAAGTGCGGACCCGGACTGCCGGGTGGCGAGTACGGTCTGCCCCAGATCGGCGGCAACGGCCTGTCCGAGGAGTACGGCCCGCCGGAGGCCTACGAGAGGAACGACTTCGCCCTGGGAGGTCCCGGAGTCCTGCCGCCGGCCGCCTATCCTGATCCGCGTCACCCCGCCTCGGATGCCACGGGCGCCTACTCGGAGAACCAGCCGGATGTGGTGCCCTCGCCCCAGGCGCAGACCTCGGCGGCAGTGCCCACCGCCGATTCGGGATCCGTTTCCGGACCCTCCAGCTCCCAGTCGCCGCAGCCGCAGTCGGGCAGCAACGAGTTGGGCCTGCCACCGCCACCACTGCCGGGTCAGGGCGGCCAGTACAGCACAGTGAAGCGCAAGGATGACCTGAGTGCCGGCGGCAACCTGGTCTCACTCGGAGGACGACCTCGCTCCGTGGAGGGATTGGATGATCTGCGCGGCGTGCGCAGGCGCAGGGACACCATGGACATTGTGATGAAGCCGCAGAGGATCTACAAGCGGAATGCGCAGGAGATGACTGACGTGAACACCAGCCGGATCATCCAGGTGGTGGCTCCGGGAGATGTGAACTTTGCTCTGAACAGCAATGCCAGCAACGAGACGGTGGTGATCCAATCAGCACGCTCCGCGGATGCGGAGACCATCTGCATGTCGGTGCCCAGTTTCGTGGGTGGATTGGTGATGCTGCTCCTTGTCCTGGCCGTCGCCTCTCTAGTCGCCGCCTTCCTCTTCGTCCGTGTGCGTCACTTCGATCGCAAGGGAGCGGGCATGGCCTATGTGAACTAATCTGGAATCGAAGGAGTCCCAAGGGAGTCTTCAAGGGATTCACCATCATCAGCGACGACGATCGGCGTGAACAGAAAACCAAATCAGTTTTATGTGCACTTCAGAGACACTCATTCCCATTCCTCATCAGCAATCTTTTCATAGGCACCCTATCCTATCTTCACTATTTATTCTTTGGTTATTTATTGAGACCCCAACTCCCCCCCAACTTTCGAATGGTTTCCTCTTTTACCACCACGCCCTTTCTTCTATATATGTTTCCCTAGTTTTAGACGAAGCGAAATTGAATTGTCAGACTTGTTAAGTTTCAGTTATACCTACAAAGGATTTAGGGCCATCTGATCGGACAGATACGCCTTGAATGTTACAATATGCAAGTTAATAACGAAAAAAAATTACGAAGTAAAGTAGCGGCAACATGGAAAAGCAGAAAATCGTTTACAATAAGTTAATATAGCAAATGTATATATTAAATTATTTATTTATTACTTTATTTGATAGCTGCGAAATAATAAAAAGTTTACTTTTATTAACCACCCAGTGTTTTTAGTGGTTTTGATAATGATTCTAATCGGACAAGGCAGCCCCCTTCCTGATAAGGAAAAGTAGACAAAGCAAATGCAACCTTTATCAAGGTGATGAAATGTTTGGTTGGCGGTTTTGATAAGCTTTTGTTTTGGCCGTGACGGGTGAAAATATAAAGAGTTTGGCCAAAACAGTGAATATGCCTAATATCCTCTGTTGTCGAAGTTGTTTATAAATGTTTTTCATTCTTTCTGCACAGATAAAGCTCTATATATTTGTTTAGTAATGATTAAAAGTCTAAACTTTCAATATTTTATTAAGTTTGGATTAAAAGTATACTACACTCTTTTGGTTTGCTATCGAAAACTGCATTATCATTATGATGCGAGGAAAACTTGATATTTGCCTCGTTTATTTACCATGAAGAAGTGTGAAATCATTGTGACTCTTTACACAGAAAATGACAATATAGGCACTATAAAAAAAAAAAAAAAAAGTAAGAATTTTTCTATTAATAATTCGAAAAGGAATGATTGCGAATTCTAAATGGTAGGAAGTTAGATATTACTTGTTGCCACTTGAAGAAATACAAAAGAGTGTTAAGAAAATACATGTAAATTTATTGGGAACACATATTTACATATTCATCTAATCCCTTTGAGCTTAAACACTTTAAAAACAACAGCGCGAGGTAAAGCCGCATCTGGAATCGGATTTATGCACGCATCTATAATAGCCGTCTGAGCTTCTTGTCCCTGGGACAATACATACGAATTCATTCAAAAATATTGACTACATCTAGGTTGAACTAAAGCGAATTAGCACTCAAAATTGCAACAAAACATAACAGTGGTTGGAGTCTATCTACGCGGCACGGGCGTCATTGATGGTGGAGGGCACATGGACCTCCAGACCTTCCATATCCTTGGAAAGGGTAATTTGACAGCCTAACCGCGAAGTGTCCGTCAGTTCGTAGGCCAAATCCAGCATGTCTAGCTCCTCGTCGCCGGGTTTGTCCGGCAGTTTCTCGAAGTCGCTGGTCTTGAAGATCAAGTGGCAGGTAGAGCAGGTAAGGGTGCCCTCACAGGCTCCAAATCCATCCAAGTCCACATTATTGTTGACCACCACGTCCAGCAGGGAATCGCCCACTTTCCCAGACGTCTTGATCTTGTCCCCGTTGGCACGCACGAAGGTTATGTTAACACTGCAAACATGTATTGGTCAATGTTGATATTGCTCTGGGGTGTGATATTACCACTGTAAAGTGTGGGCTACTTACACATCTTTTGTTTTCAGGGCCAATCCCGTCGAGAAAGTCCGCGTTGCGATCGGCGATCCAAAGTTGAGGCTGCGGAGTGCCAATCTGGAGGCAAGTCTACAAGTATTGATGACTAGCATTTTGGCGGCGAGTCCTTCTCGATTTCTATTTAATCACTGACCACACGCACTCACTCGTGTCGCTGCGATCGGCTGTTAAATAATAAGAAATTTCAATTAAAATCTCGTTGAACGTGAACTAGGGATGGAAGAAATTACGATTACTATTCGATGTTTTCGTAGATACGGAATCGGTAAAAAAGGTGAAACCATTGAAAGGGCCGACGATTCCTATAACAACTAATCTGTTTCCCATCTCTATTAAACTTTCGACAGCCTGGCAACCCTGTGCGTCAAAACAAGAAGAACAGAGTAGAATAAATTAAATTACGTTTAAAAAGCTAAACAATGGGCGTTTTGGACAATGTTAGGAATTTTTTCACGGGGGACGCGTCAAGGAACAAGAACTCCTCAATAATAGCTGGTCTGCTGGTAAGAATGCGCAGCCTGACACAAGTCGCCCACCTGACTGCAAAAATTTTTCTCAGTTTTTCGCAGGATGGTGGGTCCTAATCGATGCCATGTCCATCGATGGAAAACACCAAATTACCACAGGACATGTCTTTATCGGCATCTTCGGCACCATCAGCTTTTGCATGGTGAACATGGTCAAGGGAGAACATGTAAGAGGCAATCGACATTCAAATGTCTTAACAAATGACTCACTCCTTTTGTTTTTGGTGCGTAGATTTCGGAGGAGAACTCTTCGGAATCGGGAGCCAGGATAGCCAAGATCTGGCTGCTAGTGGGCTTCCTCATGGGCTTTGCCTCCATCATTGCCGCTATTTGGGTGATGATTGACGATTTCATCAACAATGGTAAGGGATTTCCCACGTCCTGTTTTTGAATAAGTTAATAACTCTTATTCCTACCCCACAGAAAAGAAAGATGGCTGGTTTGGAGTAGCCCTGCTGATGCAGAACGTCTTCATTTTGTTCGCCAGTTTTATCTACAAGTTCGGCCGCAATGAAGAGGAGTGGAACGAGTAGAACTTTTATCCAAAACGATGCACAAGGGAACGCTGCTTTTAGTATCTAGACTCATACGTACATATTCAGGAGTCCAAGGAGTTTTTGCCGGAGGCACTATGTACCATCACCACCAAAAGCCTCACCCCATTTTTAGGCATAACTCGTACACCTCTGTTTCGAGTAAGATTCAAAGGAATCGGAACTGATGAAGTTTTCTGATTTTGCCATTATGAATCGAAATAGATAGCAGAGTGGGGCTAATAATCTCATTTATACTAAACATAATAAACGACAAGTCACTTGCGTAAAGGCCACCTTTAAGCTGTGATTTATTTTCAGGCGGAGAGCGTTGTGAGTTGGAAGAAAACGATCATCCAAAGCTGCCCGCCGCCCTGACTACATCTACAAGGATAGCGACCGTTAAGACTTAATCACAAATCAAGCTTGTGCATCGTACGCGTCAATGGGACACTCGTTCTCATTTTGCAGGCACCACTGAGGCTGCATGGCTTCAGCACCCAGTCCGTTCTCGACTAGCCGCTGGCGATGGAGCAGCAGGCGAGACTCGGCCTGGCGCCAACCCTCGGCAGGATCTGACCACAGTCGCTCGGCCAAAGCACTTGCCCTGGGCCAAAAGCGATTATCCAGAGTGTGCTCGTCGATCTGCTCCGACCAAATGGCTCCCTCGGCGCCCAAAACATGGTGCTCGTAGTCGCCGGCAATGGATTTCAAACTATTGTCGTACACCTTCTGCCAGCCGATGTAGGGAGAGCACCAGTTGTTGCCATCAGTCACCCAGCCAGCTCCTCCGCAATCCAGGTACAAGGCATCATAGTTGGATACAATGATCTTGTAGCCTCGCTCCAGGATCTTCTTAACCTTGGGATCAGCGCCAGTGGTCCAGATCTGAATGATGTAACGCTCCGGATTTAGATACTCATCGATGAAGGGCTCTTCGGTGAGTCCACTGGTCCACAGGATGATGGGGGTGTGCGAGCCATTGGCCACCTTGTCCACTCGACCGAGAGCCTCCGTCTGGAAGTGTCCCCACAGGCGCATAAAGTCGGCGGTCTCCAGACCCCAGCCCTTCTTCTTCATCCACTTCTGGATGGGCTTGCTGCTGTTCCAGCAACTGGTGGACACCTCGTCGCCGCCCATGTGAAAGACATCCGGGTTGAACTGCTCGTACATGGTGCCGTAGATGTCCTCCAGGACATCGTACATCTCGTTTACAGTGGGGTCCAGCTGTCCGCAAGGCGGCTCCACACAGAAGGCCTTCCATGGCTGGGCATTGAAGCAGGCGGTCATGTTCTTGTGCTGCCAGCCCTCACCCACATGGGCAGGGGCGTCAAATTCCGGCATCACTCGGATTCCTCGCACGCGGCCGAACTCCACAACATCGGCCACATCCCTACGGGTGTAAACCTGGCGTTGGGAGTAGGCGCCCAGTTTGTGAAGCTCGGGGCGCTTTTGCACCTCCAGAGGGAAGCTGTGGGAGTCCGTGATGTGCCAGTGGAAGGTGTTCAGCTTGACCAGGGCCATGCCCTCTAAGGGAGAAAAAGGAAAGGAATTAAATTCCTGAAAAGGGATCTCTAACGAATCGCATCTACCGTAACCTATGCCTTACCCAACGTTCTCTTAATGGACTTCACGGAGTAGAAGTTACGGGAGGTGTCCAGTAGCAATCCACGCCACTTGTAAATCGGAGCATCAGTGATGGTGGCATTAGCAGTCACCTGGACTTCGCGGCGGATGTCATCGTAGACAACCAGTTGGGCCAGGGTCTCCAGACCGTGACGGGCTCCAAAGAAATTGGCCGCAGTGATGTTGGCCAGCACATGTCCCGAGGCATCCGTATCAATATCCAGGCTGTAGCTCTCATCCGTTTCCAGAGTAAGTTTGGCCGGGACAGGCTCCTCCGGTGTGTTGATGTTAACGGACAAGCGATAGCCGCCTCGGGCGAGGATTCTGCGATCTGGAATCTGGGCGTTTAGCATGTCCATGAAGCGGTTCTCAACCGCTCGCCACAATTTCTCCTGGCGGGCAGTGCTGTTGACATTGAAGTCAATAAAAGAGATGTCCACCTGGCGCATCAGCGTGTCCAGACGCACTGTACCCGTGGGTTTGGGCCACAGGGTGCCGATTGAGCTGCCGCAGAAGAGCCGGCAAACTGGCAGGCTTATGGCCTTGGCAAAATTCTCCTCGTCGAGCTCCACCTTCTGGCAGATACCTTTTCGGCATTCATAGCCGTAAACCAAGTCACTGTATCGAGATAACAGGTTAAAGAGAAAGTTAATGAGTGATCCAAGGTGTTAACCATCTATACCACTTAGTTTTAACAACTTACTCGGAGCTGTGGGCCGAAAGTTGAGACACCAGGGCCAGGAGCAGGGCCACTGCTAATGCACTCCGCTTCATTTCGTCAACCTCAGCACAGAAACTCTCAAAGCCAACTGGCGAATGCTTTCGGAATTATAATTAAATAAAAAATTGAGTATTTCAAAACAAGTTTTCGCCGTCGAGTGGAGAGCTCATTGTCCCGTTCCAAAGAGCCAAAACAAGTAAACAAAGAACTTGATTTTTCGAAGTCCACTTTGGAATACTCTTCCTCTTGCATTATATAGCATAATAGGAAAAGCTTAGGTAAACGTTTAAACATTATTATGAAAGAGTAGCAATTGTTATTTGCCTTTATAAATTCAAACATGCATTATCAGAAGTTTTTGAATGCAAATCATGGAACTTATCAAATCTGTTTAATAGAAAAATACATATTTATTTACTGCACCCACTGACCTTATTCCTTCAATTATGAGGACAAATATAATTATGTATTGCAATATCTGCCTGTATATATTTGAGAGGTTGCCAATCCTTAAACCAAGGATTACATAATTTGCTTCTTAAGCCCAGACAAAATCCTAGTTTAAAATATTACTTACAATAATCCACCGCCTCGCAAATATAGGTTATTTCAAATCGATCCCAACTGAACTTGGCTGCTGTTCAATGTAGACTAAAGCTATGGCTTCCCTCTGTTGCCAATTTATCGGCCCACCAGCATCGATTCTGGCCAACTCACAAACACACTGACGGTGAAAAAGGGAAAGGGGAAACAGTAGGGAATGTCATGACAAGATTACATAGTTTTGCTTTTTAATTATCTTTTCCTGTACTGGTAGTCGTATTTTTAAACGCAAAGCCACTGGCAGAATGGCAATCTCGCTTCATAAATCTTCACGAATGATTATTTGACCACAGAAAAGCGAACTTCTCAATGAGATTGTGTGTTAAAAATCAAATTTATAACACCGATTTTCTAGGGTACTTATTTCCATTGAGAGTTATTTTTATTGTCTACTTAAGAACTACAATTCTACGTAGGATTTACGCCTTTCAGCGTTAGTGTGTTATCCTCGTAGGTCTCCAGAACGTCAGCCAAATGCTCGTTGTCTCGGGGCTTCTTGAACTGCCGCTTTTTGTTTGCCGCCTTCTTACGCTTGGGAACGGGTTTCTTGAGGCCATGATCTTGCATGGAGCGAATGCCCTGCTTCTCGAGGTACTCGTCAATCTTGGCATCGTCCATTGCATCGACTGTAGCTGAACGCCAAAGCTTCTGGAATTCTTCGTCCACCTAACAGAAAATATTTTTATTAAAGGCAAGTTTACTTTAATATAAAGGACAATAATATGAGCTCACCGAGAAGTTTGCGGTTCTGTCGTTGTAGAATAAAATCTTCTTTTTATCAATAGGTCTAACAATAAAGAGTATTTCGGCAGCTCTGTTTTTCAGCACTTTTTCGCAGTGCGGCAGGGATTCTTGAACGTCATCTAGCAAAATGCCGCCCAGGCCCTTCAAATCATGCTGTTTAAGCAGCCGCATCAATGTTTTACCATCCTTGATTTTGTAAACTGGCTTGAAACTAAACTTGGTGCCACATGGACTGGTTTCCACCTTGGGATTATTGTGCAAAGCCTCGCTAGCAAGCCACTAAAATAAAGAAATACTATATAGTACAATCCTAAGGAAATTATAAGCACAGCAGCTAACGTTCTTCACAGATTGACCAATGTCCAGTTGATTGGTTTCGTCCAAAATCTCTTCAATGCTCAGAGGATGGTCATCGCCATCCTGGTGTCGCGTACGCATGAATTTCACAATCTTGGCCAGCACTCCAAACCGGTATTGTGAGCTTCCCGACATAGTTTTGTACCTAGACGAGTTTAAAGAGTTCCACAAGGGTATTAACCAATCCTGGATCAAGGAAATCCTCCCCAGCAACTCACGTTGAGGCATCCAACTTAGGTGCCGTTGGTGGGCGCATTTTACGCTTGGATTCATCGCTTGGCGGCGGTGGAGCTGGTCTGTCGGGCTTAGACTTCTTTTCAACGCTATTTCAAAGGATATCTCTTTATTTTCAAGGAACAATCAACAAGGAAGAGACCGAAGGTCTGGTACTCACGTGGGCGTGGCCATCGCCCGCTTTTTGAAGGCCTCGCGCTCGCGAAGCAGTGCTGGATCCATTTTGGCTCTTTTTAATATTTTTAAGTGATTTAAAACCTTATTTATCCAATTAATAAAATGTACAAAATCTAAACAATGTCAAACACAGCTGTCTGCGGAACTATTATTTACCAGGGCTACCTAGCTGACGATTTGTTAGGGAACTGTTTTGGAACTAGTTCTTTTCATACCCTTCGAAACAGGTTCGTTAGTTTTGGGAATAATTTCTTTTAGAAGAAAAACCCATTCAAAAATTAAGGAGTTTTAATATATGCATATTCTTCCACATTTTGTTTGGGATTCATAAAAAAATAATTCATTTTGTATAGTATTTGTATAACAAGAATCCATAAGAATCAGCTAATCAGTTATTAGCAGAAGCCAACTAATAATAAAATACACAAAGATTTGGTTTTCGATTAATATTTATTTATAGACTTATACAATAAGGTATCGGTTAAATCTAATATATTTGAAAAGAAATATCTTTTACGCACGGCTAAATCGTAAGGTTACGAGACAGAGACATTGCTCTTGAGACATTCATAATGTTAGAATTCATTGCTTTGCTGGATCTCGTCGGAATACGTTAGTAATAGTACAAGTTTCATAGAGTTCGTTTCCGTATTACGGGTAGATTCAAAAGTCCCCTAAGCGGTTTGTTTATATATACGACATTAGGTATATAGTATATAGCAAGCATTGCGGTTTCGTTGGCTCCGTTTTAAGGTCGTAAGGGTCTTTCTACGAGTGCTCTCTGTACGAGAGCTTACTTGAGTTATGGTCAATAAAAGTAGTCAACGGGTGTGGTGAACACGTTGGCTAATTGTTCACCCGTCTCCGGTCCCCGTTCGCCGTTTCCGTATCCGGTCAGCGTTCTCCAGTCTTCGTGGTACTTGTGGCATTCCGTTTTGAGTGTTGTGGTGGTTGTTTGGTAATTGGTTGGTTGTTGCGTTGTTGCGTGGTGGTCAGTACAACTGTTGAACTGTATTCTCAAGTTAGTTACGTACTCGTACATTGCGTTCTCTGTAAGTTCTTGGTTGTCAGTGGGTCTGTGGAGATAGAAAGATAAAAATGTTTTGACTTATTACGTTCGCGCTCAGTGGCGGGGCATAAATATCGTCGATAGTCAACCGGAGCACGGGGTAAGTACTAAACGGTTGGTCGAACAGAACTGTCTTCGTTAAACGAATGCGTAATTTAAATAGGTTTCGTTAATAGGTTTCGTTTTGGAATTTGCACAACTACTTACCTCAGACCACGGCACTCACTCTTTCTCACTATGGCTACATTAATAGATGCGGGATGATGTTTTTTTTCACTAGGTACTTACACTCAATTCCGCCTTAGCCGTTTGCGCCCACCGTCATCGCCATCGGATCCACTGCGCTCCTCGGCTTCCATGACCTGTAATGGTATTGAAATGTATTCTTGAAACTTTTTCGAAGCTGAATTGTCACTTTGTAATTACTATTTGTGGATTGATTTACCAAAACAAGTCAATGACTGTATAATGCAAAATAAAAGTTCATTACCTTTATCTTAGTACCGCATATTTCAGCACCATTTAGAGTGTGAATGGCCATTTGAGCACTATCACTGTCCGAGTACTTGACGTAGCCGCAGTTCTTGTTAGGCAGAAGGTAGACGTCGATTAAACCCGACCAGCAGGAGAATATATTTTTTAATATGGAGTGCGGCAAATTCTGAATGGATAATAAAAAGAAAGGTTCATAACTAATGGCGATTAGTCACAGTACAGTGGTACCTACCGCTGAGAGCACGATGAACAAACGCTGGGCAACCTGGGCGTCGGGCGAGGCCAGTGGCTGAGTTGGCGGCAAAGGCACGTTACAGATGGCATCCTTTTTGGTGCGCTCTAAAACATAAAACCACATAATTAAAGATACAATATGGTACATCAAGATAAAGCATGCATTTAAAGCCCAGAAAATCTTGGAAAAGAAACAAAAAATATTTAATAAATAGCTATAGGTGATGGCGCGGCCTATAACCCTTAAGAGTTTTAACTCGCGTACTGTCTATAAATGATGTGTCCATTCGCGCCGAGCTCATGCCATTGACCTTGACAATAATGCGTTCGCCCATTGGGTATTCCAGGCCGTGAAGTTTGTCCCTATAAGAAAATGTTATTAAATATTTAAATATAAACCTTTGACGACTATAATTACTTGGCATAAATGGCAGCTTCGGGGTTGTCGTACACAACTAAGGCCTCATTGGTGCGCGGACCATCTGCAAAGTAATTAATAAGAAATTAAAAATACTATATTAAAACATTTTAATTTTAATTTGTCAGTATTTCTTACGTTCTCTCGTGATTTGGCAATAATCTAGGCCGGGTATGATATCAAAAAGTCTCCACAGTTGATCCTGGTTAACGCAGTTGCTCACATTGACCTCAAGGCACGATGGCTGGGCTACTGGGACGTTCTGCATGCGCAGGAAGGCGGACATGTCGCTATTCTGCGACAGATTCCAATCGTTGTTGTAGCTGCTACCGCCGCCACCGCTGTTACTGCCTCCATTGTAATTGGAGTTGCCACGGCTGGATCCGCTGTAGAGAGGATTTTCCTCAGAGGGTCGACCGTACTGGTCCCGCTGCGTACGTGTGGATCCTTTGGGTTCAGCAAAGACAGCTTTGTACTTGGCGGAGCAGTTCTCGAAAGCAACAGCTGCATGGTAGAACCTGCCAATAAAGATTACGTTAGTTATGCTTTACAGATTATGCATACTGCATTTGCTACGCACTTCGTAAAGCGGACATATCCGAATCCTTTCGGATTGCCATTGTTCTTCTCTTTGACAATGGTTACCGACTCCACTTCACCCCACTGGGCAAATTCTTCGCGAATGTCCTCCTCGGTGGCTGTTTTTGGAATCACAATGAACAGTCTGACGTACTTTTCCTGCTCATTCTCAGATTTGTTAGAGCCCTGATTGCGGCTGCATAATGGAAAAAGATTAGGAAATATATTTCAAGTACTTTAGTAGGGCATGCTTACTTGGCTGCCACCAGGACTTTCAAAGTGCGATCCATCTTGCCAATTGTCTTGCCATTCATCTCCTCCTGCGCCTTGGCTGCATCAGATGTCTTGGAGAACTTGACGTACGCGATGCCTTTGTTCTCCTGCGTGTGCTTGTCCTTGACCACCCAAATGTCCTCGATTTCGCCGTACGGCGAGAATGCTTCGCGAAAATCCTCCTCTGTGTGCGCCTTGTTGCAAATGATGAAGAGCCGCGACATCGGTGGATCATCATCGTTGGAGTACTCCTGGCCGCCACGTCCACCGCCGCGAGATTGGGATCGATAGTCCGACATGATTCTGCTGCTGTTCTTTTTTTTCCGCTCCAATTTTTCGCACTTAACAATTTCCCGTTTTTGCCGCTTTGATGGCGTATACTTATACAGAAAAAAAGTATGACCGTCTTGTGACGCTGTAAAAATAAAGTGTTGACTTAAACAAAAACAAAATTTAGCAGCCAACTTAAAAAAATTATTATGCTTAACAACAAAAAGTTTGTAAAACTTTATAAATGTTAAACCTTACAGCCAGTATACTCCACCAGGTTTTTGCCAATTCAAGTAATGTTAATAACCATAAATTTATATTGTAGAGGTCCAAAAGGATCCAGCTTAGTTAGGTAATAAGATAAAATAGATAACATGCCTAGGTGACAGCTGGTAAATCGTCACCTACCTGGCTTCTTGAAATTTTTACCTGAACTATTTAAAAACCATCTGCCCACACTCTCAACGCTTCAGTAACAATTGACAAGTCAACATGAAATTACTTATTTTAATTGTATTTCTACTGCCGTTTCGGCAATTGGTGCTTGGTAGCATGGCAGAACTCAGAAGGAAATCGCACACCGAGGAATTCGAGGGAATGTCAGCCTTGTTCAGAGCCATGTCTTCTTCGCCAAACGATGGATACACGTACAATTGGAGCGTGGTCTCGTTTTCAACAGGTGGCCAACCCGATTCGGGCTTGAATTGCACGGTTTTGTATTTGGATCAGTGCACATCCTGGAACAGATGCCGCCAAACCTGCCTGAAAACAGGAGCCACCAGCTACAGATGGTTTCACGATGGTTGCTGCGAGTGCGTGGGTGAACACTGCATGAATTATGGCATAAACGAGAGCAGGTGTCGCCTATGTCCTGAGCCAGGGTTCGAGGATGAGGAGGATTAAGGAATATTTAGTTTTACATCCTGGAAATAAAATGAATGCTTTAATGCTAGGAGCAACTAATAATATTAAAAATAATAAGATCTATATTCAAATAAAAAATAAATTCAAAATTCAATAATGTTTGAAATAACGTATATAGTAAGTGTGTGGTATTCAATGTTGGAAAATGTTACAATTCAATACCCAGTTGCACGTGCTGTTGACACCCTGGCTTCGCCTCGCGTGCCAACCCTGGTTGTTTTCATTCGCGCTCCACGTTGTTTTGCCTTTCCATTTCTTTTTCATTGTTTTTTAAATAATTTAATAACTTAAAATGGGTCGCAAATTTCAGAATAAGAAAAAGAAGGCGGCTCCTCAGCTGGAGATCGTACCTATGGATGAAAACCCACCGCTGCCGCCGCAGCGCTCTTCAGATGAAGTGGTGCCGAAAAAGGCAAGTAGTGGTGCTGCTACAAAATCAGAGTTTCTTATTTATAACATGTTCTATTTACAGGAGAAGTGGGTAAACAAGCAGCGCGTGCTGGTCTTCTCCGCCCGTGGTATAAGCCACCGGGATCGGCATCTAATGAAGGATATCAAAACACTGATGCCCCACCACCGTCCTGAATCAAAAATGGAGCGCTCCAAAACTCTTTCGGTAGTCAATGAAATGTGTGAGATGAAGCACTGCAACAAGGCGATGCTCTTTGAAGGTCGAAGGAAGCGGGATCTGTACATGTGGATATCTAATACTACGGGAGCTACTGGTCCTTCAGCCAAATTCTTAATTGAAAACATTCACACAATGGCCGAACTAAAGATGACTGGCAACTGCTTGCGAGGATCACGCCCTCTGCTCTCCTTTGACTCCAAGTTTGACGAGCTGCCGCACCTGAAGCTGCTTAAGGAACTTTTCGTCCAGACCTACTCGGTTCCCAATCACCATCCCAAGAGCCAGCCCTTTGTGGACCATGTGTACACCTTCACGTTCCTTGACAACCGCATCTGGTTCAGGAACTTCCAGATTCTCTCCGAGGATGGTGGTCTGTCCGAGGTGGGACCCCGTTATGTGATGAACCCAGTGAAAATTTTTGATGGTTCTTTCACTGGCAAAACTATCTGGGAGAATCCCGACTATGTAAGCCCGGCAAAACAAAGGCAGATGCTCAGGAAGGCCGCGAAGGACAAGTACGTTAACCGAGTGGAACAGAAGGTTAAGCATGAGGCGACTCGACCTGTCAGAGCGTACGATGGCGTTGACAATGAGGAAATCTTTGAGGATGACGACCCCATTGAGACGGCTAAGATTCTAGCTGCGATAGCTAAGAAAAAGAAGGATGAAGCTGCCAAGCAAACGCCCAAGTCTGCGCTGACCAAGAAGATCAAGGAAAAGCAGATGAAGGCAATTAAGGAAGTGATCGAAAGAAAGAAGGCAAAAACAATTAAACGCGTGAAAAAGGTTTAAACACCTCGATTTTACATTTAGATACAAAAACGATTAAACTTTATAAATACGTTTACAAACTGTGCATCCTAAGTTTGAATATATATCAATAGACAAGATTACCAGTTATTATTTGTTCCACTTTTCTGCTTTGTACGTCGCGACGGAGTTAAATGGTAATTATATAAATATTAACATCCTAATGAGATGTGCGTTGAGTTTCGGGGGGTTCTGGGCTGGAATACATAAGCGAAAGCATCTGGCTGCTTCTTAGAGCTACTCTGGCGACATGGGAGCCACTTCGGATTCAGACTGTGGCAGTCGAGTAATACTGAATGGCTGCTTGTTGATGGGCATCATTTGAACCACCTCGATGGGCGGCTCCTCGCCGGGTTGAAGTGGTTCCTCACCCACCAGTTTGGCTAGATTGCTCTGCGCCCACCGACCAGCACGGCCATTCAGGGTTTTGTCCTCGCATACGCAAAGGAACAAAGTGTCTACAACCATCTGTAAAAGATTCATAGGGTAAGTTTTGTAAAAAGCAGGATAAACCTCAATACTTACCTCAAACAGCGATAGTATTATGTGAGCAATAAAGAAGGAGAATATTATAATGATAATGACAGGCGCCATGTAGAAGTTTAGACCAGGCATGTCTTTGAGCAAAACGATACCGATAAGGCCGGAGAGTGCGGCCACCACAACCTTTCCCAAGAACAGGATAAAATCGCCCACACTGTTGATGGTGGCCACTTGCAGAACATTTGTGGCCATGGCATTCCAAGCCTTGAAAGTAAAATATTATTTAACTATCAGGAATACAATGGTTTTCAGATGATAAACTTACAATGCCAGCAGCGGGACAAAAGTTTATGGACTCAATAGCAACCACAGTATAGGCATTGTGGTTTAAGAAGCGAATGAACTTCTCCAGTAGCCAGAAACCACAAATGCAGCATTTCAAGCAGCAGGCGGCGCACTCCGATCCCTTGTCCTCGCCTTTTTTCAATCTGAAAAGTCAAGTTTGATTAGTTAAGAATAGGAAATATTTTGAAAGCACTGAATCAACTCACTTGGCATACAAATATGTAAGTATTAAGCGGGGAATCTTAAATATGGTAATGACAAAGGATCCCTTCGCCACCGTACCCAAATGGTACTTAATTAGTTTGCCAATGGCATAAATCGTAGGTGTTGTAGTGGGTTTTTGGAAGTACCAAAAAGCCACAGCCGCGGCCAATGCAAACTGCTGGCAAGCAAAAATAAACTCCACTGTCCATATAAGTCCGACCACATAAATCCAGAACATGCTGCGAAGGGCTCCAGCATCGGCGTATTCTACACGGGAGTTGGCTAAATAAAGAAACCATAAGATTAGTTTTCTAGAAATCGAGTTCTGTGAATATAAAAATGAATTATTTATCTTTGTATATACAATTATTAAAATATGCTATGAATTTGCCACAAAAATTTAGAATCATTGTACAAATAGTAGATAATAAAAAGACACAGAAATATATACATTGGAGTAAAAAACTGGGTCCTTATCAAATACCACTTACATATTCACCAAACCATGTTACAAAATCCCCACAAAAATACATAAATTTAGATTATTTCGAATTGAGAATCCTTGAAATTCCTGCAGGAAATGTTTTTATGTATTTTAAAATTATAATTACACTTACTTCTCAATTCATTTGCGTTGGTGTTATTTGGCACAAATATGGCATTTGTTGGCAATGGCTGCTGATGCGCTTTTGAGTTGTCGAAAGGAGCAATGGGACTTTGGCCAGGAGAGCTGGCTGTGGCCAAGCAGATGACCACGCCAACCCAGAAGCTCAAGAAGGCTATAAGCACAAGGAAAGCCAAAAGCGGGGCAATCAAAAGTCCTGGCAGGTTCATCATGCACTGTCCAGCTTCCTCAAAGAGGGCAGACAGTCCAGACAATTTGTTTTTCAAAAAGTATATGACCACAATAAGGATAACCTGCAAATATAGTGTCAATAATTATATACTATTAAGCTATTTACGGAATGTACTAACCATAGTTATGGTGGCCAAGACAGCTAGAGTCAAGACTGCCTGCTGATTGCGCACAAACTCCTCCAGCAGGGAGTATTGTGTGTTGATGCCAGATTTGTACTTTATATTATAGTAGGCGTACCAAAGAGCCACCGTTAAGGCAATACTGGCCACGATAACCAAGACACAGATGATCCAGGAGACGATGCGCGATAGCCAGTGCATCATGGTCACCAGAGCAATGGAAATGACTAGAAAAACAGGCTGTTGTGAAGTCTATTAAAAATGAAATAAGAGTTTTCTTACGCAAAGCCAGTCCACAGACCATGGCAATGATATGCCAGGTAGAGTAGATATCGCCAACAAACTGCTGGGCCACATCCCAGTTATTGAGCATGTCGTAGAAGTCCTGCACCTTCTCTCCAGTGCCCTTCGGCACGCAGCGATGAAGAACAGGAGCACTGAGAAAATAATTTATATGAAATTAGCATTTGATTTGCATGATACCATTAACACACCTCTCATGGACGGGTAAACTGGGACAGGGACCCAGGAAATTAAAGGTTTGGCCATTATTTCCCGCCGTACTCAGTTGCTGCATATTGTAGTCATATTTGCAGAGCTGACTGCCCGTTTGGCTGTAGTATTCCAGCAGTTCACTACCTTTCGTCATAGTTTTGCTGGGGCATGACTTGACGCATATTTTCAAAGACTTTTTCAGCTCCTTGACATCGAAGTAGAAGAGCTCAGGTTTTTCTAAAGTATTCATGCCGGAAAGCGGAAATCCCTGGAACTTTTCATTGTGCTTGACGCCACAGGTGTTGCCAAAGGAATCATATCCATTGATGATCCTCAGGGGATTGCCGTAAACAAACGAGAAGATGGCTATCACAATCTAAAAATGGAAAGCAGGGGAATTAAAGTGGATGGATCATAGGTAAAGCTGCCAACGCCCACGACCAGCATGTCATGTCATGGCGGCATTATTATTATAATCGCTTTGGCGGACATACCCATGCAAATACTTGACATGGAAATGCTTTCGAGGAGTGGCGTGTCCTAGAGGACACCCTTAAAACTGTTATTGATTCGTTTCATAGGAAATTCATGTGTAGCTTAGCTAGTGCTAAACCTGATGTTAAATCATCGCTTTCATTAGTTGAATTAACAATTCCGCTCATGTGTCTAGCGATGACGACACTGAAATGAGACATTTTCAAGTAACCAGTAGCCGTTTTCCTCCCGCAAAAACCGCTCACACAGACATCGTAACAAAGAGAAGCAGTGCGCAGATTGATCTCTTAACTTTCACTTTCCCGATACACATTTCTATATATCTCTAGATTTATGAGATTACTCACCAGGAAAAGCCAAAATATAATGTAAATCGCCAGCCAGCAGGTGTCCGTGCAGGACCGGTATTTAGGCCTATTGTTTTGCGCCTCCCCCTCGCCATCCTTGCTTTCCGCACAGCCCATTTCGCACTTTTTGAACTTTTAGGTAATTAGCGGGCTTAATGCCTCTTATCACTATGGACTTATTGCTACTTTTGAGTTTGTTGAGCCACTTGTTTGTTCTTATTTTGATTCACAACCGACGAAACAACAACAATGCGTTGTCTAGTCCTCCAATGTTTGGTTCAAGTGTGACCAGGTCGAACTGTGCGGTATTATACTGATAATCTCCGGCCTAGCGCAAAAATGAGAATGTAGTGCCGCGTAATTTAAAAAATAAAAGTATTTATTTTAGTCGATCGAACATAGAGAAAGTTATTCAGACCTATTAACCGTACTCTATGATAAAAAACCTCCTTTAAAAATTGTTTTCTTGTTAACCAAATAACACTTCGCTCTGCAAGAAAGCAGTGAAATTATTTAACTTCAGAATACCAAGGAAACTAGTCAAATTTTAATAATAAATTATTCACATTTATTCAAAGATTAAGCTTAAGATTACATAACTACTTCGCTTCATAGCTAACATTATCGCTAGAATTGCAATGAACTGAAAAAAATATTCGAAAAACGTAGGATCGTATACTTAATATGCGAAACTTAGGCAATGAAAGTGATGTGGTTTGTCTTAAATACTGAGGACTGGCGGTCGCAGAAACCACCGAGTATGTCATTCCAAAATTGTTCCCAAGTGGCTGGGCGAACAATTTTCGAACAAGATTTCGTTATTCTTCACGATCGACCTAACTAAAGTTATATTCCCTACTTAGAGCTAACATGCATAAAGGGTCTAGGCTAAATCATAGGGGGGTTTTAATTTAGAACTGGTCGCATCTCCGCTAATCTCATGGTGAAGCTATTTGGCCGACTCTGTAATCACTTTTTGACCGTCACCTGGATGCCGCCCTTGACCACCGCCTCTGCAGGAGGTTGCCCGAATCTCCGGCTCTGGTTGAGGTTACTCTTGCGCCGTATGCTAATCTTTCCTGGAGAAGAAGGAGGAGCAGGAGCGACGGCAGGAACAACAGGAGCTGCCAGAGGAACAGCACCACTCGCACTCCTCTGCGTTTCCTCAGCTTCGCTTGGTGGTCTGTATGTTCGAATTCCGGAATTGGATCTCACCGGAAGCAGTGTCACCAGTTGGTGGACACTGGGCTCCGTGGTGCTGGCAGCGAACTGTGAGATCTTGAGCATCTCTTCGTAGTTCAGTGGGTCCACGACTTCCACCTCCGCCTCACCGATCACGGGAATAGCTGCCCCTATAACTTCTGAAGAGCCATCTTCCAGAAAACTGGACATGGGCTTGATAAAAGGCTCCCTCTCCACGGGATTTAGAGTTTCCGGTACAACTAGTGGCAGATCCGTGGTAGTGGATGTGGGTATGGGTCTCCTAACTTCCTCCTTCGGGGCATGTTTGAGTTTATTTTGCGAAAAAGGCGGAAATTTGTTGGGCACACTTGGGGTAATGCCCAACTTGGAAGCAAGTGTATCAAAGATGAGGGAAATATCCTGAATATTACTAGCATTATTGATCCTTGTCTTGATATCATTTAGAGTTAGATTCTCTGACTTGTCAATATCCTCCGACACCCAAGCTTGCAGAGTTTGATTAAAGACCTTTCTCATGTTTGAATTATGACCAAATCCATTCGATGAGGAACTATTCACAAACTCCCACTTTGAATGGGAGGGAAACAAGTTGGAGTCGTCCATCATTGTGGGTTTTTCAGTAGTAGTGCGAATGCGATTTCTCTTGGTGGTTCTCGGTTCCTCCGTTGTTGTAGTTGATGTAGTGGTTGGTGTTGTCGTTGACGTGGAATCCTCCTCTAAAGTTTCGTTAGATAAAATCGATGAAGGTGTATTCCTTTGGAGAATGATCTCCTTGAGGTTCAAAAAGTTCGGTTTTGAGTGGCTTGTGGCGGGGGCCTTCGGGGTCTCCTCTTCCTCAGGTTCAATCCGGGATTCAATTGCATCTTCTGTGGGTTTTTTAATTGCAGTAGGATTATCTTCTTTCGGTAGGTTAAGTAGCTCCATGAAGAACTCTCCTATGGTATCGGCCAATACCGAGTTATCCGTTGGTTTTAGAGAAGGTAATGATGGTGTTTTGGTTGGCTTGGGCGGATTGTTCGTTGGAATCTTTGGGGTTGGTGTGGTGACATCCACTTTTGTTTGCTTAATTTCTTTTTTTGTAGTAATCTCAAGTAGATCTGTTTTCTTTTCATGAGCATCCTTTTTCTCCAGCAGTGTTTGATTCACTTCCTGTGCCAATTTCATCTGCTGTTCCTTTGCATCGACTTGGGGCTGCTTCTTTTTCTCCAGTTTCTCATGCGGTTTCTTGGCAATGACTCCTCCGCCCAAATGCTCGAATCTCTCATTGCTGGCGTCCAAGTTAAAGGGCACCTTTTCACCCGTACCCATCGAAGCATCAATGGGTTTAAAGGGGGGAATAATTACATCGTCGATGAGGGGAACTGGCAGAGGATGAGGCTCCACAAGTGCTCCTCCCAAACGCTCAATGTTCTCAGTACCCGGCATGAAGATTGGACTGCCAAAGTTGTGGTAGAAGAGCATGTCCTGATCCTGTGGCTGCTGTGCCAGATTGGGTTTCGGCTCCTGGACCCTCAATCCCGGATTGAGGAAGCCAAGACTGTAGGGATCAATGGTCACTGGAGCCACAGCTGCTGTCGGAGGCGTGGGATTATCTCCAATGAAGGGCAGTTCAAATTCATCGATTCTCCGCTGTGGTATATGATTTACAGTGGGTGTGGTGCCTCCTGGTAGAGTTTTGGTGGGAAACGCGGGTGGTGGACCAGGCAGCAGTTCCGGAACCTCTCGATGCATCGGCCTCCAAGGTTGTGTGTCCAGAATGGGGAAGGTGGTAAACAGATTCGCATCCAATTTGGGCAGGGAACCCGCTTGACTTGGAGCTGGAGTGCCCACGGATGGGTAGGTGAAAGTGGTCGTGGTCGTGGTGGTGGCTCTAGTGGTGCTAGGTGGTGGTGGTGGTGGTGGTGGTGGTGGTGTTGTAGTCGTTGAAGTGGTGGTGGTTGTCGTTGCCTCCGTAGTTGTGGTAGTCGTTGTAGGCTTAGGCGTAGTTGTTGTGGTCGTTTTCCTGGTAGTGGACGTGGTCGTGGTTCTCTTGGTCGTAGTAGTACTTGGCTTGGTGGCCTTGGTGGTTGCCCTGGTGGTGCTGAAAGCACTTCCCGTGGGCACCTGTTGCGGCAGCACAGTAGTTAGCTTCTCGATGCCCGGTTTCTTGGGCTTCACCCTCAAGGAAAAGGGTGTAACGGCAATCGACTTGGGTGGTAAAGTACTACTGCTAGCTTGGTAGGCTCTGGTGGGCGGTGTCTTCTTGCGTGCAATGTCCGCATCCGTTTTGGTGATCTCGAAGGAACCCTCGAAAGAGCCCTGAATAACCGGAGCATTCTCCACATCGATATCGGGCTCCTCGTCGGCGGAATGGCTTCGCAGCAGAGGATTCTTCGGCTTGGGTGTGGTATTGCCTCCCAGAGGTTTCGGATGCACTGGAGCCGGTGCCGGTGTACTGCCCTTCTTCATGAGTCGCTTTTCCAACTGGGTCTGACTAGTGGGCACCGTTTGCTGTCGAGAAAGATCTCTCATTAATCTGGTTCTTTATTACAAAGTTGTCTTCTCTTACGGCTTCTTTTAAAATTGCTGCAGATCGCACCACCTGCTCATCCATTATGCGCTTTATCTCCAAAGATTCCGTGTCCAAACGCAATGAGCGATACAGAGACTTTGCGGCCGAGGTTTCCAGGAAAAGCGACTCTTTTATGTACTCTTCTACGCTCAGAATGTTTCTAAAATTAGGTGAATGATAATGTAATTGCTTTTAACTGAATAGAACACGAATGAATTCAACTTACTGTGGCAGTTTACGGACATCCAAAAATACCCGAAACGAGACCTTAATCAGTGGTCCATCCCCAAAGCCCCAGACGTCGGTTCTCAGCGGCTGCAATCCATTATCCATCATGGATCGCTCCACAAATCTCTTATAGAAATCAATCTTCTGCTTGTAGGTTGTGGTATGGTTGTACTTCAGACCCGTGGAGAAAAGATCTCCCTTGGCAATGCGGAAGGAGCCCTCAAAGCCCATAACAGCTGCAAAAATGATTAAGAAATAAAGATGTTAGCTTAGAAAATATTCCACAAATGGTAATTTATAGTACGTACGATCCTCCAGCGTGGTCTTTATGGAACTAAAGTAGAAGGCCAATCCAGCGATGGAGATGACTGCCAGCAGGACTATGAATGCTGCCGTGGTCAGGATAATGCTGAAGGATCTGTTCTTGGGGTACTGGGTGTGTGTCTTGGCCGAGAAGGTCGACGGGGCGATGTTCCTTCCGTCCCTCCAAATGCCCCACGTGTTGTAGCCATACTGACTGTTCAGACTGTGCTCATTCGTGTACGAGGGCTGCTTGTTCATGTGGTAATAGGCCCCCAGTTGCGACCTCCGGCCAACTGTGTTCTGGTACGTGTAGTCCGCGCTCTGCAAAAGAAGATGTCGTTCGTTCTGTTAACTGGGTTTCCGAAGTATGCCAGAGTGATCGATCCCGATGGCCCCTAATTAGATAATTAGCCGCCAGAAGTCGCACAACTTTCTCGACCCTTCGGCCACTTTCTATCGCGCTCCCCAGTCCCCAATCTAGATGACGGAAGTTGGCTCTAACGGCCCCACTTTGGACTCAATTTGTGTGATTGCCAAGAACCGCAATGCTTCCTCTTGAGCTTTCCCAGCGTTATGTCAGAATCACTATCGCCGTTGAGCACTTGTCTTGATTTGTTAATGCATCTCATTAGCACTGCTGGGAAAACGCATTTAATTAGCCTGGGCTGCTTGGATTCAACTGGTACAAAGTCATTGCACCTGGTCAGATTCCCAGAATCTAACCAACTTCCGAGGGTTCCTGGGTACAACTACGATCAGTTAATTAGCACTTCTAATTTTCTTTTAAAATGTATTAAGTAAATTCTCCACCCATTACAAGCTATTATTTTATTTAATCTTATAAACAAGTATTGGTTTTTCTCAATCAGCTCATTCTTTTTGCTAAAGATTAGTTGTCAATAATGCCGTAAACAAGTTTTTTGCTTAAGTCTTTTGATTTGGCTTTGACATTGATCTGGAAAGCTGACAGCTAATTAAAGTGATTGGAAATGAAATTAAACTGTTTATTGGATGCTGAAATTGAACTTGCAGAGATATATAAAAAAAAAATTGTTTATTTAGCAAGATTTTTATCAGATTCTCTAAAAGTTAAAAATCAAGTTTGTTGCCTAAGTCTTTTGATATGCCTATGGCTTTGTTAAAGTAAAGTCGTAAATTATTCAGAAATACGTTAAGTAGGCTTATATTATCTACTACAGAGAACAGTTCTTTATCATTAAAACATTCCGAACGCTAGAAGCAACTTTTAATTACCAAGTATCAATGATTGATGCCTAGAACGCAAGGGGCTATTATCTCGACCGCTGCTGTAGGTGCACATATGCCCAAGGAGATCCCCGAGGCCTATGGGAAAGTTTGATTGTTTCTTGATTACCATTTAACACTGCTTTGCTGCAGGGCATTTCCCTTAGTTCCTCTCTTTCTCCCGGGAAGCTCCCTTCCGCTGGCCCCCTGGTGAAAAAAAAAAAAAAAGCACCACTCTGTTGACCAAATTGCCGTCTTCTTGCCACTGGCTTCGGCTCTTTTCTTCTGCGTTCTCTTCTGCTCTTCGCTTGCCCGGCTCTTCTTTCTTTCTTCGCTGCCAGAGAAAGTCATTCACCTTTTAGAACGTTCTTCTGTCGTGTTTGACTCGCTAGTTACTCGTACCTATGCTTCTTTTTTCCGGACTCTCGACTTTGCTGCTGAATGAGGAATGCAAACAGCTCGATTCCGAGACTCTGGTCCCAAACAAACAGGCAGATGAATAAATAAATATGCATGCTGCGTTCTTTGTAACAAATACAAAAAAAAAAAAGAAAACCAAACACGACGCGCGTTGATGTAACAATTCTATTGACAAAGAGATTTCGGGGGACGATAAATGGCCTCAATTCTATTCTTACCCCGACTCGAAATGCTAATCAAATTCATCGGCGTTGTATAACTGTTAAGCGTTTTGTACACCGAAGTGATAAACGATGGGGATTACTCACCATTTGCCGACATGTCTGCGTTCTGTAGATATCACTCACGCCGGATAAACTCTGGAAGTATTTCTTTGTCCCATAGACGGTATCCATTTTGTCCACCGTTACGATTCCAGGCTCCAATCGCAGGTTCTGAAAAAGACAAACATTTTCGGGGGAGCATTGTTAGCGGTTTTCTTCACTTTCGTTCGGACGGGCTTTGCTTTCTTTCGGGACCACTTCGAGGGGGCCTGGGTGATCCGTGCTCGGGTTAGGAACGGGGATCGGGTTGGGGAAAAGTCACTAATGGGCCAGCATGCCGGAGAACCGGCTAATCCTGTTTGCAGCCCATTAGCCAAACGAAAATTCTCACTTTTCGCCAGGGAAAAGAGGAAAAGAACAGCGCACAATAGCGATGAGATATGCCTGCCGTTAACCGGTTTGATTTGCAAGTGCCAAACTACTCAAAAATATTCAAAGGAGCTCTTTTACACAAGGAAAAAATCATAGCAATCCAAGGAAACAGCCGAACTTAATAGTAATTCAATTGTCAAAACAAATCAAAGAACAAACCATTCTTTTAAGTCTTCATCAATCTCAAACAAGTCTTGTTTTTCTCCCCAAACAAATGCAAACATTTCTCATGCTCATAAAAATTCCAACCATATTCCACCCACTCAATGAAAGAAGGTATCACATAAATTTCATAATTAATTGAGCCGCCAGACTTGGCCAAGCGAAGAGATCTCCAGTGACCAGTCGTAAAAAGCGAAAGCTCTCGGTGGAATAAACAAAAAATTTAATTAGAGAATTCCCCGACACTCTGATACGCTCGCTGGCTGAGCCCTACAAATTTGGAATTTTCACTTCATGGGAAGCCCAGCTCCAGCATAAAGAACCCACTCCGCCATCCGAACGGCTTAAGTACACAGCAGATGGGCCTCGGAAACCAGTTCTCCACATCCACATCCACATCCACAGCCACATCCACATCCCCAGCCAAGATTGGGATGCGATGGGGCCGGGTTATGGCTTGTTCCGCCGTCATATACACATGTAAGACCTGGGTATTTATGAAGCCACAATATATGGTTTAGTTGTACATGTGCAATCAAAAGCAAAAAGCAAAGTTCAGCCGCGGAGAAACGTGTGTAAAAATAGTTTTCGGTGCGGGAAGCCGCGGGCAGAAACCGCCAACGATGTCGGATGGTCTTTGGATGGATGGATGGATGGATGATCAAGGGGTCTGAGCTTTTCGAGCTGGCAAAAGTAAAAGTTCTGTTATTTTTAGGAATGCCTCGGCGATGGGCTTTGCTTGCCGGAGAGAAACTAATTTGATACTTTTAATGGTAATCAGGTCTGCAGAAGCCGCGTCGTTGGGTCATCAGAAATCGAAGTCAGTCTTAATGGGGATTATGCAAAAATATATGTTAATGCGGCTAGAAAGGGTCTGGGAAAAACCTAAGATTTATTTTATATTTTTATGAGTTTACCAGCTTAAAGAGCATGGGCCCCATTGACCAATAAATGCTCTAGATAATAAAGTTAGATAAATAAATTAAAACATTGAAAGCTGGGTTTATGACCTATATCTTAACATTGCTTGCTCCAAATAAATCTCAATTTTATTCCGCAGCTGAGTTATTGTCGAGCACCCATAAATCGTGGTATCGTCTTCTTTCCTGGTAAACCACCATTAACTGTAAACGCAGGCCCCGAATCTCTGTCATCGCCGCCACTTCCCATTCAAATGGAACGGAAACCCATTTGCCTAATAAAAAGACCGCCAAAAAGGCGCTCAAACTGGCAGAAAAAGAGGCAAATTGAAGAACGAGTGCAATTAGAGTGGAGGTACACATGTACAGATAAGTACGTATGGCTGGGCTCCCGGGGGAAGTCAAGTTCCCTCCACCCAAGACAGTTAGAACGCTTGGGGAGCCATCGGCGTCGTCATCGCCATCGCCATCGCCATGCCCAAAGCCATAGCCACCAGCTTTTGACCTAGATGCGCATGCGCGGAGCCTCGATGAGTGAAGAGGGGGGTGAGGTGGAGCCCGGAGAAGGCCAAAACCAAAACTGGTAACTTGCGCTTGTCCCCCAGTACGTACCTACAATTGCGGTCAAAGCATTGATTACTGAAGTATTTGAAAGTTCAAACAAATGGTAGGAACTAAAGATGTTCTTCTTTGAAAAAAAGAGTCATATAAAATATTTTTACTAACAAAATTTTAATACTTTTAAATAAATAATATATTCCACTTAAACAAAACAATATTTTGAAGCTAAAATATAATTATTTGTGTGCTATTTAAACGACCTCAGTTGTAAATACGTTTCTGTGTTTGGAGAAAGAAAGAATAAATTGACTTGCGTCTGAGCCGCGTGAAAAGAGTTAACGAAAAAAAAGCAGAAATAAAACCAAAAATAATACTGGCACACACTCACTTGCACCGAGTTTTTTTCGAATCTTTTTTTTTTTTTTTTTTGATTTAGGCATTAAGTATTAAGACGTCGCCGGCCACGCATAAGTTGATTAAATTTCTCGCATTAGCCGATTTTCTCCACAGGAGAAATTGCTGGACGAAAAAGCGTCAAAGAATGATTGATGAGAATTTGATCTGGAAATTCAGACAGTTGACGGCAGCTACCTGCAAAAAATGCCTAACGGAAGTCGGCCATTAACCCGATAGCACGTATAGCCAACTATCTGGCCGATATCTGGCCAAAACGCGTTGGCACTTCAACGCGATTTTCGGCCAGATTAAGATTCCCAGCCACTTTCAATCATAATAGCCGCCTCGCCGACAAAGTGTCGAAGAAAGTGAAATGTGACAGGTGTTTTGGGGGGGCGGGGGGCGGGGTCTGTGGTATTTACAGCTGAGGCATCGATGTCAATGGATGCTTATCAAAAAAAAAAAACGACGGTGAAATGGAAAGTTTATTTCGAACGCATCGGAAACTAGAGGAACTGCTCATTGAATCATCCGAACAATGCAGCATTTTGATTGTTTATCTACTGTTGTTCGCCTTTGGAAAGTGATTGCCAATTGGCAGTCGCGTTTTTTGGGCAGTCGACTCATTATGCCGGTTCGAATACCGCTAGCCATATGTCATAATTGATGCCTCAATTTAGCCGGGCTGGGTGCAAATTTATGCAATCTTCTTTCTTTGCTTTCCTTTCTTGGCAAAGAAAGGTGCCGAAGAGCGAAAATTAAACCAGATAACTAGTCTAATGTAAACAGAACGGACAATACAGTAAATGTTCATTTGAAAATCTGATAAAAACATAAGCAAATAAATAGCAACGAAAATAAATAAATGGTTTTTAATAAATTGTTTAGTACTTCAAATAAGGCATTGTGTAGATATATTTTACAAGAAGAATTCAGTCTTTTATCTTATCAAAAATGATTTATAAAGAACAAGCACAGTTTATAATATAATGATTTTTACATTACGTTTTATTTTCTTTAAAAAAACCTTTTTTATCAGATGGTTTTTTATCTGATAAGAAGACAGATATCCACTGTATGTCCGTAGGGGCGAACAAAGTAACGTTGCCGCTAATTGGATAATAAATTAATTATATTGCTTATGGGCATTAAAACATGCATATGTATGCGTCGGGAGCAATCTCTGCAGCATTTGCAGTTTCGTAATCGTAATCGCTCTAACGGCGCCAGCTACCAAGGTCTTACTGGAGCATAACCACTTCAGAAGGCGGGGGATAGAAGATATAAGTATGTAGTATATGCCCCTCCAGTATTCCGAACCACTTGGCGTACAAATAGACTGCACAAAGTAAAGCGCTCGTCCTCTGCCATTGCGGAACTAAAAGTGCATTTCATTTCAAAGTGACAAACAGAAGGGGAAAACTTGACAAGAACGAAAAGAATAAAAATAAAAAGCATATTGTAACATGCGAAGAGTGGATGGTGAAGAGCGGAGAGAACAGTCATTAAAAGCATTCACCGTTACGCCTTTACCGCCAAACAAACTAATTAAAAACAAACAAATCCGACAGGTCTTTCCCACATGTGAGCAGCTCCCCCGAGAATTATTCGGGAACTTGATTGCTCACTGTCGCAGAACCTCGATAGCAGGGCTCTCGGACAGTCGAGTGATGACTGTACAGGGCGCCCCATCGAAGGTGAAAAGTGTCAAGTCAGGTGGGCAGAACCGTTAGACTGAGGTAACAGTATTAACAACAGTGCTAAATGCTGAATGACAGCTGACTTGTCAGCCAACCTGAGAAGTCTGCTAAAATATAGAAAAAAATTACTTAGGGAAACAAAAGTTTGCGGAATCATTGTAGCAGTTTTCGAGAGTTTTGTTTCCTGTTTCCGGTCAAATTTCTCATTGAAATTTAAGCCAAAGTAAGAAAATGAATAATTTAAGCTTAAAAAAATACTCAGTTCTTGGCTTCTATTTAAAATTCAAAAATTTGTGGTTCTATTCTTCTTCGTCACATTCTTTATTGGTATGCAAATCGATATTCACAGACCACTTAAACTGAGTTTAATTATTTCGTGGAAGTGGAAAACCCATCTTGTTCTGAATAGCTCTATTTGGCTTGTGGCTCAGAGCCCGTGTCTAAATGCAAATGTCAACATATTGTATGCATCGACGCACTTGGCGGATAAGAACCCGAACTGCAATTAGTGCCACGATCAGCATTCGAGGCACGCACATCCAGTGGAGAACCACTCCTGCTTTTTTCCAGACCAACCCATACATACCATCCGATCCATACTCACTGAAACTCACAGCAGACCAATGCTTTTTCATTCTACTCGGAATCTGTTTGTCTGAGTGCAGATAGATGGATGGAAACTATCCCAAACACACAGAAAAGAAAAGAAAGTTCCGTTTTAAATTTATAGTCTAAGATATAAACTTTTATGTATTTAAAAATCTTTATATCTTCCACTCAAATAAAATCCTAAATAGATGTAATTGTTCTGAATACTCCCTCTGCCTAAATATCTGCAAGCCGCCACTGGCTTTCTTTATTACACAAACAAATGATAGCTATTAAAAGTTAATTTAAATCAGGCTTGTTCAATGCTGATAGGAAAATTCAATTGTGTGCCATATATAATCACTTTTTTATTGATGATTTTTCGGTTAAATTGAGTAAACATAATTATAAACTAGTTCATGTGAATCCATCAATACCTTATGATGGACAAAAACATCTATTTTCTAATTGGCTTTGTCCTGGCTTTTGCAGTCTTTTTCACAGAAGTAAGAACTTTATAACACACGTAATTACAAATAATTCCTAAATGCAGTGTATTCAGGTTAACTCTCTAGTTAAGTTTACGAATTTCGAGTGCGAAACTTTGGATAAGACATTTTGCGAAGTTGACCGTTGCATATTGAAGTCTGCAAACCGAACCTACAAATACTTATCGGCAAGAATCAAACTCTTAAAGATACCTCTTACCAATTTAAAGGTAACTTAAAAATTAAGTTTTTAAAAAGTTAAAATTGTCATATCCTGTTTAGGTGAATTTTGCACTCTACCAAAGGCTTAATGGCTATAAACCCTTTCTCTACAATGTAACAGTGGATGGGTGCCAATTTTTGAAGAACACGAACTCCAATCCCGTTGCTTCCTACTTTTTTCAGTTTTTAAAGAACGTTTCCAATATGAACCACACTTGCCCGTTCAATGTTAGTATAATGCAGAGTGTCAAATAACAATTCTTAGTAATTATTTTGCAGCATGATCTGGTGGTAGATAAATTGACTGCTGAGCAGGTAAACCACCAAGTTACCAAAGTTCTACCTTTCCCTAAAGGTACCTACATGATTCAAACTCACTGGATGGCCTATGGCATGACCCGAGCTATAACCAAATTTTATTTGTCCCTTACGTGAATAATTCCGGTATATAAAATAATAAAGTGTCGCTTTAAAATTTCTTATCAAGTTATTCAAAGCTTAAAATTCAATTCTCCCCGGGTTTGCAAGATATAACAGTTTTAATTTTAATAAAAATAACAAAGTGTTTAATAAAGCAATATTAATTAATAACTAGGCTTTAAAATTTCCTTCCCTATTTCCTATATTTAAAGCTTAAATTGCAATTCCACCTCGAGCTTGCAAGTAATAAATCATTTAATGAATCTCATAACAGTTTTATTACATAAAACCCCCCAATTTTCTCGAAGTGCACTCGAGTGCCTTATTCGCTTTACCGCAACGAACTCTTGCATTTGAGGTCGCTTTCCTCTTGGCAGGCGAAACAAAAGATCGTCCCATTAGAGGCGATTTTACATCATTTGAATGCAATTTAGCCGCAGCTTAGCGTTATGTTCTATTTCGCCCCGGCACGAACTGCTGGCCCAGTCAGCTGCAGAGATCAATCTGATGGCCAGTTCTCCGCAGTCTTCAGTGTGGTTCTTCTGTCATTTGGCTTCGAGCAGAAGAATCGTGCGGCATGGATGATCAGTCGGTCTGCCAATTTGGGCCAGTCGCGTATATCTTCATGATGGGGCCTCGCATTTCTTGACCAATTTGCGATTCTCAACGCAAAATCAGAATTCGCTGGCGAAGCAGAGAACCCAGGGAAATCCGAAAATTGTGGAGGCGGGGGCCCAAAGATCTGAGATCTCTGAGATTTTCGGGCCGCAACTTGACCGGCTCTTAACGAGCGAAAGTGTTTCATTAACTCGTAAATGAATAATTTGAGAAAAGACAACGAAAACGAAATCAAAATAAACCGAACCGAAACAGAAACAGAAACCAGCACTCACACCCGAGAAATGCTCGTAAAAATGTACATAATTTTTCAATCTCAATCTGGTTTTGCGCATTTCTATTTCGTCGTCTGGCTTTGATCCACTTCCGACAGACGAAAAAAAATGAAAATTTTCATTGCCTCAGTGAAACTAATTTGAGGTGAAAATTGTCAAAATAAAAAAACAAAAAAAAAAAACATAATGGGAGAAACACACAAAATGCCTTGGTGACAGACAGACAGAAAGAGCGAAAGATATGGGTGTGTTTACGCGTCTAGGATTCGGATGCAGACTTGGATTTGGTGGAAGTGGACTCGTAAGTGGAGTTGGCATTTGGCAACCTGTCTCGGCCTCCTCGTCCGAGTGTCTCGTGCTGAGTCAGTGTTTTTGGCACTTTCTCCGGCTCAGACCAATGCTGCAGTTATCAATGAGTCAGTTCGGATCGGTTGGGATCGCTGCTGAATTTGCGTAAATTGTCGGTTATTACTGGGTGCCTCCCCTCGAATTGGGTCAGCAAATGAGTGCCGAGAGCCACAGCCTCTTCCTGTCGTCGTTGTTAAGATCGAGAACCGTAACGCTAAAAACTTAAACTGCGACTAAAAATCAATTTCCGCACCGGCACAAATAGATAGGCGCATGCAAAACGCTCATATCTCTAATGGGCACAGCTGCGGTCGAAATAATAGCACCCCGGGCTGGAACCATAAATATTTAATTGTTTAAAAGTACAGTTAAACCTTCACAAAGAACACAAAAGTCGTTGGACTGATTTGCTCAATAGAATAAAATAACCTAAATGTTTATATCCATGACTTGATTGCAATTCATTTTTATCATTGTAAACATTTCTTTTGTCAAATTAGTTGAAATTAATTACTAATATTTTTTTATAACTTATTCTTCTTATTTTTCAAGAGTTTTGCAACACTTAGCATTGCTATCAATGTGACCTCCCCTGTCCAAACTGAGCTTAACAATCTGCCGTCATAATGGGCGACCCACTCATCTTATAGCGGTTAGTGGGATCGGAGAATAATGGAGTTTCCTCCCCCGCTCCCGTTTATCCAGAGCTGAGTGCAACGGGTCCGGGCCAGTGGCAAAATGGTAAAATGGCAAAATGGCAATGGCAGTGGCTCGGCTGTAACGACCAAGTCTAAAGTGAACTGAGCACTGAACTGTCAATTGGCCCAGTTCATGAACGTGGTAATTGCGCGGTTAGCGACATATAAAGCGACACCAAGAAAGCCCGCGAGGAGACAACAAAACGTTCTCCGGCCTTTTGTTTCTCAGTTCTTTGGACGATCACCTGTCCACCTTTGAGCCATTCTTTGAACCATTCTCAACGCTTTTATTGGTGCCAGTCGGTTTCCGAGTTGGAATGCTCTTTGCTGTTTGCCGCCCTTTTTTCGGCGGGGAGGGCGTCTTCATTTCTAATTTCTTTTATTACAGACTGGTTTTGTTTTTTCGTTGTTGCTGCTGCTGAGGGCCCCTTTTTTTTATTGCCATTTTCGTTTTAACATCCATAATTTTTAGCTTTGCCAGCTCGTTTGTGCGCGATTATTGCTCTTGGCCAGGCTTCTTCACTCCATGGTTTCCCACCTCTTACGCTGGAGTAGTAATGTAACCAGTTTTGGACCTTTACAGGCCGGGCTGCTTTATTGCATGTCTAACTAGTTTATGGCCCAACTCCCGGCTTAGGGAGAGCCCAAAGCCAACGCCATCCTGCTGCCGAGCACCTTTCTTGCAAATTAAGTTGTAAACTCCGGAATGGCTCACCTGCCGGGTTTTGCTAAGTTATCGTCCCCCGTTGCTGAAGAGCAATGGTTCCATTGGAGGAGAACACGAGACGTACAGCAATTCTTCCTGCAATCGATTTGTATTTCAATACAATCACAAATGTTGCACGGATTCGATTATTTGCTATGGGATAGTTCCCAATCGATTCGGGGATTCACGGCAATACTTTCGACACTAGACAGCACTCGAGTTTCAAAGCTAAACTGATCGCGCCCGTGTTCGAAATTCAACTGAAGAGCGTGGCCACAAATCTCAGTTGCTGGTCCCCAAGAAGACAGAAGAAAAGAGAAATGAGCATTGGCCTTGGGAGCATGGTAGAATAAGTATAAGGTAGTCTCGTCAGGTCCGTCAGTCCCGAGAGTGCTAACCGAACGTTAACGGACTGAACTGGAACCGATTCGGCTACTAAAAAATCGTCTACGAGAGGACATTTCTTTAACCTAGTGGATAACGTTTTTTCAAAAGAATAAACAGAGGATAACGTTTTCCTAAACGGGTAAGCAGAGGACACCGTTTTACCAAACGGTTAAATTTTCTGAGAACCCGAGAGAGCCACCTGATCGTTAAGGGACCCAAACTATGTTTACAACACCTACTCTCTCTTACTCTCCCAGCAATTTCCTTGGCCTTTCCTTTATCAAAAAATATCGTTATTCTTCTGTTATTTAAATAGATGGTGAAGTTAAAATTCTATTGTTAACCCAGTAGCCAATAGTCGTAAAGAAATCCAAAATAAATGTGCAAATTTCTAACTTTTGCTTTCATTCCTAACTGTTCCTAAAAAACAAAGGAAAGGCACTTAAATAAACTTTTTATTTATTTACAACGCAATCCAAATAAACGTAAACCACTAACATTCATATTACTTCTGTTTTAAATCAATAATTATTTGCACTTTAATTTTGGAGCTTAGCCGCTTTGTAACGGAATAAACTGAACCATGGATTACACTTTTATTTACAACACAATATAAACAATTTAATTAGTGGTAATGCTGGAATACTTTTTTTGTTGTCTTTGAATCCACTTCTTAACCCTCCACGATTGGGTTGCTCCAGGACCTGCCAATCATGGCCACCACGTCCCGCTTCAGTTTGGGTCCAATCAAAGGATTCATTTGGGCCATGTAGCAGCACAGCCAAAACAGCCAGCAGCAGGCGGCGGCCAACATCAGGATACAGCGTATCAGGTTCTGGTGGGGTCCTTTCGGAGTCATTATGGGCATGGCAATGCCCACGCCGCCCCATAAGGCGGTGAAGAACAGCACGGGAAAGAAGGCAGCACCCATTTTTCTTTAATGTAAATAGTTTAAGTAAAGGTGGCCCTTGTTTTAACGGTGTTTTTCTAACCTTCACTTTTTCTCCAACCGATGCAAGTGAAAAATCAATAAGTTATCGTTAAAGATTATCGATCATTTTTCATCGAAATTTTACAGCACCCAATTGTGGTTTTAGAATATCAGTTAAAATTTGAAATATTTGCTGAATTCTGTGATTTATCTTACTACAATAATTAGCTTTATATTAAATTTAGATATTGTTAACATTTAACATTAGGGTCACACTATCTATATCCGACTACCAATATTTATGACTTCTAACATCAGGTTGTCATCCCCCGCTGAAACCCTAGTCCGGACGCAAACCTCCGCATCTCTAATAAAAATATTTACAATTTTTGACGTAGTTTTATTTAATTCAATATACTTAAACCAATCCCAGCGGCACCATGACGATGCGACCTGATGACCACCGAAGGAAATGGGACAAGAACGAGTACGAGAAGCTGGCGGCGGAGCGGCTGCTCAATCAGGTGGCTCCAAAGGAAGAAGGTCAGTGAATGGGTGTTCCGCAAAAGTGCCTCAAAAAATAACAATTTCTATAACTTAATCCGCTCCAGAGCCCGTGCAGCGAGAAAACCTCAAGCGACGTGACTACAAGGTGGATCTGGACAGCAAGCTAGGCAAGAGCGTGGTCATCAACAAAAACACTCCCACCTCGCAATCCGGTGGCTACTATTGCAATGTTTGCGACTGCGTGGTTAAGGATTCGATCAACTTCCTGGACCACATCAACGGCAAAAAGCACCAGCGCAATTTGGGCATGTCCATGAAGGTGGAACGAAGCACCGTGGACCAGGTGAAGGAACGCTTCCAGCAGAACAAAAAGAAAATGGAGGAGAAGCAAAAGGACTACGAATTGGAGCGTCGACTTCGGGAGGCCAAAGAGGAGGAGGATCGCTACAAGGAGCACCGGAAGGAAAAGCGGAAAGAGCGCAAGCGAAAGGCCGAGGATACGGACTTTGAGGCTGGCGGCATTCCCGACGACATGGCCGCTATTATGGGCTTCTCCGGCTTCGGTGGCTCCAAGAAAAACTCGTAGAAATTAAGTGTTGAACTGCCCCTCGTATTAGTTGTACAATGAAATAGAAACTTACCACCAAGCGATCGTTATTTGTTTAGTTTAGCTTGTGACATTTATTTCGTATATAAGACATTTTACACCAGTTGTCCAGCTTTCCCGGCTGTTCCCAGTTAGAATAATTTAATAAGCAGTCAGAATGCAAAAATGACTAAAAAACCTTTTCACTAAGTCTAAGCATACACGGCCGTAAATCACCAGCGGAATGGGCTTAGGTGAACACAAAGCCCTGCTCGGTTGGAATGTCCCACGGCATGGTGAAGAACTCCCCGGGCAACTGGGTGCAGTGCGTCGAGTTGTAGTCACGTAAATGCTTGCGCAACTGAAAGGCGAACAACATTTGTTATCTAACAACTTGTAACATGCAAAATATACCCACCAAGAAGACAGCCATGAGATTGCGCACCTCGTCTGAGTAGTCGGCTCCAATGTTCATGGGGAAGGACTTGCCCTCGTCGGAGGCGTAGGTGATTAGGCGCGACATGCAGAGCTTCTCGTCGGCGGTGGGAATACTGTACGGCTCCAAAGGCTTCGAGAGCAGCGCCTTGGCCTTGTTCAACTGGGAGGCCCCAAAAATGTTGGGATACCGGTGCTTGAGCACTGACAGAACCAAAAAGTTTCCACGGTTTGTGTCAATGCGGTTGTCTCTAAGGGAATTTAATTCTTTTTATTAATAACATAAAGAAAAAGGGAACACCTTTACTTACTCTGCAATAATCTCATCCTCAGTGCGGCGAATAAAAGAAATTGGTCCATTGAATTCGTTAGCCAGCTCGGCATTGTTCAGATTACAGTAGTTACGAATGGCTACTTTGACAATTCCCGCCAGAGCGGCTGGCATCCGTGGAATGGCCAAGTACAGCACATCGTCGAAGGTGGCGTCCAGCACCACTCCCTTGACATCCGGATAAACAGATGCAGCATACAATGTGCTGAAGCCACCAATGCTCCAGCCGTACATTATAATGTCCTCCACGGAGAAGCCGAGATTATTGATGGCAAACTGCACCACGGCATCGATGGCGTTCTTGTCCTGGTGCGGATAGGGCGATCCTGAGCTACCTGCGAATCCGGGATGGTTCCAACCCAGAACGGAATACTTCAAGGCAACCGGAGTGCCCATTATGCCCACTTCATAGAAGCCGGCGTTGCCCTCAGAGCAAATGACTAGAGTCTTGCCATTTCCCACGTTGTCGTTGCGGTTGTCTATAAACAACGTGTCGATTTCGTTTGAATCGATGGTCTTCACCTTATAGCGGATGCCGTTGTCATCCTCGATGAGCTTGGCGCGTCCAGAGATCAGCATGGGTCCTGCAAGAAGAGAGATTACCAAGAATATATGACAGCAAATACTTGTTAACATTTTTTTTAAATCTAATTGTAAACCGTGTACTAAAGAGAGCTTTCTTCCTTACTCATAAATTTCTGCAGTAGCTTAACGGAGCCCGGATAGATCATAGATAGTCCAAAAGTGTTGATGGCCAGGTAGGCGATCACTTCGCAGGGCAAAGTGGCCAGTTGAAGGGGTTCCCGCCTGCTGGCCGTCACCACGGGCTTCTTGGTATCCCTAAAGGGAAGAGTTTGTCATTATAGCCCAGTCCAAGCTGACCAATACCAACCCAGTTAATGCCTTGACGTCAAAATCTACGGGCCAGGCATTGAACTCGATGTCGAAGCGACGTAACTCGCTGTTGGCATCGCCTGCGGTTTTAGTTGCCTTCGCCTGCACCAAAGCCTTCATCATGTTTGAGTACGATCGCGACTGCTTCCTGCGCAATCCGCGCATCACCAGCGAGATGATGACGATGAGACCCACGCTGGTCGTGATTTTGGCCAGCGTTGGCATGGAATCGGTCACCAGATAACCCCTTCGGTAGAGGAATGTGACGAGCAGTGGTGACGTGTAGTAGCCCACGGACCACATTACAGAGAGCTGTAAAGACGAAAGTCCACTTTTTACACTCCCATATGCCCCAATTTTTTTCGTCGGTTCCCGTGGGATCGGAGTACACATACCGTCGATAGAATCTGCTCCCCGAATCTCTCCACTGCTCCTGCCTCGTACATCTTGCGCTGGGGTTCCGGAACACCCCGGTATTCCATGTAGAGATTGGGCCCGAACACGTAATTGAGGAAACTCATCTTGGATCTGTATTCGGTATGTCTGGATATATATTTAATTTTTTTTTTGTAATTGATGTGAAAGCTGTTCCAGGGCCTCGCAATCGAAAACAGATGTTTCACATCGATTGCCAGGGCTGGCGCCTCAGTTAATTTGAATTTATGAAACAAACTCCAACGACAGCCAGATTTATATGATTTATATGATAAACCATTCAGTCCAAAAAAAATAAATGTAAAAATGATTAAAATGGCTATACTGCAGTAGAATGTTTTAACTGTAGTTAGCTTATCCTTTTTAAAATTGCATAAACAACTAAGATGTAAAATAATAATTCCGATTGGCACAGCTTACAATTAACAATTTATTTGTTAAATTTTAAAGACAGTTTGTTATCAATTGGAACTTTAAAGTTTCCATAAATGTGTAGTTCCCTAATGGAACTAGTCCCCTTGATTGCTGTTATCACTGTGCTTTCCATCCCTGGTTCTACCCCAAGAGTTTATTCCCAGTTGATAGACAAAAAAAGCCGGCTAAAAAATGGAAAAGTTTAATAAAGCGCAGGCAAAAAATCTTGCTGCTGCCCAGAAACTGGTGGACACCTATGCCTCCAGCTCCGAGGATGAAGGCGAATTGGATGAGCAGCATATTTTAGGTAAATCAATGGCTGCACGTGACGTGTCATTTGAAAACCACCAACTCTTATATTATCCTTCTGCATAAACCACTATATAGAATTGCTATACAAGAACTACAAGCCGACTGAGAGCGCTGGAAGCTCCAAGGATGCGGCCCGCACCAGCACTTTTCTGGAGAACACTCTTCACTCGGGCGCAGCCACTTGTCTCATTTGCATCGGAAGCATTCGGCGAGTGGAGGCCATTTGGTCCTGCGAGAGTTGCTACTGCTTCTTTCACCTGAACTGCATCCAACGTTGGGCGAATGACAGCATGATGCAAATGAAGGTGAAGGCGGAGCAGCAAAACGGGCAGTCCAACCAGGGTTATTACAATCACCTAGGCGAGTTTGTGCCGCCCAAGCGCCAAAAGTCGCTGCACTGGTGTTGTCCACAGTGCCGCAGGGACTACCAGCCGACTGAGAAGCCCACGCAGTATAATTGCTTTTGCGGCAAGGAGGTGAACCCCCAAAACCAGCCGTTCCTAGTCCCTCACTCTTGCGGAGAAATTTGCGGGAAGTTGCTGCAGCCAAAGTGTGGACACGATTGCAAGTTGCTATGTCATCCGGGGCCATGTCCTCCTTGTGCACAACAGGCACAGGTTTCCTGTTTGTGCGGCAAATCTAGTCCCAGGTCTGTGCGATGCATCGACAAACAGTGGAGGTGCCAGCAGCCGGTAATGTTTAAAGAATGTAGGAAAGATTTTCAGTTTTTCTACTAACAACTATATATTTCAGTGCAAGAACCTTTTGGCATGCGGCAAGCACAAGTGCAATCAAGTATGCCATCGACCAGGACAATGTCCGCCCTGCACAAATAAGAGCCTACAACCTTGCGATTGCCAGCGGGAATCCAAGATGGTGAACTGTTCCGATCGCAAATGGAAGTGTCAAAACGTATGGAGTATTCAATAATCTAAAGAATTATTCTAATGGTAAATTATCTTGCAGGTTTGTGGTGCTCCTTTTGCTTGTGGTTTGCACATCTGCGAAAAAGTTTGCCACGCCGGAGCTTGTGGCGATGGCGAGTGTCCTTTGCAAGTCAGGAGTTGTCCATGTGGAAAGATTGTAAGTTTGTATTCAAACTATTTAGATGTTTATATAACTTTTTAATTTTCTGTGTAGACTCAAGTAAGACCCTGTAACGAGCCTGAAGAAACCTGTGGCGATACTTGCCAGAAACTGTTGTCCTGTGGGCAGCACACTTGTACTCAGCGTTGTCATCGCGGTCCTTGCATTTCCGTAAGATCAACAGAATCGAAAAAAACAATTCATTAAAAATGTCATCTTACAGTGCCCCATACGAACGAAAAAGAAATGTCGGTGTGGCTTGCACGAAAAGGAGCTTCCGTGCTCCAAGGAGTTCACATGCGAAACTAAATGCAAGCAGATACGGGATTGTGGCAAACATCCCTGCAATAAAAAGGTATGAAAAACAATCAAAGATTAAATATTTAATTGATTCCAATCTTTTCATAGTGCTGTGGTGATCAGTGTCCCCCTTGCGAGAAGATTTGTGGCAAGCAGCTGAGCTGCAACAAGCACAAATGTCAGTCCGTGTGCCACAATGGACCCTGTTACCCTTGTAAGCTGGAATCGCAAATTAACTGCCGTTGTGGGAAAACTAGGAGGAGTGTTCCTTGTGGCAGGGAAAGGAGTGCTCGCATTGTGTGCCTAGAACTTTGTCGGTAGGTATTTGATTTTTGTATGTACTGAGCAAATTTAAAATTTGTTCCTTAAAAGCATAACTGCCAAGTGCCACCATGCCATTAGACATCGTTGCCACAAGGGAGACTGTCCTCCTTGTAACCAAGTTTGCGGTCTTCCAAATGACACCAGCAAGTGTGGACACATCTGTAGGGCTCGTTGCCATGAGGCAGTAAGAGTTAACAAACCTAAAGAGGCTAGGCCACAGGCCAAAAAGGTAAGCTTCAACGGCTATTATTGGCTAAAAGCATCAGACACAAATCTATTTCGTTTTGCAGTACGAATACAAGGCATTCCCACATCCTCGTTGTGAAGAAGGCGTTGTTGTCACCTGCATCGGAGGTCATGAGGTGGCCACCTGGCCATGCTGGAACTCAAAGCCCAGCTCCTGTCAGAGAAAGTGTGGTCGTCAGCTTAAATGCGGCAATCACAAGTGTTCCTTGGTTTGCCATTCTGTGGCGCTTCCAGAGGACATGCAGCAGCAGGCTGGATGTGCAAACTGTGAGGAGGGTTGTACTGTTCCCCGACCCTCCGGATGTGTTCATGCCTGCCCCAAGGGCTGTCATCCTCCGCCCTGTGCGGCCTGCAACTTTGTGATCAAGACCAAATGCCACTGTGGGCTCAATCAGTTGGTGTACAAATGCAGCGAATATTTTGATGAATCGGGCGCCATCGAGGAGATTATCGAGCGAAGGGAAAAACTACGCAGCTGCGGGAATCGCTGCTTAAAGAATGTGAGTTTTTTTTTTGATTAACAGGGAATTAATACATTTTATTAATTTGCTCAACTCTTTAAGTATCCCTGTGGTCATCGTTGCACAGCCATTTGCCACTCGGGCAAGTGCCCTAATCCCGAGTTGTGCCGCAAAAAGGTTAAAATATTTTGCGCCTGCAAGAGACTGAAGCAGGAGATAGCATGCGACAAGCATCGAGCTGGTCAGACATCCTTGGAGTGCGATTCCCATTGTAAGGCGGAGCAATCCCGTGCCAAGGCGGCCGAGCAACAGCATCTTGAGCAAAAGCGTCGCAACGAGGAAGAGCGAAATCGCTTGGAACTCGAGAAATTCGAGGCGAAGTTTGGCAAACGCAAACACAAAGAGCGTAAAACGATAGATGTCGGTCCAGCCAAGACCAAAATCAACTGGCAGCGTATAGCCATTTATGTTGTATCTATCCTCACAGTTGTCGGTGCCATTGCGGTGGCCTTTTACGCGGACAGTTAAACAAGTGACAACAACCGATCCATAACGAGAATTTGTAATATCAATTTAAACAGATAAGCAAATAGAATAAAAACAATGACTGATAAGCACTTCCAGCCAGTGCAATATTTGTCTATGTTGAGCTCTTTTAATCAGGTCGGCCGATTATTCCGCCTTCGCCTTCTTCTTGTAGAAACAGGCGGCCGCAAAAACGGAAGCACTAAGGAACGTCGATATCAGAAAGTTTGACAGCAACATCCAGTCGTGGGATTGGAAGAAGACCGTATAGATTCGAGCTGAAAGATATGAATGTGGGTTAATTGATGACCTCAAATGGCAATGCAAACTGTGATCTCACTCATGTTGGTGAAAGCAGAGAGGGCCCATGTGGTTCTGCTGACGGAGCTGGCGTCCTTGGTCCTCAAAATGGCAAGCAGCTGAAGCACCTTACTCGTGGCTCCAATTGGCGTGCAGAATGGCTAAAAGAGCAAATATTTAAATAAATCTGAGATATATATCAATCGGGCAATTGCCCGAGTGCTAAGGTATTAATAGCCGCTCAAATATTATACAACAAACACCGGTGACCTTGAGCAAAGATGCTGCCCAGTTAAAAGCACCGCCCTTCCAAAATTTAAAAAATTAAAGCAAACCCGTTTGCTTTCAAGCATAATTAGTTAATTGGAAGAGAGTGCAGAACTGGTTTGCACAACGACGAAGCCGTTATCTAGGCGAGAATTCCCAACTAATCAGTAGCCAGGTGATATTTTTGCGGGCTTACTCACCACCAGGAACGTAAGGATGATAATAGGAAAGAGCTTTAGGTAGATGAGAGTGGCCACTATACTATATAGTATGGCCACCACCTGTGTCCTTGTCCCCAACAGATCCTGGTACTTGAACGCATAGTAAATCAGAGCATACTCCTGCAGCAACAGAACAGGATACTCCATGTACGAGAGGAAGTCATAACCACTGGTGTAGTTATAGGAGAGCATCACCGTGTAACTGAAGAGCTCCAGGCACAGTCCCAAAACGCTGATGCCTGATCCGTAGAAAACATAAACATCGTGAGTGGGCGGACGGGTCGGTCAGATATGTGTGGGTGGTGCTCACCTTTCGAGGACTCGTTCGCCCGTATCGTGTTTATCTGCGGCACCTTAATCACCAGACAGGACGAGACCGTTATCAAGCTCAGCAGGTCCGCGATGACCAGCACCAAGCCTCGCTCCAGGTATTCGGACACCACATCTCCGAGAGCTCCACTCATTGCGACCGTCGAAATTCGAAATTTACAATTTCTGTGAACCAGTGTGACCTATACATCCTGTTTATGAATAGTGTTACCACACCATCTTTTTGGTAATATAAATTGTAATAGATCTTTCAAATATGTAGTTCTTTTAAACACATTAAGGCATAAATGTTGTACTTTTTTCGTTGACCAACAGTCGTATTAAAACTATAGCTAAATTCTTACCATAAAGAAACTAATAAAAATTCACTTCAAAAAGCCAACGAAAAATAGTAAACTTTTAACACAATTTTAAAAATTAAATACTACGAAGGGATAAGTTGATTGTGGCGCATAAATGAAACATTTTGAGACCATTTTTCCTAATTTAATGAATTGTTATTGCTTATTCATATATACACTTTCGGGTCGTGAAATGGTTAATCGTATACATCTTGCCCCGACTTTAAGTTCTCATGGTATATTTGGACGGTCGAGAGGCGGTCACACTAGATCCGCATTAGTTTTTTTTCGGGTCCAAAATCTGTCGAAATCCGCAAATTGCATGTATATTCTTGTATTTAAAGACTGCAAAATTTGATAGACAGCGCGAGAGTCAGCTGTAAAAAGCAAACAGTTCGCAATTCTCCGAGGAGCAACAGCCCCAAAACGTATGTGAAAACTCGATTAAACGTATGTGCTGCGCGTGTGTGTGTGAGAGTGGGCCCAACGCAAAAAGTTTTAACTCGTGAAATATGCAATTAAATGTAGTTAAAACAGATTATAGACCCAAAGCGGGGTGCGTTTCCGAAGCCCCTCTAATCTTATAGGCCAGCTTAAAGTTTATAAACAATTTGTTTGGAACCACGCGCACCTAAAGTTTTGCTGCCACAGTGTGCGTGTATGTGAGACTCTGCCTGTGTGTACAACAATGTCCACATTTTTCTTTTGTTGTTTGCTCCACGAATTATGGGGCTATCCCCTCCATCCGCTGCATTTGCAGGTGCAGAAAAGTGGGGTTAGGGAACCAGCAGCGGAAATCCACAAGGAACGCGCATTGCTGATCTGAATTTTTGCAACGAAAGTAATCTATTTTTGGGGGACCACAGGTCTCTGCCCATTATCTGCGTTGTGTGAGTGCGAGTGTGTGTATGCAACGATTATGACGACTCCCCACCCGTGGTTAAAATCCACAGAGAGAAAATTTGTTCTTGAGCGCATCCCCGATTGTCCTTTAGCACAGGTAAACGTGTTTAAGAAACGGTGTGAAAGCGGAGAACCCGAAAAGGGACCCTAAAAAACGTTTTTCGGTTTTTGTTTCGGGAGGTCAACAGCCAAAGGCCATGGGTAAGGGGAGGGTGAGAAAAGAATAAAAGAAAATGTTCGGGAGAAATGCCTGCACATCTGATCTGTTTCGCCAGTGATGCAACAGCAGGAGCGCTGAAAATTCCTTTGTGATCTTTCGCCCCTTTTGTTCTGTGGATGCTAGTCTGCAATGGCTGATCATCCGCCTCCTGCTCTCCTCTTTTCTTCCTCTTGGAATCTTTCAATCTCTGCCTGCAGCGATCCCTTTTTCTACACGCTCTCTCGGGTGCGTGTGTGTTGGTAGGATGTGATGGCCAGTCAAGCTGTCAAACATCAGAGATGCACATCTGTGATCCCCTGGTCACTGCGACTGGAAACAGGCAAGGAGCAGTCACTATTTTAGTATCATTGTTTCCCAGTGCCTTACAATTAAACATTTAATACAATTTAATTGTCGTTTTGTAATTCCGGTGCAAAAAAATTATCAGCCAACTGGCTTGCAAAGTTCCAAATAAAAACGTTAAAGTCGATGTTAAATTAATATTAAAGCCAAATTCAATTTTAACAACCAAGCTAAAATCATCACGTATCTTTTATTTTTGGATGAGACATTGTTATATTTTTTAAACCATTTAGTGACTCAACATAGTTGTAGTTATCTGTGTGCTTGGGCTTGATTATGCGTTTCACTAGTCAGCACTTACTCTTGTGACTAAATTCAAAGCTATTAGTTGCAAGAAAAACTAAGAACATAAAGAAATTGTATTTTATTAAATTTCTGTAATGATTGACAAGTTTTAAGCAAGACCTTTTATTATTAATTCTGGTCAGTATTCTTTTAGTGACTTGTCTTCACAATTACAGTGACTGCTCCTACGGCTGATCATCTCTGTAAACCAGTCAAAAGCGGAGGGAAAAGATAGCGGCTTGAATTGCAAGGTGTACGTGATGTTGTTGTTTTAGTTGTTGGTGGCGCGGCTGCTGTGTATCTTTGGTTCTTCTTCTTCTTACGTCCGTTACTTCTCGCTCTCGTCATCTCCGCTTTCCCATCTCCCCACCCCGATATACCTTTTTGCAGCCTGCTGTCTCTCTTTTCCCAGTATGTGTGTGCCTCGTTTTTGTTGTAATACCCGTTTCGTCTTCTTTTTCCCATTCTACTTCGCGCCGTTTTAGCCTCTTCCGCCGATCCGATGCACTTTTGTGATTTCCTTTTTCGAGTTCCAGCGACGCCGACAGAGGCAGCGTTTACAACAAATTTTTCCCACTGCTTTTCATTGCTTCGGTTTTTTTTTTGCAACCATCAGTTTGCGCTTGTTGCGTGGGAATTTCAGATCATCTTTGATTCTCAGGGCTCAAAAGGATCGTTCGCTGTAAGCCAAGGAAACTTCTCGGTTTCGGATCGTATATTCCCAACTTCACATCACCGTATTCAAATCATTAAATTTTACATCACTACATTTTCCAGAACAGACATTGATGTGTGGTTCCAACCTTTCAATTGTAAACCGTTGCTTTTATTTAAAGTTGCAAACTTTACACTCACTTTTTACTTGAATCTATATCCTTAAATGTTTTAATGTTTAAGGCAACCTTAAATATCTTCGAACTTCCAATCATGCAATTCTAGATAGATATCTTTTTCAGAAAATTGCCTGCTCATAACTTAAAAAAAAAACTTTTTCAAAAATTATAAAGCCCTTCTTCTTAACAACACCATAATCTACCTTTCCAGGAGAGCGTGCTGACCACTTGGATGCCTGAAAAGTATTATGGAAAGAGGATGCCCAGCTGCTAGCAGTGAATTTGTGGCCAGTGAAGGGGAGTGTACTCAGTCAGCAGTCAGAAGCTCCACCTCCACGTGGGTCAAGAGTCAGGCCTCAACCAGCCGGAAAGCAGGGTCATCAGAGGAATCTGGGGCATTATTAAAAGCAGACGAAACACCAGGAGCCGGCCGTCTAGCCTTTGTATCTATGTCAACGTTGAGGGATGATGTGGAGGACGTGTGTGTGTCGTCAAACTCACAACATGGCTTCGCCGTAGTTCTGGACGACGAGTCCAGTACCTTTGAGATTAGCTCTTCCAACTCACTGCCCACAAGCGCGGGGGCGGCATCCACCGTGGGCGTGGTTGCCGTCGACGATAGCTCCTCCACGGACACCTTGAACGGTGCCCATCCGTTGCGTCACCCCGCCTCCTCGGAGCACAGTCGTCAGGGCTTCTTTAACGAGGATAATGAAGATCCTCCGGTTGTCTGCCTTATAAACGACGATGACGATGATGAGGAGCCCGAGCCGGAGGACGAGGATGAGGAGGAGCTGATTGAAGACGCGGATGATGACGAGGAAGTTGTGGACATTGTAGTGGCCGCCATCGACTGCCCCAACACATCACAATTGGCTTTGGCCGATGGCACTATCGTGGCGGCCGATGGATCTAAGATCTTCCTGGAGACGCCCGTTGTGGAGGAGGCCCAGCCGCATCCCGGCCAGGTGGTCACCGTAGGACCCCAGTCTGAGCTTACGGGCAAGCCCAAAAGATTAAGCGACGAGTTCTTGCTCGGTGATGAAGAACAGACGGAGAACTTGGCCTTGGGTAGAATCATCAAGTCTGAGCCGATTGGCGCCGTTCAAGACAATCCTTTTGAAGGCGACGATGCGGCCACTTGCTCTTCCCTGCACGACCGACTCATGTCCGTGCGCCTGAAGCAGATGAGCCTCACGGCCAATGCTGTTTCGAATCCCTCGCCAGCAGCCTCTGCCAACGCCGCCGCCCCAGAGGAGGCCTCCACATCCAGCTCCAGCTCAAACTCCAGCTCTGCCTTATCCAAGGCAGACATTGAGTCTATGGATCTGATCGAGCGCCGCGACTTCGAGACGGAGCAGCGGCTAACGGGCGGCATCATCCTGCGCACCAGCTCTATGATGAGCCAGAACAAACTGAATCTAAGTCTGATCAAGTCCATGGCAGGGGGCAGCAAAGCGGCCAATGGATCGGGTGCTGCCAACAGCGATGATTGGCCCAGCAGCAGCAACGGGCGCACCGTCTCCTCGGACAGCAAGTACACATACAAGGATCTGTCAACGACACCGACAAGCAGTCGCAAGTATACCAACAGCCGGCTAAGCAAGTCCACTGCCAAATTAAATCTGGGCTCCTCGCTGGGCGCCTCCAGTTGCAGCCAGCACCGGAGCAGTTCCAGTTCCACATCGAAGTCAGCGGAGACGTCGACCAGCTGCACCGGAGCAGCCCGAACAGATGTATACACCAACACAAACTCGAATGATTACCCAGGCTTGGCTCCAACCACATCCGGTTCGTCCACATCCAGCGGCAGCTGTCAGCAGGAGCAGGAGGAGCAGACGACTGCATCGGTCTCGTACAGTTCGGTGGGATCGCAGACCTCTCAGGAAAGTGGTTGCAGTCGCACCACCGTTCACAATCCCTCGGCGGCCTGCTCCGCCGGGACTGCGTGTTTGGGTGATTCTCAGGCCTCGACTTCGGCGTCCTCCTCCTCCGCTCCCGCTGGGGCTTCCAACACCAATCGATGCCAGTATGCCACGGCATCGACGACGAAGGCAACGCGCCAGGTAAATGCCAGCGCTCAGACCCAGGAACGTTTCCTGGCGCGCAGTAACCCGTCCGCTGGCAGTGGAGCGGGATCAGCTGCGCCACAGCCGGTGGCAGCAGTTCGACAGCGTCGCAATGGTTCCAGCGATGTTGTTCACCTGGAAGTGGTTGTGGAGGATGGAGCCGCTGGCGGAGACGGCGCCATTGTCGAGCCGGGTGACTTTAGCGCCGAAGAACCGTGGGCCAATTGCGATGAGGAGAACAACTGCTCCGATCTGGAGGAGATATGCACATGCCAGAATGGCAACGTAAGCAGCTACGGCGGTAGCAACGCCAGTCTCAGCGAGACCTTCGACCTCGACGCCATGGATCCGGATGAGCCCATCTCCCTGTCACTTTCCACTGCTGCCTCCGCCACCGGTTTCGCCGACTGCTCGCTGACCAATCCAAGCTCGTTAATCTCGCAGCAGCGCAAACGGAAGTATAACGAAGGTCGTTTGCTAGATGGCGGTGATTACTCGCTAACCATCTCGTCCAGCGGCGGAGTAAGCGGACCGGGTTCGGGTGTCAGCGACAATTGCCGCAAACGGATCGCCTACGACTTCGCCTCCACGCCGCGCTCCTCACAACATTCGGGACCCACAGCAGTGCTGATTACGCCCACTTCGCACCTGGCAAACGCTTCGCCGGGATCGGGATTGGGTCGACGCACGCCTCGTTCTGTTCCGACCCGTGACAATCCGCCGCCAGAGCTGCAGAACTGGTTGGCCCAATTCCAACGATGGTCCCATGTGGAGCGATTGCTGGCCCTGGACCGTCTAATTGACCACTGCGACCCATCACAGGTGCGCCACATGATGAAGGTCATTGAGCCGCAGTTCCAGCGCGACTTTATCTCTCTGCTTCCACGGGAGTTGGCCCTCTTTGTGCTTTCCTACTTGGAGCCCAAGGACTTGCTTAGGGCCGCCCAGACCTGCCGGAGCTGGCGCTTCTTGTGCGACGACAACCTGTTGTGGAAGGAGAAGTGCCGCAAGGCTCAGATTCTCGCGGAGCCGCGAAGCGACCGTCCGAAGCGAGGACGCGATGGCAACATGCCCCCGATTGCCTCGCCGTGGAAGGCCGCCTACATGCGTCAGCACATCATTGAAATGAACTGGCGGTCGCGACCTGTGCGCAAGCCCAAGGTTCTCAAGGGCCACGACGATCATGTGATCACGTGCCTGCAATTCTCCGGCAATCGCATTGTGTCCGGCTCCGATGACAATACGCTCAAAGTGTGGTCGGCGGTCAATGGGAAGGTGAGTCAATCAACCATTAATGGATTTTATGGAGTTCTTATACAAATCTTCTTCACAGTGTCTGCGCACTCTGGTGGGCCACACCGGTGGCGTTTGGTCCTCCCAAATGTCCGGTAACATCATCATCTCTGGCAGCACTGATCGCACACTCAAAGTTTGGGACATGGACAGCGGCGCTTGTGTTCATACGCTTCAGGGGCATACGTCCACTGTGCGGTGCATGCATCTTCATGGCAGCAAGTAAGTGTGGCACACGTACAAAACAAGAGCAATGCTAATTTTTCATGAATTGTTTATCAGGGTGGTCAGTGGATCGCGAGATGCAACTTTGCGGGTCTGGGACATCGAACAGGGTTCCTGTCTGCATGTTTTGGTTGGTCATTTGGCCGCTGTGCGTTGTGTTCAGTACGATGGGAAGCTGATTGTGTCAGGTGCTTACGATTACATGGTGAAGATCTGGCATCCGGAGCGCCAAGAGTGCCTGCACACGCTGCAGGGACACACGAACCGCGTGTACTCATTGCAGGTAAGATAGAACATTTATTTTCCTTGAATTTGGTATTAATTATTTCTTTATTTTTAGTTTGATGGCCTGCATGTGGTCTCAGGCTCTTTAGATACCTCAATTCGCGTATGGGACGTGGAGTCGGGCAATTGCAAACACACCCTTATGGGCCATCAAAGTTTAACCTCCGGCATGGAACTGCGGCAAAACATACTCGTTTCTGGCAACGCGGATTCCACCGTTAAGGTGTGGGACATCACAACCGGACAATGTCTGCAAACGCTGTCGGGTAAGTCAAGAATTCTTCGATTTAAAATTGTTCTGTTAAAGTGTTCCGTGAGAATTATTTATTAATTTGCTATTCCAAAAATCCCTTTCAGGTCCCAACAAGCATCAGTCCGCGGTAACCTGCCTGCAATTTAATTCCCGATTTGTGGTGACCAGTTCTGACGATGGCACTGTCAAATTATGGGACGTTAAGACAGGCGACTTTATACGTAATCTTGTGGCTCTGGACTCTGGTGGATCCGGCGGTGTTGTATGGCGGATCAGGTAAGTCCTGGAAAAGAAGATTTTGCTAATGAAATTCAAACTAAAATGGCTTAAATATTTTCAGGGCAAACGACACAAAACTCATTTGTGCCGTGGGCTCCCGCAACGGGACGGAGGAAACGAAGCTCATGGTCCTGGACTTCGACGTGGAGGGGGCTTGTGTTAAGTGCTCATAGGAGCCGGTGAGGCACTTCCGGTCTGGCCCTCGCTTTTCTATTCAGGCAGCAAAAGGTCAAGGACGAGGCAGCTAGTATACAGCTTCAAGCGAGATTTCATTGCAAACTCATCTAAGCACACAGAAACACACACAGACAGTTACCGCGGACGCAGAGGTCCGCAATGAAAAGTTGATTGCCTTGCCAACAAAATGCAGCTGCTCACATACACCACACACCATATACACAGTAAACATACGAAAGAATTAAGGAAAAAGAAAGGGGGTCGGGTGGTTGGGGTGTGGCTGTGGCTGTGAGTGTGTATTGTTATTAATACCTTCTTTAATTTACGTTGCTTTATAGCCAAAATTCGTTTTCCACCGTAGAATAATTTCGCTTCTTAGTTTTTATCACGATTATCCATATGGCGAGAGTCGATTGAATTAATGATAATGTAATGAGTACGTATTATAAACCGCAGATTTACAATTGCAGATGCAAATACTTTGTTCCGCGCCGTGTGAACCCAAGAGAAGGAATATGAAAACAGAGCTTTATATTGATTAAATTGTAATTTGTTTAAATGAAATGCGGATAATATGGATATGTTAATATTGGCCCAGCAATTGAGTTGAGTTTGCCGTCTATTATGTTTACATTTGTGGTTTCGTTTCGTCCAACTTGTTTTGTTTAAATGTACTTGGAGTTACCTACATTCTATTGGCTTGCCCTGATTGTTTCCCCTAAAATAAAATTAACTTGATTTGATTCTTTTGTCGTGTAGTAGAGTTAGCGTTACTGGCTTCCAATTCCAAATTCAAAATTTCCCATTTGCCAGGAACCTGCCACAATTGTCGTACATAGTGTTTAAGAGTCATCTGCCGAACTCATCGAGCAGCAGCTCACCCCATAAAACAACAAAAACAACTGCTACAACAAAACTGCAACACAACAAACAACACTTACACACACGTGAAATCATTAAGCGAACATATATTTTAATTATAGACTGATTTATTAGTAATTGAAATTAATCTACAAATATGTATGTGTAATGGTACCGTATGTATTTCAATAAAATTTATCGGTTTAAGCATAAATCTGAATAAACGCAGGAATAATAATAAAAATAGTTAAAACCATCTAAGTTTTATTTGTTTATGTTGTGAACCATAAGACATTGGAAGTTAAAGGGACCACTTTGTGCAATACCCAAGATCGTAAAATTGAGCCTGAACTCTTGGAAGCAAAACATTAATTGCTTTTCGAAACTTATGCCATCATAAAAACAACGAAAATAATATTGCATTTTCAGTAAAGGTGCGTAATTTCAATTTATTAGTTCATTTCATAACTGGACTTGAGTGAAGATTACTCCAAAAACAATAAAATATTCAATACTTTAAGGTAAATCTAATTGTTATCTGATAATGGACAATGCTTGGAAAGTTTCCAATGACGGCTCATTGCTGATATCTTCCGGTTACCAACAGATTTCAAGCAAGGAAACATTTCCATGTGCGAGGAGCTACGAATTCATTTACGGGATTATTTATACAGATTAACTTAGCTTTAATCAAACAAATCACATCGATGCGATTCAACTTCAAAGCTATAATGGAAAAATAATAAACTTAAATTTAAGTTAGTGAAACTAAACGATTAAAAACTAAATGAGTAAACGACTTTAAGAATTCAACGATCTGTATAGATTTCCACTTTAGATCTTTGACTTCTTGCTGCTGTGTCCTTCAATACCGAGATTGCAGCGTGAGGCCACGTCTTGGGCCGAAGTGACCGTGCTGGGCACGGCACCGCCTCCCAGAGCTGAAATGGTGCCATTGCTGGGCCGCTTTCGTGTGGGCGAGTGGACGGGCGACTTCTGCTTGAGGCACTCCACGTCGTTGAACACCACTTGGGCACCGCCTCCGCATGTAGGGATGACGTTGCCCTTGTACAGCTTGGTCTCCACATCGCCATCCGTGTCCGCGTCCTGTGAGACAAGGCAGTACTTGGTTGCTCCGTGGGCAGTCAACTCCTTCATGTCAGTTAGTTTTGTCACCGATTTGCGGTTCTTGAGATATGGCTGCATGATAGTGCCGAGAGGCACAGGATTGGCGGCGCGGTGCTCTAACCACTTGTCTCCAGCAGAACGAGAGCGTCTGTGTCGGTTGTTGGCTGCTGCTGCTCCCTGTCGGTTTATAAAGCAATCAATAATACGTAAATATGACACAATTAAAAGTTATCTTACATGTCGCGGAGTGGCATAAATATCTGTACGTGTAGCCGGCACAGATGACTCCGTGCGCACTGTAAATGCCCCACGATCCTTTTCGTTCAGTATATCCTCGGAGCTCTGGGAACGTGGCAAACTGGGCAGATCCTCTGATTGCAATATATTCGATACCAGGCGCAGCTTCTCGTCCTTGATGCGCATACGTTCTTGTAACTTAGCTCGCTGCTCTCGTAACTTCAGCTCCAATTCGCGTTTGTTTTTGTCCGATTCGACAGCCAGTTTGGAGCTGAACTTCTTTTTCTGCTTCTCCTTTTCGTGCTCCTTCTGGGTAAGCATGTTTTCCTTCTCGTTGAGCTTAAAGGTCAGTTCCTCAATTTGCCGTTCCCGCTTGCTGAGCGTATTGTTCAGCACGTCAATGGAGCTTTCGTGTATGCGAACCTTTTTCTCAAGAGCAGCGCTACGATCGCGCTCCTGCTTATAGACAGCCTTTAGGGAGGCAAGTTCTGTTCTTAGCTGCAGATTATCCCGGTCAAGGTTCATCAGCATCTGCCGGAAACTGTCACCTAAATAAAAATATAGGTAATTATTGTGTTAAGAGTAAGAAAGCAAATACTTACACTTAACGTCCAAATTCGCCCGCAGTTTTTTGCGCTTTTCAATCCGCTGTTCCAAATAGTGCATCAACTCGCGGATCTTAATTTCCGCTTCGGGACTATCCATTTGATAGGTGGGAAAATCGGGACCCAAACTGTACACCAATCCCACGTCGACCTCCAAATCCTTGGCCTCGGGAATGCCCAACTCATTCAGATTGTTAACTGCAATCTTAAATAGCTTGTTCGCCTTGCGACGGCCAGGAGTCAAGCCCAAATCTTGCTTCATGGGTGTGGCACGCGCTATTTGCACCTCTTGGGTCATCTCTGCGAACTTCATCACTTGCTAAAAACAAAAACAGTATAATAAAAAAAAATATTCTTTATAATAATAAACACGACTCACCATATTCTCGTCATAGTCTTCAATCCTCGGGTTGATGCACACAATCATGGACACCTGCCCCTCGCCATCGAAGTAGTTTTTGAACATGTGTGTGATCTTGGAGTCGCGATAGGGAACCTTCTTGGGCGCCAAACCGTTTCCCGCAGCCAACTGATTCTCGCGCAGATATTCCAGGCAAGTACGCAGTGTCATCAGCGAGTTGTTAATATTTCCCGCCTCACGGAGACGTACTCCAGTGTTCTTGGTCCGCGAGGAGCGCTCACTGCCCGCCAAATCCACCAGGGACAGCTGGCTGACCGTTATATTGTGCCTGTCCTGAACCACATTCTCACCTTGACTATCAGTGGGAGCCTGTACCAATCGTATGTTGAAAACAGAGTGGCTGCGACTGGATTCAGCATTCAAGACGGTGTGCCCCATGCGCTTGCGTTTCTGGCCCATTTGAAAGACTTCGAGGGCCTCCTCCACTGTCTTGACTTCCACTTCGGTCACGCCATGGACGAACATGTGACGATTGGCATCCTCACGAATGATTTTGCTCTGCAAAGTCCTGAAAGGAGAGAATTTCGGATTAGGTTTGCCCGATAAATTTAAGGGATCCTTACTCACTTCTGTATACCCGAATCCTCTAGAAGATCATAAACGCTGTTGTTATAAATCTCTATGTAGGTGACAAAGACAGAGTACATGTTGTCCTCATCTAAGCCTAAGAGTGGCGTGGGTTCCACAGAGGCCTGGGATGCTATCTCCGGGTCGGAATCCTTGTGCCTAAAGGCAAAACGTCCAGCACCTGCAAATCGCTGGTTCATTTCGTGCTGGCGTTCAAGGAGTGCATCCTCCTCGGAAAGGATCTCAAATCCATTAAGCTTATCTGGCTTAAAAACAAACTTCTTGGCCTGGTAGTCGGAAATAGTGCGGAAGAGCACGTCCAGGCAGCGCGGCATGATGCCTCGGTGTCTCAGATTTCCGGTCATGGTGTAGGTCTTACCACTCCCAGTGACTCCGTATGTGAACAAAAGGCTATTTCGGCCTTTTAGGAGATTCTCAACCAGTGGCTGGGCCACTGAAGCGTAGACATCCTGCTGCGTGGCATCCGGTTGGAAGACGTGCTTGAAGATGTACTGGATTTCGCGCTGAGCGCCATTGTGTGGCTTGTGATGCTGCAGAAGTTGATCCTGCGGATTCAGCGCAATCGTTGTGGAGTTTTTGACCCTCAGAGAGGTGAGATCGGCATCCGATTGAAGAGGTCGCACACGGCAAAAGACATTGACGGGATCTCGGCCTTTATCGGAGGTGTCTCTTCGTTGTTTTTCCGTAGTTTGTTGCAACCGCGGTGTTTTCGGGATGACGCGCATCGGCGTTCGGGGACTGTGAAAGGGAATTTTCAAAGCTAGGGTCGATCTTTTTAAGGCTGGCATTATACTCACACTGCCTTCATGTTTTCTGAATTTTATTGCCACTAGTTTGATGATCTTGGTCGATTTTCTCTTTGTTTTGGTGCACAAATCGATCGTTCTTTTAGTACGTTATCTTCAAATTTCCAGCGCCAAGCGACGCCACGCTTTGTTTTAGAGTGACCGAATATGTGAACTCGATTAATACTAAAATAAAAGTATTTTTACAATATATACTGAAATATACCACAATACACACTGCAAGCAATTTTGATAGCAGCACACCCACCAAAATTTAATTGACACCTTATTTATAATAAATTATCTACGTCCACAATAATTTTTTAAGAAATACAAAAATCCACTACAATTTTAATGTAGGTAAGCGCCAAAGCAATTCTAATGACGGGATACTTACTGGAAATCTTTCCAGGGCTACATGCGTGATAATATTCGGTTCCGCTGTGAATGCCAATTTTAACGGTCTTTTGAAAATTTTAAAATGAAATCAAAGTAATACGAGGTCACTACTGCTTTTTATTAAACTTAACAATTGAGAACATTTTCCGCATCAATGCCGGTCCGTTCCAATAACCCTTCATCATAAGCTGCCAGTAGAGCGGCGGCATCAGTTCCTTCTTCATAAAGAACATCGAGTAACGCTCCTTGGCCTGATCGAATGGAAATGTTTCAACGGGAGTCAGGGTATAATCAAATTCCGCCAGGATGCAGGCGTTGTAGCCGGTGACGATGGGGCAGGAGGAGTACCCATCATACTTGTCCGTGAGCGACTTGCCCTCGATCGTTGCCATCAGGTTCCTAAAGACAACCGGCGACTGAGCAGCTGTAAGCGTATAAAACTCATTTCGTATTCCACATCATTGAGTATTCCAATTCCGATTTCCAACGGAATCAAAACCTTACCTGCCGCCGCCGCCGTTTTCGAATTGGGGGAGCTTGCCGAATCGCCGATGGCGAACACGTTGCAGTACTTGTTGTGCTGCATAGTCTCCTGGTGCACGTCCACGAATCCGTTGTCGGTGACCAGCTGCTTGCATTTGGCCACTACATCCGGAGCTGTCATCGGTGGCGTCACATGGAGCATGGAGTACTAAGGGAGCAGGAATAATAAGTGGTTACGTATCGATGTAAGGTATCCATAAATTATTCTATTGAATAAGAAATCCATTTCCGATTGGTCTTACCTTTTCCTCGTGTAACGTTCCCGGTTTTGTTAGATCTTCAAAAACGGCTACATTATCACAATGTCTGACCTCCACGAGATTCCTGTTCACATTGAGGGTGATATTTCGCTTTTTAACCAGTTTCATCAAGGCATCTGCATAATGTTTTACTCCAAAAATCACGGGAAGAGATGTGTTGTAACTGATATTGACTTTGTCGCGGCGACCCAACTGAAAAGCACATTTAAAATATAGGATTTCCCTGCTTTACTACTGGAAACCCATATACCCACCTTCCTAAAATAATGATCCGATATGTAGGCTATTTTCTGCGGTGCACCTGCACACTTGATGGGACAGTGGGGGAAGGTGAAGATTACGTTTCCCTTATATGTCCTGCGCAGACATTCGTACACGTGATCCACGTACTTGGGGGAGTAAATGGAACAGACATTGCTTTCCGGTGTTTCCAGGGCCTCCACAAGTCCTGGAATCTATTAGAGAAGGGGAATCTTTTAAGAAGGGTATTCCCAAAATGATTTACCCAAACTTACCTTCTCATATTTCAGTTGAAGTCCTGTGGCAATGACAAGAAAGTCGTACTTGATTGTCTTGCCACCGGAAGTGGAAACCGTATTATTATCCGGATCGAATTCAACAGCTTTTTCCTTAACCCACTTGGCCTTTTTGGGCAGCACATCAGCCATTTGCCTATAACTTTGGTCCAATCTTTTCATACCTCCACCAATTAGAGTGAACATCGGTTGATAGTAGTGTTTCTAAGGGAAAGTATCAGCCTTTATGATCATTGTGAAGGGTTATTAGATGCAAAATGGCTTACTTACATCTTCGGGTTCCAGGACGATGACTTTGTTCTCGCCAAGGCGTGAGCTCAACTTGGCGGCCATGGCACATCCGCCAGAGCCGCCTCCCACAACCAACACTTGGCATCTAGAAGGGAAATAGATTTCAATTAAAAAGCTAAGGAATTTGATAACCTATTGATGACAGAAGCTGCTAAGGAAGATGGTGACCACACCCTCCAAAGAGAGAGCTAAAAAATCATAGTAACAAAACCATGACCCGTAAGTTAGCTCTTCATTATCGCCATTTATTAGATATGCCTAGTCTACGTGCTAAGCCCAACAAATACATACTAATTGCATTTGTTTTGGTAGATATATAATATAATATAAACACACACCCGAACCAAACACTTGCCATGCCATCCGGTTCGCAGAAAACGGCTAAACTTTCACAGAAAATAAACAAACTTACTCTTGCCGCTCGAGGTTCACTCGCGATGTGGAGAGGAACCTGGTGGAAAAGGCTGGGCAGGAGTGGTGGTTGGTGGCGAACAGGAGTCTCTGGCTCTGGCTAAAGGTGCCTGGAAGACGTCGGCTCATCGTGGCTACAGGTTGATCTATCCAATCTATCGATCGACTGCAAATGGCTACAACCGATGGTCGACTGGCGCAGAAAAAAGCTTTTGATGGGGGGTTATCAAACCGATTACACTGCCAGAATTGCGTGGCAATTTGGAATTTGGAAAACTTAAAAATTTAGTTTAATAAAAACCTGCATTTCAACCTACTTTTACGAACAACAAACAGTGTCTGCGGAAAGTTGTCAACCATATCTATAATTTCAAATGATTTTAGACACAAATAGAGATACAAATCATGTTTACGGAGAGTTTAGTATTTCAAAATTTCAATTTCAATCACCTCACTGTACTAATTTAAAAAATATGTCAGGTTTCCAGAAAATTAAATTGGCATTCGCTTCGCCTGTCAGCCATAAAAGTCAATGTGTCTGGGTGAAAACCTGTTTTTAACTTTTGGAATTGTTTAAAGGGCAATAAAAGTAGTTCTACAAGTTGTACTCCAATTTTTGGTAGGGTGTATTAAATGTTTAACCTTGAAAGATTTCTGAAGCTTTTTAGCATGCTTTTTTCTCAGCTGATTGGTTTACTAAAGCTTATAGTAAGGTACTAAATAATCTAAAGCTTTAGATTGCGCGTATGCTCGAACCACTTAGTAACTGTGTACAGTGGAGCCCGGGAATATGAAACCCATGAGATCATATTCTAAGAATAAAAGTACTTGATTCTTCACAAGCAAATATTTGCCTGCTTATTGGGGCCAAGTGCTTATGGTTTATTGTTGGCCTTCTTAATGCGTTGGTTTTTTTATGTGGCATACCTCTGGGGGCAATCTTATCAAATGGAAGAGCTTTTATTATGTTGATATTGGACATTATTCCTTAAAAGAAATTAAGGTTAAAAAATTAATTTTAAAATATTTTTTTCACCTTTGAACAATAGGTAAGGTGATGGTTGAGCAGCTGCTCAGATTTAGATTTCAAGTATATATAAAGGTGACAATTTGTTCACATTTGATTTTCTTATTTCTTTGCCTTATCAAGGAAATCCTATATTATATGCACATTAAGTGGTCAATTAATAGACTCTACAAGTCTAATCGGAATATGAAGGTCGCCATCTATTTTTATTGATGCATGCCATCGGTCATCCACTTTTCTATATAGGTAATATAATATAATATAATATAATATGCAGAAATAAGCGGCAATTTATATTTGAATAGTTGTTCATTTCCTTTGGATATGTGTCATTTTCAGGAATTTTCCAGTGCCATGTGATTAGAAAATCCTATTGCATCTGCTTTAAAATTAAATCTAAAACGGAGGCGGATCAGATCATGAAAAACTAATTTTTTCTTGCATCATTAACATACATAACTAATTTTCCCGACAGCTCAGAAAATCCTATTACATCTGCTTTAAAATTAAATCTAAAACAAAGGCGGATCAGATCATGAAAACGTAATTTTTTCTTGCATCATAAACATACATAACTGATTTTCCCGTCAGCTAATTGGTTTTAAGGAAATAAGTAACTTCCGAGTATAATTTCCCTTCGGGTGTGCGTCATATCCAGGGATTTTCCACGGCCCCACAGACAGATAGACAGACGTGCATCGATGCTAATAAATATAGTGTAATGGTAAATGTTGGATGATTAAGCGAACAATGTTGCCAATAAACGTCGGCGGACATGTCAAACGCCACGCGACGACAACTGTGACAGCGGCGGGTTTAATTACGCCATGCTGACGACTGATTGCAGATGTGGGGAGCATATATCCATCTACAGTAGAGGTGGGCGGGGCTGAGGGGCCGGTCCTGCCAGCAAGGACCTAGCGTGGGCCCGACCCGCCATGAGGTGGCCCATCATCAATTGGAGACAAGCTGGCAATTCAAATGAAGCCCTATTGACTGATGGCCAAATTGGCTGCGCGACTGCGTGGGCGGCTCGAGCTCCAATGTATCTATAAACATTTATATGGAGGAGCGAGTGGGTGGCTGGGTGGCTTTGGTTGGGCGTTGGCCACTTTAAATTGGGCGTGGCACCCCGTCTGTTGCCAAGTGACCGTTTTCCATTCCGATTTCCATCTGCGGTGGCAAGGTCCCAGCAGCCCATCATCATCAAGTTCCCGCCACGATGATGACCGAACTGGTGGTCACCATTATGACTTTCCCCGGCTGTCGGTTGCCCGTGATTGCGAGAGCTCCACTTCATTTGAATATAACGGTGGCAGGCCACTTGGAGCACGTAGGCCCACACAGAGAAAAAATGGAGGAGAATGTGTAACAGATTAAATCTGCCAAGATTATTAAAAGGATTTTGGATTCTATTCTAAATTTTCAACATTTGGTTTGAGAAAAATGATGCCAAAATATAAGCAATATTTTGATCAACAAATTATCTTCTCATTTTTTGTTTTGATTAAAAATATAATGTGTCACAGAAGTAAGACAATTGCTGTCACAGATAAGCGCTTTCTAATTAATTAAAGTAAATGTACACCTGGAAAATATCACCGCCTGGTGACGAATCACGTAGAAGTGATACAGATAATAGCCTGTTGCCAAAAACCGAATCAAGAGTCATATTCTTTGACTCATAATTTTTCACTGTGCTTCTTCAGATATTTTCGGAAGTTGTTTGCCATTGTTTAAATTAAGTGTGGGTGTGCAAGAACCACTTTGAGAGGCAGCAATGGCCAGTTGAGCTCTAATTAGGAGGGATATTATTGTTATTTTTTGGCGGGTAAGGGCTGATTGTTTTGACAGGGATTAACTATTTTGGCAGTACTTTTTTTTTCGGTGCCCTGACTCCTAGACTCCGAAGTGCATTTCAATTGACGCCACACCAAAATCAATTGCAGCATCGTCTGCGGCGGGATCTTTGTGCAATTGGTCCGGGGCTCTGGAATGCAAATAGTGGCAGCAATTGATGCAGAACCCCGACTGGAGGCAGCAGGTCTGCCATGTCTTCCATATATCTTCCATATCTATAGCTACATATACTACGAGTATATCCGTGACGAGTGATGTCCGCCATTATCCGACTTCAAGTGATTGACTGTCTGACCGGAAAGCAGATGGAACTAATTTGAGTTTAAGTCGCAACCTGCAAAAATCTGGATTTATCAGCCGAAGAGTGACGGCATTCGAACTCTTAATTGGCCGACATCTATTGATCCTTGCCGGGGGTGCTTGCCATATGGTAATGGATCGAAGGGGTGTACGGTTTCGGTTGAAAAACCGTACTGCTGCCGTATGCATTTGGGGCACACGCATTTCATTTTGAGTTCGATTTCCAGTCCGATCCGAACACAGGCGATCCAATCTTCGGCGAATGTTAATGAGAAAAATGTGATTGAAAATAATAAATTTGCATGAAATTTTCATCGGTGGCGAGTTGCGAGTTCCGAGCCAATCAATCAAAGGAGAGCAACAAGTAAGGCGCAGCCATCCCCTGTGAGCCACCCCCTTTTTGGGGCTCAAGGCACGAGCAACGCAACGAGCACAGATACAGATGCGAATACGGATTCAGATACTGTATCTGTATCTGTGTATCTGTGTGCCTGCTGTGTCCGAATCTCTATCTGTGTCTCTACTTGTATCTGTATCTGTATCTGTATCTGTACTTGTAGATGTATCTGTAGAGAGTGCCGACGCCATAACCGTTATTAAAGCCCCAGAGGAGTCCAATTTGCTCGCTCGTCCGTTTGTCCGCCCGTCCGCTCGTCATCCCGCTCGTCGTCCGTTCGTCCCGCTTCGCCCACTTGTTGATTTTTGTTTCGGGCATGCCCATGCCAGATATAAAAGCCTGGTCGCTCAATCTTCCGCCACACAGTCCATCACTCGCCACATCTCGAGCAGAACGGAGCTCCACTGGGAACCGAGTGTTTAGAGCCCAGAACTCAGCGAAGCTGCATCTTGCGTTTTTGGTGTGCCAAGTGCCCAGTCGAAAAGCCCGCCTTAAAGTATTCCAAATCCACCGGGAACTCCAGCGAAAGTTCTAGAACTCTAGTGAAAGTGCCAAACGAAGCTTTGCAGTGAACGTCATCGAAGAAACCAAAGATATGCAGGTAGGATTACCAAATAAATATAACCAAATAAATATAACCAAATAAATATAACCAAATAAATATCAGGCAATTAACATAAGTTTGGTGATACCTATTTTTTTTACTTCTGAAAAAAATAAAAAATATTTTTTTGGTAAAATATTTCTTAAGTTTACTAAAGTGCCATTAAAGTTAATTTTAAAAAATAATGAAATATTTTATAAATTTTTATCTACGGAAATTTAAAGCATCCTTACCATAGATAGATATTAAAGTTTTGATCACCTTTAAAAAAAATAATGAAGTAATCCAAAATGAATGCAACTTGATAAATATTATAAGCAAAAGAGGTTTATTATTTATATAGATATAAAAGTTAAAAAACCTGCCCCAATATTATAAATCTCCGCCTAGAAACCGAGATTTGGCAGAAAAGATAGCTCAGTTAACTGGGGAACGGGGTTCGGAACCATCTCCAAAACTCGTACAGCAGCTTCCACCGCTTGACTCATCGCGAGAGTGTCGAAAGGTCTGAAGTAGACTTTGAGCTGTTAGCAAATTCCCATACATTATATGTTTGTACCAGTTTCTGATCGCGTTCCATCAATTCACAACTTTTGGGGATGAGAGTGCCAAGAAACAGAGCAATTTCAAGTTGCCTTGATTCATGTGACGCGGTTCCGAAGGGGCAAAAGTTAAACACTTAATTGAAACATTTCATCTCCGTAATTTAGCACACTCGTGATTTTTAATTGTACAACAAAAATGACTATTCTAGATTCGTTATCGCCCTAGGCAACAGGCCGCAGTCACAAACTCGTTAATAGAACACAACTTGGGATAGAAATGTGGCAGTTCACAATTCTCAGAGAAGTCGCCAGTGGGTCTGCAGATTCCCCCTGATATCAGATCCGAGATTGTTTATCTTTCGGAGAAGTCCCAGAGTCGCCAAACCCGGGCAATAATGATAAGTGCATCACTTTGGCAAAAATATGCTTTCATCCGCCGAAAACCGAGGAACCCAGAGTAAACAAAGTCCTCAGAGGCGATCGAGCGTGAGACAAACTCGAGTTGTCAAACAAAACTTAAGAATATTATTGAGAATTCCCTTCTTGTTATTGTTTCTTAATCTTCTTAGCTGTCTTACTGAGAACTTTGCGATTTGTTCATTTCCAGTAGAGTCTGGAAAAATCTTCTTTCACAACTTTGTGCAAATTGGTTTATATGGCAGATAATTTGATTAAATAATTGCTAATCAAAATTTGTATTTTATATTAGCTTCTTTTAGATTACTTTCTGTTTGCAAATGATGTACAATGGTCTAAGATATTGAAGAAATTCTGTTACCTTCTTTATTATTATTTAAAATTCTCTTCTTTTAATTGTTTCTTAATCTTCTATTAATTACCAGTATAGTCTGGAAAAATCTTCTTTTATAACATTGTGCAAATCGGTTTATATGACAGATAATTTGATTAAGCAATTACTAATCAAAATTTGTATGCAATTTTGGGTTCTTTTTTAAATGATATACAAAGGTCTAAGATATTGGAGAAATTCAGTTACCTTATTTCCTACAGCTTGGAATGGCAGAACCGTTTGTAACCTTGGCTTGTCAAGGGTTAATCCGATCTGCAGTTGGCCGGCTGCTGAGTCAGTTTTCTTGGGTTAGGCAAAAGCGGCTATGCATTTAGTGTCGTGTCAGCTCGAGACCTCCCCGATTGGTTTTCTGTTCCAAGTGGAGCGGTGTCTACGTGAGCCGCCGAACATCTCCAGCTCCACTACACACATACATACACATACTCGTACATATATGTACACCTTTAAAAGCACCTCTAAAAAGCCACCTCTCCTCGAGAATTGGTTACATGTTTTAATTTTTTTTTGAGCCTGACGTTGCGCTGGTCACGCAGGCACTGTTCCCCCACTCAACTCCTCCCCCGCCCCCTCCAAAAACCACTATCGTACGATTCTGAGTCGAAGCCAATTCACAGCAATTAATAATCAGATCGCTTTGTAATAAATTGCAATTTTATTAAATGCAAAAAAAGACAGACTAAGCAAAAATCTCGTTGCCTTCGATTTTTTCGCAATGAAATTAGTTGGTGGGGGGTAGAGGGGAGCGAGGGAAGGAGGGGGGTGGGTCAGGGCAGAGAGTCGCGGGTTCAAATGCGTCACAATCGCAGTTTAATTCGCAATATTCCTTTTTGCATGCGATCGAGATAAGAGAGCGGGCGAACCAAGAGGCTGAAGAGAAAGAGGGAGAGATAAGAGCATGAAAGAGCCAACATCGCTCTTTTATGGCGGGCAGCGCTGCCCCCCTTTTAAGGGGGTGTGTGTGTGAGAGAGACGAGCCCCCAACTGATGCTGTGTGTTTATCCACTCACACACACTCGCGCACACACAGCGGTACACTCAATTATGCTACACACTAATGAATGGAGATATGAATTGCGCACAAACACACGCACAGTAAGTGAAGACAATTAGGAGGAATCTTTAATTGGCAGCCCCGTCCTCAATGACATACCCCCTCTGCCACTCCCCCTCTTCTGTGTGTGTGTGTGTGTGAGTGGGGCAACGAGCCCCTTTTATACATATGTACATGTTTTTGCTTTCATAATTGTTTTTCAAGCTCTATTGAACTTGGCGCTTTGATGATGATGACGATAACAACGCTCGAGTTGAAAATAACATCGCCTCACACGTCATCGGACGTCATCTGCTCACCCTATCCCAAAAAAGAGGGATGCCGCTAATCTGGGGGGTCTTTAATAAAAACATCACATAATACATCTAGCATATGCTAGCTAGTTAGAATCACAGGACTCACAAAAGACGCTTGCACGACCAAACCCAACCAACTTATTATTAAGGTATTGTTGTCTGTTTAGGACGATTACTCTGATAAAGATATATTTTTCTGGGTATAAAGTTTACTAACGCGCCAAAAATGTAAGCCTAAGTAAAAGATTTAAAGCTAAATTCGCCACATCACCTTTTTATCAGTATTGGTTGGACTTTTACGATATAGATAAGAAAAGAGATTTATTCAAGGAATTGCCACCTCATCTTCGAGATAACGAATTTGAGATAATTCACTTAGAGTTAATACAGTTTAACTTTAGTATATTTGATATCATAAATTCCTTCGTCTGAAGAAATTACTTTTTAAGGGTATTAATTGTTCGGCTTCCAAAATCTAACCTCGTTTTCTGTTATTGTTTTCTTTTGCCAATTCACTATAATGGAATGATTACAATTAGAATGAAACACGAAGAAGATAAGAACTGTCAATGGGGGGCGCAAAGAGTTGGGGACTCGGCGGGATGGGCGATTGTTGACATATAGCACGTTCTAATACTCATACCTCTAATATCGGAAACGCAGTTCACTGGACTTTTTTCGATAACTGATGTGACTGTACTAGTAAGTTAAACTCATGGTTCCTCTGGAAAATGGTTAAATTAGTAACAGATTCTGTGATATCAAAAGATTGAGATATTTGGAAACTACTTTAAGTCAGTTTGAGATACAGTTAATAGAACCGTTAATTAGTCCTGAGAAAATGTCCTCCGTAATCGGAACTCTCTAGTGGTTTCTCAAGCACCCTACCATTTACCGTTTTGTCATGTAAGCAATGCTAATTCCCTGCTAGTTGGATGCACTTTCGAGTGACCCAACCCACTAACCGTTTGAATACATTAGTTTGCCGACTGCCATGACTCACCGGGTCTCTCTCTCACGTACACACACACACACACACATGTGCGAGGGTCCCAGGGTTATGCTCTAACTCTCGGGCTCACCTTTTCGCTGCGCTGAAGAGCGCACCCAGAGCAACGACACCGGTGGTGGTTTAGGGTTGGGGGTAGAAATAGGGGAGGGGGTACGGCTTGGATCGGCTTAAATGGCTGATGCAATCGGAACGCAAATTGGGCGAGAGCCGGGTCTCCGCTTGCCTCTCTTTCGGCTTTTGGGCCAGTTGCACAACAAACAGAAGGTACGAACACCAACAACGCCCGGTAATCGGAGATCCGAAAAAAGAAGAGACACCCAAGACGATATTCGAGGAATTCCAGAGAGTCGTATTACCCGTGCTCGCATAAATCGTCGCCGGTTAATTGATAAATCACACTTACCGCATGCTGATTTGTAAGCCATGAATATGCGATGAGGAAGTCCGCTTCCACAATTCCGATTCCGTCACCTTCGCTGATAAGCTTCAGTTTTCAGACATGAGTTTTCAGTTTAGTGTTTTTTTTTTTTGTTTTTTTCGTCAGAGACCCACAGCAGCCACATTGCTATTAACTACCCCCAACCGCCAAGCAATTAGTGTTAATTGCATTTCATTCGGATTTGTCGTGAAAATTTTCCACATTTTACAAAAAAGAGAAGAAACTTGATATGTGGTTTCAAAAATTTTCCATTCCATTTGTTCGTTATGCTTGGTACATACATTACATTACACACACTGGCTGTCGAGTGTGAGTGGTGTGCGTGTGTGTGCGTCGAGATCTCGTTATAATGTAGAACAGCTTCGGAGAATGGGGCATTGCCCAAGAGAACCGGAGAGATCGGAGATCGGCGAGCCAACTCGCAGAGGGGCTTATCAGGAACTTTGGGGTTCCATCCAGTTCAAGTTTAGGGGTCGAAAGAATTAATCCCGTAGACTTTGCCGTGATTTCCCCACCTTAGAAAAGGAATCACCTCCCAAAACATTCATGAATCACTAAGACGATTCAATTATTTGTTTGCGTTAGCATAATATGGGAAAGTCTGGGAAAAATTATAAAACATGCTTCATGGAGAATCAAATTTGAAGAAACAAGTTTCTTTAAGGATATACAGGATACAATTGCACCACAATGAAAATTGATATATTAGGAAGTATTTCAAATCGCTGTTACAGACTATAAAGTCAAGGTAGTTTAAATGGCAAAGTACAGTATTATTACCCATAAAATCAATTTGTAATCGCATTTCTTTTGTGGCATATACAGACATTAACAATTAAAGCAAATATTACATTGTTTAGAGAAATACTGTACATTTTCAATTAAAAACCAAGTAAGAAAGGATTTCCCCCGCTGCTTTCGGGGCAATTACGAGCACCTGCCTGAATGCCATTCATGGGCAGAAGTCAAGCGGTCGGTCGGACGTGCTGTCCGCCGTCGATTCCGATTCCGATTCCAATCCAATTCCCTGAACTGACCTTTCATATCGCTGTCAAGGCGACACGAGCTCATTGCGGCATTCGGTCTTTGTTCCAGTCTTCAGTCTTCGGTCTTCGGTCTTTAGTCTTTAGCAAACAAGCGAAGGAGATCGAGCGAGACAAGTCGAGAAGTTGAAAAGTTGGGAAGTTGGAAGCCGAGAAGCCGAGAAGTTGGGCTGTTGCTAGGCGGCTAAAACCCGACTTTATCAGTGACAGCAGGCAAAAAGGCGGGGAGGGGGCGGGGGTTGCGGGGTTGCGGGGTACGGGGCACTGTGAAAACGGCACAGAATTTGTGGCATGAACATGAATTTTCTCACGTCGTCACCAGCGTTCCACTGGCTGATACAGTCGGACACACACAGTGAAGCGCACCGGAGATACAGATACGCCGACAACCTGCAATTCACCGCCTGCATCTGCATCTGTATCTGTGCCTGTGTACCTGTGTATCTTTGTATCTGTATCTGGCCGACTGGTCTTGGCTTGCCAGTTGCATGTTGCACTATCTTTTCCCCGAACTCTCGGCCTGTCTCCGCCTCACTCGCAGTCTCGATTTCAGTCTCTATCTCCGTCTCCGACTCCGACTCCTGCTCTATCCGTCCGTCCCGCTGTCCAAGCGGCTGACTCTGAATGGGACGTTTCCCCGACCCCTTCCAGATAGTACACTTCACAAAATCGGGTAACCTATGTTCTGGTTCAAGAGTAACATTTCCTATGAGGTATACTTTTGACTTAATGACTGCAAGGGTATAGCTTCCTTTCCAGTTTTTGGTATGCACTCAGATAGAAAGGAAATAAAAAGGGTCACCTACTTAAATCTCAGTGTACCCCAACCACCGACTGGTTCCGGTGGTGTGTTGCTATTGCTGCTTTGTATCTGCGGCTCTGGAGGTGTTGCTATCGCTGGCACGACGTTAATTAGCAGAAAAGTGCAAACGATGTGGGCCGGCCGAGTGGTGCGATGCACCGTGGTGTATAGTAGAGTGGTGCAGAGTGGTGTCGAGTGGTGTAGAGTGGTGTGGCGGTGCCCGAAGAGATCTACCCATTACCCATTATCCATTAGCGGAAGCGGACCAATTTGGCTTACCCATGCACATGCACGAGTCTCCGATCGTCCGATCGTCCATTGTCATGATGCAATAATTTGTGCCATCAGCTCGCCGCACAATCGTACGATTTTCAGTCAGCTTCAGCTATATGGAAAGCAAGAAAAAAAATCCGAAAAAAAGAGTGACGGGGGGCCAGACCTCGACCTCTCTTTCACTCGCCATATGTATATAGTATATGCGGCTTGGCCGAAGTGAAAACCAGCTATCGATCGTTTCTAGGAAATGGAACCTATAAATCTACGCTTCGCACGAAAGACTTCGATGACAATGATGCTGGGCCGTCCGTCCACCTGAGATCGGAAGATCGGAGGGGCGTTGATATCGGTGCCGGCCGGTGACGATCGCCCAAGTCGATGGCCACATGAATATGTATGCCAAGCCAAGCCAAGTTGAGACTGTTCCGATTCCAATCCCATTACTGGTGATCTCATTTGGGTAGGCCCCTTAAATTACACTCAGAAAAATGCACAGGTCCTTCTTTAGTATGCTTTAAACACCACAACAAGTACTTCCTTTGTAGGTTATAATTCCCAACTGCTTTTTCACCAGCATCAATCTTGTTGATATATCCCTGATTTTTCAACTGCCACTTGACGCTCTCATGAAGTTTTATTGCCGCCATCAAATTCAATTTAGTCGCAAAGTATCCGATTTTTATTTCTGATTGCTCGGTTTGATCCCGCTCAATTGCATCCGTGTGCGGCGGTCGGCCGGTTGGTCATCTAGGAAGTGCAACCCCTGACCGCGCCACTCGGCGGCAGCGAGTGTTACGTGAGGGGATCGTATTGTATCGCATAGTATCGGATCGCCTGCCCCTTCCGTCCTGCCCTCTCCTTCTATTGTAGAAAGTGCTCCCCAAGTCGCATCAAAAGGCCATTTCAATTCAGTGCCCCTTACGTCAGCGTTACGATATCGTTGCCAGCGCTTTGAGGTGTGCCGTCCAAGGCTGATGGGAGGAGGGCGGAGGAGGCGGTGTCCAGGGGGCGGTATCCAAAGGGGGCTCGAGGGGATGCGAGGAGGGGGCAAACGGAGGCAGCGGCACGAGACACATTTCAAGCACCTGCAAGATTTTTCCCTCAATTGAATTTCGCTTTGTGGCTTGCTCGATGCCGCTGCCAAGTTTTTTCTTTCTTTTTCAGTGGCGAGGGGGGCCAAAGGGGTGGCACATGGCAAGGAGTGGGGTTCAGGGGGGAGCAGGGGGGACCAGTCTGCGGTCGGACGATTTGTGTAACGTGCAATAAATAAATTACTCGTAGAATTGAATCTAGTTGTCGATGTGGCTTGTCGATAAAGCGAAGAAAGAAACTAGTCGCGGTGCCTCAATCGTCGTCTCCCCTTCCCACAGCTCCCAACCCCCTTTCCCCTCCCCCATCCCCTTAGCCACAGGCGGCTGCCGCCCGGCAACAGCGGAAAGCGAACACGCGATGTGGCTGCCAGTCTGTCTGCCATTTTAACTGCACCTCCGGCCCCCAGTCGCCACCGCCCAGCTCACAGTTCCCGGCCGGCAACGCCAGCTCAGACTAGTTTCGATCCCCCTATAATCAGCCCCCAATCCTCCCATATTCACTTACATATACGAGTGGGCAATCAACGAGGCACTTGGAAAAAATCCGTGGACTTTTAATAGATTTCTAGGAGAGAGATTCACAATACCTAAAGGAATTTCATTTAAACAGATACTTCTAGATGCTAATTTTTAAGAAGATAATCTCTTTTCTAATCCATTCAACATTAAAAGTATCTTTATAGAGATAAAGTATGTTTGAAACCTCGTAGTACTTCAAAGTTTTTAAGAATTTTAACCCCTTCAACATTAAAAGTATCTTTATAAGGATAAAGTATGTTTGAAACCTCGCAGTACTTCAAAGTTTTTAAGAAGATGATATCTTTTCTGACCCATTCACCATCAAAAGTATAACTATCACATCAAGTATGTTGAAATCCGTTTAATAGTTAGTTAGTTAATGAAATCCCCGACTCTTTCTCAGAGTGTAGCTTGTGGTATCGTACTGCCTCTTCCCCTCCCCCTCCCCCTCTTTCCATCCAGCCAACGGTCGCCGCAGACAAACTGGCACTCACACTTGATTGCAATGAGGCGATCGCACGGACAGATCGGACAGAAAGACGGACTGACGGACAGAAAGACGGACAAGCCAGTGACTTGGTTGGACTCGGAATCGAAGTCGAACTCAGACACGGTCTCGGCTAATGGAACCTTGCACCATGCCACTTCCACACTTCCCCACTTCCACTCCCGCCAAGCCAACTCAATCCGATCGGAGCCCCGACTTCCCAACTTTAATGAAGACTGCGGTGGAACCAGAGTGGTCTGTTCTCGGCCAGACATCTGATTGCCTCCACTGTCAACGGGCTTTGGAGTCCAGTTCTGCCCCTCGTCGGCGGTTTATTAAATTGGGAGAATGGTTATGAGTGTCAAAAATCGAGTCAGCGAAAATGAAATCACAAAAATAATTAAAACCACTGAGATTTGTGAAATCAAATCAGCGCAGTTAATTTATGGTCCTGATAACTACAGACGAGCCTTGATATCTGCAATGCGGGCATTTAAACAAAACTTTTGCTTTGTTTATAATCACATCACTTCTGGAATCAGTTCATGAATAGGCATTTGACGCATAAGTGTCAAACCTGAAATGGTTTTTGACACCTTCTATATACAAAGATCGTATTTCTATTTTTGACAGCTCCCATTTTACCACATCCCACTTGACAATTAGTGCTTAATTGTCAGTGGGAAAATATTGTGGTGTCAGATTTTGAAATTCGGTATGAAAGTTTTGAATTAATATATACAAGATTACCTTCTAAACTGTATGTTTAGAATCAAAGCAAATCTTTTTCTTTATATAAAATAATTAATAAAACTATAATACCCTCTGCTTCTTGCAAGGGTATAATGAAAGAAACCCCTCTTAATACGAGATAAGGATGTTTCAAGTTATGAAATAGAAATCCCATGTACCAGGATTTGAAAGATGTCTTCTAGTGTATCTTTCTGGTAAAACATCGAAGGCTCTGTTGATCTCGCCTTCATATCTTACGATTAGCTTCGTTTCCAAGTTACGGATGTTGCACTGTAGCTGCGACTGCAATTAGCCATCGAAAGCCAGATCCCGTGTCGGATAATCGAATCCCCCGTCCGGTTATATCCGTTTTGTTCCGCACCTTCCCGGTGCGGCGGTCGCATAAAGAATTACGATCCGAGAACGAGTAATTGAATGCTGCTACGGATAGGGAAAGATGGAAGGAGGGAGGCAGGGAGGGAGGAGGGAGAGGAGCGTAGCGGCGAAGAGAGCCATGCGAGACCGAAGAGAGGCGGAGAAGGCGGAGAAGAGAAGGAGAGCGAGCCGATCCACAAGTGGAAGTGACAAAGTGCCCGTGTGTGAGTGAGCCGGCGTCGCATATAAATGGAACGGCGCAGCGGTCGAGCATTCACAGTCACAGTTTCCAGCTGTTAGCTTCCAGCTGTCGAACTCAACTATCTGAGATCCTCTGATCCGCCAACCGATCTATCTGATCCTCGCTCTCAATCCGCCGTGAACCGCGATCGCAGCCCCAAAAAAAAAAATAAAACCAACTAAAGAAAGAAAAGCCAACCATACCTTGACTCGAGTGTAATGTCGATGAACCGTGCGTATTCAAACGAGTGCCGCGCCAACCAGACCAACGTATCCAAGTCCACATCCAAGGAGGCCCGTTCCGACCACTGAAATTGACCCACTCGAGGATCGAATGTGCCAGAGCCGTCGTCAGCTAGACATTCGCTACGCCGAGACCCACTGAAGCCGCACCTCCGCCGCCGCCCAATCCGCCCAGCTGACCCCCCAAAGGCGAACTCCAACCTCGCTCCGATCGATCCTCGCACCAAAGGGTTCGGCAAGTAGCCAAGATTCCGCCGACACTGCGCTGCACGACCTCCAAGACGGCATCCAGGGCCGGACCTATGTCAGTGCTAAGCCAACTGCTGCTCAACTTCAACCAGAAAGCCCAGACCCGGAGCCACCACAACATAGAGCTGATAAATTCGTTCATAACATAACGATAAGCCGACCCTCGACACCACTTGATATATCAACCAACGTTAGGCAGAAATTTGCAAACATTTTTTACCGGAAGAGAAAAAAGAAATCAAATCAAAAGGTGAGTGAGTAATGCGTTAACAATAGACCACCACCGGTGACCAGTGACCCATTTTAAATCCAATGCCTATCTATCATTTTGAAAAAAAAAAAAAAAATCATCGAATTCGTAGAAAACCCCATAGCCGAAATCCCCGTCGAAGGGCAAAAACCGTCTGATGCAACATTCGCCAACGATTGGCGAATGACTTATTGGTGGGCAAATATACTCGTATAGTCGTATATGTGTACATAATACCCTCGAAACTTTTGAATAATTAATCGGTCACGCAGTTTGTAGTCCAGTCTAGACTCTAGACACATTAGCCCTTGATCTGCGGCTGAAGCGTGGGTGAATGTGAATCAGGTTGTAGCATAGAATTCGAAGAGGAAATTGACGTCACATTCCGCTTTTCGATTTCTGCCTCTGATTCTGCCCACGCAAGATTCTTGTATCTTTAGTTGTTTTTTTTTTTTTTTTTCTTTTTCTTTCTGGTGTCGTGGCATTGTGAAATTCGTATTGAGAGCGAAGATCTCTCGGGTTCGGTTTTGGTTTTGGTTTATGGGGATTGGGGGTTGGGGATTGGGAATTTATTCGGAAAAGGATTTCGATTCCGAGAGCCGTGGCATTTCGCAAGTGTTAGTAATATTCTAGAGCCCGGCGGCTGAAGGCCTTGTCATTTCTTATCGGGAAACGAGACTCTGGGACCTCCACTGATTTATGGTCGGTGATAACTGACTGGCTGGATGACTGGCTAGAATCGAAGCTATCTCTCCCCACGCTGGGGTTTATTAACCTATATTAGAATCGTACGACTTGCGGCTCTGGCAGAGAACTTTGAACTCACTTCCGATTTCCCCCCTTCTGAATCTTGCAGAAAATGAACTTACATGTGTGCGCCTTAGCGCTGCTGCTGTTCGGCAGCATCGCCACTGTCCGCGGAAGAGCCGTGGACCTGATAGACGATAGCAACGATGTGGACAACTCCATCGAGACGGAGGAGAGGCCGCGCAACCGGGCCTTCGAAGCCGACTGGCTCAGGTTCACCCAGACGCCGCCGACGAAGGTGCAACAGGTGGACGGAGCCCCAGTGGAGATCGTCTGCGAGATGATGGGCTCCCAGATACCCAGCATCCAGTGGGTGGTGGGCCACCTCCCCCGCTCCGAGATCGACGACCTGGACTCCAACCAGGTGGTTGAGGATGCCCCCAGCGCCATCGTCCGCGTCCGCTCCTCGCACATCATCGATCACGTGCTGAGCGAGGCGCGCACCTACACGTGCATCGGACGCACTGGCGCCAAGACCATCTATGCCAGCACTGTGGTGCATCCGGTGCGCTCCTCGCAGTTCGCCCCCAAGAAGAACTACCTGGGGCCCCAGAAGCCGCGCATCGTCTATTCGGAGAAGACGCACCTCGACCTGATGGGCTCCAACATCCAGCTGCCCTGTCGGGTGCATGCCCGTCCCAAGGCCAAGGTCACCTGGCTGAACAACGAGAACAAGAAGGTCCTGCCGGGCCATCGCCACCGGGTCCTGCCCAACGGCGATCTCCTGATCGCCGAGGTCAAGTGGGAGGACATGGGCAACTACAAGTGCATAGCCAGCAACGAAGTGGGAGAGGACACCGCCGACACCTTCGTGTATCCCGTACTTGTAAGTATTCCTTATAGCGACCCTCCAATCCCAACTCCTCCTAAGTAATCCCTTATTCTTCTTCTCTTGTTCTTGCAGAAGGAGGATGACTAAACCACCCACCACCACCAAAAAATGAAACAAAGGCTATTGGATTGACGTTGGGAATTCATCTAGTTAGTTAGATAGATCAAATGCCTTCGAAGATGCGTGAAAAAAGAAAAAAGAAATATTAGAAAAAAAAAATACACAAAAAAAAAACATAAAAAACAATATGGAGAGAAAGGTCATACGATTTACATTTATGTACAACTTAGGCTAAGCAGAAACTAGCTCGTAATCCAGGTAATTAACCGTATCTAATGCCGGCTTAGACACTAATTTTCTAACCACATACCCTCGAATAGCAGTCACACGTATCGCATTCGAATTATAGTATCTGCATTATGGTTTTCTTCAATTATAGTTTTAGTTATCGGCTTGTAATCACGCGTCTTTTGTTTTTTGTAAGTAGCAATGATTGTTCCTAGCGATTCAGGCGAGCTCTAGTTAACGTATTTAAACTAATTGGCCGTTTACTTAAGGGTGCCACACAACCCACAGACCGCACACACCAATCAATCAATCAATCAATAAGTCAATCACCCAATTCGTATTTATGTGCACCCATCATTTCTGCAATTAATTTATTGATCGACCAAATTCATCCAGCATCCAGCAATTCATACAGAACAACGGAATAGTATTCACGGAATCAATCAGTTTCATAAGCTACCCAATTATGTTTTAATTTATAAGGTAATAGAACTGAAATATGGTTTTCTAATTGTTTAGTTTATAATCAACTTCAAGCGATTGTTTTTGAATAAATACACCAAAAATTGATTCACTAATTTATTTTTTGGGGGGTGGAAGAAATCAGCTTAATATATACTGTGGTTTGCATCACTTTATTGACAAATCTCTACAAACTATGGATAGTCACATTATCTACATAAACTCGTACAGTTACGAAAATACATTGAACGGGCAAAACATTTTACGATATTACGCGATACGATCTTAACAACAAATAACGAACTCCGATCCCGAAGGACCTTTACGTACACAGATGATATATACTATATATTGCTGGAGTAAGATATAGATAGCTCGTTCGGATTCAGCAGATAATCTCACGTCCCGATTGTGCGAATGTTCTCTACTATATTACTATATGTGCGATTACGATTCGCCGAATGTGTATATTCAATTCACCTTTGATATTGTCGCTTGTCTTTGGAAATTCAAATTCTAGAGCCTGACGAGTTAGATCAAAGGCAGAAGTTTTTTGGGGGGAATGGAATGGGCACCGGAATAGAATCACAATCCGGATTCATTTGGGTATCTCTTGCCTTGGGGGGCACTGGTATTGTCTTTTTGTGTGCGGATCTCTGTATTGTGGACGGACTGTAATCGTGAGGTGATAATACTTTCAATTGGAAATGCTCTGTCAGTGATTGGATACCATGTGATTCGAGTGTGCCTACTTGATGGGACGAAGATCTCTGGGCTCTATTTTTGGTTTTGGTTTTGGATGGGATTGGTCTGGTGTCCGCAGGCGAAAAGGGGGCGCACCGAAAGTGTTTCTCTTGAGCACCCGAGCAGCTGGATGCCGTCCGTCGATCGGTGCGATCGGTTGCCGCTTTTAAAGCGCCTTGCCGCTGTTGCCGGGCGGCTTTTTTTTTTTTTTTGGTTCTTTTTCAGCTTTGATTTTTTTTTGTTTCTTATGGGCCAATTTGAAAGTCGCTCGTGATTCAGAGCGAAGTAGTTGCCAAGTGCGTCGACAACCAGTTTCCACCACCACCACCACAACCTCGCTCCATCTGCGTCTTCTTCGTCCCATTTGCCGGGGAGATAAATCCCCACCGCCACCGCGTCGCGCATGATTGATGATTTATTAACATTTTCGTCAAGCGACGAAGTGTGGGCCATCGATCATTTCTGGGGAGGATCGGCCACTGCGACAGGTGGCGGGCACGCACGTCGTCCGACTGGGACTGGGAAATACTGATTGGCGTGGTCGGCATGGAAATACCGCGAATGCAATCAATCGGCTTTGCTGAATATCTTTAGACACATTTGTCAACTTTCTGGGAATTGTTCGTTGGTCAAAGGCTTTGCTTTTGGCACGTCACGTAGCATGGGAAACGACCGAAAATAAATCATGACAAATCACGAGACACTAACTAATTCTAGAGTGGGCTAAAAGCGAGAGAAAAGAATCGATACGAAACGAAACGAAAAGGTGAAACCACTAATGCTAGGCAGATAGTAAAATTCGGGATCTCAGGAGGTCCAATGTCCAGCTCAGCTCCTGTTCTGTTCTTCTTAAACATTGAGCACGGAATGCTTCTTGTTGCCGCCGGAGGGCAGTTGCACGGCGATCACCGCCAGTCGTCCATCCCTCAGAGGCGCCAGGATGTGCGTGTTGCCCGGGGTCACCACCACCGTCTGGATGGGCACGTGCAGCGGAATGTCGAAGACGGGTTTTAACCTACAAAATAAAATACATTTTATTATTGAAATTATAATGGTAAGAGGTTTTTGTTTTACAAATATTTTAGGAAAAATTTTAGGAAAGTAAAATATATATTTAAGATGAGTTTTTTCTAAGATTTTCTAGTTTGTTTATTTATCACCAATAAAACAAAAAGATTTTTTAAACCTTTGACATTCAAAAATACTATCTTTAAAAACTCTAAAAAATCTAAAATATATATTTAAGATCAGTTTTTTCTCAGATTTTCCAGTTTGATTATTTATGACAAATAAAACAAAAAGATTTTTTAAACCTTTGACATTCAAAAGTAATACCTTTAAAAAATCTGAGAATCGACATTAAAATATAATCTAATAACAAATGGGAACCAAAAAAAATATTGAATATAAAAAAGCAACAGTATTATCAGAACATTTTTTTAAAGTTTGTTTTTAATGAATGGTATAAACATATAACGCAGTACTATCTGTTAAGTCTTTATCATGGTTTTAAAGGAAATTTTGTGAATGGCTTATAAAAAAATTTCCAAAATGTTTGCAAAGATTTCTATTATAATAGGTCAAGTAAAAAGTAATCCATTATTTGTACATGGAATTCATACTACATATTATCCTCACTTTAATGCTGAGGTTTGGTTTATTATTTGTGACCCCTGTGTTGTTAAAGTACTTTAATATGCTGTACAGATTCTAAATAAATACACAATTCAAAAAAAAAAAAAAAAATATTTGTACATGAAATTCAAAGCTTTTTCTAACCATAAAAGAATTAACCGATTTATTTCAAATAAGCACCATTTTTTTCTACAATCGATTTCCATTTTGATGGTAATTTTATGATACCCCTCTCATAAAGTCCTTCGTTCTTATTGATCCACTCTATACTTCTGATCCACTCTATACTTCAAATAATGGATTACATTTTACTTGACCTTATATTTTAATTTTCTAAATTTGTTTTAAAACTTCGTTAGACTCTTCTTACCCGTGAAGTCTGCTCATTGTGATGTCTCCGGCATCGTCGGCCACCACCAGGTAGTCGGAGGCACTGGCCAGTCCAGTGACCCGGCCAGAAACGTACTTGGAGCCGAGACTGCAGCCGTTGATGCTGTACACGTGCACCGAGTGCGAGGTGTCGTCCAGGGCACTGAAGGCGATGTGACCTGTGGATAAAGAATAGAGATGATTTTCCTGGGTTCAATCATCTGCGGCACTCTTCGATTGGGATTTCAGAATGTGGGGCAGGGCGCAGTGGCGGCGATCTACGCAGTGGAAACGCCATTATGCTATATAGTAGTATAGTATAGTAGACGAGGTCCGGCCCACTCGGCTGATAACCTGCTGATAGCATCGCATAGAAGCATTATCACATGGCGACATACCATAATATACCGCATACAACATTCAACATCCAAGCGATGCGTAGTTGCTCTTATCTGCACAAGTATCTGTATCTCTGTATCTGTATCTGTGTATCTGTGTGCCAATGCCACCACCCAGCGGCGAAACTCGTTCAGAAGGAAGAGCCACTAAATACCCTAGATTGGATCTGAATGAACTTCCTTCCACCCACCGGAGTGACCCGCACCATGTGTACAGAAATAACTGGTAATAACCGTGTTTCGTTGGTTTTGGCCAAACCCAAAGTTCATTCAACAAAAGTTTCAAACAAACCGCCTGATGTTTGCCGTATCTGTATAGTATATATATATAGTATATATCTTGATCTTTATTGGGGCCTTTTTTGCGTCCAAGAAATTTACTACACTACAACTATTTCATAAATTGTGTGCTGCGTCTTTCCATTCGAATTGAGAATTCGAATGAATGAATCGCCACTTGGTTTCCAGGAGGAGATCGGGGGGATCGCTTTGGATGGCTTTTCTGGTCGTGTGACTCTGACGCGCGATTCGTTCGCGGGGCTCGTTCGCCCCCCGATTTGATTCCATTAACATTAACGACGTTGGGTTAATGCCAGAGAACCGAACCGATGTCGCCTGGGTAGGCATACTATATATGTATGTATGTATGTACTATACTCAAGTGTATACATGTATGTACGTATGTATATATAATATTATAGTATGTGGTTGAGTTCGTCGCGGCCTGATAGTCAATCGATGGATGGCATCGGGTCTTCATTAGCGGCTATGTAATTGATTGGGGCCCGACAAGAACGCAATTAAGTGCCCATCAGTGCCCTGGAAATTGAACTGGATTGACGTTTTTCGATTCGGTTTCAATACTTCTGAGCCGCTGACTGCCGGATGTTGCGAATTTATAATCAGAAGTAATATTAATTCATTCGATAAGCGACCGGCTGCATGCGGCATATTCACTTAATATATATATATAGCTATATAATCGAGTTGCTGGGGGGAAAGGGGTCCCATATATATGGTCGGTGGTATATCAGTTTCAAAAATGCCCAAGCTGATTGCCCGAAAATCGAGTGGCTTAGCGAATCTATATGGCTGCATATTAAATATTAAAGAACTCGATATGCAAGCTGGCGCCATCGATTGACGTATTTCCAGCAAAGAATGCAAAGCAATCGGAATTCGAGGCTTATTGATTCGCATTATCACAAGACCAATATTGTATAACAAACAAAAATGAAAGTAAAGTGCAGGCAGTAAAGTGACTTTAACTTTTAAAACCTCGAATTGCGGGTAATGGAAGTACTCTTTTGCTTAGCAAAGGCAGAAATTTAAATACGAGTTAGACTCGTTCAGAAACCTGCCTATAAAATGGGAAAAATTTATGGAAACCTAATAAAAATTATAAATTATTTGCCATTTTGATTAGGAACGAGCAGCGTTTAATCTCTTTATAAAGGATTGCCAAGCAAGTGCAAATTAAACGGCTCCCCAGCGAACTCGAGCCAAACGATAAGCGATTTATTAAGGCTTTCCTAAAAATCACAGTCATTATGGCCCAATAATCATCAGCATGTTAATTACGGCCTGCGGTTTATGGTCGTAACATTTGCGTAAAACAATATTGATTCAGGTCGATTCAGGTACAAGTGCGCAATTATGATATTTCGTTATCGGGCACGTATCATCGGTGATCGGTGATAGTTACTGATTACCCTGATTCTCATTATAATGACACCTTGGCGTTGGCGTTGCTATGAGGAAAGTGGGAAAATCCGAGAGGCACACATTGTGTTTGGCTAACTGGCAAAGTCTTAACCTTGCTGGGGGTTCGTATACTTTACGATCCCCGAGTGTTTAAGCACGCTTTAATTTGGATTAACGCCCTGTCGCCTCAACTGCACCGCCCGATACGTCCGATAAGATATGGCGAGAGAGCAGTGGTGCATGGGCAAAGTCGGACGATTTCCAACATCATCATACCATCGTAATGGGGCATGGAGTGCCATGGAGGAGGAGGAGGAGGAGGGGCGACGCACATGGCCACACAATCACGTGATTCTCCGCGGCTCACTTATGTGTGGCAATTGACGATAGGAGGGCTGATTAAATTGTTTGATTGCCAGCCCCCCTCTTCAAACATAATGCGAGTGCTACGCAGTAGCACGTGAATGTTCCGCCGTCACATCGAAAGATTAGAAACACCACGATTGGTCGGAAAACTTTCCGAGATTATCGGTTTCAGGTGGCCCAACGTGGTGGTCACCTAAGCAAGCCGTCCTATGAGTCAGAGGAACAAGTTCCATTTCGTTGGTCTAATCAATTTAAAGTTGGCCCCTTGACAAGGTTTCTATCAGTGGCACTTCATTGAGTCCATTAACTGATTAATTTTTATATACATACTTAATTCAGTTATCTTATCAATAATGAAATTCTTTCATAACTTTTTTACGGTAACCTAACTTTAAATTCTATAGAGCTAAACTTTGTCCTCATAGACACTAATCATGACTAAGTTAAATTAAAAGAAGAACCCAACTTATTTCAGATTAACGCCGGATGACATGCTCAAAATGTGAAACATTCCAAGATAATTTGAATGTACAGACCCAAAAAATATAGCATGCTTTTAGGCAAAGTTATCAGTGGCTCTAAAACTGTTTGTAGGCATTTCTTGAACCCGAAGTAAAAGTCAGAAAATGAACCTTTTATATTTAAAATAAAAGCACTTAAATCAATTGAAAACTTACCATGATAGGAAAGGGTTACAAAAGAGATTTGTACGCAGGATTCAGTGCATCCAATGGGCTTGAGTGTTCTCACAAATTGACCTTCTTGCAGGGTATACACATTGACAGTTCCATCCTAAGAGGAATTTATAATGGATATTAGATGATACTCTTTAAGTATAGTTTACTAATCCTTACCAGCGATCCGGAGACCACCAGATCCAGCTCCGTGTAGATGGCCACACTGGAGATCGCATCATCGTGGCCATAGAGCACCGTCAACGGCTTGGGCGAGTAGCTATTCTGGGTGTTCAGTTGGGTGATCGCCTGCAGGTGCGACTGACCAGTCAGCGCATGAACTGGAATGTTGCTGGTGGAGCCGCCTCCACCCTGTTGGTTCGCCTGGATGCTCCACACGATGCAGGTGCAGTCCCGTGATCCGGTGACCAAGTACGAGCCACAATTGTCCAAGGCAATGCAAGTTATAATATCCAAATGCCGGGTGACCGAGGCCACTGCCTTGCCCTTGTTCAGATTGTACACCCTGAGGGAGTTATCCCAGATGCCGCCGGCATAGAGCAGCTTGCCATCCGTGCTCACGGCAAAGAGTTGTGAGTGTGGCGGCTGCGAGGAGTGGAAGGGTCCAAAGACTCGCTTGCGGTTCCTATCAGAAATATTACCCATTAGTTAGAACTTTTGATTACAAGTTTAATTAGATTACTTACTTTAGATTGGCTGTGGTGGCATCGATTTCCAGCAGGAATCCCTGATCCTTGTCAAACGAAAGCCACGAATTGCAGCCCAGTATCGTGGACTTGGACACACTGACTAGAACATCGGGACTCAGCTGGAGGAAGGATCTCGGCGGACTCCGCGGCGGACTCAGGTACACGATGGGATCCTTGGGCGTGGACAGCTCGCAGTAGTACTGCACCACCTTGTCCAGGAACTGGGTGAGGTCCGGTCTCCTCAGCTCGGCGCGCACCAACTTCAGAGCCGTTTCATCCTGGGTGAGACGACGAGGATGTGGCTCACGCAGCAATTGCGAGGGCACTTGCCCAAAGTTGTTGATCATTCCTAAAGAATATCAATTGTATGATTTATCTACAATCTAAAATCTTTTTAAACACACCTTCAACCGCCTCCCGTTCCACAGGATTGGTGATCTTGTCCAGATCCACGGCGCCCTCATAGGAGCAATAGTAGAACACGTTCAGAGCCTCGGCAGCCTTGGGTCCCTTTTGCTTGTAGCCGAAGATCAGATCGATCCAGTGGTGCAGGTGCTGGCTCACGTACTCCGACTCCAAGGCCCTCCGGTGAATGGCTATGAACTCCTCCGGCGTGGTGGCCCAAGCGGGTAATATGACATCGTCCACCTTTTCTTTGGTTATCTGCAGGTGACCCAAGTCAAATCTGCAAAAATAAATGGAATTAAACGACATGAAATTATAAGAAGAGAACTCTGTATACTTGTTCATGTTTTTAAGGAACTCTGGAAAGTAAAAGAACTCGGGTATCAGCTCCTTGACATCGTTGGGATTGTCCATCAGCAGCTTCCAAGTCTGAGGTATCGAGTGGAATTGCCGGTCGGCCACATCGAAGCGACCGCTCTGCAGTTCGATGTGCAGCGAGGTGAACGGTTCCACGCGGAGCAAATAGTGGAGCACGCCGGCCGAGTTGGAGTAATGGGTTCCGTAGTGGAACTTGGGTATGGCACCAGAGGGATCCTCGAACGAATCGTACTTGCTGCGCACCTCCGCCTCGTTTTTGGGGTTTATCTAAGTGCGGAAATAAATCAATTAGCTATTGTTTATACAAACTCAAGCTGAACTTACACATCCAATGGGCTTGGACAAGTCACGGAATGATTTGGGATCCGTAAGATCCAGTACATCACTGGTGTAGTCGGCTAGGATCCAGGGGAAGACGGGATATTGGCTTAGATCGTTGTAGGATCGACCTGGAAAATATAAACTATTAAAAACTAATACCAAAAAGGGGTAACCATTTCTTACCCGCGATAGTGTTTAGGTACATCAGGTACTCGAAATTGGAAATCTCACGATTGATCCACCTCTGGGTAAGACCCGAGGCTCTCAGCAGCTCAGCCGGAGATCTTCCAGAGCCGTAAAGAATATTCGGAAGCGGCAGACCCACAATTTTGGTAAAGACTTTATTGCGAGTCTAAAAGAAAGCAGGTTAAATCACAATTCAAACCAAATTAAACCAATTTGTAAGTAAAGGAGAACCCACCTTGGTTGTGAAATTGAGGAAGTAACTGGTCTGATCCACCAGGAAGATCTCCAGAGCACTCCGGCGCAGGTTGTACTTCCTCAGATGCACCTCGCGTATCTTGTTGGTGGAGAAGCGGAAGTCGTGCTTGGAGCCATCCTCCGTTGGCGGACTCAAGTCCACGAAGGTGAACATGCTCTGGTTGACCTCGATGCGTCCCTTCACCTTGGTCATCAGGGTGATCAGCTCGCAGTCCTGCGACATCACCAGCTTCTCCAGCGCCACATCCTGTTGCGCCTGCGTGTCGATCAGCTGGCGCAGCTCCTCCTCCAGCTGGGAGCTCTCGTCGTCGGCCAGGAAATCACGCACCACGGCATTCTTGATGGTGGAGTCAAATTCGGAGATTTCCCTAAGATGAATTGCGTGATTTAAAACTAAGATTATCTTATTCTTGGTTAGAATTAGTTAGTCTTACTTGGTGTCATAAGCACTGGTCGCATTGTCACGCAGATTGGCGGCATTCTCGTGCTTATTTGGGTATAATTGAGGCTCCAACTTCAGACGCATCCGGGCCACGTTCTCGTGTGGCGATAACTTCCAGAACTCTTCACCCAAATCACTGAAAAGGATATATACAAAATATATAAGTTGTGAGAGAGATTTTTAAAATACTCTTCATATTGCAAGGAGCATACAAATGCTTTGTTTCTTGTTTAGGAACTTAAAACAAAGTTTTAGAATAGACTAATCTTTGCTATAACCCTTAATTAAAGATATATAAATCATAAAGTATATAAAATAAAAATCATTAAAGTAAATAAAATGCCATTATCTTTTTTTTCAGAATTTGTTTAATTTTGGGTTTTGCGATGAAAGTTATTTTGTAGCTCGACAATGATTAATCGAATATGTACAGATGAAAGTCCTTTGTCGAATTGCGGTCAATCCTTCCTTCCTTCCCTTGCTGCTTAGGCAACGATGGGAGCGGCCAGGGTCTTGGCGAACAGAGGAGCCACTGGGGCGGGAGCCGCCACCACTGGAGCAGCCACGGTCTTGGCCAGAACTGGAGCAACTGGGGCAACGGCCACGGGCACATCCTTCTGGACGACGGCGTTGAATCCGTTGATGGAGTCGGCGTAGTAGCTGACGATGCGACGGGAACCGTCGGGCTCGATCAGGGAGTAGGATCCGCGCACGATGTCGCCGTCACGGGTCTCCTCCTGGGTCTTCGAGTCGCCGGTGAGCGTGTCCTGGACATCGTAGGCGAACTTGTACTGCGGATGGGCATCCACGATCTCGGTGGCAAGGGGAGCAGCAACGGGAGCGGCCAGAGGAGCAGCAACTGGAGCAGCCAAGGGAGCAGCCAGAGGAGCGGCAACTGGGGCAGCAACTGGAGCAGCCAGAGGAGCAGCAACTGGAGCAGCCAGGCGGGCAGCAACCGGGGCAACTGGAGCAGCCAGAGGAGCAGCAATCGGAGCAGCCAGAGGAGCAGCAACTGGAGCGGCGGCGTAGGTCTTGGCCACCAGAGGAGCAGGTCCCGCCACCAGAGGGGCGTTGTATCCCAGAGGAGCGGCGTAGCCCAGTGGAGCGGAGTAGGCAGCCGGGGCGAAGTAGGGAGCAGCGCCCAGGGGAGCGGAGTAGGCCAGAGGAGCACCCAGGTGGGCGCCCAGAGGAGCGGCGGCCAGAGGAGCGCCGATCAGACCAGCCTGAGCCGAAAGGGCCATCGAGGAGAGGACTGCAACAACCTGCAGGAAAAGCCAGAGAAATATAACCAATAATGATCTCCTGACCAGAAGAATCCATCACTCAATCCACTTACCGTCAAAGGATTCATTGTGAGGCTTGGGTGGGATTTGGTGCGATTGTCACTGTCGGTTATCGAAAATGAACTGACATGCCTTGGACAAAAAAACGACGACTTTTATACCCAGATGCGTTCGCAAAATTTGCATGCGGCGCTCAGTTGAGGGAACTGCGTACCCAATTGCGTATGGTCGCCCATTGTCCAACCATCCGACCATCCGAGCTCCTTGCCCCCCATCCCCCATCCTCCTCATCATCATCATCGCCTCTTCCTACAAAGCATTTGGCTCACTTTTTTATTTTTGATCCAAATTCGCAGCACGTACTCCAATTTTCAGTGGTCTTGCGGCTACACCAGGTTTTCATTTTTATTTGCCACTGTTTTTGCCTTGCTCGGATCGAAAGTGAATGCGATTTGATTATATTTCGGATCGGAGCAGTAGTTTTCGGTAATTGTCATGCAGGTTCCATCCAATGGCAATGCTTTTAATTTTCCTTTTACACCAAAAGCGCGAGACTTTATAATTGAGATACTAAATCGAAATCGAACTCGGGTTGAAAAGGGTTCACTTTTCAGAGTTATAAAAATAATTTTAAAGGATTTTGGCCCTTAAAAATCTTACTCAACCTGAGGAGAGTTCGTTTTAAATAAGTGGACTGTTTAATAAATTGGAAAGTTTCTTGTTCACTTTATTGTGTATCAATTACTTATGCTAATAAACTACCTTTTGTACATAATAAGGGGCTTAAAAGGTATTCGGTTTCACTTGACCAGTTAAAACTGGGTTAATGTGGCTTTGGAATATCGATTAGACTTTCAGCTATAGGGAATATATGATAAGATCTAAGGAAAAACTGCAATGAAAACATTGAATTAGGTTTTGTTTTTAATCTCCTTTGGAATTTTTGAAGATAGTTCTTCAATATAGTTTTTGTATTTTTTTACAATGGCTCCCACTCTTTGGTTGATTAAAGATTCCCCATCGATTCCATGCTGTAACTGGCGGCTGGCTTCGAGTTCGTGACTCTTTTCCAAAATGCAACCAACGACCTTGCGACTTGTTGGCCGCGGATTCACATCGGAGAGCTCCGGAGAGTCGCAGAGAAGCGTTGAGAGCTCAAAAACCTGGCACCAGATCGCTGAATTATTCACCAAGTCAGAGGAGCTCACTAACGGTTTTCGGCGTAGATCGTTGCCACCGGAAACCAGCCAATATATATACAAATACTATATATACGAGTATGAAAAGACGTCCAATTTGGGCAAAGCGAATGGAATGCTCCACTGCCATTTATGCAGTTCCTTGCCCAATCGACCGAGAATTAATTAAAAGTAGATGAAATACTGGCCACCGGCAGCCACTTAGCTGCTAATTTTGGGCAAGGTCGCAGCGGTTAACGCTTCCAAATGCCGCTTCCAAGTTCCAAGTTGCCTTTTGGCCCGACGAGGCAATTACCAAGTGGCTAAGTGACCGACCAACTGCAGAATACAGAATGTGGGCGCTGCTAGCAAATCGGATCGCCGTGGAAATCGGATCGGATTGGACCGGAGGGAGCGAGGGGTTAATGCGTGTGCAAGTGCGTAATTGCGCCGGCGCACCGCCTATTCCCTCCCCCAAAAAACTCCCATAAAAACTTGCCATTTTCGTTTTCTAATTAAACGAGTGGCCAGCAAACGATTGATCTTGTTTTGATACTCTACCAAAGTTTGTTACAAATTGGACATGCAAGTTTACTGCGATAATAACAAAATAATAGTTCAAAAAATAATAGTTTAAAGTAATCCATTATTTGTACATGAAATGCAAAGCTTTTTTTTATGAAGAGAATTAACCGATTTATTTAAAATAAGCACCATTATTTCCTACAATCAATTGCCATTTTGATGGTAATTTCATGGTACCCCTCTCATAAAATCCTTCGTCCTTATTTGCAAATAGCTAAAGCCATCTATTCTTCAATGGATTACTTTTTACTTGAACTATTATTTATAAAAAAAAAAATCTAAAATCTAAATCTAAAAAATTCCAGCCTATAAGCTCGTAATTTTTGGATTTTCTTTTAGAATAAAAATTCTAAATATTCTCTTTTTTCAGTAATAGACTTTCTGGCTAGTGATTCATTACCCAATCAATGGAACAAATTTAACTAAATTCTTTTCGCAGGAGTAAACCATTTAATCTCATTTGACCTTAGGGTATTCAAATCATCCCTCTGTTCTTTTGGTAACTGCCACTGCCTCAACATGAGGCAGCTATTACATCAGACAAAGTTCGGCTGGAGAACCTGAGAATGCGCCGAAAAAACGGCGAGAAACGAAACCAGATTGGCCGGCGGAAAACGAGTCTGGCGTTGGTGGTGCATTGGTATCTTTGGAGCGTTTTGGAGCGGCGCTCTTGAACGGACCCAAATGGACTTCGCCGGTGAGTGGATGGCGGCAGCTATTCCATTGAGAAAAGCCAGCAGTCATGATGAAATCCGCACCAGAAACACGAAATCCGCCATCAGCGATGAAGCCTGAGGTTTGGGGTGCAAGATCGAGATCGAGATCGGTTTGGCAGTCGCCAAATGAGACGCAATTGTCACTCTGCCCATTAGATTGTCCAGTTTTTTTTTCTCGCGGCGGCTTGAATCCAGTGGCCACTGGCCAGTTGGAGAATATAAAACTGAAGAGCTGGCGGAAAATGCATCTCACACTTGAGCTGAGTTCTTGCAGTGCAGACACCTCCAAGTCAGAGCTCCCTCAGTCGCATCCTTCGCCATGTTCGCCCAGGTAAGCTCTAGCCAGGATTAAAGGCTCTCCAATAGTTACTGATTTTGATAACTCCTTTCGATAGACTCTCTTCGTTTTGGCACTGATCCTGTCCGCGGTGGTGGCCATTCCCATCGATCCGTACGGACTATCTTCGCCGGGACTCACGTACGCGGCACCCAAACTCCTGGCCGCTCCTGCCATCTCCTATGCCGCCCCCAAGGTCCTGGCTGCTCCGGCCATCTCGTACGCGGCTCCCTCCATCTCCTACGCTGCTCCCAAGCTGCTGGCTGCTCCGGCCATCATCCAGCATGCCGCTCCCGCCGTCGCCGTGGCCAAGGTGGCCGTGGCGGAGCCCTACGACCCCAATCCGCAGTACAGCTTCTCGTACGGCGTCACTGACCACCACACCGGCGACTCGAAGCAGCAGGAGGAGACCCTCGTGAACGGCGTCGTCCACGGCAGCTACTCCCTGGCCGAGCCGGACGGCACCATCCGGAAGGTGACCTACACGGCGGACAAGATCAACGGCTTCAACGCGGTGGTGGAGAAGAAGGGCGTGGCCGCGGTGGCGATCGCCAAGCCGGCGATTGCGGTGGCCGCCGTTCCCGCGATCACCAAGATTGGATACGCCGCGGCACCTGCCCTCAGCCTGGGTGGCCTAGGTGGCTACCACTAGGACGGGGTGGGAGAAGAACTCCCCCTCGAGCGACGACAAAACCCGCTGGCCCTTTGTTTTTGCAGGACCGTTGTTGAATAGTTCTAATACCAACCACGATTAACCCAAATACCCGTCTATCAGTCAAATCCCGGAACACGAGGACGTGCGTACTGTTGCCCGCGCTGCTGATTCAATGATCCACCGATCCACACTCCCCCTCCGACCGATCGGTTGGATACTACATCACTATGTCACTATACCACACTATATACCGCCACCACAGACTATGTTTAGGGATACCGTTCTGGGGATCTGGGGAACGGCTGTCGGCCACTTAGCGAATTAGTATCTGCATTTACTGAATAAAAGTTTCGGTACAAAAAAAGCTATGTACTTGTTTCATTTCCAGGAGGTATTTCTTCGATCTCTCATATGGAAGTTATTCGATATAGTTGCCCGATCCGGCCCCAGCGAATTAGTATCTGCATTTACTGAATAAAAGTTTCGGTACAAAAAAAGTTATGTACTTGTTGTTTAATTTCGATCTCTCCTATGGAAGCTATTCGATATAGTCGCCCGATCCGGCTCATTCCGACTTAAAAATCGCGTGCAATAACTACACAACTATTGGTAAAGTTTCAGCAAGATAGCTTTAAAACTGAGAGACCAGTTTACATTGGCCCACGGACTTACAAAAAATCATTTAAAATATGTAAAAAATTGCAAAAATCATTAAAAAAAAACTTTTTTTTTGTTTTTATCTCGGTAAATCCTGATCTAGATATAGAATGCCATACACCGATGAATTCGTAATTAAATTCTCTATCGGACAGTATAATCACCTAAAAATGTTTAAATTTTGACATTTTTTGAAAAAAATGATGATGTTACCCCTTACCAAAAATGCGAAAATAAGTAAAAAATCATTTTTTTTTAATGGTCTAAAAAGTGATAGGGCTCGTTAACCTTGGTCATTAGGTGCTCAAAACAGTGTTTGGTTCCGCTGTAAGTCAGTTTTTGGGTTTATTATTGCCGAAAAACCACTCAAAATATAGTGATTTTTACCGAAATTGTTAACTAATATTTTCCGAATCGGTTTTAATCAACTAACTAAAGGATCAGGATTGTATTATAAGTTCATGAACTTATCTTTTAGTTAAAAGAGAATATATTACATGCTCCGTATTGCCCAGCATTACCACGATCTAAGTTGAGGTAGGTTCAGAGGCAAAACTCAAAGCTGGATATCGTAAATTCAGATCACGTAGTGTCGCCTATATTTACGGTTATCACATTTCATATTGGAGGGGAGAATTGTGCAAGTCGGGTGCTATTTTCTGTTGGCACGTCCATTGGGGAAACCTTTCGCAGGGGAAAAAGCCACAGAAAGGGGGCATTGCGTCAGTGAGTGGAATCGTTTTTGGCAGCGGTTGCCACACGGCGCATGTGGTCGCCCTTTATAACCCCGATCCAGTGGGCAACCAAAGACAGTTCCGACAGCAAAGTCAAGCCACCAGCACCACCAAAAATCCCAGGAATACAGCAGCAAATCTAGTCATGGCCCTGATCAAGGTGAGATCCTGAATAAAAAAAAACCCAGAAAACTATTTCTGAGGAAAGTAAGCTGTGGAAATCCCTCTAATATTCAATGACTCCACCCGGCAGATCACCCTAATCTGCTGCGCTCTGATCGCCGCCATCGAGTGCGCCCTGCTCCCAGCTGCGGTTCCAGTGGGAGTTCCTTTGAACACCGAGGTGGATCCGCATCCGCAGTACGCCTTCGCCTACAATGTGCAGGACGCCCTCACCGGGGACAGCAAGAGCCAGCAGGAGGTGCGGGACGGGGACGTGGTCAAGGGATCCTACTCGGTGGTCGATGCCGATGGCTCCCTGCGCACCGTCTTCTACACCGCCGATCCCATCAACGGATTCAATGCGGTGGTGCAACGCGGACCAGTTCCAGTTGCGGTGGCTCCACGTCCCCTGGTGGCTCCAGTGGCTCCCGTTGCTGCTCCTGTCTTTGGTTAGAAACTCAACAAAAGTATCTGGGAACCTAGCTTTTACATAACTTATTGTCTGCTCCTTAGTCCGTTGTAAACCCGTAAAGCAATTAATAACAAACTCAGTAAGCCAAAGATATTAAAATGCATATTCATGACTTAATTTTTGGTGACTACTCACTTTGTAACCATAACTTTGGAAGTGATCGAGTGATCGAGCTCTTAGTTGTTTGTTTGGAAACGAGTTTACACCTCCACCTATCCATTTTATTAATTAGTCAGTTGATAGCCAAGCTCAAGGCTCTAAAATTTTAGCTGGCTAGTCAGTGATAATGAACTGAATTAAAACTCACTTAAAAGTAGTGCGAATAACCAGACACTAAGTGGATACTTTTTTCAAGATCAAAATTTGCGTGTCATTAGGATGCAAATCACGTCATTCTGAACTTGAAACCATTTGCCATGTAATCTTTTAAATTTTGTAAAATAATGCAAAGTGAACTTGCTAATGATGCAATATTTTTCTGACTCAACATGATGTAAGAATTGTTTTGTAATCGAAAATGTAGCTAGGAAAACAGCAATCCCCCGAAGAAAGCCGACCCACATGGCTGGCCATTTTGCACTTACATAAGAGACCAATCTCAAATGGTAATCTCCACGATCGGTTGTGGTTATCCCACGCCCAAAGAACTCTTCCACTCCAAATAAATACATTCACTCGCCGGCCCAACACGCACTCAAATTATTCAATAGCTTAATTGAAAGTAAAAATCGGCACGAGATGCAATTTTTGGATTACGCAAACCCCAACCCGAGCATGTCCATAGATGTTGCTGCCGGCGCCGACTGCAGCAGCAACTGCAGCAGTTACTGTAGCAGTTACTGCAACTGCAACTTCAACTGCAACTGCAGCAGCGACTGCAACGCCTAACAAGCGGCGGTACGCGTTGAAAATTAGTGATAATGGGCAAAATTGTCCCAATGGCAACCGCGAGGTGAAACAGAACAAAATCCAAGCACTGGAAACAATTAAATATATATTTAAAAATATAAAAAAAAATATATATTTAAAAATATAATAAGTAACAATTACCAGTTTTAGCTTTAAACTATCTGTTCTATGCTTTGCTAAAAATCTTTTATACAGATTTTGATTGGTAAATTTCAAATGAATTTGAGAATTTTAAGACTAGTTTTGATATGTTAAATATTTTCATAAAATGGGACTTCATCTTTTCTTTCTCCATTTTATTGAAGGATAAATATATTCCCATATGCAAAATCTTATATACAGATTTTGATTGGTAAAGTTCTAAATTAATTTAAGAATTTTAAGACTTGTGTTAAGATATGTTAAATGTTTTCATAAACTGCGACTTCATCTTTTTCTTTCTGCATTTTATTTAAGGAATGGCTAATAATCCTAATATGCAGTGGAATTTTTATGATTTTTTATATTATTGCTAAAAATAACCGTCTTTTAAAATTACAATTTATAAATTTGACTTGCGAGTGAAGCACTCAACTTAGAACCATTACCCGTTTTTCCGCAGTGCAGTCTGCTGGAGATTTTTGGGTGGGCGCGGCTCGGCTCGACTTGGATCACTGGCAGCCAGTTTCGAAGGCTGTGCCCCAAACACACCTTTCAACAATCGACTGCTGGGTGCGTGTGCAGCTTCGCCCCGACGAGATCTGGTGGCCATAAAGACAAGACCGAGACATGGGAGGCACTACTCCAAATGCACCGCACACACACCTGATCCGCCCGGCCACCCGGTCTTCTTGGTCTTTGGTCTATGGGTCTATGGATCTATGGATCTAGCTGGGGGCCCCGAAAAATTCGCTTTCGAATTGAACTTTTTGTCACGACGACGACGACGACTATGACTATGACAACGTGGGGACCAGTTTGCTCTGCTGGTCCGGCACTGTCCTCCCAAAGAGCCGCAGACATGCGTGAACTGCGGAGCACCTCCGCCTTCTCCTGCTCCTCCCCTTCCCCCTCCCCCTTTCCGCCTCGCCGGCAACCCCTTCGATTGCCATGGGCAGCGAAAAATGAATTATTTTATATTTGTCGCGATCGATGCAAGTATTTCGCAGACAACACAACCCCGCAGACTCCACACGCATGCGCAGCGCACTTTTTAGTTGTTTATTATTATTTTGTGTTTTGGATTTTGTATTTTGTGTGTGTCTCATTGCGCTTTTTGCATAAATATTTGATACCTGGTGGCAGGCGGCGGCGGAGGCTGTGGCTGTGGATTTTTGGGCTCGCTGCTATGGGAGGCCTATAAAAAGCAATTGTCGAACGGCCACAGAACCACAGATCGAGTTCATTTGTCAGTCGAGCAGCAGCAGCAGCAAACATCCAGTTCTCCATCGATCCAGTGCTCCAGTTCTTCAAGCAATCCAGAATGGCCGCCAAACTGATCCTCGTCCTGAGCGCCCTGGTGGCGATGTCCTCCGCCGTGGTGGTTCCCGGTCCCGGACTGGCCCTGCCCGCCTATCCCTCGTATCCCAGCTATCCGGCGCTGGCCAAGGTGGCTGCTCCCCTGGTGGCCAAGGTGGCCGCCCCCGAGCCCTACGACCCCAATCCCCAGTACAGCTACAGCTACGATGTCCACGTGAGTCACTCGAAGATTTTAACTGAATCCAATAGTTCTTGGCTCATTAGTCACCTCGTCAGAAGCAATGGCAATTCATTAAGCTGCCATAACTGGTATGCAAATTTAATGCCAGACACTTTATGTGGTGTTTATTGCAGCTTATAACTATTAATTCAGAAACTCTAAGGTTTAATATTAATAAAATCAATTTTTTAATGATTTTCTAAAAAACTCAGATCCTTTGTAGTGTTCATTGTAGTTCATAACCATTAATTCAGAAACTCTAAGGTTTAAGATTATATTATAAAAATCAAGTTTGCAAGACTAGTAATATTTTAAAGATTTTCTAAATAACTTAGATCCCTAAAAAACTAAAGTAGAGAAAATCTTAAATTGTTTATCTTTTCTAAGGAACGTAAAAAGGATATAAAAACAATTGTAAATGTAAATTCTAAATTGTAAATGTGTATCCTTTTTTCCCTTAAATGATTATCCCTTTTAAACTCTTATTATTCCCCAATTCTTCCTGCAGGATGGATCCACTGGCGACGTGAAGAGCCAGCAGGAGACCCGCAGCGGCGACGTGGTGCAGGGCGCCTACTCCCTGATTGAGGCCGACGGAACCCGCCGCATTGTGGAGTACACGGCCGATCCCGTCCACGGATTCAACGCGGTGGTGCGACGCGAGGGAGCCGTGGTGAAGGCGGTGGCTCCGGTGGCCAAGGTCCTGGCTCCGGCTCCGCTGCTCCACGCCGCTCCCCTGGTGGCCAAGCTGCCCGCCTACGGACCGGCCTTGGCTCCGGCCTACGCTCCCGCCTTGGCTCCTGCTCTGGCCCACGGATACGGACCGGCCTTGGCCCCGGGACCACTGGCTCTGCCCAAGCTGGCTCTGCCCGCTCTGCCCGCCCTGTCCCCATTGGGATACCACTAAGTCTACCACTAAGGATACCAACCAACCGGATCGAGATAGATAGACCGACTTCCGATTAATGCCGACCAATTGCCGCAACCGAATAATGGACACATCGCGACCAACTTCTCCTGCCACGTGGCCTCCAGTTTTGTTATATAGTGGGCCACGGGCCGATCGTAGTCGATAGTAGCTGTAGTATTAGTTGAAATGAAAGCGATTTATCGAAATATGTACATACGAATATTCACGGACAGCGGGCTCCGATCCAATCCAATCCGATCGGAATCCAAAGTCCCCTCATCTACACTCACACATTCTCGAGGCCTTTCATTTATGTTTCTTGTCTTTTTAATCTTAAGGCTGTTTGACCGCGATAAAACACTCTATAATCCCCAACTCACAGTCCCCGTTTCAATTCTTATTTAATCCGAGCCTGTGCACTCGAGTAGAACTCGCAGAATGAGAAACGAGATTGCAATAAACGAACCGAAGCTATGCAAATGGAAAGTTGAAGAGTTGTTTATTGGGTTGGGTGAAAATGAAATCATATTAAGTATACGACAAGAAGGAAAAAAATTAAGGTACATCTTTAAAAGGAAAAGCTAGAAGAGAAACAAATTCTTAATAATCAATGGTACTATTCATTATTATCAGTGAAAATCTAATGTTAAAACGAACTATAACAACTAGGAAAAAAATATGATTAGCTGAACAATTCCATCTGAAAATATATAATAATTTCTGCAAGCTATGAAAAACATTTTAAACAACTTTTAAACTCCGATTCTTAAATTTAATTTCCCACCAAATCGAATAACAAATAATAAATAATAATAATAACAAAAAAATATGATTCGCTGAACAATTCCATCTGAAAATATAATTTCTGCAAGTTATGAAAACATTTTTTAAAAAACCTTTTTAACTGCAGTTCTTAGAAGTTAATTTCCCACCAAATCTAATAACAAATACTTTTCTATAATTTAGAAAAATAATTGTTTAAATCGTCAAATAAATACCATTTCAATTATCAAAATTACATTTAATTCTAAATCACTGAATGTTAATCGATGTTGTTAAAGCCAAATGAACGACAAGTCAGTGGTCGTTTCGCCTTGCCAACACATGGAATCCATGTTAATTTTCGGTCAAGTGGTGGATTTTTCTTTCGATTGGTTTTTTTCGCACGTGAGTGGTTCGACCTTAGAACAGAACAAGCCCCACCTGAGCGGGTCAGCGCTACTGCTGCAGTGGTGCAGGCTAATCGCTCAAGGCCCGAACCACGAGCCACGCACCGCACAAAACTGCGTAATTCGAGCGTCAATGCAAAGTGGTCTAAATGAAATTTATGGGCTCAGTTGGAGAACAGCGCGTCCGCTGCGATTGGCAATCGATCCGATCGAGTAATTGGCAACTGGCCACCGGGCACAATGGAGAACTGGAATTCGGAATTCGGAATTCAGTATTTGGATATCCATTCGCCGCTCCCCGATAAATTGCTTTGGATGCGGATAGGCAGATAATTCTGTTTGATCCGTCCAAGAACTGACCTCCATTTGCAATCCCCACTCCGTCTGCACATCGTCTTCATGGGGCGCTTCCAATTATGTGCATATTTGTTTATGTAAAAAACTTATGGATCGCATAATGAGTTTTCGTTACATTTGCACTTGCATAATGCGACGGGCCTTTGTTGCATTCGACATTAAACGCTTTTGATGATTTAATAAAACTAAATTGAAATGTTAATCGCGACACGGCATGGGCGGGAAAGTGGAGGGGCCGATCCAAAAGACATGGGCGAAAGCGTAAGACAATGGGCGAGCTGCAGCGCCACATAGCAGGTGTTACAGTGGGCCACAAACCCGAGGGGAGTTGGCAAAAATGTAGGTAAAATTTTAGTACTTCGGAGCATTAATTTTTAAATTATATAAAACATTTATGAAGTCAGTTCTTCACTTTGGTAATATATAGAGTAGTAGAACAAGATTAAAAGATTATTAAACGAAGTATAATAGCAGGTGTTACAATGGGCCACAAACCCTTGGCGAGTTGGCAAAAATTTAGGGAAGAGAAAGAAAGTATTTCGGAGCATATATTTTTCAATTTTTTAATTTCTAAAATCAGTTCTCCACTTCTGTAATTTATAAAGTAGAAGAACAAAGATTAAAATATTCAATACCTAATAATAAACGAAGTATTCTGTAAAATACTTCATTGAAATTTCTTTTAAACCTTGGATATGATAAAATAAAAAAAAATCAATAAGAAAGCTTAGAAACAGATTATGTGGATAAGGCTATCAAATTACAATAAATATTTAAATGATGGTCAGACGCTTTTGAATAATACCCACATTAACCCCAAGCAGATATGATAATACGAGGAGATTGGCAGTTAATATTTTTATTACAAACGCCATTCGGATTATCGCCGTTTTGTGGCATTGTTTTGACGGATTTCACCCATTGTGGCAGTGGAACCCGGGCAGCAGCAAGCCCACTAAACGTATTTTGGTTACCACCAACCGGGAGTGTTGATGATCACGATGATAATTCGGTGGGTCTGATGGTCTGTCTGTCTGCCCCTGTTGGCGTTTCTGCCGAAGACTTTGATGATTGAGAGGGATTTGTTTGCATTTTCAAGTGAAATTAACACAAAGCGCGACGGCTTCTGGCCGTCTGTCTGTTGGGTATCTCGAGTGGCTTAGCGGTGCCTGAGACGAGACTCCGAGTGTGTGCTTCCAGGTGATTAAGTGGTCACGCACACAGGTAATAACACAGGTAACCGAGCACGCTGCACGCTCCACGCTCGATTACAATTGTCGCCCCACAAGCGAGGCGGCAATTAAAATGCTGGATTTCGCGTCATTTCATAATGGAATCGGTGCGGAATCGGTGACGTTTACAGGGAAAGAAATATCTTTCTTTTAAGAAGTAATATTACTTAAATTACTGTCATTTTATAGCCCATAATTGTATCATTTAAACATAAATTTCCAAGCTAATAAGCTATGGATCAATGATAAAACCCCTAACGAGTTTTTAAAGAGCAAATAGTTAAAACTTAAATCTAAACCTGCATCAAATATTATTTTTTTCCAGTGTAAAGCTAAGTAAATATGCTTGAAAAACTCACCCTGTGTACCAAGGACCGCGGGGACCGTACAGGAAACGCTTGGCGGTCTTCCACCGCTTCCGTATGTGACTGTCGACCGTCTTGTGATGCAGTGCAGCCGACTGGAGTCGCTGCATCTCCTCCACCTGGCGCACCTTCCACGGCATGTAGATCTTCTGCTGGAAGAGCCGTCTGTTCTCCGCCTGGTTGGTGGCCCTCTGCTTGGAGGCCGCCTTGCAGGCCTCGTAGCACTCCGCCCAGAATCGGTTGATGGGCTCCCACAGATGCAGCTCGATGTCGCGCTGGTAGCGATCGTACATCGGCTTCACCTGAAAGTGTGAGAAAATCGAGATCAGTACACAAAAAGAAAATAGTTGGAAGTCAAAAATAGATTATAAATTAAAAATTAATTCATAAAATCAATCTGTGTTTACAGTTTAACAGTTTATAACTCTACATTTAACATAGCTGACTCAACAGTTTTAATCATATAAATATTAATTTATTCCTAGTAATTTTGCAGACTTATTCAAGTGGTTTGATTGCTAGAAAGCACCTCTTCGCAGATTAATCGCAAATGTCCCATTTGTTCCCATCAATTAAGCTTATCGGATTATCAGATTAATGTAAGTCCGCCAGTTTCTTTCAGTTTGCGAATGGCAACGAAATGCACATCGAGATTGACGATTATGGCAGGTTGAATTTGTTTTCGCTTTCATTCGTTTCGGGGGCAGTCTTCGTGCGTGTTCGAGTTCCATCTGGTCGGTGAGTCAATCTGGCGGAGATCACTCCTCGTCCACGTCCAAGTCACGTCCGGTCAGGTTCAAGTTCAACGCGCATGGAGCCGCGGGCACAGGAAGCACTCGATTGCAGTTGTGCAAACCAGTTAGACGCGCTCCTCGATAGCTACACTTTGTTTGGGCTTTATTTAACGCCGATCTCCGCCAGATATCCCATATAACCAGGAGGCATCCGCATTGCAGTGAAGGTGGTGAGTGCAGGTGGTGAAGTGAAGGCATCGCGGCGGGAGGTTCTTTGCATAACCCATCGCCTCCATCGCCTTCAACGCCTTCAGCAAATTCAGCCTTTCGTTCCAAGGCACTGGGCACACAACACTCGACTTAAATGGAATTAAATGAAAATAAAAATAAAACAAAATAGAAGAGCGAGGAAAATATTTCTGGTAAAATCTCCGCCAGGTGGGTGCTTCGGCAGCCGCGCCGCCGCTTTGTCATTCGACTGGTTCCAGCGGCGCCTCTTCGAGCCACAAAACCAGACCACTTTCTTGGCGCTCAGCTCAGTTGCCGAAAGAAAGTCCGACGAGTCGTGACCGACCGGGAGCCGCGAGGAAAATCTAAAAAAAACTCTATTTAAAAACACCAACTCCAGCTTGGATTTTGTTGGATTCGAAGTCGGAGTTGCTGAAACGCCGCCAATGAAAGTTGTGTTTATGTTCGCGTCGATTTCGGAATTTCTGTTTGGAAAAACGCCACTTCTTCGTAGAGTTTAGTTCGCGTTTTGTCTACCGCTCGAAATGTGCAATTTGTTTTGGCTTTCTGCCTGTTTTGTAAGCGATTAAATAATATGTGAATTAATTATGCTGCCATCTCATGTGTGCTGTCGCAGTGAGCTCTTCAAAATCAGAGGAACAGCTAAGCGTTGACTTACGAATCATTAGTAAATCTTTAACTATTTTATTCCAATGAATAAAAGAGTAGGTAAACAATTTGTTTGATCGAGTAAAATTGTGATTTATAAGCTTGTTATGCTTTTAATTTTCAATGTAGTACAAAATATGTTGAAGTAGGTATCAAAATTTACTTATTGGCACTTGTTTTAATAATAACATTGAGAAGAATTTAATTGAATGAATGAATCGATGTTATCGACCAGAGTGTTATTTCTCTAACGTTAATCTCTGTTATTTTCGATATGCAATTTTCAAACATTGTTTAGCCAAACCCAAACAAGTCATGACCAAAAGCAAAACAAGCAGCTGCAAAAACGTACTCGATGCTCACACCTGAACCTGGCGGCGATCAGGTTCAATGCTTGGCTCCTTCGGGTGCCCAGTTGCATCCACAGCCGCCACACCGAGTCCCTCCTCCTCCTCCTTTTCCTCCTCGAGGTGGGATTGCGTGAGACCAGCCAGCCGGCAAAGTCCCCGCATCGATGCAACAATTACGAGGAGCCTGCCTGGCGAACAAACAAACAAACTCGTGACTCGATTGCCACTGGTGGAGGTGATATGGCAACTATGTTACGTGTGAAGAGCTAGGGAAGCAGGGAGCTTAGGAGCTTAGGATAGAGAGAGCCGGGGAGCATTGGAGGGCATTGAGGCGGAAGCCAACTCTGGTTGGAAAGTCAAAGGTTGGCCACATAAGACAGCAGAGCACACCGAGATGACAGCATTTAAGTTTAGTGGGAGAAAGTTTGTTTGTCTGATGACATTTTTTGCGGAAGATTAACCCACTCACCCTTTGCCTTTTCGCATTTTCCCTCTACCCACAGCTGGCGATCTGGATGCCCTTCGCCCTCGGAGATTCCAATGCCACAAGTGTTGAGAGGGAGCCAAAAACTGAGCCAAAAATAGAAGTGGTGCCTGCGGCGGAGAAACTGATTCGATACCGGCGACAGCCACCGTTTGCCGTGATTAAACGCTCCAAGTTGCGCAGGCGGACCAAAGGCCCGCCAAAGATTAAATATGGACCACCACCGCCCCACATCCGCTACGCGAAACCCTCGTTTCCGTCGCATCTCGAGGAGCCGAGCTTTTCCCTGGACGACTTTCAGCACCTGAAGTTCGATGGTGCGGACTTCAAGATACCCACTTCGAGTTACGAGGCTCAGTCCATGGATCTGGACTTCTATAACCACGACTCGGAACCGGATCACTATGGAGCGCACAAGTTCCCCAGCCTGGACTTCGGACTGGTGACCACCCACGAGCACGTTCCCCACGAGAAGTACGGAGTGCCACCGGTTCACCAGGGTTTCCAGCCGGATCACTCGTTTGCCACCCACTATGAGCCACCTCCTGCATCGCCCGTTCACATACCATCCACCCGCTATGGAGTCCCCTCGGCTCCGGCTCACGTCCCCAACTTTTCGCATCAGGACCTTCCAGCTCCCGATTCCTTTTCCATTTACGAGCAGAAGATTCCCAATGCGGGCTACCACCAGAACTTTGCCGAGCCACCCAAGAAGCCACCCAAACATGCTTCTCATCATAATCCCAACTACGAGATCGCCTATTCCCCGCCAGCTTTCGAGATAAGCACTTCCTACCAGTCCAATCATCAGCAGAGCTATGTGCCGCCTCATCCTTCGCAACCCCATGAGGGATTCGCAGAGCCTCCCTCCAATAATTATGTCAAGCCTGCCCACCATCCTCCGCCGAATAGCTACGCTCCCCCTCCACATCCTTCTTCCAGTTATGGTCAGCCGGCACAGCATCCTCCGTCCAATTATAATCAGCCAGCGCATCATCCATCTCCTTCTTACAATCAACCTCCTCAGCATCCCTCATCCAGTTATGATCATGCTCCTCAACATCCTTCATCCACTTATGATCAGCCCCCTCAACATCCTTCTTCCACTTACGATCAACCCCCTCAGCATCCTTCATCCACTTACGATCAACCTCCACAACATCCCTCCTCCAGCTATGACCAACCACCCCAGGATCACCCAAACAGTTACCAGCATCCTCCTTCATCGACCTACGACCAAGCACCCCAGCATCCTCCCACAAACTACGTGTCGTCCGATTCGCACTCCTATCCGCAGGATGATTACGCTCCACCTTCGGAGGAGTTGCCCTTGAATCCCCATCACAAGTTCCCTAGCTTCGATTTTCCGAAGTCCAGCTACGAAGTGCCCATCTACGATCCGGTGCCCTTCGAAGCCTCCAATCGAGATGAGCAGGAATCGTATCCACCCATTCTGGCATCCTCTCCCGATCAGAATGAAATACCCTCGGATGCCCAGCCGTCTGGCAGTTCCAAGCGGCGGAAGAGGAAGCGAAAGCCAAGCAATGGAATTGTCCCAGGGAAACACACCCTGGATGTTCCTGAGCTCCAGCAGGCCTACGATGCGGATAGCCACTTGCGGAAACCGAATGAAAGTGCGGATACGGATGCGAACAGTTCACACTTTGTGGAGAGGAAGCAGACCATCAACTTTGTCACGCCTCCACCGACAACTTCCACTACTCCGGCACCTTGGAGTCCGATGAAGGGCAGGAGCAGCCCGACTCGCGCTCCATTCATTCCCACCGTTATCACCAGCACTCCAGTTACGCCCACGACTGCTAGGAGCAGGAGTCGTGGATCATCCCGATACCGCTCAAAGTCGCAGCAGCCCGTGAACCCAAGTTCACCCGATCCGACCACCACCAGCGTAAGGATCGAACAATCCCACTCGCAGAGCTACTACGATGGAACCATTGCTCCACCCACCAGGCAGCCCTTTTCACCCACAATTGGAGGACGTGGCGCGCGACCCACTCGTCCAAGTTACGTGAGGAATCACGGACCGGTTTCCCCTCTAGCCTTGCAGCCGGGAGATCCTGGAAGAGGTGCACCCACATCCAAAAGAACCACCAAGGGCGTCTTTGACACCACCCTGTTTAAAACTCCCCAAAGCGATAGAGAGATCGAGCGGAATCTCCACGGGCTGCGTCAGAACTTGCCAAAAAACCACAAACTATACTGAATTCTTATATGAATTAAAAGGAGGCATAGCTTAAAGACTTGGTTAACTAATACTTAGACTCTAGCAGTAAGTTATTAAGTTTAATTCCCCACTAGACTTTGAATGTTAAATAAATTGAATAAACTTTATAGTTATCGGACGAGTTCCCAATAAAACTGTTTCAGATAGATATTTAAAAGCAGGAACTTACCATGCGATCAATAAAGTTTCTCCACTTCTTGCTGGTGCTATACATTTGGAAATCATTAAAGAAGACAGGACCCGATGACGTTGAAGGAAGATCTGGGAGAGTGGACTCCAAGTTGAAGGCGAAGCGACATTTCTCCAGCAGGGCTTTCATTACAGGCATCAGAAATGAGTACTCCTCGGGATTGCCAACTAAAATAAAATTGTGTTATTGTAAAAAATGTACCCATTATCTTGTTTAAAAACCCACCTTCGATAGCATTATCCAGAGCCCTATTTATGCTATAGAGGAGATAAGATAGCTCAGCTGGATCTTCAGTAGAACGACTTTGGAGTATAGCATGCAGTTTTGCAGTCGCCATGGCCACAATTCCAGGATTCGGATGGTGTGAGCACTTTAGCAGCAGCCCTAAGCACAATCGAATCATGTCGGACCAATCGTCCGAAGATCCCTGTTGAAAGATCATCAGGGCATCAAGCAAAGCTAGCACACCGTCCAGCAGTTTGGTGGAACACTTCTTTGATTCGTCTTCGTTGGATCCTAGAACCACCAGCTCGTACACCATGCGCAGGATATGCGAGGCGTTCTCCTGGTTCACCAGCGTCTGACTTCCATGCTCCGACAGATCAAAAAGAGAAGCCTGCACAGCCATCTCAAGTATGCGAAGGCGCAGCGAGAGATGCGAGGTAATCAGCTCATTGTTCAGAGCCAACAAGTTAATGCAGCCCAGCACTTGGCCACGTTCTTGCCAGCACTGCGGATGATCGTTGGGTATTCCACGCCAGAATATATTAAAGAGCGTATTTGAGACTAGATAAACCAACTGCTCCTCGGTGTCCACATCGCCATCGGCCACAAAGTCGAAGGCAGAGGTGCTCTAAAGTGCAATATCAATATAAATAAATTAGATGAAGTACTTCTTTTCGAAAGGGTTACTTTACCTCCAGGGAGTCACTTTTCTTTGGAGGTCCGTGCGGCGATTGCGTAGAGCTGTCGGAGCTTAGAGATTCCTCCCGCTGAATCGAGGGAGTATGTGAGCCATCGGCTGTGTCCGATGAGCTGCCCAAGGTCAACGACTCGAATGTATCCTGCAGATCATGTGTGGTCTGCCGAATGACCGAGAACAAGCTGCTGGCATTCTCCACGACAGCTCCGGAAACAGACTCAGCCAGTTCTGAAATGTACAAGAATTAGTTTATTATTAGTTATGTATACTACTGATAAATTTACCCTTAATTTCACTTTCAATAACAGTGGCTGCCTCTGAAACGCTGGCCTGTATTTCATTAAGTATCAGTCCGCTGTCGCTCAACTCTTCCTGCTGTTGCTGCTGCAATTGGGCCAAGCCAATCTCCTGCTCCGAAAAAGTAATAAGATCTGCTTGGGCCAAGAAGCTGGAGTTATCCTCCAACAGAACATCCAAGTTGATGCCAAAACTGCGTCGTTTCTCTTCGTCTGGCGGCGAACTAGTGATGGGCTTGCGAATTAGCAACCTGGCAATGGACTCTTGCCATCCAGTTTGCTTGGCCATTGCGACTGTAGAGTTCTGCTTGACGAAGGTGGTCTGCAGCAGTCGTTTGGCGATCTCCAATTTCACGGGAAGATCACAGCTGCTCACATGATAGACCAGGAAAATAAGACCAGCGTAGTCTGGCTGCAGCCCCAGCATTTCATCCACCAAATGGAACAGGATCGTAGAGCTCAGGGACAATGGTGTGATGAAGGAGAAGAACCCGGGGAACATGCTCTGCTCACTGGCCTGATCATACAATCTAAGCACTTGTTTGTATTTCTGATGCACCCGCGATGTGGCCAACAATCCACTGATAAACTAAAATTTACGAGGGAAAGTTAGCATCTAAAACATATATCAAACTATTGAATTTTACCCTTATAGCTGCCTCTTGAATCTCATTAGTATAGCTTTTGTCCACGAAGAAGTTGTAGATGAGATTGGCCGACTGGGGCTCGTGCAGAAGAAGGACCATCTGGTCCTTGCAGTTCTTGCCGCGGATATAGAACGTCATCATCTCCAGGAACTCCACAAGTACCACATCCTGTCTTACAGAAGCCAGAAAAGCAATCATTGAGTTCACTTCCTTGATGTTCACTTCTTTTTGGAGGTAAAATTTAATAATGCCGAACAGCGTGGCCCGAATTGTCTTGGCGTCATCGTCGCTGATGCTGTCCGGCGTGGAGTAGTACTGGCGCACGACATCCAGGACAAACTGGACGCCATACCTTTTGCGGAAGAACTTTCTATCGTTCTTGATCATGGCACTCAGGTACTGGGCATGTCCCAAGGTGATTTGGAACTGAAGCCTCGACCAGATGGCGAAATCGAACACAATGTGAGCGTACAATGCATCCAGCAGCTGCCCGCCTGCCTCTGCCTTGTGTCCTTGCAAGGACTCCATCAGCAGATGGGTGGCCATTAGGGCATTCACATCGAACAGAGCCGGCGGACAGCGTTGGAGCATTGTGCCCACAATGGCCAGACATTCGCTACTCAGCAGCTGCTCCTGGTTCGTCTCGTGTTCGTGGGTAAGGTAGCGCAACAAACAGAGGAAGCTGGCCAACGGGTGCTGCAGCATCTTCCACTCGGTGTACGAATTCGAGGATAACATCTCCCAGTCGGTGAACTCCTCAGCCGAGGGCGTCGGAGCGCAGGACAAGGATTCCTCGCTGACGCTGCCAATCGATAAGTCTGCTGTGTGATCCGAAGTCACCAATCTATGCAGAATGGGCAGAATAGCGCTGATGCCTCCTATACTGTTGATTGTCTCCTGGATCTTCACTATCTTGCAGTGTTGAGCATTTATTCTTCCCGGAAACTTCCCGCCTGGAATGAGATCCTGGCAAGTTCCATGCCACACAGCTCCTGGGGCGTAGCAGAAAACGAAGCGAGAGTTGAGTTCTAGGAGGTCATTGTCTTGCGAGAAGATCGAACTGAAATTTGCGCCCGCATCGAAGATGGTCTTTAAACTGGTGGTGGGATCCGCTAGCAGCACTCCGCCCAGATGACCATTCAGACATGTTTGCTCTCCAAAAACAGTATCCTGCATTCCGATGGGAAAGTTCTTAACGTTAGGATCGAACGCAGTCTGAGTGCGCATGGGCAGGGTGAAGTAGTTGGATACCTAAAACGATAAATTATTTAATTAATTATTTATTTTAGTCTTTTTATGATTCTTACGTTTGCGGAGAGAGTACGTTCCAGGAGACTGGGCAGCATTCCCCTGTAGCCACTGGATCCGCTTTCCTGGGATGAGGACCGGGGCATAATTCCAGTCCTGGCCACCTCGCTTTGTTGTGGTGGCGCAACCACAGCTCCAATCGAGCACACCGTAAAAGGTTCATTAACTGCCTGAACTTTTAGTGTGGCACTGAGTTTCTGAACAAAATCCACATAGATGTTGATTTGACTGTAGGAAAATGGCCGCTTTGGAGGAGTGATGGCCACTGTTAAGTAATGCCACTGGCCGTCCATCAGCGTCTTGGTGGCTGTGGATGATGTGAGATACTCCCGCCTCGTCAAAGCAGCCACCACAACATTTCCATTTGGCTGGACAAAGACCTCGAATCCACTGCCACTGACTGTTTGCAGAGTGAGCAGCATGCGACGACTGGTAGACTGATCCTTCAGCTGATTAAAGCGCACTAGGATGTGGAAGATGAAACCGTACGAGCCGGAAATTGTCCAGTTTCGAATGTCTGGCACGAGTATCCCATCCGTGGGCTGCTCAATGGAAAAGTACTGTGCGCAAGAGTTGCTGCCCCTTAAGCTCTGCAGAGCGATAACCACAAGAGTCTAAAGGAAAGTTACAGATTAGTAACAAGTTTGAATAAGTATAGGTAGTGAGTTTTACCTGCTGCAGTTGCTTGTGCTGTGGAAATTTAGTTCCCTGTCGCAAAAGCGCGAAGATGCACTTCAGCTCCGCAGGCACTATACTGAGCTTGCTTAGTTCCTCTATCAGCTTGATGAGATTCTGGACACAGTTCTCGGCCAGAGATTCCGCTTTCAGAAGACATCCACATACAGCCTTGATAATTTGACTACCACACGCCACAGATTTTCTGTTAAATTAGCAATAATGTAATGGAACAAATTATTAAGCCAAAAATCACGCTACTTACGTTCCATAGTTGTCGGTGCAGCCCTTGAGCACTAGATTAGTCACATGAAGCTGTTCCTGCTCCTGAAGCGTTGGCACCCAATTGAGCAACTGCAGCATTACCTCTGGTAGCAGCAACAAGTGTCCACTTTCATCGTATCCCAGCAAGAAGCAAGTGTCCAGCAAAGTCTCTGTTGGATTTCCGAACTCTTGCAAACTGCAGAAGAGCCTCTCAATACGCTCTCCCTGACGCAACTGGGCAGCGAATTGCGGAGAGTGGCGCGTTAAAGTGGCCAAAGCCTCCATGGAGCTGCACAGGGAGCTCGAGTGGCTGATGTTCCAGGGCTAAACAAAAAGGTACATAAGTATGGAACTTTTAAGAATATTCGCAGGCTTACCTTAATAACCTTTGGCAGATTGGTGAGTAGTTCCAGTAGATTGGAATCAGTTATTGCTTCACTAACACCGGCATCGCCAGCCACAAATAATTTCACAGCCGCCACAGTGGAGGAAAGAGCAGCCATGTCGATAGCCACATCCTGGTCAGCATCGCTGGCTATATCGAAGTTGGCATCCCCGCTCTCAAAGTGTTTGGTGGCCAGCAGCTCTTGCAGAGCATCACAATAGAGTTGAACTAACGTAACTAGGTCTATTTGGCGCTGTTTAGGTGAAATTATTATTAGATTGTAAATCTGATATGGCTAGTTACTCACTTCTTCAGGACTAGATTTTTGCAGCACAATTACCATGAGGGCATAGCATTGCAGGGCAACGCGACGCAGATCGTTGGCACTCTCCCACTGCCGCAGGATGCTCATGGTGATGGACACCGTGGCTGGGCAAATGGCCTTCATGCCATTGCGCTGCGCGGACCAAAATCACCATTATACGGGTTGATATTTAACACGATCGTGGGACAGACAAGCAATGGCATGCACGGACAAAGGTTAGGGAACAACAATGATCGGGACAACAGATGGTTTCACCACTCACCAAGTTATCACAGTCTAGCAGCCCATCACCCGAGCAGGGGGCAAGTGAAGAAGTGGTTAGAGCGTTAGTATTTCTATTTGTCAGGGTCGATGTCGAGTTTAGAGACTTCTGCACTTTCATTTGCAGCTGGACGGGATCCAGCCACATCAACGAAACACGAAATGAAACAAAAGTGGACATGGAAACAGAATGATAGAGCTCTAATGAACATTAATAGCGAAAGCAGTGAGCAGAAAGGAAAGCTGTCAGGGAGTGAGGTTAATAATTAAACGGTTTTCGAGATAGAAAGGACTACACAGGAGGGGACTGGAGACGCTTTCTGGCGCTACCTGCGAGCCGCAAATCACAGCACCCAGGATGTTCAGCAGACTTTCGCCTATTTCCGCATATCGGATGAGTTTCTCCTCCTGAAAGCAATCTGCAAGGTAAATCATTTTGTTATTAAACAATTAAGCACTACATTGAAGGTTCCTAAATAATGGATTTTATCTTACCATATATAAAGGGTACAATTTCTACATGAACCGAGTGGGGCTTATAGGAAAGACGACTATAATCTGCCGACTGGCCTCGTACAAAGCTTCTCCACGTAAGATACGGATCGTACATGACCTCCAGGAAAGCAGAGAAGCTGCTAAACAGATGGCTTATAGCCGGCACAGCTTGAGGAAGCTCCATTTGCTGTAATAATAAAAAAAGACAATTTTTTATCGAACATAATAATGGGCTCAAGAGGTCTACTTACTTGCTTAAACACCCTTGAGAGTATGGCGATCAGATTTGGCTTGTACTCGTACTTAATGATGGCCAGGATGTTATCAAAGTGTCGGCACACAATCACCAGACAGTCGACGAGTATGGCTACCTCTTCGATGGCCTCATCCTCCAACTTTCCTTCCGTTTCACAAGAATCTCTGGCCACAATAATGAACTTGCCGATGGCGGGCAGTAGTTCATCCGGCAGGCGACCCAAATGGGGGCCACTATCCGGTTGAACTTCATTCCACATTGGGCAGTCCTCTGCCTTGAAGTCCAGCTGCAACTGGCTCCTCCAAATGGCCACAAAACGGGCCACAAATTGCCGGAAATGGGTTTCATCGTTCTGTAAGGAAGAGAGAGAGCGAAAGAGAAGGCAGGATTTAGCTCGAGCCTGTCTGGGATTATATAATCATTACACTGTTTACACAACTTCAAGAGCTGATAAACAATTGCTTTTTGTTTTGCGGTGACTAATGCTTTAAACATTTTGCGGCCGCCCCCGCATTCGGAGCAACGCCCCCACTCCCTCCACACAAACAATTCCACTTCTTATCACTCAGTTTACTTCAAAATAAAACCTCACCTTTGTCGTGTACTGCACCCACAGGTTATATATATCCTTCTTATTGTCCATCGTCGTGTTTTCCCTGCAATTAGCTCAGCTGAACGGCATTTGTTAACTACTAATTGAGTTTTTCCCCTCGGCAAATTATTTGTTTACAAAAAAAATTTTTTGCCGACGATGAGAGTCGGAGATACACAGCCCAGTTTTTACTCTATTTCGGCGTTTTTTTCCGCGTTTCTTTGTGGAATCGCGTGTCAATATAGTTAAGGTTGTTGCGTAAATTGAATTAATAAGCCGTGATTATGTTTTAAGCACATTTACAAGAACTTTTCGGGTAAATTTTCACATTGCTGGGCACAGGTGAAAACTGCAACAGCTGATTGCTTCTTCTTCCATGCTATTCACTACTCCTTGGCAGTGCTGCAAAGTGCGCGGGTAAACTGAGTTGGAAGGCGCCAAACTTCAAATATTTCTTATTGGCAATAACATTATAACGTTATGTATAAAAAAAATTTTTGATTGGTTAATCAATATTTTAAAAAATCATTCAGACACTTTTAATCTCATCAATTATTTTTATAAGTTAGTTTATTTTTAGTTTTACACATGTAAAAATAATGCAGTGATCTTTTGTGTCTCAAAACCCCTTCTTATAATCCAAAGTAAAACTGCCAAGTTTTTTAGGCTGCTAAATGCGTATTTATTTCGAGATTTTCATGTATTTGGTTTCAATTCTAGTAGCATTTTGTTATTTGTTTGTCTGTTTTACATGATATTAGCTAATAGTTGCGCTTCTGTTTCGCTTGTCATTGCTTGATTCTCGTTAACTATCTCCAACTGTCGTTAAAAACAAACGATTTTCTGTGTAGTTCTTTGCCGCCTATCATTGATACATTATGCGCAAAAGTGCAGTTTATTGATGCGGATGCGGATGCTGATGCGGATGCTTCTATATGCCTAGGCATCGAATTTTGAGATTATTCGCCTTCGATTTTAGAAATGTCTTGGTTTTCGGTTTTGTTTGTAATATAAAAAGGAAACGTTATTTTATATTTAATTTCAGACCTAAATTATTAAGATTTAATGCAATATTTTATTTGTAAGTTTTAATTGAATAGCTTGAACCATTTGTAGGACCTATAAATATTCATTATCCGTTAATAATCTTAATAAAATAAATATGTAGAAGAAAAATCTTATGCCTCCGTTTCAGTTAGTTAAAGCTGTGAGTTTTTATCCGCATTAATTTGAAGGATAACAATTGTTAGTTAATTTACGGTAATTTAATTTTAATTTAATTTAATTTACTTCAAATATAGGCATTCGACTTGCTTTCGTTTATCATTACGTTTAAATTAAGTACACGATGCGTTCGGTCGTTAAATTTAATTCTGTTTTTGGTGTCGAGTGTTTCTCGCATGTGTTTTACGGTTTGCAGCACTTGAATGGGCATTACAATATTTAAAAAACCTCAGCGCCTCGATTTATCGATTTGTAAATAAGTTGCGCGCTTCGTTTGTTTTGCTTTTATTTGCTTTATTTGGATTTTTGTTGTTTTTTTCTTTTTTGGGCATGGGTAGTGTGTAGTTGTTGTGTTACTGCCTCGAGACGACGACGATTGTTGCGAATAGAAAAATAATTCAAGTAAATATTTGTATATGCGTGTATAAGTATTATAGTTTTCCTCTAGGTATATGAATAGCACTCCATGCTCGAGTTTTGCGGCCTATGTTTATTGTATTTGTACCAATCGCCTAAGATGTGGCATTATCCGTCCATCCTCCAGATATCAGATACTGTGCAGATACTAATGCCCGTGTTGCAATTTTGAGTGGGTGTGGCAGTCCGGAGTTACTCCGGTTATCTAGCGTGCTTTATGTGGGTGAGTGTGGGTGTGTCTGAGTAGCTAGTTCATAAGGTAAATATAATCTATCATAGTTCTTTTAGGTGCCGCTAACAGCTCTGAAGGTATTCAGGTTCGGTCGCATTCTCTGCGTTGTTGTCGATTGTTTCGGGTAGAAATACTTGGGGTTATCGCTTTTCGGTTTTGGATTCCTTTTTTTTTTTTTTGTTTTGTTTTGGGTTGGCTCTCTGCTCCGAAGATCTCCGCCTGCTCCATGGTCCGTTGTCCGCTCGGCGGCCTACGAGTCCAGCAGCGGCTCATTTTCCGAATCGGAATCTAACATTTTCCAGACCATGCGCCTGACGTTTCAGACTGCCGCCGTCGGCCCAGGAGGAGTTGAGATACTCGTCGTCATCGTCTTGCTCAAGTTTCTGTAAAGAATATTGGAGAACAATTTAGTTTAGGAGCCGAGAAGTTTTTTTTAAATATTATTGCTAAAATGTGGCCCGATTTGATTATTTGTTTGATTTATGTACAATTTCTGTGATTTTTTTGTTTTGCCCATGAATGTATGCTACAAAATATTATCAATGAACGTATACGTAATAAAGACTAATATCCAGTATACGCCGTGTGTACTCTGCAGGTATTTGTAGGGCTGCAAAAAAGGTTCTGCTAAAAATAGAAAAAGTCCTACGATCCTTAAAAATAGAAACACGAAATTATATAAAACAATTGTTTAAATAAGTATTTTAAGTATCTCAAGTTGACACAAAAGATTTTTGTTTGCTTTGTTAAGAAGGAGCAAACGAAAATACAAACAAACGACCAACTGAATGGTCCTAATCTCAAATCCTTCAGCCTTACCCTTGCACTGAGTTGGACGTGGAGATAACTCCGTTTTCCAGCGAGTCCCTGGACAGCTCGTCGGCCATCTGGACCTTTAGCTGGTGGCCGAACGAGTTGATCTCCGAGTTGGGCGTCATCTGCGATCCCGCCGGACTCTGTGCAATGTAGGGACCCGGCGTGGTCACCGATCCACCCTGCGATATGGAGGCGGTCATGCCGGGACCTCCGTTCGGCAGAACACCCTCCAGACAACTGTCGTTCGTGGTGGAGTCCATGTTGATGATCTGGCTGCCGGCCACGTTGTCCGCCAGCACGGCGCCATCACTGTCGTCCACCGCATCGATGTCGTCGATGTCCATGTCCTCGGCGTTCTTGTCCAGCGGCGCCGTCTCCTCGTCCTCGTTGTAGATCTTGAAGTAGGCGTACGTCAAGTAGATCACCGAGATGATGAACGAGGGTATGGGAATGGCCATCGAGTAGACCAGGTTTAGCGTGTTCTGCCAGTAGTCCAGGTCGCTGATTACCAGGCTGGGATCCACTCGCGAGTAGTAGCAGGGGAACTTCATGCCGATCTTGGTGTACCGCTTCAGCCAGATGGTGCAGTTGAGCATGGGTGGATAGCCACATCCCTTGACGTTCGGAAAGAGCCGGGCTCCCACATAGTAGTACATGGAGCGATTGCCCATCAGGCCCTCATTCAGCTCGGAGATCTCGTCGAAGGGTCTCCGCTCATCCGGAATGAGGGTGCCCGAGGCACTTAATCCCCGCGTGTCCTCCGAGTCCTCGATGAGGTAGCCATTGGAGCCGTCGGCATCCCCGAAGTTCAGCTGCTCCAGTCGCCCGCCACTCAGATCGATATCGAATCCCCCCGTGCCGCCGCCCAGGTTATCGTACTCGTAGTCGCTTCTCAGCGCCCGCTCGTATCGATCCGTTCGCTTGACTGGCGGCAGGATGCGCTCCGACTCCTTCAGGTTGATGTGGTACTCCGTGAAGTTGAACTCATCTGTGTAATTGTACAGATTGAGGCGGTAGTTCACCCGGATCTGGGTGCAGGTGTAGATGTCCTTGGTGCAGCCCTCGCGGCAGGACGACCACGAGCAGTTCTTGGCCCCGTAGTAGATCTCCGTGTCGTACGTTTCGCAGAGCGCCGGCACCTCCTCGAACTGCATGAAGATCGTGGTGAAGGCGGGCTCAATAACGAAGGGCACCAGGAACAGGAAGGCGAACAGGCTGAAGGTCCCCAGCAGGATGAAGAAGGCGGTGGTGTAGAACAGCAGCTTCTCCTTGCCGGTGCGCTTGTCCTGTTCGTCTCCCATTATTTAGCTCGATTTTGGTCGGGTTTAGTCTACTGTATATATAATATATATCTTCTTGATTTTTGATTTCCTTTATTTTTAGGCGCAGGTCTGGCGGTGGCGGCGGCGGAGCAGAGCGGCGATTAGTAGTGCTGTTTAAACTTAGCTTACAATTGCGGCGATTATTAATCCGATAACGATAACTAAGAGCTAGATTACGATTACGGTGCAAGTTATATCACAGGGAGAGTTCGATTTCTCGTTTCGTTTGCTTTTGCTTTTGCTTTCGCTTCTGCTTTTGCTTTTGCTTCTTTTTCTTTGGTTGCCTGGCTGTCCGGTGTCCCGTTATCTCGCACATTGCCGACTTTTGCAGGGAGGCTCCTGCATTTTTGTGCTTGGCATCGTCACCATCAGCGTCTCTCACTCTCGATTAGGCCTAAATACCTAAATACTCCACGGAGTCCCACGCATTATCCTGCATCCTTAAATCCTTTTTATCCTGGCAGTGTGAGGGGGGAGGTTCGGCATCAAAACCTTTGCTAATTGCTTTATTCGTCCCAATGGAGATGTTTCGTCAACATCAGCACGTTGCAGTCCTTTAGCTTTCGCCTGATTTAGCTGCTTCTTGATTATTTTATGACTGCGGCAAAGCAGGATATACGTGCGTGTGTAAGTGAGCGTGTGTCAGTGTGTGCTTGTGTGTGTCGTATCCTGTGTGTTTGTTTGGCCTGCCAATGGCCAGTTTTTGAGGTCTCTCTCTCCGCTGTTTTCGACTCACTTTACATTTACATTCTTTAAATGTCTTGTAGTAAAAAAAAGAATGCTGGACGGACAGTTTTGTTTTTATTTTTTCACTTTGCTTTGCTTTGGCTATTTCTCGCGCTCTCTCGCTCTCTTTTTGTTATCCTTGTTATATCCTTGCCACGTGCAGTTCACAAGAGCTGTAAGAGAGTGTGTGCGGTGAGTGCGTGCGTGTGTGCGAGTTTTAAAATACCGTTAGGCCGCGCTTTGCCCGTTAATGCGTGCTATATGTTTTTTTTTTTTTGAAGCCCAGAAAGGTGACGATGGTTATTTTTATGTAACCTCGAGTGTTACGAAACGGAAACACGCGGCACGGCACCAATGAGCCCAACCAGTCGCGTTTAAATAATAAAACTCCTTCGATGCATTTGTGGGTTGAGCGGGGTAAGGGGGAGGGGGAGACTGAGCGGAGCCACATGTAATTTTCAATTCATTTGGCACGCTTTCACTCACACAAGCACCAGCACACAAATACTGGAAACAGGCCGTGCACATGCAAGCAAGAACCCCACTCCCTCCAAACTCTCACACTTCGAGACGGGAAACTCACACGTACACAGAGCCGTAGGAGCAAGGGGTGTTGGGAAGGGAAGGGAACAGAGAGAGAGAATGCCAGCTCCAATCGAAATTATGCGGCAAAGGACCACCCGAAGAAGGAGTGAGTGAGTGGGCTAGAAAAGAGCCACTTCTTGTGCCAAGCACGAAACGATTTTTTAGTGGAAAGATTTCTCGCCCCCTTTTTTTGGAGATCAATTAAATGTAGTTGAGCTACAATATATTTCTCAGGTGCTGTGGTGTGGGACCCACTTTGTACCCCATCCTTTTTGAGGCTCTTGTGACGTAGAGTTGCGTGCTCCCCTTTTACGTCTGTGAGTGTGTGTGTGTGTGTGTGTGGTCGACTTGCGACTGTGTGTGTGTTTACTCAAGGTTCAGGTTACGCGGTGAAACACGATGACAACGGAACGAGGATTACGCATTTTCAATCACAAATCACCAGCACATTTGCTTTATTTTTTATTTCGGGTTACCACTGTTTACAGTGGAACAATGGTGACCTGATTGCGCACGGGGTCAAAAGTTGCTAACGCTAAATGAGTGCCACATTCACGCTCCACATAATTTTTTTCGTGGCATTTTTGAACTTCTTGCGTTTCTTGTCTTGGTGGCAACAATAGAGCAGAGCGACAACGGCAACGACGGCGACAACCAAAAGGAGCAAGGCGACAACACGACGGCTGAACTCTTCAGCGAAAGGACTGCCTGCCACTGGCAACGCTGCAGCGGAATTAAGGGCCCTAGTCCGAAATGGAGCTTCGGAGCGGAGCTTTCGCCTGCACCGCCAACAAGCTTGGGTTCCCAGGGTTCCCCTTTTGGCCAATTACTTGCCAGATCTAGCTACTTTGACAAAGAATGTGCTATTGAGGGTATTTAAGGGGGGAAATACAATTAGAAGGCCTGAAATGAGGGCTATCTTTGGGAGTGGATTGCAAGTAGAGTATTAAATGAATCTAAGTGATTCTTTTTGCATGTTATTGGGTAATTATTGAGCAATAAAAATCAGTCAAGTTTTTTTGAAAAATATTGTAATTAAGCCCATTTATGATCAATAATGTGGAGTCGTGTTTTTAGGGAAGGACTTTGCGCCGTGCAGTCTCCAGGTCCAGGATCACGACTTAAACAAAAAACAGCAACTGGGCTTTAAACTTAAAGGTACAGCGCACACCATGAATTAAACCATATTTAAAAAAAATTATTTTTCCATTATAAAATTTTAGGTTAAAAAAAAATTTCAAAAATAACGATTTTTTTTTAGTTTGATTGTAAAAAAAACATGTTATAACAAACAAATATGAAAAACCGTTATATTCATGGTGTGGAGAATTTAATTTCAAACATAATGCAAAAAACCGCATTCGATTAAAATAAAATCTCTGACCTGTACATTGCACGGCGACTTTGAAAACACGACTTTTCAGGAGAAGCGTTTAAAGTTTACTTTTGTGCATGTCCGCCATATGACACACCCTCACTAAATTGCGTATAACTCTGAAAATAAGTACCGGACGGCTTTATGCTTTTAAAGGCGTACTCCCAGATATATTTGGAGTACATTAAGCCAAAAAAAATTTTTCGAAAAAAAAAAAATTTCTAATTGTATTTCCCCCCTTAAAGCAGTAGTTTTAGCTTATAAAGCCACTTTTGGACTTAGCTTAGCTATTTCAAGCAAAAACAGTGCCTATATTTTTGATGTACTGTGCGCTTCTTGGTTGTGCAGGAATTTCTTTGATAAACCATTTGTCATGCAAAGCACGTATAACTTGTATCTACGATAGAAAAACTAAACGACAAGGCACGCATTTGCACAATAATTTGGCTGCGTTATATGGACTATTTTTTATAGGTCTATGCAAACAACTTTTGAAAATTTTGTTGGCTTTAAAACTTTTTTCATTTTAACAATTAAATTTAACCATTATTAGATACTGGCCACAGTTATTGGAAGATCGATCCATTTTATCCTAACAATAATCATTTAATAAATAAAAAAAAACAGTACCAATTAAATAATTTATACGAAGAAATAATTTATGAATTTGTTTTCAGTAAATAAAATATACTTTTAGCAAAAAATGTACTTATTTTTAAACCTTTTTCATTTCGGCATCCCTATGTAAAAGCTCTCTCGCTCCCATTCTCCCGCTGGGAGCAACAGCGGCCAGCGATGACGTAAAGCCAGTCGGCGCAGGCGCCCGGGGATCCCCGCCAGAATGAGAGGAGTCCTTTGGACGAAAGCTGAGAAGTGTCAGAAGTGGCGTAAACAGCAGGGAAACGTAACGAGTTCGCCTGTTTGGAATTTTCTCGGCTCGCCCAGCCACGGGGAAATGGTGGAAAAGTGCAGAAACGCAGCATTTGTGGCACTTGGTTAGCTAAGGATCAAAAAGGAGACTCGATATATCGCAGTTATTCGTCGAGGAGTGAGCCATGTGCGGGTTATGAAACGATTTTAATGGCACACTGTGCAACTGTGACTGCGATTGCTGCAAGTGTATTGGTGTGGTTAACCTGCCCCTTTCACGCCCACTGCCCCCTCGTTCCCTCGTCCGCGTGTGCGTGTGTCCCAGAGGCAGGAACGTAAATAAACCTGAACACTCTCGAGAAGCTGAAAAACATCCATAATTTACATGTGAGTACTGCTGCGGCCCCAGAATTTCGATCCGAAATGGTAATCGCACACAGATCCTTCGATGACCCTCAAAATCGTTGCCTGCTTTTAAGCGCATTCCCATTGATTGGCATGCAACTAGAATTCCTACCCGTTGCCATTGATTATTCCATTTGGCCTGTGATAAAAACAAAAGTGGAGCGTGACCAAGTGGTGGTGACGAGTAGAAAGACACTTTGTAGCCAACTTTGTGATACCCCTTAGTCTTATTGTCCCCTTAGTCCACTTTGATGACACCCTAACTTCCCTTAGTCAACATTTTACCACTTAAGAGTGGGTCAAATTTCTATAAATATTCCCCTTATACTTCGATTAAATACGTCATTCGTTCCCAGTTTTATAAATTTTTAATACGTTCCTCATAGGAACACGAAACTTCTTCTAAGAACATAGATTCACAGATAGTAAAAGGAATTCTTAATTTATGTTATACTAAGTTAGCATTGAAATATTTAATAGGTCAGCACCAAAAATAACCACTTTAAAATGACGGCATTAGTAAACCACACATATAGTGCCTTTAAACATTGGGATACTTTAAATTGGAAGATTTTAATTTTTTAACTCATGCACTTAAAAAAAATTATCTGAATATTCTTTATGACTACTCGTATTTTATTTTAATCTAAAAAAAGGTGTCGAAATTTTTTTTGGATAAGTCGCTTAAAAAATAAAAATGTATAAAATAAAAATTAAGCCGCCAAACCAACTGTTGACCAGTGTTGGAAAATTCAACCTTGTGTTGCTCGTCGTTCGAGAGTTGTGGATTTTTGTGAAACGCGTTAGTATATTTTGACAGCACAGATGATTAATAAAAACAGAATTTAATTTTACGAAAAAAGGAAAGTTAAGCACAAAAAAGGAGTTGCCATGGAAGCTTTCCTGATGATCTTGTTTTTTACCGCCTTCTGGGCGGCGGTGGCCAAGTTTGGACCCATCCTGGTGACCAAGGGACCCCAGGATGATTTGGTTCGCTGCATTTTCCTGTTGACCGCCGTTGTTTGCTGGCTTTTCTGGCTCTGTTGCTATTTGGCGCAATTAAATCCGCTCCTGGGGCCAAAACTCAGAGGAAACGCCGTGAGGATCATCGCCTCGTCCTGGGGAAATCCCATCAAGGATGGATAAAGGGATTTCTACAAATCCCACACATACTTAGTTAATCTCTGACGGAAGCAGCTTCTCCGGATCCGCAGCCACATCACACAAGATGAATACCACGGACACCATAGCTTCTGCTAAACTTTTTTGTACTTTAACGCTGACATGCTGATAAGGTTGGGCTGTCCTATCTTCAGAAACGCCCTGCTATTTCCAAACTAACAACATTAACCAATTGAAATTGTACACTCCCACCCCCAGAAGATCTTTTTAATACCTCAACATTTGTTATCAAAATATCTCACTTATGTACCTACTGCGGTTTACAACTCCAATAATTGCTTTTTTTTTTAGCAATATGTTTTGTTTTTATGCACTTATTTGCAAATTAACATCTTAACATCTTAACATCTTTGGATCCTAAATCCGTTGAACAGATTATGATGAACCTTTGGTTTTCCGTTTTGTAGATTATTGTACTAATCAGTCATTGTTTTTGTGATCTAGTTATCGGCAAATATAGACAAATTTATGTAAATTTTTATGTTTTTTATTATCATTTTACTATCAATCATTATGATTTACACCAAAAGCCTAGAAGCCATTATGAGTGGGAAAATATGAATCAAGCAAGTATGGAGAAAAAAAAACCTTTCAATGAAAAGATGACTCCAAATTTTTTTTATGTTTTAAATTTAAATAATGCAAATCAAACTGTTATTCGTTGTTCAAAGCATGACACACTTCATTTAAGCACTCAACGTCAACTATTTTAAAGTGAAAATAAGCAGTCACAATTATATTTTTAAACAGGGCTATTAATATAAGAAGGCCTGAGGAATGATACCCATAACTAGAGCAAACACAAAGCCACCGCCACATGGCGTCGGTGCACTTGCACTCTTGGCCATGTGGAGGCCGACTTAATCAATGGAAACGCTCGCTAGGAATGGGAAGCGATTGGAGCCAGTTTGGCGAGCGTAGGCGGGGATTGGGGGTTAGGGGTTTGGGGCACAGAGATGCCCATAGATGTGTGCCAGCTCTTTTCCACCAGTGTGTGAATGCGGAACTATTGATTTTGCAATAAAAGTGCGCGCGCAGAACCGAGATTTGTGCCAAAAGCGAGAGCAGAAAATTCACGAGACCCGCCACGATATATGGCATGTTGTCGGCGGTCAGTGAGGAGAACCGGAGAGCTGGAAAACCCGCAGAGACCCACACGGAGCCGAACTGAATGCAGTCGCCAGCGAGGAGCAGAAAGCCTTGGGTCACGAGCCAGCTGCCAGTAACTCGAAGGGAAAAAATAATTACCACAAAATAGCACTGCTCAAGAATTAACAACTAATTATAGATAAATTAAAAATAACCAGGAGTGACACGTTTAAAGAAGTAAAAAGGACATCGGAGGAGTGGTTTTTGGTGCGAATTCCCCGGACAGCACGTGATGCAACTGTTTAGTGATTAAAGTGAATTTCTGTGGGGTCAGCAGGCCAAAAATCGATAGCTTTGCTATCCAAAAAGGAGAAAAAACGTGCCCTCCAGCTGGAAACGTGCGCAGCCTGCAAAGTTTTCATCCGGCCCAAAGGAAAAGTCAGAGGAAAATCTCAACCTACGCAGGGTTATATAACACAACATACAACGCCGCCCACGCAATTTTGCAGCTAAATCGATAGACTAAAAACCGACATGACGAGCTTCTAATTGGATTGCACGCGAGGGATTAACCAGTGGGCTTTCAGAACCTTTCAATTAAGAACCAAGTAAATTACAGGGTAACCAAGGGCCATCCGCGGAGATGGGCAAGAAGAAGGTGCCCGTTGAGGACCTGGTCGTCCCGCCGCAGGACACTCGAATATGCGGCACCATATGCATTTGCCAGATGACCCTGGTCCTGAGCTCCGTGGCTCTGGTCTATCTCACGGTGGCCATATACATGCCATCCACGCGGGCCTTCAAAAGCGGCATCGATCCCACTCCGGTGATGTGCACCACCACGCGAGCGGTGAACAAGGATAACTGCGAGTGGGGCAGCTGTGGAGAGTGGTGCCTGAGCAAAACCTCCGGCGCCTGCATCCAGATCTACGTGAACCTCCGCAGCAACGGAAGCAATCTCATATTTCAGAATTGCACTAATTCCGCCAATAAAACCTGTTATGGCATCGATCAGGATCGAGCGGATAAAGCTCGTTGCATAAATGACGAGTGCAAGAACCTCACGGGTACTTTCAACTGCACTGCTGGTCAGTGCTTGAACATCACGGATGCCTTTGAGTGCGTCTTCCACAACAGCGATGCACCAGTCAAATGCTCCGGCAGGCGGGGCAAAATCAACTGCATGGACATCAGTGGCTTGTACTCCTGCAGTCGCGGAACTTGCCGCAAAATAAGGACTCCCTACAACTGCGATAGGAGGTGTGTGGACATCCCGACCCGGAACAAGAACGTGGTGGTTCTCAGCGGGGATAAGGTGTATTTATCCCAATGTCAGAATGCCATAAATGCCGAAACCTTAGAGGAAGTCTGGAACGAGTCTAATGATAATGTAGCCATGACCTCGTGCTACTTCATCAAGAACACCTCGGATCAGGTGGATGCGGTGGACTGCATCAATGGTTCGACCTTGGAGCACAATATGCTCAGCGATCTGACCAACTTCACATATCTGAGCCACCTGCATGTCTCGGTGGCCACTCCGGTGCCGGAGATAGCACCTCCCGATGTGGATCTGACCATCTCCAACGAGTCCAAGCTGATGATCAATCTGGAGGGGTGCGTCAACACCCTGATGGACGAGTGCAAAGAGTTCCTGAAGGACTTCGGTCGGGATGGCAGTGACCACAACGCCAGGGCACGATTCCCGTGCTTCTACTCGCCGGGCAAGAAAGACGTGGTGGTGGCCCGCTTCGACCTGGAGGTCACCTACCGTCAGTTTGTGTTCGCCTCGGTCGTGCCATCGGTTCTCTTTGTGGTCTCCTGCTCGATCCTGATCATGTGTCAGACCACCGTCTACGTGGGCGATGATGCCAAGATGCGGTTCAAGGGCTGTGTGGACACGGAGACGGTCCTCAACAAGAACAACGTGGGTGCTCCCACCAACGGCGACATGGGCGGGGGCGGCGGCGATGAGGTTATGGCCCTATGAGATCCGTCACGTAAGCTCTATATAATACCTCGCTCTGTTTTTTGGGATCTTGAATTTTAATGTATTTCTCTAATGACTTGCAGTCTTTGCGGTAGCCCACATGTGAAAGGTCTACCAGGTGTTCTAGGTCTCTGAATGATCTTCTTCTGAAACCTTTACTATAGAGTTCCATAACAAATAGATCAGTTTATAGAAAATTCCTAATAATAGGTTGTTAGAGCAGAATTTACATTCCCAATATTTATTCTTTCCTTGAGAAGACTCCTAAGCCAGAAAATACAATACAACTATATTTAGAAGACCGAATAGTTTAGTCAAACAATCCATTATACTTTGTTTATACAACTTAGTTCCCAATATAAAGTGATGATTTTTATTTTACCCTGAATTCTATAAAATAAAACACCCTAACTTACAGTCGAATATTTTACAGGCATTCCTCTGCTCCAGGAAGACAGCCCAACACACCAGACGGGAGTCTTCGCTTTGCAATAATTGGAGTTTGGGCACCAGCTGAAGTCAGAACACAATCGAGCAACTTGAAATTCTTTGTAATCCTTCCATCGAACTTTTGACACTGCTACACTAAAACACACAGAGACACAGGACCACACCTCAGAGGCTTGCAAGGACACTCCTGAGTTGAACAGTTGAACAAACTCAAACAGAAACCGAAAACGTACATCCCATGCGAGGCGCTTGACTTTCTCAAGATACGACGATCTGACAGATCTGAAGACAATATTAGTATAATTTTCGACTGTTTAGTTGAGCAATTTTTTTGGGACTTGGGCCAGAGGCTGCAGGAATTGTAGGATAGCGAGAGACTTAAGGGCAGAGCGAGAGGTTTATACATTTAAAATATTTGCTATTATGGAACTTAGTTTTATTTAGGGAGTAAATGCACAGACACACCCCAAATGCACAGCACACACACAAAGATACACCCACACACACGACACCAGAATCGGCTGAAGATATAGAGGATATATTGAACCAGGTTCAATCACCGGGAGAGAGGGCAGAGAAATTCAAAAATGGCTTAGAGTGAGGGATGCGTGATCAAAAATCTAAAAGAAAATCTCGTAACGACAACAAGTCGAAGAAGTCAAAGCAAAAAGTTAACCCCAAAAGGCTAACAAAAAAACATAATAAGCATTAATTTAGATAAAGAAGAAGTAATCAATATACAATACAAAATAAGAGAACCATTTTCCATTTCGGCTATAAAAATAAGGCAGATGGGCAGGAGATCGTTAGAAGATTAGGCTAAGAAATCTCCAAAAAACAAGCGAGGACGAGGCAGAGTAGATCTTAATTGTTGTAGAAAGCGCGAATGTTAGCGGTGTTCATTTTAAAGGCTTTTACCGATCCAACTACAATCTAAGCACCCTTACACAAACCCACAAACAAAACTAAAATACCAAAATCTCCGCCATGAAGAAGAGCTCCACGCTGACGACGACCACTTCGATGCCGGCGAGTCCGACGCTCTCGGCGCAAACGCTCTCCGCCAGCAAGATCAGCCTGAACAGCAGCCGCTCTGGATCGGTATCGGGGTCAGGATGTGGATCCGCATCCGGGTCGATGCGCTCCGCCTGCCAATCGCCGGTCAGACCGGGGAGCGGATGCGTGGACGCCATCAAGGCCAAGCGCGAGGAGATCGAGATGGACACGCTGCTCGAGAAGGCAAAGTTCTATACCTCCGTGTGCCTTGGTGAGTTTGGTGAAATCTTTAAGATAGTTGCAAATGGTTAACCTTTTTTAACCAACAAACACAACCTCATAAAATAAATGCTGCTCTGAACGTCATCCATGACATTTGTCATCACTACAAGCATAACATTTAAGGATGAAAGCGATACCCTCTACTTAGTACAACACGTTTTTCTCCACAGGTACGACTGCCATTTTGTCGGTGTTCACATTCCTCTTCCTGATACCCTTCGTCGTGGACCCCGCCATCTCAACGATCATAGCCGACTATGATCCGGTGCCGGTGACCTGCATTGTTATAGATCACATCTATGCGGAGGGCATCAAGAACTGCAGCTGGAGCTCCTGCCGCGAGGGCTGCACCTCATCACTCACCAAGTGGGTTCTTAATAATATTGTGAAGGGATCCGTTTACTCAACTATTTTTATAAGCAGGTGCCATCAGTTGTTTGTCAACTATACGCGCATACCGTTTAGCGAATGGGAGCGCAATCCTCGGGACCTGGACACGGTCAACTGGGATGTGAGCTATACCAAGTTTCTAATTAACTCGGAGGGCTGTGGCTATCCACCCACGACCAATTGCAGTGTCTTTGCCAGGCAATATGGGTAAGGAGCACTCAAAGATAATTCCCTACTTCGAATTATTATAGATCGTTTAAATTATTTAATAGGTTCTCGCATATTGGAGAGCCCTTTCCCTGCTACTACAGTAGGGCCTATCCGGAGGTGGTGATCGGTCGGTACTCGTGGGAGAACAACCTGTACCACCTGATCCTCTCGCTGATCATACCGAACGTGCTCTTCGCCATCTCGATCGGGGTGCTCAGCTATTGGTACTGTCCGTGCTGCGAGAAGGCGTGCAACAAATCCTCGCGGGTCTACGCCGAGAAGTTCCCGACCAAGGAAGAGTGAGTGCCATTCATGTACCAGCGATGTCCTCTGCATCTTGTTCTCATTCATTGCGAAAGTTCGGCAAATTTGCTACCCCAGTATCCGTATCTGTATATTGTAGTAGACACTCACCCAACAAACCATGGACATAAATCTCATTGTGCCTTGTATGAAGATATTGTCGAAAAGTAAAAGTCAAAAGTCGTATTGTCATGCTGTATTCTCCTATGAATGTAACTTATCGTTTTTGTTAATCGTTAAGATATTGGCCTAATCCATAAGTCGAAACATGAATGTAACCCTTAGTTCTCTTTCTTTTTTTGTATACCTTATAAGCCTTTATATTTTATTGGCTCCCTTGTTATCTTTCTCCTTACTACTTTATACTACTTTCAGGATCGTTAACTGCATGAAATGTAACACGGAAAAGTCGTTGTCCTTGAATGTATTTTGAATATGATCTAATCAATGCGAGAGTGCCTGAACTTTGATCCCCAGAAATGTATTGTGATAGGTTAAGTGCGGTGGTATTTGATAAATATCCGTGGATCTCTCGATCCAGACAACTTGCACATATTGTGTGGCACCCAGTTTGCTTGTCCACTCAAAAAAAAACACCCACATCAAAATGAAACCCAAATTGTTACTCTGAAGTGTCCTTAGCAATTACTGCCTTCCTTAAAATTCTCGAATCGTAGTAATAGAGAGTCCCTCACCTCAAGGATTTCCTCTAACGCACAACAAGAAAAACAATTTTTAAACAATTTCGTATGCTATATACACACCGACACTCAAAAAAAAAAACAATCGAACTCACAAGAAAAATACTCAAAATAGAAAAGATCTTAACCCAAACTATACAGATAGATTACAAAAGGTTTCTTTCAGGTCTAAATTAGTTAACACTCGGGATCCAATAGATTCCCTTTTCCCCTAAATATTTAACCTTTAATTACATATCGAATATTTTTAAAACTTAACCTCTTTACCCTAGATATGCTTTAGAAAATGATTTTTGCATGCTTTTATTTTTGGTCTAATATAAATGTTTATTAATTTTGATTCTAGAATGGCATGAACCGTTTATCCCTATATACTTAGTAGCTATATATTATACCGCTTATATCTAAATAGCATTGATTAAGAACTCTGTTCCAATCGCGTTCCAATTCTAGCAAACTTCTGTGTCACAGTGACGAAGATGATGATATGGAATACTAGCAAAAATAATATTAGTTAACGCCCTAACCAAATAGCAAATTCAACTTTGTAGTCTGTACCACACATAGCTTACCTAGATATATATACAAACATACAATATAGAAATTCCATTTGCCATCACATCGGACGATATATATAGATATATAAAAAATTAAGCGGAGCATCGCCGAAGGAATAACCTTTTTCTCAGCCATTTTATTCAAAATTTTGCGCTAATGAAAATTTGTTAACAAAAACTTTGCCATCGTATTGTTATGCTAGTTATTTGAACCTTTGGTTGGCTTAACTGGCTTTTTTGGAGGCGGCAGCGATGCTCCACTCTCGACTTCGATTTCCACAAAGATAATACAAATACCAATTAAAGAATCGCTTGTTTTCAACAAATTGTGATAGTAGTCATAAAAATATTAAGTAAATTCTTAAAAACTAACTAAAACGGAAAGCGAAAACCAAAAAACCAATCAAACAAAGCAATTGTATAGAACCGATGCCGCTCCGAGCCGCAAAGAAGTAACGAAAAAATAATCGGCAGAGATTCATAGAAAACGGGGCGGGACGGACTCCAAAAAAACCCAGAAATATAGATTTACCACAAGATACCAGATACAATCCATGGGGATAAGCAGCGGAACCAAATTACTCACTCACACTCACACTGGGACACTCTCAACATTTTTGAAATAGTTTTAACGATCTTATGTAAAAACCAACATCTAAGCGGATTATAACAATATATATATATAGATATATACGTATACATATAGCTTAGCAGAACCGATATAACGCACGTTGCTTATGAGAATTTTTTAAATCATACAAACCAAACCGGAAAACAACAAACCAATTTGAATGCAAAACGATTAAAATTTTTTACTTAACGTGTCTTTATCAATAAACAAATTAAACCAGCTAACGGCCTATTTAATAAACAATTCAAAAAAAAAAACATGAAAGAAACCAAAACAAATTTGGAGAAATGCTAAAACCAGAGCTGTTTTTATTTCCGAAATTTCGGGGGAGAGAGGCCGGGAGGGAATCCTCTCCAGGCGCAGGCGTGTTGACCAGGACTCGGAACCATTTGTTGAGCTGGCTCCATCCCTGTCCCGGTTTCCATTTCACTCAAGGGTTTGTTTTGGCCTGGGTCTTCACTTTCGCTTTCGCTTTCGCTTGGGTTTATTTCGGGTCGAAAAAGTAAAAGTGCGCAGTGTCCTTTGGCAGCCCTGGCTTTCCGCACTCCTTCCGCTCCGGGACTCAGTCAGGACTCAGTTGCTGTCGGGAGCGGACGTGCGAAAATCGGGAAAAGTAGCCCCCTTCGAAGGTATCGCAACTCATTCATCAAACATAACGTCCCAGTTCCTCAACCCTCCACCCCCAAATATCCCGTCCTCGAAGTCCAACTAATTTTAAAGTCCGAGTATAAATAAACAAAGCTAACTAAAATAGAACGACGAGCCACCCACTACCCACCCACCACAAACAAACAAACCACCGCCCACCAAAACCACCCAAAGCGAAAACCACCCAGCAAACAAAAAAGCAATCACCTTGAAAACGGCGTAGGGTGAATATATTCAGAAAGTTAGATAGCAGGAGGAGCACGGCCTCAAAGTGGGCCACCAAATCAACAAGTCGTAAATTAGCCGTGAACTAGGCCCAACCCAACCCAAAGGAATCTCGACCAGGCGGAGACCCCGTTCCTCGATAAAAAATGGCGCGGCGAAAGGACAAGCCGCGGGTGATTCCCGAGCAGGATACGCGCATCTGTCGCGCCATCTGCCTCTGCCAACTGACCATGGTGCTGTCCTGCGTGTCCATCGTCTACCTGAGCGTGGCCATCTACTCGCCCTCCCTAAAGTGGGTATCCCATTTGCTCCTAATTAAACCCCCCCTAAAAACATATACCTCACTCATAAATAAATCCCTTTTTAGGGCTTTCAAGTCGGGCTTCGAACACGATCCCGTCATGTGCCAAACGGTGGACCGTCAGATGCCCAACAACTGTCCTTGGGCATCCTGCGGCGAATGGTGCCTGACCAAGACCAGCGGCTTCTGCCCCCAAATCCACTCCATAGTCCGTCGAAACGGCACCGACATCCAGCTGAACAACTGCACGCGGGTGTCCAACACCTCCTGCTCCATGGTGAGTTTTTATCGCTTGTAATGAACCTCTAAGCCAGCAAAACTGGGTGGGGTATCAGAAATATGGCTTGAGGAAATGCCGCTATTAATAGAGACTTAGGTCAAGTTACTCAGGTTACTACAAAGTTTAAAGTTCAATTAAACAGTCAAGGTCACATTTAATTGCCATTCAGTCATTCATAAAAATTCATATTTGTATGAGGCAAATATTATTGTTTGATCTTTCCATTTAAAAATTTTTAACAAGCAAAAGCAACTATTCATTAAATAAACGTTGATATTTGCAAAAGAGAAATAGTATTGTTTGCTATTCCACTCAAAAATGATGTTAGAATTAAAGACTTTTTGAATGAAGACAAGACAGTTGTATAAACTATCGTCACAAATACTTCTTTGACCCACTGTAGCACCACCTTAAACTAAAACAATGGCCACCCACATCCAAAGACGTCATCGTCTTGGCCTCCCCACTAAAGGGAAAATTCAATTCATGACGCATCCTTCCCCACTTAAGGCTGTGGCTACTAATGGAAAGACGATGAGGCATGCCCCTCAGTTTTTATGGACACTTGGCCCCACGGGGGTTTAACGATCATTGAATGGCCATTATCCTTCGTTCTCTCCTTGCAGATTGACCTGAGTCGCCTGAACAAGTTCAATTGCAACAATGGAACGGCCTGCAATAACATCAGAGGAGTATTCAACTGCTCCAATGGTGAGTTTTATCTTTTCGATATGATGAACATTTAATTAACTGATTGCAAACACAGGGCACTGCAAGAATATGTCGGAGTTCTTCCTGTGTCACCACAAGGCCGATGGAACTACGATCAACTCGCAGAAGGATAATACCAAGCTGAATGGATTTTTTGAGTGCCATGGGGTTCATTGTACGAAAATAAAGAAGCCCTTTAGTTGCGATCGATACTGCTCTAAGATTACGACGACAAATGTTAACACCCTGATCATGCATGTAAGTTTAAGTTTATAGAAAGTGAGAAATGTAAAATATACAATTTATATTTTATTATATATTTAGGAAGACAATGTCATCGCAGCTGATTGTGAGAATGCAGTGGCTTTTAACCAAGCCCGTGGATCCGAGCACGGAGTTCGCATTGAGCCCTTTGAGTTCTGGAAGGAGGACGATGGCAACCTGCTGACCAACTGCGCTACAGTAACCCGGGAATCCGACAATCGCATCACGTGAGTAAAGATCCCCCAAATGATAACTGCATATTAATAAGCCCAGGACAGTGCCACAGATTGCCTGAATGGAACTCTCTTGGAACACGATACTCTGCCCGCTCCCTACATGAACTTCACGCAGTTCTGGGCGATCTACGAGAACAGCACCAGATCGGTGGATCCCGAGCAGAAGTACCTGCCCAACCAGGCCAACCTGACCATCTACAGCTGGAAAAAGCTGTTCATCAACCTGGAGGGCTGTGTGAATACGCTGCGAGGGGAGTGCAAGGACTTCGTGGCTCGCTATGGCAACGATGGCGACAACAACACCGCCCAGTCACGCTACCAATGTTACTACAACAAGGTTTGTGGTTGGGCGCTTCCTACATTAAAATTCCACTCTGGTATCAGTTCACCTCAGGTTTCGTATTTCACTTTGCAGGATTCAAACGTGGAGTTTGTGGTGGCACGCTACGATTTGGATAAGGTTTACAGGGAGCTACTCCTGGCGCTAATTGTACCCATTGTGCTGTTTGTGGTGTCATCTATATCGTTATGCATCATCACCAAGTCTGTGAAGGTGAGTAAACTAGAAAAACTACTGGGATTTGAAATCCCTGCTGCTGTAGAAGTGTATTTCAATCAAGTTCAAAAGGAATTTCCTTAGCACTAAAGTAAGATATTCGAGTAGATATCTTAAATTTGATATCCTTATAAATTGATTTGAGTTTATTGAATATTAAAATATTATTTTAAACGCTTTCAGGTGGGTGATGATGCCAAAATGCGATGTGTTTGTGCCGGCGATGATTCCGACAACGACCAAGTATTTGGTGCAGGATTGGCCAACAAACCGCAGGATCAGATGTACGATACGGACGACGACGTGGTCGATCTGGAGCACCAGGCCATTGGAGGTCAGGAGTTGTCGGACCAAGGACAAGAAATGATAGGAAGCACGAAATCCCTAATACCACTGAGTCCTGCTGGAGATTCAGGAACCAGTGAGCAGAATTTCGACCAGGAGCAGGAGAAGGCCACAACCTGCGATGTGCCCGAGAAACCACTGGTCATACTTTAAGCATATTTAATGGAAAAGAAAAGGATCCCGAAGAGGATTACCTTTGGAAGACCATAGCGAAAACAGCACCAAACTTTAAGGACCTGTGCATTGTACAAGAGGAACTGAATTTAAATTCTACTTAGCGCATTTATACAACGTTTACACAAACTATCAGATAAACGAAACGGATCTTAACTTTTCTTGGTTGAATAACGATAATCACACATAGTTACTGGATAATAGCCCCCAGATGAAGGACATGACCGAGCTTTATATACCCGATTCTCACTCTAAACGTTTAAGCAGATGCGCCTTAGACAAAGTGGCATTTATCTAGATTATATAGCATTAACCGAACAACATCTGCTGAAGAAGAAAAAATGAAAAGAACACCAAGACAGACCAAGAATGCAGTCTCCTTTAGAAATAGGATACAGGCATCCGAATCGCCTTAACTTTCGACTTTGTAGCTATGCAAATATTCAAACTTTTCTTAAAATATGTAGTTGAACGAAGGAACAACAGTACCTACTTATATCTGATATACTTAAACTCGTATTATAGCAACAATAAAACACCATTTGGAATTCTCTCTACAAAGAACAAGGGGTCTTACCTTGAGTTCCTCCTGGCGGCGGAAGGCTTCGGCCATCATTTGCTTGCGCAAGGGATCCGAGATCACTGCCTCGCGTCCTGGAGGTCCTTCACCCAGTTGATTTAGCTTCACCACAACCTAATAAGGGATTTTGGTTGGATTAAAAGGGCAGAAGGGTGGCAGTTTTAGGAATTATTCACCTTAGTTTTATCATTGTGGCCCAAATACTCGCTCATGAGCTTTCCCATCAGCATCTGGCGTCCGGCAAACCAGAACTGAGCCTTCGAGGGTTCAATGACCTCCTTGGAGGCCTGAGTGCCAGTCAGATCCTCCATGTTGGTGAACTCCATGCGAATCGTGTCGTGAGGAGGCAATTGCATGGGATAAACAATGGTCACGGCACCGCGAAGGAGGTTCAAGGCCTCCTCAACAATCTTCAGAGTCAAAACTTTCGAGTCCTTGGCTAGTTTCTGAAAGGATGTAGGTGGCATCTCATAAGCCATTAGCCACGTATCCATCCCTTAACTCACCCTGTCCACCATGGCCTTGGCATCCGTCATTGCATTTGCCAGGACCTTCTGCATAGCCTCATTCGGCTGCTGCCCATTTCGGCGGAGGAGTGGATCCTTGTTGATGGTGAAGCCGCCTGAAGGAATGCACTTCTCCGCAAAATTATCCTTTAGCTTGAGCTCCTCTCTCTGGTCCTCGTTCAGGCCCATCATTTCAGGCGGTACCATGGTGCCGTGTTCGGCCAGTTCCTCGATCTCCATGCAGATACGCTGAATCTTGAGGCGGCCATTGTAGAGCGCCACCAGATCCCGCAGAACCAAGTCTGTCTTCTCCTTAACACTGGTCTCAAAACAAAAGAGGACCTCGTCTCCGCGCTTCACATGTAGAACCACCATTTCGCACAGAAAATATAAGCACACGCGCCACCAACTGCAGATCAAGTGGATAAGAAATTGTAAATGTCACAAAAGCCGACAGCTGGAACAGCAAACAACTCGGTTGCTAGGCCCCGTATCGATGGAGACACGATAGAGAAATGGGGGTTTCAAAACATCTGACTGCACGTTTATTTTAAATCCTGTGTGTCGTAAGGTCGAGTTATTGCACAATGCGTTTACTTTCTCATTAAGTTCTGCTTACAAACTCCTCCAGCTACAATAAATACTATCCTAACTTAAAATAAACACCTGCATCCTTCCTGGGCGTTTTTTTTTTTTGTCTTTTGGTTTTCGGGTATGTTTTGACATGAGGGTGATACGGTGCGCTAAAGTACAAGTAGCCTAGGGGTAATCGTTTGTATGTACAGGGAAGCAGCTATCCTGGGGTTGCTAGCCTCTGGCCGGTCAAGTGTTACGAACTATGGAAGGAAAGCTGCATTCAGGAGGATGCCCAAGATGCAGCCCCAGCGATGTGCGTATGAATTAACTAATAGGTGGAGCGGCGGCGCAGAGCTGCTCCTGTGAAGCGAATTGGATCCGGGACGACACTCGGTTGATCCAGGTTGGATGGGTTATCTCAGCACGCGCCGGAAGTTCTCCATCTCGTATATACTGTTGGATAATCTGCAAGGAAAACCGCACATTACCCATGGTTGATTTATAATGGTTTTAAAGAAGTTTTAGAGACCCACCTGCCGAAGGCATTGAATAGAGCGACAATCTCTGTACGCGACAGCCTAAAAATGGGATCAGCCTCGATGTGCGGTTTATCCCACAACCCGCTTTCCGTCGCTAAATTCAGCTTTTCAGAGTAGAGAATCTTGAGGGCAGTGCCCAGACCCTGCGTCTGCAGCTTTCCCCATAGTTTGCATTTGTCACAGCCCACGCAACTCATGATGCGGGATATGTTGCGGAACTTCTCCTTGTAGTCGTGCTTGAACTTAATGGAGGCAATGCCGCTGCTAAAGAGAGCGTTTTCGTCGAAGTGGGACTGGAAATTTCTGCAAAACAAATCGTTGTTAGTACTTTCTCTAAAATAGTAGATTGTTTCGAGCTCACTCTACAACACTCAGCAAATCGTTGATGGCCAGCTTCACCTCCTCATCCTCCTCGGCGATGCCTGTGTAGTAATCCTCGCGTCGCAGATAAGGAGCAGCCTTGGCCAGAGCACGCAGTTCCACCAGGTAAATGAAGTAGAGGTTTCTTAACCAATGAGGGCCCTCGCCACCTGTTGTTTCCGGACTGAAGCGTCGCTTGAACTCCTTGGCGTTCGGACCCCAGATGCCTTGTGGATCGAGGAAGTCCTTCGACTCGGACAGCAGATACTTGGAGCACAGATGGATGTTAATACTGGAGTGGAGACCGGAGATAATGCGGTAAAAGGCGCGCTGTTCCAGGCACACGTCCCGCAGATCCAAGTGGGGAACATAACTGGAGAACTTGTTGGCAGTTTCATTGTTGCCACCGAAGCAGTTCTCCAAGTAGATACTCTTCCAGATGCGGTGTGCTGATTCCCCTCGATATCCGGTGTATCGCTCGGGATTCAGCAGCAAGTCCACATACTGGGAGCCCTCTTCGTGGTCATCTACTATGCAAAAGTCCTCCTCGGCTTCATCGTGTTTCGCCCACAGCTCAAATTCCCGGTGCGCCTGGTCACTGATGCTCGTGTCCAGGAAACCCAGAGAGCTATCGAAATCCTCACCATCTGAACACGCTCCGCCTTCCACTTGTGCCTCTCGCGTGTACTGAAAAGATAGCAAACAGAAGAGGAAGTCAGTAAGGTAACTTCAACAGTTGTGCAAACAATCAAGTTTGAGTTGTAAGTCAGTCATTATTCCATTGAAGATAAAGCTATTGAGGAATTTATTAATATTATTTTTAAATAGCATTAACTGTATAAATAGTTCTCTTTAATTTAAAACATTTCTTGTTTCTTTGCATAACGCACGAGTCAACAATTGAAGTGTATTATCTTTTTGTTTATAAAGATAAGAACCACTTCTGTTAAAAACAATCGAATAACTTCGTATTTTTGTTTGCTAAATTTCCTTTTTAAATAAAACTGATTAAAAATTAAATCGAATGTATCTCTTAGAGGTGACTAAGTATATAAACACACTTCAGAGGATAAGTAAATCCGACAGATTGACTTGACAGTATGAAAAAGTAATAAAGGGCGTCTGAACGCTTGATGAGATACTAAAACCACGTCAGCATTGCTAAACAAAATCAAAGGCCACATCAATACTCGCGTACGTTAAGTGGAGATTACAGATGCGGTTCATTCTTGTGGAGCAGTAAATATTCAAATAAAAATAAATCACCTAAACCCATTGAGAATTCAGGTAGATAGTGGAGTGCTACCGACTTCAGTAAATGAAAGAATGAGATAAGGGGGCGTATTTCTGATAGCTCGTTAATGGAAAAATTCAAAGACCCACCTTGAATGAAGCCTTCTCCTTGTGCTCGCCCTTCTCCTTGATTCCCTGGGGTATCGCTTGCTCCTCACAGTTCTCCACCTGGCAGAAACGGATCGCACAGCGACTGTCGTCCGGCCAGAAAGGGCACTCCTGCCGCAGATTCACCTTGTAGAAGCGGAAGAAGTTCTTCACCAACAGACTCTGCAGCCGCGGATAGATCTTCATGTTGTTGAAATGGTCCACGGTGTCCACATCGCAGCTGCAGTCGTTTATAGATCCCTCCAACTGCGAAAAATATAAATATATTACAGTGGCGGTAAAACTAAGAGCACAGATTTATAATAAAAATAAAGATTTTAATTCTCACATTAATTTATTTTTAGAATTAACTTGACTAATATTATTCATTATTTTTTAGATGAGTCAAGTCTAGAAAATAAATAACCATTAATTAAAAATTACTAAATTTTAGAATGGTGACTTTTATAGATTATTTTCCACATTGTATAATACTGTAAAGTTTAAATGGATTAAAAACCCACCTCGCAGAAGCAATTCTTGTTGGTTTCCGCCTCGTCGATGGCGGCGAAGTATCCTCGGGTGGAGTCCGTCCAATAGAGGAGCAAGATCAGAACCACTAAACTGGATGCCCAGAGATTTCTTTGCACTGTGTGTGTGGTCATTATGTTTTTGATTTTAGGTGGGCGTTGCTAGTTTCGTGACTGTTGCTGTTGCTTGCGCTCTCTGCTGTTGCTATTATTGTTGTCGCCGCTGGGATTTGTTGTTGCGTGCTAAGTTGTTAATCGTTTCGCCGACGAAGTGCATCTGAATTTCCCACCGGAGCCTAGACCAGCGATTCGCACTGGCCAATTTCACGAGTTTAGCGAGTATTTACGTTTCGCAGCAGCAGCATTGTTTTTACTTTCATGATTTTGGACACGTACCTTTGCGTTGTGTGACCGCAGACGAACTGCAACTAAAAGTACTAGAAAATTCCCTGAAAGCCGGCGCAGTGCGGTCACACAGCACAGAAATTTGATTTTCGCGCCTATCAACCATAATACGTTAAAAGGACAACCCTATATAAGTGTTGAAAAACTCTGGAGGTAAGGTTGCCAGATCTTGTAAGTAAGGACAAGGAAGGACCGTTAGATTTAAAACGCAGACAAGGCTTAACTACTTAAAAATTTTATTTTATTAATAATGTATAACAACATAAAGAAATATATAATTATTGTTTTTTTTAATTATAAAAAACTTAAGAGCATAATTGTATGATTTCCTACATTCTATCATAGTCTTACTAAAGTTATTTGAATTGTAAAACATTTCAAATTTTGACGTCTTACTTCTAAATTAGTTAAACGTGTATAAATGTATATACATATTGAATTAGTTAAACGTGTATACAAAAACTCAATATAGTTAAGCATTCGCTATTTAATGTCCATATAAAATATGAATATGCCACTATGTCACATGACTTCTACTGATAATATTCAAGATAACATTCAATCGTCAATCAATTGATTGCTAAATGTGAATATTGTTATGGGTTTTCTTCTCTACAATATTGATGCTGTTAATTAATTACCTCAAATATTGATTTCGCCTATTCTTCGGCGTTGAATGCATCTTTTGTTCCCATGACAAACCCTTGCCCCGTCGATAGCACCCCTCAAAAGAGTCCACGACCCTCGATATGCAAATTGAGGAAACTCGGTCAGATCTCGGATTGAATCCTTTCTTCATATCCAGCCCAAGATCATCATCGTACATCACGCCGGGGGGTGAATTGCTTAGGATGCAGGGCACGGAGATGCAGGCACCTCGATTATTTAAACATAAATCGCCTTGGGTTTTAAGGAAAATGGACTCGACGGGTTAAATTATATTTAACCGCAACATAACAGGGTTTTACGATTTTGGTTTAGCTATGCGAACATGGTCTAAACTAGTAAATTTAGACAGATTCTATAACTACTATACCTCCAAAAACTTTTTATCCGCTTTGATTAATCAAAATCATATTCAATAAAAACATATCTAATATTTTATTTAGTCCCAACATTCTAACTTTATAAAAAACATTCTTGTACCCTTTTTCTTATAACTTAAGTTCTACCATGTTCTTTAAAAAATTCTCCTTTTATACCACACCTGAGCATCATATTTCTTCTTATTTCAATACAAGACCATCAAAAGTTCTCACGGAAAAGTGAAATTACAACAACGGGATGACTTAAGCAAAAAAAAAAAAGACAAGCCTCACAAAAACGGGGAAAAATCTTCGAAAAAAAATGTACCAAACGAAAGGGTTTAATCATTTTTTTTCGAATAGGACGATTAATGCTGAAAAAACGCAGACACAAACATGTGTGGCCAAAGGACAGGGCGGCGACCCTCGGCATTGTTCGAATTGAAAAGGAATCATCGCGGACTCGGGCGAGCGATTTGCATACGCAGGACGAAGGACGCAGGACGAAGGCCAAACCACCACCACCGGCTTCTTATCTATTTGCCTGAGGTCCTCGGGACCAGGTACAAACGATCTCACTCACACTCGCACGGAATGATAAATAATTTTTTTCTTTCGATTTTTTTTTTTATGAACTTTTTCACTTTTTTTTACCACTTTCAGTTTTTTTTTTATGCAGCGTTTTATTCAAATTTCTAGCCGATCTGGTCGTGTGAAGTTTTGTCTTGAGAAGATTTTGCCCCGAAACGAAGGATGCGCGACGGCTGCGCGATCGAAAGGAGCCTGGGAACATCCGCGAAGGACTCGATGGATTGTCTCTCTGCTCATTTGCCTAGACATGCGATTACGCATAGAAAAGACTAGACAGTGAGTAGGATATGGCTGGCGGATACTAATTAGTATTATCATGTGGTAAGTCATTTAAGGCAGACTTCATTTCAATTTAAAATCAAGAGTTATTTTATAAATTCAATATTAATCTATATTGTTAAACTGTGTGAAATATACTTAAGGCATTTTAGCATTATTTTGTTTACAGTGTTATTTTAACTATAGGAATTTAATCCTTCTCAGAATAAAATTCCATCAGTTCCTTATCAAGTACCATTTTCTTCTACTTATGCTAAACTGTTGACTGATTCGCCCGACTCACCGCAAATCCCCAGCTCATCGGCTTACTCGGTTTTCCCAGGGCAGTTTTCCCTATGCAAATGCAGTTAGTTGCTCATTAGATTCGCGCACTCGTAATTTCAATCTGCAATGTTTTGGCAACAGGGCGACGTCAACAGCTCCTCAAGATCGGGATCCTAAATTGCGAATTAGCATATGTAACAAGATGTTGGCCAAAAAAAAATATGCAAGACAGGCACTTGAGATTTGCATAACTAAGCCGCGAACACAATGCAAATGTGCAGAAATGATCGTTACAGGATAGGGGTAACGTTAATCCGCTAAAGTAGGCACACTCCGGGGTTTCTTTCGTTTGCCAAAAAAGGGTTCGGGGTGCTAATAAAAGTGTCTGCAAAATGGCTTCATTGTACCCTCGATGGCAAAGTGGCGATTTCTGAAGAGTTGCGAAGACCAATCGTCGAGTGTTTTATGGCCCATAACAAATAAAAAAGGTGTGGGACAGGTAAACAGGTGTTGGTCTTAAGAGAGCCGACCGCTCTTCGGGAGAGAGTCTCGACCGCGCACACTTTCTCCGGAGAATTCCCGGCCTTGGCGGCTTACCATCGCTGAGAACCTTGAGTGCTGGTCAGTCGGCTTTTGGCTTTCGCAAGGTGCAGTCGCGTCGTGATCGTGATCGTGATCCCTAGGATATACAATATCACACAAAGAGAAACCGAAAACCCGAGGATCGTTCCGATTCGTCTGGAACCGTCTACGTTTAAGAAATCTTAAGTGAGTGCCACTTCCTTCCTGTTTTCCGCTGGACTTTGCGTTATAGAACACTGGCTAAAAAAGGGGCTTCCGGATCGGTATCCCATTCTCCTGGCTGCCAGCTCACAGTTATGCGTCTGCAAACTTACCGTTAAGATCCCCGGTCGCAAAGAAAGAAAAGAGATGGCCAACCACCGAGAAACAGAAGTCGCTTAACTTGTTCGTGAGCCGAGCCTAAGGCGAAGAATTCCTCCAACTCTTCGACGTGTGTTGGTCTTCTACGTTTCTTCGCGTCTCTGTATTTCTTCGGCCCGGGACTTTTATGGAAGTGCTAAAAACGAAAGAAACCAAACAAATAAAAAACAACATCACTGAAGACGGCAGCAAAGAATCGTTTTGCAAATTGACAAATCAACTACGAATAGTTACAGTGTACGAATAGCCGAGTGTCGTTTACAGTTAAGCCAAAACGGTTCTGTTTGTTTTGAAAGAGATCTTTTCTTTACCTCCGCTTGGCGTGAAATTCAAATTCGGTTAACTGGAATTCCAAGTGATTCGGTTCCCATATACAAAACCAATGCCAAGAACCGAACAACCGAACAACCGAAGAATCGAAAGAATTGAAGAATCGGGCAACCGAAAGAGAGAAGAACGATCGGTGTTAATGCCGTCGCGCCTTATGCATCTGACCCAGTTTCTCATTCGGTTTTGGTGCCGGACTTGGTATTCATGGTGGCGTAGGCGTGGTGGACTGACAGAATGGGGCAAGAATGTTGCTAACAGAGAGCAGGAGAAACGACTTGACCCAAAATTCGTGCCAGCACTTTCTAGCCCTCCCCATCATCAGCTGTCGCAGTCACAGAGTGTAGAATTGAGATACAAATAATAATAATATTTTCCTTTCCGGTTTGTAGAAAGCTTTTGTTGAGTCGCACGTGATTGGGGAAGTCCGTCCGATTCCCATTCCGATTCAGTTTTAGTTTCCGAAAACAGAAGAAGCGACAACCAGCTGCACTTTCGCTGAGAGATCGGAGATCTCTATCGCCGAGGTTTCATTTCGTACTAAGTACTTTCTATTTCATTCATTTGACGGTTTCGTTAATTGTGGCCCAAGAATGCCCTGGCTTTTACCGAGCTCTTGTTATTTGCATGGTCTTCTCACCATTCCGTGTAACCAGTTTTCGCCTCTTACAGCCCGATGTCGCCGTTTCCATACTCGTTCTGGGCAACCCAGATACATGGATTATGGTCGGGGGAAATGGCTGGAGTGGCCCGTTAGTCGGCGGCACCGCTACGTATACGTAATATTGAAATGGGGCACCTGCGCCGCAGAAGCAGAACCCAAAAAAAAAAAAGAATTAAATGGTCCAAACTGGTTTGGGCTTATCACACACACATGCCGCCTCCCAAGTGGTAATATCTCGATGATGATGATCTTCACTCGGCGGCTCTTTCTAGGCCAATGATCTCTAGGCCTGTGGCAGATGCCCCAAGCTTCCGAGCTGCCGCATTACGTCACTGGCGGCGACCGGGGTTACATGGCCCGGATGATTCAGTTGGCTCAGTCGGCTCGACTTTCACTTGACCACCGCTAATTATCTCACCTTTTCTACACGCCTCTCTCTCTCGCTCTCTCCCCTGCAGATTCTTGGTGGGAAATGAGCACGTGCTGACCATGTTGGACCACCGAAATACGCAAAGGTTTCCCAACACAATGAGCCGCTTTGTTCTGCCGTTGGTATTCAGCATTTTGCTGGTCAGCCAGCCATCGCCTTCGCAGGCCCAGGATGAGTCCCTGGCGGGCAGTTTTCTATCGGGTAAGATCAGTATTTAGCAAGTACTCAACAAGTATTAACAAACAAATATGTATAAGAATAATAGGTCGAGTAAAAAGTAATCCATTATTTGTACATGAAATTCAAATTTTTTTTTATGGTTAGAATTAACCGATTTATTTCAAATAAGCACCTTTTTTTTACAATCGATTGATGGTAATTTTATGATACACCTCTCATAAAATCCTTCGTCCTTACTTGCAAAAAACTGAGCCATCTATTCTTCAAATAATTGATTACTTTTTACTTGATCTAATATGTATATCAACAATAATAATATTAATGGCATCGCATATCATGTTTGCTAATCATATATGATCACACCCTTTTAGGTCTCCTGGATACCATTACCAGTACAGCAGATGCCAAGGATTGTCCTGGAGTCTGTGTCCACACCTTGGCTACTTTGATTTGCTACGAAGTTCTAGAAGATGTCGCCTGTCCTTCGGCCAGCATGAAGTGCTGCATTGAAAACGCTCCAGGTTTGGTTCTTACTCATAATATTTCTTTTTAGGTTTTAAAGGTTATCTATTTTTTAGCTGGTAAGAATGCGACTGCCGTGAGGGCAACAACAACGCCCAAAACGACAACCACTGCTAGCACCACAACCACTCAGAGGACAACCACTACGCCAGCCACAACCAGCACCACAAAGCGCACCACCACCACCACAACTACTCCAAAACCAAAGCCCAAACCGCAGACCAAGCGACCTGCCACTAGTGCCACCACAAAAGCCACGGTGGCCACCACCAAGAAGCCCAGCACCACCAAGAAAGTGGCCACTGCCAAGCCCAAGGACAAGGAGGAGTCCACTAAGGCGGATGATGCGAACAGTAAGTTTGAGAGTGATATAATAATCTTGTATAAATAATAGTACAGATTTGCTGGAATATTTAATATACCTATGTTATATTTTCTGGAATATTTTATTTATTTTCCGAAATTTTCAGAGGACTGCACTGGAGTTTGTGTGGCTGATCGCATAGCGGAGTATTGCGAGGCCTACTTGACCAGCGATGGATTGTGTAAGGAGGGAACCAAGTGCTGTGTCTCCCTGGACGAATACTCCAATGGCAAGCTGCCAAAGGACATCTACATTCCAGCCAGTAAGTAACCACCCATAGATACTTCCTTTTGTATTTTAATTGTATATTTTTGCTACCAGAACACATGAGCAACCTCAAGCCCAATCAAACTCTCTCCGAGAAGTCTGCTCCCTCGAAGAGTTCCTCCACCACTTCCACAAGTAGCACCACCACCACCACCACCAGCACCACCACAACTCCTGAACCGGCCAGAACCAACAACAATAGTTCTCCGAAGCCCAGCAAACACAAGAAGCATCCGACCACGACAACCACAGAGGCTGCCGAGGAGGAAGAGGACCAGGAGAACGACGAGGACGGCGAGGAGGAGGAGCCACCGTTGAGTAACAAACTGAAATCCGGACAAAATCAGGGTCAAGTCCTAAAGGAATGCGAAGGCGAGTGCATGAATGGGATATTCGCCATCTTCTGCGATGACATCGATTCCGATGCCTTTTGTCCGGGCGAAGGAAGCTGTTGTGTGACTGGAAACGGTTCGGAGGCACCGCCCGCCTCCAAGGCCCCGCCCACCAAGCCTGCGATCAAACACGCCCCCAAACCAGCTGCCAAACCCGCTCGTCCCGTTTCGCCAGCTCCTCAGCCGCCAGCTTCGAGCTCCGGCGGCGGAGGAGGTGGTGGTGACCTGCTCTCCCAGATCATCTCCTTTGCCGAGAGCACTCTGAACTCCCCGGCTCCTCCACCTCCGCCGCCCCAGGCTCCGGTTCAAGTGCCCCGCTGCCCTGGATTCTGTCTGCTCAACATTATGGCCGCCTTCTGCGAGAGGCCCTCGATCCTGGTCTCCACACCCACCACTTGCGCCAAGGGATCCGTCTGCTGCGACAACTCCAGAGCCGGAGCGCCCAAGCCCAAGCTGCCACCGCCCACGCCCTCGCCCACGGCCCCGCCCACCGCTCCGCCCTATGTGCTGCCCAACACCCCGAGTCCCGATCCCAGGGAGGAGTGCCCCGGATCCTGCATCGTCAGCCTGCTCAGCTTCACCTGCTTCAGTGAGTTATTTATATTTATTTTAATTTTGAATGCCTTTTATCAAGAATCTTTTAGCTTTGCTTTCCACTTATCATCTTTGTATTATATATTTTCAATAACTATAGTTTTATTTTATAATATATGTATTATCTTTTTCCCTCTCCAGAAAACGCCGAGATGACTGACATGTTCCGCTGCAAGCGCTCCGGCCAGATTTGCTGTGCTCCCAAGAGCAAGATCCTGGAGAAGCAACAGTTCCAGACGCGCAACGACACCGCCTACTATCCTGCACCACCCCCACCGCCCCTCGGTCCACCGCAGGCCTATCCTCCCCAGACACCGCCCTACTCCTACATGAACAACCAACAGCCCCAAGGACCTCCGCCCCAGATGCCTCCTCCTCACCACACCAATCCCTACCAGCCACCACCTCCGGCTCCCAACTACGCGGATTACTATCCAGTTTCTGGACCGGGACTTTCAGCGGGATTGCCTCCACAGCCCCAGCCACCCATTACCACGCCACCCACCACGACCACCACTTCGACGACTCCAAGGCCACATGTCTACTCCAAGTACGTGTGCGGTGTCAAGGGAACTCTGCGAACAGGAAGGTCCCAAGCTCTCTCCCTAATTTCCTATGCCCGTGCCAAGTACGGAGTGCAGCGAACAGCCCGGCAGATGACATCCTCCGCCGGATACTCCACCAACTTCAACAAGTCCAACGAGCGATTGGTCCTCGGCTCCGCCATTGTGCCCATCCAAATCCACAACGACAAGCTGGGTGATTTGGTGGAGTCCAGCAGTTTGCAGAGCAACCAACTGCGCTCGTACCACAACCACCAGGAGGAGGTGGTGCAGCCGGAGCTGGTTTACCCGGACTACTATCAGCAGAGATCACTGTACGGTCTGCAGTCGAACTTCAGCGGAAGGCGGAGGGCGCGAGTGGTGGGCGGCGAGGATGGGGAGAACGGCGAGTGGTGCTGGCAGGTGGCTCTTATCAACTCCTTGAACCAATACCTCTGTGGAGCGGCTCTCATTGGCACCCAGTGGGTCCTCACGGCTGCCCATTGTGTCACCAAGTAAGAATTAATTATATGTATTTTGAAAATTTTGGGAAAGGAGAAGGAACTTCGAAAAACAATAACAACAAATAGAGTAGAAATCATTTTGATGAAATTCAGATGTTATTTGAATTTATATAGAACTTCCATACTATATTTAAAATCCATAATATCAACGGAATAGTTTTTCAACTAAATCTAGAAATAACTTTGATGAAATTACAGATGTTATTTAAATTCATATAAAACTTCCTTACTATATTTAAAATCCATAAAGTCAACGCAGTAGTTTTTCAACTAAAACTTGTCTATTTAAACCTTTGCAGCATTGTTCGATCAGGAGACGCCATCTACGTCCGCGTGGGCGACTACGACCTTACCCGCAAGTACGGAAGTCCAGGAGCCCAAACCCTTCGAGTTGCCACCACGTACATCCATCACAACCACAACAGCCAGACTTTGGACAACGACATTGCCCTGCTGAAGCTCCATGGTCAAGCGGAGCTGCGGGATGGAGTTTGTTTAGTGTGTCTTCCGGCCAGAGGAGTCAGCCATGCGGCGGGCAAGCGGTGCACAGTGACTGGATACGGATACATGGGAGAAGGTACACAGAAAATCCCTAAAATGCACCAACAAATCTATAAATCTTGGTTTTCATTTACAGCTGGTCCGATTCCCCTGCGAGTTCGTGAGGCGGAGATTCCGATTGTGAGCGACACGGAGTGCATCCGGAAGGTGAACGCCGTGACGGAGAAGATCTTCATCCTGCCGGCGTCCAGTTTCTGTGCCGGCGGAGAAGAGGGACACGACGCCTGCCAGGGAGATGGAGGTGGTCCCTTGGTGTGCCAGGATGATGGCTTCTACGAGCTAGCTGGCCTCGTGTCCTGGGGCTTCGGCTGCGGTCGACAGGATGTACCCGGCGTCTATGTGAAGACGTCCTCGTTCATCGGCTGGATCAACCAGATCATCAGCGTGAATAACTTATAGTGAGGCATCTCGCATAGGACACAGACACCATGTGCGGGAGGAACCCCGCTCTTGTGGCAATTTGCTGGACCCAAAAGAATCAGGATTCCCGGAATAGCCTACGATTGTTTGAAAAGGGGTTCCCGCTCTTCGACTGCTAACGTAAACCCATCCTAGTGTAATCTATTCATACCTAACCTAACTCTAATTTGCTAACGACTCGAAACCCAGAAAGCAACTATATTAACTATTACGATTATCGGTAGCGTAGAACGGCAATCTTTAAAAGTATTCCCCTATTTGATAACGCCCTATGGTAAACTGTTTTTGTATATACAAAATAAATACAAAAAATCTTCAGTTATTTTATATATTTTCTTTTTAAAGTACGCAGTATATAGTATTAGTCGGAACGGACAGGGTGACTATATATATAAGAAAAGATTATTCAAAAAATGGGTAAGCTGAAACTTGACCAAATTCCATGAGTTCTAAGTCCATAACATTTCTAATTTTAATCAGATTTTGAAGTGGCATCCCCCTTTCGAAATTCTTAACTAAGGATTTGCTGAAAATTTACCTTCCTTTCTTGTTTTTGTCAGATTTTTATTCAAAAAATTGCCGCGAAAAATAATACATAATTTACAAGAAGAAAAAATGTTCAGTTGCGTAAAGAACTCTTTGACATGGGAAAAGGGTTAAGCCACATTATTCAACCTTTTTTTTTGCCTAAAAAATAATGCATATCTTGCATTTGCTGGAATTTGAATATTCCCAGCAGATTTAACGGAAAATACTTACCAAAAAAAAAAAAAGTCCTTAAAAAGGAACTCCGAAGATCTCTCGGGCACCCAAAGCTGTTCGGATCTTCGAGTGAATCCCAAGAGGCGGAGCACAAAAACTCACTCAAAAATCAACGTAGCTTCGAAGAGAGAAAGAGATTCGGCTCTAATAAGAGATTCCTGGGCATCTGCAGATAAAAAGTAACCCTCGAGTGGAAACCGGGAAGCCAATGTCCTCCGTTCCCTTCCTCAATCCTCCCCGCGAATTATTTTGTGTTGGCTTGTTTTTGTTCCTGATTTTAACCCTTTTCGAGGGAGAACCACTATAGACTTCCCTGCTGTTGAAAGAAAACGAAAGCGAATTGCGTTCGGGTTCGGGTTTTCTTCGGGTGGTTTGGCTTGGCTTCGGCCGGTTTGAAAAGGGTTCCAGAGATGTCCGTTCTGGGATTGGAAAACAGAAGTTCGTCTGGCCTCGAGCTGAGCGGATCGCAGAGATCGTTGAAGATAAAGCGCGAGTCTCGTCACTCCCAATCGATCGATTCCTCCTGAGAGAATTCCACACTTAGTGTAGTTAAGCGTAGATTGTAGTACTCACCCGATCCTTGATCCTTGATCCTTGAACCTAGTTTGCATGCATTTCGCCTTGGTTGTTTGTGTTTGCGCCTGGTTTTTGTTCGCCCTTCGTGCAAATCGCGTTAACTTAATTCGTTACCCAGCGAGTGAAAGAAATGGAGGCCAATTCAAATCCCACGACTCCCACAACGGCGGTGGCCACCACCACATCCACGTCGAGTCCTTCGCCAGCTGCGAGCACCAGCAGCAAAGGACACAGTCAACCCGCCTCCACTTGCTCCGCATCTGCATCAGCATCCGCATCTGTATCCGCATCTGCATCCGCATCCGTATCCGCCTCTGCCACTCAGTCACAGCTGCTGGCCACCAGCTTGGAAATGGCCAAGGCGGAGGACCTGTACAATCTCTCCCTGGCCAGCGGACTCTCCGAGGGCCAGAGATCCTTGTCGGGTGCTCCGTCGGCTTCCTCCAGTCCGATTATGAGTCCGCAGGGGAAGATCTTCGGGAGGAATGCAAATGGAACAAGTAAGTACACTAAACAGCATTAGTGTTTTAAATTCAGAATCAATGCAAAATCAAAACAAATCTTAATTTTGATAAAAATTAAACTAAAAAAATGTGGCAATTGATTTACATTACTAGTATACAAAACAATGAGCACAGCTTAGATAGAACCAAAATATGGAAGTATATTTAAAAAGGGTTTTTAAAACAGCTTACTTCGTATTCAAACTATACTTTTCAAAATTAGCCTAAAGCCACCCCATTTTTGGTTAAACTGGTGTTGGGTTATTCAGATAATATGTTTTATTTAAAAATTATTTTTTCTTTAATTGTCTGAAGTGAAAAGTTGATTTTCATTCAAATTAGCTAAGCGTAAATTATTTGATATATGCGCTCTTTGATAAAACTGGTTTACCAAGTCCTCACATAGATTCAGAAAATATAAACATATTAGAGATTTATATATAAATATAAGAGACATTTTCGTTACCTAACCCTGCAAATACTCAGCATCATAGGATTTTTGTTCTGCCAGATCCTGATCCTTTGACCGCATCAAATCCTTCGTTAAGCTTCCCTGCAACTAAAGCAATCTCCGCCAGCCACATGCTGCAATTTTCGCGCTCTTTTCACGAGCTTCCATTGTTGTGGCTCCATTATGTAACGGAAAGCGCTTGGAATCCAAGAAGCTTGTCCCCGGAACTAAAGGACCTTAGTCTGATAACAAAGGCAGCTGAAAAATTGCCGTTGCTGGGTAATTTAATTTCTCAAAAAAAAAAAAATTGCGGATTGTGTTCCGGTTTTCATTTCCTTGGTGCTCGATTGCTCGGGGTGTCTTGTTTTGCATATCTGCTCAAGGTCTAGGATTTCTCGAGGCAGCAATGGCAGAGTTCATCCAATGAGGTGTGTTCGAGGCCCAGGTAAAATGCCTTTTACTAGGCAGCCGTTAGAACAACCTCATGACGATAGGCCATGTCTTAGGGGTAACAAGCAAAAACTTCGAAAAGAAAGGAAAAAAAAACTCACCCCAAGCGATGAGGGTAGTAAATTATTTTCATAAATCTCAGACCAAATGAGAGTCAACCAACGAGACGCGTTCTCGCTGGAAAAACGCTCAACCTCTGGGAAAAAAATGTCGCCACACAGGGAAAAATATGCCCATCAATTATAGAGATTTACTTTTAATAGTTTTTATATCAAATCAAGCATTAAATATTTTTTTTAGTAATTTTTAGAAAACCCCTAACTAACTATTATTCCTTTTATTATATCAAATGCAAGCTAAGGATCGCCACACAGGGAAAAATGTACCCATAAATTATAGAGATTTACTCTTAATAGTTTTTATATCAAATCAGGCATTAAAGTTTTCCTTTTAATAATTTTCTAAAAAGCCCTAGCTATTATACCTTTTTATTTTTATTATATAGCTTAGGATCGTAATGACCCCTAAAACAATGCATTTAAGAATTGAGTTGACATTATTATTTTGCTGTGCATGTTATGGTTATGGCCAGTCTGCTGGGGCCATTGGCCATTGGCACGTACGGTCCAAGTTATTGCCACCAATGGAATTTTGATCGACAAGAATTTGGTCGTTGAAAAAGTTGGCTTTTAATTTATCGTTGTATATGAGAAATAGTTTCGGTTACTTGCCCATTGCCGATGCCGAGTTGAAGGGGAGTCTGAGGAGGACGAAGATGAGGACTCAGAATCAGAATCAGATTCAGACTCAGGTTCAGAATCAGAATCAGACTCGGACCCTGGTCCCAAGACCGAAGTCCCAGGTTCCAGGTTCCGATTCCAGGTCCAACTCTCCAAGTCAAAGTCTGCAAAGTCCGGCGTCTACTTTTTGCCCATAATCGAAGCGATCGCACGATTGACTGCTCCACTCCACACTCACACATAGGGCCCCTCACCTAAACAGACGCACTCACACGCATTTTCTGAGTGCACTGTGAAAAAAATTGTAACGTTATTCGAAACATAGCATTTCAATTGTGTGGCTTAAAGTTAACCTATTTGTTTCACTTGTATTAAATTATCTTAAAGGAAACTTTTATAATAGTTATTCTTTTTATGATATAACTAAAAAGTATACAAATTACATTGAATAACTTAAAACTTTAAAGATTATTATTGGTGTCATTTTGCTTGAATAAATTTCATACTACGATTTTTTCTCAGTGCCTATCCTGCTGGCCATTCGCGGTTTTCCGTTTTCTGGTCCTGGCTGCTTGGGCAGCTGCTTGGTATGTGGCGTCGAATGTCATTATTGCTGCCAAGTGCCAACTAAAAAGTTACTGCAGTTAATTTTTTGTCCATCTTTACCATTTGCCGTTCGCATAAAAACAGCATATTTAGCAAATGACAACAGCAGCAGCAGCAAAAGCAGCAGCAGCAGCGGCGTTCGAGGCATTGGGGCTGTGGGCAAAATAAAAAACAAAGCCGCAAATTAAATAAATAAAAAATCAGCAGCAATCCGCAGAAGCAGAAGCAGAGGAGCTGGAGCTGGAGCAGCCACAACAAAGTGTCCCTCGATCTTCACCGATCCTCCCCGGCATTATTTGTGTATTGAAATCACGTCTCATTTATTTATTGCTGCCCCTTGCTCGCTCCTCCAGACTCCCGACTCCAAACTACAGACTCCCGACTTACGCAAGTCTGCGTTAAATACCCAACTTGGGATGGGATGGGGCGGTGGACCACAAGTGGTCGCTTAGAAGTGAAGTGTGGCTACACCATTAACCCTCGATCAGTAACTTTGAAAAGGTGTCTAAGTGATAAAATTATCACAGCTCAAAAACTGCTCCACAATAAATATAACTGGGTAAAATGTTATTTTCAAAAATATTACTTTTTATATTACTTTACTTTTAAGTTTCCAAAATTCTACTTATTAAACAATTTTAAAAAAATTATAAGCTTTAAAACCCTCTACTTAAACTTGTTTACCTAAACCTTGTAACCAGTTACTTGTTTACTGAATTAAGCCAGCATTTATAATCACTTTCGAATCTCTGTCAAAGTCATTGCTAATTTCTGTTCAAGACCACTTCACGTACTTCAAATCGACTTTCAAGACCTGGCAACTGGTCCGATATTTTGTAGTTCTCAAACTATTTATGATATACCCAATTAAGCGGCTAAGAATGCGAATTGTTCCTGCTCCCTGGCCATAAATCGCAACAACCCCGTGGCGCGGAGCGTGGGTTAATGGCGCGAAGTGCGCATCCTTGGTGTTGCACGTTGGTGGATGCGCTTCTGGCTTTCAGTTGGCCAGAGGAAAATGGGAGAAAAAAAATAAAAGGAAAACCAGTGGAATCGGAGGATGGCAATCGATGTACGCAGCTTTTTCTGCCCTGAGTTTGTTATAATTTAGCCGGCCAGCTCGTTTTTCTATTAATTAAAGCTGGCTGGAGACGCTGCTGTCGCCGCCGCCTGAAATATTCTCACATAATTATTTACGATTTGACATAATCATCATCCTCGTCATCGGCGTCGTCCATTTAGAGTTGTGCTGCCATAACAGTAACAGCCTCGTCGATCGGGGGATTCATTAGTATGAGCAATAAATCGCTGGCTAGTCAAGAACTTTTCCTATGAATTTCGATTCGTACAAACTTCACACGATCTCCTTCTTATTATAATATCCTTTCTTTTTTTTTTTTGGCCAAAAATCGAAAGTGATAAAACCAAAGAAAAAAATACTGAATGAGGCAAGATTAAAGTGATCCTGGCAATCCTTGACGAAGTCTTCCAGCATGCGTGACGCATTTCTAACGAGTTTGCCGACTCAAATCGGATCGTATTGGATCGTATCGGATCCTTGGTCCCCGAGAAGGGGTTGAACCACCATGCTTATGCAGATGAGTTGGGTTCCCAGCTCTTGTGCTTTTCGGGTTTTTCCTTTTTTTTTCTGTTTTGTCCTCCTTTCGCTCTCGACCAAAAAAAAAAGGGTTTAGGGTCCAGACGTCCGTCGAGTTTTTTTTTTCGGTGAAAAAAGCGAATTTAATTAAAGTTTTTTTCTTATAGCCGCTCAGCATTGTGAGAACATCGCAGGCCAGAACTTAATAAATATCATTTTTTTCTTTGCTGCATCTTATTGAAGCCTGTTTTCTGGATTTTTTGTTTTCTTGTAGTGATCACCACATCGCGACCGGGCAACGAGGCGGAGGTGCAGCTGTACCGGGTGCTCCAGCGGGCCAGTCTGCTGGCCTACTACGACACGCTCCTCGAAATGGGCGGCGACGACGTGCAGCAGCTGTACGACGCCGGCGAGGAGGAGTTCCTCGAGATCATGGCGTTGGTGGGCATGGCCTCCAAGCCGCTCCACGTCCGCCGCCTCCAGAAGGCGCTCCACGAGTGGGCCAACAACCCGGGCCTCTTCCAGGGTCCCCTGCTGCCGCACTTGGGTAAGGATCAAAATATATATCTAGGAACCATTACTGAAATGTATATTGTAAGAGAAAATCAAAAACAAAAATATATTTCGAAATTTATTTAAAGTAAAATTCCATACAAAAAGTTTAATAATTTAATATATGTTGTTTTTTATTTACTATTTGTGTAAGGCAAAGATAGAAATACAAAATTTCAAAATATTTTGTTAAGTTCATTAACTTTTCTATTAAATTCTTAATATTCAAAGTCACTACAGAAATGTATATTGTAAGAGAAAATCAAAAACAAAAAGTATTCGAAATTTATTTTAAGAATTTTATTTTATTTAAAACATTCTAAAATATTTTGTTAAGTTTATTAACTTTTCTATCAAACGATTTAAAGGTTACATTTTTCATAAATTAAAATTTAATTTAATTTAATACTGCTTCCCCACCTCGAGATTCTTATTAATGTAATGCTACTTTCAGGACTTTGCGAAACGCCACCCAAACCGGCGCTGGTCTTCAATCCGGACACCACTCCTGCCCTGCCCCGCCAGAAGTTCCCCTCTTTCAATCCCTCGGGCACAGCCTTCCAGCCCTCGGCGGCTCCCCCCGCTCCCCTGCCCACTTCCGGTTCGGTTCCCCCGCCCGCAGCTCCCCTGATCACCCAGATCGCCTGTCCCGCGATTCCCTCGGTGTCCTCGGTGCCCCTGCCCCTCGTTTTGCCCTCCACCCCGCTGACCAGCAGTCCGCATCCCGCGGCGAACAGCAGCCTGCCGGCGAGCGCCGCCCACCAGGTGTCCTCCAGTTCGCCGCAGCTCACGCCCGTCCTCACGGAAATGCAGATCCAGCGGATAACGATGTGCGCGGACAAGATTGGCCGCCAGCTGCCGCAGAGGGAGCCGCGTGCCCAGACCACCAGGAAGCGGACCACGCGGGAGCTGGAGCAGGTGATCGCCATGGGGGAGCAGGATCCACGGCGGATGGACGAGATCCGTAAGTACTCGGCCATCTACGGCCGCTTCGACTGCAAGCGGAGGCCGGAGAAGCCTCTGACCCTCCACGAGGTGTGCGTCAATGAGGCGGCGGCCCAGTTGTGCCGGAATCCGCAGACCATTTGGTTGCTCACCCGCCGCGATGAGCTCTTCCCCTTGGCCCGTCAAATCGTCAAGGATGCGGGATTCGGTCACTCCGCCAGCATTGCACGGTATGGTGGTCTGCTCACCCAGCTGCCGTCGCAGGGAGCGGGATCGGGTGGCGGAGCAGGACGAGCAGGTCCTGGTGACACGGACTGTGAGTCCAGTGACTCCGCCGTTCCCTCGAAAAGACAGCGACTCTCCTCCACGGAGGCCGCCCAACTGCCACTCGACTTGAACCGGGTAAGGAAGAATGATCCCGTAGAGCCGTAGGTCCATCGCCCGGTGCAGTGCTTCAGCTAGGCTTCCAGCTTCGCTTGAGAGTCCTTCGGTGGGAGGACTCGCCGATAACCCAAACACTTGCCTTGCAGCTTTCGCGATCGCCAGAACACAATTACTTACTAATCCTGGTCGAGAGGTTCTTTTCAGAATATCTCGGCTGGTGGAAAGGGATTTTAATTTGAACTATAGTATTTTTGCCGTAGATAAGATCTTAGAAACAAACTAACTTTGTACAGACTAAATATTTAATCAAATCTACTTTCGCTTACTAGTTACATCTTCGTAGTCAATCTGGTCTTAAAGGCCCTTTATAGTCTCTAATAAAATCTTTAGTAATTTAGTTTTATTAGCATGAATTTGTAGCATAAGTAAAGTGTTGTTGTTTGTTGTTGATATTTATGGTACTTGCTGCCTGATTATTTTAGTTGCTTACTAACCCATAAACTTAATATTTATTACTAACCCTTAACACTAAATAATAGTTAAATTCTTTACAATTTTTATAGCCAAGTTATTTAGTCGCTAGTCGTTTTGCAATATTTTCTTGTACCTTTTCCCACTGTTGAGTCAATAAATGAATCCTGCGAAATTTCCAAAACCAACGATCCACGTGTCTTCTTCCTTGGCCTCCAACAAATCTTTCCACGCCACTTGCCTTCTTGCCTCGCTTAGCTTCCAATTGGCTTTACTGAGAATGAGCGACTCTAATCCCCGATCTTGTTGACCAATCCCACCCAAAAATAAAGGAAGCTGTCGAGGACTCGCGCTACAATCTGTTTGCCATGTACCAAAAGTTCGCCAAGCCGCCGTTCGATCTTACGGAAATTGCCAAGTTCTCGTGAGTATGAAAAATAAATAATAATAATTTTAATAATTAAAATGTATACCTTTCTCCTTTAAGAATTTAAAATTGTTCAACAAATAACCACTGAAAATAGTACACTTTAATATCATAATACTTCTACATATTTATATTAATAGATTAATAAACCTTATTTAATTTATTTTTACAGCCTTGGCAAAGCGGCTGACTACGAGGACAACGATTCGCGCTTCTCGTTTAGCAACTCCAGTTCGCCGACCATGCCAGTGAGTATGTGTTGGAGCTCTACGAGGGCACTCCGCATCCTCATGAAATCCAAAGACTAAGAGAACTCCCCTCTCCTCTTCCATAGACGCCCTGCAATGGAATGGAAAGTGATCGATCTCCGGTCTCCCGACCAATGGAGAACTCCTCGCCGCCGCGGGAATCCGTGGATCTGAGTGGCCCCACCCAGGGTGCAGCTCTCAGTGGAGTCCAGGTCATCTCCGCGGCGGGGGACAACATCATTGCGGTGGCCAATCCCGCCCTGGCACTCAGCCCCACTTTGAACGAGGTGCTGTCCCTCAAGAGGAACGCTGCTTCGCCGGAGGCCTAGCTTTTGGGTTCCAGGAGATCGGATGGATGCCATTCGCAGTGCCAGATTTGGATTCACCCAAATCGTTTTCAATTCCAGTGCAATTCAGTTAGTTAAGTTTCGTCTAAGTGGAAACATTGTTTTTAGGAATGTTAAGTCAATGGTTAGTTGGTAGTCTCTGTGATCTATACTAAACACTGTAATAAACCCAATATTTATCCATCAAATAAAAGTTTAATTATGTTAATAAAAAAACCTAAACAACCTTTTTGTTCTGCAAACTAAGTTTTTTAGAGAAACAAGGAAAAAAGTTAAAATTAACTTCTTCCTTATTCATAAATAGAGCAGTCAAATGACTTGAGGTGAGAAGTACAATGCCACACAATTGCCCTCATTGATCATTGCAAATTGAGAGATCTTCGAGATCATCGAGATCAGGGATCACAATTGCACCCATTGATATTGACGGATCGTGTTTACATTTGCGATTGTGGGCAATTCCTTTGTTCGCCTCTTGACGCCGCAGAAAGACGAGATCCTGGCGAACCTCCCTTCGAATCCTGGCGAACCCTTGCAAATATTTTTGCGATTGGCAATAAAGATGTCTGGGCTGGGAACCAGAGGGTAACGAGGTAATTAACACCCTTGTGGCATCCGGATTTGGTATGCAAATTTGTGCCAAAATCCCGAGGCATGCAAATTTTGTTGGCATTATTGATGATGATGATCGGATGATGATTGCAGATCGCTTCACTTTCGCTGTTGTGATGGCATCTTAATTGTGTTAAGAACAGGGAAAGGGATCCTTTGAGGGGAAAGCAGTTTAATGAACTCTCTCTCTTTGCGAGCACTAAATCATCTGCCAGATGCGATTTGAATCTCCAAGAAAACCAGACATGTGGCCACAAATGCGCGGGAGGCGTTCTGACTTCAAAAAGGATTCGTCTTGCCTTTGTACTTTCACATCTGATTTGTTCATCTGCTGTTGGAGGGAAGAAAGCCAGAAGGATTTGGGGCAGGCAGCTCTTTGTTTTCCCCCTCAGAGATGAGATGGCGCCCAAACGATACTTCTCTGGATTGTTTAGTCAAGATTGTTTCCCTCCAGTTCTGAGTTATGCAAATCCGATTGTGGCCGCCGGAGCAATTACAATGCAGTTCATGTCCGAAGACGCAAGCTGCCTTCTTACCCCGAATTTACTGACCTGGCTGGCTGGCTGGCGATCATTACCGGAATGATTGATGGGCGTCTTGCGCTCGATTTACATAAGATGCTGTAACCCTAAAAGAGGTCCTGCTGCTGCCAGGCATCCAACTGAGGGATTAGACGTCCTGAGAACAAAGCCAGGAGTGTCAATATTTGCACTCAGATCACACAACATTTTCCGAAGTTTACTACTTTTGTTTAAATCTATTTAATTAAAATAAAGCTAATAACTTCAGCTTGATATTAATAAACAAGAAACCTTAAATAATATTTCCTTTTTCGAGGGTAAAATATTAAATACAAATTCTATTTTAATTTTATCAAAACCAAATATTGAAATCATAATTTAAATTCACCGAAAAAAAAATTATTTTGTTTTGGTTTATACTCTAAATGCTTTGCCAATTTTAGTTTATAAATAAATTCAACATTGTTACTTTTTTTGTATCATAAAAAAAAATATATTTAATTAATATAAGCATTTGTGATTGTAAGTTTGTTCTGTTAGGCTGTTAGCTGTTATATTATTTATGGATCCTATGACTTAGGTGCGACATTCGCGGCTATGGCATTCATTCACGGCGTCTGCTGGACCTGCTCGATGATCCAGTCCATGAAGTACTGGGTGCTGGAGTAGACTCCTGGGACATTGGGCCGGGCACAGCCGATGCCGTAGGACACCACGCCGATGAGGTAGAAGCGCTGCTTGTCCAAATACTGTTCCGGCAGCATCAGCGGTCCGCCGGAGTCGCCCTGGCACGTATCCTTGCCGCCGGTGAGGACTCCGGCACAGATGACGGCGCTGTCGAACTGATCGGCCGAGATGTAGCGATTCTCCTTCGCGTAGCTCTGGCGGCACACGTTGTTGTCGTAAATGGGAATCTGGAGCTCGTTCAGCACGGTGGCCGATTCGCCGCCCTCCATCGTCTTTCCCCAGCCGGCGACGAAGGGCATGTAGCCCACGTAGGACTTCTGGCGAAGACTTTGGGTGTGCGGCAGACAGATGGGCGCTATCTTGGAGGTGAACTCCACGTTCCGCTCCAGGTACAGAATGGCCATGTCGCTGCGTCCGTTTCTGCGATTGTACTCCGGATGGGAAACGTACTGAAATATAAAGAAGCCTCAATGCTTAGCGAATTTCCTATTTTCGTTTGACTCTTTTAAATGTAACTTACCCTTGCAATATTAATATCAACATGTTTAGTTTCCGTATCCGTGGACAGATCGTGTTCTCCCAAACGTACAAATTGCCTAAGAGCAAATCCAAATTATTAGTAAATGAATTCAAATATATTTTATACTGTACGTACAGATCATCCCGGATGCAATGGGCGGCAGTGAGGACGTGTCTGGCGGTGATCAGGGTTCCGCCGCACTTGAATGGCGACCCGGAGGCATCGTCGTATCCCAGAAGGGCAATCCAGGGCCACGCCCCCGTGCGACTCACCTCACCGCCCACGATCTTCTTGTAGTAGCCCACCGTAGAGCCACATCCCTCCTCCACATTCAGCAGCCGGCGGGGAATCTCGTCCGTGTTCTTGGGCACAACGGGAGCCGGAGTGGTGACAGTCTGTCCATTGGGGCAGCACACCTGGGTTCCCTGGTTGCCACAGGACACTCGGGAGGCCCGCAAAAAGTTGGCGAAGGTCTCGTCCCGCTGCTTAACCCTGAGTTCGTTCAAAAGTGCTGCACACTCCTTGATTTCTGAAAAGTAATTGAGTGCAATTAATTACTAGATATCAAGATGAACTTTAGGAAAACGTAAGTCTTCTATAAGTTTTACGACCTTCAATGATCTCAGCTTGGATAAATATTAACTATTTTCTTATATAATTTGTTTAATAAAATAATTAATTAAATAAAACTGTATTTATTCATCTGATTTGCATTAATATATTATATGTACTTTTTATGGATGCTAATTTAAAACAGGTTACAAATGTAAGCACCTATAAAATATCTCAAATATATGTAATTACATTATTCAATTAATAATAAAATAATTAATTAAGTAAATACTTCACTCAAATTTAGGCTGCTTTGAATCCGAAAAGTTATCTCTAAATGAAGATTTTCAAACTCACCCACACAATTTCCGGGTTTTGTGTCTGGTCCGCGACATGAGATGCCCCTTTGATCCACCAAAGGTGCCGATGGGGTACTCCGAGCTGGAGCACGAGTGGTCGTCGTGGTGGTGGTTGTTGGTGGGGTGGGCCTTATGGTCGGATTCAGGAAGGGATTGTCGGGAACCTCCGGCGGAACCTGAGGTCCAATAAACGATGAATCTGTGGGGAAGAAGGGGGTTCCGAGGTCGCTCTGTGGCCTGGTTATAAGTGGGTGCAGTGCAGCAGATCTACGTGGGAGGAGCAGGGCAAAGCTTAGAAGGCATGGAAAGAGAAAGGATAGACTGAGGATGTGTCCCTACCACCGGATCCCCGTTGATGTTGCGGGTGTTACAGCTGCGCTGCAGGGCGATCACATATCGCTGGGCCCACTCGAAGTTGGTGGTCTGGAAAATCTTCACCACCTGGGGACAGTTGCTGAGGACCACGCAACTCCCATAGTAATTCTCGGGGGTGATGCAGTTCTGGCGAACTGGACAGGGAAACAAAACAAATGGGTTATCACTTGGCTTCCATTTCGAAAGTTTTTTAGGTGTAGATTAAGTTTAGAAATTTTTCCCCTTACGTTCTTGAGTTAAAAGCTTTCCAGCGGTAATCAACAAATTAGTTAAAAAGTGGAAGATTTATTCAAAAATTATTCACTTGCTTAGCATAAATTTAAAGGTTCTTTAAAGTTTTACAATATTACAGATTGGATTGGTGATAGCGTAGAAGAAAATGATTTGAATATATTTTAAATGTTAATTACAACTAGAACTTTCACCTTTAGATGTGTCAGATATGGAAATGGGGGTTTTATTTATGTTTTTTTGTCGCACCTCTAACAAAATCAACAATCTATGAGAGTCCCTAGCAAGAACACAAAACTCCTAACAAAATCAGTAAAGTAGCTCGTACATAAATTCGTACGAACGTAAATTCACAATTCACAAAAAGAACAAATTGTTTTCTTGACGTTTAAACGATTTATTTCAATTAAACACAACTTAACAACATTTTTTGCTTACGAAGTCTTTTTTTGCATAAACACCATAATTAATAGTCAAACTTAACAAGCAAAAACTCCTTCTTTTGTGATTCATAATGTGAAAAAATATTGAAAACAATATGTTCTTTTTCAGGTTTAACATTTTTATTGATTGAAATATAATGAAAGTGCTGAAGGCACGATCACTTATATTGACAACTTTATCACCAAATTCAAAAAGCAAAGTTCGTCGTAACGGCGGGTGCTGGTCAAGCCAGTTGTATTCGACTTATAGACTAAAACTTTACGAGTACCGGTCACAAAAAGCGATTCGTGCTCTAAGGGAACGCCCCGCGGGGAATATACTCGTGTGGTGTACACCTGACCGAGTCGGTGTCCGAGTCGAAATCCGACCTTGGTGACTGGTTTTTTTGGACTGGAATTGAACTCGAACACAATGTGCCAAAAATTTGGCTGTGAACAACTGGCGATGATCAGTTCATGTGCAGTAAACACAAATTGCCGCATTTGGCCAGCTGGCGAAAACGAAAGACTTAGGCAACGAACTTGCCATTGAACTTGAAGATGTCGACGAAATCACAGTTTAGAGGTCTGCACCGATTTAAATTGTTTTCCAACTGGCTTAGACTCATTTAAATGCGTTGATTTGTTAGTGGCTTCTGATTAAAGTCCGAGATGCGTTGTAGACGGAACTGGTTTTTTGTTTGTTCAGATCGAGTCGTAAAAGTTATACACGGTTATTAGATAGTCAGAATGATAGATTTGGCGAAGCGGAAAGCTCTCGATTAACTAACTAAGTAGCTTTGACTACCTGGCCTGCGCTGATTGAATTGGGCGGCAGCGGGATGATCCAGGAGCACAAGGGACAGGAGTGTAATCACAGCACTAACACAGCACATCGACTTCATGGCGAGATCGATCTATATATTATATATTTTATTTATCCGTGATATCGGACCGCGCGATCTTCGCCGTTCGAATGGCGTTATCAAACTGAATCTTTTTTTTGGGGAACACCGGGGACAACCGGAGAATCCAAAGCGTCTTCGGAGATTGCCGTGTTTTTCTGGCTTTCGTGGCCTGCGTGACCAAAGCGTTCGCGTCTTTAATTCGGCTGAGCGCTCGGCCCCCAAAGCCGAGCTTTATATGCAGTCTCCCCATCGAATCCAGCGATCTCCCCAATCTCGCAGTCTAGAGATCTCTCTCTTGTAAGCTCTCCCGCCGCGAAAGGGGCTGCAATGGAGAGCACTTCGAGTGGGGTTCACAGCGCCGTCAGCTTTCCAATCATTATAATCAAGGTGGAAAAGGCCACAAATTCACACACTCCGATTAGGAAATGATTTTCCCAAATGGAAACAAACATTTAGTCTGTTTTTTTTTGCGGCCTAATAATATAAATCACTGGGTTCGGTAATGATATAGGACAACAAAGCCAGGTTTGTTCAAATTTGGGAATTTACAATTAAACCAATGAGTCAAGTCAAGGCGCCAAATTGTTGACCTTGCGCCGTTCTCAATTTGTCATGGATCTAGTCCCAAGAATTGTGTGACTCAATTAGTCGGCCGACTACACAAGAATGATAAATGCCATAAATAAGGTAAATTAAAACGGATTCCGTTGACATGTCAATTGGGAATCACTTGGCCAACTGACCTAAGCCTCCGGCGACATTCTAGTTCTATTTTAGCATCATGATTAGCAATCAAATGTTCTCATACAAGTACTTATTCTATTCGTATGTGAGTGGCGTAAAAAGCTTTCGCTGATTCTATAGATAGCAGCCTCCCATAAAGCCTACGTAACTATTAAATTTACAGTGAGTACCAGTAATATTAATTTTCCAATTATAACAAATACTTGAGGTGTAGTTTAGAGCAAACATTTGAATCTTCATTCGTTGTTTATACCTTCTATAAAATGTATTATTTTTTAAGCAGTTTTAAAAACTGTTTCACTCAATCGAATATTGAATGATGTGCTTTAATTCATTGAAATATTATAAACTTGATTAGGACTATTTAAAATCAATTAAAAATAGAGATAGGGAACCTCCACAAGTGACGTAATCTACGTGCAATATGCATCTGGTGTGCGATCACAGTTATAGCACACTTAATACAATCCAAGTCTCCTCCGATTCAATATTAACATCAAAATGCTGGGGGCACTCGACTCAATTAGAATTCCGAGGAGCCTCCGCCGAAACCCAATTGGCATGCGATCGATGCAGTAACTGGGGGATAATAACACCGATCGGTGTTCTATAATGACTAATCCGGATCAATTGGCCATGCAGTGCAGGTAGAATCAGCAGGGGTCCGAGGTGAAGTGCGGGAAATTCCATAACCTGGCGACAAAAGAATTGCTCTTTTTCGGTTCCGGCTCGAAAGTTTCATCTATTTTATTTTAACTTGTACCACAATATATACATATTAGTCAATGTGCCATAAACTTGGCTTCTTATTCTCCAGATAAAGCTTTATGTTTAAATTAAAATAAAGCTGCATTGCCGTAAAGATGGTTCTTATTAATTGGACTGTGAGAATTCCTAGGTTTATTATCTTGATTTCTATGTTAATTAAGTTTTCACTGCATTAAAATTAAAACAAACAGGTTTCTTGGCTGGTGGAAAACATTTTTAAAATACCTTGGAATTCACAATTAATAAAGGGAAGTTTATGTAATTTATTTTAGGAAATAACAAAGATTAATTGTATAATTTAAATTAAGAATTTTATATAAACTGAGATTACAGTTGCTTGTTTCCAATGTGTGGCACAAGTTAACCGCCAATATGCATTTAATTTGTTTGAAAGGTAAAAATAAGTCCAACCAGAAAACCCCTTAAAAGGGGAATTAAACTTAACTTATGCAAATGATGTACACAAATTACTGCCAGATCAATTAGCCTTAAATCAAACAAGAACATAAAAATTTATTAAGGAACTTCCGGTGGGCTTGTGTATTTGGGATTTAGGATTTCAATGCAAGTGGTTGTTAAGTGCTCTTTATTTGGATGACACATCAAAGATAGATATCCGATTTGGCATGTGTCATATTCTAGGCCACTGAAATGTGTCTCTTGATCCACGGAACATAGGAAGCCACTCTGGTGTAGACACCCGGAAAATTGGGACGAGCACACTCATAGCCAAAGGAAACCAGGCCGAGAAGGTAGAACCTATAAACATTGGCCTCCAACTGGTGAACCACAAACAAGAATGGTTAATAAATATACCATAAATACAAAATTCTTTCTTGCAAGTCATCGACATTTTTCGTAAACCAACGAAATCATGTTTGCGTCACGAAAATGGACAATTAGCGGGCGGTGTTCAGTGAACCACCTTGGAGAACCACCTAGCAGAGCTGAAGACTTGGCCAAAACAGGTTCGATGACTCACAGGGGAGGAGATTGTAACTGACCTGCGGCATCATGAGTGGTCCACCGGAATCCCCTTGACAGGCGTCCACACTCGAGCTGCCGGCACACAGCACCTGCCACAAAGGATTTATTGGTTAGTGGATAATATCCTCTCGGGGATTCCCCTTGGCTCCGGAGGGGCCAAACTCACCTTGTCGCTGAACTGGACGAACTGGAAGACGGACTTGTAGCTCTGCTCGCACGTCTGGCGGGACACGATCGGCACCTGGGCATCGCGGAGCACCTGCGAGGTGGCTCCCTGGTGCTTCACTGCCCCCCAGCCAGCCACGAAAGGATTCATCCCCACGAAGTCCTGCTGCAGGAACTTGGCGGCCTCAGGCAGGCAAATCGGCAAAATGTTACCTATTCGATAAAAAAATCATTGCAATGGAAAGAGAGTTGAATAAATAATATATACAAATATATATATAATTAATATAATATATTATTATTTTTTTTTTTTTTTTTTTACTCACCAGGCAGCGATGAACCCACTCCGTTCAGCTCAATCAGGGCTATATCGTTCGATATGGAATTCAGATTGAAATTCTCGTGGACCACTGTCCTGCGGATACGAAAGTCCATTGCTCCCGGTTCAGCAGGCTTGGAGAGATCATGGGCTCCCAGTCTAACCAGAGTCAGCATTGGATTGATGCAGTGCGCCGAGGTGACCACGTAGTGCGAGTGGATCAAACTGCCGCCGCAGAGGAACTTCAATGCATTCCTATTGGTCTCCTCAAAATATCCCAAGGCAGCAATCCAAGGATAGGCTCCTAAACAGGACTTGTATTTAAAATACTTTCAGATGTTTAAAATATTTCCTACCTTTCCTTGCTTCAACTCCACCCACAACTCGATTGGAAGTGGCACCACTGATGCCACAAACCGTCGCCATTCGTTGGCCATTTTGTGGTTGAGGCGGCGGTGGTGGAGCTTGGGGATTAAAGCTGGGGCTGATCACCCCTTGATTCAGTGGCGGAGTGGGCTGGAAGGTCATCGGAGTGGCAGTGGAGCCCCCACTTAATGGAGAGAAATGGAAGAAGCCAAAGGGTGCAGCGGTGGTCTGCAGCAGGTCCTTCCTGCTCCTGGCACTTCCACTTCGGTCAGAGGCACAGCAAACCTGCACGCCAAGAAATTTAACATAATCCTTATATTTTAAACTGTTTTAAAGAAGTTTTAGAAAATTTCCTAAAATACTGATAGTACTTCAAAAGTTTTATCTGGATCATATCTGGATCATATTTGTTGTTATAACTAAAGTTAACTAAACTATTTTGTATTTTTTTTGCTATTTGCGCTGTAGCCGCAATTTATATAATATTTAAGAGCATCAAAAAATAAATGCAATTCAGAACGTAGTTAAAGATAATTGCAGATAATTTTTCAATCAACAAAAAACTAAACAAAGAGCGAAACAGATCTGTGGAATTACCATAAAAGTGGAGCCATCAAAGCCGCATATGGACTGACCCAGAAAGGTGTGGAACTCGTCGCCCTGGGCCTGGTGCTCCTCCATGAGCTGGGGACAGGAGGTCAGGGGCAGACAGTTTCCAGGTCGGGATCTGGCATCCTGGCAGGACTGGGCTGTAAGATAAGTAAGTGATTGGGAGCGGGGCGTGGCAGGGAAGGTATAGTTCCAATTTATCTGGCCAATTCGATTTGCTTTGGATTTCGTGATCGTTTTTTTTTTATTTTGACTAATTTCGAGGTGTATATGCAATTTGATTTTTGTGTGTGTTTTTTTGGGGAAAGGTGATTGATATTATTTAGGTTTTTGGGAGGTGATCTTAGTAGAGTATCCGAAGTCTTCGGCGACGACGCCGCCTACGTCCGGAATTGAGCGGCATGAAAACCATCATATCCGAACCGATCTGAGGACCCGAGGAGGAGACCAGCGGCGAGTTCTGCTGCTGGCGGGGATCGATGCAGGGGCAGTTGGGCAGCGGACGCGCTCCTCCAGGCAGGCAGACCAGCGGCTGCGACGGACACGTGGCCACCGGAACGGGCAGAGTGGTGCCAGCGGTACTGGTGGTGCTCAGTCCGGTGGTCGTGGAGAGAGTGGTGCTGGTGGTGGTGCTGCTGCTTGTGGTGATCAGCGGCGGCGTAAACGGTGGCTGGGGATTCGGCGGCGTGGGCTGGAACGTCGGGATCACTGCAGGTGTGGACGGAAGAGCGGGTTGAGGCGGGATTAGTGGACCGATCGGCTGGAGCGGCTGCGGTGGCGGGAACTGGGCTCCCGGCGGCACTGGCGGTGGCGGTGGGAGTGCGTAGATGGGATAGTAACCTGGCGGAAAGAGCGGACACCAGCCCTTGATGCTGGCCAAGTAGGACAGGAACGGCCAGAAGTACACCTTCACACAGAACTCGTCCAGCAGAACCATCTCCGATCCGTAACTGTATCCGTATCCGTATCCGTTTATCCGTTTATCCGTGCTCGCTGCTCTCTGCTCGGCCACCAGGTGGCAACTGTCCACGAAACCCTGGCTTTTCGGCCAATTGCAGCTTGGCCAAGTGGAGCATGGCGGCCCATAATGATTATAATTCAATTGTGTTTTAGTGGGACGCAATTATCCAAAGAACTTTTTCACGTACCCAAAATCAGGAGCGGTTCACGGGTTGTTGGTTATTTAAAAATATATATTTAACTATCCAAATTGCAAGTTTACTAAACTCTCTGTTTTCAATAATTGAAAAAATAAATTAAGTAAACTATTTATATTTGTGACTAAATGAACCAACGCCTTTACTAATTTCTATCAAAATGATTCTAAAAATATTTTCACAAATGTTTATGACTAAAGAACTAAAAGCAAACACACAAATGTATAATATTTTATGACCCATTACTCATATTATAAAGACATCAGTTCGGGGTAGGTAATGATCAACGGGAATTGCACATTTTGAAAAACTTAATTCTGTGCATTATTCAATCCCTTAATTGCAGCTCCAACTTATTCACACCGAAATGCATCGTTAATTCTGGGGGAATTAAAATAACTGGGCCAGTGGCGCTTGAAATCCGATTGAAATCATTTGGGAAGGGAGGTCTGCTCAAATCATTTGATGGGTGTTGGATGGCGACCATTAAGGCCGATGGATGATGATGTGCTATGTGGGGAATTTGTTTATGTTGACACATTAAGCGGAATGACACGATCACATGAACTCAAACAGATCTATTGGCACGATCTGGGTGTATTTATAAACAAAATGGTTGGGTGACTAAAACAGAATTCACACAACTTACACTTGACAGAGGAGAAAATAAAGGCGCCCAGCAGAATTATTATAGATTTATGGGAACTTGGGCAGCCGGAGATCGCACACATTCTGATCCTATGAACTCCACCGACGAACTGAACCCGTGGGCCACTGACACACGGGAACTTAAGCGCCAATGGAGTGGGTGTCAGCAAATGATTTAATTGTGGCAATTTTCAAAATCACATTTAATTTAATTGACAGCCACCTGTCGCTGTTTTTTAGAGGGATGAACTTGAAAAGGTGAAGGATGGGTAAAGCACTGGCTCGAAATTCCCCTCGATAATCGATTGAGTTACATTTTAGATGCGCTTATTTATTGTTTGGGAAAGGAAGAATCCATTAAATCTAAATGCCGACTACGACTACCTTGATAACGTGCTGTTTACATATACATATATGGGTATATATATAGATAGTGTATGTGTGTGCGTGCTAGACATCGTCCGAGAACCAGACCAGGATCTGGCTGGGATACAGCCTCCTACTCGCGGTGTTTGCAGTCGAGGAAAAGCTGGGCCTGCGACTGCACGAAGCGAAAGATTTCGATCAGCATTTCGTTGGATGTCTTGCAATTGCCCTGCGGGGGCTCGAAAAAGGATCCAGGACCTGCCCCGCCCACCGATCGCTTGCCCCAATCCGGCGAGTATGTCAGCTATTCAATGCATAAATCACAAAAGTTATTAGCAAATAAAATATCTAAGAAATACTCACTTGACACTGGACACAGGCCAGCAGCAGGAAAAGCACGGCTGCAATGAGTCCTTCGCTCCTGGGATTCATTCTGTGTTCTATACCGATTCATCTCAGCTCAGCCTGCTTTTATACTCCTTCAGCTGCAAGAGGAGCCATCTGGCAGTTAATTAACCCAGCACTTGCAAGGATTCTCTCTATAATTAGACTCTCGTCTGCGCCTTCAATTCCAATCGGAAGCAATCGCCATTAAAACATTCGACTATGGTGGAAGCGTTTGTGATTCTCCATGTGTTTATTAGAATTGCGCATATGTTTAATATTAAATATAATAATGTATTTATTTGTATACCTTTAAATAAGTTCGTTAAATTAAGCAGTGTATAAGAGTTAAACGAGATTGCGGCTTAAGCATTGGTTGCAATACATTTGGCGAACAATTAACCAAAGAATCCGGCTGAGGACATGTACAAAAATATCGTTAAATGAGTTGTTGTGCGCCCGACAGCTGCGGATATGGTACAAAAATGTTTTGTGCGAATTACAGAGTTTGATGTTTTAGATTTCTACGCGCGAGAACGAGGCACTCAATTTGTTACAACAAAATCGGATTGTAAGCAGTTTATATATGTATACGTATATATTAGTAGTAAATAACAATACAAATTACAATAACACATTATTACGTTTTGGCTTAATCGAAACAAACGTTCTGGGTTTAGTTATTGCATTATAAAAACAAATGGCCTGCGAGCCACGACTGGTAATAATTATAGAAAACATTCGTCCTTAATTTTTGTCGTCAATCAACAAATAAAATTACAAAAATATATGTAGAAATATATATATGTATGTATATATATGTTATCCGTGTGAATCTGTTGTATATATCTAACTATGTTTTGTGTGTCTATTTGCATGTGGCCTTTTTGTAATTTTTAGTTGTAAGTTTCTTCGTAGCTACTTAAAAGTGGCGAAGCTTATTCGATTCGTTCGTTGAATGCGGCATGCACCTGGGCAGGTAAGAAATGCACTTCGTTTGGGCTCGTTGACACGTTTGCGCGGTTACTGGTATCGGGTTACTGGTTTATCGTCTTCTCAACGGAATTAAAAGCTCAGTCGACGCGTGTTTTTTTCAAAAATTTGGTGTTATACTCGTTAAATGTTGGCTCCTGCTTCCGCTGCGGCATTCAGGAGATTCCCTATGACCCTCTTTTACATCATGCAGCACTTTCTCTTGCCCTTCTTCTTGTAGTTCTGCTCGATGAACGGACGCTCGGCAATCTGGAACTTGCGCACGATCCTCACCAGCTCGTGGAAGGCCTGATCGACGTTGACCCTCAGTTTGGCACTGCACTCAATATAGGGGATCATCAGGCTCCTACTGGTGTTCTGCGCCTCCTCCAAGGAAACTTGCTGCTGTTGCTTCAGGTCGCACTTGTTGCCCACCATCAGCATGGGGAACTCGTCGCGATCCTTGACGCGCAGTATCTGGCGCTGGAACTTGGGGATCTCATCGAAGCTGGAATGATCGTTGAGCGCGAAGACAAGCAGGAAGCCCTCGCCGGAGCGCATGTACTGCTCCCGCATGGCACTGAACTCCTCCTGTCCAGCCGTATCCAAAACTGCGAAAATAGTTTTTTTACAAAGAATCTAGGGAAGGTAAAGTGAAGTATTTACTGTCCAATTTGGCTGGCACATCGTCGATGACACACTGCTTCGTGTATGAATCTTCAATGGTGGGATCGTAGTCTGTGACGAAGTAGCTCTGCAAGATAAAGATATTATGTATATCTGAAGATTTGATATGACTATAAAACTATTTCTAGCATGAGAACTTTTAGTTATAACGACCGTATACGAAATTTATATCTCAGAGCTTGATTTATATGTACTTGTAGCTTAAGAGCGGTGCGTTTATCATTCCGCCTTTGATTTGTTTACACACGTCACTTTTATCATCCACTATGCTCTATATATCTTCAGGAAAAGCTACAGCATATACACGAAAGATGTGCAGATGACGCAAATGACTAAAAATAAACGAAAACGGGCGGGCTCTGTGGTCGTGACCATGGCACACACTCTCGGAATTGATCGACACACCCAGAAAACTGGGGGCTACCACAACTCCTCAGTTATTTCGGCCGCTTAATTCCCAAAAATGGAGCTGCAGATACGGGGGTGTGGCCTATGGTGATCTCTGCGAGAAACTATGCACACGCATGTCCAAAAACAAAGTCGCTTGTTGCTTGTTTGTTGCTCTGCCCAAAACAAGGGCCGCCCCGCCCCCGTCATCACCGTCGTCCCCTCGCCGCCTCTGTGTAAAGCGACGTCACCACGGACTTTCGAGACTCACGCGGACCTCACCTGGATAAACTGTATCGTTATCGCCGACTTTCCCACTCCGCCGCCGCCGACAACTACCAGTTTGTACGTTTGCATCTGCATTTCCGCGTTTATTTCGACCAGTTGGCCAACTAAATTCCTTTATTTTCCTCCGCGACAGTGTTGTCAGATGGCGAATTGGCTTTCCCCCAACTGCTCCAAACTATGAAAACCTACTAAAAAATACCTCCTTTTTATAAATGTATCTTTATCTCAGTAAACCATTGGTTTGAGCCCTAGATTGGTAAAAACATGGATTGCTCACTTATTTATAATTTCTATTTCAAATTATCTTATTATAAAAATATTTTTTTTGCTCAAGTGACCCTGATTATTTGTTTATATGATGAACAGTTGCAAACATTCATTAATTAAAAAATTTTTCTGTATTTCACCATAATATACTTTCGTCATAACTTAATTAACAAGCATGCTCTGATATTTCTTGTGTTCCCTAATATGGCTTGTTCAATGTAAAACAATGTTATCGCTTATTAGGCTTCACTGTACTCAGACCTGTTCTAAAAAATACTGACTTATTGGTAAAGTTATAAACGTCCCCTGCAAATCCTGGTCACACTGTGGTATAGTCATCAAACGAAAAAAATACAGAAAATTGGCCAAGGAGTAGATAAAATTCTAAAGGCCAAGTTAAGACACGGGAAAACAAGTGTTAAACCCCAAAAAACATAAATAAACTCTTTGTGTGTTCATAACTCGTTGCCTTTGCGCCCGTGACCAATAAAACGCAGTGAAAAATGGCCTTGAAAGTGCTTGTGGGCCAAAAGCTGATGAATGAGGTGGTGAAGTATAAGCCTCCAGCCCCTAAAAAGCAGGGTGTTACGGCCGCGGGGGCGGGTGCGGGTGGTATGGAATGGAGGGTTCTGGTGGTGGACAAGCTGGGTATGCGCATGGTGTCTGCGTGCACCAAAATGCACGAGATCAGCGCCGAGGGAATCACTTTGGTCGAAGACATCAACAAAAAACGGGAGCCCCTGCCCACAATGGATGCGATTTACTTGATAACGCCATCGGATGAGTCAGTGCGTGGGTTGATTCGAGACTTCGAGAACCCCGCTCGCCCGATGTATCGCTATGCCCATGTTTTCTTCACCGAGGTTTGCCCGGAGGAATTGTTCAACGATTTGTGCAAGTCCTGTGCAGCCGGAAAGATTAAGACCCTCAAGGAGATCAACATTGCATTTTTGCCGTACGAGTGCCAGGTATTTTCGCTGGACTCCCCGGACACTTTCCAGTGTCTGTACTCCCCGGCCTTTGCCTCGATAAGGAGCAAGCATATCGAACGGATTGCCGAGCAAATAGCCACCTTGTGCGCCACTTTGGGCGAATACCCGAATGTGCGATACCGCAGCGATTGGGACAGGAACATCGATCTGGCTGCGTCCGTTCAGCAGAAGCTGGATGCCTACAAGGCCGACGATGCTACGATGGGCGAGGGCCCCGAGAAGGCTCGATCTCAACTGCTGATCCTCGATAGAGGATTTGACTGTGTTTCGCCACTTCTTCACGAACTTACACTCCAGGCCATGGCCTACGATTTGCTACCCATCGTGAACGATGTCTATCGCTACACACCCGGACCCAATCAGCCGGATAAGGAGGTGCTGCTCGACGAGAACGACGACTTGTGGGTGGAGCTGCGCCACGAGCACATTGCCGTGGTCTCCACCCAGGTGACTCAGAATCTGAAGAAGTTCACCGACTCGAAGCGAATGGGCTCGGCCGACAAGTCGTCGATGCGCGATCTCTCGCAGATGATCAAGAAGATGCCGCAGTATCAGAAGGAGCTGTCCAAGTACTCCACCCACTTGCATTTGGCCGAGGACTGCATGAAGTCGTACCAGAACTACGTGGACAAGCTGTGCCGCGTGGAGCAGGATCTGGCCATGGGCACGGATGCCGAGGGCGAGAAGATCAAGGATCATATGCGCAACATTGTGCCCATTTTGCTGGATGCCAATGTCTCGAACTACGACAAAGTGCGCATTATCGCTCTCTATGTGATGATCAAGAACGGAATTTCCGAGGAGAATCTAACCAAGCTCTTTACGCATGCCCAGCTGTCGCCCAAGGATCAGGATATGGTGCGTAATCTCAGTTGCTTGGGCATCAATGTCATTGCAGATTCGCGCAAGAAGGTGTACTCGGTGCCGAGGAAGGAGCGCACTACCGAGAGCACCTACCAGATGTCCCGTTGGACCCCGGTCATCAAGGACATCATGGAGGATTGCATAGAGGACAAGCTGGATCTCCGTCACTTCCCCTTCCTTGAGGGCAGGGCCCAGAACACCAACTACCACGCCCCGACCAGTGCTCGCTACGGCCACTGGCACAAGGACAAGGGCCAGGCCCAAGTGAAGAACGTCCCCAGACTCATTGTCTTCATCGTGGGCGGCGTCAGCATGTCCGAGATGCGGTGCGCCTACGAGGTGACCAATGCGGTTCGCAATTGGGAGGTCCTCGTCGGCTCCTCGCACATCCTGTCGCCCGAAATCTTCCTCAGCGACTTGGGCAGCCTCTCCAAGGAGGACTAAATGCTTATTGGATCATATTCTTGTTAACGATTTTGTCACATTTATCGTGTTTAAAAATAGATTGTTATTCCTTACCGAAGGTTCAAAATGATTCCTTAAGAAATTATTATACTAATTACATATTGCAATATAAACATAATACAAGACATAAATTATATACGCATTACATAATATATTAAAATTATAAAGTATTTTATTCTTAGCCGAATATAAATAAATATTAACTTCAATAATACGCGTAGTATTATTTCAATTAGGCCCCTATACTGGCTATTATACTGTAGTATGAATATTAGAAAGAAAATGGGACACGGATTTCACAGCACCATAATATATATTCACCTCGGACTACTAAAAATAAAATGTATTTCCGAAACTAGTCAAATTGAAAGAATTAATTATGAATGAGCCTGTCTAATATTCGGCAAAATGACATCAAAATATTTAAATGTTAACACTAAACATAGTAAATTGTACCAAGTTGTCTTGTAATCCAGATACTTTATAAATGGTTCAATTAGAGTATGTATTTGATAAAATTCGATCAATATTAAAATGCAAGTTCAAATTTTTCGCACCCGATGCATCTAAATGTATTGTAACTCCTTCAATACCCAATAAAGCTTACAAAAAAAAACTAAAAAAATTGTTTCCAAATTCAATTTTCAAAAATTAGATTTCTTAAATATGAAGAAATGTAAAATCCATCATTCCATCACCAAATATTTATAAATAAATTATGTGTTTAAAAAAATGTTAAATTCAGAAATCGATAAAGTTATCAGAAATCTATTTAAACCTTGAAAACATACTGCTAAAAATACCGAACACTTATATTTTGGCGCCATATCTACGGTCACACTTTAGCCCCACGCTTAAATTTGTTTGGTTTGCAAATTTTGATAAATATTGCAAAACAGAAAAATGCCGGAAGAACCTGTGATTACGGCTGACGACAAACGTAGTCATTTGCCTTGGATCGAAAAGTATCGGCCGCAAAAGTTCAAGGAGATTGTGGGAAATGAGGACACAGTGGCGAGACTTTCGGTTTTTGCTACTCAGGGAAATGCACCCAACATCATAATTGCGGTGAGTAATTTAAGATTTCTATGTCCAGTTGGATACTTACTATGGTGTTTAGGGTCCGCCTGGAGTGGGCAAGACAACCACCATTCAATGCCTGGCAAGAATCCTTCTAGGAGATAGTTACAAGGAGGCAGTCCTCGAGCTCAATGCTTCCAATGAGCGAGGAATTGATGTGGTGCGCAACAAAATCAAGATGTTTGCCCAGCAAAAGGTTACTCTTCCACGCGGTAGACATAAGATTGTGATCCTAGACGAGGCGGATAGCATGACGGAGGGAGCGCAGCAAGCTCTTCGTCGCACCATGGAGATTTACAGCAACACGACGCGATTCGCGTTGGCCTGCAACACCAGCGAAAAGATCATCGAGCCCATCCAATCGCGTTGTGCCATGCTGAGATTCACCAAACTTTCGGATGCCCAGGTCCTAGCCAAGCTCATCGAGGTGGCCAAGTGGGAGAACCTGAACTACACAGAGGATGGACTGGAGGCCATTGTATTTACCGCCCAAGGAGATATGCGTCAGGGCCTGAACAACCTGCAGTCTACCGCTCAGGGATTCGGAGACATTAATGCGGAGAACGTGTTCAAGGTTTGCGATGAACCGCATCCCAAGCTTCTGGAGGAGATGATCCATCACTGTGCCGCCAACGACATCCACAAAGCTTACAAGATCCTGGCCAAGCTATGGAAGTTGGGATACTCGCCGGAGGACATCATTGGCAACATATTCCGTGTTTGCAAGCGCATCAACATCGACGAGCACCTGAAGCTGGACTTTATCCGGGAGATCGGTATCACCCACATGAAAATTGTCGACGGCATTAACTCGTTGTTGCAACTCACCGCACTGCTGGCTAAGCTCTGCATCGCTGCTGAAAAGCATTAACTACTAATTACAAAAACGTTGTTTATAGGGTCTTAAGATTAAGGTCAAGTTACTGAATAAATTAAAAAACAAATCAGACAGAGCACAAACTGGAAGGGCAAGGCTGTGACATTCATTATTTAAAAGCTTTTCTATTGAATTGACTAATCTTAAAAATAGTTTAACAGAATTAATAAAAAAAGGGATATTTTTTAAAAAACTATATGAGCCGTTAAAGGATCTACCCGAATATGTGTTTATGTTAACATCAGAGACTCAAACCAATATTGAAATATGCAAAATAAGGATTTTTAGTGCATTTTGAAGTCGGTAATTTTTAGTGCAAAGTCTATTGCGTCGACTGGCTACACTTAAAATCGCTCTAGAGTAAAGTGAATATGGCGAGTCTTGGGGGCCAACACGAAAATATTTCGAATAATCCAGAAGGTACGCATTCAAAACAGCCCCCACGAGTACGAAATCGAAGTACAAAGCCCGGTGCGTGGGCGGCGATCGAAAATCGTCCAGGATATACGCGATTTCGGGGCCATTTACATGGCCAAAAAGTGCTGGTCGACTGCGCAGCAAAACGGCACTCACACCACGGCCAAAAAGCAAACGGAGTGAAAAAAAAACCGAGAGAGAGAAAAAAAGAAAAGCCAAGAAGTCAGAAGTGTCTGCCCCCTCGAAAACGGGTGGAATATTCCCTGTCCGATTCGGAGTTTTGAGTTTATAAATAAGTTCCAGTCTGAGGAAACACGAGAGAAGGAAACATACATTTTCCCCTATTTCTCTCTTTCTCTCGCTTCGTCATCGCAGCTGCTGCTTTTGTGCTTGTGTGTGCGTGTGTCTGTGTTTTTTGTGTTTCCCTTTTTCCACCTTTCCTTTTTCGCCAAAACGGAACGGCAATTGATTTTCCCCGCAAGTAGTCCTCGTGTAAAACTCCGGAAAATACCGCACTTCTCTCACCTGCCAAACATTTTCCGTGATTCTTTGCAGTGGAAAACACATCCAAGCGAGTCGAAAGTCGCGAGGGCAGCGTAGAGCGAAAAGGTAAGGCTCACCGTTCGATGGGGATTATCTGGGGGGTTATATAAAACGAACACATCTATATCTTATATTTGCACTCTATAAAATCGGCTTTAAATCAACTACAGCCCACGCACTCTGCAGCGCCGGCGCAACCTTGCATTGGTTCGCCCAGGTGGGCGGGCAAATCAGTTCCAAAGAAGACGACTCTCAAGGTAGTTGGCATTCCAATACGGCCTCTCAAACAGAGCCACAGCCACGCCCCCCGTCCCGCTTCGCCCTCCAACGAATGCTCCAAATGCTTGCCGCATGATCTCACTAACAAATAAGACCCATAGACCACCTTATCGCGATTTTAACCCCCGGAATACCCATGTCACTGGTCTATTACAAGACTGGAAGTCACTGAAAATCTTTGTTTGCTAATAGGAAAATCTTCTTATCAGTCTTGTTTTGAAAACTGACACACTTCTTATCCATTAACTCATACTGTCTGCTTCGTCAACACTTAAATCAAATTGCTCATAAACTTAAATCACGCTTCCTTAAATGTACATCAAATTTGTAAAAAGAAATTAAATATTATTAAACGCCAAAGGGAAAAGAAAAATTATACTTTTCATATCAAACGCACAAAATGCAAAATTGATTTTCTCAAGTGAAAAATCAATTCACGAACGCCGAGGGTTAAAACCCACCGAAATTTGCCTTCGACCTTGGCCGCTGATAATTTTCATATGTCTGAAATTTTCGCACCTGTAACGAGCGACAAGATTGACTTGCAGTTGTTCCTTTGTAGTCTCACTTACGTCATGGAATTCCAAAAATATCTTAACCGATAAGACGATAAGAACCGGTTTCTGGTTCGATTATGCAGACTTTCGCCGAGAACCGCATGTTAACAATATTATTATTATTATTGTTTATTTTTGCATTTTTCCGCCCCAATGTCATTTCAATAGAACAATGTGCGCTTGCATTTGCCATTTGCTTTCTTTTTTTTGTTTTTTTGTCGCCCATTTTGCACATAGGCAAATTTCACGCGGGGGCGGCGGCTTTATTGTCCGTGTATTTGTGCCATATTTGCTATTGTTGCTGCTAGTTTGTCAATTGACCCACAAACAGCAAACGTACATCGTCGATGACGTCAGCCCACTTCATGTAAATAGCTCGCCGGCATAAAATACGAAAAATGGGGTATATTAAGCAGATATTTATTGATTTTTTTTTCGGCCACAGGTAGCAACTGCTGAAAATATTCCCACTTTTATTTGCCTGCGAACCGTAACTTGTTTATCCAAATTCGATTTATTCCCTTATACGTGCGAAACCTCTATTAATTTGCAATGCTTTTAGCATCCAAAGACCGCGAGGAGAAGCTGAAATACGCCCGCGATCGACAAAATGAGGAGCGGCACCGGAAGATCGAGGAGCTGCGCGCCCAGGCGGAAGCCGCCCAGCGGTACCGAGAACAAAAGGAGGAGGAGCGCCGGCGACGCATCGAGGAGATCCGCGTACGGGACACAGAGAAGCGCCACCAAGTGGAGGAGCGCAAGAAGGCCATCTACGAGGCCGAGAAGGAGCGTCGCGAGTACATCCTCAAAAAGAATCAGGTGGGTTTTTCGGTATCCATTTCCCATTGTTCATTATATTAATTTATTTTCACTCCTTCACAGGAACGCGAATCCCGGATAGAAGTTAAAAGGCGGGACAGAAACTCCATTGGCTTCGCATTTGGTTCCTCGACTCCCCGCCTGCTGGATGTGCCCGCGGATTACGGGCTAGTATCGCCCAGTGCCTTTTGGGGTCAGCGGAGGTGAGATCCAAATGAAAGTTATCTCAGCACAAAGCCAAAAGCTCGCACAAAACACACACACTTGCTCTTAGCTTCATTCATGTTTATTTAAGCTAGTATTTTGACCGATTTTATCTGAGCTTTGTGCTGCACATGACTAATTATCGCTGTACTTTGATTGACATGCTAAATTGAAGCCTAGACTTTTTATTATTTAATTTCTTTTTTATCAGTATTTGAATTTCTAATGACACATTTGTTTACAAAACAATCAAAATATTTAAAAATGATTATTGACTTAGTTAATGCTGAACAAATAAAATATAATAATGATTAATTGGCAATTATTTTGTACTTGTCTTAGAATAGAACAGAAATTGAAATTATTTTGTTAGCTTCAGCATGAACAGTCAATATTTATAGTGCACGCATATACATATTGACTTTTTAGTAGAAGTTGGCAAACTAAAAAAAACTCTAATTTTGCTCCTGGCTTATTAAATAAATTTCTGAAACTTATATTTCATTTTCCCCTTTCAGATCCACATCTATATCGAACGTAGCGGGCGCCTCTCTCTCACGTCGAAGTTCAGAGCGTGAACTTGCCGACAGTGGTGCTAAGAAGCGTGCCTCCTCCTCGACGGACAGACAAGATGGTGAGTCCCGATGCCCCAGGCGGCATTCCAGTCACCCCCAAAAGCAGATATACACTACACACACACCCTTGAACACTACACACTCGCCGAGACACCAGACACACATAATGAGATTAAATTTTACTTTGCAGTTATCGTTTTCGTTACCTTAGACACACTCGTAACTCTTGTAATTGATAAGTCCCAGTTATTGTTTACATGTGCCCCGCAAATTACAGATTTGTATAACCCTCTACTATGTTATCTCCCACTGTGCCCGGATGGTGTACATGTGAATTACAACTATTGTTATATAGATTATACCCCCCAAGCAACCAACCAACCACCACCACCCACAGACCTCCTCTCACACGGCACGATTTAGTTTCCTTTATTTGAAATTCTGTTTTCCAATATGATTTGCACCGAAAAGCAAACAGCCAAGCACACCTCTGTAACGTTCACTTCTCTATCTCTCTCTGAAAACAAATCGAAAAACCTACCGACTTCACACCACAGATCACCGACGCAAGTCTTCCTCCATGTACGAGGTGTTCAATTGGGGCTATTCCAATGACGAGCCGCCCAAGCGGTTCTCGCTCTCCATCGCCGGCAATGAGATAAATATCGATGGGCCGGCCATTCCCAATCCGCCGCCCACTTGCAAACAAACAGCCAACGCGCACAGACCTACAAATCTCACAACAACCACAGCAACAACAAGCACCACAACTGCAGGCCACAACAACAACTTTAACAACCATAACTCGTATCGTAAGGGTGAGGGTTCTGTTCTTCAACTTCAACTCTTCTCAGCTCCTACTTGTTCTTAACTCCTCGTTCTGACCCCGATTTTTGTTTTGCCGTAACCCCTTAACCCCCGTAACCCCCTGTTAACCCGTTATTGTAACCGTAACCCCGCCGTAAGCTCTTAACTCGTTGTCTCTACCCCCTAACCCCGATCAATGGCATGTCTTGAGCCCCCAAAAGTTTTGCATGCTGTTCTTACGCCCCCAGATTGTACAGATTCCAAGCGCTCCCTGTTGAGAACCTAACCCCTTGAAAGCAGCATCGGTCGTCTTTAAAGAACTCAACGTAGCTCCCCAACAGCATGGTTCTTTTGTACCGAAAGTGGTTACTTTGGAAACAAGTCTTAAAAAATAATTATCATCATCAGAAAATCCAAGTGTAACCACTTTCAAAGTTTTAGCTATTTTCGCTTTTGGTTTCCCCTCGTTCCTAGTCATTAAGTATTTTCTTTTATAATTTTGAGGCCGAAATCGCCAATTGATTATTTCGGCAATTGCATCCACCAAATCGTATATCAAAATCCAAAATCATGTACAAACCAAAAACCAACAACCCAAAACCGAATATTGCAGAGGATAGCGTTGACTCATCGCCCATGGTGTTCCGAAGCGTTTACCGCAGGAAAACGGACCTCATGCCGACAATACCCAGCCCCCGAGACGGGCATTATGGTTCGCGCGGCTCGCTGAGCACCACGCCGGCCAGAACCCCAGGTAAGATCCCTCCAGCCGAACCCAGATCCCACCCATCCGCCACACGCCACATCACCCAATTGCAACCAGAATCATGCTCATCCAGCGATCAGCTTCATCGTCCAGCTACGCATCATCCATCAGCTCTTCATTCGACATCCCGCCATCCAATTAGTTGTCTTTTCTTTTGGTTTAGCCCATTCCGGACCAAGAGTTGCCCATTTATAAGTCCCCTGACTTTATTTCTGTCGATTCCCGGGTTCTTTGCTGTTTGGGCAGAGAGAAAGTGAGAAAAAAAATGAGAAAAACACTTTTTCCAGGAACCTGATATACCTCAAAGCCCCAGAACTTTCTTCCACGCACCCGAAACACACTGTAAAAAACACACCAGCCACTTGAACACACCTTTATAAACGCACACCCACTTGTACACACCATTTTGTAGCCCAGTTTGTACACATCTCTTTGTGACGTCTTCCTGTAACTGCAGTTGCGTTCGAAATAGTATATAAAAAAATAAATATAAAATATATAATATATATATAATAAAAATAAATTAAATAATATATTTAATATAGTTCAAATCTCAACTTTATTTATAGTACAAACTTTACTCCATCACTGATTTATTTATTAATACAAAATGTAAACAAATAATAATTTTGAAAGTTTTAATATTTTTTTAACATTTGTTATCATTCTTAAAAATCAATTACACCTTTTGATTGGTTTATATTTTGATTTGCAAACCATTCGCTATTATTTTGATCGCAACTGTGAGTAGATAAGCGTAGCTTCCTAAGGATCCGCGGAGAGAGCCCGGCTCGAAGCGATTCACGAAACCAATTTCAACTTTCAACTGAACCACCGCAGGACGGGCCTACTCGATGAACCGCCTGGACCAGCTGGCGCAGCCGATTCGCCGCAACGGGGAGCACATGCGGGCCATCCTGGAGCGGGAGCGCCGCGAGCGGGAGCTGGAGATGCTGGACGAGACCGCCTCGCTGGGCGGCGGCGGCGGGCGTCGCGGTGCGGCCGCCAATCGGGCCCGTCGAGCGGGAAGCGCCGGCAGCGGTAGCTCCAGTGCCGCCGGGATTATGTCGCGCAGCATGACCCACTTGGCCGGAGGAGGAGGCGGCGGCGGCGGTCAGCGGGAGCGCGGAAAGTACTCGCTGGGCGGCGGCATCTCGACCAGCTTCCGTCCGCTGGCCCACGGAGCCGGCGGGCAGCGGGACTCGACCAGTAAGAGCATGTCACAGATAAGCAGTTGGTCGGTTTATGGCAGCACAGCACCACAGCAACCAACACCACCCAACCACCTGCACCACCTGCGACAGTCCACACTCGGCCTGCAAACTGCGGCAACTAAGAAATACCTCCAGTCATCATTTGCCTCAGCCTCAGCCTCATCCTTCAACTCTGCATCCCTCCGCGCGAACGCGACTGGGCGTGGCCAAAAGCAGCAGCAATATGCGATCTCTACTAACCCCCACCGTTTTCTCGATTTCGATCCCAACTCATTGTTGCTCATGAACTCTGCTAGTTTGTTAGTGAATGCAGGTGTGTGCGATTAAAAAAAAAACAAAAAACGAAACTAAGAACCCAACACAAACATCTCGAACTACCAACCAAAAATCAAATCAATCCACCTATCCAAAAACACACTAGCACCACCACACTCCAACACACTAAATCCCAAATCCAAATCCGATAGCGTTGTAGCCATCTACCCATTTTTCGAGTACTTACCGATAGAAACCACTACAGAACACGAGAACAACAATATTCGCGCACCACAATTGGCTAACTAAACTCTCACCACACTACAATGAATCACACCCGTACACCCGCATAGGCTTTGGGTTCCCAGTAGATCGATCCACAGAAGACATACAAAGAACGACCGATCGGGGTTGTCCTCAGTTCATTTGAGCAGCAATTTGTGATCCATCTCCGATCATCTCTTTTTTGAAACCCTCCATGTCAATGCATTTCCATCCGCGAGTCCGTTTCAGTCAGAATATTCAAAACACATTTAATAACAAAGATTTTATTTTGAATTATGAATTAGTATTCAATACATTTTAAATAAAATTGAGCAATTACCAGAAAATACATATTAATAAGGTTTTAAAATGCACTGTAGCTTTCATAATTCCCCTTCTCATTTGGGATCCTCATCATCTCGTATCACAACATATCCTTTTTGTGGTATCCTGGTCCATATTGTTTGCTGCCCGTCGCCGTCTGTCGGTCGTTTCGTTCGTATGTAGCCATAGTTACACCTATTTCAATCGGTTTTTTATTACATGGTGAAGCGGAGAATTCATTGGTTCTTATTATTATTTTTATTACCACTATGATTTGTATTTATTTACATTTTAGCCATCATAAAACATTAAACACGCATTTAAACATAAGTATTTGCGGGCTCTGTTGAGCCTGGGAGTTGTTCACCCTGGTACAAGGTATATGTTCTTTGGTCCCTGGTTTTATTTGATGTCTACTCCTTATTCTGTTCGCTCGCTATGTGTAAGAATTGAAGTCGATCTTGTCTGTTGGTACTTTGGTTTTTGGTTAACCTCTGTTCTTCATTTGGTTTTGTGTTTCTCCTGTGTTTCCCCCTGCAATAATGGTTAACTCTGGTGACGGTCACTACTCACGTACGCTTTATTTGGTGCTCCACATAAGCTCATCCATATTGACACCCATTTACCCCTTGAAATCCCCCACTCATTCATGGTACTAATAGAGTTTGGATTCTTTAGGCTCGCGTTCGGGAAATGCCACGCCCGGCGGACACTATAATAGCTCAAGGCCCGGCAGCGCCATGTCCACATCGACGAACATGTCCACATCGGGTCTGGTGCCCAGGCGACCGGCAACGGCGCCCCGAAAACCGAGGCCCGCCAGCATCGCCGGAACGGGCATGTCCCTCGATGGTAAGCCTACTCAAGATAACTCTTAACAAACACAATACTGACACATTTAAACATTGCAGAGATCAACAAACTCAAGAGGGATAACAAGCCGCCCGTTAAGACGACAGCCGCCTCGCCATCCGCGCAAACGACACCCAAACGAACTGCAAACCTGATGTCCACCTCCCTGATCGTGACCTCCAGCTCATCGCGGCTGAGCAGCGCCGAAAAGAAGACGCCGAAGCGGGTAAGACTTACCATACAAAAATAATGTAATGGAATGTACTAAATCTGGTAAATATCTGCAGGAACCACCGGTGCCCAAGGCAGCCTCCGCTTCCAAGGCCCTGCCAAGTCGCACGGCCAGTTCGGAGCGCATTAGCAGGCTCAGCAAGGAGCCCAAAACCAAGGATACCTCTGCGATGACCAGGTCCATGATCGTCACCAGCAGCAGCTCCACAACCACCACAAAGCAGCCGGCTCCTGTCCAGGCAGCCCCCGCTCCCGCTCCTGTTGCCGTTTCCGCCCCAGCTCCCGAGCAGAATGGCGTGGCCAAGGAGGCTGAGAAGACGCCCGCCGAGGTGCCAGTTCCTGAGGCTGCAGTTCCTACCGAGGCGCCCGTTGCCGTCCCATCGGTGACCAAGGCTGAGAAGGAGGCCCTGAACTCGGAGAAGACGGAGGAAGTGGTGGTGCGCCAGGAGGAGGAACCAACACAGGTGGTGGAAGCTGTAGCGGAGGCCCTGATAACCTCGGTTAATGTGGAGGAGAAATCGGACGAGGGAACCGAGAAGGAAGCGTCCAAGCCCCAGGAGCAGGCTGTGCCGCCCAAGAAGCCGTCGCGCAGCAAGGAGAACTCCGAGGTGCGCGAGCTGACTCCGCCGGAGGGCGCCGATCTGATGACCGCTTCGATGATGGCCAGGAAGATCACGACCGAGGAGGAGGCCAAGGCCGCTTTGGCCGAGAGACGACGCCTGGCCCGCGAGGAGGCCGAACGACAGGCGGAATTAGAGCGCCAACGACTGGAGGCCGAGCGCCTGGCAGAGATTAAGGCCCAGGAGGAGGAGGCCGAGCGCCAGCGTCTGTTCGAGGAGGAGTCCACTCGCCTGGCCGAGGAACAGCGACGCGGCGAGGAGGAGCGCCTGCGCAAGGCCATTGAGGTAAGAGGTTTACGCCCAAGCCCGAACAAAGAGAACAAAGGAGTCTAATTTGTGACTTACTCACTCACAGGAAGCCCAGCAGCGCGAGGAGGAGGAGCGACGAAAGCGCGAGGACGAGGAGAAGCAGCGCGTCGAGCGCGAGGAGGCCGAGAAGAAGGCCAAGGAGGAGGCGGAGAAGCAGCGAGTCGAGGTGGCCGAGCGGCTCAAGCGGGAGGAGAAGGAGCGCGAGGAGCGCCGCAAGCGGGTGGAGGCCATCATGTTGCGCACCCGCAAGGGAGGTGCTGCCACCACACCCTCAAAGGTATTCATATTTAAATAAATAATGATATATTCTTTATTCAAACTCAACTAATTAACCCTCTTTCTATTTTTAGGATGCTAACGACAAAGCAGCTCCTGCTGCAGCCGCTCCAGAGAACGATAGTAGCAGCAACAGCAGCGTCACTGGCAGCAGCAACAACTCGGCTGAGGGTTCGCCCAGCACTGTGGACTCGACGCCAGCGCCCAAGGCTGCGGAAACTGCACAGGAGCCGCCAAACAGCCAGGCGATGTACGAGCAATCGGTGCTAGACAAGGAGAACTCGCTCATCAACAGCTTCTCCACGATGATCATCGACGAGAACGCCAAGAACCTGCAGCAGGTGAGCAACGGCAAGTTGCTGGTGGACTTCGAGGGCACCAATACAGTCCCGGCGGTAGCCAATGGCAATGGTCACATCGAGAATGTTAACAACAAGAAGTGAGTATGAGATTTGGCATGGGTTATACGATGTATTCAACACGGACTTCAATTGCAGTGACATCAATCTGCTGCAGGACGTAGTTGCTCCGGTTGCCACCCAACTGATTGACCTGAGCATCGAGTCACAAGATCTACACCTGAACAATAACAACAGCTTGCTGACGAGCACAGCGGCAACCACCACGCTAGTCACTGCTGATAGTCACGAGAATAAAGGTATTAATAATTAGTTTTTATACCCTTGCAGAGCAAAAGGGTATTATAATTTCAGTCAGAAGTTTGCAACGCAGTGAAGGAGACACCTCAGACCCCATAAAGTATATATATTCTTGATCAGCATCACGAGCAGAATCGAAATATGTATGTACGTCTGTCCGTCTGTCCGTCTGTCCGTTTCCGCGCAAACTAGTCTCTCAGTTTTAAAGCTATCGTGCTGAAACTTTCCCAAAAGTTGTGTAGTTGTTGCACGCAGTATATAAGTCGGAACGAGCCGGATCGGCCGACTATATCGGATAGCTCCAATACAAGAGAATGAAATAAAAAATTCTCACTCTGTTGTTTTTCATCAGATCGACTTGAATTCTTCAAGATGGCGTTTTCTAACTGTTATTGAATTTCGGATTAAATTTGATCAAAATCGGATAACTCTATCATATAGCTGCCATAGAAGAGATCGAAAATTATATATAGAATTAATGGAAATAAATTGATAACATCGTTGTTTTTCATCAGAAAAGTATGATTTTTGGAATATAGAGTGTTCTTACGACTCTTGAATTACGAGTTAAATTTGATCAAAATCGGACAACTATATCGTATAGCTCCCATATGATCTATAGTCAAAAATATGGGAAATGAATAGAAAAATCGTCTTAGCTTCGATGTTGTCTAGCCTTTATGTGTTTTGTTCGACATATTTGATGACTGCAAGGGTATATAAGCTTCGGCTTGCCGAAGCTAGCTTCCTTTCTTGTTACTTCTAATAGCTTACTAATCCTTAATTTACCCAAACAGATATCTCGCTGCTGTGAATTGGATGAGGAAACCAAACCTGATTGTTTTCTAAACCTAAATCTTGATATAGCTAAATGTGTGTGGAGTCGGAGTATTTATTTATAGGATGAGATCTATATAGGAGTGCGAGTGGAGAGTGCGACAAATTATGGTTACTAAAAACAGGAAAACGTAAAAGCTTATAAAAACCTATATATTTAAACGTACACATTATATAGATAGATCTGAATCAGAATCAGAGAATGGGGGTAAGGACGATAAGGACCGATCCCGAGCAAAAAGGGACGGAGCAGCTGCAAGTTAAAATTAGTTAAGAACTAAGACAAACCCTAAAAGAGAAAGCGATAGAGAAGAAAGAGATCCTCTGAGATCGTTTGCGAAGCAATTCAATATCAAAGAAATCTATTTGTGAAGCACTACAATCTAAGCTAAAGAAAAGGAACATTTGATGCAATTTTCGATTCGATTCGATTCGATGCGTTTCGATCTAATTTAATTAAAAACTCGCTTCAAAAGTTGAAAGTGCATGCTTACATTGAGTATAACTTGAGCCAGAGAGCGACGCCGATGGAGCGTATATAATTGAAAATTATATAAAAATAGTAGACAAACCCCTAATTTAAAACCACGCAAGATTCTACGGGGCACCCAGATCAAATTGTGTGTGCCGAGCCCCGAGCGAGCAATAAACGAAATCGAAGACGAAGACGGAAGACGCGGTATCCACATACCATTAACCCCATCCAAATCTATAGCGCCTCACTGCTAGGAGGGCACCCGCTCCCCCCTTATTTTTTGCCCAACTTTGCACAGTTGTTCTGTAAGTTAAGTTTACAACGTTGAGCCAACGAATCGTGAGGTATTATTTATTAAAAACAAAACGTAAAAAATAGAAAAAAAATGAGGGAAATTCAATTGAAATTATTTGCTGATAGTGTTTGCGAGCAGATATAGGTAGCCGGTAAACAATGAAACAATTACACGCGGATATATACACCCACTGTAATCACAGATGTCAGTGCTTGATATACACATGCCTAGGTCTAGTGGAAATGGCAGTACCATGTTGTACTATTTGTAGAAGGAGTCCAAAATCTGATTATGCTTATGTCACCTTTTATATTAGTCAAGTTCTCTGTATATTATCTATTTTGCGTCTACGTATATATTTTTTGGTAAACAATTTTTTATATATATACACATTTATATTTGTAATTTGTATTTATCCATGTGCAAAAATAAATTATGATGATTATTTTTTAAAGAGTCGTCCCCCTCGGAGCATGCATAACAGATTGTAAAAATGAGTCGATTTATATATATATAATATAAAACCATCCCCATAGTCTACGAAACTCACACACCCACTTGTATCTGAGCGAAAGGGCCTTAACAATTAGTAGGATGCATGATCGATGCAGATCGGTTATATAGAACGAAAGCAGGCAGAATCGGAGAGAGAACTTTTTCGAGCGTTTCGCATGCTGAAACCGTTAATAGATTAATATATTATAATGGCAATATGTGTATGCAACTAATAAGCCCTAACTTCTAGTTAATTACTGCTTTCCTATGTTATAAACCTAATGGCGATATAATCAAAACAAAAGACAAGCCCACATAAACCAAATGTGTATGCTACCAACATAACAAACCTTTAAAGATCAAGCTGAATTATGTATTTTTAATATTAAATATCACACACCCACACAAAAACAAAGGAAACTACAAACAGAACAACAAATTACACAAGCAATTCCCCTATTTATTTAGAACCACACTGAAACACTAAAGAAATTCGCTTCTTATCGTAAAACCACAATTGCATAATTTATACGATTAAACAAAATATATATTTATGTGAATAAACTGTAACTAATTCTCAAGGCAAACTCCTGAGAGCGATTTGCTAACTTGTTGACTTCCAGAAAGTCCCCGAAAATGTCATGGTCATCTGAATGGAATGCTATTTCCAATACCCTCTCGATAAGGCGGAACCAAAGGAAGTAACGGGTGGAATTTTACTCCGGCGGATCTGTATCTTATCAGCTAGTTTGTACACTTCAGAAAATATTACTTGAAATGGGGTTATAAGAGGTAATTCTTCAAATAAAATGTAAAGGACGAAAAAAGTTTGCTATAGCCTACTTTAAGAAGTGTAAAGAAAGTTTTAAGTGGCAGAAGTGCTTTTTTCCAGTGTACGATAGTTTTGAGTTCAAGATCTTATTTTTAAAAACAACTGCCTCTAAAAAAGCGCTATGACATCATCAATTTCATCATATCAAAACAGCTGATACTGATAAGCCACAAAAAAAAGAGAGCGAGAGCGCAGCTTGAAGCTTTTTCGGTCTCTCCCCAGTGTTGGGGAACACCTAGCTTCGTACCTAATAGGCTACCTAGGTACCATTTTTACCATAATAACCTCAAAGTAGGACTATAGTTCAGTTTAATTTATCTTATATACATTTTTAAAGTAAATAACGTACTTATTTGCAAGTCAAATTGTATATATTTTTGGTACTTAAATCAAATACTCTTCCCAACACTGTTCCTTTTTCTCGCGAGAGTCATCGCTTTGGCTTCAGAGGTTTCGTCGGTCTCCCCAAATCGAAGCTCATTCAAAACGTAGTAAGCTCTCGTTGCGAACGGACGTGCCCAAAAGTTACTTGGCTTTAACCCTTGCGTTCCCTCCGTTTTATTCCGCGGCAAACATTCCAGTGGACATCGGTGCATTTAGGCCCAAGACCAACCTACATTTTAGCTCCCTGCAAACCCGTTTCTCCAGCAAATAACAATGGCATCAAACCGTGCAGCCAAGTCTGGTTTCGCCGCCGAGGCCCAGCGCAAAGTAAGTACAACAAAACTATAACCAAAACCCCAAAAGCCAAAATCAAACAAAACAACGAAATAAACAAATTGCCCAAAAAAAACCTCTTTGGTTGGGAGTGAGTTTGGAGCCTGCATTGCCTTTATTTGGCGCTCCGACGCCAAGTTTTAATCTGCTCGCGCCAAATGCCAAAAAATTAGCTAAAAATGGTCTTGAATTGCCAGCGTCTAACAAGGAATGACCTCATTTCGTGATAAGTCGAACAAGTATTTGTATGTAGATATATATTTATATGTATGTATATTGTAAGTGTGTTTAAACATGTGTGATGCATGCGTAATTGGAAAGCTTAAAGATGATTTGGGTGATGTTTAGGCATTGTCAGGAAGGTGATTCAGGTTGAACTAGGTGAATACTGTCGTCAATAAATTAACCCATTGACAAATAAAAAAAGCTGTGGAATTCTTATGAAGGGGAATGGTTGCCAATATAATTTTTTCAAAAACTGAATATTGAAAATGTTAGCCTTTGAAGAAATGTACATAAAGATGTAAATATTTTTGGAAGCCATTATAGCTAAAAACTCTAAAACACCTTTGTTTCAACCAGTTAAATTTAATTTAAATTAATTTAGTTTGGCTTCGAACCTGTTTCAGGATTTTGAGTATAGGAAACAGTTTTTAGTTGACCTCCAATGCGTGGTAGTACTTAGCTTCCCCCTTTTAAACTGACAACATTAGTTCCGTCCATTAGCAGCACTTTGCATCAAATGCACTCATACAAATGCATCGGGTTTTGGTTGGGGGTACTTGTAGTGCTCGTACCCTTCGACAATTTAGCCCTCGCCAAGTCGGGGTTACGCAATTCAAGCCGCCCCTGGACAAAACAAAATGAAATTGTATATGTCGCCGGCAAAGGGGATTAAGTGCAGTCCAACAAAATCAACAACAACTACAGTTACAACATTGCCCAAACAAAAAACGAAATAAAAATGGGGAAAAAATGGAATATCCATATCCGAAGTTTTATATACCCTTGAGGGTTTTTTCTTTTGCTCGCTTATCTGAGAGCATGGTACCCGGATTTTATTTTCTTGAGTCAGCCATTTGTTTAAAGACCTTGTTTATCGGTATTATCTATACTAGCGAATTTTTTTTTAACACAGTTGTGGTTGGAATTCTTGTACCCCGTAAAATTCCATATCTTTTTGATATTATTAAGTAAATATTTTGATATTCTATAGTAAGGAAGAACCTTTCAAGAGGGTATACAAAAAACAGAAACAGTGGAGAGTGTTATTTAACTTTCCGCGATGCCTGAAAGCGCAGCTGCTTTTGCGCGACTTCAAACCGCGATCAAATGGATCCCCAGGAGCCTCATGCGGTGATGTCATCCCTCCAGCTGCCCTCCTTCGTACTCCCCGCTTCCTCCGCGATCCATTCAGCCAAAAGCGTCGCTAGTTTTGAGTACTTAGCCGAGTGAATTCGAATGCCTTGCCGGTCTGCGAGAATCACTCATTTTTACTGGGGTTTGGGTCTTCGGTTGACGGGGCGTAGAGGAGATAACAGCACCTTTTCCAACACATAAACATTATTAAGTGTACATATAGTATGTGGCGTAAGCAAACAGCAAAACAAAAGTGAGGTAGAAACGTAGGAAAACAAAATTGTTGTTTGCCTCTTGGGTTCTCGATAGTCTCCGCTGGCGAGTGTGCTTTTTCCGACTTTTATGGCAGTCAACAGCAAATGAGCGTGGATCTCAAATTTCAGGCAAGGGATCCGTTGCCCCTTTTGGTTGCAACCCTTCCATCGGACTGTGCCACCTTAATTACGGAACCATTTTTCCTCAAACCCAAGCCAACAGCTGTCACTTGACAGTTCTAGTCTCAAATTACTCAAATATGTTTACCATACAGTTAACAATTTGTTTCTAACATTCTTAGAATATTTATTACGGGGGGGTATAATTTCAAAAAGGGATATTTTTATACAAAAGCCTCCCAACAGTTGGAGTTACATTTTCAGAATTCCATAACGTTCGACTTAGGAAAGTCTGACTGTAATTATTTTCTTGTTCGATTCCCCTCGTGTTCGCATTGGAACATTGGCCACGTACTAATCACCTGGCCGCTTTTGGAGCTAAGAATCCACACTCAATTAGCAGTGAATATATATAAAGGTACCGCCAGCGAACATTTGTACATCCGCAGCGAGCCCAGTTCTCCCAATATCTAAATAGGTAACTCTATCAGTGCGGGCGACACGTAAATGGAACACTTGGCCCACATGAACTCCCCTCCTAGACGGGAATCGAAGTAACTCCCCCCTGAAAGCCCCCGTTTGTCGAACTCCCCCAAAAACACTTGTTGGCCGTCAGTCACCGTCGCTTTTAGATAAGCCATAAAGAGTCGCGGGAGGAGGTCGCGACAGCGGTTTTATCATAAATCAAATGTTGTTTTGGATTTCCGGTGAAACTCCACCAGCACCGAAAACACCTCGACAAATATAATAACTGGGGTTCTCTCGCTTTATGTGGCAGGCACCCCCAACCTCCCCGAAAAAGGCTTACAACTCACTCAACTGAATTTCAAGCTGGCCATAAACCAGACTCAAAAATCATATAATTGACCTCGTTACATTTTTGCTTTTTGCCGATTTTGTTTATGTTTTCGCTGTGGCATTTTTGTCGTTTTTCCATTTATTTATCCACCCGAAAGATATCGGTCAGCAATTGTCATGGATCATGACACATACATCGCGAAAGAAAGCGAAATCGTTGTTGGTAGTGAATAATCGCCAGATCTGTCCATTTGCCTGTTGGATTGATTTTGCGAAGCCGCGCTTACGTAATGGAGTGGAGTGTTGGTTTGCCCAGTGATGCGTCAACTGCCGGCGATCGGCGATCCCTTTCAAAAGCAAAGAAAACACACACCACATCTAACTAATCATCGCCATCTACGCTAAAATATTGCCAAAGTTCAAATCGGAGCCATAACGATGCCATGACATCATCGGCTTCAAAAAGCCATCAGCCAAGCAAAACGTGCCCCTGTCTCTTTTCCCTGGTGTCCTACAATGGATTATTATGCAATGATCATCAGTCTGGGCTCCTCGCTGGCTTGGGCCAAATTTATACAGATACTCGTCCGATGGGCGGAAACTTCCGTCAAATTCGAGCTGGGAATTGTTTGGTAGATGAAACGTTTGCAGAATTTTGGAACTATTTAGTAACTTAATAAATATAAAATTATATGATTAATTGAATATAAAAATACCACCATATAATAGTAATCTGTAAACACTTTGGAGAAGTGCCGGAAATTAGTAACGCTCGATGATCTTTAATTTTGAACAAAGCAACACCAATAGATTTCTCAGAACTCTCACGCAATTGCGAGGCTCTCTGGTCTCTGAATCATGGGAAATAAATAAATAGTTATGTGTTACCCAAATATTTTCACTTTTCAAGTGGCGTAGGTGTGAATTAAATTGTGTGGACGTGGGCAGGCCCTCACCCAGGAAACTTTTAATCCGGAGTTTGTGTTTCGGCTGACCCTCAGTTTTTTTTCGAATTGAAAAGAGGAGTATGCGGGAAGCTTGCTCGGTCAGTTTTCAAGTCATTTTCATTTTAATTTCACTAAAAGGCAGCCAGGCTTGGCTTAGCGTGGCTTGGTCACTAATGCGCATTGCGTGTGGAATGCCATCCACCCAGAACGAACTTGAAAAGAGACCCAACCCCACATACAGAACACTATACATCATAAGCCGGGAAATTAATTAGGTTCTTGAGGCTACCACCGAGCATTTCATTGTCACGCCGCATTGTAATTGTCCGTAATCGTGGTTAATTCATCAAGTGACCCATAGACCCAAAAAAAAGTATTATAGTTGGCCAGAAAACATTTGTCAGGAAGCACATAAGGAAATCACTACACCATCCCCATTTCCGCCAGTTCCGCTTGCAATTATTATTTTTCATGTTTTTGTAACGCTTTTCGTCTGGAATTCCTTACTTTCGATAAGGCAGCACGTTCTAGCCAGCTGTACATATGTTTCCCCACAAATCCATACAACTAGATATACATTTATGGGTGTAGGAAAGTATTATGTACTTCATTATTACTTGCTGTGTGGTACTTTTGCCCCGGCATTCGATCGTTGTTGAATTTCGAGTCGACCTTACAGAGCGCTAAATTGAACAAAAAATACAAACAAGCGAAACTCGCTGGCTGCTGACTCATTAAAACAGCGCTAAAAATATTTTAATAAGCGGGGAGATGGAGATGGGGGCCTTTGCTATCCATTCGACCATTTTTCATTTAGTTCCGAACATTGTTTGTCTGGCGGGACCACCAACTGTCAAATTTGTTTTGGCGTTTGTTTGGGAGAAGATATTGCGGTTCGAGAAACGTGTAAGAATCGATCGGAATTCATTAGACGCTTAACGGCTTTCGGTCTGCGATTATGTATGAGAATAGTATGCATAAACTGGCCGCAGAATCCCATAAACTTATCTGTTTCTAATCAAAATTTATTCATCTGGCCCGAGGGTGTCAATTTATGTGCCATCATCGGCGGCCCTAAGTTATGATCATCAACTTCTGACTCCGGCCAGATTCTCGAACGGAATGTCAATCAAGAATTGCTTTTATTAATTGTCTCACGCTTCTCGAAACTTTTCTCTCGGCTTATGATGATGGATGATGCTGTTACTCGGGTCCATTCTTTTCTCTTCTTCTCTTCAATTTTTGGCTCTCGAGCTCTAATGATGTGACCTCCGCTGTTAAGTGCTATACCGTTATACCCGAAAATTCGGACAAAGCAATTTGTCCAACGGTCGATTGCAATTATTGATAATCTCCCAGCTTTCTGCGATAAAGACATTTCCAGGTGATTATCATATATTCTGTGCTGCTATTCTGCATATCTCGATGAGAGATCGCTGGATTTTATTGAGCTCGAACAACGAAAAGGTCGTAAACTTTTATGTTTCAATAGGTTTCGACTACCGGAGAGGGAGAATAGAAATCAGATGGAGTGGGCTAATCATAATAATAATGTGAGCAAAGTGCATTCACCTTCATTAAGTGCACAGAAAAACGGGGAAAGCTACTGGTCTGTGCTTCACTTTTTCACTCCCCTTCAATTTATGAGTTTGCATTTCCCCACGGCGGCGATAAGGAGTGGAATACAACTCAATTGGCGACAATCGTTCCATTTGTTTTCTCTGAGATCATTCATTTTAATAGACTCGCCAGTCAGAACAAAAATCACACACATACTAAAAATGTATTACAAATGTGGGTAAAATAATAGTGCTTTGAAAGGGAAAACAGAAAAGCAAAACTGGGCTCCATAAAGTATTTTATTGTTCCAGAACAAATAGCTTTTCCTTTGTGGCAACAATAATAAAAGAATATCTACATAACCTATTAAGCATTTATTAGATTTATTTAAAGCAATAAATCTAAATATTTTATGGCTTTTCATTTCATATCTATTCTGTTTAATAAGTTCTTTTATACAAAGAACTACCCCCCACTTCTATAGTTTTAACCTCAACTGTTTTTACTACTTGAACTTTCTGATAAAATGGCAGCTAATCTGAAATCTGTTAGCGACAGCAATTCAATTCAATCAAATAAAACCAATAAATACGTGTTAAGTGAGTCGCTCCGATATGAGCCAAAGTTTGCTAAACATTTTGATTTGGATTTTTATTGGCAAGCCAAATGGAAACCCAACACGCAACGATTTTGCGGTTTGTTTTGGGACTCCGGCTTTTGCGGTTTCGCCAGCCGAGTGGAAATGCCAATAGAAGTGGTGGGGGCCAGCTGCTGCTCAACAAGTGGCTTTTGGTCTATGGCCAAAATCGGTGCGAAGGACGCCCAAGCGGCCGGCAAACTTAGAACCAAATATGGTCAAGACGCTCAGATAGATATAAAGCAGCTTCCAGTTGACGCTATCGGTCGGCATTGGCAAATATGGATACTTACCTATTCAATATGAGAACGCTCGAACGTGACTGACTTTTATAATTTAAGCAAATCGAATAATGGGGAGTGCCGCCTGCCGATGGGAGAGAAACGAGAACAGCGACACCGGTGCAATCTTATCCTTATCGCAACTTGAAATATAACCGCCAAATTGTCACGAGTGCAGGGGAAAAGTAGAGAGTGTAGTGTGTTTATAACCAATTAATGATAAGTCTGCTATCGGCGATATTTCGCTAGATAAGCGACCGGGGGAAATGGCCCACAAATAAAATAATAGTCTGTACTTGATTTAACCCTCGATTTGGGGATTCAGTCGAGCCAGTGCAACGGCCAGAAAAGGATTAAATAATAATGTATCAATCCAAGGTGAAAGGAAAAAAACTAAAGGGTTTATAAACTTATGGTTTACAATTTTCTTACTCTTCAGATCAACTCGAAGTACAGCGAGGAGCTGGCCCAGGAGTCGCTCGAGTGGATCAAGGCCGTCACCGCGGAGCCCATCAACACGTCCGGCGACACCGACAACTTCTTCGAGGTGCTCAAGGATGGCGTCATCCTGTGCAAGCTGGCCAACGCCCTGCAGCCCGGCTCCATCAAGAAGATCAACGAGAGCAAGATGGCCTTCAAGTGCATGGAGAACATCTCGGCCTTCCTCGAGTGCGCCAAGAACTTCGGCGTGCCCACCCAGGAGACCTTCCAGAGCGTCGACCTGTGGGAGCGCCAGAATCTGAACTCGGTGGTTATCTGCCTGCAGTCGCTGGGTCGCAAGGTGAGCTGATTGTAGCTGTTTACATTGAAATATTGGGATCATAGATCGCTCTTGTACACTTAAAAAATCAATATTCAGTGATTTTTGTAACATAAAAAATATTTTAAAAAATATGTGGTACAAATTACTTATATATTATGATTCCTTACAGGCCTCGAACTTCAACAAGCCATCGATTGGCCCCAAGGAGGCCGACAAGAACGTGCGCAACTTCAGCGATGAGCAGCTGCGCGCCGGCGCCAATGTCATTTCCCTGCAGTACGGATCCAACAAGGGAGCCACCCAGTCGGGCATCAACTTTGGCAACACCAGGCACATGTAGATCCGCATCCTGCATGCAGGATCCTCCGCCCATCCTCCGCTCTCAGACATTCCGCAATAAAAGAAACCAAAACCAATATAAGCCAACACCTTCCGCAGCCGCTTTTGGGTTCCACACATTTAACGTTTTGAGCTAAATTTGGGCAGAGCCCCGAAATGATATGATACGGATATATATTTATGATACCAATTTGTATTTGTATTCCAATTGACCAGGCGTATGCTGTTATGTAATAACATAAACTACTTTAATTTAATATTATTAAGTACTCGTACATACGGATCTTAGGATGATTTATTCTATTTTCAACATTTGCATTTGCGACACGATCGTTTTTGGATAGTTTCGTTCTATATAAACCGCACTCAGATTCTGTGCCATCGAAGACAGTTTGAAATTGTCCCATGCAAAGTGAAATGATAAGTGATCGACGGATCGGAAAGGATAATAATAATTGTGTTTATTGAAAGTGTCTTCTATCTCGTAGAGTAACGATTACAATGTTGTTTCGAACTAACCACCTGAATATCTTTAAAAAAGCAGAGCATTTAAATTAATGTATTTACAGGCAGAGAAATATATCTATGACACACTTTTGAATGATCTATTTTAAATAATGTCCCCTGTTGAAAATAAATAATTATTCTTTTAACATAATTCGTTGTTTATTTATTAAAAGGCTTTTTGGGAAATGGTCCAAAACCAGCACTTTAAATCCCGTTACTTTTCTTGTCCGATTTTGGATTGGTATATCTAAAAATGCTTGTGGCACAGTCCCCTAAGAAAATGCATCCATAGTTTGGCTTGGACGATTTTTTCCACATTTTTATGATGTTAAAAATTTGAAAAATAGCTTTTGTTTTGCTTGTGACATATTTCCCTAAGAAACTACATCCTTAGTTTGGCGTTTAAAATGCCAGCCAAAAAAAGGAACCATTTTTGACCATAACGGTTTTATAAACGAAGTTATGAGCTCAGCCCCCTTCGCTCCGCCCATGAACAAGTATAATTGGTAAAGTTGTTTGGTATATTTCCGTATTTCAGTCAAGCTTATTTTGCGGTATGTTTCTAGCCCCCAATTGGCGCCAAATTCAAAAGGCAACTTTGTTTTGTAACAATTACATATAATTTATTTGATTTCAAAACAAAATTAATTTTTGCATGCTTTTAAATTTATGACCTGAACCAGTCGATCCGCGGCTTCGTCTGTAAACCAAATTGTGGGGCACTTTAGAATACGCAGACATCGAATAACAATTATAAAGTAATTTTATACGATCGCTTATATAAAATAGAAGATATTGTACAGTCGTTGACAATGTGTGTTTGCATTTGGGCATTCACCTAGGAGTATTTTGTTAAAGATTCGAGACATCGTTGGCTAATCATAGACGAATATTCAGCAATTAAAACTAAAGCAATTGTATTCGAGGCGCTAATACATGGTTATTCTTTTCGGGACTTTAGCCCGCATTTGTGGACTGCAGCAGGAACTCGGCTGCCACCTCCAGGCTCCAGTTGGTCTGCTGCAGCGCCTGTTCGCACTGGGGTCGTCCGGCCACGCCCAATCGCGCCAGCTGGTCGATCTTGTAATGCCGCGTGGCCAGAGCCACATCCCCGCTGGCCGCTCGCAACGCATTGCGCACATCCTGCTCCACGGCAGAGCTGCCCAGCTCCTGCATCAGCTGCTGGAGCTTCTCCTGCTCGCGTCCATAGTCCGAGGGCACCGGGGCGTAGAGCTGATGGGCTCCCTCCAGCTGCTGCTGCTGCTGCAGTCGCATCTTGTCCATCCGCCGTTGGATCTGCTGCGCGGAAAGTGGCGGTGGCGCCAGCGGAGCAGGTCTCGTTGGCCGCAGGTAATCGTCGTGGGTGACTTCATCGTACAGGACAGCTCCAGTTCCATTCGGCACCTGGCCGTAGTAGGTAGATCCCGCCGTGCTGGCCGCCACTGCATCATAGAGAGAGCCGGCGGAGGCGTACGCCGTGTTCTTGGGTGCCACCACCACCCTATTCGAAATAGCCACAAACGAATGGTTGGACTCCTGCTGCAGCTGCTGCTGCTGGTGATGATGGTTTTGGTAGATCTGCTCCTCCGGCGGCGGCTGGGCGTAGTACTCGGAGGGCGTGGAGGCCACCTGCTCGTACCAAATGCGATTCACCACACTCTGCGTCGTGGCCACCGCCGCCGCTGCGGCCGCCTCCAGGTTGTTCTGCTTGGGCGAGGCTGTGGACGAGGGACTGGAATGATTCGAGTGGCCCGCACCGGCGGCTACTCCGTTCTTGAGGGGCGTGAGATTCTGTTTGTAGACCATGTCCTTGCTGGCGTACATCTGGGTGGAGTTGCGCTGGTACTCCTCCTGCGCCCGGTTCTGCCCATTGCTGTACATGTCCTTCTCCAGTTCGGCGATGAAGGATTTGTCCAGCAGCACTCCGTCGGCCGGGGGCGCAGGTAGTGGCTCCATGGGCTGGCTGCCCATTGTGGCAACTGTGTCGCGTCGCTCCAACGCAAGGTTACTGAGATTCAGCTGCATCGCCGCAGATTCCAGCGCAGGTATGTTCTCCTTATTCGAGTTGGGACCGCCGAACAGGCTTTTCCGCACGGAAGGACTGGTGTAGATCGGGGCTGGCGGAGGAACCGCCTCGAGGGACTGGTTAAAATTCGAGTAGAGTGCGACTGCTGTTTCCAGGTTGGTGGTATCGAAAGGATCCCGCTCCCTTACCGGCGTCGCCAGCTGCTGTTGGTGAAGGTCTCGTTTCTGGACAAACTCCATGGTGTTCGAGTAAGTGGGTGGCATCTGGTACGGCGGCGGTTGCAGCCGACCAGGCGAGGCTGTCACGTTGGCCGGATCGAAGTCGAATTGCGGCTGCTCGTTGAAGTATGTGGGCGAAACATTCAGTTCCCCCGATCCACTGGATCCGGCATAAGTGGGCACATCTATGGGGGCGTCGAGAATGCAAAAGGAACTGTCCGCCTGCAGGGACGAACTGTCGCCCGCTCCTTCGGCTTTTGCTCCTCCTCCTCCGCCGGGCAAGGGTCGCATATCGGGCGAAATGTCGATGAGAATGCCCTCCTGCTGGAACTGCGGCGGTGGCGGTCGCTGTGGACCCACCACCGGTCCTTTGTGCTTCACGGCATTCCGTCGCTGGAGTCCGGCCGCAGCTGCCGCCTCATTGACCAGTTTGTTGTAGGCAAACTGCTTGCTGGAGGTCGACTTGCGCTCCTTGGCGTGCGCTTGATTGGCCATCGAGGCACACTTCCGTTGGCGATCCTCGCCATTTGCCATGGCAGCTGCTCCGCCCCAGCAGAAACCGAAAGGCGAAGACGATGAGCCGTTGCCCATGCTGCTGCGCATCACCACATCGCCGGCAGCAGCCACTTTCCGCTGCTCCAGCAGACTCCTGGGAAAGATTCCGATGTCGAAGGTGCGCTGGTTCTGGCCTTTGATCAACTTGAGCTCGTGGCGTCCATCGATGATGGCAATGGTGTCACCGGGCTCGATTTGAAGTCCCTTGGACTCGTGATGGCTGCGGGAGGCACGCATCACAGGCGGTGACATACTGGCCAGGTATTCCCTGTAAAAAAGAAAAGGATAATTGATTGGTAAAGAGAACCTGATAAACAAACTTTGAAACCTACTTGAGAGCAGCGAATGTGGGTCGCTCGGCAGGCGTTTTATCCCAGCACTGCAGCATCATGGCGTAGACATCCGGTGGACAGGCGTCCGGCTGATGCAGACGCTCCCCCTCGCGATCGATCTTGCGCAGGATCTGCGAGCCGTTCAGCCCCACCCAAGGGTCCTCGCCGAAGCTGAACATCTCCCAGAGGGTCACGCCAAACATCCAGGTGTCCGAGGCGTGCGAGAACTGCCGGAAGCGCAGCGACTCGGGAGCGCACCAGGGAAAGGGCACCTTCTTGTGCTCGGACATCACATAGCAGTCGTCCTCCTGCGGCAGAGCGCGCATCAGACCAAAGTCTCCGATCTTGATCTTGTTGCCAGCGGCCAGCAGGACATTGCGGCAGGCCAGGTCGCGATGCAGGAAGCGCTTCTGCTCCAGGTACGCCATTCCAGTGACAATCTGCACCGACCAGTTCCAGATGATCGTTAGCGAGGTGTGGCGGCATTGCTTGCGCAGTGTGTCCAGCAGGGATCCTCGCTCCGCCAACTCCGTAATCATCATCATGGGTTGCGACAGCACCACTCCATAGAGCCGCACCAGATTCGCGTGATCCAAAGCGTGCATGGCCTGAACCTCGCGGAAGAAGTCGTCGATGATGCCGGGCTGGGTGAGGTTGTCCGACTTGAGCACCTTGACGGCCACCGGGATGACCTTGCCCGCTGGAGAGGCGCTCCACTCGCCGCGTCTCACCACACCGAACGATCCGTCGCCCAGTTTTAGGCCCATTGTGATGTCCTTTTCGTGGATGAGGCAGGTTAGCTGGGTGCCATTGCCCTGACCCGATTCCCGGGCGGAGGACGACTGCTTCTTGGACGAGGGCTGCTTGCCGCCGCCAATCAGCTTGGACAGGATGTTCTTGCGCCACTGGTGAGCCTTCTTTTTCCGCACCGCCTCCATCAGTCGCCTGATGGCCGGCTTCCCCAGTCCACATCGCTCCAGGTCGTCGGGCAGGACGTAGTCGAAGTGGGCCAGCCGGGTCACCTGCAGATCGTCCCGTATCCTGTCCAGGAACTGCTCCAGCTGCACCTCCTGCAGCAGGTCCTCCAGCCAGGCCGTCTCGCTGCTGTGGCCGCCATCCGTCGTGGATATGGAGGTCATATCCTAAAGGAGTAAGGAACAAAGCCCAATCAGTTGAAAGCAAACTCAAAAGCATTGTGATCGGTTGATGAACTGTGGCCAAGGGCAGTCGGTCAGTCGAACAATCACGTAATCCCCACCAAGAGCGATAAAATGGTGAGGGAACCGCCAAAGTGTGCAACATTTATGGACACTAAAGCAATTCCACATGTTGCCATACACATAAGGTGGCGCAAAGAATTCAGTGATTTGTGATGCAATATAACGTTTATAAAACTCTTGCTTATCTCTAAAATGTTTCTTTAAAAGCAACTTATAGTTTTTTTAATACTTAAAGTTTTTTTAATGACTGAATCAGTCTTCTGATAACTGCTTTATACATTTGATTCGTCATTTGCCAGAAATTAAAATTATTTTAAGCATATAGCTAACGTAAATTATTTATGCTGTGAAAAAAATGAACGCCATCTAAACCTTATCAGCAATGCAAAATATATTTCCACACACTATTAAGACCCTTTTCCAGGCTTTTCCCAAGTCCACCGGATGTTAGCGGATAACAAGCTAAGCCATTTATGGAATTCCAGGAATTCCGCCAAAGCATTGGGCTATTTTAAGTGTAACTTGTTGAGCGTATTGCTGTTTCCAAGAGGCCAATGCACACAAAAGTGGACTTGTGTAAATATGTTCCCACATGACGTCACGTTTTCTTGGCAATCCCTGTAAACGGGTTGCGTCACCCTACGAACTACGAATCCTCCACTCGGAAGTGAAATAAAATTCAGATGTAAGAGCAGGGGGATCTCCAAGAACAGCTTGAACTCTGGCGCGTGCTGAAGTGGAGTTTATTTATGGAGCGCGATAAAAGGTGAGCAGATGGGGACTGGGAACGAAAATGATATGCATTCCCCTCAGGGAGATAAAAACATCATGATGCCAGTCTCGCAGCTAATGTGTATTGTTAACAAGCGAATAATAGAAATTACACTTTGCGGCGACAGTTTCGAGTAATTATTCGGGCGGAAACGGGAATTTAGCGGATGCGAGAGGCGGACTTAGACGGCAAAAGAGACAACAACGCCCCGTTGAGAGCAGGTTATCAGCTGGGTAATTTAGATACAGTCAAACATCCATAAATTACCATCTGTCGTTCAACGTATTTTCGAAAATGGTGACTCTGGGGTACAAAAATAAAACAGGTACTCTGCCGATACATTGTGTATTGAATTTCAAATACAGTCGAACTTTTGCAACTCAAACAATTCAAACAATTTGATCATTAGAAGTTCCACTGTAGGAAAACTATCTCACCCCAAATACCAAAGGGGCAACTGATAGTTCATTATGCTTTTTCGACCATTTGCTACGTTCCCCAGGGTGTTCGAAAGGGGTTTTCTTTGGAAATACTCACCGAGTTTAAAAGAGCTGCTTGTTTTACTTTACAGCTGCTGCTTCGGCGGCGCTGGCAGCGAGCGTCGCTGCTTCCGTTGACGTCGGCGTCGCTGTCGCTGCACTTGGCTAAACTTGGATACTGCGAAACTTCCTGTCTGAAAACCGAACAGGTTGGCCAGACAAAAGATGATGCGGCAGATGGAAGTGGTGGACGTTGTGGATATGGAGAGTTTGCGGCTTAAAGATGTGAAATTCAATATGCAAACAACAGTTGCAGCCACAGTCGATGTCGGCGTCGCAGTCGCAGCAAGGTGAAGGACGGCGGCGTCGCAGTCGTTTTGATATATCTATGTGTGTGTGTGTGTGTTGCTTTGTTTACACTCGCCAAATGAGCAGCTGTCTGTTTAGCTGCTGAACTCGCTGGCGAGAGGTAAGCGGTCCCCTCATGACGCAGGCACTTTAATATTAATTTATAGTGCACACACAAAAACAATGAATATTCGCGTTCAACAGCAACAGTCCGTCCGCCTCCCTCGCACCACCCCCTCCTCTATCGTCACAGCTTTTTGCACAATTTCACACACACACGCATTCGCTGCACGGCCGTGTGTGTGTGTTTTTCGTGTGAATGCACGAAAAAGCAACGCAAAACGCAGGTGCCACAAAAAACACAAGGCAGCCTAATTGCTACCCCTTAAATTCACTTAATTCGTTGAAATCAGCGTGTTTTGCTTTGTTATTCGAGCACTGCGGTTGTTATACAAAATTAGCAGCATTTAATTTGCGATTGAAAATGCGCGACGGCCAAACACCTTTGGTATTTTTTTAAGCAGCTGATGTAGTGTGACCGCAGCTGGGCCGTTTGAATATACCGATTCAATTCACATTAAAAATATACCTAAAAATACTTTACCATCTTCGCGGGCATTAACGGTTTTACTTTGACTTAAAATTCAGCTCTAAAGTATGTTACAGATTATCGAAACCCAAAGTGATCCGAGGGGATAGGGTTAGTTGGGGATACCAAAATACAGGGAGGGTAGTGGAATGCAATGAGGGGACAGTCAGGGGAGGTTGGCAGCTGCCCCTTTTCCCGATTTTTCTATATCGTGCGTCGGACTCGGTTTCATAACTTTCCCATAAATATGTGATTAATAACAAGCGTTCTAAAAACAAACATTTCGCTGATTACACACTTGTCATTCCTTACGCATATCCGGCAATTCCTGCACAAGAGGAGTCACCCCTTAAATTAAATCAAATTGAAGATTTCGAAAGGCATTGCGTGAGAAGTTGCCCCATTCGGAGGCACATAACTCTGCGACGCGGTCATCAATCAACGGTATAACCCGCGGAGCTTCCTATAATCTCGAATACGCATATAGCCACGAATGACTCGCAGTGCTTATCAATCCAATTGAGTGCGCTGTTATTATTAACAATACCCGTGCTTTATATAAACGCCCGACTCTTGCATCAACGCCCCCCAGAAGCCCTCCTCAACCCGCAATACAATTGAATGAGTAATCCCCCGAGGGCTCGGGTTTCCATCTGCCACTGCTGGAATGCAAACAAACAGGCCGCCGTTTACGATCATTAAAAACATATAAAATAATTTATTCTGCTTATTAATTTGTTTAATAAATATACAATATATAAAACTGCGGGTTAGTCGCGCAAGTCCGCACAAGAGTGGTAAAAAAATGGACTTAAGTAGTGTAAACTTTAACGCTGTGTTAGAAAACAGACAACACAGAGAACACAGGACATTGACTTGGACTTGTTTTGGGTTAAGATTGCTCTGGCGAAGGCACAACATCGTTATCAGCGTGGTGATTGTGATTGTTATTAGTCTAGAATTCCACTCTCATTAACACTTATACACACACAACGCTTTCGATTAGGGTGCGTCGACTAACTGGGTTGATAAAAATGGAGATAATCTTTGGACAACATGATTTCAAAATTAAGTCAAGCATTGCCCTAGTTTTAAATAACAATTTTTACAAGACAAATTCTTGTACTTGGATCTATGCCAAGTTTTCCTAATACATTAAAAAGCTCTTCTGCTCTTCATAAAATAAATTATTTTGTATATAAATGCTGCAAAGTAATCAAACAGCCTAAAAGGCTGATAAAAATTTAGCTTATTTTTAGATTTGTTAAAACCATAACACACAAATGGCCTTGGTAATGATTTGACATTGAAGACGAATTTTTAACTATTGTTAAGACAAATTTACTTAACACAATCCGCAGATTACATTTAAACCCATAAATCAACGCACCCCACTTTAGGTAAATATATGTAGATAAAACTGTAGAACATGCGACGAGGTTTGTGCTTGGCACTCGTAAGACTCCTCTCCACACCCTTAGATTCCGGATTCCGGTAATCCGTTTACGACCATCCGCCCGTCAGTTTGTGGAACATCTCATCGTTCAGCGTCTGGTTGTTCTCCTTGGACCGCATGGACATGAAGATGTAGCCGCCGATGAACTCGTGCACCACCTTGCAGTCCGCCGACTGAACGGAGAAGACGATGTTCTCGTCCTGCAGCTGGATCATCATGCACTTGATGCCCCAGTTCACGTTCCAGGCCTTCATTGTGTTGTAGCGCCAGGTCTTGATGTGATCGCCGGAGCTGAGGTCCATGCGCATGATGCGGTTGTTGGCCACGCCCAGCAGCTCCTCCTTCTTGTGGCCGTCGAACTTGATGACGAAGAGAGTCACACCGAAATCGGGCAGGGACTGCCAGGCCTGGATATACTTCATCTTGGCCTCCATCAGGGGCAGCTGGCGAACGTTGGCGTGCGCCTCCAGGATCCGCTGGACCGCCTTGCTGGATAGCTTGCGCATCATCTTGGGGGAAAGGTAGTCCATGGGCTCGACGCTCCTGGGATTAACGGCGAGCGGAGCTCCCTGTGCGGGTTTCTGCATCTGGAGCAGCGACCGAATGCTGCTCACTTCGCTGTCGTAGGAGCTGTCGGCCAGGGAGCGTCCCTTTGCCGCCAATCGGCAGGCGGCCATCCACTTGGCGTACTGCTCCTCGTTGTCGCATCGCACCCAGACTTCGCTGTTCGGACCACTCCTTCCCTCTGGCGGCACTTCCAATCGGATGGCGAACTTTCCTTGGGACAGGTTAACATCTGGCGTCACCTCGCATCCCCGCAGGTTGATGCTGATGCTGGGCGCTCCTCGCCTCGACTCCTCCTGGGATTTGTACAGGTGCAGATGCAGATCCCTGTAGGTGAAGAAGTAGCGCTTGTATCCCTTCAACGTGAACCGCTGCGGCTTGAGGAATTTCAGATAGTCCGCCAGCTCCGGTATCCTGGTGATGTTGCCCTGATCCTTCCCACCGCCCGGACCCTCGAGCGTGATCTGCAGCTCGTTGAGTGCGGAGTCGATGTCGTCCTCGCCGCCAGTCTCCTGACTCGAAGAATCGATACCCGAATCGATGCCCGGTGGATGCAGATCGGTCTGGTGATTCACCTGGAACTGCAGTGCGGCAAACATGAGGGTCTCCTCCTCGGTGGCGTCCAGTTCCTCGTTGAGAATGCTCCACTTGGCCTGCTCGTACAGCTGGTTGATCCGCACCTGATCGTACTTGGGATTCAGGTCGAAGAACGTGTAGTACTTGAAGCGCAAGCAGAGGGTGTCGTACTCCCTGACTCCCTGCTCCATGATGGACAGCGATGAGTCCAGCCAGCCCACATTGAGACGGGCTTTCTCCACCAGCGACTTGGGCCGCACTAGGCGAGCCCTCACATCCGGACTGGGTGAACGAGGAGACATGGCCAGGTTCTCCTGCAGGTCCCCGAAACTAGAATTGGAGTCGTAGCTGGCATATCCGGTGGAGTTGTGCTTCCACGTGCCCGTGGGCGAACTGATGGGCGTGCCCGGAGCTGTGGCTGCCCGCCGGGGAGTGGTGGCATACGGAGAGACCGGGGCGCACAGCAGATTGCCATTGTGCGAGCGATCGAGACTGCCGTTGCTGCCGTTGTAGGCTCCTGTGATCGGCACAAAGGAGTTGGTGTCCGCCGCCGGCTGCAAGTAGGCGATGCCATTCGCCTCCGCCACGGGAATCTTGCGCTGCGGCAGCTTGGAGAAGTTCTTCTTGAGATGCTCCGGCTCCAGGGGTTTGCAGAAGGATAGTTCCTCCGGGTAGCGTATGTCCAGATCCTTGCAGAGGCTGACAACGGCCCCGAAGGTTTTGGCCGAGAAGTTGACGCGATAGTCCAGGTAGCGCAGGTCGGGCATCTGGACCCTCAGTGTTTTGTGCATGGGAGTGAAGTGAAGAAACGAATCGGACTGGACTCCGGCCTGGTCCAGAGTGGACCTCGTCCTGGTGAGCCACACATTCTTGGCGGGCCACCACAGCGCGTGGTCGGACCAATCCTTTGGCATCTCCGGATCGACCAGCTGCAGCATCACGCCTCCTATGTGCTGGTCACCCTTCACGCGAAGGGTCTTCTCCACCTGCAAATCCGTGATGAGGATCCGCAGGTTCCACGTACTCTCGCCCACATGAATCATCTCGCGAAAAAATAACAAGCGTTTGGATGCGCGGGCGTCTGTTGTCTTCAAAGGCGAAACTATAACTGCGGGTATATAAGCGTATATATGGCACAATCAGAGTCTAAAATTGCCCTCAAACGATGACGTAATCCAACTTACGTTCAGCGCCGTTTTTGCAACCAAGTTGTTTTTGGGCTTTCGATGGGGCAGAGCGGGCGGAGGGGGACGGTAAGAGGGGGCGGCCTGTATATAGGCCCTTATCTCGCCAGATGTTTGCTCGGAAACAGAAACGGCTGCGAAACAGGCCCCAAAATCGAAGTAATCCCAATCGAAATCGGGGGTTGGAATGGGCGGGGAAATCGGCGGAGTGCGGATCACTCGACTAATACACGCCCAAGGTTATGATTTTTTAATGGCTTGTTGCGTTGGGATGACGACAATGTTGTGTGTGTTGTTTTCCCCGATCTCTCTCGCAAATTGGAGCGTCGCTTTTCCTCGCACGTCAACACACCGACTAACACTTGTGCACGCGCTCGAAAATGCGATGCAAATTTTCACAAAACAACACGTCGCGGCGACGAAACAAAGCGAGAATACGAGATAGAGAGAAATTAATTTATAAATAAATCAGCACGAACTCTGGCAGTGTGACCAACGCGGTGGAGTCGATCATACCAAATTGTACTAAAGAAAGGTATATACCAAACTATAAGATTAGTAACGGTTTTCGGGTATTAAAAGTGAGAAAAAAATTAAGCAAATGTGTACTTAAATAAATAAAATTTGAATATCTTAATATATTGTTATTGTTTTGGTCTTGGCGGCTTGTTAATACCAATCATTTTTTAAAGGGTTACTTCTAATAAGAACGGTCACATTAGTGGCAAGTGACATCCCTAGAAGCATGTAAAAGTTTACTATTCAATTTTTTTTTAAACTTGACGCAGACAACTTAATATATTAGTAAGAATACCAGTTAAATGTAATACATATTACAGATAATAACTTTGTAATGAATAGCACTCGTACTTTCAGCAAAACAAAACAGGTTTGCCGCCCACGCTCTCGGTTTCTCTTCCTCTCTTGCGCTCTCTCCTTCTTCACACCGCATTCGTAAACAAAGACAATGAAAGCTCCAGTTAAACGGCTGAAAGGCCCCAAAGCCCCCAGATTGTTTCTCGCCGTCGAGCTGAACGCACGTATTCGAAAAAAATAACACTAATAATAGTATAATAGTGCAGTATTGTGTAAAACACGCGCGTCTCCGCTGTCTCGCTCTGGCACACAGTGCCCAAACCAATACTCTCGCGTGCTTCACACACACACGGCTACACACATACATACCTGTAGGAGAGCGAGAGAGAAGAAAAAAGGTGCATGGAAAATCGGAAAATCGGAACTGAAAAAGTCTGAATTTTGCTTAAACATAGTTAGCTTTACGTACGACTGTCAGTTAGAAACGGAAAGTGTCGGCAAAAGTGTTTTCATTAGTCTAAACATAATAACAATCGAACCCACAATAGACACCCACTAAAACGGGAATTCGGCAAAAACGGAAACATCTGGGCGCGAAAAAATCGATCCAGACAATGTAAAATTGGCCAAAATTACTCGTAGCTCCCAATGCAAGCAACAATTTTTGGCAAAAACAACAAGCGGGAGAGCGTGAAATAGAGATTCAGATTGAGATATTGTGGTAGGATAGGTTGTAAAGCGGCGAGTTACGTTGATATCGTAAAAATAATAACAAAAGCGCGGCGCAACAACCTGAGCGACTTAGTCATCCGTGCAAGAGATTCGCTTTAGCTGCAGTAACTACGAGATGCAGATACAAAGTGCCAGATAAAACAAAAAACATACCAACTATAACGGATAACGGATAAAACAGCCAGCCAAAAGGAACTGAAACATTAAAAATAAATATATATAAACATCAATATTAGAGTTCCAACTGCAAGCGGTTGATAAACACGAACCCAAAGGAACTTGAAAACCGGGAGGCCTACATACGTAATTATAAAGAAATTGCAGCAACAACAGGGCAACGCCTACGACACGCCAGTGATTACAACAACAATAATAATACTAAGCAAAAAAATATCAACAACAAAAACAACAACATCATTTACCTAGCCAGCGTAACCTGTTGTAGTTTTGCACTGCATTGTTGCTCACCTCTCGCCATCTAAAATTGGGCATTCACAAGCGGCTTAAATACGTGGTTAGCCATCGGCGGTATATACCTATAGCAAATAGCCGGAATCTGCAAGTGGCACACCTGTGGCCACGGGTCAGTTGAACACCAGTTGGACGACCAGTTGGAGCAGCAGCAGCAGCAGCAGCCAACAGCAACAGCATCACCATCGCAATCACAATTACACAAAATGTCGAGACTCACCGAGGAAATGGTGATTGCGCGGGCCAAGCAGTCCGATCTGGGCCTGATCAAAAAGCTAAATTGCTGGTAAGTACCCAACTTATTTACAAATATATATTAAAAACATGTAAAATCATTTAACTCTTGCAAAACTAAGCTTGCAAACAAAATATGTTTATTATGAATGGTTTTGTGCGTTTGTTTTGATTAGTCACTGCACAAAAAACATTCAAGATGAGTAATTTGTTTTTTATTATCAAAATAATATACATACTCAAAAGATTTAACAAAGTTAAGAAAAGTGTGCATTTATTAAAGGTTTTTCGGGTAGAATTGTATCAAAATTATTACTTTATAAATAAAACATATTATAAATAAAATATAAATATAAATATCCTCCTATCTTAAATAATATTACTCATAAATAAATGTATAATTTTCCTCTCGTTAAACGGGTTGTTGAACCTTAAATGAAATTTTTAAAAACCAGCCCCACTGTGTGTTTAATCGATTTTCGATCTAATTTCCGCCCGTGCATCGATCTATACTATAGTATTGCTAATCGTGCCGGGGCAGGTGCAGCTGTAGTGAAAGCTTCGATATTTTCTATGGGTCTGCGATCTGCGATCTGGGGCCTGAGGTCTCGGGGATCTACCCACTTTGCTGCTCACTTCTGCTGCGCCGCCTGCTTTCACTCGACCCAAATCCGGGGGCAATCTTCTAACCAGTTTAGAAGTGTCCACTTTGGAGCGAGTCACGATTCACGATTCCCTGGGCTGGAAAAACACGCGCCCCTCGAGAAAAACGCTTGGAAAAGCGTGAAAAGCAGTCGAGCCACTTCCCCCCCACTCTTGACCCATCCGCGATAAGAGCGAGCTTAAAGTAAGGGGGGCTCAAAAGGGGTCTCCACTGTATGTTTATCTTTATTAAAATACCATCTATTCTTTGCTTATTTCAGGGGCAGTGATCTCAGCGATGTGTCCATCATCAAGCGAATGCGTGGAGTGGAGGTTCTGGCTCTGAGGTAAGTGGTGTATATATACCGAACATATCTTGTATAAGGATTACCTCGATTATCATTTCCTGACCCGCGCTCTGATTGATTCAGAGTCGGCGGGTTCCCGCCGCGAAAAAGGGGAAAGATATATCAAACCGGCGAGATGTTTGCTTTCGAGTGATGTCATCGCCCCGTCATTAGGCAAGCTGAAATACGAGAAATACTTTGGCACGCTCAAGCGCGTAATTAATGCAAAAAGCAGCGGCAAAAGCGGCCGCAGAAAACTACAAAAATGAGCTAAAAGTCGTGGGAGCTCCCAAATTGGCAATAGCAACTGGCCGCGTACTTTTCCAAGCCGCGTAGGCCACTGCGTAGGGGGGCAGATATTATAACTATGACTCGTATCTGCCAGATACTTTTGTATCTCCGCCTTGTACTTCATCTCGTACTTGTTGTGTTAGTCGTGTTTTTTTTTCGTACTTACTTGCATGTCGCTCGATAACTTTGCATGCGCTGCTGGCTGCTGACTGCTGCTGGCTGCTGGTTGCTTTTGCCTTAAAAGGCGACAATTATTTTGACTGCCAAGGTCGTCGGAATCGATTCGTCCGCCAAACTTCTCCGTCATCTGCTGGCAATATGCTGAGAACCCTCGACTCTCTGGCGATTCGTTTAATTATGCACATGCGAGATGGAGACGGAGGTATAAACAAGAGTTCGTGGCCTTATAAGGAGCGGGCTTGGGGCGATTTGGCATTGAACTTGGGGCAAAAGAACCGTGAGAATGGCACTTTGGAGCAGGAAACCATTATGTGGGTATCATTTGCTCCAAAAGGAACTATCTGATCGAGCGAATAATTCTTGCATACGCCACAGGAAACAATATTTATGGTTAGGAGTAGCAGATATGCAATCATAAGGAGTAGTAGCTGTTCCATAAAAGGCAATCAGATAAGGGAATAAAGTTTATTTAGGTATCTCCCTTTAAGGCATCTTGTTGTTAGCGTTCAAATATTTGCTTAAGTTTACTCATGCAGTTGTGATCTCTAATGAGTTTGCTAAAAACAAAATATTGGTTATATGAATAAGCTTATTTAATGATTAGAAGCAACTGAAATGGTTACAATAAATAGGAAGCCCTTTGATAGGCCTTTACCTTCTTGAATCTCCATAAACTGATACTTGATAACCGTATAAAAGTTCTTGCGTGCTACTTCTGTTATCTGGAAGCTATTACAGCAATTCATGCCAACTCTCTTGGCTTTATCAGCCGACAGATAATGGCATAGCTTTCCTATATACAAACCTGAATGAATAAATTGATAGGACAAGCGTGCAAGCCAGAGGGCAATAACTTCTCGCAGAGGTCTGCTCCGTTTTCATTACTTTACTTGGCCTGCGAGTGAACAAACAAGGAAAACCTTTCAGTCGCAACTCGTTGGGCATTAGTTTACGTGGGGCTCTCAACTTTTGCTGTTGAGCTAGGTTGGAGAGGCGTACGCAATAAATGAGCCATAAATCAGTGCGGTTCACTATGCCTCAGGTAAAATGCGTTGGCGTAGTCTCCATTTGGTTGGAGGCCTTACAGCCCCTTCTCATTAGCATTCCATTTCCCCCGGATTATGAGTGTGCATACTCGTATTGATTTGACTTGCGTGTTGTTAGCACTTTTCTTTTCACGTCCAACCAGAACTATCAGTGGTATTTCCACTTGGTAGGACTCAAGTGCCAGTTAACCTTGACTCTTCGAAGCAACATTGATTATGCATATTTGAGGCGGGGGGGACACTTATTCAATTGGCCTGATTTACTCGCCGAACTACTATTAATAGGCGAATCGGAGCTGCGAATTCCAGATACCAGACATTCACTGAGGCAATGCACTCGTGTGCCATTTAGCGATCTTCCTGGCTAAGTTTAGACAGTTGTTTTTACCCAACCTGCCCTGCAAAGGGAAAAATGTTTTTAGTATTTACAGAGTGAGAAAAATGTATTAAGTGTGTCATTAAATCTTTGGTTGAAGACACTTGTATAGCTTTTAATTGGAAACTGACAAAGATAGATTTACGTTTTTTGATCTCCATTTAATAATAAGAGATATTATATATTAAATTTCACAGAAAATGTATTTTTAAATGAAGTTTCTTAACACGAATTCAGTTTATTTCAATTCAATGGCTTACATTATCTTACTTCCTTTTTTTCTGTTTGGCAACATGCCTACACATCTTGTTTTTGCCTACTCTATCAGTCGGGCAATCAAGGCACGCTTCTGGCCATCGGCAGTTGGCCACTTCAGAGTAATTAGCATTGTTAGGAGCCGAGGTGCTAAGAAGGGGGGTAGGGAATCGCCCGGAACTTGAGTTTAAACCTGACCTAGACGCAGACAAATGATGACAATCAGCTTTTCCCCCTACCGAGCTTCGTTAACAGTTATTTGTGGGGAATTCTGCGAAGAATCCGACGAGTTAATGACCGCACGCAGCTGCCGGGGAGAATCTTTTGTGTTTCGTGCTGTTTTGAGCATGATTCACGGCAGTTAGTTGGTGGCTGGCGCCTTTGTCGCCTCGTCAAGAGAGAAAGTTTCTTGAACCTAAAAGTTTCGCTTCTCGATGTTGCAGTGTCAACAAGATCAGCACGCTGTCGCCCTTCGAGGAGTGCCTCAAGCTGCAGGAGCTCTATCTGCGGAAGAACAACATCACGGACATCAACGAGATCGCCTACCTGCAGAACCTGCCGGCCCTCAGATACCTCTGGCTGGAGGAGAACCCCTGCTGCGATCGAGCGGGTCCCAAGTGAGTAACTAGGATTATTAAATTACAAAAATAAAAATTTAAATAAAATAAAAATTCTCTTAATTAAATAAATAATAATAATCTTAAAGAATACCAAAAATACTAAAAAATATACTAAAGAATACTAAAAATACTAGCAAATATGAAACAATACTAAAGAATACTAAAAAAACTAAAGAAAACTAAAAGAATACTAAAAAAAACACTAAAAGAATACTAAAGGAATACTTACAAATGAATGCTAAAGAACACAACAAAAATACTAAAAATACTAAGGAATACTAAAAATACTTTAAAAATACTACAAAAATACTAAAAATAGTTAAAAATACTAAATATTAATGATAAATTATAATAAAAAATAATAAATAAAATCTAATTCAAAATATTATATGTAGTCTTATTGATACGTTGTTGCTGTTTTTTATTATCTTCCAAACGTGATTTCGTGCGATTGTACTTTACAATGAGAAACGTGTGAAATATCCAATTTGGTTACACCTAACTTGGCTTACCTAATGAGTATTATTTACCTCACTATTATCCTAAAATAGCCTATGTTATGTCTATTATTTTTACAAAAACCGCACTTATCATATATATGTATATATACCTGAAAGTCTGTGGTTTGAGAAGCCCCTAATGATCGGTCTCGCCTCTGTCTCGCCGCAATCACAGCTATCGGGCGGTCGTGTTACGTGCCCTGCCCAACCTGAAGAAGCTCGACAATGTGGAGGTCACGCAGGAGGAGCTGGACGATGCTTTACGAGGAGGTGGAGGCGCCGCGCCCGAGGACGAGGTGTACGAGGATGCCTACCAGCAGCAGCAGCAGACGGCGCGAACGTCGCCGCAGCAGATGCCGCAGCAGCAGCAGCAACACAGCTACCCGCAGCACTCGCCGCCGCAGCAGCAGCAGCAGCAATATCACCACCAGCAACCGCAGCAGCAACACTCGCAGCAGCAGCAGCAGCAGCAGCGGCGCAGCTCGAGTCCCATGAAAGAGGTAAATGGCTCCCATTGTCTGGGTGTAGTTTCCCACACCACGCCCTGGTTTAGCGGCTATAATCTCTCTCGCCTCCTCGCAATGAACTCTGTAATCAACTCTCGCCCCCGTCTCGGTCTATTTCTGTTCCCTCTGGACATGTATCCCCCAACTAACTCTGCAACTAACTCTGCCACTGCATTTGCTAACAAGCCGCCGCAGTTGCCCAGTCCGCTGGTCAACAACAGCAGCGAGGGGATTGGGAGCATCAGCCACAGTGCCAGTGATCTCTACCAGGGGCAGGCGGCTCATCCGCCGAAAGGTTCCCAGCCACCCACGCCCACCAAGGTAATGGGAGGTCAGCCAGACGGTTCAGTAATGTATAGAGTTCAATCAGTAGAAAAATGTATAATTTGAAACGCCTTTCCACAAACTGCAATTCAGTTATCATATTTTGATTCTGTATGCTTTACTATTTATTTGTTTACAAACCTGTTGCTTTTACACTTATTTAGGGAACATTATTTTCTACATTTTCCTTTAGTAATTTTGGCTGCCTTTTTAACCTATTAAAATGTATTTTTTATTTTTCTGGTGACTCAATTTCTTTTCCGTTGATTGTGCTACACCTTTGCTGTAGTTTCTGCGTCATAAATTTCAGCTTGTCGTAAGATTCGAGATTACTCTGAATGCTCTCCTGCTTAACGAAAATCCCCACTAATCTCGTTTCGGCCTTTCCCCCAGGAACCCGTGCATCCGCCATCGCCCATGTATAACACCATAACCAAAGAGCAGCGCACCTCCTACCACCAGTACGATGTAAGATCCCCAGAAACTACTAAACACTAAACACAACACCATAACAGCCCCACGCATCCGACATGACACAATTGAGCTCTTGTCGCCGGGCCCACTTTTAGGGCTCCATTTTCGAACTTCGAGGTTCGAGATACGAGGGTGTGGGCCTGTCACACTCGAATGGATGAGGAGGAGGGGATGGGAATGGGGGACAGAGTCACGCGATGGCTTCGACATGGTTAAGGTTCTTTCGTTTTCCCGGCGCCGCCTGTCCAATGGGCCATTGTCTCTGTTCGCCGGCGTTTGTGGGTTAAGTCACTCGGTTGACTTTGGAACCGAGTGCAGAGTGCAGAGAGATGGCAACTTTGGGGGACGGACTATAATTGCCGAAGAAGACCAAAACAAGAGCCCAAAGTGAACTGTATAAAATGGGTCATTATGTATTCATAGACGTGAAAGAAACCTCGATCAGATTGTTGGGAATAGTTGAAATTCTATAAGGGACCAGAAAGTAATTTTGGTAATTTATTTCCAAAAATTGTTCAACTATGTAGATCTCTTTATTTCTAAATGTACTTTAAATGCACATCGCTATTATTTTCTGTGTGTCTGGTGAAAGGGCTTGTCCCTCGGAAAACCACCGAAGCAAAGTGAAATTACCCCGACTCCTCGAATGACTTGCTGAACAATTTGTCATGTGTGGATTGCCCTGGTGGGGATATCAACTCGTATCTAACGTTTCTAATCTGCCGCCTCTCTCACCCACCATGCACTGCTCCCAAATGCAATCTATAACCGAAAAAAACCCCAACTAAAATGCAAACCGCACCACTAACGCCACCGTTCACGGAACCTGGACGAGCAGCGCTCGCCGGGATCCGACCAGGAGAGTAGTCCGCAAACGTACAGGGAGGTGCGGCCCGCGCCGCTCCCGCCCAGCATTTCCGCGCACTCGATGAAGGTAAGCCCGGTGTTCCTCGTCAGGATTTAGATCGCCAGGATCGCTGGGTCGCTGATGGTGATATCGGTTTGATGGTGAAGCTATCTAATTGAGGTATTCCCGCACAGGAATACTACCAGTCGGACCGACCAGCCTACCCGGCGCACTACCGCCACAGCCAGACGGACCTCACCGAGTGGGAGGAGCACCAGCAGGCGCCGCAGGTGCACCACAATCCCTACGGCAGCCAGATGCAGCTGCACCACCCGCAGCGGCGCAGCGCGGGTCCGGAGACGACTGCCTACCGGAACGGCAGTGCCCGGGAGAACGGCGGCGAGTGGGACCCGGAGGACAGGCCCAGGTCGAGGTGAGGTCATCGAACGGAATCATCGGAATGGGCATGCCCATTAGCCTATCGCCTATCGCGGTTCGCGCTAGTTTTATTGGGGGCAAACAAGGTGGCATGTGGCAGATAGCCAGCCAGCCAGTCAGTCAGTTTGTGATTTGTTTCCCGATTTTCAAAACAAACAACAGGCGTTCATATAAACTATCTTGGAATTAAAATCAAATAAAATCAAATCAATTAGAGCAATTAGGGCTTAGGTTTGTGCATAAGCTCTGCTTGTACTGATAACAGCTTTAAATATTTTAATCTAATTTATGTGCTATGTTTCAGGCGACCCGAGGGTCGTTACAGTGACTCGACTACGACTTTGTCGGCCTCCGTGATGAATCACTACTCGAGCTACCATCGAAGGCCCGTAAACAGGGTGAGTGTGACACACCATCGATAGGCGATTGATCATTAACCGAGTCATATCACAATCTTTCCCAGAACTCGAATCTGCTGTCCGCCACTCTGTGTCTGGTGAAGGAGCTGGACTACGCCAGCTTGGAGGTGCTGGAGCACGCCGTGCGGTGTCGCATCGACGAAATGGCGGGCGAATGATGAAGACGGCTCTCTAATCGCATGTCGATTAGCTAATCCAACGCGTTTGTGGGAGCCACAGACACACACACGACCAGGAACACTTAAAAGACAAGCAGCAGGAGCAGAAGCTGCAAAAGTTCGCAGGAGAAGAGCAAAAGCTGATATTATACTAACGTCTAAGCAACAAACGAAAGCAAACCGGATACTTAACGAGGATAACGATTCAAACTTGCCAATTGTAAACTGTCATAGTGTAACTAGAAACTTTTGTAAGCATTTTTCATGTAACGAACTTTGCTAACAGAATCAGAAAAAGAAGCCGAAATGGATGGATGGCCGACGGATGGATTAATTAATGCTTTGGTTGATTTCCGCCTCTTGACTCCCGATCCCGTTCAGTTGATCCCCGATCGAGCACTGACCACAAAGCTAGCCTTCTTTTGTACTTAACTCGCGAAGATCGAAACTAAACCACTAACGAACGACGCCCAAGGCGCCGAGCACAATGTATCTTCCTCGTTTCTCTGTAAGATTAGTTGAAATTTATACTCATGACTTTGTTGAATATTTGTACACGAAAGCAATTAACGCTAGACCCTAATTTTAATATATATTTACCTATAATGCAATGAACACGTCCAGTTTATGTTTGCCGTTCTCTATTTAACGTTTACGTTGGAAACTACTATGCGAAGAATAAACCAATTAACATAAGGTACCCGTTTGTTTAATTTGTAGCTGAAAGAAGATATTTCTTATAAGACATGTGTATTTACATTTTATATAACTGCTGAGATCCTAAAATTGCGGCTTATTGGCCACCTGTTGATCAATCCAATTGCGGTAAAAAGCCACATTTGTGTACACTTTCGGGAGGCGGCTACTACACCCGAAGCCCCAGTCAACGATGGCGGCCTGTTCGTAGCGTGCTGGGTCTTCCTCCGTGGGACAGAAGAGCGGAGATCCTCTGAAGAATGTGCAAGCACTCAAGTGATCTACTCTTTCGGCGCAGATCAATCCGTTTCCCACCACGAAATCCGGGTCGTAGCCGTCTTTTCTCCACTTATTCTGACATATTTCTCGATTGACCAAAGTTACTGGAATTTGCTCTTGCAAACCGAGTTGTTGGCTATGCCACGGTTCATACCTCCATCCGGCGACAAAGCAGCGTCCTTGCTCAAAGGGCTTTCTCTGCCTGGGCAAACACATGGTTCGGATGTGAGTCTTCAACTCGAACGGCGAGCTGAGGAACAGGAGTGCGATGTTGTTCCCTCCAAAGCCAAACGTGAAATTCTCGTGTCGCACAATACTGTCCACCTGGCGCTCCTCGCGTGGCAACTGTTCGGCTAGGGCTGAAATGTTCCAAGCTCCCGCTTTGACTATAATATCCTCCGCTACCTTGGATTCTAGTGGATAACTGGCGGTTAGGACGACTCCCGGTTTAATTAGGGAACCACCTGCGAAGAATTGTCCTCTGTTGAAGAGGGCAACCACCCAGGGATATTGACCTGGTCTAGTGTAATCACCGGTTACTTTCACATCGATCCCCAGACCATCCGGATTGCTCAAGCCGCAACGTTCGTTTCCTGCACTTTGAAAATTACTCAAAGGCGGAATTGGGGTATTGACCACTTTAAAAGTTCTCATCTAAAAATTACTTGAAGAGTTAAATATTATTCATAAAATAGAGTGCAAGGACTTACCCAATCCTGGCCTGCAACGCCATAGAGGATGCAGCTCAAAAGAATCGCTCTTATTTCCAAGATTCGGGACATTGTGTTTGCTTAAGCTGAGAAATTTCAAATAAATCTGAAAACAAGATTGCTTTCTATTTTATATACATATGTAGCTAAACCTCTCAGTAAGCTTCCAAAAAGCTTATCATCTTTCAGTGGAAATATATGTACATTTTTATGATTAAATATATGTTTCGGTTTTACCGCCCTATTAACAACCATCGTTTCAATTTAATCTTTAATCTACCAGTTCAGTTCATAGACAAAAAAGTCATATAAAAATAAGTTTATTTAAATTTTGGCTTAGGTTTCGGCTTCTGGCTTAAAATCCATAAAAGAATATAATTTTAGCGAACAAAAGATTTACATTTAAAAGTAACAGAAAAATCGATTCTCCTTTTATTAACATTTTCTTTACATTCTGTAAATCTCTACGAATTGCGTTCCTGCTATTAGACCAGAAGCCTGGACACAATCCAAATTTTAAAAAAATTCATGCTAATGTAAAATTAAAAAAAAATTTTAAAATCACCTTTATCACCTTTGTATGTAAGCCACCTCTTTCAAATAAAACACTTTAATTGTTTTGATATTATTACATTTAAATTTATGGAACAGAGAGATCGGTTTATTCGATAAAAAATATTTTGTTTTCCTGAAACTGTTTATGCTATGATTCCACTTTTTGTTCCTTACTTAATGTTCACTAACACTCCCGAATTAGTTATGGAAAATTACTGAAGATAAGAAGATAGTTCTTATAAGATATTTTTTATATAACGGCTGAGATCCTAAAATTGCTTATTGTTCACGTGTTGATCAATCCAATTGCGGTAAAAAGCCACATTTGTGTACTTTCCCGGGGGGATACTACACCCGGCGGTCCAGTCAACGATGCCGGCCTGTTCGTAGCGTGCTGGGTCTTCCTCCGTGGGACAGAAGAGCGGAGATCCTCTGAAGAATGTGCAAGCACTCAAGTGATCTACTCTTTCGGCGCAGATCAATCCGTTTCCCACCACGAAATCCGGGTCGTAGCCGTCTTTTCTCCACTTATTCTGACATATTTCTCGATTGACCAAAGTTACTGGAATTTGCTCTTGCTCTTGTTGGCTATGCCACGGTTCATACCTCCATCCGGCGACAAAGCAGCGTCCTTGCTCAAAGGGCTTTCTCTGCCTGGGCAAACACATGGTTCGGATGTGAGTCTTCAACTCGAACGGCGAGCTGAGGAACAGGAGTGCGATGTTGTTCCCTCCAAAGCCAAACGTGAAATTCTCGTGTCGCACAATACTGTCCACCTGGCGCTCCTCGCGTGGCAACTGTTCGGCTAGGGCTGAAATGTTCCAAGCTCCCGCTTTGACTATAATATCCTCCGCTACCTTGGATTCTAGTGGATAACTGCCGGTTAGGACGACTCCCGGTTTAATTAGGGAACCACCTGCGAAGAATTGTCCTCTGTTGAAGAGGGCAACCACCCAGGGATATTGACCTGGTCTAGTGTAATCACCGGTTACTTTCACATCGATCCCCAGACCATCCGGATTGCTCAAGCCGCAACGTTCGTTTCCTGCACTTTGAAAATTACTCAAAGGCGGAATTGGGGTATTGACCACTTTAAAAGTTCTCATCTAAAAATTACTTGAAGAGTTAAATATTATTCATAAAATAGAGTGCAAGGACTTACCCAATCCTGGCCTGCAACGCCATAGAGGATGCAGCTCAAAAGAATCGCTCTTATTTCCAAGATTCGGGACATTGTGTTTGCTTAAGCTGAGAAATTTCAAATAAATCTGAAAACAAGATTGCTTTCTATTTTATATACATATGTAGCTAAACCTCTCAGTAAGCTTCCAAAAAGCTTATCATCTTTCAGTGGAAATATATGTACATTTTTATGATTAAATATATGTTTCGGTTTTACCGCCCTATTAACAACCATCGTTTCAATTTAATCTTTAATCTACCAGTTCAGTTCATAGACAAAAAAGTCATATAAAAATAAGTTTATTTAAATTTTGGCTTAGGTTTCGGCTTCTGGCTTAAAATCCATAAAAGAATATAATTTTAGCGAACAAAAGATTTTCATTTAAAAGTAACAGAAAATTCGATTCTCCTTTTATTAACATTTGCTTAACATTCTGTAAGTCTCTACAGAATTGCGTTTCTGCTATTAGACCAGAAGCCTCGACACAACCCAAATTTAAAAAAAAATCATGCTAATGTAAAATTAAAAAAAAACTTTTAAAATCACCTTTATCACCTTTGCATGTAAGCCACCTCCTTCCAATAAAACACACACATTTGAAATGGAAAAGGTTTATACCTATACATATATACACTTTAATTGATCCCACTTTATTTTTCGTACCTAATGTTCTCTAACACTCCCGAATTAGTTATGGAAAATTACTGAAGATAAGAAGATAGTTCTTATAAGATATTTTTTATATAACGGCTGAGATCCTAAAATTGCTTATTGTTCACGTGTTGATCAATCCAATTGCGGTAAAAAGCCACATTTGTGTACTTTCCCGGGGGGATACTACACCCGAGGGTCCAGTCAACGATGCCGGCCTGTTCGTAGCGTGCTGGGTCTTCCTCCGTGGGACAGAAGAGCGGAGATCCTCTGAACAATGCGCAAGCTCTTTCTACTACTTCGGTGCAGATCAATCCGTTTCCCAGTACGAAATTCGGTTCGTCGTTTTTTCTCCACTTAACCTGACATATTTCTCGATTGACCAAAGTTACTGGAATTTGCGTTTGCAAAACGAATCGTTGGCCATAAATCAACGGTATCGCACTCCATCCTGCGACAAAGCAGCGTCCTTGCTCAAAGGGCTTTCCCTGCCTGGGCAAACAGAGAGTTCGGATGTTGGTCTTCAACTCGAACGGCGAGCTGAGGAACAGGAGAGCGATGTTGTTCTCTTCTGATCCCAACTTGAAATTCTCGTGTCGCACAATACTGGCCACCTGACGCTCCTCGTATGGCAACTGTCCGGCTGGAAATGAAATGTTCCAAGTTCCAGCTCTGATCGTTATATCCTCTGCAACCCCGGATTCCAGTTGCTTACTGGCGGTTAGGACGACTCCCGGTTTAATTAGGGAACCTGCTGAAAAGAATCCTACCTTGTTGAAGAGGGCAACCACCCAGGGATATTCACCTGGTCTAGTGTAATCACCGGTTACTCTCACGTCGATCCCCAGACCATCCGGATTGCTCAAGCCGCAACGTTCGTTTCCTGCACTTTGAAAATTACTCAAAGGCGGAATCGGGGCTTTGACCCCTTTAAAAGTTCGCATCTAAAAATTATTTGAAGAGTTAAATATTATTCATAAAATAGAGTCCAAAGACTTACCCAATCCTGGCCTGCAACGCCATAGAGGATGCAGCTCAAAAGAATCGCTCTTATTTCCAAGATTCGGGACATTGTGTTTGCTTAAGCTGAGAAATTCAAATAAATCTCAAAACAAGATTGCCTTTTATTTTATATGCATATGTAGCTAAACCTCTCAGTAAGCTTCAAAAAGCTTATCATCTTTCAGTGTAAATATATGTAAATTTTAATGATTAAATATGTTCATATGTATATGTTTCGATTTTACTGCCCTATTAACAACCATCGTTTAAATGTAATCTTTAATATACCAGTTCAGTTCATAGTCCAGAAGCCTGGACACAAACCAAATTTGAAATAAATCATGCTAATGTAAAAATAAAGGCAGGTTCTCACCTTGTGGAGCCGAAAAATAGCACTTTTAAAAAAAAATATTTTGAAAAAAACGGTTAAAGCTAAATAGCGGAAATTTGTTTCTGTATTTGAAAACACCTTTATTTTGCGAAAAAAAATTATGAAAAGGTGTCTCGCTTACGGAACAGATTCAACGGGTACTCCAAAACTCAAAAACCAAAAAGATTCTTAAAATGTACAGTAATTTTGAAAGAAAATACGATTTCGTGTTTTTTTTCTATAATTATTTTCTTAAATAAACAGTTTTCAATCTATTTGGATATTCCTAGTTTATTAGTTAAAATATAAATAAGGAACATTTAAAAAAAAAATTGATGACGATTGGTTAATCCCAACGCCTTCAATTAGAGATTGAAACGCGTTTAAAGTTTTGGCTTCAAAAGACCGTTGCTTGCCATGTGCTCAATTTTAGATCTGAAATTTTTTGAGAATATTTTCGGAACATATACATATGGGACATTCTTTTACAAATCGTACACCTCTTTTTGCGTCACAATTCCGATTTTTGTTAAAATTTTTTTCCAGGTGTAGGAAGCAAAATAATAAGACACGTGTATCGGTATTTTGCTTAAAAATTTTTTTTTTACAAAGTTATGATTTTTGATTAAAAATGGTTTTCTCTATCCTTGAACACGTTAAATCAATTATCTCTTGTTCTATTAATCGTATCGTTACATTTTTTTTAATATTTAGTTCAAGAATTCAGCTTTCAAAAAGTAATTTTATTTTTTAATTTAATTTTTTATTTATTTATTAGTAACAAATTAATCATTATATCGACATTTCAATGCCGATCCCCACAACTTATTTAATTGAAAAAAATCAATTTATGATCCCTATGTTTCGCTTAATAACCAGTAAAAGGAATTAGAGTGGGGTCTTCATCAGATCAAGAGAAATTAAATAATTTTCGACTCTTCGCGCAGCGCGCGCTCCACATGCTGCCGCAGCGCGATCAATGTTATTTTATATCTTATTACCAGGGCTAAAAGAGTTATGTTTTTAAATGAAAAAATATTTATTTCCATATTTCGCCTTTTTTTCCTATAAATCCATATTTTACACAATCACTTGAATAAATCCATATTTTGAGCATTAAAGTGTCTGAAAACCTATAGAAAGATATGTTTGGCTCAAATATTATGAAATTTCTGTCGTTTGCCTTATACTCGATAATAAATAATGTAAACAAAACATCGTTGCGTCGTTAATCAATCAAAATATGTATCATCGAATGTAACAATTATGATGCAGTTTTTATTTAAGGATTCAGTTTTTATTCCATATTTCATGCTTTCAGTTCTTATGTCTTTTAAATTCTAGTGTTATACAGTTATTGATTTATTCTATATCTCATTAATAGTTCTACAGAAGGTGACGATCTTATCCTGAATTTATCACCTGCTGAACTAAATGCATATGCAAATGCTCCTGTTACATCTTGCGATGTTGAGCGTTAATTTTCATCATATAAACACATATTGAGTGACAAACGCCATAGTTTTGTTTTTACTAATCTGACACAACATGTCATATTGTTCTGCAATGATCTTTGAGACAAACGTTGCACTTTTGTTTGTAGCGATTTCTAATTGTTCATTGTCATAAAAAGTTAATATAATCGATATAATCGTCTACGTTTATCCATTTTTATACCTATATTTATCAACTTTTTCATTACATTTCTCAACTTTTTCGTCCATATTTCGTCCATATTTCTCTATTTTTTCGTCCATAAATCCATACATATTTTTACGTTTTTAAGAACATAACTCTGTTAGCCCTGCTTATTACCTAATAGAGACCCCACTCTAAATCCAAGTGTTTTTTCTTAGGAATGACGTATAGAATTAAATTGTAATTTTCCTAATTATATATGTTGTGGGGATCAGCTTTGAAACCATTAAATTGTTTATAATTTTTTTTTCTGAACAAATAAAAAAATTGCAAGTAAAAAACTTGAAAGGCAACAGTAATAGGGGAATGTTGTCAGGGTTGGGCCATATTTTGACCAATGTCCATAAGTTCTGAACGAATGACAATTTAGAATAAGTTTATACATTTTTGGAAAGGTACAAGCAAGAGAAAGTGTTCACCAAAAATAGAGAATAAAAAAACAAAAACAAAAAAAGTTATAGGCGTTTGAAAAAAAAAAAAAATGTAGTCAGCGTTGGGCCATGTAGTCAGGATTGGGCCACCTTCAGAAAATCATTGACAATATCGTAACGTGGTGGAATAAAATTGAATTCAGGTAAATCTGACATTATTTTGTTCATTTATTTAATTATTTGGGATTTTACAGTCAATATCAAATTATTCAGAGTTGTTTTTTCGTTTGTAGCGAGAAACACTAAAGAAAAAGATTAAAATGATTCATCTTCTTTCAATCCATCGAAATATTTTTTTAAGGATATCTATTTAATTTATTTTGCATATTTTTGCTACAAAAAACTTAAATATTACAACAAAAATCGAAAATACACGAATAAAATGTAAAAATTATGATGGCCCAAGCCTGACTACACAAGTGGCCCAACCCTGACGACATGCGGTATTAATCTATTATGGTATGATATAGCCAAACTATATCTATCAATGAAACTATATCTTAGTATTTTGTAATATAACAACTATATAACGTATTTTTATGCTCACTTAGCGGATGACATGTTGTAATCTTGTGTTATTCCACCTTTTCGGCCAGGTTAAAAAAACTTTTTCGAGCACTTTTTTTTTTACAGAACAACGACACGTAGAAAAATGAAATCCCGAAATAAGTAGTCACGTGGAAAGTTTCGAGTGACCGATAGAAGTTTCTAGACACCCACTAACATATAGTACTAGAACGAATATTCAAAATATTGAGATGGCCCAAGCCTGACAACGGTCCAACCCTGACAACATTCCCCTACCTATTGAATAAAAAAAAAATTTTTATTATGTGACTACTGGAAGCGGAGATAATATATTTAATATATAGAAAAAATAAATAAAAAACTATTTTTTTGAGTAAAATCCTTTTACACGTGTCGAATAAAATCTTCCATAGAAGCTGAAAAAAAATTTTCATTCAATTCTGAGATATGAAAAAAAATTTTTTCTCGAATCCGTACGGTTTATAAAAGAATGTCCCATATACTATATATACTATACTATATATATATGTCCGCTTCGCTGGTCAACACAATTTAACAACATAAAAGTCAATGTTGCAACATTTTTCAAATATATGGAAGCATAGAAAGATGGTGATTTAACACTTTTCCAGTTTGACTTTTCCACTTGCGCAGCACAATCCAGCCGTTTCTCTTTTAAACATTAACGCACTGCAATATCGGTATATAGTCGCCATTGGTCCAATATCTAAATTTTCATTATCACTGAAGTTCGCAGTGGGGTCATATTGGAATGCCAAGCGATTGAATGATGCCAATGATCTCCATGTGCTCATTTGTCTTTCTTCGCTTAAGTTTTGTGAATATACTTGTTGCTGGCTTGGATGTCTGCGGCCAATGTTTGCACGTCGTCCTCTAAGCATTTTGGACTATGGACAGAGTGGTGAATTTATCCTCAAATGCACGATCCACATAATTTTCACAGTTCAACTTAAATTGAATAAAAATTCTTTTTTTTTTCACAATTTCACAGTGAACACAAAAATTGAGTTAAAATGCTATGGGAGCGTGTTTGTCAGTGTGATGAGGTAGCAACTCACTTTATATGCGACAATATTGCAATTTTCTTACGGATCCCTAATTTTTTTTTAAATAAATTATAGCCCATTTAACTCCACGATAATGTAGCTTTCTATCGGTGAAAGAATTTTTTAAATCGACCAGTAGTTCCGGAGCCTATTCGCTGCAAACAAACAAACAAACAAACAAATTTTACCTCTTTATAATATTAGTATAGATGTATATACGGGTCTGGTTAATCCAGATTGGCAATCGCAACTCATTGTGTGGATATATATAGACCAATTACATTCGTTCCCTCGGAGAACCACCGAAGCAAAGTGAAATTACTCCGACTCCTCGAATGACTTGCTGAACAATTTGTCATGTGTGGATTGCCCTGGTGGGGATATCAACTCGTATCTAACGTTTCTAATCTGCCGCCTTTCTCACCCACCATGCACTGCTCCCAAATGCAATCTATAACCGAAAACCGAAAACCGAAAATCCCCAACTAAAATGCAAACCGCACCACTAACGCCACCATTCACGGAACCTGGACGAGCAGCGCTCGCCGGGATCCGACCAGGAGAGTAGTCCGCAAACGTACAGGGAGGTGCGGCCCGCGCCGCTCCCGCCCAGCATTTCCGCGCACTCGATGAAGGTAAGCCCGGTGTTCCTCACGAGGATCGCTGGGACGCTGATGGTGATGTCGGTTTGATGGTGAAGCTATCTAATTGAGGTATTCCCACACAGGAATACTACCAGTCGGACCGACCAGCCTACCCGGCGCACTACCGCCACAGCCAGACGGACCTCACCGAGTGGGAGGAGCACCAGCAGGCGCCGCAGGTGCACCACAATCCCTACGGCAGCCAGATGCAGTTGCACCACCCGCAGCGGCGCAGCGCGGGTTCGGAGACGACTGCCTACCGGAACGGCAGTGCCCGGGAGAACGGCGGCGAGTGGGACCCGGAGGACAGGCCCAGGTCGAGGTGAGGTCATCGAACGGAATCATCGGAATCATTAGCCTATCGCCTATCGCGGTTCGCGCTAGTTTTATTGGGGGCAAACAAGGTGGCATGTGGCAGATAGCCAGCCAGCCAGTCAGTTTGTGATTTGTTTCCCGATTTTCAAAACAAATAACAGGCGTTCATATAAACTATCTTGGAATTAAAATCAAATAAAATCAAATCAATTAGAGCAATTAGAGCTTAGGTTTGTGCATAAGCTCTGCTTGTACTGATAACAGTTTTAAATATTTTAATCTAATTCATGTGCTATGTTTCAGGCGACCCGAGGGTCGTTACAGTGACTCGACTACGACTTTGTCGGCCTCCGTGATGAATCACTACTCGAGCTACCATCGAAGGCCCGTAAACAGGGGCCGTAACAGGGGACTTTGTCGGCCTCCGTGATGAATCACTACTCGAGCTACCATCGAAGGCCCGTAAACAGGGTGAGTGTGACACACCATCGATAGGCGATTGATCATTAACCGAGTCATATCACAATCTTTCCCAGAACTCGAATCTGCTGTCCGCCACTCTGTGTCTGGTGAAGGAGCTGGACTACGCCAGCTTGGAGGTGCTGGAGCACGCCGTGCGGTGTCGCATCGACGAAATGGCGGGCGAATGATGAAGACGGCTCTCTAATCGCATGTCGATTAGCTAATCCAACGCGTTTGTGGGAGCCACAGACACACACACGACCAGGAACACTTAAAAGACAAGCAGCAGGAGCAGAAGCTGCAAAAGTTCGCAGGAGAAGAGCAAAAGCTGATATTATACTAACGTCTAAGCAACAAACGAAAGCAAACCGGATACTTAACGAGGATAACGATTCAAACTTGCCAATTGTAAACTGTCATAGTGTAACTAGAAACTTTTGTAAGCATTTTTCATGTAACGAACTTTGCTAACAGAATCAGAAAAAGAAACTGAAATGCATGGATGGCCGATGGATTAATTAATGCCTTGATTGATTTCCGCCTCTTGACTCCCGATCCCGTTCAGTTGATCCCCGATCGAGCACTGACCACAAAACTAGCCTTCTTTTGTACTTAACTCGCGAAGATCGAAACTAACCAACTAACGAACGACGCCCAAGGCGCCGAGCACAATGTATCTTCATCGTTTCTCTGTAAGATTAGTTGAAATTTATACTCATGACTTTGTTGAATATTTGTACACGAAAGCAATTAACGCTAGACCCTAATTTTAATATATATTTACCTATAATGCAATGAACACGTCCAGTTTATGTTTGCCGTTCTCTATTTAACGTTTACGTTGGAAACTACTATGCGAAAAATAAACCAATTAACATAAGGTACCCGTTTGTTTAATTTGGAGCTGAAAGAAGATATTTCTTAAAAGACAAAGTGTATTTACATTTTATATAACGGCTGAGATCCTAAAATTGCGGCCTATTGGCCACCTGTTGATCAATCCAATTGCGGTAAAAAGCCACATTTGTGTAGATTGCCGTGAGGCTACACCCGCTGTCAACGATGCCGGCCTGTTCGTAGCGTGCTGGGTCTTCCTCGGTGGGACAGAAGAGCGGAGATCCTCTCAATAATGTGCAAGCACTCAAGTTCTCAACTCTTTCGGCGCAGATCAATCCGTTTCCCAGCACGAAATCCGGTCTGCCGTTGTTTTTTATTCCACATATTTCTCGATTGACCAAAGTTACTGAAATTCTTTCTTGCAAATCGAATCGTAGGTGAAGCCACGGTATTACACTCCATCCGGCGGCAAAGCAGCGTCCCTGCTCAAAGGACTTTCCCTGCCTGGGCAAACAGAGAGTTCGGATGTGGGTCTTCAACTCGAACGGCGAGCTGAGGAACAGGAGAGCGATGTTGTTCTCTCCTGTGGCAAACGTAAAATTCTCGTGTCGCACAATACTGGCCACCTGGCGCTCCTCATGTGGCAGCTGTTCGGCTGGGGCTGAAATCTTCCAAACTCCAGCTCTGACTATAATATCCTCTGCAACCTTGGATTCCAGTATCTTACTAGCGGTTAGGACGACTCCCGGTTTAATTAGAGAACCTCCTGCGAAGAATTTTCCCTTGCGGAAGAGGGCAACCACCCAGGGATATTCACCTGGTCTGGAGTAACCATCGGTTACTTTCACGTCGATCCCCAGACCATCCGGATTGCTCAATCCGCAACGTTCGATTCCTGCACTTTGACAATTACACACAGGCGCAATCGGGGCTTTAACCACTTTAAAAGTTCTCATCTAAAAATTACTTGAAGAGTTAAATATTATTCATAAAATAGAGTGCAAGGACTTACCCAATCCTGGCCTGCAACGCCATAGAGGATGCAGCTCAAAAGAATCGCTCTTATTTCCAAGACTCGGGACATTGTGTTTGCTTAAGCTGAGAAATTTCAAATAAATCTGAAAACAAGATTGCCTTTTATTTTATATATGCAGCTAAACCTCTCAGTAAGCTTTCAAGAAGCTTATCATCTTTCAGGGGAATTTTTTTGACTAAATATATGTTTTGGTTTTACCGCCCTATTAACGACCATCGTTTAAATTTAATCTAATTTCCGGCTTAGTTCATAGACAAAAAAACCGATCTAAAAATAAATTTATTTTGGCGAACAAAAGATTTCCATTTAAAAGTAACAGAAAACTCGATTCTCCTTTTATTAACATTTACTTTGCATTCTGTTCTCTACAGAATTGCCTTTCTGCTATTAGACCAGAAGCCTGGATACAAACCAAATTTGAAATAAATCATGCAAATGGAAAATTGAAAAAAACTTTTGAAATCACCTCTATTGTATGAAAGCCACACATTTGAAATGGAAAAGGTTTATATATACACTTTAATTGTTTTGATATTATTACATTTAAATTAACGGGACAAAAAGATCGGTTTATTCGATAAAAATGTTTTTGTTTTCCTGAAATTGTTTATGCTTCAATCCTACATTCGTTTTCCTACTTAATGTTTTCTAACACTCCCGAATTAGTTATGGAAAATTTCTGAAGATAAGAAGATAGTTCTTATAAGATATTTTTTATATAACGGCTAGGATCCTAAAATTGCGGCTTATTGGCCACGTGTTGATCAATCCAATTGCGGTAAAAAGCCACATTTGTGTATTTTTGCGCGGGGATACCACAACCGAGGGTCCAGTCAACGATGCCGGCCTGTTCGTAGCGTGCTGGGTCTTCCTCCGTGGGACAGAAGAGCGGAGATCCTCCGAAGAATGTGCAAGCACGCCTGTGCTCTACTCTTTCGGCGCAGATCAATACGTTTCCCACCACGAAAACCGGGTCGTCGCCGTATTTTCTCCACTTATCCTGGCACACTTCTCGATTGACCAAAGATACTGAAATTTGCTCTTGCAAACCGAATCGTTGGCGTATCATACTCCATCCGGCGACAAAGCAGAGTCCCTGCTCAAAGGACTTCCCCTGGCTGGGCAGACAGAGAGTTCGGATGTGGGTCTTCAACTCGAACGGCAAGCTGAGGAACAGGAGAGCGATGTTGTTCTCTCCTGTGGCAACCCTGAAATTCTCGTGTCGCACAATACTGGCCACATGGCGCTCCTCATGTGGCAACTGTTCGGCTGGGGCTGAAAGGTTCCAAGATCCAGCTCTGATCATTATATCCTCTGCAATCTCGGATTCCAGTAGCGCACTGGCGGTTAGAACGACTCCCGGTTTAATTAGGGAACCTCCTGAAAAGAATTTTCCCTTGCTGAAGAGGCCAACTACCCAGGGATATTCTCCTGGTCTGGAGTTACTCTCGGTTTCTCTCACGTCGATCCCCAGACCATCCGGATTACTCAATCCGCAACGTTCGTTTCCTGCACTTTGACAATTACACACAGGCGGAATCGGGGCTTTGACCACTTTAAAAGTTCTTATCTAAAAATTACTTGAAGAGTTAAATATTATTCATAAAATAGAGTGCAAAGACTTACCCAATCCTGGCCTGCAACGCCATAGAGGATGCAGCTCAAAAGAATCGCTCTTATTTCCAAGACTCGGGACATTGTGTTTGCTTAAGCTGAGAAATTTCAAATAAATCTGAAAACAAGATTGCCTTTTATTTTATATATGCAGCTAAACCTCTCAGTAAGCTTTCAAGAAGCTTATCATCTTTCAGGGGAATTTTTTTGACTAAATATATGTTTTGGTTTTACCGCCCTATTAACGACCATCGTTTAAATTTAATCTAATTTCCGGCTTAGTTCATAGACAAAAAAAACCGATCTAAAAATAAATTTATTTGAGCGAACGAAAGATTTACATTTAAAAGTAACAGAAAACTCGATTCTCCTTTTATTAACATTTGCTTTACATTCTGTTCTCTACAGAATTGCCTTTCTGCTATTAGACCAGAAGCCTGGATACAAACCCAATTTGAAATAAGTCATGCAAATGGAGAATTGAAAAAAAACTTTTGAAATCACTTCTATTGTATGAAAGCCACACATTTGAAATGGAAAAGGTTTATATATACACTTTAATTGTTTTGATATTATTACATTTAAATTAACGGGACAAAAAGATCTGTTTATTCGATAAAAATGCTTTTGTTTTCCTGAAATTGTTTATGCTACAATCCCACATTCGTTTTCCCACTTAATGTTTTCTAACACTCCCGAATTAGTTATGGAAAATTACTGAAGATAAGAAGATAGCTCAAGAAGATATTAATTTATATAACGGCAGGGATCCTAAAATTGCGGCTTATTGGCCACGTGTTGATCAATCCAATCGCGGAACAAAGCCACATTTGTGTAGATTGCCGGTATGTTTTCCGTGCCACACTTGATGCCCCAGTTGACGATGCCGGCCTGTTCGTAGCGCTCTGGGTCTCCCTCCATGGGACAGAAGAGCGGAGATCCTCCGTCGCCCCTGCAAGTGTCCTTGTTCCTTTCCCCGCCGGCGCAGAGCAGACTGTCGGGCAACACGGAATCCGGTCCGAGAGGGGTTTTTCTCAACTGATCCTGGCACACTTCTCGATTGACCAAAGGTAATTGAATTTTCTTTTGCACATTCGATAGTTGGCTATCCTGGTACGACACTTTTCCCCATCCGGCGACAAAGCAGCGTCCCTGGTCGAAGGACTTTCCCTGCCTGGGCAAACACATGGTTCGGATGTGGGTCTTCAACTCGAACGGCAAGCTGAGGAACAGGAGAGCGATGTTGTTCCCTCCTGTGGCAAACGTGAAATTCTCGTGTCGCACAATACTTGTCACCTGGCGCTCCTCATGTGGCAACTGTTCGGCTCGGGCTGCAATGTTCCAAGCTCCCGCTCTGATCATAATATCCTCTGCAACCTTGGATTCCAGTAGATGACTGGCGGTTAGGACGACTCCCGGTTTAATTAGAGAACCTCCTGCGAAGAATTGTCCCTTGCTGAAGAGGGCAACTACCCAGGGATATTCACCTGGTCTGGAGTAACCATCGGTTACTTTCACGTCGATCCCCAGACCATCCGGATTGCTCAATCCGCAAAGTTCGTTTGCTCCACTTTGCAAGTCACTCAAAGGGGGAATTATCTAAAAATTACTTGAGAGTTAAACATTTTTCATACAATCGAGTGCGATGACTTACCCAATGCTGGCCTGCAACGCCATAGAGGAGGCATCCCAAAAAAATCGCTCCTAAATGCGAGAAACGGGACATTGTGTTTGTTTAAGCTGAGAAATTTCAAATGATGTGAAAACAAGATTGCTTCATAGCTAAACCTGTGAATGAGCTCTTAAAAGAAGCTTATCAGCATTCCATGGAAATATACATTTTTATTAATAAATATATATTTCGCTTTTTAACGACCATTGTTGAAATTTAATCTTTTAAATATGTATTCCCATTCAGTTTTTATAGCGAAAAGAAGAAACGACATCTAACATTTAATTATTACAAATTTGGTTTTCGTCTCGGCTTCTGGTTTAAAATCTATAACAGAATATAACTTTAGCGAACAAAAGATTTACACGAAGCTGAACTTTGTCATGTTTAACATATAAAAAAAAAAAACAATATATTTGATAAGCATGAATTGTGATGCCTATTCGTTTCGCCAACATTTATTTCACATACAGCAGCCTGTAAGTGTGTAACAGAATTGATTTTCTGCTGTTAGACCAGAAATCCTGGACATAAACCAAATTGGAAATAAATTTGGCTAATGTAAAATGAAATAAAATATTTAAAATTTATAGGATGCAATCCACATATATAGTACTTCCCAATAAAACACAAGATTTGCCTTTTTTGTTTAGAGGGGCTTTACAACATTTAACGTATATAAGATAATAATTGCCTTTATTTGGTTGTGTAGTAGTTTTCTTGGTTATTTGTTGTGAAACTGGCTTTAAATCTATTTTCGAGTGTATTTTTACTATGACGCGGACATTACCGGTTTTTTATAATGCCTGCTCGGTCATAGCATAAGTTAAAACTGAAGAAAACGAAACTGCGAAACGGTATAATCGGTTCGAAACGGTTTTCGACTCGGTTATCGTAATTGATGATGATGTGTCTGTTGGTTATAAATATTATGGATATTATTCCGGCATAATCCGTCTGATCGGCCCGTTAGCCGCTGTATTCATGGCAGAAACGCAACGTCTAACACATATACATATACATAAATGTAAAGTGCATTTTTCGTATATTATTACTGAGTGATTAACTTGCTACACATCGATATACATACTGAAGCCGCATTAGGTTATCAATGAATGTGCTCTGAAAATTGCCTTAAACATTTCGATATTACTTTCAATAACATTGGTGCAATACATATATATATATATATTTTGTTTTTGTTAATATTTTGATAAGTGCGCGGTTAATATTAGCAATAGTACTGGTATATAGACACTGAGTATGCGAACTTCCTTGCCTGCTGTTCTCCTCCTAAGTTATAGTTAATTATTGTCAGTCACAGCGTCGCGTTTGTCACAACAACGTGTGCTTGTGTATTGACTATATCTTCGAGTTCCAAATCGAAAATGGTGCATTATTATCTTTTTTTTGCTATAGAATATCTTATTGACTAATTGCAGTTGGCCGATCTTGTTGCCGCTGCCGAAACGCATGTCTTCCAGAATGCGATTTGCTGAAATTGTCTTCCATTTCATACAATGCGAAAAAATGTCTTCCAAACACACAGATAATATCCATATGATAGCTCATATGCGATTAATTATGCTGAACAATATGACACCTAGATATTATGATAACTAAGGTTTAAAGTTCATATATGTATATATATATATATGTATATACGGGTCTGGTAAATCCAGATTGGCCCGTCTGAGCTTCTGATTTGCAATCGCAACTCATTGTGTGGATATATATATATAGACCAATTACATTCGTTAGTAAGTACATGTATATTTTAAATTGTTAATGGGCCGTTAACCAACACTAAACTCTTGGTTTTATTGTGGCCTAATTGCGACACTCATAATTGATGCTGATTTTTGAAATATCTCAACGCTTTTGATTCGCCAATAACTTGTAAGCCAAAACAAAGGAAATTCTTTGGATACCAACTTGTTTTTTTGTTTTTGCCTCCGGTGTTCGTGTTCAATTGATATGCTGATTCCATCGAAAAATAAAAGTGATTTTTTTGGGATTTTGGGTTGTGTTAACCACGATATGTTGTGTACTTTGATATTAGTTGGTTGTCGATTAAGTTCTTCTCCTGTTGCTCCGTCAAGCCAGTGAAGCTTGATCATCACCTAATTACGGGTTGTGTCCGTCCGGAGGTAGCAGGATCCCCTTTCGACAGGATCCACATCCTCCGGAACGGCGCACTGGAAGCCCTTTGTGATTCTGCTGTTTTCCGAGGGGAGTTACCCCTTCGCTTACACGATAGCTTTCTATAGTTACATTTTTAATTGAAATTAGTTACAAATTAATTGATTCGCATAGGGAATATTTGCTTCTCTCCTCCTCCTCCTCGTACATATATATTCTTCATCTCAAGAAGAATACTCTTCTTCTTATATTTTTTTTTTTTTTGATTTTCCTATAGTTTTTTATGTTTTATCTTTACAGTATTGAACTAAACTTTCGCAACAAGTATTCGGTTATGGAATATTTGTAGCATACATTATGAAGAAAAACACTAGCACTAACTGAATGTCAAAAACCGAAGAGCAACAAAACGTTCGTAACTGCATAAAATTCTCGATCTATATATAATGGGTTTGTGATTTAGCGCCTCCATCGGGAGCGATCCCCTCAGGAAGGTGGGGACCGCTCAGCTGAAGAACGGCGATAAATCACAGTTGCACAAAGACCCGCCATCGCCAGTCTTGCAGAGCACCTTGCACACTTCGTCCCAGTCCGGAGAATCGGTGGTCGGATCCGCATCCGACCCGGCTACTATGGGAGTTGCGGATGACGATTCCACCGACCGCTGCAGGGATCCGGGGCCGTGTGCTGGCACTCCACTGGCCTCCTCCATTCGCTCATTATGAATGATGATATCCTTCTGTTTCTCCATATCCTTCTCCTTCTCCTCCTCCTGCGTCCTGCGCACCTCCTGCTGGCAGGGACTGCAGCCGGGCAGGGAGCGACCTCGTTGCCCGCAGAAGCTCGAGCACACCAAGTCGCCCACGCCACCTGCAAGGAATTGGAAATGGAAAAGATTTAGATATACACTTCAAAAGTATTGATATTACTACATTTAAATTTATGGCACAAAAGATGGGTTTATTCGATAAAAAATATTTTGTTTTCCTGAAATTGTTTATGCTGAGATCCCTCTTTCATTTTCTTATTTAATGTTTTCTCACACTCCCAAATTTATTTTGGAAAATTAATGAATTTTTTGTTTAAGATAAGCCAATTTTATTTTTGAACAGAGCATGATTTAAAAGCTTTAATTGAAGATACAGACAGTGAACCTGATTTATGGATCTGTGAATCGATCTGTATCATTTCCGATTCTTCTAAATTTTTTTTTACTTACCCCTTGGCAGTCCACACAGTTGCCGGCACTTGGCCACATCGAACTCCGGCCTCAGGATCGTGCTCTTGGCCCCATCAGGCGTTTTGGCAACGCCCAGGCCAGCTCTAGAAGGATCATCAAAGAATAATGATAAATAATAATTCAGAAATCGATATTTTTTAAACTTTGTAAAAAAGAGGGAGTTTTTACTTTCCCAAAAATAATACATTACTTTACAGTACTTTCGATTATATTTTAGTTTTAATACGTTTTTTATCTAAGATTTTAAGTTGATCAAAAACCTTGGGACACATGTGTTTAAACATTTACTGAACCAGAACGACTTGAAATATTTATTTACTGATCTCATTGAACTTGAGAACTAAACGATCTTTTAGGGCAAGTGTTTATTGGCGAAAAAATCTGATATGTAATATTAAAATTAATGGTAGGTACATAAGCTGCACAAATTTTAGAAATTTTTTTTTAAATTTGAGTAAAACACATTTTTTAACTTGAAGCATTAAATAAGCTTTTTAAATATTTGTTTGTGTCAAAGCTTCCTCTAATTTTTTTAAGTACATCACGCGAGTAGCTAGTACATTTGTACTTAAGAATTTAACACTTGAAAAATCACAACACACGCGTTCTTATACCAGAAATCCGATATAGCATGAGATCAGGAATGTGGATTATATTTGCATGACAGCCGCGATTACCGGAAACCCTCGAAAGTCCACACTTTAAAAGCCGACGCAATTCACAAATGATTTCTCATGGCCACCGACACGCGTTTTGCTTTAGTTTTCCATTATCATGATTAGTTCGAACTTTTGTGGAACAAGTTTTAAGTGGCGCCTAGACTGGTCGAAAACCACTTGAGACCTCACTTGTTTAGCAGTCACATTGCACTTGTTATTTGAGGAGTTTGGATTGCTGTTTAGCCGAAACTTACCCGCAGAGCTCTTTACACAGCAAACTCCAATCCTGAACTGCGCTGATGGTTCGGTCGTCTTCAAGGATTTTGGCTACTGACTGCGATGGCACCGCAGCATCCCCCAAAGTGTCGTCCTTCGAAATGGACGGTGACGTCACAGTCTGCGCCGACGCAGAGAGGCTAAGGATAGTGGCCAATGGCAGGACGAGAAGCCATCCACATCTCCCCAAATTTCCCCGTCGCTTTTCCACACGCTTTCCCATCGCTGGGCTGAAAAGAGAAGGTCGTATTACGAAGGCGGGGGGATGGGGGATGGGGGATGGGTTTTCGCCATGGTTTGGGGGCGTATTATCCTTGGGGGACTGGGCCAAAATGGAGACTGTTTGGCCCCGTGTACTATACAATAGGAGCAATTGTGCTCGAAATGCAATTATCGCGCTCTCAAAACTAGGCAGCGAAAAGCAGCCTGGGAAGCCTCGAAAGCCTCGGAGGGATTGCCCCAGGGCCTAATCCTTCCACCATTGTTATCCCGGGCATTTGCTATCCGAATTTCATGCGCTTGATTTGCCAAACCGAAAAGGGTTATGCAATCGCCCGTCTCTCGGTGGAAGTTTCCTGGCATCCTGGCAACGCTTTTGAATGCGATTTTCAGCTAAAATACCTCACACAAATACCTGAGCTAACCAACCTTCAGGAATCTTATTTTGTCAGCGTAATGACAAGCTAAGCAGACAGACTAAGGGAGCCCCAAACTCACTTTTCTTTTTTGTTTTCCCTGGCCTGGTCTGGGCTGAAAAATATTTATGGCCCCCGAGCGAAGAGCATTCCGTGGTCCTCTGGTTCGTCGCAGTTGAGAGTCGAGTGCGAAAGAGGACACTTCGCCCCCAGGACGAAACTCCCAGTCAGAATTAACTTCCCGAGGAACCCACACCCATCCGTGGGTGGCAACAGACTCCCAACATTTTCGCCTATCTGGGTTACAGGGCCTACTTGCGCTACTCGCAATCGCAGCCAGGTGAGCATCCTATTTTCTGCTCGAGAGTCCGCTCCATTGTATCATTTCCTTCACTTGTTATACTCTTTCGAAGGATATTCATGATTTTCAGTTAGGTATAATGATATAAGGAAATTTAGTGATCTTTGAACCAGTTAAATTATAAGGAACAGCCTTTTTAAATAAACATAGAACATATATTAGAATAAAATAATTATGTCTTGAGTATGGTTACTTGTTTTTTTAATTTGATATTCAGTTTCAGTATTTTATATAAGGATATTTGGTGCTCTTTTGCACATTTTTTGAATGTACATTAAATATATATTAAAATAAAATAATTATGTCTTGAGTATGGTTACTTAATTTGAATTTTATATTCAGTTTCAGTCTCATATATTATATATTTCTAGTATAGCAGATATTTGAATCCATTTTCCACTTCTGTATTTAGTTATTAGCTATATTGCATGTAAAAAACAAATATTTATATATGAAACCGATATTCATTAATTACTTTTACAATAACTATGCATATTTAAGAGTATTTTACAAATTGCCCTTACAAATTGCTTAGCCCTTAATCCTTTTGTTGTCCATGTCTGGCTGTTGTATCCATTTCCCCTTTCGACTTACTGTGCCTTTCAAAAGTTTGACTCAATTAAATCCAATTGTGCGCTGCACCTGCTCCTCTTGAAATGCTTAAACGCTTAACTCGCCTGGATTTATATAAAGCTGTCCGATCCAAATGGTAGCAGTTGGCCAACTGAGCCTCTGGCTACACGGAAAGCTGAGGCGAATTTCCCACTGGCTAATAATAAATGTTTTTGATGCCTTTATCTGGCGGTGTCATAGATTCAAGTGCGAATCAGTGGATATGCTATCGCAGATTGCCATCGGAACTTTTTGGTCTGGGTGGCTATATATCCGCGATAAGTTCAGACGGAGTGCCTAATTATTATTGGTAGCACATGTTGCTGAAGTGGACCGAGATAAGCCCCGACTTATTTTTCCGTATTTAGTCCAAATACCATAAGGTGTTCGCTATCGAAAATATTTGTCTGACACTCGTGATGGATGGGCTTTGTTAACAAATCAACAACAAAATGTATTTAAAACGAAATAAATTCCAAATTGTTGGTTGCTCTTAATTACCCATTAAAATGAAGCAATAAACCAACAGCACAGTTGTTGCCTCATTAAAAGTTGTGATTTCATTTTCTTTTGCAATGGATAAATCAACACAATTAACTTTTTATTAAAACTATAAATTATGGAACGCTGCTGGGCTCTTCAACAATAGTAATTGCCTCATTAAATGCTTGCAATTCTTTCTTATCAATTCAACGTTTAAGAAGTCTTGTTAAAAAGGCACCTAGTACATTAAATCAATCTTGCGAATATGGTATTAAATAAAAGATTGATCACGGGGGCTTTTAAAGAAGTTATTGCTGCTGTAATGGCCTTCTCAAGTTGCAATCAGTTACATCGAAAGACACTTTTCCAGTGCCAGAGCCTTCGGAGTGAATATGCTGACGCGGAGGATCCTGTGTACAAGGACCAAGGCAACATCCTTCTGCCAGCTGCTCCACGTAAGATAAAAGTCTGTCGATGGAAGTGTTTTTACTGTTTTCACTGTGTTCTCGTTGTTTGAGCTTCTCCGGTTTGATGGACGTCATTTCCCCCCCCATGTTTTTTTCGGCCTCTTCCGAGTTACATAACATTGCCTATATGCGCTGGCCCTCAAAAGTGTGCTATGAAAAGCGTTTCATTGGAAATAATGCAATTTCACTTCTCCCAGATACATATCTCTTTTGCATACGAAGGACGCGCAGGAGGAAGGTTGTCTAGCTTTGACCTAAATTTCATTTTGTTCTATATACTAGAGTCCATGTTTTAGGTTCTATATATGCCGAATATATAGAATTTATGTGCTCGATGCATATGGGGAAAAAGTGGAAGTAATTATAGATGTTTTTTCGCTGTCACTCGGCCGGAACTCTCATAAAAAGTTGTGGGTCATTGTAAATGTCAGAAACAGTGGCAAAATTAGTTTGTTAATTAGCTTTTCATTTGGTCGCCCCTCCAAATCTTTGTTTTCTCTACAATCCATAGTGTTTTTCCAGGCGTGCGCACACCTTTTCTTCGGTTGAGTGTGTCTGTGTGTGTGTGTGTATCCGTTGGATACTTTGGGGCGCACAAGCTGAGGCTCCGCCCACGCAAAATGGCTCGAACAAAGATGGTTGCCAAAAAATCAATGACGTCACCAAGAGAATTTCCCGCATTTTCCTCGTCGTGTTTGTGTGGGTTGAAGGTTATGCAAGAGCTGTAGGAGTGTGCATATATGTATGTGTGTGTGCGTGTGGGCAGCCATTTTGTGTGGGGCAGAAAAGCTTCGTAGGCAACTCAGGCGGATGCTGCTGCTCATAGCTCCGCAGATCGTCAGCGAGTGTAGGCTGCTCAGTTCCCTAAGTTCTCCAGTCAGTGAAAGTTGATTGCCACCATACTATATCCAAAGAAGATACAGATTTCGAAATCCCAGATATAAATTCTGCCCGCTAAGTCCGTTTAATCAGCGAATTAGAGCCGCCGTCCCGCGAGTGTTTCTCAGTGTTTTTTTGGTGTAGCTCGAAGGAACTCTGTAAGTTGTCGCCAATTTAGACCAACAATTTAGTAGTATCGCAGCTCCATCTTAGAGATACATTTCGAATACATTTCGTCCTCGCACATTCCTCCAGTTGTTTTTCTATCCTGAAAGCCACGTCGGTGCCTCGTCGCCCCCGCACACAGTCAAAGTGAATTATCTAAAGCAGTATATCGACGATATCCGCAGGATTATCGGTAAGACCCGCCCTCAGACTTCTTGTCTGAATTATCTGAATTACGTTGCATAAGTTTCGTACTGTCCAAGGTTTTCGCCATTAACAGCAGCTGTCGTGCTGTCTGTATCCCCATGTAAATCACACATCTATATATATATTTGCATATATATATATATATACCTATATATATTTGTGTATATATGTATGTAGCAGTCGCAGGAAATTGACTTAACACTCACTGCGCAATAGCAGATGGCGCCAAAACGGAAAGGAGGGGGTCCTGAAATAGTTGTCTATGTATATGCGGGATATTTACCTCCCACTTGGAGCTTGCCCTTCACTTGTCCTTGTCCCAGCCCCCGACCCTCAACCCCCAACCCCCAACCAAGAAAACCTCCACTCCCCATTCCATTTTCCACTCTGTTTATTTACACGCCCATTGCATTTTCACACTGTTTGTTTGTTTGTCTTGGTTATGCAATTTGTGTGTGGGTTTTCGGATCGGAGGGACTTATGTAACACCTGCCTTCAGGGCCTTCAGCTTGCGGTCGATTGCATAACATTGACTCACTTCATTTGGCCCAGCTCCATTTTTTCCTACTTAGCAGAGTCTGCGTTTTCGGATTCCTTTTACTAATTTTTTGTATCCTTTTTTTACTCTTTATCCTTGCAGAGGAGAAAATGGCTCTCAATCCGAACGGGTATAAACTGTCCGAGAGGACGGGCAAGCTGACTGCCTATGGTAAGAACTTATAATTATTGAAAACATATTTATTTTATTAAAATTTAAATTTATTTAAATTTATCAACATAATTGAGAAATAAAAGCTTTTTCATAAACTGAGAAATCAATACATAAGTCTTTTTCATTTATAGACAGTCATCTTATATTGTTTATTTCTTGAAATTTTTTTCAAATATAATATTTTATTATTTAGGTTATAATTTCCAAAGAAAAAGTTGCTTGTCTTGAAAAAGTATTTAGAGAGGGAGTGCCTTGTTAATGTTTATATATTCATTTAAGTTTATTTTCTGTTAATAAAAATATGCAACTTAACTTTAGGCAATGAAATGTTTTCCTCACTTGTATATAAATTATAATATATATTATAAATAAACACTTGCATAAGCTGTGTAGCTTCTTGTCGTAGTCATAAATTGTATCGAAACAAGGGATTAAGCTTAGCAGATACCAAAGATATATCTTCCAAGAGTGCTACTCGAACCTGTCAGATTCCAGCACAGAAACATATTTTCCGAACACGATTCCGAAGGGGGATTGCTTCGCTGGGGAGTATAGTAATCCTGACAAACATTGCTCCTCCGCATAGTTGCACTCGAATCGCATTTGGCTGGGCAAACAGTAAGCGAGTGTTAAACTGACACTGCAAAAGACACGAACAGAAAATGGGTAAAATGGGTAAAATGTTGGAAAGCGGGAAAAACGGGAAAAGTGGGAAAACGGGAGTCTGCTGCCAAGGACATGGACAAGCATAGGGCTGTCCAGGACACTCGTGTCCCTGATAAATGGCCCTGCCCGGGAAGCTCCTTTGCACTCAATTCTCGTGAGTTGTGAGTTGTGTTTGGTGTGTGTTCTTGGCTTCGCCGGAGCGTGAAACTGGCGACTGTTGCCCTGTAAGAGATTTCCTCGACAAACACGAAACAAACAGACAGAAAGTCAAACAAATCCACCACCATTCGACGCCGAAGGACCAGAAAAAAAGGTGCCAGGACTCGCCACGAGGCAGCAGACGCGTGCCTCAAATTGAAAGGCCAACAAACATAAACCGTTTAGTCACAGGATATTGCTCACGCTCGATTCCAGGACTCGTGTGTGACGGCTGTTTCTAATGCCTCAGTCTGTGCCTTTGCCTTTGCAGGATTCAAAACTCGACTGCCTTTGACACTGAGCACCCACTGAAGCAGTCGAGCACATTAAATTTTATTTAGCTTCTTGGCCGTAAACTCGAGGAATTTCCCAAATTGCTACAATTTGTTCTCCGCCCCACAAAATGGTAATCATGCGCTACGTTAAGTCCACAATTGAATTTCAGCGAGCTTCGAACGGAGCTGCTCCCATTTGCTCGGTGGCTTAGTGGCCACTGCCGATGCTTAAACAAAGCCCCAGTAATTAATTGCAGCCAGCTCAAGGAAGGCAATGGCAAGGACAGCCAAGGATATTTACAGCCCACAAGGGCGCACTGCAAAACACACAGCTACTTTCAGAGTAATCTTTTCTGATGAATAGCGTTTTAACTCAAAGTATTAATAACACTGATGCTCAGAAAATTATATGCAATTTATGAGTTTTATCAAAAAATAATTTATATTTTATTTTATATATGCTGAATATTTACATTTTGTATTGCATTGAGTTAAGGTTAATTCTATTTTCTTTCATTTTACTTCTTCTTACGAATAAATCGAGATTCAAAACATAATTTAAGGTTTTCCTTTAAGAAATCAAATCTCTTTACCAAAACCAATTTTAAGTTCAAAGATTTTCTCAGTGAATGAACACAAAAAGACCTCAGTATAATTGAAATCTTAGCCAGCCACTAAGAAATCTCAACTTACCTCATATTAAAGCCAGTCATCTCTTTTTACGACTCAGTCTCCCCACAAATCATTGCAATAATAATAGCCATATATCACGATAAGAGAGGAAAACCATTTTTCCTGTCACCAGCGGGGCACGCTTTTCATATTTACCGATAAGGAATTCTCATTTGGTTTTTTCCGCACCCTCTTCCTTGTTTTTTTCTGTTTTTCCTATCCAGATCTCATGCCCACCACAGTGACCGCTGGTCCGGAGACACGGGAGTTCCTGCTGAAGGTAATCGACGTTCTGCTGGACTTTGTGAAGGCCACAAACGATCGGAACGAGAAGGTCCTGGACTTCCACCATCCCGAGGACATGAAGCGCCTCTTGGACCTCGATGTTCCCGATCGCGCTCTGCCACTGCAGCAGCTCATCGAGGATTGTGCCACGACATTGAAATATCAAGTCAAGACGGGTGAGTTAATATTATATATTCTTAAAATATGATTAAATTATTCACAGAATTAAAATACATACAAGAAATGATTTAAAACGCATTAAAATATATACAAAAAAATTATCAAAATTTAAGAGTGGATTTATTACTGCCAAAAGAAATATATACATTATTTTTAAAAAAATACCAATAATAAATAAATTAATAAATAATAAACAAATTCTCCTAAAAAACTTATTTCCTCCTGCATTCCTACCTTTCAAATCTCTGAAAGGCTCTTAAAATATGTTTAAATTACTCATAGAATTAAAATACATGCAAGAAATGTTTTAAAACGAATTAAAATTCATACAAAGGAATATACACTGCCGCTCAACTGAATAGGTTCATGCTCTCAGAGGAAGTAATTTGTCTATAATTTCTAAACCAGTGTACCGATTTCCAAAATTTTTTTTTTCTTTAACTCTTGAATCATTTTATAATAAAATGCTGAAGAAGGTTTTTCAAAAACATATTATTTATTCCTTATTTAATTTTTCTTCTGAAAGGTTAACAAAATTCATGGTTTTTTTTTTGGGTCATCTGAATAGGTTCAACCTAAAACAATTAAAATTATTTAAGTAACTAAGGATAATTTTCATATTTTTTGAACTTGGCTGATACTTATGAACATTTTTAGAGTACATTTTACTAATTTTAATAAAAAGTGAACCCTCCGTTGTCCGATATAACATCATATACACGACCGGGAAGCGAGCTATACTAATTGTGCAGTATTTGCAGTGAAATGGTTGTCCAGGCTTTTTTAATTGCCTTAACTAAAGTTGTTTTGCAAGAAAATTACCTGCCTCCTTCATATATCTTGCGCGATAGCAACCCCCATACGATTTCGATTATATTAAGGTCAGGTGAATATGGGGGCCATTCAAGTAAGTCCACATTTTGAGCCTTAATCCATTCTTTTACCACCCTAGCTGTATGATGAGAGCGTTATATTGCTGGTAAGACCATTTGATAAAGTGAAAAGTATTTGAATAATCAGGAAACGTAGCCTTTATGATAGATTTGTAGGATTCCGCGCTCATTTTAGAAGTAACAAATTAGAGGTCGCAAGTGCCAAAGACTGATACCGACTCCCACACCATTACCCCACCCTCACAGCTATGACAACGGCTAAGGAAATGCTCTTCCTTTCGAAGATCGTGATAATAATAGTTGTAGCTATTGATTTACGCTTCTAAATTAAATTGATTTTGGTGTGGGGGTCGGTATCAGTCTTTGGCACTTGCGACCTCTAATTTGTTACTTCTAAAATGAGCGCGGAATCCTACAAATCTATCATAAAGGCTACGTTTCCTGATTATTCAAATACTTTTCACTTTATCAAATGGTCTTACCAGCAATATAACGCTCTCATCATACAGCTAGGGTGGTAAAAGAATGGATTAAGGCTCAAAATGTGGACTTACTTGAATGGCCCCCATATTCACCTGACCTTAATATAATCGAAATCGTATGGGGGTTGCTATCGCGCAAGATATATGAAGGAGGCAGGTAATTTTCTTGCAAAACAACTTTAGTTAAGGCAATTAAAATAGCCTGGACAACCATTTCACTGCAAATACTGCACAATTAGTATAGCTCGCTTCCCGGTCGTGTATATGATGTTATATCGGACAACGGAGGGTTCACTTTTTATTAAAATTAGTAAAATGTACTCTTAAAATGTTCATAAGTATCAGCCAAGTTCAAAAAATATGAAAATTATCCTTAGTTACTTAAATAATTTTAATTGTTTTAGGTTGAACCTATTCAGATGACCCAAAAAAAAACCATGAATTTTGTTAACCTTTCAGAAGAAAAATTAAATAAGGAATAAATAATATGTTTTTGAAAAACCTTCTTCAGCATTTTATTATAAAATGATTCAAGAGTTAAAGAAAAAAAAAATTTTGGAAATCGGTACACTGGTTTAGAAATTATAGACAAATTACTTCCTCTGAGAGCATGAACCTATTCAGTTGAGCGGCAGTGTACATAATCAAAATTAAAGTCTGGATTTATTACTGCCTAAAAAATATGTATACATTATTTTTCAAAAATACCAATATTAAATTCATTCTGGGAATAGGGCTTTAATAAATAATAAATTCTCCTAAAAAATGCATTTCCTTCTGCATTCCTACCTTTCGAATGTCTGAAAGGTGATCAAAGCCTCTCGACTTATGTGCTTATCATCGCCCTGGGAAGTTTGCTCAGTTGGAGATTAATCAAATTTGTCCCTGCTTAGCATATGCTTTTCGTCCTGGCTTTATTTTTTATATTTTTTTAGCACAGAGGCAGGACGCGTGCCCCTGGACATTGCGGTCGTATTAGGGCACAAAGTGTGCAGCCTTCTAGATAAGCACATTAGCATATTGATGGCACTCGGGGAGATACGAACAGCAGTCAGCAGACAGCAAACAATGCCATTTTATGGCCCATTGAGTTGCGGCCCCGGCTTGTTTACACCTTTCAAAAACACTCGCCTCGGGCGCTGAAATCCTCTATCCCCCTGCGATTCAGTGCGCCATCAATCATAAATCAGGCAAAGGGTTCTTTGTGGGCTCGGCTTTAGCAGCCAAAAGTCATTCGCACGTTTCACTTTTAACTTTTTATATACCCACTAATCGGGGAGAGAAGGGGCTTTTGGGAGGTAATAAAATTATGGTTACTTTCTAGAACGAAAAATCTCTTAAATTCTGATTTTTGTTTAATATTAAATATATTCTAAGATATATATAAAAAAAAATACTACATTTATAGATAGAATAAATCATTTGTTAAGTTCAGATTTTACAAAATATTAGCTTTAAAGTACTTTCTGCTATTATCCAAAGAATTTAATAGAGTAATAATAAACCGAACACTTAAAAATCTATTCTCATTCAATTGAATACAAAAATTACAGCTAAAATCAAATTCCTAAGGTGTCAAAAGGTCGACTTCTTGCATAATAGTTTCAGGCAGCTTGTTTTGAATGTCCTTGCTGATTTGATTTCATTGAAAATTAATGCGAGAGGCAGTCTGTCCCCAGTCGACCGTCGCTGTCTTTGTCCTGCGATGTTTGTGCAGTCCTCGCACGTGACCGCAGTTGTGTTTGGAGTATCGATAATAAGCGTATTTACTAGAGCCACCCCCCACCAACTAACCACCCACTCCACCCCAGAAGAGCCAGCCAGAAGAGCCACCCTCCTCCGGAAACTGCGGCCTTGTATCAAGGAAGCAGGCGTTGCTTCCTCGACTTGCCATTCAGGAAATGAGACCGCCGCTGTTTATCCTTCTGGCTCCCATTTGGCTTGCCAAAAATTGAATTAAAACTCTACGCAATCAGAGGCAACTGAATAAACTTGGATTGCATGGGAAAGTTTTGGCTGAGGAAAAGAACGTAATTAGGATGCGTAGTCCCATGGAATATGTTTGTGTGGGAAGTGCAAGTTTATTTTTGTTTTTTCAACAAGAAGTTTTCATTGCAACAAGCTGAAGTTCCTAAGGTTAGAAGATAAGTCAGAAAAGTTGTGTCTAGTAGGTTTCAAGAAGAGTGGGATATAGTCTCTTATCATTTCTCATTATCTGTAAAATAATATCAAAGCTTATTCCTCTCAAATTTATAGTGGGATTAAAAGTAATTAAAGCAATGTTTTTAGTAAGACAGCAAATTAAGATAAACACGCATTTTCCTCACTAAAAGATGGCACTGTTAAGTTGCTTTTTTCGCACTCGTCTTCCCTGCAGACCCGATAAGAGTCCCATTTATGATCCGTAATCTCACATAATGCCCGTCCTGTCAGACCGGCAACCTGATACGAAGGACACCGCTTCCTTCGCCGAGGACTCCATAAAAACGAGGGGAGCTTTAATCAAAATCCGTTGTTATTTTCTGACTCGCTGCATTCCTGATCCTTTGATGCGAATGAATGGCTGCCGGGGCGAGGGTGACTCCGCTCGATTCGAATCCTGCCAGCGAGGATATCCTGGCCACATGCGCAAATTGAAATGTTTGGATGCCAGCGCTCTGTCAGCTTGCACACAGAAAAAAAAGTACTAGCAAAAACAATAAAGATTTAAGTGCATAATAGTATGTAAAAGGATAAGTAAACAAGAAAAGTTTCCACAAGAAAGAGTTTAATGAGATGGTTCGTGTAGTAAAACTGAGATTAAGTTTTATATGTTTTGTGTTAGGATGGAGTATTTCTTCCTGTGCATATTCCTTATATCTGTGGGTGGATTTAGCCTTGTGGGCAATGGGATTTTAATCACACGACTTATGGCACTCAAGATGTGAACTGACAGACGCCGAAGGGTTCAAGCTGCCAAGCGATGGGGGGCTGCGAATAAAATCGGGGAGTTGGACAGCTTCCTGATGCTGACTGAAAGCATTTTGTGATTCTTCGTGGGAGTTTTCCCCTCCGCTCTCCTCCTCCAGAAAGGGCACCCCAAAATCGAAGCCCGGCCAGTCGCAATTAGCTACAATAAATGAGCAATTTATGGAGCTAAGTAGCAGCGGGAGGATTACGTTGCCAAACTTGTTGAGCAAGGAAAAATAAAGAAGGGAGAATCAGACTAGACTATCCATCCATCGATTGGACTAAACCTTGTACCGTCTGCCCTTGAACATATGCACTTCCGGCGGTCTTCGCCGTCCGCCTTTGTGCCTATTTATTTTTGCTTTCGGGGCCAGTCAGCCGTGTTTTGGTTCATCCTTTGTTTCACTTGCCACTGCCCTCGAATGTATATTTTTAATAAAACAAAGCTCCGGGATGAAGGCTGATGGCCTGATGGCCTGATGGCTGAAGGCAGCACAGCTGCCAGGCACATCTGCTGTCAGCTTAGAAAAACTCGCAGCGATGGAAGGCGAGGAAAGTGCCACAAATGGAGAGACAGCCATCCAGACAGCCGAAACTAAATGGAAACCATTTTCAGCTACATTAGGCAGGCGCACATGGAAAATGTCAAGTGTGTAAGCTGCGAAGCAAAAATATTAATTAAAGAGAGGATCGTATAAGTAGACAGAGCTCGTTCAAAGGAACAAATACTTTTTAATTTATTTTTAAAATATAAATTCACACTGTAATAAGGTTTTATAATTTTAAGGAATTTAACTTTATCCTGTACCTCTTGTAATTCCCAGGACATCCCCACTTCTTCAACCAACTGTCCAACGGTTTGGACCTGATTTCCATGGCCGGCGAGTGGCTGACGGCCACGGCCAATACCAACATGTTCACCTACGAGATTGCGCCGGTTTTCATCCTGATGGAGAACGTGGTGCTGACCAAGATGCGCGAGATCATCGGATGGTCCGGCGGAGACTCTATTTTGGCCCCCGGAGGCTCCATCTCCAATCTGTACGCCTTCCTGGCGGCTCGCCACAAGATGTTCCCCAACTACAAGGAGCACGGCTCGGTGGGCCTGCCCGGAACTTTGGTGATGTTCACCTCCGATCAGTGCCACTACTCGATCAAGTCGTGCGCCGCCGTCTGCGGCCTGGGAACCGATCACTGCATCGTGGTGCCCTCCGATGAGCACGGCAAGATGATCACCTCGGAGCTGGAGCGGCTGATCCTGGAGCGCAAGGCCAAGGGGGACATCCCCTTCTTCGTCAACGCCACTGCCGGCACCACTGTCCTGGGGGCCTTCGATGACATCAACACGATCGCCGACATCTGCCAGAAGTACAACTGCTGGATGCACATCGATGTAAGTGCAATCAAGATCTGAACTTAATTAAATTTAAATTAATATATATAATTTATGCAAATTAAAAATATATATTCATCTAATAGTAACTAATACAATTGAAATTTTTATGGACTTTTTGCAGGCTGCCTGGGGCGGTGGTTTATTGATGTCCCGAAAGCATCGTCATCCAAGATTTACTGGAGTTGAGCGGTAAGTTGTATAACTTATTTACTTTTTTATAAACTAAAAGAATCAACCATACTTTATAAGAAATCCCTTAAAGTTGAAGTGGTTCTTAATTCAAGATTTCTACCCACCCTTCACTTATTTTTTAAACTTTATAAAACATTTGCAGTGCTTTAACTTATCAATTCTTAAAAAACTCTGAAGTGCTTTAAGAAGCCCTTGGAAAACCTTATCTTTTGTCCCAAGCAATTGTTGTTCTCATTCATCATCGTTCTTGACATGAACTTTGTGCCTTGAACGCCCTCATCTTCGGGCCAGTCAAAACACAAATTGAAATCTCTCCTCGGGTTGGGTAAATTTAAATCTAAATGCTCCCAAATGGCCCGCATGGCTCGGTGTTACCCCTCGTCGAAGGATTCGAGTCGAGTTGAGCATGTGGGAAAAATCTCAATTTGTCATTTAGTGCCTCCATCAGGTGTTCTGAGCTTACAGGGATTACAAGGCACAAGCCGAGTGCATTTTGGCCCGAACAAACAAATGAACAAAGTGGATTTCCCAGTGCCCTCCACCCCAGCAATCCATCCATCCATCCATCTCTACCCTGGGGTGCCTTTTTGGATGGGCATTTCCATGGGCATTACTTACACAACAATTACGCCAAACAATGGCTGAGAGGGCAAGTCAGCGATTCATCCCCGGGGCCAGGAATTTTTAATTTTAAAGTCGCAACCTGAAATGCACTTTACTCCATCTACAACTTCCATTTACATCGGGAATCCATAGAACATCTTAAATTCTTTGGGAAGCTTAGGCAAATGCGGCAAGTGCAGCTGTCGCAGTATCGACAGCTTGCGGTCAAGCAGCAGACTCCATAAACACTTTCAAATTGATTGCCTCGTCCCATTACCATCTCGCATCCCCATTCCCATTCATCCATCACCCAGGCGTCCGCCTTCAATTAGCTTGAATGGATCCTAAGGCCGGCAATTGCTGCGGCATGCAAATCGAGGTCCTTAATTGAAAGGCTCTCAGCGCGAATTAATCATTAAAATGCCCTTGCAGCTGACACTTTGTGGCCTTCGCCGGCTTACGCAACTCTGATTAATGGTCCTTCGAAGGAGGCCTCGCCAGAGCCTCTTAAATCCGCTGAGTTTCACTTTGGATCCCAACTTAAAACAATCGAATCGAAATCTCATCTTAAGAGTTTAGCTTCACATGCCGCCGCTCAATCAAATACTTATTAGGGTGAAAAAGAGTTGAGACTAAAAGATACCTATTTATAAAAGATTTAAAATACGATATCTATATTATAAGGGATGAAAATCTATCAAATCAAAACAATAAACTATCTGTCTTCTACAGTTTATTATCCCTAACTAAAATATAATAATAGTAATAATAAAAAATATATTCGGTTTAAAGTAAAAATAATATAATAAATTTGTATTGTCTAGTTGCTATATAGGTGTGTGATTTTATTCCAATCATCATACCCTTTTTGTCGAACCAGCGCGGCGTGTAAAAAAGTGAAGGATACTTCCCGGCACTCCATAAGGATCATGTTTATAGACACCCACTCACTCACGCACACTTCGAAGCCCAATCCCACACACACACACTGCGCCCACATAACTGTAAATAGCTCCCCCAGGGATGTTTAGCTGTCAACCCTCCGGTGCCCACGGGGGTTGTCCTCGCTCTTTTGAATTCAATTAAAGTGCTGCGGCCTGAAATTGCCACAATTTATGGCACTTGCCAGGACCTTCCGCATCCCTTCCCCTTTTTTTTATCCTCTTGTCTCTCAGCAGGGGGTGGGATTTTCAAAAGGGGTGGGGCTTGTACCGCACTGCGGCAGATTAGTGTTAATTGTTTGTAATTCGTAATTGAATGTTCATTTAACGCCACGATTTGACTCTTGCAGCGCCGACTCGGTCACCTGGAATCCCCACAAGCTCATGGGAGCCCTGCTCCAATGCTCGACGATCCACTTCAAGGAGGATGTAAGTATTACTAACCAAGTATGATCAAGATATATAATTTTTCAAGGCAGAAGGAAAGGTCAGCTTCAGTAACAGATACTATAACTATAGAAAATTAAATTCTATTTAAAAATGCAAATCTGTAGTTCAAGGGTCCCCAATTTAACCAAGTGTAATGCGAATTTAATTCTGAAAAATAAGAGAAACTAGTAAATGGTAAATGGCGAATGGCGAATGGCGAATGGTAAAAGAATAATTGTTCAGCGAGATACAATTTGAAATGAAAGGCCGGCCTGTCGGACAAGTTAAAAGTTTATCTCTCCACCACTGCCGCCTTAAACGGAGCGATACAAATTCGAGGCATACCTCCGTCTCAACCCCATGCTTTAAATTCCTTCTCTGCCGTCCCGTTCCCTGGGTTTTACCAACATTCTTCTGGATGCACATCGAACAATGTTTGTGTAAAGAATTCCAATTGTGCTCGGAACAATTCCTTGTTGTTCGTCCTGCCAAACGAACGGGAGCGAACTGGGTAGTCCGAGGGTAGTCCGCACACACAATGCGTAATGAAATCTTTGACGAGCAACCAAAGACCAAATGCGCCAAGTCACCCTGGCTGCTTTACATGCCGGGCAATATGTTACCATCGGTCACAGTTGCGTCTTTTGGCAGGCGGAATTTTAATTAAAATCTGAACTTGACTTATGGTCGACTCGTGAGAGAGAGAGTTCACTTCACCCCGAATCGAATCTCTGCCTCGTTCGCAGGGCCTCCTCATCAGCTGCAACCAGATGTCGGCGGAGTACCTCTTCATGACCGACAAGCAGTACGACATCAGCTACGACACCGGCGACAAGGTGATCCAGTGCGGCCGGCACAACGACATCTTCAAGCTGTGGCTCCAGTGGCGGGCCAAGGGCACCGACGGCTTCGAGCAGCAGCAGGACCGCCTCATGGAGCTGGTCCAGTACCAGCTGAAGCGGATCCGGGAGCAGTCCGACCGCTTCCACCTCATCCTCGAGCCGGAGTGCGTGAACGTCTCGTTCTGGTACGTGCCCAAGCGGCTAAGAGGAGTGCCCCACGATGCCAAGAAGGAGGTGGAGCTGGGAAAGGTGAGCAAAGAAATAACATAATAATAATAAAATTTAATAATTAAATTTAAATAATTATATCCAATGAAGTATAAGTACTAATATACTATTTCTAAAAATATGATTTGCATGCCTCAAATTTTACGTTCCATTTTTATATCCTTGTCTTCCGAAAAATTGCTTTTCGGAAAATGTAACTTTTCTGAATAATGTCCGATTTTGGATTGGTATACCTTGTGAAGTAGTCCTCTAAAGAACTGCATCATTATTTAATTTTATTTATTTATTTATTTTATATAATATCCTTAATGCTTATAGATGACAATAAAACCCCGTAAACGTATGATAGAACCTATGTTAACATTTTAATATTCTTGCAGATCTGTCCCATCATCAAGGGCCGCATGATGCAGAAGGGCACGCTGATGGTGGGCTACCAGCCGGACGACCGGCGACCCAACTTCTTCCGCTCGATCATCTCGTCGGCGGCGGTCAACGAGGCGGATGTGGACTTCATGCTGGACGAGATCCATCGCCTGGGCGACGACTTGTAAGGGGTTTCATGCCGTTTCGGATCGATTGGGATTGGCAATGACAGGTGGCGCAACCAAGAAGTATCATTTAGGTAAAAGCATATCACGAGACCGCAATGAGGAAACCCAGAAACAGAAATTTTCGAGAGAGCAGGGGATTGAGATTGGGATCCCCCGGTAATCATCAGAGTTCAATGTTGAATGTACATTTGTTTGTATCTATAACGTGTTGCTAGATGTTCCTTTACGATTTCTCATCCCGTTATCTGTTAACCGTTATTCGTTAACCGTCGTTATCCGTTCGTCCCGGAGTTGGAACAAAAAAAAAAAACCAGAGAACTATGTATAATCGAGGCGTTTCATTTCCGTTCGTTGGCAACTATATCTAAATCGGAGGACAGGCAGGAGAATCTATAAGTAATATTTGAATATCTATATGTATAACGCAATTAGCGATAGAATTCAGAGCATAGAAGCCACCGCTACTCACACGCACCACCAGAAAACACGGAACAGTCCCAGCCCCCAAAAACCAAAACCAAATACTACGAAATATACGATATAGAAACTGTTGGAACGCTATCTTAACATATCAGGTAAAGAAGAAGAGGAGTCGAGGACTTTAGTTCAATTCGTTGATTTAGCTTCGTTTGCAAATAGTTAATGTTTTCACATATATGAGTATCTATGGCCATGCGTACCTTTATAAAATAAACGAGATCGAAAGAGACCTGTGCTTGTTAAATGTATAGTCAAAAACCAAAGAGAGGGGATCTGAGCTCCAGATCCTGTTTAGTCCATGTATCAAACTGTGCTATATATAGAGACATGAATACGTATAATCGAATTAGTTGGAGTTTACTTTCCAGCAAGTGGCTGACTAAAAAAATATATATGCCCGGTGTCAATTAAACTCAATTACGAATGTTGGAAAGTTCTGTTTTCAGTTAAGTTTCAATCAGTTGTAAGTCCAGGAAGGTTGGAATGGAAATCCTTAATCAGAAGAACACAATCAGACACATAACATTCCACCTGTGCAAGAAACTCGTTTGTCAATTCAGCAAGATTAATGGTATAAAAATAAATTAAACATATATTGTATTTTAAAGCGTGTTATCTAAGTTTATCCAGCTTCACGCTCATTTTATGTATGTATAAATTAATGTATATGTATTTGCAGAGATCCAAAAATCAAAACCAGAACAAGAATTATTCCAACATCTATATAAATGCAAATGAATATATTATATATATATGGGTAAATAAAATAAAAGTAACCAAAGCGCAATCTTAGTTTCTCTTTACAAGGCGGGGAATTCTCTTCTAGTTTGGGGGCTTGTTTTGTTAAGAGAGGAGAGAGATCTTGGGGTCTGGAGAACCTATATATAGCGGATCTACAAGTTGAAACCCTCAGTTGTTATCTAGCTCACTCTGGCTCCGCGCACTTTTTTGTCAGTTCTCTGCTTCAGTTTATTAATTCGCACCCACCTGCCCAAGTTTTCCACTTTGAGTGCTTTTAAAATGTCCCAGAGTTTTGTGCCAGTGCCAGCGGGCAGCGATTTTCCCCTGGAAAATCTCCCCTATGCTGTCTTTTCAACCGAAAACAATGTGAGTGAATCTAAGAGACTAAAATTTATTCAGTGACCATTAATTTTCTAAGGTTCTAAGACTATGGTTTTGCTGTTAAAAAGTGGTAATTTTATGGTAACTTTATTGTGTTTGCATAAACAAATAAAAAAAAACAATTCTGAAAAAAACTGAGTAAAAATCACAATTTCCCAAGCCGTTGTTCTGTTTTTCTTAAGCTTAATAATTTCCATGTGACTTTGAGTGCGTTCCACATGTTCTAGAAAAATAAGTTTAGAACAGAAACCGCTTTGCGGCATCACATTTGCATACATCATCCAACACAAACTAGTTTGTTTACGAAAACAATATGCTAATAAGATATGCTCTGATAAGACCTCATATCATATCGTAACTGAATATCGTAACCGAATATCGTAATTGGGGTTGTTTTACCGTCCATAGAAAGTTCACCGCCTTTGTGTGGCTATTGGACAGTATGTCCTGGATCTGAAAGCTGTCTCGCAGTTGTATCCTTTGGAAGTTCAAAAAAGCCTGCAGGCGGAAACCTTGAATGAGCTTATGGGCCTGGACTTTGAAGCTTGGGATGTGGTAAGGACACAGACTCAAAAGCTTTTATCAAAGGGTTCCGAACTGGATCAAAATGTGGACTTAAAGGCGGTGTGAGTTTGAATTTTTAAATTAAGCAAAATTGAATTACCGCATTATACATAATTCTTTTTCCCCATTAGCTCCATTGTTCCCCAAGCGGAGATCAAGTTGCACCTGCCCGCTCAGATTGGTGACTACACAGACTTCTATTCCTCCATCCATCATGCCACCAATGTGGGCATTATGTTCCGTGGACCGGATAATGCCTTGATGCCCAACTGGCGTCATCTTCCGGTGGGTTATCATGGTCGTGCCAGCTCCGTGGTTGTTTCCGGAACTCCCATCCGTCGTCCCTTGGGACAAACTTTCCCAGATGGAGCTGAGAAGCCAGTCTTCGGAGCCTGCAAGCTTCTGGACTTTGAATTGGAAATGGCCTTCTTCATCGGAGGCAAGGGCAATCAGTTGGGAGAACCGATCCGCGTGGATGAGGCCTGGAAAAATGTGTTTGGCTTTACCCTGATGAACGACTGGAGTGCCAGGGATATCCAGAAGTGGGAGTATGTTCCTTTGGGTCCTTTCACTGCAAAGAATCTGGGAACCACCATTTCACCCTGGGTGGTGCCCACGGCAGCCCTGAAACCTTTCCTCCTGGACAATTTCCCCCAGGAACCGGAGGTGCTGCCCTATCTGCGCCAGAATATTCCCTTCAATTTCGATATTAATCTCGAGGTATCCTTGAAACGTAAGTTGAGATTGAACTTAAAAGTTGCTTACCTTGTTTTAATGGAAATCCCTATTTAGCCTCTGACCAGAACGAATCACTTATCTCAAAGTCCAACTTCAAGTACCTGTACTGGACTCCACTGCAGCAAATTGCTCATCATACGGTCACCGGTTGCAACCTGCGTCCTGGTGACCTGATGGCTTCCGGAACGATCTCCGGCGAGACGCCAGATTCATACGGATCTCTTTTGGAGTTGTGCTGGAAGGGCACCAAAACTTTGGAGCTTCCGGGAGGCAAGACCAGGAAGTTCCTGCAGGACTTCGATGAGGTTATTATCCGAGGACACTGCGAGAAGAACGGTCTGCGCATTGGATTTGGGGAGTGTGTGGGTCAGGTGCTGCCCGCCCATCCTGTGCCGCAGTAGTATCATTACTTCGCTGAATCTTCTTAAATAAAGGCTTTTTCTACGAAAATTCCGTTAGAATTTGTTATGTTTTCATAAATGCATACATTTTTGTCCATACATTTTTATTATTTCAAAAATTTATAGCATACTTTGTAGGTTTAACGAACACCTGCGTATACGTAATATTTTTTTCGGTGTATAAGTTCAACAAGTGCTTAAAAATTGGCCATTACGCTTGCTCTCTTTTCGCATGCTCTCTTTCAGCTGCTCGGCGCTCACGCTCCAATCGCTGTCTCCGCCATTCCACGCAGCTTCGTAAATACACGCATGCCGCGTCTTCTTCTGCCCCGAAATGAGCGCCAGCAGCGCAGTCGACGTCGCAGTGGAGCAGTGAGCAGTGAGAGCAGAGCAGCGGAGCAGCAAACCGCATTCATTCCTCGAAAGTCGGCGGGCAAAGGTGGCGCTGCGAAGAATCGAACGGAATAAACGGCCCGCCTATCAAGCAAACTTGTTTAAAGTGCCATAAAAAAGCCACAAAAAAGCGGAGAAATAAAATAAAAAAGCTGCCGCGCAGAGCAGACGCGACTGGCGCCGGTGCCCCAATAGCTAATTTTCCGGCGAGTGTGCAAGTTTTTTAGTTTTTTCTGTTAATAAAGAAAAAATAAGTAATACAACCAAACTGCAAGTGCAGTGCTGAATATGCCCTGAATTAAGTGTAAGTGTGCTAACGACAAAGCGTCCAAAATAGTGCATAACAGTGCAAATGTTTTCCGCAAACAACGCTGGAAAATGTCTTGGAAAAATCAATTTTTTACTCCGCTCTGCGCAAGTACACACACACAAATACGCAGACTAGCAGAAGGGCAGACGGTGGGCCACCCACCCTGGCAGAAAACTCTGTCTGCACACAGGCAGCATGCACTTCCACAAAAAATGGCACACTCTTCTTATCAAACAAAAAAATGGTGCTAAGAAATGTGCTATAAATTACCCGATATCAAATTCTAAATGGCATAAGGATTAACCTTTAATAATATATTAAGTCAGTCAGATTAATCTCATTTTAGTGCATTACTAAAATTGAACTTTTCGTAAGGTGTATCTCCTTTTTTGTCCTGTGTACGTAAAAGTCAACAAGAGAGCTCCAGTCCCACTCCATTCACATTCCCTTCACCATTGTTGTTCTTGCTGTTACCCGTCGTCTGCTTGCACTTTTGTGTTTTTGCATTGATTTTCTGCATCTTTTTTTCGTGCGAATGTCGCAGTTCTGCCAAATGCAGCTGTAGAACGAAGATGGATCCCGAATCGTTCGGGCTGCATTCTTGTGGGGATGGGGCTGTGGATGTGAAGATGGCGATGGGGTTGGGGACATGGACAAATGCACACGCAGCACGCAAAAAGTTAATCAGGCCCCAAAGAACAACATCAAATGCGAGGCAACCAATAGCGAGAATAGTGCAGAAGGGGAGAATGAGCTTCAATGGCATATGCATGTCCTACAAGAAATTTTCAAAAAAAAAATTAATCACTCTTAAGAAAATTATTTCTCACTGCTTAGTAATTATCTTTACTTAAATTACGACTTAATTATGATGCGGTTTCTTTGAAAAATTTCTGTTTCGTAAACTTTACTGAGAAATAAAAAGAATTAATCATTTTTATTTACATAAATTCATTTTAATTTATTTATTTTTGAAGTTGCTATCTGAACTACCAAAAATACCCTACCGAGTGTAGGGTGTCGGGCAGTATTTGCAATTAACTGGCGCCGTCGGCTGTCGTGTGAGAGCAGCCGGCGGGTCCCTCCTTCCAGCCCCCTCTCTCTCCGCTGTGCTCCCCACTCCAGGGAGCACTTGAGACAGCGCCAGTAGAACCTGTTTTGGCGCGTCAGAGACTCTCTCTCTCTCACTGTATTCTCAGATTCTCTTCCGCGCATGTGCTGAAAATGGAGAAAGGCAGAGTACAAGAGTAGGAAAAGTTAAGCAATTATATTTGCGCTATAAATTTGAAAATGATAATATTCTTAAAATGTTCATATATGAAATTTATCCTTAATCTGCTCGGCGGTTATCCTTTTCGGAGCTCTTCGCCTTCTTGGCCAAGGACCATTCCCGCCGACGCATCCTGTACATCTTGTTCTTGAACCTGGCATTATAGCGTTGTTTAGGGGTCTGCGGCTTGAGAATCTCCACGAGGATTTTCGTCTGGGCATATATCAGACTAACAACATCTAAGATCTCTTTAATATTCCAGACGTGATCAGTGGCCGACTTAGGATCTTCTGAATCTCCAATCGCCTCTTCGGGATTTTCTGAAGGTTCCACGCAATCATGCTTCCCGTCCGTAGAATCTGCTTTCTTGGATGTTAACTCCTCGTTAAAGTCGCCTATTATTTCCGGTTTCTTCTTGAGACCGCGCTGCATCTTCATGAAAACGTAGAAAATACAAAGCACCGGCAGCCAAAGGATTACTAAGCACCAAATGATCCCATTCATTTTGAGAGCAAATAAAATATAGTATAAAATTTGCACCAAGCCAGATAAAAATCAAAAGCGAATGAAGTACATATGATACGAAATGAAAATTTGATTTGAGTAACACTGAGATCAAACTGAAAAGCTAAGCCAAGGCTACTTCTCTTGCTTTTTTTTTTTTGGTTGTTATGCAATTGTTTTACATTTCTAAGCTATTACTTACACTTTTAGTTCTTTAATCACGGTACGCCCCATTTCCAAAAGCAAACCTTATCAAATCAAAGTAGAAGAAAAGATAATACGCACTTTTGCTTTCATTCTGAATTCATTAATGGGAATTTGTTGAATTTAAAACCTCATAAATAACTGACGTAGATAACGGAGGGAATTTCATAATTGCGTGATAAGTCTATCCTGTCCGTCTGATAAAATGCTTATCTTGCTTTAAATTTCATGCCTCGTCACCCCCAATTAACCCAAATGTCGCCAATGCAAATTCGTTAGCAGCTTGGTAAAAACACATTTATATATGTTTGTGTGCAAGACCTACGTATACGTAACCTATAATTGAAGAGGAGCAGAGCGTTATAATTTTAACCAGCCGCATAATTAATGCCGGCAAAATTTTCTAATCAGCGAGAAAGGGGGAGAAGCTGAGAATGCGTGTTCAAATACCCCTTTTATTTAGGGGATATAAGGCATCTTAGGCATATAGTAATTAATAAAGAACTGAAGTATCTTGATCAGTTTTTATAAGTATTATTAGTTACTAGTTTTTATGAAATATTTTTATATATTTTCCTTATGGGTATTCCCCAGTCGAGTGCATCTTGAGTGCACTCGAAGCCCATGTGAAACGATTTGCTTATTCTGGCGGCGCCTGGTTCTAAATGGGTTCCAAAGTGCAACAGTTCCCCGGAGACTCGGAGTGGGTGGGTGCTCGCAGATCCCCGAACATATATACCCCGATCTCCCCTGACTGAGACGCTTCGCGATCGGTTCTGCTCGGGCATTTGGCTGTGGCCATTATCGTCGACAGTTGCTGGCTTGATAAAGTCGCTGAGCTCGCGAATTGTCATCGTCTATTGAAACGCAAACCGAATGTGAGATTTCTGAAGGGGGGGCAAGGCGGTGGGAAGGGGTGCGTGTGTGTCGCAAAGTATTGATAATTTCTGCGTTGGTTCTACTCATAACACAGACGACTCAATATTTATAAACATATTCGCTTTTTTTAGCACTTGAAGATCGCACAAAATGCCGTAACATTGGTTTGCGCTCGGCATATCAAGTCATTCAGAGATTATCGTCCTAAAAGGTGGTCAATCAAAGGATTCCAGACATGAATTGGGTTATCTCCAGCTGGCCTTGGCTTCTGCTGGCCATGATCTCACTGGGCAGAGCATGTGAGTACTTCTGTGACACACAATCTATACAATATTTATGAATGGAATTTTTCTACATTGATTAGCACCTGTTCCCAGTCGCCAGTACAGCTGCATGAGCTTTCAGGAGAACGACAACACCATCCACGATGACGACGGGGACCAGGACTCCAGTGCCGAGGAGCAGGAGCAGCAGATTGAGTCCACTCCGATTCCAAGCGAGCCACATAGACGCACTTGCTCCGATGGCTACACCTTCTGCTTTACTCTCTGGAACCAGACGCCCAATGGCACGCGGGTTGTCAAGCAGGGTGGGTATTCCTATTAAAATAATATTTATAAAATATGTTTAATATTTTTGAAATATTCCCCAGGTTGCTGGAAGGACGCTACGGATCGCACCTCGATCTGCAGCCAATCGGAGTGCGCCACCTCGGCTCCAACCTCAAAGACCAATACATTGTACTTTTGCTGCTGCTCCGGGGAAGTTTGCAATGCCCAGTATTCCGTGGTGGAACCAGCTCCCCTAGAACTTGGCCTAAACGATGCCAGGACTTCGATCACCAATAGAGCCACCGCCAAGCAGCACCAATCCTTTTGGGCCAGCACAATGCTGGGACTCGCTGGTGGACTCACGGCCCTCACGATTGGAATCTTCTTGGCCGTTCAGTACTGCCGCACGGCCAAGGAGAAAACCGAACCGGAGGAGTCGCCTCTGGCCCCCTCGGGTCCTGGCTACAGCTCCAATCTGCGGAATGTGGACAACATGAACTTGATCGGCATGCTGGGCAGCGGGAAGTACGGAACTGTGATGAAGGGACTGCTCCACGATCAGGAGGTGGCGGTCAAGATCTATCCAGAGGAACACCATCAGTACTATGTGAACGAGAGGAATATCTACGCGCTGCCCTTGATGGAATGTCCTGCACTGTTGAGTTATTTCGGTAAGTTAAGAAAGTAATATTATAATAATAATAATAATATAATATTATGATAATAAATAACATTCCATTTTTAGGCTACGATGAACGCTGCACAATGGATGGCCGGATGGAGTACCAGTTGGTTCTCTCGCTGGCTCCGTTGGGCTGCCTTCAGGACTGGCTGATAGCCAACACATTAAGCTTCGCCGAGTGCTGTGGCATGCTGCGTTCCATCACGAGGGGCATCTCCCATCTGCACACGGAACTCCGCCTGGGAGATCAGCACAAGCCGTGTGTTGCCCACCGGGACATCAATACGAGGAACGTATTGGTTCAAGCGGATCTCAGCTGTTGCATTGCGGACTTCGGCTTCGCCCTGAAGGTGTTTGGCTCCAAGTACGAGTACAAAGGAGAGGTGGCCATGGCGGAGACGAAGAGCATCAACGAGGTGGGCACCCTGCGCTACATGGCACCCGAATTGCTGGAGGGAGCCGTGAACCTGAGGGATTGCGAAACCTCGCTGAAGCAAATGGATGTTTATGCCTTGGGCCTGATGCTCTGGGAGGTAGCCACTCGCTGCTCCGACTTCTACGCTCCCGGACAGACGACTCCCCCGTACAAGGCTCCCTACGAACAGGAGGTGGGCTCCCATCCCAGTTTCGACCAGATGCAGGCGTTGGTGGTGCGGCACAAGGCGCGTCCCCTGTTCCCCACCGGTTGGGGCGGTGGTGCGGCGGCCAAGGTGGTGCGAGATACCTGTGAAGATTGCTGGGATCACGACGCGGATGCCAGGCTGACCTCCTTGTGTGCCGAGGAGCGAATGCAGGAAATGTCCGGTTTGAGGCCGAGAGCTCAGGCTCAGCCGGCGAGTCCTCTGTTGAACACCAACAACCTGGTCAACCCTCCGGAACAGGTGAGAAATAATACTCCTAACTGTTTTAGAAATCTTTTTATATATTACTATAACTTTCCAGGGCTTGAACATCATAACCACAACGACCACTTCGGCTGCAGTGCATCACCAGATGAGCTCGGATGCCACTGGTCTCATCCAGCCGCCTCCCAATCAGCAGTTGCCTCTGGCCGCCTTGGAGCGGGAGAAGAACCACCTGAGCTACCCGCAGCAGCAACTGCAGCCGTATCAGGGCAGGAATCCCTGCCAGGAACGCAACCTGGCACCCCTGCCCCTTCGAACGCCTCCGGTGCTGGTGGAGCGGAGCAAGAAGCACAGTTTCCAGACGCAGCCGCAGGAGAACTCCCTCTCCTGCCTGGAGCACGATGTGAGTGTGGAGGAGCTGATAGCCAGCCACCATCACCATCACCAACATCACAACCAGCAGCAGCAGCAGCAGAAGAACACGATAGTCAGTGCTGTCGGAGGAAATGGGAATCCCAGCTTGGGCCAGGGTTTCCCCAAGCAGCAGAACACGGATCACAAGCTGCGCGGATGGCATGGCGTTCGTGCCCTGATCCACAAGAAGCTCTTCCGCAAGGAGCACGCCGAGGAATTGTGCCGCCAGCTGCAGTTGGGCGAGGAGAAGTCCAATCTGGTGACGGCTCTGCGACGACCGAACAATCTGGACTTGAGTAGTCCCCGGGGCCAGGACAAACCCATCCCCATTCAGCTGAGGAGTGCGGAACAGAGGACGGGAACCCCGGCCCACATCGTACCGCGATCACTGTCCAGCAGCCTGATCAAGCACATTAACGGAAGCACCAACAACAACTCCATCCAGAGCCACGGCAGCGAACTGCAGACCCTCAGCCGTCCCGCGCCGAAGCGAAGACCCGGCCACCTGCGCACCAACTCCCTGATGGTCACCATGGGCCAGGACAGCCAGGGTCCTCCGACGGAGCAGCAGATGCGGCGCCAGCACAGCCTGGAGGTCTTCCGCGAGGTCTTCAGCGGTCGGGGGAGCAGCGAGCGGCTGAGGGATCCCAGCGAGCGGGTGAAGACTCCCGGCGATGTGCCGCCTTCGGTGCGGAAAGCCAGGGCCAGCAAAACTCTGAGCTTGTACGACGATCGGATGATGGACTCCTCCCTGCTCAACATCCTCTAGCATGAGGAAGTCCTGCTGCTGGAACTGTAAACTGAACGGAGGCAGCAGGACACGATAGCCTGACTCATATCTCATCCTCCATCGAAAACACACACATATTCAACGATAGCCATAGAGCAGAAGACCCACATCGCTTCCTGGAAAAGTCTTCTCACAGAAACCGAAACGGAAAACAGGACTGTTTGGGTTTTCAACTTAAGAACTCTTTGATTTCAAATCAAAACCAAACAATCAGAGCAATGCAATTAAATTTAACTTGGATAAATATGAGATTTATTGCACATAGATGTATTAATCAGGAATCGTAGGATCACAGATTTGAAAACCCAAAACAGATCCTCCAAACATTTATTTTTCAAACATAGTAGAGAGGAGTTCGAAGATAGTATGTGTATATCTGAATGTATTTTTTCACCAATCATCCTAGCGTGTAGTGCGGCAAAGAACCAAAGTCCTTATAGGTTAGATCAGACTAGAATCGTACGAGTATCAGTATATAGCAGTATATAGCCCCACACACACATATATATTTTCTGACTTGAACTTGAATTTGAACCAGAGCGAAACAGGTAGTAGTCTATATACATAGTTTGTACATCTATGGTTTTCACTCGATTTGAGCTTAAGGCGAGGAAGGAAGTCGAGGAGGAAGGGGCTTGGCCGGACCATTTTTATAGAGCCATATATAGCAACGATCTGCATTACGAGTATATCTTTAACTAAGCATTGTACTGGAATATTTAGTCATCACATAATTACAAATTAAGGCGACAGACCTGGGCTGTCATCATACGGAAAACATGTATACAAAAAGAGCACAAAATACTCGGAATAAAATATCTGGTTAACAAATTACGAACGCCTCTCAAGAGTTAATGGCAGCCCTAGACCCATTTGTTCGAGTATTTGTCAACTCTATGTAGTAAACCCCTTTGGATGAATTTTCGATGAATGCCTTTTTGTCGTTCTCTTTAGTATTTAGACCAAAACACCCGCAGCCTTTCAATCACATTAAATGCAAGTCTAGTTATGTATAATTTACACTAATTATAATTATAAACAAACTTAATTTAATTAATAAACGAATTATTTAAAAGTGATCCAAGTCTTTTGTCTCTCAGTCTCAGTTCCCCTCGGGACTTTCTGTATCTTTAATATTTATTCTTTACGCGATCGCAATTCGATCAGAACGGGAGCATCTGGTTTGTTTATCAGCAAAGTTTTGACATCCAACTCTCCATCGGATCCGCTCCAAATCAATTCGAATTCACGCAGCAGCTGTAAATGCAAATCGAATTAAATCAGTTCGAACTTCGAAGAGGAGAAATGGAATAAACAATTTGCAGACCGCAAAGTGCTGATCTGTTTCCGTTTGCTCACCCTGAGGAGTAGAATGTGCATATTCTGCTCCGCCAAACGTCGGGCGATACAGGCCCGCATTCCGTGTCCGAAGGGCAGAACCAGGTACGGATTGAGGGCACTCCTGTGCTGGAGCCACCGATCCGGCTGGAAGCGAAGCGGATCGTGGAAGTGCTGCTCCAGGCGACAGGCCACCATGTTTTGGGTCACCACAGTGGTCTAAAAAGAGATTTTGAATGCTAATTAATTTCTTATATAAAATTTCAATTTTAATTCTAGAATAAAATGTTAGTAAGCATTACCAAACATTAAAATATGATTTTATGATAAAATATATCAATATTATTTTATAACTATTTTATGAAGTAAAAAGTAAACTGCAATCTTACCCCCTTGGGAACAAAGTATCCACTGAAGACCGCGTCCTGGTTAAGGATTCGACCCACACCCACCGCAATGGGATTCAATCGTAGTGATTCCTTGAGGACAGCCCTCGTATAGGTAATATCTGTTCTCAGAGCATCCATTGATAGTTGTTCCTTAGAATTCGGGAGCACTTTCCTAGCCTCCTGGTAGAGCTTCTGTTGCACCTCTGGATTCCGGGCTACGTGATAGAGCAGGAATGCCGAGGCATACGAGGTGGTATCGATGCCAGCCAAAAGCAAATCTGCAGCTGTGCCCACCACATCACTGCGATCCAGTTCAGGATTCTTGAGGTACGTAGAGATCAGTGAAGTTCCCTCAGATCCGTTCTTTATGTTCTCCTCGAGGAGTTCCAGGGCCACTCCTTCCATGTAGGACTGAGCCTGGCTTAGTTTTCGAAAGTTCGGGGTGTCCAGGAAGCGCCACAGTTGGAGTCCTTGATCTGTGGGCAGGATGCAGCTGTTGGTGGTCTCCGCCGCGTGCATCAAGCGAGTGGAACGCGAATCAGAGTCCTGTTCCTTGGGGCAGAAGGACTGCAGGCGGACCCCGAAGGTAAGCAGGCAGGTTACTAGAATATAATGATTCAATTTTAAATTAAATTTTATGAACAAAACTGTTTTAATACCGCCGAGTCCTGATCAAAGTCTTAAGTCTGTTCAGTAAATGTTTTGCTATTAATATACAATGCATGTTTGCACTTGGGCTTCCAAAAACGACCTGACATTTTCTTAGACTCAGAAACTCTATTTATAAAGAAAAACCGTTTAAAAGAACTGTAAACTGGAAGGTGTAAATTTAAATTACAAATAGTTGTACCTTTTGCAACTGAATGGTAAAGTAAATAATCTATAAATACATTCTACGTCATCAAATGGCTTATACATGTTTGCACCTAGACTTATAATAGTAACCTAAAATTATCATAGACCTAGAAACGGTATTGTTAAAATAAACCTTATACAAAAAATTTAAATGAAGGGGAAGTTGCTACATTCGTCATCTGAATTTCAGATACTGGCTAGAATGTTTAATATATTTAAGAGGCGATCTGTACTCACGTTCCAAATTCAATCTGGTGAGTTTGGGAAGCATATCGATGGCATTTCCCTCCCGCGACTCTTGCAGAAATCTGAGGAACTCCTTGGTCACTCCATCCACCTGGCAGACGAAGTTCCTCACACTTTTCGGGGCACTCAGCTCCTTTTGCAGCTGAGCACGGAGTCGCCACCACTCCGGACCATTGGTGGGCAGCAAACCAGTGGTTTTGTAGATCTCAGGACGGTTCTTACGATACTGGGCCAAGGCCAGGTGACTCCTTCGCTGAGGACAATCCCGCTCGTTGAGCAGCGTAGCTATATCCTTGGGATCATACAACCAGACGATATCCTGTCCGGGAACAATTACTTCCCTGACGATTGCGCCATAGCGCTTGTACTTATCCTGACCGGCTTGGTGCAACTTCTGCCAGGAGTAGGATCCTATTCCAGGCAGGTAGTTGTAGAGGTTGCCCATCCCGAAGGGTCCTCGAGGTCCTGGAATCGCTTGGTAGGGCTTGGCGAAGGTGCACTGCCTCGAAGTGCAGCTAATCTTCAGCAGCTTGGTCAGCATTTTTCCTATGGTTCAGTGTTCTTTGCGCGGCAAATTCTTGAAATGCACTGAAGGTTACGAGGGATCGAGGGTTTTATTGCTGGCTTAGCATTCTTGCAAGACATAAATACCCAGACCATGGCTACCTGTGGTGAAACCATCTCCGAATGACTTACCTGAGATGGCGTGCTCTTTAAAAATAATTCCTCTCTTAAATTTAAGAGAGCGAAAATGAAAATGATTTTTCAAAGGTATACTTTTGGGCAAACGAAACAAAAAGTATTTGTTAAATACTTGATAGTTAAAAGTGTAAAACAAATTGTAAATAATTCTGTTGCAGAAATAACATTTTCAATATAAATTATTTATTTTAGATAATATTTTTATTAAAACATATATGAATATATTTATAACATATCGTAGATGTCCCAAAATAAACATGAATAACCCCCATAATTTCTTGTAAACAATTTCTTCTCATTTCTCAATTAGCATTTAAATGGTTTTTACCTCGAATATGGCAGCTCGCCAGACATTTCATATTATTTAAACGTAGTTTATTTGGGTTAAATATCCGAAAATGGGCTTACCCCAAATAAATGTGTCACTGTTGGGGAGATCGTAACATTTATTTATTGGCAGTCTTTCTTTGGAATACTATTGTACATAAAATAGCAAAAACTGAAATGCTCAGTCAACTTTTTTGTCTGGCAGAGGCTTTTCTTCTTCGCTGAGAAGTTGTTTCTCCCCTTCGAGTATTTCTTGATTTAAGTCTTCTATTACCGATGTGTCAATCTTCGGTGTCCTTTTGACCTTTTTGCGTTTTTTAGTTGCCTCACCATTGGTCTCCACATTTTCTACTGGTTTCTCCTCAGCTTTCGAGCCTCCGGTCATCAGGGTGTAGGCCAAGTGCCCTATATTCACCACACAAGCCACGAAAATGAGGATAGGAACCATGAGGACATCCAGCGAGTTGGCCACGATAAAGTTTTGGGCCAGGGCCTCAGTTTGAGCCAAGTCCTTGAAGAAACGTGGCTCGGCAATCAGTTGTTCCGCATGCCAAACGGCTAACTCAAGAGGACTCTTTGGACGGTTCCGGAATTTCAATTGGGCCTGGTAGAGAGCACTGGTGATTAGGTCGTCATCAAGGATTTTCTTTAGAGCAGCAGCAAGGGATCTCTGATTAAAATTACTGGCCTCAACCACAACACCTAAGTTGCGTTCCTTGACACGTTGGGCATTCTGCAATAAAGTTTTAAATGTAATAAAATTTATTATAATAATATAATTTATAACTACTCACATTGAACTCCTCTAGTTTTAGGGGCAGTACAATCACGGGTATTCCATTGTGTACCGCTTCCTGAAGACTGAAACTATCGCCGTGGTTTAGAAAACCCTTAACAAAGGGTGTAGCTACAAAATAATAACAAATATATAATTATATTTAACAAGTAATATATAATATATTACCAAGAATATCCTGCTGCAGTGACTGATCCACATGAAGGGTCAATAAATTAGAGATCTCAAGTGGGATATCCTGCAACTGCTCCACATTCCATATAAACCCACAGTTGGGATTGTTTTGGATCATTTCAATCATGGCTGGTATTCCCTTGCCAGCTATAAACTCAATGTATGGCATGTTAATATAGACGATGCCATCAATAAACTGATCTGTGAATGCCTGTATATATTTGGGCAGGGGATTGGCCTTGCTCTTAATGTGCAGACCCCCCACTTCAATCACTCCGGGTGGAAGATTTTGAACATAATCGAGAGTTGAATGTGTATTTAGCAGCACCAGTTGTAAAGTGGGAAAGGCATTTTCCCTGCTCACCAGGCCATTAAGCACTGGCTTTACGATCACTATGCGGATTCTAAAAGAAATCATACCTTTTATAATGTGGGATCAATCGAAATAAATCCAATACTTACAGCGGTTCCGCGTAATACATGACATGGTTATGCAGTCGATTCAAGAAGCCCATTTTCTTGGGCATTTGGCTGATGTGGTGTGGTATCCTGGCCGGATTGATGGTGTTCTCGGCTTGAAGCAAGGCCACCAAATCCGGTGTCAGCTTGCCAGCACTCAGACCGAGAATGGGTTTCGATCGCCACGAGGGATACGCGTCCATCAGACACTCCATTCCCTGGGTAACATCCGTAATTATCAAATCAAAATCCACGGCCAGCTTGGCCGTCAACTCCGGCAACTTGCTGTTCATCGAATCCGAGTTGAGGACAGAACGACAGCTGCCCAAGAGGACCTCGTACCACACGAGCAGCTGGTTGAGGCTGATCATGCTCTGATACTCCCGGGGATTGTCGCGAATGAAGTGCTTCTGCATCACATCGTAATCGTTGGACAGATGGTAGTACAGCAGACCATCCACTTGCTTCTTTGGCTCCGGATTGGGAGCAGTACTGATCACCACAAGCGAATGGCCATTGGCCAGAAGGGCGTCGAAAAGGGGCTGCGACCAGCCGGGATTGTTGTGCTTGGCGGTGCTCACCAGGCAGAGGATATGCGCCGCCTTCGAAAGGTCAAAGGTCAGCAAAAGGATGACCACGTGTAGTAGAGACACGGTCTTCATTGCTCCACTTTCTTTTCACAACTGAGTCACTTCGACGAGCTGTTTGGGTAGTTCTTCCCGATAAGATTGAGCGGTTAATGTGTTTGTCGCGCTGATAAGGCTTCAATCGGATTTGTTTGCCCTACGATATCGGTGTGATTATGACGAACCCAAGCCAAACAGCTGAAGTTTCGGGCTAATGATTGCTTAGATAAGAATTTTTTATGAAATCAGTAGGTAACCTTAATTATAAAAAAGGAAATATAAAAGAAACAAACAAAATATTAATTTAAATAATTATTTATTATCATCAAACTTCTTAACTATTCACAAAATAATTGCTCGCTCTACTTGGCTAAAGTTTCCGGGCAACGGGTGTTCATTCCCCTGAAATGAACAGCTATCGGCCAAGAAACCAAGAAACTATCGTTATCGGTTTAATCGTACACATTTCATTAAGCTAAGGGGCCAGCGGGGAGTTTCCGGGGATGAACAGAGGGCTTTAATTATTTACTTCTCGTTAATATGGCAAGATTAATACGTGAAACGATTGCTCCCCCTTCACTTGCGCAACTCAATTTGGCAGTGAGTACCCCTAATACATCTAAGTAAGCTAAGCGCTGATTGCACAGAGTTTCGATTTATAAATTATGTTACATTAGGGTGTGATTAAGCATTAAATTAATTAACACAGATGTCGTTTTCTTTGTGTGTGCGTGCGGGAAAGAAACGTGAGGAGTGGGTTCTACGGGAGGAAAAGCTATAAGCGTGGTTATTATGTACAGGTTAATCGTAAAAGGGGAAAGAGCTTTCCCTTTGGTTGAGGTTCTACGGTTAGTTTTGGTGCCTCGTCGAGTGAGTCGGGATTCGGGTTAAGTGCAGCACCTTCGATAGCGTGGGTCCGATTCTGAAATTTAGGTGATCCTTACTCGAGAAATCTTTTGAACACTTCCTCAAACTTCTTCTAGGAAACTGTAGGATTTTGAATGAATACTGATCCCTTCGAATTTTTTTGGTAACCCACACTAATTTCCGTCAATGATCCTACTCCCTGTTCTCTACTCGTTGACCAACTGCGCCGGACCAGGAGCATCGTAGGGCGCTCCATTGGCGCCCACATACTGGTTGTTGTTCCGGTGGACGAATCCCCGCCCGGGCGCCGCATTGTAGTACACCACCCGCCGGATTCCGAAGGGATCCACGTATCCAAAGCTGCCGGCCCGCTTCCCGTCCGCCGGACTCGTCTCCTCCTCGTGATACTGCTTGGGCAGCACGTACCGGAATCCATTGCGGGTCACGCCCACGCCGTCGTACTCGGAGTTGGCCAGGCTGTCCAGGTGATTACCCTGCACTGGCCTCGGGCGCAGGCGTCTTCGGTATCCACTGGAGGGCAGGGGAGGAAGGAGCGCCGCCTCCAGGGAGTTCACCTCCAGCGGAGACTGCGGCGGCGGATAGTAACCGTATCCCGAGCTGGAGGGCGTGGCAGGCGGGGCAAACTGATAGGCAGGTGCGGCGAATGGCTGTGGCGTGGAGAAGCCGTACAAATCCCCGCCAGAAATCGGTGCCGGCGTACTGGAGACAATGGCTATGGGGGCGGGAGTTGGGCGTGGACGCAGGCGGCGCCTGGGGGCACTCAAGGGGGGCAGCATGTCCAGCGAAGGAGGTCTGGCTGTGGTGGAGCTAATCACCGATCCAAAGCGACCATGGCCAAAAGCTCGATCCGCTTCGGCATCGTACACATTGATGGCGTTCAGTTCCACATCCTGGACAGGCTCGGCATTCGGGTGGATGTCCACCAAAGGGCCAAGGGGCGTGGCCGGAAGGGGCGTCAGTAGCTGATCCCTCGCTCGGGGCAACTCATCCGGATAGTGATCGAATCCCAGCTGGGATTGGGGCTCAATCTTGGCAGCCTGTTCCGGTGGCAGGTAGTTCAGTTTGCCCACTCCAGAGTCCTCGATGTCCAGGAGCACTGGTGGAGGTGGTGGTGGAGCCGGAGTGGTGGTGCTAGTGGTGCTGGACACGTAAACATAGTTGGGACGCTTGTAGCTGCCCAAGCTGTTCACCGACGATCCTGGGGAGCCACCATGCACCAGGACTCCCGATTGGGCGGGAGCCGCCTTGGTGGATTTTATGGCGTCCTAAGAATTAAATAATATAATATTATTATTAATAATACATTTTCAGAATCTGATAAAAACTGTTAACAAATATTAAATTATATTGATAATCAATAATATAAAATAATTATAATAATTAATATAATATTATATTTTTGATAAACGAACTTTGTTTTATGTTTTGTTTTGTATAAGTAACAAAACTAATTAAAGTTCTTTTAGATATAAATTTTCCACTATTAAAGGTCTCACCTCCACGGCTCTTCCCAATCCCACGTAAATGGTCTTGGACTTGAGTATCCTGTATCCCTGCTTGTCGGCAATGTAGTCCTTCTGCCTCAGATAGCCCGCTGCATCGATCCAGGCCTCAGTTCCTGGAGAGTAAGCAAAGTATTTATTGGTTCAATGAACTCTCCTGTTATGGTTGTCCCCTCATCACTCACCTATGACGGTGCCATCCTGCAGCCGTTTCTCCTTTCGGAACTGACCGCTGTCCGTTTGGAAGCGGAAGTACCGCTCCGGTCCCTCGTCCGTCTGGATGTGGTACTGATTCGCACTGGGCGTCTGACTGCCAGAGACAACTGCTGCCAGGGCCACCAGCGCCAGCTGAAAGGAAAGTTTCTTCGATGAGTTGCGAGCTGAGATTCGGAGAGGGGCAATCCCCTCGAGGATTGGGTATTTCTAACTAATCACATCCGCCGGCAGCTGCCCCAACCCAAAATGGGCAGTCGTCAAAACAGTTGGCGGCTTTCCGGTGGGGCAACTCAAGTGCAGAGAGGACAATTAAAGTTACTTAATAGATACCCATTAATACCCATAGGAGTTGTAAAAAACAGTATTATTTATATTTTATACTGAAGAAAATAACTTAATACAGACACTTATAATGAAATATATAGCTTAAACAAATCAGTTTAAATTACAGCTTCTGAATTGTTACTTAATATTAGATTTAAAAGAAGTAAAATGCTCTCATATAATTAAACAACAATTCTACTTTGTAGTTGGTTATTTTTTGGTCTTTTCTGATAAAACATTTCTCGCAGTGTGTGGCACGTTTCAGAGTCAAGGTGACACTGGCCAAAGAGGAATCAATGGCACCAGATGCGGTGGCGCAACATTTCAGCAGACCGCGTGCGGAAATGCAGTATGTGAAAGTGTTTTCCACAGCAGCAGCAACAAGCAGTAAGTAACAAGCAACGAGTACAACAAGTAGCAGCTGAATCGATAAACATTGGCAAATCTAACCGGTTCACGTGGCGTATGCGTAATGCGGATGACTCTGTTTGGTTTTTGCTTTGGGGATTGTCATCACTTCGGATGCCCGCGCTCATGGTTAAGGTTGGAGCTCGAACAATAATACTTCTGCCAATTATTCTAATGTATGCGCCACCCGCACGTTTAATCATTTACGCTTCAATTACTTTTAGCATTCCGTCATAAATTTCCATTGCCGCGAAGGAGGGAACTTTGGGTTCGTGTGGGTGGAGCGACTCTGAGCCAAGTTTGCTGGCTAATTTCGGCTGCCGCTGACATTTTTATTTTAATTTCGTGCTCGTTACTGGCTTATTATATGTACCTCTTGGCTCGGCGCAATTTATGGCGCTTTAATTAATCGTTGCTGAGACACTTTTCGGAATAATAAAAATAATTGAACCGCAAAGAATGAACTTCCCTTAAAAAGGGGGTCTTTGTTAGCCCCGCCTTGATGGGATATAAATTCTGATTGTACAATTGATTGATGACTCTCCTGACACCTGACTAAACTTAGCTATTCATCATATTCTAAGGAGACACGTTCGTGTTACATCAGCGCAATAATTTACATTCTCCCAAACACTTTCTAATGCAATCCATTCAAAACATTAAAAACTGTGATTATTACCAATACGTAATTTTTAAAAATGATTGTTCTTTAATCTGTAATCTTAGTTAAAGCATTTCCGATACCAACAGCTAATGACATAATAGATCAAAATATTAATTTCCGACACTTTCCCATCCACTCCCCCAAAAATGAGATACAGCAAAAGGCGGTCCACTTGGGAGATATTCGCGTGTCGTGGTCGTTTTGGCCATAGCCACCACTGTGTCTTCGAGCTCCGTGTGAGCAGATGGAGATTTATGTGATCGGGTAACGCAACAAAATAAATTGCGAGCAAATTATTGCGAGTCTTTCCGCTGTGTTTGGCCAAAACGAGAGTAAAAGTGGCCACCACAGAGGGGCAAACTCTCAATGAAATTTAGCTGGACCGATTTGGAAGTTCGGGCTGCTGGCTGCTGGCAGTTGAGGCAACCGGTTGGAGTCTGCAACATATGTTGCATTGCAGTTGCTGCCGCAAAGTCTTTGGTTACGTGAGAATCGCCTGAGATGACTCCCGATGCGGCGAACTCCTTTTGGGCGCGATCAAAAGTGGAAAATCACGTTTTCCTTGGCGCGCAATTTTGTTTACTTTATTGTCAGTCGTTAGTTGTTGTTGCTGCCGCTCCGTCTGCCCATGGAAACGGTAACAAAAAAGCAGAAAAGCTGAAAAAAAACAAAAAGAGTTTCTTTCTGTTGCGCAAGCATCGTCGCCCCCACTGCCCCTTCAGTTTTTTTTGTAACTTACGCAAGCTGAAATTGCTCGGCTGACCCCAAAAGTTGAACAAAGAATTCTGCAAAATGCTAGAAACAAAGCAATCATAATTCCCCATTGTCGGTGACCTTCGCCCGATCACAGTTCGCTTTTTAATTAAAACTCGCTTCAATTACGATCGCAGTTCGCTCCAAATTTACCAGAGATGATAAATGAAGCGAAGAAAATTCCGAATTTAGGTTTATGTTTTATTTTTTTTTAAATGCCTGCATTCTGGGCACAAACAAAGAGCTAATGAAGCCCATAGCCTTTCAAATCGATCTCGTGTGGATCGTATTTGTTTTTGCTCAGTCGGGTTTTTGGTTCCGATTTGGTGGTTTTAACTTTTCGGGGAGTGTTTTTGCATACTCACTGGGGAGTGCATGTTGTGATGGATTTTGGCTTGGCTATTTCCCCGTTTTGCGGCTGATGGCTGCTTCCGCCTGGGGAATGGGAGCCATGCATCATGTGGCATGAAAACCCACAGAAATCATCGGTGGAAAATCTAGTTCAAGTCGCAGGCGGACGGGTTGAATGTCCAGCATTGCCAACTTGCGGCAAGATCCGCTTCTAATAAATAATTTTCAAGACAGGTAGCATGAATCATGCGACAAGAAAACCCACAGAAATTGAGAGTGGAAAATGTAGTTGAAACTAAAGCTATTTGCTTACATTTTCAGAGGAAAAACACTATGAATCATGTTTTCGGTGATGAAATAAAAATGTAAACAAATATCCAAAAGTGGATATCCAAATTCAAGCTAATTTAAAGATACTAAACACACAAACAGGCGGAATTTGAGAACAACAAATGTGAATCATATTATCCCCCGCAAATCTTACAAAAATTTAAAGCTCTAGTGCAAATCAAAAGACTTAAGGCACAAACTTTTAGGTATTACGGCTCGCAGTCAAGTAATTTTGTAATCAGGCAACCATTAAATTGAGTTATACGACCTTTTTACTGAGGAAATAAATGATCCCAAATTGTTTCCCACTGAGCGGGGACTTTTATGTTATTCCCCAATTTTTATAAAAATAATTACAAGTCACAAACTTTGTCTTGCAGTCTTGCAAGCTTTGTCAATAAGCCTTTTTGAAAACCCCTCAGCTGTTAACCGAAGCAAATAATAATTTCTAATTGATCAAATTCCACAAACACGGCAGCCGCGCAAACATGAAACCCAATATTCAGCTAATGAAACATTTCATTAGGCACAATCAATTCCAAGAATGCGACCCGCCAACAGCAAGCGGCGACTATTGAGTTACACTGAGAGCAGCCGAAAGATATTCGAGTGGCTCATGGGGATTGAAAACACCCACTCGGATATATCCAAAGGGGGCAAATCGGGGAAAAGAGGGAATTCTGACTGACAGCTCGCTGTCAGATTTCGAGCAATGCCCGCAGATTTTCGGCGGTGGGAAGCAGCTGACGAACAGCAACAACAATCTGCCGTACAAAATTGTATTAAATTTCGTTAGTTGTTTGACTTTTCGTAACTTGCAAAAAAAAAAAAAAAAAAAAAGCTAACCTAGCAGCAAAAAACTAAAAGAGTAAAAGCAAAAAAAGTGTTGCCTTTTTCGGTCAACGATTTTTTGGCGGCGGCATTTCCTGTTTGTCTTGAAGCCCCACCAAAAAAACAAAGTACGAAAACTTTATAGGAACATTGTAAGCAGTTATACAATCCACTTATTGGTTTCCACGAGCAGCAGCCATGCCTTCGGGCCAGGCTTTAACTGCGGCTAAGACGAGAGTGTGGGCTCTCAGAACCCGCCCCTGAATCGAATATCGAACAAATGCGACCACGCAGAATGCTGCCTGTCTTGTTTGTCCCAGTCAAAAGCCACTTCATCCGATCGGTGGGGTTCAAACTGATCTACAAGCTGATCTACAGCCCCTAAGTAACCCAGTTTATCGCTGGACAGCTGCTGCCTGTTGCTAATCTCTATTTATAGAATTTATCAGTCAACTGCATATGAAGAATTTTCAATGTGGATCAGGTCTGATTTAAGCGGGAGATGTGACAATTTAAAATAATCTCATAAACAAATACTTTACTGAAAAAATATCAACAAGGATAGATTTAATTATATCCAATTTCTTGACAATATATATCATTAGTTATAAATACAACGAAGTCATCTATGATTTCTTTAACATTCAAACCATATTGAAAACAACTTTAATTTCGTTGATCTGAGAAGGTATCTCCAAGTCGATTCTCCTGAATTCTTTGCACAACCAGCAATCATCTAAACCAGCTTCAACCGCAGTTTGCATTGCAATTTATTGCATCATTTTCAAGTTGCTGCTCTCCATATTTGTGGCACTTGGGGTGTGATAACTTGATTATTCGAGTGAGTGTTGCGTGAATATGTGTGTTGTAATGTGTGAGGTGGATGTTACGTGTCGAATCCCCAACAGTCATGCGTAGAACTAAACAGAACGGAACAAAAGCCACGGAATGGAATTGATAATTAAGCGATAATCATGCAATTGACATGCACTGGGCGACTGTCAAAACAAATGTTCATCAGCGAGAGCCATAAACAATTATTGAGCCACAAATGGCCATATGCATATGCTTTATGCACATGCCGCCCCGAACACACCAAGGTCATCCAGAGGCGACGAACGTGGGCGGACAACTCAGGGGCAGAGCGGTGAACCCAACGAACAGCTGGCAAGCGAAGCGGCGCCAAAAGTTTTCCACCAGGCGACACTTCCGACACTTTTCACTTTTGTTGACACAATTATTGCGAAAATTGCATAATGAATTACAGAGTTGCATAATCAGAATGGAAGTTGGATAAACCTGTTGATTTTAGTTTTATGTTTTTGTCAGCTCTAGATGGCACCCACAATTCAGAGTAGAAGTGACCATATCTGTAAAGTTGTTCATTAGTAATGGGGCACAAATTGTAATTGAAGTGGTTTTATTATTGTTTATTTATGTGAAGAACAGTGCAAATTAAATACTTCTCTGCTAAGTAAATACAGAGATATATGTAGTGAATTTAAATAATTTTTTTTGGATAAAGTTTCATAATAAATCAGTTGCGAAACAAGAACTTAAGCCAGACGTCGTCTGTTCTGGGCGTCTTCCGATTTTCCGATTCGGCTGCGCCCAATTTGTCGAGGCGTGAAAGAGTGGAACGGCGTGGAGTTGCTTCGGGTTGGGTAATGCCCCATGATGAAGGTCGCCATCTGCTGAGGAGAGAAAAAAAAGTGGCCCGCTAACCAAGTGGAAAATCCACCTGATGTGGCACCAAACGGCGCCGCCGCCGCCACCAACTGTGTGATTTACCCAGGCATCTCCGCGAGTTCGTGTCTTAAGTCTTTTGTTTTTTGCGTTGATTTGCTTTGCTTCGCGCTTCGTCGCCAAAAATGTTTCCGCAATTTGGCACTGCACTTGGCACTTGCCAGTTGCCAGCTGTTTTGGGAACTGCTCTTTGGCTGCTCCAATTTGTCAGGGATTTGGGTGTCCAGTTCCCGCAAAAAAAAAAAAAAAAAAACAAAACGGTGGCCAAAAACGAAGCGAATCGAAAAAAAAAAACCCGGCTGACATTCGGCCCCAAAAGAGAGTGAAAGCTGCACGAGCACATCGCTATCGGTGGTAGCGCATTAATTTTCAGCTCAGCTGCGACTTCGATCCGACTTCTTCGACTTCGACATGGGCCAATGCAGGCAGTTGTTCATTGCTCGCTCGTGTTTTAATTTCGTGTTGTTTAAAGTGTTGTTTTCCCCCCCAACCACACCACACCACCGCTCTTCCCATCCCCGCCCCCAATTTTCATTGTCAGCGTGCGGGCATGCAACTATTGTACCGCCGAAGCGCTCTTCTTCGGAGCCCCCTCTAAATGCTAAGGCGTATTTCATAATTGCGCCTGAGCTGGGCCGCAGCAGAAAAGCTATACTAAAAGAGTCCAGAGCCCGATGCACATATCAAGCGAAATTAATCATAGTAATTGCCGCCGGATTCGACTCTGTTTGCGCGCTGCGTGTAAATGAACTCCGCCGGGGAGTCGAGCGCTGTGGGAAAAGCCGCATTTTTTGGCAGCGGCATGCCCCTCAAATTCAAACTTAAATTCAAACTCAAACTCGGCGAGCGCCATCTGTGTCAGCGTTATATGCAAAAATGCCAGCTATGTGTGATAATTGTCGTGTTTTACTTTCGAACTCATGCACTTGGGGAAAAAAAGGGGTTATTGGTTGTCGGGGTGGGTAAAGATAAATTTTTTAAAAGTAGAAATACCTATTATTTAAATAAAGGTGGTTTATGTTTATACATTTATTTTAGATCCGATTAGATTTTTTAAAAAGGTTCTTCCAGAAATCATCATAACTAAAAAAATAGTTTTGAAAAGCATTTTTATTGGCACTTTGGGTGATCATTTTTTTTTTATTTGCTATGTAAAATTTCCATTACCACTGGGTTGGGAAAATGTGGAAAAGGGCCAGGCCAGGCAGCCAGCTGACTTTGGCATACTTTCGATGCCAAGCGGATTGATTAGCATCGCTGCCCCGCCGCAGCTCATCTCACCTCATCTGGCATTCAACTCGTGTGCCCTGCGTGGGACTCACTTGTACCTACTATATGCTCGGTATCTGCGCATATATATTTCTTGTTCTCCCCGATAAACTGGCGACATTGTTCCGCGCTCGCTGTCAGTTCTTGTGTGGGCAAGAGTGTCTCTGATTGTCGCTGCGTTGGGCGGCGTGGTTGCCTCGTTTGCACTCTAACAACTGCAACAACTGTCAGCTTGCCAGTTAGCTTTATGCGCAGTCAGAAATTCGGGGCGGGACAGACAGAAGTGTGACAAGGAAATGGAATTTTGAGCCAAAGGATTCCAGGCCAACACCCTAAAATAGATTTGCATAATCCCAAAAGGTAGCAAATAACACAAACTCTTGAAGAAAATGTTATGCACATAATTTACTATACCATTCAAAAGTAAAACTGTCTCAAAAACATATATTATCTTTTTTAAGTACCTAGTAAATTCCAGATTATATTTGGCTGTACTCCCATGGGTGACCTAATGGTTTAATTGCTTTTGAGTCTCACCCAGAACATCTTCCCACATCACTCACTTCTGAGGTGACCCGCCACTTATGGCTGTGACCGCATTTGGATCCGCTTCCCATTCGACTGCAAAACAGCAGCTGTGGTTAATTCGTTAAGAAGGCCATTAAAAAACAGTGCAAAATTCTCTGGCGTGTGAACTGCGATAGAATTGAGTAGAATTGGCCAGCTGAATTAGCCACCTCCTTTGAATCAACAAAAGGAACTGGGTCAGCCTGTGGGATAGAAAAATATCTCGATGTGTCGGCGGAATGTGGCCGAAAAAAAAAAACTTGCAGCATCATCGGCGGTCGTCTGCGGCGTTCAAAACAGTTTATGGCCAAATAATTTATTCGTGAAATGCAGAAAAACAAAATGCGAATTAGCCGCCGGCAGGGGCGGGTTCCATTTGAAATGATATTTAATAATGGGTAATTGTGAAATGAAAAACATGAGAAACACAAATCGGCCGGCCGCCCATGTATCAATCCATCTAGGAAACTTGCATAATTATCGCAGGGCAACTAATCTGTTTCGGAGTCTGGCTTTTTGGGGCCCAAAAAGCGAATGCGAAGAAAAGTGCGAGGCAAAATGGCCAAGACAATTTGAATTTATTTCTGTCACTCTGCCATGGATCGCTTCTTTCGCTGTCTGCCTCTCTTTTGGACCCGGCTATCTCCCTCAAGGTCGCATAAATAATAAATGCAAAATGTGGCAAGTGATTCCGCCGCGCTAATTAATTCAGTTGCGCTAATTTCGCCCTGCTCTGTTTTGGTTTTTTCGAGTGCCCTAGAATGGGTGTGACATGTTTATGAGGTTGTTTGTAAAAAAAGGGAAAGAGAAACTCGAAACTATAAGAAATGTATACTTATTATTTAATTATTGACTTGTCGTAACTAATTATAGTTTGTTATTACTTTAAAGCAAATCAATTATGAGAGAACTGTAACAAGTTGTTATGTAATATACATTGTAAAAAAGGTATTCTGAGGAATAGTTCGACTTTTGCTTAAAAGAGAATTATTAAATATTACTGTGGTTTTATCTTATATTAGTTTAAATAAACCTTTTATCATTTAATCATTATAATCATATATTATCATTAAATATTATATTTTACTGTAAATATTTAGATTTTTATTTTATTAAGTTTGACCCAATTTTTTGACATGATTTTAGGGTATTGTCACCTTTGACTATAAATGCTCCGTTTTTGGGGTCTTTGTTTTCTGTTTTGGTTTTTAGATGCTGCTTTAACCAATTTGCATATACTTAGGGAGCTCTCTTCCCCCTCTCTTTCTTCCCTTGAGACTTGCGCAATTGTGGGCTGCAGTTGGGTTTTTCACCTCCAAAGTTTTGTTTTGATTTGTTGGCCCTTTCCGTGGTTCCCTTCAAAACTAACAAAATGTAAGGCCCACGTGCTGCTGCCCACTTAAAAAAGATACAAAGATACTCCGCGTGAGTTGGAGTTCGGGCCATCTGAATAGCCCATAATCATCCGCGTCACCATAATCATCATCATCATCATAATCATTATCATCGAAGTCAGTCTGCGTCTAAGATGCCAGTGACCTTTGCCGGGCTCTTCGTTCCTTTAGCTTCTCTTCGCTGATCAATATCTGGGGGAAGCCTCCATGTAATGCACGAATTTTGTCGAAACCAAGTGATTGAGGCCTCCGAAGATCCGAAAACAGTTAGGGCATATAGCGTTACCCCCTCAATTTTCCCCTCTTTATTTGTTTTCTGACCGCTTCTATTCGTATTCAAATTTGTGGCAAAATTATCCCGAATATGGGTCAAAAACTACAGGTTTCTCGCTTCTCGCAGCGAAATATGTGTTAATCACTTCCCATGAATTATTCAATAAATTTCGTATAAACAACGACAGATTCATAAAGGAAGGTGCGAGCGAGACAGCCGCTGATTTGTGTGATTTACAGGTGGCAATTAAGAAAAGTGTTGCCAAACATAAGCAAACAATTTAGCAGGCTATTCTACACTGATTTTACGACTCTTAGAACACGTTTACATGGCTACCAAAGATATTATATGTCTGATTGTGAATTATGGATTATTATGGAGCCCCGGTAATCAAGGGTTATCCCACAGCCAGCTGGCTCATTTTGAAATCAAATTCTGCGACAAGTTTGCAAAAGGGGGGAAATTTATGGGCAGTGCACTTGGTTCGCTTCTGCCTTTTAACTGCTTAATTAGCTGGGGGTTACTTGGCAGCCACTTAGGAGTTAATTGCCGTGGTTATTTACCCGCCTTTGTCTAATCCGTAAAACGAACCGAACGATGCTCCTAAATCTTGTTCGCTTCACATAAATTTTGGGTCGAGGTCAGGCGGTTATCTGCGGCAGTATGGATGGATTTACGACCCGGTTAAGGGTGATTGAATTTCTAGCCGAAAGCCGGCAACTAAGTTATGGGAAAACTCTGGCTGACATCATCGAGAGCGTTCAATACAGAATAGCTTGGAGACTACAAAAAACTGAATTCTTTTAACTGCTCGTAGAACATTTTCACAAATTAGAGAATGCATTTAAAAAATTGACAACTAAAAATTCCCTTTTATGCTAGATCTAAAAAACTAGTATGTTTCCAAACCAGTGGTCTAAAACAGTGTTAGCTAAAAAAAAGTGTTTAAAAATAAAAACCGCTTTTTTTTTTAGCTGTCATTAAGCAGGCGAAGTCTTTGAATTCAGGAGCTTGTGGAAAAAAATCCCTTAAAACATCATTCTGCCAACAAAATTCAAAGCGCTAAGAGCTCAGTTTGCTGTTAAATATACTTTTAAAGCTTGACAAATTCAGTTGGCGGGTAAGTTTTCAATAAATTCTATTTTTTGGGAAGTAAGGAAGTGTATTTCCCAGCCAAGCAATGCCAATGTCCCACGGCGATGGAAACTTCCAGACCAACGGAGATCTGGGCCAAAAAGGACTCAAACTCGCAGCAGTCGCTGGATGGACCCTCCGCATTTGCGGCGTGCCGGAAACCCCGTCCGGATGAGAACTCCCTGTCGGCTCGCCAGTACCTCGAGCAGACTGTGGCCCCCGTTTTGCTGCACGGACTGCAGGCTTTGGCCCGCGAGAGACCCAGTGATCCAATCAGCTACCTGGCCACCTTTCTCTTGAAGAACAAGAGCCGCTTTGAAGAGTTCAACGTGGACGAGAATTGACCACTTGAGTTCAAACGCATTTATTTTGTATTAAACCCTGCTGTCAGCCGATTTATTCTACACACACCAAATGCTACTGTGCACAACTTATCGCTGATTAAAAGCTGGCACCACTTACCAGCCACGAATTCATGATGATCCTCCGGTGCCTTTCCGATTTAATTTGCAATTTATTTGCCGTTGGATTTTCACGGCTCTGTACACACGCACAAGATTTTCCGAATTATCTTTTTTTTTTCTCAGCGGCCGCCAGTTTTGGCAATCTTCATTATTGGCAATTAGCCGGCGAGGCTTTCAATTAGTTCCAGCTTCGGCTGCTGGAGTTGCTTGTTTTTTGTTTTTTTGTAGGTATTTATTTTGTTAACACTTCCGATTGCAGCCCACGCTCGTTGCAATATGCGATCGGTTTTTGCTGTCGGTTTTGAATTTCGGTTTGGGCCAGGTTTTCAAACTCGCGCGCTCGTGTGTCTGGTCGACTGGCTGGCTCGTTTGCCACTAAATTCGCAGCGCGCTTAGTTGACGGTTTAAAAACTTCAAATTCGAAACCGCTTCGGTTCAAAAGCGAGCGCCAAAGCTTCGGCTCTGGGTTCGTATTTGTTTTTTTTTTTGTTTTTGTCAGTTCTGCTTGGGCCATTTAATCTACTTTGGGGGGAGCCAGTAAGCCGATTTCTCGGCTCTTTGAGCCCACCCGCAATTGTCACGCGCCAAATTCGAACTGCTATTGGCCACAAAAAGCGTTCAATAATTGCATCTAATTGCCAGCCAGTCGGGTCCAAAGATCCCACATCAGTGAGATCTCAGTGCATCTCCGAGCCAAATGAGTGATAAATACTTCAGGTGCTAAGCCCCTCGTTTTCGAAAGGGTTTGCGAGCGGCCTTGGCATGTTGGATCTTGAAGTGTGAAGCGGGTTCAAATCGAAGTGGAGTTAGATAACTTCACGTCTCGACAGTTTTCGATCGGTTAAAAGTTTATTAAAATCCACCAGGCGGCAATATGCGAGCAATTTCATATCGCAATTTATATCGAGACAAATAAACACATCTAAAAATACAAGTCTCCAGGCAATTCGCGATTTGAGTCAGCGGTTTTTGCTGGCAACGCAAATATTTGATAGTCAAGGGAGAAAGGCCAAGTGCAAAGCTTTTGATACCCTTCGCCCAAGGGAGAGGCATTATCCAATTAATGGCGGAAGAGAAGGGGGTCTAGACTCAGTTGCCCAGATCCGTGATTCATTTCGGGGTTACCCAGCTAATTAACACACTTAAGATCAGCAATCTAATGACAGTAACTTTGAAACTAAGTGCAAGCTATTTTTTAACAATTTTATACCATTATAAGAAAGAAATTACCGATGTAGATTATGTGTACCTTTTATTAAGAATCTTCTTGAAAGTAACCTACAGCTTATTAATTTTATAATGTTCAATAATTTCGAAATAATACGCAATATTGAATATACTTCGACCGCAAGATTGTTTTCGGTTACTTGTAGAACCAATCCCCTTCCCTAAATTGTAAAGCTCTCAAATAGGGTATGCAGCCATATTCATAATCCATTAGAAGACAAGAAAACAAAAAACAAACCTAGAAACAAAACAACAACCCCAACAACCCACACGGATAATAAAAGTCCGGCATTTGATTTCTGGCGGCGTATCTATGGCCATCTGTATCTGTATCTCTTGGCTGCTTTGCTCGCCTTGTGGCCCGAATTAATTAAAAAATCAAAGTCGTTGTAATTATTCGTCTCGACTGCAAAAAGTGTCTGGCACTCGATGGTATCGGTATGGTATGGTATGGGGCACAACAACGGCTCTCGAGATCTTAAGACCCGAAAGTGGAGTTGCAAATTGAACTTGCTTTATTTTGGCGCCAGAGCTGCCATTGTTGTTGGTAAATATCAAGTGCGTGGGCGACTCGGAGTCGCTTTTCGTCTAATGGAGCAGCGAGCTCCAAGGTTTTTCTGACTGACTGGCGCTCGGTAAACCGATCACAGCGATTGAGTCTACTATAAAGCTATATAGCCGATATGCAGCTGACGTCACACACGGCATGAAATCATTTTCGAAATGTTGGGGATAGGGATAAATCAGCGAGCATTCCATGAATAATCATAGACGAACGAATGCTAGAGATATATATTTGCCAGCTAGTTCAATAAACAAAACCACACGGCAATTCAATTACCAATGCAGCTCACAGCGTCTGGACTTTGACTTTGACGACCCACTGTGCGTATGAGCGACGCGGAACAAAACGATTTTGAGTTTGCTCGGGGGTTTCGGATTATTTATGCGTTACATGCGAAACACAAAGCCGAATTTGAATATTTCACATGACGCATTCGGTTGACATGCGTGTCTACGACAAATGTCGCTCCAAACAGAAGCAGCCACGCCCCCTCCCCAATTTAAGTACAGGAAGAAATATATTTAATTTGTGGTTACCTAATGAAATATTTTTCGTGACAACAAAAGCTATGTTGAACAAATGTTAAGGGAAATGCAGATAGTTCCTTAGTCATATACTTATCTATTTAGTAATGTTAAATACTCAATAAAATTAAATGAAATTCGTTAATATTAAGTTAAAGTTATTAAACAGTTATTTTTACGTAGCTGTAACACAGTTTTATATATTTTTTCAGTGCACTTCAAACCCCTCACACCATTGACAGTTGAAATGAAATTGATTGAAATGCGATTAGCGAAATGAATATTAAACTGCAACCACACCAACAACAACGACTGACTAACGCTATAAATGTTTTGTTATGTTGAATTGAATAATCACACCTTATGGCAGGTGTTGTAAAAAAGGGGGGAAATGATTTTGGCATATTTCGATTCGGCAAACTGATCAGTAGGCTATTTTTATGGCCCCGACTTCAATTGTTTTTGGCCATTTTCCTGCAAAGTCACGAAATCTCGGGGCGCTGTGACAATTCGATTTGTTTACTTTATATAATGCAATGAGATAATCAAGGCATTATGTCAGCCCAACTGGGCCAAGCTCGGCTCAGGTGTTTTTGCCTATAAAGAATCAACACTAGATAAATCAAAAACCCAAGATCTGTGGCTTAGGTATGATCTCAGCGATCGAACTGTGAAAGTTCTACATTTTGGCTTAGAAGACCCCCACGCAACGCCGGCATAAAATGGAGTGGACGATGGTGCTCCACTTCGGACACTTTGGAGCCCAGTCTTACAAACAGCATGACCTACGCTAATAGAGAGGAGAAAGATATCGCGAAATTTGTAAACTAATTTTAGCAGTTGCGACATCGCCAAAATATCAGAATATCGAGCCAGCAGCAACAACAAAAGTTCGCTGAACTGCACAAAAGATACAAAGTATAATAAGACAAAGCCGGGCTTCATTAGCCACGGCATCATCATCGCCAGCACCATCGCCATCATCATCCAAGAAGAAAGCAGCAGCCGAAGATTGGCCAGCGGACAAAAAATGCACACAAATCAACGTTAGAATTTGGAATTTGAAATTCCAGCGGGAACAAAGCGGAGAAAGATGGAGAATTCGGCGCGATGGGGCAAACAGAGAATTCCCGGTAAGGCAAAGGTAAATTGACTTTTTATAGACAGTGACAACAATTAATTATATTTTAATATGCTGCGCAGCTTGGCTTATTAGTTTATAGTATCAACAATACAAATTAAAGAGCCCCTCCATCGAATCCGACTCCAAACCCCAACTCGACCTCGAAGAAAGGCCGGCGCAGAAAGTCATCGAACTTTCTCCCTGTTCTTTCGCCGACTAATTTCTATATTAGGTGTCATGGTCCTCGGCTGTCGGTGGCTCTATTAATTACCCCAGCAGCTGCGATCATTTATAACTTAGTCGGGTTAGTCGATCTGGCTGCTGCGATCTGCGATATGTTACAATTTGTAAAGTGGCGAACTGCGGCTCCCAAGGCGCAAGGTCGAACAAATTTGCCTAAACACAATCACAACGATCAGCGGCTAAATTGCCGTGACAAGTGAACCTCTCCAAGTTGGGGGCCCAGGGACCCCAAACAAGAAAGAACTATCAACAATCGCGTGACTCTTCTCAGAGCTGCGAATCTTTGTTGTTTAATTCAGCTTTGTAAACGGTGACATGCGAACAGAATGGTTATGGATAGAATGGTTAGATGGATAGAATGGTTATATGGATAGAATGGTTAGATGGATGGATCTGCGGATGGTGTGTGAGCGGTGTCTGCCGGCAGCCACTTTCCACCGACTGAGCTGTAATTAATAGCAGCTTACGAGCTAGTCGCAAATTAGCCACATGACACAGCGTCCGCAGAGTCGTAGGAGTCTGGAGACGGAGCCGAGACGGTTTCTTGTGGGCAGAGCTGACCCCAAAGTTCCGGGAGAACTCTTAAGCTCTTTTACCACTTCCACTCGGCTTCACAGTCGATGGTTGAAAAAGTCGTCAACGGCTTCCGTTCGATTGGAGGCGTTGTGGTTATCGAGTCTACAAAGTGGGCGTTCTTTTAGCACTCTAAATTACTAACAATTCGTTAAGTTCGATTTAAGTCATAAATATGGTAATGAAAAGCATTCAACCGTTCTAAAAAACTGTTTCTATTAAGATAGCATTTGCTTTTAAATAGCCTATGGGAAAAGATTAATTCGTTTAATTTATTTTAGTTTTGGAGACCCAAAACTACATTTCCGTAAGCCATAACATTGCCAATTTTGATCCGATTCTAAAGTGGCATACCTCTTAAAGTTTGTAATTGCAGCCATAAAAAAAATGCATTCAAAATTTTCCATTTTGCGAGGGTCGAAATTTTGACCCCTGGTCATGTGGTAAATTTCCAAAAGGACACCCAATACTACACTTATAGAAACATGCTGAAAGCAATATTACAGTTAAAATATCGACACACTAAAATATTTATGGGTAAAACATATTGTTCATATGCTGTTTATTCCAGAATTCAGTTTTCCGTTTACTAAGTACTAAAATACACTAAAGTCCTCGCTCTGAGCGCAGTTAGTTGAGGGGATTCGATGTCTTGGCGCTCTCCTGGCGGATGGCGTTGATCAGCTCATAGTTGACCAGGAAGGTGAAGCGCAGCCCGGAAATTTCCACAGTGCAGTTGTGAGCCAGCCGGGCTTTGTTGGCCGACAGCAAAGGAGTGCCGTCGATGAAGATGGCCCGCTTGCCCTCATTCGCGATGAAGAAATCGCCATTGCTGCGCAACTTGATGGTTCCCTGACGGCGGGAGATCTTAGCAGCCGGCCCTTCTAGTCCCAGATCCACATCCACCACACAGTCCTTGGCATCACGGCCAAAGGTGATCTCCTTGGAACGCATGAGGTAACGCACATGACGGCCGCACAGACAGGCCAGCGTCTGGTTGTCGAACTCCGAGGCAGCCGTCGGACCGAGTACGGAATCAACTAGAACACCCCAGCGAGACAGCTCGTTCTCCAGGAGGCGAATATCACGTTTGTTGCGCCGATCAGCCAAAGCCCTCTCCATTTCCAGAGCTTCGTCACGTGGCTCGTTCAAGTCATGCTCGAAGATTTGATCCTCTGCATCGGAGAAGCTGAGTGGTTGTTGATCCGTGCCGTAAAGAGGCTTCACCGTCTGATCCGGCAACAGGCTGTACTGCTTAAGCAGAAGCCAATGGTTGTGGAGAGATTTTGCAGTACGGGCGCAGTAGAAGATAGAGGCGTTCTTGTCCAGCAGCTCTTGGAACTGCTCCAGCTTGGGTTGCTCGGACTGTGGGATAGGAATACTGATTAGTGATGTCTGTAGATGAAGTTTACACGTTTCTCTTACGCTTTTAATGGTTCCAAGAAGATCTTCCTCCTGCACGCTGTACAGGGCCTTGCGTTGAATGGACTCCACTAACTCTGGATGCAGGTTCCTCATGGCGGAGACCGCAATTCTGGACACCGCAGGCTCATAGAGCAAAGCATACCAACGCTGCTGAAGCTCCTGCAAGGTAAACTTGCAGGAAAACTTCACGCCGCGATGGATGATCCTTAGGTCGTTGGTCTGTTGGATACCGATGATCAAGGAAAGATCATCGATGGGCTTCCAGCGGCCTAGATCCTTAGTGGCCATTTGGCCCATGGGACGACCATTCCTGCGCTGCGACTTCTTGCTGGCAGGACGCACAGAACGAGAACGACGATCGCTGGTTGTAGGACGTTCCATGGCTGGTGGTTTGGGATGCACCACTGGCGCAACAACTGGAGCAACTGGAAGAGGAGTGGCCAGAGGAGCAGGCGTGGTAGGTGTGGCTAGGGGCAGTGAAGCAACGGTACTAGGTGTTCCCGGCAACAAGGAATCCGCGGAACCCGGCGTTTGTGGAGGTTCCGGCGTAGAAATGGGTATGTTCAATGGAGCTAACGTGGTGTGCGGCACGCCCACCAAGGCGGGATAATTCTGGGACGAAGTCCGAGGTCTGCTGTTGCGATTTGCATCCGTTCCTCCGCGATTTGTGGGCACTGCAATGTTGTACTCGACTATTTCGTCATCAAAACGCTTCCTTTTGATCGTACGCGACGAACTGTTTGCGATGAGAAAATGAAAGGGATAAATGATTACCCAGCACTAATTGTGATAAATCTGACATTTGTCATCGACTTACCTCCTTCGCTTTTGATCGTTTTGCAGTTCAATCGGTAGATTTCGAATCGGATTTCGTATTGTTGTCGAAATAACAGTTGAACTGTTTGCTGCTGTACTTCCTATTGTTGTTGTTGCTGCTGCTATGGGGGCTGTTGTTGTTGTTGCTGATGACACGCCTGCTTGGATTAGTGTGCTCGCAGCTGCCGTGGCGTTACCGGGGGCTGCGGGGGCGTTGGGAGCAGTCACGGGCACTGCACTGCTGCTGCTAACGGTGATCCTTGTTACCTCCATCGCTCTAACGGGGATTTTACGGGTTAAAACTAATTATTTTCGCGACGCACAACGCACGCAGTGTGACCGCAGCAGCAAGAAAAAGTATGTCGGACTCAGAGCTGCCATATCGTCGGGAAAAAGTAACACTGAGAGAAAATCGTAGTTTGAAAAAGATACTTTCACTTAATATTTAAGGAAAACCATTAAAAATTCAAACTGATTTGAATTAGCATCATATTGACGATATTTAAAACTACACATTTATCCTAAACTTCATAGCACGAAAAAAATTCCGCGCAACCAACACTTACCAACACTCTTAGTCGCAGACTTTTGGCCGTCTGGCATCCCTAGTTCTGTAGCCCACTCGAGAGTGTAAAATTTGTTTACTGGCATTTAAATATCAGCGAATTTGGGCCATAACGCCAGACTCATCAATTAGCACTGATGCCCAAAGCGACTAGATGAGTGCCTGGATGAACGGGCGACCGAAATTTTGCACTAGCCACACAAATAACACGGAAAACTATGAGGTAAATGGCTGTGCACAAAAACAAAACAGTGGAATGACTGTATATATGACTAATCGATTTGCAGTTTGCACTACGCGGAATCGGAATCTTCGCAGTCAGAGAGCAAAATGGACATCTCGGAGACGCCGACGGACTCCACGGGCGTCTCGCCGCTGGCGGATGATGCTGTGACCCCCGCTCCCGAAAAGAACATCCTGGAAATGGAGCAGGCAAAGGACCATGACAAGGAAGAGATAGAGTTTAAGACGAGCTCCGCGCTGGACAACAGAATACTGCGTCCGGAGCTGCTGCCCATGGAAACCACCCCCCAGCGACACACCATCGAGCGCACCCTAGCCAACAGTCATCCGCTGATGTCACCGACCAACACGGACTCGGATTCCGAGCCCTTTCAGCTAAAGAAACAGGAGACACAACCGCCGCGGAACAATTTTCCGGACGTGGTGCCCACCACAGAGACGGTGCAGGCGAAGAACTCGCTGAATCAGTCGCGGAGCAAGCCTCAGGATGCCAAGGTCAGTTTGCTACGGGCCAACAGTCCGGACATTCTGAGCAGCGAGTCGGATGCGGATGTCTCCCAGTACTTGGCCGCCGTCGAGTCTAACTTTCAGTCTGTCTCCCTGATGCCCAATGGAAACGGAAAGAAATCCAAGCGAACGACCACTCTCCCTGGAGGCGAGGACATATCCAGTCTGGATTCCATCTCGAATCACAGCTTCGATGACGACGAGGACATCGAGCACAACCTGGCATCCTTGAGCCCCTCCAGCTCCCTAATCGATGGTTTGGATGGGGAGGACGACGACGACGATTGCGAGGGTCCGGAGCTGCTGCCTGATAACGATGACGACCTCGAACTAGACATGGAGTTCGGTCTGGCCACTACGCCGACGCCAAATGCCCAGGCTTCGGCCAATGGTGCCTCCACATTACCGCAATACACAGCTGCTGAGGAGAGACGCGATTCGCGAAACTGGCAGAAGATCACTCTACCGGATGGACGCACCCGGGAGATCGATATGCGGGTCATCGAGCCGTACAAGCGTGTTCTATCCCACGGTGGATATCTCAAATCTGGCGGCCAGAACGCCATCGTCATCTTTTGCGCCTGCCACCTGCCGGATAGGTCGAGGGCCGACTACAGCTATGTGATGGACAACCTGTTTCTCTACGTGGTCAAGACCCTCGAGCAGCTGGTCACGGATGACTATGTGCTGATCTATCTTCATGGCGGCTCCAACAGGCGGAATGTGCCGCCGTTTCCCTGGCTCAAAAGGTGGGTTTCACTTAGCTTTATTTTCTTTCGGGTTATTAAAAAAGCTTTTTTAATACAGGTGCTACCAACTGCTGGACCGTCGGTTGCGCAAGAGCCTGAAGCACATGTATCTGGTGCATCCCACGTTTTGGATAAAGTCTCTGGTTTGGATGGCGCGGCCTTTTGTGAGGTAAACCACAGCAAACAGTTCCCAGTTAAACATTGAAATAAATTCTTGCTCTCCTGTGCAGCACAAAGTTCTGGCGCAAACTGGTCTACGTGAAGTCCCTGGAGGAGCTCGGCCTGCACGTGGTCGTGGAGAAGGCTGCCATCCCGGAGAAGGTTAAGCAATACGACGCCAAGCGGCACTGAGGACCTGCGATGCCCCAGACTTGTCTCACTCAAAACGCTAATGCAAACGCAACGCATCCATGCCACACTCGCTACTCAAGCCTCTGCATTCCCCCATCTTCAATACGGACTAAGGCTAATCCTCCAACCGATTGTTTGCGCTCTCTTGCTATGCTTTAATTTAAGATCTCAATCTTTGTGATACTTTATGTTTGCCTTCTCTCAGTCGAGTCCCCCAAGTCGAGTCCCCTCCTATGCATTTCCCCGGTTGAAGCGTGGAAGGCGTTCAGCAAAACATCGAACAAGTTTTTGTAGTTCTTTATTGGCAGTCGTAGAATTCGTATTAGTAGACACAGAGTCACATCTGCTAGGATCCTATATATAGACACTTACATAATAATACCATGTAGTTATCGTGTAGCTTCCGCTTCATAAATTTTGTAATGGAACAGACATATGCAACCAGAAACCACCAAACTTCCGAACATGTTACCTTTATTTGTAGTGGCAAAAAGAGTAAACACGAAGTTGGAACAGAGTGTAGTCCACTACACTGAACCTAAGCATAAGTAATTGAAAATCTTTAGCTGAATTTTGCATCCGATACCGCATATATTGTACATTTAAAGCGTTCCGAGCACGACACTTTCGCTGACACTGAGGACCCCATGCCAGTCGACAGTAGAGGTGCCCCATTATCTCATCCACCATCAGAGTTAGCCGATTAGCCAGTAAGTGAAATAGCGACCATTCTTTGTGGAATCTACACACGGACACACGTAGAATCTCTCTAGCGGATAAAAGACGTACAATTAGGCAATGTAACCGATTAATATTAAGAGCGACATTTTGTTGGTTTCCTTTTACCGCTTTAAACAAACAATAATAATAAAGTGCAAGATGATTTTTTATTTATTCTGCAATAAACCCTGTTAATGATGATATGATATTAGGAGTAATAACTTTGGTCGCAGTCCCACAGGTCGTTGTCCTCGTGAAATTGAATGAGTACGAGTTCATAGGTGACGATGGTGCCAGCAACCTAAAGAAGAAAATAGGAAGAGTATTCTTATGATATAGTATTCTCCATTTTAACTTACACTTAACACCAGCTTCCTTGTCAGGTGAAAAAACTTCATTCCACTCAGAGCCACCTCATCGCTGATTACCTCCTCCGTAAATCTCTTAACCTCCGGGCACCAGGATTCCTTCGGCACACAGCGCAAATATCTCAAAGTCAACCGGGACTCGTCATGGACGCTGGCGGAGTACAGTGAAACCGCCAGAGTGCGACCAATGAGAAAGATGAGCGAGAAATAAAAGTACACGGCGTGGGCCACCGAAGGCATTGTGCTAAGGAAAAATATTTAATCTTAAATGAAATAAAGAATAAAGATTCTTAAATACTTACTTTAAACTCCTCAGCAACTGCACACAAATGAAGTACAAATTATTGGAGAAGGACACCATTGTTATGAGGGAAATGGCATTGTCCATTTTATCGCACAAAATGCAAATATTCCTGTATTGAATGCGACGCTCCGACCAGTAAGTGGGTGACATGTTCTGCAATTTATTTTGTTGTTTTCCATAGAATTTATTTATTTATTTTACTCTCATACCATTCCTTTAAAATTCCGCAAATCATCGTTGAGCTGGCGAAACTTGGCAGCCAATCCAATGCTCACAATCATAACAAACATGTCCATGTAATTCCAAATGAACGTTGAATATACATTTTGGAACTTGCCCCACAAAGCCAAAGCAGTGGAGTAACTGGCCACGAAGAATATCTCGTCGTTGGTGCGCAGGAAATAATTCTGGATGGGATCAGCGGTGCGGTTACAAAAGGAAGCATAGTTTATAGCAGAAACCATGCTCAGAATGTGCTCCGCTTTGGGAAATAAGAAAACCTTTAAGATTGTAAGGCAAATAATACAAATATTTACCAAATGAAAGCATCATTCCCACCAACATAACCATCGAAATGGTGTGGCCCATATTCCATTTGCGCAACTGCGTTTTATACTGGGGCAAATCCTTCTCCACAGTGTGCCAATACATCATCAACTGAGGCCACTGACGGGCCAAATTAAGAGCCACTATCAAAACCAATAAAACAGATCCTCGGAATATGATGGGCTTGATGCTGTTGAAACTAATCGGGTTGTTTAAAACCTTAAACAGGGACAGTCCAAAGTTGGCCAAGCTCGAGGCGATAAAAACTAGACAGAAGCAGGTGCGAATGTTGCGCCAGGAGAAGCTCAGATTGGAAGGATGTTTCCCGGTCACTCCTTTAACGGGCATCATCGCAAAGAACTCCGCCACAAGGAGCACTCGGCCCACCGCCTGGTGGAAGCTTCCATCGCTGAGGAACGCCTCCTTGTCGCCACGGGATAGCTCTATTTAAATTAAGATCATTTAATGCTGTTTTGATAAGTTCTAAAGTCTTGCAACTTACTGGGCAATTTATTCCGCACTTCGCATTCAGTTTCAATTTGGTTTTTGTAGGTTTCGCAACTTTCCTGAAAAGCTTTTTTGCGGGCACTAAAGAAATGGTTATTTAAATCAAATCTTTACTAAGTTATAAGTTTGTCTTGACCCACCCACCTTTCGTGAACCAAATCAAGTTTCCGCACCATCGATGTCCTGGTCATCTTCTTCCTCAGCCGTCGGATCTTGTTTTCCAGCTTTGGCAGGAACTTCATCCTTCGACCTTTCGATTCCACTCGCAGGAGTGAACTGCTCCAAAGGAATTGCCCAGCGAACCAAATTGTCACTCGCTGAGTGCCCAGTGACTATTAAAAACACCTGTTGTTTTGCACTTATCTATAATTAAGGAACAGCAACAATAAAGGTACATATTTTGCGGGCTTAGCGTTTGCGTTCCCTCCCACAAAGTTCAGTTTTCAAAACAGCCGGCCACCTTTTCCTCGCCATTGAACTGCAGCAAAATTAGTTCGTAGGTCACTATTGTGCCAGCCACCTAGGGATATAGTATAGTTCTATAATCGGATGTGCTTGCGATTTGTTTTGTTTTGGGTGACACACCGAAATTACCACGCCGCGAGTGAGTCGAAAGAACTTCATGCCAGTCAGAGCCACATTGTCCATCTGAACCTCCTCCGAAAAGCGTTTGAGCTGAAAGGTAAAGGATTCTTATGATTCTATTCTTATTCCTAACTGATAAATACTCCTGTTTACCTCGTCGCACCAATATTCCCTGGGCACCAAGCGAAAAATGACCAGCGGTCTTTTAGATTCATCATTGATACTGGAGCTATATAGCGACAAAATGAGAGTACGACCAAGTAAATAGGTGAGGGAGAACCAGAAGTACAGGGTATGAAATACAGAAGGTTTTGCTCTAAAATAAATGAAAGAAAAGGAAATTTATTATTTTGTATACAAAATCATATTAAAAACTCACTGCATGCTCTTGAGGATTTTGCCACAAATAAAGTAGAGATTGTTGCTGAAACAGAGCAAAGTAATAGTGGATATGGCATCGTCCACTTCCTCACACAGCTTGCAAAGGTTCCTGAAGTTAATCCTGCACTGCATCCAATAGTCCACCGAGGTGGGCTGAATGTGAGATGCGAAATATGTATTATTTCATTATTTATACAACAAATATCATTACCAATTTGGCCTCCCTCATCATGTAGTCATTTAATTGCCGGAAACGAGCAGCTAAAGCCACACTTACAGCCATCACGAAGATGTCGTTGAAGTTCCAGGCGAAGGTGCTCAAGACATTGATCACTTTTCCCAAGAGCCCAAGGAAACGGGTGTAGTCAACAAAGTAGAACACCGAGGAGAAGTTCAAGTACAGGAAACTGTCGAAGGAAAGTCCCGGCCATCGAGGGCAGGAGTTTACATAGTAGCCCATGGACAACATGCTCATAATGTGTTCCACTTTTCACATAAATAAATTAAGAAATTAATTAACAGATTATGCAATTAAATATCTTCTTACCCAAGGAGCAAGTGGTGGCCACAATGGTGATGATCTTGATGTGCTGTGCCAAATATCTGCGCTTCTTAGGCAGTTTAATTGGAGGCAACTTGGCCTCAACCAACTGCCACTCCTGGGCGATTGCAGGCCACTTTCTGGCCAGTTGCAAGAAGGCTGACGAAATCAAGAATATGGATAAATAAAATACCAGAGTCTCCACCGAATCGAAATTGAACGACACATTTGTCACGTAGGCCACCAGGTAACCAGAAGTTACTCCAAAACAGAGGATCGTCACCAAGGCGTAATACGTTCGAGCACTGAACCAGGTGAAGGTCAGATCTTCCGAGAACTTGGAACTCACTCCACGAACTGGCATCAGTGCAAAAATCTGGGCTATAATAAGGACTGAAAGAAAATATTAATAAAATAACTAGGAATGCCCTAACTTCAGCAAAGTCACTGTTGAATTTAAATTACTTAAATTAAGAGTTTTGTAACCATCATTTTGTGAACAATATGTTATTACCTGGCTTAATGGCTTCTTGAAATGAGCCACTATACTTGTTATCCTCGATTTTGATTCGATGAAGCCAAGCCCTAACTGTGAAAGCAAATGTTTTATAAATAAGAATAAAAGTTTTGCAAACTTACTGAAAGAAAATCTAAAGTGCCTTGAGGGCTTGGAGACCACTCTGTATTTAACAATTCCCAAGGTGACACTGGCAGTTGTAATGTATTAAATTGATTAATAAATTAATTTATTATAGTCGAATATATTTCTTAAACGCAAATCTAATCCACGTACTCGCTGCTCACTCGTGATCTCCGCCAGAATTTGATGCGGGCAATGCACCTTCGCCGTTTGGCGGGATCTCCAGTGGTCCTGGCCATGTTCCGTGCTCGACTGACGGCCAATCCTCTCCTGACAATCGCTAAGCCCACAAAACACCAACGGTTACCTCTAATTGATGCCCTCCACGCCAATTGTGTGCTTATCTGTGCATAATCTTGTGCAAGTACGAAAAGTTGACAGGCCAAGTTGGCTTGATAAAGTATTCCAAATGAAAATAAAAACTGTGAACGGCACTAGGAGAAGAAAATGCTCATGGAGGAGCCGGGTCCGCGGCTGCAAATACTTTTCTGCACCACGGCGCCTTCCAACTGCCGGAATAAAACCAACTCGTAGCCCATTAAAGCGGCTGCCATCTGAAAAAACATAGTTACTCTTAGATTCTTATAAAATGTTTCCGATACCCACTGCAAAGATCAGCCTTCTGGTGAGATAAAAGAAACCCTTTCCACTGAGAGCAAAGGTTTCATTTCGGAGCATCTCACTTAATCGATTCAGCTCATCGCACCAACAATTTGTGGGTACTTCGTAAAGTGTATTGGAAATACTCTTGATTTCCTGGGGAATCGAGGCAGCGGCAAACATCATATTCATCAAGCGAGTGATGACGTATAGCAAACAAAACCAGAAGTACAGCTCGTCCATAAAAGTTCCTTTTACTCTGAATAAAAGAATTTATATTAAATATTGAAAAATGTGTAAATGAAATATCAAAACTTACTGAAAACTATGGTAGACTTGCACACAAATGAAGTACATATTGTGGGCGCAGGACACCAAAATCAAGCCAGACAACTCCTTATCATAAAGCTTGAGCAAATCATCGAGATCCAAAAAATCGGAACGAACTTCCTGCCAAAATTCATGTGATCCAGAGTTTTCTAAATTCTGACGAATACGCCAATGAAGTTGTTGAAAACGAATTTGCAAACTTCGACACAGAAGAAATAGGAAGATGTCCCCAAAGTTCCAAATGAATGTCATTGCCAAGGTGCTCCATTCGATGAAGAAAACCATCCAGAGGTCATAGTTGAACACTGAGAAGATTTCCTGGCGTTCCCTTAGAAAGTAGTTCTCCAAGAAGCCCACTTTCAGATTACAATCTCTAATTTGCTCGTAATTGCTCCAAACGGCGCTTCCCACATAAGTGAGGTGTTCACAAAGGGCGGTTATCAAAAGGATTATTCCCCAACGACGAAGATATCGGCTGAAATTGAGTCCTTGGGGGCTACTATAGCAGGGTTTCAGGAATATCCGCTCAGAAAACGAAGTTTTCCGGATGATATAGGGCCATTTGCGGGACAGATTTATAAAGGCTCCGAAACAGAAAATGCAAATCACACTGAAATTTAAAGAGCCTGTGGAATAATTTTTAGAAAAAAATACTAATAGGGGAATTTCCAATACATAATTATATTAAAAAATCTTACCTATGGTGTACATCTTCAGTCCATCATTTAATACCATCTTAGTCGACAGCACAAAGTCACCGATGACAAAAAGGAAAACCACCGCGAAAAGCAGAATAATCGGGGAAAGCCAACGAAAGCGAACATTTTCGGGTTTATCAGGAGGTTTGATCCCCGAAAGCGGAAGCACACCGAAAATCCGAGCTATGACCATAACTAAAAGGGGAAAACTTAGGAACCGACCAACCAAGATTCACACTCACCATTCCCGAGGGCATGATGAAGGGTGTTTTCCTGCACTGACCGCTCCATTTGAAGTCCACGGACAGACAAACGCCTCTTCATCATGGACGTGATAATTGAGACACTTCCAGCAGAACATTTCAAACACGCATTGTATTGATAGATAGCATCGGACAGGTGCAATTAATTGGGTGCCATTACAGAAGGTGCAAAAATACAACAAAATGCAAATATACGTAGGACTAGGAAAAAATGCTCTTGGAGGAACCCACGCCGCCCTCGCAGAAACTCTTTTGCACATCGGATCCAGCCATTTGGTTGATCAGAACCAGTTCGTAGACCATTAAAGTAGCAGCCATCTATAGATAATTTATTCTATTAACATTTACTATATTAATATTTATATTATACTAACTTACCGCAAATATCAAACGTCTGGTTAGCAAAAAGTATCCCTTGCCACTGAGGGCGAAATGGTCTGAGAGGAAAATCTCATTGAGTCGCCTTAGTTCAACGCACCAAAACTCAGTGGGAATTTCGTAAAGTGTGTAGGATATCTCCCTGGCTTCTTGGGGAATCGAGGATGCAGCAAACATCATGTTTAGCACTCGAATGATGACATAGGAAAGGCAGAACCAGAAGTAAAGCTCATCTGCGTAGTTTCCCTTGGATCTAATTACATAAAAGATTGTTATATTCTATAAATTCTATAATAATATTCCTTACTGAAAGCTGTGATAGATCTGCACACATATGAAGTACATGTTGTGGGCACAGGAGAGGACTATCAACCCGGACAGTTCCTTGTCGTATATCCCCAGAAGATCGCTAAGATCCAGTAGATCACTCCGAATCCGCTGCCAGAACTCATTGGGCATCTGCTGTTTGGCGTGTTGGCGAATGCGCCAGTGCAATTGCTTGAATCTCATCTGGGTGCCACGGCAGACGAGGACCAGAAAGATGTCCACAAAGTTCCAGACGAAGGTCATGGACAGAGTGGTCCACTCGATGAAGGGTATCCACCAGGGCGTGAAGTGGAGCACCAGGAAGAGCTGCTGTCGCTCCCTCTGGAAGTAGTTGTGCCAGAACTCCGCATTCAATTTGCACTCCACAATGGCCAAGTGATTGTTGTAGAGGGCACTTCCCACATACGTGGAGTGTTCGCAGAGAGCAGCCACCAGGAGAAAGACACCCCAGAGGCGAAGGCGACTGGAGTAACCACGTCCATGGACACAATCGTATTCCGGCTGCAGGAAGATCTGCTCGCACTCCGAAGTCCTGCGAATGATATGCGGCCAACGACGGGATAATAGGAGGAAAACCCCAAAGCAGAAGATGCAGATCACGCTGAAGCTGAGGGATCCTGAAATGAAAAAGGTATTCAAAATAATTTAAACACATTTTAATAAAGCACTGTAGTTTATTAAAGGAAAATTCTCTTAAAAACATTTCAGTTCTAATGTTCTCAAATCAAAACCAACCTATAGTGTAGATTTTGAGTCCATGATCGAGTACAACTTTCGAGGATAAAGCGCAATCCACGATGGAGAAGGTGAACAAAACCAGAGCAGCCAGCAGGGACAAAGAAATCCAGCGGAAACGAACCTTTTCCGGTCGAGAACTTGGCCAAACACCCGAGACTGGTAGAACCCCAAAAAACTGGGCTATAACCAGCACTAAAAAAAATATTAATATTAAGTAATAAATCAAATAAGAAATCAAATAGGTGATCTTACCCGGACCCATTCCATGTTGAAGTGTGTTCCTGGTTCCCCGTTGGCCCGACTGCTGCATCGTTCGGCTGTTTAGTATAGAATGTAAAGAGGTCCTTTGGATCCAAAGGACACGCCATAAACAAGGGGGCGTATGGCACTCAATTTGCAGATTAGGATCTCGCAAAAGCGAACTTTGTGCAGGTGCGTGGGCGTGACACTTATGACCAAATGTGCTTTTGAATTGCAGTTTCGAGTGCTAAATGCTAAATTCCGGCATCTAGAATTCCCTGCAATATTGAGTCTTTTGCCTGATGGAACCTTGGTTGATGACGTCCGATATCATGAGCTCATAGGTGATAATTGTGGTGCCCATCTGCGAAAGAGTAAATATTGGTATAAACATTACATTGGTTGTTTTATGTGCTCAACTTACAGCCAGGACGAGTGAGCGAGTGAGGTAGAAGAATCCGCTGCCGGAGAGAGCTGTCATGTCGTTTCCCAACTGCTCACTAAAGCGCTGGACCTAAGGATACCAAATATAATTACCTAAATAGAAAGGATCATTAATTATATCCACCTCTATAGACCAAGCCTTGGAGGGAACATCCCGCAAAGCTGTGACTATCTTGCGTTCGTAGTCATTTATAGAAGATGCCACGAAAATTGTTAGCAGGGTTCGAACCACAGCAAAACCCAAAGAGTACCAAAAAGCCAGCATCACAAGAAAGTCCACTCCTATATTTCTGTTTAAAATATAAAATATTAAAATATTAATAAATATTTAAACCATTTTAAAACATTATTCAACTCACTTGAAACTGTTGAACAACTGAAAGCAGATAAAGGACATGTTGTTGCCAAAGGCCAGGAGAACCAATGGAGCTATTGCAGCATCCAGAAGTCGCACAAGTCGTTTTAAAGCCAGATAATGCTCTCGTACCTCCGTCCAAAATATTGCTGGCATTACCTTCCTATGGACAGCGGCAATCCTCCGATAAAGTTGGTGAAATCTGGCGGCCAAACCAATCCCAATGCACATGATAAAGCAGTCGGTAAAGGAACGTGGATAGGCAATTGTCTGGTTAACCCACTTAAAAAATATTAAATAATCATTAAAGATTTTCATGACTAATGTAAAAGATTTTTCTCAAACCTCAAAAATGGGTAATAGCCAAATGTGGTAGGGCAGAATCATATAAAGATGTGGACGCTCCCACTTGTAGATACTTTCAAAGTAGGTTACGTTAATTTTGCACTGGGTACGCTCCATGTTGCTGAGATGAAATGAGTTGCCCAGCAGAAGACAGTGTTCCACTGAAAAATATATTTGATACAGGGCAAATAAAATTAAAAAAAATAAAATGTTAAATATTACTTTAAATCTCTTATATTTAAACATACAACTCACCCAAAGCAGATGACATGACCACCGCAAACACAATATAGATGCGCTTCTTTATCTTGTACTCCCCGTAGAAGCGATAAGGAACCCTCAGAAACAGTTGCTCCACAGAATGCCAAGTTCGCATGATCCTGGGCCACTGAATGGCCAACCTCCAGAAGAACAAGTGCTCCAAAAGACAGACTATGTACAGGGAAAGCGTGCTCGAGGTATGAAAGTTGATGGCAACCTTAATGACATAATTGATAACTGCACCGAATTCACAGAGATTAAGAATTACAACGAGGCAGGAGTAGAAAATCCGAGGCGAAAGCCAACGAAACCGGATGTCTGCAACATCCAAGGCGCGAACATTGCTCACGGGTAGCAGGCCATAGATTTGCGATATAAATAGAACTGCGATTGGAGAACATTTAAATTTTATTAATGATTTTTTAGAGAACCTTTTCGAGTTAGAATCGCACACCTTTTGACACCGCCCGATGGAATGTCTCGCCCTGCGGCATGGCCAAAATACAACTGGCTGCCAACTTGCCAATCTGGCGTGCAAAATGCCCCTCACTTAACCAAGGGGGCGTGGCGGCCTTAAACGATTTACCAACTGAGTATTTACAACTAATTGCGCCACCTGTCACACTCAGCTGACATGACAAATGGCCAAGGAGTGCGACGATGGGTGTTGTGCTTTTTGTTCATCAAGCGCACAAGGGCTGCAATCCTTTGCGACGATTGGGTTCATCGAATTGCAGGAGGACCAGCTCGTAGGTGACAATGGTTCCGGCCATCTGATGGGAAGAGGAATCCAAAGGTGTGAACATGAACTCACACTTTTTCAATGAAGCTACTCACTCCAAAGAGAAGGCGCCGTGTGAGGAAGTAAAACTTTTTGCCGGAAAGGGCGACTGTCTGGGTCGTCATCTGGAATATCAGTCGCTCCACCTCCACACACCAACTGCGGCTCGAAACCCTTCTGAGGATTCCAAGACCCCTCTTCGATTCCTCATTGATATCCGCTGCAGTGAGAAAAACGAAGGCGGTTCGTCCGATGAGATATAGTAGCGAATACCAGAAGTATACATAGTTGATGGGCCAGTGAAGTTTGCTAGGAGAAAAAATATTAGAAGGGTATAGTTACTAAACTAGAGATTCAAGTAAGAGTAGAACTGTAAATAAAATTCTATTAGAATATTTTAGATAGTATATAGTATGCCAAACTTAATTCAAATAACTATTTTCCCTTAGAAGACTCACTTAAAAATGTTCAGCAGTTGGAAGCACACAAAGTAGAGGTTATTAAAGCACGAAATTAAGATAAGACTCGACATAGCGTTATCCACAAACTCCAGTAATTCACACATTTTAACGTAGTGCTCCCGAATTTGGATAAACACCGACTCAGAGACCTCCTCATGTTCCAATTTGCGAATACGGCCAGTGATTTGCTCAAAGCGATAGGACAGCCCCATGCTAACCATCATGATAAAGAGGTCCATGTAGTTCCAGACAAAAGTGCAGGCACCATTGGCTATCTAAGAAAATAAATTCTTATAATAAATGTTAAATAATTATTTGTTTTTAAAAACTTACCAGCACAAAAGCAGCTACAATGGGACTGTAAGGCAGCAGTTGAAACACATAGTCGTAGTTCCTTTGGATGTAATCATCAAAACTGGCTACTCTTGTAATATTGGTGCACAAATTAATGCGACGCTGGTAGCTCAGAATAGCTGATACTTGGAACAGAGCGTGTTCTCCTAAAAGTTTATAGTGATAGAAATAATTATAAAATTTAAAAGAAGTTCTTACCCAAAGACAATGCTATAATCGCTAAAGCAGCCAGTTGAACTCGACGCCAAAGATTTCTTTTCGGCATTTCATAAGGAGTTTTATTAAACACCATTTCCGTCTTTGTCCAGTATCTAATAAGTTCTGGCCATTTTTTTGCCAGGCGAATAACCACGATGTAGGCTGATAAAACACAACTGAAGAAAACGAGACCACCTAGAAATAGAAAAATAGATCAAATAAATACCTTTACAATTAAAGTTTAACTACAACTCACCAAAATTTTTCGCTGTAATACCAATCCTGACCAAGTGACAGAGCATTCCCAGAAACAATATTAAAGTGGCAGCCATAAAAATCAGGGTAACGATCATCGGTATTGACTTGTAGGCAAATCGAATCCTTCGCGGGTTGGACTCCCGAATGCCAATCAAGGGCATTATGGCAAAGCACTGAGCCAAAAACATGACTAGGAAATAAATTCAAATATAGTTAAAGTTAAAGTTAAATCAGAATCCTCTTACACGGATAGACAGCTCGATGAAACAGATCCAGTTTCTCATAATTTGGCAGCTTTTCGCTTGCCAATATGTTGAATTCCGTATTCGATGGAGGCTTTTCCGGCCTAGTTAAACTCTCCACTGCCTTTCCATCATTAGTGGTATCCTTACTACGATTTTTGCGGAAATTCAAATTATGTCCTTTCATGTCGCTGGTCTTTTTTGCACTGGCACGAAATGCGAATTTTAAATAGCTCCAAAGCTTTTCATGGGCGGAGTTGAATACGGAAAGCCCCACAATGGGTTTGGCAGCTCTAAAGTGCCAATAATTATGGGTTTTAAAACATAAGCTGACTCAAAGATGTGTAATAACTTAGGCATTACTGAAAATATGTATAAATAACCCAACAACACATTTTCTAAACTATTTACCTATAGCAAATGCCCCTATTATTATCAAATATTTTCTTTAGATCATTTTGTATCTTTAGATCTGTACTGCAGCTGAACATTTTTACCCAATCCTTAAACCGTACATGCTTCCCTCATTTGTCACATATGAACTCATGCTTCTGCAGTGGAAGCAAAGAGCTCTTAACATTTATGTTGCTTTTGAAAAATTTATTGAATATTCATTGCTTATGAAAAATGACATGACAAATGGGTAAGGAGTGCGGCGAATGGTGATGTGTTTCTCGTCATCAGGCGCACAAGGGCTGCAGTCCTTTGCGTCGATTGGGTTCATCGAATTGCAGGAGGACCAGCTCATAGGTGACAATGGTTCCGGCCATCTGAGGGGAAATGGAATTCAAAGGTGTGAACATGAACTCTGAGATTCCCAGTGAGATACTCACTCCAAAGAGAAGGCGCCGCGTGAGGAAGTAGAACTTCTTGCCGGAAAGAGCGACTGTCTGGGTCGTCATCTGGAATATCAGTCGCTCCACCTCCACACACCAACTGCGACTCGAAACCCTCCTAAGGATTCCAAGACCCCTCTTCGATTCCTCATTGATCTCCGCTGCGGTAAGGAATACGAAGGCGGTTCGTCCGAGGAGATATAGCAGGGAATACCAGAAGTATACATAGTTGATGGGCCAGCGAAGTTTGCTAGGAGATCATACAAAGAAAATATATATAAATTTAAATAAAGAACATGCTATACTTTTGTGAACTCACTTGAAAACGTTCAGCAGTTGGTAGCACACAAAGTAGAGGTTATTAACACACGAAAGTAGTATCAGACTTGACATGCCGCTATCCACAAACTCCAGCAATTCACACATTTTAACGTAGTGCTCTCGGATTTCAATAAACACCGACTCACAGACCTCCTCATGTTCCAATTTGCGAATTCGAGCAGTTATTTGCTCGAATCGGTAAGACAAACCCTTGCTGATCATCATAATGAAGAGGTCCATGTAGTTCCAGACGAAAGTGCAGACTCCATTAATTAACTGAGGAGATAAATTCTTATAATATTTTTAAGTATTGGTTGTTATAGGAACTTGCCAGGATAAAAGCACCAATAAAAGGGCTGTAAGGCAGCAGTTGAAACACATAGTCGTAGTTCCTTTGGATGTAGTCATCAAAACTGGCTGGAGTAGTTATATTGGTGCACAAATTAATGCGACGCTGGTAGCTCAGAATAACAGATACCTGGTACAAAGCATGTTCACCTAAAAATTTATAATTCCAGAAATAATATTTCTAAAATAAAAATAAGTTTTTACCCAATGACAATCCAATAATCGCAAAAGCAGCTAACTGAACTCGACGCGAAAGATTTCTTTTGGGTATTTCATAGGGAGTTTTGGTGAACACCATTTCCGTTCTGGTCCAATATCTAATGAGGGCTGGCCATTTTTTTGCCAGACGAATAAAGACCACGTATGCACTTAAAACACAACCAAAGAATACAAGTCCAACTGGAAAAAATAAAACAACTCAAATATATATTTTTTCAATTATAGTTAATCTAAAACTCACCAAAATTTTTAGCTGTTATGCCAATCTTAACCAGATGAGTAAACATTCCGAGAAACAATATTAAAGTGGCAGCCATAAAAATCAGGGTAACGATCATCGGTATTGATTTGTAGGCAAATCGAATCCTTCGTGGATTGGACTCCCGAATGCCAATCAAAGGCATTATGGCAAAACACTGAGCCAAAAACATGACTACAAAATGGAGTTATATTTATCTAACTATAAATATAATAACTAGTTGAAGTTATACTTCAAACTCTTCTTACACGGATACACAGCTCGGTGAAACAGATCCAGTTTCGCATAGTTGGGCAGCTTCTCGCTTGCCAATATATTGAATTCCAGATTCGATTCCTCCACAAATTTGGGTGGAGGCGATTCCGGTTTGACCTCCTTTCCATCATTACTTATATCCTTGTTAGGATTTTTGCGAAAATTCAAAGTATGTCCTTTCATGACGCTGGTCTTTTTTGCACTGGCACGAAATGCGAATTTTAAATAGCTCCAAAGCTTGTCATGGGCGGAGTTGAACACCGAAAGCCCCACAATGGTTTTAGTCGCTCTGAAGTGCCACTAATTACAGTTTTTAAGACCTAAGCTGACCCAAAGATATAAACAACAATTATGAAATTATAAAACGAGACTAGAGATGGTCAGACTCGAGGAGCATGTCGACGGCTTCGGATGGAATCCTGAAGCACCTGAAGGCGCAGCGCCGAAGGCAACGGGCCGTCCTGACCATGAGATGGCGATGTGCCCAGGGAGGATTGGAGTTCGAGCAGCTGGACACGTTCTACAGAGCCATCAGGCCATGTAAGTGAGCCAGAAATAATTTAGGCATTACTAAACTATATACAAATAACAAAAAAAAAACAATTTCTTCAGTTATTATAATACTTTATATTTATTTTAGATCTTTGTGTCGCCCAGGTCTTTGGCATTATGCCACTATCGAATATACTCAGTCGCGATCCCCAGGATGTTAAATTCAAAGTAAAAAGTGTTGGTCTTGGAATTACTTTCTTACTTCTATTTCTTGGAGGAATTAAGACCTTGATAACTGCCAATGTTCTCTTCAATGAAGGACTCAATGCCAGGAATATGAGTAAGTCCTGGAAAGTTATTAACTAAATTCAATGATTAAAAAGTCACAGTTGGTCTGGTGTTCTTTATTGTGGGCATGGTGAACTGGCTGAACTTTGTTGGCTTCGCTCGTTCCTGGTCGAATATAATGCTACCCTGGAGCTCCTTGGATATCCTGATGATGTTTCCTCCCTACAAAAGGTGCAAAAGAAGCCTTCAGTCGAAGGTTAATTTGATAGTGTTTACAGTGGGATTCCTTGCCTTAGGTGAGTCTGCTATATCATACTTCTGATCAATACTGATGATATATAATTTTAGGAGATCATATTCTGTATTATGCCTCCGGATATTTTAGTTACAGCATGCGCATTTTGCAGTGCCCAGGAAATCAGTCACAAATTACTTTTGGACTTTTTCTGAAAAATGAGTTTTCGGACATAATGGTTCTGCTGCCCTATAATCTTTTTTCCATATGCTATGGATTTGTAAGAATTATTTTATGTTCTGATTCTTCCTTTTAAATATGCATTCGAATTTTAGTGGATCAATGGAGTGTTTAACTTTTTGTGGAACTTTATGGATATTTTTATAGTGATAACTAGCACTGGATTGGCTCAAAGGTTTCAGCAGTTTGCCGATCGAGTTAAGGCTTTGGAGGGTCGTGTAAAGTTTCATAAAAATCCTTTTAATATATCTTTAGTAATATATTTATCCTTTAGCACGTTCCAGATGCCTTATGGTGCAGTATCCGTCGTGATCACATTCGCCTTTGTGAACTAACAAGTCTCGTAGATGCCAGCATATCCAACATTGTTTTCCTCTCCTGTGCGAATAATGTGTATGTGATCTGCAATCAGGCACTAGCTATTTTCACGTGAGATAATACAAATTATAAATATTATTTTACACATTTTAATTATTTTATCAAATAGTGAGCTTCGACATCCCATTAACTATGTGTACTTTTGGTACTCTCTGATATTTCTGATGGGAAGAACTGGTCTCGTCTTTATGACTGCCTCCGGGATCCACGATGCCTCGATTCTGCCTCTTAAGTCCTTGTTTATGGTCCCCAGAGATGATTGGACGCAGGAGGTGCAGAGATTCGGTGATCAGTTGACCAGTGAGTTTGTGGGATTGTCCGGCTATCGTTTATTCTACTTAACAAGGAAGAGTCTTTTTGGGGTAACAACATTTTCATTTTAAGCTTTCTATACATTTTTAACCAATTCTTAAAACCTAGATGCTTGCTACTTTGCTCACTTATGAACTTATGCTTCTGCAAATGGACGCAAAGAGCCCCAAACACTTGCGATGCTAAAGAAAAGTGTAGAAAGTTTTTATTTTTATAAACAGTATTATGATATTGTGTATCGAAAGTCCTTTTTAATGTGTTAAATAAATTTCAAAATTCATAATAAAGTTTCTGATGAACTCAGAACAATTTTAAAACTGTTATTAATAAATATGTTATTTTCTGAAAAAAAAAGTAGCTCAGCAAGCCATAACTACAAAAAATGTATAAAATAAATATTTTTATAAAAAGTATTATAATATTGTGTACCAAAACTCCTTTTTAACGTGTTAAATAAATTTCAGAATTCATAATAAAGTTTCTGATGAACTCAGAACAATTTTACAACTGCTTTAAACAAACATGTTAATTTTCTAGAACAAAAGTAATTCAGCAATAACTTTGGGAGTGAGTTCCTGTTCGGGTTCATTAAACTCACGCGGGAGTCGGGTGCAACAGGAGGGTTCCCGGTTGTTAAATGGCCAAAAAGCTGCCCGGATAATTGGCCATTTGAAGTATCATTTCAATTTTCGGCCCGTCGGCTGTCACTGGCAGAGGGCGAATCCACAAATGGGAGGGCAACCAAAGTCGTTTGCCATTAGTTTCAATTATTCTTACACATGTAGACAAACGTAATGTTGATGGCAACTCGTCGAGCTGGAAAAGAAGTTCAACTTAGGAAAAGTTTTCTTCCTGAAAAAAGGAGCCAAACGAGTTGGTAAAGTTGCGAAGGAAAGGAGTGAACGAACCTGGAACGGGAGAAACAATCCGAAATGGCTTTTCAATTTCCCAGGACTCGCGGCCTTTGACACTTTGCCAATTAACACTTTCCTGGTTACCGATTGCCATTTTTGTTTGTGGTGGAGCGAAGCGAACTCCCAATCCCAATCCTTTTTTCGCTGGAGCTGCAGGGGGGGCAATTATCCTGTCAGGAAGTTTTCGTACGCAGCCGAAGCAGGTAGCAAAACAAAATGCCAGCAAAAACAAAGGCCCGGGTCATTAACAGGCGCCGGCACCCCGATTTCCGGACTCCGCACGTGAGTGAGTCAGTGGCAACCCTTGTTGAGTCGCCTTTGTTTTGACCGTCCAACTGTCATGGCAACCGCTCGGCAACTCGAAGCCCGAAAAATCGGGTGAAAATTTTCACTCAGAACGTGAGGAACCGCCGCGGAGCGAGGCCATGAGCCACCAGGATGAGCATGGACATACCAGAGACCGTTTCCCTGCGCAAGTTCCGCGACTTCTCGGCGCGCCAGAAGCAGGAGCTGTACGAAACGCTCCTCGAGCTGGCCGAGTCCATCGAGGAGCTGCCCAAGAAGTCGCTGCGGAAGACCCTCGAACTCACCCTGGCTGTTCTCGAGTACAAGGGCGAGCAGGTGCAGCGCCTCCAGGAGCAGACTGCCGGCGGAGGCGGAGGAACCTCTGACCGCCGCCTGCAGGACGAGAACGAGAAGCTGAAGCGAATGCTGCAGAAGCTGGAGGACGAACGCGATGGCCTGAAAACCAAGTCAAAGGAGGTGAACTGCGCATTACATAAAGTAATTACAATACTTTTTTGAACGAATATTTGTTCAGTTAGGGGAGGAAATCCGACAACTGGAACTGCGATTAAGGGAGGCGGCCCAGCAGGCGGAGGCCAGTGACAAGGACTCCTCGGATCCTTTGTCTGAACTGGACAAGCAGGAGCAACTACTGCAAAATATAGACTCCAAAAATAAACACATAAAGAGGCTACTGAAGGAAATAGAGGTGAATAAATAATTTAATAATTAATCTGTGTAATAATATATTAATATATTGACCCAAATAAAAGTGCATGCATTTATTTTCTACTCCTTAAAAAGTATTTATTTTATGTTTCTCTTCTTTTGATTGAAATTAAATTAATAATTTTGTTTTTTGTATTTTTTCAGACTCTCCAAAATCAAAACATAGCTCAATCAAAGACCATCGTACTCCATGAACGGGAACTGCAGAACATCAAGGCCAATCTTGTGCAGCTCAGCCAGGACATCACCAAAGTGGAACAGGAGCGCAAGTGCCTGAAGCAAAAGGAGCAGCTGCAGGGTCTGGAAATCGCCAGACTGGAGGGAAATGTTACCTTCTTGGAGGTGGAACGCGAGAAACAGGAGCTGGAAATGCGGCAGTTCCTGGACAAATACGAGACCAAGGCCTTGGGTTGGAGGCAGGAGCTCGAGGATCGGGAAAAGGAGGTGGAACGCCTCAGGAAACAACTGGAGGGAAAGAGCATCAGCTCAGTTCAGACCACTTCATCCAGCAGTCAAAGCCAACAGGAGGAGGAGCATGTGAAACTAAGACATGTAAGGAAAAAGATTTATTTAAATAACAAATCTAAATACTAAATAAATGTTATTTTAGCTGCTTGAATGCCGAGAGCAGCAGATTGAGAAGCTGGAGGCGAGGCTCAAGTCGATGGCCGAGGAGATGGTGACCTCCACGAAGGTGATGAACCAGTTGTGCCTCGAAAAGGAGCGCTCCCAGGATCCCGAGCAGCCGCGTGCCTGCTGCCAGATGATCGAGGAGCGGCTTCAGGTGGCCAACGCCCGGAGTCAGCAGCTCTCGGAAATGCTGGAGGCCGCCGAGCAGGACAATGTGCTGAAGTCCAAGCAGGCTCTGCACGCCCTGAGTGCTCTGGAGTGCTACAAACGAGGCGAGGATGGTCTGATTCCAGCTTTGAGACGCTGCTCGGGATTGGAGCAAAAGCTGGCGGCACGCGAGAAGCAGCTGAGAACCTACATCCAGGAGCTGAATTCCCTGCACGAAGTTGTCCAGGAAAACGAGCTGCTGCGTCGGCGACTCAAAATACCCGATGATGTGGTGATCCTGGCCAAAAATGTGCACTCCAAGCAGCGTAATAAGGATAAGCAGATCGAGAGATTGACCCTCAAATTAAGGACTTCCGAGGAACTGCGTCTGCAACTGAAGTTGGACAAGAGTGAATTGAGGTAGGTTATCTGTGACTAACATATAAATTATAATGATAAATTAATTAAATATTAGGCGCAAGCTTCTGGAGCTGCAACCGGATCAGCCACAGGACTTGGATGTATCCCTGCAGCCTCCCAGTGAAGTTGGGGAAGTTCCGGCCAGTGCTCCCCTGGAGAATTCCCCCAGACGTGGTCAAGGTGATGGAGCCGCCAGTTCAGAGATGCAAAATCGCTACGATGAAGTTCTGGCCGAGAACGAAACACTGCGCTCTGGGATGTACGAAATTCTGGAGAAGCTAAGGGAGTACGATGGTGGGTTTTCAATTGAAGATATTATATTTATTATCTACATCTATTATATATATTATTGCAGCCACTTCAGAACACATAACCATTGATTCAGAGCTGCTGCGCCGTCTAATCGAAGCTCTTCCGAGTGGAACAGCCACTCCCCAACGACTTCAGGGTCAACTTCAAGAACTGAAAGCCAGAGAAGAGGCTCTTCGCCAACTTTTGCAGCAGCAAAACTACAGCGAATCGGAAACGGGGGAACTGTCTTCCGTCCAGAGCCTCTGCGATGTCCCTGAAATGCCAGATGAACATCCGGAAGATGTGAATCCCATTGTTAATACTGCCACGAGACCAAGTTCTCCGACTGAAGCCACAGAGGGACTAATGAGACCTGTGATCCCTGATCCCGAAACAGAACCTAAATCTGAGGTATTGGCGGAACTCTCCATCCTTCGCAAACATTATGAGGAACTACGTCTTCACATGTCCGCCGATGGCAGTGAACTCTTGAACCAAAACCAACAGCTTCACGATAAACTGATCAGTTTGGAGTTGCAGCTGGAAAAGCAAGAAAATTCCTATAGTTATATGAGGAGGGATTACGATGAACTCCTGAGTCGAACAAGAAAACAAGAAGTAGCCTCTATAGAGGATAAGGCAGCCTTGGCCAGGCAATTGGAGGAAAAGAAGAGTGAGTTACTCGACACTCAGAACCAATTGGAGGAAGTCAAAAGGAGGAATTTATACACCGCCGAGGAGCAACAGAAATTAGAGCAACGAAATGCCATTTTGAGCATGCAACTTGCTCAGGCGGTTGAACAACTCTTAGGAGAGCTAAAACCCTCTGAAATATGTGCTGAATATGGCATTATTAAGGATAATTATCAGCTGGATTATGTCACAGCAGAGGAGTTTGAGAACCAGAAACAGGAGTTGGTAAATTGGAAAAGCAAACAGGCGGAGTTGCAGAGGGAAACCAAGAATTTAGAGGGTCTACTCCAGATTGCCAATGGACAGGTTGGTCAATCCACATAGGAATAAACCAATAAATAAACTAAATAATTTTTTTATTCCATAGATCCACTCGCAGCAAAAGTTACTCAATGAGATTACAGACAACCATATTAATCTGCGCCATTTGGTTGCTGATCTACAGAGTAGTTCCGATGAAAAACTGATGCTGGCTAAAGTGCAAAGGGATTTGGATAGTGGTAAGTGATCTCTTAAATATAGATTGTATTTTATCTTAATTTATATCCCTAATTAAAGCTAAAGCTGACTGCTCTCGCTTGGAAACAGAGCGAGAGCAACTGCAGCAAAAGGCGGACTCCTTGCAAACGCAACTCTTTGCCAGCGAATTATCCTTGAAACAGGCGCAACAGGACTTCCAAAAGGAGCGCACCAATAGCGATATTAAGCACAAGTATTATATATTTTTAAACAGAATAATCATTTATTTATAATCATATATTTTTCTAGATTCCTCCAGCATTCGTTGTTTATGCTCAAAGATAAATATGCCAAATTCACGCCACTGGTCTTCCTCACCAACTTTGTGTTCGCCTACCAGAAATTCCAGCGTCGCCTGGAGGAGGAGCAAGTGCACCAGGGAACTGCTGATCACACTGCCCTCGTTGATGAAGTAACCGCGGTGGTTCAGGCCAAGATGGGATCCAAGGAGGAGAGTTCTCAGCAGCTGGTGAAGCTCATCAAGTCGGAAACCCAAACGAGGCTCTTGGAGCAACGCTGTGAGATCCTGCAGACCAAACAGGAGGAGCTCCTCCGGGAACTGAGTGAATTGAGGCTGCGACAAGCCACCGAAACGGAGCATTGGAGTACCATTCAGGCTTTGTTCGGTGAGGGAGTTACTCCAACTCAATCCCAATCCCAATCCAAGGTGGATGCGGAAACCAATACGGATGCAGTGACTCCTATCCCAGCCATGAGAAGAGCTGCCCAGCTGATAGACAGGCAATCCTCGCCCATTGGTTCACCTTTGAGAAAGCATCCACCTTTGGATACTGCGACTCAAACTCAGGAAGATTCAGTTAAGCTTTCGGAGACGGCAGTCCAGACAAATGGCATTCTTGGCCAGCAAAATCAAGCCGTTCAAACCGCAGACGCTGTGGAGGAAACCAAGAGAGATTCCCACTTGGAATTGCAGAAAATGCAGGAAACGTAAGAGTACATTATTTTAAAATTTGTTTAAGATTTTATATCATATCCATAACATTTGTAGACTTCAGGAAGCCAACCAACGCATCGAGGTTCTTGGCAAACAATTGGAGGCTTCCAGATCGGAAAGCCGCGAATCCGAGAGTCCTCACAGTGGAGTGGTGGAAAAGACCATACTCTCTTTCCACACTCTGCTCCTGGAAAAGGATCAGTCCATACAAAAGTACCAGGACCTTCTGCAAACCGAAAGGGATCAAAATCAACAGGCTATCAGCAAACAGGCGGCTGAAAATGAATCCCTAAGAGCCACAGTCAATAACCTTAATTTTAATATCAAGACCAAGGATGCGGAGATTCAGGAGCTCAAGGGGAAGTTGGAGCAGCAGCCACAGAAACCCAAGGCAGTTTTGGAGCGAACTCCAACCTCGGATTCCACTTCCAGTTCAGAAAGTTCAGTCAATGAACTTACGGATGAGAAAATCGAGGAGTTGTTTGAAAGTAGTTCCGTGGAAAGACCCCACGAAGAAGTGGAGGTTCATGTGGCGGCGGAAAATCCTGTGATTGAAGAACCAGAAGGTGAGGAGGAGAAACAGGACACTGAGGAGCTTAAGGAACTGCCCACACTGCACAAACAAATCAGGGAATTAAAGGACAAACTGGAGTACAGCGAGAAGAACCTCAAAACAAGGGAAGAGGAAGTGGAGATACTGAAAGAAAAGTGAGTTATACAGCAAAATATATTTAAACAAATAATAAAAACTATATTTTACAGGCTAAAACTCTGCCAGGAAAGGGAAAAGTCGGTGGAAAGCACTGTTAATCCAGAGCTAGATCAGTTACGCATTTTCCTCGATGAGAAGGATAAGCACATTAAGGATCTGATGGACACTCTAAAGAACTTCCATGTAAATATCTAAGCTTATAATACGCGTTCTATTTTTTGTATAAAACTTTATCCTCGAAGGACGACCAGCAGCGCTATATCAAAGACACTTCCAATTTCTCCGAGGATCAGATAGCCAAGTTGGCCGCCGATCTCAACCGCACAGAAGCCACTAACAAGATATATCACACCCAAATGGAGGCACTGCGTCGCCAGCTGGCGAATGTGACCCAACGGGAGAAACAAGCCAGAGATCTGAGTCAATCTCTTCGCCAGCAGTTGCTCAAACGTCCAGTGGTTTCCATTAAAACAGAGCTAAATGCGCGGGTCAAGAATGAAAACCAGCAGAAGCGAATCCAGCAGTTGGAGGCGGACTTGGACGAGGCACGTGGTCAACTGCAGAGGCAGCAGACCCTTTTGGAGGCCAAACGCACCAGGAGTGCCAATGAGGTGCAGCTCTGGGAGAAGCAGAAGAGGTACCAACAGCAGGCGGAGAAAACGAAGGCGAGATTGGAGGAAACCGAGTTGGCACTGGACAAGACCAGATCTCTTCTCCAGGCAGCTCGCACCACAATTGCGCGTTTGGAGAAGGATAAGCAGATAATGGAGTCCAAGCTGGGCAGAAATGGTCCCGCGAGCAATGGCTCTGGAAATACTCTCAAGTGCTGCCGCACTCCATCCTGCCCGAATCTCCAGCACGTGGGAGTGGGCAACAAGTTCACGCCCTCGCCCTCGGAAAGTCCGGAAACCTACACGGGTCCCAGTAGCGAGTGCAGTTCGCCGGCTCATCGTTCCCAGCCGCCCAATGGGCACTTCTTCGACCAGAGCCAGGTGGACCTCATCGAGGCGCTCAAGTCCCGCATCGAGCTGCAGCAGCGCAAGATCATCGCCATGGAACTGGAGGGCAGGGGCAGCAATGCCCTGACCACGGAGCTCGAGAAGATGCAGGAGCGCTGCCAGGCGATTGAAGCGCAGAACATCCGACTGGAGGCCAGGAATCTCCAGCTGCAGTTGGACTCGGATCTTCTGAGGCAGGGCGACAGCAGTGATCGACTGCAGAAGAGGATCAAGCACCTGGAGGAGTGAGTATTGATGAGGTTCTATAACTAACACTTCTCTTTATAAAATGTTCCTTTTTTCTATAAGTTATATCCTGGCCCTGAAAGAGGAGATGGCCCGCAATGAATCCCGCAGAGAATTGTGCAAGTGCAGTGGCCTAAAAGTGAACACCAATCAGGGACAATCTGCGGAGCAGACGATCCTTTCGCTTCGGAATCTTGTGGAGAAATTGCGATCGGAAAACAAGTTCCTCAAGGATGGTCGACGTTCCACGGAGTCCAGGAGCTCTACGGATTCCACTCCGCCGGAGGCGGCACGACTGCAGCAGCAGAATGCAGAGGCAATGGAAAAGATTGCCGCACTGCAGCAGGAGCTGCAAAAGCGGACGAAATGCAGCCAGTGCGGTGGTCGCAGTAAGGTAATGGGTTGTAGTATAACTAAGATTATTTCTTTATTACAACAATAATATAATATTGTTCTAGGACGCGGCAAACGAAGAGCTTAAGTTCATCAAGGAGCAGTTGGTGAAGAAGACGCAGCTTCTGCAGAAAGCAAAGGTCCTGTTGACTCGAGCAGCCGCAAAGGAAAAAGTGTTGAGGGAACAACTCGCCTTGTGGAAACGAAAATGCTCCGAACTGCAAAATGTGCCCGTGATCGATGAAATTAGCGAATAACGAATTTTTTTATAATAAGATAAATGTTGTACAGCGAATGAAAAAAATAACCAACCTTTCATGTTCTTTTTCGAGGGGTTCAAAAGTTGGCGCCCTTTTAAGAGTTGCCAGACTGAGTCAAAGTGGTGCCGTCACCCGATAACTGCTATTTTAAAACAGTGAATCACATTTACTTAATGCAATCGGAAATCAAATTAAAAATTGTCTACAAATTTTAACATATTAAGAAGTTTTAAATTAGTTAAGAAAGGTGTTTGCCACCAAAGTATTTATTTTTATTTAAAGTGATTTCCTCACCAACTATCGTCCATCTTTAGGCTTATCTACAATTCTGCTTTAGAGTACCCCTGATAATTGGCTGGCTTAACAACAATAAACACCGGCAATTGGAGTATAATGAAACGTTAATCAGACTTTGGATTTCATTCTTTCTGGAGCTCTTGCATCAATATGTCGTACCAAGGATACCAACAGCTCCTCGTGGAGCAACAGGGAAAGCTGCTCGTGGTTAAGTTCAACAATCCGAAAAAGAAGAACTGCATCAACAGGCTCACCTACCTGGAGATGACCCGGGTTTTAACCGAGGTCAATGACGACGAAAGTGTAAACCTAGTTGTTTTCACCGGCGTAGGTGATATCTTTACGGCCGGAAATGATTTAACCCAGTCCGCGAAGACCGACGATATAGACGCCTTCTTCAAACAATCTAATGCGACTTTCAAGGCCATGGTGCTCAGTTTCGTGAACTGCAAGAAGATAGTATTTGCCCTGGTTAATGGACCAGCCATTGGAATTGGAGCCACCATTGTGGGATTATGCGATGTGGCATGGTGTTCCGAAACGGTGAGTGTTTAATAGTTCCCCAGGACTGAGTTATGTTTTACTAGAAAACGCCTTTTCAGACCTATTTCTCCACCCCTTTCACGAAGTTGGGCTTAGTTCCAGAGGGTGGTTCATCCTATATGTTGCCTCTCATTCTGGGGCGTTCCAAAGCCACGGAAACCCTTCTCCTCAATGAACCTCTTTCCGCCAAGGACGCCCTCCAGTTCAACTTCGTTTCTCGTGTCTTCAAGCCCAGTGAACTGGACACTTGGATCTGGCCTAAGTTGCGTCAGTATTCCGAGTTACCCACAAACTCCCTGCTACAAGGAAAACGTCTTATAAAGGAGGGATTCAAGGAGAATCTCCTCAAAGCCAACGAATCGGAGTGCAAGCAGCTACTGCTTCAGTTCCAACATGAGGAATTCTTTCAGGCCATAATGGACTTTGCCTCCCGCAAATCCAAGTCCAAGCTGTAGATGTTTGAAATGTTGTTGTATTTTTGGCAAAGCCTTAGGTTTATTTTTATAAAATAAAGATCAAAACAAGTGCAATTTCTGCGATAAGATTAAAGCTATTTTAGGTGCGTAGGATGATGCCCTGTAGATTATTTTGTTGAGGCTTTTAATCTTTGTTTATTTAGGTGTGCCGACTCAAACTAATTTTGTTACTTTTTCAGTGAATGTTTATGTTTATTATGGATAAATGAATAGGACAAAAATACAAGTGATATGTAAAAAATGTACTGTATTTTATTGTTTTCATTGGCTAAAAACGAATAAGATAAAGCTGAACTTATAGTTCTGAAAAAAATAAATAAAAAGGGAACAATCTGGCAACCTGGAAGTTGACTTATCGATAGACCAGTAAATGAATTTTTCCCGCCCAACTAAAGTTTAAATTCAGCATACACTCTTTTATAGTTCACTTTATTATTGCATACATACGAGTATTCGTTTATTAACATATCATTCGACCGATGCCTCTGTTCGTGTGTGTGTATGTATATAATATGTATATGACCGTATTGCACTTTTTATATTAGTTCAACATTGAGTAGTTCTCACAGGAGTTCAGATCCTTGCCGCAAAAGCTTGATAATGAACTGTTAGTGACTTAGATTACACTATGCTTTACATTCCTGTATCAACTAGATCTGGCCAGACCATAACTCTGACATCGTGACATTCTTCTAGGGAAATTCGTTGGCCTCTCTCTCCAATTCTCAGAGTATTACTCCATATCCTCGATCTTAGCTTAATCTTAATCCTAGTCGTGCCTGCTCATGTACAAATTGATGATAGACGTAGAAACATATCTATAATAGCCAGTTAAACTTAGGCTGCGTTTTAAGTTATTTCTAATAACTGCCCTATTCAATTCATAATCTTTACAATTAATCAACAAAAAGTGCTACAGGAAAAACGACGTTGTCTCAATTTGTTTACTCCCTCCACTTAGCCTACCGAAAATAACCGAGAACCTTAGCTAAACTCCCCCCTTAGACTACTTAACGTAAGGAGTGCCACTAGATGCAGCACCACCAGACTGCACCACTTGGTTTTCAACCCACCCGCACCACCATGATGCAATTCGGCAAAGCTTTCACCTGAAAATATTTAATAGATAATATCGAGTGATGAATTTATTTAATTAAATGCAATTTACCATTCAGAATGTGCACCACAATGGTAAAGTTTTGGAACTCGCTTATGGAGCACGTGTAATTGCCAGAATCCGTTTTACTGATTTTGGCTATGGAAAGGGTGGAGTTGGCTCCATCTTCCATCAGTTCCGTTTTGACGCTGAAAAAGAATTTTAAAATAAATTAAACTAAATTTCCCGTTTGCAACCAAGCCCATTAAGATTATACATATATTGTTTTATAAACCAAAATCAATTATAACCAAATTTTAATGCGCTTTAGTACCATACACTTGATTACAGGGTCCATTTTCATGACCCGCACTCACCTCACTCCCCCTCGAGTGACGTCATAGTTGAGAATGTTGTCAATGTGCTTCCAAAAAACCACAGAACTGGTCATGGCCACATTTCGCACCACACAAGACAGCTGCAGGGTGGAGTCAATCTCGTAGTACTTCTCCTGCAGCGGATCGCCCACCTCGTCCACAATCATCACCTTGGGAGCTATTTAATGGATTTGTATAACCTTTTTGCTTTAATTAATTTCGGGCTTTTAACTTACCATTAACATGCAGGTTAATCTGAATGACACGGGGCGGATGAGTCGAGATCTGGCACTCGTATATTGCTTCATCGTCCTTCTTCACGTTGGTTATCTTCAGTCGCCAGTTGTTGGGGTACTGGAACTCCATTTTGTAGCGCTTATCACCCGTGTACGTGTGCATGCCCACTGTCAGCAGATCCAGGGCATTATCCTCAGCCTGCGTGTTGTGTCGCACCCAAGAGACCTATTTTAAAGTGAGTTATAAAGTGTTTAAATTTTTATCTTAGCAAGGATTAAGGTTCACCAACTTTTAAAATAAATATTAGGAAGAAAAGCAAGTCAAGAAATTCTAAGAGTTACAAATAAATAAAAAAAAACATGCATAAAAATACATCTTACGTAAATGAGACAAATATCTTAAACACCCAACCCTTTCAAAAAATGTGTAGCATACTTATTTGCGACATTCAGGAATCATTTTTGTGAGCAACTTAAAAGTGTTTTAAATACATACATCCAAATATTTTTTATATCAAAAAAATATCGAATGGTTAGGTTAAAAACAGTTTCAAACATATGAAACAAAAATTTTTACACACTGAAACTATTTTTATTTAATATTTAAACATAAATAAGGTAAACGCTTACAGTCTTATCCTGCAGCAGTGAAATCCTGCAGTTCAGGTGGATGCTGGAGCCCGCCTGCACGGTGAGATTGGTGGCCTGGCCCAGCCGCTGCACATCCTCGAAGTGGGGGCCATACCTGCGATATCATCATGAGGACATACACTTCCAATTCACGAAAGGATAACCTCTTTCCAAGGACTCACCTCTGATCGTGGTGGTGATGCTTGTTGGCCGAGGAGAACGTGTCGAAGATGTAGTTCAACATGGGGGCATCCGTTTTCTGGCCCTTCGCCAGCGGATGCTTGCTGTCCACCTTGACGGCGGAGTTGTGGACATGGCCGGTGCTCCGGTTCCTCGCCGGCTCGGTGGGCGTGGCCACAGAGGAGGCGTTGGACGAGCCGCCGGACAATGAAGTGGTGGCCACTGTGGCCGGCACTAAGGCATTCACGTTCTGGCTGCCAATAGGCTGGAAGGAGTTCTTCCGCCCCGAAGGATCGGGCTGTGCTTTCGGATCCCCTGTGCCCCCGCCCGACTGCAGGGATAGGGACTCCATGTCCTGGCCCTTGACCAGGTTGACCTCCTGCTCGAGGATCGGCAAGGAGGACGTCTGGCCCTCGGGGATGATGTAATCCTCATCCACGCCATCCGAATCCGAATCCTCGGGCACAGCCTGGCTGCTCCCCTCCGCCGGAAAGGAGTTATCGATTCCATTCGAATCTGGGTCTTTTAATTTGGGGAAGAGCAAGAGGGAGAAGAGATACGAGCGAAAGTTGAGAATTGATGACATGGCTCAAGCACTCATGTGTGTATATGTCAGTATGCTAATGCCAAATCGGCCGATGTGTGCGGGGGAGTTTGTTTGTTCGTTGCGAGTACACTGAAACCTTCTGGGACCGAGCAAATATTTAGTTTGATTCTCCCCGAGAGCAAACAGAACTAAATTATGTCGGCCAACGGATATATTGGTGTTTATCAAAGTTAAATTCCTAGTCTGCCAATCCAATTAGTAAGAGAATCCACTGATGCTACACACATTTTAATCCAGGCTCATAAGATATTTATTAAAGTTCAATTAAATCAAATTGGTTGCTGCTAACAAGCTATACAATACCTATCACATTTACATTTGGTTTTGTTTGAGCAATTTCTATGGAACATTTTACGATAAATTTGGTACGTTTTATTTATCTGTTTGTGCATAACAAAACTCAAATGTGCACCTAAATGTACAAACACACAGAGCTGTTGTTATTTTTGTTAAAATATAGATAAAAATTTAAAAATAAGTTTTAAATTGCAAATCTATTCACCGCTTATAAAACATTCCTAATGTTTAAAAGAAAAAGCTAAACTTTTCATTCCTTAAAGGAAATATTGCATACTTCAAATTAAGAAAGGGAGTTACATCTTCAATTATTTTTATTTTATTTTTTTTCTGCTCCTATAAATTCAGAAATAATAATATTTTTCAATGGGAATGTTTTCATTTATCTGAATGTATTAAGTAACAGCAAGGGTAATAAAGTTTTTAGCCAACAAATATTGGTTTTATAAATTAATTGTGTCGGCATTTTTATAAATCCTTAACTTTTGACTGTTTGTGATAGTTTCACACTACCAAAGTCTCTAAATTTGTACCTTTAAAACTCAAACCACCTATTAATCTGATGTATGTTATCACTAAAATAAAGCCAACTATATATTTTAACAGTCGTGTTCCTAAGTAATAAGTCCCAGCAAAAGACTTAAAAAAAGCTATTAACGCTGACCTCCTTTCAGAAAAACCATAACTTCCACTGTCTAAAGGGGCTATCCCATCAAGTGCTAAAACCGAGGATAAATGGAACTCCGCCGTGTGTTTTTGACACCAGTCCTCAGACAATGGCAGCCAAGCGATTGGGTCAGCAGGATAATTGAAAACCAATTACATAATTATGCATTAACCGCTCTCGGAAACTTGGGAGTAGCAATTTCGCAATTTGCCTACCGTAACTACTCCGCAACGTGGACACCTGGAGGGGGGCGGCAGTGGGCGTGGCAGCCGTCGTTTGCCTGGGAACTTTCGATGATGAGGGAAGGTCGAGGGAGGAGGAGGAGGGCTCCACCAAGGGATCCAAGCCCTGTATCCTGTTAACTGTGTCGTAGATGCTCTTGGCCTGAACAAATCCGCCGCCCATGATCGTTGCGATGAGGAGGAGCAGCCTGATCAGGTTGTAGATGGAACATTCGAGGTGAAGGTCACCCGATGATGAGTACTTGGTGGCTTCTGTCGTTGCTTTAGTTCGGGGTCGCGTCTTTTCAGCTGGTTCATTCAAACGCATTTTGCAATCTGGCGTAGTCGGCTCTAACTAACTGCATTGGACTCGATTTCTTTTTTGCCGACCTAACCGCTGTTTTTTTCCCGTTCCTATTATAGTTTTTGTATTTTTTTTTTTTTGGGTCACCTATGGCGTCTCACGCACTTTGGCCATTTGTTTCTCGTTCCCTTTCGGAGTCACGTAAATATCGAGTTGATTAATTCACATAAAGCAGGGATATCCTTATTGATTAACTTAATATGTGCTCTAGGAACGATCGTTAGGAGAAATCTCTTCTGATTCACTGTTTCAGTTGTTTGAAATATTTTTGGGGATTCACATAGTTCCGGAACTCACTGACCTATACACACCCGATTACGGAACGCACTGGGGGACAAGGGCACACAGATTGGATCGAGAAAGCGGGAGTTAGGGATTGCACTGGGCCAGGATGCTCAATCCTCAGGCATCCTTCAGATAACCCGTAACGATGGCAGTCGCGAATCGCAGCACGGACGGGCAGAACTGCATCACGTACAATGGACGACACCGATTTGGTCGAAAGCGGAGAATCGGAGCTCGGCATCCGGATCCTTGCGAAGAACGTCAACGCGCCTGAAGACTTCGCCAATGACTGGCCATCCGAGGCAGGAACTTGGACCCCGTTGTTGTTGATGTCCCATTCGCAACTCGTTCGCACTTCGTCCTGGTCTCGGTTTCACCACAGGATGCTCTCTGTGCTTTTGCCTGCGCATGTCCTTGTTTCGTTAAGTTTCTACCCCTATCCTGAGGTGTGATTCTGCGAGTGGTGGGTTAATCCTTCGGACTTAAAAAGGGGTGTTTGAAGTGGTGGTTTATTATTCGGAAAAATCGTAACTAAGCAGTGAACAAGCAGTAAATATTCTAATGCGTGAATAAAGTGGTAGCTGTATTGGACTGTGCCCGAGAAATAGGCATAAAGCAGTCGTAAAGCAGTAGATGCACTTTATTCAATCAACAAGTAGTCCCTGAAAATTTAGTCTTATTTTATATAAGACAATAATAGGTAATTAATAAATCATTTTCTAATTTTTTCAGCATTTAAGGTGCTTTTCATCTTTTCAAAAAACTACTTATATAGTAAAAATATATTCATAACTCGATACAAAATTTTATATCAGGAGTGTCCAAATATTGCTATAAATATTTCAACCATAAATGAAAAATGCACACCAGATGGCGCCTGTTATTTTGCCCAAACACATTTGGACCAAATTTGCAGTGCGGTGTGTAAGTGGCTAACACGAGGAAGGACCTCGTTCTTATCCTTAACCCTTGTGTGTAAATAAAAAAAATACTTGTTGAAGTTATTGCAGCTGATAGGTGAAAGCTGTAAAATTTATTAATGTTGCAATGTAACCAATTTGTTAGCAAGGCGAACAAAATGGGAGAGAATTAGGTGCTGCACCATTGGTGGAAAATTAAAAAAATGAAACAAAAAAATTAACTTATTGTCGCATGACTGGTTATTTAAAACACCAAGCACCGCATAAGGTTTAGGCAACACACTCTATTGCTGTTTGTTTCACTCCTATTGGTGAACATCCTCCTGCTCTTACTCAGTTTAGGTATTGCTAACGAACTGATGGATCCGATGAGACTGCCTTTTAGCCATTATACCATGGTTAGTGGCCAACATGAGGGATGATTGGCCTCTGTTTCGGCTCTGGTATCTCGAAAGGACCTCGTCCTTATCAGACGCGCGTGGAAGCTGCTCGTGTGCAGACGTCTCGCACAGCTGGCGAATTCGAGTGGAGCAGTCGGGTCAGGACAGCCTGCGGGAGCGTTTTCACCTGTGAAAATTAATCACATTCAATTAGCAATCGGACGGGTTCTCCACCGACTGACTGGTGGATCGGGCGCGATAATGCTGGCCACAAAGCCCAAAAGCCAGCCAAGACGATGACATGTGGGGTGGCGCATTGAACACTACAAGTCGCGAAAATATATCCACAAGCCAGTATACATACAGACGGAGCGAAGGCAAATCTGCTTTTAGGTCACCAGAAGCCAGCAATCAGCAATCAGCAACCAGCAGCATCAGGAGCAACAGAACAACAGGAGCAGCCGAGGAATTCCAAGAACCAACCGACGAACCAACAAGTAAGCCATCAAATGTGGCCCCAGACTTCCTATACAAACAACGTTTAGCCTTTTCGTGAGAAACTCCCCGAATTCAAGGATAATTTACTCCCTTTACTCCTGCTTAAGGTTTGAAAAAAACATTTGAAGGCAAAACAAAACAAACGTGTTTCATTAACTTGAATGTTTGAGAATTCATTCGTCACAATTATTGAGTGTCATGATTTTATTGCCTTTCCGGATGCAATACTCAAATTCTCATATAAATCATCACAAAAACAATATTCGATGTAGAAACAAGTCAGGTGACAAAATCCACCCGTTCAGCGCTAGAATTTACAGCAAAAAAAAAAAAAACAACTCATGAAATGCAAATATGTGGATTGCATGCATATTTAACTTTCCAAAGCACTTTCATCCTTGAATTCTTAAGCGGTTAGAGCTGTTTAGTTTTCAGTTTGAAAACCATGAAACTTTTAATTTCTATTATTCTTTTTGGATGTTCACAGAACAAGAATATATTCGCAGGACAAATTAACAATTAGTTTCTAAAAGAACATGATTTAAATTAGGAATAATCATTATTATCTCTCAAAGTAATTTTTTACTGAAAAATCTGATGTGTCCCGTGCAATTAGCTTAAGAATCAGCTGAAGGATTCTGCATGTGAACGTCTAAATTTAAGCAGCAGTAGATTCTCGAGCCAAGCGTGTCAAGCACCGCACTTGAGTAAAAAACAGGGGACAGAGGACAGAGGACATTGTGGGCCTTGTTATCAGACTTTCGTGCGTTCTGTTTGGCTTTAATTGCGGCTTTGGCCGACGACTCTGCCTCTGTCCTCCAAGGAGTGTCGGCCATTCTTCTGGCCATTATTTAAGCCCCGTCACGCGGTTGTCAGCGGCTTTAGCTATTCTCGTCGCTGGCATTGTGCCTTGGATTTTAATTGTTCGCTGGCACTCGCTGGCTGCACCGGCGGTCCACCTTCTTCTCCTCGTCCCTTTGCCTTCTCTGAACTCCGTGCGCCTTCCTTGGGTGGCCCCTCCTCCTCGGGATTCCCTCCTCCTCTTCGGCAAACAGCCGTGAGCACATGGTGACCTTCCTTGGACATTTGGTGGGCATGGCTTGGATCTCCCCGTTTCCAAGTTAAGTTTTCTAAATGTTATAAATTACCCGCAGTAGTTTCGGTGGGTTTAAAGTACCATAACTCAACAAAAATCAATATATAATATAGATATGAATAATATAAAGATGAGTTATTAATGTTCAATATATTTTTTTATATTTTTTACCAAAGGTTGTTTGAATTTATTTCTCTCAAAATTATTGTTTCCTTTTTCAGCGCCACCATTTATGATCGCAACCGACTTAGGCCCAAGGAATTGAAGAGTCTTCGCCATGCCATCCCGTCGCTCCGGTGGCGGTGGCACCACCAAGAGGAAGCACTCCCTGGGCAACCTGAGGAGGGCTCACCCCGCCTCCGGAGCCACGTGGAACGTGCAGGTGGTGCGGGGCAAGATGTCCTCGAAGTGCCTGTGGCACGCCTGCCGCGCCCTGATCCTCGGGCTCACCCTGATGCTCCTGGGCGCCGGAATGGCCACTCTGGGCTACTACGCAGATCACCTCTCCATGGGATCCGAGTTGCGTGGCAATGTCACCGTTCGCGTGAAGAACGACCTGAAGGGCTTCCATCTGAACAACTTCGCGTATGTGGGTCCCATCGTCATGGGCTTCGGCGGCTTCATCGTGGTGGCCTCCTGCGTGATGACCTTCGAGGCTCGGGACTCCGCTGCCAAGGTGGTTCCGGCCCGGCTGAGAGCCGGAGGCGGCGGCAGCGGCAAGAACCAGTCGAGGAGCAACCAGGGAAGCTCCGCATCGCAGCGTCGAGGAATGGGTAAGTCCAAAAATATGTTGATGTTCCTGAAATCTTCCAGGTACACGGAGAAAATTAATTTGCTGATCGAAATTATACCTTAGTCAATAGTGTCACAATTTTGGTCAAAACTAAAGTGACACAGATCCAAACGAAGTTGTTTTGTATGCTTCTTATGACCCAAGTTAACGAATCCTATTACTTTTTGGATAATACAAAATATTTGATTTTTTGCCCAATTTTCGCATTTTTGGTAAGGCGTAACATCATCAATTTAAGCTGTGAATGCCATCGGATTCAGAATTTTATTACGAATTCAACGGTGTATGTCATTCCACATTTGGAAGAGTATTTCCTCAGATATTGAAACAAAAACTGTTTTTTTTTTAGCCATTTTATATAGTTTTGGGAAAAACAAATACTTTTTAATGGTAATTTGTATGTCATTTGCTCAAAAACGAGCCTACAGTCTAAAGAAAAATAGTTTTGGAAACATATAGTCCTCGACTAACGATTTTCTTTCGTATATTTAAAAGTTTTAAACTGTTTTTCAGTTTTTTATTAGCTTAACGAAACAAGTCAAGATGAAAGTTTGGGTCCAACAGGCGTATTAACTTATATGTTAACAAAATATCCTTTATCTTTAAATTTCAGGTGCCCAGTACCAATCTAGTCGCTGGGATCAGCACTTCGGGGTGTTCCGGTCCTCGCCAGGCGATCCCCACCAGCAACCACAGAGCACCTGCATCTCGACCACGCATCCGCATCCGCATCCGCATGCGCATCCGCATCAGCAGCAACCCTTCGACCGCGAGGCACTCACCGCCGAACTGGTCAAGTTCTCCAGGTCACTCAGGTATGACAGTAGTGGGATTTTTAACCAGATCACTCCATTGTATATATATCGAAGTTCACTTATCCAATTGGCTGTTTCTCGCTCTTACCGCCCCGCTTTTTGCTTTCGAAATCTGATATCTGAAAACTGAATTCTTAAAACCGCATCCGCATCCCGCTTCCGCCAACCATCAGTGCATCCAATCGCTTCTGTCCACAGTTTCGCCGCCTTTCGGGTGCGGGTTCCGCTCCGGATTTGTCCGGATCTCATGCTCATGCCAACAACACCAAAAACTCCACCAACTCCACTACCACAAACCACCCAAATCCCACCAGTTCCGCCACTAATTACTACAATTTGCTCTCACTGAATCGACTGTCGCCGCTGGACTTTGAAATGTACTGCTCGCACCGCCGCCACCGCCGTCACCACCACTCGCACCGCCACTCGCACCACCACCACCACCAAAAATCCTCGAGCAGCAGTGTGCGGCGCGTGCGGCAAGGGCGTCCGGGCTCGGGATCCAATCCCTCCGGTGGCGAGGGAAGGGGCGGGGGATCCGGAGGCGGAGGAGCTGGCTCCTCTTCGTCCGCCCGGATCATCAGCAATTCCTCCAGCCTGATCCAGCGGGCCACCAGGGAGTGCTCCCTGCTCCAGCCGCCCGCCGCGAGTCGAGTCTACTGGCAGGCCTCCTCCTTCGACGGCGGCAGCAATCCTCCGCCAGGACTGGGACTCAGTTCCTCGGCGGAGAAGCGCAGTGAGCGGAACAAGCGATCGGACACCGCCAAGAGGCACGTCCTCTCCAGACAGAGACCCATCGAACAGGAGGAGGCTCGCGACCACAGTCGCAGTCCACTGGGACACAGAAGGTGGGTATCTTGTAGATACATTTCAATGGGTACTATAATTGAAGAGATAGAAATATTAAGAATAACCTTATGATTATACATATTACCATCCATATAAACTAAACTATCTGATAGATACATTTTTATTCAATGGTTGCTGTAGTTAAAAAGATAGAATTATTAGGAATAACTTTATGATTATAAACTATCTGATAGATACATTTTTATTCAGTGGTTGCTGTAATGAAATAGATAGAATTATTCAGAATAACTATATGATTATACATATTATCATCCATATAAACTAAACTAATTTAATATAATCCTTAACCCCTCAGAAACTCCACCATGTCGGACTCCTCGTATAGCGGCCGCTGGACGGCTCGCTGTGCGTCCATCGCCAGTCGGACATCCAGCATCGAATCTCGGAGGATTCAGGTGGATCTTCACAGTCCCGAGGTGATACCCAAGTCGATACTGCGATCGCCCAAGCGCTACAGCTCCGGCCCCTCGGCCACGCCCTCTGTGGAGAAGGAATTTCGGTAAGACATCGATTGATATAAACTCTACATACAATATATAATATAATATAATGCTATATGTATATAGAATTCCCTTCATTTTTCTAACATTTTTATGAAACCATAAACTTGTAAGCTTAGGGACTTTTAAGTTATACATAAACTTACCATATTATATTTATCATTAAGTCGTTTTTTTTTAGTTTACAATTTATTTTTGGTACCTTTTAAATATTAAGTCAATCCAATTTAACTCCCCTTACAGCAGTCAGTTATCAGTTTGCTCAGAGCCACCGCCGCCAGTGCGCCAGTTGTCGGGGCAGTCGAGCATGGAGCCGGCGGTGCCCGAGGAGAGCCTGGACCAGTCGGAGGAGCAGGAGACGAGCTCCCAGCCGAAGACCTCCTACGAGGAGATCACCGAGCTGCAGCACCACACGAGCAGCCTGCCGCCGAAGAAGGCGCGTCCCGGGTTCCTGCCGCTCGCCCGCAGCGAACAGGACGAGGATCCGCGACCGGTGGCGGCTCCTCTCTACAGGAGCAACAGTTCCCGGCAGTTCTACAGGCCCAAGAAGGGGGTTGCCAACGAGCGGGATGACTCCGTGTTCTACATTCGCTCCATGGAGCGCGGATTGGCCGGCAGTGCGGATGAGCAGATGTACGATTCGCTGAGGGTGATAAACGAGAGGAGGACCACCTTGCTGAAGGCGGACTCCCAGAGCTCCTTGGGTTCGGCGGAACGGAAGCTGAGCAGCTTCTCCCTCAAGATGCCGGAGATTACGGAGCGGGAGAACTCCATTGAGATCGAAGCGGATTCGGATGAGCAACCACCACCTGCTTCTACTACATCGCCACCTGCTCCACCTCCACCTTCATCTCCACCTCCGCCTCCCTTATCACCAACCACTGTCGTCGAGCTTGACAAAATCCAGGATGAGGATCCCTAGGATCGAGAGGACGAACCCACTTTATAGCGTTTAACCAGCAGCCATCGACAATTACTTTAGCAACTCGATTGATGTTTGTATATGTATTTTTGTGCGTGTGCGTGTCGTTTATTTTTATAACCCCTAGATCGTACCTAGATAAGTGTTATATATATATGCGTATATATTAATACCAGCAATAATCTCTGTGTTGCCTCGGGCCTAAGCAATGAACTAACGAATCTTCAACGATGTCTATTAACTCGATTAACTGATGTTACTGTACAAAAAACTGCAGCTGCGATTAAAATATTAATTAAATATACATTATAATACATTATTATGTATGTTCTTGAACATAATGGTTTTACCCATCGTCAGATTCAATTGAAAACACTTTTTACTTAACCTTTGGAAAACATTTTACATATTTTATTTGGCTTAAAGTTTCCTTCAAAACTGTTCAAAATTTATTTTAATCGCAGCTGTCGGCACTAGTCTTCCTATTGTTAGAATATGAGATATATCACGTTATTACTATTTATCGGTTACTGTTAATGTTAATCTCAACGAGGATTTGTAGTCACAACGATCTAAACACGCGGGCGAGGCCAACTAAATGCGATACTTCTGCATACCCTGTAAAAAGTACAATCAGCTTATAGTAAAGACTGATTAGGCAAATTGTTTTACAAATTGGTCAACAGCGAATGGAAATCGAGTCAATGGAAAGCAATCGGAACACGGATTATGTTCGATACACATAATTAGTTTTACGCTCTCAGTGTTTATCCCGACATTAAAGTACCTATACGATTATATGTATATCTGAGTGTTTATTTGTAAGCCAAGCAATTACAACGTTTCTTGTTCCGTAAGTGTTGAAAGCCCCACAGAAACCCATATTAAACCACAAATTAAAAATGACGGAGCCAGCTTCGAAAACGAAAACCGGTTGATGTGCAGCAAATTTTGTAAAAATGTTCATTGCATAATTAATATTGCATAAATAAAATCAAAAACTGTGTGTCTAATATCTAGAAAGGTTTGTTTCATTAGCAGTGGACTTAACCCTCTAAGCCCCAAGAGTGCCTTGAGGCACTCATTTCACATGCGTTTTTGTGGAAAGTGGCATTAGAGGGTTAAATTAAGGAATTCAGAACACAGAACTTTCTAATATTGCATGTTCAAAGGGCCCGCCAAACTGAATCAGCGTTGCCACACTATGTCGACCGATGACGCCTCGGGTGGCTACCCTGCCCATCGATAGCAAGAGCCGCCAATTATCGCACTGTCATCGATGTGCAACAACCCTGGCAGCAGGAAGAGGTTTTTCGGCCGAAAAATAAAGAACAATAAAACGTTTTGCGGGCCAGCAGCGAAAAACGGATCGCCAACAAAGAGAGCGAATGCCGAACTAACCGGTAATCTCTCGCCCCCGTGCCCGTGACCTGTGACCCCGCGAACCTTCGTGTTTCAGTGTTAATTTGTTGGAGCAACAAAATTGGAGCACGCAGCGTGTAAAACTTGCGGAATTATCGTGGCACCGCGCGGAGAAAGAGCGAAAGAGAGTGAGAATTGGGAGAGCGAGAGAAGAGAGAGACTGCCGCACGCATAAAATATGATCAAATTGCAAAATTGATTTCAATTGGCCACTCAACAAAAGGTACGTTCGATAAAGTCGTCCTCCCCCAGCCCTAATACTAACCCTAAGTAACCGAAAGCCCGGCTTACTTTGTTTTGTAAGCCGTCGAGAGCTAAACTTTCCGAATCCCTGGAAAACTCTCGAAAAACCTCGGCTCTTTACTTCCAGCAAAAGTTATATTCCAATTTCTTTTACTTGCCCTGCCTCTTCATGTGCGTGAGTGTGAATGCGTGTGTGCGCGGCTGTGTGTGTTGTGTTCGGCAGAGATGAGTAATGTCCAAGTTCTGAAAAAGTAAGGGGAAAGTTTGAATAAGAACCACTGAAAAACCATTAAAGCTAATAAATCTTCATGAACCCATCTATTTGCCGTGCAATTATGTATTGTAACCTAGTAAATCCAACAAATTAGCCCTTTGAACCTGTTACATTCGTGACCGATATTTTCGTGAGCCGGCGAATCGGTTCGGCAGCTCATCACTAGCGGGCGGCGTGTGGCACCACAAAACTGACCAAAAGATATGATATTCAATCGCTGCGTCTTCGTTTTGTTTTGATTAAGAGGATTTTTTGATGTGTCTGCTTTTTAGTCACCCCCATCCAAAGGCCCCATTCGCATTTGCTGTCTCTTTTGCTCTGTTTATTTGATTTTCTTATTACACCGACAGCTGTGCGGCGTTGCCATATTAATTTGGGGCTGCGGCACGCGGAGTGGCGTGAATTGAAAATCGCATTTAATTAGAATTTACCCGTGTCCGAAAACGGAAAAAATGTGCTTAGCCGCCCGCAGATGTGGCTAATTTTACTCATTATTGCCATTGTTTTGTGCAAGTTACTGTGGTCGTTTGGAAAATTAACACCTGCTGCGGCTCAAGTATTTTGGTCCCCAATTCTACATTTTTTGGTGTTTGCTTATGAGTTTACTGTAATTTGCTTAATATTGAATGAAATCCTTATTAAGGTTTAAAAAATATGTGTGTTTAAACTCTTTTAAAATATTTGGTAGATAAGGATACATACGTCATAGAAGAACTATTACATTTTGGCAAATAATCTTTTTAAAGAATTAAGAATCTTTTGCAATAACAATGAATATAACACACCACACTAATACATTTTTTTTATATATTGTATTTATTGTTTATTTTTTTTCGTAACAGCAAACAACAATTTCAATGTTTGGCACCTGTTGCGACTCTTGAGACTCATCTAAGCCGCAAATCAATCCAATCAGGACCTGAGCCAAATTCCGAACCTTTGGCTTTTTAGCCATGGCGCAGCAAACGCAGCCGCAGCAGCAGGCAGCGCCGTCCACGTCGACGCCGTCGTCCTCTACGGCGGCTGGAACCGGAGCAGCGGCTTCCGGAGCAGGCGGGGGATCAGCAACGCCCATCTCAACGCCCTCGACGCCACAGCCGGTTGGAGTTAGCGGACCCAGCAACAATAACAACAACAACACTCTGGTTTCGCCCTCCGGGAACAACAATCTAATGACACCCGTCCAGGCCTTCACTCCGGCCGGACAGCCCGTGTACAATCCACCCGTCTTCATGTCCGCCCACGGAGGACATCCGCACGCCGGAGCCCATTACCCGGCCATGATACCCGCCCCGTTGCCCAGCAACACCGTCTTCGTGAACAACGTCACTGCCAATGTGAATCTGCATGGCTGGCCGCACGGCGTTCCGGCTTACTCGGCTGGAGGTCAGCACCACTACATTGGACACGGCGAATTACCCCCTGATCAGGTGGGTACAAAAGTTGGGGGCTTATCATAGGGTTTCAGTTCCTTTTCATGTGCTGGTATAACCCAGAGCATCTGCAACTTTTTATTATTTCACCTTAAATTATTTCAACATCATTACTGACAGGAGTTTTTTTAACTCCCCTTAGGGCAACACCGTTATGCCGCATCTACAGTCCTTGCCCATCAACTTGGCACCCCAGGGCGGCTCGCCGAATACCCATACTCCCGGAATGGGTGGCGGACGTACGCGGGGACGCGGCCGAGACCGTGGAGGCGGTGGACCGCGACGCAATAACTACCATGGGCCACGTCATCTGCAGCAGCAGCAGCAACTGATCTCGCTGCCGCCGCAACAGCAAATGCCGCCGCCTGACGGAGCCAATCCCGGTCTGCAGCTTCAGCCAGATCAGTTGGCTCAGCAGATGCCGCCACCGCCGGAGGCGCATATGCAGCACCTGCCGCAGTACTATGCTCCTCCCCCCTACTCCTACGGCCCGTATCCCTCGCCCTACTTTGCACCGCAGCACGGAAGCTTGCAACCTCCTCCGAATCCAACTGCTGCCCAACAGGCCACCGGGACACCGCTCTTCATCTCCGGCCCGGTGATGTACAATCCAACGTGGTTCAATCCCGGCGGGTACATCTACCCCATGATGCACGCGGCTGAGTACCAGTATGTCCCCGAAGATGCTGGCCAGCCGGGAGTCGATGAGCGGGTCGCCCAGCCGGACGGTGGAATGACCCAGATCTGGCACTCAACTCCCATGTACGCCGAGGACTTCGAAGTGCTCCAGCAGCAGCAGCAACAACATCAGCAACAGCAGCAACAGGTTGTTGTACATCCCAATGGAGGAGTCGCCAGTGTGGGCGACGAGCTGAACCACAACAGCTCCTCGCTGCCCTCCTCGGAGACGTCGAGCATGCTCAGTCCGAATTACCCCATCTACGATCCCCAAATGCACGAAATTCAGCATCAGATGGGCGTTATGCAGATCTATGACGACGGCCAGATGGCCGCCCTGCAACCAATTCATCCAGGAGCGGGTGCAGTGCCACAGGTGAGTTTAGCATGCACTTATTTGCATATTATTAAAAAAGAAGATCACTTAATTAACTCCTTATTTATTGTTTATAGTACGAAGACGAACTAGCTGAGTGTGGTGCTCCTCCGCCTGGTGCTATTCCGGTGGCCTGGACCGCAGCCATGCCCCTGCCACCGGATGGCGTCCAGCAAGCGTTGCTGCCCCCTCACCACATCTTACAGCAAACATCTCCCGTGTTAATCGAACAGGCTCCTACTTCGCAGCCCCCAACACCCACTCCCCAGCAAGCACAACCGCATCAGGAGCAAATGGGTGAGTGCACAACATTGATTAGTGATTCATTCTGTTATTGGAAATTATAATCCACCCGATTTGGACTTTGACTAGTTTTCCTTCACAATTGTTAATAATCTCATTTCTGTCGATGCCACTTGATAAGAATTAATTGTTCATTGAGTGAATGAGCGTTTGCGCATCTGTGGGATGGCACAAAATTTTCACTTGCACTGAGGGGGATCAGCTTGAAATTTTTTAGAACTTGTTATGGCTTCTCTTGATTATAATTTCAATTTAAAATAAATTGTAAGTTGTAAATAAGAATTGTCCACTGAGTTTGATGCCCTTTATTGTCGCACTTGCTGCCTAATGAAAACCATAGCCAACAAAACGCGATATCCCCGCATCACAAATGAATTTTCGTTTATCTTGTTATTGTTTTGAAAGGAGGCCACAATGGTTCAAGATAAAACCTACAATAGCTCTTGTTGGACTTTAAACCGAACTTATGTCCAGAGTGTTTGGTGTTCGTGTTGTTCCACACTTATTTAAAGGCGTTTTTTTCAAGTTGTATTTTGGAATTTGTGATGGTATGCCCTCGATAGCGTATTCTGTCCGCCGTGTTTATATGCAATTTTGCTTACTTTTGCCTTTCTACGCTCTCTTTTTACTATATTCTCTTTACTTGGCTTACACTCTTCTCGGGTGTCACAAGATATATATAGCTGAGAAGTCTCTGGGGAACAGCGTTGATGTCAACAATTTTGCCATAGTTTCTGGGCCTTAATTATTCGGACTCGTTTTGTTGCCAGGCCTCCGATTGTTTTTGGTTGGGATTTTGCCTTGGGTCTTTGGTTTAGGCTAGAGCCCAACCCTCGTGGAGCCTCCAACAGGTGTTAAGCTTGTTGACCACTTTGCTTAGCCCAATCACCCACTCTCTAATCAGCACCACAAGTGGCTTCCGTCCAGCGCTTTGTTATTATTTTTGTTTGCACGTTCGCTGTGTGAGCATTGTTCATGCTTATCAACCGAATGGACATATTGTTTTGAGTGCGAAATGCCGACCACTCGCATACGAATCGTAATTGAGTGTGTCATGAAACCGGAGCAAGGGATTCATCTAAGCCAAGGGGCAAACTCTATTTGCTTGGTGTCGGCTTAATTGCTAGACAAAGGGCAAATAGGCAGTGAATATATGGTTCCCTTTAAGTGGAGCTAGTACCTAAAATAAAACCTGAAAGGAAACTGATTAGTAAAATATATAATAACACCAATTTAACGGTTTGCAAATGATTCAGGTCTAATTTCAGAACTCATTTGTGTACAGTTGACATATAGTTATAGTTCAAAAACTCAGTAAAAGGAAAAGATAATTTGACAAATAAAAATATGGCTCTCAGATTTCGCATGAGGCTAATACTGTCAAAAATTACAAGTTTTTGATTGATTTATGGTTATTTCAGTGTTTTTTGAGTGCTATTTTATTAGCTACAGTACTTAAATGCACATGGAACAGCTAGGAATCAATCACGTAATAAACGAGGTCTTCGCAATGCAAACTGATTGGGTTCCAGTTGGTTTTTTTTTTTTTTTACCCGTATCTGTATCTGTGCCTGGGTTTGGTTGAACGAGCTCAGTCTAGCCGAGGGGTTTTTCTTTTATGGGTGTTTTCAAAGCACTTCGCTTTCTAGACGGTCATTCATATAAACAGCGTGCCGATACCGCCAAGTGTTTGTCCACAGACTAGATTGATAGGCGATACTATTTCCCCAGTTGCCCACAATTAGTAATGTTGCCTAAGTGCAGCCATAACTCCCCCATGGCAAATTGATTAGGCTAATCATTTGGGGCGAAGGGTTTACGAGTAAGCACGTTATGATCTGATTTTTCACGACATCGAAAGGAGGGTTTTAAATTTCCTGATAAACGCAATATTTTAAGACCAAGGCGAACTTTTGATCGATGGTTTTTAGAGCGCCACACGCTTCCCCTGAGAGATTATAACTGTGCTAAAGCTTTTACGATTTACTTCTATGTACTTATTTAGTACTTATTCAAATAGAAGCAAACTCTTATATTTTCTGTTCTCTTCTGTTACATTACGTAAAACAGTAACGTAATATTCACTGCACAAAAAAGTATATTTATTATCATAAAAAAACCCCAGGAAAAACACTTTTGTTTTACAGTTTTAAAATGTATGGCAATTTCTTTTATTTCTATTCTGGCTGCTCTTCTCATTCTTTCAACACTTATTGTTCTAAATGTAACTTTTGATGTGTTTCCCACTCGTTCACTTGTTGTTGCTCTTGTCCTTATGCGTATAACAGATTTAGAATATTTCTTGTGGTACATATCATATATACTGTTTAATTAGTTTTAGCCGCGTGAACAATTTCGATTGTATAGAACTGCACTTGCCGTATTGCTTATGGTTCGTAGCTACTAGGCTATATATTTGGATAGTTAAAAAACAGACACACACAAGCCTTAAAAATTCATGTTCTCTTGGTTTTTCTGTTGCTGGACTTTAGCTTAGTAACTTACAAAAATGAGCCGTAAATTTGTATTTTTAGTGTATTGAGTTGCCACCTAAATGATAAGTGTAAAATTGAAAACAATTTTAGTTCTTAATGCGGTTCATTTGTGTTTTCGCTTCTTGTTATTTGTGTAGCGTTCCTCCTTATAAAATATACAATTTGTTAGTTGCGAAATAGTTGCTGATGCTTTTTAAGTTGATCGGGCCACTTCTACTTAGCTACAGTTTACAGTTTACACACACGCTATATATCGCTACGGTATGACACATTTATAACGCCTGGCCAACAACTATTTAGTAGTAGTACACAATAATCTTTAATAGTAATCATAATGGTAATCATAGTAATCGTAGGGTTTAACAAACAAATAATAATAATAGAATTTACTTTACAATATTTTGTGGTTTCTGTATAACAGTTGCAATCTACCAGCGATCGGTATCAGTTTCGATCGGTAATTTATGAGCGTAGTATAGTTTATATATAGCCGAAGGTTTTCTATATCTTATCGCAAGCTAAGCTGAGTTCTTCTGGTAGAAAAGTGCATTTTCCACATCTCATCCTCCGCTGTTGCCTAGGCTTAAAGGTATACATATATATATGGTATGGGCTGGCTATACATATCCGGTCTCCTCCACGTTGTATATAGGTGTGCTCGATCTCTGATCTCCTCCCTCTGCTGTATAAGTAAATAGAAAAATATCTCACCGGATCTTGAGCTTCGCAATGACCCCTGTAAATTCATTAGCCCGCTTAGAGCTTCGATTCGCTTGTCTTCTGGGGGAACTGCGGATGTCCCTCCTCCTGCTGTGGACTCGCCAGTGTCTTGATGATCTTGGGCACAATGGTGATGGGCTGATCCTCGTCCTCCTCCTCGGCGTCCTCGCCCTGCTCCTCGTCGATTGGCGTGAGGGTCTCCACATGAACGGGCGTCTCCTCGGAGGGACTGCATCGCTTCAGGCAGGGCGCAAGGAAACTGGTTATCGTGGAGATCCCGAACAGAGCACCGGCCATGTAAAAAGGCAGGTCGTAGGTGTGCGTTATATCGTAGATGGCTCCCGCCAAAGGCGTTCCGATCAGGGCGGCAAATCCTCTGAACAGGATCAGCAATCCGAAGGCATTTGTGAGCTTGTCCAGGCCGAGCAGGTCGACCAGGATAATTGACGTTAGCGAGATGTAGCCCGAGATGGCCAGTCCAAAGAATATGGACATGGTTATGTAGGCCGCATAACTGTGGCACAGTGGGGTCAGGGTCACGGCAATCGTGGATACCAGAAGGCAGCAGTTGTTGAGTAGCAGCGAGTTCACCTGAGGCAGATCCGCCACCCAGCCGCAGAACACACGACCCACTGTGTTGGTGATTCCGATGATGGACAGCAGCATGGCGGCATCGTTCTTCGGGATATCGTGCTCCCTGGCGGCATCCACCAGGTAGACGAAGGGCACATATAGGCCGGCCATGCCGAAGATATTCGAAACTCCGATCAGCATAAAGACGGGATCCTTCAGCAGGCTCACATCCAGCATGGTGTTGACCACCGATTTTACGGAATCAGGAATGCCTAGACAGGGACACAGGTCGTATTCCTCACGGTGTTTCTCGGCCTCCGCCAGGGGATCCAGTTTGGCCACGCTCTGCATGCTCTTCTCGTACTTAGTCAGCGATAGAACCGAGTTCCTGTAGTTGGTCAGCGATTTCTGGGATTGATACTGGGGCAGGTTCGTCACCGAGCCGGAGTAGAAGATATCCTTGCGTGACATGGGACGCACCATCCTGCCGCTGCTGCCCGATTGACTGCCCTGCCTTTGCGAGAGCGACAACTTGGATGAGGCGTAATCGCCGCCAGCTCCGGCCTCCAGATCTCCGCGAGAAGAAGCTCGAATGGCGGCCAACGAGGGTTGATAGCGCTCGGATGCAGAGGTCTTCCTCACCCGCGTGTTGAAGGCAGGCACGGATCCGTTTTTGGGCAAGCTCTGGTGATCTCCGGCGAGGAAAGCTGGCTGGGAAGCATTTCGCGTCATGGCGTCCTGCGAATGATACGGGCTGTTCTCGGACTCGGAGCTCCTGTGCGGGCGACGAGCAGATCGAGCGGATAACTGGCCATTGCTGTCACCATTTGGCGGAGATTGTGCTCCGTTCTGCCGATGAACATCCACCACTTTGGACTCCGTGATGGTGGGCAGAGTGGAAACGGGATGCAGACCTCCGCCGCCGCCAGCCTGTTGAGCCAATAGCTCCAGATTTAAGCTGGAATGCACGCCGGGATCCGCGTTCAGTGGCATCTTGAGCTTCCGCTCCATGGTTCCGTCCGGAAGCTGCACCATAAAATGGGAGCCCGCAAAGGATCCCCTTTCCAGCTGCAGCTGCTTCTCCTCGTACATCCTTTGCATTAGGGGCTTCTGTTTCTTCTTCTTTGGATAGGTCAGGGGTCGCATCATGGCGCCAAAGATGGCACAATTGAGAATAAGACCCGCGAAAATGAGCAGGGCGTTCTTCCAGCCGAACTCCTCCAGGAGATAGGTGGCCAGCGGGGCAAAGGCGAAAGTACCGAATCCGGAACCACAAACCGCGATTCCCGTGGCCAAGCTCCGCTTGGTCTCAAAGTAATAGCCCACTGCAACCACAGCTGGCAGATAGATCATGCCGAAGCCGAATCCTCCCATGAAACCATAGGTGGCCATCAACATGCTCACATTGGCACTGAAGGTACTTAGAACGAAGGCGATGCAGGCGATTATGCTGCCCGCTATGCAGACAGCTCGACATCCGTACTTGTTGGCCAGGGCTGAGACAATGGGTCCGGCACTGAGGTAAACTCCGGAAAGGAGACTTCCCACCCAGGCCACCGTGCCCTTGCCCTCGTGGAAGTAGGCCACGAACTCCTCCAGAAAAATGCCAAATGTGTAAGCTATGCCGTCCACGATCATGTTGCACATGAAGCTGGCGAAGCAGATGACCCAGCCGTATCCTCCGTCCGGCGGAGGCGGCAGCTCCCCGTAGACACTCTCTTCGTCCTCGTCCTCCTCCTCATTGTCCTGGTTGTCCTCATCCTCGGGACTCTGTTCGGCCGTTAGTCTGGCCGCCTCTTCGCAGGCCAACTCGCTGTCCGTTCGCTCGAACCTCCGTAAACGCGCCGACGAAGCGGAATTTCCCCCGAGATTCCCAGGATTTGAACTGTTTATATCCACCATGGTGGTGGGCCTAAGGGTTAACGGCGACTAACTGTTTTCGAAGCACACACGCGGTTTGGTGGAGTTTTAAAGGTGGAGCGGAAGAAGGCGAGAAAGGGAGGAGGAGGAACGTCCGATTGGCGTCGCTGTCCGCGTGCGAATGCCAAAGCAGTCCAAGAGAGCCCAAGTTTATCTGCCTCTCCCCAATCTCTTTTTCTTTGCGCTCTCCCACTGCAGTTCTGTGTGCTTTTGTGTGTGTGTGTGCGAGTGTGTCAATTGTTATTGAGTTTTTGTTTTCGTTTAGTTTGATAAATTAAATTCACAAGCGATAAAAGGCGTGGGCTGCCTGTATTTAAGTAAATATTAGATGATAGTTGCCTTTAACTGTACGAGTAAATATTTCAGCTCCAATTCAACTTTGGCTTAACTTTGTGCTGGTTTACTGTTACTGTTTTATGCCTTTGTGCTTGAAATTTTTTTTCGGTTATTTCCGCTTTGTTTGTGTATTTTTAACTTGCACTTGCAGCTACAGCTGAGGTCACTAGAAAATGTTTGTTTTCCTTAGATGTTTTCCTTGCTTTTTCGTCTGGTTTTCTTTGACTTTGATTTTGCGTTTTTCTGATTTCCTCAGTTTTTTCGGGGGTGCTGTACGTACGTGTATACGTCGTAATTTGCGAATGCAATTGTATAATTTTCCGATTTTCAACTTTGAATTCGTTGGGGAGAGTGGGTTTGAGCGGCGTGGGGACAGATGGGGAAAAACGAAGAAGAGTGGAGTGCGGAAGCGTGTGATCGATAAAAAGCCCACACACACACTCGGACACACACGCACACTACTCGACAACTTTTAGCTGCAGTTGCATTTTAGCGAATTTTATTTTTTTTGCAAATTAGGCAAAAAATAACAATCTCCGATTCGGTCAACCGATTTTTAAGTCCCCGATTTCTGTTCTGGACTGGTACGCCGTTCGCTGCGAAATGAAAATGAAAATTCTTCGTAACGCCAGCAAAAAGCGACTGTTATACGATATACAAAGGCAAATTCTAAATTCTGTAAAAACACTCGCTCTCTCTCTTTCGCTCTCTCGTTCGGTGCATTTGAAGTTCAAGCTCACAGAGCGCAAGCTCCACTCACGCTCTCTCGCTCGCCCTCTCGCCCCCCAAAAAACAGCTGATTGTAACAAAAACAAATCACAGAGAGAATGAGAGAGACAAGACAAACAACCCCTCTTTGTTTGCCTAAGGGTTGTCTTTTTGTGTTTCTCCCTTTTTTTTGTTGTTTTCATTTCTTTGATTTGAAAAGGTAAAGCCTGAAAAACCGGTAACCGCCTTGCCACATGTCTACCGTTGAAATTGTACTACCGTATAACAGTCGTATAACAGTGGAAAAAATATCAAAGAGCGCCGAAACTGTTGCTCTTCACTGGCGATTTAGGTTAAAGGTTAACTGTATTCCCCCCAAAGACTTTTACTTTTCATAACCCACGCTCCCGTGTACAGAACACCGCCTAGAGACTTTGCAAATGGAAGTTTCTTGAAGTAAATACTTCTTATAATACAAATAGTACAGCAATAATTTAATTGTTGACCCCAAGACAGCAAAGTAAACATTTTACAGTCAAGTTATAAGAAGGTTAGGCTTGTTCAAAGTAGCACTTACAGAGGTCCTACTGTTTCTTAAAGTGCGTGTTGGGTGAAAGTGTTATTTTTGTCTGCCGCCTTTTAGGCGCCGACAAATTGTATAATCCGAGCATTATCGTTGAGAGTTGGCCCAACTAAATAATAAAATGCATTCGACACGCAGCTGATAAGGCCTTTTGAGATATTTTGTAGTTATTTCGTTTTTGTTTATCAAGTTTTTTCGTCTGTTGCCAGGTCGTAAAATCGTAAAATGTGATTTTTTGCCTTCTGGTTTATAACAGTTTTTCGGCTTGGTTAGCACTTCTTTTGTAGTTGTTGCGGAGATACGGCTAAAGAGATTGTTTCCGACGTTCTGTCACGTTCTCTTTCGCCCTCTCTTTTTCTTCAGGCGGAGGGATGTGTGCAGTTTTTCTTCTTGGGTGGTTGGTCAATGTCATTCATAAAAATTCCATGTCAAACACACGCACACATAGAGAAAAAAAGAAACCCCTCGGCACACACGTAGCCGATATTGTGGGTCAACGCCAGAGGGCGCCACTTTGGCTCTTCCTCCGGCTTAGTATTCTAGTTCTGTTCCGTTTCCCTAACTCAATTTGTTTGCTCTGTTATTAAAGCATTACGTGGGACTCAAATGGCCAACGCCTCCAATCTTTACCAACAATCTGTGTGTGCCAGCAAATTACAGTTAACCTAACTTGACTGAAATATAATACCAAATAACGGTAATCGCCGCAAAACTGTTATACCGCAATGCGTGTGGTTACTTTGGGTTTGCATTTTCATTAAAAATGCATGGTGCACTAAATGCAAACTACACAGGACTTTGGGAAAATGTGAAAACAGAAGGTCGGCCGACACGTGTAGAAAGTTTTTCACTGGGGTTGAGAATAAACGCAGGGGTCGGATTTGTGGGCGTCTGCACCAGGTGTCTTTGTGAATTAGCTGCCCCATTTAAAGCAGAATTTGGACTGCAGTCTGTGCCAAAAAAAAACCATCTGTAAGCAAGTTGATTATGGGTGAAAAGAGAAATGCACTGCAAAAATTAATTCATTTAATTCAAAAAAAAAAGTAGGTTTGAATCTAAAAATATATTCTTTTAATTCGTAAATTTTGACCTAAAAATTAAAAATTGGTATATATTGTAAAAGGGGGTTGAGTAAAGAGCGCTTCTATTTTTTCCACTGTCGCAGATGTTCACTTTGAGTAATGAATAAACTATCCTTGAACTATTCAATTTTCTGCTGAGAGGAGAGCTTTATAAAGGCAAGAACATTGAAAAGATTTCTCCAGCTGGCCAAGAGCTTTCCCTCTTTCTTTATTTCCTCGTTGTTAAAAAGGTTGAATGAACCAGTGATGACTCTTCAATTATTGCACCCCCACCTCTTTAGCAGCACGCCGTTAAGACAACCCCTTGATAGCAACCCCCCTCTTCTAGACCCGCGCTTTCTTTGTTAATGAAAATGAAAATTGCGCATACGCCGTGTTGTTCAGTCAATGCTTTTCTCGCTTTGTTTGTCTGCTAAGCGTTTTTTTTTTACGCTGACAACGCTTTCCTTGCCATTGCTTCGATTCAGATACAGATACATGGCGACAGATACAAAAATACAGCTTGTAGAATATTGTGTTTTCAAAATGACGCAGTTGGTTGCTTTGACTGCCAGTTTTTTACCTTGTCGTTTTTTTCCCGCTCAACTTGTTGCGTTGCTTGGTATGCATCGCCTGTATTTGCCGATGAGCCTGGCCTCTGTACCTGTCAGGTATATCATTGCGTATCTGGCATATACAGTCGAACTTGGACAAGAAAACGTCTAACATGAAAACAAGTTACATCAGCAGTCTTAAACTTTACAAAAGTGTTATTTTTAGCATGTGGCAAATATCCACACAAAATAAGAAATATTATAATTTTATTATTTTTTTTATTTATTGTACAAATAAAATTTTTTAAGACCGCTAATCTCTTTCATTTATGAGTTCAACTGTACATAGAGTTCCACAGAAGCGAGCTCTCGTCCTTCTTAATCTGTTACACGCATTTATATGTTAATGCAGACAGCGGGTGGGCGGCAAGCGAAGGATATATTTCAGAGCGAATCCTTGGATTCCTCGGCTGTCAGTTTACCTTAACTTCTTTGGGTTTTCGTCGCACCATCGATGCTTATCAGTTTATGCTTTAAAGCCACTTTAAAATAAACCGTCAACAGCCGCCAACTCGTAAATAATTTGGCGATAAGGTGGCGGAACCTTAACCCCTCTATCCACACCGAAAACTTAATAGTTTGTTTTTCTTCTTCGGCGAAGGTCGCGTGGCCCAAAGAATTATGCAATTTTCGTTTGCAGTCAATTTCACTTATTGTTTTTAGCATTGTTGGCTTGTCTTCTCTGCTTTGGGTATTATTTATTGTAAATTGACACAAATGAATTCAATTGAATTGCTGCTACAATTCGTTTTTGGCTCTGTTGCCAGGCGGTGGAAACTGTGCTCATTCTTCTTTGTTTAGTATGTTGCTTTGTAGCCCTCATATACCCCCTTGTTTACCCCACTCAATGATCCAACGCTTGAGCAGATTACTTATCAATTTCAATGGGGCAGTGACAATTAAAGTGCCGGGAACACGCCTTATGATGAGAAACCATTCGTTAAATCGCATGCTGGCCATTTCAATCAATATTGAGGGCAGAGAATGTGGGTGACTCATATTACGCATACGCCTCGTGGGATGGTAAATTCAAAATATCCTTTTCACCTCATCCTGCCTTTTTTATTTGTCTTTAAAATGCAAATGCTTTTAATTATCAAAAACATAAATGTTTTTAACTATTATAAAAAGAGAAGAGGTTCTAAAATTAAAGTAAATATCAGCGATTACATGCCATTTGTATGTGTCATTAGTGCATATTTGTTTTGTGTTCTTTACTGTACTGATTTCTTTGTTCTCCTAAATAAACTTTAGTCTCCCCGCACTTTGGTTTGCTTTTGTTTTGAGTAAGTTGAAAAAGATGCCAAGCATTGAGAAGAAAATGAATAATTTGATATATGATATATGTTGATGATTGATATTAAATTCCTACATTGCTTACTTAAAGTGTAAGTTGTTGTCCTTAAACATGTTTTACTTAATTATAAAAATCGAATCATTTGGCTTGGTGTTTTTTTTCACATTTTTCACATTATAATTATATCTTGATAATTTATTTGTGGTCCTATTTTACTGGCTTTTAAACTATAGACTCCGGGGATGTTTCTATTTTTGCTTGTTGTTGATTCTATCAATTAAAAAGCACCCATATCGTGTTTACAATTTGTGGCTCTCGGATCGAATCGAAGCTCAATAAGCATAAATTACTCATAGACCGGGTCTCGGCCCCCTTCCCCCTTTTTGTTCCTCCCCTTTTTGTTGCTAGCTAATAAAAAATTGAATAAAATCGCGCGTTCAATAACAGCAACAAATGAATAATGGTAGGAGGGAGGTGGAATGCCCGTAAATGAACCAAAAGCTGACCCATTTTCATTGAACGTTTGTTTTCAATTTAAGAAAAGGGAAAACAATTACAAAATCTCATTTAATTTCTCCTAAACTTTATTTATATGGCTTGATGAAGTGCAATTTGAGACAGGAAAACAAATTCATTTGAATTAATGAAGCTTGGCGGGCAAACTGTTATACAAATGAAAACAAAAGTGGAATTTTCAAGACGAGTGGGTTAGTTGAACTGAACTATGGCAAGAGGGGTAATTCTAATGGATTGACATTGTTTTGTCCCCCCGACGCCGTCGATTTTTCATTTATCACATGGAACATGGAATAACAAATGAAAAATAAGTACAGTCTCGTTGCGTTTTTGTATTATATAGCTGTTTCGTGCCTGACAATTTCCCTGTTTGCTTTTGTTGCTGCAGTCAACTTATTGCAATTTACCTGTGCACTCATGTCTGTAATTATCCATCCAACCTTGTGACAGTGCGAATCTCTCGCTCTCTTTCACTCGATCCCAACTCTATCCGTCCCCCTCTACTGAATCGTTATGGCAACACGTTCAATAGCTGTTGTTATTGCACCCAAACTGACACCCTGGCACAGATTTCCACTATACATTTGCAACTATTTTAATGCATTAATCTCAGCTGCTGCTGCTCCACACATTTCCATACAATATTCGCACTCGATTTGCTCGATTTCACCTATATTTATTGAATAACACTGCACACTTAGTTCTCGGCTTGTTAGGCGCTAATTGAAATTAATTCGCACACTCGAAATTCCGCAGAGGGGGAAATGGGGGGTGGTCTCATTGTCATATGATGCCTTTGACGGGGGAGTCTCACGGGGAGCACATATATCTGATAAATGGGCGTTTAACAACGGCTTTATATTGCCAAATGCTGAAATCAAGAGCACTTAGTTAGTGGGTCCTATCTAATTCCCCGCCAAACATAGCTCTTGTGAGAGAACCGAAAGAAGTTGTTTAAATATATTCGATATGCCTCCAGTTTTAGCACTTTTAGAACGCCGAACAGATATAAATAATAATGATAGAAACAAGTACAGACTGCCCTGAAAAAGTTGTCTTGAAAGCTGAGATTTGACTAATGAAAAAAATTTCGAGTTTTAAGAAAACTACTTGAACAAATTTAGAAATAAACAAGAACTGCAGCATGTAAGTCACTGACAGAGTTCATATTTTATGTGGTTTTTAAATTGTGTTGGCATGTACAACAAAAGTAAAAATAAATTTAAATGTTTTCTGAAACATATGGAAAACTCAAGTGATTATTATGTTTGCAATACGTATCCCACAGATTACATTTGTTGTTTTGAAAAAGCCAATTCTCATGGAATTTGTAATCGGTTTACATTTCAATGAATTAATATCGCTGGTAAATTTCAATAATAATCCCAACTCCACATTGAACAAGTTAAGGAGCGATCTGTTTGCATTGATTCTGGGATGGGAGATCACATGGATGTTGACTCCCATTGCCCCGTTGTTTGGTTAACCTTGTTCCGGCTCTACATTGTGGTTCTTATCGAGCCGGGAGTGACTGGCCATGCCGTTTATCTTGTGCCCCATATCAGGGTCGAGTGCGAAGTTCAAACACCTAGCAACAGGGCAATCGGAAAGTGATTTAATAACAATTTGGCCCATCGAATGCCCGTAAATGGGATCCACTCTCTACTACTCTCGTGTTGTTTTTTCCCTACTTGAGTTTGACATGGATTAGTTATGTTTTCTATTTGCACTGATAGCTGCAATCGATGGCCGCTTATCAGCACAAATAAAGCAGAAAAGCGGACGTGAAAACAATGTCCGCTGCAGATATTGGACTATCTTTATATGGCCAATCCCCAGGGGATCGAAAAAAGGGGGTATGCTCTCTTTTTGTCTTTTCCCATTATATGTATATACACATTTGCAAAGATTAACAGTCAGTTATCCGCATTTACTCTGGATATTGTTTGTATCACTTCTCAGTTCTTCACAGAACAATTCAATTGAGGGTTTAATTAGGCATTAATTGCTGTGGCTTCCAAAAATTCCCTTATGTGGTTGGCGTTGCCCGCGTTGCCATCAGCAACATTCCTTCGGAGCTCGTTAAAGTTTTAAGCATTTAGCATCAATTGGCATCAATTATGATAATTTTGTAAATTAGTTTGCATGTGGCAATTGAAATGTTTCTCATATTTCAAAGCGTCTGCTGCGAAGTTCTTACTCGTATTTAAGGTCAGAGTGAAAGCTTTTATTGATTGCAATTTCCTTTCTTTCTTCTTGCGCTTTTCCAGTTGAGAAGAGTGTGGTAAACAACAACAACGAGGTGGCCTTGGATGAAAAGTTGGTCAAGGAGAAGCAGCAGCAAATTGAATTGGAGTTCCATCAGCAGCAGCAAGAGCAGCAGAAACAGCAGGAGCTACAGCAGAAGGACAAGCAGCCACACCAGCCGAAGCAGCAACATCAGCCGCATCAACAGCAGCAGCAGCAGCAACATCAGCAATTAGCCCCGCTGCAGATTGAAAAGCCGCCAACAAAAGTGCCAAACCTTGTCGTAGCAACAGTGGCACCTCAACTGCAACAGCAACAGCCTGCACCACAGCAACAGCATCAGCCAGCTCCGCAGCAACATCAACAGCAACAAACATCGCCGGTGGTGGCGCCGCCACAGCAGCAGCAGCAGCAACAAGCATCGCAGCAGACCAGCTACCATGAGCAACATCAGATGCCGCAGCAGCAGCAACAGCAGCCTCAGCCGCAGCGAAAGCCATCGCAGCAATACAATCAATCGCAGCAGCAACAGGTGCGTCGCAAGTACTCCTCGGAGTACAACCACCACCACCACCAGCACGGCAGCAGCGACACGGGCATCCAGACCACCAAGAGCATGTCCTGGACCAATTCCGCTCAGCACAAAAAGTCCACACAGTCGGTTTCGGTCACTGCCTCGCCCAACAATGTGAACAACGGATCGGGAGTGGGTGTTGCCAGTGGACCGGTGGGCAAGTCCAACTACGGAACGAAGACGTTCACCAACCAACAGCACTACCAGCAGCAGCAGCAACACTACCAGAACCAGAGCAGCTACAACAACAACAGCAGCAGCGGCAGCAACAGCTCCAGCAGCAGCAGCAACCAGCCGCAGGTGCGCAACTATGGCACCATGAAGGTGCCCTCGTCGCCGGTGGCCAGCACAGCTCCGACGTTGGAGCGCAAGAACAGCCAGCAGGGAGCAGCTCCACCAGCAACAGCAGCAGCAGCTGCAATCGCAGCGCCAGTGGCAGCCACACCAGCAACTACCTCAACGGCCAGCATCACGGCCACACCAAATCAATTCCAGCAGGAGACTAGCAGCATCAGTGCGCCAACAGCAGCTGCCACGCAGCAACAGCAGACTGCCCCGCAGCAGCAGCATCAGCCTGCCCCGCAGCAACATGTGCCCGTAGCAGCAGCAGCAACCGCAGCAGCAGCAGCGCCACCAGCCAAATCCTACAGCACCTACGCTGCTAAGAAGCACCAGAGCTACGAAGCCGTGGCCCTGAGCTCCGTGGTGGCCTCCAGCTCGTCGGCCAACCCGCAGCCGCCGCTCAATCTTGCCCCGCCTGCCCCACCAGCTTCGCAGAACAGCAACGACAGTGCCCAGCTCTCGTGGGCAGGTTTGTTTACCAGCAACAAGCCCGTGGCCAAGGTGGCGCCCTACGAGGCCAGCAAACCTTTGCAGCAACAGCAGCAGCAATCGCATCCAGTGCTCCAACTCGCTCCTCCGCAGCCAACTCAAGTGGCGGCTCCTGTTGTGCAAGTGGCACCACCTGCGCAGAACTTGCCCCTGCCCACGGCCCACCAGCAGTCGCAGTTGCCAGCTCCAGTGCCGGCGCCAACCACGCCGCTGGTCACCCCCGGAGTGCTCTCCTATTCGGCGGCCTCTGCCCAGGCTGTGCCGGCTCCCAGTCCCGCCTCGGCGTCCGTGAAGCCTCTGAAACCGGAGCAACTGCGTCCGGTGCAGCAACAATTGGATGAGTGGACCAACAAGTACGCCGAGTTCCTGACGCGCCACAAGACCAACTTGGCCCAGATCAGCCTGCGTCCCCGGGGACTGACCAACAGGTCCAACTACTGCTACATCAACTCGATCCTGCAGGCCCTACTCGGCTGCTCGCCGTTCTACAACCTGCTGCGCTCTATTCCTAAGCAGGCAGCTGTCTTGAGCGAGGTCAAAACGCCCACTGTGAACGCCATGTAAGTTTACTGAGAAATTATATGAGTATCATCCGTGTGCCATTTATTACTACAAAGTTGGGACACTTTTGTAATTGCATAGTGCTTGCTACTATTATGGCAACTCATGCCCATTAAGGCCAAGCCACAGGCAAGTCAACAGACTCTTCGGCACCAATTGCCAGCCGGCGTCTGTGTTACGTTCGTGGAAGAAGAAAGCCACCGTCCCCGCCTGCATTCTCTGGTTGCCTCCGTTCTGGCGGTAACTGCTGAATGTTGGGGTCGATGCAAGTGTTCCGCTTTAGAGCAGAGGATGTCTCTTTTAATGGATTTCCTCTTTGAAAGCGATCACAAACACTTTTACATATGTTATGTTTTAAATGTTAATGATAAATTCAAAGTTGAAAGTACAATTAACTCCCATTTTTCTCCGAATAGGATGTCATTCATGACTAACTTTTCATCGCTGCCCAGCGGTTTGCGCCTGCGCCTGAACAACATCAACAAGGGATCCCAGAACAAGGGCAAGGACGAGTTTGTTGGCTCGGATCTGCAGTGCGACATGGCCTTCGAGCCCACAGAGATCTACAAACTGTGGAACGACAGTCGCGAGGAGCATGTTGAAGGCCGCCAGGAGGATGCCGAGGAATTCCTGGGCTATGTGCTCAACAAGCTTAACGATGAAATGCTTGAGGTGGGTATAGCAAAATGTTATTCTAACTGGTTACTCATTGACTATTGTTTATTTTTTTGCAGGTGATTAAACTGATTGACAAACCCACGCCCCAGCAGAATGGACAGGAGCCAGCGGAGCAAGAGGATGGCGGCGATGTCTGGCAGGTAGGTGAATGGTATTCCCAATATAATTCCAGTTAATTAAATACTTTTCCCACCAGATGATTTGCAACAACCGTAACAAGGGCAGCGTCACTCGTCAAACTGACTTTGGCCGCACTCCCGTGAGCGATATTTTCCGCGGAGAACTGCGTTCCCGACTCCAACGCGAGGGAGAACACTCCACGGATGTGATTCAGCCATTCTTCACGCTTCAACTGAACATAGAAGTGAGTTTTGTGTGTCATTGTGTTTTTTGATTTACTAACAACGAAGGCACAAAATGCATCCATTTAAGTTCTTTAGAAGCTACTAGGCTAAATATTGTCATTAGTGTGAAATTTGATTTAGGCCTTAGTCATTGTTTTTATTGTTAGTAAATCATTCAAAGCCGAGCCACAGACAAGTCAACAGACACTTCGGCACCGTTTGCCAGCCGGCGTCTGTGTTACGTTCGTGGAAGATGAAATGCCATTAACCCCGCCTTCGTTTGGCGACTGTCTCCGTTCTGGCGATAGTCACTATTTACGATGGGGTTGGTGCACGTGCTCCGCTTTTTTACGACACTTCTACCTAAAACAATTTGTCACTACTGAGTGGGCACAAACAACTGCAAATTTTAATTTTAATTTTTCTTTAATGCTTAATTAAATTGCTCAACTAATTTCGAATATATATTTTTCCCTACAGAAAGCTGCATCTGTAAAGGAGGCACTGGAGATCCTTGTGGGTCGCGATCAGCTGGAGGGCGTCACCGGCAGCAAGACCAAACAGGAAGTGGTGGCCTGGCAGCAGATGACGCTGGAGAAGCTGCCCGTCGTCCTCATATTGCATTTAAAGTACTTTGACTACCGGTCTGATGGTTGCACAAAGATCTTGAAGAAGGTGGAGTTCCCAGTGGAACTGAAGATCGATGCCAGTAAGTTGCATTCAAATCCACTGTACCCGATTTCCTTTAATAATCTTTTCGTTACAGAAATCCTCGGCTCGAAGAAGACTTCGCAGAAGCAGCGCGCCTATCGCCTGTTCGCGGTTGTCTATCACGACGGCAAGGAGGCCTCGAAGGGCCACTACATCACGGACGTGTTCCACACGGGCTACAGCAGCTGGCTGCGCTACGACGACAGCTCGGTGAAGCCGGTCAGCGAGAAGCACGTCCTGCAGCCGCACACCCCTCGGGTGCCCTACCTTCTGTACTACCGTCGCTCGGACACCCTGCCGCCGCAGCAGCAATCGCAGCAGCAGACCACCAATGGCGGAGGATCGGGCGGAGGCTTGGGCAGCAGCTCCTCATCATCGAATGCCGGGGACAACAAATGAAGTGCGACCGCAACGGGGCGTTGTAAAATACATCAGAACTTTAAGTGTTAGGCGATATACTACATATATATTTTTTGTGTCAGTCCGTGTGAGCGAGAGAAAGAGTGCGAGCTTGGTTTTTTATGCATATACGTATACAAATTAACAATTAGATATATTCGAGCGGTATATATTTAAGCCAAAAGTCCAAAGCGCATGTCCGTGTGTAAGAGTGCGATTGTGTGAGAAAGAAACTTAGCTCTAAGCTAGACTAGAATTAAGATTGAGCAGAAACATAAGCAAAACTCGTTGGAACGAAAACTTTGTACAAAGTGTTGAGGGAGCGAAGAAGCTCTGTAAACTAAACAGCGAGCAAATTATCATATTACCTAGTGCTAAATCTACAACAGCGAAACCCCAATTATCTGAGGCACAAAAAGGTCTTAGCCCTTAATCGTAGTTGAGTGTGCATAGCTGCTAGGAAAGCCCTCAAATATATTAATTTTTTTCTCGATATGTTATGACAAACGCTTAGAGCTGTATATATACACAAATAATCATATATTGTAGTTGATCAGTTTCGCGGCATGCAGCATGCATTTAAACAAAACAACCCAGCCACAATATATCGAATGCTTTGAATATGCTTTAAAAAAATAGGGTCTTTTCGCCAAAAAGAGTAATTAGAACAGCAGCATCAGCCAGGTCATGATTGAAGGCTGAACTACACGCCCATAATTAATTTCCCTTGAAGCGGCGGAGTGATGGCGGCTACAGGGTTGGGAACGGCTTTTCGAAAATACAAACTTTTTTTCAAAATAAGGACAATAATCAAAAATAAATTGAAACAAGAAAAAGAATACGGAAAATAGGCTTTAAAAGCATAAAAAACAAATATTTTAAAATAGTTATTACTACAATTAATGGCCTGCAAGAGATAGTTTATCTCTCCATCGCGAAAAATGCAGAACAGCCGTTCCGAACCCGCAAAAACACCATTATGATAGCCAGCAGCTCCATCGCCACAACTCCCCATCCGTTGAGACTTTGGCCATAAGCAATTAAACAAGTTAAATACGCGTTCATTTTGTAATTTATTTTATATGTTGTTTAGTTTTACACGCAATCAGTTACGGAAGGTAGATTCATACATATATACGGAACTTGTTATTCATAGTTAGTGAAACTTTTTTGGGAACTGTCCCTGACTTGGATTCGTTGTTTGCCCTCATGATATTCGAGTTCTTCTTAACTTACTTTTCCTAGGTCTAGCATTTAATTTGTACATCATGTTAGAGAAATGTGTTGGTATTGAAACGAAAGATTTGAAAGGGAAAAATAAATATATATGTAATCGGGTCAAAACTAAAACTAATCAATCATACTAGTTAATAGCTGTCTAACAAACGTATACACCCATATATATTTTCTTAAGCTATATAAACGCATATATATTATTTATAGATATCGTGCCAATGTTAAAACATCTAAAAATTTACAAAAAAAAAGAAGGAATTTAAATAAGAAAAACATATAACTTGTCAAAGCTTTGTATAGTCAGCTGCATAACGAGAAAGGAATATTTAAAGTTAATCAATTAGTAATTACTTATCAATCGGAGAGTTGAAAACATTTTCGGTGACCTAAGAATTTGATTTGGGTGTCAAAACCAGGCAATTGACGAAATACCATTGCATACTTTTGGTCAGCCCTGCAAGGTTTTTAGGATTCCGAAAATGTTTGGAATTTCTTCATCGGTAGGATTATAAACCTGTAATCTACTTAAGTACCAGTACTTCGGTAGTGAGGGACAAGCGAAAATCTTGGAAAATATTTAAGCTAACCGAATACTAGATGAATGCATTGACATATATGATGTATATTATGAATAGGACACAAAAGCGAAACCATAAGTTTAAATCTAAATATATATATTTTGATGTTATACAAATATGAACTAATTGTAAGCCAAATTATAGGAAAACATTTTTTATAGAAACTTGTGCGCGTCTGCGTTTTGCTAGTTACAAATTGGTTCCTAAAACTATACGAAAAATGAAAAAAAAATACAACCACAAAACGTAACGAAATGTTAAAGGAAAGGAATATAAAAAACAATTATGATATGTGTAGTCTAAAGCCAAGCTAAAACCGTAAAACTAAACAGAAAACCAACAAAAATACAATACATATAAATTTATAAATCCAATTTATACAAAAACCAAGCAAAGCAAACAATGGAAAGATTGAAAAAGTTGAATTACCATTAACATATATTTTTGCAAGCGAAATTAGAATGTCAAACATAAACGAAAAAACATTTAGGATTAACAATACAACTAAAGACGTAAAATTGTAACATTTTTGCTTCAATGCATTATCATTTTTTTTTTTCATAATTGTTATATAATTTATGGAATACTCCAAAAAAAGAATTGTTTATTCATATTTTAAAACTTATTCACAATTAACCCGGCTCTTATTGTTATGTGTAATCCGAAGAGTGTGTTTTAAAGCTTAATTGAAATTGAAAACTAAATTTAGTTTATATTTACCAATGCATCAGTCTTGTTTTGTGAACCTCTAACTGCCCAATATTCTTAAAACGCACTGTTCCTATGTCCTGTTTTTTTATAAATCCCAAATATGTTTTCCTTGTGACTTTTGATAACCTTTTTGTAATCTTCTTTTGATATATGTTGTCCCGATTTATGTATGTTTTAACTTTTAAGTAGTTTCTAAGGCTGTGTAACTAACTAAAAATAAGTACGAACATTTTTTGCTTATGGTCAGGTGTGGAAACTTTTGTAATTGAGTTCACCGGGCAATTTTTGTTTATTTTGCTACCTTTTCCTACTTTTTGAGGCCACTGGCAAAAGGCTCCTCCGATAAACAGAAATTGGCAAGTGCACTTACTAAACGTATATTGAAGAATAGCGTGTAATCTGAGAAGAAATCGGAATAATATAGCAGCTATAAGTACGTTTAGCAGCAGACAAACTAATATTAAAAGTTTTGTAACCAAGTTTTCTGAGGCCAGACAGACATGATTGAAGAGCAAAGCGCTGGCCAAAAACGAGAGTAACAAGACACTAGATGTTTAACAATGCGAAATAATTAACAAATCAATGTGAAGCAAAGTAATTAGTCCACATTTAGTCTAAAGAAACCATGCTAAAGTAAATCTACAAACTAAAACGAATTCAGTTGTACTAAGTAATTATAACAAACGGATAATATTGTACCATGGAAAGCAAAACGTAAACAAAAGAAATGAAATGAAAGATTATCTAGCAATAAAACAAATTGAGTGATTTCATTGCCACGAGCAAATCGGTGCGGTGCGGTGCGGTTCGGCTCGGTGGATCAAATTGGATTATTACGGTGGGCGAGAGGCGCTAACTTATGCCGGAGTGGGTCAAGAGGAGGCTTAAAACCGGTCGGCCCCAAAAATAGCTGGCGATGCTCTGGACGATCTTGGCCCAAGAAAGGGAAAGGGAAACTATTCGGCGCCTAGTCAACCGTCGTTTAGTGTAGGCTTCGATCCAACGAGAGCGTTGTTTTGATTTCCTATTGTTGACTATTTGAAAGATTTGCTGAAATGCGACAAACGACAGAGGAGCGAAGACGATGGCTCCACGTGTGACTCATTACAAATGCCAATCACAAGCCAAAGTCGAAAACTTGTTTCAGCCGGGCTGAGAGAAGAGTGCACAGAGCGTAAAACATATCAATAAACCTCGTTAAACTAAATAAAACATATTCATAAAATAGTTTCCGTTTTAGCATCATAATTAATAGTTTGATTTATTTTTATATCTCCTTGAATTAGTTGGTTCCGTTTGGTTATTAATATTTTCATAGATGCACATGATTAATGGTTTTTAATGTGTTTCAAATTTTGACGATTGAATATAAAACTTTGGAAATTGACCTGAACAATAATTATTGGTTGTCGATTGGCTTTAAAATGTAGGAAGTAACATTAGTAATATTTCAAAGAATTTTAGCTTTAATTTTATTTCTTTAAAACAACATTTTATAAATTCCTAATATGTAAACTATATTTTTTAAATTTTTCGTCTGCTTATATTATAGTATTTTCTAAATTGAAATATTTTTCTTGCAGTGATTTTAATTACCGATTTCTTTCTCTGTTGGGGGAGACTCTTTAAACTGTTTGCTTGTGAGCCATCGAGCAGTCGTTGATCAGCTGGCGGCGATGAGCGACACCGCGAAATGCACTCGCTGTGCCCCCGGCTCACTTTGTAAGATCCCCACTCCGCTGCCCACCAAAATTCCCCTCCGGAGCGTCGTCAAATGCCAGCCGGAGCTGGTTAATCGCTGCCCGGATCACTCGCACTCGCCATGTATCGCAATGTGCTCTGCCTGGCTCTGGGCCTGATCATCGGCATCCGGCTGACGGACTTCTTCGAGTACTTCCAGCTGCCCGAAACGCACTTCGGCAGCACGGCGATCACGCAACTCGAAGATGAGGCCACACCCCAGCTGCCGACGGAGGAGGAGCTGGCCAGATGGCTCCACAACGAGACGCGGGTGCTCTGCTTGGTGCTGACCATGCCGAAGAACCACCAATCCAGGGCCCACAGGGTGAAAACCACTTGGGGCAGGCGCTGCAACAGGCTGATCTTCGTCAGCAGCCAGGAGGACCGGGAGCTGGGCGCCATCGATGTGGGCGTGCCGGAAGATCGAAATAATCTGTATCTGAAAATGAGAAAGGCGCTGGAGTATGCATATCAGACATACGGAGAGGATTACGACTGGTTCCTCAAGGCAGACGATGATACGTAAGTACTGTCTACAAATATCTATATTTACATATTTTAAATTGTATTTTAAAATTTTTATTTTAAATTTTTTTTTATAGATTTGTGATAATGGAGAACCTGCGATTCCTGCTCTATCCCTACGATCCCGAGGCAGCTTTGTACTTTGGCCACCGATTCCGCACAAACTTCCCGCAGGGCTACATGTCCGGCGGAGCTGGCTACGTGATCAGTCGTGATGCACTGCGTCGACTCAATCTGTTTGCCTTCAACAACACCCGCTTCTGTCCGCTCAACGAGATGTCGGAGGACAGGCAGATTGGCTTCTGCCTGCAAAATGTGGGCGTGGTGGCTGGCGACTCCCGAGATGAGGAAGGTCGAGATCGATTTCTGCCCATGTCCCTGCAACACATGCTGCCCACTTTTCCCACCGAAAACTGGCTGCCGAAACTTACCTTTTATAAACCAGTAAGCTTACTTAAATTCTCTTAGTACTTATATTTTTTTAATATTGTTATTATGTTTTTCAGGTAAATGAAACTGGCTCGAGCACGGGAATTAGCTTTCACTACGTCAAGAAACACGAGTTCGAAATGTTTGAGTTCCTGCTGTATCGACTGCGTGTTTTCGGAACTCCTTTATCCCAGAGACCACTGCCACCCAGACTGGATAACCATCAACTGCAGAACCAGCTTAACTATTGGTCGCAGCAAAATAGCACGAATCCTAACTCCTGGCTTACACAGGAATAATAAGATATATTATCTGTTAACTTTTTAAGGCTTTTCTTTAGCCAGTTAGAAATATAAGACTCACTGTTGACATAACTGTTTTTATACTTCTTAATACCCTTTTTATAAACGAATTTGACGACTCCGTCAGTTGGCAAAATAATTAAAATAGAAGCGTTTAGAATCTGATTAAAATTGAAAAAGTTATGGACTTACAATTAGTTAATTTTTTCCGATGGGAAAAATCAAAAAATCGTTATATTTATAATTAGCAGAAAATTCTATCGAATCCTAAATTTTGAATTAAATTTCATTCCAAGTAAAGAATCTTTGGTTTTGGTTTGTGAACGGAGCATTTCGATCTCTAAGCTTTAAACCAAAAAAAATATGTGCCGAACCCAACTACTGCCAGAGAATTTGGACTACTACTGAAGAAGTTTCTCTTCATGCACTCTCTAGTGGAAAATTCGAAATTAATTTGATGTGCCAGTTAGTCACAGCATGGGCTCTGTCCAGCCAGTGCTCTTATCGCTCTCATCGCAGTCCAAAATGCTCCTGGTAATGATTCGGAATACTTTGTTCTTGGTGCTGGGCATTATTATCGGCGTACGACTCACGGACTTCGTTGGCTACTTGAAGCTGTGGAGGGATAACGATCTGAGGGCGAGCGAAAAGGCGGCCCTGATGAAGTATCCGGTGGCCACGGAGAAGCACCTGGCCACCTGGCTGAAAAGGGAGGTGCGCATCCTCTGCCTGGTGCTCACCATGCCTTCTTCGCATGCCACAAAAGCGGCTCGGGTGAATCGCACGTGGGGAGCCCGCTGCAACAAGCTGATCTTCATGAGCAGCAAAACGGATCCGCATCTGAATATCCTCAAGATGAACATACCCGAATACCGACAGAATCTGTACGCCAAGGTGCGAACGGGAATGGCCTTTGCCCACAAACATCACCTAAATGAATACGATTGGTTCCTGAAGGCTGATGATGACACGTAAGAAAATAAAATAACTTTTAATAATTATTATTATTAATTATAATATAGTAATTAATAAATACTATCCCTTTTCAGTTACATTGTAATGGAGAATCTGCGCCTGTTTCTATATCCCTACGACCCGGAATCTTCTGTTTACTTTGGCTGCCGATTCAAATCAAGCTATTCCCAGGGTTACATGTCCGGTGGCGGTGGCTATGTGCTCAGCCGGGATGCCCTGCGTCGCCTGAATCTGTTCGCTCTGAATAGCACCACCACCTGCAAGCTGAATGGCGACTCCGAGGACCTTCAGATCGGTCATTGCCTGCAGGACGTGGGTGTTATAGCGGGGGACACCAGGGACTTCCATGCACGACACCGCTTCTTGCCCGTCAGCCCATTTCAGTTGATGCCCGAATACGAAGTTGGTTCGTGGATGGATAGCTACTTCTTTCACAAACCAAATGTGAGAATCTATGCTTTATTCTACCCACCAATCTTATATTTATGAATTATTTTTCAAGAGAAGCGACTGCTGTTCTGCCTCGGCCATATCTTTCCATTATGTCAGAGACGTCGACTTCGAGTTTTTCGAATTCTTTTTGTATTACTTAAGTGTCTTTGGAACACACAGGTCGCAAAGAGCTCTTCCATCGCGCTTGGGATTCAGGCAAATAAACGAGCGTCTGCAATACTGGGCTCACCAAGTCACCGACAACAAAGGATAACCGTAGATATTATAAAAAATCCTGCCCAAAAACTCGCAATGATTAGCAATAAAGTATTAACAACTAAAAAGTTTCCGTCAGAAATCTGTTTACTGATTAGAGTTTACTAATATTTCTATTCTGAACCACTGTAAAATCCCTCGGTACTCTTCACCGCCTTTTGTTTACATTAATATCTGGAAAATTAAAATTTTATGGTTCCTAAAAGCTTTGTTTGTTCTCTGTTAAATTTAGTTTACTGATACTTTTCTAATGTTTCGCAATGCATTTTTTCTGGTTCTCGGCCTGATGATAGGCAATCAGCTGACAGAATACTGGGACTTTAGCCACATGCAATCAACGATTTTGAAAAAGAATAAACCAAAACCAGATAACCCAGCTGCAAGAATCTTCAATCAGACACGAATCCTTTGTTTGGTTTTAGAAGATCCCCTAGATTATGGGAAAATGAAGGCCAAGGTAAAATTTTCATGGGGCAGAAGGTGCAATAAGATTGTTTTTAAGAAGGACAGTAAAATGGATAATAACACCTTTGCCACAGTAAAGGAAGGATTTCAATACATCTATAAGAAATACATTAATGGCTACGATTGGTTTCTTCGGGTGGATACAAAAACGTGAGTTTGATTATTTAATAAAATACAATATTCTTCGTTATATTGGTAATTTTATAATAAACACTTTTATAGTTTTGTGATTATGGAAAATCTGAGACGCTTTCTCTACCGCTACGATCCGGAATCGTCCATATATTTTGGACACCGACTTAAGTCGAACTCTTCTCAGGGTTATATGTCCGGTGAAGCTGGATATGTCTTGAGCAGAGGTGCCCTGCGCCGCCTTAATCTATTTGCTTTTAATGACTCAAATTTATGTGGACAAGAGTTGAACTCCTCCTACAAATCTGAGGACCGACAAATTGGTCAATGTTTGGATAATGTGAAAGTGATTGCTGGAAAATCTCGAGATGGTCAGGGACAGGAAAGATTCCTTCCCTTGATGCCCCATTGGATTGGACGCGGGTTGACTAAATGGAAACAGTACTCAAAGTCGCTTTACTTTAAGCCAACGGTAAGGTATAAGAATCATCTATATAGTTTATATATAAAGACCTATTACCAGCATCTTTGACAAAGACATAAAGTTTCAGTTCGTTATAATTGCAAATTTATTTCATTTGAATGTATTTTAAGCAAATTAATTACTTAGTTTTCTTTTCCTGCCTCTTGTGTTTCAGTCCCAGGCCTGCTGCTCCAGTTCCCTGATCAGCTTCCACCCGGCGAGCGACTACGCCTTCGACCTGTGGGAGTTCTTCCTGCACCGCGTAAGAGTTTTCGGCCAACCAGTGGGGCCACCGAAGCTGCCACCGCGCCTGGACTTCCGGGAGATGCATGCCCAGCTGCGATATTGGTCCCAGGTTGTGTCCGATAACCCCGGCTGACTTAATGTAATTGCTCCGCCTTGATAAATAAACCAGGAGCCGGCAGACGATGAAGATTTATTCCAGCAATAAGGCAGACAATGGTTCGTCTTCGTCGTCGAGTCCTGTCCTCCGGAGTTGTTTTGGCCATTTGTCAAGGCGTTTGCTCCAGAAACCAGCATCCAAAAAAGCCCTGCGAGCCCTGCGCTTTAAAGCACAATTTATCAAAGGGGACGCGTGCCTCAGCCAGCGACCTTCTTTCCTCCTTTCCTGGGGGGATTAGTGGAGAGAATTGAGGGAATTGAGAACCGGAAAATCGAGTGAAACGTGCCAAACACGTGAAAAATACCTGGGGATCATTGCATTGTTATTTATGAGCAACGAAATGAGCTCGAAGGGGCGGCAACCGGACTGACGGCACGCGAGTGTTCGAGAGTCCTCAATTCGTTGGATAAGGATAAACTCGTTTTTGGCAAAGCAGCCGGCAGCTGGCACTTCGATATGCCTGTGTGCAGTTATCTAAGCACCGGGGGTTGCGGCCTTTTTTTGAAAAAGAAAGAAATTTGGAACGTGCCCAACCCAGTTTCAGAACTCGGAATTTGGAACCCCAGTTGCGCCTGCGCCGCTTGCTTTGTTTACCCTAATAGTCGCCCATTTGCATGGGTTTTTTGTGGAGGGAGCTTTCGACGCATAGCTCCCTATTTCTATCCCTGTTCCTATCCTTTATATGCTGTATATGCTAATGCAGCGACACACGTGTCCTGGTTAACGGGCCGTAAACAGGCTCCCGACAGATTTCTGGCTTGTAGCTGCTATCAGTGATTGCGATAAAGGTTCGGTGGTGGCAGCTGCTGACTTTTCCAGCTGAACAGGATGCGAGGGGCGGGGAAAGTCATTGGACCTTTGTATAAAAATTTGCATTTGATTTTGTATTTGTTTGATTGTCTAACTTGGAATCTACAATTATAGGGAGACACACCTCTATTGCTTTATTGGTTCTTTATTTGTATTGTAAAATGTTCAAAGTAATGTTATCGTGATTTACTACTTATTTTCTTTACCAATTCCTTCCTTTATCTTTTGCCTCTGATCTTCAATATATTTCTCAGTGTATCATTTAATTTTCTGTGTAAATACCCTTTCTGTAATAATCCTATATACTCAACTTTAGTCTCTTTACCCTAATCCCTTTTGTATTATTTCAAAATTCCCCCAAGACGATCTGCGTTGACACCTTGATTCATTTGCGAGCATTAACCCCACGAACAGTACATTATGAGCTGTGGTTTCAGCTGACTTCTCGCAGGCAACTCCTTGGTAATCAGCTCAGACACACCTTACTGCCCAAGGAAAACAGGAACGACTCCGTTACCTTCATTAACCCCTTGAGGTGAACCCATTACCGACTCAAACGGTCCCTCAACACCTATTTTTTGTGAGCAGCACCGTTCTACCCCTCTAATTAGTTAAAATCCTCAGCTTCGACTTCACTCAATTGTGCCACGCCCTCCAGAAATTCCCACACACTTAAGGGGAGAAACTGAGAAGGCGAGAAGGCGAGAAACTGAGCAAACGAGAAACCAGACGCTGAAACGGAGAAACGGAGACAAAAAGGGGACTTCCCTCGGCGACCGAATGTCTGAGACGGAGCAGTTCACACATTTCAACAATGTCTTATAATCAATTTAATGGCTTCTCCTCGAGGGAAGAGGGAAGCCAAGGCAGACCGAGAATAGGTAAACAAAGGACGAAGGAGGAACGCGGAGGGAAGAAGTCCTGGCAAGGGGCGTTTCAATTTGTAGCCTAAAGTGAAACCTACAATTGGCACTTACTCGGCAAAAGGAATTGCCCCTTTTATGGGCTCGTTCTGGTTTGTCGTCCTCCCTATCCTTTCCTTCTCCTTTCCCACATCTCAATTAGGTGAGCAGGGAATGAATGAATGTCTGAATGAAAGGACCCTAAAAGGACAAGCCCCGAAGAAGGCGCCTCCGATAAGAACGCTGATCCTGAAGGTTCCTCAGGTCCTTTGAATGGCAGGGAATAAATGCCGGCACACAGGGGTAAAGTGTGGATGAGCGGGGCGTTCCCCGGGGGTAATAATAATTTCAGTGGTGACTCAACAATGTCTTGGACGTGTTGCTCGCTTCTTCCGGCTGAGGAATGCTTCTTATAAGAAAAACCCACCGAGCAACCCCTGAAAAATATTCACTGACTTCTCGCCCTTCGCCTTTTCGACGCATGCCAAATAAAAAGGGGAGGGGTTTTCGAAGAAAAGGAATTACCCCAAGACATACCTGTAGCGAAAGAGGTGTGTAGAACCTCAGGTTCAGGTTCAGGTTCCCCTCGCGACTCTGACTCATTGGCATGTCATAAAGCGGAAATGCCCGTTCTTGCTTTTAACATATATGTCTGAAAAAAAATATTGAAATTTATAGAAAACTAAAAAAAGGACACGTGCAGCACTCGCATGCAAAAAAGGAAGTGGCAGCGAAGCGTTAAATTGAAGCATGCCAAATCAATTAAAAACGAAATATTTTCTTCGACGAGCTGGCTTTGTTTTTTTACGTCCACACCATGGCAACACTGGCTTTTCCGCTTTTCCGCTGGCAGCATCAGGATTTTCAGCTGCAGCTGCCGCCAATCGAACCTAGTAGATATAAAATGAAAACCCGAAAACCCGAACTTTCAGCAAATACCTTTACACATGATTTATCAAGCACTGCAAGGGGGAACGTTTATGGGTTTCCTTTTTTTGCAGCTGCCAACCCAACTCCCCTCACCATTCCGATAACCAAACATGCGATCGCCCCTGGCAAACAAAAATACTTATGCTCGCGCGAACTAAAACCAACCCCCTGACCAAAATCACCCTAAATCTCCCTATCCTCCCAGTTACATACTATATAGTATATATATTTTTTTTGGGGTGGCTTCGTCCTGCATCTCTTTGAATTCCCCAGTTCCACAGACTCTCTCGAAAGTTTGATAATTTCGAAATTATACAGCAAATCTGTCAGTTTCCTGCTCAATTGGAATTTTCTCTATTGTTTTCAGTAGGTTTAGAAGAGGAGGCGTGTCCTGGCCAATCCTAATTACCTTTCAGTCTGCGTGTGCATGTAACATTCCTTTAGGTCTCCCCTCGAGTGGAACTAATGTCGCCTGGACCGGATATGCGATCGGGTGAGGCTAACTAACGAACTAATTACCCACACACATCTGTCGATTTACATGCTCAGGCTGTGCGCTTTTCTCCCAGAATCCAAAGGACTGCACTTGACCAAAGGAAGTCCTCCAAATGTTGTTTTGGAGATCTCATTCAGAGATTATTGACTACAATTTGACGTATTCATCTGACGGTTGGAATTCATTGTTCCCTTTGCTATGTTTTGTTTTTAATCAGGGAAGATTCATATCTATTTCTTTTCAAAACATTTTTGATGAGTAATTTTCGTTATTCTGAGAGTGACATCACTGTTGGTATTTTATTTGCACACTTTATTGTTGATAATTGCACTGTGTAGAATTGGGACTTTTCTTATCTTCACTTTCTTTTCCTTTGAATTTTAGTCTGTTTGATTTACAAAAATATGTCACTGAATTCCGCCAGGTGCGACAACCGCGATTTATTGACTGCGAAGTCATCTGGCTGGTATAGTTTTGAAAACTTGTTCAAGTTTTTTGTTTTGTCTCTGTTATCTCAAGTACGTGTCCAAAATCAGTCAACGAATTTGCTTAAATCAAACAGAAGCTGTTTTTGTATGCAAATTATATGGTTTGTTTTTATTGTTTTGTATGTGGCTTCCTTAGGTATGAATGAAATTCGTTTTCTTTTTTTCGTAGTCAATCTTTAGTTGATAAAACTTTTTTAAATTCTTACACTGGGTTAAACTAAGTCTTGCTAGTTGAAGTGAGTCTGCTTAGCAAACCCCAATGACTAAGGGTTGTAAATAGACTCCCTTTATCTTGGCACTTGGCAAGATCTTCTGCTTTCCCACCCGTGTGGACCACGTCAGATATTGTAAAGCAAACTGTCTCCGATAAGAGTGTCCACTGTGGAGCTAAGCCACAAACAGAAAGTCAGATAACAGAGATCTGATTTCGCTATAAAAGCGGCGGATGAATGGGAGAAGCTAACTAGTTCTAGAAGTGAACCCAGATCAGGATGCAGTTCATCGGTCTAACTTTGCTGGCTTTCACTTGCCTGGCGGCTTTTCCGGCTGCCACTCCTGCTCTTCTGGCACCAATTCGATCCAATGGAACTCTGGCTGCCCCGAGCAACTTTGCCCTGGAACTGAGGGCAGTTATCCGTCAAATACCAAAGGACAACATCGAGGATCTAGTTCGGATCTATCTGCTTAACGATGTGGAGTTCCAGGGATTGATCAGGACAGTGAACTCGGTGTCCGCCTATCGATTCTACCGGCAGTTGACCAACCAACCTGAAGTAAGACAACTGCTGCAGTGGCTCAACCAACAGCTGGTCTTGTCCGGTGGTTCCCTCAAGGTGTTCGACTATCTGGAACTGGAGATCAAGGTCTTCAATAAGTATCCCTTCTGGCCACAGCTTGCCCATGGAATTCAGGGCTTCCAGAGCGATCTCTCGCGCATTTACCCAGTGCAACTCATTCGCAGTCTCCTGGAACCGAGTGCCTCGCAAACTAGTCCCCTCCTCTCGGAACTCTGGAGACGTCTGGTGGCCCTGCGTCCAGTTTACGAAAGGGTTTTGGCCACTCCGGCCGGCAAAGCCATCACTGGCGAACTCCAGCGACTCGGCGTGGATGTGGGCCAACTGGATGCTCTGATTCGGTATCAGTTCGGCTGGAGCAATGCCTCCCTTCCAACCTACGATTACGTGGATTACTTCTACTAAACAATTGCCAAGGATGCGAATGAGTTGACGAACGAACCATCAAAACCTTTTAAGTATTACCTCTTTTGGCACATCTAATAATCAATGTGTGTGAGCCAAAACTTTCTTGTCTAGTCTAGTTTATAATCCTTACTTAGTCGCCAAATATCAACATTAAACATGCAAGGAAGAACATTCATTTATTTCTTTCTTTACTCCTTTTTAATCATTAATGGTTCCTCAAAAGATTTTAAATTCCGTATTCTGATTCTGATTGCATAGAATTCCATAAATCATTTCGAGACAGAAACTTTCATACCCAATGAGTAGGCCAATTATTCTGTCATAAGCAACTATAAATCAATCATGAATTCCACTTCCACTTGAATGGGCAATTCAAGACCTGGGAAAAGCCACAAAATCTGAATCTCACAAGGACTTTAAGACAGGCTTTCTCCGACCATCGAATGGCGGAGAAATCTCGTTCGCCCCCAGGGCAATAACAATAAATATCAGTACTGGCTGCTCAAAGGTCGGGCTCAAATGCGACACCCTCGCAGTTCAAGGTACGCGCATCCATGGCAATGCCATGATTAAGTAACAGATGAGCCATGTGTCCTGCAATGTGTCCTGCGCCTCTGTTTTAATGCCTGCCCTGGTATCCTGCGCCCGTCCGTGGGTCGCACATGCGATTTAATTGAAACAAACCAAACAGGAAGCGGCCCAGGACGATGCCGCTGGAAGGAAGGGTCCTGCGACTGGGGTGCTTTTGTAATGAAGTTCCCATTTCGCACTGCTCCGTGCACAGTTACTCATTAAAAGTGGAACTGGCATCGGCATTGGGATTGGGATTGGGTTCGGCATCGGGAGTGCAGCGGAAACTAGTTAATGTGAGGCCATTGTCAAAAGCAGAAGCGCAAGTCGTGCAATTTTCACACAGCAGCAGAGGGACACTAAGAGAAAAAATCAGACATAAGCAAAAAAAGAGCATTTAATCCTGACAAAATATTTCTCAAAGTATCACTCTTCTCAGTTTTGTAGCCATTCATATTTCTCTAAATGTATCAAAATGATTTTTGTTTCTTATAATTATTATAACCTATATTAGTTAATCATTATTTTTTGTTGTGCTGCATCAGCTTGAGGGGGAATCCTGTACAGGATCTTGGCAGGCTCAGGCATTAAACACGAAGGGAGTGTTCGGACCCACCTCCTTTGGCTTCGTCCTTTTGCGGTGAACGCGTCCAATTGGAATTTTATATGCATAGTCTGATAAGTGAGCCAAGGGGTAAAAATGAAATATTTTATATTTCGCTGCCGCTGTAAACCTCCCTAGACATTCATGCACTGTGACTGACATGCGGATATGCCAGCGGAGCAGCCCCTGCCCTTCTGGGTGCATTTAGCCACCCCTAAGAGCGCAGTGCTTTAAACCCTATTCCAAATCAGCAACAGCCTCAGACCCGAGCGATATAAAAATCGCGCCACGCTTGAGCTCTGCTTTATAGCGTTTACAGTAAAAAATAGATCGATGATCTGAGATACTACAAGAAATTCTTATGAACTAAAGCATATCTTTGAGTTGAAAAATAAATTAAAATATTTAAAAACGTAAGTTATTTAAAGGATTATTTCTTTCAAGATATGACTAACCTTTTTAAAAGGAAAAATATTTCATCATAATATCAATAACCAATGATCATAAGAATGTTGTGTCAAGAACCATAAATATTTCTTAACAAATATTCATAAGAAATAAATTCAACTCAGTTTTGATCTGCAATTTTATTTTAAAATTTCGTTCCTTATAGCCAGTCCTCACTGTGTTCCCCTGCCACCCTGTTCATAGTGGTGCTGCTATGTGGCTCGTGTGTTGTGTTTTGGTGTTTGAAAATGCACCTGGCTGAATTTTCGGCTTCGATTGCTCTGCCTAGGACTTCGACTTCTGGCGGGGGAAACTAGGAACTGGCAGCTCGCAGCTCGCAACTCGCAACTCGCAACTCGGAGCGCGGATTCGGTATCGCTGTGGGTTTGGGTTTGGGTTTGGGTTTGGGTTTTGGGCTCTGGGATTGTGACCGTGGTGGTTGCATTGTGATTTCTCGGCGCACATGCCGCCGTATGTGCACCGGACCAATTCGCAGTTTACAATCCTTGGCAGAGGACATTAGCAGCAGCGGCAAATGAACGGTGGTCGACGGTCGCGTGCCCGGAGCACTTCGACACCCGACAAAATTGTGAATTGTGATTGTTTTTTTATCCCCTCTATGAATTCCCAGCTCTCCGTCTCGCTCGCTCTGTGGGCTTCTGTGTCCTGCGGCGCAGTTTTATTGTGTGTACTTATATTTATGCACGCTGCACAACTGAAGGAATACGACCATAATTATGCCAGGTTTTCCCGGGGGTTAGTCACTCGCAGTTTTCCGGGGAGTTTTGTTTACTTCGAGAGGGATTTGCGAGCAAATTCCTTAAGCCCGATGGATAGCCCTGTCTAAGGCCACACACATGCTGCAATTGGCTTATTAGAATTTCAATTTTAAACGCAGTCAGTAAAAAGAAATAATTAAATCCCCGTCATCACTCTTCGGAAATGCAATTAAAAAATATTCACACCCTTAAAAATTCGAGCTGCAATTGTAAATTGCATATAATTATGGAGCTAAAAAATTATAATTGTTTTTATTTAAATTTGAGTACGATGCACAACTGGAGGGCGTTTATTATAATGATGACAAGACTTCCCTTATTTTAGAGGGTTAGTTTGTATTTGCAGAGATAAAATAAACTCAAATTTCTTTATGACATGATAAAAATGCTTTTGGTTTAGAGTTTCAGCTTATTTCCAATTAAAATTTATTCTAAGGTTCAACCACTTTATGTTTTACTTCAATAGGAATTAGCTTTTGTAGAACTACCTCAAACTCAATGGGATAGATATTCATTAAAGCATTCACGCTGTGATTGGCCTTTGTGCAGATAAATCTCCCGGTGATATGGCGAATTTGGAGCTTTCGATTTTAATACCCAATGGAGTAATGCAAATTGGTAGCAGATTTCGCCCCTTCCGCCAGGCAAACGAAATGCAATTAAAAAACCTTCACGCCCTGGAAACCAAATCAGTTTCCTGCTCGAGCAGCAGAAATTGCATGAAATTATGAAAGCGAAAAATTTAATTACAGCTCAGTGGCAGGCGAAAGGATTGACGGGTCTGAACCCCAAAAAGGCAGCCCGTCGCCACAATGGGCAACATGTGCTACAAGTGGAGTGGATCCTTGAGGAGCTGCCCAAGCAAAAGTGCACGCGGCTTGCAGGCTCAAAAGCTGAAAGCTGAACGCTGAAAAGCCTTTTGAGACACACACAGCCAGATGAAAACGAGAATGGAAATGAAAATGCATTATGCCGCATAAACGATGCATTTTCGAACATTAATTATTGCCAAGGAGTCGCCCAGGGAGCAGAGGATGGATGCCAGCCAGGACACGCAGACAGATTTGGGTTCAGAGTTGGGGCCGTGCTCTTGAAATTACCATAAAAAGATGCACTTAAGGGTTAGCCAGGGAACAAACAACAAACAGAATGCGTACCCCTCAATCCTCAACGGGGGGCACGTGGGTGATTTGTTGGAGTGCGATACAGATCTCGATGGTTGGGGAACGGCACTCCCCGGGTTCTCCTCGGGTTCTCCTGGGTGTTTGTCGAGTGCAAATTTGTGCCAAGAACGCCTTGGAGCGCAGAAATCAGAGCAGTCGAAGGAGATTACGAGCAATACACGCTAAGAAATGGAAAAGTGGCTAAAAAATCAAATCAAATTAGGAGAAACGAGTACCTGGAATCATTACAATGACCAAATTTATTGTAATACTTATTTTCTAGAGAGCTCTTTAGATTTCAGTTAGCTGTGAATTGCCTAACCCCATTTAATTATCATTAATTCATTCATCCTTTTTTATTATACTTAGAAAGATATCTTCTCATAGGATCATAAAGTGATATCATGCAATCTTTTAAAGAAAAGCTTTCATCCCAAAAAATAAAACAATAAGGATTATAATAAAAACACTCTCTATGAAAGACAGAAATCTTCATTGTTCGTGAGTGCAGAGATCATATTCACAATAAATATTGAAAATGCACTCCGAACTGATGGATGGTGATAGCCGTAGAGAAACCTCTAACCGACACGAACTAATCCGCTTGAATAGGCTTGTCCCAGATTAATCAACCTTCATTCTTTTGATGGCTTGATTTCCAGTTTCCTTTTTTCTCACTTTATCGAATCGCAAATAAGGCGGCATTTGTGAGTGACAAGGATAAGTTGGCAACGCATCGCAGGAGGGGGAGGACTTTGCCCACCCGACGGGGTTGGAATTCGCAGCCTCGTTGCTGAAGTTTTGTATCTGCGTGCCCTTTCAGGACTTCGGGATGGCGGCACGAAAGGACGACAGGACATCAGGGCCAAGGAGGACAATGCTCGCGTGGCTGGCGCACTTCTGAGACTTTTGTTGCCTTCTCCGATTCACTCGATGCGAAGTTTTGCGCTTGGATTTGGCCTCGGATGCGTGCGCTATTTTAATTCTAAGCTGCATGGCAAACATCGATTCCCCTGCTAAAAGGCCGCCCTGCTGCGAGTGGATCGCTTTGGGAATACTCTCTGCACTCTCAACAGTGCACTGGCAAAAATAAATGTTGTAATATTATCACTTAACATAATATGTTTGCTCAAAATGAAATCTTATTAAACTTTAAAGAGTTAAATACTGGGTGAAGATGTTTAATACTATTTCAACACTTTACTGTAATTTTATTAAATAGTATTATAATACGTAAGCTGAAAAAATGTTTATGATATAACTAAAGAAGTTATAAACTTGTAGTTGACATACATTTATTACCCTTAAACATGTAATTATTTATCAATTTATTTTTCTAAAATATTATTAAATTTCTAACACGCTTCTTTGTGATATAAGTGATCGAAATAATTCCGTGATTTTGTTTTCTGTGTGCTCATATTGTCAGCCCGTTTTGGGGTGGCATCGTTGCCATGCACGTGCCTACCGTAATACAAGAACAACAACAATGGCGGCGTATTCAACATAATATGCCATATTTCCAGGAGCGAGTCCTGCGACGAAAGCCCTCGACGGGAATCGAAAGTGCATTCCCTTTCATGGCAACCACTGCCGACTCAGCCGTCGTCGCATTTCGATTACATTAATGCAAAGCACACACACACACACACATAGAACACAACCACACAGATACCCTTACCAACACGCAGGCACTGATACAAGGATACAAGGATACAAGCGATTGTGCGCCGTGTTTCGGTGGTGAAGTTCGAAGTTCGAACCCAAGTTGTGTCTGTTGGGCCGCCAGTCTGTTACCTACCCCACCAAAAGCAAACTTGACGAGCTTAGTCGCCGTCTGAGGCCGCAGCGAGCTGATAAATGCAGTGCCACAAACTACACAACAAGAAAATCAAATATAATTTATTTAAAAAGAAGCTTATTTAATTTTTAGTTACTATGTAGTATATTTTGATGTTAAGGAACTTACAGGAAAATCAAAACCAAATTAATAATATGCGGAATTTTTAATTTAAATTTCTTAACCTTCAATACATTCATTAAATTTTGTTAGATGCCCATATATAGTACTTATCTTACATTTTACAAAAGTTCAAGTTTATAAAATTATAATAAAATCTAAGTAATAACAAGGTAAAAATGTAATTAAATTATTCCTAGTCAAAATAACATTATTATAAATCTGTAGATTTGCAACCGCATATCTTGAATCGATTTAAAGTACTACCTAGATTCCTCTTACTTGTCGCATTGTTTACCTTAAAAACCATCTTGCCATCCCATTGCCAACAGCTGTTTTCAGCCAAATGGCAACAAAGAAACCATTCACCTTCGGCTGCAAGGATGCCCTGCGATCCATTGAGGATCCTTCGCCGCTGACCTTATGGTTACACGCTCAATTAACGGCTTCATGGTTGTCAGCTGTTTTGCCAAAAATAAGGACAATGTGCAGCTCCGATTTCCGCAGAATGCAGAATGCATATTTGCCGAGTGTGGAAGGTGCTGCGATTTTGGTGCGTGGCAATGTTTGGACCCGCAAAAAACAACAGCTGTCGCACATTGATTTCTCCGAGTGCATTGTCCTGGCTTCAAAGTGTCAGAGTGTGTGTGTGCGTAGGACTTTCACTAACAGCTAGCTGACGCTGACTGTATGTGTGTGAGTGTGTGTGGAAAAAAGGGTGACTAATGTGTGTGTGATTGCTAACAAAAGATTCCGGCTTTTGCCGCTCTGCCGGCGTCGAAAAAGGACAACGACTTGGCCGAAAAGGGGGTTGAAAAAGCGGCATTTCCAAGAGCGACGCCGGCACAAACAATGATTTCGGTTTGGGTTTCGGTTTCGCTTTCCTTTGCCTTTGGAAAGGCCTGTGGCCTGAGCTGTGGCACACATAAATAGCCGCCACCGAGTCCACAGAACGTCATTCGCAGCACAAACGTCGAGCCGACTGGAGGTCCTCAATTAAAGACCAGTCCGCAAGGATCAGCGTTATCAGTTTGTTGTTAAGTTTGCTTAGTTCCCGTTCTACGTTCTTCGTTCTACGTTCCCCGTTCACCGTTCACCGTTCTACGTTCCCGTTTTCCCCCATTTTCTGTTTGCCCAAGTTCAAGTTTTAATTAAAAAAAGAAACCACCCAACAAATAAGTGGAGAGAAAGACCCATCGATGCCATGGCCGCGACACAGACACCGACACAGATACAAACCGAGAAGCTCAGCCACCCGCACAGCATTGGCATCCAGCTGCAGCACAAGGGGATGCCCCACGGGCTCGGTTTGCTGACCACGGTGGCCTCGCTGCCCCCAAGTACCGCAGTCGCTACCTGAACCTGAAAACCAGGTGCGAAATACCGCTCGATCTAACGGTGAAGCTGCCCTCGCCGCTGCCCCACGGGGATGTGCCCATGGCGGCCACATTCACGGAGGTCTACAGCGAGGTGGTGGCGGGTGAGAGTCCAAAGGAGGAGCCATCACAGCAGGAGCAGCAGCAGCAGGTGCTAAACGAGGTTGAAGTGGTGGAACCTCCCAAAGTGGAGGAGGAGGTGGAGCCACAGCAGCTGAAACCCCCAACGCCACCGCAGAGTCCAACAGGCAAGCGCAAATTGAGTCGCGATAGCAGTGATGATGATGGACACCCAGCTAAAATGGCCAAAGTGGAGGCCACGCCAGCGAAGCCCATCAAGGTGACCGATACGGCCCCGAAAACCAGCAAGGCGTCCAGTTCGTCGGGGAAACCCAGCCGGAACAAGGCCACCCGGAAGCTAAAGTTCGACGAGGAGACCAGCTCACCGGTTTCGGGGACGATTATCCGACCGCTCGAGGACATCACCGATGGCACGATGCAGTACAGCAACGGGGACATCGACCCCAAGTACAACATCGTTGAGATCACGGAGGAGACCAAGGCGGAGCTGGCGGCCATCAAGAACGTGATTGGGGACTACGTGTGCCGGCTGTGCAAGATCAAGTTCGAGGACGCCTTCGGGCTGGCGCGGCACCGGTGCGCCTGCATCGTCCTGCTGGAGTACAGGTGCCCCGAGTGCGGAAAGCAGTTCAACTGCCCGGCCAACCTGGCCTCCCACCGCCGGTGGCACAAACCCCGGAAGGAGGCGGGCAAGAAGGAGAACCGCAACACCACCAACCAGCAGGAGAAGCAGCAAGAGAAGCAGCAGGAGAAGCAGCTGGAAAAGCAGCCGCAGCAGGAGTCGGTGAGGAAAGCCGAGGAGGAGCTGGCCTTCGATTGCCGGGAGTGCGGCAAGCGGTTCAAGAGGGCCGCCTACCTGCGGAAGCACCAGCTGACCCACCAGAAGAAGCAGAAGTCGGTGGATATGCTGCCGCCGGCGAGTGCCACCACCATCACGGGAAGCTTCCACTTCAATCAGGCCGGGTGCTCCACCTCCTCGGCCAGCAGCTCGCACTCCGACGAGGGCGTCTACGTGGCGGGAGGCAGCAATGCCAGGAGCAACTACGACTACGACAACGACTACCTCTCGGACAGCAGCTCGTCCGCCTCCTCGGCGGGCTACGGTCGCCTCCAGATCGTGGAGCACGGCATTACGGAGGAGGAGAGCATTGCGGCAGCCGCTCTAACCAACTTGAGGAACTGCGCCTCGGTCATCCAGCACACCACGATGGCCCATTGAAGTCGAGTGAGATTCGTACTATTAAGTTTAGTTGTTAGTTGAAGAGCCCTCGTGGGTTCAATGCAGCTGAAGCAGACCAAAGAACTAGTTTTATTCAACGGAAATTTCCGTTTCCCCTTCGTATTCTTAGTTAGCCGTAAAGTTTAGTCCTTAGTTCCGATTTAGTTTCGTTTGCAAGATGAGTTCAGTTCTAGTCAGACTCTGATTTGTATCCGTACTTCGGTCCACATTCCAAATTCAGTTTCACTTAGTTCTAGTCAGTGAATCCAAAGAATCTTGGCACTAGTCAGTCAGCTTCAATACGATCTCGAAAAGAAGGTGTCTCTTGAGTACCAGGCAGGCATTTTTACTAGTCTTTAGTTTTAGCTAGTTTAGGAACTTTTGGGAGTGCAAGAATATAAAGAAAATCATCTAGTCATATATCATTTAAGCTCAGAAATACCAAAGATCCTTTCTTACTAACCTTCCCTGTCTTTTATGAATCACTAACCCTTTTCTCATACTTCATCTTTCATAAATCAATTATCACGCCTTTCATTAAATCTCCAACTCATAACTCAAACTTCACACGTTCAAAAAAACCATTTTCATGACTCATTCTCACAGTCATCTTTTCACTCATCTCATATATAAATTATACATAAATTTTTCCCGCATTTCATCTTCCTACTAATATCTAAACCAAACTTTAACCCTTCTTTCACTTTCCCCAACTCACAACCAAAATTCTCGTGTCATTCTAGTCATAAGTTCTTGCATTCCTTCTAGTCGTATTAGGTTAATAACTTCTATAAGTCAGTTTCATTTCGATCTTACTAAGTTTGTACAAACAAATATCATTCTTCAATTTCGGATAAAGCTTTAGACATTTTTAGGTTATATACCGAAACAAAATTCAGGCAAAATTGTGCAGTAATAGCTCTTAAGTTCGAACCAAACCAAACAGCAAAACCAAATCCTAGTTTAAACAAAATCCAAACCCAGTGTGTTGGTGAACCAAAGTCGAGTGTGAACTCTAGTCATTTTAGCCACCTAAGATTGGGGAATCAGTCAGTTCTCAGTTTAGTTTAGTTTACTTCTAGTTAGGCATAGAAACGGACATTGGACCAGCGTCTCACTACCAGTCAAAGTATTGAACAGTACAACCTAGCTATAAGGGCCTCAGGCTCCAGAACCGGCGGTTGTGTACTTAAAGCAATAACATAAGGATTCCCCCCGAATCGGGACAATATCACAGCGCTATTGTTCCTTAGCATCTGTTTGTGTAAATTGGTTGTAACCGCAGAGTACAACGAAATGGGAAACTTTCGCTCAACATAGGAATTAACTAACTCTAAGCTATATCATACGGAACCATATCGGTTGAGATTTTGTGATACTAAACACTAAGCCTAAAGTTTACAAGAGAATCGTTGTGCTCGTTGTGCAGTAACAATAAGCTAAGAGTAATCAGATCATTGTACCAAATATTTTTATACGTAATATACACATAAACCGCAAATATTTTTATACAAAAAACTAACTTTGGAAAGTAAATAAAAATTGTAAATTATAAAAAAAAACTTGATAAAAAAGAAGTACTGAAAATGTAAACTTATTTTTATACAATATCAAATATTTTTATACAAAAACCACCCTTGGAAAGCCCATAAAAATTGTAAATGATAAAAAGTCTTGAATAAAAAAGTGAACTGAAAATGCAAACTTCTTGTTCTTGGGTTGTCAGGGAAAACAAACCCTCAATGATTGTTTTATAATTGCGGCGAGGTGGCCATATATCACTGGTAAACAATAACGATGAGTGTTTCTTGGGTGATTCCTCATAATCATGCCCGTCCAAATAACGCTGCAGCTCGGTAATGAAATGCCATTAAGGACTATTGACATGGTCCATCGATCTGGGACCGACTAAAACAAATACCTAAACACACTTACTGGCGAGGCGGAAAAGCGGAAGTGGACCTCGGAACCGGACAGATGCAACTAGGCACTGGGAAAAGGGCAAGGAAACTTGATGATGGGGTGGAATTTTGGGGTGTGGGGGTGTTTTTGTAGAACCCAAACTCTCTGGACCAGAGTGAAACCCTAAACGGGGCAAACTAATGATGCCCTCAACGGAAACGCGTAAAAAATGTTTAATCAAATACAAATGCATGACAGCACGGAAAAAAGCGGAGGGAACAGGATATGCCAGGATACACCAGGATATGCCAGAATATTTTGGGATGCGAGGGTGCAGCAGCACGAAAATCGAATCGAAGGGTGCGGGGATGCGGGGGTGGCAGTTGCGTGCGCGGTGTGAATCAATTTAAAGCGTCAAAAGAGCCATATAGCATTTAAGGAGATGTCCTGCTGCAGCCCAACCCCTCCCCCATCCCCCATCCCCCTTTGGTTCGAAAATTGTGTAAAATCATGCCGCACAAACTACCCTCGCGTTGTTTTTAAGGGAGTGATGCAGCAGCCCGTAAGTCAGCAACATCTGTGATCAAAATACAGCAAACAAATAAAAAACTGTGGTTATAAAATGATCTCGAAAGGCGATACGGGGCCAAGTTGCAGTTTGCACCTTGGCACGGGGCATTCCTGTACAGTGGGACCCGCATAAGGTGGCAAGGGACGTCCAACAAGTTTCCTCTTTCTGCGGGTCGCAGGCAGCTGCCCCGGAATCTGAATACCTTTCGAGAACCTTCCGCTTGTCCTGCTGCTCTGCTAATTTCCACCTTGAGAGGCTGCCCGCCTTATGCAGGTCCTTTGTCCTCGCCAAAGTAGCCATGTGCTCTAGCAGTACTCCTCCGAGGAGTTGACAGATTGATGAGCCTGATTGGTGAATTTTGAGGGCCTGTCACTGAAGGGCCGACCACTCGAAAGCCCATTTGATTACCATCATCATTGGCAGCCCTCTAACGATGGACCGCCCAAGGGGTTATTCGAAATGCAAATTATAATTATGTAGCTGTTGCGTTTCAAGATCCTGCAGATGATACGGAAAAGCTTCTTTGCAGGGGAGAAAATGTTTCACAGTAGCAATTTAAGTTATCCGGGCTAACGTATTGTAGATTATTATAGTAACGGATAGGTTTAAAGGTTTATCTTTAGCTTGACCAAGTTTTTATGGGCTGTATAGCTGTATACTCTAGCTTTTTAAAGCTATTTTTATTAAATTTAGATTTAAATTATAAAAGAATTCAAAATAAACTTAATTTGTTTTGTTAACATTGTATTTCTGAGTAAGGTGTTTTTCCCAGCTTACTGTTATGCATTTGAAATGGTTATTAAACATTCAAAAAAATAATTTCGACTGCGTATGAGTCCTTGAAAGCTTGCAAAGCTTCCGCATGCAACCCTGCGATTCCGGTGGTCCTGGCAGCTGTCGAAGGCAACCCTGCGCCAAGTTGGCAGCGCCGACTGTCCACCGCAATAACGGTTATCGGGACATTCTCTCCGTCGGAGAGACGCCTACGTGGAGAAGGACTTCGCACGAGCACGAGTCCTGCGACGGATTCTCAGCCGGAACGCATCGTGGAGCATCGCACACCTGACATTCAGACATTCATGTTGTGGCCAGGCTGGCAGTCAGACGTGTGGATCGCAAGTCCGGAAAACCAAGAGCCGAGAATTGAAAGTCCAGTGCAGAGTGGAGGAAAAGTCTCACGCAGATTCTCCGTCCGTGAACGGTCTACGGTCGCGGTTTTCGGTCCACGGTTGCGGTCTTCTTTCGGCCAACGTGAGTGCGATGTTAGAGCCAAAACAAGTTGTTAAATCGCTGGGAAATCGAGGAAAAACCACACAGAAAAGCGTTCGCTCGAAACTCAGCATGTGCTTTGGCCCCCGGGGGGTGGTGGGTGTTGGGTGGTGGACAGGGCGGGTGTTTCTGGGGGATGTCCTGCCACAGAAAGAGAGAGAGAGAGAGAGAGAGAGAGAGCAGCTCGACTTATTGATTGAGCTTTCCGCCGCTCCGAAGAATACTGGTACTTTTTGGGGAGCGCGGACGAGCTTTTCGGTTTTCCCGCTGCCACTGCTGCTTGCCTTGGGTGAATTTTTCAGCAATTTTCATTTTCAGTTTTTCTCCCGACTGTTTTAGGGCGGTTCCGCAAGCAGCAGCGACTCCTGCGATTCAAGCACACTCCTCTCGAACGCGTATGAAAATTCCGCCTCGCTCAGAAACACAATAAACTCATCTCAAATGAATTAAATCAAGCCAAGCCGACCATCAACAAAACACAGATCCTTTGCCGAACAACTAAAGAACTTAAAAACAGTGTGGAATATGAAAGTCAAAACTTGCTGGATAATATGAAAATATTATGACAAAAAGTGTTGTTATTGTTCGAGTGTGTGGCCTGCTTCCATCCGTGTGCGTATGTGTGTGTGAGTTTGGCTCCTTTGTGTGCCAGTGTGGTTGTAAAATTCAATAAAATGCGAAGGATTGCAATTGCCAAAATGGCAAATTACAACAAAATGCGCACATACACATGGAAATTTGTCAGAAATTTCGTCTGTGTGTGTGCGTAGTTTTGATTTTCTCTGCGGGCTCTGTGGCTTACTCTCCTCTGTATTGGTGTGTGTGTGGGCCTCTGTCTTTGTGTCTGTGTCTGTGTCTGTGTGTGGCTCTCCGAGTCCTGTGTGGCTGTGCGTCTGTGTGCGTCCGTTAGCGTATCTGTGTGAATGTCCTTCGCTGCTTACGTACGCAGACTGAGTGACTCGATTGAGGCGGCTGCCTGAATGGCTGGCAGGTCCTGTGCTCCTTTTTCCTTTGTGAAATGAATGCGTATTCAATGAGCAATGAAATCCGTGACACATTCGCGCCTTCTCTCCGTCCGTCTGCCCTTCGTCCTTCGTCCTTCGTCCATCCATCCATCTTGCCGTCTCTTTCGCCCTAGGACTCTCTGTGCATTTTCCATTTAATTTATTTTTTATTACTCGACCCGCCTTTGTTCTTCGTCCGATATCCGTTTTAAATAAAAGCGACATTAACACCATAACCTCTGACATTTATCTGTCTCTCGGTCTTAAATGCTCACTCAGACATGGCCGAAATGCCAGAGAGAAACAGAAACTTGCCACATGTGCGTCCTTTGTGCCCCGCTTTGCGTCCTTTGTGCTGCCTCGAACATTCCTTCGGCCTATTCGCCTGCGAATTCCTGCATACCCATTGTGTTAATTTCAGCTCGAAAGTTAACCCATTAATTGGCTGGCAAAGTGCTAAGATTCCCCGGGCGTTCGCGTGAGTGAGCCGCAATAATATCAATAAATTCCTTAACAATAACTATGCCACCAACTGCAGCACGGTGCCTCGTTCGCTCTAAACTAAACTAAACTAAACGAAACGAAACTAATCCAAACTAAACCAAGCCAGAGACCAAACAAAATAGAGAAAAACTTGTTGAAATACTTGATTGATGTGTGTGCCCAATTGGCTGCCGAATTGAGCGAGCAAAAAACGAGAAGGAGTCTCCGCTGCCTGGCAAAAAGGTGAGTCAACCGACTGTCTGTTTATATTAAGATTGGGGAAAGCTTGGGGAAAACTAAGCTGGCAAAATAGCTGGCTTTTTCTGCTTTGCAGCAGTTTGAGTGCAGCCAAACCGACTTTTCAAGATTTAAGTCAAAAAAATAACGAAATAAGTTTTTTGAGGTGATATCATAATGGATTGCTTTCTAAATGAACCAACCGAAGTTTTCATTTATCAAAGTATCTCCATCATTGAGGTTTTATTTATTTAAAAAAATGCATGTTAAAACAAATTTTATATAATTTTATTTAGGATTAAATAAAAGTACAATTTAACTTCCCAATGAAATAAATACTTTGGGAGCTCATTAATCAGAACAAATTTAAAACAATTTTTTGAACCCTAAATCACTTAATCAGAATGTAAGGCCACCGCAGAACGGGTTCTTTTGATGAGACCCCATATAGAAAGAAATATAGACCTCATTTCACCCGCCCACCGAAAGCCAAACACAAGAATTAATTACTCACTTCCCAGGACCATCACTCCGGACCAAAAGTGAACCCGAATTTGGGTCTCCGTTCGGTTTTCAATCAGCAATCAGCGGGAATAAAAAGTTGTGAACTCCCCGACCATTTCGTTCCCCCTTTCCCTTTCCCCTGTAAAAATATCCATTTGCGGATTAGGCATACAGAGAGCTGAATCCTCGCCTCCTCGCCAGCAACTTATCCTTTATAAACAGCCGCTGGACCAGCACACACACACACACAGAAGCGTGGAAAAGGGTTTTCCGAGCATGTAGCATAATTTGAAGTGCACACTTCCGTCGGCCGAAAATATTGTTTGGCATTTCACAAAAAGTCTATTAATAAAAATAAGCAAAAATCACTGGGCGTCCGAAATTGACCCGGCCAAAAGGCGGGGAAATAAGAAAAGCCAGCGAGCAATTTCCCAGCCAGCAAACTTCGTCGAATCAACTTGGCCAAGAAGCGTTTTTGCCTTCCCCGAGTGCGTTTACTTAAGCAATCAACTCGACCTCAAACACACACACAAACACACACACTCGCTGGCTTAGTCCTGTTTATATATATTTTTTCGTTATATTATAACAACTAAAGGAGGCCGCAAAGTTTGTGTGCACACAAAACAAGGGAGGAGGTCGGGAAGAAAGCGAAGGGAAAACCCTTTGCTATCGAAACGAATTTGGAGCAGAAATCGCAGTGCATTTGTGGGTATCTCCCTGACATCTTCGCATGTGTGTGTGTGTGCTGTTTGTTTGTGTGCGGCAGACAAATAAAACATTTGCTCGCTGGCAAAGTTTGTTTAGTTTTTCAATTCTTGCTTTCGGTTTGGAAAATGGAATCAGAATCCGGCGAAACATTTACACGCGTGCATAACAAAGGACGTGCAAATTCTCACGTCAACACACATAAACCACTCGCAGCACACACACACGCAAATACGCTACGCACACACACGCACTCACGCGGGCAATGTCAACATGTGTAGCATACTTTTTGGGGCCTGGCATTATTTGCACCTTTCGCCTTTCGCTTCTGTTGTTATCTGCCGCTCGTCGCTATCCTTCGCCATCCTTATTTTTTTCTTCTTTTTCGCAGTATCCTTTTCGGGCTTTCCCAGCAACCTCAATGCCTTATTCTGCACGGCAAGAAATCAAAACTTTAATGCAAATATAGTTCTTAAAGTTTACCCAAGAAGTTTTTTTTAATACTTTAAATAATACTTTCTCAACTCTTTGCTTCTGCAAATAAATAAATATACCTATTTGATAAATTATTCTTAATATTATTTGTTATGTAAAATTTCTCCGTGTGTACGACTCCTTTTTGTTGTAATTTAGTGCCTTCGCCGGTGGCCTTTATGCTTGCTCCTGCTTTTGCTCAACCTTCTGCCTTTTGCCTTCTTTTGGTTCTATATGCTTTTGGGGTCTACGATTTGTATCTGGCTATCTGCGAGATACTCGCCATCTGAATCCGTGTCCTTTCTGTCCCACCACCAATTTCGCCCCACCACTTTGCTGCAGTCATCCGCTTTTGGTGCCCCTTTGCGGTTCCTTTATGATGGGCGCATAAAATATTTGTCATACATTCTTGACAAAAATCTGCTGGCGGCCCAACGAATGGCCTCCATTAATGTTTGCCTGCAATCCTTTTAGGCCTCGGATTTTGGGGCCACGCCCCAGCGTGCATAATCCACGGATCCGTACCGAAAAACGGAACCCCCTTTTGCCATCTGCCGCATCCATCTACGAGTATCTATCTATCTATCTATCTATCTTTGTATCTAGCGTCTCGATGTCGCGTTTAACGAACTGTGTCATTTACACTTTTTGACAATAAAGTCGAGTTGCCGGGAGATCGGGACGCGGACCCACGAATCCCGAATCCCCGATTCCGGATCCCTTTTCGCCGTGTCAAAGTAAAAATATTTGCCTTCAATTCGCTTGACTGCATGCACGTTCCATCCACAGGCTGCAGGCACTCCAAGCTCCCAGCACCCAGCTCCCAGCTCCAAGCTCCGCACTCCACATTTTACTTTCGACCCACTGGGCCACTTCTGCTGGCGCGGATTGGGTCTCCTTTTCTCCGCTGTTGACTTTCGGTCGGGACGCTTTGACGTCGATTACGCAAAGCCAATAATGAAATGACTTTGGGGTTTTGATTGGCAAAACATTGCGGGCTATAAATGCGCACACACAAAGTCCTCCGGTACGTGTGTGTGTGGGTGTGTGTGGGGATGGTGTGTGTGTGTTTGCGCTAAAATTCACGCTCTATTAATGGCGCTTTGTGCCGCCCCGAAACATCCAGGCCGCCACAGGACTCGCAGGACTCTCCATTGTGACTGTACTGTGTCAACATTTGCTCGGCCGCGGCCTTTGATTTGCCGTTTTAATTAGCCACCAATCAAGTGACCAAGTGTCCACTCCTGCGAGGTAATGTGAAGGCAAATATGGGTGTTCAGGATGGGCAAGATACTATTCAGGATTGGCGAGAAACTCAAGAGACTATTTAATATACCAACATACCTTTATGTATAGCAAAATCTTTTGGGTATTTTTATGCATATTTAAATAAATTATTTAAGTACTTATCTTTTAAAAATAACTCTTTTTATGCTTCTCAGTTTTAAGTAGAAGTTGTTGTCGTAAACGCTTTTTTCCCAAGTGTAACCTTTACCTTCTTGACCATAAATAAATATTCCATGTTTGCTTCTTGAATCCGTTTAAATTGTCTCATTATTTATGTGTTTTGCACAAGGTGCGTTCGCTACTCGCATCCTTTTCTTCTCTTCTTCTTTTACCCCCTTCTACCTCCTTTTCTTGGCCAGAATCGCTTTTGGCCATAAACAAGCCTTCTTTACCGAGTCTCTGCGACTGGGCGCTTAATAAATATATCTCAATCGCTTAAACGCGGCAAACGGCGCCTGTCCCGCCCTCAACCTGCCACGCCCTCTCCCCCCCACCGTTCTTTTTTATTTATATACATATATATATGAATACATATATATCTATGCATGGCATGCCTGCTCATTGCTGGCAAGCGATCCGATGCCCTGAATGTTTACATAACGCCGTGGCACAAAAGCTGTAAGCCAAAACCAAAAGTCGAATGCCTGAATGGTCGCCGTCTGAGTTTGTCTGTATTTGTGTCTGTCTGTGTGGCCATCTGTGCGGGTGTGTGGGTGTGCGGCATATTTAGTTACCTATATGAGCGAGCATGATTTGATATCGCATGAATTTTATATAAAAATAAATATAAATATAAACATAAATCGCAATTGGCTTGCACACAAAAGTCCAACGATTGGCGGGCTCAGCACTTCTTTAGCCCCTTTGCAATTTGTTTAACTGGTAATTTTCGAGGAAGAGGGTATTTCAGATTGTTGGTGATCTAAGTAAAATAAAATAAAAAATTATAAAAGAACATATGCAAACATTTATCATACAGGAGATAATTTATGTGGTGTTGAATTTTAAGTAATTTAAACTAATTAAAAACTAAATCGTTCTTATTATTTTGCAAATACTGGGTACCATATAGTCGAGGTATGTTCCGCTCCTGCTCCCTCCATATTCGCCTGGATTTTATAAATAACATTTATTTGGCTCATTTGGCTGTTTATGGGCAAAAACATCTCCGAGCTCCTGGCCGACTCGCTTATCGTAATTACAATCTCATGTAAGCGATTCGCGCGATGCTGTTGCACAACGCTGAGGTCATAAAGTCGGGCTACTTTTTGGCCAGATATAGATATGGATATATGGCAATTGGTTGGAGCAAGGACCGCACAATGCAGCAGGCAACTAAATTAGACGGCATTTGAATGCGGCTCGTCCTCAACTTGGCCCGAAAGTTGCTCTAGCTCCGTTATTTTTCGACATTTTTTTTTTGGGGTTAGTTGTTGGTCAAACGCTTGGGGAATAATAAATAAGTGTGTGTATGGGTGTGCGGTCTTTGTGTCAGAGCGGGAAAATAGAAAATAGAAAAAAATATGCATGTTGTCCCGGCCATTTTCATAGTTCATTTGGGCAGTGGACACAGCCTCCTTTCGCACAGGTCAGTCAAGCGTGTTTTTGGGTTGCAGATTGTGTTTCGGTTGCTTCGGTTGCTTCGGGATCCCCAGTGCTCTCGTCGATGAAGTGTGACGTTTATTAAACTCAATTTAAAAGAATAGCGGCTCATTTATTTTATTACTGCTCCTGTCAAGTGCGGCTAAAGTTACCAGCGAGTGAGAGTCTCGGAAAAGGCAAATGTTGATAGTGGCCCATTTTCCGGTCCCGAAATTAGTAAGCCGACCCGTGTGAGTGTGTCGGTTTTTCCTCTCTTTTTTTTTTTTTTTTTTGGTTTTTTTTGCCCCTCTCATGTGTGTGTTTGTTCGAGGCATAACAACCATTTGTTATTGATATTGACAGCTGCAAATAAATGAGCAATTTACCGGGGGCCATTTTCTTTGCTTGCCTCTGCTAAATTTAGCATTCTTCAAGCTGAATTTTTATGCCCACTACGCTTGGAGTGCAAGGGTATTTTGTGTTTGCGAGCAGCTTACCCGTAAACAGTAAATATTTTGCTATCAAAATTGATAGCCATTCAGGGGCGTTTCCGAAAAATCAATAAGTTCAACTAAATTATTTATGGGCTGGAATTGGGCCGAATGGAAAGTAACTTGCTTAAAATTTTATTATACCCGTACTGGCCGAAGGATAATCTTATTATTTGTTGTACAAAATGTTTATTTTATTAAAATGTGTTATGAGGAACCAACTCCCTTTGACCTTAGAATGAAATTACTTTAAGCCATTTGTGAGTATTAAAAACGAATAATTCTGAGTGCTGGGCGTCTAATGGCCTCAAAGTAATTAAGCCGAGTTGACCCCGTTTGATGTGTCTAACTGCCGTTCGAATCCTGCTGGTCTTGTTATCTCTGCGAATTACCAATTCCTCAGTGGGCAGTCAACACTTTTTTGCGGCCGGCGCTGTTTTTGTCTGCCATCATCTCGAATTGTCAAAAGGTTTCTATGTGCCACTGGGGGTGGCGTCCGTGTTCTTTTTTCTCCTGTTCGAAGGGACACAACACTTTTTCAGGCTCAAGCTCGTTGCGCTGCAAAGTATGCAGCACTTTTTGCACTTCGCCAGTCGCGCATTTTGATAGATGAGTCCTGGCGGCCATTATGCAACACATCCACACATGCACATGCACACACACACATGTACAGTGTACAGCGTACACGGCGATGTGTGGCGATGTTGCCTCGTTTATCTGTCCGTCTGTGTTGGTGCGGTTCTTTTGGCATAACTCACATTGCTCACTGCTTACTTATTTACCCGAAAATGTACAAAATGTAAAAAATGGTGCAATAACAACAGGCGAGAGCAAGCAAAACAAGCAACGCCAACACCACCGAACAGCAACAATCCTTGCAACAACAGAAGCGACAACAACAACAACAACAACTGTGTCACTGACAGCAGCCAGTGTGTGTAACAATTTCTCAAACAGTGCCACACATAAGTCTGTCTACCAGCTGCTATAATGTGTTTCCTGTTTGTGCTCAACGCTCACACACCACCGGATATGAGGCGTCCATCGGAAATGTGTGTTTCAATGGGTGTTTCTGGCCCCCCGATCCCCGATCCCCGATCCCCCTTGCCGATGCCCCCGCTTCCTGTTCTGAATTTTTTTCCATATTTGGTTTTTTTTATTTCGGCAAGGTTGCATTGCATTGCCGGTCATAGAGGAGCACTTGACTTAGTCGGTGTCCTCTTATCTTTGCGGACGACCAAGAAATATATGACCGAGGGTGCCACGGTGGCCATTAAAAAAAGGGATACACCAGGAGAAAATATTCTTAAAATTTATACGAAAGATATGAAGGCAATAAAAAATTTTCCATACAAAGATAGTTTATAATTTGTTATTATGTTTCTTGGGATTTTTTTTAATGGAATGCCTTTGCAGAAACAATTAAAAGATTTAAACGTACATATTCAATTATGAACTTGCAGTGTGATTTATTTCCTCTGCATTCCTGAGAATTGTGGGTGGAAAGGTGGATGGGTGGCATGAGTAAACGTGAGGTGACGGAGGTGCCACAGAAAGCCACGTCGACTATCCACTGTTTATACTGCTTTGCTTTTTGTACCTTTTTAATTTTCGCAGCAAGCATATTGCCAGCATCCTGCTTCCGCCAGCTTCCTTCGCTGCACCCCCGCCATTCTGCACCCCCTGCATCCTGCATCCTGCATCCCGAGTCCTGCGTTCAGCGTCCTGCGTTCTGCCGTTGTCATTGGCAGACCCCCTATGGCCGCGCACCCCCACGTCTCCACTTTCGTGGAAAATTGAAAAATACGCGCGATAAAATGCTTGACATGCCACGTAATGCGTTGCAAATATATTGCCAAAGTTTTTTGCCATTCGCCGCTGTTGTTTGCTGTTGTGACAGCACAGCGGGCTGCAGAGAACGCGGGGCAGAAGTTTTTAACTCGGCCCCGTTATTATTCATTATTGAACTGCCAGTTTGCCCTGACACACGCCAAACGCCATGAGAAAGCGACCGAGTGGCCAAAACGGCCAAAACGGCGTACTGGCCAACCGTCCAACCGGCCAAATGGCCATCTGGTGAAACTGAACCCAAACCCGATTCCGAACCCGAGACCAAACTCAACTCAACTGAACCGAAAATGCGATTGCCACTGTCCAATGCTCAGGCAGCGCCCCCGCTGCATTGATTTTTTAGTTGGTTTAATTTTGAAAGCGCAAGGCTAAAACTAATTTCGAATTATTTGGCATTGAACGCTGACTGTTCATCGATGCCGGGCAAAAACCGTAGCGGGGCGGCGGTAAGTTTGCGGGTAATGGGGAGCAGAGCCCATTAAGTGGTCACAAAACTTTGTCCGTTGACATCCAATTTTTGGCCTTAATGGCAGCCAACTAACAAAGCAGTTAATAATGCAGCGAACGGGAAGTGGAACAGCGCGCAGATGTGGTTTAATTTGGTTTATAAGTGGTTACTATTCAAATATTCGCCATAGGGTTCTTGCAAAACATAGAGGTTATTTTTTGTAAATATATAATTGTTCAAAATAACAGACAGAATGCATATAACATAGAGCATATATAGTAAAGGGAATTTGGTTAAAAAACTAATTTTAATTGTGGAAAACTTTATTTGTGTAAAAATTGTATCATGATATTATTCTCCGCTGTTATAATATATTTTCTTAATAATTTATTTTATCAATTTAAATTGCTGAACTACTTTTAATAAATATTTTTAGAAATACCAGATTTATCCTTTAAGTACAGTTAGCTGAAAATGCATTTTTCAGCACTTTTGAAAGCACTTTTCTGGCCAAGTGTAATTGGTTGATTTAGCGATCGAACCGCTTGCTGCGCCCCATATGCTGCGTCTCCTGCTGCAGCCTCCGAGAAAAAAGCCCATAAATATGAGGCTGGCAGTGGCAATGGAGAAGGCATCGCATTGCTGCTTTCTCCGGCTCGAAGGCTCCAGTGTGTGGCTGCCTCCTTTGGCCTGCGCCTTTCGCAGTTCGCAGTTCTCAGTTCGCATTTACCGCCTTTATCGCCTTTTGGCGCTGGGCTGCCTTTGACGTCACCTTAATTAATGGGTTAATGCGACGTCGACGGCGACAGCGTTTGGTAATTAAGCGACTTTGTCGCCGGCCCCTTTCTGTGCCAAATGAATTATGTGTCCCTGTTCCCAATTCCCAGGACTCGGGCACTCCGGCAATACGGCAAACCGGCACTCTGGACCCGGTTTTGTGGCTCGCAGAAACTAAAACCGTAAAACAGTAATTTGGCATTGATTTAATATTTTATTTTAATTAAAATTTCGCACATTGCCAGCGAGACAAAACGTGACTGTGGCGGCATTATCATGCTCGAGTGTCATAAATTAATTGTACTGCAATTTGCCAGTGTGTCCATGCCATGCCATGGTGCCCTCATCCGATTCGCAGGGCGAGGGCAATAAGTTTTGCATGGGCCGGCGCTGCGTATACGTAATATTCTAGCGCCTTGATGACAGGCCGCGATAGAAAGGACGAAGGAAGCAGCAGGAGGAGCAGCAAGAGGAACAGGAGCAGTATCATGAGCAGTAGTTGTAGAAGCAGCATCGCAGGACAATGGATACGGCTGCATTTCGCCTCTTCATTTACGTAATGTAAGCAATTTGTGGAAATTGCTGGCAATTTCGCAGATTAAACTGGACCCAAAGTGCAATTGGGCGCAAATTTCCAACCTCTGTTTGGGCCGGGCAAACTTTTGCGGCTCTTCGAAAAAGGAGTAGATTAAGATAATGAAGCTGCAGCTTAGATCAGGGTCCTGTGGAGGTCCTATGAGGTCCTGGGGTGATGGGGTCTCTTTTCCAGGGAGCGGACGAGTTGACTGCAGTGGCAGCCACTCCATCACTTGCAAATTAAAATTAAGATGAGTTATGAGTTATGAGCCTGCTCCCAAGGCGGCGATGAGAAATTCAAGCTTAATGCCTGCTCCATAAATCAGTATCCGTCGCCTTCGCCGGCTCCGATGATCAATGACTGGCGATTGAAGGAGATTGAAGGCACGTATCGAGAACGAAATCGAGTACGAGGACGAGGACGAACAGGATGGCTCCACCCTTCAGCTTGAGTGGGGCAACAAAGTGCCGGGACAACAGCTTCATCACGGAGTGTGTGTTCCGGTGGCAAAGCGGCGGTGTCAGGGGCTGGCATTTATGGCAGGGCAAATATACCAAACAATCTGCTGGGTGATAAAACAAAAGTCGACTTTGAGACTTATAAATTACTTGCCCTTCGGCTGCTGCACTGACTGGAATTTGATTAGGTCAAACAAATACTAAAGGGTTAAATATTCGAAACCTTGCATATTTAAATTTATATTTATATAGTACCAATTAAACCATCAGTTTGCCTTGCATACTTAATAATTAAAGGGATTACTTTCATACAAACAATGCCAATCATGGGATATTCCGAACTGTATTGGCCGCATAATAACAACAGGCTTTCGGGAAAACCACTTAAAAACATACTCCATAAATCAGCGGGCTCACTCCTTTCAGCCAGATCCGTTTTATTTTAAAAGCGCCTGGGGAAAGGGCTCACCGAGAGAGAATCCCCGTTAAGGCTTTAAGTGCGAACATTGATTGGTAAGACACTAATCCGTTTTTGGCAAGTGCCCGGGTCCCCGACTTGGCAAGGTCCGATGGCAAAAAGTGCAATAAAAGCGGGCCGGCTTTGCCATATAGCCATACCATATAGTATATCGCCCCCCGCCCCCTTTTCGGCTTCTTAAATGGGGCCGCCCATTTGAGCCAGCATTGCACACTATTAGTTGCAGCTGCCAGAAGTGATGAATGTGTGAAATGTAAACTTTGTTACCGAGGAATAACAGCGGCGAAAGCTCAGCGCCAAAATGGACGGAGATATGGAGTCAGTTCTGCTGGGGATGGCTGGATATAGAGCCTCCAAAAACGAAAAAAAAAAAAATCAGGGGGGAAAAATACAAAAAAGGTGGGGGGAAGCAAAATGCGAATCGAAACCAAAGCGACAGACGCCTGTCGAAAATTGCAATTCTCCTTTCGCGGGTTCTTTCATTCGAGTTTTCCCTCCGATTTTTTTTACAGCCATTCCTCCTTTTTGTTCTGCGGCCGCAGTAACGAAAATCCAATTAAAGCCCCTGTCGCTGCGTGGGCGTGGCAGGGGCGGTAGGGCGGCGGAAGAGCGACGGGATTGTAGGGAAAACGGGATCAGGACTCACCCTGATTGAATGTCAGACGCGCTGCGATGTATGTGTAATAAAGCGGAGATTGTTTAGCTTAGCCGAGCGGAAAGATGAAAAGTCTTCGAGCTGAAATATCCTTTGTCAAAATTTCATATTGCATATCCTTCGCACTCGCGGCACTCATGGCGAAATAAAAGGTATTCGTTAGTTGGATGTTTGCTCGTAATTGGATGTATTTCGAAACCGAGCAGAAAAAGAGCCAACGGAAAATATTTAAACGGCTTAAGTTTATAAAAAGCAAATAAAGAGTTGAGTTTATGAAACTGTAAGCCGCCATCAAAATGGCGAGGGAGTGAAATACTCTACTGCATTATTTAAGCTGCATTTAAAGAGCTTACTAAATTTGAGCCAAGTTTGTTTGGCCATCAGTGAAACCCTTTCGCAGGTTGAGTTAGTTGCTTTAATATGTTCGCGGCTCATTAACTTTTTCATTAAAAATTAATTAAAGTCGCCAGTTAATTAGGTCTAAGCGTATTTATCATTTCCCGCTCGAGTTCCACATTCCGCGGCCTGACAGCCCAGCTCCAAAACTGAACCGAAAACTTTTGCCTTGCCAATTTCCCCACCCCCTGCCCCCTTTTGGCCCTCGCTTTTGGCCACCCCCGTCGCTTTTGGCCCGTTTGTAAAGTGTCATTAGTCTGGCATAAATTAGTTTCGCAAAGCGGCGGGAGGAATCGCGGGTGAGCGCAACATTTTTGTGGCCTCACTTTGAGCCCTCTGGCATGTGATTATTGATGAACGATCCGGATGCCGGATCGGAGATGGATCTAAGAGTGCCTTAGTGCCTTAGCTGCGGCACAAAGAGCCCCTTTGAAGTCCGGGCAAACAATGGGTGGGTAGTCGGGTGGGTAAGACGCTTATGCGGCAACAAAAGCTGGGCTAATATTGTAATAACAAACAATGGGACAAGTGCTTTAATCGCAGCAGCTGATTATGTTGCCAGAGGAGGCCAAGTGGTAGTCAAGGGTCCTACCAGCTTATTAGCCGGACTGCATTGTCGGTTGGGCCAGGTGAGCCATTGTCCTGCGTTCAGAGTCACGCCTTCCCGCCTCCCCTGAATCCTTGGAATCCTCAATCTGTGTGACACGACTTTCACTCGTGCCCAGAAGTTTGGCCCGCTTAATGGGGCGCTGAAGCCGAAGCTTAAACGCTCATTAGACGGCCTGGCATTAAATTAATTGGAAGCTGGAGCTGCAAAACTATGCACAAAACAGCAGCCGGCTGAAAAAAGGCTCCCCCTTGGCTGAAAGGCGAAAACTTTACAAAAGGCCAAAAGTTTGATGGCAACTTTTGTAGAGCCAAAGCACTCGACTTGCATTCATTGCTAATTTGGCTTTAATTGCATAAATGTTGCGCTTTTTGTGCTCTGTACACGAAAAAGACCGCTGAAGAGGGGCGGTGAGGAGTGGGCCATAAATCTACTTTGTATAAAAATGAACGAAAAATGGGAAATTCAAATTGCACACACCGAAAATAATTATAAATGTGATGGATTATCAAACAGGTTTTCAGGTGAATAGTTCGATTTAATTTATTGAGTGGAAGCTAATTCTAAAATGTTGATTACATTTTTCATTTGAAATATAACCTTGTTCAAACATAATTTGATTTGATAATGTTTTAAAATAAGTTCAATAAACTATTAAATTTGTTATTTTTGCTTAAACTGTAGCCTTTAATTTATTTCCTAACTGATCACATGTTATATTCCAAGAAACACCTGTCAATCTGCTTCTCAATTTGGACAGTGGTCTTCAATCTGATAGCGATCTCTGTTTCTCGCTGTGTATGACAAGCTTTTCCTGCCATTTTTTGCGTATCTCTGACAGGCGGAGAAATTTTTGTGAAATTGTTTGGTGAGTGCTCTTGAAATTGAAATTGTTGTAGAGTGGGCGGGGCTCGGGGGCTCGTTGGTTCGGTGGTGGTCAGCAAGATAGCTGCCAACTAACAAGTTCGTTTCGTCCTTATCGGAGGGCCGAGAGCACCTGAATGGCCGAATGTCCGAATGGCCGAATGTCCGAATGGCCGAATGAGTGACTGGCAAACCGGCAAGCCGGCCAACTGACAAACTGACAAACTGCCCGATTGACAGACTGGGCTGAAGCGTTGCACAAATATTTGAAAAAGCACAAAAATTTGCTACTTAAATACGAGGCAAAAGCGAAAAGTTTTCGGGGGGCGCCGAGAGATCTGAAAACTAAATTTAATGAATGCTGCCGGCATACAAACAGAATTTTCCCCGCTGTGCTCTTCATATTTTATGAATTGCAAACTTCACAAAGCCAAAAGCCCTTTCAGACAAATATTATATTCATATGTGCAAGACTTTTTATTTTCCCCTCAGTCTGCTCCCCATTTTATTTTTTTGTTTTTTGGGTAAAACAATATAAACTTTTGCTGCATTAGGCTGCATTTTAAGTGAACCCATGTATATGTGTGTGTAGGTCTGGAGGTCTAAAGCAGAGGGATACGAATGGGTCCTGGCTGGAAACTTATTGACAAAACTGTCATTAGCATGTCCAACTGGCAAACTTTCAACGAAAGGGATTTAAAGTTAAGCGACCAAACGCAAAAGTGTATTCAAATATGCAGCAGGAGCAACAATAAAAACGACTCGAAACAGGTGTACATGAAACGACATCATTGTCTCTGCCCCGCCCCCTTTTCTCAACGGCCCCCGCCCCCCTGCCGCCTGTTTTTGGTAACTGCGTTTTTGGCTCACGAAAAATGTTTTCCCAGGCAAAGTGGCAGCAGGAGTGGTGGGGTGGGAAAAATTTATAATGCGATAAAACTTTAATAAAGGCAGCCCAGCATCCCTCCACCCTAAGCTGCTTCTTCTTCTTTTCGTTGGGTGTGTGTGTGTGTGTGGGTGGAAGGGCGAGGGAGGGGGCGTGGCATAAAGTAGTTATGAATACAACAACAGTTAGACAGCTGGCAAAAGGAGCCAGGCACGAACGCACTCAAAATTGTATGTAATTGTGCAAGAGTGTAGTCGGTGCGTGGAAAAGTGGGGAGGGGGAGGCGGATTGTGAGGGGGAGGGGGTGTCAAGTGGGGGGAGGCGCAAAGAGAGTGCAAGACGTGCACTGCGAAAAAGTATCAGTAATTTAAATAAATTTCTTCCTTATAAATCATTGCATTTTAAGTAAATCCATTACAAACTAAAACAAACAAAAGTTACCTAAATATGATAATTTATAATTATCTTAATATAATTAATATCTTAAACTCTTTTATTAAAAAAGTATAAAATAAAATACACAAAAATAAAATGTTATATATTACTAAATTATTTGGTCCTTTCAGGAGGATAAAAATTGTTTCTTTGAATACTTTGTTGTATACTTTCAGGCTTCTCGAAATACATTGATATGCAAATAATTGAAAATCATTAAGAACCTCTATATTTAAAGATCTTTTAATCTTTTAAATAATTTTTTGCCGTGCTGGCAGCTGATGTATGTGCAAGTGTGTGAGAAGAAGACGCGGTTAACTAGAAGTAGCAAAAGTAGTTATAGAAATGACAGACAGCTGCAGACTGATGAAGAGCGGACCGAGGGGCAGGGATCCCAAAGAGGGTGGCTGGGTGAGTGGGTGGCTCTGGGTGGTGGATGGTGGGCGGTGGGTGGATCTGAAATCCTTGCGGTGGCCCAGACCCATGAGGTGTGTGCTAACGAGCAGACGACGACGACGATGCCACTTGACTGACAACCTGGGAGCAACTCTGACAGCGCTCAGGGAAAAGATGGAGAAACGGAGAAAGGACGAGATACATCTTGATGCGGAGGGGGCGGAGATGAAGGACGGAAGGGGGGAGGGAGGGAGGTAGGGGGAAAGGCAGCGCCACGCACGAGAATTGTTTTGAAATGCAAGGTGAGGATTAGAGAAATGTCGCACAGAAATTGCATAGAAACGAAAGTTTTGCAACTAATGTCTCACCGAGATATGAGTCAAGTAAAAAGTCCAAGGGGGCTGCAATTTATGGAGATGCATCTGCTAAGTGAATGAAGCGAAATCTTTCAGCTTTGTTATTTATTTTTCAATTCCAGTAGAGAAATGCAGGGCATGCATGTAAATAAATATATAAAATGTCCCTTGCGAAATAACGAACGAGGAATGCATATTTCTGCGCATGTTAAAAGGCTTAATTACGTTACACTTTTTTGAATTCCTTGTTAAAGAATTTTGTGAGAAGGAATTTATACATTTATCAATCCAACAACAAATAATTAAATAAACCTTTAAATTTTCCCTTGCTTACATATCAGACTTCACCTTTTTAAATGGCACATTTATCAACTGATTTAACAACATCTACCACATCAACTCGATTTGAGCCCGTGATCATACCTTTTATCCTTTATCCCGGTGTCCGAGTGACACTCCCGGTTTAAACGGCCTTTTAAGTGTTAAATAAAATGCCAGCGCCACCGCTTTTAATTTCGTGTTAAATTGTATAGGCAATTACCCAATGCAAATGCAATAAACACGGCGAATTTATTTTCATTTTGGTCGCGAGGCCCGAAGGCGCCGCGATTATCAACACGTTGGCGAGGACTCCCTTGTCCTGCCAAAGCTTTTTTACGAAATGAAAATCGCCCCGGCGAGGACTCCCCGGCTGGCTAACTGGCTGCTGAGTGCATTTCGCAGGACACGGACACGGACTGCAGAGCTGGCTGGCTGGCTGGTTGGCTGACTGGCTGGTTCCAAGTGTTTGCCATCAAATTAATTGGCACTGAAATTAGCACGAGGCATCCGGTCGCAGCTGATTTAGCCGACTGCGTGTCCTTCTGGCTTCCAGTGAACGGTGTCCTGGCCCCGCGGCCCTACTCTATTTTCCCATTCGCACTAAGTACACGGATTTTGCATTAATGCAGCACTCACATGAATCATTCATTGATTTAATTACAATGATTGCAACGGGAGCAGCGGGAAAAGCCGGAAAAGCGGTAGCAGGTGCCAAGTTGCAAGGTGGCTGCTGGCAAGGTGGCAAAGTACTCGGCGGTTCTTTCAAGTGGCGCCCGAGGAGGGACAGTTTAATTAAAAGTGCTAATGCAAAATAAATAAGCGCAGCTGCCGACAGGAGAAATCAATTTGCGCTAATAAGCAAAGCATCGATTCGATGGCTGACTGAAAGGTGAATAGAGTCGGAAATTGCAGGGAAATAGCAGAGGGTTACTGAAACTCTAGCAGGATAGGCAAATTAACGCTGCTCCAGGAAAATCGAGCGGAGCTTGCCCTTCATCACAACCTGAAGTGCTGTTTTTGACAGCTCGCATTTGGACGCCTCAAAGAACTTTAGGCACACACTCTCTTCAATTCACTCAGGAAAGAGTTTGTAAATATTGCGATATAAATTTTTAGCTTATTAATAAATAATTAATAAATAGAACATAATATTAATAAAAATATTTCAAAGTCATTCATATGTAATAGGTACCCTTTGCATTTGCACAAAATCTTTTTCAAGTTCTTTTTTTCGATTCAATCTTTTCTTTAAGTGCATGTTTTCCAGCCACTCAATGACATTTTCCTAGTGTCCCTTGGCACCTTTGATGGTCAAATCCGTAACCAAGTCCCACATACAATAATATTTTTTTGCAATTTCGTCCTTTGTGTCGCCTCCGTCGCCTCCGTCGCCCAATTCACCCGTTTGCTAATAGTATTAGCCGCATGTTGCAAAGGGGTTAAGCTATCGTTTTCATGTTCCCTCCAGTAATGCCCCTCCCCACCCCTTTCTAACCCCCTTTTGAACGCCCTTTGACCCCCCGCCTCTGGTCGTCGGTGCGCTTTCATGCCACTTTGATTTCGCTTTGTGCTCTTGCCACGGACGTTTAATGGTTGAAAGGTAAATTGCACAGTATTTTCCTGCTTGGCCTTCCTTCTTCTGTGGAATCGGGGAAAACACTTCCGCTGCCATGTCTTGGCCTCGTTTCGGCTGCTCCTGTTGTCGGCCAGCACGGAAATCATTTGATTTTGCCCCGTTTCGTGCCGGCTAAGGCGATCAAAGTATTTTGCATGGCCCGCGCGGACTAAATTGGATGAGGCGGCCAGTGGGGAGCATTTAGGCCGATCTTTATGGGGAACGAGTCGGTTTTCAGCCATCTGCCCGCCGATAATGCGCTTAACTCTGAGCTGTCAATTTTGTGGGGCAAGCCTTTATTGTGCCACAAGGGATCCGCTGATGCGGGGATCCGCGGCAACGGGGCACACATACTATACAACATACATACTATAAATTGCATTGACAGTTGCCGTTCGAATTGGCAGCGGGCAAATTATGGACGTATAATTCAAATTAATAGCAGCTTATGGCACTCGACCGGTTTTAACGGCCAAAAAGTCAGTCGAGCAGCAAAGCGAGTGCTGCCAAGTGCCAATTGCAAGTGCTGCCGCCACGGCCCTCTTGCCACGCCCCCTTCCCCCCCTACTCTTGGCCCTGCCCCTTTGGACCATTTCAAAGACCGCACGCTGAGCAAACACAGAAAAAGCGAGGCGAAAAAAATGCAGCTAAAGCCATTCGAATCGCTATTCATGAAATGTTTGATTTAAAAACGAAATTATGACATCTGCTTGCCAGAGAAATTTAAATATCGATTAAATCTGTGCGGGTTAAATTGATTGATTTTAATCTTGAACAAATGGCACTCCAATGTGATTTTTCAATAAGGCAATAAAGAAAACGGGATTATATTGGTTTGGTTCTCTTTTATTTCGTTAAGATTAAATCGTATAAATGTCTGTTTCTTTGTATTTAGTGGTACGAAATTTATAATGGTTTTCGAAATGTGGAATATTTGTTGAACAAATGAGAAAGCTTAGGCTTGTTTTCCTGGCAGGATATAATAATAATATTTAAGTTGTTTGCTTTCCATACTCAAAACGAATTGCATTTGTTTATTTGGGGCATTCCTAATTTTGAAATATTGGCTAAAATTATTAGTATTTGCATGAATTATAAGTTGGTATCCGTATTCGTGTGCGTTCTATGCAATGAGACTATTATGATAACACATTTTTTGCCGTAATTTGCTCGACAAGAAAGCTTTCTGTTATTTAAATGATAAATAATATCCAACCTCAGAAAAAAATGAATAATTTCTCTCGCATTCGACTGCTCTGCTAGTGGGCTGTTTTTGGATGGCATACGTGGCGTATGCGTAATCCGCGCTTAGCCCGTCAGGCCGCGTGGAAAAGTCAGTCGTAAAATGGCCATCGGGCAACCGAGCTGAAAAAAGCCGCGAATCAACTGCTTAAAATTTAAGCGAAACAATGACCTAAACTGCCGCGCAAAACGAAAGCGAGAAGGATGGTAGATGGTAGATGAATGCATTCCAATGCCGCACGCAAGTGACGGCCATGAAAGCGTAAAAATGTAAAATTAACACGCAGCTTCTGGTTTTAGTTTTGTGGCAACAACAGAAGGGAAGGGAAGATGGGGGCACTCGCCCAGGGGGGAGTGGCAGCTATGGCAGCTGGACAACCGCAGCCATAAAAACCACACAAAAGCAAGAATGAAGTTGTTGCCGCTGCTGCTGGCCACAAAAAGCGCTTGAAAAATATGTTAACCACAGTTAAAACAGCGCCAGGTCAACCGTGCTTACTCACACACACACACACACACAGGGGATACTCGGGCAACACACACACATACACAGAAGCAGTCGTGAACAAAAGAGAGTGTTAGAGGGGGAAAACTCGAGTGAGACACGCTTGGCATGTTGACAAATGTTGCAGAGACTGCTGCAGCTTCCCCACAAATGAGCATCAACCTGGAGCTGACCTCCTTGCCTGCCACGCCCCACGCAGCCCCCCTGCATTCGCGACCCCCCTTCTCACCCCACCCCTGGCAGACAGTTTTAGTTGCGCTTAAAAGCGTGCTACACTTTCTAATGCTCGAAGCGTGATAAGCTGGCCCCAGCTGACGTTCGTTTTAATGCGGACGTCATCCTCCAGCAACCTTCGCTTCGCCCAGCATTTCCCTTCCCCCCTCTCCACCAGTTTTCCTCCCCCTGATAGTGGCGAAAACTTTAGCAACAATGACATTATCAAAGCCAGAGACAATGGAGACACGAAGAAAGCAAGAAAGTTGAAGCATGAAAATTTCAGCAAAAGCTTACGGTCAACTGATTGATATCTACAATGCAGCGAAATTAGCCAAATGGAGGTCAATAGTATACTCCTTTATTTCAATCAGCTTTGATGGGTATATGCAGCAGCTGTAGCTTCTTATGAAAGAAGGGGAAATACTTTTGTAGCTTAGTGTTAGAAGTTAACCAAATGATTTATAAAAGCAATTCATTTTAGTCTTCCCATTTGAAAAGCAATTAAGATTTATAAAACAACTTCAATAGATCTCAATTTATTTTGAAAGCCTCCCATAAGACAGCAATAAAGTCGAAAACTTTGATAAAAAGGCTTAAAATTTCTCCTGGCACCGAACTGATATGCGATAGCTTCTACTTTTCCGAGTTTATTTGAGCACCAGCTTACCGCACGTAGTTTTTCACACATGTGCCTGCGAAGAAAACTCTTATTTCGCATTTGCCCCCCCCCTTTAGAATTTCCACGCTCCTCCCCAAATCGCATCGCATTTCATTAGTTGCACTCATTTGGCATTCAACGAGCATTCGCATTCAGCTGCAATTTCGCATTCGCAGGCGATTTTTATTGACGTTTTTAATCAGCAGATGCAGTTGCAGTTGCTCCAAGTTTTAAATCACTCTGGCAAGGATTCCCTTTCCTGCTCAGCCGCATATCCGCATATCCGCATTTCCGCAGCTCTGACATCAGCATTCAACTTCACTTAACTTTTATTGCGTTGCTCTCTCACACCTATTTCATTAACAAAGTTTCACACTGATGATGCATGTTCCCACTCTGCCACTCTGCCACTCTGGCATTCCCATCCCATTTGCCACCGCCGTCTTTGAGATGCCTTTGATGTCCTGGCCAGGATGGCAGGATACAAGGATCTGCCCGGGATCTGGCCGGGTAGCTCAGCTCCTCCTCAGCTCTGCGTGAATTCAATTTGATTGACGTTACGAGCTTCTGCTACTGATTCCAATTGCAATCAATTTACTTTTGTGTGCCCGCTCCGCATCCGAGTTGCAAACTTCATTAGAAATTTTCCTTTTTGCCAGCTGCAGCTGTAGCATTTTTATCCTCGCTTTTCCAGGCCAGCAGTACGAGTATCTCCGTTTGGAATTTCCCTGGCTCTTTCCTCGCTGCAGTTAAGTAGCCCAAAGAAAGTGCAGAAAAGTGGAGAAAGGGGAAAAATGGGGGAGAGCAGGCTAAGTGGCAGAAAGAAAACTTGTCGTCATATGTGAAAAGTTTGTCTGCGGCCTGGGTTTATTTTGATACGGCCAATGAATTGGGGAAAAAGTTTGCGCACCGCCTTCCTTGAATTATGGTAAGCCCCGAAAAATTATCTGGCCATAATGCGATTTCGATTGCAGTACGGTTAACACCAAACTTTTATTTCGCAGCACTTTGCGGAGCAGCAGATGATGATGACGGATTGCCGCTTTTTTGCGATAAATCTAACTGCATTCCAACTAATTAATCGAACTTGATGGAAAGCGAATGCAATTTATTTGACATCAACGATTTGTGATAACAAATTTGTGAGCTTAAACGCTTTGATAAATAACTAATTAAAAACGATTTAAAAAGTATGATTGACGGTTTTGGTTAAAACAAAATCTTTTTAATGGTTTTTTTGTTGTAACAATTTTTTAAAATTTTATTTTATGCTTCTTAAGATCTAAGTTAACGAAATATATCACTTTCTTCTCCCGCTTTTTTCGAAAATTGAACGGAAATAAAGAGTTTAACATCGATTCATTTTGAAGTTCCTAAAAAAGAACGTATTACTAGCATAAAACAAAGTATAAATGAAATCTTGTATTTAACTGGCGTATTTACTTTTAATTCTTCGTGCACTTCCATTAACGAGTCGGTCCTGTTTATTATTCATCTCTTGGATAACTTTCGTAATTTGCAAAACTTTTAATTGAACTGTTGCCGCCCGCGCCCCCTTTAATTTTGCGTATTTTTTTGCTGCAGCTGGCTTTCGCATACTTGCCGCACATACAAAATGTGTTGCAATCTGCTGGCGCATGATTTTTCACGCTCGTTAGTCCAAAAGTATTGTGTTGCCCATGTCCTGCAGAGTCCAGGACCTTGTTATGACCGTGTGCGATATGCATAAATATACACTCGCGCCAGCATAAATATACACACACACACACACGCCCGAATATACGGCGTATATGTGTACGAATTCTTTTTAATTAAACAACATGTGTTGGATTTTAATTTGTAAGGCAAATAAAAGTGGACACCGTGTAAAACATTTTCCGGCTGAACGGCGGCGCTCCTTTTGTTGCCGGGTCCTTCGGCCAGGTGTCGCATCAAATTGAGCAAGGCTCGCAACATGCAGCAATAAACGCGCCGCTGCCACTTTTTCCAGCCCTTTGTTTGGCCGCCTTTTTTCGGTCCTGCCCTGCACTGAAAAGTGGCTCTAATCTGTTTAAACTGCAGTGGCAGTCGAGAGACCGGCGATTGACATGCCCCTGAACCATCAATCACTTCGGGAGTCCGTTTTCGCTGCCCCTTTTCTGGTGTCCTTGCAGCAGTGCTCTCCCCACGCCCTCTGCATTTTTTTCAATCACTGGAAAAAATATACATATTTGTTATTGCTGTAAATCAAAAAACAATATATAACCCTTTAAACTGTAGGTGCCTTAAATTTTTAAAAACCCCGAACAAAGGCTGTGATGATTAATAAAAAAGAGAATTATCGCTATTAAACATTTATATATGTATATTTGAGTACACAATTTTTTCGTTGGTGCAGAGCCCTCTGAAGTCATTGAACACTCCCGCCATAACCAAGGGCTTAAATTCTGACAATGACCAGAAGCTGTCTCGACTTTCCATTTACCTTTGCCCTTCTCAACCGAGAGAAATGAAAGACCAACGCTCAGGATCCTTCGAGGGCATTTCAAAGGGTATTCAACATTTGGACAGGGCCTGAAGTCTCTTATCGAAATGGTTTCTGGACCACCGCAAACAATGCAAATTATGAAAGCAAAACGAACGTTTATTCCGAGTCCGAGTCTGCTTCCACTCCCCCCGCAGTCCGTGTGTTTCAAGTGTTGACAGGCCAGGCATTTTTGTTTTTTACATTTTTGGCCGGGCCAACAGCAATCAGGCCATTCTGCTGTCAATAAAATTGTGACCGAAACAGAGGGGAAGACTGTCAACGTTTTGCAGTTATTTTATCTTTAACTCGCCCACAAACAACTGGCCCTCAGGTGACAGAAATGGGAAGTGTGCGGACCGGAGACAAACATTTCGGACCTGGGACCAGCCAGGGCTTTTATTTCGCCTGGCCATTTGACTTTTTGCAACATTGCGCATACGCACTGTTGCATTTTAATTAAGGTCCAAATAGATTTCAGCGCCGAAACCAAACGAAAACATACACGCATTTGCACACAGACGAAAACCAATTAAACCAAAGCAGCGACTATGGCCAAATAAAATGCAATTACTGACCGGCCAACTGGGCCACTAAATTAATAGCCCTCCGACGGGTCACGCGGCGTATGCGTAATGCGAGATGCGAGATGCGAAATGCGAGCGGGTCTACTCTTCTTCTCTATGGGAAAACAAATGGGGAAAACTGTGTCAGGATTCGACTGCTGCCACCGTTAGTGCACTGCAAGAAAATTCAAACAATTTCTGTTATTTCGTAACATAAAATAAATAAATAAAATTAAAATACTATTGCTCAACATATGTTTTCATGGACTTAAAATATTTTTTTTGGGCAATATATAATCTAGGATTTGTGCTAGATTTTTTTCCACATGTGCTGTTGTTGCTGGCGCTTTGCTAACCACAACAAAGGACACACAATTTGCAGCGTTAATGTCCTGGCCTGGTTCTTTGGGGCGAATGAATGCGGGGACTAAATGTGCCCGAGAACGGAGGACCTTGCAAGTAATTGCAATTGACGACGCCGCCGCTGATGGGGAGTCCGTGCCATCAACCAGCAGCCAGCCAGCGAACAGCAGCAGCGTGCAACGTGCAACCAGCTACCAGCAACCTGGTGGAAGCAACCTGCAACCTGCAACCTGCAGGCAGCTACCCATTCATAAATGCATTTAACGTGTCGTGGCTCAGGTTGAGGCTGAATCGCAGGGCTCAGGATCTGGGCTCAGGTGGCAACTAACAAGGAAACAATTACGCGCTGAAAAGGGATGGCGAATGGCATTAGGGGGCTCCTGTTCCTGCTCCTCCTGCTCTGCAGCTCCTCTTGCTCCATTCTCGTTCTCGTTCCCATTTCCATTTCCGATCGGCTGTTCTGCATGTGGCCGCAAACACGCACTGCCATCTGCCATCTGCCTAATGAGCAAATGAAGTCGATTAAAGGTGTGTCGGTTGGAAAGTGGAAAATGTCCCGACTGCGCTCGCTGTCCTCGCGGATGATTATCACGCGTTGCGAGATTCAGATGGAAATGGGGTCCACTGGCAGAGCTAGTGCTAACTGGGTTTTCCATCCCCAAATGGAATTGGTTCGCTTCGGGATGGGGAAGAAAGCTGTATGAGAGTTTATGAGGTTAGAGAAGGCTTTAGCTATAAGTATCCCGATAAGGTTAAAACCCTTGGTAAATAGTAGTTGTATAAGTATCTTGGATATGAAATCTCTCATTTAAAATTGATTAGAAATTTTGTTGTAAAAATAAACCCAACCATAATTGCAGTAATCAAATCGATTTACTGTAAGATAATTTAAATCTACATACATAACCCCTTTAAAGTTCATAAGGCAACCTTCCATTACTGGCAAGCAATAATAAATATTCAAGCATATGGCTTCAGGGTATTCGCCAGTTAACTGCACTCCATGCAGAACAGCCTAAATGAGAGCACATATGCGTGACGGAGGACACAAGGAGTGTCCTTGGCCAGGACGACGACGCATAGCAACTGCATGGCGAAAGTATCTATTGTGTTTTCCCCAGCCGCAGACACGAGGATGCATAATGAGCAATAACCGGGCTGCTCCAGTGTCCTCGGATCACGTCAGTCCTCCCGGAGTTGAATTTGTTTTGCTCTGGAGCGATTTGTGATTAACTCGGGGACGTCCTTTTCCTAGTCTACCATTCCTAGTTCACCTCTAATCGCATCGCATCGAACTTTATGTGGCCAGCCGAGGAAACTTCGTTCGTAATTATGCAAAAGTTTCCCTCTTAATTGGCCTTATCGTTGGCCTCTCTCTCTCTCTCTCTCTCACTCTGTTTTTCCAGCAGTTCCTAGTCGCCTTGCATTAAAGCCAACGGCTTAAGTTCAAGCCAAAGCAGATAAAGGCCACAACTCATTTAACTGTCATGCACTAAATAACGGCACACGAAATCTGCATGCCGCACATATATGGCTTGGGGCATTACATAATGTAAATACACACACACACACACCACACACTCATACACACACACAAACATCTCAAGCGTTGGAGTTTTGGGGCAGCCATAATGAGATGACATGACACATAATGAGGTGAGCTGCCAGTGTGTCCGCTTGTGTGGCTGCAGTTTGATGGCAGCGGCGACTAATTGCACAGATGCCAGCGATTCGAATTCAATTATTCAGGGAATTCCATTAATGCCAAATTAGTTGAACGTGCCACAGGACGACTTGATACCGCAGCTGCTTGGGCCCAGAAAAGTATGCCACACTTTCCATAAATATCCCAACCAACACACCCACACACCAACACACACATACACTTTAATCGAAAAACCAAAGAGCCACAGCCAACAATGAGCAACAAAAATCCTTGCTGTGCGGCCAGGACAACGTTTAAACTTTGTTTTATGCAAGTTTTTATTGTTTAATAGTTCGTTGGATCGCAGGGGGCGATGTAATGCTCAAATCGAAGATGTCCTGCCAGGTGGATGACAAGGCGGCTTACCGCCAAACGACCGCAGCCTGCTCCTGGGGACGGGGCCATCTGGGGATCCCCGCCCGCCCCTTCCAGATTGCAAATTGCAGTGTGTGCAGGTTCACACAGAAAGCTTTTGTGCAGCCCCCCCCTCTTCCATTTTCCCCGCCCCTTCCACCCTTTTCCACCGGATATAAAGTCAGGGCGGACGACAGCGGCCATGTTGGTCGTATTTAAAGTCTGACCATGTGCTCCGAGTGCGTACACCTTGGGCAAAGATAATAGCTTACGGCTTTATTTATTTAAATGGTTTTTCGAGTGGCTTAAAACCTGGCACATAGTGCGTGGCAAAAGAATATTTGCACTCTTTAACATCAGTTTATTTTCAAGAGCACTTTATTTACTTTGGGAAGCTGTGAGACTTTTAACAAACAAAAAAGTAAACATAAGTTTTATATTTTCATTGCTAAATTTCAGCAGTTTTCGTTATTTTATTTCAGGAAAATAGGAAAGGAGTGTTACTTATAAAAATAATATTTCAGAAAAAGTATTTTAACTTTTGTGAAATCATTTCTTTTTATAATTAAGAATAATATGTAAAGTAGTTTTCCATTAGCACGTAATTAAGTGCTCACTGTTTTCAGCGCTGCTGCTGTGACCGCAGCTGTAGGTGGGAATTGGGTGGCTTTCGGGTGGCTGAGTGGCTGGTCAATTCCTGAAACTGGACGCGGGTGGCAGGTGGCAGCTGGCTGGTGGCTGGTGGCTGGTGGCAGAGGAGCGGCAAAGGAACCGCGGGGGCAGGTGGCACGCCCCACGGGCCGGTGGCGTGTGCATTTTTTATGCACCCACATATTCACAGCTGTGGGGCAGGCTCGGTTCGCTTCGCTTCGGTTCGGTGTTTTTTTTCTCGGTGCAACAGAACCGCACCCTCAACCCCTGAACCTTCACCATCAGGTGTCGGAGCATGCAGAATTTTGTGGCTTTTGATTGGCTTTTTCGGGCGCTGGGAAAAAGTTATAAATGGAGTTTAGAGCTGGTCGAATAAAAGGGCGGGGACTTGTCTGCGGTCAGCTCATAAATACGTCAAGTGCGGTCGGTCCCTGCATTATGGATCAAATCCTTAAAGTAATTTTAGCATGCGAGGCGGGGAGAAAAGTACAAAAACAAAAAAAAACAAAAACAAAAAAACGGGAGCAGATGAGGTGGAGTCCCTCTACATTATTTGCTCACGAACTGCGGCAGTGCAATGGAAAAACACACGGCAAATGTAAATAAAATCGCTGGGAATACATTGTGGGAATGTGTGCCAAGCCGCAGATAGCAGGAGAAAGTAGGGAAAAGGGGGGAAAAAGAGGGGGTAAAAAGGGAGTTCCCCGAGAACTGAGGGGCTTCCCCACAGCAGTAAAAAGCAGCAGCGCCAACGGCAAATAAAAGCGTGCAAATAAAACTAAAGCAAGCAAAGGCAACTCGCGTTATTTACTAAATTTTGCATATAAAACAAAGCGAAACCGACGTGGAAGAGAAGACGGTGTCGAAACCATAAACAAAACCAAGTACAAATTGTTGAAATAACGCTGCTGGACTAAAAAAATGCTCTCAAATGAAGGTATAACAATTTTAATTTAAAATTGGGAAAAGAAAGAAAGAGTAAGAGATTTGCAAAAAGCAAAAGCGAAATATATGTAAAAGGATTTGTAGCTATTTTTAATAAAATATACTTAAAGAGCTAACAAGGCTTTGAAATAATACGATTTCAGCGAAGGGAAAACTAGGACTTGAAGGCATCTTTAGGTGCATTTTTAAGCGTACTTTGTGGCAAGATCTCTCGTTACCAAACAGCCAAAGAAGCCACAGCGGTTCGCAAATAAAATAGTATCTGGTGGAAAAACAAGGGGAACAATAAAAATTTACAACCAGCCAAAACAGGCAAAATAAGCAGTTACCAAGCCGAGAAGGAGCTGGGGAAAACCTCCGAGAGACAAAGGAAAGCAAGGGGAACTCAATAAATTGTCATGCAGTAAAATGAAGTCATGGGCGGGGAGGGGGGAAAAGGGGAAGGGGGTTGCGGAAGGAAGGGAACCACGCGCGACTTTGTTTCGGGCGATGAGAAATGGCCAGGGATTTTCCCCGGGCGAAAGAAAGGGGGTTTTGAATTGGGAAGGGAAGTTCTGGCGACGGGGCACGTAAAATGCCAAGAAAGTAGCAGAGTGCAAGTGGCATGCAGATACATGCTTATACATCCTGCCCCTATTCGGTGTCAGACCGAAAATCACATGTTCTGCTGTAGCGGGAAGGATGTGATTTAAGTTGCAGTGCAACAGCGAACGAGTACAACCGACAACCTACAACAAAAGCCACCAAATGAGGAGGTCCTGCCTAAGGAGCCGTGTGCCATGCGACATTTCGGCTTCTGCCGTGGCGGCCTGCTGAATTTTTCATGCCCGTCGCGCGGCATAAACTTACCTCGACCACTGTTTCTCGGGACTGTAAATTAAGGCGACTCTCGCTTTATTGGCTCTTGCTTCTGATGGCTTTTATTATGCTCCTGCATTGTGTGCCACAAACTGATGCTCTTAGCCACGAAACAGATTAGGCCTTGTTTTAGGATTTAGTTTTCTCGTAACTTAAAACTTAAAACAACTTAAAAATCTAAAAAAGAGTAACCAACTTTACTATAAATTTTAGATAAAATAGTATTTCCATAAGTTAACCATCAAGATTATCCAAGTTTAGTTGGTAACAAAGAGCATCCGAAAGTCCATCGTTTTGTGGCCTAATTTCTGTGGGTAGTGTCGCTGTTATTGCGGCTTCATTTGGCTTTCAGGTAAATGGTCTCTTAGCCTGGCTCTGCCTTTCGAGTGCATTAATCCTTTTTTATAGGCGGAAGCGAGATTGGCGCAAATTAAGTATACGTAGTGTGGGACCTGGTCAGAGGCCATTTCTTGACGCGGCGTTTACTTTGGCCAAATTGCATTAAAGTTGCATAAGTGCACACGGTTTTAATATTTAATTTAGCAAAAAGCTTTCCCAACACATTCGCATTCGCATTCGCAGGATCTGTCTCCTGGCTTCCCATCCGACTGTTTGTCTGACTGCCGGTCCTGCTGTCCTGCTGTCCTCTTCTTCTTCGTCCTTCTATTTGGTGTCCTGCACTTAGAGTTGCCCTGGCGATAACGCCGCTGACATCCACGCTTAATAATATCCCTTTTCGCGCTGGAAAAACAAAAGCGCAGCCTTGTCTCTGTGATTTTTGCCCCCTCCCCTCCCCATCCCTTCGCATGGCCATCCAACCACCGCGCTGCCAAGGGGAAAATGGAAAAGCGCAGCTCGCAAATGGAGATAAAAATTTGCGATGGCAAAGCCAAAGGAAGCGACAAAAAAATAAAGCTAGAAAAAACAACAGCAGCAGTGCAAGCGGCAAAGTGCAGCAAAAGTATTTACAAAGCGTTATCACGCTGTGACCCCCTGTCACCTCCCCCCCTCGTCCCCCTTCCCCCTTAACTCATGCTTTCTCTGCCCCTCGCGGCACGCCCCTTTGAACTTTGAACCCCGCCCCCTTTCGCCGCCCACTCAACACGTTCGCTTGTTTATTTTCGCCGCTGGCGTTCGCTTCTCTAATTTCTGATGCGCTGCACTTTTATATAGTTAAATAAAAAGGCGCTTAAGCAGGCGATAGAGTGTAATCATGGCCGAGAATGGATTTCAGATGTGGCCAGCGGGGAATCGGGAGCCAGAGATCTGGTGGAATTGAAAACTGCGCGGGCGAACGCCAAATTAAACGCGCATTCATCTCGCGTGGGAGTAATGCAATAAAAGGATTCCTTAAAAATGCCGAGAACTCACCGAAACAAATGCTTCCTCGAATTCGGTTTGATTTTAAGGCTCTTGAATCCAACAATAAGCCAGAAGCTTCGTTCGATCGGGGCTTAAAGGTCAGCGGTTTGTTTACATATTTATGAAACCAGTGTTTCGTTGCGAGGATTATCTGTAATCCAAAGGTAAAGTCTAGAGATTTACAGGTGATTACTGTGAAAAGAGTATAATTGCTCTTTGCACTTTGTAGTTATTAACATAAAAATGTATTAAAATATAATGAATGTTATTAATTATTTAGGTCAACTTGACCTCTTAAAGTTAAAGAGTCCCCGGAATATTTTAATCGCTTATCTTGTCCATCAATGCTGGGGAATTCGGTGGATCCTGTGGAATCCTTCGCTGCGGGAACGCTTCCTACTTTATCGCTCCATTCCGCGCTCCTCTAAATTCCGCAGCTCATCTCCTATTCCATTTGCGCAAGCTTTACGAGCTGCTGCTCAAATTTAAAGCTCATCAAGGGAGCTGGCTGGGAGCTGGATGGGAATGGAAATGGGATGGTTGTCGAAATAGTTTCGCATTTTATAACTCACTTAAAGGCGCCGCCAGGCAGCAGGCCAATTAAAATGGGCAGACGAGCTGATTAACCTTGGCAGCTGCCGCCCACCCATGCCACGCCCCCACCTTCACACATACAGAGACTCACACACTTATATATATATATATATATATATATGTGTGTATATTTAAAGTGAAGCCCAAGTGACCGTCGCCAGGTCACGTCGTCGTCTTTCGCTGTTGTTGCAATGGTAATTGTGCGAGTGCAGCAATGACGTCAGCACACATACACTCGAAGAAAAACTAAGTAGGGGGAGGTGGTGTCGGTGGACGGCCACGCCCCTGCCCAGTGGTGGGCGGGCAAACTGAGTTGCCACGGTAATTGTGTGCGCTGCTCCACGCTTCGGTTGGCAATATTGTTATGACCAAAAAACCAGGTCACAAAGGATCCAGCGCCCCCCCTTCCCCGACGCCACTGTCTTGGCCTCAGCTTTCAGCGCGAACGCGCGCATATTTTATTTGATTTATTTATACAAGAAATGCAAAAAAATAAAAAAACGAAAACGAAAAATACGTCATAATTTAGTAAAATGTTTAGCAAAGTACGCGAGGCGAAGAGCGAAATTCTAGAGGCGAAAATCCCTGCTGGCAGTTGGGGATTTCTCAGCTTCAACTCTTGCGCTATTTTGCATTTAATATTTATGCCACTTTTCCCTCTGTTTTGCAGGCATGCATCGGGCTCTCCGGCCTCAGCTCAGCTGCTCAACTTGTCGACTTTCGGCCCAAACCGCTGACCAGGCCAGGACCAGAACCAGGAGCTCCCCGGATCCCCGGATCCAGGACGAAACAGAACAGAACGGGACACGGTCGGGCCAGTCCTCAGCCATGGCTGCTGAATAATTAATGCAGTTTCGGTAAGTGCATTTGAGAAATACGTTCCCTTTTTGCAGTTTTCGGTTTTCAGCTCACAGTTCTCAGTTCTTCGTTCTCAGTTCGCCTCAGTTCAGCTTGGCCAAGTCAAAATGCAGGGCGCCTCATTTAAATGCGCACTGAGAAACTCGAGTATTCTATAATGCCTATTAGTCTGAATAAGAGTTGGAGAGGAAAAAGTCAGTGCGAAAATGTATGGCATTAAATTATGTGCAACCAGGCCTAGTGCAATTTCAATTTGGACTGCGTGTTAAGTCCCCCACAATCCAAAATCGAATTCTATTATTCCATTTCAAAAGAGCTTTAAATTCATTTTGGTTTTGACCACTACATTTTGTTGTTCTCTGCCAGAAATACATTTTCCTAAAATAATTACCATGCGGAAGTTGCATTTCCCGAGCTTGTTGAAAATGCTAAACTAAATTCAAATTCTTTTCAGTTATTTCATGTGTTTAAGAACTTTAATAGACATTTTCTAAAATTTTTAATATTAAATAAAAGGATAAAAGTATAAAATTAACAATCTTAATTTTAGGCATTCCTTTTTATAGAGTGTTTTTTCCAAGTGCAGGCTAGGGAATCCCCTCCCACTCTCCCCATATTCTCCTTTTGCCAAACTAAGCTTGACAAATGAAGTGTTCACTGCTCACAGCCTTCGAGGGGGCGTGGCCCATTGTCGCTCAGGACGGGGCTCATGCATAAACCAATATGCGACATAGCTTCGCTTCTTCACTTCAGTTCAGTTCAGTTCAGTTCGGTTCAGTTCGCTTAGCGCTTCGCTTTTTCTTTAGCTGCGTTCACGCGCCGGAAGCGGAAATTGTCCAGCAACAATGGCAACAAAATGGCCATGGCCAAAAGAACGGCCACCCACAGCAAATGGCTTGTAAGCGGTGGAGAGAGACAGGGAGAAAGAGGGAGAGGGAGATAGTGGACAGGCGGCTTGGAAAATTGTCCACTATTTTCGCACATTTGCAGAGCTCATGGGGAGTGGGAAAAGGAGGTGGAGGAGGGGGAGGTAAATGACGGTATATCTTTTTTGGGTCACCCTCGAACCTAACTCAATGTAGTTTAGAGGTTGGTAATGACTGGGGGAGGGTCTGGTTTAAAGGTTTCCGTTTTGATGTTCCTGAAATGTAAATATCCGAGGCATTAGAAGGGCTTCTCTTATTACAGAACCAGCTGAACTCAGATCTATTTATACAACTGAATTCTCGTTTTGATTCTATCGTTAGTTGCGAAGTCGGTCTTAAAACTCTTTCATGTTTCTTATTCTTTGTAATTGGGGTAAAAAGATAATAAATTAGCTTCCCTTTGTCAAATATTTGGGTAATTCACTACCTTCTTTCATTTTTTACATTTTTTAGCCAGCGATTTTTTTCGCTTATGAGCATCACATCCTTTTCATGAAGCTCACCAAGCTTATCTCGTGTTATCCTCTTCTTTGGGAAATACCTTACCAATTTGGAGGTCCTTCTCCATCTATTTTTTCCTACCGCCAAGGATCTCAGAAAATCGCCGAGTTCGTCATCTACTTCGCTTTCCCGTTTCCCGTTTCCCTTTTCCCTTTTCCCACCCAGATCTGCGTTATTTATGCCCTGATGCTGTTGCTGGGTTTATCTTAATGCTGTCCTGATACAACGTTTTCATCGTTGTCGTCGCTCATCGTAGTTGTTGTTGTGTTTACACGCTTATTGCTGAGTGCACTGAAAAAAAATTAAATGAAACATAAACTTGTTTTCCTTTAAATTAAATTCAGATTTATATCAAATCTGATTGGGTTGAAAACCAAATACATATTAGTTATTGATTTTTATTAAACTTTATATATTTATGTTTATAAAAAATTGTTATACAAAAATGTGTACCTAATTTTTGTCTGTGTTTGTGCACTGCTTATCCTTATCCACAACATTGCCATGTCCTTCTCCTTCGCCTTGCCTTTGCCACGCTGTCCGTCGTTTGTTTTGTCATTCAATTCAATGAGGCTAATGTCCGTTGAGGCCCCTGCCCCGCCCCCCTCTCCCCCTCGCCGTACGCCCCTGTTCTCGGTTTGGTGGCTCTTCTCCGTCCATTGCTTCATGCTGTTGTTGAAGTGCCATTAAGTTTAGTTGTCACTTAGCCTCTTTGCTTTTATATGCCGTTCTCCTTCTCCTTCTCCTTCTCCTTGTTCTTCTTCTTCTTTTGCTGTGTCCTGTCTCCTGTCCGTTTGTCGGTTGTCGTCTGCCGACCGTTGTTGTTATCCTTTTGGCTTGAACGTCTTAAGCGCCTAATGCCAGGGCCATAAAAAGTCCAACTAATGCTTTAAAGTGTGCCACACACACAAAGATAGAACGTAAGGGAGACGTTGGGGTGAAAGAGACAGAGGTAGTTACACCGAAAGAAATTACCCCAGTGATTGACCAACCAAACTTAATTATACGGAAAAAGATTTGAGATATTATAATCGTTTCATCAAATCAATAAATATATAAAATGATTCCAATAACTATTTCAATGAAAAAGAGGATCTTGCAACAATGCGATAAAAAATCATTTTTATTGGCTTATTTTTTCTCGGTGCATCGATTTCAGCTCTTGGCTGCAGGACAGCTAAAATGCCAACTCTTGCTTCGGTTCGCAGGACCTCTCTTATCTGGCCGGCTTTATCGATCGTTTTGCGTGTTGTCTTTTGGCTGTTTGATTTTCGGCGAGTCCATCCTTCCCTTTGCCACTTGTGTTTTTATTTTTATTTTGATTTTTATTCGCTTCGCTTTTCGCTTGTCGGCCTGAAAATTGCGTGTTAATTTTCACACAAACGGAGACAGTCGCATTTTCCACGTATTCTGTTTGTGCTTTGCGGTTTTCCCAGTCGAAACGTTCGTGTTTGAGCCGGCTTTCGCTCAAATATTTGCATTTTTATTGTCTCCCTTGGCTTCATTAGCCGCTTTGTCTGTGGACACACAGCTTGCTGTGTCGCATTTTGTATCCCTCTGCGTATCCTTTGGCGTATTGTGGCCAAAAGTTCATCTAAATTAAGTGCAAGCCATTTTCAATTAACTTTCGACGAATTCAACTTGCCCAAAACTTCCAGCCAAAAATGCAAAAACTTTTGCAGCAACTTTTCCGGCACTTTTTTCCTTTCCGCTGCCGATGAATTTTCATTACGCTGCATATTTGTTCTCCTTGCCAGTTTTTCTTCGTGTTTTTTTTTTTTTTTTTTTTTTTTTTTTTGTTCTTGGCTTGCATGTAAACAAGCCGCGCCAATTTGTTGCCCTCTAACAAAAGCAGGGAGAAAAATTTTCGACTTCAAAACTTGTCAAATTCTGCAGAAACAACAAAACCGATTCTGAGTGGCAGGACATGGGGGGTGGAATAATTTAGAGGGCAAGTGGAATACATTTTGCCCTTTAATGGTAGGAAGAAGTGCATTAAAAATGCAGATACAATGCCCCGAAAAATGCCTGACAGGCCAGAAAGGGGAAAATCGGGCGGCGAGATGGGGGAAATGGCTTTGAGGGCGGTTCTCTGTGTGCTTGTGCAAATTTCAAGTTGTCAATTTATGATTATGGCACCTCATGAAGCGAGGCAAAATGTAAATTATACGCCAGCGTCGCTGCGAAATGAAAACTCAAGCGAATAACAAGCCAAATTGCATGTGCGATGTACCGACTGGTGCAAAAAAAAAAAAAAATGGGAAAAAAATTCGTATAAGAGAGTTAGCCGGCAGACTTAAAGTTGGCTGGTTACATTTAACGCTTTTTAACGCCGAATCGACTGCACTCACTCAATACACTTACGAATTCACTCGCTGCGGAGTCGTTGTTATGTAAATGAGAATCGCGATTTTCCACCTGCCCATTTCACTCTATCGACAGGCAGCGCAGGTGCAATCAAATATTACGTATACGCCGCGTTGTGCACAATAGTTAGCAATAAAGTTGGCAGGGCAGAAGGAGCCGGCTGAAGGGCAGCCGAGGCAGTGACTTGGCTAGCAAACTGTCAATTTGGTCGTTGTTGTTGCCTTTATTGCTCCTTACCTTATAACAACGTTAAGGGGAACGAGAATATTGAATTACTCGAAATGTGTGGAAAATGAGCGGAAAGAAATGGCATTACAAGGGCCAACGGGACTCCATTGAAAGTTGCGGAAACTTGAGCTTTAAAATGCAATCATTGATGTGGGGTTTTTGTATCCTTTAAAGAGGATTCCTGTAAATAAGAAACAGTCTTTTAATTAAGAGTTGTTTTGTTGTGACATGGTTAAAGATATGGATTTTTTGGATATTATAATCATAATCCATAATTCTGATTGGTTATTCTTTTATCACCACAAACTTTAAGAAAACTTTTCAATAACATTGAAGGAAAAGTAATGTTCACTTATACATCTTTTTGAATCTTTTCTGTTTTGGCAAGGTTCCAATTTCTTCATAACTTTTAATACATGATGCATTATATTTGGATGAAAAAAAGAAAGAAAAAGGAGGAAGCCCGAAAATTCTTCAGGAGTATTTCATTCCAATTCCCGTCCTCACTTTTAACAGAGCTCATAGGATTTGGGCTCTCAATCCTTTTTGTGCAGCAAATAGGTATTGTACTTTTGGTGTGGAAAGCGAGAGGAGCCCGTACCGTATGCACTCGTTTGCGTGGAAAGCTCTCCCGCCTGCAATGCTCATGTGTGAGGGGCATAAAATTTGATTGAGATTGAAAGGTGTAGCCTACTTTCAGGCGCAAATAAATGCATGTAATCAAGCGAAATGGCAGTGGGGCAAATGAGATCGTCGGCAGGGGCGTGGAAATAGGAAAAAGGGGTCATTGCATTTGAATTTGCATTTGCAAATAACGCCCCTTGGACAATAATTGAAATTTGATTTGATTAGTCTCGATACTGCGGTTGTTGTTGATGTGGCTGCCTCTGTAATTTCAGTTGTGTCTGGCATTTCGTTAAATGGAAATGTCAAATTAATTTAATTGTATTTTTGCTGCCGCGCTTAAACGCGACGCCTTTGCAAATCCCTTTATAATTAAGTCGTCCGCGAATGAAAAAGAGCGGTGGTGGAAAGAAAGTCATTTAACAATATGAAAAGCATCTCCACTCCCACCATAATTGAACTATTTGGTTTTCATAATTGAAATTTTCCCCAGACAATTCAATAATAATTATACAGAGATGCTCTGTCTGTCTCCTGCGGCACGTGAAAAATTTAATTAAGTAACTTATTGCTATTATTTGCATTCCTTTCTGCGGTAAGGATAATTCATCGAGTTTTTTCTGCACAACTTCAGCCTTTGTCCTCGACGTAATTAAATATATATTAAATATTTGGCGAGCGATAGCAGAAAAAAACTATAATTTAATATGTTGTTTCGCCTCTATTTTCCTCAGCCAAAGTGGTTCGATATTATTGCCGAGATATTTGCGCATATTTGAGCGCTTTAATGGGGCCATATTGATAAGCAGGTGAGGGGAAAAACGGGGACAGCCCGAATGGTAAATGATGAAAAATGCTCTGCATTTTCCGCACCTTTTTTGTGTGGCCAACCAAAATAAAAAGGAGCAAAGGAAAAATCCAAGAAATAAAGAAGCCAACGCACAAATATTGGTTCGCTATTTTTTCGAATGAATTATGACTGCGCCGGTTGGTTGGTGGTTTTTCGAGGGATGAGGGGGATGGGGGATGAGGGGGGAAATGGGGGACTTGAAAGGAACTCAGTGGCGCGGAGTGCCGGAAAAAGAAATTTTCAAGAGGGTCGGTGATTGGACGAGTGGCCAACCAAAAGGTGTTCGGAGGTAGTTGAGCAAATAGTTTTATTGAAACCGATATTAGCATATGGCAGGAATCGAGGGAAGCAAACAAAGGGGAGCCGAGAAAATATAAAGGGAAAAGCTGACAGATGGCAGAGAGCTAATCAGAAGGGGAAGGAATTTCCATTTACGAATTGTTATTTTAATGGTGTTTACTAGAGATTTTAATATTTATTCTGTTTCTGGAATGATTTTAAACCATTTTTACTTGGATATTATTTTTGTTGGTCAACATTAAAATAATGTTAGTAATATCTGTAGCTCACCAAAATAATAATTTAAACAAATTTCAACAGTTGTCTTTGGTTATTTTCCTCTTCCTTGAGAGTCCTTTGAGTTCTGCCCCAAGGAACATTTTGTAAGATATTTCTTAAGTCCCTCAGATATTCCTCGCTGATCCTGCGCCTCTGATTTCCTTACTCTGCTCCCATTTCTGCGTTCTTTTTGTTGTTTTTCTTTCGGCACGCGTTGGCCTCTTTGTTGATTGTTCGCCTTTCGCCTCCACCTCCCTTTATTTTCCTTTTTCCGCTTTCTTCGCTTCTCCCCAGGATTTTCTCAGCTGCTCCTCCTTCTTATGGCGAACCATTGTTGTTGGTTTCTTTACTGACAACATAATAATAAGTTTTCTCGCTCTCCCCCTATATGGTTTATGTTGTTTTTCCCCCGCCGTCGCTGTGTTGCGGGCAACACTTTCAAAGGCCAACCTGCAGCTGCTGCCGCTTCTTCCTTCCTTTCTCCTTTTGCCTTTCTCCTTTTGCCTTTCTCCTTTCTCCAGATGTTGTTGCTGTTGTTATTGCTCTTGTGGTATTGAGCGCAAAAGTTTACGGAAGGCGGGAGTCGGGGGGGAGCTACAAAAATATAATGCACGCACATACGGGACACTAACCAAAATGGGTAGGAAATAATTTCAGGGGTATTAGTATCAATAAAAAAAACCAACTTATTATGACAATTTAAATGTGGGCACGAGCGTTTTTTGTTTATTATTGAAAAAGTATACACGCACACATACAACTTAACTAAAAAAGAGTTAAATGATTTTAGATCCCTCATAAAAGTGTGGAAAGTAGCATGTGCGGTTTTGTTCAACACACTTTCAATTGATTTTGCATAACTCAGGATTTTCTGTTTGAGGAGGAGAAGTAGTTAATTTCGTCGGAGCATCCATATTTCTTGCCGTGTAAACAGGGCAACTGGCCATAACTGCATGCTTTCGCCTCTGCTTGTGTGCGTGAGTGAATGTCCTTTATGAGAGCGTGTGTGTGTGGGCGTACCGCTGCCATTCCGCCAACTTGGATTTCCCTTCCTTTAGCTCTTTATGGCGATGGCCGCCCAATGTTTTTCGCAGCCGTGTCCTTTACACACACTTTAAATTATTTATTTTTACACTTTTGCTGTAACACATTTTCCGCTGTCCGTGTGTGCGTGGGCCATTGTGTGTGTGTGAGTGTACGAGTCTGAGTTGTTGTTGCAGCCTACAAGAGCGGCCAAAGTTGCTCGCTGTATTTGTATTTGCACATGTTCACGCTGGCTATCCTCTATCCCCGCCCCCTTCTTACGCCCCCTCACGGCTGCAGAAACTTGTAAATTATTTGCCTTTTGCCTTTATTCCTTACACATACGCGCACAAATTGTCTTGAGTTTATGTGTTAAACTTTACATCCCATCCTTGGCGGGGGCGGGGGGCGGGGGGCGTGGAAGTGGGTGCCTGGATTATGGGCGGTTGGGGGTTGGAGGTCGTTGGGTGGTGCGTCATTGTGGTGCTCAGTGTTTCAGCCGAATACACTTAGAAACTTCGTTAAATTGACTTTTGGATTTTAGCTTTGAACATATCACATGAATAAAATTTTTGTTTTGATTTTTAATTTTTCTGTACTTCAACATTGTTAACGGAGCTATTTTCTTGTAAGTGAAATCGAAGCAATATTTGCACTGCTATTTTCTCACAGTGAGCTCTGCTTGGCATGTAAATGATATGTTCCCTTCGGCCACGTCCAAACTCAGAAGATGGAAGCGCAGAAGACGACGAGATGGTTGCCTTTTATTGCTCCTACGCCTCTGCATTGGACACCCCCACTCGCCCCTCTGTTTTGTTCAGCTGTCGTGCCCGTTGAACAAATGAACAACATAAATAATTGCAAAGGCATACAAACACACACACATACGTATACACATACACGCGTTCTGGGGAAACTCGCACGCACACTGACGAAGAGTGGGAAAATCGCAAGATTCCCCAAGAAACGTTTGCAGCCTTCGAATTGAGATAAATGAGCAGCAAAAGTGATTCAAAGTCAGCATCCTCGCCAGCAACAATTTGTGCCCCAGAACGTTAAACTATGGCGCTTTATCTTTACACATTAAATGGATTTATTGGGGGGATAACTGAAAACTACTTCCAAAGATAGTGGCTACTATGTTGCGTTTAACCAAGGAAATTGTATATCATCGGGATACATATTTTAATTTATTCTTTAATATTTAGCTGCACCGCAATGGAGTTTGATTCGATAACCAACCGTTTACTGGATTTGCCTTTTTATTTATTAGCGGTTAAAGTGAGTCATAAACAAACAAATATTGGGTAATTCTGTATGGTTTATCTTAATTGGTTGCTGACGCAGTAGTATCGAATCATAAGCTGGAGTGCTAGCTGCTATCAATATCCACATAATTGCAAATACTCCAGAGGCACGCGCTACTGGCAACTTCCCACTCCGATTTCGATTTCGATTTAATCGGCACTCGAGAGTTGACACCCCGCACACTAATTGCCGCAACACCCTCGTGGGTATTAAGGTCTTACCTGCCCCAACCCCCTCCACCAGCCCTTGCCACGAAACTCAACTGATAACAGACCGCAATCGAAACCGAAATCGAAATGGGAATCGGAACTCGAACCGAATCGCAATCCGAATCACAATCAAAAGCCCGACAGTCGTGTAATTGCAGATACAAATGCGATTACACTAAGTAGCTTGTCTCGATAATAAATGTGTAGTGGGTAGTGTGTAGTGGGTAGTGGTAGTGGGTGGCTTGCACCGTTACCTTGTCTATGTCTATGTGGAAATCGAGTGTGAGCCTTGCTTTCACTTTCCGCTCGCCTTGCACGCCGAGCATCCAAGTTCGTTTGTTCTCGAGTCGTATACGTAATTAGCATCACGGCGTATGCTAAATATATTTTCCTAGGAAAACTTGTTCTCCTCTCCGCTGCTTGTTCCTCTCTTTTTACTGGCTCTAGGTATCGTCAAAGTGTTTTGGGTTTCTCTGGGGTAATTATATGCCAGATTTAAAAAGTGATTGCCTCGTAAAAATAAAATGAATGGCTTGTTTGCACTAACGTTAATGTTACTGGTAATCTCATGCATATTGCACTAACAGCAGTTTTTTACCTACTATTTACTTATATAAATTTTAACGAACTTATAAAAGACCACTTGAACTTTTCTCGTTCTTAAGAATTGCATTTCCACAGAATCTTTGTAAGCGTTTTCCAGTCTACGCCTGGAACTCTCTTTGTCTCCCTCTCCCGCAATCGCTCTCTTCCTTCCACTCTCTTCCCGTTGTTTTCACCTCTCGCTCATCCCGTAAGCATATTACTAACAACTCTGGTCTGGCCGGTTTTACGGTTTAATGGCTCTCAGGCTTACGCTCTTTCAAATCCCCAATTCTCCACTCTTCTCGGCAGCTCTCTCCCCCACTCCCATTCTCTGCTTTTCTTCTGGGCTAACGCTCAGTTTTATCTGGAACTTCGCCGCCGTCAGTCAATTCCAATTTCCAGGCGGTTGTGTTTCGTCTTCTTTTTTTCGTGCAGGTGTAAACAATCTTAATTAGTATTGTTTCTAGTGCTGTCGTTCCCTTCAATCTTCAGTTGTTATCAGTCGCGTAGTGCTAATCGTCTTTATCTCAAGTGCTCGTGCCCCGTAAAAAGTCGCCGAAATTCTTTTTTCGGCCAATCACTTGTATCAATAAATAATTAGAGGTTATCGCTCTGTGTATTTTTAAAACATAAATTAATGCGACTCAGCAGAAAGTTTAATTAATGAGAGGTAAGCTGTAAAATCGGTATCTCTCTTTCCCCCTTACATTCCCTGACAAGTGGCAATAACATGGCATGAGTGAGCGAGAGGGAAACAGAGAAAGGCGGTGGAGTTGAAAGAACGCGACAAGATAAAGCAATAAACGAAAATTGCAACAAGTTTGCGCGTTTAAAAACAATTGCATTTCCATTTAATTTTAAAACGAAAATCTCGATGCTGTAGCATCAACATCAGCAGCAGCAGCAGCAACAACAACTCAACTCAATTAAAAACCTTCGGCGGCCGGCAAAAAAAAAGATGAATTGAATTGTGCAAACACAGTGAAAGCAAAAACAACCAACATAAACTTTAACGCTGCGCGCCGTTACTCTTTTTTTCCAAAGCTTTTTGCTCATATATGTAAATCGGATGTAATTACAGTAAATATCAAGTAGCACATACAACCGACTACAACAAAAATTTTTAACATCATTTTTAAGCTTCACGGTGACCCAAATATGAACAAAATAATGCTCAAGATAATCTTTACTTATATTTTTGAAAATAATGAAAAAAGTAGTTAAAATCTGCTCCACAATTATCCTATAATGTATAATACTACTTTATGGTGTTAAGTGGTAAACCATATCAACACCAACTGATAAGTTAAATTTACAGTTCCAAAGTTACAAACATAAATTTTATGAATGACAAAGCTTTCGAGCATTCCAAGTGGTTTTTTGTTTGCTAGAAACAAATACAATTACTGATTGCAACTAGATTGCACCTTGTGGTTTATTGAGTAAGGTGTTATCACATCAGTGCCATTCTCTTGAACAACGTGCCTTAAAATAATTACACTCGATTGAATTACTTTCAAAAAAATCCTCTTGAGATTTAAATCATTTACCTTTGAACATGTTTATTAGGAATTTAAAAATAGAAAAACCCCATGATTAAATTATTTAGATAGTAGGATCTTGATTTGCCATGACCAGCAAATTTTTTGCTTAATCTTCCACCTTATAAACTAATCAGTTCAAGTCACTTTGTTACGTAAGCTCTTGAAGTTTATGCTAACCAATATTGATTGTATCTCGACTTTTTTATTTTTTCGTTAACTTTTTTGCTACTTTCTCGCTGTTTATGATTTTTATAGCCCTTCCACGCGACTAAACAAATTGCATTTATTTTATAGGTGAATCTATCAAAAACAATTCCCTGCACAATTTTCAATCAACTTTATTATGCGATGTTTTTGGGGGCTTTATATGGCCAGGAAAAAAAATGCAATTCAGCTTTGTGCTTCCATTTTTAATGCGTAATCAATTGAAACTCGATGACGGTCAGATGTTGAGTGTTTGAAAATTAATAAACCGAAATTGGAAACTGTCGTTGAGTTTTGAGAGGGCGGTTAGAATTTCATGAGCTGCAATGAATTCCCATTAAAAGTGCCGATAGATTGGCTTAGGGAACTCTGGGAGTTTGACTATGTTTTCAATTTTGAAAAACCCATTCAGGTATTTTAAGTGCTTGGATACGCATCTAAATGAAGGGGAGCCATATCGTTGGGGCTAGTTTCTACACCGAGAAAAAGTGAAAGAAAAAGTATGCTGGAATAGTTGATTAATTTTTTATAGAAAGATATAACCACCTTAATTTCAAAGTTGTCAAATGCGTAAAATAAATTCTTTGTCCCCGCTTGCTTTGCGTTTTTTAATTAAAATCAAAATCTTTATTTATTAAGCTTTTTTTTTTTCTGTTTGAAACAATTTCCTCGCTTTTGGCGCACTTGCTAAGGTGAAGAGGAGCGAAACTGCAGCAGTTTGCCCCAAAACATCGAATCATCAAAATTGCATTGAAACTATTTCAACTTTTCCGAGCAGAGTGAAGGCGGCTTGGAAAAATGGAAAAGCGGGAAAGTGGGAAAGTCGGAAAGGGGACGGGGACTTGGTGTTAGTTGGTGTTTTCTGGCAACTGCAGAGATGCCGCTTAAAAATTCATGAGTGCGAAAAGCCACAGCAGGAAAAGTCGCATATAGAAGCAGTTGAGAGGGCGAGCAAAGTTTCGACAGGCAAACGAAAATCATAACGGAACCAAGGAGGATTGTGCCGACGGACTTTCCTTCCCCTCGCCCTCCTTTAGACTCCTGGACTATGGGAATGAATGTTTATTGAAAGACAATGTCACTACAGAGGGCCAAAGAAAAGCTGGAAAACAGGCGAAGTGCAGGAGGAGTAAGGACGAAGGCAAGGACAGCGGAACTCGCGACCAAAAAACCTCAAAAAGGCATAAAATGTCAGAGATTTGACGCTCGGGGAGATTCGGGTAGTTGGGTCTTGTGGTCCCTCCAGGAATTGCTAGCTGCTCATATGCAAAGCCGACTACAGTGGAAAAAGTACTTATTATTAAGAAATGCTCTCCGCAGCTGGCAAACTCTTTGGTTATTTAACCAACAATTATGACAAAGTCTGGGCGTTCAAAATTGGTTTAACAAGGCTTAAGGCTTTTTTAAAAGATATAAGTAAAGAGTTTTGTAACCCAGCTCTTTGTATCAGGTTTTGGGTTAAGTGTAGGCTATTATTTTCTGAGTTTCCACTGTAGGCAAATGCGAGAAATTGGACTGAGGACTTCGGGCTGCTGTCATTGTCGTTGGGCAACAAAACCTACTGCAGCAGCGCAAGAAAACACTGCAGAATACGAATGCGAATACGAAAACTGGTCTCCGGATTGGAGTTGGTCTGGGGAAATGGGGCTGGGCCAGACTTTTGCTTTTCATTCATACGAAATTACCTGCGGCCAAGAGCTTAATGCCAGTTGGACTGCAAAATCCACTTAGGAAGTTGATACAATCAGTTCCTCTCCGGCCAGAGATGCAACCCATCCGTAGCAGCTCCATCCCCACATCCTGCTGCTGCTCCTCCATTTCCCAGTGCAAACTGTGGTCTGCATGAAGGACGAGAACGGAGATGTGGATGTGGATCTGGCTGTGGATGTAGATGGATTCATTAAAACGAATTGCTGCGAGTTTTAAGGCCTGCCTTGCAACGAATGGCAGCCTACGTTGTAAATACAGAAAAAAATACTTTTGGAGTTTAAAATTTTAATTTCATTTAACAATCGATGAACTCAAGGAACCCACTGAAACATTGGAGAACCAAAATTTTGGAAGGGAATAATAATTATGAATAATAAATTTAAAGGCTTTCTTGAAACTTAATGCCACGTTACAAATTATTTCTCCAAGTGCACGTTTATATCTTTGTCTGAGTGTCTGGCAGGCAGCTTTGTGTGTGTGAGTTGTTTTTGGGGTTTTGTTTCGGGACTCATTGACGTGCAACATATATGGCGAGGGGGCGTGGCTGGTCTGCGGCTACTGGGGATTGGTTTTGTTTGCGCCGCAAAGTATGCAACGGCTGCTGGTTGCAAGTGCCCATGGGAAAGGGGGGCGTAAAATGGGTTAAGGGGGTGGGATGGGTTTGCGGAATGAAATTTGGCTTTGCTGCCTTATGTCGGTTAAAACTTTAGGCCCCCATCTCTAACTGGCCACAAGTGGAAAACGCATTAAAACTGCAAATTAACTGGAGAATAGAGCTGATGGTGATGGTGATCTAGAAAGCGGCCTAATTAGGGGAAGAGGCTCCGCCCTTCGGATTGCATTCGAGAGGCCAGTCATCTGGGCTCCGTTAATTATTTATGCTTTACATTTAAATGCACAGCTTAGACTAAAACACACACTCCAAGCCGGGTGTGTGTTTCTATGCCTTTGAGCCGTTCCACTTTCGAGTGGAGGAGGCAACGGCTGGGGCAACACTTCCGCATCGGGAAAAAGAAAGCATAAAGCACAGCATACAGACGCCTCCGCACTCACACACACTCACACTCGTACACACACTCGTACATCGAGAAAGGCAGATAGGCTGACATATTGTGCTTACGCATACATTTGCACAGACAAACACAGACCCAAAGAGCATCCAACAACCAACATCCTGCATCCTAAATCCGAAGTGGAACGGAGTCGAGTCCCCAGACCGACTGAACTCCATGTAACATGTTAATGAACTGCGCCAACTGTGTTTGCACAGAACTTAGTGTAATGTAATCCAGCCTGGGCACAGAGCCTAGCTGGGAACCCTCAAGTGCACTGAAGGAAAAGAGGGTTTATAATGTCAATAAATCAAAAAAACATGTCAATAAATCAAAACTTTAATTCCTGAAGTTCTTGAAATTCTTAACAATTTTTAAGTACCAAATCTCAAAATAGTTTGCTTTGTAAACAATTGTTTTAAAAGACATACTGATAATTTTTATTTTCCAAGATGGAAACCTTTTCTAGGCACCCACAATGAAATATTTTCTACGGTGTAAAAGTGTACCCACGCACACCCACGCACACCCACACACACACACACACACACACACAGGGACCCACTCACACCTCAACGCCCGATGTGTCGAATGTTACGCTAAGGAGTAACTTTGACATTTACCATTCAAGGCTTATGAGTGCCACCACAGCGGGGGAGGACCTCAAAGGGGGAGTGGGAGGGGGTAGGGGAAGGGGAAGGGTCCTGAAAGGGGGACGGATATGTTGTAACCCGCCCGGGCAATTGCCTTATGGTTATTTTCATAGCCCTGGCCTGGCCACAAAACTGCGAGCCAAGTGTGACACCGACATGGACAGGGAATGGCAAAGGACCAGCAACTTGAATGGAGGCCGGGCGGATTCGGTGGGTGGCAAAAGGACGAAAAGCGAAGGACGCTGGCTGGGTGGCAAAAGAAATGAGTTTGCAACGGCGACAATCCAGCTGGGATTTTCTCATTTTCTTCTTCTCGGCATAGAGGTTTTTCCTGTTTTTGCTTTTGTTGTGCTACGGAAAGGACACGTAAGTGCAAAGGCCCTACACATAGGACATCATCAGGTGGAAAATTAAATTGCATTTAAGCCAATTGACAGAGGAGGACGTGGCCGCATGTGCTGATGAATACGCCTAGAAGGTGGCAACTGCCTTCGTAAATTATTGGACGCAAATTCAGCAAAAGGATGTGCGCACCTTGCAAATTTGATAGGATTAAATTGTATTGGTTGGAGAAGTCAGCACAAATCGGAAGAGAATGCACTTAAATTATTGCTGCGTTGAAAAACAGAAGTTCGTAAAATGAGATGCATAATAGGACAATAATAAATCATATTTTATAGCATTTTTTAATGACATTATTTAAATGTAAAAGAGTTCAGCATACGTAAAGAAATGAATTTGTTCAACTGGCTTTTAACAATTCACCGCACAGGAAAACATTTTAGCATTCAATTTCTGAATTTAACTTTTGCAAGAGACTTTGTTTTAATTGAGCTTAATCTGGGATAATGTTTTGTTCCACCCGTAATCCCTTTTTTTAAATTCTTTATACCGAAATTGACATAAACGAGAGCAAAGAAGATAAGTTGAATTTTTTCTATGTGCAAATCGGGTGTAGTTGTTAAACGTCATAATTATTCATATTGTTGGCTGAAAGTCAGGGCGAAATGAAGAGGAGCAGATAACTGTGGGTGGGAGAGGACAGGTCCAGGCCACTTGCACTTGCTGCAGTGTCATATTAATTTAGTCAAGTGGCCACTTAAATTTTGCCACGACAACTACAACAGAGCGAGACGGGTGTATTCCGAGGGATAGAGACGCCTATACCACAGAGGAGGACGAAAGAGAGGAAGCGAGCGGAAGGAGAAGGACGTTAAATGTGCAAACGGCAGTGCCAGGATGTCCCGTCTGCCGTCTCTTTCTTCTGCTTTATCACCACCTCCTGCCGTCTCTTTCTCTTTGAGGTTGGAGTGTCTGTGTGAGATTTGCATAAGTGCATGGGTATTAGTTTGGGTAGAATGTCACTGACTTTTGTCAGCCGCCTGTCAAATGGGCGCCCAAAAGTGTGCAAAGCGAAAGCGGTGAAAGTGGAAGGAGACGGGGGCGAGACCGCAAGACAGAGATAGCAACAGCAACTGCGACAGCGACAGCGGCGGCGGCAGCGGCAAGAATGCCTAATGATTACAAATTGCCAGTGGCAATTTTAATAACCGCCACGACCGCAGAGCAATAAATAAAACTCACAATAAACACATTGCAACAAAGGAAGTGCGGCGGGCGGAGGCAGGACAATCTAGAAGCTAAAAGCGGCTTTAACGCATAGCTGCGATTAATATTAATTTCATGCGGTGCAGCGCACAGTTGGAGGCCATCCAACAGCCAAGTCAAGTCAAGTTAGCCCGTCAGCGGGGCTTTAAACGTGCTATAAAGCCCGGCAAAATGCAGTCCTGCAGTCCTGCAGATGAAGATGCAGATGCTGATGCTGATGCTGATGAAGTGAAGTTGATGGGCCTGAAAAAGGGGCAGGGAAATGGGGCACAAAGACGAGGACAATGCCGCCACATCATGCGCATCATTAGCCGAGAAGCGGAGCCAACTCTGCAGGGAATTCAGTTTGCACACAGAAAAAAATAAAAAATAAAAAAGGTTAAAAAATAATAATTACCAATTAGTTACATCTCAGAACACCTTTCTATAAATATTATTGTGTTCTCAGTAAAATAAGAATAATATATACTGAAAACCATCGTTGGCTTTCACCTTAGTTTTTTTTTCCAAACCGTATCCCTTCTTTTTTCTGAAGTGCACTTTAATTCAGTGCAAGCTGCTTGGCAATTCCCCCCTCGCATTTTCCAGCTCATTTCGGCTGCAAGAGATTTCCCAGCTCAGTTTTGTGCTCTACCAGAGGACTTATCCCCAAATCGTTGCGCCGCTCAATGCCAGATAACCAGATTCTAATTGGTATCCATAACTGTGGGGGCGCAACCCCAAATTTGATACACTCGAGAGCTCTCGTCTTGTACGCAGCCACAAAACACCACTCACCTAAACACACTTGCACGGTTTTACCCCATTTGCATATTCATTTTCCACATAATCATCATCATCATCATCGTCGTCAGCCCCGTGTGTGATCCGCACTGATGGAAAACTATCAAATTCATGGAGTAATTAACAAAGCTGCGAAGGGGGGGAAATGGAAAATGAGGAGCGGACGGGTTCGCCAGCATTTGGCCGCCTAAAAATAGAATTTAATTTGACTTTTGCCAGTTGGCAGCCGTACACCTGTGGGGAAACGGATAGGGCTTGGGGATGGGGTTCCCCCTCCGACGTGCTGACAGCATTAATTTCAATGCGGTTGTGTGATTTTGCCGCTTGCCATGTCAGCCAGTTGCTTAAAGCCACGAATAAACATTGCAAATTAATTCGGAAAAGCCTTTTAACCAGAGTGTGAATTTTCCCCAACTGAAATGCAGAGCTCAGTGATTAAACCGGAAACTATTTAGCTTCTTAATAGTATTTATTTTTTTTTTAAATTAGATTTTGTCCTAACTTGTGGATGCTTCTTAGTTCAGTAACAATAATTTTCCATTTTCAAAATCGTAGAACAGCTTTGCACTTATCCTTCTCCAGTTTTAAGCTCGGCTTAGAAGACAACTGAAACAGTAATGTATTTATATGAAGAACACTTTTGCTAAAAGCCAAAATAAAAGCTGGTGGGCTAATGGAATCAGGTGATTAGTGCTAGAAATATGTACAGACCTCTCTGAGGATAAACTTCAGTTTAAAATGCTGCAGTCTGCAGAGTTAAGCTGCCTTCATTCCCGCATTTCTGACCCATTCTTTCGTTTTGCTCTCTCTTTGCAGCTCTTCGGTGCACGGCAAACGGCAAAACTAATTTATAGCATTAAAAATGCATATTTTCTAGCAGTGCGTCGCCGGTTTTTATCATTTGCCAGCAAAGGCGAAAGGCGAAAGGCAAAAGGCGCATTCCACCAGCAGCTGTGCCAGAAAACGAGGAGAGGAAAGCGAGGCTAAGACGACACGTCGGTCGACAATTGGACTTAACTGCGGAGGATTTTGAGTCCGAGTCCGAAAGTTCTTTAGTCATCAGCCGAAGGAGCGTAGGATAATTCACATTTTTTCACGGCTCTGGCAACGAAATGGCTTTTCTATGTGCACCGGTAAGTTTCACTTTATTTCGCTGGCTCCCTCTTTCTCCCTCTTTATTTTCCCCAATGTCCCCCATACATCATGTCCCGATACTGCAGTAAAAATTATAAGGAAATGGTTTGCACTTATGGCGAACATCATTCTTAACGTGCCATACGCTGCGTATGCGTGATATTTTTCCCCCATTAAACTTTTCCGCGCTCGTCACTCATCGTTCGCAAGTGATTTTAATAATGTGAAAAATGTCAGATCGTTATGTTTAAACTGCCGCATGAAGCGATACGGTCCCAAACTCCCGCATTGATGGATTGCACGTTGCGAAATTAATCATACGCCGTGTGTGCTGCAACCTCTTTATGCCTCTTTAAGTGCGCCGGATAATGGCGTTGGATCGCCTGGGAGTTCGCTGGGGTTTCGGCCGAAAGTGTTGACAAATAAACACATGCCATAATACGTGCAAACTCTGGCAGGAATAACGAAAACAACAGCTACGGATGGATAGATAGAAGCCGAAAATGGAGAGTTTGCCTTGTATTAACAGCTGGCCGCACTGTCAATATTCCTCGAAGACTCCAAGGATCCAAAGGATGCGGGGCGCGTCGAGCTGGTGCAAGCAGCCAGCAATGACAATGGCGGCACCCCGAAAGCCAGCAGCCAAGACAGGCTGGAGGCCCATCTGCCAAACTGTTCGACAGTGGAAACGCCCGCTGATTGGCGAGCCCCTTCGGAAAGTCCTTCTGAAATGCAAACTAAATTAAGTTTAAATTAAATTACATTTATTTAATAAGACATAAGTTTCCACAAAGTGATTCCAGGAATGCTGTCATTGATGGTGTTTGTAATGTTTTTGTAAGCTGAAAAGTAGGCAACGTTTTTGCGAATTTATTAAATGGCCTTAAATTACCTTAAATGGCTTTGTATATTTAAGTAAAATCTTGTTGAAAAAAGGGAAAATATTTTTAAATACTGACAGTTTTGAGAACTTACGGGTTTATCCACTTTTGTAAAATAGTTGTCATGTTAAGCTTTTAAGTTTATCTTATTAAAATTCCTCACCGTACTGTACTGCTCCTTTTTTTTTTGTTTCTCCACTGCTCCACTGTTCGAAGCCCGAATCCTTCGTCTGTCTATCCCTTTTGGCCGTGCCGTCGACTGCCGGCTGTTGTGAGTGCTGATTGTCAAGTGCTCGACCCAGACACGTGCTTACACAGCTATCCACAGTTATCCTGCAGCTGCCACGCCCTGCGCCCCTCAATATTTGTTGAATTTCGAGTTAAGCAAACGTGCAAGTGTATTTCATTTGTGATATCATCGAGGGCCAGGACTGGGCAGCTGTGGGCAGCGTCCCGGCAGGAGTGGGGTGCCTCGGCTTACCCGATCCTTGGGCAAGGGTTTCCTGAGGCTTACGTGTGTGCGGCCATTAATGCAGCATTTAAGGATTTTGCGGTCGGAGCTGCATGCACTTCAATCGAAGCAGGGGGCGAAACAATGCCACATTCAAGTGCATTTGAGCAGCAATAATTTTTGCGGTGAGCAGAGACAAAAGCCTATTAATGAACACACAGCAACAACAACTTGAACATCCTGCATTCTATCTGCGGCTGCAGGTGTGTGCGTGCATTTTGTGTTCGAGGGGCTTTTATTTCATTTAATCAATCATGCATTTAGTGGACAAAACGTTTAAGACAAAAGCCCCCAAAGAAGCCGAGTTAAAAGGCTTTTCATCATTCAACTCGCACATGATTATGTCTCTGAATGGGAGTAATATCTCCAAGTATATATCGGGCAAAGTGGGTGGTTTGGGTTTACCCTTTCAGTTTGTGCGTCTAGTTAATTGAATTTTAAATTACTCCCCTCTCGAAAAATGATTAGCGGCCTCTCATGCATAAATAAGTTTTCAATTCGGTTCGCTAATTTGATTTGCCGTCGAGAGGCGGCTTCGAAGCTGACAAAGAGTATCAATTATCGTGGCCAGCCTAGAATTATGCCACAAGGATGGCATAATGCCCGACTACTCCCGATGGGCAGGACGAGAGCTGTGCGCCGAGTTGGAGGCCACTTGTCATAACTGCCAGAACCGGCCAGTCTAGAGACTGCAGGCAACTTTTTGTCAATGGCCAGGCCTCAAAGTTGCTGCACAATGAGAAAATTGGTGAAATAAAATCAATAACTTGTGAAGGAAATCATAGGAAAATGGAGGCAGAGTTAGTATGACTTACTAAGTCAGTATAAATGAACATGTGAACACTTTGTCATAAAAATTCTAGTAGTTGAATATTAAACTTACTATAGAAATACACCTTTAAGAAACTTTTATCCAAATTATTGCGGAGATATTTAATTGAATTTCTTACCTCCAATCAGAAATTCTTGAATATTCATTTATAAATACTTCCTTAATTGTATCTATCTCTCCGAAAGTAAGAATACAATTTTATAAAACTGGTCCAAGTCATCGTCCTAAAGCTCTTTACCGTTATCCTGGCTAATAACTTTTGCCTTTCTGACTTTATCAGCTCCAATCTTGATTGGCTATAAAGTTTGGACTCCAGCAGGTTATATATGTGTGCTGCTTATGCGAAATTTGTGATATTTTTCTGTGTGTGGAGCCGGGCCCTCACACACACACACACATACTCACTCGCCTATGAAAAACTGCTCAATGCTCGCACACACACACATACACAGACACACACACAATAGCCTGGCTGACTGCTTGCGTCATCAGCATCGTCAGTGGAGTATCAGCCTTGGCATGCAGTCAAAACGCAGCTTCTGGCCCCCGAATGCACACCCCCTTCCGCCTCTGCCCTTCCCCCCAATTCTTCCGCACTTCCTCGCCTTTCTCCGCAACTATTTTTCTATGTCAGGGGACGGAGGACATAGGGCACAGGACACGGGACACAGGACAGGCGAACTGAACTGGCGAAGCTGATGCAACTGCCCCAGACTGCGGCGGAGGCCATTGGATGTCATCAACTTTGCTCTGCCGAGAGCCTCCGCAAAGGCAGGGCAAACAAAAAGCTTAACCTCAGCACAAATTTAAGCAAATATTTGCCAGGCCTCCACCTTTCCCCCTCATTTCCCCAGCTCTCCTGGGGGGAGGCAACTCCTCCTCCTCTCCGTCCATTCGTTCCATTGATGCAATTGAAGCCGGAAGCAGTTCATTTTTATTTTGCCTCTTTCTGCGGTGTCAGCAAAGAGTTTAACATTAAGCAGGTGCAAGGAGGCGACAGAGAAAGAAATAAGCGATTGCTTTATAGTTCGGAAAACTATTAGTGGTAGTAGAAAAATAAATTGATTTGTTATTGAGACTAAGAACAATCTCGTTCGTGTGGAAAACATAGTTAGATAGTTGGATGTCGGAATTGTATTTAAACCATTTCCTAAAATGGTTGAATAAGCCTATAAAAAGTTTGGCTTCCATTTGAAATTTAAAATTGAATTTTGTTTACAAATCGCACCAAATAAAAGTTGAAATAAAACCCCTGTTTTATTGCATTTTTTCGCGGTGTCAAGGGATTTTCCCGAACTTCAGGGAAATGGCAGTCGCTTGATGCATGCACGATTTTAATCGGTTAAATGCCAGGGGAGAATGCAGGCCATATCTTCCGAGCAGTGCCAACTAATGATGCGCAAAATGTTTACAAATCATTTTGTCAATAACGAGGAAGGGCCAAAGGACGAGGAGGATCCCTTTGCGGGGCCCATAATTTGCCCACATTTCTTGCATTCATCCGTTGGATGGAGCGGCCATGAAAAGGTCATTAGTGTGTGCGTGTGCCTCTCTTTTTCCCCGCCAGTGTGTGTGTGTGTGTGTGTGTGTGTTTGTGTGTGACACAAATGGCCATTCAATATGCCAAGATGGGGGGAGGGGGGAAGGACATGAGCTAAAGCCAAAGCCATAACAGCCACATGCTTTTTTCCACAACATTAACGCAAATTGCAAATAATAAAAATTCAAAATACCGAACCGTAGAAAAAGCAGCACGTGTTGCTGTTTTTGTTTTTGTTGTTGTTGTTGTTGTGTGCCAACTATAGTGTGTTTGCCCGGGTGTGTGTTGTCTGAGTGTGTGTGAGTATGGGTCGAGGCTCAAGTGGGTGGTTAAAGGGGCAAAGGGTTGGGGGCCTAAGGCAAAACCACAACAACGAGGAGCCATGGGCACATTTATCGCAGCCAACGAGGCATTTTTTAAGTCCTGCAAAGGTTTACGTATGGCCAATGCGAAAAAAATGGAATAGATGGGGAAAAAAGCATGCACCATGGAAAAAGGGAGAACTGTGTGAGGTTTCCCAGGGTAAGTTCTCGGCCATTGAGCCCTGATTGATCCTTTGCGGGAAAACCTTGCAAGACTGCAGCTTGAACTTCGGAATTGTCCGTGCAGACACTGAAGCAGAAATATTTCAAAGGGACACAGAACTGTGGCTTGCAAATGAATAAAGCAATAAGCAATACAGAATCATAATAATTTTTTAATGTTGTTGGAATAACAAGTTTTTTGCCCCAGCAAAAGGTATCCACCATCCACCGCAGGATTCCTTGAATTTTTCCCCTGCCTGCGAATCAGAATGGAAATCTATTTTATGCAGTGGCACGCGGCCTGGCCAAATCCTGCGGATCGCCCGCCCACATATGTGGCTTTAGGAGGCGGGACTTCGAGCCACCCCTCTCCCTTCCTCCCCTTCTCCCTTTCTCCAATTCTCTGCTCCCTTTCTCCGGTCCGTGACTGTCGAGGCGTTGGCGTAAATGCTTTGCGTATGCATCCATGCATGCGACGCCATCTCGTGCAGCTGCCTTTTGGTCTCCTTCGTCCTTCGTCCTTCCTCGTTGTTCCTTGGTCCTTGGTCCCTCGTCCTCTTTTGCCGGACTCGGGCATCCAGGGCTGGCATACAATTTATGTGCGAAATATGGCGCCGCACACCTTTTACTTTGCGCTGCCTGGCTTCCACTTCCCTCCTTCTTTTCCTTTTCCATCGCCTTCATCCTTCTCCCACTCCTTGCCGCACTCCTTTGCTGTTATTTGTGACCGAACTGCCACGTGCGGGACAAAATTAAAAGCCTTTGCATGCTCCATGCTCCACTTCGAATCCTGCCGGAGTCCTGCTGATTTCGCATTGAATGCAGCAAAGGCGGCTGCACTGGGGAAATTTAACTACAGGGTCCTTGAATATTGATTTCAACTATTGCAACACAACCATTTTATATTCAAATATGAATCAATTTTTTTGGAATCAAACATATTGGGTATTTTACTTGGGATCGCAGATGATGTAACTGACTTAAGTTACTTTCTTATAAAAAGATACCCCTCTTAATTAATAAAATTTTGCGTTTTTTGAACAAAGTGCAGATTCAAGCTAATAAAATTGTACTTTTATCCATTTCAATTGCATCCTTCGCATAATGGTCAATGGAACAGCTGGCCAGAGTAATGACATGGCGACCATTGGTGACATATCGATGATCTCACCGCCCACGTCTTCCATCTCGAACGATCAAGATCCGTTTGGACAGCTGCCACCGCTACCACCGCCACTGCGTTCCACCCAAGTGCTCCAGCCGCTGAGCGTGTTTCCAGGTGCCGCCAATTATTTTCGGATTGTTTGAATTATTTCCCGCATATATATGTATATGTATATTTGCTGTACATATATGCGCCAATTTGTATTTGTTCTCCTCGTTGTTTGCCTGCAGTTCTTTCCCTTTTGTTTGGCCGTTATTTGTTTGTTCCCCATTTTTATTTTTTTTTTCTGCTTCCCATTGAGTTTGCCCAAGTTTTTGTATAGCCTTTTCGCCCATTATAAAGTTACTGTTGCACCTTTTGTAAAAATTCTTATTTGGTTTTCTTTTCTGTTGTACCATTTCCAATTGATTGCAACTTTAATTGGTGTGTAGATTGGGTTCTTTGATTGGTCGGTTCGTTGATTTGTTTTTCTTTCACAACAGCAACAACAACATACACACACACTCACTCACCCACTCACACATACACATACGTCGCCTGCATCACGAACACACTCATAGCTCACCTGTACAGGTGTAACCCTGTACGAATACCACTAGCTACACTCGAACATTGCCACAGAGAACCGCATTTTGTCCCTAACTTTTGTTTAGCATTTTCAGCAGCACTCGTCAATCAATCAATCAGTCAAATCTCAAAAACCAATCAGTCAAACAGTCGTCCATTAATATATCGAAGCTGATGCTATCTCTCTCTCTCTTTCCCACATACATACACACAACTTTTTTCTCTCTGTCTCTCTATTTGTCTAGTTCTCGTATATTTGCTTGCCGTTTGTATTGCCACTTTTTGACTATATAGAACAACAGTTTTTGTTTGTGTTGCCACAAAACCGAATCATTTCAAAGTTTCGAATTTTTCAAGTAGTTTTCAACGCTGCTCTGCCTCTGCTCTCTGTGTGTTTTTTACTGAAATTGTTTACTAGAGCGAAGCGAAAAACAAAAAAACAAAATACCAAAAATAACCAAAGGCTGCGACAGCCGCTTTGTAACGATTTTTTGAACGCAAAAATTACCTGTGTGTCCACCTTTAGCTGCCTTTTTGTGTGCTGTCCAAAGTGAAAATCAAATTCCAGCTAACAAATTGCCACATTTTGTGCTCTCTATTCTTCCATACAACCAACAACAACCTACAACAACAACTACAACAACGAACTACAATAACAACAAAATGAAAATGACAAAATCTCGACAATCTAAATATTTGCCTTGGTTCTTATGTTTATTTTAATGTTTGTCTTATTTTTAACAATATTTGTGTATCATATATAATGTGTAGAGTGAGTATACGAGATAACGAACAAAGAAACAAACAGCTTGTGATATTATTTTTGAGTTTGGTTTAATTTCGGTTCAGTTTGTGACGCTCTCTGTGTTTTCGTTTGCTCTTAAGGAGTGCATCCTTTAAAAAACTTAATTCTTAACAAAATTTCCTCATGCCTGGCAGTGTCCAATTTGAGCGAAGATTCCTACGATTATGTTTTTGGTGGTCGACGTAAGACTCCGCCCACAACAACGTCAACACAACTCAAGCTGACCTCACCGCCTGTGCGCTTGCGACCCGAAGGTGGGTACACCTTTAAATAGAGTCCTGCATGAGCACTATTATTATCTAAGTTGCCTAAGAAAATGAAGCTAGTTTATATGGTCACTACCTTTGTAGGGTTTTAGTTTTTTAGTAGGTTTATTTATGATAATTCTGCTAAGCGAACGTTTGGCGAAATTAATTAGATGCATTTCTTTATTAGCATAAAAAGGAAATTATGGTTTATAGATGTTTCATGCAGGACTCTACCCATAACACTCCTTAAGATCACAGATATAATTATCTCTATCCACAACAACCTGCAACTGTAGACGCCTATCGTGGAGGTAACATAAACAACGGAAGGTTCTATCGCCACTCCTTCAGCTACGCCCCCAAGAGGCAACGTCACTCGAGTCGGGATGATCGAGACCGCGAGTCTAGGTTGAGATGTCATGGCGAGGACGAGGCCACACTGCGCCAATTGCTGCTCGAGTACGTAGAAAGTGAATCCCCGAAAGGGTTTGGTTTGGTTTGGTTTTCCAGCCCACAGCACCCCGATCCGCTGCCAAGTGACCTCGTAATGGACTCGATGGCTTTTCGGGGCCAGGAGCTCATTACGGGCCATTAATTTGCAGGCGCGACCGGAGGATTGCCGGCCATAAATATCCGCATTCAGTTAGACAAATAAACACAGCAATTATTTGTGTGCGCCATGTTTATTTAATTTATTAAACAAATAATGAACGGATATATATTTTTAGTTTCGGGCGTAAATAAATTTTAATTTCCATTTTAATTTGTGTGTTTTCGTGCGCTATTACTGTGGGTGTGCTTACGAAAACAAGGATAAGCCCCCCAGCCCAATTTTTCGGTTTTAATTTCTGTGGCTTGTGATATATTAACGAGCAAATATGCAATGTATATGTTTAATGTTCTCCTCCCACACAGATTTGCGCAAGTTATGTTCAGTTAAGTGTCCTGCGTGTGTCCTTAGACTGTCAATTATTCATTGAGGGCCTTTGTGTTGTGTTGTTTTTGTTGCGCAACCTCCCCGACAAAATCAAACGAACAGATATCATAAATAAACCCCAATAACTCAGCCGCGGCCACATACGACATTCACCAAACCCCGAAAAGAAAAGAAAAGAATTGAAACGATAAGCGAGAAATAAAAGCGAAGAGAAAGCAAAGCAACTATATGTACCAACTAGAGATATAATTATATAGTAAAAGAGACTCTTTAACTAAATCGATTTACCGACGGAGTCCAAAGAAAAGCCAACAAAATGATGGGCACAATGCCACCCAGGTACATAACAATAGAGTTAATCTAAAAATTAATTAACTTTAACATTAACAATAGCGACAAGATCGCGATGCGATTTAATACAATTCGAACATCACTCATCCGCCATGTATGCCGAGCACACTATTGGTTTTGTTCTTTCGTTTCATTAACCATCATCCATTCGAGCTGATTGTGTGTCATATTAATAATTATATTCGTGCAACTTAAATGGCTTCTCATCGTTAATTAAAAAATGTTAATTAGCAGCGTTTGTTTGCCGATTTCTGAATTTTTGCTTTCACAAACCGCCTTTGTTGCTATGTCACGCGCTGTACAAAATTGCCACTCAATCGAAACGTATTTACTTTGCTTAAATGTCACCGAGTGATTGAGCACAGGTGTCTGTAAATCCATTTCCACAATATCTGTCAATCACTCGTCTATATACAAGGGATGAAAAACTAAGAATAATTGGAAAGATCTTAAAAAAACAAAATAATAAGTATTATAACAAATGGTAAACTATATAGAGTAAATAAATTGTACATTTGTTTATTAGCAACTGTTATTTAAGCGGTATTTTAGTATCGCTATTTTTTTTAATCCCTAGTGTATACCATTTATGTATTTTCTTAAACTGTGTAAATGTCTGCAATCGTCAGAAATGCATTTTGAAGGAATCTGCCTGGAATTCTGACTAAATGCATTTCTGAACCAGCACTTAAACCCCTTGCCTCACATGTTGTACAATGTCTATACGTGTTCTTTATCATCCAATCCCCAAATGACCCTTGAACCACAAAAACTGCCACAATAACTCAATGAACTCCATGAACAACAACAACATCTCAACGATACAACAACAGCCACACGCAAAGTGGCCTGGTATTCACGCCACTCAATGAGTATGCAATTACAACCAACTAACTTCAATTACGAATCTAAATATTTTTGCTCTTCCCCCCTCTTTACCCCCCTCGTCATGTTGTAATGCAATAATAATCCAATAACTATGCCCCTTTTCTCTGCACTCTGCACTACTCTCTCTTTTTGGCACTCGTAGCCCATCAAATTGATTTGTTAATTATTAGAATATTTGCCCAAAAACCAGACACTTCGCTACCATTTGCATGGAACGCAATTACAATTCAATTATGTTCAAATAAATTAACTTAGTTTCCAAAACGTGCTCATCATTTGGATGGGAAAAATAGAGCGAGAGAGAGGGAAGATTATGGTTGTGTGGGTGCGAGTGTGAATTTCCCATTTGGCACTACTCAAAAGGCCCTTAAAACCAGTCACAACAATCTGACGGCTTTTCTTGCACAGAGGCAGAAAAATTACAAGGATTTGTTAAGAACTTATTCATAATTAAATATTGATTAAAACGAAATATAAAAGAAAATGAGATGACTTAAAATTTGGAAAATAAATTGTTGTTTATTATTTAGACCTCGAATAAATGTTGTTATGACTCCAGAATGATTTATTTTTCTCTGTGCGGCTGGCAGAATGTTGTGTTTTTTACGACATGCCAAAAAGTGTTTGAGGGCCATTAAGTCGCTGTTCGCACCACACACACACACACGCACACTCGCGCACACACTCACCCACACTCGTGCGCAGGCATGTAAAGCCATTGACAAACATCCTTTGGCCGGGCAGTCAATCAGCCTGCGGTTGGCCACTTCAGCAGCTCTCTCTCCCCCTGTTTTTCCCCCCACCAGCCACCCGCCTCTCCATCCGCCCCTCCACCCGCATGTCATCAAGTTCATAATTAGCTTAACCCCTTAAACCCTTGAAAACCCCTTTTCGTGCGTAATCCCCTGCCCAATGCATCACTCAGTCAGTCAGTCAGTCACACAATATTTTCAGGATTTTTAAACTCGTTTAATGTCCTCCATTTGTGTTTGTGTTGTTTGTGTTTTCGGTTCCATTTGTTTCGTTGCTGCAATGAATTACTGTACACTTTTTATGGTTTAATGCTCGATGTTTAAAGTTTGCATACAACAGACCCCAGACTAATTGGCGTAACGGTCCCTTCACCAAAATTACCAACAACAAAATCAAATCAAAAACTGAGCGAAAACTGTATCAAACAGAAACTACAGTCACATGACGTTTGTAGAGACATTTTTTCTGTTCATCCGTTCATTTGGCTTTGCATATCTGTTCTCGAAGCGAATTTAAACAATTTCATAAACCAAACAAAATGTTAATCATGCCAATCATAAAATATTGCCGTGCAAAACGAAATCAACGAGACCACAAACAAATTTAAATTGATTTACAAATGTCATCGCAACGTGGGCTCCAGCAAAAGTTTATAAGAGTCAACAAAAATAGGCTGAAAAACAACAAATTGCAACGTTTGGTGAATGTCCTATATGCCAATTGGTTTGAACACCCCCCTGCATCCCGAAATCCCAACAACCCGACTTCCCGACTCCCCGAATATCCCGATTCGATCTGATTGATGTATTTACATACAGCTACATGAGATGTATGAGAACAATCGATTTTGATTTTAATTTATTCGCTGAATTTATTGTGTGCACTGAGAACTGAACTGAACTTTATCTGTAAGTGAAGCGCGAGTCTGAAAATTTGACGGATGCCGGGATTGCCGAGCTCTGGCTGTGGACTTTTGAAGGGTTAATGTGATTGAAATCCTGCCAAAGAATAATCCGCTGAGGGCATGAGAGCTTTTTGCCTTGTCAAAATTTGATATTCCTAAAACTGCGCGCAGCTTTTTGACAAAATGAACAGCCCGAAAACGGAATCCTTTTAGCCAGCCGACGGATGCCGGCACGTACTGCTGACTTTAATGAATGCACAAGCCATGGAGAAATTGGCAGAAAATTTATTAAATGCTCACGTATACAAATCCCTTACACAGAACCGAAAATTCCTGCAGCTGACAGACGGAGCACAGCCATGCACACATGCGGCAATTGTTTTCGCAGAGAACAATAACTTGCACAGGATGCGCTCGAATCTCTCGTCCTGGTTCTGGTTTTGCTCTCGATTCTGTTTCGGATTCGGATTCGGTTTCGCTGCCTGATGTATGCATAAAATAATCCTTTTATACTCGGCACAACAATGTCCGTGAAATGCAAAACAATAACAGTACTAACGATAGCAATCCCCCCTCTTCCCCCAGAGGTCCAACCCATCCCCCCTCTTCGCATAGGCGTTGCATTAACATAATGCGCAGGCAACTCAAGCACGGCCTCGCCCGCCGTGGCCCACGTGTCGTATGCGCAATGCATGGAAGGGTGGAGGGGAAAAGGGAAAGGGGGTGGATAATCGGCACATCGCCATCCGCCGGCAACTGTCGCCCACAACTTTTGTTGCGTTTTGATTTAGATGCCACCCCCGAACAAACAAAGCCCAAAGTGCACCTTCCGATTCGAGCAGATATTCAATAGGGATACATATAGATATACAGTCAAGCTTATCAATATCAAACTTAAATAAGCCAAGTTAAGCAATACTACATGATCAAATTGATACAACAACTTGGAATTGTTTTCTGCAGTAAATACTTAGTCAGTTTTACATTTGCATAATATTGTGTATGTATAAATGTTACTTTCTTGAAATATTTTTAAGAATGCAAAAAGGTTTTTATTAAAAATAAAAGCGTTTTTAGCTTAACAACTGAACGTATAGTGCAAGCAGCATATCCGATTTACTTTCACCGGCTTTTGCGGCTGCTAAAAATGTAAATTTGATGCATTTGAAAGGAAACTGTAAATACAGAGGATTAGAGCCACAACTATGACAGGAGCTATCCATCCATCCATTCCGGCGAAAGAGTTGCCAGCCAAAGAGCAAAACAAATGGGGCGGCCATCCCAGCCAGAGTTCAGAGCTCAGCCTGCTTAAGTATATATAATGCCGTCAACTTATCATTCTCGTGCATTGCACATTACTCTTGCCTTAACCTTAACGAAATATGCCAACATTTTGCTTTAAGTTACTTTTTATGTACTTAGTGGCCTGGCTCGGTTATTATTGTTGTTTTCCCCAACCGCCCGACGTTGAAATCCTTTCTTGGACCTCTGCCCAAGGAGCTGAGTGACTAAGGAACTCGACAACTGGCGTGCGTTTTCTGCTTCTGTTTCTGTTTCAGTTTCAGTTTTTGTTTCTGTTGCTGTTTCAGTTCAGAGCTGTGGCCCATAAAATTTATGTTGCTTCATTCCTCAATAATTGCATAGCTCAGTAAATTTTAATGCAAGCGGTCATAAATAATTTCGTTTTGTGTGTGTTTCGTTTACGTTTTGCGTTTACTTTGCGCCAGAGCGAAATAAATTACGTATACGCCAAGTAACTCCGTCTCAGTCTCAGTTTCGGTTTCGGTCTTTGTGTAGTAGCGACCGTAGTGCAATAAGTACCTTAAGGAATGAACCCAATGGCATTTCCAAGGAATACGTACGACTAAAATGCGTTTTTCCTTAATATACTTTCTTTGAACGCGATCTGCAATCGGCGGAAACTACTGCAGTTTGCAAAAGCAAGTTAGCGTGATGAGCATGAATCTGTCAGCGAAACTCGATGAGCTGCAGCGCGGAGATCGACACCTGGAGACGACGGTCGCCCTGTGCGAGATCCGCACCCAGCTCCAGGAGCTGACCAAGTCCGTGGAGAGCTGCCAGAGCGAAGTGTCCGAGGTGAGTGCTTAAAATATAGTAAATTGTAGGGCTTAAACGTTGTAACAAATTTCTGAAATCAGAGATTATAAAAAATTAATAGAATCGAAAACATCCTATCAGAAAAGAGTTTTGTATATTTTCCCCATTATTGGTAATTTATTTATAACACAATTAATGACAAATTTAAGGGGTCCAAATTCAATTTATTTCCTTTAATTGCCAATAAATAGATTCTGTTGAATAGGGTAACATAAGCTGTTTATAAAAGATTAAATAAGTAATTACAAAATTGTTGTTTCCATAAATTTGGTTTATGTTTGAACATTTATTGAAATTCATAAATTATTCAGTTTGTGAAAATTTCTTTAAAAAGGTGTTGTCTCTAATTTATAAGCTTGTTTAACAGAAAATACATTTAGGTTGTTTTTGAATGTAAAATCTTTACACAATCTTGTTTTAAAAAAAATGATAAAAATCTATATAAAACTACAAGTATTTAGGGATTTTTTGTCAAAAAACTTTATAAATAATGTTTGTTTATAATAACCAGGTAAAGCGCGACATGGTGGCGATCAAACACGAACTGGACACCGTGCAGCAGGTGAAGGAGGAGATCGAGGAGCTGCGCGAATACGTCGATCGACTGGAGGAGCACACGCACAGACGGAAGCTAAGACTTTTAGAACAAGTTTGTAGCTTAAATTATTTGCCATGTTGTGTAATTAAATACTTGAATTTCATTTCTCTATTCATGAACAAACCGAAACACCAAGAACCAACTACCAACAACCAACAACCCAGAGCCAGACAACCACACAACCAAGACCAACCAACCACCCAAAACCACCCGAACATCCATTCACACAGCAACACTCGAACCACTGACGGCAAAAACTGCCACCATGATGGACAGATGCAAATGCTCTTCGAATTGGTCTCAGTTTTTGCCTGCACTCAGATAAATTTGTCATATTTAAAGCAAGCAATTAGCATAGATTTATCTGAGTGTAGTGCACACGTACAGACGGCTTCTTCATCAACGTAATTTAAAGGAACTTACGATTGTTTTTAGCTCTTAAGTTTTGTAGCAAAAATGGAGTAAATGTATATTAAAAGTTGTGATGCCTTTTTATTTGGTTTGATTTCTTTGATTTTATGTATGGTTTCCAACATCCAAACACTCTCATTCATCAGATTTAATCTTATGGTTTCTTAACTTTAAGTTTCGATTAGATAATTGGCCTTATCCAAAGAGAAAGCTTTGGTTTCCTTGCCGCACACTCGATTGCAATGCGTTTGATGGACCCGCCCGCACAACCCCCACCGAATCCCCACCGTCCCAACCCCCTAACCTTGACCCCCGACCCCCCGCAGAGTTGTTCACCACTAATGGGATTCGCAATCCAAACTTGCAGGGTCTCACCTTCTTCCTCACCTACTCGATATTCTCGGCGGTGCTGGGCATGCTGCAGTTTGGCTACAACACCGGCGTGATCAACGCGCCCGAGAAGAACATCGAGAACTTCATGAAGGACGTCTACAAGGACCGCTACGGCGAGGACATCAGCGAGGAGTTCATCCAGCAGCTCTACTCGGTGGCGGTATCCATATTCGCCATCGGCGGAATGCTGGGCGGTTTCAGCGGCGGCTGGATGGCCAACCGCTTTGGCAGGTAAATTATTATAACAAAATATATTAATTAATAAGTTAAATAATATATGATTTAAATCTTTACTAATTATACTATTCTTCGAATTACAGAAAAGGCGGCCTACTGTTAAACAATGTGCTCGGAATTGCCGGCGCCTGTTTGATGGGATTTACCAAAGTTAGTCATTCCTATGAAATGTTATTCCTTGGCCGATTTATAATTGGTGTTAATTGCGGTTAGTACTGAGCTCCTTCTTAATATATTTTTTATCAAATAATTGATCTGTATTCTGTTTATAGGCCTCAACACGTCGCTGGTGCCCATGTACATCTCTGAGATAGCGCCACTGAATCTGCGCGGTGGCTTAGGTACTGTTAATCAATTGGCTGTGACTGTAGGTTTACTATTATCCCAAGTGCTGGGCATCGAGCAGATCCTGGGCACCAACGAGGGCTGGCCCATCCTTCTGGGCCTGGCCATTTGTCCGGCAATCCTGCAACTCATCCTGCTGCCCGTCTGCCCGGAATCGCCCAGATATCTGCTCATCACCAAGCAGTGGGAGGAGGAGGCGCGCAAGGGTGAGATGATTTTTAAATTTAAATAATCACTTTTAAAAAGAAAACAGTACAGTTTATATTTTCTGTGTATTTAAATTTAAAATTATTATACTATATTATATATTTTCTAGCCCTGCGACGACTGCGAGCCTCTGGCTCCGTGGAGGAGGACATCGAAGAGATGCGGGCCGAGGAGCGGGCCCAGCAGTCCGAGAGCCACATATCGACCATGGAGCTGATATGCTCGCCCACCCTGCGTCCTCCCCTAATCATCGGCATTGTGATGCAGCTGAGTCAGCAGTTCAGCGGCATCAACGCCGTCTTCTACTACTCCACGTCGCTCTTCATGAGCTCCGGATTGACTGAGGAGAGCGCCAAGTTCGCCACGATAGGCATCGGTGCTATAATGGTAGGTCTATAGGGTTTTCTTTCTAAAAATATAATTCAGAAAAGTATATTTCAATGGTTTATGGTAGATGAAAAGATGTAACTCATAATGTGCATAATAATTCGGAATAATAATTTGTTTTCCCACCCACAGGTTGTTATGACCCTCGTGTCCATTCCGCTGATGGATCGCACGGGTCGCCGGACCCTGCACCTCTACGGCCTGGGCGGAATGTTCATCTTCTCCATCTTCATCACCATTTCGTTCCTGATCAAGGCAAGTATAGGGGCTTCCAGGACACTGCGCTTCTGCTCCCGCAAGTGTAAAGAGCCCTGCCTGCGAATGCGAATGCGAATGCTAGAGTGCCTGCCAGTTTGGGTTTGCATTTGTTAATCCCCCGTCCATTTAGTGATTTGCATTTGGCTCTGAACTTCTAGAGACGCTAGAACTTATCCCATTTCCCGAAAACTCCCCACGCGTGCGTGTCTTTATAAATATTTGAATATTGATATAAATATTTTATGCATGAAGTTGTGTTTAACCCCGTCGAGCCCCCAAAACCAGGTACAAAAAAAAAAAACAGCCACACACACAGCAGCACAAAAACACTCTCACTCACAAACACACACACACACAGTCAACACTCAGACACAAACACACAGATACAAAGCATGACAGTTGTCCCGCGCGTATTTCTATAAATTATTGATGTGAGATATATTTGAATTTATAACAAGTTGGATTTATGACTCTCCCTCAGCCATTAAATGTAGCTTTTTTTCCGTGTTTACATTGATGCATTGCATTTAAGTCATAGACGTGTTTTTGTGTTTAATTTATAGGCCAACACTTGGTCGCTTTAGTTATTAATTATGTCCTGTATCTGCGAGCTTAAAATATGCTCACGCAGATTGCGGACCATGCATGATTAGCTTTGGAATGCTTTGGCATTAGTTGTGATTATTTATGAATTTTTTACTGAGTTCGCTTTTTTTTAAAACACTTTTGCACGATGCTTGCCGTTGGATTTATTTAGTTTTTCAGTTGCCTAGGCTAAGTTGTTGCACCTGAGAGCTGGCCTTTACATTTGGATTTATTCAGGCAGTTGTGTTTTACTATGTCAAGCATTAAAACACAGCTTCCCGATTTAAATTTCCCCGCCAGCTGTCCTGTGCAATTGTCCCGCCCCTAATTAGAGCTATTCTCGACTTGGCAGGCTTTCGCCCCACAAAACACTCACTCGAATCAGTTGACGAATTCGTTCTGTTTGTGATTTATGATTTGTGATTTGTGTGCTTTATTTTCGCTAGAGGCAATCCACACAGTTTCAAAGGCAAGCAAAAGTTTCGAAAAACCAAAAAACCAACACACTCAACTCTGCAAAAGTTTTTCGGGCACCAGTTCCACAGCTCCCAAAAAAAAAAATGGAGAAAATAGAGCAGAGCACCGCGCTGAAATCGCTTTAGAGGTCACCACCTCTCACACACGAAGCCCACACACAGAAACAACACTCTCAATGAGACAAAAGCCTTCATTTAATTTGTTTTGTTTGGTAATTGTGTAAGATATAGCTAACTTACGTACAACTAAGCATTCCTAAGCGTTCTTCAGGCCCAGAAAGACTCGAGCGGCAGTTCAAAGGTCAACTCTTTGAGAACCAAGAAAACGAGACCAGCGCAGCCGGCAAATACAATCCACTTTATTTACTACTTTCGATACGCTAACCAACTCATGCATAAAAGAGACTAGGTTTTCCAGGGGGTCACCATTTACCATTTAAACGTATTATTTCGAAGACAATTCGTTGAACGCGAGTAGAGAAAAATAAAAGCCTACATCGAGAATGCGAGTACTATGCATTTTGTATAGGAGTTCTTTGGTTATGTGCAGGAAATGATCGACTGGATGTCCTACCTCTCGGTGGTGGCCACCCTCGGCTTCGTCGTCTTCTTTGCGGTGGGACCCGGCTCCATTCCGTGGATGATCACCGCCGAGCTCTTCTCGCAGGGACCCCGGCCCAGTGCCATGGCCATCGCGGTGCTGGTCAACTGGATGGCCAACTTTGTGGTCGGCATCGGATTCCCCAGCATGAAGGTCAGTGAAACCTAACTATATAACTATACTATTACATTTAAAAATGGTTTATTTAATACCAATCACAACTATTTATTTGGAGTCTAAGCTATCATTCTTGAAAGAAGCCAATATATTGCTTATTGTTTTGTAAATCCATTATATATCTTAACATTTAAAAATGGTTTATTTAATACCAATTATAACTATTTATTTGTAGCTTAACCTATCATTCTAGAAAAAAGCAAAAACATTGTGCTTATTGTTTTATAAATTTATTATATATCTTTACGTTTAAAAATGGTTTATTTAATACCAATCACAACTATTTATTTGTAGTTCAACCTATCATTCTAGAAAGCAGCGAATATATTGCTTATTGTTTTATAAATTCATTATATATCTTTACATTTAAAAATGGTTTATTTAATACCAATTATAACTATTTGAAGTTTAACCTATCATTCTTGAAAGAAGCGAATATATTGCTTATTGTTTTATAAATTTATTGTAAATCATGACCATTCTGGAATCCTTTTCTCAGACTGCCCTGGAGAACTACACGTTCTTGCCGTTCAGCGTGTTCCTGGCCATCTTCTGGATATTCACGTACAAGAAGGTGCCCGAGACGAAGAACAAGACCTTCGAGGAGATCCTGGCCCTCTTCCGGCACAACAACGGCAGGTACGTGGTCCTTGCACTCGCCCGCTCCCTAGTTTTAATCTGCACACGAATCATGGCAATATGTCGAACAGTTCTTCAGCTCATATACGTAACTTCAGCCCGATTTCTAACCCAAGACACAAGAACTAGAAACTCAAAACCGAATCTGTATACTCTGCCCTCGATTACCATTACTTGGAAGTTTATTATGCGGTTTGCATAGCCACTGGGCCAGTGAACCGATCGCGATCTGTTCTCAGGATCGGTTCAGGGCCCAGACCTTTTGATTTGTTTTGTTTTGAAATTTGGTTACTCTTTCGTTTCGTTTAAACGCACCATAAGTTCGAAAATAACCCTCTGACTTGAAATACGTTCCATGTATGCCCCAAGGACCTTTCGAGATAGTAGACTGTACGGGTAAGTTGCATGCAGCCACCGATGACGATCGATCAGACTCCCAAACTCCGTATTTAAATGCCCCACAATCAAAAATCCAAAACCAATCCGATGCGTTTCGCTCTTCAAACTTCCACCCTTAAAACGTAGCTCGTATTGCTGTACTTTATTTAGCCACTTTATGTACAATTTTAACCGAACAAAAAATTTAAAAAAAAAGGAAAGTTAACCGAATCGAATTTGTGAATTTGTGAATTCCTGCGCTCAAAGTTTCTATGAATTTTTCGGCATGTTTGCTTAACTTTGCCTGTACTTTGTTACAACTCGTTACTTTGTTACTACAATCTACAAACTAAAAACTACAAACTGCAATCCATAAACAACTGGCTGCCGTAAAAGCGAACTAAATAAGACTCATTTTAGCCAACTATATAAATACCCAACTATTTAATATCAATTTTAATACTCTACTCTCCAACTCTCTCTCTATGCATAGCTATACCGTTACCTATACTTACTTACCTATACTTAATTAAGAGTCGCATCTCATGTTTTTCTGCCCCATATCACGTCATCTGATAAATCCGAATCGCTCTCCCCTCATTGATCATCCGATCATCTCCGAAGTAAATTTGTTAGTTTAAAGTGGTCCAGTCCATCCATAGCCCATAAGTTCATTTGACAACCAAACAGCCACAGCCACACCACACGCACACTGATTTATTTGCCCGATTTTCGACCATATAGCGAGGATAATGCCAACGACAACAGTGTCGCCACCGCGGACATGGAGTTGTCGCAGGGCGAGATCGGTGGCACTGAGAAGAGCTCCGCGCACCCGAAGGCGCAGTGAAGCCTCGCTAAGACAGCTCCATCATCCCAGAACCAGTGACACCCACGCGTCCGACCCTTCCAAATAATTTATACACACCAGAAACCACCTTCACTCATAGCAATTCCTGGAAGATTCCGGGACGAAGGACGTGGGAGCCATATTCCAATTTAGACTAGTGCTAGTTTAAACCAATTTAATTTCACGTTATATGTTTGATTACCAATAAATGTTACTTTATTATCATTTCTATTTCGTTTCGTTTGACTTATGATTTTGATTTTTGAGCCGCGCCTAATAACTTCCAAGCAGCCTCAAACCCATACACTAACTAACTACAGAGAACTCCATTCCAAATGTCAAAGCCAGCCGCGGTATATCCTTAAACTCCAACAAACAAAAAAAAAAAAAAACTAAGTAACCAGAACCCAGACAAAACTCTCGAAATTGCTCTCATTAGTTGCAAAGAAATTAAATTAAATACGTTTACACTTAAAACATAATCGTAGAGTGTGCGAATTTCAGGAGTATGCTAAACTGCACAAATAGCTTGGAGCCACAAAGTATGAATTCTGGCATCGAGCATGCCGCCTTGATGGTATCTGAGGAGAAGACCCAACATGACTCACGTAAGAATCCAAAACACGCAAACTTTCGCCCACCTAGAACACCCACCGAAACCTAGAAACCCCCACAATCCCCAATCCCTAATCCTCTCATCCGTCAGATGTCCTTGAGTCCTGAAACAGAAACCACACCTCGATTGCGTTTCAGGTTCACTTTCGGTATCCGTTTGAGTTTTTAATTTCCTCGTTATTTGTTGTGCAAATTGCTCGAGCCACACTTTCAATATTTGCATATCCATAAACACAGGTGGTGTGACGACCACAAGACAGCAAATGTCCTTTCGGTGAACATGAAAGAACCCTAATTCCGAGTCCACTTGTTAACTGTTTCAACTCCGCAAAGCCACACAATCAAACAAAATGTATCTATGTAAATTGCCTTATGAACAACGCTTGTTCGACGTGTTGCATAATTAATTCTTTGTTTGACAGAACCAACCTAATTTAAATCTGTGGGGATTTTAAAACACTTTTTTGGGTGCAAATGTGGGCAGTGAAAAATGAAATTAGAAACTGTAATTCTTTCATTACAAAACAATATAAATATTTTTAAATCTTTCGAAAAGCTGTTTAGGGTGAATAATTGGATTTCAGTTATAATTTATGGCGTAATCTGCAAACAATAATTTTGGCAACAGCAAACTGTACACATTAACGAGCAATTAGTCACACTTTATTTTCGTTTTGCATTACAAAATGAATTATGCATTATCCCGAACCATTCAACTCTCCTACTAACCTCAGTCATCTCCACTCATTAATATAAATGTGTGTATATCTGTAAATTTCCGACTTTTATTGTTTGCCTAGAACTTCCGAGTTAAGTTGTGCAATGATTTTGTAACTCTCGTCCTTACTATATAGTTGCTTGTTATCGTAGAAATTCGATCTGTACTTATTCTATTCTAATTCTATTGTAAAAGAAAATCTGATGCGATGCCCGCGTCTCTCTGAATAAATTAACTATCTTGCATTGTTTATTTCCATTCGGATTTATGAATTGTGTTTTGAATCAAACAATTTTGAACATTGGAAACTATCAATCAATCGATCAAAATCAACCATCAACTGGGCCCAATACACAACCAACACTCTCAACTATTGTATGTAACCAAATCGACAACAACAACAACAACAACCAATATTGGCGACTATCTGAATCTGATCTTGCATGAAACGAAAAACAAAAACAAAAAACGATTAAAAAACAAATGAAATACCGAGAAATCCCTTACCGTACTCTGAAATAATAATCAAGTGTTTGGTACGACCTCGTTTTCCCTGACGGTTGAAGGCATGGGTCCCTATCCGCTGAGCGATAGCACCAATCTCCTGGGCCCCGGATCGAGCAGCTACGGTCCGGGCGGAGTGCTCGGGCTGGCCGGATCCGGGTCCGGATCGGCTGCGGGTCGGTGCTACACGAACTACGGCACCAATCTGCAAACGCCGCAGGCGGCTAGAAAGTGCCACTACGACGAGGCCGACGACTACAACTTCCGCCGGCACTCGGCGCACGGAAGGATGTCATGTAGGTTGACCCCGCACCGCTAACTAATAATAAGCCACCACAACCAAGCTAGTCAGCCACTGAGCCACAGCGCAGCCACTGAACCACTGAATCACGAAAGCATTTACATGAAAATGCCCGAACCAAAGTGCACCCAAATAAAATATATAATATATTCGTATATAGTTGTATCTTAGGCTAAGGCTCAAGCTGGCGCTAAACGAACCACCGACCGTTCGGATCTGATGAATCGTAGCTTATCCTGTTTTCCTTTCGTTCCTTTATAGTACGCAAGTGAAGGGGCAACTACTGAACTTGGGACCAACTATCAAAAAGAATCAAGCGAACCGATTGGCTAAGTAAACAAAACTCGCACCACCACTCTCTGAGTGCAAAAACCAAAAAGAACACCCAAAAAACACACCCACTTCACACACTCGCTCAAGGATCAGAAAGAAAAGTGCCAATAATGCGAAGGGAAATAAGTTATACAAACAGTTCAAACACAAATTAAACTCCCATCATGACTTTCTCACCTTAAATCATTGTGAATAGTTTTTTCATTTCAAAAGTCAGCCTATTAGACCGCAATCAGTCATTTTCATGTTTAATAACAAGACCACTAGGTATACACATTTTTTTCTAAACACAAATTAGCTGAAAAAACATTAATTGGCTTTGATTCAATTAAACACAGCTGCAGTGAAAATTAAATTTGAAAAATAAGATCAAATAAAGGTATTTCGCTATCATTTTTACCGCAGCTGTGGACAAAAAATTGCAAGTGAAAATCATTTTAGTAAATTAATTAATCCATCAATCTGGCCATCAATCAAGCGCCCTTTTCGGCATCATCGACGCCATGTGAAAGTTGTGTGTTTTGTTGGTTTTATAAACTCTGCATGACTGTTTGCAAATGATTGCAAGCGTTTTTATCGCCCCCCTCGATTGCATGCGTATTATTGGCATGGACTTTTTGCATGCACTGTTTTAATTAGCAGCAGTAGTGAATGAATCGCAGCTAAAAACGCCCAAAACAAAAAACGAACCCCCCTCGACAATAAATTAAATACTAACGATCCAGAGAAACCCACAATTTGGCCCGCCATATTAATTGCTTTTTTCTCTCGTATTCCGACTTTGGTTTTTCTCGTTTGGTTTTCTTCGTTCCCAATTTTTGTTTTGTTATTGTATTTATTTGATTGCGTGGGCAGCTGCATCCGAGCGATTTTTAGAAGGCGGCCGAAGTACACACCAGGGCCGGAGCGCTGCCTCTGCGCCCCATCACCCTCGTCAGCCTCCACCTGTCTGCCCGAGCAGCGGGCCTTGACTGAGGAGCGCCTCGCCTCCTGACTCTGCCAGTGTTCGTTCCACGAGTCGCGCTGAGGAGCCGCACCACCATCAGCAGCAGCATCCGCAGCAGCAGCAGCAGCAGCAGGTGCACCACCAGAACCGCTATCCCACACACGAATACGTACACTGTAGCTATGAGAAGGAAGTCGTTTGTGATCAGGCCAATCCCTCGCTCGCTGAACCACCAGTTGCACCACCATCATCGCAGCCAGCGGCCGTTCAGCAGCAGTCCACTTCGCACCACTGCCAGCAGCGCAAGCACAGCCACAGTCCGCACCACAGTCGCCACACATCGCCGCATCAGCAGCAGCAACCGCAGCACCACCATCACTCGCACCACAGTCGCCACCACAGTAGGAGGAGGCGGCAGGGCAGCGGGAGTCTGCCGGGGGCCAACCAGGCCGCCTCCTTGCACTCGGCCAACCACTCGGTGGTGCGCTCCTCCATCTGCACCAGTCGTCGCCACCGCTCCGTCACGGATATATCCTCCACGAATATCTGCCACGATCCCAGCTGCACCGATAGGGAGGTGCAGGAGATCCTGGTGCGGCGCACCTGCTGCAACAACACGGCCACCAACAGCTCCTCGCGCACCGAACTGGCCCAGTGCTTCGCCGAGGAGCTGTACGGCTCCTCCCGCCGGCCGAGCAGCTGCTGCACCAGCTCCGACTACTGCTACCAGACGGACTCCACCAGCTTGTACGGCTCCCGCTCCTCGCTGAGCCGCAACAACTCGATCAAGTCCGCCTCCGCGCTGGTGAGGAAGCACCATCGAAGCCAGAGGAGCCTGCTGCCCGAGCACCGCCAGCCCAGCTACACATCCATTTCGCTGAGGGGTCTCAACGCCAGTCGCCCCAACAGCCAGTTGGGTTCCCTCACATCCATTTTCGATAGGGCCAAGAGCATGAATCCGGAGCAGGGATCCACTCTGGAGCGGCAGAGCTCCAAGGGAGCGATGAGCAGCACCGAGCTGCCGGAGTACGCCTGCTCCCCGTCTCCCATTCGCTGGAGCTTCCTGGCCGACGGTCGGTCGCCCTCGGAAATGGAGGGAGCCGTGGGCGGGGGAAATCGGGATGACGAGCGGGAGGAGGAGAAGCTGGATGCCTGGCAGGTGAGCGAGCCGGAGCCGGAGAAGAAGCCCTGCAGGAAGATCACCAGCAGCAGCGCCTCCGTCTACGACGAGGGACCCAGCACCTCGGCGGCGGCGGCCAGGAAGAGGCGTGGCAGCAGGGGGAGTCGGGGGAGCAAGGGCAGCGGGAGCTACCACTGCGAGTTCGAGGACGAGGCCACCACCACGGTGATGTTCCACCAGGACGCCGGCGAGGCGTACAACAACTGCTGCAGCAACAACTACAACTACATACAGTGCAACAGCTATCTGGACCAGGACCTGCAGATCACCAGCGAGGACATCCATCAGTATCTGTCGAAGGGCGATGCCACGGCCAGCGACATCCTGAACAACTCCAAGAACTATCCCTTCCAGCCGAGCAACGCCCTAGAGTTCCAGTACAAGAACAACTTCCAGCAGGGCCAGAATGCGAGCAACAACAACAACACGAACACCACGAACACCGCTTCCAGCGATGCCGCCGAGTGTTTCCAGAGCTACAGGGCCAACTCGAAGGAGACGAACCTCAACCAGAGCTCCACGGAGCAGCTCTCGCCCACGAACATCAACCTGTCGACCAGTTCGAACAACATAAACATTGTGTTCAGCAGCAGTCTGGAGAGGAATGCCAACGAGGTGAAGTTCATCAACAACAGGAGTGGTGGTGGTGCCACCGGAGGCTCTGAGGTGGGTTGCGAGGGCCACCACACCGGCTACTTGCCGTACACCTACCCCAGCTACGATTACACCAACATGTCGGGCAACTCGCACTTCGACAAGCCACTCGGCATAGACGAGCTGCCCAAGGAGTTCGCCGGCATGGGAGGATTGGAGGTGGGAGGTGGAGGTGCCTCCACCACCAGCGAGCACTCGTCGTCGCTGCCGTCGCCGCAACCGCTGACGCACCACCAGCAGCTGCACCACTTCGAGTCCTTCGACGCCGCCTCCGAGCACAACTTGCTCACCCACGCGAACATGTCGCCGGGATCGCCGCTCTCGGGTTCGGTGAATCCCGCCGGGGATGATTTCGTGCAGATGCACCACTACCATCACGCAACCACCAATGCACCGCACTCGCAATCGCAAACGCACCCGCACCACAGCCACGCGCACACGCACACGCCGCACGGCCACGTGCACCACATGCTGAGCCACCCGAATGCCGCCGCGTCGCACCACGCCTACGATCTCAACGAGGAGCAATTCCGGTTGGGATCGGCCCTCAAGCGAGTGCGCAAGCGGGCACGCAAGTACACCGACTTCCTGCGCAAGAAGTGAGCGGCCAGAGCGGACAGAGATTCACTGCCTCCTCATCCGCCTCCTGCATCCCCCTTATAGATTCGCCCTATTTCGGCCGCAAGTATCTGGTGGTCTCGAAGCGCCGATCGCAGAGCCTGGACGAGGATTAACCAAGTGGCTAGTGGCGACTGGACGAGCAATATCCGAAGTCCGAATATCCGGAGCAGCGGCGATGGACAGCCGAACGGGAACCATGTTTACATTTACTTACAATTTTTACACTGCCAAACAAATTAAGAGGATTAAAGTTAATTTTGTGCTAAGCCAAAACTCTGTTTAAAGCGAGGATCACACAAGAACACGATGAAAACACAAAATGCACCATGGGGAATACAGATTTCAAAGGGGTAACCAATTAGAGATGTTAAAGCAAGGTTATAAGTAGTTCTGAAAAATACTTCCTTCAAGATTTAGAGGGTATTTATTTGAAATGATCCTCAGATATTTAAAGAACATTTTTTTAGGATTCCTTTATAGCCATCTTTTAGCATCTGTAATTAAGTTAACCCTGAAGAAACTTAACCCCCTAATGCACAAATCACACATACGAATCACACCAGCTGCAAACACAAGAGGAAGACGAACAACGACTATTTTAAATAATGAAAAGAATACTTAAGCTAACAGTGCGTATACATAATAAATACAAGCGATAGGAGAGAAGGAGGATAGGAGGTTAGGAGCGGAGAACATTTGTATATTCAACTTAAACATTAAGCGAAGGTTTTGAATTTGCATATTTAAATTGACTAAACCCATATACATAGTTAAGAGCCAAGGCAAATGGAAATAATAATGCACACCTACTCAAGCCTAGACGATAGACAACCAATCTAACATACCAGTTAAAGCTAGCTATAAGGATGCGACGGATAGGATCGGAGCAGAGCCACAAGATTTAGAGTTTCAGCAACGCAACTGCAAACGCAACTGCAACTAAGTAATAATATTAACCATTAATTAACAAGAACAAGACAAGACAGCAAGACAAGACGACAAGAAGAGCAACTGTAGTTTGGCACCTAAAGGCAACAAGTTTAATGTTAAACGGAAAACAAATAACGAAAAACGAAAAAGAGTTAAGATTACACAGAAAAGTGAGAGTTTTGTTAGCATTTATTTGATATGCGCGTTTTTCAGGGACTGCTTGCGATTTTTGTATTAAAGCAATAAGCCGTTTTGCTCAAGGAATAAATACGTTTCCGTTTCTCACGACCCCCAAAAATCCTTTCGATTATCCCAGATTCCAGATTCGTTCCCAATGTACTCGTATTATCCCCAACAACTGTCTTCCAATTATACTTTTTGTAGTCGTATCTCTCTGTAGCCTCAGTTGCTTTCGATAACTTGAATAACTAAATGTAAACTAAGCACTCGAACTTAATTTAGTAGCCGTTGAATCAGACGTACCTTGCGTGAGAACAAAACGAGAAAATTGTAAATAACTGCTGTTGATTAATTAATAACCTAATTTACGAGTAACTAACTGAATGAACTTCATTTCGTAGTCGTTAGCCGAGGCGAATCATTATGAATTAGTGAACCGAAAATAATAAATATAAATGCACTGCCAAAAACAAAGGTTTTAAACAAATGAACTACAAACAAACAAGAACAAAATCGAAGTGGAGACTCCAAAACAAAAGACAAAAGACAAAGTTCGCAAAACCAAATCGAAAATGAAAACTGCTGTAAATATAAGAATGAATACATATAGAGAAATCATAGACATTTTTTAAAGGCACATTAATTAACGAGGAGCATGCAATTTGCAGATTTTTTACATTATTTTAATGAACTAAGCAAAACAATAATGAGTTCAACGGAATTACGAAACCGAAGCAAACAAAATTGAAAATGCCAAGCGGCCGCGCGATTTTGTAACAAAATCAAAAGAAAGAATGTTAACATTGCGTAAAGTTAAATCAAGCAAATCGTATAGACATACAAACAGACAACACGAAATGTCAACCAAAAAAAAAAACAAAAAACAAAATAAAAAACAAAACAAAAAACTGGAAAACGGCACCGGAAACGGAAATAGAAACGGAAACGGAAACGACTACTTGGTTGTGAGTTCGATCCGATGGCCGGACTGGTCTTAAGTTGTGTGCACTATTCGAACTGTAAATAACAGTAACAGATCTGAAGCCGTAACAATTAGCCGTAATGACACCCCCGAACACGGACCGAGTTATAGACATTATCCAGTAATAGGAAATCGACTATGGAAGTAACTAAATCCGAGGCAAGCCCTTTTAAAGTTCACGTAGCGAAGATACAAACTTACCAGTTACCCAGAAAATCCCTTGGAATCGATGATTTCGAGATTTCGAGATTTCGGGCCACGATAATCACACACCAAAAACCAAAGCCAGCAGCTGCAAGAATTAGTGAGATGCCGTTTGAAATATATAGCTGAATTAACACAATTAACAATGACATTATACCCTAGCGACTTTTTTTTACCTGTTTGTACTTTAGTTGGTGGTTCGGATATGTTATAGCATTTGCATAGCCACATATAGTTGTGTACATAACTAGTTAAAATTGTGCATACAGAACGGTTATCTTAAGTATATAAATACACGCAAAGGTGAATATTAGAGAGAGACCCCAGAAACACTCAAAACCCCCTACAGACTTGACACATATTCGAATCCAGAGACACGGAACACTGACGCGGCCCCAATGCGATTGAGGGGCTGGAGAGGACAATGCGCGGAAAGTAATGCGAATTAATAATTATATTATTAATATACAACAATAAACTTGAACCTAGGTATATGATTCTGAATTTAAATAATTTTTAGTAAAGCAGAACAAAGAAACCCAAACCGAAAGCAAAAACGGAAACTCTAAACACTTGAATGAAATTAAAAGACAACTTATTAAAAATACAAATAAAAATTGATGAATTAAGTAAAGTAAATTGCTCAATTTAGCAGAGAGTATAAATAAAGAATTATACGTTAAGTAATAATTTCAAAATATAAAATCGTCTTATTTTTGGGAGGGAATGGAAAGGTTTATTTGAGAATATCATTTAGGGGAAAACGTAAGGAATGCTTTTAAATTTTATGGGGGAAGGCTTGAATGTACAAAGGATAACCCATATTTTTTTCGATACTCATCGATAGTCAGCAGTGCAGTGCGCATGTCGTGGATGTGTCAGATTTAAATGACAGTCCTCCGGTCTTCAAGTATATATACCCGTACCTTCGATGGGGTGTGTAAACGAATCGAACAAAATGGAAATTTCAATCGTTTAAAATGCTGACCGCCCTGCGTCGTAAAATTCGGTTTGGAATGCAGCGCACGGTTCTAATTGCGGTCCTGCTGGCGGTGGGCATTTTCAGCTACGCCTTTCTCAACCTCAAGTTCTGCTTCAAATTGATGTCCCATCGGAGCCTCAACTTGATGGTAAAGTATAAAAACTGTTTTCCTAACTTGTTAACCAATATTGATATTTAAATCTATAATAAACAGTGCCAAAAATTTGAAAAGCATGAGTACAGCGGCTCTCTGTGTGAAGAACTTTGTGGTTCACAATCTTCCTTCGACAACTTCCAATGTCCACTTAATGACATGAAAACTATCCTTTTTACTGCTGAAAAGAACGGAGATACTTATGCGGTGAAGGTAGGTCGGGTTTTTTGGCTTTGGTTGTCATGGTTACCATTCAACTTTTTCTGGTTTTAGTTGGCCCGGCACAATGAAGACGAATTGAGCTGGACAAATAGTAAGGGGGAGTCCATATATCCCAAGATCGAGGAGTTCCATGAGATCGTAAAGCTGCATATCATACTGGCCTATAATGTCACGCTGGATGATAATATGGTAGGCATCTCGAAAAATACCTGGTTACCTTTTTTTATTACTTTATTGGATACTTTGATTTTTATTTTAATCCCATCAATATCTTTAACGTGTATATATTTTCTTTTAATAAATTTTGTATAACTACTCTTTAGATCCGCGCTCTTGTTAACCAGGAAATAGCAGATGATAATTCTCAGCAAATGGTTAGTTTTTGGAGACTCTTCAAAGACAACAACTACATGATGGGCAAGCTATTCGATGAGGAGTCCATATTTCCAGCAGTTCTGGGTTCATGTGGGCCCTATTATGCCACCGAGGGATTGCAGATCGTTCAGTCCAACCCAAGCATTATGCAGTATCTGTGGGTGATAAGCTTCAACTAAGTTTAATTTTTGATTACCAATCTCCATCAATCTTTTTAGGGCCTCCAATCGCTTGCAGCGGCTAAAGCACGCTCTGAATATTATGGAGTATATCTTCCGGCTGGACGAAATGAAGCCGGAACCATTGAAAATGTGCAAGATGCAGGTGAATCGCTTCGGAACCGCCTCTGAGCGAAGGCTGAAGTACCAGAGTGCCGAGCATGTTTACGTGGAGAGCCAACTGGACAAGAAATTGTCGAGGGGCGTCAAGTGCCACACCCACCAGGACTGTCACTTCCACTCCTGCAGGGGAATGTGCGACGAGGAGAAGCAATCCTGCACGCACATCCAGCAGAACAACAACTTCCAGATATTCTGCGAGCACATCCTCCTCGGCGGAGGGACCTTCCAGCCCGGTCTACTCAGCGGCGTGCGCCTCTCGAAGGCGCTCCAAAAGCTGGTGAAGATGTGCGTCCAGCCGCCCAAGGAGCACCAGGTGCCAGGACGCCAATGGGCGCCCAACATGCAGCTCGCTTTGAGGCTCTACAACGAGCTGAAGCAACTTCACCAGGCTGCAGCCGCTGGATCCGCAGGAACAGAGATTGCAGACGACGGACAGGCACGTCGGGGAGTCTGAGGAATTTATGATGACCGGCAATCGGCAGAAAGTAGTTCAATTAGCGCACAGCTGGCTCAAAACTGATAGCATTTTTACATTAGTCTTAATTAAACCCAAGTAAAACCGAAAATGCTTTTTATTGACTACATCCTATTTAAAATAAAAGTGTTTTATTCTTTGGTTAGAATAATAGATTACTCATGGAATATTGGGAAAATGGTTCATTAAATTAAGCGAAGTTAAAATAGCTTACTATTTTAGTGAAACGAAAAGAAAACTAGTTTTTACATGAGAAAGCAATTTCTACATGAAATGTAATTTACAGGGCTGCAGTTTTAGCGTAGGACCACGACAAAAAGCTCGCTGCCACAGCACCGTTCCTCAAATTTTAAAAACCTTTCTGTTGAGTATGTTAAGTTTATTCAGCTACTTTTGCTTTATTATTATTCACTTTGAAAATTGTTAAATTCAGATTACATGCTTTGTTGGTTACATACAATTTGCATATTGGTTTCTGGATATATTTATATTTGCAGCCTTTGGCCGGGCCAACTGTTGATCTCGACTGGCATTTTCCGAGCGTTTTCCGAGGGAAAAGCCACTGGGCCCCGGCTAGCTGGTGCTTACTTGGCTAAAACACAGATTAACACGTTTACTTCATGCTGTTCGCATTGCACTGGCGTACATGATGTCGTATATGTAGGTAATATTTATATTTAGTTAGAGTAATTAGATAAACTAAAACACACACTTCAATTACCACAATTATCTAGGTTTTCGACTGGGATTTAAGTACAACAATTAGTTAATCAATAGGTGCCATTAATATAATCGAAAAGAATTCAGTATGTTACATGTTAAGATCGATCGGTTGTGAGTTGAGTAGCTCTACGAGTAAAGTGCAAAAATGTAGAAAATGTTGTGGCCATTTGAGTTCCTCTCACTGTGCGTTTGCTTTTCATCTGATCCATCGATCCAACGATCCAATGATCCGATCCAAACCGATCTGATCCGTCGTCGCGACTTTAACATTTAATTACGAGTTATGCCGGAGGTTCGTTTCACAATTTTTGTAAAAAAATACATTTCATGCTCGCATCCTACATTTAGCTATGCTAAATCATTATTGTTACTCTTCGCATTGATATATTCAAATTGCAATCATATTCATGTTCCAGACTGTATCCGTGTGTGTGTGTGTGGGTGCTTTAAGAGACAAAATCGATTCGAAAGTATCGTGTGAACAACCGCTTAGTAACTTTGTCTCCTGTTTTTTACATTTTATCGTTTAATCAAATCCTGGTCCTGGTTGAGTACTTGCTGCGAGAGACACGACTGCTCATTTATCCTGACTGACTCTGACTTATCCTCGTATGCTACACTGTACATTATCCTTACTGCCTCCTGCTTCCTGCTTACCAACTAACATAAACGCACAGACACCAAATAGAAATATGCATCGAAAAATTGGCTTGGGTATACAGTTGGGCTTCGCTTAAGTGGTATCTTGAAGGTAATGGGGTTCCATTTTGATAACTGCTTAGTCTATATGTGTTGTGTCCTTTTAATATAAAACGAAAAACTGAAAAATGGGCAAAGGATGCGTGAAACCATAATAGAATTACAACTGAGCAGGCTTTTGTTTTATTTTGGGCATAATTTAAAATTATAATAATTAAAAACTTATCGGTTCTGTTTTTGATTACGTTTAAAGCTTACATATTTTATTTGTAAAACATAAAGTACAAATACGCTTTGCATTGCATTCGTAAACTAAATTAGGCTTAAATTATTTCACGAAGTTGTCGCACTCGAATTAGTGCCGTAAAACGAATCTCTGCTTTCGTTATCCAAAGCAAATCAAGTACTATAAGTTTAAACTATGATTAACACTTTAAGGTTAAACTAAAACTAGGTACCGAACTAAGGCTAGAATAGTTATACTCTTACTTTGTTTAATGCGAATACAAATACGAAACGAAAATGTAAATTGCTTTTGATTCTGAGTAGTTTTCGGCTGCCGTTCGCTAAGAAATCAGATGTGGAAAAGTAAAACTAAGAGAAAACTGTCTAATTAAGTTAAAAATGCACACATTGTCAAAGGTAATCTTGAGCATATAATACTTTGCGTTTCATATACACAAATCCGGAAACGAAACAGAATAATACAGTATACAGAACAGAAAGGCGGCTCAAACTAGAAACTAAAGGTAGCCTGAACGGAAACTCAGATGATAACGAATAAATAAATTACATTTACATGTTCCATACAAATTAGGAGTGAGTATGCGTGTGTGTCTGGGTGTGAGCAGAACGATCAGTAAACAGACGCACAGACGGGAAAAGAAGTGCGAGGCGAATGCTCACTTGGGTGGCGGAAAACCCTTTGCCCAAAACACATTACAATATCATTTTCTCATACTTTCGTTTGTTTGTTGTTCTCGCTTGCTGTCAAGCTTTGTTGCTAATTCATTTGGAATTCTTCCCCGAAAGGCGTTCACTTGTTTTTGGTTTGCAGGGGATTGGAGAGCATCCAGATCAGGTCGTTCTGCTGCTGCAGGATCTTGTTCAGCATATCGATCCATCCCGAATAGTTCTCCTGCGACGTCGCCTGGCAGACAATCGTCATTTCCGGAATCTTGGGGTCCGTCGACCTGATTTGAAAGCGATAGTCGCCCAGTTCCTTCAGTTGCATGTGATTGAGCTGTCGAGGAGAAGGCATAAAACATTATAACATTTGAAAATATAAATAGAGAGGTTTATTTCCTCACCTGAATGTGCGATCGGTACTTGAATACCGGGTCGGTATACTGACCCTTCGCCTTCTCCACATCAGCGAAGATGATGATCTGCTGGAAGAGGAACACTTGCAGCTCTCGCTGCTTCTGTGCCGCATCCACTAGGCAGCTCATGGGGCCCTGCATCAGCAGGCTGCCTTGGGCGCTGAGCTCCCCATCGAAGTCTTTCAGGCTGCGCAGCACCACCATCATTTCGTTGACCGCGTTGACTACCACCTTCATCTGCTGGTAGGCCTCCTGCAGCATGGGCACCTCCTTGTAGAGCCCGGCTCCCTCGGTGTACTTGATGATCTCCTTGATCAGCAGCTCGTATTTGGTGATTCTCTGCACAGGCTTGATGATCAAATTGCTCAGCTGATGGAAAGAAAGTTATAAAGTTATTTTATCAAAATAACTAAACTGATTAGAAAATTTAACTTACATCCAGGCGATGTCCCAGCTTCTGGCGAATGCAATCGAAGTACTGACAGTGGACGCCGACAATATATTCGGACAGCGGTTTGTTGCTGCAATAGGTGTAGTACAGAGCAAACTTGGTGGCTGAGCGCTTGATGAGTGGACCTAGATCCGCTGGGGACTTTTGGCAGTTGCGCAGGGCCCTCAAAAAGTAGCTAAATATGGGAAAAATACACGGAGTAAGCCTGCCATTTCAATCGTATCCGTTTTGTATACTCACTCCCTGTGCCACTCGTAGATGTCCTTGATGTTGTTGAAGATCAACCTCATTTTGCCACCCTTCAAATCCTCCGGCATTGGTATATCACTGTTCGCATTGTTGATCTCTGTCATATATCTGAAAAGGAAGTACCAAAGCTAATCCGTTTTTTCCTTTAATTAACTTATTCGCTTCACATACCCATTGACAATCATGTGGAGATCCTGCACATACGATTCCTCCGTGGAAACCAGCTCCGCTAAAACGCACTGCCGCTTCCTGAGAGCTTCCGCTTTGTCTGAGAGAGCAGAGTGGCTCTGTAAGAGATATCAAACAAAGGATTTAAAGCCAAACAATGGGGATAAATCTCTAATCATCACTCACCTCCTCGTCGTTGTCGTGGGAGCGTCCGTGGCCATTGGTGCTGGCATTCTCCGCTCCTCCGCTTCCGTCGCCGCGACAGTTGGACTCGTGCTGTTCCTGCAGATTGAAAATTCAGGGAAATGGGGTTAATCCCGCTCTCAACACCGCTCGTCGACTGCAGCACTTACCGTTGTCGTCTTGACAATTTCTTCTATTTCCGATAGTGGATTGCCGTCCATTTTGCCGGTGCTGGCCTGCAACAGGGGAAAAAGGGGTCAAGTACATAATGAAAAAGTTTTAGCAACGATTATTGCATTATCCCCTTGGGCGGCTGCTGGCTAATTGGAAAAGTTTTTTGCCATCCGTGCGCTTGATTCAATAACGTTTTAAAGCAAACACCCTCCATTGAAATTGAGTAAACTATGAATAACCTGTGCATATATGGTATTTAATTATTCAGACGCCCATCTCTCATACGCCCCGGTGGCCGCAAATAGAGTTGAGGCAAAAACCTCTATCATTTTGCGGCCATTTTCAAAATAAACATATTCTAGACGGTTGCATGTTCAGCTCAAATTGAATCACTCGCTTATTTTTGTTTTCCCACACGCGCAATCGCGCACAGGGCCCAAATTAATTTCAGTTGCATAAACAACAAACTTAACCGAACACAAACACCACTCTCGCCAACTGTTAGTTTTACTAAATTTATAACTGAAATTTGCTCTGGGGTATAATGTTGAAAAGTTTGCCCAGTCATGAGATAGCATTGTTTAACTATTGGCTTCTTTTGTGCTCAACTTTTCATTCCCCGTTGGTACTTTATTTCTCTTTGCGATAAGATTAGGATCGGTCAGCTGTTTGGGCTTGGCGAAAAGCGGAATTTGTCATCGAAAACGAATTACAACAGCGAATGCGAGTGCAGCTTACAAATAAACGGAAGAAACAGCTCATGGCACGTGTTGCTTAAAATTCCCGCCGCACAGTGGAATCTTTTTATATTCGTTTTCCGACAACCGCTTATGGAGAACTGTCTTTCGAAAATGTGGCCTTTATAAGGACTTTGCGACGGCGACGCATTTTGGCAATGCGAATGCCCGAGAATCTCGAAAAGCGTCTGAACGCCGAGCGGTGAACGGAGCGACTGACGGACTGGCCTAATAGTTTTGCCTGTTGCCCAGCATGTTTTACATATGTAGGCATAGCTCCCGCTCCCCCAAGCACCACCCAAGCAGCACTCAGCCCATCCACCCACTCACGCACACACACACACACACACACACACACACACACACACACACACAGAGTGCTTCTCCTTGCGACATTAAAAAGAAACTCTCAATCAACGCTCCGCCGCCAACAATTTCGTCGCAGTCACTTGAGGAAAGCGCTGAAATAATTGTATGGCACATATAGTATCGAATGAGCGAAAGCTAAACAGAGAGATATAGAGATATAGATAGGAAAATCGGGGAAGCGAGGGAGCTCTCTTTGTATTCCCCGTGTTCGCGGCAATGTGTGTGTTTTTGTGTGTAGCTTCGCTTCGCACTGTTGTTGTTATGAATTCTTAAATACATAAATTAATTCGCATTTTGCGGCGAACATTTCTAGACGCTGCTCACTGATCGACAAGGAAATACCTCCGGTCATAAAGTCTGGAAAATAATTCTGTTGTAAATTTACGAGATTTTACGGACTAATAATTATAATGAAATTATAATTTGTTGTGGTTGGAAAATGGAAAGTAATGACTTTGTTTTAACGTCTTTATACTAAGAAATTCAAATTATCTTTGGGTGGGGATAAATTTTCAATTAAAACAAATACATTATTTTAGATCAGATCCGGATAGCTTTCGTAGAACTAATTTTCATGATTTCTGTACAATTCGCATTTTTTTTTAGCACAATTTCTTTTTCAGGCTTTGCTTTTTTGCAAAGGAAGTCTGATATCAGCTGGCATTGAGTTTTCATTAGAATTTCATCAGCGGGACAGGAAAACAGCAGAAGCAACAACTAAAAGGAAAACAATAAAAGCTAAAACCAGAGGAACAACAACTCGGCCACGTACCCACGCAATGACGTACCCACATTTAAGTGGTGTGACATTTAATTAGCCTGTTCGAAAAATATGGAAAGGGAGCCGACTTGCAACGGCTGATGTCACATATATCCCCACAAATATACATACACATATAGTATATGTACAGGGCGCGAAGTTCTACAAGGAGAACTATTAAAAATTAATGACAATGCAAATAGGCGAACTAAACAAAGGTGGCACAGGAATACGGCCAAGACCCGAATGCCAAGTAGGCCAAAAAGTTAACAGAACCGATATGCAAAGCCCTAACTGGGTTAAGAAGTTCGCACCCAGGCGATACAAAAAAGAAAAAAAAAAATACCGAATTTGTAAACAGGAAAGAATACAATTAAATGTTGACGCATCAAGGCAAAACAACTTGTACGAGGCAGCCGAAAATTTACATGGGCCAGCGAATTCGGCTAATAAGCCATCATCATCAGCGGAATAGAGAACTCGGAGCAGAGCACATCCGACCAGACGACATTCAATTTATTGACGGACAAAGTGGCTATAGAGATGGCGACGTTCTGGCGAGGGACACATCGGGATGGAAAAAGCTTGAAATGGATGCGAGACAACTAAAATGGGGAGCTCACCAAACAAAAAAAAAACCGAAAAAGAAACGAATCATTAATCAAATTGAAGGGACTTTAAAACCCCTGAAGTGCATAGTGCGATAAAAAACAAACATAAAAAAAATGCAGCACTCAGGGAATTACGAAATCGCAAATGAGTGGGGTGAAGAATATATTTTCACAATTTTTGACTTTTAAATGACTGCCACCGTTGAGTAGCTTGCTTAATTAATCAACTTTCAGAGGTGCGCAAAAATAAAACTGATTGTTCTTTTTTCACTTCCCAAACAATTATACTTTATACTGTTCATTCTGTTCATTTAAACATTAAACTTTAGTTATTGGTTTTAACCAGTTCCAGCTAATCTCGTATATATTATTCATGAATTACAAGCAAACAGATGGTCAGGAATCCATTTGTTACATTAAAATATGTAAACCCTTTTTAATGGTACTGCAATTATTTTTGTACTACATTAAAAGGAAAATTCTAACGAAATTAAACTTAATTAAAATGTGAAAAAGGGTATTAAAGGATGACCAATGAAAAAAATAAGTTATTTTTTCTTGTAATTATGAAGCTCAATTAAAATATTTTAAGATTCAGTAAAACGACTTCCGTTTCTGCTTAAGCAAATGTAAATTAAACACTAATATGTATATCCTTGCCATTTTAAGTTAAATCCCTTTATGTCGGCAGCCTTGAATTATTGAAGCAAATACTTCTTCATTTAACTTAAAACCAGAGAAGTAGAAACACTGCATCGAACTCTGCATAATTTAAGACCACATTCGCAACCATGAATCAGCCAGCCAGACTCATTGGCTATATCCTTTCCCTGTAATTTTCTCTCAAAAGTACCATCCAAGTGGAAGTCCCGCCCCCACGCACAATCATCCGACAAAGTCTGTGGGCTAATTTGACTGTCGAAATTTATGCGTTGTATCTGCGAGGAGCTCGAGTATATTTGTATCTGTGGCGTGGTCTATTCACTCTCCTGCTTTGAGTGTAAACAAAATAAAGTGGCGCATTTATGGCAAAGGTGGCTGGCCCGGAGAAACGAGAACCGGCGAACTGTGGAGGATTCCCAGTCCCCCGGAGAATGGGCTCTGTTCTCTAATTGAGCAAAAACCGTGCTCGGATTGCCGATGACGTCGATGGAGAAGAGTCGAACGGGCCCAAGTCACAATAAACCGCTTTGATTTGTGTGGGAAACACATATTAGGGGAGCTGCGTGCTAAGCAAACAAACATCAAGCCAGCGGATCGGACTTGAGGCACAGGCAAAATCATTCACGTTAAAGTGGGTCAACATTTGGAAAAGGTTTATCTCAAAGAAAATATTTAAAGCGTTGTTAAAGAAAAATATTTATAACAACTGGTGGCATCTAATATAACAGATAAAAACGGAAAAAAAAATCTGAGTAAATATTTAGATAAATTCCTAACTGAACTTGTAATCCTGTTATAAATCAGATGAGATTTATGTAGCGAAAAATTGCTCAATCATTATAAATGATATCGTGTACATTTCCTTTTGGCCTTGAAAAATTACCCAGCGCCATCGAAACCTGGGGGAAATCTAAGCGAATCCCAACCGGACTTAGCTACTCACCAAATTGGCCGAGTTCTCCTTGGCGTCCTTGGTAAATGCGGGCGGTCCGTTGGCAATCAGGTGCGGTTCCTGGATGGGTTTCATGGGCGGCGGCAGCTCCAGTCCGGCCTCCTCATCGGGCTCGTAGTCCCCGGCGCCTCCCGGCTGTTGGGCGGAGCTGGGGAAGTGGGACGAAGGCACCGCGGTGGCGGGACTGCCACCTGGCTGCTGGTTCTGCTGCTCGGCGAGCTCCTCCGCGTGCTTCTGGGGCGTCTAGAGGGGCAAAAGAAAAGAAAAGCGATGAGAGACGTCAAATGATATAAATAAACAGTCGTTAAATCAAACACTCACCCTCAGGTTCTTCTCCGACGGCTTCTTCACCAGCGGTTTGCTGTTTGGCGGCTTGTCCGATGCCTTGCGATTGATCAGCGGCAGCCAGTTGCGCCTGCAACAAAAAATTCGAAACAATTCCAAAGTTAAATGACAGTTTGCACACTTGAGGAGGAGCACTCGAGGTGCGACAGCCTACAGGAACTTGCGAATGGTCGTTGTGGTCTGAACAAGTTCCTCCATCTCATGACGTGCCGAGTAGGAGAACAAATACGTATAGAACAAAAAACGAGGGAAATGCTTGATGGCTGTCCAGCTGCGTGGCCAACATCAGACTGTCGCCAGCATCGGCTGCTAACTTGGCCAAAAAGCGCCCGCTGTTCGGGTGTCGCCGCTCGCACAGTGGGCATAATTCATTTTCCCATTAGCATTTGGCCTTTAAAGGGCTCCCCACAATTGGTTTTATGATTCCGCAATTTTAAAGCTAAATTTCCGTTTATGCGTTTTTCATTTGGGCTTTTATGCTTCAAGTTTTTACCGCATTTGCCGTAAAAAAAATATTTCCTTCAAGGCTCCTTTGATTAATTTGCAGCGAGAGCAAAGTTTATGGGTCAAGTTTCGAGTTCTCGTGAGCCGAGCCGAGCCGAGTCATTAATCAGCCACAGTGAACACTGTTTTGGGGAGGACCTCTGCAGCAGATGGCTTAGGTTTCAACAGCTCATTTGGGGGCGGGAAATTGCCGCGGGCGGCAGGGAAGGATTTCTGGTCGGTGAAAGTGCAGCGGAGAAAACCGCAAAACCGCAAACTAAACTCTGTTCAAATGTGCCATTTATAAAATATTAATTAAGCTTAATTAACGAGCGAACGGGTTCACTTAAACGCTTCGAAAATCGATATCAATTAAACAAAAAACAAAAGGAGTGATGCAAAGTGGTTGGGAAGAGGCGAAACCCAATGGCATGTAACATAATTCGAAGTAAAAATAAACATTGACACAGACGACAAAGAACGGGGACGCGGTTTTCGACAGCAAGGACAGCAGCAACTGGTCAGTCAAATTAAACGAACGAACGAGAAGCGTTCGGTTCCAGGAATTGTATTTAATTTATTATAAGCTTGTCCACATTCAAAATTCATTTGGCTGATGTAATGTTTTAGGCAAATAGCCAAAGTGTCTCCTTCTGTTCGAGAAGTACTCGTGTTTGTTTGGGTGTGTATTAATGGGGTCGCCGCAAAGTATGCAACAAAGCTAGCCGGCAAATTTGCAGTTTCCGTCTCCTGCTGCTCGAAAACAAATTGTGCACGGAAAAAATATTGTTTGGAAAATGTATACAATTCTTAAACTTATTTTGAACATTAGTAATTTATTGGATTTTGATAAAAGCCCACCACAAACAAATTAGCAATACTCTAGTGAGCTATAACAATTTATTCATCATTTAGATTAGGAAACCAAAATAATTAGTAAGCTAAAACAATTTATTCAGCATTTAAATTAGGAAACCAAAATAATTAGTGAGCCAAAACAATTTATTCATCATTTAGATTAATAAACCAAAATAATTTGTAAGCATTTCCTAATTTTAAAACCAAGTTAATCGTGGTTTTCGAAAGTAGTTGGTGACTTTCATGCCTGTGCAAGTCATAATATCATTTTATTGTGTAATATTTACACACATTTTCCTGTGAAATTGCGAAATACTTTTCCAGTGACTTTGAGTGTGGTTTGAATACATATACCAATGCAGGGCAAGTCCACTTAGTTCATTGGACTTGGCAGCACGCGCCGCTGAGCAGGATCCTTTTACCCCCGTTTCTTTGCATATATCCTGGACAAACACACGCGCATATTGACACAGTGCTTGAGACAAAGAGTCCTGACCAAAGTGACAGCCATAGAGAGCGACGGAGGAGGAGAAGGAGATTGTGGGGATTTGGTGGGTGACTTGGACAATAATCTATATTCATGTTTGGTCGGAATAAGGCGAGGAAGAAGCAGATGTGGCGCATAGAAAAAGAGGAACTACCATCACTTAATGCTCACTCGAGTGAGCCAGCGGCAAACAAAGAGCCCAATTAGTGAGCAAATATTGAAAGTGTTGTTGGGTATATTCCACGGAGAAACGAAATGAAAGCGAATGGAAAAGAAATATAGAATAGTTCCCAGGAGAACCTGCCTGTTGTTTTTCCCGCATTTAATGGTAAGCGCGATAAGATTACCGAAAGTGGAAAAGAGCTATTTAAAGTAAAGTTTCGCCCGAATGCGTAATAATAAGAAACCGCTGGCAAGCAATTGGAGCGGTCTCGATACCAAAACAAATCAAAAGTCAATCGGGCAGCTCTCTTTCTTTGCGGGCCCACGAGACGTATGATTAATACGCGCGGTCTGTTATCGTTCAAGTATTTTCCTCAGCCGCTTATCTTCCCAGCCATATTCACAACTAATGACGAAGTCCAATGCTGAGTAAGAAAGGACAAAGGCAATATCGTGTGAATGGCAAGGGTATCACATTAATAGTACTTTTCATTTGAAGACCTCACAGAAATTAATTTAATCGGTTCCAGCGCTTTTGCACAACAGGTTTTCGATCGAAGCTGTATTAGATGATTGCGCAATTAATGCACATGCCGGTGGGAAAAACGGAACCGGTTGCTAAGCTATAGAATGTTTTTGGGTATTCCCTGTTTGTTTCGGTGATTAACATGCGAGTGGGGAAAAGGATGACCCAAAACAGAGCAATCCGTTTGTTTTTCATAAGTCTCCCAAAAAAAAAATATAATAACCAGCAAAATAAACATTCCGCAAACATTCGGAGCAAAAGATAACGCTGCGGGGAGAGTCGCAAGTAACGACAAACCCCTCATTCTCATTTATCTCACCCGAAAACTAATAAAGCTCAATTGCTGCTGGACAAACAACAAACAACGTGTCTATTTCACGGCAAACGAACGTGCCGGATTTGTGACTGCAGCTGCATAATGAGCGATATAGTTATCCGGACCGAGCAGACGGACTCCTGTTACGTTGATGTCGATAAATCAAGCCCAGTTCTTAATCTTCTTTTGCTGGGGCTTACTCATTCCAAAACAAACAAGCCATCAGAAAACGAAAGCACAAATATGACACCCAGCTATTGAAACATTAAATACTCTGCCAGAAATTATTGTTAAGTTGGCTTACTTTAAACTTTAATAAAAAACACAATAACTGTCGAGAAATGATATTTCAACCTCGGAAAAGCAGTAATACTTTAGTTTAACGATTTAAAAGTCGCTTTTAGCACATCACTGCTGCGTTAAATCAGCGATTCGCAATTCGTTTTAAGTTTATGAGTGCAGTCGTAAAAGATGTTTCATACGAGGCTAAATCTACATTTAACAGTAGCTTTTTGTGCTTGGAAAATTGTAGCTTAATCGGTATACCCCTAAAAAACAAGGTATGGCAAAAACAAAAACAGAATTAAAGCTGATTTAAGTTGGGCAATTGAGAAGCTGATGAGCCGCACGAAAAACATGAGCCACATGATATCCAAGGAGCTTGTTATTGCAATTGAGACGAGGGCGACTAATTGAACATGAGGCTAACTGAAACCAGACATATAATTTCGGGCTGAGAAAGATTATTTTCTCCTTTGTTCTAATACAAGTATTAAATTATCTTGGAAAAACATTGAAACCTATACTTAAGTAAGAAGCTGAACTAATCCAAAGAGTACTTTATTTCAGTTATAAGACAGAAAGTAAATCAAGCATTTGTTTTTACTCTTATTTGCATAATGAATATAAATCTCTAGGCTTTTGAAAACTTTGGCATCATGAACTATTCAAATATTATAAATAATCTGTCAGCTGTTTCAACAAACACTTCTTTCTAACCTGAATATAAATGAGCCTCGCTTGGAGCTATGTTTCTTATCGGCGGCATTTTCGCAGCAAACACAGGTGAATCCCGACTTTTCGCCCAGCGATTGCTGGTGATGGAGCACGGGGGCGGATCCGTTTCCGCTTTCGGAGACCCTCAGCGATATGGACTTGATCAGCTTGGGTATCGATTTGGATCGAGTGCGGGTGGGAGCCGAACTGCGTTTCATTTGGAGCGTATGGTAGAATTGCGAATTGGAATTAGGATTAGAAGTCACATTGTTGTTATCGCACTGGTCACCGCCACAAAAGTCATCGGTTTCTGGCACTGCGGTGGCATTTTCAAAATGAAATCCGTTTTCGGCCATCTTATCTAACCGGCTCCGGTGGCCGCAGTCACTGTTGTTATTGTTGCACATGCCAGATAAGCGAACCGCCGAGGTGAGCACTTCAAACACTGTGGCGTTAATTGTTTTAACCCGCTAAAATACCGGCACCGCAAAACGAAAGACGCTTTCAGTACTGTGTCTAATCATAAACTGAGCCAAAAGCCGACTGCGAGCAGTAATGTAAAGTAAAGGTTCTCCCTGTGGGGCTTTCGATTTCTGGAGAAAAAGCAACGCGAGCTCGCACACCCACGAAAAAAAACTCGAACTTGGGAACCACATTATGTGGTGAGAACTCAAGGGAGAGCACACTTCAAAAATAGTTAACTCAATAAGTTTGTTTCCATTTTTGGAGAATTTTTTACAATAAATGGTTTCATAAATAAACAAATTTTTGTAATCTTAAATACAATAAATTGATAGGTGAGTGCTTAATAAAAACCTTACCCAGCACGAATTAGATTTGTTGAATGCTTTTATTGGATAGATTATTACTTTTTCTGGGCTTTTTCAAAGTGTAAGAAACTCGCCTTCAAAGAGCGGAAAACAAAAGGCAACAATAATAAGAACTGGGAGCAGCTGAGTGATTCCGAGCTTTTTTCCGCTCAGAGCTAAACTTCTCATAACTGCTGTTGATATTGCTGTTACTGTTTCGCACTGTTCAGTATAAATGGGTTTATATCTTTATGACTTGCGCCTGAGCTATACGACACGCGATTAAGAGGCCCAGCGCAAAATGTTAGTATACCTATATAACTCACACGTTTAATCGAAATTCATTTTTACAATAACAGTGGACCATTTGTAGTAGTTCTTATTTTTAGAACCATTATCAACTACTCGGCATTTAACTATATACGAAAATGTTTATAAACGTAAATTATAACTTTCCACATTTTAAATAAGTCAAATTTTTTACTCATCGACGTATTCAAGATAGTATGGGAAATCCCTACTCATATATTCGACTTTTATCTCCATCCTCCAAGCATGAGTCTCACTGCTCGTATCATGGATTCAAATGAGTCATTAGATCAGAGCAACTTAATCCAAAACAAAGTGGAACACGAACCCAGGATAATTTCAATTTTTGTTTACTTATTTTTTGAAAAGTTGGACAATGAGCCATTGAAAAGTGACACCTAAGAAATGGATTAACTCAAAGCATTCTTCTATTTATGAGAAAAATCATTTTATGGTAAAAAAAGTATACTTCATGGGGTCTGTGGTGTCTCCTTCAGTGCATTGCAAACTTCTGACTGAAAGGGTATAATAAGTGCAATGGGCAAATAGACAATTTGTTTATCTGGTTCCCCAACTGACGAATTCGGACTACGGGTTGATTTATATTATAAAAGGATTCATGAATTTGTTTTTGCGCCTCTGACCTACTAAACAGACAAGACAGATAAAGGGTATGCTTGTTGTTATAAATAAGCAACTGACAATATTAGGAAAACAAATTGATTTCCTAGTAACACAAATCTTAATTAATTTAATACACAGACTTGACTTCAAAGCTTCAGACCAGACTTATTTTTTGATTTATTATATTATAAATATTTAAAAATCTTAAGGGCACTTTTGGAGTTTCCTTATCTGAAGGCAACATTTTTTGAAACAATCAAAAACTTTTAAAAACGGTCGTGGAGCATTGTGTGTATCAGAAAAGATAAGGGTAAAAAAAAGCTTAAAAAATAAACTTTCGTGGTTTCAGAAATTATAATTCTAATATTATTTCATGTTGTATTTATCATTTTTCACAATCTGGAACTTATTTTTTATGTTTTCATTACTCACCCGCTAAAACCGCGTCGTTTGGTGGACGATGATAAGGCATCCGCCTTGCTGCGATTACCTAAAAACAAAAAGAACAAAAAATTAGTAAAATATAAGAAATTAAAAAACAAAAATCAAGCGGCTTACCCTGATCCTGCATGTCGGATTTCTGTGAGCCCGCTGCTCCGGTTGCATTCGATCCGGATCCGGAACCGTGTTTGTGTGCGCCCGGCGGCGGTTTGAGCACTGAGACAGGAACGAGTCCTTCCTGCACGGCGGCATCGTCGTGCTGAGGATTGAGGCGCACCAGGCAGAAGTCCGGCTCGCCGGCGGTGGGCGGTTCGATAATCTCCACCTGCTGGCCCTTGCTCACGCTCAGCTCATTGGTGCCCGAGCTGGCGATGTAGTCCGCCACCACCCAAGTGGCCTCCTGGTTGCCCAGCTGGAAGGGATAAGAGAGGGGACACGAGGACGAGATGAGTATTCGATGCCGCTTTTAGATATTGGGCAGTTAACCCATTTGGGCCAAGGAATATATGTACATTTAATAATCCTAAATAAACCAAATTGTAAATAACCTAGGGCTTAAAAATAAATACATTTAGTGGCAATTTCGCAAAGGAATAATAGTTTATATTGCTTTTAATTATTGCTTACAATTTGTGTTTTGGTTAAACACTCCCGACTTGTATTTTCGTCAATAAATGATTAGCCAGGGAGCCGGCTCTAATCGCTTAAATGAATTTTGGGAAGCCAAGACTACCGCTCAACTATTTAACCAATGGAAGCCGTATTATTCACAAAAAGCAGCTAGTACGTATAATCGCCAATGCCGACAATACCCATCAGCATGCTAATGATTAAACGAGATTTTATGAGCCCTAATGGAGGCATCCTGGTATGCAGGCGTCGTGTCAAAGGCGCCTTCAGAGGGTTAACATGCTCGGGTCGAGGTCGAGGCCTGGCAAACCTTATTGATTGACCGCCAGAACAAAGGCCGAGGACTCCGAGGGCCTCAAGGATCATCGTCAAAGCGAACGAACTAATTAGAAAGCCATTCGAGCCTAGCGCACGTCCATTGTGAAGCGGAAAACACAGGAAGGCGGAAGGAGGAGCACTTCCGGCGGATTTGATTGGCGGCGGGCCACCACCGAGCCACCCACCTAATCAACTCGGAGACAGCCTCCTCCCTTCTCGGCTTGTGTGCATTAAAAATTTACAAGTTTATTAATTTACATGTGGCCTTGCCGTGGGTGTCGAAGTGCGGCCGTCTATCAGCTCTTTAAATCCCAACGAGGATGATGGCTGCACGGAAAAATTGTGGTTAATCGTCAATCGATGCCACTGGATTCCTCAGAGGAATAAGGAGTGCACAGAGCGAACGGGTCGATGTAAAATCAAATGGAAGATGTCTCTTGTCAAGAGCAACTCAATTATAGGAAATCATTGAAACTTGCTAAAATGCATTGAAATATTAATAACGATTCGCTTAATAAAATACTTAAAACTGAAAACTCCTTTGGTTTTCTTACTTATAAGAACCAAAACCAGAACTAGTTATTTATTTATTGTCTCATAAACTTAAATTTTCTTCCTGGCGACAATTAAAAAGGCTGCATGCACAGCTATTTTTCCTGTGCACGTGTGAGGCTGAAATATTTCAGCTCTATATGAAATTCCCCGAGCGCCGCGGGATCATATTTATTTCACATACAATATTTATGTGGGACACGCCATAAACTGGCTGAGGAAGCTCGGGCTGGATGGAAACACCTGTCAGGTGGGTTTGGGGGCACGGGCCAAATGGCGAAATGATGTCGCCAAGGCAAGCGGCAGCTGACGAGGGGGTGGTGGGTGGAAATGGCTCGGTGGGTGCGGGAAACGATGATGAGAGCAGGGGAAAAGGGGACGGGGAGCAGGGGCGCTCATAAGCGCAATTAAATCAACTTCATCAGCGGACAGGAGCAAGAGCAGCGGCAAAGAGAGCTTAGTTTATTATGCTCGCCTCGCTGCCCTTAGTCACTGCATGTGTATGTGTGTGTGTGTAGGGCAAAGAGAGCTGTTCATTTAACACACTGAAAACAACTTTGTTTGCGAAAGTTTAATATCTCCAACTATCATAGATTTTTTATTCACCTTTAAGAAAATTGTTAAATTTTATAAGCATGCTTGTAAACTATTTACAGTGAAAAAGTATGCTTAACAAAACTGTATTATTTTAGAAAGCATATAGCATAGCCTTTTTTATTGCAATTTAATAGGCATCGTTTACTAATTTTAATCGAATAAATATATTTATTAAATTTCAATTTGCTGTGTAGACGGGGCACACATGCACAGGGACTCAGTTTCCTTTTAGGATCCCAGACCGTGGCGCTGTTAATTAAGCAGCACTGACACGGAAACGTGCCGTGCTCCAGCGTGCGAGTATTAGTGAGAGGGCGTATGTATGTGTGCGCTGTGTGTGTGCACGTTTCCGCTTGTAATGCAATTAGTTGAAAAGTTTCCGAGGAAAAGTTCTGAAAAACTTTTTCGACAACAGCTCTCGCAAGACGAGGCGGGCAGCTCCTCAGGGGGCGTGGTAGGCTGCCAAATTATTTTTTTATTTTTATTTATCTGAGGCCCTCAAATTGCCACTCAGCCCCAATGAAAATTGATTGGCGGCCCAAATAAGAAAACAAATCAGTGGAAAACGTTTTAGGCTGACGCTAGGCAAGTTGACTGATGCTGATGCTGCAGTCAAAAGTTGTCCCATAACTGCTGAAACCGGTGGCGTATACGTAATGCGTATACGCAATGTGGCCTTCATCATCATCATTGTGGGCTGCAAATTGCTGCAGTCACGCACAAACACCCGCACTCACAATCGCACTAATAACCTGCCACTAGGCAGAGTTTCTCCCCTCATTTTCCCCGCCGCCTAATGATTTTCCAAGTGGGTGGAAAGTTAAAACTAGGAGCAAAAGCAGCTGTCAGAAGTCAGGAATTTCAAGCTGAAATAGAATACGTCATTAAAGCCACCATTTAAAATCGCCCCATATCCTTGCCAGCTCTAATTCCTCTCAATTTTCACCGAAAATTAACTTGGCTTTCTCCGACCGAATTTTCCTTTTCATTGTAGCTACAAATTAAGTTCATGTTCGCTTTCGTTCTCCGCTTTTGTTTCGCCTTTTGACCGGGTCTTTCATTAAAATAATGAAGGGATATTTGAGGGTGAAGCAGCGGGAAAATCGAGTAAGCGGAGGGGAAAATCGCACCAGTTTTTCCAGCTGCAAAATGCAATCAGCACTGCCTTGTTGGGTTCCGTCTTTGCCGCCTACGTTTTAGCATAAAAATAATTAACATGGCTTACAGTTTCTTTTGCGCATTTCCATATTTAATAGGGCGGCTCAAGGCCACCTACTAAAAATAGAATTTTATCTGCCGAGAAAGTTGAAAGCACAGTTTTAAAGCCATAAATTGGAAGTCGCAAACCTCATCTATTTTCCATAGGCAATTGAAAACTTTCCAGGCAGATTTGCATAGCTGAAAAGGGGAAAGCAAACTGAACGGAAAGACAAGCCCGAAATGCAGGCGAAATTGAGGAAAAGTTAGCAGATCGAAGTCCTGGGAGAAAGTCCAAGGACGAAATTCGTTGACAGTCCCGGCATTTTGCAGTCGACACTCGCATTACGAAGGCAAAGTTTTCCCTGTGAGTTTTCCTTCTCTCGCTGCTGATTACATGCTGATAACAATAATAGCTCAGACTCGGAAAGCAGGCTTGAAAGGAAGGGCTCAGCCGGAAAATGTGCGCCTTTCTTTTCCTTTCTGTTGGGCAAATTGTAAAGCGATTTGGGAAAATGTTTACGTTATTATTGATGGGCTCGCTCACTCGCTCGCTCGCTCGCTTTTCCCTCTGACAAGCAGGATTAAAGGGCGTTGGGGTAGGTTTTCCGACGTTCGATGTAAGCTCATGTCTTTGCCTTTCGAGAGCCATCGTAAAAACGCAATTGCTGCGACGACGACCCAAAAAGCCATCAATTGTTAAGTCATTAAAAAATATGTTTAGGTAACAGGGGGCCTCGTGAGGGAAGGGCACATAAAAGCGAACGTCAGGGTTGTCAAGTGAAATTACAAACATCATTTAACTGATTGGAATAATGGGGCACCAAGCTGTTCCTTGCACTGAGAAAATATGGATCCCAAAAGCATATTATTGTACCATATCAAAGTTTTTGAGGTTTGCAAAAAAAAAAGAACGGCGAATATTTTTTTGAGACCACAAAAACGGATGTTTTGCAATTCCATTATCAAATTAACAATACTTTTTTATAGCGCAGATATGTCAAACATATATAACACGATACTATATGTGGTCTTCGTCTTTTAGCCTATCGGGTTCAGAAATCCAGTTCCATTTAAGCTCTTGTTTAACGCGGTTGTGCACAATTAAAAATTTTAAAGACTACTGAATTTATTATGTTCACGATTATAACTCTGGGGCTGCTTTGCCTGGCTGTATTAGGCAACACAACTCAGCTGGACAGGATTGAAGAAAAACTGAGGAATGTGGATCTAAAAATAAACAACATTGAAAATGCCCTGCGTGACCGACAGGAGATTTGTTCTAAGAACATCCCCCCAAAATTCGAGAAGATTCGTTCCAGATACTTTTACATCGAGAAAACTCAACTGAAAGATTGGGACTCTGCCGACAGCACGTGTCGCCAAATGGGAGGTTATTTGGCTTCGTTTAAAAACCAAGAGGAACTTGACGCCGTTCTACCTAAGCTTGAAGAGTCAAAGAATTACTGGCTCGGCCTTCGATTAAAGGACTCTCGCTTTGAATCTACAGCCTCGGGCCAGGTAGCCAATTTTTTGAAGTGGGGAGCATATCAACCAAATCCGGACTACGACCACGTTAAATTGAGGAACGGTGAAATGAGCACTTGGACACCACGCACTTTGTTTCATTTTATCTGCCAATCGGACAATGATGTTTAATAAAAATTAAAAGAAATCTATATGTATTCCAAAAATCTGTATGTTTTATATAATAAACTACCACAGCACATTTAACAAATTGTGTTTTCAAAACTAGTCCAGAATACGTATTCCACATTTACAAACATAATCACCAAGCTGTTCCCTGCATTGTGAAAAAATGGTTCCCAAAAGCATATTACTATATCTAAGCTTTTGCGATTTGCAAAGTACAACGGCGCATATTTCTTTGAGTCCACAAAAACGGAAGTTTCGTAAGTCCACTATCAAATTAAAAATACCATATTTAGCTCAAAAAAGTCTGGGCAAAACACTCAAACGTATATAATATGAGCCTAATTGGTGTTCATTGCTTAGCCTATCCACTTCAGAAATCCAGTTCCATTTAAGCTCTTGTTTAACGCGGTTGTGCACAATTAAAAATTTTAAAGTCTACTGAATTTATCATGTACGCGATTATTACTCTGTGGCTGTTTTGCCTGGCTGTATTAGGCAACTCAACTCAGCTGGACAGGGTTGAAATGAGACTCATAGATATGGATCGAAAAATAAGCTACATTGAAGGTGTACTGCGTGCCCGAGAGGAGATTTGGTCGAAGAACATCCCCCCAAAATTCGAGAAGATCGGTTCCAGATACTTTTACATCGAGAAGACTCAACTGAAAGATTGGGACTCTGCCGACAGCACGTGTCGCCAAATGGGAGGTTATTTGGCTTCGTTTCAAAACCAACAGGAACTCGACGCCATTCAACCCAAGCTTGAAAAATCAAATAGTTACTGGATAGGCATTCGATTAAGCGGATATCTCTTCACTCGCTTTGAATCTTCGGCCTCCGGCCAGGTAGCTAAATTCCTGAAGTGGGAACCAGAAGAGCCAAACAGAAATTACGGCCACGTTATATTGAAAGACGGCGAAATGAGCACTATGGTACCACGCCTTGTGCTTAATTTCATCTGCCAAGCAGACAATGAAGTTTAATTAAAAACTATCTAAATATATTTCCACATTTTAAATAATAAACACATAAACACATAAAATAAATTCAAAAGTACAACTAATGGATCTGAAACATTTATTTTTTGAAAGAAATTACGAAACTTTTTTTGATGTGGAATTACGGGTCTTATCAAATAAAGCTTTAAACAGAAAAAAATCAGTAAGATGCTGAAAGGGCAGCGGAAGAAAAGCACTTCCCCCTCGATCCATTTGATTCGAAGTAAGATATTGAGTGGTAGAGCGAAATTTTAGACAGATTTTGTATGCCAGTTGTTGCTTTGGTGGAATTTGTTCGGCTAAATGCCCTCATGGGCGCCATAAATCACACAGATATGCCAGCGCATACACAAAATTGTGAAAAGGCAGGGAGGGCCCTCAGATATATATATGTACATACATATTCCATACACATTTGTGGCTGAATGTAAATGTGGGTACACTTATAGATAGCCGCAAACTGGCTGGCTGTGTTTTCTGTTTTCTGGGGTACATAAAACATAAACGTCTATTATTCAATTAACTCGCACAGTGGGTCCGCCGGCAGGTGCAGCAGTCAGGGGTCGTTTCCCGGGTGCCGGGTCCCTGGGTCCCGACATCAATTACGTTGTGGCAAACACCCAGTCGACACAAGATGGCAAACAACAGGAGCTGGAGAAAGGAGCTGGATTCCATCGACGAGGAGCAGTAGCTATCGCTCTGCGGTCTGGTAATTGTACGACAACATGTTAACACCCAAAAGCAGCCACATTCCCCTCCAGTCCACCTCCACATTCGCATTCACATCCACCCACTGATAGGCTCATTGTCTGACCCGCCTGCTAATGTTCCCTCATGGGCTTCGGATGGAGATGGGGAGGATGTGCCCTCCAAGTGGGTGTAAGTGCTGAATGAAAGTCATTTACAGCGCAAATCGAATAATATTCTAAATCAATTACGTGCAACTACGACATGATCGATAACGCAAACTAGCGCAGCAAAAAGTTACCTAAGTACTCCTCGTACTCGTAATGTCTACGAACTTTGTTGATTGCAGTCTAAGATTTTAATTGATTTACCAAGCTTCTGGGCAAACACTTGCTAAGTCGATTATAATGGAGACATTTGCCATTCCCCAAAGAGTTTTTGCTGCTCAGCTAAAATTGGGATACATTTTGAAATAAATGAGCTAGGCCAACAACCCTTTACCCCAAATCAAAGATTTGTAGATTCTGACTAGAATTATATGTCCATTGATTAAGCTTTTTAAGGCTTGTATTAAAAGTATTCCGGTTTTTGCTTAGAACTCACTAAATGACTGATGCAAGCAGAAATTAATGGAATGCAGCAATGGGAATTTTCATTCCTTATGGACAGTTTACCCCATGCCATAAACACCCAGAAGTGGACCAGCAATTTGGTGCGAACAGCGGGCAAACAAAACCAACAGCCGACGGCCGACGGCCCGAAGCCTCGGACTTTGAGCCCCGGCCTCAGGGGCTCAGCCTTGACCAGCCCAAATGCTGTTTGGGATTTTAAAAGAGTTGGCCCCATGTCAAGTTGGGCAAACCCCCCGACTGAGCCCCTCTTGGAGCGCAGAGAGCAATCGATGGGGGACCAGAGGACAAACTTTTGCGGGGCGGCAAGAGTCAGGACATCGGCAATTTGTGGCCGGCAGAGACTCGCTCTTGTCCACCGGATTGGATTGCGAGCGGGAACTGTGGATGACAGATGGGACATGGAAGGTGCCGCCCACCACCACCACGCACTCCCCCGACTTTCCCTTCCATTGGGAGCAATTGTCCGAGAGGCGGCTTTTGGTTTTTAAAAAAAAATACCATGTCTATCGATGGGCGTGCCACAGCATTTGCCATTGATTTTATGGCCGAAAATGCGAAGCGTTGGGCCAGAAGGCGTAGGATAAAGTCCCCCAAAAAAGAACAGGCCCAAGGCATCGAATTCTGATGACCATCCCGTAAGCCCCATTGGGATTACGACTCAAATAAACCGGGGAGCATTTAAATTGAATTATGCATGATAAAATCTTTGGCTCTTCTATTTGCTCTATTTTATTACATTCAAAAGAGTCATACTTTTTTAGGAACTTTTAAAGCCTTAAAGGATTTACTTGAAAACGGTTTCGCTTTAAATTTTATTGGCGATGTTCGGTTTATCAGTTTGCGTTCGTTTTTCGCTTTCAATCTGTGACTAGAATTTTGATTTTCGTTTTAATTTATGCACAGTTGTGTACAAAATGGATACATTTGCCTATTTCATTCCCTGAATTCGTTAGCTTTGTTTGTTGTTTCAGTTCCAAATCCAAAACGAGAAGACGTATGCAAATATACGAATTTTGAATTATCATCACTTTTAATTCTCTGAATATAAAAGTTGTTTATGTTAGTTTTTGGTAAAATGGTTTATTTTTTTTTTTTTGTATGTTTAAGCAACATATCTGCCATAAAATGTCTTTAAACGTTTTTCCTTCGTGCTTGTACTTGCTCTGCGCTACCAATGTCAAGAATCCAGCATCTTTATGTGGTCCAGTAGTTAACATCTCGAGTTCTGCTGTCATAGCACACTTCTAGGGACAATTTAGTAGCAAATTTGTTTGGCCTTCTGCCTTCCAGCGGCTTCCCAATGCTTTGTCTGCAGTTTTTCTTTGCCGTTTATACTTTTTTTTTAGCTCGCTTTCCATCGCAATTTGCATATCAGTGTTGCCATTGAGGGAAAACGACAAGGGCTAACAGTGCTTGCTGGCTTTGTCTGTTTGCCATGTTCTTGAAGAGCAAAGGCAGCTTTTATCCGCAGGTAACTTTGTCCTCAAGTATTCGGAATGATGAGATTTATTAAAATTGTTCTACATTTTCTGCACTTTGTTTGCCTGCATGTTTCCACCATCCCAACTACAGGACTTATCAACGGTTTTCCCAACGTTTTCTCATCCGACTACAAAATGTATTTTCCATTGTTAGAGTGCCAGCATTTCTCGTGGCTCTTAGAAATAGGAAAAATAGAAGGAACCCAGTTGAAGAAGCACTCGACGATGCAAGCCAACTGCAGCTGACAGCGGCAAGAGACATATTTTTGTGTGGCAGCAAATTTCCTTTTCAACGCGCCAACTGAGAAAATTGGGGACGGGGAAAACTGCATCTCCACTTGGCTGGTTTGCGATTTATTTTGCGTGTGCGCTCGGAAGTATGCCATAGGAAAATGCATAAAGCATACGCCCCGTGGAATGCGCTTCGCAACTGGGCAACTTTCAATGGCTGCTCGCAAGTAGATGCCCCCGGAAGTTTATGCCCTGGCGCACATTTGCTTGGGAAATATTCAACGAGCGCATAAATATTCTTGAGACATCAAATTAAAATCTTGCAGCTTCTTGCAGAGGCACTGAGAGAAAGTTGTCAACGCAAGTTAAGCAACCTCACCTTAGTTAATTGTATCCTAGATCGACTTTCTAACTAAAAATTACCTTTACTGCAATTCTACTTTTGAAATAAACACGATAATATAAGTGAACTGGATAGAACATTTCTCTGTGTAAAAAACGTTCTTCATGGTTCTTAAATGAACTCCCACGGCAACAGGAAAACTTAAATGAAGCAGAAATTTATGAAAGGCCGACAGCACAGCATCAGCATCAACTAAATTGAGTAGAAAGGGCAATGCGATTATGGGGAGGCCAGAAAGCTGTCTACTTCGCAGAGACATCACTCAAACCCCGAAACTGACAAAAGAAGTCAAGGGAAGAAGCCAAGGAAGTGGGGGCAGGGGCAAGGTCAGCACAAGACACAATGCAGCACAGGAAGCAGAGTGAAACAGGGGAGACAACGATGATGATAAGGCTTACATGGCTTGATGAAGTGATAAATACATTATGGGATGTGGGCAAAAGGGAAAGAACTAGTTAGACACTGGGCCAAGGGAAGCGGGGACAGTAATTTCAGGCAGTGACAATGGTGAGTAGAGAGAAAATAAATTAGCGCACCACACTGCGTATGATTAATGGGCTTATTAAACGGCGTCGCTGCTGTCTGCTCGTCGGGTCAACAACCATTTTACAGGCGACGCGAGCACTTCCACAACTAATCAAAATAAATAGCACAGCACACAAGAAAGTCAAAGACCCTTGGCTAAAGACTTAAACTGTAAATAGGAAAGGAAAAGTGGTAATAATCAGCTGGCGAGGGAGATTCCCTCTGGCCATATTCAGACTAACTTCAGGGTCAATTATTCTGTCTTTATGATTATCAAATAGCAGTTAAGATACCTTCACTGAATGTTTGGACAAGAGAAATGGCTAAGAGAGTGCATGAAGCCTTTAAAACAAAGTTTTTGCTTGAATTTCAATTATTTATTGATTAATTCAATTTGATAGCACACCTCAAATATGATTTTCGAATATTAATCCTTTTTGGTTTATATTAAAATGAAAAGCAAGCATATGCAAATTTCCGAATTATACAAATTAAGCTGAATAATTTGCCAACGGTCCAACTAACATTTATCGCTTTAAGGCATCCACAATTTAAATTCGCAATCTCTGCTCCTCTCAATACTTTTCCCACAGTGATTTCCATTCGCAGAGGAAAAAGCTCTGAGCAACATTAATCGCAGGTCAAGTCACGGGCGCACTTATCGAACCGCATTCATGTCCCATGATTTGTAGTGGGAGGTGGGGGCAGTAAAGCCAAGAATATCTCAACCACTAGGAAATCCATGCCGCAAGCTGGCGACCTTTGCACTTTGGGCCGCCGAAGGAGGCGGGCTGGAAAACTTTTGCCACAGCTAAATAAAAGATAAGCTGGGCAAGTTTCCGATAAGGTCAAGGCAATCGCTGCCATGTTTAGCATTAATATTTGATGACCCGTCAATCCGAGCGTGGCATCAACCGAACCCTTATCAGGAAATAAGTACTCGAGGCATTAAGAAAAAATTTTGTCGAGTTCTGAAATGACTTCCTGGAATCCTCTTCAAAGTCTTAAGGTGTTGAAGCGATACACAAATATTTATGCAACCGAATAAAAATATTTGCTCTCATAAATAAGATGCTTATTTTGTCGTTAATATTATAAGCAAGGTCACACTTGGTTTCAGGTAATATGTTATAATATTTCTATGAGTATAAGGTAACACTCTTACCCTTTCTTATTCCAATAAAAAAAATAGATATTTAACTTGATTGTACCTTGAGTGCACTGTTGCTGGGCTGGCGAAAGAACCGAAAGGAACTGGGCGTATCGATGGTATGTTGGCGGGCCAGAACTCCATGCCCGGTCACGCTGGACTGCCGGAACCAAGGCAGCGAGATCTTGCGGCGGCTTTTCCGCTGAACAGGAGCGGGATTGGGGGCGGGATTGCTGGAGGACGGGGCCACAGTGGGAAACGTGAACGGGGACTGCTCCTGCTGGCTGTGGCCGTTCTTGCCAGGAGTTCCTCCTGAAGCCGGCGGTGGGGAGGTGGAGTCGTCCTCCTGCAGGGTGCAGAGTGGAGTGTTTTGAGCTGAATCCGCTATGGACGGCGACGGCGAAGGATCTCCCACGGCGATGGGAGCGCTCATCGGCAGTGGAGTGTTGGGCAGGGAGACGAAGCCCTTGGTCGGGGTATCCTCGCCGCACTTGAGCCGCTCCAGCGAGCTCTTCTTCCCCCCGCCGCCAATACCATCGGCGGAGTCCACACTGTTCATCCGCTCGTTGAGAAACTTCTTAACACTCTTCATGATTCCTGGGCTCGGGTTCTTTTGTCTCCTGCTTCGATTCTGGTTTTTTTTATCCAATCACTCTCATTTTTCGGTTAAATCACAGTCCAAAGTAAAGCGGGGCGGTGGGCTCTTTTATTTTTAAAACAAATTCGAGGCTTTGTTAGCAGCCAGCCGCAAATCGATAAAGTTCTCCGACTCCTAGGCCAAAATGTATTATTTTTATTTTTCAGCGAACTTGTGTGTGCGTGTGTGTGAGCGAGGGAGAGGGGCTGATTGGATTTTACATCCTGCAGGATGTTCGCACACCAACACACTCACACAGACGCACTGTGTATCTATATGGATTTCACTTGTGGCGGTGACAGTTTTGCCGCGGTTTCGGTTTTCGCTGTCTTTGACTTTCAATTAGTGCACCGCGGCGTATGATCAATTTTAAGCTCACGGCCTGCATTTTGCATTTTAATTAATCAACTTGTTTACGCAGACTGTGCTGCCTGAAATTGTGACTTTAATTTGATTGAATGTTTTAACACAAAAAGAGTAAACTGTTCGCGCGTAAACAAACAAGGCTGCACAGAGAAATATATTGATTGCATGCTACTATATATTCAAAAAGGTCAGGTATAGTTTGGGTTTTTTATTGTTTTCTACATCTTTACATACAATTTAAGGTAAAATAAAATTGTTTTCAGTGCGGTTTGTTTGTTTTCGTAGTTTTACTCCATTTTTTTTTTTTTTAAATTTATTTTTGGTTGATAATGATTGGTAATGAATTGTTAATTTAATTGGTTTAATTACCGTTCGAAATTCAGTGAATTGAGTAATTTAAGAAGCCGTTGGCCTTGTCTTGTTAGCATCATACCACAGCCACTTATCTATAGTTTTTCTTTTTAACCACTTCTCCCGCTTCTGTTTTGATTTCACTGTTTAGTTATGCACGCATATATATTTTATTTATTTTATTTGCATAGATAAAAAGCTGGCCACCTACAAACGGCGCAAAATTTATCTTGAATTTTCTTAGCGCACGTTTGTTTACTCAGAACTATGTCCGTATATACGCCTATACCTATGCACATGGGTTTGTTATTTTTACACATTTCTGTTTGTTGCTCTTCGGACGTTGCCAGGCGTTTAGCGCGTGTTTCCGAAAAAAAATGCCCACGATTCGGAAGATGTGGCAGGTGCGCCATAGCGACTGGCACTTCACCCGGTCCGCAAATCTCGGAATCGCGGGCGAGCAATTATGATTGGGTTTTTCTCTGATTCTGTGTGCTTTTCTCGCTGCGTTGCCATCACAGTCTTTACCTCTGTAATAGTTCAGGGGAAAGCAATTTGCGAAAAACGCTCACAAGAGAAAGGTGAAGAAATTGCCTCAAGTGTAATGGGAACACTCTTTTCGAAATCAGAAAGCCGATTGGTTTTGTGAAACAAGAGTTCCTTATTGCTTGTCAATAAATTATTTTCAATTCATAAATTTCCTTAAAATCTCTTTCAAAACTATGAATTCAATAATTTCCGGTTGAGCCGTCAATAGGAATTCTTACCCGGCTCAATAGAAAAACATTTGATTTGCTTAACTTATTTATAAATTTTTTATTGCTAAATGTATGCAACATTAAGCCACAATGGTAAGGGTATTTGCAAATGTTCAGCATGAGCTGCCCCTAAAATTTGCATATGTTCGAGGAAATTCGCAGCGGCCATTTGTGTGATTGTGTGAGTTTTCGAGCAGCTGCTGGCTAAGTGGCATTGCCATCACTTTTGGCCAGATGCTGATGGCTCGTTTTGTACTCCTGATGCCGCCAGTGTTTCAGCCGCGACTTTGCGTCTTAAAACTTTGCTTCTTTCCCTGGTCGTGGGTGTGTGTATTTACACCCACTGTAAGGACTCGTTGACATTTTGTGGCGTTGACAAAATGCCAGAAATATTTTCGTTTTCTTTGGCCTAATACTTTCATTTCATTCACTCAAAAAGCTAACCTAATTCAATTTTTGCAAATGAATGCACACTGAGGGGGAAACTGGAGCGAGTTAGAGTGATGTTAAAGCAAAGCTCACATTTCAAACTTAATTAATTTAATTTAAGTTAGCAACTTTGGCTTACTCCCTCCTTGGTGGTAAATAACTAAATTTCAGGTAGCAAGTATTTTGCCAGCATCTTCAACAATCTTGCTTGGGATTTGAAGTTTGTTTTAAAGAAAAACAAAATTATACAAGGAACAAAAACTCGTCAAAAGTATACGAATTCATTATTTAAAGAAAATATTTTTACTTTTCAACAAAATGAACAGAAAGTAAGGCCAAAAAGTGGGGTTTCCAGTTAGTTATTATCCTTAACGTCTAAAAAACACAAAACTGATTTAATCCCGTCTGCTAAACTTAGAACAAGCTTTGCAACTTTCGCCCTCTTTCCTAAACGGGATAAAAATAGAAGCAGGGAAAAACTTTATCTGGAAAAAGCATCCCACCGCAATTCGAAAAATGTTTCTAGTCAGCATTGGAAATGTGTTTCCTTTGTTCGGTGTTGTTGGGTTAACTAAGCGGTTTCCAACGACCACAGTTGCAAATGTTTGTGTTGTTCGTATGCTGTTTTAATTGCTTCCGGGCTGCAAATTGGATTAGATTAGGCCAAACTGGCCTTTGGCAAAGGGCCGGGTCCATTATGGAAATGGTGAAAGGGAGGGAAAACTAACAAGGAGCACCACCGACCACCGACCACTGACAACTGATGGATATATAGGAAAGTGCATGGGGTTGGACACTGGCACTCGCCACTCGCCACCGCTGTTTGCCGTCCACACAACTGGCACTCAAATTAAATTGCAATGCATCGACTCGATAATTATAATGACCAAAACATGTCGTGTCTACATCAGCCACAACTGAATAAAAAGTACAAAACAGAACCCCACTGCAAACAGGGAGAACCGCAGCCGCATTAGCCAAACAACGGAACCGCAACCCTATCGCGTTGAAATAAATATTAAAATGCAATAGATAAGCGTGAAATTAATGGCCCCAACTCGGGTGAGTCGACTCAACTCGAAGCGTGCCCCCTGCAAATGGCCAATTCAAGAACAAAGCCCGGGGTGGCGTTAACCATCAGATACTCTTCAAAGTGGCTGGGGAATTGGGTTGAAAACAAAAACCAAATATGCATTTAGATAAAATCTCTAACAAAGCGCGAAATAAAAAAACTAAGGCAAAGAAAGTCTAACTTCTGAATGCTCTTTATATATGTATTTAGAGTGTTAAAAGATTTAATCATCAAACAATTTCTATGAACACCTGAATCGAATGATAAAAGCTTTCAAAATAGAAGAAATAAATAAATTCTTTAAAATATATATATGTTTTAAATACAAAATAACTCTGTATTTGTTCTTTTGATTTTTAATATTTGAACTTAGACTGATTTCTCTGCATTATTTTGAGTGTTAGCGAAAATTTTAGAATGAAAATAGGTAAGGAACAAATTATAGAAATATTTGGCACATCATCAGACAGAAAAATAATGTTTAAAACGAAACGATTGAAAGTTAATGTCCAAGAACGAAATATAAAATGCATAAATTATAAATATTTCAACACTAACGTTTGGAATTGATAACAGAAGTCCCTCTATTCGAGTGTATCTCAAGGAAGGCTACCGAAAGTTGTTCAATTCGAGATATTCTGCTGATGATAGCACACACTCAGAGTGCGATCGCTTTGCAGTTGACAGCAGTACTCGAGGGGTTTTTCTTTTCCAGGGGGCAACGAAACGTCTAAATGGGGGGAACGAAACTGCTACTCAAGTGACTAAAGGCGTGAAAAAGGTCAAAGGCAGCAGCGGCGGAAAAGTGGGTGGCTTTTCGCCTGCGGCTGCTGCAGACATTTTCATCCTCAGCTCATTTTTTTGCGCTCGCAAAAATGCTAAAAAGGGTTCCCCCCCTCTTGCTTGCGTAGTTTTTGGCAGCAGAAACAGCTTTTTATCATATTTATTTGCGTTACTCGGATTGTTGTTTCACTTTTTTTGTTTCTAGTTATTTATATAAGCCAGGTCTTTGTTTACAACATTTTTGGGACAGTTTAAGGCCTAAACAAGAGGCCGCCTTTTATGTAATCTTCCTTTTTAGGCATTGTTTAAGTTTTTGGGGCATTTGAGGTGTTATTATTCGTTGACTTGACGAGCCAGCTGGCTTTCTTTTTACTTTTGAAGGGGAGATTGTAGTTGAATCTTTATCTTTAGAGTGCACTGCTATCACGGTTGTCCTTATCACTGTGATTATGGTCGATTTTCAATCACTTGACACACGAAGGTGTTTGCTTTTCATACAAATTATGGATGTTGCCTGATGAATGCGACTCTGCTCCTCTGAAGTATGTTCACTCAAAGAAAAGGAAAACGTAAGCGCAGTTCCAGAGCGAAGAAGAGGAGATTGCTGCGGCTGCTGCTGCGTTTGGCGTTTTTTGGCCGGGCGGCGCGCATCTGCAGGCAGCAGGCGATGGAAAATCCGAGAGGAAAACTGAGGAAAACCCGAGTTACCCGGCGGTGAGCGAACGAACCTCTTGGCTGAAACTCTGCGGAGCAACTGGAGCAGCGGCCCCACACGAATCCACGATTCCACCGAATCCACTCCGCATATAAATCCACGAGCACACGCAGCGACGAACGCACCGAAAACATTCGCAACAGCAATTGCCTTAACCCACTACCCTCCAGGGGGTTAAAATTGGCGAAAAGAAAACCGAAAAGCTTTCCAGCGAAACGCAGAGAGCGCTTCTTCCCAGAGCTTTTCCTCTCTCAGCTTATTAGCGTTGGGGTCTTTGGGTTTTCAGATGGGCGGGAATTTCGTTTTTGATAATGAACCGTATTTTAGAGTTTATTAATTTCCCATATTATTGTTATAGGTTTTGTTTTATTGTATTTATTTAGTACATACATCAATACAATCCAAATATTTGTAGGAGCAATGTAAATACAATTCAATCTATGCCTTAAATGACTAGACATTCAATAAACTGAATGATAGAGCTGTTGTTTTTACTCTTCATTATTTTTGTCATTTTCAGTACAGTATGGTAACCATAAAATATAATCAGATGGAAATAAACACTGAAAATAGTTGTTGAGAGCTGGGAGGATCCCGAAGGCATATAAAACTAACACAAAGTGAAACCCTTAACCTCAGCAACCTCCTGCACATAAGACAAACGGTTATGTGGGTCGTAAAATCGCTAGAAATCTGCGCTCTTTAGTTTCAGTGGCGTACGCAGGCGAAATCTGGCCGGGAATGCCGAAAATGTTGGCCGTTGACAGTTTGGCAGACGCGGGCAGACAGACCTAACTATAAAGAAGTGTCACATAAAATTTACATTAAGCAAATGTAACGAAAGAGCGCTAAAAGCAGTCATATATAATCCGGCACACACTCGACCTACAGCAAGGATCCATCCGTGTGCGAGTACAGGCTGCTTGCTGCTGCAAACTGACGACAGCCAGCGGTCTTGAAGAGTTCCACGCACCAGCGAGGAAAATCTCATTAAGCCCTGCTATGAATTTTAAACATGTTGCAGGACCCCGAGCCGAACGGATCCGAAGTCGCGGCAAGTGGGAAAACTAGTTCAGCTGGCCAATGGCAGTGGCAGCAGCCTTCCCAATCCTGGAGAGAGGAGGATGTGTTCGATGGGGATGGTGCAGGTAAGCTGTTTGCAAGTGAGGTAGGACCGAAGGGAAAGCTGCCTAGAGAGCTTAAAGCTAACCGCTAAATAGCGGGAAACTCAGTAATAGATGAAAAGCTTACACAAATAACGGGAATACTTTCTATGAAAGCGTTTCAGAACGAAAGTTTTTTAAATTGCCACTAAATGTAGTTACTCTTACATAATATTCTGAGTTAATAAAGTTATTTTTAAGATTGTTGTGAGGAAATCTCTTGATGACTTACCTTATTATCACTATCTGTGGTATTACCCGATCCGAAACTAGCTAGAGAGCAGCGATCATGATCGTTCTCGGTGAGCTGTTCATCCAAATCCCTAGAAGATCTTTGCGAGGAGCCCGAGTGTTTGGCTGGAGACTTTGGCAGGGTCAATGAGGTACCCGAGAAGCAGGTCTCCTGCATTACTTCGCGCAGCTTCTTCACCCAAATCTGAAAATAGAATAAAGGGATTAAAGTAAAGTATTAAGATATTTGATAGACACATAAGTAAACTTTATAGGAAATCTATTTTTCGATTAGAACCATCTTAATTCACTCACCTGCTTGGTTTCCAAGCTCGTTGCTTTCAAAACGATCCTGCAATCCGAGAGCATGGGCGAACGACCAGTCCACACTGCGAACTTGGTCTCATCGCCCTCGATGTGCTCCGTGATGCCCATGTCGGTGGTCATGAGCTTGCTCTTAAACTGGTACTTGACTACGCTGGACTCCTTGACCTCCTTGGCAAACAGGAGATACAACTCGAAGAGGAAGACACGTCGTTCCCTGCCCTTTCGGATGATTTGCTTGGTGTCCCAGGCCTGGAAGGCGTCCTGCAGCACAACTTCTCCGAGTTTGTCCACGGAGACATCACAGTTTTCCAGCAGCGAAAGATGCATGGCATCGTTGGCCTTTTTGGGCACATTCAGCATTACTTCGAGACCCTCTTTGATTTCGCCATGGCTCTCCTCGCAGCAGGATAGGAGATCCTTAAGTAACAGCTGGTATTTGGTGATCCTCTGCACGGGTTTGATGAGATAGGCGGGCAGGGGATGGTCCACCTCAAGGCGCCGCTGCAGCTCCTCAAAGTAGCTGCCCGCGTGCTGGACTAGCAGATTATTCGATGTGGGTTTGTTCTTGCAGTAGTGCACATACATGTCGAACTTGGAGGCCCAGGTCACAAAGCAATGGCCCACATCCTCCGGCATCGTTTCGTACTTCTCCAGCTCGCGCAGGAAAATCTTCTGATGGAAGTGGTGTATTTCCCTAATATTGCCGAATATCACATCTTCTTGACCAATGAGTGCAGGAGGCACATTTCTGCCACCTCTGAACTCCTCCAGGAAACACTTAATGCAGGTGGCCAGATCGTTGACGTAGGCCCTCTCTGTTTGCATGAGTTCCGCCATGATGAACTCTTTCCTCCTCGCCGACTTGCGCTTCTCCTCGTTTATTTCCTTGTTCTCCTTGTTGCTGCTGTTCAGCTTCGCTTCCAGCGTGGGATCCGAGTGGCGATCCCCACTGCTGACGCCCGAGGACGAACTTATCGAGCTGTTTCCATCGCATCCCAAAAGTAACTGCTGCTGGGACATGCCCAGGGATTTCTCCAACTGCTCGCAGTAGCTGTCCATTCGGTTGCTGAAATCCTTGTACCGCTGGTCCACAGACGCCACCCATTGCTTGATATCGCTGGCATGGGCGTGACCCTTTTCCACCAAACTATCAGCCAGTTGGATGAGCAGCTTCACCCTTTCACGCGTCTCCTTGGCAGTGCTGCGGAACTCGTTGTGCTCTTTGAGCAATCCCTCCGTTTCCTCCTTGCTTATGCCCACCAAGTTAGATCTCGAGGAGAGGTACGCTTCGCCGGTGTTGTGAATCCATTCGATGGCCTGTTTGGCACTCCTCTCGAAGAGAACAAACTGCTGACACTGATCCAGCGATTTCTTGCGCAGCGTCCAGTAGTCTAGAACTTGATTTTCCTGGGTCAGTAGCTTGTCCAGCTTGCTCTTCACATGGGCTTCGCAGTTTCCTTTGTACTGGTAGCACTGCTGTGATCGATTAGCGTATTTCAGGAAAGTCTCCGCCGTGCGACGAGCCAGAGTACAGGCTTTCAAGAAGGCCTCCTTCTGCTCCTGATGCTTCGAGATCAGCTGCACGATGGTGGGAGCTTTGTCGCTGCCTCCCCCGCCGCCACACCAGTCATCCTCCCGCTTGTATTCCCGCTCCAAGCTGTCCAAAACCGAACACACCTGCTCGGCTGTTTTGTAGAAGTTTATCGAGGCGGTCACCAGTTTGTGGCGCTCCTCGGCGTAGGTAACCAACTGCTGCCACTTCTTGGTCACATCATCACTGATCTCCCTGATGGATTGCGGGTCATAGTGGTTGGCATTGATCAAAGCGTCCGCCCGATACTTAACCTGCACCGCCGATGTGTGCGTCTTCTCAATGGCAATCTACATGGAGGAATAGCATTAACAATCGCAATACAAAAGCCTATTTATATTCGTTTTGTTTACCTGAAACTGCTCGTGACCCTTGCGCAGCTGTTCGGCCTCCTGCAAGCTGTTCGGTGTGACGAAGCTGGCCACCAGCATGGCTTCTCCATTGCGGATCCACGAAATAACCTGGTTGGCATCGTTCTGGAATTGACATAGCTGCACCGCTTGCTCGAGCTTTGCCCGCTTCGCCTCGGACATTTCCTCCAGATCGATCTCCCGTTCGCGCAAGAAGTCGAGCAGATATTCAATCCTAGCCTGAGCCGTGTGCGTGCTATCCGCCATGGAGATGAAGCCAGCGTTCTCGAACAGCTGCAGCAGGTCCTGACCCTGCTGCAGGATCTCGTAGGTGGCGTTCTGCATGTCCGTCACCGATTCGTTGTGCATGCGTATGAGCTGCTCGGCCTTCTGGTAGTCCCTGGAGAGGTCAGCATGCTGGAGAGACTCCGACCAGATCTCCAGCTGGGAAGACAGCTCCATGGCGTCCCGCTCGAAGTAGCGCAGGCGCAGGATGAGATCGGCGCGAAACTTGCGGGCTGACCAGAGCTCCTCCAGCTCCACTTTCTGTTTGCTCAGCTTCTCGAGCGTGGCCTCCAAGGCGGCAATGGAGCCAGTATTGTCCGCATACTCCAGGGAACGCATCTCCTGCAGCAGAGCTTCACCCTGGGCAATCGTCGTGAGGCAGACATTAACGGAGCTCTCCTGCTTGTCCCTCTGATATTGCTGCAATATGCATTCGATGCCCTCGAGATTCTCCTGCGACAGCCGCGTCTCGTCCGTGCTCACATCCTTTCTCAGCTTATCTATCCAGGCGGTCACGTCCTTCTCGTGGGTGTAGAAAATGACGGCCATCTCCAGGCGGCGTCTCCTCTGCTCCACTCTCTCCGCAAAGCTGCCCACTTGCAGTTCCAGCTCTCTGGCCACAGAATAAATCTCATTGGGGTCCGCTTCGCCACTTCGGGCCAGCTCATCGGCAGCCGTCAGAAGTTTCTGGGCATTACTGTAGGTGTTCTGGGCAACGTTCTCGAAGTTATCGTGCGAGGTCTGATACACCCTGGCCTTGTGGAAGTTCCGGCCAATACCTGTATTTTTCCGCAGGAAAACTTCGCCGTGATTTTTCAGCCAATCCAAGACCTGCTTCACATCTTCCTGGAAGAGCCTAAGAGCTAGGGTCTGGTGCAGTCGCAATCTTTCCTGGTGCCACTTGGCTTCCAGAGTGCGATGGTGTCCCAGGATCTGGTGAATCACAGCCAACACATGACTGGCGCCCTCGCTGTAATCCGCCGCCGGATTCTGTCTCTCGTACTTGTTAAAGCTGCCACCGTTGCTATTCTTTCGATGATCCGGGACACCAGGTGGCGGCGGTTGATTGCAGACCTGCACCAAGTGATCCAGTTGATACAGCAGCTTCTTGCTGGTGGAGTGAACCTCCGTGTAAGCCTGGCACATGGCTTCGTACAGAGACTGGTGTGTCCGGATGGCCGTCTCCAGGCTCTGGATATCCGATGGAAGTGGTTGCGAGGCCTGACAGGCGGCTGCCCAGCTGGCCACGCTGTTGCAATACTGCTCCGCCTTGTGATGGAACAGAACACTGAGCTGCAGGACAGCCGTTCTCTCGTCCAAGCCCGCTGCAAAGTCCTTCCAGGTGCGGTCCAAGCGTTGGGCCAGCGTTTTAATGTGCTGAGCTGCATAGTGCTGGCTCTCAATCAGCCGAGCTGCCACTGCCAGGATCCTATCGATGTTCACGGACACATTCATGGAGGCCACGGCGAACTTCTGGTGCTCGTCCTGCAGCGATTTGGCCACAGAGTAGTTGTGTCCTATCTCCACGTAGCTCATCTGGAACACATCGCGGTTGTGCAGGATCCAGTCGAACATCTTCTCGCAGTCCTGCTCGAACAGGCGCCACTGGAAGCACTGGTCTAGTTTCACCTTCTTGTGCTGCCACAGCATCAGCAGCTTCTCCTGCCCGGTGTGAATGAGGTCGATTTGCCGCAGGGCTTTGTTCACGGCGGCCGACATGTCCGGATTGCCGCTCACCGAGCGAGATTGCTGCGAGGGTTGAGATTGCTGTCCGGCAGAGGAAGTGCCCGAGTCCATGTCCGAGCCTCCGGAACCAGCAGGGGGCTGGAAAACGTAAAGGCATGTTACAAAAGTTGATTTTAAAGCGTATTAAATTTTATGAAATTCGCAACAGAGTTTCAACTTAAAATTTGAGAGAAAAGACATCCTCAAATATCTTGATGTTGCTAAGTGAACTGCTGTATAGTTTGCGCTATATTAATATATTTATATATTTGCAACACCTAGGCGACTTTAGGAAAGCAAATCAGGGCAGGTGTTTAAATATTTATGAACAGAAAATGTATCACTTTGGTTTATTGTTACGAAATTGATGGTTAAATAATTTATGTTGATTGGTTTTAATTAGTTTAATACAAAGAAGCCCTTCTATTTAAAACATTTATAAACAAATGTAACAAATAAAACATCAATTTAATTCCACCTGTTGGCAAACAAAAGAATTCATTTTCATGAAAAAAAAACCCGAATGGTTCCGGTTTAAGTTTTTTCGGCATACATTTCAGTGAAGTGAATGCTAGACCAGAGGCTATTGACTTTTTCTGTTAAATTTGTGAGTGTTTATTAATCAGAAACTCGTAATACTTTTTTATTTGTTTACATTTTATATTCACGGAAGAAGTGATGGACGTAACCAGATAAAGATCTTTGTTAAACACTTAACGATTCAGAGATTTATCACCTACTTGTATACAGTAAATATTTGTTTAATAGATTAAACATTAAAAAAAAGAGCAAAAAGGCCTACAAGTAATATTTATTACATGAAGATTGAGGAGTTGAAGTTAAACTCAAATTGCTATTTCTTGAATGGAATCCATGCTCACCTGACCGCCTGGCGGAGCCACTGCGTTGATCTTGGCCAGCAGCTTCTTGCCCTGAATGTCGAGATCCTCGATGGGCAGCTTGGTGATCTTCTTGCGCATCTCGTTGTGATGATCGATGGCGTGCCTGGCCAGCGTTACGTCCTCGGCGAAATCGTTGCGATTGAGGTCCTCCTGCAGATCGTCGATGCGATCGGCCATATCACCGGCCTGCCAGAAGAAGTCCTCGATGGCCAACCGGGCGTCCGTCCACTGCTGATGATCGTACGGCTGCTGACCCTCGAAATCACCCGTCAGTTGGTGACTCTCAGCGATCTTGTTGAGGGACTCGATCGACACCGTCGTCGTCTCGAACTTGTACTTGTGCGAGGAGATCGAGGCACGCTGCTTCTGCCAGAAGTTGTCCGGCTTGATGATCACCACGTTGTGGATATTGGCGCTGAAGTGTTCCTGCAGCACCTTCAATATCGTCTTCACGTTGGTCGAGCAGTTGCCATTGCCGCGCATGTCGATGATGACTGTGAATCCGAGGTTCTTGGCGGCGTCGCTGCAAAATAAGCCAGGTGAAAGGTGTGTTCAGTTAGAGAGAGCGATCAGAAGAGAGCTTAGAAATGGTAGAAATACACAGAGAAAAATAAATAAAGAAGAATCAATATTTGCATATCTGCATACACATATGTATGTATTATATATTAACTATCCAAAATATTGTAGTAGGCATTCTTTTAAATGAGATTCGGTCGCTAAAAACACCTTTTTAGCTTTCCTTAATAAATGATTATTCATTAAAGAATATAATTTATACTTTTTGCCTGAATCTTAATGAATTTCGCGATATCTTATTTCGAGGTTTTGTTTTAGAGCTTAGAAAAGAATAGCTGCTTTTACGTGAGGTTCTTTCGACTGATTTTTCTATATAGCATAGGAGCTATTGTTTCCAGAATGTTATATCTATTTCATGAAATTATTCCACTTTTTTCCGAGTGCAGCGTCTTCCCTGAAGTACGTGAGTGAGAGTGTCGTGAATCGCTCATGGTTCGTTGCTCTGTTTACGTCGCTTGCATAAATTATGACAGCACGGCTTCGTTTGGTCTGAGGTCGGTTTCTATTGCTCTGACACCGATTTTAGCTAATAATTTCCTACACACCTCCCCGCAAACGGCCCGGCCGCTCAACGCTCTGATTTGCATTCCTTTTGAATTTTAATCGCTCCATTAACTATAAATATTTCTTTCATTGATGTGTGCGCAACTCCGCCTCCTTCAATTCCGCCTATTATTCCTATTATTCCCTCTGTTCTGCCGCTATTTCTTGGCCCGATTGTGGCCGGTTCTGGAGTCTCAGTTCCCGGTTTTAACCACGTTATCTTCTCGTGTTTAGACATATGTACGTATGTCGTGCGGTTGATGGGCATTTCTAGGGGTTTTGCCCCCGAAGAACAATGCGAATGTGAAGAGGCGTCTTCTCAAATGCATTCTAAATTCGAGTAAGTTCCATCCAACACGAAAGTCTGTCTTTGAGAGCGCAGAACTTTGGTGTTACCAATGGTTAAGAACCCTATAAAAGTTCTCAAAACCCTCCCACCACTTCTTATCGTGCGACATATCTGGAAATTTGTGTATTTTTCTGGAGAGGCATGGGCAACTTTTTTGATGACTAATAAAAACCCTCGAACGGGCTATTAAAAATCGAAACCGAAGCCGAAAAAGAGAGACAGGAAAAAGTGTCGCCCGCATTTTAAATTCGAGTCAAAAAAAAAAAAAAAAAGAAAACCAAACGCAAAGTCCAATCAAAAATCGTTTATTTAACCCATAAATCCGAGATTTTTTGAGGGAGCGGGGTGAAATAATACCCCAAAAGGAAGTCCAGCGAAGGTACGTGTCTAAAATGCTGAGAGCTCCCTCGCGATTCACTCGATTCACGGAATTTGCATTGACGACAGCAGCAAGAAGACGCCTGGACTTCAGTTGCCAATTTGGCCGAGTCTCGGGAACCGAGAGACAAAGGAACAAACAAGCGCAGAAATAAACAAAAAGTGTTTCACGCCAAAGCAAATAAACAAAATGAAAAGCGAAACATAAACGAAGTCAAAGCAAAACAAAAAGGAAAAAGCACTGTTGGAGACGCACTTTGGAATACCCTTTATTAATAAAATTTAGTTGTATAAGCAAGCAGCATTTGTTTTATTTAAAGTTACTTATATATTTCGACCCAGAAAGAAATAGTAATAAGTTTTTTTCATTATTTGGTTTGGTGTACTTAACTATGCTTTTTACTTAACAAAATTAAGGCCTTAGTTTTCAAGCCCTATTTTAGGGCAGACTGAACATAAAAAACCAAGTCAGGGAGCAGCCAGAGAACCAAAAAGAAAGAAAATCAGCACAGTGGGCAGACTGCCAGAACGGACCACAAATTCCATGGATGGCGGCGATGAGATAAGGGAACCCCAATACCATTTTGTATATTTGGAATATGGACTACGACGTCGAAGGCGTCGTCAGCGAGACGATTTGCTTATCGGCCGAACCTGAAGTGTCTGCTATGGTTCCATTATTTGTGTTTTTTTTCCTATTTCTGGTCAGGGGATCCAGTGAAATGTGGGACACTGATAATACAACGCTGTGCTTGTTACCCGGCTGATAACAACTGAATGGGATACGGCGTGGGAATTTGCCTCCCAGTGATTCATGTCTGGCGAAAACTTGTTAGGCGCTACATTTTAGCTGAATAACTCTACACCTTTCTATGATTGCGCCAATGAGCATGACTAAATAAGCGGGGAACGTGCGTTCCTCCGTTTCTCAATGATTGCAGAACGTCGGCTGCGGCTTCTTTTCAGCAGATACTATTTTTCATCAGATACTCTTGTCGTGTGTCGCAATCTGGGGTCGCCATCATCATCAACTCCCGGCCCTGATTATCATTCCGAGTTGGTTGCCGTTGGCAGCCATCTCGATGGTAGTGTCTGACTTCGGGAAAAGGGTCCATTAACTTGGCGATTCTTTTGGCCCTTGCGTTAAAACAACTTATTAAGTTCCAATTTGTCTATGCATAAATTAAGATGTTAAGTTCTTGAGGCTAAATCCGATATTTTTAGAAAAATGACTACATTAAAACATGTTCAACCTTAAAAATATTTGGTGTAGCATCGACTGCAAAAATCGTATTAAGGTCGTGTTTAATTAAATTGATCAATTAATAACTTTCGCTTTAATTTTAGCATTTGAGGTTATTTATATCTGAAGTTTATTTCTATATCGAAGCATCACTGTGTGTCCAAATTACCCTTTCTTTTCTTTCTTCTTGTTTTATAGCTCATTTTGGTTTTTGTTTTGTTTTTTTGGTGTTTGGGGCAGCAGCAAAAAATATTCGCATTCTTTGAGCTGGGGTCTTAAAGCCTTTGAAAGCCGGTCCCCGGTTTTTGCCCATATGTATGCGTTCGTATCTGTGTTTCAGCTCTTTCTTCTGCTGCTTCTTGGTTCTTTGTGCTTTCTTTATCGCACGGATTTATGCAATTTTTGTTGCTGCTAGTTTTTATTTAAAAATGTTTACTTTTATGACTTTTTGCCACCCATTTTAACCCCAACCTCTGGCGATTCAATGTCAATAGCAGCAGCAGTAAAAGAGACGGGTATGCCCGCGGTGAAAGAGAAGGGACCACACTGAGTGAAAGAGAGGGCGAGGCAAGAACAATGTGCGTGCTGTTCTTGCAATCGTCTGACGATGATGATTCATAAAAATGCGACTGCAGGCGGACGACTATAACAGGAAAATCAAGTGGAATGTGGCACTGCAGCTGCAGCAGCTGCTTCCCCCTCCGCCATCCTCCACCCCCGGCATCCTCCCCCCACTCGGAATATATATATATTTACGTGCAATATATAGGTGCGGGTGAGGCGACGACGTCGCGACTCTACCGAAATTGCAAACGAAGCGCAGCCAGCGACGTCGCGACGTCAGCCGACACAATGGGTACCCATTGTGCTGGTACAGTGGGCCCCGGTAACACGAAACTGCTGCTGTGAGGTCTTGCGATTTCCCCGAAGTGAACTGCCCTACTGGGCTAAAAAAGCAAATGATCAAATGACCATAAAAAATAAGCAAAAATTAATTTTTCTGAGTTTCCCAGCTTATAATAACATTTAAGGACTTTCCAAAAACCGAGAGATCACTGTGCAATAAATACAAAACGAAAGAGGCTGGAGAAATTTCATACAAGTGCCGCCAAAGGCAACATTGCTGTATAAATATCTAGGAACTTGACGTTTTCAATTCTCACAAATTGAAACTAAAGCTTACATACAATCGTGCAATATACTTTAGACGTAAACTTTAATTGCTTGCTTAGTGCAAAGCTGGAAATTCTTAAAAATAAAACGTGATCTAATAAAATATATATCTGTTGTCAACTGAAAAAGGTGAATTTTCAGTAGGCGCCACATGATGAGTGAGTCATTATGTGTTCCCAGAATTTTCTGGTGATTATTTACAGATCGTTGATACGTAGACTGATTCAAAATGTCTATAAAAATCTTTAAGTTTATGCTTCTCGGTAAGTCAACTAGATACATTTATAAGAAAATAGATATTCAAATGAAAAAAAAGTAAAAACAAAGTTTACCCCAAAATTCTCATATTAGGAAATACCCACTCCACATAAAGTATTTCTGTTACATTCTTATCTCACAGGCCTAATCGGTGGGTTGTATTATATCATCGTTATCATGTTTAACGATTATTGAACAATAACCTTACACAAATAAAACAAGCATGCAATTTCCAATAAGAAATGCAGCCGCAAGCGTTTATTTTTACTCTTTTATCAGACATTTATTTATATTCGTTGCACGGTCGAGGATAACATATTGGTTTCAATAAGAATTTTATGCTTCAACTGAGTTGCTAATCGTAATAAATTTAAATATAAAGATGTCGACTAATTGTGATAATTCTCACCTGGGAATGCTGATCAGGTAACTGAGAAGTCGCCGCAGATCCTCTGGCTTTAGTCGATCCCTGCGGGGCGTGGCCGGGAAACAGAGGAGCGGCCCGCCCCTCCGATCCCGTCCGCCCGTCAAGAAGACGACGCGCTCCTGCAGAAGCGTTAGCAAATCCCTGGCCCGCTGACCATCCATTCTGGCGGCAGGGGGTTAAACTAAAAGCGAGGGTTAAACACTGGAGGCGGGGATTTTTGGATCTCCACCCGGTTTTTAATCCAATGATGGGCACTGCAGCATAACGAATTCCAACCTCGAATTTCACTTGGTTTAACAGTATTATTAGTTATTATGATCCGCTGCTCGTTGCTGTTGTTGTTGTTGCTGTTGGTTTTTGGCTTTTATTCATTGATTTTCGCGAATTTCTCGCTCGCATTTTCATGGTCACTCTTTTGTTGTTGTGTTTGTTGCGGTTTGTTTGTTTGTTTGTGTGGGTGGATGGGAGGAAAATGAATGGATAAGCGTAGATACAAATTAGTAATGGGTATTTTTCTTGATTTTCTACAATTTGCACAATATTTGCAAATATATGCGAGTTTCTCTGGGTTGTATTAACTTTTTTAGATGAAAAAGTGGAGTTTTTCCCTTCAGTCACCCTCGCATTTTCACACGAGTGGGAGTGAGAGGGAGATACAAACAGACAAACACACGCAAGGAGAGGGGGTGCATGGTATGTACACATATGTACTCCCGTTAAATGTCATAAATCACACGCAAACATAAAAACATCAAATAAAACACACACGCGCATATATAAACACACTCCGTTCTTATTTTTAAATCACACACACACACTTTTGTTTTTGCAAATGGGCAAAAAATTCACGGTTCTTTCGCTTTTAATTGCCTTAATTTGAACACAAACTCCAGATGTATATATAGTATGAATACATATATACATTTGTATATATCTGTATCATCACATCATCCGCAAGCAGTTCTCTTGCGTCTTGGCTCTTCTTCTTGCCACTGCTTGTGCCACCAAATTGATTTTTTTCACTCGCGCTGCCTTCGTTTTCCACTTGTTTTTTCTCGTTCAGGCGAAACCGCAAGTTACCGTTGCACGCGTTTTGCAGAGCATCGAGCGCTAAGTGCTCTTATTCATTTTTAAAGAAGCGGCGATTTTCCGAAGGCCCTCTGTTTTTTTAAACAAATTGGTTTTGCGATAGAGGTGGGGAAACACCGATGAACAAGGATTAAACAGTCGAATATCGATTACATATACACTAAGTATCGATATAACATCGATGGAATGGGTTTCTCTGTTACTGTTAACATTCTGTTGGATAATGTTAAAAGTTCTGTAAAGGCAATGTAGCGGCAAAAAATTGAAACAGAAAAAAATTGAAACAAATAAAAATGTTTTCGTTATCTTGCTATATTCTTGAATACGAATGAAATTCATCCTTTGATTACAAAATAATGCATTGCTAAGTAGATCTACATTTTTGCGTAATATCGCAAATAAATATTGAGCAATTTTGTGTATTTCAGCTCATGATTCGAAATCACAGACTTTTTCATAGATACTGTTTTAAAAAACAATCTCTCTCTTCTTTTTCTTGATTTTCTTTCGGATTATCTGTAAAATATGACATAATCTAGTCCGAGACGCTCTTATAAAACTAAGTCGTAAACCCTACTGCCAAGCAGTTCGCAGCTTAATTCTAGTCATTAGGAAAGGAATACCCCTATTAACAAGCAGTGCTCAACGGTTTTTGTATGGTCACACTGATCACTTTGTTGTTTTGCTCTGTTGAATTTCCATGAAAATAAATAAATAACATCTGCAAACATTTTACGCAAAATCAAGAACTCGTTCCGACAGCGCAAGAGGAAGAACCGCCCGAGGCAGGCCACGCCCCCACGGTCAGCAGCCCCAATTTCCGGAAGTTCTGCCAGCTCCTCGAATTTTGTCCCGCGGAGCACCCAATTTCCGCGGGAGGAGCACCCGGACTTTAAGGATTCCAAGGCCACCGCCATCAAAATGGAGAGCAACCTGAACAGGATTATCCGGGAATCGGCCAAGCTGAAACTCAGCGGGCAGCTCAGCAAATACACAAATGTGATGAAGGGTAAGATTGGGGTTTCCAGAAAACCAGTTGGATAACTACAACAAAGTAATCATAATTCATCTTCCTCATCAGTTTCTAAACATGACTCATCTACAAAGATAACTGGCCCAAAACGATAAGAAATGAATTGTACATTTGCCTTATAAATCTGTTAGAAAAGTCCAATAACATTTATTCCAATAGGAATGTTATAGAAACCTATTTGATCTTCTTTCCCTCAATCCCTTTTACAGGATGGCAGCCGCGCTGGTTCACGGTGGACGCCAAGACGGGATCGCTGAGCTACTACTTGTGCGACTCCTCGACTGTGGGCGATGACATAGCTCCCTCGCCACATGTCCTTGCCAGTGCTCCAAGGGGGCAGGTTCAGCTGGCCGGCGCTGTGGTTTATCCGAGTGACGAGGACTCCAGGACCTTCGCCATCGCCTGTGCCTCGGGAGACACGGTCAAACTGAGGGCCAACGATGCCAGGGCCCGGCAGGAGTGGGTGGATGGCCTGCGGGCGGTGGTCGAGAGCCACATGAAGGCCATGGACATTAGCAACTCGTCGCCACTTCCGCCGCGGGAGCTGCTCGCCGCCTCCGACGCCATGGTTTCCGCTCGTCAGGCTCTCTTTCTGACCGAACAATGGTATTTATACAATAGTTAATAGTATCTTATGGCGTTAATTTTGTTTTAAGTGATCTATTTGATTTTTAAATCAGACGTCTGTCCGAAAAATAGTTATTTAGTAACAATTTCATCACAGCTAACGTTTGCCGAATCCTTTGCAGCAATGCTTCTCTGGCCAGGGCCATCGAGAGCATCGACTGTGCTTCCTTCTCGCCCACGGACCCCGATCTCCTCCTGCTCAAGGCGATCTCGACGGCCAGCACTCAGTGCCTGCATCAGTGCTTGGGGCTCCTCCAGCGCCACCAGGAGATCAACCAGCCGCCCCCAGAGGCGGTTCCCCTCGTCCTCTGAGATCCAAAGATAATAATTCCCAGTATCCACTTTGATTTACCCCAATAAACACCAACAACAAGCCAAACCGCATTCCGAGTGAGGGTGATGAATGGGTTGGTAAGCAATGAAAAGACTTTCTGGGTTGGGTTACTTTTCAATGTTTTTATAAAATACTTTTGTTCGTTTCGGTTTTTCATTTTTCGCATTTCGCTTTTTGTTTTCTTGGATTAATTAGAACATTCATTTCGACATTTAAAGTTAATTTGAACATAAAGTTTGCACTAAAGTTGATAGAAAATGTTGAGTTTTGGACTTGGACTTGGACGCTGGTCCAGATCGTATAAAGATACACATATCCAGGAGATTTTTAACCGCTAACTCTTGCTCTTGCCATTGTTTATATTACATCCTATTCCGAAAGTAATTCGTTAAGTTTCGATACGTGTGTGGAACATCAAAGTCTATTGGGGGGACCGGGGATTACATAGATACTTATATATCGTGTGTGTTTATATACGGGCTATGGCTATGGTAGATGTTTTTGCGTATGCAAAAATAGTTGTGTTTATCCATTATCGTAATTAACTCTTGTCCGATTAATCAATTGTGTGCTTGCCAAACGAAACGCTGCCGAAAGTATGCCTAAAGGGGTCAAACTAAGTATAATATATGTGTATGACTTCTCGATATTCAATCCTCATAATGTCGCCAGACTTGTCAAATAAACCAACGAATCCTGCTGCGAGACCGCGGACTGACTTTCGGCCGGGACAGAAGTGGAGCAGAGTCCAAATTAAGGCTAGAAAAGGCACTTTAGAAGGGGATCTAGTGGGGGCTTTAGGGGGTTAATAATCAGGGACTACGTTGGGGATCCAATAATCTCAAATCAAGGGCCGCAAGTTCAATCGGTTCGCAGCAGCAGTCGTTATAAAAAATTTTGCTTCTAAATTTTGTCTAAAAATTTCGCTTGTATAAATATGTTTAAAAAACGTTCACTTGTTTTGTTTCTTGTTTCATTCTTTTTACAAATTTTGTTTGCGGTGTATTCATCGCTGAATTTAATTCCGAAAGGCATTTTTTGTGAATTTCTTTTTTTCGTTAAGCCTAAACATTAAATTTAGTTGATTCCATTTGCGTTTGAAGCCATTCCAAGTGCTTCGTTTTTCTCTTTTTCAATAATTTTGTACATTTTTTCATTCTCGCTTCGTGTAAATTATAGACTAAACAAAAGTCGGGCACACAATTACCAAGTTAAATACACTTAAACTCTTTTGATTTCTTGTTCATTTAATTAATATTATGCTGCTGGGGTTGGTTTCTGTTGCTATTTCGATTTCGATTTAAATTTAAATTTCATTACCGTTTGGTGTGTGGAATGTTCCGGGTGTTCTCCTTTCACTTCCGCTGCTCCTTAAAACTAAAGAGATCGATCGCTATTTATTTAGTTAGACTGATGGACTATAACATAATAATACTTTCAATTTTGATTCAATAAGTACGCTAGGAATATAAACTAAGTGACGAAGATCGCGTGGAAACTAGAGGAAAAGTGGCATATGTTCACATATATCTCGGCTAACTTGAATAATCGTTTAAAGCTTATGCATAAATTCGTTTACATACCAATTTTAGGAAATGTCTGATGTCAAAGGAATACATTAGTTGAAGGAAGAAACCTTTTAATTTGACTTATCCCTTAAATTTAGTTTATTTACATGTCTTTCACATTAAACGGAGCGGGTTAACGAAATGCGGATATATTTTGAACCATGGTTCCCCTTTTTTTTATGAACGATTAAGTTTATATAATATAATTTGCTGATTTTATACGGAATAACTTGACTTTAACTCAGCCTTTCAGACAACATAAAAAAAACTTTACATTGGTAATCGTTTCACAAATTAAAACTAAGTAAATTAACCAAGTTATAGGTGCACATATGCCAAGTGAAGCTGCTAGAGCTTCTGGTTTTAGTTGGCCTGCTTTCACTCATTGTCCTTTCATAACTCTCACTTATCATTCGCTTCATTTCATCCGCTCTTTACTCGCTAGTGGTGGTGATGGGCTCCACTTTGATGCCACCGCTGCTGGAGGAACTGGGCGCATCGGCGCCCGCTGCTGCCGAGGATCCTGCCGCCGACCTTTCCGGTGGAGCAGATCCCGCCGCCGCCGCCGAGGACGAGGAAGATGAGACACTGGCGCCCACCAACTCGGCCAGGTCCTCGGCGAAGAGGCGGCTGGGCGAGAACTCCCGCTTGTAGCCGGCCATGTTCAGGCCGAGATCGCCGAGCGGGGAGTGGAGCAGCGGCGTTTCGCTGCGCAGCGGACTGCCTTTGGCCTTGGGCGGATGCTGGCCCATCGAGGAGGAGGTGGAGGAACTGGAACTGGCACCGAAACCGGCCTTGTGGGCCACCTGGTGGCCCTGATGATGCTGCTGATGATGGTGATGTGGACATGGCCATGGGCCAAAGGGACAACCACAAGGTCTACGCTCCTGTAAAAAGCAGAAGGATTGCTTATTGCTTATCTTCTTAAGAGATGGAGCACTTGTGACGCACCTGTTGCTGCTGCTGCAGATGGAGCTGCTGTGCGATGTGGCCACCTCCTTGGCTCCGCGCCTGGAATTGCGCTTCTCGGAGGGCGGCAGGATGGGCATCGCGTTGCATGGACGAGGCTGAGGCAGAAAGGCTTACATTATTAAATATCAGAATAAACAGCAAAACTAAGGAGCAAGCGGAGCAGGAATTATAGCACTCGCTGCCTAACTAAAACAAGAAACCCCATAAATGGGTAAAATAATACCTGGTATCGCACCACCCACTCCAGGATGGGGTGGTAGATTAAACAAGCCCGGCGGAACGGGCTGATGCTGGGATCCCTGGTGCTGCGCCACCGCTGCCATCTGCATTTGTTGCCGGATATTGTGGGCCACCGCCGCGACCGCAGCGGCAGTTTCCTGCGACATGTGCTGCTCGCCACCCACGCCCGCCTGCGGACCACTGCCATTCGGACAGGCCAAGGAGCTGGGCGTGCCTGCCAGGGCGCCACTTGCGCCGGGATAGCTCAATGGCAGGTCCTGCAAAGGAAACGCGGGCTAACCCGTGACAAGTTAGTTCAGTTCAAGGAGAACGATTCCCAATGCAGTATACTTCGAAAAGCTGTCTTGCTGCTTAAACTCTTTAAATGTATGATTTATCAAGAATAATTAGTTCAACAACACAAACTGTAAGTTATGCTGATATATAGATATATAAGAATAAAATTAAAACAACACTAAACAATTCTTGATAAGATGAAGTATACTGGACGGTCATTTCCAATTTACTTTATTTAGTTCTTAACTTCTTATTTATTTGATTTTGTTTACTTTGTTCTTAATTTCTAATTTGAATGTTTCAGCTGCTCAAGAATCCCAAATTTTAATGGACAGCTCTTCGAACTAGACTGCAGTAATTACCTACCGAATGTCGACCGTAGGGCGGCATGTGAGCGGCCAGGCTGTCGTCCTTGATGTCCTTGGTGTCGCGAAAGACCACCGTCTTGATGACGCCCTTGATGTGCTCGTCCGGCCAGATGCCCAGTAGGATCCTCTGCGGCCTGCCACGTCCCTTGGGCCTCAAGTCCGGCCCGCCGTCGATGGACGGACCCAGCATGTTGTGCACCCGGTTCGCATAGAGCACGAACGTGGGATACGGGATGTCGTACTTGCGGGCGGCCTGCGACAGGGAGAGTCCCTCCTTCAGCACGCTGAAGATGGCCTCGGCCATGGTTTCGGGACGCCAGGACTTGAGGGGTCCCCGCTCGCGGAAGCGCATGTGGTGCATCAGGTTCTGGTTGGTGTTCCAGCACTTCTGCCACATCGACTGCAGCTGGTACTGGTAGCTGTCTGCTGAAAGATCAAGACGGAAAGATCAGATCAGGCCACCCAAAAGTGGTTTCTTTACAAACCTGCCAGCGTGGATCCGGTGGCGCCCATCCAGGCATGCGAATTCTCTATCATTTTGGCCTGCGAACAGAGAGAAATATATTCAAGAATCAGCAAAAGTGGGGAAGAAAGAGCTTAGCGGGGTAAGTGGTGCTTCAATTAATTGTGTGACTCGCTTTGGTTAGCGCTCGATGCGCCGTCTCCACTTGTCTCGTCTTGTTTCGAGCTCCCGCCCACCTTTTGCCATTTGATTGACATGCAAAATCGACCTATTTTCGTTTAATTTCATTTTTTGTGCTATGATATTTAAAGGGTAATAGGGGCTTATTGCTTCTATGGGTTATTTCGTACCAAAAGGGGTGCGCTTTTGTCAACTTAAAAAAAGTAAGAGGAGCTATAAATTTAATTGTTATATTTATTTATATCTTCATTTAAATTCTTTATTGAAAATAACTTTAAACTCAATTTCTGATTGTTATGTTGTGCATTTTGTTAAGGGAATTTTTTTTAACAAAAAAGGTGATTGTAAGATTCCTCTTTAAGTGCTTAACTTCGTGCCCAAACAATACCGACTTTTATGCATCGATGTTCTAATTCAAATTGCAACGTCAACGATACATTTAACTGGCTGACTGAACCTTCGAGTGGCGACTTGGTTGTCGTCGCTGCGGTTGTCTGTTTGCCAACTGTCGAGTGGCTGGCATCGAATTCACTAATTGCATAACAAAGTAACATTTGCATATTGTTCTACATATGTTAGTGGCTGGATTCGGATCCACCTTGTCGATAACTTCATTACAAAAATTTCCATGCACTGGGAGTGCAGGAAAAAAAAAAACAACAGACTGAAGTGGTACTGGCTCAGGTGGGCACTTGTGCCCATTTAGCGTTAAGTATTACTTGTAACTTTTTGCCATGTGACTGACTGAGAGTCCTCCTCTCCACCTCGTCCCATTCTCCTCCTTCCCCCCTCCCTTCCCCCTCTATATTTCCACAGGCTAGACAACGTGGCGATGTTCTCAGAAATCGTTGCCTAGTTTTATGTGCTCGGAACATGCAATGGATGGATTTACTTTTCAGCTCATTACGCCGCAAATTATATATTATTCACAAGTTTTTCTTTTTCGCCATGTGAAATTGCTTTATTTGGGGAGGGTGACTAATCCCGAAGACCTCCGACATCCCCATTAATTCTGTAACAGTACATATCTGATTTTAGACCAATTATATAAACATTGTTTTCCTTGAATCAATTCTTAGGAAAACAACAAAGTAGAATCTTGAGATCAAAAACACCATCCTGTTTAACAATTTTATATAATACGATTTCTATTTGAACTGGACATTTAATAATCTGTTTCGGAGCAATGTCTACTGTACTTCCCTTTGCCAATTTTAAGTTAGTTTCGCCCGCTGATTACGAGGCTGTTGTGGCTAAATACTAGCGACTATTGAGACTAATCACGCTAATGCCCAAATCTGTCTCAAAACGCGGACGACAGATGGCGCTGCTGTGCGTCTGTGTGTGCCTACTGGCTGAGTGTTTGTCCGTGTGTGTGCTGCTGCTCTGGTTATCCAGCTGCAGTTGCCTTCAATAATACGCCACGCCAAATGCCAAATAATTTATTTATTATATGTGCAGCTGACCAAAGCTGACTGGACCCCACACACACACATACACACACGCTCATACACATACACACATAGGCGTAGGTATATGTATATCCAGAGTCCTGAGTGAGATTTCATTACAACTCATTTGACAGTCTTGGTGCACTCGACGCTGCCAAAATGTCATAGCTGAGTGGCATGCATCGAAAGGGGGTTGCGGGGGGGATGGCACGGGGAGTTACCTACCACCCACCGCCCGTCGACCTCCCGGATTCCCCGCATTCCCGATTCCCGATCCTACAGCCAGCGGATTAGCGGACACGCATCGCGCAACGCCCCTCCACTTTATTTACAGTCAAACTTTTAGTTATTGAACTTTCATAACTTGCATTTACAACAAGTTGATTCTGTAACTACACACTTTTATAAAATCACTTATAAACTTTACAGTTACTTTTATTTGAAAAAAATGATTTAAATTTAATTCATCATATTTTATTTATTTATTTGAGTAATGTAATATATATCTTTATATTTAATAAATGTAGTAATTTAATAAATCAAGTAAAATTAAGAAAAAAAAACCCAGTATAAAGATTTTAAAGTAAATCGAATTTCATTGCTTCTTGTTATCTTAGTGAAAATCTTTTCCATTTACTGAATTTTTACTGTAGCTCATTTGTGAGCCTTAACACGAAATTAAGCGAAATGAAGTTGACCACGCTTCGATTTTGGCATCAAAGCGAACCGTTACCGCTTGCTGCTTGACCCAACCGCCCACCGGACCACGCCCACCCTTTTACCCCCTAACACCCCCTGCCTTTGCTGCAGCACTTGCTGCATGCATTGTTAATACAATTCGAGTCCAACGTCAATAACCAAGTGCCACGAATGGACCATTAGTTGAGTTGCGTGGAGTTGAGTTGCGCTTCGCCTGATGCGGGCCCAGTCTATATGTCTATATGGGATATCAGAAACACACGTTCGCAGTGTGTGTTCACTTGCATTTATGTATTCTCTATATAATTATGCGGCTTAGCGATTGCTTGTCTTGGCGGAATCCTCAATCGGCCCCAAAAACCACGGCGCTCACTGCGTTTGATGTTTGCGACAGGTTGCGAATTTAATCAATAGTCAAACTAGGTTCTTAAAGCAAGGATTTGTTTCCCTCCAACAAGAAGACACAATCACAATGGTAAAATTAATGCGGAAATTATCAGCAAATTTCAGAATTATCAATATGGAAATGGCTAAGTTCAAAAACTTTCATGCTGATTGCGTTAATTTATTATCAACTACTTTAACTGACTTGCAAAGTAGAACAACATTTTCACAAAGTGCAATTGAATCATTCTAAGTCTTGACTTAAAATGGCAAAATTAGAGCAACAGTGAATGAAACTGGTTTATAGCATTATCGCGTTTCAAATATTGTCTTAAAATATTTAAAAATTTAATGTCAGGTTAAATAATATTTTGCTGTTATGAAAAGTCCAATGGAAATCTCTTGTATTATTGCAAAAAAAAAACTGTTAAAAGACGCATGATCCCCACCTTTTGAAGACTCTTTCCGGGTCGCCCCAAATTGAATTATCTAAAAACGATGGGGCGTTCGCATCTTCCGCCATTTTCTGTCTGGAAACGCCCCATGTTAAAGAACCGGGATGAAGGCGTTCCGTGCGAAACCGAAACCTTCTTTTTGTTGAGTCAACCTCAGCCTTTTCGAGACTGGCTTTCGACCTGAGCCCTCTGCCGGTTTTCTGGCCTCTAGTCAGGCGTTAAGACCGCATCAATTGGGCGTGAAGAGAGGGGAGAGGGGAGGGGGGAGCGATTCCCGTCCACTCCCCATCCTTTAAAACAGTCCGAGTCAAGCGGCACTTGTGCGGCTCTTCTGAGGTTTTGGTTGCGGGGTGGCTGCCACAATTTCTGATTCGCTCATGCAACAAGCCTCAATCGCTTCAGACGCAGTTGTTGTGGCAATGCAATTTAGCCAAATTCACAGCAGGAAACGCCAGCGGATAGGCGAGGGCAACAAATTCTCTAATGTCTAATGTGAGGAGAGTGTAAGAAAAAATAAATAAAGAGGATGCTTAAGTGGGATTCGAATGTGGAATACCCAGCATCTATGAAAGGTGGATTAAGTTTTGATCTACAGAATATTATTAATACTTGCTCTCAATATCTAACCTGATATCGTTATCATGATGATGTTAGTTTTTAGTTATTCTTATTCAATGACTACAAGCATACTTAAAATTCTTTGAATATCCGGTTTTACAAGTATCATCTTCTAAATATAATAAAACAAACTTGTTAAATTTTGGTCTAAATATTGTAACATATTGAACTCAATGTCAAACATCCCCCTGTGTTTATTGAGTACCCATAATAAAATCGAATCAAGTTTGCTGGGGAGGAAACGAATTCTCCATCCCCTCGAGTGGACAGATTTTCCGTGAATCACCCCCGCCTTTTTTTCAAGAAATTCCCAATCTTTTGACGCTCAGGAAATTGTCAAGTGCCGGTCCAAAGTGTGTGGCTGCGATTGTGAGCGGGTGTGATTGGGTTCGTGTTTGTGTGAAACCGAAAATTAATTAGCGTGAAAAGCATTATTGAAAGCCAAGCCAAACAGAGGGGGTGGTGAGGCGAACGGGGTGGCTGACAAAAACTTGCATTAGTTTTCGGGTCTAAACCAAAGTCGGGCTCATTTCCTAGGCTTTTCCTTAAAAGCAGGAAGAAGCACATGTGGTTTAATTTGATTTAGTCGCAAAACTTGCAGCCAATACTCGACTTCATTAAAATTCTGCAGCAACTGAATCAAAATCAACTTGGGCCTCGTAGTTTTTGGCGCGCACTTTGCTACTTGAAACATCAATTACATCGCGGGGAGGTGGTCGGGGTGTTCCCATTTATAGGAATATATTTCCTATATCCTCTTGGTGAACCCCCCACCCCATTTTCCCCATCCATCCTGGCGATATCCTGCAATGCTCAGCCCTTAGGCGCAGCCCACGAGTCGTTGTGAAGTGTGCTAGGATTTCACTTGAAAACTGCAATCAAGTGAATTTTGATATATATACACACACGGAAAAAATTATGAGGTTTATAATTCAATATGGTTTTTCTTTAAACAAATATCCTTGAATAACTAAAATATTAATCTTATTATAAAGGGTAAACAATGCGACCTTCATGAAACAGAACTTTTTGAATGCAAATATTTAATAGGTTCGTCCTTAAAAATATTTGAGTAAAATGTTATTGTCTCATAAAAATTTAATTTATATTTTATTGATCTCTTGTTCTCGCAGTGCATCTGCATGTGGAAAAACTTCATGGATTTAATAATCAAACCATTCGATGGTTAAAATGTTCCTCGAGCCGCTCTCCAGTTCCCTCATCAAGCTTTCTCCGCTCTCGACTTGTTCGTCATTTCCTGTACAATTTTATTATATTTCATACATAACTGTTACCCGTTGTCCCGCCCTTTTTCGCCCCCTCCCCTCCCCCTTCACCTCTTCCCAGCAATATATATATCTCGACGGATATAACCCGGCGATAACAACAACACGAACAGCAAACGGCAAACGGCGAACGGCGAACGTTGCCTGTAAAATTTATACAAAATACAAATCGTTCGCAACATTATGAGGAATACAGCTCATCGGGATGGGAATGGGATATTCCGAGGGGACAGGAACCGGGGCAGGATAGTATTTGCTCATATGTTTGTTGCATTTAGCGTTTCGCTCTGGGTGAGTGGAAATAAAGGAAAAATCAACGAATGCCGAGCATGGAAGTGTTCAATAAATTTTTACCGCTGAGTTAAGCTTGAATGGGAATCAGGGGTGTGGAAACTGTGGAAAGGGGTCAGCCAGTCAGTCAGTCGCAAATGGGGTTTTAAATTAGCATTTGAAAATATTTGTAAGTCGTAAACTATGCAGAACAAAATGGTTAGAAGTCGCAAAAAACATGAAAGAATAATATTTGTTAAGTATATTTTTGGCTTACTAAAATAATACAACCAAAACTAATTTGCATTTAATATGATGCTCATTGTTAGTTACAATTTTATGGCTAAATATTTTAGGTACCCATTTGGTTATATAGGTTTTAATTTAAGTAAACAAAACAACCATGCAATTTCTACTTTTTATTTAGGATCGTTCTCAGACGCTAATTACCCATTCAGCTCTTTACGACCTATAATTGAAGTTGGGGCCTCGACTCTGCTTTGTTTTAAATGCGTTGTACTTTCCAGACTAATTGCGGCAATCGTGTTTAGCCAATCTTCACTGCCCCCCCGCCAACTGTATAAACTTTAATTTTGTTTTGCGCACAATTTTTTATCATTGTTTTGTTAAAAACTGCAGTAATTTATACATCGGGCATAGAAAAAAGTTTCGCAAACGCAGGCAAAAATGGAGTGGAATCGCATTGGAATGGCAGCCGGCGATCAATCGACAAAATAATGCGTTAACTTTTACGTAAAACAAACAACAGGGCCAACAAACACACGCAACTTCCAGCAGACCAGAAAAACAAAAACAAAAACAAAAAGGAGCTGATGAGCAGCGGGTGGGAAAAGAACTTTCTGCAGCTCAAAACAGGCGGAAAAAAGCGATTAGAAAAAATTATTGCATACGTCGAGGCCTCGATAACTAACTGGTGCAGCAAAAAGCAAAAACGAGCAAAAAGTTTAAAATATCGCTGAAAGTTTGGACACACGCAGATATAGTACGCATTTTATAGTTTGCTGCGAATGAAACTTTGGTTGCGAAACACGCTTTATCTGGGAGTTATTTTTAAAGGTTTTACATTCGATTTGATATCTGATTGACTCGTTTATTTGCGATTACAATAGATTCATTAGTTAAGATCCCAATTTTTATACCACCACTTTAGAAAGGGAGACCGGATTACCTTAAAACAGTTTCAAATGACAATTGAATTAAATACAATTCAATTTGAAGTGATCGATCCGTCAATTAGCCACCTTAATGCAAAATGCTCGTAAAGTCCGCCAAACTGACCAATCAAATCCTAGCCAACAGCGACTAAATGCCAATTAATGCAAATATCCATAAAGAAAAATATATTCAATTATTGGCAAATTAAAATGTAAACAAAACGCAGCCAGTTTGGGTATCGGTTTCCGATTCGTTTCGGCCGTCATAAATTGTGGCACCTAATAAATTGACACTCTGTCATTGTGCGGCATTTACAGTTTATAGTATGTGCTGTCGCTGTGTTCACACAGAACCACCCACTCCTCCTCCTTCCCCGGGGGCAGGACACCCTCCCCCTACCCCCCGCAGGATGTTTCCCTTTTTTTGTGCAACACTTTGGCAGGCTGTGTGTTGCATGCAACAATTGTGTGTGCAGCCGAACATGAAAAAAAGACCAACAGCCAAAATGCAAAATCCACCCCGACTCCGAAATCCGTTCGATCCCTGCACCACTACCCCTTGTTGTTGTTGTTGTTATTCTTGTTGTTGTTGTTGTGTGGTGGCTGCTGTGGTCGAGTTGCGGTGCACCGCAGCGTTTAAAACGGTTTGCCAGTCATTTTTTCACATCATTGATTGCTTATTAGATTATAAACCGCGCCACTGACTCGGTCCCCTTTTTTTTATGCACATTTTATTCCGCTCGTGGCACGTGCTTCGATGCCTCCCTACTCGTAATGTCCTGCCAACAACATCGCAATCAACATCAACAGTAGCTGGAAAAGTGCAAAAAGGAGAATATACTATAGATACGGGTGTGTATGCCACCCTGCATCTGTTGCAATTTGTGCGCCCGAAAATAGGCAGCTCCATTTTATATTGGCCAAATATTTTGGCATGGCTTTGGCATATTTTTTATGGCCAGCGACCATTAAAGATGCGTGATTTATAACATCGAACAGGATCTGCATCCTTTGGCGGCCGTTGTGTGCATTTTGCGGGGTGAATAAATAAACTAAGGCACAGAATTTCGCGGAGTAATTGAAAGTGGACAGGTGAAGTCAATGAAGCACAGCTTTTCAATTTACTTGAAACATTTTAAATAAACGAAGAAGAAAACTAAGTTGGTATATACTTTTCAGTAAAGTTAACAAGCTAATTGAAATAGAACATAATTGCTTATACAAGAGCAGCCAAATTTATGCACATAAAATACAATTGAAATAAATTATGCCGTACCGAGTTCATAAACCTCTTGGCATTTATATATTTATCTTGAGCTCCGTCGTTAGCCAACTTTATTTATATAAATAAATTAAAATATGCAAATGCACATAACTCTGGAGAGGAAAACCCTAATTCGGGGCTGCTTTCCCGCTAGTCTTGTGATTAAGGACCCGCTACCTTTGCGGTCTGAGACTTGCTCTTATCTTGCCTCGATTTTATGTCTGAGAAACGGCGAATCGTCTGCGGGAAAATGTCTACCCAGAGCATTTTCCTCTGGAGCGTGGCTAAATTTAATTTTATATTTTATGTGCGCACATCAAAAAATCCTTGGCGGGGTTGTCTGCTCCGGAGAAAGTTGTGTGGCCCTAAAATATGAAAAACAATTAAGCCGCCGTCTGGCTCTAAATTCGGGTGGGTTAAAAGGTGGGCGGAGGTGGGTGGGTGGTTGTGGAAAATGGCTGACTGGCTGAGTGGCTCACGGCTGGTTCATTTTCATTCCCAGTGCAACATTCAAATGCTGCAACAAAATGAGTATTATGTATTTCAATTCATAATGAATTATTCAGCATTCGGCTTGCATTTTTCATAAGACAGCGCGGCAGAGACTTCACCTGGAAAGCGGGGGCAGAAGCGGCAAACTGGGTAAAGAGCCAGGGACAAGACACTTGCTGCAATTTAGCCATAAAACGAAACGAACAACGACAACCAACACAACAGCAACACCAGACAACAACGAAGGGCAGACAAAACTGACACTGGCAGTCTCAATTTCTCTGCTCATTCTATGGTATCTCCGATTCTCAGACTCGCTCTCGTTCTACCTGTCGTTCGGCAATAAAATTTAATAAATTATTTACGCTGGCAAAATGCATATTTGTTGCATTGCCAGAGCGGAAACTGGGGAAAAAAGCCGAGATTTTCTTAAAGTCTCGCGCAACTCAATAGTTTTTGGGCTTCATGCAATGGATGATTGCACTTATCGAAACTATTGTTTATGCAATGTTGTTTTTAAGCACTAACATTAAATAATATATTTAAATATAAATGCTATAAATATATTTCAGAATTTTAAGTAGAGGAAAGACTCAAACGGCACAAACCTATTAAGAATAATAAGTGGAACTCAGGGCAACAGTTATTATTACCCAGCAAATGTTCGTTTCAACTGCGTTTTGATTTATTTATAACTTTGATTTCTCGCCGTGTTTTTATTGTTTTTACAGTAACCCACTCTTGGCCCGATTTTCCGGCGAGCGCACTTACAAAAAGTTTACTTCGTTAATCTATGCAGGCGGCGAGCAAAAGTATTTTGCATACGGGGAAAGGCGGATCGTTGTTGATGGTCTTTGGCTGTCCGTCAGTTGGTTTGTTAGTTGGTTGGCCGCTTTCGTTGCCACTTTTCAGGTCATAAGACGTTGCGCCGAAAGACCGAGTGCACTCCCCTCCCACCTCCCACCTCCAACCAAACCCACCTCCCACGAGCGAAATCGCAGGGGAAGTCCCAACATTTCGTTCTATTTTAAAGACATTTCATGTTGTTGCCACTGCCGCCGTCAGTTCTCGAGATTGGCACTTGATTGGCGTATATTTCCTGTTGCATATTTAAGTTTCAGCTTAGTGCCGATAAAGTTTTCCAAGTGCATTTATATTTGTATAGCGAAACCAGGGCTATTTCCCCTTGGAAAGGGGTCCCGCATTTAAAGCCGACTTTAACCCGCCGCGATCGAAGTGCGATATCTTTTGGGGTTTTGTTTAAGCCCATTTAATTAAATAAATGAAATAAGTAGGAGACGCCTGCATTGACATTTCATCTGTCGCGTAATTTATAATTTCTGTTGCCATTATGGTTGCGACTCCTTCTCGCTTCTGCCCTCTTACATTGTTGTTGACTGCGCTGCGAATATTTCGCATTAATATGGCGGAAAATCCATAATCGAATTATAGCTCTGCGGCTCTTTTGTTTACCATCTCACTGTATCTGTATTTCCGCGTACGTGCGTGTGTATCTCTGTGTTTGTGTGTGTGTGTGTGTGGTGTGTGTGCGTTCGGGTTTGTTTGTGTGTATTTGTATCGCTTTAATTGAATCCTTAACACTTTTGAGCTACTTACGTCCAACACGTTGCGTATGCGTAACTTGTTATTATTGCCGGCTGAATTGTTGGTGCCATTGATCTAGGGCTGGCGAACACATTGCCTCTCATAAAATTGAATAAATTGTGTCATCAATAATAATGTCAGTTCAGGGATTATCCTTTAAGATCGCATAAATTAAAAGTTGTATTGGTTTTTATGCTTGATTTCCCCTTTCACGGTTCATTTCATTTATAAAGATAAATATACCAAATCGATTCTGTTTGTTGGTAACCGTTTAAGTCTTTCTTTCTGATTGGTACAAAAATATTGGGCGCTACTTTTTAAAAATAGTTTTGAATTATTTTCTGCATTTTCTATTTCCTTTCCAAGTTATACTTCAACTTTATGAGGTGGTAATTATATTAAATTATAGTTAAATTATCGTTTGCAACTTAATCTTTGATTTTTATATACTCCATTTTTTCGAGCCTTTGCATCCCTGAACCGCTGGCTCTTTTCCGATTGATTTCTCTGCTTTCAATAAACTGAAACAAACAATCACTTTCCCCCCTCAACTCCTTTTTCCTTTTTCTCGTGCAGTTTTTGTGCAGCTCCAGGTTGGTCGCTCCTCCCCGGCATTCGATTATTTTTATATATATTGCCACACGCAGCTTATTGGCATATTGACAATTACACGGGCGATACATATAAATTAAGCAAACGGCAGATCGGTTGAAAAGGGGGACAGTGGGAGGATTTTCGGGGTCGGAGGTCGGAAATGGGTAGCTGGGTGTTGGGAGTTGAGACTGACTGACCAGAGACGTCGGCAGAGGCAGCGGCAGCGCCAGCAGCAGAGGCAGCGACAGAGGCGGCAGCTTGATGTGGCTGACCAAATTTAATTGACAACTTACTGTTGCATTGACCAGTGGGGAGTGGTGGAGATTCGGGGCGGGAGCGGGGGCTGAAGAGCCGTCCCGGCAATCTGTCACAGCTCAAAGATACACTCACTCACACGGATGCCCGCTGACCTGCGCCAGGCTTACAAATTAAAATTCAATATTAACGACTCACACCAGCAACCAAAAAAACGGAAATATAAAAATTAAATGAAAATAATTTAACAGCTGCAGCGGACGGGCCTTTGCTGATGGAGTGACTGGCAGTGAATTTCCATAATCGCGGTGACTTCATAAAAATTAAGCCGCGATTTAAATATAATTGCAATTGGGGCCAAGGGATAACAATTGTGGAATAATGAACTTGAATTTCGGGAAATTCAATTTATTTAAGTCTTAATTATAACATTTGCAGTTGATCAAAGGAAATATAATGTGGAAGATTTCTTTAAATTATTAATGAGCTCTGTCTTCTGCTTTTATTATTTATTTATTGCTGTTAATATTGTAAGAAGGACTTGATTTAAATTTTTTTCTTAAAGAATATATGTTTATTCGACAGTAATAAACGACCTGAACACCTCGAAAATTCGCAGCCCTTCTCCTGTTTTTCAGATGTGTTTTTTAAATAATTTTAATACGCGTCGCATCCAACCGCAATACAAGGCAATTAAATATTTCGAAGCGGAGGCAGAGCAAGTCCTTTTCCCCCTGCATTTTCAGGACCTCGACGTGAGGCAGGAAAATGCCTGGCAGCGCATAAAAACGCGAACGGCAAACAGTTTATCCTGCTCCTGCTGCCAGTGGTCGAATTCTGTTCTGTTTCAGTTTCAGTCATCTGCATCTGATTGTTGCTATCTTTTTGTTTTCACTGCCGTTGTAAGAGGTATCATAAAAAGCTAAAGGTGTAATATATGGTGGGTCAAAATAACCACTTTAAAATCGCTAAGATTTGTTTCTACAATTTCCAAAATAAATTGTGACGAATTATAACTGAATATGAAGCCTTAAAAATAAAGTTATGAGTGTTTATGTAGGATAACAAACTTTCTACGTAAAAAAATATGAAGTATTTTATATTTGTAGCTATGAGCACAATTTGTAGGGTATTCTGAATTCGAGATAATCAAGTAGCCCCCGCTTTTCCTTAATTTTCCGGCAATTTTTTTTTTTTGTTGCTGGTGAAGTTGCATTCGCATCCGCAGTCGCTTTCGTTGTCTTTTGTTTTAATTGGCGGCCATAATAATCAAATAATTTGTTTATTGAAAACATTTTTTACAATTATGTAAACAACAAATTGATATCCGAAATGAAAAATGGTTTCACTTGGCGATGGCAATATTCTTGTTTAATCGTCTGCGGATTGTCAGTGGAAAACCCGGCTTTCCTCGGTGGGGAATGCAATTATTATAATAATGCCATCTCTCTGCCTTTTCCGTTTGCGCCGCCCGGCCTTTCCTCCCCAGTTTTCCCAGCTTTCCCAGCCCTTCCTGCAGTTGGCTGCCTGGCGTCAAATGTCGCACTTTCGGCTGGCGTGGAAAATTCGTCGCGTGTCGGATGCCTCAAGTGTCAAAGTATGCGGCGGATGATTAAAAAATTCCTGTCCTGCGGCGTGTCCGGGGACAGGAGGTTAATTAAATATTTATCGGCGAATTATCAATGCAGCGGATGCAATTGATTTGTGTTATTACTTAATGAAGTCATTCTGCTCTTTCCTTATATTCGGTATTTGAGAAGAACAGCCTTCTTTTAGGCTGCTGAAATGTGTTTATTATTATTAGTAAAGTACTATTTATATAAAATGATATTTTTATTTCTTATCTGAAGTTTATTGAAATTAGGACTGTACTTAATCAAAATGGCTCCTCTTTAATGTTACTGAAATATTACCCTTCTCTCTTTGCTAATTAAAAATATACCTTGGCCTGCAGTAAAATTAGAAAAGCCACAATTTTCCGTGGTTTTTGTGACGTCCGGATCCCCCAAAAATAGGCGGCAGGCCAATTTGAAACGCTTCTAAGTTTCGGAGTTTGGCCCTTGGAAAACGATTTTAATATCAAATTACGGGCAAAAGTATTCATCATGCATACGGGCGACAATCACTCGACGCAGATTCGGAATAGTTTTAGTTTTTGGCTTTTGCACTTGATCGAATTTCCCCCACCCACCACCAACCACCACTTGCCGCCCCCATGGGCCACGCCCCCTCCATCAGCTGACAGTTTGTTGCCCTGCCATGTGCCAAACAATTTGCTAGCTAATTTGTGCTATGCGTCCAAAAAGGGGGTGGGAATTTGGGGATTGGCGGCTGGTGGAGGAGGTTTGGGGGCTTGGGAGGCTGGGAGGTTGGGTATGCATTTGATAAACTGTCAGGGAATGGCAACTTCACTTTGGGCATATTTAATGAAAATGTTGCCAAATGGGTTCCACGAACTGTGCACCGGAAAGGGGCGAGGTGGTCTGATTTTGACGTAACACTTTGGATGCGATTTGACATGACAAATATGTGCGTTGGGCGACGGCAAACAGCAACAAACTGGTTCGCTCTTCGCTCCTCCCCCCTCCCAACAGGTCCCCCAACCACCCAAAAACAGAATCATAATCATCGTCATCTTTCGGTGATTATCGTCATTATCCTGGGCCCGAGCGATGATTATGGTGCTTTTGACTAACGGGCAACTCTGGTACCCATCCTGCAACCTGCATCCTGCGGAGCTGCAACGTTTCGCATTTGCGCATTGCATGATTCAATAATGATTGAATTAATTGCGTTAATAACTGACACTAGCTTGGTCGGCAGGAGGATCCTCCAGGACCCCCCTCCCCCCACCCACCGAACATCCTGTCCCGCTCAAAGGCGCTTTGTGTCCCCACAGCCTCCACCTTCGACTCGATGTGAACCCATCTTAAGTGTGCGCGTGGCAAGTCGTAGACAGAATCCGAGCTCGCAAATCGAATTTGTTGCTAAGTAGCCGCAGCCTTAAAGGGGTAGCCCGAATGAAGGATGGGGGACGGGGTTAAATGGGGCTGCAATTGGAGGTCTCGAATTTCTGATTTTGATTTGCGCATTACGCATACGCCGTGTGTGTGGCATGCGGTCTCTGTTCTATGCAACTCGCCCACCCCTTCGCTGTTTGTACGGGTCAGACTGCATAATTGTTCCACTGTGGGTGGCCCAACAATTGGGGTTTCACATTTGTTGTACGGCTATAACTTTGTTAGGAATTTTTAAGATTACTCAAACAAGTTTTTTTGGTGCCTAAAACTAGGCAATGAACTATTTCACTTGAAAAATGTTGAACTTCGTGAAAGGTGACTTCCATTTTTAGTGTATCATCAATTAAAAAAATATGTTGCATTAAAAAATGATTGCTTTGCCTGCATAATATGTGTATGGTTTTGTAATACAATTATTTCCATAAACTTTAAACTCATAGCTTAGTACTTTTAATGACTTTTTAAAATAGTTGTAAATCTTTTCTTCCAACAAGAGCAAGCTCCACTGCCCTTGCCTTCGGCTAAGTTTCTGCTCAGTTTCGGGTTTTGTCTCTGGACACTTTGTGGGAGTGACACTGGCAGTTTGTAGTTGTTGTTTGATTGATAACATGCGATTAATAAAATATTGAACGCAGAGCAACACCCGCACACCTCCGGCACCGAAATTTGCATGCGACATTGCAGCAAAAATGCATAAATCACAATTCAAGTGGCGAGGGGACTCCCCGCGCCCGTGGCCCGCAGCAAATCTATAATAAATTGATGAGCCCTGGCCAGTTTTTGTGTGCGGTTATTATTAGATGACTAATATAATTTGTTTATTTGCCGTGCTCTCGCACATTGATGGATCTGTTCCGGCTGTCTGGCTGCGAGTTCGATGGGAAAAACGAAACAGCAGCGAGTGCTGCGAGCATCTTGTCCTTTGTTGCATTTTAATCAGGCAAATGTATATGTTGTACGAGTATATTAACATATATGCACTGCACACCTGCCGACGCATCGAAGTATTTCCTCGCTTTTGTATCAATGATAATTATTTTTCTGCCTCGTCGCCGTTGGCTGCACACACAAAAGGAATCAAACAAAACTTTGTCCTTTGTCTAACATTGATATAAGGGGGCGGCGAAAGGGAACGGCGTGCCAAATTAAAAGTGAGAAACAAATGCGAACACACAAAGGTGCCAAAGGTTTACCCAGCCCCACCCCCTTCCATCTGTCTCACTTTTTAATATTTTTCTGCAGTTCGCGAGTGAGCGAGTTCTGCTTTTTTTTTCGGAAAAACTTATATGCATATGCGCGACAAAAGCAAATAATAATCACACAGGACAATAGGAGCAGACAGGCTGAGTGGAGAAAACTCCACACTGTCAGCAAAAAGTGCATAATGTGTTTCTTGTAAAATATTAAAATTGACAGCTATTTTGTTCATCGGCTAGATATATTTATTTATCTTATTAAGGAAAAAAACACTTATTTTTATTGGAGTGATTAAATAGATTATCAATTTTATTTGTAGTAATAATTTATTTTAAGCAACAGCCAATTAAAAAACAATTCAACTTTTTTGCGGATAAAGTAAATGAGATTGTTTTATACTCTTAAAACAGTTTTTGCATTAAAGAGCGCTTGACAACTATTAATTTAACAGATAAAGATCATTTAAATTAGTTGTTTTGATTGCTTACATTCTCTGTGCATTCAAGAAAGTAACGTTTTCCTAAGGAGCTGCTTTCCTCTGTCCAGTTTTTCTGGCCGCCCAGTCGGGAGTGCAGCAAATGTGCAGCCCCCTCCCCTCCTTTTCCTTCTGCCCACTTTCTCCGCCCGCCGAAGAGTGTGCAATGGCTTCGCCAAGTCAGAGTTTTCCCAAGACTTGTTCGGCTTTGCAGAGGAACAGAGGAATGCAGCTGCTCCGGCCACTTATTTATTTCAGCTTCCCTTTTGGCCCGGCACTTTTGCACTCGACTTGGCTTTAAAGCACCGCTAAGAGCAAGCTCAACAAGTGTTTTTCGAGGGGTTCTTGTGGCTTGGGAGGTGAAGACAGCAAAACAACACAATACAGCACAGGGGAGAAAAAGCACAAACAATGAAAGCGTGAAAATATCATGTCGACTGTGGCAAGTCAACCTTTTTCAAAAGGACGCAGAGGAGTTGGGTGCTGGGTGCTGGGTGGCTGAAAGTAGCAACCACATTAGAAGCCCCTCAGCAGAGCGCCAAAAGTAACGCCCCCTTTTGCCCCGAAAATCCTGCTCAAGGGGGCGGTGGTTGAGCGGGTGAGGGAAAAAGGGGGGTGGCAAATGTCTGCGATGTCTTTTCGTGTCCTGCGTTTGTCTGCTCTGCTGGCTTTTTTATTTCTCCTCTTTTTTTGTGGGGGGTTGCTTGGCTTGTACTTGACCTTGAAGCCACACAAATGCAACTTCGGAGTGTGTCTGTGTGTAGCACACTTTTTGGGGCTGCCTTTCGGGGCGGAGAAAATGTTCGTGTTACTTGGACTTTTCGCAGCATCCTTGCTGGCGAATCCTGCTGCCTTGGTGGAAACTGTTTGCGTTGATTTCGGCATATTTTTGCTGTGTGCGTGTGCGTTCCAAAGGCCTATGGCAGAATTACGCAATCGAACAATTGTCCTGTTAAAGCATTTCTCTTTCTATCTCTCTCTCTCTCTCGCTCTTTCTCCCTCTCTCCCTTTCGTTCTGTGTGTTTCTGTCAAAATATTTGTGGTTTCCGGGTTTTGTGGCTTTTGCCATCGGCTACAACAGATTGAGTCCGGGCAACATGTTGCCGTAACTTGTTGCTTTGGACAAGTGCAGAAATTTTAATTTGTTGATTTACTGATGATATTAAAAATGGGCAACAAAAAATATCCACAGTTCGTTGTGTGTTATTTATGTTATGCATATTTAATGGGCTCTTTTTTCCACGGCCTCTGCCATTTGTCAATGTTAAATAATTTGCCAGCATTTAGTTTTTGCCCCGCTTTATTCACCTCGTGCGTGGGCTGAGTTTATTAATTTTGTAATCCGATTTTTTGCATGCGCTTTGCCTCTAATTGCCGGCAATTGCATTTGGCCTAATGCGACATTTGACTTTTGTTTGGGGGCTGTGATTTGGCATTTATGGTTTTTGTTATTTACGCCAATTTGTCACATAAAGACTAATGCGATTTGTTGATCAGGCTCGAAAGTAATTAATAGAAACCGATAGCCGATTATTTATTTTCCACTTCCGAGTTGGGTGTGTAATTTGTATTACTTCTGTTTGCACAAAATATTGTTTTCATATTTATTTTGTAGATAAAAAACGGGGATAAGATCTTATATAGTAATTTTTTCCGATTGCGGGGGCAACTCTGTTCCACCCACCGGATTGCACAACTCAAAAAGTAAGGCACTTCCTGCAAAACGTTTGAATAATTCATTCCCCAACTCCCCAACTATCAATTGCAACATGCTGATGAAAAAACGCTTACAAAACACTGCAAAAATAATGGACGAGCGGCAGGCGGCAAGCGGCGGCAGCAAGTAAAAAGTGTTTCTCTCTGTATTATAATAATAAAGTGGCAAAGTAGCAAGTGGCATAAATTGCAACCTCATTCAAGCGATTCGAGGCCGAGGCGGAAGTTGTCGTCAGTCGTGGGCCAAACTGAATTGCGTAGACCCAGTACACTGTACTATATGTATTTATAATAATTGTTTTTCTTGCAGCCCGTTGCTTCTGCACTCGCCTTCTGCTAAAAACCCAACGTCAGAGCCTCTGATATTTATCTTTTCCATACGAGTGTAAGTAAGTAAGACGAGTTCCTCCGCCGTCCCTTGTCCGTTGTCCGTAGTCCGCTGTCCGCTGTCCGTATGTAGATTTGCAATCAACAGCAAAAAGTGAGGAAAGCAACATGGTACTCACACACTGCAAAACACTCATATAAAAACATAAAAAACTAAAAACTAAAACAAAAAGGTACAAGCAAAAAGTGTTGTGTCCGGAAAACGAACGTTTTTATACACTTGAAAGGTAACTTTTTGAATCAAATGGATTATAATTAGAGATAAAAGCTGTATTTTTATGTATTTATATATCTATAGGAATGATTGCATAAAACTTTAAAAGGTTTATTTGATTTCATTTCTATATTATTTAAATAAATATCATGTTTATATTCTTAAGTTTCTTTTAAAATATCTAGAGCTCTCTCTTGAAGGGTATTACAAAAAGCGGCAACAACAACAAGTGTAATGTGCTCTGTTGCGGCAATAATCACTGCCTGTTTTTGTTGTTGCTGCTGGTGTTTAGTTTTTTTTTTTTGTTGCTCTGTGCCACATATGAATGAATGCCCCGGCATTGTTGTTGCTACACGCCACTAGATGTCGGCATTTAACTTCTCAACTTTTTTTGCATTTGACCGCGTGTGGGAGGATTTGGAGGGTGGGGGAATGGTGGGTGGTGGGTGGTGGGTGGGTGGTTGACTAGTGGCCGTAAGAAGAAGCACAAGCAGAAGCAAGTGCAGGAAACTACTTTGCATTTAATTGTCTGTAATGACGTGCAATATAAAATGTTAAAAATCTGCACTAAAATCCAAACACACAAAGTTTCGGGGGGATGAGAAAAAAAGAGAACCAGAAGTGCTTTCTTTTTCAGAGCTGTTAATTGAGTGAAAGACGGCGAGAAAGAATAGAGGAAATAATCCAGACAGCACTTGGGTTTTAAAGAAAAAAACATTATTATAGGATAAATAGTAACAAGATTACTTCAAGTTGGGGGTAATTTATATTTCGTTTTGGATTTCTTTATAAAAAAAAAATATTGTACATACAAGAATTCTTGTGAACTCAAATTAAGGGTTTTTTATCTTCGCCTTAATTGCCCGCCACGAAATTGAAGTGGTAACCTTGGCTGTTTTCCTAACAGCTGCCATTGTAAATTCCAGCCAAGTGTTCGGCCCAAAGTGTGAGCTCCATAAATAATGCAGGGCCAACCCTTGCCGATCTCAGTTCTCGAGTCATCACCCCCCGTCAAAAATCTATACGTGCGCAATTGTGCGCTAAAACCAAACATGAATATTTTCACTTATTATTTTCATACATATAAAAAGTGTGTGTGGGCGCGGAAGAGGACAGGGTGCACGGGAAATCGACGCACTTCGGCTCTATTGAGCCGTGAATATGTTGGAATATATAATCAAGTGCCGCCGCCGAGGGTTGTGCTCGTAAGTCAGCCCCGGAATGGGACACCCTCCCCCCTTTTACCCACTTCCAGTTCCACTCTCAGTCTCGTTTTCAGTTTGAGCCTGAGTCTCAGACTCGAAGCACTTGCTTCGTTTGGCGCACAAGTGTATCATAATAATATTAAATTTGATTTCCAGGCTCAGGCTGCGGTAGGCGAACGAACTTCGACTTCGACTCGACTCGACGTCGTCGCACACAAATTGCGCTGATTGCGCAAAAGTATCGATGACTTCTTGACAAGGCGTCTCGCGTCGAGTAGATAGGGACATGGAGAACGGAACGGAGTGGCGGGCTCCGGCGGGTCTGATTAATCAAATTTGCGCAAAACAGTGGAGAAATCAACTCCCCGGCTGGCACACACACAAATAATGCAATTTTCTGTTTTCTGAGCAGCAGTAGAGGCAGCAGCAGCAGCCGCCAACATTGTAGTTAAAACACAGCAAGGACTTTTATTATTGGGCCAGGCCAAGGAATAACATAAATAAATGGCGAGCGTAGGGGGCTCCCTCGGCCGCCTGCATTTTTATGGTTAGCTTGCATTTTATATAAAAGCCGGCTTGCCTTTTTACGGCTGCACTACCAGCCAGGTGAAGAAGGTACACATAGAGAAAGGAAAGCTTTGTTGAAACATTAATACAATTTTACAATAATGAAAAAGAAATAGGAGCGAATTAATGGCATATGAAATTACAAGAGCTTAACTTGAGTTAAGATCCTCAAAACAATTTTTCTGTTACCAAATATTATTATTTATTTTTGTATCGAACCTTTTTTCCTCAGTGAAGTTGTAGTAAATTTGATTGTAAATGAAAGCAAGTCGGTTCCTGCAACAATGTTGCCTGAATGATTGCTTCTGAGTCCGGACGGATCCGATTTTGGGCAATTCCCCGGAAAGCGCCGACAAAAACTTTAAGGGTATATTCCGTGTTTATCGTAAAAGTTTCCCACGCAGCGTTCTCGGGAATACTCGTGAAATTTATTGCCTTGTCACTTTGTCCAGCGTCATCTGCTTAATATTTTTTGCATACTTAATTATCTCCCCCACGTCCGCTTTCGGCTGTCGTGTTCAGCTGCATCAGCAGCAGCGTTTGAACATTTTATTATTTAGCGGATGTTTAATTGTATCTATTTAATTTTCGCATGCCGCTGCAGCGGAGCCAGCAGCCGCTAGCCGTATGTTTTTAATTTTTTCGTTGCCATTCCCATTTTCATTTTCATTTCCATTTGCAATCGCAATTGCAATTGTCATGTTTTTTGCTTTATTATTTCTTGCCGCAAAGGCAGACCCCAGCAATCGGGCTACCGGAGAATAACAATTAAACTAAATTTAAATTATATGTGTGTGTAATGCCTGCAGTTGGCTGGCCCATTTTTTTCTGCCATAATTATACTAAAAATACAGCCGAGCGACAGCAGAAACAATTCGTCAATGTTGAGAGTTGAAGTCGAAGGCACAGCGAAAAATAAAGAATTGAAAGATTTAGTTGGAAATTAAGTAAAGATTTTAAGACTGCTTTCCCATCTTAATGATAAGAATTTTCGTAGACCTAAATTAAGAATTTCTTTATTTTTATTGTAACTACCTTTTTTTATTTTTGTAACCAAAGATTATTTTCTGTGTAAGCCCGACTTGTGCTTGTTTCTTATTTTATAGAGATCGGGTAACGTGAGTCAGAGGTTCGGGCTGCAGCTGTTGATTGAGTATCCGCGATGAAGGGTATTCCAGTCTTCGATCTCTTGATGTATCCGCTATTTCTTGTTTATTGTTATTTGTGGGCTGTGCGTTGCTTTGTCGGCCCGTTCGTTAAGTTGGCCTTTTGCAGTTGCTACCGCTGTTTTTATTGCATTATAATTTCTACTTAGCCGCGCCGAGGATGTGATGCAACAATCTGTGCCCCTCTGCTGCTTTGATTTCATTAAAAAAAATGTTTCTGCTGCTGCGGTTGTTTCCCAAATAAATCGCACACATTTTGTATGCAATTATTTGTTTGTTTCTCCGTTTTTACATTTCGTATTTCGCTGACAAAGGCAGCGTAAGTCAATGCGAAGAAAAGTTGCCTCGGCTGCTGAGATTTTCGCTGTAAAAAGTCATTTGCATAATGCAGCGCCGGAAATTGTTATTAGTAGGTTCGCTGTATCTGTGTGTTTTTTTTTTATTATTACTATGCCATGAATTGCACTTTTAAATGCTGCCTTTGACTCGGCGTTTTCGGAGTTTTTGTTTATTATTGTATTGTACACGAAATTTATTTATATGCAAATTGAATATGCAAATGGGCTCGAAAGCAAACAATAAGTGTCTCACTGTTTTTCACATGTGATAGCGATCGCGCCAAACCAAGCAGGCTATATTTAATATTATTTTAACTCACTTATTTTTAAGCGCGATTCGTCTGTGGCAACTTAATGACACTTAATTGCCGGCTTCCTCTTGGCCTACCTCAATATCGGCCTTATCGCCCTCACGGCCACTTTGTCACATGACACGGCCAAGTGGGCGAGCATAAAATAAAAATCCATGCTCAAACAAAGAGAAGAAGGGCCACTGTGTGAAGCGCAAAAAAAAAAAAAAAGAAAAAAAGAGGACAAAGTGGCAGCAGTTGGCGCCATCAGCGGACTAAGAAGTCGAGTCCTGGCGAAAAGTCCGAGACCGAGAACGAGTCCGAGTCCTGGTCCGAACAAACTGTGAACAAAGCCTTAACTTTACAGCTTTCAACTAAATTAATTTACGTTTATGGCCACGATGGTGGCCAGCGTGGCCAACGTGGCGTATGAGCGCTGTGGAAATACTCTGAAACTTAGAAACTTAATGGTGATTGTAATTATTTCAATTAGATTTTTAGTTTTTAATTTGTATCCATTAGGTAGTTTTTAACTACAAATTAATTAGCTCTATTTTGATTCGCCTACAATGTATTACTAATTTGAAATTTTCAATTAGCCAACAAATAGATAAAATTGATTATACTTTCTTTATAAAAAAATTAAACAAATTTTCTTTTTAACATTCAGCGGAGCATCTAGGGATCTGATTCGTAATTGGTTTCTTTGGTCTTTCCTTTTTGTTACGCAAATTGTTATTAATGAAATACAATTAAATATCGCAGAGCCTGGCAAGGCTAAATTCAGATTACGTATACGCCGCGTTGCGCTGAGCTCAGGCTGGCAATCAGAGCTTCTGCTTGGCCAGTTTCAACGGCTGCTTGGCTGCCTGGCTGCCTTGCTGCCTTGCTGTTGTCCTGGTTGTCCAGGTTGTCCTGGGTCACAACTAATGCAGTCGGGCAATAAGTCAACGAGGAGCAAACAAAAGGCCACCGCAGTCCGCAAGCCCACAAAGTGTCCGCAGTGACGACTCCGACTGGCGACCACAAAAACACCGACAACAACACCGCCAACAACACCAGCAACAACAATTGAGGGGCTGGCCGGGGGAGAGGGGGCGTGGCCCTAGGACCACCGCTAAGTGCGAAGTGCAAGCTCTGACTGCCATTTTTATTATTTACTAAATTGGCGCCAAATGCAAAGCAAAAGTAAAACAAGGCAACAAAAGGCGGTTGGATGGAAAACCGAACTGTGGAATTCACTGCCAACCTAATAAATACAATCTAAAGCTGGATATATAAAAAATTATAGTAAATACTTTTATAAATAATCAGAAGTATTTACTTAAGATATATTAGTAACAAGCATCAAGCTTGAGCAAAACTCTAAATGCAATTATTTGAAGGGTATTTGCATAAGAAGAAAGGATCCATTAAACTGCAGTTTTGTTGTTACCTTCCCAGCTTAGTTGAGTTTTACAGTGGCTTTTCTTTCTTTTCCAAACCCATCCCCATTCCCATCCCCCTTTTTCATCCCCATCCCCATCTCCCAAACCGTTTTCACATCGCGTTTCCTTCTGCTTGCTTCGGTGTGTGCCAATAAATACGGGGACAATAAAAAATGCAAAGGAAATTGCAGAGTAAAGCAAATAAAATTAATTGAATTCCAATCAACTAGAAATTGCAGCAAAAACAAGAAAAAACCGAGAGAAACAAAGCCACAGGGAGAGGAAAATGTATAAATTCAGCTGCGAAACAAAAAGCCAAAGGAAATGCAATTTAATTGAGGGGGACTTTGGGGTGCGACCAACTGACGCCAGCATAATAAGTATTTTTTATTATAATGTAATTTTATGATTTCGCCGCCATTTTCTTGCTAAATTAAGGCATAAATAGAAATAGAACAAAAAATATACAAAGGAGGAACGGCGAAGGGGCGGGGGGAGGGGCAGCGCAGTCAATTTGCATAAAGCCGATCGATATTTTTGATTACATTTACAATACGGAGAGACCGAGAAAACCCAGAGACAGTCGACGGGTGAAAGGGGGTCTTCGGCAATCTAGAAGGTTGTCGGGGCACTAAATATATAATTTTGTCATTTAAATTGCCCAGGCTCTCCCCGGGTTCTCCTACTTACTTGCGACTTAAAATGCGCTTAAATGTAAAATAAATACAATTATATCCGAAGAAAGGCCAGGGAAAAAGTGCAAAATTAGATGGCAGGGGGAGCGGTGTTGCGGGGGCGACAAAGTGACGGCATATTAATTATTACACAAGGCATAATTTATGTGGGCGTGGCCGGCAGGCTGTAAAATTATATAAAAAGAAAGAAATAAGAAAGAGGGCCGGATGTTGCTGCCTCATCTTCTTATTATTATTACTACAAAAAAGGGAAAATAATAAATTATAATTGAGCTCGGTGCGCAGCGCAGTGAGAAAAAAGCGAAAGGTCAATGGAAGGCGCCAAAGGACTAAAGTCAAGCCAGATGGGCGGTCGGGGGTTAAGGTGGCAATGGGGGGGGAGGGGGGAAGGACAATGGACGGGCAGAATGGCAGGAGCAGAAACAGACCAGAAATTGAAGTATTTAAAAATAAAAATTGTATTTTAATAATAAAGAAGGTCGAGCGATGGCCGGGACGGGCTAGTCCTTAGGGATGAGGAAAGAAAGCGAAGAGTGGAGATTGTTTACAGTGAAATCCGCTTAAAAGGGATGAATTAAGAGCTCAGCATTTTCGTTATTTAAATGTGTTTGAGGGAATACAAACAAAATGTATCTGTTCTTGGGCCTTCAAACACCTACTTACAAATCTATTTTTGGATCTACATTAATTTCTTATTTCATAAAACTGAACTGTAGTCAAACTGTTCCTCTTTGCACGTCGCACTGCACCTGAATCGCTTGGCAAAGCAACCGGGAATCAATTATTAAAATTCACTCATTATTTAATTTATTGATTCGACTTGACCGGGCTGCTCAAAACATTCTCGTCCATCGCTCTTATAAATGGTGTCTCCTCCATCTGGCCCTTGGCATTTCATAATGAGCTTTCCGTGTTCCCAGCTCCGCCGGACATCTGCATACCGAATACCGAATGTGGCGTGCTTTACTATATATCCTATACTATATGTTATACGGGATGTGTGTGTTTCTATATCTATAACTGTTCACCTTTTCTCCGCCGTGGTGCGAGTGTGTTGTCCATAATTATATTTGTGCTTCTAATTACATTCACTTTGCCTCGGTGTTCGTGTGATCGTTTGTGTGTGGGTGTGTGTGTGGGTGTGCGTGGTGTGGTGTGTGGGAAACAAATTTAAAAATTCAATATAATGAAATTTACTTAATTGTATAACGCTCGTAATTAATTCACTTTGTATGCTAATTCGTGCCTAAGTGGCGTATTAAATTTTAAAATGTCTTCAATATTTATGTCCCCCGCACGTGTCGATTATTGCACGACCAAAAATTGATGTAAATCTATGTGTGCGCATCCATCGGTGTTTAAGCCCGATTTAATGCAAATTTTGGCACACATTTCTTGGGAGATTATGCAATTTAATGCGCCCAGCCAGCAATAACTATTCTCGCTCTGCAATTATTTCGTGTTTAATTAAATCAATACAGCTCCTCGAAGAAGAGCCCGTACTCGAGGGCCACCTGGGAAGGCCAAACAAATGAAAGCACTTGGATTAGGCTGCAATCTAATTAAATGTAGGATTCGAAGGTTCTGAAGTTTTAGAGGAGGTCTGGTTTGCCCCACCCCGCACATATATGCATGGTCATGTGCCACACTTCGACTGACAGAGGGAAAAGGACTCTACACCGAAAGAAATAAACGCGTGCAGTAACAAATTATTTTGGTGTTTTTATGACTTCAATTATAAATAAATTGTTGAAGGTTAATAAGTGAAAAACTACCAATATTTTAGGTTTAATACAGTTAATACAGTTAAATTAATATTTACAATAAATATCTTTATTGAATTGGTCAACATTGTTTGTTTCCGAATTCTTTCCGATTGTTAGCCCTTTAATTTCGTAGTGGAGCTGTGAGCACAACTCGAGCACCGTAAAACTGCAGAATTTACAACGCAACTACTCAGGTCTGAAGCGTAATAAAATATTTGCGTTTTTGCCGAGTGCCCACGTACACGTCGCGGAGTATTCTCGCCGTGCTGGGTCTTACGAGGGGGTCTTCCGAGGAGTCCTTCCTGGACAAGCCCATGCGGCCAGGCATGACTCAGGCCTGGTCCTCTCCAGACCCCTTGAACCCCGAAACCCCCTCCTCTTTTTCCCCGCCCCTGTTCGCCTGTCAGCCAGTTTACAATGTAAACGCGAAAATGCGACAGCAGTGCATAAAAATCCTTGGTCCTGGGCGATGGCGATTTTTATGCGTTTAAACATTTTCATTACAAAAATTGCATTCCGAGGGGGTGAGGTGGGTGGATGGGGAGATGGTTGGCAAGTTTTTCGTTGTCATTAAATCTGCTGCGATAAAATCAATTTATGTCAATTTCCACTTTCGGCTACAACTACGGCAAACAAAGACACCGCCATTGCTTTTTAATTAAAAGTGAAAACTTGAGTGACCAAACAAAACACGGTCCGAAGAACGGCAGACAAAGCAGCGCCGGCCACCCTCATGTTTCATCAATTTATGCAATTTATAAAATAAATATAAAAATACAACAATAAGTAAACGAAACGAAACGAAACGGGGACGCGGCCAACGAAAAATTATGGCCAAATGCACGGGCAAGGAATTTATTAATAATGCAAATACATAAAAACAGAAATCAACCCCTGATTATACAGATACTTACTACCGCGCCACCGTTTCCCGAATCTACCACCCGTCAACGCCGGCACTCGCGGTCTCCTGCCCCGGCTTAATCTATTATTTAAATATGAAAAAAATGAAAATAAAAATGTGAATAAAATGGGATCGTTCGAGAACAAAGAATTCAACACACCCTTGGCGATAAAAACATTATATGTGCGAGAAATGAAAAGCCGATCTAGCCGCAAGGTAATCTTTTGGGAAATCCTCGTAAATCCTCGGTTATGATTGAAGGTTAAGCCCTCACATATGAGAATTATAAAATTTATTCTCATACATTTATTAATAAATGTGTTCATATTGTGTTTATTAAGGATAAACGTGAAATGTGTTCGAATCTATAAAATAGCAACTAACCCTTAAGTAGAAAATTAATGTGATCGATGATAAGATTTATCGCGTGGAAAATCTGTGTATGTCATTTAGGGGTAAAGGTTTTCATCTTGATTATACATATTATAAATAGAACAAAAAAAAAATAATGTTGGCTTACTAAAAAATCTATTGAAGAAAAATTATTTCATTCCAAAAAGTGGTTTGTGCTGATGTTATACGAAGCATATATAAGAGGATTATAAAAAGTTTTAAAATTAAATGGGAAATGTATAAAAAATAGTAGTTGAGGTACAAACCCAGTAAAAAAGTCCTTATACCTCTTAAAAGGAAAGAGTCTCCTGCTTGACTGGGGCGCAGTGAAAAATTGCCGACATTGCCACATCTAATATTTATATACGTAATATAAAATATAATGATTCCCGGGCTAGACGAGCTCAGCCGAGAAGCTGGAACCCTGGAAGCCAAGCGCCCTGCGATTGCAACTTGCCGAAATGCGACGCGGAAAATATTCAATAATTTATAATTTAAATAATACCCACTACAAGGGGGTGGGGCAAAGGGACTTGAAAGGAGCTGAACTCAGCCCGCCGCAAGGTGAACTATGCTGCCTTCAATTTGAATATTCGCGACTGCGGCAGCGACGCCTTTTATAATTTTTCATTAAACTTGGCAATAAAAGTTTTCGTCTTTTCCCCATGCGAGCACAAGGAAAATGCAGAGACGAACGAGAGCGCGACAAAAAATAAAATGAAAACGTATATAATAAATGACATTATGGCATATTTATGACTGCTAATAATTTATATGCAGCCACGGACTCCGCCGCCCTCTTTTCCGCTTTTTTCGCCCAGTCTGTCTCAGTTTTTCCCCCACCTCGAGAGAAAGTTGCTTTCCTTTTTCGTGTATATTCTCTGACGAGCCCAAGAAATTTAATTTTGGCACACATTTTGTTGCCAGACGATGACCGCTTTAAGATCTCGATTCGGATAAAAAATAATTTATTTATTTATTTATTTATTATATTTCAATGGGGCTTGCATTTGCGGACTATTGGCTTCAGTTGTCTGCCTTCAATATGTATATTTAAATGCAAACATAAAATTTATGTCAAATGTCTGCTTGACACGAGATATTTAAGCCAAATGAGCCGCGCTACCAAAAGCCCAGACAGGGTAAATACAATGTTGAAAGTGACTTGATAAAAACAGCCAGGTAACGAAACGGGAAACATACAATAAAATATGGCAAAGGCAAATACAAAAGCTCGGTAAGAAGCCCTAATTTGAGCTGACGGTGAGCTCGTGATCGAAATGAAAATAACCTACCCAATATCATTTTATGTGTCATCTTTTAATGCCAATAAAACTTTACTTTATTTATGCAACAATATATTTTGGGATTTGTAAACGCAAGTTGTGAGTTGTTCCTTTTTTCTGATCACGATCCCTTCTCTAGTACCAAATATAAATAACAACAATCATGTGACCCTGTCGCATGTTTAATAATTTATTGTAATTTGTGACAGGCGATGTGGACCTCTCTTTTTCACTTGTCTAGAACAAGGTAAAAATCGCCTGTGCATTAAGTTTTCCCCTGGTTTTCTATTTGCTCTTCTTAGTTGATTTTTTTCGCTGTTTGTTGATTGTCATTTGGCTTTGTCCGCTTTTGTTGTTCTTGCAATATAATTAACTCAAATATGTGTATAATGTTTATACTAAATGAGTCTTAATTTGTAGCTATGTGCATTGTCCCCGTATTTAAACTAAATGCCACCATTTTGGTTGCTTTTTATGGGTTTTTTGTCATTTCCGTGGGTTATTGTTATTATTGTGCCTCTATGCAGTTTGTCTGCTCGCTTTTAGGGGGTTGGCTTATCTTCCGATTTTCCCGTGTGTTTTTTCCGGCTATTCGGTGTAATTGTTTGTTGTAATTAGGGCTGAGCAAATAAAGTGCTTCCGTTGATTTGTTTCAAAGGCAAATAGTTAATTGCCAGCCATAGGGAAAGTCATTCTGTCTACGCAGCGCATTGATTCCATTCTCCCGCCTTTTCCTCCCCTCGTCATTTTCCACCTTGTTTTCCTCTCAAATTGTTGCACTTGTTCTTGGTTTTCCTAGTGGTTAAGGTTGGGGGCAGCGGTTTAAGACAGATGCGTAATACAAACTAAAAGGTATTTACAGGCAGCCCATGCAAGATAAAGGTGTTGATTCAAAAAACTCGTATTTCTTTAAAAGATTTTATAATTTTTTTTCTACTGCTACAGAACCCATAACTTTGTCATTTGTAATCCGATTTAAAATGGTATACTTCTAAACGTTTGTAATTGCATCCTTGATACAACTCCATTCAAAATTTTGAATTTTTCGATGGTCGAAATTTTGACCTCTGTTCATTCCCAATTGTTTAATAAATTTGTTAGTACTGCAAGGGGTATAAGCTTCGACTCGCCAAAATTAGCTTCCTTTCATGTTTTTTTAAATAAATCAAAATTTTAAAAGCTGTCAGAAATAAACATTCAATTATCTCAGAACATGTAACACAAGACATAAATAACTATAACTTAATGTGCGACATTTAAAAAGGATTTTAGCGGTAATAAATTTTTTAGTAAAGATTAAAATGTTTTTAATTAAAGGACTTTTTATTATTATCTATATTGTAAATGTCAGGCCAATAAACACTTTTATGATTGCTATAAACATCACGCAGTTCTTTTTTGCAGTGTGCAATTTCGTTCTCGTTCGGCTTTGTTTTTGCAATTTAATGCGACTGCAGCGGCGACAAATAAAAACTAAAAGACCAAATAAATGCAAACTTAAACTATAAAATAAACATTAAACAAGCTAGAAATGCTTTTATGACCGCCAAGACGCCCGACGCTCGATGACGATGACGATGGCGATGAAAATGAAAATGGGAATGACGATGTGGCTGTCTTCTGTGTGTTTTCCTTTCGACCAGAAGGCCAGTTGCTCGAGTTGCGTTTACAATGCTGGGCGGGTATTTTGTTGCAAGACTTATATGTGCAGCACACACAAACACTAACTCACACACACACACACAATGGTTTTATACTTTAATGAAGTCGGCGTGCAATAAAAATTGATTAAATATAATTCAGCAACAAAGTATGTTTTATAGTTGCAACATTAGAAGTGGAAAGGCCATAAGCTGCCTCTGCACTGCATTGTAAAAGTTTAATTGTCTTGGGGGCCGTGTTGGTTGGCCGAGATGGTTTTGCTGGCTGTGGGGCAGGTGCAGCTGCCACAAAGTTACAGCCAACTATGTGCCCCAGCCCTTTTCCCTTTTTCCCCTTTTCCCCCGATGGGCAATGGCACTAAAACGTCTTCGATATACTTTCAGCATTTCCACATTTCATTGGGATTTATTGCGCCTAATGTCAAAGTCGGAGACGGTTATCTGCACTTAATAGAAACACAGAAGCTCTTAAATAGTTGCAATAGAATACTTTGGGGTTAGATTAAAATCATTAGATAAACTTCGGGTTTTTTGTATTTATTTTCGATTTCAATATATTCAGTCAATTTCAATTCGAATGTTTTTTTTTTTTTTAATGTGGCGAAAAACTTTCTGAAAGGCTCAAAAAACCATTTCAAGTTGATCCATCGAACTCGATTGATATTTATTTAGTTTGCGGTACGTACGAAAAATTTCCCTTAATAAAGTTCGGTTTATTGAATTGGGACTGTAGATATTTGTGTTTGCTCGCACACACTGCCCTTAATTACATGCACAGTGGGTGGTTCTTGGGTAGGGGCATGCCTTGAACGTAAATTTATTTTAATATTGGTGCGCAATTTATTTTAATTGGAATAATTTTATTTGTCTTTATGTTTATTCATTATGCAGACTAATGAATTTTCCTCCCAGTGCCCAATACATCGACGCTATCTCTATTCGCATCTATTGGGGCGGAACAATGGACGCAGGGGGAAATGGGGGAGGGGGGAGGGGGGCACTATACCATTAGTGGGTCTGTTGTGGGTGCTTGGCTTTTGAATAATTAACGAGGGTGCCACTCTCGGCCATTACACATGCACATATATTGGGGCCGAGCGTGTGCGAGGGTGTACGCACGTTATGGCACATAATAATATTATATGTTATTTACCAAGAAAATGCTTAGTCAGCCTTATACAAATGTCTATGAATGTTCAAAATATAATTATAATAATAATTGAATTAGATTTATTGATTATTTGTATTGGACGGCAGCACGAACACGACATCGAACAACAGCCATGGACATGGACATCGAATAGGGGCAGTAATTTGAGGAGGGAGGAGGCAGGTCGACTGACGACTGCTGGCCGGGTTTCCCTTCGGTGGCACTTTTAAGTTTATACATTGCTTTCTTGGTTAATTCCGTGACGTAATGGGGCAGGTTACTTTTGCTTAAAAATTTATGCTTTCGATTTTTGGGGGAAATTAATTGAATCATATTTTTGAGGGACCTCAAAAAGGAACTTTAAAGGCATGACCTTTTATAGGTATAAGAATAAAATTGTATGAGTCTTCTTTCCTATTTAATTATTTATATTCATGAGAATACCACTCCCTTTCATTTCATATTTTTTTGTGCTTTTTTACACATACCTAATTTAACTCAAAAGACAAACGTAACTTTAATAGTTTTAAAGTCCAATTAATTGTACCATTGAAGAAAATTCAGAGAAAGTGAAAACCCGTCTGTGCTGCAAGCTTTGCTGTCTCCTATTTCTTTGTGCGTTGCAAGTGCGTCAGAGGACCTCACCCCAGTAGCCCCACCTCCAGTCCCGAACGCATTCAGTCAGAAAACTTGCCCCAAACTTGGGCCACACACAGATACTCACAAACACCACGACACGCTCCACACAAAAGAGGCGACGCGAATTTGCGCGCGCTTTTCTCCGTCTTTTTGGCGCACATCTTCGGGGTTCGGCGACTTCGACTTCGACTTGTACTTGCCACCGTACTTGTGCCCGTACTTGGGAACTTGGGACCTCAAACTTGGCACTCGGAACCTGGAGATGCAGCGGCAGTGCAGCAAGAGCGACTGGCGCTGCCTTCTGTTTTCTTTCTGCGATTTCTGGGCGCCTGTTCCCGGCGCAGTCTCTGCATTCGACTGCATTTTTGCAAAATGCAGCCGTTCGGCGGGGGAGCAAAAAATTCGCACAACAGGAGGGTTGGCGTAAAAATGCATTGCCGACGAAAAAAATTGGGCAGGGGTGCAGGATTTTTGTGTAAGGATGCAGCTCCAGTTGCTGCAGCATTCCCATTTTCCCCATTTTTTTCGGCAGTCCCTGCGTGCGTATCGATTTTATCCGCTGCTCCTTCGACTTGCAGGTGCCGCCCTTCCCCATTTATTTTCTTAGCTCCTTCCCCGAAATTCTTTCTGTGTGAGTTGTTGAAATCCCCCGTATTTATGAGCGCGCGTTTTCAAATTTATGCGTTTTTTTTTCGGCGAGGAGGTTGGCCGAGGTGATCTGGGGGCAATGTGTGAGAAAGTTTCCCGAAAAGTTGCAATTTAGATGCTGCGCATAGTGTTTTTGGTACCCTTTGTTTACTGCTCTGCCAATTTCTTTATGTTGTTAATACCCTAACTAAAAGTGGGTTAAATGATTTCTAAGAATAATAAAATTATATGTTTATGGAATGCCATGTTAAGGTGTCTCTCACAAGAAAATCTAGGATTTTATTTTACTTGCTTCCTTTACAATCTAAATATTTTATTTTAGTTACAAGTCATAGCGAGAATCAGTTCGATTTTATTTTTACTTAAAAAACAAGTTAAGGGTATTTTATACTTTAACTTTGACAAAACAAAAGTCGCTCGTTAGTTTTCTAAGTTGAATTATTATATTTGCCAAAGTTTTGCTTATGAATTATTGGCTCAGTGGGTGGCAGATGGAAAAATATATATTGAAGGCAATGCACTTTATGAGCTCATGGGTTCAGCGAAGGTCAGCGAGGGATTTTTATGATCTGACTGAAGGAGAACCAGCTACAAAGTTGTAAACTTCTCGCAATTTGATATATAAACATTTTAAAGTTCCATATTAAAGCAATTAAATACAAGAGACAACTGGACACATGTGCCAGAAATATGTGCCCAACTGCTTAGAAATTCATACCCCACCAGAAGTGGAGGATCGGGTTGCTTTTGATGATTGTGCAAACGAAATACATTTAAATATTACACATAATAAATTCACAAGTGCAACCACCGCCTCCAGTTCGTTTGTGTCGTATCAAACATCTCTCAGCCATCTGTGAGGAGTCACCGGCATTTGTTTTGCAGGCGATTACTCTATTGAAATATTATATTCTTTTCGTACACCGAGAGAAAATTGAAACAGTTGTATGTCTTGAAATGACTATCATAAGAATGCTTATCACTTGCAAAGAGCCAAAACACTTTTTGAAAACTTCAAGTTATTACATTTCTGACAGACAAATATTCCATCAATGATGATTCCTTTGTTCTTTGTGTAGATTGTTGGATGTTCCATATATTCCTGATACCAAAGCTCAAAGACCAGCCCCGAGGGCTTTTGATCCCCGTTGCGTGGCGGTTTTTCAGGGGTTGTCCAGCCCCCTCCCCCTTTTTAAGAGCCCCGAGTATCTCTGTCAACTCCGCGCTGGCTTATTTGCGATTTCTACCTCTCATATTTTACATATTTCACACCCCTAACTTGGCTGAACCCCCGTCCACCTAATTACACATGGTTATTTCTTTCATTGCGAACGCAGAATGAGGAGCAGAAAAAATAACGCAAATTACACATAGATTTCTTAGAGTTTTGGTGCATAATCATGCACCGGATATGAATTAATTTTTTTGCCCCCTCCAAAGCTCGCTAGTTTTGCTTTGAGCTGCCCTATTGGGAAAGGGTATAATTATTTTCCTGTTTGCAGTGGAGCAGGGTTAAGAGAGGAGTGGGAAAGTGGATAGTCATCGGGTTTGGTTTGGCAGGGTTTGTAATTGCCAGGGTGTAGAATTTTTGGTGGGTTGTTGAAAGTTTTTAAAAAAAATGTTTACTAAGAGTCTTTAAGTAAATAGGTAACTATTGCTGTTTAAAAACTACGCTTAGATTATTTATTCAATAAATATTTTTTTAAAACTAAAACTACTGTTTTGAATTATTAAAAATAAATAAAGTCAAAGGGCATTTCGAGCTTCGTTCACGGAAACTAGACCCATTTTCTTTATTCATTTGGCTTTTCCGCTGTACCGCTCGTTGTAATTTGTTATTAGTTTTCTGCAGTTGTGGACGTAGTTATAGTTGCGGACAAAGCTCAGTGTTGACTGTGTTGGGCTTCCATTGAAATCATTTACATATCGCATTTAGACCAGCCAGTAGTTAGGATCGACGAAGGGCTTGTGGATCTGGGTTGTGTGCAGCTTATTGCATTTGCTATCGACCTCGGTCGGCGATTTGTTATTATTATTCTTGCTTCTTGGCGCCGCTGTTCATTAATTTGCACTTACAGAGCCCTTTGCTCAGGTCTTAATTGCTGCCCCTTTCGGGACTTCCACCTTTTCTCATTTGTTCCTTAGTAAACCCATATTTAACCTGACCAATTTGCACGTCAAAATTTTAGTTGAAAGTGTGCAGAGTTGTCCCCGATGAGAGATTATTAATACGAATGTTCCGTACTTACGTTATGATGGTAAAATTAACTCCGAAACTTACCTGTAACGACAGAGGAAAATAGAAAGGATTTTAATAATAGAAAAATATTGCTGCCTTTTTTTGGGCGCGGATTTTGTGAGTGAGTGTTAGTGTGTGTGTGTGCGTATGTTTGTGTGGCTGCTGTGTGTTTGCATTCTATGTTGCGTATACGCAATGCGAACAAAATGCCGTTGCCGTTGCCGTTGCTGCAATCGGTTCTATATACTCCAGACTACAGACTATAGCCAACAGTCTACGGGGCGACTGCGGCTTGAGCTCCAGCCCTTCCTCCCAGAATATCCCCGATTTTCCCCCCGCCGGCAGGCAAATCCCCGGAATTTTTCGTTGCGCGCCTGCCAAAAACGAGACAGAACCCACCTCTCTCCCTCAGCTGAAGTTGCAAATTCGTGCCCAGGCAATAGGCCGAGATAAATGCATTTTCCTAACGTGAACGCTATCAAATATATGTACAGTGGTAACTATTGGATGATGGATTGTAAGTTGAAGGAGGCAATCTTCAATTTATATCTATTAAAAATTAAAAACTGTGTTCATGTGTATCTGAACCATTTTTAGTTTTGTTGGTCTACACAAGACAATTAAATGTATATAAAATAAAATGAAATTATTGTTTTCGAAACCTTAAAAAAATCAGAGAGAGGGTTTTTGGTGTGACATACTTTTTTGTGAGAAAAAAAATGTATTTGCTAGATTTCCGAAAATATTCTTACAATTTTCTTGATCAAGTTAAGAGTTTGTCTAGTCTAGAGTTGACTGTATATAGAAAACGCAGCGCCGACAACGCGTTGCTGACGGCGACCGCAGCAGACACACGGCTCGATTTGGTTAGGCGATGGCTCCTAAACCGCCCACTCCCAACCTCTACCGCCCCCCTCTTCCGCACCCCCTTTCCCTAACGATGTGTGTGTGTGAGTGTATTTGCATTAGGTGCATGTGCAACTCGAGGCTTTTGGCAAAAGGCGCAGAGAAGAGAAGCCATATAGAATCCAGGACCTGGCCAAGCCTGTTGGCCATGTTCAAATAGCCGACACGGAGGGGGTGCGTGTGTGTGTGTGTGCGTTGGTGGGTGGGTGGTGCACACACGCACACACATGCAGATACAGAAGTTGCCAATAACAGGCGCAACGTTTTGTTCGTTCAGCTTTTTTCCTTTGACCAGACTGGAGGAGCACCCCCGAAACCCATTTCCCCCCCGGGTTTTTCCAACTTCTCGCACTAGCCAGACGCATTCATTTGTAAAGCTAAATCACATGGCCTGTGAGGGAGGGAGGAGGGGGGAGGGAATGAAGTGGGTTGAGGGCTGGATTGGAGGCTCCTGGCAAAGGCTTTTACGCACCTTTGCCAACGTGTTAATGAAACGCATTCGAGAGCCATAAAACACGCAGCACTCGCCACGAGACGCCCCTTCAACTTTCCCTCTTTTTGAGCCAACTTAAAGGAAAAGAAGATCCGTTAACAATTGCCCAACACATCACTGCAAAAAATTAATTAATCAATAGAGGAAACTCATTATATTTGCAATAAAATTTAATAACAATTGATCGGATGTAGTCCAGACCAAATCCAAGATCACCTTAACCAACTTTAGAATAAACGTCTGAAAAGACGGAAAGAATTTCCATTTCCCCGTTGGAAAATTCTATTATTGGCATATTCTCTTTGTCCTTCGTCCTGGACAGGATATATGCCATCCGCCGGCATATAATTTCATTAGTATTTTTCTAAATCTGGCCAGCCAAGAGCCGCTTTTTTTGTTAGCCATTCTTGACCAAGCTCAATCCGCATTTTTTCTTGGCCTACACAGCCTGGCAGTTATTGCCCCTCCATCCATCAATGTGTGTGGGTGTGTATCTGTGTGTTTTGCCGGAGTGTTGAACATTCCAGCAAGTTGCCAAAGCGGACGGCTACGAGGCAATGGCAAAAACGCGGCATAGAAATCGAATTAGATTTTTCCGATTGAATTTTCTACATTTTTAATTGCTTTCGACATTTCAACTTGTCGACGAGCCGGCAGAGAAAACCCCCCGCACACACCCCCAAATTCCCCCGTGTGCCCATAAATTGTTGCCGGTTTTCCAGGCGATTCTGTGACGTGGCCTGACATTTATGAGCTTTTAAGGCCTCGGCATTCGGGGGCCGGCGCATATTAAATGCAAGTAACTAAATCAAATATGTGCGCTGCGCCTAATTTGCGTTAGTTTAGTTGCATTTTTGCCAGCTGCATATTTGATGGAAAATGTATTTGTGCAAAAGGGCAGAGCGCTGTAAAGTAATCAATAAAAAAATCTTTAAAAATTATTTACTGGTTAAGAAACAAATTTGGTTAAGAGAAATGTGAAGTGCAGACTTTAGATTGCATCGATTATATCGTATAACAACCATCTAAGGTTGTTCGTTAACTAATGGTATCGTGCTTAAAGTCCATACTGAATAATAAAATTAATTCATATTCGATTAGAGCACACGACTGTTTCCATTCGCCGCCGACTGATGGATCTGCGGGCGAATTATCCGCATTATTTCCCCATCTTTGCACCTTCTAGGAGCTGCACTCTTAATTTCCCATCAGCATCGCGATGCGAACTTCAAACGCTGCCACAGCTCGTGGCACATCTAATTGATGATGAGGTGCAGCAGGCACTCGTGCGGCATCCCATTCCCGCCGCCAGTTCCCTCCGCCCTGTGTCTAAATCGGAATACGTGTATCTGGATCTGGATCTGGATGTGGCGGGAATGAATCGAGTGCCAGATGAGTTGCACGTATGCCAAAAAGGGTTTCGCGCGCATTAAAAATGTATTAAAAGTAAAGTAAATAAATAATTGAATCGGTCCAAAGGAGGAAGTGCAGCCGAGGAAAGGGGCGAAATCGAAAGATATTTATCTAAAAATAATAAAGATGCGCGTCTGGCATTTATAGGCCCTATGGCCACTCCCTAAGCCAGCTGCATTAATTTGTAAATCATTTCCCATGCGAGCGAATGTTGCTGGTGGCAGAGAGATATTTTTTAATATCAAAATCAACTTATAAATACTTTTGGCCGCGGCGCGCTGCATCTTCCGCATTTGTTTGTAATTTACTTTTATGCTTTACTTAATTGCATCTAGATGCATTTTATAAATTACAACACATAGTCTTCGCTCCGCAGTCAGCAGTCCGCAGTCGACAATCCACCGATCCACCGATCCCATGGCCTCGAGTTGAACATCAAATTGACGCCGCCGCTGCCGCCGAGCACTTATGATTTTTATTAAATTTTATGTTTTCTAATGACTCACTGGGAAAAGCAGAGAGCGGCAGCAAATGAAGCGGATAAAGCTGACTTGGAAAAATTCAATTAAATATTACAACAATTTCTCTTGATGCCTCTGCACCACCACCCCCCTTCTTGCCCCTTCCCCCTTCTCCCACCCAATAGCCCCGCCCCCTTTTCGGGTCTTTCGATGTAGTTTTTATGGCCCGGCTCGTTTGCATTTCCCGACATTAATTACGCCAAATGTAACTCACAGCGAGTGTATCTGTAGCTGTATCTGTATCGGTATGAGCGTCTGTGTATCTTTGTATCTTTGCATCGCGCAACATGCTGCATAATATTAATTTTCGTTGTACATTATTTCTAAGAAAGCAGCCAGCAAGCAGCGGCAACGGCAACATCATATAATAATAACCATAATGAATCCAGATACAGATACAGAAACAGAAATGAAGCAAATAAATGAGCAAAGAACAGGCTTTCGTCTATTTCTTTCTTGGGTACGAGTTTGTTTTTCTTTCTCCACGCTCTCGTGGGGTTCTTTTGTTGTTCTCGTATCTTGCGGATACTTGCGCCGCGGCTCCTACAACAAAAACAATTAGCCTACTTTAGTTTGTTGTCTTACAAGTGGAAATAAAATTAAATACGAAGTGCAGCACTTAGTTAAATGCAATGTATCTCCATCTGTGTCTGCGTGCCAGCTGTTTCGGTGCTTAGCGAGGGGATCGTGAGAGCTTTTTTACCCTATCTAGTAGCATCAATAATAAAAATCTATTTTATTTTCTTCATTCTAAGCAAGAAACCCCGTCACGATCACATCTCTAATCAGCAATTGTTAGATTTACCCACGGAATATGCAATACAAATAACGACTATGGTACAACAGTCACAGACACACGAATTTAATTACAGCGTTTTGTTGTTCTTTTAGTTTTTCCACCTTTTTTGTTGTTGCTGTTGTTGTGTGTTCTGGATTCGAAGCGTTTCTTGCGCCGCCTGTCATCGTGTATCTTTGTATCTGATGGGTGCGCATTTGCCGGTCGTCTCGAGTAGTTTTTAGTTATTATTGTTATTATTTCTCCATTCCTACGTACGTGTACCGCTCAGATATTGAAATTTATCGCCGCTATTTTGTTTGAAATAATTGTCTGCCGACTGACTTGCTGACTTGCACAGTTCGATAAATGTACTTCCACGAATATGTATCTGTATCTTTATCTGCTGAGCTGGCGCGGCAATAGTGACAGATACTCAGCCGCACTCACGTATCTCGTTCGCCTGTATTATTTTCTATATCTTTGGCCAGGCATCTTATTATAATTTTAATTACAAGCTGTTATGGGGCCACGTTAATTGCTTCCGTTTACGAAATCGTATCTCAGTTCGACTTGCGCAGATAAACATTGCGAATATGCCAGCTAATTAATGGGGAACGGGGAGCGGAAGGGGGGGAGAGCGGTCCACCTGATCACCTGTCCGCAATTAGCCAAAAAGCTCAGCTCTCAGGCGGTCTTGTGGGCCAGCTGATGAGATGCGCTCTGCTTTCTCGGCCATTTGCTGCAGCTCGCATAAAAATCAGCAACAAACTTGCCCTAGCCCCATAAAAAATTGCAAACAAAAAGAGAACAACAGAATGGCTGGAATAAAATTTATATGAATAACAAAAAGCAGCTAAAAGAAACAGCAGCAACAACAACAGTTTACTGCCCTGGCTCAGCACTACACAGAGGAAAATACTGGCACTATGTTTTTATATCAATAATAAAATTCTTTCAAGTTATTGTTACAACTCAATAAAGATTGAAAACATTGCATTGGAGGAAAGAACAACATTGTAAATTATGCTTAAAAGAATAATAACCTTTAATAGCCCCAATAATTTGTTATAATAAATATTGTTTAAGCAGCTGGGCAACCACATTTTTCATTAAAATGAATTTGTATCTATAATACAATTATTCATATCATACTGTTAATATCAGTGGTGTAAAAAATATTAAAAATAACAAATTCCCAATTTGTTGAAGTGTACAGTAAGTACCCGAGAACACGAATGCATCTCGGGTTCATCGGCGGGTCGAGTTTGTTGCAACACCCGAAGAACTTGCAACGTGCGTCCGGCATTAAAATTGTGTTTATGCGTGTTTGGTAATTTTATAAAAGTTAAATTAGTTTTGAGACCATAAATTCAGCTCACTCTCTCGCACCGACTCTGCCATTTTAACTTTTATTACTTTTAATATAAAAAAGCTGGCTAGAAGCGGGCCAGCTGTAAAAATGCACGCCGTCATAAAAACTTGCAGGGGGCATGTTGCTGGTTGCCAAGTTGCCGCTTGCCGGTCGTCGGTTGCCTGCAACATCCACAGCAAAAGCAGCAACATCGTAAAACAATTTCTTGCTCTGCGGTCTCCGTTCGGCCGCAACAATGTTGCCGCATTTATTCGTATTATTATTACATTTTAATGATTAATTCTAATTATATGCGACTTGAATAAGGCCGCGGCCGGAGCGAAAAGCCAATAAAAAGAGCCAGGGCAAAGTGGAGTGGATTTTGGCCGTGTGGCGCCCCGCGCGGCTAGTGGCACATAAAAATTGGCGCAAGTTAATTGTGGTAGTTATTTGCTGTTTTGCCATTTGGCCATTTTACAATTTTACCATTCTGCCACAACTTTTCGCATTGCTCCGCTCGCCTGTTGCAACAATGTTGCCGCCGTTGCCGCTGCATTCCCCTCCGCACTTTTACGAGGCGTTTTTTATATCACTTACTTAGTTGATTAAGGGCGTGGCCGATGGGCCAGATATGTTTAGATTTGCTCTTTGTATCCGGCTCTACATTCAGGAGTGGGTTGCATTTAACGACCCTCATGCGGCGATCGAAACGGAAAAGGAAAAAATATGGAATGGTATTCGGTAATCCGCTTATGGGTACAACAATTTTACAGACACTTCGATTAGCTTTGAGTAACGATTTAATTCTATTCTATAATTTATTGCTTGCCTTATTAACGGATTAAATATGAGATTAATGAAAAATACTTTTTACCATTCAATCATGTGATAAATGTGGTTCCTATTATGTTTTCACTAAGTAGGTTTTGATGTGAAATTCAGATACCTCCGCATCGATTTTCCCGTGCCCATTTTCAACCCATTTTCCTTGACTCGCTTAGCCGCATGTTTGTTCTTTTATAACGTCAACGCGTCGCTAACCGAGAGAGCCTCATAAAGTGTTCGTAATAAAATATATTGTGCAATATTTCGCTATAGTTATATAGCCACTCATATACATTATATATATGTGCGCAACTATATAGATGTCTATATAAACTGCCATCCCATTGCTTATCGCCTTTATAGGTAGAATGTAATTTCGTTTTATGCGCAGTTTTGTCAACGGCTTTGTCCCCGTCGTTTTGGCTTTGTGGGACGAAAGGAAGGGGGGCTGCGGGGGGAAAGAAGCCATAAAACTTTATGCATTTTGTTAGAAATATAAATAATAATTATCTTGCGACTTGTATTGGATTTCCAACCCCCTAGACACAAACAGAAACAGAAATTCAAATAACTAGACTCGACGAGCTTCGCTTTGAACTGTCGCAAGCAGCAGTAATATCGTTATTAATGTTATTGTTATAATAATAATTTGAAATCCGTAACTTTTGCCATTTTATTAATGGGTCGAACGTGTACGAGCTTTTGAGTTTCTTCACAGTGTTTTTTTTTAGTTTTTTGTATGCCATTCGGTATCATTACATTAACTGTATGTAGGCCTCTGGGCTGTCGTAATAGGAAAACACACAAAGATACACACGCATAGTGGCTGGCGATGTTATTTACCCGCGTTTCTATTTAGACAATAATTTTAAGTTTTAAAACGCTAGTGGGGCAAATATTTGATCAACCCGATGGCAAACTAGACACAAGGCAAATAGCTGGCGTAGTCGGAGATATGGGTACGGAGATCGAGGGAGGTCGTCATCTCTGTGCCATTTACAATATTTACCCGAGTGTTTTTAACTTATTATTTATTTGCATCTCATATTTATTTTAACGCTTTCAATTGCGCCCCGTTTTAAGTGTTTTTATATAGTTAAGTCGCTTTGTTTAGATGCCAATGGAAACTTTTTAACTCTGTCGCAAGTCGGAGTTTACTTTGGCTGTTGGAATGTGGAGAGGCAAAAGATGAGCGCGCAAATTGAATTTCGACTGCGTTTAGGGTTTAACAAACTGAACTGAAGTCATAAGATAAATTTATAAAGTTTATTATTCTTTATTTTTTGCTTGAAGTGTGAAACACATTTTATATTTTTTTTGTGTATATTTAAATTTTTGTCAAGAAATTACGACCATCTCTAGCAGAAAACCCCTGAGTTATTTTGAGGAAGCTCCATAAAGATTGCTTTGTTGTTCGCCCATCCAATGGCCAATAAATCGAGCTCATAATTTTTCATGGCGAGCGCTCCCTCTTCGTAAATCGAATTGGGAAAACATAATAAATAAAATATAAGTAGTGCCCCAAGTACAAGTAAGTCGTTAAGAAATTGCAAATAAAATTTAATGCACCCGAAAATGATGCGAAAACTATTTGAGGAATTCGCTGTGAATATGCTGTGTGCTGTGTGCCCCTGCGTATGCGTAATTTATTTCATAAGCGCATAAATATAAATTCGGGCGAAAAACTAAATGCAATAAAAATGCGAAACGGCCAAAATACATATTTAAAATAACAAACCAATTGCGCACAAGTAATAATTTATCAAATATATGTATCTCGAAAGAAATCGAAAATGGGGAAGCTGCCCCGAAATTTATTGGGCCACGTATATTCCGCCAGTAGTACTTTGGCCAAAAGGTAACGAAGCTGGTCTAGAAAACTTTTACGGACCCCAAGCACCAGGCACCGCTGCAGATACAACTACAGATACGGGCTGCAGCCGCAGATACAGATACATTTGAAAACTTTTATCCACAAAACAAATCGCACAAAGTCGAAACGTGCGGACCAACCTCGTCGTTGTCTCTTCTTAGCCCCTTTTGGAAATCCCCCTTTGGTTTTACTGGCCATGTCCTGCGTTTCTTGGCTGCCAACTGCGGATGGCGTATGGATAATAATTTCTGAATTCCTGCTCATTTTGATTGCCCCTAATAACTGAGTAGAGTTGCCGCCTCTGCTCTCCAATTCCGCCGACTTCTCGGTTCCCGGCCAATTTGTTCGAGTGTGCGTGTCCCTGCCTCTCTAAGATACCCGGCTCTAAGATCCCAACTCGTTCTGGCTCAGCGTTATTATTGTTACAAATATTTTATTCCAATGCCATATATTTTATTCCGCCGCTCCCCGCCCTCCTCGCCTCGATTCGGTTCTTTTATTTTATTGCATTGTTTATGCGGCCCAAAGTAAATTATGTTTTCTGTTTTCGCAGTCGCAGGCATCGAACTTGAGGTCCAACTTGGCAATGCAACCGAAGAAAGACAAGGCACCTTGAGGTTTTTCTTTTGCACTCAGGAAAGTGTCTTTGGTTATTTGTAGTCTTTCAAATTGAAAACCCAGTTTGATTAATTTTCTAAAGATGGCTTTACTTGATACTTAGATTTACTGCTTCTATAAATTAATCATATAAGTTTAAATTATGTGTTTGTAGCCTTATTAAAAACCAAAACTTTTTTATTTTGGAGATTATTTTTTCACTTTTAAAACCTTTGGTTTTTTTTCACCAGGGTATCTCCACTTCGTCCTCGGCCAGCTGCTCGCTCCTTCTGGCCTCTCAACATTTTTTGTTTGTCCGCTGTCATTTCAAAAGTTATTATGCCAGTTGCAGCGGCTGTTTCTGTTTCTGTTGATTGTGGCCACCGGTACAGTTGGCCGAGTTATTGTTTCTCCCCCTCTGCCCCCCGGCTACTGATGTGTGTGTGTGTGTTTGTGTGCCACATTTTGAACAATTGCTTTGCATATTTTATTGCTAAATAATAAATGCCTATTAAGTTAATTGGCAAATTAGGCAACAAACAGCACAGAGGCGACTGCAACTGCCACCGCGATGGCGATGGCGATGGCGATGGCGATGACGATGGCAATGGCGAGTGGAATTGCAGCCGAACTGCGCTCTACATTTTAATTGAGTGAGCCCTGAGCAGAAGAAACAGTCAGCAAAATGCCAGTGCAAAAAACGAGGCCACCGAACAGGAGCAAAAAACTAAAAAAAAAAAACAAAGAGAGAAAAAATGATTGTCCATTTGTTGCATGCCTTAAACTTTAATGAGGCGCCCATTACGCGCCATTTGCATATGGCAACTGCGAAAAGTGTAGGAACGAAATCGATCGAATTGCACCCACCTAAAAAGGGGGTTTCCCCCTCCACCCCACCTCCCCCATCTTCCCCACCTCATAACTCAGTATTTCGCCTTTTGGCCCATTCTTTCGGGAATGACGAGGCGGAAAGCGCGTGTCTGCCGGTGCCAAACAAGCAAACACAATTAAATGTTATGCAGATGCAATCTAAAATGTCATTATATCAAATTCATTAATCCCACCCCCTCCGCTCGTCTTCGCTGCCAACAACAAATGCCCCACAGCACAGCACGGCTCACAGATGCAGACACAGATACAGATACTTTGGCCGGGCTCAAAGGCAGCGCCCCAGCAACATTGCAACTGCAACTGCAACATCGTCATCTGTCCCTGCACTCGATTTTTTCTTACACCGCGGAAAAATTATGAAGGGATTACGTCTACATTGTCAGAAAACTGCTCCCATTTCTTACCCTCGATTACACCTTGCAAAATAGTTATTTAGTAAAAGTGTTTTAATTAACTTCTTAAGAAAAAAAACTTTAAAATCTATACTTCCGTTTTCTAAAATCTATAATTTTTGTTGTTGCTTACTTTGCCATTCTTAATTTTTAAAAAATATTAGAGAACCTTCTTGGAACAGGTTAAAATATATAGAGTTTGTTTGCATTATCACCCGCTTCTTTTTACCATAGATGCATAATTTTTCCGAGTGCACTCCTTCTTTTGCTAAGCTCTGCACATAGAGAGCCTCGTGTTCATATGGTTTTTTAATAATTATTATTTTTTTGCATAGAGAACTGAAGAGTGGCGAAGGAATGGGGCGAGCTAGCGATTAAAATCGCTGCATGCACCGCTCGTGAATATTTTAACGTCAGTCAATCAAATGGCTTAAAAATGCTTTGTCATAGCAGCCCGTACCCGTGGATACTTCAGCTGGAGCAAAAGGGGCAGAGATTCAGATACAGATACAGATACGGATTCGCACAGGGATAGGGATACGGGGATGTGTGTGTGTGGGACTGAGCACACACACTTCACATTTCGCATGTGCATGTAAATCGTCTTTGATTCGATTTCGTTTGATTTGATTAATCGTGCGACGTCACTGCCGTCTGATAATGAGATAGCAGCGGCGACTTGCACGCAATTAAGCCAAATTGCAGCCAGTCGCTGAAGATATAGAAATATATATATATTTAAAACGCGGCCATGATTGTGTACTTTTGTTGGCTTTCCGCCGGGGAGGGAGTTCAATGCGCCCAACATAAGTTTACAGCGCTTAAAATTATTGTTTGTATTAATATAAATGGTTGTGGTAAGCACACACTCTCTCACACTCGCACACTCAAACAGAAGCGATGTGTGTGGGGAGCAGATATAAGAATAATAATAAAAAAAAATTATTCCATTCATCGTCATAAACTTCAATTTTCGAAAATCATTTCCTTAGCAGCTGCGCATTAAAAAAATACAGAAAGCAGAAAAATAAAGAACGGCAACAATAAAAATGAATAAAATGAATTAAGGCTCCACACACAGTGGGCATGATTTGCAATACTTTCCCGAGATATTGTAAATCAGATAGCTACCCCGTTCGCAATGCCGATTCCCCCCCCGATCCGATCCGCCTTTCCGAAGTCATTTGTCAGCTGGCAAGCTGCTGATTGATGTCCAAGCAAAGCACGAGTTAGGCAAATATGTCGGAGCTGCAAGTTTGGGAATGGGGGCAAATAAATGTTGTCACTATCGGTCGCTAACTTGGAAATTGGAGAGTCAGTTGTGGAGTGCTTTGGGGGAAATTTACATTGGTTTTTAGAAATATAATAACTTTGAACATGCTGTTTTTTAACCCAATCTTCATTTTGAAGCTTACAGTTTATGAATATATTTTTTGTATACCACATATCGTTTTAGCTTTTTTTCCTTTCTAAAAACCTTAACAAACTTGAAAGCTTTGTTACCCACTAATTAATCATTACATTTTATCCACATTTTCCCTTGTTCACCCCACTGTGCCCAGCTTGCTCAGTTTTTGCCCTTTGCACATCGTTAAGGAATATTATAAATTACTACAACAACAACAGCAACCGCAACATCGGCAGCAGGGGCAACAACTTCAGCGGCAGCAGCAGCAGCAGCAACAAAAACAACAATGTGAGGAACAACAGCAACCAAGTCGAGTTTCTTGAAATATTTATTTTATATTACGCTCTTCGTTTTATTTTTATTTCCCCTTTTCTCTCACTCACTTCCACTTACTTCCCGAAGAACAGGGGCGCGGTCTAAATTAAAGAATATTTCTTGTGCCAGCGTCTTGGAGTCCTGAGTCCGCTTCTCATTTTTTATTTTATTCACATCTTTTTTGTTATTTTATTTATTATATGTATTTGCCGTGGCTGCAGTCCCGTCTTCATTTAAAGTGCGGTTTCTTGTCTCTCTCCATATATATTCATTATTATGGCCGCGGCAGCGACGCTGCTACACATAACTTCATCTTTGTATCTGTATCTTTGTATCTTCGCGTCGGCGAGTGTAGGTCTCTCTGTGTTTGTGTGTGCTTGCCATGTATTTAAGGAAAAAGAATGATGCAAAGACGATAAAATATAATTTCGGCTTTATATTTTATTTTAATGATGAAAAATGTTGAAACTTTATTACGAACTCATAAAAAATTTAAACGTAGGTACACACGCACACACAAAAAGACCGCGTCGAAGAAGAAGCAGAAAAAGAAGAAGAAGAAAGAGCTGGAGACGGCGGGGGGTTATAACTTCTTCTCGGTTTCTTCGGCTTCCCTGCCCTCATAAATAACAAACCCAAATGCGCTGCGAACAATGTTAAATGTTATAAAAATCCAAAACGTATTTACTTTTATTGCACAATGCAGCCGTGGATTTTGTGGCAGGGGCATAAAGTATCTCGCAGATACAGATACCCATACATGGACAAGCACGCCAGCTGTCGCACCGAAACAAAACATCAACAACAACAACAACAATAATTAAAGAAAGCGCACAAGGTGTGAAAATACATGTCATAAGATACAAATGTATCTAATTGAATGAAAGCGACGTAGCGAGCGATTTCCTCTAAACACGCAGCCGCAGCTCACTGCCCATTCGCCACCCCCTCGGCCCGTTCGACCCCCCCTAATGCCCCTCTGGGGCCACCTTAACCCCCCGATGCCCCACCCCCGCTGTTAGTAGAGCGTGCGAATGAATCGCATCTCGGTATCCGTATTGTGTGAACGACGCGAACGAAGCGTGCGGCCAACGCGTCAAAGTCAAAGTCGACGGCACTGCGAATTTTGATTTCCTCCTTTTCGGTGGGTTCCCAATGCCAGCAGGGTATATTGGCTATATTGTTGGCTAAAAACTAGAAAATAATTGATTGTGTTTCTGATTATTAGATCACCGTAATTGGAACTACCATTTTGTTTCAGAGATGCTTTAATTATTTAATCGAAACCTGCTGCCCTCTATTCTTTAAGAAATATGAGTTGCAACTAATGATCATCATTAGTTCCTTTTCCTAAGATCAGAAAAAGCAATCCCCAATCTCCCAAAAATATTTCCATAATTTCTTTTACCTCTCTGAAAAATATGACTTCGAATCACTTATCAATTATAGCAATAAACCACATTTTATTACTTCTTGTTCGATTAAACCATTTACCCTATATTAGCTGATCTTTCTTCAAGTCATATTTTGGGGTCTCACAAAAATCTTATCAAGAAATAATTTCTGGAAAATTATTTCAATACGTTTTACTGCCCCTTTAGTACTACTTGTGTTATCAGTGCTATCAGTTATTCATATTTTATGGCTAGTTGGTCAATTTTAACATTTACCAAAGATTAATTGATCCTTTTCTTCAAGTCATTTTGATAAAAGCTGCTTATCAATTTTATGACATTATTTTTATTGGTTTAATGATGAAATTAAATTTTATGTTTCTTCAATTATTGCTGAAGTTAAAACATTTCTAGATATATCTTCTTTAATATAAATTTTATTGTAAAAAGAAAGTTATATATTTCGGTTGCTCTTTCTTCTTACGAATCCAGAAACTCTGTATCTTTTGGTTACAGTTTTTATCAGGTTTCTGTCTGATTTTAAAGGAGTGTATCGTAAGATCGGTTCTGGATTTTTTCGGCCTCTGCCTACCGCTTCTGGCGCTGTGTGTGAGCTTTCGTGTTGCGGCAGGTTATGGCCCGCCACAAGCACACTTTGGCACACACACAGCGCGTCACTCAGTCAGCCGCAGATACAAAACAGCGAACGGCGGACACAATGGCCAAAAGCGAGGTGCGACGCGTCGTCAGCAGCTGTTGAGGATGATGACGACGACGAAGGCGACGGCGACGGCAACGATGACGATGACACGGGCATGACGATGACGAGGGCGACCGCAAGTATCTGAGCGGTTGAGTATCTCGGTGCCCCGGTGCCGCAGCACCCGAGGAGGAGTATCTTTCAGTCGTCTTAAGTGGGCTAATCGCCGGAGGCAACCACCTGAAAACCCTCCGCCTTCCGCCCACCGCCTCCCGCCGCCGCCTTTCCTAATCAATCAGCGTGTGCACTTCAGCCAACTTCTTGGGTTACCCAATCTGCGCACTATCTTATCGATGCATTGCCGGAATGACGGGTCGAAATTTGAAATTCCATCGATTTCTGATGACAATCACGTGCGTGCTCTATAAATAAATAAAGAATAACAACAAAAAAAAAAAAAAAAAAAAGAAACCAGCCAGCCGGCCGCGCAATTATTGTAAATAAATAAATGCAATTATAAAAATTGCCGATGCCGCCGTTGACTCAGTTGTCTTTTAATAAATTACAAAACGAAAACAAACTGCACAAAAAAATATGTATCCGCCTGCCTCTGTCCGCTCGACTGCATTTTTAATTAATTTATTTTCGTTCGATATAAAATTGCGAGGGGCTGAGGAGCAGAGGGGCGGAAAAGGGGAAGTGGGGAAGAGGAGGGGCGGTCTTGCACAAAGACAAAAGCCAAGACAAACTTGTATCTTCCAGATACACATGATATTTGTGCCTCCTTCGAACGGCAACTGCTGATGAAGCCGATCTTTGTTGTCGGCCACGCGGACTGCCATTTATTTATTTATTTAATACTTTTTCGTATTGTGTGCCTCTCGCTTGGCTGTGCGTTTGATTAATCGGCCGCTCATTGTAAATATTTGTCTTTAGTTTGTTGCCGGGGACCTCGAGTTTATCCTCCGCCTCCTCGAACGAGAAGGAGACTTTGCTTTTCAACTCCTCGAGATTTTTGCTTTGTGTGTTTTTTTTCTTTGCCAAGGGAGTTGGGCGCGGCCCGCTTCGTCTTTTTGAACATATATTTAAAATGCAAAAAGGAAAAATGGCAACGGGATTAAGGCATTCACACCCGGGCGGGATCTAATCCGGGCTCATCAATAATTGATTGAGAGCCTGCATTTCCATTATGGCTTATAGAAACGGCGGAGTGCATGCCCCACATCAATTAGAGGCGATCTCCCGCTCTCGCTAAATCGCCGGTCTCCTCCATCATTTATGCACTTACCGCTCCTTTCTCCTCTGCATGTCCTTTTCGCTTATTTTACAATGTTAATACACGGGAAAAAATACTTTTAATTTGATTATCAGATAGTAAAATGCTGGGAACAAAGAAAACCTTTTGTATTGTTAAAACGAAATGAACAATATTTTAAATATTCAAAGGAAAACCCCTGAATATTTTATTGAATCTTAAAACTTCTTTCTGCTTGAAGTATTTTCCACATATTTTTTCCCAGTGTAACAGCTCCATTCCACTCGCTAATCCTGACCGCACCTTCTTCTTTGCCACACTCCATCAAGAATGTATCTCTGCAGAGCAGCCGCTCCCTCGCAGCAACTTTGTTATATTTTATACGGTAATTTATAATAAGTTTTTTTCACGCACCTTTCCAGAGCCTCCCCGCCACATTTTCCCCCTCCCCCGACCCCCGCACTTCAAAGAGCGAGAATCCAGAATCCAGAATCGAGAATCGGGGGGAAATCGGGGAGCAGGAGTAAGACACTCAGCAGGCCACAAGTTCCCCAGATGTATTTGAGTTTCAGCGCAGTCTGGGTCTGACTTACAACTAATGCAATATAATAAATTTATACAGGGTTACAAATAAATGTGGGCAGACCTCTCCAAGTGCCTCTCTACGGTGTGTGTGTGTGCCAGTGAGTTGAAAAATAAATAAATAAATATTTTTAGAAGGATACATGAGATTGAAAAGGCGACCCGCTCCTATTTCACGTTTCCTGCTTTCGGTGTGTGTTGTTTTGCCTTACGATGATGCCTCAGAGGGGGGCTTTTCGGGGTTATTTATCAGCATAAATTATTTATGCCGCATTACGGGCATAAAAATAAATAAAATAAATGAAGCCGGCCAACTAAATCCGATTAGAAAATGCCCAAGGAGGCCCGCCAGTAATGGGCTACAAGATACAAACACACACACGCACACACAGATAACACCGAGTCCATAGATACAAATTTATTTTTATAGATTAATCAACGAATTACTTGTGCAGCTGTTGCCGCAATCCCATTTCCCATTTTCATTTCCACATCGTATACGATTTATTTGGCTTAGCCATAAAAAAGAAAATTTTCCGCCAAGTATTTGAAAATATAAACATTAAAATCGCCGTTATGGCCTCATCGTATTTAATTAAATGTTTATGCCAAGCATTTAAACTAAATCGAGCAGGGCCAATTCGGCATTCGGAATTCGGAATTTGTACGTCTGCTTTTCAGCTCTTTATGTGTAAGATGCTGTAAAAACTACTTGGGGAGTACTTGAATGGCCCGCTTTTGTGTATTCTCCATGTGGGGATCGCCTCGGTTCGGTTTGGTTCGTTTCGGTTTTTGGGATCGGTGGGTGCGCATATATAAAATATGACTGAATAATATAAAACAGAAGGCGATACATCAAAGCGGATTATACAATTTATTCTTGCTTTTATTTCTCGGTCGGGGATTCGTTTTCATTTGTGTTCTTTGGCTTTCGGGTTTGTTTGCCTGTTCTGAAAATATATTCTTCATTTTTATTTTATTTATTTACTTTCCACGAAGATGTTGTAAACAAAAGAAAATATAAAATGTTCAAAAGATAGATGCAACAGATGCAGCTGGCTGAACAAAAAAAAAATACAAAACACGCTGGGCCACGTAATAAATTGTATTATTTATATTATCTTATATAATGCAACCCCCGATGTTAGCCACGGGAATCCGGGGAACGCAAAAGTATCTCGCAGATACCGAGACACCGAGATACAGCGGAAGCCGTGAGCTCTTTCGTCTGAGAGTGACGAGTGTAATGACTTTTGTCGATTGGGTTAAGTGGCTTGTTGGCTTCCTTTGCCCACAGACACTCACTCACTTCGAGATGCGAGATTCCTTTTTCGAGCTGTGCATCTTTTTCAATTTTTATGCACGCCACTCGCTCCCTTTTCCTGATTCCTCACCTTTTTTCCTGTGTTTCGCTCAAGTAGTTTGAATGTGGCACGTTTAGCTGCTGCTTCCCCTCCCCTGCGGTAATTTGTCTGCAGCGTTTTTTTTTTTTTTTTCATTTTTGTGGCAGTGGCGGGCTGCAGTTTTTGCCGGCTGGAGAAAAGGTAAGCGACACACGCTAATCATGAGTGTGAGATTCTCGCAGATTCTCTCCCTTTTTCTCCGGCATCTCTGCCCCTTTCTCCCTGCGGTTTGGCCCTCATCTGCGGACTAATTGAGTGGGAAAGTGGCTAGGAAATCGAAAGGGAAAGGGAAAGGGAAAAGGCTGCGGGATGTGGAATTGATTACAATCAGAATATTGTATCTCAATTGTAATCTTTATTTTCGGGAGGGTTATTTCTCATGGGAATGTGAATCTTTTTAAAATTATTGTAGGAAATTTTAAGTTAAAAAATAATATATAGTATATTATTCTTAACCCCTACCTTTTTATATAAATTGTTCTTTTGAAATTACAAACTCAAGAGCAATGTATTTCCCCCCAAATGAGTTTCAGTCGTCTTATTGCGCCTAATAAAAACTTCCTCTGCGCCCACGCTCTGCAAAAAGTTCAGTGAACCGATCGAGAAGCCGGAGAGGAAACCAATAATAATATACAACCTCTAATGATGCACACTCGCACACACAATCTAAATGCGCTGGCAATAAAATATGAAAAACCGAAGAACAAAAAAGTGCGTAAGGGAGAAAAAATGATTTTTAACAAAGGCGAAGGCAGACAAATAAAAGTGCAATTAATCACCAGAAAGCGAACAACCAGACGGCCAGAACTGAGAGCTGAGAATCAAGACCCCTGGACCACGGCGACTGACACTTATCGGCTTTATCTGCTTATGGGAAGGGGAAGAAAAGGAGGTATAAAATCGGAGGTGCATTCACACAAACATATAAAAATATAAAGGGAAAGGAATTATAAATATTAAAGAAGTTGGCCGAGGATGCTGCCTGTCAATATTTGATTTTTATATATGGCAGTGGCTTGATGCGATCCGATCGCCGCGCTGCCACCAAAAATGCATCAGTTTTTAATAATAAATGAAATGTGTGAATAAACGTTGGGCAATTTTGTAGGAAGGGGGAAATGGGGAGAACAATCGGAAAGGCAAACAGCAGGAAAGCATAAACACGGCCGGCAACACTAATACCCAGGCAAACAAACAAAGATGCAGATACAGATGCCGCAGTGGACTCAGATTCAGATGCAGATGCAGGCGGAGATGCAGATGCATTTTCCAAAGAATTTCTAAGCACATAAAAAGCAAAGCAAACGGTCAGTTGGGAAAATATTTAAAAAAGCATAAAACAAAATATTTATTGAAAAGAGACGCTAACGAGCCAACGCGCCTTGCAACGCCGCGGCGATGGGGCAAACAAACGGCTTCAAAAATCGAACACATGAGCGGGCTAATGCACGCGGCTATATTCATATATATATGGCCGGGCCGGCTATTTGATTAATGCACTCGAAAGCGACAATAAACACGGAACATGGCCGAGAATCGGAGGGAATATCGTAAGGAGTCTTGCTGGGATTTCTTCTGACTGCACACAAACAAATATCGCATTCCGATTGATCTCGGAACTCTCGGCAAAATGGACATGGAACCGGGACTGCGAATGCGAATGCGGCTGTGAATGGAACTCCATCGCCGGAGATCTCGGGTTCTTGAGTGAACAACGTCGTCGACGTCTATTGGATAAATAAATACAAATTTTTATTAAAGTGCGAATTCTGCGGTGAGCTCAGTGCTAATGCAGTCGAACTCGAACCGGTCGTAGAGTTTGTCCCCCCGAAAGGAGTTTTGCTTCCCCCTCAGCGATCTTAACTGACAGAAAATATTGTATCACTTGTACTCCCCACAAATTATTAATATAATTATAGTAGATATTCCTTTTAAAAGTAATGACAAAAACCTTTCGATTTATCTTAGACTTGCTTTTAATTTTTCTAAAATTTATTACTTTTTAATGAAGCCACGGAGTTCAGCAGTAAAGTAATAAACAAAATCTTTTGATTGATCACCAACAGTTTCACTATGAGGATCATAAATTTAACACATTTAAAAAACTGTTCTTCTTAATAACATATTAAAAAATTGTTTAAATGGTCAAATATATTAGGAATGAGGGTTTTTTGAAAAAAACAAAATATACATATGTACAAATCATATGATCCCCATATTTTCACTGTGCAGATATCTTTCGCCGTTGGCCTAATTGAAGCACACTTAGGGAACCACAACAAGTCACAAAATGCTCTATAGATCGAAATCAACCGCAGGCCACAAGAATTTCAATCACCTCCTGGTCACCGAGGCAGCGTTCCAGTGACTGCTCCCCAAGAGCCCGAGAATTGGGGGATCTGACCACCTCGGAATGGGGGAAAATATCTGGAACAAATCTCCGCGGGGGAAAAGAGAGGGCGCGGAGAGCGAACAATGGACGACGTGGAGCACGTGAATGCTGTCAATCATTCCAGGGAGTGGGCACAATGGAGGTGGGGAGGGGGCTCAAAATCTGTGGGACTGGAGCTCCACATTCCGCGCTGTGACGTCACGACACGAGGCGAAATGCCGCCGGCAGAATTCGCTGCCGAAGATTGGGGATCGCCGAAAGGCGCGCGAATCGTGAATCAAAACAAACCAAGCGAAATGATCGGAGAGAGCAAGTGGAAGAGATACGTTCAATAAATGGAGCCTATGAGCGGGAGAAAAGCAGCGCTGCAACAGAGCAGTTGCAGCGCAGTAGCAGCAGAAGAGAGGGGACCCCCATGATCTTACACTCTCTTTGATGAAATGTTCTTGAGAAACTGAAGAGTGTTCGGAAAGAGTTAACTCTCTTAAGCCTTTAAAATTGTTTAAAAAATTTGATAGATAAATTCATAATCAAAATTTTCATAAATTGAAACTGTTAACTTTTAGCTTAAGTCCCATAAAGTAAATCATTTCAGCAAATTGTTGTTTATGACATTAAGTCATTTCGTATGGCATTGAAATTAAGTTTCATGTTAGAGTATCACAAATTTTTTTAATTTTTTTGAGGTATGACATGTGAATTTATAATCTTTAAGAAACTTATAATGCGTTTCAGGTTTTCTCAATTAGTTTTTGGTTAAGTGTAAATGGTAATATTAACATTACAATTTTTTCAAGAATATATTTGAGCTTCTTTAAGTTGATTCTAAGTGACCAACTACATAAAGACTTTTTGATTTTGATATCTTAACTAAGATCCTGTTGCTCGAACCTAACCATTTTTTTTTAATTTATCTAAGATAAAGATATATCATTAAGTTTACTGTGTTTGTTTTTTGAAATATCGAAAGGATCACAGTTTGGAGTTGATATCTTTTTGAATTTTATACATAAGTATCTGTAGTTCACTCACCCTTTCTTCCTCTCGAATCATCTCGGCGATTCCCGGCTTGATCTCCATGTCATCGGCCAGCGACGATCCTCCGCCCGCGCCCACTCCCCCGCCTCCTCCGACTCCTACTCCGCCCACGCCCCCGCCGCCCACTCCGCCGCCGTGGTGGTGCGGCGGTGGGGGCGGGAGGCGTGGCTCGGCGGGCGGCCCCTGGCCCAGGCCGCTCAGCTCCATGGCGGCGGCCATGGCGGCAGCGGGTCCAAGGGGAAACCGCGAGTCTCCGGCGGGCGAGGGCGGATGGTGGGGCGTGCCCGAGGCCTGGGCGGGATGGGGGGCGGGCGGGGCGTGGTGGTGCGGATGCAGGGGCAGCGGCAACGGATGCTGGGCCTGCTGCTGCTGCTGCTGTGGCTGCTGCTGGGGACTCTGCGAGTGCGGACGCGAGGATCGGGATAGAGGTCCTGGCGTGGCGGCCGGCGAGGGCATGTCCAGAGCGTGGATGGCGGTCTCCAATCGCCGGGCGGCACTGGCCACGCCCACAGCGGAGGCGCCACTCAACGGTGGCTTCGGTGGCGGCGTCATCAGCGAACAGTCCCGCTGCCGCTCGCGCTCCTTCTGCTCCAGTTCCATCCGCTCGGCGGCTATCAGGCTGCTCAGCGGACTGGGCGGTGCGGGCGGATTGAAGATCGTGTCGGCGGAGGGCCACCGCCTCTTGCGCACGTTCCTGCCCTGCTGCCGCTCCAGCGGAGAGAGTCGCAGCTCGGCGGGATCCCAGTCGGTGCGCAGCTTCTTCTCCGGCTGCATGAAGGCCAGCAGCTCCTCGGCCTCCCGCTCGTTCTCGGTCCTCGAAGTGGAGGAGGTGCCCTCCTTGGGGGAGGTGACCCTTTCCGAGGAGGCCGCTGCCGCCGCCGCCGTGGCCGCCTCCATGTGGGTCACGTCCGCCAGGCCGCGCACCTTCAGCATCTCGGCGATGCGGAGGAGCGGACCGATCTGGTCCTGGCTCACGTTGATCTCGCCGCGGTACATGAACTCCACGATGGCCTTGAGGTCGCACCAGTTGACGTCCCGCATGATCACGATGGGGTGCTGGCAGGGCGTCTCGGCCAGCAGCGTTTGGAAGTAGGGCGAGCAGGCGGAGAGGACCATCTTGTGGGCCTTCATGGAGCGGCCGTCGCAGGCCAGCGTCACGTCCACGAAGCACTCGTTCTGGAGCAGCTGGTCGAAGATGGTGGTCAGGTTGGTCTGGTAGTTGTTCCATCGCAGGCAGAACTGCTGCGACGTGGAGCTGGGCGACGCCGCCGAGGAGCTCCTGCCCTGCGGCGAGCTCACTGGTGAGGATCCTCCACCTCCAGCTAACCCTCCTCCTCCGCCACCTCCTCCTGCTCCACCTCCTGTTTCCTTATCCTCATCCTTCGAAGCCACTCCACTTGGAGAAGTGCGATCCTCGCTCTTCGTGCGCTTCTCCTCCTGCTGAGCGGGCGAACTGCGATTGCTCTTCGGGGAGCCCGATCCCGATCCTTTGCGCTGCCTCGGATTAACGGTTTCCTGCTCGGACGCCTTCGTTTCCGCCTGCGCCGACGCCATTTTGTCTACAGCTGATCGTTGATCGTTCAACGGTTAACGGTTAACGTATAACGGTAGACGGTAAGCGTAATACGTATAACGCGTTTCGTAACGCGGCTCGCTCTTCACATAGCGTTTGATTTCTTCAAAAGAATTCAAAAAACCGCGACAATTACGACGCTCAACTGAGAGTGGGCATGTACATGTGAGTATCTGTGTGTGGGTGTCTGTGTGTCGCTGTGTTAATGTGTAAGTGTGTTTTACGTATTCGTTACGTTACGCGCACTACGTGGCCATTTGGCAATTAGCCCGTCTCGTTCTTTCAATTCAGTTCCGTTCAGTTCAGTTCGTTTCGTTACGTTACGCTTCGTGTGTCCAGAGTTTTGGTTTATAGTGTGTTCAGTTCAGTTCAGTTCAGTGGCGTTCCGTGTTCTCTGTGTTCTGTGTGTTCTATGGCCAACAAACAGGGCCAAAAGTCTTCTCAGCACGAGCGTCTGAATTAGACTGAAATCGTTTTGCACATTTTGATACGGAAAAACTCAAAACAAACTTAACACACGACGACGACGATGGCCCACGACGCCTCGGTGCGGAAAACTGAGGGTCGCCGAGGGGCTATGACTGTGGCTCGATGGCTCGATGGCTGGATGGCTCTTTGCCTCGATGTTTCGATGGGCTATATGGCTCGTTGGCTCGCTGGCTCACTGGCTATATGGCTGGCTATATGTGGCAACGGGCACGCTGATGTTGCAGGCAACTGCCACTGCCGCTGCCGCTGCCTTTTTGTAGTTGTTTCTCTCAGGCGGCGGCGACTGTGAGTTCGCGACGAAGTTGCGAATAGTTCGCGAACTGCTCTGCCGGCGTTGCGAAAGGCGAAAGGAAAATGCGGCGCCGCTGAGAACTGAGAACAGCGAACTGCGAACGGCGAACGGAAAACTGAATGCCGAGGCAGCGAGGCGGCAGCGAGGCAGCAATGCAGAGACTTCGACTGAGGCAGCGTGGCAGAGGCGGCAGAGTCGGCTGACAAACGGCTGAAATCGGCGAGCTGTAGGCGCCAAAAAACGCCGGCTAACGGCACAACAACGTTGTTGCCACATTCCTTTGCTCCTGCGCTGCGTTTTGGCTCTCCTCGAGCTCAAAATCGCAATCGGCTGTCGGGCCGAGTCCTTCGTCCTGCCACTCGTACTCGCACTCGCACTCACAATCGTCCTCGTTCTCGGCCTCTCGCCGTTGCAACCCCCAAAAATTTTTGGCGCTTTGGCGCTGCACAACTACCATTGCGTAAAAAGGATGCGTCGCTGCAAGTGGAAAGTGGAAAGTGGGAAATTGGCAAGTGTGCGTGCGTGAGGAAACGGAAGTTGCCCCGAAAATGCAGCGAAGAGCGAGCTTAGGCCTAATATTTTTCGGAGGCGCTGGGCAGGAGAGGGTGGGGCCATGCCCCACCGACCAATACCCCCGGTTCGAATACGAGGAGCACATTGCGGGGGGGCGGGGGGAGTGGGCTTAGCAAGTGGGAAAATATGGTTGATATCGGCAGCGCTTTTGCCGGTAACTTGAATGTGCATTGCAAGTATTCAAGATAATTGAAAGGAATTGAAATAAATAAAGATATTTATGGGTCATTATATTCCAATAAATACATAAATATATTTTATGAAATTATATGTATATTTAAAAAAATAAATATTAATATCTTAATACACGAATATTTCTTAGACAATATTTTAATAATTATTTACAAGATTGATCATAAATTAGGAAAAGATTTATGATAGTGATCATTAGGCAATCTTCTCTTTCGAACCCTTTACTCTTTATCTATTTCCTTCACACGCATTTCTCGCCGAACTGAGGAATAAAACTCGGTTGAAAGATGCTTCATTAATTAGTTCCGTTTGTTGGGGCCACCCTTTCCCCGCACCCACGAAACCCCCCGCCATAACCCAACGAAAAACTCTCTTTGCCCGTCGCTCTCAGTGGCAGAGAAGTCGGCGTCTCAGTCGACGGCGCCGTCGTTCGTGCATTGTAAACAAATGCTTAGGCGAAAAACAAGATGTGCGGCGAATTTGACGACTCGTGCTCTTTCTCTCGCGAGAGGGACGGCAACAAGCGGACTCTTTGGCGACTAAGAGACGTTTCTCTTTCTTTTGCCTGCACCTGCAGTTTTCCACTGTTTTTCTTCATTTTTCTCGCTCTTGTGGCAGGGGGGAGGGGGTTTCTTTGGGGGTAAGGGGTTAAAAAGGCGGAGGGCGGGGCACTATCGCTTGAGACTGGTCAGCCTCGATTTTGCGCCTCTGTGTGCGAATTCCCCCTATTCGTGTGTGTTTGTGGGCATTTTGATTATTTTGTTTTTGCCTTGCGCATTTATAATATGCATAAAATAACGAAAAAAATACAAATCTAGCGAAAATAAAATTCGCACAAGAGCGAGTGAGACGAAGCTATAGCCACCTTCAAGGTGAGCGAGCGAGAGGGGGAGAGACAGGTAGAGGTACCCCAGCCAGTCATAAATTATGCATAATTTTTTTCGTGACTGGCAAATGGCGGCTGCTTTTTCAGTTGGTTACATTGTAATAAACATCGGCCATGAATCGCCGCGAAAAAAAAGGGGGAACAAAATACGCGATCGACAGGTATTTCAATCGATCAAGTTGCTCAGTATTCAGTATTCACCTGGCAACTGTGAATGAGATTTTTAATGCCTTTTATTCAGCCATTTCCGTTGTGTTAATGCCTCCAAAGTGATACTTTTGCTTATTAATGGCCAGCCTTCAAAATAGTTATGAGGAATTGTACTATTATATTTTTTTATTATCCGGTGTCTTTATATTTGTGTGAATTTTGGTTATTAACAAATTTAACGATTCGATTTCCTTTGCAAAAATTGGTTGAAGATATTTTTGTATTTTTATGAAGACATTTTGCATTTGTATATCGCATATTACTCATCTACATATTTCATCCAATTTTTATTTTAAACTATTTACATGTTCTTCTATTCAAAAACCTTTAATTATTTCCGAATTTGTTTGGTTTATAGCAACCAGTGAATTGCAGCAAACAAAATTTGGATCAAACGCAGAAACACGAAAATGCATCACGCATTCTCTAAGTTGTTTGTTGCCGGTCAGGGACAGGGGAAATGGGGGAAAAGCGGGCACTGGGAAACGGAAAATGGGAAATGGCTGGTAGGCTCGCGACTGCAGAACGCGTTTATACGAAAATTTATGTATTTAACTGGTGACGACGACGCTGACGAGCAAAACGATGACGCGGACGCGAAAGGACATCGGAGATGTGGACGCGGGACGCAGGCGGCAGGATCAGGGGATAGAAAACGGCGGAGGACGTGGGCACTGGATGTGGATGACCAAAAAAGCGACGAAAGCCTCTGCGAAAGGCCGAAAGTGGGTGGTTTTGGGTGGAAGTGGGGGGTTGTGGGGGGTGGAGTTCGTGTGTGCGGGGAAAGATGACAACATTTGAGCCAAACAGACAAAGTTGCGGAAGGGGTGAGAGGTCGTCGTCTGACCCACACACATGAGTGAACGAACAAGCAAACAAACAAATAAAACGGTTGCCATGAGTGTGATTGCACTGCCCAAAATATCTGTTAAAAGCAGCAAAAGAATCTCCGCCAAAATCATCGAGTAAAACCAATTGCTTTCTATTTTTTTTTTAGTACAAAACGGGTTTTTTTTCAATAAAGTCTACAAGAATCTCTTATCTTTGTCAAAAAACTCACGTCTTCATTTGTTATCTGAACTAAAACAGGTAACATGTCAAATTATCGATGTTTTTGTTTTGAATCAATTGGGGATTTGCCCAGATAGAAGATAGAACCGAAAGGTTCCGAAATCAATTAATTTTAAACAATGCAGCCACAAGAAGAGACAACTTAGGTAATTGGATGAAAGCTTTTTGTTTTTATTATTTTAAATTTAGAGTCACGCGTGCGTAGACGATAATAAACTGATTCAATTGGAAATAGAAAGACAAACTTATTTTTTAAAGTCAGCAACATTGGTGATGAAGTCATTTGGAGGAAATATAAAAATACAATTAAAGCACTGATCAACTGTTTTAAACAAAAATTAAATTGAAAGACAAGAAAATATCCCAAAAGTGTATACATTTTCTTAAACCACCTTTTAAAATGTGAAACTGTATATACATTTTAGATTATTAGATATGTAAATATATTAGACTATATTAGATTTTTTCTCAGTGCCCGAAGCTGCGACCATGGAGGTGACCAAACGTACACAAGATGGGGAAATGGATACTGGGGGCATGGGGCATCGCCGGCGGGGAGATCAGCGGGAAAAAATGTTGCATATTAAAACGCCAAATAGAAGAGTGCAACAGCGACAACGGCGACGCTGCAGCTTAGAGAATGCAGAAAATGGGCGAACAAGGGTTAGGTTGGCCCTTTGCCGATTCTTCGTCCTCAGCTGCTGCTTTTGCTGCTGCCACTGCTGCTTTTGCTGCTGCTGCTGTTGTTTCTACCTTCGACCATGTCTAAAAGTTGGCTTACACACAAAAGCGATGAGCGATGATGCCTCAAATATGCAAAAATGCCTAGCGCAATAAAACCCCCTCGAGGGCGTATGGGCAATGAAAAAGGGCTTAAAAGGGGGCTCCACGGGGTGGGTGGTGGGTGGATTGTTAGATTGGTGGGTTGGTCAGCTGGTGGCAAGAGTGGAGGACGTGGAGGAGATGGAAGTCCGAGCTGCTGACCATCGGGGTTGCAACGAAACTTGGAAATGCAGGCGAACTCCGGAGTCGCGTTGCGTTGCTAACGATGCCGCTGGCTGTCTGATTGGGAAACGAGTCGTGGATTGGGGGCAGCAGGAATTCTCTGCTCCTCGGGTTGGGGCACTCCGAGGGCCTTCTGCATTGGGTGGGGCTGCTGGCCGGGATTAAGCAGTCGGGGTTCAGGTAGAGGGGTGCATGCCACAGACACAAACAGATAGACAGCCGCCCGAGAATGAGAACGAGATGGAGGACGCGCACGAGGATGTGGAAAAGGACGAGGACGAGGACGAGAACGAGAACGAGACCTACGCCTGAGTTAGAAACAGTTGCACTAGGAAAAAGCATAATGATCAGGGATCTATCATTGAACAGATCCTCTCCTCTAAAAAATAAACAGAAATTAATAAATATTTATAAATATTATTTATTGTATTATAAATATATTTATTTTATAAAGTAGGATTCCAGTTTATATTTTCGAATGACATTCAATAACTGAATATATTGAATATACAGAAATATATAAATGTACACAAATATATGATGTAGATTTTGAATAAATAGGAGAATAAAGCTTTCCAAAAATGCAGAATTATTTAGTAATTTATGACATCCTCCCTTTTAGTTATTAAATTCCCCCTTACAACCACCCCTTTTTGCTCGCAGTGCACATCCCCATTGGGCCCGCATTGATGGACAGTTAACGCGGCAAAACGAACGCGAAAACATGGCCAGAAGGGAGGGGGAGGTGTGGGTGGTGGTCAAAGGAGGGGGAGGGGGATTCCCCTTTCAGCGGATGCTGCTCCTGCTGAAGCCAGCAGGCTTAGACGGCGCAACTGTACCGAGGATTGTTTGCAGGAACAGGAATAGGAATAGGAATAGGAAGAGGTCCTGGCGGGGTCCTGGGATACAGGCTGCCGACTGCCGACTGCTGGTTCCTGGCCTTTCCAGTTTCCCGGGCGCCCCACTGGCAAGATTTTCGCGTGCGTTGCAAGTTGTCCAGGGTCCAGTGTCCTGTGTCCTCTGACCGACCGCCTTCCCCCTCCCCCTTCCCCTCCTTATTGCATGTGTGTCCATCTGCTGCCTGTATTTGCAGATGTATGTGTGTGCGTGTGTGTGTGTGTGCTTGTGTTTTTGTAGATTTTGCGCGCTGCGCCATTTGATTGCATTGCGTCGCTTCCGCTTCCACTTGGCCATTGTCGCTCCTTTGCCCGCCACACTCCCTCACTCTCCTCCCCTTTCGCCTCCCGCATTCATTTATATACAAATGAACGCCTCCGCTGCCACGCCCATTCCCCATAGTTCAAGTGCAGACGCAGGCAAATAATTTCTTTTTTTTTTTATTGTATTTGTCGGACGGCATCGACAGACGACGACGTCTGTTGTTGCAAGTTGTTAGGCCATGTGGTTGGGGCGTGCGTCCTGCATCCTTCGGCCAAGGATTAGCTGTCAGCAGGCGCATATGTGTCCACTTGGGAGCAGCAGTTGCATCTTAAAGCTGCCAGCCCCTTTAAGCTTTCACTGACATAATTTCCCCGAATAAGCCGTGATTAGTGCACCAAGGAAAAGCGCCACTGATTGAAGTCCTGCTCAAGGAATTGTCACAAAAGCGCTCAAAGAATTGCCAGACTAATTAAAAGCGCTACCAGAAATATTAAAAACAAAACAACTGCGCAAAATATTCGGGCTGCAAATCTTTGAGGCTGTGTTCATCCTGCCAAGGGGAAGATTTCTTATAATTGCCAGCGGTGTTTGACAATGCACGATTATTATAAGAGGCGGAAATCTAGAGAAGACTGGAGGGAAAAATGGGGAGGGTAGAACAACAGGTAATTGTCAGGGGATTTGTTTGAAGTCGGGCCAGGAATGATTAAGAACTCAGTGATTTTTGTTTAAGAAACGTATTTTCTTTTCGAAGATATAGGAAATGTGGCAGGTTGAAACAAAAATGTATCTTGATTATTTAAGAAAAGAATTTGAGTTCGTGTTGGTGTTTGTTTATATCCTAAAAATTAGCTTGACAAACTACATTGTTTATTTTAGAAAATCTTTCCAAATAATAAATTAAGAGTACGCAGTTCCTATAATAATAATTTTTCCAAAGGTTGTTGGTTCCTTAAAAAAAATTGATTTTGTTTGGTGTTTTAGAAAATCCTTCCAAATAATATGTTAAAAATATTTCCTATAATTTTAGCTCATGAATATTTTTCCATAGGTTGTTGAAAACATTTCCTTATTGCTGTGTGGAGTACATAAGATTTTGATTAGCTCTGCAAGTTGTTTTTGAAGTAACCCCTAATGCGGAGAGCACTCCTTTGATTTCACACCTGTGTGGGCCGTCGACACCTGGCCAAAGTCAAAGCCACAAAGCGGCGTAAAAAAAACCCGCTCTTCCCCCCAAAAAAACCCCCTCCGCTTTTCGCATTCCCATGAATGAGGCATTGAAACTGAATGAATTTGCTCGCGACGCACACACAAAATGCATGAATGAAAATTTTCCCGGTGCAACTGGGGGGAGGCGGTGGGAAAAAAAGAGGCAACGGGGGTGTGGCAAATTGGGGGGCTGGCTACATGCAACGCCCGCCGCTGCGGCTGTTCAATGGGCCACGCACGAAAACGCGACCCAAAAACGGGGGCCGTGCCCCCGAAAAATGTTGCTCTCTGTGTTGCAGGTTGCCAATGACAGCGAAAAAGAGCGATGCATCGCGGCCAGAAAGTGCAGCCGGAAAAAATGGAGCGGGATGCTGATGATGATGATGATGACGCCGCCAATTTGGCTGTCCATTCGATTGTTCAGTTCAGCATGCGGCACACGCGTCAAGGTCGACTCGACTCGATCCCTCCCCCTGCTTTTTCCGCGCCGGTTGCACTGTTGGTCGATCAACAGTTGGCAGCCCATCGCGAAATGGGTGCAGAAAAAAATGGCCAAAAAGGCCACACCAAACAGCAACGCAACTCCTTTTTCCCCATTTTTCCCATTTTCACTCCCCCGCTTTCCCGCCTTCCCGTTTTCACTCCCCCTTTTCTGCTGCATTGCACTTTGATTGCACTGGCCGCGATTATCCTGTGCTGCATATCAATGTCCTGGCCATGTTGGTAAAAAAGCGTAAAAATCAGTGAAGGTCATTTCCATTCAGGCCGCGCTCTTCTCCTGCCCCGCCCCCCTTTCCCCCCTTTTTCGACGCCCCCATTCACCCACTCGCCCACTCGATATTTTTGCATTTTTTCCAAACGAATTTCACCGGCTTCCCGGTTGTTGTGCTCGTTTTTTATTTTTTTTCGTTTGGCAGAAGTGCATTCAACGCGATTATTAGGGATTTCAATCGACGCTGCACTCGGCGGTTTTTTCACCCTGCCGCGCCCCGCCCCCCTTTCGCTGACCCGCCCCTGGCCGCTTGTTTGCGGTGGCCGTTGCATTGATTTTTTTCCACTTTCCACTTTTGCACGCGCCGATTTTTGCATGAATTTTTGCAGTAGCAGTAGGCTTCTCATCTCGTCCCCCGCGATGTTGGGCCATTTGAATTGTTGCACTTTTTATGCATCGGCCTGTCGCCTTTTTTTATTTTTAGTTATTTTTTTTGGATTTCGTTTGGGCTCCCCTCGTTCTGTTGAAGTGTGAAAATGCAGCCGGCAAAAAAATGATTTTGGAGCAGGGTCAATATCGGGAACGTGTGCTTATGTGGCAGAGGCTCCACTCGCGAATGCGAATGGCTTTTTGGCCCCCGTGCGTTGATGCATTTTTGTTGCACATTGCAGTCCGTCTGTTTGTCTGTGTGTCCATTGTTGCGGCAACATGCCGAAACCCAATTGACCGCAAATTTGTGGCTCACCTCATGGCTTTTTCAAACTGGTTTTTATCGCAATGTTGTCACGGTGGGCGGTGCCAAGTGGGCGGGGCAATGCAAATGGATGCAGGACACATGATGACCGCCTGAAACCGTTTAATTTTTTTTCGTTGGCCTCTAAGCTCTTTTGATTGCCAATGCATATTTAGGCCTACTAGATCGCTGGGTGATTAGAAGAGGAGAAGGGGAATGATATTTCATAGATAGATAGATAAGTATTTTATTAAAATTGATTTAAGTTTAAGTTAGATTTCGTAAAGTATATTTTTTGAATAAAGAGTATAAGCCAACATTTACTTACAGTTTAAGAATTTTTATTAATTTAAAAATGAAATTAAAATGAACTTAAAATTGTGTGGAAAAAAAGGAATAGCTTTGTTTAACTCGATTTAAAATAATTAGTGTCTCAGTCTTAAAAATTAAATGCATATATTGTTATATTATATTTCTGTTAAAATGGGTGAGTGAATCCTTATCCACATTATAGTATTCCCTATTGGTTGCATTCCCATTAGCCTTTTAGCCATCTTCACCCATCTAAAAAGAGGATCAGCAACATGTTGGTCCTCGCAATTTAAGTGGTCGTTTTATGAATGAAAATCGGTGGCACGTGGAAACTATTAGCCAGTGTATAGCTATTAAATGTCACAACAAAAGCCACCAGCCACTGCAACAGCAACAGCAGCAACACTCGCACACACACACACACTCGGGGGCAGCTGCACAAATTGTGTGTGAAAAAGTGCACACACATGGCCATGGAAACGAACACGAGTGCAAAAAACACGCGTAAAAAGTGTTGCTGTCATGCGGTTGTTGATGTTGCTGTCGTGTTGTTGCTGTTGTTGCTGTTGCTGCTGCTATTGCATGCAACAGTGCGTTTTGCTGCAGCATTGCTTCACACAAACACACACACACACACACACTTCGCACATGCAACTCACCCACAAATGCAGCTCTTTATTTTTATTTTTTTGCAATTCACGCGAAATGCGTTTGAAAGCGAAAGTGTTGCTGGCACCCGAACACTCACACACACACACACATACACACACTCGCACTCGCACAAACGGATTGTTGGTGTTAACAGCATGTTGCACGTGTCAACATAAAGCTGTTGCAGGTGGGCGAACCAGCCCCCCAAGTGCCCCTCCCCCTTCTGCCGCCCATCAATGGACAAAAATCCGCGTGTAATTGATAGCGCATTTTGGCCAACTTTATCACTCACTCTTGTTTGTTGCCACTGCTGCACATTTTATTTGCATTGCAGTTAGTCAGTTTGCGTTTCCTTTTTTTCACCAGCAGTTGCAGCAGCAGCAGCAGCAACAACAACAACAACAGCGACCACAAATGTCAGGGGCGGCGGGGTGGAAGGGGTGACCATTAATTAGTCGGCAGTTCAACTGTGCGCTGTTGGTGATTAAGGCAAATGTACCTACTATATAACACTGACGTTGATCAGAGGTCGATTTGTGTGCATTTCGCAATCGAATCAAAGCAAATAAACACTGGATAATGACACTTAAATAGGGGTATGCGCAAAAGCACCACAATAATTTATATTCGGGTGACGATGTAGTTTTGAAGGACAATGCAAGTTTCAGAAGCAATTACATTTCTCTAACAATCTTAAACAATAATTCTCTAACAATCTAAACACTTTTCTTCAAAACATTGGAAATAAGACAAATCAAGTCTTCTTTGTAGGCATTTCTTTTCTTGAATTTAATTTTAAATGTTTTAATTACACTTTTGACACTTCCAAATCGATTATAAAGTTGGCAAAATGTCCTTATCTTTAAGGCAGCCCCATACAAATTCTAGTTTAGAGAGAAGTCTCTCCCTAAAAATCCAGATCACTTCAAGTTTCCATTTAAAGTCGATGATTTTTTAAGGTCTTTTTCTTCGGAGCTCTAATCATAGATTTTGCTTGGGCGCTTTTCGCATTAGGATCTCCCCTCAGATTAATCGGAATCGATGCCCGTGGGCCGCCTTAAAGTTGGAAGTGCAGTAACTACGGACTCGGGCTCAGATTCAAAAGCCCAGGCTGCTGCCTCTGCCGTAACAATTTGTAGTTCCCTTCGAAAAATGTGACCAATTTCGATGCGCTGCCTTTGTGGACGCACCCCATATGTCCCCCGCTATCCCCCCCGATATATATGGTATAGTATAGAATAGTATTTCCCCTCGGAGCCCGCTCCTTTTTGAGGACAAGTGCCTGCAAGAGGAGATATCTGCAGGGAGACAAACACAAAACACAAACAGACGCCCACACATGCAGGGATGTCCTTTCCACTCTGTCACATGTCAGGCCCTTATACTAAATGCGTTTTTTGCTTAGTTTTATTGCCGCTTTCCACCTATTTTTTTTTTTGTTTTTTCTTTTGCTTTTGCTGCCTCCTCCTGCAGATGCGTCGGCATAGAAAATCGACAGGCAGCAGGCGGCAGGAGCAGCGGCGCTTTTTCGCTTTTTCCGAGGAAAAAGGACAAACGGAAAATGCAGACAGCAACAGAGTCGCAGGCGGCGGCTCGAAGCCTGAGTGCAGTAAAAATCAAGCGAAAATCTATCCCCGAAAAAAAATGTTGCGAATCAAAGGATGGGAAATCAAGAGGGCCGGGAGGATTTTCTTTTTCTATTGCTTGTCCGGCTTGTTTTTTTGTCTATCGAGTTTCAAATTTCCCGACGTACAATGCGTCGAAGCTCCTGCTGAAGCTGAAGGCTTTGATAAAAAATTTTTTGGCAAATGTTTTCTGAAATCCTTCACTCCCACATCGCCATTGCAGCAGCCTCGTCGCATATAAATGGCATGTTTGACACATGGAAGGGGTTGGGTGCAAAAAAGGGAGAAGGGGTGAGGGGAGGGGGCCAGCCCAACTGCGTTTCAAACAAAATAATATGCAAAATGTTAAAAAATTAAACCAGGGGTGTGGGGGTGCGCAGAGTTTAGAGGGAGATTGGCACAAAAGTTGTCCAGCGTAGAAATTCGCGAATTTTTAGTTGATTTTCTACATGTGCCGACAAAAAGCCCGCTGTTCATGGGTGGCGTTTTTTAGAGGGGAGAATGATGGGGGGGGTGGGGGTGCCCTGCACATGTTTGCTGTTATCTGGTTGGTGGGGTTGGCCAAGAGGGCCAAGGCTTAGGGGGTGTGCATGCGTTTTTGTGTTTTGATTTTCTGTCGCCTTGCAAAAGGACAACGAGTCCACCATCCATTTGCTTGAGTCGCCCCTCAAAGGGAAGGGGTGTGTGCTGAAGGGGGTTTGGGCCATGGACCCCGTTCGACATTAAAAATAAATCAAATAAAATTAACACAACTCCGTCCAAATGTACTACACATACGACAGCCACATAAATTAATATTTTTTTCGCTGGCAAAAATAAAATGGGAATATTTAACGGCAACTTATTTTGTTTTTTTGTTTTTCATCATATGTACATATTTTCAAAGGGCCAAATGAAGGGTAGGTTTTTCAATTGAAGCGTGGAGCTAAGAACTTTTCAGGAGGGGTACGCTTTTAATAATGTTTTTGAATCGATCTGGAAAGTAGAAAAACTGTTCAGACAGGAAATGAATCTTTCTATATTTAGATATTGCAATATTATTCTATGGATTCCCTTGCCTAAATTCTTTTTTCATTTTCTTGCAAGAAGAGTTAGTTAATTTACGATATTAAAAGGTCTTTCGATTCAAAAATATTATTCAGAGCTCATGCTACCCCCTGCAAAGTGGCAGAATATAATTGAAAATCCATCCGGCGACAGACACGACAAGAACAAAGGCCATGCAGATGTCGGTACAAATAATAAAGTATAATAAACATTGGCGATTAAGTGAACGGCTGCAGAAATGTCCAAATCGAGACTTGCAACATATGACGACGAAAACGACGACGCCACGTTGCCATAATATGCGAAATATTAACAATAAATGCGGGCCATGGCGGGTGGAAAAGGGGGGAGGGAGGCGGGGGGGCCACAACAAATCATGCCCAAAACAATGGGCCACATTTTTAGTCGTTGCTGCTGCTGCTGCTGCTGCTGCAACAACTTATATCAAACAATTACACATATTTTGCATGCGGTAGCAGCTCGAAATTTGAACAATTGCCGTAGACGAAGACGAAGAAGAAGTCGAAGCAGGAGACTCTTCCCCTTTTTCTTGTGCAGCAACAAGTTGCTGCTGCAATATGGTAAATCCGAGGCAGCAGCAGCAGCAACAATAAAAGCTGGTTAGCCACACACAATGCCAGATGCAAGTAGCTCACCCGGCGTCCTCGTCTTCGGATGCTGAAGAAGTTGTAGCCATCATTTGTGGCAACAACAGCAACAGCAAGGCAGCAACAGCAGCAACAACAGCAGCAACAACAACAGCAACATCATCATCTCGGCACAGCAGCAACAACTGCGACTGCTTTGCATGCATCGTTGGGCACGTTGATGTTGCTGCTGCTGCTGCTGTTGCAGTTGCAAGTTGCCAAGTGAGACGCTGGCACAGTAGCAGCCAAAATAGTTGTCTTCGACTGGTAGTCCCCATCCGAGTAGCATCGCCCACGAAGAAACACGACGCGTCTGCGGTGGCGTCGGAATCAGAATCGCCGACTGTGGTGCGGTGCGATGCGGTGCCTGCTCCTCTGAGAAAACGTGCACCACCGCCGACTAGCAACCACCGAGCTGCAACCACAGCGGCGGTGGCTGCATCGCGCATCTCGTCCAGCGCCAACATGGCATCTTTCCGATTGCCCTATGTAATTGATCATACCCTGGAGATCAGAATTTAGCGAGGGTTAGGTTAAATAAGATCATTAAGGTCGGAGAAGGATTCTTTTTCAAACGGTTAAAAAATATTAAGCTATATGCCTAGAATTTTATGTTTGCTTCGTTTAAATATTTCATCTTTCGGATCCAACAAAATCATTAGGAAAAACCGATATGTATAAACATACACAACTTTTTAATAATACTGATTTAAATACTCGACAACTTTAGATAAAGAAAATGGTAGGTATACGTTTTTAAAACTTTATTAATTAAACATTTTTAAAATTAAAATACCAACTTGAATTAAAATGTATAAAAAGATCTCTTTTAAACAACTTACTTTCCACAGTAACTCAAACTTCGTAGCCAGATTCTTGGCTAAATTTATTACTGATATTTTTGTTGTATCCCTGCCTTCGCCCATAATGTCTTTTTTACGCGAATCGCTCTGGCCGGGGGGCGTGGAAGGGGGCGGGACTGGGGTAGGGGCGGGGCAAGGGATCAGGGGGCAGTAAGCGAAGTGAAACTAAACCTAAACTTCATATGTTTGGCTGGGCGCTGGGCTGCCGAGCATTTCTGCAGTAGCAATTGACTTTATTTGCAATTGTTAGAGCGCCGCCCCCGCCCCCGAATTTTTCCCCTTGGACAGGTTTAATAAATATGTTCGAGGAAATGATGTTTGGTAATTGTTCGTTTCGTTTCGTATCGTATCGTTTCGCTTTGCTTTTGCTTTAGCTTTTGGCTGAGAGTTGGGCAAAACAGGAAGCGCCGCACTGGACCCTTACTATCAATCGTGAGATCTTTGGGCTTGGACCATGTTTGGTAAGTGTGTTTTAATATGCCGAAAAGTCTTTCGGCCAGTTATGTAAACATTTGCATAACTTCGTCCGACGACTGTTTCCTTCGTTATTAATCGAGGGAAAAGGGCTGGGAGTTAGGGAATTGGGCGAAGGTGTAGTCTCGAATCGAATCGGAATGAATTCACGCATTTTGACAGCATGGCGGGGCCCATGTGTCGTATACGCAATGTGGCTAAGGCTTTTCCTTTACCTTTGCCTTTGCCTTTGCCGTTGCAGTTGTCGTTGCCATTGGCGCAGGTCAGTAAACCGCCAATAAAAACAACCGTTGCCAGTCGTTTCCAGTGTCCTGGCCATCCTGCAGTTGCCTCTGCCGAAATGAAAATTGAACTCATATTTATTTAACTGGGACCTGCAGCTCGCAGTCGGCATGGCAACTGGGCTTCTCCTGCTCCTGCCACAGCTCCTGCTGCACCACCGTCCGTTGCCACCTCCGAAAACTCGGGTCCTAGGCCCAATTCATCAACAGACGTCCTAGCTAGCAGGCTAGTAGTTGGCGTCCTGCGTTCTGCACTGAGGGAAATCGGAACTAAAATACTTGAAATTGTTTTTGTGTACCCAGAAATATAAAATAACTTTCTAGAGGAGTATAAATAAATTAAAAAATATTTATAAGTGATTTATATTTTTAATTAAATGTAGGTCTTTCTTTAAAGTAAATGTATTGTTGATAAATAATTTTTTAACTTAAGTTAAGGGTGTCTATTTATCATTTATTTAATGAATATACAAATTTCTATGAATGCCATGATGATTGTCATTGTAATGAGACTATAAAATGTGAAATCGCTATTTTAGGAAATTTGAGATCCAATAGTATCAACATTTTCTCTCTCTGTTTCCAGGATCCTGCCTAGTATTCTGATTCTGCTGCCGGTCCTCCTGTGTGTACTCTTTTGTCTAGGAATTTTTGAGTTTTGAGTTTGCATACAAGATGAGTTTCTGTCCGAGGATGGGTGTTCGGATGGTGGGTTTTCCAAAAGGGGGGAAGGGGGTGGTGCCATATAAGCCTAGGCCCACGTCCACGCCCACTACCACTCTTCGACATGTGCGTGCCCCTCTGGGTGCCGTAATAAAATGTCATTCGTCATTTGGTTTTTGCGTTGTGCGTTGCCGGCTTCCCAATTTTCCTGCCACCCCCCCTTCGCCAGCACAGTTTTCCCGCCCGCTTTCCTTCACCACCCATCTCGGCAACTGGCTCTTTTGCTCCAGCAGCAACGACAACGACAACTAATCGCATTGTCTGCGCTTTTTGTATGCACCACGCAGCCAGAAACGAAAATCCATATATACTACTAACTACCCCGCCCCCCAAAAAAGGTCGCCCACTTCCCCACCCCCTCACCCCCTTGGCGTTCCGCCCATGCCGGTATTCATGGTCTCGTAGTCGCCACATTTGCCTGTCACATTTAACAATTCTATTAATTTGTTTTGTTCTACATAAAGCTCTCGGCTCCTGATTGCATTCCCTATCCGGCAGGCTTCTGCGAAACCCACTCGTTTTCACCTGCTGAATAAGGCATGGATTGTCGGCCATGCAGTTTTATTATGACAATTTTGATTTGATTTTGATTTCTTATGCAATTCTCGGGCCTCTTTATTCCGTGCGTAACTCATATTTTTGTTTAGTTTTGCCTTTGCATTCCGTATTCATAGACGGGCTTTCCCACTTGGTTTGTTTGTTATCAAGGACCGAGCAGGATCTTTGGGCTTTTGTAATGGGGAAACGGACAAGTCGTTCGTTCGAACGCGGATATTGCCAACTGCGTCTCTAAGCCCTTAACCCGTACCCATTCCTCTCGTTAACCCCACGATGACCCTGCCCAGATATTGTCTTCGCTTGGCTGACGTCGCCGCAGCAGCAACAATAACAAATGTCGAACGGCGGTTGGCATTTGCGAAATTCTACAAAACTAAAATATATCACTGAGGGACTGACCTCGCTCCCTGGTGTCCTTCGTCCTTCCCTTCCCAGCCCTTTTATTTCCACATTTCTCTGCATGCGTAATTTAAGTGCACAGAAAAGAAAACTATACAAAACCTTATATAATAATATTTATTGAATGGTATAAATATAAGTAGTGTCTTTTGGTAATTAAACAAAATTACTGGAGATTACAAATCCATCATCATGATTCTCTCACTTCTCTTTATTAAATTCTCTTTTATAAATTACTTAAAATATACCTCGCTTTTCTCGCCGTGTCAATTTTGTGACTGCAAAAGGACTCTGGTTTCTAAATCGCAGACCGCTCCTAACTGAAAATAATGATAGGCGCAGGCGACATTTCTCCACGAGAACGGCTGGAAATCGGGGGAAGGAGGGGCTGCAGTCTGCATGTAATTGTCAATGCATATTTGGGGGCTTCTCCATGGAGGAGGGGCTACCCACCGATGGCTGGGGATTGTTTGGCTTGGTTTGGCTGCGTTTGGCCACCCGACCATTGTCGCTCGATTTATGATTTATTTTTTGCATTGGTCGCAATGGATGCGCAGTGGTTGGCCGGTGGTTCAAGTGGATCCGCAGTGACACTGCTAAATTAAAAGATTGATCGCAGTTCTGATGGATCACTGATTGATGGCGGCGTTAATCAAATTAAACTGTTTAGACAGGAACACGCATTTGGTGGGTTGTTCGACCTTGGTGGAATCTCTTAATTTTAGAGGTGTGGTGGTAATTATGGGAGGACTGCACAAATTTTGCTACATGAAAAGCAATGTATATTTAATTAATTATTGCAATAAGCTGCAAATACCTTTATTTACTATTTGATTCACATATCTCTATTGTTAACAAATGATAAGATTTCAATGAACCCTATATCAGCTTTAAGGCTTTCAGAGTCCTTTATTTTCCAGTGTTGTGTTACCCTAACGACAACTGTCATCAGCTGCATTATCGGAGCAAAGGTAACTAAGAGCCTGCCAAAGGTCACAGGATTCTCTACTGCCTTTCACACAGGGATTCCCCTTTTCTGAGGCTTCTCTGAGGCAGCTTCTCCCCCATTTTCTCCCCCATTTCCCTGCTTTGTTACCCCGAATCCTTTGTTTTATTGTTATCGCCTGTTCCAGGCCTTCTGTGTCCCAGACTCCCCAGTTTGTTGGCTGAAAATCTGGCCAGCCAGCCTGATAATTCGAATGGTCATTATTTATATTCTTTGAAAGTGTTTTTGCGTATTCAAAAATTCTATTAAGGAAGTTCAAGTACAAAACTTTTGTTGCCTGCCCGCCTGCCGTTGTTGTTCATGCATGTCGAATGCATCGCAGGGGGGACAAAGGACTCACCGAGTGGGCGGAGTGGGTGGCTGGATGTCCTGCAGGCTACAGTGTCGTCGCAACGTCATCGGCATCGTCATCGTCATCCTGAACGTCATCATCTGGTCCCCGAAATCCATCCTCCCCCTATTTTCCATCCAGCGTCGTCGTCGTTTGCTGTTGTGTGTAGTTTTTGCGTTTATTGTTGCATTTCTGATGTGATTTTTAGTATTGTCCAGCGACGAGTGCAATGTGCTCAGCATTTTTGCATGTATCCTGTGGGTTGCTGGTGCTGCGTGCTCCTGTGTTAAATTGTTTGCTTGATGCTCGATCAAAAATGACAAATGTAGCAACAGTGTCCAGCGGAAGTCCGTGCATCCAGCCCAAAAATGAGACAATTCGATTGGGGAGTTTATCAACGATAAGTTATTTTTTAGGGATTGAAATAACATTTTTCAAATTAGGAAAACGTTTAGAGGTTAGTTTTAAACTAAACGATCTTAAATTAATTAATTATCTTTTGTTATTTCACTGATTTTGGTTTATTTTTCAAAGATTCCTTGAAAATTAAGGAAAAAGTGAAATTGAAATATTTATATTGAAATATTTTATTTACTGTAGGTTTTTGCTGTATTTAAAAATCATTACTCATATTCGGGAGTAACATATTAGTTGTAGAGAATATTCAGAAATAACTGTTAAATTGAAATCTTCTATACACTTTTAGCAGTCACTGTGTGCATCATTTTGGGCAATACTCACAACTGCAGTTTTGGAGCTTCGATGTCGCTGGGATTGCTGCAAAATGTTAATTTGAATTTGTGAGCATGTCATTAACACAGGCACACACTCATACACACTGGCACACACTGGCACACACTCGCACACACTGCACGCACACCAGCGCAGATAGTTGGGCACACATGCCACGCCCATTCGGAGGAGGCATGCATATGCGTTTGACAAATGCGTTGTTAATGATGCAAAATGCAATTTTCGAAAATTCAAAAAGTTTTGTTTTCGATTCGATGCACTGAACGAAAAACGAAGAACTGTTCACCTCCTTTGGGGGAATTGTGTGGCAACTTCTACTCTATGACTTAAAGCACAAATTATAAATACAAACAGACAGGAGATGCAGGAGATGTGGAGAGGGTATAATATCTATATAAACAAAACATAACTAAACAATCTGCCGCTTTAATCAGCGCCGCCCTAGACAAGCAACCGCAGATACAGATACAAATACAGATTGAGATACAGCCGAGGCAACAACTCAATTACCAACAACAAAAGAAACCGTCGGCCAACATTCATCACCACAAAATTAAATGGCCTTTGTTTATATACATTCTCCTCGAAAAGAAAAAAACAACAACAATCAGGAAAGATCGTTGGGAAATTTAGAGAAATGCTGCGGTAAAAGCAATGGTACAATATTTTTTCAACGCTAGGCATTTGTTTAATTATAAATTTCTGTCAAGAATCTGCCTGGGGTTTTTTTTCTTCCTCCTTCATCTGAAAGAAGCGCCGCCGTCGTCAACACGTTGCCTTCGTCGCCCTGGAAAATTCGAGGGGGAGGGGTTGGAAAATGCACACAGGGAGAGACAAAAACAAAATGCAAACAAACAAACGATTACAGAGGAGGGCTTCTCCTACAACTCCGGAGTTTCCATTCCCATTCCGAGATGCATTTGCCAATGTTTAGTTGCTGTTGGGTTTTTGATGTTCCACGGGCGGGAAAAAAAAATTGGGGGAAAGGAATGGGTAACGTTATGCCGATCTGTTCGGTTTTGTTTAGTTGAATTCAATTTTGATTTGTTTGCTTAAAATTTATTAAAGATCAAAGGCGAGGCTGAGTCAACTTGTCAATGCCTGGCAACGGGCACAAAATATCACAAAATATCCGCAGGCAGGGGATTTGTCAATAATAAACCAAAACAAATAAACCGTTGATCCATGAGAAAGATATGGACAGGAAACATCAGAGACATGGGATTAATACTCTGCAGGAGATCTCTACACTTCTCAGCTGAAAGAAAACCTTCTTTATGAGAATATATGTAAACACAATAACATAAGTTTTTCAATCAGAAATTTCCTTTCTTTATTTAAAATAAATATTTCATCAGGTAGTTAAAAAAGTTCTGAAGAGAAATAAGTATTTTTATGCCGCTTTTTGGTAAGAGCATTCACTTTGCAGCTGTTCGGAATTCATCCGTTCTTTATTAATATTTCGCTGGCAATTCTAAACACAATTATAATCGCCGGCCATAAGCAATACAATGAAGTCGGGAAGAGGAGCGTCGCCTCGTTAAAGTTCCCTCTCCCATGGAGGCGACATCCTCGTCTTCCTTCCTCCACCACCCCCTCCCTTGATAAAACCCCCCTCTCGGCCATTCGCACTGGTCGTATACAAAACAAAGTCGCCAACTATAAAAATTATAGTTAATGTATAAATTTAATGGCAACTCGTTTATTAAAAATTTTATTTGAATTCTTTTATTTATACGTTTTATACGCTCTCTTGCACTCGCAAACTGGCAAACTGGCTGGCTGGCTGGTTGGCTGCAACAATGTTGCACAGCATAGGATGGCCAAGAATCAGACGATGGGCTCCCACTGCCTCAAGCCCCAAGTCCCCTGCTCAACCCCTTCCCTCTACGTCCCTGCCATAAATCGAAAGAACAAATCGCCGCAGCAAAGGCAGTAAAAGCAAATAAACCCAAGTGCAGACATAATAAACTCGCTGGTGTTATGCGAGGGATTTTGCTCGAAGGGCGGGGTTTGCCGGGGGAAAAGGGAGGAAAAGGGGGTGGAGGGGGAGGTAAAGGGGAAACGCGGAAAATGCACTTGCCCAATTGGGCAGCAGTGAGGTCATTATTGCAACTATTGAAATTATTCCGTGGGTGGCGGCAGCTCCTCCACTCGAGCTGCATTTCTAAGCTTCAAAATTTTATATGTACATGCAATTTCCGGCACTGCACTTTTTATGGCCCTGATTATGGCCAACTTTTTCTCCTCTTTCCGCCTGCCTCCTTGTACTACACGCAATTTAAAACTAAATGGGCGAGTGGAAGTGGCCACGATGTTCTTGCAAATATTAAATGTTCTAGCAACAATGTTGCCACAAAAAAGGTGGAGGGGGGCTCCAAAACAATTTTAATTACAGTGGAACACACAGGGTATATGCGCCTGAATGTCAAATCAAGCATTGCCCAATGATTGTGCCACTATCTGATTAATTTCGTATAATTTCCGATACCCTCCGACGCTGCTCGCTCTCGTATCAGCAAGCAATTAAAAACAAGTTTATTTTACAACAATAAAATGACTAATTATTATTATTATCATCATCGACGGACGACTGAAAGGCGACGACGTGAAGGAATGCCTATCAATATCAGGGCGGCAAATAAAACTTAACATAAAATAGGTAAAAATCAAACGGCGGGTGGTGCCTGCCTATCGAACTCAACAAGTTTCAATTATGTGCTTGAGACACATGGCAAAAAACACAAATGTGGGGGAAAAACTACAGAAACACTTTCGTAAGAAGTGCTCACATCGCATCGCGTTGTTCTTGTAATAATTAATTGACTATTTGTTGCTGTTGTTCTGCGCTCGAGTGTCGTCGGCTCCTCAGGTGCAAACTTGGGCGAAAAGGGGGCCGCCGGCTGGAGCACGTTATATTATTAAATTGTAATTTTATTTATTTTAAGTGAAAGATATGATAACAGCACACACGGCGACAGACAACAACGCTGTCCGTTGTTGATTGTTGATTGTAGCCTCGCTATCAAAGAATGCCGACTGCACTGTAAAAAGAAGACAAAGTTGCATTTATTAATTTGTTTTTAAATACCCACATCAAGATTTAGTAGTACAACATATCTATCTATATCTAAAACCTGTTTAATGATCAGTTAAATTGTCTTGTGAATTTATTTATGAAATGTATATATATATTCACATTATTCTCCCAGTGCAACTAAGCGCTCTTGAGCACTTTTCGAGGTGACGAGGTGAGGGGAACATCCACTCAAACTACAGTTGCTTACTAAATTGCAACATTTCTATAAAGCAGTCAAGTTTATGACACTAAACTAATGCAAAGGCGCATGCTAACTGTGTCCCCTCGATTCGATCGGTTGTGTGTGTGTGCTGGTGTGTGTGTGTGTGGCAAACGAGTTGCTGTTTCTGCAACTTTGTTGCGCGAATCTAGAACACCGTCTGCAGCCGTATCTTGAACTTGTTCCAAGATGCTTTCTGCATTTCGGCGGATTATCTACACAGAGAGATAGATTAGCTAGGCTTGGCCTGAGTAGTTGCATAGAAGGTGGGAATGCGGGAATCAAAAATGAGTATCGTTAATGACTCGTGATTTATTGGACAATTAATTATGGCTCTGACAGATGTGGCTTTTATTTATTTTAGATTTCTAAATATATGTATATCGTTAAAGCATTTTTATAAAACTAGTTGGTAGTCAAGTCTGTTTGCCATTTGCTTTAAATTTGAATAAATTAGCAACATTTGTTATTACTTTGTAACTATATAATAGTTCATTCGAAACGATTCCCAATTAAATAATTTAATTACTCTGTGATTTATACATGTCCGACTTGCGATACATTCGAAAACATCACGCTTTCCTGTCAATAGCTGGCACTCCTCGTGTTTCCCTGATTCTGTCAACAGCTTGTGGCTAAAAGTGTTACATTAACCCAAACGCCACTCCAGTTTTAACCCGTTGGTGCCCCGCGTCCCCCGAGGAGTTCGATTGCGGCCCACACCGTTCCTCAATTAGTGGCATAATTCATGTTTCGCAGCTGCCTTGCACGGGGCGAGTTGTTTACAGTCGCCACATATTTTGTCATTTAATTAAAGGCCAATCAAAAATGCAGACGACTGCCAGTTGCAATATTCATGTGTGTACGTATGTATGTATAGTATGTGCGAGTGTGTGTGTATGTATCTGGGCAAATGACGGAGCATAAACAAAACTTTGGACGCGTCTAAATTATTTCCGCTGCTCCGAGTCAACGATCTGCAATCGACCATCCACCATCGACGATCAGCGTTCAACGTTCAGCGATCGACGATCCGCAGACGATGTCTAGCGGTAAACTTCCTTATATAAATTTCAATAAAAAGCATATTGACAGACAAACTCACGCGACAAATAATGCGTAAAAATTATTGAATTGCAAATTGAAATAAAAAACGGGAATGCATGGAGCGGAGGTTTGTAGAAGTTGGGAATACCCTCTATCTGATATCAATAAAAGGAAAAAATATTTAAAATATTTTTGATTTAAATTTAAAAATAGTAAATATCTTCTTAATATTTAATATAGTTTCTCTTGAACTTGTATGTCTCTTAAGACTTCTTAAACTGATCGAGCGATGAAGTAAAGAATAAAACCTCAATCCTTTATATTTGATTTCGTAATTTAAGTACCCTACAAATCTATATCCTCTGAATATATCTCTTTATTCATAGACAACTAAGTGTGGAGGGCAGAAGAACCGACTCCGGAGTTGTTTATGCATTTTGCCAGCAACTGGACTTGGACTTGAGTTGCAGTTGGATTTGAAGTTGGAGTTGGAGTCTCCGACGGGCACGTCTCCGTCTGTTTTTCAGTGTCAGTCTGCGACTTAAAAACCGACTCCTTACCACTGCCAGTTCGCATCCACTTCCACAGCCACATCCATATTCACATCGCCACATCGCCACATCGATACCCGCCGCCCAGACATGCAACATTGTGGGGCAATGTGTGTGACAACGACTCTGGCGAACTGGTTTGCTGCAACATAATAAAATATTTTATTTAATGTTTAGTTTATTTTGTGCAGTCTTCAAATTTATGGGCTACAAAGTTGCCCCGGATCGGGGCAATGTCTTGCAGTCTGTCTCGGGTTTGCCCTTCTCCGGCGATTTGTTTGGTTTAAATCTGAACTCTTGTGTTTGCTTTGGCTAAACATTGTAAAAATATCGGCAGCCACATCTGGGACTCAGCCGGGCCTGAAAATCGTTTGGATCACTTGATCTGCCAGCGTCCATCGATCGACTCTCCGGTCATTAAAATTGCAACGTGCTGTTTACTGTTGCTGCCGCAGTTGCAGTTGCTGCTGCTGCAGCTGCTGCAGTTGCTGCTGCAGAACTTCTGTTGCTGCTGCCACATTTATTGCACTCGCTGGGATTTGTTGCTCGCTTTTATTAAATCAGCGCAGCAATTGCAATTTAATATTAAAAATAATAACAAACAGCAGCAGCAACGGCAGCCGCCTTCGTTTGCATTGCTCGTGTTGCATTCTTGCAGTTAATTATTTGAATGGGGAACAGAGACCAGAGACCAGACCAGAAAAAATCGAAGGGGGGAGCGGGTGAGAAGGGGGTTTAGTTGCTGTTTGCAGTTCCATTGAAAATGTTTTAATGCACGCTTCGTCGGTCAATGCATGTCAGTTGTTGTTGCCGCTGATTTGCTGTTGCTGTTGCTGCTGCTGATGTTGCATCTGCGTCTGATCTTGCAGCAACTTCCTATTTCTTCGTGGCAGCTTGCGCGAATGTAAACAAATTAATTAATTGCCTTTAGTTGCGGTCTTCGTGATTTCGATGTGATGTGTTCTGCTCAAGTAAATGCAATCGGAACAGAGTTGGGAACTTAATATATAAAATCAGAGCACGAATACCTTGCCTCTTAATTATAACTCAGAAACTCTGTTCGTATTCAGTTTCCCAGTTCAGCAGCAGTAATTGCAGTACATACAAACAGAAGCAAATACAATAATTTACTAAATAACTACTAAATATAACATTTCTATTCTATATCATTTGCAATTTACTAAGCCTAAGTTATTATACACATTCGGGAATGGGGAAAAGTTTTGCTGTTACAGCGTTTATTTCACCCCTAATAGACCATAATTTAAGCTGGCAAATATTGAAATAGCTGCTCTCTGTGGACAAATAACGGATTATCCAAATGAATTAAATAATCAGCACTGCGCCAGGCATCGCACATACGCCCCGTGCGCCGGTTCGCCCCGTTGGCAAAAGGACGAAAGCAATCAAGATGCGGCCATTGCCGCACACAGGACTCGACCACTCGAGGACTCGAGTAGTGGAGCACCCTTTGCTTAGAATGGATACACATGCATATTCCATTCCTGCCACTGCCACTGCCACACCCCCTCGGCTGACCGCCCACGCGGAGCCTGCTCGTCGGAGATTGGCTGCGTCAGCCAACCAAAAATCTTTACTGTTTCGAAAAAGTTGAACATTTTCGCACAAAAAGGCGCGGCATGGAACTCTCCAGGACTCGCAAGGAGCAGGAGCTGGCAGGATCTAGCAGGAGGAGGATGAGGAGCCAGAGAGCTGCAGCTGAATTTGAAATTCAAAAAGCCCACACTCCGATTCGGAGGCCGTCCGTCAATGTCCGTGTCCTGCTGCTGGACATTGGCGAAAAATGCGTTAGCCAGCGCTGCTTTTGCCGCCGAGGAAAAGTAGAAGGCAAAACTTTTCGGGCCTGGCAAATGAAATGAAAGCACCGCGCCACCACCCCCTTCCCCTACCCCCCTACCCATTCCCCTTCCCCAAAAAAGAAAGACAGAGACAGAGCGAGGAAGAAAGCCGAAAAAGCAGGACCCAAAGAGTGAGAAGGAGCGCCTAATGCGCAAGGATATTCGTAAAATGCAAATGTGCAGAAAACAAACACACACACATACACACGCACAGCCTCTCTGGTCCATTCCGTTCTGTCCTCCACTGTTCTGTTTTGGACGCAGCTAAAAGGACGCAGGACGAAGGACGAAGGACTTGTGCTGGACACTCCATCTTGTTGGGCTGAAGGTGGCCCAAGTTGACGGTGGCGGTAATGGCATTTCGGGCCACGTTCGACGATTTCGGACACCCACGACAGCAACAACACCGTCTCCTGGGTCCTTTCTGTGTGTGTGTATGTGTGTGCTTATGCGTATGTATTTGGGTATGCATCCTGACTGCGTGTGTGTGTGTGTGCACTTCCGCCAAAGTCGCAAAATGGCGGCTTGAAAAATCGCCACCCATCGCCATCATCGTCGTTGTCGTCATCAGGCAGGCAAAGTGGGAAAAAGCAACTTTGGCAGGAGCGGCGGCCAAACAAAAGGCGGCGAATGAAATTTCGGGGCAAGCCTTTTCAAATAGCGCTCAAGCCACGCGTAGATGGATTTTAGACGTGTGTGTCTCCCCGCCGTTCGAGTGTGTGCGAATCTGGACAAGATGGTGGACACTGGGCCGACAAGGCGCACAGTGGGCCTGATTTATGGCAGGCTGGCTCTGCTGCAAATTGATTAACGTCCTCTTTACTCTTAAAACAGAGAAACAAAGTTAATTACGTTAAACATTTATCTTCGATTTTTTTTTGTTTATTTAATTTCATGAATTAATTTATTTGCATTGTAAATTTAAATGCTAGTTGATATATGCAGAAAAGTTAATCACTTTGTAGATAGTTATATTATACTTTTTTATTAGTTAAATGCTTTTATTGAATATTGTAATATTTAGAAACCAAAACTTAGAGACCAAAACTCACTTATTCAAAGGCATTTCTAATTTGCATCCGATTTTGATCATCAAAATGTTTGTATTACAATTCCCTAAGGAACTGCATCAATAGTTATTTTATTATATTTTGGTCGATTTTTTTCATTTTCAAAAAAAGGGTTTGCTGAAATTCACTACTTCTATGGCCTAACTTTTCTAATTTTAATCTGATTTTGAAGTGGCATACCTCTAAAAGTTTGTATTTTAATTCTATATCGAACTCCACCATTAGGATTTTTTTTTCACGATTTTTCATAAACTATCTTTTTAAATAGCTCTCTTCCCAGTGTCTCCTATTTCTGGATCTTCCTGCTGGGTGGCGTTTCTCCTGGGCGACTCCGTTCGATGCCTGTGTCGCTGTTTGGTCATCAGCGATGTTTGCTGCGCCGTTATTTTTGCTCCTGCTCCTCTGGTCACCCCCTGCTCCACCCCTGCACCACCCACCGCCTCCCGATGCCACCCCCTCCTCTCTTGGCCTGCTCCTGATCCAAATTCTCATCCTGATGCTGCAGCTCCTCTGGCTCTTGGTTGTTGTTTTTCGCAGAATTTTCGTTTCCGTTTCCTGGGCCCAAACGTGCGTGCCTCTATGTGTGTGTGTGTGTGTGTGTCGTGTGTGTGTGTGTCATGTACGGTACGTGTGTGTGCGTGTTTGTGCAGCAGTCTAACCCAAACCAGGCTCGAAAAAACCCCGCCTCCAAAAAAGCCTCGCATGCAGCAACGACTGAACATAGAGAAAACAAAAACAAAAATCTTTCAAAATGAGAAAACGGATGCCAGCTTGCACATTTGCACAACGGACCAACAGCCGCCTCAAACTACTAACTACTCGGGCCACCCACTCCGCCCCTCCCCCTCCCCCTTCTCGTTTCCATTCGTAGGTCCACGGATGTGCGAGTGTTTTTGAGGCCTAAGCTCGATGCAGGGGCTCCGCTTGAGGGCGCCTCATCTGGCCAAAGTCGCAGGACTTTTCCATGGGCCCCAGCCGTTATCGATGACGATGGCGTTGACGACGTTGCCCCAAAGCTCCTCCACCGGACACCGCACCGCACCACACCACCTGGCACCACACGGCATCTGCATCTGCGAGGGCACCTGCACCACCCCCACACCCCCGCACCACTTGCACCACCGACAAAACTAGTTGCCATGCATAAAATTTCGTTACCTCAATGCCGGAAATGACGGAGCCGAGGCCGGCAAACAAAACGAAATTTCCAGGATTGGGCACCGGACCTCTGGATTCTGGATTCGGGATTCTGGATACTCGATTCTGGATCCTGGAGTCGGGAGTCCTCAGGTGAAGAATGATAATCAGTTGCTCAAAGGGTTCGTTCAACTCGGATCGCATGGCACTGGTATTCGATGAAGAAAAATTGCAAATATACTTGGAAATTAACTTGAAGCTAAACAAGATTTAAGATCCTTGAATACTTTAGAAGGGAAAGCATCTTCTGTATACTTAACCAAACTATTAAAATATAAAACTTTATAGTACGTCAATTAATCTTTTCAGTTGTTAAGGTTCATAAAACTATTTATAAAAATACAGAGAATCATCAGAATTAATAAATAATATTTACCTAATCAGAAATCAACCAACTAAGCAATACATTAAAACTGAAACATAGTGTTGTTAATTATTCTCTAACTATATTATATGTTATTTCAATATATTTTTATCTCAATCATTTTTTTTTAAAATCTATTTAAGTTTATTTTTTTTTGCAAAGTGTACAAAGGACCGGCTTAAACTTGCCGAAAAGCCAGCGAGTTGCATGTGATATTAAAAGTCTGACCCGATGGCCAATTATCAATACCGCAATGCATTGGCTGCGTTTTTCCCACTACAGGCGAGCTTTTCTACCTCCTCCGCCCCTCCCCCCTCACCGTCGGATTTCCCACCCGGAAAACTAAGCCCGCAGTTGCATCTGCGGAGCGGAGTGGACCTGGTGTTCTCTGTTTTCTGTTTTCTGTGCCTGGACCGCCTTTATACGCCTTCCTGCACTTAATTATTATCAGCAAATATGCAGCAGGCAGATCGACCGACTGCACCACCCACTCTCGATGCCACCCACCGATGCACCGCCGCCCGGTGAAACCAATGTGAATGCCGCGTTTGTCGCGCCTACAAGCGAAATTTTCTCTAAAACAAAATTAATTCCAATTTTTGTTTTTGTAGAAATTTTCGGCGTTGGCAAACATTACAACAAGGCAGGAACCGTTGACGACGACGACCGCAGCGCACAGCAACGTTAGTGACGTTGACTTTGCCGGGACTTCCCTCTAGGACCACTCCCCCCTCATTTCCCTCCACCCCTTTGGGGGAAAAGCCACCCTGAGCCCCCCTTGGAAACTCTCCTAGTTCGTCTACGCTTACGCATATGCAATTTTCGCCTGCAGGCCTCCAAAGTGGGGAGCGATTGGCGGGTGGCGGATGGCGGATGGCGGATGTCGGATGCCCTGGGTGGGGTGGCTTTCGGGGATCGGGCGGAGCTGAAGGACCCCCGATGCCAATACATATGCAACGGACCGAACCGAACTGAACCAAAAACCAGACCGGACTGGACCGGACCGGACCATACGAAGCCCGAAAAGTTTTCTAGGTGCAGCAGACACTTTGCATGCGTATTTTGCACGCATTCTAGAATTTCAATTAAAAATAAATCACAAAAACGTTGCCAGGGCCCCGGCCTGCATCCTGTCTACGCCGGGCTCTCCGTGTGTGAATGTGTGGAGATGCACTTGCAAAAATAATATTATAAAAATAAATGTTTAGAAACAAATATTTCGGAAAATCCAAAATGATTTTAAATGAGTTTTAAATAAGCGAAGGATCAAGGTTACAGGTTTTATAAAAGTTCTTTCAGGACTTAAGATAGATTTTTTTAGAATATTTTTTTTATTCTTTATTTATTCTAAAATTAATTTCAAAACTAGATAAACATTGTTTTTGCCTAAAGCTTTGTCTTGTTTTCTTTTCACACAGTTAATAGTAACTAAGAGGGATATTATTTTAAACGTTTTATTAGTTTTCCTGAATTTTTCATTAGTTTACTTTTTAAGCTGATTACCCTCCCTTGGTGACTGTTATTTTTTCGAGTGTAAGTGTGTATCTGGACTGTGAGCCGGTGCATTTGCATCTCGCGCTGCGTCGTCGTCGCCATCGCCATCGTAGCTGTGTTAGAAAATGCATTTTGCACACGCATCCAATTTCTCTTCGCCTGGCCCTACGCAGCGTAGTCCTGTTGCACCGCCCACCGCCCCATAAAGCCACCCCCTCTCCCCTCTCCCCTTTCCCCTTCCCCATCCCCCTCCGATTTCCTCACCCCGCTGCTTTTGCAGTTGCAGTCGCCGTTTTGCAACCATATCGATGACGCGATGACTTTGGCCTCGACTGTTGATGCTCCTCGTCGGCCGAGTGGGTTGCCATGTGCACCGCCCAGCTGCGCTGCATTTTCTTTGCCACCAGCCATGTCCGCCAACAACAGCAATGCCAGCCAGCGACAATAACAACAATGACCCGGCCAAAGTTGGCAGAAAACTTAATGCGCCCTCTTTCCATTATGGCCTCCAATATCCTATATCTGTCTCTGTCTGTCGGTGGACTTAGGGGGTGGTGGGTGGAGGGGGGAGGGGAGTCCTGCCTCTAATGGTCAATTATATGAAAGACTCGGCGCGAGAGGCGATGTCAGCGAATTTGTGGTGTGATAACCTCTGCCTGAAAATCGAATATCTTAACTTCGGCTTGGGTGTTTAAACAGGTTTTATATCTTAGCTTATATGAAATATGTTTGATCCTTTATTTTAAGTGTGAAATGAAGAAGAAGGTGCTGTACAATAAAATGTTTAAAAGAGAACTAAGGAGAGTATATTAATATATTTTAATAGATCCTAAAAATGTACACAAAAAAACATTTTTGGTTCCTTTTTTTAACGTGGGTAACAATTCTAATTATCCGTCCTTTGCTCAATGCTCAGATATTTAAGCTTTACTTTGACTTTGTAACTAATCCTTGCTCCTTCTTTTCCAGGACCCCTTTTGGGGCAACGCTATCTCTGTTCCCCAATCGATACTCCAAACCCCTGTAAATAATGAATTCGAAATCGTTTTTGTTGAATTGAAAATCCTTTTCGTTGGCGCGCAGTGATCTCCTCCTGCTCCCATCTCTGCTCCTGCTCCTTCTCCGGCGCCTAGGACATCGGCTCGGGCAACAGGAACCGGGCAACCCATAACTGCGGCCAACATCTACAGATACACATGGAGAGGCCAGGAGAGTCCTACAAAGCGAGGAAATCATGTATAATGGTCAAAACATACAAATACGCATACGCATACGCAATACGCATACCTATGTGAATTTGAAACGCACACACGCACGCATCTCGGGGCACATATATGTATGGATGTGTAGGTGCATGTATAATACTTAGAAATGTGTCCCCCCCAACCACCCCCTTCTTTCCCCGCTCCACTCCACTCCACCACTCCACTATTTTATGTGTCCATTGCGCCTCGGCACCGAAAATGCAGCAAATGCCACATAAGTGCCCCTCGCCGGGTGGCCAATGCTCCATTGACAGCTCAAGGGGAGCGGGTGGTGCTGCAAGTGGGTGGTTGGGTGGCAGGGTGGTTGGGTGGCTGATGGGCAACTGGGCGCTGCATTAGAGCCGCGATTGTGGGTGGCGTTGGGCGGATTGGTTGTGTGTGCGTGGCGAAAATTCGTTGCCACGATTTGCCTATAATTATGTGTGTTATATAACAAACTGCATTCTGCCGAAATACTCAGCATTGCATGCAGGATGGGTGGTGGTTCACTGGGTGGCCACCCAGCCATCCAATTCGTTTTGGGGGTGGTTGCCCCCCGTTCGCCTGCATGAATATTCAATAGCTCAAATAACGCATACGCCGCGTTGCCCTCCGCTGCCAGCGAAATAGTTGATAATAATTATTTAATTTCATAATGCATTGCCGGACTCTAAATTGTACCCCTCGTCGCTCGATTCCATTGCCGATTCCCCGATTCTCCGATTGCCCGATTTCGATTCTGATTCCGATTGCTGTAATTGCAAACGTCAGCTCGGCCTCAACTTTCTTAATGGGCGATGATTTCTGTTGTGTTTTCTGTTCGCTGGTTCTCACTGAGAACTCAGAAAGTCTGAAAGTCTGAATGTCGGAGACTCTGGTGGAAACTGGACTGCGAATCGATCCGATCGCCCGGCTACTGTTTAATTTCGATTCGTTTTTTGCCCAAGCTGAGCTCGCATTACTGTAATTACGCACAGAGGCAACAAAAAAATACAAAATAATTCCGAGGAAACTCATAAAAAGAACCAAAACGAAGTCATTACAGTCACACATTCACACACAAAGTAAGAAAAAGAGAGATCCATTCCCATTCCCGGACTGCGCATGCAAAGTGAGGCAAATTATGGAGGGAATTCGAAAAATATGCGATTTGAATAATGGCACTGGCAATAAATGATTGAGAATGCTGAGTTTGACTTTAAAACCTTTTTTTGTTTAACTCCCCTCTGAAGTGCTCTAAATTGTGTTTAATTCGGTATTTCTCGCATTGTGTAATTGCAGTGTAACCCGGTAATTTTAGGGGATCGACAAGTGCTTAATGTTTGATATTCCAAAGGTAAAGGTAATTACCACGAACCCTTTTGCTTTTATTTTAATCATAAAAGGTTTCTCTTGTGCACTTTGCTTTTTTGCATAACTTGAGATTATAATTAATTTAATCTGCGCCAACATAATTATTTAATAATCCCCTCACACACTGATTATATGAGGCCTTCGAAATCATAGCTCTCGAGTGCTCCTTTTTTTTTTGAGTTTCTGCAATTTAAATCTACAGCTAGTCGAATAAGAAACTTAATGGCAATTGCGGCTAATGCTGCATGCAAAACAGAAGCAACTTTGAAGATAACTCACGAGTTTTTCAGATGAGTTTGACTTTTGCAGGAAACGGAGTTGCCGTCTCCAACTTACAAACTCGCATGCACAAATATATATTTTCATAAAAGTTATTTTTTCTGATACCCTAACGAAAGGTATATTGAGTTTACAGGGACACAACAATCTAGAAGTTGGAAAGACATTAAATTACAGCTTGTAACTCCTAATTTTAGTCTTAAGCTTAAGTTTATAAGTGACTTGATCTTCCAGAACAACTTTGAAATATAAGAAATCATTGCCCATAAGTAAAACCCTTTTTCATTTTATTTGCAAGAGTATTTCCTTGAGGCCTTTATTCCTGGCTGGCCTTTTGTTTTATTTTCCTTGGACTCCGCTTTCGTCTTCGTTTTTGTTAAGCTGCAAATCGCGGCAATCGTTAAGATCACGAAAAACAATTCAAAATTGATGGTAATAAGCAGTTTGCCAGGCGAAGGCCTCGGCAGCGGAGTCTTCCAGCGAAATTACTGCGTACAACAGAAGCCGTCTGGCAAGGGGCCGCTCCTCGGATTCCTCGGGCTCCTCGATCGCCCCGACCGCCCTGAACTCCTCGATCTCCCCCCTTCCCAGCGGAAAGAGCAAACAAAACAGTAGTCCAGGTCTGCGATGTTGGGGCGTTCCACATTTGCCGGCCTGGGACTCAAACTCGGGCCGAAACTCTGCCCTCATCCTCGGATCTCTGATCGATGGATGCTGCTGGCGTCTTTTCTTTTTATTAGAGCCACGGCAGCAGCAACGGAAAAAAGCCGCAGTAGCAGCAGCAGCAGCAGCAGGCCCGGCAATCATAAGATATTTTCAGCATCCAAATTATTATAATATATTATTATTAACGGCTGCCGTGTTTTCGCCAGCCCGGCTGTTCTAATTGTTGGCTGGTTAGGCGCACATAGGGAGGAAGGTCTGTGAACCCAGCAAATGGGGAATTGAACTTTGTAAAATAAGTGAACATATGTGAAAGTAATCGAGTAAAAATCATAAAAAAGCATTATATTTATTCATCAATAAATATTGTATATAAGGTAACTAAAAATTGGTAAAAATAATCTTTTACTTAAAAAAGCTGCAGTACTTCGTTTGCGTATTTGCTTTTCCTGATGGGCGTTTTGAATAAATGAATTTGCGAGTGGCCAAGCTTTTCCGCTAAAAGCCTGACGTGAAGGAGTCGCCAAGTAAAGAGCAGCTGCCACAAAAATATATATAGAAAAGTGCAAAACAAGCAGAGGCAAAAAGGGGAAAAAAAAGAACTGTGGCATCAGAAAAGGACGCTGGCAGCTCGTGTGTTATTTTTTGCAGCTCTCCTTTTCCCACTTGTCCAGTGTCCACTGTCCACTGTCCAGTGTCCACGGCACTCGAAGGGTGGACAGACACGCACTAGTCTCGCCCCAAGGCCTGGCCACTACTGCACCAATCGAAGCTCGCCGCCATGATGGCCCAAACCCAAACCCATTCTCAAAGTCCAAGTTGAAACCCCCGTCGCACTTCTTGGCCAGCTACTATGTTTGCCTTGTCCTTGCGTTTTCTTTTTATATACATTTTTTAGTTGCACGCTTTTTGTTTTGTTTTATTCGCTACCGTGGAGGAGGTCCGACGCATGCCTGGACCTCTATTCGCAGCCCATTCCCCGCCATCGGGAAGCCCGAGCTTTATATCAATGTCTGAGCTGCCATGTTGTAAGTTATGCTGGAAAAAAAGCAGCGATGGCAAGGCAAAGAAATACAGGCAGGCCTAGAAAATTGTTTTCTGCCACGCGTGTGTGTGTGTGTGTGTGTGAACGCATCAAGGCAAATTCCCATTGAAAGCTGCAGCGTTCCGTGAAATGCTTTACGGCTTTCCCATATCCACATCCACTGCCACATCCAGTGCCACTCGCATCCCAAAACCATTTCCCGGGACTCCACCTCGAGCGCATTTGTGACACCTCTGCAAAGAGAGCAGCTACGGCAGCTGAGGCAAATGGATTTTTATGGATTGACATGGGACCAGGCCAAGGTAATTGGGTGCACTCCGCCGGCTGACCTCGACCCTCAGTCTCAAGCTCTCGAGCCCACTTTCTGCAAGTCCACACTGAGGTGAAAAACAGAGGGCCAGCTTAAGAATTCGAAGCTGGACCGCGGAATTTCCAAAAAAGAAGGATTTCATGTTTTGAAATTATTAAGATTTATTGCTTTACTTCATTTTATCTTTAATGATTATATAAACTTTCCTGAAACAATTCAAATTTCTTATTTTTTTCTAACATATAGGTTAACATACATTTTTTTCGGTGCCAGCTCTAAGCGTAGATGAGTAAAAGCCTTCTTAATTGCGCCCCTGCAAGGATCTGGAGATGGATGTGATGTAAAGTGCTGGCCAAAGGCGCTGCTAATATGATATTAGGCCTGGAAGATGGGGGAACGCATTTAATTGCAGCTCACACGATGCAGTTTTTTACATTTTTATCCTAGCCTCCGTAGCCCCGAAAATTACCTTTCAAAAAGCTAAAGAGGTGCGTTGTAATGGACGAGCCAAAAAACTAGTTTGAGGCCTTATTAAGTTATTGCACAAAGCCGAAGGAAACCCGAAACAAAACTGAAAGTGCAGCTTATTATGTTCCCGAAAAATAAAAATTTATGGGGATAATAACATCGAACCCCTTTAATGGGGTACAAAACCCTTTGGGCTTACTTACTCGTTAAGTTATTAAATAATATATTAATGTTTTACAACTATAGGTAAGGCCATTAAATTATGTTATATTACATGATTACATGATGTAGTTATTATAATAAATTATATATTATATATCTTTTTAATAATGGCATGTTGTAAACCTATAATTATCTTGTTATTCTTAAAGTTTAAAATATGAAAAAGCTATATAATAACTATATCATTATCGAATTCCATGAATTTTTTTTGTTGGTTCCAAAGGGATAAATAAGAAACCTTTTTTTGAACATTCGATCATCCTGCGAGCATCTTTGCCACATATTTCAGCATATCGGAATCATGAAATATTGAAGGGACCAAGACATATGGCAAACATAGAAACTAAATGAAAGCAAATCCCCACCAGGGGGTTGCTATAGAGGATGGGGTTGCAAAAAAGACGGGCCAATGGACGTGACGAACAGGCAACTAAAACAATTGGGAAACGAAGAGCAAAGAAAACTAAAGCTGGGAATTTATATATGCGCTCGTATATAGCGGTCTGTGTTCCCGCCTCAGTGCTTAAATTTACTTAGAGTTATTTATGCAAGAAAACCAAAAAAAAAAGAAAAGTAAGGAAGGGAAATAAAAACGGGGAAAGCTGGAGGAAAAACGATTGGAACCTGGTCAGGTGCAAGATATATTGTAATTACTTGCAGTGCTCAATGAAATTTATGCAAAGCCAAATCAATTTCAATAACAAAAAATGGGTTCTGGCCATCCGGCAGCTCTAATTAGACAACGCCCCATCAAGGAAGGATATGCGAGTGGGGGGGCGATATATCCTGGCTTCGAGTGGGTGGGTCGCGTAATGCATCAATGCCTTTTGGGGGGGAGGAGTTGCAGGGGGTTTGGTTCGAAGAAAGGAGGAGGAGGTGGCAGATCCTTTGGCTGGCTGCGCAGAAAAGTGCGCCGTCTTTTTCGCACGTCCTCGCAGTTGACTGGCCAGCTGGATTCCGGCTCTCTGGTCTCCGGTCTCTGGACTCCGGACTCCGGACTTCGGTCGGCAATTTAGTTTCGTGGTTTCCGTCAACTTCTTCTTCGCAGTACATAGGCCTCCGGTATCCATCCCTCCTCCTCCTCCTCATCCGGATCCTTCATCTTGTCAAATGCGGGCCGCCTTTTGCCGGCGCCGAAAGTTTCGAGAGCCACGCCTAACGCGTACATACATTACTCCCTAGAAAGCACCATTTCCTCCCTCGCCCCCCTCCACTTTCGGAAAAGCAAAAACAGCCGAACAACACCCACACCTCCTCCTTGCATTTTCCTGCAATTTTCGTTTGGCCAAAAATGCATTTTCCTCCGGCCTGCAGCCTGCGACTAAGGGCGAATATTTCAAAGCCAGGACTCGTTTATCCTGGCTGCCCATCCCGACCATCCCGTGCCATCCCGCCCATCCATTGGACTCTGCGCCTAGGATCGACTAGGCCCGGTTCCTGGTTACGTTTCTAATTAAATTTTATTTTATGCCACCATTTCGGCGCCTTCCACCCGTCTGAAAATTTATAGCACTGCACTTGGCTGCGCTTATCCTCCGAGCTTCCAGTTTCGAGTTTCGAGTTCCTAGCTCCCAGTTACCAGTTCCCAGCTCCCAGCTCTTAGTTGTCTGCATCGGTTTTTGGGCGGGCACAGGACATTCCCTTTTAGTTAAGAACGCGTTCGGTGTGCGAAATTTTGCCTGATTGCTCTTTGATGAAAACTCAATTATTGCCCGTAGTGCGTAGGACATGCGAGGCAGCCAGGCTGCCAGGCTTTCCAGGATTTCTCCTCCGCTCCTCCAATCCTGCAGTCCTCCGGTCGCCTAGTCCTCTCCAGTTCGGCAGGGTCCTGGCTTAAGTAACGCTAGTCTGCTGCATCCTGCTTTGAATCTGGCCGGTCGGTTCTGGTCCTGTTCCTATTCCTATTGCTGTTTCTGTTCCTGTTTCTGGTTCAGGTCCTGCCTGCTCCTGCTGCTAATTGAAACGCAGTCGAATCCGATGCATCTAACGCCACCCGTCATCGATCAGAAAACCAGCGACAGGGGAGCACAAAGTTTTAGGATTTCTTAATTTCATATGCAATATAAGATGCAAGCTATCATGTAAATAAATTTTACTTAAATATGATAGCCATACAGCTATTTTAATTAGCATGTATAAATTCGTAATTTCAGGTGGTTGTTTAATATATTACAATTATCATGGTTAACTATTGAATAAATATAAATAAACAATCAAAACTAAATTGTATTAAATTACCTATACAGCACAGCAATTACTCTTTTTATATTTAAAAGTCATTGCATTACATTTACATTACATTACATAGCATTTAACTACTTTTCAATTAATTTCAGATTTAGGTGAATTAATGTTATGGATTTTATTTTAATGACCTCGACTGTAAGGCAAATGAAAGGGGCACTGGCTGTTTGTCCCCTAGTTAGCATTGTAATCTTATGCGAGCAGCAGAGCCAGCGGCTTTTGGCATATCCTTAATGAGTCTAAGGTGATATGACGAATGAATGATTGATTTTTTCCTCTGCGATTCCGTTGGTCGTTTTCTAGGCTCAGTTTTCGCTTTCCCCCGGCTATCGCCTTGCCCACCCTCAGAGTTTTCCTTTCCCCGATTTCTTTTGCCATACATTTCGATCTGCCCCACACTCACACTTACACTCGCACACACACACACACAATCGAAAGGGGAAGGTGTTTGCAGGGAGTGGAAAGATGGGGAAAACTGGCCAGCATCATCAGCGCCGCCATGTTCGTTTTTAGTTTGCTTTCCCCCTTGGACTTTTCCCGCCCGCACCCCCTTCGCTTTTCCCCCCTCCCCTCGCCCATCGCCCCTTGCCCCTTGCCCCTTGCCCCTTGCCCCTTCGTTACGATTCGATTCGATTCGAGTCCGAGGCTCCTGGCTCCTGGTGCCTGGCTCATGGCTCATGGCTCCTTTGCGCCTCTGCTCCTCTCTCTCTCTCGCCCATACATAGTTTTCTCTATTGAACATTTTACATATTAGAAATTTTGCAAATGGGCGAGTGTGCCTATGCCCCCTCTGTTTTTCCCCATTTTCCGCCGCCGCCGCAGCCCGTCTGCCTTTTGCATGCAAAAAGTTATGTGCCCATCGCAGGGGCGGCGGATGGTGGAGGGGTTCCAAGGGGTCCAAAGGGGGGCGCTTGTAACGCACACGCATCCGAGTTTAAATTTCGGCGTCGTCATAGCCGGAGAGCCACAACCGGAGAACCGGAGAACCGTAGTCCGTAGTCCGGAGTCCAGAGTCCGGAGTTTGGGGCCATAGAAATAGGAACACAGGGCCCAACGTCATTTCTATTTCTCTGTCGTGGCCAGCGTCGTCAGCAGTGGCCTGTACCAACTGCCCACCCACCCACACACCCACTGGACCACCACCCACCACCCAACGACCACCGGGCACCCACTCAACCACCTCCTTTTGGTCCTTTTCCCTGGCCCTCTGTTATTGTTGTTTTTGTCGTGGGCATCGGTGCGGCTTTTGATGCTTCTATACGTGTGTGCGGTACCCCCGTTTGTGTGTGTGTGTGTGTGTTTGACTGCTGCACTCGCAGCGACTGAGGCACAGGACCTGCGAGTCCTGCCCCACCCCACGTGCCACTCACGATTGAGGAACCGCAGCAGGAACAGCAGCACCCACGCCCAGTCATTCCATTTATGCGTGGTATATTGATAAAAGGCACTGCAAACAATGGGTGGGGAATATTAAGATATTTATTAAAAAATAATTAATATTTCAATTAATTAAGATGATTACTTGATATTTTATTACAAATACATAATTTAATTACTAAAAAGAAGGGCTACACTTTTATAACATTTCACTTGCATATTTTATTTATCTTCTAGCTTAAATTGAATTAACACATTTTGATTTATCCTATTATCTTTAGCACGTTCTTTATTTGTATTCCACATTTCTGTCAGTGCAACGCAGCAAAAGGCATCAAAAAAGCAGTCGCCAGTGTCGCCAATCGTCGTCGTCGCCGCTCCTCCTTTCGCCTTTCTTCTGACGACGGTCCTCCGGATTCTGCTGCTGCTCGCACTTTTGGCTAAGCCATCGCTGCCGTTTGATGCGGCACCCACACATGTGCGAATACATAGAATCACGGCCTAAACAACGATGGAGGTTTGGGGGTGTTCCTCCTCCTTCTGCCCGTCCAGCCATCTCGACCACCCGGCCACCCAACTCCGCAATATCTAGCTGCTAGCTGCTTGCTGCTTGCTGCTGTTCCGAGGCTGGAGCTCCGGCCATTGTATGCATGCATATTAAATTCAATCGAATGTATTCTCTCCACTCGATCCACTCTCCACCTCCAGCTCCAGCTCCACCTCCACCTCCACTCCCGCCTCGTCGAACTCCTCCGATGGCTGCGTTCCTTTTTTCCCGGCGCTCCACTCGGCGTATACGTAACGATACCGGAGCGATACCGAGCCGAACGAAAGCAAACGTTACGTATCCGTCGCACATTCGTTAGGAATAGGAATAGGCGGAGTTATCAACGTTTTCAAGTTATAATAAAAATGCAACACATTTTACAGACATGCCACTATGTATACGATGTGTGATTGTGAGCGCGCGCTTGTGTGTGTCTGTGTGTGTGTGAGTGGTGTGCATACATACATATCTCGGTATCCTTCCATTTCGCCCCACACTTTTCATGGTCTGTGCTTTGGCTCTGGCTACTTTCCATAGATTTTTTCCTTCGTTATTGGTTTCGAGTGGCGCAACATATTCTTTTTCTTTTTTTTTGTCATTCTGCATGTTGTATATACAACAGACTTGGTTTTGTTTTTTTTTCCATTTTTATTCAACTCGTTTTTTGTTGTTTTTGTAGCGATTTTTATTATTTTTCAATGCTCAAAACTCGACGTCGCATAAAACTTGTGTTTTTGCTGCTGCTGCTGCTCCTGCAGGATCCTCTTGCCCCCTTTAACTCCTTTACCCCCTCCTATGGAGCGACGGACACTGCTCGTTACAGAGTTTCCATTTCTCGCTGAGAGCGAGACATTTTGCTAATGCATTGATTAAAATTGAATTTTTAATTAAAATATTGTAGCTGGAAGGGGGCACTCCGGGAGCTCCGAGTGTTTGTGCACATAAGTTTTTGTTTGATTTGTGCATTTGTATTTTTTTGCCATCCCTTTTTCTTTTTTTTGCATTGAGCAGCTCAGCGGATTAGTTTAAAGCTCGGGAAGAGCAAGTTTAATTGCTACAATTAAGGAGAGCAGGGAAGATTTATGCACCGCCTTTCACTTTCGATCTGCCATCTCAGGCCCAATAAATCACAAGCAATTATGCAAGCCAAGCATCCTCAAGGAATTTTCACACTTTCACACGTCGCCACAAAGCCAAGTCGGCAATCCCAGGCGTGCCATCTCCAGACTTCGATTCCTATTCCTATTCCTAGTTGGAATCCGATTCCTATGTCCCCTCTGTCCAGAGTCGATTGTCCATTGTGCGGTGACCAGAAAGCCACAAGTGCATTATACCAGCATAAATCTCTCGATTGCTTTCTTATGCAGTTCCGAGGAAAGTGCATGTTTACACAAAATATTTTCTTTGCATTTATTCGGCCTGAAAAATGTTGTTGTTCTCCGTAGGCCGAGGGACGCACACGCCAGAAGGGCGGAAGGTGGACAATGGACAGCATAAGTGAGCTAATAAATGTACGGAAAATTCGACAGCAAACGTTTACTTAAGCAAACGGCAAATGAGAAGGCCAAGGTGCCAAGGGGGAAAGGAAGCTGAGACGTTCAACAGGAGTGAATGAATAAGTGCTTCTACACTTTGGAAAATATAACAGAAAATAATATCCAAATAAATAATTTTCAAAGTAAAATTCTATGAAATAAATATATTAGATACAAAATACCTATCACCATAGATTTTATTGGTGTATTCAAATGTTAGTTAATGGATGGGTTATCTAAATGAATTTATATCCATTTCAGATCATGTAAAACAATTCAAGTTACTTGTAAAGAAAGGATTGTAAGGCATTTCCACAATTATTTGATATTTGACTTTAATAATTATTTGACTTTTTCGCTGTGCATTTGTATAAGCATTATATTTGTTTCTTGTGTGTGAGTGGTGTCAAGCCACAAACACCTTTGCGTAAAATAAAGCAATCAAGCAAATAATGTTGCCACATTACACTATCAACAGCTTCCTGCTTCCTTGACACAAACACACTCTCACACGCACACACATGTGCATTCAAGGAGCAGGGGAAAGGATGAGGAGAAAGTAGCCACTCACAAGCTGGGGAAATTCTTTAATGGCTCACACAGACGCACACACTCAGGCATTCAGGACAAAATGGTTGTGCAGACTAAAGTAAAATTGAAACAACCTTGAGGAATGCCGGAGCAAACACACACATACACACACACTCACTCCAGCAAACACCCTCACACACAGACAGAGATGCAGACTGAGAGGCAAAAGTGTCTGGCAAAATGTCTCGACTCCTGAATTCCCCCAAAGCCCCCGACTCCTTTTCCTGTCTCTGTGACCGACTCAGTTGAAGTCAAGGCTTTGAGCCAACGACGACAAGGTTGTCCTTGTTGAGCAGCAGGATAAGGAAGGAGTCACCAGCCCCTCAGCCAACCAGCCCCTCGTCCTGCTCCTTGTGCACTTTCGCTTTTGGCCAGGCCAAAACTGCACATGCTGCTGTGCCATATTTAACAAATTATCTGTAATTTCTCGAGAGCAGGCAACAGCAACTTGGGGCTCCCACTAAACTCAGCCCGACTCAACTCGACTCAACTCGACTCGACTCGGTTAAGCTCAGATGCATCTTGCCGCAGAGCGTGAGGCCGATTGCTGGGTCACAAGGATTTCCCTGCCATTAACCCATTGCTTGCCCAAAATATATAAGTGTCTTATAAGGAATAACTGACAAGCAAGTTAATATTGTTGAGCCCTATCTTTCATGATATTAAACGATCATTTTAAGTACAGTATTTACGTCTTAACCTCATTAATTGTATTGTTTATACAAAGCAAGTGAAGAAAAAAAAATATATATTTAGTTATAATAGTTTACTTATTGTTTTGTAAAGATTATAAAGGTTGTATGAGCAAGGATTTAAATGCCCTTTGGTTTCATCATTTTAACTACATAAAAACCCCTTCGAAGGCACAAGTTCCTTTCCCACTAAAATCTCTTAGCCAAATCCTGAGCCTCGGCGGGTTAAGGCGGCGCCAAACCACTTGTCAAGATGGCTAACGGCAGAGTGGCTGCTAACTGTTGCAGGGCGAGTGGTGTCAAGTGGGCAAGGGGGAAAGGGGAGGGGAAAGGGGGGCCAAAAGGAAAGGCAAGGCAGCCAACAACCGGCAAACCAACCAGCCAGGATTTTGGGCTACAAGCAGCCGCAAATGCTTAACTTCAGACACAACCAGTGGTGGGTACAAAGGGGAGAATCGGGACGATTACAAGGACGAGAACGACGACGACGACGACGATGAGGAGGAATAGAAGCAAGACAGACAGCAGGCGGCAACCACAGGCGAATTGCTGGCAAGGACGAAAGGCAGGACGAAGGCAGCAGCAGCAGCAGAAGCAGCAGCAGCTGCCGTGGCTGGAAGGAAGTTGTTTGTGGGTCGCAATTCAAGGCTGACCGAGAATGAGAACGAGAATGAGACCCAGACCCAGACCCAGACCCAGACCGAGGACGAGACTCGACCCTTTGGCACTCCTGTTGCTCCTCTGCATCCTCCTTTTGGCCCCCACCCAAAAGCCAATCCCCAATCCCAACCCCACCAACCGACCGACCAACCAACCACCAAGTGGGTTTGTGTGGGTGTCTCACAAGATGAAAGCCACTTGCCATTCAGGACCAGTCGAGCGGCTGCTTCCTCGTTGGCTTCCTCACACTCAAAGAAATTGTAAGCATTAAAATTAAAATTTAGTTATAAACTCAAGAGCAAAATAAAAAATATAAAATGTGTACCAAAAATCTAGCAAAGTTTCGGCGAAAAAGACTATTATTTCTTTCAAATGAAACTGTAATCATTTCTTCTTGATTTCTCTCAGTGTCGGCTTAGCTTGGTGGCCAAAGGGTGTCCAGAAACTGCTCCGGAATGACCTTGAGCATTACAACTGTTCGCCTGTCCCCGCTGCGGACAGTGTTTGGGCAGCCGGCCTCCTTGGGTCCCTCCTCTTTTGGAGCTTTGGCTTCTCCTATTTATCTGCAGTCTGCAGCTAAGGATGTTCAGGATGCTTCCGGGGGGGAGCGAAGGACCTCAGGAGGGTCCGAAGTCATGAGTCCTGCGAGCAGACCGAGTTTTGCATCAAGTGCAAAGTGATGTGTTAAGCTGTTAAGTGCCAAAGTAATTGTTTTCTTTCACCGACAACAGTGGCAGCCACAAAGGGCGGCAATGACGTCGCTTTCACTTGCCACTTGACCTTGAATTCGGTCTGTGTGTAAATGGGTGTGTGTGTGTGTGTGAGTTTTAGGGGGAAGAAGGCCGCATTGTTGTTTTCGTTCTGCCCCAAGTTGCACTTGCTTTCGAGGGGCATTAAGTGAATTATGTCTTCGGAATTGGGGCCGTTGGTTTTCGAGGAATTGCAATTGCCGAAAGGGGGTTAATTCAAAGGAACAGACCGAAAGTGCACAAAAACCCTTTCCTTTTCTTTTCCAAATTGGCTTTATCGTGTCCTATTTTGGGTAAAGAATTTGCATTTGTGTACAGCAATTATTTTTAGTAGTAAACGTTGAGAGTCCGAGCCAAATAAATGCTGACATGTTAATTTCTGTGAGTTAAAAAAAGACCAAATGGTATCCTTACTTTGTTTCCGGATCCTTCAACCATTAAATAAAACACCAAGGCAGACTGGTTCACATTTAGTTTTACAATTTGTTTTTATTTTCAGTTTATTGTTGTATAATTTACGGTTTAACTAAACTCAAGAATGCCTCTCGCATCTTTTGGGATAGATAATAATAATAATCGTAATAATAGGCATAATAATAATAATAGTTCACTCACAGAGTACGGACAATACGTATGCATATCTGACAGGCGAGTGTATCTTGTGCGATGGTATTGTATCTGTGTATCTGTGTGTCTGTGTGTTCGGGTGTGATTGTGTGGGTGATGTTTACATAAAATTAGCACAAATTTAATGTGATGCTGCCTGCGTTGTTTGCTCATTCGTTCATTTACAATACGATTACCATAGAAGAAGTGCTGCGAAGGGCTTTTTGGGGTAAGTCTAAGATTAAGTCGAAGCCTAAAGCTATGGAAATTTGTACATTATTTACAGTTACATTTGGAAATACCATTAATATAAGTATATGTATGTACGTGCGTTGGTATGCACCTCTATCTGTGTGTGTGTGGGTTTATGTATCTAAAGTGTTTGCATATATAACTATATATATGTATGTTTGTATATATATATAAAGTTGTAATTACCAGATTTGACAACATTCAGTGTGTTTTGTTTTTGTGAGCTATTCTAGGGTTAAGCTACATTTAAGAAATGCACAAGTCTCTAGTCGTAAATTTAATGGTTTACGGTTACGGTTATCGTTACTCCTATTTATTATTATTATTTTTCGCGTGGCAAAAAAGGCAATCAACGCAACGATTTCTCTCGAAAATAAATAAGACAAAGTACGAGATCCTATCCTTACAGGAAAGTTCCGAAGTATGTGTGTGTGCGTGTGTGTGTGTGTGTTTGTGTTTGTATTTGTGGGGGTTTCGGGTTGTGCTTTAATAATAGATTAATACTTTATACCTCCACGTTACGCTCTAAAACTAGCCTAGGCATAAAAACCAGTTAGCAACTTCAACTAAGCACTAAACACTAAAAACGTTGGGGTTCAAGTAGCAGTCCAAATATATTTTTTTTTGTGGTTCCTAGGGTGGCTTTTTATTCAGGCAAATATTTCTGAAGGGAAAGTAACCTTTGGATATTTAAAGTGGACAACATTTTTAAATATATTGCATGTTTCCCTTAACTAAAACATTGTTTTTTTAGGTAGCAAATTAGTTACTATTATTATTTTGTAGCTAAGAAATCATACTTAAAACAAACTCCTTCTTTATGGTTCCAAAATCATAACTACTTACTGTCATCCAAGGATTACTTTGCCCCCGTTTGATTTCACTTGCTGTTTGGGTTCTTAAAAATTGCCCCACCCCGCCACGCCCCTTGCCCCGCCCCTGCCCAGGATTCAATCCTCGTGCGGCAGTTCGGGGGCGTGCTGCTGCTCCAGCTTGATCTTCATGAGCGGCGACTCCCGGATGGAGCCACCACCTGCACCACCCGGTGGCGCGTAGGCAGCCGCCGCAGCGGCCGCATCGGGATTGGCGAAGAGCTCGCTCATATCCTGGCCGGGACCCGGGAAGAAGTCCTCGAAGCGCGGGCTCTTGTTCACCGACTTCTGGAGCAGGCCGTTCGCGATGGCCTCGAAGTCGATGCCAGCGGGCAGGCTCTCCAGGAAGCGCTTGTTGTAGGCGCTCGCCTGGTGCTTGGCGTAGTGGGCGGCGGAGTACGGCGAGGCGGCTCCGGGTCTTTGGCTGGCGTTCAGGGACTTGGCGCTGCCCGAACCAGAGCTCGATCCCCGCGACTGGCTGCCGTACTGGCGGGACAGCTCCCTTTCCCTTTCCCGCTCCCGATCCCGCTCCCTTTCGCGGGACAACTCGCGGGCGTAGGAGGCGGCGCTGTTGGGAGCAGAGCCGCCACTGCCACCGCCCGATCCCCGCGAGGGCATCACGTTCAGCCCGGGCAGACCCATCAGTCCGAGGGCACTGAGGTCGGGCAGGTTCTCCGAGCCCCGCCGCTCACCCTGCTGCTGCTGCTGCTGGTGTTTGGCAGCCGCCGCTGCCACGGCCGCCGCGGCGGATACTTGATCCTCGATCTCGGAGCGCTGCAAGTAGGCCGGCGACTTGTACATGTTCATCGACTGTCCGTGCGGCGACTGCTGCTGGTGGTGCGAGGGCTGCTGCTGGTGGTGCGACTGCTGCTGGTGGTGCTGCTGCTGTTGCTGCTGCTGCTGCTGCTGCGACAGGATCTGCCGGCGCAGGGTCTCCGTCATGGAGCTCAGCGGACTTCCCGCGTCCGGAGGAGCCAGCGAGGCGTTCTGGGCCGCCATCTTGGCCGCCGCTGCACTGTGGTAGCCATTCGATGTCGTTCCTCCTCCAATATAAGGCTGCAAAATGGAGAAAAAGAGGAGAAAGGGGGAAAGATATATGTTAAAATCAGATTGAATTAGATTCACTGAAATATCCCCATGATGTGCTTATTTAAAAGAAATAACAAATCAATTGGCACACTGTTTACACATAGAAACTAGACCTTGGCGCCTCTAAAATAATATAATTACAGTTTTGTTTACTCAATCCGATTTCCACCTGACTGAAATAAAATTAGTGCAGTCCATTACTCTGGCCAATGGGAAATGTTTATTATTATTTAGTTATGGGGAATAACATTAAATGGGCTTATAAAACGTGTTCCAGGGAAACCTGTTCCTTGTTTATTCCTTACTTGTGTAGACTCTCACTTTGAAATACAAATAACTAAGCAATTTAATTACTTCGTATTAATCATTAAAAACTGAGTAATCTCCCCCATAAATATTATATATTTAAGTGGAAGTACTTACACCATGGGCCTGTCCATTGGCGTATTGGTGGGCACCCATGTCCTCCTTGATTTCGCGATAGTCCCGGAAGACCACCGCCTTGATGACGCTGCGGATGAGCTCCTCGGGCCACATGCCCAGCAGGATCCTCTGGGGCCGACCCCTGGCCTTCGGTCGAGGATCGGCGCCGCCATCCAGCGAAGGACCCAGCATATTGTGCACCCGATTGGCATACAGGACGAAGGTGGGATAGGGGATGTCGAACTTGCGGGCCGCCTGGGAGAGGGAGAGTCCCTCCTTCAGGACACTGAAGATGGCCTCGGCCATGGCCTCCGGACGCCAGGACTTCAGAGGTCCCCGCTCGCGGAACCTCAGCTGCTGCACCAGGTTCTGCTGGTTGGTGTTCCAGCACTTCTGCCACATGGACTGCAACTGGTACTGGTAGCTGTCTGCTGGAAGGACACGTCACGCGGACACAATGAAAAGGCTGAAAGGGAATCGTTTTTAGCTGGAACTTACCCGCCACTGAAGCTGCTCCAGTTGCCGCAGCTGCGGCTCCCATCCAGCCACCATGTCCTCCACTCTCGATCATCTTGGCCTTTAAAAAAAAAAGGGGAAATAAATTCAAAGTTAGTTGAGTATTTTTGAAAGGTTTGCGAGATACAAATGTATATTATATAAATAGGTTTTTGTATGCATATTAAGCTAAGTACACGAAATACATTCCCCATCATAACCTTTTACATTTCCTACTTTCCGACTTTTAAATAATTAGAAAACTTAGCATACCAGGTACTCTCTCTCTCTTTGCCGGAAAACTCAAGCCAATCGCTAGTTTTTCCGCGGCTTAGTTTGGGCCCTGTGACATTTGCACACGAATTGTGGCTGGCCGTAAAAGTTTATGATTGCCATAAATGTTGTGAAGGCATTTTCGTATGCAAAGAGAGCCGAGGAGCCACCGAAAGCAAATTAGTATACAAAGTGGGGCTATCCCGGCCCCATTGTCTTGGCGGCTTTTTACGGCCCGGCTAAAGGCTGTGGCTTCGACTTCACCTAGCGGAATGTACAAAAAGCCATTTATTTATTGCTATTATTAGGAATTCAGGGGGAAGCGCTGTGCCGCTTAATTGAGCCCGCCTTTAACCCCTGGCGGCCGTATTAATCAGTTGCGCTGGCCGCGGCAAAAACCTGGCCATTTAGGGGTTAACCGGGAGCTGCGACTAAACTGAGACTGAAACGGAGAGGATCCCCATTTTTATTTTTCCTATTTTTTTTATTTTTTTTTCACTCCACGGAGGCATAGGAAAAGTTAAATTGATGCACGTTTCGTGCCATGGCCGAAACAGAGGCTCTGGCCATAAAGCCTTCCTTTTGGCCAGTTGGCCAGTTAGCCAGTGGCTGGCCACGCCCCCTCCGCGCACGTAGCCATGCATTTTATATGCAGGGGCGTAATACAAATTATGTGCAGCGAGCATGGGCCGCCAGAAAAAATCAGCAACAAAAACATACAACCTACAAAATACGAAACAAAGCGCTGAAAAAATGCAGCGCATAAAGAGAACATATAATGCAAGTCTTAAATATTTGAGGAGTAGGCGCCGAGAACCGGAGAACTCCACGCAGAGAAAAGCCAAGGAAAAGGGGCATAAAACGTATGAATAATTGAAATTGAAAAGTCGGAAGCATTTTTACATTTTTACAGGCCGTCGTAGTGGCTGTAACTGTAACAAATGCGGCCGGGCTGCAAACAAAATGGCGTTAAAAATGCTATTTTATGTAAAACACTTTGTTAATGACGCCAGAGTTTGTTGGTGGGCGCTGACTTACGGCAGGCAGTGTGGACACCTCAGTCGGTAGTAAATAATAAGGTTACTAGTTTGTAGCTAAAGTAGATTAACTGGGGGATTTAAGTTACTAATTACCACAGATTTGTCTTATTTACTACAAATGGTGTTTAAATACTCAGGCGAAATATTAATTATTATTGTTTCTAAAAACTGAGTAACTTATTCAATTTTTTTACACTAGTAATTTTCTTTTTGAAATAATTATGGGAACACATGTTTCAAATTCTTGACAAAGCAAAATAAATTTCAACATGAGACGGGATTATTAATTCAAGTCGCCATCGACAGTAAACTTAATTATAGAGTTGCACAAGTGTCTAATATTTTTTGCTCGCTGTAGAGGTCGTAAAATGTTCTTTTCTCTAGCATTTGTTGGAGATTAATCAACCCCCTGTCAGCCATTCATCCATTCGGAGAGGCGATTATAAAAGTCTCGCATAGTACAATTCATATAATAAAATATTACGAGCTCTGCTCGAAAATGTTTAATTAATTAAATTTTCAATTCCCCCTTAGCTGGCAACAACAAATGCCATTTCCTCCCAGCGAAGACCCCCTCAATCGCCCCCCTTGCCCCACGCCCCTGCCACGTTGCTCAACAAAAACAAATTTGAAGTGTGCGCGCATTCAACTTTCTTTCAACTCATTTAATTTAATTTGCGGCGCTTCGCTGCTGACGTCGCTGCTGCTGCTGCTGCTGCTTCTTCTTCTACCGCTTCTTCTGCTTCTTCTTCTTGCCAATTACTCATCGTGTGCACGCCCCATTCACATAATAATTTATTTAATTAACTTTTCCGCTGCTACAAATTTCTATAAAAATTTATTGATTTTTGTTTTCCCTGCGAAGAAAATATTTTTCGTAGCCAGGCCCTGGACTTTTTCAATACTTTTTTATTTGCACCCACACACACTTGGAGATCCGTTCACATACTATATATACGTATATGGATTTCTATAACTTTGTGTGTGTCTGTTGGCAATAAAATATAAATTTATAACACGCCCTCACACTCGCATTTGCCATCAATCCAAATGCATAGACTACCCCTTCCACGTCCCTGGCTTTCAACAGCCTTCAAGTTTTCACTACATCGCGGGTTAACCCCTCCCCCCCTCCCCCCTCCCCATCCCCTTTCAACCACCACCCCCCTTGGCTGTAATACCCCTTGGATTCTAATGCAATTTTAATTTTATTTTTCAAGCGCGCACATAAACTCAGTACTGCCCGTTTCCCTTTCCCCGCTGGAAAAGCACTAAAACTACACCATTTTCCCCACCACTCCCTGCATGTCCTTTATCCTTAACCCCTCCCGAAGCCCCAAAACCCCCTGCCTTCCTTAGAACTTTTGCTGTAGTTTTCTTCCTACCGTTTTTGCTGTGTATATTTCTTATATTATATAACACTTTATTTATTATTCATTTTCGATTCGTGTTCCACCGTGGTGGCGTCTCAAGTTTGTTATTTCTCTTGTCTGCAACTTGCTCACCACAAAACCCCTCCGATTTCCCACTCTTAGCCCACTGAACCACCACACCCCCCGCCGCCCACAAAAACCTTCCTTGTGCGTCACAACTAACAGGAACTTTGCGATTTCCTTGGCGCTTTCGTGGGGCAGCTTTTACTTTTGCTGGGCGCCTGTTCGCTTTTAGCCTTCACTATTACTACTGCCAACTAGTTTTCTCTCTCTAGCTCTCGCTTTTCCGCACTTCCGCGTTTCCGCTCTCTTTTCGGCAGCCAGAAACTCTCCCGTTCATTCATTTATTTGTATTACTCAGCCACGCATGCCGCCCACTTTTCCAACCACTTTGGCCCCATTTTCCGGCAACCTTGGCCACGTTGTCTCCTTAGGAAATAGCTACTTGTATTACTGCATGGCGAAAAATTGTCAACCAAAATGAGCAATTATTAGATTTAGAAATCTTGGGGAAAATTTTGAATTCTAACATTTTTTTTAACCTATTCTATTTGATATTTTTTGGATATATTTTATATTTTTACTATAATATGATTATAAGATTTTTCTCTGTGTGACCACACCTTCTCTTAAACAGTTGTGCCCGTGCTTTTCATTAATTTTCTAAGACGGCAGGAATAATTCATTTAAGAATGAAAACCCCGGTGACTACAATTATCGTATCGAGTCCAGAGGACTGACACTTTTCATTGGGGATACCGCGAATCGATTTGCATTTTTATAAATCCCATTCCCAGGCCCCCGAATTTCTAATGACCGGGCGGGCGGCAGGACACCCAGTTGCTCCTTCGCCTGCCCTTTTTCTTTGCCGCAAGACAAAAACGCCGACGTCGGCGGCAACTAAATATTTAATAGTATTTTATTGCACGAATTTCACATAAAATATGCATATTGGCCCAATGCATTATTCATGGGAATAATGTGAAAAACACATTTCGCGAGGCGCAGGCAGCAGGGAAAGCTACTACTGTTGTGTGTTGGGCGAGTATATAGATACTTCTTGGCTGCGATATCTGGTTTCTTTCTCCCCATATACATATATATATATACTTACATATATATATTTATATGGTGGTATCGGAATATAATGAAATGCAAGAGAGCTAAACAACAATAAACAATTGCACTGGTGGAAATGCTGTCCAAGGAATTGCAGGGGCCACAGCAACAGCAGCAATAATTGTAGCAATCATAAAGCCAAGTGCGAGTGCATGAAGCTCGCTCTCTACAACCGACAGCCGACAACCGACAAGCTGCCACCGCCGACCCCCCTGAAAGTTTTGTTTGCCACAAAAACAACAATAAAAATAACAGCAACAGCAACAACAACAACAGCACTACAAAAACTCACCTCACAACAATGGCAACAATAATTTAAATGTAATAAATAATTATACGCCAAGTGTTGAGTGCAACGTGCATTGAGGTGTGTCAAGTTGCCGACTAACCAGCAACTGCCAACTGGCAACAGCAACAACAACACCACTACCATCAACAGCAACAGTAACAACAACAACCACAAGAGCAACAGCAACATCAACCGCAGCCGACAACAGAAATTGCTATAAAACATTCAAATGGGCCGCCGACTTCTTTCAGACCCTCGAAAATACCGCGATCCGAGGCACCCCTTTCGGCGTGTCCACCCCTCCGCCACCCGCCCCTGACAACCCCCTTGCTGTGTGTGCCCTGTGCTGGTTTTATTTTATTGTTGACCCCTCCCAAAAGTTGTCTTGCTCGGCTGTCCTGCGAACTCGGACGCAACTTGGACTTTGGAAAAGGGCAATTCAAACTGAGATGACATCGTGACACGATCTATTTAACAAATTGTTTTTAAATGTATAAAAAAATAAATTATTATATTACAATAAGATATAAAAACCCTATATAATACCCCTATTTAACTTCCTTTTAATTTTATTTTATTTACTTATATATATAAAAATATATATCTCCATCTCTAAGGAGCCACACATTGTACGAGTTTTGCTGGCATTTCTACGGAGTTGGACCCCGGCTTTTATAGTATTTACTTCAGCTTTGGCCGACATTGTTATGGTTGTTGCAGTTGTCGGGCAATTGTAACTTCTGCTGTCGTTGCTCATGTAATTTCTGTTGGCTCGTAGTTGCAAAGTAAAAATTAACCTCTTGCAAATAGTAATTTATTGTTTTTAGCATAGGGGATAATGAGGATATACGGCCATCCCCGTTCGCCGGCGCTCCTCCGCTTTTTTTTCCCCCGAAGCCTGCGCATTGTTGGTTACTGTAATGACTTGGGACTGGACGGAGAGCCTTGCGTGTCCTTTGAGCTGATTGAAAGCGCGCTTTCACTGCGAGAAAATGGAGGGGGCTGGGCCAAAAGGGAGGGGGGAAGAGGGACGGGAGAAAGTCTACAAAGTGTTAAAACGGCTGCACACAGTCATTAAATATTAAACTTGTATAAGCTGCCAGACTAGAGCGGAAAAAACACGCCTTCTCCATCAGCAGCAGCCGGAGAAGAAAAGCGCCGGGCTGACTAATTATTCATGGGCGCGCAAATCTCGCAAGTTTAAATAAAAAGAAAAGCCAGGAAGCGAAAATCCGACTTCGGTCAAGCGCTCGAATGTATGCTACGCTTTCGCTCCTTGTGTCCCCGCCAATCGAATGGCTCAAAGGCAAAACGGCACTTCCATTGCAATTGCAATCGCAATTGCAACCTGCAACCTGCAACTGCAACGGAAAGTGGGTAAGAGGTGGGTGTGCAACGCACTGCAAAGCCTTGAAATAATATTTAATATTTAGAGAGACATAAATATTAAATGAAGTCCAAAGCTATGCAAAAAGGTAGCACAACTTTTGCAACCTCGCTACCCGCGTCCATTCGGCCGTATGAAGCTAGAATTACAGCTAACATTCCGCCGTTGTTTTTGCAAAGCAAATGGGGTATGATGGGCTGGTGAGGAAATATGACCGCTATGAATAAATTTAAAAATTAGAAAGAGTTTTGTTGAGGCTTTAGAAAGCCAATAAAGCTTATGGTTGTATCAGTATATGCATCAGTTTCGAGATAGAAAAATAAATAAAATATTAATATTATTTTAAAAACAAAGATGAAGTATAACTTTACTATTGAGCTTTATAAATTAGGTAAGCCTTTCCTTAAAGTCATTTTATATTATTTCATATGGTATCTTATAGTCGTGATAGGTGACTATTGCCATTTTGCTTTGAGGCGGAAAACTGCAACTATTTTGCAGCCGTGGCACGCTTTTCTTTGCTTTTGGGCCACAGTTTTTCCATTTGATACTTTGGGGAGTCGAGCAGAGGCTCTCGCTCTCCCCTCTCCCTCTCTCTTCAACCTCCAACCTCCAAGCCCCCACTCCCCTCCCCTCCCCCGCCCCACACTTTTCTCAGTCGAACTCTGAGCCGCGTCGAACATCGCCGGCGCATACGAAGTCTTATGAAATATGCACGGCCTGTGTAATTTCTTATTTAAAATGCCATTAAATTTTTTGAATAGCATAGAGAGGAGCAGCGGCCGCCCACTGTCTAAAAACAGAGCGCAGCATGCACTCGGGCACCCGGGTCCTGGGTAAATATAGAGGCCCGTGGACCCCTCGAAAACCCTCTTTTCCCCCCCACTCAAAACCCCTCCTCCGAAAGCCCCCTGACATATGTGTGTGTGTGCGGGTGTATGTGTGTGTGTGTGGGCCCAGGTTAGACAAATATGGTTTGGTCTGGGCTTTGGCTGCTGTTTGAGTTGCAGGCCATGGGGGAGTCGGATCGGTCCAAAAACGAAACTAAACCTGAACCAACTGAAAACGAGGCGAGGCGAGTGGAGACTGGAGCTCCGAGTCCAAAGTCGGGCAACTTTTAAAATGCATATTTGATTGTTTTTTTCAACGGGCCCCCCGTAAAAGGAGCAGAGTTGAGCCTACGGAGGTCCAGGCGTTCGGTGGTACTTGTAATTAATACAAATCGGGGGTAAAAACCAATCCGAGTGAGGCCTCATTAAAGGCCAGTGAACAGAAGTCCAGGCGGCCTAAATCTTTAATGAGGCGAAGGGATGCAGATCGATGCACATTAAAAAAAATGTTAATAGGTTTCGAATTAAAAAAAATATTCTACAAAACCCGATTAATCAAAACTTTATTATTTCTTGTTTGCGATTATTTATAGTATTATTTAATCCTATAAATAAGTTCTCAATCAATTAAGATGTTGCTCCCTTGAAAAGTAGTAAACCATCTTGAAAGTACTGAAATCTTTTTCTTATTTTTAAGTGTATTGATTTTTCCCAGTGTAGCTAAACTCCCCTGCATATATATTATTCCAACTTATTTCTAATGCCCTTTCCCGGCGACCTGTCAAACGTCTGTCCACTGCAAATGCATTTGTATCTGTAGCTGTATCTGCAGATGTATCTGTATCTGTAGCTGTATCTGTGTCTGCAGCTGTACCTGCGAATGTATCTCCAAATGTATCTGCAACTGGCTCTGCTGCGGCGATTGTTTCTATATTCAATTCGGTATCTAAATCCGAATAGCTGCGTGTGTGTGTGTGTGTGGGAGTGCAACACCTTTATTAGTCAGCCATAATATTGATTTAGTCGAGCGCTGTCTGCTCAAGATAATTATTATAGTCCTGGCGTAGCTGTGTGTGTGCACACACGAGACCATTACATATGTAAATAGACACGCACACAGACACAGACACAGGCGGCGAGGAGCAGCTGAGATTGCAGTTGCAACCTGCAATTGATTTGCAGTCTGCGGACGGCGAAAATAATTCGCAACACACACGGATTAAATTTGCATTAGGACCTCTGGCAATTAGCGGATCTGCAGGCCCGGCAATCCTCTGTGAGAAACAGAGGCTTTGACTTGGGCTTAGCACACAGGCTTAAGTCGGTGCATCCTTTGTTGGATCAGCCAAGAAATGCCAGGAGCATCGAGCCGGATATTCCCAATCCCAGTCCGCTCCGAGGAAAATATATGGCTCATATAATTAGCTGTCGTTTTCGGTTTTCGAACTTTAATAATACTCGTACCGCTCTGGCATTCCTCGGATTTGCTTTTCAGCAGCAGTTGCTTTCGGGCGAATGGAGGAAAAGCCAAGAGCCAAAGTAGTGGGGATCGCAAAAAGCTGCGTCACTTTTATTTGTTTCGCTTGAAGTGCAGGAAATTGTCTGTAGCCCATTTAAAAATAAACAACAATAAAATAAATAATTAAGAAATACGCTTTCTGCGTTTAATTATAAACAAAAAGGCAGCCACATTGTTGTGAAATGAATTTGCTCGCTAAGGCAGCGCAACGAAAAATGAAATAATAAAGACGGGCATTACATAAACGCTCGAAATAAATATTAAACGCCTGAGTATCTTAATAAGTGAATCATTTTCAATGGCAGCTACAAGAAGCAGCAGCTTTAGAAGCAACACGCGCAGCACAAATTAATAAAATAAATAAATGCCAAACTAGATTTTTATTTATTTGCGGTATTTATTTTTGGCCTCGCTGGCAGAAATAAATCAAACTGGACGCGAAACCGAACGCAAAGACTTTCGATTGCACTGGGAGAAAAAAAGAAGCTTAGTTAGCAAAAACCTATTATAGATTTGATGGTTTCAAATTGAAAATAAATTAAGGAAAAAGATCATCATCATCTCTTAATTTAAAATCTCCCCCGAAATTCATTTGGTTATTGTTCATCTCAAACTAACTATAAACCAACTATAAATTTTTTTTATTGGTGTAACAACTGAATAGCTATTTGGGCCTTCCATGGGGGGGCGTGGCAGCCATATAGTTGGCTTTAGAAATTTACACGACCCCCATTGTCCGAATGCGTGGCCGAGCATTTTAGCAGTCGCGCCTTTACTGTTTGCTCTTTGAATATCCGCTTTATTTGTGTTTTGATGTGTATTTATATATTTTTATTTATTTAACATCGTTTTTTCAACAAGCACCCAAAACGCTTCTCGATTGTTTTTAGTATCTGATTTTTTATTTACTTTTAATGAGTCGCCCGCCGAGCGGAAATTTCGGATGCTGCCGCCGACCACTAAAAGTTTTCTTTATTTATGTGGTTACTGAATAGAAAATTCAAATGGATCCGGCCGAACTCTTCAGAATATTTCCCGATTTCAATTCCCTTCTCTTGTCTTGTCTTGCGTTGTTTTCCTCTTCTCACTTGCTAAGATGTTTTACTTTTACGTTTATTTTCTTTATAAAGTTGTGTTTTTTTATGGCACGCAAATGACAGACAATGAAAGCGTCAAAGGCGGCCGGCAGTTAAGTTGGCTGTAAAAGCGATAAAAAGAATAATGCATAAAAAGTTGCTTATAAACTTGGGCCCCAGATCCAGCTTAACCCTTAGTTGGCTGCAGGGGGCGGAGGCAATTACCTTTTCCAGGGGGACTGCTCAGCGTCGAGCTCATTCGCTCGAATAAAACGAATGGGAACTCTGACTTATCTGCAGTTCGCAGCTTCCAGTAATATATTTAAATTTATCTGTGTATCTGTGTATCTTTGTCTTCGTCTTCGTCTGACTGCCACATTCACATTCGAAATTGACTTATTAATTAATTTATGCAGACACGTTTTAGTTTTATTATTTTTAAATTTGTGTAATTTGCTCTTCGTACCTCTTATCTTGGAAGTGGGCATTTTGGACCACCTGTTGGCCGGTTGGCAGGTGGATTAGGCCATGGTTCTTTTGGCTCAGTGGGTAAATCTTAGTCGAAGACTCGGATTTGCTGGGGCCATCGTTTGTTTCACAAGAAACTTTTGTTGCTGCCATTTTATTATGTCTTTTTCGGCCATTGGGCATAAATTATTTCGAATTTGTGTTTTTCTTTTCATCTATATTGAGATATTCGACTGTTTCCTTTAGATTGTGCGAGTATTTATTTTTTTTAGCCACATTTGGACAATGTTTGTGATTTGATTTTTATGTCCCTCTATGTGAGCGTTTGGAATTTAAATAAATTAAATTTTATTACTAAAATTGACGAGAAATATGCCGCGCTCAATGGCAATAACAAACAAGATAGTTTTGATTAATAAATGCGCCATCCATGAGTTTGGTGAATACACAAAGTTTATGGTGTAGCCAGCTGGCCAAGATGGATTTTATTATGATGGTCTCCGGATAGAGGGATCGAGGGATGGGGCGGCGGGGATGTTCTTTGATATTGCGTACAAAACACTTTTTGTATACACTTTTATTATTTTATTATTATTATGATGAATACATGGGCTGTGTGCGTTTATTATTGTCGCGTCACGCGTCCCCCAAAACGACTGAGGGAGTGGGGCACAAAGGGGTTAAGCCGGTTCAGGGCTCCACTATTGTTCGGCTGGATTTTTGTACCGGGGTTAGAGGGGCTTTCATTCGTGCAGACAATTGAAATGCTTTCATTTAGCTCTTTAAATGACCGCTTTGGGATGATGCTTTGGGATGTCTTGGATGTGGAGCTTGTTTTTTGGGGCTCATTAGGTCGCCGGCCCCCGGAGAGTTGTATAATTAGCTCCCAAAAACAACAGTATTTCGGTCTTTTAGCTCAAATAGTTCCAAAAGCGAATCCATCAGTCGAGAGCTATTTTTAAGCCCTGCTAAACTTTGTATTTGGTTTTTCACTCGACAGCCGCCACACGCCGTCCGAAAAACAACTTTAACAGCTGATAGCCACTAATAAAAGTGAAAAAAAAGAAAAAAAATAAAGATCCAAGATCGCTGGCCACGGGCGAAATGTATTAAAATTAAATTCAAACATTTCGACGCCGTTTCTCGACTCTTTTTGTGATTTTTGTTGTGTTTTTATAACATTTGCGCATGCGCAAACTGCCAAACGAGCAAATTAATAATTAATGCAAATAAACACACAAAGCGACACGACCAAAAAAAACGAGCTGCTAAAAAAGATACAAAGCAACAGCAACAACAACGGGGATTCGCACAAAAGAAGATACAAAATCAGAACGCACGTGTAACAGAGCTTTGATTAATAAAGTAACCATTTAAATAAATATTATTAATAACGCCACTTTCGGTGGCTATAAATAAAGCTCCAGAGGCAACGCTCGAATGTTGTATAAATCTGAAATCTGAATGGCGAACTGGAATTTTTGAGAGTCGAGCGATCAGATCGGCAGGGGATTACTTAACAGAAGACTAAAAAACGAGTAGAAACGACTTTTCATTCATTTCCGTTGCACCCTGCAAATGGAAATGGACTTGGAAACTCGATTGGGAGTGGGGGAAAATGGTTAAGGAAAATGCCAAACGAAACGAAATGAAAACCCCTCCGTCACGATGACAAAGGTGAAAAATACCTTCATATTGCGGCGGCTTACAATAAAACTATATAATTACGAATGTGGCTCAACTGACCGACGAAAATACATCCGAGGCGAATGGAAATGGGAAATACATGCGATGGGAGGGCGAGACAGCGCTCTAAGAAAAGCCATTAATTAAAACTATAAAAAATTACACGATCATATTTTATTGTATCCCCCCAGTGGAAGTTGAGTACAGAAACAAACATTCGTTTCGGATTTTTTTCGCTCTTTTACATTTTATATTTTAATTGCCGGCTTGCCAGCGCGGGAGTCATCAACGTAAAAGTTTTCCCACTTTTTATTATTATTTAAATTTCTGTGTAATTACAGCGAGGATTGTCGTTCCTTTGTCTTCGCTTTATGCATATGCGATTAAGTATATTGTATTCTTTTTATATTTTTAAGGGGCGGCGGTCTGAAAGGGGGGAGTGGCAGTCGACAGTGGCTTTTAATGACCATGGCAGGCGTTGGCTTTCGATTGACATGAGCGCCTGTTCCGCGGGGCACCGTGTAAATTATATATGTATTTATTAGTTTGGCCGTTGCCACACTTAATTGTTGGATTCAATTGAACTTTTTTTTATAATTCACCGGCGTATTAATTACAATTTATGGCTAATAACATGCAAGACGGCTGCCCAGGTGCTTAATTAGAAGCCTTTCGAGGAACAATAATCATAAGTTCGCTTCGTTACTCACTAAAAGGGAAAATTTCTAAGATTATCTGGAGTTCCGCTTGTAATTCTTGAATTTAAGTTGTGTGTTTAAATGAGAATTTAATAATGAAGCAGAAATTCTTTTGTAGTGTTTGATTGCTCAAGCAAAATACATTGTCAAAATAAAATAGTTCATCTTCATTTAAACGAAATTCAATTAAGACGCAACCGTTCATCATTTCGGACAACATTTGCTTTCTCCATATAACCCCGAAACGAACTCATTTCCATTCGCACTTTATCCGACAAATTTATTATATCATAACTCACGGCTTGAGTCATCTGACTCCTGAGTAAAGAATGCCACTCCCCGGCAAACAGCCCGAATTATCACTAATAAACCAATTTCATTATAATCTGATGACATGAATCAGCCGCAGCATCGTTTACAAATGAAAAAATCTAAAAAAAAAAAAACGAGAAAAAAAGAAAAACACAAAGTCGCACCCACGACGGCTCCGAGTTGTCTCTTAGTCACTTCTTGATGCCTTAATGCTAACTATAAATTTAGAATTTAATTTCGAATAATTATGCTCGTTTGCATATAGTAGGTCCCTCGAAGAGCAAACAAAGCCAAACAAAACAAAAGGCGGGTATCTTGTATCTGGCGCACATGCGAAAACAGTTCAAAGACCTGTTCGGCAGCCAGAAAATGTATAAAATAAAATAAAACTAGCAAAGTGCCCCAAGTAAATTTCAGAGAAATAGTCGAGATTTCAAAGCAGCAGAGCACACACAGCACACAATAAACAACAACACACAACAAATGAATAATAATAAGTACAGCAATTAATCACTCGCAGAAATGCATTGAGATCTGTGGGAACTGCTAAATTACAATCCACTGACTCGACATTTTCCCCCCCCGGCATTGTGCAACATTTTAATAAATTAATATACATATAAATAAATGGAATAAAGACCCGACTTCGACTTAACTGCGGCCACAGACATAGCGACATAGACCATTGACCAAGCTGGCGTCCATTCATCGCACTCGAAAATGACTCAGCCACATAAATTTAATTATAGCCCGGCGCGAAATTTATTTAGTTTTGCTCGGCCCATTATAAAGTAGGCAAACACACGGGCTATGAAAATATCTAATTAATTATGGTATGGCGAGCATGGAAAATAAGTATTCCTGGAAATGCGCTCACAAGGCGAATTAATAAATTTGCCATATAGATATTATACTCGCATGTTGATATAGTATATAGTATATAGTATGGGCCATAGGCTGGGTCACCAAAATCGAGTCAGCGCTTTTCGGTTCCCCAAGCGCGGCAATTTAAAAAAATTAGGCAGCATTTAGTTTCCAATTTTTGTCGTGTGTTTTCCGAAATGAGCGGCACACATTTGCGACTCATTTAAATTTATTGCTGCCGGTTGCCGCTGCTGCGGTTGTAATTAATAAAGTAAATTTGACCTCACACAGATGCAGAGACAACTCGAGGCGACAATATAATGAATGAACGCCGAACGGCGATGAGAACGGCTGTGAAACTAGGAGAATGACAAACGGCAGCGCTGGCAATTAGCAGATACAGATGCAAATGCAAATGCAGCAGCACTAGCTGCTGCTGCAGTTGCAGTTGCAACTGCAGACTTCGTCTTGATAAATGTCTTTGACAGCGCGCAAAACAAACTGTGCAAATATTTGACAAAATACAACTATAAATATTGCTTAAGAATTAATGCGACGGCTGCCGTTGTCTCTAAAGGTTCTCTGCATCTGTATTTGTATCTGTATCTGTATCTGCAAATGTGTTTGGTATTCTGTGTATCTGCATCTGTGTTCACTATTCTGCCGCTGCCGTTGCTGCTGGCAGGCAAATAGACACGTACAGTGACACCAAAAAAGTGCGTGGCCCGCTGACAACTGGCTGAGACGCTGGGCGCAACTGCGGCTTGCGGCCTGTCACCGCCACGCCGGCAACATCTCAGCCGCAGTAGCAACATCCCCGCTGCAACATGCAACATCCCAGCAGCAACAGCAGCAGAAGTAGCAGCAACAGCAACAGGCGACAGAAGCCACCGCAGAGAATCCGCGTTGAGGAGTAATGGTGTCAATTGGACGACCGCAGATACTCGCATCCATCAGATACAAGTTGCAGGGCGTGGTCCACCACGAACTTAGCGTTTATCTTTTGTTTAAGCACATCTTCTGTTGACATTTCTGTTAACCGTTAAATAAATATTGAATGGAAAATGTATTCGTTGAGCAAATATTGTAAATACGATAGTTTCTGAGTCGCTGTTTACCTGGAAAAGACGACGACGACAACAACAACAACAACAACGAACGCGGCAACGTTTGCATTTGCATTTTTGTGCTCAGGTGTCGTCGAGTGTATCTGGCGGATGCATTTGCTATCTGCCAGACCTACTTGGCCATTTCCAGATGCTAGGGCCGCGGCAGATGAACTAAAAACCATCTGCCGCAGCCCGGCTATTAAAAAATCAACTTTCAATGGCTTTCCAAACAATTTCTTAGCCCGCGCTAAGCGGGGAGCATGGAAAAATAAAGAAAATAATACCGCCCCATTCCACTCCTCGAAAACTACACACATTCAACTAATAAAATGCACAAATAAAAGCAGCAGCAGCAGCTAGAGCCAAAGCAGCTCAAAGTAGCATTAAAAACTAAAATGGAAACATATGTTTCGCCTTACAAATTATATATCCAATCGTAATAATTACACGCCAAAGAAGAGGAGTGGAAATATGGAGGGTACACTTGGAAAATATACTAGAAGTACTTTTCAATATTATCTGATATGCTACAGATGATCTAGATTTGCTTAATGTTGAATCTAAGAATATTATCTGAAAGGATCTCAAGGAAGATCTCAATCTTTTATTTTGGTAACATTTAAATAAGTGTAACAAAAATTATTTTATTTTTTTTTTCATTATGATATTTAGGTATACTGAATATAACAAGTAACTCTTCTTTTTTCTATGTGTACAGCATATGATTCGATTTGGAAGATCCCCACCCCCTCATTCTCGATCTCCTTTGTTCAGTTCTTCGCCGGCCAAGCGGGGGTGCACCACGAAAAGAACAATTGCAGTCGGTGGAAGGAAGGACGGATGGATAGATGGAAGGAAGGGCGAGGGAAGGGGGTGAAACACAGACGAAGCAGATGAAGAGGAATGGCTAAATTAAGAAATGCATTGCAGAGGGAGAATAAATAAATGAAAAAAGAATTTGTTCTACGGCAAATGTACACAAAGTAATAAATATTGATGTGCGCGCGAGGAGAAGATGCAAGGGTGGGGGTAAAAAAAAACCGAAAAAAATAAGGAACATTCCGTTTACATGTGTTCGGCGATGGCAGCAGATACAAGATACATTTAATAATTCACAGATGCATTTCCAGCAGATGTGTTAAAATTCGTAGAGTAATAAAATAACAAATCAAATGCAGGAAAAGGCAACTTCAAAGGCCCATTCCTCAAATGCAGTTGTGTTTACAGATGCGACTCAACCCGTCGAGATAAACAAACACCGAAGCTGCAACACCGAAAACGCATCGCATCCACTGGATAGATGGATAGATGGATGAACTCCGCTCGGAGTCGGAGTCGGAGGCATTTCCCTGTGCAGGAATCCCACTCGATTTCGCTCACTTTGCTGGCTAATTTCACGCCGAATTATCCGCCTGCCAAAGGATGCACAAAAGGACTCAAGCGGCTGGAAAAAGGAAAACCGCATGGAGTGCAGTTGCGGCAATCGAACCTTTCCAGCAAATTGCGTTCGCATAAAGAAGAAACTGCAGTTGCACTCAGGCCTCAAGTGGGTGGTGCCGAGTGGGTGGTGCGGTGCGGGTGGTGCGGAGTGGGTGGTAAATGACTAGTGGGTGGTGCCAAAGCGGCACCATTAGGCCCAAGTGCCGGCAACTAGAGGAAAGAGTTTTTTTAGTTGATTGCCAAATTAGAGGCGTTTACAGTGCGCTTTCCTTTTTTACGCATTTACTGTTGTACTTCGTATTTCTCATTATCCTGGCTAAGAAAAAAGATGATGAGCGTTTGATGTGGGACTAAAGGAAAGTGGGTGTAAATTGGACTAGTTTTTCATAAACTCAAAAAAATATTAGTAAATTCAGACAACTTTCTGTTATAGTGAAACCAACGGATACCAATATCAGTACTTGAAAATATAATATTACTTGCCAACATTTTGTTGAGTAATAATAACACTTATACTTGAAGCACCCTAACTTGGCTAATAACAAAATTACTCATTTCACAACTGATAGGGTGACATTTTGTTTTCGGTGTAAGTGCCGTCGAATTATAACACATTATAATGCCATTTGCGGTGGGAGAGAAACTACCAGATACCAGATAATTTTCTTTAATTTCGGTTTTCATTTACACCGTTATCTGTGCTCCCTTTCGCGAGTGCCCCTAATTGTTACAGGCTGCGCCTCGAGTATCTGTATCTGCAAGATGCACACGTAGTATCTCTATCTGTTTCTCTTGCCGTTGCCGTTGCCGTATCTGTATCTGTATCTGCAGCTCTCGTATCGCAGCGGTTATAAATATTGTATCTCCGGGACGGTCGCCCTGTGTTTGTCTGTTTGTAATTGCGTAAACAGACTCGTACATATTTTATTTTATATTTTATTGTTTCGCTCCGCTGCGCTGCGCCATAAGGGCAGATACCTATAATTTTCTTATGTCTTTCCTACAATGAAAACACACCGAGGCAGCAGCAAAAGCAACAGCAACAACAGAAACAGGCTATGGCAATAATAACCATCGTGATCATCATCATCATCATCATCGACGTAGTCGTAGTCGTCATAAAGACAACAGTCGCGACTGCACTAACGACAGAAAAGTGTGTGTCTGTAGCCCACAATAAATGCGGAATAAATAAATAAAGTGTAACAAAAAGGCAGCCAAATAAATGGAAATATAACAAAACTTAACGCGAGGAAAACAAACGAAGGAACGCAGCTGGAACATCAAACAAATGGAGGGGATGGGCAGGAAAACAAGCTGAGTGCAGGAAAATTATCCAACTTGCGGAGGGTACAAAGTTCTAACTCAAAATGGATTTCAGCACTTTCCGAAAAAAACCGGTTTTTCTTTTAAATGTGAAGATCTTGATGCATATTAACTATAAACACAGAATAGAATTATAATTACCATAACCTAATTCCAATAAAAATCAGATCATAAGAAACTTTTCAAAACTACACAAGGTCGAAAGTCCCAGCCATAAAGAAATAAGACTATTCGAAACACGTAAACCGATAAAAAATCAGATTCCAAAGGTATGTCGCCATAAACTTACCAATCTGATACTAAACCCGTACTCCACGGCCAATTAGCCAAATATTTTTCTATAATTACCCACCTGCAAATGCACGGACTCGTCCCATGATTCGATGGACGTTGAAAAACCCATATATTTGGTATATGGTATAGTGTTATAAAAATTCTATTGTCCCCCCGTATACGATAATCGTTTTTTCTTTATTTAAACAATCACCGTCGGCCTGTAAATACAAAGATGATTTGGCCAAATTCACTCGACGCGCCGCGTCACAGTCCGCGAGTCATCCAGCTAACTTTATCAGTCTTTAATATAAGAACTACAAGAGCACTGATCACGTAGCGCCAATACTAGAGAGAATTAAAAATAAAATAACAAAAAACCGGGGCAAAAGGAACAGAAAAACGAGGACTGGGGAAATCTTATCAGGGAAATTACCAAAGCCAAGAGCTGGCATCGACGCGACTTAAGATTACAAATTGTTATTATGATTATATTGTTGTATTATTTGCGCGACGATAAGATCTATGTGGGTTTATGGCCAGCTCGGGTCTGCCATAAAATAAATTACTTATTTATTTCGAGTGCGGCCCGGCCGGGCACCGAAAATTCCCTTTATATAACCAGAAGAGCCAGAAGAGCCAGAACAATTGCTGCAACGTTTATGGCCGGGGCCACAAACTAAAGAAATTATCGAAATTGCCTCGTAAATTATAGAATTCACATATAATTCGGGCGACTGAATTCCAAAGTGCCGCCCGCCCGCCTTACGAAATCCTTTAATCTAACAAATGGAAAAAGCCTTTGGTTTTTGGTTTTAACCAGATAAGAGGCCCAGCCATTTCCATTTTCCCATTCAGCTCTCCATTGGTGGCCAACAACGATCGGTGGCTTTATGTTAAAGGCGGCGGACATAAATTTGATTTATTTCCCGGCCCCGGTTCGAATCAATCAAAGGCCTCTAATGAGCTGAGCGGACCGCACAGGAAACAGCCGATGACATTTGGCTTAAGTCGGTGGTTTTTGACTCCGAAGGAAAGATTCACACGGTCAAAATGGGTAAATGGGTAGAAGAGCAGAGGAAAACCCCGCACCATTTCCTCTGCTTTCGGGGCGAGTTCAAGCAACCTGCTTTGCATAAAACCAGCTGTACGAACCCGAAAACAGATAGAGATACACATGGAGCAATTATGACTAACGCCGGAGACAAAGAGATACTGGGAAAGTCGAGCGGGAAACCAGGGAAACCCAGGGAAAACCGAGTAGATGGAGATGGGGGCCCGCCCTTGGCTGTCAAAGAACTTTCAGCACTTGGTAATTTCAGCAATTTTCTTGCAAAAACAATTGGCAAACGCACAAAAGAAAAGCCAAAGTCAAGGAACTCGGACAAAAGTAGCGAGGGGCGGGAGAAGCCCTTTGGATTGCGAGTTTCTTGCGACTTTTCCTGACTGCTGGGTTTCCCCAACGCTGCGTGTGTGTCTCCGCATCTCGCTCTCTTTCTCTATGTGTGTGTGACTTTTCCCCACTCTCTCCCCCAGAGTGTGTGTATGAGTGTGTGTGTGTGTGCGAGGTCTATGAATGAAAGTGGGGAAAACTCGCAGCGGGGGAAGCTCGGCGAGAGAAAACTCTCGGAATTGACTGAGGCAAAAGTTGGACTCTATTAAGTAACAGGCTCTCAGCCGCAGCTTCCTTCTCGATTTTTGGGTGGCACTTGCCCCCCAAAAGTGACGTCGTCAAATTTTGGTGGTTTGTTAGTGGAGGATGCGGAGGGGGGAGAGGGGGGTGGGGAATAAAATGAGCTGGAATGGGGTGCCAACTCATACTTCCTGCTTTTACTGCCGTCTATTTCTTCTTGATTTTATTTCTCATTTCATTTCAATAAATTAACAAAGGAACAGTAAATTGTGCGAGCAAAAAGCAGAGAACTACTATACATGAGAAAATCAGAAGGGGAATATCTAAGGGTTTTTGCACGCATAAATATACTGGCAATATCTTTAGAATTTTAACTAAATAAGCTAGTTTACTTTCAAGTTTTTTCTCTGCCCGTTTAAGTATTAAATTCATATGCATTTAATGCGCTCATTCATTATAACGATTTATTTACACAAGTTTAAATGCATTCGTAATCAAGTGGAGTGCTAAAGTAATGTGGAAAAATATTTCAGCTCAAGAATAGTGCCCAATGTCAAACATTAAGTGTTTATCGCAGAAATAACAACAACCAGAGCCAAGAATGCAGCCAAAGTGCAAAAGTGAGCGAAAATCGGAGGCGCATTAGTTGCAATTATGGAGAATCAGATGCACGAGACGAACAAATCAAATATTTGTGCGACTTTTGTTTGCCTTGCCATCAATTTCTGCCAATTGTTTATAATTTTGTTGATTTTCTCCCTCTTTTTGTCTCTTCGCCTCGGCTTTTTCCTTCGCCTTTATGTATGCGTGCATTGTGCAATTTTCGTCATTAGCATTAAATGTTGTTGAATTATTTTTCAAGTCGCTGACGCACTTAATGTCGCGACCTCGCCCTCCGCCCTCCCGCCATCCACCTTGGTTGCCCCAGCGGTCTGTTTTCTTATACAAATAGTAAATCAGCTTTAATTTGCAATCTAATAGAAATAACAACGGAACGAAACGAAACGGTACGAAAAGGTAAATGCGACGGGGAGAATGCAAAAGATTTCGTTAATATGCATGCACCGAGTGCATTTCCCAGCGAACCAACTAACTAAGTGAGCGATTGTCTGAGTTCCAGTTGCACGGCGGCGTACGCGGCGTATGCGCATTATGCAAAGCTTTTGCGCAGCCTTCGGAAGGCGAAAAGGGGTCGTCGGGGGTCAAGCAGAGCTGAACGGGGGAAATGGGAGCCCACTCCATGGCTCCATGCTTGGTTAGGTTCTGTCCATACGAAGAGATCGGTTCCATATAATGCCAAGTACGTATTAATGCCACACAATGCCGTACGGGTAATACTATTAATTCTTATTGCAATTATTTATCTATATTTACGATCATAATCCCGATCGTGTATCCATTACAATTTGTAATTTCAGAAACAAATGAGCCAAGCTGTTCCCCAGATCGGTGGCAATATGTTTATTTGCATGCAAGTGGAACACTATTTCTGAGTCACCGAGATCGCTGATCACCTGCCTCGTTTAATGACTTCATGATTTTCTCAGCTAAGGTATCCATTATTTACCTCAAAAATATACTTCTTAGCATTAAAATTATTTTCCGTAATCGTCTGCTTTTATATATCAGCAATTCAGGAAAAATCTAATAATCGCTTTGCTTTCTTCTTCTTTTTTTTATAATTTTCCAGAAACTCAAAGGGGAAACTTTTTAATTGTTTAGTTTATTAGTCATTTCTCTTTGATGGAACTCAATTTATTTTTTTCCATTTCTGGGTAATTCTTTTGGCCTCCAGCAATTTCCAAGGAATGTCTGTATATCACTTAACTTTTTAATTTACCTTAGTCATTTCTTGTGAGCACAATCAAAATAATTCAGTCATTGCTGAGATCACTAAGCTTTTTGTAATGTATATCTATTAATGTTTGTCTTTATATGATATCATTGTTCTTTCATTTCCTCTTTAATTTAAATATTTATAACTAATTAGAAATAGTTATATTTGATGTAATATTTTAATTAGTTTTTTAACTCACCCTCTCTTCCTCGCGAATCATCTCGGCGATTTCTGGTTTGATTTCCATGTCATCGTGATGGGAACCCACCGAGGAAGCGGATGCACTTCCCGCTGCTCCGGCTCCGCCACTGGGGGCACTTCCTCCCGATCCGCTTCCGGATCCCGCTCCGCCCGCTCCTCCCGCTCCGGCGGCGGCGGCGGCCAAGGCGCTGGCCATCGCGTGCGAGTGGGCCAGCTGATGCTGGGCGGCCAACTGCTGGGCGGCAGCGGCGGCGGCATGATGGTGCATGGCGGGCGGGGGCGGGGGCACGGCGGCGGCATGGTGGGCGGCGGCTGCCACGGCGGCGGCCATGTGGGGCGGCAGGGCGGACTGGGCGGCCACTGCTCCCGGCGGGGAAAGCATGGCGCTGCCGGCGTTTCCATTGCTATGGCCCGATGAGTTCGGAGGCGGGGAGCTCCTCTGATTTCCCCCGGCCGACGATCCGCTGTTCCTGCTCTCCAAGGTCTGGGGATTCGGCGAGGCGAACGGGTTGCGCACGATGGTCGAGGTGGTCATGGCCAAAGGTTGGCTCTGGTTCTGTCCCGGGGTCGAGGAGGAGCCCCTCTCCGAGATCTCCGACTCGCCGCCCTGCAACGAGGGACTGGGCGTGGCGTAGCTGCCGTCCCGCGATCGCTTCCTCTGCCTCTGGTTGAGATCCAGGGCTCCCTCGGGGAGCAGCCTGGGTCGCTTGGCCTTCAGCTCCTCATCGGGATCGGCTTCGTCGTCCTGCCGCAGGATGGCGGTGGCCGAGGCCAGCTCCTCCTCCTCGTCCTCGTCGTCGTAGACGGACATGGGATGCGCGGAGGCGCCCCCGTCGCCCCTGCCCGCACTCACCTCCGCCAGTCCGCGGATCTTCAGGGTTTCTGCCACCTTCAGGAGCGGATTGATCTGATCCTGGCACACATTGATCTCGCCCTTGTACATGAACTCCACCAGGGCCTTCAGATCCGACCAGTTGACATCCCGCATGATGATGATGGGGTGCTGGCAGGGATTGTCGTAGAAGAGCGCCTGGAAGTAGGGCGAACAGGCGGAGAGCACCATTTTGTGGGCCTTGATCGAGTGGCCCTCGCAGGATAAAGTGACATCCACGAAGGACTCGCTCTGCAGCAGCTCGTCGAAGACGTTGGTCAGGTTCGACTGGTAGTTGTTCCAGCGCAGGCAAAACTGCTGATTATCGCCACCGCCGCCGCTCGGAGGAGCCATCTTTCGCCTCGGCGGCTTCAGGTCGGGATTCGCTTTGATCTTGGCCTCCACCGGAGGGGGTCTCTGGCCGAATTCGAAGAGAGCCGAGCCAGCCAACTTGAGGCTCTGCTGCGGCTGCGGGGAAACCGGCAGGGAGCGCGATTTCTTGGCCTCCAGGCGCAGGCGCAACTCGGGATCGTCGGGATCCCGGAGACCCACCACTTCGCTGGAGGTCAAAGGTCGCGGTGGCGGGGTCAAGGGTTGATCGTTCACCGAACTCTCCTTGGGCTTCACCAGCACCGTTTCTGTATCTTTATTTTCTGGTGAATTAACGAGTGCCACTGGCTCTGTATCTCCATCTTTGTCCATCTGGGGAACTTCCTCCCGTTGATCCTCCAAAGTGGAGTCTGCCACCCTTTCGGGGGAGTATTTTCTGTCCAGCTCCTCTGGCTCCTCCAACTGAGGCTCCACCGCCATCTTGGGCTCCTCCAGGGGAGCCATTGTGTAGTCACTCGGCTCGTACTGCTCCACCTCGCCCTCCGACTTCAACTCGAAGTCCACGATCTGTTTGGTCATGTCCATGGTGCTGAGAGAGTTTCCGCTTTTATCTGTTTAAGTGCAGGTTTTCTGCCGGGGTTCTTAACACATTTTCAGGGGCGTTACGAGAACTTTTCCTGGGAGCAGTTCAAGCGCTGGAATTAAAGAGAATTTTCATGTGATTCCTTGGGAAGAAAAGGTAACCATTAAAAGATGGAAAGAGGGGCAAGAGGCTTTCATTAATGCATTTTGAAACTAGAAACTACTTTTATGGATAATACTTTTCATTAACAAATAAATGAATACCATTGCTTGTCAACTAATAAATCTTTGAAACATATTCATATATTAATTATCTCTTTTCGAGAGTTGTTTTTCTAAGAATATCAAGTATGGCAAAGAGACAAAACATTTCCGGTTTGATTAAGTATGATTTCTTGGAAACAGGCTTTAATAATATTGGGCATTCCCCCTGCCAATCGAATGTATTCGAATCTATAACAATAATGTATCTGCAAGTGTTTTATCCACATCAAGTTGAATCAGCGAGCGCATTTGCTCTTAGTCATAACTCTATTAAATAAGCCTATTAATCTTGCCCCTTCCCTCCGGCTGAGCCGAAAATTTCCATGAATTTCTATTAATTTATGTTTAGTATTTCGCAACCATTCCTAACCATTCCACCCACTCGAACCACCCACCACCCCCACCGCCCACTGAATCCGCCCCGGCCAGAAATGTGCTTTATTAGCTAAAAGCTAAGCACACATTTATTTATGTTTAATTTAGCTTAATTTATATTACTGAGCTGCAATTATTTGTAGTTTCCTCTGCCCATTATTGTTATTGTTGTTATTTTTGTTATTGTTGTTGTATTTGTACGCATCTATACGAAATCGCTATGTAATTGTGTGTGCGATTATTGCTTATTTTGTATTGTTGTCTCTGGATCTACTTGCATGCGCACAGCGCCCGTCTATAGATTTATATTTAATTAAATATTATTATTTATGGCAGCGTCGAGGGGACAAATACAAAGAGAGAGAGCGAGCAACAGAGAGAGAGAGAGGCAAAAGTAATTATATTTATTTAAATATTTTGTATAATTTTAATTTATGTCGGTTTGGTCGGGCTTGTTGGGTTCGCCTCGTTTGAGGGTTGCAAAAGTTGCTGCTGCTGCTGCTGCTGCCGTGCAGCTGCCATAAAATTTAATTATATTTATTATTATTGTTATTATAATACTTCTTCTTGCTACTTTTTATGTTTATTATTATTTCATTCCAATTAAATCTTGTGGCTGTTGCGACTCGACTCGTCGTCGTCGTCGACTGTTATTATTTTTGTTTATTTTATTGTTGTTGCCGGAGAGTCATCGTCGAGGGAGCTGAGGAGCTGAAGAGCTGGGAAATGGGAGCTGGAAAGAGCTGAAGAGCCACCCCCTTTCCCCCTCCCTCTCCCCCTCATCAGTGCCCTTCGCTGTCTGAGGGAAACACTCTGCTGCCGCCTTTCCTCCTCGCTCCTTTTTGGCAACTTTTGGTTTATTGTTATGGCCGCGCTCTGCCTTTTGTTATTCCTCTTATTTATTCATGTTTGTTGCTTTTATCGTGGCTGCTCGCATTAAATTTGATGCTTCTTTGGCAAAACTCGGCCTCAAATAAATAAATAAGTAAATTGCCTAAATGCCAAAAAAAAAAATCGGAGAACTTCATAATCGGAACTCAAAACTCAAAACTGATATTTTGACTTTTATAGTTTGAAAATGCTTGAGTTTTCATATTATGTTTTTAAAGTCAGTTTTTAAACATTTGTGAAAATACACAAAAAACATTTTGTTCTTCTAGAAAAACTATTCAACTTCAAACTAATTTTCTAAGTGTTTACTTCATTATATTAAAATTATCATTGTAAGCAAGTAAGAGTATAAAAAACATCATTGAAACCCCAAACAGACAGAAAAGCTGGAAGCTCCTAATTCGAAACTCGCCTTTTTATACTTCTTCCTGTTTCCTCGTAATTTATATTACTTTTGTTTAATTATTTATAGCCAGCGCAGCTGTTGACAGCAAAAAAATACAGAAGGCAGGCCACTTTATTTATTTATTATTTCTGTATTTATTTATTTAATTCAGTCTCGAGGTTGTGGATCCTTGGAAGTGGGCGCACACACACACAGACACACCCGCACACACACACACACACAGAGAAGGGCCCAGGAAAAGGGGGTGGTGTGTGGGCGTTCGGACACATTTATATATTGCATATTGTATTTATTTATTAACGCTTATTTATTATTTATGCAGCAAGTAATAAATTACACAGGCAGAGCTCGTTGTTGCTGCTGGGTTTTCTGTCTGGCTTTTCTCTCGCTCTGTGGAAAATGTTTACAAACTGTTTTTGGCGCGTGCCACCCACTCGGAAAAGTCGGAAAAGTTGCTCCTTCGAGTGGGTTTTCTTCTTAATTCCTGGGCGCCCAAAAGACGAAGCAGAAAAGCAGCAGCAACATTGCTTTTTACGACCTTTTCGTTGGGTGGATTGTGTTATAAATTAATAAATTACAATTTCTTTGGTAGCGCAAGCAAAATGCGCGGAAAATGTGCGAGGGGAAATGGGAGGAGGGGCGGACTTCCTCTGGATAATTTATATATACAAAGTAGTATATATAGTGGAGGTACAAAATCGATTTTCATTGCAACCCAGTCATTTGTCATAAATAATACACTATAATTAATATAATAATCACCGCACACATACACTTTGGTCTCGTTTATTTTGTTGTTTTTGTTCACTTTTAGTTTTAGTTTGCCTTTTTCTTGCTTCAAATATTAATAGAATACTTGTGTTTATGTTTTCTCCTCTTGTTTGGTATTTTGTTCACTGCATGCAACACATGCTGCTTGTTGTTGTCGTTGCACGTCACTTGTTGTTGCTTTTGCTGTTCTTGTCTCACTACTGCTGTGTTTTTGTTTCAGTTACTGTTGCTGTTGTTGTTGTTGTTGCTGGCTCTTACTAAAAACACGTTGCACTCACGCCGAAAGTCAAAACCGAACTGAATCTGAATCCCACAGATACTCTGAATCCCACGGACACTCAAACTGAAAATCGCTTTGCGATGAATGAAACTCAATGCCGCTCAGCCGACGCCGGTGTCGCTGCCGACTGTGCTGCCGACGAGGGCGTTTTGCCGAGAGAGCGCAAACGGCGAATTCGAACAAAGAGAGTGGTGTTTTCCGGTTTATGCCGCGGACTTGATAAGAGATAGATTATTCCTTAAGAGAAGTGTTTGGGGGCTCTCTTTATATTTTTTTAAAGATCTTTCTCCGAAATCAACTTAAGAATTTTTTAAATTTTTAACAATTTTGGAAAAAAACAACCAAAACAAAACTTAAAAATTAATAATTTTGTTGACTTAAGAAATTAGAGTTTATACTTAAAAAATTGGACTTTAGTTCAAAATATAAATTTTTCAAGATATTTGTATGGCGCATTTTGTTTGTTTATTCAACCTTATACTTATTCATTAAAAAGATTTGTTTCTATTAAAAACAACAGTTTCCAGGCGATGATTTTATATTGGTTTTATTACATATCACAAAAGCATACTTCGAAATAAAAAAAAGTATTGTGTACTCCACAAACTTGGATATTAGCAAAACTTGTGTCTTAAATTTTCTTAGCCATAGGTGGACAATTTTTATGTAAAAACAATCTTCAATAATTTTGCTATAGTGTATGTACATAGTTATTGTAAAAAATTGTTACCTATTAATCCAAAGGGGCATTTTAATAAGTCAAATCGAAAAAACATACAAAATCTTACCAATTCACTATCCCAGCCAAGAATTGCAGGCTACACCTGCCACTAGGAGAGAAGCAGCAGCAACTTGCACCTCAGCAGCAGCAAATACTACAACACAAGCCGCAGCAGCAACAACAACCAGCAAGAAAGAGAAACTGGCCAATGTCCAGTAAGAAAGTGTTGCCAATAGTTGCCAACCCTCTTTTCTTCTTCTACGTTGGCCTTTGTTGTTGCTTTTGCTGCTTAGGCAGAAACTATGGCAAAAAAGAGCAGAGAAAAAGTGGCGACAGCAACACACACTCACTTGGCCACGCCCCTTAAAGTTCCATATGGGGGCTCAAGAGCAAGAGAGACAGCGAGCTGCTTGCTCCTCCACACACACACATACACCAACACGAGGAAGGGGGAGAGGCAGAAACAACAAAAAAACTGCTGAAAGACGAGCGAAAACGAACGAAAAGCTTCGGCTCCACTCTCTTCTCTGGTTCCTCCTCCTCTCCCCAAAATGGATACTTGGAGGTGGCAACGAAAAGAGCAAAAAAGAGAACAAAAGGAAAGAAAGAAAGAAAAGGAGGCAAAGACGCAGCAAGTGCAGCAAGTGACGTCACTTGGTAGGCGGTGCTACGAACGCATTTTTAATATCAAAATGTAGTTGTTGTTGCCGTACACGCACTATTGCAATAGTGTTGTGTCTTGTGTGTGTGTGTGCCAGTGCGAGCGCAGCCAATAACAACAACTAAAATAAATCCCTCTTTGTGTTCGGCCGTATGTGTGAGTGTTTGTTTGTATTTTTGTGGTGCTATTTTGTATATTTTGCATATTTTATTCCATTTTCCCTCTCTCTTTTTGACCTTTTGGCATTCGGGCGCCTTCCACGAGCCTCTCGAAACTTCGTGCTCAACGCCGATTGGCCCGACCACTCGAATATATCTATATATATATATATAATAATATATGTGTGTGTGCGGGGGGCCACATGAAATACTTTTATATAGATATCTGCATATATAAATCGGGGGTGCACATGGGCTAAAAAACGCGTATCACTTCGCAAATTATTTTTCGAGGCCTTCGTTGGCGAATCGCCGACACGAGGCTCCAATTTTCCCCATTCCTTTTGTGCCCTTTCTTTCAGGAGCTTTGACATCTTAAGATGAATATTTTTTCGCAGGTCAAAGAGAAAATAGGGTTCTTTTTTTCTGATTTATATTGTCACCTGTCATCTAGTTATATCTGGATTTTTCCATTCAGCATCCTTGTAAGAAATAATTTCATATATGGAATGATAGGAAAAAAACAGATTGCAGAACCAAAAAGTATGCTACAAAAATTATTTAAGAAGGTTTTAGCAAAAGAGCTTTTAAAAGATCAATAAGATCAAATCAATATTTTCGATCAACTAGAACTATTTCTTTACCTTCAAAGGGATGTTTGCAGTTGCTGTCCTCTTTTTGGCAGTCAGCGAATCGGAAAAGGAAAAAACGCGGCGGCTCTTTCGAGGCGGAAATGAAGGCCCTTTCCGCTTTGACAAGTCCGAAGATGGCGAACTGTAGCTGAAAAAAAAAAAACAAGGAAAAACTAACCGGTCCGCTGGGAGAGGAAACTAGCGCGCTTCCGTGCAGCAGAAAAGCTGCGATGAGGAAATTCAAAGTGAAATTATCGGAGCAGCGTGAAGAAAGCGTGTGGGCAGTGGCAAGGGCAGCGGTGTGGAAACCACGTTAAAGGACATCCGCTGGCAAAGCGAAAGAGTTCAAATTGCCAGCAGCCAATGTGAAAAGAAAAAAGCCGTTACACACTTACAGTCAAAGGAGAAAGCAATGGCGACAGGAAATGACCAAAGCCACTGAATGGCGGAGCTTGAAGTTAAGCCTTCGATACTGGAATTACTCTTAAAAGAAACTTTGAATCAATTATTGGCTTATTATAAAATAATTTTTATTAATTTTTTAGATATTTACGCTTCTTAAAATATCTTATTTTAAAGTATACGGACAGATCTATTTGAGAACATAACGTACACAATTTTAAAATGTAGAGACTCAAGATCATTACTACGATGTTAATTAAGTGATAGGATGCACAATCTTCTGGTTTTAAAATGAAATATGTAATAATGAATGAGATGATCAGTACTTTTAATAAAATGCTCAAATTTAATTTTAATACTAGATCTTTTAATCCCTTAAAGGTTAAATATCTTCATAGAATCTGAATTTATTTACCGAAAAAACCTTTTGGAGAGGGTATGGATTCAAAATGAAAATATAAGTAAAGGGACCTACCGTATGCCACTGCCAACGGAAGAAGTAGGACTCAAAAGAGTGACAAAATGTGGGGAAGGGATGAAGGAAAGGCCGGAAAATGGTTGAAAAGCCTTGCGCCTTTCTGCGGCCATCCTTAGAAGTGGACAAAAACCTCACATTCGTTGCCAGTTTTTCCGAGCTGCTCTTGAACGCTCTTCTAAGGACCTTCAACTCTTCCCTGCTGGAGAATCCGAAGTAGAACAAACAAAGACTGAAGAGCTGATATTGACAATGTCCCTGAAAAACTAGAAAGAATTCAAAGTCGAGCAATAAAAGAAAATGTGACCTATAAACTGAATTATACAAGATAGTTTTCTACGTAAACCTTACAAGATCGGTTTAATTACGAATAATAATTACGGATTCAGGAAAGGTAAGCACTTAGTTTTTCGTACACAAATAATCCCGATATAGCTTCTAAGTATTAATTTTATTGAAAGTTTATTTGATAAGGTGGTTACTTATTAGATGTGGTTACTTAAGATAGATCAAGGCTCTGACAACTTCAACTTTAACAAATCGCTTAGTCAGCGCTGCAATACTGCAGATTGCAGTCTCCCCAGTCTCCCTGGCATTCCCCACATCCTCCAGCCGCCCCTCAAAAGGATTTCTGCTGGCGGCCACTGCGGCTAAGGCTGCTTAAAGTGTGGATCACGCAAAACCAACGAGTGGGGCAGGAAAAAAAAAGACCAGCAATGCCGGACTGCCGGGCACCACAGAAAATGGAAGTGGTGGGTTGAAAAGAGAGGGGATTCCCGGGCAGGAGCAACCACCAGAGGGGGGCAACAAAAGAAGTAGCCACATCAGCAGCAGCAGCGGGAGGAGGAGCACCACCCTCTAGAAACCACCATTCTGTGCCCTGGAGGTCCTTGCTCGGCCTCGGTCAATTGGGTAGCCAGCGCCTCCTCCTCGTTTTTTTCAGAAAATTGCGCATACGCGACGTCGCCGCTCCTCATCCTCGTCCTCGTCCTCATCGTCGGCGAAAAAGGAAAATGCCTGCGTCGGAGGAGTTTTCTCTGCCGTTTTATTTCCCCGACTTTGGAGCCTGCAAACGTGCGCCAGCTAAACAAAAGAGTTTCTAATGATTTTTGCGCCATGTTTGTTGTTGCCAGCAGTATTGTTGTCCTTCCAGTTTCTGTTGTTATTGTTGTTGTTGCTGTTGTTGTTGCTACTGGTGATGCCTGGAGAGGACACGGAAATGAAAATCGAAAGAATTGTTGACCAGGCCTCTTTGGCAGCACCCACCACCCATCGCCTCGTTCTTCCCTTTTTTGGTGGCCATGCGAAATGCAAATAAATTCACTCGATAGCCGGTCCAAGTTGCCATTGCCAGAGTTGCCACCGCAGCTCCACCTTTGGACCATCATGCATGCGTCTGCTGCATTGTTTGGCCCACACTGAACCACTTTCCACCACCCAGTGGTTCGGGGGGCTTGGTGGTGCCTCCTCGAAGTTGCCGCTCGCGAATCCTATTATTTAGAAAAGCAGAGGAGCACCCGGCGAACCCGGTTCAGTTCTAAGCTGCGAAATGAAAATCCTCTTCGAGGGTTGCCCGGCAAACTGGTCTGGGGGAAATGGAAAATAGAGAGGGGGAGGGAGGAGGGGAGGAGGGGGCGGCGAACCGGGGGACACATGCTCAAGCCCAAAACCAACACAGAACAGCCGCTGCCTCTGTCCGTTTCTCGTTCTCGAATTTTCCGTGCGATTTGCAAGCGCAAAATTTCCACCAAAAACTCAAAAGCAAACAGCCGCAGATCACTGAGGGAAATACTGACCAAACAACACGATCGTATAATCAAAAATAAAATAAATACTTTTATATAAAGTGAACTTAAGATTTTGAACCATAAACTGTTAAATTTCGAACGACTTAAATAATATTCTACTGGTTTCTTCATTATTATCTAAAATAGTAATTTAACATACTTACTTAGACAGCAAGTCAATAAACTTTTTAAAACGATTACAACAAATTTTTTTATTTTCTTTTTTTTGGTGTGCAGAGACCCAAAGGAAATACTCGCTTCTTGATCAGGATTTTCAGCTAGCATTTTCACAGCATACTTCGGGAATCGAAAAGGGGGTCGAACCGAAGGGGGGCGCTCCTCAAGCGGAAACGCAATTTCCAGGCCTCCAAAGACAACAAACAGAAATTTGTTTGAGCCAAAGAACATTCGAGGCAGTTTTCCCCAACGGAACGAAAACAGGTAAATGAGAACCGGGGGGTCACCGGGTGAAAGGGGGAAGACCCCCACCTGGATTCACCTGCCTTTTTGGTTTTTCGGTGTTTGATTATGCGTTGGCTTTCCTCATTTGGCCAATGGCCAGTTTATCATCAGCATTCTGTTTGCCCAAAGTCCTTGTGCCCGCCTGTTTTGCATCTCTCCTTTAATAAGCTCGAGCGGTTCTTGACCAACTTTAAGTGGGAACTACAAAAGCTGCCAGGTTGGCAGTTGTGACTGGACCGCAAATCATCTTTAACGAGCTCTCATTAAGAGCGCATTTAACTCACCCCGGGCTAAAAAGAAGGCTAAAAAAGTGGGGCACCAGCGGATGCTTTTGGCAAGCCACAGAATGCCACAAAATGCCAACAAGTGGCTGGCTTATTGTGGCCCCGGTTTTCAGCGCCACATGGAAGTTCCATGGAAATCATAATCCGTTTGTTCTAACACAAATAAATCTGCTCAGAGCTCATCTTCTGCAAAAAGCAGAAGTGCGAAAAAGGTTTCAAAAATAAAACAACTCGACTTGATAATTCTTATTATTAGTTTAAGGTAAATGTTATTAGTCCGACTATCAATTAAAATATAAAGGTTTAAAGTTCAATTAGGGTTTTGGTTTGGTAATTTAATTGTATTTCTCGGTACTTGCATTCTTTATAAAATTGTTTTAAATATATTTGCTAAATAAATTAATTTTTAAAAAATATTCTCTGCTCACAACATATTCAAAAAGGACCTCCCTCAATCGAGGGTAGCCTGTGACCCAGCCACAAAGCCAGTTCATTTTTCTGCTCCGTTAGCCGTTTTTTGCCAAACCCCACTCATTCCTTGAAAGCCACGAGCACGAGACCCAAAAGGCATCCCAAGCTTGTCAGCCTGTCACCCAGACATTCCGGCTGCAAACCGGAACAGTGGAGACCCGCAGACTCGCTATTGTTAAATATATATATAGAAAAAGATTTCATGTTTTCACTCCACTTACTGCCTCCGCTTCCGCTCCTGCTCCTGCTCCTGCTGATGTCCTTAGAATGAACTCCTTGCACAATATATTCACACACACGCGGCGGCCCCAGACAAAAATGTAGAAATTTGTGTGCGTGAAAATATAAAAAACCCGCTGCTGTCGTTTGTCGAGGTTGCAGCTGAGTGGCTCCGCGTTTTCCCCGCAGGACCAACACCAAATCTGCGGCACGCGGCACGCCTCTTGGGCTGTCAACATGGCAGCAGGAGCACTTTGAAAAAAGTGGTTAAAAATTAAAGTTAAGAAATAAGAGAAAATATTCATGCCAATTAGGTATGTAATAATAAATAAAAGATATAAGAAATATATAAAATGAATTTATTGTGGCAAACGTATATGAACTTTGTTATTAATCAAGGAATCTTTTTTGGATAGAAATGTTTTATCTTAAACAATTGGAAACCATATAGTAAATTAATCTGTCATCCATGTTAAACCACAAAAAAAAATTGCAATGGGGGTTTTATGTATTTTATACATTTTATAAACAAACTAAACATAATTGTAATATTTCATTCAATTATTCCTTATTTATTTTGTTCATTCTTTTCTACTTCATTTTTCATGCATATCAACGCAATGATTTTCTCCCAGTGGAAAGGACTTCCTTTGGTGTTGGCTTTGCCACTGGCTTTTGGGTCTGGAGAGCCGCAGGAATCCAGTGCTGGCATCTCGCGCTTAAGTGTTATTTGTCTACGCTTACGTGGGGACCCAAAAGGATGCCGGAGGCCAGGGGCGGGGGCACTCGTGCTCGGGGATGTCCTGGGCGTGCTCGGGTAATTGTGCCGCTCATATGTGTGAATTAAATGTGCCGTAAAGGATCCCAATTTTCCGGTCACTTAACCGAAAACCAGCAATGTGCCGCAAACACAGAAGGACAGCGTTTGCCTTTTATTTTTTTGTGTTTGCCCTGGTTTGCTGTTTTAAGGTCCTTCTTTGGGTTCTCAGCCTGCCAGCCGGGCTCTCCATCCCCGGGTCAGCATCTTTTGGCCATATAATTTACTTATCCAGCGGGTTCACATGACAATTTAATTGCTGACATAATGTCAAACACGGGCAGCAGCAGGACATCCGCTGGCCGGTCAGCCCTTGGGCAAATGTTATCCTTTGCGGTTAACACATTTGCACTTTGGCCCGACGAAGGCAAACAATGTTTTTAATATAAACAAAGTAAAACAAATTAGCGAAAAAAAACCAGCCAGCCAGGCCAGGACATTGTGGCCAAAGGACCGAGGACCACGTACCGAGTGCCAAGGACCAGCGGCCATTGAGGATGTGTGAAGTGGCTTTTATTTTATTACGTTATCCCTGCTTTACCGGACACATTATTATGCGGCCAGCGTAAAAAGCTTACATATATTTATGTGGCAAAAAAAAAGGACATCCCGTCTTGTGTCAATGTGTGTGCACAATTGTTTTGACTTAATTTGCATGCCCGGCCAAGGATCATCAGTGCTGGTGTTAAAGGACCCGCCGTGTGCGGCTAATTACCAACACACGGAGCAAGGACTCCGGGTCCTTGCTTTCGGCCAACGCACATTAAGGACTGGGGAAGAGGAAGAGGTAGAGCGAGAGGGGGCCAATGATGTTGCCAGTTAATTAGGAAATTAAATTGACTAAAGTGCTTGAGCGTTTTGCCTGTTTGCTCGATTATCCTGCGACCACCACTCCTTGGAAAATAATTTGGCGCAAATAAGTTTAGCGGATGTCCACCGCCGCATTGCTCCTGATTGATTTACACATCTCGTATTTCGGTTGTGTGTGTGTGTGTGTGGGTAAGGGAGAGTGTGGGTTGCACATACGCCGCGTGGGCTCTTCCTGCGTTGCACATACGCCGCGTGGACAGGCAAACAGTTTTCTTGGAGCTCCCAGTGATCCATCGCCGCCTCCCCCCCACTTTTCGATGGCTCTATGTATTCGACAGGGGGTCGTGTTGCCTACTTTTAGGCGGCCTGCCATTCATTTTCATTTACTCTGCACTCGGTCGTCTCCTCCGTCACCTCCTGGCCTTTTCCTCCTGGTTTTTCCTCCTGCTTCGCCTTATCGTTGGGTTTTCGGTACATAGAACGCACAGAAAACGCACCAACTGCCGGCTTTTGGAGGCGGAGCCAACTCGGCCAGAAATGAAAACGGAGAAGGCAACGAGCTCCTGGCTGCGAAGGCCAAAAAGGGGGGCGAACTCCTGCCAGCCTGCTGCAAGTCCTGCAAGTCGGACTTATAGCGTAAGGATTCCGGCCATTAATTATGATGGACATGCGTTCGTTGGGGGATTGAGGTGGGGCGAATAAGTGGAGCATCTTCCCTGGCCGGGATCAATCAAGCTGCAGCCGAGTGCAAATAATATTCAGACAGGCGAAAAACGACGAGACAATCCTTTTTTAGGGAAATTGTCCATCAAGTTTCGCTCGCAGGTTCCTCCTTAAATGCTCATGATCCCTTTTCTTCTTATCTGTTTTTCTTTTTTCCCGCTGACAGACAAAGAGATTGGGGGTTTATTTCCATTTGTGAGCCACAAATGCCAACGAAATGCCAAATAGAAAATGTTTTAGCGGAAATTTGATTTTAAAAAGCGTTTTGCCAGCAACTAAATGAGATTATGCGCTGCCCAAAAGTGCACAGGGCAAGCACACAGGACACACACAGGACACACACCCACAGGACACTCACATGGCGAACGTGGCTCGGGGCAAGTGAGGCATTAAAAAATGCAAAATTATATATCAAAGCAGCCGGGAGAAGGAAGAAGGAAGGAGCGAAGGAGCTGAAGAGGAGAAGACCGCTGCATGTCACATGAAATTATTATATCCCGCCATACATCCCGTCCGGGACATTGAAAATATTCCGACGTGATCCGGCTGGCAAGTGGCCTCCTTCCAGCGAAGGAAGGACATCAGAGGACTCAGGACGGCCAGCCAGCCTTGGCCTGTCCAACGAGCCATGCAAAATAAAATAGCAACACGAAAAAATGCGAAATTTTGTTAGAAAATTGCAAAAAATTACATACATATTTGGTTTATGTGCAGCTGGGAAAAGCGAAGCGGGCAAAAATGGAAAGGTTAGTGGTGGAGGGGAAATGGGGGGCGGTGGGGGAAAATTCTGTCACAAAGGACATGTGAGCTGATGGTAATGCACTGGGCTGCCAATGCCGCGCAACCTGGCGGATTCTTGATTTTTCGCCATGAAATATGAAGGAACTTCGCTGCCGATGGCCAAAGGATGTTGGCTTGGCTTTAAGTGCTCGGCCAGGTCAGCTGGCAGTGGCTCCATTAAATCCGCTTCAATGGGTTAACCGGCAATTAGTGTCCGTCCTAATAGAAACATCTTAATAAATCAACTCGCAGCTGCCAGAGGAAAAGTGGGGGTACTACAATACCATATATATAGCACCCAACCAAAATCGGGGCAGACAATACGCGTCCCTCAAGTTCATATTTCAAACGCTGCTCCTTCTCCTTCCCGCGCTGTCTGCAGCTTTCAAGTGTTTTTTTTTTATTGTTTTCCACTTGGAAAACGAAATGAAGGGAATGACCAACCCTTCGAACACTTATCGCATTCAACATCATTTGCATGCGCGGTGCTCTCCTGCCGGCGAAACAAATAAAATCAAGAAATAAATTAGAGAAATACAACAAAAAGAAGGAAGAAAGTCCGGAAATGTTTGCCCAAAAAACCAGAATCTATACACGTCCAACAAATATGGCCGTAGTTGATTTTTTGCAATCTGCACTTTTCTGGTCCTTTGTCGAGAATGTTGCCGCAGACTCTCGGGGACTCGAAGCCGTCCTCCTCCTCCTCTGGAGGAAGAGCTTTGGTGGATCCCACTCCTTGGCTTGGAAATTCGTCTGTCTGGGATCTGCGAACCTGCAAGCCGGACGACTGCAGCCTGTCTGCCCGTCTGGACACGTAGGACACAGGACCTCCGAATACCCCCCAGTCACTCCACTCCTCTAAAAAATCCATGTCCATGTCGTCGTCGTCACCTCGCGACGCATTCGTGGCACTCGCGTTTAATCAGCGATGTTTGGAGCTGGAAGACCAGCGCGACTCCTTCTCACCAAACTTCAAACTCCAAACTCAAACTCCTAGCTCCATCATCATTTATTGTTAGTGGCTGGCCAAAAACGCTCTGCTCTTGTTGTTGTTTAGACTTCTTTGTAGTCCTGGCTTCGCCAGTTTCAATATTTGCATGTCCCACTCCGCCGGGGATTGGGAATTATTTCCTGCTGGACTGCTGTTTCTGCTGCTGCTCCATCATATATCATGTCCGGGAAAAACACCCTTCTTCTTCTGCTCAGCAGTTTCCCTCTCCCCTTCTGATCAGCATTTTTTATGCATTTTCATTATTTTCAATTTCCATTCTGCTCGGTCCCCAATTTATTAAGCGATTCGGTTATGGCCCCTACCAATTTGCATTTGCATTTAAGCTGCCGGCCATCTTAAAGGCAGACTTTCAATTATCCCTTGGCCCGCCCACCGATAAGTCTCGTATTTCAAGCCCGCTCAACAAGTGGCCTCAAAGTGGCTGCCAAGCTGTGAAATCTCGGACTCAGAAGTGCAGTTGCAGTTGCCAGGAGATGCTGTTGGTTATTAGCCAGAACAACAAGAAGGACGAAGGATGCGAAAGCCAGTGGGGTTGGGTTCGGAGTTCGGAGTTGGGGTGCACAATTAACTGGCAGACGAGAGAGAGATCCTGCTTCCTTGAATGCCCCTGGCCTTTGGGAACCACAGATGAGGAGGACGAGAAGGATGAGGAGCAGGAGCAGCAGGAGCAGGAGCAAAGGAGGTGGCCATTTTTCAGACTGGACACTTGAACGAGCAGTCGTCCTCCGGTCCACACACACAGTTGTGTGTCAAGGTCGTCTGGCCGGTGGCTTTGTGGTGTTTCCTGCTCCAAGACGATGCCAAATGATGAGGACGATAACGTCTCCATTTGTGTGGATGAGGAGCTCAACTGGGGCTCTGTTGTCCTGGCTCCTTTGTCCGTATGTCCTTCGGTCTGCCAGTCTGTCTGTCCGTCTGTCCGACTCTCTGTCTGTCTTTCTGGGCGATGGGCAAGTGTTTTGTGCTGTCGGGGAGACAAATCAGTGCTCCTCCGCCTCCTTGCCCTTCCTTTCCTTCCCTTCCGAACTCGAGTCCTTATGGCAGACATTCTTGGGGAATACCTTTTGGCAGCTCAGACTTGTCTGCCCCCCAACCGACAACTTTGTGTTTGCTCGCCTGTTTGTTTGGCTTTCATTTGTGTGCTCCAGAAATTTGTGTGAAAATTGTTTTCTTTCCGCCCCGTCGCAAAGGACCTTTGCTTTGCTGTGTTTAAGATTCTGTGGCTTGTGCATTTTGTAAATAATCTTGCTTCCCAGCACTCCCACTCCCACTCCCACTCCAGCTCCAGGACCTTCCTGTCGACAGGCGCCAGTGGTCAGGTCCTGCATAATTTATGTGGGAAAGTCTCTGGCCGAGAGTGTTGCTTAAGAATTTCGCCAGGACACCTTGTGAGTGTGTCCGGCTTTTGGGGCGGAACAAAGTCAATTATTGTTATAGGTTTTCGGCCAACAAATTAAATGGTTTTGTGGTCGAACTCTGAGCCCGACTGACTGTGTATGCCGGTTTTTGGGGTTCGGTGAAGAAAGTGTATTGAATGCCGGCACAAATTAATTTTAGGTAGTCAATTGCGGGGCTCCACTCAATTTGGCAAGTCAAGCGGTTTACCATTGTGAGTTCCAAATGTCAAGGCTGAATGAGATATTGCTTTTAGCTATTCGGATAAAGTTTTGACTCTTCCTGTATTCACTTTAACCAGGATTCAATACAAAAATGTCAGACCTTTCTGATGTCTTTTGAACGACTTGAAAACTACAAATCAATTTTATTTTATTTTGTAGTGAGCACTATTATATATTTTTTTATATACTTGGATACTTATACTGGATACTTTTTCTCACATATGTTTTCTGAGAGTATAGAAGTGTTCATTTAGAGGGTATAATATTTTTTAAACCTGATTAACAAATTTCAAAAGCTGAATAATTTAACTACGGATGTAAAATTTAATAGTGTTGCTAGCTTAAAAATCATATTTTTAAAGAATATTTGTTCCCATAATCTGAAAGTGATAGATCCATAAAACTGCAGCTTTTCATACGCATAGCTTTGCCTTAAACCAGGGAAGCTTTTTATAACTTGGTGGTTGAACAGGGAAGCTAGAACAATGTATAACAGAAGTTTAGTATAGATACTAAGGAAGCAAGCTAAGCTAAGCAGGTACTTTTAAAAATGAAAGCTTTAGCGTCGAAAATTCTAATCTAAAATAAACTAGAACGAGGCAGTGGATCATAAAACACAAACAAAGAATACTAAAGATTAGAAATGGAAGAAAAAATGTAGCTGCCGAAAAAACGGATTGTTTACTCAGAGTAAAGGTGAACTATATGTGTTCCCCCGATATGAGTGCACTATCTCACCGATCGGTGGAACACGAACCCTGTACATGCGATAGAGCCCAGACCGTTTCCCAATTATACGGGTAATCACCACGGAGGCCGCCGCCTACTCATTCAATCCGGAGTCCAAGGTGCACGGCGTACAGCAAACATTACGTAGTTTCCAAGCGATTCAGAGTTATTTTGACGCCGACCGCAGCAAAGTGATCCATAAAATTGATCGATAAGCCGGAATGTCAGCCCTTATCGCCGACGGAGAGTCGGATTTTGTGGGAGAGAACGTTCTGCAGACACATTAAATGCAGCGAGTGATCATATCTGAAGCGAGCATTAGCATCGGACACTCGGCCTTATCCACTTGGGCGCCTTATCAGTTATCAGTTCCGTTCGGTCAGGTCGGCCGGGGCTCTCAGTTGGATTTCAGCAGCGGAACGGAGCAGTCGGACCGCGATCAGCTCCCCAGAATCGGTGAAAACAAATATACCCACGTGCCAAGAAGCATAGAAACTAGCGAATAAAAATCCAGCAGATCAGCAGATCGGCAATAAAACACGCAGTGACTGATAAGGCACCTTGGTGCAGGCAAACAAAAAAATATACAAATCTAAACAAATTTATATACTGAAATATAAGAATACTTATACAGCGACAAGATGATGTCACATACAGTGAGGTGCGTTACCCAGTGCTCGTATTCCTAAGAATCCCAACTAATTCTAGAAATATTCTCCTGAACAGGGTCTTCAAGATGATGTACATCGTGGCGGGCATACTCATCAGCAATGCGGAGATCTGCGACACAGTGGACCGCATTCAAATAGCGCCACGCGTTGACCTCAAGCCGGACTATGACCAGAAGTACTTGACCTCCGGCGGGAACAGCCCCGGTTCCCGATCCCGCACCCATTCGCGGCAGAATTCCGGAAGTTGTTCCGGCTCCGAGGAGGGAAGCCCGACCAAGAAGCGACGGGTCAGCGTCTCGGGGATCGCAGGCGGAGTGGTGAGGGGCGTCACCAGCCAGGTCTCGAAGAGGGTGGGCCATCGCTTCGTGTGGCTCTCGGACATCCGGCTCATCCTGCAGCAGTGGCGCATGCTGGCCCTCAGCTTCAACCTCTGGACCATACCGAACTTCCTGGTCCAGTGCCTCACCAGCTACATGAGCAAGAAGCTGCTCATCAACAGCGACTGTGATATGATCTACAAGTAGGATAGGGCAGCTACACCGAGAGGTTGCGAGTTTATTGTTACTATAGTTTTTACATAGCGTTAAGATCTGAATAAACAACTGCTAGACATAGACATAGATACTTCTTTATATTGTAAAAGTTAACGTGCAGTACAGTTCGCTTATTTGTAATCAGATATTCAAGAGTTACGTAGATTGAGGGAATACATTTCTAGCTTCTTAATTCGGATTTATTTTGGTACGCTTTGATGATGAAATATTTGAAAAAATTTCGTTTACTGAAACATATTACATTTTGAATTGGTTAATAATTTTATTTAATCTTTTTAATTCATACTAATTTTGAGTTTGAAGTAGAATACTTTGGTAAGCGAACCATACTGCTTTGTGGTCCCGAATATCTGTACTGTTTTTTGTGCATTTCCATTCCTAGTCGCCCTCTGCAGTGGAATTGTCCGAGTTATCCGGACTGCAAGGACTTCCTCCGCCTCCCGATGCCCCGCCCCTTACTTTGAGACTAGTGTGGAGCATGTTGGCGATGCTGTCCACATCCAGATTCTCATCCGTTGCGGAGATCTTTCGCAAGGCCGAGCAGACGATGCTCAGATCCCCTCGGAGTTCGCTGACCACAGCGGTGATTTTCTGGGCATTCGACAGGACCTCAACACTCATCGTGTAAGGATTGTAACGCACTCCAAACGGTCGCTGGATACTTTCAGCAAAGGCCCTTTAATAAAGTATGACAAAAAAATTGTAGAATATATATTTGGATTTAAAAAATAATTTTAATGTATTTCTTAGGTTTTCTGTACATTATAAATAAAGAGAACTCACCTCATCTGCTCCTTGGCCTCCTCAAAGGAATCGGTGTAGTAGTAGGCGTTCTGGTAGGAGGTGATGATACACTCTTCCTGGCAAGTCAGCTCCGGATCGAACTTCTTTATCTTGTCTTCCGCCGTGATCGCATGCTGCAGTTCAGCCACGGAACTCAGCAGTCCGGCTCCATAAACTTTGAAGGTGCTGTCCGCCTGCTTGCACAAACCAAATTCCACAGTGAAGAAATAGAGCTGCAAAGAAAGGAATTGAAGAACAGGGAACGGGATGGTGAAGGGTTAAAATATCCACCGTGGCCAGCTTCTCGATATCCGCGTCACTTGCTCCCAACGAGGCCAAGCCAATCTCCTGCGAGAATTGGGCAAAACTCGAGTTGGCCAGAAGTGGCATGTGGCCAAGAAGTTCGTGGCAACAGTCCCTGGAAATTAATTAAACCAAATCAATCTATGAATATTCTAACCAGTCTTTTAAAAAATATTTATATTCCTAATATGGTTAAATAGAAATATACACAGTACATAAAAGGTAAAGTAACAAAACAAATATATACATATTTTATATATTTATTTATTATTAATATATTTCTTTAGAATTAATATAATTAATATAAATAAAACTTACGGCTCGGGAGTATAGAATGGATCCGATGAGTGTCGTATGTACTGGGTGCAGTGGAAAACGCGAAAGGCGAGTCCTGAAAGGAAATCCCTTGGGGAGAGGTATCCTGCCACGGGTCGCAGTTGGAATCCCGTCTTGCGCTTCAGGTAAACACTCACATCCTGCAGCTGGGGCACATTATCCTCGCGATAGCCGCAGTACTTCTCCAACTCCGGCCAGTTGTCCATGTACTCCGGCACAGCATGCAACACGTAGAGGCGATGCAGCTCCAAGAAAACAGTGCCCCTTTTGGTAGAAAGTTTCAAAGCAGCCACATGAATCGATTCTGCGGCAATCAGAGTGCGAATGCAATCAAAAACTTACCAAGTTTTCACCTCCTCAGGTGTGTATTGCACTCGGGGAATGGGGTTGCCACTGAAAGTGGAAAGTTTAGCAGTGACAGTGGGAGATGCTCCCTGTTCGAATCTGGTTATGCAACACTTACTGCTTGAAGTTATTGGCTATGGCCGAGAACTGTTCGCGACGTTTGCGGTAAACGGGATCCTTGAATCCTGGATGGTCGGCATCCAACTCAGAGCCGTACATAAGGACATTCTGAGCCTTGTCAAGGTCGGAGATCTTTCGCGGAAACCAAACCATGTCCCCGAAATCTATTTTAAAAAGAAAAATTAAAAACTGCTAGCAAAGAATTGATGAACTATAAATAAAATTAACCATCTCAAATTCTGTATCGAATTTTTTATGGTTATCCAACTCCTCACAATTATTTCTTTAACATTTGTTGTCCGCATAAAAAACTTTAGATTTCCTCCCATTTTAAGAGATACTTTTTTTGTGGACTCACCAAAACTGGAGCAGGCCGATAGCGATGGAGCCCTGGACAAGCCGTGCGTGTTCACGGAGGTGTAGTTCACCGAAGCCACCTCCCGGTTGAGCATCTTGACCACCTGGTCGAGCCGCCGGGAATCGCACTCCACATCCACGAGGACGTCCGCCTGGTTGGTGCCCATCTCCATCGGCGAGAGCTCCAAGTGCAGGACGTTGATGCCCAGCTCCTGGAAGACCTGCAGGGCTCTGGCCAGATTGCCCACCTGGTTGCGCAGGGTGAAGATGATGGAGATGCGGTCGCCGGGGGAATGCTGCCTGGCATTGTCCTGGCCGACACCGCCACCGATGGCCAGCCTCGGAGGCTCCGGCGGAGCTGATGAGTGCCTGGCGAGATTCGGATGATTCGGGTGCGGTGATCCGGAATTGGTATCCTTTTTCAGCTGGTGCAAGGGACTGCCCTGCTTGACGGCCCACTCCTGCTCGCCGCTCCTGTAGAGCCACAGGCCCAGAAGACTCTTTCCGGAGGCACTCATCACTGCACTGCACTTGGTGGCGGTTCTCCTCGTTCGGTTTTTATTTTCTCCGCGGGCACACGCGTCGTATGCGCAACTCAGCGCCAACTGCAAGATCCTGCCGATGCGACAGCCCTTTTATAGGCCACCCGCAGGACTCGCACACACGCAGCCGGAGATACATATTCAATTGTATTTATTAAGTGTGCGTGGCGAGATAAATTCGTTCAAGGATATAAAAGCTACAAGTGAGTCTTTCTGTTCGCAGGCCCCACCCCCTTTCGGGGAGGGATGTGCTCTGGCTCTGATTGGCCAAATCATGCTGGAGTCAGGCCAAAACGCTAACGCATGACGTCATATTGCCCTAACAAAAAGGTCGCTAGTTCTTCTAGAGTACTTGTGACCCACAAAAAACGAAATCGTTTTTAATTAAAAGTAAAAAGTAAAAGTAAGTAAAAATAAAGTAAAAAGTAAAGTAAAAAATTATATCATGCAATGCAAAGTAAAAAGTAAAGTAAAAAACTATTCAATTATCATTAAAATAACAAAATTAAAATAAAATTTTATTTTATTTTTTTCAAAGAGAACAATTCTCTTTAAATTATTATAAAATAAATAAAGCTTAAATGCTTACATTTTATTAAAGCAGGGCATATAATAATAACCATACTCCCCCAATTTCACTTTCTAATCAGCAGCACCAACTTTCAATTGAATAAGGAAAAAGTCAGGGGTTTGGGTTCGTTGGACAGACAGACAGACAGATAGACTTTTGTGCTTGACTTTCAAATTGAAGCGTTTAATTTATGCTGGTATCGCAGTGACTAGTGTGCCGTGAGGAAAACCTAGTGAGTCCGTTGGAAAAACAGCGAAACTCCTGTCGGATAAAATCAATACGAAGTCAGTTGAGGAAAGCGCCGAGTCTGCGACATTGAGAGTGGTCAAATAAATGGGTTGCTAGGTAGTTGGCCAAGTCGAGCGGCCATAAAAGAAGAACGCTTTCCACCACCCAAAGGCAACGGCAACCACTTGATGCTTCCAGCAGAGTCAATAGTAGATAAATGGCAATTTCTTTCCGCCCGCTTCTTTGGGCCTTTGTTTGCGCTTCGAGAAAAGCAAATAGCGCCAGGGGAGGCGGAAAGAAAGGGAATCCTGGCGGAGGGGAAGCCGCAGTCAGTGCCACTTGACTATTAAAATATGCGAAAAACCCCACTAAACACATGCGTGGGCATTCCCCCGTTCCCCCTTCCTCAGTTTCCCCTTCCCATTAAACTCATCAGCTGAGGCGATAAACTTAATGGTGCTGGCTAACTGATTGACCGACAAACGACTGACTCCCAGGAGCCAGCCACTTTCTGTTGTTTGCCCACGAGCTGATGGATTTATGGGAGCAGCTCGGTTGCCCCAAAGGATGCAGGATGCCTCCCACTCCGCGGCGACTCCTTCCAGACGGAGATGGAGTCCGGAACGGAGTCGAGGTCACGATGAATGGCAGTTCTTGATTCCCTTGATTTCAGAATAATTAAGTTAGACGAGTTGCTTGGAGGGGGTTAAAGCGACGAACTGTGACTCGGATTAAATTTGAGGACTAGCGAGGGTGGTAATTGTAACAACATTTGAAAACATACATTTTACAATATACGCATGCTTAAGCTGGATTTAAAGTTTGTAAAAATTAAGCTTTAACTTAAGAAGAAGAGGGCTGACACACCCAGGAGGCATCTCGAGGAAAATACCGAAACCAGAATTCTGTCAGATAGAGATCAAATAAATAATTTAAAATCGGAAAGCAAAGTTTTCTGCTCATTTACCGGTTGGTCAATCCCAAATCATAAATTTGGTGGGACGAACGCACAAAATTTATTGAGCACAATTCCGTGGAAAGCGAAAAGCAACAATATCAGTTCGTTACAATTGCTCAAACAAAAGTATATTTAAGTGTGAATTGGTTTCCATTGTGTTTATAAATAAACACTTGCTCATAGATCTCTTTCGTATGAGTTACAGTTGAAGCAGTCATCAATCGATGGCAGCGGCCCGCTGCAGTACTCCCAGGTGGCCCAGGCTGTCCAGCCCTGTTCTCCTTGGACCTTTTGGGCACATCTCACAGAATTCCTAATATTGTCGGTCAGAAGTTCGTTACAATTTATATTGCAGCCGTTGGAGGAGTACTTTCCACTGGCCGGTTGGCACCAGTAGCGGTCGTTAATCTGGAAAATGCCGTAGTCGTTGGATCCATCCGAGTTGGGGGGTCCCACAACATGGGTGCGATAGTCACTCTCGTGCCGGGCAATGCAGGTCCACCTGGCCAACTGACTCTTGGGCACTCCGAGCCTGTACATCTCCCTGGCCAGGGAACACCTATCCATGGTGCGGGCCAGGGTAACCGAAATGGCCACAGCCAGTACACAAATCACCAGAGCAGCTCTCATTCCGATGCGAATAGGTTGGATCTTAATAAAATACTGATTGTTCTGCCGGCTGACTCGGCCTATTTATATACATGTTATCGTAATATAAATTTTTATTGAATCAGTGCATCCGCCTTATCAGAATGTCCCAGTAGGTGGGAAAGGCCCCCATATCAGTTGGCTAACGGATGTTTAAAGTCAGGCTCAGGCGATGACGAAGAAAGTAAGCTAGTTTCGGCATGCCGAATCTTATATATCCTTGCAGTCATTAAACAATATCGAAGGTATGACGATTTTTCTATGAATTTTTTTATATTGTTACCGGTTGTTTAATGACAGCTATATGATATAGTCATCCGATTTCAATAAAATTTAATTCGAAATTTAATAGTAGTTAAAAAACACCATCAGGAAAAAATAAAATTAATTAATAAATTTAATTAACAATGTGTATCATAAGAAATGTTGTTACTGTTTTGCCGTTTTTTTTTTTTTAATTTTAAATTCAAAAACTTGCAAAAATGAGTTTGCTACAAAAAAAATTAACTAATGATGCAGTTTGTAAAAGAATTAAAATACGAACTCTTAATAAAGATTCAGCAAGGTACCTTTAAAGCTAAGAAAACCATGTCAAATATACTCCTTTTTCATAAGTGTATTTAAACAAGAGAGTCATTTTTTTAATTTTCTTATTATATTATATTAATCTTTAAAAATTGTTTGCTCATATCCCTTTCCGGATAAATACGCCCCTGGAAACTGGTGGCCGAGGCGCAACAGCATTGCAATTCGCAACTCACCCCTTGGAATTTGTGGAGCGGATGTGACGCACTGCGCAGGCGCGCTGCTGGTCAACCCCCAAGTGAAGACACGGATGCCGCTGACCCCCCGACCTTTGCCCTGCCAGCGGTAAACAAAAACAAGTCGGAGAGCCGTGGCCAGAGAGAGCTTACGCCTGACAGCTGAAAGTCCCAAAATTTCCCTGACTCGGGCCTCCACTGCGCGTTATGTGGCACCACTCACATCTGGAACTCAGAAGGGGACTCAAGTGCGCCAGCGACGTCAAGGAAATTATCGATTTTCGCATGTGAAGTGAAAAAATTGACTGCGCTGGCGAAAAACTCTAAAGTTAACCCGTAACAGAGTGAAATCCAAGCGAAAATCCGATCAAATCGAGCCAATTGAGAGCCCCGGCCAGCCTGTAGTTGTGGGCGTGGCAGCTGGGCGAAGGCCTGGTCAGAAGACGAGATGGCTGACAGCGAATTCGAGGAGTTCCACAGGCCCATATTTGAGCCACATACACATACGATTGCTGGATTCGCAACTGGAGCAGCCAGCAAGAAGAACAATTCCCATGCATTTTACTCGTAAGTAGGAGGTTAAAGGTTACACCGACTCAATGAAGTGAACTGATGTGCAGTTAGGAAGCTGCACGTGTCCTCAAGAGCACCCCTTTGCAACCCAAAAAAAAAAAAAAATCATTCGGTATCCTTGAAGGGATATGCGTGCTGCAATTTTCGCATGCCACTTTCCAACTGACTCATCCCTCAAATCCAATTTGCAGTCTAATTCCCAACGATGAGCTGGAGGACTCGCACTCCTCGAAGAGCGACGGCGACGGCTCCGACCAGGAGGACGGCATTGGCCTGGTGGACCACGAGCCCAAGATGCGTCAGGTGGAGGACGACGAGCTGGGCGATGGCCTCAAGGTCACCTTGTCCTCGGACGGATCGCTGGACACCAACGACTCCTTCAACTCGCACCGACATCATCCGTTGAACCACCAGGATGCCATCGGCGGCTTCCTGGGCATGGACACCAGTGGGCTGGGTACTGGCAACAATGCTCCGGTTACCATCGGAGCCAGCACAGATCTCCTGGCACCGAATTCAGCTGCCACGCGTCGTCGTCGCAAGTTGCCCGAAATACCCAAGAATAAGAAATGTAAGTTTGGGATAGAGAACTTAGTTTCCGGTTGAGAGTCCTGCATGCAATTAGATTTATGGGGCTAGTCCGGTTTTCAGAGGAATTTCTTTCATAAGGTTTTATTTTCTTATTTGATCAATTTAAAAATCAGAATAAATTCGAATAAGTAAGTTATCTAATTAACCAGTTGGATAATTAACTTAGTTTTGCCTTCGCAACAAGAACTCGTTTACTTTTTAATTTACTAATGAGAGTATGTCATAAGCAACCCCTTGACCAATCATTTTTTTAATCAACCCCTTTGAAAACCGGTTAGTCCCTGTCAAGATCCCCTTGTAGTTTCGGGCTAACCCGCTCACGGCCTCGTTGCAGCTTCCATTCTGCATCTTCTAGGTGGCTCCAACTTCGGCTCCCTGGCAGATGAGTTCCGCAACGGGGGCGGCATGGGCGGAGTGCCACCAGCAGGGCGAGGGGGCGGCCAACAGCGCTCGTTTCTGTCGCTCAAGTGCGGCTACTTGATGGACGAGGACTCCAGCCCGGACTCGGAGCGGATGCAGAGCCTCGGCGACGTGGACAGTGGCCACAGCACGGCGCACTCGCCCAACGACTTCAAGAGCATGTCGCCCCAAATCACGTCTCCCGTTTCGCAGTCCCCCTTCCCGCCACCCTTCGGGGGCGTGCCCTTCGGCCAGCTGGAGATGCTGGAGGCCACGCACCGCGGCCTGCACAAGTTCGTGCCGCGCCACCACGACGAGATCGAGCTGGAGATCGGCGACGCCATCTACGTGCAGAAGGAGGCCGAGGACCTCTGGTGCGAGGGCGTCAATCTGCGCACCGGCCGCCAGGGCATCTTCCCCTCGGCCTACGCCGTCGACCTGGACTACAACGAGTTCGATCCCACGGTGCAGCTGGTGAAGAAGGAGCGCTACCTGCTCGGCTACCTCGGTTCGGTGGAGACGCTGGCCCACAAGGGCACCGGCGTCGTCTGCCAGGCGGTGCGCAAGATCGTCGGCGAGTACGGCAACTCGCCCACCGGACAGACCTGCATCCTGGAGGTCTCCGACCAGGGACTGCGCATGGTGGACCGATCGGGCCCGAATGTGAGTGAATATCTGATATATGTTTCCTCTAAGAATGCAGGAACTTTACCCCCTCTTTCCTTGATTTTTCGTGATATTATACCATTAAGAGTGCAAGAAATATATAATAATTATTCCTCTCCCCCAACAGCAAAACAAAAAGGACAAGAAACCTTGCATCGACTACTTCTACTCCCTGAAGAACGTCTCCTTCTGCGCGTTTCACCCTCGCGATCACCGCTTCATTGGCTTCATAACCAAACACCCCACGGTTCAGCGGTTCGCCTGTCACGTCTTCAAGGGCTCCGAGTCCACCAGACCCGTGGCCGAGGCAGTGGGGTAAGTCTTTGAGAGTAAATAAACCCCTGAACCCCATATATAATGCATATTATCCCCCTCCTCAATTTCAGTCGTGCTTTCCAGCGATTCTATCAGAAATTCATTGAAACCGCTTATCCCATCGAGGACATCTACATTGAGTAGGCTTGCAAGGGAGGTTTGTGCTTAGGCAAAGAATTCATTAACCAATACGATATATTTTTTGTGCGGTTATTACGAATAAAAACGAAACGATAATTCTCAAGAAATATTTGCTCTTCTTCAAAGAGAATCTCAAATAAATTCAATAAGCTCGCAATAGAAACCCTAGCTATAGAGTATTATGATTTATCCGTTCCTAAAGTTGTGCAAGATCTTAGACATGTAAATAGTTAACTTTGGTTCAAACTCCCACTTGACACTAAAGCTTCAAGCAATCAGCAATAGATGCCCTTTGTAGGAACACCCTTTATACACCAGTACATAGCATATAGACAAATGCACAACCAGTAACACACGATAATTTGAATTCCTCTCAAGAGCCCCAATTTTGTATCGGAAGGAAAGTAGCTCGGTTGGGTTTATTGTAAAGCCGAATTGTTTAGTTTAGATTGGATCCCAATATCCAACTCCAGATCCTGGCAAAGCACAAAACAGAGTGAGGCCAAAGTAATTTAGAGATATTCGTGTGACCTTAGTTCAGTTATGTGAAACCTTCAGTTACGAGACTCAACAATATCGAACACCAGCTGCTACATTTCGAAGTATTCTCAATAAAAGCCCAGTTCTAAGATGTGTAAACCTATAAAGTTGTATACAAACAGACGAATATATACTGTATATGTATACAAAAGAAATATATATATATATAAAGAAAGCAAAAAAACAAAATTGACTTTACTTAAGAGGGTGAGTACTACTAGCTAAATTAAATAATAGTATTTGTTTTTTCTTAAAAGTATGCTACAAAATTTTTATTTTTTAAACTTTTTAGTAGCTACTTTCGTCCCAAAGTGTTGCTCTTCAAACAAAGACAACAATTTAACAGCCTAAAAGCGAACTATTTTTTTAGCTGCTAATTTTACTTTTCCCACGCAAATCCATTAAACATGCTGATCTACCTCTGGAAGCCAATTAGATGCTGATTTCCATTAAATTACATGCCACGAAAGAGTATCACTTGAAATTATCATTCTCTTAGATGCAACCGATTAAGTAATCATATCGTTATATTTAAGTACTCCAAGTAATCTGTTACTTTTCTTTAAAGTGCACTTTTCAGATATATTTTAAAGATTGCTCTGTGGCGACTGGAAAGATATCCCCGGGGATCAATTCTATAATTCGCCATCAGTTTTTATGTCTTACCGCGCACTTACTCTTCCGGATCTGTGCCGAAAAAAAACAATCACACATTTATGAAAACGCCCAGGCAATGGAGAATAAATTGCCGAGCTATTATAATGGCGATACATCAGTTAGCCTGGGGGCATCAATCATTATGCAATTTTTACGAAGACAGCCGGCAGCCGCGGATACTTTCTTCGGAGGTGGTTCACCGAACCAGTTGTGGTGGTGGGCCGGCCTGATCTGCCTTTGGGCAAATTGTTCCAACAGGAGCACCGCCGACTAAAACTAAGTAAATTCGTGTCGCTTTTAATGGCAATGGATACCCGAAGTAGCCTTGGCCGCGACTTTGGCAATGGCCAAATGATTTGGGCCCAGTGTGGAAAATAGAAAACGGGTTTTAGTGGTTGGGAAAATTGCCGCGGCACTCGCTTGATGCACTTGTCCGTCGGCCCGGCCTCTTGGCTCCGTCAACAAATGTGGCCAATTACAGATTAAACGACAACTTCAATTTGAAAACGCTTGTAAAACAGAGCAGCCGAAAAGCCAACCAGATTTGTCACAGGAGCAGCAGTGGCGGTATTAGACTTATCTCAGAGATTTGATATCGAAAAGGGGTCTGAATGAGTCTTAAACTCTCTAAAGTACTTAGAAATACAAATTTACATTTAATATTCTATTTTCCGTAATAGCATAAAAAAGTTATGATTTCTGTAACCTTTGTTTTACTTATTTTTATACCAAGCAAGTAAATATCAAAGATATATTTACAAGCTTTCTCTTTTAATCGTTTACTTAAAAAAGGGAAAAACATTTAACCAAATTTGATAATGTGTGAATGCGTACTGCAAAATAAAATATTTTTTTTTATTTGCTCTGGTCTTTAGAAGCTGAAAAGTGTTATTTGCAGGCTGACAGCTTTTCTGAGTGCACACGAGTGGCTAGAACCAATGTTTGTAGAAATCCCCCAAACAAGTTCGCTATCTACGCGCCTGGAAGCCATGTGAAAAGCCACTCCGACGTTCGAGCCATCTGATCGCCGACTTCATTCAGTCTGCAACTCGCGTTTCGGCCGAGCAGACGCTCTTGAATCGGTGCGGTGGACCCGGTGTGAAGTTTTGGCCCAAAATCAAAGCGCCGACTGAGTTTCGAGCGCGGAGTTTCAAAGACTTCGAAGCTGGTGAAGTGAAGTCGTGTGGAAGTCGAGTCAATCAAAGCGAGCCAGCTAATAAAAAGTGCTAATGGTGTGTTTAAAATATGAATAAACCGAGTATGCCTGGGCCACAAAAACGGTTACAAAAATAACAACTCCAACCACAATCGCAGTGGCAACAATAACAAAAAGAGATTTTCTTTTCGTGGGACGAAGAAATCGCATTTGCATTTCACCGCTCCGGCTTGGCTGGTAGATTAAATTGGATCAATCGATGGATGTTTTGGTGTTTGATTGTGTGCCACTTTCATAAAAAGCTTTCCAGAATCTGGAATAATAAATATTTAAATGCAAATATTAGAAACCCGTTAAGAAGCGCCGAAAGAACAATAGTTGCTTGAATTCTGGGAGAGTCTCGTCGGCGTGAGTGGGTAAGTCCATCTATAATATATAGAAGTGATCGATGTGGCTATCAACTGCGATTTATAACTGTCACAACAAACTAGTTGTTGTTGTTTTTGTGGTTTAGCATTCATCTATATGTTTAGTGGAAATCCATGAAAATCGGTTCGATGGCTGAATTCGCGCGATGCACTCGCAGCGCTGCTCTGCATGAATTAAAGTTATTAAATAATTAATGGCCAGCGGTGCAAAGAGAAAAACACAGATTGCTGCATGTTTGGGGCATTATTTACGGCCTGCTTAGCTAGACGGCCGTATCGCGTCTCTCATTAGGCCAAGCATGAAGCTCCAGAATCCCAGACTCGTATATGAGTATGGTGGCCATATCATTTGGCCATCGATTTGCATTTCGAAGAAAGCGGCGGCTCCACTTTTCAGCAATTACATAAAGCCCATCCCCTGAGGGGTCTGCTTCACAAATGGTGCGACTCCAATTAGCGATTCCCAAGAAGAGCAGACAGAAACCGAAACCTTTTTGCTCGCAAGGCGTTTATTTTTGGCTCACTTATTAGCAGGTAAAATTGATTTGACAGTTGTAGATCCGATAAAGCCATCAGTCTCTTCCCAACTGGTCGGTTACCACTGGTCTGTCCACTCGGATTACACGTTCGGCCACGTTAAGATAAGCCTCGTACTCCACGACATCCGGAGTGGTGTCGTAATGGTAATGACCTCCCCAGTTTTCGAAGGAAAACGAGTGGAAGTGCTGCAGCCTCAAGTCGAGTCCCAAATCTTTGGTAACCAAGGTGCCCACTGCATTCAGCTGGGCGGGCATTTCGTAGAACTTGAGCCACTCTTGGATCTGCTCTTGGGTGTGAATCGGCGTCTTACTGAAGTCCCGCATCACGTGCTGGTGGACACAGCCCTTCTTCACCACAAAGATGCCACCCAGACCCACCACTTTGTCGCCAAAGTGCTGCTCTAAGCCCTTTCGAATGCACTCCACAAAGTTTTCTTTTCCTGTTCTCTGTTTTGCGGAGATTCTGAGCACTTCTCCTGGTTTTCCCTCGCTGAGGAATAGATTCAGGATCAGGGCGCAACGGGCTTCGGTTTCGGGAATCCTTTCCAGGACGCACTCCTCCTGATCTCCCCTCACGGTGGCCGTGTAGCTTCCTTGCTTCAGTTCGTCCTTTTCGCTCAGGGAAAAGTTGAAAATGCCCTCGCAGTTGGAGTTGCGAATGGGCCAAGGACCTGCTCCTGGCCCAATGGCGAAAATCTCGCCAGATCCTTGGGCTTTTCGAGTGATTTCCTTCAAGTTATAGAGTTTCTCCCGCTGCACTAGAGGACGTAAATAGGGTGGACCACCTGCTTCCAGTAGAGTAGGGTTGCCACCCAATCCACTCTCCACAAGACCAAACTGCGGTTCCTCTAAATCCGGACAGGGACCCACGGAAACATCAACAGTTTTAAAATTTTCACTCAAGGCACCCTGTATGACTAGAGTAGAATATAGAGAGATTTATCTGAGAACTATTTTTATCAGTGTCACTCAGTATTCGCTCACCTCTTTGGATCTCTGAAAGGCAGGGCACATGAAGTGGCTTCTCCTCGAAGAGAAGCTGATCCGTTTGAAGGTGACTCTGGCCCATGTTATCTCTGCAAATATTCCGATATGGTTTCAGGCACTTTCCCTGCTGGAGGTAAACTAGCGACTGACCAGAACATCGTAGTGTGGTAAAAATGTCAGCCAGTCGACTACCCGTCATGATAATTGCTGCACTGATAAAGGGTTTTTCACTGATATATATTTTTGTGGTAAACCTAAAAGCCTGAGGTTTTGCTATTATAAATTGTTTCGTTTTATTAACTTCTTAGAATAATTTTATTGCCCTTCATTTTAGTGTCTTCCCAAAATAAACTACTTATGTTTTCGAGTTTACTCTAGGTTTTATTTAAAATTATTTATGGGGGGCTTTGGGCAATGGAAAAGTCGGCTACAACTAGATACGGCAGATGCGGGTGATAAGATCTAGTCCCGACCCACCTTGTGGGTGGAAACGGGCTTGTCCACCCGCACCACCCGCTCGGCCACATTCAGGTAGGCCTCGTACTCAACCACATCGGGTGTAGTGTCGTAGTGGTAGTGGCCACCCCAGTTCTCGAAGGAAAAGGAGTGGAAGTGCTGCAGGCGGAGGTCGAGGTCGTGCTCCTTGGTCACCAGGGTGCCCACGGCGTTCAGCTGGGCGGGCATCTCGTAGAACTTGAGCCACTCGTTCACCTCCTCGTCGGTGTGGATCGGCGTCTTGCTGAAGTCCCGCATCACGTGCTGGTGGGCGGCGCCCTTCTTGATCACGAAGATCCCGCCCAGGCCCACGACCTTGTCGCCGTAGTGGTTCTCCAGTCCCTTTCGGATGCACTCGATGAAGTTCTGCTCGCCGGTGCGCTTCTTGGCGGTGATCTTCAGGACATCGCCGGGCTTTCCCTGACTGAGGAAGAGGTTGAGGAGCAGGGCGCAGCGGGGTTCGCTGTGGGGGATCTTCTCCAGGACGCACTCCTCCTGGGCTCCCCGCACGGTGGCCGTGTAGCTGCCGTTCGTCAGCTCGTCCTTCTCGCTCACCGACAGGTTGAAAATGCCCTCGCAGTTAGATCCCCGGATGGGCCAAGGACCTGCTCCTGCGCCCACGGCGAAGATCTTGCCGGGACCCTGGATCTTGCGCGTGATCTCCTTGATGTTGTACAGCTTATCCCGCTGAACGAGCGGCAGCAGGAAGGGCGGTCCGCCGGCCTCCAGCAGAGTGGGCTTGCCACCCAGTCCGCTCTCCACCAAGCTGAACTGCTTGGCCTTCAAGTCCGGACAAGGACCCACACTCACGTCCACACTGGCAAAGTTCTCGCTCAAGGCACCCTGTATAACTGGAGAGAGAGTGAGAGAGAGAGAGAGAGAGAGAGGGGAGGCAATGAATTAGAGCTTTATCTCGACCTCCATCTAGACGACATATGGCAAAAGCTGGCCCCCAAAGCTTTCGGCCCAATCATATGTTTCTGTTTTGGACTGCTCAATGAAAACAAAAAATAGAAAATAAAGAACGTAGAACTCAGTACTGAGAAGCGACCAAAAACCGGCTATGGAAAGTTCGGCACCGTTGTGAAGGTCATTTGCACATGGCACTCGAGAACCCCAGAATACAGCACGTATTGTTATCTCTCGGATCGGTGGGAACTCAGAATCTCAACTCACCGTTCTGCAGCTCCGACAATGGGGGCACATACAGGGGCTTCTCCTCGAAGAGCAGTTGCTCTGTACTCAGCTGGCTCTGGCTTTGGCTCTGGCTCATTTTGTCCTAGTTACTCTGCTCCTGATTCTGAATCTCAATGTGTTCTGGCCTCGTTTTCCGGCTTTCAGGTTTTCTGGTTTCGATTCCGATTCGCGACTCGCCATTCCTTTCTCTCGCCCAGTGGAAAATCAACTACCGCTCGCCAGATCGTTGCAAACGCGACTGCCTGCTAAAACCAGATGGGGTCTCGTTTTTTAAAGTTCAGTGCTCGGCTCCCGGATCGGATTTGCCCTATAGTTAACATTGCTGGTCGTACAGGGTGTGCATCGCTTGATAAGATAAACTCTTGCGCCGCATTTAGTTTAATTAGTGTCGAGATTCCCATTCTTGTTGCTCCAACAGAAGAATCCAACACCTCGCACGCCTAATGCGCATGTCAGGAAGGCAAATTCGTGGTGCGGTTAATTCACTACAGTAGCCACTCCGCTTAACGACCTAAGTCAACCTGCTGCAGGGAAGCATGAAACTTTCCACTTCTGCGGCGTCACTTTCGCTACCAGAAAAAGGTTCTTTAGGGCCCTACGATTAGAGACCCTAAACTGGTTGCTACTCCGCTTAATGGCCCGCATTTGCATATTCTTTGTGACGATGTCACCGAGAAAGTTGTTCTACTAGATTGCTTCACAATATATGCCAGATCGAGTATGTTTGCTGGGCTAATTAAAGACTGATAAAGGGGACTGGGAGGAATGCAGGTAGCTGCGGTGCACCTTTCACTGTAGCAGAGTGATAAGTCCAGCCCTCTTTGGGTTAGCCAAGCACTGATAGTGCCCGTGGTTGGTTGGCGATCGTGTATTGTCATTTAGCGGTCACGTTTACTACGTCAGTGGGCCGCTTGAGATAAGGAATTCTGATTTCCACTCCCGAAAGCTGGATTATATATAGTAGTTCAGTTCGGGTGTGGTTCGGGTCAAGCCGCAAGTGTTGGGCGATTTGTACCGTCCAAGGGCGCTAATTTGATGTATTGCCCGTCTAATGATCTAATTGCCTGGCCTGGATCCGTTCCCAACATTGATGGATCCCCGCCATTAATTGTGCCGTGGAATGACGGCTTCCACGCCTCGCTGAGGAGCAATCTGGCTGTCCAGGATCATGTCCAAACTGGTCCACGCAATCCATCATTTCGCCGATGGATGTGTAGTTTATCATAATTACAAACTCCGCCGAAGAGCCATCTACAGGCATTCGTTCTAGGCGATCGGGGTCGCCAGCGTTGGAGAGCTCGTTGCTGACCCAATTCCAATGGCGACTTCACTTTTTTCCTCGCCAATGGCCATCGGACATTGGCAAAACTGGTTGCTAGAATTGTGTCAGTTCTGATAGTCGCAGCAGGCAGTTTGTAGAGGCAGCCAAGTAGACATCCACTAACATATGTTGTGTCCACGTCCATGTCACATTAGGCAATGTCTGACGGGCGCCGATCCGCGAATTTGTAATGGGCAACCGCATCACATTGGCCAGGGGCGCCGAGGAGGGAGCCGCCGGCGAGGGGAACTCCAGATTCAACACCCGCCGGAGGTACCAGCAGCACAAGCGGGAGTACTGCCTCCAGAACGAGTACCGCTCCAAGACGCTCCCCGCCCGCCATCCCCAGTCCCCCTCAAGCAACAACAACAGCAACCACAACAGCAACCACAACAACAACAACAGCAAGAACAAGAACCAGGAGCGACTGGGCTCCAGCAGTTGCTTGGGGGCCGGCCAGAATGGAGGCAACAACGCCACATCGCACAGTGGAGAGACATCGAGGGTGCTCTTTCTGCTCTACTTGATACACCGCACCTGGAACGTGGTCATGGACACGATGGACTCACGCACCAAGAGGTAAGACTTCATTTGGCTCAAGTCCCCGCGATTAAGGTGTTATGACACGACATGGGAAAACTAAACTCTCTTTGTTGAATTACTTCATACGTAATTTATGATAAATATATAACACTTCCTTTTAATTTTTTTTAAATGTTGGAAAAAGTTGTATGTTTATTTAGGAATATCTATCATACGGCTAATTATTAAATCTTTCTACGTATAATTATTTACTGAGTAATACTATTTTTGAACTAGTGTCATAATACCTTAAATGCCACCATTCTTTTCCTTTACTAATCTTCTTCTTACTTCATATGTAATTTATCGAAAATAAATAAAATTTCTTTTTATATTTGAAAATTTTGGAAAAAAGTTGTACACTTCTATATGAATAGTTATCATTATTATATTTTTGAACTAGTGTCATAATACCTTAAGTGTTAAGTGTCCTTTACTAATCTCTCAATCCCAAACAGTCGTTCACCGCGAGGAAGTTCCCCGCAAAAGGAAGCCACCGTGGACATTGAACTCCAGCGACGACCGCCCGACGAGGAGTGCTCCATAGGCATCACCGACCTGGATGCCTCCTCCTTCTGCTCGCAGTACTCCTGCTGCAGCTGCAGCTACTGCGATGTGGAGACAGCCGGCACAGGGACCAATGTGTACAGCTCCATTGGCGACGAGTACTCATTGGACTCCATGTACGAGGTGGAGAAGTCGGTTGTAGACAGGTGAGCAAGACTATCCAATCCTATAGCGGCCAGCTTTGGTCAGCCGTAGATATATAGCATACTTTTAAGCTGCAGCCAAGTCAAAGAAAGTGATGGCACTAAAAAAGTGTTGCTTTCATTTATGCGGAGACTTTATTTGTTGCAACAAATAAAATAAGATATTCTTAAGCTGCCAATTTCATCCAGAAAATTTCTTGCTTGGATATTACTGAATTCAATTGGCTTTATTTGAATATTAATATCATTAAATCTTTAAATTCTTAGACAGCGAACCCACGGTTTATATTGCAAATTTTCCATTTAATTTTTAACCGTCCCTGGTTTAATACTCTGATATGGAGCAACATATATTTCTTGATTATTCCCAGAGGAATAAAGATGCCCGTAGGCAATTGGAAGTCTTCAGTCAATTCTAGAAATCTGTGGAGCCAAGATCAATCTCTCGTATCAGTTTAGCAGCTATAAAAGCAAGAAGCCTTATCTCCCTTGGGTTTTTTCGATCAAGCGAAAGTATGAAGTCGTTCATCGTTCTAGTGGCATTAGCCTTCGCCACTCCCGCATTCAATCGCATCATGAACCGCTGCTCCTTGGCTCGGGAAATGGACGATCTGGATGTTCCCCGTGATCAGTTGGACAAGTGGACTTGCATAGCCAACTCATCATCGTTCTACAATACCAATTATAGGAAAAAAACGGACTACGGAATCTTCCACATATCTGAAATATATTGGTGCAGAAATCAAACTGGTGGAAAATCGGACAACCTTTGCAGCGTTAATTGTGAGGAGTTGTTGACCGACGATATCACCAAGTCCGTGAGATGTGCCCAGAAGATCCTCGAAATTCAGGGATGGTCCGCCTGGTTTCCCTGGGCCGGCTGCAATCTCTCTCTGCCAACCATAGATGATTGCTTTTAGGGCTTGAGATATATAAGTTCCAATAAAGATATTTGGTTCAAGGCTCCAAAAAAATTTAATTATTCCCTTCGGCACTTTAGTCTTTAATAGGAGAATATTTGTCCATAAAATTGGGATGCTAAAAAACAAAAAAATTACAAATCCCAATAAAAATACTTGGATCAATTCCCATGAGGCAAAAATGGGATGCTAAAAAACAAAAATATACAAATCCCTATAAAAATATTTGGCCAATTCCCTTGAGGCTTTGGCTTCCACATTTTTCAGTAAAAACTCGATAATGATGGCGCTCCGAGGAATTGATAATTTCCCTCAGGAACTTTCGTCTCTTATAATGGAGTGTTTGCTCATCTAAATGGGTTCAAAAAAAAAAAAAACAAAAAAAACAAATCACCAATAAACATATTTGGATCAATTCTAATGCGGCCTTGCGGGCTGCCACATTTTTCTGTGTAATCACCGATTGAGGTCGAGTTCCAAGGAATTGAAGACTCCCTCGGGCGCTTCAATAATTCCGAGGTGTGCAGTTGCTACTGTGGCTGTGGCTCTTATAAAGACCCCCTCTATATTATAAAATAAAGTCTTATACCGAAACCCGAGAGAAAGAGCCCGATCACCAAACACATTCTTCGGCTGAGACTTCGGTTTTGAAACTCGTCTTGGGTTCAGGCCAAGTCTGCGGCTTCGGATCAGTCGGTGCGTGACTTTAGTTCGAGACGAACGTGCGAATCGCATAGAGCGTTTGTAGATCTCTGTTTTGGTTGGCAATTAGGCGAGCGATGGCTTTGCTAGATGGTCCTCAGGTCTAGCCAAGTTCAATCGACAGGCTTTTGAGTGCGAATAACCAAGGAGGCAGGCAGCCTTCTATCCACCGGTGAACTCCTTCTTAAAGACTTCTGGCCTCTTGCACAGTTACGTGTCACTCGAGATTACGCGATATGAATTTTCCTATTTTCCTATTGTGCATTCTCGGAAGAAACGAGTTTTGATTGGATAGAAAAGTGCGGTATTGTGCCACCACCTCCCCCCAGTGCCTCCTCTTCCGATTCTTCTTGGCTTCTTGGCTAACAGCATCGCGAGTGTAGTGCATTCAGCGTTCAGCGTTCATCGTTCAGCTGCTAACGGTAAAACGAGTACTGGACCCGGCTAGAACTGGCCCCAACTGGCCTATTGCAGCATCCACAGAGCCATATAATAATAACAAGAGTGCCTCGACTCTCCACGACTCCTCCTCCGTGCTAATCTTCTCAATTTGTGTTTCTCGTTCGATGACGACGCAAAGTGCGGCATGAAAGTCAGCTTGAATGCGAAAAAGTGCAATGTGCGATGTGCGATCTGCGTTGAGTGTGTGCGCGGTTGTTAGCCAACGAATTTGAGAACGTTCTGCATTGGCCCAATTCGAGGAATCGTGTCAATACAGGCTGTGCCTGGCCTAAATTGCATTTCGGAGCCAGGAGAGCAGGCTTTAAAAGCAGCAGCAGCAGCAGGTAAGCCACATTGCCGCAGAACTAGTTCGGTAGTTCGGTTGTTTGGTGCAACTTAGTCTACTAAGTCAGAGGGTCGGGCTTTCGTTGCTCACCCGCTCGGAAGAGCTGCCTGGTCAAGATCTCGATTCGGCCTTTTGCATATGCTAATGGCTCCCGTCGACTTTCTTTTATATGTACTACGAGTATACTGCTACCCAAATCTAGATATGTAAATCCCAGTGTGGGCAGCTCTGACATTGAACTGTGACGCCCACACCAGCAAACTGGAAAGCCACGCTCGAGAGTTCCGAGAAGAGAACCCCGAAGAAGAAAAGAACTGTGTGTAAAAAGTCGTTAAGTGCGGTGCGTGTGCGTTGTGAGAGATGAAAACAAATTACATTTAACTGTACTCACGGAAAATTGAAGTGAAAATTGAATTGGCAGCGGCACGAGACTCCAAAGCCTTCGCCGCAGCCCCAATCCAAGTAACAATGCCACTTTGTCCAGATGAAAGAAGGGGCCACAAGGGGGCAACCAAGAGGGGGGCAACGAGGAGATTGTAAATAAATAAATAACAGTCATAAAAAAGACAGGCAAAGGCCCCAAATAAAAAAAAATAGAAAAAAGAAAAAACAGAAACAGAAACACAAATAAAAAAGCGAGTGTATGCCGAAGTACAGAAAAATCTGTTCCGGTCTGATTTAACAATTGTTAAACAGCTTATGCATTGGCCACGGTCTAGAGTCTAGGGGGGCGTGGCCGAGGGAGTAGGTGGCTTACACGCAACCAGCGAGTGGCCAACTTACTTTCGGCTTTAGCCAAAAAAGAAATTTCTTTCTTCACGCGATTTATGCGGTCGGCACAGACATTCTTTTTCGCGCCATCACATGTTCGTTGGCTTCAGTTTGTAGTCTTTGGTCTTCCTTCTTTTCGAAAACTGCATAAAAGCCACATTAGCCGGGCCATCAACAGATGTTGGACACCTTGACGGGCCCTGACAAATGAAGCAATTGTTGGATTGTTGGGTAACCGCACTGGGGCAACAATCGGAATTGGATTTGGAATGGACCGGGGGCCCTGAGCTCTGGGCCTTTTGTTAGACAGCCCCGGCTAATTGGTGCCAATGGGCCACGGAGCTGCCGAGCAGCAAAGAGGCCACAATTGAGATCATAGGCCAATTGGCCAGACAAACAAAATCCTCCACATCGCAAAGGCAGCAAAGGCAGCCATCCGATTTGCATCCATTCGGAGCAGGTGGACTTGAAACTGCGACATCAAGCCACCTGCGAGGGGATCCACCGTCGAGTTTCCGTAACGCCTCATTCATATTATCGAGATACTCCAGGCAAATTATCAATGGCGATATCAGAATGGTCTGATTTTAGGCGATTTTTTTTTAGACACGTCCAGATTAGTTGCCCATCAAATGAAATACTCGAGATAACCCCTCGGCTAGATAATTTTCCGGCTATAAAAGCGCCTGCTGTCCTCAATCCCACATCAGTTTCACCATGAAAGCCTTCATCGTTTTGGTTGCCCTGGCTCTTGCCGCTCCCGCCCTCGGTCGCACCATGGACCGGTGCTCCCTGGCCCGCGAGATGTCCAACCTGGGCGTTCCCCGCGACCAGCTGAACAAGTGGGCCTGCATCGCCGAGCACGAGAGCTCCTACCGCACCGGAGTGGTGGGTCCCGAGAACTACAACGGATCCAACGACTACGGCATCTTCCAGATCAACGACTACTACTGGTGCGCTCCTCCCAGCGGTCGCTTCTCCTACAACGAGTGCGGACTCAGCTGCAACGCCCTGTTGACCGACGACATCACCCACTCCGTTCGCTGTGCCCAGAAGGTCCTCAGCCAGCAGGGATGGTCCGCCTGGTCCACCTGGCACTACTGCAGCGGATGGTTGCCGTCCATCGATGACTGCTTCTAAGTTGACTTTGATCCTGAATAAAATGATTGCATGAAACCCTATCCTCTCTTTATTAGACACTAAGGATTTATCCAATTAAGGGTAACTCAATCTGTTGAGTATTTTAAAATACTTTTTAAAAACTGATCACATTTATTACAAGGTTTGTCAAACCAACCGTATCAAAAGTGATCAGGGTTTTGTAGCACAACTCTAATTGACTGCTTTGTTAGTAATACCGGGAACCTAAACAGTTTAGAGTTCGTTTCGCTGATTCGCTATAAAAACAATTTAAGAGCTTAATTCCTTTGTTTTGAGCAGCTTTCTCCCAATTTTGATATCTCCCGAGCCACAATTGTACCCCAAGGCAATAAAATTCGAATTCGTTTAATAATCGCCTATCGTGAGCTCGATTCCGCGGAGGCCCTAGGCTCTAAATTTGTATAATCGTTATGACATTATTTTGCTCACAGATTTTTAAGTTCTCTCGCGTCGGAGACGGAAGTTTGCATTATTTGCTTGTAGTTTTTTTCGCATATTTAAATTTAGAGTCATTGAGCCACCAGTTTGACTGGTTCGGGCCTCAAGTCGAAGCTGATTGGAATTATAATGAATTTGTCTGCGTCTGCATATTATTTGGCTTTGACCCGCTGTCATTTTTTAGCTGTCCGTCAGGCGAAGCATTAAGTTTACTTTCTATTGGAGAAAATATATAGTATATATTTTATATACGTTGCTTGTGCTAAAGTTTCTAGCTCTGCACAAATATTTATGGTTTTATCACTGAGATAAGAGGGAATGCAAATTAGGTGCGCTTATTCTGGTCAGTAGATTGGAAAGTCTTTGTGTTAAATAAGGGGCAATTAAACACTCAGGCCATAAAAGTTGTAGACTTTAAAAGTGAAATCTAATTAAAGGTAATTGAAGAATAGCTTTTGAGGTACTTTTTTTAAGAAAACCTATCAGTCGAACGATTTTTAATGCCTGGTTTAATGGCTCGACAGTAAATTGTCTTAGACATTAAAAAAGGTTTGGGGTTTTGTCAATGGTTTGTTTTAAAGGCTATGCTCAATGTAAAGCACTTAAATTTCGGTATCAATAAATGACTCTTTAAATGGGGAATAAAAGTATTCCTAAATTGAAAAAAGCAAGAACTGGGGGTATGTGCAATCGTTTTATTCAGGATCAAAGTCAGCTTAGAAGCAGTCATCGATGGACGGCAACCATCCGCTGCAGTAGTGCCAGGTGGACCAGGCGGACCATCCCTGCTGGCTGAGGACCTTCTGGGCACAGCGAACGGAGTGGGTGATGTCGTCGGTCAACAGGGCATTGCAGCTGAGGCCACACTCGTTGTAGGAGAAGCGACCGCTGGGAGGAGCGCACCAGTAGTAGTCGTTGATCTGGAAGATGCCGTAGTCGTTGGAGCCGTTGTAGTTCTCGGGACCCACCACTCCGGTGCGGTAGGAGCTCTCGTGCTCGGCGATGCAGGCCCACTTGTTCAGCTGGTCGCGGGGAACGCCCAGGTTGGACATCTCGCGGGCCAGGGAGCACCGGTCCATGGTGCGACCGAGGGCGGGAGCGGCAAAGGCCAGGGCAACCAAAACGATGAAGACCTTCATGATTCCAATTGAAACTGATGTCGGAAGAAGGAGTGGGCAGTGATTTTATAGGGCGCCACTATCTCAACTAGATCTTCACAGTGTTGCTATCTCGAGTACGCCTCTTAAGGCCGCTGGCAACTTTCTTTATCGCAAGTGCGCACGAGACAATTAATAACTCTGCTTTAAATATGGTCAGACCGAAGCTCATCAATCTAAGGGCTTATCAGCTACTACTAAATGGTCTCAAGCCGCTCCTTGAGAAATATTTAAGCAAAGCATGCTTTTTTCTCAAGATTAGCCGCATCTCCAGCAGACCCTCAGGTTTTTAGAGCAAGTTGTATTAATTTTTTAGCCTAAACGTTGGCTCCGGCAAGCCATTAACCTTGTTAGCATCTCCGCTACCTTTTGGAGTGGGCAATTACCCGAGTTCAGTGGGCAGAAGGTACGGGCTACTCAGGCCGACATTCAGCTCTACTTGGCTGCACTTAAGTGAGTTGTATGTTGAATCTGGATGGAGAGTTTAGGAGGCCTCAGCCCAAAGAACTCTATTTGGTGCGGGCTGCTTTATGACTTGTAACGGGCGTGCGTTCGATCGTAAAACCACCAAGTCTTTAAGACCCCAAGGCTACCACACATCATCAGCGGCAGTCACAACTCGACTCCACTGCACATTGCTTTCTCGACGAATGGATAGATGGATGGATGGATGGATGGATGGATGGAGGCAAGTCGGTACTTGAGTGGTGAAGACACAACTCCGACTCAAACTGCGACTAACCACAAGTATGCAAACTACGGAGCTGTTACATTAACCCCATTCGCATCTCGGAGGAGGGGCATCGCTAGCGGTTTTCCTGGGGTTACAAGTGGGCCTAAAACTCGTCAACCCGTCAGTCAGTCAGTTAGTCAGTTAGTCGCCTGGGGAGCGGGCACAGATTTCCACAGATTTCTGCAATGCCAAGAAAGTTGTTAACCTTTCGCGTGTGGCTAACAGCAAAGACAAATGACAAAAGGCTACTGTGGTGTTCGTGGATCTCTTGAACAAAATAGTTTCAGGCCTTAAGAGCTCCAAAGCTTGGAGCATCGCAGCGTGACCTTCTTAGAGTCCCCATGAATTATAGATGAATTCATAAATTAATGCTAATTTGAGACTGAGTGGAGCGCTCACGTCGATGAGTTGTCGATTCTTTTGTCGGGGAAGAATGCTTATCACTTTTACTTTTTGCTGATTTATCGAGACGCCGTTGAATAGCTAATGGCTTTTCTTCTTCCCAAAAGTGTGTCAGCTAACAGTTCTGGCCAACGAGAATTTTCTGACGACCAGACCTGATTGCATATGCATGAGTTTGGTTCTTTGGTTTGGAACTTTTTGCCTTCGGAGCCTACAATCGACCCGGGCCAATTAAACCTCATTTCCATACCGGCCATCGCTAATTGTCAGCCGAACTTTGAGTGGCGAACTGTTAGGATAATGGCCAAGAATCTCGAAAGATAAGACAAGAAGCCGCCATAGCTGTTCTTCCCCGTTAATCAGTTTTCTGCTCCACTTAAGGCAATTACAATCGCCACCGATAAAATGGCCGACGTCAGCGCAATTTGTAAACAAACCTTGCTGATAAGGATGAGCGATAAAACTGCTTTTTTGGCAATGCAAAACCCCTTGCTTATCGCCAGGTTTTCATCACAATCACAAGCCACTGACAGCCTCAATATGCTTATCGCCTTATTGCCACTCGAGGGTTTCCTTGCCTCCATAGATAGGGTTTCCTATAAAAGCGCCCATTGCGAGGACCTCATCATCAGTTTGCTTTGGTATTCAAAATGAAGGCATTCTTCGTTCTTTTTGCTCTGGCTTTGGCCGCTCCTGCTTTGGGTCGCACCATGGACCGGTGCTCCCTGGCCCGCGAGATGTCCAACCTGGGCGTTCCCCGCGACCAGCTGAACAAGTGGGCCTGCATCGCCGAGCACGAGAGCTCCTACCGCACCGGAGTGGTGGGTCCCGAGAACTACAATGGATCCAACGACTACGGCATCTTCCAGATCAACAACTACTACTGGTGTGCTCCTCCGAGTGGACGGTTCTCCTACAACGAGTGTGGACTCAGCTGCAATGCTCTGTTGACCGATGACATCACCAACTCGGTTCGTTGTGCCCAGAAGATCCTTGGACAGCAGGGATGGTCCGCCTGGTCCACCTGGCACTACTGCAGCGGATGGTTGCCGTCCATTGATGACTGCTTCTAAGCTGACTTTAAACACAAATAAAAATAATTGAAAAACCCAAATCACCTAACACATTTCTTCTTTAAAAGCTTTAAATGGAAGATAGTTTTAGCACTCCAACACACCTTAGAAAGTTTACACGTTCATTTAATTAATTTTAATACCCTTTTAACTATTTATAACTCTTTTCGTTCCCAAAAAGACAAACCATATACGAGTCCCTCTATATTTCTTTTCCAAAACTTCAAGAGCTACAAATGCGATCTCCGAGATTAATGACTCTATCCTAAGTTTTGCGTGATCTGACCACTTTCTAAGTTTGTAAATAGAATTTTATTGGAATTCGCTAATCAATTTGAAAGTGTCACTGTGGCAAAAGTGCCATAAATATATGCGCCAAAAAGAAACATTTTCAAAACAAACAAAGACCATAAAATAAGCTAGTCGCTTTTTGCAACGTTTTTTCCAGTAGAAAGTAAACTTGAAGCGTCGCCTGCCAGCGGGTCAAAGTCAAATAATAACCCCACCTAGGCTTATTCATTATGACTCCACTGAGCTCGGACTTGTCTCAAACAGAAAGCCAAACCAGTAAAACTGGTGTCTCTTGAGCGCAGAACGCAACAATGATAATTTCAAATTAAGAGACAAAAAGGCTTCAAGACAAACTTCCGTCTCGTTTACTTAAAAAGACAAGTACACAACTTAAAAAACAACGTATTGATTATAGAAATGACAAAGAGCCTAAGGCCTCCACGAAGCAAATGCTGAGCACACGTTTTGCAATTATTTACCAATTGGAATCTCATCGCCATCGGGGTGTAATTTGATTTTCGAGAGAGCGAAAGTGAAATCAAAACTTCGAAACAGCAATTCTTGCTCAAATCATTTTTATTACGAATCAGGAACTACAGCTTAGAAGCAGTCATCGATGGACGGCAACCATCCGCTGCAGTAGTGCCAGGTGGACCAGGCGGACCATCCCTGCTGGCCAAGGATCTTCTGGGCGCAACGAACCGAGTTGGTGATGTCATCGGTCAACAGAGCATTGCAGCTCAGGCCACACTCGTTGTAGGAGAAGCGACCGCTGGGAGGAGCACACCAGTAGTAGTTGTTGATCTGGAAGATGCCGTAGTCGTTGGATCCGTTGTAGTTCTCGGGACCCACCACTCCGGTGCGGTAGGAGCTCTCGTGCTCGGCAATGCAGGCCCAACGAGCCAATTGGTCACGGGGAACGCCCAGGTTGGACATCTCACGAGCCAAGGAGCATCGGTCCATGGTGCGACCGAAAGCAGGAGCGGCCAAAGCCAGAGCAAAAAGAACGAAGAAAGCCTTCATGTTTGCAATTTCGAAAAACTGATGTCCAATTCTAAATTTTCCTGCGCTTTTATAGAAAAAGTAGGTCCTCTAATCTTAAAAAAATCCCTCAAATTTAACGATGAATATCTAATGAAAAAATCCCCCAGAAATTCTACGCGTGCCGTTCTTGTGTACCACTTTGTTTATTTACTTTGAAAATGAAGTAATTCTGCGCACCACCCCGTCTGCTGATTTTATCAGGACTAGACCCTTATTGAAAATAGGTAAACCACCATATCAGTCTACATGTGCCAGATAATTCCATTATCACAGCAGACTTTTGGTATAAAAGCTCAGAACGAGGACCATTCCTCATCAGTTTTTTTAACCTTGGCAAATATGAAGGCTTTCATCATTTTGGTTGCCCTGGCTTTGGCCGCTCCTGCTCTTGGTCGCACCATGGACCGCTGCTCCCTGGCCCGCGAGATGTCCAACCTGGGAGTTCCCCGCGACCAGTTGGCCCGATGGGCTTGTATTGCTGAACACGAGAGCTCATACCGTACTGGAGTGGTGGGTCCCGAGAACTACAACGGATCCAACGACTACGGAATCTTCCAGATCAACAACTACTACTGGTGTGCTCCTCCCAGCGGTCGCTTCTCCTACAACGAGTGTGGCCTGAGCTGCAATGCCCTGTTGACAGATGATATTACCAACTCGGTTCGTTGTGCCCAGAAGATCCTTGGCCAGCAGGGATGGTCCGCCTGGTCCACCTGGCACTACTGCAGCGGATGGTTGCCGTCCATCGACGACTGCTTCTAAGCTCATCTTAATTCCCTTTTAACGGTCAATAAACTATCGATTTAACCAGAAGATTTACCCCTTTTCTAAGAATTTGTTTGTTAGGTCTGTGATATATTTGGTCATTATGAGCCATGTTGGTTGGGCTTAACTCAATGGGAGTAATCCGAAAGTTCTTTGTCTCGATATCAAAGCTCACAGTTCTGAGCCTTTCCATTGGCTTGAGAGACTCTTGGGTAATTTTCTTTCTCCACACACTTTCTAAATGGGAGAAAATCGAGGAAAAAGCGGCAGCTTCCCTTCCACTCGCCACAGGCCGATGACTTTGAGTTGAACCGGTCAATGAATTCTTAATGCGGACGGCGCGCAGTGGGCAATAAATTATACAAGTAGCCGTCTCTCAGTCGGGTGATAAACGTACTTCGTACTTCGGCGGGGCAACATCTTAACATCTTAGAACGGGAACGGGCACCCAGAGCCCGACCAAAAGGAAGTGGAAACGCATAGACAAAGACCCTCTGCTGAGCACTGTGGGATTGATCGTCTGAGGAGCGAGGAAATGGAAAGGGGAACGAGGAGCAGGCTAAAACAAAGCAGGAAACCAAAGACCGGAAAATTATACTCGTACCATTCCTGGCCAACGGGGGAAAGGGGGAATATCTGCCAGAAGAGGACTGGTAAAAGTGCCTGCCCCAAGTGCTTCCTATAATCTGAGCACATTAGCACAAGTCGGCCTGGAAATGCATAAGTAATTGCCCCGAGGTTGAGGTTCGCCGCCCTCTGGAGCGACATTGCGTGGGTCAGGCTAAAAACAATTGCTCGAAGTCACTCTAGCGTTAAGTTATGATGGTCCACAGATAACCAACCACACAACGTTGGAACCGCCTTACCACAAAGTACATAGGAGTACACAGGGTCTTCACTCGGTTTGTGGCCTCTCTAATTGGTTGAGGAGCAGCGGATGACAGAAAGAATCGGGATTCGGGAGAAGCGCTGCTTGGGAAACAGGTTACTCGAAAACAAAGTCACGAAAATGTGCAGGGTATTAAGTTTTTAATGAATACTTTAAGGAAGTGTGAAGCTCATTTGGCGCACAAAATTATTATTCTGCTGATTCGTAGAAAAGACAAGCTTCAAAGTAGGAGAAGACTTACAAAGTATGAATTTCAAACAAAGACTTAAATAGATAGATTATAGGTTCAAGCTTCTTTAATATTATTAACGAATTTTAGGAACAATTTATGTAGTTTGTATGTATTCAGGACTAAAAACAAATAACAAACGATTCCCCTCGAAAAAACCCCCTCAATATCTGTAAGATTTTCACTGATTGATGAAAGTCGGAAATCTGGAAATAGGTAGTCCGAACCCCATGGTTTTAGCAATTCATGCGATCTTCATTAAGATAGCCGAGCGTAATTAAATTATCAATGGTGCTCCTCGAGCATACATATCTTCAGACAATTTTCCACTTGGAATATGGCCACGGAACCGATGCCACAAATTGTACAAATCGCTTAGCCCGATAGCGGATATCTCTAAAACCGACGGGGGTTTACTTTTATCAGCGCACGCGTTCCTCGAGGCTCCCAAAAAAAAAATGTGAAAAAAATGGCTGAGCTGGGGAAGTCAAAGTCTGATCGTCGCAGTTGGGTTCCCCGTTTAGCGGAGTCAACAGTGTGTGCAGAATATCACCGGGGATCGGTTGAGTGATCTGGAATGTTCTGCGAGAAAGCCGGACAGGATCTGATTACCAGACATGTGATGGTAAGTCTTCTGTGGATGCGCAGGCCCTGGCTGAACTTGCACAATCCGAGTCCCGAAATGATCGCATTACTATTTTTCCGCCCGGTTAACTTAACATGATCTTCATTCTCCATTGTCAATGGCAAACCAACTGCGACGTAAAACCCAGAGTGACACCAGTTGTCTGGTTGGCCATTTGAGCTACTTTCGGCATCAATTACCTCTCACAAGCGCGGCTCACAAATTATAAGCATTTCCCTCTGACAGCCCCAAAACGCAACTGTGTCAAATGGCAAGCTCCAGAGACTTTTCAGACCCCGCCGCGATATAGTTTCAACAACATAAACCCTAATTATATTATTTGACAGCTGGGGCAGCTGATACATAACCTCGGGCGGGCCGGCGCCTTGCAATCTGCGGCCAACAAGTCCCAGTGAAAACTATAATGAGCGTTGGAAAATCTTTTCCCAAAAACAACCCACAGAAGAAACCCATTTTAATTTGGAGTCAAGCGCAGCGCCGTCAAGCATGACAGTCTTTAAGGCACTCAGAAAAATTTAATCCAAAATAAATAAAATATATATAAGAAATCTAATTCATTTTCAAAGAAAAATAAATAAGCCTGCCTATCCTTCACATATCAATTTAATTTAATATCTGTTAAAATTATATTTTTGTTGATCTTATTCAGTTTATAATAATTCAGTTTTTTATATTATGCTCAATTTTGGTAGAGTAGTATATTTTTCTGAGTGCACTATTCAGTCGACAATCAAAAAGATGACAAAAGTCGGAGATGGGCGATGCGATCGCGAATCGCGAATCGTAGCTCAAGGGAGCTGACAGCTTTGGGAAATCTCCGGGAATCGCATTGGATAGATCTCTGGCAGCTGAAAAGTGGCCACATTTCTCTCCGGCTTTGTCGGTTGCTAAATTCTCCTAATAGTTTTATCTGCCAGTGAGTGTGGGTAAATTTCAGCCACGGACAAATGGCAGTGGCAGCAGCAGCCACACGAATGCAAATGGCCAAAAGAAATGGAACTGCCATGAGAACTTTTGCATGTCGGCCTGTCAGCGGTGACTTAATCTCTGGCATCATCGTCAGCGAGTGCCACACAAATGCAAACCCACATCCGATCCCAAACAGCGGGCTTATTTCTATGTGGTATCTCGGCCAAACTGGGTGTCAGCTGGCCAGATCGTCTCGTGTGTATTTTGCCAGCTTGTGTAACAATTTGGCAAGGTGTCGGCTCAGCACGCTAGGAGAAACTTTTCCCATTTCCCTGGAATCTTTTTAATTTATGAGCTGTCCGAAATGGTGTTTTGTAGAGAACTCGCCGGGATTGAGAAAGTCTGGACAGTAGAATAGTTGAGGGGGGGCAGTAAGAAAAACCATGGTGTATCCAATCCAAGGAATGTCGCTCAACCGACACCCTTGAGAATAGCGCTACAAATTAATACATTAGGCTTTAGGCCGACTCGTACTGGTCTTTGCCATCTGGCGAGGCCTAAACGAACTCCAAATGGCAAAGTTGATCTCCAGCGATTAGCCGCAAATGGCAATCCCAAAGACCTACATCATGTCTCTCTGCTCCATTGCTTTGTGGTCGGTCTGCCATAGATGTAATTGAATCGAAATTGTTTCCAATCGCTCCGAAGTCCGTTGGCACTTGCGAGGCATTAAGAGTTTTCCATCGAGATACATACCTGCCATGATAAACGCCACGATAACGGCGACTTTTCATACGTAATTTGTTTTATGCCTGGAAATTAAATTAACTTGTTTACCAGCCGTTTGCCATCTTGCCGGCCAACAAGAAAACAGAAAACTGAAGCTCCGCTTTGCGGGCAGTAATGTCTAATAGATTCCAGTCGCTTTGGCCGGGCCAACTGTCATAATGACTCTGTTATGTGTGGGCCATTATATAAATTTCACTTTTTCAGCCAAAAAGGCTCTCCCATTTCCATTGGAGACAGTTTTGCAATTGCCAACAGATCGAGAGGCAGTTACACTTGAGGAAAAGGTGTATATAATTCGAAAGAAAATTTAATGAGAGATAAATAATTAGAAAAATGTATAGCATTAAAATTTGGGGGTGTTTTATTTTTTAGGGTAAGATTATTTGTTTGCATTTGTAGAGAACTTCTGTGAAGCTGTTTGTTTTAGAAGCAGCTGTTGATTGAGGGCAGTGATCCACTGCAATACTTCCAGGTGGACCAGGCGGTCCATCCTTGCTGTCGCAGGACCTTCTGGGCACATCTCACGGATGTCGTTATATCATCGGTCAAGAGGGAGTTGCAACTCACACCACATTCATTGTAGGAAAAGCCACCTTCAGCAGGCTGGCACCAGTACTTGTTGTTGATCTGGAAGATTCCGTAGTCCTTGGATCCATTCGAGTTGGGCTTTCCCACAGCCGAAGTAATGTATTCACTCTCGTGCTGGGCAATGCAGGTCCACTTGGCCAACTGATCCCGGGGAACCCCCAGATTGGCCATCTCCCGAGCCAGGGAACATCTGTCCATCGTTTTGGCTTCAGTGGAAACTGCTGCCAGAAACAGGACACAAATCACAATGAAAGTTTTCATTTTACCGGCAACGGAATACAAATATTCACTGCTTATTCGAACTGCAGTCGCGAAATATTTATAAGCAAGAAGAGCACTCAGGTCGTCGCAGTTGAGTCAACATTGTGGAACTAATTACTCAGCAAAAGCAATCAGTACTATTTACCTCTCATTAGAGATGGCAAATAAGGCAGCATTCTGAAGGAACTTCGGTAGTTCAATCTATTCTACCATAAAACTAAATGTTCCATAAACTGTTTCTTTGCCGAATGTTTACTTATCAATCAGTTCTTTTCAATTTTTATATAAAAAGTTATGGAGATAGGGTAGCTAACAGTCTTTCATTTCTTTTAAGATTTTATCTTATCTTATCAAATTGAATGCTTTGCTATTCAGCTCGATCTTCTTTGTTTACAACTCTGTTCTTTTATTACGCATAAAGTGGAGTATAGAAATCATATAGATAATAATATATAGATAATCTGAAACAAAGTTACTTCAAGTACTTTGAAAATACGGAAGCTCTTGTGTCCAGATATGGCAGTTTCTTCACACTCGACTCGACAGACAATCTACGCATCAAATAAATCGGAATAAAATCGTATCTCAGCTCGGTGCGTAAGAGATCCATTCGACAAGAGTTAGCTGTCTTCCATTAGGCATTCGAAATATTTACCTCTAATATAGTAGGCATTGTCTTGGCCATTTCTCGGTGGGTCCCTGCTCACGCAACTCGGGTGGGGTTGCATGTGGGGGCTAATTATTCAACGTTATTCATTGTGCGGCATTCGAGGTATTCGAGTCTGGAAATTGCAATACAGCAATACAGCGATACGAAGCTCTTTCTTTCGCCCAGACGAATTCCCATCTTTTGCACAGCCCCAAGTTTAATGTCCGACTTTGAAGTGGTATTGAGCGCTATGGAGTGAAGTGAAGTGGATTGGCGTGGAGTGGAGTCGCAGGTTTAATGGCGAAACAGCTCCACTTGACTGCAGCTATTAGCCCCCGGTTGTGGTCTGGTTTATGGCCGGCCCGAAAGTGTGATTAATCATCTGGATTACCACTTGGGCGGTTCCACAGCTCTACCTTTTTCGGCTACTCGAACTCGAACGGAATGGGCCCCATTGGCACCAACAATGAGCCCCCTTCTAAGCCAATTCAAACTCATCGTCATTGTTGATATAACAGCAATTATGCTAATCAGCTCGAAGGCGCGTCGAGGTCTCCACCTTTCTCCTACATTCAATGAACTCAAACCAACGGAACGATGACGAAACATGATTAACACTTCGGTTTTCAAGGCAGTTGATAGTGGCTTATCAGCCGAAAGCTCAGATCTTCACTTGGGTTCCCAAAAAAGCCTAAAACTATGCAGCATTTGCCACAGGATGGTTATTTTGTATTCTTTGAACTGATTTCCTTTCGATAAAGTTGTTTTGAAAAATGAACTTGAAAATATTTAGTTCAGCTATGTGCTTCAATCTTAAGAGCTGCTAGTTCGACATCTGGTTGATTTCGCATGAATGAAACTAAACTCAACTAACCAAGTAAAAATAACTTATCAATTAAAGTCTAAGTTTTGCACAATAAGGTTTATTTTTATTTTTTGAGATTATAGCTTTTGATGTACCCGTTCTGCTGATAAAATACTTTGCTTTATTTTGGTTGTTTTGCTTCTCAATGAGTTATTCAAATCTCAAAAAGCATGTGGTTTTTAATTATATTTCTATCTGCGTGTGAAGTGTTGAGAATCTAAACTTCAGAACTCAAGGGCTGATAGGAACAGGAATGTTGGGCAGCCGAATCCCATAAATACCCAGGGCGCAGTCCAGAAATCCAAACAGTTTCGTTGAACTAAATCGACATGAAGGCTTTCATTGTTCTGGTGGCTCTGGCTTTCGCCGCTCCTGCCCTGGGTGGCCGCACCCTGGACCGCTGCTCCCTGGCCCGCGAGATGGCCAACCTGGGCGTTCCCCGCGACCAGCTGGACAAGTGGACCTGCATCGCCCAGCACGAGAGCGACTACCGCACCTGGGTGGTTGGTCCGGCCAACTCCGACGGCTCCAACGACTACGGCATCTTCCAGATCAACGATCTCTACTGGTGCCAGGCCGATGGTCGCTTCTCCTACAACGAGTGTGGTCTCAGCTGCAACGCCCTGTTGACAGACGACATCACCAACTCGGTCCGTTGCGCCCAGAAGGTCCTCAGCCAGCAGGGATGGTCCGCCTGGGCCGTCTGGCACTACTGCAGCGGATGGTTGCCGTCCATCGATGAGTGCTTCTAAACTGATTTCGACCCCCGACTATAATAAAAAAAATGCATATTACAAAATCACCCGAGTTCTTACTACTTTCAATGAAACTATTTCACCATTGTTGGCTTTGAATTCATTTAACCAAGAGGCTCTTAAATCTTTAATGATATATAGAGCGAATACTTCCTTACGAGGATAAACTCTCTGAAACACTTTTATATAAGTCTCAAAACCAATATTAGTTTCCCCCTTTTTAAACTGTTTTATTTAGGTCACACTAGGGTCAAAATTAGAAATTGAAATTTAAGTACCTTCCTGTTGTCAGATTGATCTGAAATTTGGTACACACCTTCAGTTCCGATGACAATACAATATAGTAATGTCAATAACATTGTAAATCCAAGATGGCGGCCGCAAAATGGCGGATAACGTAGGTTCTATCAATCCCATCAATATGGGTATCAAATGAAAGGTCTCAACAAGTAGAATACATTGTACTATATAAAATTAAAATTCAAGATGGCGGCCTCTGCAAAATGGCGGATAACTTAGGTTTTATCAATCCCATCAACATGGGTATCATTCAGGGGCGGACGCAGGGGGGGTGTTTGGGGGGTCCGGACCCCCCCCAAAATCGCAGACTTTTTCAAATTCCCTTACAGCACACGGCCTTTCAACCATATAAACTAAAAATTTTTTTGACCGGACCCCCCCAAACGAAAAAATTTTTCGACCGGACCCCCCAAAATTTTTTTCTGCGTCCGCCCCTGGTATCATTGTCACTGTCAAACGAATCAGATTAATTCAGATCAGTCTGACAATAAACGGGACGGCTGAGAGAAGAATGTTGCCTTTAATACTATCATGGGCTTCTACAATACATAAAATGCAGGGCAGCACTGTGGATCACGCAGTTGTATACTTAGGTGCGAAACTGTTTGAAGAAGGTCAAGCTTACGTGGCTCTTAGTAGAGTAAGATCTTTGCAGGGACTACGTATAGAGAAGTTGGACTGCAACAAACTAACGGGCAAGAAACCATGCAATAATGAAGCACTAAATGAATTAAACAGAATGCGAATTAAAAACTAATAAAAACTTAATCAAATTTGTTAAAAAAAAACTTTTTAATTTAAAAGTTTTTATGTTAAACATACATTGCAATGTTTAAGATAAATGTACAAATTATTGGACCGCTGGGGGCGTCGACCGTTTAAATGACTATTACTCGTGGGAACAAAATGGTAAAAAAAAAATATAAATAAAAATGCGAAATAAAAACTAAAAACTAGAAAATAAAAAAAAGGTAAAAAAAAATTTTTAAGTTAAACCGTTTTATGTAAAACATGTACTAAATGTACTAAAAGCCTAAAAATAATATAAAATAGATACAGACGTGGGAAATTTAAACATATGCTTAGACTAGACTAAAATAAAACCGTGGGGCAAGTCAATTGTGTACAATCGTTGATTTAAGTGTTTGTTTGCCCCACGGTTTTATTTTAGTCTAGTCTAAGCATATGTTTAAATTTCCCACGTCTGTATCTATTTTATATTATTTTTAGGCTTTTAGTACATTTAGTACATGTTTTACATAAAACGGTTTAACTTAAAAATTTTTTTTACCTTTTTTTATTATTTATGAAAATCTTTCCTACAAACAACCCTGATCCAAATCGAAACTACTCGTGACGATCTCTGGTCAAAATAAAAGCGCCTTGGCATTTATTGCGGCTAATGGAGAGCACTCGCTGGAGCCATTAGCCCGGGGGGCCATTTTCACGGCTTATCAATTCCAGTTTTGTGGAGCAGTTTTCAATTTCTGCCTCACAAATTGATTTATGCAAATGCCAGAGCTGCAGCCCCGCCCCCTTGTTTTTGGTTTCGAGTGATCTTTCAACACGGCTTGCCGAGCTGCCAGAGCTGTTTGAGTTTCTCCTGTCTGCGGCCAGTGGCTGACATTGATCGAAGTGTGTGCTGCCACTTTGAGCTCTTTGTCTGGGCTGCTGTGTGGGAACCACACAGCCCCAAGTGGCAGCCCCCCAGTCAATCAGAGAGTTCACTCCCGAGTTGCGTGAGGGGCACGCACGTCGCTGGTCGAAAGAATCGAATCGGACCCACTCCGGCGAATGCCTGAGCATCGCAGCTACGTGACTGATTGGCTGATTGATACCGAGACTGAGGTAACCCACCTGAGTGGCACGTCATAACCACCACTCGAACACAATGCCCGCCGTCCGATTTGCATAGCCATATACCCATATATATGAACCGTTAACCCCGCATTGTGGCTTAACGGTACTCGGATCTTGGGAGGCAACTGCAGCCACAAAACAGCGATGAAGATGTGCCTCTTCCATCCATCCATCCATCTCGCTGGCTGGCTGGCTAGTGAAAGTGTCTCTTTTTCTAGCACATTAAAATGCAAATTTTCATTTACGCATTGAAGCCAAAAAATTGAAAAACAAATCAGCGACTGTCACAGATCAACATCGCGTTCGATCGGTTGCTGGGTTTGCTGGCTGCTAGGAAACAGGCCTCCAGCCCACATATCCAAGAGACACCTCCTCTCCAACTCCATCTGCATCTCCATCTGCGATCTGCGTGTCGTTGACAGCGGATACTGGCCGCAGCACCTGTCCAGACACCAGACCTCAGCTCCAGCAATTGGACGCCGATAAGCCGCCGCTCAAAATGCTCAATAAACTTAACGGCTTGTTTTTCCGGTGCGTTACGTGGTGGCGACCCAAACTCCAGCTCCAAACACCCCAACTCCTTACTCCAACTCCTAACTACCAGCTAACAAACAGGCCGAGTCTTTTTTATAGTCTTTAAGCCGCATGCAAATTCAAGTTCTCCCATGTCAAGCACGTACATTAATTGACTCCACCCGATTGGTTTTCCCCCGTCCAATTAACGCAGCGACAGCTCGACACTCCAGCGACACCAGCACCTCGAGCCGCGTCACCCGGGAAGCGACCACCTCCAGATGGCTCCCAGTGTGTGCGAGCTGGCCGCCCAGGGTCAAAGCAGTCAAGTGGCCGCCCCCAAGGCGGGGGGATCCAACAGCTCGGGGACGAACAAGTGCGGAGCCAGCAGCCTCAACGGATCCCTGGCCTCCTACAAGATCGGCGGCTCCGAGCAGAGTTGGCCACAGGCACCAGTTTACAGCAAGGTGAGTGGGTAAACCACTAATATATTACCAGTGTAACTAACCAAATCTACTTTAATTGCCGCAGGAAAACCAACGTCCACCTGTTTACAATCCCGAGGACTATGTGCACTCGCTGAGAAAGTTCATCAAGGCGAGTAGCTCGGCCAAAAAGCTATCCATTTACGATGTGAGCACGGGTCCGAGTGCCAAAGAAGAGGCCTCCAGATCGGCCACCCTGCCAGCCAAACACTCGGAGTACAAGTAAGGGTTGTCATTAGCTGATACTTAGATATCTTGATAATGAGTTATTGATTTTACCAACAGATCTCCCATTCCTGCTCCGCCAGAAAATGATAGAGAGATGTCTTTGCGCCAGTTTGGCTCCATTACAGATTTACTCACCAAATTAAGGGCTGATTTGCGGGTGTCTTTTCCCAGGTAAGATCTAGAAGTTATAATTCTCAACGGGTTATAGCTAAGCACTAATATAAGTTATAATTCTCAACGGGTTATAGCTAATAACTAATCGATTCTCTTCGTTTACTAAGTAAAGTATAACTGACGCCTTTTTCCTTTCAGCTTTGTCCAGGAGTTTGTGGGCACCCCTGCGGATGGCATTAGCCACCTGTTGGAGGTCCTGCGAGCCATTCAAATGGCCCAGGCCAGCAATGCACCGCCCCCAATGCCAGGAGCGAGTAGTTCCTTGGCTTTGACCAGGAATCCCCAGAGTTACCAACGTCGAGCCTTGCTAGATGAACTGTCTTGCCTGTAAGTTTCTGTTTCCGCATTCCAAAGACCACTTATAAAGTACTCATTTGCCAACCAGACAATGTATAAGCATCTGCTGTTCGCGATCTCTGGATGCCATAGCCCGTCTGGGAAACACGCCCGTGGGTCTCATGCCACTGGCTTCCTCGGCAACGGGTCAGGGGATCCGGGCAAGAATCCTGGCTCTTCAACTTCTCGCCTCCGCCTGCGATCGCCAGCCCTTCGGAGGTGGCAGTGGTGGACAGAAGATAGCTTCTGCAGGACATACAGCCGTGTCGGATGCGATGTCCACATTGCGATTGAGATGCAGTGAGCCAGTTCGCTTTCGCCTGCTGGTGGGAATTCTGAACAGCGGAGGAGGTTCTGGGGAACTGCAGTGTGCGGGTGTTAAGTAAGATAAACCACACAAAAATATTCTAGAAAAGGTTACTAAATTCCCTTTATCCCTAATAGATTCCTCAACACCTTCATTGAGAGTGCTGTGAGCACCCAACAGCGCCTGTACATCCAGGCGGAGCTCTTCCAAGCCGGCTTGGATGTCAGCACCCTTGCCCGCACCATTTCCTCCTCGTCGCCCTGGCTGGATGCCCTGAAGATCGAGGTGAAGCGCTTCAACGAGCTGCACATCGACGTGGACCAGATGATAACCCAAGCCAGGGACGCGGAGCGCGTGCGCAGCCAAATGGTGATCCTGGAGCGGCGTGTGCAGATCCTGCACGAGGAGAAGGCGGTGCTGACCTCCATGGAACGGCGCCTCCAGGAGCGTTGTGCGGAGCTCCAGCGTGAGATTTTTCGCCTGCAGGGCACTCAGCAGCAATCCAAATTCAAGCCGGTGGAGTCCGCCTCCCATCAACCCGTGGCCCTTCCCCGCCAGGTTCCTCCACCTGCAAAGAAGCAGCACAGCTCGGAGCACGAGGACGAGGGCATCAGCAGTTCGGAAACGGGAGCCTCCTTGAGTCCAGTTCCCATCTTGGTGCTGCCCTCCAAGGCGAAGCAATCGCGGAAGCTGGCGGAGGAGGACGAGGATGATGCGGCGACCATCGAGGACGTCATCGAGGAGCTGGACAACATTGTGAGCGAGGCGGAGAAGCAGATCAGCAGCCAGGCGAGCAGTGTGTCCAGGACGAAGACGCGTCACCACCGGCAGTCGGAGAAGGAGATCGTCCCGGTGAACATTGTACCCCAACCGCCGAGAAAGTCCCGATCCCTGGCCCATCTGGTGCCCCGCACCGACTGCTCCGAACAGGAGGGTTCCGACTACGGGATGTTGGTCCTGAACCAGCCGGGAGATCCTGCCGCCGCCGAGCGACTGGCCGCCATGCAGAGCTTCTTCGACGAGGTGGACTACGATGCTCCCGAGACGGATCAGCCGGCCGCGTATCAAATGGAATCTCCCACGCCCGATATGCCGGAAGCCAATGCCACGGCAACGGCCTATAATGCCAGCACAAATCGGGAGTTGCTCGATGTGATCATGAATGCGCGGCACGACGAGCACGATCCCACAATGCAGGCCCTGCGGAAAAGTGTGCAGGACACGGCGCCCGTGGTGATTCCCCACCATCCGCCAGTGAAGGCCAAGGCCCCGGCTCCACCGCCGCCGACTCCGCCGGCCCAGCAGTTCAACGGGGTCTTCTTCATGACCGGCATGAACACACCGCAGAAGTACCCGAAACCGGACATCTCGGCCGCCCTGCAGGCCAGAAGGGTCACCAAGAACGTGGAGCGACTGGAGGCGGCCTTCGCCTCGGCGCATCCCGAAGCCCTCAACGATGTGGCCATCGGACGGGAGAAGTCGCGCAGCAACCAGCAGATCTACTTCACCAGCAACCTGGCCATGCGGATGCACGACCACTCCGGCTACGGCAATCCCGGCAACCCCGGAATGGCCCAGGGTCCCACCATGCGAACCAGGTCCCATACCCAGGGTTCCATGTCCAAGGTGACGGACCTGCCATCCGGCCTCTACTAGAAACAGATACTCCAGCAGGCAATCCGAAGATTCTCCACTTCCTGTGCAATAGCAATAGCAATAGCAATCCTCTCCTAGGTTACCATCAGATGCAGCCCATCAGATCAGCGTATTTATAGCGACCCTACTACACCTATCCGTACATTATAAACTCGTTTCTTATGCAACATCTCGAGACAAGTGCAACCGAGACTAGGTTAGTTACGGTGGCAGCTTCATCCGGGTATCTAGCCGATAAGCCCTAGTTCAGTAGTTCATGTCTAGCCTAATTGATTATTTTCCTTTGAATAAAGTTTTTAAACTAAAACAATACACAATCTATAACGATTTGTGGGATTGTGCGTGCTTAACGATAAAGAAACTAAACATTAACCCACAGGTGGGTAAATGGTTCTGAAAATATAAAACAGTATGATGCCTTCGAAAGAAAATACATTCAACAAAGAATTGCTAAGGCAATTTATAAACGTAAATTTCAATAGTTAAGTAATTTTGCTTTTGTTTTAAAAAGTCTTGAAGCTTTAATTATAATGCCACTCACATATGTTTTCCAACCCGATCTACTTTAAAACTTTCCCATACCTCGCTAATCACCAGCCAGATTAGTCGGATCTTATCGCTGGTTGCTTTGAATATTATTTGAGCTGTTGAAATTGCATTGGCGGATTGAAATGTTCTACATTTTGGTTAGTCTGCAGCTGATAGCGCTACCAACATGAGTGGTGATTCCTCCAAATCCATTCGCCCATTGCCACCGGCTCTACAAAAAGTGGCCATCGAGGAGCTGAACGAAGTGCCCAGTCGAGTGGAATCGGATGTAGCAACGCTGAAGGAATGGCTCCAGAAGCAACCTCACATTTGTGCCTGTCTCGAGGATCAGTTTCTGCTCAGTTTTCTGAGGGGATCGAAGTTCAGTTTGGAGAAAGCCAAGCAGAAGATTGATCGGTTTTACAGCCTGCAAGCGGTGATTCCTGAAGTTTTTAACGAACATCGGTTGGCTGACGATCCGCAGGTGCTGGAGATCATTCGAATGGGGTAAAGCCCTCCTATTTTTATAAACCCTATTTTTCAAATGTTTTTCTGCAGTGTTATCTTACGCATTCCCCTCGATAAGGAGGATACTGGCCCAGCTGTGACAATCATTCGAGCTGGCTCTTACGACCTCAGCAAATTCAAGTTTCAGGACATCATTCGCGTGGGTTCCATGTTCGGTGAGATCATGATGCTGGAGGACGACAATGCTTCGGTTAGTGGATACCTGGAAATCATGGACATGAGTGGGGTGACGGGGGCGAATCTGTTTGCCCTGCAACCTCAACTTCTAAGCAAATTCTCTGCCTATGCGGATGAGGCAATGCCAACGCGCCAGAAGGGAATACATTTCATCAATGTGCCAAAGGCTTTTGAGGTGGGCTTCAAATCGCTGCTGGGATGGTTTCCCGGAAAAATTAAAGAGAGGGTAGGATACCATTATATTCTTAAGTTTTATGTAACTCCCATCTTCTTAGGTCTCTGTAAGTTCCGATCCTGAGGCGATTTTCGAGCGAGTTCCCAAGCAATATCTGCCAGTGGAGTACGGCGGCACCAAGGGAACCATGAAGGATATTACAACTGCGATGGAGGCGAAGCTCTCAAGCTATCGAGATTACTTTGAGGACTGCCAGCACTTCGGAACCAACGACAAGTTGCGCGAGGAACCCACAAATCTAAACCCCGAAGAGAGCCACTTTGGTCTGGATGGCTCTTTTCGCCAGTTGGTTATCGACTGAATCGGTTAAAATAATTGTAAACTCATCTGGGCTATAAACCCACAATAAAAGTTTTCGATAAGCTCTGTTCCCCTTGGCGAATACTTAAACAATTGGTTATCAATTTTTCGACGATAGCTTATCGATATCAGCTTGAGTTGCACAAATGCCCGGGCAAAAATCGTCATTCGCTCATCGACCGTCCAAGAAATCCCTTCGATATGCCGTCCATTCGTCCGTTGAGTCCCGAGCTCCAGAAAATAGCCATCGAAAAGCTGAACGAGGTGCCTGAAAAACTAGATGATGACATTGCCGCTCTGAGGAATTGGATCAAACAGCAGCCCCATCTGAAGGCCCGCACGGATGATCAGTTCCTCGTCAACTTCCTGCGAGGCTGCAAATTCAGTTTGGAGCGAACCAAGGAGAAAATCGACAGGTTCTACACACTTCGCACCAAGTACCCCGAGTTCTACTTGGGTCACAACGTTGATGTGGAGAAGGAACTGGAAATCTTCAAGCTCGGGTGAGACTGGCTGATTAAATCAAACTTAAGCCCCTTCCCCAATAATTCTTCGTTTCTATCTGCAGCACTGTTCTTCTACTGCCACGTCCTCTTAACGATAATGGCCCACGTTTGGCCATAATTCGCATGGCCACGTACGATCCGAGTAAATACACCTTCCAGGAAGTCAACCGAGCTGGCGGTCTCATGCAGCAGATCATGCTCGATGAGGATGATGATGCCATCGTGAACGGTTTGATTTCCATTTTGGACCTGTCCAATGTCACCACGGGCCACTTCCTCCAGATGACTCCAAGCTTTGCCAAGAAAATGACCGTGTTTCAGGAGGAGGCACTGCCCCTTCGACCACAGGGCATTCACTTCATAAACACGCCCAATGGATTTGAGACCATCTTTAATATGTTCAAGCCCATGATGTCAAAGAAGCAACAAGGACGTGTAAGTATTTATTTTTTAGAAATATAAATAATAAATGATCTATTAAAAACTTTATTAATAGCTCTACGTACATGGAAGCAAATGGGAAGCGCTCTTTGAACAAATTCCCAAGAAATATCTGCCTGTGGAATACGGAGGAGAAAATGGCTCAATCCCCGAGCTTATAAAGGATTGGGAGAAGCGCATTCTGGCCTACAAAAATTACTGGGAGGAGGAGAAGAACTACGGCACCGATGAACGACTTCGAGTGGGTCAACCCGTCGATTTCGAGAATCTTTTTGGCCTACAAGGCTCCTTCCGGCAACTTAATGTCGACTAAATCTCTCACTTCTTGCTAGACATTTAAAAATAGCTCAGTTGCAGTTCTTATCTTAAGTTACAAAGGTTTAGAAACTCAAGTACCCAAGTTTAACCTCACTCTAATCGATGTTTGATAAGCAAAGAGATAAGGCGCAGGAAAACAAACAAACCATTAATAATAAAGATAGCCAAATTCGATGAATTAAAAGATAATCACTGAAATTAAATAAACGAATTTAAAATTGTAAATAATATAAAACAAATTTCGATTTATTCCAAATAAAGATTAAAGAATAATAATGATATCCGGAGAATATCAAGTGAAATCTCAAGTTAAATGAGAGACCACCTGTATCAGCTGATTGGGCGGCGTAAACAAAACACAAATTGAGATGCAAGTGAGAGCGAAGTAAAACAAAACAACCGGAAAGCCAGAGAAAAGCGAGAAAAACACAAGTTTTTCCAAAACTATATATCCACGGAAGACAAGAGAACTTCGCGTAAGACCAAAAATAAACCGATTTCCCGAGAGATCCGTGGAGAGTCCATCTGTGCAACCGCGGGCCTCAGTAAGAATTTGTGGATCGTACGGATCGGTGCGTCGGTTCTTTGTGCGGATCGAATTGGGTCGGCGGAAAGGCGAAGGGGGCGGCACAGCATGGAAATTGAATTGGAAAACTGAAAATATCCCCCAGTGCGAATCAGAAAACGATCTGCGATCGGTAATCACCATCTTCAGTATTTCCATACCCATTCCCGAAACTCACGAGCCCGTAAATCACCAGTGCTAATTGCCCAAGCGAAATCGAAGTTCATAATTGCTCGGACATGTTATGTAGTCCCCGTCTATAAGCAAAAATAAAACCAGAAGAGTTCTCGACAGGCGTGGCACGAGACTGCGGCATCCGAATTGACGACGAGATGAATGCCCCGCCGGGCAGCGTTGCCCAAAATAGTCTCATGGAGTCTTTCGGTGGCTTCCTCCTCCAAGTCCCCGCGACTCTTCGGCCTTGCCCCAGCAACCCAAATAAATAAATATTTGGACAAATAAACATGTGTGCTAGAGAGCTTTGTTTGGTTTACCTTTCGGCTTCTCTGCAATTGTTCCCTTAGAAATTACCAACGAAAACAATTCGAACTCGATAAAAAGGGGTGTTTATTTGAAGGCATTAGTTTTATTTTTATGGCAGCCTTCCCCTGAAGGTGTTTCTATTAGGGATCTTTGGCGTTCTGATTATGACTTCCTGAGAACTTATACCCTCGAAATATAGTACAAAAATAATTACCATAAATGCCATTAGCAATGTTTTCCCACATACATTTCACCCAAACATTTTTAATGGGTATTCAGCGCTTCGATCTCTTTCCATTTCGATGCTGTCCTTTATTTAGTTTCTTTGGCATTTCATAATTTACAGCCAGCCGAGCGGTAAATTAGCCAGCGGAAGGAGAGCAGAGGAGGGCGACCATGTCGGGTAGGCGGGCCCAATCTCTGCCGGCGCACATGCTGAAGCCAGCGAAGCCGGAACGTGGACGTTGTGTGGCCGCCATCTGCTTCTCGTGGAAGGTGCTCACCTGCATTGTGTCCCATGTGCTGCTTGTGCTCCTCGTGGTTTCCTATTGCGTGGGAGGTGCCTACCTATTCCAGCACCTCGAGCGACCCTACGAACTGGAGGTGAGTGGGTGATCTTACCAAGGAAAATATATTTTAATCACTATACAAATCAATGTTCAGGTAAAGCGTGATGTACAGAATCTTCGATTCAACCTCACGGAGAATATCTGGCTTCTGTCAGACGACGCCGCGGTTCTACGAGACAGCGACTGGATGGCCAATGTCAGCAAGCATTTGGCCAACTTTGAGAAGCAAATCCTAACAGCCATCAAGACAAATGGCTGGGATGGCGACGAGGATCTGCGCAAGTCCCAGTGGACATTTGCTGGCTCTTTGTTCTACTCAATTATAGTTATCACTACGATTGGTGAGTAAATCTTATAAGCTTATATTCTAATGGGGTATTGAAAAACAAAGACCACAATTGGAAAACATAGGAATTTATTAGCTTAAACTCTAGGCCTAAACTATGTCTAGGATAAGGGGACTATTTACAACTGAGGCTAGAAGGAGATTTTTGATTACTGAACAATACCCTTAGGGATATATAAATTCGATTGCAGATCTTTTTAGATGCAGTGAGAAAAATTAAAGAGGAGTTATTTTTCACTTAAATCTTCTTACTGAGCTTATCGCTTACTTTTCTGGGTGCAGCCACACTCTTGGCGCTTTTACCCTCGGCCGCAGTCGTAGATTTTTCATCATAGCCGAAGCCACCTAGCGGAGGGAAATTGGTACCATACCCAATGCCAGTGTTTCCAACGCCCAACTGACCCAACCCCAGACCTCCAGCCAGTCCATAACCTTCGGTGTACTGGGGTCCTCCGAATTGCTGATTCGTGGGGTATTGTCCCAGTCCTGGGAACTGACCGCCTGCACCTGCAAACTGGTTGCCACTAAAATCAGTGCCTGGATAGGATCCATAGGGGTACTGTCCGTTGCCGGGAAACTGATTCAGGCCAAGTCCGTTGGAGGGGTAGCCGGTGAAGCCACCTCCCAAGTTTGCTCCAGGGTATCCAGCGCCGGCGAGACCTTGACCAACTCCAGCGTAGCTGCCAGGATATCCTCCGATTCCAGTCTGAGCTCCCGAGAATCCGCCGTAGCCCGGTTGATAAGGAGAGGGGTACAGCTGAGGTCTTCCTATGATTCCAGTGGGTCCTCCGGGTCCCACTAGCACTCCAGGATTTCCGCCATAGCCTCCAACTCCTCCGAATTGCCCAGCATTAGGTTGGCCACCGTAGGGATTGAATTGACGAGTGCCCACGTTGGGAGTATCCGATGACCTCGTGGGATCCACATCTGCGTAATCCTCGATCTCATCGTTCTCCGGTTCCCCGGGAAGAGGTCTCCTCGTGGTGGGTTCCCTCCTCAGCTTCTGGTCGTACGAATTCCTTATGGGGGAACTGCGATCGATGTCCCTGAAGGAGCGTTCCCTGCGGTTGTACGATCGCCAGACCCACTGATCTTGATCTCCATCCGCAGACTTAGCAGCCACAAATCCGAGGAGGCACACAGTGACGATGAGGCAATAGCTTCGCATGATGGTTTCGGTTTGACTTTGTCTTTGTCCGACTTCTTCGATTCACACACTGACCCGTATTTTTTCGCTTGGTCGCGGCAAGCTCCCGCAACAGAATAGTTCAGATATGCGACCGGCGCACGCTACTTATATAACCGCACCCGAGAATCGGAGTCACAAAAAAAAAAAGCACAGAGACATCGGCGGCGATGACGACGCACAAACTCAGTCAAGCGACGAGGGCAGCCGCAGGTGGGGATTCGGCGACTGCCAGCCAATGAATCAACTCAAACATGGCAGGGCAGACGATCGTGGCAGACGCCGCACAAGATCTTGGGCCCACGTTTTGTGCAGTTGATTCACCTGACCGCCGAGGAGCGTGATCCGCCCAGGAACCAATGAGGCAAGCGGACGATTCGGACAATTGGCTTTGTCCACTTAGCGATCACGTTGAAATCGCATAAATCTCGTACGCGAATCGATCATTAGGTAATTGCTCATTGATCGGCCTAAAAACCAATTTCCTGGGAATCGCCATGAGTTGGCAAATACGCAGAACTATATGCTCCCTTTGCAGGGCAGCTGTCGTGGGCCAGATATCCAGCTTTGGACACAGTCAGCTGGGCACATAGCACGTGAGTGACCTCTAAAAATGGGTTCATTCGGGTGGCGATGGGCCGGAAAGGGAGCGAGGGTGTTTGGAGCGTGTCAAATGAAACCAAAAGTCGAATTGCCAACAGCCAATTGTCTGTGGTCAAAACAACAGCAAGGTCAAACGCCACTGACCGATCGTGATTATCTTTTCTGGCGTTTTAGATTTAGATTTTAACGATGGGAATTTTTGATATTTCATAAATACACTAGTAGGGGCTTAGCTGATTCTGAGCAGAGGTTTGGAACTGAAGGTTTTATTTAATTTTTAAGAGATACCCAGAAAACCTGCAAAGCAATAAGTAGATGGGATCCTCTTGATAACTCGATTACTGTAGTTTTAAACAAAATTATTTATACTGTTTTTCTTAAATACAAGTTATTTAACAAATATTCTCATAACTAAATTCATAACTTATTTCTTTAAAAGTTACTAGGGAATATAACCTTTCGACTTGCAAGTCAAACATTTTTCCTAGTAGTTTATTAGCTTCAGCTTTTGATGATGGGAGCTTAGTTTTCCGTTTGCACAATACCCCGATATGGATTTATGGCCAACACACAAATGGGTTTAGTGACCGACGCCCATCAGATAGAATTTTGTGTAGAGGAGGCAGAATGCTATCTCCAAAGTTTGCACACTTCCGTAAAGGCCAAAAGCGGCAGACTTGAAATGCCATGTTCGCAATTGCTTGCGGTTTCTTTTTGGGAGCGATAATGGGCTTGGCTTGTACAAAAATAAGTACAGATAGATTAGACCTTAGCGGGTCTTAGACTCATTAGCATTTCAAGAACTTCTTCGGTCACAAGGTTGAAGGTAAGCTCGAGCGCATGACTCAAAAATCAAACTCACCTTTCGGCGTCGCAGCAATTTAATATTCTTCATCATATTCTGGACAGGCTATGGCCATATATCACCGCGCACGGATTGGGGCAAGGTGACAACGATTTTCTACGCCATCGTGGGCATTCCGCTGATGCTCATCTGCCTGTCCAACATTGGAGATGTCATGGCCACATCATTCCGGTGAGTTGACATCGATGTACTGAAAAGTATGAGTTTTAAAATGAGTTTCTAAATTCCATTAAACCATATTATTCCTAAAAGGTGTTAAGTACTGATTGTTACCTACTTCCCATAGGTTTTTGTACTGGAGAATTTGCTGCTATGTGTGCACCCGCACGGCGAAGCGTCCGAGAAATGCGAGATCCCGGCAGAGATCGATGAGAGCCCAGCGCCATGCTCGATCCCAACCGCCTCCCTCTTTCCGACGGTCGATGAAGATGACCCAAAGGTCGGGAAACGACTCGGGATTCGGTCCCTCCATGGGACATGCCTACTCCGATCCGGAGCTTCGCAACTTGGGCAGAGGTGGTTACGACGACCGGGAGTTTGGGCATCGCAGCAGTGGGCGCAGTCGCCGCCAGCAACAGCAACATAACCCGTATCACGATTCCCGCCAGCGACACACCATTTACGGGGACGAGTACGAAACACAGACCCTGAATCGCTCCAATCGCTACAGCAGTCGCCAGAGGCAGCGGGATCGGATGAGGGACAGGCACACGGTGGAAAGGGAGCGCTACTCCCGATCCCATTTGGATGCCGGCTCCATCGAGGACTTTAGCGATATGCCGCCGGCCAAGAGAGCCGCCAGTACGCGCTCAGTTCGATCTTCCCACAATCAGGAATACTCGAAAGCTTCCAGGGAGCTGAATCGTCTGCACTCCGCTCCCGGCAGGAGTAGGGCCAAATCCGTGGATCCCAGGCACGTCTCCTCCCACTACGAAGATGTAGATGAGGATGTGGTGAGGAAAACGCCCATCATACCGAATAAGTACGCTTTAGACGACTTCGGCGGTGATGACCGTAGAAACAGAAGACAGCCGGCGCCAAGGAGCCAGTCCATGCCGAGATCTGCCCACCAGAGGCAGCGCCAAAGGGATCGGGAAAGGGAGAGATCCCCGCAACCGCCACCCCACCATTCCCATCGCCAGAATAATGGCAGAAGAGCTGGGAGTCTGGGAAGACAAACCTCACGGTATGGCAATCATTTGGAACTACCCGACTACGATGCCCCACCGCCAGGAAGGGATCACCGCCGGGATCGACGTGGTCACTCCCAAGGGCGCTACGAGGATTACGTGGAAGAGAGCTTCGACGAGGGATCCCTTTACGGGGACAACAACTACGAGGACTATCCACCGGAACGCCATCGCTCCAGGAGTCGGGAGCCAAGAGAGCCAAGAAGAAATCGACGAAGAGAACGAGCGGAGAGATTGCCTCCATCGCCGAGGATTATGTCACCCATGGGATTCCCCGTCCAGCGTCAAATCCGTCGGCGTCCCAGCTACGATTACGATGATGATGATTCCATGTACGGAGATGAGTACGGCGACTATGGGGATCTGCTGCCCAAGGATCGACCCGTGCCCATTTGGTTATGCGTCTTTCTGGTGGTTAGCTATATTCTCGGCGGAGCTGCACTGTTCACCTACTGGGAAGATTGGACTTTCCTGGACTCCGCCTACTTCTGCTTCATTACGCTGACCACAATTGGTAAATGTGGATGATAACTTTTATGCTTCTTTGTTTAAAATCAACCTTCTTCCGCAGGATTTGGAGACCTTGTGCCCGCAAAAGGAGTCAAAGATGAATCAGAGCAGTCCATTGCCTATTGTTCGCTGTATCTTTTATTTGGCATAGCTCTGTTGGCCATGAGCTTTAACCTTGTCCAGGAGGAGTTTATTGCCAATGTCAAGGAGGTGGCTCGTCGTCTGGGCATTCTCAAAGATGATGACGACGAGCAGGACGATGATTAAGAGTAAATAGCTAGATTATTAAAAAATAAAACACTTTTCATTACATTTTTAAAAGGATTGTGCATTAGAAACTTAATGATATGATTAACAACTATGCTTAAAAATTTTAAAAGCAAAATTCGAATTTACCAGTGAGATTATGTGCAGTAGAAGAAATAACACTACATTTTATAAAGACCTTGATTAAAAGGCTCGTAAGCTTAACAGAGGAAATAGGTTTCGTGAATTTTACTTATTAATACAAGGATACGAGCATGAGCAAAGCAATTGATAAATTATTAAATATTCATTTTAAAATTGAAGAAAAAACCTCTACCCGAGGGGCTCTGCTATATTTATACAAGTTTAATAAATCTTGAACCTGCACTCGAACCGAAGCCGCAAGGTTTCGTTAACTTTACATAGCATCCTAAGTTTATTTAAATAATAAATGTACGAAATTCCAAAAGATTGATATAAAGATTAAAAAGAATATCCAGAAGAGCCAAACAAACAAGACGATTGGAGTTCCACTAACATAAACGAGCTACTGGGTTGAGTACTAGTGTCACCGATGCAATCAGGCCACGTTTTCTTTGTTGTGCTAAAATAAATGTAAAATAAAAGCAATGATTTGTATTATCCGAGACGTTTATTTGTTTAGCCATTAGCGGACCAGTTGATCAATTGACTTACCCTGGCGAAGGAAGGAGAATTCCGCGGTGAAGATTTGCTGGGCGTAAGGGATCGTGACAACGAGCTACTGCGCTTGCCACCACTTACTACGGGTGGCTTAAGAGCATTCGAATTGGAGTTTCGAGTGGTGCCACAACCACGCTTTATGTTGACGCCATCCACAGGATCAATGGGCGTGGAGTTCATTATGGTCTCCGTTTCGGACAGCTCCTGAACAGATTGCAGCAAGTCATCATGCTCTCCCTCGCTGCACTACAGAATAAGAAACGAGTATATTAAATTTAAATTTACTTATTCAGTGTGTTGGGTATAGTTACTTCATCAATAGTGGCTGTGGTGTCCAGATCCGACCAATCCTGCTCCTGGCGATAGCGCCTAACAATATCCTGATGCGGAGAGGTGGACACCAAAGTGCGTGGATAAATAAAGTCCCTTTTGGAAGGCGTTGTACCAGTTGGCGCGTATGTTTTTAATTCGCTCTCCTGGAAGCGAACAAGTTCCTGCTCACAAATCTGCAACTGCTGTCGCTGGAGGGCAGCATGTTCGTTGGTTTGCCGGCTTAACTCCTGTACAAGATCGGTGGCTACTGTGGAGTGTCCAAGGAAGCGCTGCCTGTCCTCGGTGATCAGCTTGTGCCGGTCCTGCACAAGCGTGTCCAGCTTAGTTTGGCCAACTTCTTGCACAGTCCCCAGGTTATTTTTACTTTCTTGGCAGGCGAATTCCACCTGGTGGTGGTGCAGGCGACTCGATTTGACATTTTCGTCGGTTTGCTTAGTTAGCTCCTGGTAAAGATTTATCATGTGCACTTTAAGCATGGAGCAGTTCGCTACGCCTTGGTCCAAGCAAAGCATTCCCGTCTCCATTTGACTGCCGAGTTCCGCTAAAGCGGATTTGGCAGCTTCGACTCCCAATTTCTGGTATTCTTGGATACCAGTCTTGGCATCATCGATCCGATCGTTTCTGGTCTTTCTGCTCGCCTCCATCTTGTTGAGCCGAATAGACATGCTAGTGTTGTTCTTGGCACGTAAATTTTTGATCTGCTCCATCTGCATCATCATTGACTCCAGAAGGGTTTCCTCTTGTTGGGCCAAAGCCCGTTCGTTTGCAAGCTCTTCTTGCAACTGCTGCACTTCCTCGGCATCCGGTAAACTCATTGCGCTGAGTTGTTCCAGTTGTTGATGCACTTGCTTCACATGCTTTTCCAGGGTCTGTGAACTGTTGTCGATGATTTTGGAAAACTTATCCTGCATGGAATCCAGCATGGCCTTGTGCCTCTGGTTGTTTTCTTCCATCTCTTGTAGGTTCTTATACATTTCCATGTTCATTAGGAGTTGTCGCTGCTGCAACTGCTTCATCATATGGGCAACGAAGCTCTGTGCGTGCTGATCGCTAATCTTCACGACTTCCGCCATTAACTTATTCTGGAGTTCGGCCAAATCCTCCACCGACTTGCTACAGATTTCCTTAAGCATTTCAATGCTCTGACTGGCATTTGCTGAGAGGCGTTGGCTAACATTGCTGGAGTTGACTAAAAACAAACAAAAAATATTAAATTACACCTAAATATTATAAATGTAAATAGGTAATCTCACCCATTTCCTGGCTAAGATGCTCCTTGGAGGCTGCCTGTTGTTCCAAATACAAGTTCAAGCTGCCACCGATCATCTCTAAATTGTCCTGCATGCGGTCTTTGAACTGATCGCAGGACTTTCGAATCTTTTCGTCTGCATCTCTCCTTCGCTCAATGGTCCCATGCAGCTGATTTGTGTCATTTGCGGCCAAATCAGCGGCGGCCAAAATCTCCTGCGCCTGAGTGGTCAGCACCTGCTCCGTTTTCATATGCGAGGCCACCAATTCCTTCTTCTCCTTGTAACGGCGCTTGGTCTTGGTCAAAACTTTCTTAGTCAAAAGCAATGTACCCTTGGTGTTCATAAGGTTCTCCTCGGTCTTTTTTAACTCTTTAGTTTTCTCCACAAGACTCATGCTCACCTCGCTGAAAATCTTCTCCTTGTTTTGGAGTTCATCCTTCAAAGCCTTGAGCAGTAGCATTTTTTCGTTGAGCTCACGATTCTGCGAGTCTAATTTTAAGGTCATTTCACCATAGGTTTCCTCGGCCAAGTAGATGCCATTCTTGTCCCTTGCAGCCATGAGATCCCTTTTCAGCTTGTCGATCTCCTCGGTGTACTCCTTGAGCACCGTCTTCTTGGTCAGCTTTTGATTGACCTCTGGTTTATTTTGAATGTTCTTGGCTCGATGGGCGTACTCTAAAGTGCTGAGAGTCTCTTCGATGTCCTTGTGTCCCGGAGATATGGTAGCTATAATGGATGTCTTGGTCCTGCCTCCCAGGGACTCTTGCAACAGCCTGGTGAGCTTCGATTCGCGATAGGGAACATGAGGAGCACGGTCAACCAATGCGGTAATCACTCTTCCTAGAGTCAAAAGACTCTGATTAATGTTAACAGTCTCCCGCACACGAATACCCTTCTCGTTTCCGGCCTTCGAAACATTTTCACTGCCTGCCAGATCCACCAGATTAAGCTTTCCTATCTTCAGCATGTCCTCTCCTTCAATGCCATTCTCCCTGATGTGCACCACTATCGAGAATACAGTGTGGGATCGGGAGGATTGGGCGTTCATCAAAGTAGTGGCCGTCTTGCGACGCTCCTTTCCTTTTTCGAGCAACTTGTATACATCATCCTTGCTGTGTACAGGAATCTCCTCCAGACCCTGGATAATTACGGATCCCTTCTTGGTGCTGTCATCGAAAATGCGAATTTTTGTGTTATCATCGGTAGACAGCAGATCGCACAGCTCCTCGTTGTACAGTTCCAAGTAGGAGATGCGCATAGTGTACTCGACCTCCATCATGCGCAGCTCATCGAAAAGGTGACTCAGAGCTCGCGGTATGATGCCGATGTCAGAGTCCTAAACAGAAATACAATATGAAAAGGGTTAGATTAGTAGTTCTTGGAATAGAAAAACAGGTTTTTATACAGTATAACAACCTAGCTAAAAATTTGCTTTTGTAGTGGTAAGAAAATAAATTGGTCCACTACACGGTTAATACGCTGCGAAGATTTGCAGCAAAAATTTATTAGATGTTATTTCCAATGTAAATCAGAATAACTTACATCTTCCCAGGATGATTTCAGCTCAGCGCACTCATTTCCCACCATCGTGTGGGTTTTGCCAGTGCCCGTTTGTCCATAGGCAAAAACCGTGCAGTTATAGCCATTAAGGACCTCTTCAATCAGCGGAGACACCACAACGGAGTAGACATCGCATTGCTTGGACTCGGGGCCAAAACTACGATCGAAGGTGAATTTCTTGGTGAGCTTTGAGTCCAGCGTGTGACGGGTGACTATTTCCCTGGGAGCCACCACATCAACAACTTCAGCGGATCGGATGCATCGTTCCCGGGAATTAAGCGGCCTAAGAAATAAGTAAAAACGCAGTAAGGGATCACATTCCTTTGAAGTCTGGTTAAAAATATCATCTCACCTGACGCGCACATAAACCTGAATATTTTGATTGGACTTCTTTGGCGGCTGACGCGAGGTATTCCCACCAGATATGTCCATTTTGATCAATTAAATCAATTAATTAGTGTTTTAGCGCGTACAGTCTAAAAAATGACGCCAGGCGCTTGCAGTTGTATGCGTGCCCGTGTGAGTGTGTGTGCTTAATGGAAATCCTAGTTTTCCACTTTTCACTGAACTTTACTTGATGAATTTAAACTACTATTTACAGAGGGATTCTTGGAAAAACTATTTTTTTGCAGAAATTCCAATGAGAACCTGAGTCGCGGCGTCTGTGTCTGTCCGTTCGATTTGAAAAGATGCGCAAATAAAGTGACCGGAGCATACCAGCTGGTAAAAAACGTATCGTGGAAATATGATTGGTATTTAAATACCAAAAAGTTTATTATTATTTATTTTCATTCATTTTAATTTTATTCATTTTAATTTTGAGAAATATTAAAAAAATAAATGTGCTATATCAGTGGCGGATTTACGGGGGGTTTTTGGGGTTCAAATTTAATTTTTACCACATTCATACTTTATTTACACATAAACTTATAAATATATTATAAATGTTATTTAATAATTTAACTTTCCTAAGCTATGTGGTGCAGAATTCCCTGGCGAACAAGCGACTCCACCTGAGCCCTAGGCAGATAATGTTGGCTGTTTTTCTTCAGATGGATCACCTCGCCATCATCCAGCTCAAATTTTCCGTAGTCCTCCATGCAACGCACCTCTATATAGAGAGACTTAGGTGGACGCAGATTGTTGGTGAGATCTATGGGTAACCCTTGGTTGTAGCCGGCACTGCACATGTAGGCCGCCAGGGATTTTGAGTAGTTGTTAAAAAAGGTCACCTCCGGTTCGCAGAGCGACTGCTTAATATCCGCTGGTATAATAGGACCAAATTCCCAGCGTAGGGCCTTGATCCGCTTGCACCTCTCATATAAATAGGCCAACAAGCACCTCTTGTTCCTCTGCAACGCAGCATGACGAAAATTCAGAAGGGGCCACAAACTTCGATCCCCAGATGCATTGTAAGTAGATGCCTGGGCCACGTTTTCCTCGAATATTGCTTTGATCTCCTCCAAAACCTGACGTACTCCGTCGTCGTCGAAGGCAGGAATAGTCTGAGATGATCTCTCCAATTCCTTAAGCAGGTCAAATGCCTTATCTCCAAATAATTTTGTTTGTCGGCTCATTGTTGATCTGTTTTTGTTAAAATCTGTTGTTGTTTGTCGAACTAGCGATGGGTTCGCGCCAAAATTTTTAGATGACCATAGTATCAAAACTAATAATATCGATTAACGGAAATATACTGTCATTATTTAGTATTTTTGCGCATTAGCAAATGCCATCAAGAAGACAGTTTTATCTGACAGCAATGTTAAAAAAATTGTGGATCAAAATTCAAACAGAATTTACAAAATTCTACCTTTTTAGTCCAAATTATGCTGCCATAAACAGAAAATGCCCTCCTGGTTGGATTGGTGTACCTGCCAGAGCGCAGTACTAGATAATGGTAAGTGTACCGCCCTGGAAATATCGCAAGAGCGCACATCGCTATTCCGCTGATTCGCCCTTCTCTATCACACACGTAGTGGCAAAGACTTTGCCAAAAAAAACTCAGATGCAACAGAATCTGTGTTAAATCAATAAAATAAACAAGTTGAACTGCTGAGGCTGTGGCTGGTTTTGGTGCTGTGCGTGTGTGACAGCGACAGGGGATCCCCGATTACAGAAAGTGAGCTGCCCTCGAGGAAAAGAAAACAGCACAGGTGCAGCCGATATTTATTAACCGTCTATTTTTTAACCCTTAGGCTTCGATTTGGGCCAAGCACCGCCCCCGGAAATCATGGCGAGCAGGGAGGGCAATGAGGTGTACGATGACATGAACCTGTACATCACACCGGAGAGCTTCATTGTGGAGCCGAACGGAGGGCCGGAGGTGCTCATAGTCGGGCGCCACGACAAGGTCACAAGAGTTCAGCCAGCGGGCGGAGGTCAGTTGGCTAATCTGCGGCCCACTAGGCGAATTTGCGGGGTCCTCGGCACCATTCACTTGCTGTGCTGCGACTACCTTTTAGTGGCTACCCATCGACTCTTTGTCGGCGTCCTCAATGGCGCCATTGTGTGGAGATTAGCAGGCTATGACATCATACCCTACATTCCGAATGCCATTCAGCGCAAGGAGAACGAGACCTACTTGCGGCTGCTGCGTCAAACGTTGGACACCAAGTTCTTCTATTTCTCCTATCGCTACGACCTTACTAACTCGCTCCAGCGCCAGCGCGAGGTGGCCCAATCTCTGCCGGAAGAGCAAGGAGGCTTGTTGCAGCGGGCAGAGCAAAGATTCGTTTGGAACGGCTTTGTGCTTCGGCAGTTTAACTGCGACAAGATGGAGAAGTTTCAGCTGCCACTGGTCCTGGGATTCGTGTCCATCAACCAAGTCCAAATTAACGGGCAGACCTTCTTCTGGAGCATCATAACTCGTCGATCGGTGCAGCGTGCCGGGACCCGTCTGTTCTGCAGAGGCATCGACGACCGGGGTCATGTGGCCAATTTTGTGGAGACCGAGCAAATAGTTGAGTTTAACGGACAGCTCACAGGATTCGTGCAGACGCGAGGCAGCATGCCTTTTTACTGGCACCAGCTGCCCAACCTACGCTACAAGCCGCGTCCTGTTTTAATTCCTGGCAAGGATCATCTGGCTGCTTGCAGCCTTCACTTCAACGAACAAATTAAGCTGTATGGCAACAACGTGGCTGTGAATCTGGTGGATCACAAAGGCGCAGAAGGTGAACTAGAAGCCACCTTCGCCCGTTTGATACGTGAACTTGGTAATCCACAAGTGCGCTACGAATCATTTGACTTCCATAGCGAGTGCCGGAAGATGCGCTGGGACAGGCTCAACATACTTATCGATCGCCTGGCCCACGAACAGGATCAGTTCGGTTTCTATCACATCTTCGATGATGGCAAATTAGTGTCCACGCAGACGGGCGTCTTCCGGACAAATTGCATCGACTGTCTGGACAGGACGAATGTGGTGCAGAGCATGCTGGCCCGGAGATCCCTAACGACGGTGCTCCAAAAGCTGGGAGTGCTGCATGTGGGTCAGCGAGTAGAGAATTCCTCCGCCCACTTTGAAAGCCTCTTTAAGGGCGTTTGGGCGGACAATGCAGATCTGGTGTCGCTGCAATATTCTGGAACGTGTGCCCTCAAGACCGATTTCACCAGAACGGGCAAGAGGACCAAGGCTGGTGCCCTGCAGGACGGCAAGAACTCACTGATGCGCTACTATCTAAATAACTTTGCCGATGGCCAGCGGCAGGATAGTATGGATCTGTTCCTTGGCAAGTATCTGATTAACGACAACGAGGGCGCTGCCTTGCCGTCGCCACTGGAATCAAAGCATGGATGGCGGTTCTTCACCTTCCCCTCGGTGCTGCTGATGGCCGTGGCCATGTTTATGATCACGATGACCTATCCGGCTGAGTTTAACACTGAGAACTTGCTCTTCATGCTCTTCTGGGGAGCGATGATCGCCGTGAGCGCCACGGGAATTCTGCATTACGGCATCGAGTTCGTGCAGTGGCCGCGGCTTTTTCCGCCCATCTTCTTTCGAAACCCATGACATTAGTGTCGTCTAGCAGAGTCACTGGGAACTACCTCTGCAGCATAAAAACAGTCGCATTGCTCCGAGAAAATATCTTGTAAACCAATTTCTGTAACTGATTTCAATACCCCTCAAATTCTGCCCTCCGTTTTTTGTTTGTTTTTCTTTGTTTTTGTTTAGTTTTAAAACCTCCAAATCCATTCCTTTCTGCAACTTGTTAGTTATTAAACACACACACACAACATATAGGCGAGCTTCAGGCGCTTGGAAATGGAGATGAATGTATTTTCGAGTGGGAGGGCAAGGAGTTTGTCAAGGCGCCGCTTATTAACTGCGATTAATTGCAAAGTAGATCAATCACTTTTGTAGAAACATTTTATGACATTAAATAAAGTATTTTACGCATTGCTAGAAAACCTCAATCTCGTCTTTTAATTACCAGTGGAGGTGAACTGCAATGCAAGACAAGATCGTTCGTCTTGCTTGATGGTACCAAGTATGTATATCGTGTTAATGACATGCATACAAGATAGCCGATACAAAGGCGTTTGCCTCTTGTAAAGGTTAATTGGAATCATCAATTAAACTTGGTTTTTATATATTATCTTACGTTTATAACACTTTTAAATAATCGTATAGGAATGCAGCATTTTATGATTTAAAATGTTTTCTGGTTTTCAGGCACGTTTTGAGTTTGATATCCAAAGGGTTTTTCGGTAGGATATTCAAAACTGGAAAAATTACAAATTCAAAAAGTTCCTCCGTAGTTTCCGCCTTCAAAGTTACTCAAGGATAACAAGGATAAGTTCAGTTATTTCACTAAATTGAATGAATTTATATGGTTGAAGGTAATCTTTGGGTCACTTCAATAATATGATATAGGGGCTTTTCAATGTACTTGCCTTTAATAAATACTCCTTTTGAAGTAAACATGGAAGTATAGTTAAGAGATGAACTTTGCTTTAGTAGTCCTTGAACTTCCTATCGTTAGGAATCAATAGTTTGAATCTTACAGTCTCGCAGTCTCGACGTCTATTCAAAATCGAAGTCTAAATTCAAATTCATTCTCAAAATTTTAAAAGTGCGTGTGTTTGGGTTCGGAAATTATAGATTTCGCGAAAGTCAGCCCCTGGCGAAAATTCTCTTTTACATCAGTGGTTAAACTAAAGTTTGTTCTTTTGGAATAATGGACAAGAAAGAGAAATCGGAGAAATCTGAGAAATCGGAGAAACCGGAGAAGCCGGAGAAGAAAATTGCCGATAACTTTCTTTATATGTTTGAGTTTGTGGTGGACGATCTGCTGATTACACGCCAAAATCTCTGTGCCCCGGAGGAGTATCCCACCTGCACGGAGATCTCGTTCCGGTCGGTGGTGTACGTGAATCTTTGCGATCGGGAAATGGGCACCTGCGTTAACCCCTGCTCGCCCAAGTGCGGAAAATGTGCTCTGTTCACCCTGGATTCCCCAATCACTGATAAGGATGTGCTGCAGGTTCATGTCTATAAGAAACGCACAGAGAGCTGCAAGTTCTTGATAGGATTATCGGAACTGAAGGTAAAGCCGATCTTTGATAGAGTTAGGGAGTCCTTCGATTTGGAAAATCTAAATTGGGAGGGAGCTATGCAGGGTCACGTCGCCCAGTTGCCCAAGATGAAGGGTCCCAATAAGAAGGGTCTTCTGGACAATTGTGCTTGTTACGAAAAGCTGAACGAACGCCATGAGCAATGGTGTCCCACCTCGGAGTTATCCAAGCGATTACTGCCACTCTTTAACCTCTGCAAGATGCAGACTGGAAATATTGTTCTGATCCTTAGATTGGTTTGCAATGGCCCTGCCATAGTTTCCACATTTCCCTACAGCAGGGTCTGCTCCAGAAACCCCAAGTGCCCAGAGCCTTGCTGCGGTCCCTGCGGTCCATGTGGTCCCTGTGGTCCTTGCCCGGCTCCTTGCTGCGGATCATGTCCTTCCTGCAGTCCACCTCCTCCCTGCCGCGGTTCTTCACCTCCACCTCCATGTCCTGGTCCCTGCCCACCACCCTGCGGTCCCTGTAAACCCTGTGGACCCTGTGGACCTTGTGGACCTTGTGGACCCTGCGATCCATGCGATCCCTGTGACCCCTGCAGTCCCTGCTGTCCACCGGTAACTGCTACCGGTGGACCCATGAACAAGAAAAGCCCTTGTAAAGGTTCTTGCGGACAACCACCATGTCGCCGCTGCATAATGCCGGATCCTTGTCCCAAGCACGAAGAGCCTCCGGCAAAGTGCCTGAGATACTACTCCTGCAACCTGGACAAGATGTGTCCGTGTGACTACTGCGAGGACGAGTTTGACAGGGGTGAGTAATAAATTCCCTTAATTGTAAAATCCATACTATAAAAAAGTTTCCAAAACATTTAAAAAACAATGGAAGCATTTATTAACTAACTAAAACTTATCTATTAAATTTTTGTAATAAAAAAAAATTATGAATTTTTTTTCCATAGAATGTCCTACTGTCCCCTCGAAACGATGCAATATGTCTCCCATTGAGCAGAAGCTGCAAAAGTGTGGTCCCTGTGGTGGCATTCCACCGTATCCCCGTTGGGTCAAAACGAAAATGGAGGCGGATCTTCTGAATAAGAACAAGAAGGACAAGGATGGTAAAAAGGGCAAAGATGGTAAGGACGGTAAAGCCGGGAAGGACGGAAAGGACGGGAAGGACGGAAAGGACGGCAAGGGTAAGAAGAAGCGTCAGGCAGGAGGAGCCGTTTATTGCGTAGGCGACTCTGTCGGTCGCTCTGCGGTTTACGAAGAATGTGATCCTGTCGTTGATGGCGTTCTTCAGGCATCCAGGAAATTGAGGTATAAAGACCCAGTTGCCAAGTGCAGCAGACGCGAGCAAGAATACGATGCGGCTTGCGATGAAGGTGAGAACTAAACACCTTTATTGTAGGAATTTTACTATGAAGTAAGATCGGCAAAAAATCCAGCTGAGTAGGCTTAGATTTACCAATAACATATTTATTTGTAAGCTTATCCAAAACTTTTAGTAACACCAAGTAGCCAGGGGGTAATACATCATTACTCGGGTTGTATTCGTTTTATAGATTCATACGGGAAATGTTGTCTGCCGCACAAAATATTCAAAAAATAAATTCTTTCGTATCGTAACGCGATTTTTGAATGGACTTTCAAAACAAGATAGACAAGTACAGTTCGCGCAATTCCAATAATCATTACAATCATTGACGCGTTCTAATTGCTCATCGCTTCTTAATTTTGTAGCGCGAAAACGAGCAGTGCGGAAATTGCGCCACTTACTGGTGAAGTACAATATCCAAATTGAGAATTGAAAGGCTTTCGGAACCGACTCTTCGGACGGACAACATCTGCAGACGTACCCAGTGAATAATTGTATTTATCTAAAGACACTTAATCGTACAAGATGGCCAAGAAGAAGGGGAGGAAGGGAAAGAAGGGCAAGAAGCCAAAGGTTGATTGCAGGTTCAAGATCACAGATGAGATGCTTAAGCCAATGAATGAGAGTAAGTACTGATTAATAAATAAACTTTCAAGTAGAGAATTTTAAAAAATAGAGCTAACATTTATATATTTTTGATCTTTTCCCAGATGCTGATGATTGCGATGGCTGTTGCCAGTGCGCCTGCGATTGCGACTGCAGTCCGGAGCTGGCTCCTTGCTTCATCCAACCTACTAAACAGGATCCGGGTCCGGAGGCCTACGATGAGTTCGAGGCCTGCCTTAATGGCAGTGGGTTGACGATCAGAGTGCTGAAGAACACCCATAAGGTGGAGAGCGTCCAGGATGGATCCGAGAATGCACCCAACCTTCGAGCAGACGATGATCCCTGCTATTATGACGATCCCAATGACTGCGAACCCAAGGAGGACGACTGCCTGCACGAGATGCTGCAGCGCAGCTCCTTCGCCCGGAATCACATTAAGCGCAGGACCGGCGGCAGGATCGTCAACCATCCGAACATCCCGAAAATTCGGGCCAACATCAAGTACTCAGGAAACGATGCCTGCGAGACCGACAACTACTATGTGCCCTTCTCGAAGATCAAGGAGGCCTGTGACCGCCAGGAGGAAAAGGTGGAGTGCTATCGCCAGAGACTCTGCGGCGGATGCGAACGCATTGTTCCCGCCCAGTGCCCACCGCACAACCAGAGGACCTGCTGCATGCAGGTCGAGCGTAAGGACATCCAGCAGACCATGAAGGGTGTCAATCTGGACACAAGACGAAAGGGCATCGAGGTGAGTTGCGTTCAGCCAAAAGCATTTATTATTTTACACTTTAACATTTATCATAATTCCTTCTTTTGATTGAACGCAAAGATTGTCATACAGTAGTAATTACCTGTTAAAAAATTGAATTTCAAGAATGTTTAATCTCAAATCGGAGCAATTGCTCATCGCCTCCGCATTCCTTTTTTTTGGGATCGTTGGTTACGTGTGCGAACGCGGAATGTGTGATCGCTTTCAGTCCGTGACTTGGCCCCTGTAAATGCCGATGCAGGTGGTGCAACTTCTGCAACTTCGGCAACCCGGTGGAAGGCTTTCAATTGCCTCGATTTTGGGGCAGTTGCATAACATCTGCCAGCTCCAAATGTGGAGCACTCTTTTCGTTTGTGGTTGCAATCTGCTCCAGCTTTCTATGGGTTTTTTATTTATGGTAATCGCAGGGGAGATGTAATAGCAGTTTAACACATGTGTGTAAATTAGTAGCTCTTGTTCCGCCGAAATTACAAGTGCATCCATAAATGTCATGCTTGAAGTGCTGTTTTATTACCCCCATTACCCTAAAGTTTTTAAGCTTAAGAGATTAGATAGGGGTTTTCGAGCCGACTGATTTTATATATTCCTCATCCCGCTTTTAATTTTTTTTAACTAGGTCTGCTACAAGACTTGCGAAGAAACAGACAGTGATGTGTTCCTGGTAAAGCTGGGAAGCAAGGCAAAGTCGCAGCACAAGAAGAGCACGATCGAGATCGAGTTGAGGACCCCTAAACAACCTGTAACCTTGCCGGTCAGCAAAGTCACCACCGAAACATATGTTTCCGAGGAAATGCTCGGTGGGGCCAAGAAAAAGAAAAAGAAGGGCAAGAAGGGAAAGAAGGGCAAGGGCAAGAAAAAGAAGTAGAGGATACGAAAGGACCCCTGACAATCCTTCGGTGGATCCCAAACCACTTACCGGACCAGAAGCACACCTTTTGAGAACCCATCCATTGGCATTTACATCAAACACCTAAATTACAGCAGTTGTCATAAAAATTTCAATTTGGCAATATTCCCAACCCATACAATGCATATTTCGACTAGAGTTACGTATTTGTATTATTTGGAATTAACAGAACCAATAATTAAAATTTTAAATTAAGGGAGGTGTCATTTTTATTTTAAATTCAAGAGTGTTAAAGCCGCATGTGAAGATTTGTTGATCTGTCAAAGATGAAGCTCCCTGAAAAGGATCAGTTTACACAGAGCCTTGGTTATTTATAAAACCAATGGAAATCGTAATTCGATTTTTCGGATCTTTGAATGCTCTTTAAATGTATCTATTCTATTTTGATTTCATATTTTTTTTTATTTTTGATGATTATCTTTTCCAATAATAACCAGTTTATACCCCCTATTGAGCTGAAAAGAAATCGCAAAATGGCTTAAAGAATGCATTTCAATATTTGACAGTTTTATGGTTTCTGTTATCTTGAATTAAAAATGGAGCTTAGTATTGGCGATCGAAGTTAAAATTCCTAAGCATATTGAGCTGCTTTACATTATGGAATGGGAAATCCCTCAAGGGTACCAAACATATGTAGTAAACTGTTATGCAAATCTGTATCGCTTTTTTAAGGGTACTTAATTGCCAAGTCAAGGCCACAAAAGGTGGTTCATCTGCAATTCCCTCGTTTCTAAAAATAGCCCACAAAGCCAATTGGCGATGGCTGACTTGCAGCGGAGAACAGTAAAACCGATCCGCTCGGACGGTCTTCATCTATTGCACACCTGTAATTAAAAATCATGGGACCCATCTCCACCTGAATTCTTCGAAGGAGAAGATCGAGGCGAAGAGCCGCAGAAAAAGGCGTTGGATGCAGCGGCGGTTTTGTGGTTTGCCGTCTGGTCCGGTCAGTTCAAACGAGTTGAGGCACCAGGCAGATATATATGCTGTATATATGCGGAGTGAGAGAGACCGGAGATCGGGCCAGCTGACCGATCGACGGTTCGGCGAGGAGTCGAGCACGAAACTCGTTTTAGTCGCGTTCAAACGCTTTAGTCTGTAAGTTAACACGGCGAGTGCGATCGCAGGAAGGCCCCTAGAAATTCGAAAAGCGGTGCCCCAGCCTAGATGTTAACTCTTCGGTGGATCGGCCCCGAATGCGAGCAACTTTTGAGATCGGTCCACGGCAGACCTGAAAAGTGAGAGACCCCAAGACCCCGAAAAGTCCAAATTGAAACGCGCTCAATCTCCCTCTCTCTCTGCGAAAGCGGAAAGAAAGTGAATTGAGTGGAGATCTCGGTGATTACTTAATCCGCGGTCGCCTTCACGATCAGGCATCGAACCCTGGCTCCGAAAAATATTTGGAAGGCGCAAATTAATGGCTCTTACTTAAAGACCTTTCCCCGCCCCTCGAGCGTTGACAGTTGGGCGGAGAAAACAGAAGTATTTGAATATTATAATACAAAACAGATCGAGCAGAAGATACAAGACATTTACCCGATATTTTGATAATTTAGAAAGCGAAGCTGCATACCAAATAGGCTAGATCTGGAGACACCTCTAAGCGGCCAACGTCGGTCAGTTTCAGTGGCATTCAGTTACAGCTCGGATTCGGAGGTTACACCATAGCCTCGACTTGCTTTCCCCGTTTTCCTCGGTTACGTGCACTCGGGCGATCTCGTACTGACTGCACTTGCTACTTTTACTGGTGTCTAACATTCGCGTGAAAACCAAAACCAAAATCAGTGATAATGCTTCGCCCCACGCTCATCGTAGTGCTCATTTCGCTGGCCAGTGTCGATTCCGGCCACAATACACCGCCAAACAAAATTCCGGTGACAGTGCACGTCAGCAATGTGCCACACGGATTCCATCTGAACAAAAACAATCACATCGCCAGCACCAGCACCAGCAGCAATATTAGCCACAATCCAGAGGAAAATGGCCGTAATAAGAGAGGTGAGTACTTGTCCCCTTTGAGGCACTTGGCAAGTGCCTTCGATTGTACTAAATCCGTGTCAGGGTCAGAGTCAGAGTTTCTCAGCCTCTGTGATGGACCCCGTCAAGAGGCTGTGTCAATTGATTTGCAAATATTAACAATTGCTCATGGCCAGATTGCTTTGAATCGGTTCAAGTTTTTCCTAATGCGTGGTTTTGGACAGAGGGAGGTGTGGGTGGAAAATGTGTGGCATTTCAAGGGTTCCATTGGCGAGAAATTGATTACGTTTAATGGGAGAAAGCCACTGACATTCATTATTGACGTTAATTAACCTTAATGTTATACCGTACAATAAGTTATCATCTTAAATCCAACGAAACTTAATAGAAAATTCCATAAAAAGAAAATCAAATGGAATAAGCAACAAAGAACATATCAATATAGAATGTTAATTATCTAAGAGATTTATAGCTGCTCAGAAAATACATTTATATTTCGCCACTTTTATTTTGGAAATAGAAACAAATCTAGTTTTTCATCACTATCAATACAAAATATAAATAAAGAGAAGAACATTTGCATAAAAAATCTCTGCAAATTTATCAGCACTGATTCTGCATAACATTTCGATTTGCAGGCAAATCAAGCTTTCGATTTTCATATATTACAACAAAAAAGCAGAGATCAACAAAAATAGTATTGGCAGTTATTAAAATGCTAATTGTGTTTCCCATGCACCATTTGGCATTTAAAGATTTCGCATTTCATAAACATATGAGTTCTACACAAGCGAATCTCGGCCCAATCCAATCGAATCAGACTCAAACTTTCGTAGGCTAAAATAAATATATGTATGGACATCGTGTTTATTTATATCTGTAGGTGCGTTCGATGCGCATCTTCTAGTTGCATAAATATTCAGCATCAAAGCTAAGCTAGAAATCCAGTTTGAATAATATGTTTGTGATACGTTTCTCTCGACTTATTGGATGCGCTGCCTAACTTTGTTTATATATTGGAATGCCGGTGACCTCAGAATATTAAATGAAATATGGAGTAGAAGAAAATACTGAGGCAAATCAGAAAAGCCATTAAATAATATTATGCAAAAGCAATTTATGGCTGAAAGAATAATGGCAGCTTGTGAGCAAAGTTCAAGTCTTTCACCTCATGACATTTTGGCGAGAACAATGGCCAAGGAGCCAAACACGTGCCGAAAACCTTTCCCCAAACACGGCCAAAAGATTAATGAGGTATAAGAACCCAGCCTGAAACAGAAAATAAGAGTTCAAAAACCTCTGGCCGAGCCTTTTTAAATAATTACTGAGTATTATGCCACCAAAGAATTTTGATTTGCATTGGAAATTCAATTCGCTTGTCGTGATGATCAGAAATTAGCCGAAGATGTCCAAAAATAAAACAGATGCTTTGAAATATGCAAATGTTTTTTATTAAAATGTGAGAAGAACTCTCGAACCTTTTGGTGGTTTTGTGCCTACCACTTAAAAGGGTAATTTGTCAAGATAGGGAAAATATTTAAATATTGATTTGATTTTTGGAATACTCTTTATCTTTCAGTAGCCTTACACAGTATTTTCAGCTGGTATCTATCAATCGATTTGCATCATTTTGATTTTATAATAATATTCGTGTTGTGCATTGACATACAACACGATTCTCTAATTAAAACTGATACCAATAAATAATAATTGGTCGATTTATGTTAATTATAAGTAGCTATATATTTATTAATAATAAATTCACCTTTGTGTATTTGAATTTTTATGTAACTTAAACATCAAAGCGATATTAATAATTCAAATTTTATTTAAATAAATAATAAAAAAGCCTAGTGAACAAATTGAACTCTGTAATATATTATTCAAAAAATATTCAACCTGACTAAAATCGATTTTAATTTAAGCGATAGACTGCAATAATTTATTGGTCTTCGCTTTGTTAGAGTATCCACACAAGCCCACGAATATAATTACATCTTTCAGCATTGAATAAATAAATCTTTTAGGCTTGTGGCTTGACATTGAACCACGGCTGCCAACTAAACTTAATTATGATCTAATATATCAAATTTGTGTACTCATGAGCCGCCGATTCTTAGGCACCTTGAGTGCGTCAATCAAAGAAGTTTGACCACAGCCAGAAATCTGAGGCTTGGCGTGCGTAACGTATACGCCGCATTGGCTGCTCATGTAATTAGCCGAAACAAGAGATACAAGCAGATTGCGCAAGCGTTTGAAAAGTATCTTTATGGAATGTGGAAGCTGGTCTGCAAACAGAAGAGAAAAACAATCGTTTAGCGAGCGGAATTGCGAAATCCTTTGTCTTTGTCTTTGTCTCTGGGCAACTCCTCGCAGCTAATTGACCTCTTTTCAGCCAAGCGGCAATTGCAAGGCCCTCAAATAGCCGTTGTTGCAGTTGCAGTTGCAATTGCGGCAGCTTGTTGCAGCCTCAGATACAGATACAGATACAGATTTATTTGCGACGGTTCTTAGCCTCTGATGCTGGTGGAAATGATTTAGCGCTTTGATAGGTTCACCGCCGTCTCGGTTCGTTTTTCTCTCAAGGCAAAGCCAACATCCTCAGCGAGTTGTCATGATTTATGTGGCCTGTGCAAACGACAATTAGCCGGTCCAAGTATCTGCTATATAGTTGTTGCCCGATTCAGATACACATCGCGACGGAGACACAACTGGGTCACCAAGTCGTGGAGTTATTGAATGCCCAGGCCGATCGACAATTGCACGGGAAAAAAAGAAATAAGGAGATCAGTCTTAAAAGCTCGAAATAAGTATGGTTGAAATATTTAATATCCCGGAAAATAAATAAACTTGAATATCTCATACCTTCACAAAACTAATTTGAAAGAATAGCACACCATATAAGAAATATAAATTATAAGTTCTGTAAGTTAAGTGATTCTTATTTGTTAAACTGTTTTTTTTTATCATTGATCGGAGATTGGATATCAGAACTCCCCCTTCTCCCAATGTCAAAAGCATTTGGGCCATCACGTTTCAGCTGTTTTCATATTTTCGATCCAACTTTCAATGGGTCAGCAAATGGCGCCCAACAATGGCACGTAAATTATCTCACAAAATGCTCGGTTAACAAGCCAAGGATTGCGACTCTTGAAGAACAATAAATGAACAATGAACCCTGAGCCTTGTCTGGTTTGTTTGTGTGCGTTGAGCTGCCTTTTGTTCTCCTTTCGATGCGACCTCAAAAGCAACTCTAATTCCAGCTCGATTGGTAATTAATGCCGAAATTAAAGTCTTGCTCAATGACTTGCCATTCCGCTGGGACTTCAAAGCACCTTAAATTCTGTGCAAGTTGTTAGAAAATGTTTACATCCGCCGGATTGGATAAAAAATTACTCTACACAATTGTGTTGAGTGGACTGAACTTGAAGTTGAATGGGATCAATCAATTATTCTGACTCAATACTGAGTACTTTTTTAAATTTAATTGTCGAATTGATATTAGGTAAAATATTTGTTCTAGATTCATCAACATTTCTTCGGAACCTAACGCTTTAATAAATCTTTTCAAATCAGATATAAAAGCAAACACGAATATGTTTGTCAAATTAATTATTATGTGATGAACTGAATGTTCAGTTTGATTAGCTGCTGATGTGAATGTCCGAAAAACATTTTAAAAGGTGTGTATAAAATCAATCTTTTTTAAACTTGTCAGTATCCCATATTTTAGGAGAAATTAAGTAAAAGTAAATTGAAAAGCTAACAAATTTTATAAGAAATAGGTAATCGATTTGGTTTTCCAATTTGGCTTTCCATTAAATTAACTTTCAATTTCCACCTAATTATTGAAGACACGAACTTTCCATTAACGAACTCTGATCTATAAAGAAGATCTTTTCAGTCGATTGCCGCCAAGTGCTTCGGTGCTCAGGGAGTCCAATTTCATTACCCGAAGGCAATCAGATTAAGCGCCGAATTATCCGGCATACAAAGTCAAGTGAACAGAGGCCTTGTTTTCGGTAATCCGGCATTAATGTTTCACCTGACATGGCACACACTTCGCGCTCCTCACAACCCCCAGAAAACCGCTCATGTCCCCACTCAATCACAGAAAAATGCCAGGGCGTAATTTTCAACTCTTTTTGCCGCGTAATGTTGCGCTCTTAACTGATGATAAGCAATGAACAAAGAGATATATTTAAAAAAATATTAAAAACATTACGTTAATTGCGTAATAAATTTTACTTTAATTTTCTGTATTTCTCTTTGCCCCCGTGGAGATAAATTTAACCCGAAGTGCCACTCAAATTAGGAGCTGAGGGCTGGGCGGGGCTAATGTATCACAGGGCTGTTAGCTCGTTTATGGCACAGTCTGCGAATCCGGATTAAAGCCACAAAATTTATATCAATTATTTGGCAATTTCGGACCCATCACAGGGAGCCCCGGAAACTGGAAATGTTCGTAAAATGACTGAAACACAACTGCTTAACTGCTGGGCAGTAAAAGTCTTCGCCGACCTTGACACACTTTTTGGGGAGATGAAATGGCAAGTGATCGTGGTGGCTGAACCCCTAAAGATGATGGCAATTCAATTATTTCGATATCTTCTCACTTTCATTCACAAGAAGCGAAGCCCAAGAGCCACGATCAAACACTTTATAAGGGCAACCACAAGGGGCCTTTCCCCGATTCCCAGAGTTTTGAATGATGGCTGCGTGTCACTCCGAAACCCAAACGATGTAATCAAAAATTCATCAAGTGGCGGGCTCATCATGATGCCCTAACATTGATATAAAAAGCCACCTCTTTATTGCCTAACTGTTGCCATTAACTCGCTATTAGGGTATAACACTGCGAGATATTTATCCACAAGGGTAACCAGACTTCGAGGGGTTTTTGTTTAGAGGTTGCTGTTTTAATTACTTTATTTTCAACACCTCGACGTGGGTTGTCAGTCCCGCACTTTTTGTAATTACCTTTAAAAACGAAGACTCGTGTATTACACAACTTGCAGTGACCCACATGGGACTACTTGTTCAGTGATTAATTGTGGTCCCGTTTCAGGCACCCAACTTGATCAAAGCGAGATAGCTCGCCAGAATCAGATTACGCAGCAGATATTTGCCAACTATTTGGAGCGGCGACTGTTTCCCAATCGCACGGCCAACCAAAAGATTCCCACCATCGCGGATATCCTGCCGAAGCCCAAGCCATCGCCCAGGCCACGTCCTCGCGGATTTGCGGCGAGTGATGGGCGAAATTTCAAGAGGAGCGGTGGTGGAGCTCAAAGGAATCGCCTGGCAGCTGCGGCCTCCAAAAGACAAAGCGGCTACAATCGCAAACGTCTTCAGGAGGTGGAGGAGGAGGAGGAGGATGAACAGGATCAGGATCAGGATAGGGATCAGCAGCAGCAGGCCAACCAGGAGGACTTCGACTACGATGTGCAGGAATCGCTGCAGAGCGTGGAATCAGAGCAACACGATCAGTACTATGGCAACATTTTCCATCGCGATCCCAGCGAAAATGAAGTCGATGCTGGTGAGTTGAGATCATTACTTTCGTTAGAACTATACAAAATGTATCGAAAACTTCATCGCCATAAATAAACAAAATTTATCAAAAATAAATACGTGATCAAGTTCAATTAAAACTGTTTCATGAGCGTACATAGATATTTCATTAGGCTTTATCCACTCTGCTCTGCATTTCTAACCGCCATTAATCAATTCCCCATTTACCCACTCATTGATAAAGTGATCAAGCGAGGAATTGATGTTTGACTTCGCCTTACTTAGAGGCTATGCCATTAGCCACGCCGTTCATCCATCAATCCACTTTAATTTGCTTAGTTCCACTCGGTGCAGTTCGGCTTCCACCTTTACAATAATTACCTCATGCCATAAAATTATTTTAAGGCATGTTGGGGCATTCCCTTGCCTCGAGCCACTGTCACTTTCAATTCATTCCTTGAAGACTTGTTTCATTTTCATTCCATTTTGAGTACGTGAATATTCCATAAGTGGTTCGAAATTAACAACTGACATTCCTGACCATTTTATGTTGTCTCTTTTAGGGATTACATTCAACTTCCTAGCATTTTCTTTAAATTCTTTACTTTTTCAAGTTTTTATTGTATTATATTTAACTTATTTTTTAATGGCATTCTTAACAGATTTCTAAAATTTTTGAGTTGCTTGCCATAAATGTGTTTCTTTGGTTTTTATTCACCTCACATTTAAGTGCCTTATTTATTGTCTTCTGGTGATTCTTTTGGAATTCATTTCCTCACACTAAAATCTTTGTTTGAAACAGCTGTATCTTCTTGTTTTGTGTTTAATTATCACTGTTTTGAACTTTATTTATTAATGGAACTAAGCCAACTCATTACCTCTTTCTCTCAAGCATTACGCTGCCTCATTACTTATTTGCATTTCGCAGCTTTTTGTTAGCACTGATCGCTTTGTCGCCTCCGGGACCACAGTGCGTATGATGAATGGCCCTGGGCTGCATATGAGTTTACATAACATATCAGACGAGTCTCGCTTTGTCAGGCTATTTGCACAGCTTAAAGGCGAAAAAGTTGGCAAATTTATAAGGCTTTTTTTCACTTTGCCCAGGGTCGAAACTGGTTGCACCCCGTCCCTCTTTTTCGCACCAATTTTAACCCTGAGCGAAATCTTCCAAAACAAGAAAGGAAGCTAGCTTCGGCATGCCGAAGCTTATATACCCTTGCAGTCATCAAATATGTCGAACAAAATGCATAAAGGCTAAACAACATTGAAGCTAAGACGATTTTTCTATTAATTTTCCACATTTTCGACTATAGATCATATGGGAGCTATATGATATAGTCGTCCGATTTTGATCAAATTTAATTCGTAATTCAAGAGTCGTTAGAAAACATTATTATCCAAAAATCATGCTTATCTGATGAAAAAGAACGATGTTATAATTTTATTTCCGTTATTTCTATATAGATTTTTCGATCTTTCCTATGGCAGCTAAATATATAGTTGTCTGATTTTTATGAAACTTTTTCCCAATATAAGAGTTGTTAAAAAACTTCATATTGAAAAAATCATGCTCGTGGGATAAAAAACAACGATGTTATAAATTTATTTCCATTAATTCTATATATATTTTTCGAACTCTCCTATGGCAGCTATATGATAGAGTTGTCCGATTGTGATAAAATTTAATCCGAATTTCAATAACAGTTCGGAAATGCCATATTGAAGAAATCAAGTCGATCTGATAAAAAACAACGGCGTACGATTTTTTTATTTCATTCTCTTGTATTGGAGCTATCCGATATAGTCGGCCGATCCGGCCCGATCCGACTTATATACTGCGTGCAATAGCTACACAACTTTTGGGAAAGTTTCAGCAAGATAGCTTTAAAACTGAGAGACTAGTTTACATAGAAAAAGACAGACGGACAGACGGACAGACGGACAGACGGACCGACGGACCGACGGACAGACGGACAGACGGACAGACGTACATACATATTTCGATTCAGATGGTGATGCTGATCAAGAATATATATACTTTATGGGGTCTAAGGTGTCTCCTTCATTGCGTTGCAAACTTCTGACTGAAATTATAATACCCTTTTGCTCTGCAAGGGTATAAAAATGTACGACCACGAATCGCATCGCAGCGAATCGAATGGAATCGAATCAAGACGAGTCTAGAAGTAGTTCGATGACGGAATTTTATTTTACTTAAACGTCAAGCCATTAAAATTTATTACCCACACACGAGTTGGGAAGTCTGTGAAACAAAAGAGCTGCCATAAAACTGAATTCGAGGAGGCAATGCACCCACTTCCACATGTTAAGAACTAGTTGAGGATTTCATTTTCGTTGGCAATGACACTTTGTTAGCAATTCTTTTAAATTCGATGGGACAGTCGTTTGAGATAAGAATTTGCATGCGTTTTTAGAAAAGGAAGTGAATTATTGTTACCTAGGGGGAGGAATCTTAACTGATTTATGAACTTTTATCAACTTAGTTAAAGGTGATAATTTGAATGTGGTAATTATTCTTCTCTGATCCTGCCTTAATGATTTATAAAAGAAAAATTTTTAATGCAAAACGACTTATATATGTATATGAAGTTCAACAAACCGCTTTATTCACAGTCTTATGGCAAAAATAAAACAAAATTTAAATATCTATTCCATTAGGGTCACACAAATTGTAAAGGCTTTGATCTGAAAACCCATCAAAGGCCATATATTGCGTAGATTTTGACGAACGCTCGCCGGTTAATTTTGTTTGAGGGGATTCACCCGAGTCGAATCACGTGCGAGGGTCAACTGAGGGGAATCCACTCGTTTCCAAGAATGGTTTTACGAAATCTATTTTCGGAAAATTTATGCAAAACTAGCTGCTGATTATCCAACTGCCAATTATATCATTAATAATATCCACAAATTAACAGTGAACTCATGACAATTAATGATTATATAATATATTGCAATTTAAGTTAATTCGAAAACTACGAAAATATTAAAATTACTTCCGATTTGGTATTCCCCCAACTAAAACATCAAAGAATTTTTAATTTTATCACTTGTGGCCTTGGTTTTTAGGTGATGGCAATGAACTCGTCGCCTATATATTTTTTCTGGTGCGAAGTCTAATCTGGTTTTGTTAGCTCAATGCATATAAAACTACTAAAAATCTGAATAAAGTTTACGAACTGAACTTCAACTGCCCTGAATCGTTTCTTGTTTTCCCGACTGCTTGTTTCCAATTAATTAATTAGTCCAGCCCCTGAAGAACTGCGAATTGAATCGATGCCGCTTACAAGATACCAGAAGACACAACAAAAATTTAATTTCATTTAACACGTAAGCACACCGAGAAATAAAGAGCAGCCGGGCAACAACATAAAGTGGATTTTCATGCAAAAAGTACGAAAATAACAAAATATGCAAAGCGGTGGCAACAGCAACAAGTGGCTGCCACTTGGCGACTTGGTTTTTGGATTTCTTCACAAATTGCGGCCATTGCAGATGCGTTTCCTCTGGCTCTTTGCCCCTCCCATCTGCAAATGGAATCTCAGCGTCTTTTTCTGACGCTGACATTTTCCGCAAAAAGTTGTCAATAGTATTTGTCCCCTCCAGCGGGACAATAAATTTTTATGACCGGCTCTTAATTGCTGGCACAAAATGTTTTATGAAGCTGTTGATTTTACAATTCGGTAAAGAACTTCCATCCTTAATAGCAAAATTTGAAAAATTTCTATACTAGTAGTTACTAAAAGTATTTTATGAGTTAAAAAAATTCTTATACTTTTCAGCTTAACATTAAAAAAACATTTTAAAAACTAACGCCTCCTCAGCTACTAAAAATACACCTTGTTATTATCCCACCATTTATCTTCCCGTCACTTGCAACTGATCTCTGTCAAACATCGCGCATACGCAATGTATGACCGTAAAGCAACAAATCAGCACTCAGCTGAATGAAAAGGCAAATACCAGCAGCTGGATTCGAACAATCTAAGCCAGAAAACTAGTTCATCATCTGCATTCCAAGGTCGCTGCTAAGAAATTCGGGCAGCAACAGTGAGAAGTGAAGTTTTCTGGTTCGGCCCAGTTTGATCGTAGACCAAATTCGGAGCCCACGTTTGAAATGCATCCATCCCGGGGGAATTGCGTAATCCCAGAACTTAGATCAGATCAGATGAGAAGAGAGCAGAACAAGCGCAATCCGAAACCGCAGAAGCGAAACTAGAATTTGGAAACGACTCCAATCTGCAGCTTGTACCCGGTAGTTTGGGAGTATGTTAAATAAGAATAGATTTATGCGAATTCTTTTTTATAGTATTTTATTTATATTTAATTTAATTGCTCATGAGTCATTGGTATTTCTTCAGCCAAGTCTTCCGGTTAAATAAAAAGACTGCTTCTAGTAGAACACACTATAGAATTGAGTTTGTTGAATTCCGCATACTTCTACATTTTAACATTTTAAATCTTTAATTTTTGTAATTCACCTCAAAACCTAATATATCTGAAATAATTCGCTTTAAATTAAATAAATTTATAAACAAATCTTAGAAATATACAACATTTAAGTTTATTGCTCAGTAATTTCTAATTATTTTTTCATTATATTGTTTGTACCGGGTAATTCCTATTCGAGTGACTTAACTAGAGCGTTCTTTCAAAGGTTTGGCGTTCGTTTCACTTCTCGTTTCACCTTGGTGGGGTTTCGGACTCAGATTCCGACTCGGCTTCAGATGCGACTCGAGCTCTCGATCTCCAGCTGAGGCCGCGTCAAGTGTTTGACAAACAGCCACAAGTGTCCGCCGACCGCTGGCCATATCCATGTATGGTCGATCTCGGCCGATGTTAATCTTTCGGGTTTCGATTCGCCTTTTTTTCGCCTCTTGACGGCGGCAAACAAGTTCGTCTTCGACTCGGAGATCTTCGACTCTCTCGAACCAGTTGGGTAACTCCAAGTATCTCTCTGAGTTTTTCTCCGGCAGCTTCTCTTGCTGTATGGGAGGGAATTCTGCCTTGGTTTGAGCCAAGTTAAGCCGAAAGAGTTAGTTCTTCGACAGCCGACGGTCAGTTTGGGCGCACGCCAGCGCACACCGTTTATTCGATTCAAAACTGAAGTTTTTCGTCTCCGCATTTTGCCAACTTTCGATTTCATGCGATAAGCATATCAATTTGTATTTAAAATAATTCATAATTTGAACAAAACAACCAACGACCGACAAAAATATGCGATAAATAATACAAAGGCAAACTTTTTTTCCGATACGCATTTACAAATATTTTACGGAATTTTCAGGGTAAAAGTGTGCGGAAGTGTGTAAAACAAGATTTTAAAACGGAAAAAATAACATTTGCATATAGCTAGCTCATACATAAAATATTTGAATAGCTCAACGTTTTCAAACATGCAAAAGTATTTCGTTTTGTCTGTGATAATCTCCCTCCAGCTGCTTTGCAGTCTGGACAGGACAATGGCATCGCCGAGCAAAGGATCAGGTCCTGTGGCGGGTATGTTTAAAAGTCAGATAAATCAGATAAAATTACCCATTACCCATTGCATAACCCGTACAATAAAGGAATCCTGACCACAAAAAGTGCACGACAACGAAACCAAAATATGAGCTCACTTTCACTTTCTCGAATTGGGTTGGCTGCTGGGAATGAATGGATGGACGTGTGAAGTTAGGAAGCTTAATTGGGGACTTTAGAGCCAAAATGGATGATGTATCAACTTTGTTTAGACAGCTACCGTTTGTTGTGGCATTCCATTTTAATTTATCGCGAGCTCTTTCTGTTTTTGGCCCAATTCGATTTGTTTTTCCTTTTCTGGCTTGGCCACTTCGATCGAAATTAGTCAAATGTTTTTTTGTGCACCTGCCTGCATTTTTATTGCCTTTACTGTTGGCTGTTGAAATGTTTGTAATAAAACAAGCCATTTCGTTGACATAACTCATCAAGGTAACAAATAAATTTATACAAAAGCCAATATAAATCACCGAAAAAGGAGATCAGGCCCAATTTAGGTTAAAATTAAGGTAAAGGCAAAAAATGTATACTAAAGGTCAGGGTTATGTTTATAAAAAGGAATCAATATGGTTTTAAAAGAAAATTGACGGTTATATATTATTTACTCATAAAATAAAAGAAGCAGTTCTTAGAAACATACGTCATCAGTTAACAATAAATCTTCCCAATCTTGATCTAATCTTAATCCAACCAATATTTCGCTACCCAATAAACCCCATAAACAAATTGCAGCTGTTAGAGAAGAAACAAATTTATAACATTTATAAAAGTCAAAATGCAATCATAAACAATAAAATAACAGAAAAAACCCATTTCAATATTAAATATTCTTTTGTCTCTCTGGATACACATATTCGCATGCAAATTAGCATAGAACAGGAAAATATTCTTCCATAAAAATATATATATATCTGTTAGAAGGCGACATCGAAAAATGTCGTTGAGTGTTAGATTGATTGTGCCGAATTGAAATAAAAGTGTTAGGCAATGCACATGCCTGGACTGAAATATGTTCTTTTCAAAGGAAGGTTGTATGTTTATATATTGATTGTTGATTTTAGGGGTGAAGGAAGGACAGGGAGTGCATAACAGGGTAACCAAATTGACATTGACTTTTTAGCATTCTGCTTAATCGCCTCTTGTGCCGAAACTGGTTTATAACTCCTATGATAAATCCCCTCCACACACAGAAACCACAACGAATAGTGTTTGCTTTAAAAATTAATAAACAATAATTAAGTAAATATATATTTCAATTTACGGTTATTTATGAAGTTGATTGGCGAAGGAAAGCTGCATGCATATTTTATGTTTGCTCGCATCCTAATCAACTTGGCACCTTTAGTTTGTTTAATGTCAGTTGAGGAGTAGGAAAAGCACAGTTAGTCCGAAATCCAACCGGTATTTAATATTGGTTGTATAACATGGGATTTAATTAACAAAGAAGCCTTAATTCCTTGATGCAAGCTCGCATGTGCGAAAGTTTTGCAAACACTTTTTCCCTGACTCAAAATATGACAACTTATTAAAAAAATACTTCCGTTTTGTTTAATGAAAGAAACTTTAATTACACTCCCACATATATCAATTAAAAATTTGTTTGTTATTAGCCAACTCTTGAGCACTAAAACTCTTGCCAAATCTTTGCATTGTTTAAACATCGCCTTAAACCGCCTTTTTGCATTGTTTACGACGAAGCGAAAATGTTAACTGCTTTTTGTTCATGTTTTCACACGGACTTGGACCGTTGTTCAAAGTAAATTTATTTCTTTTTGGAGTTCGGCCCATGTCACTACGCCCCCTTCATATATCAGCGCCATTCGACAATCGCCATCAACATTAACATCAACATCAGCAGCATTCGGCAAGGTCTTCGCAGAATGTTTGTGGATGGACAGACGCGGCGGATGATTAATTAATAAACATTAGCGGAAAGACAGTTACGAAACAAAAGGGAAACCGTTTCGCTTTTTTTTTTAGAAAGAATATAACGTAAGTGACCTTCACATACTTGGCAGTTAACAATGGTTGGACCTTGATTTAGATCTCCAAATGAGTTCTGGCTCGAGCTTTAGTGCAGTTTGTGCGTCCCTGCGGATTATGCTGAATTCTCGCGGACAAGTCGAACTGGTTCTCGAAAAATTCCTTAAGGGAACCAGTTCCAAACACGAGTTTGTTTCCTTCTGACATCTGGACAAGCTTTCATAACTCAATTTTGTGTAGAACAAACAACCGCGCATCGTTTGCAATTAGTCTCAAAGTCTTTTGTCCCCTCAGATTAGCTTGATGTCCGTTTAAGGTGGGAACGGCATTTAAAACCACGAATTAAGATCGGTTTTATGGGGTATTCAATTAGTCAGTGGACAATCTAGAGATGAGTCAATCCTAAAAGTGAAAGAAATAAGGAAAGATATCTACTCTCAATGTGCTTTAAATGCGGCTCGTTAATTTATAGGTTTCGATTATTCAAGATTCATAGATGAACTTGGATTCAGTGTGACTTAAGCACAAGGCAACCCGCCTTATAAATGTTTATGGATCTATAGAGGAATGAACACTATAAAATTTGGGCGTTTTAAAATACTTAAACAAACCTGTTTAAGTCCTTTTAGTTTTATGACCTAGACAGACATGTAAATTTTTCTGTTTTTAGTGCCACAGAAACAAGATTTGCGAAACTAAATTTTAGTGAATTTCAAACTTTATAGATTTTTTTATTACAATGTTTGCAAATATGTGAAAATGAGTTCGAGTTGGCAAATAACTTGCGCTAGGAAAAACAAAGAGCTTAAATGTTTTTGTTATGAATTACTAAGTTTCTATAAATTTTTCGATATAGCCTATAAAACCGATGCTGATCCTTAAGACAAAACTGTCTTCCGGCTCATTTTTCACTCGAATTAATTATGCTGATTTTTTTTTATGTTTTGATCGACGCTTATCCTCCATCCTTTTGACTTTTATTTTTAGACTGCCCCAACTGCGTGGACGAGTCGCAGTACACGCCGAATAAGTGGACGATGCCGTTGCTGAAACTTGGGGAGAAGCGCTACTACCTCGGCATCTTCTTCAAGGTGAGTGGCATTCCACGCCCCACAAAACGGTCCATAAACTAACCGACCAAATGCAACTGACCCGGCCAACGGTTCCACAAGTCCGGTTTGATGGCTCTCGGGTTTCTCAGCTGCCTCCGATTGCAAAAAATTGCATATGGAATATTACAGAAGGGGCGGATCAAGAAGCTTAAATTCATTTATTGCACTGGTCAACAAGTTTCTGGTTTTGGGTGTGGGAGGGATGAGAATATGAAGATGAGAAGGTCTGATTAATAGTGAACTCAACAGTTTCTTTAAGAGGCCGCTAGCCGCTCATCGAATTATTCAAATTACCAACTAATTATATACATGAGTTACAGATTCGTAGCTAAAGCTAATATCTTATTGAAGATTTACATTATTAATTTTAAACCTAATTCGTGCACCATTTTTAAGTAACCATGACAAATATATGTATTTGTAGTCTTTTGTGATATAAATACAATATCGATCAAATTAGCCAAGCCAATTTGAAAATTATGCATGATTCAGAAAATATTTATTAATTACTTAATTAGTTTAGTCGCTTTGTTTATTATAATGCGATTAGTGGCATATAGTATGCATTTTCAATAAAAGATCCCTGCAATAAGTGACTTGATATCATAACAAAATAACCTTAGAATTGATACTAAAGTTGTTTATAAAATCAAAAGAAGATAACAGAAACATAAAACCCTGCTTAATGAAAAAACCCCATTCTCTCCAACTCGACCATGAATAAAAATATCTAGGGTATCAAAAAAAGGCGCGTGCTTGGCCACGCATCGGTAGATATAGTAAAATGAATACCAAAGTCGCTATTCATATTAAAAACGAATTAGTCAAAAGGCATCAAAAAGGCGTTGACTTAACCGCTATCGTCTTGGACCAATGGTCGTATGAGTAATAGAAAGAGCTGGCAACACGAAGAAAAGAGACGGAAGATGTGACTATACTAAAATTGGCTACGTTACTGGTTTCACGTCAAACTGAATTATATTTTCATATTCATAAAATCCACAGCAGAGTCTCCTTGAACTTTAAAAGTGGTGCTATAAAATCAAAACGGCTCCACCATTGTAAAAATAATCAGATGCATTTAGTTACTATTCATCAATGAAGTCTTTCAGGAAGAAGTTAAATATTTATGGTTATATGTCCATCAGAAGTAAGATTGTTGGATTAATATATTTGCGAACTTAAGCCGTGTAAAATCAAAATTAAAATACATACCAACGAAATGTATTATATAGTGATACAGAATTTCTTAAGTCTTCATAATGCGAATAAGCCAGACCTGCAAATAATATCTCATTTGAAAACCAGACTGGCATTTCTCCGAACATATACTTTTTAATCCCGAACACAATCTCTCAATTGCTTGGAATAATAAAAATGTTTTCGTTAATTTTTAATACCCAAGCGATGACAAATAAATCTCGACGGTTTTAATTCGACATTTGAACGCTTTAATTGCACCAAACAGCAGAAAGCAAATAAATAAATATTTAATCAACTTTCCTTGCATATTTTGGTTTATGAACGTTCCTTGCCGAGCGTGTAAATTAAACAATTCTATTTGGAACATGCCGCCGGATAAACAAAGAAATGAATTAATTATTAGCTCGTTAATTAACAAAAAAAAATCCATCTCCCCCACCAACCAGTTGGCTGATTAGGCGGCAGATACCGAAAGCCACCCAGAAAACAAAACCCAAAAAAAAATCCATAAATATTCCCAAATTTGTTTTCTCTAACGGTACCTTGCTCTCTGTCGATATCATTCTGTCTCGCTCCCCCTAACACCCACAATTGCCCAGTCAATTGTCAAAGCGATTAAAATTTTAAGCATCTCTAAAGCTCTGAAAGTTGGCATTTTAATTTGAATTTAATTTTTAATTCGTTTTATTTAATCTTACCCTAACTGAAATAGGGATGCAGTCTTTCAATGATCACTTTAAATTCTTCTTATCGAATCCATTAACATTTGAATATTCATTACTATTGTGATTATTTTTACGACTCTGCTTTTAATTAATTGAAATTAAATTATATAAACGTTCGATTTAAGTTTAATTGAGGCGCGACACAAAGTAAATCTGTCAAAATATTTCCAAGAAATTTGAATAGTAATTTTGCGGCTGAATAAGACCATTTTCTTTCAAAACATAAGATGCGAATTCAGTTCAATGTTCTTATATATCAATAAAAGAAATTGAATATTCATTATTATTGTGATGATTTTTACGACTTAAAAAAATTATCATAATTTAAGCATTTAGTGTGATTAAAGAAGAAAGACCTTAACTGTTTTCTTTCTTCTCAATTAAAATCTAAAAAAAACTTCTTAGAGCATTCCCAAGTTTGTTGACCAGATCTGAAAGTTAAATACTAACCTAAGCATTTTTTATCTTTCTTTTTCTTTTTGGTGAGTTAATTAACCCCGCATATCAGTTTCAAAGTGTTTTCCGATTATTTATGGGAATATTTAATTAAGAATTCTACCTCAGCCTTTAAAAATACCTCAAAAGTCATTCAGTTTTTGGCTTTTTAAGCAGTGGCACAATATTATGCAATACATATGAGCAATTTAATGCAAATTCATTTCGTGTGTAAATATGCTAATGAAGCAATTAAATTTTTTTAGGGAAAACAAGACTTGACAACCGCACAGCGCCAGTCGGAGGCATAATGTCATTTGGACTTCACGCAGGCGCAAATCAAATCAAAGCTAATTGAGATACGACTGGGTGAAAAGTGGGTGGGGGCAGTGGGGGAAACAGGTGGGCCGTGTTAAGGTAGCCGTGCTAATGACATTAACAACATGGCCAATATTTTGTTGCCACTCAATTGAGTTTTGTGTAAACTTCAGTTGCTTAATTGGTCGACATTGCCTATCGCAAATGATTTAACAGAATTTTGTGGGCTGCAATTTGATTAACCCAAAAATGTGTTGCCAAATGTTTGAGAACTACATGTGTGTATTACACATTTAAGAGATAAAATATTACTTCACAAGTGGTTTTCTTCAAGAAAAAAACTAATAAAAATTCCCCAATGTTTTTGTCAAAGTCTTACTATAAGCGAATTTACCTTTTTATACAAGTTAAAGTATGTAGTACCTAAAGTATGTCCTTGGACCTCAAGATAATCAAAGACGTTTAGCCTAAACAAAGACTTTCTTTGTAAGTTGGCCTGGCCAGAATCACGACAAAGAGCTTGCGAAACCTTGACAACCTCAGGAATTGCCTTTTGGTTTCTTTATGCTGCTCGAGAAAAATCAAAATACGAGTCAGACAAGGCATTAACCTTCTGCAGTTTTCCCGACAGCCACTCCGGGCCATTAAAGGAAACTGGCTTTGTTATGAACCAGAGTCCTGGTTTCACCTTGCCACACCAAACTAATTGACTTCTCGGCGAGGCGAGATGAACCTTTACAACCCAATAAACACTTTCAGGACGAAAGACAAGTGAAGGCATTAAACACCTTCCGTCTTGCGCCGTTCCTGCCACATGTGGCATGTCAGTGAATCAGGAGAGTCGTGTGGCAGGATGCCGCGTCTCGCTTTATTCGCGCACAATTACGGCTAACACAATTAAAGCCAAGTTAATGGGGGAGGAGCGAAGTGATGCGAAGGGATGCAGGATGTATAGTTGCGTAATCGATTTATGTGCACATCAGTTCACAGCAGGAGATACATGGACCCCAACCAAACCGTTCGGTTTTTTGCTAACCATCCATTTCTGCTAATGACCCGGCCAAAGTCCATTAGAGTTAATTGAATATGTAGTTGGGACGGTCTGGAGCTGACCATGTAGCCCAAAACCAATTCAGATTTCGATGCCAATTTCGATTCTGATAACATTTAGATGGGCTAACCACATCAGATACAGAAACCAACACTAATTGGCTGCAAACCCACGCAGATCCGAAGATAAACTCGATTTCCATGCGAGTGCGTGACCGATGCCGCCCCCTTCACACATCTACATCGAGTATAGCCACACATAAAAAACAGGAGGAAATAAATCTCTGGGATTTTTATTGACAAGTGTCGGCTTGGAGAACCGAGATTGAATGGCACCTTCCAGTGGCTGCCGGGGGATTGGGATCTGGTCTCTCGGAAACTGGGTCAACCGATTGCGCAAACACAATTATATAATCTTTAACTTGGCATGCATCTTAAATTCAATTCAATTCAATTCCATCTGTGTGTCTCTCCATTTCAGGCAAACTGGTTCAAAGCCACACAATATTGCCGATACCATGGCATGCATTTGGCCAGCATTTCATCACAGGAAGAGAACGATAGACTGGAGAAGCACATACGTGACTTTGGTAAGTTGGCGAAGGAGTTAAAAAAGCTGGCATCCTTCTTCGCAGCAAGTAAACTGATTAAAGAACCGAGCGTGCTTAGATGAATCTCGATGATTGAACCCATCGAACAAGCCTTCAACTGATTAAATATACCAGAAAAAGCTAACAAAAAGCATCATTCAAAATAGAAAAATTTAGTTTTTAAATTTTATATCAAGAAATCTTATAGTGAAATTATAAGTTCAGTCATTCAGTCAAATAGGAAATTCCAAATTTATAGTAAATACACCACTGAGTATTTACTAGTCTATAAACCATACTTTGGCCCTCTCAAGCTTATTGTTATTTTTCCCCCACTTTTCGTGAGTGGGCGTGGTTTTTGCCCATGGCCCTGCGGCGGTCAGCTTTCAACAAAAATGCGCAACATTCACTTTTTCCGTTTGTCTGCGTCTATTGCCATGTGTGTTTTTATGGAGATTTATGCAATGGAAAGTGCACCGGAGTTCGTTACTCCAGCTCCCATAGTCCCATTCGCCCATTCTCCCGCTCCCCGATCTCGACCCCCTTGGTTGGGTTTTCGGTTACCAACTTCCGTGTATTATGGCACGGCTAGAAAGTCCATTGAAAGCCCGGTCCGCTGGCCAGCGGCCAGTTCACAAGTCCCCCGATTCCATTCCTGCGGCATTTGCAATTGCTTTTGTTTGCCGGCCGAGTCAGTCTCTTTTGTCATATTGATCGGCTTTTCAACTTATTTTAGTTGTTGCACGCAACGCAGTCTGTGGCAATATGAATGCAGCTGTCAGTTGGTCGGTGTTTTGACAGGGTAAAGACTTCTTGATTGGCTCTGTCAAACAATTGGAAGATTCAATTTAAAACAGCCATCCTGTGACTTAATACATTTTGGCTAGAACAAGTGATGATTCTAGGAGATTGGAGAAATTCATAAAATTTAAATATAAATATATATTAGCTCATTTTGATAAGGAAATAAGTTATACTCTCCAGCATAAGGAACATTGTATTTCCCTATTTTTACCAAACTTAATCCAAGTGCTTTTCATTTAATTTCCAGGCCTGGGCCACGAACATTTCTGGATTTCCGGCACTGACCTGGCGGATGAGGGCAACTTCTTCTGGATGGCCACCGGTCGCCCCATCACATTCACGAACTGGAACGCCGGAGAGCCGAACAATTTCCGGTACGAGAACGGCGAGGAGGAGAACTGCCTGGAGCTGTGGAATCGCGACGGCAAGGGCCTCAAGTGGAACGACTCGCCCTGCAGCTTCGAGACCTACTTCGTCTGCGAGGTGCAGCCCAATTAAGGCGATAGCCCAGGGTCGGCACTCCACATCCGTACTCCGTACTCCACATGCGATAGTGATTAGCTAGTTGGGTCGAACTGGGATCAAGCGCAGTTGATCCGCCGAAAGTGAAAGTGAAGGTGAATGTGAATGTGAATGTCGGACACGACAGCTGAACGATCTAAATTCGCGTATTCTTAGCTTAGTTGTCTAAGTGTAAAAATCTTCTTGGTAATTAGCTAGTAAGCCTAATTAAATTATGCCTAGGATTGCCTGTATTTTCTCATGTAAAGTATAAGCGAAAAAAATTAATAAAAATTAAACAATTTGATAATGACAAAAGCATACTTATAAAATCAAATGGCTCTAAGCTGTCAACTTGAAACGGCCATTTGGAAAGCTCTAAAAATTAATGGATAATTGAAAACCACGAAATAATTTTTAATTAGCTGTATTTGCCCAGCTGAATGATTGGAAAATTTAAGGGACATCAAGTGCCTACAATCATGAAACTAATTACCACTCAACTTGGAACTGCGAAGGGCTATTAGGGATTATTCTCTCAAATTTTAATGAGCTTTAGCGTCCATTGAAAATTCAAAACCACCAGAATAATATTTGGATTACTTCCTCAGAATTTGTAATCAGCATCATTGCGTTTATGTATTTTCAAACCTCGAAAATAATATCCCTCGATTGTGGTGACGCGTGAATTTGGATGCTTGTTCGTTTGCGGGGAAATAAGCTCATCATTTCATCAGCGTTTCCCATGAGGTGCAACGGTGCGTATGAGCAATCCATTTTAAACAGCGCGCCCAACCGCCGCCCGTTTCCCTCTCAATAATCATGTTTTGCCATAATGCGCGCAAATAAAATTGAAAGTGCCTGTCAGCAGTTCCGACCCAGCATCCCTCACCTCACCTACAAATTTCCCCGACATTTTCTCCTGGGGAGTGCAGCCACCTGTCTGTGGAGCAACTAAACAAAACTAATGCTGATAAAATAATCAGCTGGTGGAGTGGAGCGGGGACTCGGCTTCGAGATTTCCATCCTTGATTTACTTTGTTCTGCTCCAGCGATGAGAGGAGAGCTTTTGGCAAACATTGTTGCCAGCGATTCGCGACTTAGGTGTCGGTCCCATTGTCCTCATCCCAGATCCGCCTCCTCTCAGTGAGTCCCGCTTATCTGTCCTCGTGTCCAGCTGTTCGCCAGGACTCCCCGACGGATCTCCCCTCGGAACAGCCGCCGCCGGCAAGGGCTAGTCATAAATCAGGACCCGGGGGAACAGACAGGACGCGAGACGTTGTTTGAGCGCCAGGACAAAGGGAGCGCATGCGCATGAATTTCCTGAGGAGAGGATATCCTGAAGAGAAATCAGCTGGTGGGGCAGCACAATGGACTATGAGTAGCATTTGCACTTTTAGGCAATGCACGAACAGGTTACTTTTAAAGTAAACTAAATACGTTCAAAAAATAAAAATGAATCATTTTAATAGCCAATAAAAACCAAGTTAAAAGTATACAGATATATTCGAGGATCTATTGTAAAATAAATATTTATATTATATATTTTGTTGTAAGGAAAGATAGTATGATATATGCCTATATTAAAAATAACCTACGCGATCTATAATGAATTAAAATCAAATTTAACACCTATAATACTTAATCACTTAACCACAAACATTTATTAGCTGATTTTCTTGGAATTAACACTTTCAATTTCACTGGAAATTTTAATGCCACATCATTTGGGCCAATTAATCAATCACTTATCACCCGTCATAGCCAGAACATTTAAATTCCCATCAATCAGTCTTCGCCCAGCTGCAGCTATTTCAATCTTGGCCAAGAGAAATGCTTAGAAAAAGTCCATGCTCTTACACTCTTCTCTTACGGATAAAAAAAGGAAATTGAATTTATCTGATGGCAAAAAACACGGCCAAGAGCACGAAGAACAATTCACCCGACGACGCATTCCGTGGTGCGTTCTCAATTCTCGTTTCTCGTTTCCCGATTCTCGATTCCCAGTTCTCGGTGCTCATTTTCCGGCGCAGTGTCTCCGTCAGTTGGTTGTAGACATTTTCCCGGTGCGGACGTGCGTTGAGCGGTGGAAATTCTCGAACACGTTGCGAACACGAGCCGAAAAAAGAAAATATCATAACAGTTCCGTTCGTTGTAACGCTCGGTTCCTGCGGTTTTTCGGTTTTTGCACTTTAATTTCATTAGCCGGAAGGCAGAGCGGGGAAATGTCCACCGGGCAGTGCGAATAATCCGGAGGCAGATGAAGAAGTGCGTAAATTATGACATCGGGATGGCTTAAAAAATAAAAGAGAGAGCTGTGAGTTGTGCGAGGGCCGTGTCTCTTCGGCTGGCTCCCTTTTCCCTCAAAGTGTGTGTCCTGATAACATCGCATCGCATCGCAGAAAGTAAAATTAGGGCAAAATACTTGCCTGAGTGTGTGTGTGTGAGTGCCACTCCCACCACTTGACCGCCCTCGCTTAAAGTGCCCGTCGTTGTCGCAGCCTAATTAATTCAATGGCCCCACTCTGCAGCACCTAAATTTAGGGCTCCCCAGAAAGGACACCATGTTTTTAAATTCCCATCGAATCGAGGGGATATTTTTACCCAGACCGAAGCCTTGAACGGGGTCTCCAAATGAAGAGCACACCAAAAGTGGGCCAAACAAGTTTTAATTTCCCAACTAACGCAGTTGATATTTTTGTGCCATAAGGATGAGTTCCAGAAAGCCAACAATTACTTGCCTTGACATTTTTGTTGATAAGCTAACTTTGTAAAACTGTTCGTTCCATACTTTATACTTTATTAAAGCTCCCAAAAATACGCTCCAAAAGAGGACATGCTAATTTGAAATTCCCCCTGCAATTACTTGGTATTTTTATCCCGAACCACAACATATTATATTCCTGCATTTACATGTTATTCCTCGAGCAAACAACATTTTCGGGGGATAATTATTTTTAAATTGCAAAAACATTTCATACGCAAAGCCCCGCAGAGGCAAACGCAAAAATGTATAAATAAATTTTCCGTTTTTCATGGCCACACAAAATGAGCGACAAAAAATCGGCATCGACGATTGTAGGGCAAAAACCTCCGCAAACAACAAAAAACAAGCGAAAAGCCCCGAGAGAAAAGTGAATCAAAAATGGAATGAAAAAGTGTTTAAAACTGAGTGACAAGTGCGATTCGGTGGAATCTTTTTTCCGAGGCAGGCCTTCGCTAGTTGAAATGTGCTAGAATTTATGATGCATTTAATTAAAACGAATTTCGGGTGCTGCGGGACGGGCACGGCCCATTTGCTCGCAAATTTGATGGTCAACAAAAAAGGGACTAAACAGGGACTATCAATGGGAGTAACAACTGCGCTCAACACTGTGCTACAAAATCTATTACTTTTATTCATATTAAGGATTAAACGAAAAGTTATTAATTACCGCAAAAAAACAGTATTAAAATAATTATTATTATGGTATATTTTTAAGATTACCAGTAATATTTTATGTTTTTCATTGTTTGTATTTTATAATATTAACTCTAGTCTTCTATGACTTTAATTATCTGTTTATTAGTTATCATTAAGTTTCATTATGAGGCGTTTGATTATCAGGTATTTTCTAAAAACAGGAGCTTATTCTTTCACAGATGTATTTTCTAAACAAAATACTAAATCGATTAATTAAGCAACATGGTCGTTCTTACCTTCCATCCACCTTCGCATGACTAACTCAACTCAACTCATGTTGCGACTTTATTAAAAAATCCTTACCGCTGCCGAAATTTCTTGTGGTTCTCCGGCTTCCTTCCTGCGTGCCTAGTGTAATTTGGCTATGTGTCGACACGGCCACCTATTAACCCACCACCACCACCACCACCACCACCACCGCCAAAACCACCGCCACAATTCGCAGAACCCCGCCCATTTGTCGGACCTTTTGGCCGATGCGTGAGTCACATGTCAGCCAACTGTGAGAGTCGTCATCGTACTGCCAGGTCCCGTCAGCCTGCCCGGCTTATTCCAGTATTCCCCGCCATCTCGACCACTTCACGTCATGTTTTCGGCCCACAACAAACATGACATTTTACGGTTCTTTTATGCTTGCCACATGTCACGACACAGTTAACTGCCGCATAACGCAAAGCAGCTCGCAAAAAGCCCAACATAACATAACATAACGCAACTCAACCCAACTGAACTCAACCCAACTGAACTCAACTGAACCGAAACCAAACCGCAGTAGACACACGAGGCTGTGACAGGCACAGTGGCAGACAGGGGTTAAGAGCTTCTTCCTGACGAGATCTGTGACACGAGCGCTCTAAAAAAAAAATGTACCCACATTCGTATATGCTAACCCCCATATAGGTATATTTATATGCACATTGCATATATTGCCCAGCCAGGTAGGCAATTATGCAAAAAGAGGCGTTTTTGCTCTGGGCTCGGGCTGTCAATCATGGGGAAATTGAAATTGCTGTCGACAATCGTGAGCTTTTAGGGTTAAAGTTGGGATAACACTAAAGGGACATCAATTGATGAAATGCCAGGCGACGTGATGGGTAATGGTTTGGGAATTGGGCAAACACGGGTTAAGACTGCCAGGCATCCTCTTTTGGGTTTCATGAGGCGCTATTTTGTTTACCGAATAAATATTTACTGCACTCGAATGGTTAGGAAGTAAGTGAATTTAGAAAACTAAAGTTCAATGACCTACATTTTGGGTATTAGCATTACAACTAAGGAAATGTATTAAGTTTCTAGGAATAGAAAAGGTGATTTGTTTAACTTTTCATGCTAAAATTACTTCACATGAAAGCTCCCAAATAATTACACACATTAAATATATTCAGCATACCCGATATTCGGGGAACACTGAGTACCATATAAAAAGGATAACCCTCAGGTGCTCGAGGGCCGTTGGAAAGGACAAGCGACTTGCCGGGGTTCACTCTTTTATTGCCGTCACTTGAGCCAATATTTGCACATTTCAACAATGTTGCCATTTTTTCCACGTGGGCGTTACCCTATCTAAGCCGCCCCTAAAACCCGGACCCGACTAACCACCCAACCACCCAACCACCCGCCGAATCCTGCCATTCAGCCATGCATGCTTAAATGTAATGAAATATCCTGTTCCGTCTCCAGCGGCCCCATCCATCGTCAGTCTGGTCGCATAAAAAGGCTCAATTCAATTTTTCCACGCCCCAACCCGTGACTTCCTGGGCACCCCAGCACCTCCTCCTCCGCCGCCTCCGATTCGGTCTGCTGCCAATTCAAGTCTCCATTTTCATTAGAGAGTCCAGACCCTAGAGGTCCTTCAGGTGCTCACATGCCGGTGCCTTCTCTCCACTCGCTCTACACAATGCTCAACTCGTTGAGCTTTGTTGGAGTTAACCAAGTGGGAAGGGTCCTTCATCAGGAGGGCAGCCGTGGAGTTGTGGAGGACGAGGAATGAGGAAGTGGGTGCTCGGTGCATATAATTAAGTCATCCGGTGGCTTGTGCAGATGCCATGCATCATGTATGCTCGGAAATGCTGCAGAAAGTTGAGCAAATTACGATGTAGCGCACTAGTTTCAGAATTGGAGCCTTCATGGCTTGATAAATAATTTATTTGATTTAATTATCCCAACATGGGCTGGTTGGGTTGGGAGTTTTCTATGCTCTGTGCCTCTAATAATCCTGCGCCAGGTTCTCCAATTTCAGGCTTCCGTATTTTATTTTTTCTGTGTTCTAATTCCCGGCAATGTTCGCCGGTTTGCTTTATTGCACGTGGTTTTGCCGTGAATTTTAATGAAGCTGAGTTTTATTTGCTGTTTCTCTGCAATATTCCAAATAATGACTGCAAATACCAGCTTCCCTTTCAAAGTATTATATTTTTGGTACATTTATAATGGGAACCCAGCTTTACATTGATTCTTTTTAGAGTTTCAAAATCCTTAACCTTAGATTTTTAAAGCATCTTCTTAAGTTTGACATTTTCCTCAGGATCTTATTAGTTTTCCCGATCTCTTTCATTTTCCTCTCTCTTCGTTTCCATTTCATTTCACAAAGCTCTTTTGAGCCCCTGCGCAATCTTTCATTCATTCGTGCTTCCTTCACTTCAATTCCATTTGATGCGCCGCAAGATTTCCCAACCCGATTTTCCACCGCCAGACATTTCAATCGCCTTCCACCCATTTTCCGCTGCAACGTGGGGCATGCCACGTGTAATACGAGAGGCCCGTATAAATGTTGACCAATTCCTTGCACTTGCCTGCACTCGCCACAAGTCCTGTTTCCCAGACCAGTTAGGCGGTTGCCTTTCGCCTTTCGCCTTTCCTCTTGCCTTTTTCCTAACTTTCCCGGGCTCTCCGGTTCCTTTGTTATTGTTGGCTGCGCACTTGAGTTGTTCGGCTCGCCCTTTATTGTCCGCCCCTCTGACTCTGGACCCTTTTTGGGCCTCGACACGTGAACGTGAGCAAGTGGCCCGCCCGAGCGCCCCTGGCTTTTTTCCCCGGGCACGCGATGCACTTGGCCAAGATACCCCGGCCCGAACCCCTCTCTTGGCCCCTTTGCCTCTCCTAGCCGCCGTCAGCTGCAACTGTTGTTATTTTGCTGTTCATTATTAGTGGGTAGCAGGGGTATATTGGGTATTTCAAGAGTACATTGCAAATTAAATTGTTATATATAATAATTATGTATATTATATATTATTCATAAAATATATTATTTTCTTAAATACTTCTGAGAAGAGCAAATCATTTTGTGTAAAACTTAAGAAAAGCTGGCCCAAAATTTCAAAGTGAAGTACCTATATATAAATTATATTTTTAAACAAGTAGCAAATTCTTTATTTGGAGAAGTACCTTTTTTATCAGAGGTCATGGCAAATATTTCCCAGGTTTCTAATGATTGGTAAATGCGACCCAATACGACACTTTTATTACTGCATTGGGTAGTTCTAAGTCTGAACTCGAATATTTAGCATTTCCACTTGTTTTATTGTGCACAATAGACGAAGAAAGAGCTTGGAGGCCAGGGAAAATAATTTTCATGCTCATGGACGGCGACGAAGTCGGCACTCGAGGGCATTTTTTATGAGATTCCTGAGCAGATGTGGAGAGCAGAGTTAGAGCCCGGCCAGCTTAACTTTCCGAGTTGATGAATAATTTAATGGGAGAACACATGTTTCGGTGTGGAACTCACTGCCCAGGCAAACAAATCGGTCGTTGAAATTGTCTGATATTAAATTGCCTATTTCCGGCTCAGTCTGGCTGCAAAAGGAAGTTGTCATGGGAATGGGCTTGAGGTAAAGGTAACCAAAAGTTGCCGGACAACCAGAGCAGAGGGAAAGAGCTTTTCCCCGGGCTCACTGTGTGTGTTTCGAAGCAACTGGGATAACAATCAACAAAAAGTTTCCTCTTCTGAGTTTCAAGTTACAGGCGATAAACATCATGTTTCAACCTCCGAGTTGGATAACTTAAGTTGCTTTGAATACAAGTTTTAAAGGTCGGCGGCGCCAACAAGTAGCCAATGTAAGCCGTTAATGAATGTAATCGGGCTCCTGGGAAGAACCTATTAATTTTTCAAGGACCTTCTGGTCGCCTGGGCAACGCAATCTTTTTGATCCGAGCAGCTTGAAGCTGTACAAAATATTTTAATTAATTTTTCACAATCATAAAGTCAGACTTGAAGAGGAAATTAATTGAATTTATGGCCTTGAAACCGGGCCGAAAATAAAGGAGGCCCAAAAGGAAGTCCGACCGGCCTGTGGCATTAAATTGAAATATGAACATGAAAGCTTTTCCATTCATCAACAGGCCACGACGACCTTAGACATTAACACATTCACACGCCGCGTTTTATGTATAAAGGCTCCCCCTGTATATATATACATATATGTTTGTAGTATAGTATTTATCAAAACAAGCCGAGGGACAGGGAGGCGTAAAAAAACAGAACGTGTCGGGGTCACCAAGCTATCTTCATCTGGAAGGGAGAGGAAAGGAAAGGAAAGCCGAGCAATCCTCGTTTGTCTGCCATTGACGGCCCTTAGCTCGCCTTTTCTCCCTATTTTTCCTGCCATTTGGACTTTCGCCAGACGGCGATAATTCAGGGCACACGTAACGCAAAGTGGGTTTACTTTAGGCGATGGCGATGGCCACGGCGGCCCCTTTTCTCATTTCCTTCGCGCGGAAGTCCTTTCTTGCCCGCCCGCCCCGGTACATTAGGGATAATCATTACGATGATAAGCACGAACGATTTGATTTCTCCCGTTTATGAGGCCGTTGTCATCGACAGTTTCGGTTGGGATAGGCTAGAGGAAACGCGCCGGCGATCGGAAATGCCGGGCTCATGTTTGGGTTTTGTGTCTTTGTTGGCAACTGTTTGCTTGGCCTGCCTTTTGTTTCGATAAGTGACTCAAGTGGCTTTTGCAGCTTTATTTTTATGGCGTACTCTTGGCGGTCTCGCCACGCATTGAATAGTTCACAGCCCATTTCGTTTATTGTTATTATATTTTAGTTGGGCAAATTTGCAAACAACGCTTGATTCACCGAAAACTTTATCCTCTGACGTCCTAATGCTGTTTTATGCCAGTTTTCAGTTTTCAATTAGAAACTTGATAAATGCAGTTCGCCTTTGCGGCCAAAAAATCCTCATTATGGCCCGGCTTTGCCATTGTTAATCCACTGGAATCCCGCTTTCCGCCTCCTTCCCCTTCATCCAATGCACAAATGTGTTTTGGTTGAGCTTTTTAAAAAGTTTCCGCTTCCCGTTTTATATATACTATATAAAAATTTCTCATTCTTTGTGCTGTCATTGTTGGCACTTTGTTCACAATTCGTTTTTTGCGTGAACTTTGGCGATGACCCAGTTTCCCTAGTTGTTATTGTACTTTTTGGTAATTTCTCTTTTAGACAACGCGGCGTATGCGTAATGTTTTAAAGTTGAGGACCCTTGTTTCTGTGGGGGAAAACTAACGGGCAAATTTGCTTTTAATTTTCAAAAGCCAATGACGAAAATGCTCAGTCAAAATCATTTCATATTCATGAGCACAAATATTTGACGAGCAAAAACGAGAACTGGGTGGGTGCAAACTTAATGACAAAGTGAGTCAAAATGTAGCGACAACATTTGCCCATACATCATGGGATGAAACGGGGATACCAATTGGGGACCAAGGATGGCAGCAGCAAGCGCTTTAAGGACTTTGCTAACAAATGGCATCATCACTTTCACTTGCAGCAACCGAACAGTGCGGTTGGCAACTGTAAGTCTTCGTCACTTAAATCTAGATATCAAGTTTAGCTTAGCTCTGAATTCGGGGAAAAAATACGAGCTTTGGTCTTTAAATCTTTCTTTGAGTAAAAATAATCTCTATTTATTAATAAATTTTTAATTAAATGCTATATCGTTAGTGCATTGATAAATTGTAACAAAAAACTGCCATACGTCAAAGATATTTATTAAAATAAATAGGCTAAATGGTTGATTATCGAAACTTCCCATAATGCCTCAGATCGTAGTGTAACCCACCACCCCAACCACTCCACCCATCTCTTGGCTCACTTAGGTTAACCCACATTGACAATGAGGCAAACAACAGACAGGCATTGTTGGGTGGGGGGAAAGCAGACATGTTCGCTTTGCCAGGCCATCCTTAAAAATCCGCACGGCGAACTCTTTCATCAGCAGAAGGAAAAGCGAGAGCGAAAGCGAAAGCAGCAGCAGCAGCAGCAGCAACGGCAGCGCTTTTCTTGACTCGCTTCCATTGTGTCAACAAGCGAGGTCACCCAGGAGTGGGTGGAAAAGCCGAGGGGTGGCATTAACTGCAGCACATTAATGTTATTGTAGGCGTGGGCTTCACAGGCGACTGACTGACTGACTTTCCCGACTTTTCCGACTTTCCCTCTCGTTTTCGCCGTGAAGGAAAGGAGCTTTTGTTGTTTGGGCGATTAAAAGTTGTCGTCGACGTTGTTGTTATTGTTGTCTTTGTTACTGATGTTTTCGTTGTTGTTGTTGTTGTGGTTGCTGTTGTTGTCTTCCTTTCGCTTTTGGCCCCATTCGACTGACATCGAGGCGGGGCTTCCCCATTTCTGGGCTTACTTTGTTGCTGCTGTTGTTGTGGCTGACCCGCTAACCTCAGAACACACAAACACACATAGAAAAGCCTGCTACACAAAGGAAAAATGATAAGAATGGTGGTCAACCAAGTAGTTTCAACTCCTTTTAATACAAATGTCCTTATCAGTTCTACATTTTCCTGTGTCAAAATGCAAGCATTATGTGAATAAATAAGCTTACTTAACTTAATAGAACCCCAACAATGATTATGATTACTTCCTTTACTATTACTTCTTCCCATATTTAAAAAGAAATAATTTATTTAATTTATTATTCGACAGAGTTATCATGCTTTAATTCTGTTAACGGATAGCATATGAATATTTAAGGGTTTAAGGGTTTAAAAACAGCCAGGGAAATACTACAACTTTGACCTATTTTTATGGAAAATACATCCTTTTTCGATGACCAATTTAGATAGTACTTTTTCTCTGCATTGGGGGCAGCCCACACCCGCGGCAATAAAGCGCGCCCGGTGAAAATCGCCCACTTGGCACAGTTTCCTCGCACAATTACGAGGCAATCAATTGCCCAAGCTGTCAATAGTTGCCAATAAATTTATTGAGAGCACGGCAATCGAACTTGGCACAGCGCTGCAACGCCACTTTTGCCGTGGGCGCTGCATTTGGAGCCAAAAAAATCAAATAACATAAATAAAAGTAAAAACTTATCGCAATTTTTGCGTTCCTTTTCTTTTCCCAGGGAAGAGCCAATGAACTTGCTGACAACTTGAGACGACCACAAGTGGAGGAGGAGGCTGTGGAGCAGCAGAAGGAGCAGGAGAAGCAGAGGGATCCCTTTGGGCGGTCAAGGAACCATGGGCGACCTGCAGGCCACCATCGAATTCTCCGTGGAGCTGCACAAGTTCTTCAATGTGGATTTGTTTCAGCGCGGGTGAGTCTCTCGCCACGTTTAAAAGCACTCAAGCTCAGTGATGTATTCATCCAAAGAAATGTAAAGGAAAAAGTAAATACCAGGGAAACTTTTTTCCAGAGCCATGGTAATTGATGGATTATCCAGCAAGTGCGTAGTCAAGAAGAAAATTTCCATAGAAATGGCTTTTAAATGTCTCCAGTAATTTCGTGAACACTTTTTAGTGGGTAACAAAAACTAAACTTCTCTTGCAACAAATTCTTGATTGGCTCATAAAAACAGTCTACTAAAGTGTACTATTTGTTTAAAAGTTTGCTGCATTATTGCGTTTATCTTTGAGCAAGCTTTAAATTTACTGAGGTCTTTAAAATTCAGCACCGGCATTTCACATCTTTGAGTATTACCAATGGTGATTTGCACATTGTAATTATGTGCAAACACCGAAGAAATCCGGGTCGATGGCGACATTGCACATGTCAACCAGTGCCTGTTGGCTCAAAAAGTTTCAAATAAAATTGTTAATTTTTGTCCAATTTGTTGAGCACACACACATGGAGACCTTTGAAGTGTCGGGCAAACAAAACGGAATGCAGTGCAATAAGCAAATAAAGACTGCACAACCAATCAACAGCAGCAGAAAAGGGAAAAGCGGGCTGGGAAGTGGGTGCCATGGGGTTATGTAGTGACCGTAGCACTCACTAATTGTCAGCCAAGTGTTTATGGGATTTCAATTTGCTGCTGCTGCTGCTCTTGAAGAAATCGAACGTCGGGCAGCAGTTCGTGTTTTAAAAATACATAAAAAAAAGGAATCACAAAACGAAGCTCCCATCAAATGTGCGCAAATACACACGAGTCGTGTGCGAATGCCAGTGAATGAAAAGAAAAGCAAGAAAAGCAATTGTTTGGGCTGATTTTTATGTGTTTTTCCTTGATTTTCCTTTGTTTGGCTGTCACTGCGAATGAAGCTGCTGACGACAGAGGTGTCAGTGGCCGACAAAACTGCTGGGAATCGGGGACTTCTGATCTTTAAATGTTTTGACAGCGAGTGGATTACACAGGGAATACGATAACCCGAAGAGAAAATATACAATTAATCAATATTTATTGGTGAATAGGAAGGCTTTGTTGTACACTATACGTATACGTAATATTTAAGACTGAAGACGAAAAAGCTCCCTCTTTAAAATCCTAGAAAATATTTTTCTTATTTATAGCATTTTTTAACAGTTACAAAACAACTTTTCTTTTTTAAATTGATAAGATATTGCCATTTCAATTTATTAAGTAGAGCTCGACGCTTCTGCTAAATCGATAGTTGGCACAATAGATAAAGTACATTTAATTAAATGGATTTTTTATAATCTCTCACCGCTTACAGGTTGTACCAGGTGCGCTGCGGCCTGCGTGTTTCACCCCGGTTGCCTGTGCAGGTGGAGACGAGCATTCCGGAAGCGAGCGGAAGCGGCAAACAGAACGGACACGCGAACGGGGGCGCCACCGACCATGGGAGCAGCGACAGCGAGAGGGGGGAGCAGCTGTCGCCGGGGGAAGTGCCACGCCTCCTCGACCCGCCCTCGGGGGGCAGCTGCACATCCGCCTCGGTTATCAACGGCAGCGGCGCCTCGCGCATCTTCCAGATACTCTACCGCAACGAGGAGGTGCCGCTGCGCGACATCATTCACTTTCGCAGTCATTTACTAGGTAAGCGCACTTAAAATACTGTATTTTTATAAAATTAAAAAATATATAATGCTTAACAAATACTTTAAAAAAATACCCCAAAAATAAGTAGATATTCTTTCAAGCAAGAACATTTTGTAAGGTTTAAGTTTACATTTTCTATTTCCCAAAATAGTTTGGTATTAAATTTAACTCAGTTTTACCAAAATAAAGGTGAATAACCTCTGGCAAAAATCAAAGGTAGCTTTTGTGTTTGTGTTTTTGGAAGTCAAATATTAGTGTTCTGTTTGCAGAGTGGTGGCCATTGGCCAAGTAGGCTAGCACATAAAGTGCACTTTCGAGTAGCAGAGCCGTTTGCCAAGAATGCGAAAAGGCAACGCGTTCTTCCGCATTGTTGGCATTGCAGTGTTTGTTTAAATTGAAAACAAACGTGTCAACAAACATTACAATTTCTAGCTGGAACTGCGGAAATCAAAATTAATTTATTCAGACAAAAAACATGTATGTGGTCTCCTAATAAATTAATTATTAGCTTTTAGTTACAAAGATTAAATCAGGAATATATAATTAAAATAAACATTACTATAAGTTGCACTACAATTATATTGTATTACTAGAGGGCCTGTGTCCGCTTCGCTGGTCAACACAATTTAACAACATAAAAGTCAATGTTGCAACATTTTTCAAATATATGGAAGTATAGAAAGATGGTGATTTAACACTTTTCCAGTTTGACTTTTCCACTTGCGCAGCACAATCCAGCCGTTTCTCTTTTAAACTTTAACGCACTGCAATATCGGTATATAGTCGCCATTGGTCCAATATCTAAATTTTCATTATCACTGTAGTTCGCAGTGGGGTCATATTGGAATGCCATGCGATTGAATGATGCCAATGATCTCCATGTGCTCATTTGTCTTTCTTCGCTTAAGTTTTGTGAATATACTGGCTGCTGGCTTGGATGTCTGCGGCCAATGTTTGCACGTCGTCCTCTAAGCATTTTGGACTATGGACAGAGTGGTGAATTTATTCTCAAATGCACGATCCACATAATTTTCACAGTTCAACTTAAATTGAATAAAAATTCTTTTTTTTCACAATTTCACAGTGAACACAAAAATTGAGTTAAAATGCTATGGGAGCGTGTTTGTCAGTGTGATGAGGTAGCAACTCACTTTATATGCGACAATATTGCAATTTTCTTACGGATCCCTAATTTTTTTCAAAATAAATTATAGCCTATTTAACTCCACGATAATATAGCATTCTATCGGTGAAAGAATTTTTTAAATCGGACCAGTAGTTCAGGAGCCTATTCCCTGCAAACAAACAAACAAACAAACAAACAAACAAACAAATTTTACCTCTTTATAATATTAGTATAGATAGCAAACATGTTTATTCTAATTTCAATCAAAATAAGTCGAATGGTTTCTAAATTTCACAAAAATAATTAGGCATTTTAAAAGCCACAAATTAAATAATAACAATGCCGAGAAAATTTGTCGAGCAGGCTAAGCTAGAAATGTGCTCTTTGGCGAGTGCCAAGAATGCCGGGAATTCCCCGTAGCCGCATTGGTGGCATTTTGGTGGCAAACCGGGAAAAAAGCCACCCAACGCGGGTAACCAGACACCAAATCACTCGTTCAGTCAGCGGACAGCGAAACTTTCGCAGTCGAAATGAGTTTATTGTTCGATTGGAAATATAAATCAAATTGTCAGGGACCGGACAAAGTTCGGGCTCTGGCCAAAAAAGAAACTTTTGAGCTTTGGGGAATGCTCGGTGGGTCCAGCGATGGCGATGGAGTTGACGACCACAAGGGACAGATGCCGAAGACGTATGGCAGGACCCAAACTTCAGCTGGGGAATTTCCACCTAATTGCATTTATCGCTGACTGCAGCTAAAAGGATTTCTGCTGCCCTCCCAGCAATGCAATTACGGCAAGTTGAGAACTCCTTAAGGGAACCAAAGGAACAACTTGGCCCACATATTGACCCAGTTTTTGTTAATAAAATGAAAATAGCAGGCTGAATAGAAGGCAGAAGGCCAAGTGTAAGGCGGAACACAAAGTAAACAATTTAGTTATAGATTGCACAAGATGAGGGCACACAATTTGGAAAGAGTTCTGTGGTAAACATATTATAACCTCGTAAAACATTTACTCAAGTAATATCTGTTTATAAAACAATCATATCAAAAAAGAATTTTTATACAGGGTTACTGCACCATAAAACACCATAAAAACCTCATAAAAACTTAACGCGGCAAAAAACAAAAAAAGCGGCGAAAAAAGAAAATTGAAAATAAATTTTCACGGCTACAAAATGTGGAAATGTGTACACACGCGCCGCCAGCGAATGGAAGTGTTGGATAAAAATATAAAAAGATATATTTATTCGCATATTTATGGGTATTGTGTAAAGAAACAAACGAGCGGCAAGATATTTCAAGGCGCTGGCAATATTCTCTGTGGGAAAAAAGTGCGAGAGTGATGAGCACTTGATGGACGGCTAAAACCCCTCGATGTATCCTTTTGCCAACTCCCCAATCCTTATTGTTTTCCTTCTGTTTTCTCGCCTCCGCATCCTTCAACAACAATGGAAACATCATCCACTTGGCTGCCGAGTAAAGTGATTAATTCATTTGGACAAGTTTCCCAAGCATGTGCGCCGGCGGTGGCGGAGAATCTAGAATCTAGAAAAAGCCGCAAACAAAAGTTACTTTTCAGTTGACAGCTCTCAGTCTGCTGTTGATGCCTCGCATGTGTGTGATTGTGATTGTTGCGACTTTTCCCTTTTTCCGCTTTCCTAACTGTGCAATTTATCTTTCGCACACGCAGAATACTCGTATAGTTGCCATAGTGGGTAACTGCACCGCAGACAATAAAATAAACTGTGTCGGCCAGCGGAGACCCTTGTGAAATCCTCGGCATTTACATTTTTCCGGCCAAAAGCAATTGTCACCACGGTCCACATGGCGGATGAGTGATGCGGCGGACCTAAGCAAATCTCAACAAGCGAAAGAGAAGCTGCGGGCTCTCCCTTGCTCTTTTTATTGCCTTTTGCTCTGGATAAATCCTTATTTTATGAAAACAAATGAATTTTATGGCCCCCGCAATCGGGATTGCCACGGGGAGGCAGGTGGCAGGAATCCTAAGTAGCTGCCCCATAAACCACCATCGACATGTGGAGCAAATTGAATTTGATTAACATTTTCAGCTCGGAAACCAGTTGGGTGGGGATTATGGACCTACAGAAGGCAATAGGTAGAAAAGGTAGACTCGAGGGGTGCGGAAGAACATTGGTAAACTCAGATGGTTATTATTATGGAGTGGCAGGTGGAATAATCGCAGGTATTGATGAAATACAGCAATGTGGGCGGCTGCGATTAAGTTAAGCTCACTTGTTGAATATGGAACAGGAGTGTCAGCATCCGGAGGAGAAAACAATGAATCTTAAGTTTCAAGAAGCCACATATAACAATTTCGATCTAACTTTATCTGTTTAAAAGGCTATTGTCTCATTTTAGGAGCCTTTATACTTAGAATATACAAATAACTTTGTTAGTAAACCAGAATTTAATTAATTTGTAGCTTTGTTTTTGTTAAGCCAACATGCAAAAACGTAAACATATAAATATTTAATGCTTGGACATCTGTTTCGAATTGACAATGAAACCTAATTGATTGAGTTCGCAAACACAAGAGCTCACAACTAGGACAACATTTTCCTGAGTCATCGATTCACTTGGTTTCCGGCCAACGATTTGCGGTCTTCGCAGAATTTTGATTTGTTTTTGTCGCATGCACAACTACATGGACATTAACCCATTTTGTGCCGGGGTTTTGGGCGAACCTACCCCAAGCCACCCACTTGCCACTATTCTATTCCGAACTAAACGAAAATCAATAGGAAAACAAATAAGCCAGAGACGGAATTGAATTTGACTTCTGGGAGGGGTAGGGTGCGGCCTGGGCCTGGGTTTTTATAGGATGTTTGCATGCAGGATTTTCTGCCGCATTTATCCCGGGGATTTGCAGTTCACTCAACCTCAAGATGGATTCTCAATTTTTCTCCTCCTTTTCTCCCCCTCTTTGCAGTTGACAGTCGTCACCTGAAGGAGTCCATTGAACGGGCCGAGTTCTCCCTGCAGCTGGAGCTCTGGTTCGGCGAGCAGAACGGCTCGAGCAGCCTGAATGGCAATGGAGGCGGCAGTGGAATGGGCAGCTTCTCCGGATCCGGCAGCTCCACGTTGACACTGGCCTCCACGAGGAACCTGCAGCTGAACTTCCATCCGGGACGTGGCCTTCATTACCATCTGCCGGTGCTGTTCGACTACTTCCACTTGGCGGCCATCAGTGTGGGCATCCATGCCAGCCTCGTCGCCCTCCATCAGCCATACATCAAGTGAGTAGTGGGGGAGGTGGGCCCGGGGTACACTCGGAAAAACAACCCATGTACTTAGGGTGTACTTATAGAAACGTTTGAATGTAATATACAGAATGCTTCTGAAAGTACAACAATTTAAATGGGATGAACAGCTGGCACATTATCAATAATAAATATTCACAAGCTTCTTAGTTTACCTCAAATAATTAAAAAATTAATTTAAAAATGTATACATCTGAGATATATATTGCACACATTTCTTTGTAAAAACACTTTTAGTAAGAATGTTTATATTTCCTTATAGAACAGTGAAAAGATTTATTCAAAAGTTGAGTTCCACAAAAACCGAAACGAGTTATGAACCTTAAGAACAAATGAATTTTCTTGCCTTTTTGCGACCACTTCAATTTATATCCATGGAGTTCTATAAATCAAACGCGACATTCTGATTTACAGAATTTAGAGAATAAGTAGGACAAATTTTCCAAGTGTAGTTATAGGTTCAAGTGTCAGGCGATGGAGGAGATGCAGAGTGAAGATGACAACATGATCTCTAATGTCAACGTTGATATAGTCATATTTTTCACGGTAAATTGAACCCGCTGCGTGGGCGGGCGAGGGGACAGGGGGCGTGGCAGGCCCCCTTTTATCGTGTCCTGTTGCGTGGGGACTGCAGTATCAGCGGAGCAGGGGAATTTCGTAGGCAACTGGCGGCCAGTTACCCGCACAAATCATTTCCAACTCATTAAAATTGCACACAGGCTCAACATTTTCCCCGCCCCCTTCACTGCCCACTGTGCATACAAAAGCAGAGAATACAAAAAAAAATGTCGAGGCATAAATTTTAATGACTCTCGCAATGCAATTGTCCTTTGGCTCCTGCAGGGAGAAAAAGTCTGGGACAGAAAAAAGTACACAACACAAAAACTTGCACGGCTAACAAGACGCAGAGGCGTTCCAGGATCCGGGGGGGCGTGGCCAGATCCTTGGCGCAGACCTACAACTTAATGCTGCAGAGTCAATTCTTACGCCATTTGATTCCGTAAAAGTTTTGTATCCTCTGCTGGCATTTTCCTCTTATTTCCCTGACGAAAGTTTACCATTTTTTTTTTTGCCCCACGTAATTCTTTAATCTGTTTTGTATGGCTAAAAGTTGTCGGCAATTTTCGAGTACAAATCCTTCGCCGCTCTCCGAGCCCCGTTCTCTAGTTGGAGTAGCAATTTGAGGTCCTCGTACGGAATCCTTTGGCAAACAAAATATTAAACGGAATTTGAAATTGACTCGGAGCCCGCAGTTGAGTCTATCTCACTCGTATGAATAAAATATCATCTCATCGGGCTCTGGAATTCCTTGTTGACCTTGGCCTTTGCCCCGATGTGGAATAATCTCGCTGATTACAGCCCGCCAATCCCTGCAGCTTTCATCCTCGTGAGCGGGCCGTAAATTGCCTGATTATCTCGGCAGGCTGGGGCCCAATCATGCTCGGAGTCGGATTGGTTTACCAGCGGATTTTCGGGGGAGAAACTTTAAAGTTTTTGGGGATTAAATCTTTTGAAGCCGACTTGCTTTGGTTTGTCCATTGAAAACTTTTTCGGATTACGGGCAAGGAATAATAATAACACCCCATCATTCTTATAGTTCTTTCTTTAATTTTAAAGGGTTTTACTAAAGCTTTAAAAATAGAATGCTCTTTTCAATACCCATTTGAGAATAGTTTGCATTAAATATATATTTTTTAGTTCCTTTATTAAAGAGGTCCTTTTAAAGTTTTATAGCCGGAATGTTGTAATAATGGTCATTACAAATTTTAAGCCATTGCATTTATGTTGAATTAACATTTGGTTTGATTAGTTATATTATAATAAGTAAAAATTCAATTTATTTATATGCCTTTCTAGTTCATAGATTTTATTGTACATATCTTTACTTCTTTCCTTTTAGTGTTTTTATTTCGTCTTATATCTGAATTGTAAATATATTTCATTGCCTTACCAGCTTTTAGATTTACTGTCGATGAAATAATTTCAAAATTTATTTTTGTTTACCTACCAACTTAGTTAATTTCTCAGAAAATTATTTCTGACATCGTCACTCCAACTTTATTGTTGTTTAGCTACAATTTTAAGTCAACCAATTTCATTTTCTATAACCTGCGATTCATTTATCTCATTCTTTGCGCTCCAACGATATCGATATAAACCCAAAATATATATACCATACCAATATCACTAATTAACGGATCAAACTTGACCAATTCAACACTGAAAACTTGTTGCGGTTGCAGGAAAAGCATGTTCTCGTATATGAAATTCTGGTAAGAACCCCTCATGTGTAAAATCCGTACTCGACTCGCTCGGTTCACGTAGTTGGTGTAGTTTCTGTGGCCAGGAGAGCTTGCTTTATGTATCTGTCCATTCGTCCGTCCGTCGCTATTCCTTTTCTCCTTTTATGTGTATCTTTAAATGGTAGATATGAACTGGATGTTTCGTATCCATTAAAAGTAATAGTGCATTTTTTACGGCCCTCTCTGTATTTTAGTGCCCCTCGCAGCTCGAAGCCGTGGAGTGCGGGCAAGCTGAGCTGCAGGGGAAACACTTCGCCAGGACCCCTGGAGGCGGTGTTCTTTGGACCCCAAATTGGAGGCACCACCAAGTGCAGCGGAGGTCCTGCGGGCAGGCTGGTGCAATCCCGAGCCATTCACCGAGAGATCTGCTGCTTGCTTTTAGGTAAGGGTGATGAAAATATATATATTTTAAATATTTAATTGGTAAAAAATATTTATTTTGGTTATAAATATATGAAAGAAATGATTGTTGTGTATTTCGCACATAATAAATTATATATTATATTATTATTAAATAATAATAAATTAAACATCCCTTTTCCTAGGCGCCATTGAGCAACTGAAGGCGACTCTCAACGAGTTCAGTACAGTGTTACCTCCGAGCATAAACTCGCAGATTGGCTCGCCTCCTCTGAGGGAGAACGACACGGGAGAAAGACTGCAACTTCTGCTGGACCAGGCCAAGCAGTTGGAGGCGGAGGATGACTTCGCCATTCGGGCCAATTCGGACATAGCTCAGCTGTGTGCGGAGAGCATATTCTGGTGGCGAAGGGTGCTCCTGGCCTCCAGATCCTCGACGGCGGTGCACACACTGCTGGCCAGGAAGCACCACATACTCAGGGTACGTCGCTTCGCCGAGGGTTTCTTTGTGCTGGAGCAGCCGAGACATGCGGCTGCTGCCGGTTGCCAGGATCAGACCAACGGATCCCCGGCGACGAGTCACTGTCAAGGATACGTGGCCATCGCGGAGTTGGCCCGGAGGAGTCGCTACCTGCAATCCCTGCCGCCGCTTCCCGTTCACTGCACTCCCATCGACGGCGATGCCTCCTCGCTGCCCCTGATCTTCGAGGATCGCTATGTGAACCCGAACAGCACCTATGCCAGGCGGAGATCGGGCAGCGATCCCCAGCTGGATGAAACCATCTCCGTGGTCGGTGGCCAGAAGAAGAAGGTGGACAAGACCCACTCGAGCAGCAGTTTGAACGGAATCAAGGACTGCCTGGCCTGCCACTTCGACTACGATTATCCGCAGACCAATGGATCGGGTCCGGCGCATCCGCATGCCAAATGTGTGATCACGCCGAGATTCGCTTTGGGTGGGGAGGTCCTGCAGGCGAGCCTGACCATTGCTCCCAGCAAGGAGGCCCCTGCGGAAGTGACAGCTACTCCCACTCTGCGCCACAACTTGTCCAGGCATTCGGTGACCGGTCTGCTGGAGGACCTCGATCTGGACGCCAGTGTGCCGGCGCGTCACAGCAAATCCCTGGACCAACTGGACGGTTGCGAGGGCATGACCTCCAATCCGGTGACCACGACCAATAACCACACTCTGCCCAGACTTCAGGCGGACGATCTGATGAGGAATATCTGCGAGTTTCGGCAGCGGTATGGCAAGTTCGACTATCTGCACGAGATCAAGCTACTGAATCCCCCCAAGCAACATCAACAGCAGCAGGTTTCCCAGCAGCAGCAGCAGCAGCCAAGCACCAATGGTTACAACTCACTGCCCAAGTCCATGGTTCCCCCGAGAAACTCCTATCCACCGCCTCCTCCGAGTCAGCACACCACCATGCCCAGGAGCAGTTCCTCCCAGATTCCCCGGGCTGTAGAGATTGCCAGGGTGAGGGTATCCGATATCAAGGAGATGCTGCGGCAGGGTCAACTGAGGAAGGAGTCCAGCAGCTCCGAGAGCGACATGATGCAGAAGCTCCAGATGCTCAGCTCGAATAGCGTTCCCTTTCGCTTGGAGGGCGCTGGCAATGGAACGAGTAACAACAACACCACCAGCAGCGATCCCAACACCAGTGGTTTCAGTGAGTCCCTGCCCAATCTGGCTCCTCCACCGGAATTCGACTCGGACTCCCAGTTGAGGCGGCAGAGGAGCAACTCCACTTCGTCGCTGAGCGAGGAGAGTGGCTGGGTGAGCAGTCGGCGGAGTTCCCTGGCCATTTCCAGTCCGGATACCATCACCAGTACGGGTCTCACCAACCGCCAGAGGCACACGCAACTCAACTTGGGCATGGGCATGGCCATGGAGACCCGTCTGAACGGCGAGCAGTTGAGGTTGCGCCTGCAGAAGGTCCTCGAGCAGCAGCAGCTGCAACAGCAGCATCCGCACAAGACCCGGAAGAGACAGGCCGCCGGCGCAGGATCCTCCAGTCAAAGTCGAACTCCTGCGCGCCAGCAGACCGAAGTGCACAAGAAGATCTCATCGGTGACGGTGAACATCAAACGGGAGCGTTCCCGCTTCCAACTGGACAGACTGCGTCAGCTGCCCAACGGTGAGTCCACAGAGGTGGAGGAAATGGATCCGCCACCGAGGAGGAATCGCCACAAGACTGCCTCCTCCTCCGCCAAGTGCGAGAAGTCCAAGTCGGATTTCGACATCACGAGTCTGAAGGACATGCAGCCATTGGATGCGGTGTGTTTGCCGCCTCCGCAGCAGTTTCAGGATCAGGAAACGGAGATGGCCTTGGTCCTGGCTCCACCGCCACCTGATGAGTTCAGGGACCCACCACCGGAACCCGCTCCCGTGGCTCCAATAGCACCTGCTCCGCTGCCAGCTCCTGCTCCAGCTGCCCTTCCTCCGGCGGGAAAAGCCAAGGTGGTCTCGTGTCACCTGCCACCTCCACTTAAGGAACGCCAGCCCGTGGGTGCCATTGACAATCCAGTGTACCACATCTATGAGTCACTGCGTCCGATCTCCACGCCAGCCATCTTTAGCAATAAGCCAGTTCTCAAGTCCCACAGCCTGGCCGAGTTAAAGAGACCGCAGAACCTTCCCAATCCCAATCCCTTAAGTCACCAATGCAAATCCCATGCAGTCAATGGTAATGGCTTAGAGAACGGATTGGACCAGGAACAAGATGAGAACAAGGAGAACTCCAATGGCCAAGTGAGAGCTGCCAAGCAGGCAAATGGTTCCAATACCATTTCGAAGCACAAGCGCAAGGGACAAGTGGCGTCCGCCGTCCAAGAGGCTCCTCCCAGCATCTCCCTGCTGGAGTTCGAAAAGTATCGCGAGGAGTTCCGGAAGCAGATCAAATATCAGGGGAGCATATACTCCGATTACGTTCAGCTGGCCTCGGAACTTCCGTACTTCTACATCAGTGACGAATACCGCGCATTCTCGCCCAACGGAATGCACCTCGTGATTTGTGTCCACGGATTGGATGGCAACTCGGCGGATCTGAGGCTGGTGCGCACCTACCTGGAGCTGGGCTTGCCCGGGGTGAATCTCGAGTTTCTCATGTCGGAGAGAAATCAGGGGGACACCTTCTCAGACTTTGACACCATGACTGATCGGTAAGTTCAAAGTTTGGTTTTAGTTTATTCACTTAAATAAAGCAATTAATAAAAACATATAGTTTATAGAAATTATATTTTGTTACCTCATAAATTTGAACTATCATTTTGTAGGCTGGTAACCGAGATACTCTACCATATCGATAGCTGCGCTCTGAATCCCGCTCGCATCTCATTTGTGGCCCACTCGCTGGGCACGATTATAGTAAGGAGTGCCTTGGCCAGGCCCCAAATGAGACCCCTTCTGCCGCGACTGCACACCTTCCTGTCGCTATCAGGACCACACTTGGGAACACTTTACAACACGAGCGGATTAGTCAACATGGGTAAGGCAAAACAAAGTAAAACCTTCATTAATTTAAACGCAATTGCTATCCCTTCTCCCCTAGGCATGTGGTTCATGCAAAAGTGGAAGAAGTCGGGTTCCCTGTTGCAGCTTTGCATGCGAGACACCACCGACATGCGAAATTGTTTCCTGTACAGGCTGAGCCAGAGAAGCACCCTCCATCACTTCAAGAACATCCTGCTCTGCGGATCTAGCCAGGATCGCTATGTTCCAGCGCATTCGGCACGCTTGGAACTTTGCAAGGCGGCCATGAGGGATAGCTCCTCGTTGGGCACCATTTACAGGTGATTATGACAGCAGAAATATCTAAAACTTGTCACTATAATAGAATTACTTTCCAGGGAAATGGTGCACAATATAATCGCTCCGATTTTGGCCCGGCCAGAACTGACTTTGGCCCGTTTTGATGTCCATCATGCGCTGCCTCACACGGCCAACACTTTGATTGGTAGAGCGGCTCACATTGCTGTCCTGGACTCGGAGCTATTTATTGAGAAGTTTATGCTGATTGCGGGACTCAAGTACTTTAGTTAACCAGAGCGCTAGAGGATCTGGCTGTCCAATGGAATTACAAATTCTGCTGATAATGGTCTATAGAAGAGTCGTAGCAACATAATCTAGTACAGTACATAGTCGAAAGGCCAAACTACTCACTTAGTTCATAGATTTATTATGAAAGAGAGACTTGAAACTTCAGGTCGTTTTTAAATAAGTAAAATAGGGTTTAAAAACTGAATTTTTTTATATTTTATTTAATAATGAATAACGGGTCGATTTTTTTTGTTAACTTTTAAATGTTTATATTCAAAAAGAAATTTTAGCTTACTTTAAAAACATATTATATGTACTTTCTCTATAACTTTAACCTCATCAACATGTACTGTACTTTTTATTTAACAAAAATCAACTATTTGAAAACACAGGGTACTCATAAATCGAAGACAAACAAGAACCAGAGTCATCAGATCAGCCATCTGATTCCAATCAATCTGCAATTGGAACAAGGAATTTATTGAAGCAAATCGTTAGACTTGAATTTTTTACAAATGCAACTCTTTTGTAGCGAATTGATACCCACACTCTCATACGAAAAAATCAAAAACCAAAGAATGTTTAATCAAAAACCTATAACCAAAACCAAAAACAGCATAACTGTTGCAAACGTGTTACGATAACTCAATTTTTAGCTGTAAGAGTTGAAAGCATACAAAGCAAAAACAGAAGCCAAAGACATCAAAAGTAGTGTTAAAATTCCAGTTCAAAACTATACACGAGACTTTTTCGAAACGGTTGAATTGCAAAAGGAAAGTGAACGAAAACATGTTAAGTATACGTAAACTATCGATAGTAGTTGAGCACGGGCAAGGTCAGGTTGCATTTTGATGAATGGTAGCGAAATAGTATTAGCAATTTTTAAGACTAATCGAACACAAACGGAGACAAAACGGTTTTTTCCAAATCTTTTTACTGCTAGAAAAGAGAACAAATTTAGAAGAAATAGAGTAATGAGTAGTGTAGAGGTAGCGTTGAAATAGTCGAGTTGTTGGTAGCTGAGTGCATTATTGGATCGTCAATTAAGTTAAGGGCTCGACGGGAAAGAGGTTTGTTTGCAGATTTAGATTTTTCATTGGGAACAAGATTGATAACGTAGCGCGTGTAGAACAGTTAGGAAAAAACCTTGCAAATTCGTAGTCTAGTCTAACTCTGTGTTTTTTGAGCTTTTTCCAATCGCTGTTGTGAACTACTACTCTTTGTGACCCTACCAGAAATTGCATTCTTCACGTGTATAACCGTCCTAAATGTAACTACATTATCAAATTGCTAGCGCGGTAACTGTGTAATTGGTTTTAAAAATGTTTGTGTGCATTCAAAATTGGAATGTTTATTGAAATGTTTCCTAAAGCACTACGATTTTACTAAATGTATTCCATCAAATTTGTGCAAATTCCCCTGAGTTGCAGTTTTAATGTTATCTTTTCAAATAAAATATGCTAAAATTAAATTTTAGTCGAACAAAAACCAATTACGTGCTTTATTTGGTGGTAAATAAATAACAACGTTAACTTTTATTTTTGTTTTGGGATTCCCCCTTAAATGAAATGAACTGGTTCCATTTGATGGGCGGTTACTTGAAACCGGTGAACCGGCTCATATTCACTCACTGTGCCACCACCAGCTAACCGACGGTCTGGCAACACCGCCAGCAGGCGAATTATTTATCTCCACAATTTACCCACAAAAACAAGAGGCAACCAAAAGGCATACCGCAGATAAGGAGCTCCATTTGCATTTCCCAAACATCCGAGATGTCGACGACGGCGCGACCTCCTTCTCTGCGCCTGGGGCAGCAGGACCTCAAGTGCCGCACGGGATGCGGATTCTACGGAACTCCCCAGAACGACGGACTCTGTTCGATGTGTTTCCGCGAGAAGTTTAACGATAAGCAACGGAAGTTAAAGCGTAAGTACCGATGGGGGTTATTATACCCAGTCCCTCAAAGATCAATTAGTCATGAAGTGGTTCTTAACAGAGAAGGCAGGCGAAACGGGCCTCGGATCCTCGTCTTCACAGTCCCAATCCTTAGAGCGCAGGTCGCCACAACATGGTCTTCAGACAAAAATGGAGCAGCAGGTCAGAAAACAAGCGGACAAAGATCATGATCAGTCGGGCACACTGCAAAAGAAGAAGTTCACCTCTGTCTTACAGAAGACCCTTCAAGCCGGAGCACAAAAAAGTAATGTAACATAGCTCTTCTGTATCCTAAAGTTTAGTACATTGTGTTCCATAGTCACCCAACAGCGTGGTCATGTGCCCGATCCCACGGAAGGTCAGTTTCTGCTGCAGTTGCGCCAACTTAGAGTTCCCGACGATGGCAAGCGCAAGCTCAAGCTCGAAATCCAGCGTTTGGACAGCGATATTCGCAAGTACATGAACGGAAACGGCAGCAAAAACATCAACGAGCTGTCGGATTTGGTGCAAAACGCCTATACCAAGGTCTCAGACATCGTGCACAATGATCCCAGCTTTGAGATAGCCACCAACGAGGATCGTGATAGTGCCATAGACTTCTTTGAGAAGGTGGTGATGACGCAGAACCACAAGTGAGTCATACAAAATGCAGATATCAATGGTCCAGAATGTTTATCTAAACGACGGGGAACTCTTCTTGTTTCAGGTTTCTCTTTAGTCCATATTTCACGACGGACGAGGACAGCGATGTAAAAGTTCAGAAGCGAATTCGCCAGTTGAGCTGGATTACGGCCAAGCATCTAGACTGCAGCATCGATGAGGTGAACTCGGAGGCCAGGGATCTGGTTTACAATGCCATATCCGAGCTGGTCGGAATCGATTCGTACTACTCACCGCAGGAGAAGCTTCAGTGCACATGGCGCTGCTGCAGGCACATCTTTGAGCTGTTAAAACGGGGAACTGGTGGACCTGCTAGCGCAGATGACTTCCTGCCGGCCCTGATATTTGTCGTGCTGAAGGCCAATCCTGTTCGGCTCCACAGCAACATCAATTTCGTAACACGTTTCACCAACGCATCGCGCGTGATGAGTGGCGAGAGTGGCTACTACTTCACCAACCTCTGTTCGGCCATAGCCTTTATCGAAAATCTAAACGGCGAGAGTCTGGGCATTAGCAGTGAGGAATTCGAAGCTCTTATGTCTGGACAACAGCCCTACAGTACGCCCTGGGAAAGTGCCCTGTTGGCCTGCGAAAGTCTTCATTTGATTTCCGAGAACATGAAGCGGATGGAGATGCTGCAGAAAAGAAACGAGTTGATAAGCTCAGGAATAACCAAGTTTGAAAAGGAGTTGATTGATTTCCAAAGAGAAGTGACAGATCGAGTGGATACCGTGATAGCCAAGGCGCCGCTTAACCTGCTGCCCATCAAAACACCCGCTTTCCTAATCGGACAAGCCAGAGCTCACCTACTGAACGAGAACGAAGCTGGACATTATCAGGCCAATGTACTGAGCGCCGGTTCATTGACTTCTCAGTCGCTGATTGCAGCTAGTGGTTCAGCGAAGCCTGCAATAGCAGCGGAGGACTCAGGACTATCCCTGAAGGATACTAGTATGAGCTCAATGGGTCGGCTTTCGCCACTGCATCAGAATATTCAGCCAGCCGACAACCTGTTCGCTTCGCCCATCTTCAATTACACCGCCTTTGATGCTGTGTCCCTGCTGGAGGAGCCTTCGTCCGAGGGTAATACAGATGTGCTTATGCTGGGCTCTGAGTTCCAAGGAGGCCTGACCAACATCAACTACGACTTCGATTTATCGGATCAGAGTGGTGAAAACAGCACTGCAGATGAGTCCAAGCTGAATCTCGACGAATTTGACCCACTGGTGCAGGGAAGGTCAGCTACTCAGCAACCTGCTGCTGTGCCGGAGACCAGTCTGCTGGACAGCACCACGGACAGCTTGATAGACAGCGAAGTGCCTGGGACATCTGTCCTACTTCCTTCCCCATTGAAGCCTGAGGTGGCCAACTACAGGGGTTTCTCGAACTTCGATATCCCCAGCATCTCCTGCAACACGGGGGACTTTAGTTCGTTGGGTCATGAAGGCGCCGAGCCACCCAAGTAATTGAACATCCCGCACGTACCCGAATGTAAATAGAGATAAGTGATATATTGTAGTTAGCCCATCGCTTCTATTCTAACGTTTGCACATATTTATTTTTACAATATCTAACTAGCTTTACAAAAAGGACGTTTAAATAAATGCAATTAAATGCCAGTCATGTATATGTACATATGTGCCCACTTTTTAAATAGGTTTCTCAACAATCTGATACTCGCTCAATTGTAGGTTTTTCTAGGTTGACGTAAATAAATTTTTTTTAATCCATTGGGTTTAAAATATCTTAACATTGTTGAAAGTATACAATTTAAGTCCGCCCGTTTTTCCGATTCATGCAATCGATTTCAAAATTAGCGCCATCCTGTCCACTGGAATTTTTCAGCACTGGCAGAGACAGCCGAGATATTGTTGTTTGACGACTCACGATTTATCCCCACTGTTTGTGCTCTCCGTTCATTCTCAGTTTGCCATTCGAACTGAACGGTCGCCCTTAGCAGAAGATGACGAGAACCCAAGTCAAGATGCTGATACTTGTTGTTGCGGTGGCAACGGCGGTCCTAAGTGGGGCAACCGCCTCCAGCATACCGGAAGAGGTGCTGTTAGATCCCCTCGAGCACGACTCCCTTCACGCCAGGCACTTCGAAGGAGGGGAGCACAATACCCAGTTCGATCACGAGGCCTTTTTGGGTCCAGATGAATCCAAGAAGTTCGACAATCTCACGCCGGAGGAAAGCAGACGGAGATTGGGAGTAATTGTGGACCGCATCGATGAGGACAAGGACGGGTTCGTCACTCTGTCGGAACTGAAGAACTGGATTGCCTACACCCAAAGGCGGTACATCGAAGAGGACGTGGCCCGCGTGTGGAAACAGTACAATCCAAACAACAATGATTCCATCAGTTGGGATTCCTACAAGAATGCCGTCTACGGCTTCATGGATGAACTGAGCACCGACGAGAAGGAATCTGAAGAAAACGGTGGGTATTAAATAGTTTTTTGTTCAAATGTTTTTTAATCAAAAGTTACAACAATAGCAGTTGGATAAGAAAATAAGTTCTTAGCTTTGGTTTCCTTAATCTAATTGAAATTTTATTTCCTCTCTTTAGGAATCAGCTACAAGAGCCTTCTGAAGCGCGATCATCACCGCTGGGCGATTGCCGATCAGGACTTGGATAATAATCTCACAAAGGAGGAGTTCACCGCCTTCCTGCATCCCGAAGATCATCCCGCCATGAAGGATGTGGTTTTGCGCGAAACCATGTCTGATCTGGATAAGGACAACGATGGCAAGATCTCGGTGGACGAGTACATCGGTGACATGTACCGCGCGGCGGGAACCGAGGAGGAGGAACCGGAGTGGGTGGCCAACGAAAGGGATGCGTTCTCAAAACATCGCGACCTGGACAACGATGGCTACTTGAACGAGGAAGAAGTGAAGCAGTGGATTGCGCCCCACGATTTTGATCATTCGGAAAGCGAGGCTAAGCACTTGCTCTTCGAAGCCGATGCTGATCACGATGATAAGTTGACCAAGGAGGAAATTCTGGAAAAATACGATGTCTTTGTGGGCTCCCAGGCCACCGATTTTGGAGAGGCCCTCGCGCGCCACGATGAGTTCTAGAAAGTCTAGGTGTAAACAACCAAATACCCAGCTTCCCTGAAATTAAGATTGATCCTATGAATCTCCCATTTCGCATGCCAAATAACTTGTAATACTTGACTAGATCGTAAGACCATTGAAAGTGCATTATAAACTGACTCGAATGAAGGGGCCCATGTATTGTGGCACCCGAACTAATTGATTTGAGGTGATTTGTTTAATTAAAAGGCGTCCACGTCAGCTTTAGGAGCATCAATGGCCACGTCACTGGAACGAACGCCCCATCCGCACACAAACATGTGGTCACTTGACCCCTCCTCTTTGCCCCGAGTCACAGATACGCCGCATTTGCCTGTGTAACATATAAACATAAACGATTTTCGCTGTAGCCCGATTTATTTCCAGCTGCGAGAACATTCCAAATAACCCACACAGACGGGGAAACTGAAAAAGAGAGTACACCGAAAAAAAATGTCATGGCTCGAATTTAAATGTATGCAGCATACAATTAATGTTTAAAAATTCTAGAAATCTTTAACAACAAAAACTGACACAATTACTTATCGCCCATAGTTCTTAAAAGTACAATAAAAATCAATGTTTAAGTAATGTCCTATTACTTTCCAAAATAACCCGAATATTTTCCGGTGTAGAACAAGAAAAAAGGTCTAAGAGATTCGGTTACTTTGTTTCAAGCTGATTTAGATTATTTTTGGTTCTCGACTTTCGCCGAGATAAGCAAATAATACGTTTTTGAACGTTGATAAGTCCGTCTCTTCTTTTGTGTACAGTGGGCCCTGGCGGGCGATCGAGCAACCGCCATAAACATATATAAATGAACATATGTTGTTTGATAATCGGTTTTCAACTTATGAATGTGTTTTGCGTGGGATTATGTGAGTGGTATTGTTATTAAATAAAAAAGGAAAGAGAAGTTCTGATAATTCCGCTCTTTAATAATGAAGCAAGCCAAGACAAGGTTTACGCTCTTTGCAGTTTACAAGCTACGTTTCAAATAAATGAATCGAAATTTGACACCAAAACTACTGGTTTATTTTATTAATGCTTTATTGATTTCCATTGAAATAGACACATTTATATAGTTATCTTTTTTTTTTGTTGCTGTTGGTTTTCTTGAATATCTGTTGTTTTAAAATACAAAGTATTCAAAGTTTCTCAGTTTGATGCCTTTAATTTCAGTACATAGTATACGAAGGACTTTTCATCTTATACATACATGTATATATATATTGATAGTTCCTGGATCTAGCAAAAGTTTAAAAAGTTGTTACCTGCCCGCGACGTCCCTTCGATATCCAACAACATCTAAATACAAGTATGTAATAATGTAAGTGTAATTGCAATGGAACGTTTACTTTACTGACTCAATATCCCGATCCCGAATAGAGGACCTACAATCAACAGGCGACATCTATGCTTTATGCTTTTTATGCGGCTACTCTCGTCCTTCTCTCATATTTTTTAGGTTTTTCGTTTGTTTTTTTTTTTTTGGTTTTACCTCAGTTTTACAACATTAATTTTAATTACAAAAGTTATTAAATAATACAAAATACAGTTAGAGTTTACAGTTACAGATCGCCCATTGGGTTTTCCATTTATCTAGAAACATCTCGCTTTTAACTTTTAGTTGAAATTAATGCACGGGTAAACAGAATTGGATTATGAATTACAGAACACACGAAACGAATTCGGAAACGAAAGCAAGAGTTTGAACGGGGTTTCCCCTCTGACGCAGAAATTAGTGGCAAAATTGTAACAAAGAAACTACGGATTAGCCAAATGCCTGGCCAAGGCTTAGGTTACATAATGATTTATCGTTAATAATATTACGTTTAAATAGAATCCGTTGTGGGATCTCTTTCTTTCTATCTCTTTTAGAGCAGGGCGCACTTGCGCTTGGACTTGGGCTGCAGTACGGGGCACAGAACCGACCGTATGGCCTCGTCGAAAACGGTTTTCAGGCCCTTCTGTGTTAGGGCTGAGCACTCCAGATACTTAACCGCTCCGATCTCCTTGGCCATGGCCAAACCTTGTGGATAGGTTATTGGGGCCAGCTTCTTGTCCCTCAGCTTCTCAATTGTGTTCTTGTCGTCGCGCAAATCCAACTTGGTACCCACCAGGATTATGGGTGTGCTTGGGCAATGATGGCGTACCTCCGGATACCACTTGGCCCTCACGTTCTCGAATGAAGCCGGATTCACCAGCGAAAAGCAGATGAGGAAGACATCAGTCTGGGGATAGGACAGCGGCCTCAAACGGTCATAGTCCTCTTGTCCGGCCGTATCCCACAATCCCAAGTTAATGGGCTTTGCATCGACCATAACGTTGGCCGAGTAGTTATCAAAAACGGTGGGTATATACTCGCCGGGAAAGGCATTGGTTGTATAGCTGATCAGCAGGCATGTTTTTCCCACGGCTCCGTCGCCCACGACGACGCACTTAATCGCCTGCATGGTGCTTTTAGAGTTTAAGGCTTAGTTCTCTAGACTTTTTGAAGTGCTTTAGTGCCCAGAGATTGAAGATTGCAGATTGTGAAGGTGCTTCTTCTTATGGCTGGTTGGCAGTCCTCAGTAGTTTTGGTTCTTTTTGGGCGGCGGCGGCGGAGGGCTGTTGCTTTCAAAGACTCTTGTCCGCGTTATCTGTGAATCTCCGGCCTTAATTCCAGTGCCTCTTGGTCCTCGGGGCGCCTGATGATAGCGCCTTGCGTTTTGGGCCTCTTTAATTTGCCTTTTGTGCGCTTAATTCCCTAATTTTCTCAACAAAAAATGTAAATTTTCTGTGTACTGCAGTGTGACCGCGGCTGGACTGCTAGAAAATACCATCCGGCGTGGGTGAATAACTAAAAATACTAAAAATATAAAACTACCATTTAATGAAAGATGTAATTCAAGAATTAAAACTCGTACAAAACGGATATGTTTACCAACTATTGTTGTTTCAAAGATGAGATTGGTTATTTAGTTATTTGTTGACTTAAACACAAGAGCTTAAGAAAATTAATCGTTTTGTAATTATTGTTGACAACCTTTGAAGCAAATTATTTGATGAAATAACGAAAGTTTTTCCGTAACTGCATAATTTACAAATAGTGAAAAAGCTGTATTTTAGATGGGGCTAGGCAGTATTACCTGGTCACACTGCCGCTTGCCAATAACAATTTCGAAAATTTATTTGATGACCATTAGCCAAGAACACTGCACCACCTGCAAATCACATATTTTAGAATGTCTGACGTGTTTATTGTGTCTGCCGCCCGCACCCCTATTGGTATGGCAAAGATAACCTTTGAAACTCATTCTGATATCCACATTTCGATTTGTAACTTTCTCTTTCTGTTTGCTCAATGGAAATCAACAGGTAGCTTTAATGGAACGCTTTCTAAACTGAAGGCTTCGGATTTGGGCAGCGTAGTGGTCCAGGAGGTGCTCCGTCGGGCAAATGTGGACGGCCAACAGGTCAACGAGGTGATCTTGGGCCAGGTAGGTTCATAATTTGCATTACTTTTCCATGCCGTGTTTGGTTTCACCAATCTTTTGTTATGTAAATCTCTTTTAAGGCACTCACCGCCGGTCAGGGTCAGAATCCCGCTCGCCAGGCTTCTCTTAAGGCGGGTCTGCCAATCCAGGTGCCGGCGTACAACATTAATATGCTTTGCGGTTCTGGCTTAAAGTAAGTTTGCCAGTTCAGACGTTCCTGAACTTTATAAATTAAATCCGATTTAAATCCCTTTTAGAACCGTAGCATTGGGCTACCAGGCCATTCGCTCTGGAGATGCACAGATTGTGGTGGCAGGCGGGCAGGAAAACATGTCCCTAGCTCCACACGTCATGCACCTCAGACAGGGAGTCAAAATGGGTCCCGGAACTCTGGTGGACTCTATGATCCACGATGGCCTTACCGATGCCATGGAAAATATTCACATGGGCATCACCGCCGAGAATCTGGCTGAAAAGTACCAAATAAGTCGCGAGGCCCAGGATACCTATGCAGTACAGTCACAAAATCGGGCCGAGGAAGCCCAGAAAAATGGCTATTTCGACAAGGAAATAGTCCCTGTGGAGATCAAGGATCGCAAGGGCACCCAGATCTTTAGCAAGGATGAGTACATAAAAGCGGGCAGCACCGTCGAAGGCATACAAAAGCTAAGGGCAGCGTTTAAAGAGGTGATGCTTGAGAAGAAACATTTTTATTGTCAAGTTTACCAACTTTCTCCTGTTTATTTAGGGCGGCTCTATAACCGCTGGTAACGCTTCAGGTGTCAACGATTCCGCCGCTGCTGTGCTGCTTATGTCTGGCGAGGAGGTGGCTAAAAAAGGCCTAAAACCGCTCGCCAAGATTGTGGGCTGGACGCAGAGTGGCATTGAACCCAAGGTGATGGGTCTCGGCCCTGTCACTGCAGTAGAAGCATTGGTAATTATATGAAATTTGCATTTTACGAGTATTCTCGAAGAACTCTAATCTTCTAGTTAACCAAAATCGGCTGGAAGCGGGAGGAAGTAGATCTCTACGAGCTCAATGAAGCTTTCGCCGCCCAATCCCTGGCTGTTCTTCAGGAACTTAAACTGGATGCCAGCAAAGTGAATATTAATGGCGGTGCCATTGCCCTGGGGCACCCAATTGGAGCCTCAGGCGCCCGTGTCCTGGTCACGTTGCTATATGCGCTGGAGCGCACCGGTGGAAGTCGAGGAATTGCTTCTCTTTGCATCGGTGGCGGCATGGGAATCGCTTTGGCCGTGGAGCGTTCTATCTGATCCACTAAGTAATTTAAGCTGTTTATTTCCTTATACGGTTTTCCTCTTAAGTGCAAAGTTGCCTATTTATGTATTCCGCCTTCTAAGCACGTATTACTCCCAAGTACTTATAGTCAGAAATCATGTCACAAGCTCAGTCACAACGTCTACCCAATTAAAACTAATTTAAAAAGATCTGTGTTTAAGGTGAATTATAATTGAAATTGTCACTACTTTGTGGACCAATAAACCGCAATTGGCTGGTTTATTTCAGGAAAATTCAGTTTATCCGCCAATTGCGTCAAACCTGATTGAGAAAATATTTATAGTACATTTGTTATGATGATGCACAACCAACTTTATTTGCTTTTAGTTTCTTTTTGAACTTATTCATGTTTGTACACTGTGAATTAAATTAGCATTTAACTGCAAGTCGGCGTACACAACGTGTCAGTCCTTAAAATAACAAGGCAGGTAAACAAAAGCCTGGCATCATTATAATATATTTAGTTTTGAATAATTAGTAACTTAAAATGCTCTAAACCTAAAAAATAAATGTTGCTAACGTATGTAAAATTGTATAATCAGTTTTGTTAAAACATTTTTACAAAGTGAATAGTATATTGGTTGGCCAGTGTATTCAATCGTAATTTGCGCAACTTTTTCGGGTGTTGTTTTGGACTTTGGAATAAACCTAAAAGTCAATACAAATTAAAGACTACAATTATTATTGCAACAAAGTGTAAAATAAGGAGAAGCTCAATCATTTAAAGAACATTAATACTTGAATAAACTATGTAGTATTTATAGTATAATCCTTAAAAATGTTTTCACTTTGAAAATCCTTATAGCTATGGCATGCACTGTATATGCTAATTGAATAATTCAGAACTTTGCATTGTTTATTGCTATTATTGAATACAATTGTTTTGTACGTAACAATTTTGAAGAGCTTCCAGCTGAAAGAAGCGTTATCGGATTAACTGCGCCGCCGGGTCGCGTGTCGTTTATTGTCTCCAGGAAGATGATAGCAGGGCGGGCTGAATCATCCCCGCCAGCAGCTCTTAATCTGCACAGTTTCCAGTTCCTTGGGCAGCCGAGGACTGAAGCCGTATGGATTGGAGCAGACGATCCGCTCCTCGGGCGAAGTCTGTGCTACTTGCTCCACCGAGGGCACACACAACTGGGCGTAGCTGCTGATGAAGCTGGCCCATAGGGTGGGAGTGCAGCCCAAGGCGAAATAGGGTCCCCAAAGCTGGGAATCCAGCTCGGCGGCATAGGGGTACTTACCATCCTCCAGAAGCAGCTCCTCAGCAATGGCAACAGCGTCGAAGTCGCGGTGTTTGACTGGTGTGTAAACATCCTGGACTATATTGTCTCCGAAATACAGTGCCTTGGCCTTAGATGGATCTTTTTGTAGCATCTTAGCCATTGCCGCATGCAACTGGTGCCAGTTGCCTTGAGAGTAAACCTCGCCCACCTTAATCTCAGCCGCCTCCTGCGGAAGCTCTACCAGTTGGTCAACATCCACGTGCATGAATGGCCGCTGTATGGTAAAGAAACCCGGTTTTTTTGCGTAGGTCACCACGAAGTCAAAGTACGTCCTCCAATCCTTGCCCAGAGCCTGCGTTGCCGTTAAGTTGGCAAAATCTACATTGGAACCGGTGAGTAGGAACAGTTTCTTGCCCGCTTTCCGCAGTTTCTTCAACCAGTTGAGCACGCTGGCGTCCGTAGAAAGCACAAACCTGCTGGGCTCAGCTCGCATGCTCTTGAAATACAAACTCTTATCGTTTCCAAAGTGCTCGCGACTAAAGATGTGCATTAGACCCGCCTGTACATCCTGCCAGACCTGGTATTCCTCTCCTGCCAGCGGCTTCTTCTTCCTATCGACCTGATCAACTGCCTGGGCAAACACCAAAGCACTGGGCATATCGAAGAAATCTAGTAGGGAACGCATTTGCGTGGAGGCAGCGCCATTCCAAGTGGAGAGGGGATCCTCGTAAAAGGCGGTGGTGATTTCCCATTTTCGATCGGTTCCGTAAATACTCTCGATTTCCGCATCGCTAAGGAGACGGGTGCCATGGGTGGCACGCAGAACCTGAGCCTCGTTGCTCAGCTTCAGGACATTTCCACGCGGTCCGTCAAGGAACAGTCCCTTCTGCAGGAAGTCCACATTGAGCGGCTGAGCCAAAAGCTCCTTGCCATATCCCTTTTCCTCCACCAGGAACTGCTTGAGAACTTGATATATCAGCGCGGACATCTCGTGTAGATTGTACCGCAGCAGTGTCCCATCCAGATCGAATCCCACTATATCATAATCAGCTAGGAGCAGCTCCTTGTGGTACGATGTCATGATGGTGCTGGCCGAATACCTTGAGTTTCCTTTGGTCGAAATGTGAAAGCGCCTGCTTGTCTGTTGTTGCGAAAGTGGATTCACCTCACGTGTTGCTATCCCCACAGCTGCCGGCGCTGCTCTGCCCAGCGTCGTTGAATTTTGCGCCAATTTCGCAAGGTTACGTAACAGGAGTCGAACATCTGTTTGCCCGTTTGTTATTGTTTTCGTCGAGGTATTCAGGCGAAGGACGCTGGCGGGGAAAGGTGCAGCGGGATAGCAGGTGAAAAGGGCGCCCAAGGAGGCACTTCTGCCCAGGGCCATCATCTTATCTTATCGGCTAGCACATCTCACTTGGCCGCAGCGTGATCTAAATATAAAATTAACCCGAATTCCACTATCTTTCAGGCGGTTTTGACAACATCATATTCTATCTATAAATTTTTTTGTCGACTACTGCCAGGGTTGTCAAGCTTTGTAGGTTTATAAGTTATGAACAGTCGGCTGTTGGCAAATTTAGCTTGAATAGATGGATACATTTCTAAAATACCTTTTTTTTTCAAATAAACGTTCAAATTTAAATTTTACATTTAATAGCTGAAACAAAATTTATTTATTTTATTATTTCATAATACCTTTAATTTTTATTAAGAAGAAACTTAACCGAAACTAGCATACCACAAGAATTCTCTGTCTCAACGACATGAAAAATTTTGCTGATTTACATAAGCAAAAATCTTATGAAATAAAAACTTCTTAAGTACGGGCAGACTAAATTAATTATTAGGCGAAATTAAAGTAACAAGAATGTATAAATATTTAAAAAAAATTTTAAAAAGTCGGCTGGCATTTTGCCGCTGGTTAATCCTTGTTTTCACCAATCGATGTCAAATGCAATCGAATAATTGCCATCTCTAGCAAGCGTACCGGAATGGAAAAAAAGTAGTTGTTTGCTAATTTTGCTGATTTTCGAACAATTTCACAAGCTTGGAGCCTGTAAAGTGATTTTTGGCACTTAATTTCTTGGCTCAGGGCCGCCGCAACCATGTCGAACTGCATAGAAATTCCGCTGCAGGACACCGATGAGGTAATTTTGAATTTCAAGGCTCTCAGTTGAATGCAATTTAACTCCTTTTTTTCCAACTTAGGTGATCGAGGTAGACCCGGATCAACTGCCCGACTGTCTGGAAGTGCTGAGCATTCTCAAGCAGGAGCGTGCACCACTGCATGTTTGGGTCAATGTTGCGGTAAGAATAGATGGGGCTACCCGAAATTTTAAAGTTTTCACACCACATGGCATTATATTTTGCAGCTTGCCTACTACAAGCAAAAAAAGACGTCGGACTTTGTTACCCTACTGGAGGAGTCTCGCAGCGATGATGCTACCAAGGAGTACCGCGACTCGGACAAGGACCTCATGCGCGCCCTGGACATGCTGGCCGCCCATTATGTCCAGGAGGCGTACCGTGAGAAGTCCAAGGACAAGAAGCGCGAGCTCTTCATGAAGGCCACTAACTTGTACACCAGTGCCGACAAGATCATCATGTACGACCAGAGCCATCTGCTGGGCAGGGCCTACTTCTGCCTTCTTGAGGGCGACAAGATGGACCAGGCGGATGCCCAGTTCAACTTTGTGCTCAATCAGTCCCCCTCGAATATTCCCTCGCTGCTGGGCAAGGCTTGCATCGCCTTTAATCGCAAGGACTACCGCGGAGCAATGGCTTTCTACAAGAAAGCACTGCGCACAAACCCAAACTGCCCAGCTAACGTGAGGATTGGCATGGCCCACTGCTTTCTAAAAATGGGCAATCCTGAAAAGGCCAAACTTGCCTTCGAGCGTGCGCTCCAGCTGGATCAGCAGTGTGTGGGTGCTTTGATTGGCCTAGCCGTGCTGAAACTCAACCAACTGGAGCCGGAATCCAACAAGCTGGGTGTGCAGATGCTCTCAAAGGCGTATACCATCGACAATGCCAATCCTATGGTGCTCAATCACCTGGCCAATCACTTCTTCTTTAAGAAGGACTATCAGAAGGTTCACCATCTGGCGCTGCATGCCTTTCACAACACCGAGAACGAGGCGATGCGCGCTGAAAGCTGTTACCAGCTGGCCAGGAGCTTCCACGCCCAGAGCGACTACGATCAGGCCTTTCAGTACTACTACCAGTCCACTCAGATTGCGCCAGCCAACTTTGTTTTGCCACATTACGGACTGGGTCAGATGTACATATATCGAGGCGACACGGAGAATGTAAGTAAAAAAGAATGATTTTATTTCCCAACGAAACCACTAACTTTTCATACTTCCAGGCGGCTCAGTGCTTTGAGAAGGTCTTGAAAATCCAGCCCGGAAATTATGAGACCATGAAAATCCTTGGCTCATTATATGCTCACTCCAACTCGCAAACCAAGCGGGACATGGCAAAGACTCACTTAAAGAAAGTCACCGAGCAGTTTCCCGAGGATATTGAAGCCTGGATAGAACTGGCCCAGATTTTAGAGCAGAACGATTTGCAGGCTTCGTTAAATGCCTATGGTACAGCCTCAAGTATTCTTCGGGACAAAGCCAAGTATGAGATTCCTGCTGAGATTCAAAACAATGTGGCCTCGCTGCACTACCGCTTGGGAAATTTAAAGATGGCCAAGGACACGTTGGAGTCTGCTCTGAAGCACGCCACCTCTGAAATGGACAAGGATGTGAAGTACTACGAGTCCATCCAGGTCACCATGAAATACAACCTGGCTCGTCTAAACGAAGCAATGAGCAGCTACGATGTTGCCGACAAGCTGTACAAGGAAATCCTTAAGGAGCATCCTAACTATATCGATTGCTACCTGCGGCTGGGTTGCATGGCCAGGGACAAGGGTTTGATTTTTGTTGCCTCTGATTTCTTCAAGGATGCTCTGAACATTAACAACGACAATCCTGACGCCAGATCTCTGCTGGGCAACCTTCATTTGGCCAAAATGCAATTCGCTTTGGGACAGAAGAACTTCGAAACGATTCTCAAGAACCCAGCTACTTCTACAGATGCTTATTCACTAATTGCCCTCGGAAACTTTTCCTTGCAGACATTGCATCAACCGAGTAGGGACAAGGAGAAGGAGAGAAAGCACCAGGAAAAAGCATTGGCAATATTTAAGCAGGTGGGTTTTCTAAACGTATTTGTAAAGCTGAACTAGATTTAAATTCATTTATTTTTAGGTTCTTCGCAATGATCCTCGTAACATTTGGGCCACCAATGGAATCGGAGCTGTGCTGGCCCATAAAGGATGTGTAATCGAGGCGCGGGATATCTTTGCTCAGGTTCGCGAAGCAACTGCTGACTTCTGCGACGTGTGGCTGAACATTGCGCATGTTTATGTGGAGCAGAAACAGTACATCAGTGCCATCCAGATGTACGAAAACTGCATGAAGAAGTTCTACAAGCACAATAACGTCGAGGTGATGCAATATCTAGCAAGAGCTTATCTTCGGGCCAACAAGCTTGTGGAGGCCAAGGCAGTGCTCCTTAAGGCCCGCCGTGTTGCTCCTCAGGATACTGTTTTACTGTTCAATATAGCAGTAGTGCTCTCGCGACTAGCCATGGCCATACTCAAGGATGAGAAATCCACTCTGGAGGTTGTGTTGCAGGCGGTTCACGAACTAGAACTGGCTCAAAAGTGAGTTTAAACAAAGTCTTCTCAATCAAATTGAATCAAATTAAATTCTCCAATCCCCCTTAGATACTTTCAATACCTGTCCGTGCACGGCGACAAGAACCGCTTCAACATCGAGGTGGCTGGAATTGAGGCGAACACTTGCCAGGATCTGCTTTCACAGGCCCAATATCATGTTGGTCGTGCTCGCCGCATTGACGAGGAGGAGCGGTCGCTGCGCCGAAAACAGGAAGAGGAGCGTGAGGCCTTTAAGATTAAAGTGGCCGAACAGCGTAAGCGGCGTGAGGAGGAGGCCAAGACCTCTAGAGACCAGTTGCTGGCCAAGCGACAGGAGTACGTGGAAAAAACCAAGAACATGCTCATCATCGCCGATTCGGCCCCGGAAAAGGAGCGCGCAAAAAGGAGGCGGTCGTCCGCGCAAGGATGACTATATTTCGGGCACCGATAGCGACAATGACGGCGCACGCCGAGAAGGAGAGCGTCCCACAAAGAAGAAGAGCAAGGGAGAGCGCAAGAAGGGCAACGGACGCAAACGGAAGACCGAGAAGTACGAGAGCGACAGCGAGGAGGAACCGAGGGCCAGCGGCAAATCAGGCAAAAAGAAGGGCAAGAAGCCCAAGCCCGTTAAGGAGGTCAAGGAGAAACTTTCGGCCAAGCAACGTCTCAAGGTTCTGTCCAAGGAGACGATTTCCACCAGCGAATCAGAGTCGGACGGCAAGCGAAGCAAGAGCCGTAGTAGAAGCAGAAGCCGGAGTCGCAGTCGGAATCGCAGCGAAAGCCGGAGTGGCAGTGGATCTGGTAGTGGCAGTGATCGGGATGCCAGCCGCAAGCGGAGCAGGAGCAGGAGTGGCTCCGGCTCCGGCAGCGACAGCGATGGGGCTACCAAGCGCAAGCGGGCCAAGAACCGCATCGAATCTGGAGGCGAATCGGATCGGTCTGGCTCCCGTGCCCGGTCCAATTCAGGTTCCCGCTCAAGATCGCGCTCGAAGTCTGGATCTCGCTCTAGATCCCGCTCCAAGTCGGGTTCTCGCTCTAGGTCACGCTCAAAGTCCGGTTCCCGCTCAAGATCTCGCTCACAGTCGGGATCAAGGTCTCGCTCCCGCTCTGGCAGCAGGTCCAAGTCGGGATCCCGCAGTAGGTCCGGATCGCCGGCAAAATAACGCACGATACAACCAGGTTAAATCACTTTTGACTATATTTAGAGTTTCCTTCGAGAGATGCAAAAAGATACTAATAAAAACAAACTAATTGCCAATCAAAGGCAGTGGAGGAATTGCTATGGGGTCGTTTGAGCCTGCCGTTTTATGTTAATTGGGCAATAGGCAGGGCCAATGGTTTGGTCTAGCATATGCCTTGGTCTTATGCGCGTCGATTCTGCTGGATCATGTCTCTCACAATTGCCGCCATCGGTTTTGAATCCCGCAAGACGAAGGCGTGGGCTATCTTCTTAGTGTCCAGTTGGGCGTCCACCTTGGGGTAGTCCTTTTTAAGCTGCTCGTAGTAGGATACCGGTACCCAACCGTCGGTGGTGCCATAGTAGAACTTCAAAAGGTTTAGATTCGGCTCTACAATCTCCCTTTGGATGCCGCGTACTCTGGCCATCTCGTCATCGGCCAGGAAGACCACCTTCTCCGCCACCGAGGGCTTGGAATATTTCAAGGCAGTCCCCAAAAACTGCGTTGGAATGGAGAAAATTAGAAAGTAGATCTGGATCAGCATAAGGCGCAGCCACTGGGGCAGGAAGGTGAAGAAGCTGAAGAAGATGTAGCCGAAGACCGAGTACAGAGGCATTGCCACTTTAGTAAAGATCCAGCCGTTCGGTGACTCCATCATCCGCTCGACGGTGGGGAACAACATGTAGCACTTTTGGATTCGGTTCCGTATCCCCTCGTTTTCCAGCAGTTGTAGGATCATCCAAGCCCCAATTGAGTGGCCAATTAAGTGAATTTTTACATCACTTGGCACGTACTTTTCAATGAAAGCTACTTTGTGCTTTATTTGCCCATCTAAATTGAAGAGCTCCTCGTTGCCACTAAGTTGAGGAACCTCCCGAATACTTGCCTCCGGGGGGTCATCATGGCCCGCGTGACCTGAAAGGGAATCAATCATTAGTAACTTATCAAGGGTAGTCAAGAAAACTAACCTATCACCCAAACTGGAAGATCACCTAGTTCCTTTTGCAATGTACCCGCAAACTCTGTGTAGAAGCCTGGTAATCCTGGATTCCCTGTTATGCAAATGACGATCTCCTTCTCAGTGATGGTTTCCTCGATCCACCTGCCCCAGGTAAAGATGTGGGTGGGGATGGAGTTGATGTTGACGTAGGCCTCCTGCATATTTTCCGCTTCTGTTGGCGTGGCAAAAATAGGTGAAAATCAATCGGCACCTGTGCCGACTCAACTCTTTTCACACGCAATGAGTTGTCGAATCCCCGTGGCAACCGGTTTTCCTTTGTTCAATGTTTGTTGCACCACATTTGCAAGTCCAGCAACCTTTTTAAATCTATTAGATTTGCGCGGGATATCCAGTGTTGATAGCTCTGATATACACTCCTAAGATTTGGCCTAATCTTTCAAGCCAAAATGACCAAAGGTCAAAAGTTCAGTAAAGGCGGCTAGCAAAATCGGCTGATATTAAACCAGGGATGCAAATCAAAACAAACCCATATGTTTATAGATTATGAACTAATCCAATAGATTGTTAAAGAAAAAGTTTGTCTTATTAAAATTGTATTTAAATTAATTTTTTTGTAGAACTTTGTTTTTAGCTTTTTAGCAATAGAGTTTAATATTTAAACAATTCAGTGAAACGGCTTATCAGCTTCTTCTAGGTCTCTCGAGATGCCGGCTTATGTTTATAGTTAAATTTAATAACGTAAATTAAATCTCAATATTTAACGGGCAAAACTTAATAACGGGAAAAATGGTTTTTGGTTGACTTTAGAAATATATTTTCCTGTTAGTAGTCACTAACCAGCTATCCAATTGCGGATGCGGAGGTTATTAGTCCGCCAGCTCTGCAGCCCTATCAATTTACCCACAGAGCTGTCAACCTACAAAAATGATTATTTTAGCAATAAGTTGGCACCCACCATTATTTGTTGGTTTTTTGTTGCTGGTTTTTGAGTTTTTATGTTTTATTTTTCTAGAACATTATTGAAATCGTAAATAACAGTTAAAGAGTGTTTTGCATAGAATTTCAAGAGACGCAGGATACAGATCCAGGTGACACACATCGAAAGTCTGAAAAGGCATGAGCAGAGGAAGCAAGACCAACGATATCCAAATCAAAAAGCGTAGGGGAGGCAGTGGACAAAGAATGTAGCCAACTAGGAACTTTCTCGAAAATTTTCGTAGCACCGACAATTAAATCAGATAAGCCCAAAATAAACCCGAGGAGCTGGAGGGAGGAACAGGAGTAATGGCAGCCGGCAGGGAACTCTACTGCTGGGGAAACACCTCCCATGGACAATTGGGACTTGGCGGGATTGAAGACGAGCAGGTGGACACGAAATCTCAGGCATGGGTTACTGGGTTGCTTATTTTTCGCATCTTCATCTCCTTGACAGATACTCACGCCTAGCCAGATTCCATGGACACCGGACTCTGCCGTAGTGCAGGTGGCCTGTGGACATCGGCACACTCTTTTCCTTACCGCCAACGGAAAAGTTTTCGCATGCGGCAGCAACGATCACTCACAACTGGGACATGAACTGCCCACCAAAAGGCCACGTATGTCGCCATTTCGTATGTAAATTCATTTATCGTCTTGTCTCTCCATTCTCCTAACGCCATCCATCACCATACCACCTGCTCCTCCTTTGGACACTGCTGTGATCCGATGCTAAATCCCGGACTCACTCCTCTACCGACTCATTGCAGTGCTTATCCCCGAACTTCAGGACTATGTGGTCATCCAGATTGCCTGCGGAAGCCGCCACTCGATGGCTCTCTCCGAATGGGGTCAGGTTTTAAGCTGGGGCGATAACGACTGCGGCCAGTTAGGCCACGCCACCGACCAGGAGATCGTCCAGCTGCCTAAGGTTGTGCGCCAGTTGGTCTCTAAGACGGTTGTGCAGATTGCCTGTGGTAATAACCACAGTTTAGCGCTGACCAGTTGTAAGTATATTTTTTCAAAAATGTAAATGCCCTTTAGTTATTTCCTTTATCGATAATTTTACAAGATTTCTTTGCAACCGCACATAAAAAATACAATACTTCTTTGTCATAAAAAGTTATAATATCACTTACTGAATACTTGATAAGATAACTTATATCATAAAATAATATTTACTTAAGTAAGTTTGTGTAAATAATATGACTTCATATAAGCAACTAATGTATTTACGCAGGAAGCTTAATTTTTTTTATAGATTTTCCTCATAACTAATATTTTTACCCTTTACTCTTGCAGGTGGCGAGCTGTATTCATGGGGCTCAAACATCTACGGCCAGTTGGGCGTCAGCTCCCCCAAGGAGCTTACGCACTGCAACCATCCCCTTCTCCTGACCACACTGCTCGGAATTCCCCTGGCCGCCATTGCTTGTGGGGGCAATCACTCGTTCCTAATTTCTAAATCGAGTGCAGTGTTTGGCTGGGGCAGGAACAACTGTGGGCAGCTGGGTCTGAATGACGAGACAAATCGACCGTATCCCACCCAGCTGAAGACGCTGCGCACACTTGGTGTTCGATACGTGGCGTGCGGCGATGAGTTCTCTGTTTTTTTGACCAACGAGGGAGGCGTGTTCACCTGTGGAGCTGGCGCTTATGGACAATTGGGGCATGGATTCAGTTCAAATGAGATGCTGCCGAGAATGGTGATGGAGCTAATGGGCAGCACAATTACTCAAGTAGCTTGCGGTAATCGACACACTCTGGCTTTGGTTCCCTCACGTGGTAGAGTTTACGCCTTCGGTTTGGGCAGTTCCGGACAGCTGGGCACAAGGAGTACCAAAAGCCTTATGCTACCGCAGGTGGTGATTGGTCCATGGGTGTCGCCAAGTGGCTCAACTTTGCTGCAGTCCAACGACGCGAAGGTTTCAATGGTGATCCAACAGATTTTCTCTGGCGGGGATCAGTCAATTGTGACTACAACCTTATTTATGGATAAGGTGCCTCCCGGAGATTTTAGGAATTACAAGTAAGTTACTGTTTTTCTTTTACTGGAAATTTACTGATTTATGTATTTTTTCTTGCAGACCCAAATCCCAGATCCTGGCCTTAACAGCAGAGATCACCAAGCAATGTGCGCATTTTAAGCAGAGTAATCAAAGCGACATGGACCTCTTAAGTTCTATAGAGCTCATTTTCAAGAGTCAGGCCTGTTTAAATGGCTCTTTCCTGTTGGATCACGACAGACACTTTGGCTGCTCTGTGCGAAACTATGGATTGGATCTCAAAGAAGCTCAACTGGCATTTGACAATTTGCGTATTGTGGAAAACGAAAGTATTAAGCAGGTGGTAAGTTTTCGCCATACCAACATTCACAGACACCATTAATATCCTATATTCCTTTAAGATCTGGGACAATGTGACCAAAGAACTTATTGGTTCGCTGGTATGTTCACCAGCGGACGTCGAAAGCATGCGCTTATACCTACTGCTACCCCTTTATCATGAGTTTGTGAACTCCAAGCACTACAAGTCACTTCAAGTTCCGTTCGCCAATGCCATATTTAAGCTGACTGAGAATCCGCGAAAGGTGCTGATTAAGTGGCTAGCTCTAACGCCAACGGATTACTTTGAACATCTTGTCCAAAACTTTTTGCACGTGGTAGTGCACATTATTAGCTTTAAAATGGGCTTGGCAGTGGTCAATCCCACTGCCGAAAGGCGTCAAAGAGTAAGTAGTTTGAATGGGAATAATTTTGTCTATGATAGCTCAAACTTTTATATTGTAGCTGCTGCCATATAACACAGAGCTAGAGGTGATCCTGAAGTTGATGCAGACACTATGTTACATTAACAACCAGCGCATAGACCGCCTCAGCTACCAAACCTTCTATTGGCCAGACCTTGCCGACTATGCTGATGTGCAGCAGGAGTATGTCAAGTGGATCATGGCCGACACTGCCAGCGAATTCAATATTTGCAACTTTTCATTCCTCTTCGATCCGTCTGCCAAAACGGCGCTGCTTCAAGCCGATCAGGCACTGCAGATGCACTCTGCCATGGCCCATGCGGCCACGAATGTAAGTAACTTTTATTTGGGCTAGATTTCCGAGCTAATCGGTGTTCTTTTACCTTGTAGGCATTTTACAATCTCCTGAACTACGGCATGCCCGTCTCCCAATTTATTGTGCTGAACGTGACGCGGGAGAATCTAGTGCAGGATTCCCTTCGAGAGCTTCAGCACTACTCCCAAAGCGATCTTAAGAAGCCGCTCAAGATCAAATTCCACGGTGAGGAGGCGGAGGACGCGGGCGGCGTGCGCAAGGAGTTCTTTATGCTGCTGCTGAAGGATCTTCTCGACCCAAAATATGGCATGTTCAAGGAGTTCGAAGAGTCGCGCTTGCTTTGGTTTGCAGATCTTACATTTGAAACCGAGAACATGTACTTCCTAATCGGCGTGCTTTGTGGTCTGGCTATCTACAACTTTACAATCATTAACCTGCCATTTCCGTTGGCTCTCTACAAGAAATTGTTAAACAAGCCAGTGGATCTTAGCGATCTTCGTCAGCTTTCGCCGCCTGAGGCCAACTCCATGCAGTCGTTGCTTGACTACCAGGGCGAGGACTTTAAAGAAGTCTTTGATTTGACATTTGAGATATCTCGCGACGTGTTTGGAGAGGCGGAAACCAAGCTCCTCAAGCCCAATGGCAACGAAATAGCCGTGACGCAGGAAAACAAGTGGGTGTGCTTATACTTAAGATCTTAACTCAATTAATTATTATTTTTTCTCTTAGACAGGAGTTTGTGGATCTGTATGTGGACTTTGTATTTAACAAATCTGTCGAGCTGCATTACAATGCCTTTCATAAGGGCTTTATGAAGGTCTGCTCTGGGCGGGTGATCAAAATTTTCCAGCCCGAGGAGCTTATGGCTGTGGTGGTAGGAAACGAGGACTACGACTGGCAGGCACTGCAGGACCACTGCGAGTACCGCGATGGCTACAGCTCGGGCGATGATACAGTGAGTTATAAGGTAAAGAGCTCCAACCTAAAATTTACACTTATTCTTTGCATAGATCAAATGGTTTTGGGAGGTGATTCACGATCTATCCGAGGCGGAGAAGAAGAGTTTCCTGCTCTATTTGACTGGCAGCGATCGTATACCCATCCAGGGCATGAAGGCCCTTAAAGTGAGTGGGCTAACCTTATAAAATTGAGAATTTCGTACTAAAAATTATGTGATTAGCTCACCATTCAGCCTACTCCGGACGAACGCTTCCTACCCGTGGCTCACACCTGCTTCAATCTGCTGGACCTGCCGCGTTACAAGACCAAGGAGCGCCTAAAGTACAAGCTTCTGCAAGCCATCCAGCAAACTCAGGGTTTTAGTTTGGTCTGATCGACCTCGTATACATTGACTTTCAGATACAGGTTTTTTTCAAATGTTTCCCGCGTTTTTGGATTGGAGAATGACAAACTCGGAACACACATTTATCAACGATCAAATCAAATAGTAAAATGTTGTGTTATGGCTTTAAACTCTAGACTAGTTATCAATATCACATTGTTATGGAAGGAAAGAAAGAAAGAGTAATAAAATTGGTAATCAAGTGTTAAGGCGATATAACAAAAATCCTTTATATTTTTTATTTTGTAGTTGTTATTTAATTCATTAACTTTCGGTTTTCAAAATTTTGTTTGTATTCTCATTAATTTAATTTATTAATTTAATAAAAAAATTTTAAGTTTTAAAATTTATTTTCCTCAAATTTTTATAAAATTAAATATTTTAATTGTTGTTTTACTATAAGAAAGCAAAACAAAACACCTCAAATGAAATGGTTCAAGTTTAAGCTCGATAACGATAACAGCCTTTTGCTTTTGTCGGAAAAAAGCTTACTTAGCTCCACTGTCGGCGGCACAGCTGGGCGCAAATGTGGCGGCAAATCGAAACTACCGAAGTCAGTTGAGTTTTAACTTTGGCAAAGGTGCGCGTTCGCGCGGAATCGTTCGTTAACTTTGTTGTTTCTCCGTCGAGAACTTTTTTGGAAACTCATTTGCATGCGTTGTGCGTTCGGTGCTTAACATTACCCGACTGATGTCGAATACTATATGCCGCTATCGCCTCGATTTAAAAAAATTATAAACAACGACAATAACAACAAGTTCGCGGTTTACGTTTTTGTGCCGTCACCTGTGCCGGGTCAAGCTAACGGTACCCGCATCGAAAAAGAAATTCAAACAGGTAGAGCCCCCCAACAACAAAAAGTAACGACTTCGGGCGACAAGTTTTGTGAAATTATGGGTACTTAGCCCCCCGATTACAAATGTGCTAGCCATTTATCAAGCGTTTGACAGCTGAAACTTCTTAATCCACCACGACTGCAGCGAGATGGCCTATAAAATCAATTACGATCGCAATTTTTGCATATCCTGACAGCTAACAAATGTCCGGAGCACCGGAGCAGACACCAAAAACAGCGATATTATGAGACGCACATGAGGTTTAAAAAAACTGAAGATATAAATACGAAAAAAGCGGTTCTGCCGGTTTGCCCGTGGTCGTGATCTGCAGCGTCTTCCGCTGCTTTCTTTCCTTTGCACGATTTGAACTTGGACACCAAACGCAACAAAAGCTATATAAAATCACAAAAAGAGCCACAAAGGCAGCAATGCACTGAGAGAAAAAATGTATTTCAAATATATTCTATCCTTAAAACACCCCTAAAACTTCCTCTTAAAGCTCGATCTCTAATCATAGTATATACTTGTGCTAGTGTTGGGTAGCTTGTGGGTAGTTTTATTATTTTTCAAATTATTAACTGAATTTGTGTGCATTTCTCAAAATAAAAACACAAAAACTATTATCTGATTAATTACAGCAATTTATAAAGGCGCAAAGTTTCTCTCTGTGTTTGGGCAACCGCAAAACGAATAGGAGATCTGGTTTATGGTGATGCTCCTCTAATAAAGCGAGCGTTTAGGCACCTCAATTTTGCTCTTTCTTTCCCTCTTTTGTCCGCTTCCTGGGATTTCTTCCTTCCACACACGCTCATATTTTACCACATACTGGCCCCCTGAGAATGTGGTGGTTGGAGTCCACCTGTCTGTCTCCCTCACTCCACAGGGATAAGTTTGTTTGCTCAGGTTTTATAGCAGGAACAAACAGAACCACACAAAGAGGGTCAACAGGGCGTATGATACTGCAAGAGCTATGAGTAATCAGTACCTCGCGATTAATATATGTATAGGGTATGTCTCGTCATCCCCCTCCAATTGACCAATTGAAATCGTATCAAATTTCAATTTCATTTCCACACTTTGACGGCCCTCCATTAATTTGACCCAGTTTTGAAAACAGTGGCCATAAGCCGCTTAAATAACCAACTGCAATGGATCGAGAAACGAAGCCAAATGATTCGCCAAATCTGGCAGCTGTTTCAATACAAACAAATAACAATAACCAACTCCACACTCAAAAAAAAGTTAGTCAAATACCTGGACCCTACTTAAATTGAATGGTAATGTTATCTAACCAAAATGTGTTGTTCTGGATCTGTTTTGGAGGCATGAAGCGTTGCCCTCAATGTCATCGCCTTCCACTTGGCACCCAAATTAAACGAGTTGGAAAAGCAAGGGAGAAAAAAAGCGTCTAACAAAAGATTAATTTGGTAATGATGTAATGCAAAGTTTGTGCCAACTAACAAGCCAAACAAACACAGAAGAACAAACGAAGAACCAAAGAAGGAAATAAAATTGCACGCCTTTTGGTTCGGGTAATTGCGATATTTATTATCGCCGGGCCTTGTCATGTGGTGATTTGACTGTGCCGCTTAAAACATAACCAAATCTTGTGAGCATAACGATCCACACCCACCCAAAAAGGTTCAAATCGTGTCTCGATGACAAACTTGAACTTTCTCTTATCGGAATCGGTCGTGTTATCTTTTCACTGGGTTCAACAAATGTTACTGATATGGCTATTGATCATACAGATACAGGGTGCATTTTTACGCATACTGTCTTTAAATCGGTGATTTGATAAGATACAAAGTTAAGGGGAAATGCCAAGACCCGGGCGATTGTTATAAACGTCTATATAACCATCCAAGCAAATCGCTTTTCCACGAAAGATTGGCACAAGACTTCAATGGGAACTTGCTGACAATTTGTATGCCCTATTTTATGAATGGAGATAATGGTATTCACTTTAGAGTAGAGTAAACAGCAGATTATCCTATATTTTGATTTAAAACAATTGGTTTTAGTAAACAGGTCGAATTAATATACCAACAGACTTAAGTACAAAGATTAAGATTACTCGTAATAGTATGTTACAAGTTTTTTGGATTTTAGATTTAAAAAGATTAAAGTTGAGGGGGATAACTTTTCGGCTTTAAATCCAACTTTTACCTTACTTTTTTTTCAAATTCTAAATTGAGATATTTTAGATCTTAATTTATAAAGCGATAAACCGAAAGATTGTCATATGCTCCACAGAAATAAATATACCTAAGCGACAGCAAATAAAGCGAAAATCCCCACTTGTCATAAAACTTCGATTGACGAAGCCCCAAAGAACCCAGAGCCAGCAGTTCCATTTCATTTCTTTTGATGGAGGAGTGAGCGTCAGCTCGTGTTGGGATCCCAATTACATCGCACCTCGGGTTTATTCAATTCGGTAAAGTGTCAAGTAAGGGCTTTTCGTGGAAGCCCCAAGCCGCAACTCTTATTCAACGTGAGTACGAGCAAAAAGTCTGTTTTGCGAGCAAAAAAAATATAGAGGTTCAAAACGAAACCAGAAACAAAAAAGGTAAAAAACGAGACCTTTTTTTTGGCAGAGGGAGGGGAACGACTTTCAGCACATTTTTCTTTTTGCAATTGCCAGTAAATCGTGTTCAAGATCAGCCGCTGTTGACGCTTTTTATGGCTTGCAATGAGCTAAGAAAACAGCGGGCGAATGCCTTCGGTGATTGTTTAATACTTAATGGTTATCCGAGACCCAGAGACTTGGCATGCGTCACAGATGCCGGCAAGATCTCCTCGAACCGGCCCCAAAACCTCGTCCCCAAAAGCGGGTGACTCAGCTGCCGCGAGTCCAGATTTTGTGTTTTTTGTGTTCGCCTCGACAAGTCAAGCGTTTGGCCTGCGAAGTTTGAATTTTAATTTCCAGTCTTTGCGAGTGCGAGAAGTGGCGATGGCATGACGATCGTTTAAACGAATTCGATCATCGCTTCTTTCGGTCAGCGGCCTTTTTTTGGGTTCTCTTCAGGTCTAGTGATCCATTCTTGATTCATTTGAGTTGATTAGGGTTCTATTTTGTTTATGATTACTATGGAAACTTTTCTATTTATGTTCGACTTACTTTTATAATTATTTATCATAGGTAAATTTACTGGTGTAATTTACTTACGTTTTCGCAAATCCAAATTGGGAATTTGTACATAAGAAATTTTCCAATTTAAACAAGTCTCGATGTGTAGTGTATATTTCATTCAGTTGTTTATTAAGGATTCGTTGACAGTATTTAAGCCCTGGCCATTTGCAAAAGGTGATAAAGTGGCACGATGTTGGCGCTGTTCCTGCCCTCGAGGAAGTTCTGGGACAACACGGCCCTGCCCTGAAAAACGCCAGGAATGGCGGAGGGGGTAAGTCCTTCGGGACCGGGCAACTGGTTATCCACATCGCCGACCGTCGCTGAGCGATAGAAGGGGTAGTACGGATAGCCAGGATAGCCGGAGAAGCCAGGATAGCCAGGATAGCCAAAGCCACCATAGCCAAAGCCGCCGTAACCGCCGAAACCACCGTAGTAGCCATTGTAGTAGGGATTGTAGGGCTGAGGTCCTGGCGGCGGAGGAGGAGGCGGTGGGCCCCAAGGACGCTGTGGGGGCGGAGGAGGCGGCGGGTAAGCCGGACCCGGAGACCAAGGCGGCGGAGGACCATAGCCGTACTGGCGCGGATGCTGCTGATCCTCTGGTGGATAATAGTAATGATGTTGTACTGACGGTTTCGGTGTGGTCGTCGGGGTGCCGGATGCCATCACCAGCTTGATGCCGCCCTTACCAATGGTCTTCAGCAGGTGCTCATCAATGCCGCGACCACTTCCCAGCGGATCGTCCAGCACCTGTTGCTGCTTGTCGTTCCTGGCCTGTCCGGTGATCAGGCTCGTCTGCACCGGAGCCTTGTCCTGGAAACAGAGGGCACTGCCCCCCAGCTGCAGGATAGCTGCAAGGATGCATTCTTTTATTAAGAAGGCCTTATCAAGGAACCAAAGACCACGCTTACCCAAACAAATCGCTGTCACTCTTCGGTCCATGTTCGTCTTCCGAATAACCTGGCCACTGCAGCTGCAGTTCCCTTTTATAGAGCCGGTGATGCACCCACTCCGGTAATCTCACATCTTGTTCCCGGTTTTCTCATTAGAATAAACCAATGCAGCTGCTATTAATGGCGAGTGGCCCAAATTTGGGCTGGCTTTCTTTCTTCCATTTTTATTCGTTTTGAACTCGATCTCGGATCGATCAAGCACCGTTCTAATAACTGCGATCATTAATTTGCATATGACGATGGGGGCTTTGTGGTATCTTCCCACTTCTTGCCCTTCTCCATTCTTTAATCGTTCTGCCAGCCCTGCATTTTCTCAACTCAACCCGAAGAGTTCAATATACCGCGATATAGCTACTTGATATATGACGTCATTTGTATGCTTATAATGAAAGCTAATTTCACTGAAGAAAAACTGGGCATTTGCAATCAAGAAAGCAAATAATATGCTTGAAGAATTTTTTAGATATTTGCGTATACAAATATTTAATCTCTATAAGCAATATTATTTCTTTTTACTTCCCTTCTTCTTTCATATAAATATAAATACCCCAAGATTTTTTATTTTTCTTTCTCTTTTAAAGATAATTGAAACAAAATCAACTTCCTTTCGTGAACTAAAAGTTTTATGTTGAATTCTAATTTTTTTTCGGTGTGAGATTAAAAGTTTGAGCACTTTTTCGTTTGGGTGGGATCATGTTTTGGAGTTCCGTTATGGGTCGGGTGTCGTAGACATGTTTACGAGTTGTTTGATTCCACTAAGAGCCGGAGTTCTCTATTACATCACATGGTGGAGCATTTCTGGATCGGAGAAACCAGTTCTTCACTCAATTACCAGGCTGAGTGGGGATAAAAAATGTGGATAAAAAAGCCGACAATAACGACTCCCTAAGGAAACATAAAAAGGAGAGGAAAGTCAATGGCTTTTGATACCCGTTTATAAAAAGTTAGAAGGCATTCGTTTAAAATAGTATATAAAACCTTATCGTTCCAAGCAGCTTTTCAAATTTGCAATCTCAGTTTTACTATTTATTATTATTATTATTTTCACTTGAAAAAAAAGCCACTTCTATACTTTAATTGGAATATTTATTGACATACTTATTTATACGATGAAAAACCACCAAGGTATACATATCTATAATTTTATTAATAACCCCTAACAAGTTATCTTATCATAACAATATCTGAACGTTTGTTAAGACACATAATTGCGTGCCAAAATGGGCACACATTGATTACTCATTAAAATATATCCAAAATAATAATATATGTTATGTACTTATTTTGTATATTGGGTTTAATTTAATCTTTTTTACTTATTGATACCTTAAACGTAGCACAATCTTAGGCGGCTGACAATTTGATAGATTAAAAAATAAAACAAAAAGAGTGCAAAAGACGGCGACCTTTATTTAAAACGTTTCTGTGAGGTGCTGGACATGATTAGCTATCCACATCAATCTGTCCTACGTGCAATTAAACAATTATGTGACAAACATCGACTTGCCATAAGCTTGGCCTTTAAGACTGGGACGTGTCTGCCGCTCTCTTCGAGAATTCCTGGGAAGTCTTCCCGTCTCGAACCGCCGGCAAACATTTTGTAATTAGCGAGGCACTCGCTTTTTTCCCCATTTCCCCACGCCATCGAACCCAATTTCCAATTGAGCAAGAGCAGATGTAATGAAATGGAGACCGAAACAATATCGACATCAATTGGAAACGAGTCTGTGAACTTACAATGTTTGCATTCGGCAATGACTTATTTAGCGTACTCATAGCTGATAACACAGTGCTAATGTGCAATCGAGTACTTCTCTGAGTTGGGGCTCGGAATTCTGACTCAGGCATCCCCCAAAAGCGGGTCAGTCATCTAGAAATCTCTAAAGCAATAAGTTCTTAAATTTTGGCTCCGTTGAAAAATTTTCGGTATAAGCAGTTTTTCATCTTGAGTGAAAGTGATGAACTATCTTTTTTCTTTCCATTTTTAAAAGCATATAAGTACATCCAATACTATTCACCTATGTTTATTGAAATTCAATCTTTGGCCCGTGGCCTAATGGACAGTAAAAATCAAATACGGTTCGAAATGGATTACGAAGAGTAAGCAAAATTAATGTGAAAAGTGATTGTAAAAATCCATTTAATTTTATCTCGGAATAAAAGAAAGCCTTGCGTATCAGCAGTTAATATTTTCATGATTCATTCAATAATGTCTTATTTGATCTTAAATTATAAAAAGCCCACAGCAAGATTGACACGCCGATCTGTTTTAAGAAATAATGAATAACTTGTAAAATAAGTTTTTTATTTTGGGTGTTGTGTTTTAAGAAATTCTTATTTGAGTTAAATACAAATTTATATGGTAGAAAGTAAATAAGAACAAGAAGAAACAAAAGCTCGGCGCTTAAAAAAAATATAAACAGTTGTTATCTAAATTTGATTAATAGCACTTATAAAAAGAAGAAGTGCTACTTTTTTTTACTCACGCTCAAAAATGTGTTGCAAACATATTTGTTTCACGACTGTGATTCATGGCAAATATCTTGAACCACTCAAGATGGAGTCATCTCCAGTGTAGAACTTCAGGATTGACGCATACGACCAAGACTAATCGCGATCGCAGATACTGGATCCGCCGAATGCCTGCTCCGGAATTCTTTGCTTTGCTGCGTTTTATGTCATGGTTTTCAAAATCGGGTCCCGAGTTTATTCGCGAAAGCCCCTATCTAATCGGGGACTGATTGGCGGCCGCCCATCGCTCTCCTCCTCATAGCCATAGGTATATTATCGTTGATAAATGTGCCGACTAAAAAAACAACTGAAATACAGAAACAACTACGAAACAGCGACGAGGCCAATTGATATGTAGAGTAGAGAAGTATTGATGGTTAAAACGCTTCAGCTGCCAGCGGATCGGTTTAGTTTGCCAGCGGAGCCGTCAAAGGGCGGAATATGCGTGACATCTGATATCTCCTTCAGAGATTCTACTAATACCACCGTCCAGTTCTGTGCACCCAAGTGTTGTGGAATAATCTTAATTGAAAAGGAATAAGGATAATCGAATAACCATGACCAGGTACAGATGGATGATGGATGGATTGACCATGGATTTATTACCTAACTGCCCTTTGGAAACTGCTTTTATTGAGGAAACCTTGGCCAAATAAACCCTAAAGACTACCTCCTGAGATCGGTTATATCAGCTAAAGTGTTTCTGTACGCTAACTCCATTGCATAATCGTTTCTTTTACGGATATGCCCGCCGCGTATCAGTAGAAATGAAGCAGTCACCCAATAAAGCCGACTCTTACCTCCTCCCCTAACCCCATGAAATATGGCATTGATAAGGTGAATTGCACCTGCCCACCATTATTTCTATACTTCTATAAATACCAAAGATTGGATTGCATTGGCACGCAGATAAAGTATTATTGGATATGTCTGATGAAGTCATGGCTAAAACAGAGAATGTCCATGGGTCAGTGTCATTCCCTGCTGAAGTCTTAATTTCCGCAGGGTTTTTATAAATTACAGTTCGTATGCCCTATAAACTTCACCTAAATCTTATCTACGGGGCTTTGGGCTTTCTGTGGGTCTTTACTATGATTGCTTTCAAGAGGTTCTTTCTAATCGTGGCGGTTAAACATGGCAACCTTTTCGAACGGGCTGTACGATTAAGTACGTGGGCGATAAGAGTTTATAGAGAGGACTTTCTCAGGAAGTTGGAAAAATATCAATAAACTTTTTAGGGAATTTTCAAGTAGTATATCTTTTCTAGACGATCTGTAACGTACTCTTCTCGATCCGTTTCAGTTTTAATACTTTACCCAACATGGAGACGGGCTTGCACGAACGGGACCGTGCTGGCGTCCAGGACTTTGTGCTCCTTGAAAACTACCAAAGCGAAGAGGCCTTCATCCAGAACTTGAAGAAGCGTTTCCAGGAGAACCTGATTTATGTGAGTAAACTATACATATATACTTTCCTGTTTGAAATCATCTATATATTTATCCGATCTTACAGACCTACATTGGCCAGGTGTTGATCTCTGTGAATCCCTACAAGCAGCTGCCCATTTATTCCGATGCCCATGTCAAGGCTTACAGGAACAAGCACTTCTACGAGATGCCTCCACACGTGTGAGTATTTCATTTAATAATATTCATAACCAATTTACTTAAGTAACCCTTATTCCTTTCCAGCTTCGCGGTGACGGACAATGCCTTCCGTTCGCTGATCGAGGAGCACCGTGGCCAGTGCGTGCTCATTTCGGGTGAAAGTGGTTCCGGCAAGACGGAGGCCTCCAAGAAGGTGCTGCAGTTCATTGCCGCCTGCTCTGGCAATCAAACGACTGTCGAGGGTGTCAAGGACAAGCTTCTGAAGAGCAATCCTGTGCTGGAGGCCTTCGGCAACGCCAAGACCAACCGGAACGACAACTCCTCCCGGTTCGGCAAGTACATGGACATCCAGTTCGACTTTAAGGGAGCTCCGGTCGGCGGCAACATCCTCAACTATCTGCTGGAGAAGTCGCGTGTGGTGGCCCAAATGAATGGCGAGCGGAACTTCCACATCTTTTACCAGCTCTTGGCTGGCGCCGATGAGACCCTTCTGCAGGAGCTGCGTTTGGAGCGGGCTCTGGACACTTATAGCTACCTGACCGATGGGGTAAGTCGGTGTCATAAGATAATATAATATGATACATAAAATAATAACAAATTTAAATAATAATCAGCTCAAAGGCAGCGTGACGAGCATCAACGATGCGGACAACTTCAAGCAGGTGCAGCAGGCCCTCAGTGTGATCGACTTCAGCAAGGAGGAGCAGCGCGAGATCTTCGGCATTGTGGCGAGTATCCTGCACTTGGGCAACATCGCCTTCAAGGAGGTCGAGGGAAACGCCAAGGTGAACAGCCGCGACCTTGTGGTCACCGCTGCCCGATTGCTGGGCGTGAACGCCAGCGAACTGGAGGCGGCTCTTACCCACCGCACCATCGACGCCCGAGGAGATGTGGTGACCTCGCCACTGAACCAGGAGCTGGCCATCTATGCCCGCGACGCCCTGGCCAAGGCTGTCTACGACCGGCTGTTTTCGTGGCTGGTCCAGCGCCTGAACATCTCGCTGCAGGCGAAGGAAACGCGCGGAAACAACGTGATGGGCATCCTGGACATCTACGGGTTCGAGATCTTCCAGAAGAACAGCTTCGAGCAGTTCTGCATCAACTTCTGCAACGAGAAGCTGCAGCAGCTGTTCATCGAGCTGACCCTGAAGTCGGAGCAGGACGAGTACAGGAGGGAGGGCATCGAGTGGATACCCGTGGAGTACTTCGACAACAAGGTGATCTGCAACCTGATCGAGGAGAAGCACAAGGGCATCATCTCCATCCTGGATGAGGAGTGCCTGCGGCCGGGCGAGCCCACGGACAAGACCTTCCTGGAGAAGCTCACCCAGAAGCTGGCCCAGCACCATCACTACGTGTGCCACGAACGAGCCCCGGCCCACATCAAGAAGATCATGCTGCGCGACGAGTTCCGCCTGGTGCACTACGCCGGCGAGGTCACCTACAGTGTGAACGGCTTCCTGGACAAAAACAACGATCTGCTGTTCAGGGACCTCAAGGAGACCCTCAGCAAGGCGGGCAACGGCATTGTGAGGAGCTGCTTCCCGGAGCAGGAGCTGCGCAGCCTGAAGCGCCCGGACACGGCCATCACCCAGTTCCGGGCTTCGCTGAACAACCTCATGGACATCCTGATGTGCAAGGAGCCCAGCTACATTCGCTGCATCAAGCCAAACGACCTGCAGACCGCCGGCGTCTTCGACGATGAGCTGGTGCTGCACCAGGTGAAGTACCTGGGCCTGATGGAGAACCTGCGGGTACGGCGAGCTGGCTTCGCCTACCGGCGCACCTACGAGCTCTTCCTGGAGCGCTACAAGTCGCTGAGCAAGTCCACCTGGCCGAACTACAAGGGACCCGGCGGCGCCAAGCAGGGAGTCAAGCAGCTGGTCAAGGACCTGGGCTGGGACGAGGAGAAGTACAAGGTGGGCGAGACGAAGCTCTTCATCCGCTGGCCCAGGACGCTCTTCGACACGGAGGACGCCTACCAGGCCAAGAAGCACGAGATTGCGGCCATCATCCAGGCCCACTGGAAGGGACTGGTGCAGAGGAGGCGCTACCTGAAGCTGCGTGCCCAGGTGATCGTCCTGCAGAGCTACTGTCGCAGGAAGCTGGCCCAGCAGGCGGCCAAGCAGCGCAGGGAGGCCGCCGACAAGATCAGGGCCTTCATCAAGGGCTTCATCACGAGGAACGATGCTCCCAACGGCTTCAACGAAGACTTCATTGCCAACGCCAAACGGATGTGGCTGCTGCGGCTGGCCAAGGAGCTGCCCACCAAGGTGCTGGACAAGAGCTGGCCCCACGCCCCGGGTCACTGTGAGGAGGCCTCCGGCATCCTGCACCGCCTGCATCGCCTCCACTTGGCCAGGATCTACCGCCTGAAGCTGACGCCGCAGCAGAAGAGGCGGTTCGAGCTCAAGGTGCTCGCCGAGAAGGTGTTCAAGGGCAAGAAGAACAACTACGCCGCCAGTGTGCCCACCTGGTTCGAGGAGGACCGCATCCCCAAGGAGCACATCCAGGGTGTCAACGACTTCGTGGCCAGCACCTTTGGCAGCGAGCAGCTCAAGTACCAGACCTTCTGCACCAAGTTCGACAGGCACGGCTACAAGTCGCGCGACCGCTTCATCCTGCTGAGCAACAAGGCCGTTTATGTCCTGGATGGCAAGAGCTACAAGCAGAAGCACCGACTGCCGCTGGACAAGATTGACTTTACGCTTACGAACCACAACGACGACCTGATGGTCATCCGCATTCCGCTCGAGCTGAAAAAGGACAAGGGCGACCTGATTCTAATCATTCCGCGCATCATCGAGTTCAGCACCTATATCATCGACACCGTGGGAACGGCCCAGATCGTCTCCATTGTGGACAGGGATTCGTGAGTGCTTCGAAGATTATCTTAAGAGGATCTCCCTCTAACTGGTGTATTTCCTTTCAGGCTGGAGCACAACGTGGTGAAGGGCAAGGGCGGCGTCATCGATATTCAAACCGGCGCCGAACCAGGAGTGGTTCGTGATAAGGGCCATCTTGTTATTGTAAGTGACGGTACTCTAGGACGAAAAAACCTCTTATCGCTGACCTCATTTCTCAAATATTTTTGCAGATTGGAACGCAATAAGGAATTTACTATGACTTTCAACAGAAAAGTGGCTTTAAATCAAACGACTTTTGTTTTGTTATATTCGTGTAATTTATATTGTACCTATGTATTTTTGTTACTGCAGTGCAAACGAGTTGTGTAATTTTGATTTTATATAACTGGTGTTCCAGATAAATGTATATTGTTTATAAAAAAAATACCTATAAATATGTGACAGTTTGTATATCACTTGGGTCCTTATCATTTTTGGGTGTATTGCTTGTACTCACGTGCTTTCTTGAAAACTTTAAACGTGGCTATTAGGTCTTATGTCTTGTTTTGTCATTTTTTAAATGGTACGCCCATTCGATTGTTCGATCATTTTTTTTCGATAAGTCGGTCGAATCCGATAATTCAATCAAGGTTTTTTCCTAGTTCAGTCCACAACCAATAACCCGGTTTTATCCAAGGGCTGGGAAAACAATTCAGGCAAAACTGGATTTTTTAGGATTTTAAAAATTTGGTGTTCTTGAGGTAAAAATTCTGCCTATCTGGGTACACTGCTTTATTCACTTGCTCCGGAACTTTTACATAATCTTAAAAGGAAAACTCAGTGTAAATATTGCTCAATAATTGTGCCTTCCACTTGTGCACCGCCCGGAAAACCGCGAATCTAACTTGGGTGCATTTCCGTTGCAGGAATACCGAGATGTCGTTCTCACAGATCGCGCGTAGCTGCAGTCGACTGGCGGCGACTTTGGCCCCCCGAAGGATCGCCTCCGGTGCCCTCGTCCAGTCACAGGCTTCCAGGATGATGCACAGGCTCGCCGTGCCAGCCATGACTAGCCAATTAAGCCAAGTAAGCAGTCGCCCATGGGAACAACTTTGCAGGATCGATGCGATACCTAACCTCATTGCAAGCGATGGGATTCCAAATTAGAGGAGACTCCAAACGTTATCCCGAAGTTCCCAAGTGTAATAGGCTCTCGCCATGTGGCTGTCGAACCACCAGAATCGATTGCATCACATTGTTTTGCATAAAACATGATTGTTTCTATCGCACGCATACACCTGCAACACCGGTGCTTGCCCGTGTATGTGTTTGATAGTACTACAGTTTAAAGTGGCTAGGGGAAACTCTGACAATACAGTAAAAAAAAGTAATTTTAAGGGAGATAACATTTTAAATTGTTGACTGGACAAAAAACTTCGAAATTAATATTTTCTGTTAAAAATATTTATTTTGAACTAGGATTTTTAATCGCATTTTAATCGGCAGAAATTCGGTGTGCGCAGCTACTCGGTCAAGAGCACCATCGACGACATCAAGTTCCGCGTGCTGAAGGTTGTCTCTGCCTACGACAAAGTCACAGCCGAGAAGGTAAACTTTTCACTTCCAAAGCGTCACTAATTTGGTCTGTGTTTTGTTCTTTTCTTTTGGGCCAACCAACCAGGAGTGCAGAGCTCGCTGGCAAACGCAATCGGTGCGCAGATACTCGGCGAAACCGCCGCTTTCGCTGAAGCTGATCAATGAGCGCGTCTTGCTCGTGCTTAAGCTCTACGACAAGATCGATCCCAGCAAGGTAAACGCCACATATTGCCTTTGCCAGTGAAATACTCGCCACAGAGAACTGAACAAAGCTCATAGCCCTCATATATACAATGCTAATGTCTTGCAATTTCAGCTCAACGTTGATTCGCACTTCATCAACGACTTGGGACTGGACTCCTTAGACCATGTGGAGGTCATTATGGCCATGGAAGACGAGTTCGGTTTCGAAATCCCCGACTCTGATGCCGAGAAGCTGCTTAAACCTGCCGACATTATTAAGTACGTCGCCGACAAGGAGGATGTGTACGAGTAAATTGTAATTGTAATGCAAACCATTAAAGATTACACTTAAATTTAAATAGAAAACAAGTCAAATACAATTTGAGCAACTGAATAAACCAAACGTTAAATTAACTTGTGTTATAAATGGAAAAGCAATCTGCATTGATGGTTGATTCTATTGAATTAAAAACCAAACACCTGTTTTTTAATAATAATGATTTATAGGAAAATTGGCGTTAAGTTAAATTCAAATTTCGATAGAATTACCAATACCTCGATTATTTCGGTTGTTTTTAGAACTAAAGGGTAGCTTTTATTATCCAAAGACGGTCACTCTGTTTGTAAACAAAAAAGAAATTTAAAATGACGGACGCAGTTGACAAAATGTTGGCGGGAATGGGTAAATATAATTAGTTTATGACATTATCAATACTAAGACTGCTATATGCATATTGCAGCAGCCAATCGGCAGTCTATGCACCGTCAGATGGGGAAGATAGACGAAATAATGGAGAGGTCAAACAACACTTTGCTACACGTCGAGTACAACTGCAAGGCTCTGGCTCAAAACTCAGGGCCGACGGAGACCCAAAACGTGTACCACATTACGCCGGAGTCTCAGCTGGCGTTGTCCAAGATCCTGGAGAACTTTAAACTGCTGATGATGAGCGGCGATCATCGGGAGGAGAACTATAGCGTCCTCGATGGCTGTCTTGCCTACCGACACCGCGTGGAGCGCCTCAGCAGTTCCGTGCGCAAACTTGTGGCCCTCTACGACACCGTTGGTCAAATGAGAAGCCTACAGGAGGATCAGGATGCCAGCGAAGATTCATCCTAAGAAATATAAGTTTCCCTAAGTTTAATCGTGTAAAAAGCCATAATTTTAAACAAAAATATCCATGTTACATTTTATTTTATATTAACGGTAAGAGCTAAACATCTCCAATCTTTTTTATACCATGTTATAGCTGCTGATTTGCAGAAGAGTATAGGTAAGCACCTCGACAAACATCTCTGGGCGGGCGGCTAAGCTTCCATTAGCAAGGATCTCAATAGGATTGGGCAGCTGGAGGCTATTCGATCGCAAGTAGTTCAGCTGCTCCATGTTAGATGCAATGGTTTCAAGTTTCTTGTGCTCCTCAAGTGTAAAAGCACCGGGCGGGGACTCATTACTTGAAGGCATTAGCTTTTCTAGCTGCTGTGCAAATCCGTGGAGCTGCGCCAGCTTTTGTTTGTACATGGATTCCGTGGAGGTAATTGACGCGGCCTCATCGTAGATCTTGGTCAGTTTCCGTTGGAAGGATTTAAAGTCGTTGTACACATCAACAGCACTGCGCTGTTCCTCCAAACGGGTTAGGCTTAAAGAAACGTTGGAGGTGTTGATGGCCACGGACTCATCCGCTCCTCGAAGAATAGTCGAATTAGTGCGCTGCAGCTCACGCTTTTTGGGCATCCTCTGCAGGTTGGCCGGGTACTCCTCCAGGGTCTTGAACAGCTCCGCATACTCAGCCACTGAGCCCAGATCCTTCGCGGGCGTGGTGGTGGCCGCCTCCTCATCCATCATTTTCTGCAGACTGTCAAAAAACGCCCCCGGTTTCATCACAGTCTTGTTCACACACACATCCTTCAGATTTCTCACATTCTGCGGATATTTTTGATACAATTTGGCAGATATCTGACTGAAATCTACATTGGTTTCCATATTGTTTATTTTGTGTTGACGCTATATTTTCCGATCATCTCTTTTAAATGGCTTCCGCCTAAACTATCGGTAATCGATAGCTCTAGTAATGGCGGTTTAAGTTTAAAGAACAATTCTGGCCTATTAATACGGCAATATTCTTGAGTTCCCCTTTCCCGTTTCCCTTTTATATCAATTTTTAAATTCTAGTGTTTCTAAAAGGGGCTTATCCATACTCTGACTGAACAGTCAGCGAAAACTGACCCTTGGGGATGGTATTGGCATGGTACCAGATACGCGTGTCCACCAAAACAGCATCCCCGGGCTCTACGTAAAAAGAGAATGGCTGACACTGGTGATCACACTCAGGAGCAGGTGCTAGAAACCAGCTCTTGTTGCCTTTCAGCTGGGCTTGCCACATCAGGCGAGGAATGTAATCCAGCTAAAAGAAAAAAAATGAAGTCAGTTTAAAAAAGTTTCATTTTTGGTGAAGACTGACATGCATCACAGCTCCCTGCTCGTAGCCCATTAATATGAAATCCGTGTGGGGCATTTCGGCATCGACAGGCAGAAAGTGTGGGCGGGGGTATAGCTTTCTAAGCTCCGCTAGGACAGCCGGCTGGCAGACGCTCCAGCCGACGAACCAGGGCCCTCCTTGACTTAAATTCGACCGCTCTGTGGACATGGCAAACACATCCTTTAGCGTTTTGAGATCCGAGTTGAAGTGCAGGAACGGGCAGTCCGATTCCACCGCTCCCGGCACACTGTCGTACAAATCCTTGATGTATTCATAGCTTAGCTGCTTTTGTGCTGGCCAGTGAGCCACCGCCCGCTTCACAATGATGGGCAACGAGGAGTAGGCATGCGGGCCGAACTCCTCCATTGTGAGATTATCCAGGATTAGGGGAGCCTTCACGCCTTTGCAGAACTCGCAGTCGCTGATAGGGCGAGTGGCCTCCCAGACCAGATAGTTGTTGGGGAGGAAGCAGCGTACGCCAAGCAGGAACGAGATGGTCTCGTAGAAAACCGGTGTGGCCACCATAATAAAGAAGACGATTCCGAGTAGCCAAAGCAGATTCAAGCGATTTGGATTGTGATCCGTGTCGCGTGTCTTGCGGAACGCCTCCTCGAGCTCCTGCGTGGACACTAGTCCGGTGCGCATCACATTCCGATGCAGCGCGTCTAGTTGATCAGCTAAATCCACACCCAGACGCTCACGAACCGCCTGCATACGGTTTCCTAGGGTCCGCGTGGGACGGCTGATGAACTGGTGGGTTCAAAACTTGTTTAAATTTGGCCTTTTACATGATTATTTTTTGTATTATTACCAGAAACATTTTATAGTCCCTTTGTTGTTAGTTTTGCATCCTCTTTGTTTTTAATTTGCCCCCAACAGCTGATACCGATATCTATAGCGCGGTCGCACTCGTTATCGAAATCAGAGTTGCCCTGATTACTTTTCAAATACGTATTTTTCATGGCTTATCTTAAGTCATGTATTTAAAATAAACTTAAAATTAATTTTTAGTGTGGAGTTTGAACGTCCCAAGAGAGTTGCGAGTACCTATTTAAAAGTTAAATTTTTCCCTTAAGAATATTCGTATAGTAATTGGCGATAGCCCCAAAGTGCCCCAAAACATTGGGCAACCATGTTCGGGCTTCGTATATTTTAACGGGCAGCCCGCGGTCACACTTTGTCATTGCTCTTTGCTCGGTCGTAGTATCGGCCAGCACCTAAAAATTAAGGAGTAAAGCTCGTGAATTGGGACTTTCAACCGACTAGTACAAAGCCAACGTGACAATAACTCAACTATGTGTCTTGAATAGTGCGTGCATTTACGTTTTCATTCATCGTTCATCAAGGCTCCCCCGCGCTGTCTCTCTCTTTCGCACTCGCTCCTTTTTGAGGCTGCCAACGTGACCCCGAAAGCTGTCTCTCTCGCGCACACTTTCACTTTGCAACAACAACGAACAAATAACCTAGCATAAACAGTTATTGTGCAATCCTAATTAGCAAAACTTTAAGACGGTTATAATGTCAACGCAGGAAAAGGTTATACGCGTTGGATCGCGAAAGAGTGAGGTAAGTAGACGTCAAGAATCAAAATATGTGCATACATATATCCGCTTTGAATTGCATTTGAATTTCAATCACATTTTGTTCGAGAGCTACCTCCTCCCTTCCTAGCACTTCCTCCCTCTGTACCCCACACCCTTTTATGCAAGAGTTTTTTTTGAGAGTGGGAGACTTGTTGCTCTGCGCGTGGCGTAGTTGTTGTACTTGCTCTGCTTTTTGGTTACTGTTACACAATTCGCAATAGCAACAACACGCACTTTTGCGGTATGTGTGTTATACAGTACTCACTCGCAAGAAGAATTGGCATACAAAGCGATTGCCAGTAAAAACTTGTGTTGAGCAAATTAAAAATAAACATTTTTCTTAAAATTCAAAGGCTTTATTCCATAAGTCTATATTATTGTGCCCGTACTGTACTTGCTTATTGTTTTGTGCTTTTTTGTTGGGGGTACCGCTCTCTTGACTCCATTCCAAAACTTGATTTTAAGCTGGGCCTTTTAATAATTTTTGTGTTAATTGCACTGTGCCACCTTTGATCGTGCTTAAAGCGAAGGCCACCTGGCATTTAAATTTGAAATTATGTACATACTTCGGTTATTTGCGATTTGAGTGCGCCACTTTATCTTTCTCTCTATTTTATTGGTTCATTTGCATTTAGCATTTAAAAAGACAGTCAATTAATCAATTAAAACTCCTCTCTTTACAGCTGGCTCTAATTCAAACCAAACATGTCATCGGCCGACTGCAAAAGCTGTATCCCAAGCAGAAATTTGAGATCCGTAAGTGAAAGTTGGGATAAATATTGGGATTCCGGCTGGAGGGGAAATTGAAAACTCATGTCGCGTAAAGAGATGTTTAAACTGGAAGGGAATTCCAAGTAAACAGCAACCTCATGCTGCATAAAGAGATATTGAAACTCGAAGTCAAGCATGACTAAGCCGAATGGCTTATCTCAAATGTTGATAGTGGTCAAAACAAATGTTGCGATTGTTAAAAAAGAATTGCATATGATCGGTTGTTTTTTTTTTTGGCCTCTCTAGTTTCTCCCGGCTTTCTCGCTCTTTCATCATCTCTCTCCCGCCCACGTGCCATTTGGCAAAGTTTGCTCAATGTCAATGTCTGTTGTCGTCAAGATTGGGGCGAATGCCGAAAAATGTTATGCCACACAAACCTACAAACGAACAGCGAAGGGTGATGAATTAGTATTGAATATTATAACTGTTTTCATCAGGTACCGATCTAAACTGGTTTGTTATTTATCATTTATAGCCTTTCTTATAGGTAGAAATATATTTTATAATACTTTTCTCAACAGAAATGTAAAAAAAATTAAATCTGTATTTTATCAGACTTCATAAAAACAAAAATTAAAAACCCGTCTTTCATAATGTTTTATTGAAACCACTTTTCCATAATAATATAAAGTTTTATCTTTGGTCTTTCTTCGGCTTTTGAATACTTTACTTAAAGTCACTTATACAACTATTATTTTTCGTTTTTCGATTTAAAAGGTGTGATAAGCGTTGTGTACACATGAGCTCTGCCATTACGTGAATATTTTATGTTTTGGTAGTATGAGATCCGGTTGTATCTGATCGCTGCTGTTCTGCCACCGATAACGAAAAAATTTCCGATTAGACTCGCGCTTTCTGTCGACACAGTGGGAAAATCGGTTGAAATATAATTTAAACGGGCATGTTGGGTACCTTTGAACCCGATAAGATTGGCCAGTTTATAAAATATGTTTATAGCACTTGCGATGAGTCAGTTTAATTAATGGGTTTTGCATAGCGAGCACGAACAAACGCAATCTAGTTGAATTAGTAGGGGTTCAGTTGCCTTATCGTTATTCCATTAAAACGAAATTTGGCTAGTGCTATATTCCAAACCTCTCACGCAATATCCTCTTTCGATATGTACAGTTATTCAAATTCTATTCTCGGTCCGATAAGTAAAGCACTTGAAAAAGACATTATCGTTGCGTGTCCATAATGGAAGAAGGGGAAGTTGGGAAGATAGATTTCGTTTGCATGTCTCGATTGATTGCCGTCATAAAGTTGAGATACTTGGGAAGCTACTGTTACTGGGACCCTTATCAGGTGACGATGACATAACACCGGCATATATAGGAACACCCCCCGTAGGTGATCAATTTAAGATGTTTTTTTTTATCTAGATACTGTGCTTCTGACTTTTTTATTGGTATACAGCTTTTCGACATCATACAGATTGTTTGAATATTAAAATTATTCTCTTAACGTAAATAATAATAAAAATTCATATAAAGTAATAATCAACGATGTTCTTATTAAAGCGAAATACCAAAAACCATAAACAAAGCGATTAATTTATTCCATACGTTTATTTTTTCAGACACCATGTCTACTTTTGGTGATCGGGTCCTAAACGTTTCCCTTCCCAAGATCGGAGAGAAAAGCCTGTTTACCCGTGACTTAGAGGACGCATTGCGTAACGGAGGTGTTGACTTCGTGGTGCACTCGCTCAAGGATTTACCAACCGCATTGCCTACAGGAATGGCCATCGGAGCCGTCCTAGAAAGGGAAGATGCCCGTGATGCACTGGTACTGCGGGAGAACTTTAAGGGCCACACGATAGCTTCGCTTCCTAAGGGTAGTGTGATCGGTAAGTCTCGAAGATTATATACACATCTTTTCAAATAACTAACCATTTCTGTTATTCAGGAACTTCGTCTCTTCGTCGCACTGCTCAGATCCGGAGGATGTATCCCCATTTGACTGTGTGCGACATCCGAGGAAATCTAAACACTCGTTTGGCCAAGCTGGATGCCGCCGACTCAAAGTTCTCCGGCATAATTCTCGCCCAGGCAGGCCTGGTGAGAATGGGCTGGATGAGTCGCATCAGCCAGGTGCTGGAGCCAACCGACTTACTTTATGCTGTTGGACAGGGAGCCCTGGCCGTGGAGTGTCGGGCCAATGACGATCAAGTGCTTTCCATGTTGCAGAAACTAATGTGCCTGAATACAACGTGCCGCATCTTGGCAGAACGGAGCTTCCTGAAGACTCTGGGAGGAGGTTGCTCTGCACCAGTGGCAGTTTGGAGTAACCTAAAGGGCGAACCCTTGAACGGAAATAGTCAGGAGGTGGGACTCTCCCTCACCGGCGCCGTTTGGAGCTTGGATGGCGTCACAGAGATACGAAATCACTTGGCTTGTGCCTTAAATGAGGAGAAATCGGAGGTGGAGCAGCGAAAACGAGGTGCCCAGCAGAGCACCGATCAGCTGCAGGAGGAGAACAGCAGCAGCTGCGATTCTCCGCCAGCCACGAAACGTGCCAGGAACGGCAGTCCCAGCTCTGGCTCTGATTCCAATTCGAGTAGCCCTCGCCAGCAGGGAAGTCCGCCGGTGATTTGCGAGGATGTGGCCGCTTGCGAGGCTCTCTCCGGTTACAGTGTGGAGCAGCTCTCTAATCTGGCAAGTCAGTGCCCAGTGCTTGGCAATAACAATGCTATTGGTTCTTTTGGAAACGAAGGTGGAGGCGATGCCGACACCAGCAATGGAAATACAACTTTCCGGCAGTGCCCGCTGCGATTAGTGGCCGGCCAGGATGTGATGGGCCAGTGTCCAGTGGCACACAATCAGTCAAAAGCACCCGCCAAGTGTCCAGTGACTCATGCTGCCTCCGGGGATTCCTCAAGCGCGAACAATGACAACGGAAATGAAGCTGCCAGCACTGCTCATTGCCCGCTACAAATGCCTGTGGGTCAGGACTTTATGGGCGAATGTCCGTATGTAAACAAGGAGATCAAGGTGTCCTATGCCCAGGCAGGCAAGTGTCCAGTGACGGGAGGTGTGGCCGGGGCTCCAGCTAACATTCTGCCCACACCACCAAGCAGCAGAGCTAGCAATGCCAGCAGCATTGGCGATGAGGTCGATAACGTGGCCACTTCATCAGCAAAGTGTCCATTTGCGGCGATGCATCAGGGCAGCGGTTTAGAGGCGCCGGTCAAAGACAATGGAAATGAGACCCAGGCCAAGTGTCCGTTTCTGCAAAAAACGGTCCAAATGTTCGACTATGCCGATGAGGAGAAGCCTACGCCGCAGCAATCGGTGCTCATTGAGGATGTGCAGAACCTGTTCTGCGGTCTCTACCAGCACGCCTGCTACAGTCGGGGGATCTACGAGAAGGCCAACCAGTTGGGAAAGACGCTGGCCGAGGACCTGATCCAGCGGGGAGCTCTGGAGGTGATGAAGGTGGCCCAGGCCGAGATCCATGGCAAGGTGGCGTCGACTTGAAAAGGCCAGCATCCTGAATCCAACTTCTCCCACCTCCGAAAACTCATCATAGAATCCATCTCGTTTACATTAAGTAGAAAAGTGTAACTAGACAATATTGTTTCCAATTCTCCCTTCTTGTTGAACTCCTGTGGAGAAACCATAAACACTTCCCCATATTTAAGGTCTGTATTGTATTCAATTCTTCTGCTCTTCTAAGCAAATGGCTCTCGCATATTGTTGGTTTTCGCGTACATGATATTTTAATTTTGTTTTTGTTTGGGGAATGTTACAAATAAATGTATAAGAAAACGTAAAATTTGTAGTCACTTGACGTCTTTTATTAACAGTTTAATATTCAATTCACAATAATTTTGTATGATGAATCGGATTCGCATACTCTTGGTGAGTACATACGATCCCAAAATGATGTTTGTATGCAATCTTATAGTATTTTCCATTGTCGTGTGTTTTGTTAAGGCTAGAAACATAAAATGGCATTTGATTTCCTTAGGATTTCTTCTTATGTAATGAGGTTGATCCTTTACAAAATAAACTTGTTTCGAAAAAGGTGCAAAAAACAACAATTTAAAAGATGTATCCATGTTAAAGTACATTGCATAAGTCAGTTTTTTGTACTCGCCCATTGTCATTTCACGTAAAACATTAATCATTTTACCATAAAATGCACTTCATTGTACATTAGCTATATATAACCTAAACTAATGATACGAAAATAGCGTACCTATTCGCACTTGTGGCGCTTGCGCAGATGTGAGCTTAGAAAGTTGGCCTCGGAGAAGACCTTCTTGCACATCGACACGCCACAGGGCAGTCTATCGCTGGCGCTACATTCCGAGAAGTGGGCCACGTAGTCCAGCTGGTTGCTATAGCTGCTCTTACAAGACGGACACTTTAACTGAGAGCCGTGTCTCTTCAGAATGTGTGAGTCCAGACGTTGACGCGATTTGACAAACTTGCCGCACTGGTCGCAGCTAAGGATTGACTCGTCCGCGGTGGAGTCGCTAAATGACTCCAGGCGGGCCTTCTTGTGCGGCTTGACATTATGGTTTATTTCCTCGATCAGCTGGATATCGGAATCGAGAGTGTCCTCAGACAAGCCATCCGATTTGTCATGCTGTTTACGTTTTTGTGTTTTTAATGGCGATTCTCCGTTTGATGAGGCCACAGATATGTCAAGCAAGCTGTTCTTGATCTTTTTGGCCTTTTTAGCGGGAGACTGAGGGGCTGGCATCAGATCATCCTTCTGGGATATATTATCCTTTAATATTTTTTTCCTCTGTAGGCCCCTCATCGTCTTCATCATCTTCCTGAGAGTTGTCCTTCTCAACACTAGCTTTAGTTACCACGTCCACTTCTTGCAATATCTTTCGCTTGCTGGACTTTCCCACTTCAACTCCGTCGCCATGCAGGGTCATGTGTTTATTTAACGACTGTTTGGTAGTCAGGCTCTTCTCGCAAATGTTGCACTTAAAGATCTTAGGCTTATCGACGCCGTGGGCGCTCTTCATGTGCTCTTGCATCTGCCTGGCGGTGGTCAGTTCGCAATCGCAGATGTCACACTGAAAATCTGCGGAGTCAGCCCTTGGAGTGGAAGCACTGGATCCATTAACGGCGAATGTGTAATCCGAATCGATTACCTTTTCGAAAAGCCTTTTCTTTACTAAGGACTCATTTAAGGCCTTGAAGGAAGCAACCTTAGGCTCTTCTTGGGTCTCGTTAGCTGTCTCACGGTTTCCTTCCTCTATTGGCTTCACCTCTTTCGCCTTTTTGGCAGCTTTAATCTCAGTGTCCTCCTCCGTCTCTGTTTTTTTAGCCTTTACATCTTTTGATTTTTTTTTCTGAACCTTGCGCTCATCTAGCTTTGAATCGGACTTTTGCTTGCCTCCTGCCTTCGCTCCCGTTTTCCTTTTTCCCAACTCTATTGCCTTTGCGATGCTTTCACTAGTGGCATCATGATTCTTTTTCAAATGTTCTGTCATGGTCTTCATCACACCAAAGCTTTTAGGACAAATAGTGCAGTTGTATATACGCGGACGCATCTGCCCGTGCTCTTTGATCAGGTGTTCCTTGAACGGTTTCGGGTTTGTCGATTCGAACTCGCAGAGCTTGCACTTGAAGTCTCTCGTCTTAATTACAAGGTGGTCCTTGGTGGTCTCATCCTCCTCGCTTTCGGTTTCGACTTCATTGGCATCGTCATTACCGGTGCCGAAAAGTTGCAGAAAAGCTTTTTTCTTAGTTGAAACTTCCTTTGCGGGCGTCAACTTTACCGAGTCGTTTAGGTCATCGTCAAGAATACGGGACAGGTTCTTCTTTGGCGTGGCTGCGGGTTTCTTGGGCGAACCCTTGATGCCATCAAGGGCTGGAGGATTGAGTGTAGCCGGGAAGGCAGCTATAGACTTGCTGCGTTGACGAATTGTGCTGTTCTTCTTTTTTACCGGCTTCTCGGCTTCTGTGGTAAGATCCACAAAGTTTCCCACCTCATCTTCGTTTGGTTCCACTACCTGCGTCAACTCTTCCTTCTCCGACGGCTTGGTACCCTTACTCTGTTTGGGGGGCTATGGCAAGGCATTCATCTACCAACTTTTGAATCTTTTCGATCATTCCAGAGGGTGGACATCAAAGTAGAGGCGCACAGGAAGCATACCTTGATCGGCAAGTTGGCCGGCAGCTAAAAAGGGGATAGAAGAAGGGGTCAAATTGGGAATTCAGAGTGCCGCCTTTTCTAACTCACGCTTCTGTGGGAGACGGCGGCGAGAATGTCTATCAATTTTCTGCCCACAAAAGCCTTTTGGGCAGTGCAAATTTGCTTCGCCTCGTTAACGCTGCTGCACATGTCGCACGACACTTCCTTTTTTACTTTGCTGGCCATATTTTCCTTAGTTTTTAACAAAAATCAAAACCAACAAAATCCAAATACGTGCGCACGTTTTTTTTTTTGTTATCGCAATCGCAGATGTCAGGGCTACACTAACAATGAGGTATCGAACTAAGAACACCAGATAGCTTGAAAGTAAGCAGTGCAGTCCAAACTTCAAGGAATGCTAGAAAAAATTTATTTTCAAATGATTCCAATAAGTAGTTCTTTCCTGCCCTGCCTAGCGCTTTAAAATAGTAGAATCGCCGAAGAAAAATTATTTATTTTGCCAAAAAATATTAATTTAATTTAAATATTTATTCTAATCTAATTCTAAAATTTTAAATATACCAAAACTAAAATTAAATTGAAGTAGTTTGGGCACACTAAACTTAACATTCGCCGCAGGGGAATGTTATATAACAGCAGTCCGATAGTTAGTTGATAAATGAGCGTTACATTTTTAAAATTGGTTCGTAATACAGAAGTATTTATTTTGGCATTAAAAGCTACAGTAATGCGAAATGATATGTTAAAATTGTTTCTTTGTGTTGGTGCTGGACTGGATGGGCTGTGCTGTTACTTTGTCTTGGACTTTTTGTGCCGATTTTCCCGTCTGAAATCAGAGAGATGAAAACATGTTATGAATGACAAGTAAGAAGTACGCCAGGAACAAGCAGTTCGCATTTTCGTGTCTTAAATGATTAGCTTTATTTGAATACTTTTTCTCACTTCTCTTTTCTTTTCTCATAGGCATTATAAATAGTACTTGTGTTGGTTTGTGTTGTGTGGTGTTCAAATTGTCTCAATTGTATAGATGGTGTACTTAGCCGACGTTCAGTTAACTAGGCATTACTATAGGTATTGTTCATGTTACTGTTAAATATAATTAATATAAATATGTATTTTTGTTTTTAGTTATCCTCCTCGGCTCATCTGATTTCGTATGCCTTGCTTTCGTGGGTGGTTACTTGAATTTCGTTAAATTGTGGGTTACACATATAAAAAATAATTCTTGTGTTTTTGCGTCCTTTCACGCTACACGTTTATATAAATATGTTTTGGGGATTGGGGTTACACACTTACTCTATTGGAAAACCATTGAATAGTTTTCGACACTCTACACCTTCGTTTGTTGACCACAAAATGATTTTGCTATGGCAAAACCTGCGTGTTAACATATAATTATTAAACCATACACCTATACATCGCTTAGCGACTTAGTAAAACGTTTTTAAATTTAATTTAATATGCAACTAGGGAAATCCATTACAATTTTGACAATAATTACTTCATTTTGATTTCAAATGGTGTGCGGTCCTTGTACGAAACAAAAACTTAATTATGAAGTGTTAAACGAGATATAGGTGTACTTTGTGCTATTTTTGCTTTTTAACTATTATTGCTTTAATGACGCTGCATTTCGGTTGTTTCAATAGAGTGTTTTTAAAGGCGAACGTATTATTAAACACAACAATTCAAAGTAAGTATGGGGCAAGTAAAGTTAAAAGTCATAAAGGGCTTTCCATACAATTTTGCGTTTCGTTTTTTTTTTTTTTTGGCACATTGCTGCACTTTGTATTTTTTGCCATGTACTACAACAAGTGTTCGTTTCTCATAAATCTTCATAAATAAATATACATAGGTCGTATGCTATAAGAAATTGCTGTACAACAACAAGTGAAGCGTGTGAGTGGATTCCGGAGGTGCTTGAATCGTTGGTAATCATAATAACTAAAATCAATTGTATTGCGTAGCGAGCGAGTAAGGTGAATTTTGCAGTTTGGTGTGCTTCTTTCGGGGACTCTGATCTGTTATCAATCATTTTTTAGGTGTAGAAAATAAATTTGTTCTAAAATGTCAGTCTATTGCGCAAAATCTACATTTGACGTGATTTCTACCCGATTCTCGTTCAGTTTAGTTGCATGTTCTTTTGTTTCATTTGTTTCTGTTTATAAAAAATTCCCTAATGTTTATGCATCGTGTTTCGTTCGTTCAGCTCAATCCGCCGTTCGCAATCCGAGTGTAGATTGCGATGCGATTCCATCCGATCTCTGATCCTATCCGATCCGTGCCCCATTGTCCTTGATTCGTGCCCACATTAGATGCCAGGCGAGGCGGACGAGCTGGTGGGGATCGGTGGTCGGAAGCCAGGTATCAGGGGAGGAATCGTTAACCTAGGGCAACTAAATACGTCATACAGCTATTGCTACTACTGGTCTACGACTACTTAGTGGCTACGGGGCACTTATCCTAGCTTCGTGTATGCGTAGGCGCAGATCACGCCCACCACAACACCAGCGGCAATATATGTGAGTAATGACCTTCGTTTCTTTGCCGCCAGCTGGCTGTCCTCGTTCTCCCGCTGCTTCCGCTTGATTTCGTTGACCTTCTGCTCCAGATTGGCCTGGTATTCGTTGCGTTTTCGCCGCTTCAGCTCGTTCTCGGGACTGAAAGGGAGGATTGTTGACATTATTAGTTAGTTATTTTGTGAAAGATATCATTCAAAACTTCAAAGGTCCAAAGTTCTCACCTGGCTGGAAGCTGGCCTGCAATTGGATCTATGCCGTTAGCCTTCTGCTGTTCGCCGGCTGATGCGGCTTGCTTCTCGTTATTGGCATTCACATCATCGGCATGTGGCTGTGTCGTCGTCGGGGGCACGTGACCATTAACTGGTTCGGCGTCGTGTTCGTTAATGGTCTCGTACTCCTCATCCTCATCAGTGTCATCGTCCTCGTCGTCGTCCAGCAAGTAATCCTCATCGCTGTCCGATTCGCTAACACCTCTTTGCGGCTCCGAGGGCAAGGGGGGCAACGGGCGACTGTCGGCCACCTCGGCATCGTGGATTATGTCATGCTGATTGATAAAGTTGTTAAGGGCATCCTTGCTCAGGTTAATCAGTTCGCCGATATCCCCATCTCCGTTTGCATGTACTGCGCGCATGTTGAGCGAGAGCACGCCGCCGGAATTGGGTGCCAGTGGCAGGTTGAGCGATTGAACGCGAGGCGGGAGCGGCGGCGGCAGCTCATCCAGTGTGTGTGTGTCAGTGTCGTTGCTGATAATGGGTTCTTCAGCGTCGAGAAAGGCCTGGGGTGGAAGTAAAGGATCACAGGTTAGTCTAGGTTAATAATCAGGGATGTCACAGAAAGCTCTACTAGCCGAAAATATATGTAGATTACTTCGCATCAATGAAACTTAAAATAAAACTGGATAAAAGTATTCATTTTGATTATGTATAAACTTTAGAATCGTATTGTAATAGGGTTTTTTTTTTTTAAGATTTTGGATTACGAGTATTTAAATTAAAATAAACTAATAAAATATCAGGAAACTCTGAGACAAAGAAACGAGAGAAGCTTTTGTGACAGCCAAGTATGAACGGCGGCGCTTGGCAGCCCCCAATTTTGGCTCCCAAACGCCGGCCGCTGGTCGCGCATACATACGGGATCGTGCAGCTTCTTGATGCCCTCGATGATCGCCTGGTAGGAGAAGTCCAGCTGGTCGGCGGTCTGGATCAGGCCCATGCGATAGCTGCGCAGCTCGCAGAGCACCTTCGACACATTGCACTCGCCGAACTTATCGATCAGCACGAGGCAGCAGTCCACCAGGCAGAAGGTGCCCGAGCGGCCAATTCCAGCGCTGCAGTGCACTACAGCCGGCCCCACGTCGCGACTGAGGCAGCCGGAGTCGCGAACCTGCTGCAAGAACTTAAGGAATGCATTCGGAGAACTCGGTATGCCAAAGTCCGGCCATGTGGTGTAGTGAAACTGCATAACCTCCCGACTCTGCTGTGTTTCGAGATCGGTTAACCTATAAAAACAGTAAACAGCAATCGATTAATATTGTGTGTTTGCTTATAAACAAACTTGGATAACTTACTTGAACCATCTGCGCACAAAGTTCTGGTAGGTTTCGCAGCGAACGAGCTCCACCGTGAGCTTGACCTGGGGCAGCTTCAGGGCCTTGTCGGCTCCCAATTCGTTGGGCCAGTAGAGGTGGCACTTGATCTGCTTCTTCTCCATCAGCTTGTTAAGCATGAGAATCGCATTGGACTTTTGCTCCCAGATCATCAGCCAAAAGTGGCCCACTGTCTCTGCCAGCGGTCCCTGCGTCAGGATGTACTCTCGCTCGGCGCGCTCCAGCTAGCAAAAAAGGTGATAAGAGTGAGCATTAAAATAGGCGCCAGGGAATGCATTAAGAAGGTGACGCACCCGAACCAGATTCGCATTGATGTAGTCCACGGGACCTCGTTTTAAGACAATGCGGGAATGGTCGTACGGATTCACATCCCGATAACGATTCAGGCCTCGGTTTGTGTGTCGTTCCGATTCCGAAGTGCTGAACTGTTTCTCCTTTGCCTCCCGGTCACAGCTTTCGCAAATATCCTGCAATTCAGAAAAATATAGTGTGAATTCTAATCGCACTAATTCCAACAAAAGCGAAAGCTTAATGAAATATTGGGTTTTTTATTTCCAAGTTATCAGTAAATTATGACATGAAATATGGGGGTTTAAAAAATAATTGACCCTGAATGATTTTAAATCGTTTCTTGGAAATTCTTTATTTAATATATACTAAATAGGTTCGGCCCCTATTTAAACAAATAGTTGGACAATAAAAGAGACGCGAATTTGAAACGTATATTTAGATTAGTAGAACGATCAATCATTTTAAGCCTTTTTAAGACCTTACTACTTTTTAAAAAGCCACAAAAAAATAAAACTAATACAGTATTCTCGCTTTAATAATCTTGGCAAATAAATTAATTAAATAAATTTAGTACAAGAGTATTTCCATATGTATGAATACCAGAGTACATTTCATTCTTGGCTTTACGAAACGTCAACAGGGGGGAAATTCATTTTGCACCTTAAAATCGAATGTCTTTTGTCATGAGGGTTGCCCCATTCGTCCCTGACTCACCACCTGGCCCACTCACACGGGATTTCTTGGTTGCCAAACCCCGCTGCACCAATAATAGACAGAAACCGATACAAGCAAGGGGACTTGGACTGGGAGGGAGCCGAACTGGAGCCCACCCAGCCAGCAAACCGGGTGTGACTAATTAGTCAGGCAACGCTGGCTGTCGTTAACGGCATTATCTTTGGGCATGACCGCTCTTTGCCGGCTTTATCAGCCGAATGTATGTATAATTGCTGGCGCAGCTGTAAAATGCTACGGCCAATCGAACCCTCCAATCCCCAAACAGCAAACAAGGTCAATGGCGCCAACCTGACGATGACAAGTGTTCCTCAAACTCGGCTCAAAGTCAACGTCGCATTTTTGGATTTGACCAGCACATAAGTTTAATCACATGCATGTGATGGATGATGAGTAACCAGAAAAAAGATGTTTTGTTTCTCTTGCAGCTTGCGTTGATTACAACTCGAAAATCAGTTGTTAATTGTCAGTTCGTCATGTTTTAAACGTGAATCAGCTGCAGAGCTTTTTAATTCTCGCAGTGGTATTATGAAATCACCTTAAAATGCTAAATTATTACGTAATCTTTAAATCTGATGAAAGGCAATGGCCGATAAGGGGAATTGAAAAAAAAAACACCTTTAAGTTGCGTTCGCTATCGCTACAATCGATAATTCTTTTGGAACGAAAGGCAAACTTTGGTTGCATTCCTAAGAATTCTTCACCTGCTAATATTACTATTATCAATTCTGTGAGATTTAATTAACGATCAAACTGGAACTGTTATCTGATTGGAATTCACCTATTATATTTTGTTTAAAATTGTGTTTTTTGCTGTAATCCAGAATATGTCCCACTTGTAAACCGATCTGCTTAACACAAAGATAAAGAGAAAACAGTTCTTCAGCTCCATTGAACATTAAGTCTTGGCCATTTACCGCAGCAGCAAACTGTTATTTTATGCTCTGTGGCTATCCAGGTGACCCTTGTAAACAGAATTGCAATATCTAAGCGGAGGCGGGGGCCCTTGGAGGCTTGAATTTCTAAAGCGTGTCGTGCAAAGCGTTTTATTATTATTTTTTCTGTTTCGTGAAGCAGAGCTCAAAGAAAAGCGAGAAACAGCAACAAAAACCTTGTATGCACGCAGAGCATAATTGCAACGAGAAAGGAATTTCAATTTGGCGATCCGATATTCAAATACCCTAGCACTTACAGAACAAAAATAAAAAAGTGTTTTGATTTTTCAGATAATTATCTCTGATCTTAGGATTGTTCAAATTTTTAATGGAGAACTTCAAAACCGTTTTTTGTTAATACAATGTTTTGATATAAATTATAATGCTTAATGCAAGGGTTTAAAAGGAAGCTTCGTCACAGACAACGGATTTTGTTATTGTGATGGAAAGGATAGATCGAGAAGTCGCTAGGTGCAAGCAGATAAGCAAGGAGAAATGGGGACTGGGGCGGGAAGAGGAGAAACCCGAGTAACGGGAGTGCGTTCAGTGGAAATGATTATATATGAAGTGCGCAAAAAGCATAACAAAACATTACGATCCGAATGCGTCATTGGGTTTTCAGCATACAGTCCATCCCCATTAATTAAATCTGTTGTTGAAATCAAATAGTATTGAGTTAAAAAATTATATTATTTATTTTGTAGAAAAAAATATTCTTACTGGAAGAACTGACTTTTTACTTTTCTTATCTTAACCAAGCTGGTCGGTGTTTCATTGAAAATGGCTGGCTGACAGTAACAGCGCACAATTGCGGACTTTTTGAGTTAGCTGGAAAATTAGATTATCCTCGGCACGGGTACAAATACTGGGCCAGGATGCTCGTCCAAAAACGAGATACATATATGTACATACATACATATACATATGTATATACTGTGTCATCCTAACTGCGAAGTGGAATTCCGTGAAATCCCAATTCAAGTGAGTGGAAGCGGTGGAAGCGCTGGAAGAGAAAGAACAGGGCGAAGGAGGAGCAGCTGAAGACACAGTTCGCCGGAACTGGCTATAAAGCAGAATGAGAGGAGGAGGGAAGGAGGATGAGGCAAAGAGAGGATTCGACAGGCAACAAGAACCGAAAGCGAGACTCAAAAAAACCAGACGCATGCCCTTTGTGCCCCTGTGTGCGTGAGCCTCTCTTGGTGTGTTTGTGTGAGTGCTTGGAGTTCTTAAGTGGCTGCCACTGTCACCCTCCAACGATTTATTTTGTTTTTGGGGGGGCAATGGCAATCACAACAACAAGCGGTCTTCCCAGAAATCGCCTCCAATTTTATTTGGCCAAACGAGAATTCGCGGAAAGCTGTACGCTCTATTGATAGTCAAAGGAAAACGTTTTTGGGGAAAGGTAAGCCAATCACAAGCATAAATATGCCAAATATACATCCATAGAAGCGCGCTTATAATAGAGAATGCAAAGTAAAGTGCAGCAGGTGAGCAACCATGCAGGTGTGCGTGTGATTGTGTTGGTGTAAATCTGTTTGTACATTCTTGTTCGTTGTTTTTTGTTTTTGGCCAAGCCTGGCTGGTGGAAGCAACAACAAACAGAACAACACTAACATAGTGGAGCCACACAAACAAACAAGCACACACACATGGAAAGCTTGCCCGTGTATTGGTGGTGCAGATATCTGCAGAAGCCTTTTGCGCACTCATCACATTTTCGTGGAAATCGAACCGCCGAAGGAGCTCCACAAAAGTTGTCTACCCGCATCCGATGTGAATCCTTTGCAATTTCCACCTTTTCCACATTGATTCCCTCGTTATATTCCCAGTTTTTTCTGCAAATGCAGCTGTCGTCGATTGTCGTTGCTATTGTTGTTTCTGCCATTTACCTTGTAGAAGGCAGGCCATTTGGCCTGTTTCTCCTTATATTCCGCCTCAATTTGCTGAAGGGCCGTCGACGCGGACCCACTCGTTTTCTGCTCGCTCATTCTGCACACTTTGCTGCTATTTGTTGCTTTTTAATAACTTTTAATTTGGAGTTAATCAGCGGCACTTAAAACACCTTTCCTTTTCGCACCGTAACTTTTTTATATATTTATATTGTTTTTATTAGAGCTGCAACGTGTGGCCAGTCGGATTAATTTGTTTTTCGTGTTTAGGTTTTCGTCCGCTGGAGGCGCTTGCGCCTGTTTCGTTTACAGAAATTCTTAACAGACTTTTCTTTTCTTGTTTAGTTCTATTTATTACTAAACGGACTTAAATTTCTAAAACAATAAAATGTTCGAATATTTCTGAGTCGGTTTAGTCGAAGTTTTTCTTAAAAAATCCAAAAGAATTCACTGAGAGTTAAAAAATGGTTCCGAGTGACCAGCCGGCGAATAAGCGCTTGACCAAGCTGTCAGTGAAAACGCTTTGCTGCAGTACATAAAAAATACCATGCTCACACTGAAGTTGAACAACATGCGTTAATACTAGGGTAAATAAAATTGGTGAATTAGTTATAATGAGAAACAATATGTTTCAAGGCAGCATTCCACTTTAAATAGTCAAATGTTATCCAAGAAAACATTACAAATAAAAAATACCATTAAATACCAACAGCATGCTACTGAGAGGGTCACACTAGGCACTGCCAACAATCGTTTATCGGCAAAGTTCACCTCTTACTTAATAAAATAAATAAAACGAAGCAAAAAAATGCTAACCCGCGTGTTTCGCTTGATTCACGACAAACGTCTGAGTGTGCCCATCCTGCGATGCTTTCACCATGAATTCTCCAAACCTCCAACACCCCCTGAGGAGAAGGAAGCTAGTCCCGGCCAGAATTTAGTTGCCGGCGTGCAGAACAAATATAAAGTTTTTAGGGACGAAGACGCCACCGAGATTTTTGATGTAGAGGAGGCGCGCTACCAGGAGCAACACCAGTTCCCGGTTGATTCGGAATTGGAGCAGGACCAGTACTACGGACTGAATTTAAAGCGTAAGTACAATTCTTTGGGTAAAATCGAAATGTACCTCTGATTACATATTCCATTGCAGGTGGAGTTCGAGGCGTATTTGATGTGGAAGATTTGGTGGACCTGCTGCGCAAGGAGAATGTTGACGACATATTCGTTTGCTATGTGCCGGAAGACCTCAAATACGTGGACCATTTGGTAGTTTGCAGTGGACGTAGTTACCGGCACATGCTGACCACGGCGGAGTTTGTACGCCGAATGTTCAAGATCAAGAGGGCTAAGGGCGACATTTTGCCCCGCATCGAGGGCGACAAGAGCCGTGACTGGATGGCCATGGATTTAGGTAAGTACAAAAATATCTTATTTTAAAGTCCCACAAAATCTTATCACCCAATCGATTTTTAGGAAACATTGCCCTTCATATTTTTTCACCGCAAGCTCGGGAGGAATACGATCTGGAGTCGCTATGGGCCATTGGGTCCCAGTACGATCGGGAAAGCCAAAAACCCCACAATCCGTATGGCGACATTTTCATGGCTGGCACACCTGTAACGGTTGCGGAAAGTTCGAAGCAGAAGACATAAAAGTTTAGATGAATTTTGTTGTGAAATCAAATAAAGATGTAGCATAGGTATGGAAATTCAAATAATTTGACTTTAAACGGGAAGCAATGGGCACGCCGGCACAAGCTTGCATATTTAAAACTATAATACCAAGTCATTGCATACTTTTGGGATCAGGTTGGAATACCTAGAAACTAGATGTGTTGCATACTTTTAGGGATCCACCAAAGTACATTGAACCCCCTGCAAAAATTTTGACTACGCCTCTGAAATTTTTTTAAAAGTTTAAGAGCAGACACCTACTTTAACATTCTGTTTGCCTGGTATTTCAGGTTAAAATTCGTTTATTTTACTCGCCAAAGTCGGCCAGTCAAAAATGTGCATTTTCAGGTTTTTTCATTTTGAAGTACCAGGCGCACAGAATGCATTAGTAGGTTGCCGGTCAAAATAATTTTTTTAAGTTGAGGTTTATAGACGTGAGCTTTTGTCATGTAGCACTTATTCTACATATCTTAATTACGTTCATAGACGTGAGCTTTTGTCACGGAGCACTTACTCTACATATCTTAATTACGTTCATAGACGTGAGCTTTTGTCATGGAGCACTTATTGTACAAATCCCTATAACTATGCTTTAATTTTTGCAAAACAACCGAAAATAAATAAAAAATAATCAATATTTTGTAATGCCTTTATATTTTTATTTATTTCAGCCTTAAGTTAACATACCTAATGGACTTATTTTAAAAAATAAATAAACTAACAATAAAATGGAATTTTATTTAATTGGAAACATAGAGCAGCAGCGTTTATAGATTTCCACTTTATTCAGCTCAAGGATCATCTCGTGGTATCTTCACCTGAAAATAAATAAGGAAATAACCTTTCATTAGTATTTTATAATACTTATAACCTTTTAAAAAATGCATTAACTCAATGTATTTATATTTGGCATTCATCTTAATATGTTGATGTATTACCGTGTTAATAAAATCGAACAATGAATTTGCAGTTCTCAACAAAACTTTCCAGCAATTAACAATGGCAACCACTTATCGTGTTTTTGATAGCTCGAATATATCCTGTGGCGTTTTTTAGAGACTGTTCGCCCACAAAATACAAAAATATGAGGTTCATTGTGTTTTTATAGTCATCCTGCGAGGTGTGAACATGATTATAAATGACTTGATGCCTGTTTGCCCCAATATTGATTTGTGTGTTTGCACTGGCGAGCGAATTGCTGAATGAATTTTTGAAATTTCGGAAAGGGAGATCCTCCTGACTTTCGCAGATGGGAATCATTTGTTCGCAGGTCATCAGCTCGAGTTGGGGGCTGGAATTTACTACTTTGCGTCACAAGGCATCGCAGAAGACCAAAAACTTAATAATTCAAAAATACGTGCTCGAAAATAAGTTATCTGTGTTTATGAAAACAAACAATGGCCAGCCAGTCAGTCAGTCAGTCGGACAAACAGTCGGTCGGTCAGTGCAGACGATCGGATGGACCCCAGTTCGCCAACACATGATAGGCGTAAAATTTTATTAAATTGTTGAAAGTCTCGAAATGCCAATTAACTTGGTTTTAATACAATTTGTCGACGTCAATCAGAAATGATGGAGCAGTGTGCGGCGCTGAGGAATGAGGTGTGTTCCCTGGGTTTGGATTTTCAATGGGTTGCCACTTGAGCATGCGATACGGAGGAACTTTCCGCTGGGGATTTTGCGTGTCCGTAATCAGCCCATAATCACTGAATCGATGGGTTGAAAAACAAATCCCTAGGCACTGGACCATTCCGATGGGTCAGAGGTGAGCGAGAGGAAGTGCTGAGTTTACACCTCATCACCTGGCGATTTCAGGGAATGCGAACGGAGCATGGAGTCGATTAAATATGCTTTAGTGGTCATCGTTTGTTGAGAGCTCCCATCAGCAGTTCGTCTGCATAAAGATCTGATCACTAATTGGGTGTCAAGTGTGGAACAAGTCGGGAAAAACTACTCGATAAAATGAAGCTCTAATGATAAAATCTGCTCCTAAGAAATCTAGGAAATGATTTTTCAAAGAATTTCGTTTACCAAATTGAATTGATTTTTAATCTTTTAAACACTTGCTCGAAATAAAATGTTTTTTCTTTGATTAACCGTAGTGTTTATCCATCAAATTGATTCTACTTTCCCATTTGATCACAACATAAAGGAGGAAATTGGCCGTTTCACCGATTGGAACCCCGACATCAAAAGCGCGTCCACCGGGAACCACCGGACTATAACTCTTGCCAAGTGTCGATTTTAGTGCCCATTGCTGTAGACTCTTTTTTTTTTATTCGCCGTATGTGGGGGCGTTTGGCGAAAACAAGGCGCAATTCGCGTTTAAATACAAATAAATAAAGCCCGCCGAGGAGCAGACAAAAGACGCAATCTTCCGCGGGGGGAGGAGACCAAGTTCCCAGTCAATCAACCAGGTCATCGGGAAATTCTGCACTGGCAGCTGAACAGTTTTCCCTGCTGAAAAGCGATGACCACCCACTGGTTTAGAGACAGAGGCGGTTAGAACGAGACCGCGTTGCAAAACGATCGGTTGAGAGATCCAAGTGACGTCACTGAGGCAGCGATGATGCAGTCACTAAAATCCCGCAGGCCACGAAACCAGATAAATAATTCCCACCCGAAAATAATAAATAAATACGAGAGTATATATGTTTTTAGCGAGTGAGAGATCGGTGACGTTAGCGCCACGTCATCAGTGGCGTCGTGTGCCCCCAACAAACTCTGATTATCTGATTATATATTTGCATTAGTCGGTTTTCTTTTTTTTTCTGTGGCCCTCCGATCTCGCCGAGCAACCAAGCAGAGCACTCGGATCGCAGAGGGAATTCTATTTTCGGAGGATTGCACGAGAGTTTATTTCAATCGGCGGGCAGGTAAACAAACAACACCGCCAAAATCACCGCCATCGCCATCGCCATGAGACCCGGGATCACTTAATAATGTTCTATACTTGATGCCGTGACGAAGAGGGGCTTCCATGGACTGTAACCGAGTGGGTGGATGGGTTGGAATGGTTTGGGATGGGTTGTGGGGGTGGTGGTTTCCTCTAAATGGCCCCTGATTGATTGGCAATTTATTACAAAACACTTTGGCTTTCTGTTGAAATAATATCTCAAATCAACTTTCTGCAGAACTGGCATGTTTCCATCGATGATAAGTTCCTTGAACTCATTTTCATTGGGCTAATAAATGGATCCATTGGCTAAGTTATGATTAAGGCAATATTTTATCGAATTCTGGGAACTTCTGTCGATTCCTTCACTAGATTGTTTGCATCTTTTTGGACTGAGTTGTTTGGTCTGAGAAGAGTTTCTTTTAAAGAGAGATTTCTACATTTATTATTTCCCGAAAGTTCTTGAATGATCTCAATTGAGTTTACTATGATTAACTTTCTCTTTTCAATTTGTAGTTCGTGATGTTCCTTTTCCTGGAGAAACTAATCGCTTTTCTTGTGCCGCAGCACGTGTCCTGGCATCTCGTTCCAGGATATTTCCGCTCGCATGTGATTCCTGCACTTGGCCCATTCCCTTCCATTTGGAATTGTCGTCCTCCTCCTCGATTTTCCGCCTTTCCGGGCTGTGCGTGCAGTTGAGCCTAATCCGCGGGTTAGTGGCTGACCTGAAAGGCAACCCCTGTTGCTGGCCGAAGTCCTTTTGTCTGGGGGAATCCCTGAAGACCCCTGAAAACCCATGCAGCCCCCCATGCAAACTTAATGGCCGGTCACCATGATTTGGCGAGTTTTGAGCTTCGTTGCTTGACAAACAAATTAATAGTGGCGTAAAACGAGGGCTGGGCCTTTGAGACGCGCCCCTTTTTGGCTGGATAACCCCCGCCCCTATACGATTTTCCACCGCCCCTTCCCCTTCCTCCTTCGTTTTCTTTTCCCGCTCTGCTTGTGGTCATAATACGCGTAATTTTCCCCTTTTGTGAGGATGTGTGGTGTGCGGTGTCCTTGGCTGCTGCTTCCACATAATGACTTCTGATTACTGCGCCATTAAGCGTTCTCTTGACGTTCGAGCGACTGTTTATCCTGCTGCTCGTACATCTGTTTGATTTTTCCATTCGAATCGCATCGGGTTGGCTTGGCTTGGCTTGGCCATGACCCTTGGCAGGACATCCCCGTTGCCATGGATCTGGATCACAGGCTAAATGGATCGGAGGGGGGAAATCCCGGCCAGGCAGGGCAAATCACTTTGGTAATTCGTTTTGCATTCAATCCCAATTGGGAGCGGCCACCACGTTTCCCCCAATTAAATTGTTTCGCCTCACTTTTAACTCAATTGCGTTTACGGAGCGGAGTTCGTTTCCCCGGAATTGTTTACGGCTTTTCACAGAGTGCGCATTCTTCGCATTCGCATAATTTGATTGCCTGTCAGTCGCCGCTTAGAAGAGTCGAGGAACAAGTGCGAGGAGGAAGACCCGCCAGCCTTCTTCCACTCTGTCCCATAAATTAGGCAAGTTTTTCAATAAACTGCACAAGTTGCGCATACGACGCGTGTTCCCTCAATCGGAAGTGGGGAAGTTGGGTGGCTGTTCGGTGGGTGGGAAGTGGGTGGTGGGGAGGCGAAGCCAACAAGGTGCTGCAAATATTGCCACATCAATTGCGGCTGCCCCGCCCTCCCAACCACACATACATATGCCGCCCCCCACATGCACATCAATTTCGAAATGCATACACAGCCAGAAAAGTATTAAAGGTTACTTTACAAATAGAATGAATATTATGATAAGAAAAAAATAAAATAAATTATGTTATGTATGCAGGTAATTCAGAATTGTTTTATAATAAATTCCCCAAGCAAATAAGTCATAGAATTCCTTCCTAGAATAATTACTAAATAAAAGAAACAATTCTTTGAAGTATGGAAATTCAGTAAGGATTTCTTTGAATCGCTTTACAAATGCAAATCACTTGTAATTCCTTTTACCTAATATTTATTTAAGTTTAAGGAATATCTTTATGTAATTTTTATCTACATGTACGCCTATTTCCACAGCTTAGAGAAAACGGTGGGGAAGACCAAGTAGGGGAACTAAGTTTCACCCTGGGCTCGCATAATTCCCCATCAGCCCCGACTGACTGCAATTGCAATTGCAATTGCAAGTGCGACGGCGACTTCTCCGGTCGAAATGCCATGGAAAGTCTTGTAATGCTCGTGTAATCTTCGGGACAGAAAGTTATTTGCTCAAATGGAACTAGGTGCCATTTCCCCTGCCATTCACATCTACTCTTTCCTCGGCTCGGATCACCTGCACTTTATGTTTAATTCTGTTTTTGTTACGCGCCTCAAGCATTTCGCCATTTCGCTGCGCACAAAAAAAGTTTCTTTGGCAGAAAGTTTTTCGCCCAGAAGTTTGTGCAGTTTTCAGGTGTCAAAATCAATTTCGGAACTGCGATAAAAAGGTGGCAAGGCAGGAAGAAAACTTCAGCGAGCTTGCCTTTACTTTCGCGAGGAGGAATGCTAATTATTCAGCTTAATGGAAAACAATCGCGAAAAGTTGTGAAAGGGCGTGGCGGAGCAGAAATGCTGCTCAGTTTTTGCGTAATTTTCGGGGTGGACAGAAACTAATCCCGATCCCGAGGGTTCGCGGGGTTATTCTGCTAATTAAAAGCGACACTCGCACTGCATTTAATTTAATTCCTGCCAGTGGCCATCCATCAATCACGCAATCACTGCCTCGCACCGCCAATCCTTTATGCGGGCAACTGAATTTGGCTTTTGAATACACATTCCATTCACTCTGCCCCTAATTGAAATGTAATTTTTCATAATCACTCCTAATCCGCATGTCATAATCGCCGTGTGGCAACTGCAAGGAACTCCCTCGGTTGCATGTCAGTATGGTAATTGAAAAACATGAGGAGTCGATGCCAGATTAAAATCAAATCAAGTTGACAGCTTCACAAAGTGCGGGATGGAAATGCTGAATGTGCTGGGAAAATTCTAATTTTGTAATGGCCTCTGGCACTAAATGATTCTCACAGAGAGTCTATCTTTTATTTGGTTTCTGTTTATGGCTTCGAGATGTTTTCAGTTAATTATTATAATATTTTGGGGATATTAAATATTGTTATTGTATCTCAAAGTAATTATCTTATTCGAAAGATAATTCATATCTTACAGAAGGATGCATAAATAGTTACTTACCATTTTGAATTGTTGAAATTAATCGATTTAATTCCGTAAAAGTCGATCTGCTTTCGGCAAATAATGCTTTGTGCAACCAATGTTTGTGCCGCACAAAGCACTGAGTGTTCTGGGCCACAAATATAAACGCTGTTTAGGGTCCTTTGACTCCCGGACACACAAGCACTTGGATTGCAATTAGGCTCAAGTTGACAGGAATCTCCAATCGCTCGGAACTCAGGTCCCCGAGCCCCCGGCACACAAATTCCTTCGGAGACATTCAGAGCCATTCGGACTGCACTGGAAACCACCTGCCCGCATTGGAAACCCAGCGGCAAACACAGGCAGCACATCCTGCAGACAATCAATGGCGGCAGCCAAATCACACCTTGCCCCTTGTGCCTCCTGTGCCCCTCCCCAAATTTGCTTGTCGAGGGAAAACCCCCGCCCAGACTTCTTGGCAAACAAAGTCGATGGCAGGGTCGAAGGATAAGGATGCAGGGATGCAGGGATGCAAGGATAAGGGGCACAAACACACAAACACACATGGGTCCTCGGCGCTATCAACTCAATCGCAAACGGAATCGCAGTTGCATCGGGATCTGTTTGTGAACAACTCGAATTACCATTTCGATTCAGTTTTAATGAGATTTGTCGCCGACTCCCCCTGCCATCTCCTTCTGCTCCTCTGGCATCTCATCTGCCGATTGCCGCCAGGATGCGGAGCGTGCCAGAGGTCCTGGCTCAGAGCTCGAGGTCCGGGGTCCTGAGTTCCGAGTCCTTTACTTCTGAGCCACGAGTTATGGGCAAGGGCTTGTAATATCGTGTTTTCCGCTCGTTAGCCCGGCTTCTTTCTCCGCTTTCTACCGCAGCTGAGACTTGTTTGGGCCAAGGATGAGTGCACTGAAAAAAAAGGTGGGTTTCTAATAAGTACTTGATGTATACATAAATCTACAGAAGCTTATTAAGATAAGCATTGGATACATTAAGGATTAAATGATGAATTCGGGAAGTACCCCAAGATGTACTTCCCTATTTTCTAGAAAATTTATGGAAAGATAGGTTCTAACAATTTCAAATAAAATTGGTGAAACAAAAAAATTATAATAATATTTATAGATGATAAATAATATTCGATCAAGATTAATAGAATTAATAATTTAATAATCACAATTAAATGATTTCATAACAACATTTGTGTATGCAAAGTTCCTCACTTACTTTCTTATATTAAGAGTCATTTAATTCCTTTTATTTTATCTAAGTGCATTTATATCTTGTGCTGCATCCTTGGCTTTTCTCTTTATCAGCACGGCTGCATCTTTGCTACAAACATGTGACAGCCTGCAATCCTGTGTTGCAGTTCCCCTTCCCCTTCCCCTTCCCCTTCTTCCCCTCCTCTCCCTTCTTCCCCTCTCCCCTCGAACTGAAAAACACTTCGATTATTTTGTGCCTGCGGTCGACAGGTCCTGCCTTTCGAGGTTCTCGGTTCGAGGTTCGAGTAAATCGTGTTCCATTTTTCTTATTCTCCCCGCTGAAAGGCTGCCAGTTGGCCATAAAAAAATCACTGAACCAATTAATGCAGTACGCCGATTTCACGATGCGTCCTTCGTCCTTCCACCGACAGGATATCGAGCTCATTGTCCGTGCGGTTCCCGTTTTCCGCTTTCAGCTTTCGGTATTCAGTTTTCCATGTTCGTGGCTCCTGTTGTTGTCCCAACTCCTGGCTGTTTGCCCCTGCGGCATTTGCACGTGCCTCCCGGCTTAAGGCTCCCTTCTGCCGAGTCCTTTCTTCAGTCTCCTGGCTCCTGTCTCCCGTCTCCCAGCTCCCCTGGCTCCAATCGCCTGACCCCATCAAAGTGACTGCTGCCAAATGTTATCCTCGCTGCGCATTAAGCACACAGCGCTTCATTTGGCCAAGTACAGTAAAATCGGACAAAAGTAAACCCTTGAAATGCATCAATATTAAGTAATAGTAACTTCAAAAAAATTTATGAAATATAATTCAAAAATTTGCAGGATAATAAAACCATTAAGAGTGAGCAAGTTCATTTGAGAAATCAAATACCAGGAATTATATAAATATTATGCAACGTTGTATTGGAGTATTGAAGATATTAATTCATTATTTTCTTGCTCTTGCTTTTGCTTTCCTTCAACTATTAGGTAAGACTGTACTGTAACTGCCCGGCAGTTCCCTTCTGCCACTTGTTCCGGTGTCGAGTTGCACACGCGCCTTCCCCGACTTCCCCGATTTCCCCTCTAACCTCGCTGCTCCTCGCCACTTTGATTTCCTCCAGGTGCACACATCTGCTCCTGATCCTGCTCCTTTCCCTTATCCCCTCTCCCCCTCCCTTCCCAGCTGGTTTTGCTCCTTTGCTAGAAACCCTGCCGCCGTGCGCTAAATGAATTGTGTTGAAAATGTTGCTGGTTTATTGATTCGCAAGTCGAAATTTAATTGAACCTCCGGCTGCGGCACCGGGGATTTATGGGTTCAGTGGAAGCGGCAGTATCTGCTGGTGGTCAGGCTCATATTTTGCGGTGCACTAATTAGAAAGCGCTCCCGAACCACCTAAACCACCAGAACCACCTCTCACCGAAAAAACTTGTTTACCTCGCCACGATGCAAACACACGGAGAAAGTGGACGAGTGCAGCGTTGGCTCTAAAATCTAATTACTTGATGTGGCTGCAGGTCGGCGGAGGAGCAGGACCTCGGATCCTGGCCAGGAACTTATCGGCGGCCTAACAGGTCAGTGAGCATAATTGGAATGGATGCACTTTGCTTGCTTTGCTGGTTTGCGAAACGCAAAGGGGTTTGCTGGTAAGCCAAATTAGATAGTATTTCATTGTTTAAACAAGCATTTTTTAAATAAAAAATATCCTAAAAACCACAATGAATAATAATGATAATATTGCAGTTCAAGAAAGTAATTACCATTTAAATATGGAACACACAAATGTATACAATTTTTTTTCTGTTTCTTCTAATAGTCTTTTCTATGGTTTGGTTTATTTTTATAAGTCTTAAAGGAAATGTTGCATAGCCTCCTTCCCCAAATTCTGTACGTACCCCAACTGAGCCCACTTGTCGGGGGTCGAAACCTCTGTCCTATAATTGGGATGCAAAACAATCGGCTTCGGCGGAACCACACCAAGAATAATGGACAAGAACAATAATAATAAATCTTGCGGTACCGAAAACCAAAACTATTTCGTAGGCCAAATGCCTCGAGAGATCAAAGAGGAGCAGGAACATCGAGGATCGAGGATCGAGGACAATGATGGCGAGGGCTGGGGGATGCACTTCCGATTTGCTGGCGGCACACGCGTTCCTCGATCCCCGATCCTCGATCCTCGTTCGAATCCTTGTCCTCGTTCTCAATAAAAACATCTGCCCAAGGATTCGAGCGAGAAGCGGAGGGTGAGAGGGCGAGAGATTTGCCCCTCAATCAGTGCGCTTCCTGTCGGGACAACATGTGTGTGTGCTCGGAGCAGCAAGTCCTTTGTCCTCGCCTGTTTACAAAAGGATGCGCGTGCTGCCAGCGACGGCAGATGCCTTCTCATCAGCAAAAGGACATGGAAAGCAGATTGAAATGATCGAATTTGCACATGGATCGGCCGGAGATCGAATCGCCGAGCTCTGCCCCCCATCCAGGATTCTATGGCCCGAGTCAAAGGATTTTCCCGCAAGGAGGCGAGGGTTGAATGCCAAATTCATAGCTCATTAATGGTGTACAAACTGCAGGGGAAGGGGAAGGGGAAGGGAAAGGAAAGGGGGCAGCTGCCTGGGTGTTCCAGCAATTAAACCGTTCCACGTCAAAGTTGCACTTAATCAGGAACGAGGCAGGATCAGCCAGGACAAGCCTTGTCACATCCATTAGCAGGCAGCACAAAGGCAGCTTTCCAAGGGGGAAAAAGGAGGTGAGAAGAGGTTCAGGATTTTGCATGTGGAAAAATATTGCAGAAAGGTTAATGCATTTGAAATAGGTTAATAAATAGAATTTTAATTGAATTTAGGTATCAATAATTGACTTCAGTATTTAAAGGTGAAACAATTTTATAATAATTGGGGATTAAATGTCAGTTTAAACATTTTAAAGATTAAGTTAGATATTTGTTGACTTGTTTCAACCACAGTTGAAAATATGTTCAATGGATTTAAGCGACCTTTTTTATATATTTCATAAATACAATTTCATATATTCTGCAGCCACTTTGGCACCCGGAATTTCCCGCAGTGTTGTCTGGCATCAGCTTAATCCCCATCGAGGGACTTGTATTGAAAGTGAAGCTGCTGCGGAGGGGAGCGAAATGGAGAGCACTTCGTGTACTCCACAACTCGTTATCGCGTCGCTTAAATCGCTTATTAACCCCGCAGCTGGAAGCGTCAACACTCGCTTTCAATCCTCACCCCCTCTATGTAGTCATCATAATCCCCCGATCCGGCATTATCCCCCACCCCCCACCTCACCCAGCGAAGCATCCACCTTAACGCAACGCACTTGCACTTGCATTTGCCGGAAATTCTCGAGATGATGTTCCTATCAGATTCCAGCTGCCTCGCTTTTCTTCCGGTGATTGTGCCCTTCCTTCGCTGCTGCGTGGCTTTGTCTCCGTTCTCGGCTTGGGTTTCGGTTTCATCTGGTCCCCATCCCCGCTCCTGGCCAGGAGAACTCTCGAGGAGTTGGCACGAGCGATGCCAAGGTCTCCATTATTCTCTGGCTGGGAAGTGGAGATGGAGATGCTGCCATGATTCCCCACTCGGTCGGCGTCTCGTGTTCCGGACTTAAGTGCAGTCGAGGTTGCTAATGCCTCGCTTTCGGTGCTTATTCTCCTCAAGATGGGGTTAATCGAAGGTTTTTCAAAGGCGGAGGTACCTTCAGGTGGATGTGGAGTGTCCAGATGAATTACTAAGAACTACGAGATAGTTCCTGGCTTTTAAGAGTTTTAATATCAAGTTATTAAATACAAGAGATCCCAATTTGTTGGTTTTTTAAATCAAAATACACCAATGAGTAATGTATTTCTATTTTAACTTTGAGAATTATTTTGCTAAATTAGTAATTGCTTACTAAACGTCTTTTTGATCTTAGTGCTATTATCCTTCCGCAAAGGTTTTTATTGTTCCGAAAGTGTATCCCCTGTAACATAATCCACCATTGTTAAGTTCTAAATCAACCCTTTTAATTCGTAAATTACTTTGGAAATTGCATTTGCATTGTTTGCCCAAATGCGAATCACATTAGTCACTTTCTTGCCAATCACTCAACTACGTGTACCATTCAGAGTTCTTTTCATTCATTAATTGCTACCTTGTTTGGCTTTATTCAATTCTGTTTCACTTTTGTTTTGAATTCTTGGGCCATTCGAGCGATTGGAAAGCAAAGCAGTGAAATGTGCTGAAGGTGTTTCGCCGCCGAGAGTGCATTAATCGGGAATTTGCAGAAACGATGGGGAAGCCCCACGCGATGCGATGGTCTGAAATGGAGAACGAATTGCAATGGAGCCACTCGCCAATCAATGTGGCGGCAAAAAGTGTCCCTCGTGTTGCGATTTTCGTACCTCTAACATTCAACATTCTAAGCCCCTCTGGAAAATCCTACCCCTTCGACATGCAATGGAAAGTAATCCAATTGAATTAAAATGGAACTGAGGGCGATTTGGCAGGTGTTTAGTCGCCTCGCTATTGATTCTGATTCTACATTTAAATTTCTGTTTTTTACAACCACCTCTCCATTGCTCTTCTCTTCGATGATGGCTTTTGTTTTGCCTTGGATTCGATTCAATTTGGTTTGATTTGATTTCGTTCTTCTCCGCTCGCTTCTCACTTTTTATTCCGCTCTTTTTTTCACATTTCTGCTGCTGGCAGAGCATCCGCATTAAAAAGTTTCGTCTATTCGAGCGGAAATCAAAAAGTTTTATTGAGTAAGGGACAGCGGCCTTGGTGGATTTCCAAGGGAAGGATTTTCCGAGGGGGAGGCTGTACTTATGCAGCTGAAACTTGGAAATCGAATAGAAATATATCGTAATACGGGGGGAAAAACACTCCCAAACGGAAGGGGAACAGAAACAGGAACGAGAACTGGACAGAAGCGAAGCTGTCGATGCATTTTATTGCCACGTCCTGCGGACAAACATGCAGTGGAAAATTCGGAGGAAGATGGGAGGTTGGGAGGAAAATCAGAGCGGACACATAAGGGAGACACGAATTTCCGCTTTTCCGATTTCACACTGTGTCGCTTTCGGTGTCTTAAAGTCATCTCCCCGATTTCCCCGGGAAAGTTTATTTACTTCAGCGATTTGCATTTCAATTCATTCAAATTTTCGTTTCGGGAAGAGCGGGAGAGGGTTGCGTATACGCCTCGTTGAACGCAAGTAAAACTGATTAATTGCCTTGCAATTAATAATGAGGAACGGTAAATGGCAGGTAATAAATTGCCACAGCTCCCTACGGAGCTCGTCTACAGTCTACAAAGTGGACGGGTCAGGGGTTTTGGTGGCAATGGGAAATGGGAAAAATATGCCAAAGCTTCCCGAGATGATTTAGAAGAAAATCCTCTGCATCATCATTCGCAGCTGCTCGAATCCGAAATTTGTTTATGCACCGCCCGAGGAGATATTAAAGGGAAATCAAGTGGAATGTAAGGCGTTGCACTGGCTGAAAACTTTCCTTTTGGCAACCAGAATTGGGTTAGAGGTCATCTGGGCAACGATCTCGCCAATTCAATGAGTCTATTTACCAGGAAACATTTTTATTTGGAATATATTTTTATCTACTTTGCCAAATAAGTAATATATTATCAGCAAACATCTTATGCTTTTCCTCCATTATTCAGGGATTGTCTAAGTACCTTTATGTCACTTTCTGCACTCTAAATAGCACTTAATTTTGAAGTAATGCAACCTATGTCAACCAAATATTATCACCCCCTCTTCTTCGCCCATAATAGATCATCTTTAGTGGAGTCATTAAGTTCTTTTCCTGGAATACCAGTGAAATACCTAGTCAATTATGAGATGATTTATGCAGTCCGCCCTCTGAAAAACCCCAGGGAAAAGATCTATTGCCACTTTTTGGCCACCTCACACCCAGTGACTGATGATGGTGCCTAAAAGGTTCCCCGACTCCTGCAGCTTCCTTTCTTCCTTTGTTTTCCCCTTCGACCTCTAATAAACATATTTCCCCATGTTTTCTGTTTTCTGTTCCGGCTGCGCCTGCGCACTCTAATTTTTATTGCACTCCGAGGTCGTGGCCTCTCCGCCTTTCACCCCGCTTTTCCTCGGTTTCCCTCGGTTTTCCCCAAGTACAATACATTTTTTATGAATTGCCCGCCGCCTGTTGTTGTCGGTTGTTTGTTTTCTTTTGGCTCCTTTGGTACGCGCTATTAGCATAAGTTCCTTGTTATTACTTTTCTATTTTCGGTGCCTGCTCCCTCGAGTGCAGTTCAATTGCAACTCCCTCCGAATGTCTCTTCTCTGTGTTTCTTTCTCCGAGTCGGGAATCTCAGTCGACAAGTGTTTCTGTCCCCGAACAAAAGCGGGGAATCATCTGGGCGGTGATTACGCTGAGTGTGCTCGGAAAATGAACTCTGAACCGAGGCTGCCTCCTAAGAAGTTGGTCGGAAATCTGCAGCTGGAGTTTTGGAGACCGGAGAACAGATTTTCATGGGCAGGTGGAATGAATTGCCAATGAAAAAGTTTTTCGTAAAATAGGGAAGCATATTTTAAGAGCAACCAAAAAATATTGTTAAAATGTTTCAGAGTTCATCAAGCATTGAAAGATGGCATGATATTTTAATAAGAAATTTTCGGACCTCCGGATTTTCTAGTTCTCTTATTGCATAAAAAACTTCTCTCTGCGATTATAAAACTATTTGAAAGGGGTAAAACAAACAATTTAGGAAACCCCTTGAGAATTCGTGTTCCCACAAATTAATCAGGCTGACTGTCGCCTTTTTCCCCAAGCATGTGAGTCGAGCACCTTTTAGATTCTCTCGGTTGCGCCTCATTAGCCACGACGTGTTAACCATTAGGACAATAGTTTACTTGGTTAGGAGCTACCCTTTCCTTTTCGAAGAGGACCTACCCTGAGCCCTCCATTTCGGAGGCTTATTAATGATGTGGTTGCGACTTGATGACTCTGTGGTCCTCTGCAACTCCGCTTAGCGGACAACGGACAACGGACGGACACGTCAAATGGCAGGTAGAACAGACCCTTCTTACTTTTCGGACTCTTCCAATCACAGGCGAGCGAAAGAGAGAGAAGGGAAACCAGAATCGAGAACCGAGAACCCAGAAACGGGTTTCGTAACCTGACCCACAAAGCCCTGGTCATCCGCAGATGCTGCCTCTTTCTGACCCGAAGATTGGATTGGATTGGGTTGGGATGGGTTTCTGCCTGGACCCAACTGGAAATCGCCATTGCTCCGATCGGAGAGGCCACTCCCACTCAGAATTTTTCTTTTTTGGTCACTCGGTCATTCAGTTGGTGCAACATATTTTGATTTAATTAAAAACTAAGCAAAATGAAAGGAAACTAGAAAACTCAGTGGCAGAGGGGGATAAGTCGGGTGAAATATTCAGGAGAAACTGGCCACTTTGTGTATTCCGAATTAGAAGGAAGTCAGAAATCTGAGACAAAGGTTAGTAAACTTGGAAATATCCTATAAAATAAACGAAGCTGGGAAATGCACTTTCAATAAAAATAAAATTGATAAAAGTAAATAACAAAATACTAATGACAAGAACAATAAACGAGGTATTCCTTAAAATAAGAAACACAAATGTATAAAATATTTCTTCTCTTAGGTTAATTATATTGCCAAAAGTCTTGAGCAATGTAATTGCTGTAAGCCTCTTTTCTGGACTGTAATCCTTATTATCACACACCTTTCCGTAATCCCAACCAACCCCTCCCCAAAGAGGGGCCAAAGGGGTAGCAGAACCCCATGAAAAAGGATAAAGTTAATCCGCCCAAATTGCAGAGTGGGTGGAGGACCAGACAGCAGGGGATCCGAAGATGTCAGACAGTTGTGGTTGCGGTCGAGAGGGGCAATGGCTATGGATATATATGTAGGTATGTTGGAATATAGTTGTATAGCCAGTGCTTGGACGCAGGGTGCCAAATATTTAATTCAAATGTAAATTTTGCATATGCCAGGGCTGTCAAATGCCCGACTGCACTTGAAGCTGCTGCAGAAACAAACCCCCCAACCACCCACCACCCACCACCCACACTACTGCCCCTTCCTCATTTTTGCCCATCCAGCCAATTTCCCGAGATGTTCTTGCCCAGTCAATACACTCGGTCGACGTCACAGATTCTCCGATTCCACCCAGGGCACCATTTCTACATTTCTAGCCACAGTGACATTCTCCTAATCCCCAAAACCCTCTGCTGTCGCCGTTTTTCATTTTCCTTTTCCCTGAGATCCTGCACAAAAATGAAAACTTGAGTATTTTGCAGTAAAATGTCATACTTAAAGGGAAATGCATGGCGCAATGTTTGGGTTTATTAGAGTGAGGTTGAAAGAATGCTGGCACTTGACTCTAAAGTGTCTGCATTTATTTCGGGAATTTGTTGTAAAAGCTGGTAACTTAATTAAGGAGTAAAAGAATTTTCTTAAAATTGGTTCTAGCAATTCCAACTAAACAAAGATATTTTAAACACCATTCGAAGTGCGATTTTCTTTATTTTTCAGCTGGATTTCCATAATGGTTAAAGGAACATATAGGCCTGGTTTGTTTTTCTCTCTGCCAAGTTAAAAGTCAAGAAATCGAGCGGCGGCGACACCTTGACTTCCTTCCTTCTGCTCTCCGTTTTCGTTTTCATTTACCATAGTTCTTGGCGCTCCCCTGCCGGGCTTAAATTCCCATTTGGCCCGGACCAGAAGGCAAAGGATCCAAGTATTTTCATACAATTAGGCAGCGGGCACGAAATGGGGCCGGGGGTAATTCCAGAGCAAATATGAACTCCACATTTGACTGCCGAAAACTTGAACAAAACTTTCGGCCAAGCCACTCACACACAAGAGGGGGGTTTAGTTTTGGTTATTTTGTTTCATTTCGGGTAAATTGCATTTTATTTTTGGCCTGCAATGTGGTGCGGCAAATTGGGGAAAACAGGGAGGGGGGAAAAGCGGAGGGCGAAAACTCTAAAACGTTTCTTGCCTGCAGTTTGAATCTTATGCAAATATTTTTCGGCTAAGCTTTTCAAAATGGCATTGGCCGGGAAAAGGAGGCCATTGTGTGCGGAGGAAAAGGACGAGAGATGGTTTTAAATTGAGCCTTGTGGGCTCCGTTATCCATGTGTGGGAGCGAGACGGGGCGAGGGTTGAGGGGGGAGCCTATATAGTGGCCCATTGGAAATAGCAACTACCAAAGGAAGCCCCCGACGTTTTATGGCTGAAATATAAACTCTAATGGATTTCATTTGAATGGTTTACATTGAATTAATGGACAGGGCACAGTTGCCTCTGCGAAGTTTCCCCAAAGCAAGGAGATGGGTTTTCGGTGGCAGGAAGAGTTCTAAATTGAGTCTTCAGATGGTTAAGTTAGAATTTGCACAGGTGATGGATGGGAACTCGAGAAAACATCATGGAAATTCGAACCTCCAGTGGGTAAAAATGTGCAGAATTCGTAATTGTTTGTTTTGAATGCGTGTGTAGGAGGGAATCCCGAGTGTTTACCTAAGCACACGAATTAATTGCTCTAATAAATTGGGAACCGGTAGTACTTTTCCACTTTCCTGCTTCTACTTTGTTTTCGCATCTTATTGAATGGAAAAGTAACCCATTGATGGATTTTTGCGATTCAGCAAAACGGTGGGGCTATCAAATCAAGGTTTTTCAATAAATTTTAATTTTTAAATGGTGATTCAAAACTCCCAAATGCCTTTAAAAGCCAAGAATCTCATTAGGTAAAGATTTAATCACTCCAAACTCTTATATTGACAAACTCGTAGAAGTCTTGTTATATTGTACAAAGATCGGAAATCATTTCACCAGCGATCATGAATGATCTTGTTTGGATCTCCCACTCATTCATACTTTCCTCCACTTCCCCCTTCCCCTTGCACTTCCTCCTTCCATTTCCACTTTGTAAAACAAGAAGTATAAGCACTTGTCTTGCAATCTCTTATACACAACACGTTGTGGCTCCATCGAGTCTCTTATATGCAACACGTTCGAACAGCTGATGCAACAACTGAGAGATGGAGCATGCGAACATGTTCGAGCGTATAAGAGCGCGTATCTTTGAGATACATTCTCTCTCTTTTTGGCAAGGTGTTGTGGTTTGGTTTTCTTGTGATGTTTTTGTTTTTCTTCTTGGCTGTTTTCTGTTGTTTTGTTTGCCATGGTTTGCTTTGCTTTTCCGCCGCTTTTATGGGAGCAACTTTGTTGTGCCCACTGTGCGGATGCATTTGGCTGCATATGCGGCAGATACTCGAGTACTCCAATCCTAAAGATACCCAGATACTTCCACTTGCATTGGCATTGTTGTTTTTTTTATTATGCGGCAGGCGTCGCATTCCTTCAACGATTCGTGCCCCTGCGTCCACTTCTTGGCTTGTGCCTTCTTCCTTTCGGATTTCTCAATAAAATTACTACCAGCCACTTTCCGTTTTCCGTTTGCCCAGCGTGTTCCCCCACTTATTTGTATGCGCAGAGTGTATTTTTTAAGGGGTTTTCGGGCAGGGGCATTACTACTACTTCGTCTGATGTCTCGCAATGTTTTACAGAATGAATCGCACATTGACATTGGCGATATTCGCAGCTGCAGCAGACTGCGTCCTCTGTCTCGTTCCTGTTTTATATTCTCTTCCCAAATACAGTGGTCACTTTCCAATTTTTTAACCATTTAAACTCAGAACATCTTGTAAACAAAGGATTTAAAAAGTCATGATGAAACCAAAATGTTTACAAACAGCCACTTATACTAGTAGATATTGCATATTTTTTGCTTTCAAAACTTTTTGGGTCCCGCAATAAACAAAAGTATAATCGATGAAAAGTATATTAAAAACTGGGGTTTCTGTTTATAGAAATTTATAGAAATATTAAACATTATATTTATAGGAAGGGCTAGAACATTATTTTGGTCTAGCTTATGAGGATTTTTTCTATGATTTTAATTCTAATTTTAGTTCGGAATATTGCTGAAAGTAAAGTATTGTTTTTGAACACAGGGAAGCCCAACTATCTATGCCACCAAATACAATTTAATTGACTGTACTTTGAGCGCCAACTTTCAGCCTCTTATCTACCAACTACAATTTTTCCCGATCCTTGTTCTTCTTTCATATTTTTCAGTTACCGTGTAGCAAAAGTATATCTCTATATTTTTCTCCTCTTTTTTCTGTCTGGAACGGAAGCAGACTGAATAGGGGTTTTACGGGGGTTTTCGGGGGCGGTGCATGTCATAATAATTATTATATATTATATACGAAACAGAGTCGACGGAGGAACAAGAAGGATGCAGTGCGAAAAAAATGTGGCAGGGGAAGCAGCGTAATTTGAGCAGCGGCATGTGGCAGAGGCAGGTGAGGCCCTAAAAACTAGTTGACTGAAATCCTTGATTTCCTCGCTCTCTTCCTGTCAAAGGATATCTTCATAGCAAACCATCTCTTTCTTTGACACGAGCAGCAAGCAAAATAAACAACAAACACAAACAGAGCTCCTCAAACTGATGTTGTTACCAGTGGCGTAGAAGATTTTTTCAAGGGGTATTACTTAATAATTATTATTATAAATGTTATTAACAAAGAACCACATCTATATTGGATTATTTGCTCAGTTTTCTAAAGAAAGTGACAATCATAAGTCAAAACTTTCCTGTTTTAATCGCTTTAAATTCTAAAAGGCCGAATTTAATTTGTATCTTTGTATCTGAATAAATTTGTACCCCCTGAAATTCTTCTTTCTACGCCATTGGTTGTTACTGTTATTTTTTTGTTGTTTTTATCCGTGTCGAACATCTGTTTTTGTTCGCCCCGTCCCCTTCACGCTCCACCAGTAATCACATTTTATTGGATTTTATTTTGCGTGCGTTAAATCGCCTAATCGTCTTTGGCTTTTTGCTTATCTGAATTTTGCATAAATCGGGTTTTGCCTTTGCTTTCGCCTCTGTTTGAATTTGTTTGATTTTTGTTTCAGCCTTCTTTGTTATTTTTATGATTTTTTTTTTTTTATTTTGGCTTTGCGCAATATTTTCACCTTGTTTTTGTATGTAGTATTTTTGGCTTTTACGATTTTTTCTGTGTTTTTGTTTCATTTTCTTTAATTTTTTTGCGGCTCCGAGGGACGGCAATTAAACACGTTGAAAAAGAAAAACAAATGGCTAAGAGTGGAAAGAGCGACGAAAGAATATACAAAACACCAAACAACAACTTAAAAAAATTGTCTTTTTAGTCAATGCAATTTTATGGCCAAATGTTTTGCTTGTGTTTCCCTTTTTTACGACTGAGCGAAATGGGATTGGATTGAAAGTGTTTTCCTCGGTGGCTGTGGAAAAACATTTGCGGCGCAAGAAATTAATTATAAGTGGTTTTTCCAGGCGTTTATATTTTAAAATGAGTTGTTTCCCTTTAAATTAATACAGGAAAAAAATCTCTCTTTATGTATAGAATATACTATTGAATTCTCCTGATAACCTAAAAAATTAGGAAGTGAATTGAACAGCTTACTTGAATTGTTGACATCACCCATATATTTCGGCAGTTATCGTCAGGCTAATCGGGGGAATACCTCGCTCCGTTAGGATCTCAGTGAACCTACTTTCTATAGAGGAATACCACATGGACCCCCGTTCAACTGTCACTTAATTCAGCACTCGAAATATGTTTGAATCCAATCTGCGCGATTGAAAGCCGGGGATTCGCAAAGGGAGCGAGAGCGAGATAGGGGCTGTGTGGGAGTGAGAGGGAGCGAGGGCGGTCCAAAGGGTCGGCGCCCTCATCAAATGTCAGTGGCAGCAGCGATTGAGGCGTCTTTGATGAAGATGTTTCTGCAATTGTTAATGTATCTGGCTCTTTCGGTGATTGCCATTCGAGCAGGGAGAAGATTCCACAACACAACACACATATCAAAAATGTATTCGATATGTTAACAAGTCGCGGGACAAAAGAGATGAGTAGTCCCAGGAGATGCCAGAGATAGCCCACATAAATAAGTATCTCGTGTCTTGTATCTTCGTACATCGTGGCTGGTAGCTCGTATCTTGTATCTGATGGATGCACCTTTTGACACCCAATAAATAAACAAGGCAAAAACAGCAGCTGAGATCGATTTTATTTATTTGTGCATGGGCGAGAAAGCAACTTTGGATGTCTGCGAAGAGAGTTCATCGAGGGGAAAGTAAGTGCAAAACAAATATACTTTCGTTTAATCAAAACAGCAATAATCAAAGCATTTATGGGTGTGGGTACCAAATTAGTTGTATTTCATTAGGTTTCATCAGATATAAACAGCAATATACAACATATTTGTTGTGGAATTTTGATGGTATCTAATTGAAGCCTACCAAATTGGAGCACTTAAATTAAATGAAACATATTTGAAATAATTAAAGGATCGGAGTGCTCCGGGAAATATGAGATACATATTCATAAACTCATTTCAGTAAGTGCACCTTGAAGTCTTTCATTAACTCTTGCGAAGATTCCGCTAAACTCTTCCCTGTTTTGGCAATGCAATAATTGAGTTAATTAAGTAAAAAGGGAAACCGCCTCGTCTCCTAAGGAAGAAGAAGAGGTTTCCGAGGGGGATTGTGGGATGTGCTAACTTAATGAGTGACTTGTTAATTATCCGGCGGCGGCTGCATCTGCAGCTGTCTCCTTCTCTGTCGCACCTGCAGCTGCTGCCACCAAATGCCAGCCGGCTCCTTGATCGTCCTCTCCCTGTCGCTCCCTTTCTCTCCCTCTCGCTTGCTCACGTGACTCCTTGCGGGTTTACCGTTCACCGGATGGCGGCCAAAAGCAGAAAGCCACGACAAAGGAAAACTTGGCAACGCGTTCGAACTTCGAACATGTTTGCTGCACCTGGCTTTATTGTCGAAACGAGGGGGCGGGGCTCGAGGGGGTGCCGCAGGGAGGGGGTTCGTCGTTACCTTGGCCAGAAAGAGCCGGCTTTTCGAAAGGGGTGAAAAGCAAAGGAAAGAAAAACAACACACACCAAACAACGGGCAGCTAACACAGCGGCATGTAACCGTAACCCCTCCGGAGGCAAAGAGCCTCTACCCTTTTTTTTGGCCAGGCCCGGCACTTTGCGAATCTATAAAAGTATCGGGCCGCATAAAAAACGAGCTCAGTTGTGAACGGTACTTTGTAACGGCAACCGGCGGCACTACACGCGACTAACGGTTAACTGGAAAATAGAGGAAAAACTACTACTGACGGGGGGCCAGCTGGAAAAGCTCCGAGCATTCGTACTGCCAAAAATTTACTGCTCGGAAATACCACCGCAGTAACTTGTCGCTTAGAAAGGGAAGCTGCATCATCACACCATCCACTAAAAAATAATCCTCCCTCCCCGGATGGCCTGAAAAAAGTCAACACATTTCATCACCCCTTCGGTAAGTGGTGACCCCCAGTCTTGGATCCTTCCCCACTCAATCCCCCCTACTTCAACTACTTCTGCTCCCCCCTCGGAGATCCCGACTAAAACCCCAAAAAAAAAAAATAAATCCATCGGCTTAAAACTTGGCAAAACTCAACTCCAAACTGAAACAAGCTGAGCTGAACGTATTTGAGTACAGTTTGGACCGGGAAAAAAATGGGAAACATAGTGCTTAAACTAATTTTAATACAATATTCATGCTTAAACCTTTTCTTCTGTGGCTTAGGAATTATTAAAAGAAACTTTTACGGAACCATCAGCAGATTAGGTTGAACATCTTCAAGACTTTTTTCCTCCAACCTTTTACCTTTTTTTTCCCACAGTGCATGTAAATCTGCATCTGTCAGTGCAGCAGCAGCTTTAGCGTCACTATCTGTGCCTGCTTTGTATCTTTTGGGTTGTAAAAACATCTGTGCTTGTCGTTCGGCATCCGTATTTGTTGCCGCATGGAGCGGGCCAACTGCATTTCCTCTACATCCACCCATCCACCCACCCACCGGTCACACATTGCGTATACGCAACGTTGTGCGTGCGTTGGATAGAAGAAATATTTGTGAGTGAAGCGCGGGTTAAAGCGAATACCGTTTGTTAGAGCTGTCGGCGAATGGCAACCACTTTCCGCTGAAATCTGCCCCGCCGGGTCGACAGCTCTTTATGTGGGCTGCCCTGCTCCATTTTTCGATATCTTTTGTGGGATCTCGGACAAGTGCTACTTCTGGCCAACTTCTTGGCCAGCTACTGGTTGGCTGTTCGATTTCTATTGTCTCGTTCGAATCGAAATGAAATCGGTGCGTGTAGGCAGGAGTGGCCAACGATCGATGGAGGGTCTCGTGGACTATACTCGTATATAAGAAGTAGAGAAGTCGAGCCGCCGCTGGCAGTTGGCAAGTTCCATGTGGGCGGGACTCGAGCTCCCAGTTTGGACATCCATCTTGCCACCAACTAAGTTCGCATGTCTCCGAGGGGGAACGCTGCCACATTTGGCTCACTTTTGTTTACACTTTGATTTATTTACGCAGCCCCGCAAAGTATTTCATTCAAACCTATCAATGTGAGTTTTATTCACTTTCCAAATTTTTGTTTTCATCTCCGTTTGCCCGGGAAACTTTGGCTCAATCAAAAGCCAGTTGGCAAACAAGTGCAGAAGATTCGAAATCAGATTCAGATACATAAATCATAGACCCAATGACAGGGGAGGGGTTGCCTTGGGCTTTTGTCTCTGGCTGAGTTTTTGTTCATTGTGGAGTGCATGAAAGATACAAAAAAATTATTGCGTTGGCTATTTTTAAAAAATCGTACGCAATGCATTTTAATTTTTCTCGGCCGCTGTGCGTTTTTTGTTTGTGAATAAACATTTTTTAAATGTGTCAAGTTTGCTTTATTACAGATCAGAGAGAGGTGGAGCCAGCTCCAAATAAAAACAAAATAGCGAAACAAACAAAAAGGGGGAAAAAAGACCCAAAGACCTAATTTCTGGATGGCTTAGTTTTGTTTAATTCAATTTCTGGGCTACTTTTCTTTTGTTATTGTGTGCAGAAGTGGAAAAGTTATGAAGAGATATGTAAAAAAGTTTTCTAAGTCGAGTCAAAGGAATACGAAAAGTTAAGCTGCGTATTAAAAGTACCATCCAACTCGTAAAACTTTAATTACTATTTATTTCCTTCTCCACTTCCCCTGAACTTAATTTGGCCAAAACTTCTGAACGCTATTAAATTCAGCAACTGATTTGTGTTCTTGTGCCGCATCTCTCAAGGCAATTTCAGCGCAAAAGTCAACAGTTTATAGTATTTAATCATTCTTAAGCTGTCTTCAACTCCCCCCACCCACCCGTTGCCGCCCTTTTGGACCACCTTTGACCTTCATTAGTGTCAGACCCTCTCGCATTCGCATTAATCTAAGCAGACATTTCAAGTTGAGTTGCAAAGACAATGGCTCTAACAGTTTTGTAGTTTGTCTTGTCTTGTCGGCCAAGGTGCACACGCATACAGATACAGATTGTATCTGCGAGATACTCAGCGAAACGCATACAAATCAGAGCTAATAAATTAGTGCAGTTTATGCCGAAAGCTGAAATAAATTCAAAAAAGTTGATGCCATTATTTGAAGTGGAAACACCAAAGAAGTAAAGTGTTGAATGCCTGAATTGAAGTGAAAAGCTGAGAATTGCGATTTATAGGTTTGAGTGCATTCATGCAGAACTTCAATTAAAATATTCTGAGGTATTTTCCCAAATTGATAAATTCTTTGAAAAGCAATTACTTATTGAATACAAGACATACTAGTAAATTACGGCATATAGTTAAACTACTCAACGCTTAAGAATACCTTAAAAACTGCCGGATTATGCAACCATTTGAAGTCGCAACACCACCAGAAGCTACGCCCCCATCCACCCACTCTTGCCACGCCTCCTTTGCTGAGGCGCCCCAAAGTCTCAGGGCGACGCAAACAAAGAATTCAAGTGGCGTGTGTTGTGTTGCACAAAACCGAACCGAAAAGTCCGAAAAAACCAACACACTCAGTTGAAGGAAAAACCTTCGCGGCGGAAAAACAAAAAAATAAGCAGAGCAACGATGTGAAAAGTTGAATGCCTAACAAGTTGAAACACGCTGAAAATGCGAAATAAAAACACAACCGAAAAAAATAAATAAAGAAAAACAAAAGCTCAAAGATGGAGCACACAATAATAACAACAAGAACAATGACTTGGAAAATGTGGAAATGTCTTGGGAACCTTGCAAAATGGATGAAGCCGACGTTGTTTTGGCCTTTGTTTTTGTTGCTGTCGCCTGTGTGTGTTGTTGCTGCAGTTTGTTGAATTAGATAAAAGTTTAGGAAATGTTTATGCCAAAAGTAAAGCGCAGATGAATAGCGAAGGAAACTCTTTTTTGCCGAATACCCTTGATGGAGTACGGCCTTCCCAGTCTTTCGGGACTTCGGTGATTGAGAAATGGGTTTTGGCAGTCTTAAACTTGACCAGTTGGACAGCTGGGAAAACTACTAGCGAAGTTTGTTTCTTCGAGCCATAATTTTGTAATAGGAAAAACTCTTTTCCTTGCCCAACAAAACAAGTTAATTATTTTCGAACAAGTGCTTAAGAAGAACACATTTTCCTGCAATAAACTCGATGGTGATATGAATACATCTTAACAAATTTTTATTACCACTGCGCTAGTTTTTTCTCATTTTATTCCAATAGCTCCAGGGTAGGAAATTTTTCCGGCTAGGTTCCATCCTAGAGATTTATTTTCCTTCTTCTTCTTCTTCTTCTCGTTCTTTATTTTTGCCCAGGTGGGGAGTTATCTATAGGAAAACGGATGAGTGGTAGGATAAGGTGCTCTGGCAAATGGCAGGCGGAAATGCACCGAAAATAAATGTGGGTAAAATGCCAAGGAAAACAGCAAAGCTGTGTGTGCTTACTAAGTTTGCTTTTAGTCTGGGATTTTAGTTGCCATTGCAACTTCTGCTGGAAGAATGTTGTCTACACGTAAATATTTCACACCGAACACAAAGCAGGGGGTTTTCTTAAGAGCCAAGAACAGGGGCGTAGCTGCGGGGGGCGGGCCGGAAAAATGCCTAACCAGCGCAATGTGCAAATGCAAATGCAACTGCGACTACGGAATATGAATCACAAGAATCGCAGCGGCAGCAGCAACAAAAAGCTCAGCCACCAAGGGAACTCCGCACACTCATCGCTTATCGTCGATTTCCCCCTTTTTCACCTGAACCCCGCCCCCTTTTCATTCATCAATGCTGTTCGACGGAGGTGAAAATTTCGTGCGCGCGACTCAAACAAAAGAAAAAAGAGCAGAAAGTACTGAAAAAGCGTGAAGAGCAGCCGAAGATAAGACAACAAAGATTCGCGAGCTGGCGATAAACAAAAACAAAGCAAACAATTTCGAATACTGCAATGCAAACCACAAACAAACATGCCAAGAATGCATCCCTCAGATACAGATACAGATAAAGTGGCTGCCCGAAATTAGGAATTCCATTTCAAATAAAAACCAAACTCTTTTTATTTGTAAAACACTAAATAAAGCCACTCATAAATATTAGTGTAAACTGAAAATATAAAGCCACAGACAACTGAGGATTTATAGCTCCAAAAAATATTATGTGTAAATCTCAAAAATTGCAGTTTTAATCTTAATTGATTTATCACTTAGGGACTGACCACTGTGGAGCTGCATCTTACGTGTGAAACGACACTAAACCGTCTTAACAAATTCTGTTGATACTGCAGCCAAAAATAAAAGAAACAGAATCGAAATGTAAAAATCTAGCGAAAAGTGAAACGGAACCCCGCCAGGGTCGAATTTTATTAGAGAACCAAACCAAACGGACCCAAGCCAATCCAATCCGGACTGCGTTGAGGTGATTTCAGGTGAGTCAGGCCCACGCAATGCGAACACCTGAAATCCGCAACGATAAGAAAATATGTGAGGGATTCCGAGGGGCCAAGGGGGCCCAAAACACGTTTCTCACGAAGCGTGGGCCAAAGTCTTTGACGTCAGCAATTGAAGTTGGTTGACAACTATCAAAGCCCAGCTATTGACACAAATATTGTATAAATGGTTATGGACCAGAAGGGGGTTACGTTGGGGGTGTCACGGATAAGGGGTATTTCCTATTTGAACTAGCAAAAAGTAAGACTCTCATGCGACAAATATTTTACAGCAGAAGTTTATGCAACTATTGAATAAATTGAATCGAAACTGGTTGAAGTTTCTCTGCATGTCTCCAGCCCAATTATGTAGTTTATTAATCCCAAAGTGAGTGGTTCAAGTGGTTTTATGTTTTCTAGACGGTGTCATGAAACTGGATTATAACAAGTGGAAAAAATTAAGGCACTTTCTGCAAGTGGTACTCAGTTTTATTAAATCAACTCTTTTTTTAAGCCCTTAGGTATTTTTTAAAGTTGAAACCATCATTAAGTATTTATGATGGAATTAAGCAAAAATCACGGACGTTTACAAAGAGTTATCCTCAGCAATTTGGGTTATTATTTCACATTGACAAAATGTGAAAAACGTTAAACGTCACAAAAAAAAATGGGAAAACTGAAAAACCAAAAACCGAGAAAAACACAAAAATTTACGACAAATAGCACAGTAAGAATAAAAAAGCATAGAATACTCATATATGTGAAATGAAATATTCTGGCAATTAAACTGCAAACAGCACAAATTGTTGGTCGCCCGCTTGTTTTTTTTTTTTTTTTTAATGTTTTTTTTTTTGTTTCTGCTTAAATGCTATGTTTTCAACCGCAACACGAATTATGCAGATTTACAAACGCCGACAAAAAGGTGAAATGTATTTATAATTAAAACAGTACTCGGTGAGGGATGTGAAATGACCGCCCATTGATAGTGGCTCCCGATGATCGGTGCTGCATCCGATGGATGCACTCGCAGATACTAATATCTGGCGGATACCCAGCCAATCTGCATCTGCAAATGACCACAAAGTGAGAGCGTTGCACAGTTAACTCAATTAACTTATAAAATGTAAACTATGCGAGGCAGCAGCTACAGTAGTGCGGCCCCAACTCGCAGACGAGATCCAACCGGAGCCCCAACAAAAAGAGCTCAGTGAGCTAAACGGCAACGGTGATTAACTCTAGTCCATCCATCGAAGCGATGGCCACGTGACTCACGGGGGCAGATAAGATACAAATTACTACGGGGAAATGGCTAAGCAAATTTTAGATGAAAGTTCCCCTCAAAGAAGTGTTTCAGAGAATTTTTGGACTCAACCAAATTTCAGTGAATAATGCGTAAGCATTGCTGATATAAACTTTACCATGAACTGTAATATTTCTTAGGAAAATAAGATGATATTCAAGATTAAAATTAAATTCTATATAAACATCTAAAATGGTTTTTTATTTTTTGAGATGTAAATATAATTCAATATTTCAATTGGAAAAGGGGATCTTATGATTTCAAAAATTAGATTTTAGTCAGTGTAGCTTTTATTCTTAGAATAACTTGAAGTTCACCTGCTCACCTCTAGCGCTTTTCACAGTTTCCAACTGCGGCCCATGCCCATGGCTTTCCATATGTAGATGCGTGCGAAGAGATACGTGGATGTATCTACAAGCTACAAGTTACGCTTTGCAGACTCGCGTACTCACCTGAGCGCGAATAATTACCACGCCAAGAAAGCAGGGGAGTGCGCGGGGAAGGGGTGGGTCGGGCGAGGGGGGGAGGGGGTTTATCTACAGGTAGGCGCCGCTTTCGTCCAAAGAAGAAGAGGCGGTAAAGGGGCGGAACGGGCCCACTGACTGCGGCAACAATGTTGGCCAGTTGCGCAGTGAATGTCGAGGAAGCGAATGTAGATCGGGGGATATAGTATATATACCCATATCTGCGAGATATATCCAATGGGCGGGGGGACAGGGGCGTGACAGGTGGGTCATCGGCGGGTCGAGGGCAGCGCCAGCGGTGCTAATGTGGTTATGAACGCCAGTTGGCAGGTCAGCGCAACACCGCAACTCCAACTTGGCTCCGTCTTCTCCGTCTTGGGGTCTTCGTCTCCGTCGTCTTCTTCTTCGTCGTTGCTAATCGAAATGTGATAATCGGGGCGGGGCAGAGTCCAGTTCATTGAGCCCCAAAAGGGCGGCAAGGGGGAAAATCCGTGGTGCGAACCACATTTGCACCGACTTCGCTTTTCGCTCAGCTTTTGAACCCATTAATGACGCCGCCTTTGCTTTATGCCCGCGATTTTCTCGGCTCGTGGAAAGTCGCACGAAAAATGGATCGCACATTAGCTGCTCAGGCTTGAGAAAACTTGACCATCGGGGAAATCATGATGGAAAACGAACGCAAACATTTATTGGAAATCACAGTAATTTACCATTCTTATAGGTTTCTCAATTGAGCAAGGAAGTGCTTGAAGTTCATTCAATATGCATATAGTATTCTTCTTAAATTAGTAACTCTCATTAAATAAACTGTAGGGTTGCGTTTCTCAAGAAAAAAAATAACAAATCACCCACTCGCCCGTGTATTCCTATTATGAGATCTTGAAGCTTGCTTGTTTAAATAAGAACCATTTAAGTACCAATTCGAGCTGTCTCGTTTCAGTACATTCCTCGGCTTCTTCAGCTGGCTCTTGCCTTCCTTCCTCTTTTCCTTCCTGAACAATCTGTGGTCTGCCGCTTTTATTTGTCTTTGGCTCCCAAAGAAAAACGCGAGAACAAAAGGCTTGTCAAGCCATTTCCATTTTCATTTCCATTACCGTGCGAATTCTGGGCCGTATTTTCTGCCCCTTGCCCCTCGCGCAGAATACTTTTCTTGCGCTGTTTTTCCTATTAACATTTTTCACTGCTCACCCACTCGGCGGATTGGGGGGCATAATTGCCTTTTGATGTTGCTGCTCGCCTTTGGCAATGGTCATGTTGGCCATCTCCTCCGCCCCTCCGCTGCTCTGCTCCCCTGACCATTTAATGCCACATTAATTGTTATGATTTACAATGAGAAAAATCATAAATTAATTATTCATGGGGCAACAAACAAGCGGACGGGACGGGTCTGCGCACTTGGAAAATTCCTGCCCTGGGTCAACGTTCCATTGGCAGGGCAATTTCCGCGGCGTTTCCTTCCTGGCCGCCAAATCGAAGTCGGAATCGGGAATCAGGGAATCGGGGAATCGGAGGCCGATCAGCGGCCGTGAGCCATCAGCATCCAATTAGCTAACGGAACTACGTGCAAATCGTTGCATCTCGCATCGAACCGTTCGAGAGCGGCGAAAGATACTTTTGTATCTGGCGGTAAAAGCGGGTTAATTGATGGCTTTTGCATTAAATTGCCTCACTCGACACAATCAGCAGAAAGTCGGAGAGAATGAGACAAAAGAAAGGGGGGCGGAGGGGGTTTGGGGTTTTTGGCGGAGAAAGAGGCAGCAATTGACCCGCTCCGCGCTATTTGTATCTTGTATCTTTTGCATGGAAGTTAATTATCACAATGTCTCGCAGAGTTCGTGCTGCAATTTCCATAGATATTTATTAGATCGGACTCCGGCGAAATTCCCAAGCCATAAATCAAGCTCAACCAGTGATCTCAGAACGCCATCTGCTGGCCATACATAAAAGTATCCATAAATGTATTTGGGAGTTTTTATAGAACGCAAATTATCATTGGGCTTAATTCTTCATCAGAACAAAATAATTATTTAAAACTAATTTAAGAACTTGCAGATTAGCTTTAAGCACGTGTATGCAATAATTGCTTCGTTTAAACTGAATAGTAATAAAAATTTATGCAGTATGCTAATTCAACGTTTAAAAAATTCCGATTAAAGAATTCACGAAATATATATAGGAGCTTTAACATTTTTCTCTCTGTATGTGGGTGGTTATTTAGATTCTCCTTCGTCTAGACATTGTCTCGCTGGTCCACGCACTTGAATCGACTGCGTGCCTAATTTATTGATATGTCTCATTCTGCCCGGCAACCGCTTCCACATTAATTCCCCTTTTATTTAGATTCTCCTTGACAATCTTTTTAGTGGCCTTATGCCAAAATGTTTGTCATTTCCTCCCTGGCATTCCGCAAATAGTTTGCTCCACGACTTGGGCTTTCGGTAGTAGATTTTGCTTTCATTTTCCATTTAGTTGCCACATTACGAAATTGGACTCCCCTTTTTGGTTGGTTGTATATCTGGGAATGTTCAATTTCCAAACCAAATGAAACTTTAGCCACCCCGATTCGATCTGCTCTGTCTGCTTGCGTGATTCATTTTTTCACATTTTTGGTTGTTCCGTTTTGATTATATGTACGAGTATTATGCTTGTCTGCCCGTCTTTTATATTTCGCTTTTCGTTTTATTATTATTCTTGTGTTTTTCTATATTTCCGTGTGAACTTCCGTTTTGACCCCCTCTTTCTCGCTGCACTGGACTCTACTCCCTTCTGAAAAAGGCAAAAGTTTGGAACGTGTTTGAAATATTGATAGCGAAATGAGCAGGGACCACAAAAACAACCTACACAGATACGCGCCAGTGCAGACAGAAAAAATATTTGTAATTGCCCGATGTTTTTTTACGACTGCAATAGTAAAGTTGCTCACTATCACAAACTGATTAAATAACAATAAAGTTGATAAGTGTTTTAATCGATTTCAATTAAAATGCATCCTATGTAATTAAAAACGATTATGCAAATTAAGTTTATATTTCAAAAAAATCACAGTAAAAAAAAACTATTGTTTTTGCTTTCGAGTGATTATTTTTTTCGGTGTAATTTCACCCACTTGGACCTTGCACCATCGGTGGTTGCAGGCAACACCTACTGCAGACCCAAAGTTGTCCAGAACCACTCTCCCCCTGCATTCCCCCTCAATTCACGATTCAGTCTGTTGCGAGTCTGCTTTTGTGGTTGCTGTTGGCCGTCTGCCGCCGTTAGTGGTGTAGTTGTTGTTGTTGCTTTTGTTGTCGGTGGTTGTGGGGCGTGCGACCTCTCCCACCTTCCCCCTTCGGTGGCCCCTTTTACGGTTGCATTAGACAATAACTGGTAATAATCGTTGAACCGTAAAATAAACATGGATACCCGGTGCACTTGTTTAGGCAGCAACAACAACGACAGTGGTCAGGTGGCTGAGGTGGTTCAGTCGGTGGTGTCTTTGTCGCTGCAGGTGATTAAGTCTGTCCATCGTCCGTTGTCGTCTGCCGGACGTTAACTGATTTGTGCATTGACGCGAAGTCGTAGAAATATACGAAAAGGCATAAATACTTAAGCAGGTCTGTCTCACCGAGAAAAGAAAAGGGTAAAACGGCGGAGAGGGAAATTTGCGGTTTTCCACAGATCTGACTGGCAGAATTATAAGCATATGCCGACGCTTTGCATTCCATATCAATCCTATCCGATCCAATCCATGGGTAATTTACATTCGTCATTGTGTTTGGATTTTTGTGATTCAGTGGGTAAAAATAGCCACCGATCAAAATAAATCTTCAAAAGTAAAAACAAAGCACGAGTTTGAAGTGGCGAACGAAAAACGATCTTGCTTGCCATTTCAGTTAAGTTGGCGTCTGGCGCGCCACATATTCATATCCCATATTGTCTAGTGGTTAGGATATCCGGCTCTCACCCGGAAGGCCCGGGTTCAATTCCCGGTATGGGAAACTATATGGTTGATATATTTTTTTTTTTGTAAATCAAAAACAACTCAGTATTTTTTAAAAAATATCTATAAAAATATTTATAAATTTCCTGTATTAAAAAATGAATAATATCTAGAAAACCCCTTAATTTTATACGATTTAAAAACATAATTTCAAGAAACTAAAGATCCCAGGGGTCTTCTTATCTATAAATAGGTAATACCAAAATCCTTAATCATGTTCGTGGTATCGAAGTCCAAGTCCCATATTGTCTAGTGGTTAGGATATCCGGCTCTCACCCGGAAGGCCCGGGTTCAATTCCCGGTATGGGAAATATGGATGCGATTTTTTTCTCTATTTTTCAGATAAAGGAAAGCAATTAAGAAATGTGGGAAACTTTTTATTTTGCCCCATTTTAAATTTAATTACTGCTCCTCGTTTTTTATTTCTATACTTTCAAAACTAACTATGGTTCTCTTTGACGTTTGGACCACCAACGAATTGGCCAGCCTAAAAATTCAGTTCCGTTGCTTGCTCCAAATCTTTGAAATCTCAACTCGACATCAAGAACAGCTTCTGCTCCATTCTTCTGTTGAAATTGAGCAAACAACAACTGAAACAGAGGCAAGCTCTGCTGGTTTATGTTTTATGTTAAGCGTTTTATAGCCCAGGGGCGGTCCAAAGGGGGGAAAGAAGGGGAGTCCGAGTAAGGGCAAGTGTTTCACACAGTAAACACAAGTTAATGAAATTAAAACGTAAGCAGCAGACACACAAAAACGCAATAAAAACAAAAAGAAACTACAATTAAATTGAAAGCAAAGAGAAAGACCATTCATCGAGTGCGAGGAAGCGAGAGGGGAATAGAATGGAGTGAGAGGGGGCTAGCCCGCTTCCCACATTCGCCTCTCTTCACTCCTTTGCCACTGCAACTTGACATGCAACCCGAATGGAAATGAACTTTGAAGCCTGCGTGGGCCGTTGTTTCTCAGTTGCTCGGCTTGAGAATTTCAAGTCGCCGGCTATCGCGATGCTCCACTTGCCCCCCTCACAGCCCCCTCTCATTTTTCTCCGTGCACCGCCCCTCTTGGCATTTCTTTTGAGATGGCGTGCGCGACTTTTAATCGCATTCGCTTCAATTGTCGGAATTTTATTGTGAAACCAGCTAAGACTTTGGGCGTCAATGCCTCCCCCTTTCTACTAGCTTTACTATCCCCCACCCCATTGAGCTTTCCATGTACATCTTTCATAACGCTTCATTATCGTCTCATACAAGAAATGCGAAAAGAAACCTTTAAAATAATTAAAAAAAGTGAAAACCTTTCCCAGAGTTGGGCTACAGTGAAAGCTGCCATGGGTGACCTTTGAAGTACATACATATTACTGTTCACTGTGCTAAAGATTAATGTGTGAACTTTATCATGGGTTAGACCTTGCAACCGTTTTAAACCCTATTACTTTAGTCCTTGAATAATTACACTTATTTTTGGTTTCTACCTTTTTTATTAGGTCTCCTGTGAAATATAATCCTCAGAAAAGTTCTGAATTCAGATAAAATATTATTACATAACAGTGATTGTTTGTTTAAAATCTTATACATTTTATTTATACTCGAAGAAAAAACTTATGTGTTACACCAAAAATGATGGTGCAGATCTGTGGATATCAATTCCCTCTGTGTAAGCGACCGTAAATTTTTCTTTGATCCCACCAGCTCCCTACATAGGAGCCACCCACCTGGTAAACATTTTTCAATTATAGTTTTATAATAATTTTCTCGTCATTGTTGGTAGTTCATGTTCGCCGTCTTGTTGTTGTTTGCAGTTCATTTGTTGTTGCGTTTTGTTAAAGTAACTTTCTTCGTTATTCTTTCACTTTTCGACCCGCCCACTGACTGACTCCGAGTCGAGGGAGCTGCCAACTCGTTTTCCATAACTTTTGCTCTCGACCCAAAGGCATTTAAGCCGCGTTGTAATTATGTATTTTTTCCGTACATTTCTCTCTTACTATTTCTTTTGGGTGGTGCACCCTGCGGCTTCAGTAATTAAATTTGTTTTTGTCTCTCGCCCTTTCGCTTGCCAACTGCAACTGCACGTATTTACTCAGGAGGGAAATCTCCGCGCGGAGCATTTCCCCAGGAATTGAAAAATAATTTCGAATGTGTTTCGGGCCAATTTAGCTGGCCCATTGGACCGCATAAATCAATAAAAGAAAATACCTAAAAACGGGTGGGGATATGCTCACATATTTGAAAACCCAAGGAAAGTATGTACTTGGGGCGAAGGAATGGCAAGCAAATAATGCAAACACAAATAGTCAGCATTATGTAAATGAAATGTTTGCCCAATGCAAACACAAAATGCGGTCGACTAAGGAAATCTAGAACAGAAGCTCAAGGAGCAGGGCACTGCGAAAATAGATTGAATAAACCAATTACCACCCACTTTAAGGCAAATAAAAGCGATATGTTTATAGGGTACTAAATTTGAAAATAAAGGTGTACCTAAGTTAAAGGCTTTATTAGGTGGGTGGGGGGTTAGCAAACAAGATGAGTATATTAACATTATATTCTTCTCAACTCAGCTAATTGAGTTGTTTAACTTGTCACTTGCTTATTTCCAGTTAATTACAAGATAGTAAACATACAACAATTTAAAGTATTAAACATACATAACATGATTTAGAAATATTATTTTCTGTGTAACGAGAAAAGAAGAACAAATACTGGCGGCACACCGATGGAGGTTGGCTTGCATAATCAACTTCAACGGCGAGTTGAACTTCGATTTTTGCCTTTGCCAAATGAGCCGAGCAGGAAGGTAAACAACAAAAACGAGAAGGACGAAGGACGAAGTGGGGACAGGGGATGGAAACGAGGACGGGGCAGAGGAAGTTGGATGTTGGTTTCAAGGATATTGTGCGTTTCAGTGTCCTGCACACGAATAAGTTGCGTGCCAAGGACAACGGCAGAAAAAGCGGCAGACCAAGTTGAACGAGCTGGCGAGGCTACCAGGAATCGATGTTTGAGGACATTAAGGATACACCTGTCGATATTTTTACAGTTTTTGGCATGCGCCTGCCCCTCGGTCCCCATACTCGGATCCATTAACCGGTTTGCCAGTTGTGCGCCAGGATCATTAAGGGGAAGACCAAGAGCAACACTTCCGTCTGCGAAACAAGTTTTTGGGAAACCGAGAGAGCTCGACAGGACCTTCCACTATCCCTGTTGTGCTGGGCCAAAGGTAATCACCATTAAAACTCATTACCAAGAGCAACTGCACCACAACAGAACCGAACAGGACACGCCAGAAAGGAACAGGACACGCCATGGGACCTCACAACCGAGTGCCTCCGAAAATAAACCAGAAACATAAACTAGGCAAAACCAAAACATGCACATAAAGTAGTTAAGCCTAGGCCAAAAGCTCACTGTTTCTTTAAGATTAGTCGGCGAACGAGTTATTTGCTGGTCACTTGAAACTAGTAGCCCATAAAATTGTATTTATCCTTAGACTACCCATAAGGATTGCTACCTATTCGTTTAAACTAAAATTGATCGCGATTGGTTGTTGTTGGTAGAAATATAAACCAAATATAAGGAAAAATTCTGGTTTAACATAATTTGTTTATATAAGATTTATTTAACAAGTGCCATGAGCATATAGCAAAAGTCTACGAGTATAAAGGCGAACGTCTTAAACATTTGTCCTATATACTTGGTATGATAAATTACCAACTCTAATAGTTCTGTACCATACATAACTTTTTTATGCAACATTTAATTTCAAGATTTATGATCATAGGTTTGACTGGCTTTATAACCATATACAGCCTTTTGGCTTATTGCAAACTGCCTTTCGGCCATTCTTTCGACGGCTTTCGCCGGGTAACAATTTCGAATTCCGTCTTAATCTCAAGTTTGAGCACTTTCGGGGTTGCATTTTGGCCTTCTTTTCTTTTCGCTTCTGCCGCAGCGGAAATAAATTTCTTGCGAGTGCAAAAAAAGAAATAAATTCTTGACTCTTTTATGGCCGTCTAGGGCTATTAAAAGGGGGAACAAGAAGGGGGTGGTCGCGGGGGGAAGACCGGGGGATATAGACCTGACTGATGGCGCCTCTGGCGATGTCGAATGTCGTCGTCTGCCAAATCGAGACGCGTCGGGGAGAAATTGCGCTGCAGTTGTCGTCAAAGACGGAGACAGTCGCAGAATGAGAGACAACCTTGAGCTAATTTGGCCATAGTCTGCACCTCGTAATCCTATTGTGCACTGAGCGAAAAAGGGAATTAGGAAGGAAAGCACTTAAAATCATTAAAAAAATTATCATGAAAATCATTTTTGAAACAAATCAAAGTACCAACTTACAAGAACTTACTTTAAAGCTGATTTCCTGATCTAATCTAATCTAATTATGTGAGTATCGTCTTGGGCAAAATGAAATATATTAAATTAACATGATATGAAAATTTTCCAACTTTTTCATTCCTTAAAAAATTGAAATAAATTTGAAAAATTATTTTGCTGAGTGATCTTTTTTCTCTTCTTTCCAGAAGTCCGCCATTTGGGGCCAGACAGCATTCCGCTCATCTCACCATGACAGAAGCCGCCTCAGCTGCTCCGGCTAAGTGGGGCACCGTCACAAGGCAGACGCCCCAAAAATAGACCCCTCTGTCAAAAGGGGGAGGAGGAGAACGAGGAGGAGGTGGTAAAGGAGATGCCGCCCAGTACCGTTCTGCAAATGCCGCCGGCTCCGTCCTCATCGAAATCCGGCCTGGTGCTGGGCGTCTGCTGTGACCAGTTGATGGCTGTGCAGCCGGTGCATCGGGCACCCGGCGCACTCGGATCACCCGGTTCAGTGGCATCCAAAGGTCCTCCGGATTGGGGGCACTACAAGGCGAAGCATCTTGAGGGAAGCACGACACCCAACTGGGCCCCACCCTTTTTCATTATCCTTGCCTCGCTCTTGGAGGTGAGTAGTCATCGTCCCACGTTGGGCGCCAAATGTGACCGCTTTTTAATGCGATTACGATTGCGCTCAAGGGTTGATTGAGGGTCATAAAAGCCACATTTTGGGGGTGGCCTCAAGTTGGGGATGGCAATGGGGGTAATGTTGCCATGACATCGCCTATAAAAGCACAACATTCTGGCCACATTCTGGTCCGTTTAATTGTTGGCTTATATAAAGTGCACTGCAACCCTTGGGTTAGCCAACATATTGGATTCGGCTCACCCCTGATCTTTTGTGTCTGACTGCTGTCTGGGCTATTACTTGTTATACGACAAGTCCTCAATCTTTGAGATGTGCCTTTTATAACTTTTTCAAGGGTAAGGATAAGCTGAACGATTGGCAGGCTCTCGAATAATGAGAAAACTTGGTTTTCTAAGTTTTTTTTAGGGATGTTTAAACAGGAAAGTGTCCTTCTATTTGAATCTATTGAATAACTAAACCCAATAAGTTAAATTACCTAAGTCTGATAATTCCACAGCCATGTCTTTAGTATTCCCACTAATTTAAAGTTGCTTTTGTCCGATTTTCATTACTGCCCTTAACCCCACATTTGGTATTCGGATCCGCAATGCCCAGCATCTTGCAGTCACGTCTGGCGCACGTTTTGTATCTCAAGTTAAACGAGATGACCAACGTTTGTTTGTTTGGCCATAACAAAGATGCTGTATCATATTTCAGCCCCAGCTCCCATCCCCCAGCCGAATGGCCCCCAAGTTCGCCTTGCGATTCCCCCACACACATCGGAGATCTGGTCGAGCAATTGACTTTTGAGGCAAACAAATTGCCGACAGGGCCACACACACACAGAATACGACTTAGACCTTGCCTCCTCCCAGTCCAGTGCATTTGTAAATGGATGTTGGCTTCCGGTTAAAGGATATACGAGTAGAATGGAAACGGGGAGCAGAAGAAGGGGACTTTGGCCAGAAGAAGGGATACAGAGTGCGTGCGAAAAATCCAACACGTCTACGATTTGTTTTCCGCGTCTGGCTTTTTGCACACCACACAGACTGGACGCCGCCAGGCCACAGAAAAAAAGGGGAATAAGGCGGGAATAGGGCGGAAATAATGGGGTATATAGGGGGAAAGAGGAAAAAGGAGGTGAGGGGAAACCGGGGGGTTAGGGGGGAATTGATGGCGACGTCTCGTCGCTGTCTACTGGCAGTCTGCGCCTTTGGGGGTTGCTTTCGCCACCCCTTCTCCAGAAAAGCTGTCTCGGCTGTGCGGGTTTGATGATTTTATTGCTGCCCCTTTGGCCGCAAACGGGAATGGGGCTTCCCCCAATCTGAGTGCTTTTCAAGTGGTTCGGAACTAGTTCGGGATAAAAGGGAATTATGGAGAATGAAATATATGTAGGTATGCATAAGTGAATACATATAGGTTTCGTATTTGCAAAGTCATTAAAAGTTAAGTGCGTAATGGCATTTTGTCTGCTTAATTTATTCGAAAGGGTTTGAGCTGGCAAGTTTTCATAAAGCAATTAAATATTAATTACAATTGATGAGTACTTTTAACTAATACCGAAGAGGGCACTTTAATAGTTGGAAGTAATCTACTTAACATCCTCTTTAATTTTAATTTTCCATATTTTTCCCCCAAATACACAGATCCTTGTGTTTCTATGGGTCAATGCTGATCCACCCGAGGACTCTCTCCTCATCTATCGTCCTGACAAGCGGCTCCAGCTCTGGAGATTCCTGAGCTACGCCCTGCTCCACGCCAGTTGGCTCCACCTGGGCTACAATGTGCTCACCCAGCTGCTCTTTGGTGTTCCCCTGGAGTTGGTACATGGATCGCTGAGGACGGGGGTCATTTATATGGCCGGAGTTTTGGCCGGATCCTTGGGCACTTCTGTGGTGGACTCGGAGGTTTATTTGGTGGGTGCCAGTGGCGGTGTCTACGCTCTGCTGGCCGCCCAACTGGCGAGTCTTTTGCTCAACTTTGGCCAGATGCGACATGGAGTTCTCCAGCTTTTGGCTGTGATTGTGTTTGGTGAGTTTTTACTTTGTTTTCTTATATCTACTAGTTTGATTACTACTTATAAAAAAGTGTATTTATAGAAATACGAAATACAAGTAGAGAACAGTTTCTCATTTTCATAGGAACTTCTGTATTTAATATCTTCTGTAGTCCTTTGCGATCTGGGCTATGCTTTGTACACCCGGGAAATGGCAATGCATCACCTCCAGACTCGACCAGCTGTCTCGTACATTGCCCACATGACCGGAGCTCTGGCTGGAATCAGTGTGGGTCTCCTGCTCCTCCGGCAGTTGGATGGCGGACTGCGGCCACGCCCCCTTCGCTGGCTAGCCTTGGGTGTGTGGTGCTTATTTAGCGCCTTCGGAATCGCCTTTAACCTGGTCAACACGGTCACAGCCCAATTAATCGCGGAGGAGGAGGGACAGGTGATCAGGGAACACCTGATGAACGACCTCGGAATGGGATGACTCGAGACAGGAGCCAAAGACTGCGTCCCGCTCATGAATACGGCTCCTCTGATACCTTAGTCTAGTCACTAGTAGCTAAGACTTTCCCCAGGACAGTGTGCTCAAAAACATATCTATCGGATATCCTGGCTCCCACTTGAAAGTGGGAATCGCTCAAAATACTCTTAGCTCGTAAGTCCCAACATTTATCTTATGCCAATGCCAAAGGAGTGGAGAAGGGCCTTCAAGAACTGAGCCTGGCTCACATCAAAGACTTAGGATCGGGTTTGGGCTGCTATCTAATCGATGGACTCCTCCATTGAGTTGCCTACTTAGTTTTAATGCCAAACCAGAGCTTAAAGACATAACATATAACCAAATATTTAAGTACTAACAACAAGAGAATTCTATTTCAATAAAATACCAAACTAAAGATTATTCGGGAATGTGTTCATATATGGGTAATAAAGTCAAAAATTTGGAAGTGTGTAAACAAGACAAGGAAAAATTCATGTCAACCCCATTTGAATGGAATTCTGAGGTAAAAACTGCGCCAAAAATCCATGCTAATTCCGCCATCAGCTGAAATTGGTGCAATCAATAGGCCAACATTTTGAGAGGCAGTGTCAGAAATTAATAACAAACAAAAACAGAAATTAGCCATCAGCTATTGGACATTGTTTCGTTCTGACATTGCCCCGTCATGCGGTGGCCCCATTAGCCATGGTCAAAACGAAGCAAGGGGGAGCACAATTATTTTGGTTTTGGATTTCGCATCGCCCGAGAATGAAATTGTAAACTTGCACCGACCGAATGTGTTGGTAATTCAATAGCTGCAAGCCACGTTTTCTGGCTCCCCGTTTGCCAACCGCAGCACCACCCAAACCGAGCGTATTTTGATGAGACATTGATGGTTCAATCGAACGCTCGACCCACCCAGCCAGTGGAGCCAATTTAGCAACCCATTTGCGATTCCTCAGTGGCAGATCGAAGTAGCGAAAATCGGGGGATCGGATCATCGATGGCGATGCAGCACGGAGGATCACCTGGAGTTCTCGTTAACTCGTCACCCATTGTATCTCTTGAAATCGCCTGGTATCGAGTATCGATCGAGTAGCTTAGTCCGTCCAACTCAATTGACAGTTGACAACAAATATTTGTGACATTAAATGCGACTGCTCGGAGATGCGAACCTTCAGTGGTTCCTCAATGAAACAAACTCTTCCTAAGATCTTTAAAACCATCGTGCACTTGGTAAAATAATAAAGTATTTTAAAGTTTGAAAAAAGTTGATTGAATTACAGATTACTTTAACCCTAAAGTCGGATAAAAATCTTAATTAAAGCTTAATATATTTTAAGAAAATAGTTTTCTGCTTTATGAGGCTATTTTTTTTTAGAGTGTTCCACCTCCAGTTGAGCTGCAGCTGAATCCTCAGCGACTTGCTCATTTCACTAATTTAATGAAGACCTTTTGCGAGAAAATCGGGGAGCGAAGTGAGCCCATTGTCTCCGCTCCTCTCGCTCGAGAAGAGACGACGACGACGATGACGACGACGAGGACCGACTCTTTCCCAGATTGATGATGCGGTTTGGTCGGGCAGCTTTTAAAACTCCAGGCTCCTTCAGCCCGGTTCCCCTCCCCCGAACTCCTCTCGTCCTGCCTTTCAGTGGAAAGGGGGCGGGGCGGGATGGGCCTGCATCAATAATTTGTGTCCGCCGTTGAAAATAATTGACCAAGTTTGTCTGTTTGCGGTTGTGGCATTTAATCTACTTGCAGCTGAAGTTCCGAAAGCGACAACTGAACTGCAGCAGCAGCAGCAGCAGCTGCCATTCGGAGAAGAGGACAAGTCGACAAAAAAGCCAAGTCGCAATCCTTGGCCTCCTCCTTGGCTCCTTGGCCTGCACTTGGCGTAATTGAAATAATTTTAAGTGAAAAATCTGCATTCAAAAAATATTTCAGCGCACACAGAAATGTCAGCGTCAGGAAAATAAGGAGCACACAAGGAGGAGACCAAATTCCAGAAGCAGGACGGAGTGAAAATCGAAGTATGTGGTTGATCGAAGTTTATCCCGAAATTCCCTACATGTGATATGATTTTGAAAATAAAGATCATAACATTTATAGTTCCCAAACTAATTGAAACCGAATGTATTAAGAGCAAGCTTTTCTTTTTTTAAATAGGAAATAGTATTCTTCGACTTTAAACCAAGATATAGTAAATCGGCAATTGCCAACTTATCGTACCAATCAATATACCTGACCCCAAGGGTTTGCGACTTTTGCAGACGCAAAATTTACATGCGCCAATTTGAGTGGACACGGCAAAAAAAGAGTCAACAGTTTGCAGCTTTCGCAGTCGCTTCGAACATAATCCTGGGCATTAAGGCAAATTGCAGCATCTGCCGCAGAGACAGGGGCGTTGGTAAGTTAGGGGGGGGGGGTTCGGGCCACAATTCGGATCGATCAATGGGGCCCACCATAATTTGGTTAATTCGACGCTCAGCCCAAAATGCCGACATCTCCAGTCTGGAGTCTCCTCTGCTTCTCTGCAGTTTTTGGGTTCTGGAGTTCAGCACGCGGCTGCCACTCGTCGATCGACTGATGAGGATGATCCTCCCCACCTCCCAGGTAATTCTCCAGGTACTCCTGCTGCTCCTGGTGCCTCCTCCTCGGCCAGGTGAGGCGGCTTCTTCAGCGGCAGCCTCAATTTGCCATTGCCTGCCCTCGGGGGCAATTTCGAACCGACTGTTTTTATGTGCTTTTTCGGATATTTTTTGTGAGCTGTCTTCCTCTTCAGTGGCTGTAATTTTGGCCGGGCTTTAAGTGAACATTCAGCCGGGATGCCATCTTCATGTCCCCCATCGAAACATAGACAAACACATCCCAGAATGTCACAGTTTTTCTACCCCTTTGGGGAGCACTTAAATTCGATAAACAAATGGTCAGGGGAAAAAAACAAATACAATATGCATGTTCTCCCAATCGATAACAGCTCGAATTTCCGGCATACATATTTTTTTTTGGCAGCAGTTCGAGTACGAAGGTGCCACAGTCTGTGTTGCAACTTTCAGTGCTTTATTTCCCATCCGAAGGTCTCATGAATTTATCAAAAATATCTGCATACAGTCGTGTTTGGCTTTTACCATCGATTCTAATTCATATTCTTCTCCAAGTCGGTATGCAAAGCTTTCGGTAACTATAGAAACAACTAAAAAAAAGAGTAGTTGTGGCAAGAAACTGGAAAAGGAATTTTATATTTGCAACTTGAGTAATAAAACTCAAGGGGGAATACATTGACATTTAGAGAATATGAAAGTGCACCATTTATGTTTTGAATATAAATCACAATTTAAAGTCAAAGAATAGAAACACTTTAATAGAAATTTTATGGTAGATATAATCAAAGTTAACCCAGGCATAATTTGTATTTGGAAATTAGTTAAGCGAAGTTTAAATATTCCAAACTGAATTGGAATACTTTCCCCCAATGATTTCACCCTACATCCCAAGGGGACAATAAGCTCGAGCTAATTCCATCGATCCCGATCTCATTGGAATCTCGGGGGAGAGACTCATTAAATCTCAGCCTCGCCGCTGGCTCATAATTCAGCTCAATATAAATCTGTTAACAAAACGCTTAATCCGCTTTGTGCGCTTTATTTATGGCCATTTGATGGCGCATTATCGCATCAGGCACATGGCACCCGTCAGTGGAGCGGGACGCCCTACCTCCTCCTCCTGGACACCGAATCCCCGCCGGATCCTTCAGCTGGCGCGCCTCATAATTGGATTCGTCACAGGGCCCCTGCAGTTCCCCCGATTCCGAGGAGCCATAAATCGCGGGCTGCTTGAAATGCAAATTTCGGGACTGCAGCTCGCTGGCGAGTATCATCGGCAGGGCATCAAAGTGGCAGCAAATGTTTCGCCTGCTGCTGCTGCTGCTCCGGTTGCCCAATTAACGCCATCGAAAAGAGCTGGACAGGAATCTGGCCGAGGAGCAGGAGTAGGAAGACGATTCGGAGCAGCGGCAATCAGAGTTCACTTGAACACCTCGCAATTAAGCCCCGTGTGCACCAAAAATCCAAAAAAAAAAGTGCGTGGCTCAGTGCGGGTGGAGTAGAAACAAGAAATCCAACACGAAGCGGTTCCATGTTCTTCAGCTCCTCCTCGCTGGCTGGCTGGCTGGCTTGTCGATGCCCAACAAAGGATAATCCAGACTGGAGACACCTCCGCCCCGAAACTGCACCCACTTGGGCCACCAAAACCCACTGACGGTGTCAGTTGACAACCACCGCTAAACATTCAACGGCGACTAAACAACCCACGCAGGAAAATGGGAAGACTTAACCGAAATTGGTTTGCTCTTACTGAAATGATTTCATTGAAGTAAAGCCAGATTCATATTGCCTTGTTAAAATAGTAAACAATTAAATTAATTTTGTTAAATATTTATAGGAATATTTTATATATTTTTCCAAGTACATACGAGTATGTTGAGTTAAGTTTTCAATAATGTATTTTTTTAAGGTTCGATCTAATCTTAAGTAAGGTTTGCAATAGCCAAAACCACAGTCCTCTCAGGTAAGTGAATTTACTACCGAATCCCCGTGAAGTTGGCCAAAACAGGCGGGAGTTGCACAACACTTGGCCACTTGACCCCGCCCCCTGCGCGATGTCGATTAAGTGGTTTACTTTGCCAGAGATCCTGGGCAAGAACAGGCGACGCGCTTGTTGTTCTTACCCCCGATGCGCATCTAATGCGACACGAAATCCTGCTGCCAATACAATTGCCACTCGGGACTCGGAATTTGGAATTCGGCTTGCATTAATTAAGCGCACTTAAGTGGCCAACTGGCAAGTACCTGTGCTGCGTGTCCGACTGTCTGGACCAGGCCAATTAACTTTCGCCCGCCTAGGTGAACAGTTCCTGGAGCATCCCGCAATCAATTAGTCCCGCCCTGCGATATCTCCTCCTCCTCCTCCTTCTTTTTTTTTCTCCTTTTTCTTCCCGGGAGAACACTTAAGGAAAACATCAATGCGAGAAATGAAAATCGTTGCGAAAAGTGGCAATAAATTATGTCTGCGGTGGCGTCCGCCGGCTGATTGAAATCCCCCCCCCACCTCCTTCGCCCTTTTCCTCCTTTTCCGACTCCGTCTGATCGCTCGGAATTAAGTTCTGTTAACCGGGCAGAAACAACAGCAATTGCTGAAATGGACACAGACGGCTGCAGCAGGTATGCAAAAGAGCAATATTTCAGAAAATGATGAGTTGCAGATGACGCTGCCCAGGAACCGCAGCATCAACAGATGCGGAATATCCACAGGCTTCGATGGTCCGGACTCCGGGGCAAAGGGAGCCAGTCTGCGAATAGAGAGTGGAAACTTTGCTAACTTCCGACTGGCAAAACAGTCTTGGCAGATGGACAGTGGAAGGGAATGAATCTAAAATCAGAGCTTTTTAAATATTTATAAATTAAAATATATAAATTAAAGAATGTATATCTTTAATATGAAAAAGGAACCTGTAAAGGCTTTTAAAACAGAATCAACAAATTACTTTTATATTTTATTTCTGTTTTAACCTTTTTGGAAATTTAAACATGTAAACATTGTGAAACAATTGATTCCAATTTTCTTTCACAATAAACAAGTCTTGTTTTAATTATTTGCTTAATACTACATTGTGTTACGTACATAAATGAAGCATTCAATTCGATTTTATTTGTATACATTGAATATGAGCTACATTCGCACATTTGATTCGTAAAATAAATTGAGTCGAATAAGATAGACAACTAATGTTAAAATTCTTCATATTGACACATTTTTAATCAAACTTCTAAGGAACTTAAACCGGAATTTAAGTCCTACAGTTTCCCCATCACCTTTGCCTTGGCTCCACCGTATCGTGACTCATCTGGCATGTGGTGGATCCAACTCCTGGCCCCTAGTCACTCCTCCTCCATCTGCTCCTCCAACTCGACTGCTGTTGGTGCATTGTTTACTCCGCACAGACCAAAACAAAAATGCAGCCATGGACTGGCCCAGACATCCGAGAAGTTTAGGTGAGCAGGGGCGAAGCGAGCTGGGGCTGCTGTGGTTTATCTGGTTGCGGGGAGCCAAGCTGAATTTTATGGATTTATTGAAAATTGAACGCACTTGAACTGCTGGAAGAGGGGAAAGGAGCTGGAACTGCATCTGCCCGCCTGCCTGTCTGCGAAAGAGGCTTGTTTGGAAAACAAATAGACGAACTCCGCCAGGAGGTTTAGCATCGCACAGAAGACGGTGCCGAAAACCAGGAGCGGATTGGGTTTAATGGGGGATAACACCAACTTACTCCAAGTTAATTGGGTAATAAACTCTTCAACAAAGTTTGTGAGACATTTAGGAAATAATGTAGAAGATTCTAGGAACTTATTTGCATTTAGTTTAAAAAAAACATGCCATTTAAATTATTTCCTTGTTATGTTCATTAAACCGCACCTGTTTTTGGAAAACTTGCGGACTGCCACGCGTTTCGTTTCGTACTGCATTTTGTTTGTTTGGATTTTGGTTTGGTTCGCCTCAAGTTTTTGGTGTTTTGTTTATGGAAACGCGTGCGGTCAACAACAGCAGCAATATTGAGACGGCAAAATTAACACATGAAAAGATGGCTAAGATCGGATCGGGTGTTGCTACTTGCCAGATAAAATCCAATAACAGACCGAACGACTCTCTGGTTCGGTTGTGATAGGTTCTTAAAAAAGAAATATACATGTAGCATAATTGTTGTGTAAAGATATCCACTAAATGATAATTTAATTAATCTGACTATTGGGTGGCCAATAAGGAATCCAAAGATGCAGATCCGATGGCGACAGGCCAAGAAATAATGTGATGCATTCCCGGCTAAATTGGCGCCTGGCGAGGAACAAGTTTGGTGTTCAAGTCTGGCCGGTTCTCGATTTGATTTAGTTGATCTGGCTGCCCGAGAGCAGAGATCCAATCCTCAGTTCCTGAGATACTACACCACACACCTCCGAGGTCGCCCACACAGTTTCCCAGGATGTCGCAGACGTCTTCTTCGTTGGAGTCGAGGAATGCGAGTGCTGCACCAGCCACGTGGGCAGTCCCCACTGTACTGGCAACACCCGTCGGAGTCTCTGGTGGCTGGTATTCCTGGGTTTTCTTTATTCCTATCATGCACTCGATGTGTGACAACAAACAAAACACTTTGCGAATCGCTTTCATCTGCTAGAAAATAAAACCGAATTCCAAGAAACATTCACTCTTTGTTTTGTGAATAACATGCGACGGCTCTTTGGGTTTTTCGCCTCGGAAAATCGCCTACACAAAATGGGGAATGGGGTGATCAATTGGCGCCTGGCGGCACTCGGAACAATTTAAGCACGAAAACAGAAGGGGAGCATTTTCCGCACCAGACCAGACAGGTGGCCAAAATGCAGAGAGAGACCCCTAAAGTGTCCCATAAATTCATTAATTTGTCGCTACTTTTTTTTACCACTAGCATATTTGTCAGCTTTACGATGTATTTAATTCTAGCGTCGACGCATTTAAAACTAATGCGGGAAAATTAATACGAATAAATTCTGAGAATCGTGAAAATCGCAGGGGGGCGGATGAGGGAAGGTGCACCCGGCCGATCCTCATGAATGTCGTTATGGATGTTTGGGCATTTAAATTTAGCAGCCACCACGACGAGGCGACGATCAGCCCACTAAACGAGAATGTGACGAGAATGAATCAGCTTGAAATAGAAACAAAAATAAAACGGCGGCAGTAGCGCGATATTTATGGGAATACTCTCAACAGTAGGGGTATCATCAGTAAAGTTAGTGACGAGGTTGCTGCAAAGTAACGCTAAAATAAACACTTCACTTAAATAAATAGAAAGTAATGAAATCTTTCATTAATATCAATCATGTTACAATAATTACATTCATTATTCATAATAATTGATTTCAGATAAATTGCAAATTATATGCTTGCTATAAATGCAGATAATAATATATGATTAACTGATTTAATTGTTTTTGGAAAATTCAGGCACTATGAAATAGAAAATATCGTAGGTTATCATCTCAGGCAGTTTTTTATAACAATGAATTATTAAACATTAAACAGAATGACGTTCCTTGTAGAGCATTCAAAGTAACACAGAGCTAAGATACCAAAATAAATCTTGTTTTATATATACAAAATCGTACGATATCTCAGACAGATGCGATCTGGCCACCTCCCCCATTTGGCCAATCTATTTTGGTGGCCCGCACGACAAAAGCCAAAAGCGAAACAATTTGCGAATGTTTGGACCAGTCTGCTTGCTGTGGGTGTGATAAGATGGCCGGGGAATTCGGGGCTAGATCGAGTGAGGGGTCCTATTTAGTCCATCAGCCAGTCAGTCAGTCAATCAGTCAGTCAATCAACGGCCCACACTTACCAGTGTTTCTTGGCCAGTTTGTCACTTGGCTGTCCCATTAGCCGCCACACTTTGGGTCACCGGCCCATAACGGAGTCTTAAGTTATGTTAGAGGCTTTTTTTCTTTCTTTTTTTTTTTGTGGGAGGGAATTCTGTGGGCGGCCGGCTAATCCCACCTTTTAGGGCCCCTAAGCAGCTTCTTTTTGCGCGCCTGCAAATTTATGCAAATTGCTGATTGAATTCAAATTTTCGAACTCGAAATTCTCGCGTCGACAAATATGGCAACACGCCTTGCCTACGAAATTAATTCGGTTCGCGAGTCGCCAAAGATAGCGACCGGGCGACAGCGGAGACGCCATGAATCAAAAATTGTATAAATCGTATCAAGATCTTGGCGAGAGTCAAGGTCTTTTCGACGTGGCCACGGCCCACATCTTGAGTTTTGGCCGAGTAAGGGAAATCCGCGGAGTATAGGTAGTCGGTCCGCTGGCATAATTAACATGCGCCAGAGATGCCAACGACTTGTCAGCCGGTGGAAAAAAAAAAACACCGAATAAATCCCAGCAAACAAAGGCAAAGAAGCCAGCAAGAAATGCCTGGTGGGTGTCTTCAAGTAATCCCCGCCAATGGATCCATTTTTTTCGGTTTCCTTGGGTACTTCGTATTTCAGTTTCTAGTTTCATTGCACTTGCTTGGGGCCCCATGCAGGGGTTCCAGTTTATACCCCAGGGGAATAACAACAGATCGAAGACTGGCTGAGTTATTTTATGATTTCTGCAGTCTAATGTGGGATAGTTTATGGCTGTGGGCTAAACATAAACATTCCTGCGAAAGAACTGTGATTGGAAAATATTGTTTTTGAAAATGAATTGCGATTGAAGTATTCCAATTTGCTAACTCAAATAAAATTCTAATAAAATCTATTTAACTTGATTCTGTTTTTTTTTTTTAAGAATTAGATTAGCTTAGAAACTACAACTTTAATTCATATTTGCGTACTTTCACCAAGTTACAACGTTCTCGGAATTGTCCTACGTGACATCATCCTACTTAGCAGTCCGCAGCTTCTTAATGAGACTCTTTCCCATGTTAACTAGAACCATCTGTCTATCGCTGGCTTTCCCCTTCTGGACCAGCTAAAAACCACCGTTTAGAGGCGGACAAAAAACTCTCTCTAATTGCCGACCTTTTCGCTGACGAACTTTCCTCATAATCGCGCGTCGGTTGGCGTGGCTGTCGTGTCCAGTCTTTTGGCCATTTCATTTGGCCCGTTGCAGAAACCGCTCACTTTCGGTTAACAAATCTCCGGCTGACCTCGATGCAGGCCACACACACGCTCCAAGCACGTAGAAGGGCTGGGAAAATAGAAAGAACTTTTGCGCTTTTCATTAATAAAGTGCCGCTGTCCGTCTGTGCCAGTAACACATATATTACATAGTAAAGACCAGGCCGGCGGGCAAGTAATCAAGTGAGTTGTATACCAAGAGTTACGCGGAGTAACCAGTTACGTTTTATGACCTGGTCCGACCGTAGATGGCCGGCAGTGCGGGCGGCTAATGAAAAGAAATGAACTCCGAGAGCGGAGAAGACCAGTTGCAGTTTACTACCATACGATGTACGGTTTTGGGCCAGAGGAAGTTCTCGAAACGTGAAAAGATTGGGCAACATTGCAGCTCCCCCCGCATTCGCCTGCTGCCTGCCGAAGACTATGATTTTCCCGCAGTTTATGAGCCGCATTTTCGGGGAAACGCTGCAAGTCCAAGAGCAATAACTCCGACACGGCTGTCACTTTTGTCGCTTCATTGCGGAAACCATTCAAACGAAATTTCCCTCATCGCGCGACACATTTCGGGACACCCAAGTTGAGAGGAAGCCAGCTCTAAACGGCGATTACCGGCCGGTTCAGGTGAGGTGAGAGCCCCCCTGATGACAGAACCGAAATAACGTTATTTTACGACTGCTACATGTGGAAGCCCCGAATTTATGTGGAAACAAAGCCCCACACATCACGGGCAGATACAAATACTATATGTACGGCTAGCGACAGTTTATTAATTATGATGGAAAGTCCCGGGCTGTAATCCCTTCAAACAAACGATGGCGCCACGGGGCCTAAGCTTCCGAAATCCCTTCGTGGAAATTCAGGAAGTGTTTTTCCCAAAAGGCTGATATTGATTTATGGAGTTTCGTGTTGAAAGGCTATTTTATCTTTTCAACACTTGGCAAAAATAAAATAAAAGCTGCCGAGATTTGTTGCATCTCTGTAGTTATGATTTAATTAATATAAACTGTTTTTAAGATACATCATGATGGAGCAGAAGGTGCGAATCTCCAATCATTATTATCTAAAATTGTTAATTGAGAAAACTTTGTTATTTAGACAAGATGCATTATCAATGTTTTGTTATATTTTATTTTTCCAAGTGCACATCAATAGAAGCTTGTACATCTTTCCAAGTTCCGGAGACACGTTTCCGCCCTTGGACAACTTCAAAAGCTCTGCCGCTAGCCTCCTCCAAAATCTCTGATAAGCAGCAGCAATTGCCGCTAAGAGGCTGCTGCCTAAAAACATCCCACGAGGCCAGCCAAAAATAGCAAAGAAAAGCCACGGCACGGCCAATAAACCTCAAATTATATGTGTTATATGTGCTTTATATATAGCATAGAGGCGACACATTAAAACAAATTGAAATTACCAAATGCATCTATGAAATTTATCGCCCGACAGCCAGACTGACTAAAAAGACACAATGAAAGCGGCAGAGCCAGAAGACCGAGCGGCGAGGAATTAATTTATGGACATCAATCTCAATACCGCAGTATCCAACAGGCTCATTGCCCCGCATCCCCAGTCGTCTGCTCCCCAAAATATTTGTGTGTTTGTTGTTTCGGGTTGGAAATTTATTTTTAATATTTTTTCGTAGCGATTTCCGTCTGCATTCGACGCCTGTTGCCATTGTGGGCGGCCAAGCCCGATTCGAAAACACAATAAATTAAGAATATTTATTTGTTTGCGGTAATTGTGCGAATAATTGATGATTATGTGCCTCGTTCCCAGCCGCTGGAGTCCGTCGAGTCGTGGGCATCGACGGCTGCAACTGCCAGTGCCGAGTGTTGAATGGTTTTTAATTAATTCCGAAAAAGGTTATATGAAGTTGACCCCTCATTACAGTAAATCTGAAAAGCTCCGTGGGTCCCCCGCACGGAGGTGATTTAAATTGGTTGTTGACAGGCGTAAGCCCTGATGAATAAGTATACTAGTGATCCAGATCGCAGATCTCCTTCGATTCTTGTGAGGGAAACTGCAGCAACTTGGGCCCGAAGTTTATCATATCCCATATTGTCTAGTGGTTAGGATATCCGGCTCTCACCCGGAAGGCCCGGGTTCAATTCCCGGTATGGGAAATATGGAATTTAATATTTTATTTAAAAATAGTTTGACAAATGCTACACGGTAAATTAATATTTGAAGAAAATAAAAAAAATTAATTATAGAATTAAACGGTTTCAAAAATAAAGCTAGTTGTACAAAAATATAATTACAATTTTTTTTTTTAGAATTTTGAGATGACATTCAATGGTTTTCCAACACTGCTTTTGGTAGGATATTAAGTCCCATATTGTCTAGTGGTTAGGATATCCGGCTCTCACCCGGAAGGCCCGGGTTCAATTCCCGGTATGGGAAGTATGGTAGCTTTATATATTTTGCATTACATAAAAGTTTTTTGAAAAAATTCTTTACTGAAAATATTTTGATTTGTTAAAGTTTACTTCGACTTAGATGTCTCTCGTTAAAAAGTTGGCAGTATCAACTATTTTTTTCAAGTGGTAATGGAAAATCAAAACGATCGCATATATAGTAGAAATGAAATTCGCGATAGACAACGTAGAAATGCGAATGAGAAGTCTTCGGATGAAAGTACTGATTCTAGTTCAGAGCCTCAGACTAGCAAAAAAGTTAACTACTCCTACAAAAAATATTATAAAAACATAAAGAGGCCATCGAAAAGAAATATCAATTTTGAACCGTATCTGGAGCACCGAAAATCTAGAAATTACCGAGAATCGAGTCCCGAGGGCGATGCACCTATATATACCTTAAATGCCCCGGAAGAACCAAATGATCCCGAACCGAAGTGCAATCCTGCAGGACATGGCAAAAAATCATCTTCCGAATGTCAAGATAATAAATTACTTTATATGATCGCAGGGTATGTTGTGGGCATTTTAATGGTACTAATCTGGTATTACAGAAATCCCCAAAAAGCGCGCCGTGATCTGAACGGAAGATGGATTTTCATAGTTTTGTTCTTTCTATTATTGATTATATTGGTTCAGAAACGTCCAGCCAGGTGGGTTGTCTAATACAAAAAATAATTTATAAGCTACTAAGTTGCTTGTTACAGGTGCATTGCAGCTTTATGCTTTTTTAGCTTAGTTAGATACCAGTTTCGGGCACTAATTATCGCCTTTGCTTTTTTGGTGGCTTGTTGCGGACCTGTAAAAACCACAATCCACAACATTTGCATTATGGCGAACTCTCTATACTGCGGACAAAATGTATTAATACAAGCGCTCAGTCCTATGCAACGCATTATAAATGATCCTTCTCATTCCGTGGAAGAATCTTTTCAAGGAACATTGGCTGCAGTTCGCAAGCTCGTAAATAAATTGGATAAGCTTTTACTGAATCTGGAGAAACCCATAGCTTTAATACGTAAGTATATAATAACAATTAAAATGGTATTTAATATATGTTTTGGTTTTGCAGATGTAACTTACAGGACCTGCGGAGATTGGCTAATCTTGCAGAAGAATCACTTTGACTACAGAATGGGATCGCCGTACAATCGCTGTATGAAAGCTGGAAACTTGAGCGTTGCTCAATGCCAAAGTGAATTCTATAAGGAAACTAAAGAGTGCTGTAATCTACAGCGGTTCGCTTGGTTCTGTGAAAGTCTTAGAGGCATTAAAAGCTTCTTCGATGACAACATTCAGTGGTCACTACTAATAATAGAAGAAATATTTAAACGTAGGTTACTAAAAACATTAACAGATCCCAATACAACTTGGATTTCCCACAGGTTTGCATATATGTTTTATAAAAATCCGTTATGTCTTTATATCAACCATTAGCTTTGATCATAAATTGAAATTGAATTCCACAAGTTCACTGACAGCATACACTGATCAAAAATATGAACAGGATTTTACACAACACTTGGATTCCGAGAGAAACAAGTTATTTTTTATTTTTCTTTGGCTTGATTTGATTGTCTTTGTACTTCTGCTAACTTGTCTTTTACAATCTGTTTACTTTTGGTTTCGTTTCTTGGGTAATGGAAGCTATGAAAACGTTTTTATAACAAAAGATTTTGAAAACTTAGATGAACGACATTATCAAGAAAATGGTTCTAGGGCCTTGCCCTTGAGCAGTTGTGAAGAGAATCAATATGTTATGGTAAAGTCTTGAATTTTGTTTTAAATTACTTTTTTTTTAAGACAAATTAGTAGATTAACTCACTGCGACTTTTGCCCAAAGAGTATAGTAAGAGGTATCACTCTGGGATGTTTTTAGTGATTACTGGAATTCAGTTATTCTGTATCTGCTTTGTGGACTACAGTCTTTATAGTATGCTTACTTTTATGTCTTATCATGGACATATGACTGCTGGACTCCAACGTAATTGTATCCTTAAGCAAAAAACACGTTTTAAACATTTAATCTGCAGCTCCCGCTTACAAACAAGTTATTATTAAAGGCGGAGGTCAAATCGGTGACCTTCTAAGGGAATTCGTTCACGCCTTTGAGCCAAAGGCCTTTAAAACAAATACTCAAAAGTGTCTGCCGATCCCTGCAAAGCCAAAATATCTACGATATTTATGGATATTTTTGCTATATTTGCTGGCCTGGTTCTTGGTCTTTTGGGAGCCATACGGTCTCCGCCAAAGACACCGCATTATGGGTCATTTTTATCCAAAAGAATCAAGGAGGAGAGTCTACGAGTTGCATGATACTATACTTAAGGATAGAAGTAAGCAATTTTTAAAAATTCTTTAAACGTATTTTAATTTATTTTTTCCTTAAGAAACTTTATTTCAAACAAGAATTAAGCAAGCTAGATTATTAAACGCTTTTGAAGATAACAAATTTAAATTACCTTGGTTTAATTCCAATAAAATTTGGTAAGCAACACAAATTATAATGTTAATAAATGTTAACCTCAATTATTTTAGGCGTTTGTATTGGGGCCGCAATTCCCTAATTGGCAGATCTTGTACTGTTTGCAATAAACCGCTAAATAAGTTAGTGGTTCTAACAAACAAATTCCCTAAATAACGTTTATTTTTTTACAGAACTGATCATTATCCCTGTGACTTGCCCAATTGCAGGGGGAATTTACTGTAACGTGTGCTCTCAGGAATGCAACAACTTATGTATTTTATGTAGTTCACGCTACGATAGTGATATATTGCAAGTTGGGTAATTTTAATCATTTTTTCTTCTTTTTAGTTGGAAATTTATCTCTTTTTTCATCCCAGAGAGTCCTCCGACGATCCCGACGCTGATTACTGCAGGCCTGATAAGATTCGTAAGCAGGACAGGAATAAGAAATCTTAATGATTATGTTTGGAAATGTTTAAAAAATAATATTTTTCATAAGCCAAAATAAAGATTCTGAATTTTTTTATTAACTCCCATATTGTCTAGTGGTTAGGATATCCGGCTCTCACCCGGAAGGCCCGGGTTCAATTCCCGGTATGGGAAGCTTATGCGGATATTTATTTTATAATTATCCTCCACTCATATTAATCATTTTTCAAGAATTTTATGTTTTGGTTTTAAGTAAAAACTTACAATTGGTTTTAGTTTGATTTTCAAATGAGGAAACATTTTCAAAATCAAGGCAAGGCGAAGCAAAATATTTTAAACGTTTTCAGGTTATCATATTCAACTTTCATTATCAGAGTCAAGAACATGAATAACAAAATAATAAAATATATAATTTACATAAACTATTTAGCCGCGGCGAATCTCAAGTCCCATATTGTCTAGTGGTTAGGATATCCGGCTCTCACCCGGAAGGCCCGGGTTCAATTCCCGGTATGGGAAACATCTGTGGACGTCTTTCAATTTTTGTCTCATATTTTATTTTTATTAAATTCATATTTTACACATTTTTTTAAACATGGGATGTGCCAAGAATAGCATACCAGCCGTTGAATGTTCGAACAACCAAATAAATTCATTCTCCACCAGATTGTAAGTTTATTCAAAATAAATGTCCCTTGTGCGTTCTTTTGTTGATTCTTTTTCTAATCCTAATCGAATTCCAATGGAATCGCAAAGCTATTTTTTTATTGGCTGGCCAAAGTTTTCTTTTAATTTGCTGAGGTATAAATTGTGTTTTCTTATTATCATGCTCCCAAATAAATTCACTCGAATCCCTAGCTTAGCTTTCATCCTCCTGCCTGAGTAATTTTCTATCCCATTACCTAATTCCCTCTCCCTCAATGGTCGAGGACCCTTCTACTTTAATCCAAATAACTTTCAGCATAATTTTCTAATTCAATTGGTGGTCCTTTCTGGCAAAACAAACCCAAAGTTCCGTGTTTTTCTAGGACTGTGTGATGGGCAAGCTAACCTGCGGGACTGAGTTACGAGACAGTTTCAAAACGGTCCCAGTTCAAGCGAAACGGACAGATTTTACGAGCCGCCTGCCAACTGAAAGTAAACTACAAATGTTTACACAACCAGAGGGCTAAGGACATGGAGGCGGAGTTGGGACAGCCTGGTAAAGTTCGAGCAAAAATTGAAAAACTTTTGCCATCGCCTTGTTTTTTTTATGATGATGACGACGACGACGACTGCCGCTCGATGAAAACGCCTATTTTGGGATGGGGACGCACGCCAGCCACGCCCCCTACCGCCCCCTTTTGGAAGTAGGACAGATAAATATAAAATTCGGCGAGAAGTTTTCCACACGTCTGGCTGCTCTTCCTGGTAACCAGTTCATTGTGAAATTGGATTCCCTGCGAAGGCAGATTCGAGCTACTTAAGGATGAGATGCAAATGTATCCTTGCCTTTCAAACTCAACTGCAGTATTGAATTTGTTCGAGTATAAGACATTGGGGACTTAAACTGAACTCTGAGGGCTTTGCATTTTCCCCTTTCTGTTTAATTGTGTGGAAAATTGTAAGAAAATAATTCGCTAAATGCAAATGCCAGACACTCCCGGCTTGTATACCTATCAAAGCGATTGAGTGTTACTGTTTCGATTGCAGGGTTAGAAGTTTAGATTTCGCTTATTCGAACCCCTTTTTGCGGTTAGTGCCTGAGCTTAATCAGGCGCCTTGCATCAGACATATTCTCGCATTACACGCGGTTGCCTTTTTTCCCCCTTCCTCTATTTCCCAGCTTTTCCTGCGGTTTGGCAATTTTGTTAAAGATACAAAGCGCCGATACGGAACAATGAGATGTGTGCGAGCTGTGAGGTGAGCACAAAGCGTTCCAACCACAAAACAGCGCGGAAGCGAGAAAGAATTTGCATAGAGGAGCAGACTCTACGGTGGAGCTGAATGTTTCGAAAAAAAGGGAACGCGGCTAAAACTCACTTATCTGAGAAACGGATACGTGCTGATTAGGTGTTCTCTTTCAAAATTCTACTTTAAATATATTTTTAAATATAATCTGAAGGTAGTGTTATAAATACATTTAAGACATAAGGAAATATTTAAATTTAACCTGCATTGAAAAACTCTACATTTTTATTTAAATTGTCTGTAATAATTGCACCACTGTACCATTTAGGAATGATATCTGGCTCGCCGGTATCCAACAAAAGAGATCCCGCAAAGAAAAGCCACAGTGCAGCAAACCCCGAAAAGCCGGCAAATTTTTTTTTACTCCGCGAGGTAACGAGAAAGAAGGTCCTTCTCGTAATTGCAGCTCCACGGACAGGACAGAGCGACCACGCCCACTCAATGAGCAAACACTTTTCAAATGGAAGGTGTGCCCCGTGATAGTATTCCTAATTACAACTTTAAAGGCGGGCGCACATGCGAAACCAAATTAATGTGGTCAGTGGAGTCCTGTCGGGGTTTTAAGGACAGGTTACTGCACTTTTTGATCGCCGAATCGCGTGTCAGTGGCGTTTCCGCCCACCACCGGCGGCATTTCCACTTCTAACAGGTTCAAGTGCAATTTAATTGAGCGAAATGCATAACAAACACAAACACAAATTAAATGCGACATTTTTATTTGCGGTTTTGTGACCGCTCAAATTAATATGGCGTCGCCGTGTCACAGGAAAATGGCTTTAATTACCATTAGAAAGCTGGGAGTGCCTGTCGGGAAATAACACTTAAAATGAAAAGCGTGCTGGGCAATGGAATACTGTTTATTAGGGCACAGCAAATTTACATATTAAAACAGTTCATTCGGTTGCTAAAAGCTTTAAATCTAGTAAGATTTTTTGTGTAGCTAAGTTTAAAGTTCCCAAAGGAAAACAAAATATTACTCAAAATTTAGGAATCATTTTACTCATTCTTTCTGCAGGTCGTAAACAAGTTATTCCTTTATCCACGATTCTACACATGAGATAGGTAAGTGCAGTGGCGCTAACAGGATCATAAATCCAGCGATATAAATCTGAGACGAAGGAGTGAGACACAGAGGTCTAGAAGGTGTGTGTGTCCCTTTGGGTTTCCTTTTCTCAGGTGATAAACACTCGCACACGTCGAAGATTTTGAATTACTTTCGTTTTTATCGCCGGTTTTCATAATTTACACGCGACCTGCCTAGGAATCGAGGAAGATTCGGATAAAATCGGGAGAGGCTAGCGGAATAATGCTGACGATTCACTTCATCATAAATTCACCTGTCGTTGCAAGTCCATCGAGGACCCAGTAAAAAAGTAAAAACCGGACCTGCTTCCGTTGCCCAATATTGTCCTGGGAAAATCGAAAGGAGAAGGAGTCGTTGTCCGAGGAAATTTATGAATTTCGTTGGCGTGGCGAGTGCGCGAAAATTTCGTGGAATTTTCAGGCTGCTCAGGTCGGAGACGTTGTCGCGTCTTTCGAATTGAAATTTCATTAGTTTTACGAGTTGCCCAGCCTTCGATGGGTTTACGACGCTTCCAGGGAAACCCACGGCTAGGAGCCAGGCAGTCGAGTCAACGCGATGAATTATGGAAAGCGATTTACATTCGCTGGCTCATATTTTATTGCTGCTTGTTAATGTTTTCATTGCTGCTCCTTTTTTCACTCGACGCTTTTCTTATTTGGCGAATGCATGAATTATGGATTTTCCCCTTATGGCTATGCCAAAGAATGCAAGCAACGAAAAGGAAAAAAGTGTGCGTATTGTTGAAAAATAATGTGCAAATTTATTGAATTATTAAAGAGGGGGAATTTTGTGAGCAATCCTTGTTGGTTTTGCAAAGTGGTTGGGTTTCGGAGTTAGAAAAACTATCTCTGTACAGTGCAGTGTTAAACTCTATCATTAGTTTTAAAGAAACTTCCAGCTTTCCTCTTTTGTCCTACTTTGTTAAACGCCAGCTCCTCCAAGCACATGCTAAACAAGATGGAATAGTTCGCTTATAAATTCCTAAAAATATAGGAGCTTAGTCCCATCCGATTCCCCGCAAGAGGGCGTCGCCATATTGAACCAGTGCTGACCTCTTTGGACAGCCATAAAAAGGAGGCGACTCGCCACTCGAATGCAATAAAAATGTATCAAGAGCGTCGAAAGGGAAAAAAGCTGGGAGATAGAGAGGAATGGCAGATGACATTAGTGCTGCGAGCGGAGAATTGTTATATTCTTAACAATATTCCGGATATTTATGACCCGTACTGGATCCCATCGCAGTGGCTGGTCAAATGGAGCGTGTCCCGTGCTCCAGTTGCCATTCCATTTGTGCTGAACACTGAACACTGAATGTCGGATGCTGAATATGCGTGAAAAATGTTGCGAAAAATTTTAATGCGCTCGCTGCGGGCGCCAAATGGAAATGGATGGAGGAAAGCGAGGCAGAGAGGTGGCCTGGGAAAATGGGAAAAATGGAAAGATGACAAATGATTATGGGGCATAATAAATTTTAGCGCTGATTGAGCGACTGCAGCTGCGAGGAATCGCATGCAAAAACGGGAGAGGCATCCAGTGGTTCGTTCACCCCCTCGGGGAATAAGTCATCCATTAATGAAGCTAATTTGCTGCACAAATCCTAGCGAAGCTCTCCTTCAAATCCCATTTTCCATTTTCCAAGTCGGGCAAGGGCAAACAGAAGGAGCGCACAAGGAGCCGGGAAAAGTTGATCCCGGCTGCTTATGGCTGACACGAGTGTCATCCACTCCTATCATATCTCGATGCCGCCCATTTTCCGCCTCTTTCCCCCCAGCAAATAACTGAGAAATTGCAGTGGCAGCAAGTTTATTGTCTCCGAAGCTCTGAGTCCTTGGACATACACACACATACACACACATACAGCCAAACACATGAGCCGAGAGTGAATTTTCTGCTCAAGGAGTTTGAATTTATTTTCTTCGAGTGCTTCCGTGCAATTGCAAGTGAAACGTCCGAGTGCAGGTCGCTTTTCCAGCTTTTTACCCTTGCGCTTTTATTTCGTCCTGATTGGGCACACAGTCGCCGACAAAAGTTTGCCCTTAGCATTGGCTTCGCCCCATTTCCAGCAAGTGTGTGTGTGGTTGTGGATGCGGATGAGGATGGTTTGTCTTTTGTCCATCTGGTTGTCAGGAGAGCAGCAATAAGCCCAGCTGGACATGCGGATTATGTTGGGTTATTGAAAGCCACTGGACGCTAGAGGTGAAAAATTACTTTTTTCCTTTTTTTTATTCTCTTCGAAAAGGGAATCTTGAAAACTTTTCCGTTTAAAATTCTACTAAATGTTGTCTTATGGGATGGCATCAAATAGAGTAGTTTGTTTGTTTAAATCTTGAAAAAGATACAGTGGTGCTCATAGACTTAAGCCACAAGACTTCAACCAAGAATTTAAACGAAAATTAAGAAAAGTTTTTATTTCACAGCTCCAATTATTTGTGTCACATTAGTTCTATATATCAGTGTTCTAATCGAAGAATAACCAAGTTATAAAAATATACATTTAACGAAAAACTTAAAAAATATGAGACCATCTCCAAAATGTCCTGCTCACATACTTAAGCCACCTGGAAGAAAATGGTTGAAAAAGTTAAAATTTGCCCAATATTCCTTATAATTTTAATAAATTTACTTTAATATTGAGTGGGGTGACCTTTCTGCTTAAGAACAGCGGAGCAACGCTTTGGCATTGAACCCACAAGACGTGCGCACTGTTGAGGGGTGATTTTCTTCCACTCTTCCTGCAAAACTCGCCACAAATCGTTTTTATTTGCTGGTTTTTTTTGGCCAACGACTTGTTTAAGAATTCCCCACAAGTTCTCTATAGGGTTCAAGTCGGGACTCTGCGGTGGCCATTGCAAAACTTTGATTTTCACTTGGCTAAACCACGACTTGACTATCTTGCTGGTGTGCTTCGGGTCGTTGTCCTGTTGAAATATCCAGGCAAGTGGCAAATTATCGGCATATTCTCCGGATAAATTGTTAATAAGGATGTCCCTGTATATTTCGCCGTTCATAATGCCTTCTATCTTCACTAGGGGACCTACGCCCGATGCGGTGAAACAGCCCCAGACCATAATCGAAGCGCCCCCGTGTTTAACGGTCTTCCTCGTGTATTTGGGGTCCAATTGTTTGTTGGGAGGACGTCGTACATATGGTTTACCATCACTCCCAAAGACATTAAACTTGGATTCGTCGCTCCAAACAATCATGTTCCAAAAATTGGGACCTTTTTGAAAATGCTCTCTGGCGAATTGAAGGCGCGCTTTAACATTTTTTTTGGACAGCAATGGTTTTTTTTGGGCAATGCGTCCATATAACCCGAATTCATTTAACCGTCTTCTTATGGTCTGAGCTGACACATTCACGCCATAATCTGCCACCATTTGACCTCTGATTTGCGTCGATGTCAAGAACGGATCGGCTTTACTGATTTTGGCAATCCGTCTATCGTCGTTTAAAGTGGTTTTTCTGGGCTTTTGACGTGGAATATTTTCCCAGGTTCCATGTTTCTTATAAAATGCAATGGCATTTCTGACTTTGCCACGCGAAAAATGTAAAGTCTTACATATTTGTAGAATACTTGTGTTTTTTTCGTAATATTTCCATATTAGCTTTCTTTCGGCCGGATTTGTATTTTTATTTTTAGCCATAGCGATCAAATTGTTTTGGGAAACGTATTTAGTATTCAATATTTCAGTTTAGAAAATAAATAGCACAACTTTCCCGGAAAAATCACAAGTTTGACGATTAAAGTTTAAGGTGGCTTAAGTATATGAGCAGATCGGAATGCTCCTTTTGGAAATTTAGTCAATTTTTTGGGAACCCCCGAATTCCTACTTGTCATTTTTTACTGTGATCAGCTGCTTAAATAACAATGTTGCAAAATGTAAAAAATTTCACGCCAAAATAAATATCTTCAAAAAAGTTATTAAGAAAACAGTCTATGGTAGTTGCAGTGGCTTAAGTCTATGAGCACCACTGTAAGTACTTTTGAAGCATTTTTATTTAAGTTAATGCTGGCTTATTGAATTTTTTTTAGACTTTGAACTTTTTAACCGGACTTATAGGAAGAGTCACCCGACAGCTCACCCACAATGGCTAGTGACTGTATAATCGTAGCGGTAAATATTACCCAATAACACATAAAAATCGACACAATGACGCACAGCAACTGAAACACCTACAATATCTATAACAGCCGCAGATGAGACACGAATTTCTGTGTTTCTTTTTCGGAGGTGAGAAGTCGGGCGGCGGAAAGTCAACAATAATAAAATATTTAAAGAAGGAGAGGGAGTGAGTTGGGAAAAAGCGCCCAAGAAAATGAAGTCATCTTGTGCAAATATGAAAACAAAGTCAAGTGTTAATTTGCGTGGGAAAACAATTTTTCAGTTTCAGTTATTTGGTTCGAAGGCCCCAAAAACGAGGCGGCTAAAAGTTCTTTTGATAACGAATGCTCTTGTTAATTTCGTTGTAATTCCTTGAAAGCAAAAGTGTGTACGGGGTGCGGAATTGTAGTGGGGTTTCGGCAATCTGGGAGCGTGTGAAAGGTCAAACTTGGCTGCGACGACTTCAGCAATTGCGATTAGCCAAAGAGCCAAACAAAAATAAAGGCTAATTTTGTCGAGCCAAATTAGAGAAAATCCCCGACCATTAAAGGCCGCTCTGCCGCATTGCAAAAGCCCAGCCGAATAACCAAACCCAAAAACAGAAACCGTAGAGCCCGGCAAAAGTTGACACCACAAAACATTAACTTTCAAGTACATCAAACATTTTGTTGGCTGTTATCTCAGCAGGCCCCACAAAGGTGCCACCAACTTTGCCACAAACTGGGGCACCAAGGGGCTAAGTGCGGAGATAGGGCGGCGACGAGTCGAAACTTGTGCGTTGTTTCGTTGTTGGTTGTTGGGTTGTTGGCTGTTGTTGTCATCATCATCATCATCATCGTTGTCTTTTGTTGTTATGCGAATGACATTTCCATGTAGTACAAAAGTTTCTCGACTGCTTCTCGTTTTTATTATTATTTGTTGTTGTTGCTTCCCCAACAAAAGTGTGGGAAAATGTGTTTATTTTTATGATTGTTTAATGTTTTATTTTCCACGTATTTCCAGCTCAGACACACAGACAAAAAGTTGACCTGCCAGCGAGTTTCGTTTGTGTTTAACTTTAAATGTTTTAATTAGTTCGGAATCGAAGCCATCATCACTGCATTATCGACTGCATCCCAGAAGAGAAATTCCCATTCGAATTAATCAAATCATCATCATCGCCCGAACGCCACTTTCGATCCCTTTGATCTCTGGCCAAAACATATTTCAATTAACGGGCCATGACCGTGGCAAAGGCCAAGAGCGATTCCAAAGCCGAGTCAAACAGCTATACCAATAGCAATACCAATACCAGATCCAAGTCCAAGGCAAAGGCGAAGGCGAAGGTGATCTCGAAGGCCGGCGTCTGGGTCTCTGGGTGTGGCCATGTGTGGGTCTCTTTTTTTCCCCCGGTGCATGTGTGGGGGCATCAATCAAAGCCGCAGTTAATACACAGGGCGAAAATGGTTAACCAATCAAGAAATGCTATTTTCAAACATTAAAAGGGTAAAATAAGTATTATATCTCAAAGTACTTTATGCAAAATTTTAACAAAACAATTACAATTCCAAATAAGACAACAGAAAAGATTTGTACTATTTACAATTTACTGATTATTTAATTTAAGCTCACAGTTTTTTAATATTTACTCATTTTTCTAAGTAATAACAAAAAATAATATTTCTAATATTTGTTAATATTTAACTTATATTTTCTTTACTGTGTAACAACCTCTGGTAAACAAGTGAATGATGCCTTGGCCGAAAGGGGCAGACAGATCGGCTCGACTCCAAGTTACCCAGTGAGTGATAAATCAAAGCACTGCCCCAACCTCCTTCGGAAAGGAGGGTCTCTCCATATGGGGCGCCATTCGTGTGGTCTCCGTTCGCCCAGAGTTTCGAGCTCCACTCCGAGTGGATTCGATTCTGGTGGTTTCTCCGCTGCTGGATTGCTTGATTTTCAATTTCATACGCACCGTTGGATGCATTTCGATGGAAGGGCGAGGGGCAGGCGGGGAAATCGCTGCACTGAGCGGCAATTTATTGATTAACGCGTTTTGTTTCTACTCCCTCCACTGCTCTGCGGGCAATTTTCATCACTTTTCGAGCGCCGTAATTAAAATGTATTTTCTTAAATCGTTTTCCGTGGCCTCTTCTGCTGGGTGGTCATCCAGTTTTTCCCCCCATTCACACACCACAAGCACACACACTTTTCAGGGGCAGCTGTCGCCACCAAGCCAGGGCAATAACTCAGGGGTCCATCATCAATTTTATAAGCCCCTCCGCGACCCATTCACAAAAGTGTTAAAGCGCGAAAAGCAGCAGCAGAAACGGCAAGTAAAGTTGGGCAATTTGTTTCGCTTTGTCTGCCGTGGAAAGAGAAAAAAAAAACAATGCCAGGTGAACTCGGGGGGTGTGCACTGTACAGTGTACACTTTTCGACACTCATTTGCAATTTTTTGTTAATTTTTTTTCGTACCTTTGTCAGTCGGCTGACGATGGCTGCCTGTGATAAGAACTTGCCGCAACTCCGACGCAACAATGCAATAATTACAATTTATATTTGCAGATAGAAATCGCACATTAAGCAACGGCAGCGGCAAAATGCAAACTGAAAACTGAAAATTGCAACTGCCGCCGCTTCAGTTAACCCATGAAGCCCATAAAGAAAGGCTACAAAAAAAAACCTGTCAACGTGTGCGTTTTAACGCTTCGTCGATTTGGCCAGTGGGTGAAGTTAAGGTCGCTGTTAACGTTAATGTCCAAGTTAAAACCGCCTCGGGCGGCAGCTGCTTTCAGTCTGCTGCTTCCAGCTGCTTTTGCTTCTGCTTCTGCTGCCGTTTTGGACACAATTTTTGGCTGCTGCAAGGGTCATTGCCTAAATTTCAATCAACTCTGGTGGCCGGCAGAAAAAAAAATGGAACAGCCGAGCTGCGCTTGGGGCAAAAGACAAATTTCATATGCCCCAAAAAAAATTCTGGAGATCAGGGGAAACATGATGAATAGCCACGGCTTTATTATAATGACCGTTGCATACTCTGCATTTTGTGTACCCAGGGAATAATAATTATATATCAGGTATAAATAATATAAAACATATATCATATACTAAGCATAATTTAAGGAATGTGTACTTTGTTCTTAACTTGCTCCTACTTAATTTCAGTCAGCAGGAAAAGTCTTTCGGTATCTATTAATTTGGTTATCATCCCCAAGTTTTTCAGCAAACCTCTCAACCAAATTCGAATACCCCACAAATCCTGAAGAGTAATCCCCAAAAGTGACCCAAAACAGCAGACGGTCGATCCAGTCAATTTGGTGGTCCGCTTTGCATATGCCAAAACTAAAGATGACCTGATCCAGTGGAGGTTGCCAGTGGATCCAGTTACACGTTTGACACCTGGCCTCACCTGACTGGGTCTGCCTGGGCTCCCGATCCTCCGATTTCCCCGATTCCCCGATCCCTTTCATCTGACATAACTCAAACTGCTGGCGACTGCCGAAAAGATCAGAGAGTGATCGATCCACTGGAGGCTTTGGATCCTGCTCCTGAGGTCTTGAGCTGGCCACGCGTGCGTCAGATCGAATAACCAAACAAAACCAGCGAGAGGGATTTTTTTTTAGGGGGCCAAGGACCTCCTGCCAGGATATGGAAAAACAGCAGTTTGTTTGGCTCTCTGGGTGGTCCACTCGGATGCTGCTGTCATCATCTTTAACGTCGCCGCCGCTTTCGATGGCAATGAAAGGCGAAAGGCTAAAACTACACTTAGAGAAATATAAGAAAAATAAAATAGAAGTGATGGTACATTAAGGTAATGACTCTTTCCAGAATCTTTTTTGTTTAAAAACTCAGAGAAATTAACTTCGAGAGATTTTTTTAAAAATCTGTTAAAAATGATTAAAAGAGTTTTTTTTAGTGTATTTGCACCTTTGACCATCGGCAGCTACCTCCTTTATGAAGCGCCTGCAGTAAATCATCGCGGCAAGGACACTTCAATTAGGCCAGAGCGCCGCCTCAGCAAGGAGCTGCTGTCCCGACGACTCTGTTTTCACCGCGTTCCAATCGCAATTAGCAATTAGCACAACATTAGCGCGGCTGACCTTTGACCTCGCTGCCACTCCCGCTGCGCCTGCCATTGTCCTTGTGCGAGAGTGTCGCCTGTGTCTCCTGTGTCCCCTGTGAATTCTCCCCGTTGCCATCCGAGGAGTGTCCACTGTGCTCTGTGTTTTGTCACGCATTCATTCGCCAAATGGCCGGCCATAATTTGCGGTTGTCCCATTGTGTCCTTCGTCCTTCGTCGCTAGCAGGCGCCGCCGCATATTTACATAATTGCCCATGTCTCAGTGTCTCACGCCATAGCGCTATAAACACGGCTAGGAAGATATAGCCCGCAGTTCCACATAGTCAACTTGATTTGTGTGTTTTTGCATTCTCTCAAACTCGCATAAATATGAATTTAAAAGTGCGGAGGACAGACACTTAAGAAAGTCTTTTCTTTTGGCAAAGTGGCTTAGTGAAATTATGGATTTATTTCAACTTTATATAATAGCCTAACTTAATAATTAGAAACGTTTTGTTCTAAACCAATCTATTTTATACAGCGGTCCATTACGTTACCTCTGATCTTTTATGGATACTCAACCATGAATAACATGATTATTAGGTTCTTTAACCCGTCTAAGAGCGTCAGTTGAAGCAATGCAGTCGAAAAGAGAGAAGCTCCTCTTGATTTGCTATTTATTGATAGTTTGTTTATCCTACTCGACATGTAAGCATACGAAATACTTTGTGGATAGCGCTTATTGCAAGATGCCCTTTGTGGATCCCTTCAGTCGGGATGTAATGTCAACATTTCGGACTCAAAAGCTGAAAGTCTGCCACCACGATAAAGATTTGATCACACCTGAGTTCGACCCAATAACAAAGCGCTACCGTTTGCACATACACAAGGAGTATGTTAATGGTACGAAAGGAAATATAACACTGAATTGTTCTTACCAGAAAATTTCAAGAAGCAGTAAAGTTTTGACTCCAGATAACTCTTATCGGTGGGTAATAAAATCGAAAGTTTCTGCATTGATCTATTCTATTTTCCAATAGTTTATCGTACCGCCGTGCGTTACCTCATCATTTACTACTGCCAAAGGATGTTGAATTTCTTACCACCTCATGCTCAACCAAAGACAATGGTGGAAACTCAACAGTCTTTCAACAAGATGGTTTTGCTCTTGTTCAGGATAAATTCACGCCTAAGCAGTTGAAGGAGAACCGCAGGATAATGAACTCAAAGGACGTGCCCAAGCCAAGTGTGGTAATTATGGGTCTGGATTCCACCTCCCGCATGAACCTAAGACGATCGATGCCCAAAGTATCGAAGTATGTCGACCAAGAGGGGTGGTTCGAGATGCAGGGATACAACAAGGTTGGCGATAACACGCTCCCCAATCTGTTGGCTGTACTCACTGGAGATGCGAGCACAGGCCCTAGAAATGGATGCTCTCTAAGAGACCGAGGTTGCCTGGACAAGTTCAACTTCATCTGGAAGAGGTACAAGGAAGAGGGATATACAACCGCTTACGCTGAGGACTGTGAGCTGTACAGCACATTCAACTACATAATCCCGGGGTTCGTACATCAACCTGTGGATTATTATCTGAGACCCTTTCTATATGCCGCCGAAGATAGCATGAAGCTGACTTCGTATTTAACAAACGCATATTGTGTGGGCCGCCATTTGAGCTTCAGATACGTTTGGGATTTCGGTCAACAGTTTATTCAGCGATTTTTGAAGGAGGCTCCCTTATTTGGATTTCTGTGGAGCAATAGCTTTACCCATGATTCCATGAGCGGAGCCTCGGCTTTGGATAACCTTTTCAATGAGTATTTGGATAACTTCCAAACGCTGGGACTCTTTAATCGTTCGGTGGTGATTTTTATGAGCGATCATGGAGATCGGTTCAACAACCTGAGAAACAGTCCCTCCGGCTTTCTTGAAGAGCGCCTTCCCATGATGTTTATTCATGTGCCACCTTGGTTCAAGGAGAAGTATCCCCAGTATGTAGAAAATCTAAAGAAAAACCGCAACCGCCTGTCTTCAAACTATGATCTTCATATGACCTTGCACCACCTTCTTCAGCTTAACAATTCCTCGATGTCTGATTTCAATTCAAGTCTTCAGGCGGCCAAGTGTAAAAATTGTCAATCGCTGTTCTTTGAGCTTCCAGTTAATCGAACTTGTGCAGAAGCGGGCATTGATGAAAAATGGTGCACTTGCCATCCACCGGAAAAAGTCAACGATCCCAAGCTAAATCAGGAAATTGGTCAGACTATAGTGGACACCATAAACCAACATTTTCGGGAGAAAAATGTCACTGATACTTGTCACGAATTAAGGTTAGGTCACATCCGCCACGCGTATAGAAAGATGATCCTGGCAACAGCCGACAAGCCTTCGGATCCGGATGAGCACATTTACACCATGGAGTTTTGGACTCTTCCCAAAGGACTGTTTGAAGCCACTGTAAAGTGGAATAAGCGAACTCAAGTTCTGACCATGAACGTAGACGAACTGAGCAGGTTGAATACCTACGAAAAGGATTCCTGGTGTGTGAAGGAGGCTCATTTAAAAAAGTACTGCATTTGCTATGAAGCACTAACAACTACTACACACTCTCTAAATTTCAGAAGTTCCTCCTGAATTCTTTACTATGCATGTTTAAATAAATAAACCTCTTATCTCTATGAAAAGTTACATGTTTGTGCAATTTTGAATATCTCTTCCACAGAATATTTACGAACGTTGCACTGTAATGATTTGTGGTCCAGTTTACCCAATTTATTGTGAACTTTCGCAGTTGCATTCATAGATAAACAGCGCGAGTGGGTCACAATTAGTTGCCCCTGTTTAAATCAGCGGAATCCGCTTCTCTCTGGTTCACTGATTGCCAGCTTCCGGATGTGTCATCCATGGACGGGATGGGATGGAGGAGCCTCCTCCGCTGATCGCAGCAATTGCCCTTCCCTTGATTGCCATCAATTGCGCAAAACAGTGTGCATGAATTTGGATTGGACAATGAAAACGATTACCAAGTAGTGCCGGGCAGTGATAAGCACAAGCGACTGGACAAGCGACAAGTGTGTCAGTGATGGATTACGACTATCCGCCGAATAAGTGGCGCCAAAATGCGTGAGAGGATGAGTCAATCCAGTCCAATGGGATTATGTAATGTTTTTCGGTTAGTCAACCAGCATTTTAAGCAAGTGGATTTTCGGTTTTCCAATAAATGAGACACAACCATTTAAGCTTTGAGTTTGAGTGCTTAATGAAGTTCTTTTTTGAAACAAATGTTTCTGAATTCCTTTACTAAACCTTAACTCTAAACATTTAATTCCAATACCTTGTATTATAATCTTCCGATTTCGGTTGGCGCCGAGCTGCTCGCGAGTGAAAGTCTCTGGAGGTCTAATTTAATCACTCCACCGCACTGGCGGAACCTTCTCACTTTGTCGGCCACATTAAAGAAGGGCCGACTGCCAAGTCGTAGATAACACCTAATTAGGGTGTAGAGGATCGTCGCCTGCGGACAAGGCGACTGACAACTTTAGCGCCACTTCCCCTTCATCTTATTAGTGCGGGTGGTCGAAGGGTCCCAGTCCGAGATCAATTTGGGAATCCGCCTAAGAAGGACCACGCCCCCAGAAGCGGGTATTAGGAATCGAAAGGGGCGGAGGAATAAGCGGCACGCACGCAACCTGCGGCAGCTGCTACCTCATCCTCTCGAACTCCTCGATCGGTTTGTATCTGTATCTTTTCTCGAGTCTAGGCTGCAGTCGCAATTCTTGTTAACAGTGATGTCTTTCAGAAAATAGCTAAGACTAGAGGTCATAGGTTAAGTGAAGTATATTACTTTAATAAAATTAATTTACCTATTTTGATTTAATTATAAATAATATTAATAATTATTCAATACGTTTGTTAAGGTTTTTTGGTAAGTATATATTATTATTAAAACTTAACACCTGCCTTTCTAGGCACATGCTACTTACAAAACAAGCCAGATCCTTTCAGAAAATAGCCAAACTGTAATCACTATTGGCCACGCTTGTTTTTGGTCTGGGTGTCGCCGGCGATTCGATGCGTTTCCTTTGGCCATCGGCCCAAGCTGAGATAATTACATGTTAATTCGTTAGCTCCTTTCCTTCAGACTTAAAACCTTGAGGTCCGAGACAACGCAATCGAGTTAAAGGCGGCTCTTTGGAATCGAATCGAATCGAATGGGATCGAATGGATAATTAAGCAGTTGCCAACAATGTGTGCGGCATTTAATTGCCGATCGAGATCGGGGCTTAAGGACACCTTCCAGTTCCGATAAGTAGCCTCCGCCTTATGAGTCAGAAGTCAAAAGTCAGCGTCGGTCCGTTCCATCGGGAATGGGCAGACGGAGCGACCTAACCTTGAGGTTAGGTAAATCACCTAGTCAGAGGGGCCGTATTAATAACTTTAATTAAAAACGGCTGCCAGCCAGTGGAGAGATCGTCTTCGAAAGTGTGGGAACCAAATTATTCAAATCGCCATAACTCGGCTCCTCGGGACTCCTTTTTGAAGCACCTCCTTTGGAGGTAAGCTCTCCTCTCATATGCATATTTATTGCATTTTTTCTCGACGCGCCGGCAACGCCCCCAAAAAATATTCACAATGGAATTTCAATTCCATTCGCCGACTCGGAGCAGGATCGCTGGTATTGGGATCTCAGAATGCATTCGTTTTCCTTCGCCAGCGATTCGCAGGAATAATTAAAATTTATATATGTTTGGGTTCGCTCCGCTTGGGTTTTCTTTGTTTTGCTGCGGGTTCTTCTAATGCGTTCGCCTCGTGGATTCTGCTCGTCTGGCCGGCAATCACAAATCCATTTCACTTTCATAACTCATCGGATCCAGGCAATTTACATGGTTTCCCTGCACCCCGAAACCCTTTTCTGAGTTTTTTTTTGCCTTCGCGAGACACGTTGAGGAAGTTATCATGAATGCGTAACATTTAAATGGTTGTCAATTCGAAAAATGCTAACTTCTCCCACAATGCTACACTGCAAAAATGTTTACACTTGCAAAAAAAAAAAAAAAAAAGTGGCATTAAATATCCATTTTTGTTTGTATAAGGAGGTTGTTAATTTTAAACTTAATTAATTTTGATAAATTAAATTTTTTCAAAATTGTAAGAAAATATAAATGTACTCCATAACTTTTGGTTGAGTGCATTTCCTTTTTGTGGACACTTTTTTCTCTTTCTCACTGGCACTCTCCCATAATTGAGACAACGTACGTGGAGGAGGAAGGTTGGGGTTGGGGAAACAATGACACCGGCATCATCCATCCACTCCATTGCCAGCGATCCATTGAAGCGCCTGGCACGTCCGCAAAGTGGCGTTTCCACTGTCCACTATTCGGCACCCAGTCCACCCAGCTGCACCCCATCCTCCCCACCAACTATCAGCCATGCCCACCCACTCCACAACCTCATCGTGGATGCGGAACGCATTTGAAATGAGCCAGGAGTCGGAGTCAGAAGGCTGGAGCGGGGAGCAGGCGTCGAAAAAACAACAACGGAGAAATGAATATTCGAAATTGCAGTGATATATCATCGATGGATTGTTCAGCGTGCTGGATGCCTGGCTGGCTGGCTGGATGGCTGGCTATATATTCCCCTCACCCAACGGTGAATCGTGAAACGTTACGCAAATTTTCTGGCAGATTGTCATGTTTCTGATGGTTTGGCAAAATGATTGATTACTTTGTTCCTGTTCGCCTGAACGGGTTGAAAACGGCAAAAAGGCGACGGGGAAGCGCAGGCTGTGATGAAAGTGCCAAATCGGAAATGCAAAAGTGGGCAGGTGGATGGGGGAAAACGCTGGATTGATTGAAAAGGGTTTTTTCAATAGAAAACCCCGATCGAGGCAATCAATTTCCAGCGACTTTTTGATGTTAGGCAATTTGTATTTCATTTCATAAGTTCTATAGAAATCGAAAAGTATAAACATGACAGTGGTCAAGGGTTGTAAAACTTAAAATTAAAACACTATTCCTTGACTCTTTGCTCAAAATTTGTTAGCAATAATAAAAACACACAAACTGTTTCAAGATCTCCAAGTTTAGTTTGAAAAGAAGTACCAAAGGTTACTGTCCTAAAAAATTATTTCGTTTGCAGTTCTAAAGTGCATCAGCATTGTTTTCCAAAAAAAATAAATGTAAATGAGTTTAAAAATTGAAATTTCAATCTTTAAGTTTTGCAAGCCATGCCGATAGACAAACTCCGAGCGATGCCAGTGGACAAGATCCTGAGTTTTCGCAGGAATCCCGATCCGCAGCAGCAACAAAGACAGCAAACGGATGAGATGGAGGAAATTCCCAGGTTCTTGCCAGCACAACTTCTCAATGACGATGAAAAGGCCAAGGATGCGGATCGCAGAATGCTGGATAGCGATTCTATAAGCACGGAGGATGCCGATAGGCTGCCTCCTCCCAGGAGATCTCCGGTCTCGATGATGAATCTCCAGAGGGAGTTGTACTCGCCCAATCAGTGTTTGAGTGCCCTTAAATCTATTGCGGCTGTAATTACCATTTGCATGGTATTCGCCATAATTCCCTTGTATCGCCGCCAAAAAATGGAAAAGGATGCCGGTCTGAAGATGATCCTTCTGTGGAACGATCATCCATTGGCAGGTCAATCCGCGCATATGGAGTGTGGCTGCCTGGTCACCAATCGCAGAAATCATAACGACAAACCCTTCGATGCAGTGGTCTTCAATGCGGATTTCCCCTACTCCTTTGAGGGTTTGAATAGCACCAAACGTTCTCCTGACTTCTACTTAGTTTATGCTGCTAAAAAACCACTGAGCTCTTTGTCGGGTCTTAGGGATCCCCCCTTTAATTTAACCATGACCTACCGCACGGATTCCCAGTTGATTTGGACCGACTACTATTTCTCTTATTCGAATCTGGCAAGGCGACTGAAATCGTTCCGTACTCCCAGCAAGAATTTTGCCGATGATATGTCAAGTGCAATGATCCAAAGTTTTGAGAACAAAATGAAGAAGAAAACTCGACTGGCTGTTTATTTGATATACGAAGTGAATCAGAATACTCTTGCGCAGAGCCTTTATTTGGAGGAGCTGCGAAAGTATGCGGATTTTGATGCACATGGAAGTTGTCTGGGTTCCCATGAGTAAGTTAATGAGGGGAATTCCCTTTAATTTTAGTGTGAGCATATTTAAAAGTTTGATACTTAGTTGCAGTTACTACCACTTCATGCTGATCTTTGAGCCGACTGCCTGTCCGGATTATCTGCCACCCGAGATGTACATGGCCATGGACAAACTTTTGGTGCCTGTTCTGATCGGTGGAGGAAATCTCACCAACTTGGTGCCACACCACTCGTTTATCAGTAGCCGGGACTTTTCCACCCCAAGGGAACTGGTTGCTCACCTAAAGGATCTGGCAAATGATCCAGAGGAGTACAGGCGCTATTTCTGGTGGCACTCCCTCTACAAGCTGCGCCAAAGTGCCCAACCCTACTGCGCCCTTTGCTCCCTCATCCAGCAGAATCCCGAGGAGCGCCAGATTGGTCAGGGATCCTCCAAGCTGGCCTTCATCGACTGGTGGACCGAATACCACTGCCCCAATCGATCGACCACCTTCCTTTGAGTCCCCGAGAGATCCCCAATTATAATTACCAACGATCGCAAATTGCCCTCGTTCGGTGTGGTTCCATTTAGTTCAGTTGAGTTTATTCTTCCATCGTTTTGGGTTCTTTTTTTACTCTTCGGCGGTTTCTTGCTGGTTTAATTCCGCGGAATTTCGGCGGCACTCCATTGACCTCGCCGACAGCTCTCAAATGATGGGAGCTTAATAAGTTATACCCTATCGGAACGATCGGGGTACATAAAATTGTCTTGTCCTCAAGCAAATGGAAGGAATTTGTTATGAAAATAAATAGTACAAAAGCTTTACAGCCCTAGAGATCGGAATATTAAATTATTACTTCAATGTAAAATTAATCTAAAAAGTTTATGAAACGATTTTTATATTATTATCTTCTTATTAATTCAAGAAAATATTTATGTTAAGCAGTTACATTTTTTAGGCAAAAGCATTCAAATTCAAAAATGATTAGGTCATTTCTTCGTGATCATGGCACCCAATATTCGAATTCCTTCGCCCCAAAAACTGGCATAATTTCCCTCAGAATGTTTGGTTATTTTGGCAACTGGCTGGAAGGATGCGAGGATGCCTCGCATGCCAACCCGTGCCGGGCGGCCTGTTGAAATGCCCATCGGCTAATGCCGCCATATGGGACACCAATTGGAGGGCAAATGGGGCTCCGATGGGCCGAGGTGGAGGGAATTGCCTGGCAGCTATTGTCGCTCAAGTGGAGCCTTGTGCCTGGGAAAATGCCGAGACAGCCGTCACCGGCAATGGGCATAGATAAAGCAAATAGGGCAAACTTGTTCCACATTGTGGACCATTCCAGATGAAATGCAGATGGAGATGGCGATGGAGCGGAGGGAGAACCTGCGTTGGGCAGCCCTCGATGATGGGACTCCGAATGCGAACGAGTGGGCGACGACAAGACAAGGCGGTCCAGAAATGTGGGATAAGTTGCAGGGCGGTTGGGCGGAGTGGCGTGGCGTGGACTGGAGTGAAGGGGAGTGGAGTGGGGCGACTCAGGTGAGGAGGTGCCAACCGAACACACAATGCACGAAAAACAAACAGAATTGTCATGGGAAATATTTCACAGCGCTGCGAGTGAAGTGCCCGAGATGCTCCCCATTCCCCATTTCCCATTCCCATTCCCCCTGGTAACTACAACTCCCGTCTCCATCCTCGTGGCCACTGGGAATGTCTTTCAAAACGGTATCATATGCTCGTACACAAAACACTTTTCCTCTTGCCACACACAACCATATTTATAAGTTAAATGCTTCACTAAACAATAAGCCAGGGCGGTCATTTGGCCGGGACTGCACTGAGAAAAAGAAGACCCTTAATAGGATAAACCTAAATTTATGTTTATTAAATATTATTAGCTAATACGTTCAAACTTCTAATAATAATATATATAATTTCAAAAGAAAACATATTTTACCTATTCAATTGTAGTTTTAAAAGGAACATTAAACGATTCTGTTATTTGTTTCAGTGCATTATTCGAACTGGGCCTGGGACATGGTAAAATTGAAGTCGAAGGCGAGGCGATAATGAAACCAAAGTCAAGCACATCGAGTCAGTCCAGCCTTTCGGCCCTTTTGGGTTGACAGGTTGTCCCTTGTTGCCGCCCTGCCCTCCAGATCCCAGATGCTCCCTCCTCCCCAGCAAACCATTTTGGTTCTGGGAAGTTCTCATCCTCTCACTCCCTCGCGCCTCACTTCGTGTTTGCCCATTCTGTTATCAACTATTACAATATTTTTGTTTAATTGACAAACAGGTTTATCATTAACATTTTTCTCACTGCTCTTGGCTCTGGTCCCCAACTTCTCGAATGCGTTGGCGGCGGCCTTCTCCAGATTGTTTTTTGGAGTTTGGAGTTTCAGTTGGATACGGCGCTTCAGTTGACGCTCCAACTGTTTTCCCACACTGATTTTGGATTTCTGATTTCTGGACACCGTGAAGCAGCAGAACAAACTGAACCACAATGGGATGATGTGAGAAGTGTACTAACTGATCAATAAACAAGGAGTAATCGTGGAGGGAGATGCTTTACTCTGGGAAAACAAACATCATAAGTTTGTGTTAATATTGTATTTTTAATAACATTAATAATAATTCTTGATTTTTCCCCACTGTAAACCAAGCATTACAGTTTTGGTTTAAAAGTTTAACTACCTCAATCTAAAAATAAATGTCGCCAAAAAAAGCATAGAAGACTTTATGGTCTGCTACAACTTCTTTCCCACTTTGATATCTAAATACTTTACAGGCCTCCTCTTCAGCCTCGTAAACCGCTAAGTGCTACCAAAGTTTTTGGGATTAAAGAGCTTCTGGCCGATTCTGCGGCATCTTCGGCCTCAGCCTCTGTTTCTATTTCTCTCTGGCTTGTTTGCTTTTGGCGCTGCCGTGAAAATGCATTTCCCCCTCGGCCCCTCGGCCCCTTTTTTTTCCCAATTTCCCGACTCCGTGCGCCCGTTTTCTCACCTGAGGCAAAGAGTCCGCCTGCGGCTGCTGTCGATGCTCGTTTTAATTTGTTTGTTTACATTTTCGGCTGCCCCACCTGCAGCAGCGGTGAAGTTTGTTCCCATCTCGCGGCTGGGCGAAATGTTTGGAAATAGACGTCCATAGTATGGATGGTAAATGGAGGCGGAGATCGGGGAGCGGAGAACGGGAGGAGTAGGCTGCACCACTGGGAGTAAGGCGTGTGTTTTGGTGTTAACAACTCGACACTTCATTAATTGAAGTTGAAAAAGTGCAGCTATAAAAAGACTATTAAGCTCCAGGCCCACAACAATGGAATAGATCTGAACAGAACATGCACATTAGAAAATAATTTAATATCTAAATGTCTAAATATTATTGTTACCGTATTAGTAAAAAAAAAAATTAAAATGAATATTATGCCTTTTTTTAAGAATATGGTGTAATACTTAGAATTCGAATTTTGTATTTAATTTTTTTCTTCTTTTTTTTCTTTTTTTTTGTGAGTGCAACAGAATGAAACAATCAAAGTGAACTTTGAGTGGCTGCAGTGCCCATCAAATGCAGGGGTCTAACAAATTTAAAGACGATGGTGGGGAACTTTCTGAGACTCAGTTCGCATTAGACGCAAATTTGATGGCTATTGAAAAGTTCAATGGTTTCTTGCGTCTCTTGAACAGCTTCCCAGTTCCATCGAAAAACGAAGAGTGGCACTCAATTGAATGTGAGAGCTTTGTTTACCACACAAAATCCGAAGCGAGCACAAAGGAATGGGGAGACATCGAATCTGGGCTAATAGAGAAATCCAATGTGAGCATATCATAATTAGGAATTTGGCAAGACGGCATTATCTAGAGATTTTCCAATATTTCCAAATATTTAATGGAGATCTTTCAGGGGGAAAGAAGTTGAGCAAGAACCTATCTTCTGGCGGAGGAGTCCACTCCGATCTCTCCCCCAACCGATCCGATCGTCACACATAAATAGTTCACGAGCCATCCGAAGGCAGTGGCCATAAAAATAAATCTATATGCAAATGTGACTTCAGTTTAACATGCCACACCGACAGACAGACGCAGAGACATTCGAAGAGACTGGCGGGGAATTCGAGGGTGAAGCCTAAGCCTAGCCAAAAATAGTGGAGATAATCCGAGATCATTCGACAGCAGGAAGCCCCCTTGTTTTATAATCCTTTCCTTAGATGGTAAATCAAGAGAGCATATAATAAACAAAGATGTAGCTATCAAGTTTTTAATATAAAGTTTTTAAACTTAAATCTGTAAATATTATTATAGCTGCTTAATAATAATTAAGGCAGTAGTCGAATACTCCCCTTGCAAGTACCCTGTATAAATCGTTCCTTCTCGACTTTCAAGGACTCCTTTGCTGCCTCATTGCTGGCCAATCCCAGAATCCCTGGCGCAAAGGCGTCTGCAGTTTAGTGCCTGTCTCCGCGACTTTGAATCTTACAAAATGTGACAAGTTGCGGAATTATTTTTCGCAGAAGATGTTCTCCAACTGAAGGTACGTTCCGTTTTGTTTTTCTCTGTTCGGTTCGCTTTAGTTCGGTTTTGTTCTGTTCTGTTCTGCGTGCAGATGAGCTGAGATTGATAAGCGACGAGGAGCGTGAACAGCAGGCTGGAGTGGAGTCGCGAATGAATCCAACTCCGAATCCGCGTTTCTTGGTGTCTCTCTGTTGAGCGCGAGATGCAAGTGCTTAGATAAACGCAGCGATTTATGTGGAAGCTCCTGTGAGCCGCTGGGCGGAGCAGCCAGCGATGACAACAGTAGCTCCATCCCATCGAATGCCACATCTCCCGTTCCCCATTCCCCATCCCATTCCCATTCCAGGCAGCCGCGGAGGTGCCAGCAATTTAGAGGCGATTACAACCGGCAATGGCATTTTAAGTGGCCATTGTCAGGACGCGATCTGTGGGCGCGTGATAAGCGCCGGCTCCCGTGTGGGCGATCGATTCCCCAGGTGTGGGAGTGGGTGGCTCCAAGTCATTGAACTAGGGATGCTACCAGAGGTGACAACCTATACTTCCTATACATCCAGATCTCACTTTATTTGTTGTATAACAAAGGTAGAAGAAGGTAAATAAATGACTTTGTTGTAATGATCAAACATTTGTTTGCACATTTTATCTTTACAATATTGTATGGATTTAAAATTTGGGAAAAGGTGTTGTAAGAAATGATCTATAAAGATTCTTTAACCTCAACTTCCTTTTACTTCGCATCACTAATAATTTGTTTAGCCAAAATGTGAACATAGAAATACCAATCAAACATTTAGTCCTTGCACTTCATACACTTCAGACCCGGGGATTAATTTTCTTCGGCACGTACGAGGGATTCTTCTTCTGGGCCACCTCCTCGGCCCACAGCTTGTTGAGGTACTCCTCCAGCTGGGCCACCACGTCCTCCTCGCCCTCGCCGTCCGAGCAGGTGGCGAAGTCGCTGCCCGAGGAGCCGGAGGACGAGGTGGCCTGGCACACATTCGTTGCTTCGCTGCAGGAGTCGTGCTTGCAGTCGATGGGGCAGTGGTGGTTGTCCCAGTCCTCTGGCGGCTCCATCGAATCGGCGTAGCTGGTCTCCTCCTGCTCCTCTCCGCCGGTCGTCAAAGCCACAGGTTGGGAAACGTGAACGGGTTCCTCCAGACGATACCACTTGACCTTGTAGGAGTCCTGACCGCACTCGCCGAACTGCTCGCCAGTCAGCTGATCGATGTTGCACTCGCAGATGAGGAAGGGCGAGTTGCACTGCTGGCACCTGGGCAGGTTGACCTCGTGATTGATGATGGGACGCGGCTTCTTCATCTTAATTCCCTTCTCCGTTTTGGGCACTTGCAAGCCGCAGAGGATGCAGGGTTCCGGCAGATCTGCACCCTCCGAGAGCTTGATCTTCGTCATCGGCCGCTGACCGGCCTTGGGATGTCCGGGAACCTCCTGCTTGGAGCAGCCCTTGCAGGGACATCCCGGCACCAGGAGCGGATCCGATCGGGTGGTCATGCGCTGGAACAGTGACGCGTACACCAGATTGATCTGCCGCTCGTAGTGCTTGTGGGCCCAGAAGAAGGCCGCCTTGTAGTTGTCGAATATCCTGGAGGTCTTGTGAGCAGCGTGCATCCAAGCGGCATACTGGGTGTGCACCGCCATCGCATCCACAATCGGATTGCTGATGGTCACCAGGGGTTTGCCGTGGTAGAAGGCCTTGAAGGCCCTCTTGATGATCGCGTAGGTGAGCATCGCCTCCACGGGTTCCATTTCGCACCTCAGCCGCAGAGCCTGCAGCAAGTCCTCGCGATTCAAACGTGATCCTGGAGCTGGTGCCGGTGGACAGGTGGTGCGCAATCGTTCATGGTAGACGAAGGCCCGCTTGATTATCGACCTGGCAGCACGGGATTTGGTGGTACTGATGCCGCAGATCAACATTATCTGCGCCAGACTCTTCGCTATGTCCTCCACATTGTCATCGAACAGCTGGTAGGGATCCAGTTTCCTCCTGCAGTTGCAGCAACAATGTTTTATTCCTCCAGGAGGAACTCCTGCCTCTTCTTGCAGCTTCCTTGCCCTCTCGTAATTGTCCATTGCAAATTTGGAGCTCAAAATAAAGTAGTCAATAAACTATGCACCAATGTAATTTTGCACTGTTGCTTCAGCGACAACTTAAATTACACAATTAGTTCTGATGGAGAATAAAGTCACAGGTAAGTTTATTTCAAGGCCTAGTACTAATATGATTTTTCGGTTATGTTGTTACAAGTTTAAATTCCTGTCAAAGAACCACAACAGGTGGACAGAAAATATTTGAAAAAGTAATAGTTTAAAAGAAAGTCAAGACCAACCAGATGGAAACCTATCTACTCATCCTTAATAAACCAATTTGTGAGCAAAGTTGACACAATTTTAGTTTGAAAATTTCCCAAAGCCAATAAAGAATGCATTCACTGGTGAGATTAGAACTAATGCCCCGACCAGGTTTACCATAATAGAACAATAAACGGTTTGTCCCAATATTTTCCCCAGCCTTTTAATTTGGTTATTTGACCCACTGTGGCCCATCTAGGATTACACGGACCCCACACAAGAATGCATTATCATCTGGTCTCGGTTCCACCGATTGTAGCTGCAATTATGCTAAATAGATTGGGGCCGACTGACCATCGAAATAAATAAGAGAACTGAACACGACAGCCAAACGATGGCTGTTGTGTCAGACCTAAATTGTTCAAATAAATTAAGTTGTAGCTTTCGAATGGATCCGGAGATCGGAGATCGGAGAACGCAGATCGGGGATCGGGGGGATCGGTGAGTGGAGATCGAGGTCTTTGGTGTGGGGATTGGGGTAAGTAAATACGGGAACGAAAACGTTCTGAGGCCGCCGCCTGTTGCATTGTCATTTGATAAATTATGATATTTGATCAATTGTTCCGCTGCGGTAACTGGAAGTGCTGCCTCGGATAAACATATATGTAAGTATGTGCAAGAGTCTGCAGTCCGGAGAAGATGAAGATGTCTCCTGGTCTCTGGTCCCCGGTCCCATGCCCGCATCAAGTTTGCCGAGTGAACTTTTGTTGGGTTTACATTGTAATGGCATCTGGCGGGGCAAACACACAAACACCCAGTCAGCCAGCCAGTCAGTCAGTCAGTCCCATATCCATTCATCTGCATAATAGAATTCCCCTAGGAGGAATGGGGAGTGGGGAAATGAGGATGTCGAGGGGGTGAGGCTGCCTCTTTATTGTGGCTAATAGGCCTCTCGGCCGCTTTGTTGTTGTGCCGCCTTGGCCGCCTTCGTTTGCATTCGCTTTGGTCACCACCACCTCTCCATCTCCATCTACATCTCCACCTTCATCCACATCTCCATTCTCCATCAGCTCACCATCAACATCTCACTCTGGCATTGGCATTTCTATGTGGATTAATGAATGGCAGCAGCACCAAGATGACGCTTGGATGCCGGAGGTGGTTAGGAGTAAGTAGAAGGTGAGATGGACACTGGAAACAAAATCCTAGATTAATTTAAATCTGACAAAATCTGTCCAGAAGTCTTGGCAAAATCTGTATAATGCCTGACATTCTTTTACCTATATAATAAGTATTTCCATTTAATAAGGCAAACGTAATATTTAACAACCAAGATTTAAGACTTAGTTTTCCAGATTTCCAACTGCATTTTCCTCAGTGCTTTGGAGGAGACATGTGTTTACCTTTCATATAGACACACACATCCATTGTCGGGAGCAGTCAACAGGCCCCTAATTATGTGTAAAGGTGTTGTATGTGCTCCTCGCTCCAAGATTCCGCCCCTTCCCATTTTTGTCATCCATCTCGCCGAGCTACAAGGGTTAATTAGTGTGGTATACAGGATTGTCGGCGGTACAAACGGATATCGAGAGTCGTAGATGGCCATATACAATTGGTGCGAGCTACTGGAAAAGCTTCTGGTTCTGGTTCTGGTTCTCCTTTGATTGTAACTTATTGATTTTCTGGAGACAGCTGCTCCCTGATACCCTCCCCAGGAATGTTTGACCATTTGCACTTTTATGACCCTCGACGAATCGAAATCGAATGCCCCGGAAAATATATAAACAATATTAAAACGGGGAAAAGGGAATGCGCGCCAAGTCATCATAAAATGACAGAAGAGGACAATAAAAATAAATTTAACACAACATTTGTTTTGGGCATCCGCAAACGCAAACGCCGGCTTATCCTGCGCATCCTGCTGCTGCCATGTTTTGTGCAAGGACCCAATAACAATCAAGGGGCAGCCAAAATATTTTCAATAATAAATCTATTTGATGGTCCACGGACTGGAGTTTTTACGATCGCCGCGTTGACAGCAGGCGCAGTCATTAAAAATCTCACCGAAAGTTATGTCTCTTCGCATGATTAATTGTTGAGGATGTGTCAGATCGTTGGGGTTGTTCGCTCCACCGGGAAAATGTACACAACATCATGAAATATATTTGTATATCGATGGCATGGGAATTAATTTACATTCACTTTCCCTTTGCCTAGGAATTGGGAAGTAGAAGAAGTGCATCTGGGGTCCTAAAAGGCCGCACTTGACCCTTGACCATCTGTGGTCATCGCAGGGCTGTCAACTAATTTGTCCAGTTTGTGGTCCGTGTCAGGTGTTGTAAATATCGCATTTAATTGAACTGTCCCCATGTGTCAAGTGTCTAGGAAAGGCCATAAGCTGTATATATAATTTCTTAGCTCATCGACGTTGAGAGGAAGTAACATAAGCGAGAGGAGGAAGGCTTCCCGCTCGAATCAGGCATAAGAGCATTGTTCATTTGCACAGTATTCTGTGTAAATAAGCTTCATAATTGCACTCAAAGTAGATTACGCAGAGCAAGCTTCTTGATGAATTTAATTAAGACCACTACACATAAATTATTAGCTAGGACCTTACTGAGGAAAACTAATTAGTTATAAGTTGTGTTCTCCTATATTTAGGCTACACTTCTAATATAACAACCAACTTCTTCAAATAGTTTTAAATATGAAAAATCAGCTTATGACACATCTCCAGCGATTCAAAACTCAGCATCTGCTCTTTTCTTTTCCCTTTTCCAGTATATAAATCAACAGCTCACTCAGCAACACGCTTGTAATTGCTTAATTAGATTGCCACTAAAATTATAATTTGAGAAAAAGAGGCTGCCCCGAAAAGCTGAGCGCAGATTGCAGGCAGAGAATCCAAAGGACCTCCGCTGCAGGAGCAGCTGGCGCGTAAATCAGATTTGCTGACAGGGCTCGACTAATTTTAACCCTGGCACTTGAGGCCCAAGACTCTGGGTCCTGGCCCCTAACCCAAGTATCCTATCCCGGCGAAGTGGAGTCGAAATTCGTTATCCTTTCAAGTGGCTGCGCGTGCGCGGGGAACGCGTGCTAATGGGGCCAAAAGGTGCAGGATGGTTCGGGGATCAGGAATCGGGGATTAGGGCTACAATCAGCGTAACTCCCTACCCGTTAATTTATGCGTGTCCTGCGCAAGTTCAGCTGCACCTTGGAACCTTTGTCCTTGCAAGGATTTGTGTGTGTGTGTCAAAGGACATATGTTAAGGACGGCGACAGGCAGACACATGACTCTGTTGACACACAAGCTGCACGGAGAATATTTTTGTGCATTTTAACTTTTAAATAACTAAATTATAAAATATATATAAATTATACCAAAGATCAAATAGGGCTTTCAAAAAAGGATTGGAACTAACGCAAAAAAGTTTGAGTTACATTAATAAGCAAATATTTAGATTTTATAAATGATTTAAACCCTAATTTTTTCTCCGTGTAATATACATAAGCGGTGGCCGCAGAGGGACGGGGTAGGAGTCCTTAAGGCAACATCTAAATGGTATTTATTGGTTTGCCAAGCCGGCGACGGCTGTCGAGCGCATCCTGTGCTAGCTGGCAGCGCGGCAAGGATTGAGTTACGCGATGGCGACACATTTGTAAACAGGCGGCCTGATTTACACACACCGTGCCTGCCGGTAACAGGACATCCACAAGGATATGGGACATCGGGCAGGGGACACGGAACCCGCAACCCGGGACTTCCGTGCCAGAAGTCGTCGCCAGGAGCGGCGCTCCTTATTTGCCAAGACATTAGGCAGCAGAAACAATAACAAAAACAGCCACCAGTCAGCGGGAAAAACTGAGTAAGGACAGCACCGCGTGTTTGCTGTCAGTCGAGGGATCACCTCGAACACGAAGATCCTCTGATTGACAATCGACAAATTTCTTTTGGCATTTATCAATGGAACCGCAAGGATCCGAAGGACTTAGAGCACGGACCTCCTGTCGCGATGATGAATCGAAGGATTCGTGTTTTTACACGCAAGTTGACGGGACCAACACGGATTTGCTTAAGTTAATATTGTTAATGTTGTTGCTCTTCAGACGATTAGAAAGACATTTTTCATATAATTTGGAGTGAGGGAAGGGTTTCAGAGAAGCATGATTAATTATGAAAATTAGGTCTTGTAACGGAATAATATTTAAACAATTAACAAGTCTAAAAAAAAATTATCAACAAATGATATTAATACTCCTTCAATATATTGAATTTTAAATTTAGTTAAAATTATCCGATATTATGGTTATAATATCCAATATTATAATATTATGGTACATACAAATAATTTAAGCATAAAGAAGCTCGATAAATGTACATGCAGAATACATTAAATCACACAAGAAGGTGGGAACCCTAAAGTCGGCCTTTCTAACAGGCCATATTTTCTGTGTGTTGGCAATGCTCTCAAACCTTTTAAGCCCTAATAGTGCCAAAACCCCTGTGTGGTCACACTTTGCCTGCAACAATTTAAATTCGCAGCCAAAAAAAAAAAGCCGAAAGAGCAATAAATTCATGTTAATAACAGTTGCAACAGCAAGCGACCCCTCCCGAATATTCTCGATGCCCAACGGCAACTGGCCATAAATATCGGCCAAATGGGTTGACAGTTGGCAAGAGGAGTTAACGAAATAAAAAGTAAAGGGAAACCCTTCCCTGCCAAAATGTAAACTCCCGAAATAGTCCAGAAATGTGATACGAATCAAGTGCCACGTGTCGCCCCTCCACTTGGGCACTTAATACTCCTTTTTGCGAACAATTCTCTCTCGCTTTTTTCGGGGGTCACAACTGTTCCTCAAGATCCGACGAAACTCAAACCGAACGACAGATGCGCGTGTCTGAAATTGTGTTACACTTTCGCTCGAGGAGCGCCGTTTATCAGGTCCCAAAAATCGTTCGAGGGGCGATCCTCGGGGGTTTTCTGTGGAGGCGTGTGTCGAGGGGGCGGGCACACATCTCGTTAAACCGCAACCGAGGGCGATCGGATCTGGCCGTCAGGACATCTGTGATCTGGTTCCGTTGGCGGACCTCGATCGGCGATACAATCGGGGAGATCGGGCGAGACCGTGAAATGCAATTGCCATGGCCTAGCGGTTCTCGCAGCCCGTTACGCGAAATTGATGGGCCAGGTTGCATGGCTCAGTTCGTTGCTACCTGTCAGGTACACTGAACGAAATACAGAGTATTTATTTTTTCAATTTTGTGATACAAAACTTTGCAACTTTCCAAAAAATTCAATTCTCTAGCAAATTGCATTATTAATTAAATTTTTATTTTTGGGTTGCTTTTATAATTTGATATTGTTTTCCTTTTTTTCAAGTGCAATTCGAGAAACATCCAAAGTGTGCCTCCTTTAAGGAGATGTTCCAATTAAGATCAGTATGACCAGATGTTGTTCCCCAGCAGTCGATCCACCGTGTGCTTGATGGCCAGGAATGTTTCTCTTAGCATCTCCCACAGCTGTGCCGAATGGAATCTGCAAAAATACTGCACGTCTATAGGAGTTTTGTAGGTTTCTCGATCCCGTAATCGGATATTCACCGACCACTTGGCATGTGCCAAGGAAATGGACAAACGGCCGGCACTTGAAAACCAAAACCAGAAGTGACCCAATATCCACTTGAATTTCATTTCATTCGGTCTCGTTTCCAAAATTTTAGCGCCCACCTTTTAGACGGAGAGCCACCCGACTCGAATTCCCTGCCCTTCATTTCGGGGTGTCAAAGGCCGTGTTAGCTCGTGCAGCCTTTGACATGGGAGTCCCCATCCTGCTCCTGCTCCTGCTCCTCGGGAGAACCCACAAAGTTGCGAGTCAATTTGTCAGCGGACGGGCATTGAAATTGAAAATTGCTGCGCAGCCTTCGATATAAATGGGACTCGGTAATTCGATACCAAGGCAGCTGCCGATTGAATGCAGCCTGCAGATACAAGATACTGGGCGTTATTACGCAACCTTTTGTGGCCATTTGAACGAAAAGGTGGCATTGCAGCAGGAAAAGCTTCACCATCCGCAGCCGGTGAAACTGAGATAGGTTTTCCAATAGAAGCCACATACACACACACACGAAAAGGTAGAACGGATGCACACGATTCGCGGATACTGACAATAAATCGTAGATAGAACACAGAAACTTTTAAAACTTTACTTCAGAGCTATTATTTTAAAACAAAGTAGACTGTAAACTCTTTCTTGTCTGTAACCCTTATTATCCATATTTTGATTTATGGATTTAAGTTCAGATTTACAAGTTTCAAAGTGTTTTCGAAATTCAAGAAGAACTTTCAAGTTCAGCCTGAAAACAGGAAATATTTTGTCTAGGTTACTAGCTCAGTCTCGCGACGACTGCTTCTCCTGGAGCTCCCTTGTAGAGCCCACCGATATCCCTCCAGAGGCTGCCACTCCTCTTTGCTGCAGGACGGTAATGCCGGCTGCTCAATGCGCTTCAGAAGATCCAGCAGAGTTACTCTGTCCTGGTTCAAAACTTGCGGTACAAACTCCTGGATGACTCGCAAGAAAAGAAGGTTTTCTGGAGCATTCGTTGGCTCTTCGTGAACAGACTCCAAGACGAACATAATGCCAGCTCTGTGAAGGGTGACCACACTATTGCGATTCTTCACCAGATCCGAATTGAATGTCTCCGCCAAACGCTTGGCCAGTGCAATTAGTTCGGAGAACTCCGGAGAGCTGGAAGCCCGAACACCATCTCCGTCATTTTTGGTCATTACCTTCCCGAATAACAACAAACAGGTGTGCATTACGGTCATTCCAAAGTGAACCGAGTTGATTTCCAGCGCTAGTTCCAGACAACACCTCATTATGTCGCCAAATGGGGCATAGAACTGCAAAACAAATAAGGGTGTTGAATAAAATGATTTCTTTGCATTGATTGTTTCCAACCTTTTCGTAATACTGAAAGACCTTGCAGGCTCTCATGGCGGGGATCACGTTAAAAGCCACCAATTTACAGTAGCTGGTCACAATGCGGCGCATGCTGGTCAGCCGATCAAAGTAGCTCTCTTCCATCAATGTCGAGGGTTTCAGCGCAAAGAAATGTCGCAGGGCAAAGCTCTCCAGCAACTCCAACTCATTCAGGGAGGGTTTGTACACGATGGAGCGTACCCAGGAGCTGGGACTCTCACTCAGTTGATCGCCATATATCAGAAACAGATCGCAGATGAATGCAAAGCACTGAAAGCAATTAACGTGTTAGCTGTTCGTTCGCATAAACCCATTCTCCCACCACTCACATCGTATTGAAGTTCCCTATTGTTTCCATTTACAAGCTTTTCGAAGGCCACATATAGAAAGTCATCCAAGTGCTTCTTAAGGACAGCAGAAGTCTCCTTCATGTTCTCATTGACTAAAGCCTCCTGCTTGAAGCTTTTCAGGTCCCAGCTTAAGCTGAAGTAGCTGGTTTCGAGGAACAGAGCAACCGCCTCTGGCGGCAGGTCATCTCTTTCCGGCTCCTCGCGTTCCCTGACCTCTCTTTTCAGGCTGGACAGGAAAGTATCGGTCAACTGCCAGGCGCTTAAGTTAAAAAACCCATTCAGGGCTGATACCAAACGCAATGTGATCATCAGGCGTCGCGCTCGATTTTTTGGGGATTTCGCGTAGCGCAAGGATTCAGTCGAAGAAGAAGAAGACGAGGTCGATGATGAGCTGGCTGGGCCATTCCTTTCCTGCCAGGTGCGCCGGGCAATCTTGAAGTTGGTCACCGCATTGTTGAGCAGCTCCGTTATCTGCGACCTCGTCGAGGGAATTTCGTACAGGACCTCCAGGGTGTGGGCTCCCCTCCGGAGCACAGTAATGTCGGTCTGTGAGAACATAATGTTTTGGAGCTGATCCATTAGCTTCACAATGTGCAACCAATTATCCGTATTCTGGTAGTAATCTAGGCAAAAAAGCTGCGGGAGTTCCAGGAGTTTGGCTAAATCTTCGGGCCGATGAATATATTTAAGAAGCAACTGGGGTAAACTGGGTGCCAGTAAACTTGTGATCTTTTTTGGGCCCCTGGAATCGTATTCCTTTCCAGATCTTTGGTATATCTCCCGGGTGGTATTTCCCCGGTAATCGCCTGCTTTACTCCTCGGAAGAGGATTTCTATCAAAGCTGAGCTCTCAGCTTCGGTTAAATTTGGGTTCTGGTCCACCGATAGCATTCCTATCATGGGCTCCCAGTCCAGAACTATTTCGGAGTTTTCGAACAGCGCATCCACAAGATAAGCCGCATGCTCATGTTCACTATCGTTGAGGAACAATTTCAGCAGACGAAGCATTTTTTGCGAAAAGGGTTCTCCTGCAATCCCCATTCCTCGCAGATTGAAAAACTCCGCTGCTGTCTGAGCCAAGCCTCGATTCGCAGCAAACATAAGTGACTCCAGCTGTCGGCACTCGTCCTCACTCAGAATATCTGGAGAAGATCGATACAAGTCGGTCAAAAGCCGGAGGGATTCCTCTCCCATTTCACTCTCCTTGTCCACGCAAATAACGAGGAGAAGTTCCAGGGATTCCTTGCCCAGTGCCACACATGTAGAACGAAGATCCTCAATACGGCAAAGCTCTAAAATGTTTGTCAAGCTGCACAACCTCACTTTCGCCGAGCTATCCTGCAAGGCCTCGAAGAAAAAGCGCAGGCGATTTGGCTGAAGGTGGCAATCTGGATATTTTCTGAACCACATTCCAAGTTCGGAGAGGCAGAGATGCCTTATGTCGGTCACAACATCCCGGAATCGATCCATGAAAAAAGAACTGAACATCCGCATCCACAGGGGCTTCAATATTCCATCGTCCACGGAATGAAGATCTTTTAAAATTGTCATGACTTTAAGACCTGAAAAAGAAGTAGAGAACACATTTAATTTAGTACCTAATATCATTATTAAACAACTTACCAATCATGGTGCTAGTATGACGAAAAGGACGAACACCAGACTCCGAGCAAACCATCAAAAAGTCTGTGATCACAGTCAGAAACACGTTGTCGAAAAAAATGGGAGTGCCATCGGCCGCACTCAAAAGAGCTTTCAGAAAACTAACAACTTTTTCCACAAAGGAATCGGCCGTCTTCATTATCATAGGATAATACATGCTAACCTAAGAAGGGGGAAAGTTAAAATTAATAACTCTACCATTTACATAACATATTTATTTTTCACACTTACATTGCGAAACTGGTAGGTGCCAGCTTCCAGTATATCCTTGTATGAGAATGGCATTTGGGTCTCCTTGGGAATCTGGTAATGGCTGCCACTTGCCTCCACCACAAACTGCATTAGATGAACCAAAGCGGCTGAGGGATTCTGCATATACAAATCAACCGTCTGGTTCGCTAAAATCTGAAAGAATATTTTCTACTAGTTAAGTTAAAAGGTTACTTATCGTATATTTAACTTACTTCATGGTTATGTTCTTCGCCCATCACACATTTCAGCAATGTTGCTTGCCATTTGGGACTCTTACTGCTTTGCTTGCCTTTTTGGGAACTGCAAAATTTGAGGTTATTTTAATGACATGCAGTTTTTAATGGCTTCAAAGCTTACCTCGAATGTTCCTTTTCTGCTTGATACTCAATCTGATCAGCAGGCTGCGTTTCACTTGTTAAATCACTCATTATCACTCACTTTTAGTTTTCAACAAAATTGCGTACTAAGAAAGAATCAAACCACTAGTAAGAAAAGTCACGAGACAAAAATGTCAGCAAAAAGAGATGATTGGTACTGCCAACTTATAAAAAAGTAACACATGATGAATGAACCGTAATGATAAAAGCTCGCCCTAGGGTTGTAAAGTATTTAAAAAAAATAACTTAACGCATTAGCTTTTGCAACACTATCGTTATAAATGTTTTCAAGCATTAAAAAAAAGTATAAAACGAAATAAAAGGATAACTTGTAGTTTTCACTCTTGTCGAGCATAATGCATAAAAACTAGTCTACTTCAAATTAATAAAATAACACATTTCCTCATAGATTACTTCCCGTCGTCACCCTGTAAAAATTTTCCAGTAAACTCGAAATGCAACCCAAAAAAAAACTTGTTAAATTTCTAACCTGCTTGCAGTTTTCCCACATTCACCGCGAAATAATGAAATCCAGGGCAAATAAAACCGCAGAGATTCTCATACTCGAATCGAAAACGAGCCAGGTAGCCGATCTTTAAGGGCACAAAACAATTAGCCAGGCCCACAAAATGATACACAAACAGAGCGCAAATTGGGCAGCCACTTGTTCGACCTCAAAGCGAAAGCGCCGCCAATTCAAACGGACTAACAAGGACCTCATAATCATGCCCATTCCCTTCTGATCCGATCTGATCCGAGCCAGAAATAAACACAAATATTGACGTTGCCTATCGCACGCGATCTCCGCTCCTCCCCAGGAGTATATACGTACATATAGTCGAGAGATCAGAGGCCTCGACCGCTGACCAATTCGGCATGACTTGGCAAGTTGGCAGCTCGGAATTATTTCAATCTGCGCTGATGACGCGGCTTCTTTTCGGCGGTGGCACGATAAAAAGCTGGCGATAACGTGCCTGATGCTCTGCACTTTTTTCGGGAGTATAGGGCGAAGTGATTAGAATCTACGATTAATCCTAAATGTTTGTTCAAAATTAAATATATTCGTGTTAGACGATTATTATTATTAGTGACTTAAGAATGTCTGTAAAAATTTGTAGATCTCGAAAACAGTTAGTAATATTTATTACAATTATTTAATTGTATTTAAATAAAATTAAAAAAAAAAAAACATTTAACTAAGTTCCGATTTTAAAAACTGAAGGGAATTGGTAAGTCTACTCCTACTACTAAGATTAAATTTGATTTATCCCAAAAGCAGGGCATTCCTGGAATTTCCAATCCGTCTGAAGTCCAGGCAAATATTGACGTTCGGGGATTGGAAATTGGCGCACTCCAAAGAGTCGGCCAAGCCAGCTGCCATTGATTGAAAGATCAATCGAGATCGAGGAGATTGCGATTCCGTTTCTCAATCCCGGACAAGCTGATTTCAGCTGCCGTAAGGTAATTGGAGTCCACCTACGGTCAAGGCAACTACCATTTCTCGGCCTGTTCTGTGCCAATCTCATTTCATATTCAAAACGATTCCTTTTGTCCATTGTTTGATTGCCCGAAATCTGACCTTCACCCTGTGCGTCCATTGTTGCCGTTTTGCCATTTTGGCATTTGCCAGTCGGGCGGGGAATTAGCCGCTGTCCATTCAGCGTTCTGCGGCAGCTGCCGTGGCGCTCGTGCTGGCTCCTTAGATTCCCCCCCGTCCTGCTTGGACTCCCTAATCCCTCTTCTTTTGGCATTGAAATCCCCCGATGAACACACCTGCCCCAGGACGCGGTGCGTCATCTGTACACAATTAAAAGAAGAAGCTTTGTAAATTCAAAGTGTAAAAAAGAACATTCGAATGTCTTACTAAAGAAATAATTTTTAAAGTTTTACAAATAATAAATCTAAAAGTAGCAAATATTAAATAAGGAAACCAAAAGACTCAACGTGTAAATCAGAGAGTTTTTCTAGATTTGTTTTCTAAGTGTAAGTCCCTGAAGTCGTGCTTTACTTCATCCTTCTCTCAGGTGAAGGTGGCTCAACAATAAACTCGCCTTTTGGCCGTGCAGTTGCCTAATTGACAGTAAAATTGCGCACTGCTTTCCTCCTGGCGGCTGTTTTCGCCACTTTGTTGCAACTTTCGAAGGAAATTTGCAGTTGCGAAATTGTAACAAAACAAGAAAACAAGTAGGCAAGAAGCCAGGAAATTCAGTCAAGATTAAGTTTAGCCAGGGCAAATGGAAAATCTTAAATTTTGTTTGAGTTGTAGCCAAGATTTGGTGGGCTTCAAATAAAGAGCTTTAAAGAGAACATTACTTTTAATATGTATTTTCTTTTAGACAATCAATAAAAAGTAATTAAGTTTCAGTAAAGTAATAAATAGTTTCAGTTAATCCTTAAATAAATCACAAAAAGAACCGTAGATTAACAGAATCAAGTTCAGATATCATCACCAGAGATAATACCACGTTCTTTATTGTCCGACGGACATGAAAAATCATCTCGCCGTGTCCAGATATTCCTGATGTTCCCATAATTGGGTCAATTGTTGTGTGTTACGGCCAGTTTCAGTTGAATAAACCAAACAAATATGCCCGAACAATGACAGTTAACCAGTCAAAGGGAAAGGGGGAGGGGAGTGTAGGTGGCCACATTGCACCGCATAATTAATCAAAGCGGCACGCGGCTGTGGGCGCCACAAAGCGAGCCGACAATGCCAAACCCAGAACTCGGATCCGAAACCCCAGCCAAAGCCGAATCCGAATCCGCAGCGGAGCATCCCGCCCAGCGCACGTGAGCTCGTCGAGGCGGAAGGGCAGGCAGGCAGGAAGGCAGGAACTTGGGGCTTCGAATTGGGAGGTGCTGCATACGAATGAAGGCCGCCCTCTTCCGCATTTAATGGGGAAGCCAGCGGATGTGGATACACAGCATTAAAGTGGATGTGGACACCCGCACAATCGTGGACTTGCCACGGATCATGTGGGTGCCCACTTCCAGTCGCCGTCTGGCTTCGAGTCTCGGCCTCAGTCTCGACTGCAGATCAAGTCTAGGGCACAGGAAGCGGCGCTGGAAAACCAGTTGGCAATTGCTTCATTCATAAATTGGCAAAGGCGTTAGTCTCTAGAGCTGAGCGTTCAAGTTCCACACTGAACTAGTTATTATTATAGTTATATTACCCATATAATTACTTATTTTCCAAGAAGCACACCTCAAATCTTTTGATATTAAATGTACAAACAAATTGCATTCCAATTTTTATTTTGACAGTATTGTTTCTAAAGACTAGTTGACAAACATTGCATTTATTTTACTGGCTAACAACTTTGTCTATCGTCTTGAACCAGTCAATGGGAACCTCTTTAACCGCAAATAAGTTGCACAACTCTTATGGCAAGATGAGTCACGCCCTGGAGTTGAGCCACTAGCGATTACCTACTCCTCATCCTCATCCAGCTCCCCAATCCCGAGCCCGATCCCCCGGCTCCTCCACCTTCTGTGACCGCCTCTTCAACTGCAACAACTAACTGCTAATTGACACACCTCGACGATGGCATCACGTGCCCCATTGCCAGCCAACCAGTGGAGATGAGTCATCCGGCGAAGAGCACGTTGCCAAAACCCGCTTGCCGTTGCCATTTATGAATGGAGCCGGGTCTAAAAACTCTAAACTCCTCCGGGCCTGGGACTTGGAACCCGAGAGAGCTGGGACCATGAAACTCCTCCATTCAGCTCCACTCCATTCAATTTCTTCTATGCGACGTCAAAAGTTGTTTGTTGTCTGGCTTCTGGTTCCCCGGCGATCCCCCTTTCCCCAATTTTTATTTTTTATTTTTTTTTTTTTTTTGCCCCGTCTGCGCGTTTTGCCTTAATAGTAAATCGTGTTTTGCATGCGCGAGTAGGTTGGTTCACCAGTTGCCCCCGCCAAATGCCCCTTATCGCTATTATTGTGGTGTAGGAGTTGTGGAAATCGAAATTTCATTCACTCACTCATTTGTTCATTCATGAAAATGTGCTTGAATCGGTCGTTTGGCGAGTTTCGTTGCTGGTGTCTGGATTACCAAGATTACGATATGATAGAGGTAAATAAACCGCCGGCTAACAGAGCGATAGAGAAGCCAGCGAAGTTAAGGCATTTCAACACGTCGATGGGTTTCTGGTTAAATGTTCGGTACGTTTATTGGGATATTAGAAGCCAAAATATCAAGCTTAAAGATAGATGAGCTGTCTATCTAATAGGCAATATTCTGGACATTTAGTTATGCGTTAGTTGCCTGCATGAAATTTTAAATTTAACCAAAGTATTATTATTTTATATATAGTATTATAAGTAATGAAAGGTAAAAAAAAATAAATTAATAACGATACCTTTAGCACAATTCTTATGAATTGGTAAAGGGTCAACCCAATTTGATTTAAAAGCTCTGGGAAGTGAGACACAAGTAATAAATAGTAGTAAATATATACATTGAAATGCAATCTCCTCTCCAATAAAAAAACATCTGGAGATAATGGAGGAACCCCCAGTGGACTGCCTAATCGGTTTAAATCTAACTGCGAAGAACGAAGCAAATAGGGTGGGAAAGAAAAGTGGAGCAGAAAGCTCCGAAGCCTGCATTCCGTAACGAATTTCCTCGAATCTTTCTTTCCCGACCTCTTGCCCAGTAAGTCAACAGAAAGAACTTGCAATAAACCAAACATAATTCCCAAAAATCGAGGAGGGGACCCACCTGCTCTCCCCCTCAACATTTTTTTATTTGGACGGGACCGCACAAGATGCCGAAATGTCAACACTTCTCCCGCCCGGCAGCTGATTCTTTGGAACTTGTTGTGGTCGCCCACAAAAAGTGCATCCAACGTCCAGGTCCATGGACGTCCAATCCCTGGTTGTGACCAACTTGAAGCGCCGGAGAGCAGCTGCCTTGTTAATGATGGTTTATGACCCGGCCGGTGACCATTTCTCAGGCTCATAACTCCACGATCCCGGGCCCAAGATTGATTGCCCCGTGTGGCAAGTGAAATTAAAAAGTGTTAAGCCACAGTCCAGAGGTGGTCCCTAATAAATCCCAGCAGCTAAACCCGGCCCAAGATCCGTAACCGAAACGAGGAGACACGAAAACAGAACCTGACGGCCCTTTTAATGTCTTTATTTAGTGGAAAACAAAATCGAGGCGAGTGACAAGCCCCGCAGATAACAGACATCGGCGGAGAAAGGGGCCGGGTTTATGGGCAGCCTTAATTGAAACAGCAAGTTCCCAGTTGTCACACAGAGGCGGTCCACGGATCGGGGTCCATTAGGGCGATAAAAGCGACGGACTGGCTGCACTTTAATCCCAGAGATCCCACAGATACACTTGGCAAATCTGATTGGGATCGAAGTTGTTTAATAAATATATGCAATAAATATATTGGTAAACTATTATATAGTCTATACTGTCAATTTAGTGATAATAAAAGTGGGTGTAACATAACTAAATTAGTCGAAAGTCGCATAATGTTTAAGAAAAAAGGACTATTCTCATTCTTATTCATATTTATTTTGTATATAACCTATAATGAAACCTAATTTTATTTTCAGCTAAAAGATTTTCTCCGGGTGCACGGATATGGACATGGCTATGAGCGTGGACTCGGATTTTGGACATCGGACATGGACACGGTCGGTCGCCACCTTCGAGCCCTGTTAACTGGGCCTTAATCGGCGCGTTGCGTGCGACACTTGCGCGGCTCATTAATAAGAGTTTAAAGAGCGGCTCGGATCTGTCCAGAACCACAGACGAACAGACGAGCGCAGCCCCAACAGAACAGATCCAACGGTCCCCACATCTCGCTGTGAATAAATTAGACGGCGGTGGTCTTCGGTCTCCAAACTCGCTGCGATCTTTGCCGATCATTATGACCCTTTGTGCATTATGGCTTCGCGTCTCTCAGTTCTCTTGGCTTTTATACAGGGTATTTAGAGGCAGTATTCAGATTATAAACTCATAAACTATAATATAATATATACCCGTATGTATATAATATTTACATAGATCTAAAGAGTTTCTTATTGATCGAAGCTTAAAGAATCGTTCGTTACATTTTATTATTTAAGTTTTATCTACACCATTTCTACAATGCAATATCTTTTTAAATTGGAAAGTCGTACTTTTTATTCAGTATTTTATTTATATCCTTATCAAAGTATGATAAAAGGTATCCCTTAGTCGTCCTACTGATTACCTGCTCTCGTTCATTTCTTTTATCGGTTCTTTCTTTTTTCGTAGCTTGTTAGGCTCTGCGGCTGCGAGCTCTCTTAATTTGGCCTGCAGTCTGTGGCTGGGCTTCTTTGATGTCTTCTTATTTTCGGGTTATCATTTTTTATTCGGTTATTAAGCGGAGACAGACCTGGACCACCTTCGTCGCAGACTCCGGAGATCGGGGAACAGATGTGTGAAGCTCGCTGGGGGTAGGCCCAAAACATAAGCATATGGTATGGTGTCACACGTAGGAGATAAGACTTGTCCAACGGGTTTCTGACCAGCGGATCGGATCGGACTTGTCCAATTGTCTCAATAATTCTTTCGGGAAATTCTTTTGCTCGCTCGAGGAAACCCTGAAAACTTTGCCGACATTCGAATTTAACTCACATTTGACCCTGCCTTTCAACACAAAAGTATAAAAGTATTAAATATCCATATCCGCCCACAGGACAATCGCTGGGATAATACTTTTCCACTGCATACCCAATGCTTCCTTTATGCCGCTTGGCAAAAGAGTTATTAAAAAATCGTAGGAAATGCTCACAAAACGAAACGGAACTGAACACCAAAGGATCCCGAGCAGTGGCACACAAAAGGATTATGTCCACTTAGGGATTATTAGAAATTTCGCATCCCTCCTTTGTGAAACAAAGGTACGGCGATGGCCCGAAGGAAATTAGTAGAAATGTGGCCAACAAAAGGAGGCGATTAAGGGATTACCCTGCATAATATTTCCAAAACAGAAGGTAGCGAACGAGAAATCGGGGAGGGGCGTTGGAGGGGCGTGGTTGTCAACATTGTTGCACCCGAACTTTGATGGAGCCGAAAGCTCCGACCGCAGCAGTTGGCCAGAGTGACTTCATTTTTTGCGGTCGCCCAAGGAGGCAGACAGACAATTTAATGCACGAATGCAGGTACGGATTGGAATTTATGCAAATGAGCCACAGCTGTCAACCGAAAAAGAGAAGCCTCCTTCTCCGCCGAAACCCCAGATCGATCCACTGGCGATCCACTTCAATGTCACACTGCAGTTGTTCCCACGGAATCAAATCCAAAAGTCATTACGATCACTTGCCCGGAGTGCTACTAATCCCCCAGATGCAACACCCGGCACACATTCCACTTGAAAGCTATGGGAATCGCTGGAGCGACCCGCTCCAAGTGGATGTCTCAATTTCGTGTGGGCGCTTTCAGGTGTCATTGGGTTCAGAAGAAGAAAAAAAACCAAAAAAGAAAAGCCGGAATGAAAATCCGTTTCATTTTCAATTCTTACCCGGCGATCAAAGAACCCCAAACCGATCGAAGGAAAGCTCTGTGGGAAAATGCTTCTGCTTCGCTGCACTTTCCATAACAACAGAAGCTGTCTTCTTTTCGGGAAATATCTCAATGGAACTGAGATTCTGTTTATTTCGATCAAAAAGAAACGCTTAATTTGTGTAAATATTTGGACATTTATGGGAGTTTCATACGAATTTATGGAGGCTCAGCTTTGGGTATCTCGGAAAAGCTGAACAATTTGTTACAAATTTCTTTTGCTTTGTATGTGAACTCTTCTTTGGGTTTAGAGCGAGATCTTCTAGAGATTGCCTAAGTTGCTTAAACTAGAGATCATGAGAGCAAAGCAGATTTCCAGTGCGAACAAAGGCCTTAGAGACGGGTATTTGTCCAAGACGATCTACTAATTATGCTAAGCACTTTATATGCTTTGCAAGATCTGCGGCGCCTTAAGCGGTCTTTCATCTATTGCTCCGGATTCCCATTCGGATTCGGATTCGGATCGGGATCACTCCCATGCGAAGCGGAGTTTAACTTTGGTCCAAATACGAGGGCATTTCCTTCGGTAGAGATCAAACAAAGACAATGCGGCTTAAGAGACACGCAGGAGAACCAGAGATCAGGGACAATTTTGCGGTTAAAGCGGGCTCAGCTCCGAATAATTGCCATCAATTTCTGCTTTCTGCTTTCGGCTTTCGGCTCACGCACCTGAATTAGAGCACGAAGCAGTTAATTGTCCTTTGTTTGTGTCCCTTGCCGCTGTGGATTATCCCCATGGCGATCCATCCATCCGAGGGATCACGCCTAGACGCTTTCTACACAAGTTCTTCTTCGTCTTTGCCATCGTCCAGCTGAGTTCCTTGGGAACTAATACCTTCTTTAAGGACATTTGCAGCGCCATTAATGCAATTGTTTGAATTGGTCCTTCCGGGCTTAGCCCTAAACAGATTTGCATAATTTTTAAGGCCCGATTCCTACCACGTGGTTCGGTTCTTTTTGGTCTGGCTTGGTTCCCCCGCCGTGCCTCTCCTCTAATTGCCCTTTCAATGTCCGAAACAATTTTCGGTGATCAGATCGGCTTGTTTCGGAGTTCGGTGATCGGTGATCGCTTTGATCCAGCCTAACAACATAATTGAAGCTCCTGACTCCGACTGACAGACGGCGGCGCCTTCAGTGATCGCCGATCAAGTGGCGATCCCCTAACCCTAACCCTGACCCAAAGCTAATTGTTTTGTGCTCCCTCTAACGATGCATCATTTTCAGCACTAAAAAAAAATACCATATCATATAAAGTAGAGGACCAAGTTTGTTATCAATAGAAAAACTTTCAGTAATCTCTTTTAAGAAAACTCTTACCGCAATGGTTAATATTTAAGAAACTGTAACATCAACAACACTTTCACAGGAATTTCTTCATGTGTACCACCATCTATCTGACCAAATTACATGATTCAGTTTTCAACTACTCAGCACTCCAAGGATCGTGATGGCGTTGGATGCTCCCTTCCAATTTTTGGCTCTTAGCCTCTGATGATGATGTATTGCACTCGCCGTGGCCAAGAGGAAGGATCGTTTGTCGGCACGCCCAGGCCAGAAATCGGCGACGCCCGCACCTCCAGTGGGCGTTTTGACGACTCTCTCTGAAGATCTCCTCCTTCAAATCCTCGCTTTTAGTTGCCTTTTAGTTCTTGGCGCTTGGCCCGGGGCTAAAAAGGAATCGCTGGCAAACTGTGATAATTACACATTAATTGTTTAATTCAAGGCGATTGTTTCGCTCCATTCATCCATCTGCGACTCGTCGTCGCTGTGTGCGGTTCTTTTCCCACTCCCCGAATACGTGGGAGTGTTTTGGGTTGGGTAAATCACTAATTAAGCAGCCATGAAACTCTCCAGCGCGCATAAATCAGACGCAGTCAGCATAACCTGGTGGTCCCCCGAAGAAGAACGGAACGAGAGGTTCACCAGACGCCCACACCGCTGAGGTTCGAAGGCGAGTCCTTTGTTCCAGGATGGTTTTCTTTTCGGGCCCTCGATTGGCCTTATCAAATGAGGCAATGAAGTAGTTTTCATGGCTCTGTGACGCATGCTACAGGAATGTTTTCTTATCGCTGCACGGTAATGTCAGCAAGGTAGCCTTCTTCTATTTAGTGTGAGAAAAGGCAGGGCAGTTCAGGTAGGACCCCAAAGAATTCCAGAGAATTCTGTACAAAATATAACAACATATTTGTTATAGGAAATCACTAACCTTATTGCAAAGAATGGATTCTAACGTTATATTTTAAAGTGTTTAAAGTTTGGTAACTTGTTATTGTTGTTATTGTTTAATAAGAATTTTATAACATTTTAAAGCTTTTTACACCATTTAAAATTCATTCGACCATAACCTTTTGCGAAACCGAATTTCTATTTCCATTGCACATACAATTCGAATATGCATATGTCGGTTGAAGAGCAAACAAGTTCTGTCAAAGCCACCGCAAAAGGCAACCGCAGAAATCTATTTGGCAACTCTGGTTCGAGATTGCCAACGATTCGGTTTTTGAGGTGGGGAATTTAAGTCTTTAAACTTAAAGTCGTTGGATTTTATCGTTCAGAATTATCTCGAGTTTTCCACGCGATATTTTCCACTTTGTTTGTTTGCGTCTTCACATTCGGACTTAATTAAGTTTTCACACCTTCTGGCGCGAAGGGAAATTGGTGAGTAAGTGGGTAAGTATAAGCCCAGTCCAAAAAAAAAAAAAAAAAAAAAAACCGGGGCACTGTTTAATTGCGCGATTCATTTTTGACCTGTCGGAAGTGCACTCTCTTTCCTTCTGCAGCGAAAAGTTTTAATTTCTCACTTGTCTCTTGGCACTTGCCGAGCTGGGAAAGCTGAGGAAAACTGAGAAAAACTTCGCTCAGGTGCAGGCAGCCCTGACAAAATAATTAATTGCAATGTCGCCTCTTAGTTCTGTCGACAATTTGTCTTTGATTCTAATTCTTCTTGTCTCTTTAGCTACTGCCACGCCCATCCCCTTTATAATTGCACTTAAGGGCGAGTGAAGAAAAACTATTTGAGAATTCCAGGCGAGTTTTCAACGGTGGGCCATCAATCAAGGCAAATCAAATCGGAATGTTTATTGCAATTTCGTTGCACTTCCGAACTCCGGATCGTAAAAAACAAAACAATTTTCGATGGCAAACAACAAAAAATAGAGTCATAAAATGAATACACATTTGGACTGCCATTGGCTTTACGCGGTGAGCAGCAGGTAACAAAACCCAGAGCTGAGGGTCCCATTGTCTCCGAACGCCGAGATTCCTCTGCGTTTTTTTATGTTTCTCCCCCGGTTCGGTTGGTTCTCTGGCTCATAATTGCGGCCGGGGCATAAATATTTTGATCATATTTCACGGCTCACTGATGACCGAAAAGTGGAAAAGTGTAGGGTGGGCGGGGGTCGACGAGATAATGATCTAGTCATTGCCCATCTCGGACTCCTAACTGTTCCTCGCTCCGTGTCATTTGTCGCGTCTCGAATTCTCACACTTTCCATCGTAAATCTCGGAGGTTGGCCACGTTTTGCATCATCTTCTCGGTTCCGTTCCCTATTGGTATCGGTATCTGGTCACCTATCTAGTATTGGGCATATTAAAGACCCCTTATCGGTGTTTGCTCATCGGATCCTCCATCTGATGATCATCGCACCCAGTTGACATCTCAATTTACTTCCACGAATAACATCGAAATCGGGGTTTGTTGGGTTTACTTAACAGTAGCACGTAGGGAAGCCCAATAGAAAACCCAATAACAAGAAGGAAGTGCATTAACAGTTATGTCAGTGATGGGTTTTATAAGGAAATTGACTTAGGAGGAAGCAAGATGAGATGGTGTGAGGATTAGGAAGAGAAGGTAGTGCATAATTAGCCAGCAAGTGTTGTGTTTTCAATAAGATAAGTGTTTGCGATTGAAATATTAAATGGAGATTTAAGTAGTATTGTATATTTCAAAATTATTATTTTCCAAAAAAGTTTTTAACTTGGTATTTAATTACAAATTAGAGTCATTGAACTTTCGGATACCATAAATTTTCAATGGAACAATAATTAAAGTTTGAAACTCCTTGGCGGTGTTAATGGACTTCAAAACCCTAAGAATGATGAAACTATAATGAGGGGCGGTAAACGGCTTTCCTCGACTTTAAACACGCGAAAATAGGTACTTTCCTAGGAAATTGAAAGCCCCTTTTCCACCAAAGAGCTGCTGTTACTTAAGAACATGCAATTCCAGGCATTGAAGCGTGCCTCTAATGGGTGTCTTATATACATATGCACCTGGACTATCTGCAAAGTACATACGAGGCGAGTTGGGCGCGCGCATTGATAGAATTGTTCAGAGGAAAACCCAATTAACGCGGGACATGATGATGATGATGGAATTGGGAAGAAGCGAGGTGTGACCACGGGCCAAGATGTCGTACGAAGAGCTCCTCTACTTGTACTCCCGGAGCCGCCGACTGCTCCAGATGATTATATAGTATATCGCCGAATGCTGTTCCATGAGAGGAGGAGGATTGCAGACATAAAACGCTGTACTAACACCACTAATGATGATTGTGTTTGGTGTTTGCTCGATGTGTTCGTTGTTCGCCTACGTTGTTAGTTGGGCTTACTTGGCTTTCTTGTTTTAAGCGTGTTCGTTACGCTTGGCAGTTGCATCAACATCGCCTCTTGGAGCCAAGTTAATGTTAATGTCGCGTTCCAGAAATGATAATGATGCTTTTCCCCTCTCTATATGCTAGATGTGCGCCCCGAAGAGAGATAGATAGAAATGTGCACCGTCATCGCAGAGCTCCGCGGCGAAACAGTTGAGTTGACAACACCACACAGTTGTGCTCCAGAAAACAAACAACCCACCGAGCAGCAGCAACGATATAAAGTTATTACTATTTCGTAGTCCGTATTTATTTTCCCCCTAGTACAACTCCACCCGGTTTTAATTGGAAACAGTTTCCCAAAACACCCTTTCGGATCTCCAAAAACTTGAGCCCGAGTCAAGAAGTCTAATTACCAAAAGTCATTCCGTTTGCCAGCCAGCCAGCCCCCCTCTTCTCTTCTCTCTGATTTACATTTTTGACATAAACTTTTGTTCAACTAAAAAAGCCAACAGCGAAAAAAAAAACAAGAAACGGGAAAAAGTCAGAAGGGGGTAAAATAAAAATAGCAAAGTCATTTAATTGCGAAAACGCGTTTTAATTGCTTCTGGGTTGGCCTGGGAGCCGCGATGGGAACTGGGAGTTCTTCGCCGGAATGGGAATCCAACTGCTATAGTCATAGTGCGCTCGGAATTTTAACCTCTTTCCGAGTGCTTTCCCAAACCCGTCGCGTTAATTTGCCCGGCCACAGAACAGACTTCTTGCCAAAAAAAAAAAAAATAAATAAAAAAAAAGAATAAAATAATGAAAAATATAGGGAACAGGCCAAAAAGCTGAGAAATGCCTCATAATTTCATTAGGCAAAGTTACACTCCAGTAACGCGGTTGACTTTCGGGGGGACTCGACCCATCCGGAGCTGGCCACTTGGCTTGTTTATCTTTTGGCCGGGTTGAAAAGTCAGGGGCGGAAAAGTCATCAAAATTGGTGACCCCGACAATTACACGCCAGAGTGAACATTGCCAGCAAGTCACTCTGCCACTAGAATTATTACGAAAACTTCTGCCAACTAACAGGATTAGCCAGCAACTATTTGTGGTTTGCGTTTCATAGAAAGGTTATTAAATCGGGAATTTTCAACATTTTCCTGGTGTTACTGTCGTATATTGTTTTCTTTTACCGGTAAATGAGATACTAGACAGCATCACAGTATTTAAAATAAAATTTATTTACGAAATGGGGAAAATTACAAGATTGTTTCTCCTATTTTAAATGGATTTGCAGGTAATTTTAATCCAACAGAAGATAAAGAAACACTGGAAGAATTCGCCTCCTTCCACAGCTTTAAGCTTCATAAATTAAAATCAATTATTGCCACAAATCTAAGCCATGAGAAACTGCAGCTTTGGCCAGTTTCCTTAGCCCGCTGAATTGGGTTCGGTTTGGTTTAGTTCGGTTGGGCTGGGTTCGCTTTGGTCCGATTTGAAGGCCCAAAGGGGACTCCGGGGTGTAGGCTCATAAATCGAGCCAAGTTGTCATGGCCGTGGGGCAAAGTTTTGGACATTGATTGCCAGCTTCTACATATTTTCCCACAGTGCAACTGATCGAAAAGTGAAAGAAACGCGGAGCTGCTGTAAATGGCCAGGACTCGAACAGAAGTTTACCCTTTGAAAAGAAAAATAATGTACGAATATTAAATACATTTTATTAATAGTTTAAACACAATAGAAACTCAATGATAAATGTAAAAATCTCAATAAAGATACATATTTATATTGGTACATTGATTCAACAGTACAAATGTGTTTCTGTAGTTCCTTTCTTTGTAACTAAAGAAGTTAAAAGTGGTTTGAATCAGCTTATTGCATTAACCATTAAATGAGGTTTCCTAATCCACGATTCATTTCATCACATCCCCCAACTTGTCACTGCCATCCAGGGTAAACCGAATAAAAAGTTATTAAATGCAGTCGGAGGAGGCAAGGAGTGGGAGCCGCTGTGGCAGCCACCTGTGACAAGAAGTGGAGCATGGAACGTGGAGAATGGAGCGCAGACCTGGGATCTCGGTGGCCAGGGAATGGGCCATGCAGCATGCAGCATGGGGCTTAGACGCACGGCAATTACGCGCTCCTAAACAGCTGAGCTGAGCCGACGGAGGCACGAGGACCAATCGGAGTGGCACAGCGAGGAGGAGGATGCCACAGGAGTGGGACTGCAGAAATTAAAATTACACCCGCGGGCCAGATGGACCAATACCGAATACTGAATACCGAATGGCACAGAGCCCGCTTCTAAAATTATAAATACAACAATTCAAAACGGCGAGCGGGGCTCCATAGCCGCCCCGAATGGAACGAAAAACCCAAACCCAAACCCAAACCGATCCGATCCAATCCAATCCAGGCGATGCGATGCCATGCCATGGGAATTACACTAATTTAAAGTAATTGGCTATAGTTTTTCACTTGGCATTTAAATACGAGTGTGTGTCCAGCTCCAGGAACCCGAACCCAAACCCAATCCCAATCCGCAACTTGGCAACTTCGAGTCCAGTGTCCAGAGACCAGTCCAGTTCAGTCCGCTGGACGCTGCGGTCCGCAATTTTAATCGATTTGCGTATATGGCGAATGGAGGACTATTAAAAAAAGACCAGGAGAGAGCCGAAAATGAGACTGGCGAACTTGGAGCGTACCCAAAAGTGGGCGTTGCCCCAAACTGAATGGGAAAATGAGTGAGTTCTGAGGTTGGGAGCCCGCCGGTGAATTGGGCATTGCCGCGATGACGACGTCGCATTCCAAGTAGCGCATATGCTGCACCACTTTGCCATCGTCGTCGCCTTCGCCTTTGACTTTGACTCTGACTTCGACTCCGATTCCACAAATGGGAGCTGAAGGCAGCCCCGAAGCTGGATCTCTAGAGCTCTGGTTGCCTCCAAAGCAAAACTAATTAAAAGTGCCCCGAAACAAAACATCTCGGAGGCCCAGATTAGCCTAAGCGGAACCAAAATTCGAAATACCCTTGCCACAAATTAAGGGACTATGACATTTGGAGGAACTTATCAAAGCATATAAATTTCTTTCCCTTTTACGATACTCCATTTAAAAAAGGATAAACATTTTTAGTATAGATTTAATTTTATAATGAATAGAAGAAATAATTCAATAATGTAAATAAATACTTATTTTCTTTAGGGTTTCTGTGGCAACAAATAGTAGGTATTAATAATAGTCTTAATAATATTATTTAAAATGTAATAATCTAATAAAACATTGCCTTTTCTAGCTAGATTTTCTTTTCTTTATCCTGCAATAATGTTTACTCTTCATTAACTGACGCAAACAGAATATATCTATATGTTTTATTTTAAAAATGAAAAAGTCCTCTTAGTAAGGGCATGAAAATCGGGGCAATCCAAACAAAGCCGCATCGAGTTGACTCGACTCGAGCCAAAATGGGACGATGGGACGATGGGACGACATTGCCAGGAACCTTTTGCCCATCTGCATGCCTCTTGGGGCCCGGGGCGCTGCCGATCGGAGAGTTCAGGGAGTTTCGGGGACATGCGGAGCTCCCATTTTCTTAACCACTAAAATTAATAATAAGTGATCTGGATCTGGTTTCGAGCAAAAACAAAAAAACGACCGACTGCGGCTGTGGCTGTGGCTGAAGTAGAACGACGTCTCGGGCATAAATAAATGTTATGTGTTTTTTGCCAGCCACCGCAGAAGGAGCAGCAGCAGCAGCAGGAGCAGGAGCAGGAGCAAAAGGAGCAGAATCTGGCGAGGCAAATCCATAATGCGCCTGAAATCCCATACCACGTTCCTTTGGCACCTTTGTGGCCTGCGGCGAGACAACAAAATCATTTTGCCGCCGCCGCCGCCGCCGAAGGTTCTCCAGCCAGCTCCACTGGCGAAAAGGGCTTTTCGGGGGCTTGGGGCGCCCATTATTGATTGGCTAATCAAATCATTTGCCAGACTTACGGCAACTTGTAGAGCCCGCGAAATCGGACCAACGACAGGCGCAATTATCATTCCAAAGTCGCGACGCGACACGGCTAACTAATTAATAATCCCAGCGATTAGCGCAGTCCCGAAAAGTCGGACCTTCTCCTCTTTTCAGAACCTACTTCTCTGGCCGTTTATTAATTAAAAGTCTCTCGGTTTCTTGGAGGCTGTAACCGGGCCAGGCTGCCCAACTCAACACCCAGCTTAGGCCAAGTCCATCTGTTGTTTCATTACGCAGAAGTAAATGCTCTTCAAATTGGCAAGGGACTAGATGCAGAGAGAAAGAAGTTTGGTAAAAGCTAAAAGTCCAGGAAGTTTTCTTGAAGAAATCTACTTAGGTATGATCCGTTAATATGTTCTACAGTAACTTAGCTTTGATACCAGATGTAAATATCATACTTCAGTTATATATAAATTATGGGAATATTGTATAGCCTATGCCAATTCAATTTATTATGTGGCTTTTTCATCGCAAGAGTATCCTATATTCTTTGTAAGATAACCAAAGATTTCCCCCCTTGTTTTCATTTGTTTATTTCGCGCTTTTCGGCGTTTCGGCATTAATTAGTTCCTTCGCGTGTCCAGTGGGTTTTGGCCGAGGTCTGAGGTAGGTGTTTCCTAATGAGTCGCCGCAGACGCCCTCCCGGCGAACCAAGACGCATCCAAGGAGCCAGGATCCAGGGGCCATAGGTATAGGTAGGTGTACTTGATGGGCTGCTCCCCAAATGTTTGCTCAAGTTAGTTGTGCAAATAAGTTTATTAGTGCGATTGGGGCGGGAATCGAAAGGGGCGTTCATTATGATGAGAATCGGAGCCAAGTGGAGCGGAGGATTAAGTTCCCGGCTCGGTGAGTCGAGATGAACACAAATAAATATGCAGTCCATTCGACTCCATTAGCGCAAGTGGAAAACGGTGAAGAGTTGAGTGAAGAGTAAAGAGGAGATTCTCGCCGAGATGTGTATTTAAAGTGCGAAATTTCATTTTTAATAAGCGAGGATTTTCTCATTAAGCGCATTCACAACTTGTGGCCAGGATATGGACAGTGCATGTGCGGCCCTCAAGGCATTAAAAGCATTAAGGGGCGCGCTGAGGTGAAACATGGGTTGTAATTGCGGATTTATGTGCTGCAAGAGCAGAGGAGTGTTGACCAAAGGATAATGGAGTCCTCGAGCGTAAATAAAGCCCCGTAATACATTTCTGCAATTTTCCCTTGTCGCGAACAAAGCCGAAACGAGAGCAGCATCCTGTTAAACACTTTTAATCAATTGAAAGGCCTGAACGCAGCTTTGCTACACTTCCAAAAGCCCATGTCCTGTGGCCACAACGTAAACAACGGGGCCAGAATCAAATAATTCCCTTTGGCCGCGCCACATGCTAATTAAATTAGTTTTGAATGAATCCCCACCGAAACAGCCGAAAATTCAATTTTATCCCCGGCCAAATTCCACCAAAATTTGCGAAATCCGTTTGTAGGGATTACATTACCATAATCATCGCAGTTTGCAGCAGGACCGAAAGCCGTTGACCATGTGGCATTAAATGCCAATTAAATGGCCAAATGGAAGCGGCACAAATAGCTAATTGATACATATACACGTATATATCTATACGTATACGTATCCATGTCTGAGTTGGGGATTATGAAGGCACTAATCGCGCTATTATGACGGACGACTGATTGGGAGTAAAGGATGGTCGTTATGACAGCAACAGGATATAATTGGTTGCCAATTGAAGGGAATTCGACGTGGTGTCGGCCGAGTATGAAACAGTATTGTTTTGGGAATTATAAGCTGCTAATGAGACAGTGATATAGCGGACTAATTAAAATTATTGATGGGTTATTCATTTGTCAGTTTGTGCAGAGTTATATTTAGAATAGAAAGTGTATATTTCAGATTTCCAGAACGCTTTGCGAATGAACACATGTTTAAGGAACTAGTTGTAATAATTACAATGACGAAGGACCCTCTTTAATATGTACTTCAATGATAAATAGACAAGCAGGACCCCCCGAAACGATTCCATTAAAAGGCTCTGCCTCCTTTCACTTTAAATACGCTGATTAGTCGTGGGTCCTGCAGGAGCTCCTTCTTGGAAAGCGTGTGTTGGGCACGCGCTCGGATGGATCACCATATGGCCAGGACCCGGGGTCAGTTGCTGGTCAGCGATATCAACAAAAGGCACCCAAAACAGGACCTTAATCAAGGCAACAGCAGCCAAAGATGCAGCAGCCGTCATAACAGCGTCAAAACTAATTTTCATTTTCGAAAACAAAACAAGGGATCGCAGAATCGATCGGCATCTGTTGCCGCAACCAAATTAAATTTACAAATTATTGAAGAAACACTTTTCATTTTCGGAAAGTGAAAACTCCTGTGCTGGCCTGGCCGGGCCGACTCAACCAACTGTTGTCCTCGGGCCAAATCTGACAGCATCATCATTAGGAGATGATGATGAGGAGCTCCCTGAGTCCTCGAAGGAAGGACTGACTGACAACTGACACGAGTCTCTCGCTCAGGTGGCAAAGTATGTTTCTTGGCAGTGATCAGTGGCATTGTGATAAGCAAGACTCCTTGGGGCGTCCTTCCATTACTTTCCCTATATGCATCCATCCACTTTCCCTGTTCTCCTCAGGAAGGACCACGCGCCCTTCAATCGTCAGCTGTGGACCGCAAGACTAGACCAAAAGCCAAATATCCCAGCCATATGGCACTGGGTTCGGAGCATCAGAACAGAACAGAACATGTGACAAGTCGGCATCCCAACTCATTTGATTCCATAATTTGCAATAAACACGAATGTTTATGGCACGGAAAACGGCGACTCATTCGAGATGAAGCAAAGTGCGACAGCTGGAGGAGTGATCTTCTTTGGATGTGCAAGGCAAACGAGAGTTCCGTTTTATATTCTGAATACAAAGGGCCTTCCGGATTTATTCTTATTATTAAGCATCTTTGAATTCATAAAAGAACTAAATTTTATCCCTTATTGCTAACAGCTGATTAATCTTTAGATCGTTTAAATGTATAACATGAAAGAAATACTAGCAGATTTATTTAAAAATATATATCTTTGATACTCATATAAGGAATTTCTTTCAACGTTTCTTTATTATCTCCGTGTGAGTTCTTTGCAAAAACTTTACACATTTTCCCGATCATCGCCACAGGACATGGACATTAGCCGTACGTGAAGAGTTGCAAAGACGGAACAGAATACCGAAATCCCCGGAATCCCCGAATGCACGAACGTGCCCTTTGCCAGCATCGCTAATTCCCTGTCCATTGAAGGGAGCAGGAACCAGAAAACAAGGAACTGGAAAAGGAAGAACCACCCGAATTGAATGCGAATAAATTTTCATTTCCATTGCATTGCGTTTCCATTACCATTTTCATTCCCATTTCCATTTCCATAAACGTGACCGACTAAGGCCCAAGCGAAATATGTGTGTCATGGTCAGGCCGTGACAAATTGCAGGGCGCGTGAGCAGGAGAATGACAGCCGGCCTTTGGAGATTTACTGACTCACTGGTCCTGTTCTGTTCCCTGATCCCCGATTGCAAAAAAAAAAAAAAAGAAAACACAATGACACAGCGTGAGGCCTCAGATTTTCCGCTTTTCGTTTTGTTTTGCTTTTTTTTCGGGGTTACGGATTTCAGGTTTGGAGGCATAAACCGATTGAGGAATTATTACGCAAAATAGAGTTTGCACAATTGGGACAAATGGATTAGCAGAGCTGGGATTCTCAATCAGAATTAGATAGTAGATGGTGGATGGATGGATGGATGGACTACCCTTTGTGAATCTGCCTTTCTCCGCTGTTCAAATTCAGGCGACGCGTTGGATTGGAAAGCGGAATTACCAGCACGCGATTGCGCCAGCGATCTGTCACTAATTACTCGGCTGCAATTGCTGCGCAGGTGCAACAACTGCAACTGCAACTGCATCTGGAGTTGATTGAGTCGCAGCAGATCGGAACGGACTTCAAGGGGAGAGTCAAGGGGGAGCGGACTGAAGAGGAGCGGCAAGGGGGAGCGGTACGGAGTCCAGCGGTCAACGGCTCCGGCGTTCGCGAGCGGCGCGTGCTTTACTTTTTACTTTCAACTTGGCCTCGCGTCTGACCGTCGGTTTGGTTATGGATTTTTTTTCGGCTTTTCGGGATTCGTGAGCGTCGCTTCCGTGCGCCAGCTGCAATTTGTGGCTCATTGCAGTCAATCTACAATAACAATAAAAACAACAAAAAAAAGGGGCCAGCCGGAACGGCCAGCGTGGAGAAAGGAATACCCCAAAAACGAATGATATATGCCCTATCATTTAGGGGACAAGCATATCACAATATTTTAAATTTTAAATAGCACGGTGCATATAATTAAAAATGTATTCATGGAGAACCAATCACTGAAAAACAAATTGTTAAGAAAAATCCTTAGGATGTTATATTAACAAGAGAAAAAAACGTGTGATCGAAGTCAATACTAGTACTTTAATAGTTTTTGGTTTATATAAATATATTTTTAAAAGCCTTTTCGTAAATATATTAACAATGGTTTCCGTTTTATTACCTCTTAATCAAAAATGTTTAAAAAAGCTTCAAAGTTTGCATTCCAGTTTTAAATCCTAGAGATCCTTAACTTCCCTTAAAGTCGCCATACCCTGCGATCCGAACTTTAAGCGATTTCCTTGAAAAAACGAGAGCGCATATAGCAACAAGAACGCGAGTCAGCATTTAAAAGGCCAAGCGAGGCGTTTTACCGGCAATTATCGCGCTGGTTGAACCAAAGAGGGGAGGATACCGGAGGGGTAAGTTATCGGATGGTTCAACTGTCCATGCCACACGGCGAACGGCGATTCGGGCTCATCATTAACCACAAACAAAAAAACAAAAAAAGTAAAAAATTAAAACAAAAACCCAACCAGAAAACAAAAGCGCAAAAACCACGTCGAAAAACGATGGCCAGGCTCCACTGGATATTTTCGGATGTTGTTGTTGTCTTTTTCCCCCGAACTTTTTTCGGTTTCAGTTTCGGTATCGCTGCGGAGATGGAAGTGGGGAACTGGAGCTGGAAACGGAGATGGAGATGGAAGTGCCGGCGAAGCTGGAGCCGTAGGACCAACCTGTTGTCTGGCCTGCGTTCGTTCGCGTGTTGTAATTGCCGACGCCGTCTGCCAGCATCTGTTTTGGGGCCGTTTATCGATGGTCGATGCTCCCCTGCTCCCCTACACTCAGAAAAAATACATATCGTAACCATCCGACCAATACAAAATGAAGTACTAAGAAAGCATATCAAGCAATACAAAGGCCTAGAAATTTGGTAACGCAGCTTTAGAACTAACGGTTAATTGTTGTGTTATAATTCTCAAGCATGAATTCAGAATATTATAATTGCATAAAAAAGAAGTAATAAATGGGAACTTTTTTAAGTAAAATATATTACGAATCAGGCAATAGAAAGTAATTTTCTCCGTGTTCAATTCCATCCTCCCCTCCCACTGTTTTCCACCTTGGGCACTGTACTTCATAACCGCAGTGTCAATAATCGACAGCTGCCTCGCTTCAATATCCATCTCTTATTATTTTGGGGGGATGGGGGAAAAGCGACAGTGGCGGCAACCCCCCTTTACATAACTTCGCAGCTGCCCAAAATTCGGTTCAGTTTCGGCTTCGGTTTCCTCCCCGAGCGTTTTTCGAAGCTGGGTCGAGTGCAGCTTTCAATTAGCCGCCTGCTCCTTGTAATGAATGCCGACAGAGCGGCCCGAAAAGGCCTCCTTCTCCTTCTCCTCGATGGGGTCTCAGGCCCCCAAGTGACGACTTGTCGAGTCCCCCGAAAGAGGAAACCGGGGGGGGGTTTCTGGGGAGCGAAAGCGCGGGGAGGCACGTGCCACAAGGGGGAGCCGTGGCAAGGGGGAAGCTTAAGCTGCAGGAGCAATTTACCAGAGATTGACAGCATAATCCATCAATGGCAGTGCCCCGAACGGAGGGCCAGAGGGATTTTCAGTCGTGAAGCGGTTTTCGCTCCGGTAACTGAGTTTTTAAACCCCCCAAAGCTGACAGACCAACAGGTGTAGCTTTTTATGGGGAATATGCCAGCGCAATTGATGAAGTAATTGAATGTATAAAGAGAGCAAAACTTTTTCGAATGGATAGAAATACATTTAAGTTTGAGATAAAGTTACCAATAAACTGGCAAGAAAATCCTGATAGAGACAAGTAGGATCTGGCAGATGTGCTTAAAAAAACCTACTAAATAATAGAAAAGTATCTGGCTTTTCAGAAAAGACTTTAACATATCTTTTTTATTATCCTCCAAACATTTATTCTGAAAACTTATCAAATAAAACTAAAATATTTTCATTAAAATCCCAAGAAAAACGCAAACACTAGAACCCCTTTTTCATCAAGAGCTGAGGTCAGGACAATTAAAATAATCATAATTAGAAACTGAAACCCATTAACCCCTAACACTAGGACCCTGCAACCCTTTCGCCTGCACTCGAGCAGTAAGATAATTCCTCGCTTCCTTTTCTGACCAAATATTTCGGTTGCAATATTTGCTCGAATCCGTAATTAAAACGTTGAGTGGTGGAGGAAACTGAGCTCTGCACTTGGTCTGTGGACAGGGAGGCAAACAAGGTCACATTGGGGGGAACCCCTTCCTCTCTGGGGGTGACTATCGTATCGTCTGGGGTGTCCATTTCCTTGGGCCAGCGGGCAAAGTCACTTCACGCCGGGCGTGCAAATTAAAACGGAATTACAGAGCTGACTGGACTCGGTTCCGCTGGGCAAATATATGCATCCGAGCTGCAGAGGATTGGGTTTCAGCGGTGTCACGAGTGCAGACGGGTTGCAGACGACCGCCAGACACCTCCACCCGGGAAAAGGCAAAGGGTTGGGTCGCATTCCCAGCTGGATTTGAAGTCGCACAAGTGCAACCCGTTCCCCGGGAGTTCAGAGGTCGTACCGGCTTAACTTGGCGAACTGCAGCTCCACACTGCAGCTCAGCTGGCCACTTGGCATAATAATATTTCAAATTGGGCCAGGAGTGTTGGCCCGGCCAAGCTACCAATGCAAAATGCCATAAAAAAGATGTGCAGAAGTTTTCGCTTCTCATCTAGAGCGCAAACTTTTGTAATAAAATGTTCATTAGTGCTGCAAGCCCCCGCTGAGCTGTAGTCCTCGGGAAGGCCATTCCAATCCCCCCAACCCCCCAAATCCGGCCCCTTGCCTCATCCTTTCTCATCCTGCCATGTGTGGCCTCTGCGGCTGCGGATGAATTGCAGTTTTAATGTGTTGCCAGCACTTTAACTAACTGGGAATCCCAGCGAGATGCTGCAGCGCAAAAATTCGCCAGATTGCCAAGTTGCGCGATGAGTTGGGGCATGGGGCATGCGGCATGGGGATGAGGTCCAACTTTTGCCGCGTAATTAAAACCAAAGCATCGCCAAAGTGGACAAGCGCCCTTTAAACTGATTAGCGCCACGAGTTTCGCGAGAGTCCAGTGGTCAAGTGCTCAGCGATTGCGAGTGGGGTTTTCAACATGGTGAGCTGGTGAGAAGAAAATAAAGAGTCCAACCGAATGCGAATGCGAATGCGGTTTTTATTCTCCACTTTTTTATTCATTTTTTCTTCGGTGGCGCTTGCCAATTTTGGAGTTCTGCTGAATACTCAAATTAAACCCGAATGGGACGCAGCTTAAGTGTGGACGTAGTGATTTATAAGAGGAGTTTAAATTGGTTGCTTTTTTGAGAGTTTGCGAAACTTTGTTGGTCTTACAAATTTAGTTTTTAATTGATTGGAGTTCATTTCTTCTCTCTCAGTTTATTAATCAAGTTTTCGTTACTGGAGATGGCCTTTAAATTATGGTAGCTATTTCAAAAGTCTCTACAATACTTTTAATCCTTCGCTATTTTCAACGGAGGTCCTTCCAAAGAAAATAGATTATCTGCCATCGATTCCTTAGTATCAATATATTCCCATCGCTCCACTCATATCTTGTGTGGACTCAAAACCTCTTTCCTGGCCATTATCTGCTTTTCTTATCCGCACCAAGCTCTATTTATTTATTCATTCTGATGACTTACTCCAAGTCAGAGCCAATTTGGATTTGGCCATGGGAAACCTTTTTCTTTTGCCTTCTTTTGTCTCAGCGCCTGGGAGAAATGCGGGCATCAACATTTGTGTTTGCACTGGTCTCTCCTTTTGGCTGCCAGAAATGGCAGTGTCGTCATGTCCTGGGAACCATTCCAAAAACGGGCCCCGGAATACATACAAATGTCCTTTTTAACTCGGGCTAGGTATTTGGCTATCTGCTCAAACTGCTTATTTTCGGTGCTAAAAACTGCTGCTGCTGCTGCACTGACCGCAGATAGAAAATGCCGGTGTCCTGCGTTCGTTCGGGATTAGGATGCACAATAATTTCAACAATTACTACTTGAATGCAATGTTTATGTTCAATTATCGTGGCCGAACTGGCCCAGGGCGGCCATGAAGCGGATGAAGAAGGACCTGGAGCATGAGACTCCTTTCGGGTCGTTGCAGTTCATTGATTGACATTTTTATTATGCATATTCGCTGGTCTGTTATCCTTGCTTCGCTTCCTTCCTTCCGATCCCGACCAGCTCCCACCCCCATCCCCGCCTGCCAATAACAATAAATTTCCAATTTGTCTTTGGCATTGGCCATAATGACGTCCACAAAAGAGACCTTAATCCAATAGATAAATTTCGAGCATGCCCTGCCCGCCGCCCGACTTCTCGGCCAGCACTTTTTGCTCCTTTCGGCTCGCCTCCCACGATTCCTTTGGCTGTTGCGGACAGTCTCATTACTTGTCCATTATTATTGGCCTTCATTCTCAATCAATTTTTCAATTCCATTCCCATTGCCGTTCACAATTGGCCCGTCAAGTTCTGTGCCCTCTTTATTGTTATAGAACAAATTTGCATTTCGGTTTGTGTATCTCAAACACCCCTTCTGTTCTGGCAGATCTTTTTTTATTTACTTAGAATTTTATAATTTGTTTAGGGAGTTAAGAATTTTTAAAGCAAACTTTCTAAGCAAGAAAAAAATTTCATTTCAAATTCAAATAAATTTCAGAAATATTATTAGCAATGAAATAAATCGCTTTGTATGATTGCAATAAAATTCTTAATTTTTTAAAATTGTGTTAACAACCTTCAACTAACTTGTGGAGTCAATTGAGTCCTTTCAAGGATTTAGGCATTCTCACACTCAGCCTCTGCCTTCTGAGAAGCTGCTTGAAAGACGCGCCCCTGGCCGATGATTAGTCCTCGGATCCTTGGGCAGGACAACCGGTCTGTGGGAAAAACACACATCGCGAAACATTTGGCGGAACTTGCGGAACGCGTCGGAGGACAAGTGCGGCGAACAAAAAGCCGCGCAATGAAACTCCGGGAAGCGGAAAAAGACACCTTGCTGTGCGGTGGGAAATGCAAGTGGCGAACGGAATTTCCTGATTCCCGGTCCGCGAAACACTCGACACATATGTCGAGCACATGTTGGAGGAAATTCCCGCCCGAGGGCCAGGAATCAACGTCCTGCGTGGGAAAAGCCCACCCACGCCCACACGACCCACACACAGTTACCTGTGTGTATATTTGGGTGTGTGGGTGGATTCGCTGTTTGTTGACCTTGCCAGAGCAGTGGGTCCATGGAGTGCCGAGTGTGATGCGTGTCTGGCACAATGGAAACCCACCGACGATTGGGAGAACTCGGCCTGAGGGAACGTGGGAAAAAAGGATTTACGATGAAGATGAAGCTGAGCTGAATCTGAATCTGAATCTGAACTGAGGACTGAGGACTGAGCACCGATGACGTGCCTGGTCATGGCCATGTAATGCAACTGGGTTCCTCTATCTGTGTCTGCTTACCTGTTGCACGCACATGTTAAGAAGTCATCATAAATCTCAGTCCACCCTGTGGAAATATTTTCACTTTTAATGCGGGAGTTCTTCGCCCGAGGATGACTCGCCAGGATAAACTGCTCGAGTGTGAGTGTGTGTGTGTGCGGTTGGGTGTTTGTCTTATCTATCAGATCTGTGTAAATTCCCAGCTTATCATGCAAAACACGTAACCACGTAGATCCTTTCGGCCAGGAAGCCAAAGCTACTCCTTTTGTGCAACATGCCGTGACCTTTCCCGCGAACTCGTGACTGCGACGGCTTAGGCTGCCTAATAATTTGTATAAATATTTATTTTTGCTACCGATTTCTATCTCTTCAACGCCTCCAGGTCCCTCTCTCTTGCTTTCTGAAAGGTGTGAAATTCTAAACCCCCTGGCAATGATCTCTTACCGGGAATCGAACCATCAAGGTGAATCCGGAGGGGTTCGGTTTCGAATTCGAATCTGGGACATGTTCTGCATTGCTAAGTTGTTGATTCTTGATTTGCATTTCGGTTCACCGACTGTGGCACGTTCCAGGAGATCCCCAAATAAACAATTTTAATATAATATATGCCATTATTTAATTAATGAAAACAGTTTAGCAAGCTTAAATTTTAAATAGGGATGATTAAGATTTTAAAAAGTACTTCACAAGAACAGCTGTGGGGCTTAAAGGAATACCGTTTGATCATTCAAGTTAACATAATTTCTTAAACTGTTTGGAAGTGATGACTAAAACCAAATTATCTCCAAATATTGCTTTATTAAATTCCCTTCCTAGCATTTTATACAGATTTTTTTGATATCGGATAAATGAGGGAACATATAGACAGTAATTTCTAGATTGATATTGAGAGTAACAAATATTTCGCAACACTCTAGAACAAGATTTAATTCCGGTTACTAATATAATAAAAATTCGCAACCCCTTCTCGTAACCTTGCTGGAATTTCGCAATATGGGCAAGATTAGAAGAAAGACTCATGACAAAGCGCTGATCGCTGAAGATGGCCGAGAAGACGACGCATTTATTAGTCAGTTGGCATTGGTAATGAGTGCTGGCCCGTCCGGATGAGTCATTAACCGTTATGGGGCAACCGGCGGATGGGGAAACCAGAGAAGCAGCCAACCGTCGACTCCGCTCGACTTGCAGCACGAGAATAACTGCAGTGCACCCACATAAGACCTGAAGGCAGCATGCAACTCTTATACGGTCGAATGAAAACACAACATGTTCGAGTTGCAAGCGGTTATGCTCTCTTATAATTCTGTTGGCCATCGAGCAGTTATAAGCCGGCTGCCTCGCCTCCGAAATTCAGTTGCGTGCGAGCCGCGAGCGAGAAAACTGAAATTTAGAAAACTGAGACTGCGACTCGAAACAAGCAGAAACTAAATATTCAAATTGTCGTGTGTGTGGGTGCGAAAATATATCAAAAATATCCAACATAAATTCAAGCTCCTGGATTAATGAGCACTAAAACTAAACTAAGTTTCAAAAAAATTTGTGAACACAAAACCAAGTGAAAACTAAGCGAGCGAATGGCCTAAACTAAAGACTTTTGGATTACAAACAAAACCAACGCATTTTGGATTATTGTCGCGACAGGCAGAAAAACCTAAGGTAAGCCCCGGGCCCCGACCTTAATGAGAATAGTACGAGGAGATACCGCCGCCAAGAGAGATGCAAGAAATGTGCAAATTGCAATAGAAATTGTCACAGCGGCAAAACAAAAGCACTTAAACTTAGAGGCGTAATGAGTTTGTTCAACTTGCCAACTTGCCCTCTCTGTCGCACCCTTTCGTGGGTTTTTTTAGGGGTGCGAGTGCAGCAGAAAAATAAAATATGCAAATTACAGCGCGGGTCATGTGAAACTATGCTTTTGACCGTTCACTAAATAAAAAGCAAAAAAGCAAAAGGCAACTGAATTAATTCATTATGTTTGAGCCCGCTTTCGACATCTCTTCTTCATGCTCGCATGGACATTCAGTGCAGTCTGCAATTATAATTTATAAATAAATTAATTAATAGGCGGCCCGACTGCGATTTCGTGCCATATTGAAATCGCTAGGCAACCGACTTAAACAAAAAACAAAAAGACATGAGAGGCAAGACGGCGGTATGCTCCCACTCACTTTTTTGAGCAGTGTAGGTAGCAGACACATAACAACAACAACAACAGTGCGTGTGTGCAACGCGACTTAAAGAAAGAGAGGGGAATTCACAATTTGAACGAGTGGGAGTGAGACAAGCGCGTTATTTGGATTTTTTTGTTGTGCAAGGCAATGAATTTGGTTTTTTTTTTTTTTTTGTTGAACAATTGTTTGAGGAATTTAAGAAGATTTGTGCTGTGACTGTAATTGAATCGAATGCGATTAACATAATTTGTGAGGAAATGTCTCTGGCTGGCAAATTACAATAATGCCTGACCATTAGCTGATTAGTTGGCCATTAGCGAAGATGATTTCAGGGCTGAGAAGTGCAGTTTATGTAACTACTACGAAAGTATCTCCAAGTTTGTCTAGCTAATTTTAGAGAGGGGGCCCTCGAAGTTGGAGAAAGAGCAAACTTGGCCCATTAAATTTTATGGTTAGCTGTTACCATGCTGACCCAGTTTTCCCCCTCAGCCTCGAGGGGAGAAAACCAGGAAGTTGCAGGCATTGGAATCCATGTCCCAGACCATAAACAAAATTCTTGCCTTTGCCGTTGAAAATCTGCCTCTGCCTGTGCCTCTGCCATTGCTTTTCTTTTCATTTCTTTTATTTCTGGTGCATTTCCCTTCGCTCTGAAGTGTTGTAATTGCTCTTGTTTTGTGCTCTGTTTTATGAATAATTTATGCACTTAATTGATTTTTGTTTATTGTTCGGTTCAAGTTAATTAATTACACACTTTATGCGTGCCGCCGTCTTTTACAGAATTTCCTCTTCAACGGCGCCAGAATGGAGAATCCAACAGCACAGTGTGTAAACGAAACCAAGGTGGAATTGGGCCAGGAGAAGGAGTCGCCGGAGGAGGAGAGTTCCACAGCCGCCAAGGAGACCATCATTGACATTCCCGCCGCGTGCTCCTCCTCGAATTCCTCGTCCTACGACACGGATTGCAGTACGGCGAGTAGTACCTGCTGCACTCGCCAGGGCGAGCACATCTACATGCAGAGGGATCCCGTCCCGGCCACGCCCCTTCCGGAGGCCGAGGATCTGAGCCTGCTGAAGTACGTGCATCGGCAGCACTGGCCCTGGTTCATCCTAGTGATCTCCATCATTGAGGTAAGCACACACACACATGGCCAAGTTTTGTACTCGTCCCATTAAATCAAAGGAGCCGCAAACTTTCATCCCAAGTGCGATAAAAAATGATATAGGAGCGGGGAGCGGGGAGCGGGGAGCGGAGACGAGGAGCGGAAGTTTTCCGAGAGTTTTCCTTGTTTTTCCCCCAGCCCGTCTCTCTGTCTCTCTGTTTCTGTTTCGTTTTCTGCGTCTGACTCGCTGGCGCCCCCGAAAATCGATTGTAAACAAGTTGAACGGCAAACAGCTGAAGGAAAAACGAAAAAACGAACAGAAAAGTACACGATAGGGCACAAATTTTTGTCATGCGAAAAACCCTACAATGTTCGAAGATATAAATAACTAGAAATCGTTGAAAGTAAAGTAATACTTTTATAAGAAATATTACTATTTTTCTTTGAGAATTTGTTGCATAAAGTTTAAGATAAATCATCACTGTTTTTTTCTTCATATAAAAGAGAGAAAACCCTTTATATATCAAAAATGTAGTTTCAAATGAAATCAAAGTAAATGCCTTTTTACTTGCTCGCATAGAAACTAGCACGAATATCAAATAAACTCGCAGGACGGCCCACGGGGCGTATGCGTTTAGTTTTAGTTGAAGCTTTGCCAAGTTGGCAGGACTCTCCCTAAGCATTTTCATAAGACTTTATTTGGGACGCGGTCGCGTGCCAGACAGCAACAACATAAATCAGAGTGAAAACCCCCCAAAACTAACCCCCAATCCTTCGCCTTCTTCTTCTGTCCATTTTAGATTGCCATCTTTGCCTACGACCGCTACACAATGCCCGCCCAGAACTTCGGGCTCCCTGTTCCGATTCCCTCGGACTCGGTGCTGGTCTATCGCCCGGACAGACGTCTCCAGGTGTGGCGCTTCTTCAGCTACATGTTCCTGCACGCCAACTGGTTCCACCTGGGCTTCAACATCGTCATCCAGCTGTTCTTCGGCATTCCCCTGGAGGTGATGCACGGCACGGCCAGGATCGGTGTGATCTACATGGCCGGCGTGTTCGCCGGTTCCCTGGGCACCAGTGTCGTCGACTCGGAGGTCTTCCTGGTGGGCGCCAGCGGTGGTGTCTACGCCCTGTTGGCCGCCCATTTGGCCAACATCACACTGAACTACGCGCACATGAAGAGCGCCTCCACGCAGCTCGGATCAGTGGTCATCTTTGGTGAGTTTCTCTTCATTAAAATCCTTTAAAAAAAACCACTGAACTTAGATTCATTCATTCATTTTCCTTTTGCATATTTATATAATATATTTATTTTTACGACTTAACTAACTTAAATCCCTTTTCAATCTTATATTTTTAGTCTCCTGCGATCTGGGCTATGCTCTGTACACCCAGTACTTCGACGGCGGAGCCTTCGCCAAGGGTCCCCAGGTGTCGTACATTGCCCACCTGACGGGAGCCCTGGCTGGACTTACGATCGGATTCCTGGTGCTGAAGAACTTCGGACACCGGGAGTACGAGCAGATGATCTGGTGGCTGGCTCTGGGCGTCTACTGCGCCTTCACCGTCTTCGCCATCGTGTTCAATCTGATCAACACGGTCACCGCCCAGCTGATGGAGGAGCAGGGCGAGGTGATCACCCAGCATCTGCTGCACGATCTTGGAGTTTCCTAAGTATGAGGACTCAAGACTCAAGATCCAGCTTTAGGAGAGATCGAGAGACAGAGAGTTGGTGGAAAAGAAAAGTTCACTCAACGAACTTAGTTTAAAACTAAATTCGAAATTCGTTTGGCTTTTGCTTTTCGTTAGCATTAACGTTACCGTTACCGTTTGCAGTTACCGTTAACCGTTTCAGTTCCGAAACACCACATACAAACTCAAAAAAAAAGAAGAAGAACAAGAACAACTCTGAAAAACTATGAGAATAACATAAACCGAAGCCGAAACGTGTAAACAAATGTTGTGATAGAACCAAAGACTGAATTTATTTCGCGTGTAAAAACAAAGTAAAATCAAGAGAAAAATCAAGAAACAGAACTAAACTAATCGTTTCTCGCTATGATTTAAATTAACCCATTATCCAAGTTTTCGTTTAATGGTTTTCGCCTGTTTTCTTAAATTATGTATTTATTGGCCGCAATTACTCTGAATGAATCGAAGCGTCAGCAAACTGTATCAAATTGTTTATACATCCATAAGCATAATCTGCTCTCGAACTATATAGGTCCTAGCGATACATATACTTAGATATAACTAGCCCCTAACAAATTGTTTCAAATTGTAAATACTATTAAGTCGCACACTAGTCAAACAACAACAACAAAAAAAACGGTGGGAAACCACAGCAAAGAACCATTCAATTCAGATCAATTAAGCAAATCGAATTAAACTAAATTAAAGTCACTTAATGCGTTACAAAATCGAGCAAATATTTATCTATAATCCCCCTACACACACACACAGACACTCAAAAGTATTACTAATTATATTTATTTATTGTAGGGCAGCGAGGGTTTATTAATTTGTCAGTCGAGCCAACTATTTATTTATTTATTTAATAATTTAGTGAAATTCACACAAAACAAGCACGAAAAAACAACAACAAGAGAGAAAAAACAAACCAATTCAACTGTAAAAAATATTCAATTGAAAAATACACACGAAAAGCCAAAGAAAATAAAATCAAAACATTTCAAGAATACAACAAAAATACAAAAGCAACAACAGCGTTTTCATTTCCCTCATATTTCTTTCAGTTTTTGGTTGTCGGTGGTTTGCCCACAATTTAGGGGCAATAAATAATCGAGCAAGAAGATTATCAAGATACTTGACATATTGACCGATACACACAAACATAAAATCGCCAGAATATATATAAATTGCAATGTATATCGTACGCAAATAGAAAAATATTCATAGTAATCGCCGAATGAAAAAAGCTAATCTGGCATAAAAGCCAGCAAAGCGTAAGCCAAAATAGAATCCTTATGGGCCCAAAAACCCCAAGATAGCATATTCGATTTTCAAAATAATAAAACCACAGCCGCCACCCCGATATATGTACAGCCCATCCCCCCCCCAAAAAAAAAAAAAAACTAGGAAACGGAAATGTTCAGCACGAGACAACAGAAAACCAAATAGCAAAAAATGATAGATAAATAAATAAACAGAGAAAAATTGAACAAAAATAAATGTCTAAATTATAAATGAATTTCTCGTTTTCTTGATAAATAACTCAGGGCGATGGAGCATGCGAAGTGAGAGGGTTGGGGGGAACTCAATCAATATTTGCTCCACATAAATATGAGCTGGAATTCAAAGCGAAAGACTGCAACTAAAACTTGAGGAAAATCCTTAATTAATACCCACTCCGAAGAGGACTTTATGTCAACGAATTTTCCCCATTCGAAGCGTGCAAACGCAAACTGTCGTCCCACCAATCGATATTTGCTCTATATTAGTTTGAGCCGTGGCAAATTGAAAGCCCCACATGAAATATGAAGGCGTAGGCATAGGAATTTCGTAATAATTCATATTGTCATTCAACATCGTTTTCAATCTTGCCGGATTAGCAGGACTTAGGCTCGGGAATTCTCAAGTAAGCATTCCGCTTGAAGGACCTTCATCTTCATCTTTTCCTTTGTTGATTTCCCCTAAATCTTAATTATTAATGATGCATAATCAAAGAAGCGTAGCCAAATCAAAAATCATGGTTACACATTCAAATTATTAATACATTTGCAGGCCATAAGAGATTATAAATGAGCAGTAGCTTTATTACCTACAAGTAATCAGTACATTAATACAAATCTGTACAAATTTTGGGGTCCGCAATCTGAATCAATAATTGTGCATAATCAGAAATGCCAGATTATGCACCTGCCAATTAATTTCCACTTAAATTATACAATTACCAGAAGGACAAGGAAGTACCAGATATATCAGATAAAGCAGATGTGACTCAGAAACGAGGCACAAGCTTAGGGCCTTTGGACTTGGGGGCGGAGTAGGCAGGCACACCGCCACTTGCAACTCCCATTCAAGCGGACAGACAATGCCAATCCAAAGCCAAAGCCAAAGCAAACCAATCCAATCCAAAACGCACCCGGAGAGTCTAGGCAGCAAGATTTATGGAAGACAGGAGCTGCCGCCTCGCGGACATCAAATTGAAATTCAGGCACAATGTCAACAGCAATCGGGGACGAGGTCAGACAGGCTCGGACTAAGACTCAGGCGACTCGCCATCCAGAGCTCTTTCTGCTCTTCTTCTGAAGCCGAAAAATCCACATAAATAACGCGGGCATCCCGAACTGCCCCGCCGTCCCGCATTTTCCCCCGTCATCCAGCTTGTTTCTGCGAATGGCAGGTGCAACTCAATCAACGCTCCGCTCCACTTCCCTCCCTCCTTGCGCCTCGGCATTTTGCCACAACGTTGCATGTCATCTGTTCGGGTCTCTGGAGCTCTGGAGCTGTGGATCTGTGGACAGAAGCTGCGGCTGCGACTGCGACAGCGACTGGGAGCCACCTGCCCAAAAGTTGACTTTGGACGTTTTTGTTTACATTTGGCGGAAAGGTGAAGTGGCGCAGCGAAAAGCTGCCACGGAACGGAATGGAGTCAGCGTCCGAGTCACAGAGTCAGAGTCAAAGTCAGAGAGTCGGATCCAGAACTCAACTGAGGAAGCTGGTAGCAAGTTTCGAGTGGGTATCACAGATCAACGATCTGCGGGCAAAAAGACCTCCGACGAGAACCTCAAAGGGTTCAATGTTCCTAAGAGAACTCTAAAGGGAAGCGATGACCTGAAAGAAGGTTCTGTTTTGTTAGATCCAAAAGCAAGTGTTTATCTCTCTACTTAGTGGAAGTAATCAAGATTTAAAATAATTTACAGTATAGTTATATTTGTAAAATGATTAGAATTTAAATATTCCAAAGAATACATACTATTAAGGGTTATTATAAAGACCACCCGAAACAAGTATATAATATCAAATGACCTTCGAACTGCTAAAAGGCAATGTTCCAGAACTTTGCGATTCCCTCAATCAGTTTGAATGAATCTAAAGAGAACGCCGATGTGGGACCACCTATCAAAGCATAACCTAATCGAGGCGACGAGTGCTCCTTAATGTGTCGAGTCTCTGACCCTGAGAAGCAATTATCCTTTCTGGTCGATCGGTTTGATCACCCAGCCCGGCATGCCTCTTTGCAGACTCTCCAACGACCGTTTTGCGGCTCAATTAGGCGGCCGAGTTTCATCTACCTGATTTGAGGAGTCCCCGGACTCCAGAGTTCCTTTTTTTGGGCTACCCAAGTAGTAGCAGCACGCTGTGGCGCTAATTAAAGGGAGCGGGCGTCAGGGAAGGAAAACCAACTTGAAACCGATCAGAAGCATTCATTAACAAATGGAAACTATTTCTAACTACACTAGTCCTCGCTGGGAAGGAAGATGGCGGACTCGTCAAGCACCAACTTGAGACGAAAGGCGTCCACTCCGTTCATGTAGTAGCGCAAAAGCCGCCGTTCCCGAATAAATCCCAGACTTTCGTAGAGCGCCAGTGCGGGTTTGTTGGTCATCTCGGTCTCCAGGACAACCATAGCTGCTTTCCTCATCGCCATGGCATCGATGGCCATTTCGGAGAGGGCCTTTCCGATTCCCTGCTTCCTGTACTCCACATCAACCGCCAGCATGGCAATATACCCCTGCAGAACTCCACTAGCTGCCGCCTCCAAGTTGCCCACTATTGCGCCCACGTAGCGATCTCCATCCAGCGCGAAGAAACAAAGATCTGGCCAGTTGTACACAAAGTAGCGATAGGTGTAAATGGAGTACGGTTCGGATAGCTCCTTGTCGATCAGATTTTGGAGCACTTTCAACTGCGATTCCTCTTGGAAGACACAGAAGGAGTATCTCTTGGAGTCCGTGCTCCCAATCCTAAAGGTTTGCTCGCTGGAAATTTGGTTATCTTTATGGATGATTTGTTTCTGTAGAGAAGTTCTTTGATCCTTCTTCACAAGATCAATTTCATCAAGAAATGCAGTGCAATCTTTTTCTTCAGGAGCTACATCCGATCCATCGTCACCCATTGTTGTCACAGGTGTTTAGTTTCTAACAAAAGGTTTATGAAATTTCGAGTGTCTACGAAAAGCTAACTTAATAGATTGTTTATTATATATTTATCTTGTTTTATGATAATCTGCAAACCAGATTCAGAAACTGGATTCAACGTCATTAACACTAGTTAAGGCATTGAAAATGTCTAATTAAATTACATTTTTCTAAGTAGAAACAGCATAATTCATTGCTTAATTTGCGGAACCAACCCAAAAAACACCAGCGTATTAACAGATTTGAATAAAAGCCGCGGGAAAAGAGTGAAAATGTCGTGAAAATTCCTTGCGCGACCTTGGTGGCAAGGCACTCGCACAAATCCCAGCAGGTGACACTCGGCGTGGCAGGCTCTAAATAGCATTACCCCGACTCCTGCACCGGCTTCCACTTTGCCCAGCTCCATTCAGGGCAATTAAGAGGCACGCCTGTGACAAAAACGGGAGCGGGGGAGAAGCAGAAGGGGAAAACTCCCTGAGCATGTGAAAATTATGAAAATGTCTGCCAGGACTTTGACAGTTGCCCTCGAAGAGAAATCCTTTGTTGTCTGTGCCAGGACGACGACGACGGCGAAGAACACGGAATTGCCAGCAAGCACGCACAGGTGTCCGCCAGGTAGCAGATCCCTGGGAGCTTCCAGGTGGGTGGTGACAGCTCTGAGCCAAGGGCTCCACCCTCGGCTTTGCATATATGAAAACTAATTTCGTGTATTAGGTTCGTGTTGATTGTGTTTCCCGGTCTCTTTCCCTCACACACACTTCCTATTTTACATTTGGATGAGGAAGTACTCCGCCTCAATGAAGCCACAATGACCTCATGTGACCAATGGTTAATGGAGGGAATGCAACAGAAGCAATTAACCTAAAAGGCCCATAAAGGACGCAAGGATACAACAAGATGGAAGGGACACGTTTTTGGGGTAACTCAATACGGGCTTTAAGTCATTTTCCTGCCGTAAATCAGATTAGCTCGGCTATAACTATAACATTGTTTGCTCACTTACCCCGCACTTTGATTTGAGGCCAGTTCTGTTTGATTTGTGTCCTGGTTTTTCGTCGTGTGTCCGAAAACCTTCGAATATCCTGTACCAGTTGGTTTAATTATAATTGGCTCTGCGTCACGACAGAGTTTATTGATCCATTAAACCCGATAATTTTGATAAACACTTTTTATAAAACACTGGTTTTAGGTGAGCCTTTGCAACAAATTTTCTGATAATTATGGGACAAATTTTGTTTTTTTTTTACTGAAACTTGTATTCATTTATGGAGTTTCATTTTATAATGCATCACTGCAATTCCTTTTAAACCTCCAGTTTCTCCGACTCGACTCCTTTTTTATAATTGCTCTTGTGGCACGGAAAACGCTTCCTCCCACTTCTCGGTCGCATTTCTAAGCTTTTTCAAATACCCGACTGTGGCAGAAATTAATTACACCAGCAGGACATAAGGACACTTGGCCCAGGACAGGGAGTTCATGGAGTGTTTAATGAAGCGGTTTAAGTGGCGGGTTTGCGGGAACAGGCGGCGAGTCACAACAAAAAAAAAAAATGCGGCCGGGCCAGCAAATTTCCATATTTGCCCGCTGCCGTGGCCGGCGTCGAGTGAGATAAATGGATGGAGGACAAGTCCTGGGGCACTTCTGGTGCCTCTTTTCTTTGCTTTCCACCTGAAGTGGACTTTTTGTCCAGTACAGTTCATTGAAAGAAGTAGTGACGGGGGACGAGAGGTTACTTCTCTGGTTGCTGTTTTGGTTTCTGGTTGGGCTGCCAATATTTCAGTTGGCCTTATGACAGCTACAAGTGCGCCTCTTGATAAGCATTCCGACGAGCCCAAGTCCCCATGTCCATGTTAAAGCGGATAAAGCGACGACAACTGGACGATGTGAGATGCGAGATGTGTGAGGTTTCTTGGCAAGACAAAAGGCATATTGCAGGTTGCCAGTTGTAAGTTGCAAGTTGCAAGTTGCAGGTTGATATTACCAGCTCTCGCGTGGGACGCACTCCTCATGCCGTCGCTCCACATGGTCGCGTGCTCCATTGTTTGTGTCTTCCTTGGAATTCCCCGATTCCGATTCCGCATGAATATGTCAATGTAATGATCTCCGCCGACTGGTTGTTCGCATCTGTGGAATTACATAAATATTAACTTGTACTTTTTATAAACATGTTTCGCGCACCACAAACTGAGGATTGCCGTACTGATCATGTTGAATTCCGAGCGAACGAAGGCTTCAATTGATATGATTTATACACTAAAGACCACTCCAGACTGGCTTCATTCCTGAAGAATAAGTTAAGTGCAGTCCAGCAAGTTAATCTATGAAGCAAGGAGCAATGCATTAAACCTGATCTTAAAGTATTTTTAAGGAAGTGATCACATTAGAAGTATGGCTACAAATTAATTTCTTGTTTTCTACATAACATGTTTTAAATAAAAACATATCATTAGACCGAATAATAGCAACTATAAATATTTCGGCCATTCTTAAATTGATCTTTTTGCACTTACCATTCCATTAATTTTTTTTGCAATCTTCTGCAAGTCACCGGACAGATTTCTTATTTAAATATTTTTCCCCATTTGACTGCAAAATAAGCCCAATTCTACATTAATCAGTGTCAATGGGAGGAGCTTCTGTCCACCGGATCGCTAAAAAGGACGCAGTTGCGTTCCTGTCACATTTTGCATTTGTTTCCCGCATTTTTTGTATGCTTTTAATGTCTGCTTCTTCTTCTTCCGCCCGCCGCGAAAATATGTGACAAGACTGACGAATGACTCAACGGCGAAATGTGCTCAAACAAACATAAATTCGGTGTCCGCTGGGATTGGGATTTGTTGACTCCTCCGCAGGATGGCTGCCCCGATGCTTCGCCAACGTCCTGGCTAAAAACACGCAACCGAGAAACGCGGCAAAAAGTCAGAGTTAACACAAAACGAAGGATTGGCGCAGGTGCGCGTGTCGCGTCGAACGAAATGGTAGTTTTTTGGCAACGGATTGTGTCATAACTCATGAAAATGATAAGGATGGATGGCCAGGACTTATCGCCCAACACGCAAACCGGTTAAATCGCACTCTAACTCACTTTTTAGCCAATTTTGTAAACTTTTCTTCTAAGAACTTTAAAAGCGACGATACTTTTTAACGATCGCGAACAGTGTGCCCACCCCACTTTGCCGAAAACCAAGTGGCAACGCGAATCCTTTAAAACATTAACCGTTATAAGCTAGAAGCTTGAAAAAAAACCCTTCAACATTTTTTTAAATTTATTTTATTTACAGGTAAAACAGACTGTAAATACAAAATGTGTAGATTTATGCTTTTATTTTTCTTTTATTTGGTCTTCATTGTTCCCTAAAGCTGGCAGTGCTGATTTAGGCTTGGCTATATAAAATAGAAACCGATTTTCTTGACCTTATTGCCATATACGTATTTAATATTTATCATTTGCTGTATTGAGGTAGTTTTCCCAATTTGTTAAAAGAACTGTGTAATTAGAAAAAATTTATTGATTTGCCAATATCGGTTTCCATATAGCCTTCAAAGCAATTATGTATATAAATATTTAATTTGTATTTAACAGCTTATTGCAGAGTTTTCCCATAAGCTCCTAAAAGTCTTTAGATTCTGCAGTTATATTTAAGTATATAGAAATTGTGGAATTCCTTGAGCATTATGTTACACCTAATCAGTTCGATTTGTTGTAAATATTCTCTTACAATTCTTATAATACATTTTTTGTACTTAACTAGCAAACAAAACGAAAATAATTTATATATCTGATTCTACAGATACAGGGCTAACAAAACAATAAACGGTAAACTTAACCGACTTTCAAAACAAAAAAAATAACGCAATGAACAAAATGTAAGCACTATATCAATTAAATATGAAACAAGGAAAAGATTCTGATTATCCTGTTGCAAATCCTCCTGGGATTTTTTACACCTGGAAATCGTTAAAATACGTTTCCGTCACTCTGATTTTTTCAACGCGAATGTTGAACATAGCAAATCCATGCAATATGTTAAAGGCGATGGCAAAAACCACAAGCGCTGAGTAAGTACCCAGAGCGATCCACCAAAGCAGCTGTTCGTGGAGCTTCTGCTCGAAACTTTTGAGAACTAGCAGACCGATTGTGAGTCCAGCTATGGCTCCTGCCAAATGGGCAACAAACGAAACGGCCACCACTGTTTCAGATTGATCTAGGGCCAGGAATTCACTTGATGATCCCAGCTGCAGTTCATCGCCAGCATATCGCGCATAGATAGCAAGGCCAAAGTCAAAGGAAACTGATAAAAAAAGGGATTTTATTCAAAATTGTATTTTAATTTTCTCAGAGCGGTTACCCACCGAAAATCAGGATGAGAAGCAACCTGATGACTCCATAACGCATCTGATGATAGTTGAGCAGGACATTTGCTAAATGAGCAGCCAGCAAAGCGTAGACTCCACCACTTGCGCCCACAAGAAACACCTCCGGATCAAAGATGCTGGTGCCCAAGCTCCCGGCTAGCACACCGGAAAAGTAGATGCACGCGATCCTCGTGGAGCCATGTACCATCTCCAATGGCAGTCCAAAAAGCAGCTGAACTGCCACATTAAATCCAAGATGAAGCCATCCTGCATGGAGGACCATGTAGAAGAGGAAACGCCAGATCTCGTGCCGCTTATCCGGTCGGTAGATGAACATGGAGTCCGAGGGAATGGGTCCCCTTGGAGCGGTTTCACCCGTGACCATGGAGTGGTATATAAAAAAGCCCAGCTGGTAAAGAACGTCAGTATTAAAATATTTTTAAGATTGACCGAAATGTTTTCTCACCTCTACTACAGTAACAAGGATGATGAAAAAGGGTGGAGGACAGCAGGTGTAGCGATCGGCGTAGTACTTGCGATCCCGCTCCTCGGGCAGGATCTCCATGGCCACGGCGTGCACCATTTTTCGAAATAAAGGCGGTTCGTTAAACACCAGCTGAAAATCGTTTTCTGAACAGACTTCACGATCTCGATGGTGAACGGCGCATTTAAAGCTACGAGTCCGCTTGCCGCTCATCTGCAATTAAGATTCAAGAAATAATAAATAGGTTGACAATTTACACTATGGTCCCATATTCTTTCCAATCAAAATGGTTAAAAAATTGACAAAAATCTATACTACCAGTAGGCGCGTGCTTTTGTTTCACTAATATATTTTTGAACACACTAAAAAAGTTCAGTTCCACAATAACTTCATAAGAATACGGATCATAGATCATACATAGAAAAACCTATTTTATAAACAAATTTCCTTTGTAGTTTTTCAAGTGTTTTCAAAATGTCGAAAATTTATCTAAAGGCGATGGAGGAGGTGGTGCAGCGCAACGTGGACAATACAAACAGGATTTCCGAACAGGCTCAAGGATACGTCGTGTCGGAGAATGCAACGGATAGTCTCCTGCACACATCCTTCGATTTAACTACGGCCCAGGGAATTGTTAAGCATCTGCACGCTAGTTTCTTAAAGCTAGCCCAGAGTTGCGTTCGTGATTTGAATCCCGAGGATAAGCTGTGCTTTCTGCGCGTGCGCACCCGTAAGCACGAATTTCTTGTTGGTCCTGAGGAAAACTTCACCGTGACCGTGGTGTTGTAAGCCCCATGCCATTGATGGGTTAAGACAGGGTGAATATTGTTGCTCGAAAGTTGCAAAAAGGAAAGAAAACACTTGGACACCTACATGATGCTACTGCTGTCTCACTTACTCTTTGCTGATGTTGTTGAAGATCGCCGCAAATCTCTAACCCCCCGAAAAAACTAAACGAGCCATAAAATTATGAACAGAACATTTATGCGTGTGACCGGCCAAACTAAATTATGTTTATTATGTAATTAAGATGTTGGCAGAGATGCCGAATGTCGGCCATTAAAACAACCACGAAGCGGGCAAAAATCCGCAAAAAGCGGAAAATGTGTATTGTTTAATTAAAAGTGGGGGGCATCCAAATGAAGCCTACACGCAATTAAAATTACGATTGCGAAAGAAAAAGGCCACAAATTAAGCTTGCCCCGGCCTCATGGCACAAAATAGTTACTTCCGCCAGATAGGGAAGGGGGAATTTACGTGTCATTTAGTTAATCAGCGCTAGTCTGGCAGTTTTAATGGTAGTAATTATCAAATTTTGTTTAATTGATAAAAAGTTTCCCTTGACAACTGGAAGCTGTGGTTTCTGTTGTCCGGCTCCCACAAAGTGGCAACCTTAGTTGTTGGTGTTGGCATGTGTGTATGTGCAAAGTTTAAATGGGTAATTGTTCTCAATGCAAATTCACTTGCTTAAACTGAAATTTTAAATGATATAAAAACTTACGCGCTGAGATCACAGATTTCCTGCTCTTTAACTTTTCTTTTAACAAGTCATTACGGTTAATAAATACACACGATTAACACCCAACATTTAAGACAACGAACGTTTTTACAACTTTCCCGCCAGCGTGCGTAAGTTTCTTTTCCGCTCTGCTTTTCACTCCTTTTCCATTCATATCAGTGTTGAAAAACAGCGTTGTGAAATATCAGCTGATCGATCGCCAAGATCAAAAATAATCCGATTTTACTTCCGACTTTTCGATTTGGGCCAATTTCTGGGTATTAAATTGTTACGATTCGCAGACAAAGGGCACTGAGAATTTGTGTTGTCAACAATGGGAACACCCACACGCATTGTGGCCGGGTGACAAATCGCATTTTTCGGCAAAATCAAGCGATCACAACAAAGTGCCAACAGGGCTAAAATAGGGGAAAATTGTATTCCCAACAAATAATTGCTTATCGTTTGTTTGGCGGACGCAGGCTGCTGTGGCTGATAATGTCATTATCCTGGACGCAGGGAAAAGGAGTCCTGTTCGCCGCATGACGTCACCAGGTAGGCGACCTCCCCTGTTATTTTTAACGGCCTTAAAAGCATTCGCCACAGTCGTGTCCAAAAACATAGTATAGACATATTTAAACATTTATAATACGATTAAACTAAAGTTTAAAGATCCTAGCTTAATAAACAATCATCAACTCAAAAAATGTAAATGTTCCTATTTACTTTATTGAATTAAGTTGCCAAAATATCCTTCTTTCTCGAAGGGAAGTGCTATTATTTTGATCCTTGCTGTATCTTTGCTTCATTCACCTTTTGCAGGACGGCCGACAAATTGACGCAAAACATTTTAACGCTTGGGCTTAGGTCAGCGGACATGGTCAAACGGGCAGACGGGAGCGAGGAATAAGGAGTGAGGGGAAAGGACCACAGGACACCACGTTGCCGGCTCTCTATGAGCCACAAAAAATTCCTTTGAATTGTGTCCGTTGCAGCAGAATCACACAACCACGGCGATATGTATTTTCAGTTTTTTTTTTTCGTCGTCGCCGGCCTGTGGCTATGCGCAAAAAAGGACATTTCCTCCGGCGGTTGCTTCGGTGGCTGCATGACTGGCGGTCCACAGGATCGGTGGTTCGGAGGTTTCGGAGGTTCGGAGCCATTGTGTGCCCTCTATTATGCATTGCGTACGGCCTCGTCCGGCGTGTTGACATTTTTATTCCAAACAGTTGAGCAATATTTATAAACTGGTCGGAAAAAAGGAGCCGGAGCAGGGGGACGAGGATGCGGAGGAGGTCATGGTGCATGCTGCATGCCCAATGGCTTTATTTCCGGGTGACCATGTAAAACGTTCTCGTGCTCTGCAGCTTATTAAATGAGCTATTTGATTAACAATGTTCTTTGCTTGCTGTTACGGCTAATAAAAGGACAAAGGCGAAAACTATGAATACAGAGGACACCATCATATTTGGAAAAGTAAAAACACGTTTTCGGGCCTATTAATAAAATACCAAGGTAATTTAAATGCTTAGGCAATAAAGAGCCAGAAATATATCTTCATTTTATGTACACATACAGACTAAAGGATTGTTATTATATTTCAGTTGGTTAAGAAGCATATAGTTTTCCCTACTATGTATTTATAATGCTCTTAACCTCCAACCCACACAAATATATTTAAATTTAATATGAACGTACATACAATTTTCCTTGCCACTCATTTGCTTTGTTTTTCTGTGGCAGCTTATTAAATGTCATATTTTGCATGCCCAGGAGCAATAGAAAGTCCTGGGACTTGTTGATGTTTGCACGAGCGAAACACCTTGGAGCCGAGAAAGCACCTGACCCCAGCCAGATCATCTAATTGAATGACAATATTATGCCAGGCCTAATTCAATTTGCATTGCCTGGGAAGCGCTGCAGGTGAAGGTGAAGGAACTGGCGGACATGGCTTAAATCTTAAACAAACATGGCAATTACAGCAAACGGATGCACTTGTCTGGCCAAACGACTTGGGCCTGTAATTAGCCCGGAGATGAAAGGATGCGGAATGGGTTGGACACGTCCTTTTTTGTTGGCCCTTTGTCGGCCTCCTCGGGGGTCCCGGCTAATTATCACATTTTTACTCATTAAATTCACATTTGCCTGTTTTTTCTTTGTTTTTTTTTCCCCCGCAATTTTGTTTTTGGCAGGACCTGCGTTGATCCTGCTGCCTAATTACAGGGTAATCAGGCTTTCAGCCGCCGTGGCTACCGAATGGATGATTGATTGAGGCGCAGGAGAAGGCTAAAAACCAGAACCAGCCAACTTCCCCGTCACTTAGCTCATTTTCATTCCAGGTGACATCTGCCGAAGCGCGTGCCAAACAAAAGCGGCGAGAAAGTGCAAATAGAGGAGCTGAAATGGATATGGAAAGCAGCAGCAGCAGCAGCAGCAGCCAGGGAAAAAGCAAATCGAAAACTGATTTGGAGCGGAAGTTCGTTTGCACCTTTCTGCAGTTTCCTGTATTTGCCGCCGCCGCCAGAACAATAAACACACACAAGCTGCGGCATCCACAACAGCCACTTCCACTTCGACATTCACAATCGCAATCAGAATCAGAATCGCCGAGTGTTCTATATAGTGCCAGTACCCTGACTTGTCTTGCCCTTTGACGCCGCTTTTGTGCTAAGAAAGTTGAGATATGGGATGCAGATGGTCTGGAGTAGAAGTCACCGCCCGTTGGCTTTTCAATGAGCTGCAAATCAAAAGCTATATGCGATTTTACACAAGTACAGATTAAGGATATGCGTGTGCACGAAAAAAAAATATTTATCCACTTTTCGGTATAGAAATTGTGAATTACCTTGTATCTCAAGATTTAAATTAAGCTTTATGGTAAATCATTGAACTCTTAAATTTTTTGGATCAATTCAGCAACAGGTGTACCATTACATATTCTAATATGAAAAAGATTCATATATGAATATATAAATGAAAATATATATTATCTTAATTAACTGTGATCCATTTTCTTTCTGTGTATGCAAAAGCAAGACCAGGAACAAGGATCCCTGGCAGCTGCTCCTTCGGAACGCTGTATTTGATTTGCGATTCGAGGCAGGCGGAAATGGAATGACACGCGAGGCACTCTCACTTTGTTTGAGGATTGGCAAAAATGATGCCTCCATTACCATCGACAAAAAACAGAAGGAGCCAAGGACCCGCCATAAGAGTCTTCCACTTCCACTTGAGCCGCACGCATTGTTTGCTTTGCGAGCCGAGAGGGGCGTGCTGGAAATCGGATATAGGATCGTTCTTCGGGACAATCAAATAGCTCAGCGGAGTTTTCCAACCCACTGAGCAGCCGCAATCGGCTGCCATTTGGGAAGACTACACAACAGCGACGAGGTGCCAAGCCGAGCAACGCGTGTCCTATGCGTAGAGCTCAAAAATTGGACACTGGCCGTCTCATTAGCGCACCAAAGGTTGCAGGGTTAATGATGCGCACCCCGTGCCTGGGCTTCCGTCTGCCACTCCACCTACTCACGCAATTATGCGACGCACTTGAGCTTGAAGGGCCATGGAGCAGGGGTCTGCACCCGAAGAAACCTATAGGTGTAATAAAAAAAAAAAAAAATAAATAAATAAATAAAAAAATAAATAAATAAATAAAAAAAAAATAAATAAAAGAAAACGATTCCAAGCGTCACCAATAAATATTATATTACTATTGACAAAAAAAAATACAAATAATATAAACTTGTTTCCCACGAACTGTAAATGAAATCATATACTTTTATGAACGATCAGAGAAGTTAAAGATGTTAGTAACCTTAGTTTTTTTTCTGTGTACGTGTAGGAGGAATGCAATGGACATTCATTGACCCCTTGGCTTGTAGCTCGGGTTTTATGGTGTCGTCGTAAATGTCAGGTGCGCACCCCATTTAAATTTATTCAACGTAATTAGTTGTCTCCCTATAAAGTGAGTGTCTCTGGGAGCTGGGAATCGTGTACCCAGTGTCGCAGGCCACGAATCTAATTTGATTGCCAACTACAAGTGTTAGCGGATTACGCTGCAGCTCTTCCGCCAGACCAAAAAATTCGATTTCCCCTTTTCCAGATAAATTCCGTGGCGCGGATTATTTGGCATATAAACCATACGAATGGGACACACAACACCTGCAGGTTGTGGAAAAGCATGCAAAAGTGATCATTGCGAGATATGTGAACGGGACATGACTCCGCAGGATGCCACACAGAGAGGTTGCCACCGGGTATCCAGTATTCAGTATCCAGTATCCAGTATACAGTACTTTCCCCCACCATTTTCGGTCCGGTTATCGGCGAATTCCGTGACGATGGCAAAAATATTGCAACGCAGCCAAATGGGCGGGGAAGATAAAAGGGAAAGGGGAAGGCGTGGCTGGGAGGGCCAGGAAAAGGGGTCTGGATCCTGGTCCAGTTCGTGTGCACGTCGTTATCCTTGCCCCGGATGCACAACAATCAAAATAAACGGCTGCCAAATTGACCATTGACCAAACATCGTCAGCAGCCAAACGGGAGAGAAGGTGGAGGAATGCCGCTGCTGCAGGACGAAGGGGGCCACAAAGGACCTCCAGGACGTGTGGGTGGGGTGCAAAGTGAGGCACCGCATTCGACAACGACATCATCCTTGGCCCTGTCACGTCCACTTGGAGCACTATTCTCGAGTCAAGCAGCCATCACGGTGTAAACATGAAATTCTCTTGTTTTTGTGCAGGACAAAAAAAAAGGAATAAAGGCAAGAATGAGGAAAACCGTAAGTACATTTCGATTAAGAAACGAGTTCATGGTGAGCCGTAAAGTGTGCAAGCCATTAAAACAAGGACATTCCGTTTGTTAAAATTCTTAATGAAACGAGGAATAAAGAATTCCACAGAATTACTCTTTTAAACAATCAATAGATTTTATAAGCAAAATAAAGATCCTCTTTTCTTAACACTTAAAGTAAAAGCTAAAAATTCTATTATAGCTGCTTTAATATTGGCATCGTTTAGGCCAGAAAAAATGCGTAATAGGCCATAATTGATACCCTATAAGCCAGATCAGATGCTGTCAGGAGTTAGCAACTGCCGCCTCATAATTAACCAGAAATGTTCGCTCATCTCGCGGCGGCCCCACTCGATTTACGCGATATTATTGCAGAATAATGAAATCGCCAGGAGATTCCAATTCAATCTACGCGCCGCGTAGGCCATTTATGGATTGGCATTGATTTAATACCGCGTCGTCGTCGTCGAGATCGCCTCCAGGTTTCGTTCCCCCGAGTCCGAGGCGCAAGGCATTTTGCACCTACTTCGGGGCCCAGAGACCAAGTCACCACCAAGTCACACTCGCGGCTCCAAAGTCCGAATCTGATCTGATTCCGCCGCCTATCGCTCCCCGAGATCAGCGGCGGCAGACGCCACCTCGGCGGAGGTTGGATCAGCAGGCAGGAGACTCGAGGAGAGCACTGCAACACTCAGCAAAAATACAGGCTACTAAAATGTGATTAAAATATTGTAAATATTTTTTTAACTATTTTTAGATTATGGAAGAATGTTTTGGAAATGTAAACATATTTTTAAATATTTTTTATAAACCCCACAAAGAATTGGAAACTGAAATTCTTGTTTTATGATGGAGGAACCGAGTTTAACCGATCATCGGGATTTTTCTCTGACTGCACCTCCCCAATGTTATTCAATAAACCCGATCTGAGATGCAGCACCAGGAGGAGAAGGAGCCGAGGAACAGCAGCTGGCTGGCATTCCACCGAGAAGCAACCGTTCTGCAGTTGGCCCATTCAAGACAAGCCGCTGGAATTTCTTGGTGCGTGCTCGGCACAGGCACACAGGTTGGGATTCAGCTGGTCCAGCTCGATGGCAAAAGGCAAAAGCTGGAGCTTCGGCGTCTGCCAGCTGCGCCTCCTGATTATGATAATAATGGCAGTCGGACTGGACCGGATCGGGTTGGACCGGGACATGGCCAGGGACATGGTCGTGGACGTCGAGGTGGATGTGGATGTGGAAACACAGCGGACCACATTGCACCACCAGTTGTGCGCAATTGCTTTCGTTTATGATCGAATGATCGAATGCCTGGCAGCTCCGTTGACTTTCTGATTAATGCAAGAATGCTCCTTGGCGGCGTTCCTGCTTTTTGCCCGATCCACCACCACCACCGACTGCAATTAAAAGTGGATACCCCGTCAATGGAAGGGTCTCTTAAACTTGGATAAAGACAGCTCTGCCAAAGACAAGGTCGAAGAATTTCAATGCATATTTCGAAAAAGAAAGAAAGGGATCAACTTTCTTAGGCAACCAAGATTGTAAATAGTTTTAAAAAATAATTTCTAAATTGCTAAGATCATATTTTCTTTGAAAAAAATAACCTATTCTGAGTAAACATCATTCAATGCATATAGATACGCTTTTAGATGACCAAAAAAGCAGCTGGAAATCGGTGAATTATTCTGATCACTTCAGTTAAGAGCATAACCAGTTCGTTTTTGGCCGGGGACACACAGATTGATTCTTGACCGGCTGCCGCCGCCTGCTGCGCCTGATGGTTGGTGCGTGGTCCGCAGTTAGAGAACCCGAACCCATCGACCAGATGCAGAAAGATCCGAGGAAGACAAACGACAGTCGCCAGCGAGCCTCGTGCCTCCAGTTGTCATAACGTTCAACACATCGCGCCCCTCGATGGCGTCTTTCGTCTTGGCCACGTCCTTGTCCTCCACCATCACATCCACAGCACCGATTCCTGTGCGCTGCCATAAAAGGATTTGTCACGTGCGAGCTTTTGTTGAAAATGCAACAATCATCAGCCTGCATTATGCATGGCGCAATGCCAGGTTGTACATCGTTCCCCAGCATTCCTGGCGATCCCTCCACTAGCCCACCTCTGCCAGGTCCTGTGCTGACCAGCAGATCATTGAAATTTATAATTAAGTGGAAATATGTTGTCTACGATGGCAACAAGGATCTCAGATTGCCGGCGGAGATATGAGTTCCACACAAAAGTGGCGGGACGGGAGTGGAAATCGAGCCCTCAATTGGAATAACAAATGCATTAGCAGGCCAAACAAGGACCTAATAATGTCCTTCTCGGGGGAACGTGAATGGGAATCCATTGTGCGAAGGACGGGCTTGGACCCATCCACAATTACCGTTAGACAAACACACAGGCATAGAGAAAGAGAGAGAGAGCGAGGAGCAAATAAGGACATGACAGCCTGGCTAATTCATGACTTTAAGGACACTTTGGCAAACAATCGAACGGCCAAGGCGATGGAATATTCACTTTGGCATTGATTATGCATGAGTGTTTTGTCGTGTGCGGTTTGTATGCGTGCCAATCAACTAGGTAGAATCAATCAAAATGCAATAGGATTGCCAATCAAAGGCAGAGCTGAGAAAAGTCCTTTTCCCCCGTCGCACACAGAAGTCACTCGTCCTGCAGGAGCATCGCCGCTGCATCAGAGCTTAAATCCAAGGCAGCCAGATCCTGGCCAGTATTTTCGAACCACATCAGGACCAATAGCCAGACCCCAGGTAACCAGGGCAAACAATCAAATGTCCAGCGAAGCGTTGCAAAAGGACTCAAGGAGCCATGGGTGTACATGGAGAAAAATAAATACTCATGTTGTTCTAATTCAAAATCTGAAAAATGTTGCTAATGTTTATGAATCAGATATTATTTTTACTAATTTTCCTAATATTAATAATATTTTCTTCAGGCACAACATTCTATTAATGGGTGGAAGAAGTTGAAGTATTGTATTAACGTTTTAGGAGATGGACAAAAATTTAAAGGACATATTTTATCACTTGACTCGAACTAATCTGAGTGATAAAAATGCAAAACGTTTGGACATGTTAAGTGACCCTTTTTCTGCACTGTGTATTCGTAAGCGTTACATTTATTTGCCAAGCGCACTTTTTGCATTTGCCAAACAAGAAAGCGGCCAGGACGAAGCCTTGTCCTCCCTGTCCCCTGTCTCCCTCTGTTTGAACACGAGCCTACACTTGGTCCTCGTCCCGGCCTAGTACTTTGCACCTGTGTTTGCACTTAAATCGAGTTTGCCGTTGATGAGCAGCCCGGGACAAACACACGCACGGTTACTCGGGCACTTTGCTTACTTGGCCAGTGGCCATTGGCCATTGTGATTGCGGCGGACTTACCACATTCACAAAGTCCTGGAACGTCACGTAGCCGGGTCCTGTGGGCAGCTTCGCCTTCTTGGCCCGCTCAAAAAGAAGCTCGCGCTTGTTCATAGGCACTTGGGACAGGAACTCCGGCGATTTCAATGCCACCAGTAATTCCTCAACGGAAATTTCGCCAAAGCCCTCGGGATCAAACTGGAATACCGAAGAAATAATTGGAATCATGGTTTTAATCCTATGGGTTTTGGTAGGGAATGTTGTATTAGCTACTTACCATATCAAAGAGAAGTTTCCATTTCTGTTGGATTGGTCATGAAAGAAAATGTCAATATTATTGGGTTTTCTCAATCAGATTATAATTAAGAAATAAGAATATTAAGAATAATTATGAAAACTCACATCTCTTAATAGCTCCCGACGTAACTCGGCCTCATCAAAGTCTGAGTTTAGGGATGTATGTTCCGTATCATAACCGGCATCGTTGGTGCATTGCTATAAATGGTTAAATGTTATAAACATGGTCCTTATAAACCCATCTAAGACCTTACATATCGCATTTGGGTGTGCGAGATCGATCCAATGGAGGCTAATGATCCTGCAATGGTGGATATGTGTTCGATGTCGGCCAGCGTTTCCTGCTGACTACTACCGCCGGCATTTTGTTGGCTGGTTGGGTTCTCCAGGGCCCGAGAGCTTCCTCGCTCGGAGCCGGGCCACATCCTGTTGTTCCTGGCAATCCAGGTTGGTTTCTGGGATCAGGGTTTTAAGCTACCTTGTGGAACGCCACTGGCAGTGAGCGTAGCTATTATAGTTCAGCTGTTCCGAATAATCATAAGCAAAATCCAGTAAATAAAATAATACTTCTGTTAAGTAACACTAAATATGTTATTATTATAATGAGTAGTATAAGAATACTATTTTAACAATCACTTTTTAGAAATATTTGTGATATTGGAGCCACTGTGCAGAGCTTTTCATGAGTTCATTCTCCAAAAGCTCCTTTCAATGAAATCAAACTTTGGCGATGGAGCTTCCACCACCGGTTTGGTCGAACACGTTGAGTTGTCTGTTTTCTCGCGTAGTTCTGTTTCAGAATTTATGGCGGCGGTTCGAATACCGCTGAGAGGTCTTCAACCAGATATTATTTATATTACAATATTACTTGTGGGCCTGTGAAAACAGTTTGTTGCAATTTGTGTCTAAGAATTGTTGCACTACTTCGCGGGCCCAGAAAGATTATTCCGGTTAATCATAGGCTAAAACCGGTAATCAATACCTTAGTCTATTTCATGCCCGGCAAACATATTTCCTTTTTGTTTTGATTTTCCCCGCTGCCCTTTGTTTTGATTCCAAGGCAACGGTTTATTGTCGTTTTTCCCCTATTTCCTTGTTGATAAGGAGGTTATTGATCCTGATGCCATTCGAAGGGGAACTGCGCAGAATCCATCTGGCAAACAATTGTTTTGCATTTGTTTACGCCTCGTCAATTGCCGGAACTATTTTATTTTAACTTTGTTGAATTAAAATAGGCAATTGAAAATGATTGAATGAGTTTTTTGCAGAATTCACAAAAATTGCTTTCTATTCATCTCAGAAAACCGACTTCATGGGTTAACTGCTCACCAGGGGGTTTCTTTCTTTGTTGTTTGGAGGACTCTATTTTTGTTTAGACTCCACTTAAAGGTTTTCTTTATTTTTGTTTAGTTATTTTATTTTTAAGCCACTGTGTTTTTACCAACAAATACAAAATATTGCACACTCGCATCCAGCCAACAACAAACAAGCGAACTTTCCACCGGCAAATTGACAACTGGCAAAAGAAAGAGCGGCCAAAATAGCAGAGAGAGCCAAGAGAGAGTGGGAGAGCAAGTGAATAAGGGTACGCAAGGGTTGCTAAGCTCGCCTCGGAGAGATGGGATGAAGGATTCCCACAGCACATGCGCCCCACTTGGAAAGCATTTCCAACCCGTTGGCATTTCCTTCTTACGGACTGCAATTACCCACCCCCTGCTGGGGGGAAATGACGCAATTCCAGAGCTCCGCACTCTCACCCACAAACGTTTACATAGATGCAGCTTTATTGAAATTTACACATACCACATACATATGAAGAAGACGCTCTCCTTGCCAAACACTCCCCACTATGCTACAAAATTGCGATTGAATTGTGATGTTTTAATAATTACAGTCGAACTTTCCAGTTTCAAAATTAAATTACATGTTCCAATTATTTTTACTAAAAATAAGTAAATATACTTAAGCCTACAACAATTTTTATTTTCCAAAATGTAGTACACGGATACAGTTTTTACTTGTATAATTACGCAAAGATTTTAAAATATTTTAAATTTCAAATATAAGTATTTTCCTGAGGTTGGTTTGAATTAGAGCGGCTATTTAAAGATTAACCACTCGAATATTTAAAAATGAATAAAATAGTTTCAAATATGGTGTGTATGAACGCTACCCTCACAATTTGATCTTAAACTATAAGCAAACTTAGTTAAAGCCAAGTTAATAATCAAAAGGAAAGTTCAACTGTAATTTAACAACAGTGCGATTATGGGAGGAGTTTTCCAGGGGGCTTTTCAGGTGATATTGGGTGGCGAAGGAAGTGTAAGACACAGGCGTGATGACGCTTACAAATCAAATTATTTATATATATATATATGTATAAGGTAACTAATAATAACATACAATGTTATAAATATTATTAATGCCGAGCGTAGAACTTTTAAAACTGTTACTTGCAATTATTTACAGCACTTATGGTCTAGTCTAGGGTTCTAGTTTTTTTTATAGAACGAACCTCCATAACTTGGAGCTATTTAGGCGAATGACGCGAAAAGATAAGATATGTGAGGAGTGGGCTTCGAAAAATGAACACAAGTCTAGGAACAGATCGCAAAGTTAAATTCAAGACATTCATCTAAACAGCCAGAGAAAAAATGATCGGTCCGGAGGAATTCAATTCAAGGATTTATTAAATCTCCAGCTATCTTGCTTCCACTATTAGTTTCCTTCTCTTTCCGGTATTAACAATATTTACACTTCTGACGGCCGAAAAAGATCGCTGGCTTACAACATGTGATACATCGTCTAGCAATTATGTAATTATCAATTATTTTTGCTTATTTCTCGAGTAGCTTATACTTGCATCTATCTGCTGTTTTTGCACTAAACATAAAAGGCAAGGAAGGAATCTCTTGAACAATATAACACTTGCACTTGCCTTAAAACGGGGAACAGAGGAAGCGGAAAAAAAACATTACAACAAACTCGAATCCTACAGCTAGTTTTTATATTCTACACATGTTCTTAGCCCTCGACCATGCGATCAGATCCGGAATCGCACTGGTCTATAACCAGGCGGGCAATGCGCTTTATCTCGCAGTAGGGACTCTCGTGCTCGATCAGCTCGTTCAGGATCTGAATGCCATTCTCCTGCTCCACCAGCTGGCAATATTTCTCAGGATAAACCTGCAAAATATCAGAGTGATAATATATTTCAAAACTCTGGAGATGATGAAAGGTGTGGCATACGCACCTGCGTCAGATTGGCCAGGGCCCAAACTGCCCAATGTTGGCACTGTGGCGTCTCATAGCAGCGCACCAGACTTAGAATCGGCTCAAAGCTCCGGTAGTTGATATTCCGCTCGCTCTTGATGTTCCACCGCTGGATAGCGGACACCATGCGCTCCAAAACGTGCTCCCGGCTGGGCGTCTTGATGGTCCAGGCATCGGCTCCATCGGAGGCGATGTGCGCCAGCACTCCAGCCGCATTGTAGCTGACCTGGAAGCGCAGGTTAGCATGGTTAGCACTGCCCATCTCTCTCTCCCGCACTCTCGCCATCAAATTCGCACTAGCACCACCCACCTCGATGCCATCACTCAGGGAGTCCAGCAGGCGGGCGAAAACCTCGATGAATTCCTGAGTCATCAACTTGGGTCGCAGCCACTTTACCTCGGCCACGTTGCCCAGCAGTCCCATCATATTTCGCAGCAGCTCGTCGCGATCGGGAAAAGTCTGTTATAGAGAAGACAGTTCATTTGAATAGGTTTGAATACAAAATGGTATCCTATTATTTCATAAAACCAAGGAGTTCACATATTTTCTTTCCAGCACTTGAAGAGTTCCACTAATTGGACAGACAAATAAAAGTATTCAGCTCTCCTTCATCCACAGTTTACCATCAATGACACAGTGGCTTCGATCTATATCCCCTTTGAACTTACGTGTAAACACTTGAGGAAGTATTCCATTCCGCGACCATCGAGGAATCTCTTACAATTAATAGCAGTCTCATCGGTTACGTTCCACATGGTGGACCAGGCCACCTCCATCACATCGTCGAAGACGGAGCGAGTCAGGCGATCCTTGATCAGCGTCAGCATTGTCTACAAACACAGATATCTTTAAATGGTACAATGGTACTTGATGGATTCAAATAAATGAGACTTACACTAACGACACCCAATTCGCCCAGGAAGAGCTTTTGTCGACCATCCACCTGGCAAGCGAGCGTGTTCAACAGATAGATGGCTATGCGCTGAACAAATCCTTCCTGCTCCGTCTTGGAAACGCCGTGCAGCAAGATTTTGATGAGACGCTCGTACTCAAAGAGCTAAAAAGCCAGAAACTTAGCCAAACTCAAAAGATCAACAGGTCAAGCCATTCTCACCACATCGACGGGCATATGAAACTGGGTAAGTGTGAGGTAACCATTCCGGAGCATAGTATCGTCCGTGAGATGCATCTCCATGCCATTGAGGAGTGTGCGAATAAGATGGTTGCGCAGCTGCGTTCCGAACTTGGAGCGATCTCTGCCCTTGACTATGTAAAATAGTGTGGCACTGAGGAGAGAAGTTTACAGTATTACATCTTAGAAATTACATTATTTTATATTAAAGACCAACCTGCCCGATATTTGCATGTGCTTGAACCTAAGATGTCGATCCATTGCGGAGAGTACAACATCCAGTGCTGTGTGTATGTCCTTGCAGTTCTCGAACCGAAACAGATGGTACAGATCGTTGAGTACCTAACGAAGGGAAATTAAGTAAAACATCCCAGCTGGTGCAAACAAACTTCCAGACTCACCCTTGTCAAAAGCACTGGTCTGTCGTGATAATACCGTGCTGCGGTGAGGATTTGCTGCTCATTGGCATCTCCAGCCACCTCGAGAGCTGGAATATCGTGTCTTTTGCAGGCCCAGTGAGCCGTGTGATAGAGTCCAAGGAACTGCAACGGTCGCTGGGTACGGGAAGCCAATCCCGGGATGTCGGTGAGGGAAAATGGCTGCTCCACCTTTATATTGGACTGCGAGCCACTGGTGCTTGTGGACTCCTTGGTGGCCACTCCATTGCCGGCCAAATTCGTTCCCGAGATATCCAAATGTGTGAGGTGCCGCAGATTATCCATGAGCATCTCCAGCGTTTGATCAGGCAGATCATATGTGCCATGACCATTTCCAGAACTGGAGATGGATATGTCCAGCGTACACAGACGCCTCAGACAGCATATCGCATGCAGCTGATTGGCAATTGGCCACACATTAAACAGAATTAGAGTGTGCAGATTGGGCAGCGACACCAGTGCCTCCAGGCTGAAGTTGGCCAACACGCAGGAGGTTAGATCCAGATGGCCCAAGTCGTGCAGGTGGGCGAACTGCAGCCGATGGTGCATCACCACACCGTTGAGCACTAACCGCCGCAGGTGGGGGCAGGTGAGCTGAAAGTCCACCGGGTCCTTCTCCTTGGGCTCGGCGTACTGCAGCAGATGCGAGCTGATCCCCAGCTCCAGGGAGCGCAGGCTGTCGCCGTAGTGGGCCAGCAGGTGGTGAGATCCCACGGTTATCATATCGCAGTACCACATGGACAGGGCGAAAAGCTTGTGTCGCATCAGGGTCTCCAGACCTGCAATTAAAAAATGTTATGAAAGACTCCCAAAGAAAAAGTTTTAAATATAACGAAGAGGGTACATTGAGTTAAACCATGATGAGAAATTATTTTTCTAAATCGTTTGGAAATGTGTGATAGGTTAAAGTGAATGTTTCCAAACTTTATGGAGCAATATACCATTTTAATTCAAAGAGTTATCTATAAAAAGAACATATCCTACCGGTACTGCTTAGCGTGCTGTTGCGCAAATTGACGATCTTGAGCGAAGTACGCTGTGTGTCCCTAAAGAGACTGATGACGCTGTCGTCCAGGGGGCGATTGAACCGCTGGTAGTTCTCAAGGAATCCATCGCATATCTCGTTGGGCAGGACGATGCCGGGATTAAGGCATCTTTGGCCTTCGGGGCAAAGGCTGCTGATTATGTCGAGGTTGTTGCACAGCTTCTGGTAGGCAATCTCTTTGAGGGTCAGCGGCTCCTCGTCCAGCGAGCCATCCTCCATCAGCCGCACCTTGCAGCTCATCTTCGAGCTGCTGTTTTTATGCTCAGCCACTGGTGCCTCAATGGTGTATGTTTTGTCTGAAACAAAGTGAGTTGATAGAATTGTGATTCATCGAAAACTTGACTTGAATTGTGTATTTCATCATAGCTTGAAGCAACTAATAATTATTTACGCTTTATTAAAAAAGTCTATTCTTATAAGTTAGGAAATCAAAAATTAATTTACAATATATTTATTTGTTTTTGCATATTTCACTTGACATAATTTTTAAATTAAATTTTAAACTGTTTTTTTTTTTTTGTTTATTTATTGAGGTTTTTTAGAAAATCTAATCAATTACTCAATTACGAATTTTTTTAGTTTTAAAATTATTCCCAAAGGAGTTATTTGATTAAAAATAGTGATTTGATTTTAAATGTTAATCTAAACCAAGCTTACAAAATTATAAACAATTGATAAAACAAAACCCTACACTTAACTTACATTCCTAGAAAATTTAAGATTAGAACGGCGTGTTTATAAAATAAATTCCAGACTTATCATGTCATATTTCATTTTTTTGGGTTTGGAAGGTTGGCTTGAAAACATTGGAATCAGCTACAAACTTTTGAGATTTAAATTGCGTTAAATGACTAGCCAATCTTGTCCGGCACGTGCCCTTTGTCTAATCTGTTTTCAGTTTTTGGCTTCCGATAGCTATAGCGTTACATAATCAATAACAACATCAGAGGGCATCCAATTAACCAGGTGAGTAAGGTATAAAAAGATTAAATACATCTTAAATCGAAGTCCAAAATTAAACCAAGTACAAGCCTATACCTTGTGTGTATATGCACAATAGACAAACTCAAGTTCCGCCGATCTCATACATACATATATCACATATCACAAATAAATATATATGTATGTGTATATAGAATGCCAACAAACAAACTGGATGCATGTGTGGTTGCGTAGTTATTAAAAAAAAGCACAAGACAACAAAATAGTAATCGAAAAAGCGTCAGTCTGTCTGGCTTATCAGAAAAACCTGAATAATACGGAACTCTAACGTTAAACAAACAACTGCGGACAGCTGTGTGGATATTTTAAACTATAATCCAATCAGACCAATCCCGGAGAACTCCATGCTTTCTGTACCTTTTTTTTTTTAATGTCGCCCCAAGCAGCCTCCAAAAAATCCCTCGCTGTTGTTCCCTTGCGCTTGTCTTTGCGTTGACTTTGCTTTTGTCTTTGCTTGCTTTCCTCCTGCCACTGCTGCTCAGTCTTTGTTTGCCAGCGAGTTTGCGAAAAGTTATCTTTTATTCCGCAATTGCGCAGCGTTTTCCCGTTAGCCGCGGCACTCGAGAGCCAGCAAATGCTATTTGTTTTTCCAGCAAATTCGCGTTTTTCTTATGGAAATCACTTCATTATTTTGATTTCTATTTTCTTCTAGTGATGGAATGAGACCGATTATCATTAAACAATATCGATGTCCAAGCACTATCGATTTTTTATTCAGCTCTTTTTGCTTTCCTTAAAGAGGTAGGCATAAAAATATACCAAATTATACCATTTGTGTTCAGAAACATACCGCACTTATTTAGGTAGTGCTGCAAAACGCTTAAATAGGCGCCAACTTCAAAAAAATAATTTTCACCTTCTTGTAAACAATTTGTATTACTTAGATGATCACATGGTTAATGCACTCATTCAATAAAAATTTACACTTTCTGTGGTCCTCAATTTTTTGCCAATAACTAAAACATTCATAAAAGCAAAACATCGGCCTTTTAATTGGGAAACTAATATTTATTTTGTAAGTTAAGCGCTGAAATTAGTCAAATGTAAATGTACATGTTGTTAGTTTGCGTTGTGTGTTTGTTTGGGTTTTCATTTTTGTGGTTTTCTGTGCTCCGAGGGCAAGCCATAATACAAAAACACAGAGAATCGCTCTCTCCTCGCTACAAGGATCTTTTTCTTTAAACCTAAATCACTGCGTTGCAGAATCATCTCAATCATAATCATAATCGCAATCTAGCTGCCGCGCCGCTAAACAATATGGTCAATCGTTTGCGGACTGGCGTAATAAATAAACTTTTATCGTTTTGCATTTTAAGTGCTACGTAAAAAAATGACAGAACAAAGGTCGGGAGACAAAGGTATCGCATTTTTGGACCCAGTTCTCCCTTCTAGCCGGACAGATCTCCCTGATCGAAGATGCCCTGATCGTAAAGCTCGGCCACAACTTTCCGGCCGCCAAAGAATCTTCCGTCGAGTGCTTCCTTTCCTCGCATCGCCTCCACTCCTGCCGAGAACTCTACAAAGATCTTTACAATGATCTCCGCCTCATCGTCGTCCTCGTTTTCTGTTTGCTTCTCGTTAAAGATGATTACCCGACTAACGGTGCCGAATTTACTGCACTCTTCCTGGATTTCCTCCTGCAGGGTCTCGTCCACATCCTCGGGACCAACCATGTTTCGCAGGATGATTACCCGTGACTCCACTGGCCGCATTAACCGCTGCATCACCAGCTGCCGGGCGCTCTGGCCTTTGATGGACATGTTTTCCTGCTGCTGCAGCGTCTGCACATCGCCCTCGTCCATCAGTTTCTTTTGCAGCTCCTCCTGCTGCTTCTCGTGCGCCTTCTTGATGTTCTCTGAAAGGCTTGCTGCCGTGACAGCGGCATTATTCGCAGCTGACGAGAGTGCGGCAGCAGCCGCGGCTCCATTGCTGGCCTCCACGCCCGTCAAAGCGGCCACTGTGGGCACGATTCCCACACCAACGCCTCCGACAGTCATGGGCATAGTGGGCGTGGCCAGAAGAGCTGGTGGCGGAAGAGTAGGCACCACCGTCTGAAGGGGCTGCAAGCCGGCTGGAACGCCCAGCAAACTGGGAGCCACTGGAGTGGGTGCCTGGAATATTCCGGGCGGGAGAAGGGCAGGCGCCGCTTGAGCCAGAGCAGGATGCAGGGCAGCCGCTGATGTGGCTGCCGAAACAACCGGCATGGCGCCCACCTTGGTTACCACCGCTCCGGCTGCCATGACGGGCGTGTTCTGGGACAAGCCCAACACTGCATTGCTGGCCACGGCATCCAAAGCCTGGATCTTGGCCGTCGCCGCCGCTGCTGCCACTGCCGCGGCCGTGGGCATTGTGGAGTTCGTTGTGGGACAGGCGAGGGCATTCGGCGGGGTAATAGAGCGACCCACTCTGCAAGAGATTCATTAGTGAAATCATTATATTGTACTCATCAAGGTGCAACCCACTCACCTCAGTAACTGTCCACCCAGATCAAAGAGATTCATGCTGGCAATGGCCTCGTCCATGGCCTGTTTGTTGGCATACTCGATGAAGCCGTATCCCTTGTGCGTGTGCAGTGAGGTGCCCTGGGCTAGCTTGCAGTAAAGTATCGGTCCGAAGGCCTCGAAGACGCTCTTAATGTCCTCCTCAGACAAATCGGGATGAATGGAAGCCACGTAGATGCGGTTAAAGCTCTTGGCCTCCTCCTGCACCTCATCGATCACCTGCTGGGCCTGTGGCATGTTGCTGGGTCGGCCAACCTTGATGTTCCTGCCGCCCATCAGGGCTCCGTTCATCTGCTCCAACGCCAACTGGGCGCCCTCGGGTATCTCGTACTCCACGAAGGCGAATCCCTTGTGCTTCTGCGTGATGGGATCCCAGGACATGTTGATCGATTTGATGGGGCCAAACGGCGTAAAGGCCACGCGAATGGTATCTTCCTTGAGTTCAAATGAAATGCTGCCCACGTAGACTCTGAAAGGGAAAGGTTTTTAGTTGACGAGCTCTCAATAAAGGTAAAATGAAATAGTTTGATGGGTTTAGGAGTCAGATCTTATCAGCTAAGAGGGCACAGTGAAAGGAACTACAGCAACTGCCTCCAGTAACGCGGAGCTGCAGAAGAGGGAACCAATCTTCGCCAGGATTATATACGGTCTGCATCATTTCCACAGAAAATCTGTCTCCCTATATCCATTAAAAACTTAATTACCTGCACATGAGGGCCAAAGCCTGCTGCCTCTGAACCTGAGTGCGTTGAGTGGCCAACTGCTGCTGCTGGTGTGCCAGCGTTTGCTTCATGAGCACCATCTTGATGCTCTGCTCCATGGCGTATTTCTTAGCCTTGCTGACCAGGTCGTGCTGCTCCGACGAGAGCTTGGGCAGGGCGCCTCCAAGCAGGCCAAGAAGCGCCGAACGGGTGCCCGGACCGAACTTGACATCGCCCGTCTGCTTGAGATCGTACAACGGCTGCGAAAGGTAGGGAATTTTCGAATCCGTGGACTTGCCTAGAATTGGGAAGAGGGATTAGTGCATCTCATACTGGGAAAGTGGGGAGTTCAGTTTCAGTTGATCATCAGCTATGCAATTTGTTTGGGACTCGATTCGACTTTTCATTTGACTTGTTTGGTTTTCTTTCAATTTTTGATTTTGTTTTTTGTTTTCTTTCTGTCTGTTTCCGAAGGCAAAAGTGGGACAGACAAATTGGTCAAGAGATTGCGTTTGAAACCGCTTAAATAAAGACAAAAACTGCCTGCTGCCTGCAAGAAAGATGAAGACAAAAAAAAAAAAAATAAGAAAACAAATTGTTAATCATATAGAGGCCGCCGCCGGTGGCTCCTCAAGCGGATCGGTTGGGTTTTTGTAGCGCGCGCCATCGATGGGCAATCGGTAAAATTGTCACGATTATTGATAATTGGATACTTAAGGTTAATGCTTTCGCTTTTGTTTGTTTTGCGTTGGATGAGAGTCTTATGAGTCTATCGTTTATGCAGAGGGGCTTGAGTTTTTGTCATTTATTTGTCAAGGCTGGAAAATGCAAGAATAAAAAGAGAAAGCTCCCGTCAAATAAAACATATTCGCTTATCGATAGGCAATTGATTGATATACGTAGTGTATGTGATGCAAGTGTGGATATTGTATTAATATAATATAATCTATAAATAGGAGGTAATGTGTCGAGTAATGTGTATGCGTATCAAATCAAAATTCCATCCGCCGACACACATCCGATTGTGGGCGGGAGATTGCGAACTGGGCACACAGCAGGACATCCGGGGAATCCCCTCTGGAAAGGAAATATGCGAGCTGCGCTCTTCGGGGATAAGCCGATCTCCTCGTGTGTGCTCAGCTCTGACGAGTAGTATATAAAAATTAGAAATTATAAGCAACCTTAGGTGCGGTTTTCGTATTCGTATTCGATTTCCATGAGTTGGGGGCGTGGTAACTGACTTGAAGAAGGGTCACACACATTTTACATTGCTCAGTGATAAAAAGAGAAAAATAAAAAAAAGAAAACAAGACGCTGAAACGATAATAAGAGCAACAATATGTTTAAGTTGGTTAGGTTCTCTACCGCCCTACCTACAACAAAGTTGTTAACTACTTTCGTTTATTGCATTGGTTTTACGATGACCAAAGCTCGCCGAGAGCTCGACTCGAGGGTCAAAAGTTAATAAGCTACTAGATGCGGATGGATGGGTGATCTGGAAGATCGGGCGATCGACGGGCGATGGGTTATGCGAGTTTCCAGTACCCCAAATACTTCACACTCGGATTTCACAGGACGGACGGTCGATTGACGGCTGAACTAGCTATGGCAAAACACAAAATCATTGGTACTTAATGTAAATGCAACCAGGACAGGACCGGAGCCAGAATCAGAATCAGGATCAGGATCAGGATCGGTATCCGGATCAGTCCCCCGGCTGGCGGCACGCGACGACGTGGTGGCGGTGGTTAGAAGCGGATTAATGTCGATGTTCTGGTTGGGCTGTTTTGTGGCTGATTGGTAGTAGTAGTAGTAGTAGATTGGTAGTAGTAGAGTAGTAGTGGAGTTATCTAATTGGTCATCTCTCTCTCGATCTCGAATACCCGAACCTCGATCTCGATTAAACTTAGTCTTAGGCGGAAAAAACTTAAAAGGTAGAAAAACGCTTACGATAACTAAAAAAAAGAGATATAGAAGAAAGAGAAAGAGAGAGATAATAGTTATATATGCATTTTTGATTAGTTCTGGCGATTCGTCGACTCGTATCGGTTCGTTTTCAGGACTCACTGATGCCCTAGATTTTATGAACAATACGCATACGCATTTCATTGCGCTTTGGCTTTCGTTATATATAGCATTGCATATATGTGTGTTCGTTTATCGACTGGGGATCGCGCCTTTTTCGATTTTTGGCGATAGACTGACTCTCAAATCGATTTGTTTGACTCTCACCTCACCTCACACCTCACAGTCTGAGTTACGAGTTCATCGTGCGTTTATGAAGTCTGCAATTACTTAAGCAGAACAAAAAGAAAAACCGATTATTTAGTGGCGTCAGTGCTGCCCTTAGATGCAACGGAGTAGAGTAGAGTAGAGTACAAGTACAAGTAGGAGAGAAAATATAAGATGTGCTTATGTTTTTATGCTTGGACAACCAAAAAATACAATTCAATTTGGCCGGCTCCTTTGTTGATTTGCTGCTTAACCTATGTGCCAAGCTCATTCTCAGACATACACAACATGTTCTTTGGGGGCGATGTGCTGATCGCCACGGTAATCATTCCATCATACATAGTTATTTATAGACGGACAGCTGTGAAACTCACCCGAGTCGGAGCGCGATCTTTTCGTGACCGGCATATCGCTGATCTCTCGCTGATCATCTGAACGCGGCGATCTCGATGCTCTGTCGTTGCTGCCCTGTAAAAAGAAAAGGTTCCTTTTATAATTTTCTTACTCACAGGGTTCAATAATTTCCAGTTATTTCATAAACCAAGCCACACCATAAAGGTTCGGCTTTTTTGTGATTGATATATTAACTAATAATCAACTAATAATTTACATTAAAATAATTCTAAAATACCCTCGGGTATAATACAATCACTTAGCTTAATAGCTTTCCTTAAAGTAGTCTAGATTTTTTTATTTTTAACTTTATGAAAGTGGTAAAGCCAACCCGGCTTGAGTTAAAACAAAACAGTCAGCACCATATGTTCATGTTCCTAAGATAAATTTCGATTATGCGGCCAAAGGGCTGTACCACCATACAGTCGATCTCGGAGGTGCGAGCGCGTGGTGTTAATTCTAATAGATACACACTCCACAGGGGTTCACAACTGTGACGTATCAGTGCCAAATAGAGGCAAGGTCACTGGGGTGCTCCCCGGTTTCTGTCGCCCCGCCGCACTCACGCGCCGTCCCCCTTACAGAATTTCGGTCCCCTGAACACACTTCTGCCCCCTGAAACCGCTCACTGTAACGCCACTGTCGTGGTACTGAAAAAATGCGCAAATTTCACAGGCTGTCCACACACGCGATGTCAAAACAGATAGAAAACTCTCTCCTCCAATGAACCTCCATTTGTTTTCCATGCTACTAACCATGCTCGTTGTTTTCCAGATATTTTTGTGGTGATTTGTTATCCGTAATGCTGATATTTGTTAACTTTTTTGGTGTATTTATTGCAAAAAATTTGTCAAGATGGATACGAAATAGTGATGACACTATCGGTCTATGGTTTTTCACTTTCTTAAGCATCGATTATTTCTTTCGGCTATCGATATTGTTGTCTATTTAAACGCTAAAATAGCTAAAAGCTAAATTGAAAACAATTTGAGCGAAATTGTTTTTCGAAATCGTTTTAAGTTTATCTGAGTACGTGTTTTAATACAAAAGGTTAAAAAAAAGTATTTTAATTTAAATTAATGGGTACCACCAAAGTACCATAATTTTTTTAGTATTTTATAATAGGATTGTGATAATACTGTGACACATCTTTTCCTTAGTTTTGAAAAAGTCCCCCGATTGATCGCACCCCACTAAAAGACTGACGTAGATTAAAATAAAAAAATGAAATGAAAAGAAAAGAAATAGATTAATTAAATAAGTAAATCTTATTTAAATGCTATAGTGAATAATGCCAATCTTGACATTAATGGTGCTGGTAAAAAGCAAGTAAGCCCTCTTAAATTTTCAATTGCGTGAAGTCTTTCTTTATTCAACCCTTTACTTAAGGACTACAACTAAAATTAAACTATTCATTAATATTTACAACTCTCGATCTTTCTGGCAGAGTTTTCCCCACTGTTTTTCGGGTCTTTTTCTATGACGTTTCTTAAGTAGTGCACGATGGTGTTGATGGTGACGGGATTATCTAATGAGGCAAGAATTGCGTTTTAGTTGGGGCGACGAATTGTATCTATTGTTTGTTTCTCTTTTTTTACAACAAGTGGGGGGAGCAGGAACTTGAACAATGACTCACTTGGAAAGGGTTAATTACAACAGCTTAGGTGTAAGTAATCACAATCACAATGGTCTTTGTCTCAGCTTACGATCTACAGGCTCTTTGTATCCGTGCGTATTTCGTTTTTAAAGCTAATGTCAGTCGCGCGACTTGCTTTCATTTCAATATGAATTCAAATTTAAAACCAAAATAAAGTTAATAAAAATCAAAAAATAAAACTCAAAAATTTTGATGAAGCTTTGAGCTAAAAATCCTAACCCTGGGATGAAATGATCCTACGAATAAATTAACGAGACCGAAGGATCGCTAAGTACAACATGTTGCTTCGGCTTGAGTAAATGGTTTGTTTAAGTGTCCCAGGCTCTTCAGTTTTAAGTTGCTGTTGCTGCAGGTGTTGCATGGTGCATGTTGCAATGATTTGCGGTTGCTGGTTGTTTTGGGTGAGCACCTTGCCGGCAAACGGGGTCGAGGGCCGGGCGGGCAGCAGCTTTTCAAGCTCGAATACCACAGTCCGCACTCGACGACGACTATCACAAGGTTCTGTTTTTAGGGGGCAGGTTGTTATCAGTCTTCTGCGCCCTAGTACAGGTCATCCTCCATATTGTGGATGAGTATCTTCTTGTCTTCCTTGCAACTGGACTTGGACAGCGTCTGCTCCACCAGCTTGGGATCGAAACAGGGCTGCAAAACAACATAAGTTTTTAATATTGGTTTAAAAGGAATTAGAAAGGTAAATATAGAGCTTTACCGTTTCGCAGATGTTCATGTTGCAACAGTTCTCTATCGTGATCTCGCACTGCTCAGTGGCCAGTGGACGGTTGGTCAGCGGTGTGTCTCCTGCCGAATTGGTTCTGGCCTGCTTGCGCACCACAAACGTCTTCCTGATGCGTGGCCTCTTGGGCTTGTACAGTCGACGGATTCCGTGGACGATCACGGCCACAAGAAGCAAGCTGCAAACGATGCCTACGACCAGGATGATGATTACGCTGCCGGTCCAAACTTTGGGCGTGATGCAGACCTCCAAGTGTGTGTACTGCGGAACGGCGATTTGGGTGCTGTTGGCCTGAGCCAGTTCTTCGCAACTAGAAGATAGAAAAGTGAAAATTAGTTGAAGCTCCTTTGGAAGGGATTAAACTAGATGACTTACATGCTGTGGCAGCCGAAGGGCACATAGATCTCCGGCTCGTGCTTCAGTAGACGGCAGAATAGGGAGCAGATTTCCGTGGAGTTCTGCTCGCAGCGAGCGCCTCCAAACTTGGAAGTACACTCGCAGCTGGGTGGTTCCTTCTCGTCTTTGGACACCCGACAGTGACCGCCATTGAGGCACAGTCCTGAGCACATGCTAACCTCGCAGCGTTCGCCCGTGAATCCTGGCTGGCAGTAGCACTTGGGGTAGGCCATTTCGGACATCTGACAGGTGCCGTGAACGCAGTAGTTGTGGCACTCGCGTATTTCGCATCGAGATCCCTTGTAGCCCGTGGGACAGATGCACAGATCAGTGGCCGACTTGTATTCGCCTCCGTTCATGCAGCGCTCGTTCTCCAGTATCTTCACCTTCTGATCCAGCAGGCTGCGTATTTCCATCTTCGTGCTCTGCTCATCCAAGCGCTCCTTCACCTTGCGCACAATGCTGGCGCAGTGGTGGTCCTTTTGGAGTCTCTGATAAAAACCAGTTCGGGCCACAATGCCTCGGGCTTCTTCGCTGAGATTGGCCACACGAACCAGCGGACAGTCCTCTGGCACCGGCTCTGGATCACTTTCAGGCTTTTCCACCGTCGGATCTGTGGAATCCTCCTCGACCTCCGGCTTGCTAGTAGTGGTAACCTTGACCACCGGCACTTTCGGATGACTCCAGACCGTTTTTGTTGTCCGGTCTGTCCAGTAAATCGCATTGTTGGTCACAGCCAGATTCAAGGGTTCGTGGTGCTTGTCCTTCAGCACCACCTGGCGATCGGAGCCGTCCAGCCTTGAGCTCTCCACTGCAAAAAACACACCCTTGAGGTCGTCGATCCAGAAAAGCCGATCTGACAATTGGTCCACAACGATTCCCCTTGGCATGTCGATTTTGGTGTCGATGATCACGGTTCTGTTGCTACCATCCAGATTTATCCGCTCCACCGTGGGATGCGTAATGTTCGAGTTGGTCCAATACAGCTTCCGACGGCACACATCGACAGCCACACCGTCCGGCCTTCCCCCTCCGCGCTGAGATCTACCAAAACTTTGGGCGGCGCAGAGCCGTGGATGGGGGCGAAGAAGATCTTCCTTTGCTGCGTATCCGACCAGAAGAGGTTCATGTTCAACGGATCGTAGGCCAATCCTCCCACAGATTCATTGCCCGTGCGTGCAATTGTCTGCTCCACCACGTGGGAAGCGGATAGAAGATCCCTTTTTAGAGAGAATATGCTGCCGTTCTGGTGCTTCAGGTCATTGAAGTAGATTAGTTCCTCGGACTCATCAAATGTTAGGGCGGAAAGTTCATCGAACTCGTGGGCAGCCGTGGCTATTGTTTGCCAGGAGCTGTCCATAAACTGGATCTTCGACCTCAGCGTTACTGCGAAATCTGAAATAGTACAAGAAATAAGAAGTGTTTAATAAATCTTCGAAATCTTCAAACTTGGGTTCAATTATAGGCTATGCTGAATTTTATTAATAGTTCAGGAGGCTTAATTAAAGAAACAAAGCCTTATTTATCTACCGATCATTGAAATGACAACTACGTGATAGTTTCCCCTACCTTTTAATCATTAATCATAGTTAATGCTTCTTGCAGTTTATGTATATAAACAAAAAATTTATTTATCAAAGTAATCTAATCAAAAATCCGATATCGTTCAGTCTGAATGTGAAAAACTTTGGTTTGTCAACACAGTTTCTAGAAGGCTTCTATGGATTGTCCAATGTGCTCTAACGCATCACTTGACTATATCGATAAGAAAAACACTAAGGGCATTGATTTGTGTGCGGAAATTAAGCCCAATCAAAAGGCTTCCAAATTCTCGAGCCCCTGTCGTTCGTCATTAAATTTGCCAAAAGTGTCGCGAATTCCAATCAAGCTCTTCCATTTGTGGAAATTGCGACGCGAATTGAATTTTGCAACAACATTCAGTAGTGAATTCTGACTGAATTGCGTTTTATTATTATTAATTGATTATTTAATGCGGCATCGCCTAGATCGAAAAATGATATATTTTCAAAACATCAAAACTGAAAATGTGTCTAAGGTCTAGACTGATAAGACGTTGTAAATTAGTCAACAGGCGACGAGGACCCAAAGACGTCAACCTGTGAAAGCCCCAGGGAAATCCCTTGATAGGTAATGTCAAACGTTGCGACACGCAAAGTCAATGTTAATTACCTATTAGTGGTATTCAAGGTTATTTCTGGTCTGTTATAAGACTTTAATCAGAATAAACTGACTGACTTAAAGGACCCTAAAATACCTGAAACTGAGACATAAATCAGCTCATCGACAAAGTATTAATGAAATAAATGAACTTTTTATTAGCGCCTTAAATGCAAAACTGAATTATTTTCGAGGAAATAAAAAATTTACTTGTATGCATTACATAAACAATAAATTATTTATTATAGAAATAAGGATAAGGCAATATTAAATTGATCCAAGAATCAATCCCCTAATCTATATTAACCTTGAAATTTGTACACAAAAACATGGCGGTGTGCAAAATAAAATGGTGACAAGATTTGATAAGCGGTAAATGGTGGTGATTCCGTTCCAAAATCTGAATTCGTTTTTCGTTCCCCTCTGTTTTTTATAACCCAAACGAGATCAAGAACCAGTTGCCAACGTTCTGGGGGCGTGTCATTTGTTTAATTAGCCAGGCAGGTGAGCAAATGCGACACCTGCCGTCATGCAAACAAATAATAAAAACAATCCTGACTGGCTTTTTCCATTCTCCTCGCACGGAAATGGGAAAACTGCAGCTTGCGGAACAGAAAACGAAATGGCAGCAGTTCCGGCTTGGATTTTATTAAATCAAGGCTTTACTTTCACAGTTCCTCAAGCAATGAACCCCATCAGATCGATAATCCATCATTTAAGATGTGGTCATTGGCCCAAGCATTTTGTCAAAAAATCTTTCTAGGTCACCAACGGTGTAAGAAATCAAATGGCCACAAAAAACAGCATAACAGATACCTAGATATTAGACAAACTTGTTTAACCCCAAGTTAACTTGACTAATGGGCATTGCCTCTCACTCAATCTTGTTCGAGAAAATCCTAGTTTTAAAGCTTTGATTCAGATAATATCTACTCAATTTTAGTGGTTATTATAAAAATAAAGCTATTGGTAATTTATGATTCATGCATATGTATCCGAAAGCTGGCCAATTATCGATGGTTGTAAAAAAGAGCCGCAAAAACTATAGTCCAGCCAGCATTTACCACTCGAAACGCAGTTGCGAACGAACCTTTCCGTCGGCCTCCACGCTTCTGGTTTGAGGTCAACGTTTTTATCGATGCAGAAAATGCTAAATTGGCAAAATATAATAATGTTCATTGGTGGAACTTTGGCGGGAATCGATTTCAAGTTTAAAGCATGGTCAGGAGACTTACTAAAGCCTACTAATAATTAGGATATTGTGACTTCATCTAGACCAAAGCAATAATGATATTCTTTGGAGCTTATAAAACTTAAAGTAGTATGTTTAATGATATTTTAAATTCGACCCATTGAGTAGCAAAAGGTTTTATTTTAACCAATAAAAGTTCTTCAATGAGAATTTCTTGACTGCAACTGAAGTGATCGAAATTTAATACAGTCGACCAAATAAAATGCCTGATAAAGCAACGGTCAACATTCTTACGGCCTACACGTTATAACTCATGAAATAAGCGATATCTTCTGGAATACCTACATATATAATAAAGAGTTTCGATTTTTGTGCGTCACGCTGCGATTTCCACCCATTAACATTATCTAATAATGAACCGGGCAAGTGTTAATGGAATGCCGGGGAAAAGTACACCATAGTTCCCACGTGCGCTGATCTTGATTTACTGTTCATTCATATGCCAAGATCGGGTTTCTAGATGATTAGCTGTGCACTTATTTACATAATATGTATGCTTTCTGGGTTTATTTTCTAAAGCAATCTGTGTTTGCCCGATTAGAAGGAATTAAATGGATCTACTGTTTCATGTATGAATTCATAAATTCCTCGAAAGGTTTCAGTTTATGACATAAAAAAATTTACTTGTCAGCTTTTCGGTCTTGGACTTTAACTGAAACTAAAAACCGAATGAAATTCAAGAAATCGCAACAACAATCACCGAAATCTAAACAAACCGGCAACTCGATTTTGTGGCATACGTGACAAAGTAAATGAGCCACATGGCCGCTAGCGTGGTGGCAAATGCCGAATACAGTGAGTGAAGCTGCTGATGAACCATCCTTCTGCAGAATATTAAGATTTATTCCCCACAGAATTTCCCTGTTAAGAGATAAAACCGAATTCGAGTTCCAATTTTCCCCTTCACACAATGGTCAGAGGTTTTTCCAGTTTGAGGTTTTGGTTATTTAGAAGTTTAACTGTATTTTACAGTTGTTTTGGGCCGGCCACGTTGAGCCAAAAAAAAGAGAGAGCCAAAGAGAGCGAGCGTACAGTAACCTTTCCAGGGGAAAGTGCAACAACAATATAATGACCAATAATGAAATATCATACATTAGAACTTAGCTATTAGTTTTTGTTATCAGCGACGTGTGCATTGATAGCAAAGCGCCTCTTGCCGCTGATAAAGGAGATAAAAGAAACGCTATTGGAGCGGGGCAGCTCCGATAGTCAGCTGATAGCGAACACCCTCACGCACACTCTTCAATATATGCTACGACCAAGTGTCAAGCGATTACATAAGACCTACTGGCTGCATTTGTTTATGTCGAATTGATTTCTAATTGTACCCCCCACAGAGAATGAAGGTTAGGCAACAGGGTTGCCAGAGGGACATCCCATCTGGTATTAACTGTTCACTTCCACCCGCTGGAAGACGGTCATCTTACCCCACTCCAGAGGCGTTCCATGGGCAGGAGTCAGCAGGCAGGTGGCGAGGAATAATATTAGCAGCATTTCCAACCCGTTGCGTATCCGGATCATTATGAGGCAGTATTATGGCTTACGGACACCTTTGATTGCACAACCGCCTGGATTTATGGTTAGGTCGCCGGACTTGACTGCAGCGGTTACCGTTTATTGGCCAACGGATTGGGGATGTGCTAGGGAAGGAGTCTAAAAAACAGCGAGCTGTTTTTACGGAATATCGAATGGGTTTCAAGAACGCGCCGCGAAACCCCGTAACGACCTCTCGATCCGAACAGTTTTTAAAACTAAATTTGAAGTCCACTTGATTTGATCAGAGGCTCCGTCGTCGGCCCAGTGCTGGAAAGGTGTTCAATGGCAACAGCTTGCAGCACTAGCCAATAGTCGATAGGTTTTGATAGAGTTTATTGGAAATTAAAAAAACATATTTATTCAAAGAAATTCTCTTTATAAAAATTTGTCTTGGGTATTTTTTCTTTGGCCTTAGTTTATGTGCAGCTGTTACGTTTTTCTATGTGAATACAAACAAAACAATACAACCTATTTTCTTTATCACCTTGCTTCTGCTCTAACAATCACAAGCCAAAATTACTTCTGTTTGTACCAAAAAAATTTTAATTCTGGTACTATATATATATGCAAAAATCACATTTTCAAACCAAAAATAACGGCTGGAACTGCAGCGACCGTGTTGGTAAGCGCCCCACTTTTAACACACAAAATCTGCTGTAGAGTTGCACTGCTTGTGTTTTTTATATTTATTTTGGTTTTTTGTTGGCGTAAGTCATGTACAAAAATGCACTGAAAGGTGGCATTCGGACGGCCAAACAGGCTTGGAAGCTAAAAAACGGTAGTTATACAACGGTTTTTAGTTAGGTCTTGGCATTTAGCGCGTTGCGTGGGCGACATAAAAACAGCTGATCTGCGGTCGAGCGGCCCGCTTCCAGTCGTTCCAGCTTCCAAGTGGGCCACTCGAAGCGTGTTGTTCGCCGCCGCATATTGTTTCCTCCGCCAAATTTCGGGTTTTCGGTAACTAATAGATAGTAAAATTGTGCTTGCAGAACTGGGCAAACTCAACTTGGATTTGGCCAAGGCAAACTCCGATTTCGAGCAACATTTGTGCGAAGGTTTGAGTTGCCCCCGCCCCTCCCAAAAAAGAAAACGATAGCTAATCAAATAACAACGCTTATCAGTGCAATTCACGCTTAAATTTTTTGTGTGCTATCCCAGTGCTAACCAGATTATTCCCTCTTCCAGCTGCCAGATATATCCAGTGTTGCTATTTCCCTGCCACCCACAACCCTTTATTGCTACTAAAAACGCCTGGCGATAACAACAACACCAACAGCTCCTTCCACGACAACTGCAATATTGTTGCTAACCATTATCGGAGTCAAAATAACCCCCTGGTTAACTTGCTCACAAGAAGTGCAGCAGATAAGACCCAACTAAACCCACTTTTCCGAGCAGAAAGCGGCCACCTCAACGCGCTTATCTCATCGAAGCAATTTGTCAAGGTGCAGAAGCAGTTCTACAGGGATTACTCTTCTGTTTCGCTTGGAGCTCCTCTGAAAAGTAGTGACGCCCCTCTATTGGGGGATCTGTGTAGCCAGTATCGTGCCATCTTAGCTCACACATCGGCTGACGTGGTTCCCGGTCAGGATCGCCATCATCCAGGGTGCAATCACCAGCAAATTCGGCGAGCACACCAGCAATCGCAGTTACTTGGCAAGGAGGAGCAACTGGAGCAGGAGCAAAAAATGGCCCAGAAGCCAAAGTTTGAGCGATTGCCCACCAATGTGGTTCCGCGTCACTACGAACTCCTGCTGCAGCCCAATCTCGAGCAGTTTACCTTTAAGGGCAAGACCATAGTGCAAGTCAATGTGAGTATAAAAAGGGTTCTTTAAACATACTACATACATAAAACTCAGGTAAACCTTATAAACTTGTTAATTTACCATTTTAAAACATTGTCAAAAAGTGTTCAACAAGTATTCAATGGTTTGAGTTAGGGAGTTGGGACTGTTTTCGTCTGTCTCTTTCCATTTCTCACTTCTCCAGCCACTTTCACTTTCCCCGCATTGTTGTTATTTTCTGCGCCTTATTGTGTGAACTTTTTCCTCTGACGTGTTCAAAAATATTTAAGATTGGACATTCTCCTTGTAAACATTTCTCTTTATGCTGCAATTTGCATGCAAGCAAACACTCGAACTGATGAACACATATAGATATAAGTACTCCCACTAGGAAATGCGATTTGCGATTTCTTTGTCGGCAGAAGGAATGACTGGCGGTTTGGCTTTGGCACTCGAGGGTACCGCGCAAAATTTATTCGAGACAATCTCTTTTTGCAAACGCAGCTCATAACGGTGGATATTGTTTACGTTTCGTTTGCGTCAACGGCGGAAATGATAAGTTTGACTAGGTCGCTATTTGGATACCCTAGGGAAAGATATCGGTAAAAAAAATTACTTACCCTTTAAAGCTGACTGTCCCCTAATACTATTAGCTTACCTCACCGCTTTAAGTAGTAGATATGTTGGTATTTTAATCTGAGCTATAGAAGCTATTTTATTATTTAATAATCTATTTTTAATCTTTCCAACAAAATAGCATCATCATTTTTTATTACACGATAAGTTTCCCATTAACAGAAAATAATTTGTGTTATAGCTTGATAATTCCTATTTACCAACAAAATAAAGTGGTTAAAACTGGTTATTATTTAATAAGCCATATCCATCTTTCCAACAAAATAGCATCATCATTTTTTATTTTACGATAAGTTTCCCATTAACAGAAAATATTTTCTGTTATAGCTTGATAATTCATATTTACCAACAACAAAAAAGTGGTTAAAACTGCAGGTTTATGTAAATCTCAAATGCTGGCGTTTAACAGAAACTTGATTAATCTGATAAGACGGCTGACGAATAATATTACCATTTGTTTATAAGTTAGACTTTCAATTGGTTGGATCCTTTCTTGAACAGTGTATAAATTTCGCCAAAAACTCGTTTTCGACCGCTTTAGTTGTCTGGCTTAAGCCGGAAACCCACAACAAAGCCAAGAAAGCCGCATTTCTACGACCTTGAAGTAACTGTTTGTGGATTCTGCCCATTCTTCTCGTTTATGGTTAACTGTTTCTGCTTACTGGTTTTTTGGTTTTTGGGGCTCGGGTTCCTCACCTAACGGTTACTGACATTGACTGATTGCCTTGCAGGTCAAGGAGCCCACTACCCAGATAACCCTGAATGCCCTGGACATTGTTATTGACTCCGTGGAGTTGCACTTTGAGTGCAGCAAGCTGAAGCCGGAGAAGATCGTGTACTCGGCGGAGAATGAGACGGCCACGTTGGAATTCGTTCAGGAGATCCCAGCGGAGACGCAGGGTGTGCTGCACATGTCCTTCACCGGGGAGCTAAACGACAAGATGAAGGGCTTCTATAGGAGCAAGTACTTCGGACCGAACGGCGATGAGCGCTATGCGGGAGTCACCCAGTTCGAGGCCACCGATGCCCGTCGCTGTTTCCCCTGCTGGGACGAGCCGGCCATCAAGGCCACCTTTGACATTACACTGGTGGTGCCCAAGGATCGCGTGGCACTTTCCAATATGCCGGTCATCAAGGAGGACTCCCTGCCGGACGGTCTGCGGAGAGTGAAATTCGACCGCACTCCTATCATGTCCACCTATCTGGTGGCCGTCGTCGTGGGCGAATACGACTATGTGGAGGGAAAGTCCGATGATGGCGTCCTTGTCAGGGTTTTCACTCCCGTTGGCAAACGCGAGCAGGGCACCTTCGCCTTGGAGGTGGCCACCAAGGTGCTGCCCTATTACAAGGACTACTTCAACATCGCCTATCCGCTGCCCAAGATGGACCTTATCGCCATCTCAGACTTCTCTGCAGGCGCCATGGAGAACTGGGGCCTGGTCACCTATCGCGAGACCTTCGTTCTGGTGGACCCCAAGAACACCTCGCTGATGCGAAAGCAGTCGATTGCCCTGACAGTGGGTCACGAGATTGCCCATCAGTGGTTCGGTGAGTATTTAAGTCTTTCTATATCCGGTAACAAGGAAATTTAAATTTCGCCCTCCATCAATATACATTTATGCAAAAGGCAAACCGTAGTTGCTTTAGATTTTACCGCTGACTTTGATCTTTAGAAAGAGGATTTACTAGAATTTCTGATTCACTCATGCATTCAATTCAGGTTGTCTGACGCAGAAGCACCTGAAGCTTAATTTGGTATGCAGATTGCTTGGGAGTTGATTTTTCTTTTGGGTTTTAGTGTCAATGTCTTGAATTTAATGTTTGTTGAATTCAATTCTTTAAGGGTATTCCCAGAAACGAAAGTATATTTCTGTTTTACTAACTCACCAGCAATATCAGAAGAATGTAACATATGTAAAATGCTTGCAAGTTAAATTAAATTGTTTTATCGAAACATTGTCATGCAGGAAACCTTGTGACCATGGAGTGGTGGACCCACCTATGGCTAAACGAAGGATACGCCTCTTTCGTGGAGTTTTTGTGCGTGCATCACCTGTTCCCAGAGTACGACATTTGGACGCAGTTTGTAACGGACATGTATACGCGAGCCCTGGAGCTGGACTCCCTGAAAAATTCGCATCCCATCGAGGTGCCAGTGGGTCACCCATCCGAGATCGACGAGATATTCGACGAGATTAGCTACAACAAAGGTGCCTCCGTAATTCGCATGCTGCACGACTATATTGGCGAGGATGACTTCAGGAAGGGAATGAACCTCTATCTCACCCGTCATCAGTATGGAAACACCTGCACTGAGGACTTGTGGGCTGCTCTGCAGGAGGCCAGCTCAAAGAACGTCGGCGACGTGATGACCTCGTGGACACAGCACAAGGGCTTCCCGGTGATCAGCGTGGAGTCGGAGCAGACTGGTAAAAACCAGCGTTTGCTGCGTTTGAAGCAGTGCAAGTTTACGGCTGATGGCTCGCAGGCGGATGAGAACTGCCTTTGGGTGGTGCCCATCTCGGTGTCAACTTCGAAGAATCCCTCAGGAATTACAAAGACTTTCCTGCTGGACAAGACCTCAATGGAGGTGACACTCGATAACGTCGATGAGGGTGATTGGATCAAGATAAATCCAGGAACGGTGGGCTATTACCGCACTCGCTACTCGAAAGAGATGCTAGAAAAACTGATGCCAGCCGTGGAGATGATGGAGCTGCCGCCTCTGGATCGCCTCGGCTTGATCGACGATATGTTTGCCATGGTGCAGGCGGGGCATGCGAGCACTGCCGAGGTCCTGGCTCTCGTCGATTCGTACAGGAACGAGACCAACTACACGGTGTGGACTGCGATCACTAACTCGCTAACCAACCTGCACATCCTCATCTCGCACACTGATCTTATGGAGGACTTCCACCGCTTCGGTCGGAATCTGTACGAGCCGGTTGCCTATCGCCTGGGCTGGGAACCGCGCGACGGAGAGAATCACCTGGACACTTTGCTCAGGAGTCTGGTGCTCACTCGCCTCGTCTCCTTTCGCAGCGAAGATACCATTGACATTGCGAAAAACCGTTTCCAGGGTCACGTGAACGGCACGAATCCGCTGCCGGCAGATCTACGCACCACTTGCTACAAGGCTGTCCTGCAGGACGGCGACGAGAAGATTTTCGAGGAGATGCTGGATCTGTACAGGGCCACGGATCTGCATGAGGAGCAGGATCGCATCTCAAGAGCTCTCGGCTGCTGCGGAGACGTTAAGCTGTTGCGCCGCGTCATTGACTTTGCCATGTCGGTAGGTACTCCCTTCATTAAGGTTTGGGGTTTTTAACTAAAGTAGTTATTTCTTCCAGGGTGAAGTGAGGGCTCAGGACTCTGTCTTTGTAATTGTCGCCGTGGCCATTAATCCTAAAGGACGTGACATGGCCTGGGAATTCTTTAAGGAGAACAACAAGCAGCTGCTTGAACGCTACCAGGTGAGTGGAATTTTTAACCAAATGGCAATGACAAAATAAATCTAAAACGTACTACTTCCAGGGCGGCTTCCTTCTCTCACGACTGATCAAGTATCTGATTGAGAACTTCGCCTCCGAGGAGCGAGCCAAGGAGGTGGAGGAATTCTTCCAGGTCAACCAGATACCCGGATGCGAACGCACTGTATCGCAGGCGGTGGAGACGATCCGTCTTAATGCCGCGTGGTTGCAGCGGGACCGCGAGGAACTGGCCCTGTTCTTGAAGGATGAGCAATAGACACACTTGCGCTTGTCAGCATACCAAAGCATTTAACAACAATCACCAGCAGTGTAACCACAGCAACGCCGCACCATCAACAGCACCAGTAACACGTAACCAGGTCATCGTAATCTAATATAACTCGATAACACCACACGACCAAAGCCGTCACAAATGAAGTAAACCCAAGCGAACACCCAGAAGATGAGAGCCAAAAAGGTTAGCTTTAGTCAAACATCCACCTATAGCCACTCCCCCAAATGGGAGTATACTATATATAAAGATTGACTATTCGCCCTTTCGTAGGGACGGATTCGGACACAGACCCCTAGCAGCATTTAAGACCCCTAAGCTTACCGAATGTGTATTTCCATTATTCTTTTCTATCCCCTTGAAATTATAAACGTGTTGAGTTTATTAAGATAAATAAATGCAATTTCTTTAAGAGTCATTTGAACTTTGAAATTAAACCAACTGGTTTTAAACATGTGAACTTTTTCAAGCTTTAAAAACAAGTCAAGTTTTTATTCGATACGATGTATGATCCTATATTTTTTGTATTTACAACTCAAAATGCGAAGCAACTTTATGTAACCTTTACCTCATCGGTGTTATTGTTGTTGAACTCGAACTTTTGGGCCTTGCACTTCAGTTCCTGCGACTGTGACCAGAAAGTAGAGAGACGTAGATCGCTGTTCGAACAAAACTCTCGGAAATCCTTTAACAACTTAAGCTGAAAAAGTTCCCCGTCGGCGGAGTTGCTAATGGTCTGTGCCTTCCATTTCTTGTTGGGAATCATGTGATTCCAGGCCCACAGAAAACCCACTTTCTTGGGCACATTCGTGTTGTTCGTGTGCCCATAGACGCAGCGTGTGACGTTCGCCTCCTGCAGGATGGGAGACTCAACCTGGTAGTTGTTGGAAGCGCATCTGAAAGTTAGGAATTATTATAGAGTTATGGTGTAGTGACTTTAGGATCTTACCGTATTAAAGCAAACATGTTGCCAGTGCGGTGCACGTACTGGTACTCCTTAGGCAGCTAAATAAATAGTTTCTTGAAATAAGAGTGCCATAAATGGTATATATTAACTTACATCCTTGCCAATGCTGTACTTCTTTTCCAAGACGCAGGGCAAAAATCCGAACTTGCCCAAAATAGCTTCCTGCAGGAACAACATGCGATCCGATCGGCTTTCCTCGGGAAACTCTGCAGAAACGAAACAAAGTTAAATAAACCAGGCGACTATTTAACAAAAAATATCTGAAAATACCATCGAAAAGTCCAGCTGCATTGGGCAGGAATGTAGTACACAGAGGAATAAAAATAGGTCCCCTCAGAGGATCAGATTTCTTGGTAAAAGGCTCTGCCATGGGATCTGCTGGAACTGAGACCAGGAAGTTAAACTGATTCGCCTTGCGCATCCAGCCACCAATCTAATGTTATCAAAAAAATCACAATAAGAACTAATAGTTATATGTTTTAAGGAGTTTCTCCCACCAAATCCGCTACTATGGGACCCGACGAGGTGACCCACTCGACCACAATCTCGAAGGCGAAACCCGGCTGCAGAACTGTGTGGTGTTTGACATGACCCCATTCCATGCGATCGCTTTTCTGATTCACGTCGATCTCCAAATGCGACTGGCGGTAAACGCGTTCTAGAAACATGTCTGGTTAGGCAAGCAAAATGATGGTTAATAAATTGTCAATACGAACTGTTACTGCAGGTTTCTGTCCAGGATTGCGGAGCGGGTGAATCTCTCAGGAAATTGGGCACTGACGTGGTCACTGGCTCATCATGCCAGAGGAAATTGCAACCCTGAAACTCAATCTCCAGCCATTCGTTAACAAAGGCACTGTAATCATTTAGTGGCGGGGCGTAATCTGAAATATTAGAAAAATTATATAAATATCACATTCAAATATAACATTTGGTAAGCCAAATTACCTTTGGCATTCTTGTCCTGCTGCACCACATAGTAGAACACAAAACCAGGCACCACAGGCTTCTTCCAATCTCCCGAAGCATGGCAAATCATACGCTCCCTTCAAAAAATAAGTATTAAAAGTGAATCGTTACTTTAAAATTAAAATAAAACTCACTTGCGCATTGCCTCCAGCAACTCTAAGGGATGTCTTCCATGGTGTAGGCGGGTTTTCAACCACATCAAAGCATCGTAGGACACAAATGTGCAGGAGGGCAGCGATTGGGTTTGTGAGAAGTAACCGACTCCTGTTACAGGATGCTTCATGGCCTCAAAAATCTCGACAAGCGTGGCATTCGGGCTAAACTTGATGTCAACGGGGAAACTGGAAAGAAAACAATGAGTAACTTGATCTAGAATTCTTAAATGGAGAACCCACCCATCATCCTGGTCATCTCTGGCTGCAGTTCCTGCAGCAGCTGCTGCATCGGTGGCGGGAAATATACGCGGTATCCGTCCACTTTCCAACTTGGGACGCACATTAATGCTGCCATGTGGAGTAGTACAAATAAAAGGATTAGTTGATTGTAAAAGATAACTTTTTCAGTCAGGTTTCTCTTCCATGTTGGGTCTGGTGCGTGTGTGTATCTGGGTTGGGGATACAGGGTTCAGCAGGCCAATTGTGTGTATGTCGGTTAGGGATTTCGATTATGAGTGTAAGGGGATTAGACGAATCGTGATAAATAAACGGAACCAGGATGGAATGTCATTCTGGCCCTCTGGGTGGCACAAACCTTTGCTGCGGTGAGTTTAATTGGTTATGATGCTTTTCAGTGATTCTAGGTGTGTCATGCTGCTGAAAGCCAAATACCAAATAAATTATATAAAAAAAAGAGGTAACAAAACCAAGGAAATGAAACAACAAACCAACAAAATCTGCACAAACTTGATGCACAAAACAACAGGACTACGAGTACAATACAAAAAAGGGATAACCAAACAACAAGCCAGCAACAATATATACAATTAGCCTAGACCCAGGATCCTAGATGTCCTGAGAGCAAACCAGCTAGGATCAGCAGCCAACCAAATACCCAGCGAATCGTGCAGTTTGTACCAGAAACCGCAAAGTAACTAAGAAAAAATCTATGTTGAAATTAATATCTAGAGTTTTCAATTATTAAAATTCTTATAACTACTGTAAAGTAATTTTTTAAAATTCGCGGAACTTTTTTAAGGTAATTTAAGTTGAAAGAACCAATCATAAAGGTTCACTAGATATTTCAAATTTTAGTTACACAAGTAATAACAAAAACCAAGTAGCAATTACGGTTCCTGGTTTTAGCAAATGCAAGTACAGTGTTTACTATATATGTGGGTTTTGTGTGGGTGTATGTTTGTGTACAAGAGAGACATGGGACCTTAGATCTATTTTTATTTTTTGTTGGATTAGATATAAAAACCTTGGTCGCTTTTCCGGCAGTCGATTACTGCCGACTCGCTCTCGGAACGGAGAGTTTGTAAGTCCCTGAGGAGTTCGATTCGGATTCGGATTCAGATTCAGATTTGGAGCGGATTGGGGCAGGTCGAAAGTGGGTGGCGGGAAGACAGAGACGTTTAAAAGAGATACAAAAATATTAGATAAGCCGATCTATTCGCAATTCCATCGTAATAATCGAAACTATTCAACTCAAACGTGCGCAAATAAAAGTTAGTTTGAATTCAAATAAAGCAAAAGTGCGCATCAGATGGAACAAAAGAAATTACAATGGATTCAACGTTTAATTTTGAAATAAGTTGAGTAGATAACCTGGTTAGGCTGAGGCCTGGATATAATGCTGGTACTGTGTCGTCGCTTGGTTATGCTGTGGGCGATGGGGCTGTCCTGCAAAAGTGAGGCGATAGTCGATACATCAGGGGAAAGGCAACGGGCACTAAAAGCGGGCTTTGTGATGCAATGTTAATTAATTAAAATGTTCTAGTTCTAGGATTGTTCTCCCTAAGCTGCACTTCTTCTAAGTAAAAAATCTTATTGTAAATTATGTTTAGTATACTTGAACAACTAAATTGAGTTCAATAAAAAAGACAAGTGTACTTGAATGGTTTTTAAAGTTCTCTCTTTCTAATTTAAGCCTTTTTGCAAAGCCTATCTAAAGCTTGTGTAGCCAATCAATCCTAGATTGATCCGCAGTCGACATGGCTGGTAGAACGATTAGTCAATTAGGAGACAGAACGCAGTTACAGAATTAACGCAACGGATCACGAATGCACAAAAGCCAAGTCAAGGAATCTCTTCTGTCTTACTCTCGCCTTGCGCGCAAATTGGCGCTTCAGCTTGCTGACCGCCTCGATGAGGCGGACAAAGTCCTCCACCTGTTCCCGGGTATTATCCGCAGTCGCATCGGGAAAGATATCGCAACGCTGGCAACTGGCGATTTTGCTCACAATATTTTCCCTGGGCAGCAGATACATGCGATAACGCCAGTACTTGAGGCTCTGAAATAAGATATTATAAATAAATAATAAATTCCACTATTTTGTTTAGTATACCTCCATTAATGGATAATCCACATCTCCCCTGGTACAAATGTATAGGTCCATGTGGTTCCAGTTGAAGTTCTCTAGCTTTTCCGTGGTGAAGTTCACACCTGAGATTTCATATGTCTCGTGTTGAGGAGCATGGAAACGGTAGCGATAGTCAACATTTATGGGGGGATAAGGGTGTCTATGAGAGGAAAGTGAAATTAGAATACTTCAGCCTACCCAACTGCATATCACTCACCTGGGTCTGTAACCCGTAACAGTGATTACGGATCCTGTCAACGAGATCTTGTGAAAAATGCGGCCAATGGACAGCAGGTACTCCTTGTTTGTTTCACATGGAGGCTTCACCGGCAGAACGGCGGATGCTGAAGAGCAACCACCCGCCGTCGGTGGCTTTTCATCCACCACGATCAGCTGGAAGCCTTGGGCCAGCCGCTGGGAAACGATCTCCTTGCACACCTCCTCCGTGGAAAGAGGTTTTCGGTACACAGCTCTACTCTGGGCGTAGTCATGATTCACGTCATCCGGCAGCAGAGTGTAATCCGAGATCACATAATCGTTGTTCAGCGAACGCTTGTCCGGGAAGTAGTCCGTGGTGATGGGCAGACAGGCGGGAATTGTGAGCGACTTCCAGTCGACACCTGCAAACGGATCCAGCGCAGGATTAGAATAATTCTCAGTGGGTTAGAGGGAATCAGAGCAGAGAGAAAGCCAACGCCGGTACAGGTGTGTAAATCAAAATCGCTCAAGCTAGAAGGACTACTGAAATCATAACCAAAGTGGGAAGAGGACTCCAGTCCGGGAACGAGAGCTGTCACCAACGGATGGGTTAGCATGTGTGTAGAGCGTGTGCGTACGTAATACAGGTGGGCGGGTGGGCGTGGCAAGCATGCTAACGCTACAAGGAACTTCACAACGGAAACATGCGATCTAATTGGTCAACATGCTCCCAAGCCCCGTGAGGGTTACCAAAATAGAGGGTTCCAACCACCTCCAGATGGGTTTGTGCGAGGTTTTTCTTGGTTTTTTGGGTGGCTTTCTACCAACTACGGTTTAGGCTACAATTATTGTAAATGAGTAACTACATGCAAGGGTGTTGTGGTGCAGGCTTTCGGGATTTAAGCGGGTGAGTGCAAAGCAAAGATAATCTACAGAACTGGGTGAAGGTCCACTGATAAGCAAATATGATGCCAAAGGAATTTTTACATACCTACGGATTATAGAACCTTATCAAAAACTCATAATGTAAATATAGTGTTATGAAAAACAAGTTTTTAAGCTAATCGTACTCAGCATTCGACCAAAAGTTATAAAAATCTGTGTGCTCCTCTGGATCTTTACTTTTTTATTACGATATTTAGATCTATTCTTTACTATCCCCTGATTATATTTGATATGGATTACTTTAAATTTTGCCTGAACGAACTCTACATCTGAATATATCTATGTACTTCCAGCTTATATTATTTTTTCTAAGCAAAGTATTAAGTTATCAACAAAAAGCTTCTACATAAGCTTCTAAGACTATCAACTACAAGAAAGCCGAACTACAGATCAGAGGATCTTAAGTACGTGATTGTGTATGGTTGCAAGTGTGTTTTTGTGTGCTGTGTGTTTCGGATGCATCGCTAATGCTTTGTACAGAGTTCAAAAGTGGTGAAATTGTTTTGTTTTGTCCAAACCTATGATGATCTTTCCTCTTCCGCCGCCCGCCTCCATACCAGTGGTCGGATCTACAGCCCTTAGTGCCTCCAGGCCGCCCAATTGATGATGATGCTCGCCCTCGACGATTGGCCTCAGATGCTTGACTAAAACGCCCGATAGATGGGATTCGATGGGATACGCAAATATATGATGGGTTGCAAATTTCGATTCGTTGGTTAGATCCGATAGAGTTTCATTCGTGGCGATTTTGGTGGTGGATGGTGGGGAATAAGGTGAATCGTACGTAAAATTAGATTAGACTTAATATTGGGTTCTATTTCGACTAGAGTTTTCGGTTAGAATGAGCTACTTCGAATGCATTAATCCCCTGGGTTGCGATTAGTGGACTTTAGTGGCTTTCGTCTGCACCCGAAGCTCATACGGATTTCCACCAGGAACGCGATCCCACTGCCCGCTAGTCCGCACAGAAACAGACTAAAGGCGGGCGCCAGTAAATTCAGGGCCAGCGGTCGGACCCGCAGATTCTTCTCCATCTCCGCCAAGGTGGAGAAGTCCCTGAGATAGCCCATGCGATGGGCCCTTCGAAAGCAAGTCTCCAGCCAACGGTTTTGCAGACCGCCCTGGCTGGTGTGCAGCAGAAAGCGGTGAAGGGCATCCTTGAGGTGGGAGTCCACCCTTAGTTGATATTGATACGGAAAGGAGCCATGACAGATACTGGAGAAAAAGAAGCGTTTCTTTTTAAGGAATCGCTGCTGCATGTCGAAGAACCTCCAGCGATTGTGGCTGATTGGATATATGTACTCCGGATCCATGGCGATTCTCTTTGAGGTAAAGGTCTCGAGATCTGTGAGGTTGAACTTGGCGGCAAACTGCTCTGCATGACCCAGGGAACCGACGATTGCGTCCACATCGCCGGGCAACGCCAAAATGCGATTTGGCAGACGGAACAACTCCTCCAAGTTGCTGGTTGGACTGCTCGTGAGAGTTACGGCCAGAAAAGAAGAGATTTTGGTGCTGTACGACTGGACAACCATAAAGATTCCAAAAACAATCAGCGCGGCGATCATGCACCTGCCAGGTTTAAGGTCCCCGCGTCTGGCCCCACCAGCTCCTGGCACTCCCACTATCCACCACAGTTGGATATCCGGCATCAGACGGCGCACAAACACGAACTCCAACACGAGCAGCGTGAACAGCAAGCAGAGCCACACCGGATAACTGAACGGCAGGACGACATAAAGGCTCCTTGAAATTTCATTGTCCAATGGGATCATAAAGCAGCGAGATGAAATCAGCGAGGGATAGGAGTAGTCCAGCTGGTGGTTCGGTTGCAGGACGTTGTGCAAATGCGGACTCAGCTCCACTTCACCCCGCACAATCAGCTCCCCGAGAGCCTTCGTATTTAGCAGCGTGGACCCATTTACCTCCAAGCTATACAAATCCATGGTCAAATTCATAAGTTTCGTAAACTGGTAGATCATAATTCCGCCAGAGCCATCTAGTTTCCAAAAATGTTCTTTCCGATTGTGATACCAAAAGGTATTCGGTATGTCCTTCTGAACGGGAAGCCGCAACCTATAGCCTTGAAGATTTCTTCTAGAAGGAGGCGGAAACAGATGATGCGGATCATAAGATGATAGTCGTCGCATGTGAATCACTCTAATGTCAGGATATGGATCCATTTGGTAAAACTTCCGGGCAGCCACCACAACCAAAGCGGAGCGGAACTGTAGTTTCCAGATATGCTGGAAGAAACACTTTACTTCCAGAAGGGACTCCTTTTTTCTCAGCAGGAAAATGGTCTTCGAGTAGCGCCTTCCCCTGGCTCTTTCTGCGTGCAACTGCACCACCGCGTCGCTTGAATCTCTGGCAAAGACCAAATACAGCGTTTCCTCATCTTGGAGCGCACTGAAGAGCAGAGGCGATAAATCCTGGTCGCTGGCCGTCATTTGCGGCACCAAATGGAAATGGTTGCTGCTGTTGCACATCAGTAGGCGATGCAGTTCATCCAAATAGCTGGGATCAATCGATCCGAGGCTGTTCACCAAGGTGATGGCAGTAAGGCGATGAAAGCGACCGATCCTATCCACAAATTCAGCCAAATCTGAGGGTTTCACAAAGCTATCTTTGGCTTGGATTCGGTGGTCCATAAGGAACAGAAAAATCAGGTACTGCAACAACATTTTCGCGGGTGAAACCATGTTGAACTGGTCATGATTTTTAACTGCAGCAAGTATTTAAAGGGCATCTCAACTGGTGCCCCTGAGTTAATCGCCCCGCGATACGGTCTCTAAAAACAATAACCGAATAAACTGTTTGAGCAACACTTACCCGTGGTAATTGCTGGCGTCCACTCCTGCTCCCCGGTGGCTCCCCAAAGATAGGATTTGGCCTGGGTGGCGGTTAGATTGGGAACATTGGCAGGTAGGGCGTTCATCAGGGAATTCTGACGTCTCTTGAAAACTACGGATAATTGATTGTAGCCAGAAGAACTTAGTTTTGTTGTCACACTCACAATCAATTTTTTCATCACCCATCACGAAACTTTGCGAGGAGGCTGACTTGCTGAGCAAGGAGTGACTAGACACTCGGTCATATTGCTCGTTACTCTCACATCCATAGTCCTCTTGGTCGTTGTTGTTTATGCTACCGCTCTGGCTGTTGTTTTGAATCTGTTGCAATGGTCGCTGCTGACCCGCTTGTGTGGTTTTGGCCGGCACTGCTTGGTAGTGATGCTGCTGTATGAGTACTCCGGTTGGTCCTTTCGGAAAAATGTGCGTCCAGCGGCGGCGATTGGACGTCAGCTTAATGGTAACTTGCGAGGGATCAAAAGGGTTGATCAAAGCACGACCAGGTCGCACTATGGGAGCAATGCTGACGATGGCCCTGCGGGAGTTTTTCTCTGAAGCCAGGGACTCCGAAAGATTTGTGGTATCGGGCTGCTAAAATGAGATCGGAAGAGTACTCTAAGTATGATAATGTGTGTTTAGGCGCAAAGTAACTTACCAAGGCCGCCAACATTGCAGAAGTTCCGTGATGAATGTCCGGATCGGACATCTTGCGCCGCATGGCCGGGATTTGCGTGGGTGTTAGGTTCTCCCAGTCGTTGTTCCTATAAGCATAGGTCTCCAAGCTGGGCACCGATGTCTTCTTGGCCCTCACCACCCGTTGCAAGGAGCTGTGGAAAGACAAAAATGATTAAGTTGAGTTAGTTGGTTTCATACAGCATTCTCCCTACCAAGTGCTTTGAGCTGGCAACGGCTGAAAGATTTGCTCGTCATACGCATCGTAATCGAAAAGCGAATTGTGCTTGTACTCCGACTGATTGCAGCTAAGAAAGTGACGCTCGTTCTCCTCGCCTTCTCCTTCACCTGCGCCGTCGTAGAGGGTCAACTGGGAGCCAAAAAGGGGCAGTTTGATTCTGGGAATAAAACTGGAATATGCTATCTTTTTGTTCGTAGAGTAGAAGCTTAGATTTATCCAGTGGGGCAGGGAGTAATCATCGGCGGACGTCAAGGTGGTGTCCTTGTTGTGAAATTTAAGAAGTGGCACGGCATGCAAGGGTTGCTCTCCCACGCACACAAGATCACTGCCCACTCCGTTGTCAATAATGCGCTGCTTGGTGATATTGGTCAGCTCACGATCCACGGAGAAGACACCAACGCCCGGGGTTATGACCACTGAAAGCTGGCCGGTGCGGTCGAATGTTCTGTCCAGGTAATGTTTTTCAAATGTGTTGAGGGAAATATTCAGGACTTCCAAAAAGTTTCCCTGCGTGGCCGAGGAATTCGTGGCCGGGGGAATCTTCATGTTCTCTCTTTCGTGATAGCGCAGAACAGTCGCCTGTTTAAGAAAACATAGATAGCCTAATAGAGTAATTGCAGGGCTTAACCACATATAATTCACCTGGTAGGAAGTAAATAACTTGCGCAGCTGACCAAGGACCGTACACCAATCGTCGCAACGCTCATTCTGGATGGCCACGCGGTAAAAGTCCTCATAGAAGCGACCCTTGTAGTCCTGCTGCAGGCAGTCGCGCATGTGCTCGGGGAACTCATCCAGGCTCTTCGCTGCATAGAAGGTGCGGGAGAACAGCACGATGGTAACCTCATGATTACAACTCAACTTCCTCCACTTTTGAAAGAGTTCAGTCAAAAAGCCATTTACTGCCTTCTCAAAGTACAGATCTCCGTGGATGTCAAAGTCCCACATCTCTGAGGACATCTGTAGAAAAAGGTAGACCATCGATGTACTGCTGCGAAAGACGATCTTCGTATCCTCCGTGATAACGCCGCTGGCCACACGTTCTCCCTGAGACCACATTTCGTAAACTTGACACCGGATTTGCATGTCGTTGTAGTCGATCTTCTTGTTCACATAAACGCAGGTGTCCGTCTGTGGAAGGCAGAGCAAACTAAAGAAGGGGTCCTGCCTAAAATACTATTTTTCCCTTACCAAATATGTCTTTAGGCGCCACATTTCAGAGCGGCCCATGTACTGGTCCTTGAAGGTGATTTCTATGGAATCTAGGGCCACATCCGCCGGGTTGACTTTGCGCATAACCACATTGGAATAAGGACGCATTTTAAAGGCATGTGCGATGCCCGATTCAATGCTTATCAAGTCTCGACCGCAGCTTCCATTGAACTCTGTTATCTGGAGCAGTAGGCGAGTATCGTTCTCCTCGTTATGGGCATAAATCTCCACCACATCTCCCACATTGGCGTTTGGGTGATCCTTTAGATTCATCACCAGATCCGCATCTATAGATTTTGAAACAACCGTGAAATATGTTTGCGCAATATGAGCTGTGCTTACCGTAAGATTTGTTGCATCCACGTGTGTGTGTGTATAATTTATACAACTTTATGTTGTCTTTGTTGTTTAATTCCAAAAACATTTGCTCGTTCCGCATGATATCAACATAGGACATTTAATTTTTTGCCTTTTGTTTTGATTCCTTATCTGTAGAGTGACCGCAGGTGATGGAAAGTTTAGTATATTTATTGAATGCATTTCAAAAAATATACCAAAACAAATTGTAATTTAATTGTTATTACACTGAATAATTATTATTAATCTACCCCGTTTGATCTTGTAAAAAAAATTATGAAATATTAATACTCTATATTTAAAAAATCAATTAATATTTATTATTTCCAAACCCGAAGCTGTAAAATAATGATGAACCTTCCGAGAATTGGGATTAATAGTAATTTAAATTAATCACTGAACCTTTAATAAGAAATTAAGAGGTCTACAGAAATTTTCCTTACCGGATGCACATCTCATTTAAAGCGGTTTTGACTTGATAATATATTTTTTGTGTAGTTTTGTAGTTTATAAAACCTTTTTATTTACCCCTTACTGTTACCATATATGTATATGTAAATATAATTTTATACATATGTACATATATGTATTATTTTTTTCTGGCGCTAATCTTGCCAATTAGAAAGATGTGTTTTATATAAAGGTTTGTATTATTATTGATTTAATGCATATATGTATGTACATATGTATGAACATAAGTAAACCTGCGTCACAGAAGGGCAATCGATTTCTTCCAGATAAGAAAAAACGAATACTCTTAAAAATTTTATAATTTTAAAATTAAAATACATTACACTGATGACACCCCATAAATGAAGATCTTCCTCTCAAAATAATTTGATTCCTCGAACAGCTTATTAATTTTCCCACTGCTGTGTCTATTAATTTACATCTTTCTGGCCATGAAGCTAATCTGAGCAATTAGAACGTTCTATTTCAGTTTTCCGTAAATTTGTTTTGTTTATATATTTTATTATTGTTTTAACGAATTGTATATCTCGAAATGATAACAGATCGCTTTCGTTGTTGTTTCAATGAATAATTTTATTGGGTCGCAAATATCAGTGAGTACATTTCGACAAAAATTGTTTAAAGACAGTTCGCCTGGGTAAAAATGGCTAGTCCTCAGTCCTCAGTCAGACAGCTGCACCTCGACTCGCTTCATTCCGGGTCCACCATCGAGATCCGGACCTTCGTATGCATAGGGTTTGTTTCGCAATCGGTTGTTTGTTTATGGTTTGTGGTGATTAGAATGCCCACTGACGACAGAGATCGCCCTGGGCAGATAATTCGCATTTCTCTACTTATAGCGAGGGTTATGTATACAATCAAGGCGGGGGTCGCTCACCAGGATGCGTCGAAGTTCGTCGTTTCGAAAAAGAGTTTGCTCGGGTTTATATATGTAACTAACAATTCAAAGGTTCGTCTTCGTCGTCTTCTTCGTCTTCGTCATCGTCCTCGTTATCCACAATCTCAATCTCAACATGCAGCTTAAACGGTAGACAGAACCACAGAACAGGCTCCTAAAGCTAACTAAACACGTACGGACTACAAGTAAACGTTAATCACTAGGGAGGATAGGGTGTGTGGGGATACCACCCTCACATCGCTACGGTGGCCAGGACAACGGTGATGTCGTCTGGCTTGCCGCCTCTCGCCTGGATATTATTTCTCCGGGCGCTAAGGGCGAATGGCGAGAGGAACTCGCTGTTGAGGGACAGGGTGCGCGCCATCAGCGCCAGGCTGTTGGCCGTCATCTGCAGCTTGACGGGATCCCGTTCGCCCTCCACCTCGCTGAGCACCTGCAGCATCAGATCCTCGGGCACATTGTCGAACACTCCGTCCGTAGCAATCAGGATCACGTCGCCGTCGCGCACCGGGAAGCTCATCGTGTCTGCCGACTCGGGGCTGTCGCTGAGCACATTCGGGCCGTGCCCCGGAGGCGGCAGAGAAAGCTGGAAGGGTGTGTTGAAGTAGTGCTGCTGCTCCTCGGACTTGTGCACCACCTGGCCTTGTCGCACCACAATAAAGCCGCTGTCGCCGATATTGGCCGTGTGCACGGTGCTCGTCTCTCGATTTAAGATCAGAACGCAGGCGGTGCTGCTGCCTAAGATGGGCTTCTTTTGTTCCATCAACTCGCAGTAGCTGTAGGCCAGAAGGTTGACCGGACGCTGGGGATTGAAGTGGCTGCACTGCACCAACCGTTCGCAGGTGCGCATCAGAAAAGATGAAAACTCTCCTGGATCAATGCCATAACTCCTCCAGCCGCCCACTCCATCAGCCACGCCCATTACATCGGCGCTCTCCGTGGAGGCCTTGAACCAGGAGTCCTCACCGTACTTTCCCGGCTTGTACTTGTGTCGCAGATTGTCCTTCGCGAAACCGCACACGACGGACACAAAACGGGGTCGCTGGGCGGCCGAGGACCCTGCTCCCGATTTGCTGGCACCTTTAGCCGCCGCTGCCCCTCCGCCCGTTGCTGTTTCCAGGAGTGTGGAAAAGCTGCTGCGCAGGGCGCGCGAGATCAGGCGGGAGGTCCAGTTGAGCGATGAGTGCATCTCGCCCAACAACTCGTGGTCTCGTGCTTTTAATCAATCAATCAATCGCATGTGGGTGAGGATGTAGAAGACGATTGTATGCTTTGCGAGGAGCTTTTTCTTTGCGAGTACTCCTGACCGCTTCTACTCCTCGCTCGTTTTTCCCGGACCAAATCTCCTGGCACGACGGGGGCGACAATTTACGTTCCAGTTTAATATGTTATGTGATACACTTTTTCACGTCAGGTCGTTCGCTATGCTCCGGTTCAGAACTGGTTCCGTGCTGACTGCGTCGTGCTGTTTTCTCACCCCAACTCCCCGCTAGGAACTGGTTCTGCATACCATAATCACCCTGTGGTGGTATTAAATTAACAAGATCTTTAAATAAAATATTGTTTTTATTTAAATTAATTTTCGTAATTTACAGACTTTTAATAACAAGTTATGAAGTCTCGTTCTTTGATAAAATATAAGAGCTCAATATTTATTTCAAAAATGTTTATATTTGTAAATATTGAATCTATTAATCTAGATACTTTTTTAGGTAATCACAACTTTTACCGTTTGGTCCCACTGGCGCCCAAAGTAGTTTGTTTTTCGCTAAAAAAAATTCAGGTCTGCTCTGCTCCGCGGAGTATTTGTTTCCTCAGCTGCTTTTGTTGGTGGCTCCAAACTATTTGCCAGCCAGTTTTTAACCCAGTTTTCGATCAATTATAATAATAGCAACTAAAACGGTGATAACTAGTAGATTGGAGAGGGGTGCGTAACAAGAGAGGGTGAGAAGGAGAGTGTTGGCGTTGGTGTCTCTGTTGTTGTTGTGCTCGGTGGCGGACGTAGGCAAACGACATTGGCATAGAAATTTTGCATACACTCTCTCCTGCACACACCAATACAGAAAGTAAAAATAAAAATAAACAAGCGAAAATAGCACTTAATTTTTCGTTATACGTTAACGTGTTTTTGCAGACGGAAATTGATTCGTTGTGTAAAATTGGAAAGTGCACGAAATTGCGAGCGCATAACGGTATATGTATACACACAAGCAGTACACACACACACATGGAGACAGCGCTTTTTGTTTGATGTCCCACTTGGCGGATTAAAGACAAATAGTGCGAAGGGGAGGTCGCAGAGGAGAAGGACGAAGACAAGGTGCCATGACCACGCGGGAGAATGTGGTCACCAGTCGCCTGTCCAAGCTGATGCTCAGCAGCGGAAGCGGAAATGGCAGCAATAACCAGGTGCCTCCAACATCCGCCCAGCTGCAATCGCCCGTTTCACCCGGGGAGCAGTCGCAGTCCCAATCTGAGTTGAATCAACTGAAAAGGGATGCGGATCCGCAGTTTTCGCGATTCGCCGACTATTTTGTGATATGTGGACTGGATTTAGATACAGGCCTCGAGCCCGATCGGTTTGCGGGTTAGTTAATCCTGGTGGAGATTTCTATGGAGTAATGAAATACTAATGACATTTTTTTAGGAGACAACCTGCACTGTTCCCCGCTGGACCGTGCTTACAAAAGCAAACCACTTGCCCATTATCCCGAGAATGTACCCTGGAATCCCTTCGATGCCCACGGCGTTTGCATGGTAAATTCAGAGTCTATTTCATACGTGTTAGGGTGGGTCATTAAAATATAATTGGACAGTGTCAAAGATTTAAAATTTAAAGTCAATACGACAACTTTGTTACGAATCAAAAAAAAAAAAACGTATTCGTTTGTTTGTGTCAAGTTTTTAAATTATGACTATTTAGGTCAGAAGATGAAGGATATGTGTCAACTTTAACTTTTTTTTATTTTAAACAACCGCAACTCCTCATATATGTGAGAAACCGTCGAAAAGAAAATTCTTTAAAATGACCTAAGTATTTACTTTATCCGCGCATTCAAAACGACCGACCCACCCTAATCCATATTTATGTCTAATTGAGCTCAATTGGCTGCCCTTTCGTTGGAAATTCATGCTTGGCTAGCCAGCTCATTGATACGAGTTGTGAGTAGAGAGAAGAGCACTTTAATTGATGCCACGACTACGTTTCGCTTTACCCCCGCACCGAGAAATCTTATCTCATGCATCTGGGCATGTGTTTGAATGAATGGATTTTATTTATACCCGCCACTTGAGATTAAGAAGTGACCCTCCTTCCCTCCGTATCTGTTCCACAGCTCTCCCTGCCGCAAGGCCTGCGCTTTCGCACCCAGAAGCATAACATTGAGCCCAGATTCCATTCGTTTGCCACCACGCGGGAAGATGGAAAGCGGTGCTACGGATTCAGCCTGGTCTTCTATGAGGAAATCCGCAATAGGAACATTTGCGGAGCCATTCACACGCTTCAAAGCATGTTTATCACGGAACTGTCGAACGGTCAGCAGACGCACTCGCTTAGTCGGGTGAAGCAGGATGGTCCGGTTAGCCGTTCGCTGCCCAGACACTTCAAGGTGGCCGGACAGGCGCCGCAGTCTGCACAAAGCTATTACGACATCAACAAGGACAAGCTGTACGTAGCCAAAAGCATCACGCTTATTTGTCAGGCTCCCTACGCCTTTGCAGCTCAGATGTTTCTTAAGAATCTGTACAGGTTAGTGCGGTGGACTACGAATTTCCAAGCAATACCTGAAATTATAACTTTTCTTTTACACTAGATGTCTTCCTCGACAGCCTGGGGCTGGTATAAGTTTGGAGTCCTACGTTTACAACATACTGTACGAGGTGATGCTGCCGCAACCCGGCAAGTCGATTCGCGTTTACTTGCCGCCAACAGAGCCCCATCTACCCGCTATTGCCCTGATCCTTCAGCGACCTCTTTTGGCAACTGAATTGCCTCTTCTGGATTTTCCGCTGCGCCTGCTTTTCAAGTACCTGGGCGTGGAGTGTGTTATACAGCTTTTAACGTGCGTCCTTCTAGAAAATCAAGTCTTACTGCGTTCCACAGGTAGGTCTCATTAACACAACAGGAACTAACCTGCTAAATAAAATTCTTTCCACTGCAGACTACCAAAGACTTATGATCGTAGGCGAATGCATTACTTCCCTGCTGTTTCCGTTCGTGTGGCCTCATGTTTACGCTCCAATCTTGCCTGCCGCCTTGCATCATTTCCTGGATGCGCCGGTGCCCTTTGTAATGGGCCTGCACGCCGAATGCGAGGCAGCTCACAAAATTGGCAGCGAGGCAACACTCTGCTTTGTGGACATCGATAAAAAGCACATCCAGCTTCCCGAAGAGCTTCCAGTCTTCCCACATAAGATGGATTTAATGGCAGAAATTGTCTCGGTGCTCGACAAGTTTGAAATTGAGAGAGATCGAGACCAGGAACCCAGTTTCCGGAATGGCTATGTCGGTAGGGGATCCGGAGGAGGTTCTGGCGGTACTGGAAGTGGCGGAGCTGGCGGAGTGGATGCCATGATTTCCAGCTGCACGCTGCCCACCGGACTGCAAGCTGCACGCCGTAGTAAGGAGCGATTTCAGCAGCTGCAAGAGACGGTCTATACGTTGTCGGGATCGCCAGGTGGTGGTGCCGTGGATTATCAGCCGCTGATAGCGCATCCCTCGCGAATAGATCACGTCCCGCGAATCGCTGATTTTTTGCGTAGGAAGGGAGGCATTCGGGGAGCTGGCTCTCCGGTGGGTAGTCCCACCGTTTCGCTTTCTTCCTCGCCGGTTGGCATCTATCAGGACATTGATGCAGTGGACGCCACCATGCCAGTCAGTAGCCGCCGCACAGAAAAACAAAAGCTGAGCCCAGTGGAGCAGTACTACCAGGACCTGCGCATCAACAACTCGGTGCGAGAGATTTTCCTCAATCGATTCGTGCACATGTTCCACGCCTACGAAAACTTTGTAATATATCCTAACCAGGCCCGAGACGAGTGGCTCTCGAATCGCGAAACGCTGCAGAACTTCGACAAGTCCTCGTTTCTGTCCGACCAGCCGGAGCACCATCGCGCCTTCCTCTCGCGCTTCCTTGAATCTCAAATGTTCGCCACACTGATCGACAACAAGATCCTGGCAATGTGGGAATCGCAACCGGATGAGCAGCTTCAGCTTTTCGACCAGCGTATAAAACTTCTGAGGTCAGTACTACAAAATACAATATACCTCAATTCTTTATTTGTAAGGTACCCATAGCTTTTTATAGTAGATCCTAGATCATCTATATTTTTTTTTAAAGTGCTTCAAGAATTTAGTTACTGATAGGATTCTTATAAGCTTTTAACTTTGATCCTTTTTAGGCGACGTCACGGAGAAAATATGATCGCCGCCGCCAGCTACGAGCCTTGCGTGCTCAGCCAGGACTCGCAGCAGGGCTTCGAGAAGCGGCTCAACTGCATCGACATCGAGGTGACACCGCCCAGCGAGATCCTGGCCAACAGGGCGGCCTACTTTCGCAGTTTTCCGCTGCTCGAGAAGGGCGTGCTCAACCAGGAGTGTGCCTCGAGGTAGTTGCCCTAGTCGCCTAGGTTCCCTCAGTTCCCCTCAGTTCTGTTGTATAGTTAGTCGTAGAGCACGTCCTGCTTCAAAATCGAACACCAGTCCCTTCCCTTTAACCCCCTCGCACTCATCCAATAAACAAAACGTCCCCAGGTATGGGGGACATTAATGTACCTTAGCCCCAAAAAGGCTGGCAACGTTTGATATTACCTAATGTTAATTATAGATATCATAGTCACCTAAATGTACGTAGATGTATTTCATGTACTTTTTTTTAGCTAAAATTGTATCAAATCGAATCAAAAAACGCGTTTTTCCACTGGAGACTCACTTCTGTTGGTAGCATATTTTTATTTATAATCGTATTGTTTTCTTTTAGTGCATTACCACTTAACAATAAATTCTGCATTCTCAAATCGTTAACCGAGACTATTCGTTTTGTTTTGTTTCGTTTTCCCCTTCGTAAATTCTTGCACCGCATGCACCCACCACCCACAGCTCACCGCCTGCTACGCCCCCTCCCACACGCGGTCGCCCATCCTCCCCTTCCTCCAGCCCCCTTCGGCATTCCCACTAATCCGCTGTCTCTTTTTTCTCGTTCGAATCTCTAAAACTAAACTCAAATCAAAACTTAAAACTCATCCGCGATAACCTCCATCAACCAAACAACCAACCAACCTCAACCAAAAAACCGTATCCGAAACCGCATCCGCGTCCGCATCCCTAACAGAGGTAACAGCCTGCGGCGGGTGAAGAACGGCAACAAGTGGCGGGCCAGGGAAATCTCGTTGGACCAGAAGCCCAACAGCAATGCCATTAACCGACTTTCGGCGAACCTGACCACGGCAGATGTAAGTCCAGCTTTGATAGCCCAGGCAAACTGGACGTTCGTTGAGCGATTGCTAAAGGTAAGTCTTGCATAGTTACTTTTTGAATACAATTTTTCTAATTCCTACCTTACTACAGGACATCAAGTCGAAGACCAAGCGCATGTTGCTCGAGAAAATGGGCAACGAGGCAGTGGCCCTGGGCCTTAAGGGCGATGGCCTCGAGGAAAACACCCTAATAGCCAGCATGTGCGATCTGCTGGAGAAGATCTGGTCGCATGGTTTGCAAAACAAGCAGGGCAAGTCCGCCCTGTGGGCCCATCTGCAGGCTTATCTCGAGATGCAGGAGGCCCGGGGAGCAGGCGACAGTTCTGGAGCGGATCAAACGCCGCCGGTGTCCAGCAGTCCTGGCAGCAAGATGAACATTGCCACAGCCTCGCCGGCACTGGCTTGGAACGCAATGCGGAAACGCATGGATTGTAAGTGGATTTTGGGCTCTCCTTCACAGGTTTTTCAAATATAAAACATTTTACCCATCAGATCTCTCCACATTCCAAACGGACTTTGACAGTCCACCAAGTCCAAATCGCAGTCGTTCGCGGGATCGCAATAAATTCGTGGGCCTGGAGCAACTATGTCCACTTCCAGAGTCCCTGGAGTTCGATGTGAAGTAAGTAGCTAAGCGAGAGATTAAAAAAAGGTTCCCTCAATTAATAAATTATCTTATCCGTAGAAACGTGCTAGCCATGGCGGATATCAAGACCCACATTGGCTATACCCGCGCCTGGGTGCGTCTATCCCTCGAAAAAAAGCTGCTATCCAGACATTTTCGTACCCTGCTGTCCGACGAAGCTCTGCTCCGTTCGCTGTACAAACGGTCGGCCTTTCTACGATGTGAAGAGGAGAAGGAACAGTTTCTCTACCACCTGCTTACCCTAAACACGGTGGACTACTTCAGCTTCACCAACATCTACCCCACAACGAGTAGGTCTCGCTAGCAGTCCTCTATAACTTGTCACTGTACATGCTCCTTTTGGTTTTGCTCACCTTTCCCCGCCCACAGAGCTGCCCTACCGCGTTGTGATCTTTCCCTCCCGCAAATACGGCTCCTATCATACCTCCAGCAACGTGTGGATCATGGTCTCGGGCACAATGAACGAGACACAGCGGGTGCCGGTACCAAAGGGATCCCTGGAGTTCATTTTTCATGTAAGTTAGACGAAGGCACCACAAAAAAAAAAATGAAACTCAAACCCCTTCCCGAAAAACCACCTAGCAACTAATCCAATTCCCGTCTATTGGCAGTACAAGAACCTTGGCCTACTGACAACCATGCGCATTGGACACGACAACTCCGGACCCAGCCACAAGTGGCTAGTGGAGCAGGTGGTGATGCGCAATGAGGTCACCGGCCACACCTACAAGTAAGCTAACAGCTAACCCGTACGAACTAAAACTAAAACGTGTGTAAAACGTGTTGCTTACCCTTTCGAAAAGATTCCCATGTGGCCGCTGGTTGGGTCGCGGCGTAGATGACGATTCCACGGAGCGCCTGCTGGTGGGCCAACGTGTGTCGATGAGCGTCAAAAATGCTGAGCTGGTCCCCGGCTCGGATACACGCACTCCCCCAAGGACACGAAGTCCCAGCGTGCAGCGTCAGGAGTCACTGGCGCCCTCGGAAATTCAGCACCAGCTTGGCAACTGTGTCAACGTGCTGGTCAAGTGGCACTACAAACCCAGCCGAGATCGCGATGTTGGCACGCTGACCAACCTGTTGTGCGGGGATGATGGACTGGTCAAGTGTCTGGAGCAGGTCTTCCTTTGCGGATTCCGATCATCGCGATTTTTCGGAAGAAATCTATACCTCTGGGACTATTTCAGTAAGAACTCAAAAAACTTTTTTTTTACCTAAAAATTCCTGTACTATATTGTCTGTTCACTTCCAGGCAAAATCAAGGAGCTGTTCGAGCAAAATCTTCAACTAGAGCTGGAGGACTCGGCATCTAGCTTGGACTCCTCCTTCAGCAACGGAAGCGGAGGCGGAGGAAGCAGCCTACAGCGTCGTGAGATCTCCACCATTTGGCGGCTGTATGTCCAGCTAATGGACGAGATCAACGGGACAGCCCTCGGCAAGGATGGGAAGTTCCAGCTGCTAATCTGCCTGAGTCTGAGAGAGCACCTGCTGACACGACTTATTAAGCCAATGGCCCTGACCAAAGTGACCCACGAAATGTACGAGGAGGAGAGCTTTCTGCGGCGACGCAACCTTCTCACGTTTCTAATCCAAATCTTGGAGCCGCTGGACGACTGCCATATCGTGCTGGAGAACTCAATCACACAGGGCATCCGCATACCGTCCCAGTGCTGAGGGACGGATGATTAAAAACTGCAATACTCATACCACATCTCACCCACGGACATTTGCAACCAGTGACCTAGAGAATACTCATATACATATGCTCTTAAGGAATCTCGGAACTCTAGAATTCGTTGTTAGCTTTTAAAAGGAAGCGGATTAACTTTTGCCCCTGATTACACCTAATTCTAATTCTAATCCCAAGCCTAGCCACTTGCCATTCGACTCGAATGCTTGCCAAGAAACCAAGTCAAACGCTATACGTTTTTATTGGGGGATGGATGCAGATCCCGAAACAATGAAGCCAAAGTTGAACAAAATTCCTTGTCATCGACGCAATCGAATTTTAAAGACATTTACTGTGCAATTAAGACGTTTACTATAAAGAATTCTAAAATGTTGTTCAAAAATCTACATATATATATGAAACGTATGCGTGTGTGTAGCTAGTAGATAAGTTCCCAACCCGAAACCAAATCCACTTAACTCTCCTGAGTTCCAATTTCAATGGTAGCTTTTATTTAGTTAATTTACCAAAGAATCTTTGATTTTTATTACCGCCAATATATACGGCGAATATTTTGTACATTTCTATATTTTTGGAGTTTTAAGAGTGAGCGAAATGAGATTTACCCAAAGGTGTTTACGTTATATTCAAGCTTTATTTTTACAACACTATTTTTTAGCCAAAAATCTTTGCAGATAATACTATAAGACACTGAAAGTCAATAAATATGTAAAAGACATTACAAAATTTTGGAGGTGTAATGCGATTTTGTTAATTCAAGTAAATGAATTAACTACCACACAAACACAATTATCAAAACATACCATAGAAAAAAAGCGCAGTTATCAAATAACATGCAAGAGCCATCCGAATTAGTTACAGCGTCTGGATCTTCGTCCTCCTCATCCGTGCCAAGGCCTTCGAACGCCTCTTCTTCATCCCAAGGATCCTTGATACGACTTGGTACATTGTATCTCATTTCTTTGAGGATATTGCCAGGTGGAACATACCTTACCACTAGACAACGCGTTTGCTTTCTGCGATAAGTTGTTTTACAACAAAGGACATTAAATAATAATGCAAGTTACCTTTTAGCCACACCAACGCCAAGGTTTGTGGAGGCGTTCCAAATCATGGCGGTAAATTGGTAATATTTCCAGTCATCATCATAGCCTCTGTAGTGAAACCACTCGCGAACACAGCTCCTTGGCAAGGCATTTCGAAAAATGCAAATGTTTTGGGTATATTTTCCATCAATAGGACCCATTCCATGTAGAGGATCGTCTCCCACATCAGGCGGTCCGACAAGGCTTCTATCGTCAATTATTTTCTAAGTGATAAATGTGGACTGTTTTTGTTAAAAATAACTTTTTTTCAATTTTCCTTAAAATTTTTTTTACAAATTTTAACACCTGAAGAATGTCGACACTCATAGAAGACTTGCCTCTGCGTGTTTTTTACACCCTTCACTGAGCTTCTCATCCAAAGTCATAGGTTGGTGTCCGTACTTCGCTCTTCTTCGATTGTGTGCCTCAAGGATCAAAGGACCAAGGCCTTTAGCAAATGCCCGATGGCACTGCGACGAAAAACTAAATTCTTAAAATATAGCAACATTTTTGTTTTGACGTTACCTCAAGAATGAGTATAAACCAAATAATTTTAAAATTCATAGTGTATCCTCATTTCATAGAAAATTTTTACAGCACATGACAATTTTTACGAAGTTTTCTTAAGTTAGGTTAAAAATATAAAAATGTTTGTCAAAATACATAGCTAAATCAGTTAGTATTAAATTAAAAAATGATTAAAACAAAAATTTTTGTAAGTTTAAAGAAACCATTATGTATTGAAATCAGCCCTGGAAGAGAACTTCCATGTGTTGCCCACACGGTCACACCGCCAGGCATGTTTTGCCATCCCGCCACGGTCCCTCTAGCCGCACAAACTAAAAAGTAATCGTGTCTGTTCGCGTTATTCGAAATTGTGTTTGTGGCCGACGAACAACAAACAAGCTTTAATTGTTAACAAACCGAGTGGAAGTGACGACTGTCTCGTGTTCCGTGTGTGCGTCATTCCAGTTGAACTACTGAGTTGAAAGCAGGGAGAAAACAGCTAGAAGCTAATCGATAATTGCAAGAACCGTTCCGGGTTGGAAGAAAGTGGAAAGTAAGTGGAGAGTGGAATCTATTTTGGTGCAGTTTTTTCAATGCGGGTCACTAGAGAACTAAAATATTTACGCTGAGAGGATGACGTGAACAATTGGAAAGAGACTGAGAGGAAGAGAGCTCTCTCTTTTGGGGGCCCTATTTTGGCTGCTCAGCAATGTGCCTTTGCGCTTCTGGCTCCTCAAGGCTTGTTTACATAATCACCTTCTCCTGCTCTGTTTATTCCCCCTTGGCAAACAGCTGCTGCGCGCCGCTTATCGATTTTTTGCAGCCGGCAAGAAGACGCCATTAATTGGCCGTCGCCACGTCATACACGTCGTATGATTATTCGTCTTTCAACGTGCAGCAGGGGACCGCCCCTCTATCCCCACTTTCTCCCTCTCTCTCTCACACTCTCAATGACGCGTCATCTTAGTCCGCACTTTGCCCTGCGATCGTACGATTTCCCAAGCGGCAACGTCATTCCGATGGGGCAAGTGTTAGTCACTGGTGCTCCACTTTCCCAAGCCTTTTTTTTTACCGTGCGTGGCCTCTCTTTTTCAGCGAACCAAAACAGAGAGAGCGAAAAGAGAAACCAAATAGAGAATAAGCGTGTTTGGAGAGATCAACGCACAATCAAAATCAGCTGTTTTGTCTACTCAATGAGTTTCGTATTTTATGCGTAGGCGAGTGCGTAAAAGAGACATAAAGAGTTGCACAATGCTTGTAGGCAATCTTATCTCTCGGTCGAAACCTATAAAGCTCAATCAGGGTGCCCCTAAAACGTGTCTATAAGTAAACTACAGTTCCTATTCCCCATTACGATACTTTCCACAGCATTCTCGCACGTACTGATCTCATTCGCACTTTGTAGCATCCAAAATCACTTCAGTTGACGTCAACTAGGTTTTTTGGTATACTACGTCCATTAACGATAAGCCAACGCCACAAGGTTATCATTGCGAACAACCTATAATAAGTACACCCCACGTTCAGTCTATCATTGTTCACTGATCGCAGCTTATCAATGGTGAAAACACTCGTAAGTTCGGAGATTTGAATAAATGTTCAGATTTTCATAATTCTAGGGCTCAGAACTGTACTTTCCAACCTTTCGCTCTTGACCAAAAGCGAATAAACAGCCAAAGGCAAACTCTAAAATCAGTTTCTACTCCACCGTGAGATTCGCCAGAGTTCTTTGGACTCTTAAGAACGCCATTAAGGTTTGCAAAAACTTAAATTTTCTATAAACCGGTTTTTATTATTTAGACTATTAGACTATCGTCAAAAATAGTTAAAAGTTTTAGCAAAGTACATATGAGTTCTTTAAATCTGGATATTGAGATTGAAATTAAATTTTTTTAATAGTCTTTACACAGAATCAGGCGATTTTTTTAACTTTATCTAGTAGTCTGAGACATTTGGTTCTCGCAGGGTTAGCTTGACCTCAGTCTGGGAAACATATAATACGTATGTACACAGTATAAAGAAAAACCTCCGTGCTGATAGAGAACTTTGCGTTCCATCCGTTTTGCCAGGCTGGCAAGATCGGGCCGACCGATTATCAAGCTTGGAGTGTGTTTGCCATGTGCTTTGTATAATTTAGCCCATGTTCACCTTATCTCTGGCAGAAGTGAAACATGGCTCGTTTCCGCCAAACTCATTTATCGTGTTCGATACTCGTGATTAAAGTGCAGCGGAAGCACCTTCGCTCTCATGTATTATTCTTTTGCAGATAAGTTAGCAGCAGGTAGCGAAATCTTATCTCTCACCTGATTTTACTGCCCGGCAATTTGATAATCGATTTTTTGTGTTCTACACTCGTCCATTCGTTCACCTACACAAATTTAAAATGGAACTCTCTCAGTTTTGTTTATATTTTGAATCACTACGTTTGAGGTTACTCTTCGTCATAACTGTTCAAATTCTTGTCATTACAGTAGAAACTCGTAGGAAAGATAAGGTTTGTTGAGATTATCTTCGTGTAAAAGTTGAATGCTTATTTTAACAAATATTTCTACCTTTCAATTGAAATCATATTATTAAAACAATTTTTTTAATCTTTACCGTTTTGACCGTTTATATACTTATAGCTTCCGCTCTAATTAATCCAATCTAAATAAAATAATGGAAAACTAAATAGGCAAGATTTATATATGTAGTTGTTACTGTACATCGAACGACGTTAACTTGTGACGTACCACAGCTTAAGATTGCTAAGGTGTTACCTGAAATTCGGCCTGGCAACAAAATTAGCAAGTTTAAGAGTCGCTATAAATTTCGTTGATCCCTAGGTTACGTTTCTTTAAGATCTGATCTTATTCACAAACGTTTTGTCCGCTTGAACTTGAACTGAAAACGAGTTCTTAGTGAATCAGATCTCATTTTAGCCTTGAACACTTTAAATAAATAAAATACTTTCCATTTAGTCATTCTGCACCCCATTTGGAGTGTTCAAGTGGAATTTGGCTTATCACTTTTTTGGGGGATCTCAAAGGTGGGCTAGACGTAAAAAAAATCTCTGACGTATTAGCAAAGCCAAGAAATATTCCGACGCAAGCCCAATAGATAAATAGATACATATGTGTGTCATAATGAATAAACATGAGGAATCGCTTGTCTACCTAACATTAATGTGGGGCCACGCACTAGACAGCTGACCGCACAGTGGGAGATTTAGGCAATTAATAGAAAAAAAAATAATATATGTAGAAATGCATACACATGCAATACACCTGTATTTAAAAATACACACATTTTTTTGTAATTTGTTTTATTTTAAACCCACTTTTGAATTTCTGCTTGGATTATAACGGGAGAAACTTGCAAATTCATAATGAAAGCTGTCATTTTTATGAGCAAATATGCCTGCCCCTTGTCTTAGGGTGTGTGGCATGTGGATTTTGTTCAATCATTTGCGTTTAGTATTGATATTTTTGGCACAAAAACTGATTTTGGACGACCTTCCCGAAATTCGTCATTGAACGATGACCAAAAGAAAATTCTTGGTACTAGAAGCATAACTTTCTATTAATACTTATTATAAACGGGAATGTTTAATGGAATATACCACTGTGTGTATGCGTGCGGAAAAGCATGAGCTTCCAGTACTGAACGATTAAGTCATTGTGACTGCCCCAATTGACTCACGTGTTCCGCCTGCGTTTGTTTGCGTAAAGTGCAGTGCCACTCGGAACTAGTTCAGCCTCCCACTTTGTTCCCCAATCTGCCCCTCATCGCTTTAACTGCTCATCTCCTTCGGCTCCGACATTACAACGTGTCTATTATTATCGTCTCTTGTTGTTGTTTACCAACCGATTTGGTTGTTTCAGTTGCGCTTTGTTTGTGTCAGTTGTTTTCTAGGGAATTTCTGTGGTTCGATGCGCGTGGCGAATTAAATCATCCGTTTGGCAATTAAAACTGAAATCGATTTGGCCGTGGTTCAACGCCAGATATAGAGAGGCGTGGCAGGGGGCAAAAGAATGTAGAGTTTGGTCAGATGTCACGTGTGGTCAGCAAAATTTAGTTCCAACTTTAGCGACTCGAATTCCCCTTAATTAGGTTAAAAAAGAAATATCTGATTACGTAAAAAAGCTACAAGACATAACCGACTTGAGGTGGTACCTCAATAAGCTAATGTGTTTTGTTTGAGTACAATTGCATTTGTTTATATACAGATGTTTTGCGGTTTTATTGGATTTTATTAATAGAATTTTCAGTAAACAAGTGCATAACATTTAAAAATACAATTAACTAATGGCAAAGGAATTCGATTAGATTTGATTAGATTATTTCATTTTTTAAACAAGAAACTATTCAATTTTTTTCAGGTGAAAGTGACTTGAATCTCTGTTTTTCCTTTGTGACCGTGTTGCGAAATCGTTAAAACTGCCGCTCCCAAACATTCGCTGCGATGGCCACCTCATCGATACTCGCCAAAAGCACAATTAACAGCACATCGCCACCGGCCACGCCCAGCAGCAACGCCTCCGCCTCCACATTGACCACCCGGAAGCGAACCTACGAGACAGCCATCGCCATGCCTTCGTCGACCGCCTCCTCGAGTGCCACGAAAGGATCGGAGGTTCAGGATCAGCGCACAAACAGCCCTAAGACAAAGTCCAAGAGCGCTCAGCTGGAGAGCGTGCTGGTGGTCAGCGATGGAGCCATCGAGCCCACCACCGGCGCGACCACTCTGCGGGACAGCACGCGCACTATCTCACAGAGCGACGCCGACGACGGCGGTGAAGCCACAGCCGCCGAGGACTCTCTGCCCCCCATCGCCAGTTCCTCCTCGTCGTCGGATTACCTCAGTGGCGTCAAGCGCAAGTATGTTCCGCAGCAACAGACGTCGCCGGACTCTCTGGCGGTCCCCCCATCAACCTCGCAGCAATTCTTCAATGGCAGCGGTGCCTCTGATTTTGCGGTAAGAGTTCCAAAGATCTTTAGGGGAAAACTTTTCCACTTCACATAGTATCAAAACGTATAAAGAGAAAGTTAACGAATAATAAAGTAAAAGATAAAAGGGCATTGTTACAAAAAGTTTAAGCCCTGTTAACAAAAGCCAAAACAAAGTAGTCCAAATCAATCAGCAGTTTTAAAAACTTATCATAACTATATTCTGTGAAAGTGAAATTACAATTTGGAACATATATTTTCTATCTAAATAATTTGTAATAACCATGTGTGATAAGATTGAGGAAGATTGTGTAGGCATATGACTAATACGCCCATCTACCACCTATTCGATTTACTCATCCTTAAAGTTTTGTTTTGCAGACCATTTGTAAGCCGGCGCCATTCTCCCACGATGAGGAGGCCATGTTGGAGCGACAGAGATGTGACTACACGAAGCGGATTACCTACCAGATGGCCCGCTCCGGACAGACGACGCGCAGGGTTAGGGTCTACGCAGATGGAATCTATGATCTGTTCCACCAGGGCCATGCCCGCCAGTTGATGCAGGCCAAGAATATATTTCCCAACGTTTATCTCATCGTTGGCGTGTGCAACGATGAGCTGACCCATCGCATGAAAGGACGCACCGTGATGAATGGCTTTGAGCGCTACGAGGGCGTGCGTCACTGCCGCTACGTGGATGAGGTGGGTACTTCCCCCGCATTTACAGGATTTATCACCTTACAACTCCCTTCTCGCTGGCTTACAGATTGTTCAGAATGCACCATGGACGCTGTCCGATGAGTTCATTGCCGACAACAAAATCGATTTTGTGGCCCACGACGACATTCCGTACGGAACCGAAAACATGGACGACATCTATGCTCCTCTTAAAGCGCGCGGTATGTTCGTGGCCACGGAGCGCACGGAGGGTGTGTCCACCTCGGACATTGTGGCCCGCATTGTGAAGGATTACGATCTGTACGTGCGGCGTAATCTGGCCAGAGGCTATTCGGCCAAGGAGCTGAACGTTTCGTTCCTGTCCGAGAAGAAGTTCCGGCTGCAGAACAAGATGGACGAGCTGAAGTCGCGCGGCAAGCGGGAGCTGACCAAAGTAAAGGGCGACATCATCACCAAGTGGGAGGAGAAGTCGCGCGAGTTCATCGACACGTTCCTTCTGCTGTTCGGACGTGAGAACCTGAACCATTTGTGGAACGAATCGAAGGGCAAGCTGCTGCAGGCGCTCAGTCCGCCGGGCAGTCCGTCGGGATCGGTGAACGGCGACGACACGGAGGCTGGCGAGGAGTTCAGCGAAACCATTGACGAGTACTTAGAGATGGCCGAGAAGCTAAGCGAGCGCAGCGGCAGCAGTGGTTCGCTGAACGGCAAGCAGAGACCGAGCCAGAAGCGTTCCTCGCTGGCGCGCCGGAGTTACCAGAGTCTCCAGAGTCGGTCACCGGATTTGGATGCGGATGGAGACGAAGACGCTGAGTACGAGCGGCGCAGCGATTGATTCTAGTGTTGGACGATTAGCTCTACCTTTTCTTCTTCTCTTACTGTCTGATGCTATTGTAAATCGACTCGTTTGCAACTAGTTCAACGGCACACAATCTAGATGCCCCAGGATCGCCTCGCAGGCTCCCAAAAACCCCTTCTATTTACTGTAGCTCTAAGTGGTACTGTAATCCACTAGATTTTAGTTGGCACTCGTTCTTCTCCTTCATCCACTTCACAATCGAGAAACGAGGGAGTCCTGTCGCTAATTCAGCTGCGTATGGGACACGAAACCAACGCAGAAAAGACTCATTTTTGTATTAGGCACTCTGCGGATTGTTCACGAAATCGGCGGCAGCGGTTGTTCGAGGTGCCGAAAATATCTAGAAATATTTATATTAAATTATTTCGCATAACATTAAATTAAGTTAACACAACACCACAACAAGAACACCAACCAATATAGAAAAAATAAACGAAATGAATTCGGAAAATACAAAAAACAAAAACAGTTGGCAATAGCTGATTTATTGCAAATGCTTTGTTAAATATTTTTTGAAAATAAAAATTGAATCTAATGAAAATGCGTTTATATTTGGAATACTTAATATTTTTGCATTTGTTTCTTCCGCTACAATAACAAATGATTAAAAATTTAAAAATTTCAATTAGTTACGTTGCTTTAAGCATGGACAGTTGAATATTTCCCCAGCAATTGCGCATCCTATTTATCCACCATCTATGGCAATTGCGGAATTCTTGCGCCCGCCACCGATGATGAAACTGTTCGCCTTGATTGGACACCCATTCCCTCGCAATTAGTACCCCATTCACCGGCTTGAAGCGGTTCACTGATTTGTTTAATGGCGCTGTGGCTTTTTCATATACATAAATACATATGTATATCGCCTGATCGAGTCGGCGGACCCGTGCCAAGTCAGGCGACTCGATGCTTCCTATTTGTTTGCGCCTCAATTTGCGGCAATTGAAGATGAGCGATGAATCCGGGCCTGCGACTAGAGACCACCGCCAGCAAGTCGTGTGCCTCGCCAGCCTCCGGACTCAATTGTATTGATTCGCCACCAGTTGCCGCCAATTTATTCTGATCGCTGCTAGTGCGCAGTTGGCGAATCGGACATCTCTCCCTCGGAGACTGGGACTCAATCCTCGGACTGAGTAGACCTGGTGTTCAGTACTGGCTCAGACTCAATTTATATAATCAGTCGTCCGGATGAAAGCCCCTCGAACGGACCACTTCTGTTGTACTTAGAAAGTCTCGTATATATTTTCCTAAGAAATGGACAAAATGACCCAGGAGGACGAGGTATCCCCAGTGTCGACGGCTCCAGCGACTCCCACAACTCCACACGAGATCAGGATGCTGCCGCTCTTTATGGATTTCGAGGACTTCGTAAGCGAATTTTCAGATAACAACGTTATATAAATATTAAAAACAAATTTGAATACGCCTTTCATTTACCATTTTACAGAATATTTGCCAGCCAGCCCCTTTCTCGTACGATGACAAGGCTATTTTGGAGCTAGAGAAGTGTGACTATACACAAAGGATCACCTACCAGATGGCCAGAGCAGGAAAAACGACTCGGAGGGTTAGAGTTTATGCCGATGGCATCTATGATCTGTTCCACCAAGGACATGCCCGCCAACTGATGCAGGCCAAGAACATATTCCCCAATGTATATCTGATCGTCGGGGTATGCAATGATGAACTGACCCTCAGAATGAAAGGACGCACTGTGATGAATGGTTTCGAGCGGTACGAGGCTGTTCGCCACTGTCGTTATGTGGATGAGGTAACTATCCAAAACGTATAGAGTACCTTTAAAAATTCTTTTAATATTTCCATAAAGATCGTACCGAATGCTCCTTGGTCGCTGAATGAAGAGTTCCTAAATGAGCACAAAATTGATTTCGTTGCTCATGATGATATTCCATATGGAGCAGGTGGAGTCAACGATATATATGCTCCTCTTAAGGCAAAGGGAATGTTTGTGGTCACGGAGCGCACGGAGGGCGTGTCCACTTCGGACATTGTGGCCCGGATCGTGAAGGATTATGATGTTTACGTGCGCAGAAATCTGGCCAGAGGGTACTCAGCCAAGGAGCTGAACGTATCTTTTCTCTCCGAGAAGAAGTTCCGTCTGCAGAACAAGATGGACGAGCTGAAGACCCGAGGTAAGCGGGAGCTGACCAAAGTGAAGGTGGACATCATCACCAAGTGGGAGGAGAAGTCGCGCGAGTTCATCGATGCTTTTCTGTTGCTATTTGGAAGAGAGCGACTCAACAGTTTGTGGAACGAGTCCAAAGGCAGGATCATCCAGGCCCTCAGTCCACCAGGCAGTCCAAATGGCTCCATCAACGGCGACGATCCAGATACAGAAGACGGCGAGTCCGAGGACGAATACATGGAGCTACCGCCCGAGTATGGAGGTGGTACTGTGGCTTCCCATGACGTAAAACAGAGAAGTTCCCAGAGGAGCCGTGGTCAGACAAACCCTTCTTCAAACTCCAACATCAAAGAAACAGAAGATTCTAATCTGGAGTACGAGCTTCATAGCGATTGACGACGGATTTGGCTACCCCCTAAATTTCCCTTCTCTCTCTTTAAATGTAAATTAATTTGTTATTACCCTTACAATGGTGGCAATCAAAGAACAATCAAGAGTTATATCAATGCCGTTTTACACACATGGATCAATTTAAAATACATTCAGCGCTGTTCCGGTTAAATCATTTCCTTTTTTTTATATTAGTTGCTGCCTTTATTGGATTACTATTCAATATTTATGCATATGTGTAATGTGAATATAAGATTGGTTAAATTATATATTAGCTGAATGATTTTTCAAATCCTCAATGAAAGAACAATCGGGTTTGTTATTTGAAATAACGTTGAAATATTCGCATCTAATAAAAAATACAATAAATCTTGTAAGCTTGAATGGCGAACCCGCTCATTTATGGAGCTCTGTTCATGCCCACGGCGAACAGGGGGAACCATCTTCTTGCCTTTGGCTTTCTTTTGCTTTTTGGATTCTCCAGGCGCAGATGGATTGGCTTTCCCAGCTCCTGCCTTCTGCTTCTTCTGATCTAGAGCTCCTACTAAAAGTTCTCCCAGCCCCCAGTGGCCAACTGATCGCTGTTCGAAGTCCTCGTCACTGGTACGGGGCGCCAAAACAGCTCGTGGTGGCGGTGGAGCTGAACGACCCCAGGCGCCAACCTGAAATTCCAACGACGCAGCAGAGCTGCCAGGCGAACCACTTCCGATAGTGGGCCACAACTCCTGCTTGGGACTAACATTGGCCAGGTTAACACTGGAGTGGCGTAATCCACTATCTTCATGGCTGATGGTCATTGGTAGAGAACCACTTGGCGTGGGCAAAGCCTCTTCGAAGCCGCACTTTGGGAAGAGATTATAGGATATTTTATTGCAAAAAGAAAATGTAGACAAGGAAAACTCACAGTGGGAAACTCATGGGACGAGCTAAGGTTGAGGTTAGCTGCACTGGCGATCAGTTTGCCCATCTGGCGATCATTAATCTCGTTGATGTGCTGCTCTCGCTTGCGCTCTTCGCGATCTCGACGCTGGCGCTCCTTCTTGCGATGAAGAATATCCTCTGCAGAAAGAAAAACAGTTGGTTTCAATTTGAAATTTCGTAGAAAACTAAGTGAAGCTCACCTTTAAATAGCTTGAGTATTCCTCCAGAGACAATTGGCTGTTGCAGTTCGACCTCCACAACCGAAAACTGGCAGGTTAACGGCAAATGCCCTAGGCAGGTGAACTTGCGACGATGCTCCTCGTCCATGGAGTGCTGTTCCATTTGTACGATCTGCGCCTCGATGAGCAAAGGACCCAAATCCAAGGTACCATAGCAGGCCTGCAGCATCTTTACATTTAAAGGATGCAAATAGATGTTCTGTCCGTCGTTGGACTGGTAGAAATAATAATATTTATTATGGTTGTTCGAGGAGCTGCTCAGACTGCTGGATGCCTCTCCTGATGAAATGGAGGCATCGTCTGACTTCTCAATATCAATCTTGGTTTCGGATTCTGCGCAAACAAGAGGTGGCATTTCCTCCTCATCTCTGGGATCGGGTTTTTCTAGACCCAGCTTTTCACCGCGCTCCTGAAGCATTACAAGTGCCTGCTGGATAAATATATCCTCAGGACATGAGTCATCCGATTCGGCTAGTAATTCCGCTCGCTCCCTTTCGATGATGGCGCCCACATCCGACCGCCTGGCTATTAGAAACTTGGAGTAGCGTTTTGCCTCTTCTCCAGCGAAAACGAACGGAAAACGTTCGAAGGTTTCTCCTAACCCTGCAGCATATTTTTCGATGAACATAGACCCCTTGCGACGCCGCATCAACTCGAAGGTAATCTTGTCGCCCACTTGAAAATCCCTCTGCTGTTCAATGGTGCAACTCTTTAGATCTCCCGCATGGATAGCGTCATAGCAGATTGGACACTTGCGCCAGGTTTTGTCGCTCAGTGAAAGATAGTGCAGCAAACAGGGCCAACAGTAAGCGTGACCGCATCTGGTGAGCTTGGCAGCCACCGGTGGGTATAGACAGATGGGGCACTGCAACTCCTCTGTGGTCTGGATGTTGATCTGCTCGATGTAGCTCCAATCGATCAGCGTATCCGGTGACCCATTCACTTGGGCCTTGGCCCCCGTTCGAATTACGAATTGAAAGTTAGCCTGGAGGAATTGCTCCTTGTTGTAGCGCTGCTTTCGGATGCCCAGTCCGTGGTGGTGCTGCTGGTGCTGGTGATGATGGCCTCGCTCCAGTTCCCTTGGCACGCAGTGAAAATTAAGCAGATGATTCAAGTTCTGCTTCTTGCTGCCCTGTGCGTACACAGAGTTCAGTTCATGGTCAAAGTCACCGCCACGTGAGTAGCCGGCGCCAGCGTAGGCTAGTCCGGAGCCGCCTGGAGTCCCGTCTTCTCCGCGGAATGCAGACAGATCGTATGATCCGCCGCCTCCGCGAGCCCTCGGCCGCTTGTCCACATTGGGGCGTAGCTTAGCGGGCTGCTGAGCCTGTTGTTGCTGCTGCTGCCTGGCGTTGCGCTGCTGTTGCTGCTGATCGTTGCGAGGTGTGGGAAGCTGCTCCCGTCGGCGACTGTGCCGCTGCTTGTTGCTGTTGGCATGTACGTCTGCGGAAAAGGATAGAATTTTGTCTTAAACGTTGAATATATTTAATGCGTAGTGGAAATAGGAAGGATCTGTTTAATAAATTATTATTACCAAAACATTTCATTTTGTTAAGTCACAATACTCTTTTGCAAACTCTTTTGTTCTAAATGATAGTTCGAGCTATTAAAAACTACATGAAATATCAAAATCTGAACAATACGTACCACTAGACTTCCTTTGCGAATCACCAGACGAGGACTTCCCATGATAAGAGGATTGAGGTTTCTTGTTGCTGCTGCTGTTGTTGTTGTCCATCGTAGCTGTTATTGTTGCTGGTGTACTTTTGACGGGGAGTAATACTAGAATAAGTGCTGGGCAGCTGCCAATGGGCAGCTAATTGCGTCTTGCCTTCGTCTCCACACGGAGTGCGTTGAGCAAAATATTCTCGTTGCGGATTCATGTTTACTGAGCCATGATTAACCAACGGTACGACCAGAAATAATACTTGCGTAATATTTCCAAAAAATTCTATGCGGCTTTCGCGAGGAAATGCAGTTAAACGTGAGGCGGGGCGAAAGTACTCAATAAGTACTTTGATTTGCGAATCGCTTTTACGTTTTCTTTTCTTTTCTAGCGCTTATTTTTTATTGTTGTGTTAGCCTATGCTTTGACAGATGTATTAGTACCGGTCTGCTAGTATTGGTGTCTGAAAAGGTGTGACGTCTGCGCTGGTTACTCTTTTTCGGAGTCAAAAACTTGGCCGTTCCAACAATTTCCACTTGCCAATTGCACGCACGCTACCGGTCCACGGTCTCTGCTTTCGGGGGTTTCGATTTGACGTCTCGAAATCAACGAATTTTGATAGAAAAACCAAATATCCTTTGGTCGGGGAGAAAAAGCATCCGCGATGCCCTATGAAAAATGGCTGACTGTAAGTGTTGAAAAGTGCGCTACAGACAAGTAGTGGTGCACTTTTGATTAGCGGTGAGACGTTTGGGTTGTACCAACAGATAATTAAAAAAAATGTTTTCAGACAATTTGTACACGAAAGCTTTTAATGATTATTAAATGACAAGGATAAACGTAGAAAGATTTTATAAGTTTTTTGTTTATTAAAAATAAATGATTTTGCAAAGCTGTTGTTATCTAATTCTAAAGATTTTCCTATTTGATATTTAGCTCACGCTATGTGTCATCTTTATGTCGCAGAGCGCACTCTAACAGCTGATTTCGATATCTGGACCGTACTTTGAACGGCCTTTGTCGGAAATATGTTAAAGTCAACATTCCAATAGGTTCATCAGCATGGACTTTCGAAATGCCCGTGCCAGACAGCCTGAGATCGTGCGTTCTGTCCAGAAGGACGCCCGGTATACAAACGAGCTCGCCGAGGACTTCTCCGATGTGCTCAGGCTCACCGGCCCACGAAACTGGATAAAGTACAACCAGATGTGCAGGCTGCTGGCGGAGCTTAGTTACCACGGATTCGCTTCGGCAAATAGCCTTCAGACACTTGGCGAGGAATATACAGGGATCATACAGGTGGACGGAAACTACAAGCAGATTCCCAGTAGATTGGTTAGCCCAAAATTTGAATTTTTAAGTTGCTTGTTGAGAATATGAATTTTTTTAGTTGCAACTCTTGGCAATTGTTCTGGAGTTCGGTGGCGATTCCCTGTTTCAGCGACTGTTACAAAAATTGGATACATATGTGGTCAACCATGAGGAAATTCGACCCGAGGCAAAACCACAGCTTAAGAAGGTCATTCAGCGTCTGAAGCAATCCCCCAGTTATGTGAAGGCCCTGCACAAGTCGCTCTTCTACTTGGACGCCAGTAAATACCAGCTGTCCAAGCGCACCACAGGCATAAACTACGTCCTTATCCGCCACTGGCTGCAGCCAGAATTCTCGCTGTACGGCTATAAGATCCTTGGGGTGATTACCTTCCTGCAGGTCAGCGTATCGCTGGGGATAAGTGGCTGGGACGCTTGGCGGGAACACAAACGACAGCAGCTTGAAGCGATTAAACAGACCGGAAAGAAGTTCCTGCAACGAAAATTGAGTCTGAGGGATGCCGATCCCGACACCCCCCAATGTATCCTTTGCTTGGAACCCCGTTCCAACAGTAGTTTAACTCCCTGCGGGCACATATTTTGCTGGAGCTGTCTGCTCGAGTGGCTGGAAGAGCGTGATGAGTGTCCCTTGTGTCGAGAGTCGTTAAAAAAGTCACAAGTGATACCGCTACAGAACTATGTATAAGATTGCATTTTTTAACCATTTTATATGTGTTAAGGAGAGTATTTTTCGACCGCAAAAAGTACATGTATTATTCAATAAAATTTATAAATTATTGTTTCCAGACACACTTTAATTTTTGTGTTGATCGAACTAAAAACTAAAATAAGAAGAGTTTTATTTATAACGTTTTTTCCATATCAGTTAACTTTATTTGTTTGTGAAGTAAACTAATTGTAAGTTTAAAGTTAAATTTGGTCGTTTTAAACAAATTTTATTTTGTTATGCTCATCATATTATCTGAGGAGACATGTGCCTTAAATAAGATCATTAAAATACATTAAATAAATCCTACGAAAACCTTTGTTTTAAAACATTAAAAAAAAATTTACATATATAAATCGAACCTCCTACACAATCCTTACAAGGACTGTTTCTTTGTTTTAAATAATTTAATTACATTATTCAAAAATATTCTGCACAATCAAAGTGAAGCAGCTTCGAGGCCAGAAAGCCCTTAACTGTCCACGTCTTAATTACTTAGTAAGTTTGGTGTTGGTCTTAATATTACCTATTTACAGTGTACGCTAGCGATGGTCGAACAGTCAGGGGTTATTAGCCTAAATAATATCCAGATGAACAGTGCGATTAAATATCTGCTTTCTGCGGCGCGATTCGAACGCGGATCGCGCCTCCGCAGGGGATTCAAAAGCCACCCGAGTATCTCCGGTGGGTTTTCCTTCATCATTGAAACGCCGAATAATATCATCCGGACTCAGTTTAAAGTCACTAAAGAATCGCAGGATATCCTTGAGTTCAGCCTTAAACGGCACATTTCGCATGGCCACCACGCATCCCGGGCGATTGAACTTGTCCGGAATGAGGGATGTGGCAACAGGAACTGGGGAGGCTTGCTTGATTTGGCTGGGCGATAGGGAGCTGCTGCTCAGTGGAGGATCCGGTCGAGCGAAGGGATTGAAGTGCGCTTTGACGGGAGCGGATGAACTACCAGAACTATTCTCCTCCTTTTCCAGAGAATGCTGTCGCACCTGCTGTTGTTCAGGTGGCTGATCCTGAGGCGGATTGTTGCGATTGCTGATGTCATCGAACCGACTCGGACCACGACGCCGCGATTGCTGTTGTCCTTGATTTCCCTCCGGTCTTCCAATGTTCGTATTTCCACTACCGCCTTCAGCCGCATTGTTACTTTCCGTTTTTCGCGGACCATTTCCTCCCGGCAGATAATCCATGAAGGGTTTGTTCATCCTATCAGCGATCTCCTGCGGTGTGATGGTAACCACACGCAATCCCCTTCCACGAAAGCGGCGATTGTGGAACTCCCTGACTGCCTGTTTGCAACTGGCGGGATCAGAAAACTCAACAATAAACTCGCCGGAACTTTGGTTTCGTTCATTAAAAAGCTGTTCGATGTGCTCTATGCGCAGTTGTTCGAGCGAGAAGAGCTCACCCAGATCGTGGACCCTGGTGGCGTACTCGCAGTTGTGGACCCGCACGAAGACATCCTCCTGCCGGGGACGCTGGATGCCACTGATATCATTGGGAAAGTTGGGGTTATTGCCATTCGCATTTCCGTTGTTGTTCATGTTCATGTTCATGTTGTTCATGTTGAAGGGGAAGTTGTTGCCTCCGTTTTGCAGCTGGGGTGGCATGTTGAAGGGCATGTGGCCACCGTTTACAAATGGTGCCATCATGTTGGGATTCATGTTCTGATTAATATTGGGACTCATGTGCATGTGTTGCAGCGCCTGTTGCTGTTGTTGCTGCTGCTGCTGCTGCTGCTCCTCCGCCTGGCGTCTTCTGGGATCGGCAGCAAACCTTTTGGACTGATTGTTCTCCTGTTCCTGTTGTTTTTGTCTTCGTTCCTGATCCTTTAGGAGCTCCTCCCTTTGGTCAGCTTCCTCCTTGAGCAGCTGTTCATTGGCCCGGCGCTGCTTCTCCTTGGCGTTCTGCATCTCCGCCTGACTGCTGGGGCGCACCCTTAGCTGGCGGAATCCGATGTAGTGCTTGGCGGTATCCTGCAGCGCCGACTCCGCCTCCGATTCTCTGGCAAAGAGGACAAAGGCCACGCACTCGCGACGATTGTTGGGGCTGGGGCTCAAAAGGATGTCCACCACCGTGTAGCTGGCGGAGAACATCTTCATCACCTCCTGTTCGGTGGTGAGCTGCGGCAAATCCTCAACGTACAGAACATTGGTAACGGGTATGGGCATGGGCATGCCGCCTCCAGCTGCTCCTCGTTCGCTTTTCTCGCCGCCATTGTGGTTTCTGCCGCCCTCGTTCTGCTGGCGTTGTGCACGCTCCTCGGCCCGCTCGAACTCCTCATCGCCCACGGGAGCAATTTGAATCAGGCGATCGCGGAACATTGTGTTGTTCCGCTGCACAGCTTTCTGGGCACTGGAGACCCGAGAGAACTCCACGTAGGCCACTCCGGTGCGGGTGCCGTTCGAGGTCATGATCTTGATGCCGTTGTGCGGAATGTACAAGCCCTGGAAGTACTTTCGGATGTCGCTGTACGAGGTGCTCGGGCACATGCCACTGATCCGAATGTAGCATGTGTCCGCGATCAGCTGCGGAGTGCTCCCGCCGCCCGGAGAGCTGCCCATGGAGGGCGACACCTTGGCCGGCGTCTGTTGCTGTTGGAGTAACATCTGCTGCTGCTGGAAGAGCTGCGGGTACATCTGCGCATAGGGATTCACGTTGGCGAAGGCAATGGGTTCGCCATCGGATTTGGCTGGCTGCTGCCCCTTAGAGGCTGCAGCGCCACTGACCACCTGTTGCAAGGCGGCCAGTAGCTGGGCATTTTGAGCACTAGGAGCACTCGGAGCGAGGTTGTAGTTGTTCGTCACGTTGTTGGTGGTGCTACTGGTGGTGTAGCTCTGCAGCGAAGGCACAACCGCTGGTATGTTCAGGCTGAGGCCCATGTTGAGATCCAATCCCACACCAGGCAGCTGACTTTGCTGAGCTGGCTGGGCCCAGGGAGATATTGTCGGACCTCCTCCGCTGGCCACCATCTTCACCTCCCGCTCCTGGCTGTTCCGATCGGAGCGCCGTTTGCGACCTCGATCCCGCTCCCGCTCCCTCTCACGCTCCCTGTCGCTGTCATCGGAACTGGAAGAACGACTGCGACTGCGACCCGTGACATCGGAGAGTGTGATTCCAGCCTGCTGTTGGTAGGCCAGAAAGGAGGGCACACCACCAGCTGCTGGTTGGGCCAACTTGCCCTGACCCAGGAAACTGTTCAGACCCCCAATGATTGGCGGCATGGGAGCAGCTGGACTTGGCTTGGCCACCGCAATGGGGGCTGCCACTGGCATGGGCACGGGAACGGATATGGGCGCTGCAGCGGTGGATCCCTTCCGTGCGGTCTCAATGACCTTCTGCATCTCGGCCCGCGAGGAGAGCAGCAGGCGCACCTGGACTTCCATCAGCTTCTCGCGATCCTTTAACATGGCGCAACGGGCATCCTCGTCGGTACTAATATTGAGTGTCAGGGAAGAAAGAAGGCAACAAATAAGGAAAGGTACGCAAAAAGGAGTTTTTAGAAGCTGGTCTTGGTGAACGCAGGTGTTTCAGGATTCCCCATTTCAGATCAGCCGCCAGGATTATTAGCAGTCAAAATAATAGCACCGTGTATTCATACCCCACAAAAATCCATGCAATGCTCACGTAGAACCTTCAAGATGAATTTAATTTCTCATCAAGTTACTTTACTTTCAGCTGAAATACAAATCTATTTCCAGGCAAGTCAAAAATGAATTGTGGCCAAACCTCTTCTTTTCCTTATTATTGCATAATTGCTCGACCTTTAGACCTACATTCCTTAACTAATTTGTTTTCCTGCTGAATAATAATGTTTTCAAAAGTTTAACAACATTGTATTAAGAATTACTTGAATATGGATCCAATAACTCCACCCTGATTTCGGAAATTAAATATCAATAACTCTAAACTAAGCAACGTTTTGTATAAGTTACGGTTTCTAATATTTCCGTACTTACTTTTGTTTCATAAAATGTAATATTCTGCTATTTATAAATAAAACTGGAAACTCGCAACCTTTTCGTGTTCTACGATCATTCCAGGAAAACTTGTTCTACGATTTTTAGCATTTTCAATACCACATAACCAATTTGTGTTTGTAAAACCGATTTTTCATATTTTAAGAAAGATGGCAGCCATACCTTAGATTGGATACCTGCAAGATCACATTATTTGGGCTGATATTACCTTTTTTGGGCCATCTAACCATATCCAAGCCCGATTCATTTGGCTTCAGTATAGCTAGTTTTTTTTCTTATGTATTGTGTTAGTGCTATTATTTTGACCTCCGCTGTGGATGCATGCTTGGAAAAAGCCCGGCAGCGACTCAGGAGAGGCTGAGGCCCCGACCCGCTGGAGCTCCGAGATTGCTATAGGTTTACTTATATATCAGATTGTGGCTAACTACCTGAAAGCGATGAAAGCGTCGCCCATCTCGCCGCCGATAATGTGGACACCGCCCTCGGGAATTGAGAGGCCCGAGAAGAAGTTTCGAATGTCGCGCGCATTTGCCGTCCACGGCAAATTTTGTAACCGAATAATCACACTCATCTTGATCAATCAATTGATTTGATTAGCTATTTATTTCTTTTTTAGTACAGACAGTTAGTTCACTGTCTGGCTATCCGAGGTTCCTCACTGATGGTGATCCGCCTTGATGATTGTAGACTCTTCAGATGTACATCAGTTTTCCTTGGTCCTCGATAGTGATAAAACGGAGTTTCGTGGATTCTTGGATCTGTAACGATAATCGCAGACTTATGGAGAATTTGCAAAATCGAATGTCTTAAACTACTATGTTCCAGCACAAGATCAGGTTTAGATCAAAAAAATCTTTATTTTGATTATGTATCAAAATTTATTTTAAAATGTTCAGGATCAAAAGGTTTTCCCTCTCTAATAATAAGCCAAGAAGTAACTTAATATTTTCCCCAAACAGTCTATCAAACTAAAACCAAAACTCCTAATTCTAATTTCCCGATATAAACCATTTTTTGTGACAACTTTCTTGGAAGACAAGCTGTGCTCTGATTTTATCTCGAGTTGTTCGATCCATTGCACACACATTAGGCGCGCTACTTCATGAATACGCATGGCACTTTCCCAGGAGTCTGGCCAAGACGAGCGTCTATGTTGGTATTGCGTAAGACGACCAGTTTGCAACAAGTTAAGAGCTCTCCTTAGCTCTCAGGCCATATTAAGGTCTAAATGAGGTCGCACTTACCCGCTCAGCTGGTGACCTTCGCAAGTGAGCTTACCAAAGACTCTCTTATGTGATAATTCCGACTGAAGGTGTAGATATAGCACCCACCCACTGAAGATCCCACGGATTCACATGCTCTACGATCATTATTTGGCTACAATTTCCTCATTAGACGCACTCAATTTGTGGCCATTGGAATGAAAATTGAGGATCGATTGATCGGGGGCTGCGAAGGAGGAGGATTGGCGGCGACAGCTTTCCCAAAAACAGAAACGGCTGGTGAAAACCCGTTGATCGTTTTCAACGTAATGGGAAAGCGATTATGCTGCTTTAACTCAATCGTCGTTTGCTAGTTTTGTGTTTTGAGCTAATGCGATTGCCTTGCCTGTCGGTTTGTTTGTGTCTCGGTGTCAAAGACATCAGATATCCAGAGCCGTGGAGCTACAGGAAACCCAAACCGAAACTCCTTCCGCCTGGCTATATAAAAAGCATTGTTGGCATCTTGGACCGGCAGTAGGAAAATCGAATTGACCGCGTAACCGTCGTCTTCGCCGCAGTCGGTCGTCATCGATCCCCATCGCAATTATCGCATTCATCACATTATTGTATCGGCATCGTTAAGCGATCGGATCAATTGATTGATCGATCGTGTGTGCGGAGGATTAAAGCAATGAGAAACTCGACTGTGAGTGATGGATTGCCCTTGAAAGTGTGTCATGATTTGTGAACTATGCTGGATCCTGCAGCTTTTTCCATTAGCAGGCGATCTAACTTGATGTTCAATCGATCGTATACGATCTCTAAAAACATAAATTCAATTTACAACAGAAACTTACTTTTGTATTTCCTATGGGATATTCACTTTAACCAAACTATCTTCAGTTGTTACTTATCCGCAATCAATATATTAAATCATCCAGTTTTAATGCTGATGTTCCAAACTATTCTCATAACACATTAATAAACGCAAGTTTAACAAAAGACCATCACTGCAATACATAATTTAAAACTTGATTAGATTCTGTGTTCAATTTTTCTTTTAAGGATTCGCTCAAATGGCCTTACCAACATTAAGAGCGAATCGATTAAAGAAATTAATGATAACAGAGAGGAAAAGATTATATTTGTTACAAAGCGATCTTACTTTAAACCGCCATAACTTAATAATTTCAAATATTATTCAAAATCAACCTCACCGCATTGGTTATGTGATCAAAAGGATCAAAATTAAAATAAGTTACCAGGAAATTAACTGTGGAATTCTTATATCATGACTTCAGGGCCTTACTAACCCATAAATCGATACAAAAAAAAACAAACAGGTAATGAAACTTAAAAACAAATGCTTCACAGACTACCCGCTTTTATACGATGGCCGCCTTGGGCCTGCTGCTGCTGGTGGGAGTGCACGGGACCACGATAATCAGCATCAAGTATCCGGAGAAACCCGCCGAGGTTATCGTGGAGCCGCAGCCAGCGAAAAGGGATCTTAGCCTGAGCTACGCGGCGACAAACATCGACTCCAAAGAGGGAACCCGCGTTAAGACCATCACGGTTATCAAGAATGTAGGTGGCATTTCGGCGCCCGAAGAAGCTGCTGCCTTGGGATCCCACGTTCCTAAGAAAAATCAGCAGCCGAAACTGGCCATCGATCCAACTCTGCACAGGAGCGAGGAGTGGGCGACCGCCTTCCGGGACAACTTTGATTCTTATGGATCCCTGCCCGATGTGCCCGATATAGACGACCTATTTGAGTTCGTGAACCGCAAGAAGCCCGAGGCGGAGAAGAAGGCGAAGGCGTCGCCCAGCCAGGAGGAGGAGAAGGTGCCAAAGGAGCTGGCGAAGCCGGCGGAGGAGACCACCACCGAAAAAGCGGTGGCTGCGGGTGAGCAGAGCGAGGGAGCGACTGTTCCCGTTGGCAACATCGATAGCGACGAGGCGGTGGTGGAGAAGATAAAGGGCGATGCCGAGCTGCTGCCGCACATCCAACAGGCAAACATCCTGCGCCTCCAGGCGGCCCAGGCTCTATCGGGTATCCGCACCAAGGAGTCCTTGATAGCCGTCAACTACTCCACACCCATGCATCAGGTAAGCCAGTACTACGACAACTACGTCCAGGCGATGCCCGTCGGCTACGACTACCCAAAACCATGCGGCCTGGCGCCGGGCAACAGCATTCCGGTGACCACGCCCTCGGGCCGCCACTATGACATCCCGCAGAGCAACAGCAGTGGCACTGGCGGCAGTCCGCCGTACTTGGCTCCGGCAATTAAAAAGAATACCCAGATTCCGCCGAATACGGTGCAACCTCCGGTTCAGCCTCCAAATTATTCCTCAGTCAACTCGTTAGTGCCGCCCATTGGGCAACAACCACAGAGCAATGTGAATCCGCCGCAGCAACAGCCGCCTCCAATTGTTACTCCTCCGAGCGGAGGCATCTTGCCACCTCTGGGATCAGGCGGAATCTCCACCAGCCAGCGTCCCTACGTTGCGCCCAGGCTGCGCAACAACGGCCTGGGCATCAACCGGTCGCCCAGTAGCTCACCGGGCCCGGCTCTGTTTCCCGGACAACCCGGCCAGGTGGGGAGTCCACCGCAGGCCCCAAGCTTCCGCACCAGTATCTTTGGCAATGGACCAAACGGTCCCAATACGTTGCGCTCGCGTGGCCTAAAGTATTGAGCACTTACACTAGGCGTATAATAATAGATGCGGTAACAGAGTAATTAGATCTTGCAAGATGGGTGCAATTAAATTGTCAATTGAAAAGTATTTGAATAAGCAGTTTATAGAAACAGAATCTCAAAAAGTGACTTCAAAAAAAGATTCATTGGCACATCAGTATAAAGATTATATCTATAAGATTAAAAATAATCACACTAATAATTTAATAGTGATAGAATTGAATAAAACTATTATTATTTTAATAGTAACAGACAATAAAAAATAAGATATTGCCATAGCAATATTAAAATAGTTTTTTTTTTTGTTTTATTCGCCAGGTGATGGCGTTACGATGGTTGCTACGTACGGGGTACATATTTTCTTACCTAGGAAGGTTACAAAATCGATCAATTATCAATTTATTATAGCTTTGGAAGCAAAAGAGAGCTACATGACCTTGTAAGGTATGTAATTCCACCTGAATCTTCTTAACTTTAACTTTTCTATGGACAGTAATTTGTATGAGACATCCCATACGTGGTAATCTACAACAGAACCCCTGACATTACAATTATTACGGTGGAGAATTCTGGGGTTTATTTTAAATTTCAAGGTTACTAGAGCTATGAAAAATGCATGAATGCATTAAAGAATTCACTCGTTTAACAATCAACAATTTATATATTTCCTGCTGCTGTACACTTGATGGAAGTTTACAAAAAAGGTACTTTACAATGGTCTGTTTCGCAATAAGCTACTCACTAATCTAGGGAATAATCTAGCACAAGGCTGTAAGAAAAACCCATGCTAAACTGTACCTTAGCGCACGCCACTATAATTTTTCCAAATATGTAAAAGCAAAACAAAACCGATTTCATCGAAGCAGAGCACAAAGAGCAGCGAGTTGTTTGGAAGCAATCAATACTACTTTACACACATTTAACGACTTGTTTTAATTGAATCGCACTATTCCCTTGCAGTATATTTGTTTTTATAGCAAGCTCCATTCGCTTGCAATGTTGTTGTTGCAGCCTCGCAGTTGTTGTTGAAGCATCTCCAGAAGAAGAGGAAGAAGCGTAACGAACGTGGAGGAGCGGGAGAGGCGCAGGGACTTCGCTGTTCTAGGTACGAGTACTGGATTTATTCAATGAACTTTTACTCACCACGAAAACCATACAAAACGCAACTTATTCTCGACCACCAATGCACAAAGACAGATGGGTTGGTTTTGGCTCAACTCTATATATTTATTTTGATAATTTCTGCAGTTGATCGGGCTGAAAATGTGATTTTCCTGGCAGCAACACAAAATTTAAATCCAAATGCTGTGCCGTAATTTCTGCGTTTGTGTTAGTGACAGAAAACAACATGGCGACCAAGATCAGTGTGCTTGTACGGTAAACAATCGAAAAATACCGATTTGTGCACTAAGCACCTTGTGCGAGTGGTTATGATGGGATTTATTACACTTGTTTTTGATTTGCTTTTACCCGAGATGAGTTATTAGAATTACTTTTGTAGAACCACAAATATCAATACTAATAATATGCACTTAAAATGTAAAGTGCGCTCTTTTGGTATTTTTTGACTAGAGCCACAAGAACGTACTTGTCCACCCTGTACTCTCCCGCAAACATATGGTTAGGTATTTTTTGTGTATTGGTATGCTGATTTCCGCGCTTAGCGCAGTTTGGTCACACACCGCCACAAATCGTGCGTAATTTTCATTTATTTTGTTCCGCTTTCCTTCGCTGTTTTCACACCCACGGTCCGCGAAAACACTTCAGAAATTGTGCCCAAACATTGGCATACATATTGAGTGCATTTGTGGTTATAGTAAACCGATTCAGTCCCTTATTGAAGCCTCGAAAAAAGCGACGACGTCAGTGGTCGACGCGACTGGCGTCAGGTGAAAAACAGGGGAAAAACGAAATAATTGCGTTTAAATATTGAAAATTGAAAAAGTGAGGCGAAATTAAAAGCGATTTGTGAAAACGCTCACAACGCAAAAGCGTGGAGAGTTGCATTTGAAAAAGGTAATTAACGTGTCAATTAAAAAGGAATTATTTGGTGTTTCTGCATATGTGTTTGTGTAAAAGTTGTTTTCCCTGAAATGGCAAGTTGTGAATTACCCGATTCGATGACGAAACTGAGCGTATTTTATAAACATACGTGTGTTGTGTGTTTTTATTCGACTTGTTAATGTATTTTTTGCATTGATAAGCAAGGTGGCAGTGTGTGTGTGAGTGGAAGCGAGAGAGATAAGCTTCCAATCTTCTTCTTTCTACACTACCCAAAAGGTCGTCTTCACATATGTTATTTACAACACATATTTTTTGTTTGCTCGAAATTCAATTAACCCCCTGAAGCCCCACAAAAGTTTTCTGACCACCCACTCCTTCCATAATTAGCAACTTCTCCGCCCCTTTTCCTTTCCACTAATCGCAATATGGCTTTTACTCGTCTTTCGCCACTTTTGGAGACTCTGCTCGAGTGGAGACTTTTGTTTGGCCAATTTCTGTATCTCCGCTAACAGCAACTTGTTGTTGCTTCTTCTTTGTGCAGCTGATTGTTTCATTTTTAGCCTTTTCTTCTTCTTAAGGCCACTTCTGTATTTCGTACGCAAATTCAACCGCTTAACATTTAACGCTTTTGCGTTGCGTTGACCAAAAAGCTGCTCACAAATTCGAGTTTAACAATGCGAGTATTATTAACTTTTTGCACGAGCTCGTGACTCATTCGTTATCTTTGGCGTGATTTTCATATTCCTAATGGGAAACCCTTGTCAACGCCATTCGAATAATTATATTTTTTAAATTAAGGTAATACATATTTACTAGTTTTAAAATCGTGTTTTCTGCTTCTATATTTCTGTGTATATAACGTGTGTTTTATTAAAACATTTTAACCGAAAACAAAATCAGAATCTTTTTGCAATACCACCCTTTTTTTATGTGTCATTTTTTAATGAGTTTACTTGATTTTACCACTCCTCCAATATTTATTTGTCATTCTACCCAGTGCCCGTCCCATTATGTGTATAGTTTGCCATACAGGTGTTTTAATAAATAATCATAGACAAATACTTAATTGTTTTTACAAATCGATACTCTGACGTTTAAAGTTGTTAATTCAATTTAACCCGAGAAGTGACGACCAGATTTTGCAGGATAAGAAGATCTTTTTCGGATTTAAATTATCAAATAAACAAGTTTAAGTTGTTTCTTATCAGCGGGTTTTATATTAAAATCCCAGCTTTACTGGTAAATTCTAATCTGTATTCAACATACACTGACGAGCAAAACTGTAACACGATTTCATTGTTTCAACTTCAAAGGTCTGTAACTTTTTTCTAATGCACGGATTTTGAAGATCTTAGTCTTGTTTTGTAGGTTATATTATTTACTACTATTAAGTAAAATTCAAAGCCATTTGATATCAGTTAAAGAAAATGACGCGCCAAACTGTAAAAAAAGTCAAATGTTACAGTTTTGCACTCTGGTTATTTTTTTAAAAAATATTTTTATTAATGATTTTTTAATAGTGAGTTCACATCCCCTTGGACTTTTTTAGCTCTTCTATGCGTCTGGGCATTTTTTGGGTACACCGTCGTACCATTTCCGGGGGAATTTCATTCCATACGCCATGTTGCCGCTCTCACAACTCCTTCATTCCACTTGGAGGAACTGCATATTTCTCCAGCTGCGATTTTACATGACTCCACAAGTTTTCTGTTGGATTCATGTCGGGAGATTGTAGTCGCCACTTCATAGATTGAAATTTCTGTTTTGAAATCCAATTTTTTTACCAATATGGACGTGTGCTTGGGGTCGTTGTCTTGCTGAAAAACGCATTTTTCGGCAGAAAGACCCAATTTTCCAAAATTCCTTTGGAAGATTTTCTTGTAAAATGGATAGATATTGCTCCTTTCGCATTATTCCATCGATTAACAACAAGGAACCAACTCCATTTAAGTTAATGCTCCCCCAAACCATGAAACCGCTAGCGGTTTGTCACTCATTCCTTGGTGACTGGATCGTGGGATCTCTATCCAATACCAAGAGCGCCCATCTGACTTGAAGGGATTAATTTTTGTTTCATCCGACCATAAAACCTTGAAAACAAAAGTATTTTGGAATTGGTAGCAATGACTTACAGTATCCCAATTCGCTATCAAGCACGGTGGCGGTTCCATCATGGTTTGGGGGAGCATTAATTTAAATGGAGTTGGTTCCTTGTTGTTAATCGATGGAATAATGCGAAAGGAGCAATATCTATCCATTTTACAAGAAAATCTTCCAAAGGAATTTTGGAAAATTGGGTCTTTCTGCCGAAAAATGCGTTTTTCAGCAAGACAACGACCCCAAGCACACGTCCATATTGGTAAAAAATTGGATTTCAAAACAGAAATTTCAATCTATGAAGTGGCGACTACAATCTCCCGACATGAATCCAACAGAAAACTTGTGGAGTCATGTAAAATCGCAGCTGGAGAAATATGCAGTTCCTCCAAGTGGAATGAAGGAGTTGTGAGAGCGGCAACATGGCGTATGGAATGAAATTCCCCCGGAAATGGTACGACGGTTTACCCAAAAAATGCCCAGACGCATAGAAGAGCTAAAAAAGTCCAAGGGGATGTGAACTCACTATTAAAAAATCATTAATAAAAATATTTCTTAAAAAAATAACCAGAGTGCAAAACTGTAACATTTGACTTTTTTTACAGTTTGGCACGTCATTTTCTTTAACTGATATCAAATGGCTTTGAATTTTACTTAATAGTAGTAAATAATATAACCTACAAAACAAGACTAAGATCTTCAAAATCCGTGCATTAGAAAAAAAGTTACAGACCTTTGAAGTTGAAACAATGAAATCGTGTTACAGTTTTGCTCGTCAGTGTAAATGGTATATATACTTTGTTTCTCAGAACTCTAATCGGATTTCATACAAGTCCACTTGAACTGCCATATGTTTCCGTTGGCTCAGAGCTTTTAATTTTCTGTCTTCCCAGTCGATTTCAATGCTCATTGGGTTATTTCCGTACGGGTAATTAGTATTACAGCAGTCTTTATCTCCCCAAAATGCTCTCAGTTTCAAGATTATTTTTAAAGTGATTTCAGTTGAATGGACTCGCTTCCCCCGAACAGATGCATTTTATAAAAGCGCCACTGCCTGAAGATCTGTTCATAACTACATCAAATATGTACTTTATTTTGCTTGCTTAACACTTGTTTATTGATTCGTTGGCATTCCCAGGCGGGTGAAATCGATATGGAGCAGTGGAAGAGTGACCCTGAGACAAGGTGGAAGGTGTGGAGGTGGCCATAACTTTCCTTGGCAGCGACAGAGTCCATTATTAATATTGGATTGCGTGATGATCTAATGCGCGCGACTCTGTCCCTCTGCTCCTAAATCCCACCTCCCCCTTTTTTTTACCACCCATCCACCCATCCGCCGCCTACTCTTTTGTTTGTTTTTGTTTTTTACTGGCGCTCCACATTCTCTACTTTGTTTCTTTGCTGACCCAATTCGTCCAAACATTGTTGCAGTGTTGTCAGAATTTTTAGAGCAACATAACAAAAGCATTACATATTGTTTTTTGAACTAAGATCTATCTATAAAAGACTGTTTTGCTGTTTTAAGGAAGTCTATTAATAAAGTAGCACAATTCCACATTTTCCATGTTTTATATCGCATTTAAAGCTTTCATTGTGCAACCATTTCTTCTACAATTATAAGTATAATTGTTATTCATAATTTGTTATTCAACCTCCACACATGACTGATTCACATATTTGCTCTAAACGTGTATTTTTAAATGTATTCAAAGCAACTCGAGTGATTAAAAAATTAAGTACTTTTGAAAATAAATTATTCTTCATTTAAGTTTAGGGTTCATTTGCTTTACTTTAATATTTTATATTATAAAAAATTTGTAACTAAAATAAAGCTAAACAGCTCATCACAGTCGTGCTGAAATTGGGTTTCGTGTCTCTGAGCAGAATGTCGTTTTCGGAGCACAATGTTCGTGTGAAAGTCGAGACGGAACGTAAATAGTTTGCCTGCCTGGCTGTCTGCCCTGAGCCTTTCAACTGGCCCCATCAGAATTCCTGGGCTGAACCCAACCCAGTTCCACCCACGCTAATCTGTTGTTCCTCGTTCTTGGATTCCATTGCAGCATGAGCACAACCGCCGCCAGTCTCATCGAGGCGGCTCTAAATGCCAGCGGCGGCAACGCCACAGCAACCACTTCGGGATCGCTTGAGGCAACTGGGAAGCCCAACTACGTGGTGCAGGTGAAGAACGCTCCGATGAGCACGCCGCTGGACCCGCTGCTCCATGTGGGCGACGGCATCTTCCTGCAGACAAAGACCGCCCAGGTTCTAGCCGGGGTGTGTGTCTGGGCCGCCCTCTTCATCACCTGTCAACAGGTAGGTTCAGTTGCCTTAACACCCTGATCTATTTACTTAAATTGAAATAAATCCTCTTTGCAGATCTACCAGCACCTGCGCTGGTACACGAATCCGCAGGAGCAGCGCTGGATCGTGCGCATCCTGTTCATCGTGCCCATCTATGCCACCTACTCCTGGATTAGTCTGCTCTTCTTCAACTCGGACAATGTTTACATATACTTCTTTACCGTGCGCGATTGCTACGAAGGTTTGTCTACCTAATTTGGCACTCTTAATGGCCATCAACTAATTTATTATCCCTCTATTACCCACCCAGCCTTTGTCATCTACAACTTCTTGTCGCTGTGCTACGAGTACCTGGGCGGCGAGGGCAACATTATGTCGGAGATTCGCGGCAAGCCCATTAAGACTTCGTGTCTGTATGGCACCTGCTGCCTAAAGGGCAAGACCTACACGATTGGCTTCCTGCGCTTCTGCAAGCAGGCCACTCTGCAGTTCTGCCTGGTCAAGCCATTGGTGGCCTTCATCATAATCTTTCTGCAGGCATTTGGCCATTACCACGATGGTGATTGGAGGTAATGAGCTTATCTTTTATTACCCGCTTGCATATAAAAATCTCAAAGTTCGAAATACTTTGTAGATATAATTTAAGAATCTTTTACCTTAACTGATTTGATAATCCATTAATATCTGTTCTTATATCCCTTGCAGTGCTGACGGCGGTTACATTTACATCACGATTATCTACAACATCTCCGTATCGCTCGCGTTGTATGGACTCTATCTGTTCTACTTTGCCACGCGCGATCTGCTGACTCCGTTCGAGCCCGTCCTGAAGTTCTGCACCATCAAGTCGGTCATCTTCTTGTCCTTCTGGCAGGGCGTGGGTCTGGCCATCCTGGAGAAGGCCAACGTTATCTCGCCCATCGTGGACAGTGCTGGCACTGTCACCGTGGAACCCGGTACCGTGTCCGCCGGCTACCAGAACTTCTTCATCTGCATCGAAATGCTGTTCGCCGCCATCGCGCTGCGATATGCTTTCCCTTATCAGGTGAGTTCCGGAATGCCGGAGTGGGCGAAGATTTGACGGAGCTATTTACGATTTCTCTGTGATTAGATAGCACTGGAGTAAGTGCTTTTGTGGGTTATTTTCGGTGTTTATAAGAGATAGCTGAATAAGGGTTCATCTAATGATGATTTGGCAAGAATAACATGTCTCAACTAGTATTTATAGTATAATGTATACATTATCGTTGGGTTTTAATTCGAATATAATACAATTAATAATTAAAAATCCCAATTATTTAACAATCCTTCTGTATCTTATTTTAGGTCTATGCTCGCAGCTGCATTAGCGATGGTCACGGACGATCTGTCACCATGCAGTCCATTTCCAGCAGTCTTAAGGTAAGCCTTGCCAAATATTAGACTTCCCTTCGATCTGAAACTATTTTATTTCGCAGGAAACGATGAATCCCAAGGATATTATGACAGATGCTATACACAACTTCCATCCGCAGTACCAGCAGTACACGCAGTACAGCTCAGGTGGGTTTAGTTTCTTATTCTTCGATTTACTCCGATTTTTAGCCCAACTTCTCTTTGTGCTCGTGTCTGTGGCATGTTGCGTTGTTTTCGTGCCTGTTGAACTTATCTTATCTTGGTTCTGTTGCTCTCATTTAATGCATTTCGATGCCCATTTCCATTTCCATTCCATTATCGTTATGTTTTTTCACACTTTTGTTTTTCTTTCTTGTTTTTCTTATCTTTTGCAGAAGTAACCTCGGCTCAGCGTTACGAAAAGCTCTAAATCGATCTAAAGAAAAGCCTAACTATAGCGATGCTCGCTACTAAACACTAATTGCAATCACAATTTAAAGCGGGACGCGATCCGAAACCGAAGCAAACAAGTGTACTTATAGCCCTAGCTTAAATCCCCAAGCGTCCCTCAAAAACCACACTCAGAGAGGAGATACGTACTAGGCCTAGTTACTTACTTACTCTTACCACAAAATGCTGAAAGCTGAACAGAAATTACCTTAGCCTGTCCTTTGTGTTTAGGGATTTTGAAGTTCCCCTTTTGCCGCGCACCTCTGTGTCTGTACTTCTGTATTTCTTACGTTTACATTTTACATTTTACACTTAAGCTTAAGCGTTTTTTAAAACAACTTATTTAAATGTTAGCTATGTACGAACCGACCTATAATACTGTACAATATTATGTATTTGTAAACAAAGATTTTATTACACTGTATGCAACAGCAGCAGCTGAACTATAGATGATTAGTTCGGCAGTCTTCAAGATAGATTCCCCTCAGCATTTATTTACGTATTTCCGTTTCGCTCAAAGATACCAAAAAACATAGTTTTCTTTCATTTATTTTGGTTTGCCCCCCTTTTGACCACCTTCTTTTGTGATAAGCTCTCGTCGTGCTTTCTATTTACTTCTGTTTGTAAATGTTTAAACCAATTGTATAAAATATCTAAAATATCTAGCAATAAATGTACGATAAGCTTAACAAACGTTTGCCTTGCTTCGTTTTCTTTGTTGCATGTTTATTGGCCTCGTTCTAATTATCATTCCCTTACCTTGATTAAGTGCTATACTATACTATATATATTCTATACTATAATTTAATTTGATAGCTTTAAAAGAGATAAAGGGCATTGCTCTTTGAAAGAAAAATAGTCTCCTTGATTTGAATTTTAAAAACTTGATCAAGGTAAAGGAGTTGCGAGCATGGAATGATCTAATGATCCTTGTACATAGATATAGCCCCCGATCCGTATACCCCGGTACGATAAAGCCCATTCCCTCCACTAACACCCAAACAGGTGGCAAGAACTCGCGCGGCATTCGCGTCTCCAGCTACGATCCGGATGATCCCAGCTCGGGAGCAGGAAGTGGAGCCCTGCAGGCATCGCAGCCCACCAGCGGGGGCTACAACGCGGTGGCCACTGGACCGGGGGAGCAACGGAGGCAGCAACTGCATGGCCTCGAAGACGCTGGGCAACCAGAGGAAGTTCCAGCCCGGCGGTCAGCGGGTGGCGACCATCAGCCAGAACTACAACGAGAAGACCATGCTGCTGAGCAGCGACGATGAGTACCAGTAGAGTGGGTACCAGAAGACGGGGGTTCTTCCTCCCATGGGGGCACCGATTCCCCCACCTTATTGTTACCAAATTCAGTCCTTCGTTCGGATCCCGATTCGATTGGCCTCGTTTCGTTTATCCAGTCTGCTGATTCTGTCGCTTGTACAATAATATTAAGTAGCCGAGCAGCATAGAGCATCACAACCTATTAGGCAATTAAAGATAAAGTAATTATATATACTGAATATTAGGGCTGGTCTGGCTGGAGGATGTAATCTACATGTGTAAATTGACATTTCCGAAAATGTATTTATTTATTATTCCATGTTTTTAAGCCTTACGTTTAGCAAACTACTTGCTGTTCTCTTATAATTATTAGGAAATCCAAAACAGATAACAATATCTGTAGATTACACCTTCCACCCGAAAACGATTTACCCTATCGTATATCGTATATCCCCATATATATGGTATGACTTAATCTACGCAAAGATCTTTTGTAATTTTACACCGCATATGTAACTTGATTCGCTTCGATTCCATTTCTCTTGTGTAAATTTGTCAAACAATTTAATTGTAAAGCGAACCAAAAACTGAAAAGAAATCAAAAATAGCTAAAACCGAACTGCAACTGCACTTCTTGCGTCTCACGAACCGTCTACTACAGGATGCTTCTACAATAAACCGCGGAAATCGAAGGGAAAATCTACACAAATATATTTATAAGCCAAGGCTAATTTTTAAAGCAAACTTAGAGCGAATTTGTTAGGTGAATGAATGAGACCAGGTCCAAAGCCCAGACTCCACATGCCGGACCCTTTTCGGACTCGAAGTGTATAAAAGAATTTTACCCTGTACAGAGAGTGTGACGTCATCCAGACTATTGGCCACTACCCAAAATCAGTCGAAAGCAGTATTTTGATATCTAGCCAGGCTTCCCATCAAATTACTTGTGTGTCTGAACCGAAGGAGTGAGCGGAGCCGGAAAACCGAGCGGAAAAACCATAGGAAAAGTCAAATTATGTATAATTATCGGGGGCAAGTTAGGAAAAAAAGAAGTAACGTTTTTATGTACATTTTTTCGTTAATAATATAAAATGAGAATAAAGTAAATGTCATAAAGTACTCGAAACCCATTTATGTATAAAACTTTTAACTTGGAGTTGGGATCAATTGATTGTAAGTAAAGCTAAAATGTTTTATGGTGCTAAATCGGTTAATACGCTAAGAAAAATATATTCAATTTAGAAATGCAATCTAAACTTGTTCCAACAGGTATTTAATTTTATTATTCGAAAATTGCGCCGAAAGTGAATAACAATACGTTACATCTTAACATATCTTTTAAAAAGTATATTACAGAGGTCGAGCAAATACCATTCTGCATTTTACAGAAATGTTAATATTCGTTAAAAAGTATGTCAGCCCCTAGACGCCTACCAATGTCTAAGGGGTGGAAGAATAATGTTTGGCGGCAAATTTAGGTGAAAACAGAGCTCGGTATTATGGGAGGTGGAAAATTAATTCAATATTGGTCACACCGAGCCTTCTAGCCGACGTTCGCGTTTTTCGTCGCGACGTTTTTTTCGAAACAAGACCCCAACGAAGAGCTCCAAACAGTTGGCTAGGAGTAGGCTCATTCGATCGCGTCCCTAAATAGAAGCCAATTGGCGCAATAAACGGCAAGCAACGGCGGGTAGTTTAGAAAAGCAGAGAAACCCGCACAAAAGAAAACCGAGTTGTGCGGAAAACCAGTTATGTATTCGCCCCAAGTTCGCGCAGTGTTTCCTTTTTGTTGAGCCACAACAACAAAACAAGCAGAAAATCCTGTCTACTTTTGCAGTTCCCCATAAGAAATTAAAAAGAAATGTCAATGAAAGTGTCGTGCAATAAAGCCAATTAATCAAATCAACAAAACAAGATTTTCCCATTGCGATTTCCTGCGAACAACGCTTGTTTTAACTAGCCAAAAAAAGTAAGTACAAGCCAAGTTATACACACACGAACTTTTAATTTGTGGATGTTTGTTGTTTTCGTGTGGGTTTTTGGCATCTTCTTTTCCTTTTTGGTTTCTCCTTTTCTTGCCGCCTTTGCAACTGTATGGGTGTGTGTGCGTATTGTACAAATAGCAGGTAAAAAAGAATCGGTTGATAAAAAGACTCAAGGGCAGGCGTGAAAAGGCTATTTTTAAACCCCTTTGTGGCCAATTTTGTTCGCCATTTTATTGGCCCATTTATAAGAATTACTTTATGTAATTGATAAAAACGCGTAAGAATATGGCATCCCAGGGAAAAATCAATAAATCAGCGCCGCTGCAGCTGTGTTTTCATCTTGCATGTGTATGTGTGGGCTGTTTTGGAGCCGCCGGGCGTAATTGGGGTAGGAATATCATCACCTCTCTTTCTAACACTCTCCGTTTTCTCTCTCCACCTCTCTTTTATCCTTACCATCTCACTCTTGCATACATATGTATGTGCAAGGGCTTACGTTATCTGTGTAAGCCGCAAACAACAAAAAGGCCGCTATAAAAAAAAAAAACGCGTACTTTAACGGCCCTCCTAATTTTTTCCCCTCATGCCGCACTGCATTTTCTCCATGTAAATAAGAAAAATCAATAAAAACCCACTTCGCATCAAGAGCTGTGAGAATACAAGTCATCTAAGGCCAAATACAAACACAAAAATAAGTTATTAACCCAATTTGCATTTGTGAGAGTATCGCCGTGAAAAAAGAGAAAATACTAGTTAATCAATCAAACCAACACAGAATTCTGCGAACCGAAAATGATATGACTCAGTCAAAATTCAAACCCCAACAACTGTCTGCGTTTAAATTTATACTTTTAGCACACTCTGCTTTCTGGACTTTGTGTATGAGCGAAAACAGAAGCGTGGGCATTCCGATTTGGCCAAAAGTCAAGTGGCTTAAGGGGGCTTATTATGCGTCACTGTTCTATTGCACTTCTTATCGTTATCTTAGCCAAAAACTATATAAACAAGGGGTGGAAGAGAATCCCCTCCAGTTTACTGGGGAACCAGAGCATTACCAATTATACCGTTATACCACTTTGAGTAAATTGAATCTTTTAATGTTTTCTTCGTAATTATTTCTAGGAAATTAGCTTGCCAATTTATGCTATTTTTAGAAGATGGTAGTAGTTTTTCTATTTTTAGTGCCTCTTCGTGGTTTCTAGCAATCAATCAATAATTATAAACATTTGTCGTATCGGAATTTCTTGGAGCGGAAGCCGGTATTATAAGCATTATACTTATTCATATCAGGGCGCCAGTAACGCAAGATTGCTTATGTTTATCTATCGAAAACACAGGAAAATTTCAATGATATCATAGTTTGAGTGATTTAGTAAACTTAACTTTATAATAACTTTCAATAGGAAAAGTTTCTAGTAGAATGAAACGTAGGACATGGTGTCCACTGTCTGTCCCAAGTTTTTGTAAATAGTAAGCACTGTACATATGACACATGAGCTCATTTTCCACCACTGACCTAGAATTTGTTACCCTCTAATTCTTTTTATCCACACAGTAATTTACAACAATTCGCGCTGGCTGCTAAGCCAACGGAAAAGCCAAAGCTTCACTTTGTAGTTCACTTATTTTAATTGTCGCATTCTTTTTGACCACACATGGTTTTGTTCTCAGTGTGTGTGCGAGTGAGATGGCAAAGGCATGACGCCATATTGCGTGTCAGAATGAGAGGGGGAAAAAGAGACAGCGAAAGGGGGGCAAACAGCTGACACTTGACTCTCCGCAGCAAATTGCAATTACAAATGTTTTTTACCGTTAGGGTGGCAACCCAACCACATGTTACCAACTTTTTACTTGCTTCTCGTTTTCCATTTCCATTAGCAAAAGAAGCAGAAAACGTTTGGAAGCAAATGCAAAACAAATTTTCAATTAGTTAATCAGTTGCAGTCTTAACAGCTGTGGGCGTGTATTGTGAGTTTGTATTTCTGTGTGTCTGTGTGGGGGCCATATAAGCGGTACTCAAAATAACCAGCCCAAATGATATGGGAAAGTGCGACCCTTTTAAATCTCTTGTTAACCCACAGTTACATATGTTCAATATGTGATATTAGAATATACATATCTAAATATATTTTATTATTTTTTATTTTCATACATTTTAACAGAGCTGATTCCATGCCGACTTGTCTATTTATTTTCCCATTTTGAACACAGTATTATTTGAAAGCTGTAAATGCTTACCCACACAAAAAGAGAGATAAGCTGCTCTTGGGCAACTAAAATATCGGTTGCAGGGAATGTTTACTGTGCCCTTACCTAAATTTTATACACATGTGTTTGCAGGCCGTGTTTGCACTGGTATTTGCCGAGTTTCCACGTTCGCCGGCCTCGTGTTGTTTGCTTTTGTTTGTTGCCTCTCGTTCGTTTGTGTGAAAGTGAGTCAATTGAGTTCGTTTGGACTGAGATATGCTTTCCTAGGCACGGGCTTCCCATTCCCCGATCCCCTACTCCTCCCCAATTCCCCCACTAGTTTTTGTCTTATCAGCAGAGTCTTCGGTCTGTTGCTTTGTGGCGTACTTTTCCATTGAACATTTAATAGTCGACCTGCAGCCGATTTAATTACTGAATTTATTACTATTCCGACGTCTGCAACGAATTTGGAATACTACAAAATAAGTGCTGAGTAATAAAATGAATTCGAAACACTTTCAGATTTATATTTTACGAAACACAAAAATAAATACGCAAGTTTCTTTGCTAAGTTATGACATTACTAATTGTACCACAATACAATAATTCCCCGCAGTTTTAGATTTTTAACACTGTTATTCATAAACTATCCAAAAAAAAGTTGTTTCGAATAATTAATTAAAAACTTAGTTTGCTGCTGGCGAGCAAACGAACGCATAATTAAAATAAACAATTTAATTTTCTTATCTGCACTCATTGCTCATTACTTTTAAATTCATCAGTGGGCAAACTTAATTAGCTGAATGGCACACATGTTGCAAATTAATTTGAAATATGCACTGGCAACCTCCGCCTTAATTGTTTACAGATTAGTTTCAGCTGGGTGGGGCTCCATTGCCCATTTGCCATGCCAACTTGGCTGGCGGGTGTGAACAATTAGCCGGCTCTCGGAGAGAATGCGTTGATCCCAGTCGTTTCGCAAAAGTGTCACGCAGGTTGGACGTAACTTCGTGGCCAGGGGGTATGGTTGAAATCATCCCATCGATGGAGGAGGCTCATCACGTTCCACTGCCCAGATGCTAATCGCTCGGGTCGAAAGCTATTTTTGGGCACGCTTTGTTTACGTTTGGCCCGAGGCATTCAAGGTGGGCGTAGCTCATTTTGGACCTAATTTATATATTTGGCACATTTCGCCAATTTTGAGCGGGAAGTGGTAAAGTGAAGGCGTTAATAAGGGCGTGGGTGGAAGGTCAACCCAGAGCCATGGGAATATTCTCAGTACATACCACTAATTGGCCTCAATTAGATGCTGTATAAGTTATGCAACATCAGTAGCTCGTCAATCAGTTCATAAATCAATCACTTTCCAGAGACTCAAAAAGCAAAATAAAAACTTGCAGCCAATTAAGCCAATCAAAATGGGAGTCTTGATGTGCCTAAACTCAATAAACGCATGCATGTTTTTGATGTTTATGGCCATAAAATATGATTTATGCGGCAATCAAACAAAACGAAATGCAATTCCCAACGAATAACCTTCGACACCTCTAATGTTGCGCAACACGAAATTCAATTTTCAATTTGCATGCAAAAAAAAATAATTTCGGAGTGTTTTTCGCGTGCAAAAATTATGCAAATTAGATAAGTCAACATGGTGGGGAAAGAGAGGAGCGGCAGTGCAGAAACACAAAAGGCAAAGAGAAACCGAAATTCCACTTAAGCCCAAAAACAATAGGGGTTTCTAGCACCCTTTAGATGCGCTTCGAAGAGCAATTCAAATACGCGAATCAGCTGACGTAGCACTTATCGATTATTTTCGACAATTACGAAATAATCCGCTTGGGGGTCAATGCAGCCGTTATGAAAACGAAGAACTGCAACAAGAATCGAAAGTTGGCAACTTGTAACCGTTTGAATTGGGTAATATGAATGCTTCATCATAACATTATTGCAGTCAATAAAATGTTTTATTTTTGCCTATTATAATCCCATTAATTTTACTACTACACACCACAACAATGTTTACCCCGTAATTTTCATCCAAAATGTCTTAATTAATTTTACATATTTTAATATTCGGATAGTTATGACTGATTGCCCTTCCAGGGGTTACAATAAATAATTTTGCCTGCCTCATTACAGTAAAGTTTTTCAGCTTTCAACATGAACGATCATCTTTTACATAAATCATAGCTAGCTTGGATTTACAAACCCTATTTAATACCTGGTAAGGGCACTCCTCTAATCAATTTCTTGGGATTAAGAACCCCTCGAAACGAACATCAAACTCTTACAGATATTGTATAAATCATCTTACAATTAATTCAACATGGCAATGTCCTTCAAACGATGTTTTGATCATCAATAAAACCTCCCTCGGATTAATCCATTTTGGCGTCACGACAAAAATGATTTTCAGCGCTCGTCGATTCGATGGCTTTTGGTCATTTACCTTTCGGCGCTGCGTGAGTCCACCCCGCTTTTCGGACCTCAAAACGCGAACAAATCAAGATAAATTGTTTTATAGCCAAAGTTCTAGTTTTGCAGATTGAAGGAGAGGGTTATTTGGCATTGGCCTGGGATATAGCAAACGTGTCGAGCGTCGCGTTTTCTGTGTCACTTTGCATATGATTCATGCGGCTTTCCTATTGCGTGCTGCCGTTGCTTTTCATTTCCCTGGGAAAATGTAACACATTTCTCAAGGAAGTACACAAAGGAACAGACATAAACCTGCTGTTTTAAATATAGATATAAAATATTATATATATTTTAACTGATATAAAACAAGTTTTGAAAAATATAGTTCGCATCACTATACGTTTCACTCTCTAATTTTCCACCCAGTTTTCTTTTTTTCTGACTTTGGTCAGACGAACAGCTCCGTTTGGCGTGACTTTCTTTCCACATCGTTTTTGGCATGGAAATTTGTCAACTCGCCGGTTTTTTTGATCTGCTTGGGTACGATTTATACGACTATGTCCATCTGTCGCCCTGAGCGATTGCTTTATTGTACAATTGTGTGGCTTACAACATAATTTGCCAAATGTGATTAGCAAATTATGGACATGGACGGCACTCGGAGCTCCAGCTCGCTTTCAATTCAACGCTTCGTTTAACTGAGGCAAATTGAAAGCTTGGCAGCCGCGGCAACAACAACGGCAACATGAACTAGCAACAATTACAGAAAATTGAAAAGTAGACATACGGTTTTGTGGCAATAAAAAAATTGGCCATCGAGTTCAATGACTTCTCTTCTTTTTGTTTTTAACTGTGGCATATTTTTGAGCCCCGGGCAATAGTTCTCCTCGATTCGGTTGGGTCTTTGTATTATTTACTGGCATTAGAACCCCGTAACCCCCGTTCTATTGTCACCGCTTTGAAAGTCGATCTCGATGTCGTCATTGCGTGGGTTTCAGCGCCTGACTTTGTGTGGCCTTTTGTGATTTGACAACGTATTTTGTTTAATTAGACTGTGTAATTATTCTTTACAGAGTGTAATTTATTTAAAAACTTTACCGTGTGTGTGGGTGACGCTGGCTAACACAAATTGTAAACAAATTGAAAGCGTAGTAAACTTTAAGTGTGCCACACTTTATGGGCCATTAAAACTTTCTAGGAGCGTTTGCGGAACAGAAAATAAAATTGAAAGTATACGTTGCCTATTAACATTTGGATACAAAGATTGTTATTTAAATATGCATCTAGCGGAAATATACATTTCCTAAATTCACTATTATTTTTTTGACAATAAATTAGCATTACCCGTTGGACAAATAAATCATTAGTGAGACCATGCTAATAACTAGATTTATTTAACTAAATGTTTGTGTTCTTTTCTCTTCCCATTGACGTCACATTAACAAAAATTAATTTAACTTCTAAAACAAGATTAAATAAAATGTTACTAGTTTTAAAGATTAAAATAACCAACATGAAAGATTGATGATGGCATGCATATAAATACATACATATATAAAAACTGGTATATGTTCCTTATAGTAAACACAAAAATAAGGTTTATGGTTTTAACTTTGTTCAAATATACTTTTTAAAAGAAAGGGTGCACAGTTTTTCCAGTTGATTGTGTCTATTAGTTAACATTATTAAGACATACCCCTGAATAATATTTGCATTTAATAAAATGGCTTGTGTTTTATGGATGACTCACCTTTCGCAATGAACTCACCCTCAGTTAAGATTTTTTTGGGCTGGAAGATGCGCTACAGATGATTCAACCGAGTTAACAACAAACAGCAAACATCTGCTGGGTTTATTATTAAGTTGTGTTTACAATTGCGACGACTTTCGTTTGTAAATTGATGAAAACTCGGAATGGAAATTATTAGCTGGCATATCAAACAGCATTTTTGCGCAATTAAAATAAGTGTAGTGGCAGTTTTTTCTGCTGTTTTGCCTTACCTTTGCGCAATAAAAGTTTATTAACATTTTGCACATTTGCCTAGCAACAACAATAATGGTAAGTGTACAACGGTAAACGACCGCAAAAGTTGGTTAATATAGCTGTTGGATTTACGTACGTAACGGTACTTGAGCATGTTTAGTGTTGAATAATGATGGCGTATAAAAAAGCTGAAAAACTATAGATTAACAAATGAGCAGCAGCTCCAGACGCCGGTTTCTTTTCTGTTTTTGTTTGTCTTCTTTTTCCCATATGCAAATCTTGACTGGGCCACGCCCACTGTCGGTTGCAATTTTCAAAAGCAAATTACGTGTCTTGGTTTTCTTGTCTACTGGCCATATTCTCTCAGCCCATAACATCATAAATTAAAGCCAAAGAAAAGTAAAATTGCAGAAACTAGTAATGAGCTGCTTATCTGGGTTTCTGCATCTCAGTAGAGTAGTTTTTCTAGACAACAACTAAAGCCGAACTTTAATCGCAAACAATGGAAAATTTACAATAAGGAAAGTTGCTGCGGGGAGTTGTGCTCTGGCCTAATCTCTTTCCCCCACTTTGCTTCTATCTCTAAGTTTTTTTTATTTTTTTTTGTGTTGAGTGAGAGCGTTGGCCTGTGCCTATCAATGTGCTAAAAGCACTCAGACTAAATGCACTCAGAAAAAAAAGAGTTCTTATTAACTCGGATTAGTTAAATAAAAAGTATAATTTTTTAAACATTTACAAGAAATTATAAACCGTTTTACTGTTCTAAATGTGTTACTTTCAATGTGTAATCTGTATTATTTCCCCCAGTGTACTTGAAAAGCAAACGGCAGCAGATACAGATTTAGATAGAGCAGAATGGTTTTTGTATAACAATAGCGATTCAGCGTTTGGATTCGCTGGCGCTGTCTAACTGCCACTGCGCTCTAATAATTATTTATAATAATTACTTTTTTGTGGCCCGCTGTTTTGGACATTAGCAGATCTTTTTCGGCGCTGACGTTGCCGTCTCTTTCGAACGGTCTCTATCGAGTTTAATTAATCTCTCGCTTCGGCGCTGCCAAAAGTGTTTTCTCTGCCGATCGAAATCGAGCGCTGACCTTGGCGATTTTGTTGGATTTTATAATGGCTATATTTTGACAGACAGTCACTTGAAAACGCATATTGCAATGACCGAGTCGTGCATTTCGATCGTAAATTATATGCACGCTGCACGCACTTTCGTCAAATATCGCACTACCCCAAATATTTATTTTTTGGCTCGCACATGCAGCAGACAGCCCAGAAAGTAAACCCCTCCTAAAAACCAAAAGCAAGGGAAATATACCGACGTCAGTGGAAGTCAGCGGAGCCATTATATTGCCAAACACACATCGCATTTGTCGTCGATCCTGACATTAAAAATTTTCGCAGCCGACAATGTCAGAAATGATGTTCGGCTGGCAGAAACGCAAACTGCAGAAAAGAAAATTCCATTTTTGCACATTCAGACACTGGTAATACCCTTGCCTAGAACATAAAATATTTAATTTGTATTAGTTTTCTCAAAAGATTGGATTAAAATATATTTGTAGTATAAACAAGAACATTATGTTTGGATATAAATGTTATGTATGTAAGTTTCAAATACCTGAAGAACTTTAAGGATACATTTTTCCTTTCTGGCTGTTTATTTAATAAAAATGTTTCAGGAAAAATTGACTTAATCTTCTGTCGTTATGGAGATGTGCCAATTTGCATCGAAATCAAATCTCATTATGGATTCACTATTCCCTGCTTATGAAAGAGAATATTTTACTCGAAAAAGTGGCACCAGCTTGCACTTCGGTGCATATTTTCGTCGATTTTCTTTTTTTTTTTTGTATTTGGGGTGGCTGTGCATGTGCATATGGCTTTGAATATAGTGCCTTTTTGCTTTGTCGCCTCGAGGTCATAAACATTTCGTACTTCTGCAAAATAAACTTTTTGTCAGACACTTTGTTCGTGAAATTTTTTTGGTCGTGCCTTTTTCTTTTTGGCCGGGCCAAAATTTGCATATCAACAGAGAGTGAGTCTTCGCTTCTTCTGCATGATTTAGGAACAGTGCCGGACATATGCTTAGACACACAAAGGTAAACCATCTATTTGAACTCTTTATTTTCGAGCCACGCAACTTGCGTAACGCACTTTTTGTGACCATTTAAAATGTTAATGACCAATTGCCGGCAAAATGGAGAGCACGTTCCAAAAACGCTGCTGTTGGCCAAGTTGCGTGGAAATGCCATAAAATTGTGATTTATGCTTACAACAAAGCGATGGAATGCTTTGTTCTTCTGCCCCCCCCTCTCAGCGAAACAATTGCTGCCAGATATTGTGGCTGCTTTTTCTGGTTTCCTGATATTTTGTGTAATCAACGTGCATTGAACTTTCGCACATCATCGCCTTTTGTTTTGTTTATATCTCGTCAGGCCTATGAATTGAGGCAGGTCGTTCTTTTACGGCCAAATTAGCCTTTCATATCAGGTAAAAATAAACGACAAAAAAAACTGTAAGATAACAAATTTATTTTATTTTAACTTCACTAAAATTCAGCAGGATATAATTTAAATTTACATAAACGTTATTGCGTCCTGTTAATAATAGGCACAAAATAGCTAACATCTCTAAAAATCTACATTTGTATATGTCTATATAATCTCCTTAGCGTATGGAAATTTCTTATCTTAACAAAATGCTTATTTAACTGGAATCTATGGACTGGCAGATCATCGGCTTTTTGTTTATTATTTGGTTTAGATCAGCCAATGTTTTATTTTCCGAAAACATAAAAAACAAATTTGCATTATTGTTCACACGCCGGCTCCAACATACTCACGAAAAAACACTCTCACTCACTTATATCAGCCCCAACTGTCTTCTCTTTATCTCTCCCACACACAAGTTACACTCTGCATTTCCCTCTATTTTAGTTGGTAAATTTCACCCTAAAAAGAATGCCTTAATTTTGGAAATAAAATAATAGAATAAAATAAAATGTAAAAAGAAAATGTTCATTTTGTTTTCAAAACTGAAATTAGTTTTGTTAACTTGGACTTCTTGGACTTCATTTGTTCGAGTGGAGAGAGCCCCATTTTCGCTCTCTCTCTCCCTCTCTTTCCGGCTCGTGTGCTTTTGGGGCTGCTGTTAGTCCACTCAGAGTGGATTTGGCTCAGTGTGTTTTGAGCAGTGTTCGCGAGCGCTACACAGAAAATATTGCTTAAATGCTTAAATATTTTGACGCGTCGTCGCTGCGCGCGTTGCCATAAAACAAAACAGACCGTAAATAAAGGTTTTCGAACACCATTGCCGCTCTCTCCCATTCCGTTGTATCTCTTTTCAACGAATTTCGAGACACGGCGGCAAGCAAATTTGATTAGCAGCTATCAAAATTGTATTGTTTAAGGTTCGACGTGTCGACATTTAATCAGCAATTCATTTCGGTGTTTCCAATAATTGGCCAAAATCTCAAGGCCCCAAACGAAAACTTCCGTTTGTCACCCTACATGGTTAATGATCATCATAAAATAATGATCACAAAAATTCAAATAGTGCTAATAAATGTGTAACAAACGTGTATGCAAATATATTCTGTAAGTTTCCTCGGCGTGGGCACAGCGTATAAAAATACTATACTCAAATCGTGTGAACACATTCCAATCGAATCGGATCTATAAAGTGTAATATAATCTGAGCAATAAAATAATGTTAATATCGAAATGAATACAAGTAAGCTAGCAGTTTGCAGTCAATTAAAAAGGCAAAACGGTTCTAAGAGTGAAAACCTTTTAAAACGAAGAAATCTTTATTATATATATAAGGCTTTAAAACTTATATTATCTTAAAACATTTAAGAAAGTTTCATATAATTTATTTTTGACCAGTGCACCATACCAGTCACAGCAAACAGCTGTGCTTGGTGTTTTCACAGTTGGCTTGGCTTTAGGTAAGGTTTTAGCCTCAGCTTTAGCTTTGGCCCGACTTGGTTTCGTTTTGTGTTTGGATCTGTTGACTGGTCTCGATTTTTCGGTTTGGCTTGGTTTCGTCTCATTTGATTTCAAGGGCCTCACATTTTGACGCCTGATTGAGTTACAACCGGCGCCCCACCGCTCGTAAATCAATTTTTAGAGCCCCGTTTGCTGTGCTGTAAGTTAATGCCAATTACAGGGAGACATGACTAAGTTTAACTAGAAAGAGAGGTTTCTTATCGTTCAGTTCAGAGTAACTTCATTTCAGATATATTCATGATATATCTTCAATCAATATAAACTTCTGTAATCAGAAAGTCTGATTGAGAGGGGTTTTATATAGTCATTAAGTACTGTACCATTGAGTATTCTATTCGTTTCACCAATGATTTTACAACGTCGGCCTCTTTGCACTCTGCGCGATCTTTAATTATAAATTGGGCTCCCACAATTAGCGTATGGAAATCATTTGCATGTCGTCGGGGGATTCATCGCGTCTCATTTCACTTCCTTGAAACAAATGTCAGGTTCAAGTCAATGCCAGGCCGAGTCTGCTAATTAACGCTGCACTGGCGAGGCGCCACTGAAAAGTACACTGAAATTGCACTTTATTTGTATTTTAACGACTGTGTTCGTTCGGCTCAAGACATCAAAACATCAAAAATCAAGAAAATCGGCGGAGCCTCATTTCAACGTTGATGCTAATTTAAATTTTGATTTATTATCACGTTCGCTTGCAGTCTTGTGGCGAAGTCAGGGTCATTTCGGCTTTGTAACTCCCCCTTTTTGTACTAAACCTCACACTCTTCGAAAACTTTGCTTTGTAATGAGTTTGCTTTTCTGGGCATGCTTTGGCCCCCGATAGATATCAGTAGTAATGGCGTACAGTGTCCTTCAAACAGACCAAACAGTGGGTGGTGCACTAAAAAAAAACAACTTACCCTTAAACATTAAAAATATCCATTTTAAGGGCTAAAAGATAAGGAGCTTTATGAATATTGCAAGTTAATGCAGTAGTTCATAAAAATTTGTGTAACAAGTCTTCGATAACTTTAAATCTAGCAATAAATTTTATTTCTTCGTATATTGTGAACAGAGGAGCTTGGCTTTTAAATCACTGCCATTACTGACCTCGCAACCGCTTTTCAGAGCTCTCGCCTTTTGGCCCGGCTAAGTGCAGTAAGTCGTTGGCTGAGTGCTGAGTGAAGACCCACATGTAGTGGTGGTTTGCAGTGGTTGCCAACGCGCCACCACAGCACCCACAAACCACCCATAAAACATTTGTGGCCGGCCACTGGTCAGCCAACGCCTCAATTCGGTTTGTTGGTTTCTGGGCCGCAGACGAAAGTGAATTCTATTTAGTTTTCCCTTCTAGTTTCCCCACTCGCACACGCAAGCTTTATTGTGTGTTTCTATTTTATTTAGCGCTCATCAAATGCTACTCATCCACTAGGTTGAAAAACCAGCAAACGATTGTCCATGCATGGCGCACATAATTGCCCCAAACGGAAAATCGACAACACATTGTTTTGGCGGCTAGAGATGTTAGCGTGACGAGTGGTAATCCTTTCGAGGTAAACACCTTGGGGTTTATGGCACTTTCAAGCAAGGTCTTTAAACAGTTATTGAGTGTGGCGGGCAATGGTCCTTTTATTAACTGAAGGTGAATCCCTTGATAGTAAACACCTTTTTACACCTTGGAAACATCCAAACAAAATGACAGATTTCTAAACCTTTGAAAAAATTCCCATAAATTAGGAATTCTAATTCTTGATTGTGGTGAGGCACGATTATTGAAAACCTGTTCAAGTCAAATTTTTCTAACTTTTTGATTGGCAAAAAAATGATGGATATTAAACCTTTTCAACAATATTTCGTTACAAAATTAATGGTCAAACCTAATCTTAGACCGTATTTAGTTACCGATTAATGTTCACTGCTTTCTCGAATGTTTTATTGATTTTTGATTGCGATATTATGCCAGCCCGATTGAAATTCAAATCAGTGGCTCCCATCTCTAGACACTTGCCTGCAGGCTCATCATCTGGCCGAACAATTTGTTCAGCAATTTGTGAGTGCTCGGATACTCGATGTCATTATTGGCTTGTACGGCGGATAGCTCCATCGATTTGCAAATCATCGCGCGATCGTCGAACCTCTCTGTCTCACTGTACCGCCCCACTTGAGGCCCGCCCAACAAAACCACTCTTGCCTCCTATTAATACAGGCCATATGATTATTATTTTATTCTTTTTCCATTTTATTTTGTTTTTATTTTTCTTTTTAAACGTTTGCTGGCAACAATGTATTCGCCTTTATAAACTTATCGTTTGTCACTTGGCTCTATCTAGCGTTGGTATCTCTCCCATCGGATCCACTCGAGTGGTGCGGCAACTGGTTTCGGGTGGTTGGATGCCGGTGGTTGGGATCAGAGCCATTGACATTCACAGCACACTCCTCGATGCTGTCTGTGTCGCTTTGTTTCTAATAAATAAGCTAAAATCAAAACAAACAAAAAAGAATATTTTAATGGGGACACAATAAAAGGGAAAAATAATAAAACCTAGACTTTTGAGGTCTCTGGTCTATAGAAATTTATTTGAAAAGAGTAAACTAATTTATAAATTAATTTTTGACATGCTTAGTAGATATCAAAAATAGTTGTGTGGTCAAATAACCAGTCATTAGTTATTCTTTTAGTTACTCAACTATCTTAACTTCTCCTACCTTCGCTTAAATAAAGTTTCCCCACATGTTCTTAGCCACGGGTGCCAATTATGTCGTATTTCTCTGACAGTCTTCTCGTGTTTTGACTTTAAACTTCAGAGTTGCTGCCCACACGTCCTTATGCATCGCATTGTTTTGGCTTTCGTTGGATTATTTCCAATTTCCTACAATTCCCTCTCATACAACCTATAAATTTACAACGCCAATATGAGCGTTGGCTTTGGATCGTCATCAAACGTCGTCATCGTCAACTTGTACGCCCATATTTGGCAACAGATTCAAATCAGCCAGCGACCGTCTCTTGATCATTTTATTCACTTTATCGACAGTTTATATCTTGTTTGGACTTGGTTCGTCTGTCTAGTGGCTGGTGGCGTTGTTCTAGGCCTTGGACACCAGGGGATTACTCATGCCCGACCTTTGTTTGGTATCGGCCTGCGATAAATAGGTTTTATATGAAAATCGTATATAGCAATGTCAGTATTCTACGGTGTTAAGTAATGCCAGGTTCATTGAGCACGAAGTGGGCGGTTCTCAATACCTAACAATGGGCTGCCATAATTATATAGAAATACCTTTGGTATCGCATCTTCATTTACACATTCCATAAACAATATTTTTTATTTTTAGTATTTCCAAGAAAATAAAATAAAATCATAAATCGTTGATAATATTGTTTACAAACTTGATATCATTTTCAATACTTAGCGATAGATATTATTCCTAAAAATATTTCCCCATAAAATTTATGGGTATTTATTTTTAAATTTATCATATAGAAGATAACTGGTCGATTTCCGCAATAAAAGCCATACCATTATCTATTGAATTACACAAATTTCGTGTAGAATATTTATTAAACCAACATTGGCCATGTATGGAATTTTATGCATGGATTGGTATCTGTAATTCAGCCACTTAAATGCTGGAAAAAATGAAGTCATACCTGAGCACAGAACGTGCAATTATCGAGTTACAAGTGAGTTTGTTTTTATTTTTCCGTTTTCCTTTAGCTGATTATGGAGCTTGTTTCTGTTTGCTTTATGCATATAGCGAATTGAGCAATAAATTACATAATTGCTGAACGTTTATCTGCTGGATAGTGCAACTGTTGAACGCGGAGACACCAATCCCGATATCTGAGATCTGCGGCCTTTGTTTTCAGTTCGGGTCGCCAACTGCCAGGCGGTTGAATGAACTGAACCCACAGCTAATGTCTTTGTTTGAGTCGCACTTCATCGGGTTGCGGCTTAGAAAATCTTAAAGATACAATCGTGCAACGAAACGCTATCGATATTTCTTTGCTGATTGATTTAGTTTACTTACGGAAAGCAAAGTACTTTTATTTTTGCCTTTCAGACAGACGGACTTGCACACGATTTGCATGATTAACCACTTGATACAGTATGCAGTTTATTAATTTTCATGTTCAACGATTTGTTGTGCTGCTGGATTGGACGTATAGGTAGTGTCTTTGTATGCAAATCCTAAAGCAAGATTCAAAGATAATATATACAATTTGTTCGTGCCAAAGAGATTTTCCTTGTTTACAATAATATTACATTTTTCTCTCTGTTATTTGAAAGTGTCATAAGACGCTTATTTAATTATTTGCTCATTAAATCTTAACTAAGAAACAAGATTTATCTTCTTAAAAGTGAATCGCAATTTAAAATAATTTCCCATGCCTCGAGTATGTAAACCTTTACCAAGGTGTCAAATGCAACGTGTTTTATTTTTAACAAATAAACTTTACCTTTTCATCAACTCTCAGTGAACTGTACAAATATTGGCTGTGCAAACATCTTTTAATATACTTATTGTTTACGCGTAAGTTCGCCAAACTGTGCAAACAACGAAAGCCTTCTGGGGTTTGGATTTCAGTCGACAAACGCATTCCGCTGCCCTCAACATATTTTCATTATTTTCCTGTATTGAATTTCAAACGCAGCGCCATCGCTTTTGTATGCACTTGCTTCCGAGATAACAAATTGGAATGAAAACTGAAATTCTATATGTTTGTGTTGAGTGAAAAAGGAAGCAACAAAGGCGAGGGTCAAGCCTTTGTTGTTGAAGCCTGCGGTTTGTGGGTGGCTTTGATGGGTGTTTGGCAGATCGGGAGGTGCTATACATACTATATATGCAATGGGGTAATGCTGGGAGCTTCCGACTGGCACAACTGCTATCGCTAATGATTCCGGTGGGTGCGACGCTTTGACGTCACCCGGGTGTGCATTTGTTAACCCACAGATGTTGTTTAATCAGCCGAAGCCACAGACAAGTGAGTTTTGCTTGGAACTGGCTGGAAATTCTCTAGATACTTAGCATATTTGAAAAGATAAGTGGAGAAATTGGCTGTACATTTTATCACTGGCGGCAATCAAGTAAAGAGCCGAAACGTTTATTTAAATTATCTTGAAGATAAGAGAATGTAAAAATAATATAATATATAATAAAATGTGTTTGTAAAATTGTCAGCATTGCAAATGTATATCAATTCTAAAATATCTTTGTTTTTTTTTTTTTTTGTATTCCATTCATACAAAAAAAATAGTGTTTTTTTTTTCTTATTGGTTATAAAACTTGTTTGGCATTACAATAAATAACTTTTGTTTAATTAGGTTATTTTTTTTTTGAAGGTACATTCATATAGGTACACATATCTTGGCAATCTGTTCTTGTCATTGGAACGATTTTGCCTTAATCAGACATTTATCATTGAGTTACTCATTTCCTGTTCGGATGCGTCAACGCGTTGCTTAATGAGACCTAAGTTTTAAATAATTGCCAACACGAAATTATGAAAAGTTAAATGCATTTAAATTGCTTGCAATAAAACTTAGCAAATGCAATAACTTTTGTGTGCCGTGTATTTGTTGATATGGCTGTATTTGTGTCTGTGGTTCCGTGTGAAGTAATTCGTTTTTTTTTTCTCTCTTATTTTTTGCAGTTTAATTGTGCAACAACAACAACAATAGCAGTAGCAGCGGAGTCTCAACAATTGGCACAATTGGCGATAAATCAGCAGCAGAAGAAGAAGACAGAGAAGTAGTGTGAACTTTAGCAGACGCAGCGGAAAAAAACACAAACAAACGAAATAATAGCGGTGCATGCTAAAAAAAAGGGAAAACGAATAAATCTACGAGCAACGAACTGCAAGCGAGAGCAAGATAGCTGACTCATTAGCATTTCGAACGCGGGGGAGTTGGAGTAAAAGTGCACTCTTCAACAAAAGAGAGAAGTAGCGATAAGCGGCTCCAACTCAAGAGAGAAATTTTTACTGGGAGAGGGGAGCATCAATAAAAACCAACAAAACAGGGAAATTTAGAGGACTTAAAGAGCGTGACTTAAGAAAAAGGACCAGACGAAATATCTCGTATTGATTTCCCCTTTTTGCTATTTTAGTTGGCAACCGTTGACAGTTGGCATCAACACAGCGGGAGGCGCGGGGGCGGGCCATCAGCATGTGGCCCTAGACAAAAGCAACAACCATAAAAAAAAGCAAACGACAACAAAAAGTGCAAAAGTAGTCAGGGAATCGAGGGAGTGGGAGAACCACTTGGCATTCGGGCAGCGAAGCATAACCATTCGGTTCGGTTTCGACCGGAAAAGCGTCGATGAGTTGAGTGCCCCTCCACTTTGACTCCACTTCCAAGCCACTCCACCCTCTTCTCACCTGGAACCCTGAACCTCCGCAAAACTCCGTCCCCCGAAATGGATGCATCGCCCCTTTCGCCGGAACAGGCTCCCACCATCTTGGCCACCGGAAGGTCATTGGACCAGCAGGTGGACGCCAGTTCGCCGAACCACTCGAACTACTCGAATCTCACGAACAGCAGCAGCAGCGGCAGTAGTGCAAGCAGTCCCTCCGCCTGCTCCTCCACGTCTTCCTCCTCCTCCGCTCCGCAGTACAGTGCAGATATCCGAGCGGCTGCACTGCATCCCCAACAACAACAACAACAGCAGCAGCAGCAGCTGCAGCATAGAGGATCTGCCTCTGGATCAGGTTCAGGCTCAGGATCGGCCAAAACCTGTGAGCTGGACTTGGGAGAGGAGCGAGATACCTTTTCTCCGATCTCCAGTCCGGATTGCAACGGAGCCACCGCCGCCGTTGTGAACGTCCTGCCCTCTTCAAGTGGCTCTGTGGACAACAAAACCTACGAAGGAGGCACCAAGGTGAAGCCACCCTCGAAGGAGGAAAAACAACGGCAGAACGAGGAAATCGTGTGCATGGAAACGTCGACGGTGTCCACGGAAACTGGTTCCTGGGAGTCCATGTATCCGGCAGCGAATGCTGCTCCACCTGAGCAGGCCGAGGAAACCGAAACATCTTCGATTTTCAAGGGCATCAGTGCCAGTGCTTTGTTGCGGGATCTGGAGAAGCGGGATCAACCGTTGTCCACCTCGGGAACCAGTGCCTGCTTCATAGACGCATCCTCGTTAAGGGACGAGGATGAGGTGCTGTCCTTTCCTAGCCTAGATGGCCACGCCCAGGAGGAGGAGGTCGGACAGGAAGTGACCGCCGAGGGAGACGCAGAGCCCTCGCCCACAGAGCAACTGGAGCAGTTTCACAAGTCATTTGCCAGGTGCAAAGGCGTCAAACAGAGGCAGAGGGATCCGGAACCGGAGGATCCAGTGGAGCCAGTGGACGAGCCGGTTGAGGAGCGACCTGCTCCCATGTCGGTGCCGTACAGCTTCCAGCACAATGCCCAGCACTTCAGTGTGCACCCCTTGGGCAGCAGTCCCAAGTTCACCCACCATCAGCACCAGCACAACCAGAATTCGAGTCAGCATCATCCCGATCTCAGCTACACGACGGACTACTCCTCCAGCAGTCCGGCACCGAGTTTGGTGTGGTCGGAGCAGGGCAGGAACCACCAGGGTGCCTCCGCCTCCACGCCGCACAACTCCATGGTGCACATCGAACCCGCGTCGGCCGGCAGTAATAACTCCTCGATTCACAGGGACTACACGCTATCTTCCTCACTGTCGCACCACCGGGATTCGGGTGCCTATTGCAGTGATGCCACGGATTCGCCGCTGCCATTGCCCCGCACGCCCAAGCGGAGTTCCAAGTTCGATGAGGCCAATCCCATTGTTTCCGGAGGAGCGTCCATCGAGGACTTCCGGGAGAAGCAGTGCGAGAGTCCCAGCATCAAGAGACGCACAGACACCTGTCCGATTGTCTCGGGCGGATTCGTTTCATTGGACTTTGCACCCACTCGCCCGCTGGCGGATGAGGACGACGACGAGGATCTGGCCGAAGACGCTGAGATAGCTGGGGTGGAAATGCGCGTGAAGACGGGAGTGCCGAGGAAACCCGTGCCCGGCATTGCCTCCTGGGTGGTGGACATGAGTGACTGCCGGCCGGAGAGGAGGCGGAGCACCAGCAGCACAACATCCAGTTTTCGCGAGAGGTCAGATTCGAACAGCTCGCACAAGAGCGGCTGTGGTTTCTATGTTTCATTGGACGACATGGACCGCAAGCCCCAGGAGCAGACACAAAAACCCACAGCAGTTGCTCCTCCATCGCAGCTGAGCAAATCCTACACGGCACCGAAGTCAGCGGGATTCTTTGTGGATCTCTCGCAGAGCGGTAAAGATGAAGAGCTGGGCCCAAAGGACCAGGATCAGCCTGAAGTAAAGGAGGAGTCCAAGCCGGAGCCCAAGAATATCTTCAGTATGTTCATAGATTTTGGGGAGCAGAAGACACCGCGTTCGAATGGCAGAAAAGAACCATTGAGCTTGGCTCAGAGATTGTCCAGCTCATTGAGTTCCTCGGCTTCGAGGCGAGGCGACAGCGAGGTGATGAAATCCAGTGCCAGTTCCACGGAGACTCTGATGGCTAAGAGTTCCAATCAGAAGGATATGTCAGCAGGAACTGGCGAGAGCAAGTCCCTGGACTACAGATGCAACCTGGAGCCTCCCCTTACGGTGGCTGCACTGCGTCGGCTTTCGCAGCAGCATCGCCAGCAGAGCGATCCCGCCAAGCGGCACAGCTGGGGCAGCAACAATGGCCAGCCGGAGCAGGCATCCGGCTCGGGAACGGGAGTGGGCAACGATTGCAAGCGTTCCATCAGCCTGACTGCCAATGGAGCCACGGATTCGGGAGCGGGTCTGATGAGCATCATTGACAAGCTGCCCATTATATCGAAGGCCTCGTCTCTGTCGATCGATAGCTCTGTCTCGCCCTACGACGAGTTGAGTGGTTCCAATCCTGGCCTGAGCAGCTGCTCGGAGGAGGAGCAGGGTCAGGCACAGGGAAGGATCAAGAAGAGGCGAAGGGATGCTCAGTTGAACGAGACCTATGACAAGTCCAGCTTGGCTTCGGTCACAGAGGGCATTCTTTCCAAGGACATGTCGCCAGCTTCCAACACCGACACCGATGATCTCACCTTCCAGCAGGACGAACAGCTGGCCAAGGAACAGGCGGCGGATCTGGTTTCAATGCCGCTCCAGCTGACGAGCAGCTCGAATCGCACCAGCAGCGTAATGGAAACCATCATCGAGGCTAAGGAGACGGCCTCGCCGAAGAAACAGGTCACCCTGAACAATGGCCATACCATGGAGTCCCTGCACGCCACCATTGAAAAGCAAAAGCAACTGCTGGAAACGGTCAATGAGCATGGAGAACAGACGGCGCAGCAACCCTCCCAGATCCCCTCCAGCTTCGTGAAGCTCTCCGACATGGATAAACCCGTGAAGCACGACCTGCAGTCGCCGGATTCGATGAGCAAGAGCGTGGGCAACAACCACAGGAGCTCGCAGTTGGGCCAGCGACTCTACAGGGATGAGAACCGTGCGCGTCCGCATTCCTGGGCCATGACACGATCCACGGGCAACACGCTGCAGAACTTCACCAATTCGGTGGACAACATCAGGAGTCTTTCCCGCCTGTTCCCCAACTTCTCCAAGGAGTTCTCCAACTCACTGCCCAACGGCATGACTCTGGAGCAGGTTCAGAGCCAGCAGGTGGACTACATCCAAACGGATCTCAGTGCGGACTCGAGCCTGGCCTCAAGTTTCAGCAGATCGGGCATGGATGAGTCCTCGTTGAGCTGCAGGCAGCCCAGACGCTTGGGGGAGGATTTGCTCAAGATGTTCCTGCAGGAAATCGCCACGGACATGTTGGTGGAGGTGCATGGTCGCCGCATCCGGGCCCACAAGTGCATCCTGCGCTCCCGTTGTCAGTACTTTGCAGCCATGCTGGCCGGCCATGGATCGCAGAGCGTGGTCTCCTTGCAGGGCTACTCCTATGCAGCGGTGCACTTTGCCCTGTGCCACATCTATTCGGGGGCCTCGCATCCGCCGGATGGCATTAGCCTGATGGAGCTGGCTGCTCTGGCCGATCTGCTGGGACTGGAGGGCCTCAAGGAGGTCACTTCGCATGCCCTGAAGACGAACTACTGCCACAACTTCCACAAGCCCTGCTCCGGTTGCACCGATGGCATCCTGCAGGTGTTGCCCGTGGCTCTGAATCATGCTCTGGATGATCTCTACAGGAAGTGCTTGCGTTGGACGTGTCGCCACTATCTGAAAGTTTGGCCAACCAGGCAGTTTGCCCAGCTCCCGCCGGACATACTCGGTCGATGCCGCCAGCAGATTGTTGCCTATTTGGTGAGTAGTATAATAAATAAATAAATAAATTAATTAATAAACTTGCTCATGGTTTTCTTTTCCCGAAACAAAGACCTCGGAGACGGTCCTGGACACAGTGCTGGATTGCGACCACCTGCTGGCCCAACTTTCGGCCTACCGATGGGGTCATGTCTGCGAGCAGCTGGTGCGCGAGATCTTGGAAGCGGCCTACGCCTATGTGGGCGACCACTTTGCCAGCTTGATTGCCAGCGATTCCTTCCTCTCGCTGGGCCACGACCGCAGCCGGCACATTCCTCGCCTGGAGACCCTGCTCCTACACACGGCGGCTGAATTGACGCCAGAGCAGGCTTGTCGCAGCTATCAGCGGGTTACCCGCTTGAACACCGTTCTGCAGGCAAAGGTCATCCACATGCCAGCCAGTTTGGGCCAATCCGAACTAGCAAGAGAACTGCAGGGTCTGCAGGAGGAACAGCTGGACTGGCAGCCGGAGTACATCCGACTGGTGGGAGCCCTTGTGTACGCAGTTGAGCAGTGCCTCATCCGGCAGTGCTCACGTGCCATGCGCGTCACCGCCTGGCAGCGCATGGATCTGGAGCTGCGAAAGAAGATCCAAACGCTGGCTCGTCTCACCGAACCGCTGGACATGAAGCGGCAGAATGGCAAGCCGGTGGGCAAGGCCTTCTCTTTTGGCGGCAGCACACGCAGCCAGGACCTCGTGCAGATCAAGCTGGCCATTCAGGCGCAGACAAAGCGCGCTCATGCCCAGGAGACACTGCTGTACAAGGCCACGCAGACGCAGGAGGCGACTGGTGGAGCGGGTCACGTGCAAACTGCCGACAGAGGAGTGCAGGCGAATCATGAGTCGCGGGAGGGCAGTAAGTTGTTTGTATTTACTATTTTTAATCAAGGCTTTAACAATGTTTTATATTTTCCAGACAAACTACTGAAGTCCAATTCCCGTGCATATGTTCCTCATCGCGCCAGTTCCCAGGTAGCTTCGGAGCGCAACAGCCTGAATCTTCATCGACGCACTCAATCGGAGGCTCCACCAGTGACCCACAAGAAACCAGCTCCCGTGGCGGCTCCCGCAGTGGAAGCTAAGACTGCTCATGGAAAACCTACGGCGGTAACAGCCAAACTGGGCGAAGTTCGACCCCGTTATCTGGAGCCACGCAAGCCAAGAGCTGCCGCTCCAACAGCTACAAACGGTCATGGTTCTGGACCCGTGCGCAGTGCCACCAGCTCGAGCATTCCAGCCAACGGAGGCAGAAAGGCACCGGCCAAGAACTTGCACATTTCTTCCAGCGACAGTTCGCGGAACTCGAGTCCGGCGGCGCGCAGAGTGCAAAATGGCACGCGTCTAGGCAATAAGTCCAGCAATCTCTCTATGGACAGCTTGTCGTCGCCGGCGCGTCGAGCTAAGAGCACCTCCAGGGGTCCACAGGACAGATACTCCTCCGACCAGAACTCGCTGGCGGAGAGCATGAAGAGTTCTGTGATTACCAACAAAACGATCTCACACGAGTCGCTCTCTGGCAGCTCGAAACTGGCCCGGATCCAGCAACTAAATGGCCACGGAAAAGGTCCTGCGACGGGAAAAATCAAGGCCACACAACGTGGTACCACGGTGGGCAACAAATCAACGCGTCAGTTGAAGCAGCAGCACAATGCAATGACTTCCAACGGTTCAAGCCCTAGTTCTGTGCACACGACCAAGTCGGCAGCCAGTAGGTTGTCCTCCGTTAGCAGCACACTTTCCACGCGGGAGCTGTTCAAGCAGCGCTCCATTTCAGTGCCCGCCGGCGGGGCAGATGGAGCGCCAAACAAGGGACGACACAGCTTCCTTTCGGCCAAGTCGCGCGAAATTCTGGCCAAGCGGGCGGAGAAGAACAAGCTGCAGCAGCAGCAACAGCAACAGAAGCAAACCGAAGCGCCGGTCGAGGAGCGTGGATCAGTTCAATTGCGCTCTTCCGCCGGCCCCCTGCGCTCATCCTCACATTCCGCGGTATCAAGCATGCTGCAGCAGCACAATCTGCGCAACAGCCTGCCCTCCAGCATTCCCACCAGACGCCCCAATACGCTGCACCTGAAGAAAACCACGGCAGCGAGTAATGGCGTGGGTGGCCCAACTAAGATAGCCACCAATGGGCTGGCGAATGGAACCTACAAGTCGGCCCAGGCGGTAAAACAGAAGCTAGACCTCCTCATCGATGCCCAGATGGAGAGTGGGGCGCCCAAGGAGCGGGTTGAGTCAAAGTTGGAGCGCTCCAGCACCTTCTGCAAGGACAGCGCCGATCTGGACATCAGCGAACTGCAGATTGTGGAATAATCAAAAAGTGAAAGAGGAGCAACAGCATCAACATGGGGTAAGTTGTATTGACTATCCAGGTTATCCACTAAACAATAGTAATCACAATAAATCTCCTATTTATCCAGGTCGTATCAAATATGACGCCCAAAATGGATACGAACCCGAATCCAATACCGTACACGTCCCATAAGGCAACACTAGTCAATAATCTAGCATGCAGCTGCCGTTGCAGTTGGCGCATGAAACCATTAAACAATAACGATAATAAGATGATGTTACTACCAACAGACAACCGCGATAATTAAATGCGTTATACCAGACAGCCGAAACCCAAACAAAGGAAACAAGTTATTGCAGTTTAACCTAACCCACTCCGAAGTATAATTAAATTAGCTTATTGCGATAGGGAAGCGATCGATGATTATATGCAAAGCGGATAAGCCAGAAAAACTAAAAACAGAAAAAGAAAACTGAAATTGAAAACAAGTATTTGGTGATATTATTTAGAGTGCGCTTTATGTTTACGTTAAATGCTAAGCGAGACAAGTGCTTAAAACCCAAACTCTCTACTCAAAGTACGATCTTGTGGATCCGAGGATGCTACACTATATGCTTTATGCGCTTTGCAGGCTGCATTTAAGGTCTTATTCTCTCTATATCCCGCTTTATTATCAAAGCCCGCCCAATAAAATATATATATGCAAGTCTGTATATATGAGAAAATGATTGAAAAACCATCTCTCTCTATAATTATTTAAGCTTGAAATTTTTTATACTGTTGTTTATTTAACTCGTACTCGTAACAATGGCGCATTACTTCAGCAAGGCAACCAAGGAAACGTCTTTTACATATTATTTTTAAAAATTAATTTATAAATTTTAATTATTTGGTACATATAAAACGATGCGAGCGAAAGTGAATTTTTGTAAGCGACGGCATTGATACATTGATATATTGATAATGAAGTGCAAGAGTAATAAATGTGTGTATTTATTAAAAGTTACCATATAAAGCAAAGCTCTTATTTTGGTATTGGGAATCGAAACTGAATTCGGATATTTAACAATATTTTGTTTCAAGTATAAAACAAAATAGTTTTCTAATAAAAAAGCAACTTCAATTTTATTTTACTTAAAATATGAGTACAATAAATAGTATTTATTAAATGCAATCATTCAAGCCAATCACTAAGTAAAATCTGATTAACATCGGTCCTCATACCTAATATACTGTATATATAGTGTTTTATCTTTATTTTAGCGTAAATGCTATGATTTATTTCCTACAATTATCGTATCATACAAAGCGTGTCTCGCAACTATTCAGACTCCACACAAATTCTAATTAGAACCGAAACTGGGTCTACTATAACTATCGTAACGCAAACTGCTTATCAGCCCTATATTCTCGAGTAATATACGGCACGGCACGGCAATAGCTGGCTCGTCAGGCTTATCCAAGTGCAGCTTTTATATTTGAGCTAAGATTCAGTTCATCCAGTTGGTGGGCGGGGGTTGGCGTGGCTACGATGGCGAAGCTTTCATGGATAGCACCCAATCGTTAAAAACATTCCGGCAATGGATGACCACGCACTCGTTGCTGCAGTACTCGTCCTCCCAGTCCGGATTAATAATGGCCGGCTTGTTGCACTGTTCCCGGGTACACTTCTGCACCCTTGCCGCCTCAGTCAGCAGTTGAATCTGGTCGGGTGGCGGTTGTTGGGTAATTAATAACTGCTCTGGCTGCTCGACAACTTCCGCCTTGGGTGTCACTATTGGAGGTGGAATAACAGCAGCCATTTGTGGCTGAGGCGGGACTAAGACTGAAGGAACTTCCATTTCCGATGTCGCCTCCGATTCAGACAGCTGGTGCCGATAGTCCCGCATTAAGCGCACATAGTCACGCTTTTCTTGCTCGTGTCGCTGGTTGTATACGTTCTTTTGTGTCTCGTCCAGAGAATCCCACATGGTCTGCACTATTACCTGCATTTGCTCTAATGAACAGGAGGGATTCTGCTGTTTGATTGCGGTTACGGTGTCACGGAAAAACAAAGCAAAGGGGGCTAGAGGTTTGGGAGGTGCCTGTGCAATCGACTGCGGTTCCGGTTGGGCCAGCAAGCTCTGGACTCCGATTCCTCCTGCGTCTCCATATGTGTCGCAATCCTCCTCGTTATCGTCGTTCAACATGGATTGATCCAAGCTAAGCATTCTCCGCGACTGCAAGAAAGAACGAAAGAGAAGGTATACAGTTGTTAATATTATATTATGCCTTGTAACTAGAGAGCTCACTAGAAACTTCTTCATCCCAATCACAAAGTGAGCAACTAAACTAATGTACAAATCGTTCGCCCAAGCCCAGTTCAGTTGGACGGGGGAAAGAGGGCGCTGCTGATTGTGCGGCAGTGTGTGCGTGCCGTTCGCTGATAAGAAGCTGACGCGGCGATAACCCATTGGATAGGGAAGAGGGGGAATGGGGGCGGTCTGGCATGGAGTAGCTCCTCCAGCTGTCCGCCAGCAAACAAACAACAAGAACCCAACAACCCGCCGATTCCGATCTCCCCCTCGCTTATTATAAAACCATTATGGCATCGATGAAATGCAATTAAGTTGGGCGGTCGACTGTGGCTCCCAAAAAAAAAAAAAGCAGACAAGTGTACATGTGCCCAATTGGTTTCCGCTGCTCCTCCAAATTCTGGATGGGTTTGCCCTGCTTCACTTACGGATTGGCTAGGAATCTCTGCCGGCGTGTCGTTTAACTCGAACACTTCGTCGCCGAAAGAGGGGGCGTGGAACTGATTCATCACGACGCCTCCTGCAATTCTCCTAGGCTTATTTACCAAAATATTAAACAATTTTAGAGGTATTATTATCGTGTCGGCTTAATTAGTGTGACCGCAGCCGGAAATTGGGTAAATGGAAGGAGGAGAGCATTTTCCAACACTGATTTGTGACTGGTTCCGGGTCAAAATAACTGCTGCAAAATAAACGTTTTAATTTTAAAATAATAGATCACTATTACTTTAATTTTAATATTTAAATTAGATTGCTCTCCTCCTTTAATATAGAAATGGTTTATGTACAGTTGAACTATTTGGTTCAGTTCCGGTTCCGTTTTTGAAGTGCAGTTACAAAAAAGTCCAGGTCACTGAGTTCTAAATCGAAATTTTTTAACTAAAAAAAATTCGATGTGTAAATACTAGTACTAAATTGTTTTTCGGATATAGATCATACAAATTTACGCATGAGTAGGGTGTACAAAATGGCTTGGAGCGGCGTTAGGATGTTTCTGAAGCTCACATCACAACGTTGTCAACTTATAAGTTTGGGATCCAAAACCGAGGTACCCGGAGGTCCAGGGCCAGGAATCTTCGAGTCTGACGTTCTAGCGAGTAAATCAAATGCCAGTCACATGGAGAACCTGTTCACTAAGTGGATCGAGGACAATAACGCAATTCATGAAGTAAGTTACCGCAGCAAGTTATATGCTAAATGATTTCCTAAATATAATTTTTGATTAGTCCTGGCAGCGTTTCTTTAAGGACTTAGTTGGAGATACGGCCATGACCACTCCCCTGCAATACGATCCCAATCCCAATCCGAATTCTATACAAAGTTTTAACAAGCATCTTGGAAATGGCTTTAATATTTCTTCGCCTTCTGAAAGAGTCGCAACCTCACCCGAAAAACTTAAGCAGACCAAAAAGAATGGAACGAAAACCGGAGATCCGCATTCAGATAAGGAAATTATTTTAATGATTTTTCCATTTTCAGAATGTTTATTTCTTTGCATAATAATTTAAAACCGTTGTAGTTGAAAGTGTAGTTTATTTGCAGATTGGATCCGGTTCTCCAGTGGCAAGGCACTCGAATTACATATCGAAAGGATCTTCAGTGCCTGTGATGAGGACGAACCTTCCTCCGGCACTGGAGAACCTGTCGAACACTTCGCAGCCTACAAGTGATCAGAATGATTTAAATACTTGCGTGACCTGTCCTCAAAAAAGTGATATCAATTTACTTTCACATTCACCGGAAATCCGGACATCTGGATTATACGACCAGAATGCGCCATCATCTTCCAAAACGGGATTCAACAAATACGGAAACTGTTTGCCGAATACCAGAATTCCTGGTTCTGTCTTAACAAACAAATTAGAAGTAAATGAATTTTTTAAAAAACCATTTAGAAGTATTTCCCAAATAAAGGAACCAAACGAGCCTGAAAAGCTGTTAATCTCAGCAGGAAACCTAACGCGATCCAGAAGAATGGGAAATTCGCGTAACAACTTCAAAACGAAATATGGATCGTTCAATAAGTTTATGAAATGTTGGGGAATTAAACCAGAAATTTATATAAGACCTCGTTCAAAAGCCAATTCTAAGAAAAAAACTATTGTGAACTTTAAAAGTTATTACGAAAAGAGCCTGAAACAAGGAAAGGGAAAAGTTGGGAATTCCACAAAAAAATCAACAAATAAAATACCTTTAGATTCGAAAGAAGAAAAATCAAAGCAGGAACCAAGCCAACTCACCAAATGTAATCTTGATAAAGACGAGAAAGATAATACAAAGTTGAAGGCTACCGAACGACCAAGTAAGACTTTTAAAGACTTGACTGACAATATGGATTCAGAAAAAACCAAGGAAGGCAGTAATGAAAGTAAACCAAATCAAAAGCCAGCAGTTTACAAAGCAACGGTTAGAATTTTTATACCTCAGCCAAAAGAAAACCCAAAAGCTGATAATAAACCAAAATCATCTGCAAAATCCGAAAGCACCAACTCAAAAAAACCTGTACCCGAAAAATTTAAATCTCTAAGGGTTTCGAGTGCCGAGAAAAATGATCTTAAGAAGCTGGTCTACAATAATTTAGAGAAATCGTTGATATATGCAGACGAATTAACACTTAAAAGTTTGATAAAGCCAACACCAGACTCTTGAAATTTAATCTCTGATTTTGAATATAGCTCCATAAAAACGTATTTGGAACCCAAGAATTTATTGCTTTGGACTAGCATCTGATCGATCGAATCCCAGCATGTCTGGCAAAAATTGACTCACCTGCTTAAGTTGACGTACCACTCGGCCTTTAGACTCAAAACACATTTCGACCTTCAGTTGCTCAAATTCAAAATTCAAAAGTTACTGGAAGAAAATGAACCAGTGTCGGCTGAGGGGCCTTGTGCAGATGAGGAGGGAACTGGCCCTCGGTCTTCTGGGCTCTAAGCACCACGTCTTGGCCCAGTTTGCCCTGCGAGGTATTCAGACAACCTCTCCGTTGGGGGGTACCCAGGATATGGACTCCTTCGCCAGTGGCTGCAGTGCCGCCTACATCGAGGGTCTGTACAACAAGTGGAAGAACAACCCCAAGTCCGTGGATCAGGTAAGATCCCGTCATCTTTATATTTAAAGAGTGTTTGGATTATCTGAAGTATTTATGATTTAACAAAACTTTTATTTAAATAAATCCTTTGCTAGTCCTGGGATGACCTCTTCAACGGGAACGAGCGGCCAGTCTCGAAGGGAATTCCGATTCAGAGTTCCCACTCCCGGAAGTACAGACGTCCCCCGGTGGAAAGGACAGCTGTCAAGGCCCGATCGGGTGAGAGAACCGCATCTGGCGGAGCATCTCCCGCTCCTGCCCCGCCTCCCAGCGACTGGAAGAACATCGATGATCACCACGCGATCCAGGCGATCATTCGGGCCTATCAATCGCGTGGTCATCTGGCCGCTGACCTGGATCCCTTGGGAATTGTCGGGCCGCAGAAAGGGGCCTCCGTAGATGGCACCGAACGACAAGCCACCAAGGAGGTGCTTAGGCAGCACTATTCCTACATATTTGGTAAGAAGTTGGTCAGCCAGAGAGTATCTTTGAGATCAATTAACTTGTTGCCCTGCAGGTGATCTCAATGCCACGTTCAAGTTGCCTTCATCCACAATGATTGGAGGCGACGAGGAGTTTTTGCCACTCAGGTGGGTTTTATAATTATCTTTTTTATGGATTGTTTTAACTTTTCTGCCATCAGGGAAATCCTGGACCGCTTGGAGCGCATTTACTGCGGCCACATAGGAGTGGAGTACATGCAGATAACCTCGCTGACCAAGACCACTTGGATCCGCGACCGATTCGAGAAGCCGGGAGGCTTGGACCTGTCCAAGGACGAGAAGAAACTAATCCTGGAGCGTCTGACCCGCTCGACGGGCTTCGAGAACTTCCTGGCCAAGAAATTTTCATCGGAGAAACGGTTTGGCTTGGAGGGCTGCGACATCATGATACCCACAATGAAGGAGGTGGTGGATCGCTCGACCAACACGGGCGTGGAGTCCATATTTATAGGTATTATTATTAATAATAATGATTTTCAGAACTCTTCCTGATTCGTTTTTATCTCAAGGAATGGCGCATCGTGGACGACTGAATGTTCTGGCCAATGTCTGTAGGAAACCCATTTCCGACATCCTGTCGCAGTTCCACGGCCTGCAGGCCACAGACTCTGGTTCCGGAGATGTGAAATACCATTTGGGCGTTTTCCAGGAGCGCCTCAACCGGCAGACCAACCGGATGGTGCGCATCACCGTGGTGGCCAATCCATCCCACTTGGAGCACGTTAACCCTGTGCTGCTGGGAAAGGCACGAGCGGAGATGTTCCAACGCGGCGACGTCTGCGGCAAGCGGGTGCTGCCCATCATCATCCACGGCGACGCCTCCTTCTGCGGACAGGGCGTTGTCTTCGAGTCGATGCACCTCTCGGACCTGCCCAACTACACCACCTACGGCACCATTCACATTGTGAGCAACAACCAGGTGGGCTTCACCACCGATCCCCGGTTCTCCCGATCCTCGCGCTACTGCACGGATGTGGCCAAAGTGGTGGCTGCCCCGATCCTCCACGTGAATGCCGACGATCCGGAGGCATGCATCCAGTGCGCCCGCATCGCAGCCGACTATCGGGCCACATTTAAGAAGGATGTGGTCATCGATTTGGTGGGCTATCGCCGCAACGGTCACAACGAGGCGGATGAGCCCATGTTCACCCAACCGCTGATGTACCAGCGCATCCGAAAACTGAAGCCCTGTCTGCAGCTCTACGCCGAAAAGCTGATCAAGGAGGGCGTGGTCACGGACAGCGAGTTCAAGGCCATGGTGGCCAACTACGACAAGATCTGCGAGGAAGCGTGGAAGGAGTCCAAGGAAGTCAAGTCCATAAAGGTAAGAAAGATGAAGGATTAAATATTGGCTGAGTTTGACTGGTTATCATTTGCAGTACTCCTCCTGGATCGACTCGCCCTGGCCGGGATTCTTTGAGGGACGCGATCGGTTGGAGTTGTGTCCCACCGGCATCAGCACCGACACCCTGAAGACCATCGGGGAGATCTTCTCCAGTCCTCCGCCACCAGAGCACAAATTTGAGATGCACAAGTGAGTTGCACTAAAGATTATATACCTATTTATTTTATTTATATATTAAAATCTTATAACTGTTATAATCCCTTTACATCCTTTTTAGGGGCATCCACCGCATCCTGGCGCTGCGCAAGCAGATGGTGCAGGACAAGGTGGCTGACTGGTCGCTCGGCGAGGCCTTCGCCTTTGGCTCCCTGCTGAAGGAGGGCATCCACGTTCGGTTGTCCGGCCAGGATGTGGAGCGCGGCACCTTCTCGCACAGGCACCATGTGCTCCATCACCAAACGGCCGACAAGGTGGTGTACATCGCCCTGGACCACCTGTATCCCGACCAGGCGCCCTACTCAGTGTCCAACAGCTCGCTGTCGGAGTGCGCGGTGCTGGGCTTCGAGCACGGCTACTCCATGGCCAGTCCCCATGCGCTGGTCATTTGGGAGGGCCAGTTCGGCGACTTCTGCAACACGGCGCAGTGCATCATTGACACCTTCATCGCCAGCGGCGAGGCCAAGTGGGTGCGCCAGTCGGGAGTGGTGCTCCTGCTGCCGCACAGCATGGAGGGCATGGGTCCAGAGCACTCCTCCGGTCGCATGGAGCGCTTCCTCCAGATGAGCGACGATGATCCAGACGTCTATCCGGACACCTGCGATGCCGACTTCGTTGCCCGCCAGCTGATGAACGTTAACTGGATTGTCACGAACTTCTCCACGCCCGCGAATCTCTTCCACGGACTCCGCCGCCAGGTGAAAATGGGCTTCCGCAAGCCGCTGATCAACTTCTCGCCCAAGTCGCTGCTGCGCCATCCGCTGGCCAGGAGTCCCTTCAAGGACTTCAACGAGTGCAGCTGCTTCCAGAGGATCATTCCCGATAAGGGACCCGCCGGCAAGCAGCCCGAGTGCGTTAAGAAGTTGGTCTTTTGCTCGGGTAAGGTGTACTACGATCTCGTCAAGGAGCGCGATGATCACGAGCAGGTGGAAACGGTGGCTCTTGTGAGGGTGGAACAGGTGAGTTGTGATGGGTCATCATAGATCTATAAAATTGTCGGCTTATCAGGTGATATTACTGGCACTGGTTAGTTCCTTTATAATAATAGTAATAATAATAATAATTATAATCTTAAATCTAATCCCCTTTATCTCTTTATTCAGCTGTGTCCCTTCCCGTACGATCTGATCACCGAGCAGCTGAAGCTGTATCCCAAGGCTGAGCTGCTGTGGGCCCAGGAGGAGCACAAGAACATGGGTGGCTGGTTCTACGTGCAACCAAGATTCGACACCGCGCTGCTCAAGAACGAAAACGAAACGTAAGTCGAACGAACATCTAAATGCCAAGGTACAATGCCTTGAGCCTTGAGCTACTCCCCTCCTGGGTGATTCAATTCAGGTGCGATTATCGTTGACGCACCTTCAAAGTGTCAATCGGTGTTGGTGACGACTTCTTGGGACATCTCACGTATCGCTTGACACCCCCGAGCAACAATTCCCAGATCCGTAAAATGGTCGCCGTGTGACGCCATCTTTGGCGCTCTTGGTGATCGGGACAGCGATGATAATATCCAAGCCAAAAGCATGCCAACAGCAGAGGTTTTGGGATTTTCGGTTTAATTGTTGTTTCTTCTGATACCTGGCATTTCTTGGGGAGAGAGGTATATATGCTTAATGGCCATGATGACAGCCTCTTGAAATTTATAGCCACTAAACAGAAAGATTCAAAGAGCAGAGGGTCGAAATACGTGTTAAAATATATTGGGCAAAATTCATTGTTGGTTTTCCCTTCTGCAAATAATAGTTATTACTTGCTATGTTTATATGTACATATATTACGTATACAACAAAGTATAAATAACAACAAAGATAATACGTTAATTAAAAATCTCAATCAGGTATAAATATCTATTAATCAGTGTCACTTGTTACTATTTGCTGGTGACTTTGTTTCTTTTTTATTTTTGATCAGACATGTGCCAAGTGAATTTGAGAAGGTTGTTCTGCCCTAAAGATTTACAAACGTGTGGACTGTTTCTGTAAACATTGCCAAATACTTTGTTGTTTGTTCTTCGGGTGGCGAGTGAACGTGTAACGCACTTGGCCTCGTCAGAGTTCACGTGGCGCCCCCGAAAAGTTCATTTCCTGAATTTATATTTAGTGCAGGAGGATTGAGGTGGTTCCTCCGCATTGTTACTATAATAACTAAGGGGTTAGTAAGCAATCAGAAATGCGGGTTCATGCTACTGTCCCTCCGAAACGATTAATTGCCGCCAGCCCCGAAGGCCCCAATAATTTGTTGAATTTGGCAACTGCGTTGTTAGTAATTGGCCGGTCCGAATGGCCTCGTTGCAGAGCGCCGACAGCCATGTCGATGTTGGACATCGCATTGTATTTACAGCCAGAGAACTGGCGCAAGGAACTTGGCACAGATTCGCACAGATTTGATACCGAAACACTTTCCCCGATCCTCACCATCCGCCTCGTAGAGGCTCCTATGATATTTGGCTAGATATCTCGCCTCTCCACAACAGTTTTCGGTTTTATTCGCATCTCGGACCCAACAATGCTCCCTAATAACGCCCATTGTCGCGCTAGATTTCTGCTCTGATTTATGGAAAACAATATTGCCTCCCCAACGTGAATATTTTTGGGGAAATTTTCAAAAAAATATATTATGTTTGAGAGAGATATATGTGATATCATGTGTAACCGCGAGGACTCTCCTCTGCACTTGAAATCTTTGATGTTGGTGCTGCGGATGCTGTGGTCTTCAGAAGTGTTTCCAACTATCGCCCAACTCAAAATACCGAGCATACAAAATAAAATGCTTTGTTTTTCAATTGCTTTTCTGCAAATATGTAGCTGCACTGGAAAAATTTGCGATGAATAGATAATACTTCTAAAAATCTTTTCCATACTTAAAAAGACAGAATATTTTTCTTTTTTTAAATTATTTTAGAATATAATAAAATGTCATTTAATTGATGGTAGAAATTATTTATCAGTTTGATTGATTAATTTATTAAAAATGGTTTTAAATCACTTGTAATAACTTGACATATTCAAATTACCTTTAAATGATTGAGGAAAGCAAATGTGGCTCGTCTGATTAAATCCTTTGTTTACCTTTTGCCATAATTTATGTGACACTCCCCTGACAAAAGGCATGAATTATGAATTTTTCCTGTGTACCCGCTACCAGACAGACATACATAATGTCTTGATCGCACACACAATAGATATATAAAGTACTCGACTCGGCGGTTGCCAGCCCCGAAAATTGAATGAAAATCCCGCCAGAGGCCTTAGGAATGTAGCATATTCTATAATACTATATGGTGGCATGCCTCATTCCCCTGCGCTATATGTTATGTTTATGGCTGGCATGTGTGTTTTTCCCGATTTTCTTTGTTGTTTTTGTCAGCGTGAATTAAAATCTCTGGTAATTGCGAGAAATTTTTGCGCCAGGAATTCCGAAAGCGCCGAACCGAACGCCTTGACAATCAATTATGAGAAATGTCCGATGATCTTGGTCGGAATGTTTTTTGCTATTCTCTGTTTTCTGCTCTACAAACATATGAGCAGATATATATACGATATATCTAATGCAGGCCGATGCACGGCAAAGCCCGCCAAAGTTTTATTAATGGCACGCATTTCTCTGTTGTCCACATCTGGGGCATATTATCTTGGGGCTAAAACCGACATTGACGGAGTGGTTGGATATTATTTTATTCAGCTGATTGCTGATTGCTGATTGAGTTGTTTTTCTGGCCATAAAGGTTCCCCCGGTTTATTGTTCATTCATCAGCGGGTTTTCTTTATAAATAACCCCGAAAACAACAAGATTGGCAAGTGGGGGAGGCAATCATCAATCGCCGGATGGCGAAAGCTTCGGAATAAACAGATTCATAAAAGTTTTATGAGTAATTGGCTTTAGAACAGACCAAAAATAGAACGCCCTCGCATTACTGAAATATTTTGAGCTTTATTTAAACATTAAATAGCTTGTTTATAATTACACATACAGAGTACTTAAGATGTAAACGAAAGGCCTGGAATAAGTTACGCTAAACACTAGGATAACACTAAGCCACTAACTATAGTAGTCTATGTACACTCGAACTAATCTTTTACGAACGAATCACTATAACATAACTGAATGTCGAATTGAGATCCTTAAAAAATTACCTCGCATGGCGGACAATTTTTTAATTCCACTCAAAGATGGCCGGACACACTGGACACCACTGGATGGGATGGTGTTGTTTTTGGATTATTTGCTTTGACTTTTGGATGAGATGTAGATGTAGGCAATGCCTACACCATGTTCCATATGCTGTAGCTGGCCGCCCGTCGCTCCTCCTCGGCCACCTGTTCGTAATCGATCTCCAGATACTCCTTGCCCCCGAATCGCACCTTCCGCCCGGTGTACTTCTTGATGTAGCTGACGTGGGCGGGCACCTCCTTGCCCTCGATCTCCAGCTTGTACGATATGCTGGTGATCCTCTCGAGCACTCGTCCCCGCTTCCAGCGCACCTGGGTCTTGCGATAGCGTTCCGCATAGAGCACCAAGTCCCCGATCTTGTATTCCCTTATGTGGATGCAGGACTTGAGGGCTTTCAGTGGCTCCGGCTCCTCCTCGGGCGACTTGGAGTCCTCCTCGTCGTCTGTTACGTAGGCGATGGCTTTCTCGATGGTCTCCACCTCGGGAATGGCGGGCTCCTCCGGTTCCGGTTGCAGGAAGAAGGTATCGCCCACCGAGAGACGTCGCTTCTGCCTCTTGATGATCACCTTCTTTTTGATCTTGCGCGGTTTCTTCGGCACTGGCGCAGGATCAGCTGAAGGTTCCTCTTCGGCTACGATTTCCTCAACTTCATTTTCAGCTGGTTGAGATCCCTCCAAAGGAGTGGCTTCCTCTGGCTTTAGAGCCTCCTCTGTCTTTGGGGTAGGTGGCTCCTTCTTTGCTTCTTCCTTCGGCTTAACCTGCTTTTTGGGCGGCGTGAGTTTGTTGATCCTGGAGGACAGCTCATTGATCTTGTTCTTGTCGCGAAGGATGTTGCTCAGCTTGACGTTGGAGTCCGGTTGCTTCTCCGGCTGCTTCTCCGGCTCCTGCTTGTCTATGGAATTCTTGCGCACCAGCTTCTTCACAAGATGCACAGCCTTCTTCTTGACCAGCGGCTCTTGGTTCTGATTCTGATTCTTGGCCACATCGATCGACGGATCGACCGTTTCGATCTTGACGGGTTGCACCGGACCGGCGAGTACTTTCAGCTCCGGCATTGTGGATAGACTGACGCCGGACGGCGCCTGTTCTCCGGCTTTTGTAGCTTCGACAACGGCGGACGACTCTTGGTGCTCCGATGACTCTGGCGATGACTCTTCGTGCCTCAATGTCGCTGCTATTTGCGGCGCAATGTCAGCGCCGATGGCCACCTGTTGCGGCGTCGCTAGCACCTGTGTCTCCTGCTGATTGATGCGTTCTCTAGACTCGGCCAATGGCTGATCTTCTTGTGGCACCACCAGCACCGTTTCACCGACCAACTCCGCAAGTTTCAGGCTGGCGCGTCTGCTTCGATCGCCCGCTGGCGTTTGATTGCAATTAGTAGAATCGCCATCGATTGCTGATGTTGCTGCTGCTGTTGCTGCTGTTGCTGTTGCTGCTGTTGCTGCTGGTGTTGCTGTTGTCGCTGCAACTGTTGCTGCTTCTGTCGCCTCTCCTTGGCCACTTTTGGCAGCGGGCAACTTGGCTGGCACCGCTGTGACCTCTGGCGCAGCCAATTGCTCCTCGGCTATCGAAGATTCTTTTGTTGTCGATGATGTTGCTCTTGGGGCTGTGGATAATGTAGATGTTGCTGCTGCTGCTGCTGCCACTGTGTCGCCCATTAATTTCAGCTTCTTCTTGCGCTTGACAATCGCCTCCGAGTCGGAGGGTCGCCGCTGAGTAATCAGTGCATCGCTCTGCTCGACGGCCGGCTCCACCTTGATCTTGGATGGTTCCACCGCGGCGATCGAGGCGCGTCGCGGGTTCTTCACCTTCACGATGACTTTCTTCTTGATCTTGGACGCTGGCTGCTGCGATGCGGCTGACTCATCTGGCGATGGTACTCCGACGGCCAGGGAGTCCAATTGATTGCTCTCGGATACATCGGATATATCATTGGTGGTTTTTTCTTTAGGTTCTACAGATTTAGATTCCTCAGGAGCTGATTTCTTTAAAGTTGGTTTCTCGATGTTTGCTTTATGGGGTGTAGCTCCCTTATGGGATTCCTTTTTTATAGTTTCCTCCTTAATAGTTTCCTCCTTATGAGTTCCGTTCTGTGGAACCAATTCCCGGGAAACTTCTTCCTTAGAAATTACCTCATTGGGAGCGATCTCCTTGGCAGCTGCTTCCTTTACTGACTTTGATTTGAGTTCACTCTGCACCTTAGCCAGAAACTCTATTTTGGCCTGCTTCTTGCTTTTCTCAGGTGATTTGATTTGTTCAGCTGTCTTTGGCAGTTCTCCATTTATTTTAGGTGGCTCCAGCTTAGCCTCTTTAACTTCGTGATCTTCACATTCCTTGTGAAGTGACTTTGTATCTTTGTTATTGATTTCATCATCTTTCTTATCTGTTAATGTAGGTTTTTCCTTCAGATCCTGGGCATTATTTAAATCATTTGATTGTTTAGCTCCATCCAAATTGTCCTGATTATTGGCTACCACTTTTGCAAGAGTTTCCGTTTCTTCAGTTTTAACTACAGAATGCTCAGGTTTTTCAATAGTTTTGTTTTCCTTGGTTGCATCATTTTTGCTCTCCTGACTTTCAGGAACAGGTGACACCACCTCTCTAGCAAAAGGTGTTTGCTCTCGCTGCACCTTGGTTTCTCTATCAATCTTCAGTGTATCCTTTTCTTCCCTTTTATCTTGATTATTTTCTTTATCTTTGGTAGCATTTTCTTGGCTTTCTCCAGCTTGTTCCTTTTCCTCCTCCGCCTCATCGAAGTAACTGCGACGACGAACTTTCTTTACGAAGCGAAAGGACACGGGAGCAGCTTCAGCTACTTGTGGCTGTTCCACAGATGCAGACTCCGCCTCAGATTCCGTGCTGTACTGCTTGAGCACTCCCTTGACCTCGCTTAGTGCCCCGGATATCCTTGCCTTGAGCTTGTTCAGCCTTTCGATCGCATCCTCCGGCTTCTCCTCCACGGAGTCCTGCGAACGCACTCTTCTTTGGCGGCGCAAACGCGTTCTCTCCGGCAACAAGGAGTCCGCATCGATGGAGATGCTGTCGCGACTGATCGAGCTGCGTTTCAGGTCGCCCAGTAGAGGTGCATGATGAGGGGGAGTGAGGAGCAGGAGTTGCCTCCACATTACGTATACGACTCGTGGCACTCAATCTGCTGACTGGCGACTCTGTTTGCGGACTTCTGCTGGGCAGCGATGGACTCGCACTCTTCAGCTCGTATTTCATCTCGCTAATTGGTATTTCTAGGCTGCTGGTGGTATTGTTATTGTCATCCAGTTCCGTCGGCTGATCGAGTTGCTCGGCGGGATAAACGTCAACCGTTTCTGTCTCCCGCTCCTCGCTGACTTTGCTCACGGTCATGTCCGCTCCGGCGGGCGCCTCGCTCCAAAGATTACCCGTCCTTTCCGGCTGTCCGCAGATCGATTCGATGGCTTCGGTCAAAAGGTCGAGCAGCTCCCAGTCCAAATCCCACTCCCGATCCCAGTTGAGCAAGGGGCTCTCGGCGAGAAAAGCGCGCACGGAACTCTTTAGTAATTCTATATTTGGCAGGGTTCGATTTGGTGGGTTGAGATTCGGATTCGGATACGGATTCGGATACGGATTCGGATACGGATTGCGCTCACGGGTCAACTGGCGACCGAGATTCACGTCCACTTGCTCTGGCGACGATTCGCGGGCGTCTGAGAGATCGCCGGACCGCTGGTGGTTGCTAATGCCATTCCTATAGCCAAAGCTATAGCTATTCCGATTCCGATTTAGCCCATCTACTCGTATTGTCTGCTCCCTGGCCAAACATATTGACTGCCGCTCGATCTGCCGCTCCCGATCTCTCATATTCGCCTCGTTATGATCTTCGGCCTTCTCTAATTTGCTTTGCTCACATATTTCGCGTTTATTTTTGGCCACATCCATGGCGTCGTCGTTGATTTTGTGGTCGTCGTTTCGTCGCTTCTGATTCTGCTTCTGCTTCTGGCCGAAGGCGTCATTAAGATTTTCCGCCTGTTGATGCTCGATTTCCCTTGCCACGTTCAAGTTTAATGCTTCTTCCTCGGCCTCGAGTTCATTATCAAACACCTTATGTGCATGTATATCGCTGTCGCTGTTTATTTCTGTGACTTTGTCGAGCTGCGTCATTGTTGTTGGAGGTGGTGGTGTTTTTGGGGGTGGAAATCTTGGGATGGATCCATCTTGAGACGGCGGCACTGCTCGATAATTGGGAAAGCTAACAAATTGGTTTTTAATTATGGGAAATTCCTGGGGCGTCTGATCGGCCGGTGAGCTGGCCGGTTGCCCGCGGCGGGTCATGGTGGTGCTCATTTCTGGGAAGGCGCCGTCCGAATTCTTTCGCGGCAGTTGCAGCAGCTGGGGAAAATTGCGGTGCCACGGGGCGTATACTTGTTGTAGCGGGAAGCTAATCGGGCACGGTGCGTATACTTGATGTGGGGTAAACAGTTGTTGGGTTTCTTTTTGTTGCAGATCACCTGAATAAGATGGAAACCCTTGGTTTACTCTTAAATTCTGTTGCACAGGGAACTTTCCTGCCAGCAGTGGTTGCGAATATGGATGAAATATTCCCTTATTCCTGCTTAGTTCCGCGTGATTCATGGGGTAGCTGCTGTGCAAAGAGTTTCCTTGGCCAACCGGAAATCGCCCTGCCACATCCAACACTTCCGGCGCCGCTTTTGGCCAACAAAACACGGCTGAGTCATCGGCATTCTGATTTACGACGCCATCAACAAGCCGTTGCGAATTATGAATATTATTAGCTGCTGTCTGCGACATGAATGGCGTATAATTCCCTCCCTGTTCCTCCTGCGAATCCGCCTGCTGAGTGGCCATCATCTTGTGGGCGTAACCGTGGGATCTGCTCTCCTGCTGACCTATTCTCGCGGTCAACACGCGACCTAATCGGGCTTTTATTCCTCGATCACACTCTCGACTATGCTTCACTCAACGCGTTGCATGCGAAACTGGCTGAAAGATCCGTTCCCTATGGCTGCAAATCGCTGGCAAGCCATCCGATCATTGATCAGTCTGCAATCTACAATCTATGTAATTGCAAATGAATTGTTTTGTTTAGATAGTGCATAAACCGCGAAGCATTGATGCCCTGCATATAAAAGAAATCCATTGCTATTTTTTCTACAAATACAAAATTACTAAGTAAACAGTAAAGAGCATTTTTTGAACCATATTCACATTTTGTCAAAGCGTAATAACAACAAATAACTTATTTAATTTTGTTTAGAGAAAATTATCAAATATATCTGAAAATTAAATACGTTTTTAGAAGCCCCTCGGTTATCTACAGGGCATATCAAATGTTGATAGATCTTGTAAGACAATAGAAATTGCAGCATGGTCAGAAGAGGTTGCGCGTGTTTCGGATGCCACGCAGACCGAGAAGCGCTCTTCTATAGTAGTAGACGTCCTCTTATATATATTTAGCGGCCACTATATAGACCGAATAAATATGTCAGCTTGCCAAATTGCTTTTTTGCAGGCCACAAAAAGAACGATAGGCAGAGAGCCCGAATAAAAATCAGTTCGCGTCGCCGCCCACCGCCAATGCTTTTGTTTAAATAGACCAAAGAGGTCTGGGTGTCGGGGAAGAATAGGAATACTGGGTGCTTCTTAACAAATTCTAATGCCAAACTTTTTCCCATCTCAGCCGCTGTGTATCCTACCATGGGCGACCGCCCAGCTCCTCGCCAGCCACGGGCAACAAGGTGCAGCACTACAGCGAGTACGCGGCCATCATAAAGAGCATCTTTGGGGAGTTGACACCGGAGAACAAAAAGCGGCTAGAGGCGAAGGTTAAGGAGCAGCAGGAAAAGGCCAAGGCGGAGAGCCAGTCATCTCCACCAAAGGATGGTGCTGCGCCGCCAGCCACAGGTGCATCTGCAGGCAAAAAGAAGCAGCACCAGTCGACATCTTCAGGAATGGGTGGAGCTGCGCCTTCAGCAAAGAATGCACCTTCAAGCAAAAAGAGGCAGCAGGGTAATGACGAGGCATCTCCATCAATAGATGGTGCTTCGCCGACAGCTAGAAGTGCATCTTCAAGCAAAAAGAGGCAGCAAGATAAGACCGAACCGTACAGCACGTCGTCATCTCCATCAATGGTTGGTGCTTCGCCGCCAGCAAAGAGTGAATCTTTAAGGAAACAGAGGTCTGATTCGGCTCCATCTCCTGAAGCGTCAGCCGCTCAAAAAGCACCGATGAGTGTTAAACCTAGCTTGAACCCACGCAAACCTAGGCCGGGATCGGCTCCAGCTCCGCCTTCTTCCAAAGCTTCACCCGCTCGAGGTCCATCAAATACGGCTCCCTCTAAACCTCGTTTCGTTAAAATGGAACCTGAGCAAACACCATCCAGTGGCAGTAAGGCCCAGAAGAGTCCCGCGGAGAAGGACCCCAAGCCAACAAAACCAACGCCTTAGCTCAGGTTGTTAAAGTCAGAATCCTATATCAAAATCTCCGTTAACAGTATGCCTATAAAGTCCATCCAGTAATAAAAAGCCATAGTTACAGAAAGAATATACATATAAAACTTTACTCGTAATATCAACAACTTCAGGAGGACACTACTCCTCTGTCCTGGTTTCCTCAGTATTTCCAGAAGTTTGGGTTCTGCTCCATGCGTCGCTGGAAATTCGTATACCAGTTCTGGACGACGGAGAAAGGCACAAAGGTTTCGCTTGTGGAGGGCGGAATGTCCCTGGCTGCCACGCCAAAGCTGGAGGCATAGTTGAAGAAGTTCTCCAGCATTCGCTGGCCGAATTGCTTGTTGTCGTTGGCAGTGGACTATGATAAACGAGAACGGTGGTAAGGATTGAGAATTAATAAATAAAGCATGTAGTAAGTAAAATAAATGTAGTTTTAGGAAAAGTTTGAGCTAATGCATTTTATAATTAACATATGTATAATGATGATCTTTTATAAGCTATAAACAAAACAATAATTATAATTACCACAGCTGGCGTTTGTTGAGCAACCGTTAGCTCCGGTTCGAGAGACACTCCAATCTGGGCGATGTGGGAGATCTCCTGGCTGCCGAAGACCATTCCATGGGCCTGAGCCTCCAGCTCGTGGCTCTTTTTCAGCTGGGCGATCTTGAAGATGGCGGAGGGCTTGTTGTTGTTGATGTGACCCAGGTATTGCCATGTGGGCGCAGCGTTCGCGCCGGCCAGCTGAAGTATATTGCCGCCGACGTGCCTACGGGCAGGGGCGATAGGCCGGTGAGGAACACTACCAGGTAGTTGACGGATTCGATGTCGGGCACATTTACCAGCAGCTTGGTGCTGTCCACAGCTACAAAGTCCGATTGCGGCAGGCGTCCGGAGATAATTAAACCAAACATGGACATCTTTGAGCGATGGACTGTTCCAGAATTCAGATATGCCGGTTTTTGGATTGGTGATAAAAGTGAACTGCAAGAAATGAACAAGTTCGCACGGAGGGTAAATTTGTTTACTGGTTCCGATTTAAAAAGTTTGAAGCTCCAATATGAAATAAAAAATAATGCAATAAGCATAAATACAAAATAATTAAATTAAAAACCGGAACCCATTTACTTTTAAGCCACAATAATAGTGAACTAAAATCAAAACAATTCAAATTGTTTTTAAATGGAATGGAACTACTTTGCTAAGTCGTTTCCGACATGCCGTTCACTGCGAGTTGTCGATTTCAAACAGCTGACGCTGCTATGCGACGCTTACCAACACTGGCCGCGCAGTATCGTCGCAAAAACACAGGGACGGTGCAGAAGAAGAGGGATTTTATTTTGTTTTCGCTGGCAATTGAGTAATGGCCGGACTCATTTACCTGACCAAGCAGTGCAGCATCCACTTACCCGCCCATTTAGGTCGTGCGAAATGCTACACCCTCGCTAAGGGCAGCCACGTGCAGGCAAGAGTGGTGAGTACCCCGTGATTCTGGCCCTAGAATCTAGACCCATTTCAAGGCCACATGCCAGACTATCTAGACTAGATTACGATTTCGTAATTAAGCGAAAATACGCAATAAATTAGTGGTTTGATTGAGTGGAAATTACCATCGATTGGTTGGGGTAAACAGTCTGCGTGTGCGTTGCTTTGGTCCTTTTCCACATTCAACCGATTAAACATAAATTAATGCTCCAAGCTCTGGCTTATTTCGTTCCAGCAAGCATAGAAATAGAGACCAAAACAGCGCACACACACAGATTAAAAGCAGCACTGGGGCTCGGGAGTAATGGGTCGCACACAGCGTAACCGGCTTCAAAGAGCCAAGAAAGCAGAAGACGATTCTGGCTCTCTTCGGGATCTATACGTTCACCTTCACTCGCTCGGATGGCAAAACAACACTCACCTATCTGCCCACAACTATGCAGAAACTGGACGGGGATTGTGCTCAAAACAGGACACCTTTTCCCCGGAGGATGAACTCATTCGGCTACCCATTGGTTGCCTAATAAGCATAGTCACCTTGGAGTCGGATGAGGCTTTTAAAACTCTCTTCAATAAGGATTTATTCGACAAGGACTCGAGGATTTCCTTTCAGGCCCTGATTGCCTGTTATCTTTTGTACCAAAAACATCTGCAGGATTGTACTAAAACGTCTGATTACACGCCCTATTTAAAAAGCCTGCCCAGAAGCTACACAACTCCCTATTTCTGTTCCATACCAGAGCTGCAGTGTCTGCCAGAATCGCTGCTAGAACGAACCGTGGAGCAAAACCGGCAGATACGTGGCTACTTCGAAATAATCAAGAGTCTCGTCCTCCTCTGTGATTGCTGTGGGAAAAGCTACGGCCAGGAAATTTGGTCTCTCGCCGAATATAGATGGGCATACTTCACTGTAAACTCGAGAAGCGTTTACCTGAGCTCTCGGTTTCTGAAGAAGCAGAGCAATTACTTCCAGCCTCTCATCAGTGGGGACACTAATCTGGCATTGGCGCCATTCCTGGACCTGTTCAACCACTCTGATACTGTTCAGACTACTGCAGAAATCCATGGCCAGGATTACGTTCTAACACTGAAATCTCTACCGCTTCCTAAAACCAAACTCTATGACCAATTGTTCATCAGCTACGGTGCTCTGCCCAACTTTAAGTTGCTGACAGAGTACGGCTTTTGGCTAAAAGGAAATAAGCACGACTACTTCGAGTTCTCTCTGCTGGACATTGAGCATATGATTAAGCACAACAAGGAGCTATCAACGCAAACGTACCACCGGAACATCTTCAAGTTCATTAGGGAACACAATCTAAACGATCAGATGTTTGTGCACATCGGCGATGGCTGTTCGCATAATTTAAGGGTCGTGCTGCACCTGATTTTCAAACAACAGGCCTACTTTCCCAACATTCTCAACCAGATTGCCTTTGGCGACGCCGAACAATTTGAGGATGTTCAACCAGAGCTTTTTTCCCTCGTGGCCCACAAAATAAATGAGTACGAGATTTTTGTGAGAGAGTTGGATAAACTGCCTAAACTTACGGAAAGTGGATCGGTGACCCGATCTTATCTTCTGGAATGCATTCGCTATCTGAGTGACTTTCAGGTGGCACATCCAGCAGAATGAAAGCAAACTTAGTTAAAGTTTAATTTTCAAACAGTACGAAGCATTTCTATTGTAAACTCTAGGAATAGTTAATTAAAAAAAGGTTCACTTGAGCATTTGATTTAGAATCAATTTAATACATATTTTTATTAAAAAAGGTAAAGTTTTTTTCTTACCTTTAAAGTTTTTATATCCTTGTTTATTTTTGTAATAAATCCCTGAATTCTTAAACCGTCTATTTGTAATTACTTTATTGAAACTGTGACCTTTCAGCTGTTCTCTTCGCTGGCCAAGGTGGATGATCAGGGAAAGAACGATGTCAAGCGTAAGAAGGTAACCCCGTTTACGCCCACGCCGGGCAGCAAGTTGCTGGGTGGAGTGTTCGGAAACAAGGCCAAAGGTAAGTGCCACAGGAAGAGTCCTCTAACCGATGTCGGACCTGCTGTAATTACCAAAGCACCCCTGCTAAATCCGCAGGCTTATTTTTATTAAGTACTAGCCACTCACGCTTTTTTCTATTGACTAACCCAAAATTGATTTTGTTTTGTGGAACGAGTACTTCCTTAACCCAAGTCGGTCATTGCCCGTTTGTTTGTTTGTTTGTTCGTTTGTGCGCTTGTTGTGTTGAGCGCCTCTCTGAATTTGGCTGCATCCAAGTGAATTCAATGCAGGTGGAGGAGCCCCAGCAACAGCAGCAGCAGCAAAGACAACAAAGCTACAGCGGCAGCGACCTTACCGCCCACAACAACAGCAATCACGACAATGTCATGTTCATATAGGGGGCGGCAGCGATGGTGGCCCGGGATTGGGCAAGCTGGACGCACCAGAGGTCACCTCCAAGGATATGCTGCGCGCCATGATGGCCTACATTTGGCCAAAGGAGGATCCAGTGGTGCGAAAGCGGTGAGTCTTTTTATTTTCTAAAACAGCCTTTGGTGTACTTAAATTTGAGAATTCATGCATCAACAGAGTGGCCATTTCCCTGGGTCTATTGGCTGGCTCCAAGCTGCTGACCGTCTGCGTGCCTTTCCTGTTCAAAGGAGCTGTGGATACTATGACTACATTGAACATGGACACCGCCCCGGATGCCGTGCTCTCCGCCGCCACTGCCATGATGCTGGGATGTAAGTAAATTCCTTCCTTGGTATCAGTATAAGTTTTAAAAACCTTATCCCTTTAGATGGCATTGCCAGAGCAAGTGCATCTGGCTTCAACGAGCTTCGCAATGCAGTGTTCGCCAAGGTGGCCCACCACTCGATCCGAAAGATTGCCAGCAATGTGTTCCTGCATCTGCACAACCTCGATTTGGCCTTCCATCTCAATAAGCAAACGGGAGCCCTGTCCAAAACCATCGATAGGGGATCGAGGGGCATCAACTTTGTGCTCTCCGCCATGGTGTTCAACATAGTGCCAACGATCTTCGAGTTGGCTCTCGTGTCCAGCATCCTGGGAATAAAATGCGGGCTAGCCTTTGCCGGTGTCAGCATGGGCTGTGTGGGCATCTACGCCGTCTACACCTTGAGTGTGACCCAGTGGCGCACACAATTCCGCGTCTACATGAACCAGGCGGAGAACGAGGCTGGCAACAAGGCCGTGGACTCGCTGATCAACTACGAGACGGTTAAGTACTTCAACAACGAAAAGTACGAGGCAGGTTGCTACAACGAGGTGCTGAAGAAGTACGAGGCGGCCAGCCTGAAGACGAGTTCCAGTTTGGCTCTGCTCAATTTCGGGCAGAACGCCATCTTCAGCAGCGCCCTAAGTTTGATCATGGTGCTGGCCGCCAAGGAGATCGCTCAGGGCAACATGACGGTGGGCGATTTGGTGATGGTCAACGCCCTGCTCTTTCAGCTGTCGATTCCTCTCGGCTTTCTTGGCAGTGTGTACCGCGAGGTGCGACAAGCCCTGCTAGACATGCAGGCCATGTTCACGCTGATGAACGTGGACAGTAGCATCCAGACGGCCAGCAATGCCCAGCCCTTGTTCGTGGACACCAGCAACTCCTCCATTGAGTTCCGCAACGTAAGCTTCGAGTATGAGCCGGGCAAGCCCATTTTCAAGGATCTGTCCTTCACCATACCCGCAGGAAAGAACGTGGCCATTGTGGGCGGCTCTGGTTCGGGGAAATCCTCGATGGTGCGCCTGCTCTTCCGCTTCTTTGAACCGAACTCCGGCAAAGTGCTGATCGGCGGCCAGGATATAAGCGGCGTGGACTTAGAGAGTCTGCGCAAGGTTATTGCCGTCGTGCCGCAGGACTCGGTGCTCTTCCACAACACTATCGAGCACAATATCCACTACGGTAACCTGACCAAGTCGCACGCGGAGGTGGAGAACGCTGCTCGCATGGCTGATCTGCATGATTCAATCATGAGCTGGCCAGGTCAGTACTCCACTCAGGTGGGCGAGCGGGGATTAAAGCTATCCGGAGGCGAGAAGCAGCGTGTGGCCATTGCCAGAGCCATTCTTAAAAACACTCCTATTCTAATTTTCGACGAGGCTACCAGCAGTCTGGACTCCATCACAGAGCATGTGAGTAAAGGGTGCTATAAACGTATCTTAAAACTGACTAATTTTGGTAATCTCCAATTTGCAGAACATTCTGCAGGCCCTAACGCGAGCTACCTCTGGACGCACCAGCATTTGCATTGCCCACCGCCTCTCCACGGTTAAGGATGCCGACGAGATCCTGGTGCTGGAGAACGGTCGTGTTGGTGAGCAGGGAACCCACTCGGAGCTGTTAAGGAAGAATGGACTTTATGCCCGCCTCTGGGAGACGCAGACGCACCAGTTCGACCCGAGTCGAGACTCCAAGGAGGAGGCGACAGCGAAGGCGTCACGTGGTGTGGCGTAGACGAGGCTCCTTACCTGTGTATGTGTTTACCTGTTCCGATGTTATTACCCTCCTCTTCGTTTGGCCCTCCCTCCCCCTCTAAATTCACAGTAGAATCCTTCCGACGGGAAGATTCGATATTTTTAGGTTTAAAGTATCATTGTGACGTTTGTAAATACAGTTGTAGATAAGCGATAAGGACGGGATGCGGTACAATATGGAACATTTATTATCAGTTTTATCACCCATACATTCTGTTTTAACGGACTGTTTCGGCTTTCATCATTATCATATCATTTTTTCAGTTTTCCAGAACTCCTATCAGTTATTACAAGTATAAAAGAATTCTGTCACAACTCTTTAAGGTTTATGTTCTATTCGTAAATGCAATTTTTCTTGTATACAACTATTAATCGGGAAAATATAACATGGAATGAAATTAGTGTTTTTTACAGAAAGTGTTGGCTGATGTATTTAGTTTTTACTTCCCTTTTAAGATTAAACAAAATACTACAACTTTATAAGAATAAAGACCAAGTGAAAACCGAAACAGTTCCGATAGCCTACACTCTTAGTCAATCTCAATCCCTGTCCCGAACTGCCAGCGGAATGGGCACATCGTAAATCAAGTACAGCAGACAGTTGCCAATGTGGGCCAGAAACTGTTGATAGTTGGTCACCCGATGCTGGAATTCCTGCCACAGCGGCAGGATGGAGCGCGCCTCCCGTTCCGGTTTGTCTGTCGTGATGCCACCCTCGTCTTGTTCCAACATCGTCTTGTTGGTGTAGGTAAATAGATAGGAGGCTGGCTTCTGGCCAATGGTGGTCACCAAGTGTGTGATGTTGTTCTCCAGACCGATGCTCTTGCCGGCGGTCAAAAAGTAGGCCTCCGGATCGCGTTCGTTTCTGTACCGCACGTTTCCCTCAAGAATGGTCAGCGTGCAGTTGATAAGATCCGGCGAGATAAAGTTGGTCAGCGTGAGTCCAGGAAAGTCGGCCACGAAGACTACATCGGAGTAGTTGTTCCAGGCCAGCACCTCGGTCTCGATGGTCCGCAGCTTGGGTCGCATATAATTGAGCTCGTTCAGCAGCGGCAGAGACCAGGAGGTGCTCTCGAAGGGCGACCACTTGGCCCGGAGGAGATCCACTCGCGGATCGAAGGAGCGCTGCTGAAACCGACCGTTCATGGAGCACCAGATGTCGAAGTAGATTGAGATGTTCTTGGCCACTTCGGGTTGGCTCGCCCGGAGATTCTCCTCGATGCAACTCGCGTACTGAACTGCCATGTCGGCGTACTTCGTCCAGCGATCGTACTCCGTGAAGGCGTAGGGGTGCAGATTGTGCACCTGGCGACTCTCATTGTCCACCACCTGAATGGAGGTCTGCAGCGTATCGTACGAATGCACCATCATGTCCCAGGAGTAGCCGTAGAGTCCATTCGTCCAATTGTTGTAGCCCTTGGTGATAAAATGGGAGTAAGGCAGAAAGAGCTGCAGTCCGCAGTAGCCCAAGATGAGGATGGTGCGCAGTCTTGTGAGGAGTCCCGGCTTGGATACATCCTTAGTTGCTTGAGAAGCTGGGAGAAGGGGAGCCTTTGACCACCTGCTTATCCTCCTGGGCCAATCGAAGCTGAAGAATAGTGGCACCTCCGCCAAACAAACCCAGGGAAACATGCCTGTTGGGTAAGTTCAAATTGGATATTGATTTTTTACTGCGGTTTTATAAATGTCAATAATATAGGTATCGATTTTTATATTGCCGTAAAAGAAATACAAATTAGTAATGGAAGTAATTAAATTTTTTCTTTAACTGAAGTTACATTTAAACAAAATATTATGAGATGAAATTATAAAGGCTGTTCACATACCTATTACAAAAAGCCGGGAGTTCATTAGGTGGAAGCTGATCATGAATGGCGTGACCAATAGACGCGTCTTGTCCATGGTCATGAAAAAGGCGATGGACAGGTCAAAGAAAGCGGTGAACCAGTGCACAATCAGTAGGTCGATCATCTCGGGATCGATCACTTGGCGGAAGGGAGTGAAAACCCAGTGATGGCTGAGATTGGACATCGCATAACCCGAAAGCCACTCAAGGGAGAACTTCTTCAGGCCAGCGTACATGTATAGAATGAAAAACTGAAATTTGATAACAAAGTAGTTCCAGTAGGGAATACACCGACTCCTCCGGGGGTTCAACCATCGGTCCAGGGAACTGAAAGTTATTAGAAGTTCAATAAAGTCGATTTATGAATGATATTTAGGAATGAGGCATGCAAACCAGTATGAATCCGCCTGGGTGAAGAGCAGCAATAACCCAACCAAACCAAATAGGTAGCTGTGGTTGTTCCACGTCGGCTTGTCCAGCAGGAAGATGTACCAGTAGGGCACCAGGAAGGCGAGGCAGCTGGTCCTGAATCGGAAGCCCAGCATGATGCCCCATGCCCCCAGCCACATGCACAAATAGACGCAGCCCATCAGCGGATAAGCCAATGCCCGTAATCCGTTGAAAAGCGGAAAATGGCAGTGGAGCGGTTCTCCAAACCGGAGGTCCAGCTGCCCACCGCCACGCTCCTCTGCGATGTCTATCAGCATGGCTGCTCCGTACAGCAACCGGAAGATGCCCAAGGCGGCCCCATCCACGGGTCTTTCTAGCCAGCTTGTAAAGTGGGACAAACTGGAGAAGTTGCTCAGTTCATGACCCAGACAATCTCTAAAAAAACGATTCAGGGGAGAGGTTTCTTTGGCATTGGTAGAGTGTACCTCGTTTGTAGATTCTTTTGTGCTGGGAAGACTTTTTTCCTGGTTAGAATCCTCATTGGAACTGGGTTTCGTTGGTAGCTTTCGCTTGGAGTTGGCCATTGTGCTAGTCCTGAAAAAAGTTTAAGCGAGCAGCAGCCTACTCTTGATAAGTATATTTTATGCAAACGACGATTTTTTAGATTAGCTTTTTCTATCCCAGAAACCCAAGGATTTATCCGTTCTTCTATGGTAATTTATTTTTTTTTTTTTTTTTGTAGAATTTATTGAAAAAGTTGACATAAATACATGCATGCATATTGTTGTATACTAAATATATAATATATGTGTTTTACATTTCGTTTGCTGACTCTTGCGTAAATATCTACGGTTCTGTTCGGATCGCTGGCGTGGAGCCCACGGAAAATATTGCTGTCGGATTGGTGTAAAAAAATAGATCAATTACGAAATGTACATCCATTATACTCGGTCAGTGAGTTATTATTGCAACGGATTTGCCCAGCTTCGTTTCGTTTCGAGTCCTGTCCTCGTGGAACGTGATGTGGTAACTGCCATCGGGTCTCCCAACGGGTGTCCCTCGTCGAAAACGCAAATACACATACTTTCAATCTGAATTTGAATGGGTCTAGCTGCTGGCCAGTGTCCTGTGCAGTGGTTCGCAAAATGTCCAAACGTCTTTGGGAACAGGAACAAGCTTTGAAAATGCCTCAAACTACATACATATACGAATACAATATAAATATAAGCCGTCGTCTGCTTGAATATACGTTTGATATTGGTTACGGTAAGTACTTAATGTGGTAGGTATCGCACACGCGTCGCAATACAACTTTTATCGATTTGTGGAAAAAATATAATGATCTGGGTTCGAATTTTTCAAGGTCCCGGAAGTAAGTTTTTGGAAAATCAAAAGGGAATCTCGGTGCCTAGTTAGTAAATGTAAATGGTTTAAATACGCGCCTGAATAATCGTTTTCGGTGTGGGGCTTTTACATTAAGAGTTTGGTTTTCTTAGTTTTCTCGCTTTGTTTTCGGGTTTACTTTATTTTAAGTACGACAGTTATGCATAAATGACTAATATTTTTTGCTTCACATCTATTTTATTTGTGAGTTTTGCCATTAAAATACTTTTGGTTTCTTTATCGATTTCATTTTTTGTTATTTACGCAACGCTAAAACATTTTAAAATGCATTTTCAAAGTTAATTCAATAAATATGCTTGTTGGTTTTCCATTAGATAGGTTCTGTAAGCTTTTGAAAATCTAGACAATGTTTTCGAGTGTCGAAAATTAGCATACAAATAGGGGGCCAATAGTTGCTCTTCCGCCTGCAGCTCCATCGGCCCGAAGGAGAGACGCCGAAGCGGGGGAGTCCGCGGTGTTGTTGCAATGCTAATCGCTGGCCGGATAGCAACCCCTGGCTGCCAGTCCGCGATGCAGTTCCTCCTCCTTCGGTCGTTCGTCCTCTCCCTGCGCAGGCGCATTGCCTCCTTTAGTACTTCCTCTGCAGCTGCTGCTTCTGCTCCCCGCTCTTCACCATCTCCTCCTCCTTCTCCCGCTGCTTACTGCTTCACCCTCGCCCGGTCCCCGCTCTCCCGGCCTCCGGGCCCGTCTCTCTAGAGGCGATTCTGATTGAGCTGGGACCGCGGTGTGAACGGGCTGACCATCACGCCGCTGGGCCAGATGGCCTCGTTGAAGAGCTCGTTGAAGCGGTAGTCCGGTATGGAGATCTTGAACTTGCAGTACGACAACTGCGACAGGTTGGCATCATTCTTCACCAGCTTAGTGCACTTGACGAGGTTTTTGTTGATCTTCAGCTCCTCGGCCAGATGATCGATCACATCCTCCTCGCTGGTGTTGGTGGCAAACTTGCCCACCTGCACCCAACGGCCGTAGTCGCAGACCACCTGCAATCGATCCGAATTGCAGTTGTTCCCCACCACGATGAGGTTGTTCTGCTGCGGATGCTTCTTGCCTTCCAGTCCGCTGGGAAGGCCAGCGGTTGCACCCACGGCCGCTGCCTGGGCGCCTAGCGCCTGAAGCGGCTGGTTGCCGAACTGGAAGTACTGCTGGTACATCCGGCCCTGGATCTGGTTGATCCCGTTGCCCACCTTGTTGATTTTCTCCTCGATGGTCTGCAGCTTGGCCGCGAAGGCACGCGGCGACTGGTTCCTGCACTCGTCGCAGTGGAAGGATATCATCGGGTTCTTCTGGATCGCCTCGTACACCGCATCATCGATGTTGACGCACGTCCGGTGGAACCTCCGCCGACAGTCCTCGCCACTGCATCCGATAATCGTGGTGGCTGCTTCCTTGGCGGCGATCGATTTTTTGCACTTCGGGCAGTTGTTGTCGGCCATGGTGATTAGCTAGTGATTTCGATTCCAGCACTTATTCTGATACTAATTTTCTCCCTTCTTTTTTTTTATTGGTTTGGTTTAATTTATCGTGTGTGCCGCAGACGAAAAAAGAGAATTCGAACTTCCAGGAAAAACACACACACGCACAATGGGAGTCACACACAGTGGGTGTAAAGTATATGTACACTATTATATACACGGCGCAGCAACAATAACAATGCAAGAAATTCGAGCGAAAGTCTCCGCCTTTCTCCGCTCCACCCTCTATCTTCTGCCTGTGTGTGTGCGCCTGAAGTGTGTGTGTGTGCGGGAAGAGTGCTGAAATCGGAAAAGAGAGAACACGCAGGCGACCGAAACTTGACAACCGAACGCTCCAAAGTTTGCAGAGTGACTGGACTTGAACTGTGTGTGCTGCCGATTCGGGTTCGGAATACAACCCTTGGTAAAGCTGCGACGTTAGGGGTTGATTTGTAACCACTATTTTCACCATATGATTGACCCAACAGAAACATCGGCTGGCAACCAGTTTTTTGCACCCTGCACGCTCACCTCTTCTGCATAGCCCATTAGGGCTTATCACACTACACTTTGAGCGGAGGCAGTGTTAAAAAGTGACGAGGGGTAAGTTTTAAAAAGGATATTTTAAATTTTTTATTTTGTCAAAAAGGTAATATGTTTACAGATACAAAATAATTTTTTCTAATTTATACTCTGGTGTTGGAGAATCGTTAATCTCTATAGAAAAATCCGTATTAAAAAACGTTTTTTTCTTAGAACCTAACAAAAATAAGTTACTGAAACTGACAATATCAAAAAATAAGTAACTACACAAATACTTGTTTTACTCTTTAAAAATCATAAATCTTATATTAACAAATATCTTAACCTAGAATTGCAAAATTGTATTACATTTAATTAAGCACAACCTTTTTCAATATGCATACCAACATATTTTCTAACTGGATCAGAAACTAAATTAACTTTACTTACTTTTTAGTGCTGTGGCCCATTAATCGGCATGAAAATCAAGTCAGCTTTGCATATAACACGTTAGTAGCAATGCCCAGATTAAAAATCGCTCTTCACTTCTTTCAATAATTTGCGTTTGCCAACCAATAAATCAATTTAACACCCACAATTTGCTGCACTTAAGCCAATAATGGGTGCCGTTATCCTGCTGCCTGCTCCCTGCAGACCGCAAGGTGCAACTTGCAACAGTTGGCCGTTTCCCGTTTGAACTCTCACCTCGCGAACGCTGCGACTGGGAAAAGGGAATCGCGAGCAACACAGTCCGCCAACTGAGGCTGTGCGCAAAAGCTGCGCCGTATTTATACCCCGCTCTGCTCCACTCGGAGATGTGTCCGCCACCGCCTCCGTATCCCTGTTCCTGTCCCTGTCCATGTCCGTGTCCCTTTTCCATGGTCGTTGGTACCGCAGAAGGGGATGGCGGCAGAGTGTTGTGAGCAATGGTGTGGGTGTTTGCGCATGTCCTTGCCGGAAAATTGCGACGAAGTTAATAATAATAAACAAGTAAATTTTCACTTGAATGCGTGTAGCGACATACAAATTCCTAGGTCAACGGACTAGGATTAAAACAAAATATTGTATACAAATTTGGGATTGATTTAGAAAAATATCACTTAATTTGCCTTTTTTGTCCATATTAACCATTCCATCATATTCTTATTTATTCTGTATTACCATTCATTATTCATTTATTAATTATTCGAAACTCTTTAAACTCTTAATGATTTTATTTTAATTTGTAAAACGGATAACCTTATCTTAAACACTTTTGTAGGAATTTTTTAAAGTGCATTTTTATGAACATAGCAGTACCTTCTTACTTGCCAACCCATATACCTCTGGCCAATATTTAAGCGGTATGTCAGGAAAAATGCAAATAAAATTTGCAGGTGTTGCGGCACCAGCTGGGCTTTTTGCAGCTGTTATTGTTTGCCTTCCGCCTTCAGGATTTGGCTGGCGGACACCTCTGGTAATTGGGTTTCATTAAGTGCTGGATCCTGGGGTCCTGCTGCACTGAGGAAGGTGTTTCCGTTTCCTAAGTGGGCCCTTGCTAGCGCTGCTCCAATTTCCCAGCCGCCGGCATTGTCAATAGATTTTAATCAGGTGTGGCAAGCGTGGTAAACAGACGTCCCCTTGTTTCCCACACTTGCTGATTTAGATCTGACTTCCCACCCAGACGCGTTTTTATTTCTATTATCCTGTTTGCTCGCTGTCTCCATCAGAATTGTTATTTATGTATGCACCCACGTGTGTTCGGGATGCGGACCGTATCCCTTTTCCGGAGTTCCGCAATTCGGAGGAGAGCGCTGAATAGTATGCTAAACTTTTTATGAAATGGATTTTAAAGCAAAAATCGGCCAAAAAATAAAAAACAAATTTCCAATGATGCAGTTCGTTGGGGAAATTTAAGTACAAACTTTAAGAGGTATACCACTTCAAAATCTGATTAAAATTAGAAACGTTATGGGCTTAATTCTGGCGAATCAACTATCGAAAGCTTACTTTTGGGGGCTCATACAAAATTAGCCGTTGCTGAGAGACACCTTCTATTGCATTATGTTCGCCTGGTACTTCAAAAAGCGTTTGGCCAAAAATTGTGGGTTTGGCTGGCCGATTTCTACGAAACTCTTCGGAACTCCTAGATTTCAAATACCAGGCCAACAGAATGCAATAGATGGCAGTTTTCATAACAACCTGTTCCCTTTTTTTTTAGAAAAAGCCATTTCAAGTTTTGTTTTTAGTAATTTATTTAAATAATTATGTATTTTCGGGGTGCAATTAATCATTAAATTAATTAGTAATATTATTGTTTATATACGGTTCATATATATATACTCTCATTCGCCGTCTGCTGTATTTTGGATTCCTATAGAGTTTTCCTTTGTTTTAGGTGTCCGCCTCTCATACGGGTTTTCTTGCTCCGCCGCCCAAAACGTTCCAGAATATCGCAGTGCAATTCCAAGAATCCCTTTGGGCTATCCGATTTCTGGGGATTTCGAAGGTGTTCTTGTGTATACATTTGTTCTTATTTAGGTTAAAATCCAAACAAAAATCGAAACGATTTTGTAAACATTTGTCATTGGTTATTACATACATATATTGATTTATATCTGTTTATGGTTATATGCATGTGAAGTGTCTGGGTGAGATCGAGATGGAAATTGAACGAGATTCTAATAAGCTTTAAGGGCGACATATTGTACACGCTACGAATATTGCTAAAAATACCTGCATTCGGATTTAAATTTTCGATTTCTCCATTTAATCTTTGGTTTTCTTTAGTTAATTTCGATTTTGTTCGTGCCCCAATTTGATGGTAGGCAAAGCACTTTGGGCAGGCGCTTGTAGAATCAATTAGTTAATACATTAGACGTAGTATAGGTTGTATTTTCAAAACAAGTTAAGTACAATATGTGCTTCGAGTGTTGTCTCAAAGTTATTTCTCTGATCCTGATTGGCGATCGACAATGATGGGGATATGGGTTTCGGGTGGAGTGTGTGAGATCTAAATATCATATCGTTACATACACGTACATATATATGCTCTAAGTTCCGCCTCGTCTATTACTCGTAACATTGAAATATACAAACATATGTTAAGTGCCTCAGCTGCCTGCGTCGAGATTAATAAATCCTTTGGATAAACAACGTGTTGTGTGTCTAGCGCTTAATTTAATCGTTGAACTGTCTGGTTTCATCTTTTAATCGAACCTTTCGAGCTACACTCAATTGCTGTCTCGGCTGTTTTTTAAACACAACAGTAATGATTGCACATAAACATAACTCTGCAAATAAATCGCTTGTATATTTTCACTAGACTTCAAGTTTCTTTGTGTTTTGTTTCTGCTTTCTTGTTTGTATTTTAAGCCGACTACACTTTATATAAATAAAGTTCCATGAATACATTTAACTGTCAATTACTTATGCGGCCTGTCGATTTCAAACTTCTTTTTTGGATTATACATTTCGAATATTCATATTTGCGTAACTTTACTTAGGAACAAAGCTTAGATTTCTTTGGTTTTTGGGTCTTGTTCCGAAATAGTTATGTATTCTTTCTTTTTTGTTAGTTTTTTGTCTAGTTGATTTGCTAAGGAAACTGAGTTCAAAGAGCTGCGAACATCGGGAAGCGACCGCCTGTCCTCCTGCTTCCACTGGCGCTCCTTGTTGCCAGTGCAGCGCAGAGATCCAAGTTCCGTATAGGGTAGTACGCGGTTTAGAGTCACTCGTAATATTCAAGTCCCATATATTTGTATTTATATTTATATATATATATATATATATTACCGTTTTATGCATGAAATAATGTAACCATAAACAAATTAGCAACAACTTTAATTTGTTCGGAGCGTCTTCTTTAGATTTAGTATTAATATTATGACGTAAGTTACTTAAAACCTCTTCACACCAACTCGTGCACATCGTCTAAGTGGAAATTATTATTGAGTTTCATTGCAATTCTCGAGATTTTCTAGTTTAACTGAGTTTTCCTTTCTGTATTTTTATTTTGGTTTGCGTTTCGCCCCCCTTTTGCGAAGGGGCCGATGTAATCGAGAAACGTTCGTCCTTGCAGCGAGATTGCTTATACGCCACCGTGGTCGCCGGCTCCTGCCTCCCCGCCAGCTGATCCTCCTGCTCCTGCCCCATCCACCAGCGACGACTGTCCTCCGGCAGGCTGTTGCGGAGGCGGCGGCGGTGGCTGCATGTATTGTGGGGGATACTGGTACTGTGGCGGCTGCTCCCCGCCTATGAGGCCAAGTTTATCTGTTTGGTTTTTGGGAAAAACACGACAAGAGTTAGTAGGGTATAGCATAAGTCCTATCTTTAGCTCTGTTTAGCCAATCTCAGACATCGATACACGATTATACGCCAAAAAATATTACACTTCAATGTTTAAAAGCTCACTCATCACGGAATATAGCAAATGGACAATGGGACGTGGAGAATGGGAGGGTGGGGCTGGGCAAACTGCATCAAACAAATATATATAAATATTTATGTACACTTAGGCAGTCAAAAAGCTGTCTTTCCTTAAACCTCCCGAAGAGAAGTCCTTTCGCTTTTTTGGTGCATTAAACTTAGGCCAATTTCAAAACACATACAACATTAAATTGGTAAATAATAGAATTATAAATAATATAATATTTATCACACAAAGACATCGATTAACTCACATTCATGCGACTGAAGTTGGTTGGAAACGCTTTTGAGCTTCTGCATCGTTTGCAACCAACTTTAAATCAATAAAAACCAGGGGACAGCAAAAACAGAAACAACAACGCAAACGGAAACGGAAGTAAGAAGAAGCGCAGGTGTCAAATTACTGGGTATGATTATTTGCATTGATTGGTTGCCGCTTTCTTTTGCTTTTTTTGCTTACAGTGTATCGGATTTGATCGTATTTGTCAATGGAACAAAGAAAGTGTGAAATGTTTTCTTTTCATTTTTGATTGGTTTTGGTTATGGTTCTACGAATGCAGCTTGGTGATTAATCGGTGGCTGATTGGTTTCTGTTGTTGTTGCTGTTCGGTTGGTTGTTAATTTTTTTCGAGAATTACAATCGTGAGCTTTTGACTTATTGTCCAGTCGCCACTTCATCCGACGGACTTTGTGGTAGGTCGGTCAATTTCTCGGCCAATGGTTTCTCGAGTGTCGGTGGTTCAGATTTTTGTGTATGATGGTGTGGCTGTAGTTGTTGTTGTTGTAGTAGTTGTTGTTGTTGTGGTGGTGGTGGTGGTGCTGATTCTGGTGCAGTTGCCGATCCCGGAGCCACCTGCTGCTGCAAGGCAGGAGGCTGCGGAGCAGCATTATCATCCGACATGTACGGTTCTACGAGAAATTGTTCGGTGAGTTTATGTTTTTGTTCAATTTCGTATGATTTTGCTTCAAAGTGAGCAGATAATTAAAATTAAAGAACATAAAACAACAAACCAACTTAAACACGATTTTGAGTTATGTCTAACAAAAGATTTCTTCAACGGGTGCACCTAGCAGTAAACGTGGCGTATGAGTTATAAATAAAAGTTTGCTCTCTTTTGCTTTTACCTCACACAAAAAGTGTTATTTGGGGATAAATTGTTTTGCTTATGGTTAACAAAATGGTACAAAGCTAAAGCTTTCTGTGTATTTATTCTTCGTCTTTCTCTGTAATTGTTCAAAAATTAAGTTCAGTGTACAGAGTGTGTCAAATCAAGGTGAAAACTCTTAAAGAAAATAGTTAAATCAAATAGAATGGCAGTACTTTATGCTTTTGCTGTGGTTCAGTGGTACGAGTAAGGCAATATTTTCATCGCTCTAAAGGCCGTTGCGTTTGATTTGAGAATTGGTATCAAGTAACGAGTATTGAGAAGGGACTACGGTTACTGGGAACTAGGTTCGAGTCAATTATTTTACACAGGACATGGCACAATCGTGTGTCTGTGGTTGTGGTGCTGCTGCCAATATCAGAACGAAACAAACAAAAAACGGATACGGATACGGATAATGAAACACTGAACAAACCACAAACTTTACGATTACGTTTTACGGGATTTACGCTAGCTAGAACTTAAGGTCCTACTTTTTTTTAGGCTAACGGGTACAAACGGATACCGATCCATCTCCATCTCAGTTTCCAATTTAGATCGTTGCACTTGGCGGGCTCTAAACCGCAACCCACATGGCAACGGATCCGATATCCGGAGCGGTGACAACTCTATTACGGGTTAGGCAACGGAACGATAACAACACACGACACGACTTTCAGTGGGCATCAAATCAAATCATTACCGAACCTGTGCGTATGCTCGTATGGAACCAGATGATGTTGGGCTTGGGCATACATGGTACAATACAAATATATATACCGCTTTTAGTTAGTTTTCTAGTGGTGGTTGAAGCGCATGACATGATATTGCGACCGATCGGTCTCTATATAGTTTTGGAAATTTCGCAAGGCATCTAAGTCGAATCGGTTGAGCGAACGATCAGTTGGACTGTGAGTTCGGTGCTCTACTCATATAGCAGTTGTAATGAGTCTGAATTTGGTTTCGATTGGTTCTTATTGGGTTGATTGATTGATTGACTTTTGATTTGGTTTTGATTAGCATTGCATTGCGGCTAAGTTACTAGTTTCTTATGGATTAGGTAGTTAGCAATCTACATAAAGTTACCTAGAGAAAAAAAGTGTCGGAATTAAAAAAGGAATTTGATTCGGTGTGTAAAGAAACGAAATCGTTTTTGGGCCAACGAAATTAGCGCAAAACCAAGGCGAACTTAAAAGACAAACACAATCGGGGGATCTTGAAAGTTTCTTCGGTTCTGTGTGTGGATGAGACGAGTAGGTGTGGAGGTCAGTATCTCTAGGGGGTGTGTGTCCAGGAAATGAGTGTACGATGCCCAGCTAGGATCCATCAACTTACTTGCGATAATGCCCACGACAACCAGGCCAATCACGCCCATGATGATCATCATCTGTTGGAAAAGAAAGGATATGTGAGTTTGGTGAGTTTAAGAAAAGACTCATCGGAAGGACCTTTAAGTTCTGGAGCCAGAATTTCCTCTTTAACTTGCCCGCCTGCTGCTCAAACTGCGAGGCGCCCTGCTGCAAGGCATCTGCACGATCGTCCAGCTCCGACAGCTTGCTGTCACGCTCCAGCACCTTTTCCACATTCGTGCGCATGATGTCTACGACCTGTCAGAAAATTTGAATATTATATATAATGTATGGAGTACACCAAATAGAAATGTATTAATATTTAAAGTGCACTTTTAAAGTTCATTTTCAAACTAGAAAGGAGTAAAGGCTCTGCTAGATGCACTTGCAGTTTCCCCATTGTAAATATGTAATTGATTTCATAGAAAATTGTTTTATAGTACGCTTAAAATACATTTTTTCTCTGTGCATTTTAAAGTTATTAAATCAACCTTTTTTAAATTGCAAGTTAACATTTAAAAAACCAAAATATTACTGTCAATCTCGAAACTCACCTCATCGACCTGCGCCTGAGTTTGCTGCAGACGTTTTTGTGCCGCAATCTGCTGCGGGTTGTGTGGTCCGCCCACAATCTCGCCATCGCCGCCCTCTCCGGCCGGAGGGCCGGCAGTTGGTGGTGCATCTCCAGCTGGTGCAGCGTCCGCCCTGCGGGAAGAGACCTCGTCATTAGTCATCGAAAGCGCACAAAAGTAGAACAGACAAAGGCTAATCAACTCCCAACGGGGGCGCTCAAATTAAATACAGTACTTAGATTACGAAAAAGTGGGTTGTGGGTGGGATCTTGGGGTACGACTTTAGATTCTAGCTTTATCGAAGATACGTGTGTGCTATAGATTGTGCTGGAGTATAGTTCTAGCCAGCTACCCTTTGACTTAAGAACGCACTTACGCTTCCTTGTTCTTGTCTTTCTTGCCCATCTTAGACCCCCAAAAACTTAGACCTTTATCTCGGCTTCTGGACTCTGCGGGGGTTTGAAGTAGGAAAATATTTAATAACAATATTAAATCATAACACAATTTCGGAATGGAAATAACCAGTATATTTTAGGATTCATAAATATCTTTATCTTAAACCCAAAACACCGGCTTTTCTTAACCAATAAGAAAAATTTATGAATGAATTCATGAGTTCAATAAATAATAATAAATATCTACTTTATCGAAGCGAATCAGTTTTTTGTTTTGTTAAATATTGTCTTTCATTTTTGTTTGTCACCTACATAGGGAAAACAATTCAAAATCCAACACCGACCCTGAAGACCGGCAAGCTTTGAATAACTTATATTCGCGATTATTTTTAGAATTGTCAATTTACTGTGTTTTGTGATTTAAATTTGTAAGAAAAAAGTAGGGCTTAGTTAGTATAGCAGTATGTTTCGTTAATGAGTCGCTCAAATTTAAAAACTCTTAAAGACACCCAAATAGGTGCAACTTAGTTTGCATGTCCTGACTCAGTGGGGCGGAACGTGTTTTTATTGATTTTGCGGTGTGAGAGACTTGGCCATGTGATGCGGCAACGTCATCGCCAAGTGAATCATGCTTAGTGAACCGAAATGGCAGCTGCAGCTGCTGTAGGTGCCACATTTTTACGGCCCCTGTTCAATTGGACAAATGACAAACGAAATGGCGGACCCATGCTGCGTATACTTAATGCGGCTATCAAATGAGCATTCCCTCTGTGCGTAAAAAACCCAAAAGGGGAACACCATTCCTTTCGCCGGAAAACAAATCAATAATGTCCGATATCCACTTACATTTCTCTGGTGGTTCTGTGTAGTTTGGTGGTGCTCTGGTGGCCTCAACAAATTCGGCTGGCGATGATTATGATGAAGGTACTCTGTGGCACTATGCACTTGGCCTCTTTCGCCGTCTTTCACTGCCGCAGGTCGGGGTAATGGTGGTCGGTCAGTGGGCGGTCGTGGTGGTGTGGGTGGTGGGTGGTGGTGGTGTTCTTAGTGCAGCTGAACTCTGTTTCGTTGTTTTTGTTCTCAGAGGGTTGCGCTCTCGGTGCCGCCTCTCTTTCTCTTTCGCTCGTCCGCCAGAGCTTTTTCGCCCCCAGTCGTCGTCAATGAATTTTCACTCCGCTTCACGGGGGGATTGGCTGGATCTGGATCTGGTTTTGGTTTTGGATGATGTGTATGTGTGCGGGTAACACTTGCCACGACAGCCTTTCGCAGGAATTCTCTGGCACAGCGCTGAAAATGCTGTCGGGTAAAGTGTGAAAATAGTTGAAACTATTTTTAGTACATCAGTTAACATTTCTGGTATTAGTATGTTTCTATCTAGAAGTGCCTAGAAGTGCTATTTAGAGGGCAGCAAAACGCCCACCTCCTGACCTCCTATTTGACATGTTCTTCTTTATTTCTGTTGCATACCTCCAGGGGCACTTTTAAAACTTTCCTTAAAGAGCAAAACGTTTAAAAATAAGTTCAAGTGGCCAACTCAGGCTCAGGCTGAGAAGAAAAATCAATGAAATTTTGCACGATAATAATTTTAATTGTGTATCGCTCACATTTCAGCTTAATTTTTCTACTCTTTTATACTGTTACTGTTTGTTTTACACTTTGACTATGCTCGAGCAGCTTTAGTTTTTTATAAACTAGGCTTAAATAATATTCTTCGGATTATTTTACGCAGCAAAAGAAAAATTTTCACTTACGACGTTTTTGGCCAACTGCGAAAACTTGCAGCTTTCCTAACTGTTATGTGTATTTGGGGAAAAAGCTGCCTGAATGGACGGCAGCGAATAATATTCCAGCGAGAAGCTTTTCCTTAGCGATTTCCAAAAAGCGATTGGCAAGGAGGTGGGAAATTTGAAAGCAATCAAGGCTCATTTTAGGACATCTTGAAGTTTGAATTTAATATTCAAAGACGTCTTTATTTGTTTTAATTATTTCTCTAAATGCTTTTAACCATTTTTAGATTGTTAACTTTATTATTTATAATAAAAATGCTCAATTATATTTAAGTTAAACTAGACCTAAATGCTCTAAAGAGGCTTCCTGAACTTTGCCTGGATCCAAACGCGGTACATTTTTAAGCCCCGACTGCGGTTGACTTGCAGCCTTCGGTCCACAATGAGCTGTTCTTCCTTTAGCCCAGCCTGAGTCATCATAGATCGCAGTTCCTCCTCTGTGAAAAAATACACCATGGTACCATCGCCACGCACATAAAAGTTGTCCTCCAAACACTTTCCGCTCTTAAATCGCAACTGTGCCAGGTCGTATCTTCCGTAATCGCGGAATAAAAGCAAGCCCCCTGGCTTTAGGAAGCGATAGCAGTTGTCCAGGACCCGCTGCATTTTCTTTGGCTCAATGGCGGACAGAACGAAGATCATCACGATGATGTCCTGCGAGCTCTCCTCAAAGGGTGTCTGCCACTTATCCAACGTGGCATCCATCACAAACACCTCGCAGCGCTTCTCATCGAGTTCAGGTTGACTTCGCAGGATTTCAATAGCACGAGCAGAGAAGTCACAACCAAATATCTTTAGTTTCGGGTCTGAACTGTACTGCAAAAGAGGAAGAATTGTGTTCCCAACGCCGCAGCCCAGTTCAAAGATACTGCGAGACTGTTGCTCCGTCGTATCCGTCGTCGAAAGATTCAGTTCCGGAAACTCTGTAAATAACCAGTGTCTATCCTTGAAGAATCGATTATCGTGGATGCCGTAAAAGGAGTCCCAGAACTTTGGGGCGTCCGATTGGAAGCGGTCTTTCTGCTCTGCATCCATTTTACTAGATGAGTTTTTGGCAACCGCTGCCTGGGCAGCTAGTTCCTGCTCCTCATCCCATTGCACGTGGTCCCTGCGGAACGAAAATTTAAAGGGTTTTCGTCAGATAGAGTACTTCGGATAAGTACCAGGCGTTAAACTCGAACACCTCTTGCGCATCGGTGAGCACCCGGCTTCCCGCTCCTGACGGTTTTTTGCGCAGACGAGTGTGCTCCCAAGTTTTGCTGGCCAATCTCCGAAAGCTTTGCATCCCATATTTACCAAGCATTGTGCTTGAAGACGTCGTCTGTGTCCGTTAGGAGACGGGTTCCAAACTGAGGGCGCTTCTCGTTCTCGTCCGCGGGAATATCACTCATATCGATCAGGGATCACGGTTTATAGCACCTGTTGTTTCGGTGTAGTAAAAATCCAATATTTTGTAAACACGTTGCCAGAGTAACCGTAGTTTGACTTCTTAAATAATACCGCAAGATGAGCAGAATCATTTAGTATTATTGTGTAGCGGTTACAGTGAGTCGCGCGCGAAAGTTGCTCTTGCCGCTTAAGTTCGTTTTTCGGAAATTATCGCAAAAAGAAAAGTAAAGGCTGGTTATTAAGTGCAGGGAAGTCGCCCCAAATAATTTAAGCCACGTTTTTAACGGAGAATTCAAAAAGTGCCTACTCAATAAGACAATAAGCGTCAGCACTTCTGCAATGCTGCCAGACCGTCAAAAAGTGGATGTTGGTTTTTTCTAAGAGTGCGCGTGTGTATGATGATTTAATAATTAATTTTCTTTATGCCAAATAACATTATATAAAATAAAACATAGTTACAAAGAGATAACCTGTGGGTAAGTCACTTAAATTATTTCGATTTAAAAAGTTTATGGAATAATTATTATTAAGATCGTCCGTTCTCGTGTTGTGCCGGGAAAATTATTCACGCGTCCATCTCTAAATTTCGACTCCACTTTTCCCAGTGGCAACGCCGCGTCAGTTGGTATATCAAAACCGCAAACCATCCTTTTTGTTGTATTGTGCGTTGTTTTCTGTGCAAGAAGTTAGATATTAAAGCAATTAGCATTCATTGAGCTGCGAGAGAAAATTATATTGCGTATACGTAAAAGAAACGTCTTAGGAGCGAACGAAAGATACCCCTTTTAGCGCATTGGGTTCCAAGAAGAATTGCGTATACCCTGAGGTCCGACGAGGGACCCACGAAAATCAGACCCCATTCAGCGTTCTGAGACAGAACCGCGCCTGACCGATAAAATGATGAACGAGGCGGCTCTAGCCAACATGATACCCTACGACACCATCGGATTGTACGAGCAGCCCAAGCCACGCTTTATCTTCAAGATGCCGCGCGTAGTGCCCGACCAGAAATCCAAGTTCGAGAGCGATGAGCTCTTCCGGCGGCTCAGCAGGGAAAGTGAGGTGCGCTACACAGGCTACCGGGAGCGCAGCATCGAGGAGCGGCAGGTGCGCTTTATGAACGGCTGTCGGGAGGGACACACGGAGGCCAGCTTTGTGGCCTCGGGCACCAATCTGCAGCTGGTGTTCAACGCCAATCAGAACCCGTACCTGCACGACAAAGAGTGCGACTTCGACAAGGAGCACGGCAAGGTGCACATCAAATCCTACTTTATAATGAACGGGGTGTGCGTTCGTTTCCGCGGCTGGATCGATCTAGAGCGGCTGGACGGCGTGGGTTGTCTGGAGTACGACGAACGGCGGGCAATGCACGAGGATGCAATCCTACGGGATCAGATCGATCGCTACAACCAGCGCCTGCGCGAGTTCGAGGATACCAAGAGAGCCTACCGCGACAACCGGCAGGACGAGATGGAGGCCGTGCGGCGGGGTGTTGCTTCTGGGGGCATTGGCGTCGGCGCGAGCATGTGGCGCCGTTAGTTGGACCTGTGGACGGCACCTGGGCCGTCACATACGCAGCTGCAGCTCCAACAGCAGCAGCCGCCTCACCAGCAGCTAGAGACTCAATTCGCGAATACTCAATATTTTATGGACAACTGAGAATGCTCCAAGCCCTTTGAAGGGGTCTTCCCTTGCGAGATTTCAACACGATGCCGTTAGACACGCTCGAATAAATATGCTCTTAGATTAGTGTTAGATCTAATGCTTACTTTACGTATGCTTTTATGGTATTATACTTACAACTTAGTGTGGAATTAGTGTCGTATCTTTAACTAAAATACATAATTACTAATCGATACCGCATTGTTAATTTTGGGATTTCCGCTGTGACGCAGCCTAAATGAGCCACTTGATTGGTGATTACCCATCGGGGTTAGGAATCAAAATAAATGAATACTTCGAAAGCTCTTTATCTGCAAATACAGTATTCATCGGTTAAGAAGAACCATTAATAAATTACCTAGTCTTCATAACAGTTTTTGCTTTCGAGTTAAAAAAAACAGCAGCTTAAATTGATTTTATACCATTATATTATACAGATACTGAACTTTATATTCATACATAATAAGCAAGGATCGTGTAAAACTAAACTAAGGGGTCTCGCTTGGCGTGGAGAAAACATATATTAAAAAGCAACAAGCTTTCATCCCTAGCGGAATTGCAGATTGGAAATGCGCAGTCCGATGCTGTCCTTGCCGATCTGGCTCACCTCACACACCGTGCAGAGGTTGCCCTTATACTGCGGATCGAATGAGGAAGAACAGAAAGGACAGGTCACCTCTGGTTTACCCCTGTAGAGAGGCTTCCAGCTGATACCGCATATAGTGAACGGATTGAACTCCTCGTACTGCAGTTGGTGCTCGTCCACGGGGTTCACCTCGCAGGCCTGAAGAATCTTGCGCACTTGCTGGGCAACATCCGGACGCGGAGCCAGCTCCAAGAGACGACGCGCAAACGAGGCAGCTGTCTTGTAGTTCTTCAGCTTGAAAAACATATTGAGGGCTGTGCGCAGGGTGAGGATTTGGTGAACGGGCTGCAGCTTGCAATGGGTGAAGTAGGCGGCCATTTCACAAAGACGTTTTTGCTCCTCCAGCGTCGACTTGGGCATGCCCTTGCGCACCGTCTCCATTTTCAGACCGACAATATACTCGGCGCAGATTCTCAGCAACTGTTGGGCCTCTGCCATATCCACTTTCGTGTCCACCACCAGCAGTGGAATGCTGATCAAGATGGAGTGGAACTTCTCCACTGCCTCAGAGAACTTGCCAGATGTTGTAAGTTGGTAGCCAGCCTGCAGACGAGCCACTAAATCGTTCAGCTTGATGCCCAACGCCGGACGTTGCAACTTGATGTTGGTTTCGGAAAAGTTACGCAGCGGATAGCCACTTAGCGACTGCAGATTCGGGTTGGCCGTGTAACTGGTTCTAGAGCAGGCATAGTTCTGCAGGAAAAGTGTCTTGAATGGCTTGAAGTTAACCACTCCCAGCTGATCGTGCAGTAAGCGGAATGCGGTCTCAAAGGATCCAGCCTTAACATGATCCAGCACAAGCGGTGAGTTATTGGCCCATTGCTGAGCGGGAGACAAACCCTTGTTGGGGGCGGCATAATAGTTGCTGTCCAGCGCCGAGGCCTTGATCTTGGAGGCCAGCTCCTCGGGAACAACCAGATCATCATCGCCGACATCCCAGCCGGCTCCATCCTCGCCGCCTGCTCCGCCCTCTCCATCGTTACTCAATGCGTCGTGCATCTCCTCATCTCCGTCCTCGTCCAATCCTAAGTCGGCATCCGCTCCCCAGCCGTCGCCGCCGCCATTGTGCTCGTCCAACACAGCAGCATCGGCGTTAATGTTCAGCGCCTGGCGGGCAGTGGCACTTGATCCAGCCCTGGTAACCATGGCACCTTCAAAGAAGCCCTTAGAAACGGAGAGCAGTGGCCAGTTGGTCTCCAGTTGCTGGATGGGCACTGGGGGCTGCAGCAGCTGTGCATTGGGATTCACCTCGGGAAGAGAGTTACCTTGCGAGGTGATTGATTCGCCCAAAGATTCGGAAAGCTCCTCAAAACCATGAGTAGCAGCCGTAAGATAAGCCAACGAAAGCTGTCCGCAGTTTTTAAGGATGTTTACACGCTCTTTAACGTCACCAAGAAGCAGAGCACCCTGGTACTGGGCGGATACATCCTTGCGAATCTCAGCGATCTTGTTCATCTTCTTGAGCTTCTCCAGGTTACCAGTGATCAGGTAGAGGAAGCTGAGCTTATCGAAATTTTTGGTTCGTTGGTAGCACATCTCCACCACCTGGTGGTTGCCCTGGAGCAGGGCACTTTGGCCCAGGCGATCCCAGCAATCCTTGTCATCCAGAGCCTTGGCAGCTTCTAGAGCGATCTCGATGTTGCCGCATTCCAGAGCCAGTCCGAAACGAGTCTTCTCGTCCTTGACGAAGTGCAGTGCCACCTCTGGATAGCCCTTCTGCTGCAGGTAGGCGATAATGCTCTGACCCACCAGGCGCGCATTCCTCACCATGTGCAGCACCTCATCGTACTTGCGCTGGATTAGGGCCAGCTTAAACTTGTACTCCGTGGGATCGATGTGGAGCACGCGAGTTCGGCATTCCCTATCCAAGCAGAATACCTGGTTGCCCTTGACGCGTGTCAAATAAATTGGCAAGTCCAGAGTACGGATGATGCCGTGGTCACCGTTGGTAATGGCGTACTTGATGTGGTTGCTAGTGGTGTAGATAAACACGCCCGACTCGTCCCAGGCTCCAGACTTCACCCGACAGTTCTCTTGCACAGTGCACAAGTATTGGAGTCTTCGGTCACAGATGGTCACAGAGTGCTTGCAGAGCAGGGCCACTAATGACATGTCCGGAGACCACACCACATAGCGGCACTTGGCCAGTTTGATGCTTCCCACGGAGACGAGGCGTTGAACCTCGTAGAGGGTGACAAACTCGGGATCTCGGATGAGCAGCATTCCCGTGCCGGCATAGAAAATTTCCTCACAGAATGTGGGCAGCTTTTTCGTAACCTCGTTCTTGAAGTTTTTGATCACCAACTGCTGGTTGCGATCCAGAACTGCAAACCGATTGCGGGCCACCCATATAGCCGTCACTCCAGAGCTGCGCTTGCTGTCCGACTCGCTCTGGCTTTCCGTGTCCTTGGGAATCTGGCACAGATCGTAGGTGCTGTTCTCCAGGTTGTTTGTACGAGTGCAGATCAGCACAGCGTTCAGGGCCGGATTATAAGACATACTGTAAACCGGCGACTTGCCTGGACGCAGCTGCATCACCACCGTGTCTTTGGTGGTGGTAAAATCCAATTTGCGCAAGAAGCGCTCCTTTACGTAGTAGAGAATATTGCCATGCACAGCATATGCGGGACGCTCGCGCTCTAACTTGAAGACCACCATTCCTTGAAAATTAAAAATCCTATTATCGAAAAATACGCTTTAAAATGAAATAATAAACTCACCTCCATCGTGGCCAGCAGCAAAAAGATTCAAAGTTGGATGCGCTGTGAGAATCCAGAAGCGCTCGTTGTCCCGCCGGAATGTAAAGAGGCACTGGCGCTTGGTCATGTCCCAGACGCGAATGCTCCGATCCTCGCCGTTCGAGAGAATCAGATCCTGACGAGGATGGAACAGCACGCTCGACACGTTGTTGTAGTGTCCGCGGCAAGTATCCACTTCCCAGGCCTTATATTCGTTCATGCGCCACAGCTTAACCAGGCGATCATCGGCGCCTGACACGATCAGTGGCAGAGTGGGATGAAAGCTGGCCCAGTTGACGCCACGGTCGTGGCCCTCAAGTACATGTTTCACTACGGCATCTGCTTGGCCGAACAAATCGGTGGCACCAGGGTGACCCTTCAGGTGATCGTCAAGACCCCCGGGGCCGGGAGCAACATTCTTCTTGCGGAGTCCAGAAATGTCCCACACGCGGACCGTCTGATCCAGCGATGCGGAGACAATCTGGTCCTCCGTGGGATGGAACTGGGCGCACATCACGTAGTGGTTGTGACCTGTCAATACACAGATACAGTTGCGGGACTGCCAGTTCCAGATGCGAATGGTCTGATCATCAGAGGCGCTCAGAATCCATGGGTACTCGTGGTGGAAGGCCACAGTGCGCACGTAGTCCAAATGGGCCAGCAGCGTGAAGATACAGCGACGCTGCTTGTAGTTCCACACCTTGATCTTATAATCGTCGCCGCCAGAGACAAAGAGCGGCATCTGCTGGTGGAAAGCAACGCCTCTAACTGGACCGTCGTGCTCGTCAAACTTCTCGAGAAGCGTGTGCATCCGGTAGTCCCACAACTGAATGACACCGCTGTGCAAGCTGACCAAGATCCACGGCCGTTTCGGGTGAAAAGAAAGGCCCTTCACCCGTGCCGACTTCGACTCAAAATTGGTCAACATGTTGGCACTTTTTCCGTTCTGTTCGTAGGTGTCTCAATTCGATTCCTGTTCTGGGTGTCGTCGGCTTTTCGTTCAAGCGCCCTTTTCTGGTTGCCTCGCGCACACACCTGTATCAAAACATGAAGAGATGGTTTAAGAACAAATGTAGGGTTTATTTAAACTTTAAGTAAAACGTAATCTATTGCTAACAATTAGTTTTTTTCTAAAACACCAACCAATTGTCGGAATTGTGACACGTCAATTATCTTCTTCTTCTCTTGCTTACGCACACAGGGTTGTCACCCACTGGCAGATCCACTCTGGCTATCAGACGTGTCAGTTTATGGAAAATACGGTCTCAAAATATTTGTTTATTCAAATATGACTTTCCCTTTTTCCGAAAATCTTAAATAAAGTGTAAATTTTAATCAAAATTTGAAGTAGTAAAAATACTACTAAAAAATATGACTTTTGTTGACATCAACCTTTACAAATTTTACAACACTGAAGTTAAAAGTACATTTGATGCATTTGGGATTTGTTTATTTCTTGACCTACCATGAAAAAGTTATAAATAATTAACCAACATGACGCTCGCACATCGGGCGCTCTTTACGTGGTTTATTGTTCTGGTTTTTCTAATCCTGTTGTGCCTACGCTTGGATCCGCGCACAACATGGAATTGGTTCGTCACTTTTACGCCGCTTTGGTTTTTCGATGTCATTATCATAATCTACGTGATAATCAAGTTTATCCGCAAATGGAGGAACCTAACTTGTCTGACGGATCTGCTGTTTCTTTACAAATGGAACATTGCAGGCGTCTTGCTGACCATTTCCTCCCAGGTGATGATTTGCCTCACGCTAGAGTACCCGCAGCAGATTCCCATCTACGTGACTATTGCCCCAGTGGTTTTGCTCCTAAGCACCGCCATATTTTATGTGGGCAGCAGGCTGGGAAAACGCGAGGGCTGGATTCAATAAGATTTTGGATTATGATGTAGGATTAAGTATATATTGTAAGATAAGAGATGTACATAAAGTGGAAACTTAAAAGCCATATTTGCTTTGGGTGGCTCGACGGGTCTGTCGATTAGCCGACCACATGGCCTGCAGTTCGGCCTCGTTTGCTTTGGCTTTGTGCGCCAGGTAGGTGATCTGGTGCTTTCGCCGCGTCCCTGCCACTGGCTCCTCATCTGTCAGCACGCCGGTGGGCTGGAAGGTGGTGGACGATGCCAAAGCAGTTCGCATCCATTCCTCCCGATCGGGCAAAACTTGAGAGCCACTTATGTCGATCACCTGCATCTCCTTGGCCTCCTTCCGTCGGCGTTTGGCATTCTTGCCCACCAATGCGTCCATGGCCTCTGAGTTTAGCTGCTGCTCGTGGTAGCGCTTCTGTGCCAGCTGTGTTTGTTCCTCTTCTAGTCGAGCGGCTTCTGCTTCGGCCGCTTCCTTTTCGGCAATCTCCTCAAGGTATTTGTTACCGGCTTCTACCATCTTGGCTGCCCGCTTGGCCACTAGAGCGCTAATCTCGTTGCTGCTCACCTCCGGTAGCTTTTGTTTGGAGTTAAGGGAAAAGAAGTCACCAGTGCCATTCTCATCGTCCTCTTCACTGTCACTAGCATTTACAATGGATGCGGGTTTAGCAAAATGTTTTGATTGTCCATCCTTCGAGGCATCCTTTCCTTCGGAATATTTTTTTTTTATTGTTATAGAACTGTCGACGCCTTCGGTGTTGTGCGCTGCACGCCGCTGTTTCACTGTATCGGGTACAAATGCAGGAGAAGATTTGGGATACACGGGCTCATGAGTTGGCTTAGGATTAGGAGTGGTGCTTGCGAAGGAAGTGGCGGCCACGGAAGAAGAGCTTTTAGAGAAATTCCTCTCTGACTTTGCTTGCGGCAGAAGGCTTAGCAGACCAGAACCCTTAGGAACATTGGGTTTCTCCACTTTGTGCTTGGCCTTGTCAGCTTTTTCTCGGTCTACGTCGGAGAAATCCCGCAGAGAAGGAATGCTGATCTTGACACGTCCCTTGACGGGTGGCGGTGGGGGTTTTTCTATTTCAACTGCCAAAGCCTTTTTGTGCAGGAACTCATCATCCTTTTCCTCGATAACGTCTTTTGCTGGCAGTGCCGTTCGTGGCATTGGCAGCTTGGCAAAAACTGGGGCGAGCAGCTCGTCAGCATCCTCTTCAGAATACTCCGCGGAAGAAGTGACTTTTGGCTTGGGTAAGGCCAGTGTGAGTTTTCCAGCGGGCTGTCTGAGTTCCTGCAAGGACACTTCTTGGGGTACAAAATCGTCGTCTTCATCGCTAATGTGCCCACTGGTTGATTCTGGCTCGAGGGAAATCTCATTGGAAGTAACTGTCACGGCTTTTGTGCTTGGCTTCAACAGTTCGACTTGTGGTCCCGTGTTTTCCTCTTCGTTCTCTGAATCCTCGTCAGAACTAGCGGCATAAGCAACAAGCGACATTTTAAAGAAATCGTTGTATGAAACAAGTAAATACACAAGCTACAGCTGTTTTATGCGAGTAGAGTTGTCAACTATTTAAAAATTGAACTGCTGGCAACTTCTGTTTTTAATGTGCAGAGTTTTTCAACACTTTAAAAAACCGTTAACACATGCTTTTGAATATTCAATATCCGTGATGAACTAAGTGTGCTATCCAAAGAAAAATTGCATATCTGTACTAGGTACCTGTAATTTTAAAAATTGTATTAAAAGTCTGAAACACACAGGGATTATCTTACCCCAATAAAGGGGCCATAAAAGAAAAGTCTAATCGCCTCCAGATGGTTTACAAAAATATTCGCATATGTCACCAAACCCAGAGGGTCATAAAACATTCTTCAGGTAGTCTCGGTTATACGCCCTGAATACCTGCACTCTTAACTCTTATTTGGTATAAATAAGCAAAAATGTCCCACTGGAGATCAGAAAACATTGTTCCTTCAGAGAATACAGACAGATTCAATATCATGCATCATCACCAGAATCTCGGAGACGCGACAGCCTTAAACGGAATGCTGCCGCCTTACGAAGCCATGGCAATGTACGAACAGCCAAAACCTCGATTCATCTTTAAGATGCCTCGGGTGGTGCCCGATCAGAGGTCAAAGTTTGAAAGTGACGAGCTATTCCGGCGACTGAGCCGAGAAAGTGAAGTGCGTTACACGGGTTACAGAGAACGGGCAGCAGAGGAGCGCCGCTTAAGATTCATCAACGATTGTCGCAAGGGCTATGCAGAGATCTCAATGGTAGCGTCCGGCACCAACCTGCAGCTGTACTTTAACGCCAACCACAATCCATATGCCCAGGAGCAGGAGTGCGATTTCGATCGGGAACGTGGCAAAGTACATCTGCGGTCCAGTTTCATCATGAACGGGGTCTGTGTTCGCTTTCGGGGATGGGTGGACTTGGATAGACTGGACGGAGTGGCCAGTCTGGAGTTTGACGAAGTACGCGCCCAGCAGGAGGATGCTCAATTACAAGAACAGATCCAAAGCTACAATCAACGCATGGCTGAATCCAAGAGGATCTACCACACGCCCCAGACTCCACCTGAGGAGCATCATCGCAGAGGAGGTCCTGGGATGCCCGGAGGACCAATGGGCTGGTAGAGTTCTATTAAAGCTCGTAGAGTTAAATAAAGCTTGTAGAGTTAAGTAAATTTGACAATAAATTTTTTTAAATAATCTCTCATATTTTTATCTGAGTTTGTCTATAATTCTGAGTTAATTTTTTTTTACCCTTTCTTCGACTCGCCGAAGCAAGCTTCATTTTTTGTTTAACTTTAAATTAAAATGCTAAAAAAAACAACAGCAGGAAAAAGATTGAACTTTTGTAGGCCATGCATTTGGCGAAAAAAATGATGTTCACCTAATGATTGTTTATTTGGGGCTCCTTAAGGGTTGCTGGCCGGGGTCTTTGGCCTTAATTGCGCCAGTTTCGGAACAACCACCACCCGACCATCCGAAGAACACGAGGAGTGGGTCCAGCTGCCTTTCCGTACCGCCGTACTCTCCGGGGTGGGCCGGCTATCCTCTCTTAACTCTCGATTCGAGCGGAGCAGACCGGGCATGTGAGCAGATATTGATTTTCCGCCATTTGGGATGCTGCCGAAATAAACTTTGCAACTGGTCTGATTCAGTCTCTTTGCGAACGCGAAACTGAAAGCGGAAAGGCGTCGAGCGAACATGAAATAAATAGAAGGGAACGCCGCGGACTAAAAAATTCATAAATTTATACATACCGCAGCGATTTGAAAACATTCGGATTGTGTGCTTCAATTTGTTGGTGGCCGCACCGTCCGAATCGGCACGAAAAGCTGCGAGATTGGTCTAAAATTAGCGACCGGTGTGTTTGGCGTAGGGTGTTGTATAGGGGGTCCCAGTGAACTCCGGCCCCTCCGAACCCCCAGCGGTCCACTTCGGATATATACACAAGTTGTGAGCCACGAAAGTGTTTACCCATAAATCGGTTAAGATGCCTCCTGCATCCAATACAATCGTGCTCAAGAGCCTCTCCGTTTTATTGGGTCTGTTTTTCATTTTCGTGGGAACTCTGAAGCTAACGCCGCATATTAGCAAGGATCTCTATAAGGACCTGGTATGTGGAAAATCGATAGAGCCGGAGCTTGTTTTTCAGCCTGTTTGTTTTCTTTGCGGTTACACGGGGGCCCAGCCCATTGATTTTTCCCACTTCTCGTGAAAGGCCAGTTTGAAACAGTTTTGTAACAGAACAGCCATTATGTAAATAATTGGAAAAACATTTTAGGAAAACTCTCATAATAGAACGACTTTGGTAAATATGACGGTCTAATGGGCATTGAACTCGACCCCGTCAATGCCATTAGCTGACATTCAGTCGCTGCGCGACGCTATGATCTTCATATATATTGTAAGGAAAATATATGCTTATTATCGAAAAAGCCAATGAAAATTTAAATTATAATTGTCAGAAAATTTTCCAAACAATGTTACATTTTGATGGTTAAAGAAATACTTTTGAAATTCAGTTTGGTATAGGGTGCACACGTTTTAATTATCTAAATAGATTGTTTATAAATTGAAAACCAAAAAAAATATCAACTATTAATATTTTATATTTCATTAAATATAAAACCGAAACCTAAAATTCAGATGGCCAATTTGTACTACGTAGTACGTACCTGTAATTTCAAAAAATTATATTCAAAGTCTGAAACACACAGGGAATATCATACCCCAATAAAGGGCCCATAAAAGAAAAGTCTGATCGCCTCCAGATGGTTTCCAAAACTATTCGCATATGTCACCAAACCCAGATGGGGTTGGGAAGTTTGGAAAATTGTTTGATAATCAACTTAATTGTTTTGAAAGCCTCTAAACAAACTAGGAACATGCGTGTTGGAAAATCAAAAGATCTATAGAACAGCTGTTGCTGGGAATTTTGTGTTTACTTTTTGTAAAATCAACGCCCAAAGATTTTGTTTTCATTACCATAAAAATATTTAGCATACCAATGTAAACAATTTTGCACACCAAAACCACCATGACGTATGATTCTCGATCAATTCAGGGTATACGTATTTGTTTTATATATAAATAATAGGGTGGGTCGACAAAAGTATGTGAGAAATAAATAGATATTTTAAAGAAAAGCGAAAATAATATTCACCATAGTTTTGAATATGTTCTCAACATTTGTTTAGCCAACATTAAAAGTACATCGTATATTTAATGCAGTCGATGGTTTCAAATTGGCATTGCATTCGTTACGCGCCATTTTATTTTCTAACCTCATGTTTTTTCGTTCTATTTTTTGCCAAAGTATGGTATTTGAATTTCGAAATATTTTTTTTTTTGCTTGCTCGGTGTTTCCCAACGGTGTAATTACCTTCGCATTACCACAAACACTTGGGGCCAACGATGCCAACAAAAACAGAGAGAACTGCATACAAATGTGACAACAAGAAAATACTGTTTCCATTTAAAAATAAACGGGCTGCACTGCCTTCCGCTGGGCCGCCAGTCGGAGCAAATTCCTCTGGGCATGATTAATTATATCCCCGTTCCGCAGCGAAGTCATATTCGATTTCCTCTCAATTTCAGCGCACGGAGTACGTGAAATATGCCAAAGTATTCCCGTTGACGGCCTTGTTCGGAGTGAAGATCCCCTCAAAATGGTACCGGCGCACCGTTGGCATCCTGGAGATCGTTTGCGGCCTGGCCATGGCTCTGATTCCCTATCGTAAGTTGGAGAGATGACATTTAGGTGAAAAGATATCAATGTATTCCATGCTCAACCACAGATAAGGTCAAGAACGCCGCCAATGTGACGCTACTGGTACTGATGCTGCTGGGCATCTACCAGCACTGGATGGTAAGTGATCCCTTCGAGCGTTCCGGACCGGCGCTGGTGTTCACCTTCATGCTGGGCGGCCGTTTGGTGGTCTGGTATCAGACCGCTCGCCTCCAGGACGAGGCTTCGACGGCCGCCCAGCCTCCGGCGAACGGCGTCAAGCAGGACTAGGCACCTGCTCCCGTTGCATCACAGCGTACTCATAGTCATTCACTGTTCCAGCTTTGTTTTTGCACCTTAAGTTGGGTTCGAAAGCAATTGGTGCGCCCTTTCTTCGGGTCACAAACTCATTCACATCATTCTAGCAAATCGAAATTCATGTTTTTACTTTGGTGCCAAAACAATTATCGTATACAAAACTATTATATTGTATGTAATGTCGAGAGATATTAACTAAAAATGTAGAGCCGCGGCATAAAGACACGACCAGAACAAAACAAATTGTAATCAAATCCTCTTCGTAACGGGCACTTAGTCGAATCCATCTAAATTACGACTTTTAGAAACAATTTTAATAAATTTGAACAACTCATACATATACAAAAATAATTATCCAACGTCATTCTAAACTTCTATTCACTTTTCTTTTGCAACGCGTGTTAAGCGGGAGATTATTGGTTATAGTGGTGCTCTAAGCCGTAACTGTGCCTACAAAATTATTCTTAACATATACATATATGTTGGCCCTACTCGGATCCAGTGCTCAATAGCTTGAGGGCCTTCTGCAGGTTCTCAATGGCCGTCTTCACGTCGTCATAGTTGAGAGCACTCCCGGCGTACTTACAATACTTCTGGGCGGTAATCATTTGGTCAGGAGTGATCTGCACTCCGGCCACGGGCACAATGGGCTGGTAAATGGTGGCCGCCGTGGCCGGGTGCGGCTGTGCGGTGGGCACATAGGGCTCAAAGCCACCCGGCTTCTCTTCGTCCACCGGCGGACTGGGCAATTTGTTCGGATTGTTCAGCACCTCCTCGGCTGTGGGAGGCACTACGCTGGAAGTCGTCGGCGAAGTGGGAGCAGGTTCAGGTTCAGATGGAGCAGCTCCCGCTTCATCCTCGGGTGATGCGTCTGCCGAGGCGTTTGCATTGGCATTCCCCCCTCGAGTTCCGCCTCATCATCGTCATCTGGTAAAGGACCGGGAATCGGTGTCTCTCCGTTTTTCAGGCAATTGTGGATGTAGGCAGCCTTCCACTTGGCGTACTTTCTGTTGTGTAGTGCCTCCTCGCTCAGCTCCCCGAAAGTCTGGAGTATGTCGTAAAGCACTCCGCTAGAATAGAAGGCCTTGACAACGTTTCTGCAAGGGAAGAATACAAGTATATATATCCTGGAAATTATTGGTGGAGGGGTTGCTGAGAAAACCCACTTGCCAAAGTTCTCCTCCCGATCCTGCTTGTCGGCGTACAGAAACAGTTTTAAGGCGTAGTTTTCGATGTGAGCCTGGGCAGCCACCTCATTGGTCACCGCCTCGTTATCCGCGTACTGTTTCTTCATCTGCTCCAGCCAGTCCATAATGCCTACGGTTGAAGGGGAAACCAAAACAAAACAAATCGAGGATGAGTCATATGAGGGAAAATTTGCGTATCAGGTTCTTGCTTACCGAGTAGCAGTTTGGTTTCCTCGCCCGTTTGGGTGGAGGCCTTGAGACCCACTTGGAGGGCACTGGGATTGGAGACAACCAAGAAATAGTAAATACACACGCTTAGAGGAAAGAATTCTGTGGGTACTTACTAGAGTCTTGCCCAGTAAGCAATGACCACATCCCGGGTGTCGTGTTCCTGGGCCAGCTTCAAAAAGTGCTGGATAGACTTTAACGAAGGAGGACAAGGCGGAAACTCCATCGCAGACGGAAGAACTTAATGCTCAAGAGCTACTATAGTTTTTGGGGGTTTCTGGAAAATTGTGCTGAACTTAATGCACTGACGACCCTCGTAGACTGACCAGCACTTGCCACTTATCGATTGGCACGGCGCTAAATTGATATCGATAGTTGCTGGAGAAAAAAATAACATAAACTTTAGTTGGTACCTGGTGTCCACAGGTGTTGGTAAAAATTCACAGTAGATTGTCGGCGGCCAAGACGTTTGCAATTCTCGGGTTAACAGTTCGAAACTGGTTTGTTATCAGCGCGTCCAGTTGCACTTTGCACTTTGACCTGCATCCTACGGACTCAACTTTAGGCACATATTTATAACCCGGTAAAATGGTTCTCTCGAAGCCTCTGTACTCGCTCTTTGGATCCTATCTGGAGCAGCTCTTTAACCATCCGGTCCGCACTAAGTCCATTACGGCGTAAGTACTATAAACTTGTTATCACTCTAACCTAACTTTGTGACTCCTTCTTGCAGATGCGTCCTGGCCACCTCGGCGAATGTGACCTCGCAAAGATTGGCGGGAGCCAAGACCCTCAACCAGCATAGTGTATTTGCCTACGGACTATTTGGCCTTATCTTCGGTGGAAGTGTACCCCATTATTTCTATACAACGGTGGAGCGACTCTTTAACCACGATGTGCGATTCAGGAGGTTCTTCCTGTTCCTGTCCGAGCGGCTGGTCTACGCTCCCATCTACCAGGCTCTATCACTGTTCTTCTTGTCCTTGTTCGAGGTGAGAATCACATTCTCTAGATATCGTTATTTAATCTCTGAAAGATTAGTTACAAGCAAATATTGCCCTTTAATTTTTTTATGACCCTTAATCCTTTCCAGGGCAACTCCCCTAACACAGCGGTGAAGAATGTGGAGAAGCTCTACTGGCCTCTGCTGAAGGCCAACTGGCAGTACCTTTCCCTGTTCGTCTATCTTAACTTCGCCTACGTGCCTCCGATGTTCCGGTCCATCAGCATGGCCATCATCTCGTTCATCTGGGTGGTGTACATTGCCCAGAGGCGTCGCCGTTTCCAGGAGAAGCTGGCAGCCGAGAAGGCCGCCAAATAAGCATTCCTCCTCAGTCGCGAAGACTTTAAACCTTGTGCATGTTGTCTTGGCTTAATATTCCAATTACTGTTTAGATTACGGCCGTACTGCTTCAAGTTCTTTATCTGCCCTGCGTTCCGGCGGATTGCAAAAACTTCGTGTGTGGATGAGGGCCTAAAGATAAGCTAAAACTAAATGGTGCGCCGCCTTATCAACCGACTGTTGTTAAACCTTAAATTTTTTTAAACTTTTCGTACTAAAAATAAACGTATAAGTAATATAAAAGCAGTGTCATTTGAAATGGTTTCGGAGGCGAATCAGGATCAGCTGTTGACGATTATGAAAATCTCCTAATAACGGAATTTTAAAACTAAGAAATTGACTGTTGGTCACCTACTAAGCTTTTCTGTTCCCCTAGTAGCTTAATCACCAGGCCAACAGAAACGCTTAGCAGGTTGCTATGTAATACGAAAAATCTCCAAGTAACGGTTGTTTCTCGAAACTGGAAAACAACCGTTATTGAAGTGTAGTGGACTAGGGATGGGGAAACCTCTTGTTTTTTTGTACGTGTCACGAGTTTGTCCTGACAAGCACGATCACTCACGAAGTTCCCATGCATTAAATTAGATCCTGAGCAAAATTATATTCACGCTCTCGTCGCTAAAAAAAATAAAAACTTACTGTTGGCCACTTACTAAGCATTTATGTTCCCCTAGTAGCTTAAATCAAAAATTCTGTGAATTTGGTTGCCGGGGAAACTCGAAAACCAAGGCGAATGTCGAGATTTACGGACTTGGATCACCAGGCCAACAGAAACGCTTAGCAAGTACCTACGATCTTAGTGCGCATCAACTGATCAGCTGTTACTTCCAGTGCATTGTTGAACAGCTGTTATTCAAAATGGACACCCACAACCGTTAGTTAAAAAACAAAATGCAATTGAACCAGCTGATCGTAGATGGCCTGCTGGGTGTTTCTGTTTGCCTGGTGTTCGTAAAAGTGAAACGTGCATTTTGTAAGCAAAAGAAACCCGCTTCGAGAGGCAACAAATAATTTTTTTATATTAAACGCAGCTTAAAACTAGCAAATAATCGAGCAAAGGCTTACAAACGAGTATTATTGGCTTAATAAGGGGCAAGAATATAATTTCGCTAGTAAATTCATGGGCAGATGACTAACTTAAAACTACGGAATGCAAGTGTAAAACGAGTTAAATGCGCATAACAACTACATTTCTTAGGGACTACAAGTCTGACTATTTTTCGAGGTGACTAGGATGAGTGTGGTCGAGGGGTATCGCTATCGTTATCCTTATTCCTTCCTCAGGACTCGCCGCACATCTTGCGCAGCGACGCGGTTAACACTCAGAAGGCGGCCATCGAAGGACTCCGGCTGTTGCGCAGAGGTGTGAGAAGGGGTGTGGCCGGACTGCTGGCGCGGCTGAAGCAACTGGAGCAGCAACTGGAGGCCTCCTCCGCCTCGCCCTCCCCAGCGGCTTTGTGGTGATACGGAATCGGTCGCTTACGGGCACTGAAATTACGATGCAACAAGTTAGTAAGCGGATTTTGTTTATTGCTTAGAGGGGAAATCAAATAAATAACTCACCAAACTGAAAATCGAAAGGAACACAAAAGTTTTCGCTAAAAATTAAATAAAATCCTATGAAACCAAATATTCGGTAAAGTGACAGAGTTTATTTGCTGCTTGGCTGAATTACGGGAATTAAGAAATTAACACAAATGGGTATCTACAAAAAGTTATTAGAGAGAAAATTGTGGGCAATTAAAAAATCGATTTATAAGTAGTTCCTGAGTCAGCTGAAAAATATAAAATCATTTAGACAAAATCAGGCGTTACGTGTTATATAAATAAAATGTGTAATCAGTGAAACTCAAGCGGATAATGGATAATGGCAACCAACTAGCGTCTTGTGCTGCGTGGCGATCGACGGCTACGGAAATCAATAAATAAAATATGAAATAAAAGGATTAAAATATAAATATATAAAAAAACACTTCACAGAAGACAGAGCAGGAATCATGTGTAGCTACCTCGTTATGCGACGTCTGTCTAGAAAGCTTGGCGAACCGCGACGCCTGGGTATGGATGGGGACCGAGAGCCGGACTGCGATGATCCGGAGCCGCTGCCGGAGGAGGAACTGCCCGAACTACTGTGCGAGGAGCAGCTGGAGCGGGAAGAGTGCGACCCGGAGCGGGACCTGGAGCTGCGCGATCCGCTTCGACTGCTGGATGAGCTGTAGCGCCTAATAAGAAAAATAAGAATAATTTTAAAGTTTTTTAATCTACGTAAATATTTTTCAATTCAAGTCATATTAAAATGTGCAATCGATGGGGAAATATTAAACATTTTTATCTAGAACTAAAATAACTTAATATTTGGTAGGTATCGAGAAATACTTACGATCTTGAGCGGCTGCTGGAGTGATGTCGATGGTGGCTCCCGCTGGTGCGCCTCTTACTGCGACTCCGGCTGCGACGCTCACGACTTCGGCTTCTGCGCGCCGCACTCTCCGCCGCTGCTGCCGCCGCCACGGTGGCCGTGGAAACCTTGGAGACGATGGCGTCGACCAGCGAGCTGTCCGCGAGCGCTGCGACCAGGGGCTGTGGATCGTGAATTTTGAAGGGTTTTATAACGATTTTCGGTTTCTGTTGGTGCTGATGGTGATGATGATGGTAGCTAATACTATTGGCGGCCACGGCAGCGGCTGCTGCAGCCGCGTTGAAGCTAATGGGACCACCACCGCCACCCCGGATGTGCGGCGGATGGCCAAGCAGCGGAGCACCCTGCCCACCGACGCCCACACCCGCTCCCGCAAGTGATAGCAATCCTGGATGCCTCGGTCCGCCGAAAAGCGATGAGTTGTAGACCAGGCCACGGGCCAGGTGGTGCGCCTGCTGCTGCTGCAAGCTGTGCTGGTGGTTCTTGCAGATGTTGTAGTGCGTCGCGGTGAGCAGGGGGCCGTGATTGAGCCGGTTCGTCGTGCGGTTGTAGGTGCCCGGCGTGCCCGCCAGGAAGGGCAGCATGGCCGGGTTGCTGCCGCCGTTGTTCCCGCTGCTATTACTACTGTTGGGATTCGAATGGGGGAGCCCGCCACCACCACCACATGCATGAGGATTGTTAGTACTATGTCTACTGTTAGGGTTATTGTTCAGCGTTCGGTTGTGGAAGATGCGCTTCCCCGGCGGATGCTGCAAATGCTGCTGCTGCGACTGGTGCTGGTGGAGGTGCTGTGGAGGCGGCCGGTGGTGCAGATGGATTTTTTGGCCCACTGTCGGACTCTTGGCCTCCCCATTCGCCGCCACGTGGGGCGTCTTGCAAATGGGCGGAGTGCCTGCGTCCCTTTTCTTGAGCGTCTCCTCCACAGTCACGGGCAGCTCGCGATCCGTGTCCGGCAGCTGACCCGGCTCCTTGCGCTGCTCCACCGGCAGGATAACCGCCAGGGGCGGCGGGGGCGTGGTCGTTGTCAGTGGGTTAATCAAAGCGGTCACATTGTTAGCAACGAGGAATTCGCTTAGCGAGTTACGTTTTGTAGTCGTCACCAGGTCGCTGCCACTTACTTCGCTGCCCTCCTTAGCTGCCGGGTCTTTCTCCATAATCCTGATCTTCTGCTTGGCCTTGGCCGCAATGCCAGACTTGAGCTGCTCCAGCATTCGCAGCTCCTGCTGCTCCTCGCGCTCACGCCTGCTCTGCTGGAATTCCTCCAAAGCGGCACCATCGACTCCCGTTTCGGCGTCGCTCCCATCGTCGCTTTGTGCCCTCAAACGAACCACAGGAGCGGGCTTCGCGGAGGGGGCTTCCTTAGCCTTGGAGGGTAACTTCTTGTCTTGGTAGCGCTCCGGATGTCGTTCAGCAGGCGAGTAGCGCAGCTCCGACGAAGTCGAGCGAGAGCGACGCCGCGCCGGTTTAGGACTCGGTTCGACCACCTTGCTCTTTGGCTTCGATATTTGCGGGGAGGCTGAACGCTCCCGTTTTACGCTCCTTCGACGTTCTTTCTTGGGACTGACCTCCCTCTTTACCTCTTTTTGTTCCGGTGTCCTACTCCTCTTCTTTTGCTTTTTCGGAGTGGGTTTCGGCGATGGCGTCCGGGAGGCAGACGAGTCACTACTGGTGCTGTCCGAGTCCGAACTAGAACTGGAAGCAGTTCTCTGGCGCTTTGTCTGTTCCAGGGCCACCATAACCGACTTTGTGCCCAGGATATCGTTCACGGTGTCCTCGGCCGCCTTAAAGGGGTTAAAGGCTGGCGTGGGTGCCGTTTTTTTCGGCGCCACCTCTGGGGAATGGGCTGGTGACCGGGATGGCGAATTGCGACTTAGCTTATTGTCATCGGTTCGCTTTCTGCTCGCATTGGAAGGTGATCGTTGACGGCGATCGTCTTTCTTCTTGGGACTGCGCACATTAGGCGAGTTTGGGACTCGAGATTCTTTGGCTGGACGTTCCCTGGAATGCTGACGTTCCTTAGATCGCTGCCTTTCCTTGGATCGTTGCCTTTCCTTGGATCGTAGCCTCTCCTTGGATCGCTGCCTTTCCTTGGATCGTTGCCTCTCCTTGGATCGTTGCCTTTCCTTGGATCGTTGCCTCTCCTTGGATCGCAGCCTCTCCTTTGATCGTTGCCTCTCCTTAAATCGTTGCGTCTCTGTGGAGCGATGTCTTTCCTTGGATCTATGTCTCTCCTTGGACCTTTCCTTTGATTGCGGCCTGTCGTTTGTTCGCTGGTTTTCCTTTGATCGGTCTTTGGACCTATCGCGTCTTTTTCTACCGACTGTTTCTTATCCTTGGACCTGTGTCTTTCCTTTGATCTTTGTCGATCCCTGGACTTCGACTGTGGTCTGTCATTAGAACGCCTTCGTTCCTTCGATCGCTGTCTTTCCTTTGATCGGCGTCTATCCTTGGACTTGGAACGCTGTCTTTCCTTGGGTCGTTGTCTTTCTTTAGATCGCTGTCTCTCCTTAGATCGTTGCCTATCCTTGGATCGCCCCTCCTTGGACTTGGAACGTTGTCTTTCCCTAGAACGCAGCCTTTCCCTTGACCGCTGCCTTTCCTTGGATCTCTGCGTGTCCCTTGAGTGTTCACGCTGTCTTTCCGGTTCCTTACGCGGCGGAGTGACCGCCGACTTTTCCCTCGGCTTGTGATGTCTACTGTCTAATGAGGACTCATGCGGTCGGACTTTCGACACCTTACGACGCTCACGAGATCGGCTGCGGTTGGCATCGTCCTGCTGCGTAGTCTTCTCATCAGCTTTGGAAGCTTTTATTCCACGACTCTTGTCCGACTTATTCTCCTTGGAGAGGGGAGAGCTAGAGAAAGGATATTTAAGTAATAGGTTTTCGAATTTTCACAATTTATAACTTACTTTGAGCGCTCTGAATCCGAGGAGCTGGCACGGGCTCGTGACTTCTTTTTCAGCTTCTTGTCGCGCTTTTTCTGCATAATAAAAGAGTTGAGAGTGTTAGGGGACCGACTAAATGATTTGAGCTCTTGCTAAGAGTCTAACTGTTAGCAGTAATGATCAACAGTTTATTCTTTTTGGCATGATAGACATATGAAGTTTGAGTTTGGTGCTTAAAATTTTGCAGCGTTTGACTTTCGCAAGCATTCTCTCTAGGACTGGAAACAATTTCGCTTTCGCTTTTTCTGTATTTTGTACAAGAGTTTCGATCGGCTATCACTTCGCTCTAGGTATCATATGGTTTTTGATTAGTAGCTTAAATAAAACAGTCAAATGAAAGTACTTACAAAACTACAAGAGAGCCATTGAAAGCTATCCTATAACAATGAAGCGCCAAGGGTTTTGTAAACAAAATATAAATTTTCTTTTCGTTTCTTGAATTTACTTAAATTAGTTGGATTGATTTTTGTTGGAAAAACGATCTACGTGTAACATAAAATTGTTTTAAGGAATGTTGAAAAGTAAACAAAATCAAGGGGCCATACACACTATTTTAAATTTTAGAACATTTTTTGGGCTTTTGTGTGGGTAGCCCCTTTAGAACAATGAATTTCTTCTAAGCATCTATAGGAGTAAAAGAAAAGTATACAATTTAGAGAGAAATCATAAGGATATACAAAAATGCGTTTGAAGCCTTTTTACCTTTTACAATATTTGTGGGTGATTTTTGGTAATTTTTTGTTACTTATTAATTGTATGCTTTAGTAGTTATAGATAACATATTTTATGCAGGATTATAGTTCAGTACTTGGTTATTTTGTCAATCGTTATTTTGAATGTTTCATTTGGTGGAAAAGAAGTAAATAAGCAAGAGAAGAAATGGCGTATGTTTAATATTTGGTGAACAATTGAAACAACGAAACGAACAGTCAAACGAGTTATCATCATATACAGGTAATAATATTATATGTAAATATATAAAGAGAGAGGCCGTACTTCCATTCGGATTTTTGGTCAGACGTAATAATTAGTTGGTTGTTAGTCAAAGGATGAGTCGGTACAATAAAGGAATAGATATATGCATATGTTACAATATTTGCGGTTTGGTGTGTTGGAGAAGGGCGCCAGAGCTTGATTCTTTATTAAAGAGTATATGTGTATGTATGTATGGTATACACAATCTCACACATGGTTTCTGGTCATGCCTTGATTGCTTGACCAATGAAACATGCAGATCGTCTCCGGTCACTGGCCATCTTTCCTCGCACCTTTCTCCACGGGATATTGATAGCTTAGATGCTTACACGGTAAGCATGCCGGGCTCTTGGGCTTGCATACCTTGTCCTTTTTGGCCTTCTTTCGGGCACTCTTCGACTCGCGACGATCCTCCTCGCTGCTATCGTCCTCGTCATCGCTGTCCTTGTCGCTATCCTGGCCACTCTCGCTGTGCTTGCGCTTGCGTGACTTTTTCTTCTTCGACTTACTGCAAGTAGAAGGTTAGGTGACATAAATAATTAGTGCATCCACAATCAGGCTCGGTTGTCAGCTAATCAAAAGTGTTTGCGGTGCTTGCTACAGCACACAGATTGGACAAGGCGCTTGGTAGCCCTAGAGCTCCAAAATACTGGTTAGCAGCAATGTATAAATAGGTTTACTTGTGGTTTAGTGCTTTACCTTCATCGAAAACTGCGCAAATTGCTTTGTCTTAACATTATAGAAGGTAATCATAACAATAGAAAGAAAGATGAGAAAGTAATTCGCTTTTAATTTTTGCAACACACAGAGAGACCTCTTAACGTTATCGTTTATTGTATTGTTTTAGTTTCTAGTAGTTCTTTACTTGTATTTTGTATTGTATTTTAGTTGGCAATGCAGTGACTATAGTTTTATAGATTGTAGAATCGAATTATTACTTACCGCAGGGCAGAGTTTGGGTAAATGTGAATGGGCGAAGTGTGGGGGAAATATATGTGATCAGTTATGGTTAGTTTAGGTTTGGTTTGGTTTGGTTTGTTCGGGCTGTGTGTGTCGTGTGGGCGAGTGTGGAGTGCTGGCTAGTGGACAACCCATACGTACTTAGATCCCTGATCATTCTACTCACTCTCGCTGCACACGGATTCAAATAAAAGATTGTCTTGGCAAGTGTTAGGATATCGAAAGTATATATTGCAGAAAGGCATTTGAAACATTTCACTTGATTGGATTGGTTCTTATGGTTTGTAGGGTAGTGTTAGCACAGTTAAAACTAAGTGTGAGTCATTTGTACGTGGCTTTTCGCTTCTTTTTACTTTCTTTCTCATATGAGTCCCTTTTGTGGTTTCAAATGCAATGTAAAAGAAGGAGTAGAGACGAAAAACAAAATGTATTAAGCAGTTGATTGATAGTTACATAGTATCATTGGTTTTCACGCCTTAAGCGCACGTGTTTATAGTTACTATGTACGATAAAGAACGAAACGAAAATCATGACTGTAGAGTCCAAACAAAGAGCAAAGGAAACAAACACAGAGCTACGGTTGTCGAAGGATTACAAATTAGGGTTCCGGCGAGGACTCTTACCTCTCTTTCTTATGCTTCTTCGACTTTTTCTTCTTGTCCTTCTTGCGCTCAGGACTGGCTGAACTACAATTAGAAATATAGATGTAAGTACAAAAAGTTAACAAGCGGCTTTAAATCATCCACCCACCTCTCCCTGGCGCGCTTCTTGCGCTTTTTCTTGTCCGACTTTGAGACATGTTCGCGCTCATCCCCGCTGGTGGCCGCCACATCGTTTCCATCCCGTTCTCGTTCCCTTTCGCGGGAGGGAGTGCGCACTAGGGCATACCGCTTCCCGGTCTCCTTGTCCTTGCCTGCTGCTGCGGCAGCTGCCGCCGCTGCCAGGCTTTCGCGCTGGGCGTCCAGTTCCTTTTGGAGAGCCACGCTTTTGGCCAGGTCCTCCTTCGCCTTGCGATCGGTGTCGAAGCTGCTGCCCTCCACGAAGTACTCGGATATGTTGAAGGCCTCACGCAGTTTGGCGTTCTTCTGCTGCTGAGCCTCGGCTATTTGGTGAGTGTCGCGAGCGCTAAAAATGGAATAAACAAACAAGTTTGTTATAACAATATCTTGTAATCTATTAAGCCTTGCCTCATTGTCAACTTTTGTATTGAAAATCAAGAAGTCGATAGGAAGGACAGTTTTCCTTTAATGAATTTAATTTAAAGAGCATGGCCTTCTTAACTTTATGATTGTCATGATTAAACTAAGGAAATAGGTATCTTTAGACGGATTTGGTTTATTTTCGCGGCTACCTTTTTGCCACCCCACTGCCGGCTCCCAGCAGTGTCTCCAGAAGGCTGCTTGAGGAGTATTTCAGCAGCTCAAGCAACACGCTTCCATCGATATTGATTTTCGCATGTGGCGAAGGCACATCCTTCGGGATGGAGTGCTCAGCTGTTCGGTGACCCTGCTGATGGGCCGGCTCCGGTTCTTTCTGTTGGCAGGCGCAGGCGCAATCCGGGTGCGACTTCTTGGGAACTGCTGGTCGCCTGGTCTTGTTGGCGCCGCTTGCCAACGCCGGCCGCAAGGGCTTAAACTTTCTGGCTACCGCCGCATAGTTCCACGTGTGGGCGGTTAAACGGAAGCTCTCGTACTTGGCCAGGTACTCCCGGTTGTCGTGCTGGAAATATGGAGCCTTACTTTTTCTGCCCCCGTTTGCGTGTATGCCAGCTGGACCGGAGGTGGACAGGCTCTCCCCGGCATGAAGACGGGGGCTGGTCTGGATGTTGCTGGAGTTGGTGGTGTTGGCGATGGTGGTGCTTTTTTCGGTGGCGGTGGTGATTGCGTGACCTGCGCGTTTGCGTCGCTTGCGGCGTTTCTTTGTTTTCACCACCTGCACTGTGGTGGCTGCCATCGTAGTTGTCGTTGTGGATGCGGTGGCCACCGAAGAAGCCGCTGAGGTTCCCACTGCCGCTGTTGCCGTTGAAGTTGTGGTGTTACTATAGATCTCCGAGGACAGCATTTTGGTTTATGTTTTTATTTTTAAGAATTTTTTGCTTAAGTTTTATAGTGATTTGTTGGGTTAAATTTTTTAATGCATTAAATTTGATTTCTCACAATAAGTTACGAATTCAAATAATAATAACCAATCCCAAACTTTAACGTTCAAAAAATAATATTTTTTTTTTATAAATACGCGAACGAGAGTTGATTTTGAAGAGTTGTCTTTTTGTGATATTTAGGCATTTAATTTTTATTATTTTGTTTTCTTTATTTTATTTTATAGATCCATGTATAAGGAAGACATTGGATTTAAATAAGAGTTATGCTTTATATTTTACTTTTTCGTCATGTTTTTAATTTTTTTTTTAGTGTAAATAAATTTATAAATCCATGTAATTGGAAGACAGTGGATTTCAATAATATTTATATTTCTTTAAGTATAAAAATAGTTATTTTAGTTTAAATATCCTTTGCTATAATTTCATCGATTAGGATTGGAAGACGATGGATTAGCATTTATATTGTTTCACTTTGGGCTACATTACCAATTTTTTTTATTACTCTTATCCTTCTGGAAGACGTTGGATAATTAAGAGAAGACTTTGAATTAAAATTGGGTTTTTTAATTTGATTTACTCCTCTTGCCGACAATTCGCGCACTTGCCTTCTCAACTTCGCGACTTAGACTAATTAATTACTGACTAGTTTTGGAAGACTTATTTAGTGATTTGTTGCATTCGTTTGGCTTGGGTATCAAGTGTAGCCTCGGCCGGCCCTGATACCATTTCGATGGCGCTTCACTCTAAGCATTTGCAACAACCACTAGAATAGTAGACTATACGACGACGACATGAGCGTTTAATCCACGGCACGGCAGCGGGTTACAATCCGAAATTAGGGGTGGGCTGTTTGTCAACGCCACCACCACCGCCACCGCCACTGGATTTCCCTTCAGCGGGTGCATTTGTATTTCCACTCCTCCATTGGCACACTTGAAGGGCTGCCTGGTTGCCGAGCACTCCCTCCCGTGCATTGGGAACACGCGTTTAATTTTTGTTTTCCCTTTTTTGTAGGCTTCCGGCTGCATTTGCTGCCCGGCTCCTGCAGAGGCGATTATTGATTTTTCCACAGATTTTTCAGAGCTTATCGGGTACTTTTTCCGGGTCCTCTGCGGCGACTCCTTTGCGCCAAGTCCATCGCCTGCCTTTCGCTGTCCTTGGAAAGGACACTTAGGCGGTAGTTTTAACAGGCTTTTAATGCTTCTTATAAGCGGTTCTATACATTAATTTTTTATGTGGCGATTCCTGAGCTTTTTGGCCAACTTGCTGTGGCTTTGGAAGACTTGAAGTGACTGAAAACCGAGCGCATCTCGAAAAATCTTTGCAGCAGCATTTTCTCTACCACTCGTCGATTTTGATTGGCCCCCGGATTAAAGGGGATGGCAAACTGGGCGCTGCGGCGGCGCATGTGTCGCCTTTCGTATGTGGTTTACAGTTGTCGTGGGCTGGCCGAGATTTCGCCGAGGCCGACGTTTTGTTTAACCGTTTATTGATTTGTCCACTAGGCGCACGTTTTCTTTTTTTTTTAAATTACATAAGCCTTTGAAAGAATTCTACTTACGCTATACGTCCGAATTCATCCTTGGCCAGATCTGTTTTGCCTTGTCCCATCAACTTCTGGCGGAAAGAGTCCACTTGCGTCTTGATTTCCTCCGGTGTACGTCTGTTGGGGAGGAACATCAAATTGATTATATAGTTTTCGAGATTTAAATGGTTTTTAACTCTTAGTTATACCTTTAAGACTAGCTTAATTAATATTAAAAAGGCTTAAATGGGTGGATTGAAACTATTTAGACGGTAACTTGGTTAGGATGTGATTGGACTTTTGTCCGCCTGCCCGGACATGCGGATGTCTTCTACTCAAATAATCTCTACAACTGAAATGCACTTTTTTCACCACCAACCAAGTCTGGGCCACCGGAAGAGTGCTCACATATGACGCACAGAGGGGGTGGAGGTCTGAGGTCTCCCAGCCCGCTTAGGGTTGTCTCATTAGGGGGTTGTTCCTCGTTTATTTCGGCGCGTGTGCGTCCGCTCTCTGGCAGGAAAGAGCTGTTGGCAGTCAGCAGCAGCTACCAGGCGCCAAAGTAAACAAAAACAGAGTAGGAAGCAACAGACCCAAACCGGCATTATGTAATAGGGGATTGTCATTTAACTCGCCATGTAATGCAAATACTTGCTAGCTTACCCCTGATTCTCAAGAATCTCCTCGAACTCCAGGCACTTGACTTCGATCTTTCGCTTGCGGTCGTGGTCCAGGATCTCCTTGTTTGGCGGCCTGTTCAACTGGGCGTCCAGCTTCTTAGTATCGTCCTCGGCACGATAGTCCTTGTCCTTCTTTCCCGGCCGCACACATGCCCAGTTCCGCTGCACGTGTCCGTTTGTGCCAGAGCCACGGGGCGTGGTCAGTCCAATGCCGTTGTACATGGTGATTTATTTCCTGCTGCTGCCCCAAAACCGTTAAGTTCTCCTGGAGGCCACTGGCAGCTCCAACAACGCTGCAATTTGCACAGGGAAAATCGATTTAAGTTGCAGTTTGTGCAAAAGTTCATTTACATGCCATGGGGGCTTTATCTACCTGCGTTTTCGATCCTGCAGCGCTACGAAACTAATGCTGGGGAATAATTTAGTGGCTTTTATTAGGATTGGCCACTTTTTATTGCAAAATATGCGAAATTCCTGCAAAAGAATGCCGCCGCTGTTAGTGATGGTTGACTATAGTGCAGCGGCGTTAGCGACTTATCGATGTTAATTCCGATAACTTTTTTTTTGGCGGAACCTATAACACAGCTGATGCTATAAACTTAAGAATAAAGACACGGTCCCACTGCTAAGCAAACGTAAACAAGTTTATTTATTAAAATAAATTCGTCAAATTTAAAGTTTAAATAAAGCTACAAACATGAGTAATGCAGAAGAAACCAAACTTGAGGCATCCGCCAAGGTTTTATTTAAAAAAGCCGGACGTAAAAACCTACGACAAAGGAAGATTTCTGATGACGAGGAAAAAGAAGAACAGTGAGTGGATTAAAATATTTAAAGATTAAATACCATTATCGATTTTCCTTTATAGACTTACCCTAGATGAGATAAAGGAGCGCCAGCGCCTAAGACAACGACCCAATGGTGTCAGTTTAGTAGGTTTAGCACTTGGCAAGAAGATTGCCCCTGAGGAAGAGCTGGCCATCAAGGATCCTTTCAATGTGAAAACTGGAGGTCTGGTCAATATGCAGCAGTTAAAATCTGGAAAGATAAAGGAGGTAGACGACGCCTACGACGTGGGTATTGGCACACAATTCTCGGCGGAAACAAACAAGCGTGATGAGGACGAGGAAATGATGAAGTACATCGAGCAGGAGCTGCAGAAGCGCAAGGGAGGTGGAACTGAAGCCCTGGCTGAGGACGATGGGGATGTCAACAAATACCTTACTCCCGAAGATGCCGCCTTATACGCCTTGCCTGACCATCTGAGGCAATCATCCTCGCACAGATCCGAAGAGATGTTGTCTAACCAGATGTTAAATGGTATTCCCGAGGTTGATCTGGGCATAGTTGCTAAGATTCGCAACATAGAGGCCACCGAGGATGCCAAGCAGAAACTCTTGCAAGATGCCAAAAACAAGAAGGACGGACCCTCGCAGTTTGTGCCCACTAATATGGCGGTGAACTTCATGCAGCACAATCGATGTGAGTTTGTGGAACCGTGTATGAAGTTTTCAATTAAAAACCATTTATTAATTTTAGTCAACATTGAGGATAATAGCGAACAAAGAAGACGCAAGCGGGAGGAGAGGGAGGGCAACAAGTCCGCCCAACATCAAACAAATCCCAATGGAGTCAAACGGGCTACAGATGACTACCATTATGACAAGTTTAGAAAGCAATTTCGCAGATATTAAAATACTAGCAATAAAAAACTTAATGTTTTTTATATAGTCGTTTTATTTTTAAAATAATTGGAACATAATTTAAAATAATATCCATATCGCGGGCCAAATCTGTAAATGAAAAAGTAATAGACAATTAGTTATGTTCAAAAGTGGTAAACTATATAATTAGTTGTTGGTGGAGGGTCAGTAAGAGACAAAATTAATTTCAAAGCAACGCATGACTGAAGCTCAATGAGATTCCTACTCAAAATATCATCAAAACAAAGAAAATTTAAAAACGAGTTATTAAAACCAATACATACCTTTGAAAACAGTTAACCAGGCCGTTCTTCTTCTTGAAAAAGCTGAAATGAATTAAGATCCAGATTAGTTTCGAGTTTTAATAACTGCATCCTTGCTTGAAAGTATTTTGTCAGTGGGAGATTAAAATTGATTTCAAAGCAACGAATGACTGAAGCTCAATGAGATTCCTACTCAAAATATCATCAGACCAAGCTATGATTGAATAAATATAAAGAGTGTACATACCTTGCAAGTAGTTAACTAAGTTCCAGGTAGTTACTTTGAAAGATCTAAAAAAACAAAAATTACCAAATTAGTTCAAGATTGGAAAATTGATTGTTTTTTTTTTTCAAGGTTATAATCAGTGGGAGATTAAAATTGATTTCAAAGCAACGAATGACTGAAGCTCAATGAGATTCCTACTCAATATATCATCAGTTCGTTTTTTTTTTAAATCTTGTTTTTCACAAACTAAAATAATAATCACCTTTTATATCTGTAAGATTGACTTCTCGTTCTTAGGGTAGCCACTTATATTTATAGTCTGCAATAAAGAAAAACAATGTTAACCATATGGAAGATAATTATTAATAACCACAAACTTACCTTGTAGCGTTGTATAGTCTCTATTTAGAAGGCTGAAAGAGAACAACTGAAAGAAATGTTAGACCCACCCAAATGCAAAACCCGCACTAAGTTTTTGAGTGGTTTTATTATACCCAGACAACTTTGAAACGTTCATCCTCGCTCTACCGTGTCAGCTTAGCAATATTTTGTTTATAGAAAAGACTCTACATATAAAATGTAGAACGCGATGCCCATTCCACGTTTTACCGCAGATTGCACCGTTTATATGATGCCGATCTTGTTGGCAATGTCCAGGGCATCGTAGTCGCGCGCCAGGCGCACATAGGCCTTCTTCTGGCCATCGGGGCGGATGAGCACGTTCACCTTGGCCACCTTGATGTCGTAGAGCTTGCGCACTGCGGCACGCACGTGGTTCTTGTTGGCGCGCAGGTGTGTGAGGAAGACCAGGGTGTTGTTGTCCTCAATCTTCTTCATGGCCGCCTCAGTGGTCAGCGGGTACTTGATGATATTGTAGGCATCCATGCGGTTCCTGGTGGGCACCGATTTCCTGGGGTACTTGGGGTTCCTAGGCAGCTTCAGGGTGGTGGGCCTGCGGAAGTGCACATTGGTGCGCACCTTGCGGGCACGGGTGCCGAAAGCGCCCTTGATGATCTGTTGCGGAAAGAGTGCGAGGGGTTAAACTTTGGTCATCTTAGGCGTGCAAATAGTATACCTTCTTCTGGACCTTCTTGGCGTTCAGCAGAGCCACAGCCTTGGCCTTGGCGGTTCCCTTGGCGGGCTTGGTGCCGGGCTTCACCGACTTCTTGGCCTTGGCGGCCGCACGGGCCTTAGCGGAGAGCTTGGCCAGCACGGACTGGGGCTTCTTGCCGGCGAGGATCTTCTTCTTGGCATCCTTGCCCTTGGCCTTGGTGGCCACCGTCTTCTTCACGGCTGTGGGCTTCTTGACAGCAGCACCAGTAGCCGTGGGCTTCTTGGCGGCAGCAGCAGGCTTCTTGGCAGCCGGGGCAGCAGCCTTCTTGGGGGCAGCGGCCGCTGGCTTGGCGGCAGCCGGAGCAGCCTCCTTCTTGCCGGCAGCGGGAGCCGCAGCAGTCTTCTTCTGCTCTGGCTTCTTGTCGCCAGGCTTGGCTGTAAACAGAAGAGCACGGAATCCGGATTAGTAAACATGTTCCACGCACAAAGTTAGGTTAGGCCCGAATCGATCAGCGGGGCAATGGGACGCCTTTTTATTTATTGTTTCTTCTATAAAATCACATCCGCTGAAACTTTAGCACTTTTTAAGTTTATTTTGTGGTCATGAACACACACTCAAGCGTTCCCACGCAGACACTGCACGTGGCCGAAACTACGGGTCATCTGTTTGAACACATTTCTGCCTTAAAACCGTGATTTTCTGCACTTTTTTGTTATCCCATTGTTAGCCTCTGGTTTTGCCTTGCTTTTGCTCATCGATTCACACATTTTCGCTTATTTTTATATGAAAAACCCTTACCGGATTTCTCGGTTGGCTTTTTGGGTGGCATTTCTACGAGAAAAAGAAATGAAAAGGAAAACTGAGGGGCAGTTGTCAAAAAGCGGAAGCCTGATTTGACAGCTAAATGGCCAGATCGTTAGAATTTCGCGCTTAACAGCACGGTTTCGGAGCGTTTAACAGTACAGAGTGGTATGTTATCTTAACATTGTCTGTTATCTTAACATTGTGTGCAAGCAACACAGCTGCTCAAACATATGGCAGCTCTTTTAGTTTGTTATAAGCAGACGTTACTTAATTTAATTTTAATTTAAAATGTTAAAACGCAATTCATTTGGTTTTTTTTTTTAATATATTTTTGGGACCGCGATTTAGGTTATGATTTTTTCGATCTTTGTCTTAATACATAAAGGATTAACTTAAAGCCATTATTTTAGAGTTTTTTAAAGTAGTTGTATAATTTTTTATTTAAAGTCTTAGTCTAACTTAAAATATGTGCCAATAAAATATAAAGGCTAGCAAGCACATCCGCTTCTTTGAGGTGTAGAGCGATTACCAAAAAAGCTTCGTAAATCTGCAGCAAATGGTTCAAAGTAAAAAGGTGTAAATGTTACAATAGACAAAGTCATACCAAATGTTTGCGATTTAACTGGTGCCTGAGTGGCCTGATCTTGAGGTTTGATTTTCACCGACTTCATTAGCTGCTTTACAGCTTCTTCAAAAGCTAGGCCAGCAATCCTTTGAAAAAGCTCCGTAATTTTAAAACCAGATCTCGCTGAGACGGACCAATATTCTGCCTGAAGCTCGGCAGCTGTAACTCCGGCCAATCGCTCTATCCGTACAAACTCCTCTTTTGTCTGTTAACAAAATATCTCCAATATTTAAACTTTCTTAAAGAAATCAATTTACCAAGAGATCTGCTTTTGTGCCCACCAAAAAGACCAAGGGTTTTTGGCTGGTATTGTAGTTGAGTGCGCTGTTAAGCCATTTTTTAGCCGATTCCAGGGTATCTCGCTTGGACATGTCAAAGGTCACAACTATCACTGTTTATTATTAAAAATGGGTTGGTTTAAATACAAATTTGTAAAACATTAAATAGAAGTTCTTGTACTCACCACTTGCGTTGCGATAATAAGCCCCAGCTATGCATTTGAAGCGCTCCTGACCAGCAGTATCCCACCTAAAAGAAACCATATATCTAAAGTTTATAATACTATATAGGAAAAGAAAACTCACATTTCTAGACTATAGTTGTGACCCAGAATACTAAAGTTTTCCAGTTCAAAGTCTACGCCAATGGTGGCTTTGTAGTTCGACTGGAATTTGTCGTAGGAAAAACTGCAATGAATGCTCAGGTTTCAATAATTATTTCAAATAATTTAGTTAAAGCTTTCGGCTTACTCACCGATTGACGATGGCCGTCTTGCCCACCGAGCAGTCGCCCACAAAGATGACCTTGCAGGGTCGAAACTTGGGCTTTCGTGGCGACTCCAGGTGATAGCGCACCTGCGGGGCAAAGTCCCGTTCCCGACTCAGTGGGGTTTGGGCGGGACTGTAGGCTTGTGGCAGGTGCTTCAAGTGGGTCCGCGGATCGTGCATGACCACCGTGGGCGGGTTGGGCAACAGCAGGTTCTGCCGCACAAGATGAGGCATGGCGAACGTCTAAGTATCAACTAAATGAGCTGTTCAAACTGGAAGAGTCAGCCACGTCGGTCGTCGCCGTCATCGAAATCGCCTGTGCCGCAAACCACAAAAACCCAGTCGGCTTGAACTTGGTGGCTATCACATGCTCAAGGTGCTGGTGCCACCTTACCGCGCAGTGTTTTGCATTGTAAATGCAGGTGATTGATAAGACCTGCTCGGCTTGAGCAAGTTCCGATAGGAAGAAGGCCTCAAGGTGTCAGCCAATTTGAGCTTTAATGTTATGGTGGCTTTGCGGGTTGCCAATGGAAAATTCAGGGTAGGAAAGACTATTAATTGAACACTTAGTTGTTAACAGCTATCAGAAGTATATTTTTGTATATTGCTGCAATTATTTAGAATGTCTAGGCCCTCGTTTGTTTCTTGCCTCCCGGATAGCCAAAGTGTCCGACGCTCTTCACCTGTTTGCGAAGTTCCGGTTGCATTGACAAGGCTTTGAAGATGGCTCTTTTCAGCTGCTTGTACTGAAAGTGCGGGGGAAAGGGCATATCCTCGAAGGACAACATCAACAGGTTGCCAGCCTCGTTTCCCACAGCCAGCGAGCGACCGCAGTGGGTGAACCTGAAAATCAAATCAAAAATAAAAATCTAATAACATCTAATGCTCAAATGTGAGTTACTTAAATGTGGTGTAGAAGATATCCGCATCGATTACGGTGGAGGACACCGGCTTCATGGTGCTGTTGCGCAGATCCCAGATGTCCACGGTGCTGCGGCTCAGGGAAACCAGGATAGTGGAGTGCGTGCGACTCCAGCGGGCACAGTGAACCGGGGAAAGGTGGTGCTGGAGGGTGACTATGGGCACCAGGATTCCCGACAGCCAAATGCGAATGCACCTGATGGGGAAATGTGAATAAAATATATTATAATCCGTTGAGTAGTTAGCAGAGCAATCCCTACCAATCACTTCCGCAGGTGAGGTACAGCCTCGGCGACCAAGGAGAGAACTCCATGCAGGCGGCTGGTCCGTCGTGCACCTGTCTCAGTTCCAAGTGCTGCAGTGGGTAGTTCGTGGAACACTTGTACAGGGTTCCCTCGTCGGTCAGAACGTAGTATACATCCCCCTGCACGGGATCGAGCACTATCTCCAAGCATTGTGGATTTCTGTTGGCCAAAAGCGAGGCTGCAGGAGGCGATCGCTCGATGGGAATGCCCTCTAGTTCGCCCTCAGCTCGTTGCAAGCGCTGTTGCTCGAATCCCAGCAAATTGGGGCTGTTGATCAGCCGGTACTTGGTCACTGCTCCCGCCTGCGAGGTGGCCAAAAAGGGTGTAATATGCGGGTTCCTCGAACCCACATCCCCCTCGAAATAGATCCATTTGATGGCTGTGACTGGCTCGAAGTGCGGCGAAGTTGAACGCTGAGATATAGCTAATGGTGGCAGATCCTGGCCAGAAATGTCCCTGACCTCAACACCCCCATTGTGCAGACCAATGGCCAAGAGTTGGGGTTGGGTGGGTGAGAACTCCACGGTGACCACCGGCACTTGGTAGTTGTAGCGCCTCTCCGGGTTCACCGGGTTCTTTATGTTCCACACATAAACCCATCCGGATCGAGGCAGCCTGCCCACCTTGCCGTGGCTATAGACCCCGTAGGCCACCGCCATGATGTCCCCGTTGCTGGGACAGAAGCTCACATCGCTCACTGCCTGGTGGACCTTGGGATTCGGCGACGGAGGACTCAGCCGCCAAAGCAATCCCAGTCGGTACTTGAACTTCACATCCTCGGCCAGAGGATCGGGTGGTGCCATGTTCCTGTAGCGGCGCTGCTGCGGCTCGAACACGTTGCTGGCCAGGATGCGCATGGTCAGCATGAGAGCCAGCCGAAAGCCGGGCAGCCTGTTAATCCCCACGAACTGATCCACTCCGCCCACGTGGTAGGTGGTTATCTCCATCTTCTTCTCACCCTGCACCTCCACACTCGTGGTGGACTTCTCCAGGTCCGTGTAGGTGTCGTACATCTCGAAGTTGGACACATAGGAGCCCATCTGGGCGGTGGTCAGCCTCTCGGTGTTAACCAGCCTGGACTTCATCAGGGCCGTCATGGTTTGGGTGTCGGCGTCCACGCTCCTCCGCGTTTTGTCCGTTCCCGAAAGGAGCTCCTCGTACTTCCGGTTGTCCTCCATCACCTGACGACCCTCCTCCGTGTCCGCCAAGGCGGTCATGCTGCGTCGCTCGAAGAGCACCACAATGGGCGTCTTGCGCAGAAGCACCTTGATGAAGGGCGTGGCAGGAGCTCGGGCCGAGGGGGCGGAGCGGGCGGAAGCAGCCGGCTCCTTCAAGTAATCCGGTTCCTCCAAAGTGGGCGACATGGGCTTGTCCAGCTGGAGCTTGTAGAGATTGATCTGGTGCAGCAATATATTAAACGGATAATGTTATATCAAGGTTAACATTTTAAGGACTTACCCCCAAAGCAATGTCATCCAGAGAAGCCCTCATCACACACTTTGTTCGATACTCGGGCGTTCGCAACTTTTGCATTTGCTGCTGCTCCACTTGAGGCGTCTTCATCAGCGGATGATCCTTGATCATCTTGCTGAGCTGCTCGAAGTCCGCCGTGCGGTAATCCTTCCTCAAAGGTCGAGACATTTTCCCCAATAATAAAAAATAATTGCGAACAGCGCGTGCCGGTGTTTCCTCAACTTGTTTAATGCGGGTGCAGACATGGCAACACAACAATATATGGGTGCTATAACTACCACGAGCCAAGTTACCGCATGGAGTTCCATTAGCATCCATAATATGCATCCATAAATATTTATAACACATATAATACTTTGAATCACGCAACGAAAATGCATAAAATGATGATGAGGATGCAAAGTCGGAATAATTGTGCTGGGTATTCACACAATATATATGTGCTTTCAATTAAAAAGGATTTAAATTTTTTCCCCATAAAAAAAGCTAACGCTATACTTTAAAGATAGACCATAATTCGATTTTAAAGTATTTTTATAGAGCATTTTTTACACCTGCTGCTCCATTTCTTTGTGAATCGACAACTTTACATGAAAAGCATTTGAAGAAAGAAAACAAATCACCGTTGGTACTATGACCTGTCATAAGAAAAACCCCCGAACCGGAGAAGAGAAAAATAAGCGGCCACAATAACAAGCAACTACCAAGTATAATCTACAAACTAGGTACAAATGAAATTCGTATTCCAATTAGACGCGTACCAAAAGCAATTTGCCGGTGCGATGGCGGCAATAGAAGAATAGGAGACTAAAGGGTCTTTAATTCCGCCACAAAGCCTGACATGGCCGAAAGAGGAGGAAGCACTTGGCCATATGTACGATTGTGTGCGGTTAGCCATGCAGTACACAGAAAGAAAATTATATCTTAGGAGGAACATGCATAATACGGGTGTAGCTTAGATTGCTAAGTAAACTTTTGTGGAGATAAATTGGTAATAATAAAGCGAGCATTAACAGAAAGTCATATTTTTAATTCTTTATAACCTTTAATACTTTTGCTAAACTAAATAATATCTAATACTTATTGTCTGTGTAGATATAGACGAAGTCGAAAAGAAGTTGTTTATGTTAATTTGGCTTTATGCTTCGCTACGCTGATTCGCTTAATGAACAGCCGGCTAAAGAAGGAGGACAAGCGGGAAAAGCGGGAAAAGGGGGCCAACGGGAGGAGATAGCCAAGTGCAATATGTCAAACGGAAAGGCAACTGGGCAAATGATGGCCAAGAAGAACAAGCCGAAGTAGTTTGGGCCAAAGCAGGAACCGTCAACGCATCAAAGCGTTAAGCAATAAATGTGCAGGCAGCAAAAAAGAGTTAAAACTTAACGAAATTATTCAGGTAAGGCTAAAAACAATAGCAGGCTGTCTTGCAGGTTGCGTGCATTATGAACTCTGCACGAGCCAACGATTGCTGGCCGGTGTTGTTGCTGCTGTTGGTTAATGTGGCTCTTGTTGTAGTTGCTGTTACACATTTTGGAGCAGCAACACCAACAACAACAACCACTACAGTCAGCGAAATTCACTGAACCGCCACCAACGCAAAGCCAACTGCGCAGTCGACGTCAGCTGCGACTGCGCAGTCGAACACTGAATTAACCTGTCCGTCTTCCAGGTGCCAAAAAACAAAAACTAAAAACAATTTACCAATCAACTGCCAGTTTCAGCCAATCAATTTTTTTTTTGAATAGATTTAAGTGCGCTTTTTAAAATATAAAAATATTTATAATATGGATTCGATGACAGCCCAAAAAATTTCCACAAATTAGGCAATAAATATGAAATGCATTGGCTAATTAAAATTTTTCACAGCTTAAAGTTAGAATAAATAATAAATAATATCACAGAGATAGTTTATGTTTAATAAAACGATTTAGTATGTCAAGTATTAATATTAATATTTATTTTAATTATCTGTGTTAACAGAAGTCAGTAGTCAAATGGCCTTACACAGTTCATTAATAGCAACCAATTAAGAGCTAAAGATACAGAAATCTCTTTGGAGCTGTAGATACAAATACAAATGTTGTAAGCCTCATGTTGTAACAGCCATTTAATTGACTTGTCACCTTGCAAACAAGTAAGGCTTTTAATTCAGCCAGTTTTTATTAATGCTTACAAAGCGTTTGTGAAATAATTAATATTTTGTCGCCGCATAATTCTTGGCACTATATGACAGGTTTACACCCATTCCAAAACCGAGGAAATAAAGCGCCAGTTTTTTACGAACATCTAATTGTGTCCACACCCTGGAAACCCATAAAACCCACGTCTCCGTCCATTTGGTTATCTCGATCTGGCCTGCGCTTTATCATCCACACTCGTATGTCGTTCGGATCGGTTTTTACACCTGTTTTATGTCCCCACTGGCCCCAATGTGCGATGGGCAAACGCCGACTTTAACTTCGACTTCGACTGAGCCGCCGACTGAGACGCGCTGCGTTTTGGTGTAACATATTTTCTTTTTCGTTTTTATTGTGGCACGGAGCGTGGAAGAAGCGGCGGCAGCGCTTAAGCCGAGCTCGGAGATTTTTTCGTAACAGCAGAGCGGCTTTTTATTCGTTAATTACCCGTCGAGCGGGCCAGAAGTCCGAGCAGAAGTTCGAGCACTCGAGCGGTCGAGCGTTCGAGGAAAGCGCTTAACGGAAGTGCAGAAAACGGGTAGCTAATTGAGCACACCTCACCGGCGACACCTGACACCTGACACTTACTTGGTGGTAAAAACAAATCGGAATCGGCCCAATTGGTGTACTCACTGCAACGAAAGCATAACTTTCTTCAGAAGCCGTGCGTTAATGTCTCAATTTGTCGTTTGAGTTGGCCAACTGCAGTTGCCTTTCGGCCGCGTTGCCTTCACCATCGCCCAAAGTTCTGTGTTCTGTGGCGCGTGTGCTAAATTCCGGGGAGCCTCAGTTGTCCAGCTGCCCAGTGAGTGATTCGAAGTTTATGCTAATCGGTGGCGCGAATAACTAATGCCTTGGGTGTCAAACGTTAACAGCGTTTCGCAATAGACCAGACACCCGCATAGCCCAAAACGTGTTCACATAACGAAACCAATCAGCAATCAGCAGACAGATCTTATCAGCCGAAATGTTGTTTTGGAAACGTCTTCGGCGATCGAGCAGCTCATCAGGCAGTAAGTCCAACTATCCAACTATAAGCCACGCCCCCGGTTGGGCAATAATAAAATATGATTTCGCCGGGCAGGTGAATTTCGATTTCAAACTAAACTCGAATATTTTGCCTGGCCCCACACTAAGTTTCGTCTCTCATCTGCATAATTTGCATCTCTAAAATATTTGTTTCTAATTCGGTTTCGGTTTCGGATTCGGTGTTGTTGTGGCCACCGACTGGTTTATTGATTTTATTTCGGTGACTCCCTTGCCCGAGATCGCGAGTGTCCCCGGATCGTAAATAACCCCATCTGGGCTTTATCACCCACAAAAGACCTGGACAAATACAAATGAGAGCGAGTGCCCCGCGGGACATGAATAATAGCCCGTGGCTCACTATCGAAATTCTCACCGAGGTGTTCGCTTTGTGAATGATGCTTGCCAAAAAGATTTATGAATGAATTTAATGTGTTTAGCATAATTATGCAGATCACCGTAGCGAAGATAATATCTCACTGGGGTGGGGAATCCAGCTTAAAGAATAAACAGTTGATCTGGCGGAAAGAAGAGCTGCGAAGATTTTAGAGATTCATAAGTTGGATGGATCAAGTTTGGAGAACTTCGAAGGGCTTCAATGGAAGGTTTTAGTTTGTTATGATAATTCCAATTCCCTAGAAATTTACGAGCATATTTTGGCAGATATTAAATGATAAATGAACTTCCCATTGATTTAATGAACTCTATCACGTTATAATATCACTTTTAAACTTTATTTGTTTACGTTTAACCGTTTGTCATGTATTGCTGGTTGTTTGCCTTATCTTCTTCAGATTAAACCCCAAGTCAGGTGTCATAACAGATTTGTCTCGATGGCCAACAAGCTGTAACAGAGAGCCAGCATCCACGGAATTCTTAACCCTTTTCCCCGCACATTCTTGTGGTTGCGCAGGCGCTTCTCTTCTTGTGGTTCTCCCATTTCTCCTCTGCTCCATAACTTTCCACCTAAGTGCCGACTATCTGTCTGAGTCCGCACTCTTCGTTCTGGGGTTTTATTCCGGCGAACATGACTTTGACTTGTGGTAATTTGATGTTAATGACAATCATCAGCAGCGACACAAACAATAACAACAGAGGAGAAGAGCTGGAGGTGACATCCACACCACCATCGCTATATAAAGGTAGTAGTACCAGAATCTCGGAGCATGGTTAACACGATTCCGGGAGATCTCCGCCAGTGACATTTTTTATGGCGTTCCGTTCCCGAAAGTCGTGGCCCCTAATCCGCTTACCTATAAGTTCTGTTCCCCTTTCGCAGTTGACACTCGTGGCTATTTCGTCCATTTAGGCATTCGTGTTATTAGTTCGTGCCCGGGGTCTTCTGTTTTTCTGGCCCTTCCTTATAAACTCGCCATCAAGTTGCTTGTTTTATGGCTTCTTGTGGCCCAGTGCCGTATCAAAAAATGAGTTCAGCGTTTTGTTGTGACACTTTAATGGCCTGTCCGGGCCCCATTGCCCTTTCCCCATCGAGATGGTTATCAATATTACAAAATAGTTTTCGGTCAGCGCGGCCAAAGCGTGCTGGATGGGATTGGAATGGTAAACAGGCCGGAGGTTCTGAAACCCAAGACCACGGGCAAGGTGGAATAATTTAAATTACTTACCATACCATGTGCTTTATGGTTTTCGTAACATCAGTTACATAGTTTTATTGTTTGTTTTGTTTTTGTTTCCTAAATGTGTTGCTTTCTTGAGCTTAAATTTTACAAGCAACATATGTACATTTCATAAAGTCAATAAATTGGTTATTTTATTTAACCAGTCTTCCCATCTCATTTATTTTTTATGACACTACATTTTATAAGCGGCTTAGTTCCCATTATTTCATTGGTAGATCTTTCGCGTAACTCTCCCCAGAATTTCTTTTACCCCAGATATTCGTCTGGGTTTCCATTCTCCCCGCAAATTCCGTGAGTCGCGACGCTGGGACCTCGAAAATCGTCTGCAAATTGCTCATAAATTACATGAAAAACCGTCGCAATGCCAAAAGCTGCACCTACACCATCATTATCAGCTTGTAAATAAAAAGACTTTATCAATCGTTGGGCCGCGGGCGGGGTCCCTCGCTCCGGAGCCGCTGATCCCGGACAGCGGGATCGAGATTACCCATCGGGATCCTCCGCATTGGCGGAGCTCCGATTTGGGCCCCGAAAGCGACTCTCTCACCTAATAACATAAAAGTTGTCAGAGGGAGGAGATGCGATGAAGATGAAGATGGAGCGAGTGCAGACGAAGGTGGATCCCCCTTCCCAATCCCCATTCCCAATCCAAAATCCTTGTCTGGCTCTGCGGTCAAGTACAAATATTTTTATTTATGATTTTACAGATCAGCATATTGCTCAATAATTTCACCGCCGCAGCAACGGCAACGAAATAACTTTCAAATTACGCCTGCCGAGGGATCCTGGCTTAAGTGCGCCAATTTTGAGATTATTATTGCCGGCTGCGTATGCAGATAATCGTGACCCGAACCTTAAGGACGGCCTGGCCATAATTCACCAGTTCGGAGCACCAAAAGCGAAATTACCGCGGATCACTGCCGACTGGGTTCCTGGGTTCCTGGGCCAGGATTTCATAATCGCAGTTCAACTGCTGGCAGATAACAGACAAGCGTGGCTCTCATTTAATTACTCTATTTGGGTTAGTTTTCGCGGCAAAGTAGTTGGTAGTAGTAGTAGTTTACTAGCTAGGAATCTCCGGGCTTTTGGATATCTGGGGCAGCTTAATATTTTCCCATAAATTATTCGAGGCTAAGAGAAAATTACTTTAAAATTTATGGCCGCAGAAGAAGAGGTCTTACACGCTGATTTGGCCCTTTTATTTTCGGCTGGCCGGCCGGTGGTTTCTCTCCACTGCAATCGCGTCTGGCTCTGGGAATCTGGGGATCTGGGAACAGGTATGCTTCGTGGTCGACTGCAATGCAATGATATCCGCGTTCCGAGGGGGCGGGCCCCTGGAAAGTTCGCACGATTGATGATCGACTGGACGACTGGCTCTGACTCTGGGATGCCAGGCTCTCTGGGTTGCCGAGCTCCAGTTCCAGATTTCGGATTCCTAAACTCCGATGACGCCGTCCTGTCACCGCACTGACATCGCCGTTTAAGCAATTACCGCCAGCCGAGATCCGATCGCAGAGTTGTCCCGATCCAATCCGATCCGAACCGATCCGATCCGCTCCGATATGATCGCGATCGCACACACAGCTTTGGCTGCGCTTGAGGAACAGCTTGTAATTATTTTCTACTTAATCTTCATCACATGTGAAACATGTCGAAAAGTTAAGAGCTCAGCATGAGGCGTTGCCTCCACTCCTCGGCTCACAGTCCATTGTCGGGATGCATCTCATCCCGGCTTCACTTGCACTCGTCTCGGGTGGGTCTTCCACGGCCATTTCCAATTGCTAATGGCTTCAGGAAATCGCCAGAACTGGAAATCACTATTTTGAGGAATTTATTCAGCGAACTCATCCCAAATTTCACGCTTGCTGGCGGGGTTTCTAGGCTATATGATAGTTTAAAATGGGAAAGTAACAACAAGATGCGAGCTTTTGAAAGTGAGATAGCAATCCTATGTTTTGATTCCAATTCCTACAAGTAATAGCAGATCTTCTTATTTTAAAGCGTGCTTGTCTCCCATTTAAGTTGATATATCTACGAGCTAAAAAATAATCCGTACAAGATCTTCAGATAACGTTGATGCTTCGGATAGTGTCTTTCTCGTGCTCATGCGACCACTTCATAATTTTTTCATACTTTACGATATGACTTTTCGGCTGCAAGTGCATAATAAGCGCTTTTCTCTCCTCTGTTCAACGACAAAAGTGAAGCTTATAAACATTCATTGTGGGCCGCAAAGAGTGGCATGTATGGGCATTCGAGAGATCACGTAATTGTCTGGCAGTCACATGGAGCCCCATCCCCCTCCCCCTGCCTCCCCTCCCCATTATCCGACTCCGCCATCTGGGGCACAATCTGTTGTCTGTTGTCTTTGTTGTTGTTGGCTGCTCCCCCGCTGGGCGAAGTGAAAATGAAATGGGCACCGTGCGTGCGGCAGATCACGCCCTCCTCTTCCATCTGCAAGTGCATATTCGTAGCATAGTGCATACGAGTATATATATCAGGTGGATTCGAGGGTCCCACATGCAGATGAACTGGCGGAGATTCCGCAGAGAGGGTGGGTCAACCTCTGACCGAATTTCCAGCGATAATTATCGGCTGGCGTGCAAATATGCGGAAAGAACGCTCGCTGGGCACTCGCATTTTGTTTTGCTGGTCGGTTGGGTCGGTGTTTTCGCATCTCTTGCGCTTTAAATGGAACTAATTAAATTCGGTCTCCGAAAGCGTTGAATTTCATGTGTGAGCCCATAATTGGGGCTTGCAAAGCCGCTGGAAAACGCCCACCACAACGCACACATCCCCGCCTGCCCGCCTGGCCAACTCAACTCGATTCAACTTGGCTCTAATATACTGCCCCCTTCCCCAATTTCAGCTCCCACTTTGCACTGATTTAGTGTCATATAAAGTTGTAAGTGAAGATTATGTTACCGGAATTAATTGCAGCCAAGGTGAAGGTGGCCAGGATGGGGAGTGGAATCGGAATCGGAATGGGGGCACCGGGAGAAAGAGGGAGACTGGGTCCCCTCTTCTCGGCCAGACCCATTCTCCTCCTCCTCCACCTGCTCCTCCACCTCCTGCTCCTCCTCCTTCTCCTCCATCAGGTTCTCGTTTGCCGACAGCACGTGCTGAAGTTGTTTCCCCCTGCAAGTCACTCGAACTCGGGTGTCTGTGTCTCTGTCTGGCCTGGGAGTTTTCTGTCAGTGTTGTCAGGCAGAAATGGCTAAAAGAGCCAAGTTAAGTCAGATATGCAAGGTGGATTATATTTCAAATATACAATAATGCTGACTAATCTAAACTTGCACCGCGAGTAGCTTGCGAAATGATAGGGAATATTTAATAACTACATAAGCCTTACCAAACAATGTTTAACAAAACTATTAAAATTTGTTGCTGCAAGGTTTACATTTTAATAATATATAATATAAGAAAATAATCTTCTAAATTTAAACCTTAACCAAAATTTACATTCTGTGAGTTACGTATGAAATGCTAACCAGCCAAGCAGACATCGCTGCCTTCGGATAATTTTTATAATTTAATTGACAAAGTGACAGGTTTACTCTGAGTGGTTCGGGGAAGCCTTAAAAAAGCAGGTAATTGAAGCGGTATTGATTTTAGGCCCACACATGAGGGCACTTTGCAGGGGGATACAGCCATGATATAGACCTTCTCCTCGGCTCGAGTACTTCATTTAAGTGCCGTTTGGCACCAGGTCGGCTACTCAACCTCTGGGGAAGGGTCGTAAATTGACTTCCAGCAGGAGTCGCAACAGGATTCCGATTCGGGTGTGTTTCCTCTGGTGCAGGTGTGCGCCATCCCGGGATTTAATGTCACTTTTAGGGGTTGTATCCACTCCACTTCTCGAAAACGGCGAGCAAATTATGAAATTCCACAAATTGTGATTTGCATGAAAGGAAGCAGGATGAGGATGTCTTGCAGGAAGCCCTGCAATGTGCTTAAAGCCAAGAAGGGCTCACTCGACCATGGCTTATAATATAATAATATCCTTAACGTGGCCTTTTGTCGGAGCTGCTCAGCAATTCAACTTCATTGGCCATGTGCTGCCGGCTCGGCTTCCATGCTCCATTCTTTTGCTGCTTGGGATTCCGTTTGATGCACATTAGATAAATATTCCATATTTCAATGCTGCCATGCAAGGCAAACAGCCGTTGCTTCTGAGGACTTACACTGAGAGAAACGAAGCAGTGACCAAATAAAACGAAAACAAACTCTTTTTGATGGGCTTTTAGGTGGTATTTGGGCCAAGATGCGACCAAAAACTTAAACAAAGTATAGTTTTGGAAAATAGAGAACCCCAACAATCTATTCGATTGAATGCAATTTAATTATAATTTAACTGAGCCTTTAGTTAGTTGTTAAAACCGATTTGGAAAAGATCAGTTGACAATTTTGGTAAAACAAACTATATTTTAAGTGGCTTTTCGGTTGTAATAAGGCCAAATAGTGACTTACAGCGGAACCAAACACTGTTTTGAGCACCTTATGACCAAAGCTAACGAGACCAATCACTTTTTGAGCGATTAATAAAAAATGATTTTTGGCCAATTTTCGCGATTTTTGTAAGGGGTAACATCATCATTTTTTTGCGAAAAATGGCCAAAAACACAAATATTCCGATTTTAATGCCAATCGATTGGGAATGTTTTTATGAGCCCAAAAAGGTATAACATTCCATATTTCGACAATTTTTCCAGAAATTTTGAATAAAATTCTGAAGATTTTGGCTACCACTATTGTTGTACTATTTTTCTATTATTTTTTCAGTGCATACATGAGTGTGTGCGTATATAGTTCATACTGCACACTCATATGTATTTGCCAAAAGCAACTAAACCCAATCAAACAAATATTTGAGTTCCGTTTCAGTGTGCAACTCTGGGCCAATGTCCTTTCTCTCTTTTTCCCCCCGCTCCCTTCCCCCTCCCCTTCCCTTCTATTCCGTTCGCCCACCAAAGTTGATTTTATGAATATTTAACGGACTGCAGCAGCCGCAACAACAACAAAGGCAAATGAAGTTAAACAAAAAGAACAAGAGCAGGCCACGCATTCAATATGGAATTAAATGCAATTTTTCAACCCACTTAGAGTGGGAAAACGCTGCCATTTAATGGGTCGCCGAGTGGAAAAAGTGAAAAACAAGCGGCGGGCTTTCCTCTTGTTTTCTCACTTGCACTCGACTCTCGCCGGCTTTCCACCTGCCAGAGAAGTGAATTTAGTTTAAATGTAGCATAACTCCTGGGGAGACCTTGACAAGGGTCCCCTGTAGTACGTATAGTACACCACCCACGTTCATAATTATGTAGCAGCGCAATTACGAGGGGAGCGCACTTTAGCCGGGATTTTCCCATCCCGGATGGGAGCTACATACATACTTGTTACAAAAAACAATTACCATATGCCACAGCAGATGCGGTGCTTCCAATCCCCGATTTCCCCGTCTCAAAAACCTCAGTTATGTAATCCTTTTCGTAGCCGTCAGCCAAGTTGTTGCAGAAATTGTTTAGATATTTGCCCACATGCATTGCGCATACGCCTCCCCTGCAATTTCTTTTGCGATTCTCTGTTTCCATTTCCCTGCCAACTTCCTTCTGCGTTTTTTTTCGCACCGTCTTGGTTTTATTTTTGATAATTCCGTTTTGTTGTCTTGCATTCTTGAGTGAGGCAGGAAAAGCGAGTGGCGGAGGGGGAAAACGCAAAGCGGATTTTGCGGAATATTTGATGGAAGGCAAATGTGTTTGCTACACCCGAAGAAAACAGAATGTTTTTCTTTAAAACTTATCCTCGGGTGTTCAAACATCGTAATTATATCAACTATTGTTTTTCTTTTAGAAATTGAGAGACCAATGATTTTGCATAGAATTTGTCAGTAATTTTTGGTGTCAAGGATTCAATCTGCAATCAAACAACATTCATGTTTAAAGTGGTTCGCTATACTTTAAATCCACTTTAAATGCACGTTCCACAAAAGCGATAGTGAGAGCGATAAAGTGCGAGATTCATTCAAGTGGCCTTTAATCACCATTGTATCTTTTTCCCTGCTCTATACCTCCTTAACCCCACCGTAACCTTAGCAATAGAAGCAACAAAAGGAGACCCCCTGACAGGGACTCAAAACAAAGGCAAAAGCGGGATACAAAAAAAAGGGAACGAAGCGCGTGCCTCGTTGGGGATCTCTTCTTCGAGAACCTAGGAGTCGGGGGAGGAGCAAGGGGGCGGAGGATGGAGGAGGCGGGGGCGTTGCATGGGACTTAGTCATAACAGCACCAGCAGGAACAACAACGAGCTGGCAAGATGATGAGAAACTCGAGCGTCAAGCAGGCAGAAGCTTTAAGCCGCTAAATTGTATCGGATTACAGAAAATTCCGAGCCACGAAGCTGAAATTCCTTGCCCACAGGCGGGCAATCCTCCCCAGCAAAAGCCCCTTCCTCCGGAGTCCCGAAACCCCAATGCCTAAACCGCCCAGGGGCAGCCAAGGGGGATTAGCTGTACAAAAAAGAATACTATATAAAGTGTTTAGGGGGTAGCTTATATATTACCGAAGATATATACTTCATGGCTAGCATTTCCTTTAAATTCTAATTTCTGATCCCCTCATCCGCCTGAAATACTTTCGACTACTCCACTGATCCCCCTTTTGCATTGCAGTTGGTAATACCAAGTTGGTATGTTAATGAAGGTGCTTCAGTCAGCGGCGGGAACAGGGAAGGAACAGGGGCGTGGGGCGTGGGGTGAAAGGGGGGCCCGTTGTGGGTGTCGTCCTCGACAACTAAAAAATGGCTGCAGGGCAAACTGCATAGAATCGGATCACGGCGAAGGGAGAAGGGAACGGACGCGGGACAGGATGACACACAAGTGCAAGCCCGCTGAACCCGTGAACCCCAAGTATCCCAAGTAACGCGGCGAGTCCCGCGGGAATCCAGGGGAATCAAGAGGAGCTGTCGGAATTATGAAAACCGGCACAACAAGCGAATCTTAACACAGTTTCCCCAACACGAACATTTAAGCAAAGACAATCGATGGCCACGGATCGGATCGGGAGGCACCGAGGAGCCCAATAAGAAAACGCGAAATTGCAGACAATTTGCCTAATTCGCGTTCTGCTGAACCCTCCGGAAAACCCCCTTGGCCCCAAAAGCTTGGAACAGGATGAGCCGCATTCCCTTTCCCGTTTTTTTTTTTGTTTTTCAGGGGCAGCACACAAAAATCGCTGCGGTTTTTGGGCCTCAGCTTAGGTAACTGCAATTATTGTTTGCGGCTTTTCAATTGCCAAGCCCGCCTGATTCCTGGTTCCCGATCCCCCTGCCCGCCTCTGGAATCCCCCTTCGCCCAGAAGAACCCTCGGAATTGTGCCTATCTTTTCTCAAGACTGGCACTTCAGTTCAATCGCAGCTTCGGTTCGCGTTTGGCTGCCTCGCAGTCAGTCATCATAAGGTGAGAATATAATAGCGCACTCGTGAGATGCGTGACTGCAATTGCCCCTACGCCCGAAACTCGCTAGGTACTGTGGGATAAAATGGAAAATATGGGGGTAAAATAAAAGCAAGGAGCCTTTATGTAATATACAAAATATTCAGAGGTTTTAATTTAAGCGAAGTTAAGTTTTTTTCTTTCAAGAAAATATCAATAAAACAGAATATTATGTTCAAAGGATATACTTCTAGTTTTTTGAACGAAGTATATACATATTTATTTTTGATTTAAACTCTAATTCCACAGTAGCTAACAGATTGACTGAAAATTTGGATCTTGGTTTTGGGGCCCAGCTGATAAGCAGCCCAAACAAACAAATAATAATGCACGATTTGTGGGCCGCGGCGGAAATTTCGCTCGAATCTGCTGCGGCTTTAGCTTTAGCTTTAGGTTTTGGTTTTTTGATTGAGCAGCGCGCGCTCGCCTTTAACTAATTGAGCTTTATTGTGGGGGCGGGACGGGAACTGTGGAACTGTGGGATTTGCCAGCTCTCTGATTCTCCGGCTCTGAAAATCTGAAAATTTCCGACCGCAGACGAGCTGCTGGACCCGTCTTCCTGTTCTATAATTCTCTGGGCCGTAAGTTTGAGTAGGATCCCCCTGGGTCTGCCATTTAATTAAAAATGAAAAGTTCTTGTAAGAAAAGGTTCCGACAAAGCATTCTGCGGAAAATTAAAAGTTTTCCCTTTTATTTTCGTTGGTTTTTGTTGTCCTGCGTGGGGAAAAAGTCACATGTGAGCAGCAGATTTTTCTACTTTCGGCTTTTTAAGCTGTCTGCGTGGTTTTGTAAAGTTTTTTTAATGCCGGGAATGCTTTTAACTTGCTGTTCTTCGTATGTCAACATAATTGAAATTTATTTAATTTACGACTGTCATTTACGTAGGCAGACAGATAATTTTAGTGCAAAGTTAAGGACTCTTTATGAATTATTTAAGAACTTAATCCTTTAGATGGAAACAAGCTGCAACACGAATTAAAATCATTGCATCCATTAGCAATAAGCCGCAATATAGTTAGGGTTTATGGCTTTGCGTATTATATCATTGCATTTTATTTTCCCTTTTAATATTGCCTCCGCCGGGGCTCAAAGTTCGACTTCATAAAACTTTCCCCCTTTTCGGCTTTTGCCATGTCAACTTTGGCTTACAATCCTTAAAAATTGCACACAAAAAAGCGACGACATCAAAGTCATAAAATCAAAATAAAAACTTTTTGTTTTCGACGCAGCGAGCAAAGGGCGAAATCTGGAATATTAAAGTCGAGTCTATTAAACTTTTTCCTTATTCCCGCACATGAGCGTTCGCTCAACTTTGGCCATGTATAAAACATATGATTTTTGCTTGATGGCCCCGCGGGCCAATTTATGTGTACGAGTAGAACAAATAGCTGGCAAACAAAGCGGCCAGAAGGGTGGAAAATCGTAAGAGAGGGGAATCCTGGGAGGTGTCCTGCGAGGAGTCCTGTAGTCCTGGAAGGATGCGGCTGCTCTGGCTGCTCCGTTTGCTCCGGCTGCTCTAATAAAATAAACCTACAGCCAGCGACTTGCCTGCGGGCTGTAAATTTGAGCGCCTCGTGCAGACATAAATTGTGTGTTAAATACATTTTATGCGTTTGCCAAGGACCTGCGTTTCCTCCTTGCTCCTTCGGTGGAAAGTCAGTGGAGCTGCAAACGTAATCAAGGTCGGGGCCGCCCACTGAACCGTTTTCCCCGCCCCCTGTTGACGTTACTCCCGGCAACGTTATGATGTATGGCCGGAGTCACTGGCAGTCGAGTCGAGTTTCCCTTTGCGCGTACAACGTGTCGTATGCGTATTATTAACGCACGTAACTCGCCTGGCATCCTTTTGCCTTGTGGAAATGCCCCCCGAGCCCTCGGTAATCTTTTGGCTGCTCCTTTTGTTGTTGCCAAGGCACCAGCTGAGCATACACATGTTTGTGTCACATTTGGACCCCGCTTTCTTGGCGAATTTTCCCTTTTCCCGGGTGAAAGCCCGGCAGCTTTCTCCCGTTTGTCTGCTCGTTTTGGCCTTTCAGCTTGGCATTTCCTTTGTATATTATAAAGAAATTTGTTCCTACTTGTTGTTGCTGCTACTCCTTTTGTCGGTGTGGTAGTTTTTGTTGTTGTTAACAGGCGTTTTGTTTGCCCGGCTTACACAGAAATTTTTGCAAAAATGCCGTCATTTTAATTCAATTAAAAATATAATTCCCTGAAGCATTAAAGGCATTATAAATTCTTAAAGCAATGAATTTATGATCTACCCGGAAAGCTAACTTCTTGTAGCCAATTTGTATTCGGTGAAAGGTCGGGTCGGAAGGTCTATAATGCTTTGATTAATTTAATCTTTTTGTCTTTAAATAAAGCCGCAAATTAGCTTTTCACTTCTTATACTAATTCCCTAATTTCTTGCAGTGCTGTGGGCGTGGCACCTTACTTCCTTAGAATACTTTTGGGCCATTCCTTGGGTTCTTCTTGGCCAGGCCAAGCCGGAAATGCTTTTAGTCACTCCTTGGGTTGGAACTTGTTTGCATTTGTCTCGGTCCCGGGTCCTGTTTTTTGGTCCTGACTGACTGCTCTCGACTGCTGCCTCGGCTCGTCCTTTCATTGCTGCTTAAATTCCATTTTAATTTGTTGTGTTTCGTTTTATTTCTCATGTTTTCCTGCTCCGTTTTTATTTTAAGCATTTTTTCACTGGTGAGCCGCTGAAGAGCGCTTAATTACCAGCATTTCTATGGATGCTGGCGGGGCGGTTTCCTGGATCCTTGATTTTCCGGAAGGGGGAGTCCCCTTTGAGTGGGCCAGGATCTGCTGAAATGATTTTCGTTAATTTCGTCAGGAGTAGCGGCTACAGTTGCCTGATTTTATTTCCCTCTACTCCATTTGATTTTGTTTCATTTCATTTCACGAGAAAATGGAAACCAATTGCAGAGCTGCGAGCTGCTGGCTCCGTTTTGTGGCCAGCTTTTCAATTTATAAACTGCCGATTTCCCTTTTTTAGCCAGGTTACTTTATGGTGCCTGGAAGTTGTTCTTTAATGGTTGCATTAAATTCTATAGTAAATGGCAGAATTTCAATTGGACGGTTTATAATTGCGTCGTTAACTAAAATCTGTAATTTAATAACTAAACAGTAGAAGCAAACCCCTTGCATGTTTCACTAATCTAAATGCAATTTAGTGAATTCAAAAGCCTTTGTTCTACCTTATAATAGAATTATATATTGAAACTCTGTCTAAAATCTTTTATCTACGCCATAAATATGAATAATTGATTCAATTATTGATGTTTGTTTTTGTGCTGCTGTGGGAAGCTAATGTTTACCCAATTAAAAAATTGCCCACAATTTCGTTAATTATTTCTGGCTCCGCATTTATTTCGGTCCGTTACAACCAACACAGGAAATTGGCTTGAAATCCTTTTGGAAACCGACTGCAACTGAAAACAATAAAATAGTTTTTAGTTGGTTAAACACAAGCCACCGCATGTTTCGTGTTCTGTGGTCACTAACATTTAATGCATTCCATTGTCTGAACAGGAAAATCTCTTTAAAAGCCGGAGCATTCTTTTCGGAAATAATTTTAATTGATTTAAAATCAAATATGCGTGTGTTATATTAAACATTCATCGGCAGCCGTGTGCATGCCTGTTTTTTGTTAGCAACTGGAAATAATTTCAATTTACGCCTCCCCTCGTTCATGGCACTGTGTTTATTGAGTGACCATCATTTGCATAATCCTCTTATTCCCTAATCAGCTAAGTAAATTTTACGGATACATGGATATATGCGTCTATCGCTATCCGTTACAGGCGAGTGAATCATTTAGAGAAGCGCTTTGATGTCGTCGTCGGGAATACTCTTTGCCATTCATGGGAATCAATTGAATGCCCTCAAAGCTCTCTTAACAATCCGCAACTACTTAAGCCCGCTTTGTAAGCCATGTTCCCCGCACTCCAGTGCCTCTTTCTCTCTGGCCCCCAAATAACAAAGACAACATCGAAATAATCGCTCTAAGTAAACGGGCGGGGCAACCGGGGCCGAGGTGACTCCGGCATTAGAGATAGATGCCTTTGTGTCACTGCAATTGACAAAATAATCACTGCTACATGGCTGGTTGCAGCTACAACAAAATGAGACAACAAGCTGGCTGCTAGCCACAATAACAACGGCTGGAACACACATATTTTCCCGCCTAAAACGAAAAAACAGCAACAAAAACCTGATGGGATTATTGGTTTTCAAAAGCGAAGATGGGATACTCTAAGAGAACTTCTGCATTACTAGTAACACATGATAAAAAAACACATTTTACCAATTTAAATAAAGTTAATTGTTTTAATCATGACACAAACCTTTAAAAGAAATTGTCTTATTATTAATGAATTAGTATTTAATTAATTTCAAGATAATATGATCTTTGATGTAGAGATATTCTTTTAGGCTTAAACGCCAGGATTAAATTCTATAAAAATATTTTAGAGATCCGAACCGACCTCTCAATTGTATAATTAACATTTGTTAAGAGTATAAAAACAACAACAAACATCCAGCAAGCGTTTAGCAACATTTTCTCATGCGCACGTTTCTGGCATGCAGCAACATTCCTCGCTGGCAACATTTGTTGCTGTTGCTGCTGGATGCTGTTGCTGCTGCTGCTGTTGCTGCTGTTGTTGCTGCTGCTGTTGCTGTTGCTGCTGTGCTAATGTTGCCGCTGTGCCTGCTGCTAGCAACATGTGGACACGAAGCTCGGCTTTGTTGTTGTTCCATGGACTTCGGCAAGTGCTTCGCCTCGCACATTTTCCGTGCGATTTTTCAACAGTTTGCAAAAACCTTTTTCGCGCGGCTCAGTCTGCAATTGCCGTCCGTTGGTATCGGTTCGAGTTGTCGTGTGTCGAGTTGCGCCGGCAAAAGCGGGCCAAAAAGCTCAGCTCAGCGGGGATTCCAACTATATAGAAGCCCGATCCCGAAGCCCATGGGAAGTCCGTTGAACCTCCGGAGAAAGGGGAAAATACTATACAATAAAACAGAAATGTGCCAGTAGGAGTTAAAATAAATGTAGAAACAACAGAGCAACAGCAAACAAAAAGAAGACGTGCAACAAACCGAACAAATAAACCCAGAACGTAACGTATTTTTTACAGTAAGACCCCATGTGTGCTTTTCAATGTGTGTGCGTGTGTGAGTGTGTAAGCGGAAGTCGTTCCACCGCCATTGTTAAAAACCCCTAAAAATAAAGAAGGGAAAGGAAAACAAACCATTACCGAGGCACCGGAAGTGTGTTATTAGTGGCGCCTCAAATTATATTTACTCGAAATGCACTCCACATTGTATGAAGTGGCCAAAGTAACAAAAGCCCGAGAAAATCATATTAATTAAAATTTATGCCAAAGTTTCGGTAATTTGCGTGTGTGCGTGCCAATGTTTGTGCACTGTGTCTGTGTTGAAAAGTTTTAATTGAAGAAAACTTATCGCCGCATAAATGTTCGCTGCGCTATGCTAATTGAAATATAACGGCAACTGTTGTAAGAGGGGCGAAAAGCGGAAAGCGGAAAGAGGACACAGATTACAAAGGGAATACAGAGGAGGAAAGGAGCGAGGAGTTGACAACCGAAAGACTGTTGAGAAAGGTTAGTTAATTGAATTGTGCTAACGAGATAACTTACAAATTATGAACTTGCGAACTCCGAAAACATACTTTAATTTAGAAAATAATTGTGAAATAGTCAACTAATTAAGAGGATTCTTGGGGAATTTACTAATTAATTGAGTAAATAAAAGTATATTAACTTTGGAAAAAGCAATCCAGACTTCAAGAAACTTGTAGATTGAAAAACATACTATTTTATATTTTAATTATTATAAAAAATTATTCAATCAGTAATTTAAAAAGCCACCTAAGATTAAAAAATACTCTACTCAGATATCCCAAGCTAACTTTATCGCCATTAATCAAGTAACCCCATCAATATCGTATTTATCAAGCCGTTTATTTGCGCGCCATTCAAACTTTTTCGAAGCGTTATGAAAAACTTTTTTAATATCCTTTTGCTGGGGCAAATGAAACTTTGCCGCTTGGCGGCCGCCTATCAAATTCAATAATCACTTAAAACCCATAAATATTTGGTTGGCCCTCTGACAGAATTTCCGTTTGGCACTGCGGCGAGTGGCGAATGGCGAATGAAAAAGTGATGCCACCACTTTTCCACTGGCTGGCTGTCAATGTCACTTCAATGATTAAAACTTCGGCGCAAATAAAATGGGCCAAAGGATAACGGACGGGGACGACCCTCATGCCTTTTGGTCGAGCACCCAATCATCCACCGACGCACTGGGCCTTCATCCTTCAACCCGCACCAACCTGGTTCGGTTACTCCGTTTTTTAATGAAAACATAAACATCTCTTTTACCCCAAGTCACTCTGCAATTTGCTGTTCTGCCCGCCCGGCGAAGCTGTTCCTGTTTCCGATCCTTTGTTTTCTTTTGGTCGTCGCTCGTTATAAATTTTTAATTTTGCTTAATTGAAAATGGCCCCGCCTTGCGAGGAACACACAGAAAAATATGCATTTTACTTTTGATTAAACTGATGTTTTTATTAAGTAATTATTGTAATTACTTTATTGGTACATCGGTTTTTCGTTCATAAATGAGTGAAAATAATAAACGATTTTAACTTAATGATAAATAAAGTCAGTTTTTCAGCGCACGTATAAAAATGTTAAAAATATTAATCAGCCTTTGCCATCTGCCTATCGACATAAACAAATTCTGTTATACTTCAATGATTCTTTTGGTTTAATGGGAAAATTTAACAAATTTTGTTTCCAATTTAAAACAATCATAATTTCTTTACTGTGTAACAATGAAACGGCGAATAAAAAATAAAGAAAATATAGCCGGCTGCTCGAATCCAAAGGGAATTATTATTGAAAAAGAAGCAGTGCAGCAACCAGAGTTTCCATACCCGTTCCCATTTTTGTGATTTTTTTCACATTAGCTGACGGGTCGAGAGGAGACGTTTCTTGAGCTCCCATTGTCTGGCGGACGCACGTGCTCCGGGTGATTCTCCGGGGATCTCCGGGCGGCACTGGGAACTACGAGTTGCCAACTGGGAGCCGGAATGGGAATGGCAGTGGGACACGTTCAACTGTCGCCCCAGCCTCTTGAGAACTCCACTCGAGTGCGGGGGCAAGGTGCTAAAAGCTGTTCACATATTTATATAGCTGGCTGTACCATATATGGGCAAACATTTAAACAAACAACAGCATACAGCATACTCATACTTGGGTTCTGCTGGGCGGGGAATTCGGGGAGGGGGCAGCTGGGGAGCTGGGGAGGTGAGAATGGCTACTGGTGCTAAAAATGGGTCACATTCTTGTCGTTGCACGTTGCCCCATGAATGGCGTTTATTTTGTGGCGCCAAGGCGTTGCAAGCTGCTGGAAAAACAGACAGCACAAAAGTAGCTCTCTCTGGAGTCCAAAGGCCCTCGCCAGAGGCTTCCCCCAAGCACTGAGAAAATTTTGGTTATTACTACGGAAAAGGTATTGCTGTCTTTACAGATAAATCAGCAAATTTGTTGAATAATTTTAATACTTGCTGGATATATAAAATCCTTTACTTGTTGCCTAAACTTGAAGAATATTTGGAATATTTTTAAAAGCATTGATATTAGTATCTTGAACTATTATTATTAATTGCAATCTAAATTTGTATTCAAAATAATTGGTAATAATAATTAATATTTAATCAAGTAGATTAATCTCCTTGCTTCCATTAAATATTCCCATCTCAAAATTGGCTTAAACTTTAAGCTCAAAAGTATTAGGTTTTCCTCTCTGTGCACCACTTATGGCCAGTCCCCTCCCCGCAGGCTCGTTAACACTTTTCCCAGCAGCTTATTTATTGCATATCAAGTGACACCTAAATCCCAGGCCAGATCCGAGATCCCCGATCCGAGAGCAGGGCTAACTGCTGTGGGCCAATGTGAGCCGGTTCGGGTTCGGGCCAAATGACGTCGTCAACGTCGCTTCAGAAATGTTTTGGCATAAATTAAACAAGGGCGGCGCACTCGCCGCTGCACTCTTGCATTGTCCAGCTGGAAAGGAGTGAGGATGGGGATGGGGATCCTGGTACGGTCTGTTTGCCTTCCATTTTGTCACACATTGGAGCTCAAAGCGCAACGGCAATTTGTCTGAAATGTTTTGAATTCTAAACGAGGACGGGCGACGATGGCCAGATCTTGATGGCACCGGCATGCGGATGTGATGAATGTGGGATGTGGGAAGTGCCAGCGAGGCTTTGTGTCGCCTGCCATATTTGCCCGATGGAGCGTGGTCCTGGCTGAGTGTTGCAGGTGGATGGTGGATACTGGATACCCCGCCCCGGGGATATTTGATTTTTCCATTTTCCCACCCCACCACTTCCACTTCCACTTCACCTCGCACTCCCACTCCCACTCGGAACACTAACCAGCGGGAGTCAATCAATTCGGATGCGGCCTCCCCGGCTGAGGGCTCCGCGTGTGAATTATGTGGCGATAAACTTGGCCAGGATGGTGCAACTTGTTACCCATATTGTGTGGCAGCACCTGAAAGCGAAACACCTGCTGCAGATGCCACAGCCCAGGCTGGCTGGCCCGGGCTCACACGTTGATCTTATCGACGCCGCACTGCACACACCCAAAATGAAAGAGTTCGGCCCAAAAAAATAAGGAGAAAAGAGCCGAGGAGCTCAGCCAGAAGAATCTCCTGCGGCACAGCAGGGGTTCTTTTAATAGGAGTGCGAGCAATCAAAGTATTAATAAAAGTTACCCAGGAGCTGCCTTTATTAATGGCTAAAATAAAGTCACAAAAAGATAGGTGAGTGGAGCTCTAATCTATAAAAAATATGGATTTAAAGACGTGGACTTTAACAATGACATTTAGGATTTGGAGGCATTCGTTTAATTTTAATTATGGCTTTTTCTCAAAATCGTAAAGCATATCTTTCTTACAAAAATAAGTAATTATCAAGAATTATTTTTAAAAAAATTGAACACTTATAAAATTCGTTAGTATCTGAAAGCTTTAAGCTTAAAAAATGGATTCAATTAAAATGTTAAAAAATATAAATTAGAACTGTATATGTGGGTGCTGTTAGTCTTCCCTCGAGTGTCATGGGCTGCCGTGCTACGTAGGTCTCGCCTGGAACTGGGACTGAAACTGCAACTGCAACTGGCACTGGCACTGGCACTCGGATCCAGGTCCGGGCTTATCTCGCTGACCATGATGATGATGCTGCGTTGGCCTTGGGCGTCTTCTGGCCCCCTCCGCCCCTTACCCCATTCGCCCCTCTTGGGCTTTCTGTTTTTGTCGTTCGTTCGTTGCCATTACCCCTAGCACCATTTATTTACATTCATTCCTTATTATTTCGTGTGCCTTCGGATCCGGGGTCTTTGGTCTTGGGAGTTGGCCAAGTCAAGGGCCGCAGCTCGCCTCTTTGTCTGGCCACGATGCTCGGGTTGCTCAGGTTGCTCAGGTTCTGGGTGCTGGATGTTTGCCGTTGGATGGGTGTTCACGGAGCTCAGGGAACTGCCCGCTAATTTCGCCTTTTCACAGATCCACATTCCCCCAGCCCCTTCCCCTCTGAACTTTTGCTCCTTTTGCGGCTATTGCGAATTCCTTGGCCTCAGCTTTAAAGTCTTCAGCTGCTGCAGGAGATCATTTTCGAGAGGGTATCTTTGAGGAACTTAGAGTATTTCAATTCAGTAAACTAGGATTGAGGAGGGTATCCTATCTGTGAAATATCTTTCATCACAAAGTTATTCTTATATGCTTAGGTTAGGTTAAAATAATGCTCCCCAGAAAATGCAGTAATAAATGTTTAAATTTTTCCCTCTATGAGAGTAACTCATAGTCGGATGGGTGTTCTATAACCCCAGAAGCGAAATGCTTGAACCGACTAGTGGGAGGCTCATGAAAAATTGAGCAAGTGCCGCACTTGCAATTTCAACAGCTCATCCGCCGTTGCGCGAAACCATTTCTTGGCCCAGCAGCAACTTCATCCTCATTTTCGTGTTGCGCTTCGGCTTCCTCGGATTCAAATAGTTCTGGCTTCATTTCCACTCTTTGAATTTTTTAACTGGCAAGTGCTTAGATTTTAGCCTGCTTTTACGGCAAAGAGAAAGGGAAAACCCAATGAGGAAACTGCCACACTTTCCATTGCCGGGAAACAGAAAATAATTGCACCTTGATTGTATTTTCAGGTGTAAATTATGCATGAATGGAGCTGGGCAAATGAAACTAAAACGAAATGGAAAACTGAGCGCAGAGGAAATTGGTATCTGAAAGAGAGTTCCTGATTAGTCAGAGTTGATTGAGCGAGCAACATTTTATTAGAGGTTTCTCCATTTGGAATTGAATTCTCAAGAATTTGCATTTCAATTTATTTTCTTTTCTGTTTTTGTGCTGTGTATACTTTAGATTAAAGTATCTTCAAAATGTTTGATATTAAAAACTTGTAAACAAATAAACTTTTTATTTATTTTTGATTGACAAAGCTCTTAAATTCAACGCTTAGCCCTCCTGCTATTTCAAGATTACCTGTAACTATTCAACTTTTTTGTTTTTTTGTCTCCAACCACCTTGTCGTTTTCCCGTTCTGACCAACTCGAAAATCGATTGAAATCAGTGGGAGTTCTGTCAACGACAAGAACCTTCAATCAAATTGGAGTATGCCAAAAATCCGAGCTATGCATCGGCAATTCAATTACAAAGCCCAGCAGGAGATGTATGGAAAGAGAAGTTCTGTTCTGACTGGGAAGGGTCTTCCTTCCCGTTTTTCACTCGACATGTCAATGACCAGGTAGAACTCATCGCTCACCTGGCGACATGTCAGTGGAGGAGCAGGGAAATGGGGCGGAGACAAAGTTCCGAAGATAAAGCTCCTGCCATGAATATGCAGCTGATGTGCACTTGCACCCGGAGAACCCAATTCCAGCCGGATTTTTCCACCCACTTTCCCCCCCGCTTTCCACCGCTTTAGCCTTAAGCTGCTTCTGCTACTCACTTTCCTCGCAGACGACAGTCTTTTGCACTCGCCCATGCAGTTTTCCATCGAGCAAAAACATTGAAAAGCGAGTCATAGATTTCCGTTTGTGCGCCTCGGAAACAATGGCATTTTCATGTTGCACGTAAAATGAACCAAATAAACCCGGGGAAAAATTGACGGGGGGTGGGGGGTGCAGAACAGATAGCACTGGTACAATATAAACTTAAGTGCAATTCCATTTTTACCGATATTCCTGCCACTGGCGCCTTTTTCAGTCAAGTGAACCGAACACAAATCACACAAATCGCAGCGATAATAGCGAGGGAACCCAAAGTGCCCGGGGTTATTATGGGAGATAGTTGAAATAAAGCCAACTGATCGATGGGTGAGCACTTCCTGCAGAGATTAGGTAAGTGACCTTTGTCCTGGGTGGGTATAAATAGCCGAGAATGTTGGTGGATAGGCACAGTTCAACTGGAACCCTCATCATGGTAGGTCAACCAAGAAAGAGAGTTTTTGGCATTACTAACACCACACATTTGTCTTCCAATTTCTCCAAAAGCATTTCCTACGACTTCTGATCCTTCTTGGTGTTTTAATGGCAACTCAAGGCAGAGTTGTAGAGCAGGATAAAACTCCTGAAGAAGTTAAGCCTGTAGAAGTCAAGCAGGAAATTGCCAAAGAAAACCAGGGAAACCAGCATGAGTTGGATACCGTCAACACCCAAAGTCTTTCAAACAATCCGAGCTCTGAAGCGGTAAAGCCTGATGACAAAGTTATTGAAGTGGCTAGGGAATCCCAACCTCAAACGGACAGCTCCATCAATTCCCAGGTGGTTCCTTCCGAGGCAAAGAAGGCAGAAGAACCCAAAAACGAAGAAGCCAAAGTTGCACAAGCTGTTGAAGAAAACCAACCTCAACAAGCAGCTTCATCTGCAGCTAATATACCCGAAGAAGTTCACCAATCAGTGACCAATGGAAATCAGGATACTAAGCCGCAGTCAGTTAACCTAACTAACACCTCAGATATTGCAGAGAATCCTAGTTCCCAAGCTATCAAAAAGGATGTTGTTAACATACATGAAATTAGCCCCAATGTCCAAAAGTCCGAGGACGTTTTTTCTGGCGATGGCCAGCCTGCAGAGGTTGAACCATTAGTAAACAGTGAGAGCCAGGAAACCCAAGCCAATTCAGGAAAGGAATCAAAAAAGGTTACCCAAGAAGGAAAACCGATATCGAATGAGATATTAAAGGTGCAGGAAGAAACAAAGCAAGAGGGGCCCAAAATGCCCTGTGATGCCCACCGCCGTGGCAACAAGATCCAAGCTCGAAAACCAGAGCTGGACAAGATCTTTGACTATCAGGACGTGATCAATGGGTTCCAGTCCTCGCACGAGTTCCTAAATCAGAATCTCTTCGACAAGGTGCAATTGGTACCCGATGTGAGCCCCTTAGATGACATTCACAACCACACGCAGTTCTTTTCCAGTGACATGAAACCCGGACTTCCCTTTCCCTTCCTGCCCAATCCCTTCGAGAAGGTGGAGGAGCAACCCACCTACGTTACCGTGAATGTCAACGAAACCAACACGGGCAATGTGACCCAGCAGATAATCCAGGAGGAGATCAAGCCGTTTCCCTTTCTGCCCAATCCCTTTACGGACTTTCCCAAGATAGTGGGCCTCAGTTTGGTGCTGCTCCCGAATCCCTTCTATGTGAACAAGACCCAGGTTGTGAGTCAACCAGCTGGATCCCAGGAGAAGGTCGAGGTCGAGTATTTCGGAAAGTTCCGTGGCCTCTCGGAGAATTCCCAGAAGAAGCAGAAGACATCGCAGAAGAACAACTTCTACCTGGTTCGCAATCCTCTGGCCAACCAGGTGTCCAAGGATGGTCAAAAGGGGGGAAGCCAATGTCCTTCTGCCGGTCAACTTGGCTGCTCTGCCTCTTCTGGTTCCCGGTTCGGAAGTCAGCCAGGAAAAAACATCTTCGAAGGGCAAGGAATTCCAGAATGGAATTAAGACCTCCAATCTGCTCCAGCACCCCACCTTCCGCTTCTTGAAGGATTTTTTTAATGGCTTTTACCAATGAAAAGCTGCAAAAAGATCATGACCGAAAGAACAAACTATAACTGGGAAGAACTTAAACTAAAACAAACTCTGCACAAATTCTGAATACAAGCCTTTTAAGACAAATAAAGTTAATTGCATACCAAAAACTAATTGTTTTATTTCTATTTGGGGGGTTAAAGCTGTTTAGGAACCATTGAACCATGAAAATAAACCAGTCAAACCACTAAAATATCCTAATCAAATTTTCCCAAAGCTCAAAAAACTTTCAACTGGTTGAGATTCCAAAGTTCCACCCGCTTTCCACACGTTAGCAGACTTCCCAACTCCATTCAAAGAACTCTCGTGCAAATATGATAAATGTGTGTATTTAGGAATCATTACCCGGCATTTCATTTCATTCATGGGGACCCAGCGACGGGGGACAGCGGAAGAGCTCACACATTCGTCATTCCATATCAAGCCGAGGTGGATATAATCAAAATGTGAGAACCGACCTGCAAGCACACACAAAAACTGGTGCCATTATGTGGAATATATTCCAGCCAAATGCATTCACGACTGCTCACCTTCTGCCAACCCTTCGGAGCGAAGGATGCAAATGCTCCGCACAAACATTCGTACACGGACACAGGCATCCTGCTGCCGTTTGCCATTTTAATGAATACATAATTAGTCTTTTTGCTCCCATAAGCTCCCACAACCCCACCTTCTCCTCCTAGTTGCCTCACCTTGGAGCTTCTTTTCCTGATGCCACTGCACAGCACCTGTTCAAATCATTTCTCATCTGAATTTAATGTCCATGCAGCAACACGTTCCGGGTTGCCTCCTTTCAGGTGGTCTATTTACACTGTAATTTAAATGGTTCCAGAACTTATATAAACTCACAGAATAAATTCATTTAAAATCAATCGAATTTCCTTAATGTAAAACTTAATGTTCCCTAAAAATGTCTCATTAAACTTAGATCCAATCTTATTCATTAAAAAAAAAAGATACCTCAAATGTTTTTGTAGTGTACAGTGTATCCTGCATATGCAGATTTCTTATTGGTTCATTTCATACTTTCATGCAATATGGAGATAATGTTTGCTCCTGTCCAGGTCCACTGGTTAAGGAGCGAGCGAGAAGGCGAGAATGGGGGACAGAGATGGCAGCACGTAATTGGCAGGATTACGCTGGCTCATAAAGTTTCCCGGGCATTTGCAATTGTGTTTGCATTTCTCTTCAACATCGGGGGAATCTCAAATGTTTGCGGGCGAAGGGGGAGGGTGGGGGAAGGAAATTGCTGTTTGCTGATATCGTTTATTTAATATTTAATTGAATCCATGCCGATTCGATTTTTTCCATTAGCAAACCCCGCACCAGTTCCACATTCCGCACTCGTCTGATGCGAATGGCCGTTGTCCTGCGAGTCCTTTGTGGGACATTAGTCAGGGCTTATCGGTTCATTTGGGTGCGCAAATTGCAGATGAAAATTCGGAAAATACCTGCAACAACCGCACGGCATTCGAATAAATTTCCACCGATTACTATCTGTGTTAGCGGGTTTTGTACGTGCCACAGACCGCAGCAACCACTTAATCATCCCAGTTTTAATCCGCTACTTTGTAATATCGAAGCAGCAGCCACTTTAAACCGAATGTATGGGGATTGAAAAGCGAAATAAATTAATAACTTCTAGTTAAAGTTAGGAGAGGAAGCCGCATCCTTTGCAGCCTCGGCCTTTTGGGAGCCGAGTTTATTACTCAAAGGAATTGGATGGGGCCCAAAGTAGCAGCGGATGCCCATAAATATATCATGAAATCAAAAACTTTGCCACAACTTCTACTTCTGGTTGGCTGCCGTTTCTTTTTGATTGGTGGCAGGACCCCAGCCACCCAATACTTGCACTGCGAGAAAAAAGAAGCTTTAAAGCACCAGAGTAGAGTTAAAAATATTAAGTAGATTCTGATCTTTGAAAAGTACTAGGCAGATGATCCAAAAGTTATTGGGCTTCGAAGTTTATGTATTTAAATTTTGTCTTGGCTTTATTATATAATATTTTCCACAGTGCACCACCCACTTGGGCACTTTAAGCTTGCGTGTAATCGTGTGGGGCAAAGTGCCGGCCACACGAACAACAAGGGGAACAGGATCCGAGGATCCGGAGGAGCAGGAGCAGTCGCTCAAAGGAGCAGAGTAATGCGTTTCCGTTTCCGGCTGGGCCTTCATGGCAACAGCTCCTTCCCTCCTTTTAGCAGGAAAGCTCTCCTCTCCTTTCCCTGACAGTCAATTCAATAAAACTTGTGTCCATTTCATTTAAAATTCTCTGTTCTATCTCTGCTCTGAGGGCCCAACTCTAGGGCAACAACTCCTGGTCCTGGCTCGCAAATTAATGGTGTTAAAATTAGTGCCTCAGACGGAGTGGCTGCCCGCATCCTTGCCGCCGAGCTGAATCCGAAACTTTGCCCACTGCCACCGACTCCTCCTACTCGGTGGCACCCTCGTCTATTTATTTAGTTGTCACTCTGTGGAAATTATGCCGCCTGGCTGTTTTTGCTCCTGCGACACGTGTAACTGGATCTTGGTCCTTTCCGCCACCTTAACTCCCTTCCATTTCACGCAGACACCTGGCCGAAACTTTTCCACCTTAAAGTTTATACTTTGGACCAACTTTTTCTAACTTTTTTATTCGCTCTGTCTTTTCAGGTGCGATTCAGGAGCGTCGTTTTTTTTGGCATCCTCCGCCCGGCGAAAAGGAAGGACGGTGAGTGGCCGGTGTGGCATGGTATTAAGCCTCGATGCAAAACCGAATATTTCCCTAATGAAACCAATTAAGCAAACAGCCAAATGGCCAAAATTGTTGCCAGCAAAAATGAAAAATCAAAGGCTAGACGAAGGGTAAACACGGCAGAGAAAGGGTGAATGGGTGAAAGTGGGAAAAGGACGGTGAAAGGATTGCCTCAATTACGAAATGAACACACAAGGGAAAAGTTCGTCGATTGAGGGACTTTACACATTTAAATGCCCTGTGGTTGATTCAAATGAGCTTAAATCAATTTAAAGGTTTCGTGCGAAAGGGAAGTAAATTGAAACATGGATCTCTAGAATCATTTAGAACAGAAATTACTACTAACATATCATTCTATACCTTTGCAATTATCAAGCTTAGAGCAAGCTTTGTTTAGAGAATTTGTAAATTTACATTAAATAAAATAAATATTTACAATTTGTAATTGCACTGACAATATTAAGGGGCACAACTAGTGTGACGGCCTAAAAAAATGGTGATGTTTGGGAATTTTTATAAAAAAAACTACTTGATCAATTCTTTTCAAATTTTCAGAATATATTTATACATGTTTTAAGAATGTATAGTAAAATTTTTAAAGAAAAAAGTTAAATATTTTTTAAGTTATAGTCGATCTCCAACGGCGCTAAAAAAAAAAGTGCCTCAACTGCTGCAGTGATTCCGGCCCTCTCCGTGGACGAAATCAAAAAATGAAAAATTCTCGTGAAACTAGATAATATTTTCCATACCATGAACTACGATAAAAAAAAATATCAAAAAATGACAAAATGGCAGCGTTTTAAAAAAAAAAAATCGAATTTTAACCAAAATTTTGGTCGTTTTTGGCCTGCCAAAATTCGATTTTTGATCGGATCAAAAAACCGATAGTTCATGGTACGTAGAACTATATAAAGAACATGTAAAAAAATTTGGTAGTGATCGGATCACAAGTTTTTGAGTTATCACTGCAGCAAATTTGGAAAATGCTGTTTCGAGAAAAACGCGTTTAAAGATAAAATGATCGTTTGCACTGCTATGAGAGCGGCTGCTCTTAAAATTGTTATAACTCAAAAACTATTTGAGATATCGATTTTAAATTTTAATATGTTATTTTAAAAGGTGTAATCTACCGAAATATGAAAAAAAAAAATTTTTTGATTTTTTTAAAACTTCACACTAGTTGTGCCCCTTAAGGAATTACGGAATTGAGGTATATAATCAAATATCAAAATCTGGAAGTTGTAAAATGTAAAGCACCTTTTTTATCTAGTTCATGAAAAAAGGTTCCGCTTTAGAGGAAATCGAGAACAAAGGTTTTAGCTGGCCGTGCAAAAGCCATTTGCCAAAATCAATACATTTCATTTTATTTAGACCGCAGGCTGGCGAGTGAAAAGCAAATCAAATGCCGGCAAACGGAACGACACAAAATGTATTTAGCATTTGGAGGCCATTTGGGATCGGCCAAATATTGTAAAGGTAACTCAAATACCCATTCCAATGCTACGTATCCAGTATCCACTGCCGGAATTGCAGGACTTGTCCTGGGCCCACTGCTATTTGGTTTGGCCAAATCGTTTTACGCTTTGTTGCCGCTGGCCATTCTCCCAGCCAGGATGCAAATATGTGCAGAGGCTTAACGTATCCAATAAAGCCAGCCAAAGACAGACATTGAGGGGCACACACAGCCAAAAGCCGAGTCTCTGATGGACAAAGCTCTGCGGACTCAGCTCGTCATCGGTGGACATAAGCAGCTCACTGGCTCAGTGGCTCATACAGAGCGAAAAAGCGAAAGAGGTTCTCTTGGCACTGGATAGCTCTAGTTTTTAAATTGCCTGTCACTGGAAGCCAGTTTGCTTATCTCAGTAGGGAAAGTCAGAAATGAGTTTAGCTATAACTTCTCGTATTCAAGTGTAGAATTCACAGAATGCGTTTTAATTAAAAATTCTTTAAATATATTTCAATTTGTATATGCTCATATTGGGTCTTTTAAATAAATTCTTACAAATGTTTATCTCTATCAAGCATGGATCTTAAAAATATCCTTTCAAATCCTACCTTTCCAATATAATAATTTTGTTGAACTGAATTTGTATTATAAAGACTTTCAAAATCTCCCCAAATTTTCGCCGTGCAGTGGCTCAATGCCTAATCCGCTCAGTTGATTTCCAGCCTTTACCACGTGTCCGGTGGATTAGACGTGGCTCGGAACCAACAACTTCATCTCATCTGGCGGCGGTGCGTGTGCTGCGGCTTTAATTTGTTTCACTGCAACAATGTTGCCGGTGCGGCGGTGGAGCGATTAATATCGCCGGCCTTAAATGTCATTACCAGGTAAATGCCTTTAAATAGCCCCCATCCATTTGGGCTGACCAGTTGGCGCCAGCCGAAAGTGCGACCAGTGACCACCGACCAGTGGCCACCCGTGGCGACTCTTTATGAGCTGGGATGGAGATAAAGCTGGGGATGGGGATGGGGATTGGGACCAATCCGATCGGGCTGGATCGGATCGGGTTTTCCTCCTCGCGGAGCGGAGCGGACAGACGCATTTATCATCCGACCCGTGACACGCTGTCGCCTTCAATTACACGCAAATTATTCTGCGCTCAGCGAACGGCGGCACCTGTGTCTACCTGGCCCCTCGTCTTGAATCTGGGGGGGAATCTGCACTCCGTTTATCTGCATCGGAATCGGAGCCATCTGCCAGGAGCACTGGCCGGGCGGCCAGTGATCAATCTGCCTTATGTCAGGCGCCGGCCATCCGATGCCAATCTGGATGCTCCAGTTCGGATGGCGATGGATTTCCTGGCAGCGATTAAATTGATTGATCAATGGGTGTTGGGAAATCGCGAATGGGAACTCACACTTATTCCAGTAAATCCCAAATGTGAAAAAGCTTTAGAATCTAGATCACTGAACAACTTAAAATAGAATTCTCTTACATTCCTATCAAGACATAACTACTTATCAACTTATTTAGCACTGATTGTGATTTGAAGATTAAATATTGTTAAGCATCCTGGTGATTACATTTTTTCGAGCACTTTTCGATAGTAGCTTCCTTATGGTATCTTTCTTATGTTTTTTCTTCACCCAAACTTGTCTGCCCATTGACACTCGTTTCTTTTAATTGTCCACTAAAATATGCCGCATGGTCGAGTCGAGAGCTATGCAAATACTTAAAGTTTTCCTCAAGTGCGCGAATGCAGCCAAGAAGTTTAGGTCTTCGCCACTCGGAACTCCACCAATTCCACCCAACCATGGCCACCCATCCCCCTCCTCAGCCCACTGGTTTCTAATTAAACAATACAAATGCGAATTGGCAGCCGAAGACAAAGACACAAATTCCGGTGAATTGGAATTTTGGCGGTGCTGAAGACCCCGAGTTACGTCAACAATTTCGTACTCGTAGTGCAAGTGCAGAGGGGGAATCCCCTGGTGATGGTGCCTGGAATTTTATAATTAATCGGTGGGGATTTTGCACACACACGTCTCTTTATTCACAACCAGTCGTCCCTTAGGTCTACGAAGTCGTCCAGCTCCTCGGCGTAATCCTCGTGGGTTCCCCCGCCGTGCCGCGAGTAGTGATTGAAAATCATGTCCCTGGCCGCCGGAGCCACCTTGCCACTCTCGCATCCGTGCATGTCCTCGTACGTAATCTCACCATGGCCCATTCCGCCCAGGTCGTAGCTCACGTGGCTGCCGCCTCCTCCGTGGCCGCCGCCACCTCCTCCGCCCTTGGACATGCCGCCTCCGTGTGTGGAGAAGCCCAGCACTTTGTACACCGTCTGGTGCTTCACTCCGCCTCCCCCGCCGCCGTGCGATCCGTGGACCACCTTGTAGATCGTGTGGGTGTGGTGGTGCGTCTTCATCTTCACCGGCACGTGGATGATGAGGCGCCGGTGGCCGGAGTGCCTCGCCTGGATTCCGGAATTCGCTATCAGCAGGATTATAATGGCCAGGACCTTGCCTGTCATCGAAGGACTCCGCGATGACATCTTTTGGAGGAAACCAGAATCAGAGAAAATATTCAGTCTTCTTCGGATAAATTGTTGCTTCTCTTTTTAAAGGATTAAAAAATTTTTTAATTTTTCTACACCTTTCACAATCGTTTTAAAATATTAACTATTTTATATTTTAAAATTCACAAATTTATTTAAACCATTTCGTTTGTTTTTGTTCAATGCATTTGTTTAACTGTAGCTTGACTCACTTTGGTCAATATGCCGATGCCGATGCAGATGTTGTTATTGTTTCTGTTGACGCTGGTCAAGCAGGTCCTTTAATTAATCCTTTAGTTTGTCCAACTCGACCACCGAGTGGCCCGCGCTCGCTTTCAGCACTGTGTGGGCCGGCTTGTAGCGACGGCGCTTTTATATGGATGCGGTAATCAGGTTCAGTGCACCATGGCCGCGTGTGGCGTACTTATGGAGCTCCCTCTCATCCATCCACCCATTCGTCATTATCTCCATCGGCGGCGGTGTCGATTGCATTGCAGCCTCCACGGAGCCGCAACATTTGCATGTGCAGCACCACAGTCGCGTCCAGAGTTACGTGTGCCTAATTGTTGCTTACAGCTTGCTGCTGATGGAGCACTGAGAGAAACACTAGGGGTTTTCATATGTAAAGTGGAAAGTATCTCAAAACAAACTAAGCTTCATTCTTGAAACAGAAAGTCACAATTTCAATTTATAATCTGCTTATTTGGTTGTCTTGTTGATAAATGAGTTTATAATAGCATTTCTATATTTAAAATGTGTTTTAAATTATATTTTAAATGTATAAAAATCATATTCCTTTTGAAACCAATTTGACATGACTAACTTTATTATTCGAAAGGGAACTTTCTCCCAGTGTTTGCCTAAACTTGGGGCGCGGTCGCTGCTCATTGGAGCGTTCCGAGTATTTTGCGCCAACAAAACAATTTACTCCGCAGCCTCTCTGCTCTTGAAGTTCCCGAATTGTCGAATCGCTGAATCGGAAGCGGCATTTGGTGACTGGCTCTGGGATCCGGCGAAACGGAATTACCATTGCCATCCGTGGCACCGCCACTGGAATCTCACATACGCCACCGCTCGAATTTGAATTCAATCCCAATCGCAATCCCAATCCAAAACAATCTAATCCGGTGCGCTTTTCGCGCTTTGTTCAACATTTTATGCAACGGCGCGAAATGCGGAAAAGACATAGATTCGATCGTGTTTTCCACTTAACATTATTACTTTAATTAGCCGACGAGCATGCAAGAGGTGCACAGAGGGCAGTGTTTACCGCGTTGCGTATTAATATTCATTTCATTAGCATTTGCCGGCGATCGGTTTCATTTGCATACGTAACTTGGACAACGGCTCACCCAGTTAACAGGGCGTATGCGTAACATATCTTTAGCAGATTATTTGCGTGTTTAGAAAGCATTTCTTTTTTGAGCCTACCAATACTAAAGTAAGGTTTTAATACATATATTGAGTTTTCCTAACCCACCACTTTGTTTGTATTTTATTTAAATATTTTCACTTATCAAAACATTTTCTTTTTAATTTTAATAATTAGTTATTAAAGTTTCCCCCAAGCTTAGTTTAATGCCTTGCACTTTCCATTCAGTAACCTTGTTTATACAATAAATTGCGGGATTAGATAAATTAAAATAATGATTTTTTTTCGGCGAGATGCCAAGCTGCTCAGTGAGAATCATAAAATTATTACATTTTTACGACTTAAGGCAATTAATTGGAATTTTGCTTACTTCTCTGCATCGGTAACTACAACTATACGTGTGCAATCCACATGCCACTTGCCGCCGCCTCGTTATATGGGTTTAATATCGCGCACAGAATGTGCACTCGTAAAAAGCCAAGCACTCTTACGCAACTGAATGAAAATCTAGGGGAGAAGGGTTTTTCCTGCCCCCCAAGCATCCAAGCATATGGCTAATGAAACGTGGCCCGAAAGTTTGCCCGTCGGGCAGATAAACTGCAGTAATAAGTAAACTCCGAAATGCGTTGTGGAAAACGTGCGCCATGAATTCTATAACTTTATGGCAATGGCCCACTCTAATTGTCCCGAAACAGGGTCCCTCCTCCAGCAGATTGGGGGAATTGAAGAAGCTCGAGAGCTGCTTTTGGCCACCTTCACCTCTTTACCTTTTTATGTGATGGTAGGGTATCGCTAGGAGTTTCTTTTTTAGCTGACCTTTGGTTTTTTAAGGAATTCTTCTTTGGAAAGACCAATTTAAATAAGTACTATGAAGATTCAGTCAAAATTTAGTAAATGCCATAACCTTCTGATTAACATTTTATTTGATTCTGTAATCTGTTTACGATAACTAAAAGACATTGTTTTCATTTAAGTTATTAATTGCATACAGAAGCAATAACTTAAAATATATATTTTATATATGAGAATGAATAAAAAGGAATAAATTAGTCAATTAAAACAGTTTACAAAAAAAAAGTAAAAATTCCTAGTTGCCAGTTTTTGAAAAAGGGTATTGCCAAGGGCTCCATACTTGACCTCTCATCCCCACAGCATCCCCGAAATGTTTTCCCGGGCGTAGTAATAATTTTGATCAACTTTTATAAGCGGCGTCATCAACCTGCGAGTGTCAGGGGCGTAGAAGTGGGCGTGGAAAGTGCTGGAGGGGGTGGCTTTAGGTTGTATGTTGTATGCAATGGGGCTTCTAACAGCTGCAGGAGCTAAGCCCCGACTTATGGTGTTGTTGTTGTTGCCTTGGTTGTTATGCCTAGCCATAAACTGCATGCGAAATTACCAAAAAGCTCGCACACACGCCTCACCCAAACACCCACTGTTTGTTGGATTTAGGGGCAAAAAGTTGCTCATTTACAGCAATCTGGTTGCGAGGGATAACGAGGGGAGCAGGATAAGGAGGGGAGGCAGGGGGTGGTGGACTAGAGGATACTGCTAATAAAATGAGAGTCGAGGCGCTAACAAGCCGCAGCGGACCGAAGCGGAGAACGGAGAACGGAGGCCCGGGATCCGGAAAACCCGAAAGGCAGTGAAACTAACCCAACCAAGCAGAGTCGTAAATCCTGGCTCCGCCGCTCGGCCTTCCCCAAAAAAATACAGACCACCCACCACCCACCACCACCCCAGTGAGTCCTGCACTATGCTCTGGCAACCCGTATCCGGGCTAAGCAAACTCGTAAATTTGAGGAAATTACAACATGAAAGTCCTGGCCAGCAATGCGCGACTCTAAATTAAATAAAAATACTCTGGGAAGGGAATCGAAATGTGTGCACGGTGGGAAATTCTATAACCAATATGGTATATCTCTATTAAATAATCAACACTAAATGTAAAATAAATAAAACATTATGTACCTTATAAATTATATGGCTTAATCTCCAGGTATTGAAATAATTATACTTGAAGTTTTAAAATTATATTACTTTATATAATATCATCTATCAACTCAAAAACATTAAAATTGAACTCTTTGGCTTTCAATATTTATCAACTTTTTTTTCAGTGTAGAAGGGTGTTGAATGGGGAGGCCTAGGACAAGGGTGCTAGTTGGTCAAAACTTTCCGCACCTGTTGGCCAAACTCGAACGGAGGGTGGCCAGACACGAAGGGGGGGCAGTCGAAAACCTGGCGTTAATTAAAGCTGCAACATAAGCTCTCGCAGGACACGGCCCGCTGATCCTGCTGGATTGCCGGATTCCAGGATTGAGTGTGCAGTGGGTGGTGGATGGTTGGTGGCCACTCGGGAGTAGGTGGTTGGGTGATTGGGTGGTTGGGTGGGCAATAGAGCCGCACAGATTTGTGGCAGCGGCAAAAGTTTCGACATCCGCTCGAGATTTATGTCAAACTAAAGCACTTGATGGCAGAATAGTTGGCATTTAATGGCTGCATTATTGGAGTTTGTTTGGAAAGTGCCGTAACTAATGGGTCACGGCTCTATGCGCCGCAAGGGGCGGACGGCAAATCTGTGGGCGTAACTCCAGGTTAATGCGAACAAATTGCCATTTATCTGCGGCGAACTTTCGGAGCCACTGCCTCACAGGTGGAGACTATACTCGACTAATGGCCGTGGACAGGCTTCGAGTGGGGAATTAGTATAACTTAATTTGTGCTGTCTTCCTGTTCAGTTGACTCTTCGAAGGATTCTATCGCCAAAAGTTGCACTTGAATGGGTTTTATTGGAGCCACTAAACGTCTCATTCGATGAGTATTTGTGGGAAGGGAAAGCGATTATCAAACAACTATTATTGAAATTGGTGTTTGCTATGCATAAATTATATAAAATTCATGTGTGATATTTGATAGGTTTATAATCAAACTAACTCCATTCTTTTATTTAGAATTATAACTTTTTTTAACTTACATAATTTTTAATGTTTAATAACAAAATCCTACACCAGTTGATTTCGCTGTATGAGAAGTTCAGATAGCAACAATGTATTATTAAATTCTGAACCGAACTCCGCTCCCGCTAATCTCAAAAGTATCTCAGTCGAATCCTCGTTGGTCCGTTCCTTCTGGCCGGCAGTCAAATGTGGCGCACATCAAAAGGCTGGCCATCAGGGCCACCTGTGCATGTCCAAAGCCGAGATTCCGATTCCGCGGCCCACCCAGTCAGGCGAGGATCGCGAACGCAGAATGGAGGAGCTGCCAGAAATGGCTGGCGGCAGCAGGAGCAGGAGGATTAGGCTGATATGGAGCAGCGAGGAACGGCAGCTATGCTGGGCAATAAATTTCGATTACATAATTTGTAAATTGTTATAACCCGGCGAAATTACCATGAAATCTTTGGCAAGGCATTAAAAAATCTGCCACTTCCAGGCAGGAGCTCCAAGACCTTTTCAAGCTGCTCCTCGGATGGTGGGATGGTGGGTTCATAAAGTTTTATGGTGTTTGACTGCGGAGCATCTAACAAACAATGAGGCCTCCTCAGCTGTGGGTTCTCTGATTTGCCTCTGGATTTGGATTTTGATGTGGATGTGGTCGGGTGGGATGTGGGATGTGGGGGGTTTTCATCCATCCAGCCTTGCACTTCCTGCTTGGGTGGGTGCGGCCCAGGTTACGCATCAACGGGCGCAATTTCATAGATGATTTCTGTAATGCCGCGATTAGTTTTTATGCCCCAACCATTTGGGATCTCGAGCCTCTTCTGGAGGCGCTCGTTGCTGCCACCGCTGTCCCGCCTAATTAATGGCAAATTGAAAGAGAATCGTTTATCTGGCACTTGTTATCGGACCGGAGCGAGTCTGGGTCCGAGATTCGGCTCCCCGGAGTCTATGTTAGCCATGGCCCATAAATCAACAGCCAATTACAATAAAAATTTATCATGCACAATAAAAGCGGGGAAAGGGCGGGCCAAAAAAAATGACGCAGAAATAATTTACATGGCGCATTTTTCACATTTTTCACCAAAGGAATTTATAACAATGTCCCCAAAGGGAGCCGCATTCTCCGGCTCCTGGCCGAAATGGAAATTTTAATAAAGCACGCGGCCGTTTCAAAGAAAGACAAAGGACCCGCAATTCTGGGAAAGCGAGAATCCCGCTTCTCATTCGGTTGGTGCGATTGCATTGGGGGGTTTGTGGGAGGATTGTGGATACCCCACTGGATGGTTGGATGGCACTTGAAGACATATTTCCCGGAGTGGCCAGAGTGCACTTGGCCCAGCTGCTCCAGGACCTCTCCATTTGCCCCGTCAACAGGTTCATCAGAAAGCCGGATCTCGGCCAGCAAATCAAAGTGCGTGCCGCGTGCTTTCCGGTTTTCCGCTTTTCCACTTGCCTGGTTGGGTTAGGTCCGGATTTCGTCTCCGTCTCCGTCACCGGATTTGGTTTGGGTTTCACTTTCGGGTTCAAAGTTCGAGCTGGCAGAGAGAACACTCTCTCTCTCTCTCTTTTCCGCCTTGCTGTATTTCAATTTACATTCCGCCCGCAGGACTTATTGCTTTTTTCGCTTTGATCTTCCCCTTTTTTCGGCCGAGAACAGTCAGCCACCCCAACAATTTCCACCAGCTCGAAGAACTCATGGCTTTTTATGGCCAAGTCCTTTGACGCTTATCGTGACGCTTGGCGCTGAAACTGCCACCAGGACTCTGCCTCAAAGGGGGAGGAACATTTGTCTTCTCCTAACTTGATTTTGGTTCTGACAAGAGCGAAAAAAACTTAAAAGTTTATTAAGAAAAAAAAATAATATCAAAAAATAATTTAAAAATGCACTTAATCGTTTAAGACAAAGTTCTCGCTTAAAGTGCAATTATTGGATTGCATTGAATTCTATTCAGGAACCATTTTTTCTCTCTGTGCCTAAAAAACCTATTGTCCATATGGAAAGTACTTCAAGCTGGTCATAAATACGCACTTGCCAAGGATTGTTCGACTGTCCTCAGACATGCGGGCATTGGCAGGACGACAAGGACATCTAAGCTTGTGGCTCTCCTACTTGAATTTGTGGTTTGGCCAGCAAAAGTACAGTGAGATAAGATTTGGTCAAGGAGAACTGCCAAAGCATGACAATGAAATGGAAACTCCTTAAATTTCGAAAAAAAAAGATAAGAAATTTAAAGGAAATGTTTTGAAATAATAATTAATAGGATGATTTAAATAGGCATTATTAACTCTGCATAATTTCAGCTGTAATTTTGAATCGAAACCAATAAGTAAAATCATCGTTCCGTGTCGCCTTCGGCTAGTCAACCTTAGATTCCTTTCACCTGAAATAGCACACTTTCGTTTCCACACCTCCAGAAACGATTCGTGTTCAACGGCCCGGCCACAACATTTAAATTTATTAAGGCCATAAAATGATATTTTTGCGGCCTGAGCCAGCGTTGCTACAAATGGGCTCATAAATATTTAAAACCGCTTAAAACACGCACGAACACCGAAAACCAAAAACCCAGAGCTAACAAACGTTTAATTTTATTGCCCTGGCCGACAACCGCATCCCCCAACTCCAACTCCTCGGCCACTCCATTCCTGTTTACCTAAAGGGCTGCTCCTTAGCTCCCCAGACGAGTCGATAAAAGATTTTAATTCACTTTTGATCGCGTTTGGGAATCGCACCTATTCAAATCTCGGCCCTGCCTCGGCCACCCAAAAGCCAAGAGCCCATTAAAACAGCATTAAACTGGGCTCAAATAGCATCGACAGTCATCGCCCTGCAGTCACATGATCCCCGGCTAATTGAAAAGCTAAAAAATGAAATTTGTGTAAATTATTTTCTGCATAAATAAGCCAGTTGATGACTGTGCAGTGGTTGTGTTGTGGCGTGTTGGCACCTGGCCGGCCACCACCTATCCGAGTATCCAAGAATCCATGGCCTGTCAACAAGGATTTGCCATCACCTGGGGTTGTCTGGCCAATAACAGCAGTGTTGTCTATTAAAATGACAAAGCCTCTCAAAACTGACTATCAAAAAGAGCAAATTATCTTTTGAATTTAGTTAGAATATGTAAGTAAGGAAAGCGACTTTTAAATACCTAAAGATATTTATCGTAATATAATTTATATCAAAAATATAGCTCGTTACAAAAATAATAAAATATTTTAGTATTTTCAAACCTATCTTTACTTACTTATATATTTGGCATAGCAATATAAGTGACCTATTTTTTTGTAATAAAGCTTTATAATAGGTAATCCCTTTTATCAAACTCCCATAAAACTTGCCAAGAATCCCGCTGAAATACCAACACTGGCTGGCACCCATTGACAATCTGACAATCAGGCGAGTTTATTACTGTGGATTTTATGGTCTCCGTGGAGCAGTTGGACATTCGGTTCATTGGGGCCAGGTTGGTGGTCATTTTGATGACTTGGGACCGGGATTTTGACGTGGACGGAGCCTAAGACCCTGGGCGGGTCGTTAAAGCTTTGACGATTCCTCCGGAAGCGTTTTAATTTGTCTTGGCACCTCGGCCAAAGGCCAAAACCTGGAAGCGGATCGAAGCTCGATTTTAATTAAATCCCAGCGAAATCGGAGTTTTATTTATACGTCTGCCTGGCGTTTTGTTGGCCCATTAGCGGCGACAATGTTTTTGCCGGTCAGCACGTATATATTGGCATTGGCCGCTTTACAGTTGTCTGGCTGAGGCAGCAAAAACTGAAAAAGCCATCGGATCTGGCGGGGATTTAGATCCAAGATCGGGGAGAGAGCGGTCCGCCTGAGGCGCTGCCATGTTTAGTGGCAATTAAAATGTTTTTATCTTATTAGTGCGTCTTATCTGCGGCTGCCATTTTAAGACATATGCGAGGGACGTGCGCGAAACGCCGACCACAACAGTTATCGATTGTGCAGCATCTTGGGGCATCTTGGTTGGCATCTAGAGGCGGTAGCCAGAGGTTCAGAGTTTAAAGGAGGAGATTAGGCTTGATTGAAAAATTTCTAGAGTTCTTTACGGTTTATTGGGGATTATCCCGACCTGTTTCTGCATTGTTTGATTGTTTCCCACACTCAAAATAGTTTTCATGGGGGGGCATGTAGAATTACTTCGAGTTGATTAAACATTTTCTGGATCTGCAAATTAAATGTTATTCAACCTCAAGAGATATTCTCATGTTCTTTACGCTACTAAAATGATTTAAATTATTTTTATACCTCCAATTTTTGGCTGCAACTTGTATGCCTCATTTGGTTTACACACTCCGCTTTCAACTCTTTTTTTTTGTTGGCTCCTGAACACCAGCAGTAATTGCCTACGTCATCTCCCGAGCGCGGCAGTTAATCACATGCAACACCAATCAATTCCAAGCGCCTTTTAAGCCGGCGGGCCAGACACAAATCAGTCGGCCGATTTGCACGCTTCGACATTTCTCGATTGAATTATTATCACCAGAGTCACCGGAGTGGGCCAGACTGGCGGCCAATTGCCAGAGAGACGGGAGTCTGGGCTCCATCCAGGGTCCGAATCCGCTCCAGAGACCGACAGCTGGGCCAGCGGTGGCTTTGTCTCGTCCCGGGAAGGTGGAACCAGGTGGAACCCGGTCCGTTGACCACGTTGCAAACAACGACCACAATGCCCCAGTGGCCATGTTCATGTCGGCCCGTTGGAGCGGCGACCATATTTGCAACAGGCGGGCCAACAAGTTGCAAAACAAATTTGTCAGAGTGCCGACCATTTTTGGGCAGGCGTGCAGCTTTGGCAGCTTTGGCCATGTGATTTGTGCAATGCAATGCGTCGTTGTCGATGTTGCAGCAGTTGCCGATGCAGTTGCAATTGCAATTCCAATTGCTGTTGTTGTTGCCAGGCAATGTTGCTGGTTCCGGAGCAATGTTGTCATTAGCTAATTTGGCAGCCGTCTGCGTTTAATTAGAGGGCCGCCGCGGAGCTCCGACCCGGAGCAACACTTTCGATTTTAGTCCCCCTGCGATGGCCCGTGATCGGCCACGCCCTCAATACGGCCCTGCCCCGCCCCCTTTCGATCCGTGTGCACAGCGAAGAATTATAGCTGTCCAATTTTGGCAATATAATAAATGATTTATAGAAGGGGAAACCCCAATTTTTTTTTTTTACAAATCTATGTATCTTTTATAGTTTCATACAAAAGTCAGTTCAATACATCCTAAGCACACTACTTCTGATTAACTCCCTGATTTCCTATATCTTTATCAATTTTAAATTTTATCTGATTGTGCAACATACCATAAGATTTGTTGTTTTTTCTGAGTGTGTCAGGTGGAGATCACGTCTCACGTAGAGGCCATTAAAGGCCGCAGCATCACGATCGAGTTGAGGCTGTGGTTGGAGCTGGCTTTTGAGCTGGAGTTTGAGCTTCAACTGCAGCTGAAGCTAAAGCTATAGCTGAAGCTGAAAGCTGGGAGTCGGAGCCGAGTGAATGACTTTGAGCTGGCCTGTCGTCACACCCCCATGTAATCCTCGCACGATCTCTGCGCTTGAACCTTTTTGATTAGGGCCGGGGCAACGGAACCGCCAACCGCCAACCGCCAACCGGCGACTGACTGACAGACCCGTCCACTCCCACTCCCACATCCCTCTGATCCCAGATTTCGGAGCCTCCAACCCGGATGGATCCCCCACTCCGAAACGCCTCGCAGAGGTCGTTAAAGTCGCATCGCTGCCGATGCCGCTGGGCCCGCAGATTTGGCCGGCTTTCGGATCTTGGCTCTTGGCTCAGGGCTCTGGGCCTTGTCCTTTCCGCGCTTCATCAGAGCTTAGTTATGATCTGGAGCACCCTTACCAGCAGGTTGGGTGTACACCACATTCAATGAGGCGTTTGTATTGCTTATTTTAATAAAATAATAATATCTGATTTTGGAGACATATGCAAACACTTTCAGTCGTCTTATGATGTCAATAATTTTCTATAAAACTAAAGATGATTTCAGTAATAATCATATGAGTATTTATAGCAATTGAAGTGTTCGATCAATTAAAAAATATTCAACATGCATTCCAACTTTAATCTTGTTTTCCAGCCATAAAAACCAATTGCATTCCAAATGGCCATGTATAAATTTGTCACAATTTGTCAGCATGCAATGGCAATGGCAATTTCTCTGGCCATAACTTCAGGTTCATAAGAGTGTAGCAGAGTGATTCGAACTTGATTTTCTGCTTTCATTGAACACTGTGCAAATGTGCTAATCCGAAGGAGGGAGACGGAAAGGAGGGCTCAATCCAATATTTGGTATTTTGAAATACCGTCACGTTTCAACATTTTACTACTCACTTGTGGCACGTTGTTGCCATTGAGCATATCAGTTTGGAATTTTATTGGCCACGCTTCTCGGCTGCGTAGCTCCTCTCTCCTTGGAGCTTCATCCTCACCTTCGCCTTGGCCACTTGGAGCTCAGCTCACTGATCTTGGCCTTGATAGCCAAGAGCCGCATATGAAGACGGCCACAAACCATTCTCCATTCTCCACTCTTCCGATTCTGCGCTTCTCTGTCTCCGTTCTCCTCCCTCGATTCTCCATTCTTCCGACTCCTGACATTTATATTGGCGAATATTTTAAATACGAGTCTTCCCTGCTCCCCGTGTGGGAGTTGTCTTCTTCCCGACCGGAGCTTCAGGTGTCGTTATCGCTTCTCAATGGTCTTTACGACCACCCGATGGAGTGGGGAGATCTCCCTCCCTCTCTTGGAAAGCCCCACATCCAGGAGATGGACCCTCGGTCCAGACTTCGTCATTGTTTCTGAATCGGAGGACTCTTAACTATAATTGGAATTTTTATTGTCATGAGAAGTTTGACCAGGTTTGCTTGGTAGTGAGGAAAGGGGTTCGCTATTCATGTCTCTTTGGGGGCGGATCAATCTTGAGCAATTGCAATCATCCCTTTAAGGGGGTTGAATTGATGGGTAATGAATGCTTTGTGGATGTTTAATTAAAAAGGTTTTAAGAGGCCATATGTTTAAGTTTATTTTGTATTAAAGTTGAAGTTGTTAAAGTACAATATTCAAAGAATAATTTTGAACAAAGGCAACTTTTATTAACAGTGCCAAGCCTTTGTATAACCCATATCCTATACATATTATGAAGTATTGCAAAGTATAAACCACCACTTATATTATAATCAAAATTAAATTGTTCTCTTTTATCCACAGCTGTCACAGCTTTGCCAACCTATCGCCAGAGCAACGGCGATGCCTCCTCCACTGCCGATCCTTCACCCGAGGATCTCCAACTGGGCTACGCAGATGCTGGGTCCTTAGAGCTGCAGGCCCAGGAGAACGACTACGTGCTCGAGGAATCCGCCCTGAGGGTGCCCCTTTCCCCGCCGCCCAACTACTGTCCGCTCCCCTTGACCCCGCCACCCAGTTACTCGGAGAGACCAAGACCAAGATTAGGACTGCAGCACAGGTCGCATCCCGCAGAAGCACTGCATCCAGCCACACCGGCGGTGGTGTTGGTAGTACCCCCATCTGGAGCCACTGCATCGGCCAGCGAACTAGCAGCTCGTCAGCAGGCGAGACGGAGGAGGCGACTCCGGGAACTGCAGCAGCAGCAGCAGCAGCTGCAATTTGCCTCCAGCACAGATAGCTCCAGTAGCTCCGAGTCCAGTTGTTCGGAGTTGGGAAGCGGAGGCAGTGCCACCAGACGACAGCGTCGACGCAGGAGGGGATTGAGGGGTGAGTAATTATCTCTATTATTACATTATATTATATCTACTATCTACTATCCTTTTTAATATCCAATCTCCTCTTGCAGATGCCTATTGTCCGGATCTGTTGAACGCCTGCTCCCTGATTCTGCAGCAACCCGGCAGCAGTGACAGTTCCGTGGGCAACTTCACGGCCACGCCCCCGCCTTCCTCGAGAGCAGCCAATAACCAGGATCACCAGGATCAGGATCAGGAGAGCTTCGAGTACAGCTCGGACTATGTGGAGATCGACGAGCTGCTGCCTCTAGTGGCCGGCGGACGAGCGAAGAGCACTCCGCAGCTGGCGATGGGTCAGAACCTGAGCCTCCGACGGCCGCGCATCTCATTGACCTGGGTGCTCCGAGAGCAGCAGCAGCAAACGCAGCAAACGGCTCCGCAATCGCAATCGCAGACTCCTCCTTCCCCGCAGAAGGAACCACCTCCCTCGGCAAGGGAGTCCGATGGCCAGGTGGATCGCAAGGAGAACGAGGCATTCCCGGCCAGAAGCGATCCGGTGCCCACCCAGCTGGACGTCACCAAGAAGCGCTATCGAGTCAAGCAGCTGCCGAGTGGCGGAGAGCCGCTCAATGGCTACGCCACCACGCCCACCGCCCACCAGGCACCGGGTAACGGGCACCTGGCCAACCAGAAGTTCTTCAGCAACCAGAACCTGCTGGACGTGTCGCGGAGCGGACCGACCGGAGCTCCGGTGGCCGCCGCCTCCACCAAAGAGCTGCTCTTCGTGTGCACGCCCCAGAGGGCGCCGCGGAGCGATGGCCACAGCGAGGCGCTGCTCCTCGCCAGGAAGCGGAACGAGATCCGCAAGAAGCTGGCCAACCGGCTGCAGCAGGCCAGATCCAGCGGATCGCAGGCGGGCGAAGCGAGGGGATCGGTCACGGGAGCCGAGTCGCTGAAGTGCACCTCCTACTCGGAGCCCAGCTTGGTGGCAGCCTCGGAGGGAGGCGGAGTCACTGGCTCGGGAGGAGGAGGAGCCGCTGCCCCCCAGCAGCAGAGACGCCACAGGCACCGCAAGCGGAGGGACCGGAACCGGGTGCAGAGGTTCGGCTATGAGATCCAGAACGTGGACGAGTTCCTCTCCCGCTGCTCGCTGGCCACGCCGGGCAACATTCCCGTGGTCCTGGCCACGGCGAGCACCCTCTACCAGACGCGACCCGGTGGCTACCAGCTGGAGATCCCCCTGCCGCTGGGCATGGTGGTGAATGCGGTGTTCAAGAACCAGAACTGGCTGTATGTGCAGACACCCCATGCGGAGGAGGGCTACGTGGGCTACGCCTGCTGCCTGCCTCTGGGGATCCTGCCGCAGCAGGCGAGGATCGGGTCGAGGAACACCCCCTGCTGGGAATCGAATGCCGATGTGTTTCCTCGCCCCTGCGGCAACATGACGGATTCGGAGAAGGAGATCCGGCTGCGGGGAGGAACCCGTTCCGATGGCGCCCGCACCCCGCGAAGCACCAAGCCCACGGAGGAGGCCCTCAAGAACAGCAGCACCACCATCAACATCAACAACAACAACCACAGCAACAGCAACAACAACAACCCAACGAAGGGCGGGGGCAGCACTACGAGCTCCCTGTACGGGGAGCACCAGGTGGACAAGCTCTACCTGCGGGCCGCCTCCAAGCCGCGCCTCGTGGAGAAGGCGTACGCCCAGCTGCGCTCCACCCGCCAGGTGGCCGCCTCCGGCTCCGCCTCGGCCAAGAGTGGCGCCTCCCAGGACGAGTACGTGACCCTGCAGCAGAAGTCCAAGCAGAAGCAGCCCGCCGCTGCTGCCCAGAACCATCTCCACCAATCCCAGCCAGCGGCGCGACGGCTGTCCAACGTGTCGTACATCACCAACGGACAGAATGGACAGCATCTGCATCCAAAGCTGGCACACCTGCCGCCCTACGAGCAGAAGAATCATCAGGGGAATCAGGGGAAGGCGGAGGTGGAGGCCACCACTTTGAAGGCTCTGCGCCGCCAGCAGGAGGTGGGCCAGCGGCAAACTCTAGTCGCCATCAACACGGACTACATCACGGAGAGCATCGCGGTGCACAAGGGCGAGATCGTGACCCTCTGCGAGTGCCGCGAGTCCAAGGATCAGCGCCAGTGGTTCTACGTGCGGACGCGGGACGGACGCGAGGGCTTCATTCCGGCCGAGGTGGCCGGCCATGGCTATCTGTAGATGGCCTTTGCCGCCTGGAATGGGTTGCTTTGGGTGGAATTATCCTTCTATATGGATTTTAGAGGCTGAATGTAATCTTTGGAAGCGTTTAAAGAGCTTAGTTTAATCTTAGTTCAGAAATTTCCCGTTCCCTCATATTTTTGTTGTGTTTAAAATTCTTATGATGCTATTATAATATATATACATACATATTATATTTTTTATAACTTTCTAAAGTTTTAATGATGATCAAGAAATGAAAGTAAAGGAATTTCAAGATGTTTATTTAAATCATCCAAAGTTTGCTTTCCACCTCTACTATTCCGTTCCCCAAAACATCCCATTTCCTCCCCTAACCCACCCTATAAACAAGTCAAGCTATATATATAGTTCACCTAGCACTATATCCACATTAAACACCTTATAAGCCAGACATTTCATTCGCGATCCCTAGTACGCTTCTAGTTGTAAACTGTACTCCAATCGGTGTCTGTTATTGAATACTTGTATCAGTGTATGTGTATGTGTGTGCGTGTGGATCCTTCCAAGGATCTTGTATTTATCTAGCCTAGCATTACGAGTAGTCTATGTAATAGAAAACTTGCTTAACGAAAATCAAAGAGGAAAGCGCAGACGGAAACTATTTATAAAAGAATTATTGTACTTGATGCTTCTACTAAATAACATAAACATTTAAATAAATATATGAAAGTCAATGATTTTTTATTGTTTGGTAGTTTATTTTTATTATCCGCGTTTTTCAAAAAAATCGAATACGTGTATATGAATAAAATACATAACAAATCATGGTATTTCGGTTTAAACGCTTTTTAGGCTACAGGTTAAAAGTTACAAATGGGTTGACACAATCGTAATATTCCAATATTTTAGCTACTTTTATAAATTTTATTTAAAATCTATTAGAGTTTAATACTCCTTTGGCCAATCGTTTCCTTCTTAAAGGACATCAGCGTACAATTTTGTTAACAATTACTTGACGAACATTTCTTAGTATTCAAAATAGGTTATCGATGCTGTTTATGATCTCTTTTATTGTATTGTTTATGCACTCTAAAAATAAGTTGCTTATTAAAAATATAAATACCATATGCTTATGCTACTGATATCAATCCGTATATGCATGGGTTCGATTTAAAATTATTGCAACCTTCGATCCGCACGAGTTTCTCTTTGAGTCACTCCACAATTTCAACAGGAAGAGGTGTATAGGTACTTAATTTAACATGTTCCACTTAGGGTGTTAGTTGCGTTGATGAAAGATCAAATGATCAAATTAGTAAAATTTAGAGCAAGTGAAGTAGGAATTTACAAAAGTGGAGACCATCGCCGGGTTGTAAAGGGCCCCTAAAGAATAATTTACAATTGGTTGAGCAGATACAAAAACACATAAACACAATTACAAATCGAATACAAGAGAAATGCTACACTGAGTTACGTACACAACTAATCTTCTAGGACAGTAATTAAACTAATACGTTAAAACTAATAATTATGACCACTTAGATTGTAAACAGCGGTCTCGGTGACTATTTCGGCTGCCTACTTGCGGAACTCCGGACTGGAGCTGGGCGACGCCGTCGACACATTGTCCAGATTGGTGTTGTCCAGGCTCTCGTGCTGCGGTTCCGGCTCCGTTGGTGGTGCGGGCTTGTCCAGCAGCACGGTCATGTTCTTCAGGTTGCTGGGCTTCTCCTCGTTCTGGTTGATGTTGAGCATGGTGTCGTTCATGCGGTGGTAGTGGGGCTTCTGCGAGGTGCTGGGACGCGAGTAGTCGAGGTGATCGTATTCATCTGGGGTAAAAGATTCACAACGTTAGTGGGCAAGGCTTTAAGCGAACACTCTAAACACTGGACATGAGTGAAAACGAACAGAGCACTACACAGAATGGATCTTCATCACTTGCTTACCCTCGGGAAACAAAATCTTGCTATATATTTTCACTGATTTATGCCGAAATGTGTGCAAATGCGGAGTATACAGTTAGTTGCGAAGTTACTAAGCTTGAGTGTTTTAGAGTCTTATTACATACCAGGATCCTTGTAGCCCTCCTTGTGTTTGATCTCATCGTAGACATGCTCCTCCTTCAAGGAGTCATTGTACACATTAGGGTTGGTGAGATCCGCATTCAAGTTCTTCGTTAGCAAGTCGTGGTTGTAGTTGATCGTGTAGCTGCCTACTGAAGGAAAAAGATGTTGTAATAGACTCTTCCTTTGGATGTTTATTATACAACTCACCCCTGCCACTGGCATTGGAGTCATCGCCTGCGTACTCCGTGCTCAAAGTGCTCCTCTGATCGAAGTTGTTCATCTTGGAGCGCATATTGTTGGGCTTATTGTTGGGCATATTGTTGGGCAGGAGGCGCGTGTCGGGCATTCCGTAGACGGGATTGTCGAAGTTGTGGTTACCTGGCGGCCAGCCATTGGTGTTCGTATCGTGGGTGTAGTGCACATGGGCAATCTCCGTTTTCAGGTTGGACACGCGACGACGGTAGTAGAAGAACACCGCAAAGATGATGCAGGCGAACAGGACCATCAGCACCAGAGCCAATGCCACGCTGGCGCGACTCGCTAAAGGTGAAGGAGTAATCAATGATTAATAAAATGATAATCAGATAACCTAATCTATTAACCCACAATCTTCGCTTTGGTCCGCCACTCGCTGTGAGGCGATGAGCTCGTCGCAGTTGACGCCTGTGTAGCCACTCCTGCACACGCAACCGTGGGCCGCGTGGCACTGGAAGTTGGCCGAGGGACAGGCGCAGGCGTTCATGCAGTGCTCGCCGTAGAAGCCCTCCGGACAGACCTCGTCGCACCGGGTGCCCGTCCAGCCCGTCTCGCAGATGCACATGCCGTCGTTCTTGCGGCACACCTTGTGGTGCAGACAGCGGCACCGCTGGGCGCATCCCTGGCCATAGGTGTCCGTGGGGCAGGACTCGTTGCAATTGGCGCCCGTCCATCCCGGCAGGCACTGGCACTGGCCGCTCACGTGGTTGCACTCGCCGCCGTGCTCGCAGTTGCACTTGAGCTTACAGCCGGGTCCGTAGAGTCCCGCTGGACACGGGTGCTCGCAGGTGAGTCCCAGGTAACCAGTGCGGCAGAGGATCTCGCCAGTTATGTGGTCGCAGCTTTTGTTTCCTGTGGAAGGCCAAAATGTTACTGTTTCTCACTCATACATCCCTGGTAAAATCTCACCATGCAGGATCTCCGGGCAGCGCTCCTTGCACTCCATGCCATAGAATCCCGGAGGACAGGGCTCCGCACAATCCACTCCCGTCCAGCCGGGCGAGCAGATGCAGTTCCCGGAGTCCGGATCGCAGGACGAGTTGTTCAGGCATCTGCAAACTTTATCACAATTTTCACCATAGTAACCGCTCCGACAGTTGGTCTCGCAATGAACGCCTTGGGTTGTTCGATCGATGGTCATCGGACAAGGACAACAGATACCATAAACACAAAGGTGCAAAACCAGAAAAGCGAATTAAATTAAAGAAATGAAACGGAACCATGCGAAAATGCGAAAGGGATGCAAATGAGGTTGAAAGTAATGGGATGCGTGCGGATGGTTAATGATTTGAGTTGGTCCTAAAATTTAATGACAATATTCTTTAAAGAGAATTCTACTAGAAAAAAAAATAAATCTAAGAAAGCTTTTTAAGATAAAAACTACGCAAGTAATTATTCAAGATTCTCTAGTAAAACATGCAATGTAAATTTTCATCTAAAAAGTTTTAAAATTTTGAACCACATAATTTAAACTTATATTCCCGGGTTTAAATTTTATAAAGTTATGATTTAAAAGTTGGACTTTAAGATCTGTTCCCGCAGTTAAAATCTCGCAGGCACCCACGATGATCGCAATGAACTAAGATCTAGGTGTGATGAGCTGAATGAGGGGCATATGGGAATCCTGGCAGTACCTCCCCAGTCCTGTTTGCACACGCATCGTCCGTTGGTGGGATCGCAGGCCAGGATGTTGTTGAAGTCGCACTGGCACTTCTGGGCGCACTCGTGCCCGAACCTGCCCATTTCGCACTTCCGGTCGCAGCGCTCGCCCGTCCAGCCGGCGGAGCAGGTGCAGGTGCCGTTCTGCGGATTGCAGGCGGCGTTGTTCTGACAGTCGCACACCTTGGCGCAGTCCTGCCCGAAGTGGTTGATGTCGCAGGGCCGGTCGCACTTGATGTTCTTCCAGCCGGCCGTGCACAGGCACTGGCCCGTCTCCGGCTCGCATCTGGCTCCGTTCTGGCAGTCGCAGCGCAGGGCGCAGTCCTGGCCGAAGGTGCCGGGGGCACAGCTCTCCTCGCAGGTGGCTCCCCGCCAGCCGGGCGCGCACTGGCACGTCCCGTCCACCGGCGAGCACTTGGCGCCGTTCTTGCAGTTGCAGGTCTGCTCGCAGTTGAGGCCGTAGCGCAGGTAGGTGCAGGGCCTGGTGCACTGGGCGCTGCTCCAGCCGATGCTGCACTGGCACTTGCCCGTCTCCGGGTGGCACAGTTTCGTGTGCTCCATGTCGCACTCGCAGGTGCTGTTGCAGTCCAGCCCGAACTTGTCCGGCGCGCAGATCCGCTCCTCGCACCTCTCGCCCTGCCAGCCGGGATTGCAGATGCAGGTTCCGTTCGCCCGGTCACAGGTGGCGTCGTTCTCGCAGTTGCAGGTCTTGCTGCAGTTCAGTCCGTAGGTGTTCAGCGGGCACTCGTCGAAGCAGCGCTCGCCCAGGTAGCCCGGCGGGCACTCGCACTTGCCGGTGATGTGGTGGCAGGGCGCTCCCTTGTAGCACTCGCAGCTCTCCTGGCAGCCGGCTCCGAAGCTCCCGACCGGGCACTTGTTGGCGCACACGTTGCCCGTCCAGCCGGGGTTGCACATGCAGGCGCCGCTCTCCGGCTGGCACTTGCCGTCGTTCTGGCACGGGCAGTCCTGCTGGCACTGGGCGCCGTGCTTGCCGTCCGGACAGCGCATGTCGCATCTAGTTGGGGCGTTAGAGTTAAGTTAGAGGGGTTCTGTGGGGTCAAAGTTAAGCGTAGGATGCAGTGGCCAAAAACCTTCAACAGTTTCAGGTTGCATCCTACGCTTAACTTCAGCCCAACTCCTAAAGGCGCCTCCTCGCATTCCGTCCACTTACAGAGGACCCGTAAAACCGGGCGCACACTGGCACTCGCCGGACACGTGGTGGCACTCTCCGCCGTTCTCGCAGCGGCACTTCTCCGAGCAGCTGGCCCCGAAGAAGCCCTTCGGACAGACCTCCGCACAGCGGGCGCCGGCGTAGCCCTTGGCGCACTCGCACTCGCCGGAGAAGGGTTCGCAGACCGCGTTGTTGAGGCAGTCGCACTGCATCGAGCAGTGGCGGCCGTACCAGCCGGGCGGGCAATCTACCGGAGAGTCACACAAACTGGGTTAGCGGCGGATTACGGGTCACAGGATTACGGGTTCGACAGTTAGTAGTAGCAGCTGCTTTCTTGCTCTTTTGCGATTCTAAGCCAGAGGAATCTTGCCGTATTGCTGAGTGAATTTAGTGGCTAATTTGGTGGTAAGCCTGCTTGCACCTGGACAATTGAGCTGGAGTAAACTGCGTGGGTGTGTGAGAGTGTGGGCGTGTGGATTAGGTGGTCAGGTCGGGATTAGATCTGGGGCAAGATGGCAACTCAAAAGGGCAAACCAACTCAAGCTACAAAGCAACATTTAGGGAGAGGACAGAACACAACTAGGATGATACTACGTGCAGATCTTTGGTGGTCCAAAGATAGAATGCCCTTGCAAAGGCTTTTCAGGATTAAGAGTTTTAAATAATATAAATTATATCTAAATCTAATATTATAAATTATATATCATCTTTCTTGTTCATAGAGTATTTCCCCTAAATATTATAAATTATATTTCTTTTGACTTATTTATTGATATATAGGATATTTATTTTATTTTTCCTATTTCTGTACTTCTCGATTTGGTCACAGTTTCTAAATAATTTATGATTTAGGTTGAGAAGGCTCCAATCTATATGAACGACTGCCTCTGTTTCAGGAAGTAGGAGTGCCGGTTGCTTGGTCCCAGCTGAGAGACGTGCTCCCGGAACTGATCCAGATCAAAGCTGTTGGGATCGTAGTTAAATGGTTCCGGGACCTGGAACGAGACGACACTCTCCTTCTTTTCAGGCTCCACCGGCGGACTACTCTCTTTGGTCGGCTTATTCTGGGTGATGCCGAGCACCCGCCAAATGTCGTACTCCGACTCCTGCACCACCAGAGATACCGTTTTGGTGCTGATGGCACTTGGCGTTGGAGGCGGATAGTTCTCCAAGCACTCCTTCTTCCTGGCCATGTCCTCCTCGATCTTCTGCACCATGGGATGCCTTACCGTCTTGCTGAACTCCAGCAGATCGCTTGTGCTGGGAAAGCGTGCGGTGTCCCTCATAAAGGTGCTCTCCTGCATGAAGACGTTGCGCCTGATCGCCAGATCCGCATCCAACTCCTGGTCCTCGTCCAAATCGCATTCGCGGCAGTCGAATTCGGTGATATTCATGTTGGCGTTCAGGGCGCATATCAGCTTATTGCCCAACTTGGAACTCAACGGAATGGCCACCATTTTCAAACGCCGCAGTGGATCGTGGTGACGCACCAGTTCTCCGATCTCTTGCACAAAGGTATGCGGATTGGCCTCGATTCCCGACAAATTGATTTCCTCCACGTGACCCGTGCCCTTGATGCCGTTGCACAGAATGCTCAGGGAATCGCCGCCCATCCTGTTGTGGGCCAGGCCCAGGTACTCCAGCCAGGAGTCGCTCGGCTGCTGCAGCGCCTCCGCGATGGCCGCCATGGTGCGCGTCTCCAGGCAATTGTACTCCAGCTCGAGGGCCTTCAGCATGCGCGGTCGCTCCAGCAGGAAGCCCAGCTCCTTGCCGCAGTCGTCGGTCATCTGGTTGAAGCCAAGGTCCACCACCTCCAGAAGAGGCAGCGAGTGGAGAGCCCGGCAGAGCGGATAGACCTTGATGTTGTTCAGCCGACTGTTGCGCAGCCGGAAGATCTTCAGCTGCTCCAGGGCCGCCAAGCCGCGGGACAGGTGGACAATGTCCTTGAGCGAGAAGAGCGCGTGTCGCTTGTGGTAATCCCTGCCCACCTCGGGACCCAGGAACTCCAGGTGCAGCGAGACCAGGTTGACAAAGTGCCGCAGAAAGCTCAGATCAATGTGATGACACTCATCCTCCGGATATTCCAAACGTTGGAGGTGCTGCAAGTACTTCTGCTTGTTGCGTTTGTCCATCACCTTGTCCTCGCCGTCTTCCGGTTCCGGATCCACGCGGATGTCGAAGACGCCTTCAATGGGCTGCTTTTTTTTCCTTCTCTTCGAGGGCGGCTCCGGCTCCTTGGGCATTCGGTTCTCGGCGCGTCTCCTCACTCGCTCCTCGTGCTCCGCCTGCTTGATGGCGTTCATTTCCCGCAGTTTCTGGCGGGCGGCGTTTCGATCCATCCGACGCTTTCGTCGATCATTTGTGGCGACATCGTCCTCGTCGTCGTCGTCGAAGTTTATTACAAAATTGGTGTTTGTATTGAAGCCAATGACCTTTTTTGTCCCTGAATGGTTGGACTCTGTTTCCTCTGCCTCTGCTTCCTCCTCCTCGCCGCCCTCTTCCGAAGTCATCGGTTCATCGCTCGAGACTTCTATGGCGCCGGACTCCTCGGAGGTGATATCCGGCTCCGTGTCGTCGTCGTCGTTTATCCTCCGCCGGAAGGCGTACTCCGTCAGCGACTGCAGGTGCCGTATTTCCATGGTCCGTACATGATCCTTGATCAGCTCCGCCAGCTCGGACATTTCCCGCTCCGGCCACAAAGAGGCCGGACAGGCTTCCACCAGTTCCACGTACTTGAGGCTTAGGCCCTTGCCGCGCCAATCGTAATCCTGCAAGCTCTTCATGCAAAGGCAAGTGTCCCTAGTCTTGGCCAGGACCACCCTCCTCCAGAAGCTCGCATCCTCCACAAAGTAGCACTCCCGCAGGGGCAACTCCACGTCCAGTGAGTCGTAGTAGATGCGCATCTTGAGCGGATCATCGCGCACGGAAGCGGGCACGTAAGCGGGTCCACGCTTCGCCAGCTGCCGGACACACAGTTCCGCCAAAGTGGGCACACTGGGGCCATTCAAGGCCTCCGCGAAGGTGCTGCGGTTACGCTCGGAGAAAATAAAGCGATTGGCCTCCAATGGGGATTTGTAAACCTCGTAGACGGCCAGCAATGCAGGGTCATTGGGAATGTCCAATCTGTTTGTATTCGCCGGCGGAAGGTAATCAAAGTCCTCCTCATCATCCATTTTCTATTCCTAATTCTAGCTGGTTGAGTGGTGTTTTTTTCTTTTTTTTTTTTTTTTTTTTTATATTTATATTTTTTTTGGTTAGTTTTGTTTGGATAGTTTTTGTTTGACTTACTATGTCATTTGATATGAGATATCCTTTAAGATTTTTTAATGCGTCATAATATAATAGTAGACTCATCATTAATAAGATAAGTTCAATGAAAAATAAAAATGTCTCACACAAAATTTCTTAAAAAATTGTATGATTCCGCTATTATTTCCTGTCAATGAGTATTGCTTCTATACATATCAAAAAAAAAAAAAAAACTAAAAATTCTTCAGGGAAATAACAAAAAAGTCAAAATCCTTATCTTAGCATTGCAAGGGCATTTAGAACTTCTCAGAAGATCAAGCGAGGTCTTATCGCCAGGGGCTTAGCTAATCGCCAACAGTCCGAGCAATCAGTGCCCTTCGTATTTTCGAAACTACAAAGTAGTGGACTGGAGGACGAGCTACAGCCCCAGGAACACCCAAGGCGGTTCATTATTACTTATTCTATGACAAACACAGACGGCATTTAGGCAATGTACGAACTTATATCACAGGCCGGTCCTCCGTAGCCATGGTCGCACTTGCACTTCTCCGGGGAAACGCATCTTCCGTGCTGACAGGGTTCCGAGCAGTGCGGCACACACACTCCTCCGCTCTCGATGTAGCCATCTAAGGAGCAAGCGAAATGGATTTTATTTCCAGAGAAGGTTTACTATCTAGCCGAACTCACCACAACAATCCCTTACAATCCGGGTTTTCATGATCGTCTGCGTCTTGTTGACCACTCGCTCCTTGAGGTGGTAAGTGGAGCAACGTGGCGGGACGGTCATGCACCACCTGGATCCGCGTACTTGGTACGATTGCAGTTCCGTGAAGACAACTTCCACGGGATAGCTAATGCCAAGGGGTACTTGTTAGTCATTACTTAGTAACCTCTAAGGGGAAGCTTACTTTTCTCTCCTTTTACAGACATTGGGTCCATCCAAGTCCTTAAGCTCCGCCTGCGCCAAGGCCAACTGGGCCAGGCAGGCCATGAGGATCAGTCGCAACATAATGGCAGTGTTTTGCAGATCCTAAATTGTGTTCGTTTTAATAATTCAGCTGCACTGGCGGCTCACATTGAACTGATAATCACAGCCAGTTCGCACTGAGGGATGAATCAAGCTGCGATTAATCCAAAGGGAACAACTGCAAAAACAAAGGGAGAATGAATCACATTAGTCGGGTGTATTAGTTTTACGTTTCCAGTAAGCCAAATTCAGGCAAAGTCAGTCTTATCAAAACGTAGATCAGTTCCAACACAGTAAGAAATTGAAAGCTGCTCAATCAGTAACTGGGAAACAGCATCCGTAAAATAATCTGAAACATCTAAGAGCCGCAGAAGATGCACAAGCAACGTTTGCCTTTCAATGGCGGGCCGGGTGCATTCGGAGCCAGTGGCTTCAACTTCAACGCGCCACAGTTCGGGGACAGCGGTGGATTTGGACCCGGAACCCTGCCCGAGGGCCTCAACGAAATGCCATTCCTGGGCAAGTCGCCCACCAACCCACTGATGCGCTCCATCAGTCGCCAGCGCTCGTTGGACGAGGGAGGTGGCCTGGATTCCTTGCCGCCGCCGCCCCCGCTGCCTGTGATGGCCCAACGCCTGCTGAGCGGCGGATTGGGGCGTGGCCCGCGGGTGGGCGTGCCCCCGATACCCGGCTTCTATGGCGCCTACGAGGGCGACCTTTCTGCGGTGAAGGAAACCGCCGCCGCTGCATCGAGTTACCCCAAGAAAACACAAAATCCGGGTTCTCCACGCTCACCGCAACTAACGGCCATCTCGGACACCGATTCCGAGAGCGATCTCTGCAGCCAGCTGAAGGGTTCGACCGCGCCGGAATCCTGCTGCCGCCGTGTCCTCGGCTGCCTGATGAACACTCTGCCGGATCAGCGACGCCGGCAAGTGGAGAAAACGATGGAACGTTGCAGCCAGACCGCCATCGCCAAGCACTTCATGGTGCTGCTGCAGCTGCTGACCCTCGTGGCGGGCCTGGCCTTCCGCCAGGTGAAGCGCATCGGATGGATCTGCGGCGGCGTTCGATTCCGAGTGGGACGCGCCAAGTTCCAGCTGCGCAGCACTCTGCGCCACATGCTGTGGCGCTTGGCCAACGCCAAGGGCAACGACACCTTGCTCTTCCTCGTCGTCGTGCTGGTGACACCGTGGCTGTTTCTCCTCAGCCTAGTCGGATTCGCCTTCTCGTTCGTCTTCTCCATGAAGAACGCAGTGGCCGAGGGCTCGCGTCAGGTGCACCGGAGGGTTTTGTAGGTCAGTCAATAAGATGCCATCAAAAGGGGAGGGATAAAGGCGAAACCCCCAACAGATCGTTCCCACATCTCAAGCACACTTAACATGAAAACATTAGAGCAGCGCATTCCACAAAGTAACACAGGACAAGTCGCAAGAAACCACCTGAACCTCAAGTATATTTCGTGTTGCAGCAACAAAATAAAGCAAACTAAAATGTATAGTATGTGTTTTTTTTTAAGGGATCTCAAAAAATAGTTTCAAAATATAAAAAAAGTTAGTTTATTTTTTATATATTATTCTACATTTTAAAATATATCTTGTTACTAAGCTAAAAACCTCAAACAAACAATTTCTACACATTATTCATAATTCCATTTGTGGCTGATTTATTGCGGCTGCTTTCTTTTCGATTTTCAGAAATTGTTAAAATTGATTTTATGTTTGTTTAGAGCAATCTGTTGAAGAGGTGTTAAATTTGTATGTGATAAATGATCAGTACTTTGCACATACTATACATTCATATTTATTTGTTCATCACTCTTCAGTCCCATTAATTATACTGTGTTATTTTTGCAATTTGTTGCGCGTGATAAGTATGGATACGAGCAGATCAAAACGAAAACATTTCCGCTGCAACTGGAACAGCAGCAGAGATTGTGGGTCTTTGTTGGTCATGCTCGCTGTAATTTCACTTTCAATTGCATCCCGCCAGCAAAAGCCCCCTTTTTACAAAACCACAGTATGATTCTTTAATGATTCACTAGCTGAGGGACTGTCGCTAATCTCATTTGCACAACGTATGATAAAAAAAAAGCGTTCAGTGACTTGGGTGCCACCTTCTTCAGTCTCATTTCAGTGCCCCAAGGCGACTGTACACTAAGATTCAGGGGCTACCTCTGTGTTTTCTCATATTTCCACCAATTCGACAGGTAATGAATATTGAGAACCTGACATAAAATGTGTCAAGTCTACGTGTGAACTGGGCCAAGAGTTGGCCGATCATGGTTTACAATTACCAATGACCCATCAAAAACGAATTGCATAAACGGATCGATGTCATTAAAAGTACCCAGACCAAACTTATTTCATTTGATTCCACAAATGTCGTTCAGGAAATGAAGATCCACTTTAATAATTAAACATTGGGTTCACATTCATCTAGATTAGTATAATACACATTACAACCGCGGACAAAAGAGACCTTTTTCTTTCACCAAACTGTTATTAGGAACTGACATGAAGCATGGCTCAGCTATGACAATTCAGTTGGAAAATACCTGTAATTAGAGCGGGGATTGTCGTGATCCACAATCTGTGTTTACACGGGAAAGATAATTGCAGGCAACTTTTTATCCAGCGTGAAATCTGATTCACCTAATCGCATGGCAGGTGCTCCTCCTAACGTTACTTCTTGGATTTTAATTCTAAACATACTGCCATTGGCCAGAAATCGCGTGACGAAGAAAAGACCTTGGGGAAAATTCAGGAAACGTAAGTGAATCCTTAGCCATTAGTTGTTTAACAATATTTGTGATAGAACAAAGAAATACAATTATTTATCGCATAGACGATAAAAATTATCTATTCCAATGTCTCTTAAAAATACTATAAGAAAATATAGAAAGAAAACAGCGATATGAACCCCTCGACTTTGCTCAAAAGATTACAAAAGATAACGCCAGGGCGATAAGAAACCCCAGACGCTTCTCAATTCGATTCGGTTCACTGATATTTGCACTATTGTAGGTGACTAATTCAGCTCCCTTTAAACAAACAAATTCACTAAACTGCAGATGCGTAATCCGGTCATGGACATCGACTAATAGAATAATACCGAATCATCCTGTAAACAAATAAAACCTACATTGGGTAGCGAAACGCACGGGGTGTAGCAACAGATTTAATTTGAATTGTCCGGCTTTATTTAGAATATAAATATTATTAAATATTTTTACAAAATATAAAAAAGTATAACATGAACTATTGTCGTAAAACTGTAACCTTTAACCTTTACTTTTTGCTATTTAAATATTTTATTAACCCAGCACCACTTTGCCACTTAAGAAACATACACACTTTAATTCTCCATTTCGCATAAATCATAAAAATGCCCACAACACTCTTATTAAGTGAGAATCCGCGAGGAAACGAGTTTATACTTGCAATTTACTTATATGTTTACATTGCTGATTGCTGTTTTAATAAGCTAAATGAAAATGTCTTGGATGAGTCATACTAAGTTAAACAATGCTAGACTATAGTCTATCCACTATACACATATGCGGATCTGTTAGTTGTTTAATAAACGAGTGTGCGAGATTTTTTCAATGGAAAACGTGTTCGGTACAGTTAATTTTATCGAGTATCAAATCCATTTCCCATTCATAAATTCAGCTCGAACAGCATCTGGTATTACTGAGTCACTGTGATTTCATTCACGAATATTTGGATATGGATTGAGTTCTGTTCAGAACCTACGGGAAATCTTTAATCGAAATCGAAGGTATGTATTTCCGCCCTTTCCCAACAGATCGGTAGTTGTGGCACACCTCATGTTTGCTTGCACTCCCTAAATAAACATATTCCCCTTATCTGTGACAATGTTGCATAAACACAAACAAGCCAATAAAAATAACAAGCTTAATTTTTTAATCGAACAGTAAAAGCTTCTAAAACATAGTTACATACTACTGATAACCATAAGACGTAAGCACCTGTACAAATCTAGCAAATCCATTTCCGCTGACCGTCTGTCTACGTGCCATTGAGCCTTTAAGTGTTTTAAAAATATATACAAATGTAAATATGTGCTTATATATGACTAATGCAGTGATCGCCCCCATACTTGAGTTTTGATGATGAAAATAAAAGGAAATTACCTTGAAGTGGATCATGGAAAAGCTGTGTGGAATGCATTCTTTGACTAAATAGAAATTAAAAAGAATGCTCTTTTATAAAGATGAGCAGAACTCAATTGGATTTTATCTTATGACGTACATTTTACTAGCAATTTAAAAATCAACATAAAGTATATTTTTCAGAAATCAGGAATTTAAGCGCCCTAATTAGAAATGTTAACAATAAGTAAGAGTAGGGGCAATGAAAATATTAGAAATTTTAAAAACATCTTATTTTCCAAATTTCAATTTCTGGAATTTTTTGAACATTTTTTGTTTGCAAAACATCTGGATTTGGCGCACATGTCATCATTATCATGTGGAAAAGGGAAGGCAATCTCAAGACGTATCCACTGTTTCCATTCTGCGCACTTTATAATTATTAAACAACGATTGTAGCCTGCCGCTTCATATATGTAAATATTATTGTTCACTTGAGTCGTACTTTGGATAGTGAAATCAAAGTCGAATGTACTGAAGGAACCATCTCCAATAACAGAAACGCAAATGTTTTATATCCAGTTGGCAATTCAACGCCTTGGTCTGCTGATAAGACTTATTTAAAATAAACAACTACAAAAATAATATACGATCTGAACGTCTAGTTTGCTTCAGAATCAATTCCAAATGCTTAACCCTATAGTGGAAGATATTTTACTTTGTTCTCTATGAACTCTATAGTTTGACTTTGAAATGGGTCCAACATGATGTTTAGTTAATTAAATCTTTCAGTGAACAGTTTAATGAAAACATAAGGCAAACACACTTTAATAAACTGTAGAATGACAATATAATTTCCACTTTAAAGTAAGTGGTTTAACGTGCATGTGACAAAAAATATAGGTATGTACAAAAAAGCAAAAATTATTGGCCACGTCAGCAGCACTGACAGTATTTTTAGCTGTTTAGGCGAAAATGTGCTCATTTCACAGGTGAGTCCACACTCAGTTCCTCTGTTTGCATTGGCCAATTAGCGATGAAGCTCCGATTTCTGACTCGAATTTGGTTCCAGCCAGAAGCTTCCTAGAGAAATTCAAGCAGCAGGTTTTCAATTGAAAACCAAGAGAACATTTGTATATTTTTCTAGAGGAAAGGCACCCACACCGTGTAATGTAGAACTTTGCATAATCATTAACAGAAACTGCACTTGCAACAATACGGAGAAAGCAAAGCAATGTTGGATAATGCAAGCCCCCTGAGAATGGAAGGGCAAGATGGAGGGGCAGAGAACTGTTTTAATCATAGCGAAAAAAACTGACTGACGGGTTTCTCTCAGGCGGCTGTCGGATAGGAGCTACGAGCAGAGGCTTCCTTTCCATGTTCCCCGGTAGCCACTCCTTCACACTCCACCCAGTATTATCAATAAAGCTGTGTAATTACGGTGACAGCAATGTCAGACTTTATAAGGAATCTGAACAGACCTCTACACATGTACATACAGCTGTTCATACGTATGTGTATATTTTGATAAATAAAGGGGTGAAAAGCACTCCTCCGAGTGCTGTGGAGATTTTTTGCTGTGCATTGCACTTTTAAGCTCATGTCCTAAGCAGGCGTCATCGTTCATCGAATCACGTATGATAATAATGATCAAGTTCCATTGTCAATGTCGGAATTATTAAGCTGAGAATCGCTTGGTTGGTATGATATTGTGTTGAAAAAAGACTTATTAAGAAAACAACACAATCGTCAACAATTTTTCTTAAAAATTAATGCTTATCTTAAAAAAAGGAAATGCGTAACTACCATAAAAATTACATTTTTTTATTGGTTTACTTTTTTTTTATTTTATTCACAAAATTTATTTAAATTGGATTTTCCAATGCACAATTATTTTACTTTCATGGGATTCCCCATTATTTAAATTGAAAGGAAATGACTGAAAGAACTGTTTTGATACGACTATGAGTTGTCGGCAAAAAACACAAATTCACACTCATCACATATGTATGTATGTATGTATCTGTGTGTGCATAATTTAGATTGTATTTCAACAAGCTGACAGTTTGGGAACATAGAGAATCCTCCGGAGGGCTTGGGATTTTTTAAGGAAGAGCCGTTTAGGCAAACTTCCAAGTCACACCGCATACAAATTTAAAATGAATTAATTAATTGTTCGTATCTCATAACTGAATCAATCTTTTAGAATGTCAAAAATGATTATTAGTACCTACTATTTCAATTTAAGTAGAAGTATGTTAATTATATACTCGTTGTTAGCCATAATTACTACCGCTCCTAACAAATAAAAACGTTATTTTTTTTTAGTTATGGATCTAATTCTGGGTGTCATTAGAACAGCTGTATCTGTGTGCGTTACAAATAGTTTTTGTGAAGTGTGTATGGTGGCTCTGTGTTGTTTAATGTTGTTGTAATTGTTTTTGTTGCTCAGCCAGCTGGAAGCTGCAATCTGGAAACTGGAAGTTGACTATGCGGGTTGCCGGGGGATGGAAGATGCAATGAAAGATAATTTCATCAGTTTGGACGATTGTTTCTTCTCAAAAGATTCAAAGATACGAAGGAGAATTCGCAAAAACCAAAAGCTAAAGAAAGGCCATAAAAGTGTGTGAAAGAGAAACCAGAACAGGTTTAACTGTTCTGTGTGTGCGCGTAATAAAAGCTAATTGAGACGCACACACATACACAACGGCCATAAACAAACCGCGAATAAGAGAAAGAGAGGGGGCGAAAGAAAAGTGAGAGACAAGCTGGAACTTTCCTAAAGTCCAGACAAATTTGGAACAAATTAACACACGACTTATTTTTAACACAATAAAAGAATGACTAAAGCAGTATAATATAGTCCATAATGGGGTTAAATCCTACCTTTACAAGTGGTTTGAAAACTGGTTATGTTCTCACTCAAAACAAACGCCGAAGAATGCACTCAACATTAAATCAATCCCTGCATTCCACTCAATTTACACGTTGACGAAATTTCACAATTCGTGGCCATAGATTTGGACGTAAAACACTTTTTGAGGGTATTTTTAAATGCTTACAAAACAGTTTATACGTATGTACATATGATCAAACATATACTCGCGTATTGTTTGGATTTTTCAACATTCACAAAAACTCGTTTTCGTTTCGCGAAATTCGTTATTTTGACACTCTTTTGCAGTTAAGAGTGTTTAGCAATTTATCTGTTACCGCTTTGAATAACACAAAACATTTTGGTGAAGACAACCCGACAACACGAACAATAAAAACAACAAAGACAACGCACAACAACGCAATTCTTAAACCCGCAACGCACTTAAATTATTTCCTTCGCTCAATTGGAGCTGGTTTCGTTTTTGCAAGCACAGTAAATTATATTTACTTTGTTACCGAACGCACACATGCTTGGAGCAAGAATTAATTTAATTTATTAAAATTGAGCGATACGCGGTGCACCCGTTCGTCTTTCTTGCACTCGCCAGTGTGACCGTCCATAGACTGTTGGGAAGACCAATAGTGTGACCTAAGCTCATTTCTAAAAAAAAATACTATTATGCTCTGATGACACTACATCGTTATTTTTCTAGTTTATTCAAAATTTAAATTTGTTGTGAACGTTATATTTTTAATACATGGCTTCTTGCCGAGGCCGAAAAGGTCCTTTTTAATTAACCTGATAAGTCCTACTACTAAAAATCGTAAACATATTGCACTTATTTTTAGTTAACTCAGATTTCCACAGTCATGGACACAATTAAACTGTGGCACAGTGGGCATGTGCGATGCCGCGAGATCTCGGTGGGAGCAGCACAGTGGTGGCAGGTGGTGCAGATCCAGATGTTGTTAGTGGGCTGGGTGATCGGCTTTCCGGAGGATATACAGGCCGGGAAACGCGCATTGCACTCCGGGCAGGCGGGCGAGCTTAAAAGGTAGGTAACCCATTCGTTTCAAGAAGGTTTCCGTGATTCTGATCACTTCTATTCTCACCTGTCCGGCACTGGAACTCCGCAGGAGTAGCAATCCACCCTCTCGCCAGCGGTGTCCTCCGGTTCGTACTTGGCAAATATTCCTGCTGCCAGCTCCTCGTACCTTTTGAGAGTCTCCTCCGGCAGGTGACTCAGCTGCTCCAGCCTCATGAAGGCCTTGGAGCAGGTGCCGAAGGCCCGATCCGCACAGCTGGCCAGAGCCAACAGGCTGTAGATGTGCTCTGGGGGCAGTACGTCCTCGTAGTCCCGCAGCCTCACCGCCGTGATCACCGCACTGTGGATGATTCCAAAGCGGAGTTGCCTCTGGGCCAGCAGCATAAAGTGGTAGGCCTCCGAGCAGTGCCAGAGTCTTTCGATGGCCGCCGCATCCTCCAGAGCAATGGAGTCCAGGAGGGTGTTTCTTCCGCTGGCGTAATCGATCTCCGGCGTGGCCACCGCCTTAAGGTGCTCCTCCGCCAGAAGAGCAGCCAGGACATAGAGCTTCTTGATCCGCAGCAGCGGAGCGCGCCTCTCCTGCTCCCTTTCCGCCATCTGCGAGAGCAGGCGAGCTGCGTCCAGGTGACGTCCTGCGTTCCGCTGCATCTCGATGGCCTCCTTGAGCCGTCCCTCCTGGAGCAGCTGCGCCGCGTGCTTGGCAATCAAGGTTTGCACCTGAGGCAGCTGGAATCTCTGAGCCAGTTCCACCGCCTCGCCCCACTGACGCAGGTTCACGCAAGTGGCGACGGCGGCCTTCTGGTCCCCGAATCGCAGATGGGCTTGAACCGCCTCGGAGCACATGCCCACGGAGGCCAGCATCTCGGCCAGCTTCGGCAGCAGGGGGCTCTTCTCCGGCAGCCTTTCCACGCACTTCTCCAGATCATCGAACTGCTCCAGATGGTAGAGCGCCTCCATGTAGCCCTCCAGGTAGTGGGACTTCTCGTAGTACTCCCTGGCACTCTCCCAGGATCGGAGGTTCGCGAAGTGGTGGCCAATCTCCCGCCAGGCAATCTCCATCTGCTGGTCAGACACCCCGGATCCACCCATCCTGTACAGCTGCACCACTCTGAACCAATCGCAGAGGGTCATTCGCAGCTCTATGGCCAAGTCCCGACGATCTGCGTCCAGATACAGCTTCTCCGCCTCCTCAAACTCCCCGTAGAAGGCCGAGATCTCGGCCCTTTGGAGCTCGTTGGAGTGAATGGTGCGCAGCCTCTTGACCAACTTAATGCCCGGGTAGTGGGCACACCGCACAAAGGCATTCTCCGCCGTCTCCAGTTCCAGTTTCTTCAGCGCCGACTCCGCCAACAATCGCCAGAGCCTCGGATGAGGATTGTCCTCGATGAACTGCTTGGCGTCCTCCAATCCCACGTGCTCCAGCAGATCGTCGGTATCCCGCAGGGACTTTACCCTCAGCTGAATGAGATGGGAAGAGTTCTGCAGCTCTCCCACGCTGATGATGTCATCCAGCAGAACGCTGGTGACCTCTAGGTCCTCAAAGGTGCAAATGTAGCCGGAGCAGGAGACGGGTTCCTCGGGATCGTTGCCCCGGAAAATGTACATGCGAGTCTTTTCCATCAAGGCCAGGAGCAGTGGATTATCCTTGGCCCAACTCACCGCCCACACATCCTTGCGTTCCACTCGACTGAAGTTCAGTTGGGTTTCCCGGTTGTCATCCAAATCCAGCAGGGTCATCACTCCCATGTGGTCAATAATGGCAGCACGACTTCAAAAGGGGTCCAAACAATGTACACTATTTGGCAAGAATTTTGAGAATATATAACTCACGTAGAATTGCAATTAATGGCCATTTTGTAAACTTTGGAGTTCATCAGGTGGCGATTCCTCAGAGCCACATTCGCAATGCTGTACTCATTGATAGCTCCCGACTCCCTGGCCACCAGGAGGAGCTTCTCGGAGAGGGCCAGGGCGCAGATGGGATCATTTACTCCGCGCTGCGTGGAGTGACCATCCCCACTACTACTGCTCAACATCAGATCTTTGGCCATTTCCACTCCAGTGGGCGTGTCATCGATGTGAAAACGTTTTTCCTTGCGCGCCTTTACATTGTGGAGGGTAGAGGCACTCTGGACAGAGAACGAAGTGGGGTTAGTGGGTTTATATTTTTAATCACCTCAAATACCAACCTTGGGTGTGTGGTAATGCCAAATAAGAATCTCCTCCTGGGAGGCTATGGCCACATAGCTCGAGTTAATGCCCACAAAGCAGGGTCTAATGTCAGTGTACTTGGCTAAGAACGAAACATGTTTAAAAGATGGTTCCCTTTTTAATGGGTAGTACTCACAGTCCACAGTGGTTCCGATGGAGTTGCAGAGCAGCAGCTGATACACCCTATCGTCCGAAGGATTACTCCGATTCTCCAGGGTGCTCAGAGCAATCTCCTTGATGTTGCTGCTAACACACTCCACTCCCAAAACGCAGTGCTCACTACTCGAAGCCAGGCAAAGTGTGGGCTCCACCTCCTTGAGGAAACTCTGGTTGGAGACCGTGTTCCAGAAGGTGATCACACTCATCGGCGAGTCCCTGGAGCTATTTCCGCTATTCAGAAACACCACAGTCTTCTCGAAGTAACACCAAATGTAATCCGGACGGATGTTGGCGAAGTAGATGAACGAATCCACGGCCATGGCGATGCGCAGGGATTTCCCCTCCCAGCTGAGCGAGGTGATGTCGTTTCCAGGAACCTTCAAGGTGCGGTAGATCTTGCCCAGCGGCGAGTAGAAGCACACCTGGTTGGAGTCGCGCTGCGAGGGAGGAGTCACCATGTCCAAAGTGGTGCCACAAATGGCCAACACAGTGCCATCGTGGTTCCACTTGGCGTCCACATTTCGCATCCCGGTATCGAAAATTGTCGGTGCTACAAAAGCAAGTGCGTCAAATCCAAATAATTTTAGTTTTAATTATAATAATATTTTAATAGTATATATAATATTATATATAATATTTTAATAATAAGTAGTTACCATCATCATTTTCGTTTCTCATGATCTGCACCCTTCCGTTCTCATAGCAAATGGCCAAAACGGGTCGTTTTCGGCTCTGGGGAACCCTGCCACTAAACCAGCAAATGCTGGCTATCCGATGACCTCTGGAGGAGGAACCACCACTTATGCTCACGCACTGGATATGCAGCTTCATCTGGATAAAAACAAACATAACTTGAGATACATTTAAGAAGGATCTACCTCACTTACAGCAAAGTTCCCCTGGTTATCGTACAGATGGCACTCTCCGTTGGCCAAAGCAAACAGAATCAAGCGATTGTCCGGACTCCACTGGACACCAGTGAGATGAGTGCCCTTGAGCTCCTTGCCAAAGATGCGGTTGCCATCCACAGAACCCACTATGATGGCTCCGTCCTCGTAAACGATGCAGATCCGCGATCCATCTGAGGTCCAGCTCATGCTGGCCACCGTCGACTTTTTGCGGTCGTTGGTCATCTCCTCGTACCAGGAGCCCTTGTAGAGCATCCACACCATGATCACTCCGTCCGTGTCCGAGGAGGTCAACTTCTGCTGGGCGTCGTTCCAGGTGACCACCCTCACGGACTCCTTGTGGCCATCCAGCGTTTGGTTCATGGACAGATTGGAGACGGCGGCCAGGCCACCTTTGCTCTGGCCATTTGGAGAAGCTTAAAATTGATATCCAATTTCAAAAATAATTTATATTGTACGTAAAGGTAGGTACTATATAATATACATCCCACGATTTACACTCTTACCTTGATCAAGTTTCAAGACTTTTAGCAATCCATCTGTACCGGCCACCGCAATGTAGCCCTCCTCTTTGTTCCAGGCGATGCAGTTGAGCTTGACATTATTTGGAATGGCAATCTGAAGATAGAAACATCAAATATTTCATAAACCCCATTAATAAACATGAAGGTAAAGCAAAGCCTACCTTTTTGCTGAGATACACAAACATCTTTGCGTTGCAGTTGCAATCAAGTTTCTTTTAAATATTTTTCTGCATTTGCTGTGGCAACAAAACTAAATGGTTTCCATGGCGACTAAACTCCAGTTTGGATGGGGGTTTTATGTCCAGCTGGTCAAAGCCAAAGCCAGTTTTGCGACCATAACAAGGTTTAATTGGTTTTGTGGTAAGAGGTAAGGAACTACCTGTTGCCACCTTTTGCTATCGAAGCACCTGTGTGTTATCGTTGGCGGTTCCTTTCAAAACTCAATATATATATACATACATACATATTTAAAAAACCAATATTTTCAGTGGAGTAAATTCTTTTATTGCAAACATTATTTATAAGGAAATGATAATCATCTATAAATTAAAGACTGTCATTACTGTCAAATGATAAGAAGCACTTAATTAATTGGGGTACTTTCAGAAAGTAATCCAATCGAAGGTTGCGATCAAATAAAATAAAGAACTAACTGTCCAACATGACACCTAATCAACTAAACAAAATTCAAGATTAATCTTTTTGCCATTGCTGAGCAAGTTAAACAAGCTTATCAAACAATTAAAGATATAGATAACGTATTTTTTTAAAAGGGAGCAATTATAGTTAGTCACCAAGTTACGTTTACCAACTTTTAGAATAAATATTACATAAATAGTAGCATTTAAATATTAAATTAAATTCAATTAGATCACAGGACACCCAAGCTGAAACTCAAGCTATTCTAATTCCCCTTTTAAGCATTTCATGGACCAATTTGGTGGCGAGAAACATGTAGACCAGCAGGATGACCACGGACTCGAAATCGGAGCGATCTTCTGGCTTGAGAAGCATGTTAACGCCACCTGTTAAGACATTGGCCACCAGAAAGAAGGTCAATCCATTCCGGTTCAGAGCCTGGTTGATCGTAAAAGGAGCGATAGATTTTTCCCTTTCCCTGGCAGCAGTTTCCCCAGTTAGTAGCCCCTTTTCCTGCTCCTCCAAACGACTCGCTTCCCAGGGCATTACACTATTTATCACAAGGTCGATGGCTCCAAGGGTGGCCCACAAGAAGGTGGTGGCAATGGCCATTATCCATATAACATAGCCCAAATTGCAGGTCACTCTGGAGATGCCGATGCAATAGGCACTGATGACGAACAAGATCCACAAAACTGCGGCAACGCGGAAGAGAACTCTCAGCTTTCTGACCAACTCCGAGTAGCTCAACAGGCTGTTGGCCACCAGCCAGCGATTCACATAGATATTGATCAGGTAAATGGCCACGAATCCTGGCAGGGAAATCAGGCCCTCGCGATTTGAGTTAAACAAGTTGGAGCGTTCCACATCCTCGTCCAACACATACTCGGATAAACCCAGGACACTTAGGCCAAACTGGTGGATCAGCGAAATACCTGGAAGGCAGGAAAATGGGTTAAACGCCTCTGAATGGAGATCATAAGTATCTGTTACCAATTCCCAAAGGCAGCAAGTAGAGATCCTTTCGCGCCAAAATGCTCACCAGAGCTCCCAAAGCCTTGGTTAATCCCAGGGTGAAGAAGGCATTCAAGTGCTGACCGTATTCGTGGGGATCCTGACCATATCCCAGTGTCACAATGGAAACGGTTCGGCCCAATCCCAAAAGGATGAGCGGCAGGGCCGAGTAGACCACACTCCTTCGAAGATCGGACAAATGCCGAGTCCTTCTCGACACCACGGCCATGGAAAAGACAAACAGCCCAATTCCGGTGTCCATCAACTTGGCGCCAAACTGCCGACTCTTTCGGAAAGGCCGATAGAAACTGCCGAAATCGATGGCCAAAATGCAGATGGCGGTGATCAGGTGGGTTAAGGATCGGACCACAGACAAGACCATGGGTCGATTGCCACCCAGATCAAACTGGCTGCGAGTTCTAGCCCGTTCCAGAAACCTACTCCTCCGCAGGAACCACATAGTCACCACCACCATCACCAATCCAATGAAGTGAAGATAATCCACAGCCACAGTAACGAGCAAAATGCAGGGCAGGATGACCAGGACGAACTCCACCGCATAGCAGAGATCGGGAGAGCCTTGAAGTCGAAGCTTTTGGGTCACCACTCGGGACAGCAGGACGCACCAAAAGGTGGCCAGGATCAGGAGCAGCGACTCCCAGCTCTGGAACAGAGTGCCACTCCAGTTCCAGTCGGAGCTCAGTCCCAATCCCAGGCGCTCTGCGAGGGTTTGGTTACCCGGAATCCAATTGGGGAGCGGAATAGGCTCCGCTGTCGGTGGACTGCCCATGGCGACTGGACTCCCGAACGGCCTGATAAAGCCAACACTTAATCTAACTGCTGATAGTCGCCACTTATCGAAACCCAAGAGATATGGTCGTTCAAAAAAAAAACAAAAAACTAAACTCGAAATACACAAAATTCGTTAAACTTCAAACGTAAAACGTCCCTGATAACGAATGAAGTATTTCGCCAATAGATCGGGACATAGCTTACGGAATTCAAAGATCCCTTTTACAATGATAAGAAGTGGCATTTTGATAAGATTATGTCATAGGGAAGCACCCTACATGATCAAGGATAACCAACATTCCAGCAACTTGGCCTGCTTTTTTGTCAGTGTCCATCCCCACTACTCTTATCTATGCTTTGTTTACTAAATTAAACATTTTTCACACCTCGCAGTTATTAGCTACTGATAAACCCAGAACAAACTTTGCTTTTTGGGGGCTGATATAGCGTTAAAAAAAAAATAGATATAGCGTTAAGGAATGGACTAGAACAATTAGCGTAACAAATGCTTCCTAAGTGGCCGAGCAAAACTAAAAAGCACAGTGTAAAAATTACTTACATTTTATTGTTGTTCGGTGATAACAATGTTAAAAATGAAAACCCCTTCGTAAAAAGAAATTAAATGTCGTCTGCAAGTCCACCAAAAGGATTAAGTCATTTAAAACATATATGATTACTTAAATTAATAAAGCTGAAAAATATTATATAAGAAGTATTGCCTTTTTTAAATTCAAACTAGAAATGTCTTCGCATTACTCTCTTTTTAGTTACAATCAAAAGAAAAGGTTTATTGTATAAGTTATGTTTTTCATAATCACTTTTCAAATTTGAATATTGCGCGGTTAATCAAAATCGATAGCGCTCAACCATTTTTGTTGATCTGGCAACGCCCAATCATCTGGTGTTTTTTAGTGTTTTGTGAAATTTATGGAAAAGAGGCTCGTCTGCGGTTACAAAGTGATAAAACCGCACGAAAGGCCATAAAATGCTGTCTCTTTTGCAAATAAAGTGTGCTGACATGCCGGCTAATATATAGTTTTATTTTTGATAAACAGCTCAACTTAAAATAAAGTGAGCTCAGTGCAGTGCGGGTGAGTTTTGCATTTGCCGGCACTCACGTGTGTTTATTTTTTTTGTGAATTTATTACCTAATGTGCTGATAATTAAAGATAACTAACTTGTTAATTAATGAAGAGGTTATTGGTCAACTTAATATGAATTTGCGGTTTAGTCAATAAATGTATGTTTATTGTTTGAGTGCCTGTTACGTAGTTTTTGTTGTGCTTTTGCACGTTGTGACGTCATCAGGGCGTTGGACCAATCGGAATGCAGCTTTCGAGGGGCTTGTCTGGGCTGCCGACGTCTCTGCCTAGGCTGCGTCAACGTCGACGTCGGCTAGTGACGTATACCACAGCCGACGTCTAGTCGGAGTATTGATTTTTGTTTTGTTTGCGTTTAAAAACCACGTGAGTTCGCCACGTTTCCACCCCCCACAACTCTCTCTCTCTTCGATCATTATACGACTTGTTGTCTAATTTGATAGATAAACTCATTCAAACGCGAGCGTTCGGTGCAGTGTGATCGTCATACGGAAGCAGAAATTGACGTTTATTTTAAATATTGCTGCTGGCAAATGCAATTTACGTAACTAATTGTAAATATCAACAAGTTACAGAGAAACAAGAGGTGCGTCTTCTCTTTTGACAAAAAATGAAAGCGCCGGTGATTCTCTTACAAGGAACCTCTTTTTGTGAAGTGTGTACATTATTATAGATGGAACTAGTTGATTAGACAACGCCTGGCGCTTGAAAAGCTGGCTAGTCGAGTGACCTTTAACCTGACGTGATAGAATATTATCATTACATGTTCGACACCCTCCGAGTTTCCCATTTGCACAGCAATCAACGAAAGCTTATCATCAGAAACATCAGAACACCCAACAAATATGCAATCGCAATAAAAACAAGCTTTATCAACGAGCAACAAATATTTCTGCAATCATTTCAAGTGAAAAGTTTAGTCATACGATGCAATATGGTCTCGATAAGGCAGCTAAATACAGTCCACAGGTCGTATGCGTAATTTTAATTATGTATGTAGGTGCAATAAGTTGAAGTGAACCTTTGTACCCCTTATGCAATCATTTTTTGCACTCGAATTACTCGATTTCCGAAAGAGAACAAAGCAGCATAAAGAAAAAAGGCAAATGACAAAATTGCACTGGTAAAATTGTTCGCATCAAGTATAACTCTGATATTGTGACTGAAATTACGGGCCCATAATACGATATTTTACGATGACTTAAATGGGTTCTACCAATACTCACACACACATGGTATATATACAGCTATATATCATGTAAACAAAAATTGCACATCAAGGAAATACAATTCATTATCAGCCGGTCAACAGTTGAGTCGATTTGGAAATACCCTAGGATTTTAAAAGAATTTTAAGTTAGTTAAAATCATGTAAAAGATACTTTTATGTATGGAACTTAATTAAAAAATTAATTATAGGCCTTTTTTTTTAAATTCTAATATCACCATAATTCCCAAATACCCCAATAAAAAGGTTGTTTCCTTGCTTAAGGCCATCAAGTCGAGCCAAATTGCTTTTGTTTGTGGGCCAACACACATGCCACAGGCATACATACATATTTTCACACTGACATTTGGCTTTAATGAAGTCGCTTTAGCTGCTCAAAATGATTTCATTAACTTCGTTTCGTCTGCCTTTAGATCGTGTTTATATAACGAACACACTCCCCCTTTTCGCTTAATGGATGCAAATATTTAAATACAATCATTTGCATTCTATTTTTTTCTTTCGATTTCGCGGCCTGCTCTTGAGGATGTCGCACATTCAACGTTTGTTTTATTCGTTTGCCCCCCAATGGAATATTTTTAATATTTGTTGTATCTTTAAATAGCTGGGCATATAAGTATGAACTGAATGACGCCCACACGTGAGATTGCGTATACGAATTGTCTTTGAAAAGTTGAAGAATTTATGTGTGGGATAATATTTGTGGAATAATTTCCGCTCTTGAAATAAGACATTATTACGTGTGCATAATTGTAGGGAATAAATGCAATAATGATCGGGCTTCTATGCAAATCGTAGCTATAAAGATGCTTGAACAATCCCTATTGCATTCCATGGTGGGGCTAAAACCGTAAACACTCCATGGAAATCCCAACTATTTACAGTGGTTTGATAGTTTTTCTTCGACTGATCATTAGGCAGTCACATGTTAGTTTGATGAGGTATTATTCACCTATTACGGTTAATGTAGCATTATCATTTTCGAAAATTCTTGAGATTGGAACCAGACATATTTGTAATTTTCCACTGTTGATAGGGCGAATTTAAGGTTGGCCCATACGTGTTCTCAAAAAATCTCAGATTTTTTGCGCTATTTTAAGATTTATGGGTGAGAGCTTTTTTACGCTTTTCATCTCGTGATTTATTTGACATTTGGTCTCTGAATACGAGTACCTTTTCTTCCCAAAGTAAAAAGGCAATTGGTAAAAGGTAAAGTGCCTGCCATTGTACTTAGCACAAGTTTATATAAAAGGTAAAAATTAAAAGAAATTTTCGTCAAAGCGACTTGCCCCACTGTATTGGGTTATATCCGTCTGTGGTCGAATGCAAATGCGTGTTTTTAAATGCCAAGGCTGGCGGCGTGTCTCGCAACCAGTTGGCAGTTTATTGCACCGAGAAGCCTCTACACCGCCCCCACCAACCCACCCAGCCACCACCGCCCAATCGACCCCCTAATCCACCCACCGACCCAGACATCGGTGCTCTTTAGCCGGCTTGTCTTATCAGCCGATGTTGTTGCTACTGCCCATTCCGTTCGGCCTGTCGATGGGTAGATGGGTAGTAGTAGGTAGTAAATTCGTAAAGTCACCGATTTGCCCCATCCGAATACACCCACACATCCAACAACTGGCCGAACTAAAAGCTTTCTACGTACGGTCATTTCCAATGCGCTGCCGCGCCTTCGAATCGTTTGATTTTCGACTTTCAGATACATTTTGGCGCTCGCCGCGGTCGGTTGTGTTATTATTTGTCGCGCTCTGTTTTATTCACTCGATCGGTTCCCCGCTCTTTCGCTTCAAACTTTCCTCCGGCGCTCTCTTTTAAATTTAAAAATATTTAAACAAGTGTTATCAGCAGCCATAAACAACAATCGAATATTTAAAGTGAGGAAGCGACTCTACAATGTCAAACATATCATCAAACATCATTAATCGCAGTCATCGTAGATTATCCCTTGCAATCGAAGTTATTTTAGATTTATCGCAAATTCTCTCTTGTAATTACAGCTATCGTAAATTATCCCTTGTAATTCCTTGATGGTTTTTGGTTTTTTACCGGGTTTATTTGAGTGTTCCCCGCAAGTGGGTGGGCAAATATTGGTCGATCAGCCCACTGAAAAAGTGCTTCCATATCTTATCTACAATTTCTGGTAACATAACAGTTTATGGTCCGTGTATCGATAGTCCCTTATCAGAAGACAGTGCTTAACAAAAGTACACAGCCATAAAAAAAATAACATAAAACTTTGAGAACTTTAACAGTGTCGGCATCTTATTCAACCTGATACCGGATGAGTCCGGAAAACGGGGAAACTGTGGAAAGTTTTCTAACGAAAATCTTAATCAGTTTACCGGTGAAATACATTTACATACGTAGATTGGCAAATCACTCAGTGCACTCAATCACAAGGGTCTTATCTTTTTCCGAACACTTGACCTTGTCGCAGGGTCCGCAATCACGACAGTTTACCATAATTTATGTATTCGACTTTCTGGGCTCCATTCAGAGAGGCGAAGCACCAATTCCAAGCGATAAGTTGTTGGTGTCAACATGTGTTTCTGTGTGCGAGTTGAAAGAGGGCTCGACCATTAGATTCGGAATGGGAATCCAGCCCCCCAACAAGCCAAGCGGGTACAAAGTCAACAGCGGCCAAACAAGTGTTCGAGTACAATATACACAAGTCCATTTGAGATCATATCGCTCAGCAGGAACATGATGTCCCCATGGAAGTGTGAATGGCAAATATAGAACTTGGTTGTTGAAAACAAGTGAGGGAGTGTTTATCCGGCAGATCCGTATCTATGGTTGTTTTTTATAGCCTTATCGTGAAATCATTTTATGACTATTGTTTTTTGAAATTTTGGTTGGACCTCCAAAAGAATTAACTTGAATATTTCGTTCGCTTGTATTGTAGTGTTTTGCTGTTCCGAAAGAAAGAATAGATACACCCAACAACTTAATACAAATGGCTTGTTCTTGTAAGCTGTTGGTATAGTTATAAATAAAATGAAAAAATAGCCCAATCATCCTCCAAAATTGTCCAATTTCACAAAACCATTTAAGTAATTAAGTAATAGTTTCGCAAGAATGCCTGGCTTATCTAATCGGTTTTCCACCTTTTTAGGCAGCATGACCGAGGGCAAGAACTTACCCCACTCCAGCGCCGATGTTCCGTTCCGCAGCAAGGAGCTGCGAAAGCAGTCGCTCATCCAGCACACCGGCCTGGTCGGAGTCATCGATGAGGGCACCAAGACCATTGGCTTCTCCATCTACACCACGCCCGACTTCAAGGAGATCGCCGCCCACCGCGTGGAACTGAGCGTCATAACGCCCCAGGATGGCTGGTACGAGCAGGATCCGCTGGAGATCATGGCCTCCATCAACAAGTGCGCCGAGGAGGCCATCAAGCAGCTGCCCGAGCACGGGTTCTCCGCCAGCGACCTCGCCACCGTGGGCATCACCAACCAGCGAGAGACCACGATCGTTTGGGATGCGGTCACCGGCAAGCCCCTGTACAATGCACTCCTGTGGAAGGATATCCGCACCAGCACGACAGTGGAGCAGATCGTGGCCAAGGTGCAGGACCCGAACCACTTCCGCAGCATCACAGGTCTGCCCATCTCCACGTACTTCTCGGCCCTGAAGATCCGCTGGCTGAGGGACAATGTGCCCGAGGTGCGACAGGCCATTCGGGAAAAGAGGTGCAAGGCGGGCACAGTCGACAGCTGGATTGTCTGGAATTTGACAAATGGTGGGTCATTTTACTGATCAATTTATGAGTATAATCCTAACTATACATCGTTTTTCAACTCCCCAGGCGCTCTTCATATCACGGACGTGACCAACGCCTCCCGCACGCTGCTCATGAATCTGGAGACCCAAAACTGGGACCCTGTGCTGCTCAAGACGTTCGGCATCAAGGAGGACATGCTGCCCGCCATCCACAGCTGCTCGGAGGTGTTTGGCAAAATCACCTCAGAAAGAAGTCCGCTGCGTGGAATGACTTTGAGCGGAATCATGGGCAATCAGCAGGCCTCGTTGCTGGGCCAAATGTGCGTGAAGCCTGGCCAGACGAAGAACACCTACCGCTCCGGTTGTTTTCTGCTCTGCAATACGGGTGACAAGCCCGTATTCTCGCGGCACGGACTACTGACCACCGTGGCGTACAAGCTGGGTCCCCATGCACCGACGATCTACGCCATCGAGGGAGCGGTTTCGGTGGCCGGACATGCGCTGTCCTGGCTGCAGACCAAGGTGCGCATCCTGCCGGACTCCAGGGATGCCGAGAAGTTTGCAGAGGTGGTGCCCACATCGGGTGATGTGTACTTCGTGCCCGCCTTTACAGGACTGTACGCTCCCTATTGGCGGCAGAATGCCCGTGGCATCATCATTGGGCTGACGCAGTTCACCCGAAAGAACCACATAGTGAGGGCTGCCCTGGAGAGCATCTGCTTCCAGACCCGCGATATCCTGGAGTGCATGCACCAGGAGTGCGGCTATGAGATCAACAAGCTGCACGCCGATGGCAAGCTCACCACAAACAATCTGCTGATGCAGCTCCAGGCGGACACCATTGGGCTGCCGGTGTTCCGGTCACAGCTGATGGACTCCACGGCCTTCGGCGCTGCCATGTGCGCCGCCCAAGCGGACGGGGTGAATCTCTGCCAATTCGAGCCCGAGAAGCGGTACTACGAGAACGTGCACTACGACACCTTCCTGGCCACCACCACGGAGGTGGAGCGCAAGGAGCGGTACGGCAAGTGGAAGCGGGCGGTGGAGCGCAGCTTGGGATGGGTGATCAAGCAGAAGAAGACGCGCGAGCACACGGAGGAGAACTACCGCATGCTGTCCTCGCTGCCGGCGAGCATCTTCCTCATCAGCAGCTTCGCCATGCTGGTGCACTCCCTCGCCGCCAGTGGCCAGTAAGGATGACCCCTGACCAGAAGGATTGCCGCCTGACGTGCGTACCGATTCTCGGTTGTGATACTATTACTTATCCGCACTGTAAATAGTCCTCAAAGGACAAGGGTGGTTGAACGTGCTTTAAACCCTGTAAATAGTTGCCTACGAAGAGCCGACCAAGACCAGTCTCTGGACTAAGCTCCGACCTACTTTAAGTAACCTGTATCTATATTAACGTGTTTCCGTTGCATATTCTGTACGTCCTATACGTAGTTCCATCGACGACGGCTGCTTGGCCGAGCTCCACGCACGGTCATATCAGCAGAATTGTATATAGCCAAAGTGCAAACGACATTTCTAATTTAAGTAGGTTCCGTGCTCGTATGTATATGTAGTGATTACGCCCCTTTAACAATAAACAGAAATAATACGAATCGAAAACCTGGCGTCTTATTGCGATTTACCAGGAACTTCAGTGCAATATTTGCTCGGTCACTGATTACGGCGACACGGTTTAGCGACATAATAAGAAAACAAGGTGCAAGAAGTCGAAGATGGAATACGCTGTGCGTCAATGAAATATTTTTAGAGCGATAGCTCAAGAAATCTTGTAGATGTCTTTATCGGGTGTCCTAATAAAATGCTTTTAAGGGTTGAATTTAACAAACATACGAGGTGTACATTAGATAATAATAACCACAACATATATACCCCACCTAGAGTATGGCCACTTATCTCACTTAAGGTGAGGCGTATTCTAATATCAGGTGCGTTATCATGAAACGGAAATGTTGGGTATCAGTTAAATATGACTGCTAATCGATTGATTAATAGCAGGTGGGTGTGTGCTTTGTGGTCAAAGGAGGCGGTATCAAAACGATTTTAACACCAAGGTGTGTCCGATAGAAGGTCCGGAGATATCAAGTTACTAAAATAGATGGTACTCAACCAGACTAATTAGGTTTTCTTTAGTGGTGGTTATGAAATTTAAAGTCTCGTTCTCATTTCTAAAATATCTTTAAAATAAGAAATTTTAAAAAAGCCATAAGATCAGTCGCGTGACTTTTATCTTTTAATAAAACCTATGGCACTTTGTAAAACAATTCCGAAACTGGTTACAATCATCTTTTATAGATTGTAAACTTTTAGAAGTTTATGGTTTTATGAAATCAAGATATGGGCCTATAAAAATAATTACTTCACGCTTGTAATGTTATCAATAAATATTTGGTTGTTTAAACTGGCACACAATACCTTATCAAATCAATATAGAAATACCTGAGAAGAACACCCACTGAGGGAAAACTATTTACGGGGGAAACCCGAAGACACCCTTCAAAAAGGTTAGAAGGCTTTTGTCAATTAACCTTTAAATTCGAGATCCTCATAGATCCATTTCCACGCCCCTATCGAAATCATTCAATATTAGCTAGTATCCACCGTACGTGTTTCAGCTGGGATCCCATTTAAATGGGATCTACCGATTACCCCAACACAAACACACACATACATACATATTTATGAGTTAGTATAAATATGGGTTCTCACACAGATTCTGATGTGCAGGTTGCGAACAACAACAAGTGGTTGTTTTTGTTGCTGGTGTTTATCCAGGTAGTCGCTCAGAAGGAGAAAAGGTAAGGTAACGAAAACAAATGCTCACCTTTGGCAACAACAAAGAAATTGATTTTCCCTGTTCGTCTTCAAGATTTTTCTGAATCAGTGCAGTAAAAACAACAACTAGAACCGGAATTCGTTTGAAGTTGAAGCGCGCGCAACACACACGCACACACAGGTAACAACTCCGAAGTGAAGTTGGAGTTGGTTCCAATGTGTGGGTGTCAGTTGCAAGTCGCTTCGAACATCTGCACTGAAAGAAGCAAGATTTCTAAATTCATAATTAGTCTTATTAAAACAGATTTTGTTAATAAAATATATTATAATATATTTTTATTAACATATAAACCAGTAAATCTCTAACATTTCATACCTCTTCTCGTACTTTATTCGTTCGACCACTATTTTTTTCCAGTGTAAGTTCGATCTGCAAAGTTCGAAATGATCTGAGTGCTATCGAAGACCAGAATCGCCTCTCAGTTGCGTTTGAGTTGCGAGCTCGGTTTGTCGGTTGATCCCCACTCTCTGCAAATCTCCCCAAGTCCGCGGCGGCGTCTTCTGTTTTTTCGAGTGTGCTGTGGCTTGTTTATGTTAATCCGATATTTATATATACAGGCGAAATATTGCAGAATTAGCAATAAATTCGGCCAATTTATCGGACTTTGGTTTTAGAAGCGTGAGACCCGCGAGCTGGAAACCAGTAAAAAAATGAGTGTGCAGCATAAGTGATCGCTAAAAGTGGAAGTTAAAGGGTCAAACCGGTTCTCGGACAACATGGAGTTGCCACCGACAACAACAACAACAGCAGCAGCAGCAACAACAAATGCGTCGGCATCCTTGCAACGTGTCGCCTCGGAATCCAGTCTTGGTCGGGAGCATTCAGCTGCTCCGCCTGGCCAACTAATGGCTCATCACTATCATTACATCCAATATCCGGCGCACTTCCAGCCGCAGCAGCAGCAGCAGCAGCTCCAGTTGGAGCAACAACCCCAACAACAGCAGCAACAACAGCTGGCCTGCCAGTGCCCCTGCTCCTGTGGAAGGGCACCTGCTCCTCTGCCGCCGCAGCCCACGCATCCCGGACAGAATGCCTCGATGGCCGTGGCCGTGCTGGTCCACCAACAAACTCCCAGTCAGCAGGAACTGACGAGGGTTTCCCCCCTCAAAACCCAGTCCGCCCAATCCCTGCTCAACCACTCCTACCAGGCGCTCCACGAGGATCAGCAGCAGCCCCATCAGCAGGATCAGCTCCAACTGGACTCCTCGGCTGGAGCCGGCAGCTGTGACTGCGATCTGGAGTGCACCTGTCCAGCCACTGGGGGAAACTCCTCGCTGGCGCAGCACAAGAGGAGTCTGCTGGCGGATGCCATGTTGGGAGCCGACGAGATCACGGTCAGTGAGTCAGACAACAATAGCACCATGATCAAGAAGAAGAAACCCCGATCCGGCGGAGGAGCAGGTCAACTTCCGCCGAAGACCCAGCCCACCGTTGATAGTTGCAACGATATCTACCACGACACGGAGTTGGATGGCGCAGGTGGAGCAATCACTGCTTCCAATGGTTCGGGTATCAAGTCCCCAATCCTGGATGACAATCGTCCTCCGCTCCCGCCACGCCCACCGCCCAGACCAAGGAGTAATGCAAATGGTTCTATAGGTACGTAGGTGGTTTTAATTCGGGTTCTCATAAAATATAAAGTGAATTTAGATTTAAGGGGATTCCCTGTCACAAAAAGATTTCCAAATCATTTACAATGTTTAATACTTTTATTTCCAACGAAGTTTCTAATAGAAATTCTTGCTTGCTGACTTGTTTGCATCTGCAAAGAAAGAATATTGCAAATATTTTCCAACAAAGTGTTGCATAATACAGATTGCAATGAATCACTTTTGAAGAATAAATACGGGCAAAGCAAAAAGCAAACTTTATATGCTTTTTATGGCCCAACAAATCCAATGTATAATTGCAGTTTAATTATAACTTAGGTATCTTTTAACTATTGGAGAACGAAATGTTTTAAACTAAACCATGGCAACACAAGAGATAGAAAATACTCGAGCTTCTGAAAGGGTGTTGCATTATTTGTTTTATAATTTTTTACTGATTATCCATCAGTGCTGTCGTTCCCACTCCACAAATCACAGTTTTGCCTATTCACTTGGTATCAGTCACTGATTTTCCACCCACTGCGGGCGCAGCTTCCTTTGTCCGTGACTTCCTCATCCGCAAATCCTGCGCCTGCGCCGAAGGACCCTGCTCTCTGCTCTCCTCTCTCGAACTCTCCATTTCTCCTGGAGCTGGTGCAAAATATTTGCTCGGGGGGTTGGCGCTTTGCTAATGTCAGTCGGGATTTCAGTTGACACCGTTCCTGTAATTGCAACGCACACAGTGGCGTCGCCGCCTTCAGCTTCTGTCTATCTCCGATATCCAGCATCCAGCATCCGCCACCCAGGACCCCACTCCACTGGCCCAAGTCCGCGCAGCTGCCCGTGGAAGCCCCACATCTCCACCCATCGCCACATCCCCGCATCTCAGCCAGCTTCCGCGGCTGTGTAGATATTTTTCTGTTTCGCTGCGGAGAAAAACGCAAAACGGGGGAGAAAGAGTGAAAAGCGCGGAGGAAAACGTGTTCCGGAATTTCCAGCAGTTCACCGAGCCATCCTAACCAGGATGTGTTCCTAGGAGATAGTTCAGCCCATTGTTGGTCACTTTTCCCTCTGAAAGCAGCCAACGAATCTAGTCAATATGCACGGCTATCCGGTGATGCAGTTCGTGCAGTACAGCATGCCCCCGCCCTGCTCCTGGGTGCCAGCTCCGCCGCCCTCCGCCGGGAACGTGGATGGCCACCACCGCGGCTCTGGTTGGGATTGGAACCTTACTGTTCTCAATTTGAATTTAATGGATTTTTTATTTCTCAATTGCAGCACATCGCCATGGAGCTGGGATCAAGAAGTACGTGGTCTGGTGCCTCATCTGCGGCGGCTTCAGTTGCCTGCTGGGCGTGCTCTTCCTGGGCGTCTACTTCCTGCTCCATTCCTACACCATTACGGTGGGCAACTTCGAAACGGTGCCCACATTCGTGCCCGCCACCCTCCTCATCCTCACGGGAATCTGCATCATGAGCCTGGCTAGGCGTCGCAATCGCTATAGTTACTTGGTAAGGAAAATGCCTTTACTTCTATGAACCATTATTTAATACACTGGAAACTCCTTGCAGATAAAGCTTTCTGGAGCTTGTGGCCTGGTATCCGCCTTAACCTGCGCCTTGGTCACCGTGACCACCACTGTGCTCCACATGAGTCGCCTGCAGGCTCTGAGGGAATGCGAATATGCCCAGAAGACGAGGACCTGCACCTGCTACTCGGATCTTATTGAATCCCAGGTGGATCGAGTGGATAAGGGTGAGTTGGAACCCTAATGCGGAAGTAATCTTGTCTAATCCCCTGCCACCATTGCTTTTCAGAAGGAGTGCGCCTGGTGTTCGACTCCCTTTCGGATTGCGGTGTCGTTCACGGATCTCTCTACTCCTGCCTGAGGGCCATCTTCGGCCTCTCCGTTGCCGGAGTCCTGATAGCCGTCTTCAGCTGCATGCTGGTGTACCAGCTGCTCAGCCACGAGCGCAAGAAGATGTACTGGGAGCAGCTGGAGCTGCGCTGCAGATCCCTGTACGCCAGTCAGGCTCCTCCGCCGGCCTTGGGTCCCGGCAGGATGTTGAACTGTCGCTGTTGCGAGCAGTGCCACGCCCACAGGCAACTGACCCTGCCGCTGCAGGCCACCGGGTATCCGTGGGACGAGGCCACGGTGGCCGCCGCAGCCGCAGCTGCCGGAGGAGGAGGCGGGGAGCAGCGCTTCTGGACCGCCCAGCCGCCGGGCAACTTCTACTCGCCGAATCCCGGGGGCGAGGATGCGGTGGGCACCTGCCGCAGTGGAGAGCGCGGAGCGGGACGCAGCAGCAGCGGCTGGAGCTGGCCGCGAATGCCCTGGCAGCGAACCACTCCGGACACGGGACGCAGGTTCCGTCAGGCGGCCGCCAGTCCGGACTCGCAGTACGGATTCAGTTCGTCCACGGCGGTGCAGGGCGACGGCAACCAGATGCTGATAGAGGAGCCCGTGGTGGCCACCGCCTACAGCGGGATGCCCCCACCAAATGCCCTGCCCTACGGCGTTTGGGGTCCTCCGCCGCCGTACAGCGATCCCAACAGTCCGGCGAGGCGGGGCTACTACCAGTATCTGCAGCCCACGGCCTGTCTGGTGGGCAACCCGGGCGCCGTGGCCGTCACCCTGGCCCAAGAGCAGATGCACCCGAACCTGCAGCATCCGCAGCAGCAGCAGCAACTGCAGCAGATGCAGCTACAAAGGCTGCAGGTGCAGTCCGCCACGTTGGAGCGCATGGATGGACTCAGCAGTGCGGGCAATGTCAGCACTCTGGTGGCGGCCACCCGCTCCTCTGCCTACAAGTCCAAGGCGGAGTACGAGAACACGCCGTCGGACAGCGACGGGGGAATCCCCGGGAGAGGGAGCGCTGCTCGAACACCCTGCCCACCAGGAAGCTGAAGAAGCGACTGGAGGCTGGAACGGGGGCCAAGAGCATCGGTCCGCAGAGCAATCCCGGCCAGCACCAGCGGCCCAATGTCCAGCAGCTGTTCGCCAAGCAGGAGCAGCAGGCGGCGCAGGTGAATCCGCAGCAGGCGCAGCCGCAGACAGCCGGAGTGGAGAACAGTGGCTACCAGGACTCCAACGGAGCGATAGCCAAGGATCAGGCGATGGGAACGGATCCGGCCGAGTCGGAGGTCTACTTCGCCGACGTGAGCAGCTGCTGCAACATGTCCGTGAAGAACGACAGCTACTACGACAATGCCCAGCGACACCAGAATCACCAGGGACACCAGAATCACCAGGGGCACCACCACCACCACCAGCACCAGCACAGCAACTGCAGCCACAGCAGCGGGCAGAGCAACGGGAACGCCAACGCCAATGCCAACGAGGATTACCTGGCACAGCGGTTCGGGCGGGGCAGGGAGCACTCCGTCCGGAGTCGGCTGCCCATTCCGCAGACGAGGAGGGAGGACGACTACGAGAGCTCCAACCTGAACATGCCCACGCTGAAGGAGCAGCAGCAGCAGGCGCAGCAGCTGCAGAAGGAGATCTCGCGCCAGAGCATGTGCTCCGTGGAGTCGGAGGCCAAGACGGAGTTCACCGACCTCTCGCCCTCGACGCCCTGCGGCGGTAATCTTCCCCTGCCGCCGCCGGCGAACTTTGCCAGTGATCCGCCGGGCCCGACGGGTCAGCAGTCGCCCAGCTTCGTGGCCTCGTTCCCCTACTCCTCGGAGTCGCAGTGCCTGGAGGCGCACCGCCGCTCTACGAAGAACATCCACGAGCTGCTCATCGCCGGAGTGGATGGCCGGGGCTCCTCGGCCGGCGGCGTAGGAGGCGGCGACTCGCACTACGAGGTGATCAACGACCGGGGCAACCCGAATCCCTACCAGCTGCAGCGGTCGCAGCAGGCCAAGCACAAGTCCAAGTCGAAGACGCGGTCGCGGGAGCAGCTGCAGGACATCTACGGCAGCGGAGCCGAGCGGTCCGACTGGTCCTCGGACGGAGGTCGCTTGTGAGGCACCGACGACCAGGAAGTGTTTGTCTAGCAGCGGTTTCACCTTCATTACATTCTCTAAGGATCGGTGATGGGACAGTTGAATCCTCTGATTTATCATATGATATAGGAATCGTTTTTGTATCCGGAATACCTCCCATCACTGCCCAACCTGAGCCACCTTTGGTTTACGATCGTCGCATTTGTAATGTTTGCCATCCAAAAAGGAAACTCTATTCTATTCTACGAAATATCCTCTCTCCCAACTATCGAAGGTCCTGGGGGCCGAATCCTTGCTTTAACTACTTTACGCGATATCCTTTGCATAGTTTGCATAGAACACTTACGAGTATATATTATATATTACTTAACACATATGGTAGCATTGAATTGAATGTTGACAACTTGTAGCAATGATAATCTATGGATATTATATACAAATTATGTTATATTTACCTGCGTATTTACATAGTTGCGTATACACACACCCATATACATATACAAATATATGACTAGTTAGTTAAATGTTAGAGCGCCAGTTAAATTTATTAAAGAAGTACTACACCAAGTATAACCAAAACATTTTAACAAAACATCGATGACCTTATTAATGGGAGCTCGAAGAGATTCAATGATCAACCTTTTAGGACCTCTGCCAATATCAATGAAAAACTTAGATTTGTCTTATGAATTACAATTTGGACTTTAATGACTACGTGAACAAGGTGATGTGTTTCTTAGACTACTCCAGACCCAACTCCTCACTGGGTCACTGGGACATCCGGTGCAGTAGCATGAAGACGGCGGTGATTCCCAGGCCCAAACTGACCACCGAAGCTCCGGGGTTCCTCCGATCCGCAGGGCTTCCGTGTGGAATCTCGTTCTCGGAGTCATCTGGCGGCGGTTCTGGAACAGCCAGCTCCTCGACGGAGAGCACGGTGGCCTCATTGATGGTCCTGAGCAGGGGATAGTTCAGGCTCACCCGCTTGGGCGCTGCGGACACCTTGCGGAAGTCCTCGTAGGTGTCCTCGTCCAGCTTGCAGTTGCCCAGGAAGTCGTCCGTGTCCACGGACCACACCATCACTCCCGCCAGTCGCTTGGACATGGCGAAGAGCACCTTGTTGGCAATCGAGCGGGAGCTGTCGTAGGTCACCACGTTGATCTCCTGGGTGAAGATGTTCCGCTCGGACTTGGCCAGCACCTGGCTAGTCTGTGGATCCCACTCGCGCGTCCATCCCGAGGTCTGGTTGCTCACCGTCTGGCAGATCTCGTTGTAGCCCAGGAAGCCGTCCTCCCGGGTGTACGGTCCCTTGAAGCCAATCCCGTCGCTCACGTCGTTCAGGTTGCCTTCGGCCACCGTCTTGAAGGTCCGTCCGTAGAAGGGCAGACCCATCACCAGTTTCTCAGGAGGAGCTCCCAACTTTAGGAGGTAATCGATGGAGAATTGCTGAAAAAGCAAGGAGCATTAAAGATTTGTATTTTGAATAAGGAGATGATTCCACAGGCTTAACGTTCTATCAGTTCTCTCATACTTTGAACAAGTATTGAAGATATTTGGTAGATTAGGGATTCCGGGAAATTATTTAGTTACAAGGAACCTAAAAACCAGGTGCACCTACCACACTGAGAGGATCATCCGCGGGCGCCGCGAGCGGTGCGTTGTAGCCCACCCTCTGATCCCAGCTGCCGTGGTAGTCGTAGCACATGATGTGCAGGTAGTCCAGATACCGCGAGATCTGCCGCACATCGTAGGCCTCGTCGATGACCTTCTTCGCAGCCCCGATGGCGGAGGTCAGCAGCAGGCCGTGCTCGTCGAACTCCTCGCGCAGCTCCTTGGTCAGCAGGACGAAGTTCTCGCGATCGGCGGGCTTTCCCTTCCGCTGCGTGGGATACTCCCAGTCCAGATCGAGGCCATCGAAGTTGTACTTCCTTATGAAGCTGGACACCTGCTTAACGAACCGGCCGCGCAGTAGGTTGTTGGCCACCAGGGTGGAGTAGTTGGCCGATCCCTCGTTCCAACCGCCGATGGCCAGGCTCACCTTTAGATGCGGATGGCTGCGCTTCAGGCCGGTCAGCTTCTCGTAGCCACCCTTGCCGTACTCCTCCTTCAGGTCCTGCCAGGGATCTACACAGAAAGAAAGTATAAATTAGCGATAATAGAATATTATATTTGTTGGGTATTTGTATATCTAAACAAGAAATACCCAGAACCATGGAAACATAACCAACTGGTCCTTGAACCTGTTTAAGGAAGCCTTAAAATTTGCATAAAATTTCCCAAAATCGAACCCTTTAACTCACCCAACGACTTAATGGCCGCCTGGGTGATGTCCAGACCCGCAAATGCGTACACCACATGGGTGCACAGGTTGGGATCGAAGTTGTCGATGGCATAGGCGCCCCTTTCCGGCCGGTAAACCGCCCAGGTGGAAATGTAGCAAACCACCACCTTGTCGTGCGAGGGTCCTGCAAAAAGGATAGTATACAAAGTAGAAGAGAAACAGTTAGCAACCCCCTCGTTGCGGTTAAGCCAGCATTTGCCAGCACTACCCACCTGTCCTGGCTGCCACGGAAGCCCACAAGCTGCTCGAAATGGATGCCAGCAGGAGGAGAGGCCACAGCTGCGGTGCTCCTCCCCACAATCCGCCCTTCTGCGTCATCTGCGGCTTGGTTTCTCTGGGGGAGACGAACCGGAATCGAGTTAAATGCTTTGCGTGGTGCGCCTGCAACTATGTTGTGACAATTCATTATTGCAATTCAGCTCAATTGGCGCCTCAATTGAACGGAAAAGTGAAAGGCCCAAGAATCTACTCATGAAGTCAAGGGAGACTGACATGCTAGAGTCAAAGTCTAAAGGGAATATACTATACACAGTTCCCATCGATGAGTCTTGTTGCCTAGCTTTGTTTTGTATCTCTTTTAGGTTTTGAAAACAATAATTGATTGTTGATAACACTTGATCTTGACACGGGCAATCTTTTCAGCAGATAGAAAGAAATTTTTACCTAGAAACTTTGGCAATATACATTTAGATTTTTGGGAATTTAAATATCATTCTTTATTCCACTCAACATGAAATGACTGCGACTGTAATCATGTTTTTTTTAGATGTACACTCCATAACGTGAATCATTCCGAATGAATTTTAATAACTAATTCAAGTCGAATGTAATCAAAGACTCAGCTTTGTTCTTTTCGGTCCAGATCGTTCCATAATCGTGGAATCTGAAGCCGACTGGTGAGTCGAGTGGGTTGTCGAACCTGATTCTCAACTTTCGCCGGTGCGCCCTTAAATAGCTGGACAGCAAATCTTTGGTGCATCGAGCAGAACCGTGTGACGTGAATCATGCGATTTCAGCGGGTTTCCGCGGCTCCAGACCGTTTTTTATCGTCCGAGGGACAAACAAGTTAGCCTTGATAACTCGAGTCTGATAGCGAACGGCATGAATAGGCACTCAAAAGATCGTAATATTGCAAGAGCTGGAAAATAGGAAGTGCGCACCGAGAAATGGGTGGAAAACAAAGCTCAGAGCGGTTTCACTTTCCGCCTTTTTTTCCACCAAACTTATGCATATTAATTTGTTTCTTTTTTTATTAGTTTTTGTTGCTCAGGCCTAAGGCAAACCGGAATCTGGCGTTCATCACGAGTTAAGACCCGACCGAAATAAACAAAGAAGCCGCAAAACATGTACGAAATCGAAATCGAGAGGAAAAAACCAGGCCATAAAGACGAGAACAAACATCGAACGGGGTGGGATATATGAACATCCAGATGGATTGATAGAGATTGATAGTTATATTTGTACTTTTTAGGTTGCGCATGCGCAGCAGAGGAAGTGGAGAGCCAGTTAACAAACACACACGAGTACAGAAACCGAGGAGAAACCCTCGGGTGACATCAAAACAGGTACTTTCACGGTCTTCTTGGATAAGTACCGTACAAAGGGAGTATACTATATGTAACTCCGTTTACGTGCACAGCGTGTGTAGAATTTATTCGACTTTATTTATTTTGTGCGGTGTGCACTATGTTTTATTACCCGAAGTTATGTTGTTATTCCGCACAGAACTTCGCACCGCCTTCAACGAAAGGTTGTTTTAAACTGAACTCGCCTCTTTCGCTTTGGTCGTGGCCACAGCAAAAATTGATACATATATGAATACAGTGCGGGCTCTATAGAGCCACTCAAGCCGAACCCGATCCACCAGCCCAACCACATGGCACTCTCCTCAATTAAACCAAGAGCCAAAATGCCAAGACGTCGGTGGAGCCATGGTAGAATAAGTATAAGGTAGTTTCGTCGGCTCCAAAAACGTTCGGGTTTAGTCCGTTACCGTTAAAACTTCCCAAAGAGAAAGCTTCAGAAGAGTAAATAACTTTATTCAAGAGATCGTTTGACTGAATTATACTCGCATATATTAATTAATTTAAAAAATGTATATAACATTTAAGGACACAACTAGGCTGCCATTGACTCACATTATGTTATGGATAGTTGAATTTATTATTCTAATACATTGTTAAATTGAAATAAAACATGTTTAATTGTTTTTTTTTTACAGAACAACATGAACAAACAGATCTAGCAGTTGCGAGTAGAATTTCGAAAATTGTCTTACCATAACAAATTCCAATTCTGTACCAAAATAACGAACATGTTTTAAGCTTCAATTGTCGCAGACTTTCAAACTTTCGATAAAAAAGCGCCACAACTATCGGTCTATCGTTCTGGACCACAAAAAGCAAGTCCCATCTCTGCGGTTTGGACGTAAACAACTGCGTATGACTTAGTAAAATTTAAACAAATTCGATTAAAACTACATTATTGGGGCACCAAAACCAAGCAAAACCGACCGACAGAGATCAGAGACCAATCTCCACCAGCAATGGACGTGGAGGAGGGTTGCGGGGCCAGCGAAGAGGCGTCCGCCTGCAAGCGCCAGCGGAGGAACACAGATTCCCGGGACGACGGACAGCTGGGAGACGCGGCGCAGGTTGGGTAAGTGGTGGTGTCGGTGGTTGAGTAAGCTCTGTGGCTTGGATAACCGATTGATCGATTTTTTTTTCCCCCGGTGAATGCAGCGAGGAGAAAACTGTCACCCCAAACCTGTCCGTAATTAACAGCACAATCACAAGCAACAACAATAACGAAGAGGGCGACATGTTGGGCGTAAAACAATCGCTGAAGCAGGATGAAAAGATATCGGAGGTAATGGAAGCTGATCAGGCTCAGCAGGAAAAGGCATTTCCTGAAGAGGCGCAGTCGGAGGACAATCAACAGACGGAACAGATTGAGAACCCGAAGCTAAAAGAGGAGCAGCCGGAGAAGGAGCCCCTTGAGGGCCAGCTGGATGAGGAGCAGGCCGGCTCCTCCTATCGGGAGTGTCAATTATCGCCACATGCCGCCAGTGCTGTACTGGCCAACAATAAGCCAAAGTTAAGCAGTGGTACAACCCCCATCGATAGTGATGACGATCCACCTACTTCTCCGCGGACAGGAGACGCCTCTCCATCAGTCACTTCGCCCAGGTTCAACCACCGCAACATCCCGGCCACACGCTCCTATCGTCGCATCAGCGTAGAGCTGGTGGGCACTATAACCGACTCGGATAGTAGCTATTCACTCGAGCCCGATGTGCAGGATGAAACAGAAGAGGCAGAAGTGGATAGCGATGCACAGCCTGCGGCAGATGCGGCCGATGAGCCAGTTATCATCGAAGATTTGTCCTCGGACAGTTCTTCTAGCGAAGAAGTTGTGCACAGATATGACCTTTCTAGTGAAATTGACTCCAGCTCAGAGGTAATTGTGTACATAATAACTTTTAAAATAAAGCAATCCTTTAATGAGTCCTCCACTAACAACTCTAGACTTTTCAGGGAGACTTGTCCCCCGATCCAGAGGCCAGTGCCGCCGACCGCGAGAAAGTGGACTTTGCGGTGGATGAAGTGATGTGCAAGTACAAACCGAAGTACACGTGGAACTGCGCCCAGGAGCTTATGCACCGTGAGCACAACATCATTAACCGAATTGGTTGGCGCGGTGGCCACACCTCGACTCAGAGCTTTGGCCAAGGATACTACGGCTCGCGCCAGGTTGTGGAGCAGTTGACGCAGCTGAGTTCGCTGAACAAGCACAACGGCTGCGTCAACTGCCTAAACTTCAACCGAGCTGGCGACCTGGTATGCTCTGGGTCCGACGATCTCCACATCATCGTCTGGGACTGGGCTAACGACACACCGGTGTACAGATTTCGCTCCGGGCACACCATGAACATCTTCCAGACCAAGTTTATTGACAGCGCCGGCTGTTTGGACATCGTGTCCGCCAGCAGGGATGGTCAGGTACGCCGGGCAGTCATTCCGCCCTCCGGCGGAGCCATAAAGCCCGTGCGCCTCTACTCTCACAGCGATTCCGTGCACAAGATCGTGTTGGTGCCGCAGAGTCGTCACGAGGTGATGAGTGCCGGCGAGGATGCGTCCGTCAAGCACTTTGACCTGCGCACCAGCAACTCGGCCAGCGTGATTTTGCGCAACATCTGCCATGACGGAAACGAGAGGCGCCGGGTGCGTCTGTTCAGCATCGCCCATCATCCGTACGCGCCTGAGTTCTGCGTCAGCGGATCCGATGACAAACTCCGGGTCTACGACAAACGCAGTGCCACGAAGCCTATCCTCGAGATGTCCCCGACCATTCTGAAGGAAGTGAGCATGTGCCACGCCCCGGCCAGGCAGACTAATCTCTGTTTTCTTCTCGTGCCCAGAACAAAATAACGCAGATCACCTGTGCCGTGTACAACCATAGTGGAAGTGAGATCTTGGCCTCGTACAGCGATGCGGGTATCTATCTGTTCGACAGTCGCAATAACAAGGACGGCGAGTATCTGCACTGCTACGAGGGACACATGTAAGTCTGTGCCAGTCACCCAAGGTTCTTTTCTTCACCTTTGCCGCCTTCCGTTCCTTTCCACAGCAATAGCCGCACCATCAAGGGCGTGAACTTCTTTGGCCCCAGATCCGAGTACATAGTGAGCGGTAGCGACTGCGGAAACATATTCTTCTGGGACAGGAACACAGAGGCAATCATCAACTACATGAAGGGCGACCATGCCGGAGTGGTCAACTGCCTGGAGCCGCACCCCTGGATGCCGGTGCTGGCCACCTCAGGTTTAGAGCATGACGTCAAGATCTGGACGCCAAATGGCCCTAATAAGGTAGGTTCAATTCAGTGCTTGGCTGCTCGAAGATCGAAGTAATGATCACCGATTTACCGATTTATTCTCGTAGAGCGACCTTGACGAGGCCACACTGAAGCACACGCTGCAGCGCAATTTCCGGCGCAACATCGTTGACAGAGGCGACTTTGACGGCAACCAGTTCCAGTACTTTATCCGTCAGTTTCTGGAGCCCAGCCGCAGACCGCGATTGCGACGTCCTTCGAATCCCAATAGCCCCAGGTCCTTGCTTCGCCAGGATGGGCCACATTGGGAGAACAGCTCGAGCACGAGCAACGATTCCAGTCCCTCAAATCCGGCTTCCCAGCGTCGCAGCAGCAACAGCTCCGACGACGCCAATGGCGAGGGAGCCGCTGCTGCCGCCGCGCTGGACACGTTGCACTGCCGCACGCAGTGACGCGCAGTATCGTCGCTGGCGTGGATGAGCTTCGAAAGCCCTCCCCGACTTTTGATACCGTGGATTTGTTGCAAAGCGTTTCAGAAGCTGTGAATTTGTAACCGTAACACATAAGTGCGCATATTTTTATTTTAAACAAGGTTTAATAAATGCTCATTGAGAAAGGAGCAGAGTGTTTGCGTTCTTGAGTGGTTATGAAAAATCGTGCTTATAATTTGAGAATAATACTGATAGATTAATACATGTTTAGAATATTCTTCTTTTCGAAGCTTGGTTAATATCGTATTAAATGCCTGATGATTAAAAATATAAATTCGCTTACAACTCTACCTTGTAATTTAGACACATGCAATAAAAAATCTTTGCATATGTTCAAAACACATGAATACGTTAACAGAAAATGGTTTAATAGGAAGCTTAGTCGCTCGTCTGGCAGATCAGGGCCACGCTTCGCTTGACCCAGTGCGAGGCCTTGACATGGGTGCTCAGCAGCAGCGGCACCACGTAGTTCGTGGAGTGACCCGTCGTGGAGAGCGTGCCCTTGCGTTCGCCGGTCTTGTAGAGCGGGCAGCGGTAGCGCGAGCCCTCGACCACGTCGACGAGTCCGATGGGCCGGAAGTAGATCACGGGCATGGTGTAGATCAGCACCTTGGGCAGCTGCTCCACCAGGCAGCCGTCACGCCAGTCCCAGCGGGCGCCCTCCAGGAACAGTCCGTTGCAGTACACCCCGTCGTCCGGCGGCGTGGCCTTCGTCTCCACCTTGAGCACGTCGTAGTCGAAGGTCAGGGTGTCTATGGGGATCTTGTATTTCCGGGCGAAGTTCTGCATGGCGCCCGTGAGGAAGGCCTGTGTGAAGAAGAATCCGGACAACCAGAAGGTCGGCGGCTTCCCGTGGTGGTGCCAATCGTGCAGCCAGTTGACTCTTTTGTACAGATCCTGGACATAGGAACCCAGTGGCTTCAGGCAGGGGTACGACTTGGACATCCACTTGGTCGGAATGCGGTTGAACTTCATCGCTGTCATCACGTTCTCCAGATCGGGCGTCATCACGATGATGCCCTTGATGCCCATGGCCAGGTCCCGGCAGGAGGCCCGGATCTCCTTCTGCAGCTTGAGGAACCGCTCCATTTCCTGCACGACCACCGTGTTCATGGACTCGTTGTAGTCCACCGGATACTTCTCCGCCGCCGCCTCAATGTCCATGTCCGCGGGCATGTCGTGCTCGATCTGCTTGATGGTGTCCAGGATGACCTGCTCCACACTGACGCCCGCTCCCGCTGATCCCGCTGCCTCGCTGCCCAGCAGAAGGATCATCGAGTCGAGCAGCGTCTTGGTCGTCTGCAGATCCCGGGTGATGCCGGAGTTGGCGTGCAGGCCGTAGACCTCGGGCGGCGCCAGCGAGGGCAGATTCTCGTCCAGGTAGCGCAGGATCTCGCGGTGCTCCGTCTTGCGGGGCAGGATGTAGCGATCGTCGCTGGCGAACCGGTAGCGATTGTCGGAAACTGCCTGGGCATTGCAGAAGTCCGCCAGGATGGTGACGATCAGGCGGCGATCCCAGTTATCGGTGACCCTGCCTCCGTAATTGCACTCGCTGGTCAAGTACGAGATGGCGTCGTAGGGCACGTGGTCGTACTGGTTCAGGAGCATCTGGAAAGAAAGAATGATTATGAGTAAAAAAATAAAAATAAAAATAAATAAAAAACAAGAGTAATGTAAGATACACTCCTCGGTAGTCTACTTACGCTCAGCTGAAGCACAGAGATCTGCAAGTCGGACTCGTTGAATCCGTAGGCTATGTTCCATCCCAAGGGGCCGTACTTCCTGCGCTCCTGGACCACCGCGTGGAAGAAGCAAATGCCGTAGAGCAGCCGGGTGAAGGCGCGATCCTGCTTGGCACATCCCGTGTAGAACTCGTAGTCGTTGATGGGCTCCGAGTTGTAGGAGCGCATAAGGTTCTCCTTTAGTCCGGTGGGTGGTTCGTTGGTCATCTTGACGCCGTTCTGGAGGATGGTAACCGGGAATTGGGGTGTGGGATAGGCTGTCAGCCAGATGCGGAAGTTGGCTGCAAGAAGGGATTCACTCGATATAAGATTAAAACCATATGAAGAATGTGGATTCAAAACTCACGTGTGGTGTTGAAGGTGTCCATGTTCTCCCACAGGTACTCCAGGTAGGGCATCCAGGAGGCGGCCAGATGGCAGTTCTGCAGGCACACCCAGTAGCCCATCTCCTGAGCGTTCTTGATCAGCGCCGTGGCAATCGGACCCTGTCCCTGGCCCAGCGAGATGCTCTGGAAGGACTCCTCCTGGCCCATCTTCTCGGCGAACGCCAGCAGAGAGCCCAGAGGATCTGCTCCGGGCGAGAGGATGAACACCAGCGGTGTGAGTGCCGTGGAGTCCGCATACGACTTGGAGATGTCGAACTCCGGCGGCGTCACATACTGATCCCCGATGCACTCGGCAATGAAGATGCGCACCGCCAGGAACACGGAATCGGGGCGAAGAGCCTTTAAAACAATAATCTTCTCGAAGGCGGTGGTCTTGTCGTGCCACGGAGCCGGCAGAGGTTGCTTCTCCGGCGAGAAGTGGTCGTAGATGGCCTGCCAGGCGGACAGGTGGCTCTTGAAGTGCTCCACAATGCCCTTCAGCTCCTTCAGTTCCTCCAAGCGGAGCACATTCAGCCAGACGGTTTCGGTGATCCAGCTGGGATCCGGATTGGGCGGAATGTTCGTCGACTCCTTGGCGTTCGTGACCAGGTGGGCAAAATGGCGCATCTCCACCTGACCGGTGCCCAGCAGGATGCGGGCGGTGAGGATGAAGGAGTAGAGCAGCTTGTCCTTCTCGAAAATGGAGCGGCAGACGTTGTTGTACAGGTTGCGGGTGAAGCCGTCCACCAGGAACTTGATGCGCCGCGGCAGATCCTTCGACTTGTTGGCCGTCTCGATGGAGTACATGTAGAGGTTGATGTACCAGTTGAGGGAGAACTGGTACATGGGATCGATGTTCGGCAGATCCGTTATGGAGTAGTAAAGTATGGAGGAGTGCACCGCCACGGGCTTGTAGTTCAGCCGGAAGGCCTCGATCTTGGCCACCGTCTCCTTGGCCGCCTCCTGCTTCTCCACGATGTCCTTGGACAGACCCTTCGAGTCCGCCAAGATCTGGATGGCCGCCTCGTTTTCCAGAATGTCGCCGCCGGCGCTGAGCGTCTTCAGGATCATGTTCTCTGCATCCCGGAGCGCTCCCTTGTTGGCCGCCGCCTCCGTGGTGAGCGTTATGCGCAGCTCCTGGAGATCGGGCCGCTCCTTGGCCACCACAATGCTGAGCAGCTGGTCCATCAGGGCGTTCTGGGTGAGGGCGAAGTTGATCACGGTCACCTTGTTGAAGGTCTCCGGCAGGAAGTGCGGGTTGCGCAGGTTGCAGGTCATGTAGAGCCGGAAGTTCGGGTTCACCGGCACCACCGCCTCGCCCAGGCTGATGTGCTTGACGCCGCCTTGGAGGAAGGTCTGGCGCATCAGGATCGGGTCGAGCGGCACCTCCAGCTCCTCCTGCACGTTCTCGATGATGACGGGGGTGCCGTACTCCAGCGCCTCGGCTATCACCTTCATGTAGTTGCTCTGGTTGAACTTGACGCAGTTCAGCCGGTTCTTGCGCTCCATGTTCTTCAGCCAGTTGTTGGCCTGCGCCTGCGGATCGATGAACAGGCTGTATCGGCTGGAGTTGGCCGAGATGATGGCGTTCTCGCTGGAGAACTCGTCGTTGGGCAGCCCGTCCAGCTGCCAGTTCTGGATGGTCACCTCCAGGCCCAGCACATCCGAGATGGAGTACTTGGTGGAGCAGGGGATCTTCAGGTCGGTCACCTTCTTGAACCAGTTCTTGACGCACTCCGACCGGTATTGCAGATTCACGGCCGACAGGTAGGCGATGATGCCGCAGGAGATGAGCACGTCGCCCGGCAGGTGGTCATACAGCTCCTGGAGATCCTCGGCCGCCTTGTTCCAGCGCGACTTCTCCCCACCCAGTCCGCCGATCAGGGCCTCCGCTCGGAGCAGCTTGTTGCGACAGCTCTCGGCGTGGTCCTCCGTCTTCTGCATCTCCGCGTTGGCCTTGTCCAGCTCGATGTTCAGCTGGGCCACCTTCTCCTCGAGGGCCAGGGCCAGCGCCCTCTTCTGGGCTAGGAACTCCATGGTGTCGGCGTACTCCTTCTCCGCCCCGGCCAGCTTGGCCTTCTTGGGCGCCACGACCTTGGCCACCTCGTCGTACATGTCCATCGCAATGATCCACTGGCAGAGACCCTTGGCTGCACTGGATGCCTTGGCCACCACCTTGGGATCGAAGTCCTTGTTGGGGATGAACTCCTTGCGGATGCGCTTCATGATGTCCGCCGGAATGTTGTCCTTGTCGAACTCCTTCAGTGCCGGCAGAAAGTTCATCTCGCCCAGCAGCCGCTTGCTGGGTCCCCAGTAGTCCTGCACCATTTTGCCGGAGGCCGGGTCCGGGATGCGCTCGGGGGGAATCCCCTTGATCACACAAACTGCCGCCATCACCAGCTTGATGACCGGCGGGGGATTCTTCATCGACTTGACCAGCGTTATGTCCGCGGGTTTGAGGGTGTTCAGAGCAGCCAAGGCGTCTTCCAGGACGGGAATGGCCTTGGCCAGGTCCCGCTCGCAGTCGTGCTTCAGCACCTGGGCGGCCTCGGCCTGCACGGATGCCACCTCCTCGTCCCGTTTCACCTGCTCGGCGGCGGCACTGGCGGCCAGCGTCTCCTTGTTGATCTCCAGCATCATCTTGCGCGACGCCTCCGCCAGGGCGACCAACTTGGGCTGCAGGGCATTCAGGTCCCGCTGCATGATCGAGATGGCGGCGGCTGCCTGAGCTAAAGTGTCCAGGCCACCGATGTAGCGCATCTTGGCCAGCATCGTCTCGTTCTGCTTGCGGGCGATGAGCGTCTGGAAGGAGCGGATCAGCTCGATGAAGGAGGCGTTCGTCTGGTAGATGTGGCGTCCGGTCATCTGGCAGAAGGCTCGCGTGGTCTTCGCCGCCGTCGTGTGGAAGTACTGGCAGGTGTCCATGATGGCCAGCTTGATGTCCTCGCTGGGGACATTGACGTCCAGCAGCGACATCTGGGCAATCATGGCCAGCGCCTCCTCGGGCCAGCTGTCGTACCAATCGATGGTGCAGCAGTTGACCAGTGAGGGATACAGACGCACCCTCGTCCTCAGAGCATCTCCGATGGGCGAGAAGCTGAGGATCATGTGCAGTTTCTGCTTGCAGCGGTCCACGAAGAAGGAGAAGACCTGCAGGGCGGAGACATCGATGTTCCGGTTGCCTCCCTGCGCAGCCAGGCGAACCATTTCCAGGACCTCCTGCTTCTCGTCGATGGGGAAGATGTTGGGCACCTCGCCCTGGTTGAGGAGACAGTCGATGTCCTGCAGGAAGAGCTCCATCTTGATCTGGTTTTCGGTGATCAGGAAGGTGGTGTGCTTGTTCATGCCGCCCGCCTCCTTGAGGATCGCCTTGATGTCGTCGTGCCAGTCGTTGGCCCCGTAGTTCTTGGTGATCTCCGGCTGGAAGAACGACGTCTGCACCATGTTGGTGGCCAGCTTGGTCAGGGACTGGCGACCGGATCCGCCCAGTCCGATGATCAGGGCACTGGCTCCCTGGATCGATATGATGCGGCAGATGCGGTTGAGATGCTGCAGCGCAAAGGTGAACAGGGTGATGTCCATCTTGTTGCGACGCGTCGAGTTGTAGTCCTCCAGGCTGGTCTTGGCCAGGTTCAGGAAGACCTCCATGCTGGGCACCTCCTCGTAGCGCCGCTCGTCCGGCACGCTGTCCTCGTCGAAGTACACGCCGAACAGGATGTTGCTGGCCGCCTCCATGGTGAACTCCGGCTCGTCCTTTCCCTAAAAGATTATCCATCCAATTGAATTTGGTTAATTGGATTATCAATTCAATTTAATTTGATTAATTGGAGTATCAATTCAATTTAATTTGATTAATTGGAGTTTCAATCCAATTTAATTTGATTAATTGGATTATCAATCCAATTTAAATATGGTATACTACCCCCATATTCATCAGTACTTTCTGCTGAAATAATAGCCATCCTAACAGCGATCGACCAAGTCAAAAACACAAGGGGAAAATTCATGATCTGCTCTGACTCTCTCTCAGCAATTGACACCATAACAAACACCAACAACAACAACTTTTATTCCAACAAAATCAGATCACTTCTTACAAAACTAGCTCCAAAAATAAAATTACTTTGGATCCCTGGTCATGTAGGCATAGCAGGCAACGAGCTAGCCGACCATACTGCAAAATCGACTAGCAATATGCCCCTCATCTACACCCCAAACATAAATCAAACAGACATCAACAGACATCTAAAGCAAGAATTCCGAACAAGAAATAGACAAAATATAGAACACTGCAATCAATGGTACAAAACTATGAACAAAGACTTTTCAAACATAGACAATTACTTTAGATCCTTCCATCCCAAATCGAACAGACTCGATCAAATAAAAATAATACGCCTTAGGTTAGGCCACACTAAACTTACACATGAACACTACTTCAATCAAAATCAAACTTCGCCATGTCCCTTCTGCCAAGGCGACAATACCATACCCCACCTACTTAACTCATGCCCATCACTCCTATCCACTAAACTATCCATTTTCAAAAACACAAACCCAATAAACCTCCTTAACGACCTCAACCCAAATAATGTAGAACAAATCTTAACTTTCTTAAAAACCTCAAACCTTTACCACAAAATATAAAACACAAACAAAAATGTACAGAAATTACTAATATTACCAACTAAGTAGCAAAACTACAATAAACAACATGTAAATAAACTAATAGACTTAAATAACATTAACCTTAAGAGCCGAAGGCCTTGCTGCCAGCGCTTTACCACCTAAGTTAGTCTAGTTTTGTAAACTTCTCTATCTTTAATAATAAATAAATAAATAAATAATTTGATAGTTTTGATTATCAATTCAATTTAATTTAATTTGATCATTTGGATTATCAATCCAATTTAATTTAATAATTTAGATTATCAATCCAATTTAATTTGAATAATTGGATTATCAATGCAATTTATTTTGATTAATTGGATTATCAATCTAATTTAATTTGATTATTTGGTTTATCAATAAAATTTAATTTAATTAATTGGATCAATAAATCCAATTTAATTTGATAATTTGGATTATCAATCCAATTTAACTCACCGGAACGCAGTATCTTTCGAAGACAGTCTCCACCTTCTCCTTGAAATTGGCCTTCAGGCAATCGTTCAGCTTCTCGAACATCCACTTGCGGTCCACGTCGTCCACCAGGCGATCGTAGAAGACCCGCATGGCCTCGTGGTACCAGACCCGCACGAAGATCTTCTTGTCCGTGACGGACTCCTTGCGCACCAAAGTGCATCCGGTGACCACGCGCGACATGTCGCGCAGGTTGAATATATAGTGCGACTTGGCCGGCGTGGCCCTGATCTCCGACTGGACCAGCTTGTAGATGCTCTGCGTGGCGCTCACTATCTGGTTGGTCACCACGAACACATCCTGGCCGTGGCCACAGCGCCGGAAGCCATTGAGCGCCACGTTCAGGAAGATGCGGAACATGCTGTCGTCGCTGAACGTGTTAATCGAATAGACGTTGAAGTGGTTCAGGAAGCGGGCGTAGACATCCTGGCGACTGCCGCCGGGCAGTCCGCAGGCCGCCATGATCAGCACGTTGTGGATGAAGACCTTGGAGCTGTCCTTCAGGTCGTAGACATGACCGTAGTCGAAGAACTGACGCAGCAGCTCCAGCGGAGGCTGGGCGCCGTAGACCTCCTTCACCGGCATGTTCATGTCGTCCACGAAGAGGACACTCTGCATGCCCTTCGGCGGGCCGTAGATGCCGCGCTTCCACTTCTGCAGCTTGGAGATGAGCAGGTCCTGGCACTGGTTGGCCGAGATCATCACGGTGAAGGTGATGAATCCCGTCTCGAACACATCCTTGTCCAGCTTGTTCATCAGGTAGTTCTGGATGTAGACCGTTTTCCCAGTGCCCGTCGGTCCAACGAGCAGCATTCGCCTCTTGTGATCCACGTGCATCTTCAGCAGGTGGATGTACCGCCCCGTGTCCACCGTGGGCACAATCACTCCCGTCTTGGTCTCCTCCACGTCCATGCGCTTGGCAAGATCGGGCCAATATCGCCACGCTCCGCGCTGCTTGTACAAGAAGACGTAGTCCACCAAAAGTCCCTCGTTGGGCGGAGTTATCTCCATTTTTCCCAGAGGCTCCGGCGGAGGAGGATCGCTGTCCCAAAGCTGCAATGGCATAGTCATGTTTGAGAAGCAACTGGAGAGGATTTTTACTTAGGGTAAATACCTTCCGCAGAAACAGATCGAACTTCTCCCGAGAGGCGGTGTCCAGCACGCCGCCCACTCCCCAAATCAGAGAGTACAGCATGGCAGCCTGGAAGTAGCTCTGTATGTACTTCTGGTAGTCCTCCGGGTTCTCCTCGATGGCCTCCGCAATCTGCATTTCGAATAGGCTGAAGGTGGTCCGCATGCAGTTGAACTCTCCTGGTTTTATGAACTGACTGCAGTACCGCCGCACAAAAGTCTGGCACTGGAATGCAGAAGATCCAAAGTAATCCATTATTATTTCTGATGAAGGAATTAAATGAAACTCACGGGAGTTAGCAGCCACTGGAACAGGGCCAGCACATAGGGCACGTTCTCCTCATCCGCCCAGCGCGGATCCGCCTTCTTTAGCCAGCTGTTGGCGAAGGCCCGCCATCCGAGAGTCGAGGGCTCCATGTAGATCATGCCGCATCGGGAGACGGTGGCTGGCGAGGCCTGGGCCAGGTCCATCACCTCGAACACCATCGACATCTCGTTGGTCATGGTGATCACCTCGCCGCTGGTCAGGCACAGCTTCTTGTTGTCGTCCAGCACCGTGTTCATGTTCTCAATCCAAACGGCATCCACGGGTCCGTCAAAAATGACCTTAAAATCATTCATCATGCATTAAATCCAATCCAATTAAATCCGGATACCCATACAACTTACCCACTTCCTATCCGGTGTGGGCGTCATGGCAAAGTCACGGAAGATCTTGGCCACCAGGCCATCTGTCCACTCGTACGAGATGGGATCGAAGGAGCCGTACAGCTGGTTCATGGTAATGGACTTGGGGTTCATGATGCCCATTTGGACGTGCTGAAAGTAGTTGCTCTTCTGCGGCGCCTTGATTTTCAGTGCGGACAAGACCTTGGCCAGCACCTGGAGTGTCTTGGACTTTCCGGCCAGCGGTTCTCCCACCAGCATGAATCCGTGCCTCACAATGATCATCTCGTATGTCTGTATCACCTTGAGCAGGAAACTGGGAGCGGGCTCCAGGTCCTCCTCCAGACAGACTCGCACAAACTCCGTTTCTACCAGGCTGTAATCGATGTGGGGCAACTTGATGCCCGGAAAGATGTCCGAAATGATGCCCTCGAACAGGGGCACATCGAACGAGAGGAACTTGGGCAGATTCACATCGATCAAGCTCCGCAGCAGCAGAATATCCTCCACCTCGTCCGGATATTGCTTCTTGATGTTGCCGCAGGCGGAGAGCACCGTCTTCACGGCTCGCATTCCGTAATCGTAGTGATTCTGGCTGGAGAGCTGCTCCGAACAGAGGCGGTAAGTGGTCACGATCTTCACGGCCAGCTTTCGGGCATCGACGAACCCGTAGGAGTAGAGAGAGATCTCGCCGATCATGGCGTAGTCCGGCACCATCATGGCCACCGAACGGAAGAGCACTTTAAGATTGTCCGGCAGCTCGGATCGACCCGCATAGCCGGGATTCATGGTGATGCAGACGTAGCAGGCCGGATTCAGGGTCAACTCAGTGCCCTCGAACATGAACTTGACGGCGTTGCTGCGCACGGCCTGGATGATGAGCAGGATCTGCTGGGCCACCACGGAGAGCACTTCCAACTCGATCCGGTTGAACTCATCGAAGCAGGCCCAAGCGCCGCACGAGGCCAGTCCCTTGAAAAACTTGCCCATGGCCTTGTAGTCCAGGCCGTCGGAGCAGTTGAAGACCTTGCACTGGACGGCCAGCGCCTTCGCGAGATCCTTGGTGGTCTCCGTCTTGCCCGTGCCTGCCGGTCCCTCCGGAGCTCCGTTCAAATGGAGCTGATAAGCTCCCACCAGAGTGCGGTAGCAACGATCCGTCAGCGGGGTGATCACCAGGCGATCCGAGTTGCCCAGGTACTCGTTGGCAAAAGGAACGGTTGCGTTGATGATCCGCACCCAGGTCTTGTCGTCCTCCCAGTAGTAGCGCATCTGGGCCAGCCACTGGAAGTCGAACTCGCTGCTCACCTTGTTCTTGATGAGGTCCTCGGTGACGTCCTTGGCGTGCACATCGATCACAATGAGTGACTTGATGGTGATCCGGTTAAGGTTGCTGATCTTTGGCGAGCGAACTAAGGTCACGATGTCGGTCAGCTCCTTGGACAGATCCTGGAAAAAGTTCATCATGATGGCCATGTTGCCGCCGAAGGTGCGGCGCAGGCAGCCATGGACGCGCAACGCCCAGTAGACCTGCGAGATGGCCAGCACCGTCATCTGGGGCCACTCGAGCACCCACTCGTGCCGCTTCACCTTCGGGTAGTGGGCGAAGGAGAGCTCGTTCTGGTAGCGCACCGCCTTGAGCATCTCGTCCTCCACGCCGACCAGCCACTTCTCCACACTTCCGCCGGCCGCCGCCGTGGAGACCTGCTCGATGAACTCGATCGTCTCCTTGTCGCTGCTGATCATCGCCAGCACGTTCTTGGCCGCATCGAACTCCAGGCTGTTGATGCCCTCGAAGCACTTGCTCAGATGCGGGAGCACGCGCAGGGGATCCTTCGTCTCGGACAGGATCTCGAGCATCTCGTCGTTGGCCAGGAAGAAGAAGCGCGGGAAGTACAGGCGCTTCTTCTCCAGGTAGTTGCTCACTCCAGTGGCAATGTCCTCCAGCAACTCGTTGGCCTTCTGCAGGGACTCCAGCAGACCCGCAACGGGAGCAGTTTCCATTACCAGAGGCTGGCGGAGAACCAAGCCCATGTTCCGCGTGTAGGTCTGCTCCACGATGGTGAAGAGGCGACCCTCCTCGGGCATCTGGGCCACAATGTCCTTGGAGGAGAATATGGGCAGCAGGTAGAGGTAGTTGGCCTGCACCTTGCCCCACTGGTCGAGCGTCTCATTCACCCGCATGATCTTCTCGTACCAGGCGCGCACCTCCTCCTCGCAGGGCTTCATGAAAGCCGAGCCGCGCATGACCAGAGTCTTGAGGATGTGGTCGTCCAACAGAGCCTGGATGTCGTCCAAGCTGCTGAGAATCGTCACACCCGTCTCCTTATAGGGACCGTAGGGAAACACCCTGCTTTCCCACTCCTTGATCATCGCCTGCAGCGCGTTCCACAGCTGCAGCTCCTTGTTGGCCCCGATGCTGATGATCTCGAACTGGTCGAGCACCGGGTCCAGACCCGAGTTGAGGATCTTTCGCAAAGTGGTCCCCGCATCGGGCGTCACGTCCCAGCCGGCTATTTCCGACATCTCCTTCCAGTGGCGCTTGCGCAGAGCCGGATTGCACATGGTGTTCACTATAAACACGCCGGTGGTGAAGTCCTTGATCGACTGGATCATCGAAGTGCACAGACGAAGCGGCACCGGGTGCTTGGCCGGATCAGGATCTTCGGTTTGACCCTGCAGAGACAGCAATTTACACCGAACGATTTTGTTATAATCAGTTATAAGATTTCACCTTAAATTTGCACACTGGATTGTCGATCAGATCCTGCTTGATCTTGACCCTGTAGTACTTCTGGTTCTTTTGGAACTCCTTTAAGTAATCGTCCGTAGTTCTCTCCACAAACTGCGGTTCCAGGTACTCAAAGGGACCGTCGTTCCACACGCTTAAATACCGCTGCCACTCAATACAAAGTCTACAAATAGTTAATGGATTTGAATTATATTAAATATCTAACCTTTTGAAATCATTATAAAAGTTTATGGCCTTAACTTTTCTTATTTAAAACTAAACTTTCTGATTTTAAATAATAACCTAAACAAAAGTAATTGCCTAACTTTAGTACTTACTTCATAAGCTCGGCAAACGGATAAACAAACGTCTTGATGATCTCCAATTTTGGATACTCGGTTATGGCGATCTTAAAGAGCTTCTCCTCCTTGTTGATCCAGGCCACGTAGTCGTCGAAGGTCTTAAGCTGATCTATGAAGTTCTGCAGGATGATGTAGCTGTCGCGGAACTTGTCCGGCCGACTCATGTCGTCGATGACCGCCAACTTGGGCAGCAGGTCGTCAATGTCCATGTTCAGCTTCTTGATGACCTCCTGCAGGTGCTCCTCGAAGGTGAACTTGAACTGCTCCTGCTGCGAAGCATTGTAGTCGCAGATGTCGTTGATGTCCTTGATCCAGTTAATGGTCTTAATGGTCAGGTCAAAGTGGTACTTGGACATCTCGGTCAGTTCCACTATGTTGGTTCCGACTTGCAGGCAATACTGAATACGGTCGGTCAACTCTGCTATTTTCTCCTTCTTCACGTAGATCATGTATTCAGCACTCTCTAAGAGCTCCTCCGTCGACTTTGGGATCTCCAAAGCTCGGTACTTGATCTTCTCGAACTCATCGCAGATCTCCACCTCCGCCTTGATGTGCTCCCGAATGATGATCGTGGTGATCTCCTGAATCAGGTTTTCAGCCAGGGTTCGAAGTCCAATTACGGCTGGTTCGTTGTGGATCACGGCCATTACGAAGTATTCGGTTCCCGGCTCGCTTCGCAGCATCTGGATGAAGCCGTAGTACATGTCGATCCGGGCGAAGTACTCCTCGAACTCGTGCGGCTCGGACAGAAACTGATTCAGGGCGTCCCGTTCCTGCCAGGAGTACAGAGCATAATACTTCTCCCGAAAGCCTTCGATGTACTGGATCACCTCCTGGTACGTGCGCAGGATAATGTCCTGAACCTGTCAGTAACATTTATAATATTACAGTTAATCTATTTCATTTTATTATAACTTATTTAAGTTATCATTTAACTAATACAATTACAATTATAGTTCACACCTTGTACGCACCTTATCAATCACATCCTTCAGGAAGTTCTCGTTCATTTCGATCTTGAGGTAGTCGTTCACCTTCGCGTACATAGCCATCGAGGTGAGCGTCTGGACCTGCGGCTGCAGTGGCTCCATGCGGTAGCCCACCATCGATATTTCGGTGGCGATCTCGGCGAAGGTGCGCAGGATGGCCCACACGTTGGGACGCGTGTCCAGGTCGCTGGAGAACTCGGCCCACTCGAGGGACATGCGCAGCATGGGCATCGTTCGCGGGTGGCTGCACATGCGGTACATTTCCTCGAAGGTGCGGATCTTCATGTTGGTCATCTCGCGGTTCATCAGACCCTCCAGGGCGTTCCAGGCCCGCTTCCAGGTGCTCATCGGCATGACACGCTTGCGCATCAGCTTGCGCAGCACCAGCACCACCTTGGGGTACCAGGTCCACCGCAGAAAGGTGTTCACCTTGTCCAGCTGGTTCTGAATGTACTTGCGGTAGAACTTGTGGGACAATGCTTCCCGGCCGCCCAGACCCAGCTGCTGCTGCATGGCTCCGGTGGCCATCACATAGTGGAAGACGCAGGCCAGGTTGGGCAGCTCCCCGACGGATATGTTGAGAATGGCGCGCAACGGCAGCTGTAGGATCAGCAGCCTCTGGGCGATGCGTCGCCGGTTCTCCAGGAAGTTGCTGTAATTCTGAGTACGGCCAGCTCGCCGGAAGCTGATGTCAGGACGGGGCAGCTCGAACTGCGAGGGATCCTCGTCGGAGAACTCAGGATGGCGCAGGATGTTCTTCATGCTGTACACCTTCATCAGGCGGTTAAACTCCTGGTGCACATCCTGCATGTAGGCCTGCACCAGCTCCGGGTACTTGTTCTTCAGCCGCTCCGAGGCGAAACTGAGGATCTTGGCCTCGGTGCGGCGCAGCATCGGCGGCACAACGATCTTGCGCACCTCGCGTCGCAGGTTGTCCTCGTAGTGCGACTGGGGCAGGAGACGCATGTCCGGTTCCGGCTGCCATTTCTGGCGGGCCACGCGCACCTTGACGTCCGCCGCCTTCTGCTTGAGGAACTGAAAGTGCCGCCGCTCGTGCACCTCGCTTATCCGGAACTTGAGCAGCGGGTTCTTCATGTACGGCTCGTTGTCGTACTTGGTGATGTCCGAGGCCGGGCGGTGCATCCGCTCCAGCTTCTTGCTGTACATGGTGGAGCCTTCGTTGGTCTCGAGCTTCGACTGCAGGGATTTCTTTTTCTTCTCGATTCTCCAATTGTTATTGTTGCTAAGGCGACTTGTTGTGTTTGTTTTGTTTGTTTCCGGGGCGAAGGTTTCCTGAACTTACCGGTTCGATGACCTTGGAGGACTCGGAGGAGAGAACGACTGGGTGTGAAAGTTCATGTTTGTATTTATTGATCGATAGCGTTATCAATTCGATTTAAAATGACATTATAGATACAGAGATTAACAACGGTTTAGCAACAATAATAATAGTTACAATAATAATTACATAACGTCTCGCTCCTTCGATTGCGTTCGAATATACAAAATTCTAAAACTCCCGAAATGTTCTTCAAAAAACAGCCTTAAGTTTATGACCTATAACTTATGCAGCATGATGGACTTGAGAGTGGGAAGGGCAAGGTTAAATGAGGGGCGGATGGTGCGGGGGTTGGAAGTGCTTGTATAGTGTTAAGCGCATTACAGTTCACAAAGTTGTACGTATTGAATTACAAAACATAGATGAGCTTTCCAACTTCACAATAGTTTCAATAGATTCGTATCAAAGAAATTGCACGTGTTTGATTTGACAATATTTAAATTGGCTCCTTTAGTGTTTTTATGGTTATGTCTAGGTACGTTTAAGCGTTTCCATATCATATGCGGACCTGTTCCAGTTCAAACAAATCTTTGTTGATCCTTAATCATGCCAAATTCAGCGATCCAATAGTGATTAACGAAAAAATCCATATAAATCTTAAAATTTTTGTTATCAAACAATTCAGTAATCTTTAAGCTATGATAGAGCAACCCAGAACAGGCCTGATAGTTCGTAATTATTGCGTAACTACATACCTACTGGTGTAGGCGAATATGCATATTAAAGATTACATAGCCTAGGGGCAACAATAGTGATTGACTCTAGTTCGCTGCGGTTGGTATTCATTGGTCCTTGGGTCGCTACCTCTCGAACTGGAGCACGTAGTCCTTAAGCGGGCCGGGCAGGTTCAGGCGGTTAATGTTTTGGGCCAGCTTGCGGTTCATCGCTTCGTAGATGGCCCAACGTGACAGCTGCTTCAGACTGCGCGGTCTACGATAGAGCGTCGAGATCAGGGCAATCAACTGCTCCGTCTTCTTGCTGGGCACCTGGGCTACGTAGAAGTTGTGCAGCGACTTGAGACAATTGAAGAGCGGCTCGTGCTGCATGGTCAAGTAGAATAGATGTATGACACGCGTGTACGTCGCTTGCGGATCGTTGAGGATGAACTCCTTCTTCGTGATCAGGATGATGTAGTAAAACAGCAGGTGGCACGAGTTGGTGCGGAACGAGCTGCGAAAAGTGGCCAGCTCGTTGGAGAAGATGGCTGTGCCCGGCGTTGACTTGCCGCTGAGCACGATGTTCGGATCGGCACCGTACTGGATTAGCGTCAACGTCAGCTCGTAAACGCACTCCATGTCGTGGCAGGTGCGCACATTATGCACCATGTCCATCACCGCCTGCAGAATGTGCTGATATGTCTTGTTGCAGTCCAGGCCGTGTTGAAGCAGCATTAAAAGGATGTTCTTGATGAAGTCAAAGTTTGTGCGCTTCTGGGCGTCGCAGTTAAGCGTAAAGTTCTCGCTGACCGTGAACACGAGCACGTGCAGCGGCTTTAGATTGGCGCGGTAGGAGCAGTTTGGATTGGCACCGTGCTGCAGCAGCATGCGGATGCAGTTCAGATAGCAGACCTAAAAAGACGAATTAGTTCCGGGATACAAGTAAAGTAAAGATTCAGACCTTCATAGAGTGTGTGAAATGATGCAGGTGATCCTTATTTATTAATGGAACTAGTAGAACCATAATGGGCACAGATCCATCCCTCCCCACGATGTTGGGGTCACCATTCTCCTTGATGAGCATGTTGAGCAGCTCGTAGCAGACCTCCCAGTCTCGCAAGTGACGAAACACGCAGGCCATTGCACTATTCCCTGCCTGGTTGATCGACTGCTTGGCCCCGTTTTGCAGCAGAAACCGCACCAGGTGCAGGACATCCCACTTGCTCCACTTGTCGTAACCATAACGCGCCTCCTCCAGAGCGTAGCGTACAATGAGGGCGTGCAGGGGTGTGTTTCCGAGTGAGTCGGGGGGCGTTGATTAGTTCCTTGCAGCCGCGTTCCAGGAGTATGCGCAGAGTAGCCAGTGTATCGTCTGCCGACTTCCGAGCTGCAAAGATAACTAAAAGGGTACCATGTTAGTATATGAGTTTTTATTCTTTCATCTAAGGCAGTCGGGACTCACCAACATGCAACAGGGTCATTTGTTGTGTGCAAGTTCGGACAGTTGTTATGGCACCCTGATGTATAAGTAGCTCGAGAAAGCGTCCATCATGAAGCACGGCATGATGAATGGGGTAATACTCGTCCATGATAAGATTAATTTCCTCCGAACGCGTGACAACCAGCTGCTGGACACAATTCCACGCCCCGCGCTCGCAGGCCAGGTGCAGCAGTGGCTTCTTCACCCGGAAAGGGATCCACGGCTCCTCCATTTTCTGCGTGAGCAGACTCAGCACATTGTATTGATCCCCGTCGATGGCGTAGTAAAGTGCGTTTTGCAGCTTGGTGTTTAGCCGCTCGCTGACATCGTCCACGTTGTTATGCCACTTGCCACTCTCCTCGCAATTGCGTGTATGAGCACCGGGAAAGCACATCCTCGTGTCCACGTCGATGCGGGCGCCGTGGCGTAGAAGTAGCTCGACGCACTCCTCGTAGCCACGTAGGGTGGCGATATGCAGGGGAAGGGAACAGGGTGAGCGGTTAACATCCGGGCGATGGCGGTGCAGCAGCCATTTAGTGAGATCAATGTGGTTGAGGCCAACGCTGCGCTGCAGGATGTTGTAGCCGTAGTCGTCATGCATGGCCAGGATGTTTTCATTTTTAGGTATTTGGATGAGCAGGCTCTCAAGCGTTTGCAGTGACACCTTCGGGTTGGCGCGCAGGATGTCAAATAGCGTCTGAATAGTTTCCTCGGTGGCCTTGGACAGCTTGCCATCGCGATGGGAGAGGAGCGCAGATCCGGAGCGGAAAACCTGGCTCACGGAGCCACCCATGACTTTTCTGGCTGGAACCCTTCCGCTCTGGCTAACACCGCACTGGCATGCTAGTCCCTCCTTCTGCGACGCAGTTTCCGGGAAGATCGGTAAACAGAGAAATGCGTATCAGTCCAAAAACCGTAAAAATCAATAAGAGCCCTGAAACATTTGCCCAGATCACCACTTGGCGACGGATGAGAGGCGAGAGGCTGCTACGGTGGCGCTTGTGGCAGTTTCCCACATCCCCGTGGTGCGTTTACACTTTAAATGCATCGCATCCGGACGTTCAAAATGAATTTTATTTTAAATCACAAAAACTTTTCTCCTGTGCTCCGCAGCTTTGCCCTTCTTTTTTTCGATATGTGTATAACAGCTGTAACAAGGTGTGTGGAGTTATCGGACATCGATAAGCCTTGAGGGGTACAGTGGGTTTTAGCATGCACGAACCCTTAATAAATTATAAAATTAATGTTTTATTGATTTATTAATTTAGTTTCAGGTTTGCCATCATAACTATCAGAGTTTGCACAAAACAAATGACCTTGCTGCATGCTGTTGAATTCTGACTGCCAAGATGACTTCCCAGCAATAACCAGCATAGAAACCATTGTTCAATTTCACGCGTTGTGAAATAATTGCAAGCGCTAAGCGACACTTAAATTGTTTTTAAGCACTGTTGCATTTAAGTTAATTTTTGTTTTTAATATAGTAAAAAAAATACATTTCCTTAGAAAAAACCAAAACAAATACAATGTATGTACATATAAGTTAGTTTTTCACCGTTATGAAAACAGTGTCAGCTATTATTTTTAAGTGTTTATCCAAATAATTATCAATTTTAATCTATAGCTTAAAAATAAATATTCGTATCATAACGAAAACCAACCTAATTGGTAAGTAAGGATACATTTCTTTCCCTTGTGAAACACTTTTATGTTTTCCTTAGTCATCTTTTACTGTACAAATTGGCGCGTAAAAATAGAAGAGCGTCTTAAAAGGTTACTGCGTTTTTACGGATAAATATCACCTGAAAAATGACTAGCCGCCTCGAGACAAAGTACGATAACCTAAGTAGCCACTTCCGGCTCAAGGGACACGACTACCAAAAGCAGTTCTGCCACCTTTATGCCCACCGCCTGGCCGAGATGACCCGTCTGCTGACGCCACTGGCCCAAAAAAAGTGGGGTAACAAAGAGCCTATAAAGAAACTGTGCGAACTACGCGGAGAACAGGACGTACACTGCATCCTTATCGGCACCATCTACAAGCACCAGGCGCACAAGCCGAGCATTCTGCGGGACATCTCCGAGGAGAACCAATTGGCGCCGCAGCCACCGCGCCAAAACTACTCGGAGCCTGATGACAAGATTGTGCTGGAGGATGAGCTGCAGCGGGTGCGCTTGCAGGGCGAGGTAAAGAGTGAGCTCATGGCCACCGGTGTTGTGTGCGCCGCCCTTGGTGGAACCGACAGCGAGGGGTTCTTCAACGTGGAGGACATTCTCTTTTACGAAAGTGGGCCCCAAAAGCCACTGGCCACAAGAAAGATTAGTCGCCTGCTGGTACTGGCCTCTGGATTGGACCAACTACAGGCCCACAACTTTGCGGATGCCCTGAATCTTTTCCAGTACTGGCTGGCTGGTAATCTGGGGAATGGCAAAGAAGCCGGCTCTATGGTGCGGCTCATTGTGGCCGGAAACTCAGTGAGGGCCAGTGCCGTGGCCCATGTTCCCACGCTCCAGGTGGCCCGCACGCAGGCGAATGCCAACGATACCGTCCAGGCCATAACCCAGTTGGATCAGTGGTTTGCCTCGTGGGCACGTTGTCTACCGGTGGATTTAATGCCGGGTGCCTACGATCCGGCCAACTTTATGCTGCCCCAGCAGCCGTTTCACAAGTGCATGTTCCCGGAGGCCGCTCAACTGGCTTCCTTTCAGGCGGTGACCAATCCGTACTGCTGCCAATTGGACGAGACCCTGGTGATAGGCAGCTCCGGCCAGAATGTCTCTGATTTGCTGCGCAGCACTTCGCTGGATTCCTCTTTGCAGGCCCTGCGATGTACCCTCACCTGGGGCCACATTGCACCCACTGCTCCGGATACGCTAGCCTGCTACCCGTACATCGACAGCGACCCATTCATCATGCGCGAGTGTCCGCACGTGTATTTCGCCGGCAACTGCGAGTCCTTTGAGACCGCACTGCATGAGGGCTCCCAGGGCAAAAAAACGCGCCTGGTGTGCGTACCCAGCTTCAGCAAGACGCAAAGTGTGGCCGTGGTGGATCTGGACACGCTTGACTGCCACCAGATTAACTTCAGCGTGGATGCAGAATGATAGATTAAGTTAATATACATAATAAACACGTTTAATTTTGAAAATCACTGGTTTTATTTGCTATCCTAGTGCACCACTGGCCCTAGAGGTTCTCCCCGAATGTTCGCAAGATCCAGGCGGGAATCGATGGTGTCGTCTATCAGTCCAATGACGGCGATGTTGTCCCCGCGAATGATGTGAAGTCCCAGGACAATCTGCTCGATTCCAGAAGTCGTGGAGAAGACGCGCTCATGGCACTCGTCGATGATAATGTTGATGGTCTGGTCGAATCCCTTGAGTGTGCCGATGAAGTTCCGTCCGTCCGCAGTGATGATGGACACTGTGTGGTTAATATACGACTCCAACCCGGACATTTTGTAAAGTTTTCGTTGTTCAGTCAGAGGAGAAAAAACAAATACAAATTGTGGGAACCTTCGCGACGCGCTCTCCGATAACGATAACTCATACGCAGCACAGCTGTTCGGCCTCTTGTGCTCATGTAATCGGTGCAGAATTTTCTATTTTCCCTAAAATTTTAATTAAATTTCATAAAATGCTGCGTCGCTTTGTGCAAATCGGTGGCCGGGAACTGTGCCGAACCCAATCGACGGCTGCCGCCACGGAAAAGTGGGATCTATACGCCGGAATTCTAGTGGAGCGCCTGCCTGTGGTTTCAAAGACGCTAAGTCCTCTCGAGAAAAAGTTCCAGGATGTGTTGTGGCGCGTGGAGTACGAAAACAGCCTAAAGTCTGACCACGAGGTGAAGCACGAACGAGAAATCGTCCAGGCGGAGCTGATCAAGCAGGGCAAAGTGCAGGTGGACCTGGAGGACAGTGGCTCAAAGCAAACTGCGCAGGATCTCAAGGATAACTACATCGAGGAGCTAAAGAAATTCCAATTTGGAGACCGTACCACCCCGGATGACAAGGCCAACAAAACCAGCTCTACAGATCGCTGCCTGGAGGACACGCTCTATCTTCTCGTTCAGCAGAAGCTCGGCCAGCAGGAACACCTGATCTTACCCCAGGGCAAGCGGGAGGAGGGCGAATCAATGCGCCAGACGGCAGAGCGCGTGCTTAGGGAGCAGTGCGGCCAGGAGCTGCGGGTACTTTTCTACGGCAACGCTCCCGTCGGCTTCCACAAGTACAAGTACCCCAGCAACCAGCGGACGGAAAGCGTCGGAGCGAAGGTGTTCTTCTACAGGGCGTCTTTGCGATCTGGTCAGGTGGCAGAAAAGGCAGCCAAGTTCGAGTGGCTGCCTAAGGAGGCGCTTAACGGAAAGCTGAAGAACGTCGCCTATGCGGAAAGCGTTAACAAATTCTTGTTGTAATTTTAATTGTTTTATTTTGTTTTCTTATCTAACAAATAAATATTCTTTATGACCAGAAAAGTTCAATGGTTAATAACGGGTAAATGGAAAAAAAAACAAAGTTGATGGTTTATAGTTTTTTAAACATAGCAAAATAAAAATTCAGAAATTTTCGAGGCTACTTACTGTGGGCTTAGCTGCTTATCCAATTCCCGATACAAAAACACTTCACAGCTTTAACATTTTTTGACATGCAGCAATATATTTATTTTTGCAATTCATGAATTGTAAATATACGTTCAATATAGAGGCAAATATTTATTGTTTTGCTTTTATTTTTTTTTCGCTTAGAAAAAGTTTACTACTTTCGTTTCGAATACACGTAGAAACTGGAGAAAACACAAAGGCTGGATATTATTTATTTTTGGGTAGCAAGAGTATCTTAAACTGTTTGATATTTCAATTGTATATATGCTCGGTACAAGTTGCAGACATTTAATATTGAAAATGTGATTTGCTCGATTACTGGAAGCTAGTAGCAAGTATTTTTCAGATTACTTTTAATTTATCCTCCATTCAATATCGTCTTCGGCTACCTGACGCGTGTGCCAATCCTTAAACTGAAACGTCCAAATTTAAGATACTTTCATCGGATGTTGTTAAATAAATGCAAAAACTACAATGGTTCATAGTCGTGTTGATAAATATGTATTGCAAGGTGCTATTGTTGATTTTAGGTTCATTGTGGCATAGGTTCTTAAATAAGCATTAAACTGTTTGACTTAGACTAAATTATCGAAAATAATGGTGTAAATATATATTTTTGTTTCACTTTTTTTTTGTGGTTTTGTTTGTTTTTAGAAATATACTTTAAATTGTAAGACATATGCTCAGGCGCCATTTAACAAGACCGGGCAGGCTTTTTAGTTCTGGAAAAGCGTTCGCGTGAAGTCTATGTAGTCCAGGGCATCCTTGATGGGCTGGCCAGAGCGCGGTTCCGAGTAGGGCTTCATGCGCTGCACGCAGTAGTCCGCCATGTCCTTGGTGAGATTCTGTGGTGGAATATGCAAGGCTTAGCAATGGTTTGCGCAATGTGAAGTTGTAATTTAAACTTACGCAGTAGAGCTCTTCCTTGGTAACGTAGGGGCGGTCGGCGGCGGTGATTGCGCGGAAGGCGTTCTCGATCTCTTCGTAGGACTGGACGTTCTCCGTCTCCTTGGAGATCATAAACGCGATGTATTCCTGCAGGGAGACGTTACCGTCGCGGTTCGGGTCGACCACATCGAGGATCGCCTCGAACTCTGGGTCGGGTTGGCCCTCTTCCACCATGGGCAGGTCGTAGCCGAGGGCGCGCAGGCAGGACTTGAACTCCTGGTGGTTGAGCTTGCCGCTCTTGTCCTTGTCAAAGTGCTTGAACATCATCGAGAACTCCTTGAGCGAGTCCTCGGAGACGCCAGAGTGGTTGCGTGCTTGGATCTGCTGCTCCAAATTGTGCTGCATGCGCATGGAGAGCTGGTCGAGCTGATCCCATTGCTGGGCCAGGCCCACTGTCGAATGCTCCGTGTAGCGATTGTCCAGGATCAGGTGCTCCTCCAGCAGGGCGCCCAGCTCTTCGATCTTCTTAAGGTCGACTCGGCGGGCGCGCACCTCGGTGGCCTTGACGCGAAGCGCCTCCAGTTGCTGTTCCAGGGAACCGGAGCCTTCCATCATGGACGTTCTGTGGGATTGCGATGTGTATTGGCGGTGTTGAAAATTGCCAGACAATAAAGCGTTCGTTAGTAGGGCACAATATCGAATTAGGTCTCAAACAAATCGGAACGTTACAATGATATAATGCATAAGAAAAGCAAATCTTGTTAAAGGTCTGTTACGGGCAGCGAAATTTATTTTCTGGAATTCGGGCTTGCAACTAGTTTGACTTCCCATCGATTTTATTTTGTAATATTTACAGGTGTTTTTGGGAATTTGGCGGGGCGCGAGTGTTTAGATCTGGATCGGGGTTTAGTGTAGTTAAGATTGGTTGGTTGTTCTTTGAGTTCAGCAACTAATAAAGACGAAAGTTGTCTAACTGCTAGAAGCGATTAAAAATAAGAATAGCGCCAAAGGAACGTTCAAATTGGAAAAAGCTACTAGATTTTGGTAACTCTTCGATTAAACAGAAGAAACATGAAAGTAATTTAAATTGCTCGATTTCTACATATTTCTGTATGCTACAGCAGTATTTTGCTCTCGAATCGCATGCTAGAGTTTAGTTTCGTTAATTTTGAATAAGTTTTGAGGTGAGACCAAAAGAATAATGGAGAATCAGAAGGCCACGTTGTAGATATACACTCTGATCGGGTGGGTCGGTGCTCTCGCTAATGCAACTAACTAAAACTACGCCTTAGTCGTTGCTCGATCTTATCGGTATCAGTATCAGTATCAGTGTGGATATATACGAGTATTTACAACAAGCCCTTAGCCTCAGCGCGAGGCGCAAAAGCAAGAGTTACGGAGAATCGAGTTACTCCCACGGGTTAGTGGAGGCGCAGCGTGATTGGGAGCTCGGCTCCAACGCGAGTTAAGGAACGAAAAAAGATCACAACAGAAAATAAGATTTCAAACGCAGATTTGAGGCCTGCTCGCTTAATTACCCTTGACGGTTATAACCCAGCATATAATATCTAGAAAATAGAATGGATCTTTCAGTTACGTTTTATCGTTTATGGAGTGACAGAGAGTCGTCGAGACCACAAGACTTGTTTTCGGATTTGTGTGGGCTGGGATGGGTACATGGATTCAATGGATCCAATGAAACCAACACACGTTTGGATTAAGTAACCCCCTCCTGCCAACGGCAAGTCCCTGAGTTCCCACTCACCTTGTCTCTGTGAGCCACTGGTGGAAGAGATTGGCGTGCTTGGCGAACTCCTTGCGCAGCTTGTCGTTCTCCTCCTGGCGCTTAGCCTCCTTGGCAAGTTCCCCATCGCGTTCCTCTATGATCTTTTGCAGGTTACGCCAGGTCTCCTCAAGAGCTTCCATGGTGAACCACGTGTATGGGTTGGGTCCAACATTAAAGCTCTTGATCTTCTGGTCGAGTGCTGCCAATGCCTTGAAGTCAGCTTCGGCCGACGAGAGAGATGCCTGGAATTGGGCATGGGCGTCGCGCAGGGCGCGGATTTCTTCGATCGAATTGCAGCGAACAGGATCTGTGAGATCCTCCTCGGCATTTTCGAACCAAGAATTGAAGGCCGAAGCTTTCTTGGCAAATGTCAAGTAGAGTTCCTCGATCTGGCGGAACTGCTCCTGCATGGCCAACAGTCGCTGCTTGCGCGTATCGGAGGCGTCGCGCAGCTTCTGCCACCTGGCGATCACGTCTCCGTGACGCTTCAGGATCGCCGGCGACTGGGCATGGCTGGCGTTAATTAGTTGGTCCTTCAGTGCCGTAATGTTGTGGATGCCCTCCTGCTCGAAGGCGTTGAGACCTGATCAAACAACAAAATATGTTATTAAATATGTTATAATAAACAAGACCAGTGGTAATCCTACCTGCATCAAATGTCTCCTGCTTGGTCAACAGCGTCTGCACGGTGGACAGATCACGCCCGAATTCGTCGGAGCGCACGTAGTTCTCCTTGTCGTCAATCCAGCTCTCGACCACGTCGGCCTTCCACATGAACTGCAGATAGGCCGAGTTGTCCAGCAGAGCTCCCTTGCGGCGGGCAGCCAGGGCGGACAGGTTGTCCAGCTTGTGGCGCAGCTGCTGGCAGCGCTGGGCAATGGAGTCGCCATGGTGGTTCTTGGCCTCCACCAACTCGCTGCCCTGGTCGCAAATCAGGGAGCAGCGGTCCTTGTGGGCAGTAAAGTCCGTCTCGAAAGCGTCGTGCTTCTTCAGCAGGCCCTGGACGCCGGCCATCGAGTCACCGTAGTCCTCGACGGACAGCAGCTGCTGCTTCTCGGTGATCCAGGCCTCCTCCTCCTCCACCTGGGCAAGGAACTGCTGGTAGGTCAACGACTCATCCAGCTTCTGGCCACGCGTGGCGGCCAGGTTCTTCAGCTCGGCCCAGGCCTGGTTGAGGGCCTTCAGGCGCTGCTCGATCTCCGGCACGCCGAGGTTGGACACGTCCATCAGCTTCTCTCCGGCCTCCTGGACGGCCTGAATGGCTGGCTCATGCGAGGCCAGCTCGGCCTCCAAGCGCTTGTGCTTCTTCTTGAGGTTCTGGACACCGGTCAGATCGCGACCGTAGTCATCGGAGCCCACCAGCAGCTTCTTCTCCTTGATCCAGCTCTCCTCGTCGGCAATGTCGCGGAAGAACTGGTGCAGGGTGAGGGCCTCGTTGAGACGGGCCTGACGGTGGGCCGCCAGGTTGCAGATGCGCTCGTAGCGCTCGTTGATGCTCTGGCGCTTCTCCTGGATACCGGCAGTGTCAAACTGGCCGCTCTCCACCAAGGAATCGGCCTGGTTGTTCATGTCCTTGATGCGGTCTTCGTGCGCCACGATATCCGCCTCGACCAACTGATGCTTCTTCATGAGGTTTTGGACAGAGGCCAAATCCTTACCAGAATCCTCAGTGGTCAACAGACTCTCGACCTCGCCCAACCAGAAGTCCAAATCCTTGACAGCAGCGATGTAGGTGCGCTGCTTGTTGGCCTCCTTCAGCTTCAGCGACTTTTCAGTGGTCTTGTGTGTGAGGTATTCCCACTGATCGGCGATCTGCGTCAGCCTCTTCTGCACCGCGTTCTCCGATCCGCTGCACTGCTTCTTGTCGATCAGGTTGCCGCCCATGGCCAGCACGCTCTGGATGCGGTCAGCGTTCGCTGCCAGCTCGGCCTCGAAGGCCTGGTGCTTCTGGTGCTTTGACTGAATGTTGGCCGGGTCCTTGTAGCTCTCCTCGGTGGCCAGCTGCAGCTTCTCGGCGATCCAGTTCTCGATCTCGTCGGCGTCGCGCGAGAACTGCTGCAGCGTCTGCTCGTCGCCCAGACGGGATCGCTTCTCGATCAGGCCGTCCTTGAGGTGGCGCCAGCGCTCGAGCACCTGCTTGCGCTTCTCGTCCACCAAGTTGGAGGCGTAGTGGTTCTGGGCGATCAGCTGGTCAGCCACCGTCTGCAGGGCCGCGATCTTCTGCTCGTGCCCGTTGATGGCCTTGTCGAAGTCCTCGTGCTTCTTGATCAGCGCCTCCACATTTCCGCCGGAATTGGCGTCGTCCTCGGCATTGAGGAAGGCCTCGCGGGCCGACATCCAGGACTCGGCCAACTCGCAGTCACGCATGTACAGCTGCAGATCCAGGTTCTGTTCCAGCTGCAAACGACGCTCGGTCCAGGCCTTCTCCAAGTCCTCGCGTGCCTTCGCCAGGTCCTCGATTTTCTCCTTGATCTCCGGCGAGGCATAGTGGTTGGCCTGCAGCAGCTCGTTTCCGAACTGCTCGAAGGCGCCAAAGGTTCCGGCGCGGGCATCGATCTCCGTGCGGTGTTCCTGGGAAAATTCGGGGAGTAAGCGAATTAGTTTGGGTTGTGGATTTGGGATTGGGAACGCCGGGTTAGAACAACATTGCAACGCTGGCTGGCTGGACGCTGGGAATCGATTGCTATAGCGCCAAGTTAGTTAAAAGTAACAAACGTGAAACGAAGTTAAACTGAACAATTTGATGGATAAACTGGGTGAAACGTGAACGGAGCATGGATGTTCGATGATGATGATGAAAGGATTGCACAGAAAACATTAGTTAGATTGAAATATACATGTGAATCAAGTCAACTGTAATATAAACATAAATTATAATGAATATCTTTAGAAAACATTAAATACAAGTAGATATTTTACATAAGATAGTTCAGTTTTAGGTTTCCAGATACGAAAAAGATTATTGATTTGAAGTGGCGTTTTCTTAAGGATACAAATCTTAAGAAGTTATATTTTTGCATAGCTTATTATCTGGACATTGAGAAATGTGCGAGATCCGAGTGTAGGGGTTAATGTTGATGACGGCCCGATGTGTGTAAGCAATATTAGATAAGATTAAAAGAAACCGCTTGGGTTACGAATAGAACGAAATATGTGTGTGTCAGAAGCTAAAGAAGATATGGTCTGATATTTGTACATGAAGGGTATTCACACTGATCAAAAGAAGATAGAGAAGGAATTTCAAGTACCCTCTGATAAATGCTTTTGGATGGATGATGGGAGCATGTTCTGATCAAAGGCGGGCACACACATAAACACAACGAACGAAACACGGATCTGAAGTGATGGTGGTTAGCGAAGGATCTACCTCGTCGCCGGATGGAGATGCGATGCTGGAGGTCGAGGCGGTGGCTCCAGGAGCCGAGCTGCTGCCCAGTGTGAACTCAATCTCAGCACGGTGTGCCTGCGATTGTATTCGTATCGTATTTGTTCGATTGATTTATTCGTTTTTTGAGGGGTTGGAATGCAGAAACACAACCATGATGGGGGTTTGGATGTTGTCATGAACCGGTTGTCGTTGTAGATTGTATGTTGTTCGTTTATGTCATGACACGAACGAAAAAAAACAAAACCAAAAAGACAAGATATAGTCGGGTGGCAAATATAAGGGGAAAAACAATCTCCTGTTCAAGTATGTCTAAGTCAAAAAGATCCTAGCTGTAGGTATAACCCCCATCGGAATCCTCACCTGATGCCTTTCAATCAGAGCCTCCGCTCCAGTGACATCGTTTGCCAGCTCGTCGGAGGTCACCAGGCTCATCATCGAGTTGATCCAGGCGAGCAGGTCGCGGTAGTCGCTGAGGAAGCGCTGCAGGTCGTACGAGTCCAGCAGCTTCTCCTTGCGGGCGGTCGACTTGGTGATGATCTGATCCCACATCTCGTTGATCTCCTTCTGCTTGGCGTATGTCTGCTCGGCGGTGTCCGGATGCGACTGCATCAGCCTGTTGGCGGTCTCGTCCAGCTGGCGAATCTTGTCGCGCAAGGCGGCCAAGTCGCGCTCAACACCCTCGTGCTTGCGCTGCAGTGTCTGGACACTGCGCAGGTCCTTGCCCAGGTCGTCGTTGTTCAGGGCATTGGCCTTCTCCGCGATCCAGTCCTTGGTCTCGTCGATGTCGCGATGGAAGCGCTGCACCTCGTGCGCGGAGCCCAGCTGACTGGCCTTCTCGGCGGTGAGAGTCTGCAGGTTGTTCCACTTCTCGTTGAGGTCCTGCATCTGGGTCTGGATCTTCAGGGCGGCCTCCGTCTGTCCCAGGGAAGTCAGCTGCACGGCGATCTCGTTCATGTTGGCCAGCCGCACCTCGTTGGCCTTCAGGTCGTCGTTGAAGTCGTCGAACTTCTTCTGGAGCACCTCCACCTCTTCAAGATCCTCGCCCACGACGTCGGCGACTTGGGCGTGGTTCTCCTTGTCCCGGATCCACTGGGCCAAGTCGGCGGCCTCGCGCACCAGGACGTAGGCCTTCACCGTCTCGTTCAGCTTGTTCTGGCGCTCGCGGGCGAGGGCCAGCAGGTTGTCGTACTGCGAGTTGATCTGGTTCTGGCGCTTGGCAATAGAGTGGTTGTCCACCAGGTTCTGCTGCGAGGCGCTCAGACCGGCCTCGATCTTCTTGATGTAGGCGGCCGGGACGAAGCCCTGACGGTCGTTGACCTCCACCTTCCACCAGTCCTTGTTGTTCGAGTTCAGCAGGGTCAGCACATCGCCCTTCTTCATCGAGACCTCGCGCGGCGACTTCTCCGTGTAGTCGTAAAGGGCGACCACGCACTCCTTGCCGGTGATGTCCACCACGGGCGTCTCCTGCTGACGGCAGTTCTTGGCCTGCTCCTGCAGCGCTTGGATGGTGTTGCCGAAGGCCTCCAGATCGGAGACCAGGGCTTCGTGCTTCTTGAGCAGCGCCTCCGAGGAGTCCTCGTCCTTGCCGTAGTCACTGCCCGTGGCGATCGGCTCCTTCTCGCGCATCCACGACTCCGCCTCGTTGGCATCGGCGAAGTACTGGTGGGCCTGGAGGGAGTCGTCCAAGTCCTGCTTGCGCTGGCTGGACTTCTCCTTCAGGGTGTTCCACTGCTCCTGCAGTGCCTCCAAGCGCTGACGGATGTCGTCGCTGGCGAAGGGCTGGTCCTTCAGCATGTTCTCGCCCGAGCTGATCACGTTCAGCAGCCTGGCCTCGTGGTTGTTGATCTCGGCCAGCACAGCCTGGTGCTTCTTGATCAGATTCTGTACGCCAATCAAGTCGCGACCGCGGTTCGTGGATGCGGCAATGGGTTCCTTCTCGCGGATCCAGGCAGCCTCGTCCTCCAGGTCGCGGAAGAGCTGCTGCACCTGCAGGGAGTCCAGGAGGTGCTGCTTCCGCTCGCCCATCGGGGCGGCCAGGGCGGCGTAGCGAGCCGAGAGGTTGCCCTCCTTGTTGCGGATGTTGTCCGCATCGAAGTGGCCGGATTCGATGAACTTGTTGGCCGCGACCTTGATGCTCTCAATGCGATCCTGGTGGGCCATCACATCGGCCTCCAGGAGGGCGTGCTTCTTCTGCAGGTTCTGGACGGAGGTCAGGTCCTTGCCGTGATCCTCGGACAGCAGTTGACCCTCGATCTCGCTCAACCACAGCTCGATGTCCTCGATGGTGCGGTTGAACTGCTGCTGCTGGCAGGCCTCGTTCAGCTTGGTGCCCTTCTTGTCCGAGGCCTGGACGAGCGTCTCCCACAGCACCACGATCTCCTGCATGCGGGTGTTGATCTGGTCGGCGGCATAGTGCTCCTTCTCGATCAGCTCGGTGCCCACGTTGGTGATGTCCTCGATGCGCGACTTGTTGGCGTTCAGCTCGTGCTCGAAGTTCTGGTGCTTCTGCATCTTGCCGTTCAGGTTGGTCGGATCCAGATAGCTGTCGTCCGTGGCGAACTTCAGCTTCTCACTGATCCAGCCCTTGGTCTCGTCGCAATCGCGCTCGAACTGCTGGTAGCGGTTGGAGTCCTCCAGCAGCTGACGGCGCTTAGAGGACTTCTCCTGCAGGGCAGCTCGCCGGGCCAGGAGCATCTGGCGCCGCTGGGCCACATCGTCGGCGGCATAGTGCTGGCCGTCAATCAACTTGGTGGCGAAGATGTCCAGCGCCTTGATCTTCTCCTCCTGGGCGGCAAGACTCTTCTCGAAGTCCTCGTGCTTCTTGATCAGCGCCTCCACGGAGTCGAGCGAGTCGCCGAGATCCTCGTTGGCCAGGAAGGCCTCCTGCTTGGCCATCCAGGTGTCGGCCTGCTCGGTGTCGCGGTAGAACAGCTGCAGGTCCATGCACTGCTCGTACAGGATGCGACGATCCTCCCACAGCGACAGCAGCGAGCTCTTGTCGTTCTCCAGAGCGGCCAGCTTCTCCTGGATTTCGGCGGCGGCATAGTGCTCGCGCTCCAACAGCTTCTTTCCGGACTCCGTGGTCAACTTAAAGCTGTCCTCGCGGGCATCGATCTCGCCCTTGTGCTCCTGGTGGCGTTCCAACAGAGCCTCTGCCCCAGCCACATCCTTTGCCAACTCATCGGCCGAGATGATGGCCTTCATGCCGTTGATCCAGGACACCAGGTCACGGAAGTCGGCGAGGAATCGGTGCAGGTAGTACGACTCGTCCAGTATCTGCTTACGCTCGCGGGCCTTGGTGGTGAGACTCTGCCAGTAGTTGGCGATCTCGGCCTGCTTGTCGCGAATCTGGTCGCTGTGGTCCGCGTGGATGGAGCAGAGACGCTGCGCCTCGGCTCCCAGGGTGGAGACCTTATCCTCCAGAGCGGCCAAGTCGCGCTCCACACCCTCGTGCTTGCGCTGCAGAGCCTGGACACTGGCCAAGTCGCGACCGTAGTCGTCGGACGAAAGAACAACGTCCTTTTCGGCAATCCAGGCCACAGTCTCGTCGGCATCGCGATTGAAACGCTGGATCTCGTGGGCGCCGAACAGCTTCTCCTGGCGCACGATGGCCAGCTGCTTCAGGCGCTGCCAAGCCTCGTTCAGCTCCTCCTTGCGCTTGGTGATGGTATCGCGCTCGGGATGGCCGTCCTGCACCAACTTGTCGGCCAACTGGTTGACCTCGGTCACGCGGTACTCCTGCGAAGCCATGTCCTTCTGGAACTCGTCGAATTTGCGCTGTAGGACCTCCACATGCTCCAGATCCTGACCGTACTCATCGGCGGTGACAAAGGTCTCCTTGTCCTTGATCCAGAACATAACCTCTTCGCACTGGCGCAGGAACTGCACCAGAACAAGAGCCTGCTGCAACTTCAGACCCTTCTCGGCCAGTCGGCTGAGGAGCAGCTCCCACAGCTTGTGCAGCTCGTCGAGGCGCAGCTGGATGGTCTCGGAGGCAAAGTGCTGCTGGTTGATCATCTCCTGGCCGGTGTTGTCCAGCGAAACGATGGCGTTGCTGTGCGCCGACACCTCCGCCTCGAAGGCCTGGTGCTTTTGGATCTTGGCCTGCAGATTGGTCGGATCGCGGTAGCTCTCCTCGCTGGCCGCCTGCAGCTTCTCGTGGATCCAGGACTCCAGCTCGTCGGCATCGCGCTTGAAGTACTGGAAGCGGCGCGAGTCCTCGAGCTTTTCGCGCTTCTGTCGCGTTTCGATCTTGAAGTCATTGTAGCGGGACAGCACCTGCTCACGTCGTTCCTGGATGTCCTCGACTGTCTCGAGGATTTTCACCTCCTTGGGTGTGAAGTTCTCCATTTCGCTGGTTCGTTTACTTGTTTAGTTACTTAAGTTATTCGTTCGTTTCGGTAATAAACAGCTTAAAGAAAATAAAATAGTTTAGTATGAATTACATTTAGTTATTTAGTTAACCAATTTACCTTAAGCTGCTCCGGGCGCTAAACGGTGTCAATTTAATACTGCTGCTAATGCTTTCCCTTCATCAAACAGATGACCGTGTTTTCCTGTAAACGAAGTGGAGGGGGAATAATTAGTTAAATTCGGTTTAATCAACACAAATACAATCGCAGCCAGGCAATTACCTAATCATTGGGTCATTCATAAAATGGGAAACACACACATTCATCAAAGCGAAACCAGAAAACAGTGGTGGCTGGCACCAAACAAACTTTACTATCTTTACAATTGTTTTGCGTTTTGAAACATATTTTGAGAAACTATTTATTAATTCTTTATTTCATAAACCAATTCAAAGTAAAGGAATATAATTTCCGCTTTGTTTTCAACTGAACTTAGGTCGATGATCACATCGGTTGACAACCTCGCTCCCTTTTGATGGCCTCAACGTTTGCACACCCCAACCAAACTAAAACTGCGAAAGTGACGCATTCCCCGGCTGATTAGGTTCCGTCAGCTATCGCTATCTTATCGGCCAGCGTACTCAATAAACTCAGCTCCTCGATTCCGAGTTATTTTTAGCAGGGAATTACAAAAACTAAATTCTTTATTCGAAACATAAATGGTGAATGACATAACCAACAGGTGAAACTTAAAAACTATCCAGATCTCGCGATAAATCGGCCAGCATCTCCATGAAGAGGTGTGACTTGGCCTCGTCTTCGTGGTCATCTCCTCCAGAGGCGTCGTGGCCGCTGGTGTCCATTCCGGAAAGCGAGAGTTGCTGCAGCAGGTCGGAAAGAGTGCTCCACACATTCTGCGGCCAATTTTCGGCAAAGAGCGGCATAAAGAGTTCATTGAGTTGATCCGCCCGCACTGCTCCCGATTGCAACATGGCCTGCAGTAGGTTTTTCAGCAGAGAAAAGCTCTCGGGATTGTTGCCCATTTCCTGTATGAAACTGATGCTGAGCAGACCCTCGAAAATTCCGGGCGCAGCTTCACTGGCCATAAATTGCGGCGAGTGCCACACAGAACAGCAGGCGGTGACTACACCCTCGTCGAGGAAATTGGGTTTTCGGTTGATGAGCAATTGCAGAAGATGCACCAGTCCCGAGCCAATTAGGTGATAGAAAACCGTGGGCATTTGGGGAAACAGAACCGCCCGTTGGGATCGTCGGAGCAGCTCTGTTAGCTCATCCCTGCTGCCCACGTTTTCCGGACGCAAGCTGAGGCAGTGCAGCCACTGCTGCAGCTGGTAGAGCAGCTCCGACAGGCTGAAGCCCACATCCGGACTGAGCTGCAGCTCGCTGGAGCCACCGGCGGCAGTCGCCGCCTCCGCCTTGTTCCTGTTCGAGTGGCAGACCTTGGTGGCCAGCTCCTGTAAGTCACCGTGGTAGAAGGTGCTCTGCAGCACGCTGGATTGGAGCCACTGCTGCAACTGGGACTGAGCTTGTATGCGAATCAAATGGGCGTAGGTCGAACGCAGAACCGCGTTGGTGCTGGCGGGCAGAAGGGCCTCCAGGGATTGACCGATGCGCCGGTCCAACATCTGCGGCACCTGCTCCTTCCACCGCTGACAGGCCTTCTCCTTGGCCGCCTGGAAAATCTGCTGCAGTTTCTGGTAAACCTCATCCTGCTTCATAGAGCTGATTTCGTTGACCTCGGCATCCGCCGAGGCCTTCGATGGGATCAGAATCTCCTGCTGGGCATCCTTGACCACACACTTAAAGCTGCGCTCCGTCACGAACTCAATTAATCTTCTGGTGGAGGCGTTCTGCGAGTGCAGGAAGGCGTCGGCCAACTTGCGCTGCTGCTGCTCCGTGGGAGATAGTTCGCTGGGAGCCAGCGCCTCCTTGGCGGTGGCACTGCTACTCTGCTGCAGCTGCTCCAACCGAGTGGTTATGTACCGGAAGCGACCGCTCCTCGCCTGGCGAGAGGGCGTGATGCTCACCCGGAACTCTTGGAGAAAGGGACAGGCAACAGGCAGAAGTTCATCCATCAGGGGAGCAAATGACTTCTCGGGGCAACGAAGACTGCTCAGGCAGAGCTCCACAATCGCTGAGGTGGTGCCATTTTCAGCCTCATGAGCCCGGTAATTGTAGTAGTTGTTCACCAACTGCGGCTGAGCATCCAGCAACCAGCCAATGCAACTTCTGGTTATGAACACAGCCCCGGACTGCAGTTTGTCCACGTGTATGGCAGCATACAATCCGTAGAGCAGCTCCAAAGTGGCCAAAGAGTCTGGAAGGTGCAAGCTAACCAGATCGAGCATAACCAGATATTGAACCAGCCACGGCAATGTGATGAGCAGCTTTCCTTGCCGCATGGAGCGCTCAAGTATCTCGCGGAGATTGAAGTTCGGGTGAAAGTGGCTGCGAAGCTGCAACTGCTGGGGGCAAACATACGGCGCTGAGGGACTGCCGTGCTGCGTGGTTCCACTGAAAGGCAAAACAGTTACAAAGCCCAGAAACTTGGACAAAATCAGCATGTTGGCCATGGTCTGGACGCGAACAATGCACGGACCCTGCTGGGCGGACTGCTCCTCCGTGCCCACATCCTCGGCCAGCTGGAGCAAATCGAAGGTGGAATCGTTGTGGCGCAACAGCTGGACAAAGAGAGCCAGTTTGAGATGCACAAGAAAAGCCACCGATGAACAGCCGGCAATAAAGTCTCGAAAGAAGGCTTGCGACCGTGGAAACTGACCCTCTACACTCGAGTTGGAGGTCACCAGGCGCTGGGCCAGTTTGTTGTGCCTGAGGGGATCCAGCTTGAGGCCCAGCTCTTCGGGAGATTCAGCGGTCTCTGTGCCCGAGATTAACAGCTGGCTGACAAACAACTTGGCAAAGTGGGCCATATTCACCGGGTGCTCCGATACCTTAAAGATTTCTTTAATTCGTGGCGTTAGTTCGCTGGCAAAGTTGAACATTCGATTCAGGTGACTCTGCTCCCACTGCTTCAGGGCTTTGTAGAAGAGATCCCTCTGGGCCTTGAAGGCCCCAAACTCGTTTTGTGTCGGAAAGTTCTCCCGCGAGTCCTTCTCCACGTGGTAGTAGACATTTTGCTGCGAAAAAGAAGAACTTTCGTGTGCGAAGGGTGTGGACGTCTCCTGTTTCTGTTGGCAGGAGACCTCCAGTTGTTTGACGATTTCCGGAGGCAGAAGGCTCAATCTCTCGTTTTGAAGCAACACCACCAAAGTCCTCTTGTCCAGCTGCAGAAGCAACTTTTGCTGGTTCTCCAGCAGTTTCAAGGCGAAGTAAACACAGCTTTTGTATTGGGCGAGTCGCTCGAGAGGCGCAGAAGGAGCATCCGACTCCACTGGGTGTTGTCCAGGATCTCTTATGTTAAGCAACTGCAACACAAAGCTCAGTTCGCTCAAGACATTAGGCACTAGATTCAGATCCATCAGAAGGCCATAAATTGCGGAGAGTAGCACCAACTGGTTGGTATCGCTCACATCCTCCAGGCTCAAGCATTCCCCAGCGATTACCTCGTCTTCCGGCGTTCTCTCCTGCTGACTGACATTCACGGGCGCCTCGCTTTTAATCTCCTGCTTGTTAAGCAGCAGGGATTTGCGGGCCTCCATTTCCAGGGCCGCACCTTGACTTCTATCAAAGATTTCGCTGTTCTGCGAGATTCGCCATAGGTTGTTATCATTGCTAAAGGAACTAGTGTCGCCAAACGAAGAGTTGGCTGAGACATTCTTGCTGATGGTCATGGGTAAGACCCGTCGACGCGGTTTGGATTGAGGTGTTGCTCCGGCGGCAGTTCCTGTAATCGCTCCTGAATGTTGATTATGCTGCTGTTGTTGAGGCGTTGTCTTCTTCTTGGATCTTTGATGACTTTGGTTGGGCGTGGACAAAAAGTCGCCCAGGCAGAAGCTGTTCCCTCCTCCGCCGGCTCCACCGCCGCCACTCCTGTTAGGCGTACTGCAAAACTGACCGCCACTTGCGGGCGTGGATCTTCGACCCTGCGGCTGTTGACGAGACGGAGTGGTAGTCGAAGTGGAGGACACACTGCAGCTGCTCCGATTCAGAAGAGAGTCGCTAAGTTGGTGTGGCTGCTCCTCCAGATTCTTGGGTGCATCGGCAGGCGGTGGCTTGGCCTGACGAATGGGGGTTAGGGAATGCACCGGAGTCTCCGAACTGCGACTGTAGAAATATGGCTTGGTGGTCTTGCGCAGTGCAGCCAAGAAATAAGCGGCAAACTCTTCTAGGCTGCAATTGTTTTGGTTATTTCCCTTTCCGCCCCTTTTAAAGTAGGCGACGAACTTCTGCTGCAGCTGGAGGCGTGGCACCTTCTCCAATTGCGCAAGCAGCTTCTGCAAATGCTTTTCCTCCGACATAGTCATTTTAAAATCTCCGGAGCATGACCCGCGCTGCGCTATTTATTTCTGTCTCAGCTCGAGCTATTTTTGACCTTTCAACTTCTCTCTCCCTTTTGTTTCCCTGCAACGGAAGAGGAGAGAGGGGAAACGTTGGCTCGGCTTTTCTGGGTTTTCGTTTTCTAATTTATTTTTAAACTTGTTTGGATAGGGTTGAAGTTGCAGGATTTTGTTTTGCTTTAGTTCTTTTTCTCGTATTGACATCACTTTTTCACACACACTATTCTAAATCAGAGTACATAACTGCACGAAAGACATTACGAGTTAACAATTTAGGCGGCGATGACATCATCACCTGTACTAAAAGTAACAAAGTTAAGTATTGGTTAGGGGAGAAGGGTTGAAGTACGCCGAGCTTGTTTGTCAAATATCGAAAAAATAAATTTTTATTTTTGTATTAGGTTTCTTTTGCCATGTAAAACTTATAAGCAAATAAAAATATTAAGCAAAAAATCATTATTTATCTTTCCATTATAAAAAAGGCAAGGTAATTTCTAAAAATTATTTTTGCAATCTATAAATTATTTGTATATCGCACTATATGTTTTTTTCGAATGCTTTTATATTTTAAGTAGTTGTACATAAACAGTTTCTCCTGTACCAAGCAAATAAACATTGTGATAAGAACAAATCTAAGAAATATTAGGAATTCGGCCACATATTACTTAATACTTTGAAACGCGTTAAATGGATGAGGTCAAAAGGCGGCAAACCATAGACAGTGACATCATTTAGAGGAGAGGGTGGGTCGGGCATGCAAGCAAACAAACAAACAACACACATTCGAAACAAATTTCACGCAGGAAATTGAAATAAATAAGAGAGAGACCGAAATATGCCAGGGCTTGGCAGCCATACAAAGTCAGCCAATTTAACTGTTTGTGGTGGCAAACACAACAACAACGGCTCTTAAAAGAGAGAACGAGAAAAAAAACTCACACACACAACAGAGAGAGGGCGAAACATTAATTGAAGTGTCTATCAGAAAATAGCTGAAAATGACGTAATCCTCTCGGATTGGAATTATGAGCAATACAGATTGACCAAAATAATGAATGACTTTTATAAAACAGTTCTGCCAAAAATATCCAATAGATAGCCTTCAAAAAAGTCAAGGACATCACCCCACCCCAAAACAAGTTTTGGCAAATGTAAGGCAAACAATTTACTTTTTGAACTCGACACTTAACTCTCGCAAACACAAACATCCAACGAGGGAAGCAGAGCAAGAGAGAGCTCTCTCTCACGCTTTCTTTCGGCTGAAGTTGCCGCACCACCATCACCCGATGACGTACACACACTAACACCAACTCTCTACTCCTGCATAACACACATGCAAACTGGAGTACCAGATACTTTTCTTCAATTGTAATTGGAATTCAAAACTTTTGTGAAATATGAAAACTTTGGTGACTAATCGAGCACTGGTTTGGGTTCCTTTGCCCCCTGAACCATGGCCAAGAGTTTTCTCACACTTTAAGACGCTTTTAATTGGATTTTTGTGTCTCCTGCAAGGGTGTGGCGTTGACCCGAAAAATTTTCACTTCACACGCAAGCCGAATTTCAATTGCAATTTAAAGTCAACTTTCACAGAAAAAAGAAGAAAAGGTTTAAAAAAACTTACACTCTGATGGCGAATTAAATGGTTTACAGTTAATTTGTTAATCAAACTAATGGTTTCCAGTAATTTTTAGTAATTTTCACGGAGCGCCTCAATTTCACGGGATCGCACTTTTTTCACAGAGTTGCCAGACGGCGTTTGGGTATCGGCCTTAATTTCAAAGCAACATTGTCCTAAATTTGCCGGGAAAACTTCTTCTTTCTCCCGGTTGTGATCTCAGATAGAACGTTTTCCAATTGTTATTTTTTAATTGGTAAAATTTGAACTTCTTTTAAGATTTTATTTACCTACTTAATTTATTGTAATTAATTGCTTGTTGTGGCTTTATGCTTAATTTATGCAATACCCCATAATTACTTTTCAACAGTCTTTTAAGAATCCACTAAGCTAAAACTCGGTCGTCAGAAATATGAATGGAGGGTCAATAAGCGCTGACAACAGTATTCACTATATTTATGTTATACAATATATCAAACGGCTGGGTCCGCACATTGAAACCTACCTAAATTTATACACAATAAAAACCTATTGGACAATACCATGCGAATTCCTTATAGATAAGAATAAAATAATACAAAAAACTAAACGATATATCGATAATTTAATTTTACATTCTTTGCCACCTAGCGTATTCTCGCCCTCCAAATCTGTTTAGTCCATTTCGGTATCCACAAACGGTCACACTAGTTTCCAGAGCAATCCAAAAAAGGAGCAGTGAAAAGCGAATAAAAATCTACACATTTACATTTAAGTAGAACCATCACCGGAAAACATAAAAAATGGTGGACTACAGCAAGTGGAAGAACATCGAGGTGAGTCTGTGTTTGAAGTTGCTCCGCTTGCTGCTCGCTAAGCCCGGTGTTTTTCAGATTTCGGATGACGAGGACGACACTCACCCGAACATTGACACGCCTTCCTTGTTCCGCTGGCGACACCAGGCGCGTGTGGAGCGTATGGCGGAAATGGACCACGAGAAGGAGGAGCTGAAAAAGAAGCGCCAGAGCTTCCAGGCGCGCCTCATGGACGTCAAGGAGCGGATCGCCAAAAAGGAAGGCGACGAGCCGGCTCTAAAGGTAGGGTGCACAGATCACTTGTTGCCTGACAGTTGAAGTTGAGATTTTCTCATCTTTAAGATGATCAGAGAAACATATAGTTCATAGATAAGGAACAGATTAAAACATGTGTATTCCTGGACCATTCGCTGTTAATTGCTCAGTCCAAACACTTTCACATAACACTTATTGTATTGTTGTTAAAAAATGATCAGGAAACAAGAAAAACTCGTTTCTGAAAACTGTTGTAAAGGTTTACTAATAGACTTGTGAAGTATTTTAGTTTCATATATTATGCCTGATAAGCATTATAAAAAAAAGTAATACATTAAAACGTCAATGAAAGGCAGTTCCAAGCGTTCGATAACGAACGCTTGCAGAATATTAAATCTGATTCATCTCTTCGCAGAAAGAGCTAGAAAAGATTGAGGCCGAGGGCAAGGAGCTGGACCGCATCGAAAGCGAGATGTTGAAGAAGGAGAAGAAGACACCCTGGAACGTGGACACCATTAGCAAGCCTGGCTTTGAGAAGACGGTGATCAATAAGAAGGCCGGTCGCAAGCCGGACGAAAATCTGTCCGAGGAGGAGCGGGAGCAACGCATGAAGCAGTTTGTTAAGGAGAACGAGAAGCTCTGCAAGCAGTACGGCATGCTGCGGAAGTATGATGACTCCAAGCGCTTCCTGCAAGAGCATCTTAACCTGGTGAGCGAGGACACGGCCAACTACCTGGTCATCTGGTCCATCAACCTGGAAATGGAGGAGAAGCACGAGCTGATGGCGCACGTAGCGCATCAGTGCATCTGCATGCAGTACATCCTGGAGCTGGCCAAGCAGCTGGACGTGGATCCTCGTGCCTGCGTCAGCTCCTTTTTCTCCAAGATCCAGCATTGTCAACCCGAGTATCGGGCGCAATTCGAGAGTGAAATAGAAGGGTTCAAGGGCCGCATCCAGAAGCGAGCGCAGGAGAAGATACAGGAGGCAATAGCTCAGGCTGAGGAAGAGGAGCGGAAGGAGCGTCTGGGACCCGGTGGCCTGGACCCTGCCGATGTCTTTGAATCCCTGCCTGATGTAAGTTTAAAACAACAGAATTTTAGTTAATATTTTAATAACATATACATTTTGAATTGAAACAGGAGCTGAAGGCCTGTTTCGAGTCGCGCGACGTGGAGCTCCTGCAAAAAACAATCGCCGCCATGCCCGTAGACGTGGCCAAGCTGCACATGAAGCGGTGCGTGGACTCTGGCCTCTGGGTGCCCAACGCTGCTGATTTGGAAGGTGACAAAAAGGACGACGAGGAGTCGGACGATGCCGCTGACGGCGGAGAGGAGAAGACCGACGATGCAAAGTCGGAGAGCGCGGCTAAGGAAGAGCCCATCTACACTGGCGTCAGCACCGAGGACGTTGACTGATCGCCTCCAGGTTTCCATCACCACCATAGTTATAATCTAAATGTACTGTCCACATGCGTATTTCATCCATACAAGCAGAGCAGATGAGTTATTGTATATAATTTGAATAAATCAGCTAAATTCTCAGCCACACGTCAAACATTTTGTATTCGACATTGCCAGAAACTTCTGTCCCGTTCAAGTAAACACAATGAACCGCCCTGAGCTAGACTACTATGCGGTCCTAGACCAGCCGAGGGGCGCCTCGAAGGAGCAAATAACCCTGGCTTACCGCCGCCTGGCCATTCGACTGTGCCCGCACCGCGACAAGAAGGACGAGCAGGACTTTGTGCCGCTGGCCCAGGAGGGTCGTCTCACCCATCTTTCGCCCATGGGCGAGCCAAGGCAGTGGGCCTACATCAACATGGCCTTCGATGTGCTGGGCAACGACCTATATCGCGCCATCTACGACCGCTATGGTGAGGCAGGTCTGTTCGAGGGAGTGATGCTGCCGAACGGCTACTTTCCGCCGTACCAGTACGATGGCGACCACATGCGGGTCTACGAGAGCGTCTTTGGCAGCTACTCTCCCTACGCCAATGTCATCGATGCCATAGCCAATCCGCCGAGCCTTTATGCCACCCGGCAACAAGGAATCGGGGTGCGCTCCAAGGACGCGAGCACGGAACGGATCATTGAGCTATCGCTGGAGGAAGTGCGCACCGGGTGCGTAAAGCTGATGCACGTGTGGCGACAGGAGATAGTGGACGCCAAAGAGTCGCGGCTGGAGAAGCGGAAGCACACCCTCAAGTTGAATATTGCCCCGGGAACCACGGCGGGAACCCGATACTGCTTCAAGGAGGAGGGCGATCGGTATCCGGCTACCATTCCGGGCGACATTATCTTCATAGTAGCCGATAAACCGCATCCGGTTTTCGAACGGAGGAACCTGCACGATCTGGTGTACCGGCATACCATTGACCTAAGCCAGGCCTTCACCGGCTTTACGTTTTTTGTTACCACGCTGGACAGACGCCTTCTTAAAGTGGTCATCACGGATGTAGTGCAGCCGGGCTACATCAAAGTGATTCCCCTCGAGGGGCTGCCCAAGTGCCGTAATCTTGACGCGGTCACAGCCATTAGAGAGGCCAATAAGAAGGTGGAGCAATTTGGGGACCTCATCATAGAATTTAATTGTGGGTTGTTTCGTTTTTTGTCTCGTTAGTTTCTATTTAATCGCTTCCACTCTTGTAGATATTTTTCCGAAATACTTGACTCCACATATGAAGCATATGACTCGCGAGTTTTTCCGCGAATTCCGGAAGTTGGAAATGGAGCTGGAGGAAGAGGAGCAGCGGAACATGTTATAAAAAAAGTGTCTTTATAGTTATTCTGCATTGAAAACACTAGCAATTGTGCGTACAGTGGAAACATATAAATAAATTTCGGGTTTTTAATGAAATATTTAATAAATTACCATAGTAGTAAAAAACAATATCCAATTGAAATATTTAAATTCCCATTTAACGGCTTAATTCAAAAGTACCTACGATAGGGTGGCAGCTTTGCCACAGAAATCGATTATTAATCGATATATTCAATCACAGTTCCAACGCATGGCAACACTGACAATCAGCTGTCCGAGACGAACAAGAGAAAATGCATTTGGCATTCCAGAGTTAATTAAAAATCAATTAGCGAACCAGCGCACAGCAAGTGGTCAACGAAAAGAGTGCAAACGGTCGGGGAACACCTCGCGTTAAACACAGGGCGCAGTAACCGATCCGTGTGCAAATCCGATTAACTGTTTCACAGGTGCAGGAAAAAGTGTGCCAACGCCCCCACCCCAAAGTCTATTAAACATAGAAGTCAGTCAGCGGAAGTGGAAGCACGCTCCACTGGCCACTCGCGCACTGCCACAAGATGCACCTCAGCGCGGATATTTCGAGCGCCCTGCAGCAGATCGAGGCTGTGAAGAAGGGCATCGATGAGTCCGATGATCCCAAATTGCAGATGCAGACGGCTGAGAGTCTGAATACCATCCTGGGAATTCTGCAGGATCCCGTCTTCCGCACCATTGTCCACGTGCAGGACTCGCTATCCGAGCTCAACGCCCAGCTGGGCCAACACCCGTCCATGCTGCCCAATGACTTTGACATCGATGTGGCCGGCAACCTGGTGCTCAGCTTGAACGGCGGCGAGGTGATGTACGACTTTGACGAGCAGCGCTCTTCCTCGCACTCCCACTCGGCGCCAGGAAGCCCAGATAAATCGGGAGGTATCGGTGGCGAGGAACCGCGCCCCCAGAGTCAGAACTCCAAGGGTGCGGGAGTGGCTGACCTGTACGCCACGGACTACGCCCAGATCCAGGCCATTGAGCTAGTCAACGACGGCACGGGTCTAGGATTCGGCATCATTGGAGCTCGCAACTCGGGCGTGATTGTAAAAACCATCCTGCCAGGCGGAGTGGCCGATAGAGATGCACGTCTGCGCTCAGGGGACCACATCTTGCAGATCGGAGACGTCAACCTGCATGAGATGGTATCCGAGCAGGTGGCCGCTGTACTGCGGCAGTCCGGAACCCACGTCCGCCTAGTTGTGGCCCGTCCCGTCGAGCAAAGCGTTCCCACGCCGCAGTACGCCCTAGATCCGGGGACTGCTGTTGTGCCCACGCGTGTCCTCGTCGATCCCGCCGAGCTAGAGCGTTACCTCATCTCCACCGGATACCCGGAGATCTTTGGCGAGAGCTCGACAGCCTCCACACCGCAGACCACCACGGAAGATGATCGGTTCGTGTATCGCGGAGAAACCTCAATGCTGATCGATCCCAACATCGACCTCGAGGAACTGCTGGCCCTTCCTGAGACGGAAAAGCTGCAGGTAGAGCTGAAGAAAGATGCCAACGGTCTGGGGATCACCATCGCCGGCTACGTTTGCGAAAAGGAGGAGTTGTCTGGCATTTTTGTGAAGAGCGTCTCACCGGGATCGGCGGCAGACCTAAGTGGCCGCATCCGGGTCAACGATCGCATCATCGAGGTGGACGGACAGTCGCTGCAGGGCTATTCCAATCACCAGGCCGTCGAGTTGCTGAAGAAGTCCGGTCAAGTGGTGAATCTCCGTTTGGAACGCTATTTGCGCGGTCCCAAATTCGAGCAACTGCAACAGGCCATCGCTGCTAATGACAAGCTCCCCTCCAGTGCTCCCGGAACGCCGTCCAGGGCACCCCTGCCTACCCCCGTGGCCACCACGTCCTCGGCCACGACCACACCATCTCGGAGTATAACTCGGGAGTTGGAGGAGGAGGCACTGCCGGCGCCGGAAGCCTTTATGACCACCCCGCCGTCGGTCACCACGATGGCAACGACCACCTTAACCTCCTTCGGAGCGGGTAAACAACTGGTAGCTGTTCGTGATTCCCTGGATGGGTCCACAAAGATCATACCCACGGAGGTCGTACCATTGGCGGATAAAGCAGAGGTGAGTATCGCTAATGGGCAACTACCAAGCAACTCTAATCGAAATGCAACCTTTTCGTAGGCCAAGAACGGCGGTGTAATAACCCGCCACAAATACTACACTGATCCCGAGCTTTCCGACGACGCGGAGACCGAGATCATCCGCAAGTGGCAGAAGATTGTGGGCTCCGATGTTGAGGTTATTGTGGCCCAGATAAAGAAGTTCGCCGTCGGCGGCTTGGGAATCTCTTTGGAGGGCACCGTGGACGTGGAAGGAGGCCGCGAGGTTCGGCCCCATCATTACATTCGTTCCATTTTGCCCGACGGACCCGTAGGAGTTAATGGAGTACTCCGCTCTGGGGATGAACTGCTGGAGGTGAATGGCGAGCGGCTGCTGGGCATGAACCATTTGGAGGTGGTGGCTATTCTCAAGGAACTCCCGCTGGACGTGCGCATGGTGTGCGGTCGCAACAGGAATACTTCGCTGCTGCCCTTCTCTGATGACACCCTCAAAAAGCTGAGCAATAACTTTGAGAACCTGCTGCCCGCCACCGATCGCCTGGTGAAGGCCAAGTCGGACGGGAGCTTGGCCACAGCTGGCTCCGTGGCCGATGGCGATTCGGTGGCTGCCGCCGCCGCCTCGTTTAGCAAGCTCAAGTCGCGCTCTTTGGAACCGTTGACCGGGTTGGCTATGTGGTCATCCCAGCCGCAAATCATCGAACTGGTCAAGGGCGATCGCGGCCTGGGCTTTTCCATACTTGACTATCAAGATCCCCTGGATCCCAACGACACGCTAATTGTGATCCGTTCCTTGGTTCCTGGAGGAGTGGCTCAATTGGATGGACGTCTTATCCCCGGGGACCGATTGTTGTTCGTCAATTCTATCAACCTGGAGAACGCCTCGCTGGACCAGGCTGTGCAGGCATTGAAGGGAGCATCGAAGGGAGTGGTGCGTATCGGGGTGGCTAAACCATTGCCCATGACGGACAACTCACTGAAGGCCTGCAGCAACGCGAGCACTACCAGCGAGGAGACTTTGGACGCGCAGCAATCGCCACCAGCCTTGCCCACTGCTGCTCCGCCCGCCATGCCGCCCACTGCCTTCAAAGGAGCTGAGCCCGACTTGATTCCCGACTGGCGGAATTAAGCAATTACAAGAAAGGATAGGAAACATTCCAGACAGCTGAATCTTTAACCGCGTTTCTGCATCCTAGCAAACAAGAAGGCATCGGAGTTGAGGAGTTACTTGATTTTAAACGCAAGAAAAATAGTTCTGAATCTGCCGAATTTGATAGGATACAAAAAACACAGACGCGATTGTTATTACCGAATCAAAATGTTATGCATATTATTAGCACCGAATTGTGTTTGTCCCCGAAAACGAGCATTCCACAAACATGCAATATTTAAACCCCCTAGTACTAGCAAATGAATTTTAACATGGTATTTCCAGAGTGTATGTACTTAAACTAAATTAAATAATGTACCTTCCGTACGAATGATGAGTATCACTTGGCTTGGCGGGGGGTTATTGCACACGGTTCAGTTGTCGCTCGATCCTCATGTAGTTGCGCCTCGAAAGGATTCGATCGCGGGCATAGCTAACCAGGTAACTGAGTAATCCGACCACAAAACACAGAACCTCGAATTTCAAGAAGTTCATCTGTTCTATAAGGGCTACCCGATCGCAGCTCCTTGTGACGATCTCGCCGCTTTGGCAGCGGAGCACCTCCTTGTAGTGCGTGTGGATGCAGACGCCTAGACTCCGGCTGACTATGTCAAACTCCGAGCACGGATGGCACTCCTCCACCACCGAGTATTTCTCGTTTCGCCAGCACGTCGAGTTGTCCTCAATGACGAACTGCGGCTCCCGGCGTCGGGGTCCCTCTGCCGCATATCGAGATTCCACAAAAAGGACCAGGATGGTGACCAAAGTCAGTGCACCCAGCCCAAGAAGCATATGGTGCCGTTGGCAGTTCTCAAGCATTTTAAAAGCGGGAGTCTTCTTTTTTTTATTAGATAGTCTAGGAAATAAGGACTTTAATAAGATCAGGATTGCCAACGGATTTGCTTGGGCTTACTTTGATTCCTTTTGTTTTGGTATTTTTTTGGAGAGTCTGCGTCACAGTGTGGTTGCAGCTGGGGGCTTAAGAAAATACTAAAAGGGGCCAGTTCCAAAAAACTTATGTAAATTGTTTTTGTGCTTACTTGTTTTTAATTTAAATTCACCAAATTAACAAAAAAAAATTTTTATATATTTAGATATTTTTGTCTAATGATGATTGGGTAAGTTTGCTAATTTCTACCTACTGATTTAAAAAATACATTGTCTTGGTTAATTATATGTTTTTTAATAACAAAAGGGATACTACATAGTTTTTATAGTTACAAACGTTTCTAGTAAAGTCCTAGTTCTCCGAACCATCGTAGTGTGACCAGACCACCTTGCCCCACGAACTAGTTCGCTGTTTACGAACAAGAATGGACGGAGACCAAAACAATTACGGACCATAGGCACAAAGCGGACGTGAGAAACCTGTGAAAATTTTTATAAATCGCGTGTGTGGGCGCATTGAAAAATGGTGCTGCGATCGGGAATTATTATTCCGTTTCAGTTTCGCGACACAAAGAAGTTGCTGATGATCGGGGTGCCCGAGGAGAATCGCAACCTCAACATATGGGACCTGAAGAACGTGGGTAAGCAGTGGTGCTGGGTGGAAGGGGGTGCCCCCTCTTATAAAAAGGTCGAAAAACATGGAGCCCAATTAACAATCCCGCCATTGCAGTGCGTGCCGCCTTCGGGATCTACAACTTTGAGTTTCGGAACAAAAAGATCGGCTTCAACATCCCGGACGAACTTTTGCTTCACTATTTGGCCCAGAGGCACGACCTCACCAACTTCGTTATAGAGATCAGTCAAGGTAAATAGCGTTTAAGTTACGACTAAGTCGCGTTCCCATTAGCGTTTAAGCGTTCCGAGCGACTGTTGGAGTCCCGTAGTCGTGGTTTTCCGGAGTCCGTGCTTATTTCTTAGATCCGTTGTGTTTATGTAGACGCGGCGTGCGCTTCGCTTGTAAGTCTCTGCAATTGCCATCTGTAATAAATCCCAAATTGTAAAATGCTCTCTCTTGCAGCCCTGGATGATGGCCACGCCAAGGAGCTGCTCTCCTACGAGCCTTCCTGCTCGATGGTGGCCTTGAAGCAGCAACACCTACAGGCGCAGGCTCACCACCCACATGCCCACCAGCATCAACATCAGCACCATGTGCCACTGCCGCAGCGTTCGAACGAGAGTGCCTCGCACCACGCGCACGAATACGTGCCCGGATCGCAGCCTACTTCCCCGGCACTGGGAATGAGCACTGAGCCCGTGGACTCGCCGCTGGAGCAGCAGGGTAACAACTCGGGATCGGAGCCGACGGACAATAGCCACAAACTGCGCTTGGGACAGGCATACTCGGAACGGACGCCAGAATCGCTTACCCAGTCCATCGATCCCATGGACATAATACCCAAGGCGGAGTCCGAGACGGAGGTGGAGCGCCTGCAGAGAGCTTCCAGGTTTCTGGCCCGCCAAGAACAGCAGCACCAAGCCCAGCAGCAACAGCATCAGCAGCAGTTGCTACCGGGTCAACAGATCTTCCCCAACTACACGCACCCTTTACCACCGATGAACGCGCCGAATCCCACCCAGCAGTCACCCTACACGCCGGGCCTTATGAGTCGCTTCAGAAGTGAGAGTACTCCTGGCTCCAACCTAATGTCATTACTATATTTTAAAATCTTTTCTTTAAGAACGTGGCGAACGGATGTCCAAGGACCAAAAGGAACTATATGTTAAGTTTTTCGAGGACAATCCCTGCATGCTGTCGAACCACCGCCGACACGATGGTCTTACCGAACCACTGTGGGCTAAATTGGCCCACATGCTGAACAGTGTGCCCCAGGGAGCTGTAAAGAATGTGGAGGACTGGAAGCAGACCTTCGACGCCTGGCGCTATCGCATCTTTATGTACACGCGCTACAACTCCAAGCTCAGCATGTCGGAGACGAGCGATCCGAAAAACTTCAAGCCCCTGACAGCCACCGACCAGAAGGCGTACGCCATGTGGACCAGCCACAAGCACATAGCGCCGCAGGACTACGAGAAAATGGACATGTTCGTGCCGCTGGACGAGACCACCACCGCCACGAATAGCTACGACTACTAAATCGGGATCAAAGTGCAAAGGATATAGCTGTTACTGTGTACTTCAACTAGTGTTAAGCGAGAAATACAATAACTTTTAAGAGGAAGACACATCGTTTTGATTTTTAATTTGATTATTATAATGATAACCGATTAGAAACAATGATTTGTTCGACTAAATATAAGATGTATTTATTCATTTCAGTGTACGATGTCGGCTTGGACAACTATGTGTTAAACCGACAGTGCCGCTGTGTGGACCAGAAAATGCTCAACGATTCGCCGACTCCCGAGGAGCCCACCAATCTGTGCCAGCCCAGCAATGTCCTGGAAGCCGCGCCCACCCCGCTTATGACTTTGCCGCCATGCGAGGAAGACGACCACGAGCAGGAGCACGAGCACGAGGAGAGCATGAAGTACCGGATCGACAAGGCCAGCAGCGGGGCTGCCTCGGCGGAACTGGGTATGCCCGCCTACGAGGCCTGCTCGCCCAAGATGGACTACGACACGCAGGACGAGCTGCCGGACTCGCCGCACTCGCAGCCGCTGCCCCCACCGCCTTTGCCTTTGCCTTTGCCCGCGGGCTTGCCGCTGCCACCACCGCCCACGTCGCACCACCAACATCTGCAGCAGCAGCAGCAACACGACGAGGAGCAGCAGCAACTGTTGCAGGAGCGCATCCAGCACGAGTATATGATCCAGCAGCAACAGCAGCATCAACACCTGCAGCAGCAGCAACAGCATTTGGCCCTCCTGCAGCAGCAACAGCAGGAACAGCAGCAACAACAGCAGCAGCAGCAGGGTGTAAACATGGCCATAGGCACGACAACGACCAACAACATCCGCCGTAAGTGATCCTCGTTAAAAATTATACAGTCCACTAAAGTGGCGAATCGTAAAAGAATTACCAGCCTTTAACGAGGTGTTAAAAAATCTTTAAAAATTTCTATTACCTGAGTCATAAAATTCTATGCTTAAACCATTGCTATAAAGGTTCCTTTAACAACTTTATTTGATTTATTATTTACTTAAAATAGGTACTAACTCTAAAACTAAACCACTCACCAGAACAACAAATGCAGATACTTGGCCAGAATTTATTGACTCTCAATTTGAAATCGAATTGCATTATTGCATTATTACTAAATTTATGAATAAAACATTACAATAATTACGAACTTCCATTAAAGCACAAAATGTTTCAAGCATGCAATCACAAAGTCCATAAATAAACGAATGTCTTTAAATTACTTTTACGCATACCATTTTAGCACATTTCGATTTAATCAAGTGTATATTATTTGCATTAATTTGATACATTAACATATTTTTTTGATTGTAATGCCAGTGATGTTAATTAAGACCGAAACTTAAATCTCGCCCGCAGAACGCAAGGAGCGCATGTCCAAGCGACAGAAGGAGCTTTATGTCCACTTCCTGCAGCAGCACCAGTTCATCAACGACCATCGCCGCAACGATCCCGTGCTGGATCCCTACTGGCTGAAGCTGGCCAACCTGCTGAACGCGGTGCCGCAGGGCGCCGTGAAGCACGTGACCGAGTGGAAGCAGACCTTCGACAACTGGCGCTACCGCATCTTCCTTTACGCGCGCTACAACTCCAAGCTGCAGGACGAGGAGGCACAGAATCCGCGAAACTTCAAGCCGCTGACACGGACCGACAAGCAGGCCTACATCATGTGGATCCGGAACCCGGACACGGCGCCCCCCGATCTCGACAAGATGCGCAACGTCTTCTGCAACCTGGAGGAGACGGCGGTGCAGCAGGAGTAGATTCCGGAGATTGCCATTGCCGTAGCTGTAACATTTCAACACTTTCTTTGTCTTCTTTCAATGGTTTTTATCGTGTTAGCCGTGCGTATGTCTGTCGCTGTTTTTTTCCTGTTTTGGGAATGCATTTTCCTTTTAGTTTTTGTCATTGTTATGCTTATATGAATATTAAACATGTGTTTTTTGAATGAAGCGCTAATTTTAGTCCGAGATATGCACGAGATTATATTTAGACTCCAGCCGAGCAGTTCGTTTGCCCCAGCTGGTGTTTTGCATATGGTATAGCCACAATGAACTTTAATGCTGAAGCCGAACAGGTTATGAAATTAATGTGTTCGTGGTTTTGTTCAACCCGCAGTTCTGGCAAGGATATCGAATTCGACAGCGCTTTTGGCCTTGATTGATAGAGCTGTTTGTGAGCGACTCTACGACTCTATGACAAACTCCTTTCAGAACCAGCACCATTTGTATTTCTCCGTATCTCCATCTAGACGCCCACGCCCGGTTTCGTCTACCGGTGCTGATTAATTGGCTGCCCGCGGCGGTACAGCATCCAGTGTGTGTTGTATGGTGTGTGGTGTGTGGCTCGTAGTTGTCGCTAATCCCCTGCCATTAATTATTCGTTCAATCATATCCGATACGCCCGATGCCGCCGCACAATCGACACTTGACAGCTTTCGCGGGGATTACTTTTATTGGCAAATCCCGATAATAATTCCTTCTTTTGCCAAGCGGCAAATTAGTTCCAGTGTTTTTGAACCTGAACTGAAACTGATTCTGAATAAGGGAGCCCCAGCGATTAGCATATTGTTAATTAAAAAGAAATTGTTTGGGTTTGGCATTCGTACATTTTACTCGTCTGATTAAATGGTAATTTATCATAAATTATTACACTTAATTGTGTGCAAATGCAAAGTGCTGCGGGACCATAAGAAATCTTGTTTTATTGGCAACAGAAGTGTGTTACATAAATAACTAACTCAAATGTGTGTATCAGCTCGGGAGATATTACAAATGACCACCAGAACCCTCCGCAGCCTTTGTCTGTTATCTGCAGCGTTTCCAATTGCCATTCCCAATAAAGATAAATGAACGCGCGCTCATTCCGACCGATCCACTTCGATCCGCTCGGCTCCAAAGGCATTGAGTTGGGTTATTGGCTGTGACTTTTTTCGGCCGATTGCCCCTGGTATCGGATCTGGGTTCTGGCGTATGGGTACATGCGAAAAAATAAGATCATTTTTGGAATGGCACATGCCAGGATTATAAAACAAAAAAAATGGTTATCCGCCATGCAAGGAAGTTCTACAAGGTTGTGATTTTTTGCGTTTTATAAATCTATTAAGTATTTTATAGGTCTATTTACAAAGATATCACTCACTTTCTTAACTTAATTATTTTGTTTTTAAATTAAAATTTTTTTTGTTTATCAATTGGTTTATAAATATGTATCTTTTTGAACCCATCTTTTTATTTTCTACACTCATATATTTAATTTGAGGGATATTATTTCAGATTTTTTACTGTGCATCTCTTTAAATATATTTATTATTTTTTCTGTTGAGTCAAGCGTTCAATACCAATATTTCAGCATTAGCATTCGCGTATTCGTAGGCCGACATCTAGGTGGCATTCGGTAGATGTGCCCGCGTATGAATTATGACAGGTGGAGGAAAACAATGCGCAACTTGGTGGCTGCCACGCGGATCGGCTCATGTTTAATTCATCTGTAACTGCATATGGGGCACAGGGTAACCGGGTAGCTGACTCTCAGATCAACCCTCGATAGCCGTTGACAGATTAATTTGAAGTTGTGAGTGCGGAAACCAGAAATGTGGGCCTTGTCTTTAGAACTGGGTGGAGTTGGGCTGGGCCACCGATAACGACTCGGTTCCTAACCCAGTTTCCGACTTTGAGTCCGCACTGCTCTAAAAAATTACCATATATTAAACGCTCACTTTTAGTAGTCATTTATCAAAATTAAAATTATCGCATCAGATTAGTTTGGCTAGCAAAATTCTCCCACACTCTCACTAAAATATAAAACAGTAAAAGACCAGCAGCAGTTTAGTCCCGAAAAAATATTGAACAAAAACTAAAAACTTCATCAGATCAATCATAAAGACATAAAAAATGCTGTAAAAACGATAAAAACACCATAAAAGCGATAATAATCTTTTGAAAGACCTGTTTTGCCCAGCAATGATCAGAGCAGACCAAAGACAGTTTTACAGCCCAACCACCAGCACCGCCCCACTACTCCACACACTTTGCTAAACCAAGACATACACTGAAGAATATAAAGATAGCTATTGCTTGACATACTCTGTAGATCTCTATAATGAACTATTAACCCTTATTATTCTAAATGGAAATTAGTTAAAAAAGAGTAATACATATTTTCAATTACAAATGTTTAGGGGTATGACACCTAAAAAGTAGATAAATTCTTGTGAAGTTATAAGCTCTGATTTCTTCTTGTATAGCTTAACCAACGGCAACTTGTCAGACCCAAGTGATCTTAACAGACATTTCTGTTGATTTACTATTCGAACTTAAATACACACAGACACACTCACACACACATAATTGAAAAAACTTGTGTATGCTAATCGATAGGCAAGTTGATTGATATGGCTTTTTAATTGCATTTACAATTTAATTGACCTGAACTATCTCTAAGCAAAAGGCAGAGCCAAAAACCCGCAGAATCACTTAGCATAAATTTATGTCTTAATGAGGAAACAGATCTTCCATTAAGCGATACATTGTGAGCTCATAAAATTTAATTAAATAAATGCAAACACAACAGTGTTTTGCATTGACTTAAGGAGACCGATAATTATACCGAGTGCTGACTGCAGCCGCCGCCTCATTGGATCTCATTAACTTGGCCAGCCAACAAAATCAAACGCGGTTGACATCCAATCAAATTGATGGGGACAACCACTTCGTTGTTGTGGGGGCTTTGAAGTGTTTAATGAAAGAAATTAAAATACGTCAGCCTTCAGCTCATGCGTAAAGAGCTCAGCCGCCTCAGACTATATCCGATTTCAATGTCGCTCACGTAATCGCTCTCTGTAATGCCATTCAATTGTGGTTCACTGTGGCACACTGAGTGTGCACATGTGTGTGTTATCACCGAGTGATGTGCTGAAAGAGGTCAGGGATGCCCCACACCCACGCCAAGCCAGGCCTACTAGGAAAAGCCGCTTCTGGATGAAACCGAAAGTGTAAAGAGCTTGAAAGAGTTGCTTTGAAAATTAACATATAACAACAATTATTTTAGTATGTATTAGTTTAGGTTACAACACTAATGCAAATGTGTCAGTCTGTCAAAGCTTTAAGCTGGCTTATCCTATAAATTAAATTCTAATTAACGCTTATAAAAATAATTTCATTCACGCCAATTAAAATCATTATTTTACAGTATTTACACATTGTAATGAAGTAACTTTTTCAATTAACAAAAATATCCGACTAATTTTGAATAAAGTTAGCATTGGTTAATTAAGCAAAACAAAACATTTAAGATGAATTACGAAGTACAGCAAAATATTTGTTCAGTTTAATTATAATCCCATACAAAACAAAAACGAAATGTTGGGTCATTAAAATGAAAAACGGAAACAATATAAATTTATTGAACATGCGTTTGAATATTTAAGAACATTTGAATGAATAACAACAATCTGAATCAATTAATTTAGTTTGTAAACAATTATGAAAAAATATTCATGTAGATGATTTAAGGAAACCCAAGTAAATGTTAATGTTAATAATCAATATTTAGCTTTAATTCAATTTTTATTAACCCAAATAATATTAAAGCTTATGGCGTGTATAATTAAGCGTTTTAAGCCATTTATTAGTTAAATGTTGGTAATAAAAGATAATGTTCTTATAATATAAAAACGTATTTGTTTATATTAGAATTCAGTACAGAACAGCTAAAGGTATCCAGCTCACAAGCAGAGGTAATCAAAATAAAATTAGGAATGTTGTTATTTGTTTAATCAACCGAAGTCAACAACATCCATTATACTAAACATGCAACTGGCTTCTGGCAACATGTTTTAAAGAATCCAATGCCGGAAACGGTCCTAGCAACATGTTGCCGACTGGGCCTGGGCCACATATGAAAACTGGCTGGCAAAAAGCGAGAAAAACGCCGCTGAAAAGAAGAAAACAAAGCGAAAAACAGCCGAAGTCGGAGCGGCTTGGAGTTCGGGCTCGGCTTTTGGGGTTCGGGCCTGGCTCGAAGCCGTCTGGCTGATTCGCAAACCAGCTGATGACCAGCGGAGGCCGACAAATCGGGAGACGGAGACTTTGTGCTGATGCTACCACATTCGCTGCTTTCAGTGCGGCCCGTGTCTTCAATGAGTTTTGTCACGCCTTAGCGCAAAAACAGCGGTTCGATATCGAGATTCCTGCGCCAGCAGTTACTATATATACAGAAGATATACTATATATCCTCCAGACCTCAACAGCCAGCAGCAAAGTATGTGCAGTGTCAATTGATGAGGCAAACATGCTAAATACCTCGGTGTTGTGAAGTTCTCGTAAAGTGCAAGAAACAAATAAAAGAATAATAAAAAAGAAACATAAAGGATCGTAAAAAAAATGAGCGACAGAAACAAAAGACTTGGGCAACGAACTTGCGTGCTGCAATGCAGACAATTTATAGCCTGCAGGCTGCGCAGCTGCCGTCGCAGGCGTGTTAAATTTATGCAAATAAATAAATCAATTCCCCAGAAGATAAATAAAATTGAAGGCGTTCCGCCGTTTTGCACGCACCAAACACTTTAAGGCATTTGTCAAAACAACCGAAAAAAACACAAAAAATAATATGCATAACCAATCTAGAGAAAAATCTGTTTCCCGAGCTGCCATAAATTAAACCTCGCCCATGACTTTTCTCTCCAGCAAAATAAAATAAAAGAAGGAAAAAAAATTAAAAAAGATAAAAACGCTTATGGCCTCTTTAAATGCAACAACTTGGAAATGAGTTTTGAACAGGCCGCATATTATTGTTATTATTATCATGAGCAGCCAACTCACATTTAGTTTTGCTTTATCTCCGTATAGCTTTTTCTGTTTAAAGTGCCGGAAATGTTTTCTCAGCACGGCGGATAATTGTGGGTACTTGAAGGTGGGTGTTGCCAGTGATTATAAAACCTTGTTAATTTGCGCAAATTGGTTTTGCATTTGTCAAGACCAGACGAAGCATCTTCTCCGACTAGTTTGTCGGCTCTATAAAAGTTAAGCGCTTAATTTATGCACATAACATGGTTCCTTAAATTGGCCGTCGAGCCGAACTTAAGGTCACCTGATCTGCGGGCTTATTACAGGCAAACAAACGGGTTTGCCAGAGATTCTAGTACTGGGCCGGTGAGCTGCTGACCTCCAGTGTGAATTTCGACGCCTAAAATCCGAGTCCGAGTGCGAGTGCGAGTCCGTCGAAACATAGTCACGTTCCGACTGTTAGCCGTGACATGGGCCGGCTCTTTTTGGCCGGACACGGCATACTGGCACGCCTTCTTCCTCGGATATTTACGATGGCAAATGGCTGGGACTTAGACGGCACTTAAAATGCGTGGCATGTGGCTCACATTTGGCTCCACTTTGCGACACTGTGTGGCCAAAAACAAGTCACTTAAAGCGAACCCGCCACGCCAGGCCACGCCAAAGGCAATTGAAAATTGTCAGTACCTTAAAGATTTTCAAGAAAATGGTAAATGGTCATTTAAATTGGTTCCAATGTTTACGCATGCGCGACAGATCGTGCTTACACCCCCTCGCCAAGTCTGCGAAATACTCATAGCCTCTTATCAGGCCATGTGTGGAACGAATCTCGGTCTCGATCTCCGCCAGAAAGCCAAAACGCTGCCACGGACACTTGGCAATTGAGACGCCAAAAAGTCAAACTAACAGAGTCATCGTCATCGCAGGCACAATCACCGCCAAAAGTAACCATTCACTAGGGTCCAACTAAGTAAGGGTGTTGCGTAATGAGCGGGCCCCGTTTCATTCGATATTTACCTTAAATCTGATTTGATATTGTCCCACTCGTCATTCGATATGCCAGACTCGTCTACAATTACCAGGCATCAGATCGGCCCAAGTTATATATATACATATGTAGTCTTACCGCTCTGTTAATGGAAATGGAAGTGATTTCTGATTTCTGATTGAGGCTGACCAGTTGCCCAGTCGATCGGTTCAGCAGTTGCTAAAATAAATTAATAACAAATCTGTTGTACGTACGTAGAGGACAGCCGAACAACTTTCCGTGCTAAAATTGTTATGCAAACTTCAAGTGCAATAAAGTGATTGTAGAAAAACCTAAATGTTACTTTTCAATAATTCAACTAATATTTTTGCAGTTATACGACTTAGAAGTATCGGGTTTCATTTGACCGTATCAAATAACAAAATGGTAAGTACATACTCATTGTTTATTATTGTTTATTGTAATTTTGTAAGACAATTTCCGTGCCGTAATTGAGTTCAAACACGTGTAGCCCGCCAGGCGATTAACTCGTGTTTCGCGGGTAATCAATGCAAGTATTTATGCATTCCTCGATTTTGTGTTTTCTCTCACATAATTTTTTGAAATAATTAAATCGCAAATACGATGATCCAACGAAATTGACACACACTCTTTGCACTGCATAAATTTCGCATCAACTCATGAGCAATACAAGGCATTCGTGTCAATGGACCTTGCCTTTTAAGGTTGGTCATTTAAATACATTTTATATAAATATTGGAAAAAAATTGGGAATTCAGTTCCTCTGTTAAATAAAGAAAGAACAGATTAGCATAATTTTTAAATGGCTCACAGGCAGTAAAAAAATAAATAAAATTCAAAAGGGGTTAAAATTATGCATACACTTTAAGTTAGAAATTTATTCTAGAATTTCCTTGTAGATTTCTACATAATTACTTATTTTGTTGAAAAATAATACAATATAATCGGACGCAGTGCATTCCCATAATCTCTGCTTCACCGCCAAGGGCAAACCACATTAAACCACTCTTTCTGAATGCAGTTGACAAAGGCATTGACCCACAATTGCCCATGTGAGTGCGGTTGGATGTCGATTCTTATTTATTTCGTACTTATTGTTCTGTGGCAAGTTCGTTTGCCGACTCTTATTTGTACATTTGTTAAGCAGCTGAGCTGATGTCGTCTCACCGGAAATGAAAATACTCCGCTGGTCCGAGTGAAATCAGCGTCATTAATTGTCAAAATACGCAAGCAAAAACAATATTTGTGCAACATCATTTAGGTAATTAACGTGTTCGATTATTTTTATAATTTTGTTTTTGGCGATTCGGCACAGACAAAGAGCCCGCAGCGAAGCATAATCATATTAATATGCAATTTGTTAGTATAAATGACTTCCTCAAATGGAGATGCTCAAATTGATGTTGCACTATCTCGGGATTCAAATTAAATATTGTAAACGGTTTTCGTTTCAACACCTAATAGGGCGTACAATTTGTCAGCGACCGTTTAGCATTGTTATTCAAATTATGGGTTATGCGATTGTCCAATCATACAGTATAGTATATCTGAATTACATCCATGACTTAATGCTGATTTATGCAGAAACGAAACAAAGCACAAATTATACAAATTAACGACCGAATTCGGTTTGTTTACAAAACAATCAAATACAACTTTAGCCACGCTCCGAAATCATTTTCAACGCTAACGGTAGCACATTGACCTCCTGAACACACAGAAAACCCATTGTCTTGACCAGTGGGCCAACTATTGCCCATTGTTTGGGCTGGAATTGATTCGATTCGATTCCGAACCGTTTCGATTTATTTGTTTTTCCCCATTTTCACAACATTCCTCGCTAAAAGTTCAAGACACTTAACTGCCTGACAGGCATTAACTTTTCGGTTCGTAACCGTTGATTAGGCGTCTTGACTTGCAGTTGCGTTGAGATTTATGATTAGCGCCCGGGCTAGTCAATCCACTAAGCCAACAACGAAAACGAAAGACTCAGCGAGACGCATTAGCTGCCCTACTCAAAATGCAAGTTATTACGTCTCGAAGGTTTTTTCGGTCTTTACGTATTTTTCCACCATTTTTCTTTGCGAAACTCAGCCGCCCAAAATGCCAGAAATTCAATGAGCCTCTGCTATCGAGATTGAGTCAATCAACTGGCCGGCTTGAACCCACAAATGGCGAGCTGGCAGAAAAATAGTGCCCTCGAGCGAACCCTGGGACATATTTATGGAGATGTAGATCTCTTGCCCACTAAATCTGGCAGCCCCTTCGGAATGTCCACAATAAATGACTTTTCTGAAACACTTCGGTAGATCTCCAACTGATACCGTTGTCCAAATTTGTTTCGCCTGACGAACCCTAAAATTCTTTGGCTTTTTATGAAGCAAACAGCCGAAAGAAATATTCATTTTTTATTCTTATAAATTTAACCGTAGCAAATATTTACTTTAATTGTTATAAATCGTGTAATTTAATGGTAATTTAGTATACATCAGATACTGAGTTTATCAGATTACCTTTTGTGTTGCGCAACTCTCGAGATGCTTCCACAGCTTCTGTAACCGCTTCTCGAGCCATTTATCGAGTGAATTCGCGAACAAAGTACGAGTATTTAATTTGCCAATTTTTCGCGTTAATTAAAAGCCGACCACGCCCCTTGCATGTTGTGTCCGAGCGAGTGAAATCAGCAGACTCAGCAGCTCCGCACTGAAAAAGGTCAAGTTTGCTGTCAGTTTGTCTGGGAACAATTCCGATGGCGAACAATGCCTGTCTTGTAAATAGAACCCACCCACACATCATTGCCAAAGTAGAGATCTACGCAAAGTCGTAAAAAATATGTAGAAATCAAGAAATTTGCTTATGAAAAGATTTGAAATTTCATTAACCCCATTGATCAGGTTCAAAATGCGCATTTTGGCAGCGTAATTGAAATCAACATGATGTCTACTTATTTATTAATATTTTCTGATTACCTTTTTTCTGGCCATTTTTTGTTTGTGCGCCTGATTGACTCCCACGTCTGGTTTGCTTATAAATTTTGGATATTCGATTTGCAAATCATTTTTTTTTTTTTTTGGCCATCGATTATTGTTTATTATTCTTTTGTTATGGATATGGACTTGACTTGGGCTGAACTTCTCTGAAATAGCATGGGAACAGTGTGGCAATTAATCAAAGTGCATAATCATACTGCCTTTCTTGCCAACTATTTGTGGGCCTGGGAAAGTATGCAAATGCAGAGATTTCGTTAATGGGAAATATTTGATAAATAAACTCGACTTTGTCATGGGAAACTCGATATTAGAAGGGGAGAAAGCTATGCAGCTATTCTCTGCTGAATATCAACTTTAAATCTGTCAATTGTTAAGCGCTCTTTTCACCACTTTGAAGTATTTAAAACTCACTTAAACTGTTCAGTTTGTAAGGCGATACTAGACATTCTAAATTTGGAAACTAGAAACACTTGAGGCAGCCTCAAAAGCGATTGATAATACGTCAGGCAGGCACCTTCACCAAAAGCAAGTCTATTTGCTGCCAATCACCTATCATAACTCAAGAAACATCTGCCACCGAACCGACAGATCAAAGAGGCTGGTGAGCCGATCTCCCCACACAAGGTTATGGCGAAATATCGCCTGAGTATCGGTTGTACATGAAAAGAAATAAATTGGCATTATTAAAGAATTTAGTTATTGAAAATAAATTACATATAAAAAGTTTCTATATTATTAAGCTCAATTAAAGGGAAAAGAAAAGTATAGGTTTTACATCGTTGAAAAATGTATACTCAGAGAAAAGTTGATAATACTTTTTATATCAATAACAAGATCTATATTTTTAAATTTAACTAAAAACTTATAATCAATCGATTTCAAAGCTCATAAATATTTCTCTCTGTGCAAACGTTAGACTGATGAGGAAGCTTGTATTGAATATTATTTTCGGTACTTCACCTCTATTTTGCTTTTGCACACCCGGGCAAATTGCAAACACTGTGTAGCAATGCATTGAAAACCGAATCTAATGACAGCCAGGCGAAATAACTCGAACAAATGCTCCTCGGGCTCCATAGTCTTAAAATATAAAAATGGAAACGAGTTTGGGCTGTGACAAACGAGCTCAGCCGAAAAAAATAAAACGAAACTACAGCCACGAAATAATGATTTGGCGTCAAAGAGCCATGTTCAAATTTAACGCTAGCCCCCTAATGCGCTTTTGGGGGTGTATTTATAGGGTGGGGGGGAGTGGAAGGAGGAGTTTGTTTGTTCTGCGATTTATCAAGGTTGGTTTGGCTTAATTGATGGATGGTTACTGGTTACTGGCTGCCATTGCATTGAACCAGCGACAATTTGCCAAGCCTTGAACCTCGCCGCTGATGAAGATGGATACATGTGCCTGGAAAAACGAGATCTCCACTCCGCAGCACTGGAACTAAAAAAGCGAAACCGATTCTCATTCCGAACCTGAATCGGAGGCTAGGCCAGCGGCGCTTTATATGCAAATGAGTGCGGCTTGTAATAAAGAAGCTAATTACGTGACACGCTTCGGCTGTTCGACAACGGGCAGATGAAGTCATTCTTGAACCCTTTATTTATGGTTCTCGACTTGGAGTGAAGGCCAGTCGGCCAGTTGGCCACCATAGCCACCGTAGTTGGACCCAGTTCACTGATCTGCCGGATGTCTTCTATCGTTCTGCACCAGAAGCCATTAAGATGTAAATTTAATGATCACCTACGGCGCGAATCTGGCAGCCAGATTTATGGATGATATTTTCGCGTTAGCGTTGGGCAGATCGCACCCACTTACTTTCGATTGATAAAGTACTTTACTTCTACGTCGGTGTGGATCTGATCTGCATTCTGGCATTTCCAGCTGGCTGGGGATACTAAGTGCTTCAAGCGGATGTTACTTAGTGGCTATGACTAAGCTAAGTTATTGTTAGAAAAATCCTCCACGAAGACCAGCTTTAGTGAAGATCAATTAGATAAGCAGTACTAAGTATTGAAATAGAAAATTTTATTATCTAATAATTGTAGTAATTGGTTATGAGAATGTAACTTTTGTCAGTAAAAAAGGCAGATTAAGTAGTTAAGCCAACTTGTTTGGTTTAATGAATTCCTAATGTGAAACCATCTGGTTTTGTAAGCCATAAATGCTGCCTAGAGCGGATGCCACTGATTATATTGATTATAAACAAACTTCGTGCTTGGAAAATCGTTGCTTAAATACAGTCTTCTACTAAAACAAACCGATTAATGTTTTAATCATCGGCTTGAGGACAAATTAAAAAAACAGGAAATATGAGGAAGGTTTTAAGCATCATCGTTTTTATCATCTTCAGAGGTTTGTTTGTTTTATTTAACGTCTTTACTTCATGGGATATCGATTTGTAATAAATTATCATCTTATTTCATTAATCTATTTCCAATCGTGATCGGTTGATTATCTTCTCATGACCTTTTCAAGAAATGATTATAAGGCCAAAGAGCACTTTTGATTGTGGGACTTAATAACAACGCCATAACTGGAGTAATCCTCTAATGATCTCTTTCTTTCGAAAACAGTTCAGTACAATCTATCACCTAATGGATTGTTGAAATTTCGTTTCGATTTGATTGATGAATGGTCGCCGTTTTCCCATCTCACCCTCGCTTTCATCAATCAGATATCGGCCATTGTGGATATACCCGCTTTTATAAGCCCCCGCAAATCATTGACTTACTTTCATCACCACTCATGACACGATTTCGGATCCAAGGGAATAACCATTTATCATTATTGTTTCGGGGCTTTTGCCTTTTACCCGCATTGCAAAAACTGCAACTTACAATTGGTAACGGAAAACTATTTGGGCCATATTCATAATTAAACTGCAGTTTTTCGCCCGCACGACCCACAAAAAAAAAAAAAAAAAAAATAAAAGCGAGGCATATCGAACTACTTATGAGGGGTACCCCCATAAGCCAATATAAATTATTTCAATTAAGGCGTTTAAAAAATGATTATGGCATACTTATTATCGAATTACAATTTGAACGCGCCAAATGCAAGCGTTAAACTTTGTTTCGCCTTTTCGATAATGTTGTGTAATAAAAGAGATTTACAATAACTATAAGAGACCGAGATCTCAGGCGATTTATCCAACCGTAAACCACACCACAAAGACCCAAAATAAGCAACTATAATCCACACCAATCCACATTCAGCTGGCTAAGGAGGCTTTTCTTTTATTTTGGCCACATAAAATTAAATCTAAGCTTGACCCAAAAAAGAAAAAAATAACACGAGCACGAGCTGGTTGTTGTTGCTATTTGCTGCTATTTTTTGGCTGCACAAAATTTCGCAAAAATATTTTGTCTAAGCACTTAATTTCAGATTGGAACAGAGCACGCTGCAAAATATGAGTGCAGCCCATTCAGTCAGCTTGATAATAAATGATTATTTTCGGTCTAAACTGCGTTAATCAAAGATAATGATAATGCGGTGTAATGCCGACCGTGTGGAGCGGCGTTTACTTAGTGGTTTTATTGATTGTTTTTAATTAGTGAGCAGCGTTTTGTTCCGCCCGCGGGCGGCTGCTGCTCATTACCATTACCACAACCAGATCGCGATCAAGATCGTTTTTTTTTTTTTTTTGGGTTTTTGGCTGCAGAGGTGTGCCCGGTATTCGGTATTACGACCCGGAGGAGAGTCCCTCCATTACGCGGGTTCGTTCAACCGCTCAACCGTCCAACCGACTGCGCAGTTCTGGGGCCATTAAAGAGCCAAGACTAGCGAGAAAAAATCAAACTGAAGTCTCAGCTTTAGCTCTGCTCCACTCGATCTACTCAAGTTCAGGGTCAGCGCTATTTTGTCTGTCGGAAGTGACACTGCCAGCAGGGCGACCATTGTTACACAAATCCGAGTTTATGGCTTCTCATGCCGCTTAATAACAGGTCTTGTCAAAACTGGAGCCATTAAAAGGTTTTCAAAACGGAGCAAAACGTGTTGAGATCTGGCTGAATCGGAATAGTTGTCCGCACCGCTTTGATTTCAGTCGCGGAATTATGCTTTTGAACACAATGATGAAGCACACACCGAAAAAAATCAGCAAATTGAGTCGTAAGTGTCGCAAGAAAAATATTTTTCAAATTTTAATTATATTCAATTACTAGTTTTTTGCTTGAGCTCCTTTTACTTCTGTTAATCTAAAGCGCTTATTAGAACTGGAAAAGTATCTTGACAAGAGTGTGTCTAATTAATACACACAAGTGTTAAGGTTAATATAAGTTTTCAACGAAGGTGTACAGCACATAAGTTTCATCAATTAAAACTCACTTTGAAATGGAAAGTTTTTGACAGTTGAAGACCCTGCTTGTATAAAGGTATCAGTAGTCATCTGTTTTCTGGACTCGTTTCGGCTTCACCTCACTTTTATGACAACCTCCAGCGTGGATTAAGGAGAGCCGAGGCAAAAACTTGGCATGTACTGTGCATCGATCGTGATTGCTGGCCTTGATTTCTGCGTGTTTTTATGATTGCACAAAAGCGATGACAGAGTCGATCGGCCGAGCAGCAGGTATTGCAGCAACCGGCAACCGGCGGCTCTATGCCAATATGCATTGCGCATAGCAAGTAAACGCTTGTCAATGCAAAATTGTCAATCAATTAGCCCAAACGGGGGATAGTCGGCTCTGCTGACAGCTTGACTGCTGCCTCTTCGGGGCAAGTGTTGTACATAATTGCCGGTATTAGCCACCTCACGATCCCACATTGGGGCTATGCCATTGTCAAACATTCAATTTATGGACCACAGATTGCCACAGAAAACAATTGCACAATTTGCTCCGAATCTTGTGAGCAACTGATTGTAAATTAGTGAGCAGCATTCTAAATTTATCTTTGCTTAACATCACCAGATTTTGTCTGTGTACTTTTTGCTCAAATTTGTCCACAATCAATCAATTCAATTGTCAATCATGGGAAAAAAGCGATCAAAATAGATCGATTTGTAGTCGCCAAAAGAATCCCAGCCCCTCGAATTGGCCAATAAAATAGAGCTCATGCTGTCCTGAGTGGAGGCAACAGATGGTATCCATACATCAGCGTTATCGATACCATTTTTGGCATTAACTGCGCTGACAAATTTGTTGCCAGATGCCTATCCTCCCAGTCGGGCCATAACTCTATGCCGTGACGTAACTAATGGCCATGTTTAGCCGCAAAGGTTTAGTCCCATATCGCCGGCGGTTTGGGTGCGTTTTGTTGGCGGTAAAAAAGCACACACACTTCCTCGAGGCTCATTAGTTAGGCAAACACTCGACAATCAATAGCCATAAATAATGCCGCATTCTGCAGTGTTGTCCATTGTAATCGATTTCGAGAATCACATAAAAAGTGTCAAGCGACAGTGAGTTGTACAAAAACCTGAACTGAATGCAATTAATCAACCATAATTCTTTTATTGAGCGGGTAATTCAATTAACCCAACAAACAGTCGTCATAAATATTTATGGGTAATTGCGATTCATAGACCAAACATGTGAGCAAAGTGCAAGGCAATCAGCGAACAATAACGTAAATAATTTTTTTTTTTGAATATTTGAGCGCTTTTTTCCAAACAAAAACTCAGGCAGCTGCAACAATTTAACAATTTAACACTTGACATTGTTTTATTAACCGAGGGGGTTGATGTTTTTATGTAATTATTGTTATTACATTCGAGTTATCCACTCAAATCGAGTTCAAGTTCGAAGTGTTTGTTTGCCTGAAGTTAAAATTGATTTGGCTGTGTCTGGCAATTTGCCATGCAACTAAATAAAGCGATTTTAATAGATCATCGTCGAGTCGAGGCTGCGTTGATAAGGCGAAGCGGGTTTTATGGCATTTGTTTCGAGTCTCGAATCGGTTAATTCCGATCTCGATGTTCGATTCTAGATAATATCAGCCAGCGAAATCGTGTAGCGATTTGCCAAACACGACAATGCAAAGCACTTTTCAGCGAGGATTCACCGCATGAATACAAACCGAATAATCGAATAACCGAATTAAAAACCATAACTCGTTTTCCAGCTCACTCCTTGCCTGCTGCTAGTCGCCACAGTCGCCAGCCTCTGCATCCAGACGCAGGCCATCCGCGTGGATTGGGGCACCAACACAGGACCGATCGCACCACCCCCGCCGCGCACCACCCCGCAGCCGCCGAGGAAGCCGTATCGGGATCCAGCGCCCGTCTGGGAGGACCAGAGCGATGACATACCCAACCCCAATCCCTATGTGTAAGTGCAAACGGGTTTCCATCGCCGCGGCTAACCAGAAAAACTAGCTGCAAGGGTCAGTCGTTTCTGTGTATAAACAATTTATATAAATCAATTGAATGCCTGGTATTTTTGGATTTTCGCTTGAAGCCACATGCAGAGAAAACGAATTAGCATTGCTCCAACACAAGTTGGATTGCATTGGTATTAATAAATATTTTGCAGACACGGAAATTAAATAAATTCCATGGCTTACATGGATAAATGCTATTAAAATATTTAAAGATTTATAGGTACTACAGTTGAGTCTCAGTTGAAATAAGATTAAATACATTTACAACTTGAAAACTATTAAGAATCATTTGAATTGAGGTTACCTACGATTTCAATACTAATTAAAATCTATTATTTTTTTGTAGCTATGTCCTGCCACCGCCTTCGAGGCCGAGGACCTGGGCGATTCCCGCCGGACCCTACGCCCCGCCCAACTACAACAACCAGCCGCCGCAGGGCAACAACAACTACGGTCAGCTGGCCAGCAGTTCTTACAGCGGCGGAGTGACCTCCGTGCCCGGACTGGCCGCCCAGTACGTGCCCGGAGTGGGCATCAAGTACACGGCGATCGTGGTGCCCGACAAGCTGCAGGGCAAATACAACGCGAAGACCAAGAAGTACAAGGCCTACGAGAAGGCCAAGTACGCCTACCCCTGGAACTATGTAAGGCAATACGAGGGTCGCAAGCGATATGTGCGCTACTGAGCCGCCGATACCCGATCTGAATTGCATTTAGAACTGCCTAATATACCTATATTGTACAAGAGATTAAAGCCAGACCTCAGACACGAACCCCCCGCTTTTTCTGCCAGCCTTTTACAGACACCTACTCGAAAGCATTCCGAGTCCGCTCACTCTCCCTTTCACAATCATCTTGCCCCATCCACATCCACACAACCAGCCTCATGCTACCAGCCACAGCCACAGAAACAGCCACAGCCTCAGTCACATCCACATTCATGTCCATGTCATAATCGCATGCATCATCTCGTTGCAGTTGCAGCAGTTGCCGGTGGAGGAGAAGGCCTTGGAATGGCAGGCGGAGCTGGAGAAGCGGCTCGACGAGGAGCAGGCTCAGTTGCAGTCGCAATCCTCCACAACAAGCACCACTTCCAGCACCTCGACGAGCAGCTCCACCACCACCACAGCAACACCACCTCCACCGCCATCCGCGGACAGCACCACAACTGCCACAACAGCCGCATCGACGACAACATCTACGAGCACGCAGCAGCCCACAACAATTGCCAATTACAAGCTGGCACACGAGAAGAGCGCCCATCTGAAGAAGCACACCAAGCAGAAGAAGCTCTACCAGCTGCACCTGGAGCAGGAGAAGCTGGCGAAGAAGCTGCAGAAGGAGCAAAACTCGTTGCAGACCAGTTGAGCGGCCAGCGACGTCGAAATACTTACAGTCGCGAAACAAGAAAACATTAAAGCGAACATTAAACTTAAGACTTGCCCACAATGTTGTAAATAACTATTAATAAAATTAAACATCCCATAATAAAACCTAATCGAAATCAAGGAACTTGGCCAACGAACTCCAGATGGGCATGTGTGGTAAGCGTGGTAATTGAAATTAAGGAACAGTCGCGCACAAAAACAAAAGACTTAGGCAACGAACTTTAAGTGGAAAAGTGTCGCAATAAAAAAAGGTAATGAAAAAAGGTAAGCAAAACTAATTACTTCTGAGGTACAAAAAGTACAAAGAATTCCATTACACTGCCGAATCGACTAAGGAATTTGTCTTTAAATTTGGTGGACATCATAAAATCTAATTAAAATTTATGTGTTTCGGAGCAAAATGCTGGGGTCCGGAATTAATTTGTGGGCAAATAAAATTAGTAAGGTAAAAACTGATGAAAGGGATAAAGTGAAAATGTAAGTGATAAAGTAAAAAAGGAAATTTGATTTAACAAATATTTTGAGAATGGCTTTAGTGCGCACAAATCAAATGGGGCATACGTGAAATTTAATAAAAATGATTACCTAAAACTGTAAAAATTCCACCTAAAAAGTGTTTTCACTCATTTAAAAGTTTCAAAATCAAAAGACTTAGGCGACGAACTTGTGTATGAAATGGTTATAATTAAGTAGCAATTTCCGCGAGACCTAGGTGATGATTTTAGTGACGTAAGTGATTGCAGTGCAAATACCAAAGATAAAGTCGAACAAACAGGGAGATTGTTAGAGGGCAATTTGTCTCGACCGAGGAAGATGGCGCCTAAATTAGCTTTTAATTGCCCGAAGGGGGGTCAGCAAAAGGGCAAGCCGGACAAGGTGAGCTGTCAAACGGAATAACGGAGCCACCGCTGATTGGCACTTTCTTGGACGACTTTTTGTAGCCGCCGGCACTCAAAACTGGGCACAAAAAGCTGGGCCAACAAAACATACGGCAATTAGCCGGGGCAATTAGCGGTGTCGTTGAACGGCGGCGGCTTCTGGGCCATCATTTAAGCTGCTCGCTGATCACAGAGCGGCGTGCGCAGACCCTGACCAAGAGACAAGGGACGTAAGCTGTCTGTGTGCAATGTAAGCAATACAATTAGCACGAAACGCTAACCAAAATACAATCATTCTTTTCTTGCGCACCGAAAATATTTGATTTATACCCGGCTCCTTCGGCTTCGTTAGGTGTCGTTAACCGAGTTTCGGTTTGTCAACGGGTTTAGTGGCGCAGAAATACGTCAACAGCTCGCGCCGAGGCTTAATTTATTATAATTAAGCCTGAAATTCATATTTGGCCCGAACAGTGAACAGGCATCAGCAGTAGCTGACTTTCTGTCCTGCCCTCTAAGTGTTTAATTTAGTGCAGTTTTTTCGGTAACTCAAACAATTACCAGAGCTAAAAGGCACGGCCAAAAGATTGGTTTATAAATAATAGGGATGTTAAAGGTAGCCATAAATTTCGTTTCACAAAAGCAGCTCAAAGATAACAATCAAAAACGGTTTGCATCTAGTCGTTCGTTTGTCTCTGAAAACAAAAGGAAACTAATTTTATTTATTCATTCCGCTGCGCCCGATTTAATGCCCGAAAATATTAACATTTTAAATGTAATAAAATTGTCCGTTTACATTTTATGGGCCCCTCCCGAAATCAATTTAAATTTCAAATTAGAAATCCACTTAACAAGTCAGCGAAGTCATTGAAAGACAATTAAACATTTTGCGATTTACGGCTGCGTGAAGCGAGACAAATAATTCCCTTGTCGCTTGTTGTTTTAACGGGCCGGTTTCACGCCGCTGGACGTCCTAAATCACAAATGCCACGGGATCGGCGATGTCCAGAGCCCGGATCGGCTGACTGCTCCGGAATTCCAGGGCCTGGTGCACCCGACTGTTCCCGGTTCGCTGCTCAACGACGGCCTTGAATCCCCGGTTCGGTCCCCGCACCTCGTAGTGCACGCTGCGGATGTGTCCGTCGGGCTCCAGGTGGGCGTAGGATCCAGTCACGTGGTCTCCCTGCCGCTGCTCGCGGTGCAAGATGTGCACCTGACTGGCCAGGTCGGAGATGTGGTACTGGTGCGAGTAGTGGAGCTAAAAACCAGAAAACAAAACATTAAAAACTAAAAGAATCAAGTTTAAAGATTCATTTTGAAGCATGTACTTAAGAGTTATATAAATCATATATGCCTTATCAATTAACATGATAATAATAATATGCATTGAAACAAAAATAAAATCTACTAAATTTAAAATAAAAACTTTTAGCTGAGTTTTTGTTTTTGCAAATAAAAATGTTGCCTACCGAAGTTAGCATGGCATACAATGAACTATAATGTTGCTAATATTACCCTATTCTCTGAGCACAGAAACAAATGTCAGACTCACCCTTTCCTCGTCATGATTTTTGCCGTAATCGTTGTAAAACTCAATGTGCTCGGCGGGGCCACGCTGCGTATGCGCAATGTGCAGCAGCCAGAGGATCACGAAAGCGAAACCAAAACCCATTCCATACGCCATGTTGACCGGACACGTGGGCATGAGCGGCTGCCGAAATTAATTTGATTAGAAACATAACGAAGCGGCGAGAAGAGTGGGAGCTGACCGAAGATTGGCCCCCCATAAGGGGAGTGGCCGGGGTGAAAATCATTTGCACTTTGCAGTTACGGCAGCGTTGAAAGCTCCGAGCTGCCACTTCCTAGCGGCTGCACTGATGCTGATTACATAGTCACGTTGTTAACTACATCTTCACGGTGCACAGCAGTCAAAAAGCTGGACCTGGACTCTTAAGTTGGAGCTGGGGAGCTGGAGCTGCAGCTGAAGCTGGAGCTGGTGTGGATTGGATGGGTGGATTGGCGGTGTGGTGCATGCCACAAGTTGGGCAATCAAAGCGAATCAAAGACCAGCATCTTTCACACTTCGTTAGCGGCCAGCGACTTGGTCAGGGCAATTTAGTGTCAAAAATCGAGCAGTCGATCGAAAGACAAAGGCCTCGAACCCTCGGCTATATGCACATTATGGATCTTTGCGATCTTTTGGCGGTTGGCGGTTGGCTAACATGCCCTAACGTGACTGCTCGCTGGCTGCTCGGTTGGATTGCCGTTGACCCAGACCAGGCACCTGGACCCTTTTTTTCCCCCAATCGATGGGCTTGGCTCGGGCTCAAAGGAGATTGCCGTTTATGAGCCACGAGTGGCAACTTTCTTTCTCTTGCATCATGATGGTTAGAGTTTTTTTCTCCTCGACTCTTTCGAGGCACGTTTCGCTGGCAATGCAAAGATTTGAACAGCAGGTGACGCCATCGCCGTCCGATGGCCGTTGCCTCTGCCCAGTTTGTTCCAGGTCTTCCCACTAGGATGCTCGCCAGTTCGTAAAAACCAATGCCCTTTTGATTAGTTACAGCTGTAATTGCCCCGCGGGCTTTGTGAAAGGCTGCATTGGCCACCAAGCACCGAAAAAAAATCATTTCAATAAATACCAAGAGAGTTTCTCTAAACTACATTTTCTACATGTTGTATTTATTTTATAGGTAACGTTCAACTAATATTTTCTTCACGATTACTGAATTAAGCTCAGAGGTTGGGATAAATAATATATAGATGATCCTAATAAATTAGAAAAGATAACAAATTGAATGATATTAAAAAATTATATAAATCACATTGAAAATGACTAACAAATTGCTATTTCTGTATAATCATTTGTCAAAAGATCACCGATACCAAATGTTCCAATATTAATTTAAATAATAAATGGCTAGTACTAAATTACGACCAGCATATCGAAATATCATTTAACCTTGTGAATATTTTGCGAGACTTTATTTATTGTTACATTAAAACTTTTTTAATCGGCAATGTTGTTTTGTTAGATTCTTGGTATAATATAAGATTTATTAATATTTCCTTAGACTATTCTTTTTCTGTGCATTCTGCAATTCTTCGCTGGTAATAGAGAAATTGTCTAATTAGGCCGCTACACCAACTTTCGATTGGCCATGGGCTGCACTACGCATACGCCCCTCGGATTGCGCAATCGAAGCCAACTAGATTCATCTGGCTGGATGCCGAGTGCTCTGGGCCACGAATCTTGGCGCCCAAACTGGGCCCGTCCAAACTGTCGTTAATTGCGGGGTCGCCTGGTGGCTGACTTCCATAATTCACAGAATCGAACCGATAATCTACGGTGGGTCAGGGCACGTTTTCGGCCCATCTCCGACTGGCCAAATGCCAAATGCACTGGGGAAAAGAGTGCTGGCCAAAGAAAACGCAAACAGAAACAGGCTGGACCAGGACAACTCGTTTCGTTTCGTTTCGTTTGACTTGCTAATTGCAATGTAATAAAATGAAATGTGAAATGAAATGAAATGGCGAAAGAGAAATATCGGACGACAAAGCATTTCCATTTCTTTTGGCCAGCCTTTGGACACACGCGCTCCATTAGGCCCGACAAACATGCGGCGAATGTTTATTCATAACTGGACCGACTGGACGGGATCGGGGGCTAGGGGCTCATGGACCAGGTCCAATTCCAGATCTGGCAGAGACACATCCACGGGTCCAGAGACAGTCGCACTCGGTCAGTCAGTCAGTTAGTCGCCTTGTCAGTCGGTCGGTCGGAAGCCAAACACGCTGATGCGAAAAAATAAAAACACTTGCATTTTCTATTGATTTGTGGCCAGATTTCTTGTTTTCCTTGCTTTGTTTACATAATGAACTGCCACCGAGTGCTGTCCCCCTCCGAATCCCCGAAGACCCCTCCTCTCGTAGATATAGCCCCTATCTATCCCCCCCACTCTGTCCGATTTCCAGCTCCGAGTTTAGTTATGCGGGTGCCAGTCGCACATAGCATTGCTCAATGCTCTCTGCCGACACTCGAGATCGGAGGCTATATGGCTATATCCCCGCTCCGCGGCGCAGTCGTCGCCGAGTGCGTCGTGCCCAGATATATAACCTTAGTCAATGCTATTTGTTGTTATCTTTATAGCGATCGCCGGGGGCTGCCGCACTCGCAGCATCACAGCCAATGTCGCCGACAAAGTTGCGCCGAGCTGCCGTTCGGCGGTAAATGGGGGAAGTTGCTGCGAACTTCGCTTAATTGCCACGGGGCAAAGATGGAATGGCGGGTGAAATTCGAAAGAAGGGGCGTGCAAAATGGCAGAGAAAGCAGTTGCATTTGCCAATAAAAAATCTGTCAAATATTGCCTCGTTTAGAAAGGGTTTTGATCGGAAGCAGAGAATTGATTTATTTCGTTTAAGTAGCACTAGAGAAATCGTAATTTAATTTGAACGAATGAGATCCATACAGAAAATATTGTGTCACAAAAAGGTAAAAAAAAAATGTCCAAATTGTTAAGTAAAGAAATGTATTAAAAACACTTAAGTTTTACAATCATATTTAGCTTCGTGCTTTTATCATTAGTTTAACATCTATATCACCCTATAAAAAGCTAGTCGGTTAAACATATTTTTATCTTTTGACTCTACTCATTTTAGTAAACCCCAAAGCACTCGCTAAGTTGCCAACATTCTGCAAAATTACACCCATAATCTGCGTTTTCATCTTCCGCAATTTCGGCCGACATTTCGCGTTAGTTGGCCATGTTTACCGACCTGGTTCACTCACTTCCCCTTCTACGAGATCTCGATCGCTGGGGGATTGCATAATGTCATGGGTACAGAAGAAGACCGCTTTCAAGGCCGCACTCGTGAGCACACTTGGCTGGGCCTTTCTTCCCGTTCCCCATTCCCCATTCGCCAAAAAGCCGGCCTTTTATGGCCTTTCCTGGCCGAGTCGTGTCGCTGCACTTCCCAATTAAAATGCATGGCTAGGACAGCTCCAAGCTGGCCGAAAAGCACTCAAATGCGATACGAATCGCAGAAATGCTGCGAACAACCGCGAAGCAGCGGCAACCGACAAAATTCAAACTCGTTTTAAATGCACCGAATTTACATAATGTGCTCCAAATGGGCAGCGGGCAAATATAAATCTCGAGTCACAAAAAATAATCGAAAAACACAGCCCGAAGCAATGGCAATGACAATTGCATGTGACAATTGCGGAAAAGGCCAAAGTTGCCCAAAAAATCCGCGAAAATCTGGACGCAGGCAAAGTTAAGTTCATGGAAAATCAGTTTTGCATATGAAAGTTTCAGTTTCCTTGATTTCCATTTGAAGGGGAACTGCTCAAACTGAAAATTAAGTCGAACGTGAAAAGCGAATCTAAAAAGCGATTTTGATGCCGGGCAATTTATGTTATTGAACCTTGCTGTATGCAAATTGAAAACCCTGAGTAATTGCAACAGATTTCTGGGCTTGTTTTAATAAGATTTTTCATTTTCGTCATTTTGCTGAATGTTTGAGAAATGAAAGTCCCGAAATTAAGGAGGTCTCCCAAAAAAAAATAATCAAACGTCGACTTCCTTCCACGGAGAGCCACTTACTTTTGTGTTGCAAGTTGTTGGCTGGTTGCAAGTTGCGAGTTACCAAGTTTTTGGTTTCCAACTGCTATGTGTTGCTATGTGTGGGCCGTAATATCAATGGCAAACACTTGAAAAATGAACCACTTTGCTGGGCTGCCACGCTTGCTCTGAAGTGTTTGGAGTGCTCTTGCGTTTATTTACGACAGCCGGCAGATGAGAAGAGTCTGGGATTTTAGATTGTCAACGCGAAGATTCTGCTGCGCACGAAAATCGTGGTGCCGGTGCCCCATAATTATGCATTCACCTCCGTGTGTGCATAAATAAATCCATATCTATATCTATATCTATCGCACACAGACTCAAAGTCTATTAGATCATTCTCTTTTGCAATTCTTCGCCGGCCTGTTTGATTTAATTAACTTTTGGCGCACAGCAATTGCGAGCAGTTCCCTGAAACGGATTCAATAAGCCAACAAAAGGGCATGATGCCGCACTTTGTGCACCCGGCAACTTACTACACACACAAAAAAAACCGAGCTTGTAACCGCAAATTAGTTTCAAACATCACACAAAACACAAAAACAGCCTGCAAAACAGGCAGCAAAACTGCATCAGCGATCGGCAGCCTTGCAAAATCTGAAAATCCGCTGCAATAATACCCATAGCCCCCTCCATATGCCCGCCATATCTCGGAGTCAGTCAGCTGAAAAATCGACAAACGATGTTCGCCTTTATTCTGTATTATTATTCGCTCGCTGCTTATACATATTTCGGTTTTGCGAGCCGGGCTTTGATTATTCAGTGCTGATAGTAAAAGTGACGCATCAAGTGGAGCTGCCTGAGCTTCGATGTAATTGGAGTGCAGCGGGGGGTATAAACGATTCAGAATGGTTTAACAATTTATTATTCTAGTATTACAAAATTTATAATGAAATAAATTTAACAAATAATCTGGTAATAAATAAACTACATTTTACTTTACTTATAAATTCCTCAAAATTATGATTCAAATTATAGAAACGAAGCAAGATGCCCACTTATATGTTATGCCATATATTTTTTTTAGTGATAAGTACAAATAGGTGTACCCCCCAATAAACTGTTCTGATTTGCTGTTCCATGACTCAGTGACACAAATACTAGCGCACACGTGTTTATAACTCATTTTGCAATATTTTTTGAAAAACACACAAAAAACGTGTCCCAGCGGCAAACAATCACTTTGAAAGGGTCGTGTGGTTTTGCATCTTTACGGCCAACTCAGCCAACATGGGCATCAATAGAATCCTAAAAAAAATGGCTTTGCCATTACATCTTACTTCGGGGTTTTGTAATGCCTGCCTGCTAAATTTGGAAACTATTCAAGCAGCAGCAACTAAACAGCCTCTAACGTCAATAATAGATGCCAAAGAGCTTTCAGTTTAGCCGGTTTCGGATGCTCACAACTTGCTAACTTTTATGACTTAATTTTTCGCAGCCGCTCAGCGAAAATACATCGGCTATTGAAAACATTATTTGCGGTTTGCAAAACGGGGTTCAAGAGGGTTTGAAGCACACAGATTTATTTGTGGTCTGCAGAAATCGATTAGAGCGAACGAAGTCTGATCGATGCCGATCAACTGAGAGTTGGGCACGTGGTTGGGTTCAATTAATAAGTGAGTTTGTTTTGCCACGAGACGGAAGTAATCATGGGCGATTATTTTAAATTGACTGTTAATGAAATGCAATTGGACTTTGGCCGAAAGATTTATTAAACTGGGTGGAAGATTAAGTTCGGAAACTGGGTTTATCGTTTCTTGTACTTCTTCCTTATTTTTATTACCTCTCGTTTGCAGCGCAGAATTTTATGACTGCAAATTGATCAAAAATTGAATCTGAAAACTAGTTTAATTGCCTCAGACGCGCATTTCCTCGTTGATACACATCCAGTCCAGAATTTTCTCGTTTCAGTTTGGAAGTTTTCCGTGATTTCCTTTGAACTGCTTGCCACCCAGCTGAAGCATTTCTAAGCCACGAAAAATGAGGCTTAAATTATTGGCTTGGCATTTAACATGACAGCCACATTAAATTGTCCACTTTGGCAACCTGTGTGCCGGGCACATACTATATGTATATACCAGTAGTACCCATATATATATCTGTATGGCCATATGTATTATATATAGATAGGAGTCGGCTAGGCTGCCACTGGCGTTGGCTGTAATTGAGGTTTGACGTCTCGGCCCGGGTTGGGTTCAGACTTTTGCTCTGGGGCCTCGGACCTCTCGAGGAAATTCAGGTGACGACGGCTGTCGGGGCAAAAAACAATTTTTATTTAACAGCTTCAGTTTTCGGTTTGTTAATTGTCACTTTCATCGGAGCCCGCACAATCCCAGCAATTTTAATTCAATCCTAATGCGCCCAAATAATTTCGGATTGGGTAAGCCTGGCTCTCCGCTGGACTCTGATGCAATCACACTGGAACAAATTGTTATATTACTTTGTCTGGAAAATGCAGCTCATAACTCACTCGAATCAAATATAGTATGTATTTTATTGAGCGGGCTAATCTGCGTTTTATGCAAAGCAACTTGGCAACTCGTACCGAGAAATGTTTGCCCGAGACCAGTTCTTGGCCCCTAACCTTGAGCCACAAACATGACGCTAAGAAGACGCTTCCACTTCTACATCCGTTGTGTAATTGCCAAGAGACAGAAAAAATGAGAAAAATCCGTTGCGTGGTGCTGGACAGCCGTCCAGTGGTGCGGTGGCTCGGTGGTTCGGTGGCTCAATTACTAGTCGCCAGAACCATTAACAGGTATAAAGATCGAGCCGAATTCAATTTATTTGTTAATTAAACGATTGGCTAATTCTATGTTGTCTCTTGTACGCAGATTAGCAGCCATCAAGATCACAGCTCGGATATGCAGTTAGCCGACTTTGGCACCCCGGTCTTATGAGTGATATTTCGTTGAAATATTAAGTATACGTTGCGGTGTTACAAAGTGTGTTTATTGCCGACTAAGAGAAACACACATAAACATTGGATAAAATGCGTTTTAAAGAGAGTTATGAATGAAGTAATTAACATTTTACTAAGCAGGCAAAAGTCGGTTAAACTTTTTGATCCTAAGAAAGACATCCCCTAAAATATGCAAGAAAACTTAACTTAATGCGTTAGTAAATTTAAAAACCTTTTGCTGCGGTTTAAGCCAAGTTTTTTGAGCTCAGCTTTCAACTTCAGTAAAAAGCTTTTAACCGTATATTGCCGTTTCCATTTCTACTGTTTAACAGGTCAGACGAAGCGACCGGAAGAAAACTCTTGGCACCACCAATTAAGTCAGTCAAATGGGCCAAACAAACAAACAAAGAAAATAACCCAAAACAGAAGTAAAAAAAAACTTATGTAAGCTGGAGTTACAAGCTTTCAGACCGTGAAAATGTCTTTTTTTTTGCTGAGGAAAAGCGTTAACGGAAACGGCCAACTTTGAATATTGAACTGCAATATTTTTGCCTTAATGAAATGCAAAGCTTTTGGAGCGCTCAATTGGCCATGAGACATATCGATTAAAGCTTTCTTAAATGGGTGCTGCAAACTAAATTAAGGCTTTGCTTAGTGCAAATTACAACGCCTACATGGAATACGGTATCTGGTAGCTGCATATTAATCATCACAAATCATCTGCCTTATTCACATGTCTGGCTTGAATCAGTTAAAACAATTATGTCAGATAAGTTATGATTCACAACTAAATTTATAAAATATTACAAGAAACGTTACTAACTATTAAAATTAAAACAAAACAAAAATGTAGAATTTATGTTTTAATATTAGGTATGTTTATTATTAGCATCAGGACTTTGTATAAAATCCGTTTTTTGAGATTTAATTTTCGTCATAACAAGGCCAAATATAGTCTCAAAACTAAAAGAATGAATGTTTTTGACAGCTGACCATCTAGACAAACGATCCTAATCATTCTTTGGTAGACTAAAGAAAATGAATTTTTGGCCAATTTTTACGATTTTGGTAATTTTGCATTTTATTGCATTTTTTGCGAAAATAGTCCAAATTAAAATAATTTTAGGTGTAAATGCCATCGGATTCAGAATTTTATTACGAATTCAACGATGCATGCCATTTCATATTTGGAAGATTATTTCATGAGGATAGACAAAAGTATCAAGGAAAACACTACAATTTTTATATTTCCACTTAAAAACATGTTTCGAATCTTTATTTTACAAATTTGTTACATAACTTAAGTAAGATTAACCTTGATGTTGTTCCCTTACGTTCGATCCGTTGCGCAGATCTCAAGTTCCTTGCAAGCTGCACTGAGAGAATCCGTAGAGTTTCCGGGTGGCGTACAACTAAGTGGGCTTAAACGACTACGAAGTGGGTCCGCTGGGAGGGAGTCCTAGTAGTGGCCCGCATAAGGACTCGCGTAGTGGCCGTAGTGCCCGTTGTACTGGTCGTACTGCGGGATGTACTCGTACTGGCCCTGGTTGTAGTAGCCGTCGTCGTAGTCGTAGTGGATGGGGGCAGCTGCCGCCGGCGCATAGTGCTTGGCCACTTGAAGATCGAACAAATATAGAAACTTTAGCTTTTGCGCGGGGCGACTGTCTTAAATTTATTTCGCTCTTCGGGGCTGTTGTAATAATGACCGACAAAAAACTAAACTGCGGTAACAGCTGTTAACCGTTTGCCATTGTTGGTAAGTAGCTCAACTGCCGAAGAAAAATAAACTAACAACTCAGTGCTGACCAAGGCATTTTCTTCGCCCATTTCTCTGCCCCCTTGCAAAAATTTATTTGTGCACGATTTTGTCAGTCAATTGGTCACAGGTGTTGTTTTGCTTTGCTTTTGCTTGCCATTTACTTTTTTATCTTCTTTACTTTATTTTTACTTTGCTTTATTTTTGCTTTTCCGTTTTGTATGCAAACAAGTTCGTTGCCTAAGTCTTTTGTTTTGGGCGCTGATTTCTTTCGCTGTGCGTTTTGCTGATAATTCCCAATTAAAATTGCACCGCAGCACCCACAACAATTATGAGTTTTCACATGAGTGTTCACCATGTATTCATTTCCCAGGCCCAAAGCGTTGCGACATTGAGAAAATTATGCTAAAGTCTTTGCTAGTGTAAAACAAGGGGAGACGGGGAAATTGCCGAAGAAGAAGCGGCAATTTTCGTGAAAAATATGCTGCGGTGGCTGCTGCCTGTGCTGTGTTTTTTCAACTTTTTTTTGGAAGATGATGCACCTGACATAATCTGTGTGGGAAATTTGAGGCGGAAAGTGCATAAACAAAGCTAGATCTTTGGCTCCGATCGGAGCAAAGTGAGGTAACCCACTAAAGAGGCGGGTCGGCGCGGATTAGTCAACCATATGATGTTACACATTGCCAACCCAGTTACAGCCCATGATGATTCAGCTGCTTAGCTGCTTGACTGGGCACAAATGTGAGACTGATTGCGATTTATTGAATGAAATTGCCAATGCAACTGCCACCCAAGCTAGAAACGATGAGATTACAATGCAATTATGGTAAGATATTCAGACGGCTCAGAACCTTTCAGTATTCAGTAGGCCGCATAGTAATCAGCGTCAAAGCCAAGATCATCATCATCAGCATCGCCGTTGTCGTCTTCGTCTGGGCGCAATTTGCGATACTGATTGTTCAGGTAGTTGGCATGCCGCCTGAACAGCTTTAGCATGCGATATGTGTTCATGCCTGTAAGAGCAAGCAGAGAACACGTGGAAATGGATGGCAGTGGGTGGGTGGAGCCACAAGAACGAGGGGAACTACGCGGGAGAGGGGGTGAAGTGAAGATGTGCCACCGGAGGTGAAGGACCCACTAACAAGGTGCTGCTAAGCCCTAAAGCCTTGAAACTTCTCTACACCATTTACTATATTTATCCTCCCCAAATGTTCTTAACTCACCATAAGGCGCCGGAGAAGCCACCACCAGTGGGGCGTGGGCCACCGGAGCCACATGCTTCACCACCTGCGGTTCGTAGTGGGCCAGGATCGGCTTGTGGGCCACAATCGGATTGGCCACCACCGCCTGGGCGTGCACAGTGGGTCCCGACTTGGTCACCACCGCGTTGAACCCGTGAATGGAGTCCGCCGTGTAGTCCACCGTGCGGATGGAGCCATCGGGCTCAACCAGGGAGTACTGACCTGGAGGAGAAAACATAGAAATACAATGGACTTCAACCGAGTCACTGCCAATTTACCCTTGACCACATCGCCATCTCGCGTTTCGTGCTGCGACTTCACGTCCCCTGTGCTGTGATCAGCCACGCCGTAGTTGAAGGCGTACTTGGGATGATCCTGTTTTTATAAAGATGGAAAATATATAAAATTAAATCTGTATTTTATAAATACAAAACAAAAAGAAACAAAATTTACTTAATTTAATTTTTTGTTACTTTAAGATTCAAATAATAGTAGTTAATTGATAAATAAAAATATTCTTTACTTTTAAGATGAAGTTAACAAACTCAAACTTAAACATTTTTTAAAACTCTAGGATCTTCAAATTAATGTGTTTCATATATGTTATCCACACTGAACGAAACATTTGGTTAGTTAGGAGTTTTTCTGTATGCAAACAAGGCTTTTAATCGTTTGTAAACCACATACATATTCCTATCCAAAACTCACATAATAATCCAGGGCATATCCTGGTTTCGCCACAGCAACACTGGCGAACAGAGCCAACGAAAGGATCACGAAGCACACGAAGTTTGCCATTTTATATTTGGGTTATATTTTTGGTTCAAGAGCGATTGAAACGTGAAATATATGCTAGAAGTAAACACAAGATTCGTATCCGTTAGAGCACACCGCACTGAGTTAAAGATTTGTTGGGTTATCCTTCCAAAATTTACTTGTAGTAATTCAACGGCACCAGATACAAACACCGCCAAGCTGCCCGGAATACTGTGGCGATTCTAGGAGCCAGTTTCCATTAAATAAGCGCGAAATGTGCGAAAGCCGCGGGCAGCGCAGTCGGCGTGGGCAGCGCTGTCAGCAGCGGAGTCGGCAGAGAGCGTCCACAATGCCAAGACTGAAAGAAAAAGACTCTTGGTTTCTCAGTCAGTCGGCTGTGGCGAATGGCAAATGGGGATCCAGTCGGCCGAGCCACTCTTCTCCGGCCAAGTGGCAAGATACCCATGTGGCCATGTGAATGGAGTTGCAGCAGATCTGCCAGATCCAGATCCATGGGATGTTGCCAAACGAAGTTGCCGGGTTTCCACTGAATGGGGTGGCGTTGTTGTCGACCGATCGGCGGCGACACATTTCTCAAATCCGCCGCCGCCGCCGCCGTTGAGGTTGCCAATCCCCCACAGCCATTGTCAATGAAGTCATCGGGAACAATCACTTCGGCTCAGCACAGAATTATGCGAGATTAATCATTCGAGTTAATCATTAATTTCCCCTGATTTCTGCAAGAAATGATTGTGGCCAATTTAACTAACAACTTAATGCTCGCCAAAAGAAACCCAGTCCGAAACCGAAATAAATCGCTGACAAGAACCGAAAAATGTAAATCAAACACAAATCGGGTCAAGTTGCAATTGCAGCACAATAAGGCCCTAGTTATTCGGCACATGCGAAATTCTCAGTGATCTACTTCAATGACAGCGGCCAAAACTGGTAACTACTACGAATACTAACACTAGTACGAGTACTATAACAACTGGACTCCGCTTAAGTCTTTGTCTCTCAGGCATCTAGCTGAAGGTCAAGCGCATTAAACTAGACTTTAAAGTTGGCTTCCATTCTGGGCTTAAACGAAAGCAAATTCTTCGTTGCAGGACTATTTATGACAGTCAACAAATGCTATTCCTTAGCTGTGGTGGTGCTGACCTTTGGTTTGGCATTAGCAAATAATTTGATTGGGAAAATATATATAAAATAAATTGAAACTTTTTAAGAGCTGAGTTTCTTAAATAAAATATACTTAAAAGTCATTAAAATAACCAAGTAAATTACACTAAGTGTTTTACAATATTTCAAAATGTTGTTCCATAAAATAAAAGAACGAAAATTACGACGTTTCTTTAGATATAAAGAAAACCACTTAACTAGAAGCTTTTGAAACGTTGTAAGACAGTTCACCTCTATTGAAAACGAATTCAATATTCTCTCATCTTCGACAAAAGCGGTCTGAGACAGTTTTTAAATCTTTAATTTATGGCAATTGCACACCCTTGAGCCGAGACGAGAACGTGCCAATTGCGGTCTGTCTGGCAGCCTACAAACTAATCCAAATTATCGTCAGACCGCAGAAGCCTTAACTTTACTGTTGTGCTGCAGCTTTTTGTGCGGCTAATAAGGTGGGCTAGTTTAATGTCCAGGTCGGCATTTCTTGGGCATTTTCACACAATTAACCGCTGCGAGGGGCGCGCTAAAGACTTTAATTAAACAGCGAGGAGGGCTTCAGCGGTAATCCCGGCCAAAAAACCAAAAAAACCAACAGACCTTCGACTCGCCTGCAAACAATTGCCTCTCTTCGACTGCGGTTTTTGTAAAACTAAATACTAGATTAAGTCAATTTGCATGCCGCCAAAAAGCATTTTGCTACCTAGACTTGGGAAAATTCAGTCAGCAATTGTCGGCGTTTTCCGAAGGTTTTCCACCTGCAGTACTCATACGAACTCATACGTTTTTTCCATTCGTTCTTTTTGCTGAGTAAGCGGGCACATGTGCGTGGCTGGGCATTGTTTCTGGTTTCTGGCAATTACCTTAAATATATTTAACCGGTGAAACAACAACAAAGCAGAAGAAAATTCATAAGCGGAGTAGAGGAATTTTTCTGAGCTTATCTAAAACTTGGCAGTTCAAGGGGGAGATTTTATGTGGGATGCGAAAATCAGGAAGTAAAACATTCTAGCCGCTTAAATATTAATATTCGTAAATCAACTCAAATCTATTTGTCCAGATTATTACTATACTATATTTCTGCCTCATTTCCTTTGCTTAAATAACTTATCTTTGGCAAGATAATTCTGCACAAAGTGCGTCACTCTGGGAAATTGGCAAAGCAATTACCATGAAGCGGCAGTTTTGGCCAAGTCCAGAGACGAGTCATGAGCTCGGATCGAGGCTGGTGACTTTGACTTGGCTTACTTCGCTCACCTAATTTCGGCTTGTTTACACACCCACTGATTTGACAATGGAGCACTCCACTTGGCGAGCTTCGACAACTGGCTTGCAACATGGGGAACGGAATTCGGCTGGGCTGGCGACGGGTGTTGCAAGTCGTGGGCGGTTTGCGGTCTTGTTTCCCCGGCAATTCTGGTAATGCCAACTCCGGCTGTCATTGTTGTCGCCCTTAGTTGGCCATGGTCCAGTGCCTCCGCTCCGAAGAGCGGCTGCCGCATCGCCAATTGAGTGACCATTGTTAGGCCGGGGAGTCTGTTACAGAATGACCCGTGGCAAATGCGTTCGCGGCAATAAAATGCAAATGAATGGCCGCCGCGGCATCTCTTCCTCGGCCTCTGGCCCCCAATAAATTTCGCACCTCGGCGGCCAATTTGCTGCAGACTGTTTGCCATGCATCAAATTAACGGCCCAGCTAATCCAGTTAACATGGTTATATAATTGACTCTGACAGTCGCCGGGCTGATTATGCACTGCTGAGTAGCAGATGGGATGTCTCCTATTATTTATGGGCGCCTCTACTTACTTCTGTTTAATAGCTGCCTAACATTAATCAACGAATAATGGCATTTTTCAATTACGCAGACAGGCAGACGACATTTAGCATCTTACTGTGGCTTAGGTGGGCTTTTTCAATCAACTATTGATGGAAGCTTTGGGGACTAACACTGCGTATACGTAATGAACAGCCACAACTGCGTGCTTTCACTTAATTTTTGAATCACTTGAACAATTCATTTGACTTATATTTAATAAGTGAGTGAAACAATCATATATATTATGTTTTAAAGGTTATCCAAATTGATCTCTTGACACTGTGCAACAAACAAATATTTCCGAAAGCCAGTAGCCCATAGTGGGGGTATTTTATTATCTATAAATCGTATCAGCTCCGATCGATGCATATCTTAGAGGTTGCATCTTAATGTTGCCGCCGCGTACAGACTCGCAGATACAAAGATACAATAAGTGCACTCGATGCCATATAGAGAGCACGTGTTGGCGACAGTTTATTGAGACAGTCGTCTTGAATGTCAACTAGTCGGGCCAGCAAAAACCGAAAGAGAAACATAAAGCCAAGACTTTAGTGACTGTCATTTATCTATGAAGAAGTTGCTGGCTAACTAAAGGTTATTGGAGCAGCAGCTACAGAAACCGATAGTCATACAAGTTTACATTCCATTCGACATTGGAACTTTGGAACAAGGCAGAAGTGCTGCCCAGGGCACCTGACTTGAACTCAGTAGTCTAGTTGGCCAGCGGAAACTTCCTTCCGGCATTTCCCACTCTGACCTTAACTGCTGGAGAATCCGCCCCCGAAGGCGGCACCTGTCCGTTCTTGTTTCTCGTTTCAAGTAAATTAATGGAGCCCACGTATGAGAGATTCCCCCTTTTGTTTTGCTTTGGGTTGAGCTCGAAAATGCGCACATTTAAACGGTCCGCTGATCACTGATCTTTGATAAATTCTTTTTCCCTCAGCCAGCTTTTTGCACCATTTTCTCTGACGTCTCTGTTTTGATCGTCGGCCATTTGTCTGGCCAAAGCCACGTTGTGCCCATTAGGAGATCAATATTTGGCTTTGTTTCGTTTCGTTCGCACGTTAAAAGTGACGGAAATGCGAAGATTTGTTGCATGCGGAAGCCCCACGCACTCATCTGTTGTGACTTAAATGTTTTAAGTTATGCTTTATTTGTTTATTGTCTTCATCGGGGAGTCGCCCCCGAACTTGTGACCGCACTGGAGGGCAGCACCTCCGCGGCATATTTCCTGCTGTGGCTTTCAGGGGGGGATGAAAGGAAAAGTGCGTGAAGGGATGGGAATTTGGTTATCTAAGTGCCTTTTATTGCCTTGCCATGTTATGAATTTGTTATCGACAAAAGGATCCTTTTAAAAGGAAATAAATTGTATTAAATGAACATTTAACATTTAAGCTGTTTCCACTTGAAGTCTTTAGTTGTTTAATAAAAATAAAACCTTTGCAAGGTGAACAGGAATAGATTACCAAATTATTCCATTTGAAATGAACTGGCAAGGAAAAGACTTTAGAGGTAGATCAACGGGTCTCACTTCTTAGATTTAGTTATGGAACTAAACTTCTAATGTTTAAAAGTAGTCTACTAGTTTTAGTCTTAACCTTAACAGCCAAAAAGCGTGCACATATTTCAAACACTTTTCTTATCCTCAAATGCACAATTTCTAAGCCCACTCTTATTTGTTTTACAAAAGCTCAGCCCAAAAGTGCTCTATGAAACTAGTTAGGAAAATAGTTTAAGACGGGTATGCATGTTACAATATTCCCCAATGTAAAAACAAATAAAACACATCATGTTTATTAAAACATATTATTTAGGAGAAAACTAACATTTTATATTAATAAATGTTGTAAATATCCATCTTATATTAAATCAACAAACCAATCTGCAATTCTTTAATAGATCTTACAGCAGCTTTAATCTGATGGGAAGATACAAATGCGCGAGTATCGAGTAAACAGACGTCAGAGTTCTTTGACTGATAAATAATAATTAAGTAAGCACTAACTGGTTATTGACTGATCTAATGCCAATCAATCGATAATGCTTACCTTCACCTTTTCTAATCACGCCCACAAATTATCCAGTTTTATAATTGTCAACCAAGTGGCATGATCTCAACCAAGCGCTCTACCCATCAATTTCCATAACTTTCATATTCAATGGCAATCATAATTAGCAATAGAATCGATTGCTGGTTGAAAGTGAATGTGTTCTAATCAGGCAAAAAGCACAAAGTATTAAAGTAAAGCAGCACTTCAATTGTTCGTTAATAAGTTAAAGCGTAAACTTTGCATAAATTTTATAAATATATATAAAAATATATAAATGTATATAAATTTATATATTACATGAACTTATGTATTACATAAATTTATAAATATATAATTTTGTAACCATTCCCACGCTTCACTTTAAACCCTTTTTCTGTGCAATAAAAAACGGTTTACTTGAATTTTTGTAATTCTCTACATTTTGTATTTATAGCATTGTCAGCAGTTCAGCTTCAAACTTAAAGTATACGCAATCTATTATAATACATGTGTTATTTATTCATTTTTTTTTGCTTTGTTCGTTTTTCTTCATCTTTTCAGGTTGGTTCTTCTCGTGGGCGTGTGGCATGATGGGCGTTTGTTCTTCACTCGTTCTTTTTCTTTCTTTCGGTATTTACAATAAAGGAGGAGTTTGGCTAACAAACCAAAAGAGAATTGCGCGAAAGCTGAGACAGAGACGGCAATGTGTGTGTGTGTGTGAGTGAGAGAGAGATGCCGTGCCGGGGAGGGGAATCCCCGACAGGCGATGAGGACATGACTGGGACGCTGAGTATTTTAGCAGGCTTCGTCAGTGGATCCGCGGGTAATCCGTTTGTGAGGTCGTCAACGTGCTTAATAAATTACAGAACAGTGGAGTGGAGTGGAGTGTCGGCGGTGCAGCAGCAGGTGGTGCATCGAGGCGGCTCGAGGAGCTGCTCCACTTAGTAGTGGGCCACGTGCGCGTGGGCGTTGTGAGTGGCGTATCCGTAGGCGGGCACGGCGGCGTGATGCGCCAGGGATCCGGCGTAGGGAACGGCTGGGGCGGCGGCCACGTGGTGGGCGACAGCGGGGGCGTAGGCCACGGCGGGAGCGGCATGGGCCACCACGGCAGGAGCAGCATGGGCAACCACGGCGGGGGCGGCATGGTGCACGGTGGGTCCGGTCTTGTGGACCACGGCGTTGAATCCATTGTGGTCATCGGCGGTGTACTCCACGGTGCGCACCGAACCGTCGGGCTCCACCAGGGAGTAGGATCCCTTCACGACATCGCCGTCGCGCACCTCGTGCTGCGACTTCACGTCTCCGGTGTGCGAGTCAGCCACTCCGTAGTTGTAGTGGTACTTGGGGTAGGCCTGCGGATTGCCAAAAGATGAATACGTCCATAATGAGTGCGGATTTGCCTCGGATTGGGTGCTAATTTCGTGTGCATGCCACACGCCACTCGCCAATCGCAGCGCCACAGCTGTACGGCTGTGCTAATGGACGCGGCGTGGGAAAATCACGAAATGTCAGAAGCCACGATGACCCTGGGCCAACTTTTTAGCACTCCGTTGGCCAGAGGAGCGGGTGAAAGGCGGAGCGGATTGGCCACCAGTCGCTGGTGGTGTTAGTTTTAGGGCATACTAAATGTAATTTTATGATTGCTTTTAGAACGGTTATTAAGTTGGTGCCTGATAGCGTAATTTGTGTAGAGATTACCGGTCGTATGAGTAATTTTTTGGGAAATATTTACGAGTCGCATATTTAATTTTTATAAGAAGTAGTTTCTCACAAGCAAAGGTTAGTTTTTACAAATTTATCTAATTTAAGGAAACACAAAAAAATTTTTTTTTTATTTAAGCTTTCAGATATGAATAGTGTATTAGCATCTTTTTAATAGCTTGTTAGTTTTATGTCTGTAAATATTTAAATTTACTTTCATATTTTATGTAACCGCAAAGGTTATTTTTATCAAGAAATGTATAAACCTTTAATCATAAATCCTATCATTGCGATCTTTTTGAAAAAAAAAATTACCAACGTTCTGATTTAGTAATCCTTTTCGAGCGTTTCCCTAGTAGAGGACCAACTTACATGATAATCGATTCCCTCGTCGTGGTGTCCGTGGCCGGCGTAGATGGCCGGGGCGGCGGCGTAGAGACCAGCACCATGTCCGTGGAGGACTCCGGCGGAGGCGGCGCTCAGGACGGCCAGGCAGATCAGGGACTAGAGCACAGGGGAGGGGTTTTATTATTCAATATTTTTTGAACAGATCACAGGGCACTATTGCGCAGGCGGGGCTATCCTGTTCACTCACTTTGAAGAATGCCATTTCGAATGGAGTTTTTGGGATTGAGTTTTTTGTTTGCAGACGCGAGTGTGTGCTGTACGTTGAGCTGGATTCAACTGATAACTAGAACCAAGAAGGAAGCCGCTTTTATATACAAGACAACGCCCGAGCGGGCCAACACGAACCGAGCCGCAGAAAGCCGAATGCGAGTCGGTCAGCAGCAGCACAACAAAAATGCCATTCGAAGCCAAGCTCTGCGCAGCGAAGCCCAAGAAGTTAAAGCCCCCGCAACTCCCCCTGCAACCCACTAAACCTCCGAACCCCCCGAGCAGTCCACAATTATTTAATGCTTTTCGAAAAACGAGAGTGAAGTTCAGTTGGATGTGGAGCAGTTGCTGGCTGCGGTTTGTCTTTGGAAATTGTCTGATTTGTGAGATAAGTCGCGATGTACTCGCATACGTATGGAAATCGAAATAATTGTGAAATGGAAGGGAAAACCTCAAATTGGATAATACCCGCCCGACACTCAATACGAGTTCTAGCTGCCAAGTTAGGCAAATATTAACATATCAAATTGGCCATTACTATGGCATATTAATTATGAAATCATGATCAGAAAAAAGGTCGGCTATCTTTATGTTTTCATCTCCCATCACGATTTAATTGAAATGGCCTCTCCGAGCTCCCTCGCAAAACAATCTTCGAAGCACGAATAAAATTAGCCGCAAACACAAATATTTATGAATAAAATAAGACAATGGCTGGAAATAAGTTAAAATTGCATTTCGGTGGGCGGAGGTGTTGCCCCCTTCCCTCCCCTCCCCTCCCCACCCTCCTTATTCCAATGTTTTTTTCTTCAGCATGTTGCAATTTGTTCGCTCGTCTATTTCGTGGGCTTCCAAGACGATGTTTTCAATGTTCTATGTTTTCTTTTTGTCTGGCTTGCACAGAGTGCTGGGCGTCGTCTAACAAAACTTCCAGATAATGCTATAGTGCACTAAGAAAAACATTTAAGTATTACAGAGTCTAGAAATCTTTTAATCTATTTTTGCATAAAAAATCTATTCAAAAGCTTTTGGTGACTAGTTTTTATTTGTAATAATTAAAATAATAATTTTTCTAGATTATATCCATTAAATGCTTTTTTTACGATTTATTTCCAGTGCACCGGCTGTTGTTCCTACTAACGAATTTTAATTGCCATGTAGGCCGTTTTGCTTATTAAACCAATCTTGCGCAAAGGGGATGTCAAGGGGGGTTGGCCTTGGAGAGGGTTCAACCCGAAGACACCGCTGAAGTGGGGAGCAGCGTGGCGCCACATCATTATGGCCAAAATATACGCCAGTGCAGCCCCAACTCATTACCAGGCCGAAACTACAGAAAACTACAGAAAAAGCGTTTTGTTTTGTCATATTTTCGGGGCTGCCTTGCTTTGTTTTATGGCATATTTGCTGGGCTTATGCGACGTACTTGCCCTCCTTTGGCTCATTTAATAAATTGTCTCGAACTAGTAAGCTCGGCTCTGACTTCCCCCCCTCGACTGGCCCCTGCACGCCTAGTTGGACATCGCGAACTAAAAAAATTGAAGTAATCATCTCAAGGTTAGCACGACACAGCCAACGACGAACGGCAAACGACGTGTAACGGATCACTAACAGTTGTAATCGCAATAGTCGGGCCAAGGGAGTAGCTCTAAGGGGTATTATCATCCAAAAATATCTCAAAATAAACTGATGGATTTGTTGAATTTCTTCTATGATTTTTATTATTCCATCTATAGAATTTGGTAGAACAATGGAAATAATTTCGTTGCGCTGAGGGTATACAATTTGTATTTCATTCGATAAAAAATTTGAAAGATTCATGTAAACATAATATTTTTTTTTTACATTTCCCAACCCCCTGAAACACCAACTCTGGCCCTCTGAATTGGATTTTCGATTTCAGCCTGGGCTGCCTGAATTAGAGCACGATCTGATTACGTCCTTTGTTTGCGGAAAATGACGCACCGCCATGGCCAATTAATTGAATTTTTGCAGTCGAGACTTGAAAAAACTAGGTTTAGATTGGATTCGAGCAAAAATGCTGTAATTGATTGCCTTCGATGGATGATTAAGCCATATTTGGGAAGAGGTAGGGCTGTTGAAGCCGAGAGGAGTGGTTTGCATTGATCGATAGAATACTTCTGATACTACAATATTATTTAATATTTTCCTACAAGTGCTGGGTAACCAGGTCTCTCGGCTTCCTTGATAAGAGGTTTCATTTCCTATGTAAGCACCAACCCGTTAGTTAAATGTGTGGAAATTCCTTGAGCAATCATAAGCCACTTACAAAGCGAGAACCAAGTCCATTTAAAAACACACACTCTGAACCCAAGAATGACAATTGCAAATTCGTTTGGCCATATTGCGCGTTTCCTTTTCGATTTAATTATGCACCCCTTCCGCAGTCCGTGGAACAGATCCGCTCCACATGCTCCCCAGTTTGTATATATCTTTACAGTTATGAGTCAGTTGTGGGGTTCAAGCAGCCAGAAGTTAGTGGACCACCCAGACCAAGTTGGTAGCCGGATTCGCAGAATCGCAGATCGCAACGCCCAAGTGGCCCGCAGCGCCTGCAATCTGGGCCAGATCTCAGCCAGATCTCGGCTCGTCATGTCAGCGGACCAAGATCCCAGATCCGAGATCCGAGTCGCTGGTCACTTGAGTTGAGCCCGGCTGAGTGGGGATCTGGCCATATTTTTCTAGCTGCGGGTGCATGACGTGACGTGGTCGTCGTGATTCCTAGGTGTCGGCTGAAAAGTCAGAGAGCATTCGCCCAGAGAACACTGAGATTAATTTGCTACTAACTATATTTTTATTATTTTTGGAAATGTCAGCTATAAAATACATTATTCTGTTAATAAACTAAATAAAAGGAATTATTTAAGATATAACCTATATATTTATTATCTAGAAATTGGTAGAATATACTACACTTTTAGTTTCTGTCAGTGTTTCCACTCTAACTCAGCTAAAATACCTCAAGTTGATATATATTCAAGCAAATTTGTTGTGATTAAAGCAATTTGTGTGCGTTGCCTCTGCTGCACTAGCTGTTGCCCGCTGATTGAGTGGCAAATGTTTGCAGCTTTCCACACATTGTTGTTTTTGTCGTGTGTGCGCAATATGCGAAACAAGTTCGTTGCCTAAGTCACTCGTTTGATTTTGAGTTTCGTTCTGTCAGATGTCTTGCGAAATATCGCCCGATGGTGATGGTGAGTTCACAAGTCAACAGTGAGTGCAGAACGTGGGTTATAATTTAAATTAATTATGCAAAACCGTATTGCAATTAACATATTGAACTAAGCCCGAGCGACTCACGGCAATTAACATTTACTCATGATTTGCTTTGATCATTTTCGACCAGCGGCTACTCCGCTTGGCTTTTGCGGTAGCAAACCACAAAAAAGACGGGGGGCGGCAATAAAAAGACAATACCAACTGCAGTAATTGAACAAACCGCTGACCTTGACCAACACCGAATGGAATTCGTTGGAAATCAAACTGCAATCAATAGACAAAAGAGTTCAGCTGCCAGATAGAAAATGTTAAAAAGCGTAATTGATTAATAAAATCGCTGGGGCATAACATGCTTGTCATACAGCCAAAGCCTGATAATAATAATGCGAAGAAAATCTGTTTTTTCCTTTCCTTTAAAGTGTATATAGTGCACCCACCGAAATTGAGCCACCAAGGTCATAGCAACTCTGATTTCAATTTGATTGCGGCTGCTACTCCAAGTTTTTCCCCCCACAAATGTAATTTTTGTAAACGCTCTAAGATTTGGGATCTGGGTTTCAGTTCTCTGACAGCTTAATGCCAAAACTCTCGGTGGGCGTTTGGCTTATCAGCCGTCCAATTTGGGATTGCAGGAGGGAAAGGGGGAAAGGGGGGAAGGTAGGTAAACAGACAACAGCTTAATCCGTACAATTATGTCGCTCGAGATTTACATAGATCACCTCCATTGTTCCGCAGGGAGATCGACCTTCGGGCGGTGGCCAGATCGGGCTTAGAATGGAGGCCCAGCGATGGCAATTTGCCATGACCAGGCCAAAAGCCCGGGACCCAGTCTTTGCTCAGAGTTTGGACTGCATTCAGCATTCAGCTCGCTTTTCGCAATGCATTCACCACAGTCTGAACTCTTGGGCGATTGGGGCTGTTCGCTGGGGGGGGCGTGGCGCTTTACAAAATTTCCGCTTTGGGTCTCTCGTATCGAATTGGTTTTTATATGGTTTTGTAATTGTCTGGCCATTGTCATTTTTGTTGTTGAAATTTGTGGCTCAGTTCGCTGATTTATTGGCTCTCGATAAAGTGCATTGTTTGGGCTTTGGCATGTCGAATGCTTATCGCATTGTTCACCATATCCGGCTTAGAATTGTTCCTGCCGTGGAACATAACTTTTGTGGATATATATTTCATACCTGGCGCTGTTGCAACAACCGAGAGAGGCGAGCCGCAACAAAGATGTCTCAAATATGATCATATGATCTGCACCCCCCAGCTCTCTGTGAACATGGTTAACCGCAACTCAATTGTTGGCAATCGCTTCTTGCACAACTGCGACGTGTGGCTGCCCTGTAATCAAAAGTTGAACTCGGCTTGCATTCAGCTCCCTTTGAACCCCCGTCTTTGTTTTTGCGATCCGAGTTGCGTGGGTGCCGACGCCTTGTATCTATCGCCAGTAACATGACAGTCCATTTTCTAGTGGGCCCCCAAGAGCTTATCGGATATTTACACAAGCTGGCTTGCAAAAAGAATTGCCCTTAGTTGATCTTAAAAGTGTGTATAAAAGTTCTTCATAAAATAAAAACGAAAAAGAACAGTTGGCAGGCGTGAAAGCAATGTGTCGAAATATGCGAGGAAATAACACAATTAACTTTTATTGCCACGTTTTGTGATGGCAAATTTCCTATAATTTCCTGCAGCGATTTGCAGCTCCCTGAGTGCGGCCAGGGCGAGTTTGTTGCCTAAGTCTTTTGTTTAGTTTTGCATTACAAATATTTTGCCACTTGCCCGGGCGAGTCATAACCACCGCTGCACTCGAAGCTTTCAGCCATGGACTAACGCTAGTAACGGATTAACAATTGTAATGTAGTTCAAACAGCACATTCACCCATTAACCCACAATTGCCGGCGGACATGGCTTTTCCCCGTTTTCCACTCAGTTTTCCATTTCAGCGGGACACACCCAGAGCCAAAACGACATGATTGCGGAAGATCTATCATATTTGGGCCAAGGAATGGTGGCTGACCAGCAGGATGGTGAAGGCAGCGCCAAATTCGTGAGGTTTTAGTATGCACAATTCGCTGGTTGCCTTACTTTACTTTAGATTGCGGGCCGGGGATTAGTTATTTTTAAATATTTTAATGATTTTTTTTCGGCCGGAGTCTTAGGCCAACACCCCCGCGAATAAATCCCCCTGCCTTCCCCTTCCCCCACAAGATTATGTAAGGCGGTTTCTGTTCTCTCTCTCGCTCTCTGCAAAATGGCAAAACGCTTTCGAAAGTTGCAGCTGTGGATGCAGGCCGCAAGTGAGACAGTTGTAGTTGAGTCGGTTACTTGGCCAGCTCCACATGACACAATTTGTTAACTAGATCATTACGTAACCCCCTCTCTCTCCCGGTCTCTTTCTCCTCGGTTCGGTGTCTAATCAAACGACATGCAAGCAGCCGCCTGCCTGCATATGCAAAAATAACAATTAGCCATCATTTTGATGCCGGCAACGAGCGGATAGAAATCCCAAGACTTCAGTTCGGCTCACGCCACTCCACTCCACTTCACTCTGCTCCACTCGACTCGAATCCAATCCACTTCGGTTGCAGACAGGCGGAGATGATAATTAAATCTGTTGCGTTGATGGGTTGCCAGGCCAAATTGAGTTGACATCTTGTGTGAGCCTGGCTAATTAATGGCCGCTCGTCGGGATCGTTCACTTGGGCCTCAAAATAAAAACATATGTTCGCCTGTCCATTAGAAGTAAACGCGGAAGCTGAATAGCTATGCCAAAAAAAAAACCTAATTTGTATTGCTTTTTCCTAACACATCATTAATTATACGAAAACAAAAGCCACGCAACACACCTCGAATGCTATTTCAATTTCGTGCAGACTCAAATCATAAATAAATATAAAGACAAGAGATCTTGACCAAATTGATCGTCGGTTCTTAACTCGTAATCTCGGCTCACTTTCGGCTTCGATATTAAAAGGCAATTCATTTTTTCCGCCCGTTGATTGTCTGAGAAACACTGCAACTCCCATTCGCGGATGATGATTAATGGAGCCCAGACGATCCGAGTCCGAGTCTGAGTTTGAATTTGAGATCGAGTCTGAATCTGAATGTGCCCCCATCTGGGATGGGCTCTCTAATGGCCCACAATTGTGGCAATCGCTGTAATTAGCCATCGGCATCGGCGGTGTGCTGATTGTGTGTGGATTGCTGCCTTAATTGTGTCACTTTTGCAATGCCTCGCCAAATGGTTCATTTGCACAACGACGGCGAAATTGTGTCAAGTTCAGAGCCGTCGAAGCGGGGATTTGAATTTCCACGCCTCATGAGGAAACTCGCTTTGGCCAGCTTTCGATTGCCGCAAGTTATGGGTTTTTTATGGATTTTCCACGGAGTTGCTTGGCCAGCTGGGTTGACATTGGGGCCAAAACGAGTTGTGCGTTTACGCACGATTCCGTTGCGAGCCAGTGAATGAAAATGGTGGATGCCAATTCATTGATTCTGTCCAATGCGAATAGAAGCCACGTGCTGTCCAGACAGGCAGTCTAAAAAAGAACTACCTATACTGCAATAAAAACCTTATCCAAATTCATGAAAAACATTTATGATCTAAGACCAATTTAGTATATAATATTGGGCTTTAAAGTTAATATATTCTTAGGTCACGAATTTAGATTTTAAGTATTAGTTTATTGTATAATTTTTATTGAGTATTTTTATTGAGTACAAGTAAATTAAATTGGACTTAAATATAAAATTTTGCTAAGGAAAATTGATTTATTTTTCTTTGTTAGATTATTTCCACTGATGGAAGTTATGTTTTTCAGCCTCACTTAAGTGGCATTCGGTAGCCGTTCCCCGAAAAACGAAATGGCTTTATTACATGAGGAATCCGAGCACATGAATTGGAAACACTTTGCCCGGGGCATTCACATGCCCGAGCGACTCCGAGCGGAGCCACTTCATCATCGTCGAGAAGTGTGGCCTTGTCAATGCCGTTTCGGAGGAATAATAATAAAAGCGGCGCATATCTGGTGCAGCCGCCGGTAAACAATTGCGATTGTCTCGCAGTTGCAAGTTGCAACTTCAGTTGCAGCTAAAGTTTTTCTCACACGAGCGATTGAGTCAGCAGGGAGTTTCGGAGTATGCGGTTTTGTGGAGCCTGCCGTGTAGGAAATGCCACGATTCCCACCCATCCACTTGAACCCAGGCAATTAAAGTTACGATTTCAATTTGGTTCTGATTCCGCAGTATCCACCTCTTTCGGTTTTCGGCCGGGTGTAGGTGGTGGCGTGATTTGAAAGTTCAATTAGCCCGCGGCTAAGACAACTGAATTAACTTAATTAAGTATCTACCGGTCTTACTTTTACTTTCGTCAGATCTGCTCTGCTCTGCTCTGTGTTGGTCCGGTGATCAATTTGCCTGACCCTGAAATCGTTTGGGGCTGGTAAAACGACGAGCACTTTAGCGCTTAATTATCTCGCATTTCCCGACGGGGAGTTTCAAGTTTAACGCGGTTTGTAAATTGTTTAGGGCCAAGGAAAACACCAGCACGCTAAACGGATCAAGATTGATGGTGCGTGGAAAACTATTAAAGTTATTCCAAAGTTGCAGATAAACACTCACGTTGAAAGATAATTGCCAGACTTCTCTTTGAAATTATGAATCATTAGGCTCTGACTATTTAAATAATTTGAAAATTGCAAATCAAATTAAGTCTATTTTTTATAGCAGAAAAAGGCGTAAATAATTTAGGGCATAGATATTAAATAGCACCGATATGGTTCGTTCCACAAAGATAGCAATAAAATAATTAGTTTCATAATAAAATGTATTTAAAATATAACAAATTTTGCACAGTGCGGCTTTATCTTCAATCTAGAATTCCACATTGATTAGTTCTGCCACTCCAAATCTGTCATCGTGGGAAGTTCGCCAAGTAATTGCTTTTCATACATACACCAACACCCAATTAACAGAGATCTTAATAATAAAATGTAGGCATCATAATTCCCGAGATTAGCAGACACACAAGCAATTTGTCGAGCGATTGGATCACGTTTAATCACAATAGAATTTGCATTCGAGTAGAACAACAGTCGGTATCTGCTGAACAATTAGATAAATATATATAGTTATGCCTCGGCATGAATCACTTGAAAGCGAATGCCGCTTGCTCGACAATTGCGAATAAATCGAAATGCATTTCGTGTAAACGTGTTAAAGAGCATAAACTTAGACTAAATGTGAGGCAAATCCGAAGGTCGCGACTGGTCAGCTACGTCAGCAGAGCAAATCCATTGAAAGCGTAATAGTACAGAATAAATAGAAACAACTGCGGATTCAGATTTACTCGACATTTTCCCACAGCCAGCGAACGCGTTTGGGCGTTTACTACTTGCCAGTTGGCTTCGTTCCACACCGTTTTTAATGGCCAACGGCGCCGGCTTGACATTAAGTGGCCGACTGTAAACGCGATCGATTTCTATATTTCATATCCTGCAGACACCTCGATCGGTTCCGTACTACTTACTACACCCACCAGATTCGGCCGATTTGGGTTCTGCTTCTGACTTTTCAACAAATTGCAGTGGCACTTGGCCTTTGCAATTGCGACCTGGAGGCCGGCAAATCCAAAAAAAAAAACACAGTGGGTTTGCCACCAGAGGTGGCAGCGTGATTTTATTGCAGTTATTACGACTTCCGAATGGGTATTAATTAGCAGTATCTTAACACTTTCCTAGAAGTATCTAGAGATCTACTAATTCTCTGTGTCAATATGCAAATCATTATATAATTAACGAGGGCGAGCCAGTAAAAACAATTAAGTGGTTTCACATCGAGTATTAACACGCTTTAATTGACTTTGTGTTCAGTTCAAAGTGCCAATAAAAATCTTGAAGACTAATTAGATCTTACTCGAAACCAATCTTAAAATCCAAGTCCGGTAAACTTTCTAAAGCTCTAACCTCGGAAACGGAATATTCAGAGAACTTTGCTGATATAATTTCCATTGAAGGAAAAATTATTTCAGCCTTATATTAAAATTTGTAAGAATTAAAGCCAAAGTATTTTTTGCCAAGAATCATTTATCTTTATACCCGAATAAACTATAAAAGGAGTCCAACCAAAGCCTAAAAGATGGCTTCATATTCAACCAAGAAATGTATTGAGTCCCATTAAGCTTATAATACTTTACGGAGCTCAAATGATTTTCAAATCGGAAATTACCTTAAGTAATGTATTGCCAAAAACATTTAGTGGACCACCTTTTGGGTCCTTGAATACCATAATCATATAACATTTATTCAAGAAATTGGCCACAGATCATTCTTGTTCGTTTGGTTTTTTCAATAAATATTTTGTAATATTTTCTGTAATATTTGGGCTTAATATCTAACAACATTTTGTTGATTATTATTAAATGTATTTCGAATACAACAAGAATCATAGATAATATTAGAGTTAAAACTAATATGGAAATACTTTAATGTGTGTGGGGTCAGTTTAAAGAGAGCAGGGAGTCAGATGTGTATCTGCATGTGCAGGTCGATTCATATATTATAAATACAATGTAGTCATAACTTCTAATTAAATTCTGCGCGGGTTTATCTAACTAAAATTAAAACAGTAGACAATACTTGGCATTTGAACATTCGTTCAACGGTTTGTGACAATGCAAATTCTAATTTTTCTTTGAAAGTTTTATTTAATTTTGCTTTTGTTCTGCGTTGGGTGTTTCTTGGGTGCATCGATACTCCTCTTCAGTAGGGATTGAAGCCGGCGTTGCGCTTGCGTCCCATGTTGCAGATCTTGAAGTGGCAAGGCGACATATCTGAAGGGATTCACAAAAAATAAAGTTAATAAAGTCTTACTTGGCTTTACTTATAAGTTCATGCAACACTTACATTGTTTACGAACTAATTTTGGGAATCAGAAACAAAAACATGAAAATAAATCAAACCAAAAACAGTAATTAGTCAATCATGCCACATTGATGTGTTAGGTATATTATCCTAAATAAGTACAAGAGATTATACAATTTTTATAAAATTTATATTTAAAGGTTTTCTGGAACTAAAACCTATTGTTTTGTATAACTTGTTTCCCCTTCTTATTAAATAAAATAAAAATGTACTCACATTGAACATTCTTCTTGGTGTTGTGATCCTTGAGGGAGTGTCCTGGCATGACTTTCTTGCTGGGCATGTTGGTTAGATCGGTGACGACATTGTAGCGCAACTCATCGCCGCCACCATTGTCCCCCAGTTTGTGAAGACGGGCCAGCAGTCGCGAGCTGGTCGCCTCGGGCTCATCGCTCTCCTGGGTGACTCCAAAGTCATCGTAGTCGGCGGTCAGCAGGAGATCCCTCAGCGATGGCCACTTCCTGGCGAAGGATGGCAGGCGCTGCTGTTTTTGTTCCTTCTGCGAACAGAAAGAAAGGGCTTAGTTTCTGTGACCCCTTCTGTGGTCAGACCACCTCGTACCAACTGCTCGGTATAATAGCTGTTGTCCTCATTCCCGCCTCCCAGGAGCTCGCTGAACAACAACTGCGTGTTGCGGGCTGGACGGGGCAGGGCGTTCCCCGGTCCAATCGCCACTGACAGGAGCACAATGACAATGGCCCAGTGGACAGGCGAGCAACCACAGGTGGTCGGCGACGACACGGCTGACATCCTCAACTGCGGAATTCGAAATCAATCCAAAACATTAAGGGGTGCCTTTAACTTAAAGCTATAAATAACTTAACTTAATGTAAATAATATGGATAACAGGTTGATTTATTCGCGGTAATGTATAATTATATTTATAATATTTTATTTATTAGCCAACTCACTTCATTAGATAATATTTCAAAGCTTTTCTAGCACCTTCCAAAGACACATTTAATGACCAAAAAAAAAGTGTTTTAAAACAATTAAACAGGAGAGCGGGCCACCACTCCGAAACACATGACCCATCCAGCCTAACCCCGATGCCACCCCATCTCCAGGACCTTCCAGGACCCCCAACGCTTACGCAAAGGGTTTCCTATTACAAACAACACAAGTTGGCAAAAACAAAACGAAATGCGGCAGGCTGAGTAAAAATATGCGTGAATATTTCAAGGGGTTTCGGTGTTGGGTACTTCAAATAAGTCACGTGGCAGTTGGCCAACAAGTTGACCTGCTCAATGGAATCATGGCCGTGTTCCAGTTAAAAGTTTTGGCTTTCTTAATGTTTCTCAACCTCTCCACGGGCTTCTTTGATGCGAGCTCTCGGATTCAGGTCACATTGCAATATCATCACTTGATATGCTGCCAACACGGGTCATCAGCGAGATGAGAATGGGAATACTCCCGTAATTGACATTTATGAAATATTAATTCCTAATTAGGCTCAAGCCCTGACGTCGAAAGTGAGCGGAATGCTAAAGGTGAGTGGCAAGCTCATTATCAAATAAGGCGTGAGTTCATTTCGGGGAGGCAAGTCCATGACTTTTAAAAATTACAAGTCATTTGGGGTGGTTTGCTAATAAATGAATCGGTTACCAAGTTGGTGGACCATTTATAACCAGGAGATGAGATAAACTAAAAGGTGAAAGTAACAAATAATTGAGATTAAAAGGAAGTAATTAGTATAAAATTAAAAGTAATGAATAATCAGCAAAGTTATACAAATTTAATTTCCCTTTTGTTTCTTCGTTAATAGATAAATGTCGAACTTAAATAGAAGTTATAAAAATTTCGAATGGCTCTTATCAAGTTTATTGGTATAATAATAATCATCTCACCCTCTTCCCCCAGAATTTTTTCATTATACTTTTACGGCGCCTCACATATTTTCCATTTATTGCAGTTCATTATCGAATAAACGAAAATTACTCCTTGTTTGTTGTTGCCGAGTGGACCAGATTTTTTTAGCTCATAATTTTCATCGACTTTTTTGTACCTCCTGAAGTGCAAGCGATAAGCTTTGGCGATCGTGCCAGCGGCTTTCTCATCTCGTTCAGTAATTTATGTCGAACCGTAATCGCACCAAACGCATTTTAACAGCCCAATACAAATAAAAAACAAAAATGCCTACTGATAATGCATTGATGTCGTGGCTAATTTGCGATCCCCAGTCAAGAGTCATCTCTATTTTGGTGTTAGAGTCAAGGCCTCGCGCGTAAAAGTTCCATTGAACTCTGGGCGGGCCTTTTCCCCCATAAACATAGTGCTAAACTACTAAAAAAAATTGGGGAGGCGTTGGGCACCTGTCGAATTTATTAGACAGTTTTCCATGACGCGTGCGGGTTTTATTAAAAACCTTAACTGAACGGTGTCCGATAAGCGATAACAAGATGGCAAAGTATAACCCCATACCCTTACTAATTGCTAATTATGTGGTGAAGATATAAATACACCTGTGTTCAGATTTATAATTGTAATTTGCAAACAATTTTTTTTTTAAATAAACATAGGTTTAAACTATCATTTTAATTATTTTCTTTATTAACATAATAGGATTTAGTACATATTTAAATTGATTACTTATTTTCCCTGGATACAATACTTTCATTAAAGCTTAGATTCCTATAAAAATCTATTAAGATTACAGCCTATAACTGGTTCTATTCAGTTTAGACAAGATGTAATAGAGCCTATGCTGCGATGACTTTCACAATATTCTAGAACCTTTTCTAAGAACATCAGTATTTCGGACGCAAGTGAAATCCTAATCTATGCTCAGAAATGGCAAAATAAACACAGCATATAAATACGAACTGAGCTGGGGGTCTCAACATCTACGACCCAAATCGTATCAATAACAGGGAATATATATTAATAAAACCGCTGGGTTTTCTTCTTTTATTTGCCTGCCATAAAGTGCGTCACCGGGGACGTCATAAAATATCGGACCACAAGCTAAATAGAGAGCTAGGAGCTCGTTCTTATCAAGAACAATAGGTTCAAATCTAGTGACACGCCCTCTTTTCTACACTTTCCAAGCTGTGTAAACAAAAGTAATCTCTGTCCGAATCTAAGTTGGAATCCCCCTCCTCCGAAGAATAAAACTACGCAACACTTTCCGATTCACGAGACTTCCATTTAAACTTTTCGTGTTCGCAGCCCTGATAAGACGACTACAATTATTTTTATGTGAGTGGAACATAATTAAAACGAAAATCCCGTAATGAGATGACAGTTCTGAAAAATCGCTGCTGATAATGTATAAATAAATAATTATATATATTTGTATAATTGACCATTATCAATGAGGCAAAGCAATTTTCTTGGCGCCTTGAATGGAATTAAACGATTCGATTTACGTTTTATATTCGACGATTACGGAAAATCTTTAATTAATTCTTACAGGAAATCTGTTCTTTAAATAAACATGGGGACCAAGTAAAAGGACAACCAATGTATTAATACGTTCATTTGGTTAAGATGTAACCCCAAAAAATAGAAGTTGACTTTTATTAATAGTTTAACTATTATAGTTTTAACTTACCTTTTTCGAATTTCACTCCGATTTAAAAAAAAACGTGAACTGTGTAGTTCTTCACACTTGATCCTTAATAAAGTTCAATCAGTTTAACACTTTCCACTGTAACTGTACTTTTTTACTGTAGCTGTACTTTTTTACTGAATTGTTCCGAAAATAGACTTCAGATTTTTTTCCAGCCGTATTCCAAGTATACCACTAAATATTCTGAATAGATTTCTGATTTGGCTTGATATTTGATTTTTGCTCTTCCTGAATTGTCTTTACCGTTAGATGTGACAATGCAGAATAAACGCAAATCCGTTGGGAGCGTTTGTTTATATAGGCGCTCGAAGAACGACGCCGCAAAAAAGGGTAATTCAACAGGTACAAATAAAAAACCGACGGCACTTCGGAGGTGACAGAAGTCTAATGTTCGTGTGGGCGGCGTGGGGTGGTGGTGGGGGTGGTTTTCCGCCCACCTGGGGTCAGGTTATGTTACGGTTTCGGGGGAATGGCGACACGAGCACTTGAAAACTTGTGTGTAATTTTAATTCTGCGCGGCTAATTTGGGCACAATCTCGGATTCGGGCACTCGGGGTTCTCGGGATTCTTACTAGGCGCTTTCTGGTCTGTCGGCGAACTAACTCATCGAATGGCAGATCCCACTAGAACTGACTCAAGTCGGTTGATGGAGCCCTCGGCCCCGGTCTTCGTGCGTTTGTCGTGCCACGCTTTTGACAAATCGACCGATAAAGCCAAGATTTATGATCAGCGCTATATGTTTAGTGGGGGCTGCGCTACAGCACTCGGGATGGGTCGTATAGGTGCGGTTAAGTCAGCCAATTAAATCACTTCGAGTATGTCCGAGTCTGATCTCTGACCCCAAATTACTTTACTATCTGGGGGCTTATTGGGTTATTGACACGAAGCCTTACTTTCCCAAGGTAATTTAGCCAAGGTTCTAATAGTGGTCATGAATTTTTAGAGAGCTCCCACATGAACCATTCGCATTTACTGTAGGTCATTAAACTCGTCATGATTTAGCTGAAACATTTTCAAAGTTAATTGGGTCAATGACAATTTGCAGTTTTTAAGCTTCGATTGCTGAAAAACCCAACGGCTTTGCGAAATCGTTGGATTCAACAGAAGTGATCACATGATTAGAGTTCTTTACAATTTTTGGGTACCTGTAAATATAACCCATTTCGTAGGGTAACCTGTCACAAATCTAAATAAAATATTTTGAATGAGCTATCAACTTTATTTGTTAGGCAAACAAAACGGATAAAAATAAGTTCGCAGCTCCAAGAGTTTGAACAAAAATAGCATGGAAATTTACACTTGTCCATCTCAGATAACATGTCCGATCTTATCTTTTATGCTTACTTAATTATCCACGTATCACAGCAAATCTGGATTCTAAAAGAACGAAAAGTGACGCAATACCGGCCGCGGATTAAGTCACACAGAAACCAAAATTAATTGGGGGTGCCGTGACACAGCTTTGAATTTTAATTTCCCCTTAATGTTTAGATTATAATTCGCTTATACAGAGTCTCCCCCAAGTTATTTCCTAATTTAAATGCGTCTCATCTTGGACAAAGTCCCCACAGATAGGGATTGATGCTGTCTAGCCTATAAATAAGTGGTGCAGTCTTCTTAAAGCGTAGTCTGACCCGAGAATATCGGAAGAGAGCGCCCACGCGCCTTACGCAGACTTTGCGATTAAATTAATATTTATGGTTACATCACCCCGAACCCAAATCCGGCGGGGGAGTCTCGCCCATCACTTGTCCGTCTGATATTGATAAGCGGGTTTTGGATGCCGCCTATCGCTGATACGGAATCAAACGGCAATCATATCAGTGCTAATTGACACTTATTAAAACGCGACCGGCGGAATTGACACTGCGTGCCGGAACAAAGGCAAAAACACGTGCGGCAAAGTTATCAGTAGTTAAGGACATCACGTGACATTCATCAGCCCAACGTTTTGATTGCGATATGGTAATTAAGTCATCTGATGGGTAACACAGTAACAACCATGCACTTAATTGCGCTTCATTGAAGTCAGTGCAGACCAGTTTGAATTGGCGCCAAAGGTTAGGTCGGACGCCTTGCAACACTGGCTTGGTAAAAGTACAACAAAAAGTTGTCGACGCCAAAATGCTACGATGGTACCTCACTGGTAGTAAGGTCAACTGAAAAGATTACAATCCTGAAGATTTAAAGGTTTTTTTTTAAATTGTAAGCTTTTAAAGTTATTCTCATTTGTCTGTTTTAGTGAACACCCCATATGTTCCTAGTCAGAATAAAACGAGAATAGAGTGTTACCGCAATCGCGCCGCCTGGTAACACTGTGCCCAATTGGACTGTGGGGGCGAAAATAAAAAAAATAAAAATAAGAATCATGTCGACGCTGCAGCTGGAATTTTCGCAGGCAATGACCGACTTTAAGAAGATGTTCCCGGACATCGACCGCGAGGTGATCGAGGCGATCCTGCGAGCGAACCTGGGGGCCGTGGACCAGACCATCGACGCCCTACTGGCCATGTCGATTGACAACCAGGTGAGCGCCGATTCCCTGTGTATACTAATGTCGCACGTACTAACCCACTAACAAACGCAGAACGAGAAACTGCGCAATGAACTGGATGCTAATATCTCGCCCCAGCAGAGCCTCATCAACCTGAACGATTCGGACAAAGACCTCCAGCTGGTGGACACCACGGACGGCGGGGGAGCTGTTGCGGCCGCGGGTGCAGCTGGAGCACCCAATGCCCTGCTGACCACTGCTGGCGCCTCCCCGAGCCACCAGAACACGGGCGCCTCGCCCAAGCAACGTCCACTGGGAACGGCCAGCAAGGGGAGCAGCCAGAACAACACGCCCACCAAGCGCAGTCGTCGCTGGAATCCACCCATTTTGGGACCATTGCCGGCTGGCTTCCTGCGGATCACACCCGCTCCCGGGCAGCAGGACTTTGAGCTCCCGGACGAGCAGTTCGCCCTAATGCTGCAGAACGAGGAGTTCATGAACCAGCTGCGCTGGAATCAGGACTTCATGAATGCCCTCGAAAGGGAGCAGAGTGGCAAGGCCAAGGGCGAGGACGACGCCCCTTTTCAGGAGCGGCTCAAGAACATGGGCAAGATGTCGCGCAAGAAGTTCCTGCAGATGGCCCGGGTCTTCACCTGGCAGCGCAACAAGAAGGTGACCACGGCCAAGCAGATAGACTCGCTGCCGCTGCGCGAGGAGCCCAGTGACGACGAGGACCACCACCATCACCACCAGCAGCAGCGCGACCAGCAGCAGGCGAGCCAGCAGCAGTCCAGCCAGCAACAGGGACAGTTGCAGCTGCGCAAGTGAAGCGGAACGTTCTGTTATCTTATCTCAATGGCCATAACGTGACGATCACGTGCGCTAGTAATCTCCCCAAAACGAAACGCAACCCAGACCCAAGTAATCTCCAGGCAAGAACGAAATCTCCTGTCCCAATCTCAACACAAAGACGCGATGGTATTTCTTTTAGTTTTAACCTGAAGTGCAATTTTCCTCCCTACCGTGCAATATTACCCCTTTCCTTATTGTTTATACACGTATTGTTTACCCCTTTCGTTGTTGCCAAATTAGCGTAGTTAAGTTTTATCCATTATTTGTAAACGAAACTGAATGCGGCCTCTTTTGAGCCGCGTTTGCTAGAGAACCACACTCGTACACACGTTCGACTGATTATAGAAAGCGTTAATTAACCAAGCATCACACACCAGGGATCGAAGGCGAGTCCCCCAAGTAGAGCACTTTGCTTAGCCCAAAACCTAGTCATAAAGCGGAACTTAAGCCACTTTTTGTACAGTAATCAAAACTACCACTTAATTCCTGTCTTAAATTCAACTTTCCCCATTTTAACTGCTGGCCAGCGCTTGAAAACCATCTTCTAACGAAAAGCATTACTTATATTGTATACCCCGCGAATCTCTCGGAACTTGCGTACCATATCAGCTGTGGATACAATGCAGTTTTACTACACCTACACCCCTACTTAACTCCGAATCGCTCCTATCGCAGATCTTACAGTGGATTAATATGCGTGCTTCGCACTAGCAAATTATTATAATTAAAAAGATCGGCTATTTGATTGTAATTGTATATGTATAAATATTTGAATAACAAACTTATATAACTATTCCAAGTATCAAATACAGATATTTCAAAACTTCAACAAAAGTTGTATTATTTGGCATAAGCTGCCTTCCCTTGTCTTTCTAAGGACTTTTCTCTCCCACCCAAAAAAGGACTCTCCGTACATGAATTTATTTAATTTTTATTTTGTTTTTGCATTTCCTTTTTAATTTTTTATAAACATAATACATTTATTAATAATTAAAAGACGATCGACCATGTTGACCTACTGCACCGCGAATTGGGGACCATCAAGTATCTGAGATCAGAATTACAAAAAAATCCCAAAAACCCGGTCAATAGGGTAACAAGCTCGAAAAAATGGTTTTTCAATTACATTTTCACACGCTCATTATTACATTATGTTATTGTAACGGTTTGTTTGTTTATTATGTTCAAAAATGATTTGTATCTTTACCATATATTTAATATATACGCTTTTATTTAGTTTTAATGTTGGTTGGCTGTGTTTAGACTTTGATTTAAGGGCATATTGGTTACTACTCGTACGCGAAGTTTATGCAATGTTTATTATGAAATATTTGTAAATTACTTTGCTCGTTTTTAGGTTTCTTTTCATTTTGGGATTGACACGACAGTTTATGTTAAACCATTCCTTATGTATTAAATATACTAGAATTTGTGGCTGTCTCTGTACTTGGTTTTTTAACAGGAAGCGGAAACGAGCTTAGCAATCCTTCTCATTTCCGTTTCCGCCTTGCATTTTTTCAGAATGCTCTCTGAGAGCGCGTCGGAGTGTGTCAGTGTGTGTGTTTATGGGTGTAAATGTGTATGTGTGGGATGTGGCTGGTATGTGGAGTGTGTGGGTGTGTTTTAATTTCGAATGCAATTGATCATGTTAAACAATTACTTGTAAATTTGTTTTAAACTAATTACTAAATGGGCTCATTACTTCTGGTTGTTTGCAACATTTTGACATCATTTGCATACAATATTTTTATAAAATATGTTCCTTATTCATGATTTATTCCCTTTCTCGATTTATTTGCTCAATTCTTTCGTGGAATTTTTATCTTTTAGGCGTACAATTTATTTTAGCTTAATTTGATTTTGGGTTTTGAATGTTTCTTTCGGTTCTATTTAAAGATATACTTGTTGTTGGTTGGGGTTTTTCGTGTATAAGTTGATGTAGTTGTGTAGAGTACAATCGAAAAGAATCAATAAATACGAATGTTTTAGTTTACGAATGTTTCACTTGTTGCATAATTTAAAAAACGGCTCAAAAACGAACGACAAATATATTTAAATATGTAGATATATATATAATAATTCCCCATATGCGTAATGGTTAATCAGCGAAAAATAGTACAATCATAATAGTAGTAAATGGTAATAGTTACAAAAACTTGAAACAGTTAAAAAACATTTGTCAGTTTAAGTTTTGTTTTGTATATAGTAGATTGGTTATTTCAATTTTTCGACAATTGCCATTCGGATCCAAAAACGAAACGAGAACGAAAAAAAATCGAAAATTCTTTACTTTACGCTTATACTTTTTCTCCTCTTCCTCCTATATCCTCTAGATCCTTTCTTCTCCATTCGGTTTTTGTATTCTTTTTGTTTTTGTTTTGTTTTTGGAAGTCTTATAGCAGAACACATAGGGACTTTTTCGGCTTCTTTTGTTTCTTCTCGGGCGACTTCTTGTTGATCTGCCGGACCAGGTCGTAGAAAATATCGTTCACATTCACTTTGGCTTTGGCTGAGGTCTCCATGAAGGCGCAGTTGAACTGGTTGGCCAGGGACTTGCCCAACTCCTTGCCGACAACGCGCTCCTCCTCTAGATCGCACTTATTGCCCACCAGGACCATGGGCACATCGTCCGTGTCCTTCACCCGCAGGATCTGCTCCCGCAGGTCCTGCAGATCGTTGAATGTCGATTGCGCTGTAATCGAGTAGACGAGCACGAAACCCTGGCCGTTCTTCATGTACAGATCCCGCATGGCAGTGAACTGCTCCGTGCCCGCCGTGTCCAGGATCTCCAGCATACACTGCTGACCGTCCACCTCCACCTGCTTCCTGTAGCTGTCCTCGATGGTCGGATCGTACTTCTCCACGAAGATGCACTGCACAAACTGGACCGTCAACGCCGATTTTCCCACGCCGCCGCTGCCGAGAACTACGATTTTGTACTCACGCATCTTGGCTATATGTTTTGTATATCTCGGGGGTTTGGTTTCTTGTGCTAAATTCTAGAGAAGAGACCCAAAATGCAGGTAGGCCAGGTAGGTGGGGTTTACTTCGTATTTTTTTACTTTCTACTGGGTTTTTCTCCCCTGAAAATCACTAGTTTTTAGGCGTTGTTCGGCGATTGCTTTTCGGTTGCAGTTGTTATTTTAGTTATTTTATGTTATATATTTAAAGTAAGTTTGTTGTTTTTGTTGTTGCTTTTACTGTTGATAACCTTTGTGCCGTGTATGTGTGTGAGTCTGTGTTGCTGCGTGTACTGTGTGCTGGTGTTTGTGCCTCTCACTCTCTCGCTCGCACCTTCCGCCGAGTTGCGTGCGTTCAATTGTTGCTTTTAAGGCGGAAATCTCTACGCTTTTGTTTTTTTAAGACCGCCGTCACTGCTACCGAGGGCACACTGTATGAAAGTAGAAAGAAATGCGGTTTTTAGACACTAATAACTCTAAATTCGCTGCGAGTGTTTTTGGTTTGCGTTTTTTGGTATGCTGAGAACTGACTGCACTCCCTCTTTTCTTCTCAACTCTCTCTTGTTCTTATTCTCGCTCTTATGATTCATTTTTAGAGTTGCCAGGCGGTCGCCCCAAACTCAGATCCCCACTGCAGAGTCTCATAGATCACACTTCTCAAATACTTCACTGAATTTTCAATTAAAATGCACTTGCTTTAGAGTTTTCGTTTCGTACAATGTGTGTGTATCAGCTAACCAAACGCAACACTAGACCACGGAAATGCACCCGCATGTCGTGCGGTAGGGCAACTCTGGGCGGAGCGCAGCGGAGTTTTTACCTGTTTTTCACTTGATGCCGCCAAATGCGTTTTCCAGGGGCCGCTTCACCTGTCGCCACTCGCGAATAGATGCACTTTTTATTGAAAACGCCTTAATTCCGCAGAAATGAGACAACTTTTTCGCCCACAGCGAGCACTAGAGCTGGAACGAAAACCGATGGTAAGTCGACACTATCGATGTTTTGGAAAACTTGGCAACATCGATGTTTTGCCTTCAGCAATCGATAGATTTTACTACACCGTTGCTTTTTTTAAATATTTATTTATTAAACTTGTTGTTGATTAATTCTTTTTAAGTTTAATAGGATTGTAATTCTACTCTAAGTTATATTATATTCTGCAGAGGTAAAAAACCGGGAACAATAAAACATTTTCGTTTTCTTCTTTGAAATGATGAAAAACAATTAGTTTTTTAATCTCTGTTGTTTTATTGGTGTTTTATTTTTCTACAGCAGTTATTTGTAGAGCGAATCCAGCATACAATTTTTTATAACAAATATTGCATAAATCAAACTTGTTATTTAAAAATTACACAGTTATTAAAGTTTTCAATGTTTCATTAAATGATTAATATTAACAAAATATAAAATTCCAGTAGATTAACTGTTTTTAAACAAGTTAATTTTAAATTTAATTTTTGTGTGGCCCGTAAATTATTCAGACTCCGCTTTTTCTAGTCAATATCACTGCTCCAACGCCTTTCCGGTTTTATCAATTCATATAAACTATGTATATTTAGCAAAACAACAATAATGAATATCTAACTAAAATTTCGTACAAAATTCAGCATTGGCATCCGTTTCAGCGGATTTTAGTGACCATTCCGGCGGCAATCGTGACGCCTGCTACCCTCAGCATAACTCGTCCCAACTCCTTGAAGTCCGCATACCGCTCAATGCAAATGGGTCTGCTGGTCTCCAGTTCCACCAGGGCGCAGGAGTTGTTGCCCAGACAGCGCGGTTTCTTTTTAACTACTTCGCCAGTGCTCTTGTGGATGGATGCGACTAGCTTGCATACAACGGCGGGTTCTATCAGAGATTGGTGGTGCAGGAGCACGGGGAATCCCATCGTTATGGGAACTTTGACGTTGAACACAATGACGCGAGCCTGGAAACGCGTCGTCACCGGAATTGGCATCTGGGGATCGCAGATTATGCAGCCGACGGTCACGTTGTTGATGTCCAAGGCGGGCAGCGTCACGGAGACCTGATCGCCGGCAAAAACACTTGTCTGGGGGAATTCGTTCATGGTCAGCGACTTGACTTGCGCCTGCTCTCTGCTGGCTCCCACTAAAACCTTGTCGTTTAGACAAAGCACTCCGGTTTCTATGCGTCCCGAAATGCAAAATCCAGAACCAGTGCCCTTGTAAATATCCGAAACGGACATACGCAGCGGTCTGTCGATGGCTCGCTCCGGGATCTTAAAGTTCTCTATGACATCCAGCAGATGCGGACCGCTGTACCAGCTGGTCAAAGCGGCTTCATGGGCTGTGTTGGTGAGATTCTCGCCGGTTAGCCCGGAGCAGGGTGTAAAACTTACATCGGACTCCTTGAATCCCGCCTGCTTTAGGAAGGACCTAAGTTTTGTTACAATCTCCGTGAATCGCTCCTGTGACCAGCCAACGGTGTCCAGTTTGTTGATGACAACTCCCAGTTGATTTACACCAAGGGATCGCACTAGAATAGCATGCTCGCGAGTTTGTCCGCCAAGCTCAAATCCAGACTCGAACTCCCCTCGCGTGGCATCCACCACCAGGAGAGCCACATCCGCCTGGGTGGCTCCGGATATCATGTTCGGAATAAAGTCCTTGTGACCCGGAGCATCCAGCAAAGTAACGATCTTTGTCTTGGTCTCTATGCGCGACTGACCCACATCCATCGTGATGCCACGGGCTCGCTCCTCGCCCGTCTCGTCCAGAACCCAGGCGTACATAAAGCTCTGCTTGCCCAGCTTCTTCGACTCCTGCTCGTGCTTATGCATCACGCGCTGCGAGACATTTCCGGTGTCGTAGAGTAGATGGCCCATCAGTGTGCTCTTCCCGGCGTCCACGTGGCCAATCACAATCATGTGGATGTGGCTTTTCTGATCGGCTCGCTCCTTTTCGTAAAGCTGGCGGGCATTGCGCACGGCTTGCTCCTTGGACACCTTAAAGAGGGACGTCGAGCTCCGTGAATTGTCTTCGCCGCCAATGTCCACAGGTGTGTTTCTGCCGGAGACAACTGGCGACGAGGGCACCTTGGGCGACGCTATTTCAAAGCCACGACGGGGCTCCTTTAAACTGATCTTTGGCGGCGGCGTTGGCGCCGTTTTGCTTGAGGATTTTGGCACCACTGGGACAGCAGGCACCTTAATGCGGGCGGGCTTGGCAGACTGTTTGCTTTCCTCGTTGAGGATCTCGTCTAGGATCTTCTGCATGTCGTAGCCGAACTTCATGGAGGTCTCCACGATGCGGCGCTCGGAGACAGCATCGCCCACTACGCTGCGCACCTCGTCTACGCAAGAACTCAACTTCGCCTGCTCAATCTCGTCCAGCTGCGGCATCTGGAAACTTTCGGAATCGCGCCGTGCCTTCTCAAAAGCCTTTTCCTCGTCCTCTTCCTCGTTGTCCTCTTCCTCCTGAATGTCCTTGTTCTTGCTGATAAACGCCGAGATGCTCTGCTGGCCGCGAGCACGATCATAGAGCCATTGCTGCGCATCAGTGGGCGAAATGCAGTGATCGTCCTCCACGGAATGCCCGTAGATGTCGTCGTACCCGTCGTACTCGTCGTTGTAGTCCATGGTGCGGACTATTCTGTGGCGCGACATTTTGAAGGTATCTGTATTTCACAATTTACGATTTAGGAAATGAAAGTCAGAATTTCATCGAGTTGAGAAAGGAAAATAATAGAGTTGCGTGCAGGTGTGACTGCCTTCTCTTCGGATTCTTGGTATTTCTTTGAGTATTTTGCGGTATTAAAACCAATGGCGTAGTTGGAAAAATTTAAATTAATAAATATTTTGGAGAATACAGTTTTTAAGTAGTTATCCATGAATATCACTTTTTGAAGTTGACTTTAACTACATATGTTACTAAGATCAACCTTTTTTTTTATAATTTTTCAGAAAATTTAGCATTACTATTTTATATTAAAATATGACAACATTTTTGTTTTTCGCTAATACAAATTTGCAGATTTTAACATGTTGCTGTATAATCATAGAAATTTTATTGTATATTTTTTACTTGTGGGTAAATAAGCCAAAATACGAGTTTTTTTCTTAGTACTTCATATTGAAGCCACCCCCGCACGATATTTCGCCTCCCACTCGCGACGGTCACACTGGTTCGAGTCTGCCCTAAAACATTTGTCTTTTGTGTCGCGTTTTATTGTGAAAAGAAAAACACTTTTGCAACGGTTGCGGGCTGTAAAAAGAGTGCAAGACATTGCGAATACGAAGTGCGCAAAGATGCAGGCGGGGCAGCACTAAAACCAAGCCTCATTTCCCTCGATTTCCGCCGTTTTTCGTGTGCGAATGCGAGGCGAGCCAACGTTGGCAAACCGAATCTCGTCAAAAGTCGTTTATTATTAAACAATAGCAGACAGCAGGTGTTGGGGAGTTCAGGATTCCAGAACACAGCAAAGATGTACAACAACGGAACAAGGGGCTTCTCCATTCACGATGCCTTCGAAGAGGAGACGGACGAAGCGATACGGGTCTACGGATCAACGGTGATATCCACGCCCATGAGGGGCGGCAAGCAAGGTCGCTCCACCGAAGACGTCTCCATTCGGATTCAGGACCCCAAGTGAGTGGGATGAAGCTTTGGTGGATCTGAAAAACAGGTCTTTGAACTGCCTGCGTGGGCACACCGATTATATTGGCACCATTTTTCCGAGCTTTGTGCCAAACAAGGAGCTCCGATTCCGGTTATTGTTGTGTTTATAATATCTTTGTATACCAACGTACCAGCTGTGCGTCTGGTGTTCTAAGAGCTGTCCCAGCCAACTTCCCATTTCCCCATTCCCGCCGGAAGCACCTGAATAAGTTAGCCAAGCGGCGCGTGCGTGATGGATACTATATAGCGCCTATGCCTCTCGTATTCCGTATCCCATATTCCATTTCTTCTGCTCTCCGACATTAGCCATGCATGGCGTGTCGCAACTACAGAAACGACTTGTAATTATGGGGATTATAAATGCAGACGTCCAGCCTAATTTGGCATTCAATTGTAAAAATCATTGCGCATAAATTTCGTCATAAGGGTTTCGCTTGCTCTTTCGCTCTGGCGTTTCACGAGGGGATCACAAGGAGGAGAAGAAGGTGGCCTTCGCCTGCGGTCAGCTGGAACCAGTTAGCAAGCCCAGCAAGCCAAAACCAGCAAGCAGCGTTTGCACTTGTCGGGCTTCTCTTGCCAATATAATCGAGTGGTAAATGCGAAATTGATTGCGTCTCGCTTTTGGCGGCAATCCAACCTTCCGATAACCCCTCAAAACGGTTGATAATGGTCCTAAAGTCCATGTATAACCAAGTGGGTGAGCCGACTTAGGGAACTAAAGCTCTGTGCGTATATTCAATTAATAACATTAGTTAATTCGACTTTAAACTCGGCTTAATCCAGCGCAATCTCCACTTAACCATGATAGTTCGCAAAACCAGTTTGTGAAGAAGACAATTAGGGTATATGCTAGGCATTCAAATGATTATCTACCAGTCTACTATAGTCTTCATTAAATATTAATACGTTTTATTTTTCAAATATTGTGCGAAAGAGTTATTAAAAAGGGTGCTTATCTTTATCAGTTTATCAGTAGTTTTGGACTTATGTTATGAAATCTTTTTTTAGTTGCAATTAAAAATGCCTAATTAATCATTTAAGATAAGAGTTTTTTATACTTTTTGAAATCGTTTAATCGCAGTTTTCGCGGGAACCATTTTCTTTGGCTTGCACAATCTTGATTTAAGTGGGTCAAAACCGGCATTCAAAACCTGCTTCGTTGCACTGCCCGAAGGCTTTTAAGCGCTCTTCCTTTCAATGTTTCCCATATTCTGTCTCCCCAGGGGCTACAACAAGTATGCCGAGGACACAACCTCCAGGGACAGCGACTCGCTCATCCAGGAGTACGGCAACCTGCCCACGGAGGAGACCAACACATACTGCTGGCGGCACCCTAAAGTGCGCGAGAACTGGCGCACGGTCCTGGCCGCCTTTACGCTTCTTGTTGTGGGTACGGGCCTCTTCGTGATGGGCACCTTCGCAATCGCCGATCCGCAGAACACGTCGCAGGGAGTCGTGTTCTTTGTGGCCGGACTCATCTGCTTCATACCCGGGGCGTACCACGTCGTGTACATCTGGCTGGCAGCCAAAGGATATCGAGGGTTCGACTTCTATCACCTGCCGCTGTTCACATAAGCGGACGTCTGGTCGTTCAACTGGTTGATCCAAGGAACCAGATAAAGCAAGATAGCGAGAGAGCGGTGTGGGAGAGCCCCTTCTATAAATATAAATCTACGTGTTTGTTTATATTTGTATAAACAATTTATTTTCTATATCGTAATAGTAATTAACCCAAAAGTCGGTTTGTGTAACGTCCTTTTTGTGTTTAGCGGCAAAAATTTCGTTTAGACAAAGCCCCTCCTTAAATCCCCGAATCGAAATCTAGCAATATATAGATGATATATTTTACAATATTTTCTATTATGTGCCCGGTAAAGTGTTTTGTATACCCCAGCCGAATCCCAAAAAGTGCAAAACATTCATACGTACACTCGAAATTTATTTAAAAAAAAAAAAGAAAAAACAAACGAAAGACTTTGTATATGATGCTAACATGTTGAGGAAGCGCTAGAGTTATAACGTATACTATATATAAATTGTAATTGTAATTTATTGAAATTTAATTGCACCAAAAACGCTGGCAAGCGTACGAAAATGTTTTACGATTTTCAAAAACCAACACTCAAGAAACAAAAAGATTAACAACCTTACACCCACGAATCTATGTATATGATTAGTGAGCGTCTGTCCAGGGATGCGCCTTAAAGAACTAGATCTAGACTTTAGTCAACGTCGAATTATGATTATGATTTAACCTAATCGATTGCAATGAGAGATTTCTCGAGCAAACCATGATAATACCAAGCTACTAGTGATGTAAGACGGATCGCCGATATTGCAATACGTTCTTTTATAGCTATAGTAATGACGCGACTCTTTTCCGCTGACCTTACCCCCGTCCTTTAATAAAATTACATCTCACAATCATCCACATTTTTAAAACTAATCACACACCCCATCTGCCGTTTAGTTGTTAATGTCGTATAATTTCTTTTTTTAAGAAATGCTGAATATGGTTGTATTAAAATGAGAATAACTATTACACGCAGAAAACTCAAAAAACTAAATAAAAAAAAAAAATAAATTGACTTAAAACACATAAAAACTATTTATGGCTAATACAGGACTTATTATTTTCCAAATTTTACACAAAATTAATGTTTAGCTCTAACTTTGTGACTTTTGTATGTATTTTCCCATTGAATGTTGGTTTTTATTCGAATTAAAAATATTATTTTTGAACACTTCAGTTTGTTTTAATTTACTTTATCCGATTGAGGGGATTTTTACCATGATAAGATACAATACTCACATTTTTTATCTTTTGTTTATGGTCTTAAACGTGATTAATCGCTTCTTTTTATTTAATTTTTTTCAGCACTCTTCTGGGAATTGATTTTGTTTCTTAACGCAGCTAAAATTGGGCGATAAGTTATATCTTTTTTTGCGGCATGCCCATTGAACTGTATCAGAATCCATCATTATCAAGTTCACCCTCAAACATTTTACAGTGCGTTTCAAGACTGCAAGATAGAGGATAGGGGTGCGATTGGGTTAAACGGAAGAGGTTTTAAAACTTAGATTATTCTAAATTAACCATAACACTACCATTAACTTTCTGATGCTTTATTTTTAATTCCTTTACGAGCCATTTGCGATAAGACTTAATTGTTTAGCTGACCTCACTCTACAATTTTATTGATAGCCCCGCAATAGGAGGGGCACTTGGCCTTTGTCCTACAGTCACGAAACGCACTGCTGGCCGACTCCAGCTCTTCACCAATCCTCCTCTTGGTTTAATGGACTCGGCTGCCTTCAGCCAAAGGCGATGCAAATGAGATGAAGTGAAATGTTAGAAACAATCAAATCGGCAATGGAATAGGATAGATACTTGCTCAATATACGAAGTTAACGACGGCTCGAATAGGTTTAATTATATTGGTGTTGTGCGCCTCTCCGAATCGATTATTTTTGTAGCTTTGAACTTGTTTGAATTTGAATAATTGTTGCCTCGACTTCGACTTCGACTCCACTCGATTCGATTTGATCCGGACCGATTTATTTTGCCTCGGTTCGACCGTTGATGATTAAGCTTTAAATGTGCTTAGCAAAGTAAGTGTGGAAAAGGAATAAAGTGCATGGAAATTAAACGCCAAACAATGTTTGTTGATTCACCCCCTCAAGGGACCCAACCCCTGACAGTGGTGGGTAATAAATATTTTGGGGGCTTGTACCTGTACACGCTTTTTATCTTTTTCAGGTACCACACACCTTTTCCATTATCAAGTGATAATTTAAATAAAGTCAATTTGGAAGTATATATGTAACTTTGCCAATTTAAGTCTGATTCCAAAGTGGCATATGTACCTCTAAATGTTTGTAATCGCATCCTTGAATAAACTGCATTCAATATTTTTCATTTTTCGGTGGTCGATATTTCGACCCCTGTTCATGTCAGAATTTTCCGACTTTTTGATACTTTGCCGCAGGAGACCTAATTGTTGAAGTCCACAGTCCATAACTTTGACAATTTTTTTCCGATTTTAAAGTGGCATGTATTTAAATATTTGTAATTGCATTCTTAAAGAACTGGCATCCAAAATTGTTAATTTTCCAACGGTCAAAAATTTGAGCCATGCTCATGTCAGATTTTTCTAAGCTTTCCGATCATTTTATACAATATTTATTTAATAAAGGTACATTTTAGATTAAGCCCCACGTGGCTTATGAAATATTGTACCTACTCCTCTGCCTTTTTCGAAGAGACAATTTGTCACCGGGCATCGATCAAACACAGGACATCCGAGTGGCCTGGCAACGGGAGCCATTTAAGTCCGGATGGCAGGCCATAACCGCAAGGGAGCGGAGTGGAGCCGCTAATGTCTGGAGTGCACATCCAAGTTCATTAGACTTGGATGGGTGCGGAAAAGCTGTTCGACACGAAATGGAAAGTTTTGGCAACATTTCCCGCTGGTGAGTCGTCGTAAATCGCAGCGCGAAAAGCTGAGTGTCTAAAAATATCCCGGCACTCGAGGGCAATCGATGTGCCCGCAGCTGGCAGAGATGGGCGAGCGCGAGCCGGAGTCGGACGAGGACTGCGAGGTCTATTGTAAGTCGTTCTCTGTAATTCGGCAGCAGCATGTCCCTTCTCATGGATTATTCCGCAGTCCTGAAGCCGGTCAACGAGTACAACATTGTGGACAGGATCAAGGAGGCCAACAAGGAGCTCTTTGCCCCGGACGAAGACGGTTCGAATGGCAACGGCAAGGTGACCAAGGTGAAGTTCGCTCTGAATCTGGAGGACTACGAGCCCACGGCGCAGCAGAAGGATCTGAGTCCCAGTCCGCCGGACGAGCTGCTGCAGCAGTTGACGCAGCTCAAGCTGAAGCCCATTGCGGAGGAGGAGCCAGCAGCTCCTGAGTTGTCCAAGGTGACAGAGGAGGAACCTACTGCGGAGGAGGAACCAGAAGCAGAGGAGGTGGAGGAGGAGGAGGAGATCTGCGAGGAAATCCTGGACTTGGGGGAGGTTCCTCAAGAGCTGCAGCCGCAGGTCCAAGAAACCATTCCCATTGAAGAGGAGGACGACTTCTCCGGCGTGGATGAGGCAGACCTCGATGATGATACTCCAGCGAATGATGCCTCGAAAGCTGCTCTTCAACTGAGGCAGAGCACCTTTGACCAGGACGATTCCGACCAGAAGAGCCTTACCAACCTGCTGACCGAATCCGACTGCGAGGAGGAGGAACGCACTCTGAATGAGGCCCGCCAGAAGTTGAGGGACGCCTACAAGAATCTGTACAAAACCCTGGATCCCAAGCAGCAGGCCACCATCGATCGGCTGACGGGGGCCGAGAATGCAGAACCCTTGCCGCCTCCCGTGGTTCCTGAACCTCCAGCCGACGAAGAGGACGACCTGTCCATCATTGTGGCCAGCTACATTCCGGATGACTTTGAGCTCAACGAGCAGAGCATTTACTACAAGAAGGAGGAGCCCGAGGAGGCCAAGGAATCCTGCTCCACCTGCCCCAAGGCCACTTCCAAGACCTTCTTTACCTCGCGCAGCTTCAGTTTCCGTCGCCGGGCCAAACCCACACCCACTCCTTCTTCCGCCTCCGCTTCGACGACTTCTCCCTCCATCCGGATGAACTACAAGATCTGCTGCGAGCACCGGCACTCGATTCAGGGCAAGTTGCCCAGGTACACGGGCTACATGTCCGAGTACGGACTGACCGCCCAGCAGCTGCAGCGCAGGGAACAGCAGCTGCGGCGCAAGCAGCGCTACTCCATGGAGCAGACCATCAACCGCAACGAGCAGGAGCTGAAGAAGATGCAGGACAACGAGCGGGCCTTCACCACCTGGCTGAAGAACAAGATGCGCTATCCGATCAACAAGACGAAGAACATGTTCGATGCCCACAAAAGGCGGGGCAGCGTGGCCGCCGCCGGAAGTCCACACCAGCATCTCCAGGCTCACCCCCATCTCCACCAGGAGCAGGAGCAGCGCGGAGGTCGTCGGAGGCGTCGTCGCGACAGCGGGGAGGTCGAGGTGCACGCCTATCGACACCTTCTCGGCAGCTGGAACAAGTAGCCGTAGTGTAGATCTTACATTAGTTTATTTCATAAATGTATCGTATTATATTTAATTTGTAATACAACTTTTGAAGCGTGAAAAAATGAGTGGGTAGGATCGGGATCAGAGTGGGAGGATCTTTTAACAGATAGACAATGATAACAGTTGTTAAAACATATTACGCTGGGAGTGTCTCGAAAGGAATCGGAACAGCTCCCTAGTGACGCGACTTCTTCGACTTGTTGTGGCCATTGTCGCGACTGTCGTCCCGCGAGCGCTTGCGATCCTTGCTGCTGCTCTTGTGTCCGGACGACGAGGAGGAATGATGCTTGTCCCGGCTGTGGTACTTATCCTTGGACGATTTCGATGGGCTACAAAAAGATACAAGATTTTTGGAAAGTGTAAGAAAAATATTCCAGACAATCGATCAGACATTGGTTAACAAAATTTTGAGCAAGCGAAAGTGTGATGTTTGTTTCTGATTAAATAAATTTCGCTTTAATTTATAAAGTTCTCCCTAAAGATAAGTCCCAAATATTATGCAAACCAAAACCAGAACCAAATATTTAATTAAAAAAAAATGAATATGAATGAAGTAAACACAAATCGACTAGGTTTCTTTTTGTGAAATTATTAAAAAAAAAATATTTTTGAGTGTGAAATGTGTGTGAAATGCACTTGCGTTAGGCCATATGTTTGGGTATTAAGTGTTCGGGGTTTCGATAACAAACCTAGATGAGCTGCCATGTTTGGAGCTGGAGGATTTAATATGCGAAGAGGAAGAGGAGGAGTTCGACTTATGCTTTTTACTGTGCGACGACGATCGAGCCTCTTCACGGTCGCGGCGACTGTTTTGGGTGTAAAATGCGGTAGAACGATTGATATAGATAAAACAAAGGATAGATCTCGGGTAAAGTAACACTTCTGGAGTGGAGGGACAGAGCATGCTCATACCTGTGCTTCGAACTCTTGTTGTGCTTCTTGGAGTCGAACTTTCCGTTGCGTGGCTTGTCATCGGTGGCGTAATCATGGTTGCGATCCTCCTCGGCAGCCTCCCGCTCCAGATCGGACCAATCCTTGCCAGACTCCTCATCCGAGCCGAGGTCCTCTACAAAAAACAAAGAAAATCAAAATTTAGAAAGGAATTAAATTGCTAGATTTTTGTAAGGTTATACCATCGCTTTCTTCGCTGTCTTCTGAGGCCTCCGAGTACTCGGAGTCTTCGTCCGACTCTTCATCCGTTTCGGCATCTGTGGGATTATATGCCTCATCCTCCTCGGACTCGGCGGTTTCGTTCTCGCCCTCGCTGCCCGATTCGGGGTCCAAGAAAGTCCAGCCGCCTTGGTCAAAGAAACCCTCGGGGTCGTCTGTGATGGTCTTCATGATCTTTTGCCAGTTGAGTGATTGAACACCCTCAGAATAGCGAATGTCGCAGGAGCTAAAAAAATAATAATAAATGAACATTGGAATTCTCTTTCATTAAACCATCAAACGTACTTGAGCCACTCTTTGACGTGATCCAGCATGTTCATGGGGATAGCATTGACCATGGCCACCTTCTTGTTGTACTCCTTGAACACAAAGATCATGTCGAAGTTTCGCAGATGGAACTGAACGCGCTCAAAGTGCACCAGCTCCACGTCGTCCAGCGTGATAACGAATGGCGGCCATTCAGTAAGGTTGACCAGCGAGCCCGAGGTGGGTTGCAGAGTAACCGTGCTGCGGAAAGGTGCTCCAGGGAATCCCAACTCGCGGAACGGAGTGTCGAACTCCACCACGGACTTGGTCATTGTTTCCACCTTCTCGCAGAAGCTCTTGAAGGCCGTCTTGAGCTTGTGTCGCAGCTCCCGCTCCGCCTGCTCGGCTGCCAAATCATCGCGGTCGTGCATGTGCTGGTGTTTGCCAAGATCCGTGGTAATTTCTCCCACTTCCGTGTAGAACTGCACGTCTACGTGCTTCTTTTTGCCGAACATAATGGCGTACTTCAAATGAAAATGCAGAAGGATAATCATCTCGCCGTCGCAGGGCTGGAAAAACGCGCTCTTGATGTTGTTGTACAGGATGTCCACCTTGTCTCCGCGCACAGAGATGTACCGGAATCCGTTGGTGTGCGCCTCCAAACTGCCCGTCATGCGCTTGGTCACGATGTTGGGTCGAATATACAGATCCTTTAACTTGGGATTACCCTTGTTTTGGGACAGTATAAGCGTGTCCTGCTTCACGAGATCCTCCTTCTCGCGTTCCTCTGCCTCGCGGGTTTTGAAGCGCTTCTGCACCTCCTTGATTAACCGAAAAGCGTTGTTCAGATTCGCAGATGGAGCACCCACTTCACCGTGTTCTTTTACGTTGGAACTGCGATAGGTTCTGCAGGGGAAATGTTAATACATAAGTTAGTTTGCTCAGTATATGTATTTAACGAGTATCACTCACACTTCCTTGACGAACGTTGCCTCTGGCTGAGGATAAAGTCCGCCTTCGTTGCGACCCATCGTGGCGCCCGGATGGAAAAAGTTGATACGCAAGTACGTGTACTCGCCTTCCACCGACTGCGAGATGTTCTTGATGGTCGAGATGTGGAACGGCACCTGGATGCCGAACACGGGCATGATGACGGTCTCGTACTTCTTGTCCACGTACAGCTTCAGCTCCTTGACCTCTGTCTCGCGCGGCATTTGGCTGATGGACTTGTAGGAGACGGTGTTCTTGCGCACCTTTTCCACCTCCTTGGAGTTGCCCTGCTTGGCCAGCCGGTCTTTGGCGCGCTCGTTCAGCTGCTGGGCCAGCTCACGCTGGTGCTCCTTGCGTTTCTCCTCCGTGTTAATCTCGTTTCGCAGCTTCGATTCCAGCACGGCATTACGCTTGCTTCGTCCCAGGATTTCAGTGCCCTGATCCTCCTTCGCGGCCTTCTTGTCGTCGACGTCCTCCTCGTCGCTGTCGTCCTTGATGAAAATGCCCACGTTCTTGATTTTCTTCTTGGACGGGGTCATCACACTGGCAGGGGATTGTTCGCCAACAAGGACAGTGTCGCCGATGAACAGGGCGTAGTTCTTGCCCTCCTTGTCGGTGGCATCGGGATTGGTAAGATTTGAAAAGCCCACGTGCAGATTGAAGACCATGTTCTTTTTGAGCAGCGCCTGGCACTTGGGTCCGATTACGATCGAGTTTTCCCGGAACTCCAGCCCCATAGCGAAACCAAAGCTCTTCGGCAGATTGTCCACCAGGCTGGGCTTCTCCTTCTTGACGTATTCCAGCGTCTTCTCGTATACGTCGCACAGTTTGGTGCCCGGCACCAGCAGCTTGAGTATTTCCTCCTGCACACCTACCAGAAATGTGTAGTTCTCCTGCATGGCCTCGGTGGGATTAACAAGGAAGGTGCGCGATATATTTGAGCAGTAGGATTTGTAGCGGGCGCCCAGGGAGCACACAATCACTCCGAAATGCAGCGGATTCTTGTCCGCCACGGCGGAGAACTTTAGGCTGTAGGCACCGCCCGATTGAATGATGGGTGGATAGGCCATGTCCAGTAATCTGGGATCCAGGCCACTGGTGTATTTTTTTTCGCCAATGGCCGCCTCGCAGCCATCTGATAGTTTGTTGTGCTTGACTTTCTGTGTGAGTGAAAATGTTTAGGCCAGGGAAACCTTTCAACTTTATAACTAGAACTTACCCTATCCGAATCGATAATGTCCATGATCTCATCTTTCAAATACTTGTTGAAAATGTCCATGGACACTAGCGATGCCTTCCGTATATTGTTGATCTCCGATTCATCTTTGGGACACATAATGTATGCGATTATGGTGCTGATGTCTACATGTTCGAATTCGCAGGACGTCAAAGACTTTTTCCAGGACTCGCTAAATTCCCCGGGGAACGCATCCTTGGTAAATACGCCTAGTCGCTTGCCCTTTTTAGAGTTTTGCAGCGCCTTAATGAGTTTCTCGAAGTTGCCCTTGTCTTTATCCGTCTTTTGGGACACAGGAAGTAAAGGATTAGAAGAGTTTCGGTCCTAAGAAGGTTCTGGAACTTACACGATCCCTTACTAACAGCTTAATTTCCGGCACACCCTCCTCTGTAATGTTCTGGGTTTGCTTAAGGAACTCTATTTTCTTTTTGCTGGTGAGGAAGTATACAGAATCGGAGGCAAAAACTGAAATAGTGTCCGTCAGTTCGTAGCCCAAAAGCCATAGCTGCAGGGCCATGGATTTCGAGTACAGGACATCCTCTTCGACACCCACGACGCTCATGATGCAGTCCAGATTGCTGAGGGCGTCATCGTGTCCGATGCTTGGAGCCTGTGGAAGACAAACAAAGGAGATCACTATGGAGTTCAGCCATTATACCAGCCCAAAGAAAGTTGTAGTTTAAGTATATACGAGTCCAATTTCACCACGTTACCCAATTGCTTTATTACGGACTTTTTTTTAGTCTCCACATGTTTTTAGGGGCTCTTGAAGGCAGAGTATTTGGAGATTGGCGACCGGCAGACAGACTTACCCTCCATTCCGTGTAAAGGCGCTTTAGGCGTCGCACAAACGCTTCCTTATCAAGCACAAAACTCGACATTTTGCCGTCGAGTCAGTGACAGTAATTCCAAATGATGCTTTGATGATACTGCGTTCAAAATCCGTGTATTTGCATTTGCGAATTCCGGCGGACGAAAAAATTGCGCGGCGCGACGAGAAAAAGAAGAAGAACCAGCGTCAGTAGGGCTGCAAAAACATCGTGACAGCGAAGAAGAAGAAGAACAAAGAAGAAGAAACCGTTACTGGTTGTGACACCTCCTAACAACAAATGCACCATTCCTATTTAGCGAATACACCCTCCCAAACTAGCAATCCACCACAGCTGTTGGACACCACGGTTTCCCACCAGTCAGTGTTAGGAAATGTTAATAAATTTGAATATTTTAGATGACGGAAAAACTAATTTTTCTTGGCCAATATATGTTCTTAACAGTTTATCCAAATATTCAAAAGAAAATAAAGGCAACTTTTCGTTTAAATATAGTTAAGTTTATTATTGTTTTCCTTCAGTATTATCAACATTTGCAATTACGTACTGTGACGGCTAATATGTGAGTTCGTTGAACTTGATTCATTGGTTTTTAGCAAAGTCTAAGTGTTCGGAGCTAGGTTAATTCTTTGTGCCCGCCGGACTTTCAGCCTCATCCGGCCGGGCCACCTGCAGATACTCCTGGATGTCGTAGTCAAACAGCTCAAAGTCGTATCTATGTGGGAATAATATTTAATATTTTAAATTTTATATGAAGATTTTTAACGGCCGACTTACTTGTAATACTCGTAGAGCTCGAGCATTTCCTGGCGCGTCAGCTGCGCGTAGAATTGCTGTTGGAGCTCGTGCGTCTTGCGGCCCTTGCCCATGTTGCGCCACACGGGCGCTATCACCCGCTTAAGGCCAGTCTTTTCGATTAGATATAATTGATCCTCCGCCAGCGACTCGAACTTCAGTATCATGTCGAACCGGATGAGGCAGGGTGTGCAGAAGGAAGTGGCCGCCACGAAGTGCATGTCGATGAAGCTGCCGCGCTTCACCTGGTCGAGCAGCCAGTGCACAAACTCCGGGAACGAGGGGAACTTTGTGTTGGCCGCACGCCCAGCCAACGAGGGCTGAAATGAAAATAAATAATTACAACTTTAGTTAGCAAAAAATACTAGCATTTATTATTCAAAGTCCTCAAATTATTTAGATTAAGAAGACTCAATCTCAAATTCCTATGAGTATCGTGAAGTTAAACGTTCACATGGCGTATACTTAATATTCATAGACAGATGCATAAAAGGTAATAAATCAAGTATACGCCTTGTGTAACTTCTTAAATACTCACCTTCTTGCGATAATTGCGCACAATGCTGCGTCCCAATTTATCGTGGAAGGAATAGGGCAAAGCGAACACCATTTTGTCCCGATAGGCACTCAACAGCCGCTCGAAGGGATCGCGTGCGATGATAAAGGTCAGCGAGTAGTTCTGTGCCTCACGCAGCTGTCGCCCAAAATAGAACAAAGTGAATTGAAATTGGATAGCCCAATGTAAGCAATCCTTCGACACCCACCTCATCGAGTGTCACCCGGGGATAGCGCTCCCTGGCCAGATTGAGGAGAATCTTTTTCGTCTTACGCAAATAACTGGGCGAGTAGCCGGCCAGGACATTGAAGTTGAACATCCAGGACGAGGAGGCTGCCTTAAAGACATTGCACCTGCCCAGGACATGAGGTTTATAAATATATTGCCATAAGAATTATAAAAACATTTGCAATTTCAATTAAAAATCAACAAATAAGTGGATAAACAGTCAAACAAATTGATTTCCCATAAACTCAGACCTCAACTTGAGAAAATAAAGTCATTTAAAAGTGAATAAAGCTCACACCCACCAGATAATGTGATACTTTTTGTTGACCAAAAATTCCCACGTGTTTGGGGTGTGCCACGAGTCGTGACCTGTAAGTAAGATTTGCGATATAGAGCGCGTGCTGGGTGTCACATTCGATCGCACGAGGAGGACCCACCTAGGACGTCCAGGCCGTAGGCGGAGCACTTGTCCTTCAGCCGCTCCCTGCGCTGGTCCATCCGCTGCTCCACCTGGAGCATTTCCTGCGGCGTGAGCGTCTGCACGGCATACTCGGGGATGAGGGGCAGGAGTGTCTGGTTGCTGTCCTGCCGAGGGACAAACATACGGAAAGTTGAGCCATCGTGCAAAGCCGGAACGCCGCTCGATGCGAAATGGGAGTAGAGAAATGGGAGTGGGGTGCCCAGATGCCTGCCAATGCGACTCGCTAATGCGCAATCAATTTGGCTATCTGAATTTTATTTAGCCGCTCTGTTTACATCATTAATTATACGTATACGAGCCTGTGAGCTGAAGTGTTTGTTGTGTGTGTGTGTGTTGCTGGTGTTTGTGGTGAGTGTGTAAGTATTTGTGCGGGTTACATATTTACTTTATCAACATAGCGCCACTTGTTCTTGGTCTTGCCCGTTGCCACGACGGTTAGGTCCTTGTTTTTGTTTTTGTTGAGCAGCAGCACTGGATACCGGACCACCGGATACGGAGACTGGTCATGTTGCTGCGTCTGCTGCTGCTGCTGCGACTCCTGCTGCTGCACATTAAAGGCCTAGAAAATCAGTTGCATTTGCGTTTGTGGGTAAGGATTTGCTGGTCTGGGTGGTACGTATATTGCTATGTGGGTTAACAGGCTGAGATGATGTGACGTATGCGCAATGTACAAGCTTGGAATGTCTGTCCAAGGTCCAAGGTCCAAGGTCGCCGCCCCCACGCCTTCCGGCTGAATCTGAATCTGAATCGGTTCTCTCAATCCCAATTAAAAGCCCCAGACGCCGGTGTCAACTGTCGGCTGGAAAATGGCCACATTTATCAAGTGGCTGCGGCGACTCTGCGGATAAGTTGGCGTCATCGTGGCAGGCACTTTGCATTCGACTCGCGCACGCCTCGCTTTTCACTTTGCAGCAGTACCCTATTCTACTATACTACTATACCACTATATGGTTTGCATACCCTTAGAGGGGCGGGAACTTCCACTTGGGGAGTGGGGCGGACACAATTCAGGGGTACAGAAATGCCCGGTTCAGATAAGATTGATTAATGGCCGGGCAGAGGGGCTGAATAAAGAATGCGATACTTCAGTAAATGTTTGGTCACATTTGATGACTTGTCTAAATATTTTTATGCTTTTAGCTAAATTGTTTTCTTCCACAATATTTCACTTGGCAAGTTACTTTAAACTTTAAGGAACATTTAACATTATAAAAGCTGGAAATGTGTACAGACTATATGGTTAATTTATAAGACACTTTTTAGCAAGGGAATATAAGCTTCTGAGCTTCACATTTCCGCATGACATATCCATCCACAGTGGCGCTATTGGTTTGGAATTTCGAAATGAATGATAAAAGGGCTATGGCTCTATGGGTAAACATGGGTGTTTGTAATTCGCACTGCTTAATTATGCGTGTGTGCCAGCCGAAACAAACGAAAAACACCAGCTGTTTAACTGGAACACAACACGGCGTATGCGTGTTCTAATGTGCTTATATTTTTTCGGTGGTTGAATTAGCATGTGTCATTTGGGTAATGTAATGCAAATTACCAGTGGGCAAGCGCATATTGATTGAGGTGCCAGCCCCACGTGAATCGATATTCCTCAGCCCCCGTTGATGACTTTTTCATGATGCCACACGCAATTAAGTGTAATTTGTGCGAAAGTTTTCCTTTTTCGCAAGCCATTTGCCCAAGGCCGATGGACGGGAGTCCAAGAGTCTCTGGCGACCACGCAACTACGCTTTGCAACTAGTCAGCACTTGGAAAAATAAGTTCCCTTAAAGCCAGATGTTTAAATCATTGGTCACCATGTCGCATGCTATCGAGATATATTGAAAAATGGATCTTACTGGAAACTATAAACTATAAACATCTATACAAAAAATATATTATAGTTTTTTAAGACCTCAAACACAAACGTTCAAAGGTTAATCAGAATCAAATTGGTCGGATTATGAGGTTTCGAAGTTTAGTTTTCGGTCACCTTTGCTCCACTGAAAAATTGTAATGTACAAAGTTTTCTAATTATAGTGTTTGCAAAAAATCTATCTACAACTTATATAACAGCCTTGACTATTTTTGTCTTGTGTAATCTGCTTTGGCCATGTCAAAGGGTTGTCCGGGCCAAAAGGGGCGTGGCCGAGGGCGGTCGGACAGCTTATGTGATTATAAGCCAAGAACGCTTTCCGTACGTCCGCGTCCGTCTGTTTGTCGGTGTGTCAGTGTGCGATTGATGTGACGCTGGAATATTCCGTCTTAATGTGGCATTTGCTCATTTTTAAGCACAAATAGGCGATAAAGCCAGCAAAGCCCCCGGCTAATTTCGAATTAATTTGCACCCAATCAAGCGTACACGTAATACCTAAAAAGCCAGTTCAAGCATTGCAGTCCAGTTGCCCGGTGAGAATTAAGGCGATAAACGTGCAATTCCCAAGTGCGAAAGGCGAAACAAAGAGATATGCTAAAATCACTAAACAACTTGGATAAATAAACAACAGCGGGATGCCTCCGATCGCGGCTATTTATCGTGTATTTATAGCGATCGTTGCTAATTTGCGTGTAAGTTTATTCTCGGCTCTTTCCAAATGCCCTTCACACAATTTGTTTATACGTAGAATAAGATGATTGTTCGGATTGCCAGCTGATAGGTTCGCCGATTCGATTTGCATTTTATGGTAATTACTATTAATTGCTTTCTTTTTGTTTGGTTTTTTGTTCGTTTTTGATTCGGTTTGGTTTGCTTTGTTGTTTGACTGCCTCCTCCGATGGCCTGAAAGTGAGTCAGGCAATCGATGGCCTGCAATTTGTTTGTTGTCAGGCGATGAGGGGTGGGCGGGGCAGGCGGTCGGGCGGCAACTACAAGCGAGTATATCTACGGCCAATAAGTGCACTGAGAAATAATAGGTGTTGTTGTATTTGTATTAAATGTTCAACGATTTTATAAAGTTACTACTATAACAACTTGATGTGATAAATATCTTAAAATATTATTTCTTATTTATAAGCATAGGATATAAACTTGTATATATTTCCTATTTTTTCTCAGTACCCTCGTACAAGCGATTTGTTCAGCAGATGTTTGCCGGGCACTCAAAGGGCTACGGTGGGGACTACAATATAGTACGTACTACCAGCACGGGGGCATGCTACCTGGTCGAGCACCTCCCACTGCCACTCCCAGTGGCACCTGCACTCACCTCGAATCCTCGGATCTTCTGCAGCTGCTCGTTCCACACCAGGTAGACCAGCGAGAGGGGCAGGAGCAGCAGGGACACGGCCGTGAAGATGAGCAAATAGCGCCGGATGGCGCGACAGTTTGCCAGGCTCTTGCTCAATTTCATTTAAACCCGGCTCTAGCTGCATAGGAACTGATGCTGATTCTCCTCTCGGTCCTCGCTTCCGATTTGTATTGGTTTGATTCGGTTGGAGATTCTGATTTGGTTTTGGATGTGGATTGATTTCGGATAGACGCGCGTGTCGGTTATTGATAATCGTGGGACATTTCCCGCTGCTACGCGGTCACAAAGTTTGCCTGCAGTTGGCGACAGATTTTGTAAGTTCTCATCGTTGACGACGTCGTGCTGGCTAAATTTAGTTTGCTGTGCTAAATGTTCTTAACCGAAAAAAAATGAATAGAAAACAACAAAAAAAAGAAGAGCGGAAACCAAAAATATATTGAGTGAGCTGGGCGGATGGCAGTTTTTGGTTTATTGTCGTGTGGCTTTCGACCAAAATTGTGTCACTGCAGTCAGCACAATATTTCGGGCCAAACAATTGATTCGCTTCCGCTTTTGTTCGGCTTTTTGTTTGTTGGGGGTGTGCCTTTGTGGCTTCTACATTTTTGGCTGCAAGTCAGGAGGCACAAAAAAAAAAACAACGGAAGTCGTTTATTGATTTTCTGCTCACTTGAAACTCCATTCTTGGCAGTGCAACTTGAGGTATTGTGATGTTTGTGTGAAAACACCCCCTACATAAATTACTTGGCTCTTCGTTTTGTCTGCTCGTAAGCTCTTTGCACTTCATTTTCAATGTTCTCTTTCGTCTTTGTATTCACATTGTTATTATTATTATTTCTACTATTATACGGCTTACTACATGCATTTATGAAAAGCATTTTTCATTATTTCACTAATTAATTTGATTTGCATCTTTTTGTGTATATAGTTATAGCATTGAATGTGTCCATATGTAGATGTTTCTTTAAATGTTGACTTTCTTTTTGTTATTTAAATACATATTATCTTTTTAGTCACCTAAAATTCTATATGCAGCCCGAATAGAAAATTAAAACACCCCCTACATTGCTCTTTTTTGTTTATGTTTTTAACGTATCTTTATTTTCACTTATTGCAAGCTTTTCGCATTGCTTTGGTTATTTTTAAGATTTATATGTATTGCTTTTCTTAAAAACTGTTAAAAATGAAGCACATAGTAAAAAAGTTATTAAGAACTGTTTACTTTTACACAGACAATTTAATCTCAATATGTTTTAAGTTCAAAGGGTCTCTTTTGAAATGGTTTTTGTTTAAAGTTTTTAGTATTTTAATCCCTCAATTTTATAATTTGCACTTTTGCAATCACTTTAGCATTGTTTCGATTCGTGTATTTAATTGTTATATAGGCACTGAAGCACACCAAACTTGGCAAACAAATGCTATATGCGGGGCGTAAGAGGCGTATACGTAACGTGCTGTCAATTGCTTTGCTTTATGTGCCCGCTCTCTTTTCCCTTCGTTTCTCCACTTGGTCTCTCTCTTTTCACAACAATAAACAACAATATACTCGGCAAAGATGGCCCTCCATTAATGGAGGGCACTTTTTAGTTGTTGTTATTCAATTGTTTGCCAATTAAGAAAAAGCGCACAATCAATATAAATTCGCCAGGCGGGCTTTGATAACATTATTTTTATTTTTTTTCTTTGAAGAAAGAGAGGTGGCAACAAACACTAACCGTTAGCGTCATCACCGCACAACGCACATTTCACGAATGAAATCAAAATCAAATGCGAAATGAGCACAGGCGACGGGCAGCGACGCTAGCAGAGGAGCAGCAGCACAGTTTCAGTTTTCGGTTTCACTTCGCCATTTCTCATTCTCTCTTCCTTTTTTTTGCCTGCCATTCCTCAGCTCCTTGATTCCTTGATCCTTCCTTGAGCTTTGTTTACCCGTGTGTTTGTTGCTATTTTTGCGTGGCCCTTCGGGGGTGGTTTCTGTCCACCTTTGATTTGTTTATCGACGGGCGGGGGCGGAAATACCTCGAAATTCTGGGTTAACGCAGCAAAACAGTTTTTGTTTATTGCTGAGAAAAGCGCCGGTAACGGTAAATTGAGAGAAGTGAGAGCAAGACTGTCAAAGAGAGAGAGTGCAGAGAGAGAACGTAGTGAGTGCGCAGTGAGGCAATCGGCATGCAAATGGTTGGCAACCAGGGCTGTTTGGGTGGGAACAAAAGTTTTGCGGCTAAAATGGTATACTATCATGTCGTTTAAAAATTTATCAAAATACCATAACCACAATAAGTATTAAAAATATATAAATTATGTATCCTGAAATCACTTATTTAAATATGTCAGTCCTTTTTTTCCATCTTTTGAAATATTAGCATACTTTCAGGGGCTCCAAAACAGTATGAAATTCTTTAAAAAATTAAATATAGAAATTAGTAAAATGATTAGTTAAATAACAAGGAATTTAAAAATCTTGCTGGAAAGTATTAATATAATTATTAAACATAATACCAGCATCAGCTGATAAAGCAATAAATTCCTTTTATTTATACTTGAAAACTATCCAAAAATAGCATGCGATTTATTATGCTTGTTGATTTTAAAAATAGGTCCACACTTATTAGTTGTTATCAGCCTGTACATAAATTTTCTTCAAAAGACGAAACTAGAAACACATGTTTTATAATCTTCTAGTATACAGTTCTTATCAGTTTGAGTTTACAAAAAACTATGTTGCATGTAAACTGAATATCATTGATGGATTTTTACTACACTTATGAAATACAAATACATTCCATTGTAAAAAGTGCCTCTGGTTTATTAAATGTTAACATTAAGAGGTAATAGGTAAATGCAAATGTGGAAGGTCTTCGTCACAATTTGAATAACTTTCAGTACTTGATGAGGGAATGTACTTTTCCATCCAGTTTCTTGCGACCCCCCAGCTCAACCAGTTCCATTACTACCAGACTCTCCACGACAACTCCACCTACTTTTCGGATCAATTCGGCGGCAGCGAATAGGGAACCACCTGTGGCCAATAGGTCATCAACAATTACAACTTTTTGACCAGGCTTGATTGCGGAACGCTGCATCTCAAAGGTGTCCTGAAATGAGAGAAGTGGTTTTGAGAAAATAGTATACGGCTAAAAGTAAATTTCAGTAATTATAATTAGGCACACTAAAAATAGTTAACTGTCAAATAAGCTATTTCGCATTTCAAAACATGATCTTTATTGTTAGTGCTTTTAGTTGTAGTCCACTGATTTATCAGAAAAAAATTTCATGGTTAGTACCTCTAGTAATAGAACATCAATTTAATTTTGGGGTACTTACACTACCATACTCCAATTTGTATTCCACGGAGACTACTTCTCCTGCTAGTTTTCCCTTTTTACGAATTGGGGCGCATCCAATACCCAACTCAGTGGCTATGAGAAGATTGAAGAGGAAGCCCCGTGAGTCCAGTCCCACGATGATTTCCGCCTCGGGCGCACTTTCCCGAATATGATCCACCAACAGATCCCTCAGATAAACACAGGCCTTTGCATCGGTCAGTGCTCCAAAAATATCGCTGGTGTTTTACATGAAAACAGAGGGCTCTACACATTAACAACCTGATAAGAGCTCATTTGATTTCCCATTAACATCATTGTTGCACCATTAAGTGCTTCAACCACAGATAACCCCATGTGGTGATAACCCACCGGAACTCACCGGAATAAAATGCCCTCCTTTGGAAAGTTTGGATACTCGCCCACTTTGGACTTTATGTAGTTCAGCTTGTCTTCCGCAGTGATTGGGCTCATCTCTCTTTTTTTTGGTCTACTTAGCTATAAGGGAACTATTTGAAAGGTTTCTGTATTTCAGAGCTACGTGAGTGCGTGCCCAACTGCGGATTGGTTCAAGGGAACAGCTGATAGCTCAGCTGCTATCGGAGGAGGTGGTTGCTACAGATGGTAGATACTTCGTGCGATGAATATCCGTGTTGAGATTGCTTGGCGCTCGATTTGAAATTTAGGTGAATAAGAAAAATCATGGTTTGTTTTTGTTGCTTTTTTTTTTAAATATTATTAAAAATATATTGCTTTTATAAGTAAAACATAAGTAATAATTTTAACCGCCGGTTTCGTAATTTATTTATTTATTTAAGATTTTAATATAATTTTGACATCTTATATTTTATGAATCATAAGCCTTTATAAAAGGGTTTTTAGCTTAATTAGGCTAGTACCTACCCTAATTTTACAAAAAATTTGTATTTATTCTATGCATTTTTCTTCAAATTATTCCAGATTGATTTTGACCTCCGAGCATGTTAGACCCATAACTTTTCCAATTTTAGTCCGATTGCAAAGTGACATATCCCTTAACGTTTGTGGTTTTGTTGCACAAAGAAAGCATTTCATGGAATTCGGCAAACATCCTGCAGGTAGCAATGAAACCTTCCCCGAAAATTTTCCATTTTCTTGTCTAGATCTCATTGCTATCTAAACGATAAGTGGAGAAATCTTGGCAGTTCTTCGAGGGAAAGACACTCGTTGCTGCATTATTTATCAAGCAAAATGACTGAAAAGAAATGCCAACAATTTTCGCTGCACTTATCAAAGGCGGGCCAAGATCGGGAACTCTCACCTGGACTCTCTCTTCTTCTCTCTTTCTCTCACTCGCACAGACAGGTAAACAACGAACACAGGTAAGCCCAGGTGAATGTGAGTATCTGTGTGTCCGTATCTTAGACTCCCAATGCCAAGAAATATATTCAGTTCGTTTTTCAGCGCCGAACGCGACGGTTCAGCTTAAGCGGTTTCTTTCAAATAAGCGGATCGAATTCTCTGCCCGCAGATTGTTTAATAATTAATGCAAACTCGCAGCGATAGTAATAAATTTAAATAACAACAATAAAATAAACTTAAGTTCAGCAAAAACCGAAACCCGTTCTCGATCAACGTAAGCAAATCGACGAATAGAAAAGAGTTCGCGAATTCTCAAATTGAATTCGATCTTAACGGCAAAAGTAAATGTCAGCCGACAAAACTGCGCCCCGTTTTTGCCATTTTTAAAGTCGAAGAACGACTATAAAGCTAGCCATAAACAACAACCACTTCGTACTTACGACAACAACTGAAACAACAAAGTTCAAACAACATAAAAACGTGAAAACCTACAAAAAATTAATACATATATATATGCAACATTAGACACAACAGCAACAATATTGCAAAGTGCAGAAACACATTCACATTCGCACACATGAATGTTTACACTCTGAAAAAAAATTAACAATATAAAACCATTTTTTGAGGATCAGTATGTTATTACAAACGTTTTGTATTCACAAAAATACTATTTTTAGATTCATGTATTGGGTTATAAAGTTTTTAGTTGAATTAGTTTTTTCCTGTGTGCAAGACACACATACCCATATATCTCGGCAATGTGAAGACGTGCGTATTGAAACTGCAACAGCAACAACAACCACTGCTGCAACTGCAACTGCAACAACAACTGCTGCTGCAGCAGAAACCGCGCGCCCGAGTAACGTGAAAAACCAGAAAGAGGCACAATTTTTTTGTTTTTCTGTTTTGTTTAATTTTTTTTTTGAGGCAAACGAGCATCTCAACTGCAGAAGTTGCGGTTGCGCGGTGTCGGCCTTCGTGGCGAAGGGCATGAAATAGGGCGCTTTGAAAAAAAGGGAAATTTACTATCGAACTTTGTATAACATCTCACAGAAAGCCTTGTCCTATTAAAAAACTGAAACCTGGGAAAAAAAGTTAATATGAATACACCATATTTATCACGGGAGTAAAATAATTGCTATGCAATTTGTATAATAGAGGTTCAGAAAAACAAACTATATTAGAAAAAAAGTACACTCATTATTTGTTTCAGAGTTTTCTTAACAGTGAAAAAGAATATCTTTCTATCTTAAAGAATATTTTTAAGGGAAACAGAGAAAAAAGAACCTTTAGCCGCTCCTGACTTTCGTAGGCCCAAACTGAGTGAAGAATAGCGGTGTGAGTTACTATTATGTATGGACCCCCATTGTAGTTGTGGACCCGCTCATCGTGCTGGCTCTTGGTATGCGCGAATGTTTGCTAACATCCAAATCGTGATCTAATAAAAAACGTAGGAAAACAGAGACACATACCTCGGGCCCACGAGCGAGTGAATGAGTGAGCGGACCAGCTTTGGATGGCTTGGATTGGAGGCTCTTCAAAGGGGCCGTGTGGATGCCACCAACTTTCGCAAAAAGTAAATTGAGCAAAAAAGCGGGCTCTCCCGAGATGGATGGCAGCTGTAAAGGCTGTCAATACATTGAGTAACTGACCGCAAAAAAAGTTCACTTTTGCCGGTTCTTCTGGTCTTTAGTCCCGTTCCGTTTTGTGATTCTCCCCTTTCGGAAAAAAAGAAATCGCCTGTTCCGAAAAAATGTATGCAGAAACGATCATCACACCAAAAACATACAATGTTGAAAAGGGGAACCCGAAAGAAATGGGCAAAAGCGAAAAAATTCGACGTAAAAAAACATGGAACAAGAGCCACTTTAAACGCCATTTCCGCATAATTCTGAAATGTTGGAACCAGTTTTCATGGTGGTGACTGAAATTTAGCAACTTTTTTCGAGAAACCCCGAACGTATTAATCAAGCCACTGGCACCAACGTCTTCAACGTGTTTTAGGTTCCACTTTGTTGGCAAAAACAAACCATAACAAGCTAGTTACATATACTATACGCTTCCCTGATCGCCGAGCGGAACAATACGAGATTTTCCCCCGCTTAGCCGGTGAAAAGCTGAAAACGTGAAAATTAATTACAAGTGTGTGGCCAATTGGTCGGTGTTCGGTGTTTCGGAGTCTCGCGAGGTGGGGTTACCTCCATTTCAAAGCCAAAAGCCGCTCCAGACACGGGGTACTCACCTCGCGGTCCGGTCGTCTGTGCCTAATGTGAAATTTATGTTTATAAAGTAGAAAGTCATCGGGGGCTCAGGGAGATGGAATGACCAATGTCGGCGGTGGAACGAAAAGAAAGCCCGCTTGCTCTCTGTTTGGATTGCAGTTTTCGCAACTGCAACTGCGACTGCAATTGCAGTGGCATTTCTCAGTTAGCCGCTAGCCACGTTTAAGGTATTGCCATTACCCAACTGACCTTATTTCGTCGCTCATACGAGTATCTGCAGACTCAGCTCAAAAGTCACCTTAATTGCCGAGATTGCAATTCACCCATAGCTGCTAGTTTCAGCTTGTTTTTTTGTAGTATTTATTGCAGTGTACAGAGAACAAAACAAAGATACAAAACAAGGGTAAAATTTAAGTCTTTTTTGGTAGATATTATCACTTTATGATCACCTTGATTTATATGCTTATGTATTCAAGTATTGAAACTATCTTAACTTGGAATCAAGTGTGTTTTTTTAAAAATGGGTTTTAGTTAAGGTCATTATGAGCTGAGCTTGCGTTTGATGGAATTTGAAATTTAAAATTTTGGTAAATTTAAATTGAATTCATATATTTTGTAAAGTTCAAGTTAAACTTTGTAGTATGGTGGTAGACATATTTGAAGCTCAAGCTTGTTTTGAATTTATTTCGATCTTTAATCTTGGATTCCTTTGTGTTTTTTAATTATGATGTGATTCTCCTGTATTTCTTGCTGTGCAGTGAAACTCGTCAAAAAACTCGGATTACTTTGCTGCCGGCCGGTGAGCGGATGTAACCGAATTCGAGCCAGACTCCACTGATTTTGCTGCGTCATACGAACAGTTGGAAGGCTCTCCGCTGGTCACTTTCTTTTTGGTCACGTTTGAATCCGAAAAGCAACAGTGCATTTAAGTCTTACACGCCCATCAAACACTGAAAACCACGATGTAAACTATGAATTACACCACAGAAAACTCCAACGAGATAAAGGAAGTTATTAGACGTCTGCGGTTTGTCTGTCTGGTCCACTGCAATTTTCCCGGGACCCGCTTTTCCGACTCCCCGTGACTCATGGACAAGATTTTCCATCGATTCGATTTGTTTTCAGCCAGGTTATCACGTGCCGACAGGAAAGTTGCTGTATGTTACTGGGTTGGGTCTGTTGTTTGTTTGTTCTTCGGGCCCGACTCTCTCTTTTGTTGTTAGCATTGTTGCGTTAATCGATTCCACTTTTGCCTTGGACTCCAACTTCCAACTCCCATAATTGAGTCTTATTCTCTTTGTTGCCATGGCTTTAATTCAGCTTAATGAACCAATCTTGACCAAGTTCCTTTTGTTGAGCTTCTCACGGGCAGAGACTTTTGTGCTACAGTTTCCTCAGTTTCAACACAAAAATAAATATGATAAATTAAGCGCCAGCAAGGCTGGGAAATCTTGATGGAAGCCAGACAAAGCTAATGAAAATGCATTTAACGAGCCCATATTGTCTCTCGATAAAATTTGACCGAATCGCAAACAAGTTTATTGATCGCAAGCCAGTTTGGGCCATGAATCATGGCTAAAATTAGGCAGTCAAGACACACACATTATTTTGCATAATGGCTCTCTCCCTTTGACATAGAATTAGTGGCAGATATGAGGCAACAGTGAAAAGAGTCGTTAGTTTTTGGCAAAATAATTGCTGATTTACATAAGCAAAACCAAAAATGTGGCCCCCAGCTATATTTCTCTTTTTTTGCGCGATTATCATTCCCATTCGAATGTGTTTTGATTGAAGTGAAGGGGAAAACCTCATAAAAAACATGCTTAATGATTTGAAAATGTTTTTGAGTGGACACGACACATGCAGATGGATGGAAAGTTATTATTCGCCAGATATTTTGGCCTGCCTCTTGCATCAGAGTTTCCTGACTGAAGCATATTACTCTTTTGCGAGGTCATCAAACCAAAAGCTGGCCAATTTAATCAGCTTAAATAAAGAGTGGCCACAAACCGATTTATGACCAGCAAAAACGCAATTATTCAAGTTGCCCTCGTTGCGTTGGTTCCATCTTCCAATTCCAATTATTATCCACGAAGTTGGTCGCCAAGCACTTAACCACGCTCGTCTCCATTCATTCATTCGCAGGCAAACAAAGCACTCCCCACTCTCCAAGTCTCTAGAAAATGGGAACGAAGATCGAGTACGTGGACACCACGCATCTGTACGCCTCCAAGTACATCCGCAACTCAAAGGCGATCGGCGTGCTGTGGGCCATCTTCACCATCTGCTATGCGATCATCGGCATCGTGGCATTCGTGACGCCAGGTGGGTTGTTTATTGGAAGTGGTTTGCTTACGGATCCATAACTATCCCATATATTTCTCAGAGTGGATCGGGGATCCGGACAACGATGGAGCCGGTCGTCTGGGCCTCTGGCAGCAGTGCCAGCGGGACGAGATCTTCGACAACTGCCGCAGGAGATGGGAGAGCATCTTCGAGGTGCCCACGTTCTCCTTTCAGGTGAGTGGGAATCGATACTCATAAATGAGTTATAACATAGTTATATATCATAGGGAATACTTTTCTATTAATTGAAGTTTAAAAATAATTATAAACATGACAAGAAGACTAGTGATGGTATTTGATTTAGTATTTGATTTGTATTGTTTTCATAAAATCTCAAACTGTTCTTACGATAACTAGAAGCTCATCAGCTCATCTTTTCCTTTAATGCACATTTAAAGTGTTAATGGGAAAAGTAAATATTATATTAGATAACAAACTATAGTTATTCAACAAGTGCCTATTTGACCATTTTCCATTTTTCTTTAACCCATTTCCAGTTGGCCACATTCTTCATGCTGGGCGCCATCGCTTTGGCCTTGTTGACCATATTCTTCTTGGTTTGCTTGCTGTTTATGAAGTCAACGCGTGTTTTCCACCTTTGTGGTTGGATGCAAATTATATCAGGTATGGTGACCTATCTCCCGCTCTATCGGCTCGCCTTCAATAGTAAATCATGTCGAAAACATCACGTTCCCGTGTATACAAACTGTTTTTGTGTTTCTGTTCTGTTGTTAGTTTCACGTGTTGTTATTTTTGATATTTACTTATTCATTTTTTTCAGCTCTTTGCATGATTGTGGCGTGCGCGGCGTTTCCCTTTGGCTGGAATTCGGACGATTTCCGTAAGATCTGCGGCCCGGAAGCGAATCGCTTCGAGCTGGGCTTGTGCGGAATCCGATGGGCTTATCCACTGGCCATAATCGGCTGCATCGATGGCGTGGTCTTGGCCACCTTGGCGTTTATCTTGGCCACGAGGCACGTGCGCCTGCAGCCAGACCCAATTTACCAGAATTCGCTTTACAAAGGTGGGTCGTTGAGATACGCAACTTTTCAAATGAAAAAATCTACTTCTGGTTTATTTGCGCAGGTGAAATCAACAATGCGTATCTCACAGATGCCATCAGTTTGGCGGGCTCGAGGAAATCCAATCCCCGGATTACTGGCTTGAATTTGCAGCCCATTTTGTTGGTGGCCCCGCCCAATGAGGACAGCATATCGCAGTTTTCTCGTTATCACTGAGGGAAACTTTTGAACAGCCAGGACAGCAACCAACCAAGCTTAGTTTGTTCGACAACCAGGGGTGGAACTCTGCTTAAAGTTTTTCCTAAAGATTTGAGTTTTGCTTTGTACCGCTGATTTGCTTTGCCGCAGATCTAAGCTTGAAACACGAAGGTGTATGTATTTGTGAGTGAGTCAAAGAGTGAATGATTTTGTAAATGCCACTTTGCCCGACTGAATGCCAACTTGTAGTTGTAAGCTTGGATCTTAGAGTTAAACTTAACATTTCGTGTGAATAGCTCGTGCCTAAATGTATGCTTCGAATAAGAGAACAAAGAGCGACTCAAAGCTCTGCCTGTAAATTATATACCCATAAACAATAAACATGTACAAATATTAAACATAAAATCAATGTTTATTTTGACCACAAATAGCCGCCTCAATTATGCCATCATCATCATCATCATCATCAAGGTCAGCAACTTTTGGACTAGGCAAAATCAAATTATGGCCACCCCCCACATAAAACCCATAACGGCAACTTAGCGCCCAATTTGTTTGTCCTTAGTCTGGATTTGGACTCGGATCCGCCTCCTCTCCCGCTTCAATAACCATTTGGCACATACTTTTCCAATAAAGTATTTCCACCAGGCGCGGGGACTTCTCCCCGATTCGTGGGAGGCAATTGAAATATCCCGGGCAAAAAGATCCGTGGCAAGTGCAAGTGGCTCTCCGGGCACGTTTTAATATTCTTGTATAATTCATAAGCAATTCCATCACGGCCTAAGTGGCCAACCAGCTGACGCCGAGCAAATCGCTCCAGATTCGACAGGCAATCCACCCCAAGACGGGATTTCACTTAACTTTTGGTGATACTCTCAATGGGGGTTGTTCTTTTAAAAATTTCTATGAAATTCTACATTCTTTATACCATAACATAATATATCTCGGATTATGAAAAATAAAAAATCTGCGTTATTATAGATTTTTTTCATTTTATATCTGATTTTTCTGATATTTTTAATTAATTTTATGAAGCCTACTTTTTGGCATATTAAACTCATAATTTTACAGGGCGCATAACACTTCGACTTACTCCAAGCTTAGGAGCTTTGATTGTTTTTATTTACTTGAGCCATTTCTTTTGCCATCTTTTTGCGCCTGCAACATATGGCCAGCATTTTTCCAATTGTACTCACGCATTTTCCAGGCCATCCCCAAAGGAAACCCTCCCCAACACGAATGGCAATGAAGATCTCGGGGTTTTCTGTGTGGATTTTGATGTGCCAATTGTTTTTATTCGATTTTATGGTGCGCCATAAACGAATTTTTAACTTTTGTTGTCCTTGAGGTTTGGCGGCCATTTCATTGGGAATATTGGACGGGGAGTGGGGAAGTAGGACCTTTAAGGGTGGCTATGTGTGTGGCTTACATTTATGACGCTTTTGGCAGCATATGTTGCCGGCGAATATTAGTTTATCACTCGCCATTTTAAGGATTTCCAAGTGGCTGAGGCAAATTAGAGAAGCATAACAACTTTTTCATGGCTTATCCGTGGAGATTGTTTACGATGATATGATATCTGGCCACGCCCTTCGCCGCAGCATTTCGTTACAATCCTCCGAGGGCAAAGCAGGAGCACAGAACCCCCTTTTCGTACACAAAGGAGGCGAAATGAATTGCGCCTTTAAGGTTTTCGTTTAAGTGAAATGTCAGCAACAGAAATTGAATCGAAAATTGTAAAATTGGTTTTGTATAAACATTTTTGCCAAATGAAATGAAAACGCTTTTCTTACGACTTCTGCCGCTTGCCTCCTGCCTGCCATGAAATTTCATTCTTTTGATTCCTTTTCTGTGCTCCTCTACTCTCAGTCCTCTTAGTTTTTCACCGAATCTCGGAGCAACATTTCAAAACATCATATTTCTTGTGCCTGTTTTTTATTTCCGAAACAAAAGCCCAGCCGAGTGGTCTAAACTAGCCACCCCCACTGCTCCCTCTATAGAACTTGTGTATAATTTATTGCTCATACGACCCGTGTGCGTGTGTGTATTTCTATTTTTTCCTTGTGGGTGGAAAGCGGAGAGTGCTCGACTGTGTGGAATTGTGGAAACGTCAAAAGTGCGTCAATCAACAAAAACTTCGGGGGAGCGAGAAGCCCGGCTCTGTTTATTTTCTAGTGCATTTTTCCACAGTTCTGGGTTTTTATTTGCTTTGATTTATAAGGAATTGTTCTGGGAACTGCGAAAGCTTCGAGGTGGAGAATCTGCTGTTAACAAGCAGATTTATGCTTACAGCTTGGATTTATGGGGTCTAAGGAAATTCTTTTAAGAGTTTTGAGCAGTCAAGCTTCAAAGAGTTTTAGTTTTAAACAACAATATTCCATACAATTGAAAAATTGGCATTTATATTACAGAATTTCGTACATCCTCAGCCTAAACATTATTTAACAAATACATAAAATAGAGCTTAGGACTACGACTTACTAAGCGTTACGGCTAACGAAACTAGAAATGAGTGCTTGCATTTTTCACATTGTAATCGTTGACTAGTGAATTATTTGTAGCATTCCGTTGACAAAAATGTATACAAATTCATACGTCTATCTACAAGATACAAGTTCCTAGCAAACCCGTTTTGGCGTTGGTAGCAGCAAGATGAATTATGATTGATTGCTTCGATGTGGAAACTGAGTATGGATAATGCTTATGCAGTGGCAAGAACGTCAGGTATCATATCTGCCACGATTTCGGCCAGAACGAGACTAAAGTTAAATATCTTCAGGCACACTCAATCAGACTCAATCATTCACACCTTAAGGATCTAGTTAAAACTAAAATCTGCAACTATGACTCCTGACTTAGTCCCGCAACGAGGCTCTCATCGATAATGGGCTGCGAGTCCTCGCGACCTCCCTCCCCCAAACAGGTGCCAATGGGTCCGTGCCTCAGCAGGGAGTAGCTGTCCCGGTGGTGCAACAGCAGCCTGTGCTGCTGGTGGGCAATGAAGCTGCTGCCACGCCTCAAGGACCTCCTGCCCATCTCGAGGATCTCCAGCGTGGGATCCCGGGCGAAAACGTAGCTCTGGTAGGCTCGCACAAAACTAAAGATGATGGCAAAGGCCCCGCCGATGATCATCAGGCAGGAGCCAATGGGCACGGCACTTGGTGCTATGACTGTGCCCAAATAAATCCAGCGCTTGATGGCGGGTGTCAGCTCGGAGATGCCCTATAGAACAGACAGAGTTTAATGGGTATTTAAGGTGTGTTCTGGCACTTGGTTTCTCACCTCTTCCAGCCACATCACCGGAAAGACAAAGTCTCGAAAATCACGCACTGGATAGACGTCCTTGGCACGCGTCACCTTTAGGTTCAACTGTATCCGCACTTTGCCCTCCAGCGGCACTCCAAGTTTCTAAAAGGTAGAGGCGAAAACGATTTAGAATTAGAATTGCGGTGCGGAAAAACACACAAACTAATTAAACTCTTTATGGGATGCTTACACTAAACGACACCGGTTAAAAACATTTAAAGTACGATCACCCAGAAGTTAGTCTTTTTTAAGTGAATACATTCTTGTACTTGTATAATTAAAAACAAGAAATATACAAAGACCGTTTGTAAAACATAAAATTCTAAGCTGTGGGTGGTTACTCATAATAAGGAAGGCATTTCTGTTGCCGGTTTTAAGTCGTATATATCTTATGTATTTATGTAAACCCACCGGTTGTATTTTGAAGTACGTTTCGTGCTTCTCGCGTTCTGGTTTCAGGCCCTCGACAGAATTGAGAAGATCGGGATGGGACTCGAAGAAATGCGGGTTGGATATGTAAACTGGGGCTCCGTATTGGCAGGGACTGATGTTCTGGAGCCCCTGAATTGGCTCATATTCGTTGGTATCGTAGCACCTGTTCTCGGGATTGTGGGCCGAATCTCCGTAGGAATTGTTGGGCAGCCTGAACAGATCCGCCGCAATGCCATCCTTTTTCAGGCTCTCCACATATTTGAGCGGGATAATTCTGCACAGATCCTTGTCGTAGATGTGAACCATGTCCGACTTGGTAAGATCCCGCGGCGGAAAGAATGATCCCTCCGATCCGGCTATACTTGTGCAAGGAGGCTCACTCCAGTGGGGCAGGTGGTCCATTCCGTTCAGTTGGTCAATGTAGCCGAACTGATCCATGCTATCCATGCCCGTCTTAACGGAGGACACCTCCGTGAGGGTGCCGTTGCGACCCAGGAGCAGACCCATCCTCTCCATGGGCCTCATGTGCTTCGGATAAAACCTGTGGGCCAAACTCACCAGGGCGTCGTCGTAGCCAAAGGCCAGCTGCTCGGCAGTGACATTTATGAAGGGCTTGAATTGAGCAGCTGTGACCACGACGGAAATGGTCTTCGACAGGAGATATCCCAGCTTCGGACTGAGACTGGTGAGGGTCTATTAAAAAAATATTATAATTTTTAAATCAAAAGAAACTAATCAGAAAGACTTAAAGTATAAAAATAGATTGATTAGGCTACCATGATTGATTTAATTTTAAACAATCCATTGAAACTCAATAACTCACCAGCAAAGGAATATTAGGGGTGGTGATGGGCGTGTCCTTATCAATACTCAGTTCAGGAACAAATTGCAGTATCTTCTTATGCTGATATGACACAGTATAGTTATTCTCGTGAAACTTGACATTCACCTTCTGCATGTCTTCCCTATTAAAAGCGGAGAAAAAGAGAGAAATATCTTATCATTAATCGGCACGTGCTTCGAACTCGGTTTCGTGGTCCAAAGTCAGGGGCGGCCAACAAAAAGCCAAAGCAATTGAATGTCAAGTTCAGTTTCACTTCGAGCCAGAGAAAATTCGAAACGAAAACACAAACAAAACGAGTCGAAGCCAACATAAAAAGTAGCGGCGGATGACGGGCACTTTGGGCCTCGATTGTCATTACGGCCACATTTTAAGCATCTCATCACCACGAACACTTCCCCCTGATAAACCCACACAAATTAAACTAGAGACTTCAGGGGTTACAATGATTGATTACTTTGAACCGAACCCTCGCAGGTTATCCTTCGTTTAAACGGGTTCACCGCAGCTCGTAGAGGCGTATCATTAAAAATTGCATTCATTGCACGAGCTCTAGATGTTGCAATCTCAATCAGCGGAAACTCGCCTTCAAGAGCTGTGAGCTCATGGTTTAATTGGCCAACTAATTGCACGGCGGCTCACGGCTGTTGGTCAGCTTGATTGGGTGTTAAAATCAGAAGAGATAATTCGATTGTTTGCACTTTGTTGCGGCTCATGATCAAGCTTGGCTTAATCTGATTTTGATAGGCCTATGTTGGTTAAGTGATTAGTTTATATTCTAAGACATTTTTTTAGAGATATTTCTAAGTAAAATATAATCTATCGAACCTCAAATGAGAAAGTAGTACTATTAATAATTTACACTAGCTTAAAATCATTTTAACTATAATTATCTTTCATAACTAGTTTTAATTTCGAACAGCATGCAAACTAAATAGGGATAGAAATTAATTCTTATATAAAAGGGAAATAAATCAGATATAACTTCCTAAGCCTCTAATTATCCCTACTAGAAATTCAATAAGCTAACCATATTTTTAGCCACTTGAATTGCGATTTGCCACTTGCGGTTCTAATTACAGGTATTAAGACATCAACTCCCCAGCAAACCACGACCAATTGGAGTGCTGTGCCAAAGCCACCGTGGAAATTTATCTATGCACACGCTTATGCATAAAGGTTTTCCCACTTGGGTGTCAGAAAAGGCGTAACGAATTTTTCAATTGCCGAGATTTATGGCCAAAAGGCTGCAACTCTTTGGCTTACCTGTAGACGAAAGGACCGACTTCTTGCAGATGGGGTTTCTCCCCCTTAAGGAAGCCATCTGGATTGGTCACGTTGTAGATGTAGAGCTTCGTCAGTCGAATGACCCCTGGCCTTTGCCAATAATGATAGCTCAACGTATCATTCCACAGCCTTAAGTTCTGGGGGAATAACATTTTCAATATGATTTATTGTTGTATAAAATATAAAAACCCACCTTTAGTATAAAATAATCCAGCCAGGGCATGGATGATAAAATAATGCCTAAGACTAAAGTAATTACTCCAATAATTATCACAGCTAGTCTATCTGAAAAGATAAATAAATTTTTATAAATTATTACTGGAAGCCAATACTGTTTTATAGACACATAAATTTAAACAAACATTGCCAGTATGCAAAATAATCGCATAAACATTCATAGACATTGTAATTGGTATATTTAAATAAAACCTGTATATTTAAAGCAAGAAAATGTACTATATAATATTTTATAATGTAGGGAATTTTGTAATTCAAATCCAATGTAATCAAATATTGTGATATTAATCCTAAAAAGCAAAGCAAATCATAAAATTATAGTGACGTTTTAGTTGTGAAAATGACCCCCCAAATGCAGGTTTCATATTCCCCTGCAGTGCCAGCTTATAAATGCAATTTCGTAAGGTAAATAAAATAAAATTATTTGCGAATTTCATGGGGCAATTTCACGGATGTCACATGCAATTACAACGGTCAACACTTGGGTTCGGCCATCTCGTGGGCAGTCAATCGTCAATCGCGATCTTGGCCGACTTATCGCCAGCGGACATACATATACTATATATACACATGTATGACAGCTGCCAAAATTTACGATCCTCTGTTATCACTAATTGAAATTAAATCTCGAGCGATGCAATGTTAATTGGCCCATGCACTTAGTCTGGAAAATGGACGTTGGATGTCCGCAACATCACCTGGCTGGCATTTCGAGGCGGTGGGCGTGTCCACCAGCATCTCGCTTGACGAATCCGCTGATGATTACGATTATGATTATGATTACGGTGATGGGCATACAATGCCAACGGGTTCTGGGTATTTATTGGCGGCGGCAGAGCGCCCCAGTCAACGAACTTGATCGCCACGCCGATCGAGAAAAACTGTTTCCACTATCAGGTTTCGCCGAAAAGGCGCTGCCCCGAAAAAGTGCAAGGTGAAGCGTTTTGAAACAACATAAATTTCAATTTTATTTATTATTTATTATCTTATAAAATGCATTTCGGCGCTGCTTCGATTTTTGCAGGTCACTAAGTCAAAAAATGCGACGTCAGCGATAAGGTCGCAAAAAAGTAAAGCTACAAAGTAAAGTAAAGGCGAGCCGAAGCTTATATACCCTTGCAGTCATCCCAAGTGTCGAATTCTAAATGTAATTAAATTTCTTATTTATATAAAATCAATAAAACAAATTTACTTTGAAAGCACTCCACAACGAAATCTGATTAAAATAGGACAAAATATGGACTTAAAAGTAGTGTATTTTGGTAACTGTTCACTGTTTACTCCTTCAGTGAGTTGAAAACTCCTGAAATTGTAATACCCTCTGCAAGGGTATAAAAAAGACAGCAGGGGACAGACATCCACAGTGAATGCCATAAATCAGCTTGGAGTTCAGTAAGCCCGTATTGAAACTGGGCGCGATAATTGCTGTCAAAATACAGCCGGATTATACGTGCATTGTATCACTTTTCGCCAGGCAAAGTTCAGGCGGCTTCTTTCCCGTGTTCCACTGACCCTGAAGAGCCCGGCGACCATAAACTCTGGGCCAGAGAAAGTTACGCAAAAAAGGAGAGTGAGGGAAAAAGCCAAAAAGCGACAGCAAGTGTCATAAAACGGGGCTCGTAACATTTCGGAGCTCAAGGTCAAGGGAAGACATCGTCTCAACGGAAGGCTTTATTCGGCCGTTCAGTTCTCCAAAGCTATAGCTATAGTGTTACTGCAATCGAACGGCGATTGCAAATCGGGTTTGCGAGTGAGATGGGGAGCTATGGCCATATAGCCGCAGCGATATGGTCACTAAACATTTGGCACACAATTGATACGTCAGCCAGCGACGACTGTTGACAATTATGCTGATCCCAGAGTAAGCACTGCTGTCTGCCCACTTTGATATTTTGTTTTGCGATATGTTTTTTATCCACTGGGTTTTTATTCGTCTACCTGTCCGTACGACCGACGAAGTTTTGAGTTACAACGAAAGCAGGGGCGGTGAAAAGGGGTTTATATTATAAAAATAAAAGATAAAGTAAGGAAATATAAAAGAGTTTTTTAGGGCAATATATAGGTATCTGTGAGATTTTCCATTATTATGAGTATTTGTTATTAGGCGCCCTTTTCTGTAAGCCACTGCTTCAATTGGTTTTGGCCGCTGGTGTCATATGCTCTTTTCTTCTGAAAATTACAGCTGAGCACGCGATGTTCGCATTTCCGAGCTTCTAGACTCGACATCTACCAGAAAACCACGCACATGATTTAAAAAAAACAAAGTGAAAGAGCGAGAAAAACCTTAGATACCTTTAAACAGTTTAAATGAAACAATTTAAGTGGTCAGTATTGTTGGCTGGAAGGCTTAAGTGAAACATTTACTTACTGGGTGGGCTATCCAACCTGGTTTTATTTTCCGTTGAAGCTTAACCCCAAAAAACAAAAACAGACGAAACAGAATAAACGCAAATTTCCCAATTGCCTGTTAAAATTAACGCTCACAATTACCGGCCGAAAAGCTGCAGCTGCTTCGCAGCTCTTGGCCAACAGCTAAAAAGAGGCGAAAAGGCAACAAAGCGTGCTGGTCATATACCATTTCAATAGACAGTTTCTAGTCGGCTCGGACAATATGAGCACTGCATCCATTAACAATGGAGCTCAAACAGTTGCAGTTTCCGAGACAATCGCGCTGGGATTTCGCCTAAGAACGTGCCGCTTTAATAACAATAATAATCCAAGACCTGATCCGGCTGCCCCTCCCCCAATCTTTATGGCCGTGTAAACACTTTTGTTTAAGCAAATAATGGCAATTGCTGGCGGTCCGAGATCACTTCCTCGTACGCGTTACAATTTGCATCACGTGACCGCAGCTCCTCCGCCGATCTTTCTTGGGATCTTCGGATCTGCAGTACCATGAATGCGATGCCTTAGTGGCACTGCCCAATTAGCCGAAACAAAGGGCAATGCCTATGGGCATGTCCCACGAAAAAAAAACACTCACAACCGGTTATTTGCCACCGGGACGTGCCTTCGCGGCAGTTTTGCATTTAAGTTATCGCATTTCGGCCCTTAATTAAAGCATTTACAACTGATTTTCGCTCCGGATAAGGACCTGAAAGGAGGGCTTTGCAGGAAAAAGAAGCGCCGGCCGAAGGTTAGGAACTGGATCTGGAAAGTTTGCCCCAAGATGAAAGGGAATAAATGGCAAGGGCTTGGTACGGAAATCCTGGGGAGAAACCCACAATGGAAAGTCCATTTTTTCTGGGTTGAGTCAGTAAGATAAAGTTAATAGCTTGTAATGAGTAAGTTTTTTATTTATATTTAGTATGCTTTAATTACTAAAAGCGTTGCAGAATGGACAACGTTAAAAAGATTTATTATTCTTTTTAAATATTTATGTCTTCCCCAAAATGTTCAGTAAATATTTGTTTTGGCTTCTGGTTGGCTGAATTCTGTGTCAACGTCTTAAAAATTCCGACGCAGCGTAACCAAAGCTTGAGCACGATCTTGGCCAGGCCTTAATGCCAGCATCTGGTTATATAATCGCAAAGCACACTCGCCAACGTGAGCTAATGTTGCCAAAGAGTGCGCTGCAGTCGGGAACTCTTCTTTTTGAGCCACTTGAGCAGCATCGAGCAGCAGCCACCTCGCCTGTTTCTGTTTGAGCCGACCAAACAAATGGCCAAAAACCCCGCCGTCTGCATTCGGAGCCCCCACTTAAGACATAGAATTGACCAAAAGCAAGCGCTGATGGCCAGCCTGCATATGTTAATTCATGCTCACTCTCTCGACTCGGCACACACGGCGGCTACTTGATTTAGCACTCGCAGCCACTCACTGTCGCTATCACTGGCCCCTCGAAGTCACTCGGAACCCACTCGCTCACTCTTTTTTCGGCACTCATTCACCGTTTTGCAGGCTCAGATGCACCGAAAAAAATCAGTAGAAATAGTAATAACATCATAATACCTAGTAAAAACTTTTCTTTATTTATATAAATATGGAAATATATTTTTAAATCAAGCGAATAGTGTAAATATGTTCTCTTCCGTAACTTTGCAATAAATTCAATAATAAATGCTTTTTATAACTTTTACATACCTTTTCTTTCTGTGCAGCCATTTCACCCCCTCCCCGCACTTGAAGACTTGACTATTGATTTGGCAACATTTTCATATTTGCTTTGAATGAGCTCGTGGCTATTTGCTGGTATTGGTCTTCGCAAGTCCGACTATTTGGCCGTTAATAGTGGCTAGTGGTGCTGGCCGCAGAGTTTTCAATTGCGAATTTTTCTGTTTTTAATGCTGCTTGTTGTTTGCATGCTGCTGTTTGCAATGCTCGGGCATTGCAGTTGGGTAGAATTGCCCAAGCACAGTGGTAGGAAAAGCCAGAGAAACTTGGTAGAGAACCGCCAGCTTCCTTAATAAAAGATATGCCATAACTGATTAGCTCAAAGTACCAAAGCAAACATGCCAATTAAAAGCTTGAATGGTTTAACCTTAAATCGGAAACGTAAATCAGAGCTGGTAATCCTTCTGCGATCATCACGTCTCAACGAATTGGCCATAATTACCCGTGGACAAACAGCATCCCCTAGAAGTCCAATAGCAAGGCACTTGGCCAACATGGCAATAAAGCCAGGCCAATTGTCAAGTGCAAAGCGCTTAAAAAATAATTCTATACAAGCGACAATCGAAAATGCCTCAAAAAACGAAGTGAAACCGAAACCGAAACAGAAACCAAAACCAGAAAATAGAGAAAAGCGAAACGTAAACAAACGGAGCCTGGGCGCAGTTTAAGCCAAGTTCAGATAGCTGCCGTCCCTCTCTGGCGAATGTTCTTGGCCATGGTTACTGTTTGCTAGTTGGCTAGCTGACTAGCTGGCTAGCTGGCTGGTTGTTTGCACACTTGGCTGCCTTCGACTATCTTGGCTCACTCGGCGTATACGCAATGTCGGCCATTGCAAAGAACGATACACTCGCTGCTTGAATTCGAGTTCGTGTCTGTGTGTTTCCTTGATTTACATCTGCGCTTAGTTGGCTGCTTAGTTTAGCTGTTTTCCACTTTTCGTTTTCAACTCAGCCTTTAAATTGTTTTTAGTTTTTTTTTGTTTTATTGCCGCTTGGTTTTTCCTTTCGGCCAAAGACTCGTTTTTCAATTTTTCGGCTGCAGTTCTTGGATGACCAGTTTTGAATTCAACATTTGCGGTATTTTTCATGCTGTCCAAATGCTGTTAGTTCGGGTATGGGCTTTGCTTTCAGCCAACTTAACAAGCCTCCGACCAATTTGGCAGTTGATATTGACTTTTAGTTAGCTAATTGAGCGTTTAAAAACATTTTTCCTTAAAACAGTATTCTTGTTGTCTGACGAAGGTGATAAAATCTTGGGGAGCTGTCAGTCAAGGCAGTACCATTTTGGGAAAGTTTGCAAAACTTAATATATATTAGAAATTCTTTAAGGTAAAGGTTTTTATTTTTTCATAAAATTTCCAATATCAATTTGATGTTTTGCTTCATGCTAAAATTAATCTACTAATTGTAGCTGCTATCTTGCTCTATCACTTTATTATTCTCGATTCATTAGAAATATTCCACCGGATGACTGGCATATTTTGGGGTATAATTAAGTAGGGTTTACTTACTATTGCTAATCCTAACTCCATTTGATATCAGCATGGAGAGCGGCGTTCCCCTGTGTGTCAAATGGGGGCGTGACCTCCGCCCCGTGGCAGTTGACCCCTGTAATGGTTGTGCGTGTTGCTGCTGTGGATTCTGTGGCTGCTGCTGTAGTTGCTGTTGCTGCTGTTGCTGTTGCTGCTGCTGCTGCTGCTGTCGTCGACCACGCCCACAGGTAGCCCAGTCAAGGAGGTGATCTCTAGCTGTGCGTCCATATCGCAGGTAATGTTTTTCCAAGCCCATAATTCAAGTCTATCGGGAGACAATAAATGGGTTGAGGTGGATTAGTTCGACAACAACATATTTATGGAAAGCTATTATTATTTAATTAGTCTGGCGTGCCGGCCAAGTACTTCCTGGGGTCGCTTCAGCGAGCTGAGATGAGAAGAATTTCTAGAACCTGGCAGAGCAGCCTTGGCATACTCCTGCCAAGATTCGGCTGCGATTAGCTGCATTTTCAAGCGGACCTACAGAAACCGCAATGAATCGTGCCATAAATTCAGTTCCAACAGTATAATCATACATGTTTTTATTAGCCCGGTGGCTGATAAATGCTCCGTGGCGCAAATACATTTGTCACTCGGTACGTGTGTGCCGGGGAACCCTCTCCGCTGGCAGGTCGTTACCTTAAGCCACAGACAATATGCAAATTGGCCACCGACCACCGGCACCGTTTCATTTGTTTACTAATTGAAAATGCAGCAAGCTAAGTGGAATTTATCCGGGGTCCAGAAAAACGTGAAGATCCCAGTGGGAACCGGAGTGCTAATCAGGTAATGCGGAATAAAACTCAAGTCAGTGCATGTCATTAATGGGTAATCAATTGGAATCAGATCATATTCTATTTTAAAAGTTTAATTGTTTGTATATTGCTTTTCTACAACTATAATCCCCCTAAAAACGTTTTAGCTTAAGTTGTTCTGAATTGTTAATCTTTACATCTGTATTAATTTATATTTTATTTTTTTATGGCTACTACTAGTTGTTTTGATGTGTTTTTGAATAGCTAATAATTGTTCCTCACTAGGGAAATGTTAATAAATGCAATTATTGCTGATCAGTATAAAATAATTAAAATTGAAGTCTGGAAGATCTCACCCAAAGCGGAATTGATTTCAAATCAATGAATGTGTTCAATGGACAAGCTTAACGATAGTGACAATTTCAGATTTATGATATAATAATAGAAAGCTTCCATTCCAAGTACTCTACAAATCAAATGACTGAGGCAACGAACTTTGCATACCTGGACTTATGCTTGGAATGGACTTTCGTTTAACTCTATTTCTGTCGCTCCAACTGTGAGCTCATAACTCATTTGGTCATTCACAAAGATTTTCATTTAAGCCGCATCTTAAGTGAGGGCAAATTATATTTAATTGACTTCTGACATAACTGAAATGTTAGTTAAACTGCTGTCACAATTGAGCGATTTTGGTTTATAAACAAAGTTGTGTAAAGTTGGGTACATAAAGCAAAACACAACCAAAAAATATTTAAACCCAATTAATGACATTTATATTTTGTAGTTTGTTTTGCTTCTTTTTGCGTATCTCTTTTAATTGCAGCCGGATTGTAAACTGCTTTGGGCCGCCTTAATTTGTGCCTCTTTGCCAGGGCAAATATTTAGCTGTACGCTTAATGAGCATAAAATAATTAAGGCCGCATTTAATTTGCCAACTTCCCAAGGGTATTCGAAGGGAAAGGATGCGGAAATCAGCGAGGTTCTGGATAACGACTTCATTCGAAGTTCAGCTGTCGGAAGTGGCCATTATTTATCATCTCGCGGCACTCCCCCACCATTAACCCCTTGTTGCACACTCCTTGGCCACAGTTCACGCCTCAACGGCCAACGCCAACCCATTAAGAAGTTCCCCCAGTCCCCAAAAGAAGAAAAAGCAAAGCGCTTAAAATCGAGGAGAGCAAAAAAAAAAAAAAAAAATAAGAGTGAAACACGTTTTTTACAGTTTTGTGCTTATTGGCCACGGCGTGGTCACCTGGCTTCTTTGCACATTATGCAATCCGAAAATGAGACCCCAGCACAGTGAGACCACTCTGGACTGGAACTGGGACTGCGACTGGGACTGGGACTGGTCGGGATTGGCGCGGTTAGAAAATCATTATAAAATAGCATTTGCAGTAGCATTTGCGTAAAGAAATTTCAAAATGCCAAATGCGAAATTTGATTGACCCAAATACGCTTTTATAATAGCCATACGAGTATATCCCCGGCGAGAGGTGTATATGGCAACTGGATGTGTTGCAACTGCCACATGCCACATGCCACTGGAGCACCATGTCCAGCGAGGCTTTCTAACAGCTGACGACGATACCCAACCCGATTCCCAACCCGATTCCCCGGCTATATGTTGTATAGTATCCATGCCCAGTCTCTCAGACTCAGCCTCACTTTCGATTGCTGTTGCCGCCGTTGCAGTTGCAGTCGCGGCGGCAAAAGTGGCGGCAGAAGTAGGTTGCCTGGCCAGCAGGCCATCGAGCTATCGGGCCACTGAGCCACTAAGCCAATGAGCCACCGAGCCACTCCGTCTAAAGCGTTCGTTGGCATTTGCCGAAAATCTACCTTCCCGCTTGCACCTGCTGCATGTTGCTGCTGTTGCTGCTGTTGATGTTGCTGCTGCCTTTGCTACTCGCGTGCATTTCAAAGTGTGAGTCAAGAGCTGCGCCTTCTTTGGCGCCTGATCGAGGGTATTGTGATAAACTCACTGGGAGGATATCAATTACGGAAAAGCCTATGGCGTCATGAACTTTAAATGGGTAGAAAAATTAAGCAAGCTTTGGCATTAGCTGGCCAAGTGTTTAAACAAATACTTAACAAAATATGTCACTTTGTTACTTTAATTAAAAGATTTAAATCAATAGGATAGCAGTATAACTTAAATTACCTGATTGTTTCAAATCCTAATAATAAGAATATTTGAATTACTATTTTTATGAAACTCACTCGTTTGTAGATGGGTTTCTACATATGCTAACCCTCGTTGCTTCTTTATATATTACCAAATATTGTCCCCCGAACTGCTGTTGAGTGTATCTCAAGTTCGCTGCCTTCTTTGACTCACTCGGCACTGTTGCCTCTTGCCAAACAGTAGCTACCTGCTGGAGTGTCTGTTTCTCCGCTCTTCACTTGTTTGTTTTGGTTTCTTGGCAGTGCAGTTGTGGCCGCTGCTGTTGCCGCTGATTTAATAATTTCACACAGCTTCGGTTTCAGGTTGGCGCGGACTTTTTGCTCAGTAGTGCGAAGGTCGCGCGCCACTTTTCTCTTTTTTCCGCACTCACAATGCAACAGGCCATCGTCGCTGCCATCCTCAGCTGCAAAAAGATCCAGTTTGGCCGGAGTGCGAGATTTCGGCCTGTTTTATGCATTTTTAATAAATTTCTGCTTAATTTTTGGCAGCCAACGCTTTATAATTTTATGGTCGTTGTTATTTCTCCTTTTCTTTTGCTGTTATTACATATATAAAATATCAATTTTTTTGAAATCATCAGCTGCAGCGCTTCCTTTTTCCTCCTTTGCCGCCGCCGGCACTTGAATGGCTTCATAAGCCATGGCCAAAAGGCAGCGCCCACAAAAGGGCCAGCAAGGGCCTGGCATTTCATAATTGGCATCGTTGGGAACGCGTTGATTGGCAAATTGTATGCAATTATTGAAACTGTGGGTTGCCTCCTTTTGTTCGATTTCGCATGCGAAAGGTTCGTTCATCTTTTCCGCTGTTGACATTGAGATAAACATAAAATCTTTCCGGAAGTTTCCGATCGAACCAGAAGTGCTCTCTCATTTAGCTCTAATTGCAGATTACACTTGGGGCACGGCATTTATTTGGCTATGCCCCCCAGCAGCATAGTGGTTGCGATACACGGGAAAAAATCTAGTACTGCCTTTTGAGAAGGTGAACTAACAAATATTAAATACTGATATGAAACCTAACAACCAAAAATATATAAGCCATTGTCAATAAAAAGATAGATTTTTATGTATGTGGTTAAAAGAAAATAATATTTATTTTCTTTCCGTGTGAGAGTTTTCCGCTTCGAAGCACCACACTTTCCTTGGCGGGGAGCTTACCCCCCTCAACTCCTATTATGCCATCGTTTTGTTCAGCTCAGTTAAAGCACAACGCATCGAGAGGGAAAGCGATGGGTATATTTACATGTGTATTCATAGCTCAGCTAGCTAGGCCAAGCGCAACAAATCATTCTATAAGCGGTACAGCAACAACAACCAACGCAGGAGCAATGTAAACAATTTAAATGGCATTAAGTAATTCAACATTAACATTAAACTTCATGTTAAACTAATTGTTGTTTTTGAAATGGAAACGGAAAAATGGTGCAATTGATGAGTGGATGGAAAAAACTACAACTCAAACGAAAGACTTAGGCAACGAACTTGACATTGTTGCTTTGGAGGTAAAGAAAGTTCTTGGTAGGAAAAATATGATTCTGGGATACTGAATGGTAAAAATAATGGATTTAATCAATCTTTACGATGAAATAAAATGAAGTAAAATCTTAAATATCTTTAAATAAAATAAAAGGAACAAGCAATTTAAAAAAAATCCCCTTTAAAAACCCTTTGAAAATTACTTTTCAACCTTTCAATAGCTTCTTTTTTAATTTAGCTGCCCTAATTGAGCTCTCATCTTCAAAATCACTTGATTAGTTGCCTCGGCATTTGACACGCGTTTGTTTAAAGTGGAGAGCAGCAAAAACATTAACGAGATTGTTGTGAACGTCATGGAGTCTGGACGCAGTTGCAGTACTCGGCCGAGTCGCAGACTTGGCTTAAACCGTGGCCAATCACTGAAGCGTTGCCGGCCGCTCCATCAACAGCAAAGTTATTGGCAAACATTTTCCAATACTCGGCAGCAGCTGCGTCGAGTGTTGTAATTTATACGTACATACTCTCCCGCTGTCTATTTTTGGGAACACTTTATGGGCCATTTTCAGCATTTTTTTGGCGAGCCATTCGCGAAATGCTCCAATTACGCCCGAGAATTTCCATTAAATCAAAAAAGCCCTTTGCGAGCGTGCTTTTTATGCGGGTCATGAATCAATTTCGCTCGTTTTGAGAAGGGTCTGGATCTGGTTGTCAGAGGAATAAAGCCGGCAAGGTCGTGATCGAGTGTGTGTGGGCCGGCGACTTCAATCCTGACCTAAGTCACCATAAAGCCGCGTATAGCCAGCCGACTCGCTTGTCTCGCCAGCGGCCAAAATTAGCGATTGATGGCTTTCTCGCACTTAAAGCCGCCAAATGGCAATTTGCCAATTTCTCGGGCTTATCAGGGGGGCCAATCAGTTGGTTATTAAAGAGCACGGCCCGCTCATTATGTAAACCTATCTGCCAGGTATTGTATGTTCGCGTTATTAGCAAGTGTGCTTGCCGCGGGCCTCGACCAAATGAATCAGAAAAAAAGATACATACATCACAAAACTTGTGTCAATATTTCAATTTAACGGTTAGGAAAACGCCAAAGTAACGCAACAAAAACCGTCTTTTGTGTGACGTCTATTGCTCTTAAGGGTTTTTTTCGCTTGCGGTTAATTTAAGACAACTTCTGTGTCCACGTTTAAGTCTGGTCAATTGGTGGGCGGGCACACGTTTGGATGGTTTGGATGGATGGGTGGGATGAGTTACTAACTGGCTGTCCCAACTAAGTGGTGTAGAGGGTGTAGACGGCGTCGGAAATTTCGCTTAAATTGTTGTCTGCGGTTCGCTTAAAAGTGAAACTGATTGGGGCTAAGCGAAAAGGTGGTGTGATGAAGTAGGGCTAAAGTTAAAAGACCAGCAATCAAATGAAGTAAAGATAACGTTACATCAGCAGACGAGACACTAAAGGAACCATTTAAATGATAATGCGAATACCCCTTAAAGCCTATACTTTCTGTGTTTTTATTATTTGTAAACATGTAATATGTACACTTTTGTTTGAAGAGAAAAACAGTAGTTAAGACAACTATTTTAAAGCCAATTAAATTGTTGACCAAACAAATATTTAATTTAAATTTTAAAAAAAATAGAAATCAATCCCTAGATATTTCTTCCTAATTTTGTCGTGACACATTGTTTGTTTTTGGGTCAACACTCATTCAACCTTCAAAGTTCCCTTGTTTATCCAGCATTTTTAATTCTACGTAAGTTGTTTACGCTGACCCCTACATTTCACACCATTTCACATAAAAATGTCTCAATTTTTATTACTTTTATTTTTTCTCAAGTGTTTCATTTTGGTTGTCCCTGAGGTCATAAACAGTATTTTGCAAGATTTCCGGCACAGAAATGGCATAGAAACGCGTAAAATAGGCGGATTTGTCAATAATCAATAGATATATTTTACAGATAAACTAGAAAGATCTACCTTGGCGACCTTCAATGGGTTTCCATGGAAGGGAAATACGCAGAACAAGGTGGTTTTGCCTTTGTTTCTCCTTCATTTCACCTTAACATTGACCTGAACCGTAGCTTCCATTTGGGTCAAACTTAATCAGGGGTGGGGAAAACGCATCATTACGGGGTTTTTGGTACGTGTCTGCGGTTATAAATTGCGAAATCCCCAACAACCAAAATAAACCAAAAACAGATCTGCAGACTCCATATATGCATTTGGCCAAGAGACAAACACACGAGAAATGACCGCTCATAACCACATTGCCGTTATTTTGCATAACTTGCAAAATGTTTACACTTAATTGCAGACTGCAAAAATGAGCCAAAAAGCAGAAAAAAAAACCAAAAATGTTTATAAATTAAAGCAAACAAACCAAGACTCGAGGGTAAGGGCTTTTTCGATTATAATAAATTTTTTTGACATCTCATTGATAAGGCTGCCGACTGTCCAGAGCTTTTGCAATCAAATTAATTGATTTGCTCTCGTCTGGCGAACAGAATGATATTTTTGACAGCTCCGTTAATGTTTATAATCCCATTAAATGCGCACATTGAACTTTATTTCGATTACAGAGGTGCAGGAGCTTGCCCATTTGAATTCATATAAGTGCATGTTGCTGATTAAATTGATAAGTTCACTTGTTGACAGAAAAAATGATTGAAGTTAAATGGATTTGTTTAATTATGTTTTATGTTTTTTCTACTTTAAATTGCTGATTACGTATGCATTCTTTTTTTTTTTAGCTCGATTCCGGTTGAAATCAGATCATGAAAACTTGAACGATTTACGTAAAAACAGATTTAGCTTGGGTTGCGAACAACATTTGTTTATGTAATCACTGTTTGAAGAAACCGTAATAGTTAGAGCTAAAAAACTCAAAAACATTTTATCAAATCCGTTGGAGTAAAACTTGATAATTAGGTGAACAAAATATTATTTTATCGTTGGATTAAATTTTACATCAAAATTTATTGAAATTCTAAAAACTAAAAGGAATTTAGTTACTTAAAAAAAAATAAAGTTAATTTCCACAATTTGCTAATTTTCTTAACAAATGTTTCCACATTTATTAATCAACACTTAATGAAAACATTACAGTCAATCCGCAAAACCTTTAACAGAAGCACATTAATAAAATTCCACACTTGACACGCTGAATAAAATTAATTAATCCACACTTTATTTTTATTAATTTATAACCCACAGAACGTTGCACATACGCCCTCTATCCATAACTCATACGCCCCGTTTGCCACTTACATTTCGAAAATTCTCAGAGGCTGCACGGCTAATCCAAAGTTTGTCTATTGCTTGGAGATTTTGGAGGAATTCTCGATTCGTTTTTGGGTCAAATGTAAGCTTTTTGCATATCCACTGCCGCAAACTAATTGATTTTGTGCCAATTGGGATTCGTTTGGTTTTTGCTTTTCGAAATGATCGACTTCAAGAACTCATACTCGCATTATCCTTCGCACGGACACTCGTCGAACTGTGTGGACTTTCGTTAACCGCATTTACTGACGATCGCGCCCGCTGGCGAGCATGTATCGTTTTAAGTTGACGCGTCGGAATGAAAAACTCGCATGAATGGACCGTCGTCTGGGCAAGACGTTTTTGTTTAAAACGCCAAGACTTAAGTTGACTGCGACGGCGACGTCGGCAGCGATCGCCGACTAAGTACGAGCGGCTTTCAAGCTGAGCCGATCGTTCAGTTTCGCGTAGATGTATCTGTATCTGTGAGATACGCGAACCGCACAGAGTGCTGCAATCCTCGCCGCTGTTCAGATTTAAGGTAACAGAAATTTGGCAATTGGCTAAAACGCATTCGCAGTCGAGGTGGGTTTCTCCTCTGTTGAGTTTTCCTTTGGTCAGCAGGTAATTGGACGGATGGGAGTCGGGGATTTTTTTTCGCATTTATGCTGAGTCACCTGTACTTTGGCTCGCCTCTCTTGTTGACTTTACTTCGCTTTATCGCTTTTTACCGCCGCTGTGGGTTCTAGTTAAGTGAACTTGACGCCGTTTTATAGCTTCCTCAGTATTTCCGACTTTTGGGGTTTTTTGAGGGATATGCGGTGCGGCGTCTCGGAAGGAGATGCCTTTTACTCAGGATTTTACACAGAGAGAAATAATATTATATAATGAAGAAGTTTTTTTGAATAAATTACTACTTAATTTGAAATTTTTTTTACTTTTTATTAATTTCTTTCCCTGCACTCACGATAAAACCAAGGCTAATTTCGAATGGATGATCACAACCGAAAGCCATACTTTATCAATTACAAATAATAAACCCGAATTATCTACCTTGAAGGCAGTGGTTGTGAAAAGCTCCCCATCTGCCATAAAGCCAAGTGGAAAATTTTCCAGAGCGCGCAATTGTTTTTATGGGGTAAGTAAACTGCCCAGATGAGGGGCTTGACCACCTCGTCTGGACTGCTAATTCCCCCAGTATTCAGACCGATTTAGCAAATACAAATCTGCGATCACGCACTGACGTCATAGTAATACCTTTTGTTGATCTCACCTGACGGGATCTGAACTCTTCAATTAGACTTGGGACCTGTATGCAGATAGAGGTTGCTTTTACGGTCAAGAACTTGGTCATAAATTCATTGGAATTGATTAATTCCCACTTGGATGAAGGACATCGGCATGCTGAATCGATCATAACTTTCTTAGGCCATAAATACCGACGGGTAATTAGCATGGAATTCTAGTAGCTAGTCAGTAGCTATTTCATTGGGATAGCTTCGGCTCCAGTGATGATGATGATAGATGACAGCGATTTGCTTACTTTAGATTTCAGCACATTAAGTAGCATGACCGGCACCGGAACTGCTCTTTTGTCGAACAATTTGCCGCCACAAAGGAAGTTCCCCGCAGTTCAATGCGATCCCAGTGGGTCAAAATCTACAAGCACTCGAAAATCCTCAAGTGCTCGGCAAACTGTGTAGTCGGAAATAACTGCGGCTTACCGTTGACACAGTTACCCAGTTACCGGCCAAGGATGCGAATGCAGTTACCTGGCCCAAGAGACCTTAATCTAATATGAACAACCGGCTCGAAGGCTGCCGTTGACAAGAACGACTTAATTGCAGTTGTGAAACACTAACTAAAGCACAACAAAATGTTTTACATTTGACAGCGATAAGTAAAGACCGCGACACATGTTATGGGACAAGTTGCGGTCGTTTTTGTACAGCCAAAATTTTAATTTATATTGTTTATAATTATAATTGCCAGCATTTTGCGGAAAAGGCCACGGGGGACATTAAAAGTATTCAAACTGCCTCGGCAGCCGCTCCACTTGAATGGCAAGAGGAATTTACCTTTTGAATGACTTAAGTCTTTTTTACAGAGGCCAGTGGATATACTCATCGCAAGTTCAAGTTTGCCAGACTTTATCACTCCGAGTCCGAGTTAAATGGGTGATTAGTTAACGGCACGTTCGATTTAAGTGCCCTGCGATAGAGATCTTAACTGCATGATCATGTTCGGTACTTGGTACTGAGATCAAAAACACAAGACTGTCAAAAAAGGTGGTTTTGACAAAACAAAAATGACTAACTATCAAATTATGTTCTTTGTTTTTCAGCAGTGTCTAATTACTTGAAAGGTAATAAATATTATCAAACATAACCGTTCTTAAATTTTCTATCATATAATGTATCATTTTAAAATGGACAATACAATGTTGCATATTTACAATCTTTAATAATTTGGGTGTGGAAATGTGTGAAATATTTTGTAATATTGGTATAATGTCATATCCATAAAGTGTTATGGTTTTATAGTTGTTATGTTTGTAATTACCTACTTTATAACTAACAAATATTAAAGGTCCGACTTCTACTCAACACTAAACTGATATCGTTTCAGGGAAATTATCACACGTCATTTAAGTTTGCCCACTAGAACTTTCTACCTTTGGGATTGCTTCCTTAAAATTATAAAAACCCATTCTCACCCAATAGTTAGCAAGTTCGCAAACGTTACGCCAAATTCACATATCAACTGTTGGGCCAAGATTAAACTGCAATTCGCGCACTTCAAGCTGGCCAAGCCCCAGTACTGGATGGCCCTTTTGTATGATTCCCGCCAACTTTTTATTTGTTTGCCAGACACTCGGCACTAACTGCTGGTTAAACAGGGGTAAGGGCCTGGATTTATGTGAATATCGCACTCGGTGATCTTTAAAGTACGTCTGGAATGATATGAACTATGAACCTCAGACGCCGTTTGTGTGTTTTCAGTGTTTTGATCTCGAAGAGGGTGTGACCAGAAAGTGACACCATCCTTCACATTGAAAGTTGATTCACCTGAACGAAAACAGGTCTCGAGTGTCGCTATCCAACCTAGAGAGGTTACTACAAAACCCTGCCTAAAACCCAGCCAGAAAGATGGAGATTGAGAAGATCAAACGGCGTCTCATTGCCAAGCGAATCGGAAATCAGACAGCACGAGCCAGACCCATGAAATATGACCTAGCCGAAACAAAATATGCGCAGTGCTGGCTGTGGCTGGTTATGACTGTAAACTTATTGCCAAAAAGATGACGTGGAGTGCAGAAATCTTTACATATCCATTAATTCAATTATTCACTGCCCGCTGGTAAACAGGCTTGCAAAACGCTGCCTTCCAAGGGCCATAATTCACAGACGACTGGCCTAGAAGCCGTCGTAGCCCGAGGAGTTGGCCCATCTAGCGTTTTAGCCTACTTTATGTACTCTTATGGTATGTTTCCTTCAATCGCCGCCTGAAGGACAACGCAGGGTTCTGCGCAATCGTGGCCAACACTAAGCCGAGTCAGCCCCAGCATACAATTCTCTTTATTGGGGCCAAGAAAATGAAAAGTTTTCGTCTTGCTGTCGGAGGCGTTGAAATGGAAATAATTACCCGCAGACTTTGTGTTTTAATTTGCGGAAAATTCGGGGATTTTTCATTTCAGTTTTCATTTCAATTAATTGCGGCCCAATGGAAAGTGGTAATGCAGGAAAAAAAAGGCGTGGGAAAATAAATAAATTAAAAACAATAATAATTTATTGATTATTATATTTACTTTTTATTTCTTAATAATTAGTAATAAAATGTAAATGAGTTACATATAATAATCAAATATTAAAATATTCCAAAAAGAAATGTCTAAAATTACATAACATTGTACTGTTAATCACATAATGGATTTATGTTAACGGTAAACTAAAACCTGCATACTTTTAGGAAGACATGCAATTTCCAATAGGAAATAAACTCTGCAGATTAAGATTATTGAATTACATGTATTAACTCTTTTGTAACCGAGCAAGCCGTAGTACTTAGTTCTTAACTAACATATATTTTCTACAGAAAACCACCGCCCTTATTATCAACCTGTCAGACGATCTGGAAACAAAACAAGGTTCCCGCAGTTGCCCCACCACTGACTTGCCTCCTCATTAATTTCCAACCAGATTTCCACTGCAATTAACAATTACTGTCAAGGCCACTAATCTTGCAGTTTTTATTGGAATAATAATAGGGGTTTATAGGGGGGTTTTACTGCGATCGCATTGCGGAAAGCTCCTCTTCGTTTACAGTTTAATTGATCCAACTGTAAACTAACTACAAATGGTCTTAAAATAAAACATTTACATTTACCAAACTGGTTTAGTTCACTGGGCTTTTATGACGTCGGACATTAAAGTACTATAGTTGCAATGGGCGAGACAGACACCAAACAGTAAAGCAGCCATAACTTCAGGTCAAGAGCTCTTCTGACCTCGGTTCACTTACAGCTGGTTAAGGGTCAACAAATTGCGGCAAAGCCAGTTGTATTTATTGCAGTTTTTTTTGTACCGCATTCAATCAATTGTCATTCAGGTTGATCGATATATGCACCTCACTTACTCCTGGCAGGTCCTTGCCTGCGATGACGATGATAAACTCGCTCATTGCCTGCTATTTAATTATGCAACAGTTGCCGCTTGATTATCATGCGATAGTTTTTTGATAATTCTGCCAGTCACTGCACTTAATTAACTGAATAACTCTTTTTATTGCTTGTTTTCAATAAATTGGCTGTTTTTTATAATTTTATATGCATTTCAGAAATTAAATCATCTGGTTGTCTACGCACAAAGACTCGAAAACGACTGAATGGCCTGATAAACGTGAAGAACGTCAGCAGCCCTTGGTTTACTCAATTCCAGATTTATTTTCGCAAAATCAGGAGCGGAGTAAGGCTCTAGGAATCAAATCTGTAACAAAAGTCTTTAAACTAGTAGGAGAATATTTTTAAAAACAAGTAATAATTATTATGCAATGTAATTTCGCATGTATCAAATTTAATTCATAATAAGAAAACGAAAAATTATTTTTGTAATCAAACATTTTAAAGGCGTTTTGTGACCCTGCTCCGCTCCTGATTTATGAAGCTCATTTAATAAGTCTTAATTGAACTGAGCGGCTGACCTGTTGGCATGCGTTTGACAATGTATATAGAAGCATACCAGACATAAATTCGGAATTATGCGTGGAGATGGAAACAGAAAATTTAGTGCTCTTTTATATGCTCGCAGTAGTAATCACGTAGACAGAAGCAAACAAATTCTGGACTAAACTTGACCTGCTGACATTGAATGTGTACTCTTAAAAGGTCTTAGAATAACACTTTAATCCAGACGTAAGTGCTGACCTCAACATACCTTGGAGATAGATAAAACCAAGCCTTGATTTAATTCCCAGCCTTTGCAGACCTACCTCAAACTAAACAAACAAAAAATATGATTCCTTAATTACGGAAACTTCAACCCTTCGATGTTCCCGGCAGGCTGCAAATGTCAATCAACTGGAGGCAAATAAACACAAAAATGCAGGACGCATTTATTTTGCATAAATGTAAATAATAATTCCAAGCGAAGGCAAACAGAGAGCCAACAAAAAAGTTGGAAAATGAAATTAAATTGTGCAATCAAAACCGGTGACGAGTGAGCAAAAACCAAAATGCCAAAGCCTGGCAAATGCAGAAATTGTTTGACGCTCCTTGTTGCTATTGCAGCGCCTCGTTGGCTGTTTGCTGTTGGCTGTTGGCCGTTAGCCGGGTCAGAAACAGATGCCAAATGTCCATCAGGAATGCAGCCAATGGATTTTCTAAAAATTAGCAGGTGCTGCCTCGGATGGTCGGACTCACGGCAGAGAAGCTCTCCGGATTAATTAAAAATGTTGCGCCTCCGGCCGCAGGCCTTCACTCAACGGCTTCAACCGAACTGGCAGCCAAGTTAATTGAATTGGCTTACGGTCTTCGAGATTATTTCTTGTGGGCCAGCTCGCAATGGCCCATCGATGGCAGGCATATGCATTCTTTCAAAAATAATCATTTCATATTTCCCTAAGCACGTGACCAAAACTAATTTTATTTTCATTATCCAATTGCATTCCCCGCGGCTAATCCCCCATGCCATATACCATATATCTGCCCCGATCTGTACAAAACAGGGTCACCCTTTCGCTAATTTAGCAGCGTGTCTAAATTAAGGGGCATCCCTTTGTCCTTTGTGGTGGTGGTTGGAATTCCAGCCTTTGCATACATTTCAGCGCAATCTGTTGCCTAACTAGGCGTTACATTGAAGCCGTTTCCGGGGGAAGGGGAAAAGGACTTTTCCAGGGGGCGGCAGTCAGCGGCGTCAGCTGGCAAAACTCTCTAATTAGCCCTGACAACTTGTTGTGAGATCACGTGAATTGAGCACTCAGCACTTGCCAATTGGGTGACACTGACTTGGCAGAGCGATCCATCAGATTAGAAACTAAATAAAAGTAGTTTTGGGTGAGAGTTTGGCAGGTTATAAGGGGGTTATTCCTATGACAGGATGTCAGAGTGGATTTTATATTAGAGTATTAGAAAGGAAAACTAAGGATCTAAGGATAATAAAATAACAAATCAGGGTAGCAATAACATCATTGGAAATTAAAGGAAAATATATAAATACACTTAATACCTAATACTTCACATATGGTTTCTTTTAATTCATTTATTCCTTATATTGATATTTCCGTAAGTTTCCTTTTTATTCCTTTACGTACACTGATAATAATAAAGAACTCCCTGAAACATTACATCTCAACAAGCAAACGTCCTTACCTCTTCTTTTCTTGACATCAATAAATTCTGTGTAAATTTGTTTGACTAATTACTCCCGATGCAGCGATCTAATGTGACAACTACAATGCCGCATAAATTCCCAACTTACTTCCGACTGGCTGGGCGCACACCTAGAGACGCTGAATTCAGTGCCCACAGAGAGTCACATAAGTCAGCGAGACACAAAATTAATTAAAGTTCTCCCTGGGCCTCTCGAAGGACTCGAGTCAAGTAGCCGCCGAATGTCCTTTGGCTGCTTTCACACGTTGTAGCAGACCGCTCCTCGTCCCTATTCCAAACTTCCTCCTTGGCCGCAGCGTCAAGTGATGAGCCTTTTTTCCGGGTTCTAGGATTTCAACCCTTCGAGTCCTGTGGGCTTGCTTCTGTTATTATTGTTTCGAGCTGTCAAATTTCGTTGTTTCCTGCTATCCTTTATCTCCCTGCTCCGCATCTCCTTTCGTGTAATTTTATTAATCACAACAACACATTTGTTGCCTGCTACCCTTTTGCTCCTTTATTATTGTCCTTCCGTTTCTGGGTCTGTGTGCCTTGCGTCCTGTCATTTAGTTTTGACTAATTATGCAATTTGTATGCAATAAAAAATATTAATTGCCCTCGCCCTGTCTCTTTCCTCCTGGAAAATTATGCAACTCTCCGATTTTTTAAAGGTTTGTTTATTTATTTTTTGGCTGTTGCAATTCTGGGAGTTCTGGTTGGGGGCGGGATGTCAAGGGGGCGTGGTAGGGGAGAGGCTATGCGAATTTTCCAGTTGACTTATTCGGCGCCCTCATGCGTACATCAAAAATCAACCAGGTTCAACTGGGTAAAAAACGTTAAAAATAATATTGCAAAAATATTTCTTTTGGTCTCCCGTTAAAGTGCGTGGGTGGTACTTCATCAGAGGTCATAAAGGTCAAATAAGAGAATTAAATATGTCTTAATTGCGCTAGTAATTGTTCTTAAACGTAATGAAAGGATTACCTTATAAACAGATTTAAATATTGAAGCTTTGTTAACGTATAATTAATAAACATTTTAACTGCTTTCCATTGGCCAATTAGCTTTTCTTTTATACACCTAACTAGGCCCACTTAACAACCACTCAACTGAACGACATTTTCCAACCACACGGTCCAAACACAAATAAATATGCGAGCCACCGCAAAACCACAACTACCGACAAACCACACACACACACACTCCCGCTCACACACATGCCCAACACACAACAATAACGCAAACCATTAAATGTGTAAATTTCATAAATTAACCAATAAAGTTGGCAATTATTTCCATACCATGGTGAGTGGGTAAAAAACGCGGTGTGCAATCAAATTAAGTGAAATAAAGTAATAAAATAAAGAATGGAAATTATTTTCATAAACTGTTCGGCGGTCCGATGGAGTTCCATGAAAACTTTCCGCCGGAGGGAAAACAAAAATAAAAATAACTGCGACCGAAAAACTTGGCAACTAAAAATCGCTTCATTCTAATTACTTCCTTGCGCGACTCCGCCGAAGGACTTCCGTCAGCAGGACACGTCGCCTAGTCCAAGTTCAAGTTGAAGTTCGCAGATTCGAAGGAGTCGCGTGGACTCGAGCTGGGGGGCGTGGCGCATAAAACAATCGTTTTGTAATAAAGATGAAAATTTTATTAAAAGATGTCGGAAACAGATGTCGCCGGCAGGACGGGAACGAAAACGAGAACGAGAACGAACTCCGAACCCTGAAGAATCCAGCCGGGAGGTGGAATCCAACCCACTGGGCAGCAAAAGCCAAAAGCCAAAAGCAACGACAATACACACTTTATAATCTTTTATCGCATTTTTTCTACTTGGCTGACACAAAGAGCGTATTTATGCGACTGTTAACGTTATGAAAAGCCCATAATTTCGCAGCCACCCCGAGAGTTCTGGCTTCTCTAGTCGCCGGCGAATATAATAAAAATAATAAACGTTGTCCTGAAAATCGATGGCAAACAGAATTCGCATTCATTTCATGGATGGTGGCTTGATGGTCTGGTGGGCGGTGTTCGCTGGTCGGAGGGTGGTGGGTGGTGGGCGTGGTGGGGACATGGCCATGGCAGCAGCTGATATCGACAGTTAATTTGGCTGGAATGCTTTTTCTATATCGTCCTTCGCATCGAGTGTCGTGTATAAATGTTTGCGCTTTATTATATTGCCCAACCACGCCCCCATCCAGAACCATCGAGGAACCCAACCAACCAACCCAACCAACCACTCAACCACCCATATATATCCCCACCCATCTTGCAGCATCTTGTGACATTTTACCTTTTTTTGCTGCCTTTGCCGCTGCTGCAGACGATACACGATAATGATATCCATATAATGATGCGGCTGTCAACGGCATTCGATTCCACATTCCGATTCCGCATTCCCTCAAAGGGCCACGATGTATTTATTCGAGCTGGAGTGGCATGTGGCATGTGTGGCAGCGCCGACAGAAATAAGTCTTTGAATTCGGCCAACTAAATTTACCTGCGAGCGGATTTTGGCAGTTGAAGCCGGGTAAGTTCCAAAAGGAAGTAACTTGGAAGTTGTCAGCTGCTTTGAGATGTGTAATAAGCTTTGATACTATCATCGGGAAAGAATCCCATCATCTGTTGGTGAAATGTCTCAAAGGACTCGTATGTTATCTTTTCTAAAAGGAGATTTCCGATTAAACACGGTATGGATAGTAATTAATTAAATTTGTTTTGTATAAGGAGCTCAGCTTACATATGTTTGATCTTTATAGCCTTAAACAAAAATCGCACACTAACAAAGGTCAACACCACAAATTGTAAATTAGCTGTTATTCAGTTGTATTAAAACCAAACAAAAAAATATTAAACGATAAGTTTTTCTTACGAATAAACCCCTATAATTGTATCTACAATTTCCAAAGTAAAACAATGCCTACACAACCATTATTTATAATGTATAGCGTCTCAACAAAGGACCAACAAAGCCCAGCCAAAAAGCCAAACGTTAACAGCACAATAATCCCCAAGCAGACCCAACAACATAATTTACATATTTCCAATTCAGCAAACAAATTAAAAAAATAAAAACCAAAATAAACTCGGGGCCGTGGTAACACTCTGAAAAACAATTAAAAGTTTGTCCTCAACACCTTCCCCCTTCCCCGCCCCCCGCAGAAATGGGGGATATGGATAAGGATAAGGATATATATTTGGGGGCTGCCAACAAAAGCCTGTTTCGGTGACCCCTTTCATTTGTCAAAGAGCAGCGGCGCCATGACAATGGCAGATGGAACAGCAGATCCGAACAGGATCTGGCAATCCGGAGGACGCTGCACATTCAGCCCACTTATCAAATAATTGTCCTCATATTATGGCGACTACAAAAAGAGATGGAGATAGCGGCGACTAAGAGAGAGCCATTTCCCCCGGGGGAGCTTGGCGAGGGGGAGCCTGGGAAATTGTAGAAAATGGAAAATGCTCTGCTCGAGCCATGTGTCGGTGGCAAATAAAAATGTAAGGACTCTTCAGCGCACACAGACACACGCGGGCGGAATCCTTTGCATAAATGATGATGGCATGATGAGAACTTTTAATCATTATTATCACATATTTATACGCTTATATGAGCATGTTTTATGTACTCGCTGCCAGCAGCAAAGGATGCAGAGAAGAAGAAGCTGAAGCTCGAAGTCGAAGTCGAAGTCCTGGCGATACGGGGGTAATCCTTTGAGGCGTGCTCCATATGAAAGCAAAAAGCCACAAATGGCAGCGCAAAACAATCCGAGCTGGGGCCTTTGTTATCCTTGTACTGCTTCCTATTGTCGAGAGCACTTCTCCTCCTTTCAGCTCCTGATGGGATTCCGATTCGAGTGAGGCCACGCCCCTTCTGCGGGGAGGAGGCCCCCGAGCTGCTGCTACTTTTCCAAGCCACAAGCAACCCTTGTTGCTGCTCTCTCTCTCCCTCTCCCTCTCTCTTTCTGTGCACACAATGGAGGCCAAAAGGACACACACATCCTGTTTTTGTCTAGCTCCTAAGCTTACATAACCGCTGCTCAGCCATTTTCGCATTTGCTGCGCTTTCGACCCAGAGTAAATAAGTCACCATTGTCGATAAACTCGATTGTCGTCATCAACGGCGACGAGGACAACTAATTTGCGGTCATAATAAAAGTTAATCTACTGACTCCTTGGCTGCTGGCCGAAGGACTCACTTTTTTTTTGCCAAGCCTGCAACAAATTGCGCGCACAAATTCAAAAGTTTATGGATGGAGAGAGCAAGTGGAGTTAAGTAGCATATATCCGTAAATCGATGTTAATAAATATGTATAATATTTTATATTGTGCTAATTTGTTGGCGTAGTTAGTTTTATTGAAGGCAATTTTATTTTGTTTAATTTTCCAAAGATGTTTGTATTATACCTAAAAGAGATCGTTATTAAAAATGTAATATTCTTTTTTAAGTTTTATTCTTTTCTAATAGAAACTTAAAAATGTTTGATAATAAAATAAATATAATATTGTATATTAAACAATTTATAAAAATAAGTAATCTTCTTCAAGAAGCTACAAAATATTCTAATCCTTATCCAAATAAAAATGTATTTGGCCCACTGTGCCACACCGTGGAATAGCAGCACAAATCTAATAAGATCGAGCGGAATTCGGTTCAAGGCAGCGAGTGGCAAAGGCAACAAAACAAGAAAATTAAATTTTTATTGTTTTCACACAAATAAAATCAAATAAAAAGCGTACAACAATAACGAGCAGGCAAAGGCTAAACAGGACACGCACGCACACGGAGAGCGAGTGAGAGAGAACGACAGCGAGAGAGAGCGAGAGCAGAAGGATATACATAAGGAGGCGAAATCACGTGCCGCACTGACGACAAGGCTACTGGGCAAAAGGAGCGGACCAACCAACGGCGAGCAACCCTCGAACGGTGAATCCTGGCCGGGATGCTGCGTCCTGCGTCCTGCGCCTGCCAGGACATTTCGCCACCGAGATTCAGTTCGAATTGAGCACTCGACGCGAACGCGACAACTGGCGGAGTAAATCGGATAATAAATCAGGATAAGGATAACTAGAATACGGAAATTATAGAGCCTAACAGCTCCGTCGCGTTATGTCTACGGCCTTCCTCGTGGACAGTCTCCTGCACGCCCAGCAGACCTACACGGAGAGCCAGCTGAAGTCCAGCCTGAGCGAGATGCTCCTGTCGCGTCGTCCGGGCGCGGATCCTGCCGATCCGGCCGCCGAGTCCTCCGAGGGCTGCGGCTGCTCCAAGGTGCGCGGCTACAAGTGTGATAAGTGCCGCGAAATCCGGGCGGAGAGTGTGGACAGCGTCGAGGAGATGGACGAGGACGACGGGTCCTCCTCCACCGACGAGATCGTCGCGGACATCGGCAGTGTCGAGGGCGAGGAGCCGCACATGGACCTCGACGAGGAGCTCGAGGACGAGCTGGCCGAGGTGGACGAGCCGGAGGCAATCAAATTGCCCAAGGTGGAGCCCAAGGAGTCCGGCATCCCGGCGGTGGGCAGCACCATCCTCAAGGATACCAACAGCAAGCCCATACTCAAGTTCAGTGTCAGTGCGATCCTGGGGGACACGAGGGAAGGAGTCCGCGTCAGAAATGGTAAGTTAACTACTCCTAAAATTGGCGAAGAGGATTTAGTTTGAGCTCTATATTTTTTTTTTCATTTGGATTTTTTTTCATTTTGATAAACGGGGGAAAGGTTATACTGACTGTTTAAATAAACTCTTCTTTTGATTTAAATAATAAATTCAATAATCTTTGATTCCAAAAATAAAACAAATATTATTTTTTGGCTTTTAATATTTTTATTCGATTTTAAAACTAGAATTTAATTTGATTCAATTGATTTAATGATTTTGGATTCCGTTTCTTTAAAGGGTCTTTTAAGTAAGATTCTCATCCATTTAATTGCCTTTTTTATTTTTAAGGACACCCTTAATACTCTTTTTTCTTCAAGACTGTCTTTTTTATAATTATCCAGTCCCATTTTAATTTTCAAGTGGCTCTAAGACCCAATTACGTTGCCGCCGCGGGCTGCTCCAAGATTGCCATTTAAAAGGCTTGGCAATTAATTTGACGTGGCTAATGCCAAACAAAAACAAAATACTGAACACAATTGCAATATGAAAAGCCAAAAGAATAACAAATCTTGCCGAAAGTTTCGAGATCCTCGCGAGGGGAGAGAGCAAAGTCCTGGTGCTCCGCAGTTGCCTTAGTTTTTACGCCGTGATTTTATTGTGTGTTGGCCTAAGCCCTCGGGGCGTTTCTCCGCTGAGCTGGCAGGCTGTAAAAACACAACCAGACCTAATCATGTTTAAATTATTGAGCCAAAACCCCTGAGCAACAAAGCCGCATAACCAGTTCAGCACATCGGCACTTCCGCACAGGATCTGGATGGGATATAGTGCGCGAGATCCTCTGCCGCGTGCTGTTTACAACGGGGGATGAGGATATAGTTTCTATCTGTTTCTATAGAGAAAAGGTCCGGGGTGTGGGACAAAAAGGAGGCGGAACCAATTGGCCATCAGTCAATGTAACAGCTTTGCTTTGGCCGTTTTTTAGCATTGTTCTGGGATTGTGGGATTTAATTGTCATGTGATTATTTCACCGCGACTTACTTTCCATATTAATGAGTGGGCCGATCCTTCTGATTTCTCATGTTTTATGGCCATTTTTTATGAGATTTTATTGGCGATCTTTTTGGGGTTAAATCGTGCAATTTTTATGGCAAAAGCGTGGCAATAAAATATTGTCAAATTGTTGTATTTTATGGCAATATATTCTGGATTAAAAAGGTTGGGAAATAGGTCACACAAAATAATATTTCCTTATGTCTTAATATCCTAAGCAAATTATTTTCTTAATAGTTTTTCTACTTCGCACTCCCCTTCTCCAAGTTTCCCAACTAATTGCCATAGTATTCCAATCAATAATCCACTTAGAGCAGTTTTCCCCCAAAATGCAAACGGCTTTTTGCCTTAGATTAAGCCACAAATGAACTTTTTTGCAGCGCCATAAACCAATAAGCCCAAAAACTTGCCACATTTTCGCAGCACAGATGCAGATACAGAGAAGTCGGTAAACCGCCGCCGAACAAAACAAACAAAAGCGAACAATTATAACTTAATTTGTGCGCTCATTAGGCACACATGTGCCACACACGAGCACACACACAAACACTCCTACACACACGCAAGGATAATCGAGGATGCCCATATAGAAATGGAAATTTTCGGTGGCCCACAAAGGCAAAAAGCTTTTGGCCACAAGAGTCGAAAGCATCAAATTGAACGCGCACACACTGCCGAAACTAAAGAGGCGTTAATTCGTTAATTGTTTCAGTTCTCTAATCGAATTAAAATCATATCCTGGATATCCTGCAGCAACTGCCAGCCTGTCAGGATGTGCGTGAAGGGAAGGTGGAGGGGGGAGGGTGAGGGGAAGGTGGGGAAAGCAATGGCGGCGGCTGCCTTTTTGGGGTGTTTAATTAGAAAATGAAATGCACCCACACAGGGCTCCAAAAGCGAGATTCCATCCCCCGATATCCTCTCTCTATATGTATGGAATATCCTGCTGCTGAATCAAAGGCGCCAAACTTTGCTCTCAAGGTGCGAGTTCCTCTGTGTGGGTGTGTGTGTGTGTGAAGTCCTTTATCCAGGAGTTTGTGCTTGCTTTAATTATGCCAACTTCACACTGACACTTCAAAGCAGATTTCATTTTCCATTGTCTGCGCGGGTGTGTGTGTGTGAGGAGGTGGATGTGGGGTGGAAAGTGGGGGGATTGGGCGGTAATGGCGTCTGTCTGGAAGTTGGCAAGACAGCACATAACACGCTTCAAGGATTCCTCAAGAAGAAGCCAGGATAAAGGCTTTGGCAGATTGTTTTCAAGGCTGACAATCTGACAGTCTGACACTTCAAAGTACTTTTAAAAGTGGGTGTGTTTTAGTAAAAAAGTAAAAAGTGTAAATTTATTAATTAACGGGTATACTGCTACCTATGTGGCAGCTTGAGCAGGTTGTAACTATAGGGGATAACAAAGGGTTGGTATACAGATTATACATTAAATCTATTCGTGTGTAGTTTAATTATATCAGTCTTCAAGTGTGTTAAATGTGTCTTAATGGAGTAAAAGTGGGTGTGGAGAACTAATTTAATTTAAATGGTTTAACGCTATCATTAACTAAAATATATATAGAATATATATTTTAAATAAATATTTTGAATGTTTTTTAACCTTTTTGTTTTAAACTGAGCTTTTTTGTTACGTAAAACATACTTTTGGGGGTACTCACAATTCACAACTCAACTGGACTTTTCACTTTAGTGACTCACTCGCCACTAATGGTTTCATCATCCCACTGATTCTCCCACAGAGTTCATGCAACCGCAGCATATATGGCCTTATCTGCAGCAAAACTTCATGCAGCAGCACTCGCATCAATATCAGCAACACCATCAGCAGCAGCAGCATCCCCACCAGCAACACCAACAGTTGCCAGTGCCAGGACATCCGCATCCCCATCCGCATCCTCATCCGCATCACCATCATCACCATCACCATCCGGGGGCGGGGCACGCCCACTTTCCGCATCCCGCATTTCTAACGCATCAACTGCCGCCTCATCAGCAACAGCAACTCCAACAGCAGCAACAGCAGCAGCAGCAACATCAGCAGCAACATCAGCAGCATCCCGGCAATAGTTGTCAACCGCAAACCGCATCCTCGTCGTCGTCACCTGGCAGCACAATTAGTGATAGCGACAACAATCACGGCGGATCGGGTGCCACTGCCAATGGGAATTCTGGCCAGGATGGTCGACCGCACGAGCTCTCCAATCCGAGTCTGAATCCGGAGGAGGAGGGCGCCAGTCGAAGATTAACGCAAGACAAGCAGCAGCAGCAGTTGCTCGGCGCCGGAGGAGGAGTCGCAGGGGGAGGAGGAGGAGGAGGCCATAGTCATGGTCATCCGACGCCCCCTCCTCCGCCTCCGCCGCCGGTCATTGCCAAGCCGATGCCCAGTCGCCCCACGCCCTTCCTGCCGCACACCCTCAACCACCCGCACCTCCACTCGCTGCTCGCCCACTGCCGCAATCCCTACATAAGTGGTAAGAGTTTGTCCTGCGTCCGGTGTCCGGGAATAGGGAATGTGTCTATACTCGAAAAAACAATCATAGATTTAAACTGAATTTGATTTTGTATGAACAAAAAAATAGAGAAAAAGTTCTACCCTAAAATGAACATACAAAATCTACTAATTAAAAAAATATCTTACAAATATCTGCATTTCTAACGAATATCTTCCTTAAATAGTACGGCAATCGAATGAAATTTATACAATCCTTTTGATAAAAGGATTTGTTAAACTCTTATACCTCTAATTCAAACAGAATTTCTCCGATTCGAATCTTAGCTAGTTAATTAATACAATTATATATTTTGGTTAACACTGTGAGGCTTTTGTTTACAAAAGGAGTTTATTTTCCAAATACCCCTTTTTGAAAATTCAACAGATTATTTCCAAGTGCACTACTCCCTAATTGCTGTCCGAATATGACACATCCCCAGCCAAAACCGAATCTGCACCCCGCTGAGCCCATTAACAAGTGTTTTGGTCTAATGCATTTCCTCTTCCCGTTGTTGCAACAATTGCAGTTGGCGCCCAAGTGTTTCCCCTGCCTCCTGGCCAAGGATTTCCCTGGGCCCACTCGACACGTGGCAAGCCTCGCCGTGGCATGATGCGACGTGCCGTCTTCTCAGGTGCGTAGATGGGGAGCCCCTTCCATGAGGAATCCAATTAATTGCTTCTCCTCCTGCAGATTCCCAAAGGAAAGGACTGGAGAAGCGGTTCCAGCAGCAGAAGTACATCAGCAAGCCGGATCGCAAGAAGCTGGCCGAGAGATTGGGATTGAAGGACTCTCAGGTGAGATACACAAGTTAAAATATGTAGCCTTGATTTATACTTAAATATGGAAAGCACCACTTTGATTCAGCGATTAAAATAATCAATGAGTCATGCGTTTGTTTACGTAAGCTTTGCGAAATGCAAGGTTTTTTAGGAGATACAGTCAGTCTACTTGGAAACTTTTCAGTTGGGGGTATAGCATAGGGGTAGAGCATTCGACTGCAGATCGAAAGGTCCCAGGTTCAAATCCGGGTGCCCCCTTTTTTTACAGTATTTGAGATCCGTTTATTTTGAAAATAGCTCGAAAAACATTTCTGTAGCAAAAGTATACGCGTACAAATATATATCGTCTTTAAAATTAGAGCTATTGTTTTAAAAAGGAAAATGTATTTTTACGCAAATGTTTTTATCGGGAAAAAAGAAATTAGGGATCGTATATTAGGTGTAAAAAATCCATCACGTTCGGACCAAAGTAATTATTTAATTGAGCTCTTTAATTATTTTTTCACACCATAAAATGCGATTATAATCAAATCTGCTTAAACAGCACCCAATTAGCATTTCTAAACCCATTTCCCTACGCCGCACCCACAAAGCGCAAACTTTACCCACTAAACTCTGTCAATTCGGTGTAAGCAATCCATAAACAATCTGCTCTCAAAACAGAACAAAAATCAATAAGCATAATGAGCACGGAATTATGCCATTATAAAATTATATTTAACCGCTTATGAAAATATCGTTCTGGCGAACTTTTCGAATCGGCTTTAATAAGCAGACAACAAAAGGCGACGGGAGCATAAAGTGCCCGAAAAAGCCGAAACAAAAAGCGAACAATGCGGACAAAACTCCGCCCTGGAAGCTCTCCGGCAATGGCTGCGCACGGGAAAATGGCAGAAAACCGGAAAACTCGGAAAGGTGGATGGGGAAGGGGAAGGAGAAGGGGGGCGGCGCTCCTTGAAATGCGCAGTCGCTTTCTTATACATATCCCTGAATTTTTTTATATATATAGAAGCCGATATGTACAGGCCGAGGTCGAGGTGGAAGCATAATGAAATTATAACGAGCTATAAGAAATTCATGTCGGCTGAGACGGCGGGCAGCTTTCATTGATTGCAGAGGTTCCCGTCCCGAAGTCATGCAATAATTAAATTAATTTCTCCAAGGGAAGAGGACCCTTTGCGTCGACACATTTTCACATGGCTGCGAAAAATTTGCGTGGCCAATTCGGTCTTGTCACAATGTAATCGATCACAACTCAATCGCGCCGGGAGTTGTCATCAAGTTGCCAAAGTCATCCCCTGAAATGCTGATGATGATGATGAGGCTGCTGATGACTGACAATGTCACGCCAAATTAGTGCAGCTCTTTTTTGTTATTTCCGCAGCATTTCACTGGCATATGATTCATAAAAATTTCATAATTGCACAATAAGCGTGTCCAGTCTGCAGGAAACACGAATTCATCAACTCATTGCCCAGGTCACTCCCCTTTTCGGGGCTTCGGGACCCAGTTGCTCGATCGATCACTTACACCCTAATGATCTTATAATGCCCGCGTCTAGAAAAGATCGCCTAGTAAATGCGACTGCATTTCAAACGTTAAACTGTAACTGAACGAGAGATGGATATGGCGTAATATACTCGTACCCCGACCTATTGTGAGATAAGTAATGGTAATTTTTGAAATGATTGATTAACCAGCGACTTGGCATGGCTAACTAGGTTGCATTAGATTTATGGAGCTCCAAGTTCTGTATAGATCAGAAAAACCGCCCGTAATATTAATTAGCTTTGAAGGGTAATGATTTTATTATCTTACCTGGTATAAATAGAAAAAGGGAAAACAGTTCCAAACTAATAAATAAATTAAATAATATCAGGTCTGACTCCAAACGAGTATATTGAACTTTAGTTTTTATGAATTATTTTTGAAATTGGCTTTGAAATTACTTCTTCAAATACTATTTGATGATTATTGCCCTGCTTCAGCTATAAATCTTTCGTTGAAGGGCTTGAAAACATTTATCAAATGCAGTTTGTCAAAGTGTGAAAATAGAGAATGAAAAAACCGGTAAAAACAAAAGGCGAGGAAAACTCTACTAAAGTTGGTTGGGTAGAAAAAGCGCTAAAAGAAAGCTGGTTTCCAAAGCAAAATGTGCAAAAATGTCAGAAAAATTCGCAATCAAATCGCAGCGGGTGTGCAGCTTGCGGTGACTGGACCTGGGAAACTGGACACGGGCCGAGGGATTCTAGTCAGGGAGTGGGAAGCCGGGACAGAGGACAAAGGACACACAAAGTGTTGGCCAGCCGGCGGCGATGGGAGCTCCATTAACGAGTGGCATACAAAGGAAGTGGTCTGGGGATAAATCTGGGTTCCTTTTTCGATTTGGAGTGGGTGATGAACGAGTGCGGATATTCACACTCGAGTGACACAGGTTGCCTGAGGTGTGTGTGTGTGTGAGTGTGAGAAGGAGTCCTTGTGGCTGCTCGAGTGTTGGTGCATTGCACTGCGCCTAGTTGTATGCAACATGATTTAAGAGCCTCCATCCTTGCTTTTGCTGCACTTTTTGCGGCCGTTTGTTGTTCATTTTGGTGCACAGTGCCCGTCATAAATATCAGCACACTGCAGTGGCCTGCAACCAGTCGGTGGACTGGGCTCTTGGCCATTGTCCAGTGTCGCGTGCCTTGTGGTTTGGCAAACGCTGCATTGATGATGCTCAGGTGATTCATCATTTCGAGTGTTGTTCATTGCAACGTTTATTGCGATTTTTACAAACGCACTCGAAAAATCGCTGGCACCGAAAACCTTCTGCGTTTATTGCAGCCAACGCGATTTATGTGCGGTTTTGGGGAGAATACTTTGTTTTTGTCTCTGGTTAAAATGCAAGTCACGTTCCGGAAGTTATTAACTAGGGGATTGGAGATGGAATTTAAAAGTGCGAATACGTGAATCCATTCCTGAACCTAATATGTCTGAACAATTTTTAAAAATAGGTTTTTAAGTAAGATAGAAATGTTCTTTAAAAAAAAAAAAAAATTATTAAAATTTATTATGTGTAAGCAGGAATAGCGCATCATGTTTTAAAAACTGATTTAAAGCACTTGAATAATTCGCAACGCACGCTAAAGCATATAAATAAATACTATTCCGACGGGTATTTTACCTTATCGCTAAACAACAGATAAGAAAGGTTAGAAATGGAACAAATTATTTCAAACTCTGAATTTTATGATGGGTACTTATTTGCATTGCACAAAAGCATGGAGAACGGTGAGCTTATATCTTGGCAGCATGTAAATAAATATTTTATTACCAAAACAAAAGCTAAGCCGCCCGCACACTTCTGCAATCAGCAACGCCCCCTTCAATGCGATCTGCAAGTGACAGTTACCAGCCTCATAATCCGCTGGCTATAAATTTAATTGCCATTAATGACACTCGAAGACAAAGGAGTTGGGAAAGCGGGAAAACGGGAAAGCGAAAGGCGGAAAGCTGTCCGCAGGCGGCTGCCAAAATCACGCGGCGGAAATGAAAACATCTTGAGGCCAAATGTGATTTGCATTTTTAAATCAATACACAAAGACTCAAGGAATCGCGCGGCAGGACAGGGATCGGATCGAGTGTATATATATAGACTTCAACCCCCGCACACACGTGTCTGGTCTGCTACCCTCTCTTTCGCAGGGCAACTTTTTAAGTGTCGTGTCCAAAACAAATTCGTCTGTTTTTGATTTGTCGAAAAATGGGGGAGAAAAAGAATCACGCAGCTCGAATAAAGGAAATTCCCGCCAACGCCTGGCAATCAACTGTGGATTTTCCACCCGCCTCCCCCACCTCATATATCTCTCTCTTTTGGCATTTTCACGTTATAAATATTTTTATTTTCCATTTCGTCTGGATTGTCTTTTGTGTTTTTCGGATTTACGGGGGGATTCCCACAGCAGACGCCTGCAGAGCATTCTGCTCTTATTTGGTTTGCGATTTCGATTTCCTTCTCGCGGCTTTAAATCAAATTGCATGATAAATAATCCCTGAATGGGAATCGAGAGTATTTAACACTCGATATGGGTTGGCCTTTTGCGTTGTTTGCTTTGCTTTTTATGAGTCTTGTTATCCTTTAAGGGCCGATTAGTTTTTGGTTTTGATTTAAGATGGAGATTTTCTATAAACGGTTAGGGATTAAAATTGGTGAACTCATAGTGCAGTTTTAGGTGGTATTTATCCAAGCCTTTCCCACTTTGGAATTTAATTCTGGATCTCCCTTTTGGAAAACATTTCTTAAATCAATTCTTAACAAAGGTTACGTTATACTTATCTAAAGTTGATTCCTTTATATAGAAATGCCGTTAAAAATATGACGAGCTTTTAAGCAGGGACATAACATTAAATGCGCTTTTATAGCCTATCCTGATTATCGGAATCAAATCAAAGAGCACTTAAGCCCACCCAAAATGTTTATAACTCAGATTTCATTTCAATTTGCCAATTTGCAACCCTCCGCGCCAAACGATTGGGAAACATTAAAAACCATCATTCGCAGCTTTGGTTACAAAATAAATTGTTGACAAATTGCTAAATAAACGCTCGCCGGCCACAAGCCAAAGTATTTTGCAAGCACTTCGGCTGATTCTGTTTCTGAAACAATAACCACAAAAAGGGGAGGACTCCAAATGGACCGTGGTCAGTAACCCAAAACGCACTGCCAACTGCTGTCGGAATGACTTTGGCAAATAGTAGCAGACTATTTAATACGCTATTACGCAGCATATCGAATGACATCCGGGGCTCGAAATGGGTTGACAGCCTGCCCTTGGGATGGATTCATACCAAGTGAGGACCAACCACCCACCCACCGATGGCCAGCCTCATTAGTTAACATATGTTGCCGGAGTCGGGACGCTGGAATCTGGCTTCTGGCTTCGAGACTCCATCTCCTGCCAGCACATCCTCCCCCACAGAAACAACAGCTTGTGCTCATTGCCCAAAGTCAATTTTCGGCAAAAAAAAAAAAAGAGAATAGAGGGGAGGAAGAAAATCTCGGAGGAGGGGAGCAATTTGTAGTCCACTTTCCACCCGACTCTTCTGGGTGGTTTATAAAAACTTGAAACAAATTCTATGCGCGTTATGCTGGCAGCGTGTCAGAAAAATATGTTACTTATCGTTTTGGCTTACTGTCAATGGAATGGGTCTTATTTCTTTGGGTGATTGCTATTCAGTAAGGCTGGGTCTTTAACAAAGTGGCAAAACGTTTAGCCGGACTTCGTGAGTGCTTAAGAACTTAATTTCGGGTAGGAGTTTTGGCCTAAGGAAGTGGAAAGGTTAACTTATATTAACCCAGACTATATAAAAAAAAGAAGTTCAATTTGATTGATATAAAACTGTTATAGCTTCAAAACAATCATTTGTTGTACCTACCAAATCAAATTATCCAATGACTTTCCTTTATTATCCTTGATTTTTTGAAACAATTTAATTCCCTGTTGCACCAAAATCCACAATTACCCATAACCGCTAATTACTATTCACAACAATTGAAATTTAGTTTTTGTCGCCCGGGCAAAAATTTGCATAAATTAAATCATTATATGAGTGGCGAAAAATAATACGAGTATTTTTGCGTTAGACAATAATTATAATTATAGGCTTGGAGTGGGGGTAGAACAGGCGTTACATGGCCAATATTTGTTAACAAGCCGGACTAACACAACACGACTAAACTCGACTCGTTTCGGGTTAATCGAGTGCAGTTCATAATTCTATAATTTCCGAGGCGAGTTGTTTATCGAGAAATTTCCGTTAGTTGTTTGCTCTCAGCAATGGCTGGCTGAATTAGAGCTAGAACAGGTTCAATATAGAATTAACTTTTGCCTTCAGCTCATTAAACAAGGCTCGTGGAACAGTTAGCGGAAATGTCCGGACGCCTCTCCTTGGCACACTAAGTTGCACGCTTTATAATTAATTTCCATCAGAAACAGACGATGGCGATGACGACGGTGGGCCAGTGGTTCCCAGCTTTCCCAACCATTCCCCCCATTTATCCGACTGACTTTGGGCCGGACCCATAATCATTAATCTTATCGCCGCCTGAGCTTATTATTTCAATTGCTCGAGGGGTGGCGGAAAATGGGAAAATCAGGCTTTTCCCCAGCGCCAGACGCTGGAAAACTTAATGACCGGAAGTAAGCGGAACAGCAAACCGAATAGCAAATCCCAAAGACGGCCACGTGCCACTGGGAGTTGGGTGCTTTCGCGAGGAGAAGGCCAGGAATCTCTGCGGTTAATCGGTTGTTCAACATGTCAGCAGCTTTTTGTGACCGCTGTTTACTTATTTATTTATCAACGACACAGCTTAGGTCTAATTGAGGGGGTGGCGCTGGTCCCCCTCCTCGAGTTCACGCATCAATATGCTTTAAATTTCACATCAAGTCACAATCTAATTACCGCCGGGGTGTGGGTCTCCCATAAATTGTTGCAAATTGTTGTCGGTCCTGGCTACAAAGTGCGAATGTCCTGCTGTGTCATCGGCACGCAAGGAGCAGGAGGAGCCGCCCGGACTGCACAATAACTCAAAAACAGCCCATGAAGAGGTGGGCCAAGGATGCGGCCCGACGAGTCCTGCAATCTGCTTCAAGTGTCTCAGCCCGCCTGTCAAATGCAGGGAGCCGGCGGTCCTGGAAAGGATGGCACTGGCAGGAAGTGAGACACAGGACTTACAGCACTTTTGCTGGACCAACTTTGCAGCCCGCACCGTGTGAGCAGAATAAATAAATACATATGAGATCAAGGCGTACTAAGGGGTTCGGAATTTGGGAAATGTATTTAAATAGTTAGAAGAAGTAATTTTTAATATCATATATATACATACATATATGATATAAAATAAATTTAAGAAAGTTCAGTATTGGCTCTTTCAGTATGTAAAATAAAATCCCTTTATGTTTTTTTTCTCAATTTACCTGAATTACAAATGCTTTGAGTTGTGTTAGAGCACAGTGAAAAGTCCTTCGAACTTCTCCATGTTTGCGCCACTGTACGGCCTCTAATCAATTTGTAGCCGCTTTGGGTAAATGTCTCTAATTTGCATTTATTATGGATATGCCCGGCGTCTGGCGATGGCAGTGCAGTTCAAACTTATGCCCGCTCCATGGCCACGCCCACACACACGACCCGCCCCCTCCCAAGTGGGGTGGTGGATGGGTTTATGCGAGATTCAATTTGCCACAGAAAAGTTTGTGCCGGGATGGCCGGCAAAAGTTTGCTTTTCGAGAGCGGAATTTAGTACCCACACCACTCATACGCCCCGATGGCCATGAAAAGTTTCAGATTTGTTCCCCAATGTCCCTGCCTGACTGGCATCTCAGTTTTCCTGCTCCGGACAGCTTTCCATCTGCTGGACAGTCTCAATTTACCCATTTCAATGAAAACGGATTTGTTCTCAACTCATTCATTCTTCGCTTCACTTGCAGGTGAAAATTTGGTTTCAAAATCGGCGGATGAAGTGGCGAAATTCCAAGGAGCGTGAGCTTCTGGCCAGTGGAGGATCCCGAGATCAAACGCTGCCCAACAAGAACAATCCCAATCCCGATTTGAGCGACGCCAAGTGCGATCGTCCACTGACGCCCATCTCACCCTCTCTTTTGTCGCCCAACGGAAGTGCCACGCCCCCGCCAGGGGCGGTGGCCAAGGACGAACCGCCGGCGGCGGCTGTAACCCCAAAATCCCCGCAATCCGCCAGCAGCAGGAGTTCTCCATCGCTGGGCTACGGCCTGCAGATCAGCTCACCACCTCCGCTCCTCACCAGCCTAAAAATGGGCGATCAGTCAGCGGCTGCCACGCCCACTCCTGTAGCCGGAACCACGGTCTCCTCCGCCGCCTCCTCGCCGCCCAGTGCGGCGGAGTTCCAGGCCAAGATAAACGCCGAGATGCAGAAGCAACTGGTGGCCGCCGATCTCAAGTTCAAGCTGGAGAACAGCATCCAGGAGGCCAAGCAGCGGAGGTTCGAGCAACTGCAGCAGCAACTGCACCACTCCCCACATTTCAGTGCCATGAGGGAGGTGGAACTGGCCGCCGCCGCTGCAGCTGCGCAACTGCATCACCACCACCAGCAGCAACAGCAACAGCAGCAGCAGCAGCAGCAGCAACATCAGCAGCAGCAACATCAACAGCAACAGCATCCACAGGGCTCCGAGTTCATGAAGCTCTACTACGATGACTACGACGACTCGAATTCGGATAGTGACGAGGAGATCAGCGTAACGTGATTCGTCACTATTCAAATGGGAGGGGAACTGCAGCAGGTCGTGTACATATATGTTTTAATTGTAAATTTATTGATGCATTCTAATTACTGTATTTAATATGTGTATAATATTTTTTCGAATTTAAATTCCCAAGCGAAATAAACTTCTTTGAACAATTTACACAGATTTTTGTTCATATTGGGGATTTTAATTAATTATTACCCACAAAATTTAAAACCTTTTTGAAATTTCAGCGACAAATGCTGATTAGGAATATATAGGTTTTATTTGCATGATGCCTTACGAGTAAAACGAACTAAAAATAGTAACATTAGTAAGTGTGTGTATACAGAATACTGAGCCAACAACCTCGGCTGGGACTTACGAACTAGAAATCACTCTTTCGACTAAACTAGGACAGTTAACAGATTGCGACTGGTCTTTGTACATGGAGGTTACAGGTTACACAAGGAATACACCAATGGGGATGGGGAGTCGGGTTGACCCCCATCCTCGTTCGAGTTTCATTTTCGGGTCGAGTTCTATTCGTCGTCGATGCGAATGGCATGGTTCACATGGCCCTCGTCACTGGGAGTCTCGCGGGGATGGGGATCCATCGACGTGGTGGTGGTCACATTGCTCGTGTTGGTGTACTGCACCTGGGAGTCGCTCTTGAAGATCTCCTCCGAAACGGCGGGATTGTCGATGCCCTTGCCGGTGATCTTCAGCACATTGCGCCTTTGCACGAAGTCGATTATCAGGGAGATTATCAAGCCGAGGAAAACTGTGAGCAGACAGCCAATCATGCTGTACCACATGTAGCTCAGCCGGAAAATGGGCCACGATCTGCAATCAAAAATATGAAAATATTACTAATGATAAACCTAATAGGGAATAAGTTAAACTTACGTGAATCCACCCTCTCCCACAACATCCATGGGTTCCTTGAGCAGATCTCCAATGATGTCTGTCAAGTTCACGTGACAATCGCATTTCTCGATGGATGTGGGCAACGCAGGCTCTTCCACACTGGCAATCTGAGCCACCACTCCCACGAAAATAACCAGGGCCAAGGATAAAAGACCACCATAGAAAGCCCCTTTGGTATTGGCCTGCTTGCAGGCGATTCCCAGGACGAAAAGGCCCAAGGTCACACCGCCAATCAAACCATTCAGGGTCAAAGTGGCCTGCAGAACTCCTCCCAGATGTTCCACGATGAAAACAAGGCCAAAGGAGGCAATGCCAAAGCCCAATGACATCCACTTGGCGTAGGTGGCTCCCTTTTCGGGAGAGATTTTGATGTTCATGCCGTTGACGAGGAGATCCTCGCAGGTCACAGCGGATAAGGAGTTCAAGGCAGAGGCCACAGTTCTGTTCAGAAAATATAATATTATTAATATTAATATTATTAAGGTCCTGCAGCATTAAATAAAAAAAACTCACCCCAAACTGGCTGCAAAGATGCCAGCCACAAAGATTCCCGCAACAGAGTAGATGTGCTCGTAGGTGTTAATCACATAATAGGGCAACAACTGATCCGTGGCCGAGATACGTCCTGCCGTCAAAGGATCACAGTCGGAATAGTGGGTGAAGACCATCAGACCGGTGTAGAAGTTCAGCAGGAACACTGCAATCAAACCAATTATGGCGAAACCCAGGGCAATCTTGGCCAGCCTCAAGGACTTCAAGGACATGCACTTTTGCACGGAGGCTTGATTGGTGCAAAACAGCGAAGTCCAGTAGAAAAAGCCACCGATAACCACAGACCAAACGGTGTGACGAGTAGTAGGACTGGGATCGAAGCTAAAGGATTTTAGGGGTTTATTAAGGATCTCAGATTAGTCAGGTTTAGCTCACTTGAAGAACTCCAATCTATTGTGTTCAGCAGCAGTTTGGAAAACCTGAATGGGATTGCCGCTGTAATAGCTTCCCAGACCCACGATCAGCACTAAGGATACAGCCAGGACAGCAGCCTGGAAATTATTTAATATTAAAAACAGGTCTCAAAGAGTTTTTCTTATTGAAAGCCCACCTGGAATGAATCCGCAATGACAACCGCTTTCATGCCACCTTGTGAGGAGTAGAAAACGCAGACCACGTAAATAAGGATCACGGCTATTTTGGTGTCCAAGCCAGTGGCTTTCGAAAGAGCAATTGCAGGAGCCAAAACAGCCACTGCAGTATAGAAGCACATCTGGAAGAGGGGTTTCAGTTATGCCTTAAAATCAAAGGATAAAAATAAACAATTTACCAACCTGTATAACATAGAGTACTGCTCCTAGAATTCTGATTTCCTTGCCAAACCGAATGCCCAGGTATTCGTAGCAACTGGTGAGCTCCATTTTGAAGTAAATAGGGTAGAAGATCTTCACGGCCACCGGGATAACCAGCACCATGGGGATAACGATGAGCACGAACTGAGTGCCCTGGAAGTACATCTCGGAGGGATTTCCCAGCAGTTCAATGGCCGTAATGAAACTTGTTGTCAGACTGAGGGTCACTGGGAAAATGCTCATCTCGGAGCCCAGCAGGAACTCATTGGAGGAGCTGCCGCCCTTTTGGAAGAACCCGTAGAATATTCCGATGCCCAAGGAGATGACCAACATGCCCAACAGGATCACATAATCGTATCCCGAGAACGTGGCCTTGTGACTGGGAGCACTGCACTCCTCCAAGTCCTTGGAAGCGGTGACCTGCTGGTTTTTGAAGGCTCGCAGGAGCAGAGTGGCCGCATTGTCGAACTCCACATGCTCCTCCGATCCGGAAGCGCCACCCGGATACTCCCCTCGCACGATCAAGTACTTGTGACTCGGCTCCAAGGGAGCAGATCCTGGAGCAGGAGACTTTTCCGACAGGGCCAAGGCGGTTATAGAATGTGCCAGGGCGCACAGAGTCAGCAACTTCAAAATGGTATCCTGGGTGGCAAACATCCTGGATCCTGGATTAGTGCGGTGTGTGGGGATGCGAGGATTTTCCGGGAGAATACCTTCTCGAGTCGACTTTCCACCCGGCGAGGTGTGTGCAAACTGAAACGAGAAAAGATCGGAAACGATTTAGACTTAGATCATTGCAAGATCAAGGTTCGCGAAGAGAAATTGCAACGAGGCGGCACCACAAAGAAATTTCGCACAGTGGGTGTCAGTTTTGGTGTCATCTTGGGAGCCCATTAATTAATTAACGAAACTGATCTGGCAAAGGGGAGGAGTGGGGAGTGGGGCATCGACCATCGAGCATTGGCCATCGGGCAGCGCCTCATGTTCAAGTACAAATATATTATTTCCTTAAGCAAACAATTCCATTTGAGCGTAATTGTTTTATGATTAATTTGTTTTCTTTATGGGCCGGGCGTCAAGGCAACGCTTTTGGAGATACTTTATCTTCGAAATGGCATCCAGAGTTATGGCTCTGTAAGAGTTACAAGTGGATGGGCGAAAAGATTAGCCCGCAGAAAGCTGCTTTTAACTGGTTGTTCAGTCGCTCAAACTGGTTATTTCTGGCCAAAAGAAATCGCATGGATGATGTTCAAGATTTGGAATTTGATAAGGTATCTAGCTTAATGCTTGAGATCAATAAAAGGAGATTCTAAAACGCAAAACATTTAAATTTTTGTATACTAGGTATTAAAATTACTAATAACTAACTAAAAATTACAAACTTGACATAAAAAGAATATATTTAAATATGTTATGTCAGCTGTATCATCTTGCTGCACTTAAAGTTCCCGTTTGATTTATGCAATAACATGTTTCCCTTAAATTTACAGTCTCGGTATTCATTATTCATCTTTGAGTAACTTAAATTTATTACACATTCCTCGTTCTCTTGTTAATTGTTAAATCATAAAAAACACATTTTGCAACTGATAAACGATGGCAATCACTTCCCATTCAATTGATCCCAAACACTCGACAATTACTTCTGATGAAACTAGAAGCTCTGGCGCCTCCCTCCCTCCCACTCCTCCTGCACCCGCCCACTTTTCCGGCCAATCAAACTATTAAAGAAAAGCTGCTCCTGTGCGCCATGGACAAATACACACACATGGCAAACAAATAGGGCCACAAAGTTTGAGCGAAAATGGGGAATGTGAGCGCGCCAATCGAGGTTTAAGCGAATTCAACTGGTTTAGATCGGTGGCCATTGGACTGAGCCGGATTGCGCCGGTTTGGGCCAGAAATTCGCCATCGCTCGGCGAAGCTCCAAAGAGCAGCAGCATCCCGCTGAACGAAGGCAAGGCCAAAACTAAGAGCAAAAGGCCCAACAAGAAGAGAGCGATGGCCAAAATGAAATGCTACACAGTCATTAAATTGCAGTAAATTATTTGATACATTTTTGATTTTATAAAAGTATCAGTGTATAAAAGGATTTCATTTTATTGCAGATATTAATGCAATAAATGAACACACACAAAAAAATTAAGGAGAATATATATTTTAAAATTGTTTTGTATAAATTTCAAAAATAAAATTGAATTGTTCATATATAAAAGTAATGTTAGAAATAGTTAATTCCTTTCTATCTAAAAATGTATTATTATTTTTTTTTATTTAGTTTTTATAAGTACCTTTCATGACAAAGTGATTTACTATAGATAAACAAATACATATAAAATTTCATAAGGGGCTGTTCAAAACATTTAAATAAATTATAATAACTTAGAAGTGATGATTTTGTTTGTTGGCTTTGGGTTGTAAGAGAAACTTGTTTTCTTGGAGGAAGAACACACAGGTTCTGGCTTAATTGTTGGACTTTTCCCCCAAACCCACTCCAAAAGCCCTTCGATCCCACTTAATGGCATCATCTTCTTCGTCGGCAATTGATATGCGTGTTTTGTTTTGGTTTTCTTGGCGCCTTTATCTCGCTGGAGAAACCCCTTCTATTCTATTAATTAATTCAAACAAAATAATCAATTTGACATGATTTGTGGCGCAGACTGTTGGCAGAAGATACAGATCGCAAAGTGGGTGAACACTTGTCGTTGCTTCAGAAAAATTCAACCGCCGAGAATATTACCTAATTCTAAAGGCAAGAGCCAGCAAAAAGTCAAACAATTAACTATAAACTTAAAATACTTTCGGAATGGGAGTTCAGCTTTATCGGCTGGTTCGACAAATGAATTTCCACAAACTGTTTTCGCCCCATAATTTTGTTACTTAACTTAGTCAAAGGTAATTTACATGGATTGATCTTGTTACAGTTTTTCCATTTCTGGTTTAAGTTATTTCGAACTATAAATTAGGTTGTATTGGGTGTTTGCATTAGCAGGTAGTTAATCAACAACAACTAGTATTAAACACTCAAAATAACTCACTGCATACTGACAGTTTAACACTCAATCCGCTTTCACATTTACACTTCCTCACCTTGGTTAGTTGATTTCCAATTCGATAAGTTCAATATCCTTCGTATGTCGTCTTCGTTTAGCTCTCAAATGGAATTAAACATGGAAAATCGTATCTTAGAAATGTTCTGAATTGTATTTGCAAAATTGTGCCACGATTATTTCTGTATTTCATTAACGTGTTTTTATTTTATTCACTTAACAAACGTATCACTATAAATTATTATCCTTTGTGAGGTCCTTTTTGGAGCTTTGTCCTTTGTGGTTTGATTCACTTTGAGCACTATTTATTTCCTTGGGTTTCCTGCTCGTGAGCCGCTGTTCGAACGTATTGACAATTTTCAAATGAATGAGTTTTGCAAGCAGCCGTTACGCTTTTTTATACGACACCCAAGGCGGCGCAGGCAAATCACAGATCACAGATCTCGAGCTCCCAGCTTCGGGAACCCCACATATCGAGATCGAGATCTCTTCGGGGTCTTGAAAAGCGGAGAAAGAGCGAATATCGAACTAAGAGCAGGCGAACCGACGCCGGATGTGCGATCGCCGATCTTCGTGCGAGAGAAAACTAAAGTGGTAGCCAATAGTCGTTTGTGGTGCTAAGATATAGGCAACTTATTTTAAATGTGGGCCTGGACTTAAGATTTATACCTATTTAAACAAGGTGGACGTTGAAAATAAAAACCTTTCGGACATATGAAGACTGTTTTTCTATGACATGATCAGTTGAATTTAAATAAATTATTAATTAGCCATTTACCAAAAAAAAAAAAAAACTTTATTCAGTCAGTTTTTAACTGGTATATTCAATAAATAAGTTTATGTAAATAAATTTATAATTTTAAGGTGAATTGTAAAGAAGTTACATTGAAATTCATTCAAATCTAAAATGTATAACGATAAAACAGTTTAATTCCGTCAAATTTGTCAACACATTATTAGCAGTAATAAAGAACTCTTTAGAGAAAATTTATATTAAAAAATATAAATCAATTCTGCACTGCCCCTTTTTTAAGAGGCACAGCTTGACATTTAAACCGGGGTTAAGTAATCCGAGAACAATAAATTCTGGATTCGAGGCAGGGAGCTAAATTTGATGAAAATTGTTTGCCAAACCATCTAAAAAAGGTTCAAGCGAATTGCTGCCAATTAATTTCAGAATTGCAACGAACTGATTCATATACGAAGCATCATTTCGATTCCGGAGAAGACCCCTCAGGGAATGTCAGAAAATATCCGGAATTTTCCAACTCCTTTGCAGACCAAGAAGCCTCATCATTAATTGGCTGGGTGACAAGTGGGCAAGATAAATAAAATGCGTTGCAAACAAAACACAAAAGTTTAATTGCTGGTTTTTAGCCAATTTCGGCTTGCGTGATGTGTAAATAGTGCCATTTGGCTCACCCTTTATTACTTTTTAAGTAACACAAGCCCGAGTCACAAAGGAAAAAAGTGCGCCAATTAATAACGAAACGATTTTATCTTTCCTTTTTGTATATTCATCGCCTCGCCTCAATTGCCGCTGGTTATGTTATGTCTTACTTGGATAACGATAACGAGTTCGATCTGGTACGATTTTGATCAGGCATGACACTCTTTCTCCAGCTAATAGAAAATTATTTGTTTACAATTCTTTTGCGCCAGTGTAAGTGTTTAATTTTAATTGAAATGTATTAGGAATTTAAATTCGAATTGAAACGGCGCCGGCCAGTTCAAAAAGAGTTTCAATCACAATAAATTTACATTGAGGCCGAAGAAATGGGAAATGCACGTGGATCGGTCTTGTGCATCAAAATAAGATCACCGAAAACTAATTTCGAAAATATGTGGTACTTCCCCTGAAGCGGAAAGTCTCCAAATCATCGCAGTGGCCTAAGGTCACCGAGTTAACTGGGCAGATATGCATTTAAGCATGAAGCGTGTTGCATTAATTAAATATTCCCGCCATGTCGTTAACTAACAGTCTCATGTAAATCTTGGCCATTCAACTACTTTAGCCGACGAAAAGCAGTTAAAAGCAGTTCGGCAAATGCGACTCAGTGTTTAGGCCCGAAACGATCCTACAACAAATCCAGCAAAAACACCAGAAACTCTGATTTCTCGAATGCAAGTGGCCGGAGACGTCACAAAACTGGTCGAGCCTCTCGTCCGTCTAGTTGTTCTTTCGGACTTTGGTCCGGTTGGGTCGGTACCACTTCAGAACATTTACAAAACATTTACAAGACGAGATCGCCACACGTGCTGGCTGCGTGCTGTCGAAATATACGCAACATCAATAAAAGAATTTTTGGAAAATTCTCAGTTTGTTCCGGCATTACACAAGATCATCGTCTGGAAACGGCCGCCCATCCATATTTATGAAACAAACGGGAGAAAGCGTAGTAGTCAATTAATGCACTAATGAGAGTGGGCGTTGACATTGCTAAAATACTTAGCAATAATTGAAGCACTGGGAGAGAAATTCGAGTTTATAGTTACTTATATTTAAATGCTGATTACTGTGAATTAGTTTATGATACCTAAGCCATGTGAAATTCATATAATTTTATCAATTCCTAATTCAGATATCCAATAAAAACTTATTGTATCACTTTCTGCTAGCAAGAACTTTTTCGATAAGTGTGCATAAAAGTAGTTATATAGGTATTTATATCATTAATTGAATGTCTCAATTAGCTGGTCGCGGCCAAGTCATCCTACTTTCGTCATTGTATTAAAAAACAACAGTGGAAAAAGTAGTAATTAAATCTTTTAGTTATAAATAAAACAATTTTGAAAAAGAAGATTTAAACCGTTTTAGAAATTATTTTTAAACTGACCGCCCACCACACTAATAGTCTGGCAACATTGTTACTAGCAGTGTGGCCACATGGCTGGATTCTAAGCAATGTATGGTGTTATAGGCAGAAAACAAAACGGGCATACAACAAAAATAAATATAATTGTAAAATCGTAATTTTTAACATAGTTTCTTAATTGTAAAGCTGAATCCAAAATGAGTGCCGCCGCAGCCGCCACGGGGATTCAGAGTACCGCGGGTGCCATTCCTATGCGCAATGAAAAGGGTAAGACGTGGAATGCGATCTTCTCTAGAAAATGAGCACCAAAGCCATTGTTTATAACTCCTTCACAGGCGAATTGTCTATGCAAAAAGTCAAGGTGCAGCGGTACATATCCGGAAAGCGGCCCGATTACGCCAGGGCGGATTCCAGTTCGGAAGAGAGTGACGAAGATGACTTCATTGACTCCAAGAAACGCTTGGAGCGCCACAAGGCGGAGCGTCACAAAATGGAGCTCTCCCGCCGCGGGGGCAGCGCGGACGGGGAGGATAGGGCACCGGGAGAAAACCAAGCGGAAGACGAGGCCGAGGTAGACGATCCCCGGCTGCGGAGACTCCGCCAAAGACCCGTGGACATGGAGGACATGGAACGGGAGCGAAGAGAACGTCATCGCCACATCCACGAACCTGAAATCATGGACAGCGACAGCGAGGACGAAGAGGTGGACGAGGAGCCACAGGGCGCCATCGAGCGGGGCACCAACAAGATCACACTGGCATCCGAGTCCGACACTGATGCCGAGCTTAGTGACACAGAGCTGGAAAACCGGCGAACCAAACTCAGATCGCGAATGCTGCAGCAACAGCGTGAAGAGGAGGTACTCCAGAAAGAGGATGAAAAGCAGTCAGAATCTTCGGAATCGGAAAGTTCTGAATACGAAGAGGAAACGGAAAGCGAGGAGGACAACGAACCCCGTTTAAAGCCGCTCTTCGTTCGGAAAAGAGATCGTGCAACCATCCAGGAAAAGGAGCGGGAAGCTCAGAAGCAAAAACAGCTCGAGGCGGAGGCCAAGCGGGCGGCTAAAGAGCGGCGAAGAGCTACACTTCGAATGGTGGAAGAGAGCGTTAAAAAAGATCTGGAAAAGACCAAGCCGGAAACCAACGAGGCCTGCATCGAGGATGTGTGCACGGATGACGAAAACGACGAGGTGGAATACGAGGCCTGGAAGCTGCGGGAGCTGAAGAGAATGAAGCGGGATCGCGAAGAGCGGGATAAGTAAGTCATCTCAGATTACTAATGGAATGCCTTTTAATGATTAATCTTTATTTGCAGCATTGAACGTGAAAAGCTGGACATAGATCGCATGCGCAACATGACCGAGGAGGAGAGACGCCAGGAGCTGCGCCAGAACCCCAAGATGGTCACCAACAAGGCAACTAAGGGCAAGTACAAGTTCCTGCAGAAGTACTTCCATCGCGGTGCCTTCTATCTGGACGAGGAGAACGACGTGCTGAAGCGCGACTTCGCTCAGGCCACCCTAGAAGATCACTTCGACAAGACCATCCTGCCCAAGGTGATGCAGGTGAAGAACTTCGGCCGCTGCGGTCGCACCAAGTACACGCATTTAGTGGACCAAGACACTACCAAGTTCGACTCGCCCTGGTACGCCGAATCCTCCAGCAACATTAAGTTCCACAACGAACGCGGTGGAGGTATGCGGCAGAACTTTGAAAAGCCGACGGGATCGAAGCGAAAGAAGTTGGAGTAGTAATAGGCAGTAGGACAATCGTAAGGATTTATTTGACAAGCCATGGAAATGCAACAATTTGTACAACTAAATTTGTATGGCCGAATCTGAGTTAACCCGTAGAAAACATGAAACAAAAACTAAATATAATACAAATACTTAAATTTAAAGCTCCATCTAAACGTTCCTTGTGGTAATGTGATGTACTTCGCTTAGTTAAACAGAACAGCATTGAAAGTGGCTGTAGAAGATTGAGAAACAAAAAACACGTATCAAAAAAATTAAATATAATACAAATCGTGGCCCTTAAAGTTTGAGCTTGTGCTCGTCCAGGAGTTCCGTGTTGTGTTGGACGAGAGCCTGCATGACGCCTTCGGTCTTAATGAAATGCACTTTCTCGTAGTTGTTCAGGCGCCGCTTGAATTTCGTGTCCTTGCTTGTGGTAACCACATAAAGATCGACACTGACGGCCAGTGAAGGCGGCTGGATGTGCACCTTCCCGCCGGCGCTTTGAATGATGACTGGGGAGATAAACAAATGTAAGATTTACAGAAGGCAAAAATATATTGAAAAGACTTACCTTTCATTTCGTTTGGCTTGGGTATGATGTCTTCGCCAAGCATGAAGTGCAAACCACTCAACACACGAGAGTGCTCCATTACAGATAGTGGTTTAAACTTATACACCTCCTTGAACTTATCATCATTAAACAGATGATCTGCCTTTATGTCGATGCTTCTGTTCTTTTTTACGGAATGCAACCAATTTGTGGAGAGAACGGGCTTGTTGGAAGCTATGGCCGTGAGGAACTTGTAGGTGCGCTCCCCTTTGTCCATGATGAGGAGGTCGCACTGCAAAGGATCTTCGGTGGTCTCAACCACATCTAAAAGTTGAAGGATCCATTTAGAAAACAAGCCAGTTTACGACTTTAATCATCTTACGCTTCAGGGCCTTCAAGACGGATTCCAACGCCGGACGATTGCACATCGTGAATGCTATCTTAATTTTTCCGTCCGCCTTGGCCTTTCTTACATATTGATTGAAGGCTACAGGAAAATATTTTTTAAGTAAGGAAACAAATTTAAGGCACGCAAAATTTACCTTTCAGGGGATCCGGGTCGGGCTGACTTAATCTTGTAGTGGCTTTAAAAAAAGATAGTTATAGATAAAAATTATAAATAGAATAAGAGTCAAACTCACTGGCTCCTAATCTGTTTATAGAATTCTCCTCATCAGCAGAAATTCTAGCCTTCTTTGTATTAATCGAACTACTGGATAGCTCTTCAATAGCTGCTCCTTTTTTGGGCCTTTTGCCAGCGGCGGTGCTGGATGAAACCTTTTCAACAGACGGCGTTGAAGAATGTGGTTGGGCAGTGGTTTGGTCAACACTAGTTCTGGATAAACGCACAACCGCACGTTTTAATGGCACGCTTACTATTGGGTTCTCAACATTAAGTGTCTCAGGATCGTCAACGAGAGTTTTGCGCCTTGTTCTGGTAGTTGTTTTGGGCTCATTCTTGGATGAATCCGTCTTACTTGCCTCAACGATTGTTCTTTTTCCCTTTTCTGATTTAACAGGGATCTTTGGATTAGCAACCTCAGCTTTCTCTTCACTAGCTTTGCGCGTATTTCTGGTAATTGGCTTCATCGTATCTTTGGATGTGTCAGCTTTACTTGTCTCCTCATCCTTCTTAGTCTTTTTCCCTGGTTTGACAAGTTTTTCAGTATTAGGCGTCTCAGCTTTCGACACATCCTTAGATGTGTCTCCCTTTTTAGTTACAGCGCGCCTAGGCTTCTTTGCCTCAACCGACTTCGAGGGTTGTACCTCTCTAGCTGTTTCAGCTTCGTCGTCGTTAGTCTTGGATTCTTTTGACCTACTTTTTTCGGTCATGCTTGCTTTTTTAGCCTCTTCCTCTGTAGTTTGACGCCGGGTTCTAATAATTCCTTTGGGGATATCCTTGATTGGTTTCTCTTTGCTGATCTCCGCAATGTTCGACTTTCTTTCTTTTTTTGATTTTACTGCTTTATCTGCATTAGGGGTCTCACCGCTTGTTTTTCGTGATGTTTTAGGCGATGCTTGGGAACTATTTTTGGAATCGTCCGCTTTAGTTGTTTTCGCAGAATTGGTCTCTTTTTCTTTCTCAGGAAGCATCTCAATATCAACGCTAGTTTTTCGTCTGGTTCTCGATATTGGCACATCCTTTGCTGTTTCGTCCTTACTTGTATCCGTGTTCTTGAGTTTTTTACGTCGGGTTTTCGTTTCTTTTTTGATAGATAACTCTTTTTTAGGTGTGTTCTCAACCTCAGCTTTAACTTTGTCCTCCTCTAGTGGTTTTCCTGGAGCGTCAACTCTTTTATTGATGCGATCTCTTCGAGATTGCCATTGGTTGACTTCCACCTTGAAAGCGGAGTCTTTTTTATCGATCTTTTCTTGCTCTTCCGGAATCGGGTTTACCTCAAGTTCAATGCAAAGAGATTTGCTTAGAGCTAAAAACTTAAACGTTAGTACATTTACAATGTACAATGCAATAACTTACGTTCTGAGTTTTTATCTACTGAAGTTGCTCGGCGTTTTCTCAATTTACTCTCCAATCTTTGATTTTTTCGGCTTGCTGTTAAATAAATGGATTTTTTATTTTTTAAATTATTTTGTATGTGAATTGCTTACGGGTTGCTGGAGGAGATTCCGACCTGGCTATGCGTTTGCGGCTGCCATCGCTAGTTGCATCATTTCGCCAACGAGCTTTGTTGCTTAGATCACTAAAAACTCCCTCAATCTGGCAAATCTAAAACATAAAATACATAATGCTAATGATCTGATGGATCTCGAAGCAAAGTTCATTAATTACCTTTTGGTAGTGATTCTTATCCTTAACCACACATGGCTCAAAGAATTTTATTGGCTCTTCGTTAGGATTTACAGGTGAAGTCGCTATCGTTCCTGAAATCATTTCTTTAAGCACAGCATCTATCTCATCACAAGGTTCTTCAAAGAACTTTGAGCCTGTAAAGGGTTGGAAGACTCAACTTTACAACACAAGGCCCTGGTCATATTCTTACCTGAAGTTTTTTTGGTATTGGGCTTGCGTGAAATATTTTCTTTGTTTCCTTCATTTAAAGATGCTTGCTTGACCAAATGAAAAGGTTGTGTGGCTACGAAGTCCTGGCACCGAGAGTTGTTACTGGGGAAAACTTGAGTGGCTATGAAATCTTGGTTACAGGACTCATTGCCTGGCTCTGAAGAGCCTACAGTTTGTGGGCGACCCAAGTTGAACGCCTGAGTGGCTATAAAATCTTGGTTGGGTTCATCATCTTCCGATGATTTAGGACCTTCACTTGGTTGCGGACGTCCTAAATTAAACGCCTGGGTGGGCACGAAATCTTGATTTGGTAAATCATCATCTTCTACGTCACTTTCCAACAATTTATTCCCGGGAAATCGTTGAGTGGCAATCATATCCTGATTGATATCCTGACTGCTGGCTGCATCCTCTTTGTCGGGCGTTGCGGTTGGCGTTTCAATGGTGGCCACAACCAGCTGTTTGATTCCGCCAAACTGCGGTGTGGTGGTATTTGTTTTATTTGCAGGACGAATAAACAGATCTGGACTACTAGATCCTGCACGCGCACCTCCGTCCATGATCAAATCCAACAGATCTGGCGTGCAGATCTGCAGATTATCGGAGGGAGCGGTTAGATCGGGAGTAATGCAAGCATCGCTACGCGGCGGGACTTTTTCCGCTTTGGTGCTACTTAGAGCACAGAATTTGGAGTTGCTGGCTGACCAGTTTAGGGCGCTCATTTCTAAGTCAGTGGCGTCCAATACATCTGAGAAAAAAGTGTTTGAATGCTTTCAAGCTTTTAATAAATCTGACTGTACCCACCTTGTTTTTTGTTTTCTTCTGGAGTTTCTTTAGGTTTAGGTGGCGGTAGAGGAGGCAGCACATCGCACAGAATTTGTGACGAGTCAAAATCATCGATGGCATCTTCGTTGTAGTCCTGGGTGCACATGCGGATCAGGCTGCCTTCGGATGAATCAGCATCGCTGTCCAGCATTAACTCTTGGTTAATCACAGGTGCATCAGGCTGTGCTGGCGGTAGGGCTGTTAGCAGATCCTGCGTTTCTGGTATTACAAAGTCATCGCCCAGCGACACTTTTTTAACGGTCGACGGCCTCTGAACGGCAACCGCCTGGGTCTCAGGTACAAAGAAACTGTCACCCGTGGTGTTAATAGTCGTGTTCGCTGACGGAGGCTGGGTTTCTGGTATATCACAACTGTCCGTGGTAATGTTGATTGACCGGTCCTTGAGGCACTCACCGAATCCGCTGCTGTCGTGGGCCTAAAAGAAATAACAGTTTTATATAGGACTTAGCTTCTTTGAAATTCAGAAAAATCTTAGCAAAAAAAATCTTATCTGTTTTCATATTTGCTAAATGGGATATATGATCTTTATTCTGGTTTGTAGAGGATGTTTGCCGGCTGCTCACCTCATCGTTCTCCTCTCCGATTTCCAGCCGGGCCTCCACATTTCCGAACCGCAGTTTCACCTTGCCAGCGAAGGCATCCTCCTGGCCGATGTCTACTACAGTCTTCTCTTGGCCGTTGACGAAGATCCGGCCCACCAGGGCGGCCAGACGCACAACTCCGCGCCGGAGGATGCAGGCGGTTGCATGGGCCAACTCCATTGACTGTTGGTTTTGAAAGGGATTTCAATAACCGTAAATTGTACACGAATCTCCCACTAGCTCACCTCATCGGCAATGCTGATTTCCAAACCCTTTTTTCGACCAATACGGTAAATAATATCCGGTTCCAGGTGTACTGCTGGTGACCCACTCACAATCAAGCGTACATCTGCCATCCTGGAGCAAGTCGCGCGGGAATTCGCGAGGCGTTTATTGAAAAACACTTGCAATTTGCAAATTCTGGTTTAAGAGCGCTCAAAAAACAATCGACTGCCGATAAGTTGCTATCGAGGGATCAGAGCTGCCAACTTCCACCGACCAGACAAGCAGTTCTGAAAATAATCAATTACTTCTTAAAATGTTCATTTGTTGCTCTAACATTCATTTTATAATGTTAACTATTGCAATTGTAATTGTTTGAAGAGCTATTCATTTATGCCACCTTATATATATATTTTATAGGGTCTCCTTCAATGGTTTGCAAACATCTGACCACGGTTGCCACTTCAAAAATTTTTAATGAGCCAAAAAAAGATAAAAAATGAGCCAATTTGAATAAAAAAGAGCCAAATTTTTATTTATTATTTTTTTTTAACTTTTATCATAAAAAAGTCATATACAAAAAATAAACAAAAACATCACAACACATTTTTCTGCAATGAAACTAAGGATTACTTGGTAATTTAAGTCATTCTGACATATGTTCAGAGCTACCATACCAGCGGAACAATTTAGTTTCGATCTGGCGCTTTTAGATTTCAGACATTAATCACTTTTATAATTGCACAACAAAAAAATGCATTAATAAAAAAATGAACTCGTTTTTTTTAAATTTAAAATATTTTGTATCGCTATTAGCAAAAAAGAGCCAAATTCAATAAAAATGGGCCAAAGAGCCAAAGAGAAAAAAAAGAGCCAGTTTTGGCTCAAAAGAGCCAAATCTGGCAACCGTGCATCTGACTGAAATTATTATACTCTTTTCAAGGGTATAAATATATCTAGAGAGCCCGCTATTTTCGATAAGTCTATCGTGCACACTATTCTTCAGCATTTTCACGCACCTTCGACAACCCTGCTGCAATGTTTACGCGTCGTTGTCGTCTCTATAGCAACCAATTGCATCTGCCGTAGGTTTTCCGTGTTTTCCAGGACCACGAGCAGTTAAACTCGAGCTGGCTCGACTATGTGTGAGGAATGAGTGACACAGACACGGACGACACCGATCTGTTGTTGCTCATACCGCCCAATTATTACACGGACACCGCGGAGCGACTGCTTCAGCAGGCGAAGATGAGCGCAGGCGTGGCTTCTGATGCACTGGCTATGCCCCCGCCCCCGGCGCCCACAAGTGCGGCGTACCAGTTCCTGCACCCCAGCAAGAAAACGGAGCTGAATCACATAAATGCCAGGCTGCAAAACATCGGATTGGATGGTGGTGATGATCGGGATTTCGAGGCACCTTCGGACATATCTACCATTTCCACGAATACGGTAAGGAATGCGGTAGGACGGCAAAACAGGGAGCTCCATGGCATGGTGCATTCTACGCCGAAAAGCGGATCCGTAGAGCCACCTCGCCACCGACCCATGGAGGATAACATACTCCTGGAGATTGATCACTACCTCGACGAGAACAATGCACACCGCTGGCAGAAGCAGAATCATTACCAACATCACCACAGCGATGATCATCTGCGGAACGAGCGGGTGGTGCAGGAGGTTCATTCGGCGGCCTCCTCTCTGCCCAGCATGCGGCTGGCTTCCTCCGCCTCCGGTGTTGCTTCAGTCGAAGCTGCCAGAGGAGCTCGCAACAGTCTAAGCGACAATAAGCTTATCAGCCTAAGCGAACTATGGGGCAAAAGCAGCATGTCGAGAACTGTTTTGAACAACAACTCCCCAAATCGACTCGCTTGCAGTCCTTCCCTGAAAGAGGAACAACTGAGGAGACAGCATCTGGAAAAAACTATCCACACCCTGCAAACACAACTGCTGGAGTACGAACAGCGCATTTCAGTTGCCATCGAGGTGGATCTCTCAAAGGATGCAGCTCTAACTGCAGCAGAGCAAGCCGCTCAGGCGCTAAACTACGAGGTTCAGCAACTGCGGGATGCTCTCCACAGGTTGGAGCTGGACAAAAGCGATTCTCAAGGCAAGATTGAAGCCCTTCAGCAGGAGTTGTCGCAGGCGGTTAACTTGGCCACCAAGTTTCAGGAGAAGAATGACAAACTAGAGGGAGAACTAGACCATCACAGACAAGAAGCCAAGGAATGGGATGACAGGGTTGAGCAATTGGAAATGGAGCTCCACAGCAGCAAAAAAGCAGAGGAACTATCTCATGCCGAGCTTAACAAGCTGAGGGATAAGTTTGCCAAAGTAGACTACCAGCAGGAGAAGGTAAATTGCTTATAAGTACTTAAAATATCTATAAATTATCAAATCTTACCTACAACTTTTAGTTAAAAGCCCGCATTGAAGAACTGGAAAAAGATAAGAGCACACTTACCCACCAAAAGGAAATGCTGCAGGAATATCATCAAAAGCAGAAAGCTCGAGCGGATTCCTTGGAGGCTCAGAAAAAGTCTTTGCAGGAAACATTGGCTAATCTTACGGAAACTGAGGTAATCCTTGAAATTCATCAATCAAATTCATCTTCAATTTGATTAAATAACCAATTACTTTGTAGACCAACCTCAAGAAAAAGCTAGACGTACAGCAGAAATCCCTAAAGCAGTATTACCAGCAGCAAATGGAGAACGTGGTGGCCAAAAAGATGCAGGAGTTCCAAAACCAGCTTGACAAAAACGAGGAGCAACTGAAAAACGAAGCCCGTGAGCGCGAAAGACTAATTGCCGAGCGAGCCGTCAAACAGCTGGAGATGATCAACGAAAAGAATAACCAGGAATTGAATCTCATCCAGGAGAAGCACAATGAGGAGGTTGAGTTGTATCGCCTTCAGCTGGCAAATGCGTCCAAGAAGATCGACGAAATGGATCTCAAACTCAGCTGTTACAAAACGAAGCGGTAAGTGTGTATCTTAAATATTAATAATGTTTTCAAGAATGTTTTAATTTTCTGATTTCAGTGCCGACATTGCGGAGAAGCTGCATACTGTTATGGAAGCGCAGTGGCAACAGGCTCTAGCTATACTTACAACCCCCAGTCAGAACTCCCTGATGCAAGCCAGCGACACGGATGGGGAGTCCCCGGAGCTGAACAATGCCCGCGTGTATCCGGAAACTCCGAAGACGAGCAAATCGCAGCGCAGCAACAGCACGGAGAAGAACAACTTGGATGTTGTGGGCAAGCGGGATCCGCCCTCGCCCATGGACAGACTGCAGGCCTACATTGAGCTGCTGCTGAGCAAGTCACCCAGTGATTTTGATAAGCTTGACGAGATCCTGGCCATGTCGGCCAAGCAGGGAAGCAAGCAAAACAAACCAAAAAGCGGCAGTGGCAACAATAAGCCTCCACCCTGGAAGTGCTGACAAAAAAAGGAACTCTCGATGAGTATTGTATTTACTTTTAGTTTGATATGCAGTAATCCAGTCTAAGGAAACTCCTACGATGTACATTGTAGTTGTATATTTTTCTAATTAATATTAAAATTAAATCGTTTAGTTTTTGCAAAATATGTTTATTTGATAATATCAACAATTGAAGGCAGCGCAGGCATTTTTATGCGGCACGGGGAAAACAAATACGAAAGTAAATAATAATAAAAAGTTTTGGTACAAAAGGTATGTTTTACAGCTCTATGAGACCTAATCCTGGGAATCGTATAGTCTTCTGATATATCATTTTAGTGGTGGTCGCAAAGGAATACAATAATTTGATGTCTTTTAGAAGCAAACATTTCCGTTGACCAACCATAAATTTGTTCTTTGATTTCGCTGCTTTAAAATTATTTTATGTGTCTGTCATTGATATGCTTTGAGTTGAGTTATTGAGTATGTTGAGTTCTCGATCTGATCCCATTCCCATTAAACTTATTTGTAGACGATTTGCGGGAACTTTGGGGCGTTTCCGTAGAGGCCCTCGGACTCCCAAACTTGGATGTGAGACTCTCGCGTTAGCACCACCAAATGCTGATGGGTTGAATAGCTGATGCTGCAAAGGGAAACGGAATAAGACATTGTCTTGTTTACACTCTTCAGCCACCTTTACCTGCGAATGGGCGAGGTACCCGTAGTTAGTTCACTGACGAAGCTCAGATTCCAGCTGGACCAGAAGCGCACGAATCCCCCTTCCACTGCGGTGGCTATCACATTCACTCCCACTCCTTCCTTGATGTACGAGTAGCAAACGGCCAGGATGCGATCTTCGTGAACCAGATGCTGCACATACCGCGCGTTAACCGAGTGCAGGCGCAGAATAGACTTGCCGTTGGGATTAACATTGACATTCACAAAGTCGTCCAGGTTCTCCTCGGTCACTTCGAAGCATTCGTCGGCAATGTTGAGGGAATTGGGCCTGGTTGCAGCAGTCGGAGGTTTTGCTTCCGATGTGGCAGTTGAAGGTTGGGGCAGAGTGTGCACAGTGACAATGTCTCCCAGCGTTGGACTGATCGCCACATGCGTAATGGGAGATTGATGGATCTCCGCCGGACGAGCAATAGTTCGCACATAGCTCCAGCTGAAGAGAGGTAATTGGAATTAATTAATTAATTAATTGTAGAAAGTATTTGCACGTCAACTTACTCATTCAAATCCCAAATAACAGCTATGCCGTCGCGTCCCGCAGTCACTGCAATCTTAAATTCCACGGACAGGGAAATGCAGGTAATCTCATCGGTGTGCCGCACCAGCAACGTGGGTCCCAGCCAACTGAGATCGGCTCCATCGCGCTGGAATCCATCGAGGCCGGAGGAATTACTAGCCGAGTTAACTGAAGAGGCAGAATGGGTTGTGTGGAGATTCCCCGCCTCATCAACCCTCTCCGATCCGCCGCCCATTCCTTTGCTCGTCATTTTCCGGAAGGCAGAGTTGTAGGACAAACTAAAACCACGGGCATAACTCTGCCTGCTCTTTGCTGAGGCTCGCTGCTGGGAATCCAATCCCCCGGTACACTTGTACACACTCACTCGTCCGGATTTGTGGCCAAACCAAAGCTGATTGGAGTTCACGTCGCATCCGCAGGCGGTGATGTCGTCGAAGGTTCCGTTGTGCAGCAGGTTCTTTGGCTTGGCCTGGGGCTTGTTGAGTGGCTGAATCCTCACGATCCGATCGTCGTAGCCCCATGAGATCACGTTGTACGTATCCGGCTCAGCTCCCTGCATTACACTCGCTTTTCCAGGAAGAGCATACACCACATTGGTGTTGCTGAAGCTCACCAGATGCTCGGTGCCGGGTATCTTGTGGATGTTTGCCCAGGAGGGAGGTTTCAGCTGCGGCGATCCCACATAGACGCCCCAGCGCAGACCACGAACAGTGGACACTATTGGCTTGTCCACCAGAGAGTAGTCCAGCGCCTTGGTCGCCGGATGTGGTGACTTGAAAAGCTGCCTGGGCATCTGGCCATAGGTTTTCACCATTGTCTTGACGGCTTCTCTTTCGATGGGATCGCTGATTTCTGACTCCAGGAATACGGCATAGGTCTATGGATAAGAAAATATCTCGATAAACATACATATATGGAATATAATATTAGAATATAACCACTCACCGCTGGATGAAATACGTTGATGGCCTCGACAGCGCTCTCTCCGCTTTGTTTGTATCCATAGATGAGGTCTATCCAATTGTGGATCTGATTCCTAACCATTTCCGATTCCAAAGCCTGTCGGTGGATCAAAACAAAGAGCCGGGAGTCCCGCTGACACCAAGGCGGCAGTGAGACATCCTCTACGCGTTCCCCATTCTGTCGGCAGCCGAACTTAAAGCGCTCAAAGTTCTCGAACATCTCTGGCAGGCAGAAGAACTCCGGAATGAGCTCCTTTACATCCGTGGGACTATCCTGGCTGGCCAACAGCCAAGTGGTGTTTAAAGCGTGGAACGTGCGATCCGGTAGGTCGAAGTCGTTGTCCTGGTAGCGAAGAAAATAGCTTGTGAACGGTGGAACCCTCACCAGGAAGTGAAGCACTGTCCCTGAGTTCGAGTAATGGGAGCTGTAGTGATAGGGCTTGAGGATCAGGGATCCCATGGTGGTGTTGGTACTGTCGATGTACTGCAAAGATCAAGAGATTTAAAATACTGAACACTAGATTAATGGTACATGGGATCCACCGTATAGTTGCTGATGTAGTGCTTCTCGTTCTCCTCCAGCTGCACGGCAATGGGGCGTCCGAGTCGCCTGAAGTTGTGTCCCTCCCGCAGATCCAAAATCTCCGAGCTGTAGTTGGCCAGCACCCAGGGAAACACCGGGTACTGCATGAGATCGTTGTAGGTCCGTCCGGCGATTTGGTTCAGGGTCATCAGGTACTCCCAGTTGGTGAGCAGACCCTCGCGCCACTGCTGGGTGATGGCCAGCACCTTGGCCTGATCGGGCGTGGCCACAATCTTATCACAGAATACCTCGCGCATGATCTTCCAGTCGTCGGCGTTCTGCAGCGAGAAGAACAGCGACTTGTTCGTGTCCAGGAGAATCTCGAAGGCCGTCTCCTGATGCTGGTAGCGCTTCAGCCAGATCTCCGTTATGTTGGCGATATCACAGTTCACGTTGAAGTACCGACAGCGGTACGTGGCCAGGAAGTAGAGCTTCAGATCGGTGATAATGATCTCGCCCTCGATCTCCCCGTCCACGGGCAGGAATTTGGCCGCAAAGTTGTACAGGATTTGCGAGTTGAGCGATATGTTAAGCTGCTGATCGTAGCTGGATATCAGGTAATCCAACGGACGAACATATGGCTCCAGATCCTCGCGTTGTCCCTGTCCCGGTCTGTATTCGTTCATAAAGAAGCGGCGATCGATGTCCAGGTGGCAGCGACGCAAGCGAGTGTGAACTCGGGACGGTCCTTCCGTGTCATCCAGCTCCCAGGAGCTGTAAAGTGGGTTTGAGTTAGATCTTCGGAGCAGAGATACTTTTATTGTTGATTTACCATTCCGCTCTTTCTGCGGAGTGCCAGGGAGCGCCCTCGTGCGTCATGCGGCGAATGATCTCCAGCCACTTGGTGTAGGTGTAGGTATCATCGTAGACCTTCATGTGGCACATCAAAGCCTTGCGCTCTGAATTCTGAGAAGCAATAAAGGAATTATAAAATGGAAAAGAAAGTAAGCTAGAAATAAAACCAACCTGCAGTTCAGCCACCTTTCTCGTGGTCACCATGGACGACTCTATGCAGTGCTGAACGAGTGGCTCAAATCTGTAGACAGTTTTCTCTAGCAGAGTCTTCTGTTTGGCCGCCATATTATTGCGGTTCTGGTCCAGGCGATCCAACTCATGGACCAAGTTCCACGAGGAATCATTCTCCTTGATGCCCAAGGCATCGCAGAGTCTTTGGAGATTTTCTATGGGCTCGGCCATGTCCTCGAGCAGCGAAAGCCACAACAAGGCCTTGATCATCTTGCCATCACAGATAATAGCCCGCTGGAACTCGTTCTGCTGGGATCGCCAAAGGGCATCCACAATGTAGGAGCGTAGATCCCGTGGACGCGAAGGTTGCAGACCCCAAGCAATGAAGTTGTTGCAGCGTTGATTGCTGGAGATTCCATACGAAACGAGCAGCTGGAACAGAGCTAGCTCCTGCGAACTGGCCACATAGTTGCTGCCGGTGGTCTGGCCCACGCCGACAGTGAAGAACTGGGTGCACCGATCGATGAGCAACTCCACTCGGGTGCGTAGTTCAGTTTGATTCAGAGCGGAATCGTTGGTCATGGCTATTCGGAAGCTATTGGGCTCAAAGAACTTGGTGAGCCACTCCAACTGAAGTTGAGCCTGGGCTGTGCGGAAACTGCGCATAATTAGCTGGGGTTGCTTATCCTGGTAGAAGGAAAGCAGGTTGAGGATGTCCCACACCAGCTGTAGAAAAACAAGCAGCTTAGTAAACCATTATTTGTGTTGGCTTTGTAAATACCAACATTTATCTGCCCAACGGAGCGCAAGGCCCGCTCTCCAATATTCGAAAGCAGTTCCAAAATGGATTCATCTGCATTGGGTTGACCCAGGCATAAGGAGTAAATCCTGTAGAGCGCTTTCACCGAACACTGCAGCAGTCCTGCTTCAATCAAACTTGTTTGATCGTCGGGATTCTGAAAAGAGATAACACAAATTTTAATTTTAAAGAATGTAAACTGTATTTTACTTTGCAAAAAATGTTTCACCTGAAGATAGAGACGCAGAAGTCCCTTAAACACCCTTTGAGGATCTGCTCCCTGGGCAATCGCTAGTAAGGATTGCAAGCCAAAGCGCTGACGAATCCTTAGAGGTGCCTCGCAGTTGAGTACATCCGAAAGAGTGCCAGGCATTCCACTAACCCAAGCCAGACACGCCTCGAACATTCCCAAATCACAACCGTGGATGGTCAACTGATTGGCCAAGTGGAGGGGATATATCAACTTAGTGGCGGCATTTAATTCTCCGCTGGGCAAACGCTTTGTCAGCACATCCAGTAGCTGGATGACCGCCTGGCGAACAGCGCAGCTGCGTTGATTTGCCAGCACTAGGAGCAATTCCAGTTTCACATAATGTCTGGTGACCACATCCACCGAGGAATCCGGCAGCAGGCAGAGGAAGTCCTTCAGAAGGATGAGCAGGCGCTGCTGCAGTCGGATAATGCCCTGCTGGTCGTAGAAATCGGTCTTTCTATTCGGCAGCGATGACTGACCCGAACTGGGTGTGCTGTGACCCGATGGCTGCCACATCTTGCCGAGATGCAGGTGCGGATGGATACGCCGTCGGGCGATTTTCAGTGGGCTCCTCTTTGGACTACCGGCACTCGTGGGATGGCGACGCTTGAACTTTAAACGCCAGCGGGTGGCTTCCACGGGACTCAGCAATCGCAAGGCGGTCTTGTTGAGATTCGAGCAGTCGGCCATCTGCTCCAGTTGCTCCTCGAACTCGTTGACGGCTTTCCGATAACCGGAGGCACTGGCATGCAGGCGTCGCAACTTCTTGATTCTCTCCGCTCGCTCGGGATCCAATTCCTGCGGCTGGGGATGCAATTGCCGGCGCAGAGAAGTGGTCACTCTGCTTAAGTTGGCGGCCACCAGGGATCGTTCCTTGGCCGGTTGCTGCGCAGTCAGCAGGAAGTAGAAGTGCATGCGATCGTGGGTCACATAGCAGTCACTGGGCTTGTGGAGGAGCAGAAGCAGCTTCATGATCTCATCCAGCATAGAGGAGTCCGGAGGCGAGCCAGCGAACACTGCCAGAATCTGGACAAAGCACTCGGCGGCATAGGGCGAAATCTGAACCGGACTGGGCGACTCGATCACATAGACCTTGCAGAGATTGAGGAGCGCTCCCAGCAAGCCGGATTTCTGGAGTTGCTCCATATTGAAGTCCCTCTGCGGATGCTTGTCCCTTGTGAGAGCCAAAATGCAGCGGAAGAGCATGTCCAGAACGTCGGAGTGGGTGGCTCCCGAGCGATGCCAGTCGGAGTAGCGCTGCAGTACGGCGAGCAGCAGGCGTGGATAGACCAGAGTGGCCATCGTGTTGTCGTTCACATTCAGGGAATCCCCTTTCCTGCTGATCAGCACCTGGGAGCAGGCGTTGTTCACAATGCTGCGCAGTAGCTGCACATCCTTGCAGCACTTCTCCGACTTGATTACGTAGCCGATTAAGGCCAGGTAATCCTGACGCTGGAACTCTGTGTACAGCTGGGTATCGGAGTGGGCCACCTGGAGCAGTAGATCCAAAGCCAGGGCTTGCGTATTCGCATTGCCAGTCAGCTCCACAACCTATAAAAAAAAGGATTTATAATCCGTTATTACAACGATGTAATTGAGTTCAACTTACCCTGGCAAAAAGATAGAGAAGCGTGGACAGACCTCCGCTGAGGGACGTGGCTGACTGGAGGGTCTGTGGCTGGTGCTGCTGCAGCTCCCCATAGAGCATGTGTCCGTGTGGCTGTCCATAGCAGGCCATATCCAGTTCCTGGCTCGCATCGTAGCTCATCACAAGATCCGGTTGCTGGGCGGTGTAAACCAGAACCCTCGCCTGTCTTAAAATCCGCATGCAGTCCAGATGGTTGCCGAAATTCGAGGATGCCAGCTTGCCCAGACTCACGAAACCGTAGTTGGGCTTCCAGTTGGCCACTTGGCACTGGGTGTACTCGGTGAAATCGGGTCCCATGGCCGTGAGATTCATCATGAGCAGGGGATCGAACAATCGTCGCCTGAAGAGGATCACATTCGAAAGAGCATAACGGGGAGTGGAACCATCCAGAGTGGATCGCGAGGAGGAGCTGCTACCGGGACTCCTTGTCGGTTGTCCTTCGCCCAAGGCGAGCAGCTGGAAACTGTGCACCCTGGTGAGCTGGCGGAGATTGTGGAACGGCAATCGCATGGTGTGCTGTTCCAGGCCATCCAGAAATATGCTGATCTGCACGGCGTCTCCCTGCTGCTGCAAACCGAACACCAAGTGCATCCACTTGTGGCGCGGCAATCTCAAGTGCTGCAGCTGCACGGCGGAGCCCTCGAAGTAACCGCCAGAGGAGTCCGGCGAGGATTGGTGCCCATTGAGCAGGTGCATCTGTCCGAAACTGTTGAGCAGCGCCAACTTTGTCTGTTTGAGAGCCTGCCGAATGGTGCCCCCATTGGCTGCCTGGGTGTTGGCCGAGATCACGGATGCCGTGTCCGCGTTGGCCTCCAGATGCTCCTCCATTCGAACTGGAGCCAGTTGTTCATTCGGCTTGACCAACTCGAAGATTAGCTGCATGTTGTGGCTGATGTAAATGCTGATCATGGCTTGGTTGGTTCCCAGAGAAAGCAGGTGAAGTTTCTAAAAGGAATCGAGGGTGAATAACGGAGTAGTTAAAGATTATAAGTAAATTTACTGTCAAATCCTCTCCAGAATAGCGCGTCTCGTCATCGTTGAACTGCATGGAGCTGCGATGCATCTGCTGACCCCTCAACTCCAGCCAGAGCGACAAGGTCAAGCCATCTGGCTGCCAGAGGCGAGTCTGGGTAACAGGAAAAATGCAGGCAGCTCGGGTGAACAAAGTACTGGACTGACATTGCTGGTGGTGCAGTCGAATCCTCTCGATCTGCTCGCTGATCAGTGGCTCCGATGTAATCACTATCTTGCCATCAGTTGTGATCGGGAAATCCAGTTCCATGCAGGGTTGCGCCTTGCGGAGCGAACCCGAGGAGATGTGGTGCATGTGACGCATCAAGAGATCCACGGGAGGTTGCCTGGAGGCCAGGATAGAGTAGAAACATTGCAGCACCTCCGGGGTGTTGAGATGGGTAACCAATTCCAGAATAGATTGCTGCAGTTCTGGAAAGAAATAAACTTAAGTTTTCAAGTTACTTATGATTTTTTCATCCTGATTTACCTCTCAATCTGGGATCGCTGCAGCTGAGAATCGGAGCGAACCCCTTGAGCAGGCAAAGGGGTCCTCCAAGATAGTCCCTGATGACAAACAATCGATTGGCCAGCTGGGTTAGGCTCTCTGTCCAGCCATTCGGCTGCTTGATGCAGAGAAGCGACAGTTCGGCCAGCATTTGCACCACCAGCTGGCTGAGGCCCTGGTGCATTATGTGGGTTCTGTACCGGGAGGATGGCTGGAACGGGGTCCACGACTCGTTGGCCGCCATTCCTCCGCCATTGAGTTCACACTCGGATTCGCTGAGGTCCGCGATTTCGCCATCCGCCTCGTAGCCCTCGTCGGCGGTGAGGTAGAACTCGTGCTCGTTTTCGCTCAGTTCCAGTTCGCTGTCGGCGGCGCAACTCAAGGAGGCTCGCGTGGAGAAGTAGTCCGCATCCACACCCACGCCCACACCCACGTTGACCTCGCTGGAATTGGGTTTCCTTCGGGGCGTCGGCGGGGTGGCCAGTGAGTTCTTGGCCGGCAGCTTAACCGGCTGCAGTCTGGGCAGCTCCACGCTGCCGCTGTTGAAAGATCTGGCACGTGGTCTCGGCTGCTGCGAATCCCCCGACGGACTGCTGACCACGCCCGCCGGCTCCTGATGGGTGCTCGACAGCTCGGCGATCTTCAGCAGGGTCTGCAGGGTCTGGATCACCGCATTGTCCCGGGCGTGCTGGTCCCCGTGGTCCGTCCAATTGTCCGTGGCATGGCTCAGAATAATCGCTCGCAGCTTGCGCAGGTGCTTCTGCATCTTCTCCACTGTGAAGAAAGGTAGATAACGCGTGGATTAGTAGGAGATATGATCACTGACTGACTGATAACACGCGTCTATCTTCCGCCAACTGGAGCAAGTCGTCAGCGCTGGACGAGCGCCAAAGCAAAAGTGTCGTCTCTTGTCTGGAATGTATCTCGTTTCTCGTTTCGGTGGTTGTCTATCTATCTGTGTTTGCTGTAACGATGTTGTAACGATGTGTACCCAGAAATTCAATCCCGGCAGAGCCGCCAGAGCCTTGTAAATGCCGCGTATTATACTCCGAACCGACTGGACTGACTAACTGTCTGCCTAGCTGGCTTATAATTAACTCTCCTAGTCCGCTGGCCACAATCACAACCACAACCACAACGACCCGTTATTAGCCAGAGTCGAGAGTCGAGAATCTAGAATCTAGAGCTGGCCGGCTGGCTGGATTGGAGGTGAATGCGGGCGCCTTGTTCTTGTCCCACTTCTAGGGCTTCCCCCGAGTGTTTGCCTGCTGCGTATTTGTATATTGTGCATTGTGCATTGCCTATTGGCAACGCATTAGCCGCGGAATGCCGTGGAACACCCCACTGGATGGGCGACAAGTAATTCTCTTTCATTTGTAATACCCTTCTGGTTATCATGAAATATGTTTAGTAAATATATTCAATCTAAAGAAGTACAATTGTAATTAAATACCCATTCTTAATATTTGTACATAACAATTAATTAAATATTTACTCCCATTGCCTAATATTTTAAAAATGGTTAACTACTTTCTTTTACTTATCAGTCAACCTTTTTAATATACCCTCCTCTTCCACTTTCCCAACAGGTATTCAACCGAACAATCTCTGACACTTACCTTCTTCGTTTTGAAAACCCTTGATGCAGATTGCCATGGTCGCCTCGAAGAGTTTGAGCAAGAGCTTCTTGCATTCCCCGTTGGGCTCGTACAGGCAGAACAAATCCGCATCAATATTAGCACTCGTAGGAGAGTTTCCGCTTTCAGCGCTCCCTGGACTTCCGCCAAAGAGGGAACCCACAATGCTGAACAGCTTGTTGATTATTCCATTGGCAGCCGCCACTTCCTCTTCGTTCGGCAGAACCAGGGAGTTGGCAGGACAATCCGCGCCTGGCTGACTGCCACGGATGTCGAAGAGCACTATGCTCTCATCCGGCTCGCAGGCGAGCAGTTGCTTCAGGAACGAAGGAGCGGCCATGTCCCGCGAGTAGTTCTCGTAGTTATCAATCACTGATGCGTAGTCCAAGGTGGAGTCCGCGTAGTCCGAACTGGCAGCCGTTGTGACCGAGACTGAGGTGGAGCCACCGAGTGGAAGCTGGGAGACCAGGGTTTCCAATGAACTTGAGCCGCAGATGCCAGAGGTGGGCGTGGCTGCGGTGGGCGATGCGGTTGCCCCCATTGTGGCTTTCGGCAGCATGAGGAAACAGCTAAGAGCATTGTAGTTCAGCTTCAAGATGTCTACGATATTTTTGTCACCATGCCGCAGTTTCTTCTCCTCTGGAGGCTGCTCTCCCGTCGGCGTCTCCACTTCCTCGTCCTCGTTGTCCAGCATTTCCACGGGTATCGAGTAGATTTTGGCGAATTCGTTGTAGAACAACTGACTTGTCTTGAGCAACTCATAGTTTAGGGTCCATTGCAGTGCCGTGATGTAGAGGATATCTGCTGGCTTGTGTCCTTCAAGCTTGGCAGGATTGGGTCCCTCGTCCAGCCAGAACTTACTGCCGGCGTTCTTGGAACACTTGTGCAGCAGGGCCTGAAAGAGCTGGGATGCCCTGTCGCTGCTGTTCAGCTGCAGTTGGATGAGTCTCCTGCTCAAGGTGCTCTGCTCCTGGCTGTTTTCGCCCAGGAAGGCTATGTTGTCGATTCCGACCTTGATGAGATCACACACTCCTCGCTGAAGTTCGGGTATGGCCAGTAAATCCTGCATGTAGCGAATGTTCTCCTCGTTGTAGAAGGCTTTTACCAACCGAATGTCACTTAAGTACATTACAAATATGCTTAGGCATTCGTGCAGAGCTCTGTAGTTCTCCAGTTTGCTCGGCGTTTGAAGTGGGGCTAGTTTGCTGTTCCTCCTTTCGGTTTCCCCATTCTGAATGAGCTCCTTGTAGTGCCTGAAAATGGGTAGAGCCACCTCTGCCAGGATACCAGAGGCCAAATCGTAGGATAGCAAGTAGGCGATATGTTTCAAGTGCTTCAGGAACAGCAAAATGGCGGGCGTGTTCAGCAGGGCTTTGTAGTTCTCCTTGTAGATGTTTCTCAGGTTCATGTGAAAAACTGGCGACTTCAGTTTATCCTCGCATCCTGGACAACCCTGGGGATTCCGCTTCACAAAGATCGTGTGGAGAACGTTGTAGTGTAGAAACTTATAGGCACACTTTTGGTAGCTGCTGCTTAGTTGAGTGGCCAGTTTCAGGCAGGTGGCGTAATTCCTGGCATTGTAGTGGCAGCAACAGCTCCCCGTTCGCAGAAGACTCCGCACACTGTGCTCCTGGAGCTCTGCCTCCAGGCTGGGCAGCAGGTGATACAGTTTTCCCTGAAAATAGCAGCTGAGAGAGTTGGCTCCCAGGCAATGAAGTTGGCTGCTCCTCTGTCTTTTGTGCCGCGGATGTTGCTGCTGTTTTGGCAGAGCCGTTGAAGCGCTGCTCTCCATTAGGCTCTGAAGATGCTGCTCCTGCCGCGAAAGGTTGTCCGTCAGGCGCAGCAACATCTTGTATATATGCAGGAAAATGGGAGTAGCGTAGTTGGTAGATTTGGCTGCCTCTTGCAGAACCTCAAAGCAGGCATCAAAGTTCTTCACGTCGATCTGGTTCAGCTCCTTCACTCCATTATCCACCAGATTGTGAAGAGTTCCAAACATGATGAACAGTACTCCATGGGCCAGAAGAGGACTCCTCCGATTGGCAGTCAGGGCATACAGAAGTTGCCCGAAATTGCTGTTGAAATCGTGGACATTTGGTTGCTGCTGCTCCAGGATGTAAAAGTTGTTCACACAGTGCGCTATTAACTGCAGGAGTTCAAACTTGATGATCTCGTCGTTGTCGTCTGGTGATTCCTGCTCCAAACTGGAGCACAAGTGTCCCAGTGCAAAGTTGTGAACTGTGACGCTCAACTGGGATTCCTGTTCGGCATCCACGCAGCGGGTGAGTAGTTGGATGAGCAAGAGAGCGAGGTCATCGCTGCTTTTCGTTGTCCCCTTAAAGTCCTCGAAGGTCGAGGCGATTGCATTGGTTAGGTGATTGGGTAATTGACTCCTTTGCGGCTGCTGGCGTCGCAGCTTTTTGCTTTGCGAATTGAGGTAGAAGCTGCCGATAAACTGGGGAATGCTGGTCATGGGGAGCAGCGGCTCGTTGGACGGGCTCCACTTGCAGTTGGGGAACAGGTTGATGCACAGCTGGCACAGGCTCTTCTGGGAAGCAATGTGCTGCAGGCAGAGGAAGGTAATTGATTGAATTTAAATAAATAAGGTGAACTGGGTGAATCGATTGAAGAAGTATGTGAATACATATTATAGTTTCTACATTAGTAGTAGAAAAGTGTTGATAAGGACAGATTGATTAGTTGATATCAATTTGAGGAACAATCTTAGAGCATTTGAATTTTAAATTTGTTTGGAAGACTGTATCAATATTTTACAATCTCAACCGAACCACCCTAATATATTTAAGTGCAACTCTTTCCACTTGCCTTGATATCCACGCGAAGCAGAAAGGCCAATAAGTGATGGCCCAACTTATCGGTGAGAAATGTCCGCAGGGCGAGAATCTTATTGCAATCACTGGGAGTGCTGAGTATGAGCTGGAAGTGAAACACATTTAGTAGATTGCACAGGAAAGGGGGTGATGGTTCAATAGAGACCTGGGCTAGATTATGCTGCTTGCGCAGCTGCTTAATGCACTTGTCCTGCTGCTCCGGTTCCTGCTCCGGGCTGCTTCCCTGAGATCGCTTCGCCTCGCTGATGATTTGATAGACCTGCTCCAACAAATAGGAACACAGCTCCTCGGGCATCAGATTAAAGTGGCTGTATGTAAGTTTTATATATTCACATTTGTGTGCCTAGCTATACTCAGATAGTGTTTACCTATTGAGCCAGGCCTCTTCCAGGGTCTTATCGTCCAGAAACTGGAAATTATAGAGCAGCAGCCAGAGCCAGTGCTCCTGTGAGGGGGAAAATAAGAAAGCAAAAACAACGATAAGACCTGGGAATATCAATAGGCGAAGGTTCTCCTTCACAAACCTTGACACTCGCATCTTCGAGCTCCGAGGCCTGCAGATACTGGCTCCACAGTCCAATCAGGGTATCCAGCAGCAGCAGCTGCTCCTCCTTCACCTCCATCGCGACCGTGGAGAATCACAGATAGTCTCGCCTCCCAACAGGCAACGTCGAAGAGTCTGCTTCGGCTGGCCAGCGACTCCTCGGGCATCGGGCAACGTTGTGGACGCTTGGAGCGATGGGACCAAACTGAACGCGGCGATCGAAGGAGAGCGCCAGCTGTAATTACAAAGCAAAGTCGGTAAATACACAGTCGTACTTCGATAATTGAAAATATAATCTTATAAGCGGGGATTATTACTGGGTAAGCACCTTTGTATGCTGTATGTTACTCCGATTAGTTTAATCTGTTAAAAATTGGGATAGGAATAGAATAGAGTAACTTAATCAATCAATAAAATATATTAAAAAAAAAACAAAAAGAGATCGAATTCATTATAATTTTATTGTTTTTGTTTATAGTCAGATAAGATTATTAAAACTGTCATATAAAGTGCAAATAGGTGAGCGAAATTGTAGCCCTTAAAAGCTTTAGATATCCAAATAATGAGTCATTACAGAATGTCTTGAGTTATAGAGACGAACATACAGAAACAAAACTAAGCTCTAAGGTATATTTCCATCTTTTTATTTATATTATGTGATTTTGTATTATTCGGCGGGTGAAATTTCGCTTTATAGAGGCTGCACTGTAACTCTTTTGTGCGTGAGATTACACGGAGTGATCAGAAGACGAGGAGGTGAAGTGAATCGAGAAGTTGAGGCCGCGATGATTACTTATTTGCCCAGAGGCAGTCGGCCGGTGATGTTGATAATTCGGTGCAGAGTGGAGTGGAAACTTTGGTTGTTGTTGCGGGAAAACTATTAAGATTGAAGATTGCTATTTATAGCGAATCGGTGGCATTGCATCTGGATGGGTGGCTTTCGGTGGGTTGCCAAGCCGGTAAACTGGGATAGATAGAGCGCGGGGATGGGTTCGGTGGGTTCGCTGCTTAGAGTTGTTCCGCGGTGCTCCATATGAGTAAACAGCTGGCGATGGAGCGTGTCTGTAACGGCCAGTGCATCTGCGATAAGCTTTAAAAACTATGGAAATCGGAGGAGGAGACCATCTTCTTTTTCATCTTATCAGCGCATATAGAATATTAAGCATTTGAACCCCAACAACTCCTATTTAACAACTGCGCAGCACCGAATTATTCATCACTAGACCGCATCTAGTATATGAAATTTTACAATATATAAATTATGGCAAATACACGCCAAAACTCACCAAGAAAAACCTAATATTCACGGAGGAACAGCAAGAACAATTTACTTCAATACGCCATTTTTACGGCTCGTTAGGTTTTGCTGCTGGTTTTAACAAATTTTAGCAACTTTGATTTTGTTGATTCCACTCTTTTACTTGTATATGAGATTATGCTTGTGTGTGTAAACGCGTCCGACGTTTTCTATTGTTTGCTGCGAAATAAACAATTGCAAAGCACAAGTGTTGTTGTTTTTGCACAGTTTGTTTTGGTTTCTGTGAAGTGTGGCCAGGCGGCATAATCAGCAACAAGCCGAAACTTAAATTCCGATAGCAAACCGATTCCATTTCTTCTGTGGTGAGAAATTTAATTTGAAAATAATTTGAAAAATATTCAATATTTCTTATGTTTATAATTAAAATTAACACAATTACAACGATGGGAAAATTTTAAGACCAAAAAGATTAACCTTTTGAAACATATGATTACATCAACTGAATTTAAAATCTGTATATCGAACTGGTTGAAAAGAACTAGTTCGCTGATACCTGTTGCGCCTTCAGCTGTTTTTCATTCCGATTTCTGTTGATTTCGCGACCAGTTTGCTTTAGTTTTAATCCGTTGTTTTTAATTTTAAATAAACTTAAGTTCAGAATGCTTCGTCGATTGGTGGGAAATAGCAATTTGGGTCCCCGATATTCAGCCTCTTTAAAGGTAAAACTATTATACCAACATATTTTGGATGTACTGGAGAAGATCTTCTAGAAATAGATAAACTGTCTGAGGATAAATTCATTTATCTTTATTATCTCTTAGAAGAGTAAATACTTAATCCATCATGTGATCAAAAAAAGGTGACAAACCTGTTTATCAAGAAAAACAAAACAACAGGTGTCAATTGAAATAGTTCCAGAAATAGAGCAATTTTCTGTGTTTGGAATCAATATTGCATATGTATTTGTTGTTTTGGTTTAAAGTTTTGTTGCCAATTGAGATAAGCACTATTTTGTTGGATCCACGCGAGCAATTCACTTGTTGATCACCTCACTGATTAGAATTACCCCCCTGGAATAGTCCAATCGAATTAAAAATAGGCGAACTTACGTAACGATTTGGCACAAACAAGCCACACGCACGCTCACTTATACAGAGAGCTCCATCATATCATGAGCAAACCACTTTTTATGCTAATGGAGCACTACGATTTGGTGTTTTCAGGCCATAGCGTGCTACTCAACGTCGGGAAAACAGCGAAATGGCAAGATCTACGAGTCGGCCATCGACGCCGTATCCGATGTCCAGGATGGCGCCAAGATCCTTTTCGGAGGATTCGGAATCTGCGGTATTCCGGAGAAGATGATTAACGCCCTCAAGCAGAAGGGAGTCAAGAACATCACTGGTGTTTCCAATAACGGAGGTAAGACTTCAAAATGATCTACCAAATTGTAAAGAATGTTCAAACTTAATATTTTATTTTATCACCTTTCCAGGTGTGGATGACACCGGACTTGGCGTTTTGATCAAGCAGAAGCAGGTGGCCAAGGTGATTGGCTCGTATGTGGGTGAGAACACCGAGCTAGTTCGTCAATATCTAGAAGGAGAACTGGCCGTGGAACTCACTCCCCAGGGAACCTTGGCGGAGAAGATCCGAGCTGGAGGAGCCGGCATTCCCGCCTTCTACACGCCCACTGGCTATGCCACCCTCGTCCAGGAAGGCGGTGCACCCATTAAATACTCCAAGGATGGCAAAGTGGAGATTGCCAGCGAGAAGAAACCAGTGAAGGAATTCAATGGAAGGAACTATGTGATGGAGGAGTCGATATTTGCGGACTTCGCTTTTGTCAAGGCCCAAAAGGCAGATCCCTTGGGCAACCTGGTGTTCAACAAGGCGGCGAGAAACTTCAATGCACCCATGTGCAGGGCAGCCAAGATCACCGTGGCCGAAGTGGAGGAGATAGTGCCCATTGGAGCGCTCTCCCCCGATGAGATCCACATTCCCGGAATCTATGTCAACCGCATCTTCAAGGGCACCAATTACAACAAGCGAGTGGAGCGCTTGAGGATCACGGAACCCAAGGATCCCAGCAAACCCGTCCCGCCACCCAATCCTGCCCAGGCGTTGCGGGAACGAATTGCCCGACGAGTGGCTCTGGAGTTCCGCGACGGCATGTACGCCAATCTGGGCATCGGCATTCCCGTCCTCTCCTCCAACTACATCCCGAAAGGCATGAGCGTGATGCTGCAGTCGGAGAATGGCATCCTGGGTCTGGGTCCCTTCCCCACCAAGGATCAGGTGGATCCGGACTTGATCAATGCCGGAAAGGAGAGTGTCACTGTGGTGCCTGGCGCCTCATACTTCGGCTCTGACGACAGCTTCGCCATGATCCGAGGTGGTCACGTGGACATGACCATTCTGGGCGCCATGGAGGTGTCGGCCACTGGAGATCTGGCCAACTGGATGATTCCTGTGAGTATAGTCCATTAATCCATTAACAAAATGTAACTCACTTGAATATGTCTTTATTTAAAGGGCAAACTGGTTAAGGGCATGGGTGGTGCCATGGATCTGGTGGCTGCTCCGGGTAGCAAGGTTATCATCACCATGGAGCACAATGCCCGCGATGGCTCTCCCAAGATCCTGGAGACCTGCTCCCTGCCCCTCACCGGCAAGGGTGTCATCGATCTGATCATCTCCGAGAAGGCTGTTTTCGAGGTGGAAAAGGGAGTGGGCTTGACTCTGATCGAAGTGACCGAGGGTTACACCGTGGACGACATCATCGCCAGCACTGGCGCCAAGTTCACCGTGTCCCCCAATGTCAAGCAGATGGGCCAGATTCCAGTCTGATGAACCGCATGCCGATGGCCCGGAAACGTGCTGCAATACCTCCACTTGAGTGATAAACGAGTGCATTTATTTTTTGTTGATCGTGTGACAAGAACATTTCTGTTGTTAAAATATATAGACCGTATCGAATCCCTCCCGGCTTAGCCAATCGCCTTGGCCATGTTCTTAAGGGTCGCCGAGCGATGTGAGTTGCGCATCTGTTTGTTGAGGATGTCGAAGATGCGGTTGTATTTGCTGTCGCATTCCGTGCGGCAAGTGGCGCAGAACTGCGAGGAGAGCACGTGGAGCGGACTCCGGAAATACAGGCCCTTCTGCATCGTGAGGCTGTTCTTGTGGTGCGAAAACATATGCAGGAAGATCTCGATTAGGGCCAAGGCAGCCCCGATGAAGAAGTTGTAGCAGAAGAGCGTGGGCACCAGGAACAGCAGGTACTGGTGTCGATTGTACCCCAGAATGATGTTCTGTGAACAAAGGAGGATTTTAGATGGAATTATTGATTGAATTAATGTATCTTAAAGTGGTTCTTCTATAACTTTTAACTTTCTTGCTCTACTAGCTTTACTAATTCAACTTACGCTGCTTACGCCATCCATTTGGCAGAAGTCCTCGCTTTCGTATCCTGGAGTTGCCTTCCTGGGAGCCTTTTTGGGAATCACGGCGGCCGCTCCGTGTCTCACAGTGTTGGCCAGCTCGTCGTCAATCTCATCGCAGATGGTTCCACGCAGGAAGTGCTTGGGTACGTGGAAGTTGGTGTGTTTCCGAAAGCGCATCTTCGTGACCTGGTCGTGGATCGGCTCGCCGGTTTCCTCATCGTAGGTGGGTCTCTTTACGCGCACGGTATCTGTGTAGAAGTACTCCAGCTCACCAGTTTCGCAGTTCTGGAGGAGATTAGATGGGAACAGATAACACATTGATAAGAGAATGTGTAAGAGAACGAAAGAGAGCCAAGCGACACTCTGCGGTGGCGTGATCGCTAGTTTGGTGCTAATTTATGGGCCCTAGCATGGTAAAAATTAGCAAGTCATATTCTTGGAGCCACACAGACGAAAGTTTATTAATTTTTTGGAAACAATAAATGGCTTTCAAATGGCGAACACCTTTGAAAAAAGTAGGAGCCCTAGCCATTTATTTATTTAAGAGAGGAAAAAATATGTTCATATGTTACTACTGAGTAACTGTTTATTGTTGACGTTAAAATATTTAAGAGTGTTTCTCCACTGCTTTTCTCTTATGTACTCTTTCCCCTTCAGTGTATTGTTTATGAAATGTTATCGGCGGCCGTCGAACGTGCAAAAAAACAAAGCGCCAGTGGAAATGTTTTGGTATATCCCGAAAATAGAATCACGTACAGCTTTTCTGATAAGATCGGGAGATCGGACACCGGGGCGTATGAGCAATGAATCACCTGCAAACAGTAAGATTAACTGCTCTATGCACCCGACTTCTTACCACCAGCATGGTTTCTTCGGTACTAACTTCGGTACTAGACCCTCTAAGCCATCTAAAAACGAAAGCGAACGAAACCGCAGAGTCAAGTGTTACTTATCAGTTTCGGTTGGAAGTCGGTCTGATCGACAGACGCCGCTTATAATTTCCATATGGCCGGTGGAGGGGAATCTAGGGGTTACTTATCTCCGACAGCCGCTACGGCTATTAACGTACAATTAAGGCTTATGGACAGCAGAAAATTGTAAATTGCACATGCAATTACAGACTTTTTTCACTCAATTTTCAGACTTTTGTTTTTGCAGCTCCATGGGATTATTAATTTCTGAGTTGCATAAGCCCTGACCGGTTTGCGTGTCAAATGTGATTTGATCAGAATAAATATAATTCAAACTGATGTGACTAAAATAATGATCTTCCAGTTGTCGATCGCATTAATTGAGTTATTGGAGAAAACCAGAAACTACTTTGTAGCAAATTGTTAAAGGCATTTAATCTAATCCAAAATTGTCAGCCATTTGGATTTAAATTTTAGAGTTTTCGAAGGGAACTAAAGATTTATCGAATTGTATACCATATCTTAGACTCATGTTCATATATCTTAACCATGTTTATTTTAAATAATGGGTATCAAAATTTTGTATGATTTAATGATGTCTAATTACAATATGTCAATATGCAAATTTCGGTTTTAGAATTAAAATAACAATCTTGCCACTTTGTTACACACAATTCCTGGAAAAACACTGCCAAAATTAGGCAGAAAAAAATATTTTATGACTACTGTGAGAATATACTGCAAAGTAAAGTATAGATAATACGCCTTTAATGAGTATGGAGTGTACACGGTTGCATGATAAGTTGGCTACTCCCACTTCAGTTAAGATTACCAGTTCCGCAGTTGAAGTTACTTTCATACTGATTAAACATTCGCGATTCACCCACTGGGTGGTCGCTAAGGTTTCTTCAATATTCTAACAAATGGAAAACTTATCTTAAAAAAAATATAACTGATTATAAAGACTATATTTTAGAAGCCAAAACAGAAACGTTCTTTCTAATTCTGGCAAATTTCTTATGTACAGAACACCCTGTTAATGACACTAATGGTGTAAGCCTTTTAGCCAACTGACAAAAGACTGTAATGACAGATAAGCATTATTTACCAAAAAGAACAAAACAAGGCCAGTTGATCGAAGCGAGTAGATAATCTACACTATATTCTGTATATGAATTTGGCTATTACGTTCTTTTTTCCGGCTTAGTGGAGTCACAGTTGACATATTACTCTACTGTAATTAACTGAGATTGCGTTTTATTTCGGTTTGGACCAGCTTTTTACGGCGCTTTTATTATGAGCCGAAAAGAACCGAAAAATCCCACTGATCCCGTCTCTTTTAGTTATACATGTTTTTCGCCGAAATAAGGTGGGTAAAAGTCGAAAACTGGTTTACAGATCGTAACACACATACGCCCCATTGGCTCTCTTTTCTCCTCACTTGTTTTTTTTTGCATTCGGCTCTTACCTTAATGGAATATCCCATGGCTGTCTGGTTGGTTTATTTTCACAGTTATGTCTGCGTCTGGCTTTGTTTTTATTTCTTTAGTTTCCTTGGTCGAAACTATTTATTTTTTGACGAACCACACACAAGTTCACACAGCTTACATATATTTTGAATTTATATATGTACGTGTGAGTGATGATAATTTTATCCACTGCAATTTAAATATTTGGACAAGAAAAATGTGCGACGATTTTCAAACCGGTTAAGTAGTTATTTCGTTGCTTGCGTTGTACCCGTTTCATTTGAAAATTGTGTTTATTTTAGTCGGGAGGCGACCTGTTGGCCTTTTTGATTTGGGAGAGCCGCAATTTAATTTGCATAGCCACTCGGTAAAATGACTCAAAATACGTATTTCGGTTTCTGAGTTTCACGTTTCTCGCGGTGGACCTGAACTTTTTCCGAACAACCCAACAACCGAACAACTTATTCGACGACTCGGAGAGCGTTTGCAGTGTGACCGCCAGTAGACTGTCAAGATATACCGATTTTTTCTAAAAGCTCTTTTATAACTTTTAAAATACCCAAACTAATTTAAAATTAAAAAAAAAACGAAATTAGTTGCATTAAATAAAATAGAAAATACTCAGTTGTTGAAGTAGTTGAGGTGCCACTAAAATTTATGAACGTTTCAAAAAGCTTTGGTGCTCTAAATATTTAAAATCTATATACTGTAAAAGAAATTTAATTATTGTTCAAAATGTACATTAATTGTATTAAGTTGCTGATCTGAAACTTGATATTTTCTATTTGTCATCCTTTTTATCTGAATCACATTTGGCTTTTTCGTCAGCCTCTTTGTTCTGTTTATCCTCACATTCTTTTTTTTCCAAAACATCCATACACTTTTGTTTTATTTCCGAAAACACACGAAGGACCGATTTTTCTTCATTTGACCTTGCATCCTTTTCTCTTGCTTTTTGACACTTTTCCTTCTCTGCTTCCCTTTCGCATTTTTTCTTTTGCTCTTGTTCCTCGCATTTTTTCTTAAATTCTTCTTTCTCTTTCTCAATCATCTTTTTTAGTTCTTCCTCCTCACACTTTTTCTTCATTGCTTCATCTTTCTCCTTCTTGCTTAGTTCCTCTTCTACACACTTCTTTATTGCTTCCTCCTCACACTTATTTTCTGGTTTTCCTTCCGCGGCAGCCATTTTTTTTAACTCATCTGCCATACATATCTTTAGTTCTTTTTCTTCGGAACACTCTTTTATCATTGCTTCCTCTTCTACTGCACACTTTTTCTTCTGTTCTTCTTCGTCCTGTTTTCTTGATTCTTCATCACACTTTTGTTTAGCCTCCGCTTCTCTTTTTTTCTTTTCTTCTTCACACTTTCTATTAGCCTCTTCGTTTTTTTTTTTTCCACTTCCTCGCTCGTTTTTCTACTTTCAGCTGCTTTTTTCTTCTTCTCTTCCTCCTCGTACTTCTTCCTGGACTCCTTGTCCTTCATCGCCCTTTTCTCTGCCAACCGTTTCTCCTCTTTGGCTTTAATGGCGGCTTCCTCTTCCTGGCACAAAGCACTTAACTCTTCATCGCTCATGTCCTCCAGGTTCTTTTGCTGTTCCTTCTTTTTAATGTCCTCCTCTTTTTTATTGCACCATTCTTTTAGTTCATCTTCGCTCATATCCTTAATGTTCTTCTCTTTTTCTGATGATTTGGCCTCTTCGATTTGCTTTGCCTGAGCTCCAAGAATTGCATCACATTCTTCTTCCAGTTTCTTCATGGTCTCCAGTTGGGCCTCTTCAGGAGCGGTCTTTTCGTCAGGTTCTATGGAGGCCTGAAGTCCTCCGTCCAAGCGACGTTCGTCGCGCAATTCTGTAGCCGTGCTCACCAGTTCCATAAACGAAAATCGATGGTAGCCAAAGTATTGAGCATTTTTGTAGCACAGGGCTTTTCCGGCTCCCGGTCCCAACTTCTCATCCGGTGAACTAAATTGGCGAAAGGACGAAGGACTTACGAATGCCGGAACATCCAACCCATCATGATCGACACTTTTTGGATTGTAACCCTCATCTGGAGGATCTTTCGGTGGGCGCGGCGTATTCGAGGGCTTGCTCTTTGGCTTCTTTTTATCACTCAGCCGACGAAGGATCAGGGGTTGAGTCAGAGGACGAAATAAAATTTTAGACATTTTCGAGTGTCCGTTTTACAATAGTGATTTATTGCTGGTTTATACTTCTAGAAGTGACAGGTAAAGTAGTTTTCTAAGGTTACTGAGTTACTAAACACATGTAAAAAAAATCAATCATACGCACTGAGTGCTCATTTGCTGTAAAATAATGTTTTTTACTCACTTTCATGCGATGTAAAAATTTTCGAATGTCACTTTTTCTAATGGTAATTTATTTTTAGTTTATTCTTCTATAAATGACAGGTAAAGTAGTTTTCTAAGGTTACTGAATGACTAAAGACATGTACAAAAAATAAATCATACGCACTGAGTGCTGATTTGCTGCAGAATAAAGTTTTTTACTCAATTTCATGTCATGTAAAAAATCAGAAAAGCTCACCACCAGCTGCGTGTAAAATTCGACTAACTGATAATATTTGGTGTCAAAAACCGTTCTGAGCTTTTGCTATAATATATTAGCTAAAGAGTTTGTTAATTATTGATTGTTGAACTTTTCGGGAGGTTCAAAAACGATCGCCAAACTGGTTAGGGCCATTATTCGTGAATATTTTTTTTAATCTTGTTGGAGGTCTTTGTTTATAATAAAAAGTGCACACAATATTTTGGCATACTTTGGCTTTGCTGCGTTCAGATTTCACAAACTCTCCTCGAAGAATTTTGATACGGTTGATTATCGTGCAATTATCTTTTTAAGATTATCAACAGGGTTTACGAACGAGAGGTGTTGAGCGGCTTCGACCGGGATACGAAATTTAGTATCCGTCCGACGGGCCTGGCATTCGGTTGATTCTTCAAAAAAGATCTCTTCCAGAAATCTGGTTACGCCAGGAATTCTTAATTCGCAATAATATCTTGTCTCTCGACTACTTAATTGCGTGTGATAAAAGATTTATACACCCGGACTCAAGTAGCTTTATCAAATACTCGGTCGCTACTTTATCGCAATGAAGTGAGTTGTCTTCGTGTTCTTCTGGTTTTGAGATTGTAAAAAAATTAGCTAACTGATGGGCAAACAAACGATGCATATGATGAGCCATTTACTAAAACCTGGTTGAAATGAATTATTTTCACGACATTTAATTTTGAAAAAGACTGTTTCCGAGAAACCTCCTTGGAGTTTATTGCTTTTATGGCCATAATCATTTATCAATCAATCAATTCAGTTCAAAAACAATTATTTATTGCTCTCTTGGCAGCGACGATATAAAAACTGTGGCGGTTTACCCAACAACATTGGAATTAACAACCCCAACAAAACCGGCTAATGGCAGCAACGACGATTACGATCCTCACCAGCACCGCAATGTGAAGAATCCCACTACGTAAGCAAAGACTTTCCACTACGGAGGGCCTTGTGGAATATTTCACTGGCTTATTTTCCCCTAGAAACTGGCAGACATTCGCCCACTTTCTGAAGGCTTCTGTGGGCACAGGTGTTTTGGCAATGCCCAGTGCCTTTGCGAATGCGGGGTACGTCAATGGCACAGTCCTCACTTTCATCATTGGGTCACTGGCCCTCTATTGCCTGCATATTTTGGTATTTATATTTACACGATTGTTTCTATTGCTATTATTAATATTTATTTTCACAGATCAGTTGCATGTACACCTTGTGCAATCGGCAACAGGTTCCCTATATCAGCTTTTCCGAGGCCATGAACCTGGGCCTCAAACAAGGTCCACCCTGGCTGCGTTGTTTAGCACCCATTGCTATGTAAGTAGTTCGGAAAAAAAATAACACTGACTTCTGTATATAAATTTTTCTATAATTGCAATCTGCCCGCTGGATTGATTATCTTTGTAAGTGGTCCTTAATGACTAGTTTATTAGGTAATACAAATCTTATCTTGTGCTTAATCAGTCATTTTCAATCACGAGCATATGCCTTACCATATTATATATCTTTACAACTTTTTCAATAACAAGTGTGTTTGTTTGTAAAAAATGTGGGACAAATCTTAATAGCTTAATTTTTATTAGAGTATCCCTTATCAAATCTATTTTAACAGAACCATTCTTAAAATAAATGTTGGTTAAAACTGAAAGTTATAAAGTCTGAAATTCTTGTATTCCTTTAAGACCCCTTGTAGATGGATTTCTGGCCTTCTATCATTTTGGAATCTGCTGTGTTTACGTGGTCTTCATAGCGGAAAGCATAAAGCAGTTGGTGGATGAGTATATCGTGGTTTGGGACGTCCGAATACACATGTGCATCATAATTGTGCCACTATTGCTGATATACAGCATTAGGAATCTAAAATTATTAGCGCCCTTTTCTAGTGCTGCTAATCTTCTGTTATTTGTGGGTGAGTTTATCCATTAACGAATAATGATTAATAAATTTTACAAATTTTATATTTATTTAGGCTTTGGCATCATTTTGTATTATATATTCGAGGACTTACCTCCTTTAAGTGAACGGGAACCCTTTGTGGCAGTCTCAAAATTGCCCACGTTCTTTGGCACAGTGCTTTTTGCATTGGAAGCAGTTGGTGTGGTACGTACTATTAATATTTAAATAGGAACATAAAAAATGTAGCTCAATTTTATTCTCTGAAAGATTTTAGCTATTGAAGAAAACATGGCCACGCCCAGGGATTTCGTAAAACCTTGTGGAATCATGAACGGTGGAATGTCGATAGTTCTGGGCTTATATATACTCCTCGGATTCTTTGGATATTGGAAGTATGGAGATGAGGCCTTGGGCAGTATAACACTCAATATTCCACAGTCTGATATGTAAGATTGAGTTACTTATTGATAACCCAGAGTTGCTGTAAATTTGGGATTCCGTTTCAGACTCGCTCAGGTGGTAAAGATCTTCTTCGCGATCACCACTTGGATTTCCTATGCCTTGCAGGGATATGTGACTGCCCACATCCTGTGGGGTAAATACTTGTCCAAGCGCTTCAAGGAATCCAGGCAAACACTTTATGAACTGATCTTTAGAGCCCTTATTGTGCTGCTCACTTGTGAGTTCTCTGTTCTTTAAATATAAAAATGTAAAACATTAAACATATATCTTCCTTACTTTCAGTTGCCTGTGCTATTGCCATTCCGGATCTATCGGTGTTCCTGTCCCTCGTCGGATCCTTCTGCCTGTCGATCCTGGGCCTGATCTTCCCGGCTTTACTCCAGATCTGCGTTCAATACTCCGAGGGCTACGGACCCATGCGGATAAAGCTGATCGTCAACCTGCTGCTGTTGTGTTTCGGAGTTTTTGGCGGGGTGGTGGGCACATATGTGAGCATTCTGGACATCATTGCGGTCTACAAATAAACTTCGAATTTAAGCTCGTTCAATAAACTTGGCATTTATTTACTTTTGATTTATTGCAATTGGTCCATAAACCCCCACACACAATGAATATTGTCGGTTTATGGCCGGCACATGCAAAGGCAAAACCGAAGACAAGCTGCCAAAGTAGACCAAATATTTTTAATTTTAATTAAAAGCTTAGCTCAGGTCTTGGCTCGGTTTGGGGAAAATGTGCGGGAAAATGGGGAAAATGCAACGCAGCCGAGCAAGCTGGCCAGTTGCAGCGAACTGTAATTAAATGCAACCGCAATTAACACAAAAGCGCCGCAGGTCAGCAAGCCAGACACAGAACAGAACTCGACTGCTGCCCCTTCCGCAATCCAGCTGCATTTTATTTACAATGTTTTGCTCACAGGTTACTGACAACGCTCCTCTGCATCCTGCATCCTTCCGATGCTCCCACCCCGCTCCCCAGGACCTCTCTGGCTGCTGGCTGTCTTTGGTCTGTGTGAAGGCCACAGAGAGCCAGCCGGACTGAGCCGCAATGACCGCCGGGCCCTAAGAAGCCAGAGGAAGCCGAATGGACAAATGCCGGGATGCCGGAACGAGAGCCATTCAAAGAGATTGGATAAAGTATCTTTAAGTTCTCGGATAAGTGGTTGCATCTGTCACCTTTAATGGGCAAACTAAAATAAACTTTAATAAGAAATGTCGTTTTATGAGTCCCCTTCACTGCGTTCAATTGATGATGAGTATTCAAAAGTATTCAAGCAAAAACATAAGGGCATAATTCACTTTCAAATGGATTTTAAATTAGATAAGCTTTGTTTCAATATTTTTCTTAGGCAACCCTCGCTTTTGTCTGCTGCCTTCCACATGCCGTCCCTAAAATGGTTTGAAATGTCGTTTGCTTTGTACGTTTAATTACTCTTTTGACGGAAATAACACAACATTCATGTATTTGAAATTGCCAGCAACAAACTGCAGCGGCGAGAGAGAAGGAAAAAGGAGGAAAGTGTTCAGAACTGCAACAGAAAACACCGGAAAATTTCGAAAGAAGGCAGATCTTGGGATGCGGGAAATTGAACGCGCTGCAAGTGAGCCAAAAATTGAGGACCCCTGAGTTTTGGCAAGAAATCGGGGACTTAAGTCAAAATTGGGACCTTCTCCTCGACGAACAACTTCAATTTATTTTTCTCGCAGCGAAACCCCTCATCAATTTTCCTAAGATCCTTTTTGCTTTGACGGAGCACACTAAATGACAAGTTGCGCTTGTTTATTTCTGTGTTTTCGTACATTTTCCCTCCACTGCTGGGGATTTTAATTATATTTGTGCAGGCAGGCAGTCAGCTTTTAGTGCCTTCCGGTCAGTTGAATCCGGGGGTCTGAGCAATTGAATTACGCACGATTCCAGGTGGGAGTACATATCGCTTTTCAGTCTAGTCCGAATGCGTAAAAGTTAATTAGGGAAAGTCATGAATAAATTGGCAATGAAAAACTTAATTTCCCACCAGCTCAATTATTCTGTTTATTTCTTTTTAGATCAAATGACCATCTTCAGGGTTATGTATTTATTTATATTATTTATTTACATGTTGATAAATGACTACTTTATTCAAGGTTCGAGTCTTATAATTTCCGTGTTTTATTATTTAATAATTATTTCTGAAAGGTTATACGCACTCTGCTGCACAAATAAAGTTTGTCCTGTTTTATTTTATTTGCTTTAAATACATTTAATTGTCGGTAGTTTGTCAGTTTGAATGTACGTATTTATGTGCGGCTAATCTTTTGGTTTTCCGTTTTCCGCATGACAGACAACCGGTGGTTGAGGTTTTGTATTTATTTCGCATTAAAGCCAGTATCATGGAAATAATCATAAAAAAATATTTATACAATATTTCAGGCTTGTGTCTGATATGCGAAGGATATTTGGAGTAAATAGCTCCTCCCTTTGGAATATAAACCGATGTTATTTTTAACTATTTCGTTAACATGCTTTGCTGCCATGTTTAAGCTCAACTTACATTTCAGAGCTTTTGCAACTCGAGTTTCCCTTATCCCAGGTATCTTTTCCACACAATATTTTCCATCGCCAGTCAGGTTTATTATCCACTTTTGAGCACAGCAAAGCCGGCTTATCACACATTCTATACAACACAGCACACATGCCCCAAGGAAGATTTCCGTGGCCGCAACTGCTTAATTTGCCTCGCATTCTTTCCCGTACAAATGATTAATTTTTATTCATTCAACTAATTTTTCTAGGGCTTACGTAGGAGTCATCATCTGGCTGCTGGCAATTTGTAGCAGCTATCGCAACATCTCTATCTCGGTGCACCCATAGACTCTTCAGCCTTAGTCTCTTGAAGAGTGTGAGTGTGTTTACCGCAGCAAAATGATTTATTTTACGCTACGCTAAACACACACGTACCTAGAACAACAAGATGGGGAAGGCAGGATCCAAGAGCACTGGGGGAAAATACAGACCGACTTTAGCTGTCAAATAAAAATTTGTGCAAAGGCTTTATTAAGTAAACTTACAGAAAGGCGATTGATTGCCTTGTTTGGATATTTTGCAATTCAATACATTTTTCCATTTAATTTTAATGGGTGCATTGTCATGGAACTTTAATTTTAAATAGCGCAATTAGTATTATAATGAACTATTTTTCCAGTGCATGGTTTCAGGAGTAGACCCTTCTTTTGCGGATTGGGGGAAAGCTGCAGAGCATTGGCAACAATAGCGACAAGCGACGCATTGTTACTGCGGCCGGGGCTTTTCGGTTCGGTTTTCGCACTGAGGTTTTCTGTATTTATTTAAGCCCAAACATTTTGTACATTTCATGCAGCCAGACAGCAACTCCGCCGGGGGTTTTGTAACCAAAGGGGGGGCGGTAACAGCATTTGCTATGAATAAATAACGAACGAATGAATGAAGGAATGGATGAATGAATGAATGGCTGGCTGCTTGGATGGTTGGATGGCTGGAAGGATGCATGGATGGATGGGTGACGACATAGCCAGCGACGTGTCTCAGCTTGTGATTTATGTTCCGAATGCATGGAACTATAATAATCACATAGGGGCGAAAGGGGTGAACCGTGTCCTTTCTCCAGGGACCCTGCTCATTGATTGTTGGCTAATACGGCCTTGTACCTGAGAGGTCCCACGGAACTTGGGCCACTTTCTCACCCATTCGCTGCACATAAAGGGTAAAAAAGCTGTCTGGAAAAAAGGGATCATTGTTATGTATGCCACATTTTCCTGCAAAAACCTCACTTAGGGCTGATAAACACGTGTAAAAAAACCACAGTATTATCGGGGATTAAAAACATATTTGTGAGAAAACTACAAATAATAAAATGTAAGAACAAAGTCTTAGTTTAGCCAAAAGAAAACATTTATATGTTTGTAAAATAAGTTAGTAACAAAAACAAAAATAATATTATATTAATAAATCTTGTACACGAATTTTAATTGTTGTGAAAGAACTCTTCAATTTAGGAATAACTTAGTTGTTGGACTTAAAAACCCTTTTAAATTCGAAAGGCCCCAAAGAGGTTAAGAAAGTAAGTTAAAGTGTATGTGAAATACGAACCACCAGCTGGCTAGACAGATTTTTTGTTTTGCGGCTCAGTCGCTGCAGGTGCGTTAAACATTTATGAGCAGCCGAAGCGCAGATTTTAATAGCGATAGAGGGCGGGGGGATGAATAACGGCGGAGATAAGGGTAGCGGCACCGCAGAAATGATTATGAATGCCCCATGTTATGCATAATTCATGATGTTAAAGTGACCCCATTGCGTATACGCAATAATCATACGCCATGTGGCACACGGCAGCAGCCACGAATCGGCTTTATTAGGCACTTGAGTTTTGTGTTTGAGCGAATACCCAAGGGCGGGTACATGGGTTTAAAGGATGGAAATCAATCGCTGATTAGAAGGCGGAGTCTGCAATGACCTTGGGTCCGGCTCTCGGGAGGCATAATTCTATATATCCGACCCTAATTGGGTGTGCGCTTTCATTTCCTGCAACTAATTTGTGTGCGTTCGGGTGAATTAGTTCTTGCTCCCTGCACCGTCAAGTGCTCAACTGACAGCCACTGACAGTTATCGTCTTCATCGGCAGACAAACAAACATCATCACGGGGAGGAGTGCCCACCCCCGTCCCGATCTATGTATATATATAAGCTTGTCGTATATATAGATACCCCGCTGACGATGAGCAACTGTCATGTCATGAGCTCGCTGAGCTCGCACTTGGCATGTCAATGCTCTGCTTCCTGGCCCAAACCCTCTTCTTCGCACAGCAGCCAACCTTCAACCTGCCGTCCGTGTCTCCTCCCCCTCCCTCCCCTCTCCCCTAGCCACCGATGCCCCCCTCTTAGAGCCATAATTTATGCCGCATGTTTGCCATAACTCAATGGCTGCGCGACTGCGGCGAGCTGAGAATTTCACAGAAGAAACGACAGTTGTGCAGATGAAAAAACTGAAGGGATTTCAGACTAAATTATCTGTATTATTTATAAGGAAAACCACAATTTATGGACGCCATGGTTACTTAATTAAAAATTATTAATAAATATTTAGGAGATCAAGAAAGAACTCTATATAACAACACACAATTTTATATAGTTCTGAAACTCCTTAGTTTCTTCTTGTTTTAATTTTGTGATTACATTTTTTCTTCAAGTGTTTCGGGACCTTCAACTGTGTAAGCGCGCGGCTGATGAAGTCCAATCGATAAATGCGATTCCCTGGCTTGAGCTTTCCATCGCCCTCCGCATTCTGGGGTTCGTTTTTGTCGCCGATTGAGCGAACAATTGCTAGATGGCGGCCAAGATGAATTGCCTGCAATTGCGCGCATTGCTAACCATTTGTTAGCCAACAAGAACAGCAAGGAGGTTGTGACTTTAGAGCCGGGCTCAGGCAGCACTTGGCAGTTTCAGAGCCTGTTTCAGATAAGGGCCAAGGCAGTTAGCGATGCCATCGGACAAATAGCATATATAATGACACACTCTCCCCCTAGGAAAGCCCATTAATAATTATGGTTATGGCCTTTTTTTTGGCCAGTGCAAATGTTAATGGCCTTTTGCTGCCTGGTTCAAATCGATTTTCAGGCAGTGCATTTGGCCCCTTTTCCCTTTCTATATTCTTGCTCTTGTAAATTGCAGAATACACTCCCATATGGAATGAACCACAGGCCACTAATTAGCCAGAAAACATTGTCATAGCTTTTGGCATATGCCTGAGTAGCGAAATGCATAAAACTATCCATATGTACACATATATTTCAGTGCCTGTAAGCCAAAAGCCGTGCTAATTCCACCCCCTACATGTGTAATTCATTAGGCCCATTTGGGTAACTGGGCTAAAAAAGCTAATATCGGGGATAATGGAAACTGTCTGAACATAATTTTAACATAAATCAAATACAACTAAAAAAGTGTCTGGTCTAAAAGTGTTTGTTGGGTAATTATAGAAGAACCACAGAAAGCAATGTTATTGGAAATGGATATTTCAATATTAGTTTTATTGGTAGTTTGTTTTTACAATTTGTTGTAGGATTATCTGGGTTTAATGTCAACACTAGTAGCTTTAAAAATTTGAAAAGTTCTAGAACAAATTTCTATAGTTGAAATGTTAAAAGTATATATATTAACCATTATTGTATTTGTCCTTTGCACCATTACAATCGGAAGACAGGTGTCTGAACTCAACTCAAGATGTATCGACTGTAGTTTTATTTCCGCATTGAATGCCAACCTATCCTGCAATATAAGTACGACTGGACATGATTGTGTGACAAACATTTTTTCAAAAGATGGGTTCGAAAGTAATGTTAAGGACCTGTACGAGTAAGTAGAAAAGAAATAGAGATTCGTTTTCCGAATATGATTACCCAGAATGGTTTGCACAGGGGTTCAATTTCTGAGTACAATTCTCCCTTTGAAACCTGTGTACCAGACGACATGGACTTAAAAAGTATTAGGATTAAATGATATAATTAAGTTAAGTATTTTATCGAAAACTATTAATAATAGCTGGGGATGGGGACTTTGGATGCTGCGTTTGGTCTCCCCAAACTGGTTGCAATTTTGTACGTGCGAGAGGGGTTCCTGAGACGTGGTCTTTCCTTGGATGCATGGCCTGCATTTCGCCTGAAAGGACGAAAGACATGATCTTGCCCAGCCACTGTCCTTGCAACGAGTCGAATGGTGGTTCCACAAGAAATCCAGAGCGTGGTAAACGGCTAATGTACTCCATAATTATATATTTTGCTCTTGGGGTGAAGTATCTTCGATACTATTCAAACTAAAGCTTGTATATCAACGATCACTCCTTCATATATAATTTTTAGTTTGAAAGATACTTTACCACAAGTGTAAATAATCTGATTATCTGCTATTTTAAAGCAATGTTTAATTGCTGAGAGATATTTTCCGCGTTCGTGCCGAAATACCAAATTTGTAGTAAAATGAGAAATATTTATTTGTTTGCTTCTCCTATAAATGTGCACACTAATTGAATAAAGTGTAATTGTTTTTGCATTTGCGGTTTGGAATCGTGTGTGTTGAATTAAAACTGGATTTTTGTGGAAACAGAGGGTTTATTTTTCCCGGCGGCAGCGGAAAATGGTTTCAGGCAAAATAGCGACCACAGTCAATGAAGTGTAGTGAGTTATTTGGTGGGGCAATTTTTCCGAATGGGCCATGATAAACTCTCGCATTTTATTGCAGGTCAAATCCCCGCACAAATCTATGAGGAATCTCCTAAATTTCACCCCTATTTGTCTCCGCTCGTCCCAACAAATAAGTGTTTCCCTTAGACCAGCCTCGAGTCGGAGTGCTGTTGTTATGTTTTTGTAGTTTTATTTGGCATAAAGCCAAAGATAAATGGCGAATTCCAAATGCCAACAGAAGTATAACCAAGCAGGAAGGTCAACCGGCCAAGGGGCTGGGGTCACACACACCAGGACCGAAGCAAATCTAGCTGGGATCCCCCTCCACGCCCATTTCGCCCCCCTTCCAGTTGGAGGGTCGGATTTATGTGCGCACAAAAGTTAAACAGCGCGCAACGGAAGTGCGACAACGACAACGACAACAGACGCAGCCGGAGATATGGTAACAAGGATCGGGGAAGAGGGTTACGCCAGCAGGATCTGGACAATCAGGAAGCAAGCCCGGCACTGCAATTTCTCCATCTGCTGAAATCCCCGCATCCTCTACGTGCTCTCATTATCATTATAAGTATATCAAAGCACCAAACTAAAAGAGGAAAAAGTAGAAAAAAGTCAAGAGAAATTCGTAGGGGAAAATAAAGATGAAGGATGAATACTCTAAGGGACAAACCAAATTTGTAGTTCTGCTTAAAAAATGTTAATATTATTTAATTTAGCTTAATGAGATGGTTTGCAATAATTGCTTAAAATTAAAGATTCTTTACAATTGACAAATAATAAGTGTATATAACTTGAAATAAAAATACGCCTCGGGTGATATTCCACTTAAAAATGCGAATGGAAAAGCACAAATGAATGAGTAATTATAGCCCAAAGCAATTCCAGTTCTGCACTTCCTCCTCGTTTAGCCAAATAAAATGCCAGACAGATACGGCGTAATCCGTAATCCGTAATCCGGATAACCCCGCATACCCTCAATCTGCCGTAAAGTGTGTCAACTAGTTTCATCTCGCCTTGAGCGACGCAAAGTCGGAGGCATCAGTTTCGTCCTGGGACTGGGACTGGGACCTCACTAACGGCATTACCTGATATGTGAGGTGCTCGAAGGAAAAAAAACGGAGAAGAAAAATTTGCGAACATTTTCGCCGTTGTTCTCCACGTTTTTTTCGCTCGTTTTTCTTTGTTTTTATAGCCAGAGCCAACTTCCGCTGCCTGTTGACATATTTCCACTTCATTGGAACTAACAGAGTCAAATGAAGAGGCAGCCGCGAGGCGAGATGGGCTGGATTCTAGCCGTTTTCTGATCCAAACACCTGGGGACTCGTTCAACCGAGGCGCAGCAGGTCGGAAAATAGAAGGCCGGCAATGAAGACGGGCGGAAGCATTGGATACACGGCTCGGCGCTCGCACTAACGACAAATATTTGACACATGGGCAAAAGGAACGGAAGGGGTGCACTTGAAAATGTTTGAAAGCTTCAAATCTTCTAAATAAAAAATACATTAGTTATTTCATTAAAAATCTAGAGTGCTTACCCAATATTCTGTAGGTGTAATAAAGAATAATCGTAAGACTCTGTAAAAACATTAAGAAAGTTTAATGAATGATCTAATGATGATATAAATTTAAAGACACTTAATATAAAATTAAAGCACTCATTATTGAATGAACATTTAATGCTTGCTTCGTATGAATATTTTTTCCAAGTGTAGAAAAGCGGTGTTGGAACGCGAAGGCGTAGGCTAAAATATGCCAGACATGTGCCAGGACACGCGTACCAGGATGTGCGTGTTGCGGCTGGGGATCTATGGCTCCCCCTTGTCCGTCCGCCTCCACGTCCCTCGGTTGCCCACACCCCAATCGCAGACCCTTGTGCCTTTATTTTTTTTGCACATTTTAATTTGTGTCAAATTGTTGCTAAAATGCAAAACGCATTGTGCGCCAGGAGACATCTCAACCCATTCGGGGCATTCCATTACCAGCTCCTTCTCAATGTCCTTATTCTGCGCTGCCTCTACGTTTGCTGCTCCTTCAGCCGGCTCCTTATTTTTATTTTCATTTTCTTTTTGTTGCCTTGTTAACACAGTTTTGTGCTTTTGTTTTCATGTGTGTGTGTGTCTGTGAAGGTTTGTTGTTTTATTTTCCTCTTATTGTGGCATAACAAAAACACGGCCAAACAAAGGGGGAAATGGCGAAGAGCTGGCAGAGAAAGTGGGGTGAAAGGTTTGAAGGAAAAGCGGCGAGGAAAGAGGATTGCAGCTGCTGCAATGTCTCCATGTTGCAAAAGCACAACAATAAAATGTTGTTACAAATTCATTACCGAAGGCGTTAAATTTGACACAGTTTTGCATGAAACACAGCGGAGGAGAAGAAAGGGAAGAATTCAGGACGAGGGGCACCAAGGACGAACAGGACATGCAACAAAGGAAAACAGTTTGATAGGGGCAAGGAAGTGCAATTAAATTGTTTTTATTTCCTCGCCACTCGAAAGAGCAAACTTCGAATTAAAATCAACAGAAGATGGATTATGTTTTCTTGAGAACTCTTTAAATTATTTAAAATTATATTCTCGAGGAACATTATCTTGAATATTATGTGCCTAATTCTTTAGAATAACAAACCTTTAACCCCACACTACCTCTGGCTTTTCTTTTCAAAATTTTCCGCTTACGACATGTTTATGATATTCTACGATTTTATTATCATTTCCATTATTCAAATACACTTTATTGAGGATGTAGCCGAATAATTCTGTGACACATTTTATAACTTGCAGAGGCGTTAACAAAAAAGGATTATTATCCGTGACATCTCAGCTAACACGATTCGTTTGGTACTTTGCATCTAAATCGAAATTACAGGCACACGCATGCATGAGCAGGACGGCAGGCGGTCTGTGAAAGAGAGGGGCGTATGGAGATCGAAAGAGAGGGGAGACACCCATAAAGTATGCAGAGGGCGTCACTTCCGCTTACTGTTCATTGCTCTTTGAAAGGAACTGTATCTCTCTCTTTCTAACAGCATACACCCATATCTTTTGCCCACCATTTATAAACAGAATTTATATTCTACATTTTGTTGGCCTTTGTTGCCTTCGCCTTTTGTTGGGCGGCATTAACCTTAGGGTTTAATTTGTTTCGACTTCCGTTCGGCTGCTGGCAAATATGGGAATTACTCGAATTGCGATTTCCGCTGATTTTCCACTGCCTGTGGCTTTATTTGAAGAGATTTCCTCCCGTTAAGTGCAAAGTTTAGCCTTAAAGTTGCAAATTATCTCTTCATTTGGGGGTTTTTTTGTTTAAATTTGTACAATCCGAACGAATTTGAATCTAATTGCAATTAATCACTGTCTTTAGAATGTGACATTTTTTTTGTTGCACGCTTGGACAATTGTTGATCGAATCGCATATTCAAACAGGAGCAGCTTGCTCTCCAGTGTTTGCTCAGCTGTGAAAATGACACGAAAAATGCTGGAACAATGAAAGAAAACACACAAATGGGCGAATTCTATTCGCATTTAACCTTTGGCAGCCATTACCAACTGGCGGCCACCAAATGGACAATATCGATTGACCCCGTTTCCGATTTCGATTGCAATTCGTTTCAGTTTCATGCACTTTGCACCCTGCACTGCTGCCCGCCCCATGTTGCCCCCTAATGCCCAGAATTCAATGGCAAGCGAGCAAAGAAAACATAATTTACTTCCGCTTGAACGGATTGACTTTGAATTTCATTTAGAGCCGGACCCCAGAACCCAAACTCACTTCTACTTCCTGCTGTTTTCCAGCCAGCTGCTGACCAAGCTTAAATGCGGCTCATTTATCAATAGCTGCTTAGCATGGAAACAGAACGACGTAGAAAGGACACACGAAGAAACTCCTGGAACCCTTTTAATTTGAGTTTAAATACCTCTATTATTAAATATTGATTTTTAGTACATGTCCTTATATAATTATTTTTACAATTTCTGCTTTATAGTACATTTTATTTAGGGATTGAGGTCCTACGGTTCTTTTTTAGTGTACATTGCCACTTATCAACCAGTTGCTGGCCAGCTTCCCACTGCTAAATGAACAAGGAGGTGGAACGAGGTCAACAGCAAGTCTCTGTTTCTCAGCTGCAGTTTCCGATTTCCGCTGGCGCACTTCAAAAATTGACTTTTACAAGAAAACAATTGCAGCAGCGCTGATAAGTGGCCGAGAGCAATGGACAGCCGATGTCCGCGTCTGCCAATAGTCAACATACCATTGCCCGCAGGCCACCAACGCCACCATCGCCATCGACTCCTTATCCTTGTCGTTTTCGATTTCGTCCTGCAAGTCGCAGCTGTCGAGCTGTGGGGAGCAAAAGATGGAGGAAAAACAAAGGCGAATGAAATCAATTCTTTATTGCATCGAACGTTCAATGCACTTGCCAGACTTACGCTGTATAATTTTCAACGGAATTTTTTAATATTACCTAAAACCCAATCTTGGCCATTTGAGCTAAATTAAATCAATTTAAACTAAAAATAAATTAATGCCACACTTAACTTCAAAACGATCAAACTCACCACAGCAACTGCTTTGCTTACATCTTTCCTACCCGTGGTGAGTTTATTGATTACCGATACCATTCCGTCAATCGATTATTATGGAAAGTCGCCTCGCAAATAATGTGCAATTAGCAAATAAAGTGAAAGTTTATGTGTTTCGAGTGTGTAAGTTCGCAGTGTATGAGTGATAAGTGTTTTTTGAGTTAAAATCTCCATTGGTATTGCGGTTAAGTGGATTTTCTTGTTGCTGAACACAAAAAACTTTTGCTGGCGCGGCAACTTGTGCTTTTTTCTTGTGTTCCAACTGCCATTTGTTTTTTGAAGTCCAGCCAATATGATTTCCCACCGCAGAAGTCAGTTTGTCCAGTTGCAGGTATGTGCAATTCAATATTATTCCAATATTTTCATTGGGAAATGGTTTTTACACAGCAAATACGCCTTAATTATAAGTACACACACACACCGGCAAACTAGCCAAATGCAGAGACACACACACACAGGTGGTTCTGCACAGAAGCAGTTCAGATAGTAAAGAGAAAAATAAGGACTTTTCAGTGCTATTTAAATGCTATAAATATTTATGATCATGGCTTAGGGGGGACTTTCGGTTTATTTTGTCGAGTTAGTAAAAAGCAACGACTGTTTCTTAAAATAAATTGATATAAACTAGTAATAGATTTGTTATGCTATAACCAATGTCACCAATTTCGTGACCATATGTGTAAGCTACCGTTTTCGAAATGGCTTCTACCGTGGGTGTGGGGGAAGGTGGATGCCTACTCTGTTCATCTTCATCCTGCATTGGCATGCACGTGCCCATGCAAGTTTCATTTGGCAATTTGTTATTGAAATATTTGGTACAACTAATGAATTGAAGAACAAACTGTGAACAAACGATTCAAATTGGAAGAAATGGGAGGTATCAAATCCCTTTTAGGTCCCAGTTAACAAGGCCAGTTTGTCTGGCTTTTCAGTTATGTAGGTAATAGCCCTCAATATTTAATGACAATTTATATTGTTTGTTCTGTCGTGTAACATTCTAACCAGATAGCCAAGAAAGACTCCTTTGTGTGTACATATATCTATTTTGGATATGCTGCATCAATTAAAGGTAATTCATTCATGTGAATATTGTATGACACAGCCTTGCAAGGAGGCGATGGCGCCCACTGATGTCTCTGTTTTCCTGTCTGCGAATGTTGGCAAGCAATCGATAGCTCCTAGTTTCTAGAAAAACACTTTCAAAAACTTTAAACATTGTTCTAAGACTGATGATCCAAACTAGTTTACTTAAATTATAATATATTTAAGTTTGTAAAATTTGAATTTATAATATAATTTTTTAAAACAAATTTTTTAAAATGCAATTTAAAAGCGCATTATGATTTTGTTTATCAGTCAGGATACATTTGCCTAAAAAATATGCACACTAATATGTTCATATATATTTGTTTACTCTTTTAAGTTCAACGTTAATAAGAAAGTGCATATTTATTTTCTGTGTATGCAAAGTTTTCAAATGTCGCCCCAGGGAATGGGGCACTGAATGTTGGGCGGTGAAGCAAAACCCATTAGCCCACGGCTGCGTGTGCTCCTCATGCTCCTGCCAAACTCCAAGGCGGGTAAAATGTAAATGTGCATCTTAATGCAGATGTAAGCATTTCGCACCTGACGTAGGCTTATCTTGTCCAGTTGATAATTTGCCAAGATTGTCCCAGGGAAAGGCATAATTTGCCCCGAAGATTATTGTTTAGCCCATCGTGTGTGCCTTGATATGGTGATATGGTTTCCAGTCAAGATGGGACTTAGTTTGCAGCAATAATTGTCTCAGGAATATGGCATCAATGAAACTAAGATCCATGTGTTAAACAAAAGTAATCTAATTAGCAGACACAACTCCAAACAGCATGTGATGAGATTAAATTGAAACAATGCAGGGAAAATTATCTTGGATTTGAAACTTATACTAAATTTAAAGATTAAGTTTGCTATATAAAATATCTATACAAAATGATACCCAACAAAATGTAACAATCGAGGGTTCGATTTAAGGTAAGAACCAGAAATTTTGAATTGTACATATAATATTTCTTAAAATTAGGAATCACATTTTTAAACATTTTGATTTTACTTCAACTGGTTCATTGCCCTTCAAGTTTGCCCCAAGTTTGCCTGTACATTATTTGAAACTTTGTTTTGTTCTATTACGAAATATGTGTTTAGTATACAGGTACAGGTGCAGGTATGTGTACCACCTGCTTGTACGCCCGGGGACAGGCATTTGAGGTCACGTCGCTCTGGCTTCTCTGACAATTTCTAATAAAATCAGAAGCTTCAAAAGCGCCCACGCTCAATATCCGAAACAGGCATAAAAACAAATACAGGAATGTGAAATCTGCGAGTGACCCAGCTGCGACATGGACACACTGCCAGAACAACTTGCAAAATAAATAAAACTCGGCGCTTGTAATATACTCACCAGTGATGAAGGTATAGCAGTATATATCCTGGTTTTCTTCATAAAGTTTAGCTTTTATTAAATATATATATATTCAAATTCCTATAATTTCAACTCAAAATAAAATATTTTTTAAGGTTAAGCATATCGTATAAGTACTTTTATAAAATTCTGTGTCTTTCGCATCACTGCTACTCACTACAGTAGCAGCTGAAACTTGTGCTAACCTGGCGCTTTTCCTACCTGGGTCGCCTGTCTCCTGCCAACTACGTGGAAATTCGCAAAATATTTGCATGCAAACTTTAGTCATAATTTCAGTTTGAAGAAGGGAGTATGAGGAATTGGGGGCTTCGGTCTAGTAGCCACTTCTCCGTTTCTATCATGTTCGTGTTTGCTGTGCCTGAGAAAGTTTGCGATTCCTTTTGGTTTTGGTGCGCCTGCGGCACCGGCTTCACTTTCATCATTGCTCGCATTGCCTACTTTTGACTTTCTAACTGGTATATTGATTTTTTTGAGCGTAGTTTCCGCATCCCGTATTCAGCCATTTTCTGGCACGTTTTTTATATGTTGAGAGCGACCGGAGAGGTTGAAAGCTGGCATTCAAAAACTGGTAACCGAAACTATGCGGGACCAAATAAAAATTTGAGTAAGCCAAACGCGATATAGAACTGCGAAATCTACCGTCTCTGGATGCTCTTGGGAAGTGTTTCCTTTGACATGCAAATATAAAATATTTTTGTGTGAGTACTTCTTAAAAACATACCCCAGATATTCCCTCAGACTCATGATATTAATACCTAAAAACTTTTGGCAAACTTTTTAGTAATTGTAATCGACCCATCTCAAGTGCAGTATACTTTTAGGTCTCCATTGGCGTGTAAAGCACGTTTTTTTTGTTGGGACTTGTGGCGCACTTTTCGGTTAACATGAAAGCTGGCATTTGTTAGCCATAAATGTTTGTGGCCTAGTCATGTTTGAATGTTTGAATACGCTGGCCACAACAGCCGAATGGATATAGAATTATAAATAAACTCGAAGCACACTTTTGGGCATTTACACTCCAGTAAACAGGTGCACACACACCTGGAAAGTCGGCACTTCTGAAACAGTTTTGGCCGCAAGAGCCATAATTTTTTGGTTACTTTCCATACAGTGCGTTTTCCCGTCTCCCATCCGCTTGCCCTTTTCCACCACTAAAAGCACTCAGGGCTCGGCCATTAAGAGATGCACTTCTGGAACACAATTTTAAACTGCATCGCACCCGAAGTCCTCTGCCCGGCTCGCCCTTCCCGCCATCCACTTAAACTGCATGGTCTCTTTCTTTTTTTTTCGGGAATCGGACACACTGAAATTTGGGTGACCTTGCGGCCTGGTGGGAGGTGAATGGTTCTTTAAGGAAGTTGGCCCCATTCAAAATGTGTGTGTGCGTCCCTCTGGGCTTTAGGGCATTTACACGCTAAGAAAAAACAAATTTCCGTGGTAGGTTATTTAGTAGCTATATCTTGTTAAGTTACCAAATGCTAAATACTTTATTAATGCATTCAATTTATGTTAAACATTACTTCATTGCTTAGATGTTGCCAAAGAGCTTATCGATCCTCGGCTAACTTTGTTTCAGTGCACCTCAACCCTCAACATTTTGCGTTTCAAAAAAGGAGTACCTGGGGCTTTTCAGGTTGCTGAAGACACGCCTCCTAGCGAACTCAACTAGGGCCAACAGCAGACTGAAGAAGAAACTAGAGTTTTTTTGGCACGCACTTCTGGATGCAGGCTTAAACTGGGAGGAGCTTATGGAGCGAGGGGTTAGGACTCAGGGGTTCGTTTCTAGCGTTTGTGGTCAGGTTGAGTGTTTGGGCTTTGTTTCGGTTTTGTTTTTGGTTTTGTTTTGCACTTGCGTTTGACATGCATTGACTATGCATAGACCCCTTTTTTACCATTTCCCCTTTATATTTGGCGCCTCGGCGACGAAGCAAAGGTTCTCGAGATGGCAATCTTTATGATCTTTGGCCGGGTGCCAGAGGAAGAAGCGGGAAAAGTGGAAAAACCCCAAGTACACTTGTAATTCGAAAATGCAAAATGCAAATCGTGGCTAGGCAGAGCACTCCCTTTGAGTCGTTTTACTTTGTGTAATTGCATGTAACAGGCAATAGAATTATGCAACTTGCAAGGCATTTGCATTAGGGGATTATCCTTCACATTAAAGCTGATTTTTACGTAAACTGCTTCACGAGATTTTTATGGGCAAAGCATTTCATAGAATGAATGTACTAAAATAACACGATGCTTCTTTAAATAAGTTGAAATCTTCTCAACGAATTTTGTTTATCAAATTGACATCTTATATAGCAAAGTTTATTTCCTTCCAATTTTTTAATCGACTGACATTATTTATCGGCAATTGGAAACATGTTAAATATTCAATTAGGCTTAAATAATGATGTGACTTATCATACTAGACAAAATTGGCTAATAACTTTGGACTTTACTTTGGGATTTCATCTTCAATTTCTTCTTCGACTGTCATTTATTGCTGGGGACTTTCCTTATTGAGCAAACTGTGTCAGCACTTGAAACCCTTTTTGTTTGCCCATTTATGTTTCGCTGTGTGTGCCCAGACCAGCTAACACATACAGAAAGTTGGCCCGAAAAGCGCCGCTGAAAGTCGCTGTGTCTGTGCGTTAAACACATTTTCGAATTCATGCGAAAAGTTTCCCTGTTTCACTTGCGCATGTTTTTCTTTTCGTTACTTTTTTTCGGAGGAAATAAAAGTTTTTATCAGCCGTGTGCATGACTGGGAATGAATGTCACGGCTTGTTATCGCTAGAAATACGCATAATCATAATCATAAAATTGATTTAACTAATCAAACAAACATAAACAAGTACGGGGTGTAGGAAAATTAACACAACATTCAATGGGAATTGTCAGAGCATTCGGCAAATCAGTACCTAATTCAGGAAACTGGCTAGCAAGTTCAAAGGCTATCGAAGCTAGGGAAACTTTGCTATCCGAGCTGACAAATTGGCAAATTGAATGTCAACATGCGTAAAAATATCACACCAGTTGAGAAACCCCTGACGTCGCCCCTGACATTCCCGGCGAATAAATATCTATATCCTGGGTCTCTGCACATACGCGTGTCCTTTTGGATTTGTTTATGACGCACAGGCAGACGATGGCGAAGACATCTAGGAAATGCTACAATCAAATATAAATTACTCATACGCACGTGTCGCACTTTGAACGTCACTTCTTCGCTGCCCCCTCGTTCTGTCTATATCTATATCTTTATCCATGTCTAGATCCTTATTTGGCGGAGCAAATCCAACTAGCATTTAAAGTCGCATCCATCTAGCCATCGATTTATCATGCCAGGCACGGCTAAAGGCTCAGTTTAGCTCAGTTCGCCTAGGCTCACATAACGTTTTGTTTAGCATACTTATCACACTCGCATGAAAACCTTCGTCCCACGATTTTTCGCCTCTATTTTCCGGCCCCTCGCCAAGTTCGTCCAGTGATTGATTGGTGCTCCTGGCAGCTGACTGGGGCTTCGATTACGTGCGACCATCTGAGAGCTGAGACCGCAAAAAACTGCAAATTAGCCGATGGGTAAAGGGAAGAAATCCGAGTCTTAAAGGTTTACTTACGGCCTTGAAGGTTTTCCAATTTTAAAGAAAAATTTAATAAACAAAAAATAGGTAAGAAAATTCAAGTCAAACTTCGCTCTTCTTCATATTTCCACTACTTCCAATAAATTAATACAATTACAGTCCCCAGTTAGCAAAAGTAGAGCGCTAAAAAGTGATTGCAATATAAATAATAATTTATGGCAATAATTATTTAGTAAAGTTAATTACTTAGGTCACATTGACTGAACTAAGTTCTGCCGAAGAAATTCCTAAGCTAGAACCATCGCTCCTGGCTATGAAAATAATTTCATCACATATTCGACACATTCTGATGCTTACAATTCCCTTAACGATTGCAATGTCACAATTTGCTGTCGACAACATTTTCGTACATACATAAGTACTCCACCGGCAAGTTTTTTCAGCTGGGCCTTATAGTTTTTCACGATTTCTCCTGGGCCAGATGAGTTGCTGTTGCAGTTGCCAGCTGCCAGCTGCTGTCAGGTGAAGGACATTGTAACAAGTAAATAAATGGCTTTTATTGCAGTTTTTAAACGCTTTGCTGATTTTGCTGGCGCAGCATCAAATGTGTGTGGCACTGTAAGTGCGAGTTCACTGTAGTCGAGTTGAAAATGTGGCAAAGTTTGTCAAGTCTCACAGGTGAATTAACTTTTCCGCTCGACTCGCTGCTGCTGTTACCTGCTGCCTTCAGCAGGCCAAAAAACTTTTGAACCAAGTCAAGATGCATTTGGCGAAACTTTACCAGCTTCGTGAATTGACAACCGCAGCGAAAGCAACATCAGAAGCAAAAGGTGGCAAATGGCAGCAGGTGGCATCGAAGCCTTAACACTCGACTGCCCGCCAAACTAATGCCGAAGTTATGGCTCCGAGAAATCATATTTAAATTGGTAGCTTTAATGTCGCTTATTAACCGGTGGGATGTCCAGACCAGATGGACATTTGTGGTTGCACAAGGAGCGTGAAAAATGGAAAAGCAGCAGATGAAAAAAAAAATAAAGTTTTCAAATCTGTATTTCAATTTTAAAAGTTGGTTAACCCTGAGGTAACAAATTTGGTAACATCTCAATCTAAAAATAAATCGATAAATGTAGTCAAAAACCTTATTATATTTAAAATAAAATTAAATTATTTATTACTGTGTAGTTCTTGAGATAATTTTGAGCCGGAAGTGACCAACGAACCACCGAATCACTCTCAACCATTTTGCTTTGTTTATTTTTACTTAAGTGACGACTGACTTCGTCGCCCGAAGGAGGGAAGTTGTTGGGAAAATAAGCCATAAAACAGCATAAAAAATGTTTCAATTGTCGCCAGCTGAACACTGCAATCAAATGACATATATATTTGTATATATCCGAACAGGCAATGAAAATATTTGCGCAGACAGACGGACGGACTGAAGTTCAGCTCGACTGCAGATGCGGTAGTAAAAATAACAAAAATAAAAACAGAACAGGAAAACAAACACAGCAAACAGGACTTCAGAAGCTGTAATGCCAAGTGAAAAAGTGTATATAAAATTCACAAGGCGGGTGGAGCCATAAAAAATTAAATCAGTTTGCGGAAAATACTCGTGCACATTTTCTTTGCTCTCTGTCCGGCTGGCAGCATTTCGCTCTATATTTTTTTATTTCATCACTTACTCCACCCACCACCCACCACAACCCACAAATGCCAGCGCTCTTGGTCTTCTTCCCACCGTCAGGATTTCAATGAAACGCACGCGCGCCATTTTGTTTGAGTGATTTTGTCTTGCAAAACGCGTAATTGCAGCGAAAGTTGAAACCCAAGCTCAAGACTTTACAAAAAATAGGAAAAAATTCGAAATGGAAAGAAAAACTGTTGGCTGCGGGAAAGTTATCATGAAGCGTCCATAAATGGACCAGGTCAGGGGCGATTAACAAATAAAAGATGGCCAAGAAAGGGCCTGAAAAGTGGTGATGTATGAAAGGGCTTTCATTTGAGTTTTACTCAAATTTTTTGACTCTTTTCATTTAATTATTTGATGTATTTTGTAAAGTGGTTTAAGCAGCAATTCCCTTTCTGACCAAATCCGCTCCCTTGTTTGGCTAGTTACTTTTTTGTTGTTGGTGCTCGCCATCATTTGGAAAGTTACAGAAACTGTTTTGCCTTTTGCGTGGCGCTGTAAAAAACTTTTCCAAGCAGCATCATTTGTCAGTGGATAAATAGTTTTCCAGTAAGTAGCTAAAGTTATGCTTTTCAGATTATGTGGCCATGTCTGATAATTTTTCATTGAGATAATTTCAAATGCCACTTGGCTTGCGAGCGGAAGGGACACACCCAAAAAACATTATCTGCCACGATATCAGAGATTGGAACACCGAGGATGAAAGACTTTGGAAGCCATAAATTCAAATTTCGTTGTGTATTTGGGGAAACCAATTTAGTTAGTCGACAGGACTTGGGACTTAATGTGTAATGTGTAAGCCGCAAACATAATAAATAAGCTTAAGTTTGGTCAATTTGACAAAATTGTTTGAGCTTAGCGCAGTATTGCGGCGGTGTCGAAGGTGAGGGGTTGTGAAGAGGAAGTTCGGGTGGCTCAAATAAATCAGCTGTCATTTAATCTTGCAGCGTTAGCCATAAGCGAATTTATTACGCCCTCTGCGAGGATGAGTAAGGTTCAAGCAGGAAGCTATATGTATTTCCAGAAAATATTGATGAGCCAGAGTTTTGTTCTGCCTAGGTCCGTTCTTCTTTCCTAATCAAATTTAACATAAATGATTGAATAGAATTTTAACCATAAAATCAGCAATGTTGTCATTGATTGAGCAGCCCCCAGATTTAATGCAGTTAACCAAAAACCAGACTTCTCCCTTGATTGATGAACTTAAAGTTCGTTGTCCGCTTCAGTTGCCTTAAAAAAGAAAAGAAAAAGCGGAAAAAACGGTACGAAACTTTTTCTATAACGTATTGTGAAACCACTTGACAATAAATGCGAAATTGCAAACGGAGTGCACTCCATTGTGAGCCAATCCCGAGGTTCCTGTGTAAATGTAGCCATGCAGTTGTTCTCTTGTGACCCCATGGCCCTCCTATAAATATATATACTCCGATCCGAATCCCTTCGCTCCTGGCATTGTCAGTGAACATGGCGTGGGATTTAAACGTTGTGTCAACGGTGCAAAGGTAATAAAAGTGGCGCACTCTTGCTCCTGCTGCAACTGAAATTAAATATTAAATGCATCCCTCTTGAATGCTGATAGCTCTAAGGGGCTTTCGGGGGTTAAGGGGGATGGGACTGGAACCGATTGCTAAGATAGAATCTGAAACTGAGCGGGAAAAACTTGGATTTGCCACTAGTACTAAGGTAGCAATTTCCCTGATTGGAATGGAGATACGGATACCAGAGAAGTGCTCAGGTGGTGATAGTGCAAGCATAAATCTGTTTTACAGGTCAATTTCGCAAAAGAGATTGGGTCTGTTATGTTTTACTTTTACAAAAAACTAATATATTCGTCGATATATATTTTATAGATCTTTTCAAAGACTTATTGATTTGAACACAATAAAAATGTCAATGCAATTAAAGTAGTATTACATTTACCTAAAGACCCTAACAAATATAAAAATTTAATATATAAGCTCTGTTTGTACCGAGCTTTCATTAAGCCTAAATGATGGCCACGCATTGGCAGCATTTTGACTGATATCTAGACGAAACGGCATAAAATATGCTAATTTGTATACTCTTGCGGAATGTATTAGAACTTCAGCAACGCAGTGAAGGAGATACCCCATAAAGTATATATAAATTGATCAGCATCACGATCTGAGTCCAAGTACCATCTCAGTTTTAATTTAATTTTATTGTTTTTTATAAAATAATAACGTTTTTTTTTAAATATAGAATAGAGACAATGTTTGGTTTTGATTTTCGGATCGATTTTTTTTTTCAAATTTTTATGAAAACCTCAAGGGTATACAAGCTTCGGCTCACCGAAGCTAGCTTTCTTTCTTGTTTTTAATAAAATCTCACATAAAAATACCTTAAATGCCGTTTGTCGCTTGTCCTGCGACAAATTCAAAATCCTTGGCACGTCCTGAGCGTTGCGATATTAACACGTATACGCCGCGTTGTACGGCAAGCCTGAGCCTGTGGGCAAAAAGCGATTGCGCCGTGGAATGGCTTTAATTTTGATGTGAAGAATTGGCATAGAGGCTTTTTAAAAGCGTCCGTTTGGCTTGGCTTGGCTCGGGAACATGTTGAAGTTTAGTGGGCCTCAAAACGTCATAAAATTTAATGCCCAGCTTCCTTTTTTTTTGGCGGTGGGAATCTGACCATGGTCATTTGTTTGTATTCTTTGCGGGGACCGTCGTGTGGGTTGTTGAGTGGCATGTGTGAGGAGACACTGCTTGTTAGCGACCAATGCTGATGATGGCTTTTTGTCTTTGGACGCGCCCGTTTTTATGCCACGTCATAAAAGCAGCTTGAAGGCGTTACACATTACCCCACCTTTTACTACATGTCGTCCTTCGCAGAGAAAAAATCATCAGAATTGGTTACCAAAATGCTGGCGAATTCCGTTTATTCAGTATTTGCTGTTGAACAATTTAAATAATAAGGCATCCTCGTTTATCAATCACAAATATCACGTTTAGTATTAATACTTTTTTTTTCTCAGTGTGCACGTAGGGGGGCTTCTTTTTGTTGGAAGATTGAGCTCGTTAGTCGCGCTCGCCTGTTTTGAAAAATTGTTGCTGTCTGCTGGAGTGTCTCTGCATGTCCCCGAATCTGGATCGAACTTCGCCTTTAGTCTGTCTGATTGATTAATACATCAATTTGTTATTGAGCCATCTATCTCTCACTTTCGCCGTTTTTCGTCGGCTTCATCCAACGGTTTCCTGCCGCTTTGCGCCTGCCCATCACCATCATACACTTGACACAGTTTGCAGCTCATTTAATCACCACAATACCGCATAAAAGCTAATTGTGCAAATTTCTTCTCTCTCCCTACTCGACCCCTCCACTTCGGATTCTTAACAGCAAAAACTTGCACACAGCATTCGACGACAAAAAGAAAGCCGGCGACAACATATGATGAAAGTTCTCGTTAATGACACACACAAAAAGGAAGAAGGGAACCAAAAGGCGTTGTATGTTTTTTTTTCGGAATGTGAATGCTTAAGTGGAAAGGGATGTCAATTTAAGAGTCGACTACGTGTTTCCTTGGCCCTCGACGGAGCAATTGACACCCTGAATTGGGAAGTTAAGGAATTTAAAGCCCATTAAGTACACAAATTTAAAATTCCTTCGTTCAATGGTAGGGTAACTGCTCCTCTGCTAGTGGGCATAAATACCGTTTTATCTCGCACCCATTTTCGTAGATAGTTAGCTGTCAGTAAACCCATTATTTCAAGACACAAAGGAAGTCAAGGGGATATAACCCATTAATTTTTATTAAAGGTACTTGACGCTGCTATTGCACTTTTCGAACCTGCATAAAAGTTTCTTTGTCTTTGGCTCACCCCCTATCGACCCGTTTTGCGGTTGGCTTTATCGATTTTTGTGTAAAATTTTAATTGGTTTTCCCTCTTAACCGCAAGACTTCGTTTAGCAAAGAGTCAAAGACTTAAATTGATTGCTCCAAACGAAACGAACTTGTCTGCCCCATTCTACGGTTTCTTTTTTCTACCGTTTTCCCTTTTAATTTTTTGCTTGCTAAAAAATGCACTGCACATTGGTGCTAGAAAAAAAGCAGAATCTATAGATGGTTTAGGCAATTGCCTGACAGACAACGTCATAAATTATGCAGTTTATAACTGTTAGGAACCACAGAGACGTCTGTGACAGCATTCAATATGCATAGTTAAGCAAGTTGTGCAATTTGTTTGATTGATTGACTGCCTGATTGAGCCGAGGCGCGTTCAGAACTGAGTTGAGTCGTTTCGAGTCAAGTGCAGTTTTGCAATGGCTTCTCTTTTTATGGGAAAAGATGATTGCCAACCGCTTCAACAGAAGTTAAACTTTAACTGTACGAATTTTCACGGAAAGAAAATGGAGCTAACTAAATAATTATTCAACCAACAAAAAGGTAAAACAAATTTAAGTTCAACAAAAAAAAAAAAAAATGATTTGTATTATTATTTTAAATAACGCTTACTTTACTTTAAGGTATTTGTGAGTGAGTAAGAACTTATGAACAAACCAGGGACCCAAATAAATATTATGAGTTTAAAAAAATTGAAGCCCAAAACAGTCTCCAAAAAAATTGGAAAAAATTGTCATAAGTTAAATTTTCATGGCGAATTCAAAAACAAGATAAATGTTTTTTTTTCAATTTTTACGAAAAAATTGATTTTTAATACTTAAAATTAATTTTAATAATAAAAACTTAGTAATAATTATTAAGTATCAATTTTTATATAAAAATTACGCAATAACTTTTATTTTCAATTTTTATTATATAAATTGAAAAATAAAAATTATTCGATAACTTTTATTTTAAAAATTGGAAATAAAGATTGAATCTATATATATATACTTACTTATTATATACCATCTGAAAGGTATTGATGTGTAGATCATATATATACACACACATTGGATCTGGCTTCTACGGATCAAAAGATATATTAGATATATATATTTATATAATTTTTTGCTTTTTTAATTATAACCGTTACAGTCCCTGGAACAAACCTCATAATAAGAAAAATATAGTTGTATAATTCTTGGTTCACCATGGTTAAATCAAAATATTGCTTCAACAAGTAATTAAATTATCTTTTAGCGATCTTGCGTACTAAATTTGTTTCAAGTGTCCTTCTTGCATGTGGCATGTGGTAGCGTGTCCTGATGCAATTAAAAGCCAATGAAGAATCACGCTTTTTAATTGTTTGCACTCGCTGCCTTTGTTTGGCGCTTTAAATGTTGAGCGCACATCAAAGTTTAATCGCTCGGCGCCCGCGCGAAATCGAGCATAGGCAAGCTAATTTACAGATAGCCAGGGCTGCTATATAACTCCCCCGCAAGTTGAATCAATTTCGACTTAAATCGAAATTGAAATATTTTCTTACTTCTTAGCAATTACTTCGATTGATTGCAGTTGAAGTTTTTACACTTATTTGCCTCTTCAAACACTTGAGCACAATTAAGTTAGGGCCCAGCCCTGACTTTATGCAGTTTCAGTTTGCTAATGATTTTATGCTTTCCTTTTATTTCAATTTCAGCAGTTATTATAATTTTATTTTTCCTTCCGTTGCGCATCGTAAAATCAAGACCGCAGCACACAAAAATTCACGAAACAAATTTTAAGCAATGCTTCCTTTATGAGCAGTCACAACGTCTCGGCGCCCGCTTTTCTCTACAAGCCTCTCTTAATGTTGTTTTTTCGTGTAAATTTATAATAACTTGCATAAATTAAGGCTGCCGCGCTTGCAATTGAATGGAACTCGTCTCCACCACTGCGCAGGGGAAACTTGACGAAGCTGTGGTGTATTTCGTTCAAAGGGGATTCTCCTTATTTCCCCTGCTAAATTTCAAACTTTACTTGGGATTGGCCTGTGTTACTTTTTGCCTTTGTAAATCTCATATAATGCCTACGAAAATGGGCAAAGGGTCCATCGTCCTTGGTCCGAATTGGCAAATTTTATATATGATTAGCTAAACTGGCACATGTTGCCCCATGTTGGCCAGATATAACATAACATTTATCTGTGGCTACTACAGGACGAACAAACTAATGAGGGTCAGCATTTCTGACATCGAGACACACCCAGATACCGCTGTCATCTAAAAAAAAAATAGGACCCTCAGGTTTTGGCTTTAAGTTCGAGACTTTTATTCCTGTCAACTTTAAATTTGCATTTAAATTTCCTGTGTTCTCTCGTTCGCTTGCTCTTTTCCGGGCCGCTTTAAATTATGCATCAAAATAGTCCTCAAATGTTTGTACTCCCAGTAAAAGTGAAATGAGTGAAAGGCGGTGTGGTGGCACATAAAAAAGTAGTCTGTGGGCGTGGCATTTTTCCGGGCGGCTTGCAATATTTGCGATAAAATTGTGAGCTCTATTTTTCGGTCCTGGTTCATGCACATAAATTTGCTTTAATGCGCTTAGTTGGCAGTGAGTATATTCCTTTGGGCCTCCCCTCATTTTAGTCTATCTATCTCTATTTGGGCGGAACATAAATCGAGCCGAGAATTTTGATAATGACACGCAGGCCTGATTTCCTTTTTATATTGTTTTGGTTGTCATTTGGCCCAAAATTGTTTAATTAATTAGGGGGCAACATTTTAATTAGACTTAAGTGCTGCTGCTGTGGCGGCAAGTCCAATCATTAAACGAGCAAATGCTTTAAATGTTAGCAAGTACAGAAGGCGAGGGTAGCTTTTGGGGTTTTGATTGCTCATTTCTGTGGCTCGCAAAGTGGAAACGTTTAATCCGGTTCATTTCTGTAGGCGACTAATATAAGTGAACCCAAGAGTTTGATGGGCTAATGTAAAAGTTTTGGGGTGAATAAATCCGCAAGCTTATTAAACCTAATATCAGTAACTAGAAAAAATATATATTAAGAGTAGTTTCATCAAACACCTTTAGTTCATTTAGGGTAATTGAAAAAATGTTTTTGAAGATAACATGGTACACCCTTAGTGAGATTAAGATTCCATAGCATACTTTTTAGGGCATTCACTGTACGAAACAGTTTGCAAGAGAAGTGCAGATTCTTAATAAGCTTTAATTTTCTGCCGTCACAGGCACTCAATCGCAGTAAAAGGGTGGGCTCGAGCCGAGAACATATCGAGTAACCCATTTGGGGCCGCAACCAGAAACTGACCCACTGAGCATGCAAACAAAGGCGTGGACTTGCGAGCCAAGACAATGCTCATGCCATTCGTGTGTGGCAGCGTTTCGGCGGACTGGCTGTATGTCGAGAAATGTTTGTGCGCTGTGCGGCTGTGTGCATCTTGGCCAAACAAGCCAAACAATGTAGACAATTGCTTTTAGAGCGTTGACTGATGACAATCGCAATCACTTTGCCGCCCACTCAACCTAGATTTCCACCAGCGAAAGCAAACACGGCATCGCAAGAGTTTTCGGCAGTAGGATGCTGGATGGGGGATTTCAGATGATGATACTACACACCCGATCTCTTGTTGCAGGCGATACCCGGGCAGGATTCGGGTAGTCAGGTAGCAGGTAGCATTTGCCGGCACTCAATTTGTAGTTTTCGGCATGGATTACACATACGCCGTGTGGTGCATTCAGCGCGCTTGTCAGCTTATAATTCAATTCGCTAGTAGCAGCAGCCTGTATCTATAGCTCCAGCTGGAGCTATATCTATATCAGCTGCCCCAAATTGACAGACAAACTGCATCCTGCCATATGCCTGGCAAATTGCATTAGCTGTCAGAGGAACTTTTACCTTTGATTGTGTAATTTATACAAAGAGTTGACCTGCACTCGCTTTGAGTTCGTTTCTCAATGCAATGCTTTTGGCAATATGAATGAAGCAAACGTTGCTCGACTCAAAGAGAACCCTTTTGACTTTATAACAAAAACCATTGAAGTGATCGATTGAGTTTCTTTTAATGTCAAAGCCATCGATTGTTTACTTGTAGAGGTTTAAAACAGGTGAAACCTAGCCCTCTGCAAAGCATTGAAAACTCAGAAAAAAGTGAAAATTGTCGAGTAGTCAACCTTCACCAAAATTAAAAATTTTAATTTAATTTTTTATAGATTCCATTACAAACATTTTGAGAATACAACTGGTAGAGATTTTGACTATAGAAGTGCAGTTTTGGGTCACCTAAAAAATCTGAAAAATCGATCCTGAGCAATTCTGTAGTTGTCTCGCATTTCGACACTAATGCATGACAAGAATGAGTTCAAGTTGCTGTCAGTGGCAAAGATTTAATGCTTCTTGCTTACACCCTGTCCCCTTTTTTTTTTGTGTTTTGTTGCTCTCTTTATTGAGAAACAGCTGCCATCATAATTCAATATTTTACACCCGAATGTACACGGAACAGAACTTGACAGCGGCAACAACAAGGATCTGAGCAGCGAATGAAAATGTTTACACGCTGCTGAGTTGCTCAGCTGAGCTGCTGAGCACTTCGTACGCCAGCCAACGTACTGAACCGAACTGAATGAGTGACTTACCGAAGGCCGAGGCAGGGGAAAGGATCTCAAGAAGGCGCCAGCACGTCTCTTGAATGTCCTGGGTGACCGTAAGGAGGAGCAGCCGCAGTGCCTGTACTCTGTTCCCTCCACTGAAATGAAATAAGTCTGAAGGCTCAAGATTGTGAGACCATAATTGCCTAAACTTTATTTAAGAGTGACGCCTTTGAAATATTTATAATTATTGCAACTCAATCATTTTCTTTAAATAGTTCGTTGCACAATGTGTATGCTGTACTATTTAACATTTAGATCACAGTATCTTTAATTTTTCAGTGTAAATATTAAAGCCAGCAACAGGCAGCAGAACCAAAGACATGTCTGGATAGATTGTAGTCAAGGTAACCAAGTTGGCCAGCAGCCAGGGCTTTTGTTAGGGCCTGTTTACCGCCTACCGTGTGTTTGAAGTAATTAGCATAGTGTAGTTAATAATTACATTTAGGTCCCCCGCCCCAAATCATGAGGTTTCATGGCTGTCATGCCACGCCACGTCTCATTTAACATAATGATCCAAACTAAGTTGAAGTGTGGGTGCGCGTGGGGAAATGCCAGCCAGCAAATTCAATCAAAGATTCTCAGCTGCAGCAAAATGGCTTACCGCAAATGCCAAAAATAAGACCAGGCTTGCAGGTAAGCAGCAGCCAGAAAATGCTGCAGGAGGGCAACTGAAACCACAGACCTGGTGCCGTGCAGACAGCTGACTTTAATCTGTTTTGTGTCGGACGCATAGCAAACTGCATTTTCCGTGCAGAATATCCTTTTTATTTTTTTTATCAAACAAACGAATGGTAAACAAAATTAGTTAAAGGTCGGAGAAACGTTTTATTTCCTATTCTTTAACATAATGGATTTATTAAAAGAATTAAACCTTTTCCATATCCAATTAGCATAATGAATTCCAAGTTCATTGCTGTGTTTTTAATCTTTGAACACATCGCTTTAAGCTCTACATTTTATGGCCTGTCTGCTGTCTGGCTGCAATTTGCTGTCTTAAATTTAAGCGTCGGGACACCTGTGCGTATGAGCAATAATGTTTGAGAGAATATCACGCATTCGCCGCGTTTAACCTTTGGAAGAAATTGTGCGCTCAAAAAGCATTTTAAAGTCCTATTACACACAACAAAAACCACCAGAGCCACAACAATTTATATAGGGCACAGCTTCCCCTATCTGAGGAGACCGCAGTGAAAAACGGAAAAGTTTTTCAAGGCTCGATAAGAGTTTTTTAATTTGTCTAAAAAGGCGCGGGAAAGGTGCAGGAGTGCTGAGTGCTCTATATATATGTATGTTTGGGCGGGAGTCGTCGAGAGGGCGTGGTCCTGTTGAGAGGAGAACTTTTTAGGCGGCGTAATTTATGCACAATGGAAGCGTTTGGGATTAAGGGCACACAAAAACACCATCAAACGGGGCGTGGCAACGGCGTCGTCTGTGGCGCGGCGTAAAAAAGCAAGTGCCCCTTTCTCCTGTTTTTTTTGCAAGGCAGACAGGTGTAGCAGGCAAGCCGGAAAATTAGCGGAAAGCGTCAAAAGCGTTCCCCAAACGGCAATGTCGCGGCATGTCTAACCTTACCTACCGCCCCCTTCCCCATAATTTACCCTCCCACCGCCCCCTGTTTTTACTTGAGGACGTAGTTTTTTTGGCATAACCGCAAATAAACACTTGGGAAAACATTATAAAAATACATTTTCTAAAATAAACTATCAAAAATATAATTAGTCGATTTGTTTGATGACTTTAAGATTGATTATGCTTTAATATCTTAACGATTTTATGCTTATACCTTACTGAAAATGTATAATATATTAAGTATGTTTTTTTGAGTGCACCAACATCAGCTAACAAACTAACTGGTGCAAATGAGAGCGCAGTTTATGGCTTGTTGTTGTTGGTGCTGGCGATTCTGTTTCTGCTGCTGCTGCCATTTTTGTGTTGACAAATTCGCCGGCGGACAAGTTGGGTTTTTGTCTCTGCGTGCGGCTCTGCACCAGCAGTTTGTCTATGCGTTTGGCTTTTGGCCTGGTCCATGGCGTAATTACCTGGACTCTTGGCCATAATAGGAACACGTTGTTTGGCAGCTGCCTGGCGGCCACATCGGCTCACAGCAGAACGGAAACGAGCGTTTTGGGCATGATAACTTTGTCCTTAAAGTTGTGAATGGCGAAACAAGCGATGAGGGAGCATAACTTTTTTTGGCCGAATTTGTGTTTGAATTGGTTCGGAGGTAGTTGGTCGAACTAGCCGGGCTCAAAACACTTGATTAACTTGAAAGTTTGGTCGTTGCTCGAAAGCTTGCATGCAAAATTTTGTTCACAGTTCCCATTTGTAGCCAAAGTGTTTTCAAATGGGTTTTTAAATTGATTTAGCTTCCTGATAAAAGGATTAGTTTTAGTCAAAAAATGTTTAGGTTGATGCCCGGGAAAAGGGAAAAGAGGAACGTAACGTTACTTATTTAAACTCAAAGAATTACTTTGATGAATCCATTGCTAACGTTTTATTTAAAGAAAAAATTTAAAGTTGTTATTTGTGTTTTCTTTATTTTCGTTATGGTTTTTAGTCATGCATATCAAACGATTCATGGCCAGCGGATACCACCGAGATCCCCTTCTTATCCACGAGGCTTAAGTAGCCATTGTTTTTAGTGTTGTTATTGCGTTGAGTTTTTGCGTTGAGTTTTTGCTTTGTTTTGTTTGTTATTTTTTGGTTTATTTCTGGTTTGGCCTGCGGCTTTGGGCGGCTTAAAATTGGATTTGCGTTTCGCTTTGACATCGCTTGTTTTTGTTGCTTAGCCAGAGCTCTCTTTCTGCTTTTTAGAGATTTTGTTTCCACCTCCACACACTTGTAAAAATGTCACTTTAATAACTTTGTGTTGCTGTCTTGTCTTTCCTGTATTTTTTCTGGTTTTTTGGCTTTTATTTGGTTATTTTTTGTAGCACGTTTTAATTGCCCTTGCAGCAGCTGGCCACAATTCTCCTTTTGGTTTTTGCTCTTATTCTCCTTTTATTGTTGTATTTTTAGACGTGCCACAAATCCCCAACAGCCGAAAACAAGGGAAGAAAAAAAAATGGCCAGAAACAGAAACATTTCGTTTTTATGACTGCCAAACATGAAAGACACCAGTAACAATGCGAACAATGTGTGAGATTTCGCACGTCGTTATATATAGCAATAAAATGCTACAAAAATTAGTCTTAGAGAGGAAACAATTTTGAAATTGGGGAAAACTCAAATTGTAAATTATAATTTGATTTCATAAATGCGGGCTCCATTGTGTGGCGGCAGGAACACGCAAATAATTTCCCATCTTCCCCGACCAGAGGTCAAAGTTGAGGCATTCCGGCCCCCTTTTCCACTCTCTGTTGGAGGCATTAAATTAGCAGTCTGTTTGCCAGTGCTTCCCCCTCGTTTCGACCAACTTTTCTTGGTAAGCTGCTTAGGAACTGCAACAGAAATATAACAAAGTTTCGCCAAAGTCCACCGCAAAGTTATGGCCACACAAAAGTTAATTCTGAATGGCTGCGCCTGTCGCTATGCAGCACATTTCCCACAGACACAGGGTAGCACAAGGACTATTTGCAAACGGCTTTCAATAATTTATCCTCTTTTGCTGTTTTCATAACTGAATCTGATTTTGCTCTCAAGTTATTGTCAAGACATCGACAAGGTGAATCAGATACCGTTGAGAGTCTGCACTTTCCTAAAATGTTGCCAAAGCTGACAACCTCAAGCATTTTATTCAATGGGGACTCAGTTGAAAGTATTTGTAATTTTGTAACAGCATCAAATTTTTACGTTATAAGAGGTATCGCTTCTTCTTTCTATCGCTTTAAAAATATTTTTCAATTACACGCAGAATATAACAAACAACACGATGGCTATAAAATGTTCTCGTAATTATTTGCACAAAATGCTTAATTGTTTGCGTTTTACAGCGAATTTCGTTGAGCGCCCCTGGCAAATATTGACGTTCATCAATGGGTGTGCTTGTGTGGAAGGAAGTTTTCCCGCTGGCGGAAAAATTATCGCACAGCGTGTGAAAAAAGTGGAAGCCCCCGCTCTCTTTGTGGTTTTTGTTGTTGTTTGGCATTTCAATTAAATAAATAGGCTTATTTTTTATGGAGCGCAGCAGCGGCCGCGCCAAGGAAATTTAAATAACGAACGCGAAAAAAATGGCGCTTGAAATTTGTGTATGTACTTTGTACACTGTGAATAAGTGAGTGTGTGGAATGTCTGTCGAAGCATTGAACCAGTTTCAAAAGACACACACTGAAGAGAAAAGGGGACGGTGAAGCTGCAGCTTTTAGCCAAGTCTCTGGTTGTACATAAAAAAGTCAACAGACAAACAAACAACGTGTAAATTATGAAAAATGTACCAACAAAGCAGCATAAGCACGCATACACGGGAACTCAGTTTGAATACAGGCTTTTTTTCACTATGGTGGCCAGCTAAATAGAATGTTCAGCTCACTGACTTTTTATATTTGGAATTGTAAATTATTAAAATTTTTATAAAAAGCGCTATGATTACTTCATAAAACATTGTGTGCTTAAATATTTAATTAATAAAATATTTCGAATCGTAAATGTTACATAAGGCTGCATTTCTAAATTCACGTCAAGGGTAGAAGCCAATCACCTCTGCATCGGAGTCAGTTGAACGGTCTCTCGGTGGCTCATTTCTGATGGCTTCTACGGGCTCGTTTTCCCAGTCAATGTGAACCTGATTTCGCATCAGCTCCTGGAGGCGGATCCGCTCGTGTTTCTCGTCATCGGACAGGGGACTACTCTCGAGGTTTGAACGGTTAGAATGGGATCTTTGCTGCATTTGTAAAGTTGGCAACGGATACAAATAGGGAATCAAAGAGCTGATCAGCTCCGCATCCGGCATTAGATGTCCACTGTGGCTGCTCGAATCTCTTGCGTCATTTGATTCTGGATAATAGCTCGATGGTAGCATACTCGAAAATAAATCGGCCATAGTGGATGCGATAGGGCAATGTATGAAGCGAACTATATTTTGTATATTTTTTTTGGGTTTATAAGTTTTTCTGGTTATGTGAATTTCGATAAGAAATTTTGAAGACGAGTAAAGCAGACAGCTGGAATACGCCTACAAACTCCAAGCCCCTTACGTTGAATTTCAATGAAAGGAACGTTGAGTTTTGCTCTTAAAGATGTATCTTGGCAGTAGATTTGAAAAGATAAATTATTAAAATGATCTATTTTCATGCTTAATATAACGAAACCATTGATATGTGAAGAGGTCGACCTATTAACGTGCCAGCGACTGTACCATATGTACATTCAGAATTACTGCGTCTCGTTAGCCACCGACTGAGCCTGGTCTACCTTTGCGCAGCTAGTCTTTTTTTTTTTTTTTTTTTTTTGAATAGACCCTGTCCAACGATGTAGGCAACAGCAATAACCCATCTCACACGCTTTCCGCTCCTGACTGCCCCTCATCCTTCCTGTTTCAAGCCCCACCCCACCTATACGTATACTCGTATCCCTCCTACCTGAAAAATGCGCACCTGTTTTGTTTATTTTGACTGCGCTGTTGTTGCAGTATCCGCTTCAATCGCGTTGCTGTTGCTTCTGCGGTCCGGAATTTACTCCTGTTTGGTGTTTTTGTTGTTTCAGCCCAGATGTGCCGCCATGTTGTGCATTTAAAGTGCAGCTCATCCCCCGTCCCCCCTTTTTGTGCCCAACAAAATCCAAGGTAGCACTTTTAAGCACGTTTCAGGATCATTTGCTCACATCATTCGCATTAAGTTTTAAGTTGTAAAACATGGGGTGTATAAAAACAAGGCAGGTGTCAGCTTTTATATCTTTTAAAATCTTTATATGCACCACAAAAGATACAAGGTATTTTTTTGTGAATACTAAATTTACATTTAAATACTAATACAAAAATTTCTTAACAAATTGAAAAAGCTATAATTTGCATTTAAAGAGTACTACAGAGACAGACCATAAATTGGAACAAACCCAGAAATTAAAACCAGATAAAGTGGAAAAGGACGTATTTGTCCTGCCCCCTCACGGACAATTGCGGGTCATTTCTGTTAAGGAACTCATTACAAAGTATGTCCGCTGGCGATTGAATGGATTTGAGCATTCCGCAGTGAGCTGAAAAAGGCAACTTTAACTGCAACTTTGACTGCGGGTTACGCTTAATTAAATGCCCAAGCATCAGAGCGAAGGGGGAGCCAAGTAAATACCCAATGCCGGGGAGTAAGCCGAGTTAGTTTCCTTTTGTTTGTTTGGAAAACCCCTCTCAAGTCCAACCGCCCATTGACAATGCAAGCCGGGGCTAATCAGTTGAGAAAATTTCTGTGAGATGGCTAAAACCAAACAAAGAACAAAAACTCGGACCCTTTGGGGGCTGCCTTAATTAGCGCTGCAAACAAAGGAAACTTTCTGAGTCCGAGAAACGTTGGGTCAAAAGTGCCAATACAATGTGTAAATATAAATGAGCAGTGGTGCAAAAGCGTTCTTAATTATTACGCATCATTGGAGACGGGCGGCGGTGAAAGTGGGTGAGAAATGCCGGAAAATGCCGGAAAAGATACCCCGAAGTCAGAGACGGTGTCGGTGATTTCCGCAAGGTAAATGACAGACGGCTTAAGTTATTAATATATTTCCGCCGACTTCGTAATTCGACATCAATCAAGCCAACCGACGTTGGCCTTATTTAATGGCCTCCAAATTAATCGCATTTATATTGAGATTGATTGGGGCCAAATGCATTGGCTTTCGAAACGTGAAAAATACCAATTTTTCCCAGTTTTTCATGGGGCAATTAAAATGTTTGTTCTACATGTGCTGACAATGCTTGAAAGAGAAATTAACAGGGAAATGTTTATTTGCCGCCCCGGCAAGAGAAAAGCAAATGCAGCAAGTGTAAAACGAGCTCAACAAATTTGTGCTCGAAATAAAAAAGAGTGGTTCGGGGGCGAGGATAAAAAGTGGAGCAATAAATTTGTACTTTTATCACCATAGAATACATTTTTGTGCCTGTGCTCATGGCTTTATAAGGCTGTTTACCGTTTGTTTCATAGATTTAAATACAAAATAAATAATACATTGTTGTTGTTTTAAAGCGTTTAATGCTTTCATTATGCTTTCTCACTATTAAATTCCAGAAACTGAGGACTTCCCTACGTATTCATAAGTGGTTTAGTAGTTTAGAACTTCTATGGAAACCTTTTAGGGACCCCAAACTGAAGATACAACCCTTAACTAACCACAATAATTCAATTATGAGCGACCACATTTTAGTGCCCCTTCCTCCCAGCAACGACAAATTGAATAACTTGAAGGTCTTCCGGTTTTGGCCTTTTGCCCGGGATTACAAAGCTTTCAAAAGTCCCAACTCCGCTGCCAGCTGAAGTGTTTCGGTACCAAGTTATTTTAGTGGGAAAAAGTTTTTAGTGTTTTAGGCCTACAACAACTGCCGGCAATTTAACTAAAAGCGGTCGTAACCATTTAAAAGGTGTTCGGTTCTCAAACGGCCATCAGCCAGACCATCAACATTTATGCGGCTACTTGTTCAACAGCACAAAACTCACTTATTCGCAGCGAAAAATTCCAATCGAAATCGTTTTGGCGCTGAATCCATTTAATAACCGACATAAATACTGTTCAAGACGCTTTACGACTTGAGTGCGCCGCAGGAAACTACTGCCAGCATCAAGAATGAAACTTTCCCACTGGCACAAAGATAAATATGTTTAGCTACAGATATGCTCAAAAGAATAGTATTTGCATATGGCTTTTATAAAGCTCTTGGTAGCTGCTATTATCTGTATGGCAAAGTCTATAGCGAAAGTAAGGTCATATTAGTGTATTAAAAGCCATTTTAATCTATCATAACTTATAAACTAATGTTTTCGAATACTACTTTGTTGAACTCGTCTGTGCATCTCTGAGGAAATACGATTTCGTGTGAATATAATTCTATGCAAATGTGTTCTGCGCGTCAATTCCCGCAGCGACACTTTATGATATTTACACGAAGCAATTGAGAGGGAGGAAACCGAGAGTACGAGAATATTTAAAATATTTTTGCTGATTAATCTTAGCTTTTAGTTCGATCTGTCCTTGACCCAGTATAACTCGCCATCGAACGGCTCGTTCGATCTGCTAAGCGGATTAAGCCTCCTGTATGGGTCATAAAATCCAATGTAACAACCATAAATAGTGGCAACAGTTTTCTCGTTTTCTTCCCCTTTAACGGCTGCCAAATTGAGTTGAAACGAAGGCATATTATTGTGTAATTGCATTTTATTGCCATAAATAAATGTTCTCAATGGGCTGGCCGACATTTAAAATGCATGCATCTACCATCTCGTCTCAATTAGGACACAAACGGCTGCAAGTGCAGTTGAAATATTTAAGCAATTTCCGCAAGATTTCTTAATTAAAAAGTTGCTCCTTCTTGGAAGCTCCAACTCGCATCCTTCGCGTTCGCCGAGGTGTCAGCAACAATGAAAATATTTTCTACTTACCAGCCAGCCAAAGTGTTTTGGTATTTTCGCTTACCCTTCGCTCGGCAATTTGCTTTTGCACATTTTTCTTCATTTACTTTGAAGCGAAATCTACGAAATTTCATTTGCAGTTATGTGCTGCTATTTTCCCACCCGACATAGAAAGCTAGAATTCAACACGGCACACGTTCTGGCCAGTCACTGGCCTAAAATATTTACCGAGCGCTTCACATCGGACGCATAGTCAAACAATTTGGGCCCGGACTTGGGATTTCCCCGAAAAGAAATATGTACACAGTCCGAAGTTATTATAGTTGCCCGTCTAGAGGAAGTCGGGACCCGTGCTTCCTACTCAGTTTGTTTTCTGCCTTCTCTAATGCCATTTTACTGACTTCAGTTGAGCCGAAAGTGCCTACTGCGAAAATTGTCCATTGTCCAACGGAATTTTCAGCACGCTTCACTAACTTGACTGAATGTTGTCGAAAACAATTTTTCTATTGCATATTTTTTAGACGAACTCCTTTCTAGGGGTTGCAAGAATTGCAGATAAGCTTAATCAAATTTGATTCTAAAATATATACAAAATCATGATAAATTTATCTGGAACTAAAAGCATCTATATTTGTAAGATAGTAGTTAAATTGATAACACACTTTTCGAGAAATAAAAAATCCTTTGATTTAAGGGTATTGAAAACTTTTTCTTTACTAGTTGAACTTTACCTTGCTCTCAGACTCTTTCCGCCCCACTTCCTCTTCTCTTGGGACAGGTCAATGCGTTTCAAAAACTCTCTTGTTATTGCCCATAAAATTTGCTTGCCCTTGGCATGAGAAAGCTATCAAGCGGAACGTAAAGAAAGTAGGTGAGTGGCAGAGATATACTAAATATACATAAGAGGGAAACTTAAGCCGTGTCCCTCAGTCCCTGGCGTATGGTAATTGCATTTTAAATGGCTGCATTTTGCTGCGTCTGCGTATGGAACGTTGATTTAGGGGTAACCTCAGCACGCACATGTTGCCACATGGCCGCAAAATATGGTAAATTAATTCAATATTAAGCAATCAAATATTGTCGCCACATCATCAAATGCTGCGGCCTCCAACGTCAATAGCTGTGTGTGACTTGTGGTATTATGTTTGTATTTGCAGACGCCTTCAATTAGACTATGGCAAATTGAACAGCAGCTGAGCGGAGTGGAGATGTAGATTCAATAAGAGATTGCCTCGGCTTGAATGGATTGCAATCAATGACACAGGGGGCGTCATAGAAATTCATCTAACAATGCGCAGCGCCGCGTTTATTACATTCTGCCGCCACGCCCACATATGATTGGCTGCCCATTTTGGCATTGCTGTAGCTCGCCTTCCTGCATTTTTATTAATTTTCCAGCAGCTGCCACTGGCTGTGCCGCTTTCCTTTCGCTTTTCCGTTTTCCGGTTCGCTTTTCCCCGCTCAAGTGTTGGATTTTTGCATGTTCGCCGCCTGTATGCGACAAAAGAATTTAATTAAAACGCGTAGCCGGGCATTGTCCTCCGGACTTCGCTGATGTGTCCTGGCAAAAGGATTAAGACGCTGCTGGGGTAATTTCAATGGAATAAGATTGCACCTAGAGGTAATGGTCTTGACTTTTGTTTGAAAGAGCGCTTTGGGGTGGAAAAATATGATGGGTGTGGTAATAAGAACTGTACTGACTACCAAGCAGCAAAAATGAAATTATATACGTGTATAAGGGAAAAGTTGATATTTATAGAATTACTTATCTCTGAAGCTTTGCCAACGAGATTTTGTTGGGCTTCAGTATTTCATATAATATTAAAGTATTGCCCTTATATAAATAGATATTGTTCGAGTATTTCAAACTCGGTTATAATTTATTAACTCTAGCATTATCTGTCTTATCGAGCAACAACGCTTCATTTCTGTTCCAACCATAATTAAAGCCTTTGTGCCGCTTCACGACATTATTCCGTTGAAGTAATTTCAGTTGATTATTGCCACGACGTTGGGCAAACATAATTTGAAACGTGGCCGTAACTTTGCAACAATTATAATTTGCATGAAACTCTCAGCTCAGGTGTAAAATGTGCGTCTGTCTGTTGTTTAATCCGTATGTCACTGTGCGAAATTATGAAACTTTTTTAATTACACACACACACACACAGACAGGCTGTGATTCTGTTTTGGCAGAACACACAAGTAGACTTTCTGTTTTTTTAGGGCCAAGATGAAGTTGAAGCCACATTTGTGTGTGATTCTTGTTGCGATATCTGTCATACGCCATGTTGTACACGCACTCAATTTGACACTTTTCACGTACTTTTGATGTGCATTTAATTGCAGCAAAAAAATGAAATCCGTTTCTTTGTTTTCGTGTCAACGGAACTGCCAAAATGTCGAGCATAATGGAAGCTGTTGTTTCCAACAGTCAAGAAACATTTGAAAAATGTCTGAAAAAAATCAATGTGAAATTAGCAGGGACATCTAAACAATACAAAGAAAAATAGGAAAATAACATTGTCTCTTCCAATATTACTTTTAGGAAATATAAATATTTATGTGTCGCAGAGAAGTATTTTTAAACAAGAACTATATATGCACTCTCATCTTTTCGAATCCTATTGTTAATCGTTTATCATCGTTTGAAATCTTATGTCGCTTTTATTTATTGATTGCATAACTTTCCACACCGTAAACAGGCAAATTTAACAAGACATTTGTTTGGATTGTCTTTGCTCTAACGCAATTTTCTCCTTTGGACATCTGCACTTGGCATTTGTCTTTCTAAATTGTGCAGCTGTGGAAACAAAAGGAGGCATTATATATTTAAATGAATCAAATGAAACGTCATCTGCAGCAAGAGTCTGGTTCGCTTTGTATTTGTCGATTTAAATGTAATTTATTTGCTGAATATTTCACATGACTCAGAGCTGAATCGTTGAAAGGCATTTGAATGGCTTTAATTAAAAAACAATTTATGTTATGTTTGTTCAAAGTGTTTGCTGAGAATGCAGACGCTCATTGAAGCCAAATGACATGGCAGAAATCCGGATCGATTTGCCAACTGCAGAGGAGGGAGGAAGTTCACTGTTTGTCCGTGTTTCAGCACTCTCGGTTATTGTCCGTGTTTTCAGCTGGCCCCGGCTTTATTGCAACTATGATTACAGCCCTGACCGGACTTTTCCACGGGCTTGGGTCAGTTGAGCGCGTTTTCCATGCTTCGAATCGGAACTAGTGTCATTTCCGCAAAAAAGTTTAGCATGCTTTTAGGCCGGGCCACTTAACACAGTGTTGTTGGCGAAGGACACGCTGTGAAATTGGCAAACAGATGCCAGTGTGTTCTGGGAATTTATTTCGACTAGGCCACATCAGATAAAAACCGGTGAAATTCTTATTTCCTTCAGCTGTTTCCTGGCATTTATCACTCGGACTCTAGCAATGAAGAAAAATGGGCTTGTGTAATCTCTTCCACTTAAAGAGAAATCAACTATTGTAAAATCAATTTGTCTTGGATGAAACCGGATATCACTTGAATATTTTAGTTCATTCGTAGGCAATTGAAAATCTTGAAAGGTGTCTAAACTTACAGATAACATTTTCCCAAATTTATATCCAATTCAAATAGCGAACACTAATTTTTCTTCAAATTTGGGAGCTCCATGATTTTTATTTCTGTGTATTTCTTTTATGGTAATTTAGTATGTGTTTCATAAGATTTTACTACCACTCGAAGGATTTGTGACCCTGAACTTGATAAATATACCAAGAAATGTGTACTTCCTGTGGCTGTTTCCTGGAATTCATTATTCCACGACCAAAAACAAAGGGGAATTAGCATACGGAACATCCTTCGCCCATTTCCATGCTGATTTCGGAGCACTCCAGCTGTCGTTGACCCTGAAAGTTCTTTAATAAATGTACTCACACATGCTGATGGCCCATCGTATGGGCGCTCCTTATTTCTTGCAGGCCATTTGCCTATTTCCTTTATTTGTTTGCTGGATCAGCAGAGTGAAACGGGCGACCTTGAGGGATATGAACTTTTTTAATATTGGATAGCCAGTAACGATTTTTACCATATTTATTCAAGCTGCCAACATTTGGAAATTTGTGTCCATGTTGTGTGTGATTTTTGGCTGCGTTGCATTTAATTTATGTGCCGAGTTTATTTATGAGAGACGTCTGCTAATTACGAGTGCTTTTAATGAGCAGCAGTTAAGAGTCGTAACGAGCTTAATTGCGAGCAGCCTTTCATTAATAATTTTGTGTCTGTTCGTCGCCTTTTCCTCCTTGTGTTTTCTTGGCTCCACTTTGCGCAAGTTTTTAATGAAGTTTACATTTTGCTTTCGTCGCTCGCTTGCCTGGCTTCACAGTTAAGATAACTCAAGGCAGAGTAAATCAGTTAGCCAAGTGACCAGCGTATTACCGTCTAAGCCGCAACCCACAAGCTTGTCATTTGGCCAGAATATCAATTTCATCATTGAATGTGGCACATTCCTTATGGGCATACAATATCCTAGATTGCACAATTATTTGCAACTAAAACTTATTTTATTTATTTTATATGCTGGCGAATTCATTAGTTTTTGTTAGGATTTATTGACCATAAGTCAAACCCCTGTTGACCCAAATTTAACTTTTGCTGAGGGAATGGAATTTCATGAAATCTTCCTGTACTTTGCTTGAATGTGTAACCCTATTGGGAATGCAAATTGTGCGATAATTGCTAGAAAAATATATAGAAGTAATCCCCTGGCAACTGATAGTTTGGCCAGGCAGCTGTATAAATAGCAGGATTTTTTTCGATGTGCAACCTGCAAATTGCGTAACCAGATAACTGGTATCCGGAAAATTGAATTAAAGCTGGCCAACTCGTTGCGTTAACAATGCTAATTGGCGGTCATTATCCCGCAAGCTGATGGAGGCCTTCGGGCACCTTTCTGGCCACTAAATATGTGCTCACTTGTCTAGACATGATTTAGCCCAGGGCCTCCGCCCATTTTGGACCTGGCCAAATAAATCTGCGTTGGGTTTCAATCTCGTTGCGGGGTGTTTTGTGGGCCTGGCTGGGTTAACCAAATAAATGTTCTTCGGGGTCATTGTTCGTATGTGTTGTAGCTCCCCTTCTATCTCTGCGCAAACACATGTAAACACTAACGAAAGACAAAACTTAAACACGTAGAAATCAGCTTAACAAGTCGCTTTTTGTTTGACTTGTGCGTGTGGGTGTGCCCTTGCCCTGGTTCTCTTTTTCTCGCAAAATTAATGCCTCGGCTTAAACAGATTGAATGCGACCACGGGAGTCAATTGGGATTTCGCCAGTGACAAATGTGATTTTGTTTAGATATTTATGACTAGCCTATAGTAGATAATTTTGTGTGTTCAGTTTTACAAATTATTTCACGCCCAAACAAAAGCTCTTAATATTAAAATCGATAAGCATAAAATATTTATCTTTAAAAACAACCAATAAAAGTTATTCAACTTCACTACATTGAATCTCAGTGATTAAGCATTTGGTGACCCCAATTTCAAGACTTGTGACCTATAAACATGCCAATGGATCCACTCAACAGGTGGAGTACGCCGGCTCTCGCTACAAAGGTCCTAATGACATTGATTCAGCTGCTGCCATTGGCTTTATAGGTGTTAATGCCATGCAGCAGTTTCACAGCTGCCGAACTCATTAGGGGAGCTCTCAATAGATGTCCAATGTGGGTCATCTACGTGCATGCAGCGGGATTCCCTAATCGCACATATTCTCTTGCAGATACACACTGATACCCACCCACACACAATCGAACATTTGCATGCAGTGCGAAAGTTTCTTTTGGCCAAAGTTTTATAGCCCAGCTGTTAACACTTTGATTGCCTGGGAAGTTTAAAACTGTCGACAGACCGACCTCCCTCGAAAACTTTAACCCGCCCAAAACGGTGAACCCGCAACCAATACGTATGCAAATGCTCTGGAGTGCACATGGCAAATGCTGGCCAAAAGTTTACTCAACTGTAATGCCAATTTATTTCGGCTATGATGAAATCTATACTAGAGTGGAAAAATGGGTATGGTTCCTATGGTGTGAAAACACCACCTTTATGGTAAATAAAAGACCAAATTCGGTTATTAAATGGACAATATATGCTGCCAGAGATAAAATGCCATTACCAAATATCTTTAGAGTCTTTAGTAGATTATTTCTTATTTTTTATATATTTGTATAGATAACTTATTAGCTGTAATTATTTTACTTACCTTCCCTTTGAGCTCTTTAAATCTCGAAAAATAGCAGCAACAAGAGTAGAAAAGTTCTTGAACTGTTCACTTCAATGGCGAGGGTCTAACACCTTGATCCGCATCGCTGCTTAGATAAACAGAGGGTGAAGTGCATTTAACAATCGACTGCCCTCAATTACACTCGACGGCTGAAGGGCAAAACGGGGTTATAAAGTCTTAAAGTAGCGTTCGATATGCGTGCATTTCATGGGTAAACAGAGCACGGCAGCTCTGAAAAGTACTGTAAGCACTTGTGTAAGCATAAGCACAACAGGGTTGCCAGGTAGCCGTTGAGCGACGAGTGCAGCCATAAATAAATAAGATTAAGCGGACCACTTCAGTCCACTGTCTGTGCGAAATGAGTGGGAGGGGGCATCGAGCGGGGAAACCCCTCAGAACTCCGGACTCCCCCACAACAAACAACGTGCCCGGACTTGAGAAACATGAAATAAACATTTGCCACAATGCGAAGGACACCAAAAACATTTCCGCATGCCGCACAAGTGCAGTTGAATTACAGTGCAGAAAATAAGTAAGACAATGCATTTGGGTTGTAAGATTAAAAAATTTAAAGCTACTTTCGGGATTTCATAAATTTAATAATCACTAAATGATTTTATTACTATTAAAATGTTTTTTTTTGAGCCTTTTAAATATATTAAATGGTTGTTTCTCGCTGAATTCAAGTGTAGAAGCTTCAAAGGCAAACCGAGAAACAGGAGCTGACTGCATTTGAAATCAGCGCTGCATGTCCAAAGTCTGACTTCTCCCAGCGTCTTGTGCAGCCGCTTTTCTTCCTCCCCAACAATTTTCCACCTCCTCCAAGTTCTTGCGTCAGTTCTACTCATAATTCAGGAAGTGTGCAACGCTTTTTGCAAGACGTACTTGCATTTCATACCAAGTTGCACTGCCTGTCTCCAAGACAGCTTAATAAATGTCATAAAAAGTGCCCAAGCGCAGAAAGTATTTTTTAAATTAAGAGCCAACTTTCAAAGTTAACAATTTAATTTCTCCGCAGAGCTGTGTTTTAATGCAAATGACACTTTATGAAAAACGAAAACAGCATGTAGCAGAAATGCAGCCAGGCATTGTCCGTTTTTAATGAGCTCGCAAATAGTCAGACGGAAAAGAAGAAGTACAAATTTGCACATAACATTAATGCTGGCAAACATTTTGATAATTAATATAAAAATCAGTGGGGCGGCCAAACACATGCTGTCCGCATTTATTGTTGTTTAATTAATCAGCCATTGAGCACACAGTGCGGTCGCAAGTGCACAATTTGTCATTGATTAATTAAAAATCTGTGGCCCCCCCAAAGTTGCAACTACATGCAGAAATACACAAAATATTCATTAAACTCAATGCGAATGCATGTGAATGCATTTTCTACTTAACAAAATGACTATTCAGGGATTAAAACTATTGTTGCGGTAAAAGATATTAATTTTATGATGTCGCACAACGGCTTCAAACAGTTTGAATGCTTTGTAAAATTTGTTAAAGAGGATTGTGATATTTGAGTATGTCAGATATTAACTAAAAACGTTTTTAAAAAATGACATTTAAAAAAATACCTTTGTGTTGCTATGCATATGGTTTCATATATCAATATTATACATGTTGAAGACCGTCATAATGCCACACATTGTTAACATATTAAACCCTTGACTGATCAGCACAACTGTTAAACTTTATAACAGAAAATGCGTTTATTGTATTTCACATTTAATTGGCTTCTATGGCTTATCCACTTTAATAAACCTTAAATCATGTCTGCGAATAACCAATGGTCCTATTTTATGGGTACGTTCCCCTTATTTGCACTGCGTTTTTACTTGGCTTAAAATAATTAGTTGAGAATGATGTTCGAAAACAGTTGCAATTAGCAGCACACAAATTGCACTTAATTATATAATAAATTCAATTGACAGCAGCACTTTTTGTTATGCACATTGTCGTTGGGATTTCATGCATAATTTCCGCATTATTTATGAGCTTAGCCTTATCTTTATTTATGCACTTGTTTGCCATTATGATACAATTAACGCGATATTTAATTCTTTTCGTTGTACGCATTTTGTGATACATCAACGAGTTTGTTGCCGACTAATTGGCTTTTGTGGTTTTATCCGATTGCCCGAATGACGTTAATTGTGATTAAATCTCGACACCACCCTCACCAAAACTCCCCCGAGCAATTTCCAGCTGTAATTGAAGATTGTTGCTTGGAAAGTGCTTACAAAACCTATTTTGCCTCCCTCCCTCACAATCTCTAATTTGCCTAAGGCTGAAGGCACAAAAATGGAAAAGGCGAAATGGCAAACTGAAAATTCAATCAAAAGTGTATACAATACGGAATTTCATCAGACATTCCTATCCATATCAAAGCAAAAAAGGGAAGAAAGAAATATAACAAATAGATTTCAATATCTGGATAAATTTATCAGAAAACAAAGTGCGCAGCCAAAGCAAAGTTTTCCTTTCTTTAGCCTCGGAGTTGTTTTTTTTTTCGCCAGATGAAAACTTTTTGGGAAGCAACTTTGTTGTTATGCGCAGATTTCATTTGGATTTGTTTAAAAACGAAACATATTTTTTACCGGCCCGGAGATTCGAATATATAGTATACTCGTACGTATGGAAAATAAGTGAGGGGCAGAAGCAAATTGGCAAACTGGAAAAGGTTCCACACAATGCCAAATGGCAGGTAAAGCTTGCGCCAGACTGTAGACCAACAAACATTTACATAGATACTTCGCTTCGTTTGCATATTTTTTTAGCACAGCTGATTGAGGGGTAATCATGGGAATACCGAATCAATCAAAATTATATTTAAATACATTTCGGAAAACCACTGGCAACAGATGACTGGCAAAAGAGATTGGCAAACTGCCGGTTCCAAAAAGTTTGATTAGAATCTATATATTTAGGTAGTTGTAAGATAAGTGTCTATTAAATAACATAAATTTCAAAAAGACATTGCTGTTTCGGTTGTCCGAGTTTTATATTTGATTTTTTGTATTTTTAATTTAAATTTCAATACAGGTCATTTACGATTCGATCAAATCCACATGTTAATCTCGCCAAGTCGACAATGTGCCCATTGGAATTTACATGCAAATTTGTTTTGTGCAATTTCCAAAGATTTCCCATTCGCTGATAGCTGATGGCTGATATCAGCCCGGGCTCCCACGCGGAGGATGAGATGCTGCAGGCTTAAATCTGTGGTCAACTAACTGTCAGCGCATATTACGCATACGCCCCATGCGCCACCCGCTAGGCAGAATGATAAATGACGTCAGCGGGCTGGGTCAGGGAATATTTTGCGCTGTATTTAGCAGCTAACCAAGCCGTATTAATTAACTTTTATGATGGGCGCGCTCGCAAAGTGGGCCAAGAAAAGTGGGTTAGATGAGTGCTCTACTGTGCGTATACGTAATATTTCATTATACGACCATGGCAACCTCAGCCTCCCACGGTCGCCTTTTGATTTTATCTAGGGCTCTCCTTTGGGGGCCCACAAGATTTATTGCCTGCTTGAGAGATAAAGTCATTATGATGGCATTATGAAAAGGGAGAGACGACGCCGTGCGGCATTTAGGAGATATGAATCTTTGATGCATGTAATTGCCCCGGAACTCTGCCCATATGTGCCTGTCCTGTATATCATTGATTTTCCTCGTGCTTTCCGTTTATGGTAATTTCGCTCTTCCGTCTTTTTATCGCTTGTCTTGCACTAATTAAAATTTCATTAGCCACACTTCGCCAGGCCATCCATCCATCCCAAAGCGACCCTTTGACTTTTGTGCTCCCCACCCGGCGTGCATTAATTATGCATGCCAGAAGTCAAGGCGGCTGTAACGCTCAGTTGACAGCTGTCACCGCAGACAATCAACCGTACGATATCCCGCCCCCAAAGCGCACACAATCAATAATTTCCACGGATGCCAAACACACACGTGTCATTATATTGCTCTATCGCCAAACTGCAGCTAAGCAAACATTGTATTTTATCCCTACCGCTCTGAAGTTTTCTGCCTTTCTGGCATTGTCCATTTGGCAGACTTTCAAAACTGCCAAAAGAAATCGCAGACACATAGACATGGCGCCTACACATTGCGCGACAAAAAATGCCGACGAAATGCTGGCGCCGATTCGAAATGGCATCGGGTCAGCGATGACAGCCACCATTTCAAGGTGCACTCTTTAAGTGCTCGAACATCCGCCGCACTAAGTGCTTTTGGTGATCAAAAAATTGCTTAATTTCGATAAGCTTTTGTTATTTATCGAGATGCGAAACTTTTGAGCTGAGTGTATGCTACCATATGTACCCAAAAAGTATTTTTTGTGCCTTATAAGCTTGGCACAGAATAAAAACGAATATTATGTTCATTTTAAATTTGATCTGTGACAAGCAACAAAAAAAATTTACAAACATTTTATATGATACTCTGAGTTATACAAACATTATGGATAAAAAGTTGCTGAAAAATAATACTATACATTTTAAAAACATTTTTGCGTTATTTATTTTTTAAATAGTGTTTTTCACCTCCCCTGAGTGTACCCAATCCCAGCCTCAATCCACTCGACTCATTTCCTTTTTGGCTGTTGGAGCTCTCGCCTTTTCTACCGGCGCTGATTGAATTTCACTGACTGGCTGCCGGCGGCTGCATCGATAGCGCATATGTTGCCAGTTGCTCGCATCGTGTGGCAAGAAGTTTATTGAAATCGATCGAAGTGACTCCGAACGGGAGCTTCAAAGTAAAAAAAAATCGCAACTCAGGCCCGTGCAGCTACCATTTGCATACCAATTGAAGTGGGCAACAGAGTGCCAGGAAATTTACTCAGATTTATGTTAATTTATTGAATTTAATTTGATTTTCTTTCACTGTAACGATATGTTGTGTGTCCGGGAGTAAATCTCAACTGCGAATAAATTCAATCAAGTTCGGCGCATAAATTACACCTTTTTGGCGCCACGCGAAAAGGTGCGTATCCTTAAGATCCCAAAGAGCAAGGCCATTAGAATAACAACAATACGGCGGCCATTTGTTGCTTTACATTTTATGTTTATAATGGCAAAAGTTTTGAGGGTTGCCTTTTTATGTCTGTGATATTTGAAGAGGCCCGAGGTCAGGTCATTAAAATGGCAAAAAGGTTGGCCAGCCGACTTTTCTGCTTTGTATTCATTAAGTAATTGAGGTTGAGGTGGAAAGTGTGGACGCAAAGCATCTGAGTTTCGTCTGTGGCATGAATTATTTATATACTAATTTAATTATTATTTAATTTGTCATTATGACGAGTTGCGTAAGGTCACTTTACTTTGATTCCTGGCTGAGGTATTTGTGAAGGTGCCTGAGTTCCGTTTGCTGTATAAAGTAGACGATCCCAGCGGAAATTGCCAGGTTTGACAGGAGCTTAAAATGTCCGAGTACAATGTTTAAATTTAAATAGGTTGAGTTTTTTTTTCCTAACGTTGTGGTCACAAAGCAAACGGACTTGTGTTGACGGTCGCAAACAGAGATACCTGAAAGAATCTTTAAGGCGACATTTATTTGCAAATTCATGTTAATTATAAGATCTCATACCAACCATTATATCAAAAATATCCAGGTGCTTTAAGGAATAACCTTTCCACGAATTCTCAGCAAGAAATTGTTTGACTTCGCAATCTTTTTTATCCAATTTGTACTTCCAGCATTCCTCCAATACTTTAAAATATTCCACTTGCTGGGTTCGAGCTGCAGCAAGGAGCAAAATCCACAAAGCCAAGTGGCATAATAATATCAGCACAGGTTTCATCAGTGGATCCTCTTTACTTATTAAGTTTTCTTGACCGGCCCATTCGGCTTCATCTTCTAGATCTTCTTGGCTCTTATGCTGCTGCACAAACTCGTTGGAGTCGTAATGAAAGAGCTGAAGACATTCAGCTATTCGAAAACCTACTATAAGTGCGTAGCACATGTAGGACATTTTAAAATAGTTACCAGCTAAGAGATTAACTCTTTTTTGAATAGAAAAAACATTTCTGAGCTGGAATTGGTATATCTTAAGGTTTCCTTGCCCACTTAAATTTCTTAAGGATTGGAGCCATCCTGCATTTATCAAATGGTAAAGAACGTGCAGCACAATAATCAGTACAAACATTGTTCGTGGTAGTCCCATCAAAAAATTGGAAACCTGAAACACTTCGGTTAGAGTTATGGTTCCTGGCTCAGAAGTCAATTTTGGCCAGTTGAAATATAACATGTTTGCTCCGAACACAGAAAGAAAAACCAGCAAAAGTACTCCATAGAAGAAAATGAGCCAAGAGCATTTCAGGTGAAAATGTTCATCCAGCAGGCACTTAAGCTTTTTACACTCCATTTGCGCTTCATTTAATAAATTGAACAGTTGATTTTTTTTGACCAAAGACCAGATTAACGTCAGAAATATATAGAGGCTTGTAAGCCTCTCGCTCCATATTTCGGTTCTACTTCTAAGAGGTCTTTTCTCAATATTCAGCAAACTAATAAGCTGGTTCTCTCTTTCCCAATAGCGACTCACGAAATTGTGAACCAGTAATACTAATGAAATTAAAATTACTGGTAGGAATCTGCACAGGGTAGCATTTTGTTGATATTCTTTACGAGACTTGCTAAACCTTAGTTGAAGAATTCCAAAGAAATGCAGAGGAAATCGGAGAACTTTGACTATGTTGAAGATGAAACGAAGTGGTGCCATTTCGAAAAACAACTAAAAGATCCAACGAAGTGGTATTCATACCATAATTACTGTCCGCAACCATTAAGTAATTGATAATTAAGTTAATGTGGCTCATTTTGCTGTTTATTATTCACTCAAACTCATCATAGAAATAAAAGCGGTAGACTTGACTAATTGTTTGGGTAACATTGCCATTGAAATCGTCCTGCGACTCATACTCATAGCCCTGGAAACTTAAATTTTTGGAGAAGTTTAAGCGAATAAAAAGCAATAGGAGAAGTTCACGGATGTGGGTTTTTAGACAGCTCGTCAGCATTAATAAGGAAATTCCAAACTTAAGACCTTTGAAGTCAAAAGTTGTTAAATAAAATGCTTTGTTTGTCAATTGTATAACTGGAAAGTCGTTGGCAAACTGAAAATTACATTTAGCAATGAAAATTGTAAAATAAATATATTGTTGTTGACTTACCATCATGGTGACCACATCTTGTTTGTGTGAACATTTTTCTCGCTTTCTCATCAGTGTCACTCCAAAAGCCTTTGGCAAAGTTCTGTGTTGCAAAAGACGCCAGGATTTTAAGACAAAATGGTTGGGATTATCTTTTAACTTTAGGTAATTCTTTTGGAACCTTCGATGTTGGTTTTGTGCGTTTGTGGCGATGGCGAAGAACAAGGATAGCAGAATTAAATGAAGCGTTAAATAAATTATTTGAATGTTTACGTGCTGATCAGAGCTCTTGATGATCATTAGCATCCTTACGCCTGGCTGCACCATAAAACTTATAATATGCAATGCAAAATATCTAGTGACATTTCGATGCACGCGCCAAACATTTGCTTGTTGTCTTAACACTCCTCTTAAAATGTACAATCTATCACTTCTCATGTCATGACAAAGGAACCCATTCAGGGATCTATAAATACAGCTAAGCCAAATGAGATAGTATCCAAAAAACAGAAGCACAAAGTGGTAGATAAATCCCACTCCGAAAATAAAGACACTCTGATATACCGAGTATATTCTCAGTTGCCATAAAATCAGCAAAGTAAACATTATCAGCAGCAGTAAAGTGTGGATACATTCTCTATAGATCTTCACACACAGCCGGCTGCCCAGAATCCTTTGCATCGATTTGTGTACGCCAGCACATTCATTAAGAAGCTCAGTCAGATGTCTTCTGAGGATCAGAAAGTACACATAAACAGGTACATAGAGCAGAAACACAAACTGGTCGTAGATCCATCGATGACTGAAGCAGAGATACAGCCAACTGGAGAACAAATTAACCACGGCCATTATATGCACGTATAGTTGCTCGTCGCACTTCAATTTCCTCAGGTCCTCCGCATAGCCCACATTGTAGAATCCTAAGTATAGTCCGATCCTTCCAGTATGATACCACACACAAATCAAGTGGCACAGACAAAAACCCCTGTCCGTTGCGTGTTTCTCCATTTCTGGTACTAAACCAAGTTACAAAACAGTCCTATAAATAGTCATAACATGAAATGTAATGTAGTACATTACTGGGATATATATGCAGTCATTAAATATAATGTGATGAGATGCATTAGCAGGATAAGAAGTTGTTGTAAAAACAATTCGAGTGAGTTATTTAATTTATATTTGTCATTAAAAATTATTGTTAAAGGGTTCTGTATCAAAATGTAGTAATATCTGAAAAGTGCGCACCTGGCTTTCAAATTCATTAGTCCATTCTTTTTATTAAACTTGTTTACGACTTTGTTCATAAATATGAAGTGCATCAGCCACTATCAATTGTTCTCCATTGTGGACATTTTCTTTCAGAGCTTTTTTCACCTATGAGAATTACTTGGAAAAAAATAACGACAATCATATTTTATGCTCTGTTTATTTGTGGAGTTGCACTCTGGACCGCTTTAACCGATGACACTCGGATGCGGATGGGGATGCGGATGCGGATGTGGTCATGGATATGGCTGTAGAATGGGTTGAGCACTTAAAATGGCATAAAGCCATAAGAGGTCAGCGTTTCACCTCTATCTCTGTCTGGCCATCGCTATCGCACCGGAGCTCATTCTCCACCGGTTGGTGGCATCTTGGTCGGAGTTTTTTCCTGACTTTTTCATCGCCCGGCAAATGGTTTTACACGCATGTAACTTGCCCAGCCCGCATTCGTACATACATATATGAGAGCGATGGGGACCTCCATTCCGCAGAACAGCACAGCATGTGCGGCCGCACATAACAATGGCAAAAAGTGCATGTTTTTATTACAAATTGCAATTGTGAAAAATTTTATACATGGGCGCATCGTTGTCCTCCCGTCGCCGCATCGTGTCACATTCCGGTGCCTTCGTCCTTTCCTACGGAAAACAGGAGTGGCCAATGGGAGAGACCAGGAGAACACTTGGGAAAAGTGTAATAAAATTAAATTGAATTTAGGAAAATTAAAATATTGTCTAGACTTGAGGCTTAAAAATGAAGCTTTCATAGTTTCGCTTATAAAATGATGGCGTTTGGTAACAAAAGGTTCAAAGTTTTCTTTAAGTGTATAAAGGACTTCAGCCCGGGTGTTGGTAGCTGTTCCTGTGATAGTGTCGCCAAAAATAAACTGCCCCATAAAACTCCTACCGCACATCCTGTCTGTGTCCTTGCCACTTGCCGCTCAGCCTCCACTTTTTTGCTCGCTGCGTGCGGCATGCATAAAGCAAATGAATTTATTTTTCGACTGCCATTTTTTCAATTTAAATGCTTTTTGCCTTTGGCTATTTGGAGAGTCTTTTGCTACTTTTTTTTTCTTTTTGCTTAAACTTTTTATTGGTATTTTTTCTTTTGATTTGGCGCTTTATCCGAACATTTTTTTCGTCGATTTCGTTGAGCTATAAATTTTTGCATATTTTCATTAGTTGTCAGAGATGCTTTTGATGATTTATGCATGTTTTTGATGCTCTTTCGTTCGCCATCGTTTCACATGCCCTCTCTGCATTTTTAGAGAAGACCCCTGCCAGCAATAAAAAATAAAACAAACAAACTTATTAAAAATGTAGTTGGCCAAGGCAAAGTTTTTAAGCTAATGAAAATTGCTGCAGTTGCTGGAATGTTCAACGTGGACAGCTGAGCACTGAAAAATCCTGTGGATTCACGAGCTGAAAAAGAAGAGACGAGCGTAGTGAAAACAATGTAGCAACTTTGGTGGTGAAAATTGTGGCAGATTTTTATCCAATTAAGCCGTGGAGAGGCTTAGAAAATTAGGCAAGCTGAAAAGTTTTTATGAAATTACTTACGTAAATAGACTACGTACACAGTTAGTCTACTGTAATGATTAAAAAAAACTTTTAATGGAAGGATCCAAAAAGTATGCAGTATTAGAAGTCACGCAAGCTTCTGTGTAGTATCGGGAAAAAAATATCGCAAAGAAATCCAAACTAATATCCCACCTCTTTGCTCAATGACGTCTTATTTTTACTGCCGTCGTAAATTCGCACATAATGAAGTGGTCGACGGATATCTGGCATCTTCTCCGGTTAGGTGTGGCTCAGACGGCAGCTGCTAACGCTGATTGTGATGTTTTCCAACGCCTACATTCCTGCAGCTTTTCCTCCGCCGACTGACGTCTCTAATGATTGTTTGACAAACATGCCCGGCTAACTGTCTGCCTTTCATCCTGCCATCCTGCCTTCCTTCCTTCCGCCAGTTTTGCCCAGCCAACGGTCGAATGTCCCGACTTCGGTCGGCCGAGGCTCTTTATTGAATTCCAACGTGGCGTCCAAACTGGTCCTTGGTCTTTGGTCCCTGCTCCCAAGTCCTTGGGTAGCCGTGCCTGGGCCGACATGTACAGGATTTTAAAAATGCCACATAAAAGCGCTGAACGGTGCGACACGAATTCAAAATTGAAATGACAAAGTAAACGCAAGCCGTGAAAGCAAAGTAGGAGAGTAGATACACCTAAAGAAAGCCATTATTAAAAATACTTAGCTAATTAAAGCCCAATAACATTTTTTCTTAATAAAAGTTTTTAGCGCTAAACATATTCTTCATTTAACTACATTTTTACATAAAGCTTCGAAAGCAGATTTTAAAAATTCCAATTACAGGAAATCTTTGGTAAATACAAGTATACATTTAAATTGAAAAACATTTTTTTAAAGGGCTTATAAGAACACAATTATTGAACTTTTTCCCTGTGTAGCATGGTTAGCATCGTAGAAAGTCGCCTAAGGAAGGAGCCGCTTGAGTTTGACAGTTTTGGGTTATGCTGCGATGAACATGGCCGATATGCTGCCATGCAAATCTCCTTCGCAAGTGGCAAGTGGCAAGTGGAAGTCGAAAGTCGAAAGTGGGGAGTGAGTAAGCAGCGATTGAGACCTGAACAAATTAATCGCCTCTCGGTACTGAACAGAAAGTCAGGTTTGACCGAGTTTACACACTCTCCGCTTTTTTTTGTCGCTTTTTGCGAAGGTGGACTTCTGCGGCGAATTCCCAGTTTGCAAATAAATTAGTTTGCTACGTGAGCGACGCAAATCTGAAGTGGGTCTGACAGCGGTACTTCGGTTCGGGGAAATTTTTAAATATTTAAGCGTGTGCAACTTATCGATTTGGGGACTGACTACAGAGTCCGCTAATTGAAGTGGTTTCAGTGTGCGGCAATGTCATCAATTATCCGCAGCTCCAGAACGCTTTTCATGCTAAAAGCATTTGCCCAGGGTTTTAAGTCGGGTGCAGACTTACACTGAATAAAATACAAGCTCTCTAGACTGGTGCACTTTTATGAATTTCATACGAAATGTTGTTGTACTTAAGTATGGCACTGACTAGTAGTGGTTACACCAAATTTTAAAGTTTTGCCTTTAGTAAATGCTCTTTAATGGTTTTATTTGGTTATTTTTTTTTTATATTTCGCTGTGTAGCAACACACTCACATTAGAGCTAAGTACTCACCGAACTGTTATTGGACCCCCTCCCTTTTTTGGTCCTTTGAGTGCACAACTGCTCGTCCTGCAGCCGTCGATGTCGTTAGTCCAATTAGTTAGAACACGCTGCTGTCAGCGGCGCTGCTCAAACTGCTCTGCGTGTGCCACATTGTCAGCTACTTCGATTACCAAAAGAAAGTGTCTCCTTTGCTGTGACTGTTAACCACCTAGAGATTCAGTTTTGGCCATCGGGTGTTTTGTCCTTTTGGTATAATAAAAGGATAAGATCTATGTGTCTTTTAAGGGGCAAAAACCAAAGATTCGAAAATACCCTTATGCTAAATTCGTGTGCTCTAAGCCATGCACTGGGAGAATTCAATAAACAGAGGCCTGGATACTTGCCAAACTCTCGAGAAATAATTATGCAAAGCACGTTTGTTGGGTGGGTTACACAACCGACCGAAATAAAAAAGACCTGAAAGAAAATCCAATAAATCAAAGGAAAAAGGATGGTAACCCATTCATTACACAGCAAACACTCAGCGGGCCTCGGCCACTTAACCCTTCTCTGGGAAAACATACAAAATGTCAAACTGAAAATCTATTAAATCACTCGAGGGTCTAGAGTTGTTCGAGCTTTAATTAGCTCATAGCTGTGCAGTGTGGCGTATGATTAACACGCGAGTAATGAACGTCATTGCTACACGGTCGAAAATACAAGTACAATGGTTTTGGGGATTTCCAACAAAAACATATTATTGGCGCTGTTGTATATTTTGATGTTCGATTTTTGGATGGGAGTTAGTTTTAAAAATTATTTAATTTAGAAGTTGTACTCCACAAATGATTTTCTTAGTGTATCATAGCTATTTCACTACTGCCTCTGACATCGTTCGGCTGTGAATGATTGAATTAAAATCCATTCGGCGGACCTGGCACAATCAATGGAATTATGGCCTTGCCACGCCCCCTTCAGTTCGGTGCACAGGCGGAAACTATTTCCGTGATTTCTAATTTTCGAACAGAGTCCCGCGAGGTCAGTTGACTGCAAAATCTTTCGATTAACTGCATTCGGAACGGGCCCTGCAACATTAATGAGGCACGCCCACCGCCCATTAGCAGCCTCATTGTACCCGCCCACACCAATACACACAAACACCCGCCCACCCGATCCGGGCTTAATTGATATGCATGTGAGTGGGTGGGTTGGTAAATGCAATTTCCCTGTCGCTCCTGCTGCCGCTGCGACTGCAGCATTCTCTAATGAGTTCGAAATAATTCCATGTTAGGGCCTTGCTATCTGTCCATCTATATACACCCCATTAAAGCTCCCAAAATCATTTGATATGCGGCCCAATAAATTGTGCACTTGGGCAAAAAACAACAAAAAATAGGAACTAAAAGAATTGGGGGGCAGCAAAGTGGGAACGATATGGAGGATAGGAACAGAAAAGCAGAGCTTACGTATTGCAATTTGTGCAAAATGCAAATTTCCTCACTGATGACAGCCGCAATTTTGTGCTCCATTGTTGTTAGTGGCACTGGGGTTGTTATTGTCATAGTTGTTGTTTTTGTTGTCATTGTTGTTGTTTGCAAACGTCCATTGTTAAGGACATGAGTGTGGACTTGTGTGCATGTGCTCGTCTGTATATTTGGACGGACACATGTGAACAGGCAAGAATAACTAAATAGAAGCACATTAGGAATAACTATCCAAAATAAATAAATCATGAAAAAGGCATGATACGGTGTATAAATTTACACAATTCGGACTCGATTCGAGACCGCCTTCTATAATTCGTTTCATTCGAATAGATTGTATTTAAGTGCTAAATAAATTTACCAAAAATAAAAATCTTTGAATCGTCATAAATTCGAATTTTAACTCGAATTTTCATACAATAGGAAAATCTTGGTTGACAAATAGAATGCTAAAGTGTTACTAATTAAAAAAAAAAAATACATTTTTTTAATTGAAGACCATTTTCTAGTGCCTTAACCTTGAGTGTGCCTGAATGTCAGACAGCGTGGGGCACATACCAATAAACACAGCAGTGGGCCGGACCAAAAGCCAGAGCCGGTCTGAATTCCTGACTAGCGAATGTCTGGCCACCGTCCATTGGCCACCGAACAGCACAACAATGGCTGACCAGCGCCGGCATTAGGGCTACTCCCCAGATCCTTCCTTGTCCGCCTTTGATTAACAATGATGGGCATTATTTTTGCAAATAAAATCTGATGAGTACGAGTACGAGTACGAGCCGGAGGTCAAGGCAATCGTTGTCATTTTTGCATGCTCAAGTTGCACTTTATTGATTTATGGCAGTCAGCGTCAATCATTGGGCTCTGTTCTGGCCAGGCTGGCTCATGGCTGGTCATAATTGCACATTTGCTAAGAACAACAAGGACACGCTCCTTCGAGCCTGGCGGAAGCTTTTAAGCAAACAGGATGTACTGTGCATGTGTGCTAGTGTGTGCTTGTGCAACAGCTTTTGGGAACAATACTTACAAGTCCGAGAAGTTGAAGGCAAAACAATGCATTTGTTATGCAAAGCCTTTGATGTTGTCCTTGGACCAAAGTGCTGAATGCAGGAAGGGCCTGGGGATGATGCAGATGTAGATGACAAAATGATTCTGCAGTAAGCGGGCAAAACACTTTTGCCTTTTTATCGGAAAATGCTCTTAAACTTTCGAGTCCAGTTTGAGTCCGATGCCCGGCCAAATGGGTCAACAGCGAAATAATCTTTGCTGCCCACAGAAAGTTTACCAAGACCAAAAAAATAAGAAGAGCACACAACAAAATAATTAAGGTTCTTCAAACTTATTGACGTTTTTTGTGACCGGGTGGCGGACCAAGTTTATTTTTCAGAGAATTTCAGAGATAATAATTAGGGCAGGCCGCAAGAGAAAATAAAAAAAGTACAAAAGCCAGGAAGTGGCCTGAAGTAAGCAGCACGAAAAAGGGACGCTTAATAAATATAAAAAAACACAGCTAGGATAGCCAAGGAAAGAGCAGAGTGGGAGTTAATACCCTGCTAAATTCCTACATAAACGAATGTCGGGCGCACTTAGCAGGCAATTGCGAGATAATTTAATTATGCGCCACTCCTGGCAGCACCAGAAGCTCCAGGATAACAGGATAATGATAACGAAATAAGCAAAACGAAAGGGCTTACACCACATTCAGGCCATAAAATAGGGGAACGAGAGAAAGCGAAATAAAGTGAAAAATGGCCAGTGTGCGACACAAAAATGTTTGTTACAGACCGATAGCAATAATTTCGGCGGTCGGGCTTATACAAATTGCACCCGACTTAATTGCCGACCGGAAGCGGACAAAACTTGTAGCCGGATGCGATATATTCTATATGTTTGCCACCGGACAGGTAACAGTTGGAAATGTCAGCGAAACCATTGCCGGGGCATTAAGCATAATTAGCGTGAAAATAATTTATTCAAGAATTGAAAAGGTCAATTGCGGGCAGTTCTACTAATTGCCGTTCTCTCGTTTTACACATTTTCAATTGGAAATTCGGTTTCGTGTTCATCACGGATTATGCAAACTTTCGAACATGTGTCACTTGTGCATCCGTTGCGAATGATGTTTTGCGGTGAAGCTAATTTAAGGAAGGTTAAACTGTTAAACTTACACTTAAATTGGTTTGCTTTTCAGTTGCCTGAAATTGGCATTGTTTAAGAGATTTGTAAGGGGTAGAATATAAATATTTATATAACTAAATATTAAATAGCAATTCCTTTACCAAAAGTAATATTGAGATTAAGTTTCCATGTAACTTATGGGAAAGAGAATTTCCAACACTTAACACAAAACTTTTCTGTTTTCGTTGCCCAACGCATTCAATATGCTCCACCATATGCCTCCACCGAAACAGAATGGTCGTTTTGGCTTTCACATTACGGTTAAGCATGCATGTCAAGCACATTGCCACACTGAAAAGTTTGTTGCCCCAGCTGGAGCTGCAGTTGTAGTTGTAGTTGTGGTGTTGCTGCACCTGCAAATTGCAGTTGCAGTTGCAACTTGGCTGTTGTCCGTGTGTTCGTGTCACCCTCAGGCGAAACGCCTTGGTGCCCCGGTTGCAGTTCCTTACAATAATTAAGTGAGTGCCAAGTAGAGTGAAGCGTGAAGCGTCGCCGTCGCTCTCGTTTTCCCATTTACCGCCATCGCCCTCCTCCTGCAAATTCATGAGTATACAAAACAAGCAACATCGCTGCCTTAATGGTATCGATCTTAAGATACCTATTGCATTGTATGGAGAACAGTTTTCCTTTTTTTTAAAGCCCTAAAATACCAAAGAGAGACTTCAATTGTCGAAAATATTGCCTACTTTTAAGGGCTATGAACGGTTTATTTTCATTCGAAATTTTGACCGATTAAGATATTGTATACAATTAAAAGTTAGTATCTTTTAAAAGTAAGTATACTTTTCGAACTGAAATACCGATTACTTTGTAAAATGAGCCGAAGACTCTGAAAAGTAAGGGAGAACTTGGCCGGGATGTGTATGTGTGTTATTTTGGCTACGCTCGCGGGCTTCGAACGCGGCTGAGTAAACGTTGCACGCATGAGAAATCAAAAGCAGCAGAACCAGCAGCGGACTTTCCCAGCCCCCATGGCCGCAAAACCCTCCTTTCAAGTGGCAGCTCCTTACGCTCCTCATTTCGCCGCTTGTTATTCTTATTCTCCTTTCTCAACGACGACTTCTCGGGTGGAACTTCTGCCTGTCAAGTGCTCGCTCCAAACTGTAGCCGCATGCACATGAAGGGGAGCTGGACCAAAGGAGCTATGTGCCAGAGTTCAAGGAAATGGTAAATTACAATAACCGGGGAACACAAACAGCAGCAACGGATAAGGAATGAAAGAAAATTAAACGTTTAATCGAAGCTGGCGGCAATTAACAAAAGATGGGGAATAAGAAGGAAGAAAGAATGGCAAAAAATATCTTCACAAAATCCAGACCCCAGATAAAAAGATTAAAACTCAAACCAATTAAAAAAATTAAATTCAAAAATTATGTTTTTATAGAAATGTGATATATTTTTTATTAATTTTAAATATTGTCATATTCACGTCAATTTAATTCACAACTGTGGTCAGTTCAATAACTGGCTCTGACTTAGTAAAAGCAGAGCACATTGTATTGCCGGAAAACTGGAATTTTTCTCAAACTTCTTTAAGTTCCGAAAATCATTAAAGAAACTTTGTGAGTTCCCCAGCGGTTGATTGAAGTTTTTTGCGGTCTTATCTGGCGCTTTAAGCTCACTTGTCTTAACCTGTTCTGAAACTAAACTTAAAGTTTTCCTTAAATGCTATCTGCTCGCCTCGAACTTTCAGCTGGAAGTGGAAGTTTTGGCTATAACAAGGACACGTAAGCTGCCGCAACACGCATTCACTTATTTCCCCATCAAAACGCTAGCACTTGAAATCAAATTTAAACATCTCCCACGACCCCGAACACTCACATTTATTTATCCCCTGTGGTGGTGTTGGCAAATGTGCGTAGTTTTTTCTCAATTTTTTGTGCTATATTTTCTATTTTTTTTTTGTTCCGTCCCGGCTTCTTTTGAGACGAGCGACACGTACTTCCGCTCATAAGCCAAAGGCAAACTAGGCGAGAAGCGAAATGGTGGCGAACTTAAGGGGCACAACTAGTGTGAAGTTTTAAAAAAATCAAAAAATTTTTTTTTCATATTTCGGTGGATTACACCTTTAAAAATAACATATTAAAATTTAAAATCGATATCTCAAATAGTTTTTGAGTTATAGCAATTTTAAGAGCAGCCGCTCTCATAGCAGTGCAAGCGATCATTTTATCTGTAAACGCGTTTTTCTCGAAACAGCATTTTCCGAATTTGCTGCAGTGATAACTCAAAAACTAATGATCCGATCACTACCAAATTTTTTTTACATGTTCTTTATATAGTTCTACGTACCATGAACTATCGGTTTTTTGATCCGATCAAAAATCGAATTTTGGCAGGCCAAAAACGACCGAAATTTTGGTTAAAATTCGATTTTTTTTTTTAAAACGCTGCCATTTTGTCATTTTTTTATATTTTTTTTTTTATCGTAGTTCATGGTATGAAAAATATTATCTAGTTTCACGAGAATTTTTCATTTTTCGATTTCGTCCACGGAGAGGGCCGGAATCACTGCAGCAGTTGAGGCACTTTTTTTTTTAGCGCCGTTGGAGATCGACTATAACTTAAAAAATATTTAACTTTTTTCTTTAAAAATTTCACTATACATTCTTAAAACATGTATAAATATATTCTGAAAATTTGAAAAGAATTGATCAAGTAGTTTTTTTTATAAATATTCCCAAACATCACCATTTTTTTAGGCCGTCACACTAGTTGTGCCCCTTAAATGGCAAAAAGGGAAAAAAGTGGCTGGGGCAAAAGGTCCACCCTGCACTCTTACACTTTTTAACACAGTAACGAGATAATATTTTTCCAACATATTCGTGTGCGCCCAGGACAAGGCTAAATGATATTACCTGAAGTAACATCAGCCCGACTGACAGACAGGTGCTGCAGTCAGGGGGCGTGGCACTGGGCGGGCTTGCACAACTAACGGAAACCGGATGTGCTCGGCTTGGCAGTTGTGAAGTGATGTTTAGGCCAGAATGGCAATGCTCGTAGGCAACCTAGCACCACTATAGGTATACCCGTATATACATAGCTTCAAAGCGATGTGCGAAGTCGCCCATAGGCATCATCGAGTGCCACGTTTTATGTCTTGCCAATAGAAGCCTGGAGCAGACGCAGCGACTCCAACCGAGTTACACGCTCCGATGTGACTGCCAATGATTATGTGGCTCCGACAGCCAGTGGTGGCTAATTTAAAAAGGCAAAGCTGATTTCTCTATTAATATGGCAATGATTTTGCTTAAGGTTTGCTCAAATAATATAATACCTTATTACGAACGCTTAAGCATATTTTTTGTAAGCATCTTTCGCATTTTCCAAATAACTACATAATCAAGTTGATTTTATTTTATTGTTGTTTTCTTACCCAAAATAATTTTTCTTATATTTTGCAAATCAGCAAAACGCTAACTTGGCAGCACTATTGCTACTATGTGCTTGGCTGCTAGTAGAGCTGTTATGGCCCCACAGGCGCCGCCACACTTGCTGCTTCGCCCTGCCCCCGTCGAAGTCACCCACTAAATGTGACAGCATAAATCGCAGCCACTGGCAGTGAGACGGAGGAGGGGTTCTGGGAACAATAAAGCCATATTGGCAATTTAATGTGCTGCAAAACATTAGAACATTCGATCGGCGCAGAACGAACGGCAACACGCATACGCAGCGTATGCCGTTTCCAATGCCGGTGCCAGGAGTGCATTTTAAGCAGCTAAGCTGGGCACGTAAACAGAAACATTGGCAGTGCACTTGTGCTGCTGGAAAGCAGAGCTATCTTAACCGTTTACTTATCTTTGGCAATGCCCAACACGTATCCACATTAGGTCGCCCAGCCGCCCACTGAACACAGCGCCATCCCTTCTGGAAAACAACTTCATTTTCAGCTGCTGGCTGCCAGATGGTGGCTGGCCAAGTGCAAAATTTAAGACATTTTTCCTGGCTTGCCGTGACCCTCATTCGGCAGCAGAAACATTTTCACAGGGCACCCATTGTCATTTGCATATTTTGCGTTGCAATTTTCGTAGCGAACTTGTAAATTTGACTTTATATATGCAAGGTGCAAATCTGTTTAGCGTCCCTCGTGTGACGGCAACTGCATCAAAATGCATTTATGCAAAGGCCAATGGAACTTACAGTGAAATTAAGTCACCATGGTCGGAACATTCGACTGATGGCACAGTTGAAAGCGTGGAAAAATTGTCGGGGTAAAAAGTATATATCAATGGCAGCTGATGCAGAAAGTTTGTGGTGTTTGCATGGTAAACTCATGCGGCTGGAAAAATATTTTACTGCATTCTCGGGATTTTACGTGATATATGAAAAATTAAAAACAATACAAATGAACATATCTTTTATGTAAACATATTTCTTACAATATTTTTATTAGTTTTACGATTGTTTAATATCAATAGCATATGTATGTTATTCATGTTTCATATTTTCAAAAAAAGTTTCTGGAGTAGTAATGACGAAATTCGTTTTTTTAGCAAGTAGTTTACGAGCTATCCAAAAACATCTTATCATGCCCACAAAATAGCCCTAAATTATAGGATTTTTAATACCTCTCCAGTATTTATGGCTGATATTCTAAAGTATGCCCAAACATTATCTTTAAGCAACAAAAATGATGCTCGTAAATACCCAAATGCTCTGTAATGAGCTAATCAACAAAACTCCAGCGTATAAAAATATAGTTGTGTGCGGATAAATGCAAATGTATTTCGTTTTTCGGTTTGGGCAACAAACTTAACTTTTACGACGGCATTAGAAAGTCATAAAATAACCGACTTTATTTTATTTAGCACCTACAGAGATTGGCGTCGGTAACGAAAACGTTCAACGCAGAGGGAAAGTATGAAATAGGATTCCAGCGATTTCCTTGACTTGATTTTTGACAGAGTGTTTTCTAATAAATTATAACACAGTTTGTGGTGTTTACCTATAGCTAAAAAGCTAACGAAGCTAATGCTGTTGACAGTGCTAAAGTGCCATGCCCCAATCGCATTACGTATACGCCACGTTGAACGAATTTTGGCAGAATGGCAATTGACTTTAATTACTTCGCCTTCAAAAAGTCATGAAGACTTTTGGGTGATTGTGTGCGCTTAGCACACGATGTCATCAGATGTGGGTGGAAAGCATAGGGGTGGGAATGTGGGCTAAGGGGGAAGGAACTTTCATTAGTTTTTGGGTTGCCCAAATGCCATGTCGGAAGCCACTAAAAGTCTTTGCAAGGCAGCAGCTCCAGCCCGCTACATATGAACAGTTTGTGGAATTTAATTTTCAGCACTCCTGATTTTTAAATGGCAGCGCGGGCGACAAGCAAGGAAAAAGAGTGCAATGTAATGTGCAGTTCATTTGTACAGAAATGTCTCTATTAAATTTTAAATTAGTTTTCTGGTAAGTGTTATGAATTGCCTCTAAGTGTGGCCACCAAGGTTGAAAATGGATGTACAAAAAACGACAAAAAGAAAAAATTGTCATGTGCTTGCTGCGGATGTTCTCAATGTAATGCTTTCAATGGGAAGGAAGAGTTATGCTGCATATCTGCCTGTAAGACGAATCGGATGCACAAAAAAAAATTAAAATAAATAAACTTTCTAATACATTCCGAAGCAGGCCCAATAAAAAAAAGGTTGATCTTGTTTACGACCAATCTTATCTTAATATTTTCTAAAAAATATTATTTGAATGCTGTTTATTAAGAAACATTTATTCCCGTGTAGGAAGGTGCTGGTGAATGAAACCAACTGGTGCTGCGGGATATGCGTTCGCAATCTGGCAATAAATATTTTATGTTTGCAATATGCTGCTCTGTTGGGAGTCTGTTGCAAAGTCGGGCATATTGATTCCTTTCGAATGTTCGCAAATAAATGCTCAAAAAAGTTGAAATCGTGTTGGTATTTAAATCATTAAAACTCGCCAGCTGAATGCTTGATAGGCGAAAAGATCCACTTGGAACTTTAGCTTCAGCAGCATTCCACTGGGCACTGTAACTCTCTATCGTTTATGGCATGTTTGCCTTAAGTATTTGCTCACTTTACTCTACGGAAATCGGTTGATGCTACTGCACAACCGCACCGGAAGTTGTCTGTTTTTTTATCGTATGTCTTTTATGACGCTGCATTTTGTGGCATGTATGGTAGAAGTCAGCCTCCTGCTGGCTTTATTGCCAGCAACTCCTTTGCCAGGCCAATTACATGTATACAGCTTCTTCGGCCTGGCTATTTGGGGACTGAACTGAACCGTGTTGCGCATCGTAAATGAGTGTAGATATTTTAACAGGGCTAATGTTTGGCCAAGCGACTCATTGGGGGCTATTGCCCTGGCATAATAAACATGTACTGCAATTAACATTTTATGGTTGGTCCGAGGGTTTTTTTTTTGTAGAAGAAATAAGATAGTATATCGTGGTTAATAGCGCATCTATTTTATTGGACGCATGTATTCACGTTACATTAAGTTTATAATAATTATAAGGTTAACTTGACATAAATTTTGGATAAAAAGACAGTTTTTACAAAAATTTTAGAAACATACTTAATGGTTTACTAAATGCCATGGATTAAAAGCCCTTGATTTTTATTTGGCACCCTTTCAAGTAGAAAAAAATTAATAAGGATATGTATAAATAAAATTAAAGCAAAATTACCACTTTTCGAAACTTTGCTTGCTCTCGTTTTGTGAGATTTGCCCATGCCCTTGCACCCTTTTGTAACGTTTTCTTAAGATCCACCTTTTTGTTCTTTTTCTGGTATTCTTTCAAATAACGTAAAAAGCCAGTGCTCATCTGAGGACCTAAGCGAGATCGCGTTGAATTGGCAAATTTCTTGCCTTTTTTACGCATACCGCAGACAGCTTGCCTCTGCTTGTTCGCCCTTTTCGGTCTTGAGACAGACACTTTTTTGTTCAAAGAAATTTGTCTAGGTTTTACCTAAAATCAAAGGGCATTTATATTCCTGCCTAAGAAATTAAACTTCACCAAGACTCACTTCAAAGTGCTTTTTTTGATGGGGAGTTAGCTTTCCCCAGGCATTTTCCGCCGATCTCATGACCTCGTCTTGGTCCCGGTGGACATGATTTCTTTTGTAATTCTTCACAAACTTTGCAAATGCTTGGGACTCAGTTTTAGAATAGGGTTTTATATTCGCGGCTCCCATGGTGCTCAATTAGTTTTACCACAAATTTTGCGATCTATTTTCGGTGCTTTCTTTAATTATTATACAAGTAAGAAAAAGGTTTGAAAAATGATTACAAATTTTTTTTTTATACAATTTTCTTTACGAACTGTTTTACAAAGTGTATTTTGTATGTTTGTCTTCATGTTTTATTGACAGTATTTTCGAGGAGTCTTATTTTTTAAATTCCTTCAGGGTGCCATAGACTTACAAATTGACAATTACATTTATTAAGAAACCAAACGAATTTGTTTTTCTTCCGCATCCATTCTTATTGTTTGGCAAGTAATTAAGCAAACTTTCTACAGGCTTTTCCTACATCTTCAGATTTTGTTTTTATTCCTATACTCCCAGGCCGTCACGTTTGACGAGCCTTGACATGGCCAAGCAGAAAACGAAGAAAAACATGGGGGAAAAACACAAAAAGAAAAACCAGAATGGGCCTCAATTTTCTACGTGCACACCATAAAGTTGATGTGTAATTTGGTTTTATATGCATTCAACAAAACTTGCCAAATTCTATTACAAGTTTACAATTGTATTACTACGGCAGAGAGCTTTCCAACTCGTCTTCACCTTAATAAACCATAACTAATGGGGTCGCGCAACCAGAAGTGTATACTTCTGTGCTGAAAATGTAGAAAAATACTTGAAGAAGACGCCTTTAAAGCGACGAAAGCAGCTTAGCAGCTTTCAATTTTGCACAATAACAACGACGGCAAAATTGAGTGTAGGAAGGAAAGCTCAACAAAAAAGCAAACAAGTAAATGAAATTTCCGTTTTAAGCTATTCCTTCTCTCCTTTTTAGATCGTTTAGTGTATCAATAACTGAATAACAGGCTAAGAAGGCTCACCCTATATACGAGTATGTGTTTGTCTGCTTTGTTTGTTTCTGCAATTTAAAGTGCCGGAAATATGCTTTAGCTTTATGAGTTTTTGCATTTCTAACAGCCTAACCACAGACATTTGCGGCAAAAAAAGTTGGCTCAAATTACGGCGTCTAGCCACATAGAGAGTTACAGCAGCCAAAGAGATAATATCTTTTGATTAGTGGCAACCGCAAAAACTTTAATTAAATTCGCACACAATTCTCTGCTGGAAAGTTTATGCAGCATTTCCCAATGTCACCGGATAGGTTTCCGCCGTCTGGACTCACGCATGTGGACCGGAGCAGTTCAGCATTTGTTCTTCGCAGCAGATTTGGTCTTAAAGTTTCACAATTCGCAAAAACTTTAATGAAAAAAACTTTTTCCCGAAAGTTGTAAAGTGTTAGGGAGGCGAAATCTAATGAATTAATTAGGGGATTTTGGGCGAACCCAAAGAGCTTTCCCACTTGAAGCTGTAATTCATTAAAAAATTCATCGCTTCATAGATTTTATATGGCTTTAATAACTGTTAGCATTGTGTAAGCGTAGAGGTCAGAGTTGATAAAACAGTTGTCAGTTGATTTCTGTCAAATTGTGTCTAAAATTTAATTCATTACTAACATAAACAAAAACATAAGTCCAACTGACCCCCAGTCGCCACTCCAAAATCCCTGCAGGCTGTAGCTCAGTAAAAATTCATTGTTACATTTTGTTTTATATGTTTATTTAGTTTTGGTAACTTTAAAGACATACGAGTATAACCTCTCTCATATTCCTATGCCATAAATTTCAACCAGGGCGAAGCCAGGACAAAGGCAACGGCAGCCAGCGACTCGCAACACTCCCCAGAAATAACTCATATCGAATTGCACCATTTGTTGTTTTGTCTCCCGAGAGGATATTGAGTTACGCTGGCTGGGATTGGGATGGAATTGGATGTTGGAGGGCTGCGGCTCGTTGGCTCTCGTTGCCCGATGCCGATGGATCGCCGCCTGGCGGCATTTTTATTCTGTTTCATTTTTTGTTGCTTCGTTTGACGCTTTCGATTTTGATAGATTTATCACAGCTTACAAAAATAAGGCGAAAGTAAAACAATAAAACCAAAAAGAACTCTATGCAAATGAAAAATCTAAAATTATGTCCATTAACTGGATGGTGTAATGGCCATCCAGAGCATTGAGCCACGTCCACGCACCCGAGCATTAAGTTTATTCTTCGCTCGCACTCTTTGATCGGGGGACGTGGACATCGCTAACAATGGGATGCGACTTACATTACACCAACCTTACATCGTCATCTCTAGTAAAGTACAAAAAGCTAGAAAATCAAAGGGGTTAACCCATTGCTTGTTACATAATATACAATTGAAATATGCTTAACCTACGACTAAAGTGTTTCTTATTTCGTTGTCGTTTCTACCGACTATTTGGAGCCCTTCTTCTTTTTGCTCTTGGGCAAATCCGCCCAGAGCCGGAAGAAGTACTCATCGCGTTGAAGCAGCCTGCCGCGAGCATACGAATGGATATCCGCATCCATGTTGTGGTCTCGCAGCCAGGAGGATGTGTTGCACGAACTCATCTCCGTGCGCGGCTCGTCCGGCAGGCTCTCATGACCTGGTTTGAATGAAGATAAAATGATGATAAATATTGCCAATTAGCAGTTATTCTTCGTTTTTGCAAACACCAAACGGAATGATACTTACCAGCAGTCATAGCCTTGTAGGGCTCCTCCGATTCCAGAGGTTCACTTAGACCAATTTCGTTCTTCGCAAATATGCGAATCATGTACTCGTGGTTCTCCTGCAGATCTCTGATCTGGAATTTCTGGACGCCAGCTGGCACACGACCCACCTCGATCCACATGGTCTTCTTCATGTCCCTTATAGCAATGTGGTAGCCGAGCAGAGGCGCACCTCCATCTGACTCGGGTATACCCCATTCGAATATGTGGGCATTGGCGGCGAGAACGCGCGCCTCCAGTGGTCCGGTCGGTGGTGAGGGTACGGCTATAAAAACAGCAAAGTCATCTAGGGGTCTATCTAAAATGATTCCCATTGCAAACTCACTGGCATGTGTTTTAAGCGATATGCTCTCGGTGACGGCTGGTGCACCTAATCCAACCTCGTTTTCCGCAGAAACACGGAACCAGTACCCACACTTCTCCTTTAGGTTGTCAATCGTGTAGTGCAGCTGGTGAGCGTCCAGTGTAATGACCTTTGTCCAGCTGGTAGATGTTGAGGAACGTTTCTCCACGCAGTAGCCTGTTTGGGAATAAGAAGTCAGGTGAAGTCCTTTAATTTATACTATAAGTCTGTTGCATTTTACCTGTAATTTCTGATCCACCATTGCGGGCCGGCACCTCCCAATCCAAAGTGACACTTCGACTGGTAACATCCGGCGCCCTCAGGTTCTGAGGTGGCGATGGCGGCGCTGGTGTTGAACAAACAAAAATCAATTAGCACCCGTGTACTCACAACTTTTTAAACTTTGTTTGCTTTTTACGCCTTACGTACCTTGGTCATCATTATCATTAGCTGTTGTCATTTGGGGGTTAGAATTGCGCATGTTTAAGCATTAGTAGCGTTTTATAAAAAGCAATTCGCAGAAGCAATAAGCATTTATAAAATAAAAACTGCTTGAAAACTTACTTATCTTGCGGCCCACGACAACCTTCTCCGTGGTCTCGAACGCCTCGCTGGTGCCAACCTGATTTCTTGCAAAGATGCGGAACAAATAGCCCTTGTTTCGGACAACCTTCTCGACATGGATATTGGTGACCGTGCCAAGGGTTTCGCCCACCGATCGATAGGTTGTTTCAGTCTCTTCCCTGATCTCCACAATGTACTCTAAGATTTTAGAGCCGCCGTCATTCTCTGAAGGCTCCCAGGCCAAATTGAAGGAAGTGTCGTTCATGCCCGAAACAGTGGTCGGGCCCCGAGGTGGCGATGGTTTTTCTGTTAATTCATTGGTGTTTAATTTATAATTAGTTAAAGACCTTGTCTTGATTCATTTTTAATTGTGAAACCTACCGAATTTCTTAGTTATAGTCACAGGGTCACTTTCCGTTGGCTCGGACTCGCCAATAGGATTGGCGGCCACAACACGGAACATGTATTGAGAATTCATGGATAGTTTTTGAACGGAGTACGACTTTATGTCTTTGTCAAAGTCGGAGACCTTCATCCAAACATTGTTTTGGACGTCACATTTCTCCAAGGTATACTTGTTGATCTCCAGACCACCGTCATCAATGGGTGGTGTCCACTCCAAGGTAATCGAGTCTTTCTTTATGTCCTTAATTTCCAGGGACTGGGGTCTGCTGGGTTTGTCTATCACTTGGACCGTGCACTCTACGTAGGTAGAGCCGGATTCGTTAGTGGCCGTCACCTTGTATTTGCCAGATTGCTCGCGGGTGACCTTCTTGACCGTATAGGTGGAAGTGTACTCTGTGGTTTCAATGGTTACCGTCTTGGTGGTCTTCTGTTCAACAGTCTCCTTGTGCCAGGTCACAGTTGGTTGTGGATAGCCGCGGACCGTCGCTGGAATGGTGAGAGTGCTGCCCGTGCGCAGTTTCTGTGTCAAATACTTGTCCTCTACCTCGAGGACTGGTTTCTGCTGCAGTTTCAGGTGGCACGAGGTCTCCACAGAGCCCTTCTCATTGGTCGCCACGCATGTGTAGGTGGCTTCAGTCTCAATGGTTGTCTTTTCAATTATGTATTTGGCCACACGGTTCTCGTAGCGAATTCCACTCGACTCGAAAACCTTGCCATTCTTTTTCCACGTCACCTTTGGCTCTGGAATGCCACCGAACACGCAGGACAGCGTCACCTCTTTGTCTAGTTCGCTCACCACATCCTGTAGTGGCTCTCGTACGCTGGGAGCCTCTGTCTCTATCTTCGGCACTAGGCGGATAGGTGGCGATAGCGGCGAGGGCGGTGAGGGTCCCACTTCGTTTACAGCGATTGAACGGAACACGTATTCAGTGTCGATCTTCAGCTTGCTAATGGTGTACGTAGTGTCCTTGATCTTTCTTATTTCAGTCCACCTGCGAGTATAAATTATTTTTTATAGAAAAGGTTTCCTTTGAGATGGAAATAAATTGATACTATTTTTAGCACACTACAATTAAAGAAATCTTATTTAAAGCACCATTAATGAAAAATTTTGGTAAAAACCTTGCTATATTTATATTATACTCACTTTTCTTCCTTAACATCGTGATACTCCAGAATGTACTCGATAATTTCTGACTTGCCATCGTCCTCTGGCGCCTTCCAGTAGAGCGTAATAGAGTCGTGCATTATTTCCAGGGGTTGGGGAGTGCCAGGTGCCGTTGGCTTGCCTATATATTTGATTAGGGTCTAAAGTTCCGCACCAATTAACTTGCATATAAGCTGGGGTACTTACGCATAATGACCAAGTGTAGGCTGGCCTCTGCTTCGCCCACCGGGTTGACGAGCTTAACGGTGTACTCTCCCTCATCTTCGTCGACAACCTTTTTGATGGTTAGCGTGGCTGACTGCTCATCGATGGCCGGGATTGTCCGCTTTGACTTGGGTATGACAACCTTACGCGTGGTCCAAACGGCCTCGGGCGTTGGTACGCCTGTGTACTTGACAGTGAAGGTGACATCGTCGTTCTCCTTAGCCTTGATGGTCTGATCCTTGTCAGAGGTTATGACGGGTGGCAGTTTGAGCTCCTCCACGCACAGTTTGGAGCTGCTCGTAACGTTCTCGGCTACGCAGCTGATCTCACCGGCATCGTCATCACTGGCATCGTGGATAACCAGACGTCTGACAGTTCCCTCGACAAAGACCTCGTGCTTATTGTCGGGCTTGATGGGTTTGCCCTTCTTGCACCAAGTCACCTCGACATCGGGTTGCGACAGCTGCACCGTAAATTCGGCATCCGTGGTCTTGGTGGCTAGAGTTACATCTGGCAGGCGGATGACAAAGTCCACAAGTGGCTCCTCAACCGTAAGCGTACCCTTTGAGGTCTGCTCACCCACCTGGACGGAGTATTCGCCCTTATCTTCGGGCTTGGCCTTGACAATGCGTAGCGATTGCCTCTTGCCATCGATGGCTAGCTGAATGCGATCATTGAATACAATCTCTTTGCCGTTCTTGAACCATTTAACAAGGGCGTCACCCTTGCTGAGCTCAACCTTGAAAATGGCATTCTCGCCCTTGGTCACAGAAACGTCCTTCAATGGCTCAATAATCTCTGGCGGCAACTCAATTACAACCAGCTCACAACTGCACTCCTGTCCCTCAATCTTGCAAGTGTACTGGCCTTCATCGTGGATTGTGGTATCGCGGATAACCAAGCGACGTGCCTTGCCATCCTTGATGAACTCGACATTCTTGTTTTCGGGGGTAATCTTTTCGCCGTCCTTGTACCAAGTCACTTCAGTCGACTCGGTAGTGAGTTCCACATCCAGAATGGCGGTATCCTTTTCGGTTACCTCGTAGTCTTCCAGGATCTTGATAAAGTCGGGCTTACGCTTCAGAACCTCCACAGTAGACTGAGTCTCTTGCTTTTTGACTTTGCACATATAGGTACCAGAATCGCGAAGGTTTGTATTCCGGATCACCAATTTATGTGTCTTACCATCTTCCACGACAACGCGGTGATCCATGCCACTGAGTTCTTTTCCGTTGAAGAACCATTTGGTGGTTACTACGTGAGAGGTCTCACACTCTAGGGTGAGGGATTGTACTTCCTCAATGGTGATGGTCTTCTTAAGTTTCTTAGTGAAGGTCACTTCATCGACCTCGACAATTACACGAGCACCATGCGACGTTTTGCCAATGGGGTTGCTGGCAATGCACTTGTAGTCACCCGAATCGGTTTCTGGGTTGGCATCCTTGATGACAAGTTCAATGTTCTCGCCATCGTAGACCTGCTGAATGCGCTCGCTGGGGAACAGTGGAGTGTTATTGAACAGCCACTGCACCTCGGGAACCGGATTTCCGGAGACCTTGGCAGGCAAGTGAATCTCGCCCTTCTGCGGCACGTTCTGCTCCTCGAAACGCTCTACGAAAAGTGGTGGCTCCGCGTTTCCGCTAGTAGGTTCTAGATACAGAAAGTCCACAAATTAGCAATTGGATTAACTTAAATTGTTACGGAAATTAACATGAAACAAAGAACCTACCTTCAATTGTTAGATTTGCAGTAGTCTCAACGCTGCCCAAGGGATTAACAGCCTTAACCGTGTACTCGCCCTTCTCAGACTTTTTGGGTGTGATAAGTGTTAAGGTATGCAAGTCCTTATCAGACTTGGCATTCTTGACGGGCTTGCCGTCCTTGTACCAGGTAACCTTTGGTGGTGGATTGCCCACAATCTGGGTAGAGAGAACCACACTTTCGCCTTCACGTATGACCATGTTGCGCAAGGGTTCCAAGATTTGCGGGGCCTCCTTATCGGTGGTTCGCACCTTAAGAGTAATAGGCAAACGTGCCTCGCCCTCGCGATTGGTCGCAATAACTTCGTAGGTTCCTTCTTGCGATTTCTTTACCTTGGTGATGTGCACAACACTGCAGTACATGTGCATGTCCGATTCGGTAACGATGCGAACGTTTTTGATTTCCTCCTCGTCGATGTCCTCGCCATTAAATGTCCAGACAATGTCCGGTTCTGGTACGGCCACCAGTCGGCATTCAAGAATTACATTCGTATTTTCGTCTACGTACTGAGCCTTTGGTTTCTTTGAGAAGGTTGGTGGAATACCCTCCAAAATGTCAGCAAGGGAAGATTCCCGGGACATGCTGCGACGTGAAAGGGCTGTGGCATCAGATCCGTGATCGGATAGTGGACTCTCCACAATCAGCTCGGTTGTGCTGGACGTGAATCCCGCTGCGTTCTTGGCAACAACTGTAAACTGGCCGGCATCTTCAGGGAACACCTCGCGAATAATCAAAGTTGCCACATTGTCATCATCGTAGAACATTTGGAAGTCTTGTGAAGGTTTGATAATGGCAGTTTCGCGGAACCAGGCAATTTGAGGTCTTGGATTGCCTTCGACCTTGCATTCGAACTGTACTGTGTACCCGTCTGGTGTATGAATGGGCTGCAGTTTCTCGATAAACCTTGGAGCAATGGGCTTGTCTTCCGGTCCAGGACCTTAACAGTTTACAACCACAAACAGAACAGTAAATATTTTTGTTAATGACCGAACGTGGACAGGCACAAGACAATGTTAAGCTTGACAAATACCCATTTTTTTTAATAATACTTACGTTCAAACACTGGCAATTTGTCGATTTTCTCATGCAGTTTGTTTTGCACATACTGCGCATATTCCTCAGGCTCCATCAGATATTGAGCTGGAACCCAGCCTTCCTCTTCAGTAATGCTCTTCTTAACATACCACCATTCAGAGCTATGACGGCCAACGACCGTAACTTTCTCACCCTCGACCAGGTTTATGGCTTCATCGTTGTCAGCAATATAATTGCAGATGGAATACATAACATTGGGATTATCGGATTCTAAAAGTTTTTATGAAATATGTTATTTTGTTCTATTATTGTTCTAACACAGCGTGTACATACCTTCAACATTTATTTCCTTGGTTATATTCAGCGAAGCTCCATCTGTGCAAATATAGATCAATGTTAGCATTTTGCCTTAAAATTTTTTTATTGTTTTTAAGTTGTAAACAATGAATGGTTAGGCGTTAGATACCGACATTTAAGTTGGGTAAGTTTACCTTGCCACTCTGATATCATATAAGCTGATATTTTTATATGCAAAAGTAAAGCATTTTGAAATTTGTTTAAACTAGTAATATTGGTGACAACCGACTTACCTTCGTTAAAAAGTTGTTGAACAACTTTACGTTTCTTTTTAAATGTTAGAGAATCCTCGTCGTAGGTTACCGAATCGCGTTTCGGATGTCGAATGCCAATCAGGAACTGTTCTTCCTCCTCATCTTGAATGGAGTAGGCTGGCTTCGCCTGTTTCTTGGGCTTCAGCTTAAAGTCTACTTCATCTGGTGGCAATTCTTCAACAAAGTATTCTTCTGGTTCCTCAACTTCATCGATAGTGTCCTCATCGTCTCGGATTTCCTCAATGATTGGCTCTTCACCATCATCAAAGTCCTGAATGATCTTGATCTTGGCCTCATCAGCTGCTTCGGAGAAAGTCTTCTTGATAGGCTTCTTAAGCTTAACCTTTCCAGACATCGAAATTTCTTCCTCCGCATACGAGTCGAGCGCAATGTTAAACTCCTGATCGACATCTTCCTTGGTTTTGGTACTTCTCGCACGGAATGTCACGTTTTCAACATCAGCGTATTCGGGAATGTCAACCTGCTTTCGTCGTTTAAGTTTCTTGACTGTGTATGCCTCCTCATCTTCTTCTGTAATCTGAAGAGGCTTTGGCTTAGGTCCCTTGCTAACGACAAACTCTTCGATATCTTCGCCCTCTTCATATTCTTCTTCTTGACGCTTGATGGAAAGCTCAGCCGCAGCTTCGTCCAGAGTAGTGGGCCTAACTGGTCGCTTTTTCAGCACGGTGGCGGCCTCCTCCACACCCTCGTTAATAGTGTGAGGCTTTTTGAAGGAGAGACTGAACTCAGTTTCTTCGAGATCTTCAACAGTCGGTTCGAAGGGTTTCTTGGGTTTCTTGCGAATTACGACTGCTTCTTCAACTATCTCCTCCTCTTCTATTTCAATGGGCCTTTCTTCGATAACAGTCTGCTGTAGCTTAAGCTCGTCTGCAGCTTCCTCTACCGGTTTTTGCGGCTTCTTCTTTTTCTTGAGCTGTACAGTTTGATCAGAGGTTTCCTCGGTAATTGACTTCTCCTTTGGCAACTTAACATCAACAGAGAATTCCTCTTCGACAACCTCCTTGGGAGCTTTAGGCTTCAGTGTGACTTCGGCCACTACATCTTCTGCCTCAACCGGCTCTGGTTTCTTTAGCTTCACAACAGTAGCATCGACAATATCCTCTGGCTCAGGCTTTTCAGTCTTCTTTTTAATCACGACTTCTTCTACGACTTCTTGCTCCACTATTGGCTCTGGGACAACTTCTTGCTCAACCTTGACCGTAAGCTCCTCAGCAGCTTGTTCTTCGACAGGCTTCTTTGGCTTTTTCTTGACTATTTTTGCCTTTTCTTCAACTTCTTCCACCTTTGGCTTTGGTCTAAGAGTAACTTCAGCCTCTGGCTCCTCAACCACCGGATCAGCTTTTGGCTTCTTCTGCGGTAAGCTGACTTGTTCTTCCTCTGGAGCTTCTGGCTCAGTTTCCTTGACTTCTATTGTATAATCAGTTGGAATTTCTTCCGGAACCTCAACAATTTCTTCAACGATTTCTTGAACCTCTGGCTCTTCAATAACTTCTGCAGTAACGGTTACCTTAAGCTCGGCAGCTGCCTCTTCTTCCTTAACAGGCTTTTTAGATTTTTTCTTTATCTTGGCTTCTTCGGAAACTTCCTGTACTGGCTGTTTCGGCTTAATCGAAAATTCAGCTTCTGGTTCTTCGACCTCATCGGCAACTGTCACCTTTTTCTTCTTCTTCTGGATTGTGACCTGCTCCTCGGGCAACTCTTCCACAGTAGGTTCCTTTTCAGCCTCCTTAAGAACAAATTTGAAGTCCTTTGGTTTTTCTGCTGGCGCTTCTGGTTCCTCGACAATTTCAATTTCTTCAATTTCTTGAACAAGTTCCTGTGGTGCTGCTTCTTCTTCGATTATTGTTATCTTGAGATCAGCGGCCTCCTCTTCGATTGGTTGTTCTGGAACAACAGCAATGCTAGTTGTAGCTTCTACTTCATCGACAGGCTTTGGAGCTGAAACCGTTATTTGTGCCTCTGGCTCCTCCCTGACTTCTGGCTTAGGCTTCTTCTTACGAATAACCTTAACTTCTTCTTCGATGACTTCCTCGACAAATTCGCGGGGTGTTTCCTCAACAACTCTAACTTTGTGTTCTTCAAAGGTTTCTGGTTCCGGTTCTTCCACAATTGGCTCAGTAACCACCGGCTCATCCTCAGCAATCACCTCTGCAGGTTTTTCTGGCTGTGTCTCCTTAATGCCAATTTTATAAGTTTTTTCTTCAACCGCTGGGACTTCTTCCTTGACTACTGTAATCAGCTCTTCTTCCTCAACTTCTTCAACTATTGGAACTTCCTGAGGAATCTCCTCAGTAATAGTAATCTTAAGTTCTTCGGCCTCTACATCCTTCACCTTCTTTTTCGGCTTCTTTGTCTTGATTTGAGCCTCCTCGGTAAATTCTTCAGCGGGCTTACTCTCCTTAAGAATGATTTCAGTAGCTGGTTCGTCGGCGAAAGTTACAGAAGGCTTGCGTTTTTTCACCGTAAACTGTGCCTCACTTGGTTCTTCAGGCTTGGCCTCAGTTTCAGATACATGAATTGTAAACTCTTTGGGCTTTTCTTCGACAAGCTCTTCCTTCTTCTCTACGATCACAGGCTTGGGAGCTTCAACAACCACATCCTCAGGAACAGCTGCTTCGGTCTCCACAACCTTAATTTCCAATTGAGCTTCTTCCTCTGTCTTCTTTGGCTTTTTAGTTTTCTTCTGCTTGATAGCAGTTTCAACAGTGGTTTCCTCGGTAATCTTTGGTTCTGTTAATACAAACTCGGCTTCAACTTCCTCAGGTTCCTTTGGTTTTTTCTTGAGAACAACTTCTTGTGGTGTTTCTTCCTGGGGTTGCTCTTCAACAGCGATCACCTTTTCTGCTTCAGATTCCTTCAGGCTTATTTCATAAGTGTCAAACTTTTCGACGACTATTTCTTCTTTGGGCTCTGGTAATTTCTCAGAAATTTCCTCAACAACTGCGGCTGGCTGCTCTTCAATAGCATCGGTTTCTGTAATCCTAAACTCATATGACTTTGGCTTTTTGCTCTTCTTCTTTTCTTCCTGTTTCTCGACCTCCTCGATTTTTTCCTCAACTGGTTGCTCCTCAGTTTCTTTTTCCACTACTAAGATCTTATCCTCCTTCACCTCTTCCACAGGTTTCTTTTTGGTCTTCTTAACTTTGATTTCTTGTTCAACCGGCTCTTCTGAAATAGGCTCCGTAAGTTTAAGTTCAATCTCAAACTCTTCTGGCTTTTGTTCGGCCTTTTCAACTGGTTGCAAGATTTCAGCCGAAACTTCCACAGGTTCTGTTTCTTCAATTTTTGGCTCTTTTAATGTGACCTCAAATTCTTCCGGTATCTGTGGTTTTGGTTTCTTCTTCCGCGTTACCACCTTTTCTTCAATAACTTCCTCGGAAGTTTCTTGACGCTCGTCAAAATCAATTACTCTGACTTGATGTTCCTTTGGTGCCTCCTCTGGCTCCAAGACCGTTGTTGTTATTTTGTACTCAACTGGTATTTCCTCAGGAACTTCTTCAGGTTGCGGTATTTCCTCAGAGACTACGACTTGGGATACAGGAGTTTCCTTGGGCTTCTTTTGCTTTATCTTTACTTCTTTTGGCTCTTCGGGCTTTTCGATGGGTACTTCCACTGGGGCTTCTTCTATTATCGATGCCTCATACTCTACTGGCTTCTCATCAGGTATTTTTTCTTCCTTTTGCTGCACCTTCTTTACCTTTGGTTTTTTCGTTTTCTTTTCGTCATCGTCAAGCTTTACTGGACTTTCCTCGCGCTGAGGCTCCTCTTCCTTAGGTTTAACCACCGCTTGTTCAACTGGTTCCTCAGGCTTAGATAACTTTGGCACAGGACGAAGCTTTATTTCTGAGTCAGTTTCTTCTGGAGCTTCTGCCTCGGGCTTACGGAACTTTATTTCTTGTTCGGGAATTTCCTCTTCATCCTTTGGCACTCCAGGAACAATTTCTGAGATAACTGTTTCTGGCTCGGGCTTAACCTTATCTTTAGGCTTGTACTTGGTCTTAGAGGGTTTCTTGGGCTTATCCTGCTTCTCTGGGTGCTCGAATGGTTCAAGTTCTTCGGGAACATATTCTGGTCTATCCAGGTCAGTTGGTTCAAAAGGCTCAACAATAAACTCTCCTTCCTTAGGCGCCTTTGGTTGTTCCTCAACAACAACTTCCTTCTTTGGTGTCGGCTTTACTTCAAGTACTTCCTCAACCTCTTGTGGTTTTTGTGGAATCTTTTTGAGAGTAACATTTTCGCCTTCGTCTTCCTCCTTTGGCTTCTTCTTACCCTTGCCAAGTTTAAGCTTCACTTCGTCTTCTTTTTCCTTCGGCTTAGGTTCCTTCTCCGGTTTCTTATACGGTGCTTTTTCCTCAGGTTCTTCATCGCTGCTGACGTATTTCTCGTACTTTTCGAGTTCCACCTTTTCCAAATCATCCTTTATTTTCTTGATTTTCTTGGTCTTATGTGGCTTGAACTTCAGGACTTCTTCCGCCTCTTCAATGTTGCGAGATAGTTCTCCGTTGTCTTTGACGGCTCCAATATTAGTGATTTTTGGAATAAGCGGAGCCGGAGGGTATTCAACTAATACCATACGGGCCTTAAGTCTGAACTTTGGAAGTTGAACATTTTGTTCTTCAGCGGGTTTCTCCTTACGTTTGCCGGGTTTAAGTTTTACTGTTTTCGGAACATCTGTAGCCTCGACAATTGTTACCTTTGTCGGCTTCTGTTCTTTGCGTTCGATTTTAATCGGTTCAAGAGTGGCGAACTCGGGCTTGAGTTTTTTCGGGATATCGAAATCAATTTTCTCGTACTTCTCCAGTTCCGTCTTCTCAATTTCCTGCTCCAACAACTTTCTAATGAGTTCATCATGGTCGTCAGTCTTTTTCTTGACAATTTTCTTCTTCTTTATCTTGGGCTTTGTGACGTCCTCGGTTGTTTCTTCTACAATAGGCAGATCCTCTTCCTCTTCAACCTCTTCCACAATAGGCTGCGATTCCTCGACCTCGGGGACTTCATCAATGACTCGGACCTCCAAAATTGGTTGAGGTTGATCTTCTTCGACAGGCTCTTCGTGAATGATGCTTATTTGATAGTCTTTTTGTACCTCTGGTATCTCACCTGTTACAAAAAATGCGTTAGAGGTTTAATATTTGGTGCTTATTATAGGAGATTAACCCAAGGAACCGTGCATTGCTTTGCAAAAGCAAGCTTATCGGTAAAATGGACAGAAGACATAATTTTGGCCTTTATTTACAAAGACGGCATTGAAGGAAACATGTAAAAAGTGAACAAAAATAAAGAAATTAAGCTAAATTGTTTTAAATGAACGCAATAAGAATATTATTATTTTAATGGGTGTTCAGGTATCTGGCTTAGTTATGAAACATGAAGAAATGTTTAGGTGAACAAAAGCTTACGTAACGATTTATTAGTCAAGGTTACCAATTACTAATCTACTTAATTTTTAAAAACGTTATTCATGCACATGATATTATATTGGAGTTACTGTGTTGGAAGGCTTTTAAGTTGAACTGAAAGAGATTAAGACCGCAATAAAACTGACTCAAAATAAGTGAGCCGAAATTCAACAGCGAGAGGAAAGAAGAGAAACATAGGTGGGAAAGTACGCAACAATTTGAAACCTTGGTTTCAAAGGGAATAAACAAATGCGAAAGACACACACAAAGGAGCAAAAAGTGCTGCAAGGACGGCGGGATTTTGTAGGCTCCAAAAATTCTCGTCTAATAACTTACTTGTTTTTACGCTTAATTGTGTGTCTGGTTTTGTTTTCTTATGTTTAACTGTTTTCTGAATTATATCTTTAGTGTCATCTTGAGTAGTTTGCTCTTCTTGTGCGCTTGGTGTAATTTGTGCAGTGGCTGTGTCCTCGGGTAGTGCAATTTGGGTTGGTGTGATCTCTGCAGTGTCAGTAATGTCTGAAGTCGTTTCTGTCGGTATGTCGGGTACTTGTTCGTCTTGGGCTACCGTCTTTGGCCTAGAAATCTTTGTTTTCTTGGGTTTGCTAAGGTCATCGGTTGTTGTGGTTGGTTCAGTTACTTCGGAGCTTACCTCTTCCGGAATATTTTTGGAAGGAGCTGGCTTGTCAGCTTTCTCTGGCATTTCTATTTTTTCGTACTTCTCGAGCTCGACTTTTGGAATTTCTTCTTCAATTAGTTTTTTCACAAAGTCGTCTAAGTCATCTTTTTTAACATTCTTAACCGTTTTCTTGGGCTTGGGCTTTCGTTTCACTTCAGGCTGTTCAGGTTGTTCAGGTTGTGTTTCAATTGACTGTACGGGAGTAGTGTCAGGTTCCTCATCAACTATAACCGTAACTGAATCGTTTTCCTCGCTTTCTATAGTTGTTATCTTGAAAGTTTTTTCATCATGAGGTCCCTTTTTCTTTAAAACTCGTTTTGTTGTCTTTTCCTGTACAGGCTTGCCTTCTTCAGTTATAATCTGTACTACTTCCACCTCTGGAGGTTGAACTTCTAAAACTTCTACAGGCGTTTGATCCTGTTCAGGGGCATCTTCTTCGACCACATTAACGCTTGTAACTTCAGCTGGAACAAGGCTTTTCTCTTTTAGGACTTCTTTGGGTTTCACCTTTTTGTCTTTTTTGACCTTTTCGGAAGGCGACTTGTCCACTACATCAACCAGGTTATCTAAAGGAGTTTCTTTAACCGTTGGTTCAAATTCGATTTTTTCATACTTTTCAAGCTCAGTCTTGGGCGTTTCCATGTCAATTAGTTTTTGTATGTAATCATGTATGTCATCTTTTTTCACCTTCTTAGTTTTCTTTTTGGGTTCCTTCGGCTTTTCGTCTTGGCTTACAGGTTGTGGCTCATACTCTAAAACAGTTATTTCCGCCTCAGGCTGATCATCCCTTACAACTTCAATAATCTCTATGTCACCTTCTCCGTCAGGTCGTTTCAACTTGCGTTTAGTAGTTACCTTTGTATGAATTTCCCCAGTATCATCTGTGGCTTCTTCGACCTTAGTTACACTTTCAACAACTTGAATTGTAAACGGTTTTTCTTCTTTAGGTGCCACAACACTTTCCTTAATAGATATTTTGAAGTTTTCTTCAGAAGGTATCTCAGGTATTGTCTCTTCCTCTTTGATAGATACATTAACTTCCTGAGCATCAGGTGTTTTTATATCAGATTCCTTTTGCGTGACTTCCAACGGCGTTTCATCCTTTTCTTGACCTTGTTCTTCTTTTTGAACTAAATCTTCAATCTTTGGTTCTTTATTAGTTTCTGGTTTTTTAGTCTTCTTAACCTGATTGATTATAGTCTTAGGTTCTTCAACGCTTGGAATTGATTCCTGTACTGTTATAAGATTTTCGGTATCTGCAGAATCATCTGGAATAGTATCTTCTACGGAAATTTCATAGTCTTCTGGTACTTGTTGGTCAACGGGAAGTTTGTCTTCCTTCAACGGCTTCTTTTTCGTCTTCTTGGAAGGCAGTTTTGAAACAGAATCCTCGTCGACGACAACCGTATCCTCGGGCTCAACAGGCTTTGGAGCCTCTTCTTCAATAACTGCTTTTATAAAATCTTCAACCTCATCCTTCTTTATTTTTTTAGTACGTTTTTGTTTGACTAAAGGCTCCTCCTGATCAATGCTTTCGATTGGAGCAGTGGTTGTAATCGTTATTTCAGATTCGTTTGTATCCTTATCAGTAACCTCAACCACTTCGTGAACTATTTCCCCAGGTCCCGTTTTTTGCTTTATCTTTTTGGTTTTAACCACCTTTTCTTTTACTATTCCCTCTTCATCTGGCACTAGCTTGGTTTCTACTTTCTCTTCAAGAACAACTACTTCAAAAGGCTTTTCTGAGGGCTTATCTGGAATAAATTCCTTAACAGTGAAAGTTAGTTTAGGCTGGTCATTGTCATCTTCAAAACTTTCTGGACTTTCTGGTACAGGTTGTTTCTCCAGCGGCACTTCTGTATGTTCTGTTGGCTGTTCTTCAATAAGTTTTATCTTTTTGATAGGCTTCTTTTTCAATTTAACTGGCTCGTCCAAGTCGATCTTCTCATACTTTTCAAGTTCGGTTTTTGGTATATCTTGCTCAATAAGCTTCTGAATATAATCATGAAGATCGTCTTTAGGGACCTTTTTGGTTTTACGTATCTTCTTTGGTTTTTCCTCCTGAGAAACTTCTTTGCTAACCGGTTCGGCCTCTTCAGTGGTTACAATGACTTCATACTCAGGAGTATCTCCAGTCTGAGTTTCCACAATTTCGATAATTTCTTCCTTGGGACCAACCCGTTTCTTGATTTTTCGTTTGGTAACAGTTTGTTTTTCCGTTTCACCCTTTTCGTTAATTACATCCTTTTCCAAAGATTCGGGTTCGGTTTCTTCTATCTGCAAATGCGGTTCTTCTTCTGGCTTAGCTTCATTTTCTTCAACCACAACTGCTTCATGTTCAGGGATAAGCTCATCTTCTTCTCCTTCTTCGGATTTTACAGTAACGAGATAGTCTTGACTTTCCTTCAAGCTAGGTTGGCTTTCATGCTTATGTTTTGGTATTTTTTTACCCTTTGGTTTTTCCTGCTTTTCGGCAACAATGTCTTCTTTAACATTAAAGGTATAATCAGGGAAATCTGTTATCTCCTCTGGAGCTAATTCATCTGGTTGTTTTAAGACTTCTTCTTCGACTTCAGGTGCTTCTTTATCGGTGTGTTCTTCTTCAGTGACTTCGTAAGTCTTAGGGCTCTTCTTTAATTTTTTAGTTTTATCCTTCTTAACTTCTTCTACTTCACTTTCAACTAACTCATAGTCAACTGGCTGAACGAATTCATCAATAACATTAATAACATAATCTTCAACTTCATCCTTCCTTAACTGCTTCGGCTTCTTAATTTTTTGTTTAGTCTTTGGCAGTTCGTCGGAAATTTGGACGTTGTCGCTGGTTAACTCTACTACTGTAACTTCAGCTTCAGGCAAATCATCACTTGATTTTTCCGTAATTTCGAAAATATGCTCTTTTGACCCTTTTCTGCGGGATACTTTTCGTTTTTTAACAGTTACATCTTTTACAGATCCATCCTCAGTGGGTTGTGCTACAACTTCAACAGTCTGTTCAATTTCTTCCAATGGCTCGAAAACCTTATCAACCTTTTCCTTTTTCAATGGTTTTTTCATTTTAGTAGGCTTCTGTTCGTCCTCAGGAGATTTTTCGTTTGGCTGATCAGCTTCAACAAATTCTTCAGTTATGCCTACAACGTATTTATCAGAATCGGGCAGTTGTGATTCTTCTGCGACTTCCTCTGAGAAAGTCTCGGGTTGATCGGGCTCCTCGTGTACTGGTACGACTTCTTCAACATCGAATTCGTGAACTATAACGGGTAGTCCCTCATCATCTTCAACAATCTTTTTATGATGAGTTTTTACCTTTTGTTTGGGCTTCTTTGGCTTGGCACCCATTTCTGTAGGCTCGTATTCTTCAAGAGGCGTTTTTGTAATTTCTTGTTCGATTAGTTGTTGTATGTATTTGTCAAGATCATCCTTAACAGCCTTCTTCTTTTTAACCTTTTGAAGAACCTTGACTGGTTGATCATCTTCGACGTCTGGCATGTCACCTAAAGTTAATTCAGTTGTAGCAATCTCTATGTCGGCTTCTGGATTGTTTTCTTGATACTGTTCAGTAACTTCAATGAGATACTGCTTAGGACCTTCCTTTTTCTTAAGCTTTTTAGTTGTCGTTACTTGTTTAACTTCCTCTTCCTTGTCATTAACAATATTCTCAACGACAGTTGTAGGTGCCATTTCTTCAATAAGGATCTTCTTTTCAACCGGTTTTTCGCTGGTTTTCTTTGGTTTTTTGGTTTTTATATTTTCTTCAACTTCTAGCTCCTCAAACTGATATGGCTCCTCTAACCCCTCTAGAACATTAATTACATAGCTTTTCACGTCTTCAAGCTTCATTTTCTTCGGTTTCTTTATCAGTTTTCTGTCCATAGGCAGAGGAATGTCGTTTTTAGGTTGCTCATCTGTAACCTCAACTATTGTAACCTCAGCCAACGGTTCATCAGAAGTTTTTGTTTCAGTTATTTCAAAGACTTGCTCCTTAGCACCTTGTTTTCGAGAAACCTTTTTCTTTTTAATTTCTGTTTGTTTCGGTAGTCCGTCATCTTCAGTAACAGTTACAATTTCTACGGTCTCTGCAATATTCTCAATGACTGGCTCATCAATGCTCTGCGGTTCGTTAAATTCTTCTAGTACATTAACTACGTAGCTATCAACGTCCTCAGGTTTCAGTTTCTTTGGTTTCTTAATTGGTTTCTTTTCCTTCGGAGAAATAATTTCTTCCCTTGGTTTCTCTTCTGTAACTTCAACAATTGTTACCTCAGCCAAGGGCTCATCAGTTGTTTTTGTCTCGGTGATTTCGAAGATTTGTTCTTTCGGCCCTTGCTTACGGGAAACCTTCTTCTTCCTGATTTCAACCTGTTTTGGTGTGCCACTATCTTCAGTAACTTGTACGATTTCCACAGTCTCTGCAATATCTTCTATAACTGGCTGTTCGATCTCATCAAAGCTCTGAGGTTCGTTGAATTCTTCTAGTACATTAACTACGTAGCTATCAACGTCCTCAGGTTTAAGTTTCTTTGGTTTCTTAATTGGTTTCTTTTCCTTCGGAGAAATAATTTCTTCCCTTGGTTTCTCTTCTGTAACTTCAACAATTGTTACCTCAGCCAAGGGCTCATCAGTTGTTTTTGTCTCGGTGATTTCGAAGATTTGTTCTTTCGGGCCTTGCTTACGGGAAACCTTCTTTTTCCTAATTTCAACCTGTTTTGGTGTGCCACTATCTTCAGTAACTTGTACGATTTTCACAGTCTCTGCAATATCTTCAATGACTGGCTGTTCGATCTGCGGTTCGTTAAATTCTTCTAGTACATTAACTACGTAGCTATCAACGTCCTCAGGTTTTAGTTTCTTTGGTTTCTTAATTGGTTTCTTTTCCTTCGGAGAAATAATTTCTTCCCTTGGTTTCTCTTCTGTAACTTCAACAATTGTTACTTCAGCCAAAGGCTCATCAGTGGTTTTTGTTTCGGTGATTTCGAAGATTTGTTCTTTCGGGCCTTGCTTACGGGAAACCTTCTTCTTCCTGATTTCAACCTGTTTTGGTGTGCCACTATCTTCAGTAACTTGTACGATCTCCACAGTCTCTGCAATATCTTCAATGACTGGCTGTTCGATCTCATCAAAGCTCTGAGGTTCGTTAAATTCTTCTAGCACTTTAACTACGTAGCTATCAACGTCCTCAGGTTTTAGTTTCTTTGGTTTCTTAATTGGTTTCTTTTCCTTTGGAGAAATAATTTCTTCCCTTGGTTTCTCTTCTGTAACTTCAACAATTGTTACCTCAGCCAAAGGCTCATCAGTTGTTTTTGTCTCGGTGATTTCGAAGATTTGTTCTTTCGGCCCTTGCTTACGGGAAACTTTCTTCTTCCTGATTTCAACCTGTTTTGGTGTGCCATTATCTTCAGTAACTTGTACGATTTCCACAGTCTCTGCAATATCTTCAATGACTGGCTGTTCGATCTCATCAAAGCTCTGAGGTTCGTTGAATTCTTCTAGTACATTAACTACGTAGCTATCAACGTCCTCAGGTTTTAGTTTCTTTGGTTTCTTAATTGTTTTCTTTTCCTTCGGAGAAATAGTTTCTTCCCTAGGTTTCTCTTCTGTAACTTCAACAATTGTTACCTCAGCCAAAGGCTCATCAGTTGTTTTTGTCTCGGTGATTTCAAAGATTTGTTCCTTCGACCCTTGCTTGCGGGAAACTTTCTTTTTCTTTATTTTAATTTCCTTGGGTGTGCCATCTTCTTCGGTAACCTGTAAAACTTCTACGACTTCCGACAACTCTTCTACCTTTGCTTGTGGTTGTTCGTCATCAACAATTTTGGACTTAAACGCTTTTATCGGTCTTCGCTTAGGCTTGTCTTCAATGATTTTGACCTGCAGATTCTGAAGAGTTTCGTCGGTGTCCTCAGCATCAGATTCCATTAGTCTGACGTTTTCAAGCGTGTTGTCGTCTTCATCAGAATCAAACTCTTGTACAGTAAACTCATGCACAGTAAACGGTATGCCGTCGTTAATCTCACTAATTTTTTTGTGATGTTTTTTAATTTTCCTAGGTTTTTTTACTTTGGTAGAAGTCTCCAACTCAGTTAATTCCTGCTCTTCAAGTTCTGTTTTTGGAATTTCTTGTTCTATCAATTCATGAATAAAGCTGTCCAAGCTTTCAGTCTGTGGCTTTCTTTTCTTCACAATCTTGATTTTATACTCTCCTTGAGTGGAAGAATCAATAGATGGAGTTATTTCCGTAGTGCTGATTTCAATATCAGTTTCCGGCTTATTTTCTTCATACGTTTCAACAACGTCAATCAAAAATTCCTTTGGTCCCTCCTTCTTTTTAAGCTTACGTTTGGTGATGACACGTTCCACTTCCTTACCATCTTCGTTTACTATTTTATCCGTAACAGTTTCTGAGGCTAACTCCTCAACACGAATAGTATATTGGGAAGTAGGTTCAGACGGAGATTTCTTAATAGGTTTCCTAGTCGTTTTGGTTTTGGACTTCGGCAAACTATCTTTTACTTCTACTAAATAGTCCTCCACTTGCGATATGTCGTCAGATTCTGAGATATTTCTTGTGTCTTCCAAAACCTCAGAGTCCTCAGAAATCTGAATTGGTGTTGTTTCAGATATCTGTACCTTCTTAGGTTTCTCCTTTTTCTTTTTCTTATCGTTTGGCCGAGTTGAAACATCTTCAGCTTTGTTTTCTTGTAATAAAACTTCTTCCGTTATATCCTCATCAACTACTGTTGTGGTAAACGCAATTAAATCATCTTCCACTGAACTTTCTCTTACAGGAGTTTCTGTAATATCCTCAGATATTGCAGCAATATGTTCTAACGGGGCTTCTTCCACAATGTTGACTATGAATTCCTTAAGCTTCTCCTTTTTCACCTTTTTGACGGTTGTTTTTGGAGTTTTCGGTTTAACCGTATCTGGTCCATCAGTTGCATCTTCAGAAACTTCTGTCGTTTTAACTATAACCTTTGCTTCATCTAGTTCATCGTCCAAGGCCTTCGATTCAATAATTTCAATTTCGTAATGCTTAGAACCTTTTCTGGTTTTGATCTTGCGTTTCTTTTCAACGGTATCCTTTGGTGTACTAATTTCATTAGAAGGTAATGGAATAAACACAAGATCTTCCTCAACCACTTCAATTGGGAGAGATTCGCTTAAATCTGACAAGATCGTATCCAATGCCGGTAAGATTTCTTCGTCTTCTTTTTGAATATTTGACTCTGGAGTATGCTCGACGTCAATTTTTTTGATAAGAAATTCTTCAAATGCGGGAACAATCTCTGGTACAACGCTTTCTTCTTCATTGATTACCTTCTTCGATTTAGTTTTCTTTATTTTCGGTTTTTCGATTGGCTCATGCTCCGTGATTCCTACTTCAAGAGTTTCGCCTTCTTCTATAACAGGTTTCTCAAGTTTAATCTTTTGCTTCTTCGGTTTTTTGGGCTTGCCATCTACATCGATTTTCTCATACTTTTCCAGTTCAGTTACTGGGATCTCGGCATTTATCAGTTGCTGAATGTAGGCATCAAGCTCATCCTTTTTCATTTTTCTTGTTTTCTTTTTAGGAGTCTCAGGTTGCTTTATTCCACTTTCCTTAGTTTCAGTAGAAGACACAGTGATTTCATAGAGGGGCTGTTCCCCAGAAGTGTCAGTTGTTTCGACAATTTCCAAAATTTCCACCTCGTTCCCCTTTTCATGTCTTATTCTGCGCTTCTTAGGCGCATCGGTTTCTGATGGCAATTCGGTCAGCTTAACCTCATAGAAATCTTGCAAGCTGGTTTCAAAGGACTTCTGATCTGGCTCTTCTTTTAGTTCTGAGACAAAATCATCCAATTCCTTTTTATTCATTCGCTTTATTTTTTCTTATGAATCGGCTTTGGTGTTTTATGATCTTGGTCGGTTTCAGAACTGGTGACAGTGACTTCATAAATTGGTTCATCTGCGTCTTTGGGAGAGGTCTCCGTTATTTCAATAATGTTATTTTCCTTGTCCGTCCTAAGCTCTAACTTCCGTTTCTTCTTTGGTTCCTTAACTTTTTCTCTGTACTATCAAGAATAACCGGTTTCAAATTAATTTCCTCAACTTCCTCAACATTTTGTGGAATTTTGCCTTTTCCAAGCTTGAGTATTCTGGCTTCTTCAGTAGATTCTTCTTTAGCCTTTTTGGGGCGCTTGTACTTTGGCCTCGGTCGGTCCTCGTCAGACGATACGGTTTTTTCAGATTCGAGTTCTTCAAGATCAACTTCTTCTAGTTCTGCCTTTTCGGGTTTCGTGTGCTTGAATTTCCTTGGACGTAATTTTAAAACCTCTTCTGCTTCATCAACATTGCGGGAAAGTTCCCCGGTGTCGCGATTTGTTTCCAATTCTTTGACCACATATGGGAAGCAATATGGTGCATATGGTATAAACCTGATCCAGCTCTTGAGTTTTTTGTTTTTAAATGATGCTTCGTCCTTTTTCTTTTTCTGTTCTTGGGGTCGTTGCTTAGGAGCTTTAAGCTTTAGCATCTGTGGGAATTCAGTTACCGAACTTATTTCAACCATTTTTGGCCTTTTGATTTCAACTTTCTCGATTTTCATAGGTGTAAGCTTAACAGGTTGTTTAAAAGACGAATCACGTCGTGCCCTTTGCGGAAGCTCCATTTCCGTACGTTTGTATCCTTGTAGAACAGTCTTTGGTATTTCTTGGTGTATAAGAAATTGGATGTATTCGTCCATTTCATCCCGTTTTGACTTGACGATTTTCTTTTTCTTTGTTTTTACCTTCTTTTCAGCTGATTTCTCATCCTCAATAACCTCTTCAACCTTACCCTTTACACCTACTGGCTTCTGTTTTTTAGCTGTCTTGTCAGTCAGTTCCCCTGTTACCGGTTCTTCAGTAATAGTTTCGTCGTCCTCGTTAATTAAAGTTTCAAGCGTCTTTTTCTGTTTAGGTTTTTTGTTTTTAGCCGGTTTTTGTATGGCGTCTGCACTTGCCTCTTCAGGTTCAGTGATTGTGTACTCTTTGTTGTATTGGTCTGTTTGAGAAAGAAGTATGTGTTTTGTGTTAGCACTAAACTAATTTTTACACTTATATTTGCATTTTGTATAATGCTTTAAAACGCACAAACTTTGTACACAAACAAAGTTTTGTGTGAAGACTTGCATGTGTTATGAAATGATTAAAATTTGATTTATGAGCTATTCTTTTACAAGGCAAACGTTCTCTTTTTTTTTTTTTTAAAGTGTAAAGTAGTTGGATGTTTGAAAGTTTTTGCCCAAATTTAATTGTGGTAAATAGTAAGTTATTAAAAAAAGGTAAGCTAAGCAAAACTCTTACTTAAGAAATTTTGTCCAATTTGTAAAAGATTAACCCTTGTACGTATTAGGTTTCTAGTGTACAGTTTTAGTTTTAGTTCCTACGTACTTAAGAGTGGATTAGGGAAGATTGTTAGTATAATTACAGAATTACAGAATATTAACCGTGTTTTTGTGTATGCAGTCTTCGGTATGTATATTCTATATATAGTTGTATAAATTGTAAACGCGGAAAATACGATAAAGTACCTATTTTTATAGATTTGGAATTTAATTTAGTTAAACCTTTCTTTTGTTTTTTACTAAAAAAATCTTTATGTATGTATATATCTTTATATATATACTTATATATATATAGATATAAATGTGTTTAATAAGAAAAAATCACCTGTTGGCTCGTCGATTTCTATAATTTCGAGGTGTGATTGTGTTTTGTCTTCTGGAATGAGGTCTGAATCACTAAGAACTTCCTCAACAACGACGCCTTCCTCCTGAGAAACTCGTTTGTTTTCAGTTTGTATAGTTGTTACTCCATCTTCGTTTTGTACAGATTTAAATGTCGTGATGTAAACTGGGTGTTCCGTTTCTGTGTTATCGACCCTTGGTGCATCCTCTGAATTAAGGCGATTATGTTTGTTTTGTGTTGTGTGAAATTATTAAAAAAAATATGTTATTAAGTGCTTTCGCGAGTATCCATATGTAATATAAAAATATAATTCAATTTTTTTAATTCTCGAAAAAAACAATGACTTTAATTTGCGTATACTTCAATGGAATTCTTATGTGTAGAATGTGTGTGATAGTGTGTTTGTTTGTGTTCTTACCCTTCTGCTTGTGTGGTTTTTGTTTGTGTTTGAAAACCTTTTCATCGTCAAGTTTACTTATGTCGATAATATCAGCAATATTTTCATCGCTCACAACTCGTATAAGGGTGTAGGGTTCCTTTCCCTCTTCTTCAATTGTTTGAATTTGGAAATATTCGTCGTTCTCCGGACCTGGCTTTTTAAACGTTCGTGTTTTGGTAGTCTTCTTTTTTGGTTTTTTATTATGATCTAATTCTTCAGTGAACACTGTTTCCTCCGGAAGTTCTTCAATTGGTATGGGCGTAATGGAGATCTCATCAGCAGGTACGACCTCAATTTTTACTGTAGTAACTGGCTCCTTATCTTCCTCTTCTATTATGTGAACAGTTGTAACTTCGTCCAGTTTATCGTCGATATTCTTCTTAAAAGCTCGTGACTTTACGGTCTTTTTCTTTTTTGTCCCATCGGGTGTAACTATTTCCAACTCCGTCACATGTTCAGGCAGCTCAACTGATTTACTTTCGTCCACCATCAAATCGGATAACGGTTGTTCTTTGACTGAGATTGAATAAATGGGCTCAGTATTGTCTTGTTCAATAATTTCAATTTCAGTAACTTCTTCAGTATTACCAAGTACAGGCTTTTTAATAATGCGCTTCTTAGTTTTAATTGTTTTTGGAAGTCCATTTTCATCAACAGTATCAGACTGGAACACTTCATCAGGCAAAATAACAGCTTCAGAAATCGTTTCTTCTGGAAGTTCCGGGAAGGGCAACCCAAACTTTTCAACAGATACTTTTGTTTGGGGTGTCTTCTCATATTCCTCCACGGTTTGCACTTTTGTCACTTCCATGTTCGGGCCTTGTATCTTTTAATGATTTTGGTTTTTATAACAGTTTTGGTTGGAGTACCATCTTCCTTTTCAGAAAGTATAACCGATTTTTGCTCCGGCAATTCAAATACCGTTATTTCATCTTCGGGTTTCTGAACAATAACTCTTTTCTTCAGCTTAACGGAACCTAACTCAGTTTCTTCAACTGTTACTGTTGTTTCGGGTTTTTTGTTGTCTTCCTCAACTGTTTCTATCTTGGTGACTTCTTGCTTGTCCCCCTTGACCTTCTTGATAACACGAGTTCGGATCTTCTTCTTCTTGGGCGTGCCGTCCTCGGTAATAGTTTCAACCACACGAACCTCCTCAGGAAGCTCCTTGATTTCTTCAGGCTGCTCTTCCACTACCGGAATTTCTTCCACAGTGACAGTTGTCTCGGGTTGTTTATCATCCTCCTCGACGGTTTCAATCTTGGTGACTTCTTGTTTGTCTCCCTTGACCTTCTTGATAACACGAGTTCGGATCTTCTTCTTCTTGGGCGTGCCGTCCTCGGTAATAGTTTCAACCACACGAACCTCCTCAGGAAGCTCCTTGATTTCTTCAGGCTGCTCTTCCTCTACCGGAACTTCTTCCACAGTGACAGTTGTCTCGGGTTGTTTATCATCCTCCTCGACGGTTTCAATCTTGGTGACTTCTTGTTTGTCTCCCTTGACCTTCTTGATAACGCGAGTTCGGATCTTCTTCTTCTTGGGTGTGCCGTCCTCGGTAATAGTTTCAACCACACGGACCTCCTCAGGAAGCTCCTTGATTTCTTCAGGCTGCTCTTCCTCAACCGGAATTTCTTCCACAGTGACAGTTGTCTCGGGTTGTTTGTCATCCTCCTCGACGGTTTCAATCTTGGTGACTTCTTGTTTGTCTCCCTTGACCTTCTTGATAACGCGAGTTCGGATCTTCTTCTTCTTGGGCGTGCCGTCCTCGGTGATAGTTTCAACCACACGAACCTCCTCAGGAAGCTCCTTGATTTCTTCAGGCTGATCTTCCTCTACCGGGATTTCTTCCACAGTGACAGTTGTCTCGGGTTGTTTATCATCCTCCTCGACGGTTTCAATCTTGGTGACTTCTTGTTTGTCTCCCTTGACCTTCTTGATAACGCGAGTTCGGATCTTCTTCTTCTTGGGCGTGCCGTCTTCGGTGATAGTTTCAACAACACGGACCTCCTCAGGAAGCTCCTTGATTTCTTCAGGCTGCTCTTCCTCAACCGGCATTTCTTCCACAGTGACAGTTGTTTCGGGTTGTTTATCATCCTCCTCGACGGTTTCAATCTTGGTGACTTCTTGTTTGTCTCCCTTGACCTTCTTGATAACGCGAGTTCGGATCTTCTTCTTCTTGGGCTTGCCGTCCTCCGTAATAGTTTCAACCACACGAAGCTCCTCAGGAAGCTCCTTGATTTCTTCAGGCTGATCTTCCTCTACCGGAACTTCTTCCACAGTGACAGTTGTCTCGGGTTGTTTATCATCCTCCTCGACGGTTTCAATCTTGGTGACTTCTTGTTTGTCTCCCTTGACCTTCTTGATAACGCGAGTTCGGATCTTCTTCTTCTTGGGTGTGCCGTCCTCCGTAATAGTTTCAACCACACGAACCTCCTCAGGAAGCTCCTTGATTTCTTCAGGCTGATCTTCCTCAACCGGAACTTCTTCCACAGTGACAGTTGTCTCGGGTTGTTTATCATCCTCCTCGACGGTTTCAATCTTGGTGACTTCTTGTTTGTCTCCCTTGACCTTCTTGATAACGCGAGTTCGGATCTTCTTCTTCTTGGGCGTGCCGTCCTCGGTGATAGTTTCAACCACACGGACCTCCTCAGGAAGCTCCTTGATTTCTTCAGGCTGCTCTTCTTCAACCGGAATTTCTTCCACAGTGACAGTTGTCTCGGGTTGTTTGTCATCCTCCTCGACGGTTTCAATCTTGGTGACTTCTTGTTTGTCCCCCTTGACCTTCTTGATAACGCGAGTTCGGATCTTCTTCTTCTTGGGCGTGCCGTCCTCGGTGATAGTTTCAACCACACGGACCTCCTCAGGAAGCTCCTTGATTTCTTCAGGCTGCTCTTCCTCAACCGGGATTTCTTCCACAGTGACAGTTGTCTCGGGTTGTTTATCATCCTCCTCGACGGTTTCAATCTTGGTGACTTCTTGTTTGTCTCCCTTGACCTTCTTGATAACGCGAGTTCGGATCTTCTTCTTCTTGGGCTTGCCGTCCTCGGTAATAGTTTCAACCACACGAACCTCCTCAGGAAGCTCCTTGATTTCTTCAGGCTGCTCTTCCTCAACCGGGATTTCTTCCACAGTGACAGTTGTCTCCGGTTGTTTATCATCCTCTTCGACGGTTTCAATCTTGGTGACTTCTTGTTTGTCACCCTTGACCTTCTTGATAACGCGAGTTCGGATCTTCTTCTTCTTGGGCTTGCCGTCCTCGGTGATAGTTTCAACCACACGTACCTCCTCAGGAAGCTCCTTGATTTCTTCTGGCTGCTCTTCCTCAACCGGAACTTCTTCCACAGTGACAGTTGTCTCGGGTTGTTTATCATCCTCCTCGACGGTTTCCATCTTGGTGACTTCTTGTTTGTCTCCCTTGACCTTCTTGATAACGCGAGTTCGGATCTTCTTCTTCTTGGGCTTGCCGTCCTCGGTAATAGTTTCAACCACACGAACCTCCTCAGGAAGCTCCTTGATTTCTTCAGGCTGCTCTTCCTCAACCGGGATTTCTTCCACAGTGACAGTTGTCTCGGGTTGTTTATCATCCTCCTCGACGGTTTCAATCTTGGTGACTTCTTGTTTGTCTCCCTTGACCTTCTTGATAACGCGAGTTCGGATCTTCTTCTTCTTGGGCTTGCCGTCCTCGGTAATAGTTTCAACCACACGGACCTCCTCAGGAAGCTCCTGAATTTCTTCAGGCTGCTCTTCCTCAACCGGGATTTCTTCCACAGTGACAGTTGTCTCGGGTTGTTTATCATCCTCCTCGACGGTTTCAATCTTGGTGACTTCTTGTTTGTCTCCCTTGACCTTCTTGATAACGCGAGTTCGGATCTTATTCTTCTTGGGCTTGCCGTCCTCGGTAATAGTTTCAACCACACGTACCTCCTCAGGAAGCTCCTGGATTTCTTCAGGCTGCTCTTCTTCAACCGGAATTTCTTCCACAGTGACAGTTGTCTCGGGTTGTTTGTCATCCTCCTCGACGGTTTCAATCTTGGTGACTTCTTGTTTGTCTCCCTTGACCTTCTTGATAACGCGAGTTCGGATCTTCTTCTTCTTGGGCTTGCCGTCCTCGGTAATAGTTTCAACCACACGAACCTCCTCAGGAAGCTCCTTGATTTCTTCAGGCTGCTCTTCCTCAACCGGGATTTCTTCCACAGTGACAGTTGTCTCGGGTTGTTTATCATCCTCCTCGACGGTTTCAATCTTGGTGACTTCTTGTTTGTCACCCTTGACCTTCTTGATAACGCGAGTTCGGATCTTCTTCTTCTTGGGCTTGCCGTCCTCGGTAATAGTTTCAACCACACGGACCTCCTCAGGAAGCTCCTTGATTTCTTCAGGCTGCTCTTCCTCAACCGGGATTTCTTCCACAGTGACAGTTGTCTCGGGTTGTTTATCATCCTCCTCGACGGTTTCAATCTTGGTGACTTCTTGTTTGTCTCCCTTGACCTTCTTGATAACGCGAGTTCGGATCTTCTTCTTCTTGGGTGTGCCGTCCTCCGTAATAGTTTCAACCACACGAACCTCCTCAGGAAGCTCCTTGATTTCTTCAGGCTGATCTTCCTCTACCGGAACTTCTTCCACAGTGACAGTTGTCTCGGGTTGTTTATCATCCTCCTCGACGGTTTCAATCTTGGTGACTTCTTGTTTGTCTCCCTTGACCTTCTTGATAACGCGAGTTCGGATCTTCTTCTTCTTGGGTGTGCCGTCCTCCGTAATAGTTTCAACCACACGAACCTCCTCAGGAAGCTCCTTGATTTCTTCAGGCTGATCTTCCTCTACCGGAACTTCTTCCACAGTGACAGTTGTCTCGGGTTGTTTGTCATCCTCCTCGACGGTTTCAATCTTGGTGACTTCTTGTTTGTCTCCCTTGACCTTCTTGATAACGCGAGTTCGGATCTTCTTCTTCTTGGGCTTGCCATCCTCGGTGATAGTTTCAACAACACGAACCTCCTCAGGAAGCTCCTGAATTTCTTCAGGCTGCTCTTCCTCTACCGGAACTTCTTCCACAGTGACAGTTGTCTCGGGTTGTTTATCATCCTCCTCGACGGTTTCAATCTTGGTGACTTCTTGTTTGTCTCCCTTGACCTTCTTGATAACGCGAGTTCGGATCTTCTTCTTCTTGGGCGTGCCGTCCTCTGTGATAGTTTCAACCATACGGACCTCCTCAGGAAGCTCCTTGATTTCTTCAGGCTGCTCTTCCTCAACCGGAATTTCTTCCACAGTGACAGTTGTCTCGGGTTGTTTATCATCCTCCTCGACTATTTCAATCTTGGTGACTTCTTGTTTGTCTCCCTTGACCTTCTTGATAACGCGAGTTCGGATCTTCTTCTTCTTGGGCTTGCCGTCCTCAGTAATAGTTTCAACCACACGAACCTCCTCAGGAAGCTCCTTGATTTCTTCAGGCTGCTCTTCCTCAACCGGGATTTCTACCACAGTGACAGTTGTCTCGGGTTGTTTATCATCCTCCTCGACAGTTTCAATCTTGGTGACTTCTTGTTTGTCTCCCTTGACCTTCTTGATAACGCGAGTTCGGATCTTCTTCTTCTTGGGCTTGCCGTCCTCGGTGATAGTTTCAACAACACGAACCTCCTCAGGAAGCTCCTGAATTTCTTCAGGCTGCTCTTCCTCTACCGGAACTTCTTCCACAGTGACAGTTGTCTCGGGTTGTTTATCATCCTCCTCGACGGTTTCAATCTTGGTGACTTCTTGTTTGTCTCCCTTGACCTTCTTGATAACGCGAGTTCGGATCTTCTTCTTCTTGGGCGTGCCGTCCTCTGTGATAGTTTCAACCACACGTACCTCCTCAGGAAGCTCCTTGATTTCTTCAGGCTGCTCTTCCTCAACCGGGATTTCTTCCACAGTGACAGTTGTCTCGGGTTGTTTATCATCCTCCTCGACGGTTTCAATCTTGGTGACTTCTTGTTTGTCTCCCTTGACCTTCTTGATAACGCGAGTTCGGATCTTCTTCTTCTTGGGCGTGCCGTCCTCGGTAATAGTTTCAACCACACGAACCTCCTCAGGAAGCTCCTTGATTTCTTCAGGCTGCTCTTCCTCAACCGGGATTTCTTCCACAGTGACGGTTGTCTCGGGTTGTTTATCATCCTCCTCGACGGTTTCAATCTTGGTGACTTCTTGTTTGTCTCCCTTGACCTTCTTGATAACCCGGGTTCGGATCTTCTTCTTCTTGGGTGTGCCGTCCTCGGTAATAGTTTCAACCACACGAACCTCCTCAGGAAGCTCCTTGATTTCTTCAGGCTGCTCTTCCTCAACCGGGATTTCTTCCACAGTGACAGTTGTCTCGGGTTGTTTATCATCCTCCTCGACGGTTTCAATCTTGGTGACTTCTTGTTTGTCTCCCTTGACCTTCTTGATAACGCGAGTTCGGATCTTCTTCTTCTTGGGCTTGCCGTCCTCGGTAATAGTTTCAACCACACGTACCTCCTCAGGAAGCTCCTTGATTTCTTCAGGCTGCTCTTCCTCAACCGGGATTTCTTCCACAGTGACAGTTGTTTCGGGTTGTTTATCATCCTCCTCGACGGTTTCAATCTTGGTGACTTCTTGTTTGTCTCCCTTGACCTTCTTGATAACCCGGGTTCGGATCTTCTTCTTCTTGGGTGTGCCGTCCTCGGTAATAGTTTCAACCACACGAACCTCCTCAGGAAGCTCCTTGATTTCTTCAGGCTGCTCTTCCTCAACCGGGATTTCTTCCACAGTGACAGTTGTCTCGGGTTGTTTATCATCCTCCTCGACGGTTTCAATCTTGGTGACTTCTTGTTTGTCTCCCTTGACCTTCTTGATAACGCGAGTTCGGATCTTCTTCTTCTTGGGCTTGCCGTCCTCGGTAATAGTTTCAACCACACGTACCTCCTCAGGAAGCTCCTTGATTTCTTCAGGCTGCTCTTCCTCAACCGGGATTTCTTTCACAGTGATAGTTGTCTCGGGTTGTTTATCATCCTCCTCGACGGTTTCAATCTTGGTGACTTCTTGTTTGTCTCCCTTGACCTTCTTGATAACGCGAGTTCGGATCTTCTTCTTCTTGGGCGTGCCGTCCTCGGTAATAGTTTCAACCACACGGACCTCCTCAGGAAGCTCCTTGATTTCTTCAGGCTGCTCTTCCTCAACCGGGATTTCTTCCACAGTGACAGTTGTCTCGGGTTGTTTATCATCCTCCTCGATGGTTTCAATCTTGGTGACTTCTTGTTTGTCTCCCTTGACCTTCTTGATAATGCGAGTTCGGATCTTCTTCTTCTTGGGCTTGCCGTCCTCGGTAATAGTTTCAACCACACGAACCTCCTCAGGAAGCTCCTTGATTTCTTCAAGCTGCTCTTCCTCAACCGGGATTTCTTCCACAGTGACAGTTGTCTCGGGTTGTTTATCATCCTCCTCGACGGTTTCAATCTTGGTGACTTCTTGTTTGTCACCCTTGACCTTCTTGATAACGCGAGTTCGGATCTTCTTCTTCTTGGGCTTGCCGTCCTCGGTGATAGTTTCAACCACACGTACCTCCTCAGGAAGCTCCTTGATTTCTTCTGGCTGCTCTTCCTCAACCGGAACTTCTTCCACAGTGACAGTTGTCTCGGGTTGTTTATCATCCTCCTCGACGGTTTCAATCTTGGTGACTTCTTGTTTGTCTCCCTTGACCTTCTTGATAACGCGAGTTCGGATCTTCTTCTTCTTGGGCTTGCCGTCCTCGGTAATAGTTTCAACCACACGGACCTCCTCAGGAAGCTCCTGAATTTCTTCAGGCTGCTCTTCCTCAACCGGGATTTCTTCCACAGTGACAGTTGTCTCGGGTTGTTTATCATCCTCCTCGACGGTTTCAATCTTGGTGACTTCTTGTTTGTCTCCCTTGACCTTCTTGATAACGCGAGTTCGGATCTTCTTCTTCTTGGGCGTGCCGTCCTCGGTGATAGTTTCAACCACACGGACCTCCTCAGGAAGCTCCTTGATTTCTTCAGGCTGCTCTTCCTCAACCGGGATTTCTTCCACAGTGACAGTTGTCTCGGGTTGTTTATCATCCTCCTCGATGGTTTCAATCTTGGTGACTTCTTGTTTGTCTCCCTTGACCTTCTTGATAATGCGAGTTCGGATCTTCTTCTTCTTGGGCTTGCCGTCCTCGGTAATAGTTTCAACCACACGAACCTCCTCAGGAAGCTCCTTGATTTCTTCAGGCTGCTCTTCCTCAACCGGGATTTCTTCCACAGTGACAGTTGTCTCGGGTTGTTTATCATCCTCCTCGACGGTTTCAATCTTGGTGACTTCTTGTTTGTCACCCTTGACCTTCTTGATAACGCGAGTTCGGATCTTCTTCTTCTTGGGCTTGCCGTCCTCGGTGATAGTTTCAACCACACGTACCTCCTCAGGAAGCTCCTTGATTTCTTCTGGCTGCTCTTCCTCAACCGGAACTTCTTCCACAGTGACAGTTGTCTCGGGTTGTTTATCATCCTCCTCGACGGTTTCAATCTTAGTGACTTCTTGTTTGTCTCCCTTGACCTTCTTGATAACGCGAGTTCGGATCTTCTTCTTCTTGGGCTTGCCGTCCTCGGTAATAGTTTCAACCACACGAACCTCCTCAGGAAGCTCCTGAATTTCTTCAGGCTGCTCTTCCTCTACCGGAACTTCTTCCACAGTGACAGTTGTCTCGGGTTGTTTATCATCCTCCTCGACGGTTTCAATCTTGGTGACTTCTTGCTTGTCTCCCTTGACCTTCTTGATAACGCGAGTTCGGATCTTCTTCTTCTTGGGTTTGCCGTCCTCGGTGATAGTTTCAACCACACGGACCTCCTCAGGAAGCTCCTTGATTTCTTCAGGCTGCTCTTCCTCAACCGGGATTTCTTCCACAGTGACAGTTGTCTCGGGTTGTTTATCATCCTCCTCGACGGTTTCAATCTTGGTGACTTCTTGTTTGCCTCCCTTGACCTTCTTGATAACCCGGGTTCGGATCTTCTTCTTCTTGGGTGTGCCGTCCTCGGTAATAGTTTCAACCACACGAACCTCCTCAGGAAGCTCCTTGATTTCTTCAGGCTGCTCTTCCTCAACCGGGATTTCTTCCACAGTGACAGTTGTCTCGGGTTGTTTATCATCCTCCTCGACGGTTTCAATCTTGGTGACTTCTTGTTTGTCTCCCTTGACCTTCTTGATAACGCGAGTTCGGATCTTCTTCTTCTTGGGCTTGCCGTCCTCAGTGATAGTTTCAACAACACGAACCTCCTCAGGAAGCTCCTTGATTTCTTCAGGCTGCTCTTCCTCAACCGGGATTTCTTCCACAGTGACAGTTGTCTCGGGTTGTTTATCATCCTCCTCGACGGTTTCAATCTTGGTGACTTCTTGTTTGTCACCCTTGACCTTCTTAATAACGCGAGTTCGGATCTTCTTCTTCTTGGGCTTGCCGTCCTCGGTGATAGTTTCAACCACACGTACCTCCTCAGGAAGCTCCTTGATTTCTTCTGGCTGCTCTTCCTCAACCGGGATTTCTTCCACAGTGACAGTTGTCTCGGGTTGTTTATCATCCTCCTCGACGGTTTCAATCTTGGTGACTTCTTGTTTGTCTCCCTTGACCTTCTTGATAACGCGAGTTCGGATCTTCTTCTTCTTCGGCTTACCGTCCTCGGTAATAGTTTCAACCACACGAACCTCCTCAGGAAGCTCCTGGATTTCTTCAGGCTGCTCTTCCTCAACCGGGATTTCTTCCACAGTGACAGTTGTCTCGGGTTGTTTATCATCCTCCTCGACGGTTTCAATCTTGGTGACTTCTTGTTTGTCTCCCTTGACCTTCTTGATAACGCGAGTTCGGATCTTCTTCTTCTTGGGTTTGCCGTCCTCGGTGATAGTTTCAACCACACGGACCTCCTCAGGAAGCTCCTTGATTTCTTCAGGCTGCTCTTCTTCTACCAGAATTTCTTCCACAGTGACAGTTGTCTCGGGTTGTTTATCATCCTCCTCGATGGTTTCAATCTTGATGACTTCTTGTTTGTCTCCCTTGACCTTCTTGATAACGCGAGTTCGGATCTTCTTCTTCTTGGGCTTGCCGTCCTCGGTGATAGTTTCAACAACACGAACCTCCTCAGGAAGCTCCTTGATTTCTTCAGGCTGCTCTTCCTCAACCGGAACTTCTTCCACAGTGACAGTTGTCTCGGGTTGTTTATCATCCTCCTCGACGGTTTCAATCTTGGTGACTTCTTGTTTGTCTCCCTTGACCTTCTTGATAACGCGAGTTCGGATCTTCTTCTTCTTGGGCTTGCCGTCCTCAGTGATAGTTTCAACAACACGAACCTCCTCAGGAAGCTCCTTGATTTCTTCAGGCTGCTCTTCCTCAACCGGGATTTCTTCCACAGTGACAGTTGTCTCGGGTTGTTTATCATCCTCCTCGACAGTTTCAATCTTGGTGACTTCTTGTTTGTCACCCTTGACCTTCTTGATAACGCGAGTTCGGATCTTCTTCTTCTTGGGCTTGCCGTCCTCGGTGATAGTTTCAACAACACGAACCTCCTCAGGAAGCTCCTGAATTTCTTCAGGCTGCTCTTCCTCTACCGGAACTTCTTCCACAGTGACAGTTGTCTCGGGTTGTTTATCATCCTCCTCGACGGTTTCAATCTTGGTGACTTCTTGTTTGTCTCCCTTGACCTTCTTGATAACGCGAGTTCGGATCTTCTTCTTCTTGGGCTTGCCGTCCTCGGTAATAGTTTCAACCACACGTACCTCCTCAGGAAGCTCCTTGATTTCTTCAGGCTGCTCTTCTTCTACCGGAATTTCTTCCACAGTGACAGTTGTCTCGGGTTGTTTATCATCCTCCTCGATGGTTTCAATCTTGGTGACTTCTTGTTTGTCTCCCTTGACCTTCTTGATAACGCGAGTTCGGATCTTCTTCTTCTTGGGCTTGCCGTCCTCAGTGATAGTTTCAACAACACGAACCTCCTCAGGAAGCTCCTTGATTTCTTCAGGCTGCTCTTCCTCTACCGGAACTTCTTCCACAGTGACAGTTGTCTCGGGTTGTTTATCATCCTCCTCGACGGTTTCAATCTTGGTGACTTCTTGTTTATCACCCTTGACCTTCTTGATAACGCGAGTTCGGATCTTCTTCTTCTTGGGCTTGCCGTCCTCGGTGATAGTTTCAACAACACGGACCTCCTCAGGAAGCTCCTTGATTTCTTCAGGCTGCTCTTCCTCAACCGGGATTTCTTCCACAGTGACAGTTGTCTCGGGCTGTTTATCATCCTCCTCGACGGTTTCAATCTTGGTGACTTCTTGTTTGTCACCCTTGACCTTCTTGATAACGCGAGTTCGGATCTTCTTCTTCTTGGGCTTGCCGTCCTCGGTGATAGTTTCAACAACACGGACCTCCTCAGGAAGCTCCTTGATTTCTTCAGGCTGCTCTTCCTCAACCGGGATTTCTTCCACAGTGACAGTTGTCTCGGGCTGTTTATCATCCTCCTCGACGGTTTCAATCTTGGTGACTTCTTGTTTATCACCCTTGACCTTCTTGATAACGCGAGTTCGGATCTTCTTCTTCTTGGGCTTGCCGTCCTCGGTGATAGTTTCAACCACAAGTACCTCCTCAGGAAGCTCCTTGATTTCTTCAGGCTGCTCTTCCTCAACCGGGATTTCTTCTACAGTGACAGTTGTCTCGGGTTGTTTATCATCCTCCTCGACGGTTTCAATCTTGGTGACTTCTTGTTTGTCTCCCTTGACCTTCTTGATAACGCGAGTTCGGATCTTCTTTTTCTTGGGCTTGCCGTCCTCAGTGATTGTTTCAACCACACGAACCTCCTCAGGAAGCTCCTGGATTTCTTCAGGCTGCTCTTCCTCTACCGGAACTTCTTCCACAGTGACAGTTGTCTCGGGTTGTTTATCATCCTCCTCGACGGTTTCAATCTTGGTGACTTCTTGTTTGTCTCCCTTGACCTTCTTGATAACGCGAGTTCGGATCTTCTTCTTCTTGGGCTTGCCGTCCTCGGTAATAGTTTCAACCACACGGACCTCCTCAGGAAGCTCCTTGATTTCTTCAGGCTGCTCTTCCTCAACCGGGATTTCTTCCACAGTGACAGTTGTCTCGGGTTGTTTATCATCCTCCTCGACGGTTTCAATCTTGGTGACTTCTTGTTTGTCTCCCTTGACCTTCTTGATAACGCGAGTTCGGATCTTCTTTTTCTTGGGCTTGCCGTCCTCGGTGATAGTTTCAACCACACGAACCTCCTCAGGAAGCTCCTTGATTTCTTCTGGCTGCTCTTCCTCAACCGGGATTTCTTCCACAGTGACAGTTGTCTCGGGTTGTTTATCATCCTCCTCGACGGTTTCAATCTTGGTGACTTCTTGTTTGTCTCCCTTGACCTTCTTGATAACGCGAGTTCGGATCTTCTTTTTCTTGGGCTTGCCGTCCTCGGTGATAGTTTCAACCACACGGACCTCCTCAGGAAGCTCCTTGATTTCTTCTGGCTGCTCTTCCTCAACCGGGATTTCTTCCACAGTGACAGTTGTCTCGGGTTGTTTATCATCCTCCTCGACGGTTTCAATCTTGGTGACTTCTTGTTTGTCTCCCTTGACCTTCTTGATAACGCGAGTTCGGATCTTCTTCTTCTTGGGCGTGCCGTCCTCGGTGATAGTTTCAACAACACGGACCTCCTCAGGAAGCTCCTTGATTTCTTCAGGCTGCTCTTCCTCAACCGGCATTTCTTCCACAGTGACAGTTGTTTCGGGTTGTTTATCATCCTCCTCGATGGTTTCAATCTTGGTGACTTCTTGTTTGTCTCCCTTGACCTTCTTGATAACGCGAGTTCGGATCTTCTTTTTCTTGGGCTTGCCGTCCTCGGTGATAGTTTCAACAACACGGACCTCCTCAGGAAGCTCCTTGATTTCTTCAGGCTGCTCTTCCTCAACCGGCATTTCTTCCACAGTGACAGTTGTTTCGGGTTGTTTATCATCCTCCTCGATGGTTTCAATCTTGGTGACTTCTTGTTTGTCTCCCTTGACCTTCTTGATAATGCGAGTTCGGATCTTCTTCTTCTTGGGCTTGCCTTCCTCGGTGATAGTTTCAACAACACGAACCTCCTCAGGAAGCTCCTGAATTTCTTCAGGCTGCTCTTCCTCTACCGGAACTTCTTCCACAGTGACAGTTGTCTCGGGTTGTTTATCATCCTCCTCGACGGTTTCAATCTTGGTGACTTCTTGTTTGTCACCCTTGACCTTCTTGATAACGCGAGTTCGGATCTTCTTCTTCTTGGGCTTGCCGTCCTCGGTGATAGTTTCAACCACACGTACCTCCTCAGGAAGCTCCTTGATTTCTTCTGGCTGCTCTTCCTCAACCGGAACTTCTTCCACAGTGACAGTTGTCTCGGGTTGTTTATCATCCTCCTCGACGGTTTCAATCTTGGTGACTTCTTGTTTGTCTCCCTTGACCTTCTTGATAATGCGAGTTCGGATCTTCTTCTTCTTGGGCTTGCCGTCCTCGGTAATAGTTTCAACCACACGGACCTTCTCAGGAAGCTCCTTGATTTCTTCAGGCTGCTCTTCCTCAACCGGGATTTCTTCCACAGTGACAGTTGTCTCGGGTTGTTTATCATCCTCCTCGATGGTTTCAATCTTGGTGACTTCTTGTTTGTCTCCCTTGACCTTCTTGATAACGCGAGTTCGGATCTTCTTCTTCTTGGGCTTGCCGTCCTCGGTGATAGTTTCAACCACACGGACCTCCTCAGGAAGCTCCTTGATTTCTTCAGGCTGCTCTTCCTCTACCGGGATTTCTTCCACAGTGACAGTTGTTTCGGGTTGTTTATCATCCTCCTCGACGGTTTCAATCTTGGTGACTTCTTGTTTGTCTCCCTTGACCTTCTTGATAACGCGAGTTCGGATCTTCTTCTTCTTGGGTTTGCCGTCCTCGGTGATAGTTTCAACCACACGGACCTCCTCAGGAAGCTCCTTGATTTCTTCAGGCTGCTCTTCCTCAACCGGGATTTCTACCACAGTGACAGTTGTCTCGGGTTGTTTATCATCCTCCTCGACGGTTTCAATTTTGGTGACTTCTTGTTTGTCTCCCTTGACCTTCTTGATAACGCGAGTTCGGATCTTCTTTTTCTTGGGCTTGCCGTCCTCGGTGATAGTTTCAACCACACGGACCTCCTCAGGAAGCTCCTTGATTTCTTCAGGCTGCTCTTCCTCAACCGGGATTTCTTCCACAGTGACAGTTGTCTCGGGTTGTTTATCATCCTCCTCGACGGTTTCAATTTTGGTGACTTCTTGTTTGTCTCCCTTGACCTTCTTGATAACGCGAGTTCGGATCTTCTTCTTCTTGGGCTTGCCGTCCTCAGTGATAGTTTCAACCACACGGACCTCCTCAGGAAGCTCCTTGATTTCTTCAGGCTGCTCTTCCTCAACCGGGATTTCTTCCACAGTGACAGTTGTCTCGGGTTGTTTATCATCCTCCTCGACGGTTTCAATCTTGGTCACTTCTTGTTTGTCTCCCTTGACCTTCTTGATAACGCGAGTTCGGATCTTCTTCTTCTTGGGCTTGCCGTCCTCGGTAATAGTTTCAACCACACGTACCTCCTCAGGAAGCTCCTTGATTTCTTCAGGCTGCTCTTCCTCAACCGGGATTTCTTCCACAGTGACAGTTGTCTCGGGTTGTTTATCATCCTCCTCGACGGTTTCAATCTTGGTGACTTCTTGTTTGTCTCCCTTGACCTTCTTGATAACGCGAGTTCGGATCTTCTTCTTCTTGGGCTTGCCGTCCTCGGTAATAGTTTCAACCACACGTACCTCCTCAGGAAGCTCCTTGATTTCTTCAGGCTGCTCTTCCTCAACCGGGATTTCTTCCACAGTGACAGTTGTCTCGGGTTGTTTATCATCCTCCTCGACGGTTTCAATCTTGGTGACCTCTTGTTTGTCTCCCTTGACCTTCTTGATAACGCGAGTTCGGATCTTCTTCTTCTTGGGCTTGCCGTCCTCAGTGATAGTTTCAACCACACGGACCTCCTCAGGAAGCTCCTTGATTTCTTCAGGCTGCTCTTCCTCAACCGGAATTTCTTCCACAGTGACAGTTGTCTCGGGTTGTTTGTCATCCTCCTCGACGGTTTCAATCTTGGTGACTTCTTGTTTGTCTCCCTTGACCTTCTTGATAACGCGAGTTCGGATCTTCTTCTTCTTGGGCTTGCCGTCCTCGGTAATAGTTTCAACCACACGGACCTCCTCAGGAAGCTCCTTGATTTCTTCAGGCTGCTCTTCCTCAACCGGGATTTCTTCCACAGTGACAGTTGTCTCGGGTTGTTTATCATCCTCCTCGACGGTTTCAATCTTGGTGACTTCTTGTTTGTCTCCCTTGACCTTCTTGATAACGCGAGTTCGGATCTTCTTTTTCTTGGGCTTGCCGTCCTCGGTGATAGTTTCAACCACACGGACCTCCTCAGGAAGCTCCTTGATTTCTTCAGGCTGCTCTTCTTCTACCGGAATTTCTTCCACAGTGACAGTTGTCTCGGGTTGTTTATCATCCTCCTCGACGGTTTCAATCTTGGTGACTTCTTGTTTGTCACCCTTGACCTTCTTGATAACCCGGGTTCGGATCTTCTTCTTCTTGGGCTTGCCGTCCTCGGTGATAGTTTCAACCACACGGACCTCCTCAGGAAGCTCCTTGATTTCTTCAGGCTGCTCTTCCTCAACCGGTATTTCTTCCACAGTGACAGTTGTCTCGGGTTGTTTATCATCCTCCTCGACGGTTTCAATTTTGGTGACTTCTTGTTTGTCTCCCTTGACCTTCTTGATAACGCGAGTTCGGATCTTCTTCTTCTTGGGCTTGCCGTCCTCGGTGATAGTTTCAACCACACGGACCTCCTCAGGAAGCTCCTTGATTTCTTCAGGCTGCTCTTCCTCAACCGGGATTTCTTCCACAGTGACAGTTGTCTCGGGTTGTTTATCATCCTCCTCGACGGTTTCAATCTTGGTGACTTCTTGTTTGTCTCCCTTGACCTTCTTGATAACGCGAGTTCGGATCTTCTTTTTCTTGGGCTTGCCGTCCTCGGTGATAGTTTCAACCACACGGACCTCCTCAGGAAGCTCCTTGATTTCTTCAGGCTGCTCTTCCTCAACCGGGATTTCTTCCACAGTGACAGTTGTCTCGGGTTGTTTATCATCCTCCTCGACGGTTTCAATCTTGGTGACTTCTTGTTTGTCTCCCTTGACCTTCTTGATAACGCGAGTTCGGATCTTCTTCTTCTTGGGCTTGCCGTCCTCGGTAATAGTTTCAACCACACGTACCTCCTCAGGAAGCTCCTTGATTTCTTCAGGCTGCTCTTCCTCAACCGGGATTTCTTCCACAGTGACAGTTGTCTCGGGTTGTTTATCATCCTCCTCGACGGTTTCAATCTTGGTGACCTCTTGTTTGTCTCCCTTGACCTTCTTGATAACGCGAGTTCGGATCTTCTTCTTCTTGGGCTTGCCGTCCTCGGTAATAGTTTCAACCACACGTACCTCCTCAGGAAGCTCCTTGATTTCTTCAGGCTGCTCTTCCTCAACCGGGATTTCTTCCACAGTGAAAGTTGTCTCGGGTTGTTTATCATCCTCCTCGACGGTTTCAATCTTGGTGACTTCTTGTTTGTCTCCCTTGACCTTCTTGATAACCCGGGTTCGGATCTTCTTCTTCTTGGGCTTGCCGTCCTCGGTGATAGTTTCAACCACACGGACCTCCTCAGGAAGCTCCTTGATTTCTTCAGGCTGCTCTTCCTCAACCGGTATTTCTTCCACAGTGACAGTTGTCTCGGGTTGTTTATCATCCTCCTCGACGGTTTCAATCTTGGTGACTTCTTGTTTGTCTCCCTTGACCTTCTTGATAACGCGAGTTCGGATCTTCTTCTTCTTGGGCTTGCCGTCCTCGGTGATAGTTTCAACCACACGGACCTCCTCAGGAAGCTCCTTGATTTCTTCTGGCTGCTCTTCCTCAACCGGGATTTCTTCCACAGTGACAGTTGTCTCGGGTTGTTTATCATCCTCCTCGACGGTTTCAATCTTGGTGACTTCTTGTTTGTCTCCCTTGACCTTCTTGATAACGCGAGTTCGGATCTTCTTCTTCTTGGGCTTGCCGTCCTCGGTGATAGTTTCAACCACACGGACCTCCTCAGGAAGCTCCTTGATTTCTTCTGGCTGCTCTTCTTCTACCGGTATTTCTTCCACAGTGACAGTTGTCTCGGGTTGTTTATCATCCTCCTCGACGGTTTCAATCTTGGTGACTTCTTGTTTGTCTCCCTTGACCTTCTTGATAACGCGAGTTCGGATCTTCTTTTTCTTGGGCTTGCCGTCCTCGGTGATAGTTTCAACCACACGGACCTCCTCAGGAAGCTCCTTGATTTCTTCAGGCTGCTCTTCTTCTACCGGAATTTCTTCCACAGTGACAGTTGTTTCGGGTTGTTTATCATCCTCCTTGACCTTTTTGATAGTTTGAGTGCGCTTAGCCTGTTTTTTTGGTTTTTCGTCTTGGGAATTTTCTTCGATCATTTGTTTAGATTCTTTCACTTCCGGCTTTCTTTTTTCTGATTTTTGTGTTGGTGTCTTTTGTTGTGTGTGTATTGTGTCTGTGATTTGTTCAGTATCTGTGTAAAAAAGTGTTGATTTAGTATATGGTTTTGTTTTGATTTTTTGGAATTTATTTGTTTTGTGTAATATGTGTTTTGGGATATAAGGGTCGAGTTGTAGAGAAAGTAATACGCCTTTTTTGTTGATCTTCTTAAAGTATACCTTAATATATACTTACCCTTGGCTTTTTTTACCGTTTTATCTAAAATGTTCTTCGTAAAATTCTCTAACTCAATTACTTCCTGTGTTAGCTTCTCCTGATCTCTAAGTGTTTTATATTTTGATGTGTGTATTGGCTCTTGTGACTTAGTCGTAGTAGAATGAGCTTCTTCGTGTGCTGTCGTTTTAAAGTGTGCATTTTTTGACATCAGATTCGGAATCTCTAAAGCTGACTCTGACACAAATTGGGTTGTTTGTAAAACATTTTTTAAATTAGTTTCAACTTGGATCGGATTCAATGGCTCATCAGTATCAGAAGGTTGAAACTCAATAATATCCTGAACAGTTTCCTTTGCATATGATTCGCTCGTCAAAGGTGCGACTCTCATGTCGGACGATTGCAATATTGCATGCTTGAAAGGTTGCTTCTTATCTTCCAACAGAGAACTTACGCCCGTTGTTAAGCTGTCCAGAGATGGTGTTACATTGACCTCCTCAATCACCGAAACCGAAAGCTCTGAAGGCATAGTTGTGTCCGATGAAATAATTTCTATATTTGGCAGAAAATCGCTTTGGCTCTCGATATTTTCATAGACGTTAACAGTTGAACTTTCTGCTGGTCCAAAAGCTTTAATTAAAGAACTAGTAGTTGCATGGGTCTCTTCATCCGGAAATAACCTAATATCAGGAGTTTTTTCATAAGGTATAAGTTCATAAACCTCAGCAGACTTATGTGAGGGTTGTTGAGCTACGTTAGCTTTACCTTGGGCTGGAACTTGAAGTTCGTATGTTTCTTGAATAGAGCTCATACCGACAACCTCTTCGGTTACCAAGGATTTATGTTCAACGTTGAACATTTGAGCCATATCTGCAATAATTTGAGGTTGGGACAAGGCGTCCTCTTTTAAGAATGTTTGTTGTACTGTTATTGAATGGGCCTTGTTAATATTTGCATCCTTAGAAACTTTGACAAAAAAGCCCAGCTCATTTTCCTTTTGAAAGGGTTTTAAGTCTTCATAAGCATTAACAACTGAGACTGTTGTATGTAAGTTGACATCGTCAGTTTTGACTTTAGCATAATCTAAGTTGCCATAAGCAAGTTCAGATTCCATTTCCTTTTCTAGAGGCATTTGTGATTCCACAATATGCGATTGCGCCAGTCTGTCAATAGTTGCTGAGCTGGCTTGAAACATTGGCTCTTGGAGTAGATCGACATCATCCACATTATCAATAGGCACCACTTCGGTAATAAGCGTTTCCCGTTGTGCGCCCTCAATAAATGGTTTTCCAAAGTGTCTTTCTTTCATATTTTCTAGAACATCTTCCTTATGCATAATTTGGTTAACCAGTTGCACGTTTAATTTATTTGACTCTAACACAGAGGCCAACTTTTGTTGAGCCTCATGCACATTAGGTATACTATCTTTAATATTTTCCGAAGTGTCAAACACAAGAACATCGCATGTAGTTGTACCTTGAAGAAGATCTACAGACAATTTGGCTGTGCCCTCCTCAGGGGAAACGGATGTTATTTTAGACTCCTTTTGAAATACTTGGGCCTTATGAAATTCTGGTGTGATTTTAAACAATGTGTCTATGGACTCTGCAGCGGATACGGAAGAAAAACCAACCTTTTTGAGTTCTTCTGACTCCTCTATCACACAGACTTCGCTGACGGTTATTTCATGCTGTTTTTCTTCATAGTTTGTCCCCGCAACCTTTGAATCTAGTTGGGAAGTTATTATGTCATCAATTCCTTCAATAGGGTGCGTCTTTGTTGTCACTGCCAAACCAAGGCGCAAAGGTATATCTTCGGCCGTAGCTACTTCATATGATTGCTTAGAGCTCTTTATTTCCTGTTCAGCTTCCACTGGTTGCTGCAGTTCGGTTGCATGAACTTGCGCGAGTTCGTGAGTGACTTTCGCTTGTTGCTCACTAATATTTTGTATAACGTGGGTCTGTTTTATAGTTTCATAAGCTGTAGCTTCCATTAGGAGCTTGGCATGCACATTTTTAACGTCCTCTAAAGGTTTGGCTCTCTGATTTTGAGTAGTATCAGTTTCAAGAGTTTTTTCAGACTCCAATATACTCTGGTCCTCGGTGGTTATCGAATGACTTAGGTTATCCTGAGTCTTAGTTGCGTAACGTTGCCCGACATCTACTTTTTCTAAACTTCCAGTTGAATCATAAACAATATTTCCCGTGGTTAACGTATGCTCATGGGATACAAAGGATTTTTTGGCTACTGAGTTATCCGGTAGTACGGACTCCAAAGTTTTTGTGAGCGAGTCGTACACAACCGTTTCTAATGAATTTATTTCATTCAACAAATCAATCGTCGGAGAAGCCAGTTTATTTGATATTTGTAGGTCTTCCAAATCAGCGGTACTTCGGTTTTCTTGAATGGCTTCAGTTACAGGCGACCTAAGGAGCTCTAAAGAAGCAAGTTTGGCCTGCTCCGATTGCATTGAGAGAACTTTCAGATCCTGTTCTTGCTCAAGCATTTCTTCTTGTCGTACTAAAGCTATACCCGTCAAAGATTCTAGGTCTATTTTACTGAAATATTCGCCTGGGTGATCAACATCTTGTAAGACCTCCTCCTTCTCGAGGGCTTTAGTCTCTCTAACATCAACTTCGTGAAGACTTTTTATTGAGGGCTGACTTGAAACTAGAGTGGGTAAAATATCGTTTATGTCCGAAACATGGTGGAGAACGTGTGGCTGCTCCGAAAGGGGGACTTTCTGTGTGGATTGATTAAGCGTGCACTTTACGTGAGCTGGCAGGGGAATATCCTGATTTTTTAAGTCTATTGTATTTTCACTTGCTATAGCAGTAGTCGTACTTAATGCTGTTATACTTTCAACGATATCTGGGCTTCTTACGGACGAACTGCTATACTTTAGTGAGTTGTAGTTACCTACGACATCAATAGAGATGTTTTCTTCAACGTTGGGCAATGTGATTTCGCCGAAACTATAATGTGCTTGCTGCTTAAGCTCCTTATTTTCGTTTAGTCCTTCCAATGCCTCAAGATGTTCCGGTCTTATGGTGTTGGCCACTTGTAAGGCCGGCGAAGTTCCAATATCAGCGCTCTGTAAAGAGTGGGGTTCTTCAGTCGACAAAATAGATTCTCCCTCTAGGGTTACACATGAACTGGTTTCAAGGGGTTGCATTAAACCAAAGTCTCTTTTTGTGGTGTGTGCCTGGGGCTTGACTTCCTCCTCGCGTGGTTGTAAGCTTTCCAATGACGATTGCTCTCTTACAACTGTCCCAAACATTTGCGGCATGACGACATCAGCAAGCGCTGGGATTGGCTGGCTCCCATCCGTTGTATCTTCAGTACATTCCATAGAATATACCTCAAGACCTTCAGCATGCTTATGAGCATCTGTTGCGGCCTGGGCTTGCAAATACATCTTGATTGGTAGGTTATTAACAAGCTCCGCGCTGCTCTCGGATATTTGTAAATTGATAACCTCCAAAGATTTTTGGTTATCATCCAGTAACATTATACCCGTTTTAGGTACAGGCTTTTCCGATTCTTCTATTTTACTTGTACTCTCTAACAATTCGGGCATGCTTGAAACTCCAATTGGCATCGTCTCAATTATCGTATTTGCAGATACAGATTTTATGCCTGGAGAAGAGAGATCACAAGAAGACAAGCCTGGTTGAACTTCAAACACACTGGTTATCTTAAGCTCAGAAGGTGTAATTTGTTTTGTAGCTATCTGTGATTTTAATGCAGTACGAGTGGAAATATTCTCCTCCTTTTCCACAAGTGTTTCGTGCTTAATTTCTAATGCAGTTTGCTCTACGAAGATTGGTTTGGCACTCGACATGTCTGTAACCGGGGAAAAAAGTTCTCCTTCAGTGTCTATCACTGTAGGGGCCTGAACTTCAGCAACGATTTCTGCTTCACTTAGAATTACTCTCCCCTGCACTGCCTTCTGATCTTTATGTGGTATCATACCGAATGAATCAAAAAGTGATTCTTCCCTGCTTTCGGCTGTCCCGTATACTTTTGTTAAAGAGAATTTTACTAGTTTTTGTGGTTCCAAAAGTGTATCGATGAGTTTATCCGCAGTTTCTACAAGATTGGTTTCGTGCGTTTCTCCAATAGTCAACGCACTCGTTTGTCCCGGGGTTCCCTCAGCCATCTTCGGAGTTTCTTTAGATTTCAAATCCATTGAAGTTTGTTCATTTGAAACTGTTTCTTGCGTTATAAAATGGTATTGTGTCTGTACATCCATACTGGCTTCCTTAAAATCTTCCTTATGACTGGGTAAATTCTCATCCACTGGGCTTTGAGAATCTGCGGTTGTGTTGATTACGCCTTCAGCTAGTTCAAACAGTTTCATAGCTTTAACTTCAAGAGTCTGCGTCTTGGTCACTTGAGCTCCTGTTAAACTCTCAAAGGGTTTTATTTCTTGCACCTGAACTGGGACAACCTGGGGCTTAATGCTGAAGTCTGCCAAAGACTTGGTAGGTTGAGTTTCAAATGTCATTCGTTCTTCTTTTTCAAAAACGTCCATTACGGTTTCACTTACAACCTTGTGTTCGACTACTGAAGGCTCTAATGACTCCAGACGACTCTTGGCTGCTAATTGAAGTTTGCCCAAAGAATCCTCGGGTTGGCACTCGGTAATACCAAGGCTTATGTTGGGGCTTACTTGAGGAGCAATATTTTCACCTATTGGCTTTTCCTCAGCGACGTTTCTTCCAACTGATTCGCCGCTTATAACTTCAGTGATAATCAACTCCTCCTGATTAAGTAGTTTTTGCTGAACGATTTCCTCGATTAATTTGCTTGATTTTAGTTGATCAATGCTCTCTAAAGTAGGTTGGTGTTCCTCGGTTAATTCGTAAGACAATAATATGTCATCATTTGCCTGTTGACTTACAGTCTTCAATGGCTTCAGATCTTCGATAGCTTCTTCTATGCTTGGAGCTTCAATCAATAAAGGCCGAGACTCATTTATTTTGGGCTGGGCTTTTACGGACTTTGGAATTTTAGATGTTATCAGCTCTCTTGAAAGCTCATTTGTTTTCGTTTCGGACACATTTACTGCATGTTTTTGCCTCACTTCAACATTTTCAGTAAGTTTGCTCTTCTCTGGGTGTGGTGAAACTTTTCCTAAACCAACAACGTCGAGTGCTAAGGACTCCTCTTGAATAGCCAATATTTTCTGGGGTAATATGTCATCTTGTACATGAGCTGGTATCGGTTTTGGAGTAGAAAGTTCTGTGGTGACTATAACTGCAACGGTTTCGAGCGTGTCTTTTGGAAGATTCTGCGTGGAAAGTGTTTCGTATGTGGACAAAAGCTCTTCTACTTGCTCAAGAGTTTCTCCCTGCGGTGATTCTAAGGATTCTTGAGCCAATAATTCTACTTGTTTGAACATAGTAATGGGCTCTATGACCTTTTGTTCTTGTTCTTTGTGTTCTTTTCGCTTTTTAGATTTTGTCGTCTTATGCACAATTTGTTCAGCCTGAGCCTGTGTCTGCACTTGTTCTTGTTGAACCTGTATTTGCACATGTTGTTGCTGTACAAATTGTTTTTCCACTTTAGTGGTTGCTGTTTCTGTGAATGTAATGTAATTAAACAATGACAATGTCGACCTCTGTTTGTGTTTTTATTAAATACTGTTTGCTAACAATGATTTTAAAAGCAGTAAGCCGAGCAAGCGTCATTCATTTAATATTTATGCGAGCGGTGAAGCGAAATGAAATGCAGAGTAAGATGGATAATTCTTCGTTCTATTTACACGTGGTATGCAAACAGACAGAGATTGGATATAGACCTTACCTCATAGTACTTCAAGAAGTCTTCCAGATTGGCGGGCAAAGGAATAAAGCTCTTCTACTATTGAAAGTGAATGTATATTTCAAAAGCATTATGGTGTGCGAAAGTTGATAATAGTTTTGCTTATATGGTATATAGTAGCAGCAAGATATTAATGTAATAATCATGATGAAACGGCTTTTAGTCTTGGTGATTAGCGGTTAATGGGTAGATTTATTATTCGTGGCGTCTTTTTAGAATATACACATGATTTGTTTGGTTTTACTCAACAAGATTTAATTGTTATATTTGTAAAGACAATATTTATTATTGTTTTTGCAGTATATTCTTTTTAATAATATTAATAAGACTGTAGTTGAGTAGTTCGTGGTACTGGTGGGTTTTATTTAACTGGTGGTTTTTTTTACAGGACATCTGTGTTTATGCTCAAACCTTCTTGGACAATAATCGTTCGTTCCTCGACAAATGTTTCCTCTGTCAAATATTTTATGGGATTTATTGGCCGTATTTTGGGAGTGGCACGGAAAGCGTAGGTAAGTTATACAAAGCAGAGTTACATATTAAGAAAAAGAGATAAATATAAACTTTTTTCAGTATGCTTAAGAAAAAAAATTCAATTTCCTATCCGAGGAAAACTAATGCGGTATATTTCTTTTAATTTAGCGACACTTACCGATTTTCACATGTGTGATGGCCTCGTGACTTTCAATTATTTGCGATGTCTCTACTATTCTCTAGATTTCCGTGAATCAGAATATAGAAATGTTTAAGCAAATGTAAATATTTTTCTACCCATTCTAATATTTTAATAATTACTTAACTTCAGTTGAAATGCAAAAAATCGCTCCAATCACAGAAGTCAATCTTAAATTTAAATTCTCTTTTTAAGCATTTCAACTGTCCGCACAAAAACTTTAAAAAAACTTTACAAACAAAAACAAAAACACATCGAACAGAATTCAAACCTCCTTTCCACATATCTTCCAATCCTGGGATATGAAATCCTCTCTTACAAACTTCCGTATGACTATCTCAATGGTGATTTCGTACGTTTGAATCATCCGTATGAAAGCTTTAAAGCCGACTGTTGCTGCCAGGATCGACTCGTCCTCATTCGAAGACTCGCTCAGTATTTGTGTAATCAGGTCTTCGTGGCCCTCTCGTTCAACGAGCTGCACCAATGCCGATTGGGACTCAGGTTTCTTTAGAGATATAAATATATTTTGCTCATACATATATGTGATTTCGTAATGATCGCAGCCATAGCGCAAGAGTAGTCCAATAGTGGCCAAATCTCTGAGGGCACTTTCGCCGATTTCGCCAAAAGAGTCCGCCTCAATGGACTCGAGCAGCCATTGTACTTCCTCGTGGTGCGATAGCACTTGAATATCTTCAATCGATATTATCTTCTGGCTGATTTTCGTGCGAATAAGCTCTACAGTTTTGGTTATCTCAATATTTTTGCTAGATGTGTAAGTTTCTTTGTGCTCCACTTTTGTTTCAACTTGTTCTTCTTCGTCTTGACTTACAGTTTCATCGATCTCTTCAATTTCTTCAACGTATTCGATTATTTTTTCAGCATCGGCAACTTTTCGATCTTTCACACTTAAAACCTCAGAAACTTCACTCTTTTCTACGAGAATAGATACTGGTTGCTTCACTTTTATAACATTCATGGTAGTTTCTGCCGTGTTAGCCGGAATAATTTGTATTTCTGTCTTTTGCATGGTTTGAGACTGTGAGACCCCGGATCTCTTCGCTATGTTTTTCTTGCCAGACTTCTTTTTGATCGTAGTCTTAGTCTTTGTCTCCTCGACAACGCTGCTAGTGGATGATATATCGAATTTGGCTCGCGTCATGGCCATGCCGATCTCGTTAATGAGCTTACAGTTATAGTAACCGCAGTCATCGTTTGTAATTTTCATTATTTCTAGCACTGCTTCTTGTTCCTGCACTACCATGCGATACTTTTCAGATGCCCTAAGCTGAACGTTGTTGAAATACCACTGAATATCTAAAGGCAAAGGATTAAAAACCAAGCTGCATCAGGCCCCAAAACTATAACTCTTTCAAATACAGTACCTGGTATCGGGTTGCCTGCAAACTGTATTGAGAACTTGGCGTTTTCGCCTAAGGCAGCACGGCAGTCACGCATTTCGTTTAGTAGTGATGGCGAGCATTTTGCAGCTATAAGCATAGAGATGGCATAATATCTATGGATTAAAAACTACCAGGTTAATCTAAAAGCGGGTGGGATAGATGCGTGTTTATTGTATTGTGTACTTACAGCTTCGTTGAGAAGAAATTGGTGTTCGTGTGGCTTTGAAATTAAAAAATTTGCTGTCTGTTTCTTTTTGGAGGCTTGTGAAAATAGAGCCATGAGAGTAACAGTAAAGTTAAAACGTGTTTGAGGTGCATGCATAATTGTATTAATAAACGTTATGTGAAGTGTAGTGCAAGCAGCGTTTTAGGAATGTTGTAATACTTCTTTGGATGGGATAAAACACATTTTATACAACCATAGTTAGATACAATTTAGAATAGCTGTGAATTTAAAAAACCAATTATTTGCTGATAACATACATGTACTGATACTGTAAGAGATACATGAACGATAAATAGTTTGTAATTTATACTAAAAATTCTATATTGGCGTTTACTTTTTGGAACGTTGTATTTATTAAGGGTGAGGTGGGCTGGGGGGAGGGGTCAAGCCTTAGAGCTGTAGGGACCGAGACATTCACAAATTTTCTGGGAAAGGGCACTTCACAGGTTTACATATTTGTTGTTGTACGATACAAAGTATTATACATGGACAAATACAAAATAAAGACAGAGAATAGAAGAAGACAGGAGACAGTGAACAAATTTTGTGAATTTTTGTAGTTTTGTTGTTTAAGACAGAGGCACAGAAGACATTTGTGTGTTGGTAACACGAAATTAAAACACATATACACATAACATTGGTAACGGAGCTGGCATTAGTCGAGAACACATACCTTTGAGAGCCACCTGCATTTCCTCCATCTGAGACACCCATTCCGGCTTGCGGTAATCTTTCGATCCAACGATGCCTTTTCGTTTAGATGTGAACATAGTGGGATAAATAACAAATAATTATTTTATATGATTGACAAACAAGAATTATATCTTTATATGTTTTGGTTCTTCTTAAACTAAAAAAGTGTTGCCTTTTTGTTTTTTGTTGTGTAAAGTTCTGCAAGTGTTCAGCTGTAAAGTGTAAAAGGGGTTTTGGGTTGAATTCTTTACAATAAATTGGGTTTGGAAGGGAACGGAAGGCTTTATAAAATGCTGCTCCAAAAACCTGAAAAATAATTGTACTAACAGAGCCAAACAACAGTTGATTCATATTATAGATAGCACTATTTGCGGAGTAAACCATTATAGTACCTTCGACAGCGAAGAGCGCGGTGGTCACTGCCACACCCAGTGGATTGTATGCTTCGAAACTTATTGTACCCATATCATCGGGATAGACGTGATTAATAACCAGCACTGAAGTGCCGTCTTCGAAATTCTCGATTTGATATTCCTCGGAGGCGAATATCTGCTCGTCGTCGCGCAGCCATTTGACCTTTGGTTTTGGTTTACCAACGACTTTAACCTCCAGCTTCGCTTGGTCGCCCTCTTTGGGCTCGATTTTCTCTGGCAGCTTTTTAATAATTTTCGGTGCCTGTTCGTCGATTGAGAGGGTCTAGAATAGTTTGCATTATAACATTTGGAAAATTAGCATTGAAAATCCTAGGTTGAAATCTAAAGCACAAAAATACTCTTACTCTATCAAGTAGATCCTCCTCAGATCCTGTGAGTCCAGTGATTTCAGAATCGGGGATATATTCAAATGCTAAAAAACACACATCCGAAAGCGTTATCAATATAAGCGTGTCTCGACACGGGACTTCATAGGATGAACTCAAAAAACGGGAAATTATTTACAAAAGAAGAGGTCAGTGGATAGACCGTAAAAATAGGGGAAAATAGTTTATTGGACTTGATAGATAGAAGGGCTTTCAAAACAGTAGATTCACATGCAGGCTCACCAAGCCAGTTAGTACAAGAGGGGACTCAAAAACGCATTTATCAAGGGGTAGTGTGATTATTGGAAACCTAAGTGTCTAAGTGTTGGATGCATGTTTTGTGTGAAGTGGCACTACTTCCAGTTTGTTAACTATTTAACTACCTATAGATACCATTACAAGTACCTTGTATTTTAACGTTTGTCTTGCTAACGCTCTTTCCAATCTTGTTTGTAGCCACGCATTCATATTGACCTTGGTTTTCGGGGAAAACTTCCGTAATCTGCAGCTGGCAATTGCCTTGCAAGTCTTGCGATATCGTAGTTTCCTTATTTTCAGTTATCTTCTCCGCATTGTGATACCACTCTACTCTGGGAGTGGGCTTTCCGGTGACTTGGCAGGTCAGCAGCAATGCCTCGCCATCCATCACTTCAACGGGTTGAAGGAGTTCCTCAATGAAGCGTGGAGACTCAAATTCCTCAGCTTCCTCTTGCGGTAGAGACTCAATTAGGTTAACTGTGGCCGTAGACGTCACCGATCCACCCACATTCTCAGCCCGGCAAGTGAAGGGTCCGACGAATTGCTTCTGGAAGTCCTCAATCAGCAGCGATGACTTGTTTGCTTGGCTAACAATGCGCACTTCGTTGGAACTCTTAATAGGCTCATTATGAACAAACCACTGGAAGGACGATAATGGCTCAGAGTCCACGATTGCTTCGATAATGGCAACTTCGTGCTCGCCAAAGAATTTGGGCTCAAGGGGCTGAATGAATCTGGGTGGCCTAATTTGCTCATCGGGCTTCTGATCTGAAACCACCACCGATCCGGAGGACTTGGCCTCGCCCACCTTGTTCTTGGCCCACACCTCGTATTTTCCAGTTCGCTTGCGAGTCATGTTTATAACCTTAATAGTGGTTGTCTCTTCAGTGGTTTCTATTATAATCTCTTCATTTTCGACGATCTCGCGGCCGTTGCGCATCCATTTGACCTCAGGCCTGGGTTGACCGTCGTATTTCGCCTCGAAGAATAGAGTACCGCCAGTTGGAACAACTACGGCATTTAACGGAGTTACTGTGGGCGCCTTTAGTATCTCGCGGGGCATTTCATCGACCCGACTTAGGATATTAGCATTGCCAATGGCTCTTCCAAATTTATTTTGCGCCTGCACAGAATAGACAACGGCCTCATTGGGAGTGGGGTTAATAACCTCCAGAGCCACATCTCCAGTTTCTTCATTGTAAAACATTTGAACGGTTTCGCTTGGAATAACTTCCTCAATACCTTTGTACCATTTGACCTGAGGATTTGGTTTTCCTGTTACCTGACAGGTGACTGTCACCTTAAGCCGCTCGGGCTGTTTCTCTTCAGTGAACTCAATCTTAAGCGGTTTAGTAAACTGCGGGGCAACTCCTTGTTCTTTTTCTGTATTTAATGTGAATAAGTGGTATTTAAATATATTGTGTATTTTTGGAGTTATATTAGGGAATTAATAACATAAAGGCTTAGGATCGAGGTAAGTTAAGTTTTTAAGATTACCATATTGAGAGGTATATATTGAGTAAAGAGGTATATATGGATATATAATATATATATAACCCTTACAAAATTAGTTAATGCTTTCGTTACGCTCAGTGGACACTTACCCAAAATAATGTTGGTACGACTTGTAGCCACTCCAGCTTCGTTCCTGGCCTCACATGTATAAACGCCAACATCGCTGGGTGTAACCTTCGCAATCTTTAGCTTTGCCACCTGCTCGGCGACAGTTATCTCATACTTCTCCGATGCAAACAGCAGAATGTCGTTAAAGTACCAGTTGATCTCGGGGAAAGGAACACCTTCAACCTTGCATTCGAGCACCGTTGGCTCCTCTGGAACGCATTGGCGAGGTCGTAATTTCTCCGTAATTCTCGGTGGCTTTATCTCCTTCTTCTTCTTCTTGACTAGCTTGCGCTCTTGACCGATTACTTCGGAGGTGGTCGTCTCTTGCTGGTTCTGCGTTAGCTGTTGATCCTCTATCAGCTCCTCGTCGGCTATCTTATCAATGCCCTCTTGGACGCGCTTCTGCGTGATCAGTTCCAGCTCAGGCAAAGGCTGGCTATCGTCGAGGACAACGCGACGCTTTTCCTTTTTGATGATGTTTGAGGTGACCTTCATCTCGAGATCACGTCGAACGTCTTCCACATCCAGCTCGATAAGCTGTTCAGTTGTGATGAATTGAGGTCTCGTGTCTTCAGTCTTCTTAAGTAGGGTAATAGTCTTTTGTGAGATCTCCTGGGATATTTCATCCACCTTTTCGATTTCAGCAACAGCCGCTTCCAGCAACTGGGGCTGTTCTTCGATGGAGGCCTCCTTCAGTCGTTTAGTGCGTTTCTTGTGAGCTTTCTGCTTTGTCTCAGGCGACTCCTCAGTGGGTTCAACTTTCTCTTCCGGCAGTACGTCTTCCGAAACTGCCACGACCTTAACATCGTCGACTGGCAACTCTTCCACTTGGTCTTCCTCTGCGATGGGTTCGTCAAAGGGCTCGGCAACTTCTTCTGAAACCTCGTCTACTGAAGGAGTAGCCGTCTTCAGCTTGGGCTTCCGCTTCTTTTCCTTCTTGGCTTTAGGCTCTTTACCCGGCTTCTCCTCAGGCAGCTTTAAAGGCTCAAGTTCAAGCTCCTCCTCTTCGGGTTCTGGCTTTTCTTCGGGGGGCAAGTTGTGGGCCGGGAATGGACTTCTCTGGCTTCGGCAGCTCTTCTACTGGCTTTGTTGGAATTGGCTTGAGTGTGACTTCCTCGGGTTGCTCTTCTGGCAGTGGACGGCGTTTACCTGATGGCCATTTCTTTTCCTCCAAGACTTCTTCAACCGGTTTCTTCTTTTCTCCTCGCTTCCATGGCAACTGAGGTTGTTCTTCTTTCGGCTTTGGCTCTTTCTCAAGGTCGATATGCTCGGCCTCTTCAAGTTGAGTTGGTTCACCATCAGAAATTTCGGGGAGGTCTTCGTGTTTCGGCTTTTTAACCTTTTTAGTCTTTCGCTTTTCTTCCTGAACGATTTCGGTTTCCTTTCGTTCGACAGGCTGCAAGTCCACTTCCTCTAGTTTCACTTCTTCGGGCTTAATGGATTTACGTTGAGTTGGCTTTAAGCGAACTTCCTCGATGGTCGCCTCTTGAGGCAGCTCCTTCTTTGGACGTGACACTCGCTTAAGTGAAACCTCTTCTACCTTTTCGATTATTTCCTCTTTTCTTGGCTTCGGCTTGGGTAAAGTTTTTTGTTCAGGGCTTACTTCCTCGACTGGTATTTCCTCGACAATTTCTTCGACCGGTTGTTCCTTTTCCGGCTGTATTTCCTCCTCCTCCTCAATCTCTTCAATGTCTTTAACCGGCTCTTCAGTTTCTTCTTCAGTAGGAGTTGTTGCCTTTGGTTTCTTCTTTTTAACGCGTTTCTTTGTCACGTCCACTATTTGATCTTCAGTGGTGACAACAAACTCCTTTACCTCGACTTCCGTTTCTGGTTCTTCTGGTTGTGTTGCTTCTAAGACAACTGGTGTCTTTTTCACAGGTTTCAGCGAGACCACTTCCACTTCTTCTTTTTCTGGCAAGGGACGTTGTTTTCTTGGTGCAGGCTTAAGGGAAACCTTTTCGACTTGTTCAACCTCTGTTGCCTTTGGAGCAGGCTTGGGCTTTAATGGTTCTTCGGGGGCGGTTTCCTCAAGTTCTTCCACTAGCGGCTCTTCCACTTGCGGCTCTTCCAACGGCTGCTCTTCGCTCTCCTCTTCAGTCACCTTCTTTTTTGGTTTCTTGATCTTTTTCACCTTGCGTTGTTCAACCTCACTTTGCTCATCGACTATTTCTAAATCTTGAGGTTCGTCTTCTACTGGTCGAACTTCTTCAACGTCTTCCGTCTTTTCTAAAGTTTTCTTCGGCTTTCTTACCTTTTTCACCTTTTTCTCTTCCAAGATTTCTTCTTGCTCTAAGATCTCTTCTTGCTCTTCGATGATCTCTTCTTCTGGAATATCCTCTTGTGGCTGTTCTTGAACATCAGTCTTTTCAACGGTTAATTTGGGTTTTTTAACCTTTTTGACCTTTTTCGTCTCCTCCAAAACTTCTTCTTGCACTTCGTCGAGTGTTGCTTGCTCCTCAACAATCTCTTCCTCTGGAACTTCCTGTTCGGGCTGTTCTTCCACAACCTCAGTCTTCTCAGTCTTGGGCTTTTTGGTCTTTTTGACCTTGCGTTTTTCTATAGCAACCAAATTTTCTTCTTCTTGAACAGTATCTTCTTGTATATCAATAACCTCCTCCTCTAATTGTTCTTCCTCGGTTCTTTGTTCGGTTGGCTTAGGCTTCTTCGTTTTCTTGACCCTACGTTTTTGTTCTACAACGTCCTCGTGCTCTTCAATAACTTCTTCCAGAAGCTCTTCCTCTTCTGGAGCAATTTCTTCTTGCTGCTCTTCGGAAACCTCTTCGGGAGCTTCTTTCGTGGACTTTGGCTTTTTGGTCTTTTTAACTCGTCGCTTTTCTTCCACAATGACCTGCTCTTCATCAACTACTGTCTCGATTCGGGAATCAACTTCATCCGGATGCAGTTCTTCAACAGGCTGCGGCTTGGGAGCCTTTTTCATGCCGCGCTGCCACAAAACAGGTTCTGGCTTATCCTCCGCTTTAGGCTCCTCGGGCAAAACATCGACTGCCTCTTCGTACGTCTTAACTGGAGCATCAACCACTTTTTCTTCGACAGCTTCTTCTGGTTGGGGTTTTTTCTTTTTGCCACGTTCCCAGAGCACGGGCTGAGGTTCAGGTTCAGCAGGTTTAATCACTTCCTCTTCCAGTGTATCTACTGCTACTTCTATTGATTTAGGCACTTCCTTGACAACGTGGTCTTCTTGCTTTACCTTCTTACCACGCTCCCACAAAACAGGCTGGGGCTGAGGCTCAGTAGGCTTAGGAACATCCTCTTCCAGAGTGTCGACAGCCAGTTCAAGAGTCTTAGGAACCTCAGACTCAGGCTCCTGGGTCTTCTTTTTGCCGCGCTCCCACAAGACAGGCTGTGGCTGGTCCGGCGTTTCCTTAATGGGTTTTTCCGGCAGTTCATCAATGGCTTCTTCGTAGCCTTTCTGCGCTGGTTGCTCTACTGCTTCTTGAATGGGTCTGGTGCTCTTTAGCGGTTTCAGCTGGATTTCGTCCGATTTTTGTACCTCCTTGGGACGTAAGCGGGGTGTTGGTTTTAATGTTACTTGCTCCACCCTCTGTTCCGGTTCCCTTGGTGGAATCACCCGGCGAACGGCCGTTTTCTTTGTTTCCTCAACGGTTATTTGTTCAACAACTTGCGACGATTGTACTACTTCTTGGGATGAGATAGTTTCTTGTTCAGCTACCTTTTTCTTTCCGCGTTCCCACATGACTGGCACAGGTTCTGGTTGTTGGAGAGTAGTGGGTTCAACCAACTCGTCGTGTGCCTCCTCGTAGGTCTTCTGCTCGGTCCGGGGTTTCTTTTGACCACGCTCCCACAAAACGGGCACCGGTTGAGGCTGTTGAACTGGAGTCGGTTCAACCAGTTCGTCGTGCATTTCCTCATAGGTCTTTGGTTTCTCTACGTACTGTTCCTGGACGGGTGCCGTCTGAGGTTGTACATATTGAGGTTGTTCTGGCTTCTTCCTACCACGATCCCACATTACAGGCTGTTGCTGCAGCAACTGCTGCTCTTGCGTATCCTGACGTTCCTGCAAGTGAAGCAAGGAAGAGTCCTCTACCTGAATAAACTTTTGCGGTTCGCGTGGCTGACGCCAGCTAAACGCCTCTTGTTGGGTGCGCTGGTTTACGATCTTTTGATGCTCGTACTGTTCCAGGCTCATCATCTGAGAGTCCTCGACCTGCACGAACTGCTGGCGCTGAGCCTCCTCAATCTGGCTCTGTTGCTGCACTAACTTCTGCCTTTCGGTAGTCTGGGAGAGGTTAGTGTCTTCAACTGATGTCAGTGGCTGCAGTTGTGGGCGCTGCTGTTGTTGTCGCCAATTGACAGCCTGCTGCTCACGGATCAATCTCTGGGCCTCCAGTTTCTCACGCTCCGAAACATGCATAATGTTAACATCTTCGGTGGTGATAAACTGCTGATTGTAGATGTTTGACTGATCTTCGTATTGCTGCAGTTCATCGCGACGCATTATCTTTGAGATCGAACCCTTGGAGCTCTCGTCAATCAGGACCACGCTTTCTTCGGCTGTGCCCGATTGGAACTCCTCAGTGATAGCCTGCTGAGACTGCAGACTTCGCAGCTCAACTTCCTCAATCTTAAACTTGTCGATTTGCTTGGTTACCCTCTGCACACTCTTAAGCTGCTGACGCATCTCTTTCCACGGAATGAGATCTTTAGCGTTTTGTTGCTGGGTTATCAGCTTATCGATCTGGTCGGTCATCTCCATAATTTCTACACTTTCCATGCTCTTTAACCGCGCGATTTCCTTGGTGCGCTGCACCTGCTCAACTTGGGCCTGTTGTGGTAGCTGCTGATCTGTTTCAATCTGTCCCTCAAGGGGTCGCAAATATACCTCATCCAAGTCGAATTTGTTGAGTTGTTCCTGAACACTCTCGACCGCCTTGAGCTTTTCGCGCATCGTGATCCAAGGGACTGCTTCCTTTTCGGTCTTACCGGCAATGATTTGTTCCAGTGTAGCACCCAGACTCATAATGCCCTGATCGCGTTCAGTCTTGATGGACTTTAGTACAACCTTAGCCGCCTCCAACTTGGGAGTTGGCTTCTTTTTCTCAATTGGAGTTGCCTTTAAGCTTATGGTCTCCTCGGTCCAGGACTTAACTGGTTCAGGCTTAAACCCTGGCAAGAAGACTCCCTTATCAAGGGAGCGACCACGAGTGGGACGCGATGACTTGCGCCAAGGGATCACCTTAGTGGCTGGCTGCAATGACTTGCTGCGCACCTTGGGTTTCTTCTGGCGCGACCTTCCCTGGTGCTGACCCTGTCCGTTGACGCCCAAAAATTGACCGAACTGCTGGCCGGGTTGCTGGCCAGGTTGGAAAGCGTGGGGGGACTCGGGAGCACTGTCCTCTCGACCAGAGGAAGAGGACTCATCCTCGGCGGAATCAATTGTTCGCAATTGATAAGCCGAGATTCGTCGTTCTAAAGATGATCAAGGGGAATTGCATTTAGTTCACCTTTAGGAAAAGGTATGTCAGAAAGCTAAAAACCCAGAGTTCAGTGGCCATAGAATACTAAAATTTTTAAGTCACTTACCTTATCATATATGCAATATTCAAAAACTTTTTTTTGAAGCAGGTTCAATTTCTTTCTTAGAATTTTTACTACAAAAATATTTGGCAAGTGTTTTTAAATTACAAGTCAAATTTAAGTCAATGTGCATTTGCATTTTTTTTACCACTTACCTGCTCTGTTAAGTTTAATGATTCGCTTAAGTGGCACTAAATTATATATCTATGGCATATGCAACGCATTCGACAATATATAGCGAGCCGAATCATGTATACCGTTGCAGTCTTCAAATACCTCGAAAAAAAATTTAAAAAGGCTAAACAACATCCAAGCTATACTCTGCAAGGGTAAAATATCAAGAGCACTTAATTGTAGAAAAATTGAATATCTTTTTCCTTGAATACTTGGACTTTTTGACGAAACCCAAAACCCTCCATGTTAATATCCGTGTGTGGGTGTGTGTGTAATAAATTAAATTTTAAAAGCTGACAGCTCATCTGATTTGGCCGTGAATAAAGCAGAACTGGGATTGGGCCCTAGGTCAATATATATATTTGTTAATTGGCACTGATAAAAATAGGTGCGAGTAGTCAGGGGTAAAGTGACGCTGTGGTTCATCTACGTTTTGTGACTCACAAATCGAGTGTGACGAGCCCACTTGGGATGATTAAAATTGCATTAGCCTGCACCTAAATCTGGCACATTGTCATGACAGCAATTGAGCAAGTCGTAACGAATGGTTTCGTTTGACTTCAACTCATCATCATCAAAATGTTTATTGGACACGGGCAAGAAGGTGGTATTGTGGCAAGGCAAGTGTACAATTGAGAGCGAACAATTCAAATGCCTGTGTATACATTAAGGCCAAAAATAGATATCTGATTAGTGGTAGCTACGTCACCAGGTGTTGCTGCGGAACAACATCAGCATTTCGGGTAGCTCGACAGCGCTACTACGGATTTATGGGCGGGGTGTGGCTGCTTCGATATTTTCGGGGCCCATATAGCCATACGGCCAGAGCGCATTGCGGCGCACTCCAACGATCTCAGTCGGATGTAGACAACAATCGGCCGCAGAACAGAAAAGACCTCAAGGTAGACAGTTCTTGGCTGGGGCGTCTTTGCCCCTTTCGTCGAAATTACCTACCTGTATTGAGTTCCTGGCGACATTTCTTTGACGGGATGCAAGCAACAGCGGTGCAAGAGCAGCAATAACAGCAAGATTGTGGCAAGGAGCTTTTGGCAGTTATCAAAACGAAGTATCAAACGGTTATGCATTTTGCTTGGATTTATTTATAGACGCGGTATCGGTTTTAAATATTAAATACATGATAGATACAATTAAACAACAAAAGAGTGTCCGCGAGTGTTGGTATTTAAAATGAAAACAAATCAATCAAAGTTCTTCGTCATCATAAAGTGATCAATCAAAAAACATATCGAGTACAAATAAACATAAATCAAAAGACTGGCAAATAATCAGAGGTCCAGATACAGTAGATAAGACTTAAAACGAAGGTCGCATGAGTTTTTATGATTAATTTTTTAGTAAAGCTTCTCGCCACAAAGAGAAAACATGAAACAAAGAGTATTTAACATATTGGCGGCATAAGCGGCAAATACTATTAAGATTCGTTCGGTTTTTTTTACACAAAATGGATGGTTGGTGGTGAACAAGAGTGTGACAAACATTATGGTAACGAAACGAATTAGTATAAAGCGGTAATAAAAAATGAATAATAAAATCTCATGCAACATCACTACAAAATAAATAAATTTCAATTAAATTAAATTCAATAAAATAAACAATACAAGTTTATAGTCGGTATGTTCGCATCGCTATAACAATATCATCGATGCACTGAAGGACTGGAGCGTACGACTTTCGGTTTGGAGTTTTTGGTAAAAGTCTGGCTATGAAGAAGTATCTTAAAGCTTTCTATCGAACCCTTTCTAATATGGATTTAAGTTTCAGCCGGAAAATAGAGAAGCTGAACCATCGCTTGAAGACAACAATCTGTTTTGGCCTGGCAGCTAAATATAAAATTAAGTGCAAACATGAATCACAGATACCCGTGACTCGTAGACTGAACAGCCGTAACTGATTAATCTAATTAAATTCGTTTCTGCACCATAAACACAATCATCAATTTATGTTTTCCTCTAATGACCAAGTGTATGAGTCGCCCGACTAGCATAGGAATATCTCTCATCTCAGCCTGATCCATCCCTTATAGACAGCAGCAGCAACTACAACAGGTAATTTATCATTCTATTTTTTCTAAAACCTAAGGAACCCAGTATGCCTAAGCAAATATATATTTCTTTGGTTGCGTTGTTTTCGTTTTATTAAAAGAAAATTGAAATAAATTTCAAGATTTACTTGAGAAAATACATAAATGTTTTTCATTGTAGCTGAAAGCCAGAAATCCAGACAGCTCCGCCTGACTAAAAATAGCGAAACGGATTTTTTAACGCTAATCTATTGGAAATTAGTTCTCGAAAGCCAAACATTCTCCAAAAAGAAATTGAAAATAGAAACCCCGCTGCGCTACATATGTCTATATGTCTCTATGAGTCTGGGTAGGGTGGCAGTGAGAAGATTCGAGTGGCAGCTGAAAGCCCACGGCTGAACGGCTTTCGATATTTTCAGATTTGTTGGGTTTGGTCTCTGCTCGATTTGTGCTAGTTTTTGCGCACGTTCACAGGGGGCAAATGGGAAATGTGTATCTGGCAGATACAAGATACGCGCACCGCTGGCATCGCCATGAAGTCCGCCGTGTATGTGCGCTAGATGTGTCATCCATAATATTTTATGCTAATATTCAAATGAAAAATATAACTTTCACGCTCGAGCGGAGGCGGGACAAATGTGCGTTTTGCACACGGCCCCAAAACTATCCTACTCATAGACGAAACACATAATACATCTATAGATATATTCACGGAGGGGTTCTGAAAATATTATCATGTGTGCTTAAAGTAGCCTGCTCGGTAAATGCTTAGAGTACATAAGCTGCCTTATTTTTAACTCAACTCAAGGGGCTAGACACCTACATTGTACACTTGGGCTTGAGTCATTTCCACTTTCACTCAACTCGCTGCAGATTTTTCAAATTGTATTTTATGGCTGTTGTTGCTTATGTGTCTTGGCCGTGCCAGAATGAAAAATGTTCTATAAATATTTATATTGCAAAATACTTGTAATTATTTTTATTATTTTTCAATTAAAAATTTTCTTAAATTTTTTTGGTTACGTTTTCGTGTTAGACATGTTTAAATTAAATATTTTTTTCTGCATTTCTTTTTTGACATTTTGCAATGGTTAGTAAAAATAACTCGTTCGTTTGATAGCTTAGAAAAATCCTTGTTGAAAGTTTCGACAGGTTCGCTTTAAAATATTCTTCACTCAAACTTTTACGACTAGTAGTTGATCATATATATAGATAGGTTGAGGGGTAGTAGTAACTGTATGTAATACGTCAGTAACTCGGGGATTAATAGTAAAAGTTTCTTCACGGTCGTTGTTTTGTTTTTGTTCTTTTCTTTTTTGAGCATTCTTTGGAGTTGGTTTGTTGATGTTGGTTGGTGTTTTGAACACGGTTCGCTTACGTTTGGTTTTACTTGGTTTCGAACTCTGGTTTTGGGTTGGCTTAGTTTTAGTTTAATCCTTACTTTTAACAGTCAGTTTGGCTGAGGATTCGACCTGGCCGGTGGACGAGGTTACACGTACAGTAAATATGCCCGAATCCTCCTCGTAGGTGGTTCCAATCAGAAGCACAGCGCTGTTGCCGTCGAAGATCATCTGAATATAAGAAAGGACATTTTCAGTTGAATGCTAATATAATTGTAGGTTAATTTAACATCAGAATCTATTATTATTGCTTGAAGTTGATAAACTTATTCTTAGATTATTAGTGAACCCACCTGGAAATCTGGTGTTTCGGGGATTAGCTGGCCCTCGCGGAACCACTGCACGCTGGTGGCCTTCACTTTGCCGGTCACCGTGGTCTTGAATTGGGCGGGCATGCCCTCGGTGACGGAGACGTCCTTGAGAGCGGTGATGGTGGGCGGGGCGTCCAAGTTCTCAATGGGACGAACCTTGAGCTGGGCACTGGTTTGAATGCTGCCCAGCTTGTTCTCGGCCACGCACTTGTAAGTGCCTTCGTCCTCGGGGAAGGCTTCCGAGATGACCAATTGGTAGTACTCGCCCTGGCGGCTCATCTGGAAGTACCGAGATGGCTTCACAAAGTTCTCGCCGCGCATCCAGCGAGCGGTGGGAGTGGGCTTGCCGTCCACACGACAGCGGAAGATGACCTTGCTGCCCTCCTCCACCGACTGGCTCTTAAGTTGCTCCACAATGTGCGGTGGCTTCTCACTGCCCGGGGTGGTTGGTTTTTCAGGCTTGCTAGGGGACTGCACAATGCAATCGCCATCGCAGCGAGCCTCTCCAGCTGCATTGACAGCCACACACTCGTAGCGGCCAGAATCTTCCGCGAAGGGTTCAATGATGAGCAAAGTATGCACATTGTCCTCCTCCAGCATCTTGAACTTGATGCTCGGCTGAATCTTCATGCCGTTCTTGAGCCAGTAAACATCCAAGGGACGTGTTCCAGTGACCTTGGCATCGAAGCGAGCCAGTTGTCCGGTGGCCACGGTGGTGCTTTGAATGGTGGTAACAAAGCTGGGCGGCTGAATTCCACCCTTTCCGGCACGACGACGTTCCTCCACCACTAAGTTTGCACTGCACTTGGCGGTTCCTCCGCGGTTTTCAGCCACACACGAGAATACAGCCGAGTCTTCAACGAACACTTGGCGGATAATCAGAATGGACTTGCCACTGAAGGTGTGGATCTGCAGATCTGGCGAGTTTTGAATGGGGAAGCTTTCGCGGTACCATTTAATCGTGGGATTTGGTTCACCGTCGAACTCAACTTCAAACTTGGCCTGCTCGTTCTCAAAAACGCGGCAGGGCTGAATCTTCTTGGTAAAGACCGGAGCCTTGGCAGGTTTCACGGGACCCTGGACGACGCGCTCCTGAATGGTGCCCTTGTGCTCCACTTCGGTGGTTTCGGTAGCGGTGATCTTACGGGTGATTTCAAGGTCACCCTGGACCTCCTTTTGCACCTGCTGCTGCTTGTTCATATGAACCTCACGGCCATGGACAGAGGACTCAGAGGGCTGAGCGGTTCCCTTGGGTGGAGCGGCCTGCACCTGAGTGGTGCTGGTTTTCTCTTGACTGGAGAGATAGAAATCATGGTTATTGTGTTTCTATATGGAACTCTTTCATACTTACAGATTTTCTTCGTAAGATTGGGCCATTCCCTTGGCCTGGGAGCTGCTCACGACCTTTTCGCCGGGGATGGCGTACTGATGAGTATCCCTGCGCAGATTGGTCTCCTTAAGAAGCTGCTCAGTTTCCAGACTCTGCAGCTTGTTGTAGTAATCTTCGCTCTTCTTGGCCTTCACGTTTTGCTGCCAGTCGGGGGTTGGTGGCTTGTACTGCTTCGGCTTCAAGTGCTCCACTCCCTTGAGGGTGTGGGAGCTTTGCTCGGACAGAACCTGCTTACGCTCGTCGAACACCTTCTCCAACTCATTTTCCTGGCGCTCCTTTTGATAAGCGGCTAGTTCGTAGTCATACCAGGCTAAATATTTAAGTGTTCAGATAATTATTTAGTGACAAACCGAATTTATTCTAACGAAAATTCCTGGAACATGCATTTTCTGGGTGATCTTGAAGCGTTAGAAATTTAAAAAAACGTGCAATAAGATCATTAAAGTTATTTACAAGTAGACTTAGTGGAAATTATGATTCAAGGTTAATACTTCAATGGGTTTTTCAGAGAGGTTCACTAGCTCTTTTGGTTTCTTTACTTGACGTGGGGATAGCAAATGAATATAGACAGAGAGGGGCAATGATCAGCTGGATGATAACCACGGTTTAGAACAGACGGAAAGTGCACACGCAAAACTACGTTATAACTATATTACCCCGGCTCCGGCAATACTTAGTTCCCATCCTTGGTTTCCTTCGCGTGAATCCCTCTTCCGAAGTCTCTCGCTGACTGAAGCACTACAATCGGCGGTTTAGGGGATTTTGGGGATTTCAGGGATTTGGGGAGCAGTTTTTTTCTTTGGATTTTGGATAAATTTGTGCATGTTGTCTAAACTGTTTAAACTACTTGGAGCGTGGCTGGAGTGCAATAAACTTGGGTGCTACGTCTACGTAAACTTGAGTGGCATGTTGTATGTTGGAATGTATATATTTACAATGAGTTTCTTTATGTGATATAGCATGTTGTGTCCATATTTAGTTTGGTCAGCTAAAGTCTACTGCATTTGAAAATTGTTAATATGCTAATAGCTGTTACATAAGTTTCCAGTCTCTCTGGTATGTGTAGTAAATAAAACTTACGACGTGGCGAGTTCTTCAGCACATTACGATAATCATCAGAGCGGGCAACGACTTTCAGTTCGGTGGTGGCAATCGATTCGCCCACAGAGTTGCGAGCAATCACCTCCACTTTGCCGGTATCGTACTGACGTGTCTTCGGGACATCCAGATGGAACATACCATCGTTGGTCAGCTTGTAGCGAGAGCCCTGCAACAATTTATTTTTTAAATGGCAGACCCTTAAAAATGGGCATTAGTAAACTCACATGTACAACAGTGTGTCCATTGATTAACCACATAACCCTTGGACGTGGGTGTCCGGTCACACGGACACAGAATCTAGCAGAATCTCCCTCCTCCACAGTCTGGGGCTCCAGTTTGCTCACAAAGACAGGCTTGGTCCTGGGCTTGGCATCGGGATCAACCTCCTCGGGCACCCTTCAAAAGCACATATCAAAATTGAAGTAAACAGTGGAATATTTTCATAACAATTTGATACTTACACCTGCCATGAGGCTTCCATTTCACGAATGCGGTCAATGCTCTGCATGTGAGCAGGCAACTGGGAGTCGTAGACTATGCCTGGCTTTCCAGAAACCTTAATGAAAGCACGAGTCTCATCCATGCCGTACAAGTTGGTAGCGCGGCACACGTACTCTCCACTGTCTTCGGGATAAACCCAGCCGAAGTTCATGGCAACATAGCCGAAATCGTAAATGGGCTGGAAGCGATTCTCTGCAGGGGAAGCAACATAAGATTAAGTTTCTAAGAATTTAAAAATATATTTTTCAAGTACTTACTGTGCAGCAAGGGCTTGCCATTGAAGAACCACTCGACCTTCATGTTGGGATCTCCCACAGGAGCCAACTGGCACTCGAATTTGGTCACGGCCATTTCGGTGAGAGTGAGCTGTTCCTTGATCTGAGTGACAAAGCGAGGAGGCTGCTTGCGGTCGGGATCGAAGAGATCGTCCTCGGTCAAATGAACCTCCGAGGTATACTTTTTGATAGTGGCCTCCATTTGCGTCAGTGCGTCCGAGCGCTTCATACCGCGAGGCACTTGGTTTTGGAGCAGGATGGTGGGAAGTTCTGAAAAAAAATTTGTAAGAACAAAAGAAAGGGAATATTTATATAGTAACTTACTCTTGCAGGACACAGTAGCTTTGGTGCGATCTTCGCCATGGTTGTTAACGGCACGGCACACGTATTCTCCGGAGTCCTCTCCATAGACATACAGAATATCCAATGATACGAAGCCCATGTCGAAGATGTTCCTGTAACGATGTCCAGAAGGCAAGGGCTTGCCATTGCGGTACCATTCCACGCGCAGGCTGGGATCGGTCTTGGGCTCAACCTGGCACTCAAACCGCACGGCCTCGGCTTCATCGACGGTCACGGAAGTAATCTGAGTGGTGAACTTCGGTGGACCGAACTCCTGTTCGACCACCTTCGGGGCCTCTGGGATACGTCCGCGCTCCAGCTCCTTCAACTTCTCGGAGGTCATGCCCTCGGGCAGTTGCGATTCATATACAATATTGTGCTTGCCCTTGCAGGTGACCTTTGCCGTGGTTGTGGCAGTGCCCCACTTGTTCGTTGCCCGACAAGTATACTCTCCCGAATCTCTAGCATAAATGTAGTCCACATCCAAAGCAATGAAACCGAAGTCGTTGAGCTGGTGAACCCTTGATCCCGTAGCCATGACGTGACCGTTGTAGAACCACTCGATACGCATGGTCGGATCGCCCACAGGCTCCACGCGGCAGTCAAAGTGAATTGGACCACCCTCGGGAACATCCAGATTGTCCTTGATTTCCTCAGTGAACTTCGGTGGGTTAGGCTGCTCTTCATCAATCACAATCTCCTCCCGCTTGTGCATGCTCTCCTCGAGCTTCTGCAGGCTCTCAGTGCCAGTGCGGAAGTTGGAAGGCAACTGGGGCTCCATGACGATGCCCTGGCGACCCTTGACCTGCAACTTGCAAGAGACCGTAGCCTCACCATGTTTGTTTGTAGCCTTGCAAGTGTACAATCCCGAATCGCGCTGATAACAACCGGCGATTTCGAGGATAACGAAACCGAAGTCATTGATGGTCTTGATACGGGAGCCAGCCCACAAAGCCTTGCCATTGTGGAACCAATCCACACGCATAGACGGGTCGTTGATTGGCTGCAGACGGCACTCGAAGTGAGCCATCGCGTTCTCCGTGATAACCATGTCGAAGGGCGAGGTGATGAACTCTGGTGGCTTGCCAGTATCATCATCGGGTACAAATTCGGTGCTGCGGGATCCCAAGCCTTCCAGTTCGGCGATACGATCGATTGTTCCCTCCATGCCCTTAGGCAACTGAGATTCCATGATGATGCTACGCTTACCCTGGATTTTCATTGTGGCAGTGGTCACGGCCTCACCGTATTCGTTGATTGCACGGCAAGAGTACTCTCCGGAGTCCTCGGGATACACAGGAGAAATCTCCAAAATGACGAATCCAAAGTCACAGAAAGTACGGAAACGAGAGCCAGCCTTTAATGGACGGCCATTCCAGTACCACTCGACCTTCAGTTTGGGATCGTCAGCGGGCGTTATCCTGGCCTCAAAGTGGGCATTCTCACCCTCGCGCAGATTGTCGATGTTCTCCAGTGGTACAGTGAACACTGGGGCCTTGCCCTTGGTCTCTTCCGTAGTTTCTTCGCGAGTGCGCACCATGCTGTACTCCAGGTTGGCAATTTTCTCCAGACCACCCTCCATGCCACGAGGTAGTTGTGAGTCCAAAATAAGGCTTGCCTTCGAGGCACACTTAAGCGAGGCACGGGTAGTATCCTCTCCATACTTGTTGTAGGCCCTGGCCTCGTACACTCCTGAGTTCTCTTCGTAGCAGTAAAGGATGTCCAAAATGACAATGCCAAAATCGTGGAAGGTACGGAAACGGTGACCATGAGGCAGTTTCTTGCCGTTGAAGTACCATTCCACCACCAAATCGGGATCGGTAATGGGAGTCAGACGCGCCTCAAAGTGAGCCGACTGTCCCTCCACCAACTTGGTTACATCGACGATCTGGGTAATGAACTTGGGCGGCTCAGCAACCACAGGAGCGGAGGTATCGCCCTGTTGTCCTTGCGGGCACTCTAGCTCTCTTATCCTCTGCAGCGAATCCGGCTGCAAGCTGTCATAGAACACTCCACCACGGCCCCCACAGTTGAGGGTGGTGCGGGTGAAGTCCTCGCCGTACTTGTTCCAAGCCCTGCACACATACTCTCCACTGTCATGATCCTGCAAATAGGAAATGTCCAAGACGACGTAACCAAAGTCGGAGACAGTCTTGATTCGGTTGGAGTGACGCATCAGCTTGCCATTGTGATACCACTCCACCTTCAGTTCCGGATCGTTGACAGGAATCAGAGTGCATTCGAAATGGGCGGACTGACCGTCCTTCAAGCCCTGCAGCGGTTGGATGTGGGAAGTGAAGCGCGGTTTCTGGCCCCTCGGCTTGTCCACACACTCCAGGGTGCAGCTGATTTCAGCCGTTCCGTGTTTGTTGGTCGCGCGGCAAGTGTAAGTGCCGGTATCCTCGATCTTGGTGCCAAGAACCTCCAAAGCAACTGTGCCAAAAGCGTAGATCGTACGCACACGATGGCTAGCTTCCAGCACCTTGCCGTTGTAGAACCACTCGATGACCATGCTTTGATCACCCACAGGAATGAGATTGGCCTCAAAGTGAGCCAACTCACCCTCACCGATGTCGGCGATGTTAACGAACTCAGTGGTGAAGCGTGGTGGGATGCCCAGATCCGGTTGCTCTGGCTTAGAGCCATCCTTGCGAAGAGAGTCCTCCAGATCCTGGATCTGCTCCAAGCCTTCGGCGCCCTTCGGGTGTTGGGTGGATTCGATGATGCTCTCCTTGCTCGTACAGAAGATGGTGGTCGACGTGAAGGCCTCACCAGCTTTGTTGTATGCCTTGCAGGTGTAAATTCCCTGATCACGGGCATAAACCTCGATCATGTCCATGGTGACAAAGCCGAATTCGCTGGTCATCTTGAAACGAGAGCCATGCTGCAGCATCTTGCCGTTGAAGTACCACTCGATGAACAAGTTGGGATCCTCCTTGGGCTCCACGTTGGCCTCGAGATGGATGGGCTGCGCTTCTGACAGATGGAATTCTGCCTGCAGCGGCTTGGTCCATACTGGTGGTGGATATTGGGTCTCCGGCTTAGTAGTCTTGCTTGTGTAGCGGTTGGCAAGCTCCTCCTCGGTTTCCTGGACGGCCTCTAGACCAGCCTCTCCCTGCGGATGCTGGGTGTCAAGGAACATGGTCTTGCCGCCAGTGCACTTAAGGGTGCCAGAGGTGGTGGCAGATCCCTTGCTGTTGGTGGCCTTGCAGGTGTAAACACCGCTGTTCTCAGCATAAGAGTTGGTCAAATCCAAGGCGCAGTAGCCAAAGTCGTAGATGGACTTGAACTTGGCAGCGGCCTGCAATGGCTGACCATTGTAGAACCACTCGATGGACATGGTTGGGTCCCGAGCCGGCTCAACATTGCACTCGAATCGCACGTTGTCGCTTTCCTTACACTCAATGTTGTTCAGATGAGTGATGAACACAGGAGTTTCATAAGTGGGTTCTGGAGCCTCTGGACGTCCCTCCTTAGGTGCCTCCAACTCGCCAATGCGTGGCAGCGAATCTGGATGCAAAGACTCAGCCTGAAGCCAGTGACGATCTTCGATTTTGAGAGAGGAAGTCGAAACGGCTTCGCCCACCTGGTTTGTGGCTTTGCATGTGTAAATAGCGGAGTCATCCCCACGTAGTCCATTGATAGACAAAGTTACCAGTCCAAAGTCGAATGTGCTGCGGATGCGGGAGCCAGTGGTCAGAGAAATACCATTCTTAAACCACTCAATGCGAAGGTTGGGATCCGCACGCGGCTCCACCTGAGCTTCCAGGAGGACATGTTGACCCTCGTGCAGCTTATCGTAGCTCTGCAGGTGGGTGGTGAACACCGGAGCCTGTTGAGGGGTTGAGTCGACAAACATCTCGGGCACCCGGTTCATGGCAGCCTCCTTCAGGCGAATAGCCTCCCAGGACTCCGGGATCAAAGGCTGACCATCGATGTTAGACTTGGTCTTAACCTTCATGGCAGTGGATGAAACAGCCTCACCAGCGGCGTTGTAGGCACGGCACATGTAGACACCGGCATCCTCTGGCACCACTGCAGTAATATCCAAAGTGACAAAACCGAAGTCGTGAGTGGTACGCAGACGAGAGCCCATTTGCAGCTCCACGCCGTTGATGAACCATTCGAACTTGAGCGAAGGATCTCCTACAGGCACCACACGTGCTTCGAAGTGGGCATGAGCACCCTCCCAAAGTTCCGAGGGTCCAGTGAGCAGTTGGGTGAAGATTGGTTTCTCAAACAGGCGCTCGGGTTCGGTGGGGCGCGGAGCCAACGGTTTCTCCAACTGGTGAATGCGACTGATGCTGTCCGGATGCTGGGTATCCATCTGAATGCTGGCTTCAGAAACCACACGCATAGAAGCAGTGGTTACAGCCTCACCCAAAGGATTGACAGCGCGGCACATGTACACGCCCTCGTCCTCCTTGCGGATGTGGGAGATATCGAGCGAGACGAAACCGAAGTCGTGCTGCTTGGTAATGCGAGAACTATCTTCGATGATCTTCTCGTTGCGGTACCACTCGACCTTAAGGTTTGGATCTCCCACGGGGATCAAGCGTGCCTCAAAGTGAGCCGTCTGGTGCTCATTGATTCTATCGATGTTCTGAAGGGGCTGAGTGAACACCGGGCGTTGGCGAGTTCCAGGGGTCTCTGGCTCCTGGCGTTGATGTGGCGCCATCGATTCCAGCTTGCGGATCTTTTCCAGGCCCTCGGGATGCTGAGTGTCCGAGATAATGGTACCACGCGGAATCACTCGCAGATTTGTGGAGGACACAGCCTGACCCAAAGCGTTCACGGCACGCACAGAGTATTCTCCGGCGTCCTCAGCCACGGCATGAGTGATATCCAGGGACACATATCCAAAATCAAAGGTGATGTGGAAGCGAGAGGCCGAGGGCAATGGCTTGCCATTGTGGTAGAACTCAATGCGCAAGTTAGGGTCATGAACCGGGGCGACCTGGGCTTCAAAGTGAGCCGTCTGACCTTCGTAGATTTCGGTAGAGCCGCGAAGCTCGGCAGTGAAGTGGGGCGGGCTAATCGGAGATTCTCCAACCTCGGTACGGGCGTTCGGTACCTTAGACTCCAGCTTCTGGATTTTCTCCAGAGCGTCGGGGTGCTGAGTATCCAGGATCATGCTGCGACGGTTCAACACGCGCACATTGCAGGTGTTGACAGCCTCACCCAGCTGGTTGGTGGCCTTACAGATGTAGGTACCGGTATCCTCGCCATAAACGTACAGAATGTCCAAAGCGACATAGCCAAAGTCGTGGGTGGTGCGATAACGATGGCCGGTGGGCAACTGCTTTCCATTGCAGAACCACTCGATCTTAAGGTTGGGGTCATTGATCGGTTCAACTCGGCACTCCAAGTGGGCGTGTTCACCCTCCTTCAAATGCTCCAGATTGCTCAGGGGAGTAAGGAAAATAGGCTTCTGGCCCTTCTCCTCAACCACGGGCTTAGTGGGAGGAGCGTAGTTCTCCAGCTGGCGGATCTTCTCCAAGCGCTGAGCATCCAAGGTGTCTAGGTCGAGTGTCTTGTTTGCTGTTAAAAAAAAGTTTGGAGTAAGTTAGTTAGATAGTTACAAGATGTAAAGCTAGATTTAAACAATAAAGGAAGAAAGCTTTTTATAAAAATGTGAAAAAAATTGACCCAAAAACCAATCAAACTAAGGATGAGGTGTTATAGGGGACAATGTCACAACCATTTTGAGGTATACCAATCCAAAATCGGACATCATTAAGAAAAGTTATGGGGTTTTAAGTGCTGCCTTTGGGCCATTTTTCGAACGTTATGCGTTGAAAACATCTGACTTAAGATATTACCCTCTGAAAGGTTATAAAAACTATGTCATTACCTGTTACGTTTACAGCACAAGTCGTGACGGCTTCTCCAATGGCATTCTTGGCCTTGCACATGTAGGTGCCGGTGTCCTCGGCGTGGGCATACAGAATATCCAACGCCACAAAGCCAAAGTCGTAGGTAGTCTTAAAGCGATGTCCTGTCTGAATGGGCCTGCCGTTGCAGTACCACTCTACCTTCATGGTAGGATCGTTTACAGGGGTCAAAGTGGCCTCCAGATGGACGGGAGTTCCCTCGTTGACCTTGGCATTACGAAGTGGGCGTCCGAATTGAGGACGCTCTGCATGGAACTGCTCCTCGTCGGTCTTCCTTTGGAAGCGCGAACTATCTTCCAAGTGTTGGATCTTGGTCAGGGCCTCTTCGTGCTGGGTCTCATGAATAATAGAAGAACGCGAGGATACGTTTAGAACAATCGAGTTGATGGCCTCCCCCAGATTGTTGGTCACACGGCAAGTGTACTCGCCACTATCCTCAGCGTAGACAGTCAGAATGTCTAAAGCGGCAAATCCAAAGTCGTACGTAGTACGGAAGCGATGGCCAGTGCTCAGAGGTTTGCCATTGTGGAACCACTCCACCTTGAGATTGGGATCCGGGTAGGGTTCAATGCGGCACTCGTAGTGGGCACTCTGGCCCTCAACCAGATTTGTAGGTCCAATCAACTTGGTAACGAACACCGGGGCAGTGGTCACGGTGTACTCCTCCTCCTCCCTGCGCTGGTACTTGCTGTGGTCCTCGAGTTGGTGGATCTTGTGCATGGCTGCCTCGTGTTGGGTCTCCAGCTGAATAGAAGTCTTAGACTGCACAATGAGGGAGGCGGAAGTCACCGCCTGACCCAGCTCGTTGACAGCACGGCAGGTGTAGGTTCCGGAGTCCTCAGGGTTTACATATTTCATGTTGAGGGCAACATAACCGAAATCGTGCATGGTGGTTGTGCGGTTTGAGGCTTCAATTGGTTGACCGTTGCGCAGCCACTCCACCTTCAAGTTGGGATCTCCCACTGGAATCAGGCGAGCCTCAAAGTGCACAGCCTGATTTTCGGCCACACGGACATCCCTCACCGGCATGGTGAAAACAGGTGCCTGAGAAACAAACTCATCCTGAACGCTAACGCGCTGGCGCTTGGAACCGTCTTCCAAGTGCTGCAGGCGGGGCAGAGCGGTCTCGTGCTGCGATTCCAGATAGATGGACTTCTTAGTGTGGACAACCGCCACAGCGGAAGTGATGGCCTCTCCCACTGCATTGAAGGCACGGCAAGTGTAGGTGCCGGCATCTTCGGGCAAAGTTGACATGATGTCCAAGGCCACGAATCCAAAGTTATTCGTCTCCGTGAAACGAGATCCAGACTTGAGCGGAAGGTTGTTGTGGTACCACTCGACGCGCATGGACGGATCGGAAACGGGAATCAGGCGGCACTCGAAATGAGCCCTCTGGTTCTCCTTGATCTCAACGTTCTTCAAGGAAGTGGTGAACACGGGAGCCTGCTTGGTGCTCTCGTCAATTTCCTCACGACGAGTGTAGCGCGAGCGATCCTCCAAGTAGTGGATCTGCTCCAAGCCAGCCTCGTTCTGGGTGACAGTTACAATCTGCTCACCGCTACGGCACTGAAGCTCCACTTGCGTTTCATCAGAGCCAATCAGGTTAACAGCCCTGCAAGTGTAAACACCCGAATCCTCTGCAATCAAATGCACAATGTCCAAGGCCACGTAGCCGAAATCGTGAATGGGGCGGAAGCGATGACCCACAGTAATGGGACGACCGTTCTTGAACCACTCTACCTTCAGGTTGGGGTCGGTTACCGGCTCGATCTTGCACTCGAAGTGGGCGTGACCACCCTCGCGGGTGTTGGTCAAACTCTTCGGGTGGGTGAGGAACCGCGGACGAATGTTGACCACCTCGTCGATGAACTCGCTGCGGCGATGGCGGGTGGAGTCCTCCAGATATTGGATCTTCTGAAGACCCGACTCGTTCTGCGTCTCCAAGATCAGATCGTTCTTGGCGATAATGCGCACGGAACAGGAGGTGACTGCTTCGCCCAGTTGATTTCTGGCCTGGCAGGTGTAGACTCCCGAATCGATGGCATAGCAGCCAAGGAGATCCAGGGCTACATAGTCGAATTCATAGGCGGGACGGAAGCGGTGGCCCGTCTTAACAGGTTTTCCATTCACGAACCACTCAATGCGCATGCTTGGATCGCCCACGGGTTGTAGACGGCACTCCAAGTGCACATTGGTACCCTCAATGGTTTCAATGTTGTGCAGACCCCTGGTGAACTGAGGCGCCTGCATGACAGTGATATCCTCCTCCTGGTGGTGGCGGCGCCTTGAATCCTCGAGCAGTTGAATCTGCTCCAGCGATTGTTCGTTCTGGGTCTCAGTCACAACGTCCGTGTGATCGATCACACGCACACAGGCTGAAGTGTGGGCCGAGCCCAAGTGGTTGGTGGCCCTCACGGTGTACTCCCCGGAATCGGCGGCCGTTGCCTTGATGATATCTAAAGCCACAAAGCCAAAGTCATAGTAGGTGCGGAAACGGGAGCCGACGGTAACGGGGCGACCGTTATGGAACCACTCGACGCGCATGGTCGGATCACCCATCGGCTCCAAACGGCACTCCAGATGGATGTTTTTGCCATCGTGGATGGGTTTGGGATCGCTCAAGGGTGTCACAAACACCGGCTTAGACTTGGAGATCTCCTCGATATCATACTGAGGCTCCACGAATGGCTTGTTCTCCAGATTCTGGGTCTTCTCGTACAGGCCGCGATGCATGCTAGATGTGTCGATACTGGAACGAGCTTGAGGTGGATAAAAGAAAGATTAAAAAAGGGTTATTTCTAATAAAAGTAATTCTGCACTTACTTTCCACTATCATCGTTGCTTGCTGCTGAGCTTCACCTAGCTTGTTCCTAGCCACCACGAGATAGACGCCAGCATCTTCGGCGCGTACTTGGGAAATATCCAAAGCGACGTAACCGAAGTCGTAGTAGGTCTGGATGCGATTGGCGGCGGTGATGGCACGACCGTTGTGATACCACTCGATGGCCAGACCCAAATCGCTTTGGGGCTCCACACGGGCCTCGAAATGGGCACGCTGGCCTTCGAGGATTTTGGTAGTGCCCTTCAGGGGACCGAGGAATCGGGGGGCCTGGGTGACGTAGGTCTCCTCCTCCTCGCGTCGTCCGTAACGCGATGAGTCCTCCAGATGCTGGATCTTTTGCAGGCCACCCGGGTGCTGGGACTCCGAGACGATTTCGTTCTTGGAGACCACAGTCAGCTGGGCCACGGTGGTATCCTGACCCATGGCATTGTAGGCCCTGCAAGTGTAGGTGCCGGCATCATAGATGGTCAGCTGCTTGATGGTCAGAGCCACGTAGCCAAAGTTGTGGTAGGTGGTGATCCGGGAGCTGGCTTCCAGAGGCTGTCCATCCTTCAGCCACTCCACGCGCATGGTGGAGTCTCCGATTGGCTCCAGTCTCGCCTCAAAGTGCGCATGCGCGTGCTCGCGCAGATCCAACTGGTTCTGGATCGGTGTCTTGAACTGAGGCGGGGCGATGGCCTCGGCAGCTTCCTGGACATGACGACGCTGCTGCGACTTTCGGTAGTCCTCAAGCTCCTCCACCTTCTCGATGTAACGCTGCTGCTCGGGAATACCCAGGTCGGCAGTGACCTGGGAACGTGAGTGAACACGAATAGAGGACTGGCTGATGGCCTCTCCAATGCGATTCACCGCCCGCACAGTATAGGTGCCAGCATCTTCGGCTCTCAGGTGCAAGATGTTCAGGGAGACATAGCCGAAGTTAAAGATGGCGGTGATGCGGGAGCTGGCCGTAATGGGCAGTCCATCCTTGTACCACTCCACTCGCATGGAAGGATCGTTTACCGGAGTAACCTGAGCCTCGAAGTGCACGTTCTTGCCCTCCTCGAACTCACCGAGATCGCGGAGTGGGCGGATGAACTGCGGCGCCTGATTGAGCTGCTCGTCGATGCTCTCCTGGCGCTGGTAACGCGAGTAGTCCTCCAGCTGGTTGATGTACTGCAGACTGTTGGGGTTCTGCGATGATTGCTCGATCGACGGACGCTGCACCACGGACAGAATGGCCCGGGATTCAGCCACTCCACTGGCGTTGCTCACGCGGCACATGTACTCGCCGGAGTCGTGGCCCATGATGCTCAGCAGATCCAGAGCGATGAAGCCGAACTTGAACACGGAAGTGGCTCGGGCACCTGCGGATTAAATATAGATCATTAGCTTGCTAAGAGGATTCTGTGAGGAGACTGTGAAGACTTACTTGCTGCCAGGGGACGTCCGTTGAGATACCACTCGACGACCATGGTGGGATCGCCGACGGGTTCGATTCGGGCCTCCATGTGGACGCGACCACCCTCGGTCTGCTGCACGTTCTGCAGCGGGATGATGAACTGGGGTGGCGGATAGACGCGGTCCTCCTCACCAGGTCGCAGATGCGGCTTGGCGCGCTCCACATGGCGCAGGTAGATGATTTCAGGACCGGGAATGGGTCTGATATAAAGACACACCTTTGGGTAAATTCTCAAAAGTATAAACGAAGAGAAAATACTCACTCGGGCTCGATGACTTTCGTTGGTCTCGGGAGATTGAGACGACGCTGCTCATAACTTGGTTGTTCCCTGGGAACCTCGACATACAGCCTGGCCCGATTGGCCGTAGATCCAGCAATGTTCTGGGCGGTGCACTGGTACCATCCGGCGTCGGTGGCGCTGACACGCGGAATCTCCAGGCAGGTGGCTCCGCCATCGATGCCCACGAAGCGCTCGGCGGTGGACGAGATCTGGACGCCGTCCTTCTGCCAGGTGATGCGTGGCTGCGGAGTACCGATGGCATTGGCACTCATGGTGATGGGTTCGCCCTCGCGCACAGTCATGGTGCTGAAGCGTTGGACAAATTGTGGTGCGACAACCTGTTCCTTCTCCAGCACATTCAACTGTGCCTCGATGGCCACCTCACCGGCCTTGTTGCGGGCCAGGCATTGGACAGCTCCGGCATCCAGACGGGTCACGTTGGTGATCATCAGCGAGTGGCTGCCAGATTCGTTGACCAGAATCTTGTGCGAGGCATCGTCGCGGACTTGGCGGCCGTTGATCAGCCAGATGACCTCGGGATAGGGATTGCCGGTGACACGGCAATCGAACCTGGTCATGCGACCCTCGGTGATCTCGCGATCTCCAAAAGCCTTAGCAAACGCAGGAGGCAATGCCTTGCCCGCCTCCAACTGCTCGGCCATCACGTCGACTGGCTTCGGTTCGTAGGCGGATTCTGCGGCGGGTTCCACGGCCAACACGGCGGATGAAACCACGCAGCCCTGCAGATTCTCGGCGAGCAGAGTGTAATGACCGCCATCGCGAGCCGTGGCGTTCTTCACACGGAGCGTGGCCACTCCACTCGAGTAGGAGATCTCGTACTTCTGCGATGCCACCAAGCGCTGGCCATTGTGGAACCAGGTGAGCCGGGGCTTCGGGTTGGAGCCAACGCGGGCCGTGAAAACGGCATCGGATCCCTCGATCAGCTTGGAGCTGCGCGGCTTCTGCGAGATCTGCGGCGCCTGCGCAGGACCCTGGCTGCGGTCCAGCTCCTGGGAGAGCTGGGAGTCCTGCTCGTAGCCAGACCGACGGGTGATCGCCTCGCGGAAGGAGACCTCGCGCAGCAGTCGGTACTCGAAGGTATCCACACGGAACTCCTCCTCGATCGAGGTGAACGAATACCCGTTCGAGTAGATGTTCTTCTCCAGATTCTGGATCGGCTGCAGCGTGGGCATGGGTGCTCCCTCCGGCTGGATGTATACGCTGCAGATGGCCTCGCCGTATTGGTTGCGGGCCGTGCACGTGTACTCGCCCTCGTCCCCGGGTCCGATCTGGTTGATCAGCAGGGACACGTCGCCGGTGGCCTCGTTGTAGCTCATCCGGAACTTCTGCGACTCGAGAAGGGGTGCGCCTTTCCGGGTCCAGGTCACGAATGGCTTCGGGTTGCCACGCAGGCGTCCCTCGAACAGGGCGTTGCCGCCTTGGGCGAAGCGAGCGTTCTTGAAGATCTGCTCGAAGACGGGCGGCGAGATGTCGCCCTGGGCGTACACGTGTGTCAGCGAGGGCGGCACGTAGGCCCCTCCTCCGATGCTGCCACCATGAACTTGTTGCACTGCAAAATCAATTTGTGGAAAACATACTAATTAGGCACAGAAAGCTTTGGGATGCACAGGCATGATGAGGTCGATATGGCATTAGTTTAAAAATTTATTTTTTATAATTAAATGATTAAATACATTTTTCAAAATATTTTCAATGTCTATAGTACTTTATAACCTCGCACTCCATTAGAAGTTATGGAAAAGTTGCAGATTTTGGAACCGATACTGCTGCTTATAGTTAAAATAATTATCATTTCGAAAAATTTGAACTTAGTATTTAATTGTCTTTGATAATAAAATATAAACTTATAAATCGAACGGGCGTATCTAAACGGTATCTATTAAAGTAATTGATTGATTTTTTTTCCAAATGAAAATATTTGATTGACAAATTTCTCCAAGCTAATAAGAGAAATTGAATCCTAACTTAAAACTTTATTTTATTTCTTCGTAATAAATTTAAAAAGTCATAAATTATACAAATTTCAAACTTGTATGTAGCTTAGTATCCCAAAATCGTTTAAGTTTACTTATTTTTAACTTGGCACACGTTCGAAACTATTTATAATTGTCATCACACAAAAGCAAACACCTAGATATATTTTTGAACTCGTATTTGTACCTGTTTATTTAAAAATATATTTTCGTTTGTTTATCGATTAAATCCTTAAAGTGTGTCATTAACGTTACGTACATATAGGTTGATGACTTTCGGGACAGCTGATCAAAAGAAATGCGTGAGGTAAACAAATTTAGAAATCAGCTGATGGCTCTCTCTGTTGTCCTCTTTCATTTCTCTTTTTCTATTTTCTCCCAAAAGCTTCGGGTGATCATCTTCGTGACTTGTCTTCGTGTTTTTGTATAAGAGAATCCCGAGGTTGATATTCTCTCAATTCTCTTCAACACATGATCGTCAAAAAAATGTAAACAAATTGCTGGGTATACTCTTATACGGATTATATATAGTATCGGTATATGTATGTCAGTGCAGTCGTGGGAGATGAATAGATAAACTTAAAAATAGACCGCGTTTAAAGATGTTTTCATCAATCAAGATTTAGATGATGAAACATAAGTTGACACATAAATGTTTTTGTAGTTGAATAGGATGTTTTTCACAATGTTTGAGAACAAAATTTATTTTTGGTTTTTCAAAAGTTTATTGGTGACACATGTGTTGACAGATAAAAAAGTATATGTATCTATAATTACGATTTAATCCTTTGTGGATTTTTAATTTTCTACTTAAATTTTTTCTGACTCAACAGATTAATCATGAAAAATTGAATAAATATACATTTTTAAAAGAACCTTCTTTTTAGAGTCACAATTGTTTATTCTATATTGTGTTACTCTAAACTCAAATTACAGTCTACAATAAGATTTTCTTACGACGAAAACAAACCTTGATATACAAACAAATTTTGATATACCAAAAACTAAGAGTAATGGAACCTTTCGCAGTAATTATTTTATTGAACACAACGAGGATTATTTTGCAAACATTAAATTGTTGAAAAAACAAAATCGCTTCAGAAAAGTTGTAATTCAACAGAATGAAAAACATCTGGTGATATCAGCTTACATTCGTTTTAAGCAATTTAACCAATGTTCACTTTAACGGATTTAATTCGATTAAACAATTCTGTATTAAATTATCTATTTTAAAATTAATATGTAATTCGGGGGGGACGGTGGCCCAGCAGGTAGAGCGCTGGCCACCGGTCCGAAGGCCCGGGTTCGAGTCCCAGGCTCCTCGAGAAAAAGAAACGGTCTCTTTCTCCAAATCTCCACCACTTTTATGCTCTATCGTTCTCTTCACATTAGTAACAAATTTCGGCTCCCCGGACCCGCACACCCCCTCGTCCACGTTACTATGGACCCAACAATAGAACTTTTCGTCACTCCTAGATGGCGCCAGGTGGCAACCCCACTGCTAGGATAAGTCGCTACTGGCTTATCACCAGTACGATCGAAAACCAAAGATAAATGAATCCTCTTCAAAAACTGTAGAGGCTCTATGCTCCCGAGTGGAGTTAAAGAATGTAATTCTATATTAGGTAAAGGGTTGAATTTTTTTAAGAAGCTCTACTATGAAAAGTTGTTTATTTAAAATATACAAAAGTTTATATAAAACCTTATGATTTTTATGAAGACTAAACAAATCTAGATATTTTTGGTAATTGAAAAGGTTACTTTAATATTAAATTTTTTTTTTTAATTTTATTAAAAAAAATTGTTAAAAAACTAGTGAACCAACTGCAAACGTTTACTTAAACTTTTTTTGTCTTACTTCTAACCTTTATTAGTTGACCTGATTGTATTTAATAGTTTCAATGTAAGTTTAATACCTTCATTAAACAAATAGATATGTGCTTTAATTTCAGTAGAGATTTTAAAGTCTATTTGGCAAGCAAGTAATGATTTCAAGGCCATTGAAGCGAAACGGCAAGCAGGGCGATGATGAAAGGCTTTGTCCTAGATCCCTCGGCCAATCAGCGGAAATTGCTTGGGGACAGTGGGGATTCTAAATCCACGGTGTGAATCCCACCGAGCCCAGCGAACTTCCCCAGTGATTGGTCGCCCCCGCAGGGGGACCTCCAAGGACACAGGTGACGAAATCGAGAACATTAACTGACCTTGCCGCTGGGTGGTAAATTGGCTGCGCTGGACATGCTGCTCGGTGCGGCTAATCCTTTGCTGCTGGTGCTGCTCCTGGCTGGAGTGGGAGTACTCCTGGGTGGAGTACTGCTGCACCTGCTGCTGCTGCTGCTGGTTTTGCTGCTGCTGGTACGGGTTCGGATTTTGTCGTTGCATTTTGCTGCGTTATATATCACTATATATCATTTAAAATGACAACCAAATCGTTGCAGAATGAACTGCACAGTAGAACTATACACCTCGCGATCACTCTTTCTTTGATTTGCTTCTTCACTTGATATACTTCTATATATATTTATCTCTCTTTGGTCGCTTCTTAAAATTGCTGAAATTAAAAATGATTTTCCACTATGATTCGCGAACGAATATACACTTTGGCAAACATTAATTTTCATTTTGTGGCTTTGGTATCTTTGATATATTTTTATGTTTGCCTGTCACAAATTGTGTTTAATGGCTTTGCATTTTCTTTTTCTACACACGAGTTTATATAAATGAGGCAAGATCAGAGATCTTCGCATGATGATCAGAATCACCCATCCTTCTTCATATTCATTTTTATATTCTTTGCCTGTGACTAACTATTTTTAGCCTCGAGAATATTTCACTGCGACACACAGATACGCACTCACACACACTCTCTATCACACACATACACACACACACAGACAAAAACACAGTCGGTGGTAGCTTCTTATTTTTCACGGGGCTATTAATAAACATTTTTCTGGTTCTCCTATAGGAAAACCTTGCGTTGGCCCAATGATCTCTGTTCGAGAATTTTCACATTTTCCAGTCACTATTTTGGCTGTTCCAGTCGGTAATCCTTGCCAGGATCAGCCAGAATAGTGCACATTCACACACATTGCAGGAGCGCATATCCATGTCCTTTTAATATGTGCAGGTTCGACTATATATATAGAGCGCTTGATATCTGTTTGCACACGATTTCACAGTCCATTCGTTGAATTGGGTGCGGACCCACGAAGTGGAGCCACCGAATCACCGATCCAATACGATCCGAATCGGAATCGGAATCGGAATCCGAAACGAAGCACCCGATCGGGTGATATTTTTAGATATTTAGCGCACTGAAAAATTCTTTCGGCATTTTTCTCAAAGTGGTTTCGTAACCAGGGAAAATTTTCATGAACACTTTTTCGATCACTATTCCTTCAGGATTTGCTTAATTTTCACACTTTATATCGATCCTTACTCGAAATTGCGATATCCTTTCGACGTTGTATATATATTTGCGTGTGTGCGCGACTCTAGGCGAACGAAATGGCTGCGAACGTATACATATATCTGTACCGTGTGGTGCGTTTAGATATAGATATATGTATATTCTTTTAAAAAATATCTATTTTCAAACTGTTTCAAGTCATAATCCCCGAGACTGAAACCAAGACGTCGATCGTTTGTGAGGTGCGAGCGAAGAATGACAAAATCTCGAGGAGAATGCGATCAAGTAGCTGTGCCTGCACAGCCGATCCCCACCCGATTTCACACGATTCCAAACGATCTCCCACCGAGAGAGATGTGGAGTATCCGACGATGGACGACTGTGCTCCACATGAGATATTTTTGCATTTTCCTCGGACCCATCTGCGTGTTGTTGTTGTGGGAAAATAGTTTCCGAGCGATAAATGCATTACACAGTACTGGGGGGGCATATAGGTTTTTGGTTCCATTCCGATTTTGAATACGTTTTGCAAGTGTTGTGATTAAAAGGTATTTTTAATAGAATACATAACTTATTAGGGTTTCATCCATTGTAACATGTGCAATCAACAAAATCGATGATACTGTATCTTTGTCCATTGATTATATTTAGTAATTAAATGTTATGAAGCGAAAAGTAATCATTTTTATATGATGAACTTTAGCCAAAATAAATTAGGGAGAGGTTTTTGGCCTGGTAATCTACAAGTTTAATACACAAAGATTTTCCCCAGGAGACTGAGTAATTTGCTTTGGATCGCTAAAGAGAGAGATTTCTATGGGGAGTCTTGGCTTCTCTCGTCGGGCCTTTGAAAAGTGTTCGGGTTTTGAGTAAGTTGGCTAAAAATATATGGCGATTTATTTTTGACACGTATTTTTCAACATTGTGTGCACGAAATCGAAGAAAAAGAAGCCATCCTTGAGAAATTCTAGATACTGTAGGAGTCAAATGCATACACACGGCACAGATCCGTATCTATCGATTCTGGAATCTAAAGATCCATTCCATATGTTGCCCTCTCTTTCGAAAAACCGAAGGAAATATCCATCAGAGTTGGTCTTAAACAAATAAATAAGATACCAGTTGCAATCAAATCTCAGAATTATACGTTGCACAATATATTTAAAGGCTAATGGTAGCTATGCCTCGGGCTTTTTTCACATTTTCCACATAATTTATTTTATTTGTCTAAAATTAAAGGCACACAGATGTATAGATATGTATAAAATTTGGCTCGCCCGCCCGTTTGATACATATAACTTGATTATTCATTTTGTCTCTTAATCATCAGCATAGAGATGTGTTTCAGTGACCAATTGGCAAAAATGTCGCAACTTTCTATTTCTTTTTAGCCATTTCAGAAAAGCTCAAACAAATTGCACCTAAAACGTCAGTTGGTTTTGGCCTTTTATGGCGAGGAGTGGCCCCAAGGCAGTCACTATAATGCTTTTTACGGCAACCCGGTTTGCAATGGTCATGCAATATTGTTTTTTATTGTGCACAAATTAATTGTTAACATGGCGAGTAGTAGTAACAGCAGCACAGCAGTAACAGAATCATTAAATTACAAACTCGGCGAAGTTGATTCTAGGCAGCCAGGCGCAGCGACAGCACAGTTTCGACTGTCACCGTCCAGATACAAATGTATCTACAACCATTAGAGTGCCTCGGCCAGAGATAAGCCAAGAAGCAGGGAACACGCACCGCGTCTAGCTTTCCTCTGGCCGAGACATCCACTAAAACAACAACAGGAGTAACAGTTAGCCGGTTCTGCAAGGCAGATTGCAAAGACGGTTTGCGTTTGTTGTTAGCGATGCGCTACGAAAATAATATTGCACAGTGGAAAAAATAAATTCAATTACATGGTCGATCAATTACTACGATATGGTGTACTAAAAATTAATTTAAAAGATCACTTGGCATAATAGAAAAGTGAAAAATAATTAAAATTGATGTTCTTGATTTTGTATATTTCCAAATTTATTTAAAGTATATTTCATTTTGGGATTATCCAACCCATATACCATCAGTATTCTTGCAGATATTGAATAAAAAATGATGGTAGAGATTGGCTTGAATTTGTAATAATTTATTGTAGATAGGCAACAGCCAGTTTCATCTTGGACCAAGTTTCTCCCAGTCTACAGCTCTTCCCAAGCATTTGCTTGACAGCTGTCTGTAAGATTACCAGCACTTATCTTTCTGGCCAGGCTGAGGCTGCCCTGTATCTTATCGCAGATGCTTTGTGCAAAAATATTCGCCCAATTATGTCACGGCCCGGGAATGTGCTAACAAACACAACACGTACACAGGAAAACATTTCTCTTCTCTTTAATTAGTATTATTAATGGTTTAGTACACATAGTAAGGCAACTGAAGGTTAGGTTCATTTTTAGTTTTTGCTCAAGAATTAGTTTGGCTTCTCCCAGCTCTCGAACTCGGGCGATGCATTCAATTTACTGCAAACAAGAAGAATAATTCGGGTTCGATTAACGATCGTTCAGAAGACAAGATCGACAGGATGGAACAGATGCTGGATGAGTTGACACTTGAGTGTTGGAAGCAGGCAACATGCAACATGCAACAGGCAGCGAGATGATAGACTTATCTTGAGATCGTGTATGTGAATGCGAATGCCGCCCCACAAGTTGCTGAGCTGGCGACCCCAAGCCAAGCCAATCCCATCTTGAAGTTATAAATACACTGCACTCTTTTATTGTTTTGTGTTTCGCCCAGATGTAATGAGTCGCGTAAGCAGATCTGCACTGTCAGAGTCTCGTTTTGGCATCGAATTTCGCGACCATTGCAGCCAGTCTCAATCTCAATCTCTATCTCAATCCCAAGTCCCAGTCCCGGTCTTGGGCCCCCACCATTCAGCAAAACCATAAAACCGAAACGGAACGTCGACAACTACGATGTTGTGGCGACTGCGCCCCAAGAGCACTGCATGCCAAGCGGCAATTTAGGTATAAAATGTCCAAATGTGGTCGAGGTAATCCCTCCAAGCGGGTGTCATAACTACATAATGTTTTTACTTTAATTTTATCAGAATTCACTTTTCTAGTTCATTTTAAATTCTGATGCCAACATAAAAAATTTTAAATTAGCTTTATATACTATTAGACACTGTATCCTATTTTAATATTTCGTAATTTGTATGAAAAATAAACAAGTTATTCCCCAGTATAAAATATTTAAACAAAATTTATAAACGAAAAATCTTCCCAAAAATCTTTAAAAAAATAGTTATTAAACAATTTAAAGTGTACCTGATCTTCGACTCTTTTTCTAAATTTCTTCTTCCACTCTTTCATATCAATTGTTTATAAAATTAGACACACGAGTCGCTGTCGAAGTCTCCATCCCCCAGAGCCGCTATATACTCGAACTGTCGAACCTCCCTTTCTGGTTAATGAAAGTTGGCAATGTGGTGCAGAGCGGTGGCTGTAATCTATATTTAGTGATTTTACATGCGGTACCTCAAAGATATTCGAAAAATGTGTGTATGGATTGCGTGACATGGCTAATGGATGCGAGATTGAGAGATCGAGACTGCCCATTTTGTAGTTAGCAATTTTCCATATCGCTTCAGGATCAAAATGATGCATTTAGCCCGTGATTAATTATGGATTTATTATGAAGACCACATTAAATGTATACCGAACGGAAAATGGCATTGAAATGGTGGGTTTTGTTTACCTGTTTGCTCACGGAGCTGCGGCTCCTGGCTGAAATCCGAAATGGACACGGTCTTGGTGCTCACGTAACTAATGGACTCGATCGTGGTCTCCCACTTTTGGAACGTGTTGATGGTGTCGCTTCGCAGAGCTCGACTCGACTGGGAATGACTGTTGTTCCTCAAGGGCGTCGAGGAGCGCAGTGACATGGTCGATGTGGCCGAACCCATGAACGAACTGGTCGGCGAACTGGTCGACGAGGAGGAGAACGAAGCCGATTTGCGCAAAGGCGTTTTATTGACGCCATTATCCAGGGGCTGCTTAGGGGTCTCCGGCGCCGGTTCCTCTTCGGTTATTAGCAGGCTATCCGTTTGAGTGCCCTGATCTGCAGATATGTACAGTAAGAGAAATATTTGTGGATTGCATTAGTTTGTGATTTTAATATCAGCTTGATTTTTGAGTCTCATAGTCTTCATAGATTTTACAATAACTTAAACCTTACACTGGGTAACTTTTATTTAATCGGTAACCAAATATCTAAAGATTGTTTGGGCACCACTTATTTCAGTGGGTTATCATATTTCATAGAGCTTTTAGCTATTTTCTTTGTGTAGAAAAGAGAAAGAGTTTGTGCGAATTAGAAACACGGAAACGATTGGGATTCGGATTTTATAGCTGCACTGCTGCGTTTTTATATTCCTTTACAATTAGCTGAGAACAATTAAATTCTATCGCCTCTTTCGCAATTAGAGGAATTTGTGTTTATGCTAAAAGTTGGCCCCGATTTTCCGCAGAACAGAATTCACTGCACATTTTCAACACACCAAGTTGTCTATTGTCTGCGTTTGTTCGCTGTTTAGTTTGCTAATTTATTGCGTGCGTATAAATAAATAAGTTGCCAAGATTCCTTGCGCCTTGCGATAGAGTGACTGACTCGGACAGGGTCACCAACGCGTGGCAGGACGGATGTTTCGGATCGCGTTCCCAAACCCATTCCTCAGATGAGGCTGCCTGTCATCTGGGATTATGCAACCGAGTTCGCGGCTCTTTCAAGGCGCCAGTCTTTCAGTTTGTTGCGCCCAATTAAATTAAATCTATGCATATAGACATCAGAATGTTTTCATGTTTGCACAAATGTTGGGCGAACTGAAGTGCTAAATACTTTTGGCCAACATCTGCGCAGTTCTGGGCCAATTCCTTTGCTTCTCGCACTGCTGTAGGTTTATTACATTTCTCTGCTGACCGTGGGTGTGAGGAAAACAATTTTATGGGGCTCCCAACTACTTTATAGTATCGGATTCGAATGCCTTTGGCTCCTATCCAGTTTATAAACATATACACTTGGTTAAATGTACCTATAGATTGTCGTGGCAGCCCAAAAATTCGATAGAACTCAAAGCGGAAATAGTCTTATTAAAATTTATATGAGCCAAGTGCGCCGGCCATGCAAGATTATCTGCCAGAAAATATAAATTATATAAAACAAATATCTATATTTCTGCTGTACGGCGTAGTTAGCCGAAGGAACAGTTTAGTTAAAAGCTCATTAAGTCCCCAATGATCTTTAAAGTCCTTAATTATTTTGCATTTATTTAAAGTGCGACCACGCCTTTGCCGTGTTGACCAATCTAATATAATATCATAATAAACCACTCAACTGGATCCCACAGAAAGACCTATTTAATGGATCACCAAAATGTTTCCTCATCCACAGAACTCTGAAGAAAACAAAGAAAATCTGAGAAAATATGAACGAATATTTAAAGTGGCAAAGGAAAACTGTGTTGTGTGTGTGGTTTGTGACTTGTTGCGCTGAGTTCATCTGCTATTTTAAGAAAATTACCCAATTAATTTAGAAAAACACAGAGAGCAGGGAAAAAACCATAACGCGAATGTTTGTATAGCTGCGGAAGAGACTCATCGAAAAAAAATGTAGATGGGACACTTTCGTGGTCAAATGGTAGCACACATTTTGGCACATTCTGCCAAAAATCCAGGCAGTTCGAATCGTATTCACGCAGGGGCAATGTTTGGCTTTGGGTATTGGAATCTGGTGAAATAACATTTACTATATCGCCCTGGCAAAACATTCGCCACATTGTGTTTGCTCTAAGCGAGTTAAAATTTGCAAACGCACCAAATAAAAAAGAAAAAATATAAAAAAGAAAAGCAACGAATTATACTATACAGGCCGGACACGGTCCGAATATTTTAGTTTCGCATTGAAAAACGCCACACGCGAAATGTTTCATATTTTTTGCGTTAAATTTTATTTTGGCATATTTTCATAATATATCTGGCAGCGTTTTATCGGTGCGGGAAGCAATTTTATGAATCATTAAGGTGCAAGCGCTGGCCATATGTTTGCATTCAGAATCCGAATTCAATGAAATTGCCACGCCATTATACTTTCGTAAGCGATGCACTAAACACTGGCCAAGGTGCTGCAAATGAGTCAGAGTGCTTGCATTTGGCCCGTGAGTAGGCTTTAATTTGTTTCTTGGACTGCTGCCTAATGACTCGATCACTTTGGCCAGGCACTAAGCACACAATTAGAATTGGCAGATTGGCAGGCGAGGACCTTGAACCAACCAAAACCAGCACACCCACCCACCCACTGATACTAATTATCGACAGAAGTGTGTCCTAAGTACCAAAGTAATTGGGATACTTTGACGAGGTGTTGCTCAGTTTGGCTATTTTATATGCCAAAATTACTGTGTTAACAAATTGTACTTCTTCAATATTACAAACTTTGTTCCCAAATGTTTTATGTAAAACGACGTAATTATCAAATGACACTAAAACCGTTCTTTGTTCAATTGCTTAATAAATTTGTAAGCATATTAAAACGAGGTGCAGCTAGTTTTAGTAAACGATTTAGCTTGTTTCTGTAAGATATTCTACTAGCGGGCAGCACTGCCGGTGATGTGGGTTTGGTGTCAGTGTCAAGGACTCTCGAAGACCTACATACTGGGCCCATGTGTACCCATTGCCTTGACAGCCGAGAGTGTTTATGTCTGGCCTGTCCGAGTATCTTCGCTGCCCCTTTGTCTCTTTTAAATTTTTTCGCATTTTGCGCGTTCTACTCGCCGTTGATTCTTGGCAAGCTATCGCGACATAATAGAAAATGCCGAGAAAATTAGATAAATAAACATTGCCGAAAAGCAAATAAATCATCGATGAGCACCAAAGCGAAACTTAGTCGGAACGTCAGCCGCCCACATTTCATTCCACACAAATCCAAACATTTGTTTAACCGATGCCTCTTGAATTTTTTGAATTATCTGACCTGATTTTGAAAGTAGTTTTTTGGCCTAGTTAATATATACTATTTAAACGGCAATGAGTAATGAGTAAGCAAATGACTGAAATTAATTGTTAGACCAACTGCCTGGCAAGATATATGTGAGTTTAAAAATCTTTTTATGAATCAAAATTGTAAACTTTTTCTGAGGCAGCTAATATGTTCAATAAGCACATAATTAATCTTGAAAGATCAAAGTACAACGAAATCAATGTCAAAAGTATGATGTTCTATTAATTTATTTTCGCAGATCTAAGGGAAGAATAAATTATAATCGTAGACACACTAAGTTTACAAAAGAATAATAATAAATTTTCCATAATTGCTTTTATTAAAAAATTTTAAACAAATATTTTGGAAAATTCTAAGATCATAGTTTGCTTGGCGCCATCTAACGCTCCCAAATTTCGAAAGCTTTTTCGAATAAAAGTGTATAGCTTTTTCGTACATAATGTCCGATCTTCAACCTAGAGCGCGCCACCAAAAAAGCTTTTCACGACCGACTATGAATGAAAAACTCGGAAAAATCTTATATTTATTGTTGTGGTATTTTCCAAAAAACACACTTTCCTCCTTCGTTTTAATATTATTTATTTCATTTTCGACAAAAACACAAGTAATACTATATTCCTATTTTGTATGCATGTAAGATTAGGACTTTGGTTAAAGGCTCAAAATCCCATCAACCCAGTAAACAAAAGGCCACGGGCACAGTAAATACACACACACAATAAGGCGAAACTTTGGCATTGAACAAATCATAAAGCAAATAATAATAATAGTTTCATTTAAACAAGCTTAGTATCTAAATCCACGGTTTGTGCTCGAAACGGTCAAATTTCCGCTAGTGGTGGCTGCTCCCAGTTGGTTCACGGCGGTGCAGGCGTAGCTGCCGTTGTCATCTGCCGGATTTCGAGCCATTTCCACGGATGCGAAAAATCCAGGAGGATGCGAGGAAGAGAGAAGGTACAACGATTAATGAGCTGCCCCGATTTCATAATACACGGGAAAAAATGGGCTCTATTATAACGAGTCATCGTGTTTCTAGATATCAAAAATGATTTGCAATACTTCAATAATATTTTTCAAAAGTTGAACTTCAATCATTAGAAAAGAAAAAACTATTTAGTTGGATAAAAGTTTTCCATTTTTTTTTTTTAATTAAATTTCGGAACTTCTCAGAAAATATAGTGTTACTACTTTTAAACTTCAATGATTTACGCAGGTAGGGAAACTATTTAATAGTCCAGAACATTAACAAGTTAAAGGTAATTCTACAAGTTTCTATTTCAACCAAAAACCCATTCTATAGAGACCCTTATTTTTCCTGTGTACGGTTTAGTTGACCTGCTTGTCCGCAGCACTTACCCGGATAGGCCTGCGGCAGTGTTAGCCGGCACACGCCGTTCCGGTACTCGATGCAGTGTCTGCTGCCGGACTCCAAGAGGCCGCCGTTGTGCGTCCAGTTGACCTGCGGCTGCGGATGCGCCTGCACAATGCACTCGAAGCGCGCCGTTCCGCCCACGCCGACGGCGATGTCCTTCAGCGGCTGTCCGTCCGGCCATTTCCATTGAGCGAGCAGAGGGGCAGGGTGGATAGATTTACGGGTCTCAGTACACGTGGTTCATGGGTTAATGACTCGGGCTTACCGTTATGAATAATGGCTGCCTTTGTGCCAGCTCATCGCGACTCAGATGCGCATTGACGGGTTCCGTATTGGGCAGTTCCGGCACTGGAGTGTGGGAAACCATTATAATCTCTGGCTCAGCGTTTTCAAAGCGCATCCATTAGTGGGATTAGCACGGGGCAAGCACGAAACACAAACACTTAAAAGTCGTTTCACTTTAAATTTTAAACACGGAGAACGCAAGCAAGCATTTCATGCAAAAATCAAGACAGCGAGCTGGGTTTTTGTTTGGGTTAGCATGCTCTTCGACGAGGGTTACAACAAAAGGACCTGCTTATTTACACACTAAAACTACTGCCGATGACGTTTTGGGGGTTAATCACAAGGGCACAAAGACGCTATGGCTGCTATTCGACACAAAAGTTACAGCCTTGTTTTAGTTAGATTTTCATCTATGTTTTAAGTTTGTAACTTTTGTGAATATTTTTGAAAGCAAGCCACAGCGGTGATCACAACACAAACTTGTCCTAAGCTAATTGACAACATCGATAGCAATTGTGATAGCGTTAAGCCGATCTGATTGATGGCTTTCATTTGGTGACAGCCCTCCGATTTGTGAGTGCTTCAGTACCTGTGCGGATCATGTGATCCGGAGGCAGTCGGGGTGCCTGGGCATGGAGTCGATCCAGATGGATATCGAGGTTGTGGCAGCTGGGCAGACTGTAGCGCTTCTGGCTGCTGACAGTTCGCGGGGCCGACGGCTTGGTGGCCGACCAGTTCCTGGCCTGACTCCTCCGCTGCACCTCGTTGTCGGAACTGTAGCCCTGCGAGGATCTCTCGTGCTGGACTGGGATTACCAGCTCATTGCCGGGCGGCAGTTTCAGTGGGTACGGGGAGTGGCGTCCATTTTGGATCGGCTTCCCACTGCTGCTGCTATTGCCACTACTGTTCCATTGGCTACTGACGAACTTGTGACCCTCGCCGGGAAACAGGATGCCAAACTCATAGCCAAAATCGTATTTGAAATAGATTAAACCGGTATTGGGGTCGACGCACTTGGTTCCTGATTGCAGTTTACAGATAAACACATAAGACAAATGGGTTTTATTTGATAAATGGGGGAATTTGGCTTTATCGAAAGCTGATAAAAGCATTTTTATGGTAGAAAAAAATATGGGGATTCATGGATAAAAATGATACTCGTTGACCACTGAAGTTTGGATTTATGTACACATAAGTAACGCAAACTTAAAAGTAAACATATAAAATAATAAATATATATTCTTTGAGGAATAGCTGATATAAATATTTTCAAAAAATTAAAAATTTGTCGAATGAGTAAGATTAGTAAAGTTCATATTTGAACTATTTATAAATAAAACGTAAAGTTAAAATAAACGCAAAAATAAAATATAAGATAATCAAATAAATTTTTACAATCTAATAACATAAAAGAATAAACAACTCAAGATGATATCGGATTAGTTAGCAGTCCGGTATGTCCAACGAATGCAAATTTTTCAAACCAATTCAACCGAATTATCAATGTTCCAATTTCAAATCTCAAAATACCAATTCAAATGTTGGGGAGCTTGCTCCAAATCTCTACTGCGGCTTTGAGTCAGAAGATGCAAAGAAGAATGCAGACTTACCGTATTGGGAAACGCGAGATTCATCCCTGAAGGCCTGAGGTTGCTGGTTGCTGCCCTCGCTGGGAGCCCTCTTGAAGCCCGGGCGGATGCCATTCGATGCCGTGCTCCTCACATCCCGGCTAACGTCCTCGACGAACTGATGGGACTTCTGGAGGAAGGTGGAACCCATCCGGCGGCCCTGATTCTCGGCCTGCTGTTGGAGGGAACTGTATCCATATCGAGGCAAAGTGCCAACCCTGTCTATCTGATCCATGGACTGCTGCTGCTGTTGCTGTTGCTGCTGCTGTTGCCTCATGGTGGAGTTTCTGTTCAAGGACTGAGTGCGGTGTTGGGTGGTCACCGTACTGCCGCCGCGCTGTTCCTTCTTCAGGGTGTTGATGTCCACGTGGATTTTGCTGGGCATTTCGGGACCCCTATCGAACTCCATGGGGGACAGCACCCTTTCGTAGGTCCTTGGCAGACTGCAGGATCTTCCGGCTCCCTGCGGAGGGGCCACTCGGCGGAAGCCTTTGGTCAGACCATCGCCATACGGCGACCACAGGGGGTTGAATGCGAGCTCCCTCGATCTCACTCTCGTAATCGCTCTCCCGGAACTCCCCGGGGATGAATTTCGTGGGAGTGGCCGGCGGTGGCAACTGGGACTGCCGCGAAGGGGTACGACTTGTGGCCGGACTGTAGGGGAAGGGCTCCAGGATCTGCTGGTCCCTCTGCTCCTGCGGACCGTCAAAGTGAATCACCCGCTTGGTCTGCTGCATATTCACCACCCGCTGCGAACTCTCCGTGGACTCGTGCATTTGCATCACGTTCTTCGTTTCGGTGGCCACCTTGGCCAGGTGCATCGGAGCTCCAGCAACAGCATTGTAGTACATGGTCGGACGGGCAGTTGCCTGCGGTTGCTGTTGTTGCTGCGTGGCCGCTATGAACTTGGCCGCCACCGGCTTCGGCTTGAACACCGGCTGACTTTGCTGCTGTTGGTTCTGCGCGAACTTGGACTGCTTGGAGCTGCTCTCCGTCTTGATTTCGTGCCGGATCTCCCTGCCAATCGGCTCAAACTTGGGCCTGGCGTAGCTGCCCAGCTCCTGGGGAGTGGGCTCGAATTCCATGGGCGAGGGAGTGACGACCACCACGGGGGACTTGTGGCCATTGGTGGCTAGGTTTGTTCGGGGAGTGGGTGTGGGTGGGAACACCACTCGGTAACCCTTGATCTCGGCATCAGATTCGTTGGCTCGGGACACCGAGCGGAAGCGTTCGTCGATCTCGCTGCTGTAGTCACTGAACTCCGCTGCCGGGGTCTTTCGCTGGGCCGGAATCGGACTGGGATAGGTAACCACTGGTGGTGGTGCCGATGTCGAGGAGAACTTGGTCTCATGATGGCTGGAACTGCTGCTGCTCTGCATGTTGTGGGAGTAGTTGCTGGTCATACTCGAAGAGGTGTAATGCTTGTAGTCCTAAAGAGATAGAAATCATATTAGTAAGGACTTTACTTCGAAAGAAGAAAGACACTGAGGGTAATGTGAGTTAGCGAACGGGCTTTAATATCAGGCAAATGCGTAACTCGATTAGGTGATAGTTAGGTTTAAAATAGGGTAAATGAAACAGCAGTCAATTGAACGAACATGAAGTCTTAGCACTAGAGAGATCTTGATGATTTTTAAAGATCTTTGCTTGGTATTAAAAGGAAATGTAAAATGTAAATGATAACTAGGGATCTTAGTGATTAATCGGTGTGTATCTCGGGGTTGGGTGTTAGCTAGTTAGCTGGTAAGAACAACAACGACACAGAGGCAGTTTGCTGGTGTAATAAGAAGCTATCTTTGAGCTCCCTGTGCTAGCAACAACGACAACGACAATGAACGACAATAGTAACGACACACAGATAGACACAGAGAATGATCTAATGCGAACCTTCGCCTCCTGGCTGCTTAAATTCGATTGTGGTGGCACCTGGGTTTGCACCTGCGGTTGTGGCTTCGGCATAAAGTAAAGCCCTGCCGGTGGTTCAGGCTGCAGTTTCGGGAACTGCGATTGCGGAGGTCCGCCTCCCGTTGTGGATGAAGACTTGGTTTCGTAGAAGCTTGTCTCCGACTTTCGATAGCTCGAGTGCTCTTCTGTATCAGCTGCGTAGCCACTGGACTTGAAGGAAGTCTCCATCGTGGCCTGTTGTTGCTGATTGCGATTTCCAGGCTCCACATCCGATTCACTGCCACTGTACTTGTACCGATCACTCTCGTAGTCGCTTTCGTAGAGTCCCAAACGCGTGGGCAGAACAGGTGGTGGTGGTTTGTAAGTGGTGTTACCCAAGGGCTTCGTCTGAACAGGTGGTGCATTGGTTGGTATCAAAGTGGGCACCGAGTGGGGCAAGACCTTACTGGGTCCTTGGATCAAATTCTGTTCCAGCTTCTGCTCCATACTCTCGACCAACGAACGGCGACGGGTCTCCTCAACCTTGGGAGCAAAGCAAATCTCCGGTGGAGTTCCAGGTTCCAGTTCCACATTCACCAAGTGAGTTACAGAAGCGGTTGTTGGTGGGATGCTCTTCGCTATCTGGTTAACCAGGAAGGGTGCATTCAGCTCCTTGGTTGGCGTGGGCGTTGCCAGCTTTGAGATCACTGATTTCTCTGATTTCTGCTCCACATCACTGGAGTAACCGGTTACCCCAGCGGGTGTCCACAGTCGTGACATGGCCACTCCTTCGGCTGACGGCTTCGGCGAAGGGGAGCGTGGGTTCTGCTGGGCTGGAGTGGCCAGAACTGCTGCAGGTCGCACAATTGGTTGACCATACTCCACTTTTACTTCCTTGGTGGTTGTGGTTTCGTGTTGCACAGTTTGGAGACCCAGAGGTGGTGGAAATACGGGTACTCCGCCCTGTGGTGGTGGCTCCTTGGGCTGGACCTCCGAAAGTATCTTGATCTTCTCGGTGATTAGTGGTACCTTGGGTTCGGTTCTCTCGACTTTCGGCGAGTAACAGAACTCCGGAGCATCTCCTGGTATCAAGTTGAGACTCCTCAGCTCCTCCGCCAGAGATTGCGCCTTTGGCTGCCGCACCACAGTCTCCAGTGGCTTGAAGGCCAGTGGCTTGGGTCTTTGCGTCACGGTCTCCTCATCGATCTTCTTGAAGTAGTCAAAGGAGGAAGACGAAGTGGTGGACTTGTGCTCGCTCTGCTCGTATCTGGTGGTGGTCAACGTCTGCGGTGGTTGCTGCTGCTGCTGGCCGAAAGTGGTGGCCACCACTGGCGTACAGGGCTTTGGTGGCACGGGCGGCGGGACTTTGGTGGTGGTTGTGGTGGCTTGTGTCTGATCTGGCTGATCCATGCTTGAAGTGGCAGTGTTCGTGGTGATAGTGATTGTGTCGTTTGTGGTCGGTGTCTTGGGACGCGAAGTTAACTCCGGCAGATCCAGATAGTTCGATTTGTGCTCTAGACGCATGGTTGCCTCGGTGGTGCAACGATGCTCAGTGATCACTTTCGACTCGGACAAACCGTGGAGATCATTGGCACTGGTGACATCGGTCTGACTGCTCTGGTACGACTGTTGAGTTTCGCTGTTCTGGTTTTGATTCTGCACCTGAATCGGTTTCAGTTTGTTTGTTTGTTTGTTTTTGTTTTTGTGTGATGATGAAGTGTTCGGAAAACCCATGGAATGAGCAAAGCGAAACGAAAGAACGAACGACGTTGACATCATGAGAGGAGAAAATTCACAAAAGTTTGGTTTATTATATTGATCGATATTAAAGTAAGTTAACAGAGTCGAAAAGAAGAGATAGAGTAGATCGGAGTAAATTGAAAGAGTTTCAGGTGATCGTGGAGGATAATGCATAGTAGTCGGTAGTTAGATATTGAGCACATGCACACTTACTTCGGTTTTGAATTCGCTGGCTGGCGCCACTGGCCCGGTCTCATACACGATGGTCTTGACCACTTCCTGCATGCGTTCCGGCGAAGGCTCCAGGATGGCGCAGTCTGCAATGCTCTTGGCCTCACCTCCTGCATTCGTGGCACGCACCATGTACTTGCCGGAGTCCGAAGTTTGAGCTAAAAAAATTAAAGAAAAATATATATTATACAAAGTTAACCATTAAAAGAACTACTAACGCTTCAATTTTATTGCTATTCGGTGCTTTAGTCATTTTATAAAATCATATACTGCCTTGATGCACAGGCTTACAATTAACAAAAAATAAAATAGGCAATAAAAGCTTATATAAACATGTTTTAAAATCCAAATAGATGTTTGCAAAAACATTTTTAGTGTTGATGCTCGATAAGTTAAACATTCAAAAAATGTGGGTTAAATAAACAATTAGCTGTTTTTTGCCAAAAATGTTTTGGCATTTGGCTGTCATTTCCTTTCGATTTCGCTATTTTCGAATGAAAATTCGAAAGCAAACATTCAAAAGGTTGAAATGTGGATATTGGACTGGAACTCTTAGTTACCTTTCTCGATTATCAGCCTGTAGGAGTTGCCTTGGGCCAGCAGGCGATGCTGTGAGATGCCGGCATCCTTCAGCGGCTTGTCGTCCTTCAACCAGGTGACCGTGGGCTCTGGCAATCCTGTGACCTCCACCTCCATGGTCAGCTTCTCGCCCTTCTTGCTGACTTGCGCCTGCAGACGTCGGCCGAATACAGGCGGGAATATGGTCTCTGAATTCGGGGAAAAAAACATTGAACATTGAGCATCAACATATGCGAACAAAGAATTTGTTCTTTTTGTGCCATTGCAACAGATTTGCTGCTGAATAATTTACTCGAACAGCCGTCCGAATAATCGACCATAATGAATAATTCGTTTGGACAGCCGACAGGCAGTAAAAATAATTTCAAGCATACATTGCAGGCAGCGACAAATCTGCAAGCAGCCCGAGTAAATAAACGATCTCTGTCTTCAACGCGATTTACATAATAATAATTGCCGACATTATCCCATAGCCCCAACCCCAATCCGCAACCATATCCACATCCCGTTGAACCACCACCCCCACGGCTGCCAGAAAATATTTATAAATTTGTGTAAGAAAATCTTTTGCATTGGCCAAGATTTTCCCTCACCCGGGCACCAGCCAACAGAAAAGATTGAAATATAAACAAAAACAATACAGCTGAGAATCATCCTCCAACCCCGTCGACCACTAAAAACTCATCAATATTCTGTGGGAGCAGTCGAGCGGCATTCGAGGCATTGACGTTTGAAGATCTATTGATGGTCCCCTTGTTCCCCGACAATGACACTTTAATGCTCTCCGCTGATTGATGTGGACAGGGCGAACGCCAACATATGATATAGGGCCTATCGCAGGGAACATGTGTCTGTGGTTTTTTAGATTTGTGAACACTTTTCGCCAGCTTTTTTAGCTCATTTAATTCTGTGGAAATTGATTTCATTAAAAAAACTAGCCGGTGTGGCGGTAATTGGATAGGTTGAATTAGGTCGCGGATAAACTAGCATTGGGTGCCATTAACCAAATAACATTTCCGATTTGTTTAGCATTTTATGTGTTTCCTAAGAAAATTTCCTATAATTCCCCTAAATACATGAACCAATCTTTTGATAAATAAAACGAGATCTTGTGACATGAAAAAACGGTAGTGATGTTTGGAGAAGCCAGCATTCCAATTCATTCTATAAATATTTTCTACGCCAAAGAAATATTTTTAAAATATGTATATTTATTTTTATTACTCACTTTTAACTACCAAATCCGCTGTGCTGGTGGACTGACCCACCGCATTGGAGGCGGTCACCGCATATCGTCCCGCATCAGCCACTCCCACCTGCTTGAGTTCGATGGTCACGCGATTGCACTTGTTTGAGATCTTGGTGTGGGCATCGTCGAATAGTTGGCCTCCGTTCTTCTCAACCTTAATCTCGGGAGAGGGAAAGCCATCGTAAATGGCCTCCATGCTGACATCGGTTCCCTGGTCCACGATCTTTCCGCTGAGCGGAGTGGTGAACCTCGGAGCTATTTCCCTCCTGAGGCGAGTGGGTGAATCAGGTATGGCTACAGCGGACTGGCCATTGGGAGCACTGGATTGGATAAAGCTGAAGGACTTTTGCTGCACGCTCGGACTGCTCATCTCCTTGCTTTTGTGCGACTCCTGGTAATGATGGCTCTCCACAATCTCGGGTCTTTGTTGGCCAAGTTGCTTCAGAGATTGGTCAATGTGAGCGGAGGAATGATGAACCTCGGTTTGCGGAGCATTTCCCTCGTAGGAATTAACCTGCGAGGTGGAGGTGGTGGTGAAGGTTTGCTTCTTGATCGTGACCCTCGAAGATTCCGTGTTGTGTTCCTGGCTCGTTGTCTGAACATCAACGGAGGCGGGCAAACCACTTCCCCGAATATTCAAAAAGGCCACACAGGTCGCCTTCCCCGCTTCGTTTTCAGCCACGCAACTGATTTTGCCGACGGCATCGTGGGTTAATTTCTGGATGGTTAACACCTGACGCTCTCCACTTGTGGAGACCAGAAAATTGTGACCATGAACGGGTTGGTCGTTGAAGAACCAATGAACCTTCGGTGTGGGCTTGCCCTTGACAATGCACTCGAACTTGATCACCTCGTCGATTTCACCTTGTTTGTCACTGAACAGTTCTTTGAACTCGGGACACTGGTGACGGTCAACAATTTCAACCGAAGACTGGCTACCTCTGCGGTTTTCAGGAGCGTTTACCGATTTAACTATAAGATGTGAAAAGCACTTGGCATCTCCTGCGGGATTGGTAACCTTGACGGTATATACTCCCTTGTCGTCGCCACTCACATTGTTCAGGATGAGCTTGAAGACGCCCAGTTCGGAGTCCGATTGGGTAGTAATCCTCTGATCCAACTGGAGCTCCTTGTTGGTCAGGAACCACTGGGCTGTCAGGGGTTGATCGCCACTGGCCTGCACTTCAAGGATTACCTGCTCGCCTTCATCGGCCAAAACGTCGGAGAGAAGTCTCTCAAACTTGGGCTGCGAATCCTTTGGCAGGGATTGCCTTTCCGCCTGAGCTCGAGTGGCAGGTTCCGCTTGGTTCAAAGGGGGTGACCTTCAGTTCGCAACTGCTAGAAGCTTCACCCGCCGAGTTTATGGCTACCACTTTGTAGTGGCCAGCGTCCTCTTGGTAGACCTCCTGGATTATTAGGGAGCACCTATCCCCTTGGAAAAGCAGCTGAACATCGGCGGACTCCTTCACGGGTCGCTCATTGTGATACCAGATGACCTCGGGCTCCGGTTGACCCACAATCACGCAGTCCAGCCTCACTGGCTTGCCCTCGAATATGGAGACGTCCTTCAGGGGCAGATGAACGGCCGGCTTGATCGGCTCTATGTCACTGGCCATTTCAGAATCGGAGGTTTCGTTGGGCAGACGACCCTTGACTATCACGTTGCAACTTGAATAGGCCTCGCCAGCTAGGTTCTTGGCGCTCAGGACGTAGGATCCGGCGTCGTTGGGATAAGCTTGCGGGATTATCAGCGTTACGCGGCCGTATTCGTACTGAAAGTACAGAGAAAAGCACGGAAAATCAAGTCAGTTCGGGATTCGGTATTCACCACACCCCACGAAATATGGTGGATTTTGAATGCTTTCGGCTCGTTCTAGTTTTGTGCTTTTTTTTTGCAATTAAATTTTCCTTCTTTTTTACACCGATTTAAATCTTATTTACGAGTGTCTGTGCCTGTGTGCGCGGATGAGGCACATCCGGCGGCCTGTGGGGGCAGACACGAGCACTTTGTTTATTTTCCCACAACAAACGATCTTTGTTTTGCCCCAAATTGCAGGAAGCACCTGAGTTCAGGTGTTCAACGGTTCAATGGAGACAATCAAAGATTTGTTCGTATAATTGGAATTGTTCTCAATTCATCAAATGAAAGTGAGATCATGTTTGGTCAAACAAGCGACGACGGCGGCAGCAATTAAAAGTGCGGCCAATGAAATCATTTCTTAATTTCAATTTTCTTTTGCTTTTTTTTTGGTTTTTTTGCCATATGAAAATGAAAATCTGCAAATATATAGATGTGCGCATATTTGTATTCACAATGTTGGCGCCCACAATAAACAAATTGCCTGGCCTGACTGTGGTGAATTGGATTTATCTCGCTCGCATGGCTCGTTGCACGGAGGAGCTGCCAAAAATGCAGCTATTAGACAATATATGGCGACTATATGCTGGCCAAACTTATGCAGCGCACTATCTGGCCGTAAAGTGCGTTGGCGTATTTTCAAAACGATCGCCTTGAATTCTGTTTGACCAACGATCATCTTTGGCGGGGAAAAAAACGGATGCGTGACTGACGTCAGACAGATTATTTCTTACCGAATTTTGGAACTACGAATATGTAGAGTCCAAACCGCACATGCAACGCCCACCGCAAAAAGTATAGAATTCTCTCTGATTTTTCCAGCCAAAGACTTTTATGTGGTACATACAAAGTCTATGTGTATATGGAAATGGTCAATCGCCAGACAGTTGGGGGAATTGTACTAGGTGGTATGCCTTTCAATTTGTTTACTCTGATTGAAAAAGCACTCGGGAGAAAGTCGGCGGAAATCTTTGGGGATTTCCTTTCATAACCATACAGATTTTAGTACATTAAATTCTATAGTTTGTTTCGAGTAGAAGTATGGGGAATACATTTTATAAAAAAAACGTATTCATATCTAGAGCACATAAGCGAATTCCCATATTTTAAATTAATCAATTTCTTCGAAAAAGTCGGATTGTCTGGTAAATGGTAAATGGCGAATTAAAACCATATGTCAACACTTTGTCATCTCATTATAATTTATGCCTTCCAAAAGTAGACAAAAAGTGGCCTGACTTTTTAAGACAATAACCTAGAGAAAATAATTTCCAGAAATAAATTCTCTAAATTACGATCTATCAGAAATAAGTATTTACTGAGAGTCAATAATTAACGAGACTGTTACCCCTCCATTTTAGCAGCCATTGAACTCACCTTGGCATCGCGCGGCTGGAAGGGTTTTCCGTTGTGTATCCAATAGACTTCTGGCCTGGGAATTCCACCCACGATGGCTTCCAGTTTGATCTTTTGACCGACTCGAGCCATGGCATTCGATAGGGGAACCTTGAAGCTGGGTAACTCAGTTGGCTCCAGAGCTAAAAGGGTAAAAAAATAAAAGAAATTAAATATGGAATTGGGTTTTTAAAACTCAAAAAGGAGCAAGTAGGAAAATGTGTTTCACTTACGCTCCACTATCAGAGAAGCTGAACAATGTTCAATTCCCGCCGGATTCGAGGCGCTGCAGGTGTACACAGCATCGTCCTCCAGGAAGACCTCCTCGAACTTCAGAGTGGCCTCCCCGTTGTTGTAGCTAATCACGTAATCAGGAGAATCGTCGATGCACTTGTCATTCTTGAACCACTGAACGGTTGGTAGGGGAACTCCAGCCACCACACAAGCGAACTGGAAGGAGCTGCCCTCGGTGGCCTTGCCGCTTTCCAAGAAACGAAGGATCCTTGGCGGGACCAATTGAACCTCGGTGGCGTTTTCCCTTACGGATAAAGTGGCGTTCGTGTCGCAAGTACCCACCAGATTGGAAGCACGACAGCTGAAACGCGCCGAATCGGCTGCAAAGGTTTCCTCAATCACAAGTCTGCAGATTCCCTTATCGAAGGTGGTTTTGTAATCAGAATTATTCTGAATACTGATGCCATCTTTGAACCATTCCACAGCGGGTTCCGGAGTTCCCGTGACCTCGCATTCGAACACAAAGCGGTCTCCTTCGCGGGTCACAGCATCCTTCAAAGGACGAATAAAGAGTGGAGAGGCGTAGCGCAGCTCCGTGAAAATAGAGTTGACCTGGATGTCCTTTCGGATGTTTTCGGTCACTGTTCGCTGCTGATCCACCTGATCGCGAAGGGTTTGCAGTCTGGTGATCTCCTCACGCTGAATCCGAGCCTCCTCCTCCCGTTTTGAACGGGATTCGTTCTCCCTGCGGACTCTTTCCTCCTCCTCGCGACGGATTCTCGACTCCTCGTCTCGCTTGTTCTGGAGACGCACTTCTTCCTCCCTCCTGGCGATCTCCCTGAGGGATTGGATACGCAGCTCCTCCTCCCTGGCAGCCTGTTCCCTGGCCAATTGCTCTCGCGAGGCCTGCTCCCGAATGGCCTGCAACCTGGCCTCCTCTTCCCGGACAGCCTGCTCCCTCAAAGCCAACTCCCTGGCTGCCAAATCCCTTTGAGCCTGTTCGATGGCCGCCTGTTGTCGTTGATTCTCCAAGCGGGACTGCTCCTCCCTGAACAACCTTTCCTTGGCCTCCGCTTCCTTGATGGCCTTCTCCCTTTCGGCCTGATCGCGGGCATCCCTTTCCCTCTGCTCCTTTTGGCGCTGCTCCTGCTTGAGCCTCTCCTGCACCACATTGATGTCCATTTTGAGCTTGATGAAGGACTGGAAGATGTTCATCACGTCGTTGTACAAAGACGAGACCTTGTTCATGTCGTGGGCACATTGCGAGGCACTGTCCAATTTGGATCGAAGGGCAGCTTCCCGACTGGTCACATAGTTTTCGATGTCGTTGACCAAATTGCCGGCCTCCACGGAATCACGGAGGTAAGGAACCTTGTTGGAGACGCTGGTGTAGAAGTAGCTAATCTCACGGTACTCTGCGTCGATCTGGATAATAATTAAAAATGTTAAAAAGTTTTGAAATATTTTTAGATTTAATTTAATATATTCTTAGATTTTCACTTAGCTAATAAAAGCTTGACAAATCTTTAATCTATTTTCACTTGTTTATGTAAAAATATATATGTATTAAATCATAAACAAAATCGTAAAACTGTTTTGAATGAAAAACCAAGTGTGCGAGACACTTAACAATTATTTACGGTCCCTCCTTAAGTATAATTTATGGCCATTTAATTACCCACCTTCTCGACCACCTCGAAGAACTCGGTTGCCTGGTTGAGGCTCTTTCGTTTCTGCTTCACCTGATCCTTGAAGCTCTGCCATTTGTCGTTGAGTTTGCGCAGTTCGTCCTTCACGTACCGCTCGCTCTCGGGATTTGTGATTAGGAGCTGTTGGCTGGTGGACTCCGTAAACTTCTCGATCCGCTTCTCGAGCAGCTATTTGTGTGGGAGGGAAAAGTGGGGAGACAATCTTTAGCGTCAGCCAAAAATATACATATATCACCAGCGAATTAACCCATTAGGCAGCAACTAAAACGCAGTGTGTCTAGGCAGATTGCAGCCAAGCGAGAATATATTCTTTTACACAGAACAAAATGTTTGATGTAAGGGAACGGTCTTAAAAATAATTCTTTTTGATGAAGATGAAGTCATACTTTCACACGTCTTTATAATTGAAAAACATTCTATGGGGTCTAAAAATGCTTTTTGGAAAAGTATATAACATATTTTTGTGCAATGTTTTTTGTACTTTTTTTCTTCGTGCATCATCATTTCCCCTAGTCGCTCGTTGGCTTAGCTGGTCATAAAAATCGGAACGCCAGAAGCAATTTATAACAGCAAATGCCCAACGGCAAATAGAAGTGCATTAAAAAGTGGTCTGAATGTGTTCTGTTTCGGCTTCTTGTTGGCCTGCTGTATCTGTATCCGAATCTCTGAGTTGTATTTCATGTATTTGGCCCAGAGTTTTTAATTACAAACTAACGACAGCTGCCGCTGTCTGTCTAAAGCCCATCGCCCGCCGCTGACAGCGACAACATTTTGAAAGTTGCGATATTTTCGAAATGTCATCCCGGCAGTGCGTCGTTTCCCATTTGGAAATTTGATGAATGTGGAGGGGCTGCCAGTTGGTGACCACCCAAAAGGGTAAGCAAAAGGGAAGTGATGCAAAAGTGCGGCACACAACTCTGATCGCATGCAGGGATCGATCTGGTATCTGGTCTCTATATCTACAGCTATATATCCAACACTGTGGCTACCTCGATTGTGTGGGCTGTTTGGCCCCAGCGTCGCTGATGGCGCGTTGATTTCAATTGCCTGGGCATTGAACACTAGAATTGGATTAGATCATTCAATAATTTTAAACCCATCAAAATTCGACTCAAAATCTATCACGGATCTGTTCAGCGTCGTGTGGTGTCTTCATTAAAGAAAATACGCAAATATGCGTACATATTCAAATTAATTGTAAATACTGTTTTAATAATGCTTCGTAGGAACTATTTTTATTTTCTCATGGAAAATAAGAAAATTTAAAATCATTAATGAAAGAAATTTAAGAAACTCTGCTAAAGTTTTACCAAGAAAATAAAGAAGACATTTCGGCTACTTCATATATATTCATATAAATTGAACTGAATTGCTTTTTCGGTTCACCAATATTCTAACCTTTGTTCTGGAAACTAGCGAATAGATTCGACAGTTCACAGATTCCCTGCACTTCATCACTTTGTGGCAAAGTGTTTATCCAACGGCATAAATAGTTTCTTGGTCTCGCCCGATCTCACCGGTCCTAACCCACCTCAATAAGCCGATCGGCGGGAGTTCACTCACCTCTATGGTCCGTTCAAAATACTCGAACGCCAGCGACGTGGTCTTGGCCGCCGCCAAACTGTCGACGCTCTGGTTGTTGATCTCGTGCAACTGCTGGCTGACACTGTCCAGGCTGCGATCGATGTCCTCGAGATCGGAGCGGAACTGCTCGATCTTCTCCAGGCGCTCCAGACTCGACATGCGGGCACTGCTGTTCGACTCGAAGTGGAGGCGCAGGTTCTCGATCAGCTTCAGAATGCGATCGGTGTCGATTTCGCGGGCTCCCGGCGGCTCCAGAACGCGCACCCGATCGATCAGCAGTTCGGATTGTGTGATTAGCGATCTAAATTTATCCATGCACTGCTCGCGGAATTTCTCGTGCTCCGCGATGCTGCGATCCGCGCCGGAAGCGGGCTCCTTCTGCTGCCTGGCGAAGTAGTCGTCGATCTCGCGGCGCAGCTGCACTGTGTTCTCCAGGAACTGCAGCACGCTCTCCACCAGAGTGCGGTAGTCGTACTTGATGCCGTCTAGCTTGGCCTTCAGCATGCGCAGGTTGTTGATCACCTGCTCGATCTTGGCCAGCGACGGCTGGTCCTTCGTCTGGATGCTGAGCGTCGTCTGGATGCGCTGCTGGATCTCATCCTGCGCCCTCTCGATGTCCTGGGTCACGTTCGTGAGCTTCTCGCGGGTGCTGACCAGCAGCTGCTTGGAGTCCACGCTCTGGGAGGTGAAAACGGGGTACAGCTGGGTGTCCACCTGGGTGCTCTTCGCCACGGTCTGAAATTTGGGGGAAATTGCTTTTGAGTACTTCTCAGAAGTATTTGCTAATTAATTTAGATCTGAAAACATTCAAGGGGAGGCCATCCACTCGTTATAAATCATGCAAAATCTAATTATTACACATCTGTACTTGAAATCTTCTCCAAATGCATTTCAAAGGAACTTCTTTTGGGTAATGCGAAAAACTAAAAGTGTATTCCCAATATAAAAACCCGACTAGACGGTAGGGATCCCCGAACTCACCTCCTCGTTGTCACTCATGACTTTCTCAAGCAAATACTCGACTTCGCGCTTCTCCGCAATGCTCGTTGTCCAATTCTCCAAACTGCTCGTCACGTCGACCTGCCGCTTACTGAAGTCGTTCAGCGCCTCTTGCACCGCCTGTGCCGAGGATTTGGTCTCGAGATATGGATCCACAATCTGCGCGGCGCGTCGTTAAAAATAGCATGGAAATAGATGGTTTTTATTTTTATTTCTGTTTGATTTTTGGTCGTGTTTTGTGTTATTTGTTTTTTCTAGTGTGTTTTTGTCGCGAGCGCAAGTTCTTCTCTGAGTTCTTCGCCGAGAGGGCGAAAGGGAATTTTCCGAGAAAAGGCGGCGCGTGGCACGCTTGCGACTGCGGCCAGGGTCTCCTGGCTTCTGCCACTCGAGTCCAGGCCAGATCCAACCGAGCCGACCGGCAGCCACATACGAGTACAACCTATCTATAGCCCGGCAGCGCAAATTGCTTTCTTTATTTATGGACTCGACTCGACTCGAGCCAACAACTCTCGACGCACAAAACTCGCAGCAGAATCTCCGCGAAGAGCGAAATTTCTAATTTCAAAAATTTCTTTTGCGGCTGCCGGGTCGCTTCTTCCCGGTTTTATGCGCACGTATGGCGAAATGGCGTTGTCGTTTCGAATACATGTTTATGGCCAGCCAAATCATATTGTTTATAATTTATGGGCCCAGAGCGAGCTGCGAAAAGTTGTGGAAGCTGGGAGTTGCAAACGGAAATACCCTTGCGGATGTCACAACTAATTATTTGAAACAAAAACAATTATAAAACTGCTACCAAACAGTTGGGGTTCATATGTTAAGTTTATGTAGCTAATAGCTATACAAATATTAAATGCTTCAATTGTAAATTAGTGAAACGAAAAACATAAGTTTTTTTAAATTGCATATCCTAGACATCCCATAGCTAGAATGCCCCAACTTCTTAAACTTTCGCGATTGTTTGTGCAGCGTCAGCAAGCTGCTTCTTCGAGCTGATGGACAGCGTGCAAATGCGCCAGCTGTCAGCAGTTAGTTGTTCCAAAAGCAAAGTTTGCGGGCATAGATGAAGCATAAACAAAGTGCAGCATGCATAACCAAACAGCGCCGCCCTGACATTAGAGAATTCCGCCAAACTTAGATTAAATAACTTAGGAGACTGGCAGGAAGTGGTATACCCCTAACCCGATACAGACTTTTAAGTTGATGAATCGCTGTCCCCGGGACTTCAGTTCGCCGAAAGTGGCTGCGATGCCCGTCCAAGTTGCCTTGAGGAATTGCAACTTGTGCTCGTCGGGGGTTTGTTGCAGTTGCCGTTGCAGGTTGTCCAGTTGGCTGGAGAGTTCGTTGGCCAGCTCAAAGAAGTCAATCAGCAGGGACACGTAGTCCACTCGCTTCAGAACCAGATCCTTCAGCTCGATCCAGTGCTTGTGCAGCGATTCGGCCTTTGAGTCCACGTCGTAGCGCTGCTGCGGACTCAGCGATTCCAGGTGCATCTTGATGGACTCCAGCAGCAGGTTGATCAGCTCGCCTTTTATCTGTTGGTAAAATGAAGGAATTAATATTAGTTGTTGTACTTCTAGTAGTTAATCTCTGATTGATAACTCGCCTCTAGATCCTGCATAAGTTCGTGGTGCTGGAGAAGGAACTGCTTGGCCTGCTGCAGATTCCGGCCCATGTCCACGCTCTGCTGCAATTGCTGCTGGCCGGAGGCTCTTAGCCAGGCCAGAAGCTCATTGTGATGGGTAAGGAATTCGCTCAGAGCCCGTTGAACCTTCTGCTGATCCTCGCTGCTGTTGGCACAGATCCCCTGGATGTAGACTTTGCGGTTCTCCAGCTCATCCAGGACCCTCTTCACTCCCTGGGTCTCCTGCTGCGTTCTTCCCACTTCGTCGAGGATGCCGTAACCCAGCCGCAATGGTTCCTCGGTGAAGTTGCGAACATCTCGATCTACCTTTGAGAACATCGCGTAGCTCTCCGGGGAATGAGGAGGTAGTTTCACGCTGGCCAGCTCGAGTTCCAGTTTCTCCAGGACGCTCAAAGTGTGCTCGGCCTTGGCGAAGAACTCCCGCGATTGGTGGAGCCAGTGCTCCCGCTGATCCACCAGGTCCAGGTGCTCCGTGCAGCCACTCAAAACAGCATAGGCACGAGCACAGGCTTCGTCTTCTGTGAAATGGCCAGCGGACTGCACCTTCTCCTTGGCTCGCGTGATCTTCAGAGCTCGATCTCGGAGCAGAAGAGCCTGCTGCTTCCACTCCCGGTACTTGGTGAGCATTTCGTTGGCCGTGTGCTCGCATTCTCCCAGGCTGTACATGGTGTTCAGCTCCATCCTGGCCTGCTGCAGAGCCGCCTCCAGATCGACCAGCTCCCTGCCCAACAGAGCCAATGCCAGGCACTGTTCCATTTGGGTTTTCCTCGCCTGCCAGGCAAGTTCCAACGAGTTTCTTCTATCGTGGAGGGCCTCCAACCACTGCTGGACTTGGTGAACCGCCCTCGTAGCGTCCCGTTTGATGTGCTCCGGCCTTGTGTCCAGGGTCTCCAGCTTCTCCAGCTCCTCCAGCTGGGCCAGCAGCTCGTTTCCATCCTTCAGAGCGGCCATCACGCCGGTCAGCATGTCGATCCTCAGTTGCTTGAATCTGTTGAGGAACTCCTGAACTCGTGGCACATCCGGCGGATGGAGGGTCTCCTCGCAGGCCAGCTCCAGCTGGTCCATCTTCCTGAAGCACTGTGTCATCTTGTCGTGGAACTGGGTGCACAAGATCAACAGGTGCTGGCGGTCCTGCAGGAGGTTCAGGATGTCCTGCCAGATGATATTGAGTGTATCGGCCATCGCGTTGACCAGTTCCGAACTGATCCGCTTGCTCGCCAGCAGTTTGTCTGCCTTCTGGACGAACTCGTCCATGGGACCCGGCAGGCTCTAAAAGGATTTTTTAGATGGTCAGAACACAGTGGAATTTTGATTTATAGAACCAACTTACCTGTAAATTGCGGAGAGTCTCATCGTGCTCCCTTTGCATGCGCACCGATTCGTCGAGATTTTCGCCCAGTGCTGTGATCTTGGGCTCTAGTTCTACCACTTTGATGTAGATTTTCTCCGGACTCTGAAAGGTTATGGTATTTATTAAAAGATGATAAATGATAAGGTGCTTGAATGATGAATGATACTAAAGGGTTAAAATATTTCAGATATTAATAAATAATGTTCCAATTTCTAAGTTTTACGGTTTCCCTTTTTCCAACTATATTTTCTGAATTTGGTTATATTTATTTTAACATAGTTTACTTTTATTCCGATTCCACAGTAAAAGTAGACCAAAACAGCTTACCAATCGCATTACTCGAAAACTAATTCCCATCTAAGAAGTATCATAAACGCAATACTACCTCACAATTCTAGATCACCCACATTCCGATTGGTTATTTTCACATTTCCCAGGGACTTCGCATAGGACACGAGCTATTCGAAAAGTTTCTCCCACAAGGGTTCGTGGCATTCCGAGGCCAGTCCCCCGAATCCGTTCCAGTCACGTTCCTGGGCTCCCAGCAGCCGGCTGCATTCCCATTCATGCGACTCGCAGTTGACATCGGGCCAGGAGACGTGCGATGATCTCGTGCAGCGAGGGAAAACCTGCTCTGGAGCCACAGCAAGCTGCACCGCAGCAGAAGCAGCGGAGTCAGCTTCTAATTTTGGTAGCACCACCAGAAGCTGCCTCCGAAGCAGCAGTAGCAGAAGTGGCACCACAACCTCAGCTCTGTTTGATTGCAATGAAGGTCAGCATCGGCTGTTTATGGTAATGGCATCCGTTAGTTTTTCCTGTTGGGATGAGCATGTGTCGATGGAGCCGGGGAAAAGTGCCACATGCCACGGCGAACCATGGAGAACTCGGGCTAGTGATGCTACCCAAACTGCTTCTGCTTCTGCTTCTGCGCGTTTGCTTCTGGTAGCTTTAATGTCCAGGGAAAGCTGCGTAGGCGTTAATTTGTTCAACGAAAATGTTTTGGGCACTCTACAGTCAAAACTGTGTAAATGCCACCGCCCAAGCCCTTGGCTTTCCCGAAGAAATTCAACCGAACAAGGTTGAAAACTGGTTCTCGCTCGAGTATCCACTGTAGATTTCCAATTTAGTCGCTTCAAGGGTTTCGAGCTTGATCTGCGACTGCCATTAATCAATTACAATACAAATTAATAACCCGGCTATTAAATTAAATTGTGTGCCCCACTGGCAGCGATGTAAAGCGATAACGAAACCAGTCGAAGTCACTGACTCAATGCGACGTGAGTGAGTTTTCAATATGCACACCAATAATTCTCGAAAATCTGAATAAATTTCGAAGTGTAACGGGCGGCTGGCAGGCAGGGAGAGGGGCATAATCACGTCGTCTAACTGAAATATGAACCATATACGGCATGACATCACTATGAACAGGCCGACCATAACTAAGCTTATGTTCGTATAAAGCATAAAATAAACCATTATGCATATGGCCGGGCGCCCGAGTTTTTCCCCTTCCAACATACGTCACTCATTGCGAAATTGAATCGTATTTCAAGAGTCGCACAAGCACGCACCGAGCCGTTAAGATTCGTAATATGCATTTGGACATTTAGAAGCGTCTCCGGTCGGCACTTGTGCAGGTCCGAATGGCGGAAGTACTCAAAGATCGTGGCCAAGTGGGAGTGGGAGGATTCCAGTTCGCCGTGCCCCGTCCAAAGAGCCGGCGATGATAAATTGCCAAAAGACCTAGCGGCAGTTCAAAAAAAATAACACCCAGGAAAGGAATTCGTAAACAGGAAGATGAATATCGGAATACTCTGGATGTTAGGTTTTGAAAAGGATGGGAAAGGTTTAAAAAAACATACTTCAGTTGAATTATTTGATTTAATATATTTACTTCAAGTTAAAATGTAGTTTTTTGGCTCACTATAAAGCAAGCCACTAGAAACTCCACAAAATCTACGATAATAAGTGGTATAAAAACCGACCTAAGTAAAAGTAAAAATTCACACTATTTAGGAACTCAAAACCCACCGCTTGAGGGTACGTCATTTTAAAGCCATTCTAAAGTTCTTACCAAGCCGAATGGACCGATTCAGGGTACTAAGACTCCACTTTGAGGCGCTTAGCGTGAAACACGTTTTCGGCTTTTAAATTAATACTTTGCGGCAGTGGATAGAACACGATTTCGATATGAAATTACCTCGATGCTGTAGCTTTTGTTGCTGCTCTTATCGTTTTGTGTGAAATCATTGCGCATTTTTATAGAACGCCGGCCTGGCCTGCTCTTTCATTACGACCATTGGCTACGTAATCCCGAATACCTATCGTCGATTTAATTGGGAATAGCAATTTGCGGAGGCGTTGGCTTGTTTTACCTGATTTAATTTACCAGGTGGCGATATAAACGGGTTGTTATAGCATACTTTTCAAGGAAAATCACATAAGAATGGAGGCGATACCTTAACAATTTGCTTGAGAACTGGATGACTTCATTCAGGGATGCCTACTACATCATTTCGAAAATAGTAAAACATCTAAGAAATGAAGAATATCAAAGCCAGACACTTAAATTGTTTTTTAAACATCATTACCCATAAAATTTATATTGCGCTGCACAATTTCGTTATAATTTCCTTTAAAACCTCAACATGCAGCAAATATGAATGAAAATATAAATATGTTTATTTTTCCCAAAAAAAGTTCAGTAGCCAGCCTTGACCTAAAACCCAATGCCGCTCATCTGCCCATTAATATGCAATTTGGGTAGATTTTCATATCACATGTTTCTCTTTTTGCTACATTTTCAATTTGTAGCTGTGCGAGTGCTCCAATAAAGGTGAGCTAATTGAATACAAATTGAAATTGGCTAATTAAAGCGACATAAATCAGATGTGCATGTGTGTGTTTTGGTCCTGATCAAACATAGGCCACGGAGCCATAAAAAATGTACATAAACATACTAATAAAAAACCGCATTAGGTTCGTGTGTGTGAGCGGTTTGATAGAGAGCAAACAGCATTAATGTATTGTACAAATACCCGTATGCAAATGAATTTACTGAATTTACTTTGCGCGTATTGTTGCTGTTTTTGTGGATAGCACGCTCTGACGCGTTTGTGCCTCCATTAAACTTAACTTGATTTTGTCATAAAACAAAACAGCAAAACGTATTCTGTATTCTGTATTTTGTTATTGTTCATTTAGCAGAGGTTCAGCTTTTGCCTCGATCATCATCGGTGTGCTCGAGTGATGTCAGACTTTTGGGTTCTATAAATACCGCCGAACATAAAACAATTTCTGTTCAGGTTTTTTGTAGGTCGCACTTTCCCAGGCCGACGGCAAATTATGAGTACACGTATTGGGCAATCTTGTTGCTGCCATCGAATGCAATTTAAATTTCAATTTAATTCGCAGCCAGCTAAAAAGATAATTTCTATAATTGTTTCTACAAATTGTTGGCCACGACTCGTGGCATCTCCCATCTGCAACATCTGCAGCAGCAGCAGCATCAGTTGCTGTTGTTGCTGTTGGTGTTGCTTTTGGCCGGTTGCCGTTGCCGTTGCAGTTGCAGCAGCAACATCAGCAGGAGTCGCCTGCAATGCGCGACTTTCATTGAACGTTTATCGGCGACTATCAGTTGCCATGTAAACATGCAATATATTTCGCGTCTCTAACTCGAAAACCGCCGAGCCGTCGCTTCCACTCCGGTAATTACAGCAGCTGGATCCACAGTGGACCCCCGGAAAGCGGAAATTACAGGGTATTATTTGGGAACTGCAGTGTGATATTAGATATGCCTGTTTTAAATGAGTGGACACTAGAACTCCCCACTCAACATGGCGATTAAAGGCGATAATTGGTTAATAGAGGGTTTGAATAGAGCGATCAAACAACATTGTATCTAAGTTAATATAATGACCGAAGGTTTTTTAAAGTTTACGCAGAATGGCTTACAAAATAAGTCATACAATTCGTTAAGAGGCCACTGTAATTTTTGGATCGAATGGCCTTTTCGAAACCCACTCTTTCCGCCACTTTTCCCAGCCCGCTTTCCTTGCTTATCAATCAGTGCGTGCCAAACTGTTTTGGCAGTTGCGCTAAGTAGCAGCTGCATTAAATCCAGCGATAGACAGCCTATCTCCAGCCAGCTTTGGCGTGGATCCCCATACTCACACTCAAGCCCAAGCCGATCTGCAGACCCAGCCGAATCCCGGACCCCGGGGCCAACTCAAAACGCGAAGAGACAGCAACTGCGTCTGCGCATAGAATACATTATTTTTAGCGCTCGAAAACGTTGACGACACTCACCGCCAGCCCTTGGTGTGGATACTGTCAGTTAGGGCTGGAATTTTTCAATTACTGATAAGATTTACGGCCCATTCACCGTGACACGCCATCGGGCGGATGAAGAAGTGGCATCGAAATCACTGCCTGAGACTATTTGCTTATGCCAGCTTTCGGCCTGGTTTTATGTCTTCTTTTAATGGATATATCAACTTGGGTTACTGTCCACTAAAACCACAATGAGCGGAGTTTACATAAAGTCTACGAGTATTGTTCGATATCTTAAGGGTCGCATAAAAAAAATACAAAGAGATTCAACACTCGGATTCAATGAGCGACAGAAGTTAAAATAAATATTTTTAAAAGTAGGATTCAATGAATGAACAACATAAGTTCAGTTAAATATTTTTCAACAAGTCTATCAAAATATTATATTCGTGATTCGAAAAGTTTGCAGATTCCTTGAGCTAGACACAAAATTAAAATTTGTTATCGCAATCCAAGGACTGTTGTAATAGCTTGATTGGGTTTTTGGACATCACACTTTACTAATGATCTATGGCACATTTACCACATTGATGGATTTTAGAGCATTTTTAAGACTTGACGAAATTGCGGGCTAGAAATCGACAACCACTCCCATGGCACTCACTTCGACTCGAAGACGATAAATCACAGTGACAAATCACGTTCACGTGACTGGCCGGCAGGCCTGTCCGCGAACAAGTCGCAGTTTCGGGCCGCGTTCCCTGGCAAAACGCGATTCCGCGAGTCTTTGGAGAGCGGGCGGAATGCGCGAGCTTTTCATGCGTAAATTTATGTGCCTGCCAAGAGTCGTAAACATTTCTTTCTTTAGAGCCTTGGTGCGGCTTTCTATCGCCCGTCTCTCTCTCTCTGTGGATGGTGCCGTCTCTTTCGGCCATCAGGAGTGCGCAGCTGCAGCGTTTTCACCCACGCCGCAGGCCCAAGGCAATGGCACAAAACTCGCACAGTGCCGGGCATAAGTACATGCTCATATGTCTGGGCAATTTATGAGTGAAAAGCTGCGACTTTTACAAATGAAAATGCCATAAATTCAATTAGAGTTTTCTGCCTTCTCCGCTGGCGCCTCTTGTGCAAATCAGAGCAGATCGCAACCGAGCCAGATTCGATATAGATTGCACAGTCTGAAGACTAAAGGCTCGAGATTGAAGATCCAGATGCGAAGCAGGTCGCCAGTCGCGCCCCAATTACTTCATTATGGCCAAGCCAAGAGCCCAAATTAGTTTCGCGCATTAGATTCAATTAAAAGAGATCAGCGCACGCGGCACGCTTCGCATTTGCACGAAAAATCTATTTATTTAGAGAGAGTCTAGCTAAGCAAATATGTAAATCTTCTGCCTTTGAAGTTTCTCTTTCCAGCATATTTCGGCCTTTTAATTGCCTCGAAGTTAATTTTTCATTTTCTTGGCCAGCAGAACATAAAACGAAACGTTTTGTAACCAGGCCGAAACATTCCCCCAATTCAAACACTTGTAAATATTTTCGTGTTGCATCAACAAACATTGTAATCGTAATTTGCGTCAGAGCCAAAAGCGAATCATCCGCTGAGATTGATGCCCTGATGGCCAAGAAGTTGAATGGGCTTGGATAATTAACTCTGGGTGGGGCCGTTCCAAGAGTTGATAGTTTTTTGGGGAATATGTAAATCATGTCAGGGGATTTTAATACCAGATGAGTTAGGTTGCCCGTGGAGATAAAGTTCCAATTAAATGCTTTGCTGACAGACAATGTATTTCGGGCATTTTCCAGCCTTGTCGAACTTGCCACATGTCTCAGAAATTTCTTTTGACGAAATACTTGAACTATTTTTCACAGACAAATAAATGTCATTCAACTAGTCACCACAGAATCGAATTATGCCACCGAAAACTTTTACAGATATTCATATTCTCTTCCTACACTTTGAATTCCAAGTTTTAACTTTTTTGAGGTTGGAGTTTTTGGTACACAGAAAAGTGTATTTTGCATTTGGCTTAGTATATAAGATTTCATAAAAATATTTTTAAGAGAAAAAATAAATATTAACTATTATTGGTAGATTAATATATTTTAATAAGAATGCACAAAAATCTATATTCTTATGAAACTTCAAAAACTAAGCTTTCCATAAAGTTCCTGTGTAAAGAAAAACTAAGTGGGAGGGTTGCCTGTATCCTGTTTCAAAAAATAAATTCAGAAGGAAGAAAACTTTTGACATATTTGCATAGTTTTAAGCACACAGACTGGAGATGGAGAAGGTTCTTCGAACTTATTGTTTCTTCAATCTTATGCTGAGGGAAAAGTTTAGGAGCTTCCGCCGACAGTCTCCCCTAAAAAAATCGCCCACCGCCCAAGTGGAATCTATAACAATAACACCGAGCTGAGCTCATCGAACATATTTTAACTTATTGGTACATTTGTTTCGTACTTTTTGTACGCTTGCTATATATACATCTGCTAGGTTTTATTGTGGAATATTGTGTATTTATTTTCGCTCTTTTGTTGATCTTTTTTCAGCTTTTTTTGGCTCCGTTCCGTTGCTAATTTGTTTACCTGAGAGAACTTGAGTGAGAAATCGGCGCTCTTGTTTATTTTCTACAGCATTTTTTGGGACCAGTTCGAGAATAACAAAAACAACGACAGGTAAGCAACATTTTAGTTTCAATTCCCGAAATCAATTTTGTTTCCAAGCAAGCAAACGGAAATTTAAAAAAGAAAACAGTGTTATTTTGGTACAATGAGTTATCAAGGAAACACGAGTACGCATAAAACGCAAACGTGCTGAAAGGCTCGCCGGAAAATGTTTGTGCATAATTTTTGGAATGAAAAGTGGGGGAGAAAAAATTCTAAATCAAATCGAATGTTTAACACATGGAGCAGTGAGTCTCGAATGGCAAATGAAGCAAAAATTATTATTCCGCCGGCATGAAAAAATTGGCACAAAAGTGGCACACCGAAATTTCAATGGCCTGCTGCTTGAATGAACAGAGAAGTTGGGGCAAAAAGGGGAATAGTGCTCGTGCCCCAAAGCCATAAACCGATGCTGCCTATAATTATTGAACGTTGTTTTTGTTTCGGGGCATAAAACTTGTAGCGCTTCATCAGAAATGCCTCTCAATCTCTCAAGTTCAAGTCGCAGCTTCAAGTTTGTCCGAGTTGAAGGGGGGCAAAAAGGGGGGCATTCTGCAAAGAAGACCCAAATAAAGTTTCTCTCTTAAGAAACTGATTCACCCAGCCTGAAATGAACCCAGACAGGTAGCATCTGCGCCTAATTGTCAAAAGCATGTGGCAGATACATTTCTTTTTGTCACGTTCAGTTGTCTTGTATCTTGTTCTGATGTCAGACAACCTTGAACCTTTTTGTGGCGTTTGTTATTCTACCGCTTTTCAAATATTTATAACCTCTATCCACAACTTTTGCTTTCGATGTTCGAGTGCTAATTGGCGCGGAAACTGTTGGAAGCCGGTTTAAACAATCAAAAACTGTAAACCAGTTTTGGGCATTAGGAGCCCGTGAATTTTTCAGTGCTAAAGTCACAGAGTTGCCTTCGGCCACCCCCTTGGCCACATAATTTGATTGATGTAATGACCATTGGATAATTATTGGAATTTATCAATTAAGGTTGCTAAATGTGGGAGGTTCAGTTTGTTAATGCATTAGGTTGGTGTCTGCAAGAGATTGTAATAGTTGTATGCTGTTAATGGCTGGTGTTTTGATAACAAACTATGCTGAATCGTTTATATCAACTACGATATGAATTCTGAGAAATGTGTTTTCGTTACATTCTGAACATCATAGCCTAAAAACACTTGAATATCATTGATGCCTTCAGTAACAGGTTTCATCTCATTTTCACTTAATAGTTTATGCCGTCATTCAAAAGATTATCTCATTCGCAATTGAAATTGCAAGGTACAATTTAATTTAACTTATATTATCGGTCAATGCGAATTATCAATATCTTTTGCAAAGTATTTTAAAATTTTTTGCTTAGTTTACGATTTAAAATATTAGTTTCTCAAACTACCATCTAAGGAAATGATTTCTAGCTTTCAGGGACATATGATTTATTCAAGATCTCCCATTGCTCTGTCCCAAATCTAAAACCGAGTCCTCCCATATCGCTTTCCGCATAAATTTACGCGCACTTCAAGAGCTTTCTCCGAACACTTCTCCCGTATCTAGATAAATGTTTCTTCATGTTTGTTTCCCATTTCTTGGCCGTGTTTCTTGTTGTGCGATTTTTGTGTGCTGTGCTTGGTTTCGTTTCGTTTTTAGTTTTTGTTGTTTTTGACGTTTTTTTTTGCTTTGTGTACAAGAAGTACAACTCACTTGTAGGAGCGCTATCACCAGCTGGATGGGTCCGCAGCGGACGACAACGGTGCCGATGGTGGTGGCTCTGAGGGAGGTGGACGGCGTGGTGTGGGTGGTGCCCGTGGACATGGCTGTGGACAGGGCCTGGCTGGGAGTCGGCGACGATGATGACATTGTTGCTGAATAATTGAAGGCGTCTAGCTGCGACTGCTGAGACTGTTGAGATTGCTGCGAGTGCTGCGTTTGGAGCTGGACGGTCTGCGGCTGGCGGGGATTCGAGGAGGAGGCGACCGAGTAGAGCGAAGACATCGATGAGTCTAGGGCTTGGCGGCGTTCCATGGTTGCTTTTCTTCAGCTCTTTTCTTCTCTTCTTTGCTTTCTTACAACTTTCGAGGATTGCGCTGGGTGGTTTGGTTGTTGTTGTTGTTGTTGGTTAGTTTTGTGTGTTTTGCGTGGGCGTCTATAATCTCTGTCGTTTAGTTTTTCTCGTATTTCGGCTTATTTCCCCTGCTTGTTTCGCGTGTTTTGCATTTTGAACTCTGCTTTCGAAAAAGGCACTATTAAATTGAGTCACTCGCGTTCGGATTTAATTTTTTATTATTGGGTTAGTTGTGGCCAGGGGATTCGATTCAATTCGATTCGATTCGGTTCCTTAGCTTTCGTTGCGAGCGCTATCAACGCCGGCGATCGTCTGAGAACCTCTGCGAATCGGTTGATTTTCGAAACGGAGAATTCTTTTTTGCCCGCCGCGACTATGACTTCATACTCGTGCTCTCCCTGTCGCTCTACTGTCTGTTTATTATTGTATAGTTTCTATATATATATGGCGAGAGAACCGTGTGTACTTTTTGCATATTGAGCCTGAGAAAATTGGCTTTGATGCGTGTGCTAGTCTCGTTGTAGAACCCACTATTAGCCCCTCTGCTTCCCCGACTCAAAAACAATGCTCGATTCGCGTTTATTTTTAAAACAACAAACTATTGAGTAATTTTTGCGGCGATTTCTGCCACGAAGCTAAACTGTTGTTTTAGCCCAGATACTACAGATACAGCTATATGCTATCGCCAATAGTCCGAGATAAAGCACACGGATGTGCGTCAGATCAGTAACATGTGCCAATTGCATTGGCAGGAGTCATCAGTCATCTTTCATGGATTTTTCGATATATTTTTGAATAGATTACGCATACGCCGTGTATGCTAGCGTGCAGCCAGCTGCCTCAATTAGCTAATTTTTGTGTTTCTCTCAATTTTTAATAGCCGCCGACGTTGCTGGCGTAATGTAAACTATTTTAATTGTACTTTGTGCTGGCTAAAAATAAATAGCGCACAAAAAATTGGGAAGAGCAAGTTCCCTTTTATAAAAGTTTACAGTAGCTCAATTGAGGAAATGCTTGGCATCCATATGTTGTTGTCCAAAATAAAAAATAGGGAAGCTGTTGATTGAAATTTTCTGGGGCGTGAACTGTTAAAGTGTATTGAAAAGGCAACAAAAATTGCACATGACTCAAACATATACTATTTTCAATGCAAAAAGCCATTGAATATTTAAAAAAAATAATTCTCTGCTCGCATTTTGTGTCGATTATTTGTTAAACATTTTGTTTTTGTTTCGTTTTGTGAGGGTCGTCAGAAAACCGTATTTTTAACAACAACAATAAATTTAGCACACTTTGTTGATTTCATCTCTAGACGACGAGTGAACACAAAAAAACTAGCGCCAAGCGTTTTTGAATGCCAAAAATGTTCTAGCTAAATTATTGCTGATTAATACATATATATTTTCATTCTTTTTTGAAGTGCCGAATTTATTGTTTCTTCCTCTTTTTTTCTAACTCAATTTACATAGATGTGTTTTTATTCGCACATTATTTAAACGGAGGAGAAGTGGAAAACTAAACGCGCTCGCCGCTTTCCAAACAGCCGAACAACCGAACGCCGCGAACTTCGAACAAGACTGACCAAAGATCCGAAGACTGAAGACCGCAGACCGAAGACTGAGCAGATTCTACGGGCAGCAGCAGATCAGAAAGAGAAGAGCGTGGAGCAGATGTGTTTTAACCGATTCGCTCAGTCAAATATAAGCGATTTCTCTTTCATCTCCCGACTCTCGTCAAGCTCAGTTTTCAAAAAGCCGGCTTCGATTTTGAAAAGAGTGTGTGACAGAGAGGGGTTACGAGGCTAGAAAGAGAGGGAAGAGGAGGGGGTTTCAGGGGGACGACATAAATAAACAAGTGCTCTTGGCATTCGCGGCGTCGTTAATTCATGATTTCAATTTTTAATGCCCTGCGCCCGGCTTTTCAGCAATTACAATACCAACAAAAGGTATGGGGCGATATGAAGAGAGTTTCGTGAGGAAAATGGATAACGAAGGGTTGGTACCCTATTTGACTTTTATGTTGTAAGAAAATATATAGGAAAATAATCATTACTCATTGGGGAAATTTGTCTAAGTAACGATATAGTTACATAGTTTTGGATCAGTATTTGTGCTTCCTAATATATTTCCCCTTTAAGTTAGGTTCAAACATATACCCCCTATGAAAAACAGGGCACCCAAACCACAATATGTTCAAGTGCAGCTTTGGTGCTTTAATAACAGAGTGAAGGGAGCAAGAGTAAAATAACAACACCAGAACCTCAAAAGAAACCAGACGGTATCGTGTCTTAATAGACGGCAAACTGACCGCCCGCATTGCAATCCCCTCATCTCCCAAGATACCCAATCCCCCAAACCATATTTATGAAATATTTCCACCCGAAATGCGTGTCTGCAGCTTGGCTTTTTTCCTGGGTTTTGGCTTCGTGCAAAATCCATCGCTTATTGCATGCCTCATGCAGCAATCAATATCATCCAGTTGTGTGTTATTATTTTTCGCTATCAACGGTGCAAATTTATCAAATTATTCTTTCAGCGCCATCACACACAAAATCAGCTCGAATGGCATGAAAAGAATCTCGTAGATATGCGTTCGCCTTTCTGGATGATCAGCTTGTTGAGTATGATTTCGTTCCACTCACTCACCGCACTCGGAACGTTTTATTTATATGTTTTTAATTGAGATTAATGAGCCACTTGACGGGGCTCAAAAAATCAACCCCTCTTGACCCCGTTCCCCCTTTTCGTGCACTGACAGTTCACATTTCACATAATTGAAATCACTTGAGGACCACTTGCTAAATGTTTAGGGAAGGGCCACCCACAGAGGGAAAATTAAAAAAAATCTTCAGAGTGAGAAAAGTCCAGAGGGCACCCAAGGGTTAAGAGCAGATGGTGGCAATGACTTTTCTCAAATCCAGCCTAAGGTTATGCAACGTTTTCTATGTCGTTAAATAAATTTTAATTTTGGATTTTCCCTTTACTTACTTGTGTAACAAATTAAAAACGATTAATCAGTTTAGAATTGAAGCTGAAAAGGTTGAAAGTTATTCACAGAAGTAAAAGATTAAATGATTAGCTTTATTTTTTGGGGTAAAACATGTTTCAATATTAATTGCACTATTTTTTTGTGACTGTGGGGAGAAACATTTATAAATAAATATTAAATACAAAATGAATGGCGAAAATTTCGACTGGTCGTAGCTGAATATAATTTCTTATTCTATAAAAATGCATTAAATTTTACGAATGTCTTTAAGCATTTTGGAATTCTCTAATTGTTGCAAGCCTTATACTAAATTTCAACTATAAAAATAAATAAGTTAAAAACTATTTGATAAAGAAGGAAAATAGCTAATTTAAATTGCATATCTAAGAACATACAAAAGTAAAACAATTTAGTATTTCTTTTAAGCGGAAGTTCAAGAGAAATAATAAATTTGGCAAAACAATCATGCAAAGTAAGATAGCAAACAAAACAAAACAGAACGGAGGAAAAACTTTTAGCTCATGGGCTAAAATAAGTTTTGGGAAAACATCAAAAAATAATATGCCAACTAATTAATGGCAAGAATGTCGAGCATCGGCAGAAAGCAAATGGCGCGGGTTAATTGGGCGGGAAATCGTTTTCATTTCGTTTTTATCATTCAGGTGGGACAGGTGGAGCAGATCTCTCAGAGAAATCCCTTGATCGTTTGCTTCGTTATGTTCTCGTAGTATTTACTGCGTCGCCAGGACGTCGGCGGTTTCGATTCGTTGGGGTTAGTTGAAGCCGGAGCGGTGTTATCAGCGGATCGATAGCTCACCTCCGGCGTGTGGGCGTTGGGCATCCTGGGAGCCATCTCAGTCGTAATCCCCGTGGCCAAGCTGAATCCCTCCACCTCGCTGTCCGATTCGATTGCCTGGGGCAATGGCAGCGGCAGCAGCAAGTGCTGCTGATCCTCGTCCGGAGTGGGCGTCACACTCTGGCTGTGCAACTCGGCCACGCCCACCACACTGTCCTGATCTTCGCTCTTCATTCGCTGCTGATGGGCGGAGAAGTAGCTCAGCTCGGAGCTGTCGAAGGACATGTTGACCGGCGAGGCTGGCAGTTCGGGGATCTCAAAGGTGCTCAAGGTGGAGTCGTCCGCCTCGTCGAAGGAGTTCTTGGCCGATCCGATGTAGGAGCTGGTGCGTCCCGAGGCTGTTTGGAAGGAGGAGGAGTGCGAGTTGGGTGTAAAGTTGCCCTCGGAGGCGGTGGCGAAGGACTCGTCCTCGGTGGAGCGGGATTGCCAGTCCTGGGGGAAAAATAAGGGGAATTTAGCAAAGAGGATATAAGTATATATTTACATATATAAATATTTTATTTTTATTATATTTCATATTTTATTTTAAGTTTTTACAACTGAAGTTGTGGATATATTTCTTTTTATAAACATTGTCATTAGTAGCTCACCTCAATGCTTCCCAGCTTTTTGATGCTGTGACCTCCTGTGCCATTGGCGACTCCATTGCCGTTGGCTGCCTCCTGCTGCTGGACATCCCGGATGACTGCGTCCAGGGACTCGGCCACTTCGGCAATGGCTCCCAGCTTGTGGGAGATGGCGGCGCAGGCCAGCTCGTTGCTTCCCGTGGGCACCACCTGCACGGTGGCTGGAGAGGATTCCACAGGAGCCTCGCTGCCAGCACTGCTGGTTCTGCCACTGTCGTGCAGTGGACTGGGGCTGCAGTCCAGGGGCAACTCGTCGGCCACAACACTGAAATCACCAGAAAGTCGGGGGTTATCGGGTGCTCCCGAATCCACGGAGGCAGTGCGTGAGTGCGAAGGCGTTTCGTTATCCGTGTAGTCGCTGTGGGGATACGTTTCACTGTCATTTCGAATCAGAGCCTTGATCTTGTCCAGACTCTTGACGGGCGGCCCGCTATCCACCTCGTCCTCCTCTTCTTCGGTCTCCTCAAAGATAATGTCCCTTTCTATAGAGGCCTTGGCTATCTTGGTCTTCACACTCGAGGTGCTGGCCGTCTCATCGTCGTCATCATCCTCGTAGTCTTCGTCTTCGCCTTGGGTATCCTCGCTGCTCACTTCGGGCAGTTTGCTGGCCTCGTTTATGGCCTCCAAAAGTCGGCTGAGATCGCTGGAGGATTCACTTAGAACCTCATCCGGATTGCTTGCCAAATCCTCCTCTTCACTTGCCAAAGGAGCAGCTGCACTGCTCTCAGCTTCACTCTCTTTTGGGGATTCAGTTGGACTTTCCTGCACAGGAATCTCAGTTTCATTGGGTGGTTCGTCCACCACAATACTTGGCACTTCCGGCCTGGTGGTCACCTCCTCCTCAACTTCATCATCGCCCTTTGATTTGGCAAACAAATTGCGAAATCTGGCAAACATTTTGAGCTTTTTCGAGTTGGTTGTCTGGTTGGCGCCGCTTTTTTGGGCGGAGAACAATTAGTTTGACGTAAGACGCTATAACACGCTTTTGGCTAGTGGCCAGTTGAAGGGAGCTGCTGCTCTCTGATAATTGTGGATTCAATTATTCACTGCCGGGATTATTGTTCAGAGAAAGTGAGAGTGTCTAACCATGAAGACACTTCTATAATTAACACGTTCCTATCACAATGCTCCCCGATTTGACCCACTTGTCACGCCTGTTCTCCAGGAAATTCACTCTTTATCTAGCGTGCACTATATATATATTCTTCTTGAGTGTTCCATTAATTTGACAAACTGACAGTTGTCTTGAGAAACCGAAAAACCGAATCGAAAGAGGACCGAACGACGGAACCGCACTGGACCACGCACTGAAATAGACTGCTTGGATTTGGACGCCGACTCTTAGGCGGAATATAGTAGTCTGCTATATAGTTCTTTTATTTTATTTCAATATTTTTTGTGCTCATTTTTCGACTTTTGGGTGGTGGAACTTTTTGAGTGCGTCGCTGCCGCTTGACATTTGTTTCATTCTGTCAAAAATTATTTTCGTTTGTCTTCTTGCGGTTTATTTGTGCGGTTTGATCGGCCTTTAAATTGGTTTTATAGGTTGTTATCCCTGCAATTCTCTAGTTTTTAATTGAGACATTTAGTATGTGTTGTACACGTTTTTATAACAAGAGGATTTTCTAGACATTTTTAATTGTTTTGGGTATATATTTATATTTATCCAACAGCAATAACATTTATAGGGTATTGGCACGTTGTATTTGCTTTTGGTTATTAAAGTTCCCATTTGTCATTTCTTTTAGTTTTATTTCTAGCAACTTGTTAGTTTCTTGTGCTCTTGGTTGCTTTTTTTCGCAGTTAATTTGTCGTGAACTCGTGGGATTTGAGTGAAAATCTTTCTCATGTTTTAGTTGATATGCAGAACGTTTGGCGGTTTTCCTTCTGAGTTTTATGCGCTGAGCATAATCAAGTAGCCCCGGCGCAAGGTTGAAGTCCAAGCACTCACGCAACTGCAAGATGATTGGGTATTATAATTCACTTGAACTCACCTTTTTCCTGTCAGTGCATCCAAGACGAAGGGCTCCTTGAGACGCTTCTTGAGCAGTCTGCCCAACCTGACCATTCTTCCCACTTCGACGAGCAGTTGCTCCCTGGCTACCAGATGCCTTTGCAGTCGTGGAGGCATTTCTCCCAGTGGAGATAGTTCCGATTCGATTTCTCCCTCGGCATCGCTGCTGATTCCACTGCTGCTGCGATTGTGCTGCTGCCTCTGTTGCTGTTGCAACTGGGCAGATAGCTCCTGGGTCAGAAGTGGCCGCAGTTCCCTCAGTTGGCGGTAGTAGGCCTCCACACTGCGGTGGAAGACGGCGGAGACCCGCAGCCTGGTCATCTGCTCCTGGGCCACGGACTGCAGGCTGTGCCACGTGTGCTGCAGCTCATCACTGATCATGCTCTGTCTGGGAGTGGACTCTACTACTGAAGAATCCAACTTGCAGCAGAGTCGCAGGGTTTGCGAGGCCTCCAACAGTTGACAGCCATAATGGTAGATACTCTTAAATAAGATTAATAGTAAGTAGTCTGTTTACTTAATAAGTAAATATGTATTGGGTAACAAATGAAATTTACATTGAAATGGATTTAGTGAATGCTTCATGTTTAATTTGATTAGATAGTAAACTTTATAACGATCATGGGCCAGCTGAGAAACTAGAAAGGCAACCTTGTGAGGCCTTGATTTTCCGCCGCAAAACGACTTTATACTTTATCGGTCACTCTGCCGTTAGCCGAACTGGCTCTCTCTTTCTCTGCCTCCCAATTTGTGGAGCACTTCATCTCCCTCCCAAAAACAAACCTCCAAAAAAAAAGGGGGGAGAACTCACCCGTCCGGTTTCCTCGAACCCCTGCAGCTCGTCCTTCTGCAGCTGGATCTCGTGGATGTTGCAGCCGACATGGGAGTGGCACCGCAGCAAGACCGCGTACAGCTCCTGCAGCCAGTCGCGCGCCCTCCGCGCGTCCTCCTCGTAGGCGTGGATGTGGGTCACCTGCTCCAAGGTGAGCCGCTGCAGCGCCAGCCGCTGGCCGCACACCTGACGACGCCGCCGACTCTCGTCGATCTGGCGGCGCAGCTCCGCGATCTCGAGGCTGTAGTCCAGCTGGAGGTCACGGCCCAGAGCGTCTTTCACCGGCATCGCCAGCATGTCGCTCAGCTTTTCACCTTCGCGCACAAGTTCGCGCTCGACGTGGCCTGTGGATGTTGGAGATATTCATTTACAGATCGGTTTGATGTTGAGGCTTTCTAAGATTGGTTGGATGTTGCGTATGTCATAAGATCGGTTGGATGTTGCAAGTCTCCGTTCGCAATGTTTACAGTTCGAGTTGGAGCTGATTTTTATTATCTATAGTATCTAAGGTATTTAGGGCTATTAACTGTTAAGTTCGTTCTAAAACTTTTGGATCCTCATGTATTAATTGCGATGGAAAAGACTTTCTACCTCGATATTTGCATCAGAACACTTTCCTGTTTCCTATTCACAATTATTCTTGAATATTTAAAAGCAAATCATTGTATAGTATTTTTTGTGTAATTTTAGTTCACATATTCACATAAGTATGGTAATTATCATAGTAATTTTAACGAGTTTTTGTCATGGTTCGATAGTTTGAAAGTTGAAAGCACAAGGTTTCATTATTATTAGGTGAACTCACAATTTGTGTTCAAATTTTGGAAAGCGTGAAATTTAGATAGCAACTATAATAAGGTCAAAACGGAGGCTGATAAATTTTCAATAGCTCACCCAATGATTGCTGGTTGTCCTTCAGCTGCATGAGCAGCTGATCAGCCTCGGGCCAATCGAGGGATCGACTGTCCACCTCCACCACATGGCTGCCAGTGGTCAGCAGCTCCTCGAACTGTTCAAGGAGTCGGTGGAACCTTAGCGCCGTCATCAGGACATTCCTCCGTCGCTCCAACCTCTTGGCGAAGGAGCGGCACACGAACTGCATGAAATCCCTCTGCGAAAGGAGGTCCCGGCACAGATCCTTGTCCTTCGGCGAAGTCTGCCTTTCCCCGGCAAACTTCTCGATCTTGTAGAGCAACTCCGCATAGCAACCGTAGGTTTCCCGGCACTCCAGTTCCAGTTGATCGTGGGCGGACCGCAGGATCTCACAGCCCCGGACATCGCCGGCGACGCTCCTTTGGCGACTCAGCAACTGCTCCGCCTGCTGCAGGATCCAGTTGGTCACGAAGGACACGCCCTCCTCCAAGGTACTGAGTTCCCTGGCCTCCCTCAGAGATCGCAGCAGCTCCAGCCAGGCAGTCCGGATGGCCGTCTGCTTCTTCTCGATCTCGTTCAAACGCAACTCGATGCGGGCCCGTTCACAGACCAGATCCGGCGGCAGGCGGGGCTTCTGCGAGGGGATCCCAGTGGCGGAGTGGCCGGGGATCGGCTGGGGGCTCGCCGGGGACTCCGAGGCAGGTGCGACCGCTTGTGGCGGCGCTGAATGCGGCTCGTAGACCTCGTTGAAGCGGGCCAAGATCGCGTTACCTGCACAATGCACAACGAGCAGTCGTTGAAAAGTGGAAGAGAAAAAGGGAAAGGGGATGAGAAATGTGCACTTCGAAAAATTACACACCCAAAACATAAAACATAAATATATTTTTGTAATAGTAAACAAATATAAACTAGTAAATATATGTATGAGACTTCAAAGTAATTGTTTACAACATATGTAAATTACCATATGATAAGTCATGTATAGCTAGCTAGTTTTTTTCTGTGTAATCTAGGCCTTTCATTGCGGGGGGATCGCATCTATCGCTATTCACAGATCCACAAAAGTGAAACCTCATTCCCGGAGTGGATTTAAATCTGAGTCTGGCGCGGTCGACTGTGGCATGTGCCACCATTTCGTTGCGCATCACCGACTTTTGTGGCTTTAAGTGAAAGGTCACGTTTGTCGTTGTTTCTGCGGCTGCTGCTTTGCCAAACCCACGCACTCAAGAAAGAATTCGACCGAATTTGAAGTCGTTGTTTAAATTGAAGTGTGAACACTGTTGAGCACGGTTTGCCCAGGGGAAAGATGAGCTCAAACCGCAAATGATTCTCCAAAATAACCTAACGAAACCAGAAAAGTGTAGGAATGAATGAATGTTCTTGGTTTCTCTTTATTATACCCTTGCAAAAGGTATTTTACTTTTAGCAGCACTTAAAAGTCCATAACATTTCTTAATAATGTCCAATTTTGGATTGGTATACCTCAAAATTAACTGCATCCTTATTTAGGATTCGATTTTTGGGTACATCAACTTCAGCTCGCCGAAGCTAGCTCATTTTCATGTTTAATTTGATAAGCTTTTTCTCTTCTGACTTATTTTCTTATATATTAATTAGTCACTTTTTAATTGAAAAGATAAAAGGAAATGATATCCAATCAATCAAAATGTATTAATTCCGAAGCTTATTCAACGCCTCTATACCTTTAAGTTAACTGAATTTCTATTAAAGCCTCTGAAAGACCTTCCGTAGGCCTCAGTTTCTAAGCTCACCATAGGCAATTTCAATGTTATTCAGCGCCGTTAAAATCAGCCCACAATAAAAACGACAAACAAACGGCGCAAAAAACGAGTTTGCCAAACGTGGCGCATTTCTAATTGAAAACACACACAAAATTCAATGATTTACTTGTCACATGTGTGTCTTTCTCCCCGTCTCCGCCTGTCTGCCGCGCTAACTTGTTTGCTTCGAGGGCAAAACGAATTATGTTAATTGCTCGCAGGCAAACAGAACGAAAAAAGCCAGCTCAAAAACAAAAGACTCGAGCCACGAACTCGACTCACCCATGTCGATGGCGGATTCTATGTCGTTTTGGACACCGGCATGCAACTGGGCGCACTTCTTCAGCTCCACATCCGCTTCCGCTGGCCGGAGAGACCTGTGCTCCCGGAGCAGCGACAGCAGCCGCTCCATCGACGCCAAAGTCTGGACATGGCACTTGGTAAACTCGTCGATAGACTGCGAAAACACGGCGATTAGGTGCCGTTCGAACGGGCCAGAAATTGGGGCACTTACCTTGCGCTGCTGCAGCCACAGATCGTAGTTGAACTGCAAGGTCCCGCCCAGTTCCTCGGGCAGGTTTTGCGGCTCTATGAACTTGCCCAGCCTCGCCTTGGACAGCACCAGCGGCTAATTGCGAACAGATAGAAAAAAATATTTGGATTTTAAACCAAAATATAATATAACATTAAGTCATTCAAATACAAACATAAGGCTTAAAGTAAGCTACTTATAAAGTATATGGGAGTCAATTAATAATATTTATTTGTACACTTCAAAATGCAAATAATTCCCAAAAAGAAATTATTTATAGCTTTTGCTTTAAATGATAACTTGTAAGACTTTGTTTAACATCTTAGTTCCAACTTTAAAGTGCATTCATAAGTGAATGCAAATGTGGGTCACTAGCTTACCTCTCCCTTCACCTGGGACTTGGTGCACGGCTCCACGTGCTTCTCCCAGAAGCCCTCCGCCCTGACTAGATACAGATCCACATTGATGTCGCCCCCGAAGAGGGCGTATATCTGGCGCACCTGCTGCCGCGAGATCCGCGAACTGCTCTCCTGGGCATTGACCACCACACACACTCCATTCTGCAAGACCGAGGCGCTGAAAGAGATTGATGCCGAGATGGTTAATCTGTTCGAGTCGGAGAAAAGCGCTCTTAAGTGCTTCATTAGCTTGCCAGTTAAGATTTGGCTTTAATTAACCACTCGCTTCTTGGGGGAACTTGTGTGACCCATTGACAGTTGATTGATCACAATCGCAATATCCATAATTCATGTGGCCGTTTCCCTGTCTTTAAAAGGTTGTGTTTGATGGCTACCTCGTAAAATTAAACAATTTGCTTGGTGTGCCAATAAATAAACGAAACCAAAATGGGAAACTAACAAAAGAAAGGCGGGTCCGCTAAGCCCATAGGCTGTTGTTCGACCTTTAAGTGGGCTAGATCGGGTATATAATTTTAATAAATTAATTTTAGTGTTAAACATTTCTTGTTTACAATACCTATAAAATTTCTTCTTCTTCGTTATTTTATGCTGTATCAGATTGGACTCTTAAAATAAGCATTTCATAAACATTTATATCGGTATACTTCAAGATCGTTATTACAAATTAGTCTTATATCATTTAAAGTTATAGATGCTTTTAATTAAAGTTATAGGATATCCGAGGAATCAACTCTTTTGAATGAGCTCCATTCAACAGAAATTATCTGTCTTTAAGTCTGACTTAAACGTTTAATTTGCTTGAGAGCTCTGACACTTCGCATATAAATAACCAGATTTCGTGGGGCCTACACCGCGCCCATAACCCAGAGACCCGTGTCTAATGAAAAGTAATGCATTAAGAGACTACGACGACGACAAAAAAGTAAGCCTTCATCATCTGCGGGCCATTTGCATATTTCGGCCATATGCTAATGAGTCGTCGGCATTTCCACCGCCGGTTTTCTGTTTTCAGTTTTCAGTTGGCAGTGCCCCAGCCACACCAAGACCACTTAATTCCCGATTCTCACCTGAGAGACCGCTTCAGATAGTCCAAAGTCACCTGCAGATAGCGGCGGTTCCAGAGCTGCAGATCGTTGAACGCGTTGACAACGAAGATGATGCGCTTCTGGCGATCGAATCCGCCGGACAAGTAGGCGCTGCGCGTCTGCAGGGCGTTCAGCACGTCCTCCTCCATCTGAAGGGACTCGGCGATGGGATCGCGATGATGCGGCTTCTTCAAATGCTAATTGAAGCTTTTGTCGCCGCACATTTTCTGCTGAGACATGCGGGATTGGGATTTTCTTTTTGTTAGCTGCTTGGAAATGCTTGAAAATTAATACAAGTCACAGTTATGCGAGTTGTTTTCGTTGCTGCTGCTGCTGCGGCTGCTGCTGTTTTTCTTGCCGCTGCACAATGCTGCACATTTCCAAATGCCGCGAGACTTTGTTGGGGAACACGTTTGACAAGTTGCAGCCTGAAACTTCGGTTGCCTTTACTTTACTCCGATACAGAGGAAACAAATTTTCAAGGAAGAGTAAACCGAAACTTTTAAATTTATTTTAAAAATATTTATATAAAACTCTCAAAATAACAACTATTTATGATAAAACCGAAAAAATAATTCAAAACTCGAAATAAAAATATTTTTGAATGATTTATTGTGCATCAAATAGGAGTGCCCTAAATTTATCGACATTTTTTCCAGTGCTTAGCCAGTCTCTCCACATGATTTTCACTATTTTCATGTTAGTCTAAGAGTTTTTTTGTTGGCTGTGTTTATTTTTTTTGTTTGGAGTCTCTATCTCTGGGGACTAATGGAAAAATTCCATTTTTGCGCATGAGTATTTTGACACAAATTGAAGCTTTAGCTCTTTTCCATGCCGGGCAGCAGCAGCAGTTTGAACTTAATTTGTCGGTTGATAAGGGGCGCGCCGGGCTCACTGCAACAACACTATGTGCCACATAGAGGGGCACAAGAGGCAAGTAATTCTTTCACTTGTGAGCAAGAGAAGTACGTGCAAAAAATCCTGTTTGCTGGCAGTCTATCTTACAGTTATGCGTAAGTGGTCGATGCCTCTTTTCCGGCCTCTCACTCTTGCCATTCCTCGGATGTTCTTGCTCCGCTTTTACTATACTCTTCAAGCCAGTTTATAAAGGTACCATATCTTCTACATTTTTGTAAGCAATTTAAAACATTGCGTAGCGAAAAGAAGATCTGCCTAATCTCATATTTATAAAGTAATCCTGTAAAAATTAATTTATTTTATTTTCAAGATTGTTTAACTATTAATAAAATTGATTTTACATACATTTATACCTAAGGTATAAGGTAATAGTATAAGTAATAGTATACATTTTTAAGAGCATTTGAAGATCGGTTTGTTGTACCCAACTTCCTTTCCCGTTTTTTGTGTTCTATGTTGGCAAAGCAATTTGCACTACTTGGCTTAAGCTCCGGGTTTTGATGGCCGGGCAGTGAGCAACCTGTTCCTTTGGCCGCTTTTGGGCAGCTGTAATAATTGTCATAGCCTAGCGGTTTGGTTTCCCCCTCTTAAGCCCCTCCTCACTGCACTTCACTACGCCCCTTTCGCATTGAATTTCAATTAATGGCAGACGACAGGTAAAAACAGCCTTGCAGCAGCAACTCCGGATTGAAGCATACATATTTCTGGTTTTAAATGTCAGAGCAAAAATAACTCGCAAACAGAGTTATGTCTATATTTTTATATCCCACTGAGCTCAGCGAAAAAATTCACGGAAAGGGTGGCTGAAAATTGAGAACCCCGCGGGGCGCGTAATGCCTCGGATCTTTGGAATCGGGCACACCTTTCGGCCTAAAAAATCACTTCCCAAATAGACAACAACAACCGTTTGAGTTGCTGTTTTGTTTTCTTTCAATTTCGGTAAACTTTCTTGAGAACTTTTTCGGTTTTGTTTTCCTCGGCTCGGCTTTTATTTTTTGTTTTATGATATGGCGATAAGATCTATGCCAACGACGGCGGGCTGTTAAATTAATTGAAAAGTTCAGCAGCAACAACGAAACTCATTAGCATTTCTCCACACAAAATTTGTTTTAACAGCTGACAAATGTTTTCAGCTGTTTCGAAATGAGTTTTCAGTTCATTTTGCGTGTTGTTTAATGTTGGTTAACTTGACTTGGGTTCGTGGCCTCCGACTCCCTATCGATTGGGGTCTTACTCGTGAGGATTTCGAAATGTGGGCAGGTTCTTATCGCTCGCGTATTTCGACACCTGAATAAAACCGAAGCGACCTCGATATCGTTCATCCGCCCCGTCTGCCCGCGTGGGATTCTCGCGCTCAACTGAAAGTTTTCCAAAGCCACCATTGATTTCGATCTTAACCACGATCCATGCGAACCTGGCCTCAAGTTCGAGTTGCTGTTCGAAGTGCGTTCGAGTTGCTGTGGCTTGCGTGTCAGCTGTTTTTTTGTTGCCTCTCGATTGACCGTGGCTTTGTAGTATTTGTATTTATCTTTTTGTTGCTGCACTGGCTGATTGCCCGCACGTTCTGCCCTTTTCTTTTGGGGCGCCTGAAAAACCGGTTGGGGATTTCTTTTCCGGCGAGTGCAAAATTAAAACAAAACATGCGTTTTGTCTGCCGATGGAGATATCGGAGATTCTGTGGGAGCACTCTCTTTGTTTCCTTTTATCCACTTATTTTCTTGGCTTTTATGGGTGTGATGAAAAAATGGGTGGGAAGGTTTTAAACGTGGGAATTAATTTAATAAATGTAGGTGAGTGAGTTATTTATTTAATTATTTGCAACATAGTGTTTTTTAAATATGTATTTCCTAAAAAGAAAACAAAATAAATAATATATTATGCTACAAAGTGGCATTTTCCAGGGCATCATCTCTTCGACTAAATTATTTTCCCCATCTCACGCACTTTTTGTGTTGTTTTATTCATGTATCACTTGACGTGGGAACTTTTAATTGTGTGCATGGGATTTCAGACAATACCAGGAATTGTTGTCCACTTCACCATCTTCCGCCTGGCAAAAGAAAAGTACTTGAAAATGCATAAGGATATTTAGTATGCTTCTCTGACAGCGCAAATATCAATGATTTATTTTGTGGAGTAAATGAAAAAAAGGAAGAGCAATTCAGAACGGTTTCGGTCTCCAGTTGTTTATGAAAGCAGACAAAAACAAATATCTCGGCCCGAAAAGGGTAAGTTTCTGGAAAAATTGGGCTGCAGAAGGGGGTCTGTGGGTTACGACCCTTATAAACATGTCAATCACAAGTAAATTGTAGCAGATTTAATGGTCGTCCGAGGAATGTGGGTCTGGCATTAGGAATCCCCGCCACGACAGGCCGGATCCACTGAAATGCAAACGGCTGCTGTGTCAGCAGGGTTGCAAAGTACAGTAAACTCTCGGGAGTTGCCAGGCATAACCAATACAAAAATGAAATACAAGCAATAGGTTTAAAGTTCAACAAAATGTATGTGTTCAATACAGATTTATTTTACAAAACGTTCAGTGGTGAAGGCCATTCACTGTATCCAATATCCAGAGCGTCCTGTCACAGATTTCGCTTTCCATTTCACTGCCTTCCATGAATTTATAGGCAATCTTCGGAGGCCTAGGCGCGATGGTTCTGTTTAATGAAACTTAAAGTGCGTGCCAGTGCGCTCGAGCACGTATCCTTGAGCTCCTACGGATTCTTGACGGCTGAAGAGGGCGGAACGGGAAGCTGATGAAGTCGGAGCTGCACTCAATTGCAATGGCCGGCCGCAAAATGGCGTCGAAAGCACTTCCGCTCGAGCTAAAAACAAAAAGTCATGCAACGGAGCATCATCGGACGTGGAGCGTTGTTTTCCTTTTTTTTCCTTTCTTTAATACCCCTCGAGCAGTACTAGAACCAGACCGCTTACCCCTGACAGCTTTAACAGCTATTAGAAAATTGCGAAAATTGCGAACACGTTTTCGCCGAGAAAAGCGAACGTTGCATGCGGCAGGGCAATCGAGTGCAGTTTGTGGCCTCAGATTTATTGCGGCGAGCTGGGAATATTCGAGATGGCCGGCCCGCATTTTAAACAGTTTTCGTTAAGTTAAGTTTGGTTTATTAAGCCCCACGCCAGGCCTCTGCATAATTCATTTGGCTTAAGGGCCTCCACCCATTCATTTCAATCAGGCCAAGCGTGAGACTGTGGCAGTGACTCGGTGGCTCGTTTTAAATCATTTAATGCGGTAGTTTTGGCCATTTTATGGGCCCAACTGAAGGTGTGCCAGGTGATGTTTATTGGACAGATGCATGCCGCATCGCAACCGCTTTAAAGTTTGACCGGAAAATTTACGGACCTTACATTGGACATTTTTCCCTTTTGCGGTTAAAGTTTATGGTAGCTAAACTTTTCAATTTAAATGTGGTTTCTTAAGCTTTTTATAATTTTAATTCCATATTGTTAGAAGAAGGTGAACTTATGTTAAAAAAGTATTATCGGTAATAGTTTTCAAGTTTTTTTCAAGGAAGGATACCTATTTAACATGGTTGTTACATATTAACTTTTTGTTGGCTTAAATTTCTGCACAAATTTTACCATAAATCTTTATTTTGCGGGACTGTTCATCTAGTGAAAGCGAAGGCTTTCGTTCACTTTCATTAAGTGCCTGCGCACGGTTACCCCGCGAATTCATCAACTTTCCTGGCCATTAGCTCGGGAAACCCAAATCCCCGGCAGATCCGTTCCTCAAACGGTTCGCTCAACCTCTTTAAGGCTGCTTAACCCAATATCGCACCAAAAGAAATTGTTGCTGAAACCGGAGGCGGAAAGCGTTCAAGTTTCTCCGCCATTCAAAGGGAATTTAAGTGCACACGAGCCGGGAATCGCCGCCCAAACCATTTTAATTTGCAAATCTAGGCATATGCCGGCGCGGCTTTATGGTTTCCACCTTCGAAATGCCAAAAAATGAATGGAGGGAAACCCTGCGGCGTCTCTGATTACAACTGAAATTTGCCACGTGTATATGGTAGGTGTAAGTGCGGGGGTTTTACCCTCTAAAATGGCAAAATCGATAGTGAAGGAACGAAATTTTCGCAAATTTTCTTGCCTTTCCACTCGAACGTTAATTGATTGAGTTAGTCAGCCGAGCGATGAGACAAAGAGGAAGCTTCTGCCATAAATATTTAAATGGCCAATCAGCAGTATGACAAGAATTATTCAAAACAAATATTTAAAATTCAACAACTTCCTGCGAAACACTTTGTTGTTTAAATTAATGTATGCCACTTGTTAATTATATTTCCTCACTTTTTTTTACTCGGCCTAAAAGTAGGCGGCGGAAATCTTTTGCGGATGCTGGAAAATTCATTTCCAGTGAAGCAGCCTACTTTTGTGGGCACAAAAAGTTTGACTAGAAGTTCGGGTATTTACTTAGCATTCATTCATTTGGTTAGCTAATTACAAGGCATAGCTTGGATTTGGAACTATTTCCACTCTTTAACAACCGTTTAAGGAATCTTGGGTTGTATTTCAACAACGTATATGTATTTTCACTTAACTTTCGATGCTGTTTAACCTTTGCGTTCCTTCGAACAGAAATCCATAGCATCGACAGCGCTAATTGTTCTAATGCGCTCAAGCTGTAAGCTGCTTAAAATTACTTAAACTGCAAGTCGGATGGCAGCGGGAGCTCTTGCACAAGGACCTCAGGGGAGAAGGATATTTTCAGATTAAGGACTGTCTACTGAGACCTTGACTTTATTTATCGATTGATAATTACATACATTTTTCTTTTTCCATATTCTTACCGATTATTTCTATGACAGCTATATGATATGGTCGCCCGATTTTCATGAAATTGAATTTAATTATTTATTTAAATAAAATCAATGAAAAGAAAATACTTTTAGAGGCATGTCAAATCTGATTAAAATAAAAAAGTTGTGGAAGCAACCATTTTTTGGAAGTTTCGAGTGGGGTTCTATCATAAAATCTAAAAAAAACTCCAAATATTAACTAATTATAACTTATGTATTCTTATTTGATTGTTTTTTAGGTCATGGCTGTGGCGAAGAGCAGACAGTTCGCCTGCTGCGAACTGGACTCCCGACTTTGGAAGAAATTCACGTGGCATCACCCGAAGCAGCGAACAGCGTTGGATTTTAAATTGAACAATAGTTAATTTACGGCTCGGATCTAAGACACACAAGACCTGGATTAATCCAAAATTTACATCGTTAGCCTAAGGAATAGTTATAGTAAATTATGTAAAACTTATATAAAATAAACTGGAGCTTTCGAAATTTTATCATACTTTTAGGGGCTTATACAAATTGAGCTGCTGTTCCTGTTCCCATACTTTTGGGAGCAATTGGAAAATCTTAAGAGTAGGCACCTGCTATTGAATTCTGTTCGCCTGGTACTTCAAAGTGTGATTTGGTTAAATATGTTGGGTTTGCCCGAATGATTTCAGCGATTTGTGGCACTTCTGTTCGCCTAGTATTTCGTTTTCAAAAACTGCCAATTTGGATGTCAAATGCCACAAAATCCATACGTGGAATTGATTGATTGTATTTAATAAATCATTTTATTTCATTTCATAAGAACCAATCTGATCGGTGAAAATATGGAAAAATATTTAATTAATTATGATCAAAATTAGAAAAGTTAGTTTAGTTTTTTTAAGCGTATCTGAACCATTAAAAAAAATCCCCCAAAGAAAAGCAACGAAAGTATCTTACAGTTTGCTGCGTTTATTTTTACTCCGTTCAAAGAATCTCTCCTGAACCTTACGTTTATCATTTAAGCTTAGTTTCTGCTCCTTGCCAGCTAGAGACCAAGAAGTCAAAGTCGGAGGTCGATGATGCCGAATGAAGGGCACTATATACCGGGCGCACTCCTCTGCGGCGTGAAGATGGACATGATGGGTGCCACCCTCAACCTCATAGAACTCAAAGTGCGGGTTGTTTTCACGCATAATAGAGAAGGGTTCCTCACAACAATCTCCCACGTAGTAAGACCTCGATCCTTTTATGATCAGGTAAGGCTTTCTTCGGATCCTCTTGGCCATCTCGGCAGCAAGTCCGGGTTCTATGAAGATGGAGTGGTAGTACTTGACTCTTCCGTCCCTGGAAAAGTAGAATCTGTCTGGATACAATTGCGACTTCGCCACCTGGCGGTGGAGGAGGTGCTTGGCGAACTCGGTGGTCACAGAATTGGAGCTCCCTTTGGCGAGGACTTTGGTCAACTGAGATAGCGTATACGACGGGGGCTCGTGCAGATTACTCTGTTCTTGGCGATCCTCTTCCACCAAGTGTTTTTCCATGTCTCTGGCCGCTTCAAAAAGTGCTGCTCCGGGATCTACCAATGGCTTGGGCAGCAAAATGTCCAAGGAGATCACCATGTCCACCGTGTGTGGGGCCAGTGATGCGTACATGAAGCTCATTATGCCCCCCAAGGAATGACCCATCAGGGAAACCTTAGTCCAGCCGTACTCCTTCATCACGCGGGGAATTATGAAGACGTAATCGTAAATACTGTAGTGCATTCCCGGCTGCAGGTGAGATGACCTTCCATGCCCGGGGAGATCGATGCAGAGAACTCCGATGTAATCCGGCAGCAGGGGAATCAGGCGATCGAAGGTGCCCAGATTGTCCAGCCATCCGTGAATCGCCAGAATCGGTCGCTCATTGCGGTTACCATACCAACGACCTGAGATGTGACCCCAAGGTGCCGGGATTCTTACCTCCTCAAACTGAAAAGAAATTAAAAAAATATTTAATAAAATAATAAATGGATTTCGGTTTAAATAAAAGATTTAACTTTTCAAGTTATTTTGCATAAATATTATCGGATTGTTTGAAAGAGTAAAATCATTGTTTACAGCCAACAAAGTCAGCTTATCTCTTCTCTTAGCTTCAATGTTTATTTTTTGTGCTTACTCACATCGCTCAACGACAAAGTTCCCATCACGACCGGCCTTCTGAACTTTGCCCGTCGGAAACTTTAACACTTGATCCAATAATGGTGGTACCACGTTCAAAATTATCTTACGTATTTAGCCAAAACATAGAATTTTCAGTTAAAATTTTGGAACTACAGAATTTTGCTTCTTTCCGCTGCGACAGCTGTTTACCGACTGGTTCGCTTTATCGATTTTTTCGCTTTAAAAAGAAAACGAAAGAGAATTTGTTAAAGAGAAAGTACTGATAGTAAAGTGTGAAAAACCTAAAGAGCAGAAAGTAAATTATTAAGAGAACCAAAACTTAGCAAATAATTTACGAACTTTATCAAATTTTTTTATTAAAATATTTTTTTTCATATATGTTCAGACTATTGTTTTAATGGTCTTTAAGAGGTCTATTCATTTGATATAAATTTATAGATTCTTTTAAATTAATATATACTTCTTTTAAAAATACAAAAAAGTTGCTTACTCATATCTTTCAATGACAAACATTTCATCTTAACGGCTTTTGCACTTTGCCCGGCAATGGCTTTTAGACTCGGTCCAGAAATTGTGGCACCACTTCGTGTATTATCTGCATATTCTGTTATAAAGAATTAAACCAAGGATTTTGAGTCATTGACCTTTTAATGATAGATTATAGAAAAGTGCAATAAAATCTAATAACCTTTCAATTCAAAAACAATTTAGAATTGTTTCTTAACAATTATTTATTGTGAATACTTTGGTTTAGAAACATGTTTAATGCGAACAAAATGTAGTTCACCAGAAAGTAATACCGTTTATACATGGAAGATATTGATCTTCAGTAATATAAAAAATCTAAAATATACTTAAGGACAATTGGGTTTCACAATTTGCTGCGCTTTTTCTTGGTCCAAGTAAAGAATCCTTTCGGATTCCTCGTCTTAGGCTTATCCTCTTTTCCATTTAATGTCCAGGAGGTTAAGGCAGGAGGCCGATGATGTTGGATAAAGGGCACAATATATTTCGCACACTCCTCGGCAGCATGAAGATGCACATGATGGGTTCCGCCCTCCACTTCGTAGAACTCAAAGTGTGGGTTGTCCTCTGCCAAAATAGAAATGGCCTCTTTACTGCCTTCCGAAAGAAATGGAGACAGTGATCCCTTGATGATCAGATATGGCTTCTTGCGAATCTGTCTGGCCATTTCGGCACCTAGACCCTGGTCGATGTCTACGTAGTGGTAGTTCTTGACTCGAATATCCCGGGAGAAGTAGAACTTTTCGGGATACAGCTTCGACTTGACCAACTGGCGGTGGAGCAGGTGCTTGGCAAGATCAGGGGAAACGGAATTGAAGCTTCCTTTTGCCAGGACTTTTCCCAGCTGATCAGGAGTGTAGGAGGGCGGTTCACTATAATTTCCCTCCGTCTGCCGCTCCACATTTACCAACTGCTTCTCGATGGACAAAGCCATATATTCTGGTTTGATTCTCAATGGCATCAGTATGTCCAGGGAGACGATCATGTCCACTGTATGAGGAGCCATAGAGGCGTAAAAGAAGCACAGGATTCCGCCAAGGGAGTGTCCTATCAGCGAGACCTTTGACCATCCGTACTCCCTCATCACGAGGGGGGATGATGAACACGTAATCGAACACACTGTAGAACATTCCCGGCTGGAGGTGCGAGGACCTTCCATGTCCTGGCAGATCGATGCAGAGTACCCCAATGTATTTGGGAAGCAGGGGGGATCAGTCTGTCGAAGGTTCCCAGGTTGTCCAGCCAGCCATGGATGGCCAGGATAGGCCGCTCATTTCGGTTCCCATACCATCGACCCGAAATGTATCCCCACGGAACTTTGATCTTCACCTCCTCGAACTATAATTGGGAATAGGAGGGGAGTGCCTGATTTAATATGACTGACAGTTTTAATTCGATTGGCCCACTTATTAATCGGCAAAGATAACAGATTAGTAATTGGCGGGCAAAGGTCAGTACTATACTTCGGAAGCAGACATGAGGTGTACTTACATCGCTCAACGATAATGTCCCCATTACTTTCAACGAATGGTCTGATTTAATTATTATTTTCTTGTCACATACATTTGCTACTATCTTGAATGATAATGCACAAACTTAACTTAACTTTTTTAAGCGACTTTGCTCTTTCACAACCAAAAAGGAACTAATTCAGCCTTTAAGTTTAGCAACAATTTTAAGCAGAATAAGAGAACGCTTTAATTGGGTTCCGAAGAGAGAAATTTAAGAGCGGCGAGTAATCACTGAAAGCGTTTCATATATATACATAATAATAAACCATTTTAAGAGCGAGATGGAACACTTTCACTTTTTATTTGTTTATAAAACTTCACAATTGGTTCTTGTGTTTTGCTTCTAGTTAACGTCCAAAGTTAATTCATTATTTTAATTATATTTAAAACTTTGTCTTACTATTCACGTGCTGTCTGTTTGATTGCTGAAAAAAACTGAGTCAGATCGCAAAATCAAAACAATCAAAAAGCTTTAAAGAACCGAAAAGCTTTCGGCAGTCTATATGCAACCGGTATTATAAACGCTAGGTATTAATAAAAAATGTCTGGTAGACTGATACTTAAGACCTCACAACTCTTGACTGATTGTAAACGGTAATGGAACAAAGAACTCACTTATTAGAGAAAGTTAGTTAAAACACAGATAAAGTTTGTTATAAAATTTGGGAATTTCTTGTACCCTACAGTTTGCTGCACTGAATTGATCGGTGGTTGAGATCTTTGCCAGGAGGATGATATCGCCTGATGAAGGGTACTACATATTTGGCACATTCCTCTGCGGAATTCAGATGGACGTGATGCGAGCCCTCGATCTCATGGAACTCAAAGTCTGGATTATTTTTTGAAAGCAGGGAAATAACATCGGAGCTGTGGTTGCCAATAAATTTGGATTGGCTGCCCTTTATAATGAGATACGGCATCGGCTTAATCCTTCGAGCCATTTCCTCTGCTAGTCTGTGATCCAATAGGTACATCTTGGAAAAGTATTTGACCCGGTCATCCCGTGTGGAGAAAACCTTTCCCGGAAAAGCTTCCGACTCACTGGCAACCCGATGCATCAAATGATGGGCCACGGAGGGAGAAATAGATTTGAAGGATTCCTTTTCGATCAGTTTTAAAAACTCTTCTCTAGAAAGAACAGCGTTTTCTCTCCCCATTCGTTCGTCCAGGCAAGAGTGCTTTTCTTGGCTAAACCTTATCCACTTAATTGTTTCATCGGGTTTCAAAAAAGGAGGTACGATAAGGTCAAAGCTTATGTTCATGTCCACGGTTTCCGGGGCCAGACTTGAGTAAACGAAGCTGAGGAACCCACCCATTGAGTGACCCATTAAAGAGACTTTCTTCCAGCCGAACTCCCTCATGATCCGTGGAATTATCGACACGAATTTCTCGGAACTATATCGAATTCCCACCGGATGATGAGACGATCTTCCGTGTCCAGGAATATCGACGCAGAGCACTCCCAGGTAATCGGGGAGCAGAGGAATTAGGCGATCGAAGGTGCCGAGGTTGTCCACCCAACCGTGGATGGCCAGAATCGGCCTCTCCGCTCGATTTCCGTACCATCGACCGGCGATATGGCCCCAGGGAACCCCAATCTTTACATCTTCGTACTGCAATAAGTCGCAACGAGATTAGCTTTTGATCTTTTTAATTTAAATATTAGTTTACTCACTTGTTGCAGTGATAAAGTGCCCATGTTTAAGATATCAATTTACTTATTTTTTTGAGTACTTACTTCTCGACCGCTAAATGCTGACTGATTCGAATTTTTTGTTTTAGAAAAGCTTTTTATTTTAGTAAAGTACCCATGTTTTTGATATCAATTTATTTATTTTTTGTACTTCCTTTTTTATTTTTGAGTACTTGCATCTAAACCGCTAAATGCTGACTGATTGGAATTCTTCTGAGGAGAAAAGCTTTTTATTTTTTTCATTATACTAACCTACGGTTTCGCTCAAGCTTTTAGGGTAAATAACCCTGATATTTCTTTCGAAAAGTTAAAAAATATGGAACACAGCTGTGATCAAAATAATAATACTTTTGTCGTGCGAAACATTTTGCAAGATAAGTGATTTAAAATCTTACATTTTATTAAATACACAAGTGATTGACAAAACAATATTGTGCTTAAAGTAATTAACATTTTAAAACAAGACATTTATGAAGCGATTTGACCAGCAGACATTTAAAAATTGAACAAATAGAAACATATAATAGAATTAAAATAGTATCCGTTTTAAAGCTTGCTGCAATAATTCCAAGCCGATGGAGGTCTATGAGCTCTTATGAACGGCACGATATAGCGAGCACATTCTTTGGCTGCGTGGAGGTGGACGTGGTGGCCCGCGCCCTGGATGTCATAGAACTCGAAGTTGGGGTTATCTTTTGATAGAATAGATATCGTTTCTTGGCATCGCGGTCCCACGAACGGAGATAGGGCTCCCTTAATAATGAGATAGGGCTTCTTTTGAATGCGCCTCGCCATCTCAGCTGCGAGACCCTCTTCGATGTCGAATAGTTGGTAGAACTTCACCCGTCCGTCTCTTGAGAAAAACAGTTTCTCGGGGTACATCTGCGATTTGGTCACCTGGCGGCGGAGCATGTGATGAGCCATGTCCTGGGGAATCGAGTTGTTGCTGCTCCTGGCGAGCACTTGCCGCAGGTGGTTGAGGGTGTAGGCGTGCGGTTCGTGCTGGTTTCCATCGGCCTGCCTCTGCTCCTCCTCCAGACACTTCTCTATGTCCTGGCCCAGCTTGCCGGGATCCCCAATTTTTCTGGGCAGCAGTACATCGAGGGATATGATCATGTCCACCGATTTAGGGGCCATAGCGGCGTACATGAAGCTCATAACGCCACCCAAGGAGTGACCCATCAGGGAGACCTTCGGCCAGCCGAACTCCCGCATCACTCTTGGTATAATGAAGACGTAGTCGTAGACACTGTAGTGCATTCCCGCTGGTAGTCGAGAGGATCTGCCATGGCCCGGCAAATCGATGCAGAGGACTCCCAAATAATCGGGGAGCAGCGGAATCAGCTGTTCGAATGCACCCAAGTTGTCCATCCAACCATGGATCGCCAGGATCGGTCGTTCCACTCGGTTGCCATACCATCTGCCGCAAATGTGACCCCAGGGCACTCCGATGTTTACGTCTTCAAACTGATCAAGGCTTAAGCTGTACATATTCGAGGGGTTTATTTATTATTCTTACCACGAGCAGAGATAATGTGGCCATATTTTAATGATGATACCAATAACTAAAACTCTCTTTAAGATATCTTTAGAGCTTTTGGTATTTGATTTGTTTGTTTGACAGACATATATTACATACTATTACTTTGGAATACAACTAATTAATTAACTTACTAATTATAGTAAAATATTAATTATAAAAATTTAATTTGAAATACCACCAAAAATGCACAATTTTTAGAGCTTACTAGATTTCGAAACTCTGTGAGTCTGAATGAAGGGCACTATATAGCGAGCACATTCCTCGGCGGCATGGAGATGCACATGATGCTTGGCGCCCTCCACCTCGTATAATTCAAAGTGCGGGTTGCCCTCAGAGAGAACTGATATGGCTTCGTTGCAGCGGGGTCCCACGAACGGGGAAAGCGATCCCTTGATCACCAAGTATGGCTTCTTTTTAATACGCCTCGCCATTTCTGCAGCCAGTCCCTCTTCGATGTCGAATATGTGGTAGAACTTTACACGTCCATCCCTGGAAAAGAACACCTTTTCCGGGTACATCTGCGACCTGGTCACCTGTCGGTGGAGCATGTGATGAGCCAAGTGGCTTGGCACCGAGTTGTTGCTGCTCTTTGCAAGGACATTCTTCATTTGATTCAGGGTGAACGATGGGGGTTCCTGCTTTGTGCCATCCGCGTGTCGCTTCTCCTCCTTCAGAAAGCCTTCGATGTCCTTGGTCAGCTTGCCGGGATCCTCGACTCTGCGGGGCAGCAGGACATCCAGGGATATGATTAAGTCCACTGTATCTGGAGACATTGCCGCGTACATGAAGCTCACTACTCCGCCCAAGGAGTGACCCATCAGGGAGACCTTCGACCAGCCAAACTCCTTCATAACTCTCGGAATTATAAACACGTAGTCGTAGACATTGTAGTGCACCCCTGGAGGAAGGCGAGAGGATCTACCATGTCCAGGAAGGTCGATGCAGAGGATTCCTGAGTGATCGGAAAGCAGTGGAATAAGTCGATCAAAGGTGCCCAGGTTGTCCAGCCAGCCATGAATCGCCAGGATAGGTCTTTCCGTTCGGCTTCCATGCCAATGACCCGATATAAATCCCCAGGGAACCGGAATATTCACCTCCTCATACTGCAAAGCAGTTAAAAAATTCCAATTATTGATAAACCATTATTTTCAAATCACAACAACACTTTACATTTTCCTTATTTAATAAGGTTTCCATTATGTTCGTTGAATTTCCAATATTAAAGCCGAGGAGATTTGAACTTCTAATGATGTGATAATTTCTTTGTTATCCAGGTGTTCACTTATTTTCAAGACAATACCACGACTTGCTGCCTTGACTACTTTGCACCAACTGATTTGTCTTTCTGACGTTGGTCGAAGTCTTGAAATGTTCAGTGTTAATGTCCAAATTTCAGATAATAAGCGTCGGTCAGGCGGTTCAAAATATTAACCCACTTCAACCATATAATAATGAACAAAACCTCAGTTGTAAGAAATATTATTAAGTCTGCAAGACGCTTTTATTTTCTTAAACTAAATTAATTATTTTTTTTTATGTTTTTAAATTACAGTTTTTTTTTAAATGTGTTAATTTTATTTTATGTAGGTTAAACATGAGAACCGAACGTTCACGCGAGCAACGCACTCGAAGCACTTGATAATCTAATTATATGTTTTGAGATTACGAAGAATTATTTTCGGAATCTTAGGCAAACAGTCACAGCTTTAAAGGCATTGTGATGCGTAGTTAATATGTGTGTTTATTTGCGTAGAAAATGAGGCAATGGTGACTTTTCTTTTTTCGGCTGCAGTGCCGTATCTCTGCCAAATTGTTATCATTTTTTTATATGTACAAAAGTCGAGCAAATAACTATGCCAAGCACTAACTTATCAATGGATCATTTTTTTAATAAGCACCAATCAAAACAATAAATTTTATAATTTATCTATCCCTTGTGCACTTTAAGTTGAACTAGGATTAAGTAAATCGAAATTCCTTTTACTGCACTTCCCATTTCGGGCTGCCGTCTGGCTTCTTCCTTCTCAACTGTCGGCCAAGTGTGATTGCCTTCCGCCGTCTTTCTCCTCGACTGAGTATGGTTTCTGTGTAGCAATAATCTCACTCCTCTGCCAAGACCTTAATTTGCATTCGGGCAAATTTCCTTGTGCATTTCAATCGTGTGTGCACGAAGCTGCAGCCATGATTTATCTTTAATTTATGTTTGCGTAATTTATCACGTCTGCTGGGGTCATGATGTCACCTTCGCCTCACTCCGGCTTGTTGTTTAATTTTCCCCAGGCAAAGGCTATGCAAATTGTCCTGAGCTTTCCCTAAAGTGAAAGTGCCATTTCTCCGGCGAAATTTGTGCGTGTATTGGCCTTGAATCCATAATTTGCCTGTCAACAGCAGCCATGTCGTTGTCGTCGTGGCCCAAAAATTTTGCGCACATAATTGAGTTCAAGCATTTGGAAGCCAATTATGATTTCCCACTTTTCACCCACTTTTCACCCACTTTTCTTTTGTCCCTTGCCGCGGCTCCTTTCACATCTCAATCAAAAGGGCGGGCCAGGTCCTTTGTCCTTTCGCCACCGTCGCTTTAATTGCCTCTGCCACTTAACGTATGCAAATTAAATTTAATTCTTTTTCTTTCAACCGGATCCCTTTTGGGTTTTCAGGTCACCTTAAGTGGGAAAGCAGCTCACCTTCGGTTTGATAAATATTTATGATTTCCAATGATAGTTGTGCTGAACAGGGAAAAAGGGTTGCCCACATCTTTTCTTTATTTTGCTTGCCCCAAGAAAGTAAATAAATAAACAATACACTCAAAACAGAAAGAGAACCTAAAGGAATTGTATCTTTTTTGTCTTAATTAAAAGTTTTATTTTATTTTTAAAAGGCTTTAAAACAATAGGAAATGGCTAAAGGATACAAAGTTTTTGCTAAATTTGATTAAGTTTAGTTAGTACAAGCAAATTCTGTAAATTGTATGCCATTTTTCTTAGTGCATAGTTGAGCACTATCCATGAAGCCTTCAACCTGTCAGCAAAGCTGCCGAAAAAAATCCTTTAGCCGGGGATCAGCCCCACAAAGACACCGCCGGAAGTCTCGAACTGATACGCATGCAACTTCTGAAAAAAGAAGAAAAATATGGGAAAATGGCAGGAAAAGCGGTGGTGGAACTTCGTATTCCCTGGCTATTATGCCTCATGTGTTGCTGTTCTGCTTTTTTAGCCGGAATTTCTTTAGACCCAAAGTGCGAGAGAGATTTAAGCTCGAACAATGGCTGAAAAAATACACGAGAGTGTGTAAGGAATTGCATTAAGAAATCATTTTCGTTGCGGTTGTTTCCACGAAGGGTTTTCCTGGTTTTTCTGGCTCTGCGGGTCTAATTCAAATGAATTATTTGAGCCGGAAGACTTCGCCCGTTGCATTTTTGTATGTGTGCGGTTTTAACAACATTTCTTTGGCTAATGAATTTGACTATTATATCAGCATGTGAGAGCGAGTGTGTTTGCCTCTGAATGTACGAGTATGTATAAATAATTGTATTTCCCCTAATTATACAGCAGGGCTGGAAATTTGCATTTGAATACATTTGTATGCAGTTTTCCGGGGAAAACCAGCACGAGCACACACACACTCTAGTTACAATTAAAAATTCCAGAAAATTACGAATGTAAACCAGAGCTTTGTGGCATGAAATTTGATGCTGTACTTTTGAATCCCCTGAGCTTGGGTCTATTAATTGAAGAGAACACAGTTTGCAGCTTTTAAGTTGCAGGTTGTGCAAATTTGATTAGATTTAATGACTACATTTTGCAGAAACTATAACAACATGCTACAAAATATGCAAATATTTGTTAGATATAAGTACAGAAACATTACAATATTTTTATTATTTAATCAACACAATAAATCATTTCAGTAAAGGTTACACATTGTGACTGTCGCTTTTATTAATAGCGCAAGAGCACATTATTCCACTTCAATGCCAAGGTCACGCCTCATAATCTGCCAAGATTTATGAATGTCACCCACTTTCCCCACCCAGATTTCGACGGCTGCCCACCTAAGTATGCATTGTTTATGTTGATATTTAGTTAATCAAGTGCCCGCAAGAATCACAATCAAAATTCAAACGGCACGTTTCCGTACTCAATCCCAATAAATTAATTAACCACACAATTTATGATTATTGCCGCAATGAGCTAGCTTTTTCTGGCGCCTTTTCTTATGGCTCTCTGGCTTTGGTTAACTTTCGGCTTTATTCGTTTATTTGTGGCCAAATGTTTCCACTGGCACTTCATATATATAATTCCCATAATTTATGCATTGTCATATACTGACTAATGGCAGAGGGGCGTGGCACTTGACAGGCGGAATAAACCGATTGTTTACATCTCTGGCTCGAAAACTCAATTGCCTGGCACTCAATTTGCAAGGCGGCAGAAAGGAAGATTTCATAATTCAAATTCTTCGATTTATGGCCAGCTGCTCTTCTGTCCTCCGGGGTTTATCGGAGACTGGGTGCTTCTGACTCGGCAAACATTTCGCACTTGGGCCAAGTCCCAGGCAATCGTAATTTACGATTGCCCTGCCCAAAAACGCACTATACTTGTGCGTAATGCCAAGACAATTGTGTGCACGAACTGCAAAAATTCCCCAACAATTGGCACTGCTAAAAAAAGGAGGTTTCTATTGAGCAAAAAACTGTGATTCAATTACCTTGACTACCAAAACAAAAAAAAAGGTTTCAAATGCGCAGGGAGACTGTTTATATAATTCAGAAATTCATTTAGTAAACGGGTTCTGTGGTCAGTTTTGCTCAGTGGCATCCAGAATGCACCACCTACCATAATTTCCATGCTCCACTCCGATTGGCCCTTCAACTGTTTTGTTACCGTATATCGGATCTTGCCTGGCCATAAATTTCCGCTTTTGGTTAACTTCTGCAGCTGCTGTTACTGCTACCAACTTCCGTAGGTGGCTTACTCTCAATCCAGAGAGGATTGCTGGGAGAATTCCGGAAGGGGACCCCGGAGATTTCGATTCTCCGTGAAGGCACTCAAAAATTATAGTGTCCCTTGCACATTTTGTTGATCCCCCGTTTGTAATTGGAGATTGCAGTTGGAAAAGTTTGCCATTCAAAGTTTACTTTTTGATTCAGTCATAGAGCCTGGCATTTGCCAATTTATCCGTCTGGGAATGTATATAAATTTTCGGGTGTGTGTGGACCATGTTTGTGGGCGGTTTCTCCGGGCAACTTTTAACATTTTGACCAGTAATTGAACTCGACAAAATGTCACAAACACATCTCAACTTTCCTTCTAATTACAATCTCTCATTGGTGCATTGTCTTTGCTGAATACTGCCCGAATTTTGTGGTCTACTTCGGTTTTAATTGGGGTTGAATTTGTGTGTGACAAACTGAGGAACCCATAATTCTTCAGCTTTTCATCTGTAAAGTTGCAGCAAGTCACTTAGATGTGTAAATATTTTGCCTGTGACCCCTTTACTTTCGGTCCACTTCATATTTATAGCCTTGCAGCCTGAAGATCTGGCAACTTTTCTAATTAAAAACAAATTCATGAATGCAATTTACATGAAATTCAATTAAACTTTTTATCTACCGTCCATCTTGGGAGTTGGGTTTTGCTGAGCAGGACAGAATTAAGCATACGCACTGTTGTCCCGGCGTGTGTGATTGCCATCAAGATGAGATCTAAGCATCCTCTTGGCCAAAATTGATTGAAGAAAAGAAAGAAACTGGAAACTTAAAAAAGAGAAATAACTGAAAATAAATAAATGAGCGACTGAACGATGCCGCAAGTATTTTCAGCGGGACGTGCACAGTGGCGGGCAAAAGTTTCTGCACGTTCGCTGCATCCTCCGGATTGTTTATTTGTGTTTGCATTTGCATTTACTTTTATTCCACTTTCTGGCTCGGATCCCCCGATTCTTGGCTCGTTGCGCTCTGTTTGCCAATGGCGATGGCCGTGTAATTTCACTCAAAAACATCAACATCAAGTGCAGCGGCAACAAGAACTTTGTTTTTCCCCTTTTCTCGGCATTTTATTTCGACTGTTCATTCGCCGGCTGGTTTATTTCGGTATCAATGTAAATTTTAATTTGTTTGGCAAATATTTTCTTTCTCGAGGGGCCTGTGGAGCAAGCAAAACAGCGACTGTAGCCAGCGGAGCTAAACGATGTCTCTTGCTAATTTGCCTGCAAAACATGTGGCAAATTGCTGTGAGAGAAATTCCAGGAAAAAATAAGATAAAATTTATAAATTGGAGTGAAAAAATACCCTGAACAGCTAAGCGTATACTATGGATTCCATATGAAAAAAGTAAGTGAACATTTTTTAAATATTTTTCTAATATATGTAACCATAAACCTTTTTGTAATTTTTGTAGTATATATGTTTTGAGGCTCTTTTACATTTTAAGTTCAGCTGTGCCTTAGAGCCAAACAATTTTTTCTGGATACTCTCCTTTTCATGCCAGTAAAACTTTTAAGTCCATTTTTTTATTGCTTCTGAGAAAAGTTTTTAAACTGAACTAAACCAAAGGCAAAACGGCAGGACTTCTCCTCTTCTTACTCCATATGTATATTCATGAACATGTGAACATGCAACAAATTCTTGAGCTTACACTCTCCCCTAAAAAACTTGCTTCACTTTTGATTGTTGGCGCACATTTAAGTGCAGAATGTTAAGTTTTCGGGCCAACTTGATCGCAACTAAGTAAGTGGCAAGGCGTTTTGCACGCATGCCACAAACAGTCCTGCGAACCCCTCTCATCGCAGATGTCCTGTCACTTCTGGAACCGTTTTCGCTTCGGAAACTCCTGACAGCAAGCGCCTTTTTCAGTTTTTTTTTTATTTTAATCAAGGCCTTGGGTTCACAGGAAAAAATGTTATAAACAGAAGTGAATTACTTTTTAAAATTCGATTCGCTGGAATTTATTTTATTTTTCTTAACATTTCAATTAAATCATTATATTTTCCTTTTCCTTTTACATAAAGCTGATTCTTTATAATGTGTTATGGGGCTCATATTTTTTGAGACTTTAAGTACAGGCTTAGGATTTGTTTAAGCCCTAGTTAAGTTCTATAATCACGGGATTTTTCTTAGTGCTATTCTGCCAGTTTGACGGCTTCTCCTCGGCGACAGTTGCAAAGTGACGATGACAGGCAGTGGGTCGTCGTCAACTTCGAGGTCCTGGCTGCTGTTGTCAGGCACGTGAATGTGTTTAGCTGAGCTGAGCTGAGGTCCTGTCCCCGGGTTTCTGTGCCCAGTCTAGACGGAACCCAATCCCACAGCTCGGGAAGCCCCCAATGTGGATTTAAAAAGCAACCGCTTCTCAGGAAATTTCCTTCGATCAATGCACTTGTAGTGTAACCTATGCCTAAACTTTAAAGTTAATGAAATAAAACGGAATGAAAGAATTCTGCTGACGAAAACTTAAATGGGCATTGTTCCTATCGCACATCTCTTTGGACATTATTGTTCCGGGGGCTATAAAATAAATAAAATGGAAATTTTATGCAAATTACTGAGATGTTCAACGACTATGTGGAGCGACAAAGCCGAATGACAATAATAATGTCAGGAAGGAGCCTTCAGGATGAGACCGAATATGTTTGAATTGAGACAAGAAAGTTCACTTGGGGAGGGCTAAAAAGTCCTTTGGGCGGTCTTCTAAATGAAAAAAGAGAGATAGGGAACTGAGGGGCACAGGAAGTGTTTCCATTTTGTTGAACAGATTTTCAAAAAGTTCGGCGACAGATTAAACATTTTCGCAGTGATTTTCAATGGTGCTTAATGTTGACTTCCAGTTTGAAAATTCGTCATCTCTGCATTTCATTTTCTAATTAATAAAGTCTTAAGTGACTAACTATTTATAGAATCGTTAACAAAGTTAGATGTATAAGGGGTTAAAACCCTTAATATAAAACCTCAAATCACGCTCACTTCCTTCAAGATTGCTTTTAACTCAATCCTGAATAATACAAAACTTTAAATGTTCATTTCCGGCTAAAGACAATCTTCTTTGTCGGCGCTCACATTTCCTTCACCATCCACCCTCCAACGTCACTTGAAATGCCAAATGAGCTTCCGTCCGGCCATCTTCGTTCCCAACTTACCCATCTTACCAAATTTCTTGGCCGTAACTGGAGTGGCCAAGCCGAATCCCAAAGCCAAATAGAATCCGGGCTCAGCGAATGTCCATCCATTCGACTTATTACATAATTAATAATTATCAGAGATGCTGAGCGGCGAGGGGAGGAGGCAAAGTATTTTAATAACCCATCACGTCACTTGCCCCACTCGAGTTTCCACTTGCCACATGGCAAGGAGTGGGTGGTTTCCAAGGGCGGTGGCCTGAAATCAATGTGCGAAACGTGCTAATTGCGGCAGCTGTGCAAATGTGTGCTTGGCCATTTGATAGTTGACCATCATTTTGATGGCCCACAGGCCGAAGTGTAGGAAATGGGCCCTGCGGATATCTCTAATGTGTGCGGTCAGGGGGAGAAAAAACTAATTGCCAGAAAGCGAGTGGAGGCGAAAGTTTTGCATAAATGGCTGCTCGTCTTGGCTTTCATTTGGTACTTCCTCTTGGTGAAAAGTACGCCACTGAGAGTGTGTTCGAGTCGTAAAAAATGGCAGTGCCGTAACACGTAATGAGATACTTCAAAATGATGTTATTGCTTTATTTATAGGGCTGCATAAAAAGACCAGAAAAATTGAGAGTTTGTAGCTACAAAGGGAGCTACTCGTTTTTCGTGTATCAGACATAGGTTTTTGTTAGCCATCGCTTCATAACCTTTTTTATGCCCACTTGGATGGCTTGTAGTTTGATTTTGGTTCCCTGTCTGTCACTTTTTTACCGTCGCCTTGTTTATTAAACTTCATCTGTCACAAACGATGGTGCGCTGAGAAAAAAGTGTTGTACGAAATCAAGAATATGAAATCAGATATTAAGAGAAAATAGTTATATCAACCATAGGACTTTTCTGATCAGTTTTGTTTTGAAATCGGATGCTGAATTTTTACTTAAATATTGTAATGTAAATAGGTATGTAGTTTTAAAAAACTTTTTCTAAGTATATAAAGAATGAATATCGCATTGGAGTGCAAAAACGACCTATTCATTGTGATGGATGCATAAATCTTATCCGTTGGGAAATAAAATAAAATATGGCTGTTTCTGTCTCTTATTATACCCTAGCAAAGCAAAAGGGTATTATAAATTCAGTCAGAAGTTTGCTGCTCAGTGAATGTAATTTTCTGACTCCATAAAGTATATATGTATATTCTGATCAGCATCACCATCTAAATTGATCTCGAGAACAATCGTCATACTTCGATATGGTTTAACCTTTATGCATTTTGCTCCACTTTTGTGATGACAGCAAGGGTATATAATCTTCTGTTCGCCGAAGTTAGCTTCCTTTCCTGTTCTATTCCTATCTCTTTAGGCATTTATATATCCTCCTCTCTCTATATGTGTCTGGCCCCCTCGAGCTGTCTGCTGCTTTATGATTGCCTTGGATTGGCTAATAACTTTCAGGGAACTCGTTGAACTGGGGTAATTGCGCGGGCTTTTTACGTTGTTCCTAGACTGACATTGTTTAGATAAAAATAATCTGCAGTCTTAAAATTATTCATGGCTCGATGTTTGATTAAAGGCTAGCCGGGAGCAAAAAAAAGAAGGTAAAACAAGGATAACAGGGAAAGAAAAATAAAACTTTCCTGTTGCCTTTTTTTATAACGCCACGATTTAATTGAAAGCTAATACCGAAAGGGAGTTTTTTCGATTTTCTCAGTAGTCAACAGCGTGAATGGACGTTTGCAAAGAGTTAATTAGATGAGCTTCGGGTTCCCTTTAATTTTGCTCTCTAGTTACCCATCAACTTCAGCTGCTGACTCATGAAAAATTAACACACAAATCGCATGAGGCAGACATTTAAAATGCACTTTGTTGCAGCTGCATTGCATAAAATTATTACAGAAACAAAAATGGTCGACGATAAGAACAGCAAAGCCAACAACGACTGGGAAATGGATTAAAAAAATGTCGAGAAAGTGACGACTTATTGAATACCTTAAGAATCCATAAATTAGAAATTTTAGAATTTTATAATACACATATATTTTAATTTTCACTTCTAAATATATTTTGCTTCTTAAAATTTATTGAAATTTTTATGTTTTTCTTTTTTAAAAATAAAATAATTACTTTTTAGAGATGCACTTTACTGCAAAAGGGTGTTGGGATAATGCCTTTTCCTTGACTAGCAGCCGATTGCTTTAAAGTGCATCAATTTTAATGCAAATGCGCAGCAAGCAGCATTAACTTTGCTGCGCTCTTAAAAATTTACATAATTGCTGAAAGTCAGGCGAGAGGCGCCTTTCCCGCCTCCCCCTTGCGGGTCGCATGTGTGCGATTGGTGGAAAGCGGCGAGGGGGGAAAACTTTAATGAAAAACGTCCAGCACTTTGCACAATTAACGATTTTTCATGATTTCCCCCTAGCAGCCGCTCTGCCCGCAGGCAATTTGCATAAATCAGTGCAAAGTATCTGTGACACATGGAGAGCACGCCTCGTAGGTGGTTGGTGGTAGGTGGCTGCTTTTTGGCCTGGTCAAATGGGGGCCACTGGGCTGTTGGGTGGTTGGGGGCCTCTGAAAAATGTTTACACATTTGCAAATGTCTGAAGGTCAGGGGTGGGGAGGGCTTGGAGGGACGGGAGGACGGGCTGTGCAACATGATTTAGGCGTTTGCCCGCTGAGTAATTGTTGTGCGGCGGTTCCGTGGCTCACTGGCGCAGCTTTAATTTAATTTATGCACCACTACGGCGGAGGCAACAATAAATGCAGCGGAAGGAGGCTCCTCCTCCGCCTTGTCGAGGGCCACTAAGTGGCCGCTTCAGCAAAATTAAATGCACTTCCCCGGTTGTTGTCGTCGCCATCGCAGTTGTTGCAAGCGATGGCCACAGGATACCACTGGGTATGTCGGCTATTGAGAGTACTTGTTGGTAGTAATGGGTAAATAACGTCTTAAAAAAATATCCTGTCTTGTCTACAAAAGCTTAAGGCTACACATTAAGTCCGGTAAAAAGAGTAAAGTTTTGTGGTTCTCATGTAATTAATTTTACAACCTAATTTCGTGAACGTCGAACTGGCATTCTTCAGTTGGAATGAATCAATAATTACTTTAGTGTCCAACAATGGAACCAAAGCACTTCCACAGTATTTTGTGGCTAGAATCAATCTCTTTTCACCACTATCTCCCAAGGCGGTGCTTAAATTATATTACTAGCCATCAAACGGTCGATTCACGGCCATTAGAAAATAATTTAATTTGCCATTATTTACGCTGGCTGCAGCTTGCAGCTGCCTCTAAACAGAATTTATTATTATGGCCGCACAATGTGTTTAGTTTTATGGCCCAAGACGTGAAGTGTTTATAAGGAGCAGAGAGCAGACTGCATTCCCCGGACTTATTTAATGCGTAATTACAGAGCAAATCTTGTTAGCAGTCGAAGTAGCTGCGAAAGGAAGGAAAGCGGAAAAGCGAGATAGTTGGCCATGAGCATTCTCGAAAAGGCAACACTCTTCCGAGGGTCAAAGGAGCAGCGCTGAGAGGCAGCTTAGTGTTTGCTTCATTGAATTCATAAGCGTCTCGAAAAGTAAATCCTAGTGAACTCTAGCGAAAATCCTTCGTCCGGATAGTGAACAAAATGCAGCTGGAAAAAATCCCTCGCATAAAAAGCTATGGGGCAAGCCGAGGATTTTCCCTGTCCTCCCCCGCATGCTGAGTTTCCCAACCTCCAACGAGGACAGCGCGTCGTCAAAAGTCAATTAACTGCAACACTTGCAACACAACTTCAACTAATTAGCGTGATGCTGCCTCAGGTGGAGAAGTGCATCTGGTGGTGGGGGTACGTACAGATATATATACATACATATATATGTATAGAAAAACCCCCGGGGAGCCAACAAAACACACAAAAATGTGTAGCACGCTTTCGGGCTTGCGGTAAATAAGAATGCACTTAACGTCGGGTTTTAGAAGAGGATGCAAGAGTGATGTAAACAGGGGAACGGCTGGGTCTTTGGGTCGGGGAGGGACCACCCGACTTTTACGAGGTGGAAAGTATGTCAAGCTCGGAGGGGTTAATTTGGGTTAGTTGTGGCTAACAGGGAATACTATATACCCACGTAAGTAGACAAACAAAGGGGATTAGCGGAGAAGATCTCAATTCGGTTTAAAGCATAGCGCTTTATTAAATTTAAATATACGAATGTTAAAACACCAATAAAATGTTAAAACACCAATCATGTTTATTAAAATAATCATCAGTTAAACATTGAACGCGGTATTTATTTTCCATATTTTTATTTTCGAATTTCCATATCGATATAACATAAAATACTCCATTTAATAAATTACGTTAGTAATAAAAATGCGAAAATTGTGTGATAAGTGATAAGAAAATTATTAAACAAACATGTGTGAATCAACCAGATAACATATGAAAATAATTTAGCTACAAATTAGCAAGCAATTAATATTATTATACCAAGAGTTATCAATAATGTTAAGCCTCTCTTTCTCATTCACAATGAATTAAAAATACCATTTCTCTTCAAACAAAGCTATTAATAGGTTGAATTGTTAAGCTCTGTTTTAAAACTTTAGAGAGACACTCCCCCTCCCACTTATCTGCCCCAATTTGCGGCAAATCATCATCATCTTCGTTTAATTAGGGTGTAGCTTGTTCCAAACCAGCTTCTTATCTTATCCACTCCTCGGAGACATTCTCGACAAGATGTTTTATCAAGTATCGGGCGACGATAACCACCTTCGAAAAGAGTCCCAAGCCTCGACTGCATCTTCATTTCGACTTCGGTTCCCGTTTGGAGTAGATGTGGCGTAAATTTCCACCTGAATGAAGCTGCCATTGCAGGTGGAAAACGTGTGGAAACGTTTCTTGGCCATGTTGTCGCTTCCGGATTTGCTAGGTCAGTTGAATGCGAGCCAATTTTATTTCAGCTCCCATTTTTCATACGGGTTTGCCATCTCCAGTCCTCGGCTGCTTGTGGGACAGTGGATTCTCCTTGGGCTACTATGCCAAGTCGGCTTATGTGTACGACAACCCGTGGCCCCATTGGTACGCCCTGGTGGGCGGGATAGTGGCCTTGGCTCTGACCTTGGGCTGGACCCTCCGCAAGCACAAGAGGCAGCAGTACAGCTTCGATCACTACTACATCATGTTCTACGGACTCCTCTGCTCGCTGATGGGAAGCTGCTTTATGCTGACTAAACAGTTGGGTGAGTCATCAGTGGAATTCCTAGCCCGTTCATTTATATTTCCGTGGTTCAAGTATCGTAAAAGATAACATATAAAACAAGAGAGGAGGCTTATATTCCATTGTAATCATCAAAAATGAGGAGCAAAATGAATAAATTCTGAACAATATCGATATTGGTAAAACTACTACACTTAGAGTGGTTTTTCGGTTGTATTAGGGCCAAAAAGTGACTTACAGCGGAACCAAACACTGTTTTGAGCAGCTTATGACCAAGGTAATCGAGCCCAATTACTTTTTAGACGATTAAAAAAAAAATGATTTTTGGCCAATTTTCGCATTTTTGATAAGGGGTAACATCATCATTTTTTTCAAAAAATGGCCAAATTTCAACATTTTTAGGCGTGAATGCCATCGGATTCGAAATTTTATTACGAGTTCAACGGTGTATACCAATTTATATTTAGATCAGTACTTACCGAGATAGAGATAAAAAACTAAGTTTTTTAACTGATTTTATGTAATTTTTTCCTAAGCAACTGCATCCTTAGGTTGGCTTCGATTTTTGGATCAATTTCACTGTGCGACAAAATTTAACGAAATGTTTGTTTGAGTTACTTTTTTGATTGTTTTTGGTTAAGGGGCATAAGTTATGCACAAAAATATTTATGCCACCTTCTAAGTGATAGGATTTCTTTTTTTATGATAAATTTTATGAAATTATTATTATGAAAATATTTAACACAAAATATTATTTTTTTTTTTACTTCCAATAAACTATTATTTTTTTTTAAAGTGAAATTTTTTTTCTGATTTTTTTGGCTTTTTCAGAGGTATCCTCGCGTAACAAGTTCCATACGTAGTCGCCCAGAGTAAAGAGCTGGGAGAAAAAAATTTGAAATCATTGTTATAAAAGCCTAACGGTATATTTGCTTAATATATTTTAATTAATAGATATTGAACTTGCATAAAACGCTTATAACGGTGAAAAAATATTTTCCCAATATGGTATTATAAGGCTGTGAAATATGCAAAAACACGCGTTTTTGGGACCTTTGAGTGTGCGTAGAAGCTGATTGGCTATTGATATTAACAAATCCAAAAACTTGTATTCTTATTTTGACTAGTAGAAGTGAAAAATAAGAAAAAAATCAACTCAAACATTTTTTTGTCGCACAGTGTTTTTTTTCACATTTTTAGGATGTAACCCAAATCTGCGTTGCAACTGAAATTAAAATACCCTCTGCAAGGGCATAAAAACGGAAACATCTGGGACGTGAAACCACAGAATATTATGATTCAGTATATTATCAAAGCAACACTTCCAGAGTCAAAAACTGTCATAATTTTACCCCGATTTCAAAGTAGCATACCTCAAAACTTTTTTAGTAGACTCCATAAAAAACCGGCTTTTCATCTGGCCTAAAATATTCACCTAAAACCGTTGTACTTTTAATCACCAGCTGTTAGCTATTACTTCATCTTCGTGGGACTGAGTGTGCAGTACTTGGCGGGATTCAGCTACGTGAACCTGCGATGCGATGCCTCGGGATCGAGGCCGTCGAGGATTGCCCTGGCGAACTCACTGTATGTGGGAGGGATGACCTCGGGGTTCGTGATTTTCAACGAGATGGAACCGCAGCGCAGTGGACTGATTGCCCTGGGAATTAACTTGCTGCTACTCTGCCTGGTGTGTCTGAACGAGTTGCTGCACCATACGGGCTGCATTAACTACAAGGAGTCCAGGGACTTGGTGTTTAATCTGCTGAACGAGGAGAGGATGGTCTTCCTGCCGCGCCAGGCGATTCTGGCCCAGTTCGTGGGCCGAACGGACTACCAACTGGAGGACAGCAGGCAGTGGCTGGTGCTGATACTGGGAGGAAGCCTGGTGTACCTCCAGAAGAGCTGCCTCCTCTTCTCGCCCACCTACATGCAGCTGATGTGGAGCAGCACAGTGGGCTATCTGCAGCGCGCCCAGCTGTACATTCCCTTCGTCCTGTTCGCGGGCGGCTCCAGCCTTGGGGCCCTGCTCCTGATGAGGTACACCCCCAAGCTGGTCTACCTGCTCTTCGGACTCATCCAGATGACGCTCATCGTGGCCCTGCTGTGCATCTACAGCGACGACCAGGCGGAGCACTGCTTTCTGTTCCTCTGCCTCATATACGTCACCATGGGAGTGCTCTCGAGCCAGGGGATCCACTGGCTGCTGGAGTGCTCGCCCTTCCTCTACACGGAAATGGCCCTGGCCACGGGATTCATCCTGCAGCTGGTCGTGCTCGAGGGCTGCAAGTACGAGTTCTTCGCCGAGAACCACTGGACTGCCCTGCTGGTCGGCAGCGTGGTCACCCTGGTGCTCACTGCCCTGGCCATTCCGGTGGTGCAGTGGCTCCAGCCGCACTCCGCCAGCCTGGTGGATGTGCGCAACCGCCTGCTGGGCATCCGGCGGCAGTCGCTGCCACCGGAACAGACCCAGTTCTGGCACACGAACCACTTTCTGGCCCACAACAAGCCCGCCAGCCAGCTGGCGTCCGTGCAGCTGGGCAGGAGCAGGGTGTTCCAGCAGTACCCGATCAGCGGGAGCGACATCACCGACAGCCAAAAGAACGACAAGTTCTGATAATAAAGTGTGCACTTTAACCACCACTTGTTTCTGCTTTGCGGGTCCCCATCATTATTCACATTCAATTGTCACTGCGATTGCTCTGTTATTTATCTTTGTCACAGAAAGTGAAATAATTCAATTTTATTTTCTACACAGCTCGATGAATGTACCAGAATGCATTGGTTTCGGAAAAATATAACTTCCAAAATAAAAAGGCAATCAAGTCCACTTAATTTTCTTACAAATTAATTTCGCCACAACTGCTTCTTTATCTTTTTCCATTAAAAAATAATAAGCTGCAACAAGCCTTTCTCATAAATTATTAATCATTCATGAGCCAGGAATATGATTTTCACAACTTTAAAGACGCTAAGTCGCCCCCAAAGAAGACTTCGAAGTACAACTTTGAGCTGCCGGGCAACGTTGATTATTTTTATTGATTTTTAAGCAAATTAAATTGTGCGTTAACCGCAAACTGAATTTATCATAAAGTCGCTTTATCAGTCGACTGCTTTGGCCAGAGTTTTTATTGCCAACACATTAAACATTTATATCCGCTATCAATTTCTGTAACGACGGAAGAGCGTAATCGCATCTCGGCTGTTGCTGGGAGAAATTTTCCGGTTCTACCTAATTTAATTTACGGAGAACCGGAGCCCAAAACCGGAGCAGCCGCAACGTGCAATGGCAATAAAAGCGTTAAATTTGTTTATTTTTTCAAGCCTCGCAGGTCCGCAGGGCATCCAGCCCCGCAGGACTTCCCCTTTTCGGATCCAGCCATCGGATTTTCGGTTCGATTTCGGTGTTTTTCCATCCGTTCTCCTGCTTAGAGTGGGGCGTACCTTCCGGCCCCGCTGGAAGCCCTCCCACACGAACGCCCATGTACACAGCATGCAGCCTCCGCTCCCGACACTCCACGCTCCTTTGTTTCTGGCTTGCCATTGTTTTTAAGTGGATGCCGGCACATCCTTTGTTGCTGCATCGGAACGAGACGGGTGAACTGGGTGCCACCGGCAGTTCCGATCCCCTTATCACTAATGAAGTGGCCAATGAACTGGAGCCCGAAGATTAAAGCGAAATTAAATGGCTAACCGAAAATTGATTGATCGAAAAAGGTGCGCAACCCAAATAAGAACACAGAACCGACGACGGAAAATAAATGAGAAAAATTATTTAAACCGATTTAGGTTGCGGTTACCACCGCTCAATATGCGGTCAGGGGTTAAGGGAGATAAAAAGGTGTGTGGATATAACCACACACTTGGAAAGCCTAACGAATTAAATTGGTTTATAGTGTGGGACATATTCACTGCAGAAGCCGAACACTTTTTAGTCAAGTGGGTGAAATAGTTTCTGGTTGTGGTTCGTTGAATTACATAATTCTGTGGTGGCAAGTGGAGCGTTAAAAAATATATAAGAGCCATTAAAACACTCTAAACTATATATGTGAAAATTACGAGTATAACTTTAACATTTACAATATTTATTATTCAGTAGTTACAAACAAATATCTTGAATTCTTTAAATTCTTTTTCCGTTTGATAAAATCAGAGTAGAATCAGCTAAAGTTGTCTACATATTTTGCTAAAACATTGGGGCTTCAATGGAGCATCACAAGGGCATAATGAAATCAGTGTTCTTTCGCTCTAAAAAAGGTTCGCATCGCGCCGCTGTTTGAATCTCAGAGATACTGGCAGCAGCTAGAGGTTGCTTTTTCTCTTCCTCCGCTTCACATTCTCTGAGTCCTCCACCGCCAACTTGAATTCCTTGACCACCTCGGGCAGCGAATCCTCCGCCTCGTCCACCGTCCAGGTCTCCAGGTGCGGCGGTCGGTGGTGCATGATGAAGGGGTTTATGATGGCGGCCACTCCCTCGGCGTTGTTCAGGTGGACGTGGTGGGTGCCCTGCACCTCGTGCAGCTCGAAGTGCGGGTTGTTCTCCCTGAGGATGCCGATGACCTCGTCGCTCTGCTCGTCTATGAAGTTCGACTCGGAGCCCTTGATCACGCAGTAGGGCACGTTCTTAATGGTCCTGGCCAGCTCGGCGGCGAAGGGCGGACTCGTGTGGAACTCGGTGTAGTACTTGCACCGGCCGTCGCGGGAGAAGAAGTACTTGGCCGGGAACTTGGTGGACCGGCTGATGTTGCGCTCCAGGATGTGGCGGCAGTTCTCCAGCTCCACCGAGTACTCGGAGCCCTTGTGGAGGACCTGCTCCAGTTCCGGGTAGGTGTAGGCCGGCGGCTCCTGGCGCTTGGCGTTCGCGAATCGCTCATCCTCCAGCATGAAGCCCTCGATGTTGGTGCGCAGGTAGTCGATATGCGAGGCGGGCTTCCGATAGCGGGTCTTCACTATGTCTATGCTGACCAGCAGGTCGGTGCGGTGAGGGTACAGCGAGGCGAAGATGAAGCACAGCATGGCGCTCATCGAGTGGGCCATCAGGGAGACCTTCTGCCAGCTGTACTCCTCCATCACGCGCAGGATCACGCACAGGTAGTCCACGAAGTGGTAGGTGATCCCCTCCGGCAGCTTCGAGGAGTATCCGTGCCCGGGCAGGTCGATGCACAGCACTCCCAGGTGCTTCGGCAGCAGCGGCAGCAATTTGTCCCACGTTCCCAGGTTGTCCAGCCAGCCGTGGAGAGCCAAAATGGGTCGTACCTGGCGGTTTCCGTACCACCTGCCCACCACGTAGCCCCACGGCATGTCGATGCGCACATCCATGGGCTCCTGAAATGCACAGAGAGAATTGTTTAGAGATATTCATTGTTTAAATTGTTTGAAAAAAGATCAAGCTATTCAAAAAGTCAATATCATAACAATGTTTGTAATTATTATAATTAAACAGAACTACCTAACAAAGAAATGGATTTGAGCACCTTGCATCCCACCAGGAATTGTACTTTTTTCCCAGTGTAGGAAAGTAACGGGAAAGAGCTGCAGCAGTGCAAAAAGTCGTTTCTAGAGAGCGGTGGCAAGGAGAGCGGGTTTGTCCAGCTTGTTAGCTGTTAATTGCCCGTGGGTAACTTGGTAGCTGCTTTCGGCCTGCTGCCAACCAGTTGGCTTAGTTGGGTTTTCGGGTTAACGGAGGATGAGGACCGACCGGCGGGCTGGAAATTCGCCTTTGGCATTTCCCAAAGTCCATTTTGGGCATGGCTGTTTCCAATGTGTTAACAATACACTAAGCTCAATGCGGAACATTGCACTATAATGGTGAGGCTATGCTTCAAAAGATAAATATTGCACTTTAAAATAACTATTATGAAACTTAATTGTGACTTTCCCTAGAGTTAATATTTTTTTGTAGGCTAAATCATTCGAGTATATATTTTATAAGTATTATACTGACTCGCAAACTCTAGCTACAATTAAGTCTTAATTATTATCCACTCCACCGCTCTTTATTGGAATTTGAGTGCACTTTCAGTTCGGTTTGTAGACCACTGCCTCTGGCCATATCATTTATCTCCGCCGATGCGTACTGGTGCGTGTTTCCCCATCCTCGAGCGATTTGATCAATTGGTTCGTGCGAAAAAGTTGAAGTGGTTGACAACCGAGCGGGTTTTTAGGGGCCGGGACCAGGTGTCAATTGACGGACAGGAGGCCCCGCAGTGCCACAGCTGCCCGGGCGACAATTCATCATCTAGTTTTTCCTTTGTTTCGGCTCCGATCGATAAACGATTTTGTATCTACTGCAATTGACTGATGCTGCACATGCAAACTCGCAAAAGTTCCGCCAAATGGATTTTCGTAGTTTGCCACCGCAGGAAAAACTTTGCCATCTCTGGGTTTACTACGGTCGCTCAACTCGAAAATTGGCGCCGGGTATTTTCAAGTGTGACAACATTTTCAAGAGCGGAGGGATGTGTAAGGGGAGCATTGAACGGATAACTTTTGCAACACACCACCGACAGTTTGATGAACTCCTAATGAGCCCGATAATCGAGGAATAATACTTTTAGTCCCATTAGGGCACACAGAAAAAATAACATAAGCTCATTGTTAGCTTGTTATTTAGATTTTAAGATCACTATCTATACGTTGATAAGTAATTACTAACACTTTTTTCTGGGTCGTTTTAAGAGGGTTGTGCCTAAGTTTCTGCTACCTCAGCCACTTAACTAAAACATCATTCCACCGGTAGCTGATGGCTCCAGGTAGACATTGACTTTGATTCCGCATTAACGGGAATCTTATCAGCTCGAGGAGCCCACGGCGATAAGAGTGCAATTCCGTTCAAAGGTAAAAACACGAAAGCAAAGGGGCAGCTAAAACGCGTTTGATCGGTGGATTTTCATGGAAATCTATTAGGCTCGATAACGGGGTCGTATAACGTCTAATAACTATTTATGGCAGACGCCCCCCTCCGAATCCGGCAACTCCATACGAGTATATACTATATGTAATTACCTGTTCATGGTGCTCGGTGGGATGGCCACCACCTTCGGAATTCGACGTCATTTTCGCTGGCTGTCTGTCCGATGTTAATGACACAATCTCCCAACTAAATCCGACAAACGCGTGTCGGAAATATATAGACAGTGTGTTTAGGGAAACTTTTCTATTTTTATAATATAACAACTAAATTAGCTGAATACTGAGAAGAACAAGCACAAGAGAAATGCCCGCCAGCAGGGCATAAACAAAACTAAATTGTGTTTCGCCGGAGAAGGCGATTAAATCCCTAGTGAGACTGAACTTTAACCAGCGTGGGTTGCAAAGCAAATATCGGGAGAAGGTACTCGGTTAAGAGAATCGCCGTTCTACCGATAAGAGACTATATAGCGAGCGCCAACTAAGCCGATCGAGCAAGAGCTTTTTAGGTCAGCTTTATGCTTAGTCATTTTTTGGTTGTGACATAGAAAGAGATTGAGTATGGGGGAAAAAGCTTTCAAGTGTTCCGATAGCATCTAATGAAAAAAGCCGACTTAAATACACACAAGCATTACACTTTAGAGGGTCAAAGGTTAAAGTATCCATTTAAAAGAATAAACATTTGAACACCTAATATATTTAGTTAAAAGTATTTCAGCATTATATCTTACACACATCTGCTTTTTATAAATATAAACAAAATCCGCCAGCTACACCCAATTAAATCAAATTGTTGCGTCCCAAGTAAACATATGGGTTGAACATTGAAATTACAATGCTCATATCACGGCGACAACACAAAATGATGTATTCAACCATATTGAGCGCATATTTACCCAGATAAACATAAATATTTATAGATTTCATTTTCCAAAAGTGACCATCAAATAATTGATGCAAACATAGCAAAGCTCATAAAGCCAAACCAGAAAATAAAATATACTTTGCTATATTGCTTTTTGATCAATAGTCAAAGATATGCAAAAAATGATACACTTTTCCCATTTTATTATTAATTTTTATTAGATTTGCTGAAAAAGAGCACTCACATTTTGCAATAAAATGAAAATGAATTCGTTTTGTGTGTTCTTTATGGCGTTTTTTATGCAGCTTGAAATCGGTTCAAAAATTAATAAACGAGCAAATCAATAAATATTTATTTAGCTCTCGTGGGAAAAAGATAAAAGGTGGCCAGGGTCAACATATATTTTGGTGGGGATAACAGACAGAACATATTCAAAAAACCATTCGCCGCTTTCGACAACAGTTTACACAATAAATGTGTTTAGTTTTGCTAAATGGAAGCGATTTGAAAAATCCTATTGCAGTCGCTTGGGGCCGTGGCTCAAATCATAAATCTTCATGCAGTGCAAATTGAATGTATTTTCAGCGAGTGGCAATCGACGGTTTCGACCAGCGTCATAAATAACGAATTGAAAACATAAATCTGGCGCTGAAAAGTATGCAAAGCCTTTTTAATTTCGAATGCAATTAAAGACACACGGACCAGGATTCAACATTCAAAATTCGGGATCCGGGACCAGAGGTCGGTTGGGCAGGCAGAACGGTTGGTTGGCCAAGAAAGGAAGCTCCGCTGCAGCATTTAATCAAATGCATCTGGCGCTGACCAAGTGGCGGAATCCCGAATCCGGTTAGCACCTCACCGGCCTCGCAATCAAATTACGCTGCCTGCAGTTCGGGTCACAGTTCACCTGACCCCCTTCCCCATTTGGCCCTCTCGTGCCACTAATGACTTTCGAATGACATCGCCGGATGCAGGCGCCCAGTCATCCGAACTTGGCTAATGACTTCAGTTCCCTTTCGGCGGTTTTGCCTTCAATATGACCACATGTACATGTGGTTTTCAAATTAAAACAGCTTTTATGGTAGGTGTGAGGCGTTCGTTACTTGGTGGGCTGTACCTCAATCTTTTTTAAACTACCTTCAATAAGAAATCTTTTAAATATGTTTCTTGTATTTAAAACCTAAACTCTTTTGTATTCGATTCCCCTATAACTAAACGGTTCTGCGTTTTTATTTATTTTAAATTACCTTTTTCAAATAATTTTGATTTATGTAAATACAATGACTATGCTAAAACGAATTGCCTGTCAAAATATTATGATATTGATCCACAATGTAATTCCTGTTTTCTCATTTATGTTTTTGCTGTGGTTATGTGGTTTTTTTGAAGCAAGATAAAGCTCCCTACCGCCTTTTCTTTTTTGACACATTAATGTTTCAATAAATATGTTAATAGGCTGGCCAGTTTAAACTAACTGCGAAATCAGATCCAAGTTGTCGGAGCGGAATGAAAGGCAGAGTGACAGCGTTCGTTACAGAATCATTTGCACGCCTCGCTTGGCCGCAGATTTACACTTGGTATTTTCTGGATTTATGCCAAAGTAAAGGCGTTGACGCGCTGTCTGCCACGCCCATTAGCGACGTGTTTCGCCCCAATATTGTAGCTAGGTGCAAAATGCAAAGTAATGGGCTTTGAAAACGCCTGCCAAGAAGGAGGCCAACGGATCGGGCAAACAAATCCTGTTGAAATCTGAGATACCCTTTAATTAGCTTGGGGATTTACTAAAGGTGAATTAGATGGAAATGTTTACCTTGCGCTGACTTAACTGCCTGCAGTTACTAGTTAGATCGACTGAATATCTCAACAATTGGGGCAGCTGTAATCCTACTAATTGGCTGCAAATAGAGAATATAATCTTCGTTCTGCAGCAGCACGCCTGCAATCCGGTATTCTGAGCTCCTGTTTTCTGGTCTGGCCTTTTGTCTGGCACTCAAGTGAAAAGCTTTTGTCGGCGCATGGAAATTTGACGGAAATTGTTTGGTCTGATGGATGCAGATGCACCTCGTCCTCGCCCTCGTCCTCCGACCCCAGAAACCACTTTTATTTACGCTCCTTCTGCTAGTTTTGTTGCTATGTACCTTTGGCTAATGGTCTCATTTCTCTCCGCTCCTCCGACGGCTGTGTCAATCCTTCAGCTAAGTAAGCAGACAGTTTTTAGCATTATGGTCAGTTGAAAGGCCATAAACTGGCCTTTTTCCCAGAGTGTTGTCTAACCGAATGAAAATTGCAATTTCTATAGAGTTTAAACTTGATTCTTGCCGTCGAGCAGGAAGCCAGGATTACGCCAAGCGAAATAAATGCAAATCGCATTAGAATAAATTTGGCTGGCTGCTTTCTGGCAGCGTGACTGCGACTGCAGCATAATGCCCTTAAAATAGCTCCTCGAGCAGCAAACTTTGGCGACAGGTAGCCCAGATAGTGGCAAAGGACTACAGACACTTTGGGAAAAGTTTTTCCTCAGACAACCCACCCAATTTTGCTCCACTTCATAGCGGTTTTTGGTGAAGTGCTGTTAGACTTCAATAAAATGTATATTCAAGTGAAGCCATTGTTACTACTTTTCTGTACCGCGCTTTTAAGGATAGCTAAATGTGTTTATAATTCATCATAAATAAGAGCAGTTATAATTTGTTCGAGTGTATGAACTCCGCGAATGGCATCATTAGGTTGAAGGAGCATGGACCTCGCCGTTGATGCCCCAACACAATCAAAAGCAAGTTGAACTTTTTAATGCATAATTTATTGTCGACTGACTTGGCCCCGGTTAACTGGGAAACAGCCACCGGGCGCAGGTTAAAGCCACACTTTTTGTTGATTTTGTTTCGGACTTTTTATGCTCGCCGCGGAAAATCAGTTAGAACAATAGCTGGGATGCAGATCTGCGGAGCTTCATAAATATTTATGGAAGGTCTGGCCAGGCACGTACCATCGAAAGCACCTCATGTAGAGCACCGGCGAATGGCCGAGCGATTTATTGGGCCACCACGCAAAACTCATATTTAATGCCAGCACATGCGGCACATATAAATATTAGGGGGAAATATTTATTTTCAATTGATTGCTGATTTATTTTGAAGCAAAAGAAATGAAATACAGACGCGGATAAAATGAGATGCTCGAATATTTACACTTGGTAATAACATTGACAGCCATATAAGATATACTTTCAGAATTCTGTAGCCAAACATCTTTAAAAACACTCAGAGAACTATCTTACTCTGTTTGCACTGTGAATACTTTAACGATCAAGCAATTTGTTAGCCGAATCATATCGCCATCTGTCTGCAAGTGTCCGACCATTTTGGTCTCCCTTCTGCCAAAACTTTTCAGATTTGTTTGCGTGTTTCGCAGAAGCGGAGTGAAATTGCAAAACCAAATCGCCCGATTCGAGTCACAACTATCAATTAAACTAATTAGCTTGATTTCCCAGCAGGGTTGCGCAACCGAGGGACACGCCCAAAACTTTCGCCTTGGCTCGGCTGCCTTTTCGGTTGCGGTTGCGAGGGAAAATTCAATCAGCGCGTGCAGAAAAACGCAATCAAATGATTAAGTCAACAAATGAAGGCAAATTGCTGGGGACGCAGCTGGTGCCGGACTTTTGGGATGCACTGTGAGCGGAAAATCGAAGCCAGGAAGCAAAAAGTCGCCGCGGCCAATGAGGTTGTTTTAGCCGGGGTCTTCCTCAAAACTTTGGCCAACTTCTCCTCGGGGGATTCCCCTTTTTACACATTTTTTGCGACAAACCCCCATCGCATTTTAAGCAGGTGAAAAAGTGCAAAAAACTTTTAGTTTCCTAATGAGTGTGGTACTTGGACCATTGATTAAATCGAGGTCGCCGCCAGCTTTCTCGCCCGCCTTTCTTTCCTGCTGGCCAACATATTTTTCCCATTTTTATGCCCTCGCCGGCTTCCTAGTCGACATTCAAATTCAATTGACTGGGCGTGGCACGTGCTATCTATATCTACTCCCACGAGCGAGTATGTGGCCGCCTCCTTCGAACGTATTTATTTCCCCTTTTTCGGTGCGATTGCCTGGCAGGAAATTTATTTATATTCAATTTGTGAATTTATGCCACTTTTTTGCCGGGAACGACGACGACAAAGCCGGGGAAATTCAGTTTGCCGTAGATGCATCAGTGGGCCAGGATGCAGACTTTGCGAGTAGTGCACTAAACGAAAAAGGGGGTTTTAAGTAAACTCGATATTCAGAGTGGGTGTTTATTATCATAGGAGCATTTCTGAGAGCACTTTACAAGAGGGTTCTTGAAGAAAAAATGAGGATGAATATTAATGCAGAAACATTTGAATAAAATCTTATTGTAAAATGATAAGAATATTTGTGGGTCTGATGTTGACAAACAATAAGCATACAATATAAATATTAAGATTTATTTTATACGCTTACATTTGTTTGCTAGCTAATGATTGGGAAATTCCAAACCATTACCAGTACTTGTACCTTCGAACACCATTTTAACTATTTTTCTCCCTGTTTATAAGAAACCTTTGTTGGAAACTTGAACAGACTTGCCTTTCTGAGGAAGAAAAGTTAATGCTGTATTTACGGCCACTGATGCATTTGCTACTGCTGCTCGACCGTCTGTCACTTCTGCCTGTCGATAAGTTCCATTCCGCTAAATCATAAACACATTTGGCCGCCGCAGTCGTCCTGGCTGATTACCTAATCTGAAGGACTAGACCCTGGATATGTGGTACCATTACCTGGTAACTCCGGAGGTACAGTCTAGACCCCAGGAAAACCAGAGGTACCTACGGATCTACCTACCTAATGCCATAAGGTACTTTACTTAGGTAGAGGCAGTTTCGAGGGTATATATACGCTCATCTTGCAGGGGATCCTTCATTCCGTCGATGTCCTTCCACAGCGATAGTCAGCCCTGAATCGTCTGCCGTCGAGAGCTCGTGAGTTTGTGTCTGTGATAGTTAGACCCAGTGCCATTCGCCAGGATGTTATTCCTAGCGCCTCGCAAACATCTGTTTGCCACCAACCTGATCATCCTGCTGGTGATCTACGTGATGCGCAAGTGCCTGCAGCTCTTCTGCATCATCGAGAACCGCGCCGTCCATCCCTCGGAGGAGGAGGAGAAGAAGGCCCAGTTGCCGGAGAGGGAGATCCTCCGGAAGCGCCGCGGCGGCTTCAAGTTCATCCCGGACGCCATGCACCAGAGCATGCACGGCTTTGGCTACGGCGAGGGTCACTACCAGATCTTCGTGGAGAAGAAGGAGCGCATCCTGCCCACCAAGTCGCGCCTGAACGCGGCCACAGCTGAAGTCAAGCTGAATCCCAATTAGTGGGTTTCTATGGGACCCAAACAAAGCATTGACATCCCAGCATGTCAAAGACAATGAGCCAATTAAGCCAGCGAAAACCCAATCCCCCAGTTATTCCCGCACATCCATGTCTTCTTCAATAGTGTTTACATATTATAAAATGCATGCAGAAAAAAATTGTTTTTTATAAACAGCAAAGCGCACTATTGGCCATGAATAAAAAGTAAAAAAAAACAGCTGTCAATTTGGTAGATTAACTTTAGGTGAAGCTAATTGACCAGACGAATCAAATTAGCGAGTATAACACAAAATTGCACTCATTGGTAAAAAAGGCAAAAAAATATTTATTTGTTGCCGATTTGATGGATTGATTGTTTGCTTTAGGCCATGTTGTGGGATCTGCAACTTTTCTGCTTAGTTAGATTCCGTGAGGGACTGGGATTTTTCAGGAGGCTTGAACAGATTCCATGCCACTTGAAAAATGATATCCTGCGGAGGGGGCGTCCTTGCTGATCGCGTGGGTGTTGCGGCAACACTAAATGGGGCCAAATTTATCACAAAGTAGCAGGGCGCACATGGAACTGTGAAATCCGGGAAGGATTGGGGAAGACAGGAGCAGAAATATGGGCCCGAGTGCCAAGGAAGTGGCAACAACAATGTCTGGCAATATGTTCAAGTAATTTGCAAATACTCTTGGTGAAAGTGAAGGAGTGCTGGGCACTTTGAATTGGTGGAATATTTTAAATGCAAATAATAACTAATTACTGGCCTCTATCTAACTCTGATGGAATATTTTAAATGCAAATAATAACTAATTATTGACTACTATCTAATTCTGTTAATATATACCGTTTACTACACTAATTAACTTTGGTGGGCTAATAACCACTTTGACACTTTACGACATTTAATTGACTGTTGTTTAGTATTTTTGTACGTTATATACAATTATCATGGAAATGTATGATTTTAATTAATAAAAATTAAACATTGTGAACAGGTATAGAGGGATTTGCATATTTTCTAGTTGAAAGTTAATAAAATGGGAATAATTAATCCATTAATTTGTGTGGAAGGCATTTAGTCCTTGCCTTTTTAGGGAATTTTCAGGTCGATGTTACCGATGGCCCACTTGCATTGTTCGGCATTGGCCAAGATAAGAAAGACGGAGATGGCAGGAGCAGAACTCGGCTTGAGCTCAGCAATTGTTAGCAAATCTATCATCATCATCTGCTAAGCACGTGGCTGTAATGCGTGTGTGTGTGTGGGTGTGTGTGTGTGTGTGTGGGCTTGTCCTTTTCTGCCTTTATCCCTGTCTCCTTCTGCTCTTTATCCCCATCTCTCTCTCTGCTAAGCTGGCTGAAGAAGCAGAGACAATGTGCGAGCGTGCAACATTCTCTGCATTCTCTGCATTATAAATGAAGGGGAATTTTTAGTTGTAAGCTGCATCATCAGCCCTCGAGCTGCATATAAATTATCCCACCGAATAAAGCGTCCAACCCCAGCTCTTCGCTATAATCGTGATTGTTATTGCTGTAATTCTAATTCCATAACTATGCGGCTGTGGGCATTATCCATACGCCATGTGGCATCGCCCATACGCCCCGTGGAACGTGCGCTTGTCGGCAGCTGTTGATGTGTAAAAACGAAATGTCAGTCGGATAAGCGCCCACAGGCATCCTGGTTATAATGAGGTGGCCCAGCAACGAGTAACCCTCGGATGCCGCAGGACCCACTCGGCTCCCTTAACCCTTAACCCGCGATGTGCTCCAGATTTTTCTGTGCTTCTGCCCGCATAAAACCTTAAGCTCTCGTGTAAATCATGTCGCCATTGTTGCTCTCCTAGTTCTGTTCGCTACTGGACTCATTATAATTAACAATTTATAAAGCGTTAATCCACACACACTTGCACCAAAACTCCCGTTGGTTCACCACTACAAACCTAGAAGCCATACACTAAAATAATAAACTATAATTTCTCTTGAATAGTTTTCTAAGCTATTTAAAATACTTTTTCTCAATACTCAATACAATAAAGAGAGTCCCTTACAAATAGAAATGACAGAATAAAAATCATAAAATTATTAAAATAATTTTTTTCAACTGAGGTTAGTTCCTATTTTCCGAAGTGTACAATATCCATTGACGGTAATTTGCCAAGGCAGCCAAAAGAGCATGTTCAGCAACAGCTACAGCAAAATCCAGCCAAACAAACAAGTCAGAGGCGTGGGACGAGGGGCGGAAGGGAATGGGATGAGTGTGAGTAAGCAGCTTTCATTGCTGAAATCCCCGCCTTTCCTGCCCCACATCCGCGACCCCCTCCCCCTCCCGCTTCCCCATCCTCCTAACTGCTCCACTGGCACGTCGCGCGCATTAAGAAGATGAGCTGCATTTTTCATGCATGTGAAGTTGAGATTGCAGCTGCTCCTCCCCCATCCTTCCCCCAGCGCGAGTTGCTCATTTCATTTTGGACTGGCTTTTAGCTGCTCCTCGGGATCTCCCACTGGGGCAGCATCCTCGCAGCGCATCCTTGCAAAGCTTCTTCGGCCTCATCCCCATCATCATTCCGCTCATCAGCGTCATTTGTATTAATTGCCCAAGCATTTTGCTCGTCGCAATGATACCGAAAATGGGGGACTCTATTGTCGTCGTTTTCCTTAGTTTTCATTTCGCGTTCCTCTTAATGCTTCCGCATGTTTTTGTTTGCCTCGGAAATGGGTCTCTGTCTTTGATGTATTAAAAACACGAGATTGGCTGCAAATGTGCCATATAGAGTATTCTTTAAAAATATCGAAAGAAATAATCCCTACTACAGTTTAAATAAATTTTTAAGATTTCAAGCTGAGACTTTAAATTTAAATATCAGGAAGATTCACCATTTATAATCCCTTAAAAAATCCTTCGCACTTACTGGCATTTGCCTGCCAACATTCCCGAACAAATTGCCAATTTAGCAGACTGCCAACAGTTTGACAGCCACTGGGTCAATGCTAGTTAAACCGCATCGACTTTTATGGACGCTCAATTAGTGGCTCAATCGAGTGAAAAACAGCGCGTTCGATTGAATTTTATTGGGTCTTTAATTGATGCCATGCATGCTGGGATTTCAGATGGCGAAACAATAGTAACAACGGCATGGAAATTCCACCGAATTCCTGCGCACACATTGCAGGGATAATTAGCAAACAAAACAGCGGATGGGGAAGTCATGTAAGTGATTTACAAAATGACAGCAAATTGCCTTCCTTCCTTCCATCTCCACTTGACAATTGCTTGAGGCGGCTGCGGAAAAACAAAGGAAACCATTTGAAAACCGTTCAGCTCTGAATGAGGCAATTAAGCGACGCTAATGAAGCAATTCCCACAAAATTCCCATTGCATTTTAACTGCACAAAAGTCCAAATAAAATGTCAGCTGAAAATGGACAAATCAAAAAAAAGGAATAAACTTTAATCAAATGGCCAAACGAGGCGAGCGAAAGCAAAAACCGGTAGCCATGGCATAATAAATAAATATTCGATTTTAAATCAAGCAAAATGAAGCAAAACAATATGCAACAACGAAAAGTAAATTAAAATAAAATTCGATGAAATTACCAATGCCAGTAATACAATGAAAATGTATACATTTAAAATCAACTCGAATATGCTTAAATACAGCTGTGTGCAGCATTAAACCCACCATGAATACAATTTCTTTACTTGATTACCAATCAAAATGTTACCCACCTTATTTAATTTAAAAAGTATCAAAGACCCCTATTATTTTGAAGATAGCTGTTCATATTTTAAGCGGCTTTACGAGTCGACAAATGTGTGGCCACAAAAAGACACACACAGAAACCAACCCCCAATGGTTTGACTCATAAATAAAGTAATTGAATTAAATAAACCACAAAAAAACATCAATCAGTCGACATGAACAAAAGCCAAAAGACATATGGCGGGCCCACCAAATTAAATGTTAAAAATCAATTTGGATTCACTAATAGCGAGGAGTATTTTAAAGTATAATTCTTCTCCCTCCAGGGCATGTGTCTTGGCCCTTGGCTTAGTTGAGTCAATTGTCGTCTGAACGGCGCCAAGTTCCTGCCGCCATAAACACATGTATGGACAATGCGCATACGCCGTGTGGCCGGTGGTTGGAGGACAAACCAGAAATGTTTATTACGAGCCTCTCAATAAAGTATCGAAGGTCTATAAATTCCGCATCCCACAGTATAATCGCATATAAACGGTGGACACTGCGCCACGAAAGTGTGCAAACATTGGAGCATTGGTTGATACTTTGTGAGAATTACGGCTGCCAACTTTCGGCTGGCAGTGTCATGTTCGCTTGGCTTGGTAACTTTCAATTCGTTTCGACTCGTTTCGCTGCATGCAAATGGAAGGGCCAGAAATAGGAACGCCGTGAGGACGCGTTGTGACTGCGCTGACTTGGCTGGCTCCTGCTGCCAAATGGGTCAAAGTGGCAGTCAGCCAGGCGGCCAAACCGTTTGCCAAACCCAACGCCATCGCACGCACTCACACACATACTCCAGATACACTAGTAAAAAATATATTTTAATTTACGGGGTATACTCTTAAATTTGAAATTAAATCTGAGATGGGAAACTACTTCTTGAAAAGCAAACAATTGGAAATAAATATCCCTATATATAACATCTAAATATTTTTGTAAATCATATTATGTTGTTCTGTGTGTACCCAAGTGTAGTGTGCAACACAAAAAAGCTGCTAGAGAGCGAAATTGTGCGCGCTAAATTCGAAATCAAACACAAAAAATGCAAGTAAATAAAGAAGAGCTGTGTGTGTGCGACTGCGTGGAGCCAAAGGCAAATGGCAAGACGCAGGGTCAAGGGGAAGGGACTGGGGCAGGGATTCGTTCGCTCAAATGTTGGATCAAAGAACCGCACATATGAGCTCACACCGAGGCGGACCGCTTGGCCAAACATTTGTCCAGCTTACGGACGGGCCCTTCCCTCGATCCCCCAGGCTTGTAGGCACGTACAAATCCGATTTGCACAATTCAAACAGCGTGAATTTCGTACGAATTGCATGGGAACTATTTGCTGATATTGCCAGCAGTCGTCGCCATCATCCATCGGAGTCTTCGTCCTCGGCGGCATCATCATCACCACCCGGCTGGCCGTGTTTGTTCCTCTTTATGTCCGACAGTCCCAAGGAATGTTTATATAATTTTAATTAATTTTCTGCGGCCGGCTTAAAACTTCACTGCGCTGAAGGAACGAAATCCGCAGACGCATTTCCCCTAAGCCTTCAACTTTGCTTTCGTTTTAATTAAAAATGCATTTAATGCGATTTTCCTTTCACGCCGTTTCCCTTCACAAGTTCAAGGCGGAGGTCGTATTTAAATCAGAAAATCAGAAGCATTTCAGATGAATGCCGCAACTGTTGCACTTCTGATGGGTGTCAAAAGTAAAATGCAATAAATCGCATAAAGCTCGACCCGAAATATGCCAGCAATGGCATTAAACGTCGAATAAAAATTCAAAACAAAGCTGCTGCACACACAATGCGCAATCAAAATGGACGACAAATGCCTGGCACACATTGCAAATACTTTCCGGGCACAATTTCCTGCAGATCCTAACAATCTGTGGCAGATTCGAGACCCAAAAACCCACATGGACGAAGATTGAATGCACTTTTTCAGCTCGCTTGGACAATCTCCGGGTGATGCATGTGGCCCCCATCTTTTTGCTCCCCTGCATATGATTAACCCGCACTACAAAGTGAGATACCCCCGAGAACATTGTTGACAACTTGGCTGCCAGAGTCAGAGGCCCCGTGCCAGGAAAAGCCGGGAAAATTTAAGGACTGCAGTGCTTTATGAGAAACTATTTTAGTCAGCTTTACTGCCGAGAAAATTAAGTTGCAAGGGAAAATACCAGGAACATGCAGGAACAGATTATGCAGGGTCAGTTTATGAGGCGACACTTGGAAAAAAATAGCTCTTCCACGAGAACTTTTCACCAAACATACTAAGTATGCTAGCAAACATGCAGACAGTTGTAACTTAAAGAAAGGATTTCTTATTTTTTTGATTTGACACTACTTCTGGTTTAACGAAGCATATTTTTACAACCAACTTGTGAGTTACTTTTCTCTAAGCGCATAGGAAACTGCAAAACTGTTTGGAAAGCGTTTTGAGTGCGGCATTAGCTCTCGTTATTATCGCACAACTTTTATGCTCCCGTCCAGAACGCCGCCCCTCGTGCTGAACCCAATAAACACATAGTCCTTGGGTCTGTTCACGTCATAAATTGCGCATACGCCATGTGGCATGCTTCAGCAGACAGCGGAAAGATACCCAGAACCCCTGCAGTTGTTAAGCCGCAAGAAGTGCAGCTTGAAAAAAATAACCAGAAATAACTTGGGGGAGAAAAAGTCTAAAGGTACATAAAGAAGTAGCAAGGCACACGCTGCGTATACGTAATAATATTTACCCTTGTAAGTAGGCAACTATTTTTATTACCTCAGAAAAGAATTATGTTGGATGACTTTTAAATGTGCATAACCATTTAGATAAAAAAAATCTACAAACAGTTTGCAATCTCGGAAAATAATTCTATTTAAAACGCATGAAATTTAATAATTGCATTTGATTTAGCAAGCCAAATTGCCATAAAGTGTTTCAAATTGCTTTGGTCTTTTAAGTTAGTTCTACACTTTAAGCATACTCACTTAAAATGCTTTCCGTCCGCAAATTCTGTTCAAATATACCTCTGGCTTTTGTGCTGTCACATTTTATTATATTTTTGCAAAAATTTATTTTGCCACACAAAAAGCAAGATAATTAAGTAAAATAAATCTTTTAAGGAAAATATTTGACTTAGTTTGTCGTCTAAACTTAAAAAGTCAAGCAATGTTTAACCAAACAAGTTTTAATTACAAAAGCGAGTGAAAACTAAACCAATTTCTTAGTCCCCAGACAAGCCCAGTCAATAAATATTGAACCCGAGGCGGAAGCAAGTTCGTTGGAAGTGAGTTTTATGTTGCGTATAATTAGAGTAAGTTCGACCCCAGAGATTAGTTGGGGCTTGCCTATTGATCCGGGCAATGGATCCGTTCTAGTTAATTTTCGCCAACAATAAGGGGGCGTGGGCCCCACAAAAGGTCGAAGTAATTGAGATTGTAATCGTTACTTATTGTGCGTATTGGTTCGCAGCTCTGAGCTCTGTGTTCTTCCGCCCTCGCCCTCAATCATTGCGGGTGTGAAACTTTTCCGAGCATTAAGTTATTAATTCTGTTTGCCCGTCGATGGTCAAGCTGTGTGGCCCGGCTTACATCGCATATTGAAATATGCTGTAAGCAATTAATAACACCACTCCCGCCCATTTTGGCCACATTCTGTGGGCCAGAGATCGAACTGATGGCGTCCACAGCATCGATGTGTGCAAGTAAGCGTTTCAATGCCATGGCACGTAATAATCACAATGAATTGCACTTGAACAGTCCAAACCGTCGACCCTGGGTGTGCGCCTGAGAGTATGCAGCATTCCAGGGCATTAGGAGCAGAGTTGCGCTGTTGGCTATGTAATACCTCGATAAATAGCTGCACTTAAAGGCAGAAATAGTTCCATACTCGAATGGTATTTCATATCTTGTAGTGCATTTGTAAATGGTATCTTAAACTAGTGCCAATGATTTTTTAACTTTGTTTTACATTTTCAAAAATAATTTATATTTTATTTAAAATTCTTAATATCGTTTAAAATATTTAAAGTTCTTTATTGTAAGTTATTATTGGAAACCAACTAAAGATGTTCTTCGTATCCAACTTTAAACCTAGTTTTCAGAAGCCCATAACTTTAGCTATATTTTGCAATCCATCGCTAACACCACTGATTAGAAGCGAGTTGAGGGGCGGGCGTTGCGGGGGCGTGGCTTAACCCCTATTCGCCGTGAGCTGTGTCGTGAGGAACGTTTTTCAATATCAGACAAATAGACAACGAATTACATTGTAAGTAGCTCACGTGCCCTGGATTATGCGTGATATGCCTGGAAATTACTTCATTAGCAGCCGCAAATGGCGGTCTGCATTCTAAACAAGTGTGCAAAAAGCGGGGGAAATGGGCAAACGGGAAAATAATACGGGGAAAAGGGGAAAATCCAACGCAGACATAGAGATTGTCACTTTTTATGCAAAGCAGCGAGCAAAAAAACTCACCGAACACAGAGGTCACACAATACCAAAACACAACAATGGGAACAAAAACTAGACAAAGGGGCGGTTGGTGTGAGTGGGGCGTGGCACTTGCTTAAGCGGCATTTGAGATGCGCTTAATAATCAATATTTTGAGGCGATAATTGTGTGCGTGTTTTGGTTTTATTTAACCAACTGGAACAACATGTTTGGGCAATCTCAGCACTTCCATATGAGCAGTTTATCCAGAAGAAACACTTTAAACTTGAAAGTTAAAGGTGTTGCTTAAAGGCGTTGAAGTAATCAAGTGTATTAAAATCCTGATTCCTTGACATAGGTAGGAGCGTTAAATACTGGTAACTTGTTCATTTTAAATATTGTACAGGACTTAACAAACGAATCAGATGACATGACATTAAAAACAAGTCTGCCATTTTAAACTCAAACTGCAATCATTAATTTAAAATTACCGCTTTTCTGCCCGGACTGTTGCATTCCGGTTTTCCATATACTTTGTCACGGCCAACAGCCGCAAAATTAAATCAAAAGGCAGCGGGAATTATTTTTCCTTTCTGTATTTGTTGCAATTTTATCCGCTCAATTTGCGATGAAAAAAAGGGGAAAAAATGCACACGGCCAGCAGGAAAATATTGAAGATAATTTGCGGCTTTTGATTGTGCATTGGATTTGCGCAAATTAACTCAATTCATGGTCGCTCACATGGCAATTTAATTAACTGAGCAAAACCGAATGAACCTTAAACGGGATTCGGCTTTAATTAATTTGCATGGAAGATTGGACCGAGTTGAAGACAAAACTTTTGGGAAACAAAAAACTTTTTCCACACGCACGCACAGTCAGGCGGAAGAGGAATTAATAAGCTGGCTGCCATTTCGTATATTTCGTATGCCACGACATTGCAAATCTATGTAAATGCGCCGCATGTGGCGTATACTTAATGTGGCTGACATGCAATGTTTGGCACTACGAGTAGAAGAGCCAGCTGCAAGAACATTTATAACATTGTGTTAATGCGACTTATGTGACAGACCAGTTAATTACTGCGCACCGAAAACACTGTTCGCACAATGCCATTGAGTTCCCCTAATTTTCCGCTTACACTTCCCATTTTCCGCTCCTGCTGTGCGTCCTGCGTCCTGACTTGGAAATGCTTTTTAATGGAATCGCTCTTGATGTTTGCTTTGCCAAATGTTTCGCTGTGATGTGTTTGCCCAGCTCTTTCTTGAGCAGATGTACGAGTGTATATAATTAAATCCAGCACTTGACGTGGGCTATAAATACTTATGGAGTGCCTGTGAGGCGTTGAACTTTACTTAACTTAAGTGGCGGGCGCGTATTTATCCTGACAAGTGTTGTACGCAGAATTTAAAAAGCCTTTTTCGTCCAGTTTCAAACAATTCCGGCTTAATGAGTGGCCCCTGGCGTGTCCTGGCCATCCAATTATGATGGCCAAAACCTGATCCACTGCCTGAACTTTAACCTTACGAGTGGGCTAAGCCTCAGCCTGCCATAAATTATCGTTTCAGTCTTCCTGCGAAGACACGGACTACGAAAGATGACAGGACAGTAGCAAAGCACTTGTAACAATGTAATTTAAAACGACAAGGCGGGCCCCGATCCAGAGACATCCGACCATAAGGGATGACAAAAGCTTTAAAGCGAAAGAGGAAGGAAAAGGAAGCCTTAGCAAAACCAACAAACAAATTCAGGCAAAAGGCCAAATCCCGCCGCCGGTCAGCAGTCAGCAGGGAGCAGGCGGAAAATGTAAAGGAAAGTCCCAGGACGGGACAGGAATTCCTGGAATAGACCTCTGCGCTACGGGCGCTAAACTCGAGCATAATCACATAATAAACATTTGCCACGCCAGCCTAAAAAAAAAAGAAGACAGTTGGAGGTTTTCATTAGAGCGGGAAAACAGCGGAAACGGAAACACAAACCGAAACCGACATGATAATAAATATGGGGAAAAGTGCAAAAAAAAGGCGACAGGCAAATTCAAGATAAACAAAAGCGCGAACAGACAAATATGCATATGTGCACTTTGAAAAACACGCAAATTTAAATTTTAAGCCCCAGAAAAGAAACAGCTTACTTTTTTAACCAGTAGCAAAACAGTGTTTTTCGAACACAAGGTAATAGAGCCAATAAATGAAACATTTTTAAAGGCTGGCGCTCTTTTTTTTCAGTGCGCATTAGGCAAAAACACACACGCATGTAAACAACCTCGGACTGAGATATCCTTAATGCTCTGAATTAAGCGCGCTTGAATGGGAGGATTTCCAAGGCCAGACGAGACTGTCAACCAGTCAGCCAGACATCCAGTCAGTCAGTTTGGGTCCCGCTATATTTTCCAGGCATTTTCACTGATTTTTTCACGCTTAATTTCCCAGCCTCCCCTGGCAGCTTGTGGTTTTATGTGCGCTATTATTTTTAATTTCTTTCATATTTTCCGGAATGGTTTTTTTTTTGCGGTTTAGGGACACGAGAGCTGCCTTTTATGGTGAAACTTTGAGATTGTTTTGGGAATTAAACTCTAGGCATTTAATCTGATTTAAAGCGTGCACAACTAGGCGTATGATGAATGTGGCATTGGCCCACGCAATTTCTTCAGGCGAAGTTCGATGGCTTGGCAGGCATAAATTGTGGAAAAGTTTGTCGACTTGGCCGCTATAAGTCAAAAGTTGTCTTATCCTGATGAAATATGGCTCACGTCCTGCTCATTTGACTAATTGCAGCCTTCCCTCCAGATGAGATCTTATCCTGGCCGAAGTCCTCCTCCTTAGAAGCGTCCCTTTCACTGCCAGTTTGTTGGCAATCGTCGTCCGGAAATGCAATCTGGACCCGTGTCAGATCCACTGGCCCGCCGTTTTAGGCCAGCCCCTCTGCTGTTGCCTGCAAATCTGCGAAATGTTGCCATGTTATCCTTGACTCGCCTTTTAGCTGCCAAAAATCCTTTTCGTGCCAAAAAGGAAGGAGGAGCAGCTGGCAAGCAAAAACAAAAGTCGGGAAATTCGTTTATCGCGCCGCAAAATTGTTTTCGTTTTTGTATACACAGCACATAATATATATTTTAGTTAGTTTGCACTCTCTATTTCCCAGCCTCTTTTGTCTGCCCTTAAAGTACTATAAGCAAACAGAAAACGCAGCAGCTTGGGAAACCGAACTTAGAATTGCTCTGACAGCTTTTGAATAAATTCTGTGATGATTCACTTAATTTAAGTATTCCATAAATGTTGTTTAATTTATTCAAGATGATACTTTTTTTACTTTCTCTATGCTTACTACCTTTTTGTTGGAATATAACATTTGACTCGACCTTGAAGTCTTACAATCAAACTCGAGAGACTGTCCTCAAGCAAAAACCCCACATGAAGTTTCATGATTTCGGAGTACCTTTCGTTTTATAGCGCTCCTTGGCGAGGGTATAAGAAAATTGAGTTTGGCTTAAATTATGCCCGGTCTTTGGCGCCCCAGACCGAGTAAAACGGAGGCTAAGGCCACGCCCAAAAGCCCCTTAAAGCGACTGCAGCACACAGTTTCACTTTTGATGGGCCAAAAACAGCAGCCGCAGCAGCCAAAAGTCATTGTAGCCGCTTTTTTTTTTTGGCCCTCTCTCTCACTCTCGCCTGTGTAATTTATGAGTTTGCGCCTCAAGTTGTGGGCCACACGTAACCGAAGCATTCTCGTGCCGGAGTCCGCAGTCCGGAGTCCGTAGTCCGTAGTCCGTAGTCCGGAGCCCAAAGTCCGGAGAACTGGCAAAGGCAAAGGCAAAGGTCCGGAATCGAAAACATGGAGAAGAGCAGCCTCTGCAGCAACGGCTTATCGCCATTGTCTCGGGCAACCTTGATGTGGTTGTTGTTCGTTTTTCCAGCTGCGCGTCGTCTGGCAGTTTATGAAAACTGCAGCGGCAAATGTTTGGCTTTCCTCTCGCCAGGGAAAGCCAGGGAAAAGGAAAACCCACCTGCAGGCAGTTGGGCACGGAGCAGGGAGAACCAAGCACCGAAGCACCGAGCACCCAGGAGTGCAATGTCCTTGTTTATGCGCTGACACTCTCTGTCTGTACGGCAATTTTTGCTCCTGCGGCGCTTGATTGAATTGTGTCCTTGTCATTGCATGTACTCTGTTTCGCCGCAGGATCGCAGATCGGAGCCAACACCCCGGACCAGTGGTATTGGCAGCAGCCTCGGCCGACGCTTAATTAACTTTTCCAGCCCAATTTCTAAACATGTTCTCGCGGCTACCCTTATTTTTTGGCCTCCAAAGGCAATTTCATTTAATTGTTTTGGCCTAATCGTGGGCAGCTTTAAAGGTTGGAGCTTTTCTAAAAAAAATTGTTTGATTAATTAGACAATTTTTCATAAAATTCATCATCAGCTGCGCTTGGAGCTTAGAAATTAAAGATTTAATAAACTTAAACATCGTTCGAAAGCCAAGCAGTGAATGATTAATAGAATCTTTAACAAAGCATATGGATAAATAAAATCTCAAAAATGAAGAGTCTTACACAAACAAACAAGCAATACAGCAAGTATTCGATTTGTTAAACAACTTTTTGATTTAACGCCTTTTCTTCCCCTCTGGGGATGATTAATCGTGAGCAAATATTCTTCAGGCAGCAGTATTAGGCCGTATATCTTGAGCCAACCTCTGCCTAACCCCATCGAATCTGGCCAACCCTTAAGCCACGCAATCCCCACTAAGCTGCTGTGTTTCTTTGGCCCACTGTCAAGTGACTTTAAATGGCAGGAGCGGCTTTTGACAGCTGCAAGCTCGGAGCTCCGCCGGAATTACAACTGACAGCTGGCGTCTGATGCGGTTTATGTTAAAAGGCGCACCGCTCCGGCAGCCCACACATGTGCGCACTCACACAGCGAATTTATGTTTATGTTAACAAAGTCGAGCCATTCAAGTGGCAAGCCAAAACAAGACAACCTGGAGTGGGCTAAAACCACATCGAGACCCCACTCCATCCTTAACATCCACCTGCCTCCCGACGAAATGCAGTCATGTGCACAATGCCGAAAACATTGTAACCGAACGCGAGTTTCAGAGATAACAGCGACAACTGCCGCTCCTTGATGACGACGATGGCCGCACACTCAGAAAAAACAGGCCACTTAAGCACACGAGTGGCTTTAAAAATCATGAACGTGGTTTATAGCCTATGAGCAGAAACTTTTAACCTGCTTTCAACTTGCTTTTTGGTGCAAGAGGTAAAAAATGTTACATTGATGCTGTACTTCATCATGAAGGCAATACTCTTTATAAGCTGAATTCAGTGGAATCTGTAAGTGATTTTAACTTTTAAGTAAAAAGGAAATGTTTTCAACAATCCATTGACAACTGAACTTATACCCCAAATAATATTTAAGCAAAACGAGTATATTTAAAGCTCTTGCTAGGTATAATTAGTAATTGAAGAAATATCTCAAAAACCAAGGCAAAACTCAAAATCGCAACCAGTTACTCAGCTTTCGGGGAAGCCTCCTCTTTCGGTGGGGCCTCCGCGGTCTCCTCCTCCCCAGTGTCCAGATCTCCGATCAAGCTCTCGTGGGTCTTCCTCTTGTTGGCCACCGCCGCGTAGTCCGCGAAGGTGAGGTTGATGTCGTAGGGAGTGCGGCGGAAGATGTGCGGCGGGGTGTAGTTGTTCTGGATGGGCCAGAAGAGGCCGTCCTCGTCGGGGGAGAAGGGCACGCGGCCGTAGAGTCCGGCGAACTCGTCCAGGCTGTAGTAGAACCTGGTGGAGGCCAGGACCAGCTCGATCCGCTGGATCTCGGGAAGGTGCTTGCGGTAGACCTCCACCTGCAAGTTCTCGCTTTGGAAGAAGGAGGTCTTGGACTTCATCTTGGGAATGTCGACCTCGTAGTCACTGTCCCGAACGGACAGCGCTTCCGGGTCCACCGTCTGGGCCTCCGAGATCAGCCGGCAGATGGCCAGCAGCTTGTCCTTGATGATCAGGTGCTGCTTGCCCATCAGGTACTCGTCCGTGGGCGTGGAGGTGGGGAACTTCTCGTTGAGGAAGACGGCCGGGATGCGGCGGAAGAGCAGGCTCTTGGTGTGCAGCTCTTTGACGTGGTCCTCGATCTGGAAGACGCGGTTCATCGTCCAGAACTGATCGCAGCAGTCGGCCAGGGCGCGCGTGAAGCAGCCGATCATGTCCTCGGAGGACTCCAGCATCAGGAGGCTGTAGTCGCCCATGTGGATGTAGAGGCCGCACATGGGATCCGGGATGATGGCCACCGCCTTGCACTGCGCGTGCAGGTCCTGCAGCCGCTCGCTGAAGATGGCGAAGAAGTCCTTGGGCTGGTCGGGTGTCAAGGTGTCCATCTCGATCTCCTCCTCCTCGACGGACTCCTCCTCCTCCTGATCCTCCTCGCTGAAACGGAACAGGTGCGTGATCACCTCCTTGTCCGACGCCCCCCCTTCCGGGGAAGCACTGTCCTCCGGCCCACGGCCACGCGTGGCATCCGTCACCGTCGACGTCGGGGTGTCCTCATCATCGTTCTCTATAACTGCATCCGCCGTGAACTGAATGGTCTCCGCTGCGGCTGGTTCGGGCTCCGCCTGGTCCACCGCCGCCTCGGCGGGCACCTCCTCCTCGGTTTCCTGGGGCGTGAGGTGGCAGTTCTTGGCCAGGATGAAGATGCGCTGGTAGAACACCGACGTGTCCATGTCCGCCAGCTCCATGTCCACGTACTCCACCAGCGACTTGCGCACCTGGAAGGTGATGGGCCGCTTCATCGTGAAGATCGTGTGCCTCGTCATCCTGCCTACTCGCGTCTGCCGCTGGCGCGCCGCGATGGAGGCCATTCGCGAAGACATCCGGGGGGCGGCCATCCTGGCAGGTAAGAAGGCAACGCCGAGGGGTCACCTAGGTGTATTAGGGGTATCGATAAAGCTGTTGCGAAGTGCCCTTGTTTTATTTAAATTCAATGTTGTCTAGCAACTGAACGGTTGCTTTGCTTGTTGCCTTTAATCAATGATAGAATTCCATTTAACATGTTCAAGGAACTGAACATGAAATGTATTTTATTTTACCATTTACTTCATGTTCAATAAAACCTAATAATAATTACAAATATTCAATGCAGCATACTTGTTACCATGAAATCATATAAATATTTTCTGTTCAATTTATTTGCAAATCCCCTTTTTTTGCCAGTGCAAACCCACATACAAGTCACTTTTCATGTACAGGTACTCCTCCTATAGTGTTGTTATCTTACCAATGTACAAGTACTTGGGCCGCTGCCTCAATTATTATTATCATTCGTTTGAAATCTAAGGCTCCACTCACCTCCCATTCGGTCGGCTTTGTTTTTGCTCGGCTTTTAGTTTAGCTCGGCTTTTGCTTTTCAGCGAGTTAATTTATTCATGGCGCATTTATGAGCATAGTGATTCCTGGCAGCACCTACACTTGCCACCCACCAACCCCACCAATCCCACCAGTCCCACCAGCAATATCCGACATTCAGCTTCCAGCAGCAAGCTCGACGAGGACGTAAAGGGAAAACTTCTTCATCAGGAGCGAAACTCGTCCTTCGAGTTTCCCTACTCGCTTTGAACAATTTGAAACACTTGGGCATACAATATGTTGAAATGATAATGAGGCGAAATTGTTTTTTGACTCGCTCCCCAGGTGTTTCTGTTTCCCTTCGCCTGGCTTCAAAGGATGTCTGGGTGAGGCTGATTATCCTTATCCACCAGGACTCGGTTGAGTGGCCTCGACCGTTTTGGCCGTTTAGTTTATTGACTCCAAAGTTGCGTAGCAATTTGCGAAAATGTTTTAATAACCAAATGGCTCTGCTTTCTTGGTAATTAGGAACCGGCTTAAACACTCTCATGCTAAACTAATTTTTTTAAGTTTAAAAAGTTTAAAACTCTGCTAAAACTTGCATTTATTTAACCGGGACCAATTGCAAAGGAAGTTAAATGCCGAAAAGCTCTAATTATCGTGACCCACCGAAAAGAAAAGTATGTACTTTTGGTACTTTTAGGTCAAGTGGTTTTCATGCCACGCGGATTCTGTGCCCGCTCTATTAGTTTAAGCTTTCCCTCCGACTTTCACTTTTTAGCTCTGCCAGCTTCACTTTCGTTTCCATGCAAATCGAGCCATCGATTTGACTCCGGGATGTCGACACGCCCATTTGTCGCAGTCGCCGGCAGCGTTGATTGCATCCAAGTTCTTAGTCAATATTTGCCGATTTCAATGAAATGGGAATTTGACATGCAGGCAAACACGGCAGACGACGGCCTGTCGATGGAGCCGGCAATGCTGGGAGCTCTGATGGCTGCCAGTGGAAAGTATCTGCTGCTTGGATAAGATACTGCCGTACTGCAGATGCGTTTGGCAGCTGCAACAGGAGAAGGACAAACACCGGCTGACTCCCAACCAAATTGAGGCTGGCTGACTTGGGTAAATTAATTGCGATCTGTGTACCATGGCATTTTTGTGTGTGGCGAAGTGATTGATGTCGTGAGTAGAGTGTTTGCTCTCGTTACCTTTGTTTTAACCGGAAAAATGGAAATTGTTCCCTCTAATGATGGAAACCCAATACGGTCTTTAATTGGAAATTCACAGCAAGAAGCCTTCCAAACCCGAATGTAAAGGGCAAACGATTATAGAAGAAACTACAAAGGCTTAATTAATTTAATATAAATAACAAAATAAAACACCTAAATGCAGAAATTTTATTCACGAGTGCGTTATTTAAGCGAAACATAATACAATTTCATTTAAAATTCAAGTACACACACAAAATTATTCCACAGAATAACAGGATCATCCAGTTCATCCTCATTATAAACCAATCCTCCTCATGGTATTACCTTCATTGACTGCAAAATCAAATTGCTGAATAGTTCGCAATAAACTCAATTAAAATTTTAAATGCCCAGCAAACAGTACTGAACTTTTACAAAATTAATGCCAGCCCTGCAGGGAAATTGTTCTAGGCAATTTTAAATTAATTCAATTATACGGAGCATCAACGGCAGCACAAGTTCGGCATTCGATTGCCTGGATGGCAGAAAAGTTCGTCCAGGTGCGATGATAAAATTTAATTGTTGTTGCCCGAATCCTTATTTCGGCAATGCAATTAAATGCAATGACAAAATGGGCGACAGCGGGGATATTGGGAAAGGGAGCTCTTAGCCAAGGCTAATCAATTAAGCCTTGGCAACGAATCGAATCTTGGTCCAAATTGTGCATTGCTTGAGTGAGTCGCCTGCCCGCATTTCCAATTAATAGCAGCTAATTTATTTGAACTGGGTCGAAAATCAATATAAGAGGTCGGAGGAAAAAAGATCACTGAGAGAAAAATAATAATGAAATGAAGAGAGAACAAATTAGGTTCTGCAAAATAAGGAAACCAATTGTTTTTTTTATTAAATACTAAGGAATCTCAAATATTTCTATGAATGAATGAATAGTATTTTTTTGATTATTGATACCTCAAATATTTCGTAATATTTTTCGCAGTGAATTCGAGTTGCTCATCATCATAGCTGGTGGCCCCAGGCCTTGTGGCCAGGAATCTGATCTGCGAGTTGGGGCTCGGGAAAATCGTGGGAGGAGGGTGGCAGCTCAATTATATTTTTATTTATGCGCCAACATTCGCGCACTTAACAAAATAGCATCCGGCTAGGACCGAGAGCATCCTTTCTGACAATGGAATTTTATTGTTTCGCCAATGTAAGCAAATTTGGTGGAAACTTTTTGTGGGCCCAGGCAAAGGGATGTGGGACGGCAAGGCGATGGGACAGCATAAATAAAGTTATGTATTTGATTATGAAACCGACGGACAGGCTCGTGGCCAATGGATTCAATTGCTTGGCAATCTTTTATAGCTGGGACAGACAAATCATAAAAAAGGGTGTTTCCCTTCACAATGGCCAATGGCTGCCGAAGAAAGCATTTTATGACCCCAACTTGGCTTTAAATGAATGTGTCCACTGAAGTGTCCAGAGTGGTTAAGCCATGGCGAATCGAGGGATTTCTCTTTCGGTTTTTCACACTCTTCACAATCTTTGGAAAAGACTTGAACCATATTGACTTTAACCCTTTTCACCTGAATCGAATGAGATTTTGGAAACACTTGGGGGATATGTGTTTCTTTTGTTGTCAGTTGAGTGACCCATTCTTCTCCCCCGTCTCTCATTTTCTGGCTTCCACCTTTTTCATCTCCTCTGACATTCCAGGACATCACTTCCGGTTCGTAAGTGTATTTCATTGTGTCTCTGTGTGGGTGGGCTTACGAGGCGAACATTCCGCAAATGTCTTTTTTCGCCTCTTCTCTTATGAGTTTGTTTAAAGCCTCTTTGTAGAAAAGTACAGAAAATATTTATTTTCTGTTGCCACAACTATTTTGTTGCATTTTTCATGGCTTAGTGTCGGATGCTCATGTTTGGCATGTTTAATTGCAGTGCCAACAGCAATTGGCATTTGCAAAACAAACAAAACTAGATAACAAAGCGCCCTAGTTTATTTGCATTTAAACAACTATGAGCAACGTAACATAATTTCTTCTTTTATCTCCGATGTACACTTTTTTCTGTGTTTCATTTTTAGACTGTTTTTACTATAAATTGGTTTAATTGTGTTATTCAATACGTTAAAATTCCCATTCATTGCTATCGTTTCTCCCGCATCTGTGTGCCAGCTTATGGCTTGAACATGAAACATTAAAGCTGAAATACAGTTGCAATTGGGATTAAATGGCATTTTCCTTTTGGGAACAACTCGTAAATATCAAACAATCACAGAGCTTGATTGAAGCACTGCGATACGAGGACAAATGAGTACGATTTTCTATTTCTGTGGAAGTGCGGGCAAATATCAAACAATTAAATTACACGCTGGAACGAAAACGAAAACTTGCGCACACACAACTATATCCGAAGTGAACTCAATTTGCTGGCATCTAAATCATTTTTAATTTGAACAACAACAACGCACAAACGTTTTATTCCATCCACAACAAAACCAACATATTTAACAAAAACAAAATGTAGCATACATTTGAGGGACCGCGGGGGCAATGGAAAGTGAGAAAAAGAATGTTATTGTACGCGAGTACTGAGCTTTCCGCGGCCCAACAACAATGGGGGCAAAAAACAACGACGGGATCGGGGAAGCTGCAACTGCAACACACTCTCTGCAATTTTTAATACCCCCTCCGCCGCCGCTGTTTCTGGTACCGTTACACGCTGCTGCACAATTATTCAAATCTACGAGCCATGGTTGCGTAGCATCAGCGGACGGTTAAGGGTCGCGGGGGTCACGGGGGTTACGGGGGTTGCGGGGCTAAAAGGGTGGTGGCTGCAAGTTGGCAGGTCACAGGAGAAAACAGCAAAAGCTGTCAGCCGTTGGCAGGTGGCAAGTACCCTGCACAATTCGAGCAGGAACTATATACTAAAAGCTTAAATTGTGAAAACAAAACAGTTGAAAACTTTTCATAATAACCTATAATTAAAAAGTGTTTAAAGTCGATAATATACCTCGGGTTTTAAGCATTGTATCGCCCTTAAAAATTTATTTGGAACTTCTATAATTCGAGGGTAGAGCAATAGCGAGCCTCTAAGCATCGTCACTCCAAACACGCTTTAATTTTAGCGTTTGTTTGCTGCCCCAATTTGTCGCAATAACAACGGAATTGAAATACACAAAGCGCAGAAAAAGCACACTAGAAACAATATTTTGTGGAGGGTACGTAGATAACATTCGATCGAATTGGTTCAACCCAAAGTAAATTAAGAGTTTGAACGTAAACGAATGCCCATATAAAGGGCATTAAAACACAATAATTTATATGCCAAACTCCACTCCTTTGCGTTTATGAGGACGCTCGACCTGACAAGAAGTTACTATCAATTACCTTCATCTCATCCGGGCTAACAAGACGCTCTTGAAGAGTCCTTCTAATAAATATGCCTAAGCACTCGCTCTTTTGTCCTCCTTCGCCGTTTCGTCGGAATGACAAAGCCAAACCAAATGACGTGAAATATACGCAAAGAGGAAGAGCTGGCCATAAAATGTCTGCAATACGCTGGTATACGGGGCGTATGAGCAACGTCGTTCCACTCGCCCACTTACAAGTAATAAGAGCCAGCGGCATAAAAATCAACGGAGGCCCAGCACCATGTGAGCCGTAAAAAGTATATGGTAAGCCAAACCCCAAATAAACCCAAACCCGCTCTAAGTCCCGGATTCCTTGGCATATTTCACGGGCAAAGCCATCGCATAATGCGTGTGATTGATTTACCTGTTTCCACCTCTCGACCCAGCTGCTGTAAAATTTATGGCTCCCATTTGGCAGCGGGCGATGAGATTGAAGTCATTGCCATTCAGATGATTAGGAGGCCAAGTACGCCGAAGGCCAAGAAAACGAGAACAAAACCTGATGTGTATCTCGATATTATGCCATTTCTTAGAAACAACTTGTAATTGTGTACAAAGGATAAGTAGAGGAAATTTAATAAAGGATTCTACAGCTAAAAAGTATTCTTATTGCCATTATTATAAAGGATAATTGTTAGATAATAATTGCCATTAAATTCAATATAGATTATTTAAATAAAAATTTAATTATGCCAACCTTCTTCGATTAATTATTTTTTTTAAAATTAATTTAATTGTGTCGATACGATTTATGGCCATTTCATCAAGAAACAAAGTCTCATTCAAGATTCCTATCGCCCTCGAAAATCTGGGACTGTATTTGGTGGCCTGTGTCAAATGTCGCCGCAAGTTTGTTTGCATGGGTTAAACTGTCGCCCGCTATCGGGCCAACACAATCAGCCAGACAGCCAAGCAACCAGACATCCGAAGAGCCAGCGAAACAAGCCGGCAAAAGTTGGTTAGTTAAAAGTGTTTGTCATTGTTGACACCTTTCGTCTTGCCAACGCGACTTGCGAAACTCGAGACAATGAGCCCAACGGAACCCACCAGAAAGGGCAAAGTTTTTCCTTTCTTTCACTTTGTTTTTCCAGGCCCTGTCTTTTGCCTTCTTGTTGCTGCGAAAGTTCCTTTTTCCGTACTCATGTTGATTGGTGTTAAATATTTGGCGGCATTCTCGCATCAAGTTCGGTAAATCTAATTTATTACATTGTGTGGTCCAGTTTAAAGCCATCAGCAGCTCAGTTCGAGTGGGTGGGTGCGGTTTTGGTGTTAAGTCCCAGCACAAAACAGATTCTCATGTGACCCCCTTTCCATTATATGTATGTGCACTAAAAAAAATAATAGTTTCAGAATATTAAATTTTAAAATTAAATCTCTTTTGCAATACAATACTAAAATTGTAAATAAATTCAAAAACAATAAACTAATACTATGTTTTCCTATAATACTTTTAGTGCATGTTAAGTTTATTGGGTGTTTGTTTTTTGAGTGCATCAAGGGTGTTTGGTTTTCTGTTTCAGTTCCCAATTTGCCACTTTTATGTCTTCATATCATTTACGCTTATTTGGTGGCCTGTCCCTGGCTTCAAAGCTAGAAGCAGAGCTACAGATACTGCGATACTCAGATACCGAAACAGAGATATAGATACATCTCAGCTGAGCACACGCTTGCCATTTATCAGGGCCACGAATTCCTTGTTGGCTCAAGTGCCTGTCTGATGAAGAGGGTTAAAAGGGGGCGGATGGGGTTAAGGAGTGGTAGTGGCAGCAGGCTGGTTGTCATTGAAACTGCAGTTAAACTGCAATCGCGTTTGCGTTTTCATTATGCGGCCCCATAAAAATGGCGATCCCTCGAACGAAGTAAAAGTAGCGGCTGATGCCGAAGGAAAACTTTGTTTTGTCTTGCCAATAGGAGAAATAAACTAGACCAGGTGAGTACCCTAAGTGTAGTTTCTATTTAGCACCCTAACTAGTCAATTTGTAAAATATTTTTATAGGTTTCAAAGAGTTAGATGACTAAGCTATTAATTTTTTGTTGATCCACCAATGTTTATTTACTTCTTTGCAATTCTGAAAACCAAAACACTTTATCCAATTTAGGGTAGGTCCAATAAAAAAGAAACTTATCAACGTAAACAATTCAAGCACTTCAACTAGTTTTGGGCGCCTCGATAGTGCTCCAGATAATGGCATGGGACTGCGGTTCAGGAGGCGGGGCAAGTGGGCGGGGATGCATAATGAAAAGTTACCAGTTATCGGAGCGGGCGGAAAATCGGGAGGAAGGGAAAGTTGATGGGGGCGGTCGGCCCTTCGCTCAAAACGGGCAAAACGCAGAGCGACAAATTTTTATGGGCAAACTTTCAATTACCCAACTTTTTTCTTGCTTGAATTACTTTTGAAATGCTTCGGTTACACACAGACACATCTAGAAACTCAGGACATATGCATATGTGTGGGTAAACGTGTCCGTGTGCTGTCGTCGTGCTTGTTGTTGCCTTGTTTGCTTCACTGAATTTCGCATAGATATGCACAGGGAAAAAATAAAGACAACATTAAAGAGTTTATTTAGTTCACACAATATTCAAACATCGGATGAGGTTGATTTCCAGAGAAACCAATAACAATCTTATGTACTTAGCTTAAATGAAAGTGAGCACAAAAGTTGAGGTGACATTCTGTGGTATCAGTTCTGTCGAGTGACATTTTCTTTGTGTGCCGCTTTGATGTTGTGTTGCGGTGTCTCGAAACCAAAACGGAGCGGAACGAGTTGCGGGGACGACGGCCATTGACTGTACACGCTCCGTACTGCCACCTACAGAACCCATGCCCACCTGAAGACCCGTCGACTGGAGCTTCAAGGACGCGCAGCCATTTATAATGCCTGTATATTATTACTTTTCACTTTGGCGAGCAAATTTACGAGCGCGCATCGCAATTTTTCAACTTGTTACTTAGCGCTAGCGCCACTTAAACACTTTTAAACGCAATTTCTGCCCCGCCCCAGGAAGCGGGAATGCGAATTGAAGCTCAGGGAGCGTGAAATATGGAATATGGAATTCGGAGCGGGCAAGACAATGATTTCGCCTTCGCACTCCCCGGGGAGCGCACCGTTTCACCATTTCAGCACCAGGCCATAAATCATAATCTGCTGGCGTAATACATAAAATATTGATGCTAAAGAGTTCAAAACACACACACACACACATGCCGGGACGATAATGGCCACTAAACACCTACTTACCCCGCTCGAAGTCATTAAAGCCAAGTGCCTGCTGCTCAAAAATGCTAAGCCACTTTGGTTATTTATGCGGATGCAGGACTATATTTTGCTTTATTAGCCGCTGTACATCTTTCGGCTCTTAATACTCGTAGTTTTTGTCCTGACCGCATACTCGGCGTATGAGCAATGTGCATGTGCAATGATCCGGAAAATAGATAAACTGTCCGATGAATAATAGATGGACGCAAGGCCTTTTGCAGAGCAGTATATTGAATACTAAGCTGGGTTCAATTAAACTTGAATTTATGTTCGGCCCAGCTTACTTCTTTGAACAACACCGAGTCGCTGCCATTTAATATTTAAATTGGCAACAGACTAAAAGCTAATCCACATAATTCCATCGGCAGCTATATTTCAGCATCTCTATTTGGCTTCCTGCCCGATTAACCGCTGTGTGTTTCTCTGTTTTACTGGGGTTTCGCATACTATTCCTGCAAATCCCAAAAGACCGCAAACAAACGAAATCGACAAAATGAAAAATAGTGGCTAAACCTGCCATTTGAACATTTAAATTTCTATCGCCGACTGCAGTCCGAATAAATTGACATTGCGAGATGGCAAACAAAAATCGACAGCGAGCACGGAATACAAGGCAATGTCAATGTTTGCCAGCCCAGTTTTTTTAACGATTTCTATTTTCTTTTTCCCGCCCAGCGGAAGTGTCTGAATGATGGATGCCGAATTCGCTCAGTGCCCGAAATGCCGAAACTAAAATGTCGAGCTGCAATTGCAGTGCGAATTTATGGCGAAGCGGGGACTTTAAAGTGCTTACCACTCGAGGTAAACGGATTTTAATGAAGTGATGTCCCAGGCTTCTGCAAGATGAATCGTCGGGTCAAGCCGAGCTCCTCCGTGGGGGTCAGCAATTAAAAACGCATAATTCATGCCCCAACGACTCAGACTGATGCCCTCCCGAAAAAGGTTTGCTGCACGAGTATAATTAAATTTGCTAACCCAAAACTAATTGGTGGCTGCCCCGCAAAACGCTGAGAGCTGGCTGCGGGATACTACTCCTACCTGGATCCTGATCCTGATGAAGTGGACAGAGAGGCCGCAGCTGACATCCCCTTTAATTATCCACGTCACACGCGTGGAGCGGGAACACGATATGCTTGTTAGGCATCTGCAGTGGGCGGGGATAAATTGAATGTAAGCAGAGCCGAAGCTTGTACAAAAACCAAGGCAAGGTGAACGCTGCACTGGCGAAAATTTAGCGAAAGTATCGCACTTAATTTCATTTTATTTTTGTTTCACCTCTATTGTTTGTAATGTTAAATTTGCAATTTTCAATTTATTTTACCCACAACATGCAAGCTGCTAAATTAGTCATGCAACATAAAATATGTACCTATCATTGGCAAACAACACGCGACATTAACATTAAAAATTCCAGCATGCAACATGCGACATTCAGGTAGTAAAATAAATTACATTGAATATTAATATGTAATCCTAATTTAATAGTCGGGAAACAGTAAGATTTGTTTTGAGTGCACAGTGGCAGCTGCTTGGCTAGGACAGTGACAGCAACAGCGACAATGACACATGATTATGTTTAGCCAGCAGGTGGGACATCGGACAGTTGGAGGCGGGGGCACCGCAGCTAGCTTTGACCTGCCCAAAAATCCCCCCGCCCCCCTGGCCGCAGTTGCTAACATATTGTGGCGCATTACATTAATCTTGGCCCTGTGGCCAGTGGCTCAGGTCCAGCCATCCCATCGCATCCCATCCCATCCCTTTGATCATCCGTGTAGGACACGAACCATTATGCATACGTATGATTAATGAGATTCGTGTTATTGTTGATGTGCACAACGAGGCGGGCACTTTTTGTGTCTGCAGCTGGCCTTTGACACGGGCGACCTTATCAATCAGCCGGCGCGGACAAAGGCGCCGTAATCACCTCAAAGCCTAATAGAATCCGTCAAATCAGAGTGGACAACTTGGCCCTATTGAGCTGCCAAATGGAACGCAGGGGGATGTCCCTGTTTTTTGCCCCAAAACCGCAACTGCATCAAGGCTGTTCGCGCAATTCGCAGTGAACTGGGAACTGGGAACTGGGAGCAGAACCACTTCAATTTGTTGGCCCGGCGACCGCATCACGAATTCATGACCCTTCGGCCAAATAACCAGAAAACAAAACCAGACGCCACCAGCAGGTCCCAAACCCCAACAAAAAAAAAAATGGAAAAACAATATGCAGTCGCCGCTGGGAGTTGCCTTTTGCGGGCGGGGAAATTGGAGGGTTAGCGGACAGACCGACATAACCAACCATCAATCAAAACTGAACTGCTGGACTACTCCACACTGACAATGGGCGTGCCCAAATTGCTGGGCACTGCCGCTACCTCCGCCTGCGACAGAAATGGTTTTGTCCCGGCCACGCGGCGTATGCGTGATGTGGCGCCACAAAACCGAAAATAGAAGACTGCGGCTGGTCAGCCATGATAATTATCACCTAGCTGCGCTGCATTTTCATAAACACAATTATTTATTAATTAACTGGAACCGCGTCGGCTCGGGACCCCCGTCAGTCAATGTCAATTGGTATTTAATTGAAGAGAGGACATCCCTTTGGACAATTTCCGCGAAACTAAATCGCTCGGAAAGCTACAACATAGTCGGACATTTAATTTATGGCGTGCGCTGACAGGCGATTTAGATTGATTGTTCCCGGGGATTAATTAATAACCAGCACGCAAACTAATTTCAGACTGCAAATTGGCTTAAATTGGAAGCCCTGTGAACTTGTTTAACAACTCGCCTGTCGTCGCCAAGGTGTTTTTTGTGCGAATAAATGTCAAAGGAGCAAACAGACAGCTGACGAGACAAACAAATCTAGAAATTAATTTCGTTTCATTTCGCTGCCAAGTTCTGTTTGCCAAGCTGCTGGCACTCGAATTAAATGTCGGATATTGCAGATAGAGCGGGGAATTAATTAACGCCTTCGTGCAGTTTTCGGCCAACGGTGCGTATGATTAATATCGCCGCCCTCTAGCTGCGACGGGTATTTCAAGGATTTTAGAGGGCAGGCGGTCGTCGCACGTGTTTGGCATTTTCCCGGCGGCACTTTTCAAACTCAACAATGCGCCACGCCCACAAGTTCCAGCCACATTCGGTTTGGGGCCCCGAACATAAATCTCTCAAGTGTCACATAAAATTTCCGCACATGTACGGAATCAAAATGAAAAGAAATCGGAGCGGCGGCGGCGGCGGTGGCGAGGTCGTAGTGCAATAAGTTATCAAAGTTAATAATTCTTAATGTTAGTGCATAAATAAGCCTGAGACAGGGCCAGACGTATCAGGACTTGTCACAGCCAGCGCCCATAAAAGTATGCTTCCAAATAAATACGAACCGAGTTCGCCGGCTCGGCATTAAGGAGGAAATTTAAAATTTATGCAGAAAGCAACAGCGGCGGCAAGACGTGGAAAAAATCCAACTGACAGGGGGCTAATTTGCATAAAGAAAACGGCAAACGAAACTCGGATGTAACGCCCAGGAATCGGGCTCTCTATACGAATATCCGAGTATGTGGGTGTATCTGCTCAGTGGCCTGGCAAATATGAAACGCAAAGTGTTCATGCTGACATCGCGACATAAAACATACACACAAACGGACTGAGGCTCGTGTCGGTACAAATGTTTCGCTTTTATTTGGCAGGCCTTTGGCTAATAGCGCTCACACTGGCCCACTGTTTGGCCAAGAGCAGCAGAGCAGAAACGCCAGTCCGACAATAAAGCCCGCAAACACTAGTCATGCGTGGTTGTATGTGCACAGGACAAATTTTCACATTCCTTTTGGGATCTCCTTTGAGATAACTCAAAAAAAAGGCGGAAATAGTTAGGTAAAGAGGGAGCCTTGGGTTAAGCTTACCTTGCACTAACGCTTTTGTTAGTTTAATCGAACCTATATCCTAACCAAATATTTTTCCCTGTGCAGCCCATTCCTTTTCTCGGACGGCACACCCTTTTGCCAGTGGCAATCTAAAAGGTTCTCGGATTGTGCCCAGACATTGGCAATGGCTTGGTTTTATGTTTCTTCTGGGCGATTTTGTGCGGCTCGTGTTTGTGCCCAACAAAACCGGCCACAATGCGGTCATGAATATCGAGAAAGTTATTGGCCCAATCGAATGGACTGCAAATGTCACTGGGCTAAGCGTCTCCAAGTGTTTTAATTTCGGCTTTAATTGCCCGGCCAAAAAATGGCTGGAAAATATCCCCAGGGCAATTCCTAATCATCTAATTGGCAAAACTTTTGCTTCGGCCGGGAAACTTTTGGACTTGGACTTGTGAAAATTTTCAGCTCATCCCGAGATAACGCAAAGTACGAGTACGAGGACAAACGCTTTGGCTTCTTGGCCAGCCATCTATCTTCCGCATCTGGAAAGTTATGACTGGAGCCGGGAGCCAAAAAGGCCAAAGGACTTGGCCGGCAAAGTTCATTGTGCCACATTTCATTTGGCTAAAGTGCTTGCGGCCTCCGCAAATGATGCCCGTGAGCCATCAAAGCGATTGCTTCATTTTTCGATTGAATTGATGCGTTGGGATGCAGTCGGTCCAGTTTTAATACTTTTAACTGGCTGGTCAGCGGGGAATCGAACTTACTCTCTAGCTTGCAAAAATAGAAAAACAGAAAGGAGGAGGAAAAGCCACTGGAGTGGAACTGGGCAAACTAGTCGAGTCCATCTCCCCGGCAAACAATTCTCCAGCTCTCCAAGGTGATTATTTTGCAATTGTTGTGCCAATTTTTAACGCAAATTGTTGCCATACCATATACTCGTAATGTGAAAATTCAGTAACGGCAAGGCCAAAAAAGTGGACGTGAGCAGGAGGCATATTTTGATTTCATTATGCCGGCAGAATGCTTCCAGTTCGGGGCCCGTTGCCGTTGCTATCCCCCATTATAATGGCCAGATGTAGACATTTATGTACATTATTATGCTTCTCCTTTTTGTATTTTCACGTTCTGCTTGCTTACACCGAGCCCCCACCTTCCGGCCTCCCCTCCGTGGGGGCTTGTTAAATGATTGACCTAGGCTCCTCATTTGCCTCCTCCTTTCGCTGCTATTATTGTTATGGCAATCGCTTTGATTGCACGTTAGCAGCATATAATTATAGCCTGACAGGGGGACTATAATATCAGCCAGGACAAAGGACGATCGATGGAAGTATAGGGTGTGTTCACTATTACTCAAATGGTTTGCTATCTGGCATAACTATATAATGACACCACTGAGGCACGTTGCCATTTGGAGTTCATATATGAGGAATGGCAAACTGAATTATAAATAACAAAACAGAACAGAATGCTTTCAGCTCTGGTGCAGTTAAATTCCTGGGAAAAACAATTAAAGAGTCAACCTTGGAAAGAATTTGTGGCAAACCTGTCAGCATTTCACGGCACGATTTCATCATTAAATTCTCCAAACTGGGCTCTCCGGTGTTTCCTCGTTTTAATAGTGGCGTTCTTTTGTTTTCAGCGAGTGCACCCCGCTGACTTTCTTTCATGCGCTTGACAAACTGCGTAAAAATCTCCGCTGACCGGAAACTAATTTGAAAATGTTATTCATTATGCATAGCTCTTGCCCCTTCGCCCACTCGAAGTTGCACTCGGCTGACGCTGTTCTGGTGTTCTGCTGTTCTGCTGTTATTTCGCGCACTTCCCGCCTCACTTTTCGAGTTTGTTGCAGTTGCACTTTCTACGCACGGTCTGGGAAATCCCTTAGTGACTGGATCCTGTGTGTATGCCACCCAAAGTTGAGCAAAAGTTTCGGCTTTCGGCTTTCGCTTTCGCCTGGCGCTGCGAAAAAGTACGCGAGCCACTAATGCCCAGATTTGAGTTGCGGCTATGAGAGTTTTAGCTAGATTGTTGCCTTAAAGCTGAATTAGCGCAGCTCTTGCGGCTGCCAAAGTTGGTCTAACCCATTTTGGTCAGGAGCGCCGGGAGGCACATTAAATCGCTAATTTAGCAATTTTAGTTAGAAATACGGATAAAACTAATTTCATTCTAGTTGCAGTATTTTTTATTTGTTGCATTCAAGCGGTATGAGAAAGTGTAATTTTTTATGTGCCACTTTTAAACTGAATTGAATTCCCTTAAATATTTTCAATTTAAGCTGAAGAGGTTTTAAGTGGGCTAAAAGAAAGCCGTGGCTTTGGCCTGAGTGGCATCGGCCTAATTGATAGCATCTTGAGCGCACCTCGGCAGCTCGAGGAGATAAAAATTGTAAGTCGACAAATTAAGCCGGCCCGGAGAAAAGGACGTCGCCGTCGAACGGATGTGGCTAAAAATGCAGCGCCAGCCAAAACGCCAGCGGCCTTGGCCACAGGACTAATATCAAAGGGAAAAGGATAGCCGTGGAAACAATGACAGACCAGGCGAGCTGGCTAAGCCCAAGGAAGCAGCCAAGCAGCCAAGTTCTAGAGACAAAAGTCTGGCGAATGGCGATGGCGAATGGCGGATGGAAGATGGTTTAAGGCAGGCCAAAAGGAAGCGAGATAAAAATGGCGTGCGTCGCAGCGAACATGAACCAAAATGGCACCCACAAGAGCTTCCGGCAGACGTCCGCTTTAACAACTCTTTTACCCACACTCACACTCACGCATATCTGCCACACACACCCACATGTATGTGTATGTACATACGGTTATTCCTATATTCCTATATAGCAGCACATCCGAGAACGCCCTGCACATTAGCAACGTTTCCAGGGGGGTTTTTCGTGGGGCGGTGACAACGCTTTTGTCATAAACCCATTAAAAGTCAAGGACAAAATTCATGTTGCATGTTTACTCATGCACACTCGCCAACTCACACCCACACACTCCGCACTCACACACACACATAGATCACGGAGCGGAAGGAACAAGCAGTGGCAACAAAGTAGCTTTAATTAATGAAACTCATTAAAGGGATGCCAGCCAGGCGACGGCACAAAGCAGAGTGGCTCAGTGGCTGAGCAGCTCGGCAAAAGGCCAAAGGCACGGCCAAAAAGGACCAAAGGATCTGGACCAGAAACAGCAACAGAAACAGAAACAGTCGGAATTGCCCGCTTTGACCTGCCACAATGCGTTGGGCCATACATTAGCCAACTTGGCCTCCGCCATTGAATAAAATAATCAGCAGCCGCCTTATCCAGCTGCCGCTGTAAGTCCTTTTGACTTGGCCAAGGCAAACGATGTCGGCCGAAAACGAGAGATTTCCGAGCTGCCGAAAGGATAAAAAACGAGAGAACCCGAAGAGAGAGTTTGAGAGTGCGGAGAGAGCAGAGAGAGAAAGAGCTTTGCTGAGCACCAGATAGGAGAAAATGTGGTGAAAGTTTATCTGGCACTCCGAAAATATGAAACTCAAGGGGTAAGAGCTATTAAGAAACATAAAAAAGCAGTTTGCGCTGCAGGTCAGAGAAAGAAGCAGTGTAGTTAGCAAAGACATGGTGGTAAGGATACGCAAGCAGGATAACCAAGCAGTGAAGGCAAGTGGTGTACAATTGTTAAATAGTATTGAAGAACTGCTTAAACTGTTATCTTGAATTGAAAACGAAATATTCTTTTATAAATTACTATTAGAATTAAACAATTAATTATAAAATTCAAATTATAATTTAATTCCTTATAGCCAATGTTTAAAAATATCTGCCAGCAATGACAAAAATAATTATTATAGCAGTTTCATCTTAAAATTTGCTATAAAAGTGATGTTTTTGAACAAACACTGACAGACGCTGGAAAAACGCCGACAGAGGGCTGATTTCGACCTATTTGGGAAGCCCTACCCCCAAACCCACCCCAAGGTCATGCGCTCTCGCCCCAGCACACCTGTATGAGTTGGCCTCTCACCTGTGACTCGCTCTCTCCGCAGGACATGCGCATAAGGAGGGACTCTCTCTTGCGAAGAGGACTAGGACAACTCACAGCAGACAGCGCTGTCTGCAGAGCAAAGCAACAGCTTCGTGGCCGTGGGTGGACGCCCACCACCCACCACCCGCCTCAACGGAGCAGCCACCACCACCCACGCGCAGAGCCACATCCTGGCCCATCCTGTGGCAGGCCCGGCACCTGCTGCATCTCAAAACAAAGGCCATTTATTTAGAATGGCAGCGCAAAGCGGAAGCGCCAAGAAAATAGACAACACAACAACACAGCGGACACCACAAAGGGGTGGATGGGGTGCGGGTGGGGGTGGAGGTGGAGGGGGTGGTTGCCGGGCTCCCGGTTGCCACAACAACTGACACTCGGACCACAACAACGGGAAAACTGCGTCGGAAAATTAACTAATTCTCAATAGGAAAATTGAGTCAGGGAAAAATAGAAATCTAAAGGATATCCTCGAAAAAAATGCAGTTAAAATATCTGAGAACACTGTTGGAGGGCCAGGTAAACAATACACGACAAGATAAATGAAAAATTCAATGCCGCGGTATTCCTTTATATCCAAAATCGAATTACCTACATGAAGCACAAATAATATACCTAATTTCACAAGTCTTCTTAAATGTTAAAAAAAACATTAAAAGCTTTTCTAGTTTTTTGAGTCCTTGAAAATATAAAAGATGTAAGTACATTTGAGATGTAATTAATTCATTTTCCCTTCAGGAGCAAATCCAACGAATAGCTGGATTGGCCTGGTCCCCCAATCAGCAAAAGTTGGCCATAGCAACCGCGGATCGCCACATTCTTCTCTACGACGATGCAGGAGAAAGACGCGATAAGTTCAGCACCAAGCCAGCGAATCCCTCGAATGGAAAGAATTCCTATGTGATCAGGGGACTGGCATTCAGTCCAGATTCCACCAAACTAGCTGTGGGCCAGAGCGATAGCATTGTCTACGTGTACAAACTCGGGGAATCCTGGAACGACAAAAAAGTGATTTGCAACAAGTTCCCACAGGCAAGTGCGGTGACTGCTCTGATTTGGCTGACTTCGGGTTCCATTATTGCAGGTAAATCTTAGTTATCCATTTAATGCTTTATTTCTTTCATATAATTCTGCTATTAAAAAGGCTTGGAGGACGGCAAAGTGCGCGCCCTTCACAGCAAGAGCAATAAATCCCAAAGCCTGTACGGAGGGGATAGCATATGCATTTCCCTGGCAGCCAACACCAAGGGAACCGGTTTCCTGAGTGGTCACAATGATGGCACCATCATACGCTATTTCATGACGGATGAGGCTACAGAGCCACTTGGCAGAGTGGTGCAGCACCCGGTGCCTCCATTCGCCTTGGCCTGGCCACAAGGAGGATTCTGTGTTGGAGGCTGTGACCAGAGGATCGTCTTCTACGATAGCATGGTAAGTATATCAGATCTCCCAGGGACTTTAGGGCTTATCTCCCTTTTCAGGGTCGTCAGCTGCGCACCTTTGATCATTCCCGCACGGAGGGAGAACGAGAGTTCACTGTAGCCGCCTGTAGTCCGAATGGCCAGGCGGTGGCCTTTGGCAGCTTCGACAGGATTCGGATCTTCGCGTGGAGTCCTCGGCAGGGAGCTTGGAGCGAGAGTGCCAGCAAGGAGGTGGCCTGTCTGTACACCCTGAGCAGCCTCCTGTGGCGCAGGGATGGCGCCCGCCTTGCCTTGGGATCCGTGAGTGGAGCAGTCCTGCTCTTCGAGTCCGTCCTCCGGCGAACCGTGTGGCAGGACAAGTTCGAGCTGATCTTCGTGGCACCCAGTCAGCTTCTGGTTAGATCCCTCACGGAACCCTCGCAGCAGCTCACAATCGAATCCCAGTTGGGGCTGGAGATCGACGATGTGCGGATCATGGGCAGGGATAACTACCTGGTGGCCCGCACCGAGGAATCCCTGATCCTTTGTGACCTGACTCGGAATTTAAGCAGCGAGGTTCCATGGACTGCTTCTGGGCACCACGAGCGCTTTTACTTCGAGAACCCCACGGTTTGCCTGGTTTTCAATGTGGGCGAACTGAGTTTGGTGGAATACGGAGAGAACTCCATTCTGGGATCCGTTCGTACGGAATTCGTAAATCCCCACGTGATCTCCGTGCGTCTAAATGAGCGGGGAAATGTCAGGGAAAACAAGAAACTGGCGTTTCTCCTGGATGCGAAGACTATATGTGTGGTGGATCTGGTCAGCAGGATGACCAGTGGCCAGATAAACCACGAGACCAAGATCGATTGGCTGGAGCTGAGTGAGACTGCTCACAAGCTGCTGTTCAGGGACAAGAAGTTGCGATTGATTCTCGTGGATAATTACACTGGCAAAAAGCAGACCCTGCTCAGCAACATATCGTTCGTCCAGTGGGTGCCCCAAAGCGATGTGGTGGTGGCCCAAAGCAACTCCAATCTGGCCATTTGGTACAACATCGATTTGCCGGAACATGTCACCATGCAAAGTGTTCGTGGCGAGGCCATCGAAGTGGTCAGGGAAAATGTAGGAAATATTTTATAATGTTAATTTAATCATAATCTTAATAGTTTATATATCCCTAGGGTCGCACAGTTGTTCGATCGCAGGACGGCCCAAGTGAACACAACTATCAATTGGACGAGGGACTCGTGGAATTCGGAACCGCAGTGAATGACAGTGATTTCGGCAGAGCCGTGCACTTTTTGGAGTCCCTGGGAGACAAGCCCGCTGCCAAGGCCATGTGGCACAACCTGGCGCTGATTTCTCTGGAGGATGGAAATCTTCGCGTGGCCCAGCGATGCTATGCTGCCTTGGGTAATGTGTCCAAGGCCTACTATCTGGCCGGGATGATCCGGCAGGCGGATGAGTTCGAGGAGACCTCCGGCTCGCCGGGAATCCTCTGTCCGGAGGTTCGGGCCAAGCTGGCCCTGCTGGGATCGGATCTACGAACCGCGGAGAGGATTTATCTGGAGCAGGGCGACATCGAGGCAGCTCTGAAGATGTACCAGCAGCTGGGCATGTGGGATGAGGCAGTGGCTCTGGCCGAGAGACGTGGCTACAACAAGATCGCCGAGCTCAAGCAGCAGCACATGGACTACCTGCTGAGCAGCGAGCAGCAGGAGAAGGCTGGTCAGGTTCTGGAGGAGCAGGGAGATCTCCAGCAGGCCATGTCCCTGTTCCTGAAGGCCAACAAGCCGGCGAGAGCTGCTCGACTGGCCCTGAAAACACCGCACATCCTGCAGGACGAGCAGGTGATGCTGCAGGTCACAGAGGGACTGGTTCGCTCGGAACTCTATGAACTGGCAGGGGACATTGCCCATCGGTTATCCCGACCAGAAGCCGCCTTGGCTCTCTACCGAAAGGGAGGAGCCTTCGCCAGAGCCCTGGAACTCGGACGCGTGGTGGCCCCGCAGGAGGTAACTGCTCTGGAGGAGGAGTGGGGCGACTGGTTGGTGAGCCGCAAGCAACTGGATGCCTCCATCAATCACTACATCGAGGCGGGAGCCACCCAAAAGGCTCTGGAGGCGGCAGTGGGCGCCAAGCAATGGCGCAAGGCAGTCCAAATAGCCAAGGTCCTAGACGAACCGGAGCTGATCCAGCGCTATGCTGTGGATCTGGCCAAGCACTTGGCCTTTGCCGGCGATCTTGACGGAGCCGAGGATATGCTGGTGAGAGCCAACCTGCACAAGGATGCCATAGAACTGCTGAACCGCCATGGAAAGTGGGAGCGGGCCTATGTGATTGGCGAGAAGTATCTGAAGCCCGAGCAACTGAGGGAGCTCTTTATCCAGATGGCCAGCACTCTGGAGGAGCAGGGCAAGTACAGGGATGCGGAGAAGGTCCTGATAGCGGTCAACGAACCCGACCTGGCCATAGCCATGTACAAGCGCAGGGAGCTGTACGACTCCATGATCCGCTTGGTGGAGCGCCACCACAAGGATCTGCTGGACAGCACCCACCTACACTTGGCCCGCCAACTGGAGTCCCGGGGAAAGCTGAAGAACGCGGAGCTGCACTTCGTGGCCTCCGGCGACTGGAAGTCCGCCGTGCATATGTACTGCTCCTCGGGTCGCTGGGAGGACGGCTACAGGGTGGCCAAGCAGAAGGGCACCGAAGGAGCCAGCCAGCAGGTGGCCTACATGTGGGCCAAGTCCATGCCCACCGAGAGTGCGGTGCGATTGCTGAGCAAGCTGGGACTGTTGGACACGGCGGTGGGATTTGCCTGCGATTCCGGCCAGTTCGAGTTCGCCATGGAGCTGTGCAGGTTCGCAGGGAAGCCCACGGATGAGGTCCACCTGAAGATAGCCATGTCCCTGGAGGACGAGGGGAAGTTCGAGGCGGCGGAGGCGGAGTTCCTGAAGGCCAACAAGCCCAAGGAGGCGATACTGATGTACCAGCACGCCGGAGACTGGCAGGCGGCCTTGAATGTGGCCGAGCAGCATCTGCCCGATGCCGTGGGAGAAGTTCTCATTGGACAAGCCTCGGCGGCCTTGGAAACCCGCAACTACAAGGACTACGAGGCTCTGCTGCTGAGGGCCCATCGTCCGGACTTGATTGTGGAGCACTATAAGCAGGAGTCCCTCTACGAAGATGCCCTGCGCATCGCCGAGGAACACTATCCGGCGGCCTTGAATGACTTGAGGCGTCTACAGGCCCAGCTCCAAAGGGGGCAGGCTCAGGCGCAAGCTGGCGAGGATGCGGCATCCATCTCACGAGCCTATCTCCAGAGAGCAGCGGAGTTCGCCAAGAAGGAACAGTTCCGCAAGGCGGCCGAGTGCCTCATGCAAATAGATTCCTCGAACGCCGAGGATGCGGCCACCTTGGAGCGAGCTCTGCTGAGAGCCGCCGAGATCTGCAACCAGTTTCTGGAGGGCCAGGATGCCCAGGAGCTGGCTCAGTCGCTGGGACCTCGACTGCTGGCCATCAAGCAGATAGGACCTGCCGCCCAGCTCTACTTGGCCGCCGACTTGCCCAAGCAGGCGGTGGATGTGTTCATCAAGACGGAGCAGTGGAGCAAGGCGCGTCGGCTGGCCAAGGAGATCGATGCGGACCTCCAACTGCTGGCCTACGTGGAGCAGCAGCAGAAGGCCAGCCTGAAGCACGAGGGGAACATCGAGCAGCTGGCGGACATCGACGTGGTCTCTGCCCTGGATCTGCTGGCGGAGCAGGGCCAGTGGCAGCGGTGCCTGGAGAAGGCCAAGCAGCTGAATCCCTCCCTGCTGCAGAAGTACGTGGCCGTCTATGCGGCGCAGCTCATTCGGGAGGGCAACTGCACCACTGCCCTGGGACTCTACCTGAGCTACGGGGCTCCTCCGATCGAGGCCCACTTCAATATCTACACCAGGATTGCCCTGGATTGCCTGGCCTTGAGGGAGGACCAAACGGAGGGCGGAACGCTGTGGCGCCAGTTGAGGGACTTCCTCTTCCGCCTGCTGCAGTCACTCAAAGCGAACCCGGAACAGGCGCAATCCCAGTTTGCAGCCAGCATGGAGCAGTTCCTGCTGATATCGCACTACTACACCACCAGGGCAGCTTGCAAGGAGGTGCAGGCACTGCAGCCAGTGGCTCTTCGCTTATCCCTGGCTCTGCTGCGCCACACGGATCTCCTGCCGGTGGACAAGGGTTTCTACGAAGCTGGGATGGATCTCCGCCAGGCAGGTCGCGAGTCCGAGGCCTTCGTGATGCTCAACCACTACCTGGACGTGTGTGAGGCCATTGAAGAGGGCTCCGGGCAGCTGGTGGACCATTCCGATCTGGCTAGCACCGACTTTCCCAGCTCCGTGCCCTTGCCGGAGGACATCCACCTGAAGAACGACCCGGGCCTGCACGAAGAGGTGCGCGAGTGGGTGCTCGCCGTGAGCATGGACCAGCAGGTGGACCAGCAGCTGCCCACCGACGACCGTGGTCTGTACGAGTCCAGCCTGGGACCCAGCGACTTGCCCTGCATGCTGAGCGGGTTTCCAGTGCGGGGTCGCCAGCCCGTGACCTTCCAGGGATCGAGCAACCAGGTGAACCGCGATGTCTGGAGCAAGTTCTCGGTGGCCGTGAAAATGACCCCTGGCAGTGGCATCTCTGACATTATCTCCTTCACTGAGAAGTGGCAGGGAGCAGCCAACTACGTTATGCACTAGAATACCCACAAGCAGAAGTCCAAACGTGTGTAAGTTGCTTGCAATTATATGCTATAATTAAATCGTCATTAGTGGGTGTGCTTGGATTACAATAAGTGGGCTTGCGGGCGAGGATGCGAATACGGGTAAATTTGAAATATTTGACTTCGAGTGGCTCCTTACGGATCACGCTCTTCAGGATCTGCGTTTCTTCAATGCAGGGCGTTGAAGAGATCGCCGGCGGAGGGCAAGGGTGCCAGTCCGCCGGTCACGTCCGGCAATTGGGTCAGGTCGGGCAGGTTGGAGAGGTGGTCGTGGATCTCCTTCTGCAGGCCCAACATCTTGGCCAGCTTCTTCTTGTGTTCCTGCAAAGACACACAGAATTAGGCGATGATGTATCAACATGAACAATTAAAGGGAACAACATTAAATTCAAATTCAAGGCAGGGTTTTAAACGAAAATATGTAATTTAATTTAGCTCAAAAGCGGTTCTTATCACTTGCATTTCTGCGGTTAAAGAATTCAAAATAACAACATGAGGGTAAAATAGTTTACTACATTTAATCAGTTCTGCGATGGAAAACCACCCGTGTTTTAAATGGAGATCTTTATGTAACCACCCCAAAGAGCATGCTGTTCGTAAACCAAGATGGGGAACGTACATCGAGGCGTTGTTCTGCTTGGGAGAGAAGCTCCTTCTGCTCGGCTTGAAAATCCCGCAGCATGGTGGCCAGCTTGGCGCGCTCCTCCATCTCCGCTGTCAGTCGAGCGTTGTAGTCGTTCAGCAGCTCCACAGCTTCGTTGACCTAGAAAGGAGTTCCATATTAAAACGTTGATATTAACTGGGGTATTGTTAACTAGATTAATTGGTGCCCACCTGCACGGCTAAAGCCTTGGCCTTGTCTTTATCCTCCAGCTTGGTAATGCAGCTAATCTCGGATATCTCTGGTGGCAGCTTGGCGATCCTTTCGCGCACCACCGCATCACTAGAGGCGGAGTTCTCAATGCTGGTGAGAGCTTTAATGAGCTCCTCCGGCTCTGGGGGTTCGCCCAAAGGCAAGTAGGGGGGTGTGTGACCATTTTCCGGCTCCACAGCCACGACTTCCTCGACTGGAGGAGGATTAGTGGAGGAACTGCTGCTGGTTTGGCCGTGATGCCGCGAACGCTTTGATTTTGAGTGGCGATCTTCGTGCTTGCGCTTTTCCCGACGATCGGACTTTTCCGATTTACTGCTGCTGCGCTCCTTTTCCCGCTCCTTTTCCGGCTTTTCACTCTCGCCGTTCGATTTGCCATTGCTGCTGGAGCTGTTGCCACTGGATTCCTTATGCAATCGCGATCGCCAGTCTGCAATGACCTTCGCATCGTAAACACCACGCTCCAACCAGATGTTGAGGATCCTGCCGAGGCTGCCCAGAAGCTTGTCCGATCCGCACTTCTCCCCAATATGAGCGAACACCTTGCCCAGCACCACGTTAAATTCCTTGCCGTATTCCGGGCCCTTTTTCTTGCTGTTCTGGATCACATCGTTGGCCAGGTACATGAAGGTCAGCTTCTTGGGCTCAGGAACTGTGGAAGAAAGAGATGTATAGTGTTCAGGACAACCAAGCATATTCAGGACCACCCACCGTTCTCCAGTTCCCGCTGCCAGGTCTTCACGATTGACGCACTGTGCTTGCGGTGGTGAATCAGCCACAAGGATAAGGTCTGGATGCTCTGCTGGCTGCTGTTCAGCTCCCCCAGCTTCTTGAGGAGAGCTGTCTCCGTGAAGGCCGACATAGCTGCTCTGCTTTTCCACCGCTTTTCCGGCTTATTTTTTAACAGTCCAGCAACTTCAATTATTTTTTAGGTTCCAGAAAATAAACAGCTTGTAGGCAAGAGATGGACAAAAAATCAATTCATAGTTTCGTTCTATCGATATTATTAGAAATGTGCGTTTTCCATCGAATATTGAAAACAATGTTCTTAAATTTAAAAACATAAAATTTTTTAAGTAATTAAATTTGTTAAATCTATAAACTTAGATCGTGCAATTTTTACAAACCTTTTTAAATATTTGAAAAATAATATTGAACGCCTTGTGCTGCCTCGCGATAAAACAAAACCAGGGATGGAAAATCCTTGTTCATTATTTTTTCCGCTAGAGGGCTCCGCTGTTAGAGCGCCTAAAATTCAAATTTGAATTTAAATGTCTAGACTCTAGAGGTTACTTAAATGAAGCCATAAATAAAGTTTAAATGTTTTGATTATAACATATAATAAAGTTATTTTAGTTTGTATGCATAGGTAACGCCAACCCAGCTGTGACATCAATCAGGCGCCAGCACCTCCAAACACTTTTCACACTGATAACGCTCTGCACTCCACTTTCCGTACTCAAAATCAACACTCAGCCATCAACAATCCAAAAGCGAGCGATTTAACGACAGGTGTGTGCCCTCAGTTGGTCGCAGCAGTTCGTCGGCATCGGTCGTGTTTGTGGATCCCCGGAAGCGAGTGCCTATATCTTCACCCACGGGGCGGAATCGAATCGAATCGGGGCGAGTGCTTATCGCGGCAAAAGAGTAATTTGTGATACCTGTCCGCCGTGTATTGGCTTGTTGGAGCGCTACGCGCTTAAGTGGTGTTAATTTTTTATTAATTATTATCGTATTTATTACTCAACGAAAGTGAAGTGCGAAATCGGTCGCCTCAAGTGCCCGGGCATACGTGCAAAGCCCGTAAATAAATTACACAGCCATATAGCCGTGATCCTTCCCCCATTCCATTGCCAATCCGATTCCGACTGCAGCTGATAATGCCAACAACGGACTCCGCCTGATCGATTTGGAGTGCGAGTGCGGGTGAGTGTGATTTACAGACCATTAGCGCACTATCAACAGCACATTAGACAAATTGCTAAATTAGCTGCTGTTTCGCAGCCACACAAATGGCAGCAGTTCGAAATCCGAAATCCGCATAGTTTTCCCACTCTCCCCGCTTTTCCCCTCATTTTTCGGGGGGCTCTGATAAGCGAAGCCGTCAATTGACTGATTCAGTGCCCATTGGGAATTTGTTGCTGGCGCTGAAAGCCTTGGGGCTAATTGTTTGATCAGATAATGGGTGATATGTTTTCCGACAGCCAGCCTCTGATTGTGGATAGCTGCCACCGAAAATGACGGAGCTGCAAGCGGAGCTGTGATCCAATCCCAACCGATCTGACCTGGCCCCACAATGGACTCCTACTTCGACTCGGCCATCGAGTACAACCGAACGAACCCCATCATCTTGTCCAGGAGCAGCGACCAGGCTCAAACCGCGCAGAACGAGAAGAACTGGGAATGGTCCTATCTAGTGGTGAGTCTACCACATTTCGGGTGGTTTATTTACCGCGAAAATAGTAGGGGTGGAAAGTTTTATTCGGGCTTCAAGTTTATCTTTATGTGTACGCCAATCTTTATGGGCGAACACTCAAATCTCAATTAAACAAATTGCAACTGAATGCAATTTCGACACATTACAGGCCATAAAATACTGTTTCGTTATCATTACAAGTCGGGTAGAAATGAACAGACAAGAATAAAAATTTAAATAACCCTGTGGGTAAACAAAAATATAGATCACCTTAAACGTTATTGAAAACTCCACTCACTGTCTGACAAAATATATCACTGTGTTTTAGTTTTGTTTTTAGCCGATAAGAAAATCTCAAAGGCCCTTACGTTCTAATTCCTATTAAGGTTAATGGTGACAACAATATTAATAAAGTACAAGCTCTATGGTACTTTTAAGTGCTACGTTCACAATAAACCTAGAAGGGCTTTAAATATATCTATATATATATATTATATATTGGTAAGACAGCACGTTTCGCATTAATGTAATATTGAAAATGTAGTTTCATTTTAAGCAACATAAGAAACATCATTATGAACCCATCTAGAAAGAAACAGTTTAGGGATACCTTAGGGGAGGACTTTTATTATTTAAACCACCTTCTATTACCCCGATTTCCTAGAGAAAATGCCGGAATCTGGAGCTGGAGGAGTCGTACGACCTGTACATGCGGCGCCTGCGCGTCGGCTACCTCTCGCTGTTCATCTTCATCCACGTGGCCGTCACGGTGATCCACACCCTGCTCCTGCTGACCACGCCGGAGATAAAGTACGTCTACGTGGACATGGTGGCCTACATCTGCTCCGGATTGGTCATCTGGGTGGTGCTCTCCGTGAACTTCCGCAGCGAGCTCGTTAGCAAGCACGGATGGGTGGTCTACGCCACCTCCTGGCTGGCGGTTTGTGTGATGGTGCTCATGGACATCGGGCTGAATGTGTACCACGCCACCAGTCACAACGACATCCTGAATCCGATCTACGACGCCTACACTTTATATGCGATATATATGTTCATGCCGGTTCCGTATCTGCTGCAACCCTTCGTCCTGGGAGCCGCAGTCACCCTCTGCTACATAATAAACTACAGCTTTGTGATCACCGCGAAGGACGACAACCAGATGCACAGCATCCTGAACGAGGCCATCTACCTGAGCTGTGTCAATCTCCTGGGGATCTTCTTCCGTCTGATGAGAGACATTGCGCTACGTACCACTTTCCTGGATCGCAGGCAGTACGTGGAGGAGAACCTGCTGCTGCGCTACGCCAGGGATCAGGAGAGGAGCCTTCTGCTGAGCATCCTGCCCGCCCAGATTGCAGACAGGCTGCAGGAGGACGTGAAGAACCGCATCGAGCGATCCAAGCAGCAGCATCAGCAACGATCGCAAGTGGATCTGAGAAGGAGTGCGGATAGTCAGACTCTGAAGAGATGGCGACAACCGGATCACGGGTGAGCTGGGATCATATAAATCTAAATAACAATCTTAAAAATGTAACTTCCTGTGAACAGCACCCTCTTCATTGAACCACATGAGGATGTCACTGTTTTGTATGCCGATGTGGTCAACTACACCCACTTGACCACCACTCTGGATGTGAAGAAACTCGTGGAGGCCCTGCACGATCTCTTCGTGCGTTTCGACAGCGCCAGCGAGGAGTACAATGTGCTGAGGATCAAGTTCCTGGGGGACTGCTACTACTGCGTGGCAGGACTCGCCAATCCCAATGCGGACCACGCCAAGTGCTGCGTGGACTTGGGACTGCGAATGATTAAGGACATTCGCGATGTCAGGTGGGTGCAGTCACCTCTGCCCATAAAACGAATATAAAACTCATTAGCCATGTTCTGATTAGTCATTACTGATTATTGGTTTTTATTTGCCCGGATGAACGCCGTGATTATTGATAAAGATAAGAAGCTTAATCAAACCAAATATAATGAAATTAAGGGAATTTTCAGACACCAGATTGTAATAAATCTAAGCAAAGGGTTTTTTTCCCTTAGTTTGCATTTTAACATTTTTATTGAATGAACGTTCGTCAACAAAATGAGCTCATAATTTGTGTACTAACCTTGCCAAGTTTGATAAGACATACAAATTCGAATGAATAATTTATTGCGGTGCCCATTAGCCCATAAATGCCAATAGAAATTTAAGTTTGCGTGAGTCTTGATTAATATATTTGGTAATACCTATGAAGTAAGTTCAAAGAAAAGATAGTAAAAGCCATTAAAGTTTTATTTCTACTACTAAAAACTGAAAGGGTAATATTCGAACTTCTTCTTTACTTGCCAGGGAAAAGCGACATCTGAACATCGACATGCGAATCGGAGTCCATTCCGGCGACGTTCTGTCCGGCGTAATTGGAGCCGCCAAGTGGCAGTTCGACATCTGGTCCAAGGATGTGGACATAGCGAACAGACTGGAGGCCACGGGAGCCACAGGACGAGTGCACGTGAGCCAGAAGACCCTGTCCCTTCTGGACGGCGAGTACTTCTTCGAGGACGGCACCGAACAGGCTCGAGAGGATCCAGTGCTGCAGAAGCACGGCATTCGCACCTTCCTGATAAGAACACTGCGCGTGAGTATTCCCCGGTCGAATCCCGATCCAATCCTCGCCAGCATAATTACATCGAACCGAAAGTTGTAGGCCCCCATGCACGATCCGCGTCGCAGGATGAGGGAGCGCCAGGCCAAGAAGCTCAGCGAGGCCAGCAAGGCCAACTTCATGCACAACTCCACTCTGCATCAGTACAACCAGGTGCGGAACCAGGCCAAGCTGGAGATGTGCCGCGAGCTGGACAAGATGCCCATCGGAAGGATACAGTAAGTGGAGTTGAAGCTCTATATATATCCCTATATACACCCTATATGTTTCAGACTCACGAAAGTATTCCGGCGGAGCACACGGCTCACCCAGGACGAAATCGAGGAGGAGACCTTTCGACGAAACATCAGCTCCTGCTGCCTGTTCTTCCGCATCCGGAACTGGGAGTTCCAGTACATGCAGGAGCCGGATGTGATGCTCAAGTACAGCATCGCCTTATCCTGGGCAATTTACGTGGGTCTGCTGACCATCCAGCTGCTGAGCAAGGAGTAAATCCATCCATAATATGTTCGATGAACATGTATTTAAATTTTTAAATATATATTTTTGCAGTGCTCGCTATCACTACTGGTACATAGATGGCACCACGATATCCCTGCTCACCATCCTGCTGATTGTGTCCTGGTACAAGAAACTCTGGATCATGTACATGTCCGATGCGGAAGTTTCCTCCCCGAATGGCAATCTTAGTGGATTCCTGTTCCGCCTTTCCGACGAGATGCAGCGCAACGTGGTCATCCGGATCATTATGTACTTCCTGATCATTTTCTCTTACTGTGCTGTGGCCATAATGCAAGTGGTTGGATGTGACAGCGACGAGGATTATGCTGATTTGGAACCAAGCTACGAAGAACGGCTGCAGTGCTTTCATCCTTGGGTGGGCGACTCCCTTCAACCAATTATAAACGCTTTTATTTCATCGTTTCATTTCTTTGTAGATCCTCACAAACTGCATGACTTTGATTATCGGCATGTCGTTCCTGTTCACAAGGATACCCTTCATCATAAAGTCCTGCTTCTCCGCCCTGATAACGATTGCCTATGCGGTACTGGTGGTATTTGAATTTAATTATATCTATTCCAGCAGTCCTTCCACGAATGTCAACTTCAATGCCAAGTACTCGCACATCCTGCTGATGATCATCACACTGGGCATTTTTCACCTGATGGAACGCCAAACCGAGTTCATTGCCAAAGTGGATTACAAGTAATGCCAGTAACTCTATAGCATATGTCACAAATTATTCACACTGATAATATTTACCAGCTGGAAAAGGCAGCTGTTGAAAAAGCAGGAGGATGCCCTTATCACGAATGATACCATTAAAGTGCTTCTCACCAACATTTTGCCCACTCACGTTGGTAGGTTTTTCACTCGACCAATAAAATGTTCCGTATTAACACCCTTTTTTTTCCCATTCAGCCGACTTTTACCTTTCAAACCAGCTGCAGAACGAGCTCTACTACGAGGAGTACGACAATGTGGCCGTAATGTTCGCCTCAATCAAAAACTTTGACACCGACAAAATCGGACTGCGTGTGCTGAATGAGATTATCTGCGACTTTGACGATGTGGTGAGTAGACTGCCAAAGGGTTCGGTAAATCCCCTACAGAAACGTAGGTTCTAAATTTAGTGACTTTGCAACTTAGTATGGCAATCTTATCAAACATTAGTCGAGAACAGAGCGTTGTATCCAAAGTGTGAGTCGAATTACTACAGATAGTGGTGAGCTTTTATCTAGTCTGTGAGATAAATGGTTATTGGTTTCCTTTGAAGAGGAATACTTTACTAATAAGAATACTGGCATGTTTCTGTACTGTATAAAATATGTGGTATTTTAAATATAATATTATTGATTTTAAACTGAACAGTTCACCCTTTAATTCGTCTTCTAGCTAAACAAATACTCGCAGAGTCTGAGAGTGGAGAAGATAAAGGTGGCCAACTGGACGTACATGGCGGCCTGCGGTCTCGACGTTTCCCGTTCGGAGCAAGTGAATGCTCCCCAGATGAAGTTCCGCAATGTGTCCCTGATGCCGAACGGACGAAGGAGCCGCTACGACGGAGCACGTAACTCCAACATTGACGGAGTGCAGAGGGTGCCCTATGGAAACGGCAGCAACATTGCCCTGGATCTCGATCTGGAACGGGGTCAGTACGAGGGCAATGTGATCTCGAGTGGTCCCAGGATGAGTGCCACCCAGAGTGGAACCAGCAGCAGCGAGGTGGTCCGGGTGATGGCCGAGTTCGCCCTGGATCTGATGCGGACCATGCGGCGGTTCAACACGGAGAACATGCAGACGGAGTACGAGGGCAGCACCGACTACGGGATGCTGAGGATTGGCATTTCGCACGGCAGAGCCATGGCCGGAGTGGTGGGCAACTCGAAGCCGCACTACGACATCTGGGGCAATCCCGTGAACATGGCCTCGCGGATGGACTCCACCGGAGTGCCTGGCCAGATCCAGGTCACCGAGAACACGGCTCTCAAGCTGAGGGAGTTCAACATCCAGTGCAACTATCGGGGCATGACCTTCGTCAAGGGGCGTGGCAACATTCCCACCTACCTAATCGGCATCGACAGCGAATACCAGTTTCTGCCCCACCGCCCACCTGCGCCAAACAAAGAAGACTAGCTGAATTTACCAGACAATAATAGACCTAAGCAATCCGTGTACATAAAATCCGTAGAAACTAGACCCCAACTCTTCTGAGTTGAGGTGATCTTTAATGTTAGTCAATTGTGGAAGAATTAAAATCAAACTATTTTCGAAAAACTATAAATAATAATCAGTGCCTTCTGAATTTAACCTAGCATAATTAACGGGAATTAGTTTTATGGAGTAGCCTTAAATTACTGACTTTTGATACTGACTTCTGAGTTGTTGCATACTTTTTGCCATAAAAGTAAAAATGTTCACTTGCGCTGAAGTAAAAGCTCGTCTGTACAACATTCTTGACAGTTTTCGTAAACTCATAAACTCATACATTAAGTCGAACATATTATTCGTTACTTTTACGTCTAAACATTGTACACATAGGCAATAAATATTAATATAAATATTTCTGTAGATAATATACCGAAATGGATTTCCCGGGCTACAAGGAAAATGTGATGGACTTTCGTTTGCTGAGCGATATGCCGGGTTTAGAGTGGAAGCTCCTGCGGGTATAGACATGTCTCAGAGAAAGGGTTATAATATTTATATCTCTCTTCCAGTACAAGTGTCGTGATTTGAAACTAGAGGGCATTTACCAACGACTCGGCCAATTGCTCTCAATTGCCCTAGTGCCCCAAGTCATTATTGTCGTCGAACTTCTGATGCTCATTCACGTGATTCTGCTGTTCAGCTTGGTCAAGGTAAGGATGCTTATAAACCCTGTAAAGATGGCTTTCCCAGACTTGTTACTCCCTTTTGCAGGATATTAATTTGATTACTGTGCTGCCCTATTTGGCGGTCATGTTGCTCACTCCACTTTTCTTGTTGGCCAGCAGGGATCCCAACAACGAGCATTACCACCGCTCGGCCATTTTGGGCAGCTGGCTGGTGGCCTTTTTCCTTATAACCACGGGTTTGCGAATAGTTAGGGAATCCCACTTCCATCATCTGAAAGCTATTTCCACTTAGACTTGATTCCGGCGCTCTACTTGAACTCTGCGCTGAAGCCAAACTTCGATCACGTGGCGATCGTCCTCGTTTACTTGATGTTGCCGATTGGCTGTTTGGGCAACGAAAGGGTTCACATTCTGGGCCTCGTGGTTTCGTTGGTGTACATTGTGTACGCAGTGTGGATGCTCCTGAAGATTAGCGAGCACAAACTGGGTGAGCTTGTTGGCTACGTAATGTACATCCTCTTCCTGAACCTGATGTGCGTATCCTTCCTCGGATTTCGTGAGTACAACTTGCGACGCTCTGTTCTCACTCGCTATCAGAGTTTGTACCTGAACATGGTTTATGAGGTGGGTAAGAGCTTATGGTCTTGATTTAGTAATCTTTCAGGTAACGCTCTTTCCAGGTGGCCATGAAGAAGGAGAAGGCCCTTCTGCACTCGATTATGCCTTTAATGTTGGCCCGCACCTTGCAGGATGCCATCACCACCCACATCGAAGAGGATCCAAATAATTTAGTGCCCTTTTCGAAGACTCGGTAGGTATCAGAAATCAGATTAAATTAGATACTTAAGCTGGATAAACCCCTTTCTCCCAGTCTCTTGTTTATGGAACCCCACCCCGAGGTTTCTATTCTGGAGGCGGATATAGTGAACTTCACGCGACTGACCACGACAATGGCGGTGCCGGAACTGGTGACCACCCTGCACGAGCTCTTCAGCAGCTTCGATTTGGCCGCCAACCGGAACCGGGCAACCCGCATCAAGCTCCAGGGGGACTCCTACACCTGCGTCACCGGGATTCCCAGCTACTTCGGCGCCCACGCCAACGCCTGTGTGAACATGGCTCTGGACATGATCGAGTTGAGCCGAAAAGTCAGCCAGCGGCGCGGCCACAAGATTGAGGTGAGGGTCGGGGTGCACTCGGGCGAAATCATGGCGGGGATCATCGGGCACACCAAGTGGCAGTTCGACGTGTGGTCGAAGGACGTGGACATCGCCTATCGACTGGAAGCCTCGGGACTTCCCGGGATGGTCCACGTGTCCAGTACGACGCTCAATTTACTGGACAATTATTACGAGTATGAGAATGGCACCGAAACGGCCAAAGTTGATCCTGTTCTGCAGCTAAACAATCTTGAAACCTATCTGATAAAAAGTCGCCTTCCCGACTACGTGGAGTCGGAGGAATTCGAGGACGACGACTTCTCTTTGAAGGACTACCGACTCTATTTCGGCAACGACTACGAAGATATCGTTCGGAAGGCTCAGCGCGAAATGGTCAACGAAGTGGAACACATACCGGTGAACCGAGTGCAGTCGTGCAAGTTTAGGACAAAGCGGCAGAATAAAGAAAAGGACCTCGACGAAGAGTACCAGTTCAACGTGAACACCTACTACCTCTTCACCATCTTTCGCAGCTGGGAAATGGAGTGGTCCTTTGGCAAGCGGCCGGATCAGATGATGAAGTACAGCCTGGTGATGGTGGCCTATGCTGGATTCACATTCCTTTGCGTAAATATGATTCAAGGGTGAGAAAGGAAAGGAGATTTATAAATGAAGAGGCTTCTGATTGTTTTTCCCCAGGATCGATGCTGTTTACTACCCCACCCTAATTATGTTTTTTTCAATAATTCTGTTCGTCCTGTTTTTGGCTGCCTTCAAGAAACTTTGGTTGGGTCGCCGACTTACCCCGCCAACACAACCGTCCTCTTTCCTCACTCGCTGGCTAATCAAGGCCTCCAATCTCATCGAGCAGTCGGTGTATCTCCGCGTTCCATTGGCCATGACAATGCTCTTCATCCTGTATGTCATGTCCTCGCAGGAAGTGGTGCGTATTGTAATTTCCTCAGATTTCAGATCCGCTTTAAAAATTCACCTCACACAGTTTTCTTGTGACATAGCGAAGTTGGAAGTAGAAATCATAGACTCCGAGCTGCACGACTTAGAGCCGAGGATGTTTTGCTTCTTTCCCTGGGTGGGCATCTCGGAAAACACACTTAATTATCGAAACTAAACTTTTTTTACTTAAAAGGAAATCACTTATTCAGTGGTCATGGTGCTCAGTCTGATATTGATAATCATCGGTGTTCCACTCCTCATCAAGTTGTGCGTCGGTCTTACCATTTTGGGATTACATTTGGTCACGGTTCACGAGTACTACGGATTCGCCTTCGAAAGGTCGGAAACCACCTTCGTGGGCTTGGAATCGAGCCTGGCCCACACCTGGTACGTGGTGGCCTTTTGGATCTTGGTAACCGTTCGCGAAGGATACCTCAACTACCTCCTAAAAGTCAGCTACTTGTAAGTGTGTTACTTATTTTTTATTGGGAGATAGTTAAACAATATATTCTTTAGCATGCGGGTGTGCTTCGAGAAGAGAGTTCACGAAACCATGATCAAATCTCGCTCCATCAAGATCATCATGACCAACATTCTGCCCAACCACGTGGCAGAGGTCTTCAAGGAGCCTCGCCGCAGTGACGAGTTGTACTACGAGAACTTCTCCCAGGTGGCCGTCATGTTCGCCACCATCGAGAACTACGAGTCGGATATGTCGGGGCTCCGGGTTCTGCACGAGATCATCTGCACCTTTGACGACCTCTTGGTCGACTACCAATCAAGGAACCAGATCGAGAAGATCAAGGTGATGGGCTGGACGTACATAGTGGCCTGCGGCCTAGAAGTAGACCACAACATTGACCCTGCGATAATTATTCCTGTTTCGTCCGATCGAGAATCGGAGAATTCCCAAAAGTCATGTAAATTTCTTTATCTCTTAACTACTTCTTAGCTACTCAGAACCAATCCTTAGCATCTGTGCGTTCTCTACCAATCGATGAGGAAGAGTTCAACGGGGCTGCAGAAAAGGATGAAGACATCTTGGTTATGACTCAATTTGCTTTAGATCTGCTGCGGATAATGCGCGAAATCCGGTCTAAAAATGTGCTCTTCGGTGCTAACTCCAGGGTGACCGGCAGCCTGAAAATAGGTAAACTGCATCTGCAGTTTTATTTTCTATTTTCTTGAACATTTAATGACAGGCATTGCGAATGGACCCCTAATGGCTGGTGTAGTTGGACTCTCGAAGCCGCATTATGACATCTGGGGCCACACGGTGAATATGGCCTCACGGATGAGTTCCACCGGAGTGCTCGATGCCATCCACGTGACCAAGAGCACCTCGAAGATTCTGCGGACATTCAACATCCGCTGCAACTACCGGGGACAGACGTATGTTAAGGGCGTGGGCGAGGTACCCACTTACCTGGTGGCTTTGGACCAGAAACTGCAGTTTCAGGAACACTACAAGATTAACGATTCATCCAAAGACAGCCTGATTTCCGTGGAACTTATAGATGAGAAAGAAAGAAAAACCCCTAAAAAAAAAAAAGAAAAGTTTGAAGGTTAAATTGGGCCAGCTTTATTCCTAGCCTTATAAGTCAAATTAACATTGTTGCGAAATAAAATTGTTTTCATCTCTAGAACATTCACCCTCTGATTTATTCAAAGCCTCTAAATGGAGTCTCCCTACTACCAAGAAGATGTGGTGGCCTACCGCTCACTGAGCAACATTAAGGGTCTGGAGTGGCGGCATTTAAAGGTAGATCACTCAACCATTTTAGGTGGCTTTCAGTTGATCAACCCCCAAGTTTAGAACAAGTGCGAAAATCTGCGTCTGGAATTGGCCTGCTCTCGTTATAGGGAGCTCATTATGTCATCGAATGTTGGTCGCATGGTAGCGAACATAGAAATCCTTATGATCTTCCATGTGATAATGGTGCTCAGCTTAGTTCAGGTTAGCTCGCATGATTTTTTTTATATCTAATCTTTAGAAGCTTGATTTCAGAACCTCGCACTGGTTCTATTGATTCCCTATTTTGTGGTAATGTTTTTCACTCCATTTATTATGCTGGGCAGCATGGACGATGACGCTAAAACAACTACTAACTTGGTCATCTCCTGGGTGATGGCCCTGTTGATAACCTTAATGGGTAAGGTGTCCATACTTTAACTGCCTGTCTGATCCCAAGTGAACCTCCCGCGCAGACATTCTCTCCGATCTTCTGGCGGCCCTCTACATTGGTTCCGTCTACCCGATTGTTCCCTGCTACGATCACATAGTGCTGGTCTGCGTCTACATGGCTCTACCCATAGCGTTCATCAAGGGCTACGGAGTATATATTCTGGGCTTCTCTGTCTCCATAATTTATATCGGCTACGTTTTATGGATGCAATACCTTAACGATCAGATTTCGGCTGCCCTGCTCTGCTCATATGCGATTTATATTCTTTTCCTGAACCTCATCTTTTCGTACTTCATCATGATTCGAGAGTACCAGCTCCGGCGAGCGATACTCAGTCAGTACCAGTTGCTGTACCAAAACATTGTCTACCAGGTAAATCCTTATTTATAATAATATAATATTAATGTTAATAATAGATTATTATAATATAATACTTTATAATTCGGTTTGTGTAGACCGTAATGAAGAAGGAGAATGCTTTGTTGGAGTCAATCCTTCCACGCAGAATGATACGCACTCTGCTCGAGGAAATCGACAACCGCATGGAAGATCAGGATGACGATATTACTCCACGTAAAGCCAGCACAAGGTAATCAGATAATAGATCTTGAACATCTGGTAAACTATTTGGAAATACTAACTTTCTGACCGCATGTGCTAGTTCCTTTATAATTTGTTTTCTTTTATAGAAAACTCTTTCTGGAACCCTACCCGGAGGTGTCCATTTTGGTGGCCGACATGGTGAACTTCACCCACCTGACCACCACTTTGGAGGCACCGCAGCTTGTGGAGATCCTGCACGACCTGTTCGTGAACTTCGACCTGGCTGCCAAACGCAATCGGGCGATGCGAATCAAGTTCCTGGGCGATGCCTACAACTGTGTGGCGGGGATCCCCAACTACTTTCCCGCCCACGCCTCCTGCTGCGTGGACCAGGCGCTCGAGATGATCCGCATTACACAGGAGATCAGCAACCAGCGAGAACTGGACATCAATCTGCGAATCGGGGTGCACTCGGGCGAGGTGTTCGCTGGCATTATCGGGCACACCAAGTGGCAGTTTGACATCTGGTCGAAGGACGTGGACATCACCAACCGGCTGGAGACGTCAGGAATGCCGGGACTGGTCCACGTATCCCAGCGCACACTGAGCATGCTGGACGAGCACTATGTGTTCAAGGAGGGAACCGAGGCGGCCAAGAACGATCCCATTCTGCAGCACGCCAACATCCGCACCTACTTGGTCAGCAGCCGACTGCCCGATCCCGTGGAGTCCGGCGAACTGGACACCGAGTTCAGCAACGCCTCCGTCGCCTCGGCTCGATCGAGCTACGGCGGCGTCTACGAGGATATCCAGATCAGGGCGCAGCGCGAGTTGAGGCGGGAGGTGGAGCACATGGTGGTGGGTCGCAGTTTCTTCAAGTTCAAGAGAAACAAACCGGTCAAGAAGAACCGGGAGTTGATGCTGAACCCCCGAGCCCACTTCTTTCTCGGGGTGTTTCGCAGCTGGAAGAGGGAGTGGGGATTCCAAAACACACCGGACCTGATGATAAAGTACTCCATGTTGTGGGCGTTCTTTGTCGGACTCGCAATCATGTGCATCAACTGGATCGGAACGTGGGTCTTTATCACTTGAACAATTCACTACAGATCCTGAAACATAGATTCCAAACGCTAGAACCAAATTCTCTAATTTGCTTGTGATGCTGGGAATTCTGTTCCTATTGCTTATTCTGTGCTTTCTGGCTGGTTACAAGAAACTTAGCCTGCAAAGGAAGTCACTTTCACCCATGTCGCGGCCATCGTGTTTCCTGAGTCGCTGGCTTTTAAGGGCATCGGAACGCATCGAGGATTCGCTGTTTGTAAGGGTTCCTTTGGCATTTGTGGTGCTGCTCCTACTCTATCTGATGTCCTCGCTGACAGTTGTATGTATTTTGTTCACACAAATCCGATTCCGACTTATACAATCTGTTTAAAGTTTACTTGCGATATAGCTAAGCTGGAGATGAAAATAATTACTGCGCATCTGAATGAACAAAGGGCCTTTCCGGATTGCTTGGAACCTTGGGTAAGAAATTAACCACATAAAATTCTATCTTTAAAGGCATAGCATTTTAGTCTGTGACTTACTGTGTGATTCTTGTGCTGAGTTTGCTGTTTGTCATCATGGGCTGTCCGTTCTTGCTCAAGTTGATCATGGGCTTCGTTATTGTTGGTCTTCACTTGGGCACCGTTCATTTCTACTACGGATTCGCCTTTGAGCGATCGGAGACCACAGATCTGGGTCTCAAGGCGGACTATGCCCACACCTGGTACGTGCTGGCATTCTTCATTGTCTTGGTGCTCCGAGAACGGCACCTCAACTACATGAAAAAGGTTTCCTATCTGTAAGTTAAGTGAGTTAAGATAGTTTTATATTTCACTTACCCCTGTGTTTAGGATGCGAATTTACTACGAGGAGGCGCACCAGCAGACGCAGGACAAGCTGCGCTCCATCAAGATCATTATGGCCAATATCCTGCCGTCCCATGTGGCTGAGGTATACAAAGTGCGGCGGCCCAACGACAAGCTGTACTACGAAAACTTCTCCAAGGTGGCCGTCATGTTCGCCTCCATCGAGAACTTCAATGCGGACACGGCGAGTCTCCGGATTCTGCATGAGATCATCTGCTGTTTCGACGACCTGTTGGTTAACTACCAATCCAGGTATAAGATTGAGAAAATAAAGGTGATGGACTGGACCTACATGGCAGCCTGTGGCCTCGAGGTGGATCACTACACCGACTTCGCGATCGACATTCCAGTCGCTCAACCCGACACTGAAACTGAAGGGAAACGCAGATCTAGTGGTAAATTCACTTTATTGGTTTATACTTTTGTTCTTTTAAATTTATTATAATTTTTTTGTATAGTACTAACTGTACACTTTGGAAGCACCGAGGACGATGAGATGAGTGGGGATGCCGTCAGCCAGCCCTTTGCTCAAGCGGAGGATGTCTCCGTTCTGGTGATGACCGAGTTTGCCTTGGATTTGTTGCGCATCATGTACGATATTCGTTACAACTTTGAGTTTTCCGAGTATGATTCCTTTTCGGAGGGCAGCCTCAAGATTGGTGCGATCAACTAAACTGCATTCGGAATACCTTGAGCTTATACGTTACTTATTTTTTAAGGCATATCCCATGGACCCGTGATGGCAGGAGTTGTTGGATCATCAAAGCCCCACTATGACATTTGGGGCCATACCGTCAACATGGCTTCGCGGATGACCTCCACTGGACTGCTGGACAACATCCAGGTGACACGGCACACGGCCAAGGTGCTGCGACAGTTCAATATCCGCTGCAATTACCGGGCTCACACGGAAGTCAAGGGAGTGGGCAAGGTGCCCACATACCTGGTGGCTATAGATCAGAATATGGCTTTCCACGATCACGACCAGCAGAGCATGAGTGCGAAAAGCTTCAAGAGCACGCTCACTGACACCTTATCATTTACACCGAACGTTGATGCCCAGAAGTCCTCCACCTCTGAGGAACAGGAAGAGGAACAGGAACAAGAACAGGATCAGGAACAGGAGCAGGACGACGGGGGAGAGGAGGAAGAAGAGCTGGAGGAGGAGTCGGAACTGGAGCGCCAAAAGGGAGGCATCCTCATCACCGGCGACTTGTATTAATATAGATTTATTTAAGCATACATAACACACATAGACAGATGTAATCGTACAGTTCAAAGCAAATGTTCTTCATGAGGTTAAATACGTTTCGATTTGAGCGCTCGCTGAAATCCTTGCACAACTGGTGATCCAAGTATACGTATGTGGATAGATCGGAATTATACATAGTCATTAAGTTATGTACTTGCTACAGATAATACACGCGTCTTCGTCTCCGACAGCAAAAGCACCATCCGTGTGATCAGGTTTCGGTTTCGTTTGGTTTTGTGCACAGTTTTGAGCTTAAGTAAGCATGATTGGGTCTGTTTGTAGTTCTTACTCGTTGGCAGAACTGGAATTGAGTAGGGCGGTGTCCTCGGGGATTGGCTTGCGCTTGTAGGCGGGTTCAGTGGCCAGGTAAACAACCAGCGCTCCGAAAACCACGTACAGCACTCCGATCACGTTGGCCAAGACACCAGCAGGCGGCAGAGTGGAATACGGTGGACTTGTGCTAAAGAAAGGGATAAATCTCAGTTCAAAGTTTTATCTATAAAGCACTTGCACTTACATGGCGAAGATGGCCTTCTCGGTGAGACCCATCACGGCACTTGCGATGGCCAGAACGAAGCCAAAGAGTCCGAAGTAGATGTGCAGCGGCATCATGGCGATCCTGTAGTTCTCCCTCAATCCCGGCGCCAAAAAGGCCACAAATCCGGCCACATACTGCAGCGAGAAGATGATCACCGCCGAGAGACCCAGCCACGAGTGCAGGGAGTACATATTCGGGATGGGCGGACTGGCCAGGTTGTGCGAATCGAAGACCGTCTTCAGGGCAATCACCGTCAAAATAAATGCGGCCATGTGGATGCCGGCGTGGGTGAGCTTCAGTGTCTTCTTGCGCGTGGTGCGGAAACCGCGATAGATCAGAATGGCTGTGGGATTACCATTATGGAGTTAATCAATGGGAGCGGAGTCAACTGCTGCAGTGGCACCTCTTCCGCTGCATTTACTCACAGTTGCCGTACAAGTAGATGAAGCCGATGGTCATGAACAGCGGATGCCAGTTGAACTCCAGCTTGGGATTGGCGGTGCCTCCCAGGCCACCGAAGTGCTGGCCGATCCAGGTGCCCACCAGGACGATCATCGTCAGGCCGCACAGTTGGGTCAGCACGTAGAGCACCTTGAAGTTGATCAGTGCTGGATCCATATTGGCCTTACCACTGCCTGAAAAACCAAGAAAACGGTTGGGATGAGTTATAAATAGATCCCATTACGCATAGCACGCATTCTCAGCGATCTAATCGCTGAGCTCATTCAAGAGTGGTGATATTTGGGGCTGGGCAGGGGGACTCGAGCACTCATATATAAATTCCATGTTTTTGGTTTATGGCTTTTCGTACGTAACCGCTGCCCAATTACATTTTCCACCTGGGGTCCGTGCACAAAGATTAAAATATCCCCCAAACACTTGTTGATAACGCATGACCAGACGTTTTCGGTACATGTAAGCTCCCTTGAACCCGCTTTATGGCCGTACATCTGATCCGTTTCACTGGCAGCTGCATTTGTTGTGAAAACAAACAGTTCCTGTGTCGCCGGCAATACGATACTGCCGTAAACAAGATCCTAAAATATCGCTTGGGGTGAAATTTATGGGGAAACCCTGTTCCCAGGCAGTCGGACACACCCACAGAGTGGGTTAAACCCCTTTCATCAGGTTTAATTTGGCTAATTTATGGGTAAACATGTGCGACTGTTTACCCAACATAATTTGTGCAAGCGGAGCGCTTTCGCCGCACTTTATCTGTCTGGCAGGCAAAAAAAGTGTTATCAACCTGTTCTCGAGATAGTATAACCATCTGATACTAAATCGCTTTAAATAGCATCGTGCAAGTTTCTCTCGTTTGATGTTGTACTGCCGAACATTTAATAAATTAAAAGTTCTACACATTTGAAAGTGCGGGTAGTGGCCAAATATTTGACTTCGAGATAAATAAGATAAAAATAAAGGCAAATAAAAACATTAGTCTGCCTGGAAAAAATAAATAGCACAAACTCAAGCCAAAAATTAAAAATTTTCTTTTAGCCTTGCTGAAAACTTATTTTAATTTGCGCTTTAGAGAAAAACACATTTTGGTTACATAAATTGTAAGTTATTCCCGTGCTCCTAAACTTTGGAGGTGCAGATGCACCTGATAAGGGCCCTCTATCAGCCGCCCTAATTGAAGTTTGGTATGCAAATGATGTTTCGATTTCAACTCGAGCGAATTGTAAATAAGCCAGCCTGCGAGGTGTAAGCTTGTAAATTGGCTGATAAGTGGGCCAGAGACATTTGTGGCTGCCAAGTCGTAATTATAAATGCTGGTAACTGGCAGCAGCCACGCGTTGTTCAGTTATTCAATGGTTTGAACTTCTTCAATTTGAGTGCGTTTGTTGACTTGGGCTCTTGGCTGGGCGAAGGAAATTAATTGGCGCATTAATTGCGATTATGACTGTTAATTATTAGGGTTAAGTGGGCGTGCCAAAAGACGCTGGCCAGCAAAGCGTTGCAGCAGATCGTGCGCAAAATTTGAAAGAAACAATCTACATAGGCGCACAGAAAGTAAAACCCGGGCAATATGACGACTTTGGAAAAGCGCACAAAATAAATAAAGTCTGGAAAACTAAAGTGAAATTCAGCTAGTGGCCGATCGTGATGGTGGGTCGGTGAAAAGCGGGGAGAGGTGGCAGGCTTCGCAGTCTGCTTTGCTGTGCGTTTTGCTTTAACTTTTACTAAAACTAAACACTCGGCTGTTTGCGGCTGGTGGCAGCTTGTTGGTTTTACTTTGGCACTAATCAAACTCGCAGCCGAAAACCAATGCCATTCACCGTCTACCTGTTGATGTTGACGTTGCCGTTGGTGTGGCCAATTCAATGCCAGCAATGGTTGTTGCAGGTTGCACTTGTTCTGCTGTTGCAGGTGTTGCTGGAGTTGCTGCAGTTGCTACTGAGGCTGATGTCACCTCCACTGGCTTCTCCCCATTGGTCACCGCGATCACCGTGGTCGTGGTGGACACTGTTGTGGGAGTGGTGGCTCCTGGCTGCTCCTCTGGAATTGCTGGCTGCTGCTGAATGACTCCACCCTCCGGCTTCGTCGCCTGCTCCACGTCCGAGTCCTTCGACATGGTCTGTGCACTGATTAATCAATAGTTCGCCAATGGTTCACAACAGAGACACATGCAATAATGGCAAGCGTTAATTGCCCAAAGACACAGCACACCAAAACACTAGTAGCTAACTACTCTAACTAAACACGGCACACTCTGGTTAAAAACAACCGAACACCTCGGCGTGCAATGCGCAACTGAATTTAAAGTTTTTAGCCGCCGCCCGGCGATGGTTAAAAGAGCTTTTGCCCCCACGCGAATCTCTCGCATGCGATATCGCACATATTGTTTAATTCGGTGTGGATAATTGTTTGGTTTTTGGTGCGGATTCTAGCGGGGTTGGGTGCCAAGCAATGCTGGTTAGTATGCCGGACCAGTTTGTTCCTTTCTGGTGGGAAAAGGGGGTGCATTGATGCCTTTTTTTTTGCATTTTGCATTCCTCTGGTCTATTCAAACTATTGTCACTGAGCCGCATTTCAATTGCGACTTTGACTTTAATGTTCTATGCATATAAATTGGATAAATGCAGTTGGGTAAGCATAAGTTGAACTTATTTTATACAAGTATCGAGGAATCATAAAGGTGTTAAAGTACGCATTTTAGTGAGACAGATATACATATATCTTACTTGGTCTTATCCGGTGGTGTTAATAGATAAGGGATATTTTTACTTATACTAGTGAAAGTTCCCACAATAAAGAGTTTTGTTAATACTTTTCTTGTTGAAGTTCAAATTAAGGAAGCTGGACTGTATGTGCAACTCGACTCACCCAAAGAGAACAACATGGCGTATACTCGATGATGCTTCGCCCTGCTCAGATAATGATTTTTTAATATCGCACTCGCTTATCTTCAGCACTCAATAAAAAAGTCTTATATTAAAGACTTGACGCTGAGGTTTTTCTGAAAAAATACGCGATTTTTCTTTTGCTTTGAGTTCTACGCACTTTACTTGTTGAACGAACTGCTTTAAATGCAGGAAGCTGTGTTTTCCATATGGAGGAAAAGCCGTGAAAATTCTGCAAAGCCTGTGTGGGCGTCAAAGCCCCAATGTCCCGCCCCTTTCCCTTTGGGGGCCCTTCCATTTGGCTTTTCCACGAGCTTTTCCTGGAAGCACAGAACGGAACTAAACACAAACACTCATGCAAACAAACTTTCAAACACACGCACACTACTAAGAAAAACCACTTGTTGGATATTAATGAAAAGCCGCTACCGGATTCTATTTATTTGTTAACTACGTTTACAGACGTGGCTTAAATACAAAATATGTAATATAAACTTACCAAGTATACTCAAGTTTTTATTTGAATAATTATATTTAATTTGGAATAATTCCAAATAGTCACAATTTCAACGGAGAAGAAAAGAACCGCACAAGTACAAAGAGATATGTATTTTGGCAACAAAAGAGAAACAAATACTGTGCAAATTCTACTACGTCAGCATTATCCCAATTACTTCAACTGAAGGACGGCATATTCAAAGAAATTGATATAATATAACCATGACAAGGGCAAGGTTAAACTTTCACTATTAAAGGTTTTTAAACTGTAACTTGATATTTTTAACCGCTTCCTCGCTTTGTTTTTGTCTGTTTACTCATTTGGAAAAAAGCGGGACAGCCAGGGCTGCAGTTTCAATCATTAGTACCAATCATTTGAAATTAAAAAATATTTAATTTATAATTCTTGCTTATTAAAAAAAATAAATTGTCATACTGCTTTTGGTTTCAATGTTGATAAAAAGTATTTAATTCAACTTGATAATCAAAACCGTACACAGCCCAGCCCTGATTTCGCATGCGTCGCCAGTGTGCCCGACTCAACAAAGCTTTAAAACCCTAACGCCTCAGCTTTAACTTCATCAAGCTTCATTATAAAGCACAATATAAATAAAAATATCAAATAATCTCACAATAAATGCTGATAAAATGCTCTCCAACCTGCTGGTGACCAAACAAAAGGTGGTCCTCGTAATAGGTGAGTCTAAAAAGGTCACCCCGATTGCCTGCCAATTACCAAGTCCCTCCACTTATCTGCTTGCCCAACAGATGAGCTAAATCGGGAGCGCATTGCCCTCAAGTTCATCGAAAGTTTGCTGCATGAACAGGGACAGGGTGCGGAAACCATCAAATCCCTGCCCACTGGCGTCACCTTGAAGCACGAGGCCACCTTTGAAGCGCTGATCAACGAGTGCGGCAACCACAACAATAACAACCCTCCGGCGGGAGAAACCGGCGACCAGGATGCAGATAGTGCAGGATCAAAGCCCTCCGGATTTAACATCATCCTGCCCACTTTGGCCGACCTATTGTGCTACCAATCGCCCGCCTTTATATTTGGCCTAATAAACCGACTGCGTCGCTCAGAGCACGTGCGTCGGGTGTTTATTTGGGCATCCCCACAGCACTTGCAGCATCCCCATTCCGCCTATATCTTGGCTGGGTGTGAGTACCTTGCCGAGTTGGTCCTTCGCCTGGAATCGGACAAACTACTTTCACTGATAGCCCGCAAGCCGGGTGGCGGAGTGTCCAACAGGCGCTTCTCTTGCCAGGTCAGCAAAACCCAGTTTCAAGTGACGCCACTGGACGGAGGACTTCCTGAAGGTGTATCACCCAAACAATCTATACCAGAGGAAGAGCAAACGCCAGAACCAGCCAGCAGCACCTTCAAAATAGAGCTAGACGAGGACGAAGTGGTGGCCCGTAATGCACTGACCCTGCCATATGAACGGTAAGCAATTTGCTTCGATGATCCTTGAAAACAGCCATTTCATTGTTTCCTTTGTTCCAGCACCAGCGAGCCCTCTGAGGGCAACATTATCTACACACCCGATGCCGACGATGACTTCGACGAGGAGGATCCAGACGAGGATCTTTGCATCTAAGCTGCCCGCCAGCAGCGAACGGCAGTACAAATAGCCTTGGCTTTAAGTCTACTTAAGTCTAACCTACTGAATACGTCAAATACCTGGAATTCCGGCCCCAAAGCTCCACCAAGGGGCGTGTGTTCAAGCAGAATGAATTATTGAACGACCGCTTTTAGTACATGTAGAATTGCTCATTTATTTTGGATAACTTGATATGTGAATCAAAAAATCGAAGAAACTTTGTGAATACAACGGATTCAATTGCTATCTGGTGGTGCCCTAGCTTATGACTTAGTTAAGGAATTGCGTCTAGCTAACCTTATGTACAGAGTTAACTCCGGATAACCTCCACGATTTTTGGCTGCAATGCGATCTTTTGGTGTCCAGTGCGTTGCGTATTTACAAGGCGTTCAAACCTAACTAACTTAACTACATCAAAAATGCTATGCCCTATTATTGAAAAAAATCAAATTACAATTGGAGCGGCGGAGTTCCGCGTCGAGTCAAGATGGCGCTTAAAAGTTCACAATTATCACAACAATCTATACGAAAACGTTAAGAAGAAAAAGGAGCTATAAAAAATTGGTTAATTGTGGATCGGCATCTAGATCTTGGCGAGTATTTACACTAGAGAATTAATAACAAAAGTAATGAATGGCAAGGGCTCATTTGAGCAGAGCATCCACATCGCTCTTTGGATCGGGGGCTAGTGAACTCCAGGCGACCTCGCTACAGAGGGGCAGAGAGATCTCCGAGTCCATCTCCACGACGCAGCTCTCGCGGAGTTGAAAGAACTGTGCTACCAGTCCGTCAATCCAGCTGTGCAGGTCCTGTCCCACCATCCGTCCCTTCGCTAGGGATTCCTCGCGCATGGTGAACTGCTCGTCGTCCGTGTGGAGATGTTGCTGCCACTCCACAGGCATTTCGAAATCCTCTGGCAACGCCACGGCCAATCCAGCGTTGAGCACAGCAGCTTCTGACGATTTCTCTAAGGGATATCCTTTGAAGTATGCCAGTGGCGATATCAGGAACTTGAGCTGCGCATAAATTGAGTTGCGGCCTATTAACTTGGTGGTCCAGATTCCGGGGGTGATTGGATGCTTGAGCAAGGTTTTCGAGTGGTTTATCACATCGCTGGTGGAATCCTCGATATGCAGTTCGTTAAAGTCCTGTAGGCGACCCAGCGGGTCGATCCACAGCAGGGTGAGGTTGTAGGAGTGGGACTCTACGGCCGAATCCGCAGATGCCTGGAGTGTATAGCTAAGAAGCAGGTCGCTTTGGGGGCCCAAAAGCTTGCCAAAGTTTCGGGCCACCTGTTCCTTCTGATCGAAGTCCGTCGAGACCTCAAAGTTACGTAATCTCTTGCTAAAGCGCGCGTTCCTCGCCAGCTTTCCTTGCTGCACCGGACGAATTCGGGTCTCCACGTGAAGTGGTTTCCCAGAAGATCCTCTTGCTCTATAGCGCACCAGGAATCCCTTGTACTGGTCCCGGTGGAGGTAGTGGGTGAGTTCTATGAGCTCCAGGGCATCCAATTTAGCCTGACGAGCTGAAAGACGCATTACGCTGTCCCCAATGCTCCTGGCCAAATCATCGCCCGATCCATGGACATCTTCATGGTGATACAGCGACTGCCAGTAGCCGTGCAGATTGGCATACTCGCTGGTGTACGGTCCGTAGAGCCACTCCTCCAGTTGCAACAGCACAGCCTGATTTATTACAGGCTCGAACTTTCGTGCGAAGAATAGCGACTTCTGTTCCGTGGCCTGCAGCCTAGTCCAATCCTCGGGCTTGAAATCATTCGGGCTGCATCCGCACCAATCCACCACGTGCTTGTATTGACACTTGCAGCCCTGCTTCCTTTTCCAGTTGGTCACGTGCAGGTTGTTGTCCACATAGCTAGTGCAGTGCTTGGTGTTCCTAAGCACCGTGTGGAAAAAGGACTCCGCCGGAAGAAGGGTGTGCCTGAAGAGCTTGAGAAGAGCCTGCAGTAGCTCGTCGTCCTCCTTGGGATGTGTGACATAAGACACGAAATTACGTGATAGCGCCACCCAGTCGCTTCCTCCATCCACTTGAATTCCCGCTGGCAGCTTGCGATCTCCTATCCTCCACATGTGCGTATCGCACTCAACAAAGGTCTTGTCCAATCCCTGCTTCTGGATGAATTTTTGCGTCTCTCGGCCGTGGCCCTTAACGAAATTCCTTCCTGGATTCGCACTCAGGAAATCCACCAACTTGTCAAGCGTTTTCACTGGAAAATCGCTTTCGCTCAGGTTGATCACAAAGTCCCAGTGCCAGTTAGATTGCAGAAGGTCCTCCATGCACTGAAGTAACATGGTGAGCAGGGAGGCTCCTCCCCATATTGTGGAGAATCGTTTGCGGGCCAAACGGATGTTGGGGAACTTGGACTCTAACTCCAGCAGCTTTCGGTAAAGGTAATCCTGGCGCTATAAAAAAAAAACAAATGATTGCATGTTAAAACCTAATCAGCAGATAACTATAAAAATTAAATGTAGCCTATAGCAACAATGTAGACATTTTTATATATCACCTTAGACCGAGCAATTAGTATACAATGTAAATTAACTGCTGCCTGTCAGTGCTTACGTATTAAACAAGATAGTGTACAACCAGTAACCAAGTAGCTCATGGCATTTCTGATCTAGCTGGTTCGCTGTTTACAGCACCATAAATAAATCCATTTCAGTAGTCAACTATTTTGGCCGTCAGTGTGTTAATTGTGCAAATTAGCGCAATTAATTGAGCGCTCTTTAATTGCCGAGTTCCGGCCGTTGACCCACCTCGTCGACATGAATGTAGTATACGTGTTCCGGAGCATAGAGAGCCTTCAGCAGTCGATGCACCTGACGCAGCGCTCTGCCGTTGAGCGTCAGCAGAAATGCGATCCGCACGCGCTTCGTTCCCGCCGGAGGAGAGGTGGCCGCCACCTGGGCATTGAATTCTGCGAGAGAAGGCGAGTGTTTTAGAAATGCATAAACTGATAAGAATACTATTGTGATTAAGTTTTGATTGTAAACTAAAAAAAGGCATAACATGTTGATAAAATTAGATCATGGTAAAGAACTTGGTGTACTTAAAGCGAATCCAATCTATCTACAGTACTCACTGGCTATGCCTGTCTCGTAGATGTTCATGGCATAGAAACCACCACAGATCTCCTTGGCGTTCCCAAGACACTTTGTGTTGCAGCTGGAGTCCGGTAATTTTGCCGCACTCGGTGGCGTATCAAAACCGCAGAAGCACTCTCTTCCGTACTGCACACCAGCATAGGGATAGCCACTTTGGAGGCAGAGCTCTACGCACTTGGCCGGCGAATTTGAGGTTTTAGAGCTGCTGTAATAGCCGGCGAGCAGACGGCGATCTTTCTCGTCCTTGTAGCAACCAAGAGATACATTGGCCGTGTAGTTGCCCGCTGGACAGCTGCTCCGGAGTTGCGGAGCATAGAAGCGTCCCGCTTGAATGGCACAAGCAATGTGCGCGATATGTTCTCGGCAGTCTTTCGTTTTGGCTCGCTGCAGGGCGGAGATGGCCTCTCTGGAGAGGATGTCACATTCCGGCTGGAAACCCAGTTGTTGGGCGGTCAGTTTGGTCCTGGCGGGCGGATGGATCCGCTCCTGCGCTTGGGCCTGTGGCGGAGGTGGACTGCCGGGCGATTCAGCCGCATCGAACCCGGATCCGGAGCCCCCACTTACAATGTCCAAGGATTTGTATGCCAGGAACAGCTGGATGGCCACGATGAGAAGCAGGATAAGGAAAAAGGCGCGGTAGCGTCGCAGCCAGCGAGCGGACACTGATTGCTCCATGGCTAGTAATATATCCAAGGGCAACTGCTCCTTCCGCGGTGTTGCTCCTCCGGATTCTGGGCGTTCGCGAGGGCTGTGGTCCGTGATTCTCTGTGACAACGAGGCGGGGACATATTCTGCTTTCTACTGGTGGCGGGCCAAGCATGGGGATTTGTTTGTCTGGCTAATTAATGACATTTTTCCGCGGAAAAACTTCCTCGCACTTGTGCACCGAGCAGTGTGACCGCATTATGGTGAGATCAAAAATACTGCATTCACATTTCCTTAATGGGTGCGTTTAGCAAAAGTGTTTAATGGTGGATGCTATTTTTTTCTTTTTGTTTTTGTATTTTTTAGTGAATAAGATTTAAAAACACACATATTACGACATTTGACCGTTTTTTCAGAAGAGCCACTATTCTGAGCATTTACCAAAACCGATGTTATAGTAACGAATATTAAAGCGCCTTAATAATGTGCTGAACGCATTCACCAGCTGTGTTTAGTGAGCACTAAAGTGCTGTTGGGCGCACCAGCATAAAAACATATGAAAACCAAATCTAGAAAAATTAAATTGGAAGATATCTCAGAAAAATGGTCGATCCGAATAGAAAAATAAACCGTCTAGTAGAAAGGGACGTAGACTTCCTTGAGTCGTGCGAAATCGAGTTTGCAGATCGCTTCACAGACGACGATCCGGAGTTTATGGCACACTGCAGCAAACCTCTGCCAGAACCGCCAATTGTGGAGAACTGGATAGGCGGAGGGGGCGGCGGTGGTGGAGGAGGTGGTGGTTTCTCCGGCGGAGGAGGTGGTGGCGGCCACCGGTACAGTCCCTACAACGGACATCGCCGGGGAGGAGGCGACAGGGGATGGCAGCGAAGAGGAGGAGCCGGATACCACAACCACAACCAAGACAGAGGCTTCAGGGGTAAGTCCCAGGGAGCTCAGACTATATATAACTTATTCACCCATTTTAACCCGCAGACAACCGTCGGAACAACAGATTCGAGCACAGGGACCGCCGGGATCGTAATGAAGGAGGCGGAGGGTCGGGCGCTGGTGGCTACAAGCGTTCCCACGACCATAATCAGCGCAACGACCGTCGGGATCGCTATGAAGGAGGCGGAGGATTGGGCTCTGGATCTGGGGGCTACAAGCGCTCCCACGACCACAATCAGCGCAATGATCCTCCTAACGAGCCGCCCATGAAGGTCAGACGCGACTATGGAAACTTTGTGCCTGCATCAAAGGATTAGTCATCAAAAGTAGCTTAAATAAAAATACTCTTTTTAAATTACAATCAAATATTCACATTTACGTTTATTGAATGAACTTAAGACTAAACACTAATTCCTGTAAATCCGTTTACAAGGTCGATTCGGAAATGTCCTTGGGGTCCTGATCCGCGCCAGCTGCCGACATGCCAACGCCCATGGCGCTAAAAAGGTTGGAGACGGGACCTGCGCCGCCGATCTGCGATTGGTAACTGTCCATCATGTTGCGCAGCGTATTAACATTAATGTTGATTGGCTCAAAGTCCTCAATATCATCGAAATCGTCCTCGTCCGCCTGGGGAGCAGCCTTTTTCTTGCCGTGGAAGGACTTTCCCACGCTGGTTTGGGCCAGTTCTCGGTCCATTTGCTCCATGTAAGACTGAATCTGCCGGTCCAGTGGAAAAACACTGCCTCCGCCGGAGAGGGCGTTCAGATTGCCCTCCAGGTCGTCCTCGTCCGCATAGTCGCTCATCTCGGAGGTGGAGTCCCAGTTGTCCTCGGGTATGACGAAGTCCAGGAAGTTCCGCACATGGGTGCTGTCCGGTTCCTCCTGCTGGATAAGCGAGTTACGCTGGCAGGCCTTCCGCATGGAGGCATTCTTCTTAACCTTGGCCCCCAATCCCGAGGAGGTCTTGGCCTGCGGTGGCGGCTCATCGTCGTCGGAGTCCAGCTCCGGCTCCCCGTGGTCGCGATGCTCAATGCCCTCGTAGTTGGACTGTCGGTCGAGAAACTCGGACAGCTGCTTTGTGAATTCCTCGGCATTTACCTGTCCGTTCGGTTTGTAGAGCTTTTTGGGTCCGTAGCGATCCTGCAGCATGGAGTCCAGATCCTCGGCGCTGATGTTCAGCCATTCGTCCGAGTCGCTGGGCTGTAGATTGTTCTGCTCGTCACGCAGCTCCTGCAAAGCGGCCTCCGCGGGATGGAGCAACAGGTCCAGGATTTCGGCGCCTGCACGCGAAGCTGTGCGAAAGCGCTCCTGGTTGCCGCGGAAGTAGTCCTTGGCCTTGTTGAGCAGCTCATTGTACTCGGCACTGCCCTCGACGTTATCCCGGAAATAACCCTTGCTTTGTAGGCTGCGCTGATACGAGCGCCAGGCGGACGTCTCCTCCAATTTCTGGCTTTCCAGCCGTTTGGCCTGCGTGGCCAGGATTTCTAGACCACTGGCCAGTTTGACGCCCAGCAGTTGTTCTTTGAATCGCTCTGGTTCGTTTAAGGGATCTGTGAGATTCCACCCAAGTCGCCGGTCGGGGAGATACGACTGGTGGGTTAGCATGGCGTACAGACAACGGGTGAACCTCACGTTAGTACGCACGCGCACGGATTCGGGTGGGAAATAGCGCATGGTGCGGAGGGCCTTCACATCCAGCGAATCCCGTTCGCAGAAAGCTCGCACTGCCGAGGAGAGAAGTCGTGGCCGGTGTTTCAGCAGCTGAGCAGCACTGCGCGGGATTTCCAGAACCTGGCGGTGGATGGAGAAGTGCGGCTGGGCGATCTGGTACTCCTTAAGCCGCACATCAATGCAGGACTGGATCTGCGGCGAGCAGCGATACAGGGTGGGATTCATTCGTATACGTTGTACGGCCGTAGCCATGGTAATCGGTTTGTCTTGGCTGCTGGCGGCGGAGTTCTGGAGGAGCTGCAGGCAGCCATTGACGAGGTACACCCGCCGCTCGCAGGTCTCCGGAGTAGCCCAGTCGGGCAGGGCATCAGCTGCCTCGATGAGCAGGAACTCCCCATCCGAATCGCTGACCCGCGCTATGAAATCTCCGCGAGCACGTGTGATCTCCGAAAGCAGATAGACGACGAACCACTCATCGCTGATGTTGTCGCCGTAGTGGGTTACGCCGTGGAAATGGGGTGGGAGGTCACCTGGGCGGGGCATGGAAAATGCATTTAGTATGCACAAATATGGCTATTTATAGCGGCTTACCCAAATCCGCCTCCTCCTCCGGGTTTGTCTCCTCGTTCAGCAAGCGCTCTTCGGCCCCGCCCATTCGGATTTGCAGCTGGAACTCGTCCTTGTGCCACAGATAGCTGCGCTCCATGGATTTTTCTTTCACGATGGCCGAGATTTCGCTGCGAATTTGAACCATCAGTTTGCGCAGAGCGGCCTCATCTTGAACGTTGTCCGGTATCTTGGGGAACACGTAGTACTCTACGAAGTCCTCCTCGCGGACGAACTCCAGATTGCTGCCCGGGATCTTGCTCATCCTTTGTTCTTTTATTTGCGTGGGAAGGGAATCCTGATTTCCTGTTTTCCTGCTCGGCGTTGCCAGATGGTTTGTGCCTTCGACCATCCGTGAAGTCCCTAAAAAATCCAGCAAAACCTATTGGCTTTACAGCCCAACCTTTTTCTTCCGCCTAGCCATGGGTTGGAAACCTGGCTTTCCGTTAAACTTAAACTACAATTTTAACGATCTATCTCCTTTTAAATGTTTTGCAACAATTTCAAAGACAATAAGAATTTCAGTTTTATTTGTCTTATTTAAATCAAATTTAGACAACTTACATTCACAATTTTAAGTCGGGTCGTTTTTTCTACTGTATTAATTGAAAGAAATGAAAGTCAAATATTTGCGACCAAACACTTTAGGGTAATCTAAATATTTTGATCAAGCAAAATCCCGTTGTGTTTACCCATTTAAAACCACTCTAAATGGGACTAGCGTTTTTATTGGTAAATATAGCTTACTCACTCATCGTTGCGGCATCCCAATCTAGTTGTTGTAATTAGAATCGTCGCAGCAATTGCCACTTTGCCCAACTCCCATTGACTTTCGAAAGCAGATAGGCAAACAGACACCCGAAAGATATAAAACGCTATCTAAAGTCTGCTATTTTGGGGCTTTTATTGCTGTCACCAGAGGAGTTGGGAATCAGACAATTGGAAATACTCGTGGGAGTTGGACCTGAACTTACTAAGAATAAAGGAAAACACAACCGAAGACGTCATCATGCTCTCAAAGAATCTTCTAGTGAGCCTGGTATGATTTGTTTGATTTTTAAATAGCTAATTATAATACTCATTAGTATTTAAACATCCCAATTTAATTAAAATTTTTGATAATTAAACCAAGACAATGTTGGTTAAGAATCCGTTATCCAACCCATGCTTTTATTGAAGCACTTTTCCAACGAGAGGTTTTTGCTTTATAAATAAAATATATATTAACTAAGTGTTAATTAAATTCTTGTTTTCCAGTTACTGCTCAACTTAGTGGCGTCTTTAGTGGCAGCCACCGTGACCACCCGTCGCATCCAGCCGAGGGAAACGAACTCCTGCGAGGGTCGCCAGACCCCTGGACCCATCTGCGAGTCCTGCGAGCTGCTGGCCACCTGTGTGCGCCACTCGAATGGCTGGGTGAACATCCCCGTGGAGTCGTGCGACGTGGCAAATGGATACTACTGCAACGCCCGACTGGGCAGCTGCACCAACGAGACGGGTCCCTGCCACCCGTTCGGGATCGAGGGCAACTTCCAGTGCACCTCGCAGGGCATCTTCCCGGATCCGTACGACTGCCAGAAGTACCACATGTGCTACTTTGTGGGCGCCACCTTGGTGGCCGCCGCCGTGGACTGTGGCAACGACAAGGCCTTCGATGCGCGGACGGGTCAGTGCACCCTGACCCTGACCGACTCGGTTTGCCTGCAGCGGCAGTACAACTGCCCCAACGCCGGACACGTGGCCCCCTGGCCCACAAACCCCAACATCTTCTACGTGTGCAAGTCGACGGTGAACCAGAATCTGAACGACACTATCGTCATCTATCCCTCGCTGCACAGGTGCAACGACGGGGAGACCTTCGTGGACTACGTCTGCCGCAGCGGATCGAATGTCCTGCCGCCCAACTCGGAAGACAACTCGGAGGTCATCGTGGACCCCAACGATGACGGCTTCTCCGTGATGCCCAGCACCTGCCAGCACGTGGGGCTGATCGCCGATGGAAACGACTGCCGGAAGTACTACTACTGCTCGGCCCTGAATGGCAGCCTGCGGCACATGGATTGTCCCGAGGGCACCTACTACCGCCCCGAGTTGTCCTCCTGCGTCCTGGGAACTTGCTAACTTTACTTGTTCTTCAAGAGAGTAACCTTAATAAATTATCAAAAGGGCGAATCACTTATTAGGCTCTTATTTATTCAAGTTGTTATGTGCCTATCGTAATGGTTTCTTTAAAAAAATCAACAAATATAAATTCGGTGATCCTTAAAAATTTATTTTGAAGTACTTTTTGGTTAATTCTGTATTTGATAAATGCCCGAAAGCTTGGTCTTTTTAGGACTGAAGCACGGGGGAAACTTCGACCGATGCTTCTTTTTGGCAATCTTCAAAAAGTATCACAGATATGGGTTTTTCGGGGATCCCACAGACTGTTCTAGTTATTATCAGCTCCGCGATAAGGGTAGAGGAATTCAGTATGCCAAGTTCTCGGAAGAACCATCTTCGTCCTCGTTTCTCGTTGACCATTTAAAAAAAGTAATGCTTACTTATTGGTATACTTTTATCTATGTTCACAGAAACAGATTAAGTTACTAATTACCTTGCAATTATAAGAGGTACTTGACGAAATGATTTTGTAGATGTTTTTTCTAAGACATTTTAGGGCTTATCTATTTAATTAAGTCGAAGACATTTTGCCTGGCTGATTAGAGGGGCTATAAAATATGGCTCCCACTTGCTGTATCCAGCATTCTTCGATATGAGTTCTATACTCCGTGTTCTTCTACTCCTGCTGAGTATAACAGCAGGAACAATCAAGGCAGACGATAATCCTTGCCAGGATGTGCGGATGGCCGGCTTCCTCTGCCTGAATTGCACCACTCTGGGCTACTGCATGCGCGACGCCACCGGAAACTGGGAGACCATTGCGATGCTCGGCTGCCAGTCCCAGCACAATTTCTTCTGCAGTGACGAGGGAACCTTCGGATGCACCTGGCAGTCGGAGTGTCGCGTGGCCAAGAAGGGACCATTTACCTGCCAGCAGGCGGGACTCTTCCCGGATCCCTACGACTGCAGGAAGTACCACGAGTGCAGCGACTCGAATGTGGACACTCCGCGCCTCTGCCCCAACGGACTTGGCTTCTCCACGCTCTCCGAGACCTGTGTCCTTTCCCGAGAGAGCGATCTGTGCACGGAGGAGCAGTACACCTGCAATCGATCCGGACAGGTCGGTGGATGGCCTGCGGACAACCGGTACTTCTACGTCTGCGTGAACAGCACCTCCAACTCGCTGTATCCACTGATGATGAAGTGCCGCGAGGGATTCGTCTTCAGCGGATACAGTTGCATGCCGGAAGGCTATTCCAGGAGTTCGGGACTCCAGGTCAGAGATACTAGCAAGTGCGTTGATCAGACCAGATACGAGTGTCCTTTCCGATCCACGGAAACCGGTTACTGCAAGTGCGTCGGTGGAGAAGAGCAGAGGATCATCTGCCCCTCTGGATTCCACATCGATCTGAGGATCATGACCTGCGTGAGCGAGAGGATCTACCAGTGCGAGAACTTCGAGGTCCTCAGCTGCCCCAATTCCACTGCCTACAACGAGTACTGTATTTGCATCGAGAACCAGCTGCAGGTCTACGACTGCCCACTGGGAACCTTCTTCAATGCCGAGAAGTTGGTGTGCCAGGCGAAGTCCAGTGAGTGCGTGGGCCAGCTGGACTATGAAGTGTTTTCGTGTCGCGGTGGGGACTTGAGTGCCTTCTGCTTTTGCCTGGAGGGAGAGCTCCACAAGTATGACTGCGCACCGGTTTCCTATTTCGATGCTCAGAAGGGGGTGTGCCTCAGGGAAAGCGACCTGTGCCGTGACGAAATGGATTTCTCCACTTTTGCCTGCCCCAATCTGGATTTGAGTGTCTTCTGCTACTGCGTGAATGAAGGTATTCAGAAGGTAGCTTGCCCATCGGGTTACTACTACAGCACTACCCTTAACGTTTGTGTTAAGGAGACTTTTAAATTGGAATAAAATAATTTAAAATATTTGATGAAGGGTCCACTAAAATACCATTGCATTAATTCAAATAAATCCCCGGAACTATTTCCTATTTAAAACTTTCACATTTTTACTGATACCCTATAAAGAAAACAACACAATTCAAGGCTTAGACCTAAGCAGAAAAGAAGGTCAGTCGTCGCACTCCCTCACCACGGGATGCAGGACAATCGAGGCTCCGTTGCAGCCGGTTCGGTCCGCGATGAAGTCGTGAAAGTTGCTCTCCAGCGCCCACATGAACCGCTTGTGGCCCGGCAGCACCTGGGTGGAGAGGCGGCAGTCGCCGCCCCGCTGCACCTCCTGCAGGTTGGCGGCCTTGAAGCAGGTCTCCGAGTCCCACAGGTAGATGTCGTTCTCGCCCTTGTAGCGGAAGAAGAGCGAGGTGCCTCCGTCGGCGCCCAGCAGCACCGCCTGCTTCCCGTACGGCTTGGGTCCCACGTCGATGATGGAGCCCGCCCCCTGGCCCACGCGCAGGTACTCGCCCTTGATCGAGTACAGTCGCGGCGAGCTCAGGTAGCTGAAGAAGAGCGTGGAGGTGCCGTCCGGCTTGGAGGTGAGCGCCACGTACAGGACGTCGCTCGTGGGGGCCGTCGCCTTCGGCAGGACGATGCGGTACGACTTGTTGCCGGTGAGGTCGTACACCAGGATGCTCCGGGCTCCGGCGTCAGCCACATAGCTGTGGTTTCGAAAGAGGCAAATAGTGGTTAAAAATATTAAGCCTGGTGTTGCTAATTTGATTTCAGTTGGTTAGTAGGAGATACATTTCTGAGAACGGAAAAGCTCGATAAGATATGGCTTAGCAAACTTGTTCATTCTTCTTTTAATTTTTTTTTGTCAAACATTTGTTTGAACGTGAGTGGAACCTTTAATTTTGATTGAACACTTTCTTTGGGTAAATGATTAGATAGGAAAAGTTAAGCTTACAATTGCCGTTATGAGTTTTAAAGATAAACGTAAAGTTTTTTACATTTATGTGTTTAATTACTTTTAAAGTGCATGCAAAATAATCTTTAAATTATATAAATGAATTAAAATATTTGCTCTTTAACGACTAATGCCCCATTACTCTTTTCCAACCGGAGCATAAACAAACGTAAAGTAGAATAGGTGCCAGAACTCACACGAATGGCTTATTGTCCTTGGAGTAGTCGACCACAATGAACTGCAGGCGGCTCTCAGAGGTGACCAGGTCACTCAGATCGATGCTCTTGACCACCTTGTTGTTGGCCGTGTTTATGGCCACAATCTTGGGGCCGCACCGGCGGATGGGCTGCTCCAGGGTGTTGACAATGCCCACGTCCAAGGCCCAAAGAAGTCCCTGTGTAAAAACAATTAATAATCGCCATCAATTGCGGTTTGTATTCATTGTTTTCGATGCTTTTATTTGCCGACTGTTAATTGAAACGATGCCGGAGTTCAAAATTCAACACTCGTAGCAATAAAATGAATATCTGCGAGCGCACTGAATGGAAAATTGTGCAAACAAATAAACTCAGTTGCGCTGTTTGTTATTGTTATGTTGACTTTTGTGTAAATAAAATGAAGAAATGATTTGCATAAATGCAGCTAAACGAGAATGGCATTTAAATGAAAACGGATTGACGTCTCCAATAATCAAGCAAAATTATTAAATTGCAGATATGCTGGGAATAGCAAGTAGGTCATTTCTGTTTCTGAATATGCAAACATGTAAATATTTGCTGATATCACTGGCTGTTCAACAAAGAACATTTCACTGTTCTATTTGTGATTTGTGTACTAGACTTTAATTAAAGCTGACAGGCATTTAAGCTTCGGAGTATTAAATTGCAATCAAAACACACAAAACATTGTCGAATCGCCTGCGACAGGCATTTCCTTTGACGCTTAAATTATTTCTCGCAACTCTTCACTGCATTTACATGACACTTTTCAGCTGCAGGGTTTTCCCTCCTATAATATTCCATTTACGTAACCACTTTTTCACCCGTTTATCCGTTCATTCTTTCTCTTCGGTTGGCGGCGCCAATTGCCAGTCATGAATTTTATTTGGAGCTCTTTTTTCCCGCCTCTGTTTATTTGATTAAAAAAGCAATTTTTGGTCGACAGCGAGGATGGGTTGTTAAAAAGATGGAACTGCAGAAGGTTGATTGTCGAGTGATATCGTATAGCCATACTCTGTGTATTTAATAGTAATTTTGTTTTGGATTTGTGGGTACGAATTGCCTAACCAAAAACTGCACTGCATAAATTTAAAAATATTTTTATGTTTTTCCGAATTTTATAAAATAAATGACTGAGCTACCCCTTCATGCGAACCATACAAATATGAAAAAAGCGTTTAAATCGAGATTGCTGGCCATGAAGAGGCTACCAAAAACACAGCCATCCGTAATTAAAGGCTGAAATTGCAACTTTTTTGCACCCAAAAAAAAAAAAACAGAAACAATATCGGCGTTAATTGCACTCACATTCGGATCGACTGCGATGTCCACGACGGATTGGAGGGCCTGGCAGTTGCCCTCCTCCTGGATGGCCCAGCAAGGATACGGGGCGATCTTAGTAAGGCACTCGCCCTTCTTCAGGTTGACCTTGCCGAGGGTGAAGGGCACGCCCTGCTTGTACCTGGGCAGGGCCACGAAAGCCGAGTCCTTCTGCAGCTGGGCCCTGGTCACGATCACATTCCGGGGAACATATCTGCCGGACTGCACGTAAATGTTCTTGGTGGACTCGCAGGGCCAGAGGAGGCTGCTCCCACTCAGCTGGAAGGTGAGTTCGCTCAGCGGGTTCTTGTCGCACTTGGTTGCCCCAATCGCGTTGGAGGCGTCCGCCGACCCGGACTCGTCAGTGGAGGAACTGTATGCTCCCAGGGCCACGGATGCAGAAACCACAAGCAGCAGCAATGGCAGCTGCGACATTTTACGGCTCCTTCGTGTTCAGTTGGGAACTCGGAAACTCAGCACTCGAGAGCCACGTTTGGCCAGAACATAAAACTGTCTGAACGGCGGCCAGACTCGCATTTAAATATAAAAGCCCCCGTTCGTGCAGCATGCCAGTCGGAGCGTGTTGCAGTCGCAAGGTCGTTAGATGGTAAACACGGGAAAACAAGTGTCTGTCTGGAATTGTTACCACCCAGCCAGCACGTCTGGCTCTCGCCGGAAATCGGACAGACCTCTAAGACCTCTTCTCCACTCGTTTCTAAGCAATGCGGAAATCCACGCGGAAATATGTTTTCAATTTAACCCATTCGATGCATAAAAACCAAAAAGATTGCACACGAGATTCAAATACTATCTTGGAGCTTATACTATTATTTTTCTTTAAAAAAAAAAACTACTTTGGCTTTAGACACTGTTTGGCATAATGTTAAATATTTTATAGCTTTCTCCGTTACCTTATTGAATAAAATGGGTTAAGCACTAAATCCAGTTCCTGTCACTTATCGATCACTTGTGCAACCGATGGAAACCCTTGTTCCTACCCTTTGACCGGCAAAGGTCAGGGGTCAGGCGAAACAGTTGCCAAAGTGGCCCAAAAGTTCAATATCGATGCCAACGTCGGTGACCTGTATCTGCGAGCGAGAAAGTTTCGGTTACTCGGTTTGTGTTACCAGTTATTTTGTGGCTGACAAAAACATCTGTCAGCCCGCTTGCAGTTATCAGTGTTTGGGGTTGAAAGAGAAAGTTGGCGGAAAGGGGAACCCATTTCGCAGATAAGATTGCAAGTTACCGGAGAATCGATGGGACAGAGCAACCCGGTGACTCACACAAAGAGTTTCGCGCAAAATTCATAAACAATCTGTCTTAAATTGATTTCACTTCTATTTTGAGATAAATGCGAAGGCGAATGCAAAATTTTATCTCAGTTTCTGGGCTTATGCACAGCTCCGAGCTCCGTGGAATCCCAGTTGGGGGTATAGCTCAGGGGTAGAGCATTCGACTGCAGATCGAGAGGTCCCCGGTTCAAATCCGGGTGCCCCCTGGAACCAAATTTTTGTCCATCTTTTTTTATTGGCTTCTTATCCCGGCCTGTGGATTTAGGAGCTTTTTAGGGGGATTACATTAAGGTGAGTCCGCCAGACACGGGCAACGAACTCGTGAGGAGCCCACGCATCGAATAATAACAAATAAAAAATGCTTTGACACATTCGCGTTGGCGGAGGACTCGGTGTCCAGCTGCAGAGTCCTTTGTTTGTCCTGTCTCTTTTTTTGGGGCTGAGGGAGCAGCACGTGCAGCGAATTATGCCCAGCACTCGGCTTCCATTAAATCGCAAGCTTAAATCTGCTTAAAGCGGAGCGAGAAAGGCCAGCGGCTGGTCAACATTTTCATAAGCCGAGTTAACCCTTTTGTCGAGGCTCCGACTTGGCTTCCGCATGGCGGAATGAGTCACGGCCGGACTGTCGATAAGGCCAAATTACATGCAGATTGAATTTGTGCGAAATCCATTTTAATAAACTGCCATTGGTTGGTTGGTCGCCCCTCCCCCGATCATAATCCCCGAATTTATAGCGCACACATGCCCCAAAGCTGCCTGATGTGCGATATGTGGGCGGATTGTCAGTCACTGGAATCTGCACGGACTGAGCTGTAGATAAATATTTATGGGCTCCAGCATAAATAAAATCAAAAACATCAAAATGGGGAATCAATCAGCCGCAAGACTGAGATTTAAACACTCTATAGGTATAAATACGATAAAAATAACTACGCCATTAAATAAGAGAATTAAAAAAGTAGTAATAGGATTTTATTCTAGCTCTTTACATTATTTAATATTATTAGAGAGTATATTCTCATTCGCCACTCCAATTTTTGTTATTTTTTTGGCAGATGCGTATAAATGAGGAATTTAAAATGTTTCATTGATTTCATTTTGCGAGAAAAAATTCAATTTTCAATATGCGCATCGATGAGCAGATAGCTGCCGATATCAATTTGTCGGCAAGTCAGGAATGAAACCAACCGACGAAATGAATTAAATTATTTCAAAACAATTAAACAGCGATGAGCCACCGGATAAAGGCACTAATTTATGGCAATTCATCAAACCATTTGGGCTGTGCAAAAGGTTAAGAACCACAGTGGACAACTTTAAGCAGACGTAAACAAAACTTGGCCGACGAAAGAAAGCCAGCAAAGTGAAAGCAAAGCACATAAATTAGGCGACCAGTGAGATGTGCGGGGAGATTAGGTTGGATCCCTGTCTGATGACTTTTTAATACCCTGTATTGCAACTATAAGCCGCTGATTTAAATGGGAATCAAATGGTTTCGTTGAAAGCCTTTGTCTAAATTAGCATCTGCTATGGAAATCATTTTAAATGAGCTGGAACTTAATTTATTTTTTGTTGTTCATAAAAGGTTGATATATTGGAACGAAGTTTTATGGTATGTAGCAAGTTCTTACCATCCCTGGAAATAAGTTTGAAAGTTTTGTTTTTAATTTATGTGAGATTCCCGGAAAAAAAGAAAATCGCTTTCCTCAGCAAAAAGCAGCAGCAGTCGGCCCATTTACCAAAGCAAATCAAACGTGACCACAGACAATTCTTTTTGCACTTTTTTTCCGCAGCTGCGGGACAAAGTAAAGCCCGACAAATTATTGGCTTATTTGCGTTTTCAATTGGGTTTTTATTGGCACGCACATACAGAAAGGTAAACTTTTCGTTCGGAAAAGCGGGAAACGGCGAGCCCGCTTTAAAGAAGTCGCACACAAACCTCGGCTTTTCCCCATGACGCATACGCCTCGTTAAACGGGCAATAAAAAGAACTGTCAATGTAATGTGTGGAAAATGGCCTGCGGCGGAATATGGGCAGGATTTTCCCGGGGACGGGCTGTTTTCTCCCCTCTAATGGGGGTCAGTCGCCAGTCGCCCGGCTGTCTCTTATCTCCCCCGAACTTTTTCTGGCTGGAGGTGAGTGTTTACATAAATTATGTCAGATGAGTAGCCCGGAAATGCTTGTCATCAATTTTTTGTGCTCCATGTCTCGTATAAATCATTCCGCTGGGCGGGGGAAAAGTCACCCGGAATGCGGGTTTCGGCTCACAATTTAACATGCCACACACGTTGGACTTGGCTTGGGGCGATCCCGGTTGTCTACCCATATCGAGGGCCTTAGCCTATTTAGGGGCAATTACGCCGATGGAAATGGCCGAGCGATTCTGCAGGGAAATCCCGAGATGCAGAGATTTTCTGTCACTCATTCAATCACTTTGCTTTCGCCAAGCTGTTGCTCGACCATCGGAACAGCAGTCTGAGGACACTTTTGTTAATGGCAATTAATTTGCTAAAAATATCACTGGCAATCTGGAGACACTTGTAGGAGTTCCCTTCTCGATTGGTTGCACTAATTGCAGCGGCGTTTGTAGTTTCTCAGGAAGGCAGAAAGTCCTCCATTTCCTTGACCCTTAACCTTCGATGGAAAACTTCTGGGGCTTCCCTGCGAGCCAAATGGTTATATGAGAAATTACTAATAGATGTTGTTCAACAATGTCTAGGTATCTTATATAAATACCTTTATAAAGGTTCACGAGTAATTGAGTTCAGATCGAATTGCTTCAATTTAACATGCAATTCAATTACTTTTTGAGCCATAAGTGTTATAGCTTTTTGTTGGTCAACTTTGGTCAAGGTTCTTTGGCCGGCAAAAAATCAGTTTGAAAATTGAGAATTGGTCGCGAGGCACGTTGCCGGTTTCTGTTCAGATTGGATGGGTCTGTTGGTTATAAAAGCACGCCACTCTTTTAATTTGCCACTCGTACAGAACGCAAACGTCGTGGCCAGACCAAAACCAACTGTTTTCGAGATGAGACTGCTCTTGGCCGTGATCCTTGGCCTTTGCCTGGCGGAGTTGTCTGGTTCGCAGGGCACAAAGTACGGACTGTGGACTCCGGACCGAGCCTACTCCGACTCGCAGCCCATCCAGTGGACTGGGGGTCAGTTCGAGTTCCCCTGCGCCAGCACCAAGTCGCTCTTCAAGAGCTCCGGCAAGTTCATTCCCAAGAACGTGATCGCCACGCGGGCCCAGCTCATCGGAGACACCATCTACTTGGCTCTGCCGCGCTACCGAAAGGGAGTGCCCGCCACGCTGGTCAAGACCACGGTGAAGCCGGGCACCTGCTCCACCACCTTCAAGCCCTATCCCTGCTGGGACCTCCAGGAGGAGGGCAACTGCAAGGCCCTGCAGTCCGTGGTGGACCTGATGGTCGACCAGAACGAGGTGCTCTGGGTCCTGGACACGGGCATTGTGAACACCCTGGAGACCCCGGTGCGGAAGTGCCCGCCCAAGGTGGTGGCCATGTCGGTGAAGACCGGCAAGGTGCTGAAGACCGTCTCCCTGGAGGGCCTCACCTCCAGCAGTTCCCGCCTCCAGTACCTGGTGGTGGACTACGCCCCCGATGGCGGCTGCTTCGTGTACGTCAGTGATGCCGCCAACAGGGCCATAATCGTATACAACCTCCAGGCGGATCGCGGATTCAGGGTGGTGCTGCCCAAGGCCGTCACCGCCGGCTGTCGATCGAGGGACGTGCTCTACATTGCCCTCATCCGCAGGGACTGCGGCTCCACGGAGCTCTACTTCACCTACCTGAGCACCAGCAAGCTGTTCTCCCTGAAGTCGGAGTATCTGCGCAGTGGACTGGCCGACGGACGCATCTTGGGTGAGTTTGATTTTTATGATATCATAATTACATACATCTACTCGGGATAAAGATAGTTAGTTTAATTTAACCTAATATAATTCTACTTCATGTTATTAAATTATTAAATAATTCCAGATCTGGGCAAGAAACCCAGTCGCATGGTCATAATCGGCACGGACAACGGCTCGGCGATCTTCTTCCGGAACGAGGGCGACGCGGAGGTGTACCGCTGGGACACGAACTCCACGTTCGCGGAGGCCAACTTCAAGCCGGTGTACCGCAGCCAGACCTGCCAGCTGGTGACCCACGCGGTGCCCGATTACAAGAGGAACACGATGCGGGTCCTGCAGAGCAACTTCCCCGACTACATGCAGAACCGCGTCGGTTGCGGGGCCATCCAGCAGTTGGGTCTGATGCAGGGCTGCTGGTAACAAGGCCCTCGCACCCACTCCCACCCATCAATATCATCCAGTACAGCCCGATAAAAACTGAAAGTTAGATTGGCAATAACCGCGAATCGGTCTCTTTTTTTAACTCTCGAGTGCAGTTCGGTTTTGCTATTGGTATTTTGTACATAAACTAACGACTTTGGTCACCCTTGTTATATAAGCTAAGCAAATAAACGTTTCTTTTTTTACACAAAAAGCGGAGTATATATTTGGGGCTCACTGTCAAGGGAATATGGTATGACATTTTTTCAGGGATTGGTTGAAAAGGCTTTTCAGTTGCACTACTATTTTTTTTTATTTTTTTAACTACATCAACCAAATCAGTTACTTTAATGATACTGTTACCCAATGATGTTTAAGAATTTTAAATGCATTTTATTAGGAAAGCATAAAAATAATTGAATTTGGATTACACACCAATTAAACATGGAATTCAATTACTTCAATTGTAACTCCTTCCCTGGGAATTTTTAATCTTTCTCGCTCTTTTCGCTGTGTTAAGGAAAACAGAGGTATTCATTTGGCTAATTGGTTGTCCTCGTGTTTAAGCACTCACTTGCCCTGATTGCATTGCCCCCTTCATAGCTCCTCTCCGCTTTCCCGCGAAGTGGAAACCAACTTCGCCACCTGGAGACGTTGGGCGTGGAAATTACGGAGGAAAGTGTTAATTGGGAGTTGGCTGATAAATTGCACGGCATCCCTTGCAGTGGCTTCCGTAATCAATTAATCAGCAGCCCTTGTCTATGGGCTTCGCCAGTGACCTTTGCCCCCGGGGCGGCGTTATGGCTTCGTTTGCGTGTTAATTACGCCCACTCGCAGTCTGGAGTGGATCACGCTGCAATAAATGTGCCAGAGCCACACAACTGGGCTCCGAAAATGCCGAGTACCAAACGGAATAAAAGTCACTCGAATAAACTTCAATCCCTTGTGCGTTTCCTGGGAGTGGGAGCAGCTGCCACCGAAAAGGCCATGATAAACTTGTCTCCTCACCCTTGATTTACAAATGCGAGAACGTGGGCGTTTTGCCCACAAACGAGTTGAGCAAAAGTTTATATCATAGCCCCAAAAAAGAAAAAAAGCGGGGGCTGGTCAAAAGCTAAATTAAGCATGGAGCTTCGACGAAAAAAAGTTTGGTTATAACAAACAGAACGTTCTCGTTTAATGCTGTACAAAAACAAATAATTCTGATATAAATAAAAAAAACCTTTTAAGAGTATCTATTTTTTCATATCTGATTTAAATCTATATAAATTTTGAATGCCAATCATTTTAGTTGATAAGCAAACCAAAAAGCGGAAAGTCGAAAACAGAAAACAATGAGGCAAAAGGGTTTTCTTAGTAATAATAATCGTGGCTAATTGGGTCGAAAGGAAAGAGAAGACTTCTTTTTAAGTTTTGACTTCCACAGACCTTCACTGAATCGAATGAAAGGAAACCGGAATTAAAATAAGAACACAAAAAGGAGCAAATACAGTGATACCCACATATATAATCAGGTTTATAAACCGTCTGGCATAAACGGAACATTAAAAGAAGTCGACTACTTTGTTTTTACAACAGGATGTTGGGAATGGACTTTTGTTGGTGGGGTCGAAAATATAAGAAGGGTAAAATGGAAAACAATACGAAAAAGGGTTCCCTTACACAAAAAGTAAATGTGGTAATTGGGTTTGAGTTGAAACTCCGAAAGCTCTCAAAAATAACCGTGGTGATGTGGAAATGACATTTGGGTCTTTAACTTGAAATCAACTTTAAAACTCATTCATTTCTCTGGGTTCAACGACAGAAAAGCCATTCGCAAATTATGCCCTTTGATGTGACGAAAAAACGCAATAAATATATTTGCTGAAAACCCAAGAGAAGATAACCGAAGCCCGCAGACAGACAGTTTTGATGCCTTCTGTGTCAAAAACAAAACCGAATGATGCAAAAGCGGCATCAAGGCAGTCAAAGGAACGTCAGGAACGAAAACATCATTCCCGACAGCAGTGACAAACGATTTTCCGCTGCACAGGTTTCTCCAACCCGAAGTCATGTAAGCTCGCAAAAACCCGGGATATAATTTAATTATGCCTGGAAAGCTATTGTAATTGTTTTGTAATTTTTCAAGCAGTTTCCAGGGAATTCAAGCGCAACCAACCGAGTGGAAAACCCTGAAGTAACTCAACTTCAGGGCGTCCCTTTAATTTTCACACTACAATTGCTCCGGCAACACAAGTTAAGCTTGTCGAAATAAAATTTTCATTGAGTTTGCGGACATTTCTGTGATGTCTAAAGCCACTTTAAAGCCTTCGCCTGGATAAATCAACTTCAATCCGCACAAGATTGACAGCGCCGAGTTCCTTTGGCGCCACCCAAACTAACTGAGTGACTAGGGACTGTCAAAGTGCCCCACCGCCTCGAATACAAAGGACCCCGGGCCCCCGAGGAGCAGGAGGACACTACTGTTTGGCGCCCACTTGAAGTGGGTTTGACAGGGAATGGCAGCTTCCTCGAATGCTTTGATTTCTTTTGTGCGCCTCTGCCTGAATTGGACAAAACATCCGAGGCACCACTTTTACGGTTAATCGAAATGCGAGAAAACCGACGACGTCGGGCTCTAGTGGAAAATTGCAAATGAAAGCGTGAACACGTTGCGCAAATAAATCTGTTAACAAAATATCAACAACGTTCGAAGGCAGCTGTGCCATCGAAAGGAGCTTTAAAGCGATTTCAGTAGATAGTTTGTGTTGCCCAAGGTGCTGCTGTATCTGTCTGAAATGCTCACTGAAAAAAATTATTCTCAAAAATACTGGTCATACAATTTTTTGCTGTTTGCAACCCAGTTTTATTGCAATATCTCAGGAAGTACTCTTCCAAATGTGGAATGGCATACATCGTTGAATTCGTAATAAAATTTCAAATCCGTTGGTATCCACACCTGAAAATGTTGAAATTTGCCCTTTTTTTGCAAAAAATGATGATGTTACAAAAAATGCAAAAATTGGCCTAAAATTAATTTTTCTAAATTTTTAAAAAGGTTATAGGGGTCGTTAGCTGGGCTCTTTAGCTGACCAAAAATATGCTCCTTTTGTCTGTGAGTCTATTTTTGGCCAAGTTATAACTAAAATAGCCCAACAGTAGTTCTCACTTCTACCAAAGTTGAGTTCTTATAACAACATGTTATTTCTCTCATGTGTTTTTCTTCTGGTGTAAGACCTCCTCACTCCTCCGGCCTTTTTCGCATTTCCATGTGGATTGAGGGATTATCGCCACAGGGCCTGCGAAAGCTGCCCACCACGAAATCTTTGTCTGTGGTTGGGATGCCATGGCAGCGGAAGCTTTCCGGGTTCCGTCCCTGTCAAGTCAGCATTTCCTGTTGTCCACCTCCCCAATCCTCCCTCCCCCCTCTCTGCCATTTTCCCCAAAATTCCCTCGGCCAGGCATTCATTTTCCGTTAACACGCCAACGCAAAGCGTCTCCATCTTCATCTCAACTCAACTGAGCGACAGTGGACAGGATGGGCGACGTCTGAGTGCTATCGGATATAGTTGGCCACTCAACGATCCTCCCGGGGCGAGCTTTAATGCAAAGTAGCTAACTGGTTTAGATACACGCCCCTGGCATGTGGGTAAGTGCGACGGGGCCCAAACTCGGGCCGAAACACAGGCCCGAAAATGGGTGCCAAACGACTTCCGCCCAGGCTTATTTTGAATGCGTCACGTGCTGGGAGGAAAATCAACAAGAAACCCCGAATTATGCACAGGGGAAAACGAGAATAATTTTAAATATCTTTGACAGCGCATTTACATATTTTCTGACTTCATTTAAAGCAAGTCTATTGCCAAGGCCAACCCCCTAGATTATTATAATTTATGCTTACGTATACATGTCATATGCCTATTGACACAAATAGTGGCTACCGAAAAACAGGAAACATTTTTCCCTGTTTATTGGTCCCTTTTGAGGCCTCGAGTATAATCAAATTTCTTTTGTGGGTCGCCGGCAAATCGATGCAATTGAAAAATAATTGAACATCTCGACTGCTTATTGAATGTCATTTCGAAATTCATGGCTATGCGGATATGTGAGTACCAGGAGCCTTGGCGCGTGTGATTCCGGGTGAGTCCTCGCATATCTAATGGATCTCCTCCCCATGCCCATGCCGGCATTTCACATTGTCAACGCTCGGCATTCCGTGTGCCCTGCATGCTGGGAAAACGGAAAATTATCGATTTGGTTTTAACGGCACACTTAGGCTCTCATAATTGAGATCCTCGCCTTTGGCCCGTTCCTCCGCAAAAATCAAAAGAGTGTGAGTTTTAAGCTCGGAACGTCGAAATCGGTTCGAAATGTGACACAAATTGAAGGATGATTTGAAAAAGGGAAATCTGTGTTTTCACTCGGGAGGGAGGGGAGTTAATGCCGCCCCTCGGGGCTCGTCAATCAGAAACCTTTTCAAACTGAAGCCAAACATGACGGGGATGTATTGGGAAAAGCGCTAATAATTTCCTGGTTGACTTTATACCTAATAATACTTATTAAAGTAATGCAATCTTTTAGTGATACAGTATTACAGTACAATGTAAGCCAAATTAACTATGTGATTTTATATTCAATCTATCTTACAACCGATTCTTTTTTAAAATCCCAAAGAAATCTAAAATAAACCACGTCATAAACAGCTAGATTTAATCAACATATGCTATTAAAAACAGACAGAAACAGACAGTGAGTTCCTGGGAGGAAGTAAATTGAAATGCAAACATAAATTTCGCCGAATAGATCCGCACATAAATCTAACATGAAGCAGTTGGCAATGCGCAAAATAGAATCCGAATACGAATATAAAAGTAAATAAATACCAGTCCCATATAAGATAAACGAACGTTTTACGAGCACTCGAAGGGGATTTTAAACACACTCGCAACCCGGTCTATTAAAAGGCCGTTGTAGTTGGGAAAGTGAGAAAATGTGGGGGGTGGGCAGGCAGGCTAGCAGTTTATCATTTCATTCGATGATTTATTACCCATACGCCGAGGGGTCCCGAAAAAAGGGTTAACTGGCATATGGACGGCCTGATGTTCCATAAATTTGACCAGCAAAAAGTTTTGACATAAATAAATTTTTGGCGGGCTGAAAGTCGAACGAAAACCTTTTCATTCATAAGAACAAATCGAATGGGATCCACTGAAAAGTCAGCAAACGCAAACGGAAAAGACAGCAACTTCTGCAAAGGAGAGTGGAAAATTAGATTTTCCCCCTCTCTCTGTTTTGATGAAATTGTTTTCCGCCTCTCTGTTTTGCACAGAGTCTGCAACTTCAACAAGTCGTCCAGCTGTTGCGGGTGTGGATGGCAATTGGACTCTGTTTTCCGCCCAGCTACACCAGTTGCTTCTGGTGGAACGCATTTTCCCCGTGCTTCCCTCGCTTTTCCGAACAGCTGACTGGCCGCTGTCGCTGCCGCCGTCGACGCCAGAAAGCTGGCAACACTTTCGACAGGCGCGCAGGAAAAGCCGACCGTCGATTTCCCGAGAGCTGGGAAAATCGCGAGCCGATGCCGCTCGAGTTTTTCGCAGTTTTTCAGTTGGTTTTCCATAGCGGCGCCGCACGCACGTGTCTCGGAGTTTTCACCGGTCAAAAAAAAGTCGAAAACGTCGGAAAATGTGCCACTTGTCGATAAGATGAAAAATCATAACTACTTTCGGTTAAATGCGGTCCAGTGAAATTCCCCAAATATTAGTTTCGATCGTTTTCAGAGTTGTGTAAGTTGACCTTCCGACTTTCATCCGCTGGTCACTGAACTCTTGGCCATTTGATTCGCATTTGGAATCTGGCATCTGCTCGTTCGCCCAACTTATATTTCATTTATGGCCGAAAAAGGTTTATCTGATTAGCATAATAGCCACATCCATGGGGACACTGTGCCTAATGTCCTGCAAATTGTATTTAGTGTAATCTGCTGGGTTTGTACCATTTGATTGATGTAGGTAGCCCAATAATAAGTGGATAAAGTACAAAGAAAACGCTGCCCAAAAGATTAAGAAAAGGATGCTCAGTGGGAATTTAAATTCGGTTTAAATGAGTGGAGTGGACATTTGGCTAAAAAGAAATATGAGTCTCGGGGAAACTTTTGCACGAGCTGAGTTTATGGGTATTTATGTTCAACTAGAAACCCCTAAAGTGAACACTAAAAAACTGGGGGTCATTTTTGGTTTTAATATCGAAAAAAAAGTTTATTAAAAATATTTACTTATTTTACTTTTTCAGAAAATATATTATTGTAGAAAATACATACAAACTATTAGAAAAGTTAAATAAATATAAATTGTGTGTTCCTAGAAAGTGCATAAAAATTTTCTGTGTAGTTTCCAAACTATTAAAAGATGAATCTTTCCCACATTCTTCTCTTGAAAAACTTTAGCAATTAATTGAAGTTTTGCAGACTGTTTAACTCCCATCAAAAGAGACTAACAACTTTTCGAACTTTCTTCAACATATGCATTTTTTAGCAAACTTGTGCCTCCCATTTGGCCATAAATTATCAAACATTTTTTAAGATCAATGCGGCCCAAAAGTGCAGTACACCAACCAGACTCAACTGGCAACTGGGGAGCACTTTGGTCAACATCAAGGAAAACCTGGGAAAGTTACTCTCAAGAAAGAAATAATATATGTGTGCTCGGATGTTGTCAATGAACAAGTGAACAATAAAACGGGAATGGGACAACAAACATTGTTTGTACCAATGCGGTAAAGTCGTAAAAAGTGTTGTGAGCATAAAATTTGAATTTTCGGGAAAAATACGGGAAAAACAAGCCACCATGGAGGAAACAAACATAAAGTAAACCTCAAACAAATGTATACAAAAATATTTAGCATTTTGCGCTAGATTCTTTTCGGGTTTCTTTTAACTTTGCTCGCTGCTTGCTGCTTGCTGCTTTTTTATGGCCCACAATAAATAAAAGTCAACTAGAGAAGAAAGACCAGCGGCAAACAATGAACAAAAGGTTGTCTTGCGAAAATATTTGCACAGTCGAAAAAGTAGCAAACAAAACCCGGCGAATAGCGGTCCAGATAGCGCAAAGTTTTCTAATTTCCCTCAAGGAAATTGCGGCGCAAGCCTTTCCAAAACCACCAGTCATGTCAATATGAGACAAAGCACATAAAACTTTCAACTTATGGACAGTCGGAGGGTTAACAGCTCGCAGCAATTAGCCGCATGTGCTAGATTTCCGCAGCTGCCGAGGCCATAATGCGACTCAATTTATGCACTTGCCCGCTGTCTTTAATTGCCATTCGAATTGTTGACACATTTAGCCAAAGCAGAAGGCCGTGAATTGCGGCGCCAAACAGTTGACTTGCCCATCAAGGAATGTCAGAGTCAAGAGTCGCTGCCATGTACTTCAATCCCAATCCCAATCCCAATCCCAATTCCAATCCCAATCCCTGTTAGAAATCCCGTCGAGTCCATTGTGTGGGGACCTGAACTCTTCGGCTTCGGTTAAGTTGGGCAGCTAATTAATTTTTGTGCCAGCTGCCACCGCCAGATTCCGACTCGGAGCGGAGTCCGCCCAGATGAGACAGTAATTGTCCATTGTGGTTCGGTTTTGGGCGGGCCAAGAGATGGCTCAAGACGGGGCACGTGCCATTGGCTCAAACCGATGGCCTGCGGCTTTTGGCCAAGACAAACTTCGGTTACATAGTCGGCGGGCCTTGGTTTTGAGTATCATTTAAATTAATTGCCGGAGTTTAGCTCGCCGAAGAATGCAGAATCATTTAATTCGTCGGGCATTTAATTAATTAGTGCCGAATTCCTTTGTTTCTTAAGTTTTCACGAGTCGTTTATTGACTTGGGTCTCTTTTCTCATGTGGAAAACTATGGGTAAAAGTAATCATTAATGTTAATGTAAATCAGCTAATGTTAAGTTGTTATAAATATTCAATTTAATTGCTAAAAGACGTTAGTATTGCTGAAAAATACCTTTAATGTGTTAAGCATGCAACTAATTAGCTTCAAACTTTCCTGTTTCTTAAACTTTGCGTGTTATTTATTTACCTTCAGGACGTAAGTGGCATTTACTTTAATGCATTGAGCATACGCCACGTGGGCCTTGGGCTTATAAAACCAAAGCGTCGGAGCGTGAAATCATAACTTCTTATAATAATAACGACTTCCTTTGTTTAACCCAAATAAGCGACGTGAAGGCCAAAAGTTGAGCAGTGGGCCACATGTGTGCCTTGGTCACATTTTCAACTTTTTTGATAAAGGAAGTGGAGGCATTTTACAGCCTGTTACAAAGTTTAAGTCTCGCAAAAGTTTCATTTGTGAGCAGAAATAAATGAATTCAAATGAGGGCCCATTTCTTTGGGGAGTCTGACTGGCGAAGGTCCGATAAATATAAGACGACCATTCATCAGCCATCTAGGCACGTGATGCCCGGCTTGGGGGGAAAATGGGAAAACCCCTGAACGGATCAATAATTCATATTAAGTACTGAGCCCCGGGAATCGGGGCTCAAAGGGGCGGGAAACATATAGTACATCCGCGCTCTTCAAGAGGAACTGCGCAGTATTTTCATGCAACGCTCTATGCAAGGTCAAAACCAGAGGCCCCGTAATGGTAATCGCAAAGTTTCATTACAATCCATGCATGAGCGGTCCATAACCATATCTCGTATTTATATCACTTCCTTCCCCCGCGTCTTGTTCGCCGGAAAATAGCATTGCATAAATCTGGGCAAACACTGCGCGGAAAAGCCATCTCCAGCGCATCTAGCCATCTGTCAGAGCAGCACTGCAAATCTCAGCCATAGAAGATGATTGCATTTAAATGTTATTTATCCGATGCGTTCTACCAAAAAGTCTGTGCGAATTACGCAGCCCTCGGGGAGCTTGTTTAATTAAATTAAATGCATCTGGCATTGCACGAGTGCCTGAAAGCGGAAGTCATGGATGGCAGTAAAACGTCGCACCGAAAAGAACCATTAGAGGATACGTTTCTGCAAAAGACAGTTTTTACTGCTGCTCTAAAAATTTCCTGCTTCAAATGGGATCTTGTGTGAAGCTCACCCACTACCAGAACTCCGAGTGAATTGGAATTTTAAGTAATGGCGGGGCAAGTAAATTTGTGCTTCCTTGGCAAAATATATTGCACTACATATGCTAGAGTGATTTAGAGTCACTGAACATTGCGTTCATTACTGCTTAACTTGGCCGCCAATTCAGAGGATGAACGACTGGGAAATTGGCAGAGAACCAATGCTGTCCAAACGCGAACAAATGATGGCAAGCATCGCAGCTTTAAGCCGCCGCCAAGATATATGGAATGCAATTATTCTGATTGCGCCGCTCACAGAAAGAGAAGAACTATTCCTGCTGGCCCGGGTCTTTAAGCTCAAGTGCTTTGTTTGGGGGCAAGAGACTTGGTCTTGGACTTGGACTTGGACTTGGACTCGGCACTCTTGTGAAAATAAACAAAGCCAATGGCAGCGGCAAATAGACAAAAGACGCGACAGACAGCGGCCCTTAAAAGATTATAAAAGGAGCGTAGAGCGTGGAGCGTGGAGCGTTTGGCCTCCGTGGGTGGATGTCTGATGGCCAGACAAACTGTTGCTCATGCCCCATGAAACATGGCTGGCAGCATAAGTGGAAGTCCTATCGGAGATGGCCTTTATTATTTCTCCTTTCTCTCCTTTCTCTCTGCATTCCCGGGGTTTTGTTTGCCTGATAGCTGTCAATACAGAATCAGAAACAGTTATCGGCCAGCCGCAGCGGAAAAGTTACGATTCAGCAATATTCCTTTATGTTTATGTCTACTTTTGTGGACAGCTCTTAAAGAGCACTTTCCCTGAGTTATGAGTTCCTTGTCCCGTCGCATAATCACTTTCTCCCCGGGGCGAAGCTCCTGCCGCAAAACAAATGGCTTTTTCAGCCAGGTCTCCTATCTACATATGCTTATCAGCCACATATCATTCGCACAGTCCAATTTCTCAGCTCGGGATTCCTCTGCAACAAAGGAAATGGAAATTGCGACGAGACAAGCCATCAAGGAGCTCCCGGCAGAGACAGATGGCAAGTCGAAAGTTGTGGCAAAAAGTCGGAGTGGAGGGGAGGAACTGGAAGGGGTTGCCGGGAAAGACTTTTGCGGCATAAACAGGAAGCACTAAGGACGCATTACCTGCTGTTGACATTTCGCAGGGCAGCCAGGCATGGAACGTGAGGTCTTCGGTTCGCAAAAGATCTAGGTTTTCATTTTCGTCCACTGAGCCCTCGTTGCTTCTGATTTTGCATCAGCTGCTGCTTTGCAGAAAACTCTTAATATCACTGGCTTAATTAAGAATGCACAAGGAAAAATGTGCTAAAAATGTTTCAGTAACACTTTGCTTTCTTAAAAAGCGTGACTTAAATATGAAAACAGACAATATGACAAGTAAGCTCAATATAATAAACTCTAATAGAATGTGTTTTAATTTATAAGAATGATAATAAACTGAGACTTCTTTTTTCGTGTATTGTATCTAGTTTCAGCAGATTGTGGGTGGCTTAGTAGAGATTTTAATCTAGGACTGTTCCGGGTTGTCCATTTACTTGGCCACATCTGTTTCAGCGCAGTAGAGTGTGCCCTAACGAGGAGTGACTTGCACTTCTATTGGCCATTTAGGAAGCACCTTCTGCCAACATTGAATGACCCAAACCCGCACGTCATTCCCAGTCATCAGTGGCTCTCGGCCAGCCACATGCCACATGCCACGTTCTACACGGCTAATTCATTCATTTATTCATCGTGTGCCCGCACCTTTGCTGCTGTGCCGATGTAATCGATGGCTTCAAACGATTCAATTGCACTGAGGTAATGGCATTAGAGACTAACTTTCATTGGCCAACAACTCACCTGGGCCAACAAATCGTTCAGTGAGTCATGCCACAAAAAACGGAAGCTCTTGCAGGCAAGAAAAACAAGGTTTACTAATGCAAGTCACCAAATAAAATGAATAGGCTTTTAACTCCAGTTTGGAAAAGAAAGAACAGAGCGCTTTGTTAAATTTTGATATTGTAAAATATGCAAGATGGATTAACAACTCATATTTGTTAAAAATCATTACAATAAAAAACTTTTTAATAAAGAGTCAAAAAGTAGTTGACCAAAGCGTCACAGATTACATAGATATTTTTCCTATATCTTTTAGTGGCCTTTGCTTTAGCTGGGAAATTTGTTAGTTTCCAATCCGTTCGATGTTTGCACGTGAGAAACGAGCTCTGAATCGGAAAATAATGGCCGGAATGGCGACCCAGAACCTATGCAGCCTCAGAATGAATGTCAATGGCCAAAATGGGGGGGGGAGGTGGTCGTGGCAGCGTTAGCTGACAGTCACTGGCATTCACTTAGTGCCGAGTACTTTCGCCGGGTTCTCAGAGGCTGATGCCAAGAGTCCTTCCTGTGCAGGTTTCGCTAAGCCTGAGTTGCTCAAAAAGTAACGTGTCCGAAAAACACTTTGCCATTCGACTTCTCCGGCAGCCACTCAGTCTGAGAATTTCCACCGCCCCGCCGGAAAAGCCGCCGTGGAAAGCGCGGGGCGTCGGAAGAGGAGGTGCTGTGTGTGCAAGTCTCGAGGACCCTCAAGTGCGTTACAGGCCACTTTGCCTTGTCTTACAGCGAATCCCTCACAATGCAGCAAATGCCGTTTTTATTCAGCATTCCACATTCATTCTCATTCAAGAAAACTACTCAGTTCAGTGTAATTTTCTCGAGTTGCCCAAAAATACTTGACCCAATTTTCTTCCCCCGAGCTTCCTCAAAAGATTCTGTGTCGAGTCTTTAAGTTTTTTTTGTGCAGCTTTAATTTAATTAAAACACTTGCTTTGATTCCGGCTTAGCAAAGCTGGTAGGTGGCAACAGCAAAGCCCCCGAAACAATTCAAGTGTCCGACCGGAAAAGTGGAAATGGACAAAATGGGAAAGCAAATAGAACGCCAGTGGAAAAATTCCGAGCCACTGGGCATTCAGTTCTGGCCAGGTTAGCTGTAGTTGAGTCGAGTCCTTTTGGCCAGCTCAGCTCGATTGTCACTCGAAGGTAACCAAGCGTTTTGTAGCCGTCTTTTGTTAGCATCGCTTTTGTAGTCTCACCAAAAAATTGCTACCTTTGGCCAAGAGGACAAGAGCTGTGTAAATTTCGGGGATCGTCTTTGAAATTCCCTCTCGAATATGCATTTTCGCAGAGACGCTAAGATGAAAACCGGGACAAAGGCTTAGTATTCAGTATTTTATTAAATTTTAAGAGTTTTGAGATTTTAAAAAGAATTCCATTGAATTTAAAATCCATTGAATTGTATTAAAAAATAAAAAAAACCGTTATAGTTTTTATTTCTCTATAGAAAAATGTACTTAAAGTCAAACTTGTTTACATAAAAATCGTAAATTCCCCATCACTAATGCAGCACGTTGAATTTGGCTCAGAGTTTCGGCTTTAATCAAGCTCCAATCAGCCCTTGGTGAACGTAAATGCGATGTAGTTCAGAAGCACATAAAGGGAGCTATAGAAATTACAAAAGCCTGTGCAATAAAATGCGAAAAACCTCAAGAGCCGACCAACACCTCCAGCAGCCCTGGGGAGAAAACTTAATTGCAGCGTGTTGAGGACGGGTAACGGTGCGTATGGGCAATATAGGGCCAACAAGTCAGAGGTGGCAACTGGGGGAAATGAAAGCCGCGAGAACGGGCGTCAGACTTCCCCCAAAAGGCCCCCGGTTAATTCCAATAACGTCGTCCCACGCATTCGCTTTATGTGTGTGCGTGTCGCCCTGGAAAGAAACTAACAAAAATGCAATTTATGCTGAGTCCTCTGCTCCTGACACGACCCCCAAGTCGTGGGAATAAAAACTGCTCATAAAATACACCGAACATGTTACCATCTCACGCCTCATGTGAGAATAGCATTTTAAATTTGTTTTAAATAGGAAAAACGTTGAAGGAGGCGGGAAATCTGAATAAGCATAAATAAGGCTCAAGGTCAGGTGGTAAATGCACAGAGGGAAAAAGGATAAGGTTTTCAATTCCATTACATAATAAAATTATATAATATGTACATTGTGCCAGAAAGAATTTAAAATGGGGAAATTAAATATTTGTTTATAATTTATTTCAAGCATATGTTTTACTTTTGTGTATGAAAATTATTTTCTCAGTGCGTCTGGTGTGTCTCAAATATAAATGGCGTTGGCGTTAAAAATTTGTGTAATTTTCTAATGAATATTATTCGCACACACGCGCCAAATCGCGAAGGCTAAGGCCGTCAGCCGTCAGGTATGCAGTACAAAATTAACATTATCCTGCGGGCGAGTGCCACCCACAATTCCCACACACACACATTGATTAGCGTGTATTAGTATGTACGGCACGGCAGTGGCTCGGAGTTAAATGGAGCGTGGCACGGGTCCTAATGCCCCTGTTGCCCCGATGTAAGGATCGGAATCAGAATCAGAGCCAGGATCTGGCGAAGGTGAAGTCGAAGGTTAACTGGAGCATTATGACTCAGCCCGAGGGGGATGTGCCAGGATGCCTGGATGAAAAGTTTGCCGGTCTGACAGAGCTCATGGGCAAATAATATTCTGAAAAGTATTGAACAAACCTTGGCCCGCGGGGACTCCCCGCCGAAAGGTAGGCGAAAAGTTTGGGACAGGACTTTTTAATTGCGAGTTTTACATTTCTGCCCGGAAACTTTTTAGGCAAATAAATGAAAAAATGCCTGGGAAACATTCCGCGCAGAGCAGGCAGCTCATTTAAAGTTATTTAAATTTGTTAATCAATCGCTCTTAAATTTTTTTGCAAGCCCAGCCGAAATGCCCGCAAATTTATGCACAAGTGCGGCAGCAGTATCAGCAACAATTTCTAAGAGCCAAAGCAAACAATTGGCAATGGGCAGCTGGTTGCGCGGGCAAGTCATTTAATTTTATTATGACATAGCAGTTAAAATGTTTGACTATGAAAAATTGGTGGTACTTTTTTCTGGCCATTTTTTCGCTGTCGTCTAGTCGCGCCCGAAAGGCGTCTGGAAATTCAGTTAACGCCATTATGTTTTTTGCCCTTCGACGCACACTAAATGTTGTTAGCTGACGGCTTGTCCGCCAAATTGATGGCGCTTTAATAGAAGGAAAACTCGGGGAAATAAAAACCGTCGAACCGCGAACGGCAGCGGCAGTGGCAGCGGCACCAGCAGGTACTTGATAATAAATTGAAAAATAATATTGAGCAGACTTTGCCCAACTTTTTTCTTCACCCGGATTCTTTGGCTCTTTTTTTGGGGAGTGCCTGTCATGTCCTCGCCATCGAAATTCGTGGCCATGGCGACATGAGGACGTGCTCGCCACAAGTGCCAGGGATTTGTATCAATGGTAGAATTGTTAAGTCTATGCACTCAGAGAAACATATTAACATAAAACCTATTTATTAACAAATAACTTGTCAAAAAGTATCAAACATGATTTGGTTGTCTCTAAATTAATTGGTGTTAAATGTTGATTTTCATTTTATATTTTATTTATACATTTTTATTTATATATAATTTATTTTAAATATAACTTTTAGAAGTGTAGCCTCTTGATTGAACATGCAACAGGAGGGGTTGTTTGAAAAATAGGTTTCAAAGCGTATCCTTGCACTCGAATTTCCCCCTTTCTTTTTCTTTTTTGGCCAAAATTTGGTTTGCTTGTTAGCTTTATATGGCAGCAGCGGATATTATTTTCCTTGCTTGACAGCGAGCATTGGGGAGCGGAAAATATGAACCGAGCAGAAGAGTTTCCGCTGTCGATAAGCTGGGAAAACGCTGAGGACTAGGGCTACTATCCCCTCCCGAAGAGCTATAAATTCTTAGCCGACATGGAATTGTCTTCAATTTATAGACAAAGCAGCTGCTGCGGAAGTTGATTGCTTTTCAAAAATGAAATTAACTTTTTACTGCAAGTCCCTTATTTGCCATTGTGTTAGCAGCATACTTTTTATGACCGCAAATGAAGTGTAACAATTAATAGCCAATAAACTGCAAATTAGTTTTAGCTTTTATGGATAATCCGCAGTAACATTGGGATAATAAAACGTGTTTAAAGTTTTATGGCGAGGATGGGTGAAACTTTTTGTACACATTTCAGTCACTCTGCGAATTATGCGAATAAGCCTAATCAAATTGTTTTTGTCTGTTTATGCATTAAATTATGCTGGTGCCAATCGAGATGGTTGCTTTGATTGAATATTTTGTGAAAAGAGGGCAATAAAATTTAACATTGGACTAATGCTAAGCTAATTAAAATTGTTTAATGTCATTCTATTTATAAGCCAATTTAATTACTGACACAATTCATGCGGACTTAGTTGATTCTGCTGAAAGCTTTGTTCATATTTGCCAAGTGCTCTCAATCAACAAAAATTCCACATCTGCTGACCAAATATTTTCTAGAAATAAAGCCATTGTCAGCAGTTCATTCAGAATAGCGAGGTGTGAAAAAATCTATTTAGCACCGTCCTCTCTCTCGTGTGCCCCATATAAGTATCGTAATTTATTGATATTTTATAGAGCGCAGACAAAGAGAATAATCGCTGGAGAGCCAGGGCTTATGCTGCTAATCAAGTGACGATTGGCGATGGCAGGTAGAATTTCACTGTAATAAACATGTCGATAAGCAGTAAACCTCCGACGGACCGGACTACAACAATAAACAAGTCCGATAAGCCGGCAGATTAATATCATATTCCGTGGGCCATGGGCAAACAAATTAAAATGGAAAAGTGCCAGCTCGCACACACGAGGGCTGCTAAATTGAAATGAATTGCTGAGCCGGCATTATGCCATATGCCTCCGATCGGGAGGCGGGATAATGGTGATATAATCGGAGTAAATGGCGTGACACTTGGCCCATACTGGCGTACATATTCATAACCACTGCAGTTTCAATTAACGCAGATTGAAATATTAATTCAGTGGTGCCGTTTTAAGTGCACATCAATAGTTTATCAATCGAATACTCCAATTCAATTTACGTTTTATTAGGCATTTCCCGGCGATAAATAGAATTTACGACCCCCCAAATAGGCCGTAATAATTTAATGCCCCATTTATATTAAGGGTATCCCACTTTCCATTATAAAAGTCGCTTCCCCAACTAAAATAAATAATTGAGGCCCGGCCAATGGCAATTATGAGATGTGGCTGCCATTGTCAACACTTTTAATTAACCTAAAATAAAGAGGTGGGCGTAGAAAACTGCACAAGAAACTAATCAGTGCAAAACAACACGGCCATTGTTCTGGCCGGGAAAGTTGGCTGAGAACTCAAGTTGTGGCCCAAACAGGCCGACGATTACCTTGACCTAAGCAAAAGGCTGTCAGTGAGATACCATTCAGATTTATTTTGCTGTTGGAAATAGCTAATAAAATATTAAACTTGCTTTGCCATTAATAACTTATTTATAATTGAGCACTGAAACATTATGTAAAGTAGAAGCTGGGTATCCTAATTTAAACAAAAACTTTTATTAGTGCAGATAATAAAAAAGTGGTTTTATGTGTCATCACTACATGTGACTGCTGACACAGGAGGGATTTTTGGGACTTGGCCCTAAAATATGCAGCAGGGTCCTCTGTTTTCCGCTGCGGCTGCCTGATTGCCAAGTGACGGACAGCCGTTGACATGTTTGTGGGTGATCCCGGGGCGACCTTACCACCCACCCATCACCCACAACTGTACCGTTTGCACCCGTTGAGTTAAAGCGTTCTGTGAATGCTTAATTACAAAATGCGCTCATGTTCGGGCGCAGACTTTCGAGGCGCCTCAACTCGGCAAATATTTGAGCGAGGCGCCGGGAAAAGCGTTGACACTCGCCCTGTTGACACTTTCCACCCACGAAAAACCCACATTTGTACACTGAGTCAGCCAGCGGCTTCAGTGTCGATAAAACCAGCGTGAAATCAATCAGTAAATACCCAAGAACACAATGCAAAGCCCGGCGAATACAAATAATTGGTGAATTTCCTCTCGGGAAAAATATGGGAGAGAATGACCAATTGAGAGCGTACAATGCATAAAAAATGTACCCTGATAAAGCAAGAATTTCTATGGAATACATAGTAGTGATTTTTTTAAATAGAAATTTACACATTATAAATGATTGATCAATAATTCCTTTTTCTTCCTGTGCAAAATACACTTTTTGCAAAAAGTGGCCTCAAATTACGTGGGAAAAGCGTAGGAATCAAATCGTTCCATCAAAGAGAAGTGGAAAATATGAAAGAAAAAACAAAATGAAGATGTAGCGACATAGAAAGCTTTTAAGGGCCTCCGGGAGGGGAAGTGGTGCCCCGGGCAACTGATAAGCATATATGTGTCAGAAGAAGAACGATCCCAATGCCCTTCAGTCTCATCTTCAGTCGCTTAGAGACCCAAATCAATGAGCGACAGCTATCAATCAAACTTTCGAAGGAATTAGCGGCTAATTGAAGCTGACCCACTCAATAATGGAGATATTAATTCCCCAAAAGTTTAACCTTAAAAGAGCAAAAACGGGAGTGGCTCTCATAACTGAGGACCTATATCAGTTAACCGAAAATAACTAGGGAAGCAACTTTAAGAAGTGCCAAGAACAAGTTCAACACAAATGCCAGGGAAGCTAACGAAAATTGTACAAAAATGTTGCTGAAGTGGGAAATTTTCGGAACAAGCCACAACAATTAGGCAGCCAGAGAAGCCAAGAGTTTCCACATGCAGAGGTCAAAACGAACTTGCCGAGCGAATGGAGAAAGTTGAATGCAAAAGTGGCAAGTGGAAAATGGAGAATTAGAAAATCGCCATGGGCCACTTTCCAAACGAGGGAAAAAATTGGCAGCAAAATCATTTGTCTGCTGTTTTTTCAGAGTTTTGTGCTGGCATAAACCATACTTGATTTTAGTTTTGATTGTGTTTGTAGCAGTTGAAAAAAGGAACAAAAAAAGTTTGCAGCTAATCACACAGCAAAAACAAGTAGAGTTCAAATTTTAATTAAAAAATAATATAGTTGATAGACCTGTTAGTAAAAATCCTAGAATTAGATAGATTTTGTAGTAAAATAGAGATCATGAGGTATTGTTTTTTTTCTGGGTGTATGTGGGAGATTTTGATGGCATGTTTGTCAATATTGCTCATACGCAGCGTGTGCCCATGACAAGTGTTCAATTAAATGCACTTAGCCATTGCTCCCAGCTCCCCTTCAGCGTCCTTGATGCAGCCTTCCGGATTTGTTATGCGGCTTCCTGCATTTTCGGTTTTTCCAGCAAGCGAGTTTACCGCTAAGTAGAAACTGAAACGTTGTGTGTGCGTGCGAGCTTCAAAACCGGATTTCCGCCCCAAAAAAAGGCAACTTTAAGTGAACCCGGTCAGCTGCACGTGGCTGTTGTTACCTTTTGGCATAATTTCCACTGCCCTCCCCAGTGATTTCCCGGAATGCTGAAAATGTGTGCCGGGGCTTTTGCGTTTCATAAATTCAGAGCGGTTTCAACCGCACATGGAGGGCTCTTTCGGGGCTCTACATCCTCGAAAAGCATTTCCGGGCAGTGAAATGAGCCAGTTCGCTTGGCATCCAACGGGGGCCGTGATTACATACTGTACAATATCCTCATGCTCATTATATGGCCCAGAGCCAAAAGGAAAACAACGAGATTCTGTGTTCTCTTGGCTGGTGTGGTCCCGCCTCGAGGACAGGCCAAATATGTAATTGTACTTGGCCAGAAAAAATCTTGAACTCAGCACATTGTGTATACTCGTATAAAAAGAGAGAACAACTTGCTCGGGGCAGTGGGTCTTTATGTGAAACGGCAAACAATCGGCAAAGGAATTTAAGCTTCTTTTGTCCAACTGTTTGATTAGTATAATTGCAAATAAATGTGTTCCAGAAAGAAAAAGAAATTCGTATGCATTTCGAAATCATTCAACTTAAAGGTTTTTTTAATAAAAATATTCTTAATACACACGGTTCTCTGTTCGTGTGACCTATTTATTGGATATCCATTTACTCCTCAACTTATTTATGAATCGATTTTACTTTGAACACTTTACCAGCGATACTATTCGCAGATAATAGAATAAGGTCGTGGCAAAAGCGTGTTCTTCCAATGGACAAACCCCAATCAAACCCCAATTTGTATGGCCATTTGCAGTGGGCAACTGTAAAAAGGGGGCGTGGCTCGGTAATTAAAATGAGGCGATGGCGGATCGGGGGAGATTATGTAATTCCATTATGCGGACTGGAGGGGTGGCATTAATAATGCAGCTGGCAGAGCCTGCCGATGGCTTCATTAGATCGTTTAAATGGATGTTTTGTTGCGCGGTGTTGTCTATTAAGCGGCAAGTGTTGTTCCCTGTCCGAGATTCCCTAGCCCCCCAAAGCCCCCTAAGTCCCCCCACATTTGGGCCTGTCAGCTGCCATTGCCAGGCACTTAAGCCGGCCCTCAACCTCCGAGTCCCCCCAGAAATGCCGCTGTTCCTGTCACAGTCAACAAGTCCCCGCATTTACGTGACTGGCCGCAACTTTAACGGCCTTTGGTCCTCCGGCCAGCAGGCCAGCAGGCACTTGACACCGGGCGGACCACCACCCACTGGAGGCCCCGAAAACTTCCGTAATGGGCGGCATACGGTGCGTATTAGTTACATTAGTGCGGCAAAATGAGACAGTGGGACATTTGTTTATTGCTTTACTTCTGCGTGTTTGCATTGTAATTCGGTACCGGCCTTCTACGAATCTTGCAACGATATCCAATTCAATTATAGGCCCTGACCACATGTCCGAATTAGCCAAGCAGTTGAAGCTACCTTAAAGCCTTCGAAGGAACGGAAATATTCTTGCTTTATCCCTGAGTCAACATTCATGACGCGGGTTAATTATCAATTCCATCGCCGAATGTAGAGCTTATAATTACAAGGAAATAACAAAAAGCGCTTATCCTGCCAACTTTTCGCCAGTCAGCATCGCAGAACCGGGCCAAGTCACACGGAATAGGCCCAATCTAGGCCAAGTCCCCCGGCCGAGGGACTTAATCACTGTAATGGAAGCCAGGCCGGCTTACAAAACCAAAAACCAGATTTTGTGCTCGAAATCACAAACAAAACAGCACGAATATGAATGGAAAATGGGGGATTTTATTATCACTTCAAGGCTGACAAAACATTTCGGCCAATTTTTAATGCCCAGATTTATTGCCGGATAAAAGCCAAGCACTCCGGAAAGTTGTCACTTGGCTGACAGTGGGAAAGTTACTTTTAATTAAACGCAGCTAGCTCACTGCAGCTGCAACTGCGGTCGAGCAGAAGGCAGAAGTGAAGTCGTTTCCTTTGAACCGCTGGCTTCACCATATTTCCTCATTTGTCTAATGGAATTATGTCAACAGGGAGTATGTGTGGCACCTTGAGTGCTGCACTTAGAGAAAGTTATTAATAAAAGCAATGCAAATAAATAACAAAATATTGATTAAATGTAAATACAAGATAATTATCCTTCAAGCAATTGTTTTCAGAAATAGCAATGTTTTATTTTAGGAAAAGAGAATGAATAGGGAATGTTTTATTTTAGGGCATGTTTTTCCTTTGTGTGTTTTGGAAGGCAACAGTGTGTTCCATGGTTTGCCCACAAATTGCCGAAAACATCTCTTTCTGCTTGGGCCAGTGGTCGTCTCATGTGCAATATTGATTACAGTTCTGGCCTTGTGCTCTGACCACTTGGGCAAGCGGTAATGACATTTCTTTGTCGATTCATTTGCAAGCGTGCTTTTGACCTGCCCTGAACTTCAATTTGCGTCTGCATTGCCCTTTCCTTTTGTGGCATGTGGCATGCAACGCGCTGGTATTTTAAGAATTGCGAAGCTTAAACGCTGTTAAAGTCGAAACCGCGATGACGAATTCATATTTTATTCATCTGACGGCGTTGTTTATTTTCAGGTAGCATTTTCGCCACGTAGCCTGCATATTTAAGTGTTGGAATTTCCGAAAAAGGGAATTTTAATGAAACGACAGCGGAGCAAGTGAGTTGGCAGCCGGACACCGCGGTCAATCGAACGGAGTCCTGCCAGGATCTCCCACCAGCCGACGACCACCGAGCAGCTCATCATTGGCATCAACACCATGGTCACGAACATGTCGCAGCCGCATTATTGTGGCACGGGCATCGACGATTTCCACACAAAGTAAGTTTATGCTCGGGGAAGTCTGCATATTAATCACTTTTCAAATGCAATTTGCATAATGATCCGCCAGCCGGGGCGCGCATAATGAAATCATGTGTGTAATTGCCCACGGGCAAGGTGGCAAAGCGCTGGCCATGTGCATATAACTCGAGCGGGAAGGGGCTTAACTTTGGCTTAAAAATAATGACAAAAATGGAAATTTCTTAAATTCACGCAATAACTTTTCATGGAACATTAAACAGAATAAAGACATACATTTTTTCATTCGGAATGGGGAAGCAGACTCTCATAGAAGCCATAAATTCATATTTTCATAGCAAAAGACGCGGCTATCTTAAATAAATTCAGCAAAAGCGACTCAATGGAAGCCAGCTTTATTTATCATATACTTTTTGCCGCTTCTATCTGAATAAGCAATTTGCATGGATGACTTCATTTGAAGCCTGCCGCTGTTTTTTATCCGAATTTGCTCGAGTCCTAATTGAAGCATTAAATTCTTTAAAAATCATTTCAAAGGAGCTTGCTCATGGCTTTGCGATTAAGTAAGGGCACATTGCGTTCTTTAAATTTACCCAACTGACTTTGGGTCTTTTTGTGGCTCTCCCTTTACCCCAGCTACAAGTACTTCCACGGCTACTTCTCCCTGATCGTGTGCATCCTGGGCACCATCGCCAACACCCTGAACATCATCGTGCTGACCCGCCGCGAGATGCGCTCCCCCACGAACGCCATCCTCACGGGTCTGGCGGTGGCCGACCTGGCGGTGATGCTGGAGTACATCCCGTATACGGTGCACGACTACATACTCAGCGCCCGGCTGCCGCGGGAGGAGCAGCTGAGCTACAGCTGGGCGTGCTTCATCAAGTTCCACTCGGTGTTCCCCCAGGTGCTGCACACCATCTCCATCTGGCTGACGGTCACCCTGGCCGTGTGGCGCTACATCGCGGTGAGCTATCCGCAGCGGAACCGCATCTGGTGCGGCATGCGGACCACCCTGATCACCATCGCCACGGCGTACGTGGTGTGTGTGCTGGTGGTCTCGCCCTGGCTCTACCTGGTCACGGCCATCGCCAAGTACCTGGAGACCCTGGACGCCAGTGGCAAGACGATCGCCTCGGTGCCCCTCAGCCAGTACATCGTGGACTTCAATCGGCAGGAGGACGTGACCATGCAGGTGATGTCCAGCACCACTCCGGACCTTTCCTGGGCGATGCCGAATGGCCTGGCCAACGGGACCGCCGTTAGCCTGCTCAGCCTGACCACAGTGGTGCCCCTGACCACTCTGACCACCGGGGTGACCACATCCTCGTCCATGGGCGAGCGGAACGTGACCGTCTTCAAGTTGTACCACAGTGCACTCGCTCTGCATGATCGCCAGTTCCGGAATGCCACCTTCCTGATATACAGCGTACTGATTAAGCTGATTCCCTGCTTCGCACTCACCATATTGTCGGTTAGGTTGATTGGCGCCCTTCTGGAGGCCAAGCGGAGGAGGAAGATCCTGGCCTGCCACGCGGCCAACGACATGCAGCCAATCGTGAACGGAAAAGTGGTGACGCCCAGTCAACCCAAGAGCTGCAAGCTGCTGGAGAAGGAGAAGCAGACGGACCGCACCACCAGGATGCTCCTGGCCGTCCTGCTGCTCTTCCTGGTCACCGAGTTCCCGCAGGGCATCATGGGTCTGCTGAACGTCCTCCTCGGCGACGCCTTCTTCCTGCAGTGCTACCTTAAGCTGAGTGAGTATTCCCGGATATAACAGCCTTTCCCCTTTTACTCTCCGTGCCCAGTAATTGCTTTATTGGGTATGATAATTGACTGAATTTATGACTGGTGCTTGGGTGGACCCAGTTTGGCTCAGCCATCAATCATACGCACCGTTGACGGCCGTAATTGCACCACAAATTTGAGGCTTCAGTGTTCGCCTGGCCTTGACATGTTCTGGGAGTAGAGCCTTTGTTAATCGAGTACACGTGTAGAAAAAACAGTTTACATTAATTGTGGGTTTAAGGGGTGATAAACCAGAATATGCATACAATAAAAAGAACCTTAATTAATTTGAAATAAATAAATCCTGGAAATAATAATACATGGAATTGGTGAACACTCTACGCTCTATTCGAATTCGTTGAATTATTTAATACATTTTTTCAAGAATTTTATACTAATACTCCAGAAAAGTTTACTGCTAATCAAAGTTCAAACATCATTTAGTTATTCATTCTACCTGAATTAGTTATTAATTTTCAGTGTAACCTAGCTATTAAAACTAGTTGCCCTTGACTCTAGTGTTGACCTCTGAACCTTAGTGAGGCCCGCCCACAGATGGCGTGTTGGTGGTGGTTGCTGGGTATTGATTGCAATTCGACTCTCCCGTTTCAGGCGACCTCATGGACATCCTGGCGCTCATCAACTCGAGCATCAACTTCATCCTCTACTGCTCGATGAGCCGCCAGTTCCGGAGCACGTTCGCGCTGCTCTTCCGGCCCCGCTGGCTGGACAGGTGGCTGCCGCTGTCGCAGCACGACGGCGAGGGGAGGGTGGGCGGCAGCGGCGGCCTGGGCGGATACGGCGGGTACGGGCGGCAGCGGCTGCTGCACACGGACGCCGCCAGCAAGAGCATGGCCATCGATCTCGGGCTGACGACGCAGGTGACGAATGTGTAGCACGAGAGCAGCGGCCGGGCGGCGATGTCGGCCGCGATTGGCGGCGGGGTGGCAGCCGCATCGGTGGCAGTGGCAGCATCCGAGCTTGATGGATGTCCCGACGCCACCGAGGCGGCCGTGACCACTAACGACATCAGCCTGGTCGAGAAGCTGCACCTGCAGTCCGGGCAAAAGGGAACGACCACCTCCACCTCCAGTTCCGGCCAACAGCGGAGGCGGCGCAGTGGGAGTGGCGGCAAGTGCATCTGGCCCACCACGGACTGGCTGAGGAAGCTGCGCAGTCCGAGGGCCAGGGAGAGTGAGGGGTCCTGCGACCAGGATGTGGAGCTGGCCAAGGGACCCGTCAACCGACGCAGCAGTGTCCTTCTGATGGTGCTGCTCAGCAGCTCCGACGAGGTGAAGGCCAAGGCGGTTTTGGTCAGCGAGCAGCCGCCGAGTCCTCCGGACGAGGATGTGGAAGACGCCATCGACGCCCTCTGGCTGTGAGATGTCCCTACTACCCTTTTACTCCCTGTAAATTATCCTTCCACCCACTAATGCTTAGCCACCTTGTACAGACCAATTCGCGCATCAAATTGTCCAGCGCTGCTTCCAAAGTTTTCCCGCCAGCGTTGCCTCAATGGTCGAGAGCCCCGCCGCCGAGGCTTCGCTCCGCCGGAAAACCAATGGGTATTACGGATAGTTCTAGCCCCTGAAAGCAGCCTGGAACATTTTGCGACCACACTTGATAAGTGATATACTTGACTAAGTTTCACCCCATGAATAGTTGTGTAAGTGCCAAGCGCATCTCCAGATACAAACCAAAACGAATTAGCTATAGTCCAACTATTATCTAAGGAGTATTTATAGAACGATTCGGTAAATAAGAGATCCAATTTCTTTTTCTATTGAAATAAATGTTTATTCGATGGTAAATGCTCTTTGTATTTCAATTGGTTATCAAAAGGTAGGTATTTATGAATAAAACCAAATATATTCCTCTGGACTTTACTGTCACTAAAAATACTTTCTTCCAAAGAGCTCTTAAAATAGCTTCAAGCATGCAATGGGTTGCACTTGGGTACCCGAATTTCTGTTTAATTTGGCCGTTGAATTTAATTTTCGGGACATTTACTGCTGGCAAAAAGCCAGTGATTGGCACTCAAATATCAGGCACTCGTTCCCTCGCTCCTTCTGTCAACCCAACAGAAGTAGGGACGAATAAAGTAAACGCACAAATGACAGTAAAAAGTGACTAAAAGGCAAATGGCAACGTTGAGAGCGCCAAGAGCGTTGATTAATTGTAATTTTAATCAACGGGCGAGGCGAATTTGTCAGCGGCGTGCAAGTGGGAGTAAAACACGCACAGAAACAAATAAACGAAGGAAACTGATGACCCAATTCGTAGCTGCTAATGGCCAGCAGTTTCGGAAAAAGATCGAGCAGATATGATATATAGTACGACATGGATTGGAGGGCATAAAAACGCCGGAAGTGCGCAAAATCGATTCAGATGTCAGGGGCCAGCTCAAAATTACAAAACGCTAAGTGTTCATCATTCATGCAGTTGTCCCGAGGGTCCTGCCATAAATTTTGATAAAGGACCACCGAATTCTGGGTGGGCGACCCAGCTGCGCATTAAATTCCCAGCCAGCCGTTGCCTTGCATAATTTCATTTCGTTAATTGTGCCGAGTGATGCATTAATTTTAAAATGGGGAGTTACGCAGTTGTTCTTCATTCAACATGAATTGGGTTAAAACTTTTGTTGATTATGATTCATAAAGCCACAAAGTCATTTAACCATATTGAATTTAAGGTTTAAACTAACATGATTTCTGAATTGGTTGAAACGTTTGTGGAATTTGCAAAATTCGGCCTTGTAATAGTATTTTTCTTCGCCCAAAATGCAATTAGAAATCAATTTATGGTTTCAATTCAATAAACCAGAGCTCTGGTATTTGCCTTAAATTACATTCCGGGCCATCTGTAAATCCCAAATTGTATTTACAATTTGCAGACACAAGCCGATGAAATGAAATAAAAACACTAGCCCTGAATCAATAGAGTCCATCTTTTTCATGACCGCAAGATAAATGCCATTGAAAGTTTATGAATGGGTATTTGATATTACTTTCTACTCATACACACACTTCCATTAGAATTCTCTCTTTAACTGTAAAGGCACTGAAAGTTATTTGGTTTTTTTTAGTTTTTGTTTTTATTTTTAAAACCTAAGTGTTAGTTCAGCGTAAAACTTTCTGATAAATATTTTTGTTTAACCTTAAAATATTTAAAAATATTTTGGTGTTACTGTGTCCATGTTTTCCTGTGTATGAGACCTATAATAAAACTCAATTTGCAGCTCTTTTTTAAATGCCAAGAGAACGGACAAAGGGAGTCGGATAGGATGGGAATGGATAACCGATACAAACGAAAAAGTAGTTAAGGGGTTTGGGTTAGCAAGTGTACAAGGGTCACAGGGCAAACATGAGAAGGAACTAGCCCCCAAAATCCCTTAACTCCCTGTGCTCATCACACATTGACCGCTGCAAAGTTTTTGTCTTGGCGACAGCTCAACTTTTCATGAATTGGGTCATTTTGGGGTAATTTCGCTGTTCTCAACTTGTTGAATCCTTTAACATGTTTGCCTTGGCTCTGGCATTTGCTGTGCGATTCCTGGTGAGCTTCAAAATATGTTAAAATATAGAAGGTAATACAAAATAAAGGTTAACTGCAAAACAATCCACAAGCGATTCCATTTATTTCCTGTTCCGAGAAAGCTTTTTCCATAAATGTACAACGCTTCGCTAGCTGTAAAACTGTTGTGGCTAATTATACAACTAGTAGTGGCCCGCTGGGTGGAAAATCAAATTAAAAATCCCTCCAACGAAATATGCAAATATTCCTGGCCAATTTCCGCTAAATCATCGACAGTAACTTTAATTATAAAAGCAGTCCGCAGGCAAATTTCAAATGCAATTGCTACAAATTTCGTTGAGTTAAGCCCACATGAAGGCTGAAGGCCGAGGGCCAAAAGTCCTTGGCTGTGAAAATTTTCGGCTATTTAACAGTGCCTAAAATGTGTGCGCCAGTTGGTGGCCAAGCAGAAAGGCCAAAAAATATTAGCATAATTGCCGGCAGGATTGGGTAGGAAAATTCAAACGGAACAGCACGAACGTTTTACATCGCCCCACTCTAATTACCGCCTAATTTATGCTCTCCCGATGTGTGAACATTTTTGCCAAGCAATTGCATGCCAAAATTTGATGGATTCCAGACAGAAAATCTGAGAGTCAGCCTTTTTCTGGCGCCTCATTAATGGCTGATGTGCGGCAAGCCAGAAAAGCAATTTATATCTAATTAACATCGGAAGGTTATTGTTTTAATAAACATTAATTGAAAGATTGAAGGCCTTTGTAAAACGTCGAATGTATCCCAATTTATTTTCACCCATTCCCAGCTCTGGGAAATTAGTTTTTATTAGCAGCAACATACGCTCCTTGAACTGAATTCATATTATGTAAAAACTTGACACGCTTCCGCGAAATTTGTGTGCCACGCTTTTCCCATTTATTCGTGCTGCAGTGCCATTTCTATTACGTATACGCAGTGTTGCCGGCGGATATTTATGCCGCGTCGTTAGCAGAAACCCATTGACAGCTGCGGCTCTTGACGCCCTCGCAACATGTGCTTATTGTTTACAAGCTCGGTCTTTGTCAAATGGCACTAAGTCAGCGGAATATTTTCAGAGTGCCGCGATGAGGAAATTGGTAAAATTGCAAGACCCACTTACCACTTAACTATGATTGATTGGTAAGTAAAGTAAAGTGCCAAATATTTACAGGAAACAACTTCAAACAGCTAGTCATTAATCAAACTCTTGGAGTTTTTTTGAGTAAAAGGCTTATTTAAATCGCTCACGCAACCTGTGTCTAATGTTCCTCCATAAATGCGCAAAAAACTGAAATCGCAATAGATTTTGCCTAGTTCGTGAGCTCCGCAAAACAAACAAATTCAAGTCATTTGTCAACAAAGTTGATAAATGTTTTAATTATGGCCCACGCCTCAGTTGGAGGCCAAAACCGAATATTCAATTGCGCAAGTTTCCGCCAAGGTGGTGAAGGGGTCGAGGATTTCCCCGTGCTCGGATGAGGAATGGCCGAGGATTTAATTAAAAATGCTTTCCCCTTAGAGATTGGGAATTCCAAAACAGAAAAATCGACGCCACCCTTTGAAGAGGTTCATTAGCTAAATGAATCAGCTGTTATAATCCGATCCGATATCTTTTTGTGCCTAAATGTCCAACTGCCACGAGAAGCGTTCTAAATTATTCAGCGAAAGTCGGATAAGCCGGCAGCTACAGACAGAGGCGGTACTGATTTATGCTGATGTTTTCGTACGGTTTGACATTTGCATTTGGCCTATGGAATCGGCGGAATACGCGTATTTGCCAGCCAAATCAGAGCCAGCGGCCCAGACGAGTGCACGTGCCATTGGTAATTGATTGATTGTAAGCAAACACAAGGCAACAGCTGACAAGATAAGCAAACAGCAGTCGGCTCACATAATCCCAAAATTGTTGTAACATTTTCAAATTTATTTCCCCCATTCTGGCTTTAAGTCTGTTCTCTGCGACTTTAGTTTATTCTTATAATTTATTCTTTAAGCATTTTGTGGAGTTCACGATTTCCTCTACCGGAAATCATTTTCTTGACATGTTAAGCTAAAATAATATCTTTAAAAAACCTTTTCTGCTCTCAGCTCTTTAAAGAGCTATTGACCCCAAAAAAAGAAGGGCAACTTTCGTAGTTCTTCCAAGATTGATCCGCTTACTGCTTACGAAGCAAAGCCGACTTAATTGCTTTTCAATAACAAAACAAAGGAATGCGCTGCCGATCCGCTTAAAACACGCAATGTCGAGCCAAAGTGTCGTAAAAAATGCAAACAACTGGTGCGGGCCCAAATCTCATTAAACACACAACCGGTGAACGGAAGCAAGGATAACGGTGCACAGTACACTGCAACAAAAGCCTTGTTGCGTGCTATTTGTCATTTCGGATGTCGAGCGGATGCCACTGGCCCAGTTAAGGGCGGCAGGGGCGTGACCACCGACCGTTCGACAACAATTGTTCCCGAGTATGCGAAAATGGGAAAAACTTTCCTTGTTTATGGTTGAATACATTTTTGGGGTCTGCTTTTCCTGTCCCGCCAATTGGCTGTAGGTGTCCGAAGGCAAGAACGGCTATAAAGAAAAGCAAGGAAAAAGTTGGGAGGGGAATCTTGGGAAGTACCTGTCAGCAGGGGTTTGTGGGATTTAAGAAGTTCTTACAGGAATATTTGGACTAAAGGAAACCAATTATTATGGGTTCTGCGGAAAAAATATCCCTTTAAATGTCTATATTAAAGTATGTTTAAATTTTTATGGTTGCAAATATGTATCTTTAAATAGAACTAATTTTTATTAATTTTCTCTTATATAACATATTAATCCTACCCAATAATTATAAAGTTTGAAGATTTTTATTATACCATAATCTAGGGTACCAAGAATTCTTCACCTCTACCACTTCGGTTTCACCCTTTTGTTTTGCAATTTGCCAAACTCATTAAAAAATCGTTGCACTGAATGTTGTCACTCATACGTCCCGTGTGGCATGAAATATTTCTACGGCCGGGTCTTGCATGCCTGCGTGGGAGTATCTGTGAGCTGTTCGTGGCTGTATGGGTGTATGGGTGTGTCTGTGAGCGGGCGCACCGTTAACTGAGTTGTTGCTCCATTTTGTACGACATTTTTGTGGTGACGACGCCGGCGTTGCAATTGTTTGTCTCCTTGAACCAGTTTGCCAGCAGAAAGCAAAGGCTGAAAACCGACCCAGTTGTGTCAAACAGTTGTTGATGCTTCGCTGGCACACACGCAATTTAAAGTCATGTGGGTGCCCAGTGGAAGCCTCAAAAATACTATACGGCAAGTCTTCGGAAAATGAAAGTTTGGAAAAGGGGAGGGCGAATAACACGTCCACGTGCCGTTCTGGAAAACATCTACGGCAGATAACAGACACTCTGCTTGCCAAATAAATTTACATCTTTAAACTATTTTGTATAATTTAGGCAATGAACATTTTGTGTCCGCCCCCCATTTTCCGAACGTCGAGTGGAAAACAGTTCGAGAAACACTTCTAGCAAACGGACAAATATTCCTCCCAACCACAGGCCCCTTTCAAAATGTTACACTGAACAAATAAAATGCAAAAAAAATTATATAAATTATGAATTTGTTATATTTGTTAAAAAGTAAAAGAAAATATGCCATCCTAGTCAAGTCATGTTCTTTGTGTTTAAATTTACATAAACAATTTAAGTGTTGTCTGCTTTTACGTTTGCTTAAAACAATTAGCTTTTTTCTCACTGTACTCTCCAAGTATTTACATGCAAATGAAGACGACAGTAGGCCAAAAATAAGCAGCTGGCAACGAGATCCTCTGCTGGCTGTCGCCGACTGACATTTTAATAGAATTAACTGCTCGGCGAAAGGAAGCAGGAGCGCCTTATTGTTTTAGATGACTGTCATTAGATTTGATGGCTCAACTGAATATTGTACAAGCTCGGAGCTGGCACGTCCAGGCTTTCGAGGCTTAAAGGCTTGCCGGAAACCAGGAGCTACAGCAAAAAAGTGACACGATGTGGTCAGCTGCCATTTTTCACCGCTGAAATTCAGCAAGCTGACATTCTATTTATGCCGGGCATTTAATTTTATTTATGCGACGACAGCCCGAACTGCACCTGGACAAGAGGGCGTGGCAGCCAGGCGCCAGCTGCCAGATGCCAGTTGCCAGGATCTAAGCCAGCGAGGAATGCCGAACAATGGAAGGATATCTGGTATGACATACCAGCGCAGTTGACACGCTGACAGCAAACACATTAGAGTGCGCAAACTTTTTGAACGGAATATAATGGACTGCTGACAGCCCGAAAAGGGAAGAGCCTTTTAAAATATTGTTATAAAAGTGTTTATTTGTATTTCTCTCTCTCCGCCTTTTTTATATATTTTTTCCAGACTGTATTTGTTTAATAAAATATTGTTGAGGCGTGTATCTGCAACATGCCACATCAAATATATTATCCCAAGACGCCAGCAAGGCAATTCAAATCGAGCACATGTAGATATTATGCGCATACTGAGAATTACATGCATTGCTTAATCGAAATTAAAGAACGAAAAACAAGAAATAGAAAAAAATAGGAAGTTGCAAAACGAAAATAAAATACTCTAAGAATTACTTTTGATTTCATTAAAGCCGTTTCACTTTCGGTGGTCATACAAGTTTTATAGGATGCTGGCACACATTCAAAGTATTTAGTACCCTAATTGTATATGCAGATTTGCAAATATTTGTAAAGTTATAACTTTTATAAGAAATCTCTGCAGATTCCTTGGAACACATTACACTTGCTTGCCAAGCTCGGCGCTTCTCAAAGTTTAATAATATTAATATAGAATCGCGCAATACTGCATAAACAGCTCATAACCGCAGCGCCAACACCAAAAAACACTTGGGAAATGTGCGAGCTCTCATGTCGTAAGCAGGCAAAATGCCTGGCCACAAACCGCCGAACCACCGACCCACCAAACCAACGACCCACCAAACCACCGACCCACTGAAAAGCACCCGCCATCCAAGTCATGTGAGCCTCAAAATGCGAGTGTTTATATGCGTCTCGTGTTTTGGTTTTCCTCCACTTTGCCTCCTTGAAATGCGGGAAAATCGCCCAAAACCCTCCGAAGAAAAGGGAAACGTAAAATACGAGTGTGTAAATATTATTTTTAAATTGATAGCAATTGAATGAGCAATAACGTAATAGGGGGTAAATGTTGATAAGGGCACAACGCTCATTGAGAAATTCTTTGTCTATCGACTCGGATGCGGAAAAACAATACGGAATTGAAAGGCAAAATATATAAATAAATTATCGGGGTGGCCAGACTTTAAATTTGTTCGAAAAGATCCTTTTCATTATTAGGGAAAGTAAGAAATAACAAATAAAAACACAAAGTACAAACTATTTAAAACTGTTGTGATAGAAACTCTTTTTCGCTGACTGCCATTAAGAGTTCAAGAATAAATTGTCAGATGACAAAGCTAAAACCGGATATCTGAGCTGGGTCTTTGTTCACTCTCGTTGTGCCCAATCGCGTACTTGATGGCCCTGAAATTGATGTGAATTAGTTCTTTTGGCCCCTGAAAATGCGAATTTATATATACGAGTACAACTTTTTTCTTGGCTTCTCTTAGCTTGTCCCTGACACTCGCCTCAGTTTTAATGGTCGGTTGCTTTTGTGACAAATGGTGCGAATGCCTTCATTTGGCTTTTTGCAGGACCTTTTCATTCGACTGGGGATTTAATTAAATTAAAAACTCAATCCGTCTGGGCGTGGGCAGTTGTCAGGTTATTAGTTGCTATGCTCAATGGTCTTAAGCACTTTTCGGGAGTTGGGTTAAATTATCATGAAGAAACCATTGAACCCCGGACTAATGAACTTTCGGACACCATTCTAGACTCAAGACTTAAGCATTGATTACAGCAATTGATTGGGCAATTAGCTTGAATTGAATTGGGCCACGAATCATATGGAGTAATCCCTCCCACCTGCTGAATCTTTAAGCAGCTTAAGTCCTCTGTTTTCCGTCGCACGGGAACTGAGTTGGTGGCGCCTGCTTAAGTGCAGATTAATCAGAGTTAATGGCCTTCACTAGGGCAAATGTTTAATAGGAAAGACAAACAACAGCAGTTAATAAGAAACAATGCTCGGGGAAAACCAAAGAATTTCCCCGGCAAGCAGAAAAAATTGCGTAATGAATGCGAGCGCACAAAAGGCAACTTTTATTCATACGGCATTAATATTCATGCGTAAATATACAATGCCATATATTCATATATGCATATATATATGAAAGTATATAGCTATCTATGTTCTCCCATCGTATTCAAGCGGAAAATTACAAATTTCATTCTGGTAACTTTTCTCTTTATCGTTTTCCCGAAAAAAAGGTGAATACAATTTTTGGGCTAAGGTTAAAGCAATTTGGATTGGAGCTGTGCAACAATAGGAGAAATATTTTATAAAATTTTAGTTTTACGTTTAGTGTTGAAGGGTTTTTTATAGCTGTTCTTCCCTCTGACATTACAGCACTACCAACTGCAATCTCAATCGTAAATTAATTGAAATTAATTGGGCCCCCTGGCATAAGGAAATATTTGCAAGTCCTCCACCGCATTTCCACCCCATCATAATCCGCTCAACTGGCTTATGCAAATTCGAGGCTTTCCAGCCACTTCCCCACCAATACGTTTCTCAACTTTAATTACAGAACCTCAGTTGCAAATTGATTCGAAAGTTGCACTCGCAACCTTTATCGGTGCACCATGCCAACAATTCAGAGCAAATTTACGCGAGATGTTTGCATTTCAAATTGCCGGCTACTGCATAGCAATCACGAAGTTTCCATTTACACCTGCGTTTCTTCATAGTTCCCACGCTGCGAGGGCAGTGAAAAATAAAAAGTGGGCGGGCCACCGAAAACTTTTATTTTCCGAGGCCGGGTTGTAGCTATGTGTCCGAGGAACGGCATTCCAGGACAGAGATCTACGGCTGAGGTTCCGAATGGCCGGCAGTTCCTGGTGCGCAGGTGAGTGGAAATTTCTAAAATAATGCACGGACACACGCACACACTCATCAGATGGGATTGCAGGGTGGAAATAGTTGCGAAACGGTTGCCGCACCACCGAACCACCCACAACCACAGTCTGTCTGTGCCAAAGGGGCCGACCTCAAAGGTGTGTACACTTCAACAAATAATGTGGGTAATGTATTATCCCTGACCCTATAAGAATATACTCGTGTATTCATGATCAGCATCCCTCTAAATGTTTGTATTTTAATTATATACCAAATTGCATCATTAGAAAAAATTTTATTTTTTTCAATTTTAATGATGTAACCCCTTTCCAAATTTCCGAAAAATAATTTTGCTGGAAATTTACCAAAATTCACTAATTGTAAGCCCATAACTTTTTTTATTTCAATCAGATTTTGAAGTGGCATACCTCTAAATGTTTGTATTTAAATTCTCTAAAAGTTATTTTTTTCGGTGCACACACAACCATGCATGACCGCCTCTGGCGGAAATGAAAGTTTTCGCTCCTGCGGTCAGGTGCGACAAATACGGCGGCGAAAGGTCGGCGGGCCACAAAGTTCTGGGCCAGCAGCTCGACGCAATCGAAAGCCCGGCCAGGACACGAATGTGCCACAATCGAATTTGAATGGGTGCCTGACCCTGGGCCCCGCAGCTCAAGGCCAGTGTTAAAGTCCTGACGAAGGTCCTGCGGCTGTGGGAAAGGAAACAGAAATATGCGTATGATGATGGATTGGGGCACATATGCCAATTTTCAAGAGCAATTCTTAAAGCCCATTTTCACGGCTCACTTGTTGAGCATTCCCATTTTCTGGCGGCCCCAAAGTATGCAAGGCAATTTGCATTTTCGGTTATGGCCTTGTTCCACAAGTACTTCAGAGATATGGCCCTAAAAGGCGGATACTCCCTGCGCTGTAAGCTGTAAACAGAACGATTATAAAAAGCGACGACCTTAAAGGGGAAGATAAACAAAGCGATTTTCGAGCGACACGCATTGTTCACGTGATTCGAAATTCATCGTGTTCGGGGTTCGAATTTAAACTTAATGAGCTTGCAACAACGAAAGCAATCAGCGAGCTGAAAGCTACCAAAATATTTACATGAGCGCATTTTTCAATCAGCTCACTAAAAGGTGCGTGGAATACAGCCTTGTCAGCAAAAGTGCCAGGACAAGCTCTTTGCTTAATGGATTTCCTGGTTCGTCCTTTAACTATTTTGTGGGCCGTTCAAGGTCTTCTTGTATCCCAAAGAAAACTACGCAGAAGGCTAAACTTTATTGTTTATTATGTGCGTTTTATGGCAGGCTTTGTTTGTTCGGTTTTCCATTGCGCATTTGGCACTTTATTAATCATAACTTTCCCAACGACGACTTTATGGTCATAAATTCTCGAACGGAAGCGATAGAACTTTTTGGTGGCAAGTTGGGCTGAAGTTGAAGTTTCTACAATCTCATAAAGTGCTGAAGGCCTTCGGAAACTTGTTTTAGAGTGGGTATTAAAGGCTTAAATTTAATTCGAAGTCACAGTTAAAGATAACTTTGGGTTTTTGCTTACTAACATTAAAAATTAACAACATTTTATCCTTTTAATATAGTTGATAATTACAGTCCTCTCTAAAACCAGACTTGCAACTTTTTGTCTGCTATTTATTTCTTAAAAACGTCTGTAACTTGAGGCTAAGATTTTAATTTATCCGTTTAAGTTTTTTGCCCATCAGGCAATTTAGGTGGGATTACCCCTATCAATTTGATATGCTCTTCATTTGTCAGTTCTTGGATCCCTCGCCAGCAGAGTTTTTTGCCATTAAAATCCCATTAAGTTTGAACCTCAGACGGCGCTTTATCCGATCAGGGGTCAAGTAACACTAGTCAGCAAAGTTCTGTTTAAAAGGAAACAATTTTAAAATTTATCAAAAATTGTATTACAAATTAAAACCAATTTTAGTTTAGCAAGTCTAATCATTTTATGAGACAATCTTCAGTTTATAAACCCTTAATTTATAAATATCCTGCTGCCTGGTGTCGTTAACCAGTTGAGCGTAAATTGTTTTGCATTGCGCATACGTGACGTGTGACGAGTGGAGGTTGGGAGATTGGGAGCCAAAGCAGCCCACACAAGGACACTAATTGGCCGAATATCCTGGGCAACCGACGGATTGCAATCCACTCGAGCTTGCCCGGGGCGCTTTTCATTTTGCAGAGATAACTGTAAGCTGGAAAATTAAGGGCATTAAACAAAATGTGGCAGACATAATTGGGACTTGAGCTTCTGCTGATGTCTGTGCCCAAAAGCCAGCATCATTATGCAAATTGCAGTCAATGAATGCAACTAATATGGGAGGGAGCCCAGAAAGCCCCGCCCTGATTAGATATAATGTTATTTATAGTAAATTGCATGGAATGTTGTTCTATTGCAGCCCCCTTTTCGGTACAATGTGATTTTCGACGTCCTGGAAATGTCAGGAATTAGCATAATTAGCACAGCTGGCTCGTGTAAGTGGATACTTCGCATTCGGGCGTCCTTTGGGCCAGAACGCGTGTTTGTCTGGCCCAGGAAACAGTAATTAGTCAAATTTCTGTGGGCCCTCCCAAACATTAATTGGCCAAAATATTTTTAGTGAAAATATTTCATGCTTTGATAGTGCAAGATGATTTATGTATGGCTGCCCCTTTTTAAAAGGGTCTTTAAAGCCCTAAAACTGAAACTGAAACTGTGGCCTGAAAGGGCAGACCTTTGTTTTTTTATCTCGCAAAAGCGCCTCGAATATTTATCTTAATTCATGGAATTTTTTGAATGCCGACAAGGTTGCTGCTTTGATGATTTTTGTTATTTTTCAGGGAACTTAAGTCTGGCTGGCAGAAGATAAAAAGTGTATTATGGCCACAGAGAATTTAGTCCACCCATGACAGACAGATTCGCAAAGTTGACAGTTGGATGCTCATTAATTTAGTCCTCTGTGATTACCTTTTCGGTTTTAATGAGCCCCGGCAAAGCTGCATATCATCATCGCTCCGTCAAACATAACGATTTATATTATGGCCCACAAAAAATGATTTTTTAATGCAAATCCCGTCGGCCAGGGCTTAGTGGCGGATTGAAATCGGGCTGAGCAGAAAGCGTGTGCATAACTTACAAGGACATTTGCCATTCTGCTCAATGGAGTGCCTGATTGTCCTTTGGCAGGGCCCTTCTTGCATTACCAGCCACGGATGACACGAGGTTAGCTGGCTGCTCCGACTTCGCCAGTATTTGCATATATTTTCTCGCTTTGTTGGCCGAGTCTTTGAACTTCCCCGCAGAGAGAGTAGTTTGTTAAACCCGCTTGTTCTTCGCCACTTTCCCCAGCTCGGTTTGATTGCATTTCAATTTAAATGCGAATCCGGACAGCTCTTTGCTCGGCGCCTGCTTAAATCAATATGCAGGCTTCCCATCTAGGACCTATCTAAAAATATATATATGTGAGTATCTGAATCTCCGGCGGTGGGAAAAGCCCTGTTTCCTGCTCCAACAGCTCTGCGGTGGTTCCTTTGAAGGCGTCAAGAAGTGCTTTCCAGTGAGGTGAGAGCCTTGCAAACACTGGGAATTAATATGGAGTAGGTTAAATTAGTTACTTTTTTTAAAAAAGCGAGTTACTTGCCAGACTTATAATATGTTGTTTAAGTATAATCAATGTTTAATCATTTTACTTATATATTTTACATACTTTATAGTGTAAGTCACAATCCAAGACCACCATAACTGAAAAAATAATAAATAATTTATTTATTTCTCCACGTGCACCCATTCTCAACATTATGGTTTGGCTTTGCGATGCGGTAGGTTGAGCACAACATGCTAATACCTCGAAGAGTGTAGGGCTGAATTGACCCTTAATGCTCCGATGCTCTTAGGATTGATGCTGATTTCTGATGGCAGCTGTCATCTTTCCACGGGAAATCACTGGGGGAAATGTTAAACTCGATCAATTTCCTTGGGCTGTGGAAAATTTTGTGATAACTCCCTCGAGCAATTAAGGTGAAATGAGTAAGCGCCTTCAGCTGTGCCTACATGTTTTTAGCTCGGGGCGAAACTGCTCTCGAAACTTTTAAATCACTTAATGGCCCAGCAAAAGTTTACCCACGCACAGGAATCCTCCTTTTGTGGCCACAGGCGTATTTGGCCTTTGATTTTATTAGGGTTCGCCATAGAAAAGTTTCCCCTTTTTGTCAATGTTGTGCGCAGCCCATTGTTGGTTTTCTGTAATTAGTTTGGAGTCTCTTTACGAGGCTTTAGTTCCTGATGGGGCATTGATTGCACATTAAAGTTGCTTTCAGTACGCAGGGCTACTTTGCGCCCTCGCTGCATGCCGATGAATAAATTAGGGTCCAATTCCATCCAGCCATTCCATCTAAGCCAGCCAAAGTGCACCACTTGTTGGACTTTCTGCTCCTCCTCTCTGTCCACAAACATGACACGTCAGTGGCATTCAACAAGCTGCGATATGGATACTCGGACTCCCGTTGAAAGCCAAACAACAGAGGTTGGAAATATCACAGGTTATTCCACACTGCGAATGCTTACTTTTAATTATGAAAATGTCATGGGGTATCGATTGAAGACAGCAAGATAAAATGTGCTCATAAGGGCTTATCAATTATTCTGATTGCCTTTGATCAAAGAAGTTGAGATTCAAATAATGTGAAATACAAGCTAAAATCGAAAGAGATTAAAATACCTTTTTATGTTTTCCCCCAAACTTATGTTATGAAATCAAGAGGCATTTGGCTGATTTATAAAAATGATTTTAAGCTCTTCGGTAAGTTGAAATCTTGCCTGTTTATCTATCGAGCTGAAGTACGAACCTCAAGTAAGATAACAAGAAAGCAAGTTAATCTTAAACTTCAATCAGAAATCGTTGTCCTTTTCTCAAGCTTTCCAGGAACTTCAAAGGGTCGGCGTCATGATTGCTTGGACAAACTTGTTGAGATGCCCAGCAAGACCAACTTGATACTATGTATTGATTTTTTTCCGTTTCGGCAAAGAGGATAGCAGGCATAAATATACTCGGAAAAATATAAAACTGGTCGTCAAAGGGCCTTCCGCATACATATTGGAAGGACATTAAACATTTACAGTCGATGCGAAGAGGCAATGCCGGATGTATGGCGCCGAATCAGCCAGAAGATCCACTCGGAATTCCACTGGCCAGTGACAAATGTTATGAGGCTCCAATTACCCTCCGCATTAATAAGTTAACGCGCTAACGCATTCGTTACGCAGTGGAATCCTACCAGTCGGCAGAAAATGTATATGAAACGTGAGAGTAAGGGCCCTAATGCCAAATTAAAATGTTTACGTGACTTCATTACATATTTGCTGTTTTTCTCCGGGCCCCAAAGTAGCCCCATTTCCCCACTGTTAGCACTCCTCCGACAGCTGCTGAAGGTTCGGTTTTGTGGGCCTGTGTTTATTTGCCCGGGATTTGCCACTTGACTTGACTTGTTGAGTTAATTACTTCGCTGGAACGGCTTTCCGCCGCCTCTGAAACGATAGCGCTGTACTAAAAGATGAATAACTTAGGCATTACTGGTGGGCTATTGATTTCTGCATTCGAGTGCAGAGACCGCAAACCAAGCCGACCAAAAACCACATCAGTTGCAGCTTAACAGACTTAATGGACCGATTGCACATGAAATTCCATAACTTCCATTTGCATATCCGTTTGAGCCAGTTAATTCCACGTATTTGGAATTAGTTCGCAAGGCATCCAAAACCACAGAAAGTCCTCCGAGCTAGTTAATTAAAGTCTCAAGCGATTTTGTATGTTTCTTCGGCAAAAATTAATCATACGCCATGTGTGCCGCTGACAGTAAAAAACAAAAGGTAATTTCACTCGTGGGCCGTGAGTTCTTATACATTTCCAGTGGCTCGGTATTTAAGAGTACATCAAACACTCTGCATAACCTCCACTCAAAAGCGAGGAATCAAAGCCAGATTTACTCATTAATAAACATTAGTAGAGGATGTTTTTGCACAAATTCCCTAGGCGCGTTAAGCTCATTAATGTTGGGGCCAACGAAAACACTCGAAGGAGCAGGAAATCCTGTCAACATAAGCCTTTCCCTCGCCCAATATTACAACGTGCCCTGCCTAGAGCATTCGATCCTATAAAATATTTAAAGGCTGCGCCTTCAAAAAAAATGAAGGGAATGTGTTTCAACGATGTTGAAATGTTGCGCACGCCATAAAAAGGGATCAGCATTGGAGCATTCATGACTCTCTGGGCAGTCCGGCAAGTCAATTGGGTTATGATTTATGCTACCCATTAAGCCGAATGCGGCTCATTGGGCCTGCGGTTCTGGCCCGACTTCTCGACCCACTTATCGACCCGTGACTGACGAGGGCCGAAGGAGTGGGCCCAACTTTTGACTTTAAAATGGGTCCAGTGGAGCCATTGTTCCGCTGCCAAAGTGAACACTTGGGGCCCGGGCTCTTGGCTCTGTTTATACGCACTTTACGACATAATTAGCAAATTGTAATATCGAATGAAAACCCATTAGGGTTCGCATCTGCTCTGTTTCGTTTTATCTACATTTTATTAATCGTTTGTTTTGTTTACGGGCAAGGTACTTCGATAAGGATTTTAGCAAACCATAACCAATTTGAATTAGCTTACTTGTTGTTACAACTCCCCTCTTACCTCCTCACCATAAAGTTCTACTTACTTTAATTGAGCAAATACGAAGGAACCTCCTACACCTTACATTTTCGTGCTTTCCTAAGTTGTATAGTATTTTATGACATAATTGCTCAAACATTTTACAAAAGCCAATGTAAATTTAGCTTCTCCTTGGGGTGTGGATATTCTTTTGTATATTTACCATTCTTATGACCTTTTTACATTGGCCTCAAAAATTACTTCCTTTCATACATATTGAGTTACCAGGAAGTTGAGCTTTTCACTTTACTTTGAATTCGTTATCTGAGCTTATTACTGGAATACCACAGAAATGAAAAAATAATAAAAGCGCAACTTGGAGGAACAACAATGAGAAAAGCCCGATGGCCAAGAAAATTACAAAAATAAACAGAAGCCAGTTTTGGCAGTCATCACCCAAAATTGTGCAATAATAGGAAGTGAATTGTTACTAAAAACCACGAAAGTATGCAGCAGTCTTATAGACTCGCATTCATTCGCCCAAGAGCAACTGCGTGCCAATTATCTTGCCCCAGAGTTCTGTGGCTAAGTGTGTAATTAACTTTTTGCAGGCACCGCAATGAGTCAAAGGAGCGCAGGTGTGGAATCTCCCGCCGGAAGTCCCTCCATGTGTCACGGCGAAAATGATAATGGTAATTAACCGCAGGAGGGCCAGGAGGATCCACACAAAGCAGCCAGCCAGTCGGAAAGGATGTGTCTTAAAGAGCCAGTTCGATAAGACGACATCAAATGAATTTTCATTTATGGAATTTTATGTGCCGGATGGCAGATAACTTGGCAGCCCGACTCCCATGACGCCCCGGCTTTTCACACTTGGCACAACTTCCGAGAACCTCGGGCGCTTTCATCAGGAGATATTGCCTGTCTCAGTTGCGAAATTGCTTATTGTTTACAGCTTGCCAAGATGTTGAGAGCATTTTCGAAAATTTAATTTCGATTGTTGACCCAAGGGGGAGGCCTTCAAAATGCCACGCAGGAAGCCGGAGTAACTAAATTCAACTTTGCTACAAATTAAATGCCCCAAATTTCTATGCAAACCCACATCGCAGGCACGTGACTGCCTTATGTCAAGGAAACTTTCCATAACGGAAAAGTTTTAAGGCGGCCTAGCTTACTCTTTTGAAATTTAGCAGAGAATTTATACACACTTGGCCGAATTTAATGTTAATCAGCGAATTTAATCTGAACGTGACTGCGGGCTATGCACATATTATTATCTGAGTCAATTATACTTATTTTAGGAACTTCCCAAAATCTTATGTTTATGACTCTTATAAGTCTTAAATCTCGTCTTTCATATTTAGTGAACTTGCAAACATAAATCCTGTTCAAATTTTGAATAGAGTTCCTAGAAACAATTAAGTATGACTTATGCCCCGCAAGCTATACAAATGAAGAATAACATATTTAGAATGGCTGGCAGACTGATGTTCTAGTAAATATGGTATGCACCCCATTATGATTTCCCTATAGCTCTCCAGATACACCTTCCCAGGACACAATTTAAGTGCTATAGCTACCCACTCTTTTGGCTAATTCGATTTATGTTTAGAATTTTTATGAATGCCGCAGATAGCTGAAATTGAAATGAATGTTGTGTTTGTTAGCCTGAATTTGCATGCGGCTCTTGTGGGTGTTACTTTTTGCTGCTGACTTCAAGGCTTTTTTATACGGTTTATTTATAATTCAGAACGCAGAATGGATTGCGTGCTGTTGTCACACGAGTCGTAATACTTTTTTGTTTAAGCTCACTCATTTAAAATTCAAGTAAGCCATGAGCTCGCTGCCAGAAGTGTCAGAAATCGCGTTAATTCTGATTAGGAAATTGGGAAGAGGGCGTCTGCAAATAAAACTGATTTGTTTTGCAGAAAACGCTTCGCTTTCGCATCGAGTTGTTGCCTAAAAATTCTTGCCTTAATAATTTACAAGTAGTTAACAAACTAGTGAATCTACAAGCTCCCGTTCTCAGCGGAAAACTTTGCTCGGAACAACTTCAGCTGGCTGTGTAATTAATTTTGCATGAGCAGCCAGCAAACTCGCTTTTGGGACTAATTTGTAAGTTTTATACACTTTTATCATTTGATTTAGCAAATGAATTTCTGAATCACTCATACGCCGCGTTAAGCTCGCCTCGATTAAATTAGCCGACATCGGGACCCTAATTTATGCAGCTGTTGCTTTTAATTAATGCACACCCAGATGTCAAGACTTTGGCCAAGAAAAATGACCGGCCTCGCAGCAGGTGGAAAATTGAAGGAAAACACTTGGCCAGCCCAGAACGGAAAACATTTGAAAAATGAGAGCTGGCTTTTGCGTCACGTCCCCATTACGCAGATTTCTCCAAGGTACCACGCTCCAAAAAAAGGGACAGGGAAATGGGAAAACTAACCGCAAAAGTTGCAGCAGATGTGCGCAAAAATAGACTGCAATTTAATCAATATTCAGATATTTAGAAGAGCATCACAGAGCATCATCAATATACATTTTCATAATTAACATTACATTTATTATAGTATATGTATTTATTTTTAAGAACTTTAAAATAGAATAAGTAAAATGTATTTAAAGCATAAAACAACTTATATAAGAAGTAAAATGCTAACTGAATTTTCTATTATACAATAATCGACGTTTATGGAAATTTTTTCCACGTGCAGCGGCACCTGACCAGTTTGCCAATCATCCGAGCACTGCGGTTTCCTCTTCGCAGTTGCCGTCAACATTTTTCACCGGAAAATTGCGTTTAAAACTTGTAAAACTAGCAATTTACGCACTCTTTAACTTGCGACATTCTAAAATGGCCGTTGTTTACTTGAGGCCTACGTGACGCCTTTCGATTTCAATGAACGCAGGAGATCCAGAGATTGATTTCTGTAGACGAAGAACCGCAGTCATTGACACGCACAAAACCGAGTTGAAGGAACTGCCAGTGAACTGACCGCAAATTCAACCCAGCTCCCGTTTGAATTAATCAAGTGAACAATTCGGGTTTATTGTTATTATGTCCGTGACCCGATTTGCGCATCCGCCACAAGTCGTGCAAAGAAGCCGCCGCACTCGAAAATAAACTCCGAGCGGAGGAAAAACTAACTTACCCAACTTGCAAATGACACAACATTTCACTTAGCTGCGGAACATGACAAACGAAGCAGCTGCTCAGAGGCGAAAACGAGGATGAGGTCCTTTAATGAGCTTTTGTTTGAGCGGAGCAGGAAAAACACCCGAGATGGTTACACCAAATGAGCAGCAGCCTCTGGCGCTGCATTTGGGTTTTTTTAAGCCCGGGAGTACAGTCAAGGCGAAAATTTGTTCAAGGATGGAGAACCTATTTCACGGTCAGTGATGGCAAAAAAAATTAGGAAATATAGCTATAAAACTCATGGGGAGTAATCTAATAAGTATAAAAATTACTAAAATGAGTTTGAATACTTTTCTAAAAGCATATAAACAAATAAACATGCATTAGATTTTGCTAACTAATATTAATATGAATTTATTAACATTTATTTATTCAATTCAATTATTCAATTAATAAAAAATATTGATATTTTTTTCTATCCTTTTATTTCAGCTATTAAATAGCCAACTGAGTTAGCCCACTAAGTGTATTAGCCGAGACTCTTTTTGGTCTGTTTCCTCTTCACTCAAAGTTTCTGCCTTAGTGGCCACGGACTCCAGACAATTTGTTGACACAACGCGGACACTAAGGCGAAGGACTCACGCCCAGCTGCAGGCCACGCCCTCCTCGGATTGTAGGCGCCACTTCCGCTTCCGGTGGCATCTTGTGGTCTCGGGCATAAATTAGTTTCCTCCGCTCATATAATAAATTCAAATTCTCAGCCGCATTAGAGCAAATTTGGGGAACGCGGGTCAGCACGTTGCTTCCATCAACGGGGATATTTACTGTCGGCTTTCGCTTCCTTATTCCTTATGTTGTTTATACATTTTTCCATTGTCCCCGTCGAGTTTATATTTGCCTTCTTTGTTGGCCTCTGAGCATTTTTAATTCCGAAAAGCGTGGTAACTCATTCCTGCGGCTTTGGCTGCTTGTGACAACTCAGTAGCTGTGTTATTTTACATTTAAGATTTTCCATAATTTTATGTGGCACCACGCCTTCGTTTTCCGGGGTTTTTCCGTACTTTTCCCATGTTTGGATTAGCCAGCAAGTGGAAAGTGTCCTTGTGGCCGTAAACGCCAACGCGTCGAATAAAATGTAAATCGAAATCGCCGCGACTTATTGCTGGCTGTTATTGTAAATTATTTTGGCTTCGCCTGTCGGATATGGATATTGTCAGGGGGCGGCGGTTCTATTTTATACCGCTTTTTGTTTACAGCCGGGTATTCTGTCCTTTTTTTTGGGACATGAGGGATTTGAAAAGCAGAGGGGCTGCCGCTGTCCGAAAAGTGCTGAAATACCAGGGAAAATGTAATGCTGCAAAGTGAAAAGTTATTCACCCCTTCTCCTATCTGCGCTCCTGGGATTTATTGACTTTCATTGCCAATTCCTGTTTGAGAACGAGGCGAGACATTGGCTGACACATTTTCCTCGGATACTGTAGGAAAATGTTTGGCATTCAGCTGACGTTTTGTTTATAAACAACAATGCACTTCTCCGCCTTCTCTGCGAAATAACGACTTGTTTAAAACAACATTATATAAATGGGCATATATATTCACATCGCATTAAAAATAATTATTGATCGTAGATATACTGCACCTTTTATTGGACTTATCACTTGTAAGTACTGATGAATATAATAAAATGCAACTTTTTGAAAAGGGGCAAAGTGCATTCCTCAAATTTCACGATGAAAATTTTTCACATAAAAATTTTAATTTGGAAGCACCATCCGAATTGCTAAACAAATAAACATATTTTGAAACTAAACAAGGAAACAGCTACAAAAATGAAAATATATTTCACAACCCAAATGATAACCGCTTTAATTTGATTCTTAAATTCCCTTTAATTTGTAGTAACCCCTTTCTCTTATTTTCAGTTCGTTGGCTCGCGTGCGCTTTACTTTCAACAATACCTTTATTTCATGTTGCGTTTTGTTTTATTATTTATGGCTGGAAAAATTTTTGAAATCTGCAGCGATATATTGCGTTATTTAATTGAAAAACACGCTAGACGGTAGGAGTTTTATGGGTGCGTACATTTTTTGAATTTGTAGATAGCAATAAAAAGAAAAAGTATTTTATGAAAATTCCTGTAGTTTTAATTGGTAACCCTAAAGTGTTAGTCAGTGAATCGTGAAACTAAGAATATTAGAAATTTCACCTCACTAAGCTAGCTTTTTAACAAGTGATTTATATAACCTAATTCAATTAGAGGGCGCCAATTTAATCGCCATGTTAATAATTCACGGAGATTTAGTGTTTCCGTAGCAGCTTTCCAAGAAAATCACCATTTTCTCGCTGATTTGCATTTGACCTAGCTTTTTACTAATTATGCAGTTCGTTGCAGTTTCCGCCCACTTCCTGCAGCTGAGAAAACTTTGCGTCTTTTCTAGGTATTTGGAACACTACCCAAAATAAAACGAAAAGTTCACTCATTTTTATACAATTTTTTTAGTTCGAAATCCGGAGGCGTCGTCGCTGATGCGGAAATACTAATGAGAAAAGTCTGCCAGATAGTTCGAGCCCAAAAATTCTTGATTAATATTGCTGGGTTCACAATAATATCCTACTAAATCAACATGATTTCTACATGAAAGTTTTAAAAATATTTCTCATATTATTTTTCTGAAAATGTTCAAGTATGTAGAGTAACAAAAAGTTTACCAAGGCAATAATGTGTACTATTTTCTTCAAGATACATATATCTTGATGTGCCTGCATCGTCATCAGCATCATTTAGGCTGATTACTCGCGTTTTTGGGTCCTAATTGTCGGAGGCGTACAGGGTAACCTCCACCAGCATTATAAATTCAATTTGGCCAAAATCAACAACAGTGCAAGGCGAAGGAGGACAAAAAGAAAGGGACTGCCTGTGGGGCAACAGACAGCGTCTTAAAGGATTAAACAAGTAAAAGCAAAAGTGATTGTCATGCGCCTGGAACATGGCAGGCGACACTTTCGCTACTCTCTCCACTTTCTTCGCTGGTTTTCCCCCTCCCACTTGGACACTTTCCTCGGGCTTATTTGCATAAAGGGAACCGGCCATAAATTCAACCTACAGACGGTTAGGACGCGTCTGAGCCGCCACTAAAATCTACGGGTGTTTGCCTGACAAATGGCCAGCTATTTGGGGCTAGGTAAAAGCCCAGGATCGAGCCTACAGATTGGCAGCTGTTCTTGGGTTTAGTTTAACCAGAAAAGAGATTCCTTAGCCACTCTTAATTTAGGTGGCAGTAATGTTGGGATATACAGTACTTCAACTACGCTTGGTTTGTTTATTATTCCACTCTGCGCCATTAATTACTCCTTGCAATTTTCTCTTAAATATTTATCTAATTTAATTTTCGTAAGGTTACCGCCCTACTATTAATTCATCTCACTGACTTTGTTCATAATTTTTCTCACTTTTACATGACATAAGGCTATTTAAAGGCTTCATAAATTAGGCTTTGTCTAATTTTTGAGCAGATTTCTCTTTTTAAGCTAACGCTGTGATTTATATGCAAATACCAGACAAATAAATAATCAAGTTTTATAAATTTATCATATACTAAGGTCAATATGTGTTTTACCAAATACACCATATCCCGTTAATCTAACAATATTCTGTTGAATTTAATGATTTATTACTTAAAAGGAGACATATAAATAATCAACTTTTCAGGATAACACTCGCCACGTGTGCCTTGGCATGAATCGCCACCTAGCCCCAGCCTTTCATGCACTAGTCATGCATTAAAGTTCTTTTTCAACATCTGAACTACCCGCACCTTCACATTCAAACGATGATTTATAAGTTACTAGTACCTGGCAGTATTACGCATACGCCACGTGGGTTATAGTGCATAAATTAGCTGAAGCCATTACCATTACTACCAGAGCTCCCGAGACCCGTATCCTTCCGTTTTTATTTTGTTTCCTTCGCGGCCACAAAAACGCCATCTGTTGTCACAATTTGGCCTGACCTTAACCTCGCCTTAAGGAAAAAAACAGGGAAAGCGAAAGGAAAACTCCGAAATGGAAGCAAAAGAAAACGCTATCAAAACATAAACAAAAACGGGAGCCATCAGCTGATGTCTGCAAAACACAGCTGTTTGAGGTGAGCGCTTGCGCAGCACAAAAACGCCTAAGAGAGCCACTTCCGGTTTAAGAGAGTCGCTTTGCAGGCCGCCATTGCATTTGCGTAGGAGGCCTGACTTTGCGGTTGTGTTTGCCTATGGAACGCGCGGTTACGATCCACAGGAAGCAGTTGGCAACGCAGCAGTTACTGGCAGTTAGCCGTCCGAAACCTCCGATTCCGGCGCCTTCATTCGCGCACAGTCCTAATCGACTCTCGGTGGCGTTCGCATCGTCGTCGCTCGGTCCCTCCAGATAAAGAACTTACCGCCTGCCGATCCGAACCGTTCTGAACCATTCGAACTGAACGCTGACCGCGAATTTGTTGACTTTCCGTGCAGTCGTGCCAGTTGCGTTTTGCGTTCCGTGCGCTGCGGCTGCGTTTCCAGCTGAATTCAAGTTATTTATTTTAAAATCGGTACTAAAATAATACAAAATAATTTTGTGAATTAATCTACAACGGTGTTTTGCGCTTAAAAAAAAAACAAAGTGACTTCTTTTTCCAACATTTTCGAAACAAAACAACAAACAATAAAAAAAGAAGTATTATAAAAAAAATATTATTAATTTTATAACATTTTAATTTTTGCACAATACTTTTCTCTTTTCCTTTATTTAAGAACGTTTTTACTATACTGATTTGTCGTAAAATTCTTAAACTACTATTAACAGACAAATAATTGCCAAACTTAACTAAGCCCATATATGTAACTTTTGAAATAAACAACCAAACATCAAAATGTAATTGCAACCAGGATCGTGCACCTCAACACCTAGAGATTTATCCCGTGATAATGCATTAACTACAGGCAAATATTGCGAAACAGCTGTTGAATAATTTGCATAAATCAACGTTGGAGTAACACTTTCGGCTCTAGTTCTGCAGTAAGTGTCAACCCGTTGAATTATTTGTGCGACAATAAATTACCCAACCTATGTGCGCCCTGCTATAAATATCGCAGTCTACGGGGAACTCTCGAGTGCTTTTCATTGGTAAATAATTAAATGGGAAATTGGGATTGCTTGTTCGCAAGAGTAAAGCCTGATCGAAGGGCTCTCATAAATTTTTTGAGAAATTTAAAGCTACTTAGAGGAGATTTCTACTCGACTTAAGAGCTCCTCGACATGAGAGTAATTGAACGCTTATCGTACAATTGCAGTTAAGTTGGAGCGCGTTTTCTGCAGATTTTCAGGGAATTTATCCGGCTTAATGCCAGTCTAGTCAATTGGGCACCGAGATTGCTTCCTTGCTTCCTTTTTTGTCAATTTTTCAGCGGAGAAATTAATGGAGTGTTGAAGCGATTCTCCGCTTAACACTTGCCCCTCGAGTGGAAGTTCAGATTTTCGACAAAAGCGGCTGCCAAGGGCTCACATTCTCCCACGCAGCACTCGTACGAACCCTTCAAGGATTTCCTGAGGCCATCCCTTTGCCAGTCCATTGTCCCCGCCGTCAAGTCCAAGTGAGTTCTCTATCACAGCAAGATAAAGAAGGCCACAGAGCCGCAAAAAGTGACTTTGTCCTGGTCCTGAAACAATGCAAACAATCACGAAATGGCACTAGGCAAATACAAGAGCTGACCGCTTGCACGTGACATCGGCAAAATAAAAGAAAAATCGAAGACGAGAGAAACAAAAGGTGGCAGAAATAGAAAAAAGCTTTTGCAAACAAACTTCAATAAACAAATGGTTTTCCTTTGTTTTAGTTGCAAATTGTGTTTTAAGAGAGAATTCTTTCTTAAAAATATGAAATACAATCTCCTGTTAAATATTTACATTGAATTGCGCTTGCTAAAATGTTTTTAAGACCCTAAAAGGAAAAAGTAGCGCACCAAATGAATGCCTCCGGTTTTTTTAGATTTAATTCCATGTTTCTTAATAGCCATTACACAAAACAATAAATAAGAGCCCAAGGTAACGCCAAAACGGTTAAAAAAAACAGTGAGCAATAAATTGCCAATTTATTTTTTTTTGTGACCCCCTAAACATTGTCGAAAGCCAAAACAAACTCTTCCGCAAAGTAAACAATACACGAATTTTCTACAATATATTTACCTAGCTTAAAATGCTGGCAAAAAATTGGCTTGTTTATGAAAGCACAGAGTTTCTCCCCAAGCCTTCCCAAAACTAATCAAAAACGAAAAACAAAGTCATCTGTCAATTTGGTGAAACAACAAATAAATAAAATTTAATTAAAGGTTCGTCATGGCACTCAATATGTTGAATTTTGTGGATGACTTTGACGGGGAATTTCAACAAAGTTTGGGTTTGCTTTCACTTCCTGCGCCGTAATGGGATAAGATTTTAATCAAAAATCAGTTGAAACTTTCGCAACTCGGTGGAAACTGCCTCGTCAAACTCGCTAAGACAGTTTGCTGCTTTTCCTCCGTAATTTCCTCTATAAATTATAAATTATATTCAGTTCACCAGCGCTGTTTCACCCCAGAGAGAAAATCGTCTGATTTGCATAACGCGGCGTATGCGTAATAATGATCCAAATCAAGTCTGACGATTTGCCTTATTGACTCTATATTACTTTATTTGCGCAGTCAAATTTTGTAGAGATTTTCCTCAGCTTTTCCTATTGAATTTCATTTATTCTCTCGTGTGTGCTGTGTGTGTGTGTGTGTGTAGGTGTTGTGTTGTTTTCGCCTTTGTTTTATGCACGCACAAATATTTCCTTTTCGGCTTTCATTTTTTTTGCGTGTTTGAGTTCGTAATTTTAGTTGATTTGTGATAAGGGGGCTGCTGATTCCGATTGTTTTCCCATCCCCAAAATCCATTTTTTCTTTTTTTTTCTTGGGTTGACCTGCCTTGACATCGATGTGGGTTGTGGGGCTTTGTTTGTGGGCGCCTAGTTGAGGCTATGCTTATTTTTTATGCTTGTTCGCCGAGATTGGAGGGGTGGTATTCCCATTATGGTGGTTATGGGCTGCGCCTGGCATCAGATCTGTATGAAAATGATATGCCAAAAATACAAAAACAAATCTCCCTCACGTAATGTCAATTACGTTAAAATTACTTTCATTCTTGCCGACGGGCGAAACCGTTTAAGATGGCTTAGGAAATTGAAACATTACATTCGAAGCATGCTGTTCTTAAGCATTCGATAAATCAGAAAATTTTTAAGTATCCTTAAAGCTATGTCGGACTTAACAAGACAAACAAATAAAAGTAGTACTTCCATTAAAAAATACACCATAGCAACATCAAAAAACTTGAACTGCAACGGTTGCTTTCCACCCACGAAATTTTCTCGAACCTCGTTCATTCCACAGCCAAAAAAACGTACTCGTAGAAAAGTTGACTCCTGTTTCGGACTTTTCAACCGACAATTTATTAACAACACCAAAAAAGAGTAGAAAGTTTCCGCCAGACAACAAAAAATGTGACAAAAATGTTGGTGGTGAGCACTTGAGGCGGTTTACAACATCAGCACTCGACTGAGCACAAACAGAAAGCGAAAAACTCGCGATTTAAGTTGGCATCATAAATTCAAAAAAGCCAACAAAAAATAACCAAAGGACGACTCCTGCATAATTTATGAGCGCTCAAGTAGAGCGGAGCTGCAAAGCAACACGACAAAATGCAAACAAATTTCGCGAAAAAAGAAAAACTGCCTAAAAAGATGAGAAACTGTGATTATGATTCGCAACATTTTGCCAGGCCCCGCCCTTCAACGCAATAAGCTCCCATAATTGTTAAATGCTGGGCAAAAGAGTTTGAGACGTGACAGGTTTACAATTTGGATTCGGTGGCTTGGCTCAGATAATCGAGGATAATCTTTAATTTACAAAATATTTAAAAATGCTTTAAATTTATCATACTAAAGTTAAATGAAAGAACAGTTTCGAATACACTTTAAATCAAGTAACTCTTTCAAATGTAAAGGTGTCGTAGCTTTAAGAATCCCTCACGATCTTGAAGAGGACAGAAAATTAAGAAAGAGGACACCTTAATGAAGCTGCGTCATCAGGATCCGCAACATTTGGCAACAGCAAATGGCCATTAAAGGGCGGGAATGTGTCCGATGAATTTAACAGTATGCCGAAATGATTTCGACCTGGCCTCATCACAGTTTCATGAGAGTCCGGCCAGAAGGTCCCGGCGAGGAGTCCTAAGTGCTGCCATTAGTCGCCGTTGCTGCTGATTATAGGATATCCCGGCACCAGGACACCGTCGAGAGTCGCCGTAATAGTTGCCTTTATGACAGACTGAATCCTGGCACTCGGCCAGCGCCAAAGGGTTTGCTCTCCTCGCCGTCCACGAATCCGCAGCTGGAGGCGCAAATAACAGCCTTTGGACAGCATAAATGTCACCACCACCGCACGTAGAATGGGTCTCCGGAATCCATTCGAATTACATTTCAATGTAGGGTCATTCCGGCGCCTCCTACGTTCTTTCTTGCCGGGCACGTAATAGACAGCATTCTAAACTGCAAACGCCTCCCTCATTTATTTATTGCCGAGCAATTGCAGCAATCAAATCGAAATGGGACTTAGCTGTGCAGAGAACGAAAAGTCAGGAACACAAATTTTCGGCTTAAGATAGCTAAGCTTTCTTTTAAATTTGTTGAATTTATTGTTGGCTTTATTTAAACTTGACAGTAATAAAGGAAGTATAGATGGTTTTTGGGGTATTAGTTCCATTATCGATGCTATTCGAGCTCTTGAAAGTCTCAATCCCGCTGGTTATCACGGAAAATTCTTAAACACTTTAAGGTCGAAGGGTTCTTAAATCCCCAATATTTTCCTTCTCTGATTGTTGTTTTCCCCGAAGAGGGCGGAAAGTTCTGCGGACAAAGGGCTGGCTTCGTCGGCTTGTGTGCGTGCGCCATTTGGCTTCGTGTCAGCCAAGTCAGGCAAACAAATCATGGCTAGAACCCCGATCCGAGGGGTTCGTGGGGTTGGGAGGTGGGTGAGTGCCACAATAGCGCGAAAACGCATCGCTAACTGCCAGACACTTTGGCATAATTGGGTCACAAACTAGTCCAAGGATCCGCATCGGATCCATCGATGACGGCTGATGACCTTTCGAGTGCGTGCTCCGTTCCTATAAAGTGCAATCGCTTGCCGACGCATAATTAACGATATGTTGTGTGCACAATATTCGCATGTCAAAGGAATTCAAAGCGCGCCTATCGCAACGGAAAAAGTTGATTAAACATGCGATTGAACATGGATTAAGTTCTGTTCCTTTAATGAGGATTTCGCTATCATTATGAAAATTTACCTACCGTTTAACTCATTTTCCTAACAGAATAACTAAGGGAAAACCCAAGTTTCATAACCTTGTAACGAATACAACTTCTATTGACATTGATTGTACTTATGGATTCGCTTTTAATCACGAATCGCTTTGACCTTGTCTTAATTACACCGCCCCTATTACAATAATCTGCTTTAATGATTGTTTTACCAATTCTACAAACAAACTTGGAGTTGGCTCAAAGTTAATTGGCCTCTCCACTCTTCCGAACTATTTTCCGTTGGCGATACGCATTTTAATGGCCTACCGCTCGCTATAATTAGCAAGCGAAATGAATCAATTTATGCGAGCTCTCACTTTTATGTGGCTACAATTTCGTATTTTGGCTACGGTAAATATTTACTTGTTTTTGTTTTGCCAAGATTGTCACGTTTATCGGCAGTAGTAAAATTGCGATTAGTATTAATACAGAGTAATGCAATGTTTACTTTGTGGACTGAACGATGGGGCATACACACGTTCGAGTATATAATATATAGGGTGTCGAGTAATATACGTAAGGAACCCGAATAAATTACACAATCTTAGCCCCCAGCTGAGTGACAATTTTCTCGGACAAATTCCCCCCAACTACAGGGAAAGTGGCAGGCAAATTTCTCAGCTCTGTAAACAAATCTCCTAAGTGCGAAAACGTGTTTGTCTTTAAGCCTTTTCAACTTGCAGTCCTAAGCAATTTGTACAAGTTAATGGACACCCTGTGCCACTCACATCACTCACATAATTCAATTAGCCCGCTTCGTCCTTAATTACAACTACAAAAGCCGGGCCAAAGGGCAAGGAATCCTGCCCAGCGTGTGGCCACCGGCACGCCCACTCGAGTTCATTGTAATTTCTGTGGTAAAATGCGTAAAATAATTAAAACAACATAAATAATGTTATTATCAACAAGCGCAGCGAAGACAGATGAGGCGGTAGTTGGGGGAGGGGGGAAAAAGTTGCGGAAGGAGCGGCAAGTTCGACCACCACATTGTCCTTGCCTTCGCGCTAAGTAGATTTCAAATTATTCCATTAGTGTTGATGACATTTGGCGAAGGTCCGGCGCCTCCTGATGATGATATGTGAAGAGAAGTGCTAATGCCTGGTCCGTCTGTCCGTCGGTCCGTTTGTCTGGCGAAATTAGATGGGCAACTTAATTAAGCAAAAGTCCGGAGAGCCAGGTCCGGAACCAGAGAAATATCATTCAATTTGTCACCCACTTTATCGCCCGGCGACGACATTCGATCCGATTTCCAGCTGAGTCAGACAAATAATCGCCCGAAACTAGATTTCATCAGGGGCTCAACTAAAAATTAAATGCAAATCGCATGCACGAACGCACCAGACTATGTGATTTATTCGTCTATGCGAGTGTAGGGCCAACGCAAACAGCTCTGCAAATGGATACCCATCAATCAGAGACGAGGACCTGGGCGCCGTAAGATGCGATGCGATGAGATGGGGCGAATTTTCAGGTGGGGTGGGAGATTAATGACACAGGTTCTGCCACTGACAGTGTCATCATGGCGGCTATTTATGTTCTGTAGCCATGGCTTAATAACAGCGAGTGTGTAACACAAATCCCTATCTGGTGTTTGGCCAGGGTAGCGCCTCGTCTCCACTGTCGCCTCCCTGACTTTCGTTCCCTTTATGGTTACATTTTGTCATAATTTGCTTTTTCGCCTGACAGCACAGATAAAAAGCTTTCCCAGCAATTGATTAAAGCTGCCAGAACAGACAGCAGTAATGGTTTAAAGTGTGGGATAAATAAGCGGCCCTGCCACGGATAATAAATTAACTATGGCCGACACGTAGGCACATAAACTTCGAACTGCCCTCCCCTGCTCTCCCATTCCTCCTCCAAGGAGCCCTAAATTTTGTCAAGTGGTCAGCAGAAGGACCCCGAACCCCCGAGGATCCATGCAAACTTAACATTCGAAGCCACCCGCCATTGTAAAACTACACCGAGGTGTACAACAAACGAAAAAGTATTCTTGAAATATTTAAAAACATTTCAGAGCAGGAACTTGAAAATTCCATGTGGAGAAAGACAAACCCAAATATATGAAATGTATGAACAATTTTAATTATATTTATGTGATATAAGCTTTTTTTCTCGGATTCTCGGAATCTCCTTGTATTAAATCTGTTCTTTAATTGTAATTTTGTAATTTCCCTTGGAATTCTCAGCTCGTTTGTTAATTTAAGAGTCAGACATGCGAAAATTCCCAAGCCAGGAATTTCTTTCGTTGAAGTATTTTTCTCCGTGTCCAAAAAAAGGTGCCACCCCACGCACTTGACCTTGCTGGCATTCATTCAGCGAATGACGAGGACGAAGAGGGGGATTAGGGGGAAGGGGGGTAAGGGGGAAGAAACTGGGGAGCAGGCGGCTCAGCTATTTACAGCTGACTTGGCAGTATTTCTTTTTATTCCTGTGCAGCCGCAGGCAGCTGCAGGCTTTTAATTTTTTACAGCTGCTATTTAAAATAAGAAAAAAAGTAGCGAAGGAAAATATGAGCCCCAAAAAGGGCAACCAATCCAAAGTCTGGCTGCGCCATTATTCATATTTTGACAGCCGCCCATGGACGAGGCCCACGCGGCGTATGCGTTTTATTTGCTTTCATGATGAACTTTCTGCATATTTTACGTAGGCCAAATATTTTCCCAGAGCCCTCTTTGGAACTCCCCCTCCCCTTTAAAAGCCTTCGAAAACGAGCAGCTAATGCGCGTGAAAATACTTGGCAACCGGCCCAAGTTGTTAGCTTGATCTTTTTGTTGGTGTTGGGAGTGAAACGTGGATTGCCGGTTTGTTGATTCAGGCCAGAAGGGAAACGCAAATAGTACAGGCCGGGGACTCTGCGACTCAGTCATATTTCACGGGATACGGAAAGCGGGGGGCGGGGAAAACGGGTTAAGGGAACATTCCTCGGTATTGACACTCCCAAATTTCCTGGATAAAATGAGGTATTTGATGAGCCGCCTGCATTTCACCCCACTTCCGAATAATATTACATTTTTGAAAATTTTTTGCCGTGCCCAAAAACAGCTTGTCTATGGTAGATACTTGTATTTACTGAACTTTAAGTCCATTAAATGGTGCGTTTGCACATTTAAAACTTTGTGAAAAGTCGAAAATATCTGTAAATAATACTGAACAAATGTCGAAAGGCTCAGTGCTCATAATTAAAACTTTGCAAACTCATATCAGATTTGGCACCAAGAAAAACCTTTCTTTCATACTTTGTTCAAACTGTCAAGTTTGTGCCACCAGAAATTTAAGTCTTGAGACTCTCTTAAACACTTTGTGCTCAAACTTCTTGCTTACCTTCTTAAACGTCATATTTCGGGGCGACCTTGAGTGATTCCAATTGAAACGTACGAAACTCATAGAAAACAAATTCTTATTTAGCATTTTCTGTTCCTTTGTGACCCCTGGTCTGAACTGTCTGTCTACTGGCAGCCACTCAGATGTCAAGAAAGCCCCCAGGCAGCTGACACAAGAGTTGGCCCGACGAGCGGTCCAATCTTAAAGTTTAACCGAAAAAGTGTACGCATAGTTGCGACAAACAACCGCAAACATCTGCGTGGGTGGAAGCATTTGCATACCGAAAGTAAGGACATGTGTTTGTGCCTGGAATTGATAAGGCCTGCGGCGACGGCCGACAACTTTTGTCGTCCTGCCAAAGGAATGGCTCTTGCATAATTTAGCCCGCCATCATCGGCAGGAACAATGGAGCGAACTCAACTAACATTGATTTAAGCAGGGCTGTCATAAATTTGAATATAAATAAACAAAATGGTGTCGGGCCCATAAATAAGTGTGACAAGCCCCTCGGAAGTCTCAGGTGTGTTTCAGTCAGTTTGAATGCATTTGCAGGCCAAAATGTTTACTAAATAAATCGCTTAAGGTTAATTTTCCATAATTTATGTGCGAAAGGGTTGCAAAAAAGCGTACATAAATCAGGTTTAGGGTTACAGGTACCTTTTTATTTAACCATTCGCTGATAACACACTTAAAATTTATTTATTTTATTTTTTTTGCGGTGGGATTTTGTTCTATTCTGGACTCCACTGTTAGTTTTTCTTAAAATTTAATCGGCCTCCAATTCGGCCGACCTTTCGCTGCCAAGAACCCTCTTCGATGTGGGCAAATCTGCTTATGAGTTATGATCGCAGATAGCCAAGCCCTTGGGCCAATGCCACTTTAAACATGGCCTTCATCTTGTATCGGCCTCGGACTTGTCCCTAATTTTATTTGCTCTGGTCATGGCAATTACATTGCCTGGACACACTCGTGTTCCATTTCGTGTTGTCTATTTTTGTGTTGGCCAAATGAAATTAACACAGCATCAACCGAGACCGAGAAAATAGAGGGGGAAAGCACACATGAAAATGAGATGCCATCAGAGGGCGGCCAAGGGGGCGGGGCGACGGCGCAGCAGGCGGTGAAATATCAATGGCAGAACAGCGGGAGATGCTGGTTGAAGACCGTTTTCCATGGCTGCTACTTATGCGTGCAGCCCACACGCACACGAAAGCTCCCCGGGCGGACCCACAGACACACTGGAGAAAATTGTGCACTGCAAAAAATTAATAACCAAGAAAACGGAACAAAATAATACAAAATAATACAAAAATACCAAAAAGAATAACAGCTAATAAATAACTATAAGTATAAATATTACCCTATTAATTTAATATAGAACAGCTTTGCATACTCTGCCATTCAAAGAACCAGATTTAACAAGGCAATATAAAGATGATACTTAAAGTTTACTACTCTTGCAAAGAGCAAGTATGGAACAAGGACACTGAAAGTCCTGTCTTGCAGTGCAAGCATCTACATACACAAACCATATTCGTGCGGATTCCTCCGTTGGTTCGCAGTGCTGTCAGAGCCTCGCGCTGCTCATTCATATCCATTGTGGGGGGAAAATGCAATCAAATTACTTTGATGTTTCCATTAATGTCGTTTACTTTAACGCTGAGCAGCAGCGGCAGCAGCAGTCGAACCACAACTGAGCCGGAATGATAATGTCGGAATCATCTGTTTTGCAGTTTGCTCCTCGGAATGCCTCATTTGATGTCTCTGTTTGCTCTCCCCGTTGCCAGTCGCCAGTTGCCAGTTTACCAGTTTAGCGGAGGAGCAGTTGTTGTTGCAAATCAGAGCACAATGTCCTGCCTGGCATTTTTATTGAGCCCGATGAACGCGTCTCAAAGGACCAGGCCCCAAGGCGCTCGACAAGCAATTCATTTGAGTTATTATCTCGGTATCAATGGCCGTCGGCCGTCGGCATCCTGCGGAGTCGGGCAGCGTCCTTAAAGTAGGTTTTAAATGCTCAGTGTGTGTTCCCTTGGATTCGCTTGGAGAAATCCCTGCAGCAGCATTGTGCAAAGTGTCATTTCCGTTTTGGCTTTATGACATTTCCCGTCGCCATTATCTGGAAACCCATTTTTATCCAACAGTTTCCATTGTTTGCCGAGGAGAAGAAAACGCATTTCCTGCTCTCAAGCTCTGCCGCGAAATGCAAACACTTTCAGCGAGCGGAAGTGCAAGACGCTGGCTAAATGTGGCTTAACTTTCCCGCTTAGTGACTACTGCACACAGCCAGTTTGGTAACCAAATTTCAATTAGAAGATGGCAAACAGCGGCTAGGATTTTTTCCAATTATTCTGTCAACTCGCCATTTCTGCCTGAGCAAATTTACACTTCTTGAGATCAAATTTTTAATTACTCTGCCGTTCGCTATTTACATAATTTCATTTCACGTTCACACCTTCGCCCTGACCTTGTCTGCCTTGCCTTTCTTGACGAGTGGGTGGCAGTGGGTGGTGGGTTGTGGGTGGTGTTTGGTGGGTGCACTGACAGCAAGACCTTGTCAAGGCCTGCTCGCGCCCCAATGCCTCGCTTTAATGATAGACGACGACCTCTCCAGAACTGGGCTCTTCAGGCGACCCAGTCAAGCCAGTCAAGCAGGCCATTCAGCGAAATGGCCAAGCAAATAGGGCGGGCGGCCGAAAGGGGCGCGGCCGTAGACCAAGCAGCCATGCACTTGACAAGCTGGCCAATTGTTATTGGCCTGGCCGAGAGGCGGGCGAGAGCAACAGCTGATTATTATCGTACACAGAAGGTCAAGCCATTAGCATTGTACAGTTCATAAGTGTTTAATTTGACATATTAATTTTAAGGCATTACTAAAGTTGAGCAGATTCATATAAGGTCAAACATTAAAGTTGCAAAATTATACATTTTATAAATAGGGAGTTAGGTAATATTCCTTTTACTTATAAGAAGTTTCTGGACTTAACCAATTTATTAAATAGAAGTGGGAAATCGTTCCAATTGTTTAGACAGATTTAACTGAGCTAAGCAAACCAATTTAATTTGAATGTAACGATTTGACTGTATTTTTTTTATTTGTTGGAAATGCTATTATCTAGCCCACAACTGTACATCATACCATCAGAAAAAGAAAGTTCGAGGCAGGTAATTTTTGCTGCGCGGCACACGTGCTTCACGCTTGATTTGAGCTTATTGAAATGTTGTTTACTTTGTTAATTACTTAGCTGGCAGGGCCATGAAATAGATAGGCAATTACCAAACCCAATGGGTGACCGAATTGCCGGCAATCAAACGCCCATTCTCCACATTTCCACCGTCAGTTTCGACTTTTTGCCACTCAATTAAGGGGCATTGTTTCGAGTTGCAAAGTGAAACTACTTGCACTGCACTCCGTAAATGTTTGCACATGTGCCAAAGTTTTTGGCAACAAATTGCTGGTCTGTCAGCCAACACGTCTCAGTTTGACCCGAATATGCATCGCACTCTGTGTAATCTCTTTCGGGCTTCGTTTGAAAAGCAAAGCCAAACTTCTGTGCAAAATTATTGACTCTGTTATGAACTCATGTGTAATTGCATTGATAAGCTCAGTTTTGTTTTGCGGTTTGAGGTTCGCCCGTGTGTTTGGGTGGTCAAAACAATGGGAGTAATTACACATACCCGGCTTTAAATTTAACTCTGTAAGCGGCTTAGGCGCTCCAGCCGGCTTATCATTTAATATACTTAATGCGGCCATTGTCTATTTGTACAGCCGCATGATCTGCCGCCCACTCGAGTCTAAGGCGCATTTATAGAACAATTGATTCGCCGCAGACAGAATTCAATTTCGTCTGCGAATGTCGCTGCTCTGCATACTTAAAACTCTTTGAGGCCGAAATTAGCCCCGAGCTTACTCGCTCCACGGTGTCTCCCACCTTTTTGTTGGTCTCCTTTTTTGTGTTTTTTGCGGAATCCCCCTCTTGTTGTTCTTGGGGAATTACTCACTCAGACATGACTACATGACGTATGCCTGATACACAAATTCCAGTCAACAGGCGACAGAGCCGAAATAAAGCGAGAGCACAGTCGAATTTTTGTGCCACTTCCATGGAATCTTCTCGTGCGGAGGCGAGCAATTTGCCAAACGAACAATGACAACTGGATGACATTTGAATTATGCCTGCGCAGCGTGTGTATTACAAGGTCGCGGTTTCTGTGGCCACCTGTGCGTATGAGTAACGAGTCGGATTGTAGCAGAAATCGTTGGAACGGGATTCGCATGTCGTCTAATTACATCGACGAAACTGATTCTTTCGGGCGAAACTTTTTCGAGAACAGGCGGTGGAAGAAAAACACGCGTAAGTAGCGAAACTTTGACAGGATATTTGTAGGGAAGTCAGACTGACTGGCATCCTGACACAAATATTTAAAGATTGTACCGGTATTTATGTTTGTTGAGAATCACCTCCTCCTCCTTTTCCTTGGGATACACCCTCCTCCTCTTCCTCCTTGGGCTACACATCCAGTCTTTCGGGCTGTCATGACTGGCAACTTGTGTCCATGCGAGCGCAAGTGGCATCACCATCAAGTCATCGTCGTGACAAACGGCTGCAGCCCTCCAGCGGTTGGGTTACAGAGTTCGCCGGGGAATACCCCAGTCCTGCCCCCAACATCCGGCAGAAGTGCAAATTGAAAGAGCCCCAAGCGGGGAGGGCGGGGCATCCAAGATACTTAGGACTGCAGTGCAAGAAAGCAGCTGAGATGTCCCTTTAAAAAAAGATTGTTTAAATTAAGAACAAATATTTATCACACCCACTCAGTGCTGGTGTATTTAAAAAAAAAAGTTTCATATTAAATTTAATTTAAAACCACATTTGTTGTTATATACATTCATTGTTCTTAGTTATTCCTAATAATACCCAACAATATTTCAATGCTCTAAAGAATTCATAAAAAAGATTGCATTATCCATGCAGAAATAACATTTTATAACACCACAGACAATTTTATTCATTCTGGCAGCTCAAGTTCTTATGCAATTTAGTTATTTATGAGAATCTTATTGCATTTGCATTTGCCTCCTTTATTGCCGCACTTGGTGCTATCTCTCCATTAAATGTATAAATAATTTCTGCTTTTTTTCGCCGTGTGGCCTTGGCTATTATCCTTTCCCCGACACACTTGAGATCCTGCCGACGACACACTCGCTGCATTCGCTCAAAGTTTCCAGCACTAATGGTACGAGTATCCAACGCACTATAATTCTAATCTTTTTGTTTTCTTTTGGCATTCCTCAAGAGATTTCCCTCATTAAATTCCTGGTCAGCAGCTTTAAGGTTTACTTTGCCAAATTGTTAGAGGGTAAGCATTCCTTCCACTTGGCTGGCGAAAGCACTTATCTCAAATTTGATCAACTCGAGCCACAACTCCAGCTGTCCATCTTCACATGGAGGGCGGGATGGGGAATGACTTTCCCTGTTCCCTGTTCCCTGTTCGATACTTTTCACTTCCTGTTTTCTTTCGGCTAACCGTTTAGAAAACAATTTAAAATAATGCCACTGCAGAAAAGCAAGGCAAACACGAGGCGAATAGCAAGTTTGCAGACGTGAAGAGGAACAAAATGCAAATAAACGAGCGTAGAACAAACAGCCGGCGAAGAAAAAGTAAACAGGGTAGCAAAACAAGCAATCAATAATCAATAAGCAGTAAATATAATTTTGAGCAGCGGTAAATAGCAACACTCGATGCTGGCTTGAATCGAAGAGCAGATTTCCCCCAGCTTGAATTCCATTTGCCGTTTTCTGCTTTCCGGATCCCCTGCCACTTTCGCCAGGGATAAGTTGTCATTCAGAGAATATCTGCTGTCCGTTCCTGCGATTTCTATAGCAGCACGGAGTCCTGCAATATGGGCGTGACATAACTGGTTTATCGGACGAGGGGCGGCCACCACGCCCACTGGTCCACAGTTCCATGGACCGACGAACAAGCCTCTCGCCATGCGGAAATCAGTTTTCATTTCGATTTCTCGTTCACCTTTACCCACATGATGGTGGCCTTATTTACGCTCCCATTGTTGTTTTCCCCGCTCGGTGGACCGTGTCCAGATGAAAATGTTATTCAGGCCTGTCATTAGACTGCTCTTCATGGGCGAAATTAATTTTGAAGGCAGTCGTACTTACAGTCAAAGAAATATTTATTAAGGAGTAGTTCAGATCACAGGAAACATCTATTTATTTTTAAAGCTTGTGTTTTAAGAGTTTACTTTTCAATTATGTTGCTTAAACATTTTCGATATTATTCTTAATACCACCTTTGCAAGATCTTTAAAGAATAAATATGTTAGTTAGTTCATAGATAACATTTATAATATGTTACTGCCGCACTAGGGCCAAGTTTTTATCTCAGTGAAAAATCGCTGAGGCCCTTTGCTCCACACTCTCTACTTGTAATCTGTTGAGCCACCAGACTTTGTCTGTGCGGCAGCCGCAAATGGCATTGGCATATTATTCTTCGCTATTGTTTGCAAAAATTATAGCATACATCTGCGGGCAACCGGCAGCTGTCACTCATTAATCATTTCATTTGTCACCTCCTCAGGACGCACACACAACCACATACACATGCGTGATGAACGGCGCAATCATCCGGCCGTATATGGCCACTATATATTCGCAATTAATACAAAATTATTTCCGCTGGGCGGTGGCAGAATGTATCGAATAAACCGAGGCGATTGCATGGTGCTCTGTTTTTGCACAAACGGCCCATCAAGCGACAATTAACTTATGTAATCGAATTATAGCCCGGCACGTTTTTAATTAATACAGCTTCGCCGTTTATATTGTGTCATAATAATGGAAACAACAATTACATCACTCAAATGGAGCGCAGCATCAATCAATTAATTTCGGCGCCATTTGATGTGGCTAGGCCAAAGTATTACATTTTCCCCGAAAGGCGGCTGTATAAATTAAATTTTAGCTACTTGAGCACTTAATTTGCGTGGATAAATTAACCTTTGGTTCATTTACCAGCATCCAAAAGGGAGCACAAGCAAAGTGGAAATTTGCAAATCAAATTACTAAGCTTCCTCCACATTAGCAATTCGTACTTCGCAAATTTTACCGCCTTTCCCCCGCATCTGTTTCTGCGCAGCCGTCTCTGCATATTTAAGCTGTGTGCTGGCTTTGCGGTTTCTGTGCTTCATGGAACGTGTTAATTGCAGCCACATCCCTCCCCCTCGACCCCACCGACCCCAGCAACCCCCGAACGCTTTCCAGCGCTTTCCCGGCGCTTTTCCGCTCCCAACTGCAGCCGCCTAACAAATGCAATTAAAATCTTTGCGCAAAGAAATTGTTGCAGCAGGCACGCAGAGATATGGAGGAGTTCCGGAGGACAGACAACATATTGCCCACGTCCGAGAGAAATGTGTGCGGACAAAGCGGACCAAAGAGGATCCCTAAAAAGGACGAACAAATCGCATTTATCTCTGGCCACGCTCCGGCCAAACAAATCTAATTTGGACCGCACGATGGCTCCGGATATTTTATGTACTCGACTCGGAGATTTTTCTCTCCCGATCTCGTTCTGTTTCCCTCATGAGCCTTTGGCCAAATTAATTTATTTATGGACTAGACAAAGTCAGTAGGTTCGGTCTTTAAAGCAACACTCGTATCATATATGCTGGGCTACCCAAAATACCAACCTACCGATTATCTATTGGTGGCTTTAACATCCTCAGAGGGTATCAAGCTAGTCTTAATCTCAAGATCTTTGCGTTTCCTTGCCTCGAGTGCACTTTCCCCGCTGCTAATTAAGCTGCAATGATGCTGCTGGGATGCTGAGAGGATGCTGCCTCAGCAGTCGTTGCACGAAGTGGTTAAGTGGAAAGTCCACGAAGTGAATTTATATTTTGCCGGCCATTCAGTAATCGGCTTAGGGCAGTCGCCACAACAACAACCGCGGCCTGTGCATCATGCAATATTTAATCACATTAGTTGATGGGGTAACGCCGTGTACGCAATAGTTTACTATCCACATTAATTATACGTCATGTTGGACAATAGCCCCTAACTTTCCGCCCTCCACTTGCAGGAGCTGCTCGCCAGTAATTAATTATTGATGCATCTGCTGCGGAGGCTCCGCCCGGCTGTCCTTGGCAGCAGAGCCAGTTGCAACGGAGAGTGACGGCCAGCAATCACAATAGACGGCAGCGGCAGCGACAGCGGCAGCAACTGTTGCAACAATGGCCAGTGGCAACAACGAAACTGCGCCGCTCTACTGCGGCAGCGGCATGGATAATTTCCACACAAGGTAAGCGACTTTTCCCAATGTCATGGCCAAGGCCGAGGGGGGTTTTTCCCCTCCATCCCTCCCCCAGACATGGCGACAACAATTCGAAATCGGGGCCCAAAACATCGCCATTAGGCGGAGCATGGGGAATCGCTCAGAAATCGATTATCGCCTCCGTATTTAGGGCGGGTGGCTGGTGGCTTCAGTTTTGATTTGCCATACAATTTTCTCGGGCGATTAAACGAAGAAGCAGAAATAAAAACAGATTTGTCAACAGCAAGGTCAACAATTGATGGCCGAAATCAATTTAATTGATCATTTCCTTTAGGCCAGCGAAGTGCCCATCTGCTGCACCCATAAAAAAGTGAATCGGGGACTGCGGGTATTTATATTCCTTGCATGCCAGAAGGTCGTAAAACCTAAAGTTGATGATTAAAACGGTGCTACAGGCTTTATGGCGGCGTAGGAAATTCAATTCCCGTCCGATAACGCTGAAATTTCATAAATGGAAGTGATAATAAATAGTTGAGCCCATAGGCCATTTAGTCCATCCAACCGTAGTTACCCCGATTAGGTTTCGATTGAGGTGACGTTGCTGATTTTTGACAGGAAGGGCGAACTATTGGCTTTCACTCTCGATGATTAATATCAAACAAATTGTTTCAATGGCAGAATCGTCAGGTTTTATTGGTTTTTGTTGGCAAAATAGTTTTTTATGAATATTGATCAGAAGTCCATCCGATATCCCGCAGTTTATTGTGCCACTTTATCTCCTCTTTGTTTCATAAATAAAGAATATTACCCAATCGACACATAAATCATTGATGGTCATTTATTTGCCGTGATAAAGTTGTGCCCTCTGCCAACTGCGAATTATTCATTCTACGGCTGCAAAGCGGCCCACCCTACGGAGTGGCCTGCTGGCCAGGCTTTTAGTTTTAATTAGAGCCAGTCTGGCCAGTGTTAATGGCCACAAAGTGGCCGCTCCACAGAATCGCAGAATGCGAGCCGCTTCGCCTTAATTAAAGGTGGAAGCCGGAGTTTGAAAGATGACTGTATGGCAATTAGATGTGTAGCCAAACACTTGGCCATTTACTTTTGTGTCAAAGACGTGCCAAATTGCCGGCGAAGGCGACACTTGACGCTATCACGCCCCAGACAGACAAGACCGCCCAAGATGGCCGAAAGCCACCCACTGCCGCCCAAAACCACCCACTCAGTCGTCTCCAGGCACCACTCAAGCGGCAAAGGAACCCCAAATCCCCCTGAACATCGAGCCCCAAGTCTCCAACACCACCGAAAAGTACAAGAATACAAGTCGAGCGCCAATGTGTCACACACCGCCACCGCCACATCGAACAACCCTTCCCCTGGCGGCAACGTGACGTATACGCAATACGTATACTATATAAATGGCAAAGCGAAAATGGGGCCCTAAAAGCTGAGGAAAAAACCGCAACAAAACACGCACAAAACAAGCAATTAACATAAATAATAAAGAACGCACAAAGGCGGCTGGCTGCCGGTTGCCAGAGAGAAAAGCCCCCAAAAACCGAATAACCGAAAAACCGAAGAACCCCAAAAATGTTGTAAAATTGCTTCTGGAAAATTTTTAATTTCCAAATGCGCTGGCGCTTTTTGCGGCCGTGTATTCCCCAAACAAATAAAACAAATAAGCACACGTCGTCTGACGTTTCATGTTAAAGGCTTCTCATTCTGACGGACAGGATACAGAAAAATAACATACAGAAAAAAAGGCCAAACAGCATCGAAGTGAGGTGTGTCTACGTGCCCCGAAAACAGCGAAATTGAAACGCTTTCCGAATGCCGGCGACACTTTTCGGTGGCACAACCCTCGTCGTCGGAACTCCTGGGGAATTTACAACTCCATTCATCAAACTCACGAAAACTTTGGCTGCAACGCATTCCTTCGTTGGCTTCGTTGTCGCAGGATTTTACCTTGGTCAAAATCCAGACTCCCAGCCATCGCTGAGTCTAATTTATGGCCTTTGATAATCCATGTTGATGAATGGCAGCCACGACAACGACGGCGACGACATGAATGAAGTCCTGGAATTGTTTTGGGCCACGACCGCATCGGGGGGCGGCTGTTGTCGGCTCAAAGTTATTGGGCCAGAAATCAGGCATAGTCAGCTGTCGAAATGAGCCCCGAAAAGCAAGCAAGCTAGGCAAAACAAACGGGTGTACACCGGAAAACGCATGTCATTCATAATAAAAGCTAAGCTTTCAATGTAATTTATTGTATTGTTTCTAAGAATTTTTAATTTTAAGTTTACCAACTATAAAAGCGTTTTTGCCTTCGCTGTTCCATAATAGAGCTCATTTTTAATTTAAGCATACAGGTTGGCATTTTCAGAAGCAACTTACTCGAAAGTAATTAAAAAGAAAAATTGTTTCTCTACATTTTTGTTTTTGTTGAAGTAGATATGAAACCCTTTATTCTTTGTTATCCATGAGAGCGTAAGCTTTTCAAGGCAATCCCTTCGAACGGAAAGTTTTATGCCAAGTTGGGCATTATTTTTCCTCTCTAGCTTCCCAAAAGTAACAGAGACAGTTTCCATTCCCCTGCAGCTTATTGCATGGCCGGTAAGAAAGTTTTTTCAGTTACAGGCTACAGCTCAGGCTACAAAATTTGGCTGGGAAACAAATTAATATGAACTGGGGAGCATTCTCCGGAAAAAACCCCTCAACTCTGGATATTGGAATTGGAAATCTGGCTCGATTGCGCAGGACCACCTGCAGTTTTGGGGACCACGACTAAAAAGTTGACCACAAATTTGGCTTACATGCTGCAATAAAACTGTCATTCGGTTGGGACTCCGTCTTTGTTTCGGGCGAATGGGGAATTTCGCACGAAAGCAATAAACAATTTGGCTAAAGTCCTGACAGCGACAGGAGCAGCAGGACACACACGTGTCACTCCACTTAGAACACACAGAGTTTATTAAACATTTTTCCCCGCCAGTCAACCGCAGAGCGCCAGGATGCAGGCGTTAAAGTGTCCTTTCAGTGGCCTCGCCCCGCAGTTCCCTGAATAAATTTTATGCTAAGTCTAATTTGTTGGCTGCAACTTGCACAAAAGCAGAAAGCAAACAGGCCAGAAATGCCGAAAGGCAAAGACCAAATGAGAGCGTTGAGAGCTTCGGTTTTTCCTGTGCCAAATTCCCTAAAACTTTGGCTAGAAATTTGAATCCTTTGCCTGCGCTTCCCTCTGCCACGTTTTTTGGCCCTCAAAGTGCTCGACGAAAACTAAACAAAAGCTGGTAAAATGTTTATCCCAAAGGGGCGGCGTGGGCGTGGCTGGCTGAGGCCCTGGGCTCTAGTGAGTTTATTGCCTCAACTGCTGCAAATGCTTCTGTTTGGCAAGCCAACGGAAATGGCTTTCGCAGGGTTTTATTGCCTGCTTGGCTAAAACGGAGGGGGCTCCTCGCAGAAGTAACAAATTGGTTAGGGCTAACTAGAGCATAATAACCAAAACATAATTTGCGTGCTACCCACCACTCAGTCACTCGCTTGCGATTTGTGGCTCTATTACTCTTGAGAAAGGAGTATCTTTAGTGGGGTGTCGCCTGAAGATCTAGACAGTATCTATAAGTAAATGGGGAGAAATTGAAGCTGTATCTAAATAAATTAATACTTTTAATGCTTCACCTTTAATTGAATTTACATCTAATGAATGAATGCTATATGAGTATATTGGCATACCCATCTTAATATCCCTATTCCTTTCTATTTCTGAAGCTACAAAAACATGCATGGCTACGTCTCGCTGGTGGTCTGCATCCTGGGCACCATCGCGAACACCCTCAACATCATTGTGCTGACGCGAAGGGAGATGCGCTCCCCCACGAACGCCATCCTCACGGGTCTGGCGGTGGCCGATCTGGCGGTGATGCTGGAGTACATCCCGTACACCATCCACGACTATATCCTCACCGATAGCTTGCCCCAGGAGGAGAAGCTCAGCTACAGCTGGGCGTGCTTCATCAAGTTCCACTCGATTTTCGCCCAGGTCCTGCACACCATTTCGATTTGGCTGACTGTGACTCTGGCAGTTTGGCGCTATATAGCGGTGGGCTATCCGCAGAAGAATCGCGTCTGGTGCGGAATGAGAACCACTATAATAACGATAACCACGGCTTACGTGGTGTGTGTCCTGGTGGTGTCCCCTTCGCTCTACCTGATCACTGCGATTGCCGAGTCTGTGGACCAGCTGGACGCCAATGGCAAGGTGATAAACTCCATCCCGATGACCCAGTATGTAATTGACTACCGAAACGAGGTGATGGGTGCCAGGGCGGCCGCCCTGAATGCCACGCCTCCCACCATGGCGCCGAACGAAACCCTGTGGTTGAACGTAAGTTCGTTGATTACTTCCACAACCACCACCACCACGCCAGCACCACCCACTCCGTCGCCGGTGGTGCGAAATGTCACGGTCTATCGCCTGTACCACAGCGACTTGGCGCTGCACAACGCCTCACTGCAGAACGCCACGTTCCTCATCTACAGCGTGGTGATCAAGCTGATACCCTGCATCGCCCTGACCATCCTCTCGGTCCGCCTCATCCTGGCTCTCCTGGAGGCCAAGCGGCGGCGGAAGAAGCTCACCAGCAAGCCCTCGGCTCCGGCTGCCAGCAATGGCACCAAGTCGGCGGTCAACGGAAAGGCCGCCGACCGACCCAGGAAGAACAGCAAGACCCTGGAGAAGGAGAAGCAGACGGACCGCACCACCAGGATGCTGCTGGCCGTCCTGCTGCTCTTCCTGATCACCGAGTTCCCGCAGGGCATCATGGGTCTGCTGAACGCCCTGCTCGGAGACGCCTTCTTTCTGCAGTGCTACCTAAGACTGAGTGAGTGAATACAAAACGAACAAAAAGCCTTGCTTGTTTGATAACAAGAATTTATTATTTCTGGAAGAATCAAATAATTTCTTTAGTGAAGAAAAATAAAACTATAATTTATTTAAAATGTTTTTATTTAAATATACGCTTGTTATTTTCCTTTTATCGAAACAACTTTATTAATAACTTGCATAGTATTTTATCTAGTTTAAATGACTCTCAATCAATCACTTCCTCTCACTCCCCTCGATTCCAGGCGACCTAATGGACATTTTGGCCCTGATCAACTCCAGCATCAACTTCATTCTGTACTGCTCGATGAGCAAGCAATTCCGGACCACGTTCACGCTGCTGTTTCGTCCCAAATTCCTCGACAAGTGGCTGCCGGTGGCGCAGGACGAAATGGCGGCTGCTCGAGCGGAGCGCTCGGCGGTGGCGCCTGTCCTGGAAAAAGGACGCCAGCAGCCGCAGGTGGTGATGGCGACCACGACCACCAACATCACGCAGGTGACGAACCTGTAGCACAGGAGGAGCCGAGGTCGCCGCAATCTGCTCAGCCGGCTGCTGAGTGTCCTGAAACGGCGGCGGAGGGAGTCCTCCGGAGGAAGGGGTCGCCGGACGGGCGGGGCGGGGAGCGGGAACGGAGCTGTGGAGCCGGAGGCGGACCCCCTGGCCCTGCAGTTCCAGGCCATCGTCGTGGTCGTGGACAAGGTGAGCGGGGCCACGGACCACCAGCTTTACTCCGCCGAGCAGGCTCGAATTGTGACGTAGTTTAATGTGTATCATGCCTAGATGTCCTTGTAAAAAGTAATATAGTTGTGTAATAACCCAGCTAAGCACGAGATACTTGCGTACTTTGGTGGCGAATCGTAAAACCGAATAGTAATAATAATAAAACGCTGGCTCATCACTCATACGCTCGATTGAACTTTGCTCTATTCCCTCTTCACACTCAAGTGGAAGTTGTAAAAATGCTGTGCATAAATTCACACATACAGCTGTGATCAAAACGGTAGTAAAAGTATTCTATATTGGTTATGCTAAATTCAGGTTCATTTTATTATTTGAAAACGTTTAACGTGTACAAGATTTAATTTTTATTTCAAAGAGAAACAAGGGAATGAATGTTGCAAGCGAGTTCGTAAATTCATTTTAAATTCTTTGGTACATTATTTTCTTAGGCAGAGCTTTATTTATTTTATTTCGCTAGTACAGCCCCGCTTTTATTATCTTGAACACAGCTGTGCAGATTTTCCGCATAAATCAAATCAAAAATCGTAGCTCTTGCATCTTTTCCATTTTGATCCCATGTATTTTCAAGTTGATTCACCCGCATAAAGTATGCAGTAGACGTGCTGACTCAAAACTACGAATTTTTGGCAACGACTTAAGCAGAATATTTCAAGATGTTGTACATAATATTTATACAAATTGATGTCCGTATGTTAAATAATTGCAACTAGATGTAATTGAAAATTTAATGTCTCAAAATAATTTGTAAAGCCTTAGCCCAGTTTTTATGCAACCATTGGACAAGCAAGTGGAAGTTGCAGTGAAGTGCGATAGTTAAATAAATCGGATTTTGGGCTGTGAATGAAATTATAATTTTTCTTGAACTCATTTGGAAATGCACACACTTTTCAGGAGTTTACTGAGTTAATTGAAAATAATTTAAGAGCAGTCACTGCAGCTGACCGAATAATCCAATGCAACAATGCATAAATGTTTACCAGTTTTTCCCTCTTGGGAAAACTGCACATCGAAATCGAAATCGCTTAAGCCCCTCGAAAAATGACAAATGGACAGCGAACGCATAAATTATGATGATTGAAGTATTTGCAATTGAGCCCCGACAAATATTTTCAATCTCGTTAATAATTAACACATACATCAAGAACACAAGCCTACAAATAAGTAAATGTGAATACACAATGAAAATGTATAACTTTGTTGCTTTTACAACGATTCAATTAACTACTAAATTGAAAGAAATTACTTCAAGCCTATACGTTTAAATATATTATAAAGTTGCCACTTCGCCTACTGAAAGTAAGCATAAATACTAGTTTAATTGTTGTTTGTTATACCTATTTAAATATACGGATAAGTGTGATTTAAACTACTTAATTGAACAACTGCGAGCCACAAAAAGGTTTATTAGAGCGTAATTAAGTTTTTATATAGCTAAAAAAAAGGTTAATAAGCTCACTGATTGGTATTTAAATTTAAGCAAAGGCTAAACACACAATAAATTAAATTAATTCCAGTTGAGTCTCTTTTATTGCAAGCGAAACATCATTTTAGAACAATTTATGCGAGTTTTTCAATTATTTTTAATAAGGCCAGTGAAATGACTGAAGAAACTCCCCTTTATAACATATTTTATCAAAGTTTAATTTGCATTAGCCAGAAAATACGGCCAACCGCAGGGAAAAGTTCACACAAATATATAGAAGGGAAAGAATTCCAGAACAATAAGCATGAGAAATGGGCCACAAAACTTTATTGCCGAACAAGCAGGGGGCACTGTGGCAGGAGTTCAGTGAAAGATGAGAAATGTTGGCTGCCAACTTTTTCCCTAGTTCCAAGTAGTTGTGGAAAATAAAAGATTACTCCTGATTGCACTGGCGCTGATAAGCCATGGAAATGGTTGTCTAAAAGACAAGTTAGTTGCGGTCAAGACTCGAGACTTATGGCATTTTATTTGGCTTTAAGTTGGCGGCCACAGCTCAGCGGATATTTCCCAGCAACTTTCCCTTTAAAATTAAAAGAGGGAAAGTACAGTCGACTGGGTTTGCCGAGGATAATCATCTTTTAACGCCCCTCATTATCCGTAAGTATCGCACCCCACCTGATTTCCGACCCTTTGCTTATTGAATTATTAAGCCATTTAAAGGTTGTTTCCCTTTTAATCCGCTAATTAACTCAATTGACGCCTACCTGGGCTTACCTTTACCCAATTATGAGCCTGCCCCTTAGCTTCTCCACTCGCCCGCCGATAAGTTTACAATTTCGTAATTAATGCCCCGTTCTGACAGCTACAATTGGCTACGCCTTTATTACCGCCATTGTTAATTTCCCCGCTCTCAATTAAATACGAATTCGCAACTTGGCCTTTGAATAGCAAGAATCTCTCCTTCCGTCAGACCATAAAATGCAGCAGTGCGGGACCAGCTTGCGGCACTCATAAACACATTTTATCGAAGGCAGTTAGTCCGAAAAAAAGGAAATTGCTTAACTTTGGCCATTATTGAAACGTGCTGCGACTGGGAAAGGAATGGCCTACTGTTGCAGGCTTAGGACCATGCAACATACACGGAAATAAAACAAGGGCGGCAAACCTAGGGTCAAACTAGACATTTTTATTTGATTAACAGATAATGGTTCGAGGGTGGTACAAGTAAAATTTCTTTGGGTTATATTCATAAGTTTAATAACATTTTATTCTTTTGCTTAACACCAAACCAGAAATAAAAATATGAATATTTTTTGTAATTTTACATATCGGAACATTTCTATTTGCCAGCAATCAATTTGGTAAACACAATTGGCTTTTATTGCTTTATGGCATTGAACGTTTTGTAGGTATACGAAATGTCTTTAACGAAGGCCTCAGCTGCCGGTAAAGAGTCTTTAATTGCCGTTCGATTTTGGCTGAATTCCCTGTATAGACAAATTTCGTATTAATTTGATAACTGTTGTCATCAAATATGCACCTGTTGAGTATACGCACCGTGGGCCTGTCAACTTCTGGCGGTCCTGCTGGTGCTTCAAACTTTCCATATGAAAAATTGATTGGAAAACTTTGCGAGAGGCAACTGCTCTTCAAAGGGACGAGACCTTGAAGTCGCATTCAGCTCGCTGCAATGGGTGTTGGTTGCTGGGCGTTGGGTGCTGAAAGGAAATTCCAGTTAGTTACCCAACGGGAAGCACAATGCCATGGCAACTGTGAGCTCTGCCTTTTTGGGAAGTGGCATATGCATTCTTCGCTTTCCCTTCTACCACACCCCTTCCCCTTCATTTGCCCCTTAAACGTTACACGAATGGGAGCTGGCCTGCCACGCCCCCCTCCCAGCGCCCATTTGCATAATGGATCTTACTACAATTAGCTGGCAGCTGGCAGAAGCTCCTGCCACTGACATGGCTTCAAAGTGCCCCAGCTTCGGTTTCCATTCGGAGCCCTCTTGCAGCTGAGATGTCCACTCTGGAGTACTCTGACCAAGTAGGGCTACCTTTTAGGAAACCGAAATGTTCTTCAACTTTTTATTAAAATAAAAGCACAAGCATTATATTAGAAAACTTTGCTATCTCAGCAATAAAAGCATTTTTTCGCTCAGCATAAACACAATCTGGAAAGCTGGTTAGAAACTGAATTTGTAATTAATTTGCAGTAACCCCTAAGCCTTAAAGATTAATTATCTATGCAGTTGATTATAAAGTTATTAAGATAAAAATAATATAATTTTAAATATACTACTGGAGACTCACTGGAGCTTAAACTTGCGTAAGTTTATTTTCTTTTACTCGTTTTTTTAGCTATATTAAGAGTTTTAATTTCAGCTGAAAAAGGGTTTTGTTTTGAAAAAATTATAAGCTATTTCTGACTTTTGCAAAGAGCAGTTGCCATCACTGAACCACAGAGCCGTGAACTTGATTCGTTGGAGCCAAGTTGCTGACAGCAGCAGTCGTCGTGCAGCATTGCATCCTTGCATCATTGCATCACGGCGTGGCAGTCGGATGTCGGATTCAGCTGGCTCGAAATGCGAAATATGAGTGGGAGCCAAGGCCTTTAACCCTTTTGAGAGGCATCGTTGGCCCTAATTGCAGGCGCTTTAAAATACTTTTCGCAGCCAGGGGAGCCTGCCTCTTAGCCGACGATTTGGGATGGTTACTTTCAGCAGTCACTGTTGCCAGTCCCCGCCACTTTGCCCCTGCTGCGCATCTAATGGGGCTCATTAACGTAATTACGTGATGTTGGCAATAACTGGCAAAAATCCTTCCCACTTGATTACCACAGCGATGAGGGATTGTGCGCACACACTCCATTGCTTGCCTCATGTACTCTTGTGGATGTATCATCTGCCGGGGCCAGAAGCAGTTGCTTATTATACCGCCAAGCCAAATTGAAATGCGAAGTTAGAGCATTCCGAGCGGGTGCCCACAGATTAGCTACTAATTCATGAAGTTCCTTCGGGAATCATTAGTTGAATAATTGTTCAAAGGAAGGAATCTTAAGATACTTACTGCATCCCACTATCTGTGCACTTAGGAACATAATTAGGTGTCTTCATTTCTCGGAAGTCAGGAAAACTACTCACTAGTGGGCTGTATTAACTAGTGATATTCAAATAAGATGGTTGCAAAAGTATATTTTATTTTCCTCTTTTGCATTATAAAATGTTAAAATTCATTAGTAATTCTCTGATAGCTTTTAATAATTAAGTAAACGTATCCTCTCTGGTTTAGGAACCTGCTAGCTTTTCCTACCACGCAAATCACTCAACCGAAAGTGATTTGTCAAATGCACTTTCCATCGAATCTCTGGTCCAAGCTCAAACTCAAAGGTACTTATCAGAGTCCATCTGATTTTCAGACTGTGCGGAGCCGATTATATGAAGGAGCGGGAGCCACAGCAATTAATCTAATGGTAGACGTAGACCTGAGCCTAATGCATGCTTAAATAATTCAGGTGGAAGTCAGCTTAATGTTCTAGTCCGGCGGGCATTTCGCAGAAAATTGAAAATAACATACTTAGGGATATTCAATCTTTGTCAAGTTATTGCAACGGGACAGCAGCTGTCCCAAAACCACGTCTGGCCGAAGCCCGACTTATATATAATTGCTTTTCCGACCAGCCGGCAATTTTTCACAAAATATGTCTTTGCCGTTTTCTCTGCAGAGTTGAGAGCCATGTTACTGTCAATTGTCAAAAGCTGTAGTTGGTGGGATTTTCCTTGGTCAGCAGATTTGTCTCGGGGTTTAACGCCACGGTCGAGTGCCTTAAAATCCCCTTTGATGCATTGCCTATGAAAACGTATCCTTTGAAGTCCATCCTAGGATTCTTAAATGACTTAGAATTATCTAAGGTTCACTTTTAAAAGTATATTCTTCAATGTTTCGTTTAACTTGTTTCTAATCTGTACTGATTTCAGTTGGTAAGTTTTAAGAATTTTGAAACTCCTGAATATTTTATGCAATTTGCATAAAATCTTCTTAAACTTCCTTTCTTGTTGTGGCTTATATGGTAGAGTGAATTAAAGCATTTATTTTTGTGGTCTTGTTATTAGCAAACAAATGTCAAAAGACCACTTTCTTTGTTCTACTTAAAATGCCTAAAGAAAACTTTCTCGCCAACAATTTTTTTGCTTTAAACTAATTTACCAATAAATAAATTCCTTTTATTATTATGTTTACAATATCCAAACAAGACTTTTGATGTCTTTTCTTAAATGGTTCAACCTAACTTCTCGATTATTACTTCGTTGTTCAATGCCAAAAATTTATGGACCGGAAAACTGATTCCTGCTTGTATCTGCCAATATTTGATAAATGATTTTGATTAAAGAAAAATCTCGCTGTGAATCGTTTCTGGGAGGAACATCTTGGAGCATTTAATGTAATTTTTTCAAGACAATTTGACCTTTTAATTATTTCCGGCAATTAATTTAGTCGAACTAATTCGTATAGAAATAGGAGTGTCCCGCTCGTCTTACCTAAATGCCATTTCATTACCTGAGTTTATCAAACAAGAAGCCAAATGAAACACGAGCGTGGAAAAAATGCCGGGCTGGCCGTTTGAAATTTATGGCGGCCTCTAGGAAACGGCGACCCGAAGTGGCCAAAAAATGCTTGATGTAAATAATTAACAAGCCCTGAAGGAGATGGAGTGCGAGGGTATTTCTGGCCCATGAAGCTCTCCTGCTTTGGCCAAATGTTTCTTGGCTTTATGGACCATGAGCCGGCGAAAGAAGTGGGCGAAAAAGGCTCGGAATTAACGCTGGTAATTGAGTGAAATTGCCACAAACAAAATGGCCAAGCATTCCGAAGCCGTTTTGTTCGCTTAAACTAACGTCGGAAGTGCTCGCACATAAATTAGTCAAAATGCCGCCGCTTTTAACCAACCTCTCCTTTTGGATTGCACAAAAAACTTTAGTAAGCATGACATTTTCCGACGATGAAAGTCAACTTTCTGGCAGTTTTTGCATAATAAATAAATTGAGTCCGCCGCCGGAAAGTGTATTAATAAATAATTAATAAAATTTGTAAACAATTACTTGACACCCGGAGCTTTCCGTTCAAAATTGGATCAGGCGAATTATGTCCCAAAAATGCTAAATATTTAAACACTTTCCGAGTTCTGTAAGTCACTGGATGACTGAATATCCAAATGCGTGATACCACTTCAACAGTTTTGACTCGACATCAATCCCCAGGTTGCCATACCAATAACCAAGTTTTGGCACATCAAAGCCATTGCCAAAACCACATTTAAAATAATTGCTGTTCAACTCTTTGACCCAATCTTCTATTGACTTGATTGGTTTAATTTGGCATGATATTTGATATGTATAGAAACAGCTTGGCCTCGTAACCATAGCTGGAAATGTTTTAAGCCGCCACAAGGGAAAAGTACGTACATCTTTCCACAGAAAACCGTACGAGAAAAGACGAAAAACAAGCAGATGTCAAAGAAGTGAAATGCGAAAGGGAGAGAGTGCAAGAATGATACAATTTCATATTTGAGATGATTGGATTAGGTGCTCTTTGAGCTTATTGTTTCTATTTCTTCGTTATACTTGTTGTGTGATTTCGTTCTGTTTCCACTGCAGTTTTCCGACAAACGTTAAGTCTTCGCAATGCACTTGACTGGCATTTTTCGGCACTCAACGTTTTTTTCAATATCTATCCTTTTATCTTCCGCGTGGAGCCGATAGACAGGCTGCAAAATCAGCTTGCTGCTACTCAAGACTACTCGTGTTTCCGTCTCAATTTGCATAAAGCTGCAGCAGCAACTTCCACAAAGAGGCAGTAGCTAAAAGCCACCAACAAAGCCAACCAGCCAGCGTCATTTTTAACACCTGTCAAGAAGCCGAAACAACTCAGTCAGGCTAATACACGGGCAGGCAAGTGTTTGCAGTGAAAGAAAATGCTAGAAACTAATTTCAAACTTCTGCAAACTTTACCATTGCAATAGAAATAAAAATTATTAAACTTTATAACGGCTTCGCCAATAGCAAAGTATGTTTTTGAAATAAAACTGTAGGCAAAACTGTATTTTATAAGCACAAACTTCCCTTTTTTCCCATATTTTCCAGTGGCCTTTTATTTTCTCCGTGCCGGCTCGTTATAGTTGTATAGAGAAGGTTTGCTGCCACTTATGTCAGTGGTGTGAAAATTCGTTCAACATTTTCCGACTCAGCCATCTGACGGCAGCTCAACTTTAAGTGCTCGAACATAGAGAACATATTCAACCAGAAAGAGGAGCAACAACTATGGCGTCTGTTGGCAAAGTTTGTTCAACAGCAGCATATTCTTAAAACTTTTTGCCGCTTTCGCCCTCAGAAAAAAGGCATCAAGTACGAAAGTACCCTTAATTAATCTGCTCGGGTCGTAGACAAAGTGAAAGTCAAGAAAACAATTGCCAATTATTCCTCTTTGGCTTCTGCCATTGACTGGCACTTCGGGGGAAACTTTAAATTCCGTCTGGCCCCTGGCGAATTTTAAAAATTAATTGTGCAAGGTGCAGCGGGGCGTATGTGTAACAATTAACTGGCTTAATCAAAGCTGCGCTGCCATGACAACAACCAACTCGTCCTTGCCATCTGCCTGCTGGCGAATAAATAGAAGCCTCAATGCTCTCGCTCAGCTCCTAAGTGCTATTAGAGAGATTTTCCAGCGAAGGACCCTTGGTGGCGTGCGATGCATATTACGCATACGCCGCGTGCGACGCGGGCAATTTGCCAAAATATGCATATATATAAAAAAAGAGCACACATGGAGGGAGGTAAGTGTAAAGCGACATGTGGATTTTTTTTCTTTCCTAAAGAACACCTTTTTCCGATACCCTTTGTTTTCATTTTAAGCTGTTAACCTTGTTATGTTATTTATTTAATTGTAAGGCCTTGATTTATAAATTGATATTGAAAATTGCTTTGCGTCAGTAAGCCCATGCTTTACTTGGAAATTTATATCACGAGAAAACAAATCCTTGGCAGACACTTACATTTTCTGTAGGGCATTCAACGTTCATCCCTTCCTGTCCGTTTCACTTACTTTTTCCATATTTTGCATTTGCCGCAATGACAGCGATGGCCTTGAGATGATAGTAGCCCGAAAAAAACACACCAAAAAAGAAATGAAATCTGGGCTAAAGCCCAGATGGAACACGAGGGGCAATATCCTCCGCTCTTCCCCGCCCAACACCACCGCAACTTGTCCCGCTCGCTGACATTTCAATCGCCTTAAGTTGTCATGGATTTCGCTGCCCGCTTCCCATTTTACGAGAATCTGCTTGTTTTTAAGCGGCTGCATCGGGACTTTAGCAATGTGCATAGATTGGAAGTGGCCAGCAGAGAGTTGGCGGCTTTTGGCCTTTTATTGCATAAGCCGCCAAGCTGATGGCATGACCTCGCACATGTCGGTCTTACCGGCATATAGGCTCTGGTGACCGATAAGGGATTTCGCAGCAAAACCCCAATTTGCATAACAACTTCCGCCATTTTTTCGCCTGTTTGTTTGTTCGTTGCCCCATTAGTTGGATTTTATGCTTTCACACCTGTAAAGCTCGATGATTGCGGGGTTATAAATGGCTTTCTATTTCCAACAGAAAACCATTTATTTATTCATGGTGAAGCTAAATATTAACTGAAAGTGAATTCCCTTTAAAGAATAAAACAGGCACCATAATAGTTTAAATTGTTAAAAATACTCACTAACTTCAACTGCGCACAGTGTTTAATTAAATTTTAATGTTATTATTTCTAGCAGTTTCTACATTGGATATAAATAAATATTCACAAATAAAAAATAAAGTCATCCAAATGCTTTTTTAGTACGAAATGTTTATAAGCTTAATAAGGTTAAACACAGAATATATCCAATATATCCACTTAACCTTCAAACTTGACAGCCAATAACAATATACTGACCATTTCCAGGAGAAGGTCAAGTCTCGTAGTTCTAGTCAGTTCGTAAACAATTTTCAAAACACGCTTTAAATAAATTAACGTTTCTAACGAATTCCTTACTGCTGAATAAATTATTTGATTCCTATTTGCTTTCATTGTCTCTTGTGGATTTTCGGCTAAATTAGACTTTGGGGTGCCATAAATAATGATTGCATTGGACTACGAATGCAAACAGGTATAAACAGACCACAACAAGCTAGAGAACCTATTAGCATAAACCACTTGCCAGATAATCGCACCTTAAGCTGACTCACAACAAAATGCAATAACATAAAAAAGGACAGAAGGGACGAATGAAAACAATCCCGAGTCCTTGAACTTGCCCATCGTGTTGGGAATTTCGTTACCTTCCAATTGCTTGGCAGTGTTGAAAGGGATGTTTATTTAATCTTGGGATAGGAAAAATAAAATTTTCAAAAACAAATACAATAAAACTCAAAAAAAAAGTTATATAATTTATAATAATTGATCTTTTTTAAGGTGTCCCACAATCTTGCGATATTCTGAGATATTTTTTCATTTCTAGAACCGGCAAATACATTGGTACCTCACCTTAATTCAGATTCCTGCCATCTCTACCGCTTTTATGCCAGATGGTGCACGGTGGATGTAGCAATAAAAAGTGGCCCACCGTTTGTCCGTGAGATTTACTGCTGACTAAAGGACACGCAAAGCCTGAGTTTGCATCTCCACTCCAGCGATTTCCTGCAGCTTGCTAGAATGTCTTCCGCCTTTCCACCTGCCGTTTTCCGCGATGGCCGTGCTGGACCAGCGAAAAAATAGAAAATAGCGAAGAACTAGAGCTGCAACTTGTCCGAAAGTTGAGACAAGAGAAGGAAAATTAAAACCGTTCAGATTGCAGGGGGTCCTTCGAGTCAAGTCAATGTGTCAGGTGTCATCGGGGGTCTTAATTAAACACAACGACGGCACTTTCCTCTTGGCCAGCCAACCTGACGGTCGCAATTAGTGGCGCGGCACACGACACTATTCATGGCCCACGCTGCGAATACTTATTATCAATTAACTGTCAGTAAAGGCAAATGCAGCAGCTGCAGAGCAAAGTGATTATAATTAAAACTTCTCGTCCGGGGCAGCTAATTAGGGAAACTTGGCCAAAAACATGCATTCTATTTACTGCAGCTGGGGAATGGAAGGGCGGAGCGAGGACCTGGAAAACTTTTTAACCCAGACGGGCAAAGTATCTCAAAAGTTGGCTGCCGCCAGCGTGTGCCCAAAATCAATTGAGAATTAATTAAGCGGCAGACAAAAACTTCGATGCTGGCGGCATTTTTCAACAATTATGCAAAAGGTGAATCAAGATGAAGCGGAGGCAATGTCCCTCAACTTTCGCTCAGTGCAAAAAGGTATTCCTGTAATTCGATTATTCCGAACGAACACGAATTCAAGTGTCGCCCTACATGCTACTCACAAATTAATTATCCCAATATTGTATTACACTTAATACTGGCAAATCCCTGTCGAAGTCATCGCCTGGAGCTCCATTGGTTTCGTTCATTTATTTCCTTCGGCTGCTGCTTGTGTTTAAAGGACCATTAATTTACATAAAATTCCCATAAAATGCACTCGATGAACAAGAAACTGTTGAGCAGACTCAGTCCGAGGATTACAGGGATAGCACAAAAGTCCCTCAATTGAATCATCATTAAGCATTCAGACTTCTGCACCAAAGTCCCAGAATTTACATTCACATTTTGCCAAATGGCTGACAACTATGCACAAAATTATTCCCGTCTGTTTGGTCAACTATAGAAATTCTAAACTCCACAAGCTTTTCCTCTCTTGGTTTTCGAAGAATTTGCTCTGTACAAAGTGTGTAAATACCTTTAAAAATTTTAATTAAATTTCGTTTGCGCAAAAATGTTTTATTTGTACTAATTGGAGAAATTGTTGGGTAAGTCAAGACCAAAAAAGATAGAAAAAGGTGAAAGAAAAACCAAGAGTTAGTAACTCATTAAATGTTGTACATTTAATTAAATATCAAAAATTAAATAAGATTGCTCCTATTTTCATGTTAAAACACAAGCAACCAAATTAAGTACTCTGTTGTTTTAAACTATCTAAACTTTCGTTTCTCAGCTAATTCCAACTTCAACTTGACTTTCTTTCCCCAAAAAACTGTCCGATATTTTACTTTACCATTTTTTCCTTACTTTTCTGATTTATGACACCTTCGCCTGGCGAATGGCAATAAACCTTTTTTCCCACTACATCCGATTGTCCTTGGCCAGTTAATTTCCAGCACGAGACTTTTGCCCTCGACTCTCATCCCTATCATTACTCACCGAGGTCCACTCAAAGTTGAATGCTCCGATAAGGAGTAATGAAAACACACGCTGTTTACCAATTAATTGTAAAATATGCTAATTGGCAGTGGAAGCCAATTTCGTGTTGATTTTTCGCGTTAAGACAGGACCCGCAGCGGCTTATCTGTATTTGCACAGGATATGCTCAAGGAGTTGGCCATTAGAATCTAAATGAAATACTTTGATTCGGCTCGGTCAGTAGCCATAAATTTAATGGCCCGCCCCTCGGACAGAGATTGCCTTATTTATGGCCGGCAATCTCAATCTCGGGCTGCTTAATTAGATTATTTTCGCCGCCCGAAAGGTTTTGGGCCGAGTCTATCTGGAAGAGCGTTTTATGACACATCTAATGAACACACAGCCGTCCCACAAATCCAATTGATCGATGTTGCCCGTCGACCGAAAACCGCAATCATTGCGCTTAAAACGAATCAATTAGAGTCCTCTGATCCGCCGCCATTAATGGGTGGGTCGACCAGCCTTGACCACCGAACACCCACCACCACCTCCCCACGAAATCCGCCAATGGGTGACGAGGAGAGTTATGGCCTGCGGAAATCATTTCATTGTGCAGGCGGTTACGCAAAATTCGGCACTAAGCTGGTAGGCTTGGGCGACCATTTATATGGCATGTTTCTGGTGGCCATAAAGCTGATTAAATCCGAATATTCACAACCAACGAAAGCATTTACAATGGAAATTGCGTATGAGCTACAACAACAATAATACAGACCATATTATACATATTTTAATATACGTCAAAGAATCATAAAACATACAGTTTCTAATTTTGGCAGTAAACTTTGGTGTTTGCATTATATTCCGAAAGGCCCCACAAATGCGAAATTAATCTTGACTTAGAATCACATTTTATAATATACACCACCATAAAATGTGACACCATTAGTGGTTATTAACCAATATTTATATTTATTTCCCAACACTCCACGCCCATTTTCCCGTTACGATATATATATTTTTCTAGGCCAAACATTTCATTACCGTTTTCGTTTCAATTGTTTGACATGACAACAGTTTAATGTCATCGATCAATTTAAGTGGGTTTCGGTAGCAAAAGACAGGAAAATTTGCCATTAATTAGCCAAAGTTTGGAAGACATCCCTTTCGACTGCCGGCAAACCCAAACAAAAAAACTCTAGAAATAACAAACGACACAAAAAATGAAACAAAAACAAATGAGACAACCGGCTAGACTAAAAACATGGGTTGCCTCTAATGATGATGACGGGCCTAAAAAAACTAAGCCAAACAAAGGCAGCCAATTTATATTTGGCGCTGAAAGGACAATCGAAAAGGGTCAACTAAGCTCCCAAATTGAGAAATTAAATCCACATGTTGTTTAAATTTTTCTGGAATAAAAAAGTAGTTTATATTATTTCGCTATTTGAATGGATTTTTATACTTTTTACACTCTTAATCCAATTTGTTTAGTTTGCCTGGCCCATGCATATCATTATTCAAATGCCAATTAGTGTTTATCATCCGAAAAAATCACAGAGCTAATTAGATCGGAATGATTTAGATGTAATTTTGGAAGTATACCCTGCCTTTTTAATTTTGATGATATATACACTCTGTAAAAACCTTCCCGATAATTATATAATTCTAATTTTCAAATTTTATTTTTTTAATTTTTAACAAAACAAATTCTTATGTTTTAAGTTATCTTATGAATTTCAAATGATTTTACTTATAGTAAAGTACTCGTCAGTTTCAAAAGCACAGTTTGACATTCAAAATAATTTATTCAACGTTATTCAATGCTTAATGTACATGTTCATGATTTTATGTATTTATTTTGTGAGATCTAACGGAAAACAACAAAGTTAAACACCAAGTAAACAAATGCAACCTTTATTCGAGGTAAACGAATTAAGCTTTATTATTCGACACGTGTTTAAATATTCGAAGTTTTTTTCATAATTTACCGCCGAGTTAATCAGGCAACGTGCATTTAACGAGTCCTTTGTCATCCTCAGTGAATGGCGTGTGGCAATAATTTTAAATATTTTTGTAAACAACTGCTAGCAAATAAAATTATGGTTGGCAGGATAATGACATCAGCGGAAATCAATCAAATGATACTTCAATTTAATCGAAGTTGGCTACACACTTACAGTTCAATGATTTAAATGTTATCCTTTGTACATTAAATTTCAGTACTTACATTCCTATAAATAAAATATAAAAAATGGTTGAATTAAACATGAATGTCACAAAAATTTGATCATAATATATGTGATGTGTGGTCGCACACGTTTCTCTTTAAATTGTAACAGAATTTTGATGGCCATTTTTTGACCAGGCGGCTTACGATAACCGTTTAATTGCTTATTTAAAGGGTCGAAATTGAGCACGTTTCTATATATACCAGGCAAATGCAATTACTCTGGGATGCCTGGCAGTTGATATAAAATTTAATTACCAACGTAAATGTTGAAATACGTTGGATGCGATGGCCAAATGACTGCCTTTCCCTTATTCGCTTTTCGCTCACTTTTCTCTTTTCCAGATGAAAATTTCACCGCAGGCAAGCCATACGAAATGCCAAGCGTCCACACGTAGGTGGCCTACGGAAAAGCTCAAGCAGATCAACTGAGGAGGAGCGGGAAAATGGCAGGACGAATCCGGGAATTTCCCACTCCCCAGTTTGTATTATTTTTCAATTAGAGGACAGCTAAAGCCGCTTCGTCTATTCTGATTCTCTGTTCGTATTTTAAACATCAATTATGCAAATGGCCATTCTTATTTTCATAATCCACAATATAGAAACAATTGTATTACACATATAAAATGGACGCAACTGCGTAACAACAATTTGCATTTATGAGCACTTGTTGTCGAGGAGTTCGCTCGCATTCTATTCTTCTGGGCAGACTGACGTCAGGATAAAGAGTTGGTATAATCCTGCCGGGGGGCGGGGTACTTGTCACTGGGATTAACATCTTTATAATGCTGGCAGAAAAGTTTTACATCCCAACTTTTTCACACAAAATCGCTTTACACGCGCTCATAAATCAGTCAGCGAGTTGAAGAGTTGTTCAGAATTGCTGAAGGGCCATATGTTATAGCCCAGAGTAAACCGATGTTCTATAGAATTTTTTAGAATTTATTACAGCGATACATCAATCCGAACTTTGCCAATTTTCGATACTCAAATTTCTTGGGACTACAGGTACGTTTTGCATATTCCCGCAAATTAAATAAGTTTACAGGCGAACGGTTTCAGCTCTTTTATCCTGTTTTCGTCTGAATTGGCAAACTTTTCATTAGCTAATGCCAGCGAATGGCAATTAGTCAAGGGTGTCGGCCCCGAATAATAATCCCCACCAATTTCCCACACTAATTCCAGACAATTTGAGCCGTGAGCCACGCCCCTTGAACTTTCGAGCAACGAAAGTGAAATCAAGTAAATTATTGTTTTTGATCCGAGCCTCATGCGCAACGCCCACATTAAAACTCTGGGCGCCTGCAATTCCCACAATAAATTCAAATAAGCCCACTTATGCCACCGAAACCGTGACCTTCGTTCATCCCCATCTGCACCTCGGATCCTTGGGGCCTTGGGTCCTGGCATTCCTCAGCTCCACTGAGCCGTCGACTTCAAAGGCGTTTACCGGCAGCTGCTACTGGCGCTGCATCGTGGTATTTAGTAATGAGCTCCTGGAAGGATCCTAAGCCATTCTTATGCCCGTTCCGACCGCTTCAGGTTGATACTTTGGCCACCTTCGGTGGAGAAGCGGCCCACGCAATCACATAATGGGTGGCGGAAGGTAATTTGGTTGGCAAAACATAGAATACCCTAGGAAAAGTAAGGGATAAAGCGGTTTCAACTAGGCGATACCGCAATAAAATATAAAAATTGAATATAGAACTAGTGAGAGGGTATCTTTGAGAAATTAAAGCCTATAACAACCTTTAAGTTGGATCAATCAACATATTATATGTAAAAGGCTAATGAAAATTTCACTGAAATTAAATGTAAATTAAAACCATCTAATTGTAAACTTAAATTTACCTACTAGGAACTTACTTCAGAACTAAAAACAGAATATAATGGATTCTTTACCCACATAAACGATCCCTTTGAAGGGTATTTTTGTTCGTTTGCCACACACGGATCTTCTTATTATGCTCGCAGTGTAGTACACACACAGACACAATGTGGGCGTGACCCGTGCGAATTGCCAGCAACGGGGCAACTGTCAAAGTGTCGACCCGACAGTCATCTTGTTTTTGGTTTGGTGTTCTCGGTTCTCGGTCCTCGTACTCGAACTCGTTTCGGGTTTGCTATGCCAGCTGTCGACATTCGGTTGAGACTCCGGGGTGACAACATTTGTGCGATGCTTAGGGTCAGAATATTTGGAAATAGGCGAGCCACCCTGCTCCTACTCGTTCTGTTTGACTAATTAGGCGACGACATCATATGGTGCAGGAGAATATCAGCCCAAGGCATAAAGTTCCGAAAACTAGGCTAGAAATTGCATAAAATGCTGGCATAAAATGAAGTCTCTACAGTGCGAACAAATGCAAAGACCGAAATGGATTCAAAAAAATCCTTGACATTGAATTATTCTTCAGTGATTTTATTATAAACTGCTACAGAACTTACCAATAAACATAATATTTATTGGATTACCTTTCTGCCAGTGTAGCAAATTCTCACCCATGCATTTGTGAAAAACCCCAGACGCAATTCAGTCATACAAATTAATGTGCTGTTACTGCGGGTATGTGAAAGCCATGTTTAATTGCCTAGGCAACGAACACCTGCATGGGTCAGTGACCATTTCCATTACGCTGCCTGCCTTTTGAAGCGGATCTCAGACAGTCTGTATTGCACTTCATTTCCAATTAACCACGCTGCCATTTAAAGTTGATGTCACCTCACTGGTACATTGAAATTGAAAAATGAAAACACAGAGCGAATGAAGTGGGGAAATGCTTGCAGATTGCCGACGGGACTTCACACATCTGTGGCACGTGCATGGCCAGATTGAGAGAGCTGATTTAGATTTATGTGGTTGGCGGAAAATTGTGGGGAAAGCTGGAGTGGATTATAAGAGGAAGCGCAGCAGGAAGGGGAAAATGGAAACTTAGCCGGCTTAAATGGAACATTTTCAAGTGAAATCGCTACAAAAATTAAGGATTTCCCATTGCACACCGCCTGGGAATAATCTACATATTTCCAGAACTCTCACGCCTGACTAACCCCCTTGAATGACACCCATTGTTTGGCCATAAAAGTTTCTGTGTAAATAGCAGCGGCAGAAATAACAAAAATTTTTCCAGATTTGTCATGCATCAAATATTGTTTTGTCCATTTCCACAGAACAATCCCATGTCTCTGCTGAATGCTGGATTTCCTTTCTCCTTCCATTTTGTGGCTTTATTAAAAAGTTTGCATTGCAACGTTTTCTGCTTCTCGTCCCACATCTCACATATCATGGCTACATTTTTGATGGTCAGCTGGGAAAATGGCTTTCACCTACTTTGGCCTACTTAGTCTGAGCCAAGCTCTCCTCTCAGCATTTTTGCAACTTTATCCTTAGTACCCACAAGATGTCTTGATGGGAATCTACATGGCATAAAAGGTTTGAGTTCCCTTATTAAGTTAGCCAGACCACATATCAAAAGCAAGTTGGGCGGTCAGCAGCTGTTGCCACAATTTCTGCTTTGGCCAAACAGAAAAGTGCAGAAAATTAAAATGAAGGAAACCAAGGAATCTCTGCCTCTTTAACTATGTTTTTATTAAACGAGTAAAAGCCATTCTAAGGTAAAAGGCAATTAAAGTTACTTCGTTTATTGCTGACTACAGCATTAAAATGCTTTTATACACCGGTTTTATGTGGGTTTTAGTGTTTTTGTATACTTAGAAGATAAACAAAAGAAATGTTGCGGAACAAAATGAATAATTTAAAGAGTGCCTAGACCAATTTTCTGTGGGCGATACTAAATAAATGGAAAGCATTGTTTTAATAGCCGTTGCCCTTTTGTTGTTAAAGAAAATATAATTAAAATTATTATCATCTTAGTATCACCTCTTTGTAATATTATATAATTAAAAAATAAAACATGTTGTAAGATCTATCTGATATAGAAATTTGACTTATACTTCAAACTGTAATATCATACCTTGAATAGAGCTCCATCCGTGTAGACTGAAAATGTTGAATCCAATTCCGACTAATCGCAAGAGGGTGGAAAGTCCGGAACCGGAGACCACAAAGGACTACGTTCTTTTGATCATCAAACTTACAGTCCTGGTGGCACTCTGGATAGCTTTCACAGTCGTGCTGGTGACCCACGGTTCCCATGAGGTCACCGACACGTTGGTGACCGTGCTGCCCAACCAGACGGTCTTCAGGAGTGTCAAACCGAAGATCGAGTCCGTTAAGATCATCCTGCGCGGAGCCATAAATGATTATCTCACGAATCAACTCGTTAAGGGGTCCGGCTTTCCATCAGTGGCAGTGCGCCTGGAGTTGCGCCATCCCGAGACGAACATCACCTACCTACGCAGCTCCAAGTGGAACGTGTATCTCTTGCACGACAAGCGAAGCTACCAGGAAGTCAAGAGGGTGTTCCACTTTTCGCTATCGGGATGGTACCAGGGAAAGGCGCGGGCTAAGCACGCTGGGCAGAAGGGGAAGGAGGGAGCAATCAGCCCCGATGAGTGGGCCTTTGCCCAGACGTTCGTCTCCGTGGAGAGCATGAGCAGAGAGCCAGTGGGCCTGCACATGACGGTGGACACCATGCCGATGGTCACGCAGCTGGGCGTGATGTACGCGGCCATCCTGATCGTCAGCCTCTACGTGGTGATCATTTGGGAGCTGGCGGACCGAACGCTGTGCACCCTCCTCATAACCAGTGCGGGACTGGCCATCCTCACGGTCCTGGGGCACAGACCCTCCATCGAGACGATAATCTCCTGGGTGAACTTCGACGCAATGATGCTCCTGCTGGGACACATGATCATCATGAACCTGGTGTCGGAGACGGGCTTCTTCGAGTACATGGCCGTGGTGGCCTATCGTATTTCCCGGGGCCACGCCTGGCTGATGATCGCCTTCTTGGGATTGCTGGTCGCCGGGAGCTCGGTAATAATGGACAACACCGCCATGGCGTTGCTCTTCAGTCCGGCGGTCATTCGGCTGTGCGAGGTCATGGCCGTCAACACCGTCCTGGTTCTGATCATCCTGTTGCTGTTTACCAACATCGGGGGATCCTTGACCCCGGTGGCAGGACCCCCTTCTGCCATTATAGCCAGCAACCCGGTGGTGGCCCAGGCCGGCTTCACCTTCATCAACATGACCATGCGCATGCTGCCGGTGGCGGTGATTTGCCTGCTGCTCGTCTTCGGCCTTCTCTACATGACCATGGGCAGGAGAATCTTCGTGCTGGACGCGAACCAGCTGGGGTTGATGAGAAAACGGCAAAACGGGAAGAGAACCCCGACCGAAGTCCAGCAGAGGATTGACGAGCTGAGGGCGAGGCAGTCGACAAGGTGCTGGGTCCACCCGGTGGACAACTACTACGAGACGCTGGCCAACTTGGAGACGAACCATTGGATCCGGAATAAGTGGCTGCTGGGGCACTCGTTCCTGGCTTTCGGCTTCGCCTCCAGCTGCTTCTTGATGCATTCGGTCCCGTGGATTATTCCGGGTGCCACCCTGGGCTGGATCTCCATCCTGGCCGCCTTCCTGCTGCTCATCCTGGCCGACAGGCGGGATCTACGTCCCATTCTGGCCCGCGTCAAATGGTCCATCCTGCTCTATCTGGCCTCCATGTTCGTTCTCACCGAGGTGGTCGCCGAACTGGGCTTGATCGAGTGGCTGGGCCAGCATGCGGTGTCCGCGGTCAGGACCGTGGCCGAGCAGCACCGGACAATGATAGGCATTCTCATTATCCTCTGGCTGTCGAGCCTGCTCTCCGCCTTCATCGAGAACGCGGCGGTGGCCACCATCATGGTGAAGCTCTGCATCGAGATGGCTTATCGTGACCGGGTTGTGCTCCCGCTGCTGCCACTCATTTGGGCCGCGACCCTCGGCACCAGCTACGGCGCCAACGGGGGCCTGCTGGGCTCCTTGTGCAACGAGATCGTCGCGGAGATCGCCAAGGAATACGGCTACAAGATTAGCTTCCGGAAATTCTTCGTGATCGGATTTCCCATCATGATCGCCACCCTCCTCATCTGCTCCGTTTTTCTGATGATTACGCATTCTGTGCTCCTTTGGGAATAACTTTTCGATTATCATGTTACATTTTAAGTTTGTTTCTAATCATTTATTCCATGTGCCATGTTATAAATTATACGAAGCTATAATATTGTATTGTTTCAGAATTCCTTAAATATCAATGGAAGTGTTTTGGAAAAGGATTGCTAGAATCCTTAAATTGTTTCATTTCATTCAAATTTGGATTTATGTTCGTGGTTTGTTTGTATTTTTAAGCCAACAATTTATTGCATTATTGTGGCTTGCTAAATATTTGCAGAAACCATTTAAATTGCCGTTCAGGGTGCCGCACCGTTTTCTTTCACGAGTGGCAAATGCAAATGAGCTTTATTGTTGCCTAGTCAGAGGCCCCACCAAGTTTTTGGCGCCGACAAAACGCGTGCATATAGCACATATTCATGCATGCACTGAAAAACATACTACAAACTAATTTTATAATTCAATATTAATATTAATAATAATAGCCAACTATAAAACCAAATTAAAAACAAAAAATTCACAAAAGCAAAGACATTGTTTTAATGTATACAGAATATTACAGTATTTTTCACATTCCTTTAGACAACCATTAGTATTTTTTCCTCTGTGTAATAGCGCGTATGGTTGCATTTACACTCACATATGGACGCTTGTTCATAAAATCGCATTCTCGCTACGTCTTTTGTTTACCAAATTGAATTTTTCATTACCGCCTGACCAAGCGTTGTTGTTGGTTTTTGGGCTGCAGTTGGCGGTACTTGTCCTTTGGCCCCGCCCCCTGTACCTCCTGCCCACCCCACCCAGCCAACGCCACACACACTCGCTCGCTTTATAATTGGATTTTGATTCGTTTTGCATAAAAAGTATGCTTACATCCAGACGCCAGACTATTCGGTGAATACAGGCTATATGTGTGCGAATTTTATGGCTTCCAGAGAGGCGTCGCTTTGTCCGTGGCTAAAAGCGAAAAAAGTGCGTGACCCAGTCGCAATAATAACGAAAAAACATCTGGAGCCCTTATTAAACTTTTGCTCGTTTTCCATTTCTCGCTCCGCAAATAATTCGACTGCATTTTGCTCGCTGTGTGTATGGCTTTAGTATTTATTGCATGTCCACACAAAATATCCATTGATACGTTTATATTTGCCAATTTACATATTGAATTTACATATGATGCTCTTGCAGCTTCATTTGATGGGCACAAATAAGTCAAGATGGGCATTGGAAACATGTGGATATGAAAAATCAGTTTTCGCCCACATGAAGCAGATGTTGTTCCGATGACTTAGTTTATTTTATTGGGTCGTCATTCCCGATTTATGGGGATCAGCAGTTTTATAAGTTTGCCAGAGAAGAGCAAAAAATATATGCATATGAAACAACTGAAACTGATTATTATAATTTATTCAGGTATTTGTGAAGTGTTTTAATAAAAAATTTCAAAGTGTCATTTATTTTTTTATAAAAAAATATATTATTTCTCTTTGTTTTTATACACTCAAATAAATAAATCTTAAACACTCCTATGAGTGTTCCAAAAAAAGTGCTATAATTGTCCAGGGACTTCCTGTTTTTTATACATTTAAGTTAATAATTCGCAAGGGTCGCAGTGTCCCTTGAAAGATAAAGTTTTTATATTTAATGTTCAAAAGTGTCGACCCGAAGCGGAGAAGGGATTGTTTGGCCTTCTCACAGACTCCCTATTAACCGGTTAAAGTTATGGTCAACCTTAAAAAACGAGCTTACAAGGTACCGGAACAAGTGGCCCGTAAGTCGGGTTAATCTCTCCATCTTGTTACCACTCACCCAAGCCCGGCCAGCTCATAAATCTGCCCCTTCCTTTTGTAGTGGACACTGTCCACGAGCACACCTTCCTAATGTCCCATCTAGGAAGCCCCGAAAGAGGCATATTTAATTTTTTTCAGCCCAGGCGAGCTCTGGCGCCGACATGCGTGCTTTATTGGCCATAATCCTGGGGAGGGGCTGCAGTCGGTCCACGGGGCACTTAGCACTCCTTAAGTTTTACAACTTCACGCTCAATCAGACGCTGCCAACGGCTGCAGGCCATAAAAAGTAACACCCACGAACTTCAAACTTTAACCCCGACAAAGTCGAATGCGGAAGGATTTTTTTATGTACCTTTAAAGTGGCGTAAAAACTTGGGTTGGGTATCGTGTTTTTTTCCCCTATTGTTGTGGTTGGCCGAAACCCAGAAAGTAAATAAATACGCTTGGGTATCCTGAATCTCCTTTGTTTATCCCAGAGCACCTTTCCTTTTAGTGGTTTACTTAAGGTATATTTATAATAGCAGAGACCATGAAACGACATAAAAAGTATTTATTAGCTGTAGCAGAACATGCATATATATTACATACAATTATTGATTAGGAAGGATTTGAAGGCCAAGGGCTGTTTTTTATTGCCCAAAACTTTTATGTTCACTATTAAAAAACCCTATTAAATTTGGCTGTTCAAAGGATAATAAATGCTTCCTCAAAAATAAAAATGTATATAAAGATATCTTATGACTTCCTATTGGCTTTGAATATAACAAAAAAAATTCTATTTATATTTTGCAAGCCTTAATCTTAACCACAATTTATTTGACTTTATTCTTAGGGAATTCAGCTGGGTCCCAACTTTCGTTCTGAATTTCTGTTTTTGTTTTCGTTCCTCGGTTATTAACTATTTTCCGATTTTTAGAACTGACCCCCTCATGTTTCCATGGGCAATGCTTTTACACGATTTATTTTATTTTGCGTTGGAAAAATAACAAATTATGGCAACGGGAATCAAAAGGCCACTTAAGCGACCGAGTGTGGCAACCAAAACAGACATATTTTTGTACCCCGGCCCTGGAATACCTTCGGATATATAGTTGCCATGGCCGGGGGTTGCGGGAGGAGATGGCCATAATAAAGCATAACGAGCCTGAAGCGGGTGTCAAGTAGTCGGGGCAAGAGGCTGTGGGAGGTACAGATTGCTACACTCTTCAGTTTGCTGCACCCGAAACAACAACAACAACTTGGCCCGGTTGTTTGCTTTGTTTTATGGCTAATTTTAGACAATTTATGAAGTGTTGGTTATGCTTGATAAGAGCCTCAAGCGGAAGCAACAACAAACACCAGCAGCGCAACAATAACAAGCTGCGGAACAATTCATGCAAATGAGCTCCGCTTAAGGTCCTCTCCCTGCCACACATTACGCATACGCCCCGTAATGCGCGACAAATGATAAAGCCGCGTAAGCTGCTCCACGAATATATATGTATGCACATCCCCTTGAAGGAGTATGAAGTTATCACGGCTGACATATGAAGTTGTTAATTTCCAGCAGCAACAAAGCACAGAGTTCAAGATGAAAAAGCGGAAAACATAAAAAATGTGACTTGACAAGAGTTGTTGACAAGAGTGGCTGACATCTTCATATGTACTCTTTTATGCTTCAACTTTTGGGTTTCCTAATGTTCCCTTGTGGGAGGCTGCCAAATAAACTTGATACCATGAGAGCGGTAATTAAAATCAGCCGCGGAAATCCGAGTGCATATTAGGGGAACAGGGCAAGCTCATAATAAATAAATCACAATGAAAGGAAGTTAAAATGACTAATGCAATAAAGAACTTACCTCTTAGCGAACAATAATGGGGTGTACATTTTGTTAACGTAATTTTAAATTTAGGAAATTAGTTGGAATTGTACATTTTAAGCAATTGTTCATTCACTTGCAGTTAAAAGGGTTTCGTGGAAATCCAATAATAGAAAAGTTGAAATGCCAAATGGACAAAAACGAAATCAGTAACACATTTTCGAGCGCAACCACATTTCAAATTAGCCACATCTCGACATTTGCTGTTTACATTATTAAAAGTAATCAAATATTATTCCCCCTTTGCATAATGGTCAAATAGAGATCAACCATGGTTGAGAGCGAGACGGCTTAAATATTCAAATGAAATTCTAAATAAATTGATAGGCAGCAGTTGGCAAGTGTTGTGTGTTTGCCGCTGGAGTGGCGAGAGCTTTGTTTGCCCAACCATTCAACAATTTCAAAACTTTATTTGTCTGGCTGCTGGCATTTTGTGGCATTTGCTGTGGTCCTTTAGGAATTTGTGCCCCAAAAAAGAAAGCATTAATGTGGCAACAACTTTAAGCCCGAAATCAGCTTACAGCCAAGGGGCTGGACCAAAGTCAACGATTGCCATCAAAACGTAATTTATATTTTTATGGTCTTTTAATAGAGTCATAAAAGTGCATTGTTTTCATCTCCGCCAGACTACTGAATGTTGTGAGTTATGGTGGATTTTATTAATAGCCCACCGACGTGATAAGATGGAGAGGGCTATTGATTTATGTAGGTAAGTCGTGTATGTAAGCAGCATCCTCGTTCTTTCTGCGATGCACTCGCATAGTTGGAAATCCAATTAAAAGTATTTGCAAAACAGCTATTCAGCTCAATGAACTATTTCCTCCGGCTGGAAATCAAGCAACTTGAGTTATTTCAAAGGCTACACAGAACAAATATACATAAAGAAATGTTACGCATTATTTATTAAAATATATAATAAAAAGTTTTTGGATTAAAACTTATTTTAATAAATACTTTTCCTTGCCAGTACCCACTCTAAAACCATTTTACAGTTTCTTGAAAAAAGAAAGTAATAAACTAGTCATACAACAAAAATCCCCAGTGACATTTTCTTTCTGCCTTGGCTTTCAAATAAATCATCTCAATTCGAGTTATTTAGTGCCAATCGATGGGGTCTCTAATTAAAGTTTATTCTGTTCCACAGACTTATATTTAGCATTTGGTTCATTGAACCGCGAATAAACCTTTCGCTCTTGAGTACAAGGAAATCTCGGCAAAGGATGCCACTATCCGGATCCAAGCGTGGGTCACTCCAACACGCGCCGAAGTTTTGCCGACTTTATAAATGCCTTGCCCCCCATTTATTCCCATTTGGTTTGCCCTCTACTTAAGCACGCGCTGGCAAGTAAAATGTTTCAGCAACTTTCAACTTTGACATAATGCAAATTATTTGATTTCATTTTATTATTTGTTTATCTCTGCGACTCGTCCCTCTGCAACTTTGGTAAGTGTTTAATTTGGTAAAGTCGGGAAAGGGACTGGGATGTGGACCTGCCATACATTTTAATAGCCACGGCACATAAGCCACTTTGCTTTCTGTGTGGGACGGGGCGGTCGTGGCCATGTCGAACCACAAAACAATTTAAGTTACAAACATTGGAAACTTTTCTATTTGTCGCAGCAACAAATTCGCAACAGCCAAAAGTTTCGAGGGGAAACGGACAACTTTTGAGCTATTTTTTTGATTAGGAATTTTTGGGGCAACATCCTGGATTCTCTTCACAAGCGACCGGTCATCCCTCATACGCCTCGTGGGCGAGACTCGTGTCTGTCAATTGCCGATGGCACACAGGGCGTATGATTGACATCGCCCTTCCAGCTCGCTACGAATTCAATGATTAGCTCACTTGAGCGAACCGCTCATCCATTGACTCCACTTACATTATGGTGCTTCATTTAATATGTTTGGACGTTGATTAATTGTCTGTTTATATTTCTTGTGCCTTTCGACTTGGCACAACAGATGTCTCAATCGTTGCATTCGCTTCAATAATTATTTTGCCCTTGAGTTACCTTTTTCGCACAGTTCTCGTCAAGATTAATATGGTTCCACGTGGTGTATTTTTCCTCTGAAATGTAGTAGAAAGAAATATAAAAGTTGTAATCTGATCATGTTTTTTCGGAATTTAATATTCCTATACGTCTTCTCGAAGTAACTTCCCTTATTAAAACCATTATATTTCCTTTTGAATTTTAAAGTTAAATTTATTAATTAATTTTAAATCAGTTATATTTATAATGTATACATATATAATTTTTACAGTTCGTAAAGCTAGCTCGAAAATGTTTTTTTTTTTTCTTTTCCACTATCCGTTTATTTTCACCACTTTTACCATGTTGGATTTGGATTTAGTTTACTTCAGGGTCTTTAGAATTTTTGCTCGGTTGACAATTTTGAAATATAGTTTCTGCATACGGCTCTAATACAAGGTTTCAACACTGTCAATGGATTAATCAATTTAAAATCACTGACATTGCGCAGGTTTTTGTCTGACTGCCTTAAAATATCATACAACTTAGGCTCTATAAGCGGTATAGGGTTAGGGATTTAACAACAATTGAAGCTAACACATTTTTAATATATAACGAAAGTTAACTAAAGTGGGGGAAAGGAACGAAGCGAGGGTAAAGTAGGTTTATTTCACTCGAAATTTTTCAAACCATCCGTTTTGGCAGGGCAGCAGATACTAGACCGATATATATCAGCAGCAGGAGCAGCTTGGCGATGAAAAAGCGCAGGATAGCTTCTCGTGGCATCCTCCTTGTCGGGTTGAAATAAAAATCTTTAAATAAAAAAATGGAAATCCTTTATTCTGAATGGTTTAAGATCTTTTTTCGTATGCTCTTTTAATACACAGTTAAATTAGTATCTTTGAATTTGGAGTCCATAAAAAAACCATTTAAAAGTTCCCCTTTGCACAATTTTTACAAATGAAATGATAATATAATAAATTAGTGTGAAAATACGAAAACTTCTTTACCGATTCGACGAGTTAACTTTAACAATTTTGTTTTCAATTTAAAAATCTTAAAACCTGAATAAAAATATAAACCAGTTGTTTCCCCAATCTTTTGCAGATAATAACCCCGAATTCGCACCTGATCTCGTTACAGAAGCTCAGCCAACTCCTGCTCCTGGACCAGCTGCTCCCGTACCCGCTCGCGGTCCCTCTCCTGGTTCTCCTTTAGCTCCCTGGCCGCCCGCTGCTGTTCCTCCTCCTCCTGTTGTTGCTGCTGTTGCTGCTGCTTCTTGCGGTGCTCGTAGTTGACCAGTCGCTGGCCCACCAGATATTTGTCCACCTTGATTGACAGGTAAAGCTTCTTAAGCTGCTTGATCTGGAACAAAACGAAGCAGATGCTGCCCACCACGATGAAGCTAACAGGATACACGAGTCGGGTCACGGCATGCCGCGCATAGGCGTCGGCTAGGAAAATCGGAAACACCATGTGGGCCATTACATAGGGAACGGCCAAAGCCAGGCCAAAAGTGGTAACCACCGGCACCGCCAAGTCCCTCATCACAAACTTCAAGTCAAAATCGCGCAGTCCATCCATGTAGGCTCGCTCCAGAGCTCGCTTTAAATGCCAATCCGGACCCATCAAAGTCAAGGCGATGGCTATCTTACTGTAAAGCACTCCAAGGGCCCAATCCTGCCACAGGAAATGTATGGGTGTCTTGCGCAACGGCACCCGTAGGGGGATGACCACCACCAGTTCCAACAGTAGTCCAAACAGCAGAGGGACCAACACAAAGATTCCGAGGAGCGTTAGCACCGGCAGGGCATATTGCAGAGCCACTCGGGCCCAGTGCTTCAGCTTACTGACAATAGCCGCTCGTCCCTGGGGCAGCAAGGTGACCACAACGGCCACTCCCCGGCAAACAATCCAGCACAGGTAACCGCCAATCTCAGCTGTGTATAGTTCGTGTGATCGCAGAAGCCGCTCGTTCTTTCTGGCACCCTCTGGATCGACTGGCGCTAGATTTGCAGCCACTCCCGCTGCTCCTGCTGCAGCTGCCGCTCCCGCTGCCTTCTCACCCGGCTGGCCGGTCCAGAGCATCATCAGCCGTCGCCCAATGTAAACGGGGACCGTGAGTGTCAACATGGCTGCGCAAACGATGGACAAGCACATAAGTGACAAGAGGGCGCACAGACGAAAGGCGAACAGCGAGGGCTTGTCGTACGGTTGAAATCCGACTGGAGCATCTCTTTGCATAATGGCCTGATGGGCGGCGGCAAGGTTCCGCGGTGCAGGTGCCGGTTCTGCTGGTGGTGGCGGTGGAGGCGGCGGTGGCGGTGGTGCAGCGGCTGCCTCTCCTTCTACCTCTTGGTTGCCATTTTCGCCAGCCGCATTCTCTACGCCTTCTTCGCCAGCCGCCGTGTTTTCGGGCTCCGGTTCCGGTGCCGGCAGAAGGTAGCTCCGAATGCCAAGCATCCAAGCCACCGCTGTGCACCAAATGCGAAGTAATCCCTTTAGCCAGATACGCGTCTGGGTTTGCTCAAAGAACCCAGGTAAAACAATCTGAAATAAGAAATAAAAGCGCGTCACGATAAGAGAATAAGGGCAATAAGCCATTAACTCACCTGCAGAAGCAGTAGTTGCAAACTAAGATCATTGACCTCAGCATCGCCGCTCAGAGCATACGGCAAGAAATTCGGCCATGCCACCTGCAGTATCCTAATCGGCAACCAAAGCATCAAAAGTACGGCGAAACCGAAGATCATGGCCGAAGCAACCAGACGACGGATGTGACGTACAATGGGCACATGGATCATCTCCTGGATTGGACTGAAGTCCGGATCGTTGACATTTCGGAAGATCCAGAGAACTCCCGGTCGTAAAACTTCTCTCAGCAGCGAGATAAAGGCAGCGAAGTAGTAAACGTAGACCATGCCGAACATCCAATGAACGAAGAGGGAGGTTCCAGGAGCCGCCTTAAAGCTGGCCTTGCGATCCTTAAGACTGGCGTCCAGTAAGGGCAACGAGCAGATGTCCAGCCACCAGCCGCAAATGAGGGGCAGTACTCCGATTTCCACCACAGAAAGAAGTGACACTTTGACCACAATGTAGCAAAGTCCAATAAACCAGCAAACCCTGCGCAGACGGAATACCCTTGCGAAGAAGTGCAGCACTACGAGGGTCAGGCCTATACAGCAGTAGCCGAATAAAGTGGTAATCAGGCCGTGAAAGTGGAGCAGTGGCTTCTCCGGTTGTAGAAGATCCATTGAGCTGAGGATAAAGTTTCCCACGCAGTACGGACAAAACGCGAAGGTGAAGATGAACATTGTGTTCAGAGAGATGATCCAGAAGACGTGCTCCAGGAAAACCAGCGAGCCATCAAGGCCGAGAAGACGTTCCCAAGTAAGTTCCTCGGCGGCACGATCCCACTCCATGGGATTCCAATTCGGCTCGTCAGCATCGGCGTCCACGGCGGCAGCTGGAGCTGCAGGAGCTGCTTCCCGGGCTTGTGCATCCTGTGCCTCGTTGTCAGCCGGTGCAGGAGCTTCGTTATCCATAGGCACATCTTGCGGTGCATCACCGTTGTTGTTGTCGTCCTGGGGCAAAGGAGCCGCTTCTGCAGCGGGAGCAGGCGCAGGATTAGCAGCTGCGGCCTGCAGGGGAGCGTCGTCCCGCTCCAGCCAATCGGGCCCGCCGCCGTGGAGGATCTGCTCGCGCAGCCAGACCAATCCTATGAAGGATAAAAGCGTACACGTGACCACAAAACAGCCGCGAAATGCGTCAGCCGCCAGGTTTTCCATGGAGAAAATGTCGAAAGGCAGCGTGAGAATCATGTCAAAGGAGCTGGCCCGGAACAGATACCGGTAGGTTCTGTAGGCGGACAGCGGGACCACTCCAAACCAGGCCATGCCCACCAGAGAGTAGTGCAACCAGCAGCGGGCGCCCTCCAAAACCGCTGACATCAGACCAACGAGGACGTCCTTCAGTGGCAGGACACGGGGCATATCCGGGGCATAGATCGGCTGAAAACTGAAGCGGTAGCCGCATAGTTCGCAGTATTCTTTGTGCGAGTAGCGCATCCATTGCATGAGACAGTCCTGGTGAATATACTTGATTGATCCCGTGCAAATGCACGGGTAAAATAAAGGCCTATCCGGTTGCGCCTCGCATCTGCACACCCGGCAAATGTCGCCCTGCGACAGGTCGTCCATCGTGATGTCTTTTATGGATCCTTGGCCTTCAGTTTAACCCAAGTTGTCCGAAAGTTCCATTAGCCATTTGCGCAATTCGCAGGGCAATTTCGCTAATTGGCCCGACGTTTCTTGTCTTCCACCTAGGTCTCTCCGCTTTTTAACTACGCTAATCAATTACCCGTTGATTACCGACCGTACAGCGCGTCTAACACTTGAATTTTAACCGAGCACTTCTGATATTATTACGACAAAACAAAAATATGCAGCTCAGTTCTCAAAAAAAAGTGGCAGCCACCAAATGTCAGTGTGTGCACACCCCAAAATTCATAAAAATCTTTGCTCCAGAGATGCCACCTTATGCATAACAACAAGGAAACAGTACCAGTCACAACTATGTAACAAATTTAAAAAAGTTAGCAAAAAAAATTTTAAATACTAAGAAATGTCAGTAAATAAGGAAATATCGTCGATATATTGATATTCTTTTTGTAAACAATGTGTATGTTTATAAAGTTAATATAAAGCATATGTAAAAACTTCACTGAAAATTAACAGTTACGTTATCAGTCACTTCACACATGGGTGGCAACACTGTCGGGTCCAACATCTGGCAATTCCACACCGCTTTGTTGTTGTTGTGATTCTCTTGTCATTATTTTGCAATCAATTCTAGTATTTCGCACTTAAATAACACAGAAAATACGCCATGCAGCGACAGGTATTAAATGTCCTAGGACAAACGTCGCGTCGTTTGGTCATTGGGCCACAATTCCGCACATTGTCAGTTTCTGCGGGGCGGCAAGAGATCTTCAAAGTTCAAAGTACCGAAGACTTCGATAAGAAAGTCAAGAACAGCCAGCAGCCCGTGATTGTGGACTTTTTTGCTACGTAAGTTTGGTTTATTATATCCTTAAATATCACTATCTGATGTCTGTATTGATAATTATAGTTGGTGCAATCCCTGTAAGCTGTTGACCCCGAGAATCGAAAACATTGTGGGCGAACAGGCAGGTTCCATAAAATTGGCCAAAGTGGATATAGATGAACACAGCGAATTGGCTTTGGATTACGATGTGGCCGCCGTTCCCGTCCTGGTGGTCATGCAGAACGGCAAGGAAGTTCAGCGCATGGTAGGCCTTCAGGATGAGGACAAAATTCGGGCCTGGGTCGCTGCCGCCGTCAAGCAGGCAAAATAGTTACGAACAACTTTACAAATCCCCCAAAAACTGAGGTTTGCTCCCCACAAATTAAAGCCCAGCTTTGTGTTAATTCGGACTTTCGAAATAAATGTTTAATTACCCGTTGAAACAACAGAAATCTTATGCTATGAACTAACAATTAAATGGAAAACCAGCCTGGCGTGCCGGGTCGCTTCTTATTTCTGTCCAAAAATTTGCGGAAACCGGCTTTAGATTCATCTAGGGACTTTTCTTCTTTGGCCTGTTTCTCAGCCTTTTCCGCGAAGAAGTCGGGGAAAACGAAAGACTCTTCACGGGGCTGAAATATAGGAACAAATTGATATAATCTAGTTGTAAACTAAGGGAAACTAGAAAACCATACCAATGTTACATAAGCAAGTTTTACATCGTCTTTCTTGGTGATGTATCCGTAAGTCTGATCTCTCTTGGTCTCTCCTAAGGCAATTCGTGTGCGAACATCCACTACTGGCAGTTTATAAATCTTCTCTAGGTAGCTACGCACATCATACTTGGTCATTTCCATTGAAACCGAAAAGGTGACCACATTTGGGGGCTGCTCCTCCGTGGGCCGAATCAACTTCATCCAGAAGTTAGGAAGGAAAACTCGCAGTTGCGGATTTCCGCGCTGGTAAATGGGGTACCACCTCGTGGACATGTTGGATTGGGCTTCCAAGTTTTTATTTAAAAATTCAGAAATTAAATTCAATGTTGTATCTTCCAGAAAATGCACTAAAAAAGACCAAGTGCTTTGTTAGGCATGGGTGTAGAAAGGGCTGAGGGGTTACGGAAACGTGGTGAGAATCATGGCTGCTCAAACGATTAAACGTTACGTAACGTAACGATGCTTAAGTACGTTAGAGTCTAAAGCGCGAATTTTAAATTTGATGGCAAAAGTTATTTCAAAAAATACAATATTATAATCTGTTCAGTTCCAAAATTAGAACAGGTCTCGGATTCATATCAAAATCCATCAATAGCTTCTCGCAGCGGAGTAGACACTGTCGAGTTAGTTGGCTAAATTCCAAAACCCGTTTGGGCGATCCCGGACAGACTAGACTTATTTACTCCTCTAACTGAAGGGATTTCCTGAAGCCAGGAAGCCTCCGTTCGCCGGACCTCAGTCAGCCCATTGACCCGAACAAAGATCGAGAGCATTACTAATAGCAGAGTGAGTAGCTGGCGCTCCTGACGATGATGATGCCTTACCCGTTCCTTAAGTTCACCATGGGCCAGACGCTGTCGGAGCCGGTGACCACGAAGGACTCGGCCTGCTGCGGCAACGCCGCCTACCGCGTGGGCTCCAGCTGCATGCAGGGGTGGCGCGTGGAGATGGAGGACGCGCACACCCACATTCTGGCGCTGCCGGAGGACCCGCAGGCGGCCTTCTTCGCCGTCTATGATGGCCACGGCGGCGCAGGGGTGGCCAAGTTCGCGGGCAAGCACCTGCACAAGTTCGTGACCAAGAGGCCCGAGTACCGGGACAACGGCGTGGAGGTGGCCCTGAAGAGGGCCTTCCTTGACTTCGATCGCGAGATGCTGCACAACGGCACGTTCGGGGAGCAGAGCGCAGGCTCCACTGCCGTGGTGGTGCTCATCAGGGAGCGGCGCCTGTACTGCGCCAACGCCGGCGACTCCCGGGCCATCGCCTGCATCTCGGGAGTGGTGCAGGCCCTGTCCGTGGACCACAAGCCCAACGACGAGGCGGAGACCAGGAGAATCCTCGCCGGCGGCGGCTGGGTGGAGTTCAACCGGGTGAACGGCAACCTGGCGCTCTCCCGCGCCCTCGGTGACTTCATCTACAAGAAGAATTCGCTGAAGAGTCCCGAGGAGCAGATCGTGACCGCCAACCCGGACGTGGAGATCCGCGACATCACCGACGACTGGGAGTTCGTCCTGCTGGCCTGCGACGGCATCTGGGACGTGATGACCAGTGCCGAGGTGGGCCAGTTCGTGCGCAGGCGCATCTGCGAGGGCCTCGAGCCGCAGGCCATCTGCGAGGACCTGATGAACAGCTGCCTGTCTCCGGACGGCCAAATGGGCGGACTTGGCGGCGACAACATGACCGTGATCCTGGTGTGCCTCCTGCACAACAAGAGCTACGAGGACCTGGTCGTCCGCTGCGGCGGAAAGCGAAAGAGCCCCGTGGAAACCGTGGGCGACATTCAGGAGCAGCCGGTCCTGAAGCTGGTCAATCCCTACGCGTCGGTATCCGCGGGCACCTCCACCTCACGATTGGGGTTGGGTTTGGGATTAGGCGTTCGCGAGCGAGACTCGCCCAAGGAGAACTAATGGCCGCATCCTTGACCCTGTTTTTACCGTTTTACGTTGTTTTTGTTATTTTGTTCCTTGGCCGTCGCATTTATACCCTTATTTGGAGCATTCCTACCGCGATTCCCAATCCCCACACACTGATTGCAGACAAAATTTCCGGTTTTTTTAAACTCGTTTTTCACCGCCTGGGCAGCCAATTAAAAATTGTTTAAGGATACTTTGGATGGTGCCTGATTAATCGGTGATTGGTTATTGAGATCGAGGATGTCTTATCACCGTAAGGTGACCCCATTCATCTCCTCCCAAGTTCAATAGAAAAGTCAGTTTACTTGTTACATTTTTTGGGGATCAGTGGATCTCTCGTTTAATTCGAATTGATGTGCAAATCTATAATACAGTTTAAGAGCTACGTATACGTGTATATATATATATCTTTTGGTGTATATGGTAAGTACGAGTATATAAAGGTAGGCATACGCGTATGCATCTAAATCGGTGTATCTTTGGTGCGTTTAGCTGTAGGTCGAATCGGAGCGAATCGAATCGAGTTGAGTGAGAGTGCGAAATGCAGTGGGTGTCTGTCTCTCGATATCTACATGATAGTGATAGTGTCTACGAAACGCTAAAACATAATTATACAAATTTCTATATGTGGTAGAGGCTAATTAGTGTTACAGTTATGTCAATTATTGCACCACATGCGGCCGTAAAGTGCTTAAAATAACGACACGCACAAAGGATCGTGGGGAGATCGGGGAAGCCCCTTTCTGTCCGCTGAGTGTGCGCCGAATTTAAATATAAAGACTAGAAATCTCTCGTTTTGGACCGACTTCCGTGCCGGAAGCAGGAAGTCGGCCGGTGCCTTAATGCGAAGTGATTAATGGGGTTAGTAAGTGCTTGTTTGCAGAAATATCGAAATATCTTTGGACATACGCCTAGTTGCTTGTAAAATCATAATGCTAGATGAGAGTATATATGTAAAGTTTGTAGCTTTGCTGCGGTGTTCGATCGGATTCGGGATGATATACAGTAAGTACCTCTCGTTCTTACGATCGACGGTCGTATGTGCTATAAAAAAATACTGGTTACATTGGTTTTTTGTCGCTGTTCTTGGCAAGTCTCTAAGAAGTCTCTTATTACAACTAAGTGAAGATCAAACGATCAATCGACCGGGGGATCGATCCAACCTTGTGTCTCTATAAATCTACCTCTTCTTTGGAGTTACTGGAGATGAGTTAGCTCTCCGCTTGCGATAAGCTCTACGTCTCTACGTCCTCTGCGCTCTGGAATCATCTACTCTCTAATGGTACTTTAGCTCTTTTGCATTTTTATCACATATTCGTTGACTACAGTAAGAAAGTGGGCGTTTGGTTGGATTAAGTGTTTAGTGGGTGCTAGCAAAGGTCTCCTCGAATTGCTTAAGTGCTCTTGTTCTCTCCGGTGTCTTTTGCTTGGTGTCCAGTCCTCCGGACGTCCTATGCCATGATGGCGTAGTTCCCGGTCCGCTCGAAAGGACTCGTCTTGGCCGAGTGCGTGAAGTTGTTCTTGGGCGAGAAATCCACGGGCTGTTCCTGCGCGGTGGCTGTAACGACCGCCCCCTGAGTGGTGGGCGTGGCCTGGGCCGGAAAGTGGTAGGGAAAGTGGTGGTTGGGGTGCAGGTCCGGGTAGAGACCGGAGACCCTGTGCGGCAGCACCGTCGGCTGGATCACGTTGATCCGCTTGAACTTCTCGTACTCCTCCAAGGCGGCAGCGGAGTGGGTGTAAGGCGGCATTTCCGGACCACCTGGATAGTGCTGAAAGGCCAGGGCCGCCTGCCTGCGCTCCTTCTCCTTCTGCAACAGCTTGTTGGCCAGCGTGGACTTTGCCGAATCGGGAGCGATCTGAAGCAAGATGAAAATAGAAATGACTTAAATGCAGAACGAAACACTAAAAGAAATTCTGAACTTTCTTGGGTTATTCAGCATGCAATTCTTTGTTATGGCTTAAGTTTTCCTGCTCAATTTACTATTGTAAATTGATGGTAAAAGTTAGCACTCACCACTGGGGCAGGAGATCCGGGACCCATCTCCGAATTGGAGGAGGCTCCCACCTCCAACTGCTGCCGCTTTGGAGAAGTGGGGCTTCTGTTACTCAAGGCTCCACCTCCCGATCCCGATCCCGTCACCCCGCCGCGGTTCTTCATGCAGGAGGACTCCTCGTGCTTGTACAGGTAGGACTTCAGGGCGAAGGCCTTGCCGCAGCGGGTGCAGGTGTGCGGCTTGGTGTTCGAGTGGGTCTGGATGTGGGCCCGCAGGTTGCTCTTGTCGGCGAAGGCCTTCTCGCAGACGCCGCACTTGAAGGGCTTCTCCCCGGTGTGGGTCCTGATGTGGCCCTGCAGCAGCCAGGGCCTCGAGAAGCTCTTGCCGCAGAACTGGCACTCGCATCCCTGGTTGTGGGTGCGCATGTGCATCGAGTACGCGGGCATCGAGACGTACACCTTCTCGCAGTAGGGACAGTGGCGCGCCTTCTTGTCCATAATCGACCTGGAGTTGGGAAATTGGTTTTATGTAAATCGCAAGTTTACTACAGAAGAATGGCATTCTCCATTCATTATTATACGGTCTTTGGGAGACAAGGATGTATCTTGAAAATTAGGCTTTACTAAATGTAATTATTTACAAGTTTAATATATATTTATTTAAGCAGTCATATATGTATACCAAGTTGTATTGTCACATATTCAACTTCAAAACTATTAAATTTATGCCACTTCCCATTCAATCACAAATCCCCTAACCTAATTATTATAATCTTCACCTGTGGGTTTGTCTATGACGCGCCAGGTTGGAGGACGTGGAATACTTCTTGCCGCACTCGGGGCAGATGTGCTCGTCCTCCAGCAGCGAGTTGGCGTTGAGGATCTCCCCCTGCTCCGGGTGACGGTGCTCCGGTGGGTGTCCCTGTTGGTCCTCCGAGGACTGCAGGCTGGACGTGGAGCTGGCACTGCTGCTGGTGCAGGAGTTCGAGTCGGAGATGGTGCAGCGGCGCAGTTTCCTGCGGTCGAACACCTTGTGGCTGTAGTAGTTGGAGTCGTCGTCCGAGGAGGCATACACGCTGGCCGGTGGCTTCTCCATGGCGGTGATCAAGGGACCCGCCGCCAAGGTGACCTCAGCTAGCTGGGTGAGATTGTACAGCTCCTCGGGAATGGGCGTGGCCTGCTGGTCCTTCGTCATCGTGGTGAGGTGATGGTGAAATGCCTGCAAGAGATTGGGGAATTTCTATGATGAAAACAGCATGACTAGTCCCGAAACACTGATATATAATAGCAACCTGCTAATGCGCACTAGGTGCGTCATTACCTAGCTAAAATAGACCACAAGATCGTCAAAGTATAAACCTATAAATTAATTTGGCAGTTTTCAATATTCACTCTGCTTGTAACCCCCGCTAAGAAATTCCTCATTTATTTATCTATATTACACTTAATATGTAATTTTACTATAACAATTCCATTTCAAGATTTATATTAATAGAATACTCGTATTTCCGAATGGGGTGTGAAATTCTTAAATCAAATGGTATCCCCATTAATCAAAGGCTTTCAACTCTAATTGGTGGCTCATTACGGCTTTGAAAATGCACAAAATACACCGATATTCGGATTTCTCGACGCTAGATTCCCCTTTGGAACGCACGGCCCCAGCGCAATCGTCGCCATCTATCATCCCACCTATCATAGATCTTTCCCTCCCGGTGCTTACGCCATAATTCTTGTTTGTTTATTTGAAAATGCATCAATTTATAATTAAGGACAGAGTCGAGAGGCCACACTCAGAGTCCGAGATGTGAGCCAAAGTCGTCTGTATCATCATCATTGCCGAATGGGAACCATTGCATTTGCGCCGGGTTGAGGGTGAGCAGAGCCCACGGGGCGTATGATTAACGTCATTGCATACTGCATATTGCATTCTGATTCTGATTCTGGCACTTGTTGGCTGCTTTGCGGCTCGGTAATGCCGATTTGTTGCTGCTGCTCTGCTGTTGGCCATCTTCTTCGCCTCTTTGCGTGGTCAAATAAATTTATGTCGAAATGAGTGCGCTTAATTTGTTCATGTTGTCTTGGCATTGATTAATCTCGCACGTAATTGGTTCAGCCATAGTCAGGTGGGTTTTCAGTGTGGCAAAAAGAAGTTCCTCAGTTTGTAGAGTTTACTGTACTGTCTCGCAAGTCTAGCAAAAAATGCTCAAAAGACCAATCTTCCATTTTCGAAATTTCTAAGTATTTTTATCAAAGGGCAAAGTGGTTCAATTGATTTTAAATATAACATATATTTATTAAAAACATATATATTTTATTCCTCGAAATGATAAATTTTTGTTCTGTGCAGCGCCATAAAATTCTACAAATCCCACAACGCACTTGATCGTTTGTTTATCATGTGAAAGTTTTCTCCTTTATTTTGCTGGCCCCAAAAAATTGTCTAAATAATCGAACTCATTGAAGAATCTGGGGGGGAGACCCCCTTTGCGGGGGACTGAGATCGGCGGATCGGGGCGGCTATCCACTCTTGAGGAGGTCATGTGCAATAATGCGGCGGCTGTTTGGGGTTTGCTCTTGCTTTCGGTTTTGTTGGTTTCTCTAATATTCTCTGTGTGCTTTTCGCCTGAGGCCAGCGGCGAGATTTTTGTTTTTTCGGGGGAATATGTGGGTGAAGATCCCCCCGGATCGCCCTAGCCGAGCATCTGCGATCCGCCCCCGCCAGCGAAATCTGCAACCTGTTGCGCCTCCTCAGCTGCCAATTCTCGTCTGCTCCTCGGGGAGCAGTACATCAAAATGTTTTTGCGGCAATTAAGCGGAATTCTGGCTGCCAAGGTGGCCGAAGGTGTTCGAAAGTGGTTTTCCATGAAGGAATTATTTCCGCGCCTTTCCCCCCTCCCAGACTTTGAGTGGGTGCGAGCTAAAGCCGCCAGACATCCATAACTTGTGTCTTGGCAATTTGCGGCCCATTTATTTATATGCCCCGCCACCTGAGGCCCTGTTCCCAGGTGGTTGGCGTACTCGTTTAAATATAGCACTCAAATGAATGCCGTTTCCACCTAATCACGTCATTTTCGGTACTCGATTTCCATCGAGCACGAAACACTGAAAAGTCTCTAAAGAACAATATGCGTCGGAGAATTCGCCGGGGAAAACAGCTGACAAGTGATCGGTGTACCTCCTCCATCCTGCCTCCCCAATATCCCCCAATAACCCCCGAATCTGTTTATCCCCCTCGTGTGCCTCCCCCCAGAGAAATGTTTGTGCCATATTTCCGATGTCAGAATCGCTTGGGGCATACGAAATGTCGCATGTTTCTGTGACAGGCCGTTAATTAATTATTCCGTGGCCCGTGCGATTGCAGATCGGTAATCGCAGATGACAGGAAGAAGGAAGGTGGGTAGGGATCGCATCGCCGATTCATGCCTTGAAGTCTAATGAAAAACATTGGAAGTCTCCCCAAGAACTTTGTACACGGAGCATAAGTCGATGGAGCAGAAAGAACAGACTGAGGAATTTTGTAGATATATATAACGTTTTTATGTGGGTGTTATTCTTCTTTTCTAAATGACTCATGTCACACCTTTCCGAGAATATTTCCTATAATTAAATGGCACCTTTTAATTTAAACTTCTTTGAGACTGAACTAGGAGTGATATGTATATGTGACAATGAAATAATAACTAAAACAGATGGAAAACCCAAGAAAATATAAATGTTATGCCATTTACCCTCAGTGTGTTTAAGCAGCTTAGTCTCCCTCCAACTGCATGGGGAAATGGTGAATCATTTCCGATCCCAATCTGACCGAATGTTGGGCACTCCATGTGAACCGAACAATGAAAGCGAACGGACCGGGTAAAATATTTAACTTTTCGCCTGCCATTTTCATTACCATGCCGCCGCAAATCTGCGCAAATTGCGTGGTCTCCGCTCTCCGGGCGAACAAGAGCCGTATTTCTGGACCGCGGAAGAGTTCAAAGTCCTGTTAATGTACACAGAGGCCAAGAGAAGTGCCGACGGCCAACGGAGGTGGCTTCGGTGGCCTTAACAGGCGACTTTCTCCCGCCCGCGTCCGTCTATAAATACCTGATCCCGAAGGGCCGGAGCCAGTGATCCCTGCATAGTTTACATTTTAGTTCAAACTTGAAAATGCAAGGCACAATAAACAAAGGGCGGAGCGCCAGCCTCAACCTCCGGTGGCTCCCGGTCCAGAGTCAATGCCACATACCCTGTGATACCCATGCCCATGCCGCCCCACTGCGATTCGATCGAAATGTTTGGATTTGTGAGTCCGTTTTGTTTACCCCAGAACGCAGGCCCTCATCAATCGTTGCCTCAACAACTGCAGTTCGCGACGGTTTGTTTACAGAGCCGCGGGCGCATAAACATTTGGACGGGAAAAAGGACACAAAGGAGCAGGCTTCACCTGTAAATCACGGCGGGTAATTAGCCCCGGACCGCAAGAGTGATCGGCTATATCTGCTGCCGCTATCTTATGCGCCTAAATTGGGGATGAGCATCTACGCATTAACCATTAACACCGCGAGACAATGGCTATAGCTTCTATATACTCGTATATGTACCTATACGGAAAGATACTATACACTGCCGGCCACTATTTCCCGTTCTCAGATGCTCATTGCCAATGCAAACATTGCTCACGTAAATGTCAAAATATCAAAAGAAATAATAATATTAATTTAACAAGTGCGGTCGGTCCGTTCTGGCTGGGGGGTTCGAAATGGGGAAATCGCGGAAAAGCGCCACTCAGCTGCAGTCACGCGAATCTTTTGGCCCAATTTGCCAAGCAGATTTCCGATCTTGTTCGCTTTCTGGGCAAATAGTTATGCATGCCCAAGGTGTGTGTCCTATTGTGTAATCGGAAAGGTGGAAAGGTGGGAAAATGGAAAAGTGAGGCGCTGAAAGGTGGGAGGAGCACACAGCCTACAGCCCCCAGCCCCCAGCATTTTCCTTTCACTTTCCCTCGCCTTTCCTTTCGTTCACTTTTCTGCCAACTCACCCCACGCAGTTCGAATAGTTTGGGTAAGCTATCCACTCTCGCCGCTCTATCTCGTATATAGACGGATGATTCAGTTGCCGATGAGAAATCAATAGTATATCACACACACGGAACGAGATCCACGAATTTCATCACCCGCCAAGAGTTCGCGTGCGTGCTTGTATGTGGGCCTAAGGCGGCGTTTAATGTACTGTGACTGTTTGGATTTCTTTCGGGGATCGGTGGTGATCCTCGGTGAGTGTCAAGAACCGATAATTGGTCGCACGGACGGATTCCGCATCCGTGAAGGCGAGCGCACGCAGCGAGATCCCAGGAAGAACTGAGCGTTCTTCGCCGGACCACTTACAGTTTTTACATCTTGCGGCCGCCGCTGCCGATTCTTCTGCCTTCTGCCTCCGGCGGCGTCCGCCGCACGGCCTCCCATCCTCTCTCCTGCGCCGATCCACCTCTCTGCTGCCGTGAGATGCACTGCGAGGAAAAAGGGGTCATCCGTGAAAATATGTTAAAAAGCTCATTATTAAATAAGCCACAGATTATGTATCACAAATTTGTGACTTAATTAAGTGCATTTGCAAAAACAAATGGGCTCAGATTTTAAGGTATCATGAGTTTGTTGTAATATTTGTTGGAAAAGATTACTCCAACAGCTCTTTCACTTCCAAATGGATACCGATTTCAAAGTGGCACACCTCTTGAAATTAAAATAGAACATACATTTTTTTCAGTGTACATCCGCATCTACGCCGAGGAGGTGACGAATCCGACGCAGAGCAGCGCAGACGGAGTACGAACCGCCGGAGGGACATGAGGTGAAGGAGGAGATCGACGTGGCCGACAGCCAGCAGCTGTTGGTCGCTCTTCCGAGGACCATACCGCATCATATCGTATCTGAACGGATCGGGATCGGGATCGAATCGAACATAACTCCGAGAACGAACCGCAACGCGGGCAGCGACGCCGGCTGCGACTGCGACTGAGGCAGCGACGGAACAAGTGTGTGCGGTTTAAAAATAAACCGAAAATAATGTTTTCATTACGCTGGCACTCTCTCACCCTCTCTTTTTGCCCGCACCGCCTGCATTCTTCGAAAGGGAAAACCGTTCTTGCGGTGGCGATGCTCCTGCTGGCAGGACCACTGCGCAGAATTCTTCTAACGATCCGCAGTCAGTGTCAAAAACCTCACACACTCGGTGCAAAACAAAGGGGGTTAGCTAAGTGGGAACATATATGTAACTAAGATAGTAATTAAAATATTAATCCTTAAGTTGATTCTATCATTTATACTAGTTTGCATTCATTTTATTTAGATTTCTATCTAATAAATCAGATAAACAATGATTATACTTATAGGTATAAATTAAGAAGTTAATGTTAAAACCTTAAAACTTATTAATCCTAGCAAATGCTTAGAGGTATTGGAGGTATTATTTTCGTGGCCACAGCTGTGGGAATTTGCCCCATGTGTCAGTGTGTTTTTCGCTTGCCCCATGCTGATTTGCCTAGAAAGAGAGTGTGGGGATTCTCTCGCTTCGTGGTTGGGCAGTTTCTTTTTTAGCCGGCTCCCCCGTCTTCTTCTTCTTCTTCCTCTTCTTCAGATTCTTCTCCTGCTGATTGCCGATTCTTGCTCTTCTCGAGGAGTGACGCAGTCGTATGCAATTTGGCATTTTCCCCAATTGCATACTTGTTGCGGGGATCCAAAATAGACTCGCTCACCTGAACCACCCATCGCCCCCCAGGAATTTTCCACTCTCTCTCGGCGAATTCCCCACCTCCGATGGCCTTTGGAAGCCCCGAAACGGAAAACGGATTTCTCACAGGTGTTGTCGTCGCTTCTCCCGTTTTCTCTCGCTTTTCCCGTCTTCTTCCACTTTTCATTTTCGGCTTTTCAGGCGTAATGAACTTAGTGTCGCCCCTTTTGGTTGATTTTGGTTGATTTTGGTCGGGGTCCTCAGAATGTATTGGGTGCTAACGTATTTTCTATATATTCGATATGATTTATGCCGAGCGGCGGTCTGTTGGTTCTGGTTCGAATTGGTTTTTGATGTTTCACAAAAGATCTTTACAGTTGGGCGGGGATTGTAATGGGTTTATTTATAAGGCCGCCCCATCCCCGACTAATCTGTTTAGTACTTCCCATGTCTCCGTCTTTATTCCCCGGTTTTTCGCACTTCTCGTGCCATTTTCACACTCTGCAACTTGCAGCCCACGCAACAAAGACAAAGAAAATCGCCTCTGGGGGCGGGCGGAAAAGCGCTGGCGGGGGAAAAGGGGCGGGCTTTGTCTGGCGCCAACAACATGGAAATGCAATTTGAGTGGTAAGGTCAGGATGGGCCATAGCCATGCATCACGATCACGGCGGAGCTTTGGACCCGGGAAAGGCCTTCCGCCGCGTGTGACATGTGCTAAAGACATATTGTGTCGGCTTTAATCACGGCAATTAATAAGAGAAGAAAGGAGCGAAGGAGCGAGGGGCTGCCACAAAGGAAGTGTCTCCAACTTACGGCCGAGCAAATCGCAGTGGATCAGCCCGGATTATTGGGTGTAGTGAGTGGCGCAGAAGAATACCCCATGGCCTCACCGGATCGAGCGATTCTGGATTCTGGAAAACCGCCGAAGACGTCGTCGCGACTGGCGGCCATAAATCTATTTTCGTCCTGGTTCCAGTCGCAGGTCCCCCACTCCTTTGGCTCCTCTAGATCCCCAGATCGGTACTCTTAGCTCACTTGCTGCGCAATTGCGGGGACCAATCTGCTGCCCCAACTCCACACAGACAAAATACTAGTACAATACTTTTTTTTGTAAAGAAAATCTTAAAACAAGGTATTTTAATAACTAATTTATTAAGTTTTCTTCTACTGCTTTTGATTGTATTATTTAAAATGAAGTTGCCCAATCGCTAATTAGTTAATTCTATACTTTATAGGGGTTCACTTTCCCCAGTGCATGACAGTTTGTTAAGTGCCCCTGGATCTTTATTTTTAACTGCTCCCGTCAACATCGGGTGGTTCGTTTCTCCTTCTCTGCGTAGGTATAATGCAAGGGGTATACTTCTATAGCATATAGTATGTGGCCACCGCCTCGTCCGAATTGAATCTGCAAGTGAATCGAATTCACATCCGCAAATTCCAGACAGCCGGAGGGTGTCCAATTATTTACGCAGATAAATAAGCGGAATCCGCCTTGATGCGAAATTCAACAAGAGGCAAAGAAAGCGCAAAAACACCCAGAATTTTCTCTGTCTTTTGTTTGGTAAATAAATTCCCAATGATGTGGTAAAGTAAATTATCCCCTAATCGCTGTGATGGATCGGAATCAGATACGCGGACCTCATCCGAACTCAAGTGGCCGTCGTACAATAATTTATGTGGAGCAGAGCAACTTCAGCACCCAATTTCGGTCCTGATCGCATCCTGTTTACAGGAATTTTACGGAAAACTCAAGGGTTCCGACAGATGGATGGAATGGAGACGGATGAAAGGGCACCTGACTCTGGGAAAGGGGGAGGGATCTGGGCCGGATATGTGAGTAATTCCTGGGCGTGGAATCAGGGCTGCCGCTGAAGTTCTGGATCGTGCTGTTCCGTGGCGAGATCATAAAGTTCTATTTATACCAATTAGGGGAGAGCTATGGCCGCGGGAAGTTCAAACTATGGATCCCGATCCCCGAGAACTTTCCAAGTGCAAGTGGAGCGATTCCGTAGGTGGCTGCCACTTTGCAAGGCCCAAGTGAAGATATAGGTGAGGGGTTGGGGCGGTTCGGTTGGCATGTGCCGCCACTTGAATCAGTGGCTGTTTACTGAGGATGGCCAGGGATCGGGGGAGTGTGGAGGGTGAGGGGCACGAGGCTCTCGTATGCCATGTGCAATGGCAGCCAAACATCAACCGTGTCAAAATTCAAAGAAACAAAAGCGGAAATGTTTTTGTTTTCCTTATTTTTAACAGCCGCCACATGAGGAAAACTAAAACAGCCGAGTGGTAATGGAAAGCTGATTTGGTCAATGAACTTTCGTGTCTATAATTGGCCCAGCCAACGAAATGAAGTTATTAACCTGAAGGAAAATTATGCATCAATTACATATTCTAATTCTCAGTTTACTTGATAAGAAAACAACAACTTAACAAAAATTAATCACTGACAAGCAAATAAAGATAAACACACAACCATTTCATATAGCCTTACAAATTATGAGAATTGTATAGATTGCTTATTACTTTTAGTCTTTGTTTTTCTTTTACTTTTTGTTTTACTTTTTTAAAATAATTTATCCCCAAAGTAGGTTATAATCAAATAATAATAGAATTTAAAAAATTTTAAAAATAAAAACAATTTCAATAATGATTACAACATCTTAATGACAAAAAACTACCTTCATATATCTAAGTTTTTGGTAAACCCTCCTTTAAACTATTTTTTATATGTTTAATAGAGGGGTTTCATATTATAATAAAAAAAATGTAAAATTGCAAACAATGCAACTTGTACCATTTTGTTATACTTTATTTTTATACCTAAAATTTTAAAGTTCAAATCTCGATAATTCAAGCGCAAGTTCTCGATAGTACCATTACGACATCGATAGCATAATTAAAGTCAATTGTTCCGTCTCTAGTTTTAATTCCATCACTAGTTTTTGTTCCAGCTCTAAGCATAATAGGTGAAAATTGTTGCTGATTTTTGGCAAGAAACCGCTGGAAAACGCCACTACAAAATAGAAAAACTCTATTGGAATATGCGCCACTAGAGAGGGCACTCCATTAATCAAACGAAACGCACCGCAAAAGGAGCGGAGTGAACGAGGATTACCAGCAAACATGGCACCCACCCCCTTGCCCCTCCCTCTGCCACTCGAACAAATGCCCGGCGTCGGTGGCGGAGGAGGCGGCTATTTGCCCGCTGGCCAGGTGAATATTTAAGTCACTTTATGCCAGAGTTAATGTATTATAACCATACCTTATTCGGAATTACAGGAGGGAGGTCCGCGTATCAACACCATGTCCATGTCTGTGCTAATCGACTTCATCATCCAGCGCACTTACCACGAGCTTACTGTTTTGGCTGAACTGTAAGTGACTTCCACTTTAATTATTTCTCTTAACAGATCCATTAATCTTAAAAATCCAAATGAATTATCATTCAAGGTTACCCCGCAAAACGGACATGGAGCGCAAGGTGGAAATCTACGACTACGCGGCCCGCACTCGCCACTTGTTTACCCGCTTGAATGCGCTAGTCAAGTGGGGCAACTCGGTGTCAAAGGTGGATAAATCCTCGCAGATAATGAGCTTTCTGGACAAGCAGAACATGCTCTTTGTGGAGACCGCTGACATGTTGGCCCGCATGTCACGCGAAACTTTGGTTCGTGCCAGATTGCCCAACTTCCACATACCCGCTGCCGTTGAAGTTCTGACCACTGGCACTTATAATCGACTGCCCACTTGTATCAGGGAGAGGATTGTTCCCGCCGATGCCATAACGCCGGCGGAGAAAAGGCAGACACTGCTCCGCTTAAATCAGGTTATTCAACACCGCCTAGTCACTGGGAAACTGTTGCCGCAAATGCGAGAGTTCCGCATCAGGAACGGAAGAGTTACCTTTGAAGTGAAACACGAGTTCAGTGTCTCTCTGACCGTAATGGGCGATAACCCAACTGTTCCCTGGCGACTGCTGGACATCGATGTGCTCGTGGAGGACAAGGAAACTGGGGGTAAGAAGCGAATATTTTGAAGCAATCTTCCATACTTATTTCGTTTTCCCCTTTAGACGGAAAATCCTTGGTGCATCCCCTGCAGGTCAACTACATCCATCAGCTTATCCAGGCTCGTCTGGTGGAAAATCCCAATGCCCTAAGCGAGGTCTACAACTGCCTGCACTACTTTTGCCAATCTCTGCAGTTGGAGGTTCTGTATACGCAGACACTTCGTTTGAACTATGAAAGACTTGACGACAACAACATCACGGTGGAGGAGTATGTTCCCGGAGTGAAGCTAACGGTGTCGTACTGGCGGGACCTAAAGTCGGAGCTGGGCTACCGCCTCACCGTTCAGTCGGATCCCAGCGAGATTGGTCGTCCCCTAGCAGTGGTCCATGTGCCCTCACTGGGCGCCAAGGAGTCCGCCGAAGTGGCAGATCGGGCAGTGCGCTCCGAGCACCTTTCGATGGAGCGTCTAATTGTGCACACTGTTTATATACGATCCGTATCCAGGCTAAGCGATCTAAAGCTGGAGTTCCAGGCCTTTTTGAAGGATGTTGACTGTGAGTGTTTCTTTCAAGAAATCTTCAATAGCAGAATTAACAACTAATCTTTGTATTGTTTTTATTCTAGTTAACCTTCAAGGTACTCCAGCTATTTTGACCGTGCCCGTACTTTCTCCCTGCCTGAGGGCCGAGCAGATCCACATCACCATCGATACGCACACGGGTATGTTCCGCTGTCATGTGCCCAAGCATCTGGATTGTCCAATCACGGAGGAGATGCAAGACTGCCTAAACGGGGATCGAGGCAAGCTGCCTGCTTTGCTATCGGAGCTGCGCTTCTGGATCACTCATCGCAGGTGCGACAAGACCCTGCAACACCTCCCGGCCACGGCCACCGAGACACTTCCCTTCCTGACGCCACCAGAGCAGGAGCTTTTGCAGCCTGGCAGGCACAAGATCTATGTGAAGCTGCACAGGCATCCCAATATTGTGCTGGTAAATGTTAAATAACCTAGTTTAATTTACAAATATTAAAATATTGATCCATCAAAGGTGGTTCAACTCAAGGAAAAGTCAACCATGCCCAACGAAATGGAGTACACCTTCCACCTGGGCTTCGTGGCCTTCCAAAAGGACGAACAGGATGTGATCGACGACTCCGCCAAGCAGCTAGTTTCCGTGGTGGCCCAGCCGCACTCGGACATTCCAAAGTGTTACTCCAAGCTGATGCGTCTCATCGAGTTTGACACTTTCGTAGCCACACATGGACCTGGAACCGAAGTAGATGGTGAGCATAAAGTTCTTCGAAAGCCTAAAAACATATTAAGATAAAATAAATTCTCAGCAGAAGTGTCCCCGCACAAGCGCAAATCGAACGGGGATTTGTTGGCGCCTCCTGCCAAGCAGCAAAAGACGATCTTCCCAGCTTACTTCATTCCCGAGCTGGCTCATGTGGTTGCCATGTGCGACGAAAAGATTCCGTTCATGAACCTCGCGCAGACCTTGTCCAAGCACAATATCCCCCACAGCGGACTGCAGGTGGAAGCGAATGCCACATCGCTTGTGCTTAAGATTCTAGCACTGCCTCAGCCGGGGAAGACAACATTTGTTAACCAGCAACAGCAGCAGCAGGGACCAGCTGCAGGAACTGGAGAAAACAAACCAAGTGGCGCCTCTGGACTTCCGAAAATTGAGCCCCACGTGTGGGACGATTTAATGCGCCGCGTTTTGTCCATTTCGGTGCGTTCGCAGACCAACAAAAACAGTCAGGTGCGAATCTGGGTGGTGGAGTTCGTCTTCTACAGCACTCCTCTGCAGAGCAGCCACCAAAAGGAGCAGGGCAGTCGACGAACCGTGTACCTCACCTACGAACAGGCCAACCACGACTTCTCCAAAACGGTCGAGGATCTGCTCAACGACTGGTCGAAAATCGTGTACCTGTACACGCTGGTCTACGATTTTGCCGAGCAGCTGAGAAACAGTGAGTAAATGACTGCTCAATAATTGGAATTATTTCATACCCCCTGACTTTACAGAACGCCTTTCCCTCTGCGACATGCTGGTGGTCAAGTCTTATAGCTACATGAACCTGCTTCTCGGTTACGGACCCAAAAAGGAGGTAAGCTGCAATATCTACTGGTCAGTGCAATCCCACGGCTTCCGCTTGACCTTCGTGGGCGGAATGTCGGCGGTGAACGCGCACTCGATGATGCGGGACCAGCTAGCTCAGCACTTGAACCAGCAGCACAGCCTCACCCAGATCGCCCAGATTCTGCATGAGACCTACAACCCCATGAGCTCCATCGCCAAGCTTCCAGTGCTGCCTTTCCTGGGAATACCAGTAAGCCTACTTACCTGTAGTGTTAGCTCTTCAACTTTACCCATTTGGTTTAAAATTTTAGCGCCCTCAGGTTCCTGTTCTGTCGTTCTGCATGCTGGCCCAATCGCCTTGTCTGATGAGGCTGACATACCAGGCCGTCTACTGCCTGGAGCTGCGCTTCCGTGCCAACAGACTGGTCTCCATCCGAGATGGAGCGAGCAGTCGCTTCGAGCGCAACGTGGTGGAGGAGTTCACGCCGATCCAGGGCCTCAAGGCCTTCCTCTCCAAGTACGTTGACGAGTCGGCTGCCTACAGAGGACGTGCAGCCCACGAGGACGACAATCCGCTGTCCCCCATGGAGGATGCCTTTGGCGGTCCGAGCAGCGTGGCAGGAGTGAGTGCTGGCGGATCTTCCCCGTTCCTGTGCACTGGGATGCGAGGGCCACAGTCACCGAGAGACAGCGGGTTACGTTTCCCAGCTCCCCACACGCCGCCTTCCAGTTCCAATCCACATACGCCCGCCAGTCCGCATCCAAGTGCTGGGGCGGCTGGTGGAAGCGGTGCCCAGGGACATGGAAACTTTAACCTGACTTCCCCGCCAGCGCCGCACATGCCACATCCGTCGCCGAGCGGCCTGATGCCTTCCTCGCCCCTGAATCCTCAGCCAAGTCCGCACATGGTCCACAGCCCGGGACCCAACACCCTCTACATGCAGAGCCACCAGGACTCGCCCTTCACGGCCATGTCGCCGGCGAATAACAACTGGCCCGGGTCGCCCAGCATGCCGCGCCCCTCCCCGCGACCTGGACAGAGTCCGGAGCACAAGAGCACAGGCGGCGGAGCGGGAGGAGCCGGTGGACCGGACAGGGCAGGCTCACGGGTCACTCTGAATCGCCCCTGGGCCGGAGCAGTGCCCACTCTGCTCACGCACGAGGCTCTGGAGACCCTGTGCCGGCCCAGTCCGCACCCGAACAAGGACATCAACGTGCCGGACATGAGTCCACTGGAGCGCTTCCTGGGCTGCGTGTACATGAGGAGGCAGCTGCACCGAAACATCCAGAGCGAGGAGACTCTGACCGCTCTCAACAGCACGGAGCCGGGAGTGGTGCTCTTCAAGGTGGACGGACTGCAGTGCCAGGTGGTGCTGAACCAGATGCACATGCAGACGCTGCACCTCAAGATCTCGCAGCTGCCGCCCATGCCCGACAAGCTGCCGCCGCCGTTCCAGCTGAGCCAGGACGACCTGATGGTGATCGAGCAGTACTTCGACACCCGGGTGGCCGCCCCGCCCTACAGACCCAACTCCCTGCACAGCATCTGCCGGCTGCTGAACCTGCCCGCCCAGGTGCTCAAGGACTTCGTGCAGATTATGCGGCTGGAACTGAAGCCCGAGCTGGGCGGCGACCAGTTGAAATGGACGGTGCAGATGTGCATGCGCATGCCGCCCTCGGCGGTGCCCATCGTGCCCATCGGCAACGCCTGCGTGGTCCTGGGGCGCATGAAGATCCTGTTCTTCCTGCAGATCACGCGGATTCCCTACGGCGCCGGCATGGGCGTGCCCAAGGACTGGAAGGACAGCCCCTCGCTGGTGCTGCCCATCGTGTACGACATCCAGACGAACGTCACCCAAATGGCAGAGCGCACCGGACAAGTTACATCGCCCACCATGACCGCCGCGAGCACTCTCCTCCGTCGCTTCGCCGAGTTCAACGCCCAGCAGAATCAGTGCACACTCTTCCCGGCCATCACGGATCTGCTGACGAACCTCCAGCTGGCCACCGAGATGCCCCAGCCGCCGCCCAACCAGTCCATTGGACCACCGGTGGGCGTGGGAGTGGGAGTAGGCGTGGGTGTGGGATCCAGTCCGAACCCGATGATGCCCATGCAGCAGCTGCAGCCGCAGCAGGTGGGACCCCAGGGACCCGTCGGTCCTGGGGTCTACCCGCAGATGGGACCCAATCCCGGTGGTCCGCAGTGATGAAGGCGCAAGCGCCGCGCCTCCTCGCAGCAGCCGTGAGCTGAGTGCCTGTGAGCTGGCAACCGGAACGGCGATCGATTATTAATTATTGAGTTTATTAAATAGGAGACCACACAAATCCACTTTTCTCTGGGGTGAGTCGATTGTTTTGAATAGCTGAAAATCGATCCACTCTATGATACTCAAAATTTGGTAAAGATACTTTGTAATTTATATTTGGCAATGCCAAAATGTTTGAACACCGATTAAAAACATCTGGAAATGTCATTCAATAGCATAAGCTTTCTTTCTGAAATCGGTGACTTCCATTTGACATCAATGCAAAGATGTTTCTGTGGACCAAGCCGACATCATTTTGCAATCGTATGTAAGCAGTAATCTGATCCCGAAACAGAACACTATTTCATGTAAAGATCAGGTGCTATATACATTTATTGTGCTGTACTCCCTGAAAAGATGGGCGTGAAAACACAGATTACACATCCAAGATAATAAATTGTTAACTAAAACTGCGGCTAGGTATGTAATAAAAAGACTAACTTTAAATGTAGGTGTGAGTCATACTTTGCGTTCCTTTGCTAATTTGTTTCTATCACATGGTTCGATTGCAGGTTCGCCAGAGGCGCTCCCATCTGGACTCCGAGGAGCAGATGGCAGCGGAGGTCTGGCGGAATGCTTTGTGACTGTATTGCACCGAGGTTAGTTTGTGTTGTCGTCTATCTACATGTTCTATCTACTCCCATTTTTTTGGCTTGGTGGTTGCTATTCACGCGGTGAACCGAATCCGTTCACTGCGGAGTCGCAATCTGAGTGTTGTCCATTTGGCTGGTCAGTTCGGAGATGCCCTCCTCCTCCTCGGAGATGAGATCCACCCAGTAGCGGAGCTTCTTGCTGCGCAGATAGCTGGCGGAGTTGTCGAAGACGACAGTGTCTGTAAACGATAAGAGTATTTGATTGACGGAGGATCTCCAAGCCAAGTTTCATTTACTCACAAGTGGTGTGCGGTCGCGTGGAGATGTAACCGATCTCGTCCATCTCGTTGGAGTACACTGTGCCCAGCGGCACCTCGCTTCGCTTCTCGCCCGTCTTGTCGTCCACGCTGTAGATGCCGAACTTGATGTCGTAGTCGAAGGTGCGGAACTCCCACGAGAGGATCCTCTGCTCCTCCGCGTTGACCTTGAAGTTCAGCTTCAGCTTGTCGCCCTTGGCCACCTGGGTCTCCACGAAGTCCCTGTCGCTCTGCTGGCTGCTCTGGTCGATGTACAGCTCCTCGGGCAGCTTGCCGCCCCAGACCATCAGGGCCTTGCACTGGGGATCCCCGTTGTGGTCCACCATCTCGCCGCCCCAGGCCTTCGGGAAGGCCTTGCGATTTACGTGCGAGAAGAGCTGCTGCTGCCAGCGGTCCACTCCCGACTTGTAGATCACAATCTTGCTGGTGGTGTTCTCGTCCAGGAACTTCTTCACGATGTTGAAGGCCACCGAGAAGAGCTTGGGCGCGTTGATGATGTAGCACATCTTGAGCAGCTCCGGGAAGTTGGCCTCGTACTGTTTCACCGTGGAGATCACGCACTCCGCCGCCGGTCGCCAGGCGTACTGCTTCAGATTGACGTCTTGCATGTCGAAAAACACTACCAGCTGGCGTGCACGCCATCCGTGCTTCTGGCTCTGATCGTAGGCAATCTTCATGAAGCGCTCGAGCAGCAGGACCAGGTACTTCTGAAACTCGAACCGCGTGACGCAGTGCATCATGCCCCACATGTCGAAGTTGGCGAAGGGACAGACCAGCACTGAAAAGGTTAAATGGAGTTGGTAAATAAAAGCTTAAATTTTGGGAGGGTTTTAATATGAACCCACCTGGGGATCCTTCATTGTCGTAGCCCATCAGACCGTAAGGCAAATATTCCTGCAGAGCCTTGGGTGGATCCCACTTTTCGATGTTGTCTACATTCCACATGGCGCGGGTTTTCAAGCTCTACGGGGTATAATTAAACATTGACTTTATTTATTGCATTTATTTTAATAATTTTATTGCTTACAGCTCTCAGCATTTTCTCCGCCGCCTCCAGATTCCACTTTCGAGCTGTTTTTGGTCAGTAAAACATATAGTTAATGCAGCTGTCTAACTTCAAATCAAATAGCGGAAAGTACTCACCTCTCAACCAGCGGACCAAGAAGTAATCATCGTGGGTTCCCACCAGAGCATCGTCCATTTGTTTGCGGAACTGCGAGTTCATTAATAATATTGTAATCAGAGACCTTATCAATTTACAATAATGAAAGTATCTTACGACATTTTAAATGTGAATCATTATATTCGAAAGCAAGCCCCATAATTCTTGATAAGTCATCCGTTTGTAAATACTTATAACAATTACATATAGTTGGGTTCTGCGGGATTTATTAATAAGCTTTTTATATATCGTAAAAAAAACTTTGAAACGTGTTTTAATTAATTTCATATAATATATATGAAGAATTTGAGATTTGTTATTATTTTTAAGTGGACATTAGTTCTGAAACTGATTTACTGTTTTATTTAATATATATTATTTTCCGTTGAGACAAATTGGAACCAATGGGATTAATAGTTGATTTAAAGCTGGGCTTAACTGCGGCCTAGATACAAGCGATAAGTGTTATTGCATCGATCGTGCCCTCTAGATAGTATAAATCAGGTTTCAGCTCACCGCAGATCTGTTTTTCTAATCTGACTTGTAATCCAATTTGCTTCGATGATTTATTTGCCGAAGGCCGAAAAGGGGGTTTGGTTTTTAACACCATGTCTGAGGAGCTTGGCAAGTAATTTTCCTATCTCTAAACGATAAAGTTTATTGGGTCTGGGAGTCTACTCATTGGCCTTTGTTGACTTAATTGCTGTTAATTTGTATCGGCCTTGTCCCGACTGCCAAATTTGGATGTTGTTAACGAAAGTTGACTCGAACACCGCTAAATTTCCTTTCTTAAATGCATAGGTATTATCTGCGATTTAACGCCTTTGTTTGAGGCGTTTTATTGGCTTGTTTGTTGGGTAAACATCACGTACTTCGATTTGCATTCGATCAAGTGCACATTTAGCACCATTTCAATCAATCAACTGACTCGCGTCTAGGTTGTTTGCCAACTGCTGAGTCACTTGGCTCTGGCCAAAACCACTTGGAATTCAATAACAAGGCCGCCTCACTAACCGCTTCTTTTATTGAGTTTTTCAGTTTTCGCTTTTCGCCGTTTGGCTGCAAACTTGGCCAAAGCCGAGCTCTGCTATTGGCCCCAGCTGTGGCTAATACCCGACTTTGGGTGTCATTAGCGCCGAGTTCTGTTGGCTTTGGCTGTGTACTTCCTCGTTTCATCGGCTCATAACTGGGCTCTTGGCCACTTCGCTTTGTTTTTCCACTTTTAGGCCTGACTTTGAATGCGTTTCGAGGCAGACAAAAAGGTTAATACCCATCGAGCCATTCAAAAGTGAGTCTATATTTGGGGCGGCCATTTAATATTGAAGACTGCAACTCGAACATTGTTTGCATAAGCATTTATCGTAGTTAAATGTTGCAGTCATTTAGCATTTCGCCTGACGACCACAAAAACTCTGCGGAGTTTCTCTTCGCTTCAGCGGAATTTTTGGCAAGACACCTGGACTAAAAACCTGTTGCTCTGGTGATTTATGCTAATATTGCACGATTTCTACAGCGGATTTCTACGGGTCTAAGGTCCGATCTCCGGGTGATTTCGTTCTGGATCAACGCTCTCCACTTAACGACTCGTCCGCATTAATCATTAGCCAGTTCATGTTTATTTAAACTGGTAATCGCTGTCATTGTGCCATGAAATGGCAGTCGCACTTAGCATCCTACGGGCAATTAAAAAGGGCAAGGGTGGGGTCTTAATAAACCCATTAGGAAAAATAAATTATTCACGGAGTAAGTAGTTCAGTTCCTCATTTGGCTATTTTATTTATGCTTTATTTATTTGCATAACACTATTGAACTGTTCGGTTTGTGTGTCACCGGTCGGCTTCAGCTGAGTTTTCGATTTCGCAAGCGGTTTTTAGTGTGCCAGCCAAGAACACACGAGAGTCAACAATGCGCAACTGCAGATACAGTCATCAGTGGAGAAGGCACGGGGGTTCCGGGGGTTAAAACCACTCTTGAAGTCGTTTCTAAACAGATACATTTAAATTGAGTCCTAACAACTAATTATTTGAGTTGCTATTTCTTTTGTTTGTATGTTTAAAAAGCAAAACATTTATTGCATCGACTTGAATTATGTTTAAGTAGCTTTATCCCCCTTTAAAATATCCCGAGTAAACCCCTGACATCGTCAAGGTATAAGAGAATATGTTGTTTATACTTTGGCAGCTGCTCTTGCCGCAGTTTTAAAACAGTGCGTTTATATTTGATAGAATTTGCCAATATTTGTGGAGGAAGTCAAGCGAGCAGTTGTAATTTCCATAACCAGACATCGATGCTTCGCTGATTGCACGATGACTGTTCTGTTTTATTTTGTTTAGAATAAATCTGGGTTACTCAGCCGTTGGGAAATTCTCGATTGCTATTAAACGAGTTTTGTACAAATGCATTGTATGAATTTCTAGATGGTAATTATAAATACATTACAATTCCGTAATTACTATTTAACGCAGGTGTAGTGGAAGAAATCTAAATCTAATAAAATCGTATCGATCATATCACTTTTTTTACTACCATTTACTTAAGTTCGATATACAGTTTTATAAGGCTTTGATGTTATGACTTAATATGTCTATAACTTTTTCTTCAAAGAAAGTACAATTCCCAAAAAATTAAATCAATTAGTTATCTGAGTTTTCCCTAGACAAAACTCTTTTATAAGAAATAGTCCCCGGGAGTCCAGCATAGTGGGTAAACATTACCTAATTGGGGAGATTATCTGCAACATCTTTCTGGGCGAAATCCCCAAGCAAATACCTTCTTATCTCCCCTTGGGGAAGCCAAGAGAATCCCCTTCCAACTTTCAATTCTCACCTGCTCCAATATCGCACGTTGTTCTTCGCTGATTTCGGGCAGTGGGCCGGACATTTTGCTGCTGTTTTTTGGTTTGTTTGTGTTTTGGCTGCGGAGTATCTTATTTATTTGGGTTTATGGACGGAGCGGCCGCTAAACGTTGCCAATTTTGTAAGCTATGCACACAAACACATAAATTTGGAGAGATGGGGCCGAAACGGATTTCTTTTCTGTTCACACGCAAAATTTCGAGCTTTTGCTTTGGTTATTTAGTTTTTGGCAGCTGCGGCTCAGAAGAAGAGATAACAATAAAAAAAACTTTCTACTATTATTTAGCCGTTACGTTAGCGCTTTTAGCCGCGCACATTATTTCCACCGCAATTATTCTGCGTTTTATATCTTATATTCGTTTCGTTTCGTAGTCGAACGACAGGCTAATTACAATAATGCAAACTTGGAAGTAACTCAAACTTGGCCCAAGGCGAGTGTCACACGCAAATGGGTAAACGAAATTATCTGAATTGTATCTGAATCCACAGCTGCGTTCGCGTTTAGAATGTTTTGGTTTTTTTTAGTGATAAAGCGCCGGAGTGTACCGCGTATTGCCGAGTTCCGTTCGTTCCAATCCGTGGTGAGCAATTGACGCCAAGTCGTGCCGTTCGACGGTTAAATATAGTATGGGGTAAAATGTGTATTGGGTAGTCTCGTCGGGTCTGTGAGTCTTTAAACGATACCTACAAAGAGTATGTTTTCATAAACCCTTATGCAGTGCATGGGGCTTTAAATTGCCTTTCTTATCATTAAGTGTTGATTTGATTATCATCGTTGGATTTTCTGATGGAAACACCCCAGAATCGCTAGGATAATATTTCCCTTGCAAGAAATAATTCTTTTGCCCCTGAAGGGTAATATAAAACCTATTGCACTAGTCCTTAATCTTTGGGTAAAAAATATTAATATTAGTAATGGCATTTATTAAGTAATGGCATTTGAAAACTCGTGTTGTTATGTTTTCGATTTTTATTCAAACTTTACAATCGGTTAAAAGCCGTCGGGCTACGTTTTCTCAATCGGTAAAATTCTCTCACCGAACCCGAGAGAGACGAGAGAGCCACCCGCACTATATTTTTTCTACCATGCATCCAAGTCCGTTAACAATAAAACAATGTTTTCTAGTTAGTGCGAAAGAAATAACAATAAAGTGTGCTATTTAACCCTTATATATTGCACGTACCTATTTTACAATGGATCTGTAAGTTACCTTGATTCAAAATAATCACATACGAAAAGATAACCTTGTGTTTTGTTGCGTTATAAAAAAGTAATTTTCTTGAACGTAGTCAATACTCCTTCGTATTGACCTATACCATTCAAACGTTTATCTACCTCCTTAATCTCAAATTCAACTGAAGTCCTTTGTTTTCCTATCTCGGGGTACTGGTTTACCTCCTATTTTTTACTACCCCCGATTAGCAGCAATTGAAACTTATGACAGCCTAGGTTTATGATGGGCACTTACCTGATCCAATTGTGCCAGTTTCCAATCAATTAAAGTGCTTTTTAGCTGATAACGGTGTTTTTTGCATGCCAAATATAAACATATGTTTGGCAGGATAAGATAAGACAGCCAAGCACCCTGGTGGCCAGTACAAGTAGTTAGTTATTCGATAACGAGTTTACTTACCTCCAATTTGTATGCATTTAAGCTTAAGAGCTTATAATTACAAACATTAAATAAAAATGTTTAATAACTTTAATATGCAGGGTAATTAATTGATTTAAGACCCCCGTTTTATGAATTGCCTTCAATAATTTTGAAATTGGAAATGTCGTTACATTTGTTAATTCTTAAGTTATAATAAAAAACGGTTTGACAGTTGAATAAACGTGTGGTTGTGTTCTTTGCTAACACATCGTGGTGAATTTTGTTACGTCGAGAACATGAGATGAATAAAACTAAAATCGTAAAAAATTAATAAAATTACTATTTATTATGCCTAGTTTAAAGGACTGCTTAAATAATATGAGTACTATACAATAAGAGATCAAAATAAAAAGAAATCTAGCAGGGTTATATCGCCTCGCCAAAAATCGTTTATCGATTCAAATCGAACCGCCGTACATCGATATTACCAGAAACATATGATCGCGCCGGTTTTCGTTGTTTATTGCACTTGTTGCCAATTTAGTAAACACAAACAAATCGCGTTGTTTGCTTAGTGTTTTATTTAAATTAAACCCAAGGAGAGGGATTCTCGAGATTTTGTTGTAAGTAAAGCTGGTAAAATTGCGCTTTAGCGGCTTTTGCTAAAAATGGTCTAGGAATTTTTTTTTTTTTTTAATGGATACCTTGGGGCCTAAACATTAATAAAAAAGTGGCGGAAAGCTTAAATTTTAATTATTTATGTGTTAAAATTGCAATTATTACTGCCGCGAGGCAACCCGTTTTAGAACATTGCCATGTTTTTCTAGCGAAAAACTTTACAGTTGAGAATGTGTTGTGGATGAAGAGTGCTGCAATTGTGTGAAAATTTAAAAACAAAAGAAATTTAACAATTTTACCATGTCAGGCACTGCCAATTTTACTACTGAACGCTGTAAAGGTTGCGAAATGACTCAGAGTGATTTTATAGTACTGAGTGAATACCCAGAAAAGCTATGGCCAGTTGCTTTTTTTGCTATTTTTACAAATAAATACTTAGAAATCAAGCTTTCCGCCACTTTTTTATTAATGTTTAGGCCCCAAGGTATCCATTAAAAAAAAAAAAAAAATTCCTAGACCATTTTTAGCAAAAGCCGCTAAAGCGCAATTTTACCGACGCATACTTATAGCTTCTATTGGAAAGCTCCATGAATGAAGGTGCCTTAACCCAAAAAGAAGACCTACTACTTTAAGGTTTTACTACTTTAATGTATGTACAATCGGTCACCAGACTACCGAGCCGTCGGACACCTTCTTCTGGAAGTCATACAGACTGGGAAAGACGTGATCCCGGTCGATGTCCTCGCCGTACTTCTTGACCAGATAGGCGTAGCTCTTCTCGTGCACCAGCGCAGAGTGCCAGCCCAGTTCCTTGGCGGCCAAATAATCGGTGGTGGGTCCGTCGCCGATGTGCAGGCACTCCTCCGGCCGGAGGTTCTCCAGCCCGGACTTCTCCATCGCCTTGTGGAAGATCTCGGGGTCCGGCTTCTCGGCCTTCACCTCGTACGAGTTGACCGCGAAGTCCAGGTACTGCTCCAGCTTGGTGTTTTGGAGGAGCGCCGGCAGCCGGGGATCGAAGTTGGCTATCACCCCCAGCTTGCACTTGTCCGGCTTCAAGTTCTTGCGCAGCTGCTGGAGGAGCTCCACGCTGCCGTTGCACGGCTGCCAGCAAATGGAGGTCTTGTACAGCTCAATGAGGTGGTTGGAGAAGTTGTGCAGTTTCTCGTCGGGAATGGCAGCTCCACTATCCGAAAAAGTGCCTGTGGATGGAGTGATTTGGTCAAGGTTAGTGGCTGTTTGTTTACCCAAATAATTGTTTAAAATTGATAATGACGGAGGGGATAGAGCTAATAATTTGTTTGATTATCAAGAAATTAGCAGATAATAATTTGACGCTTGTGCGATGTTCGCAAGAAAAGAGAATAGTAATCTCCACATTTTCGATCACTTCTATAAACAAAGTTGGTTTGCAAAAACCACTCCTAAGAAAAAATAGATTTTTAAATGACAAAGCAGGTTAAGAAATTAACTACAATTAATAACCGGGCTTAGATTTTAAAGCTAGTCTTTGCTGTTTTCGTCGGCTCATCGACTCTTTTGATGAGAAGTGGCGGATACTAAGCACCTTTGGCAGTGATTATGCCAACTGCACTTTGGAACAGGCCGGATTGTTTATCACCGAGTGAAGGCAGTGAAGACAAACACTCGGCACTCAGCACTCACCTGCTATCAGCTTACGCCACCACTGCTGCCACTCCATCTGGGGATTCGTGTCGCGTCCGAAATTGGGATAATCGCGGTTCATCTTGTACCTGCAAGGAGAGACCTCTTCAGTTCAGTTGGACAGGCATGGTGTACCATTCCACCCACCAGTTGGCCTTGAAGTTCTTGGCCAGCTCGTTGTTGTCGCATCTGGCTCCGAAGAGGGCTCCGATCTCGCCATACTGCTTGCCGGGGCTCGACCGGAACTGGAGCAGCGTGTTGGTCACGTCGAAGGTGATGAGGCGGAAGCGGCTGAGGCTGCGCATCTCCGGGTTCGGAAGGTATCTGTATCTGCCTGGAATCTCTCAAATCCGCTCGGGAGCTCTGCGCATTCGACTCGCGTCGAACGTTTGCGACTGAAATCTGCCGGCGTACTACGTGAGCTGTCGGCGACTCTGTTATTGTTTTGCTGGAAAGTCGATCCGCCTCGTTATCAGCCAGCAGCTGCTGCCCCCAGATTCCGAATTGGATTCCGAACCCGAGGGCTTCTGTGTGCTAGCATCGGATCGGGTCGAGTCGAATCGGATCGGGAACATATGTTTGTGTGTTTTGTGCCGGATTAAAGTCGTATTGTATCTATATCGGGGGACCAGCGGGTGCTGCGGTTATCTCTGCTTTCATGTTGTCGAATTAGTATCGATTTGCAATCTGCACTGATTACGCGCCTATGCAAACAATATTATAAAAGATAAGAGCCCGGTTCCTTATCAAATCCTCTGGCTATCCATTTGTGTCGTTTTTAAATTGCGCGCCTTGCCTGCAATAATAAATAGATTTTTACTTTAGAGTACTTTATAATTTCCAGTTTTGATATCCAATTCAACAGTTAATTGTTAAAAGTTAATTGAATTTTGAAGTAGTTTGAATTAACAGAGCAAAAGGCGACACCAAGCGGATTTCAGATTCAGATTTAAATTTTAAAAAAAGCTATAAAATGGCTAGAATGACAACACTAACAATCACTGTTATCATAATCAGACTAACAGATGGCGCCAAGGTGCAAAGAGGGTTGGCGGGAGATTTAAAAAAATCATATACAATTGAATTAAACCATAAAATGGAAATGGAGAAGTAAAAACTACAAATATCCACTATTACAAGCAATTAAAGTAATTAATCATCTTTTAATTCCTACTTAATGTGGGAAATAAATAATATTAATGTCTGAAGAGTATCAGCATTCCATAAATTGCTATGGCTGCACCCCTTCTGCATTGGCATTTGGCAATTCCATTCGATTTGGCTATAAATAAATCACCAATTTAACGCTGACCACAAGCCGCCTTGAGATCGGATTTCTATGGAAGGGTCCTCAAATTCCTGGCATTTCTGTTGTCAAATTGTTGGTTTTCGTTGGGTTCTTGCTTTTTTTTTGTGCGCTGGTCAGGAAGGGCGCATTTCGAATGGAATGGCATAACTTCGACTACCAGGAAAGGGAATTTCCAAAAATTCCCGACAAAGAAATTGATAATGCCATTAAAGATGTGTTTTTATCAAATATTTCTGCATTGATTTCGAATTGGGGGGTAATCGCTATTATTATTATATCACTTTATAATATATTTTATTATTTCTCCATGAACATTACAAACCTCTTTGACATGCAAAGCCATTGAAGTTTCCCAAACCTTGTTAAACCTTTTTTAAGTTTAAGGAGGCGCAACTGCATTGACTACCACCTACAAACCTGGTTTGCCCTGCTCTAAGCCACCTCATTGCGGCAGCCCAACTTGGCTCTCTGGCGGTTGCAGAAAAGCGAACTAAAAACAAAAATAACAAAAACGGCAAATTCAGTTACTGTCCAACTTTCAACAAAAACTTTCCCAAGAAAAGTAACCAAGCGAAGGCGAGTCAACGACTCCCCTGGAATTTCGTGTTGGCCCTTTTCGAAATGTGTCTGGCTTGGTAGTCGGGGCCAAAGCTCCTCCGCCCCCCAGATGCCCCGATTTCCTTCAATCCCCCCAAGATCCCCCATGCACCTCTCGGTGCCTCGCTCCTCGCTCCTCGTGCAACTCCGGCTGGCTGCCTGACTGCCTTTTAATATTATCTGCACTTTGGGTCTTTGGCTGCCGCCGCTTTTGTTGTTGCTTCTGCTGCTGCTGTTGCTTGTTGTTGTTGCTGTTGTTGTTCTTGCCGCTTTGATTGGTCGTTTTAACCTGTTTGCGAATTTCTACCATGTTAATAAATAATTTTTAGAGGAGTTTTTAGAAGCAGCAGCAGCAGCAGCAGCAGCAAAAGTACCGCACCAGCAGCGCCAGCGCCATTACACTGAGGAAAATATATCTTGAGAGTTACAAAAAAGAATTCTAAAGGGAAAAACAAATTTTGTATTATTCAGGATATGTTTTTTAAGGTAAACGTCAATGTTAAACCCATTAAATAGTGTTTGCAAATGTTATAGAATTGTTTTAATCTTTGAAGACCAACAAATAGATTAACAAAAAGATTAATCAGTTTTGGATACTATTTCTTTATCCATAATAAACTTATTGTTAAGATTCGTGTCAATACTTTGTGGCAGTGCTTGGGAGCTGAATCTTGTGCTGCCGGCAGCTTCTCCTGTTTCTCCTGGCACGACAACTCCTCATCTCATCGGAGTCGCAGTCGGAGTCGTCGTCGGATTAGGTTTGGCAGCCTCCACTGCCTCCACTGCTGCCACTGCTTTCTGCTCTTCGGGTTCGGGTTCGGTTCAGTTTGGCTCGGAATGGTTTTGTTTGGCTCTGCGGCACTTGGAATGCAGCCAGACGGCCATGGGATCCGGCATCCTGCGTCTGCTCGCCCACCAGAATGGCCAGGGCCACCTCCCCGACTCCTGCTCCTGTCTCCAGTCTCCCGACTCCTGTCTCCTTTTCGGCACTGCACCACAAACTGACACCACGGCTTCAGGAAGATTCGGGTTCATTAAGTAGCCGGTCACCTAATGAATATGTATGTCCTAGGGGAAAGTAGCAGTAGCTGTACCAAAAAGTGGGATCTGTTTCAATGAACATATATTAACTAAATAATAGTTACCAGATTACTAAATCATATTTAAAGGTAATTCAGATTTATTTCTCTTTCTTCAAATATAAATTTTGCTAACCATTTGTAGAACTGATATAATGTATAAATTGAATATAATTTATAAACATGAAATAATATTTTGCCTAATCATTAAAGGTTAGAATATATAAATGTTCAGTTTACTGTAACTTGTGTTCAATTTGTAATACCTTTGTTTAAAGGGTATTTCCCCGTCTGATACTCCACTTTGCATCCACTCTGGTCTATGACCGCTTCACATTCACAGCTCCAAGTTCGTGGAGTGCGACAACACCGTGGTGTTCTTGTTTGAAATTCCTCGCCTGCCTTTTGGTTTATTTTGTGTTTTGCTCAGCGCTTCGCATCGTCGTCTTCGTCTTCGTCTTGGTCGTCTTCTTCCCCACCACCAACCCCACCAGCACCTCTACCTCCACTACCAGCAGCACCACTATGAGCATCAGCATCCAAGATTCCCCATCCTCGCCGTCTTCCGTCTTGGTCAGCATCTTCGTCGACGTCTGGCTGGGATCGCCTTGGTTTTGGTTTTAGTTTTGGTTTTGGTTTTGCCTTTTTGTTCGTGCTGTTTGGCTTGGACGTGTATGTGGCCGTGGATGTGGCTGTGGATGGGGCTGGGGCTCGTTTGTTAAATGTTTGGGTTTTGTTTGAGTTTATTGAGTGAATTCCTGGAAAAACGCAGGAATTTGTCTTTGGTCTTTCTGTTCTGTGCTGTGCTGTGCTGTTCTGTTCTGGTCCGTTCGGCTCGGTTCGGTTCGGTTAAGTTCGCTTTGGTTCTCCTCTGTTTTTCTCGGCTGGTCGGCAGGTCCGAAATGCACTTGGTGCATAAAAATCGCTTTACGGAGCTTTAAACTTTCGGGGCTCGGGCGTCGGTTTCCCAAAGGTGTCTGTATGGGTTTGCCGTGATAAAGGATGGACAGGTGATTATGACTTTTTAGCGGGACACCCAATTACGTGCGATCGGCAGGAAATCGGTAAAGATCAACGGTCGCAGCCTCTTGGCCCTTTCGCCTTGGCCGAAATGCCTTTTGCCTTTGACTCTGATGGGAACCGAAGTCGGGAGTGAAACATAATACTCTGGGGTGGTGCTACCCCGGGATCTCCGGATTATAATCAAGTCCTATAGAAGCTACTGCTCGGGTCTATAATGCAGACAAGCAGACGGCTTGTGACAAAGGTGCTTCTGTTTTCGTAATTTTCTGGGAACTTTTAAAGCGGTCGATTTCGGTAGGAGTGTTTGGTATTCCAATAAGAGTTCTACAATGATATTATATTGTAAATGCCTTTAGCATGTCTGCGACTATTTTTAACATTTTTTGGTGTGACATAGCTTTCAGGAAAACGCTATGCTCAATAATGTCTGGCCATAAACACTCGGATCTATTACCATTTCGACGGATTTAATTACACGAAAATCTGGGTTTCAACGCCCACAAAGAGGCATTCCGCCTCCATGCGGAAGAACACGCAGAAGAGCCAGAGGAATCCTCCCCCTGTAAATAAAGACAGAAAGCATTTCAGTTCCGGTGCGCCCGAAATAGAAATTCCTGCTGGATTTTCACCTTTGTGCGTATTTTCTTTCCCCCACGTCGGTTCGGGTTTAGTGTTCCTAAATCACCGAGAGATCGCTGCAGAGCTTCTGTGCTCTGTGTTCCGTGTTCAGTGGGGAATCTGGGCTGCGATGGGGTGCTCTTCCGGCAGTTGGACCCCTCCGTGGCTTCCAAAAATACGGGAAATGGATGGAAACGGAATCTCGGAGGAAACTTGCTATTTTCGACCGATGATTGAGTTGTAATGATTGGGCCACAGTTCCAGTTCTTGTTCTTCGGCATTCTCGGCATCCCCCATGTGGGTGAATGGAATGCATATGTGGCACAACACAACAGAATCTCTGTGTCAGTCAGCCGCCCTGCCCTCTGAAAACTGACTGAATTTGAAGGAAACCTCCATATGTGGCAGTGAAAACGGAGTCATGCATTACTTTACCTTAAATAATATATTTGAGTCTAGGTTTACTTTATTCTAAGCTAATTCTTCATGATATAATTTTACAAAACAGAATATTTTACTTAAGTAATTCAATATTTAATTGCACAAACAACAAAGTGTCTTCCAAAAGTGGGGGACGCCTACGCATTCGTCCGCCTTGGGCGATGGGCATTCCCAGACAGTGCTCTTAGAAAGCAGAGAAAACAGGGAAAAGCATTCGGAGTAATGGCCAAGCGCCCCCCAAAGAACTTTAAATAAAATTTGCGGGGGAGGAACCAAGAGGTGGATTGAGGAGCCAGAACATTTGTTTGGCTTTTAGAATTGTTTTTTTTTTTTACTTTTTACAAACATCCATTATCTTTCACTAAATTTAAATAGAGTTATTTTAAATTATTTATGATTTATATAAGTATTTAAATAGCAGCATTAAATCAATGCTAACACTGCATTTTACAAGATCGTCTCCCATTTTTATTGCTTTTATGGCGAATCTATTAAGGTTGCTGCCTCTCCCTTTGTCTGCTACTTTTAGCCGCTGAAAAATGTTGCGATTTTATATTGTTGTGTGCCTTTCGCTCTGCTGCTCGCTTTAAATTTCTAATTTTGTGGGCAAGTGAATCTGAATTTGAATTTAGGAATGATCTGGTATGTATATAGCCGTGTCCGTGCCCTATCTCCCGTCGCAGTGCGGTAAGGTACGAGGTATCAGCACTTGAATACAGTCCGCTTCGAAGGAGTAGGGCCTTGGTCTCAAAAATAAAATAAAAGAATCAAAGAAAATGATTAAATAAGCATTAAACATTGAAACACCACTTCTTAAAGTAATTGTTACTTCTTTTAATTATATATAATAATAAAATATTAGAAAACAAATATTAATCCATTTCTATAGCTTCGTGAGGTCCTGAACCTATTGTCTTGACCGCGTCTGTGTGCGTATGCGTGTTCTGCGCTCTGTCCATTACTCAAAGAAAGCGTCGCGCGAAGAATTGCCGGCGAGACGTTGATGTCGATGTCGGTCAGAGACGCCAGACAATGTTTAATTTGTGTGCGAATTTCTGCACACCAGGGCTGCAGCCTCATCCGAAGACCTCGAAGTGAGTCACATTCCGCAGGAATTCCCGAACTTTTACCGCTTCCGGTGGAGCTTGTAAGTAGGCAATGATCACTGAACACTTAGCTTTCTAGCATAACCGCCGGAAGTTGTGCAGCCCTGGCCGAAGAGGAAATGGAAGCCCTGGCTGGCGTAGCGCCACCATTACCATTGCGACATTATCCGCTGTCGTCTGGCCAGTCTGCGGGCTATTTTCGACCGTGTTTTCGTCTGCAGGAAGCCCACTGCACTGGGAGAAATAGTTGGAGATGATTGAGAACTAAATAATTTTAAAAAACTTTAATTCAAAAGTAATCTGAAAATACATATCGAGTTATCTTTTTGTAAAAGATAAGTAGGATGGGAAGACATTATACTTTCCTAACTTACATATATGTAATAGTAACATAATCACTTATTTTCTCAGTGTAATCACTGCTACTTCGTCGGTCAGTTCATTTTGGCGGAGGAGACAAACGCAGACGCAGAGAAGTTTCGATTTTTATTTTTGTCTAAAACATCTTTATGTGCTTTTAAATATGCTGCGAAGTGACATTAGATTCTGCCCGTGGTCGAGGGGGCGTGGCAGGAGGGAGGGGGGAGGTGTTGGAGGGGGACGCAGACAGATCCGCTACAGAAATAAAATTTGTCACAGACAGTTAGATCAGCAGCGGCACAGATGTGTGTGCGCCGCCCGTCGTCTATTCCAATGGATACATCAGCATCTGAGCATCTTAGTATCTGAGCATCTGAGCAGTCGAGTATCTGAGCATCTGAACATCGCCAAAAGGCGGGCTAAACTTAGACCATCGGCGGCGTGTCCCCCTCGGATCTTTCCCCAACCGCCGCTATCGGCTGCCGTTGATGTTTTGATTGATAGTCGTCCGAGCCCATTCCATTCCGACCAAGGTGGCTCCGATCCGCTCCTGGCAACAGTGGCAACTTGGCAGACGGCAGACGGCAGACAACCTTCCAGCTCAACAGTGGTTGAACAGGTCTAGACCAATAAGCACAATGCCAACAACAACAACAGCAATAACAACAGCAATTGCAGCGGGGGGAAAAACAAAAACAACAGAAAGATATATCCACATCCGTCTAAGTTGGCATTGCATGTGCAGAGATGCAAACGCTAAGCGCTTTTTTTGTTGCCCTCACTTCGAAGAGGTCTTTCCACTATAAATAAAATATTCAATTGATTTCAAGAGGAGATGCTATACAATTCATATTATAAAGATCCGAAAGATTCCTAAAGTTCAAATCTTTGGAAATCAACTTATTATGCATTTGTTTTATTATTGATTTAAATGCATGGTTTGTGCATGATTTATTAGATAATACATATTGTTGATAGTAGAAAATCATGGCCAGAGTATCTCCATTTCCGCCTATGGATTCCCCTCTAATTTCTCCTTTTTTTCTGCTTTCCACTGCATTTATTTTCGAATTATTGTGCACAGTTCTTGAGTCATTCTTCCGCGTTCTTGCATGAAAATGGCCGTTGGACTGGCTCTGCGATTTCCAGGGGATCAGCAGGGGCAATGCAGTTGCAGTTGCATTTGCAGTTGCAGTTGCATTTGCAGCTGAAGACGATGATGGTTGCAACCGTATTCGGCAAGAATTAGCCATTCCTTTGTCTTTGTCTTTGGCTGGCTGGCCGGCGTCTGTATGCAGATGCTGCTGATTAGCCACTTAGACATCCGATTGAAAATTAGCAGTGTACGAGTACAATAATTAGCTAGGTGGGCAAAATAATTAGGTAAGCTGCAGGCAAAACTCATTTCTTATGCAGATGCTGCTGATTAGCCACTTGGACATCCGATTGAAAATCTGGGTGTTGGTTGTGTAAAATAATTAGCAAAAACTGTAAGCAATTCAGATTCAGCCTATGGCATAAAACAAATTAATTTCCTTTCGCTCAGTTCAAATTATACATATTTATATAATATTTAAAGAGATGTACTGTACCTGAAACTACTTTTTGACAGTGTACCGCTGGACCAACATGGCATTAGAAGCGCATGAGGGCACAGCAGCTGATAACAAAGAGCTGAGGAGAGGAAAAGGGTGTGGGTTCAGTGGGGAAAACTGCATTCCACGCATTCCAGCGATGAGCGACTACAGCAATAACAACAACGCACCACGTTTTTCATATTCAAATTCAGCCAGACCCAGACTCAAACTCAAACTTAAACTTAGACTCAGACGGAGACTCAAACAAAAAGGCAGAGATGTTGCAGAGAGAAAAATATTCTACCAATAACCATAATATAAATTAAAAACTTACATCATAACATAACAAAGGGAATATATCTTAATTATTACAGGATACCTATGCACACTTCTTTTTATAAGTAGTTACAAACCTCTTAAGATCTCCATGGCACCCAAGTTAAATTCTATACTTGTTACGATTCAGTGTTTAGTTTAAAATAGATCTCACCCTTTTCTTTCTGTGCACTTATCCGAAGGAACGTCGATTTGTGGCTGAGCCGCACTTAACATAACAACAATGCACAATGCCGCGATGGCGATGGCGATGGTGATGATGTTGTCGCTGCAACTTCAAAAGCTGAGCAAACACGGGGGAGAGAGTCGATTCGAATTTCGAACCTGGTCGAGAATGTGAGAAAGAGTTGGCCAACAAAGTTGGCTGGCGACTGGCGCTGTCGGTGGGTGCGAAACCAATTTACAGCGCCCAACGTGGGGCTGAAGGGGCGAGGGAGCGGGGGAACGGGGGGAGGAGGTGTGGCAAGTCCCCCGATTGGGGATTATTGAAAATTAAACTCTTGACACCTCGCATTCTCCGTGGGGCATCAAGAATGCAGTCCATCTTGACTGTTCATAGAGCGAATTACGGCTAAGGTTTCAGTTTGATGAGAACAATGAATCGATTATGGAACTATTTTCCTGGAATTAATTCTTCAGATTGCTACGATTGACTAAGAGCTCATCTTGTGTTTCCTAATCCATGGTATTTTTAGTCATTTTTCGTTTGTTATCACATTATCACAGAATTATCTACGCAACATAAGTATACATTTTCCAGACCCACTGTGTGACTTTTTACTCATAACTGAACTTTCTTTTGACGCCTTTCCAATAATGGGAACTCCCCGCAATCGCATTCCCACAAAGATAAAGACAGACATTGGCCAGACGGAAAACGGACCAGATCGAAGTTCTCAAGTGTCCGGCGAACGGGGATTAATAATGCGACTGCATTGTAGGCGGCGATTTCAAAAAGTGAATCGACAACAAACAAATTGGGCACATAATGCCGGCCGTTCTGAACCCGAGTCGGCGTAGTCTGGCCAACCCGCTGGGCCGAGCTCTGCGTGCGACATTTCAGTGGTGCGGCTGTGGTGCAAGTGGTGCCAGTGGTTCGCCTTGCGAAATTCGTAGAAGTCATTGAGTCGAGCCATTTGAAATCGGATCGGATCGGATCGCCTTCAGTTGGATTGGATTGGGCTGGCTCTCTTTTGGTCACCAGCATTCAGTGTTTTCTTTGGCCCTCGGAATCGATTTTCCAGGAAAGGCGGAGCGACGCAGGGGCGGACCACCATGGACACTTGTGATTTTGTCAGCCTGTAATCATTTTCGCTGACAATAACTTCCTGTGCCACAGATTACAGAATGAATACAAATGTGAAGTGATTAGGACGAGTCATGGGTGCACGAAGAAAAATAGGGGGAGCTTATAGCTGAGAAATACTAAAAAGAATAAGTTATCATTATATATAAATAATATATTATTTTTTATTAAACCAAATCAAAATTGGTGAAGTACCAAACATTATTTATTGTTAACACGCACAAGAAAATGATGAAAAATCAAATTAAACAAACATTGATTTGTGATAATCCCTAGTAATACTTGCTATACAAAACTGATTGGTTTCTCTCAGTGGACGAACGGGACATTCCGGCATGTGTGTGGTGTGCGGTGTGTGGGTGTGCCAATATCAAAGGATCGATTGCCGCGTCGTCAAGTGTGGGAAGTGATGTGTTGATTGCAAACAAGTACGGATGCCCCGACGACACATTTCAGTCCTCATTCCTGACCGATCCGATCCGATCCGATATACGTACGCACCCATCCCACTTCGATCTGCTTGGGTTTTTCGGCTGCGGCATCTCAAAGATGCTTCCTGGAATTGCCCGGAGACCTTTTCGGGATTACTGTAAATATGCAATCAATTTTTATCGATACTGTATACTGTATACTGTGTTCGTGCGAGTGTGTGTGCGAGTGTGTTCTCACACACAAGCAGCGTGAGATATTTTCCTGTTTCTTACAAGAGGCTGGGATTCGGGCAGTCGGGGATTCCGAGGTTCGGGGACTCGGGTCCAGTGTCGATGGCTGTAAATGCCATTCATGATCGCCGTAATATTTTCTTATCCTTTGGAACTAATTTGTAGGCCGGCCTTGGCTTGGAGATCCTGGGAAACTCGGACTGGGAAATGGGAAAAGCAAACGGCGGTGAGTGGCTTTCAATCAGAGAGTATTGAGGTCATTGGGGTCTGATAAATGTTGTGTAATTTTATGGCGTTGACTCTTTTCCGGGAATATTTGGATGGCTGAGAAGATCTGTTTTCTCACTTTCCCTTCTTCACCTTCTTATAAAAATTGTAGAGATCTTAAATAACATATTTGTTTAAAGAACTCCTTTACTTAATAAGTATTTGAAAAATAGTTAGGATCCTTAATATCTATTTATTATACATTTCTATACTGTTAATTAGAGTTATATAATTATCTCATATATATACAAATGGCACATTTGATTATCCTTGCTTGTTTCCGTTCCGTTTCGTACTCAACTCGATGAGGCAACATTTAATTGGGGCTCTGGCAATCTGAAGTGTGAGGGCTCCATTTGGGGCTCCACTCGCTTCCACTCCACGGGTCTTATCCGCATAATGGTTTCTGGTCCATTGATAGATCTCTAATCTGATCTGCTTAGTGAGTGCCGTTCGATTGGAAGATATTGCCCCCCATTTCCCCCATTTCCATTTGTATTCGTTTATAATTCGCTCGATGTGTGGCATGGCATTCGTTTTCGTTTTCGTATCCGTACGCGTATGGGTATGCGTATCTCTCGGATTCGGATTCGGATCGGATTCGAATAGTGCCAAGCTTATTTGTCTATCTATTGGGTTGTTTGTCTGTCTGCCTGCTTGTCTATTTGACTAGCAGTCCGTCGGACTTTGTGTCCGGCGGCTGTTCCCCAACCCCAACCACCACCCCTCCCCCGTATCTCCCCTTTCCCCTCCCCTTCCTTGGGGCCCCAGCCCCCCGATTTTTGGGTTGTTTTGTTATGGTTGGCCCATTACTGCATTCCACATGCACAGTGTTTGCCTTGATGTTTTTAGGGTGTTTCTCTTGGTGTTGCCGTTGTTATTGCTGCTGCTGCTGCTGCCGCCGTTGTTGCTGCTGCTTCAGATGTTACAAAATCATTCATCGCACACACATATTGAAATTGTAAAAACCAACAGCCATCAACGTAGATAGAAACATATAAAAATTCTTTGCATTCCAATGAATCATGCTGCCGATGTTGCCGCTTTATAACTGGCGACAGCCAGAGCCAAAGCCCGGCACTCGCTGGATGTAAACTTTAATTAGGTAACACTGAAGTGTGTGTAGGTATGCACACTCCACTCCGTCTTTCGAGTCCGCTTCACGGGCAAGTTGTTGCTGCCTCAGTCGCAGTCGCAACCGCTATTATTATTAATGTACGCTATATGCCACAGGCGGCACGGCGACAAGCCGTGTAGAGATACCCATGCATATCTTTAACTCATGTTCGGCACTTGGAGAAATCTAAAATGAATAGCGACTTACGAAAAGTTCTGAAAAGGTTAAATACCTATTTCAACACCCAAAATACCAAATATTTCCTAAGGTTTATTAAAGTTGTAAGTATTTTTTTTATTTTTTATGTATGTACATATGTAAGTTTACCTTCAATGCCCGAAATTTCTCTTGGTGCATTCAGTCCAAAGTCTTTTGCTGCTTCTTCCTCCACTTCCATTTCTCTGCTATGTAGGTGTGCCTGCACGTATGTGTGTGTGTGTGCTGCTGTTATAATTGTAAATAATGATGATAACGCGATTACATGCCTGGTTAAGGAATTTATTGTAATTCGCTGGCCATTTGAGTAAGAAATTAAGGCAAACAGGTTATAAATTGTGGGCATTTGAAATGCCGCTTGCCATCCTTGACGGGCTTTCCACAGTCTTTATCACGCTGCTCTTCTTGGGCGTTATCTCATGCGGTTCTTATCTGCGAGGCAACATGGAAATGGAATGAATTGAAAGGCGCTGACAAAAGATAAACAATACAAGGCACACCGATATCGATTGCGATTGATCGGCTTTAAGCTGCTGCTGCTGCTGCCTCTTCGCTGGGGCGCCAGTTCCTTGCCGCTTTTATTCTGGTTTTTGTTGGGGTTTCTTCCTTATGTTATAAGTTGTTTGAAACGAAGTTTTAATATAACATTTGAATCACGTACATACTGAGTCTAGAACTATTCCTTAAATATTGATAACCAATGAAATTTAAATTATAAAAATAGCATAGTGAGCATTCTAGTTTGTTCAAGGGTATTCCATGGACGGGTTCTTTCTTTACATTTTTTTAGGGTTTCTTTTTCTCATGCGGGGTGTCTTCTTCTCCCCGTCTCTTTTCTGTTTTGGGGTGTCGCATGCCAAGCGCCAAGCACCGCAGCGGAAAAAAACAACAAAAAGCACAGTGGAACTCCAAAATGCGGCCCCACACATGCAGTCGCTGCCTCTGCATCTGCCGCAGTCGACGTCGGCGTCGGCGTCGCTGGCTTTGAACGCTGGAATTTGTGAATGAAATGAGAGGTCTAACCTCTTTAGCCTGGAATGTGGTCGACGTGCCACGGGTACTGGTTTTCTCTCTCTCTCCCTCGCTCTTTGTCGCTTTGGTCGTTCATTATCGCTTTGCTGGAAGGGTGGCCTTAGTTGGCCCCCCCAAGCCCCATCCCCCTGCCACCCACCGCCGCTCTCCCCACTCCACCCGCTCCCTCGCTCCAAATTCGAATCTCACGCTCACGTATCTGCGCAATACGTGATCGGCTCTCTTGTTGTTGTTGTTGGCTCCACGGCGATTAGTATTGGCATTGGTATTGGTGTATGCCCGAAAGAGAGCACCTACACTTGCACATTGGGCGTGTGGGGGCTGTGTGTGTGTGAGTGAGTAGGTGATAAATTGGCGCCCCAGTGTGTGTGTTTGCGAGAGAGTGAGCGATCAATTGGCATTATTTAGTAGTGTGCGTGTTTGCGAGAGACGTCGTCAAGGTTTTTGTTAGTTTTTGACATTCTTGCTGTTGTTTTTGTTGTTGTTTTTGCGGGGGGAAAGTGGGAGGGCTTCGAATTGCGCTCTTAAGTTTTTGGGAGAGTGGGAGAATAGCAAAAAGGGGTGGTGAGGGAAGAGGCTGGGGGACGGGAGGGGGCGGCAAAAACATAATGGCGGCGATTTTATTATAAACTTTTATAGAAAAACTTAAAAACTGCGTTGTAACAAATTGTTTAAACTTTATTGCTTTTGCCTTGCATTTGTTTTCGATTTTTCTGTGTCAATTAAGCAATTAAATGCTAAGTATCGATTGACAAATTCCATTTTGTTGATTAGTTGGGCTAATTAATTACTACACTAATTATGTAAGACAGCTTAAAGTGTTCGCACACATTTTTCAACATTTTTATTATTTATAATTATTCATTGGTTTAATGAAAAAAATTTAATAACCGAAATTAATAAATCCCTAAAATATTATTACATTGCATTAAAAAAAAAAATACAAAAATGCAAATACAAATAAATAAAAATTTCGAGGAAGCATGCTTCCAATGTATGTTTACTAATTTACCGAAGGATGCAGGGCAACAAAAAAATATTTTGTTAAATAAAGCTTAAAGAGTTGATAGTTTCATGCTCAACCTACATTCTTTAAACATTACAATTAAATATATTAATTAAAATCATTATCTCATTTCAACCAAAAGAAATTCAATGCGGCCATAATAATTAGACACCAAGAATTCTATCCTTGAAATGACACTCCCTTCATATTGCACAGACGTACTTCCCCTAACTATCTGCACAATTCACACGCACCGAACCCTTTTCATTGACCGAAGCCCAACCCAAACCCCGAAAAAGTGCAGAATATATTCAAAATAAATAAACAAGAAGCATTAATGAACGGCGAAAAAATGTGCATGGCATGCAAATTTATTTGGCGCATTAATAAACGCAATGCGAAAAACGAGAATGGACAATCGGCGTACGAAATCCAGAGCCACATAAACAGGATATGGGAGATGGGAACTACGGGCATCGAAATGCGAAATGCGAGTAATTATGTATGTTTGTGAGTATTATAATTAACATTTCTGGGAAAACTCGAATGCGTTGAGCAGGACAAAAGGCGAAATCCCAAAAAAGATAAAAAGCCAGACAGTCGGACAAATGGAAGGACGGACGGACGGCGCGGAGAGGTTTGTAAGTGAGGATAGGGATTTTGCGCCTTGGCTCACACACACACCAGACACACACATTATAAATGAGCCGAGCTGTCCGCATCCTTTGGTGTTGTTGTTCTACTGGTTTTGCCAGATTATGTGCGGATTTTTGCACAGGCCAAAGGCAGCCAAACAAAATAATCATAATGAACGGCATACAAGCACTGCGAGAAACGAAAAGTACTCCGGAAGATATCCTTTCGAAACTCCAAATTCACACTTTGTCTTATTGACTATCTTTAAAGAATTTATGACTTCAATTTAATTCTGAGTTAACAAAATGTGTTGAAGACGTCATACAACTTATTAAAAAAGCTTGTGATCATTTTTCTGCATCCTGATGAAATAATTTTTAAACTAACTTAAATTTAAGATATGACAGAATTTTAAGCAATTGCAACTTCAGGTATTTTAACCGTTTTAGAACTACAGAATCAAGGATATTAAAATTCATAATTCAGTTTAAAACAATGGCAGTACATATAGGGAACCTGTGCTAAAAAGACATATCAAACTGAATATCAGCATTCAAAATATTATTTCAACATATAAAATGTCCTTTGCTTTATCCTTAGTCTAGGACCAATTTATTTTTCTTACTGCACGGCCAGTCATGAGGATGTACTCACATATACATGTGAGAAATCCAAGTAGTTGGCCACAGACACCGCCGAAAAAAACAAAAAATCAGCACACAAAGCTGAAATTCAAAAGAAAAACAAGAACGGACCGCATCTCGATCCTTGGCTTGCAGCGGGTCCCGGCACTCCCCCCTGTAGAAACCCTCCCCTCCCCTCCCCCTTCCCCTCCGCCTCTTCACCTTTCTCAGGTGAGAAGATTTTCTCTCTTTCTACCCGTAAGGCAGCATTCCTGGCAGCTCAGGCCAAAAACTTTGAGGGGAGAGGACAATCAACTCGCAAAAACAGCAACACCAACAACAACACCATAAAGTACACCAACAGTACAACAACATCTTAACAACATCCCAACAACACTTGAACAATAACAACAACAACAACACACCAATAACAAACAATACAAAAAATTCAACAACAACAATAACAACAGCAACAACCATGAGTTGGAAATCCCATTCTGGATTCTGGACAACTCGTGGCTAACTCAAAGCGCTTGCGCCTATTTAATTTGGCTGCCGCCAACATTTTCGAGGCTCCCACAGATTCCAGATTCCTCCACCAATATTCCCCTTAAGAACCCCCCTGGTTCCGCCCCTGAAAGCGCCCCCCTCGCGTTGTCTTGGCATCTTGTTAACGATCATGGCAACAGGATTCTGCTATTTTGTCGCTGCTGCCCTGCGCCACACAGTAAAAAGGTAAAAAGAATACAAAACAGTCGAGAAAAGCAAGCCAAAACGGCAAGAATGCTGATGTGGGAAGGACCAAAAGGATCGAATGGGGAGTACCCTCCGATAAATGGTCGATCCATTCATTTCCAGCAATATTTCGTTTTTGGTACGGAATAGTATTTCAATCATGTGGTGTTCAACAGAAGAAAACTATATATGATGTAATAATACTTTTGCGAAAAGTAGATATAACAATTTGCAATTTGATTAAGACTAAAAGAGAATTATGTATAAAAGAATAAAATCTATTATTCTTGTTATTATGGATCTTTTTCCATATTTTGATGGGGGATGTCTAATTCTTTGCTAAAGCACATCTTATCCTTGCCCGTCGTTGACCAATGGGTATGGAGGAAGGAAAAAAGTATGCACATTCCGGAGGCAGCCACACATCCACAGGCACAACCTTATCCTCATCCTCATCCACAACCACATCCACATCCATGTTACGATCAGCGGCATCCCAAAAAGAAATGTGTGCAGCACACGCACCAGCAAACACACGCATACACTCGGCGAAAATCGCGGCGACTGCGAATGCAGAGGGAAAACGATTGTCGGGCAAACAGAATAACTAAATGCAAATCCACTGGAGATCCCTGCCCCAAAAGGGGAGCCCCTCCTCCGCCCAGGAAGCGTTGTTTACTTCGGCACCACCCAAGAGTGCTACAATGTTGTGCTCTTGGAATTTGGCTTTCTCCTGTCGCCGGCTTTATTAGCCAAGTCTGCGAGTCTCGCACAGAGACACTCGAGCACTCGAACTTCGGACCAACACACACACTCACACACACACACTACCACGCGTCTGGCCCACTCACCACTTACCACCCACCGAACCCCCCGCCAAACAACTCCTGCACCGAAATTCCACAAAGAATCTTAAGTGTACACAATATGAATGTCTGGGTCTGGGGCATTCTGCAAACTGCAAACTGCAACGCCAACGGAGGCAACGAAGTCCACCGACGAGGAGACCAAGACGAAGATGCCTCGGCGACTTTCGGATACGAAAGCCTGAGCCCCCAGAAATGACCATTTGGAGTCTCGAAAAAGGTTGATTCCAAGCTTTAGTCCCAAGAAGAATATGACCACTTTCATAATCACTCAAACATTTTCTAATCTGAAATCATTAAGTCCTGATAATCGTGGAAATATTTCTTATAACTCAACAATATCCTTTTGCTCAGAAATATACATTCATTACAATTAAAAACAATTTAATAATGTTAAACCATTAAAAATCTAAAACTTTAAATAATTGATTTAAAAAGGACCTTCCCAATATAAAACCTCTAGTTAGCATTTTACTATAATTTTGAACAGATAGTAGCTTTCAGAATAAAATCACCAAGTTTCCAAGTTTTTTTGCGAAATAAAATTTCGAAAACAATATTTAAACAAAAGTGTTTGTTCTATTTTAAGAAGTAGACAAGCACAATCATCACCATTTATAGCAGTTGAAAATGTATTTTATTGGTAAACATTTGTTTGAAGATATGTAAATTCGTTTGTGTATTTCAGCTTGCAATGTGGAAAACTGCATTTTGGGTTAGGTGAATCTATTTTTGAATATTCTGTGAATAAACTCAAAGGTGTTGATGGTATTCCTTGGCACTGGCTACAAATTTATAAAGGATTACTTTCTCGAAATGGGGTTTTTCAAGATCAAGAAAATATTCCAAAGGATATTCCCGAGCGCGAACCCCACAAAAATAAGCCAGATTTGATAGCCAGGCCAGCAGCTCCGCTGCAAACCCACGAAACCTGGACGTCCGAGACGTAAACACCGCCAGTGGGCGAGGGCGAGGGCGCAGGGGAAAAGGGGGCGGGGCAGGGAGTCAGAGATCGGCATCGTATCTTGAAATGAAATGCAAAGAAAAGAAAATAACAAAAACAAAGTTTCTCACGTTCCTCTTCCTAAATTCTTGGAATTGCAATACATTAAAAAGAGGTCTTTGCTTCGTCTGCATACACATGCACTTCGGGGTGCGTGTGCTGAGTGTGTGGAGGTGTGCCCGTGTCCGTGTGCCCGTGTGTGTGAGCGGACGGACGGACGGACAGCGGACAGCAGTTTTGAGCCGTGCTACAAGCGAACGCCGCCACCGCCCGTTCAACATATTCCTTTTTCTCATCGATTTTGAGACCTATAAGTGAATGTGTCGATTGAGTGCACTGCTAGAAAATAACCAATCTAGTGCTAAACCATTAAAGGAAATATTCAGCATTTCAAAACTATGTCAGGAAAATATTTTTTAGAAATGGAGAGTTGTCCTTAAAGGACTTAGTTTTATAGAATTTATTTAATGAAAGTTTACCGCCAAAATCCAATAACTTGAACTAATGAATGGTATTCTGATCTCAGATCAAACACCAGTTAACCAAATGAGTGCAATTATTTGCAACAACCATATTAAATATAGCAACTGATCAAATATCTTATTTAGAATCACATACTTTAACATATTTAATTTATAAATATTTTTAATTTTTGTTGCAGTCCAATCCTTTTTCTTGAGGTGTAATGATGCATAATGCTGCTGTTGAGATTGCTCGTGTTGCTGTTGTTGGCCGATGATGTTGCCGTAGTTGCTTTTGCTGTTGCTGCTACTTTGGCAATATGTTTTCGTATTTCCCCCGCCGTTCCTGACTTTGCTTTTCGACTGCGTTTTGGGCGGCCGCCCAGAAGAAGGAGGCGGTTGATGATGGTGGGGAGTGCGGAGTCTGAAGCTCCAAAGGCTGGTGGAAGGGGAGATGGGGAATGGAGACCCAGGCCCATAATGAAAGTCGTCTCCATCGTCGTCTGCATCTCCAGTCCGTCGACATCGTCGGCGGTTTGATCAAATGAATGAATATTATCATCGATGCCTCTTGAATGTTGAACGAGCTGACTTGATGACCGTGCACCGGAGCGAAGCTCGTAAAGAATTCTTTTTTGTTGTTCTCCCAGTCTTCCCCTGTTGTTGTATTGTTGCACCCAGCCAAGGTGTGTGTGTGTGTGTGCGTGGTGTGGTGTAAGTTGTTTGATCTAATTGGTTCATCGAACCAAGGCTCCCAGAGCCCCGATCTCGTCTGCCATCTTCGGATCCTGGATTATGATGTTGGAGCACTCTTTGGCTTGCCAATTTTGAGGACAATCATAGGCCAGGCCATAAAAAACGCAGAGTTGCTATAACTGAACAGGATTGGAGTGGGCGAACACTTGGATAAATTTAGAAAAACCATTTCCTAAATACTATGTTGATTATACTTATTCAAGAAATATATGTTTCAATTTAAATATTTATATTAGCTTCCTGATTTTGGCACTTCTTACCGAAAATACAATTATTGGTTTCCTGAAAAATAAACAGAATATAAAAAATAATTTTAAACACAAGTATTTATTTATACAACTACCTGTTTAATCATTCAACTTTCAGTTATGTTCTTCCCTTGGGAAATATTAAATGCCTTGAATCGCGTAGTGATGACCTCTTCGAAATGCATTCCAAACGCATTTCCCGAAATGCATGCCCCATTTTCTCCGAGTGAAGGGCCGGCGACATGAACAAATACAGCAGTTGGTTATTTAACAAGAGCCAAAGTCGAAATTCCAGGAATTTAGGATTGGGCCCTTCTTTGCTTTCCGAGCGAAGGCGATGGCGACGGCGAAGGCACGCGGGGGGGTCATAATTAAGTGGCCCTAAATGCCGCTAAAGGAATTTCTCGCAGGCGACATTATTATCAGTGTTTTCGGTGCCCTGGTACCCGGGTACCCTGGTCTTTTACGGAGCCAACTGATAGGCCAGAAATTTATATTCTCCTCCGCGGCCGATCGGCATCGTTTCATTATTGACTTGGCATTGATCGCTTTTCAAAGAGTGGAATGTGCATGTTGGACAAACGAGGGACAATGGCTCGTCGCTGGATTTATGTGTGTGATTCGACTCGACTCCACTCCACTCCACTCCATTCGATTCGATTGGATTTGATTCGTTTCGTTTCGTTTTGATTCGAGGCAAGGCAAGGCAAGTGCATCTGCATCTGCATCTCGGCGACATTAGAGCGACAATCTTCTAGAGCTTCTGTTCGACTCGTGGTTCGTCATCGGCAACGGCAACGGCTCAGAAATTCCAATCACATGAGTTCATGCTGGAGTACCGAGTACCGAGTACTGAGTACTGAGTGCGGGTACTCGAAGTTGTACTTGTTCTCGGCATGTTCAGTGTTCGGTGTTCAGCTTTTGAGGTTCTCAGGCCGCCAGTCAAGTCAAACCAGTTGCCCCATGACTCAGAATTGCAGAGATGAAGGGGCGGAGGGGAGTTGCCACTAATTGCATATGCATTTTGCATAATCTCGTAGTAATTACAATAGTTCGATCCCGCGTTGCCATTCACAAGCCGCTTCCACCCGTCTCTTTTTCCGTTGCAGTTGCACTCGTTCATTCATAAAACTGGCCGCAGTCGCAGTCGCAGTCGAAGTCACTGCCTCTGCCTCTGCCAGCGTCGGCGTCGGAGTCGGCGCAGGGGCCAGCTGATCGGATCTGGTGTGGCTTATATAGCATAGTGCTCATATTATATGCAGCCGACCGACCGCTTCGGCGCTGCACTCTGCACACCGTGCACTTCATCCGCGTTCTAACTTGGAATACTCTTCATCGAGGTGGGCACAAAGTCTGATGATCTTTGAAAACAGTATATCATAAGAAACTGGAAACCTTAAGTATGTGAGTAGAAGAATTAATTTGCCACCTTGATATGAAACCATTAAAACATATTAACTATTTAGTAATATTGGAAAATACTCCTGGGACCTCGAAGAATCATATACGATCTTTAGAAGGCGGCTTCGAAATCGATTCTGCAAAAACCAATGCATGTAAGTCGAAGATCCATGTTAAGCCGTAATAATTTCTTATTTAAATATGAGTGGCATAATACTTAAATATGGTATTAGCTTAAGGATAAACATTGAATATTTAAATATAAAATTAGATCCCCTTTGGCTTAGGTTGCTAATGCGCTCCACATGCCCTTTGTCTTATGTTCATCTTATTTTAAAATTGCAATTAGAGAAGATTTTCTTGATTTTCTTAACGGCTAAAATGCATTCCTTAAAATATGCTTAGTACAAAACACATTATCTATAAGAGCTTTACAAGAATAGTGAAGGTCTGTAAAGTATAGAAGGGAAATGCTTTATCAATAGAATTAAACGCTTTAATTAAGAAGCATATGATTGATTTGACCTCTTTAATAATCTGCGTTTAAATTTGAAAGGATTGATGGGGGTTTTAAAAAGAAAGCATTTGAGTTTGAATATGAAGACCACCCATTTCTGGTTTCAGCCAACGGATTTCGAAACCACGAATCCTAACACGATCGTAAATCCATCGGCAACTGCGAGATAGATCAGTCAGGGTATTCGAAAGTGCGACCTCAAGTCTCAAAATCTCCAAACCCCGAACCATTCCATTCTTGTTTTTTGACACCAATGCACTCCGGCTCTTATCGCACATAATTCATATCTGGTTTCTCGCACTGTAGTTGTGCGTGTGTTAATCTCCCCTGTTGTTTTCTTCGTTTCGGTTTCAGTTTCGGGTTTTCAGTTTTCGGTTTTCGGGCCTTGGCCCCTGATAAACTCCACCGGGGAGATGGGTGGGTATAAAAATTAAATGCCCGATGCAGCTCATTGTTGGCGCCTAATACTTATTGTACATATATTTCAATTTATTAATTTCGTATGCATAAATCTTGCGCTTTATTTATTCAATTTGAGTCTTTGTTGTCTGCTGATCGCTGGCGGTGGCCCTGGACCCACAGTCTCCGCTCGAAAAGAAAAAACACAATGCATCTGGCTATTGATGATGCTCAGGGGCAGCAGGGGGTTAAAGGGGGAGCTGGGAGGGGGCTGAGGGGGCGGGGCACTATCGTTTGAGCGGCGCACATTCGATCTTTGACTTGTAAATTCTTGGAATGCAGTTAGTGGGGCATTTTAATGGAGGCTGTCGCCCGTCGAATCTTTCGGACTCGGATGCAAACGAGGTGTACGTGCAGCCAAAAGCTGCAGAATGCCAATTATTGGGGTCAAACTTGATTAAATGCCTAATCGGTGTAACTATGCGGCCAACTTGCGACACTTCCTTCTCAAGCCGACAGTCTTTTCGCTGATTAAGGCAATTGCAATCATTTTTGGTCCCCTAAAAACTATAATAAGAATAATTATTTTATAGTGCCTTGAAGAATTACTGTGAAATCAAGCAGCCGCCGTCATTATTTGTGATGCAACGTTGAGCAACTCTCGAGTAACTTATAATTTTATTGACAAACGTGGAAAGTTTTAATTGAAATTCGAGCTCAATTCATTTGTGTATAAGGGCTTTAACCCTCAATTGAACTTTGTGATAAATTTACTAGTATTTGACATATAAGATTTCATAATGCCCCTCTATTTTCCTACAGGTTTTGGTATTGAAAAGTAATGGTTGTTTATATAAAACTTCTACAAAGGAGTTTGTAGGGGTTAATGTAAATTTTAAACTTGTATAGAGAAACCCAATTAAACAGGCAATAACAAGGCCTAGATTATCTGTTTATTATTTACTGTTTATCAAAAATGATTGCAAAGGAAATCTTTATTGTGACGATATCGTATGGAGCTTCTCGGATGCATTCCAGCTCAAAACCGATCGAATATCAAACGAAAATGGCGAAAATATTATTGCAGGGCTCAACTACGAACAAAATCGGCGCCATTCTGGAAAGACGCCATTTTGTAGACGTCCGCTATATAGACTTTATATACATATTTACAGTTAACTGCATATTTTATATTTTTTTTTTTTGTGTGATTTGGGTATTGAAAAATGCAACTGCAAATGGGAGACAAAATGGCCGAAAGTTTTTGGATCTGGAACTAAACACGTCGACAGAAATTTCTACACCTGACGGCCATTTTGTTTTCGACCGCTGTTGTTGTTGTACTCCATTTGTTGTTGTTAATTTTTGTTATATATTTTTTTGCTTGAGTTTCGCTCTCAGCGAGATTATTGCTAATTTCGGGTGCCTCTCTTGTGTGATTGTGAATATTGTGCGTGTGTTTGTGCGAGAGGATTACTGTTTTTTTGTTTTTGATGGGGGGATGTGTGGGGTTTTTGGGGGTTGGGTGACCACGTGATGCGCTCTCGGCTAATAATTTGGGTGGGAGGAATGCGGAAATCCTTGAGGCTCCTCTAGTACCTTTCCATAGGTTCCAGAATTGGCTAAAAGTATTTATTGGAATCGATTTGGGAGCTCTTTTGGAGGATTCCGCTATTTTATTGTATTTATTAAGTCGTAGAAATTTGCGAATTTTTTTCTGCGAGAGTCTTGGCTTTTTGGTTGTGTGTGTGAGAAATGCTCCGAAAAAATAAGTGAAATACCAAGGAACAACAAAGTATCACTGTGTGGTGTTATTTTTTATGGACTGGTATTGGATGTTGTGCACGCCCCTATGAGTTGTCGTATTATTACGTCAGCAGTAGCACGTGGACTCTTATTAAGGCATTTAATTAACTCGAAGCATTTAGGATCAAATTCATAATTGCAGCGACTGCTGAGTTGCGTGTTATCCGAAATGGTTTGCAGGCCCAGTACAAAATCCTCTCAAACAAAATATTTTCCAGCTAAATTAAGGGTGTACTTAAGGTTTTAATTTGTAACTGTTTACATTCATCAACCCCGAGGAGGGTGGGTGCCATATGATTTGATCTGAAATTCATTTTCTAGAAGAAATTGTGCCCCCATGGCACACACACACGCAGTCGAGAACCCTCTCGCCCGCACACACACACAACTCGTAGTATCCGTATCTGTATCTGTATCTTTGTGTCGGTGAGTTGCCAACGTCGCTGTCGCTCGCTTGTGATATGAGCTTGATGTTACATATTTCATATGGCACAGTGTTGTACGACTGGTGTTGTATCTGTATATTCAATGTATGCGTAACTAGCTCCCCAAGTCCCCCAATCCGCCGTTCCCCCGAAAAGTCGTCTTTCGCGCGCCTCTGCCACAGGAATTTGTTCTTCTTCTTTTTGTCAGATTTCTGTTGGGCTTTTTTGTTGCTTTTTTCGGGCTGCCTTTTGATCGTGTGCGTATGTGTGTGAATCTTTACACTGAGCCGAAAGTGGCTAAGTTCGCATCTTCAATTCCAGCTTGTAGTTATGAAAAAAATCTGTATTGAAAAATGTTTCGGTTGTAAATCAGATTCATTTAAATACAGATTTAAGGAGTTCTGGCAATTAAAAAACCTTCTTTGACCTGAATTTGATTGAACCAATCTCTCAATTTCATTCTTTAATTTCGATTCATCCAAAAAGAAATAATTGCATCAAAAGAAACACCTTGAATCAATTCGCTTACCTTTACACAATCGCCAGCACAATTTACAATGCTGAAACCAATAAAAATAAACTTGTTTGACGCTTATTAATAGTAGCATTTAATACTAATTGTTGTTTGCTTTGGGGCTACACGCTATAATACATGAGCATGTACTCATAAGTCAGGTCTGTAAAACGGTAGAAATAATAATAGGTGTCAGTTTAAGACAGTAAAGTTGCAATCGATTTGTTATATTCTATTTTCATAACAAGAAATTCAAGAAACCGCTTTCATCATTAAGAACAGAGCTTGGTTCTTAAAATGGTAACTAGGTTAATTGCAAAATAATCAATCGGACATTCAGAAAAACTGAATGAAAACTCAATTCCTAAACTCCGCTCATTAAATTTGTACAGCAGATTTTGATTTAATTTTTAAAAGGTTATCAATCAGCTTATTTTTTTAAACTTTATAAATTTCAAAAGATAAACAATTGAAGCCTTAAAGAATGTAAAAACGTCAAAGGTTTGTGAAGCATGGAATTTTTAATCGTTGTATTTAAATAGAAATATAAATTATTACCTATTCATTTTATAACCAACTAATGTTTAATGGGTTCTTCAAAAAGCGCGAACAGTGCAAATAACCGTTATGATTGCCTTCGCCAAATCCGCCATTTTGCTTTCGATCGTTTCGTTAATGAAAATTTCTCGCTGTGCTTAGACGCCACTCACGCACACTAAAGCCGCCGAGCAGCTAGGCTTTTCAAGGCAGTCGGGAAGAGAGTCTGCGAGCATGTATATGTGCGAGGTTTGTTTGCTATGTTTTTCAGAACACAGCGGAGCAACAACAAAAGCAGACAGAGCGAGCTAAAAAAATTTCAGATGCCTCCCCCCTCCGAAGGCCCCCGACTCCGAGTCCCCCCAATTGTGTGGCGTTAACCATTACATGCAAACTCACACTTACAGGCGACGCCGACGGCGGCAGAATCGTCGAAAGAGGCGGCATCGGCCACCGCTCATTCATTCATACTTGTTGCTCTGCATCTGTGGCGGTGTACGTTGTATCCGTCGGTGTGTGTCGGTGTGTCTGTGTATCCGTGTCCGTGTTTGTGCTTGGACTCCTCCGCCAGTGTTGGTGTGTCGTTGATTCCGCCGCAAACTAAAGTTTCGTGAGGCATTTGTTTCAGTACGTCACCGACAGCGCCAACGAAAAGAAGGAGGAGGCGGTGAGCCGGACTCAGCACTTGGGAATTGGAGTGCAGAGCGGAATAGGACTGAACTGTCGCTAGCATCTGGTCACACTGTTCAGAGGGTTTCTTCTAGAGTAACGTGCCGGGATTTTCCCTTTTTCAAGTCCAGTTCGAACCTCAAAAGTGCCTCCTAACCAATCGAAAGCAGTCAAAGTGTAGTGTCTCTAATTATTAATTAGCTTGAAGCAGCACAAAAAAACACACAAATTTTTTGCAAATTTTTGCGACGCAGTTGCAAAGAAAACAAAGCAAGCCAGCCAAGAGCAACTTAAACGACGTATTTAACAAACCAAAAAAACAGAAAAAAACGTATAACGAGAGAAACAAAACTAGGGGAACAACAACAATAAACGCGACAACAACAAGAATTGAAAACAAACTCGCTCGCGACTTTTGAGCCTCGCAACTGAATAATTAAAATTAGAAGCGGAAAAGTAAATACAAAAAATAATAAATTTCAAATAAAGAACCCGAAACGCTTATACATACGTATGTACATATGTATTTGGAAAGAACAAAAAATGGCGCACAAAGAAACTGTGAACTTATACAATCAAAATTTTTTTATTTGATTGCATGTACATATATATATGTATGTATGTATGTATGTATATGAACTTTGTACCAGTGACAACGAGACTACGAACGCTGCTGATGATGATTAAGGCAATGCGATGATGAATGAAATTGTGCCCTAGCCTCCGATGTACACGACCATCAATAAAAGAGCCCTAGAATATTGAAGATATATGGAGAAATCAAAACAAATACCCCATAAAAGAGGTGCGGGCCATTTTAGAGGTGATAAGCCCTATATACACACACGCTCTTTTGGCGGCGTGCATTGAACTAATTTGTCGTTGTTGTTGCTCGACTAGTTTTCCTCGTTTCTTTTGCCTTTTTATAATACCCTCTGTGTATTTATTTAAAGCGCAAATGTTTTAGATACGACATATAGCTAGAGAGCCAGCGAGAGGTGCGGAGAGAGGGGGCTGCGAGGGGGCGGGGACCAGACCAAAGCTAGCCAGTCAGACCGCTGTGGACAAATAAAGCAACAAAGTAAACTACAGAAACAACTAAAGGCAAACTCGCCTATCTGCCTGGCCTTGTTGTTGTTGTTGAATTGTTGTAGTTATTCCTGTTGTTGCTGCTGTTGTACTTCGGTGCGTGTGCTCAGCATTTAACTAAACTGGCACACACGCACACCAACACCAACGAGCAACAAAAAAAAAGACGAAAAAAATGAAACACCAACACTCAACAACACACAGACACCCCAACACCATCTCACTTGGTTGTCAGGGCTGGCGGTCTAGTGTGCTTATATAATCACCGTCTAATGGCCTTTGTTTGTAAGTATTGAATGCAATTTGTTTAAAAAATTATTTTATTTCATTATTTCGTGTGGGAAAATGTGCAACGCACGCAGTTGTGTGCGCTTGTGAGTGTGCAACACGAACAGCTGTTTGCCATAACACAAAACAGCTGTTCCACTGCAAGTCCTCAAAGAAAAAAAATGAGTAAACCAACGAACAAAAAAAGGAAAACAAGAAAGAGCGACTGCAACGCCGGCTGCGCAGCCATGTGTCCTTAAAGCGTTCGTTTCATTGGACTTTTTTGCGCACCAAAAAATATCAAGTATACGCAACCGACACCGCCAAGACTGAGAGCCAGAGAGAGCAGCCCAGACGTGGCTCTCTGGCACACACATACAATAGGGTCTCCCACTTTTTGGCGCTCTCACCCACACGCGCAACAAGTTGTTGTTGCTCTGCCATCTCCCTCTCGCTCCCACTCACGCACATACACACACAAACGCACACAGACAGCTCGCCCTTGCTCTCCCTCTCCATGAAGAGTTGCCAGACTGCCATTTACTGTTATTTAAATGAATTCATTTACAGGCGAGCTTCGCTCAAGAGAACTACAATCAATAGTAATCATAAAACATTTAGTGGCATAAAGAAAGATTTTAGAATACTTGAAAACCGATAATCATTTTCTGGGCTTATATTGACGCAATATAGAGTTTTGTTAGGTCAACTTTCATTTTAAATGTTCATTTAGCTACAAGGTCAAATCGTTACAGCAAACCAACCCTTGAACTGAAATTCAAATAATTTGTTTTCCAATTTTATGTGGGCTACCGCAGATCGAGCGCATTTAAACGAATTCACTTAATTCGATAATTGATCAGCGTTTTTCATTATGACGACGAGTATTATTAATATTTTTTGTGTGCCTGGGGTAATTTGAAACCCATTAGGGTTGCCGAAGCGCCGCTGTAATTTGGTGAGCGGGAAAACTAGTGCGCAAAAAGAGTTTTTCGCCCCCCGAAAACCCCTTTTCCCAGCCCCCCTTGCGGATTGTCCATACTATATAGTACACAATAAATAACCAAGGCGCAATATGCGCAGCTTCAATACAGAGCCGACAGATACAGATACAGATGGGCACACACGAAATAGTTTTTCGGAAGGGGTTTATTCCGGGGTTTTCGGGGCAGCGGCAGAGGTACCCAGTTCTGGATGGTTGTTAATGTTATTGTTGTACTTGGAGGCGCCTTTTTCGAGCCTCAAGTTCGCATCGACGGACTGACAAACGGGTCGCCATGTGTATCTGTGTTTATAGTTATTGTTGTGTGGTAGTTTTTTCTTTTCTGTAGTTTCTGTCTTCTATTATATTTAAATGCGCAATTAAGATTGGCACAGCCCGTGGCAGGGCAACAACACTAACAAAAACAACAGCTACAACAACAACAACAGAAGCAGAAACAGCGGTAACAAGATCAAAGTGTTCACAAAATTGAACCAGTTTGAGTGTTACGCATTTATCATTCGTCGTCCGAATCTGATCGAAATCGCATAACCCAAATTCGCGAACAAAAGATATCTCGGCTGTAGATTAAAAAACACGAGCCAAGAATTATAATAATTTGGTTTTTCAAACCTAAATTAAGTTAAATACTTAACCACATGCTCCATATTCCATATTCGTGATTGATCGTTTTGATTTGACACAAATATTTTTCGTAAAGTTTGTGGGAACCAAACCATAATGGCAGAGAAATTAAGAGGTTCAACTACAAATTGATTCGGCTGGATGGTTGGTCAAGCCTCCAATTAGCAAGTTACTTTCTCCCCACAAATTCTTTACAAGAGAAAAACTTTCAGAAGAAAACAACATAAGAAAAATTAGTACAAATAAAAAAAACCTAAGTATGAGCTTATTATAACTTATATTAAGTATACGCCTTGGTAAATGTAGGGCTTTTTATCCATTAGTATAAAAAAATACTACTTATTCTTTAAATCGCTGCCAATTTAAAACTAAATAGCTCTCTTCAGCTTAATTTAAATTTAAAACTAAATAGCTCTCTGAAGTTTTAAAGCTTAATAATATCAAGTATACGCCTGGTGAAACATACAAAGCTTTTTATAACTCCTTGCTTAGTTTGAACTTGGCAAAAAGTACTTGAAAGTCACCCTATATCTCGGATGCTTTATGACATTTTACGGCTTTTAATTGACCAGACGCTGTCGCACATGTCCGACGATAATGATCCGTTTAGTTATTTTCGTATAGACAACAATTTATTTATAAATGCCGCGACGGATCGTTCCTTCTGTTAGCTATACAGCGATTTGGCTATACAACTCGCTCTGCCACAGTGTCTGCCATAATTATGCGCACAGTTGGCGCAATTAAGGCGCTGGCCAAAGTCTTTACAATCGAACGTCATCGAGCCGCATAAATAATCGCAATCTAAATACGCGGCCAAACAAATATTAACAAGATCTGAGGAGGAAAAGGTGGCTGTACGGCTGTACGGCTGGAAATCGTTTAGTTTTCTTCGTATTTCTTTCATTTTTTTTCGGCTCTGACGTAAAATGGCCCGAGCCAATTTCGATTTCATTCAGCTCTCGATGACGTAGGCATTGGCCTCCCATCGCCCACCACCCCCTTTACATCGCCGCGGCAGACAGCCTTGTAAAGTTGTTGTGCGTCATTTGGCCGCTCGTACTTGCCGTTGATTTTGTTCAGCCGCATTTCCACGGCACTTTCCCTTCTTCTGGGCAGTTGTTTTGCAATTTTATCGCCGCCGCATCTCCAATAGTAATATCAACTCGTAAAAGTCCGGGCCCTGCACAAAGTACACAGATATATTCCCGGGTCCGTGCGTCATAGTTTTCACAAAGTTTTGAGGGCTCCGTCGATTTTGTTATTGTTCTGGGCATTTCCATACTTATTTGCGGACTATATATATTCCTAATCTGTCGGCGAGGAGGTCGTTGATCGCAGCCCTTCGCGTGTACTCATTGAGTTTCCCCCAAAAGTGACTAAGTACTTCCCTTCTAGGCGTTTCGGGTTCTATTTGCATATGGCTGGTTCATAGGTCGTTTGTGACTCAACCTGCAAATGTGCCAATCTGGATTGCCATTCCGGGAACTATCAAATCGCGACTGTTCTTAATAAATACCAAAGGGTTCTATAGAATTCTTGGTGAGTAAGCGGAATTAGTAAGACATTTTTGTGACTTTCGCAGAGTTTTGAAATTCCTTTCATGCGCAGAATAAGGAAATGTTCTATGAGGTTCTATTCGGGAAGTTTCTTTAAATAATTTATAAGTATTTATTGTATTCTTTAAAGTATAGTTTATTCATATCTGCTATCGCCTTTATAGGCTTGCGAAGTTCGTATGCCTTGAATGAAACAGACACTAACACTCGTCTATCCAGGACAATTGGGGCAAATAGGAGCGACTCAAGTGGTCGCAGGCGAAGAATGTATTCCGCTGTATAAATATCCATATATGCCGCATCAAATCCTATATAATCCGGACAAGTAGCTGAGAATCAAGCGAGCATTCAAGCGACTTATTTAGACACTCGCATTTCGACTTGAATGAGTTAGTTGTGTTTGTTGTTGCTCGTTTACTTCCGTTACTACTATAATGGGTGTGTGCGTGGGTGTGTTGTTGTGTTGGTGTGTGGGTGCATGTGTGTATTATGTTTTTGTCGCTGCCTGCGATTTTCATTCATTAAATGCGAGCGCAGCACATACACACACACACACACGGCGATTGCGACGGCACGTACACACGAATACGATTTCATTCATTCATAAATTCATGCGGCAACAACATCCACCGCCCCCCACCACGCCCCTAGCCCCTCCTCCCACGCCTCTGCTTCTGCCACGGCCGCTGCCTGCGTCGACGGCGACGCCGACGTCTCGTGTCATCGTTCCAACAACAAAACAGGCAGCAACCTCAAATGCTGCTGCACTGAAAAGAATTCGCGTTGATTGAACCACCGATAAAGCTAGTATTCAAGTATAGTTTGTTTATTATTTAAAAATAGTTTGTCGTGGTGCTTTAATTACTATCAAGTTGCCTCAACAACAACCTGAAAAAGATCGCATTGTTAAAAAAAAAAAAATTGTAGCCTACTTAGCAGCAAATCGATCACATTATTAATATCTCGTCAAGAAACTATTTAAATTGAACTTATCTAAGTTCACCTAATTTTGTTGTTGTATATTTTTGTAAAATAGGTTCCTTTAAATAATTATATACATATTTAAAAAATATTGATATCTACTAGTGATAGGCATTGCTGGGAGAATTACAATTTATTTGAAGTGGCAAAAAAATTAGATTTCTTATTATAGCTTATAATTTGGTTGGTGATATAGTATAGAATTTGTCGCGGTGTCTTGGTTTATCTCTGACAAATATCGCACCGTGGTTCCCGTTTCCAGTCTCCATTTCCACATTTTCCCCATTTCCCCACCCCTTCTGGCTTCGCCTGCTTGCTTCGCTGCATTTTATAGATTCGTTCTAAATTTCAATGAAATTTCATTGAGCACGCATAGCGCAGCAACAAAAACAGCAACAACAACACCATCAACATCAACAATAACTGATAAGTTCGGAACGGATCCGTATCTCTATCGTTTGTCGTTGTTTGTTATGGGGTCAGTCATTCAATACGATCGCCGATCTCTGGGATGGGGGCTGTGGAGCTCTGAAACTGTCGCAATCGCCCCGAACATAACAGAGAATCTCCTCCCCACCCAAATCGCCATACATTATACGATTGAGCTCAAAATTATGGTAATAAAATAATAAAAACTCAATTATACTTATTTCCGGTAGGCGATATGACTTAAAGCCAGCCTAAAAATAAATATAATAAGTCACCAGCTAAAAATGAACCTGGTACAACATACGCAAGCTTAAATAGCTTTATGATTAGTTGTTTATCATTTGACCATATATGTATATATTTTGAATTGGTATTATATATGTATTTAAAACGCTTAATCTAACTATAAACTACTAATGGCAACTACTATTTTGCCCACTACTGTGATTATATACTTCATACATTTATGAATGAATGAAGTTCACCCACACACATACACATACACAGGCACCCACCCACACTGACAGCCGCGTGTTTGGCTCGTCGGTTTGGTTTTGGTCACATTATTTCCGGCCTGGCGGTTTTGGCTTGGGTTTTATTTATAGCTGGGGCGTTCGGAACTTCTTTTTCAGCAGCAGCCGAGTCTTCTGCCTACTTACGGCTCTTCAGCTGCTGCCTCTTCTGCTCTTCCGTTCCGACTCTTTTCCCACACTGCACTGAAAATAAATGTTTGTTATCCATAGTTGAATATCGAAAAATGTTACCCTATCATTTGTTACCTTCGAAAATATTTCACGTTTATTTTTTAATATTTATATGATAAAATTATAAATCTTAAGGTTGAACTACCATCCCATTTTCTTTGCGTGTGCTCGTTGGCTGGCCACTCCAAAAATGCAGTTGGCAGCACTTCCTCATTTGTACGCACCGGAAGTGAGCGGAAATGCTCGCACACTCGCATTAGTCACTTTTGTTTTCACTTCTTGTGGCCCCCTAACCCCCAGGCCCCTCCAAATATCCTCTATGCACACATGTGTACGTATATATCCCCACTTTAGCTTCCGCTGATAAAACCCATGCCTCCTGTCCCGCTCCCACTTGCGGCTATTTATGGCGAAAGTGTTTGGTGGAGTTTGTTTTTGTTGGGCCCCCGAGTTCAATAGTGCTTTGAACTTTAGCTGCGCCCCTCTCGTGTACCTCCCTCCCCTTTACATTTGCCATTGCCGCCGTCTCTGTCGTTCTGTGTGTGTCAGACTTTTCCTTCTTTTTCTGGCTGGGAATGCATCGAAAATAGAGCGGCACATTGTCTGGCTGCTTTGGCGAAAAAGGGCGAATGAATGGGTCTCAGAAAGAGTGGCGATTGTGGGAGGGGCACTACTTCCGCTGCGCCTGCGAGGCTTACGCAAAAAGACGTTAAATTTATGAATATGAATGAGACTCCTCCGTTCGCAGTCCCCCATCCCCCATCCTCCTCCGCTCCCCGCGATCTCCAGCGATCTCCCCCACGCTGCTCTTACATGTCGCTGTCGCCGGCACCGAAACTGGGCCAAATGTCATTAATACATCAGATCCGGACATGCGAGCGGGAAGCAAATCATGCGATGACAGCGGGGGCCACACAAATAGGGGCAGCATGGGGGTATTCCGTAGTGATGCAGTGATGTAGTGGGGCGACGCCCACATTAGGAGCAGATTCCAAACTCCAACTACGACTACTCCTACTTGGCCACAGCAACATCAACATCCATATTCACATCCACATCCACATCCGATTGCAGCCAGTTTGTTGGCCGCGGAATTTGCTATTATTATGCCAACCCAGAGAAGAGAGAGCCACTCCGCATTCTGCATCCGCCTTTTGCGGAATGCCAAAGAACAGGGTACACTCGTGTTTGTGTTTGTGTTTGTGTTAGTGTTTGCCGCAAAGGGGTCTTATACTTTCTAGAGCTGTCTGGTGATTCCCAGCTTTGGTTTCACTGTTTAGCTGGATTTCGTTTGATTTTGATGCTTCAGTTGCACCTATTTCCATATTCACCTGGTTAAGCCCTTGATAAATTGAACATAAAGACGTCTCAGTGTCAGTTCCATCTTTTCTTTTCTGACTTTAATTTGGGAAAACTGAATATTAAGGTCCTCTTTTCCTAGAGAGACGATTATCTGTTCAAAAACTTGGTACTTGATATATAATAAAGTGTACACAAATTATAGTCAAACTATAGTTCTCTTTTAAAAACAATACTTGTGTTTGCAAAAATCAATTAATTTGCCCCGTGTAAAGGCCTGGCGCCTTTGAAGCTATCGGTCGGTCATAGACACAGACTTGGATAAAGATACAGATACAGATACAAATATAGATACAGATGCAACTACAGTGCATCCAAGTGGAATTTGGGTCGGGGTGTAGCGGCAAGACGCTCGACTGCGCTTTCTCCACTTCCACAACCCTTTTCCCATTTCCCATTTCCATATCATCATCCTCCCGTTCATCAGCTTCATCGGGTTCATTCAGGAGCGAATTGGTGGGTGGGGCGGCGTCCGTCGGGCGGTTCGTTAGCGGGCCAATTGTTGTCACTGCCGCCGCTTCTGCTTTTCTTCTTTTTCTGCTTTTCAATTGTGGGACTTTGTGGCGCTGCCCAACACTTTTATGCTAATGCAACATGCCGACAGCCTTCGTTTTTCTAAGCACAGTGTGGCAAAATGAGAAAAGGTTTTTAAAAACGTCCTATTGTCATACAGTTATTAATTTACATCAATAATTTTTGGCAACCCCATTAAGATTTCATTTCAAAATGTATTCAATCTTTTTATTTTTGTTGCACATTATATGTATTAAAAATATTCTTCTAGATCACCAGAAAAAGTTATTTGATTTGTTTCACCCGCACACCTTTTTCCCCTTGGAGTCATCCTTTCAATCATTATCCTTGCCCCACTGTACTTTCCTCGTCGCTGTTGCGATTGCAGTTGCAGTTGATGGCTCTCGAGTGTGCGTGTGCCCATTTGCAGCGGCGTCAGCGTCAGCGGCTTATCTGCAACCTGGCGGCACTGCACCACCAGCGGCGGCGGCGGCGACTGCACCACCGTGCAAATGCAACTGCAACTGCAACTGACGAGCCACTGTTAATTTTGCCAAGTTTTTTTCGCTGCCCAGTTTTTGCTGCTGTGCAAGTCTCTCATGCATAAAATTGTACACGACATAATTTTTCATGAAATGGCTGGGATCCTCCCGGTGCAACAGCGTCGTCGTCGCCGTCGCCGAAGTCTTTTCCTCTGCTCGAAGTCTAACCAACCCGAGTGGTACTATATAGCCCACGGCTATATCTATGTACGTCCATCCCGTTGCCGTTGTTTTGGGCAGGTTCGGTGCACTTTTTGCCGGCTGACCGCGCTCACTCGAGTAGAAATTATGTGCAATTTGTCTAGCCAGGGGTCTGGTCTCTAGTCTCTAGTATCTGGGCTCTGGTCTACAGCTCGATTTCATTTCATTCCGCCTTTAACCGGTGCACTTTAAGAAAATCGCTTATTGAACGGCCCACAGAAATAAAACCAAGAATAGGAATAGAAGTATTCAAGTGATCGCAATAAGCAGAGCTTAGAAAACGAAGTTTTTAGATTGAGTAAATGTTATTTTGGAAAGAGTTCCCAGAAGTGGTTGGCTTGGAAGTAACTCCACTGAAAAGACCCCTCCCAGATGGCAGACGAACATGATTCAGAGCCGGGGGTTTTTCGTAGTGCACCAGCGCTCCTTAATGATCGGTGGGCTGTATGCGCATCACGTGCTCCCTATTAGATCGCGGGTATTATCATTAGGTTCGGTTCGGGCCGACTTTCGACCAAGCCAAAAGTAATTACGCCGGCAGGGGGAATTCTTTGCCATCGAATCGGATCGGATCTACCGTACGATCGTTGACCATGCAACGCACACCGGCTAAAAACGAAAACAGTAATGGTAATGGTAGTGCCAGTCGACAGTGGCAATGCCTCCACGTCATAGGTGACTTCAAGTGGCCTACGTACCGTACTTCACCCCTTACTTCACCCCTTACCCCTCACCACTCCCCGCGGCCACGCTGATAAGGTGTATTAATTATTTTTATGGTCTTGACGTTGCTCTCTCGGTGTTGTAAATAGTACAAACAGTCGAAAGTCCAAAAGCAAAAGCTTTTGATTGGGAAATCTCCTCTGTGGGTTTTCTTTTCATTTTCCTATTGTTTTTGTTTTAACATTTTCCTTTCAGAGAGCGAATCAGAAGCTACAGTTTCCGCCCGGTAAGTGTTGAGCATGTGACTCAAAAAAAAGCCAAACATTTTATGTAGCCCTGCTGTGTGGTATGTTTGTGGCCATGGCATCACATGTCATTTATAGTTTGGCCTTTAAATGGGCCTATCGTGGGCCTTTTGATAAGCCGTAGATTGAGCGCGTGCTTTTTGTCCGGGCCTTCTTCCGAGGGGTTCGCTCCCCACTCGCGCGGACACAGGTGTGTGCACACTTTCGAAATTCCAGAAATTCTTGCGTCAAGTAGCCGCCCCGAAAACCTTATCGCCCAGACGATCGTCCACTAACTGTTCTGTTGCCGCCTCACTGGAGTGGAGTGGGCGCTGCGGAGCTCGGAGTACGAAATACGAAATACGAAAGTTCGTCAATGGATTGCATTGATAGGGGACAGTCGGGTGGATTGATTGGGTTGATTACGGACGGACGGACAAATACACCTGGCGCCCGCGGAATTCAAGGAACCGCTAATCAAACCAAAGGTGCAAAGACTTTCCGATCAAGGAGCCTGAATCACTCGCTGTATTTATAGAAGGAGCTACTTATCGCGCTCACTTAAATAGAAAGCCAATATTTGCATTTAGTAACCTAGTGGAAATTTATGGCAGATTTTTGTATCACAACAATTTCGATTTAATTTTAAATATGTAGCTTGAGTTAATATTCTTGTATTACAATCATTTTAATGTGTCTTACAGATTTGTTTTTTGTGACTAATTAATGTGGAAATATGGTCATATTTTCTGAATTAGTCTGCAGAAAGTCCCCCGATCGACTTGTTTCTAATTTAGTTCCGATTTCGTGATATTTTCCTGACAGTTGGGGATTGTCCCCACTGGCATTTGATATGCATGTCAGCCGATCGACACTCCTCCGCATTTCGGACCTAAAATATATCCCCCCAGCGATCTGCGGCCATAAATAACAACTAAAGCCTATGGAATTTCCTATAAATACGTTCATGACGAATATAACAAAAATTCCCTGAACAACCTTAGCCCCGCGCCCTTCTTTATCGAGTGTGTGTAGGAATGTGTGTGTGTTGTAAATGACCTCGTTCACATAAAGTTCAGAAATTCCATTTACAAACTTGTAATTGAAAAAATCCACACACACGAGCGAGATAGCGAGATTGTCTAGAGACAAAGTCAAACACGTTGGAATTTTTGTTTTTACCGTTCAATGACGAATTTTCCAGTGTGTGTGTTGTTTACGAAAAATGAAAAAACAAAAAAAACCAGAACGCCACCAGCTACAAACATACGAATAGAAAAAAATTCGAAAAAGACACTTACGAAAGCCACACAACATTTTTTATTGTTCCGTAGATTACAACATATAGGAAAAAGGCAAGAAGAAGAGCCTAAAGAATTTCGGTGGCGAGAGCGAGAGGGCGCTATGCACATTGATGTTGTGACAAAATGCAAAAGTAGCACAGATACAGATACAGATACTTTTCTCGCCGGCTTGGAAGGCGGACGACTGGATGGGGGAAGGGGCTGCAGCGGGGCCTGGAAGGGGCAGTGTCAGTTTGTTGTGGAATGCCGTTTTGTAAGTTTCTTATGCATGCGACTTCAAACATAGTTCGGTATCGAAACTTTCTAGCACACAGACACACAGCTACATCGCAGATCCAGTAGATACACACACGCACACAACCACACACGAAAACGACTTTCGAAAGGTACAACTTTTTTCGAAGTCGCTGCCTCTGCTTCAGCCGCTGCCTCTGTCGCAGTTGCTGCCGCAGTCGGCGCCTTGGCCGCGGCCGACTTCGAGTTCCAACTCCAAGACCAAGTCCGTTACCAATACCTTCAATGATTTAGTTAACGGACTAAACCCGAACGAGTTGGTAGACGACGAGACGAACTGATACGTATTCTACCATGACTTCGAGTTCCAACGTCAAGACGAAAGATCGGCGCAAAAGAAAAGAAAATATTCATTCATTAAATTTTCGTAGCTGTAGCCGCATGGTCGTGCGGCTCTCGCCTGCTCCTCGCGATATAAACCCAAAAAGAAAAACCGAACGAAAAAATAAATGCCAAAGTGTTAAGTCAATATTTAACTTGCATCTTAAAAACATAAACCTTTAACTTGTCCAACAAAAAAAACGAAACAAAAAAATAAAGCACTGAAGGTTTCCAAGAAGAGCAGACACAACCGCATTCCAGAAAGTTCAAATATCGCTGGAAGAAGGGGGGAAAGTGGAAAAACTAAACTCGAACTCAGTGTGCCAGTGTATGTGTGTGGAATGCAGAAGAAGAAGCAGCGGCAGCAAATAGAAAAATATGTCTTCAAACTGGTTTTTTGGTTTTTAGACTGTTTGACGACGGCCGATCGCGGGGTTCCATTGACATCCCAAAAACGAACAGAAAAAACCTAACCTTCGATGGGAACACTCGTAAGTCGGAATTCACACACTCACACAACCTCGTTTATTGGCTGAAATTGGATGCTGTGTGTGTGTTACTTAGAAATTCAAATTGAAATTTTTCAAGCGTGAGTCATGCGATTTGAGCGTGGGTTTTCGAGACCAGTTTTTTCCCCAACGATCGAAACCCTTGCTGGGAACAGCGGCAAGAACGGGAATATGGGAACAGAAACGGGAACAGTCATAAAAGTTGCATCACTCAGCAGAAAAAGAAGGCGAAGAGACGGAGACACAAACAACAAGTCAACCACCAGCATAGAATGCGGCTGCCAGACAGGCGAGACGGCAATAGCGGAGGAAAGAGAAGGAGCGCCAAGCAGAAGAACCGTTTTACTGAGCGAAGGGGTGAGCAAAAAGACGGGAAGTAAGCGGAGCAATAACGTAAAGGCGAAGGGAAAAAGGAGCAGTAAACACCGAGAAAAATAGAAGAAAGAATATTAATAGAAACATGCTAGGAAATATAATTAATAAAAAATTATTGCAAGAAAAAATGTTAAACAGGAGTTTTTAAGGAACACCATGAAAGTTTTCTATAAATAGGTCCTAGTGATTTTCAGAAAAACATTTTTAAGATATGAAAAAGTTGGTATTTAAAAGAAGAAAGCTAAATTTTAAAATAAATCATAAGACTTAGTCAAATCATCAGGAGAAAACAAAAGTAATTCAAATGTTAATCCAATCTTAGTTTTACCGTAGTGCTAGTCAAATGAATTAAATTTCATGTCTAATTCTTTTTCAATTTTCCAAAAAAAGTTATTTTTACAATTAGATTTTTATAGTCAAAAACTTTTTTTTTTTAATCAGATAAAACTGTTTGTCTTTAACATTAGTTGATTTGCTTCGAGGAATCCGTAGTCAGCAGATCAGTTCCCCTTAACTGGAGTATCGATATGCTATCGATGGGACACTCAATTACCACCTCTAATTTACAGGGCACTAATTTACATTAAGGAAAACGAAAGAGTTGCAGGGCAGCAAACTTGCCGTTTTTATACCACATCATAAATGTCAATTAAAAATGATATTTGTATTGTCAAGTTCCGCCTGTCGGATTGCCATAAAATGTGCTATAAAAAAGCTAACGGTTAATGCTACGGTCTGCTGAAGTTCGTGTGTGGCTGCAAAAAGTGGAAAAAAAGAGGAACAGAAAAAAAACAAAACTATTCCCCGCTCGATAGAAAGTTTGTGTTAATAAAAAAAATACCTAAAAACTTAAACACACAAAATATGTATGTCGAAATATGGCAGCAGCAACAAAAAAGAGTGAATGAAAAAATGTTGACCTAATTTCGGGGCCCCAGTTGTTGTTGTTTTTTGTTTTTGGTCTTGTTTATTTCAGCGACGTCGACGGCGCATACTTTCCCACACAGCTTCAGCTTCCCTGCCCATTCCCATTTCCATTCCCCCGTACCCGCTCCCGTTCCAGATTCCAGGCCATCATTCCCAGCAGCGTGTGATCATCGCGGGAGCAGCGCCACCGTTCCCTTCGCACGCTCCCCTCTTTCTCCGCCGGAACGACGTCTAAATTAATGATTGTTAAACGGAGATTGTGTATTTGTTGTTTCTGCTAGGCATTCGGCACACCAATACACCGATAGGAATACGGGCGCGCCTGCGCAGAAACTATTTATAAAGGTATGTAATCCCCAGTTTGATAACTCTAAAGCAGTATTTCCCTAAGTGTGGGTCGCGACCCACTGGTGGGTCGCGGGTAGATTTTTGGTGGGTACTAATTGCCATATACAAGAATGTAGATCTTGCAATTTTTTGTGTAGATGGGTCGCGGTCCCGACAAGTTTGGGAAACACTGCTCTAAAGCATTTACAGTTCCCCCAAAAAATAAAAGAAAAACTCAGCGCCACTAATTGTGTGCTATTTTTATTAAACAAAAAACAAAAAAAAAGTAAAGACTAAAACCCTAAGATCATTTTTTCATTCGCGGCGCGTGTGAAAATATTTAGGCTACCCAAGGTATTTTTATTCTCGCTTCTTGTGGACTTCTGAGTTCGTTTTTTCGCCTCTTTCTTGTCGCTCGTTTAAAGTGTTAACTGGCAGCATATAATTTCGGTCGACTTGACATACATTGTAATTATAGTTATTAAATGTGAGCCAGGCACGTGCGTGAAAAACGCACAGATGTTGAGTGTTTACCAAAACCACGATCAGAGGAAAAGAGGAAAAACGGAAAACGAACGAAAAACGTTTGTAACTTCAATGATTTGACTACGAAACCGGTTTTCGATTTGGTTTGACTGTTTTTCATACAAGTGAGATCATTTTGAAAGCTGATTTTGTCAATGAATACCACATTCCACATTCCAATGGCTGATTTTTGTTGTTTGGTGTGCCTACACAGCGATATAGCGATATCGTGTAACAAAGCTTTGAACTAATGCCGACCGATCCGAGTTGGCTCGAAAGACGGAGAGGAAGACGAAGTGGAGTGGAGTGGATATGAAGATGGAGATGGAGATGGAGCTGGGAAGTTGAAGGTGAGTACAATGCTCTGGGATGAGAGACTTCACTGTAGAAAATACATGTTGAAATTAAAACTGCAAAGGCAAAGGAATTTAACCAAACAACTAAAGTAATTTATAATTATACGTATTACATATTCAATTCAGAAAAATCAACCAAAGGATTATCAGTTTCACAAAACTTATTTATTTTTATAACTGTAAAAGTAATGGCTAAATTTCACTTACAACTGCTTAAAGGATTAAAAAACTGCTTTCCATTTTAACAAATTTTTTGAAAACTAACTTTTAACTTAATAAATGAATAGAATTTTGTTGGTATAGAATTATAATCCATAACTTTCTAGTAGAGTCTTCTATTCACACTCAAACTTATTTATTCGGATTTGTTTGCATTTTTTCCACTGTAAGAGCTGCGCCTGCGCCGCTGCTGTTGCTGTATTGTCTCTATTTTTCTTTTTCGACTGTCATCCCAAGGTGAGTTGGAAGTTGGAGCCAAGGGAAGAGGGGGAGGGGGTGGGGAGCTGGGGCGCCCGCCTGGGCAAACAGCATTCCAAGCATGCCAGCGGCGACCGAATCTAAACAACTTGATGTTGGTATTTTATGCTTTGTTTGCCTTTGCCCATTACAAAAGCCCTTTTTCAGTCGTAAACGAAGCGCTGATAACGCGGCGAGGTCTGCGAGGTGATAAGCGGTGTGGTTACAGAATGTAACCTGGTCGTGGAGAAGGGGGAAAGAGGGGTTAACCCACCTGGGCAATGAACTCCCCGTCGAATGCCCGAAAACTCCTGCCAGCGACGATTTTTTCATTCATGAAACGATCGCCAAAGTGGAGCAGGCGGAGTGGAAAGAGGCGGAAAGCTATGCGGCCGAAAAAGTCGTGATAAACATATTTACCAATTGATTATTTTCCAACCCAAACACCCGTTGGCTTACATAAGTAACGGCATACATACATACATACACGGATGGGTATAGCATTATAGCATGTAGCATATAGCACATGCCAAGGTGCTAATCAGCATCACACATACATAAATACATTTCCACATAGGTGCACGTATGAACCATACATACATACATACATACAAGCAAGCAGAGTGTATGCGATGGATTTGGATTTGGAATCGGAATCGGAATGGGAATCGGAGTGCCAATGGGCATTCGGATTTGGGGTGACTTTCTAAATGCCCCGTGGCAGCTGCAGCTGTTCTTCCTCTCCACCCCCCACTTCCCATTCCCTACATTCCACTCCCCACTTCCAGTTCACAGTTCTTGGTTCCCGGTTCCGATTTCCTAGAATCCCATTCTGGAAAACTGGAGCGACGACACCCCGCATGGAGAGCATTTGTAATCCGCCCTGGAATGCATTGTGTAACTAAATTTAAACGTTTTATTAGCCCGAGATGTGCCACTTTACATGGTAATTTAGTGGGCAGTTATTTTGTTATACCTCATTAAGATGCGAGATCAAAGAGGAAAACTATACGAGTCGGCTTGTTTATGTCTTCGGAAATATTTGAATGTTTCAGTGTATGTTTTGAAATGTTGTTATTAGGCTTTTAAGACGTTCGCAAATGATTTGTAATAGTGTTTAATGAAGTTATTTGGTTAAAATAAATTGTTCAAGCCAATAAAATGTATATGTAATGGGAATGTTTTAAGAAGAAAAAGTATTCTGCATCCGATTCGAAAAAAACTTTAGCTTTAGTATGGCATCGAGTCGCGTCGAGAGTTATTTATTGTGGCCCATATATCAAAATGTCTGTTAACGATCTTAATACCTCTAATAAATCCAATGCACGCCGCTCGGGCCTCCGGTCTCTAAGGAATGTCGCTTCTCTGCAATAAAATGCTTATAAATAGAATCGCTCCAAGTGTTGTAAATGGCCAAGATACAGAAATAGTTGGCCAGGAGAAACCTCTGCGGAGCTTAGCTCATCGCATTCCGATTCCTTGGCTTGAACTGTGCCGATATTGTTTAAAATGCGGCACGTATCCAGAGGAGAGTGGCCAAGAGAAAGAGAAACAGCCGAAAGCCGCTCGCAGATACACTCGGATACAGAAACCGAAGCAGAAACAGCAAAAGATACACTAACAGATACAGATACAGATACACTAACAGATACAGATACAGATACAGACTGGCTGCAGACGCTAGACGGCGGTAAATGTGTCTCCGTTTCTTGAAATGAAAAAATTTCACAATCCCGGATACGCATCGGAATGTGGCCGGTGGCACTAACCGGGAAAGTCGCCGGGCGAAAGGGGGGTTTTGGCCATAAAGCCGCGCTCTGCAGACCACTCCACTCCACACCACACAGATGCAGATACAAATACAGATAGAGGTGCAGATACAGATACAGCTGCATCTGTGGGCCAAGAGAAAAGAGCCGCAATTGCCGCAATAGAGAAACACGAAAAAAGCGGTAGAAAAATCACCGGAGGCTCTTTCCATGCACTTTCCATTGTACTCTTGGCCAGGTGATGTGGGCTGGGTCGGGATTTCGATTTGGATTTGGATGTGGATTGGGATTTGTATTTGGGCTCGGCTTTGGGTTGGCCTTCACTCGGCCACGTTGTGGTGCGACTCGCTTCCTCCGCCGATTTCCCACGGAGATTATATCACCAGCGGCGCTCACTCGGATCCTGATTCCGAATTGTTCCGGAAAGTAAGAGGAAATTGCCTGGAGATACTCGTACTTTTCTTTTTTCGAAGTGCGTAAATTGAGACAGGAGATGGCCGGAACTTCACCCTTGCATTATATTCAAATTTATTGTAATTTGTACTGCCCTGCAGTCTCATTTGGAGAAAGCGGACCTAAGTACGATGATTGGGAAACGCCGCCGAATAAAAGCAATTAAAAAAGAGTGTAAGAGCAAAAGGCAGGGGCCAAAGAAAACCTTGTTAATGATCGAGTTGAAACTGTTTTGAGACCCCTGTGAAAATCCTGTTAGCCAAGGGGAAAACAAAGGCAAACTGGGCATAAATTACGGAGGAACAACGCCACTTGAAGTTTGTTTTCGCATCGTGTTCGATCGTGTTTCCCTGCCAGTCAGTCAACATGCAGATGTGTCTCCCGGATCCTCGTCCTTTGTCCTTTTGTGCTCTTCCCATTTCGCTACAATAAACATGCCCGAGGGCAGGCAGCCAACAGACAACTAATTAAATTTTCTATGGTATGAATGCGCTTTTGTCGCATTAGCCCCGCGATCCAGAAGCCAGACCCAAACCCTAAACCCTTAAAGCCCAAACCCAACCGAACTGAAACTGAACCGAACCGAACCGATCGGATCCTCGGCGGAGAAGAAGTCTTATTAAGTTGCCATTACCTCGGCGACTCAGGTAGGAAGTAGGGCGCGCCATTCATATTCATAAGCCCATTGCCACCGCCATCAATAGCTCGTAAAAGTGTGTGAAACCGGGAGGCACTGGGAAACTCCGGGAGGGAGGGTGCCCGAAGGTCCCCGCCTGCCTTTGGTCGATCCAATTCCGTTCAGGGTGGTTGCCCCCTATATCTTGTGCCATATCTCCTCGCGAGAAGAGCAGTAGCACACGTGTTCGTCATTTGTTTGTTGCCTGTTGCTAGGCCGAGTACCCTGAATACCCACCCCATCCTAAGATATTACCCCCTCCCCCCTCTTAACCCCCTTCACCCCTCCCCCTCGCAACTCCTCTCTAAGCCTTTGTGGTAGTTTTGCCAAAAAATACAACGAAATGAGATCACTGACAACTGGAAAGTCGAGAACTTGCGTTAAACTTTGGCCAACCGAGTTGTTGCTTTCTGTCCGTCTCGTTGCTCTGTTGTTGGTTGTACTTGTTGTTGTTGTTATTGGCTGTAGTTGTTGTTTTAGTGGCCGCTTCCCAGTGCCTCCTGTTGGTGAGAAACTTATGCCGAAACGCCGCACATGCGCGTGTACTCCACTTACTGCTGAAACGACCGAGAATCGTACTCGAATTCAAGCCGAGAATCGTACGGGACTCCGCCTCACTGCCCAAAAAACTAGCCACTACTCACTCATGGAATAATTTTATTTCAAAGAGATAAAAATTCTATTAATCAAATAACTTTAAAACGTAATACCCTAATTTCTTATCAGCTTTTACAGAATATTTTACTAAAAGTTCTCAGGAGAGATATTTAAAGTACAAGCTCTCCTCATATTCAATTTCAAACGAGTGCCTCAATAAGAACTATTTAATTTCAAACCATTATTATGCTAGATAGCAGTTTTAAGTACGTATTTATTTCATAATCACTACTAATATTTCTCAGTGCTTTGTCGCCGAGGCAAAGTACTCAAAAGTCCACCCAGATAGCCAAAGCCAGGCACTCGAGTGTGATGAATTTATGTGTGTAGCGCCAACTGGGGATCGCGCATAGAAAAGTTTAGATAATTGGCTAATTATATGTTCATGTGCGTTATGAATTTCATTTTCCATATCTCCAATTTATGAATTGAAAAACGTTCAGTCGCCATCGGGCCATGCGGGTTCTGCCAGGCGAAAAACGGCACGAAAACTAAATTGCTTAATTTGTGATAAACGTTTATGGTGGCCCGGGCGGAGTGCAAGTCCAAGTCGGTCGCCGTCGGATCAGGGCCATGTGAAAAGTGCAGCACTTTCACTGCTTTCCCATTTCCCCGCCCCGAATTCGAATTGAAGTGCCCTGGCGAAGAGTCGAGGTTCGTTTGGGGTGGCCCCTTCCCACAGAATTCAGAATACAGAACTCAGAACCTAGATGCTTATCGGGCGAAAACATTAATGCGGAAAATTGGTTTTATTAAGATGGATAACCGAAATTTACATTTAATCTAACGGAGAAAATTCTATTCGTTCCATGCGCGAACATTTTGGTGTGGGAACTTTTGAGAAGTGGCTTAAATATTTGAGGAAGTGTTTTGGAATTTAAAATCAAAATAAACTATTTTAACTATTAACTCAAGACATGATTTAATATTGTAAGGGTTTTTTTAAATTTTGATTACAACGAATTGGTGCTTAGGGAAGTGAACCTTATAATAGCTTTTTCATTTGGTAATCTTCTCAACTGAAAATCGAGAACTGTTCCGAAACCCAGCTCGATTAAATTGGTACGAATATAGCGTTCGGGCCAGACCCCCCAAAACCTTAACCCCACCAGCCCCACGATTCCCGCGCCGAACTGATAATGCCGATGCCATAACATAACGCTCGCTGTTTAATGTCGCATGTACGCAGGGCTTTCTATATAGCCAGGCGGCACTATATTATATATGTACATAACTGTCGGAGCGACCACGTCCACTTCGAGACTTCTCCGCTCCGTCTGCGTCTTCTCCTCCGTCTCCTCCTCCACCTCCTCCACCTCCTCCTTCTCTTTCAGTTTCAGTTTCTGATTTGTTTCTGTTTCTGTTTCTGTGACTGTGCAAATTATTGTCGCTCACATAAAATTATTGCAGGCCAGCGCCATCCAGAGGCGAGCGGTCGTCGGAAGTTCAACTAACTCATTTCCGGTTGTGTCGGCCGGATCATCAATGTGTGTGTGTGTGCGCCGAGAATCTGGAAATATTTGTACATACGCCCTGTGTGCGGTATGCATGGTCTTATATAGCATACGGCATATAGCATATATGGCACATCGAGTGGGCTCTTCTGCCTTTGCAATTCGATCTTAACGATGATAACCTAAAAAGTAACCGGCATGTAATAATCTTATAATCTATCTGTATATACATTTTCATGGGTATTCAGAGTAAATCAAATTGTTCAAAAGTGATTGCCCAACAGAGCTCATCAGATAGAACTGAACAAACACCTCTGTCGATAATCAAAAACCCCCTAAGATAAACCCAATCAAAGTGCTGGTGGAAACCCAATCTGGGTTAAAGCTCTGAAGCTTTCGATCCATTCATGCATTCCGTTCATTGAGAACCAGCAGCAGGCGCATTTCATTGAGAGACTCGTTGCGGCGCAAATACATTCGTAATTAGTTGTAAACGAAACATGTTGAGGTTGTTTTTAGCTTATTGGGCACATGCACTTAACACTTCAGATTTGAAAGGAATTTGGGTCACCGAAAAGCTGATTCAATTGCCCCACTCAAGAAATCCGGTTATCTACAGTTCTTTGCAAAGAAATTGTGTTTCACTGAAATTTCATGAAGCTCAAAAAACGTCCGTTAGAAATCGATGTAAAATTTGAAAATATCTACACAGATGTAAGCAAGCAGTGCAAAGGGATGCCGGACTGTGGGTAATAGGATGGTGCTCTGCTAGTATGTTATCCGGCATTTAGTATATTTTTTGATTTGAATAATTTTAGTCTACTTACTTAACTGTTCATATTAATACAAATTCAAGCGTTTCCCACAATTGTGTTAGTAGTAATAAGATATTCTTAAAGTTTGTAGATAGAATTTCAAATTAATTTCTAAAAATTGGTTACTTCTACCTTGCCCCATTGACTTTCGATTAGAGTGTTATAGTTTTAAAGGCCTTTTTTAACTAAAACAATTTTTGAATTAAAAATTTTGAATATCGATAGCCAGCCAGGGACTGCGAGTCAACCTTCCAGCTCTGTGGATGTGGCAACGCTGGTTGGGCTGAATACCGTGGCAACTTTGCTACTTTGTTTACTTATTGATAATACAATTTTCAGAGCGAACGAAGAGCACCTGAGAATTGCATAAATGGGCATTAAATCGGTAGCCAAAGGTCATTGCTGATAAGAATGCACTTCGAGGGTGACCCCGACAATCTGTCAAGAAGGTAATTCCACAGCAAGCACTTAGAGCCGAGTGACGGATGAGCAACCGAAACCCAATAACAACCCAAAACTGATAAGAAGCACGACCGCGGAGAACGGAGAACAAGTTAAATAGGCTCCGTGGAGAGCTAAACGCTCAGTTGGCAAGCAAGCGCGGAGCAAAACAGACGTACGAAAACACAGATGCATGAATGAGAGTGCCAGAAACGGGTTAAGAAACGTTAACACTCAACGGTCAGCGATCTTTGGCATCATCTTCATCTGCAATCTCGTCCGAGATCGGGCGTTTTTAGGCATCGGAATCCGAAGAGTTTCAAGGGCAACGCTCGCCTTTTAACCAATCTGAATCACTAGACGGGGAATCTTCAATTTACTTTTGAGAAATCACCTGTAAAGCAGGTGAGTTAGGCGGTTTTTGCCAGACAGACAGGTAATTCGCACGCCTGTAGAACGGTTTTTTGGTGACGTCAATAAGAATTCCGCTGTCGTGTGGCCTAATTTCGTGTGTATAATTAAATGTGCCCTTCCGCCTGCTTTAGGATGGCCCCACCCACCGTTTTGGTCACCGGAGGAGCCGGCTACATTGGCTCCCACACGGTTCTGGAGATGCTGAACGCGGGCTACAACGTCATCTGCGTGGACAACCTGTGCAACGCCTACAGCAGCGGAGCCAAACTGCCGGAGGCCCTGAGCCGCGTGCAGGAAATAACCGGCAAGAAGGTCAACTTCTACCGCGTGGACATCACGGACAGGGAGCAAGTGCGCTCCGTCTTCCAGGAGGTGAGACTCGGGAGGATGGTCACGTCAGCAGTTCGGGGCTTCCATGCTCTACACTGCGTATAAACGTGCCAACTGGATACCATTCAATCAGCCTTATCTGGCATGCGCGCTATCAGCTTTTTCTCGTTTGCGCTTGTTTTGTTTGCTCAAGTGGTCGGGCACTTCCGACGAAACCGCGCCGATCGACCCTGAACAAAAGACCCACTTTGCGGGGTCGGAATCGAGTTGGCGCGCTGGCATCCACTTCCACAATTGTGCCCGAGCACGTACGCTGCAATCGAGAAGATGCCGCTAAAGGCCAAAGAACTCGGGAATAGCATAGACACCCATGTTAACATGGTGCCTACAAGATTTCGCTATGATCGCTAATGGGAAATTGGGCAGGTTTTCACGTACCCAACTCGCAAGATATTTGCTAAAAGGGGGTTTTACCCATTTCTTACTATTTATCTATAAAATTTTTGTTTATATTCGTTAAGGCCACTAAAAAGCATGTTTTTTCCAATCAGCCAAGAGCTTTAAAAATTCAAAGCTTATGTTGTTGCCTAATTGCTTTGTTTATTTTCTATACAGAAGTCGGAGCTTGACAACCATTATTGCACACATATTTATAACCGGCCATAGATAATCATATTCACGCGTACTGATTACTAAATAGATTTGGTGCAAATCGCCATAGTGGAATTATTTCTTATCAGCCATAACAAAGTTATTTATAAAACATTTATTTGCTACATATTAACCTTCGATCAATAGTAGACTAATATTGCCATGAAATCATTTATGAGGTTTTAAACTAGTTCTTACTCATAACAAAAATTTGGAAGTTATTTTTATGAAAAGAAAGTAATCAAATTTGTTTTTAGTAAGATTATACCTTTGATAGAAACATTACATTCTCATTAGTATTATAGGGAATTACCTTTGGAACTTCTGTAACTAATCGAAATACTCTTTTTTTTAGCACAAAATCGACATGGTGGCCCACTTTGCCGCCCTAAAGGCCGTTGGAGAGTCCTGCCGCATCCCTCTGCAGTACTACCACAACAACATGACCGGCACGAATGTCCTGCTAGAGGCGATGGCCGACAACAATGTGTTCAAGTTCGTCTACAGCTCCAGTGCCACCGTCTACGGAGAGCCCAAATTCCTGCCCGTGACCGAGGAGCACCCCACGGGCAACTGCACATCGCCCTACGGCAAGACCAAATACTTTACCGAGGAGATTCTGAAGGACCTGTGCAAGTCAGACAAGGTGCGTTGTAGTTTTCATGGAGTATTTGTTAAACATCGTTAAATGGATCCTAATTGCTGTTTCAGCGGTGGGCCGTGGTCTCGCTGCGCTACTTCAATCCGGTGGGCGCCCACATCAGCGGGCGGATTGGCGAGGATCCCAACGGCGAGCCAAACAACCTGATGCCCTACATCGCCCAGGTGGCCGTGGGCCGACGTCCCAGCCTGAGCGTCTACGGCAGCGACTTCCCCACGCACGACGGCACCGGAGTGCGCGACTACATCCACATCGTGGACCTGGCCGAGGGCCATGTGAAGGCGCTGGACAAGCTGCGCAACATCGCGGAGACGGGCTTCTTTGCCTACAACCTGGGCACCGGGGTGGGCTACTCGGTGCTGGATATGGTGAAGGCGTTCGAGAAGGCCTCCGGCAAGAAGGTGAACTACACGCTGGTGGACCGACGGTCTGGCGATGTGGCCACCTGCTACGCGGACGCCACGCTGGCGGATCAGAAACTGGGCTGGAAGGCGGTCAGGGGCATAGACAAAATGTGCGAGGACACGTGGCGCTGGCAGAGCCAGAACCCCAACGGATATGCCAACAAGTAGAGCAGTCCTGCCCCGATCCTGCCCCTCTGCAAGTTCCTGAGTTACTACACCCTCCTGACGGCTCAGGTAGCAATTTCTATTCGCCTCTAGTTGTGTATATTCTTTCCAAATTTCGTGTAGTATTCCATATTTTCGATGTGTGCAAGTGTGTGTATGTAAATCCAAAGTACTTTGTAATTAAAAAAGGCTTTTCGCTGTTGTCATGTAATTCCCGGCTCATTTTCTGTGTTTAGTGACCGCTGGCATCGTTAGTTGGCGTCGAATCGCGGCGATTGACGCAATAACGTAATTAAGGTCGCTGCCAAGGTGGCAGACGTTGCTACTGGGAGATTGTACTTAGCAATAGGGCATTTTCACCTGGGATTAAATAAAACGAGCGAGTTAGTCAATTGTTTGTCGGTTATCAATCTGTATTGGATTGACTTTGTAAACAGTAAGCTGATATAGAGCATTCAGTAAACAACTTCAATAAAACACTGATCAAAAACATGTAATTTGCAAACATTTATTCAAATGCAATCAAACATTAAAAACTCAATTTTAAAACTTAAGTATTGCGCTTTCGACGCACATATCTGCACAGTTAGTCATTTATCACAAGTATATACTATGAATGTATGTTTGTTTCAACAACTTTGCGTTCGTTTGCTTCGGATTGTTTTTGGAATGGTCTGCACATATAAAAGTACAAAATTGTTTATATTCGAGTCTGGTGATTGTGGATTTGTTTGTTTATATCGGTATTTGGCAATCTGTTTTCTGCTCTGGGGCTTGGCGATTCGGAGGCAAAGAAATCGAATTCAACAAGAAGCATTGCTAGGTGCTACATTTACGGCTGGCTATATGTGTGCGCGATATGCATACGTTATGAATATATATTTAATACGATGTATCTAAGTATTGGGATAGGTTCAATGGGGGGAAGAGATCCTTAGCCAAGAAAGGCAGTGGAGAGAGTAGTTGAGATGCCGCTTAAATTATGCGGGAGTCGCTGGAGACTCTGCTCCTAGATACAATTATGTGGAGGTGACGCCCTTGCGAGCTACCAGCATATTCAGTATGGGGTTTTTGCGGATGTAGCTCACGGCCTTTTTATGGGTGACCATGGTGAAGTCGTAGCCGTTGCACTGCAGGATCTTGTCGTGGATCCGCAGACCGGCTCGAGCAGCTGGGCTGCCCTCGTGCACTTCAGTCACATAGATTCCCTAGTTAAATCCAAAGAAACAGATCTGTTAAAGAACACATTTTTCAGAAATTTGAAAGATATTCTCACATAATCCGTGTATCCTTGGGGACTCTTTTTGTAGTCCTGATCGATTCCCCCGCCAATCTTAAATCCGCACTTCAGAATCTCACGCCCCTCCTGATCGTAATCCTTCTCCTTGTGCAGCGTGATGGGAATCTGGGAGTCACAAAACAGGTATGTAAATCTATTGTTAAAATATGATAGTGGTTTCTATTTTTCTTTTGCTCCAGCGACCCAATTCCACCAATACACACAAAGACCGCGCTGGCGACTGTGTGCGTGTGAGCCAGGTTTAATTCATTCACAACTCACGCTCAAGCACTCCATCGCCGTGCCGGCCTGGTGTTGAAATGCCATTTTCGCCATGTCTGCAGATGTTTTGAATAACTTTGGTTTGCTAAACAAAATTATTTCCAACTGATAAATTCGGGATAAAAATCTCGTTGTCGCCCACAACAAATTCTGCTTCTTCTTAGCAAGCGTAAATGCGTAATGGTGTTGGAAAACACGGAAATGTATGTATACAAATCATCTGTGGCGAAGTTTTACCCATGGTCGTAGTTAAAGGGGTTTTACGGTTTTCGAACTTTTGTAGCTGCTTACGTTTGCTTTAGTAAGCTATTACAGTTCCCTTAAAACAAAACCAATCATTTTCTCGTTGGCAATGTTTCTTTTATTTATAACATATCTATAATTTATTAACCTAGGATCGCCGCATGGCCAGCATTGTGTTGATCTCCCAGATAATGATCCGTGTCCTGTCGATGATCTCGCGCAGCTGCCGATTCTTAAGCTTCACAGTCTCTATAAGCTCATGATTCTCCTGGAGGACCTTTCGGTATTCATCGCACTGCGAGGGCTCGATTCTCGGTTCCGGCTCATCCCGATAGGGAATCAGGCTCTCCGCACTCATGTAATCCATACCAGCGTCGTTGCACTTTTCGTAGATGATTCGGACTCTTTTAAAAAGTAGCCTGATGGTGCGGAAATATTCCTGGACCTTTTTCTCCGTGTTATTGTCTCTATGGGAGGTCGGCTGGATGTTCTTCAAAGAGGCGAAGACCTCCTGGAAGCGCGAGGCGATGTCCTGCACGGTTTCCTGACCCAACCGCGAGAGCTGAACAATGTTGATCTCCTTGTGGGGATTTTGCTGGGAAATAGCCAGCATATTGTTGTTGCCACCGGCGCCACCAGGAGGAATTCCACCGCCAGGATTTAATTGCTGCTGCTGTTGTGGAATGTTCTGCTGCGGCATGTTCTGCTGCGGTTGCTGCTGTTGGGGCACCACTCCCCCTCCTCCCATGCCCACGCCGCCGCCCATTCCCACGCCCACTCCGACTCCAACACCTACTCCTTGCTGGGGTACCATCATTTGCTGCTGCATCATCTGCTGCTGCTGCTGTTGCATAGGATGTTGCGGCGACATGCCGGGCATCAGGCCACCGGGACCTCCAGGTCCTTGCGGATTCATCTGCATTCCACCGGGTCCACCCATCATTCCCATTTGTTGTTGCTGCTGTTGCTGATGTTGCGGCGACATGTGCATCTGCTGCATGTTGCCGTGCTGCATGCCGAATCCTCCCATTGGCATCATGTTGGGGCCACCACCTCCTCCGCCGGCGCCAGCAGGACCCTGGTTGCCTTGGTTTTGTCCGTATTTCCACATTTTGCAATTGTATCAAAAACAAACAAAAATTTCCGCAAGCGTAAGAACAAAACGGTGCTGGAAAACTTGAAAAGCCTATTAAAGCAAACAGCTGTGAGAAGTTAGAGCCATATTTTGCAACACTGCAGAGGCAAGAAAGTTGCCAGATGGCGCTAGAACAGTAAGCGCGAAACTGACAGCTGATTGTGATTTGGGGGAATTTAATTTTCTTGCATGCTTTTATAAGCCCATTATAAATGGCTCGCGACGATGATAATGGTTTCAGTGAATGGGTAAGCTTCTTATTAAAGTGTATATTAAGACCATTAAAAACCAGAGAATTCTGATTTTAAGGGCGGCTACTTTGAGGCCAAGAAAGCTAAGTTGGAGGAGCAGTTTGCCGCCGCAAGCGATCCATTTCGCAAGTCGGACTTGTTTCAGGGAATTTCGATATTCGTAAATGGCCTGACAAACCCATCGGCGGATGAGTTGAAGCGCATCATGATGGTGCACGGTGGGACCTTCCACCATTACGAAAGAAGCCACACGACCTATGTTATCGCCTCCGTTGTGCCGGATGTCAAGGTCAGGAACATGAATCTCAGCAAGTTCATAAGCGCCAAGTGGGTGGTAGATTGCCTGGAGAAACAAAGGATTCTAGATTACAAGCCCTATCTGCTGTACACCAACCAAAAGACCTCACAGCCAAGACTTAACTTTGGGAAATTCAAAGATAGTAGTATAAAGGAGACCGTAAGAGAGGAAGACGTCCCCGATGATGAGTTTGACTTGCAGCTGCTCGGGGTTCTTAAGGAGCTACAGCAGGCAGTGGCCACTTCACCGGAAAAGGAGGCCAAGAGCATCAGTTTATCCGAGACAAAGATCACAAATTTATCAGCATCCAGTAGTTCCAATGTTGCTCGTACTGCAGCAGATCCCAATTTCTTAAGTGAGTTCTACAAGAACTCCCGTCTGCACCACATCGCCACTTTGGGAGCTGGCTTCAAGCAGTATGTCTGTGAGCTGCGTCAGGAACATGGCGCCAAAGGTTTCCCCAAGAGGGAGGAACTCAAATCCCTCGAGAAACTTCTTGGAACAGGATCAGATCGGTTTGTAATGCACATCGACATGGACTGCTTCTTTGTATCCGTGGGGTTGCGGTCTCATCCTGAGCTCCGAGGGCTGCCGATTGCGGTGACCCACTCGAAAGGCGGAAGTGCAGCCACCGACGTGCCCGTGCATCCGCAGGCGGACAGAAAGGCAGAGCTGGAGCTCTTCGCACAGCGCTTCGAGCATCATTTGCACGATAACATAAAGGCTGACAAGGTTCGCTCAGGCTTTGACAAGAAGATGTCGCTGTCAGAGATAGCGTCCTGCAGCTATGAGGCTCGTGCGAAGGGCATCCGGAACGGAATGTTCGTGGGTCAGGCCCTTAAACTGTGTCCCGAGCTGAAAACCATTCCCTACGACTTTGACGGCTACAAAGAGGTGGCCTTTACTCTGTACAATACAGTGGCGCAGTACACTTTGAACATAGAGGCTGTAAGTTGCGATGAGATGTTTGTGGAGCTGACTGATTTGGTGAACGAGCTGAAGGTGGATGTGATGGCTTTCGTGGGGCATCTCAGGAAGGAAGTGCACGCCAAGACGGGATGTCCCTGTTCTGCGGGAGTCTCGGGCAATAAGTGGGTAAAAAAATAATAGTGACTTAAAATCATATTAACCAAATTTTTAAGATTGCTGGCCCGCATGGCAACTAAGAAGGCTAAGCCGAACGGTCAGTTCTTGCTGGACTCCAAGCAGGATATTTTGGCCTATATGGCGCCCATGTCTCTGGACTCGCTGCCAGGAGTAGGCAGCAGCATGAGTCACAAGCTCAAACAAGCGGGCTTGAACAACTGTGGAGATGTTCAGAACACGTCGTTGGAGAAGCTGGAGTCGGTGCTGGGCAAGAAACTTGGACAAAACTTATTCCAGAACTGCAGAGGAATCGATGACCGCCCCTTGGCCTATGAGCAGGTTGGTTGTGCAACAGAGTTTTGTTGTTATTAAATCCATTTATTAATTTTTAGGCCCGCAAAACGGTTTCTGCTGAGGTAAACTTCGGCATTCGCTTTACCAATTCCGCAGATTGCGAGAAATTTCTGCGCCAGCTCAGCGACGAGGTTACCAAGCGTCTTACTGAGATCAAGCGCAAGGCCAGGTCTATCAATCTAAAGATCATGGTGCGTGCCGCGGAAGCGCCAGTCGAAACATCAAAGTACATGGGCCACGGAGTGTGCGACATCGTCAATAAGTCCTCGATGATCAAACATGCCACGGATGATGTAAATGTGATCACCTCGCAAGTATTAAACCTGATGAAAGAAGCCGCTCTGCCGCCCCACGAGCTGCGCGGAATTGGCATACACCTAACTAAGCTGGAGGATGCCACCGAAGTTAAAAAGGACAGCATCCTGAAGCAGATGTTCGTCAAGATGTCAGAGACGAAGAAAGGTATTCAAAGCAACCGTATTGTACATAATCTAAACAGCGAAGTTAACGCACGCTTTATTATTTGCAGATCAATCTTTATCGGTGAAACCTCCCACAGAAGCAAAATCTAACCCTAGGGAACCCACAAACGTGATGACCATGTTAACGGCTGCAGCGGTGGGCAGGAAGTCTCTAATCGGGGATAGTGGTAAAACCACGGAACGATCGGCAGGGGAAAAACCACCAACAGATGACGTTAAACCAAAGCCTCGTGAGTCAAGGAATGTGATGACTATGCTGGCGGCAGCAGCGGAGGGCAGGCAGTCCTCCAACGAAGTTAAATTTCCCAGTGATGCTGTAAAACCGAGTAAGCCGCCATCACCCAGTGGTCCGGAGCTCGATCAGGATATTCTAGCTCAGTTGCCGGAGGATATACGACTAGAGATCCTTTCCCACAAGGAAGAATATCTGCGCATATCCGAAACTGATGAAAACGCTCCTCCCAAGGCAGCTCCAGCTCGAACTCCAACGCTCCGTTCGCCGCCGTTAACAAAACGTAACCGCTCGCCAGTCAGTCCCTTGAATGCTAGCGATCTCAGACCATCTACTTCGCGAGAAGCTCAGGAGCGTCTGCAAATGCGCACGGTTCGCAAGGAAAATGAGCTGCGCGTTAGACCAGATCAGATCGTGGCGGACTATATCAAGGAGCTGCCCAAGCACACGCACCCTGCCATTCTGGACTACATCACCAGGCCAGCCAACGAAGTGCCCAATTTGCTGATGGGAGAAAATTACAAGAGCCTGCTGAATGAATGGGTCAGCTTGGAGGAAGTGCCCAAGCCGCCGGACGTGGAACTAATTCACCGACAGATAACGCACATGATCAAGAGCGACAATTTGGATCACATGTACGATGTGATGAAGTATTTCTGCCGGTATTTACATGATCTTAAGCTGATTATACTTCTGTAATCGAATTTATTATCCTTTTCATACAGCATCATCAATTCAAAGCGGAGCAGCTCGTGTTGCTGGCACTTGGCCTATAAGCACATCGAGGAGAACCTTCAGAACCAGATGCTGGAGCACGACGGCTACAACCTTTGCTTCACCCATGACATTCGCTGCCCAAAGTGTCTGCCATTCACTTAAGCACTTAATACGCTGGGTCACAAATTAAAAGCAAATTTAATACAAGCCATCTAATGTTATGCCTACAATGGTATACTTTAAATTGTTTTTAGTTCTAAAGAATAGGATCTCAAGCACTCAGTTCAGTTTAAAACAGGATAGAATCCTGCAAATATGATTTGAATATTATGTATTTCTGCTGAAAGAAAGTAATCCCTTTTTGTTTAATAAATATTGTTACCAAATGTTACTGTAGCATTTGCATTGGTTTTAATCGATTTCAGCTCTGAAAAGAAATGCCTCCGAGTAATTTACAACTCCAGTTGCGTCCAGGTAGCAATTAATGTTGCAAGAGCGGCAAATAATGTGCGGCTCTTGCTGCGATGGCGTTGATAACTTCATACGCTAAAGGGCAGAGCCCCCGTTTTCTGGCGGTGGCTTAAGCCGAGCTCACCGGTGGCTCTTTCCCAGCAAAGCCGGCCACTCAAGACAAATAGGCCAGGCGGGCCAACACCTGGCGGAACTGGCAAGTCATAATTTGCACTTTAATGAAAGCGGCATCGACTCGCCCCGAACAGGTTAGTGTTGAACAGTTCTCCAAAGTCACTGCAGTTAATCGCTGCGACGGCTGTAATATGTAATTGATTCGCATGCCTGCCCACTCCCCCCTCAGAGCTCCACGACTCCCGGCTCCAATCCTATCCGATCCGAACCCATCCCATCCCATCTGCAGCCCCATGACAAACCATAACAATTACAATGCCACTGCCAGGAAGCCAGAGATGGGAAACCTATCTGGGGGTATACCTGGGAATCTATTTTTAGAAAAAATATACATATGTAATATCTGAGAACAGGTGATTAATCTTATCTTAAAATATCTAAGAACTTAATCTCCTTAAATTAATAATTGATCAATATCTGAAGAATACGTAAGGGAAGAGTTTTAAGATCGCGTATCAGAGTATTTTCAACCTAGGTACCCATTTAATTTAGGACTCATATTAAAGCACATCTGCTGAAAAACATTCGCAACATTCTCATCTCTGAAGGCCACCCCACATTGGCTGGCAGCTGGAGCTCAAGATAGAGCAGATGTTGCCCGGTAATTAAAAATAGTCAAGCTGCATTTCTGGCTCAGCATCCGGTGGCGATGTGGCTGGTGTCTCTGTGGGATGGGACGGGATGCCATGGGCTGGACTGGGATCGGTCGGGATGGAATGGGATGGGATGCGATGGGATGGGCTGGAGCCGGCTCCCGGGATTTACATGAGCTACGCTTTGTCTGATTTAATTATGTGCGCAAAAGGCGTCGTTGTTTCATAAATTTTATGCATCCTGTCGTCGCGGAACTCGGTAGCAGCAACATGGGGCTCCAACTTGCCCCCTGTTGTAGTCGGGTAATCTGGCTCAGACCAGATGCAAATGTTGTCAAGTTTTGATAGACTTGTTGGCTGCCAACGCGATTTGTCAACGACTCCTCGGCGGCTGGCTTGGCGTGGTGCCAAGATTCTTGGAAGCGCTGAGTCTTCTTTTCTACCTGTGGATCTGTGAGGTTCCTACTCTTTTTAAAATGAGAAAAGAAATTTATAAATTTTCCTGTTGCAATATAGAAAACAACTTTAATAAATTAAAACTCGATACTATAAACCAGAGATCTTTATCTTTTATATTAACCTCTCATATCAAAAAATTTATCAAGAGTAGTAGTATTTAAATTTGTCTTGTTAAATGTATTTCTTTTTGTGAGATGTACATATGTAAGGGATTACTGAAGGCTACCTTCCAGCGCAGACTGATGGGTGAGTGTGAGTGCCTAGCAGCCAGTAGCAACATGAGGCCAAAACAAAATCGCAGCGTGTTGCCAGCTTTATTCCCACGCTCGTGAAGTCAACTGAACTGGCAACAGAAGCTGCCGGAGCAGCTGGAAACTGTCAACATTATCGGACGTGACTCTGCGCGACAAGATCACTGCCAGAGCCTTGCCTCATGCTCAGCTGGTTTGGTTGGGCCCTATGCCAAAGACATTGGCCACATGGAAATATATGCCGCGTTTCGGGGAGCTGCGCCTCCGATGCTGATAATGCCTGGGGTTTTCTGCTGCGGTTTCGGCTGCTACCAAATAAGTCGAGGCAGACGATTCGGATTTAGCCGCCAAAGCAGCAGCAGCTGAGGCTGAAGCTGCGGCTGAGGTTGGCTCTATGCAAAACTTCTAGCCAATTAACTTGGCCGGCGGCAGAGGAGAGACCCCAAGTCTCCGTTCCTGGTGCTGTGCCTTATGATTAGAATCGTCGACAGCAGGCCGCCAAACGGGCACAGCAGCAGCAACATCGGCAGCAGCAGCAGCAGAAACAGCAACTGCAACATCAGCAACTGCAACAGCAGCAACTGCAACATCAACCGCAAGCAACCAAAGCTAATGAACCATGTTGCCGCTGATGAACCCAAACTGATTAATGATGCCTCTCTGGGATGGCAAATGGAGTGGGGCAGCAGAGGCCCCTGCAACTGCGAAATCCGATGGGGTTACACACCCGAATCCCGATTCCCCCTGCCAAATCCCTGGGGCCCAGCTAACAACTTAACTAGTTCAGTGGTGGGCTTAGGGTTTACGATAAAAACAGTGAGAGAAACATTGGTAGATTTCTATATTTGGAAAAGGTTACCTACTAATTTAATGGTACGTTTAAAAAATCGAATAATTTTAACTATCAATTTAATTACTCTAAGAATAAGGTATTTGTTTCTTTAGCTTTGCAATTCTAAATACTATATATCTCAGTATTGTAAATTAAAGATTATATGTTCACCGTGCAGTTGTAGAAGTCCAGTCAATTTTCGGGCAGCTGAGTAAGGAGCTGACAAAACCCGGCGAGGCGACGGCGATGGCAATGGCAATGGCGATGCCCAATGGCCAATGGCCATGGCCGAAACAAAGGCCGCGCAGGCGCACCTGAGAATGTTGATAGCCCCCATGGACTCGCCGGAGTGGGAGTGGGAGTGGAGCCGCGATGGCCTGCAAGAGGATGGAACGGAGGGAGTCCAAGTGCAAGTCGTTTTTTATGCCACTCAAGCGGCGACAACAGGGACTGCAACAAGGGTCCAAAGATCCCGGCCCGCAGTGGAGGGGCAGAGGGAGCAGAGGGGAATAAACCCGGGCCAAAGCTCGTTTGTGCCGGGCCCTTTATCACATGCGCACATCATTTACTTGAAAAGGAGACAGGAGCAGGGACAGGGACAGGGACAGGGGGCAGCGCACTTCAGCAATTGCCTTTAAAGTGTTTGCGTCGTGACAAAATCAATGTTGGCCGTCTGTTGCTGTTGCTGTTGCTTCTGCTGCTGCCGATGCGATGTTGCTCTTGCTGTTGCGATGTTGCTGCTGCCGCTGCCGCTGAGATGTGGCTGCTGTGCTCCGAAGCAGCTGAAGCTCTGACAGCCTCCTCGCGGACAGTGATTCATGGTTTATTAAGCGCATTATGCCGCAGGACACTTTGAAGTTTCCAAGGAGGCGGAGTTGCACGTGTTGCGAGGCCCTTAAAAATGCGGCGATTGTTGCCTGGTTGCCGTTGGCCATGGCTTTAGACTCTTCGGCCTCTTGGCCGGGTTCTAAGTGGCTGCCGCGTTGCAGGGCCAGCAATTGATTACTTAACGTGTTTTATGCGTACGGCGAGTTATGTGTCGACTGCCGCGTTAATTTGCCTCAGCGGCCTTGGTCTAAACTAAACGTCCAAACAAATTGCCGCTCGGCAGGCGCTGGCCGTAAATCAGCGCAGCGGTCAAAACACATCAGCAGCATCAATGGCCAAATGGCCGGCGGGCCATGCGTTTGCACCACAATGCCGGCGATCGAGCTTCCCAGCCAAGAAGTGGCTGCCAAATTCCCAAGCCCTCCAGCTGCAGACTCCCACGTGAGGCGAGACTAATTTCAAACGGGGCGGTTCGAAAATCACCTCAAACGATAAGCCAGTCGGCGGAAAACTTAGAGTTGATGGCGTGAGGACCTCAAAACTTTATGGCTATGTCCTGGAAAAATTAGAAAAAAAGGAAAACATGAATATATATTTAAGAAAGTGTGAAAACATAGTAGCTAATTACTAGCTAATTATGACTTTGTTTGCTTTCATACAAGTTATGAAATTAATTAAACATTTTTTTGTTAATTAATCTAGTTCATTTTTTAATTGCCAGCTTGTAAACTTATTAAACCTAATTAAATCAAAAGCTTTCAGTGCTTAGTAGTCATATTCCTTATGATAATGGCTCAATTCCGAGTTATTAGATAATAGCTCAATTTGGCTCGTGTCACGCGACGAACTCTCGGTGCGGGACAACACGGCGTATGCGCAACGCTCGCATGTACAAACGGAATTAATTATGCGCCGCGTAAACAAATACAAAACGAATGGAAATTGAGTGCGAGATGAATTGCCAGGCGGAGATGTTGGCGGGCGATAAGGCATATAAACGGGGCTCTGATTTATGCTCGTGTTGCTGTTGCTGTTGTTGCTGTTGCTGCTGTTGCTGCTGCAGCCAAGTGTTGCTGCTGTGGCTGGCATTACGTATGCCAAAAATATGCAAATTGGCAATTGGAAGTGTGAACACCGCCAGTGGCAACAGCAACATCAGCAGCAGCAGCAGCAACAACAGCAGCAGCACCAACTTCCCCCTTGCAATATGCAATACCTATATGTGTGCACTTGCCATTAGAATGCCGCCGCCAATCGAAGCGTCAGAAATAAATTACAAAATCGTGTAAAGTGCAAACTGGACTCGGACATGGATGGTGGATGGTGGGTTTTTCTGCGCCGCATTTTGTCTTTTGACGTTTCGCCTGGTTCTCTAATCGCCTTTATGGCCACATAAATCTTGGCTAAAATTTGCCGTTGCCCGCCAATGGATTTCCTCTATTTATTTATATGTTTTTCAGCTGATTTTTCGCCTTTTCAATCGAACTGCAAACTGGTCCACGCTTTGATTTATTTCAGCCCCTCAGCGTAGCGAAAGATAACATTCTGCGCGCTTTCACGCATTTTTAATTACTCCCCCGCTCGCATACATATCGCATACTATATATATCCGATCGAAACCGAGCGATAGTGCCATGTCGTGTGCAGCCGGCCAGTTGCGGCTGAATCGCTCTGGCTGGGAAATATGCTAAGCGGGCCCCGCCCCTTTTCCCGGGGGTGGTGGGGGGTCAAACGCCCAGCTGTTGACGCCAGCTGACAGGTGCAATAGCTCTCTGCAAATTGCCGTCATTCCGAGAGTTCAGGTGAAATCACCCAACTCCCTATATGGTCGGCATTCGCAGTCGCATGACATTAATCGCCGCATTACATCAGCTCCGATATATCGCATTTTAGCCCGCTTCTGTAAGCCATGCTAATTAGTACACGAATATTTGAGAGATTTTTGAGTTTCAAAAAAAGGTATCATAATCAAATCATATTTATATTAATATAGTTTATAATAAAATAGTTAAGTTCTCATTAATTATAAAAAGAAGACTACATACTTTGAATTTTAAGCATATCATTTATTAGGTAGTTCATTTATGATATGTACTATACTATACTCCCGCAGTCTTCTGAGGGATATTAAAGAACTCCCCATCCATCACGGTTAGCACTCCCGCTACTGTTACAATTAAGCTTATCCTCCACCCACCCAGAGAGTTTAAAAACCAGAGCGTTCCGCGCAATCACAGCGGCATTTAGTCATACCAAACGCTACATAAACTGACAGTCTATTTGTTTTATGTCAGGCAGCGGCCGTTGCCATTTGCCGGTCGAGATTGCAACTGCTGCTCCGGTGCAGCAGCCACAACAACAACAACAGTTGCTCTGGTGCAGCAACAGCAGCAGCAACAGCAACGGCAGCAACTGTTGCCGCTGACACGCCTGCAATTGCGCCGATATGAATCACACGCCGCGACGGAGAGTCGGCATTATCTAGATAAATAATTATTCAACTTAAATCGAAATCGTAATGAATTTTTCGCGGCTCTCCTCCGGTTTTTTCCGCGGGAGTGTCAAAGTGACGGCGTTGCATTGTCAGTGGTTCGTTAGCAATATCGCACAGCGGCAACATGTTGCCGCCGCATGTTGCGCGGCTTAATTGGACAGCGATACAAATCGGATTGATCGCACTACGAGGGTTTTGGGACCCATAATCCGAATCCCAATCCGAATCGGGGCGGCCACGCCCAGCCGAAACACCTGCAACCGTTTACACGACAGCAGCAACAGCAGTAACAGCAGCAACAGCAGCAGCAGCAGCAAACCCACCAGCAACATGCGCATGAGCAGCCGACACGACGATGGCAATTTGTCAAATTTCCGCATCGAAATTGGAGCTGAGGCTAAAGCCCAGGTAACCACTAAGGCCAAAGCCCCGGGGCCAAGTGGAAACTGCCCGTCTGGACTCACTTAACGCCCAGTCGGCGTTGCAATTATCCTTATTAGTTGTGGCATAAAACATCGGTACCCTCGCCAAAGGGCGTACAGTAGACAGTGCCTAAAAATAATCACCATCTGCAATACATTAATTAAATATTCACTTTTAAAGAAAACAAGTATTCCTTGCTAATTATTTTTTTTAACAATTGTAATATTTGTTTTATAAGTAAACGCTTTGATTTGAAAGGGATTCCTGTAGAATTCTCTACATTGATGATTGTCTGTTCTCCCCACTTTTATATCGCACTTCGCTCTTGGTTTTCGCGGCTTTCGATTTTGGCTTAAGCGATCTCTTAGCGCTTGTTTGCACTGATAAATGCGAGGGGCAAGAGCCCCAAAGCCCTAAAGTTTGAACAGCCTCGACAGCCGCGAGATCGGGCGGGCATCCGCCTAATTACACGGCTCGAGTGTTGCGGCTTCCTGGAAGACAGCCACTTGGCCAATTTCACACCAATTGCCAAAGTCGCGGCGATCGTTGCGCTTCAAGTTTATGTTCTTTTCACCTTGATGGGCTGGCGGGGGCCATCATTAGCCACCAGACTTGGCCAGGGACACGGACCTCTGCCTGTCCTGGATCGCTCATTCGATGCCACCAATTGGCAATTGGTGCCCGGCAATTATGGATCGCAGCCCTGCGATTCCTCCGATTTCAGACGACTTCGGACGATCGCGGACCACTTCGAACCGCATTGTGCGGCATTTATGGCGCCGCATACGAGGCAATTAAACAATCGGCAACAACAATGCCTGCGAGTTGGCCAAATTAGGCCCGCTGACCATAGTTGGCCAACGAAATCGAAACAAGTTGTAAGCGATAAGAACCCGGTGGCTGGTGGAACAAACCATTGTGGCTGCCTTAGATGTTGCTGCCGTACATGTTGCTGTCGCACATGTTGCTGCTCACGTTGTTGTTGCTGCTGCTGCTGCTGCTGCTGTTGGCATTGTTGTCGCCGCTTGTTCATTGACTTTGCCCGCGCTCCGCGTGTAATTATGGACATTATTATTATTGCTCTCGGCTTACAGCGAAATCTACATGTGGCCGCGGCGCCAGCAATTCGAGCGCGGAGGTCGATTAACAATCGGGGAGGCGGTCCCACAAACGGCTACCGAATATATCCAATTACTCCCGGCAAGGAGATCAAGTGCGCCTTACGATCCATCGACACCTGTCCGGGGATAAGGCTGGCATCACCACCAATTAAACTTGATTAGTGGATGCGCTTTGCAGGAGTCCTCGATCGTGTTTCTCTGGGAAACGCATTAAGTTTATAGCGAACTTAATGAACCACTCGGAGGTTTCTTCTCCAGGCGCCTGGTGATTTATGCACTGGTGGAAGAGTCATAGCTAATTTACAACTTGCAAAAGAGAACCTTAAGGAACATAAAAGTACTCAATCTGCCTAAGCATTGCTTTAATTTCGTTATAAAAGAATGCTCAGTCCTGTGGAATCAAGTCAAGTGAAACCAACCTATCTCATAGCTTTAATAAATTCCAAAAATACTTTTCTTGACTGCATCATTACTTATTTCCCGCTGCTGTCAGAATTATTTAGAGTTATTGTACAGTGGCGTGGTTTCGGTGCCCGGGGCTAATTAATTTGCCATCGGTGTCCCATTAGGGTAATTGTCTGTCTCCCCTTTGACATTGCTGGCCATGCAATATTCCGAGCCGATCCGAGCCATTCCGCTCCAATCCAAGCCACTTGTAGCGACGACAGTTGGACAAGCCGCTCCAACCAGTTGGCTTAACTGCGTCTTATGTGTCACCGAGTTACCACCGATGGTAATTTGCATACTGCATAGCGTTCAGAGAGACGAGGCCATGTGGAATCCGCATCAAAGACTGCCGCTCCGCTTTTCCTGGCGCCTTTTCATTGAAGGGGGCGTTCCGCAGCGCCCACATCGCGTCTTCTAATGGCGCCCATCAGTCTGAGCGAACACCTGCAGTTGGCCCACGCAGACTCGCCTCCCAGCCACGCCCACTCCCCGGAGCAGCACTCCATGCTACATACCCATCGTACCAGTATGAGCAGCCTTGCAGCCTGGAAAAACACGCAGCGATCGCCCAGTCATCACGGCCATAAATGAACCGAACGAGAACATTTTCCGAGGCACGTTTTAGAGATGGTTTCAAGTGGGTAAACTTGGCTCTTACCTTATGGAAATATGCGTGGTTTAGAAAAAAGGTAAAGAGGTACAAGAAATCTGAGATGGTGATTGGTTGGAAAGAATATTGTCAGATATTTAACAAACATTTCAAATACATTATTAAGAGGTCAATGATAGGATTATCCTTATATCCTTATAGTGCACAGAGAGTACCAATAATGAAGGAAAAAATCAATCTTTGCGGAATGAGAACGTTTCATATGCCTGAATTTTGTTCTAACTTACGAGTATATTGAATCGCAATGAGTGAGAAGCTGCTTTACCACCACTGGAAATTGAGAAGTGCAGCTGCACCACAAAAACAGAACGTGGACCGGGAGTCCTCGTGGACGAGAGGGAAGTGTCTGGAGACTGGCGGCCCAAGATGTCGGCTCGTTTGCCTTAAAAAGGCAAGTCTGCCGAGGATCGCAGATGTCGCCAGTGGGAGCTGGAACCGGGGATTGGGAAATGGAAACTGGGAACTGGGAGGGGAATCCAGACTGGCGTCCCTTTTGGAGGCAGCTGCGGTTTCTGAGTTTCAGCCTGGCCCACGCACTTGTCTAGCAGAATGGCAAACAAAGGCTGCCAGTGCAAACTCAATTTGCCGAGAGGAGTGGAACAGTTGGCGGGGCGTGGGCGGCGGCCGAGTCACGACTTGGTCAATCACCGGGCCGCAGCTCGGGAACCCAAGCTCCAATCCCAATCCCAAGCACATACTTCCAAGGCCTGGCTTTTAAAGGAGTTGCTCGCATGGTTCCAACGGCACTTGAGCGAAAAGTCCAGGCCAAAAGGCTTATTGAGCACAGAAAGAACACAAATTTGAATATTCAATTTGCATTACCACTTAAAATGGTTTACTTTGGCCTTTGAATAATGATTTAAATGCTTATGATACTGACTTTTATATTTTATGCAAAAAATACTTATATATATTTTAGTTTCAAATGGGAAGCATGTGGAATTTTTCTTAAATTTCCTCAAAGATGGATACTGATTATTTCTCCTTGTGGAGCGTCGAGGGATCCTTTATGTTGGACAGCCCATAACCCGCTGGCTCATTAAAGCTGCGCCCCAATTTCGTTCGGGATCCTCTCGGGCGCTATCTTATCATAAAAAACGCAGTTTCTTTAACACCTGCGAGCAGCACCAAACACGCATTAGCACTCTGATGGAATTTCGCCTCATTTCTCAGACTTTTTCGGCGATGCCGCATAAATTTCAATCAGCCTTAATAAACTGTAAATATTTCATCCGTCTTCGCACAACACGAAATTAAAATGAGGCAAGCGAACGGCAAAAATTGAGATGCAATCGATTTTTTTTGGTTGGGTAGATGGGGAGTGGAATTCTTAAATATTTTTTAATCACAGGCTGGCAGAATGTTCTCGCCGATTTTCCATTTATTTTTATGTGCCCAGTTGGCTGCTCCCTGGGCCACATAAAATTCACTTTAAGTGACCATAAAAATCATCCAATAAGTTTGTTCGAATATCGCTCTGTGATGAAATTTATGTGCCTGCCAGTCGGACTTCAGAAGTCCTCAAGTCATTGTGATTTCAATTTGAGACCCCGGGGCCTCTGGCCAAGCAGAGGATTGTCTGAGTGCGTTTGCGTGTTCCTCATCATTTGTTTGCAATGAAAATAACACCAGCATAAACAACCAGGCCCAGACAGACGCGGTTCGATCCCAATTCCGATCCCGATTCCGATCCCGATCCCGATTCGAAGAGCTGGCTTTTCCTCGACGTTGCCACCGTCGGAGGCATTAAAATGCACAAGACCCGCTGTGTTTGCCCCTGGCCAATGGCCCTGTCCTCCATTCGGTGTCCATGTCCCAGTCCGCGTCCATGTCCATGTCCATGTCCTTTGTAGGCGCCACACCCTGCTGGGGTCCAGACCCGATCCCCTCCCACTCCACCTCATCCCATCCCAACCATTCGAACTTCGAGTGGGAGCCACCGCATCTAAGTTATGTCAAAGCCCCAGAACGACAGTTCCTTAATTGAATTTCTTTCCCTGTCGAAGGATTGCGTGTCCCGCTTTAATTTCTGATTCCTGGCCTCGCAGGCCACGGGAACACTCATCATTTGTCTGGCTGCCTGTGCCACATGAAGATGTAACCTTGCGGCCAAAAATTGATGAGCGAAATTGGGGAATAAATAATGTTATTTTGGGCTAACCGAACGAAGGATGCGTTTTGAGGAAGAATTATTGTTGCTGATTAGCTTTGCTTTTGAGTGGAAGAAGCCCTTGAAGTTCCACAAAACGAAAGGAAACTACATTTTCGTAAGGCAATTATATTTATTAATAGAATTCTTTATTAACAAATGAAGTTCAAAGTTTAGGTACAGGAATATTGTTTTTCCTATTCTTTTGAAAAATGCCAGAGCTTAAGACCAAAGTAAATCACCTGAAAGTACGATATAAAATCAAGTCAAGAGCGTGCCACTTGTAACTCGAGTGGCCTCGATTTTTGGCTACCGTTCAGCTGCAGCTTCTGTTCTTTATGGTCTTTATGGCCGTGGATTGAGACATTAATGACGCAGCTGACACGAATTGCCGATGTGTCCTGGTTGCCAAGTGCGAATTGGGGCTTAGATGGAGGCGACTCGGATTACGGGGCCGCATCAGCCAGCTGATGGCTCAATCCCGGCTCAGGTTACCAGTTAGCCTCTGGTCTCCGGTCTCTGGTCTATTCGGCTTGGACATTTGCTTGCACCGCCGATCGGCGTGGCCAATTAAAAAGTCATTAGGCAGGGGCTTCGATATCCACTCCCCTTTTTTCGGGGGGCAGGGAAAGGATGCGGGGAAGGGAAAGGGAAAGGAGCCTTAATTGCCGGTTCGCCATGACCAAAATGTCCGGCGGGCAGGCGAAGGAAATCACTTTCAGCACGTGGAGCGGCCCAAAATGATGGGCACTTGCATTAAACGAAATCGTTTAGCCGAGGCTCAAGGGGCCAAGAGCTTCAGAGCTCCAGAGCGGTTCACTGGCAATTAAGGCCCCGACCATCCCATCCCATCCCAGCTTTAGTCTCAGTCCAGTTCCACTTCCAATCTGCAATCCGAATCCCAGCTCCCAGTCCATGTCCTAAATGTGTTCAATTTAAATTAACGATCGCGAACGGAGAGTTGCAGCCCAGTTGCAGCCGCATGCAAGCGATGCAATTAAGCAAAAGTTTTATTTAAATTGCTGGCGCTGTCGGCTCGAAATTTTGGCGTGTTTATGGCCTGTAACTTCTGGCCAAGAAGTACCAGCCATCAGAGCCTTCTCCACTCGCACATGTGTTTGCTAATTTCTGCGTGCAGCCCAAACATTAATTAAATCGAACATTTTCGCTATAAATTGTTTGCTTAATTGCCATTTAGGGGGACACTGGGTGCTCTGTGTTGGATGCAGGATTCTGGATGCTGACTGCTGACTGCCAACTGCCGCATCCTCGCTTCCATTACAGCCATACAGCCCAGATTGGCCAGTCGCCATTGGCAGTTGAATGCGGCAGAGAGCCAAACCATAAATAAATTAAAAGTCCCAGCGAAATGACAGCAACAAGATCAGGCAACATCAGAACAAGAGCAGCAGTATCTGCTATTGGTAGCATCAGCATATGGCCATTGGGATTATTAATGATGGCGGAAGCGAGCGCGGCCTCCTTTGATATCGTGTGTCCCTGTTGCTGTCCAAAAAGGCTGACAAGCCATGTTGCAAGTTGCAAGTTGCTCTTGCTCTTCTGTTGCTCTTGTCGTTGCGATGACAAACGCAGCAACATCTGCCCATCAGCAACACGAATGTTACTCGGCAGCAGCAGCAGCAACATCAACGATTTTCCAGCCCAAATTATAGTTAATCGAATGCCGCTGACATGGTGTTCCTGGCCAAAAGTTCAATAGACGGAAACCCGAGCCTCCGACCGGCGAATGCAGCTGGGCGCCCACTTTGGTTGGCCTTTTCGCAGCCATGGGCGACGCATAACTTGGCACCAAGCTGGCAAATCGTTTTCACTACCAAATAAAGCATTCAATGCCCCCGTTTGCGGCTGTTGGCAAACAAAACCCCAGTCGTGCCCACAAATCTGAATCTGAATCGGAGTCTGAGTCTGCATCTGAATTTCAGTCTGAATCTGCGGCTGAGGTTGAGGTGCGTGGTCCGCTGCGCAGCTCCAATTCGAATTCTCCTTGTTCGGCGGGGGTTTCTCTGGGCTTTCAGCCGTTCAGCCTTGCTTTGCATGTTGTTCAATTTCAATGGCGCCAAATCTTTGCCGTGGGTTGCAGACGCCAAGAAAGTTGCAGACGCAACAAAATCCTTGGCTTTCCTTGTCGAGTTCAATGTTGCCGGCCATTTAGGCCGCGGGCAAGCAGCCAAATGGCCAGATAGTGGTCGCTATGCAGATATAGACAATCAGATAAGCAGGAATAGTTACCATTCAGAGCCGTGGCCAAGGTAAAGGGGAAGAGATGGGCCACGTCGATAAGGTTATTTCAGGATGGTGAAACAGACGCAAGTTTTTCCTATGAAACTTGGCCAATAAATGTAGTATCTCGACCAAAAATGGTCCTAGAACAAAAAGAATGACTGTTTTTTACTGCTGACTACCTAGGCTAACCATCCCAATCACTTTTTAGCAGACTTGGAAAAATTCATTTTTTGGCCATTTTTCGCATTTTTCATAAGGGGTAACATCGTCATTTTTTGCGAAAAATGGCCAAATTTCAACTTTTTTGGGTGTTTATACCATCGGATAGGAAATTTTATTGCGAATTTAACGATGCATGCCATTCCACATTTGGAAGAATATTTCCGGAGATATTGCTAAAAAACTGGAATTTGTTGAGTCATTTTATGAAGTTTTGGGCAAAAAAAAAACTTTTTCCATTGGTAATTTGTCTGTTATTTGGGCAAAAAACAACTTACAGCCAAACAAAGTATAGTTTTGGAAACTAGAAAAGCCCAACTATTCATGCCACCGAATGCAATTTAATTGTTATTTAACTGATCCTCTAGTTAGTTCATAAAAACTGATTTGGGAAAGATCAGTTGACAATTTTGGTAGAAAATCCTATATTTTGAGTGGTTTTTTGGTTGTAATAAGGCCAAAAAGTGACTTACAGCGGAACCAAACACTGTTTTGAGCACCTTATGACCACAGTAACCGAGCCCAATCACTTTTTGGACGATTAAAAAAAAATGATTTTTGGCCAATTTTCGCATTTTTCATAAGGGGTAACATCGTCATTTTTTGCGAAAAATGGCCAAAAATAAAAGTTTCCGGATTTGAACGCCAATCGATTGGAAATGTCAATACGAGCTCAGCAAGGTATAACATTCCATATTTTGACCCTTTTTATGGTTGTTTTTGGTAAAAATACTGATTTTCGGATTGAAGGTTTGCTAAAAAACAAAAGTACAAATTTCCCCCATGTCCTCCCCTCAAACTACGCCTTGTCTTATTTAATTGCGAGCCAATTTCAGTTCAATTCAAAGCTGTGCCAACGCCTACAGTGGACTTAGAGCTAACGACAAGACAAATTTGTCTCAGTTAGTTTCAATTAGGGGGTTCAATCGAGCTGTGAGCTGTGGATTTGCTTTGGCTTTGGCTTTGGCCATTTGTCTGGTAATCATTAATCCCGCGAATTCCCACACGAGCAACAAAGGCGCTTTGAATGCGTTTCCTGTTTCGCTGGAAAACCTCCAATCCCAGGAGACCCCCACTCAAATTAGCAAGACAAATGCGAACGTGAGAACTTCAATTGAACTTGATGAGTGTTAGACGAGGGTTTTCAGGCACAATAGATGGGTTCTGGGACTACCTTAGATGTGTGACCTGCCCTCAAAGCTCTGCAACCTTTTCGCAGCCCATTGTTATCCTAGGACAGCTGCTCGCGGGCCTCAATAAAAAACTTTAGTTGCCCGTTAAGCTCATAAGTGAAAAATAAAATCAAACTACATTTTCTTTCAATTTGCAGCTGCGGCCATAAAAAACCCATATAGTTTTATTTGCGCTTAGCTGTGTGCACCAGCAATTAAATATCAATTAAAAAATGGCCGCAGCAGCCGAATGCAAATGCACGCACTCCGCCAAAAAACGAAAGACTTAAGACACGAACTTGACAAACCGAATAAAAAGACTTAAGACACAAACTTGACTCCGCTGCCTCGTTTTTCTGCGTTTCTGCTCGCTGTTCACCTTCGAGCCTTCTCAGCATGTCGCACACATGTAAATGGTAAACGCTTAACGCAATTTATGGCGACCGACAAACGTTATTAAATTTTGCGAATTTCATTTTGGCTTTTATTATGATTCTGTGTCTCCTTCGGCCGCCAGTCGCAAGTTCAAGTCGTTTGTCATTCGCACACCCGAGCTGCAGCTGGGCGTTGTTGTGGCATTTGCATAAACGAATGCCCCGCCAAATGCCTTCTGACACATTTCCCCGCCCGCGGGGGCGGTGGTAATTAGAATCCGGACTCTTAATTATGTGGAAACGCCGGACGACAGCGACAGCGACGACGAAACGAAGCTAAACGAAACAAGTCGAGTGGTCGCATTACAGCCACTAAACGTCTCGTGTAATTGCCTACAGCCGATGTTCAATTAAACGGAATTGAGTCATTAAGCCGATATTGTTTGGCATTGCCCACCGGCGATCGCAATGTGGTCGCCAGCTCTTGGGCGAAAAATTCCCTGCCACTTCGAACCTTCAAGTGGGTCAAGTTTGCCAGTCACCTGTAAAACAAAACAAATTCGATCGAACTTTTTTCTTTTCGAAAATGCCACACAAAGAGTGCATTTATATTTTATAGTTTATATTTATTTACTTTTTATTTCCGTGGTGAATGCTATTTTACTTTTGGTTACTCGTTTCGGGTTTCAGTTGCATGCGAGTCGCAAATAAATAAGATGCACATTGTGCGGCCCCCTGAAAACTGAAAAACCGTTTTTCCCATGACCTCGAAATCTGGTAATATCAGACGCTGACCACAAAAAGCGGCAGAAACCGAAGAGCGGGGGCAAAGAATTCAAATCAGACTGCGGCGAGCAGAAAAACCCGATGTTGGGCCAACTGTGACGACGTGACGTTGAAATTAAATTAACTAGACTAGAGAAGACCCGACTTGGTCAACCAACCAGCCAGCCAAGCAGCCAGTTAGCCAGACGCTCCATCCACTTGACCAAGATCGCCGGCGAAGACGGGTTTTTTCCAGCCAGACACCGCTTTTCGGCCATCTCCCTGACTGCCTGACTGCCTGGCTCCTTGGCCGCCTGACTAATGCTGGCGAGTGCAAATTGTTTAACATTTAGGCGGCTTTAATTTGCTACCACGACCATAATGCGGCGCATTAATGCCGGCCAAGGCCCGCGGGCGACAATTTTGATTAAAATGCCATTTAGCCAAGCTGCAGACGAGCGCGGTAAGAGCAGATCTTTAATAAAGTAATCCGCCCGATCGCCGTGACTGCGAGACTAAATCCCTCGCGACCCCAGTGACTAATTGTGGCCATAATGGATGGGCAGACAGGCGCATTCGATGCAGATTTAAATCGTCAGATAAGTGGTTGCAGGACTGGAAGGAGAACGAGATTATCTTCACGAAAAATGATATCTTAATTTGGGTGATTAAGATTTGCTTTTTCGATCATTAACTGTTTTACTTTAAAGACTTTTGGCTAAGCAAAAATTAAAAGTTTTAATACTGAATACCTAACTTACATTGAGGTACAAGATACTTCTTATGAAAATATTAAAGAAATATCCTCAATCACACCGTATCGAAATGATGGCCAATATTTGACTTTAAGCCCTCCGTTGGCCGCTGATTATTTCACAGTTATTGAACCTAAATCGGAGTCCAAGTTCGAGGTGGAGATTGAACCTGGCCCTGGCACGTACTCGTGGCTCCACGGGTTCCTTCTTCTCGAACAGCCAGTCGACAGTTCAAACTGATTGCAACTACAAATCTCGGACACGTAGCCGCAAATTGCGCGCCATGGGCTGCGGTCCAGGTTCAGGTTCAAATTCAGGTTCGGGTTCAAGCAAAGCAAAGATCGGGATGCGAGGAGCAGCTTCAGGTTCAGGTTCACCTTGGAGCGCCCCAATAAAGCGAGGACCCGCGAAAGCCGGCGCAAATCAATAATAATTGTATTGACTGAGTGCAGCAAAGCAGATCAAAAGGTCGAAGCTGATTTCTCGGCAGTTGCGATTATTTGCATGGAGTCTGTCAAGATGGGCATCAAATACTGCAGAGAAAGAAGTTTGAGGTGGGAAATCAAACTATGAAATCGAACAGAAATCTTTATTGGAACTGTTTATACTAAAATCGGATGGTCAAAAGCAATTTCTAAGCCTTGAAAATATAAAACTCATTATGATCTAACTTTAGTTTCTTTAAAATATAAAAGTATTTGAAAATATTCTAACGCATTCATTCCCTAAGTGCAGTATTTACAGGTCCAAAAGGTGGCTCTGAAATCTCAGGCAGACTGCAACCGCAAAATGCAGACAAATCAGAATGGAAAATGCAGAGTGCAGAATGCAGTCAGCAGCTTGTGGATTTGCCGAAAGGTCAGTGCGATCATTTCCGCATGATTACGAATGCAATTCGTTTGCGGCTTTAGCTCTGAATTCGTCCGAGAGCCGATCTCACAAGAGAGCCCCGAGAAGTTAAGCGCCGCGGATCGGTTCTCCCACGGATCTCCAAGCTGGGGAAGTTTCTGCGGCTGGGGAAGCGGTTGCGCATGCTCAGTGAGGAGAAATGGAGGGGCAATTCAGGGGAAACTCTCAGTGGAACGTGTTTCCAATCAGGGGTTGAGGGGTAGAAATAAGCTTAAAGGTGGTGGGTTTGCGTTGAGGGGTTACCGCAGGGGTTTCAACTGGGGTAAAAAGTCTCCGTTGGAACGTAAAGAGGGTTCCCCTTAATTTAAAAGAGGGGGAGGAATTTAAGGAGCAAGCAAAGGATCTCTTGTAGGGGGAGGTTTCCTTATATTTTTTATTAATTATATTTTTTAATAAAGAGGAAGAGCTTAAGGTTGCTTCACCGACATATTAAAAACGGAGGAAAATAATATTTACGTTCTAAAGAAAACAGGAGAAGACGAAGGGGAAATGCTATTCAAAAAGAGGGGCGACTTAATAAAACAAGAATGTAAATATGTTGGGTACACAAATATTTCAAAGGAGTACATCATGTTTGCAATAACATACTCGATTAATATTAATAATATCTTTAGGACAAGCTTTTATTTTATGGAAAAAATATAAAATTACACATAAATTTAGGTCCTGTTCTTGAGGACGAAGAGATCACTCATAAGATTCCACACCTGCCGCTTTCGTACTCATTTAAGGATTGTCATTCCACTTAACTGATATCGCTACCCAATGATGATCGATGATCTGTGGTGAACACGGCTACCAGAAGAGCTTCACCGCATAAAGATCCCCTCTTCGGAGCTGATAACAATGAGTAATTGCCAGGCGGTAAATGATCATCGTAAACGAGTGATTTCGCAAATAAAGCTGCGTCAGATGGGGCTCCATCCTCCTCCTCATGCGAAAATATTTACGTATAATATCTCGCACCTCGACGATAAGCAAAAGTCAAACTTTTGCAACCGCCAGTTGGCTGTTGTCAACATATCATTTGTCACAGCCGCATCGATAGAGGCTCTCCTCCCAGACAACTAGCTCCTAACTTTGACTTCAGGTTCCGCCTGCACGCAGAAAAACGTTATCTTCCATCAAGTTATAATAGTTTCACCAACAAGATTAGTAAACGCTTCTAATCTATTGATTTAGTATTGATTAGTTTTTACATTCAAAACCTCACATAATATGTTTTGAATCCGCAGAAGGTGAAATTTCTCTCTGTGCTCCTGCGTCTATGACAAACGGCAGCTGACTCAGGGAAAACCTGGCTATCTCTGTTATTAATGAAGTTGCCAAATCGAAGAGCTGCGACTGGAGATGCACATGGGAGGATGCAGCTGGGGATGGCGACGCCTCACGGCCAATTAACCCGCTAATTAAACGGCTGCCACGGTAGCCGGTAGCCAGTGGCTGCTGTACAGGAAGCTCTCCGACGGCGAATGTGTTTTATGCCCCGTTATCGGGGCCGAAAAAGAGAGATGCCTCATGAATTGCAGCTTCGCTGGAGCTGAAAACGCGCTGCGACATTTTCTGGACCGGCTGCCACTTCATTAACTCCAAATTGATGGGTTCAATTAGGCAACAAGGTCCCGGTTTCGTTCCCAACTTCAATTCCAGTCCCGATCCCGATTCCGAATCCGACTCGGATTCCGATTCCCAGGCAGCTGCCTGTCCCCGATTCCAGTCGTCGGTAATTAGCGCAGAGATTTTCAAATTCCCAAAACTTGTTGGCAAAAAACGATGACGATCACCTGCTGCGGTTTCACTTTCGCAGGATGGCGAAATGGCGAATGGAATCAAACGAATATGAATTCCGTTTGCCGAATTCTCCGTTTGCAGCTGCCAGGGGCATTCGTAGAATTTTGGCCCGTCCTTTTATAAAAGTTTGTGCTTTTTTTATTATTTCGGCAGTCGTTAATTAGCTCGTTTCGCAAATGGTATTCTCGTGTTAAAACATTGATTCGATTGGCGCGCTTAAAAGGTGTCGCCGAAAAGCCAACTTTTCGGCTTGCTCACTCGATCATAAAAGTTTCGGCCACAAAAAAAAAAAAACAAAAGGAAAAGAAAAGAATAATCAAAAGCCATGCAGAGCAGAAAATATGGCGAGAATCAAAGGCGCCGTATCCTTTTTTCGGTTCGTCCATCATTAACGCTCCATTGGGGTCGAAACCGAAATTCGGGCTGTGGATTTCTGAATTTCCAGCTGCTCTTGTCAACCTTTATGGGGCTTATGGGCCGGGCTTAATAGGTAATGCCCGTTTAGCAGCGCGGCCCCAAATGGCCGGCAATTCATTAAGATGCACGCAGGATAGCCAATATGTGGGTATAGGTGTCCGGTTCGGTTCTCAGTCCCACACTTCGGTCATGCGAAAAGCACCTGAGATATTTCGGAGCTGAACGCTGAATGCTGAGCGCGGCAAAAATGCGAGGAGAATTTTTGATCATGTAATTGCTGGCCAAGAAGCAGGCCAAAGAAGCTCGCGAAGAGGCCAAAAATCGGTGGTATTTCTCCCATCCCGATCCACCTCGCATTCTGGCCTTGTTTCCCACATTATGCCAGACACACCTCCGCAGAAGAGTCGCTGCAACTTAATTTAAATCGCTGCACAGGTTCCTTGGTTCCCGAACTCGGGCGACTCTCATTAGCCCGCCGATGATTCCCCGCCAAAGTTCACACGACACGGGAATCCCACCCTCACTTTGAAGGGTTTTTCTCCGGATTCCCATTCCCATTCCCATTCCCGTTCCCTGAACAACTGAGCAACTGTTTCGGTTCTCGTGTGACTCTCTCGATTCCCAATTCTCGCGACGGCTGAGAAGCAACAGACTGTCCAGAGCCCTGATAACTCCGCGGATCGAATGGGCTACCCACCCCATATGACACCATATCGTCTATATCGCCTCGTACCCGCACCTGCAATCCGCTGGATGCGCTCCTGATTTCGGGGTGGTTTCCTGCGACGCGTGCCGAGCTGCGTGGGAACTGCAATTTGTTATTGTTCAACTGTTAACACACATTTGGGCCCTACAAAAGGCTGTCTGGGAACACACATTAAATGAGCTTTACGTCTGTTGTTCCAGCTGCATTTTGCAAAATAGAAAGAGAAAATTAAATACGATGCGAATGCTTGCTCATTGCGAACTTTTGTTACTAATTTAAGTTAAACCTCTTCTTTAAGTTTGAGTGGAATTGATTCCCGCCAAGTACTCATCAAGCCTATTTGATTTTGATCCAAACAGAATCGGAAAAGATCGTGTGTTGCTCATAATCGAACCGTTCAAAGGGGGCTGAGCTCTGGTTTCGGCCAAATTGCGATCATTTGGAGCGCAGTTAAGGCTAAATGCTGCTCCTTTCGCCGAACTAGGCACTTCGGAAAGCGTTTATTTCCCAGTTGCAAGTCGCAGCTGCTGGCGAAGAAACCAACAATCCGGCCAGCAAACAAACAAACGATATCATCATCATCTGGGGGAAGTGGAATGGAGCCCGAGCGATAAAAAGATTTTTGTTGCTTGATTTCGTTGCACCAAAAAAGGCAACGGCAACTCCCATTAAATGTCCCAAAAAGGCAAAGGCGCCGTGTTGCAGATTGTTTGTGTTGCAGTTGCTGCTGCAGATTGTTGCCGTTGATGTCGATGTTGCTGTTGCTGTTGCAGATTGCTGGCGCCCACCAAGCCGACGGAATCGAAATCGGCGACCACCGCGGGTATTTCACTCCATGGTTGCACTGCCACGCCCCCAACACGCCCACTGGAGCAGCGTTTGTTGCATATTCACAGATTTGACCAGGCTATTGGATATGCGCCCTCGCCCATCGCATCCTAGCACATCGGTGATGCCTGTGTCGAAAAACTAAGCATTCTCTTAGAGTACTAAAAGTTCTTAACATCGGAGCACAGATTTAATACCAGATAACTCCCATAAAATGCCAACTAGTCATCTCTGAATCTGAGGCCAAGCCGGCAAGCTGCAGCGTCATTAAAGCAGCTGCATTTAATTTCAATGCCCATTTAGGACCTGGCCCCTCGAAGGGAGCTTTTCTCTGAGCCTTGGCAACTAGGAAGCCCCCCACTTTTTAGCGGCAGCTGCCTTGCATTTCTTACAGCATTTTTGCCGCGACTAGTTTGCGGGCAACACGTGCAACTGCAACTGCAACTGCAGCCCATCGCACCCAGAACTGGGTTCCCAGCACCCCGGCCCACTGCGGCTGTTGTATCAATTAAAGCTGCGCTTGAGTTTTCACTTGCGTTGGGCGGACGACAGGTGCAAAGTGCTACAACAGCTCACAGCCACCAGCCACCAGCAAGCAGCCAGCAGAACCAGCCCCAATCGGCATCTCCCAGTGATTTGAATGCTTCCCTGTAGTCGTCTAGCTGAATTGAAGGCGGCACAGGAGCGGTCAAAACTATAGTAATCGGGTGCAAGACTGTATCATAAAACTGTCATATGGAAAATTTCAAATGTAAGTCCTACAAATTGCAGTGCCAAAAAGAAAGTTTGGCGAGGCGCCTCTCGAATGTGTCCCCTGCCTCGCTCAAGGAACTAGAACGGGTGAGTTTTCATAATAAATAAATACATTTACTATTGTATTTCAACCACTGACCTACGAGAACAGAAGGCAGTTTCCAAGGCGTGGAGTACAGGCGAACGAAATGCAGTAATAACACCAGCTTTATTTCCTAATTTTTATACTTTGTATTAGTGTTTTTATTATGTTAGATACTATTGCTAATATTTTATTAAATTTCATATTATTTTATTAAACAAATTATGTATCTTTTTGTTTTTTGGGAAACAGGGGTATATTTAAGTATTTCAGTGCCAAAAAGGAAATTTAGTATTCGCCATTCGATCAGCCAAATCCACAATTTTTAGGCCAAACCAATTTTGAAGTACCAGGCGAACAGAATGCCATAGCAGGTAGCCAAGTTTTAATTTTTGTATTTTACTTGCCCCCAAAAGTATGCTACACTTTTTAATGAAAATTGCAAAAATTAAAATTTTAATTGTTCCCAAAAGTATGCTACATATTTTTTCAGTAAAATTGCACAGCCAACAAATCGCCTACTAATGACTTCTGTTGGCCTGGTATTTTAAATCCTAAAATTCCAATTTGTCCCTTCGAAATCGTTCCGCCAATACGCACATATTCAACCAAACCTCATTTTGAAGTACCAGGCGAACAGAATGCAATAGTAGGCGGTTAATCTTTTTTTTTTAATATTTTCAAATTGCCCGCAAAAGTATGCTATAAAAAATAAGCAAGAGCTACACTGCGTTTTGTTTACTTGCCCCCAAAAGTATGCTACAATTTCCATAGTTTTATTTTATTTATTTATTCATAATTCATAATTCAACTATGTATTCCTTAGACTTATACTAATACTGTACATTTTTAGGACAATCCATGTCTTGTAAGTCTTAGATGTCTAGTCAATTAATAATAATATATACATATAGTTATACATATATTCCGTTTCTTTTTTTACTGCACTAACTTAAAATCCATCCCAAAATGCATGGCAGCAACTGAAGGGCGGACGCTGCATGGCGCCCAGCCGCTCGAATAGTCCGCTGCGGGGCGAGAGGCCGGACGGGTAGCGCGGAGTCGCGGAGGGGGTCGCGGGTGGCATGGGAATTCCCGGGATGAGTCGGGGAGACCTGTTCGCCAAAGGCTAACCTGAAATAAGATTACAAAAAGAATACATTAGTTATCACTTTTTAAGATGAGGATTATATTATATTAGTTATCACTAGTAAATTTTTTATTTTTTGACCGATTTTTTTTAATTTTTATGATGTAAGTAACCCTCTTCCATTTCCAAAAAATGGGTTGGCTTAAAATTGACCAAATTTCACCAGTTCTAAGTCTTCAACTTTTCTAGTTTTAGTCTGATTTTGAAGTGCCATACCTCTTATAGTCTTAATTCTCAAACAAATTACATCATTTGTTAATTTTTTATTATTTTTTACGAATTTTAACAGTTCATCTGTTGTATTGTATATAAGGCAGGTTACAAAAAATAGAAATAATAATAAGGAAGTAACATATCAATAATTTTTGATATTGCTTTACTTCTTGATAAATAAGCTAAGTGCTTCAAAGCAATTTAAAAAATAAGAACTTAGGGCCACTTAATTAAATGTTTTCATAACATTAAAGTGAGTTTATATATAGTTTAAATCTAACCGTTTTGGGACGGTGCTTGAGAATTATTCACCGCTCCTCTCTGAAGGCTTATTTTTAGCTGATTGGCAAGGTGGAAGGCCTCCTGATTCTTTTGACAATAGGCAAAGAGCTCGACCTGGGCCAGCATGCCCAAGATGTTGGCCAAATCGGCTCTTGGATCGCGTCCGGTGGGTTGGTTACTGACGGGTACTGCAGGAGCTGGAGCCACAGGGATACTTGGTGGTCGACTTAAGGGTGTTCTTATTCTTATCACTAAGGGAGCTGGAGCATAGCTTGGTTGATGAATGGGAGGCCGAATCGCTGAAGACGGTGCAGAGATGGGCGGTGGGTACCTGGAGTACCCTGATGCTGGAGCCGCAGGCATAACAGATTGGTAATTGGAGCTGGTGACTTGAGGTCCTTGAGAATTGGAGCTGGCCACGGGATGATTTGATTGATAAATGGAGGCGGGAGCCACAGATATAGATGGAGGATATCTGACGGAAGCTGGAACCGCTGACACCACCGGCTGATAACTGGCGGAGGCAGAAGGTGCTGGAGCCACCGAATACCTGGGTGTTGAGTACGTGAAATTGCTGGCTGATCCATTGGCTATGGGCAAAATTGGTCGATAACTAACGTTGGCAGGTGGACCAGCACCAGCAGTTAAACCTTCTGCGGAATATCCAGTTGAGTATCCCAAATTTGATCTAGGTTGGCAACTGGCCATTGGTTGACAATTGGAGGAGGCAACTGGAGCAGCAATTGCAGGGATGTTATTCGGATAACTGAAGGTGCAAGATGGTGCAGCAGATATATTCACTGGGCATCTGGATGTCGGAACTGCAGCAGGAATACTTGTATCCTGCGCTGGCCTTTTCGGCTGCGCATGCAGGTCTTCCGAAGACGACCTGGCTTGATTTACTGCGGGTTCCGGCGTGAGTTTTCGCTTCTCTGCTGATCCCGCAGGAATATCCGCCGGTGGAATCCCATCAACTTGAGCGACTGCTTGGTTTAGAGGTTCAGCAGAAGCTAGTAGATCGGTACGAACGCGTATTACATCCCGAATCAATTCGGTTGGTACATGGATAATGCGTTCCTGAACTCCCGGGGAATTTGGTTTTGGGGTGATGTGGCATTTGGAAGGTTGTTCCGTTGTTGTTAGAGCTTCCTTTCGTATCGGCGTGATTTTAACTCTTTGGGAACCGCTTATTTTTATAATTGTGGTTTGTCCTTCGGTTTTTGACAGAATTGTCTCTTTTTTCTCAACAGTCGTTTCAATGGATTTATTTGGTTTACTATTTTCTTTGGTGTCTCCGTTTTGCTCTGTATTTTTTAGAACATCAGGTGTTGATTTGGGTTTAATTTCTTGGTATGTTAGTTTATCACATGGGGAAGATTCTTTTTTGCCATGGCATTGGGCTTAGATTCCTTTTTTTTAATAGCATCTTGGGAGTGCTCTCTGGCTATTGGAGATTTTGGTTTGCTGCTATCATTTTCCAAAGTCTTGGGTTTCGATTTCCCTTCTGTCAGAGATTGAACATTTTCCCCTGGGCTCAGTTTATCAATGACTTGTTGGCCCGAATCCGAATCTTCCATAGATTCCTCCTTATTCGAATCGGTTTCTTCCTCAAAATTAAGTTCTCGAAGTATCAAGGTACCTCGCTTTCCATTGGCCTTTGTCACTACCTTTTCCTTTCCAATTATAAGAGACCTTGATTTTCTGCTATTCGTTTTCGCAAAGCTCCTGGACGACTTCTTGGGGGTCAAGAATTTCTTCATCGTGGTCTGTTTGTTGGCCCTGAATGAGGTCTGTTCCTGCTCCCTTAGCTTCCGCTTTTTTATAGTGTCTGCATCCAGTTTGCCATCGACGTGATCCGAATAGTCCTTTAAGTTAATCTCGCCCAGTTCATCATCGAGGAGAACAAGTGAGGAGGTGGAGATAACTGATTCGGTGTCAAAGGAATCCTGCTCCATCTTCGCCTCATCTTCTTCATCGCTGCAAAGGTCCACGACAGCTGAGTCCGCTGGTTTTCTTGTCGGCCTTGTCTTTTCGGCCTCTTCATCAGAATCGACGGATATTGTGTCCTTCGGATGCTGATGGGAATTCACCTTTAGCCGCACCACTCTGTCCTTCTCGTCCAGTCGAGTGAGCCATTTGTCAACCCATACCATGAGTTCGTCGAAGGAGTCCGCAGGTAGGGAGGACTGCAGCTCATCTCGACATGTGGTGTCTAAAAAGTGGCCGTATGGACCCTTCTTTACCCTCAGCTTTTTATGGCCAAGGCGAAGAAGGTGCTGCCAGGCCCTGCAATAAAGAGTTAGTTTGCTTTTATAGAGAAGTCTGCAATTAATAGGTCATTAGCACTCACATGGTATTCTTTCCTAGCTCGCTGCACTTCTGCATCATTGATCGGTTGACCGTATTTCGTGATAGAGGGAAATGTCTGGTTCAATCTCACTCACTACAAATTGACAAACATGGATTTGATCAGTGGTCGTTTGATAATATTGAGTACACTAACTAGTTTTACTTACAGAGAGTTGCAGTTTCGCGTAAAACAATTCAAACAAAGATCAATGAATCTAATGGATGTACGCAATGTAGCCTTGAACACTATGTTTTACTATGCTTACAGGTACCTGTATAAGAGTAGTGAGTATAATGCTAGATCTTCGCATAATAAATTCAATTCTTTTACCATAAATCTCTTGATGTAGCTGTCCTGGTAATGTTGTTATTCCTCCGGAGCCAAGGCGCAATTGACTTGCGAGGAGTTACGCATGCGTAGGACATTGCAAAAGTCAGGTAGAATCAAAAAACATCATATTTTATCCTTCCGAACTTTAAAACAATTTTAGAGATGGGTGCGTGACTGTTTTTTTTACAGCACGAACGACAACCATAGGAATTTTCACGATAACACGATGGATAATAAAAAACGACTAAAACCGGGAACATCAAATCTTAGAAAAACTATAAAAATATTTGAGGGGTTATTTTTGTGGAGGGTTTTTGTGCCGAGAACTCTGAAAAGAACCCGCCTTGCGTGCTTGTGTAGTTAAATGTTATTATTTGTATGTATCGTTACTGTATGGTTCTTGCCTCTGCTGACCGATTTCCAACACTGTCCATGTTTGGCGGAGAATTTAAAAATTGAAAAGATATTGAGTGTTCGATTATTTTCTTTGTATTTAGAATTGGCCTGAATTGTTATAATATGGCAAAAATTATGTTCTTTAAATTAAACATTTTTTCGATTTAAATTAAAAACTTTAAACAGAGAACACAATTATCTCCTTTTACTTAGAACTAACCAATTAAATATTACAAGTGATTTCCCACAGTGCTTCCGTTATCGCCGCGGTTTATCCGCAAGTTGCCCATGCAGCCCTCGAACAGGATGTCCGCAATGGCTTTTCTGGCCAGGATGCGTTGCGTGGGGGCCATCTCTTCGTACTGAATGGCCCAGGATTTGGCCAGCACCTCGGAGGACTCGCTGAGAGCAATATTTCCCGATTCCTGCCCGTTTTCGCGCTCTGGTTGCATTGAGCAGTCGGGTTCTATACTCTCCGCACTATGAACTATATTGGGTTTCTCGAGGAGATCAGGATGCCCCATTCCACTACGCGGGCTCTCGTCCTCAGGCTCTATAATCTCCACCTTTGGACTGAGCAGGGAACACTCGTCGTGTTGTGGGGCATTTGGCTTGGCTGGGTAATCCGAATCCACAAGTCCACAGTCATAAACGCTTCCGGGTTTTAGATCTGTGTTTGGTGCGTTGTATGTGTCCTAGGGGATATTAAAACATAAATAATTGATGTAGGTAAGAATGTTCTACAAAAGCACCTAACTCACCATTTTTTCCAGGCAAAATACCGCTTTCTGTCTGGCTCCCCTTCTTCCTTTTCTAGTCCTGTGCTGGAAGGTCTCCTGGGTGAGGAGGAAGCCCATGTAGTCATAGAACCACAGAGTGGGTTTACAAAGGTCCGAGTGCAGGCCCAGCTCCTTCTGCTTAAGAATTCGCATCTGTTCCCGCCTGTAATTTGTGCGAAATATGTTGATCCTTCGTTTAACTTCAGCCCGTGTGGCATTAGGCTGGATCTCCCGGAGTTTTCTTTCCAGTAGTTCGTAGGCTTGGTTCCGCAACTCCTTGTTCCGATACTTTAAGTTGTGAACATCCCACAACTCCGGCATTCCTTGATAAAGAGCTAGAAACTCACGCCAGAACTGTCGTTTACCGGCACTAAAGCGATCCGGCAGGGCAACTGCCATCTAGGGAAATATATATTGACTAGTGCCTCAAAACTAAACATAAATATTTACCTTTTTTGTTTACCTCAATCAGCTGTTGTTGTTTACAAGTCGACCAGAGTTGCCCAACTGATAGAGTGTTGGAAAACGCCTTGGTTACTGCCTCTGATTGTTGTTGGTACTGTTTGGAATCCGAGTGTAAATTTCCACCACCTGACGACCGGCGTTATTGCTTTGTGTATGTTCTCCCCAAGCTCCAATCACGAACTGAATTGATGTAGAACCAAATGACCAGTGTGTGTGTGCCTCGATTGAGTGATTGATTAGTCGGCTGGTGGCTCTATGTATGCGTGTGGAAATGCGCAATAAATCACTTCATTTTTTGACATTTATGATTAGGTAACGGGGTCTGCAAATGCATTTGACAAATAATTTAATCAGTATATTTTGTTTTACATTTCTCTTAATAATTAAGCCTTGTAAATTGGTATTTTTAAACAAAGAGCTTCAACTCCCCCGCAAATTTCATGCACGTGTGTGCGAGCGGAAAAAAGAGAGGAAATAAAGAGAGAGTGGAAAAAGCAATAACAAAAATTCAAAACTAAACTAAGGGCAGACATGCGCACTTGCTTGTTTTTACACAATCAAGATTGTTGGCCTTTGCTAGTTAGCTAAATCCAAAGGTATAAATAAATTGTCTTTCAGATGTGCGCTGAACGCGGAAAAGTTCCAAAAATACTCGCATGTACTTGGGAAATTCTCTCGCCCAAATAAGATTGAATTTAATGATTGAACTCATGCTCCGTTACATCTCTCGGAAAGTTTCTCTCTTTCTGTGCGTGTGTGAGAGAGGGTGACCTCCCGCCCGGCAATGCAAGAACCTGAACTAAGGGCAGACATGCGCTGTCGCAACAAAACAACCAAGCGTATATTTATCCGATTTTTTGCTGACCGTGAATACGCGGCTATATCTGCGAAATCTCACAAAATAGGTCAATATAATTGGGTTGTAACTGAAATTTTACAGATGCATTTCTTACTCGCTTTCTTATCTTTCATTGTTTCTGCAATCTTCAGCTGTTTCAAATTATTTGGTTTGATTGTGTTTATTTGGTTCGAGTAAAAATTAAGGTTTTCTTAGCTCTAGTGATTGATTTCATCTGACCGAACTGCATCTTCGAGATGCGACAGTTTGCATAGCTAATGCTCTTTGGCTGCAGCTGTTCCTCATCCTCCTTTTCCATTTCCACGTTATGCTCCTTTTTTGAAGCACTCTACGCCACACCGTCGTCGTCGATTTCCCGCATCACCTCGTCGGCGCGGGTGATCAAGCCAATGAGCCGGTAGTTCTCCTTGTACAGGGCAAACTCCTCGAGCAGTTTCAGGTACTTGCGGGCATCGGCGCAGCTGATGACACTGGAACCGCTTCCCTGCCCGGACTCCCCGTTGTTGTTGTCGTCGTGAAGGGACTCACGTCGCCGCTTGTTGTTCTGGCGAGGATTCGAAACCTTTTCGATTGGCGGAGGCGAACTCATCTTGTGCTGGCGCATCTGCTCGATGTACTCCATCTCGTCCTCCACATTGGCGGCCAGGACCTCGGCCAGCGAGGTGACACTAGAGCGTCCGTTGTTCGCATCCTCGTCGGGATCAGCGGGCTCCTGGTCCATTTCCGATTCCAGCTCTGCTTCTGGCTCCTGTTTAACGTGCACTGTAGGCATGATTTTTTCTGGCTCCTTCTCCCTTGCAGCTTGGTTTTCGTTTCGAGATTGGTCCACCTCCGTCTGGAACTCCTCCGGGTCCTTGGGCTCCATTTTGATGTCCTTCTCCTGCTTGATCTCCAGCTTGGGCGGCGGCACCACCGGGCCCTTGTCCTGCGGCAACTGCTGCGGGGAGGGAATCTGGGTGATGCTCTGGGCCAGCGTGGCCAGCGGTATGATGGTCATCGTCATGGGCTGGCCCCCGCCTGCGGCGGCACAATTGGCGTGGCCAGCAGCACCTTCTGCGAGGTGCCGGGCGGGGCGTTGGTCTGCAGGGGAAGCCGCACCAGTGGCGGCAAGGGCTGGAGGGCCCTGGCCAGATTCAGCTCGCTCAGAGAGGGCTTCACATCCGGCTCCTCGTCCAGATCATCTTCTCTGCCGCTGACATCGCCCCCGTCCACGTCTACGTCGTCGTCCTCGTCCTCGCCGCAGCTGCGCGGATTGCTGCTCAGTGGGCTGCCCAGACTGACCTCCTCGTCGTCCTCCTCCCTTTTGCGCGGTCCACTCTCCGGCATGCACTCCGACATGACGTCCTTGATAATGTCCTTGATCTGCACCGAGTAGCCCTGCTTGTAGCCGATCTTCAGCTCCTTGGTGTCGTCGTGGTGGATGCTGTATGTGCGCCGGAACTTGTCGCACCACTCCTGGTGCGGAAAGAAGTGCGCCAGGCCCATCGAGCTCTTGAATTGGAGCGCCATCTTCTGGATGAGCCCGTCCGAGATCTTGAAGTCCCTGTAGTACATCATTCGCCGGATCCAATCATAGACGGCCTTGCCCAGCATCGACACTCGCACAGTCTTCGTCTCCATTGTCTTGGCATCCTGGCTCCTGCGTGTCCGTTGGTCCCAAGCGTTCAGGATCTCCTGGCGCTGCTGCACGATGCGCTTGATCTGATCCGGACTGCAGTTGAACAGGCGGCCCACGTGCTTGTAGACCGGCAGGCGATCGTACTCCCGCAGGGCGGCCACCTTTTCGTTCAGGGCGAGGACATTCTTGCGCTTGATGCGGTTGTCGAAGGCCACCTTCTCGGCTGCCGGCAGGCTGGGGGTGGGAGTGGGTGGTGCGGATGAGGAGGGTGTCGCTGCTGTTGGAGCAGGTGCAGGCGCAGGCGCAGGAGCTGGTGTGAGAGCCTCCGTGTCGGTGGCCTAAGGACGAAGAAAAAGTGGACGGGTTAAGACCGGGTGTTATGGCGCATACAGTCGAAATTATGCAAGGCAAACCACCAACGAGGGGCAGACCCCTTAGTAAGAATATTACAGTACTCACTCTGAACGTGAATGAAATAAACAAATGAGGAAATAATAGCGGTTGTTACCTCAGGAAATGTATTAGATACTTGAAAGTATTGGATGAACTATTTAGGAGCTTGTTAGGAGCTTATTTAATGCATAAAAACATTTGAAATTTAATTTAGCTTTTAATTGTTTCTACTTAATTTATGGAAGTTAGTGGCTAAAGCCTAATCAATATATCCATTTAATTTCAGTTTAAACTATGTATCTTATAAAGATCATTGAATTGAAAAAAAAATCGCATTGTGTCTTTATGGTGACTTGCACTTAGCGAGGTTTGACTGTGGGCACTTACCTTTTCCTTGTTTTCCTCCGTCTTTATTGAGAATTCCTTGCGTTCCTTCTGAGCCTTTTCCCCTCTCTGCTCCCTTGCTTCTCGTTGCAACTTGCGTTTTTCGCGTATTCGCATTGTTTTTCCGTTTAATTTACACGGCAATCGTCGTTTGTTTTCACGCTGTTGTTGTTGCTGCTGCTGCGCCCAGTCACCCTCGCCCACCCACCTTTTGGCCCACTCTCTCCTTTACACCCTCCGCGTGTATGTGTGTGCCCGTTTGCTCGAGTGTGTGTGCGATGGCTACGATTATGCGCGTTGACTGCCGACTGAATTCAAATCATTTCGTCATTGCTTTTCTCGCTTTTCTTTGGCCTTTCCGTGTGCTTTGACTTAATTCGGTTTTTGTTTGGTCGGGCTTTTATTTGCTGCTTTGCTGATAATAATTTTCCAACTGGCCGTGCACCGAGCTCTGTGTATTTTCCGATGTCGGTGTGAACTAGACGGCGACCCATACGAAAATAGCTGCCGCCGCTTTATCTCGCCTTTACTAGACTGCTCTCTCGCTCTCCCTCTCTCAGTAGCATGCGCAACGTGGGCAGCTAGAACGAGAGCGACACACAGCTAGCCGGAGCGTGTGTGTGTGCATCTGAGAGGGTGCAACTGCGCATGCGACAACATTACTGTTACTTTCTGAATGTGGCAACGCCGCAAGGTGATCGTTTTTTTTATAAAAGGGATTTAGATACTGTATAACGTTTCTTACAGATAAAAACCACTTTTACCTGTATGTTGCAGATACAAATTAGGCAAAGAATGAATGCAAATAAGGTACTTATAAGGAAAAACGTTCCAATGACTAAGAATAAAATTTGTTATTGAAATTGAAACGTTGCAGACTTATTCAAACACACCCACATACGTTAAAAAGCATTTAAATATTTTATACCCTTGCAGAGCAAAGGGTATAATAATTTCAGTCAGAAGTTTGCAACGCAGGCAAGGAGACAACTCAGACCCCATAAAGTATATAGATTCTTGACCAGCATCACGATCAGAATCCAAATACGTCTGTACATCTGTCCGTCTGCCCTCCTGTCTGTTTCTATATAAACTAGTGTCTCAGTTTTAAAGCTATCTTGCTGAAACTTTCCAAAATGGTGTGTAGTTATTGCACGCAGTATATATGTAAGTCGGAACGGGCCGGATCGGCCGACTATATCGGATAGCTCCCATACGAGAGAAAAATTCTCCCGCCGTTGTTTTTTATCAGATCGACTTTATTTCTTTCAGGTGGCGTATATAGCTGTCATAGGAAAGATCAAAAAATCTATATAGAAATAACAGAAATAAAATTTTAACATCGTTGTTTTTTATCAGACAAGCATAGTTTTTGGAACACAGAATTTTATAGTCGAAAATATGAAAAATTAATAGAAAAATCGTTAAAGCTTTGGTTGTTTAGCCGTTATGTATTTAGTTAAACTACTTGATGTCTGCAAGCTAGCTTTCTTTGTTGTTTTCTATCGAATTTAAATGACCTTATCACTTGCAATTTAGATTAAGACTTTTGTTTTACAATAAAGCTATTACTGTTGACTTTGGTTTTGTGCTCTGCTCGTCTCTTGATTTATGGTTCTTCGTTTGCGGCAATTATTTTTTTCTGTTGTAGATATTCGCTCATAAAATGTTGTCATATTGGATAGTTAATAAAAAATAGTACTTGCACAACTATTTGTTATTTAAGAACTAATTACTATAAAGAACCAGTTCGACAGGTGCAATTATTATTTTTTAAAAAAACATAAGCTAATGTCAACTGCTGCTGATAATGCACTACCCTTTAAATAAAGCCAAGAGCTACTTCGACTTCTTCAGTTGAAGATGTCGACTTGTCTGGTGATATTCCTGGCGTTATTCGCCGCTTTGGCGAGTGGTAAGAGTTGTAAATTAATCACTATCCCAAAGAGTGGAAGCAAGTAAAATTTTTGGCTAAATCAATGGCCAATCATAGGAAAGCCCGGTTACGGACCCGGGGAGCAGGATTGGGGCTACGTGGATGTGCGTCCAGGTGCACACATGTTCTACTGGCTGTACTACACCACCGCCAATGTTTCCAGCTACACGGAGCGGCCCCTGGTCATTTGGCTGCAAGGAGGTCCAGGTGCCTCCTCAACGGGACACGGAAACTTCGAGGAGCTGGGACCCGTCGATCTGTACGGCGATTGGCGCAGTTGGACCTGGGTGAAGGACATGAATGTGCTGTTCATCGACAATCCCGTGGGCACTGGCTTCAGCTACGTGGACGGATCCTCCTACTACACGACCACCAACAAGCAGATCGCCCTGGATCTGGTGGAGCTGATGAAGGGCTTCTACAAGAACCACCCTGAATTCAAGACCGTGCCGCTGCACATCTTCTGCGAGAGCTACGGCGGCAAGATGGCCCCGGAGTTCGCTCTGGAGCTCTACTACGCCAAGGAGCGCGGCGAGGTGAAGAGCAACCTCGCTTCGGTGGCTCTGGGTAGTCCCTGGACCTCACCCATCGACTCCGTGCTCGCCTGGGGACCCTTCCTCCGGGAAATGGGCATCGTGGACCACGCGGGCTACAAGGCCATCCAGGAGGCGGCGAACTTTACGGCTCAGCTGGTGGAGGAGGAGCGCTGGTTCCAGGCCACCGAGCAGTGGGGCAACACCCAGAGGGAGGTGATGAAGGCCTCCAAGGGCGTCGACTTCTACAACGTGCTGAAGGAGACCAAGGGCGGTCTCGACCAGCGGCAGATTTCCCTGTCCGCCGAAGGTGATGATCTCTTTTGTTTCAAGCTAAACAGATCAAAAGAACGCTGACTTTCCTCCTGCAGAGCGCCTCTATCGCACCATGGTGAACTACGACATCGACGAGGACCGCACTCAGTTACGGAAGGATCTAATGCGGGGACCAGTGGCCGAGACCCTTGGAATTCCCTCAAACGTCGTCTGGGGATCGCAGAGTGGCACAGTCTTCGACATCCACAGGACCGACTTCATGAAGCCCGTCATTCACATAGGTAGCGATCAATATAAAAGCTTAGGCGAAGAATTTAATAGCAAGCTGTGTGGTTTTCAGTTAATGAATTGCTCGACAAGACTCCTCTGAAAGTGGGCGTATTTTCCGGTGGCCTGGATCTGATTTGCGCCACTCCGGGAACCGTTAACTGGATTGCCAAGCTGGATTGGAGCCGCAGAGATGAATACTTGGCTGCCCCTCGTAACGCCATCACCGTGGACCGCATTCTGGAGGGCTATCAAAAGTCGGGCGGCAACTTCACTATGTTCTGGATCAACCGAAGTGGTCACATGGCTCCGGCCGACAATCCTGCAGCCATGAGTCACGTTCTCCGCAAGTTTACCAACTTTGGATGAACTTGGTGTACAAATTAATTGTATAACTTATAAATAAAACAAAGTATTGTTTTGCCTTTCAATATCAACTATTTGTGTTCATGTACTTAAAAAAATTGGGTTAATAAAATAGTATTATTATATATATTAAATAGTATTTTTAAAAATAAAGTTGTATTTTTCAACAAAAAACAGCGAGAATTTAGTTGCGCACCTAATATAAAAATCATTCTCTATTCAACTTATATTATCTGATTTGATTTCTTCTAGATGGCGATTTCTAACCACTATTGAATTTCGGATAAAATCAAAATCGGATAACTCTATCATATACCATATATATATTCTTGACCAGCATCACGATCAGAATCCAAATACGTCTGTACATCTGTCCGTCTGTCCTCCTGTCTGTTTCTACATATATGTATAAACTAGTGTCTCAGTTTTAAAGCTATCTTGCTGAAACTTTCCCAAAAGGTGGGTAGTTATTGCACGCAGTATATATGTAAGTCGGAACGGGCCGGATCGGCCGACTATATCGGATAGCTCCCATACGAGAGAATGAAATAAAAAATTTGCAAGCCGCTGTTTTTTATCAGATCGACTTTATTTCTTCCAGGTGGCGTTTTCTAACTACTATTGAATTTCGGATTAAATTTCATCAAAATCGGATAACTATCATAGGAAAGATAAAAAAATATATATTCAAATAATGGAAAAAAAATTTTCGCATCGTTGTTTTCATTCCCACGAGCACGATTTTCAAAACATGGAGTTTTTTAATAACCGTTGAATAATAACCATTGTTATCGTATTGCTGCCATAGGAAAGATCGAAAAATCTATATAGAAATAACAGAAATAAAATTTTAACATCGTTGTTTTTTATCAGACAAGCATAATTTTTGGAACACAGAATTTTCTAACGACTGCTGAATTACTAATTAATATCGGACGACTATATCATATAGCTGTCATACGACCAATAGTCGAAAATATGAAAAATTAATAGAAAAATTGTTAAAGCTTTGGTTGTTTAGCCGTTTTGTATTCAGTTAAACTACTTGATGTCTGCAAGCTAGCTTTCTTTGTTGTTTTCTATCGAATTTAAATGACCTTATCACTTGCAATTTAGATTAAGACTTTTGTTTTACAATAAAGCTATTACTGTTGACTTTGGTTTTGTGCTCTGCTCGTCTCTTGATTTATGGTTCTTCGTTTGCGGCAATTATTTTTTTCTGTTGTAGATATTCGCTCATAAAATATTGTCATATTGGATAGTTAATGATAAATAGTACTTGCACAACTATTTGTTATTTAAGAACTAATTACTATAAAGAACCAGTTCGACAGGTGCAATTATTATTTTTTAAAAAACATAAGCTAATGTCAACTGCTGCTGATAATGCACTACCCTTTAAATAAAGCCAAGAGCTACTTCGACTTCTTCAGTTGAAGATGTCGACTTGTCTGGTGATATTCCTGGCGTTATTCGCCGCTTTGGCGAGTGGTAAGAGTTGTAAATTAATCACTATCCCAAAGAGTGGTAGCAAGTAAAATTTTTTGCTAAATCAATGGCAAATCGTAGGAAAGCCCGGTTACGGACCCGGGGAGCAGGATTGGGGCTACGTGGATGTGCGTCCAGGTGCACACATGTTCTACTGGCTGTACTACACCACCGCCAATGTTTCCAGCTACACGGAGCGCCCCCTGGCCATTTGGCTGCAAGGAGGGCCTGGTGTCTCCTCCACAGGATACGGAAACTTCGAGGAGCTGGGACCCGTCGATCTGTACGGTGATTGGCGCAGTTGGACCTGGGTGAAGGACATGAATGTGCTGTTCATCGACAATCCCGTGGGCACTGGCTTCAGCTACGTGGACGGATCCTCCTACTACACGACCACCAACAAGCAGATCGCCCTGGATCTGGTGGAGCTGATGAAGGGCTTCTACCAGCTGCATCCGGAGTTCGAGGAGGTGCCGCTGCACATCTTCTGCGAGAGCTACGGCGGCAAGATGGCCCCGGAGTTCGCTCTGGAGCTCTACTACGCCAAGGAGCGCGGCGAGGTGAGGAGCAACCTCACTTCGGTGGCTCTGGGTGATCCCTGGACCTCGCCCATCGACTCCGTGCTCGCCTGGGGACCCTTCCTCCGGGAAATGGGCATCGTGGACCACGCGGGCTACAACGCCATCCAGGAGGCGGCGAACTTTACGGCTCAGCTGGTGGAGGAGGAGCGCTGGTTCCAGGCCACCAAGCAGTATAACATAACCCAGGAAGAGGTATTGAAGGTTTCCAAGGGCGTCGACATCTACAACGTGCTGAAGGAGACAAAGGGTGGTCTCGACCAGCGGCAGATTTCCCTGTCCGCCAAAGGTGATGATCTCTTTTGTTTCAAGCTAATCAGATCAAAAGAACGCTGATTTTCCTCCTGCAGAGCGCCTCTATAGCACTATGGTAAAGTACGACATCGACGAGGACCGCACTAAGATGCTGGAGGATCTAATGCGAGGACCAGTGGCCGAGACCCTTGGCATCCCCTCAAACGTCGTCTGGGTATTGTTCAGTGAAACAGTCTTCGACGTCCACAGGACCGACTTCATGAAGCCCGTCATTCACATAGGTAGCTATCAATATAACATCTTAGGGAAGAATTTAACAGCAAGCTGTATGGTTTTCAGTTAATGAATTGCTGGAGAAGACTCCTCTAAAAGTGGGCGTGTTCTCCGGTGGCCTGGATCTGATTTGCGCCACTCCGGGCACCGTAAACTGGATCGCCAAGCTGGATTGGAGCCGCAGAGATGAATACTTGGCTGCCCCACGTAACGCCATCACCGTGGACCGCATTCTGGAGGGCTATCAAAAGTCGGGGGGCAACTTCACTATGTTCTGGATCAACCGAAGTGGTCACATGGCTCCGGCCGACAATCCTGCAGCCATGAGTCACGTTCTGCGCGAGTTTACCAATTTTGGATGAACATGGTGTACAAATTAATTGTATAACTTATAAATAAAACAAACTATTGCTTTGCCTTTCAATATCAACTATTTGTGTTCATGTACTTAAAAAAAATGGTTTAATAAAATAGTATTATTATATATATATTAAATTAAAAATAAAGTTGTATTTTTCAAAAAAAAAAAAAAAAACAGCGAGAATTTAGTTGCGCACCTAATATAAAAATCATTCTCTACCTGATTGAAAACTTTAGACTGGTATTAAACTTATATTATCTGATTTGATTTCTTCTAGATGGCGTTTTCTAACCACTATTGAATTTCGAATAAAATTTTATCAAAATCGGAAATTTCGAAAATAGGAAAGATCGAAAAATATATATATAAATAATGGAAAAAAATTATTATAACGTCGTTGTTTTTAATCCCACGATTCAAACATGGAGTTTTATAAAAACCCTTGAATCGGAAAAAAATTTCATTAAAATCCGAAAACATTATCATATAGCGGCCATGGAAAAGATCAAAAATCTATCTTTATCGAAAAAAATCTTTTGAATTACATATTAAATTTCATTAAAATCGGACCACTATATCATATAGCTGCCATTCAAACAATAGTCGAAAACATGGAAAATTCATAGAAAAATCGTCATAGTTTCGATGTTGTTTAGCCCTTATGCATTTTGATCGACATATTTGATGACTTCAAGGATATTCCTTTCTTGTTAATTTATAAGAAGATATTGTCAAAAAATAACTTGGCTTGTTTCAAAAATGTGCTTTATTTAATGTATTTAAACTCCTTGGTTTCGGGTTAATCTAACCAAAATTGGTGAAATGACGCAGGATGTGCGACATGGCCGCTGGATTGTCGGCGGGGACCATGTGTCCAGCCCGGTTTACCCAGAACATGCTGAAGTTTCCGTGGGTCTTCTCGTAACCCTCCAGCACTCGGTCGACGGTGATTCCCACACGGGAAGCTGCCTCGTACTCGGCCTTGTGGGTCCACTCCATGTCGGCAATCCAGTTCACTGCTCCCGGAGTGGCGCAGATTAGGTCGAGGCCACCGGAGAACACGCCCACCTTCACGGTGGTGTTGCTTAGCAGCTCACCCACTGAAATGTATAATGTCCATGATGAACGTACTCTGATTAGGTAGTTTCCGTATGGCTCCCTTTAACAATTTCTCCACCTTAAGCTTAAGTTCCAGATCACCTACCAATATCCACTGCGGGTTTCATGAAATCGCCCATCAGCTTGCTGAAGGTTGTGCCACTCTGGGCGCCCCACTTGACTCCGGTGTCGATTCCCAAGGCTTCGGTAACGGGTCCCAGCATCAGATCCTCCAGCATCTGGTCCCGATCCTCATCCACGTCGAATTTAACCAGCGTGCGGTACATGAGCTCTGAATAAGAGGCAACTTGGGGCCACTTCAACAATTAAAACTATCAGAGCGAGCTTACCCTCTGGAGTCATGGATGCTCGCGACATAATTCTGTGCTGATCACCGAGAGTGGGGGTCTCCACGTTGTAGAAGTCCACGCCCTTGGACTCGCGCAGCACCACCGACTGCGTGGAGCTCCACTGCAGGGTGGCCAGGGTCCACTGCCCGTTGTCCACGTAGTTCTTGGTCCTCAGGGCCGAGGCCTCGATCTTGTCGTGGCCATCCTGATCCACGATTCCCAGCTGCAGCAGGAAGGGTGCCCACGAGAGCACGGAGTCGATGGGCGAGGTCCAAGGATCGCCCAGAGCCACCGAGACGAAGTTGCTCTCGATCTCTCCACGCTGAATGGCGTACTCCAGCTCCAGCGCGAACTCCGGAGCCATCTTGCCGCCGTAGCTCTCGCAGAAGATGTGCAGTGGCACGGTCTTGAATTCAGGGTGGTTCTTGTAGAAGCCCTTCATCAGCTCCACCAGATCCAGGGCGATCTGCTTGTTGGTGGTCGTATAGTAGGAGGATCCGTCCACGTAGCTGAAGCCACTGCCCACCGGGTTGTCGATGAACAGCACATTCATGTCCTTCACCCAGGTCCAGTCGCGGTAGCTGCCATCCAGCTTCTGGGGACCCAGCTCCTCGAAGTTTCCGTATCCCGTGGAGGAGGCACCAGGCCCTCCTTGCAGCCAAATGGACAGGGGACGCTCCGTGTAGCTGGAGACATTGGCGGTGGTGTAATACAGCCAGTAGAACATGTGGGCTCCGGTCCGCACATCCACAAAACCCCAATCCTGCTCTCCAGATCCATAACCCTTGCGAGCTAGAAAAAGGTTTATTTAAGGTAACTCCTTCTCTCACAATAATACTCTTCTTTGAACTATTTGAATGTTTATAGTTTTACAAAAAGAATCTCAAGTCTATTACTTAAGCTTCAAATACACTGTAAATTGCTACCGCATAAACGTTTTGTAGATAAGCACTGATTTCTTCGAAACACTTAAGTGTGTAATCTTTTTTAAGTATATTAAATGGACTCAAGCAGCTACTTCGATAACGTTAATTGAAAAAGATATTTAATAAGGTTGTCTAATAAATGGCTGCCCGATAGAAATAAAATTTCAAATTATCAGGGATAAGCTTCATGTAATGATTTTGAAAAATGGAATACACATTAACTCATTAAGAGTTTGAATTGAGAACAACTACTAATAGCAATAGATAGTTTTCAGGAATTTATTCGCTTCTGCTGACCTGGTCTACAAGTCGTAAAAACCGCTTGGCTTGGAACACTTTCTCGCTGATTAGCACCCCTGATCGGAATATAAAACGGTCTACTCACCGTCAACAGAACCCAGGCTGGCGATTGCCAGAAGCGCCGAAAGACCGATGATAACCCGTCCAGTCATGGTGCACGAATTTCAGAAGTCACCGCTCGAAACCCAACCGAATACTGTGGAGTTCCACCGCGGAATGATCGTTGTTTGCTCCCAGATACCGAAGGTAAAATAGCCACAGTACCTGACACACCTGGAATGTGTAATCTTCGGTCGGGGCAGTTGTGTTTGCAGAGTATTTATGGCCCTTCAGCGGACAATGACGCGGATTTTTTAGTCAGTGTGTCTTTGACACTTGTCCGATTTGGCAAAGCTCTGTGTCATATATTTAGAAAGAGCCTCTAAGTCTCCCGAAATCGTCGCAAAGATTGCATTGGTTATCATGATTGGATTTTCCAGGGATTTTCCTAGTTGACTGTCGATCTTTAGTGCAGTTAATGCTTTGTGACATATCTAGCAGACTACAAAACAGATACCAAGGACCTTTTTTCGTTGATTTGTTATTGATAAGGATTTATTTTTAAATTATATCATACTTATGCAATTAGAAAAATTGGTATTCAAATTTTCCGGACTTTAGATAATATGAATTTAATGCCAGTCTTAATCGGGTAAAGAAAGTTCCACCAATTTTAAGCTATTTTATTAACCCAATTTTTTTTTAAGTACATGAACACAAATAATTCATATTGAAAGGCAAAACAATACTTTGTTTTATTTTTAAGTTATACAATTAATTTGTGAACTTGGTATTCATCCAAAATTGGTAAACTCGCGGAGAACGTGACTCATGGCTGCAGAATTATCGGCCGGAGCCATGTGACCACTTCGGTTGATCCAGAACATGGTGAAGTTGCCGCCCGACTTTTGATAGCCCTCCAGAATGCGGTCCACGGTGATGGCGTTACGAGGGGCAGCCAAGTATTCATCTCTGCGGCTCCAATCCAGCTTGGCGATCCAGTTTACGGTGCCCGGAGTGGCGCAAATCAGATCCAGGCCACCGGAGAATACGCCCACTTTCAGAGGAGTCTTGTCGAGCAATTCATTAACTGAAAACCACACAGCTTGCTATTAAATTCTTCGCCTAAGCTTTTATATTGATCGCTACCTATGTGAATGACGGGCTTCATGAAGTCGGTCCTGTGGATGTCGAAGACTGTGCCACTCTGCGATCCCCAGACAACGTTTGAGGGAATTCCAAGGGTCTCGGCCACGGGTCCTCGCATTAGATCCTCCAGCAACTGAGTGCGGTCCTCGTCGATGTCGTACGTCACCATGGTGCGATAGAGACGCTCTGCAGGAGGAAAATCAGAGCTCTTTTGATCTGTTTAGCTTGAAACCCAAGAGATCATCACCTTCGGCGGACAGGGCAAGCTGCCGCTGGTAGAGACCACCCTTTGTCTCCTTCAGCACGTTGTAGAAGTCGACGCCCTTGGAGGCCTTCATCACCTCCCACTGGGTGTTGCCCCACTGGTAGGTGGCCTGGATCCAGCGCTCCTCCTCCACCAGCTGAGCCGTAAAGTTCGCCGCCTCCTGGATGGCCTTGTAGCCCGCGTGGTCCACGATGCCCATTTCCCGGAGGAAGGGTCCCCAGGCGAGCACGGAGTCGATGGGCGAGGTCCAGGGATCACCCAGAGCCACCGAAGTGAGGTTGCTTCTCACCTCGCCGCGCTCCTTGGCGTAGTAGAGCTCCAGAGCGAACTCCGGGGCCATCTTACCGCCGTAGCTCTCGCAGAAGATGTGCAGCGGCACCTCCTCGAACTCCGGATGCAGCTGGTAGAAGCCCTTCATCAGCTCCACCAGATCGAGGGCGATTTCCTTGTTGGTGGCGGTGTAGTAGGCCGTGTTGTCCACGTAGCTGAAGCCACTGCCCACGGGATTGTCGATGAAGAGCACATTCATGTCCTTCACCCAGGTCCAACTGCGCCAATCGCCGTACAGATCGACGGGTCCCAGCTCCTCGAAGTTTCCGTATCCCGTGGAGGAGGCACCTGGACCTCCTTGCAGCCAAATGACCAGGGGCCGCTCCGTGTAGCTGGAAACATTGGCGGTGGTGTAGTACAGCCAGTAGAACATGTGCGCACCGGGACGCACATCCACGTAGCCCCAATCCTGCTCCCCGGGTCCGTAACCGGGCTTTCCTACGATTTGCCATTGATTTAGCAAAAAATTTTACTAGTACTATTAAGCCTTGCTATCCCTCTTTCAGATAGTGCTTAATTTATAACTCTTACCACTCGCCAAAGCGGTGAATAACGCCAGGAATATCACCAGACAAGTCGACATCTTCAACTGAAGAAGTCGACGTAGCTCTTGGCTTTATTTAAAGGGTAGTGCATTATCAGCAGCAGTGGACATCAGATAATAGTTTTTCAAAAAATGATAGCTGCCCATGTCGAACTGGTTCTTTATAGAATTTAGTTCTTAAATAACAAATAGTTGTTCAAGTACTATTTTTCATTAACTATCCAATATAACAATATTTTGTGAGCGAATATATTTAACCGAAAAAAAATAATTGCCACAAACTAATATTTATTTATGTAATATTAATTATTTATTTATGTACTTAAATATTTTGCATTACGAAAAACAATAAATCAAGAGACGAGCAGAGCACAAAACCAGTGTCAACAGTAACAGGTTTATTGCAAAACAAAGTCTTAATCCAAATCGGAAGTGATAAGGCCATTTAAATTCGATAGAAACAAACATGATATCTGTAATCGATAATACTTGCAGATGTGGCAACTCTGCGATAAACAATGTTTTCGCAGTAACAGCTGTTTTGGCATTGTTGTTGTCGTCTTTGTGTCTGCAGGTGCAAAATAGCAAAGTAATTGGATTAAATCGGGATAACTCACAGGGAGTCACAGACATGGCCACGATGCGCATACCCAAACAGAAGGTGATCCTGTGCGGCGACTACGGAGTGGGGAAGAGCTCCCTGTTTCGCCGATTCGCCACCAACACCTTTGTCACGGATACGGACAGGAAATCCACGCTGGGATTGGACCACATCGATAGGGAGTACAGCGTCAACGAGAAGCAAATAAAGGTGGGTTTCTGGGTGGTGCCATGGTCCTGCGGTTCTAGCTTATTGGAACCCAAAAACTATTGAGTCCTACTATATCAGTTTCATGTGGTCAATGATAGACATCGATAGATAATGATAAATCCAATAAAAAGTCAATAGCACTAATTTTCCCTGTTTATCTAACAGTTGCAACTCTGGGACACTGGCGGTATGGAGCGCGTGGCCTCGGTGACCTCCTCGTACTACAAGTTCGCCGAGGGAGCCATCCTCGTCTTCGCCTTGGACAACGCCGCCTCGTTCCATTCGCTGTCGCAGCATTTGCTGGATATCGTCACCTATGCGGAGAACGCCAAGATCTTCATCTGCGGCAACAAGAGCGATCTAGAGGGAAGGGAGCCGGAGGTCAGCGACGAGGAGGTTGAGGCCTTCTGCGAGCAGTGCCACTCGCTGATCAGTGCCACCTACAAGACGTCCTGTCGCAGCGGTGCCGGTGTGGAGGAGATGTTCCGGGACATCTCGAGGCAGTTGGTCCATGCCAACCGCTCCAAGATGGAGCTGCAGGCCCTGGAGCACAAGAGCTTCCAGGTGGACACTGCTGGCAGCAGCGGGGCGATCAACGAGGACGACGGATCCTCCTGCGGCTGCTAGCAGTTGGGGAACATTGAGTTTGGCTAGTTCGAGCTCAATGTCCTATGCAGAAATGCATTTTTAGTGTTTGCTTTATTTATTAACAAGTTCTCGGCTATGTTTTTGGTTTTTAGATACATGTTCATTTCGAATTTATGCGAAACACGTCCCGAATGCGAATACGAGTCATAGAGTAGGATTAGTTACTATTAACCAGGCGCCAAACTTTAACCATTTAAACTTTTTACACATAATTGAGGATGGGTCTATGATCGTAGGCAAGGAATGCAATGTGTGCGAAGTTTTTGACTAGGAACAAGTAAGTAATAAGAAATAAAACGTAAAACCATAGAACAGAACAGTTCACGGACAGGCTGGAATTATTTGTAATACTTTACACAAATCCTTATGCTGGGCCTACAAAATAGATTTGGTGAATTTATAATTTCTGAGAGAACATATTCAACACAAACCAAACTTTCCAGCATTTTCATTTAAATAAACATCTTTTCGTATATAGATTAGTGCGTAAGTCTGCAGCTTTCTTCCACAGAGTATCTCGTAAAGATAAAATATGCTAAAGAATAAATAATCAACTCACGAAATTGGAATGGGTAGGCTTCTATGCCAACTAAATTTGGGCTACAATCATGGGCTTTCTTCTTTGGTTTCTTATCTAGAATTACTACGAGGTGACGGCGCTTGTGGAACTTGGGGCAAAGGTCAGGTAGAGACTGACGCCCACGGCTACCACAAAGCAGACTCCCACTCCGTACAGAACGACCTTCTCCCGCAGGGCTCTTAACATCATGGTGTTTAGAGTGCGCGATGCCCTTCCAAGCTCGGCGTTGGTTTCCCGGAGACGAGCCCTGGCTCCCTGGAGGGTTTCCCTCTGGTGGTGAAGGTCGCTTAGTACCTGGGCACCCATTTGCTCCGTTTCCAGAGCCACGCGATATCCTTCGGTCAACCTATTGCCCGTCCTCTCGATCCTCTCCGAGTTGTCCAGCAGACGCTGTCGCTGATCTGTGCTTATGGACACGTCCTCGTAGCTGTCTCCCAAATCCAGGGTGGTGAATGCGTTGGCCTGCGAGCGCTGCTTGTCCTTGGTTTGCCTGTACTCCGCCTGCAGGCGTTTTAGCTCCGCCTGGGCCACCTGCAGTTTGCCGTTGAAGCTGCTCCGTTGGCTGGGACTCAGTTCCCTGACCTCCAGACCCATCTGCTCCAGCAGTTCCTGGGCCTCGGGCAAGCTGGCATCGATCTTGCTGCACAAATCATGACGTTCGCCTAGTGTGAAAAGGTGTAATTCAATCATTGTGTCCCTGAAAAAGTGGTCACAACTCACTGTTGTTGTTTTGCTGCTGCAGTCGTCCAATATGGGCAGTTATTTCTGCTATTAATGAAGCATACTGCTGTTCATATTGCTCCAACAGCGACATTTGTGCGGTTCTGTGGCTTTATTGTTGGTGAATTTTATTTGTTTAGCAACAATTGGCAGACTTTTTCGCTGTAAAACGTAAACATTGGTAGAGTGTGACCGTTTTATAGGGTGGGTAATCTTCCTTAGCTATCTCCACAGCTTGGTCACTCTTATGAAGAGGCAATATTGCCAGACTGTGCAAAAAATAACCGACCACTGAAAGGATCAAAATAGTTCACCAAACAAAAACAGTTTAAATTTTGTATAATAAAATAAATGCTTAGCAAAAACCCATTTAAACAACACATAAATCATTATTAAAATTCCATTTTAATGCTCTTATAGTATTTAATAAATTAATGAATTTTGTTCAGCTTTATGCGAGTAGAGATTCTTTGTAATCCTAAACAACGCGTTTAGTGGTAGTACGAATTAATAATACTACTTGATACATATGTACACTGTTCATCACATTTCTGTTTTGTGCTTGTAAACGTGGTTGTTCCACCTCAACCCTCCACCAACGTGGCCTTGTCCCCTTTGCGGAGCACCAGTTCCAGCTGCGAGAGCAGGCCGATGGCACGGAAGTTCTCCTTGAAGAGCACAAAGTCCTCCAGCGGTTTTAGGTACTCCAAGGCCTGATGGTAGCTCTCCAGCTCCTTGAGCGCGGTTATGGCTTTCCTCTCCTCGGGTTCCGGCGAGGTGTGTCCATTGGTTTGGCTGCCCGATGACCCCGATCCGTTCGGGATCTTCTTGGGCGAGGCGGGAGCAGAGGCGGATTTGGCTGAGGCGGGAGCTGGGGAGTCCTTTCCCTTGGCGGAGAGCGCGGGCGTGGACTTGCCACTCGGACCGCCTCCCTTGGGGGCGTTCTCCTTGCTGCTGGCGCTGTCCCTCCCCCCGCTGCTGCTGTTGTTGTTGTTCTGCTCCTTGGGGCTGGAACTCCGGCTGTCCTTGCCGGTCAACGTGGACTCCGCCAGGGGAGGCGAGGTCATCGCCGCGTTGATCTCCTGCACTTCGTCATCGTCGGGCGACTCCATCTTGGGCCGCTTGGCCAGCTGCACGGGCTGGAAGGGACTGGCTCGCTGGGGCGGAACATTTGGCGGTAGTTGGGGCTGAAAGGGTTCCCTTTGCGGCGGCATACTGGGTGGGAACTGAGCCTGCTGCTGCATCTGCTGCTGCTGGAGTTGCTGCTGCATTTGCTGCTGGTGCCGCTCGAAGTAGAAGTCATTGAAGTTGGCGAAACCGGGATGCGGAGGCGGAGGATGCCCGGCGAACGGGGGCCACGGGTGACCCATCTGCTGTTGCTGCTGCTGCTGCATGTGTTGCTGCTGCAGGGCAAAGTGCTGCTGCTGCTGTTGCTGTTGCTGCTCCTGGTAGCTCTGCTCCTTGACGTCCATGCTGTCGTCGTCCTCCTCGTACTCCCCATACTGCTGCATGTAGCTCATGTACTGCTCGGGCATCTCCTCCAGCTTGGCCACGCGTTCCGCGCTCGCCGGCGGAAAGAGGTGCGCCAGGTCCTGCACTATGTCCGGGATCCAGAGGGAGGAGCCCAGGGGCTTCAGCTGGTTGCTGGCCAACTTCTGGGCGAAGCCCTGCAGGTGGGTCTCCCGGAAGCGGTTTAGCCAGCGGTTGTCCGCTATGAAGGAGGTGCTCCCGATCACCTGGCGCGCGTTCTCCGCCTTGTCCTTGATCATTCCGTGGGTGATGCTGCCGCGCAGCTGCGGGTTTATGTTGGCTCGGACCAGCCACTCGTAGACCACCGCGTTGATGTAGGCGCACTTCCTGCTCCGCTCGATCTCCTCCACCATCGCCTGCTGCTCCACGGCCTCCAGGTTCGAGGGCACCTCCAGCCGCAGCGTGGGCAGTGCGTTCGACTGCAGCCTCCTGCCGCCCAGCACGCTGGGGTCAAAGTGCAGGGCACACACCACCGGCTTCTTGAAGGGCACTATCCGGCGCAGCGAGGCGTGGCACGCCTCCTTCCACAGCTTGTGGAAGGGGTTCTCCGGGCGGGGGAACGCGAAGAACTGCATGCTGGGATGCTGGCGCGAGTTGGACAGACAGCCGATGATGCAGCACCGCCGGATGGTCGGCATCTCGACCTGCGGATGGAATTGCTGTTGGCCTCGAATCTTAAATGCTGAATTGCTGGCGATGCTCACGCTCCGCCAGGCCACGAAATGGAGGAAAATTAAAACAAAGCCACCGGAGTATCTGCAATGAAGGGTATACCATCATCAGTAATCTGTTAACTTAGAGAAAAAACTTTATTCTTCATTCGGTTTTCTTTTGACCGGAAGTGCGGAAGAGCGGAAGTGGAAATGCAAAGGATCTGGCAACCTGTGTTTATTTGGCGGCTTTTTGCAACAAGTGTTTGCATTTCAACTTTGCTTAGAACAAACTACTCTTGGTTTATTAAACACCTTGCAAACTTGGAGCTTCTACAAATGTCTGGCATAATGTGAATTCGATCGAATGATTAACTTGGTAAATTCCCCGGTTGATCTCGGTTTCTCAGAACTCAAAATTATACATCAATCCCATGAATCAGCTTTTCGAGAAGGACAACTATAAAAACTGAACAATAATGTCGTCAAGCAAGTGAATGTTTACCTCATTGGACCATAAACTCGAGCTCTAGCTGATGACTCACCAAAGCTATGGCAACCCAAATGCATAAAATAAACAAATATATATAATATCAGGGTATCTTATATAGATTCGACCTCGAGGCCTCCAAATAGCATCTGCTAATAACGCGACCACTTCAGAGAGTTTGAGCAAACAAGAGCAATACGAGGGCAGAAGATATAGATACAGAACAGCTATAGATAAAGATACAAACACACACACACACACACAAAGTACGAAAAGCTACAAAAGTGTTGATAGTTGGAAGCGCTGCGTAAGCGTTCGGAAATCGATACAGCCCCCGAAAAACCAGACCCCAAGCCATACCTCCAAAGATCCATTTTGGGGAGTACTCCCACAAACGCACACACACCCAATGTGTCGTGTATTTAGTATCTGGCAGATACACACAACTGAAGATTTTCACAGAGATGCCTGGCTAATGTGAACGAATCGGGGCCGCGCCCCCTCGCTGAACGCCCCCAGAGATACATCTCCAGATCTTGACTGAGTCACGGATCCAAGCCCACCTGACTTCGTCAGAGCCGGTCTTTGGATTAGCACAGTCTCCAGAGATGAAGATCGAGATGACTTAATGCGAACAGCATGTCCGTTTCACCACGATTATGGCTCGCTATAAAATCGGGTCGAGTGAGCGGGATTTGTTTTCTTTAGTATTTAACTGATTTTAGATAAAAATTGAAAAAGGGAACAATGTCAACAAATTTACAAAACTATAATTACGAAATGGAGTTTTTCTGTTTTCCCATTCAGAACAACTGGATCGATAAAATGTTTAGATAATACATTTGTTTTTCACCAATTTTGTGTATATAAATACATCTATATATGTTTATAGAAAACGAAAGATATATGCTACAGCAAAAAAAATTCAGAGAGGTATGTCATGTTGGGGGTTGAATCAACTATAATTTTAAATATTATAATGAAGAAAATAGAATCCATTGTGGGGGTTGAAACACCTACAAATTTTTAAAATGATGTGACAGCTTGAGCTGACTAATCTCAGGATTCGTTTAGCTTCAGCTAATGATAGTAATCGCCCCTTTGTTGCTCTCAACACAGAAGTTAATGTACAGCGATAAAATGCAAATTTTACAGACACGTATGGCCAAGTCCCGAGGGGGCTAACTCGAGGTTACGTCCGCTGGTTAACCAGCCTCCTTGCAATTCCTGATTTGCCGACTCGGATTTACGGAGATGGGCTCTATCTCCCGGCCAGCTTAGGGGTTGCTCACTGTTCCATCGCTCTTTCTGGCAGATTCCCGTCCCTTCTGCTCGCCTCGGGCAGCTTTTCGCTCTACTTGAGCAAAGTTTTTGTGCCGGAAACTTCTTGGCAGCAGCGCTGCCAGCGTCAAAAGTTCGCAGCCCGAGAAACCCAAGCTCAGTCGAACCGAACCGAAGGAACCCAAGCCCAAGGAACCCTTCCACTTTTCCATCTTGAAGACACTCGCACCTTGGCACTCACACACACACAACGCGACTGCGCTTCGTCTATGGCCTGGACCAGTGTGTGTGCGTATCTGTGAGCACATCCGCACACACACCACGGCACAGTCGAGTGCACTACACCATCAATTCCAATTCAAATCTCCCCTGACTGACTCGCTTTATAAATGGTTTTATATTTCCTTTTATGTCGCTCTCTATGGCCCAAGCTATGGCTATGGCTATTGCTATGGGTATGGCTATGGCTCAGAGTCTGGGTTTGGCTATATGTTTACTATAGCGGCCAAGGAAATAGTATTGGGTTTCGAAAACTTCAGGAAATTTTCATATCTTGAAACATTTTCGTGGAGAATTAATTCTTATATATTTTTAAGGTTTAGAAGTTTTTATTGTTTTTAACTCATAAATACTTTGTTCTTCAAATAATAAAAAAAATCTTTAAATATGTATTGTCAATTCTTAATTTAATCCTGTTCCTCACGAAATATTTTTCTATAATATTTTAAACTTAGAAAGTACCGCTTTTGCATTGTTATGAAAAACCTGTTAATGACACTATTTCTTTGGCGGCTCCTGTAAATATATACAGGCTATCGGACTTGGCTGTTGGACGAGGACGTGGATGTAGCTCCAAGTACGAGTATCTCGACATCTCAGCTCGCTCTGTTCAGCTCGCCAGTTCAGTTCTTGCCTTTCTTTCCCTTATATCGATTGGCACTTTATCTTAATCGCCTCGAGAGTTGTCCCTCGCCAGTCCCCGGGGGGATTCCCCGTGCCAAGTCCTCCTCCTCCGTCGCGTCCGCCTCCTCCTGCTCCCGCTCCCTCCTGCTCCTCCTTGCCCCCAATCTGCAGATTCCGATTCCGATTCCCCTCCCACAGCAGGCTCACCCTAATGGCTGGGCTGCCTTAGCTCCTGGGTTCTTCGTGAAAATTCGTGCAGCGTCATTATCATCGGAGCCATCAAGATGATGCTCCGGTCTGAGTTCGAGTCTGCCAGTCCCAATCCCATTTCAGTTTTGCAGTTCCCTAACCGAACCGAGCGAACCCTGGGTTCCCTTTTGTTGGCCACATATCTTTTGTATCTCTGTATCGCAGTATCGCCAGCCATTGTTCGCCTAGGAAGTTTTCGGTTCGGTTTTTTGGCTCGGTTCGTTTATACGTCGTTCTACCTACATACTTCTGCCTCGCGCCCTTCTGTCCGTCCACTATACTTCTACTATATATAGGTAAGTATTCCCCCGTCCCGGATTCCGCCGCACTGGGGATTAAGCTGGTAGTTTTAGGTTTCGCTCGGTTCACGATGTCAGGTAATTTTGCGATTGGTTTTCGTCTTTCTTGGGCTCGGGCTCTGGCATGAGTTTACTTATTTATCTTATATCTCAAGGTGGTTTGGTCGGAGTCGGACCTTTTTGGGCTGGTTTAGCAGCAGCGCATAAATGGATGTTATATAGCATGGCATGCCATGATTCGAACTCGCCCCGTCTCGCTGTGTTCGTTTGTGAGTTTGTTCAGATTCGAGGGGGAAGATATACTCATGGGAATAAAGAAACAGACGATGTCTATGCTGGGTACATATACATATTATGGGTGTTTGTATCTCGGTTTTATGTCTATGAGGTCATTAATGTGAGAAATGGATAGCAAATGCCAGGCAGTTTTCAATACAACAAATTATATTTAAAGTAATGCAATAAGAGAGATAAAATGATTTTGTTTAAACGTTATTTATGTTCATATAATACATAATTATAAGCTTTAAACCCAATCAAAAGAACAGCAATAAGTTGAACAGGAGAATATTCTTGATAATAAACAAAAGGAACCATCCAATTCATCTTTATTAACACTTATCAAAAACAGTCAAAGTAGCCTCCAATAAGCAGCTTTACTTGTTAATCATGCCCCATTTAACCCAAACACACCCATTTCCGCCCACGAACACGCCCAGTCCAACATCCAATTGTCCTTGGCCGTTTCAAGGACTCTCTCCCCGAGGAGCACGTTTTATTCAATTGGCGCCAAATCAGCGGGCAATGTACCCTTATCACACCCACAGAGGCAGAGGCACACAAGTACACTCGCCAAACATCGGAATAAATAAGCTGGCGAAAAATCAAACAAATGCAAAACCAAAACAAACCGCTCTGCCGCCGCTGACTTCGCAGCCGCCGCGCGGTCTAAGGAAGTCAAACAAAAAACAAAAGCGCCGATTTTTCAAAGGCACAAACGCACATGCAAATGCGGCTTTTTTAATTGCAAACACTCTCTCACACCTACACACACACACAAACACTGCGAAACCATAACAATAACAAAGCGGCCGAGTCTCAAGACCCCGTTTGTTTACACCCTATACACAGGGTGTGCCGTTATTATCACCCATCCGCACAGTTGTACAACTCACATCCAGTGTCACCGAAAAACTCGACTGCGTGCAGATATATCCACTGGCACCGGTCTGAAAAATCGGGGCTCTTAGAGAGTCTAGTATTTCCGCGATACTATATATATAGGCGATATTCCGAACCACTCGGGAACTTGGATACTCGGGGAAAAACAGCTGCGGACCGCGATGCGTGAACCGCCGCCAACGAACGTTCAGCGCAGAGTGTACGAAACTGGCGACATCATCATCGCCACAGCAACTACGGCTACAGCCACAGCCAAGCGGCCAAACAGCCAAACAGCCAAACAGCCAACAGCCACGATTCGACGAACGACCCCGACCGACTCGTTTTTCCCATCTATAGGAAATATTTAATCCCAAACAAGCCATGCCAAACCAAAAACCTAAGGCAGCGACGGTGGCAGCGATGCGGCAGCGGCTGCGGCAGAGGCGTCGGCAGCGCAGCAGCAGCGGCTGAAGAAGCGAAGAAGCGTCGGCAAGGACGGCTCGATGCCAAGAACCTCTCGACCTGAGATGCCAAAGATGCCGTGCAAATGCATAGCTGGTATGGAAAGTCAAGAAGAATTTTGTATCAATATTATTACGTCCGCTAAGGAGACGCATTACTTTTACGTATGTTTTAAAGAAATGTTTATCAAGAGACCATACATACATACATATATGCAAATTATTTACTTGATACCTCAACTAAATTTGATAGGTTATATATTCCCAACGTAAATTCATTACTAAATATCTAAAAAATATAAAATAATAATTAGAGCAAACTTTAATTGATATGGTATTGTAGGTATTACCAAGCCCCTGTTTATATTTGTGTAAATCCTAGTTATAAATACAGATGCATTGGCGATTTTTGCCAGTATATAGCTGGTTAGTCAGCGCTGCTCCACAAGGGGGCGCCGCAGCCGGCGTTGGCGCAAGACGTGAAAAACAAACAGGCAGAGCGACAACAACAAAAGCGGCAAGAACTGAACGGGCGACTGAACGTGGAAACGCCGGACGGAACTGAGCGGGGGTGGTGTCAGTTGTCGGGCGTCTCGTCTGTCAGCCGTCGGCGATATATGCCCGAAGACCCGAACTCGAAATCCCAGCCGAACCAGAAGCCGAACCCAAATCCGATTCCGAATCCGAGTCCGAAGCCCAACCTGTCATCTCGTCCTACCTTTGGGGTGCGTTTCACGGCTCCAGTTTGAGGCGCCTGTGTATATAGCTCTCTGATGGGTTTTTCGGGTTTCGGGCTTACGTAGAGCCCGCCATGGAAACCGCCTCCCTCACACTCCAATCTCCATCTTTTTGTGTGTATCTGAATCTCTCTTTTCAGGTGGTTGAGTGGTTTTGGTTGTGGGTCTGACGAAATCCACTTGGAATTCCGGTATCTATATCACTGAGTCGGATATATCTATTGTATGCTATAGTATGTACACACATCGACTCTCAAGCACTCATAATCATACCTATTTTTGGGTATTATTATGAAATTTTTTAACTCTATATCGGTATTGGGATGGACCATGTTTGGACAGCTTATATATATGTACTTTACTTGTACATACTGTATTAAATAAGATATCATTTGTAAAGTTTTTTGAAAATTTGTTAAAAGTGATCATTAGAGGGTTATTTATTTTTAACCGATCACCAGAAATCATGAAAGTCGTAAACGATTTTATTAATAAAATTTTTATTAAGCAACGAAATAGCGGATATCTCTTTTTAAGGATCCTATCATAATGGGTTGTTGACCCTGAACATTGATAATCCTCTTACAGGTAGATCGGATTAAAGAACCATTAACGTGAGCGATCTTACCTGAGTTTATCTGGCTTTGGTCCACTCGAATGGCTTCGTCTGTACGATTTTCGTTTGGCATCGATCCAATTGAAACAAGTTTTCCCATGGATACTCCATATAAGCGAGTCGTGATGCTGAGATGCTTGTTCGGATTCGGGTTCTTGGGACATTCGTTATAGGCATCGGAGACCCACATCCGTTAGCGAAGTGCCATGGCAACTACAATATATACACATATACAAAAGCGCACGTACAGAAAGCCAATTCCAAGCCAAAGCACACACATATCTTTGAGATGCTGTGGAGCAGATAAACCGTGGCCATGTGTATCTTGTATGGTATATAGCTGTAACTTGAAGTATCGCTGCCTGGTTTGGTAGGTGATTGGGTTTGAGATTGGAACCAAATAGCTTGGACGTCGGCAGCGACGTCGGCAGAGGGCGAAACAAGAACAAAACCAACGACTCGAAATCGTTTTGATGGATTAGTCTTGATACAAGTTAAGATACAAATGGATAACGCTCAATTTGGGCTCGTATTTGTCGGTCGGTCGGTTCCCTTCCATTCCGATTCGAATTCCATTCCATTCAGATTGTGCTTCGGTGGTGGGAATCCGCACACATAGCATAAAGCATATCCAGCTAGTATATATTAGGTGTGTGTATATATAAGGAAAAGTATTGGAAAAGGTATAAAACCACAGCATCAACCTCTGCGGCGGGTGGCGCTAATGGGTGGGTTTTCGGGCTGGGCGGTCGTTCTGGGTGGTCCGTGCGCTTGGGGACTCCGGGTTTCCTCGGATGCTCGGATGCTTGACGATGACTCGACTCTATTATATTGTATTCCAGCAGCTATCCGCCACTGACCAGCCAAGGAAACTTTCCTGCAAATGCTTTTTTGCGGCAACGGCAACGGCGACGGCGACGGCAGTCGCAGGGGGTAAAAGCCCTTGGCAACCTTTAGAAAACGAGCTCGGGCATCGAAGAAAATGACCTTTCCTTTTGCCATTTCATGACTCCGAATCCGAAGTGATTGCGATGAGCCAGGAACCCTACAAGCTCACACACCCCCCAGTAAACACATTTGGATTCGCACAGCAATATATAAACAGTTAAACGTCTATAAAGCGCATTTCACTAAGCCGAATGTTCTTCAACTCGAAACATTGAGTGGTGATAGCATTCAATGCTTAATTCCTGTACAGGTTGGTCTTGCTAGCGTGAAAATTCGCATTTAATAATCAGGTTTTTAAAGGTTTAATTTTGCTTAAATTTAAGCTGCAATGTTAAAATAGATAAATATATAAATTATATTTCAATTAATTAAACATAAGATATTACCCTTTAAATACATAATTAGAAAAAGTAAAAAATGTTTATTTACTATTTTGAATGTAATTGCGCCAAAAGTATGCAATGATTTTTTGAAAAAGGACATTTCCAAACAAGTGTAGAAAAACTAAAGCAGAGAATAATATTATGTGTATAACCTTTAAGCTTTTATGTTTTAAAAACTCCGGAACATATTCTTAAATATAATATGTGTATTAATACCTATATTTTTTTGGATTTATCCATCCACTTTGTTTCTTGTAGTAATGCCCACTGTAAGTGGGAGGACCGCCCCTTAGCCCAGAGCTCGACTAAGCTCATCTATTATGACCTTTTTCTGGAGAGCCAGATGCGGGGATTTAGCCATGGAATTTATTATGGTTATGTATTATATTGAACCTAGCACACCCGCCCTCCGCCCTCTGCTGTCCTCCTGGGACTGAGTGAGCATTGTGAAATCGCTGCCACGACCCGAGATAGTGTTTTTCCATTACCTTTTTTGATTAGGTCCCGGGCCTTGGCCTCCGCTATTCGCTCGATTCCATTGCGATGCCAGTTTGAGGTTCGGTTTCGGTTTCGGTCTCAGTGCTCCGTTTTTGGTCCCTCGACTGAAGGTATGTATCTCCACCGGTATCTCGGCATCTTTCGCTCGTTGCCCCATTGTGCGCGCTATAATCTATATGTGATGTCCGCCTGCAGCGTCCGTCGGTCGTTCAGTCGGTTTCCCTGATTATCTCCAGCTATATGGCTGTGTGTGTTGGTGAGTATCCATGCGACGACTGTCGCACCCAAAAGCACCATAGGGACCTGAATTTTTCCTAGTAATTTCCTTTGTGCCTTTTGCCACTCCAGTTGCCTCCGTTTTCCCCTCGCCCGATTCTCGATTCCGTGCCACTGGCCCCTCGTTAGCACAGTCAACGCCGCTGCTAGTAATCCCAATCCCAATCCCAGTCCCACAATTCCTATTCCTATACCGAATCCAGTCCCCCCGCCGTCCATGGGATGCGAGCTCATTGCTGTCGCTACTACGAGTTTATTGCCATTTCCATATCGGGGTTATACATCTCTTGCCATTCCTTTCACTACTCGGTGGTGTAACATCGTTCTGTTTGCACTGTGGTGGTGAATTCCGGATATTGGAAAAATCAGTTCGGGGTGCGGGATAATGATATATGCGAGAGATCAATATCAAACTTATCCCTTAAATCCAAACTTGATTATATAAGGAAATTGCAATAACATTTTGGGTGATATTTCATTAAAATTAATCCCGGCTTAGTATAACGAAACATCGCACAAAAATCAACACTGTTTATATGGCTTATACTCTAAGTGTCATAAATTAAAATTATTTAATTTTAATTTTTTTCACATTTTCTTCTTGAATAAATCCAAACCAAATTATTAGTAAATTCAAAATGTTTATGTATCTAAAATCTTAACAGTTTTTTATATAATAACTCTGGCTGTACCTATTGGTAAATTAATTTAGAAAATAAAGTGAATTACAAGAAGGCACACCAATCAATTACGACTCATTTACCATAGGAAATCCCTCTGGACAGTCAACTCTAGCAAGGCGAACATGCGCAAAACCCAACGATTTACTATCAAACCAAAAAAACGAACAAATCGATTTGTTCATACCAAAATCGAACCCAAATGAAATCCAATACATGTCGCTGGCCAAGATGATTGGATTGGTATTTATAGCAGCCTCCGAAAGGAGTCGGAACCACTGAGCGATTGAGGCTCTCACAGCCAGAGTGATGGGCATTTTTCTTTTGTTTTCCGTAGGTTTGGAGGGTAAGCGGCTCAGGAAAAAGAGGGTCAGAGCTTCTTGGTATCCTCTCGACATCTTGTGCACAATAAAGATAGATTAGCATCTATCGAAAGCTGTGTGCCAGCGAAAACGAAGACGAGGAGTGAGTACGAGAAACGAACTCGAAACGCTGGAGCGGCGCATGACAGAAAGCCGGGGACTGAAATGGAAGCTGAGGGCACATCGTCATTATCGTCAGAACCTCCAGGGCCCCAGCTGAAGGGCCGTCATCATCATCGTCTGCGGAACGGAATTGAAGAGCTGCCTGCAGTTTCGAGGGCCCAAGAGGCTTATGTCGGCCGACAACCCAAATAAGAAGTACGGGGTATATAAAGCTGAGTAGCAGAACCAGAGACTCAGCGAACCAGACTTGTTTCGCCTTAGTAATCAGATCCAGTCGGTTCTCACGTTTCCCGCTCGGAATGCATACTCTCGTATATAGTATATATATATATCTCTACTCCACATGAACGGGTATTCGTAGAGCCGCTCTTGAGCCGGGGTCTACAGTTTTGGCGAGCCGTTCATATTTGGCATACAATGGAAACGATTATGGCATCGTGTGTATGTCTGGTGATTAAAGGGGTCGATTGGGTGAGTCTGGTATGATGAAAGAATCAATATTATATGTGCAACTAACCGCCAGCCAGAGTAAATAAATGAAATGGAATACATTTACAGGATGCTAATGGATATATAAAGGGGACAATAAAAGGTGACTGAAAGGTTGACTGTTTGTTTTCCCACAGAAACTTCACCGATATATTTAGTGATCTCATTCAATTTTTAAATGAAGGTAGACTTCCCCTTAGTCTTTGCAAACCAGGAAGTAAATAGGAATTTTTTTATTTCACATATACAAAAAATTAGCTGAAAAGCAGCTAACCACCAAATTAAATATATTTAAAAAAAATACACATAAAAACCTATCTCTGCTTAAACAAAGCATAACTTTTGTATAAATGAAAAGACAAAATTACCTTCATAAACTTTGGGAAGCATAGCATGGTTGTTAGTCACGCAATTTTTAATGCCCACCCTTGTGAGTGAACAAGCCGAGGACCACTGGGACTCGATGATTCTATAACAATAAAAAAGTTACACCCAGAAGCGCTATATAAACGCTATAAATAGAATAGCTCCCAGAGCTCCAACATTTATAATCTCAATAAAATGCTATACGATTTCTTTATAAAGACGAAGGATAAATTGCAGAGGGATCTTAAAAATACGAGTTTATCAACAAGATAATGACTTATGTTGTATTTAACGTATCCTTTCAGTAGCTGGAGATATTTTTGTAAATTACATTTTAAAATATTTTTGATGAATAAGATAATGTTTAAATAATTCTCTAAATAAATATTTAGAATTATTCGCAATAATGTCTATATGATTTTAAGAAAAGATTAATTTTATGAACGGGTAATTCTGCTCCGATCACAAAGTGTTGGGTATTATAACTAAGCTCCTGTCCGACCAAGCTCAACTGTACCCAATCGTACATCAAAACGTTTATTTAACCCCCGGCTATTCATCCTCTCCATCCTGCGATTGGCATATGTACTATACTGTACTATATATACCGAACCCCAGCAGAACTCGGGCGAAAAAGAAGAAGCGACGACGACGCAGGATGAGGTTGAGGTGGCTGAAGAGGTATATATAGTCTGTCCTTTCGCTCGTCGTATATCCCTCAACGGCAATTTCGCTTTCAGGGTTTTATGTCAGAGCTCTTAACGCGCTGGGGTTTCAATTTTGTTTTGGGGCGCAGCCGTGTGGCAGTAACCTGAGCCGAAGTTGTTGTGTTTGCATTGATGTTGCTTCTTCTACCTTTATCGGGGGAGCCCCCCTCGCACCTAACCCTACACTCGTAGGTTTTCCGCTCTTGCGAGTGCTATAGTCAAGCCGTCAGTCGTCGAGTCGGACGGCAACGGTCGGAAATCCTTGAAACGAAAGTCCTGAAGCTCCCGCTCCTGCCGCTTCAGCTTCAGCTTCTGTTCCTGCCCAGAAGGGCTGCCATCGAATGGCGGACGAAACTTTTTCGCAATCGAGGACGAATGGCGATTGCGATGTGGCGTTTCCAACGCTTCGTAGACCCGGTTGCGAAATCTTATCGCTCCAATTCACACTGAAAAACTTAAAGCTGAATATCACATAGTAAATCGTCAAGGCTAATCATCACACACTGATTGACAGAAGTTTCGCTGTAATTAGCTAATTTAATATTCACAAAATAATATTTTGATATAATAGCCACATGACAGGAATCCTTTTTGCTCGATATTTATATATTTAACCATAGTATGTATAATATTAGTATACGTGTAGTACATAAAATCAATATGTGTTACTGTTTCTCTCACTGCACGTATGTGCTTAACAATCTGTGTGTGTGATTGTGAGGAGTGTCCACCTCCTGGCACCGCAAGGTCCCTCGCCAGGATGCTGCGCTGCTGGCATCCGCTCCTCGTCTTTCGTCCTGCGTCCTTCATCCTTCGCCACTCCACCTCCGGCTGTACTACCCATCTAGAATTGATGTAGCACCTACGGGGCGCCGCTCCCTTCCCTCTGCCCACTTCCGGAGCCTCTGTTCCACGCACGTTCAACTTCAACTTCGCTGCAGGTCATTCGGACCCGCTCCATCTCATTCCACATCCTACATCCCTCGGCGGACAGGACGCGTACAGTTTTAGAGGACGAAAGTAGTTTAGCGTTGATTGTGTTTCTCGCTGGAAAGAGTGAAAAAATTCCAGGGAAACAGATATTCTGGTCAAAGACCAAGTAAAGCATCTGAAAGCTTCTTATGTGAAGTATGCATTAGAAATTCAGGCGCATTATAAATGATAAACTATAAAAGATTATTGAATCCTGCAACATTTCTAAAGACTCATGAAACTTAATGTTCAACCATAACTGTTTATCACTTCATTTTTTATTAACTTTCTTTTAGTTCTTATTATTTATTTGTGATTGGACACTTCATGCACTTACTGTGTTGTTAAGATTAAAATATGTTACCTGACATAACTAAAGGAATTCATGTTTATACCCTTTAATAGGGTTACTTTCTTGGTATGATGTAGCTTAGCATATCTAAGTTAAACTTAAGGCACAAGTATTTGGTCCAGACTTTTTCTTAGGAAGATTGGTCCTTTTCTTGGTTCTTTTTTGCACCAGTCTCAAAGATCTTCTCCAGCTGGGTGAGCAGCCCGATGGCGCGGTAGTTCTCCTCCATTAATGCGAATTCCTCCAGGGGCTTCAGCAGACGCAGTGCGTCCTTGTAGCTCTCTACGCAACGCGGCAGATGCGCTTCGTCGCTCGTCTCGGAATAGTGACCCGGACTGTGGACTTGTGGCAATTCCATGTCATCGGGCAGTGTGCCACAGAGCGATTGAATCTTCTGTATCTTGAGGCCACAGTGCAATGGATCGTCCTCCTCCAGCTTTCGTTTGGCTGGCCCCTCCGGCGGATTCTCCTCCTCCGATTCGTCCTCGTCATCCTTAATTTCTATAAGTTCCTGCGGCACTTCAATGGCCACGCAGTCGTCATCGTCCTCGGGCTCCTCGGGTTCCTCCGGCTTTGGTTCCGCCACCGGGCAGTGCTCCTGGCCAGCTTTCAGCTTATCCTGCGTCTTATTGTGGGCCAGGGTGATCTTGTGCTCATTCCGGCCACAGTAGCTAACTATATCCCGGAGGTCCAGGGAGAGCGGCACCCGGCGATTGGTCACCGGCACCCCAACCGAAAAGGTGAAGTTGTAGCGGCTCTTGAAGTGATTGAACCACACTTTGTCTGGGAAGAAGGACTCGATCTTCAGGATGTCCCTGAGGCTGATGGCCACCGTTCGCAGGTTGTCCAGATCGAGCCGGCCCTTGTGGTGCAGCTGGGATCGCTGGATGTACTCGTAGAGGCACTTCTCCAGGAAGGTGATCTTCCGCTTGCGCCGCAGGTGCACCTCATCCGAGGTGGCTTGGTTCTGGCAGGACGTGGTGACCAGGGTCTTGGTGCGGTACAGGGGTCGATCGATGGCCCGCTGGTCGCTGGTCGTGGGAGCGGGTTCCGGCGACCTGGGCACCAGACTGCAGGCCATCGAGGTGTGGCGCCCGCAGTAGGACATTATGTCCCGCAGGTCCATTGATCGCGGCGGTCGACGGGTTATCGTGATCTGACGATTCGACAGGGTTATATTGTAGGCGGCCTTGAAGTGGTTGATCCATGGCTTGTTTGGGACAAAGCCCTCGATGCGCATGAGGTCGCGAAACTCTATGGCCCGGTTGCGGATCATCTCCTCGTTGACATCGCTGTGCAGGTAGAACTGGGCCCTCTGGATGTACTCGTACAGGCAGTGGCCCAGGAAGTTCAGCTTGCGCCGGCGCAGCTCGCCATCCTTGTTGGCCGGCTGGCTCAGGCGGTTGGTGGCCTCGTGGAACTCCAGGATGGCCTCGCGATTGGACACAATGCTCTTGATCTGCTCCCAGCTACAGTTGAAGTTCCGCGCAATCTTGCTGTACATGGGCACAATGTCGTACTGCCGGATGGCTGCCACCCGCTCCTCCAGAGTCAATACGTTCCGGATGCGCTGCATCCCATTCGAGTTTTCCTGGCCGTCGTCATTCTGCAATTGGTCTGTGGTCAGTTTCGATGGGCTCTTTAAAAGCTATTCCAAGAAGGGGGTACCACAAAAAAAAAAGTCTTTTTAAAGTTACCTTTTTAGATTATATCAGTTTAAATTTTTAAAGGGTATCTCATTAACCAACATATGAATTTTAAAAACAAACAAAGGTATCGAGGTATCGAAGCGTTGCCCTCTCAGCTACTCACTGTAAAAGTACTTACGTCAGAGTACATTTCCACTCTCACCCATACAGATAAAGATTGGTATTTGGTCCCGCTCCTCTTGGCTCTCTTTTCAAGGGCTCTCCGTTCAAATGAAAATGTCTGCACATAAAAGTTATGCTATACTAAACTATTTATACTATAACATTGCATTATAGTTTACATACCTCTTAGTCACTCCGGTTAAAACACACAAACTGGTTTAACACAAATTTGCAGCAGGGTTTTAGGCACATAAAACACACTAAATCGGCGGAATAACGTTTCCAGATCGGTTGAGTGCGAGAAAGAGACTAAACCGCTATGTACATGTTACTAAAAAACACGAGCGAAATGTCTCTCTTGAGCTCCGCGGAGAAAGAGAAACCCGTTCGACGAGTCTTTATGAAATTTCTCAATTTTCAGACGGCGGCAAATGCTCTCTTTCTCTGCAGAACTTTCTCCCGATCGAAGCTATTTCTTTGTGCACCTGCCTGGGTATTATTTTTAGGCGGATCGAGAGTAAATACTCTCGCGATCTCTCGCCAAAGCAGCTATAACTGGTTTTCCATGCCAAAATATACAAACCGCATTATCACTCTTATCTGAATGAGAACTGGTTTCAAATAAACTTGCAGGTCAATTTAATTCGAATGCTTTTAAGTGTGATTTATTTTAAATGTCTTGCCCAGGTGAAAAATACGTTTAAAAGTCTAATTGGACTCCCTTGTCTCTAGGAGAAATCAAAACAAATTCAGATGGTGATGCTGATCATGTTTGTATAGGGTCGGAGATGATTGAAGTTAAAATAATTTTAGCAAGGGTGTAGAAACATATTGGTCTATTAAAAATGGTATAACAACAACACCAGTAACTACGCAGAAAAGCAAAATATAAACAGTTTTCCCCATCGCCGACAGTTGCCGATTGTGCTCTGTTTTCAACGATTCCGTCTCGACCAGGTTTGAGTACTCCAGCTCAGTAATTTGTTTCATTAGGGTCGATATTTTCCGTTTGTAAATAGTCTCCTTACCCTTAACGTCAATGATCGACCTTTCATTCTTTTTTAGCTGTTTTAAGTTCTCCAAGGAAACAGATTCCAGTTGCGCTATTTGTTCCGCAAGAGTCGATTCCACTTTCTTTTTCTTATCAATTAATTTAGCGTAAGCGATAGCAGCTTCACTTTTTATATTAGCAACTTTTTCGTTTAGATCCGAAATTTGCTTTTGGGTCTGCCAATCGATTTCCTTTTGGAACTGAGTTGTGTTCTTCTCATAAATAACTACCCTGAGTTCCGATTTGTATATTTCTATTTGAATTGTGTATAAATTACTTGTTTTCAAGAACAGATTGTTTTCATCGAAGCAAGTCTCGAGTGCCTTGTTAAGCGCCTTTACCAAAGGTTTTCTTGGATAGTGTTCCATTTTGCATGCCTCAGTAACTAAAGTATGTAATTGATTTCTTGGTAAATAATAATTAATTATGTTTTTACTAGCCAGCTTACCGACAAACTATAATTTACTAATCTTAAGACCAAAAGAGAAAGTTTAGTGACAAATAAGTGTGGCCAAAAACACAAGTTCGTAGATAATCCTTATCAGCAGCGTTTCGGTTTGCATTTTCGCCTACAAACTCACAAATTCATTTCATTGCTATTTCCTTAGATGGTGCATTCATATTATTCAGAATATAGACTGTTCAAATAAATGTCTTAATAATTTAAAAAAAATGTAAATGTTATTCAACAGGTAACAATAAAATTTTGTTAGGAACCAATAAACCATTCATAAATTTAAAATTTATTCAAAATATTCAGTATTTACAGAATTCAAAGATCAAAATCTTCGTTTTGAGGAGGATTTAGGATTGATTTTTCAACCTCAGTAAGGAGTCCGATGGCCCTAAAGTTATCATTTAGCATGGCGTACTCCTGTAAAATCTTTACGTGTGCCAGAGCCATATTTTTACTGTCGATGGATTTTAATGAATTCTGTATAGATGATACTGTTTTGGAGTCAATCAAGTCTTTATTCGCAGCAACTTCTTGGAAGGCAATCAAGTCTTTACTCGTAGTTGGCTCCTCCTGGTAACAATGAATCAATCTTAATGTTATTTAGAATTAAAGTTGTGAGTTATATCTACTCACTTTAACTGCAGTCATTGTTTCAGACCTAACATCAAGGATCATGGGTACAACCTAAAGAGAAATACATATGATTTTTAAGGGTTTTGAAGTATTTAATCAGAGTGCTAACCCAATCCTCATTAACAGAGGCCTTAGAATTGGCCCCTTTTTCCTTTTTCTCTATCTCGGTAAGTTTTTCCGGCTGAAATTGTATTTATAATATTTTAAGTTACTTAATATGCACTTCCAAGCCCACCTCACTTGCTACCCTTTTTCCTTTTTCCCTTTCCCTTTTTCTCTGCAGTTTTCGCTGGCGTGCTTGTCTTGTGTATTTACTGAGGTTCGAACGTCTTCTTCTAGGCATTTTGGACTATGGACAGAGTGCTGATTTTAACCTCAAATGCACGGTCCACATCATTTACACAGTTCAACTTACCCCCTTAAAGACAAATGCCTGATGTTGAAATTAAAAAAAAAAAAGTTATTTTTTTCACAACTTCAGGGAACACAGAACTGAACAGAGAACACTAAGGTTTGCATAATATGTGAAAAAAAATTAAGTCAATTGAGTGAAAATGCTATGGTAGCTTGGGTTTGTCAGAGTGATGAAGTAGTTATTCCTTTTAAACGTGTTATCAAAATCGGACGACTATATCATACAGCTGTCATATTGACAATAGACAAAAATATGGAAAAATAATAGAAAATCGTCATAGCTTCGATGTTGTTTAGTCTCTATGTATTTTGTTCGACATATTTGATGACTGCAAGGGTATAAAAGCTTCGGCTTGCCGAAGCTAGCTTCTTTTCGTGTTATTGTTGATTCACTTAAGCTGGAATTCTTACTCACATTAGATTTGTTTAACTGCTCTTCTTTTGATGTTATAGGAAAGGATTGTGACACTTCCTTTGAATAAATTGTTACTTTCGGTTTGGTAGTGTTGTTGTCTTTAGACCATTTGCTACATATACTACAAATCTTAGGCTGACCTGGTTTGCTTTCTTTTACCAGAGCTGCACACCTTTGGCAGCCAGTCTCTATCATTTCTTTTTGGTCAGCCTTCGGTTCCTAGAATACGATTGTGAATTATTAAAATAAAAATCTACTTTGAACCGTGCCAATGAGTTTAGTTTGCTTCTACTCACGGATGCTTCCAAACCCGAAACTTCTTTTGGCTTTTGCGCATCAGCTGTTGGCTTTTCCTGAGGTTTCTGAAAATATGGGAAACTGTCATTTCAGCCAATTATCCAAGCTATTATATCCCAAGTAAAATTGCTTTCTCAAGATTTCTTACAGGTGCCGAATTTGGAATCCTAACACTCATTGGTTTTTCCTTCCTGATCCTGGCCCTCGTCAGCTGACCGAGGCGATCTCTCCACCGCTCGCAAAGACCCTTGGTCTTGTGCTGTTCCCGCACCAGAAAGAAGGAGTTGCATACGTGGATCTCGCGTCGTTTAGGATCTGTTTCCGCCTTGATTTTGGTCCTCAGGTAGCCCAGGCGAATGTTAACCTGTCCTAGGACCTTATCCATTTGTTCGAGGTGCTTGGTAACCTTTGATATTTCGGCTTCCTGCAGCTCCATCAGCCTAGACCGGTACTTAAGGATGAGTTGCTCGGCTCGTAATTGTTCCTTGGCAAACATCGCCATCTTCTCCTTGTAAGTCTGGCGTTTCTTCCGATTTTTTTCCGTCTGAAGACTTTTACGCAGAATTTGGAGCTGGCGGTTCGTGTCTATGAGAAAGCGAATGGCTTTGCGAAGATGCGCCTCCAGGGATGCAAAGAAGCTGGCATTTGGGGGCTGAAATCCTGGTGGAGCAGGTCCCAAAGCAAATAGCCTTGTTTGCAAGCTGTCCGCTATATTAGCTTTCTTCTCCATTAGGCCGACGATTAAAATAGAGTTTGTCCAATGTGTTTTTAGGGCTGTCGTATCGTGCGTTTAATATTGCCAGACTGATCTATTGGTGTTGCCAGTCCGTTTTATCCAATATGATTTTATAAATTATATGTAGATTCGATGTTTTTTTACACTTAACTGTTAAGCACTTTTTATTAACTATGCTCCATAATAAATTTAAATTTATTTTAAAATTGCCTTGCAACCGATGAGCTTAGAGCTGACGTTCGTTAAAAATAGTATTGCCATCCTGTTTTGTGATAGTTTGTATTCAAACCAATGTTTTAAAGCATATGTTATAGCAATATACCGGTGGCGCTTACTGGAAGCATGTTTTTTTTTTTTTTTAATGTGTATGTGCACAGCTATGCACATTGTTTTGCATATTTATTAAATTTATTAGATACTAGTGTTTAGCTGTGTTGCCATACGTTATCAAAAGCGGTGCCAGACTGGCGAAATTGATTAAAGCCAATACAGAAACCACCGATTTGCAATCAAATTAAACTACTTTTCAATACCAATTTAAATTTTCCAAAAATAATAAGAGGAGAACAAAATCTTGTTAAATAATATTTTTATCCTTTGAAATAATTACATTTTTTTTTTAGTATACTAGCTATGTTTATGATGTTTTCACTATGTTTGTTATATTTCGAAATCGTCGCTTTTGGGCGGAAACTGGATGGCTTGCTCTGCTTGCGTTAGGAGACCGATGGCCCGGAAGTTGTCCTTGAGCATGGCGTACTCCAGCAGTGCTCTCACATGCTTCAAGGCTTCCTCGGTGCTGCCTATTGATAGCTCATCCTTATCATTGGTCGCCAGATCGATGATTTGGGGCTCTGCCGCATTGAAGACCGGGATGTGGTCTACTTCCCTCGCCGGTTTTGCCCGTTCCTTGTAGCCTTTCCGAGTTTCCTGCATTCCAACCTGGCTGGCTTCCTCCGACTTTCGTTTGCGATTGCGACGAACCCGCGGGGTTAGGACTGTCTGCACAGAGCCGATGGATACCATAATGCCGTGTTGCACATCTTCTACCGCCTCATTCGATGGATAGTCGTCGCTCAGGAACGTGCTCATCGCGGAGTAGTGGTCCATGGTCAGGATCTGCGACGTTATGGGGTCATCCTTCAGAATCTCCGTCATTTCGTCGTAGAACTGCCAGTTGGGATGGAAATCAGGTCCTTTCGCCAGATGCTTGTCCCTTATGCAGTAGTAGGTTTTTTTCAAGTTCCTAAATTTTCGGTCCAGCTGAACGGCGTCGATATCTGTTATTCCAAGATGTTCCAAGGCCACCACTAATTCCCCCCAGACGTTTTTGATCTTTTTATTCGGATCCCGAAAATCGGCCTGGCGCTCTTTGTAAAGGGAAAGCAACATGCGGGTGTTTGCTGCATTCCACTTCCTGTCCTCGCCTGGATTGGTATAAATTCGATTGTTAATTTCGGTTTATATTTGAGTTATTTGCTTACATTTAACGTCCATTGTTTACAGTTACAACCTTCAATGGATGACGAAAATGTACTATCTCCTAGGCTTCGCATTTTTTTGACGGCGAGGCTGTTGTTATCGCGGGGGAAGGTATCATGATCCAAGCAGCTGGTTACGTTTTGTTTATATCGATTAGTATCGTTTGGGTAGCACAAATCGGAGATGGTATTTTGGATTTGAAAAACTATCGTCCGAGAGATTACTTAGGCTTGACTTAAAAAATAACAGGATAAGGACTCTTTATTGTTTTTGTACATAAATTAGTTATTCAAGCACATCAGACCTTAAAGATTAAAAAACGCTGCCATTCTGTGTCTTGTGAACCATGAGCAGTTTGTTACCAATTTTTATGGAAACACTGTCGGGAAAACATCTATTACTCTTATTATTATGAAATTATAAACATATATGAATATATTTTTATACCCCGATAAAAATTTTACAAGTCTTCTTTTGATAGGTCAGCACATTGTTAGCTTGCACTCATAAATAGTTGTTTAAGACTTTAAATAAATTAAAGTTGTTCAACAAAACTAATCGAATACAGTCTAAATATCAATGATTTGTCTTTATTCTTCAGATTTTCCCAATATCCCCTACGACTTAGTAGGTATTTAAATATCAAAATCACCACCTGCTGCCATCTGCCGGCATATAACTTGACTACGCAAGTTCTGATATCCGACGCTAGGTGTCGCTTTAAGACATTTTAAGTTCATGTAAAAAATTTGTGCAGTTGCAAAATAAAATTATTAATTCTAAATTTGTTGGGTTTCCGATTAATCTAGGAAAAGTTATTCCAATATTTCTAATATTCGAATGATATACGTTTTACAGTTTGTTCTTTTTAACTAGGTAAGTCAATAAATCTATCTGAAACACAATTTTCATTTGCAATCCAATCAAGCGTATCTATCTAACTTCCGATCGGTTTAATTTCCGCTATAAGAAAAAACAAAATTTACATACGCGCATATTGGAATCGAATATTTTGTTTTGGCATGTTTTCCCCGAAACACCTGCGCACTCAGTTGAATGTGTGAAAATGTTGGCCAGAAGATCTGGAGACGAGCACTTCCGTTCTGGACTAGATAATAACCGTGAAAGGCTAAAAAAACAGTAGTAAGTAGTAGCATTCCAACCCCAGAAAGTGACTTGGCTGGTTTTTCCATTCCGCTTTAAGAGGGGGTTCAGCGGAGCGCAAACTTGTAGAAGGTGTTTCGGACCTCAATAGGGTCTATTGTGGAGGGCTCGAAACCAGAGTCAAATAATTGTTGCGCAACTAGGCGAAGCCAAACACTCACTGATTTTCCCATGAGGAGTCGGACCAAAACGCGATCAGCGGGGCATAACTTGTGGGAAAATCAAGTCTCGAATATGATTGACAATGGTGCGGGGTCTCTTTGGGTTTTATTTAGTGGTCTGCCCATGGCAATGGCTTCATTATGCTGAACAGCTCCCACAGTAATACCACTTTCTGACTGCTGACTGCCTGAAAATTGCACTTCGTGCAGGCGTACCTCAAATTCATTTCGCTTAAATGTGTGGCGCTGCCTTTGGGCCCAAAAAATCTCAAGACCCGCAGCTTGTTGCACTGTGGAAGCCAAGGTGAGATAGCCAAAACAATCGACCAGTAAATTGTTCTTTTAGGGTTTTATGGTTCACCGGAACACTGAAGGAAAAAGTCAACATCACTCAAGAAGGTTATAGTCTTATATACATTTAAATCTCCTTCATGCAATATGAATTAGATAATAACAAATTATCTTTTATTTTATTGCGTAATTAAATTACAATGTGGCTGCAATATCAGCAATAAGCAGAACAAAACACCTCACAAACAAGGCTATAAAAAGCCATAGACCATAAATCTAAAGTTTGTGTAGCAATTAAAATATTGAAATGGGAAACTGTTATAATTATATGCGATTAAACAGAGCTTGTTAACGCTGATATCGGTTTTCTTCAGTGGAAGCATCAAGTCGAATCCGCATTATTGGAGCTCCACAAGATCGGTTTACTGGGAGTTCAATGTTCGCGGGTCACGACTTTGACTCCATCGGGCAGACATAAATCGGAGCAGCCAGCAACTTGATGCGGGGACTTTGACAGACTGCTCGAGATCTGCGATTTCCTCGGGATCGGGACTCTATGCATCTGCATCCAGGCCCAGGCACTTCAATCAATTGACGGAAGTGCCTTTTTCGCCAGTGATCATGATCATGATGTATGTTATTGGCCCCGAACCCAGAGCTTGCCCATTTGCTATTTGTCAAATTTTCATTAGATGGCCATAAATTGAAATCACGCGGCATTTGTTTTGGCCGGCACACAAATAAATTTCGCGCCGCCGCACTGATTCTCACGATCTCAGAGGACCAGATGATGGTGGGATGAGTTGGGGGGCATGGTGTTGTCCAGGGTATTCCGGCACTAAAACTTTCTAGCTGTTCGCACCAGCTGGTCTTTCGATCTCGCTTTGGTCTTGGCCAATCGCCACCTGCAGTTGGGAGTTTAGCAGATCTTCCAGAGGTCTTACACTTGTAGAAACTAAAATTTACAGAGCTGTTTAAAATCAGAATAAAAATTCTGGAGAAGAGTAGAAACAAATAAGTTATATTTTCTTTAATATATATACTGAACTTTTTCAGAACATGTTGGAATCTTCTTTTTAAAGTAAGCAGTTCCCTTTTTTTAGTGCATCAATTGGAGCTGAATCTCAGTTGCTGGACCTGGTCCCCACACGTTCGAGTATGTTGCTTGGCTAAAAGCGAATTCCAGTTGCAAACCCATTTTTGGCACGATCGCTGAGCAGAAAACCTTTTTGGGAAGAAGCCGCCGCAAGGAGCCCGCGACTAGGAGCATTGGTTTGGAGTTGCATTTGGCATTGGTGTTGGTATTTGTACTGGTATTGGTATTGGTATTGGCCATCGGGCATTGCCAATTGCCAGACGGCGGGCAGAACGCACACGTGGATACGATGTGGCATGGAATATGGCATATGGGATGGGGGCTTTGTTGTTTGTTGTTGTGTTTGTGGCATGTGAGTTGGGGAGTTGGGGAGTTGAGGAGTGCCCAGGGGACTGTGGGCAGTGAGAGTTCGCAGGTGTGTGCTGCCGTATCTTTAGCCTCAGCTCTGGACCTGGATCGTGATTGCTGGCAGTTGGGCTGCCATCGGACTTGGACTCCGATTTGGACGCCGGGCATCCAGCTGTGAGAACGCACCCACTTGGCCGTCACACACACTCGCACATACACCCACAATCAGCGGGTCTCCAGACGAGGCCAGCGGCAAAGATCGTGTTCATGCGGTGGCTTTATGACCACACCAAGCAAAAAATGTGTAAGCTTGAAATAGTTTTGATGATTTTATAATTTTGTTATGGTGTATTATCAAATTACATATAAATATTTATTAAGCAAACCATATTAGAATCCATGACTCATGATTGATGAATAAGTGAAGCAGTAATACTCAATACCCTTTACCCTTTCCTTTTTATTTCTACTTCCCTAATATTTGATTCCAAACATTAAAATTAATATCGGGACTTTCGGTTAAATTTAGTTTTATTTAATGCATAATTTTCAGGAGTGTAACGCCAGCATTCACATATGGGAATCGGATGCTTAAGTCCGATATTCGTTTTCTGTATTTCAGAAAATCACTGTGCCCGTGCTGATTGATTAATCATTGCTGGTAATTTGATTTTGTGCCTTTTGTGCGCAGTTCCACCGTTAGACGGGCGGCCAGGCCCATTACTATAGCCACATATATAGCCATAAAGCTCTATGGCTCTTGAGGCTCCCATTGCCATACACTCGGTGCTCCGATCTGCTCGACAAGCCTCTTTCAGCGCTTTGATTGATTGTTTCATTGCATTTTGAGCACTGGGCTTGAGTTTGGCATATTCACCTGGTTGCCAGTCATACACTCGTACTCGTGGAACTGCGAGACACCCGACATGTGTTCCCTGCATCTCCGGCTGACTTATGGATTCGTTTCTTGGCCGGCCCCTCGCTTTTCTGCATGTCAGCTTAGCTGTCAAAATCCTTGAGCCGACTACAATGTCTAAATGGCTGGCACACTTTTGATTCGGCTGATTAACAACTCGCCGACGGAGCTGCCGTTTGACAGTTTTTTTCTTTTCGCGGAGAAAATCGGAGAAAGATCGATGACAGTTTTGGCTGATCTCCAGCTTGACGGATGACTCTAAATTAACCTATACGTCTAATAATGCACATAATATGTAAATTCAATATGAATTAACAAACTTAAAAACTTGAAATCCCGATTTAATATACCCTTAAATTCTTGCTTCCGAAATCAAAGCCATTGAATTTCTCATGGATCTTAGCAAGCTTAATCGTTTAATATTTTCGTGATCCCCGCCAGCAATCAATAATAATAATATGCCCACATAATCTAGGTTTAACCCATGGCTCTACCCACGGGGCAAAACACGCACACCCATTTCGAGGCGTTGCCCGTCGATGAAGAGGGATCCTTTTGTGGCCAGTCAAGCGGAGGACAAAGGCGCTCGCTGACTGGAAGGCGTCGAGTCCTGCCTCCAAACACCTGGGCATTTTGGGCATTGGCTGAATGCAAATATCTGGGAAATCACAAAGCGGTGAATCACATTGTGATTGTGACGTCACAATGTCACAGTATGTCAGCGACTCCTTTATCGAGATCCGGCCGGATGACAACCCCTAATTGAGGTTGCCGCTTGCCGCAGCCCCTTGTCGACGGTTTCTTCTACCCCAAGGACGCTTGCCAGGACTCACCGGGCGGCGCAAAAAACAATCGCGGAAAAAAGCGAAATCGAAATAGCGGGCACTGAAAAAAAATTCTACTCAAGGAAGAATGTACTTACAATAAAGAAAAGAATGTACATTAAAAAGAATGTATTTTATAATAAATGTATAAGTGGTAAATAAGTTTATTTACAAACAAAAAGTTATTTAGCGAATGTGTATTGTGATTTCTAAGTAAATAAAATTAAAAGAGTCTAAATATATTCATAGTGAGGTATTTTTTTCCATAAGAAAATAGTTTTACTTGAAGTGTTAAAACTTTTTTAAATCCAAATAATTGTGTTGGGAAATTTCTTCCCGTGCAGAACGATAAAAGCAGCGCGCAAAAGTGCAGCTGATGCTGACGCAATCGTGGGAAAAGTTCGGGGCAGCAACCCTGAAGAACCGAAGAACAGCAGCCCAGAACGACAACCCTTGGCCTCCTGATCCCGGCGAAAGGAGCCTCACAGCTGGTCAAGATGACTTCAGCTTCGATTCCAGATCCTTGGCCAGCTGCCAACTGACGTACAGTCGCGTTTCGCGTCTCGTTTCGCCGACGTCGATGGGTGATGGCCTAGGATGATTGGACGGACTGTGGACCGTGGAATGGATGCCATATGTCAACGGTGCGCACGCGCAGATACAAATGTATCTGTAGCGGGAAATCAGTCCAATTAAAAATAATAAAGGTGGAACTGCGGACCGTTCGGCAGCTTGTTAGTGTGGTGGACCAACCAGTGTGCCAAGATGGCAGATTGCATCCGAAACAATGGCGGGGATCCCCCTTTGATGCTCCTCCGAAATATCCGCTCTAGGCGCGTGGGAAAGCCAAAATAAAGTCTGCACCTGCCGCGCCCCTTTTGCAGAAGAAAACCTGCGTTTTTCCATTTTTGGCTTTTAGTAATAGGTATTTGCTTTATGGGTTCGTGATCGAATCAAAAGCGCGACCATAAAGCCGCTAAATTGCGGAATTCTACCAACAATTTGAAGGCAACACGAACATGCAAAGCGAAAAATGGGACACATATGCACAAATTCAAAATATTTTACTAATATTATGAGTTTACTTGGAGGAGACTCTCTTGAAATTTTTAAAAAGCAATGCTGGAAATTAATGAACATGGTTTATGAAAATACGTTCATTAATGTATTTTTTTTTTGTATTACTTTGAATTTACAAAATTTTAAATGGCAGTAATTTTCTTTTCTGCATGGAAGTTAGCCCGCTGACAATTCTATTTGGCACGAGCTCATTAAGCTCCATTTATATGCAACCTGAGCCATGACTGGTCCAAAAACGCGCATGCAACCGCAGCAACCGGGCAGCCGCCTCTCGATCTCCCGATCGCCACTCGATCCACTCGAGACCCCACTCCAAATCCGAATCTGAATCCGAATCCAAATCCATATCCCATGCTCATGCAGCCCCCCGTATTCCGTATTCCGTGCTCCATAACCCGATGACAAGTTGTTGTCTGTTGTCGCCGGCGAATGATTTACGGGCTCTCTAGAGAGCCAGCATCTCGACATCAGGTCGCATGCCAAAAGCCGGCAAAGCCAGCAAAATGCAGAAAATCAAATGGAAACATGGATAACACAGGTGGAGTGTTGGCTGCGCCAACATGCAGCCGACATTCTTGTCTCCGGTCATAGGGCGACACAAATAAACAAATGGAAAACAATGTTGAAGTATTTTAATTGCTAGCCAGTTATATTTCAGCCAAATGAAATCGTTGCCAAAGAGTTGTAAACAGAAAAATGCAGACAACTTCTTTTGAAAAACTCACCAGACAGTTGATGTTTTCATTTTGATTCAAGTTGGTTACTGGAAAAGATTTATGTCCAAAAAAATACACATACTTCATAGATCAGTGTGTATTTCCAAATTTATTTTCTGAAAAATGTACAAAGATCTTGTCGATCGCCAGACATATAGCTTCTGCACCTATTTAACTGAATCGACACCTTGTCGCACACGAGGAGTTTTATTATCGCGGGGTCATCAGGTCATCTGACAGTCAATCAGCGACTGCGTCTGGCTTTTGAGCTGCACAACTGGTTTTTCTCTGCAAGAATGTTGAGTCTTTTTGTCAGCTGCTGCCGTTGTTGTCGCAATTAGTTGCCGCCTGTGTTCACACGAGCTCCTAAACTCCGGCTGCGACTTTTCGCCGGAGCTGCGATTTTGAGTAATCATCGGCTGGCGGAAATCCAGCGCCCCGGCAGCAAAAGTAGCAACTCTTGACCCACAAACTTGACAAATCCATCAGCGGCAGTACGCCCCAAAACTCTTGGAGCCTCTCCCTCGATCGTAAATCAAACGCTCGTAACTTTTTCTGTAAATCATCGGAGGGGCCGGCGAAAAAAAGTGCGGAGATTCCACTGAAAAATCATAAGTCACTGCATGTCTGGGTAGTCATCTTCATCTTCGGTCTGCTCCCCAGGTGGTTGGTGGCTCGAGAGGGGGGACTTTACCGCCTCATATGCAAAGTGTCAGTCATAAGTGACTTTTTTGATTTTGTCTGCCAGCAGCAATAACAGCAATACTCCAAACAGCCAGCACAGCGAATTAATTATAGCCGAGCCAAGACACATTCAGACATATTTCTTTCGTGGGGTTTTAGCATAAGTAACCGCATGGAGAGTATGGCTGTTTTTGCAAAACGTTTAAAATAGTTAAGACGAGAGAAGTTCTTGAACCCGCAGTACTTAAAACACTCTTGAAATAGAATATCTTTTAAAGGAAAGAAATTATTTTTAACCCACATAAGTTTTATTTCTCTTTAGTTGGAGTTATGAAACGAAGTTTGAGTTGTTATGGTTAGGCATTATATTGTACTGTGTTATTATTATTTCTATAAATCCAAAAACCTTCAAAAGGGTATTTACGTCTTTGGTATTCCGAGTTAACCTTTAATCCTTTAATCTTTTCCTTAGTAAGATGGCAGTGTTTCATGTTGCATGTCCGCACAGCACCTTTCACCTTAAACTGTTTGCTTTATGACCTCTTTCAGATGGATATTGTTGACGGCTGCGGCTTGACTGTCGACTGTCAGGTGCTATTTTCCTTACTTTGTTTTCTTGTTTTCCCCATTTCAGTTCGCTTGATGGGTGTCTGTCCGGTTTGACATGGCTGAGGGCCAGAAAGCCGAGGCTTCTAGCCACCTTTCACTCGCGGAGAATCCGCAGGTTCGCACCTGTGTACGTGCAGCTTATTGGTTTTTTTTTTTTTGGACGTCTGCCGTGGTCCGCCGAGAGTCTTTAATTAATCGACTTTGCAGGGGCCTTGATTAAACCGAGCTCGCTGCCTTCCTCCTTTGGCTCGTTGTTGGCAGCGCTTGAACTTTCGACCCGGGCCCATAAATATCGGCAAAAGATGTGAGATATGCGGTGTCGTCGTCGTGGTACGCAGCAGCAACACCCCAACCCAGCAGCAACTCCCCAGCAACAACAACTACAGCAACAACAACAGCAACTCCAACAGAGTCATCATTAGCTAAGCTCCGACGGAGGCCACAGCCGATGTCGTTTAGCATGTCGGCTTTATGTCAATTAGATGTTCGTCTTCGATTAAGTCCAAGCCACTGGGCGAGTGCATATAATTTGGCGCTTGTGACAGCAATTTGACCGCCCCCCAGCCCCGCCCCCTACGTATATATATTTCCCTCCCCCTTTGAGGCGACATTTGAGGCACTTGCGAGTGACAACTAAGCCCGCCTTGAGGTCCACGATGACCCATTGACCAATCGATTTGGCTTGATTGATGTTTTGGGCTCTTAAGCCCAGGAAAATAATAACTATCGATTGCGAACACTGAAAGTTTAACTATCAAATATGAGATTACAAATGCAATTCATTGTCCCTTCTGGATTTATGATGAAAGCTACAATTCCACATCTAATACTTCTACGTTCATTAGGAGCTACTTAAAACTGTTTAATAAACTATTTTCGGTTCTCAAACCACCGCTTTCTGTCAGTGTACTCGCGGTCTGTGTGTTAAACACTTTTGATTGCCCCTAATCATCGCAGGTGCCCTTTATTGTGTCCTGGTTCTATGGTTCATTGCGTGAGTCCATCGAAATGGAAAAGTGGGAATTCGAATCGCTATTGATTTTCCTTCGATTGCGGGTTAATTCGATAGTTGTGCCCATGTTCAAATTGATTGATAGGTGTAATTTAGAGGCAGAAAGCAAAGGTCTAACGAGGAATCTAACAAGCACATTTGAGGCAATTTACTTGCCCGCTTTTAGGTTGTCTCAGTGGAGTTTGAAGTTAACAAAAAATGGGGACTTTGGTATGGTCTTAAAAGCGCAAAACACGGGTAAAATTAAAGTGTCCAAACTTAATAAATTTGATAAAGCTATTACTTCATTTTGGAAACACTTTCAACGGATTTTTGCATATACACTTTATTAACATTTCTTGAATCTGGTTGGGTTTCCTGCTTATGTGGCTCAGCGGCAATTTGCCAGACTTCTTGGCCAGCGGCCTAATTCGATATTAATTGTGCTGCCTGACTGACTGACTACCCCTGACTGATTGCCACAATTTGTTTGTCCAAAAGCCCACGAGTGCGGCTCCAACTAATCCAACTTATCGGGAATAAGCGATATGGCACTCCCCGCTTAACCCAGTCTTGGCTGCCAAACTCCCGCTGGCATCGAGCGCCAGTTGGCCAGTTCTTTTCAGCTTGCAGATCTCGGGCGGCACGCTCCCCGAGTTCCAGATACCAGATACTACCGACTCCCGGCTCATTAATAAGCGCCGTCTTTAAGCTAACGTTGGCAGGCACTTGAACCACTTGTAAAATGCAACATTTGTTTGAGCGATAAAATCGAGTCCAATAAATTCACAATGAACATACCAAAAGGTGCATAAAATGCAGCCACCAGCCAGCCAGCCAGCCAGCCGGGCAGACGATCTGCGATCCAGATACAGATACAGATACAATATGCCGCCTGCCATCTGTATCTGCGGAGTATGCGATGCATTCTATGCACGATGTCGATGCAAAGCCCAAATGCCGGTGGTTCGGAGTTAGGAGGTCCAGGTCCAAGTCCGGCATTTGCTGGTAGCCGATGGTCAGCTAGCCAACCAACCAAACAGCCAACCAACCAGCCAGCCAACCAACCAGGCTAATAAACGAGCGACCACCGCTGCAAACTGACTTCGGCGAGCGCGACAAAATAAAAAATAGAGTTGTACGACGACCACCTGCAGACCGGGTCGCTCCACCAAGAGACCCCCAGCCGGAGATCCAGACTCGGAGCCCCGGGATCGGGATTACACCAAGCAAAACATCTCTAATTTCACAGGTTAAGTACAGGAATATATCTACTGAATCAAGAAAGAACTCGTTTGATATCTTTACAAATAAAACAAATCAAAACGAAACTATAAAGCTTAATTTGAATAGGAACTATATTTATTTACTTAATTATGAACTTTCTGTTCGCCGAGTGTATTTTCTTGCCTCTCTGCCATTTGTCGTCATGGGGCTGCGTGGCACTTGTTGTCCATTGAAATGTCGCCGTGTGCCTCCTAAAATATTCAAATCCCCTTTTGAATGCCTTGTAAAACGAGGCAGTGACCCCCAACTGGATCTTTTTGCTTGTCGGTGTCAGGCGGAAAAGCTGATGGTCCGATGGGCTGGAGTTGCTGGATTTGCTCCAGTTGCCGGTTCCGAAAGGTCGTCTTGAGTCGTGTGTGTGGGCTGCTCATTTCGCCCGGGGGATTGTAATTTAAGCTGCTCCATTGTTCGGGAAATGAGTTTCGAAGGGGGAGAGCTTTCCGACATCTACTTCTCAGAGAATAGCGGACCCCAAATTCAGTTAAGATGGCTCTTGCCGTCCATTTCCAAGATGGGTTTCTTTATAAAAATGAGCAGCGTGAGGAAATAAGACAAGAAATAAGACAAATACCCTACTAACCCTATGCTCAATTAAACCTTGTTTATATCTTGTATTGGCCAATGTTCACGTATTGCATTACTTCGAATTTCCATCTCCACTTTTCGAGTCGAACTACTTCCTAGTAATCCAGACAAGCGAGCTTGACCTCCAGTGGTCACACCTTGCCGTACATGCGGCGATATTAATTGTCCGACACCAGGAATTGTCATCTGACCCAAACCGAGCTGTCCGGCATTCGAATGAGCCAATTTCAATTGCCCAACTGCACTGGGCTAAATTGAATCAGCAGCACCCGGAGCTGCGATCGATCTATCTATTACGATTCCAACACAACCAGTAACCATAGACACAGGAAGAAATATTTTAGAGTATAAAAGTTAACTTGGGATTTTCAATATTCACAATTATGAACAGCATCTGTTTGGTTAAAAAGTTTGTGAAGTTAAGAAGAGCATTATTGGGGCAAAGAATAAAAATTAAGTTTTCACAATTTTTATCTCTGTGTATTTGCCACACTGAAACCGAAGCTGCGGCGAGCAATTGAAGGAGAGCTGCGTGTCGATTGCATGTTCCGCAAACTAATCGAACGAATCGATCAAATTCTCAGCGCCGCCGCAACACGCAACCCCAGAAGATCAATGTATATATATTGGTATATATATAAGAGGGCTGGGCGATCGCCTAGCGGTAACTGGCTGAAGAAACGCCCGCCGCTGGAATTCAATTATGACGATTGGTTATAGGCGCGATCGCCGCGGCGAGCCAATAAACAAATGTACGGACAGCAAACGTACGTAATATTTAATAATAATAAAGCACGCGGCCGCCTGGACCAGCAACTAAGCTCCACTGCACAACTTCGATCAGTGGAGGAGTTCAGCAGGGGTTTCAAAATCGCAAAATGTACAAACACTTGAAAACTTTGACTCATATTTAGAGTAAAGCAAAAGCTGGCAAGATCATGTCCCCGTGTGAAAATGTATAAATAAAAATATCAACTAAAATATGTGTCATGCCGAATAATACAACGCCCAAGACATTTTGTTGGCACCCGTTGGCCATGTGGCTTAAGCCACCACCCGCACCCAACTCGAAGAAAAATAAGAAAAAAATGGAGAAAAGACAAAATGATTACGGTGGCCGAGCAACAATAAAACTTATTTATGTCTCTGGTCAAATTTGCGTTGCTATTTTGGGACTTATTTGACAGAGCCGGCGTTTGGTTATTGTTATGGGCATCGTGAGCTTGGCTCAGATTTCGGGATTGGGTTTTGAGTTTTGGGTTTTGGCTTTTGGGACCTGGATCCCCAATGGTGGAGTACGAGAGTGCGCGAGTGGTGCCAAGTGGTTTCAGCGCCTGTCTTTTGTTTGGTTGCGCCAAAAGGTTTACGACCTGTTAATGTCCAACTAGGCAAACTGCATTGGCCGTTTTGGCCACCGAATAGGCGGGCTATTGGCACTGCACACGGACAAACGGACAACGGCAACGGACAACGGCAACGGACACCCACTGCAGCGGCAACACGGCTGCTTGGCTACGCAATTTGGCGCACATTTTGTTTATATTATTAAATAAATTTCGTGTCGGACATATTTTGCTGGCATCGCCCGTGGGGAAGGTGTGCTGACCCGATCTGTTTTTACATGTGGGTTGGTAGTACTCGTACCGTTTTGAACGGGCGACTGCGAAACATGAGGCATACATTATGCATGGATTGGGAATTGGTTGGAAAATTGATATATTGCCTTTGTGCTTTGGATCTACAGTTTAATATGTTTTGATCTTTACTTGAAAGTGCATTAACTTTTTATGGATTTTTTGCTGGATTATAACGTTAAAGATTATGATTTATATTAGCTTTTAACTTATATAGTTTGTTGATTTGTCGAACTATTTCTGAGTGGCAGTGTTCTTTTCTAGGGGGAGGAGTATATGGTACTCGATTAGATTAACATTTGCCCTGCAATAGGGGCGCATTAGAGAGCTATTTACTTCCGTTCCCATCCGCCCGCCTCTCCCTCAATGCATGACAATTGTCATCTTATCATCGTCTAGTCTTGCGAATGACCAATTGATCGAGTGAACTTCTGCAGACCGACCGACAGACAGCCCACATGAGTGCACGTGCACTTAATTTATTTCAATAAAAACATAATTTCCAGTCTATTATCCGCACTCTCTTTCGACACACACTGAATACGACCAAAGCCGATCCAATTAAGCTCTGAATTTCTTGTGGAAAAAGGAGGGAGTGCGGGGTTCTGGGGGCCTCATTCTGAGCGTTAATCGCACCGAAAATTGGACACGCCGACCCGTTGGCATTTATGTGGGCTCAGCAGCATTTTAATTCGGGCGGCGGTGTTCTTTTCTCAATACTCGTACAATAAATCTCGAATTACATTATGCATATGAATGCGGCTTGTATTAAATTTCGTAAAGTGTTAAAATGGAGCCCCGCTGAATCGGACTCTCAATCGAAACGCACCATAAAACTGTCACAGACCGTCGGGTTCAGACATAAAACATAATGGTACCTACTTGGGGTCACGACGTGACTTCTCGGGGTCCACCACATACATATCGTACATATCTGTCTTTCGTTTTCTTTCACTCGAAAGTTCTTTGGGGCCTGGGAAAAAGAAACACGCCGAGGCGATTCAAAAACCTCAGAGACAGTGCACGGTCTTGTGGACGTAACTCGATACTTCATATTGCCATGGACATGGATTCGGTCTCGAAAAACATGACACTTCATAATTTGCCCGACCGAAGGCAAACACACTAGTGTACAAACACCAGTTTAAATTTATATGCCAGCACTACTCGTGTGTACCTTTGTCCAACTCCAACTGTTGGTCGCGGTGTGCGTGGATCCACTTGTTGATGTTGAATCAATGTGGAGTGCACGAGTACAGTGGTTTGAGCTAGGTTAAATTTGCCTTAAAGGGATTGGTTGGATTTGATTTGGAAGTCTGATTTTCATGGGTGAAGATGGGGTTTAAATGGGGATGACAAAACTAAATTCAGCTACATTTTCTTACTAAAGATATCTTCTATTTATTGGGTCACAAAATTTGGATAGCAACCAAGACGCTCTTTAATTTGTTGAGCACCTGCAACTCTTTAGAGTCTTTAGAGTAACTAGTCCCACTGTGCGGCTCCTTGGGCCTTTGCTGTCATTGCTATTACCATGAAATACGCTTCTTATCAACGACTTTCGCTGCACTAAAATACGACGTCCCCCGACTCCTCCTGGCATGAATGCATTTCCTGTGGCAAACGAAACGTCTTGGTCTTGGTCTTGGCATGAACCGACTTGAGGTTCGACTTTCGTTCGGCTTGGGTGCATGTTTGCTCAACTCACGCGTTGCACTTGAGGCAAAAGTCAGTGCCCAATATTTGTGCTTGCCTTTGGTTCATCATATTTTCTATCAGCCCACGATGACCTAATGCAGGCTAAATATTTGCTCCGATTATTTAAGTCTCGGGTGATAAGTGCAACGCGATTACATCAACGTGAACCGGCCTGAACTCCGATTCGAGGCGAACCAAAGCCCCAGCTCCTGATAGTATTTAATGGGAAAAGCGATTTCCTTGAAGCGGACTGGCGATCAGCGTTTCTAATCAGCTTACATAAGAACATAAAGATACGGAGAGAAAGGGCTGCAAGGAACCAGAAAAGTCCGAACCAGAAACATGTAAATGGAATTCAAGGAAAATAACCAAGTGGAATGGAGCTGGGGAAATACCAAACAATCGACAAGTGCCTGCCACGCCAAATTGGAATAATTAAATGCCTCATCGGTGGCGAGATAATCGGCCCCCTCCGGTGCGTCGATAAACCTGAAACCCACCACCGATGCGGAGACAACGACCCCAGAGATCCCCGATTCTCGGGGAAATACTCGTACCACATGCCGGGATCTCGGGGGTCTCTCCTCGGGTTCATATCACAGCCGTCTGCACTTGTTCGCGACCTCTGTCCCCCGGATTCGAGGTCCCCTCCCCAGCACCTCCGTTGCCTGGATGGATGCATGGCATTCCTCAATCTAAACTCAAAACTCATTAATATGCTCGCAGGCAGAGGCTTGCCCATTTGCCCCTGGCTGATATGTGGATGTGGATGAGGAATGGAGCCGGGATGCGATGGCATTATGCGGTTTGTTTGCCCTGCCCGACGATTAATGTGATGCGTGCATGCCACGCCCTCTGTCTTGGATGCACTCGAAGAAATTATCCTGTGGGGTTGCATTTCTACCAGAATTTCCTACGAATTATTCTATTAATTGCATATATTAATAAGCCAATCCATGGCAAAGTCATAACTCTCTTATCTTAATTTTGGATAGTAAGAACTTCTTCTTTGCTTTCTTTCAGAATAATATACTAATCTTTGTTTGGGGATTATTTTTTTATCCAATATTTATACTTTCTTCCAGTGCTTGTGCGTGCATTCCATTGCCTTCCGAAATGAGCCACGAAAATTAACAAATCTTTGGCTCATTAATTTGAACACTTGTTCGGAGCGATCGAGAGCCTCGGGGCGGGATCGCAGCAACAACATTAAATACGGTAGAATCAGAAGCCGGGGATCAGGAGCCACGTCCTTCGGCTGTTTTGTGTGGGAAAGGGAAAATTGAGTCGCCTTGTGCATACAATTTGTCCTTAATCAGCATTGTGTGAGCCCGACAACTTAACGCTTATTAAAGCCAAACAAAAGTACATCCCTCGAGAAGCCGAACGGACGGAAAGGAAACGAAGCGACGTGATTTCGGACAGAGACATGAATGCATCTGGGGGTAATGCGAAACCGAAGCCCAGTTGGTTGTTGTGTCGGCGAAATATCAAAAGGTCACGGGGTTCCTGGAATGTCAACAGAGATTTCCACACGATGCACACGTGCAAAGGCATCGCCTCAAGTGGATTTCGGGATCCTCGGATCCTCACGGATGCGGCACACGGATAGCACCACATGGAGGGTAAGAATGATACCCGAAGGTACCAGACTTTTCGATTACTCAGTACCTGCGATAGTGCTTCACACCAACGGCAAACAGGATAACGCAAGATGAACATTATGAGGCGAGGATCAGGAGACAAGTGCCAGAGGTGGATTAAACAGTTTCGATTTGAGTCTTCAAACATTCAGGTAAAACCATTGATAATTTGATATTAAATTTAAATATATTAGATCAGAGATCTTGTTTCTCACTTGTCTGTTTACATACACTTAAAATAAAAACCATTTTATTTTGGAATTACTTCCACAACTTACAGATCTCCCCCCGCTTAGATAACTAGACAATTAGCTAACAGTCATTCCTCTTCCATTATCTCTCGCCTCTCCTCGCTATTTGTAGACCCTGGGAACAAGTGTCCCATGGGCAATCGTTCAAGTCATCATCGGGGAATGGGCACTGGAATTGGAATTGGGAATGCAACCGATAAGATAAAGCCACTGCGGCGGTGGTCCTTGGGTTCGGACCTTCTCCTGGCTGCCACTTCGAGTCCTCCTCCAACTCCTCGACCAAATGCCGCTGACCAGGCAGAGACAAATGTTTGTTTGCCGGGACTGTGATAGCGAGTTGAAATTATCTTTGAACAGGGCACGGCTTTCGGCTTGGTTTCGTTGCATTTGGTTTGCCTTTCGGCCTGTCTTTTGGTCTCCTGATAAGCGAATGCAGACAAATTACACGGGCCGACGACGAGTGACAGTGCAGTTAACAATCTACCAAATTGCAAGAGGAGAAAGATACAGATGGACTTCTATAACTCCTTACAAGACACAACAACTAAAATGAGGTTTTAGAGTCAGTTGATTTTCTTACAAGTAACAAATATGTTCGATCTAGTTTTTAAAATATTTAAATAATATATGAAATGTAAAAAAATCTGTTTTTTTCTTGGTAATTATTATATTTAACTTTATGTATAAAACAAACTTCTATAGGCAAGTTGGACTGTATCGCCGGCATGCGTTTCACCTGTGACAATTTAGCGCGCCGGCGAGTGGTAAAAATATGTAAATTATGTGCAGCCTGATGATGCCCGCCGGCATCCATTGAGCACTCCGACGATACCAAGATCCGAAGAGCAATCTTGCTGACCGAAAGGAAGTTTCCATTTTTGGGTGAAATTGCCAATGTCTGACCAAATAAATTACGCGCATAATTAATAAAATGCAGTAGGAGCCGCGCCGCCAAACGGAAAGTTCAATTTGGGCCAAAATATTTTTATCGCCTCCTTCTGTCTATCCTCCAGAATCTCCAGAAACTCCTTCGGTTCCTTTGGCTACCGCGCATTCCCATAAATTAAACGCCAAGTTATTTGAATTCCCTTCGCTGCTCAGGACAGGCGGAGATTGGGTTTGCTCTTGCCTCAATCTTTGCATCTCCCCCAACTCTTCTTTGTTTCACTGAGAGATACTACTAACTACTACTAGCTTTCTTTTGCTTTTGAAATATTTAAAATCCTCTACTAACAAGTTTGAAACTTGTACTGTTTTAATTACTTATACTTATATTGTTTAAACCCAATCAAACTAATTTTCTATATATATTTTTCATGACCACTTAATTTTTCTTTGTGTGTCCACCCCTTTGTTTTGATTTCACTCGGCGCTTTTGTCAAATGAATTTTGCAGCTGCCGCAACATACAAAATTGCAGCAGCCACAGGAGCTCGGCGAAGAGGTTCCGTCCTCCCCTCGAAGCCATCCATCCGCAGCAGCCTCCTCTGAGGAGGAACAGGAGCTGGAGCTGGGTCTCGAGATTGAGGATGGGTCTCTGTTCTCGGGAGCTCTGTGCCCAATGCCGCTGGGCAGGAAGACACTGATTTGGATACTGTAATTCGTATTTGTCCATTTCGCGTCTTTGGCAATTTTTCCACGCTGCTCAATTATCGTGTTTCATGTTTGCATTCTTCTTGGGCTTCTGTCGCGCCTCTTGTTCTCTTCGATGAAGTTGGGGATGTGGATGGGGATGGGGATGGGGATGGGGCACATTTCCTGTCCAGAACACTCTTTCGATTTCGCCAGCGAACAGGAGCGAACAGTCGCCCGGACCCACAGTAGCTTTTGGCAGATTGTTTTCGGAAGGGCTGAGAATTAGTTGGGTTTCAGTGACTAAGAGATGTTCTTAAGAAGTGCGGTAAAAGAAATTTCTTTTATAAGAAAATGATCTTCATAAAAGCTACTTTTAATTAACTTTTATACTATTTGCATTGATTTATAATAAATAAATAAAAAAGGATAAATATATTTAGATTTAATCAATATATTTTAAATTACACTTGTAACATGAATTGTTATTTCATAAAGTACAATAATATATTCTAACAAGTATTCGTTATAACAACATTTTTAAAAGTGAGACCATTTTCCAGTTCTTAATATCTTAGTTTGGATCCCCTGTACTAACAACTTAAATTGATCGCACTTTCTCCGGATACTTAAACGTATTTAATGGTCCAGGTGCGTTCTGCGTTCAGCGTTCTCCAGAATCCAGAATCACTGCCCTGCGGGTAGGGTATCCACATCCACATCCACAGCCCAATCGGGTGACCAAATTGGTGAGCATGCAACGCGGTGTGGCATGCAACAACTGGCTGCAATTGTAAATTACCGTCTTGGCCACATTTTTGCGCATTTAGTCGCGCTTTGAGTGTTGCAGCTCCGTTCCGATCCGTTCGGTTCGGTTTGGTTTGGTTCTGTTCCGATCCGCAGCTGCCAAGATCCCCGACTGGAGCCCAAAAAAAAAAAAAAATCACAAACTCTGGCTCGATCGCAATTACAATTCACTTTGCGCCAGGACGAAAGCGCCTTTCGGCCATTTAATTTGTGGCTCGAATTCGGCATCGTTGTTGCTGCTTGTTGTCGGTACTTAAGTGTAATTACGCGGCGAATCTCGATCGCAGGCACTGTGCGACCTCTTTTGCCACATCGTGAACTTTTTTGCAGGGGATTTCGGGGTTTGGCGGGGGAATCGAGGGTTTCAGAGGAGTTAACTGCTCATCGATGTCGTTGCTTTGTGGCCCGCGGGCTTCTGATCAACCATTTAACCGAAATCTTAAGCCACGGAGTCTCGAGCTTTCCCAGCAGGATCTGCAGCACTGCAAAAAAATCTATTTGAATTAGAATGTTTTGAGGTTTATTTTTGTAGATTGATGCACTTTAAAATATTTATAAGATATTTACCCATTTGATAAGCTGAAACGTTTATTGCATCTGTATATTGCATTTTAATGCATTTTATTTCTCATCTCGATTTTCCTTTTTCCTTTCAGTGCATGAATGGGTGTTGCTGCTGATTCGGTGGGTTGCATGTTCTCTTTGTGTGTGCAACATTAACGGGAATCATGTGGTGAAACTTTTAATGATCCGCGATACTGGGGCTGACTGTAACAAGAGCTTAATTTGATTTGTGTTTAACATTTTGGGCTGCTGTTGTCGTTTCGGATTTTCGGCTTTCGGCTTTCGGCTTTTGACTTTTGTGTTCTTTTTAGAGGCCGAAAATGCTGATGAGGATTAAACACGAAGCCCGCTAATAGCAGGGCAGAAAACGGTTAACCCATTGAGGCAACTTAAGTATATAAAGCTTAGGAGTATATTTGTATTCATAATAACATCCAAAGAATTCTCTAAAATAAGCTTGCCATTGAAAAATACTTAAAGAAACAGCATTGCATATTAATATGGGTATATTTAAATAGTCTTGTTATTTCGCAGGGTTAATGCTTTGCCCTGACAGTGAGACAGTCAAGGCCAGGTCTGAATAATTTTGGGGGCTAGAAGCAGAAGCAGAAGCCACCAGACCACTTGGCCACTTTGCCACTTGGCTTCTCGGCTACCGTCTGCTGCCAACGAGTGCAATCTATGTCAGAGTTTGACTCGTAATTAGGCTACTTGGAGTGGCACAAACTGCGGATCCGATCCGCAGATCCGCAGATCCGCAGATGCCGAGCAGCAGCAGCTGTGGCGCGAAAATTGTTAACACATTGCTGTCACTGTGGCTACCGGACGGTTCAGCTTGGATCGCATCGAATGGGATCGGATGGGATGGGATAAGATAGATCTTGAAAGTTGTGGATCTCTTTCCCTGGCTCTTATCGCGCTTGACGGCCCGTTTAATTGAAATACGTTAAGCAGTTGGAGCAGCGGGGCAAGAAGGCTGGAATTCCAGCCTGGGAATGGGAAACGCCAAGAGTTGGCCAACTAAGTTGCCATTTCCAGTTGCAGCTGCTTTTCCAGTTGCAGTCGGTAGTAATCCACCCGCAACTGCAGTCTAGTTGGATAATTGCAGCCAGTCGTCGTTGCCGCCGCTGTTGTCGGCGTAAAAATGCTAATTAAAGTTGGTTTGTTGTCAGTGGGAGCTGCAACTGCAACTCGGCTAAGACAGCCAAAGGGTTGTCCAGAAAGAGGAAAAATAAAGATTAACGAGCCAAAGAAATCGTTAAAGAAATGAAGCCAGAAACTGATATAAGTTGGTCCAATCTGCGACTGAAAAAGGCGGCTTTGAAATGCACTTACTATAAATTATTTCTAATACCTTTAAACAACCACGACTAATTTGTTCTGTGTGTATTTGCATTATGAGACAACATAAACATGCTCACAATGGAAATTATTTGTGGAGAGGAGATAAGGGAATTAGAGAATGAAACCAGATAACGCAGCTAATTATGCAGATGGTTTATAAGATAAGTCACAAACAAACATCACGAAATATCGGATTAAGATAGTATAAGTATGGGTATAACCATTACTTCACATCTGGAATACCCAAAAATCCGAAGGGTATACCAAAAAATGAGTTGGGAAAAAAATGCAAATTGTTCGTTGATGAATTAACAAAAGCGAAAATCGTGACTTATGTTTTTGGCAGCTGCAAAACGAACCGATACAACTGTCCAGTAAGTTTACTCGCTTGTTGTTGCTCCCTGCGCTTTCCTTGGCTATATATATATATATATATATCTGTGTGTATATATTTTATATCTCTGGTCTAGTCCGATTTCTGTGGCTAATCAATGACGCAGCTTTTTGGCAGAGCGAACACCTGCAAGATCAATGGCTGATGGCTGATTTTCGATCCGACGGAGAGCTGCAGCTTCCGCACGATAAAGCCGATATAGCCGCCTCATTAATGACAGCGGATCGGAGGAATTGGGAAGCGAAGCAACGGCCACGATGCCCACTAATTTGATTGCCTGGTTATAATGACTGCAGCGGTCCTAGCCGCCTTCTCTTAGCGGATTCCTTGCCAACCGCTCCTTTGCTCCCGCACGTTTTTCGCGTTGAACTTCACTGAACTTGAAGCTGAAATTGTTGCCAACTTAAAGAGGAGGAAACATATATTTTAGCACACTCAAAAATATGCAATAATCATACATACGAATTGATGGGAAAATACAAGTTATTAACATGATTATCATCAATTACTTGATAAAGTAATTTACTAAGCTTTTTGTTAAACATTTTTGTATATTTTACCTATTCTATTAATATTTTTTTTTAAGAGTGTACAGTTCGCTTTAAGTTTTTAGTCGTGATTTGAGTGTCGTGCGAAATTTTGTTGTGCCATTTTTTACAAGAAGAGGAGTATTTTTCAGCCTGCACTCTGAAGTCTGAACTTTGTGCAGTCATTTAATTTTTACCCCCGCCAAAAAGAGAGCCAAGCGGCGCGGGAACGATCGCCAACATTTTAATGTGCTGGCTTTGAGCTTTTGTGAAATTTTCGACCATTTAGCAGAGTTTTTGTGGGCTGCTTTTTGCTTTGTTTGGCTTCGAGTGGAATTTTAATGCTTTCGCACACCTGCGCACAGGCGCATTAACGGTTATGTGCCCGTAACCTTGTTTCTGGGCCAAAAAGGTGGAGATTGTGAGCTGGCGAAATTTCTGTGACCGCCTCTGTTGGTTTTTAAACATGTTGGAGTGCCTGATTTTGTTCGAAAATTTGTTTTATTATAATATGCATTTAATAATTCTTTTTGGGTGTATTAATAAGATCTCTAAAAATTGTGGCTTTACTATCTAATATTCTCTACCATATCCCACAGTCCTTTCAAACCGAAACAAATGCATTTCAACTGATTAAAATGCATTAGGGAGTGAAGGTCTAAGGTTACTCATAAAACCGGACACGTCATGCCTTTTGGGACAATCACAACAAACTACCTGGGACGACGAAATGAAATCCTTTCCAATCACACAATCACAGTCAGCAATATCGTGTTTTTAATGGCCGATGACTCAACCTCGGCAGAAGACAGAAATGAAGAAGTGAAATAAAATAAAGAAACAGCTCACATCCGAACGAACACACACACCTGAGCTCCGGGGCTCCGCACACCTGAGAAACGAGAAATGCATGCAGGTGTCAATCGCCGGCCGAAGAATGGTCAGCAGTGCAGCAGCATTCCGAAAAAAAAAACAGCAGACAGAAACACAGAAAATGTATAAAAACCATCGGGAAAAGAAAAGAAAACCGAACGCAGGCAGACGCATTACAAATTCACACCAAGTGGCACCCACAGCCGCAGAAGATTCAGATGCATCCGCAGGCGTTTCGGGGTCGGCGGGGAAATGGTTAATCATTTAGGTATAAATCTCGATCGCGTCTTTGTCCGACATTGCCCGTGGGGGCCCACAATCCGGCCAGCCATCTAGTAACTCTCACACAGGCGCACATTGGACCATTAACGTCCTTGTCGGCCGGTAATTTTACACTGGTGAGGAAAGATCAGGGAGCCGGCTTGAATTTATTCCAGAGCAGGGAAAAACTACTCTAATTGCTACCACATCATCAATACATTTTGAGGCTCTGTTCCCTGTAATTATTTTACGTTTACGTACAGGAAGACTTATAAACCAATAAAGCAGTCTTGGAGGTTAGGAGCATTATGTTATGAACACCTCATATTTAAATTATAAATATAATTTAGAAAATAGGTACTCTGATTTCCTGACTTGCCTCACTAACTTTTTAACACTCCCCCTCGATGCCATGCAAATGCTGCACAGGTAAATGCATCTAATTCCGAATAGCCCCACGCAGCTCCATGGAGCGAAAGATAGAAGATCAGGGCCGGGAAAGAGCTCTCAAAGAGCGGCGACAAAAAATTCCAAGAATTGTGCGCGTCAATTGATTTACTCAGCTGTGCGACGGTCGTCGCTTGATAACTCTCAGATTTGTTATATTTGCTTCATCATCGCGCCACAAACGAGGCAGTTGAAGTCGTCGCAGTTGGGCATGGGAGTAGATGGAGATGGGGAGCCCGAAGGAGCGAGGCGATCTTCATCATCATCTCCGCTTCGTGGCGAGCACCGCACACATGTGCGCACATTAAAAAGCAAGTTTCTCAGGTGTTTAAAAGCGTTTAAAAAGAAAACAGACGCTGTGGAGCGGCGAAGGTTGGGGTACGGGGGGATCCCAACGAGACAACAATAAACGCAGCCGCAGTCCAAAGGAGAGTTAAAAATACTCGAACTCGGACTGCGACTGGTACTATGCCAAGATCCAACAGCCAACAGCCAACAACCAAGATCCAAGAGCCAGTTAAAGCCATGATCATGATCTCGCGACTTGCGAGCCATGGAAACCGCGGACGGACAGCTGGCGACGCCAACAACATCTACATTTGGGGGCAAAATAATAGATCAAGTTTCTAGGAGCTTATTACAAAGCCATCTGAAATGGCAGATGTTGCTTCGGTGGATTTATTGTTGGCCAAAACAGTCAAGTTAACATAAATCCAAAGTGCAGGAGGCTTAGCAAATTGCATAGTCTTAAATCTTAGAATTCCGCGATGGCTAAGCAGCTATATGATTTTTGTTCAATTATTCATGTTTATTGTGCGTGTTTAGCTGGGGAATATTTACTTAACTATTTTTTCGACCGCAACCGTGCGACGCCGGCGACGACGAGCACGTGAAGGTTGCCCAGCCGCCTGGCCAAGTTGGAGATTTACTTAACGAAATCAAGAGGAAGCGCGTAGGATCGCAGATGTGATGTGGTGGGGTTTGAGGGGCTTTTAGAGGGGCAAGTGGAGGGGACGGAGGTGGCAGTTAACCTAGCTGTCATACAGCATTGATTGCTTCGAGGCAATGGCAATACAAAGGCCCCACTGACTCCGCTTGATTGCTCGCCGGCCCAATGGAAAATAAATATGTGATGGAGATGTGGTGGGGAAATGGGGGAGGGGATGAGGGGAAGGGGGACCTCTGACGAGGGCGGTACATTTTTGGACTGCGCAGCACCAGTGACTCAGCATTTGTACACTTATTTTTCGTGTGTTAACGATGTTCGTAAAGCTGGCCGGGGGATCAGCCAAATGTTAAGTGCATGTTTTGATTGGTTTGTGGCGGCCCAAACGGATCGAGATTATGGCCCATTGAATGGGAGGCAACTCCGAATGGAGCTGCCTTTCCCAGACGACGGGAATCATCTGGGCAGCGAGGATAATGTGCAACCTTATGTGCATAATCTTCTTAAGAGGTGTCACAGGCATTTATTATGGTCACGAAAAGAAGTCCGTTCGGGCCGGCCACAAAAGCCAAATTAATGATGAGGCTAAATTATAGAGCTGCAAATCTGACTGTAAGGTTCTGGGAAATATGGGAAACGTGCGATTTACTAGTGTTCATTCGTTTAAAAAATAAAAGTTAATAATTATTAAAAGTTAATAAATAACATTCATTTCAGTAAATACATTTAAGTAAATATTTAAAATGATATTTTTATAATATAATAATCCCCGAAACATGATCGGAAATCGCCAACTGGCTTCCTGAACTCGATTACCTGGCCAAAACCGAGTGCTGGCCAAATGTTGCTCAATCCCTTTGTTGGCCACCCCTTTCATTACTCAGCAATTGAACATCTGCAACGTTTATTGCCTCTGCTGCACCTGATGGCCATTCCGAACTAGGCAAAAAAAGTGCAAGAGGTGGGGTTTTTATGCGGAATGCAAAACCCTTTTGTACCGCCCGAGGATGAGGATGAATTAAGCGAATTCTGGAAATTCCGCAACATGCTAACGGTGGCTGTGGCACACAAAGAAGCAAAGAGGTTGCAACTGCAACGCATTAACAATGGCCTGCGAGACTTAACACCTGTGTGCCAGAATGCACTCTCTCATGGAAATCTCAACAAATATTTCACGTGAGCTGAATAGAGGGAAATTTGCATTTGACGTGGCGGCGGCGGCGAAAGAACAAAAGCCGAAAAGAACAGGTAAATGCACTTCTTGGCCATCCGCATCATTAACACGTCGAAGGAGAGGTGCGAAAATCCATCACCGATTCGGCTATCTATCTTTATGGTTCTTCGGTTGGATTCATGCCGCTCCGCTTTTCTGGCCCTGTTCAAAAGTCCGGAGTCCGGCCAAGAGCGGCGAATGGAAATCGAATTTGGAATGTTCGGCAGCGTGGAATTTAAGGCATTGGCCATGGGCACGTTCGAGTGACAAATGTCAATTTGCATTCGATTTGCAAATGTTTCTTTTGGCTGCCGTTAATTGCGCCCCCGCCCCTTCAATCAGCTCCCCAACTGTTTCCAATCACTGGACTCGACTCGGTAACTGCCACTGTGGGCTCGACGGCTTTCAAGCTCAAGAACACACCTTAAACTGTTTTGCAGAGCGATGTTTACACTGGAAAATATTGTTAATGGACCTTTAAGTCCTAGGAAAAGGATGCTAATAATAAATATAATCTACAGCAAGTGTATTAACATAACACACTACTTACTAATTATTTGAATATTGTTGAAGCCCTACCATCTTTTGTTATATACCTTCTCCTTTCCAATATAACTCCTTTGCTCTCTATATTTTTTTTTGAGTGCACTAGTAACCTCTGTGGCTGCTATTGAAATTGGAATTCATGGGGCAGGCCAAGAGCCAACAACCAACAACCAAGATCTGAAGACAATAGCCATGCCCGTGCCCCAACTGCCTGGCCGACTGGCTGCAACAAGTTCAAACACATGACGTCGCCGAGGCAAAAGCAAAAGCCACCGAGTCGATTGTTGTCGCCTCTCCCCCTGAGTCCCCCCCAATCCCTTCCCCGACCCCCCTGGGGACCCACGCCTCTGGAGGCTCCAGCCGCAGTTCAATGTCAATTTCGATTCGTCATCCGCAGCTGCGTTGATTTCTTGAGCGACCTATCCCCCTCCTCTGTTTGCTTTTGTAGCCGCGTTCTTTTTTATGGTCATGTTAAGTTTGGACTTGGCTTTTAACACAGGGACGGACGGTCGATCGGACGGACGGACGGAAAAGCAGGACCACCGACGACGGGGTTCATTCTAGTGTTCAGTAATTTATTGAGGCGACGCGGCGAGGTTCCCCGATTCCCTGATTCCCCGGTTAAATGCGGACATGTGTGGGCAGCCGGAGGCGAGATTACGTCGGATGCCCTTGCATCTGCAGCTGGCAATAAGGCACAAAAGCTGAAGCTGAAGCTAAAGTCGAGGCTGCAGAATCCACTCGAACGCCCACACGATTGTCACTATCATCTTGGGTTTACTCTGCGGCGCATGCGCAGCTGGAAAGAGCAATGATCGCGGGCAGAGGGCTCAATCATCCTGCTAAATGAAAGCTATGCAATACATTAACTTGTGTTCAGTGCCACAGAGTGGCATAACCCTTATGGGAAATATATTCTGTATTTCTCTAATTAGTTAGCTAGCCTTTGGAAAAGTATGAGATAATTTTTAAAGAAAACTCCCTTAATTAAAAGCTTGAAAAGCGTACTTTAATAAAATCGTTTATTCACATTCAATGATAAAAGTCTCAAATAATCTCAGCGGAAGGCGACCACGGTGCACTGGACTTGCGCACTGTGGCGCTATCGCTCTCTGTTCTCAGTTCGTACACATCATAGTGTATATATATATATATATATATATATATCCCACTTGTTTAGCTCCAATCCTTGATTCAGTTCCAATTCGTGGAGCTGGTGCTCACTTGCGCCTGATCCAAGGCCATCTGCTGTTGGTTCAACAACATTTGCGAGGGCTGCTGTTGCTGCAGTTGCTGTTGCTGCTGCTGCAGTTGCTGCGGTTGCTGTTGCTGCTGCAGTTGCTGTTGCACCGGCGGCTGTTGCATTGTCTGCAGCAGCAGCTCGCTCATTTTGGCCCTAAAGAATATGTTCTGAAGGGGCGTCATCTGCTTCATCAGCGGCAGAAAGCTGATTAGGAAGTTGTAGTCGGAGTCGCCCACGTGCAGGACACTCTTGCACCTGGCCAGATCCTGGCTGGTGGACTGCATCAGCTGCTGCTCCTCGCGCTCTAGGTTTTCCAAGAAGTTCACCTGCTCGTCCACTCTTTTCGCACAGTGGCAACTGCTGGCTGCCGCGGCTGCCAAAGCCGTTCCTTGTGCCAAATTCGGATTTACGGATATTCCGGGACCCACTTTCAGTCCCAAGGAGGCGGAAGGAGCCACCTGCTCCTCAGCTGCTGCGCTGGCCAGGGAAATGCTCTGGGAGAGTCTGCGCAACGCCTGCGGAGTGGCGGCGTTCTGGAACTCCTGCATCAGGGCATCGTTGTCCGCCTCCATTTCCTCGGCGGCCGAGGACTCCTCCGACTTGAAGGTCGTCACCATGGGCTCGGGTTCTGCTTTGAATGCACTTTCCAATTCCGGCTCCTCCTCGTTGTTGCTGCTGTCCCTGTCCTCCTTCAGCAATCGCTGGCCGTCCAGAAAACTCAGGGCCTCCGCAAATACCCACTGGTGACCAGGCGAGGCCGACTGTTGGTGCTTCAAGAGACCACTGCGTCTGTTTTGGCGGCGATAACTGCAACGCAGATTTTTCCACTTGCTGCGGCACACATCCACTAAAAGGCACAGAGGGTGCAAAAAGATTAAAAAATACAAGCAAAGGTTGCTATCAATGTAGTTCCATAATTGTTTGTCCACTACAAGTTGACAATTGTGTGATAGTAAACAAATTCATTACCCACAAGAGGTAAACAAACAAAAAAAAAAAAAAAACAATATATTATATATTTGTTGTACTTAAATTTATTCCCATTTTAATTTAAATAATTAAATATTTTCTTCATTTAAATAATTTCTTGCAGTGTAATTAAGTGATACATGACCAAATGTTAAATGTGTTAGTATGCTCTTAAATTTGTAATAACCAATGACTAATGTAGATAACAACTTTTATTGCTAGCAACCCGAAACAAACAGCCCATTGTAATTTCTCGCAGTGCACTCACCGTTGAGCCCGGTGGCTTCGGCGACGGCGTTCCAGAGCCGCTGCGTCTCCGGCCGGTTGGCGTGGTCCGGATGAGCGGAGTCCCAGAGAGCGGGACGCTGCTGGACTTCGTAGATCAGCCTGTGCATGTCCATGTGGCTGCGTCTTTTTCTTCCAACTGAGCGAAAACGGGCCCTAAGCACACAAAAGAGGCGACTGCCGGTGCGCAGGAGAGAGGTGAGCGCCACTCTCTCTGGTTTTGGCCACTCTCCCCCAGAAGTTCTCTCGGAGAATACAGCGTGAAAAATTATGGAGAAGTGTGCATCGAATTTAACGGTTTTTAATGCTATTTCACTTGTTTAACAGGTGCAGAAGGATTTTTTAATAATCGAAAGTATTTATATTCCCAACCAGGTATTTTTATATGTCACGAAAAAATAGGTTTAATTATTTTATTTATTTAATTTTTAATCTAGATCAAAACAAAGTGTTATTGTGAAATGGTTACAGGGCATTTATCAAGTGCCTATATTATTTAATTACATTATCTCTCTCTGGAACGCTTTTTACTCGCGTTTTGCATTTGTTTTGTTTGCTTGTTGTTCTCGTGGCTTGTTGTTGCTGTTGTGCCAGACATTGAACTTGGCCGCACAGTGGAGCGGAGTGCATTAAAAACGCTGGCGATAGGGCGCACATATGCTGAAAATGATAATGACCGGCAGTAAGTAACATCCTATCGGGGGAAGCTCCAAATATTTGCACAGCCGGGCGTCAGATAGCCAGTTTGCCGATTTACCGGTTGCAACATGTTGCCGTTGCCATTGCCGTTGCCGTTGGCATAACCCGAAAAGGCAGACGGCCAGCAGCCGGGGGCAACACATGTTGCTGCTGTGTCTGCAATGTTGCTTGTGTGCCGGTCGGCGACAACAAGTGGACGCGTGGAAAATATGCGACAGCAATTATCTCTGGCAACGACCGGGCTATGGCCATATATCCATATAGCATATATAGCACATATAGCCCATATAGCATATCCATATGCTGTCGCCTGCTCGGATTTGCGCACGACTTTCGCTCACCATTCCATTCCAGGCCATTGTTGCTGCCGTATGGTCTCATGTTGCTGCTGCTGCTGCTGCTGCTGCTGCTGTTGCTGTTGTCATCGGTTGCAGCTGCTGTCAATCTGTTGGCCGCTCGCTTTCAAAAGGCAAAACAACGTAAAATTTCCATGTGTCATTTCAAAAATGCAAATATGGACATGATCTGGTGCCCTGGGTCTCTTGCCTCTCCACTCTCGACTCTTGGATCTCGGATGTTGTTGCTCCTGCAAAGTCTTCCACATGTCCAGCTCGTCAGGCGATCAAACCCCAACTGACAGCCGAGTGACGTCTAAATTTTGTTCAACGAAATGATTATAAAGGCATTTATGCATGCGTAGTCACCAGCCAGAATGGAGAACAGCGATTGAGGCCTAGCCACTAAGGAATCTGAATACCAAAGGCACTCAAAAAAAAAAAAGTTCCATCGAAATTATTTAACCCTTTTCACAGAAACTAATCTCATTTAAAAAAAAACAATAATACAATACTGAGCAATAGGAAACTAATAATTGCAATACATATATTTATATTTTTCTCATTAAATTTGTTGACCATATTTTTTGTTCACTTTACTCTGTCATATGAATGCGATTGTTTCTGCTTCTGCAATTGATTTGTTGCTACCCAATGTTCCGACAGACTCCGTCAATTGTCAATGTTTGTATTCAAATTTCCCCAGTGGGGCTGCTTTCAAGTTTATTACGGCCTGGCCAAAGGCGATTTATGAAGGCTTTGTTCAGGTCCTAGAAACGCCGAACAAAACGAGTTGAAAGTGTTACGCCGGCGGGTATTCAAATATAGGCAAATAAATAAAAACTATCACAGGTGATTATGTTATAACTTAGATTCTAACGCCCCATAAATGGCAATCGCAATTGCCGTTGACGGCATTTAACGCTGGCCATAAAATGTTGCCGTCGCCGCGGAATTGCAGTTGTTGCTGTGGCTGCCGCTGATTGTTATAACAAATTTGCATAATTATGCCGCTTATCTTGGCCATATGTCTGGGTTCGGCTGACTGGTAAACTGAAAACTGGTAGACGTTTCACGTCTGCCACACGCGCCACGATTCGACAGCGGCAACATCGCACATCGCAACTGCCGCTGCAACACCCACATGCAACATCAACTTTTGGCCATTGTTATGGCCGATGCCTCATGTTGCTGCCGTGTTAATTGCGACTGCAACAACATAATAAATTACCAACTGCCAGAGAGAGGTAGAAAAACAGTTAGTTGACATTGACGCACTGCGAATCATAAAAACGGGCAACAAATTGATTGCCAATCAACAACATGAGCACGACAGCAACACCAGTAACACCAGCAACTGCAGCAATTGCAGCAGGAGTTGCAGCTCCAGAGTTGCAGGTGTCAATGAATGTTGCAAATAAGGAAAAGCGCGACAAGCGTGGCGAGAAACGGGGCAAAGAGAGCGAAATGTGCAGAAAAAAGTTAATTGACCACTGCCAATTGCTGCTAATGTGGCCAGTTATTATGTCAAACGGTCAGCGCTGCATCGCATCGCAGTTCGCTTTTGGCCAGCGGCGTTGGCTTTAATTGAATTCAATGCCGGCTGGCCAATTGTCACGCAGTGCAAGCTGGAGCTGCAGACCAACTGCTGCGATACAGTTCGGCAACCGGCAACCGGCAACTTGCAACAAGCAGCAACCCACACGAATCCGCAATCCTCAATCCGCAATCCGCAGGCGAATGAAAGATGTCCACGAGGCGCACATGGAAAAATTCCAATAGCAATTAAAAATATTTCCAACGCAAATGCAGCCAGCGGGCAAAACGTACAGCTGCCGTAATTGCACTGAGAGAAATATTCATGAAATTTCAGTAACATGGAAAATATATAAACTGAATAATATTAAGTTACACGCTGTTACATTTCATTGCATAACATTCATAAAAACTTCGCAATCAATATATTTCTTTCAAGTATGTGGTTCTTATTTACTTCTTATTGACTCCCTTGTTTTTTCAAGTGCACCCGGACAGATTTCACCTTGTCTCGGCCGCCTGACGATGTCGTCTCGGATCGATCCAGTTCGCGTCCAGCGCTCGGCGTCCAGCGTCCAGAGGCTACTTACGGCGAGCCTCGATCGGTCGGAGTGGATTGGATTGGAGTTCGTCTGTGGCAGCTGCGTTGGCCGTTAGAAATGCTAATGAAAGTCAGGCGACCATCGTGTCCGTCCGTCCATCGGCATTGGCAGCTGTTCGCTGCAGTGCCTCTCGGCTTCCCTACTTTTAGTTTTCCCGGCCGCGCGCAGCTTCCCTCGTTTGCGGTGCGTTTTGCTTTTGCGATTTGATTGCATGGGCATAGAAAGTTGCACCACGGCTACCGTTTTCGGTTTACGGTGGCCAGAGAGCCTGGCACAGCTGCCTGGGGGATTTTGCCAATGGCAGCATATCGATATCTGTGGGTATTAGTCTGGGAATGCTCTGCATCCATCCAGCATATGCGATACATTTCCACAGACATTTTCATTGGCTTGGCGTTTTTCCGCTTTTTTGCTGGAGAGAGCGAGCGCGCGGAAATTCTGCACACGTGTCGATCGTTCAAGTTTTTATGATTGCGGCCAGCTTCCTGCTGCGGGGCAAGGACGTTTCTGTTCGGCTTGCCTTTGTTTCTGCCTGCCTATCCAACCATCCAACCTCCCTCCCGACCAACCCCCTCGGCAAGGCCCTTCCATCCTCCCAGCTGTCCACGTCACATGTGTGCGCTTTCCTCGTCCCGATCGCACATGCGATGCAGCCGGCACACGGGCACCAGAAATGCCAGAAATGCCAGATTGGCTACTTCCGCGGCACATATGTCGGGTTTTGAGAGCCTTCCAAGGGAATTACTATCAATATTTATGAGATAGCATTACCTTTGACAACCTATTTAACTCCTTCCAAAGACAAGCTATATATTAAAAATATATAAACATTTTTACATATTTTGTAGTATATTAATTTGCACTTATCAGCATCTTTTGCTGGCCAAACTGCGACTTCAATCGACGGCTGGCAGCAACCAGTTCGCCTCATCATTTTTATGGCATGCAGCCGCCGCCGTCGACGTGAAGTCGAAGTGAAGAGCAGCACATGGCCACCGCCTTCTCCGCGATTTAACCCCAGAAACAGAAACAGAGGAAAAAGCAGCGAGGAGGAAATCTCAATGGGATCGTGGACATGTGCGTGGAATGCCTCGAGCAGCTGTGCGATATCTGCTTCTCGCGCTTTGGCATCGAGAACTGTGCAGCTGATAAAGATAAAGGAGGAGAGTTCCGAACTGGAACTTAGAACTCAGAACTCGAACCCGCACGCTTTTGCCGAAAGATTTATGTGGGCATCTTGTTTGGCATTCGGCTGAGATTTTCCCAGCTTTTGACTGGGCATTTCCATGGGAAGGTTTTTTTTGGCTACTATATTTACAATTGATTTGCATTTGAGTATTTATGAGTTTCTTATTTAAGCGGATGCAACAAAATAGAGTTAAAATACGTTTGGGGGGGACAAAAAAATAAATTTAACACATAGCAGAGCAAGGTTTCGATCCTCGGACCTCTGGGTTATGGGCCCAGCACGCTTCCACTGCGCCACTCTGCTCATATAGTGACTATAGCAAAATCGGATTACAGAACTTTGCAACGTTATTGCAAAATACATCTCCTATTATTATTTCGTTTAGGCCTTATTCATAGCATTATATATAAAACTATTTATTTTACTATGCTGAAAACCATTAAAAACTTGGAAAAATCTGACATAAACAGGGGTCAAAATTTCGACCATTGGAAAATGAATCTTTGAAAGCAGTTTTATTAGGGAAATAAATACACTTAAAGAAAAATAAAGGTTCTGCAAATAAAATATATTAGGCACACCAATTATTTAATTATAGGATACAAATTACTCTTATAAAGCACCCCGTTTTGCCTGGATGGCCAACTCGCTTCGTAGGGTGATTACTTTCGGTTAAGACATCAGCTTAGCTCCTTTTCGAGTGGGCTATCGGAAAGAAGTCATCAGGAGGAAGCCACTTTTGGCCTCTTTTGTGGACCTAAGCGGCTCAAGAAGCCATTTGCCACCGCACGAGACCGGCTCTTCGGGCCCATCCATCATCCCAGATATGACAAGAGGCCAAGTGGCCTTCCTGGCTTGGCTCGATCATCTCTTAACTTCGGAATAAAAACAACAGCAGCCACCGCTGGCTGGCTGGCTGGTGGAAAATGTAAGCAATTAGCAACTGGCGACAAATTGACGAGGCCGAAACAAAAACCAAACACGCACGGGAATCCGTGGGTTCTGACCACCTGCTGAGATTTTGTGCGAAAACTGAGTGGAATGGGAAATGGTGTTGTGACCAAAAGAGCGGATTGTGGCCATAATATTTGTGCCAAGAGGCGGCTGCTGCTGCTGCTGCACATCCGACTACCTGACCTGCCAAATGAAGTTGCACCAGCCAAATGTCTCATTTTTGGCAAGCCTCTAATACCCTCAGTCATTATTCTCGTCTAGACAGACCCGAGCTCTCCTGTCGCCCGACTAATGAGGATAACTACTCCCTGATAGATATTGTTTTCGAAAAAGCACCTTTCGAGCACCTTCTTCAGATACAAATGGGCATCAAGTAGTTTGGTTTTAGGATATATTATGGTAATGTATACGAAGGATATTCCACATCTATCATCTGCTTAAGAACCACATATTAATTAAGAGTGTGATCAATATTCAAAGCCATATTTACTTGTCGTTTCCCCTCACCTCAGCTGCTCGCAATTAACGAGGGGGAAAGTGAAAAAAGCCCGGTGTGGCGAAACGGTAAAATGCAGTTCAAATAAGGGCAGCCGGCGGTTTTTCGGTAAGGTAGCAGTTATCCTGCAGATGCATTGCACAACTGCCCTCGAACAGTCGTTTTTCCACTCAATTAGGGTAGCAAAAAATACAGCGCATACAGCACATTTGCCTAACTTCATATACTGTATACTGTATGTTTTTCGAAACCAACAGAGAAAAACAGGAGAATTTGGTGTAGCATATGTGACGGCGTGCGGCGCAGTTGTTGTCCTGCCGAGGAGCATTGTTAATCGTATCCTGCGTAATAGCATAATAATCCCTAATCGCATCTGATCTGTTCACCTGGTTGTCACACTCTCCCATTCGCTCCTTTTCTATCGGCAAGCCGGCTGCACAATTCCCATTCGCGTTTTGGCTTCCATCGATCTGTGTCCTTTGTGTGCCTTTGTCGCCGAGTGTCCTTTTTTACCCTAACTGGGTAACAGTAACAGGGGCTGGGGTTATTTTGACAGCAGTTCATTTGCCTTCTGCCGCTGTTTTCACTGCCGCTTCGGTTTCAGCTCCCGACTCCCTGATCCCCGTTTGGTTTTCAGTTTGGCCCTTCTCTGAAAGCCGATTTCGCAGTTGGTTTTATAAACTAGCTGATCTTGGATGAGCCTATATTTTTAAATATTTTACTTTATTTTTTTTACTATTTTACTAAAGCAATCTACTTGAAACCTAATTGTATCTGAAGAATATCAAATATTGATCACACTCTCAATCAATATGTGATTCTTAAGCAGATGATAGAGTTGGAATATACCTCGCATCGATTACCATAATTAACAACAACCTTTCCTCGGGACCTTTACTAAAACTAGCAACATAGATGGCTTTCAAACACTCAACTCACATTTCTCCCATTTCTTAAACTCAGAACTCTACAGAGAACTGCAATAAGATCAATGTTAAAAAAAAAATTATTCATTTCTGTTGAAGTTCCCATTCCCACGCAATTCAGTTTATTGTTTCGCCAGTGGAAGGGAAAAGGGGGCGAGTAAACAAAAGCTCAGGGATCATCGACGCCTCAATGAAATGTTTTTTTCGCAACGAAATTAGTATTCAGTTACCATACGGACAACAAGTTGAAAAAAAAGACAAAATAAAGCATGGACAGAGGCCGGATGCGACCAAAGAAAAATAAAGTGCGAGGCAAGGAGCCTTGGCTCCAACTTGGATCTCGGATCTTGGATCAGCAATCGCCAATCATCATCGCTGGCCATATGCAAAATATGTTTATAAATAAACGACACAGTGAAAAACATATCGTCCCTTCAAATGCAGTTTTACCATGGGAATTCAAATGTTTTTAGTAGTTACAAATTCTTCAAAGGAACAGAAAATGATTTAGGTTTATAAATTATTTATAAGGTATAATAATCATTTTTTATCACAAGGGTAGAAAGTATCATATAATAAAGACAGACTACAAAATATTAAGGTTAAAACCTACAGACTAAAAAAAATACTTAATGCAAAATGTATGCTTGTATGATATAAAGATTTTTATCACTGCAGCGAAACGAAATCGGTTCCGAATTCCAAGGCGAAATCATTAATGGGATGTCACCGGAGAGTGACAGGGCAGAGCACCCCTTTAATGGCAACTAGGTGTCCTCAGCTGGGATTGGAATGGAATCAGTTCGGCAGGGACTGCGACTAGCATTGAGGATTTCAATGGGGATCGGGGATCGGATCGTTTTGGAGATTGGAGCCGCGGGAGCGGGGCTCGGCGACTGGTATTGGATTTCAACATGCAATGCACGCGGCGCGGCATGCGGCTGCATATCTGCAACGCCATCTCTCGGATACCTCGGGGTCCCCCACTCCTCCACTTGCGAACATTCCCCTTCCTCCAGGAACCAACAAGTTGCTTCGCCGCAAGATCCCGCCCGCTGATTGACATGTGATCCTCATCTTCATCGCATCCTCAACAAAGTTTCTATGGCTTGCAAATCTCTGCCCCCTTCTCTTCTGTTTAAAATACACTTTCAAAAATAGTTTGAGTATATATACGGTATTTATATTTAATATGTTTATACTAATTATGCACTATTTCTATGGTTTTTTGCCAATCATGATCTAGTTCGCATATAAATAAATTGCACTTATCTGATAAAAGCGGTTATATATTTTCTGTACCTTTGGAAGCTTTTTTCAGATTCAATGCTGCTCTTAACCTGTTGTTTGTTCTTTGGCGGCTCATTTGTCATTCAGGCGAAACGTAAAGTAAGCCCCATTGCATCTCCTGAAATCTCCCGAAGAAGAAGGCAAATAATCTTGAGACGTCGTTGCCGCTGCAGTCATAAAATTATGATCGGTATTTCTTTGCCTCGGACTTCCCGACGAAATTCGAACTGTGCTGCTGCTTTTTTTGCTAGCATTTTTTAGTTATTTTCGAGTTTAGTTTTTCGACATGGAACATGGATTTCTGTTGTATTCCATGCAACACCTTGTCCCCCAATTTCCAGGAACACATCTCGGGACATTCCTGAAATGCGTTCCGCGGAACTTCGTAAATGGACCGCCGTAACTAAAGGCACGAAGGTCCACGTAAAATAAATAAAAGCTTTTCTTTTCTTTTTTCCATTCCATTCAGTCCTATAAAAACCAAATTCAAAACCGTTTCTAGTGCAGACGAGTCGTTTTTCACAAACAACGACGCGCCCGCTCATTTTCAATGAAAATTTCCACAATTTCCTCAATGGGTTCGCTGTCGGCCTCTCATGTGTGTGTAATATGATCGTGAATTTCTCGCCCAGAAACCCTGCAACTTCGGTTTGAAGTGGGAGAAGAGTCGAGGCGCCTCGAACACCCATAAGTGTTCAAGATGTTGTAGACCCAAATTAAGATACGATTAAGATAAGCTGAGCATAGAAACTTGTTAAAAATAATTTGTTTAATGCATTTATAACTAGTTTTCTATGGGTTCATACCCAAGAGAGTTTATCTTTTTTTTAATAGTAATATGACAAATTAAAAGGCTACAGTTAATATTATAATTTTATTCAAAAACGACTATGAAAGATTTTGTTTTTAAATTATAAAAAATTTTGAATAATTGTTTGTATTTAATCATAAGGAAAAACCCTACAGTGTTTTTATTGGTAACCAATTTACACATGAATAAATTTAATATTCATTCCGTAATTAATCAAGCCCTCGTTTAGCCACTCGCATTGTCTTTTTGCCTTTTCGTGTTGATTGTGGAACCTCCTTTTCCCAAACCACTTTTCATTCATTTTCATGCTCATTCACAAAATATGAGAAAGAAGAAAAACAAACAACTGAGTCACAGAGATCGAGAGAGATTTGAAAACTATTATGCGAGAGCTGATGCTCGTGTTTTCTCAGTTTGCTGAGAAAAGCCGCCGACCAATCGGAAAACCATTTCCCCTTTTCAAAAACCCGAGTGCATTGCATCTTGTAGAGAATATTCTTATTTATTGGAGAGTTTTCAGAAGAGCACTTCGTAAAGCCGGGTCTACAGAGGTGAGTTATTGTGGACTGTATGCCATACAGGGGAAGTTTGGAACCTGTGTATACAGGGCGTATGCGGTTGGATTGGTACACAAGGCGTATGCGATTGGAACCTGTGGATTGGATTTTGTGGAAACAAAACAAAAGTTGAGAGTTCCTGTTTAGCAATCTTGGAGCAAAAACTCAACATAAGGATGCTGAGGTAAGACTTGTGTGGAGGATATGACCACTCTACAAAAGTTGGGAACGGACAGAAACTTTGTTGAGATTCTGTGGATTCAATAAGTTGCTACAGAAATTAATAACAGAAATTGTTTTTTTGTTTGAAATATAATAATTTCACAGCCGGAGAATTTTTACGAATATCCGTAGATAATCATAATAACATATCAGGATTTTTTCATTTCTCTTATGGATACTTATAATATAATACGAATATTAAGTTCATGTTTCCTTCAAAGTGGACTATAAATCTACACTTCCCCTATTTACACTTTCCTTTGGCTAAATTACCAGTCTCATTCGCATGGTGGGCTCTAGTTCTCCTCCTGAAACTAAGTTCCATAGACAAACACCCTTTTTGTGATTCTACACTTTGAAAACTCTACACTTCCCCTCACCAGAAATCCGGTTTCAAGCCGTAGTTAAATCCGATATCCACATTGTGGACTCTCAATTAACACTTTCCCCTCACGCACTCTCTCCCTGTCACTCTTCCACCACCTTTCTCTCTCCAGCCGAGAAAAACCGAGAGTATAGACTCCGCCTATCGGTGCTCTTCGGATCGTTCGGGTGCGGTCCGTTAAGGTTCGGGGTGGCTCTCTCGCGTTTGCTGAAAGAACTCTCCATCAGTTTTTACCCTATTGAGGAAACGTTATTCGGCTTTTAACTGATTGAGAAAACCTTGTCCTGCTAAGCAATTCTTTAAATTATTGTATTAACTAGAAGAAAGTCTTCAACGGACAAAAATCTTTTTTTTTACAACAATAATAGGATTATTGGTTTGCTATTGCTATTCCTTTCGCACCTATTGGAAAACACCCTTTCACTCGCACTCATTGTAGGTGTTCTTTACGGACGGACCGACCCGAAGAGTCTACCTTATATTACTCTGCCATGTCGGGGGTATAAAAGCCAGCCCTCTCAGCGAGAACTACTCATTCGAAAATAAAATTGCCGACCGTTCGCTGCAAAAGATATAGCAATCGCAAACGCAAACGCAGAAAAACACGCTGGATTAAAGTGTTTCGTTTCCACTTCGACAGAGTGAGAAAATAAAGTGAAGTGAGCACAGCAAGCCAAATAACTCGCACAGAATCCAAATCAAAGAAAAAGTAAAGAAAGCCAATATTTAAGAACCTCGCAAGTAATCCGGTACGACCGTGTAACAACCGCCAAGATTCTACTCAAGGAGCGTAAAGCGATCATCTCGAAAATGAAGTCCCTGACGGCCGTTTGCCAGACAGGTGCCTCCGGAATGCCGGCCTTGAATGCCAGCGGGCGCATCTCGCGCCACCCCACGCACCGCGGCGATGGGGAGAACGCCGAGATGAAGATGTACTTGTCCAAGCTCAAGGACCTCGTCCCGTTCATGCCCAAGAACCGCAAGCTCACAAAGCTGGAGATCATCCAGCACGTCATCGACTACATATGCGATCTGCAGACCGAGCTGGAAACGCATCCCGAGATGGGCAACTTTGATGCGGCGGCCGCTTTGACGGCGGTCAACGGACTGCACGAGGACGAGGACAGCGAGATGGAGGATGCGGATGTGGAGGCGGAAGCGGAATCGGATCCGGATGTCCTCGCCCAGCGCTTGGCCGCCGAAACGCCGGCGAAAGTCTCTAGTCCCGCCGCCCGTCTCCCGCTCACCGATCGCCAAACGCCCAACACGCTCGTGGCGCCCGCTCATCAGCAGCAGCAGCAACATCAACTGCAGCAACAGCAGCAACAGCAACTCCAACAGCAATCACAGCAGCAACTGCCCAACAGTTTAGCAACGGTGAGTTACCACATAAATTGTACAAAACAGTGAAATAGGAAGTCGGCAGATGAGCAGCTGCGATCGAAATGCTAATATTAGTTGTAGGAAAACTTGAAAAATATAAAAGTTTTAACAGTTTTTTTTTGTTAAAAAATAAATGTTTTAAAAAGAAAATATTATGCTGTTTAGGTAGTCCCTCGTAAAAACGCGAAAATCACAGTGCAAACTAAAATTTCCTTGGCAAAAAAAAAAGTGTCCATATAATTTTAACCATTTATAACCACTGTTTTTGGGGTTTTTGTTTAGTGCCAGTATTTTGACCGCAGCTGTTTGACATTTGCATTGCAAATATAAAAGACAATTGAGTGTCAAAGTGTTTGGTTTTACTTGTTGTTGTTTTACGAGTGACCTCATTCATAAGGCGATTGACAAATGTTTCGCGTGAGAGTGTTCTTTTTTTTTTTGTAAGGACGAGGCCCATTTCTTTAGCGAATTTTGTAAAATTTCTCTGCTGGGCTTTCGACAACAATAAATCTGCGCCGACCTTCCCCGATTTCGTAGCCCCCGTTCACCCAAAAATTTCATTTCGGTTTTTATAGACATTTCACAGACTGTCTCTGTGCGATTGTATGGGTTTTGCGGTTGTTGTCGCCATCGTTTTCTTTCTTTTGTGTGTTGCCTATACGTAGCTGTTAATTTTTTTTCTCGCGGCCTTTTTCTGTTGTTGTGATGTTTTAAATGAACACCTGCAGATACTTAAATTTATTTCACATACACAGACACACACACGCACATGCGAGCTTGAAAACGGAATTTGAAATTGGGGAATCATCAGTCTTCGTATTTTTATTTTATTTTGCTTTTTGGCTTACTTCATTAGCGCAGCTTCTTTTCTTCTTTTATTTCGGTTATTAATGATGCTGGCAAAAAAATTTGTTTAAGACCTACGTAAAAACAGGTTCAAAAAGCTTTTTTTCAATGGGATTTTCGGACAAATGTTCGACTGGGTGGCCCCAGCAAGTGTTATTAATTTTTATTCGTCGATTGTTGATTAATTATGAAGGTGGAAAACCCTTAATTAAATTTTACGTTGGTGGTCTTCGAACTCGATACTCCTTTCTTGTTCGTTAAGATGTTTTGGTGGGTTTTGAACTTCGTATCCTGCGAATTTGGTGCGTAATGCACTCTGTATTTTTGTTGCAAAACATCTGCAACCCACAAACATATATAATTTTTGTTTGTATGATGTGTCACCACGCCAACAAAAAAAACAACAATCTGAGAATTCTTTCGAAAACACGCACACACACAGGAGAACACATGGGGGCACTCAGAAAACTGTAAAAAGAAATGCACGTGTTCAAAATGTTCTCTCTGTGGGTTGTTTTCTGTTGTTTTTGTTGTTTCTTTTTTCGAATTTTTTTCGCGCAGCTGTGCGCCAGTCGCCAGTCGGTCGCTTTCTACATTGTATTTCCCCCACGGATCCTGCCCCCTTTCAATACCCGCCCCCTCGCAGTAAGAGAGCAAAAGGAGAGAAAGAGAACTTAAGACACTGGGGGAAAACCGCACTAAAAATCCGATATCTTCTGGAAAGTAGGGAACACATATGCTAACCAAGCTGACAAAAACTCCGTTTCGAAATTATGAAGTAATCTAAAAATTAGTACAAACAAAAAAAAGTTATGAAGGATTTATATTCATTTAACTCTTTAAAAATTATTTGAACATTTTGCTCAGTGCCTAAGAACTCAAACAAGTACAAAACAAACCTCAGTGACAGCTCGTTTGATTTTCTTGGCGCCTCTGAATTGCCTCATCCCCTCTTTCCATCGTCATCATCTTCTCATCGAGTGTCCCAAAACAAAACAACAAGCAGCAAACAGCGAATTAATTGATAACATAGAATGGCGAAATGAATATAGCTAATAAACAAATTATTCTCCTTCAATCACACATAAATACTAATTGGAATTTCCCCTATTCTCTCTCATTTTAGCCATCGAATGCGGAGAAAGACAGCAGGCAGTCGTAAGCGTGGAAACGCCCAGCTGGGAAAACCCGTAAAACCTATGAACTTATTAACTAAATGCATAATTAAAGTACAGTCAAAACTCCACTCGCAACCTTCGTGTGAAGATCTCCGCATAAAATAACGTGTGAAAACTCTCAAGAAAACTGCAGCCGAGGCGCATCTCTTCAACTCTCCTTACCCGTGGATTATAATCGGGGAAATCGGAGACTCGCTTTTGGCTCAAAAGAGTTTAGATTAAACATAAAAATAACACAACAACACAAAAACCTAGCATTAGATCATCGTAAGCAAGTAAACATTATGAATATTAATTAAACATTTAAACTAGGATGGCGCTTAAGTATGAATGGAAGAAAACTTGGCAAAGCTTTAAACAATTTAATTTTTCCTTTAACGCTTGAAATTACACTAAAGCATATATTTTTGTTTTCCTAATTTTAGTTTTGTTTTGGTTTAAACAACGCAAGAAAAAATGTTACTAATGCAAAGCAAACAGAGATCAGCAATAAAATAAAAAATATAAATGCACAGGCAACAAAACTGGAATTACGTTTAATTATCGAATTCTGTATTACGATAGTATGATTTCTCTCCAAAAGGTTTTCCTATTAATTTTAATCAATGAAGAACTTTTCCTATTATTGATTAGCCACAGCCAATAATTAACAAGAACAACCAACTCAGCAGCACACACATTCAAATTCATTAATTTATATCGAAAGTACGCTTAGTGTTTAAGATTTGAGAAAGTTCATTTCCAGGCACTAATTTTCGCTTACACACAAAACACACACACCTCATTTTTAGTTTTTCCGAGTCCCTTGGATCGTTTTCCTCTTTTTTTAATCGAATTAACGTATAATGCATAATAATAATTACCCGATATACACTAAAACCTATAAATATACATTAATATATGTTCTGTGATCTGTAGCATACTTTGTACAAAGTGTTTTTAGCATAATTGTGCGATTTTTAATTATGATTTGATCCGCAATCGAAACTAAACATTTTTGTTCTCATTTCGATGGTAAAAACTCTATCATGATGTAAAAGAAAACATTTGATGATGCGAAAAAATATGTCTAAAAAGAAAAAAAAAAACAACATTAGCTCTTAATAAATTGCAAAAATTAAAAAAATATTAAAAATCAAATGCCACAATGGATTTTTATTGAGAGGGGGATTGACGAAATTGCCGAATTTACCAGAAAGGTGGGTAACTACCTGAAAACAAGTAGCCAAAGGAGGCAGGAAAAACTCTAGTGAAAAACCATTTCCCATGTAAACAAGTGCAACGAATTACCAGAACAATACGGTGGATGATAATACCTCCGGAGTTCCATGGACGAGCGAGTTTTCTCACGCAGCCGCCGCCTTTGTCATTAGGGGTTTGGTTTTCCCAGGTAAAATGGCCCTAAGGGCCCCGTGGAAAACTCGACCTGCACACGTGTGCGAATTGTGGACAGAAAATTTCCGTTAAGAAAAAAAAATTCTTCACTTCGGTTTGCTGTTTTCCCGTTTATTTTGTTTTCCTGACCACTTGGGTGTGGATTTAGTTTTGGGTTTTGTGTTTTCGGGTTTTCCCCGCAGCTGTCTGCCCTCCCAGTCCCACAATTCCCTCTATCTGCCTCTCTTTCCCGCTATCTACTGGCCTATTAGCGTTAATGATTGCGACTACAATGCATTGACCAATTGGCAATTGCGACTATATAGTCTCGGGTTTGTTTCGAGATCGGAGCTCGTACTCGGGGCACTCGGTGCCAGCCGCCCCATTCAAATGTCAATTCGGATCGGACCCCAGTGAAACACAAGAGAAACACTTTTAATATGGTAGCTACGGAAAGCTTTTCCTCGCGGGACTCAAATCTGGGATGCTCTACGTAGGGCATTATAATCTGGATACCGGAATAGAGGGTTTTAAATTTAAAAGAAGGCTTAGAAAGTAATGTGGGTTAGTTTAGTACCTTAAACATCTTTTGGTCTAGACTCTGGAGTCTTGTATATGCAACATTTTTTAAATATGTTACTTGACAGATTTTAGCTTCTATTTAATTTATTACATAGCCTTCCGTAATTGAGCAATTAGTTAATCGTAAAAAAGTACCCATTCCATTACCACCAAACCGCATAACTATTTTCTTGTTAGGGTATGCACTGCCGCTCAAAATAAAATCCCAGGCAAATGGAAAATAATAGGAAAATAAACCAAAAACACTGGTGTTCACATGCATTGTCTATGGGGGACATTCATAGTACACTGAGAAAACGGATTTACATACATTTTACTGGGGTTTAATGCTCTTACGTACTTATAATCCTTACAATTTAAATGCCATACTCGATAAAATTCGTTTGATGACAGTTCCTTTTTTTTAAATCTTTTTTCTATAGAAAATATTAAAATATGTGATTTTTTCCTGTGCATAAGTGCGTTTTATTTAGCGTCGCCCGTTCTGGGGGCCAATGATCTCTGATTCCGGACCAAACTCTGGTATGCGCTAATTGTTTGCAGAGCTTTGGGGTCTGAGGTCCGGGGGCTTTGGGGGGTTTCGGGGGAGAGCCGCTGGCCAGGTACAATTAGTGCGCTCACCTTAGTCGCTGTTGCTCAGTCGCAAGTCTCGGGTTTTCTCTCATGTAATGATTTTTTTGGGTGCGACTGTGCTGAGACGAGAAATCAGTGAAACTTGAATTACCATAAAAACTCGTGTAGCAGTCAACAGCTGCGGCAACTGCGCGATTGCGAATGCCGTCGCCTCGGCTCAGCCTTCCAATGGCCGTGCCGGAAAATTTTGACATAATAATTGTCAAGCTGACATTTCCAACCACGCAGCTGACAGCTGAGCCTGAACCAGCCGAGCTCCCGAGTGTTAAACGAACCCCGGTCGATAGCTGGCGAACTCCCAGCTTAACCCCTTGAGATCCCGCGGGGATTACGGGAAGGATTACAGAATTTATCACATAATATCCCATCTTGACTCTATGAATTTTGGCTTTTAAAAGTCAAGAGTATTAAAAATTGTAAATTTTTTCGAACTTTCAATGCTTCTTGATACTTTTTATCTTTTAGGGGAAGTTCTGAAAACCTTTTTAAAATATACCCATCAAATATAGTATTTTGAAAAATTATATAAACACAAGCTTATAAAAATAAATAGGTCTGGTTTGTTTTTTTATTTGGCAAATGAAGTAAAATGTTCCTAATACCTAATTAGGGTTTTTAATTTCTGAGCACGTTCAGTAAATATGTGGCTGTTGGTTCACCATTATGACTTTTAAAATAGAAGAGATTAAATAAATAATAAAACCTGAGTCACGCGACAATGCGTTGAATATGAAAAGGTAGTATTGTAGGCCACACATTTGCATAGGGTTAAGTGTCTTTTTCCAGCTTTAACTGAGGTCTCCGGAACGAAAGCTAAACCACAATCAACAACGCCGACGACTTCGGCGAGGTGCGCATAAAAATCGCATTTAATTGTGATTTTCACACGAAATACAATGCGCATGAGCAACTGGCGCCGCTGGTTAACTCGAGGGGATGGATGGAGGGGTTCCATAAAGGGGAAGGCGGCATTACTTGATGGCAATTTGTGTAACTAGCGGTAAAGCGTAACTACTAAACAGTCCGCGACCGCTTCAGTTGTTGTTGCTTTTGCTATTGGTGGATTGGTGGTGGCTTTTGGGAAACACCTGCAAAACGCCAAGCCAAACGCACCTGTTTCGCTAACAACAACCGGCAAACGAAAACTAAAACAAAGTCAAGACACCAACGCCAGCAAAATAAAGGCAGCACACAAATGCACAAAAGCAGCGCACGGACACGGCTCAGCAACTTTCGTGGGTTAAGCCGGCCGGGGTGGGGCAACAAGGGGTTAAGGGGAACCGAAACGCCTGACTTTAGTGTAATTGAGGCGACCATCTGTCTTTGCGGCGGGGTAAAAGCGGAAAAACTGGGTGAGAGTTCCATGCGAATTAGGAAATCGAAACCGAGTCGATGTTCGACTTGCAAAGTCTGACTGGAAAACATATGTAAACGCACAGCTGCGGGCAACAAAGTAGCATAGACACCTCAGTATATTGTCTTGCAAATATAAAAGATTCTTATCAAAATGGCTTTATAAGATGCTGATCTTCTGTATTCCAGTATATCAAATTTTTACAATTCCAATAATGTTGTTGTCGCCAACTTGTTTACCTGATTAGTTTGGCTGGCTATCAACACAGGTGCACAAATCGGAAGCTAAAACTGCGACCATCGACCACCACAACTGAAACGAACTCCATCAGCTGGCGGAAGTTGTCCAGAAGGCGAACGGCAGCTGACGATCGGGAAAGGCTCAAAGTGGGAGATCCAGGGGCTTGGGCAGCATTGATTTCAGCTGCGTCACCCAGCCATTGTGGCTCTGTCATGGGTGGCGGTGGTGCAGAAAAGGGGTGGTGCTGCTGCTGCTGTGGTTCAGTGGCCGCCACATGTTGGCCTAATGACAGCTCTGGCTGGCGAGACTCAGTTGCGGATTTCAGCTTTTCGGCCAACAATGGCGATGACAATGGTCGAGAGGTGCGGCTGCTGCAGTTGCGATTTCTGCCCAAGTTGCTGCCGCAGTTGCATTTCCAGTTGCAGTTGCATTTGCAGTTGCTGCCGCCTGACATTTGATCGAAAGACCGCCGCTGCCGCAGAAGCCGAGGGGTCACAAACCCACCGCCGCCATCGATGACGAACTGCGGCGAGTGTCAAGCCGTAAATTAAATAAAATTATGCACAATTCCTTATCGCCAATTGAATTGTTGCTATTCAATTTTTTCCCTCTGCCTCGAGGCTCTGACTAATGCGCCACCCGAGTTGCCGAGATTGATATGCGATGGGGAACACGGCAACGCTTAGTGGCAACTGCCAACAGCAACTTGCGGCAGCCACAACAGCAATATCAAAGACCACCAGCAGCAGCTGCAAAGCATTAAAAATCCAGTGGACAGAAGTTATAAACACTCTACAAATTTACAATTTAATAATAATAAGGATTTATTCATAGGAACCTGTTTTCAAGTTAGTTTAAATCTTCACTGATTAAGTTTACTGTTGATATTGATTTTTAGTAAATTTCTATTAATTTTAATTATATTGCTGATGATTGTTTGCATTGTTTGCTTTTATTTGGTTACCCAAAAATAAATTCTTTTGGTCCCGCAGGATTCTAATAACAACATCCATACCCCTCGACAGCGAATAACAAGAGCCGAAAATCCGACATTGATAAATGCCATCCCACGCCTCGCCTGTGTTTTGGCCAAATAAAAAAATAGCAAATAAATACTGACCGGGCTCCTGCCGTTGCAGTTGGTTATTTCATTCATTTTCATTTCGTTTTGCTAATTGATTCATTGATCTTGGCGATATCGCTCCCCGGTGACCAGAGCTTAGCCCCTTAGTTTCCCCCGATCCCGATCCTGCTGCAGATCGTAACATAATTCTTTTGCCGAGCTGCGGGTCCGGAGACTCGCATTCATTTGCACGCCTGTCCACTTGGCCGTCAATTGTGCACAAAGACATTATTAGCCGTCTAGGAATTCAATTCCATTTCCATTGTCGGCCTGCCCAACTGGCTTTTTGAGGCTTTTCACGGGGGCTTGGCCGGGCTGTTTTTCTTTGCCTTTTTTTTTTTTTTTGTGTTGTGTTGCTGTTGTAGCTGCAATTTGTTAAATTGACAAAAACTTTTTGCGATAAACTTGGCGCGTTATTAAATTCAATAAATTTTGCTCTTGCTCCGCAGGCTTTTGGTTTTATTTTCCGTTATCGGACGGCGAGATCAGCAAATACAAATTCTGTTTAAGATATGGAAACAGAATCGATCGATTTGGCCAGGTTAATTGCCAGTCAAATGGGCGTGGCCATCAGATATTCGATATGCGATTCTTATCTGTCACCGCTGAGGCGAATTAAATTTGCAATCAATGAAACCCAGCCAGCTTGTCACAAATGCCACAAGTCTCTTCCTCTATTGGCAGAAAGCCCCCGAAACACAAAGGCTGCCGCCAGCTCCAAAGTCGCCAAAGACTCCAAAGAGACTCCAGGCCGGGACTTCAAGCTCCGGCCAACTTCCGTCGCACATTTGCCATTTGTCATGCCATGTCAGAGCGGAGCTGCGGTCCAAAGATGCCCAAAAATGGCGACGAAGGAACAGACCTCGCATATAATTTACGATTATGTTGGAGGCCCCAAAACCAGAAGGTGGGGGTGCACTTGAAGGAATTGTTAGCTTATATTACCTTTAAAAACTATTTAATAACAATTCTTAAGATTACCTTACATTTATTACAAAACTGTAATTAGTTAATTTATAAAAAAAAACATTAATGTTGATTAAAGTTTTGAAAGCATCACTGGTCAGATTTTCCAAGTGCACTGTACTGAGTCTGAGGATTGATTTAGGTTGCCGCCAGCCCAAACTTATGGAGCCATTGATGGACGCACTTAGTCGGCAAAGACTTCAAAATTTACGTTGACATTCAGTTGGCTGCCTGCCCCGCTCCTCCCCAACCACCTACCGCCATTAACCCCTGACTGCCTAATTATTTTATATGGCAGTTGCAGTCATACCCGCAAACACACCAGCACACCTCAAAAAAAAACCGCATTCACGTTGGCGTCGCGGCGCCGTTTGCTGTCGATAGATGGAAATTTGTTTGCCATAAATATTATTTTTCACGCGTTGCCGCAGTAGCTGCCAAAATGTGTGGAGATGCCGCCAACACTGCGGAATATTGCAAAGATAGATAGATAGAGGATGAGGGGCTGGCCTTTCCAGCTTGAGACATCGTCAACTCTGCCGGGTCTTTGGTTTTTTGAAAAACTTTGTTGTCAACACCGCAACGCCTGCAGTGCGTCAATTTCTGCATAAACATTTGCATTCGCTTATTGATTTTCGCTATTTTATTTGAGCTGTTTTTCGTATTTTGATTGGCTGGAAATGTTTATTGAATTTTGTTTGCATTTTCTCTTAGACGGACGTATGATGAAGATTTATTTACAAAATGATAAAAGCATTTAGGAATTTCAAATCTCTTGCCTCTAAAAATGTAAATATGATGGCGTATTTTTCGTAGAATCTATAGGTTAGAACTTTCATTTTATTAAGGAAAAATCCATTCCTTTATTACTGTTCTTAACTTTTCAGCAAATTATAGGGAATTCTTCTGCTGCCTGTCTATCAAGCATCTCCCTTGTCTAATTAACGCTTCATCGCCGCTCAATGGCAAAACACGTTGAGTCGGCACATCTCAAAAGCCAATCGAATTACACTTCCCGAAGAGCAAAGCCAAGCCCCATTCAAATCTTGGTCATAATCGCAGCGCAAAAATCTCATTAACGCAAGCGGCCCAAAAAATCCACACCGAAAATGAAAAGAGGCTGGGGAAAAGCGATTGCCCAGAGCTTGGCCAATTAATAAAGAAGCGTGAAATTGAATTTCTTAGCCGTAAACTCGTATGCGCAGTGCAGACTTCACACCCCGAGATCCGAGCTTAAAATCTAGAAGGCATCGTCTTTTTCCTGCGGCTGCACTGCCAAGGCGGCCAAAACTGCCAAAAGAAGGCAAATGCAGGTGTGGTTCGGCTGAGTTGCGGCTATTAAAACTCAATCTGAAATTCAAATCGTAATATAGGGCCACCTCTTCTTCTGGCAAAAAAAACCCCGCAAAAACAAAAGGCCAGCGACAAAGCAAAATGATCGAAGCCCAAAAACCAAAAACTATTCACACAGAAAGGCAACCTGAAATCAAAGGCCAGAGCGAAGCCAAAGAATTTCTTCTCCGTCGTCGCATTTTGGTCAAAACGAGGCGAATGGTCATCCAAGTCCATCCGTCGACGAGGGCTATCTCACCATTTGATCTGAGACGATTCGTCGAAGGTTTGCCAAGGTTCTGGGGCTCAGTTGCAGTATTACACTTGCAAAAAAAAAACTAGGGTTGTTCTGCCATGTTAAATGGCTTGAAAACTTAAGAGGTTGCTTGCCTTATAACGATGTAAACCATTTGCAAGATTTATATTTAAATGAAATTTATTTATTGAGAATTAAGCCAAAGGTTGACATGTAGTTTTCCAAGTGCACTCCCATTCTGTAGATGATCTCAGTCTGAGTCGCAGTCTGGGACTGAATATGAGTCTCCATGCCCCGCAAGGAATTCTTTCAATTCATTTGGCTTCGACTGGGTTTCGTTCACTCCTTCCACTTTTTTTTTGGCAAAGATCCTTTGGGTCCAACGCGCGGCGCATTTCAATGCTGCACGTGCAGGCCAAAAGCGAACCTTCTTCTTTTTACTTTTTTCACTTTTGTACCTTTTCATTTTTTTTGGTTCCCCTTGAGAAGGTTTTGCCTTTGAGCCGAGATTGAAATTTGCTGAACACCGGCGTGGCATAACTCCTCTTTTTTCCGATCTTTTTTCTGTGGGTTTTGGTTTGCAATTTTTTGTGTGTGTTGTTTTTGGAATGGACTGCGCTTCCTTTTGACGGTGACGACTTTTATTAATATTTCGGGGATTGGTTTTGGGCTTGGAGCCTTTTTGCAAATCGGTTAGGGACTGGGGATCTTGGGGGAGAAGGGTTGGGACAAAGCGATGCGCTTCTCGGAATCGTTTCTTGTGATCAGCTTAGCGCTCTTATGTGATGCCCTGTGTTGTTGAAAATGGTTTACGAAAATGGGATCCACTTATATAATAAAACGGAAAACAATCTTTCTTCTTCTTTTATGAACACTTTTTAAAAAATATTTCCTTTTTAAAAAATGTTAGGTATTAAATATAATTGACGTTAAACCCCTATCCCAATTTATAAATTAATATCTGAAAGAATAACTAAGTAAGTTTATATTTTTTTATATTTCAAAGGTATCTATCTACTTCGTTTCGAAATGCGATTCAGTTCGAGCGTTTTTTCCGCAAGGGGAAAAGGTTCCGAGGGGCCTCTGAGTATTTTGAAGACAAATCATGCCCCTCGGTCGCATTGGATCGCTTTGTGTGGCTTTGTCTTGTGGTTTTGGCCAGGCCAGCGCTCCTCCTTCCCTTTTGCCATTCGGTTTTGGCCCGCAATTCATCGCCCATGTGGCTCGAAGGCATTTTCATCTCATTGCCGGTCTCTTGCAGACTTCTTCCAAAATTAAGTTATAATTTTGAATCTGTGGCTGCTGGGTGGTCGTTATTTGCATTTAAATTGCAAACAAATCATCGCAAGCCTTTGATTTATAGTGGAAAGTCGTCGTTGCAATTAAAATTCCTCAAAAAAAAAGGAGAAGATTGCAAATATGATTTTAATGATCAATATTCAGAAATGGTTCACTTGGAAAAATCACTATTGAGTTAATATACATAATTTATTTTCCGTTTCTCTTTATTTTTGGTGCTATCATTCTTTTCTGTAAATGATTAAAGTTTTATTGAGCTGCAAGAACCCTGATTTTTTTAAACCTTATAATTAAAGCTATAAATTGAAATAAATATACATATTTTTATATTGAATTTCCGAGTGTATAATGATCGGTCTGATGCGACTGCGTAGGCTGTGCAACGGTAGCCATGCAGATCGTCAACGGCAGCCGTTCCCAGATGACAGCATCTGCAGCTACTCGTACTTATCGCTCTTTCAATGTTTTTCCCCCGTTTTTTGTATTTTTTTGTTTGTTTGTTTCGTGAATTTTTCATTTTGTTGAACTTTTTACGAAAGCCGGAAAATGAGGTGCGTCGGCAGATAAAGAAACCCGCAGCCACAGCGACGACACAGAGCGCTCGGTCTTCAGTCTGAAAGAATGCCAAACAATTCATAAAACCATGAGCCACAAAGAAGAAATAAACGAAAAAGGCGAGAGAGGTGAGCCATTCTTTGGCAGCCACTTGGCAACGAACGTCACGTAGCGGCGGCATCATTAGCCAAACCGCCAGGTCTCATACTCAGTCTCAGTCCCAGACTCGGTCTCAATCCCAAACGGAGACAGAGTCAGAGACAAGGCGGCTTGGAAACCCACACAGAGAAAAAACATCACAGATTTCTGATTTCCCGAAAAGAAATAATCATAGAATTTACAATATTAAATTGGCCTTTGCTTTAAACAATTTCATAGCACATCAGAAATCAAATTTAATTGCTTTGAATAATTTGGTAAACATTTTATATATATTTCATATAATGTTTCTCCCCGTGTACTGACTTATTTGTTGCTGTTTTGGCGGCGGCCTTTCCATTTTCCCACTCACTTTGCTGTGTGCAACTGTTGCTCGCCGCTCATTAATCCCGAGCCTCCGATTCCGACTCAGATTCAGATTCAGAGGCCATATCCCGGCTGGCTCTCGGCTCTCGGCTTCAGCTGCACCTACTTTTCAGCGCTTTTGTTTGCCGCACACCTGAGAGGAAATGCGTAACAAACACACACAGCTGGTGGGTAATTTCCACGAAATTAGTGCCGAGACTTTGTTGTTGTTTCTCCGAGATTTGTCCACGCTGGAGGTCATCAGCTCACACATCGCATATACGACTTGTATGCGGGTGTAAATATACGTATATAACCCCTAGGCTGAAAAGGGGCTCGAGAACGGGTATGTGGAACCCACTTTCAAGAGGCCCATTGTTCGCCCTATTGACAGCCATTCAAGTGGAATTCCCCGCATCTTTTAATTGTTCCATAATTAATGTGGGAAACGATGGTCGGTCCATCGGCTTGGTAGAAATCTCCTCTGCTGATTGAGACATAGCATTGCATACGTCGGTGGAAGAGTTCGGGATCGGATCAGGCTGGGCCATCCGCTATATGTCGAAACTGTCAGCAGAGTTTGAAGAACTCCATAGCGTACTTGAGACAGTTGCAGTCGCAGATGTGACGAGCAGTGAAATGCAGTGAAATGCAGCTCAAGTGCCAGATTGAACTCTGGTGAAAAGATGCAGACGATTCACAAAAATATGCTCAATTGCTTTGAATCGAGTGGAAAGCTTCCTCAATTGTTGGATAGCTACTTCACTAAATGGGCTGAGAGTCCATTTGTTCCAGACTCTGCTCACTTTAAATATAATTTTGAATCTAATCCAAACAATTGATTCCTTAGTTTTGAAGATTTTCTTCGTACTTGATAAGAAGACTTTTAGTCAAAAAAAGATGGTTTTTAATCGGATTATAGAATATTTCGTACTGATTTTTTATTTCCGTCTTAAAAAATTTCATTGCACCTGCTTTTCAACAAATGCTTCCTTATTAACTTCCGTTTGGTAAATTAAATAACCATTTTTTCCCTTAAAAAAGTAACTTCCCATTGGAAACGGATACGTTTAATCGGATAATAGTTTCAGTTTTGAAAATAACCTCGATTTTTCTTCATAAAGAGATCAAAATTTAGGGGAAATGGAGCTCAATATCCTGACCTTGTTTATGGCAATTAAAGGCTTTACTTTCCATTTCAACTAAAATTAGGGGTTTCAATCGGGATACAAAGGGCAGGTAATAATCAGCCTTAAAATCTCGTTGAACAAATCTGCAGTAACAAATCCAGTTCCTTTCATCATTCTGCACTTTCCACACCCATCGACGATTACTCATTCTGTTGATTTTTGATTGGAGGGGAGCAGCAAATTAGCCTCTGACAACTCAATTGGACATCTGCAGAGTGCAGGGCCCCCACAAATGGACGATTTGGCTGGGACCACACCCATTGAGTAATCCGCTAACGAAAATCTCCGAGGCTCAGTCATTTGGCACATTTAATCCACGCGTCAACGAGCCGGGCACCGGGAAAATGTTTGCGCATAGTTTAGGCCAGATAAATCTCAAGTTAAATGGCCAAAAGTCAAAATAAATTAAGCCCACATGCGCGCAAAAACAGTCGAAAACAAAATAGAAAAGAGATCGAAGCCAGCAGGCGACAGGCAGTCACCACAAACGTTGTCACACCCTTCTGGCCGGGGCATTCTGACCCGTCGGATCGAGGGGCTTTACCCGGAGCTCCGATTTGGAGCCAGCGACGCCCACATGCAGATGCATTCGCTCCAAACAATGGGCACGGCCTCAGTACAACTTCAAAGCACTTGAAAAAAAGGCGGAAGATAAAAAGAAATAGAAAGTACGCTTCAGAAGTATAACATTAAAAGCTGGAAACTTATTGTGAAAACTTATAAACGCAATTTTAACATATGAATTGGCATAAATATTCATTAACAATAATAGATTTTTTTCAGTGTTTCTGTGAGTCCCAGTTTCAGTACAACTCCGGAGCTCAGATTTGTCACCAGCTCGTTGTGGCGGCGCTGGGGTCTTGTGCACATGCGCCAACTGGGCCGCCGTCTCTGATTAAGTTGACGAAACTCAAATTCGAATTGCACGAAAGAGGGAATTGCGGGGCAGATAGGGGCTATATAGTGACATGATCTGGTCCGCGGCTGGGTGACGAATTGGACAAACATTGGACAATTGCTGCGCCCTCGAAATGTCAACGCCCTAGAATCGAATTCGGCTCAGCTGGGCGAAGGCCCCCCCCCTGGCACAAAAATCGTACGAGGGACACTGGTCAACACAAAAAGGGAGTAGTTTTAACCAATATATATATATTTAAATGTTGTTATTACACAGTTCACATTAATAAGATATCAATCGAAACAATTTAAATATTATATTTTGAAACACATATCAATACGAATAATAATTTTAGAGATTTACATTTAGGTGTATTGTATTTTATCTGACACTTTGGGGTCAGGTTTATCACCCAACCCTCGATATGGACCAGTGTTTGAACGGCACACCTGATAAATATCGAGTAACCAAGCTCTCCCTTTGCTCTCTGCTCCACGATTCGAATCAGCGTATTGCTGACATACTTTTACCGCTGAACGCATTTAATTATCGAGACAATTTCGATATCGAAAACTGTTTGTTTTGCATTTCGCATTTGCACGCGCCGCGTTTTATGTTCACCGCTCCACCAACAAACGGCGGCGTCAGCGTCTGTCGCCCAATTATTCCAATTTTTTATTTTGGCGACGATCGACGATCGAGTTCAAACACCTGCAATGCACCCAATGTGTTGGCTGCTTTCGTTTGCATATTTTTTCTTCGTTACTTTTTATGCGCTGCACGCAGCGGCCGACTGCGTTAATTTGTCTAAATTTTTTAATTTACAGCTCTTGCCGGTTATAATCACTAGCTGATCGAGTTTAATTGCCATCGCAGAGATAGAGGTATTCTCCTCGAGAATTATGCCGACCGAGATAAGTTAGCACACGAGTCAAATCTGGCAAAAACAAAATTGAGCGAATAAATTCCCACAAACTTGACTCCGCTTGACCGACACAACAACGCAACACAAGCAAATGACGTGAACGTGAAGTTTGATCAGGTGCGCATACAAATCTTACGACGCCAACTTTCAGTTAAACAAAACACACACAACGGGTACTGAGCAATGTACACTGGCACCGAGGCCCAGGGCATTATAATGAGCCAGGATAATACGACTTGGGGTTACTCTAATTAGGGAATTGAGGTACAAGTTATAACATCAAATGCAAACAAGTAACATCTGTAGTTCCTTTCTACCACTGTTAACAATTTGCATCATTATGTACTTTCTGTATATTCATAATTATGTCTATAGATCTTCATTCTTGATGATGTTTCGTTTCGGTGTCCTTTTCTTATCTCGTTTTGAAACAAAGAGGTTTTTTAACACTCAATAAGAAGTTAGCAGGTTTAGATCGCTTTTGAAACAAGGTAAGGGTATTGACAAACTCGAACGCCGCAAAGTAAGCAAAAGTTAATGAGAAAGTCAAATAAACCAAACAAATAGCATGCATAGTGCTGTCTGTAAGAGTGCGAGTGAGAGCCCCCAGAAAATGGCAGAGGGAGAAAGATAATCGCACTGGCGGAGGATGAGTGGATTAGTGGAAATCAGCGAGATGCGCAGGCGTTTTACTTTTGCTGCAATTTTACCTTGTTTCTGTACCTTGCGGCAGCTTGTGGGTCTGTAAAGCATTTTGCGTCTTAGCCGCTGACGCGTGAGAAGGTAAACAACAATTCCGGCGATGCTACGCCGCCGGCTGATCTGATCCGTGATTAAGTGAGGCTGCCCTGAAGTGGCCCCTGTGTAAAACTGAAGTCTACACTGTACAGATACTTGAAATCTGGCAAAAATAAGCTTAGAAATTGGTGTACAAAATTAATTTACTCCGTTGAATACTTACTTACATTATATTTTAAAGTACCTATAAATATATAGTTTATTTCAAAAATATTAAAACTAAGATTTCAGAAAAGTATTTGCCAGGCGGATAGCTCCCCAAGCGTTTTTCTCCGTGTCATCAGTTCGCCAGGCTATTGCAGCTGAGTCAATAATCAATCGCATTGTCCGACCAGTGGCTCCACGCCCCCTCCAAGCCCCCCCAACTCGTTCACCCAGCTCCAACTGCAACTCGCACACCATCTGCATCTTACGACCGCATCTGCGTCTCCAAGCGAAACTGAAAGTGGCGCTACAAGTGCATCGACAGCTGATAAGCTCCTTCCATGAAGCCAACAACTGTCAGACGGTCGCCAGCTGTAATCTTAATGCACTTTTTTGTGTGCCAACCCGCAGTCTTCGAGATTGCCCGGGCAGAAGGTCCCACAGCTGCAGGGGTGGACTATACGCTATATAACTACTCACAGATGAGCCCATAAGTATAGCACACCTACAAACTAAATTATTTAATAATCCATTCGGATAATTCATTGCGGCGTAACCTAATTATAGTTACTTAACGAGTATCCATTTTAAAATCATTTTATTTATCCGTATTTTTATGACCATATTTGTTCTTTAAAAATGACTAAGCCAAAGCGCAGCTTATCAATGTTTCGCCAGCGTGGGTCCGTCTGTCCAGTTCAACTTTATCTTAATTACCGGGGGCAAGGGAACTTACATACATGCCCAAGATATACTTCTGTTTGCGCACATTCTCGCCCAAGAATTTCCCCATTTCTTCTTTGTTATTTCCCCGCTTATCGGCTGGAGAAAGTGGCTCCAAGATTTGGCATGTGCGGCTGTACCGCTGATAAACATTTTTGTGGATTTTCACATTTTTTTTTGGCTTTATGAAAAAATGAGTCATTAACTCAATAAACTGGCGGAAGTAACATTTCTTTATGCAATTTAACGAGATGATATTCAAATTTTACTTAAAGAAAGTTATCGTTTTTTCGCCTATTGTTCTGATTTTATGGGTATTAGAGTGCCTGCAATTTGTGACTATTTTGTTGTTGTCACTCACAGTTTCATTCCTTATTTATGTACTCCAGTGGCGCCAGTCTCGTAGAGTCGTCAATGGTTACCCTGGCTTCCCCAGAGTCCCCATACCCATCCCCTTCATCTGTGCTCTAGTTTATTCCTTCATGAGGCCGATGTATATTTATATAGCTTTGATTTGATTGCATAGAGTTCGCTTCTAATTCGATTTCGTTCAATTCCCAGCATTACAATTACACAATGGTGTACTAATTTATGTAGGTATGTGGCACATCGTTTAGCTTTTTACGTATACTGAAATATTATTAATTTGTTTTTGTCACCAGTTCTCATCACTTTTGCAGTTCTCAGCTTTTGCGACATAATTGTTCGGTAATTCTATAGTGTCATATAGTATTATTATAGTATTATTAACTGACTGCGGAGACGGCTGCTGTCACATGGAAATATTTTTTAATAATTTTTAATTACAACATGACATGACAAGGGATTTACTTTGCATGCTCCACCAAGTTTTTCCGCTGCAAAGTCAGTGTTTTTTTCTCCTCTTAACTTTTGAGTTATGATTATTAATGTCATGTGGTGGTCATTTGTCATGACTTCAGGTGTTGCTTTGCTGTGTTTGTTGTTGTCTTTATACTAACGGGGATTGCCTTTGTACTTTATTGGCATTGTAAGCTTTTTATTTAGTAAGAAGCGATAATGGCCTATAAAGCCAAAGCAACGACTTAGGTAATTAGTGGGATTTGCATTTCCTGACTGTTGCGTTTTGTCTCTCTCATCTGTTTTTTATGCACTAATTATTTTTTCAGTGTTTATTAATATTCACATAAATCTTTTTTTATTTAATTAAAACCATTTTTATCAGAAATTATTGTTTTTAATTTTTATTATATTTTTCTTGGTAAGAGTATTTCTGCCATCGGATTTCTTAAAGCTGTACATTGTTTGTGCTTTTCCTCGTATCTGGGATTTTGCAATTGCAAATGAAATTCAGATGAAATCGAACTGTTGCAACCGTCTTTTGTTGTTGCTTTTGCACCGGCTGTTGACATGGTAATGGCATTGGTAATTGAGGGGGTAATGCATGGGAGGGGGTCAGTGCTAGTACCTCCGTTACGGGGCTGTAATTTTCACGGGCTTCTTTGTAATCAGCACACCTGTTCTATGGGTAACTTACTAACGAGACGAACGAAAGTGAAAAGCCAATCATTTGCATTGTTTAATGGGTTACATCCATTGCTTATTGAAAGTAAAATCGCGACAAAATTCACTTTTCATTGACCTAATACATATTAATAATTCTAAAGTCTTGACTTTCCCTTTCATTTCATTTCAATTAAATGAAAAGTAATACAACCGTTGATTTATTTGGCACAATTTTTTGGGATTTTCGGATGCTCAGATGTTTGTGCTGCTCTGATTTTTTCTCTTCTCAGTTCTTATCATTATAACAACACAGATTTTTAATTTATTAGCTCATTCAAACAAAACGCAAATTTTGCAAAGAGGGAGACCAAGAGAAACAGCGCGAGATGAATTGGCGAAAGCCCAAGAGAAAGAGAGAAAGAGTCGGTGTCTGAGACAGAGAGCGAGAGGACTCTCGAGTGAGAGAAAAAGTTCTATTTTCAGGGCCGAGCATTTTATTTAGCATTTGGCAGCGCTCACTCAACAGCTCCAGTGGCGCAATTGGTTAGCGCACGGTACTTATAATCAGTATTCTGTGTGTATGAGCTATGCCGGGGTTGTGAGTTCGAGCCTCACCTGGAGCAAGTCGCTGGTGACTATATATTTTTACAGGGAATTTTATTTTTTTCTAATTTTTTTTTACTGTTTAGGCCCAGCTTAAGTAATAAATATTTGGTTAAAAACATTTTTGAAAGTAGTTTTTGAATAAACAATGTGAGTTGGAGTCTGTCTGGGATCAAAGATACAAAGATTTTCCCGGAGAAGGTTGGTTCTTTTTTGTGCTTTAAACCTTAAAACATAGTTTAGATATAATTTTAAGATTTATTTTAATCGTTTTTAAGTTATAGTTTTTTGTCTTCTAATTTTTATAGCAATGTTATTGAACAGACTAATTTTTACAAGACTTTGTAATTTATTTACATATACAAAATAAATAAAAGTCCTTTACATTCATCACCGATTTTTAGGATCTATAGCAATATTTAATTTTAAAATCCTATACAAAATTTGTTTGCGATTATAATTTGTTTTAACCTTTTTTTATAAGTTTAAACGAATTGTTACATAATTACCAGCTTTTAAAATTTTTTCTTAAAAATTAAAAACCTATTTATTAGTTAGGAACGAATCTTTCGGCAGAAAAATTCTTGTTGAGTATGTGGTCGGTTTGACAATCTCCGTCTTGTCAATGAATTACTTAGCTTTACTCTTAAGTTAGGTCTCGGTTTTGGAAATCAGAGCTTAGAATTAAAACAATTTCAAATTACCTTATCAATATAATGATAAGCATGTTAGAGCCAGTCAGAAACTTTGTCGAAAATAATGAATGAAAGAAAGTTAGAAAGGGAAAGTTCCAAAGGGAGCTTAAAGGATATTTCATTGTTATATTTTTTGGGTGCTGGGGGTCTCCTGAAGCTTTTTGCGGCGCCCGGGCATCAGCTCCAGTGGCGCAATTGGTTAGCGCACGGTACTTATAATCAGTATTCTGTGTGTATATGAGCTATGCCGGGGTTGTGAGTTCGAGCCTCACCTGGAGCAGGTCGCTTTGGGACTTTTGTTTTTGGGTCACACCTATCCTTTATTTCGGATATTTCAATCCCGTTTCAGTGAATGTAGTGAATAAATTAACAAGCTCCTTATCTAGAGATAAAAAGAAGAACAATTTATTACTATAAGTCCTTTAACAAAATTTCGATAGGGTGAATTAACTTTTTATCATGGATTATTAGTGGTTATTTAGTGGTTTTCTTTAAGTCCTTCTTGTGTTTACATTAGAGCGCTGTGCAGATGGCTTAGCGAACACTTGGCCATTGCTTGTAAACATTTCGAAAATCTGTCAAAAGCATATTCACCCAGTTCTGTTGCAGAAGGTATATCCTATCCACTCTTAAATCAAAATCGTTCGTTCCTGAGGCTGAACATGCCACCCAAACAAATCGAGTGTCAGACAGGCAGAGTTTGTTTGAAAATTCAACAAAAGTGCCCCCGACTAAACATGATAATCATTATCTTTCCGTGGCCATGTGGATATGGAGATCTTCACAGCTGTGCTGAGTTGTAGAAAGCAGCAATTAATCACTGGGAAATCGAATAATATCCGCTAAGGCGAGTCTTCGTTCGTCTGTTCACATAAATAATTTTTACGATCTCCGCGCGGCCCAAGTCAATTGAAATTATGAACAGATCTTGCAGCAGAGTCTAAATCTAAACAACGATTCCAAAACGCCAAACAGATGCGGCCACAAGAAGGTGTTGAAAAAGAGATCCCCTCAGAGGATCGAAATAAGAATGGGTATGGTTATGGCGTCCAATGGGGGAGTGTGGGCGTTGTGGAGTGCCGAGTGTTTGGAGTGAAGTCAATAAAAATCGAGCAACAAAGGCAAAGAGCTATAGCGGCTATATCCGAGAGCCGGAGCAAAAAGCGCAGCCAGCCAATGCCAATAAAATGTTTGCAGTCCGGCGGCTGATTTGTTTACACAGCATCGATGACGACGACGTCCGCAAGACGATCGATGGCACAGTGGTTCGAAAACTACAATATAGTAAATAGTGAGGCACTATATATTGTTTTCTGATCAAACTATGTTAATTTATATTCAAATACCGAGAACAATAAGAATCATAGAAGTTATATAAATAATTCTCAATTATGTTTAATTAGACATTATTGTTAAAAAGCAATTACGTCGTCTTAAGCTTAGTGCCCGATCCACAGTACTCCCAGTACTTAGCATATTTTCCGAGCAGCTGCAGCCCTCCAAGTTCGAACGGTCCAGCAAGCTTTGGTGGTCCCCGCAGATGGAGTGGGAAAATACGGAGATCGGTGGCCCTCGGGGTAAAAGGCTTGGGTTTTTTATATACATTTTTTTTTTTTTTGTGGAGTGGTAGGCGTGCGGAATTTTAAACAAATATTTACACAGCCGAAACTTTTCGGGCAGATGCAGATGCTTGATGCCCATCCGGAGGCAGCATAATCACGATGGGATCGGATCTGGATTTAGGATTCGAGCATCGGGAATCGGGCATCGGGAATCCAACTGCGTTCGTTATGTGTTTACAGCTGCAATATTTGGGGCAACATTTATGCAAAATAAACAACACGAGGGCCTTTCCTCTTCCGAGGGCAGCAATTGATTTGGAACAGACCACCCAGCACATCATCTCACACGTACCGGAACGGAACGGAGTGGATCGTATCGTATCGAATCGGATCGTGTTGGGTCGGAATGGACCGATACCCGTTCACGGATCCGCCCGCAACATGATCGCGTGGATGGCACTGCCCCTGATGCTCAACATGATCCTCCATCCTCGTGGATACTCATCTGCATATCGGGGGGAGGTTTGCGGTTGGGCGGTCGCTTGTCTGACACTCGTGTTTGCCGCTTGTTCTGCTTCTCGTTCACCGCGTTGTTTATTTATGAGGATCAAAAGTTAGCTGCCCGTAAGGCACTGGGAAAAATCAGGTATGCTTTGCAAGGAATTGAAGAATTAACCTACAATCCAGAAGCTATAAATGTGATAGTCACTAATTAGTATTGAAAAGTATTTTTATTTGTTTGTTTTTAATTTAAGAGGAATCTAGGCATCTAGGTATTTCTTTCTCTCTCTGCACTTTCTCATCTCCCCCTTAAACTCACCTCTTCCCCTTTTACAACGCTGCGTGGGCCGAAAAAGAAGTGAGAATTAGGCCAATTAGTGGCTCTTCCTGACTTTGGCATCGGCAGAGGATTGAGGAGTATGTGGTATCTGGCCAACATCATCAGCTCGCGGCGTCTACGTCGGCATGTTTGTGTCTTTTAACACTAATTGCAGCGTGCGGTGCGTTGCATCTCAAGTGGATGTGGCCACCATCTCGCATGCATCTCCATCTCAGCACCTTTTCTCGAGTTTTTTAAGGTGTTCGGATGTGTGAAAATCCGGGAGATCCAGCCGACATTTACACCGATCGCACAGCCAAAAAGATTTGCCTTAACATTTACTCGACGTGGGCATTTGTCATGGAAGTGAAAATTTCATTTCGGTTGCAATCGGAATATTTCAATTAATGGCATTAATTAAGGTTTATGCCTTGAATTACGCTCGAGTGCTTTTGCCTTAAATTATTGGATTGCATTAACATAATTACTTTGATCATTTATTTTCATTTTGTTGAGAGTGGGTTATAAATAAAAGAGACGCAGGGAGACGTTTACAAACTGGGCAGTTCAAGTAAAAGTATAAAAACAATAAAGTAAATCCTCTACAGAACTGGGAAAGTTATTTTAACTTACATTTATATTTCTGTAGCTTTTGTAATGATTGTTTCCCACATTCTTTTATATTAGCGACGCTATTTTCCAGCTGAGAATTTTCCATAAAATTGCAAACGACTTGCGTGCGAATGGAAATAGTTTGTGCGGGTGAAACCAGGTGCACTTTCATCTAATGAACGTGCCCGCCCAGCCTTGTTCGTTCACAAGGTGCCAAGAAATACTGGCATAAGTCACGCCCAGATCGCAGATGTGAGCTGAACGTGAACTGGAACCCCGGGGAATCGAATCACCGACGCTGACGCACGCGCTTACGTCAATTTGTTGTCGCAACGCATAACTAGACATGTCAATGCTGGTTAATTACATGCAACAATCGTCGAGAGAGGCAACCGCAGAGTTCGGCTAAGTGCACGCAAACCGACAATTCAGCGAGCCCGGGCAAATCCGCATTCAAAAAGCCAAATTTCTGCAGCCGAAAACGGTAGCAACAAGCAACAGGCACACGAGCAACATGCTGCAACCAGCAGCCACCAGCAGCAACAACCACTACAATGTGCCATTGTTAATTGCATGACATAATCCCAGAGCTAATACGAAGCAGAAAACTCAATCGAAAACGGCGAAAACAGCTACAACAATGGTGGCAAGCTCAAAATCAAAGCAGACAAATTGCCGCAACTCCAAAATAAAACTAAGCAAAATCGTAAAAAAAGAAATAACCATTAATCGCGCCGTGTCTGTGCCTTTTAATTGCTTAACTATCGGCCGGCGGCAATTGTTAATAAACAATTAGAGAATTTGCATTGGCAACTTAAGAGCGATACAGTCAAAGATCCAGATACAGATACTTTAAAGCTACGACTACGGATACAGATACAGATACAGCTACAGCTACAGATACAGATACAGATACCGATCTTGATCGGCATCGGCGACATAAAGCTAATTCAAGTGACGGACCGGCCAATCAACTGGTGACGATCGACGCTGGTGGCCAACTCAGAACGTCGGCTAAAATACAGAAAACGAAACTAGCAAATACAACAAATAAATAGAGGCGGTGAAATCGACGGCGTTTCGACAACTCTGTCTCAATTTAGACACTCGACGAGCTTCAATTACCATCGCGAATGAAACGGAATATGGGTATAGCTACGGTAAAGTCTGGGGATAGAAATATGAAAAGACTATAGGGTGGAAACTTCAGAAATTATAAACTTAATACCGAAGCTTAACTCAAATACTCACAGTAGTATTTAACGTTTTTCCCCGCTTAAAAATTAATTGAAAGTCAGCAACAAGTCAAAGTCATTCAAATGTTTGGACAAGTTTTCTTCAACTTTTCGATAAGCTATTCTTGAAGCTCAAATTGAATTCTCTCGCGCAAATCCCTCTGAATCATTCCTTATATCAGGGTCGGATTGTCCATATGCTAAGTTTGCTGACAAATGCCATATAAACAAATAAACGCGCTCGATTTCATTAGCACGCCAAAGCGACGGATGGATGGATCGGATGGACAGACGGATAGACGGACGGACGGAATGGGCAGCTGGCTGGAAATGGGAACAGAGCGGATACCGCTGAGGGATAAAAAGAGGGGAGTAAGGGGTACGGGGGCGGGAAAAGTGGGTAAAGTCCGAGGCGCATTCCGCATCTGCTGCTCGCGAGCCAATTTGGAGGCATTTCGGGGCACGCAGAGCAGATCGCACTCGCCTGTTTGCACAGATGTTCATTATTTGAATTTTACGTTACGTAAATTTGATGAAAACGTTTGCTGTGTGAATATTTCATTGAAAGCGAGTGCCACGAGGTGAGGAGTTCAGGGGGAGGTGGTCAGTAGGTGGCGCTCTGGAAATATTAGAGATCGCAGATGTGACGTCGCACCAACACAACCACAAAGCTCAGCCTTTGATTGATGTTTTTCAGCTGCAGCTGAGGCACTGTGAAAAATATTACCTAAATTTGGATTGAATTTAGTTAGTTATGAATTAACGTTTATCCAAAAATGCAACAAGTTTTAAATCGTTATTTATATTTTTGTAAGTATTTTTAAACTCGACGGGGTATTGACTTTTTTGTCTGTACAAAAACAGAAGTAGGTTGACCCCACCTACCTTCCCCTCTCCGATGACGTTGATGATGTTATTGACGTTGATGCGCCACAGAGTCCACTCCGTGGCATCTCCCCTCCTTCGCCCCCATTCCACCGCTTATAGATGGAGATCTGAAAAAACGGCTATTAACTGCAGTTTGTCTACCCAACATATGGAACTTCTGGTCGCAGTTCGCTTTGATCGTATCTCTGCCAAATGTTTTCGTTGGCACCGGCTTCACTGGGTCATCACCATGGGCGTTCGCCGTGCAATTAGTGCGCAAAATTTCCACGACATTTTGGGGTCAGCGAAACGAATCAATGAGAAATGACTTGAAAAAGCGAAATCAATATCAAGTGGGAGGGGAACAGTTTTATGCAGAGAGTAAAAGACTTCCATAAGACATGATTACATAGACATATTTTTAATGTTATATTAAAGGGGCTAGTTAGCGTGGAAATAAACTAATAATTTTAGTTAAATATATTTTTATACAAAACTAAAAAGTTTTTCATTTAAGTTTACTAAACTGTTTGTTTAGCTGTTCAATCTCTACCGCACCATTTGATCCCTTGAAATTCCCATGATTGTATCGAACTCCATTCAAGCTAAAACAAATTCAATTTGTTGAAGGCTCGTTCGATTCCGCCCCAAAAATCACCCTCTGGCTTTTTCATGTTTCGGAAAATTGGCAATGTTATTAAGTTTTTGACCCAGCACAAAATGGAAGGAAAATCAACAAGAAATGTATATTCACATTATATCGGGATGCAATTTGGCAGACACTCAAGAACGCATTCGAAATGTTTACGCTAATGGTGGCCACGTACGACACGTGTTCGGATCGAGCGGCTTTAACCCTTTCATCCATTACGCTGAACGGTCCCCAAGGATGGAGAATAACGGGAGGGGCTTAAGGAAACGTATCCGCACAAATGAGTGTATATATACATAAAAGTTTAATAACTTTTTGCGCTGTCGAACAGTAGCACGTACCGTGAGTCACTCAACACACCCACGAACCAATCATAACATGTGGCTGAGATCGAGTTGAAAGTGCTGCTTGAAGCCGCTGTTTATGCCACATGCCAAAAAGCGCAGCATGCACAAAAAAAAAATGATGTGACTTAATTAATATATCCCAAGTAAATGTTTTTAAGCCAAAAAAAGATAACTTTTCAACATCACAGAAAAACTCTTTCGAATTATTTGGATTTCCTATTTAAGGTACCCTCCATCTTCCCAATCTTTTTCAACTTCTACTTTATTTTTGTAAGTGCATCCTTGGCGCGGCACTTGAGACTTGGCAGCTTGGCCGGCCATCTGTCATAATCGGTTCATCGTTGGCTGCATCCGAATGGTAACCCAATAAGACACCACCCCGCAGTCCTCCGGTCCACCGAAGTATTGCTGCAACTCAATTAGAACAGCGAAGAGGTCTTGAATTACGCATACGCCTCGTGTCGCTGTTGTGGCAACACTTTTAGCTCTTTTGCTCTCGGTATTCCAGACATATGTGACATATGGCAATCTTGTTGCCACGACACCACGGACTAAATGGACAACCCCTAAAAGCCTTAGCATCCATATTATTCATACTCACCTCCCGAACTCGAGTCAGTTATGAATAATTCAGATGAGCTGCTAAGAACTCGCAGATTTCCCAGCGGATTTCTCTGAGCGACGAAACGTGTTCCGCCTGCCAAGGTGAGGGATCCGGGGATTGAGGGATTGCGGGATCTGGAAAATTGAGGACGGGGTGGCTGAGGGATGATGTTGTGCATCATCTCTGATAAAGATAAAGTTGTCAGCTGTCAGCTGCGATGGGTTTATGGTCATCGGGGCCACCAGCCTTGTTTCCCCCGATGGGCACGTGCCTTAATTGTTTTGTTTATCTATCTGGATATTTGCATATTTCGCATTAGTTGTGTTGCGCTTTTTTTCGTTAAGTAGTTTAGCAAAACAAAAAAATTAAAAGCCAATTTTGCTGGCATATTGTTGTTGTGCAAGTCGCGACGGCGGCATTGCAATGTCATTGTCTGTCTGTCATTCAGTCAGTTAGTCAGTTAGTCATTGAGTCAGTCAATCATTTGTGGAACGCACCTGCCGGCAACCCACGCCTCTACTTTGAATTTACACTGAGAAATATTTGATACAAAATTGACTCCTTTGGGTTTACAATATTAAACGAAATGTACGAACAAATAAATGTTTATTGCAACAGATTTCTCTACGGGATAAAAATATGTTGGAAATTAAATATTAAAGCGATTTTTTAAATATACATATTTTTTGTGCATCCTAGCGATCTTCTTTCTCTCTTTTCCAGCATCTTCAGCTGCCTGTCTCTGTCTCTTACGCTTGATATGCCTCTGTCCCTCTCTGGTGGCTGCCCATCCTGCTCCCACTTTCTGGGCTTGATTTACCGTCGGCGGTGGCGGCGTTGCATTGCGGAAAAGTGCATCGCACGTTCGTGTTCATGTTCATGTTGAAGCTTTTGAAGGTTGCCGTTGCAAATGCAATAAAAACAAATGCAAAAAATAAGCAAGCGAAAAAAAGTAAAATAACAACTGCGCTTGTTGTTTAAAATTTATGTGCTGATGAACAGCCAATTTGTCTTGGCAGCTGCGAATGCCAGCGGAAACGCTCTCCAAACCTTGATGAATATTCCCGCCGCTTCCAGCGTGGGAGATTTAATATTATTGATCGCTGGCGTGCTTATCTTAAGTTCGAAATTAGCTTATTTGTCAGAGTCAACGAATTCGGAATGGTTTTCATTTTCATTTTCATTTTTCATCCAATCAACATTCCTTGCGGACGAAAAGATCAGGGGGGTCAAAAAGATTAGGTCAAAAGGCCCCGGAATTGGTCAACACATTGCCTATACAATGTTTTCTGCTTTTAATAGGGCTTCTATAAATATGTTCTCATTAACAGAAACTCAGCATACGTCTACTTGCACACCCAAATTTCTTGAAAAATAAAACTGCATTCGATCATATCAGCATCACGACGCGTTTTTCAACACCCCCAAGTCGCGCGAGCCGTCACTTAATTTGTGGCTCTGAACTTTGACCGCTGCGCTCATAAAAACTTCAGAAATTGCCAGTTTCCCGATAGCTTGAAAAATTCCCCAAAATTCTGCGACATTTAACGCAACGCGAACGGGCCAAATTAGAGGGCCAAAAGGAGCAGGGGGAAGGCTTATAAAACTTAACGAATCTGTCAACCTGCCGACTGGGCCAAGATTTACGAGAACTCCGCGCTCGACTAGGTGCAGTTAACAAATTGCTAAGCCGCGGACTCCGTCTGGGGTTTTTTTTTAGCCTTTGGAGTCTGGAGTCTGGGCCTGGTCTTTTATTTTATTTTTTCCAGTTAGCGGGGGAGGCCGCCGTCGGATCGGAGCTCAAATTAAATCGATAGCCGTGCTTAAATGTCGGCTAATGCAAAGCAAATAGCAAACAATGAGAGGGGGCAAGTCTGAGTTGGAGCCGCCTGCCAGCAACTGCGATAATTGCTATATGTCTAAGATACCTCACAACTAATTCTGAACCGAGGCATATTACTTCTATGAGGAGAATGTAATAACCATGATAAAATATATAATATGTGCTTTTTCAATATGGTAACTTGAACTTAAAAATATATTTTTTAACTCAAGTAAAGATTCACACCGTTTTATAAAATAAAAAACTTATACAACTTTTTCTTATATTACTTTTTCTTGTTTCTTGAGATTGTTTAACCTTTTCTTCTTAGTCTAGCGAATACCCTGACTTGTCTTTCTTTGCATGCAACGTAATAAACAGATATTTATGATAGAAATATTCTTTATACTTTCCAAAATTTGTAGGGTACCACTGCTTCGCTCTTAATTCTTCGACTTTGACTTGTTTTCGATACGCTTGCGCTGGAGTCTCGCAAATACGTGTGAGTCACCCGCCGGCCGCTCAATCTTGAGCCACCTGTGCGCCAAACGACGACGTCAGTTTTGGTTTTGGCTTGAGCTGCAGCTTTTTGCTTTTGCTGCGGCTATGACTTCCATTCCAGCTTAAGTCTGAGCTTGAGTTTTCAGTTTTCAGTTTTGAGCTAAGCGCCAGGCAGCTGCACCTGCGCCAATCGAAAGCCAGCTGTTGATGTTGCTGCTGTGATGTTGCTGTTGCCGTTGCTGTTGCCGCCGTGCTGTTGCTGTTGCTATTGCTGTTGCTACTTGGAGCCCACTCTCGTGGCGCCGCTCTCTTTCCATCCAAGATCGATTTTGTTTTACTTTTTTCCAGCAATTAGCCCGCTTGGCTTTGCATTTTCTAATTAGTCCATGACTTCGACTTGGAAATGCCTCCCCAACTCCGACCCGTAACCTTTTCAATTGTTTTTCGTTGTTTTTTCGTCTCTGGCGCAATTTTAATTTTCAATTTCTTGTCGCTGCGTGTCAGTTCCGTTGGCATTTCAATTGAGTTATTTGCGCGAAAAAACATTTCGTAAATGTTTCCCCCCATCGGACAAAAACAAAAAACGAAACCCCCTGCTACAGTTTCAATTTCAATTTGTGCCTGCATTTTACGGTCAGCTTTTGTTGTAGCCCGAAAATTAGCGTCTAATTTGGCTTTTATCTTTATGCAGTCGTAAGTAATTACTTATATATATACTCGTACATATGTGTATAAATATACAGCTGTGGCTGAACCAAAGCGGCTGAAATGGCTTTTTAAATGCCGTCTGAGTATTTTTAATTGAAAGAAATTTGTTACGCGACTTATCGCAGCCGTTAGCAGTTTGGTCACTCCATTGAGATATTCAAATTGAATTGTTTAAGCGACTGGAATTGGTGATTTCGGCAGGGAATAAAAGATTGGGCATCCGGTTGGGAGCATAATCTATGAAAGTTGGTAAAAAATGTTATCTTTTACAGGAGTCTTCAGTAATTTAAATATAATATTTTATTGTGCGATTACGGCAATATTTCAGATATACAGGAGTAAAATAAACTTAATTTGGCATTGTTTTATAACATTCGACTGCCGTTCAATCGATCGATCGATCTCTGGCACATCCGGTCAGCGGTTAGCTCATCAAAATCAATTTTGGCACCCTTAGAGGGCAATCGAAATCGAAACCGAGTCGAAAAACACGCCACATGATATACAGATCGTGTTGGGCTGTCGGAAATTCAAGTGCACATTTCTCACTGATAATTCCCGGTGCATGTAAACAGAAACTGGGGATTTCGAGGGATACAGGGGGCCACACTCAACGCATGACGATATCAATTAAAAGGGACTATAAATTGTCACTTTATCAATTGGGGAAGGCGTGCGACGAGCACAAAAACAAAAACGACTGAACTCAAAAAATCAGTGCAAACTCAATTAAATTTTTTGTTGTGTTGCTGTTGCTGCTTGGTTAATACTTTTTGTTTGCCTCTTTGCGCAATCGCACTGCGAAAATGTACAAAACCAAAGCACACCGCACTTCAAACCATATCAGGCAGTATACTCGCATATACGTAGGCTCCATAAATTCATCAGCCTAATTACAACGAGCAAACACGAGGGGCCTGTGGTGGGGTCTTGGGAGCGAGGAGGGGGAACGCACTTAAAAGCCAGCAAAAGCAAAAAAGCGGAAAGAAAAGAACGTGCGCCAGATAAGAAGCTACGTAATGAACCTTGGGCTCCCAACCAGACCAGACCAGTCACGGCTCTCTGGGCTTTGTGGGCCTGCGAAGCTACAATGTTATATTCCGAAGCTATATAGCTCCGGTGCAACCACCTGTTGGCATGTGGGCATGGGCATCGGCATGGCCATCGGAGCAATGGGGTTAAGCCACGGAGTCACAACATACGCGGAATCAGAGCTGATAACGGGGAAGCCTCTGCACCGGAAGAAATATTTGCAGATTCAGCAACATAAGGGCGAGGGGAGTGTGCAAAAATATAAAAGTGCCTTTGTGTTGGTTATAAAATAAGTTCATAATTTTATATACCATAGGAAATAATGATATTTAATCTTTATAAACTTGAAGTAGTTACAAAGGAAATGTGTATATTTTGTTTTGAAGTTGTAGTAATTTTTCCACGTGCACTACGCCATGGAGAGGCAGATGCCTTCGGCCCACTTTACCCCACTTCGCAGCAGGTTGACTTGGCCATCTGGCAGCAGTTTCGCTTATCAGAAGGCGTTGCTTTTTGCTTTCTGCCCGCGGCTCTTGGCTTTGCGCGGGCGTAATGCGTAGCGTGTGTGCGATAAGCCAGGTGCCAAGGTGTTTGAGTGCGCGATGTACGGTGGGAACATGGGTACATCGTACTACGAGTACCAGGGCACTCAGCTTGCACCCAAGAAAAATGAGTCGGCGAGGTCTATTTTAAGTAGTGGAGTCCCGAGTGCAAACTGATAAATATTGTTTACACACACTCCAAGTACAAGAGCTGGGAATTGGAATTGGAATTGGAAATTGGAATTGCTTTGCACCCAGAAAAGAAGATTGGCCCGATTGTTGTTGGTTGTTGGCCATAAAAGGCCCCTAAGTGGCCACAGGTGTCTAACCGGGCAATCTTCGATCCATTCACATTATGGCCACGCATTTCGGTGTTTGTATTCGGGTTTCTTGTGTAAGCAGTGCTATCAGAATGGGCGCGAACGTTTCGTTTCGGCCCCAGACATGTCATCATTTGAATTTCTAATCTGTTTTTTATCTGCTCACTTGTTTGTATATTTGTATATTTTTCGTCAGCAACGCTTGTCGTCTGGCCAAACGGGCTTACAATCGGATCTGGTTTGCTGGCTTTTGCTCTTTTTTGGCCTACAGGTGTTTTGCACTAATCGAAACTATTTCTTCGATACTCGCTCTAATTAATTTATGGCCTCTCCTGCGGATCCGGATTATTTTTTGGTTGAGATTTCGTTCACTTCAGTGGCGCGTGCAAAATGAGTAAGGGTTACCGGAAGCAGTATAATTTTGGTGTTTATGGATCATTGAAGAAGGGTAGTAAAACTACTTTAATATTTTTTATTTTATTTCATGGGTTGATAGTTAATTAGCATACAGTTTCATGAAAATGTGCGGATTTAAACAGTTTAAATAAATATTTTTTTGCGATTAGTTTATGAAAGTTGTTAAATAACAATTTGAGTGACTTTGAAATGATTAGCAGATGGCCAGTTAACTAACCGGCCAACTACAAAGTCGTAGTATTTCCAGTGATAAGGCATTTCTCAAGTGCGGTTGTACATCAAGATTTCTTTAAAGAAGTGATCATTGCTAATCAAGGTAATCTTACACCATGATGTTTTATAGGTTTCGAAAGGTTTTCCCCCATCGGAACTACTAACTGACTATTGTAATTAGAAGACTAAGAAATATATATATTTATTTCTATATTTGTAACGATTTATTGCATTAATAAACTGATCGATGCTAATAAAAGGGTAGTTGCAACAGGTGTTTGAGTGGCAGGTGCGTAAGGGGGCGTGGCACTCGTATAATTGTCGCAACACGAGAATTTATGAACTCGCCCCGCAATTTGTCCGCCAATTCGGGGCGACAAATGTGCAAACAAACGTAATAATAACATCAGTCCGTCGAAAAACACTTCACAAAGGGGATCGAAAACTCGAAGGGGTACCAAACACTCACTCAACCACTCCAGAGGACGCACCCCTTGGCCAACTGGCGCGGACAGGAACCAACCGCACTGGCATCGACAGCCAGGGGTTGAATGCCGGAGTCAAGAGGTTTTGAATAAATTTAACACGAGTTTTATAAGGCAGATGACAGACCATACAGAAATGGGGTGGGAAATCCGGATGATGATAAAGCGAGTCGGGGGACCTAACAAATGTTGTGTTTTCAGAGCCAGGGCTTTGTTTTCCAATTGGATCTCTGTTTGCACTGCCTTAATTTGCGACGTTCATAGGCCATTTGTTCCATTTTATGTCATCATCAAAGGGGGCAGGCCAAAAATGCTGTCAGCTGCTCGCCAAAAGGGAAAAAACTGGCTATATTTATAACTTTGGCGTAAAACAATGGCATTAGCCGACGAAACACACACATATGGCAATTTATAAGCGCATAGAAACCTTATTGCCATGGCCAAAACAACAGGTGTGCGCGGGTTCGAGACTCATTTGAATGGGTGCGCTCCGAGAAGCTGGCCAAGACACCAGAAACCAGAAACCGAAACAAAAAACACACTCGAAACAACAGCATTCGGCCTGTCATAACGCATACGTCATGTGGGCTCTCCGCTTTAATGGCCAAGACGTGTTCAACGCATTAACATTTGGCAAGAGCCTTTAAACTCTGTTTTAGATTTATACAATTTTTATTTGAACGAGCGCTATATGCGCTAGAGTTCGGCGCTCGAGATGAAAATGTCCAACAAATATTTAACAATGTTACAGCACAACAGCAATACCATTAGCGATCGCATTGAATTGCTTGTTAAACATTTGTGAGCCCGCTTCGTGTCATTTGTTGTTGCCAGTCAACGGCGAAGGCTGTCAGTCAGTCAGTCATTCAGTTAGTGAGTCGAAAAGCGGGACTTCGATCCATAAATCTCAAGCTTTTGGGACTTAGCCAAGTTGAAAGGCACTTGTACGCTTTTTTGCAAGTACAAACTAATAAAAGGTTAAAAATACCACTTCAAACTCCAAAGAGTTAATTTAAATTATAAATTTTATATCCCGCTTCCTTGAATCTTCTGGCTTTAGGAAAACAGATAAGGGCTTATTATTCAACCTACAAAGTATATTTTACGAGTATTTTCTTGCTCGGCAATTACTAACTACAATGTACTCAGAACAATGCGCAAAAATAAACAAGTGACTTATTATTTATGACGGCACTCGAGCACTTTCACCCAGATTTTTATCAATCCGCTAGCTACTCGAAGCCAACTGAGATTAACGAGCAATTGAGCAATTATCATTAGGGGAAGAAAGGGTGTCATAAAATATTATTAGCATTTCCCCAACCAAGTTCCAGGAAAGATAAATGGTTGGGGGATCTCCTGCTTCTCGCTGAGCTTCAGAAAATGAATAAATAACTGATCCGCCATTTTGTAAATGGCCCACCCGGTAACCGACTCCCCCTCACATGGCAATTGATGCGCAAACAACACAGCTCCAGTGAGGTGGGTTAAGTAATTACCTGGTCCACAACGCAGTCCCTGCACTGAGGGAAAAATAACTGATCTGATCACTTGTTATATACTCTTACCATTAGGTACAGTTTAAAAGGGACCATGATTACTTCTAGAGATTTCTCTCGGTGTTCCACTTCACCTTTTCTCTCCCAGATGCGACTCTATCTCTATGCGGCCGTTGGCCGCTACGATAGCGCGCAAATCAGGTGCATAACACCTGAGCAAATTAAACACACAAACAAAAAGAATGCCTAACGATCGTTCGTCATTGGCAATACAACAATACAAGCTGCGCACCACATCACAAATCGCACCATTGAACAGGTGGTTCCGCAGGTGGTCACGCCCCATTTTCACTGGGTTCAGCGCCCATAGCGCCTCTCTTGCACTCGGCATTTGGTTATTTGTACGAGTATTATACTGTATTGTGGGGTTTTTGTAGTGCTTTCTGGTCCGGACGACGGACGACGCTATCAGCTATCAGCGACGCTTCCGCTGCCTCAGTCGGTCGGGTACACTTCGCATCACTCCGATAAAGCCCCCATTTGCTTTGCACTTGAATTTTGCGGCATTGTATTTATAGTATTTGTAGTCATGGCAATGAGTGCGCCACTATATATTCCACAAGTCCCCCCAAATCACACACACACAAGTCGGCGGATAATTTAATGATGCGATGGCGTGTAATTGCACCCGGTACCCAGGCTAAAATGGGGTCGTATGGAAATGGGGATCCAATAAAATATATTGAATACCTTTTGACAGAATACATTTATTTGCACAACAGTCTTGGACGAATTTCACTTTTGCTTTACTTAACTAAACTTAAAATAAAAGGAACTACGTTTTATAACATATTACGTTTATCGCTATTTGCGTTACGAGCTCATTCATTTTGGTACATTACTAATTAAATTGAACTAATTTAGTTGTTCTAATCTAGAACAAGGGAGTATTTGACCTAGACAAATCAAACGTCTAGTCAGTCGTTATCTCTAAAAGTGTCACAGTTGCGGGTGTTTAATTACTGCTGCTGATGATGATGCCTGTATTAATTTTAGTACTGATTTGTACTGATTTGAAAAGCATTCAAGATCCTTAGCATTAGCAAATTGTTAAAAGTACCTAAATTAACCCTTTAATCACTTTATATTCAGAGTTCTCAGTGTTTCACTTATTTAGTCCCCAAACAATCTACGCTATCGTGCTACGCACTTACTGCAAAAAAAAAAACACGCTGAGTGGTATCTAAATCAAATTGGCGTTGCTGTCAATAAAGTGCACATATTATGCAGCTGCCGTCGAAACATGAAAAACAATTTAGAAACGCCACAAATCAGCGGCTCAATGACCGCAACTGCAAACTGCGAATGCAGTAAGAGATACACATGCAGATGCAGAAACTCGAACATAAAGGTAAAGGAGGCAGAGATTCGGATTCAGGGGCTGCAATCAATAAAAGCGAAATGCCTTCAAACAGGTGCAGAGACGGAAAATGACAGGTCGGCGGACTATATTTCTTAAGTTTTTTTCAATACCCTTGCAAAGGGTATATTAAATTAGTGGGAAGCTTACAAAGCAGCCAGACAACACCTCTAAGTATATTGAACTTCATATACCATTTCAGGAGTAAAGCTATATAAAGAAAATCAGAAAATCAGAAGACGGATATTCCTCACTATTATTATAATTATAAAGATAAAGAGTATATGATTTTCGACTTGTGTGATTTTCTTTTGTGGTGAAGGGAAACGCCTGATGACACACTGAAAGTCGCACAAGATCGCCCGCAGCAGTGGGTGGCAACTCTGACAACCCTGCCGCTGATGTGTTGCAGCTGTGCGCCACATGTTGCTGCTGCTGTTGCTGTTGGTGTTGCTGTTGTTGTTGCTGGTGGGGCGGTACTGGGCGCCCATTAGCAGCCGCCGCTGCTAATGGCAGCAGAAACGGCAGCTTCGTGAAATGAGCACAGCAGGTGCAGGTGCACAAGCACCACCTCGATCCGTAAGACACAAAACCGATCCATGGCGATCCGAAAAAGCCGAACCGAAAGTTGACAAATTTACAGCGAGCGAGTGCTGCTGCTGGTTCGAAAATGGCCGGCGGCAATTCATTTGCCTGCCACTGATGACGATGACTAACCGGACGAAATGATGGACACTAAATGGCCGGCAGATTTATGGCAAGCACTCCCGAAAAAATTTCACGGCAGACCCCGCCTAAACGAGCAGCTGAAAGGCCATTAAGTTCCCTACGAAAAGTGTGGGGTGTTTTCAAAAGAGCCTTTCACATTGTAATTAGTATATTTATCAATTTATTACGTTCCAGCTTACTGCAATTACAAATAAATCACTTCAAAATTACTCGGAGCACCTCTTTAAAATTCAGATCAACTATTTCGTTGAGTGTTCTTCAAACGCCGACTTCAATTTTACCGTTTGGCCTGTCAAGTGGCGCGACTTCAGCTGGTTTTCTCAGTTAGGCACTGACGACTGTGGATCCCATTTGGCCCGCTCAACTAGTTTCGTTTGGCCGCCTTCTCAATGTTACTCATACGCACCTGTGGCCCTCGTCCGTCCACCGGTCCGTCCGCCAGTCCGTCCATCGGCATTCATTCGCAATATTTTCACGCTTTTTCGACTTGTCACAACAATTGACACTTAAAGTTTTTAAATAAGCGAGAGATGCTGATGCCGCGCCGGCTCTTGCACACCAATGAAAAGACACATCGACAGCAGCTGCGCGCGGCCACGAAATTCACGAAATGCCACAAGAATTTCCAACAGAACAAAGTAAAATGCTCATAATAAAATATAACAATGTGTGCACAAATATTCCGTGCGATAATTTATGGCAAACATAAGCGAGGGAAATAAGAAACAATAAACTATAATACAATATCCCCATGAATTCTTGTTTCTAATTTAAAGTTTGCCATAGGCATTTTCACCCGAAAAAAAAACAACAAAATAATAGGTTTTCCCCAGGCCCACGCACTGCCCTCAAAGTTCCGCGACATGGATGAGTTGAGACCCCAAACTGACCCAGGCCACAAAACCTCGGACTTCTCTCCAGGTGAAAGTAGGCTCCATTGTGTCTTTCTCTTGCCTGTCCCACCTGACTGCTTTTTCGCCCATTTATGGGGCGTTAGTCTGGCAATTAGTTAGTGTCATTTAGACAAATTGCCCAAAACAAAACAGCCACAGTGCAAACAAAAACACAAAAGCGCTGAGAGCAGCTCCTCGACGAGGAGAAACAACGCCCCGCAATTAGACAGCAACAACGTCAAAAGAAAGGCCATTAGATGGCGGATTCGGGGCTCGGGATGGAATGGGATGGCCATCGGGAGTGGGGATGGGTTGGAGCTGCACCTTATCGACGCCAATCTGCATGCAGGCACGGCATCTGCATCGCCATCCAGAGGCTCCATCATTCAGTGGGTACACACCGAAAATATATTTTAAACCTCTTAAAACGATTTAAGTTGATTTTATTTAAGTTTAGTTCAAACTCCAAAGCTTAAGTTGTATATATACAAATGCAAACTTCGGTAAGTAAAACGAATATTTCAATAATTCAACCGATAAAGCAGATAAAACCATTAAATTTATTTAGAAAATAAATTTACGATATCTTATTTCTCACTGTGCAACATCTGCGTCCATCTGCACTTTGGTAACTGTAACAGACTCTCAACGACGGCCCACGGCGTCTGCGCAACACCTCGAAGTCTTACCGGTGCTCACAGTCTTAACCGCAGAGGTCTGTGATCCAAGGAAAACGAAGTCAAGCTAGCCAACTGGTATTTCCCAGCGGCTGACTAACAGCAAACTCGGCGAGTGCAACAGGTGGCCGCAACATATAGACGTACACGTACAAGGCCTGCTGCTGCTGGCCAGCTCCCAATCGCAATTGCAATCCCAATCCTAAGACCCAATCCCCATCCCCATCCCCATTCCCCTTTATAAAAACCCGCCTGTCGAAAACGTGCACCAAGTTAAACTGGAGCACTTTTCATACGAGTTTTCCAGGTGAAAATGCAGGCAGCACCGGCATGCAACATGCAACCTGCGACCAGCAACTTGCAACTTGCCACTCGACTGAGCGATGATGTATTTATGCTAAATTGCAAGTTAATTAATGTTGTCGCTTAATACGAACGTTAAAGTGGCAAAATGTTTGCTCTCCATGTCGCTAGCTGGAAAATGCCCGGAAATTAAGAGGCAGCGGAGAAATTGCATCTCAGTAAAAAGAGAAAATTGGTTCAGGAAGGTGTAATAGTTATAATAAAATATTAATTTCTGTTTTCAAAATAATCGCACATAAGAAATAAATAGTAACTATGAATATTATATAAAGATAATCAAAACAACTAAACTTACCAAACTTTTTGATAAAATACTATTTCTCCTCTGAGTAATCTGAAATGAGATAAGTTAAATATGGTTTTTAAGAGACTACATTTTTAACTTTTAAAGCAAAGTAATAAAGTACATGAAAAATCATAAATTTAAAAGTTGGTTTTAACATTCACTTAAAGTACAAAGGATAATTTTAATACCTTCGTTTGGGAGCTTTAAAAGCCTAATAAATCATTTCCGAAAAACTTTAAAATCCAACGTGAATAGGTAAATAACCTGACCAAATACCTTAAAAGCGAACCAAGTATGGTGGTTGCATAACGAAAATACTTTTTTTACCTCCAATAACATGTAGTGCCAATAAATTTAATTAGTTTTTAACTCGAATTTGATTTTATGTGCCCACTTTGACAGAAATGTAAGAGCCGAAGTTTTGTTATTATAATTATTATTGCACTTTGATGTAATGCAGGTGCACTATGGCGAATTTTATGGTATTTGCTGCTAATTTCATTTGTTTGCCTGGCCATTGTTGTTGCAGTGCTTTCTGGACCCGCTTAATCACATTAGCGGCAAATGCAATGAATGCATTTGTTTATAAACAACATGCAAAATTGTGCAATAAAAACGTAATGAAATTTATGAGCCAGCGGAGGCACCAACAAATTGCAAATGGACCGCCTTAGTGCCAGTGAAAAGTCATAAAAGCCCCCGACTAAAAATAATTAGAAAACGCCAAAGAGAATTGCACCTGTTTAGATGTTGCCCAGGCGCTGATTGAATATGCCAATGCGAATCGAAAAGGTGCAAGAAATGGCAGGCACCTGAAAAAAAGAGGGTGTACTTCATATGTTAACGAGAGACATCAAGCCAACATAATTGGATTTTAAAAGCCAAGACCAAAAACTTGAAGTTAAGTTATATTTTTGCATAATTCAACCCATCATAAAACTAATTTTTTTTCTGTGCATGGAAGATGGAACTACGTACTAGATGAATGAAACTTTAATGCATGTGGGGTGCATAATGGTATCGGATGGGCTGCAGGGGGGTTTCGATGGGAGACCCATGAATTCATTATGCAGCCAGCCAGTCGGCAAGTGGAGGCAAACACCTGCTCCGATCGGATTTAAGGAGGGGCCTCCAGAGGGGACAGGTGGATAAAAATGTCGGCAACAGTTTGCAGGTGTATGCAAACCGATTGTTGTTGCTGTTGCTGCCGCCGGTTGCTATTATTGTTTGCCAATGCACTTATATATCATTTAGTAGGGGGAAAGACTGGGAAAGTCTTGCAACTTTTTCCCCCTCGTCATCGGTTGGCTAAAGATGTTTTCTCGGATCTTGTTACCCCGGGAGTGTTTTGTCAGAAATTATGCTTCTTTATTGGCAAGATGTTGAAGCTGTTTCTTGGGCTGTTTTTGCTGCCGTTCTGTGTGTTGCAAAATGTAGTACGAGTTGTATAAAAATGGCTAAGACATAGAATAGATCTTGCTCAGTAAAGATTTGAGAAGTAAAGCGCTTGACGTGGACAAAGCTCAAATGTTTTAGTTTAGTATCGTTACATTTATTCTGCTAATTAAATACAATTGTAATAACCATTTATCCTTATAATAAATCTATTTTAATTTAATAGAAATTGTTCAATTTGTTGCCCAAAAACGTTTTTCCCCAACAAAAAATTTGTTTTCTTCCGATTCTCCACCATCCCTCGATGATCTTCTCCAGTCTAGAGGTCAAACGCTTGAGTGCAAGCGATTTGTCTGCCAACTAAGACACAAGTTTTAAATCGAAATCCTTACGAACACATTAAAACAAGACGTGATCCCCATCGAAAAATGTTTGGAGCACTCCAAATGAATAGAGACAGAAAGTCAAACATAATAAAATGTCAACGGGAACAGCCGCAAAACAATTTTGACAGTCAAAATAGACACGCGCTTGCGACTGCAGTTCTCCGATTGGATCGATCTGAAGCTATATATATGGATATATATATGCGATGACAAATGAGAGTTTTTAAGCCAAAAAAAAAGTGGGGGAGTGGCATACCAATAGCAAATTAAGTTGAAGACGCATGTTCATCTATTTCGGACTTGAAAGTTTTCCGCGCAACATTTGTGGCCATAAATCATAGACGCAAGAAGGAGGCTGGAAAAAATCGGGAAATGCTCCTAAAATCAATTAAGTCTCGTTTTCGGCACATACGCGTACGCACACACAATTGAGTTGTCAATCAGATGCTGATTTTTGTCGCTATTTTCTGTCAATCACCAGCAACAATTGCAAGCGGCCATCAATTATTTGTTTTTGACTGTAGTTTTTTTTTCATTTTTCCTCTTGATTTTCGATATCTGCTATTTGCTGCACGTGCGTTGCAGTTGTTGCATTGCATGTTGCCGGCTCATTAGTTTGGCTTTTATTTTTGGAAAAGCCAACGCGACGCATTTGCCGGCCTGTCTGCCTCTGATTTTTCCTCTGATTTTCCTCCGATTTTCCTCGAGTCTCCTCGTGGAGTCTTGGAGTCAAAGTTGGAGAGTCGTCGCTGCAGTTGTCGATCGTTAGTTGCCAGTTGTTGCTGTTGTCGTCGTCGTCATCGTCGCTGTTTTTGTCTGCCGATGGCAGCAGGTCACAGTGGGTCGATCCTCGATGAAATCTTAATGAAATTGGCATTTAAATGAAGGCAAATTTAAAGACAAATTTTAAAAATATTTGAACTAGATTATATAATTCACAATTCAATGAGTTCACAGATCCAATAAAGGGGGTTTATGATTTCGTGTTTAAATAAATTTCATATCATATTATTGGAATACAACCACTGTGCTCCGATTGAACCAAAAACTGATTATTAATAGACCTTTGTCTGGCGCTTGCGGCTGCTGCTTTTGTGGCTGTTGGCTGTTGGCAAATGCCAAACACCGCAATTGTTGCTGTCATTGTTCTGTTACACTTGCAATCGCTTCATTTATTATCGTCGCGACTTCGCTCCTCAGACAGTCGCTCAGTCAGAACGTCGGTACGTCAGTCGTTCCGTCAGTCAGTCAGTTTGCCAGTTTGTCACTTGTCGCGGTCGTTGGCTCAGCCTCCAATTGCGAGGCGATGCAATGCAGACGCCAGGCGACAAGACACCTAAATTTAATGCGACAACCGCCAACCAGCTGCATTCAATTATTTAGTTGAAAAAATCATCATCATCGTCGTGTGATCATGATCACATCTCGACTCTCGTCTCGTCGTCTCGAAACAGACAATAAAACATCATTAAAAACCAACGGCGTTGTAACACGCCTTGCAAATATTTTAATTGTTTTTCTTCATTTCTCCCAGCATTTTCCTTCGTTTTTTGCCAGTGCCCGTCTTCAATTTGCATTTTTATGACTATGACCGAAAAATTGCGAAAATATTTTTCCTTTTTTTTACTTAGCAGTTGAGGTGTTAAGGATGCCCACATTTTTACACGCATGCACTTCATAATTATCTGTGAAATGTGTAGAGGCATGTGTGGACCACACGGGATTATTGGTCTTGGCAAACCAGGAAAATATTAAAGTTATTTTTTTATAGAAGCTTTGAAAACATAGACAGCTATAAAAAATCTAAAAAGTTATGGTGTAAAAATCATAAAACGTACAACGAAATTATCAATGAAACGAAATTCAGCTTTCGTTGGTGCATTCCGTATTGTGTCTTTGGCACTTGTAATAAAATAATTAACAGCAGAGCAAAAAGAATGTTTCGTAGATAGTCTTCTGGCTTTCGGCCAGCACATCGACACATAAATTTCTCCTCTACAATTATAGCAAGTAATATTGTCGAGGTTGGGCAATTAATCTCTCAATGCAACGAGGCAGATCTGTTTTATCTTGATGCATGTGTCAGGTGTTCTTGTGTCTATTGAAATAATATTAATTTTAATGGTATTCATGCCGGCCATCGTCAATTACAGGCCTTTATTATCATTATCATCCAACCGCCCTGTACCTGCATGATTAAATTAAATATGAAAAGCACCGAAACCGAATTTTCATTGCTATCCATCAACGTGGAAGGTAGCTAAAGGCGCCAAAGGCGGGGCGTTAATAAAACTAATCCATCAGCCGGACTCATTTGCATTAAATTAAAACGAATGGTGGATGTGGGGGATCTAAAATGAAACCTTATGTTCGTTACGAATTTTCAGCCATACGGAGTAATTTGTGAGTGACGAAATTCGGGTAAGGGTATGGACTGGTAACTAATAGAACATATGGATGCCGTGTCGAATGATGATGACGCTGTCGGAACGAGGATATGAATGCGTAGAAGTGCACTTTGTGGCATGTGTCGTTTAATTATGCTAAAAGCTAGCAACAACAAAGCCAGGCACCAACAAAGGCAACAAAAACAAGTCAAACAAATGCCATTGATATGCCCGTTGATCCTGAAGAGGGTGCAAGCACCAACCCTTGAGCATAGAAATAGAGCAGGAAGCCCCAGCCAATGTCCCACTTTCGTTTTTCATTTTCTGTGATAAAGTAAAACTGACGTCAAATTATTTAATACCAAACAATAAACTTTACTTGAAGTATTAAAAAAATATTTTTATTTAAGATTTCCCATGTTAAGTAAAATCTTTCTTACAGTTTTAAGGTCTGTTTTTAGATGTATGTAGAAACCCAATAGAAAGTCTTCCCAGTTGCAATATTTTGATGACAGATGTGGACTCATTTTAGTCTGTTTTGCCTGTAGTCCGTAAACATCTGACTGCAGGAAGACCAACAAATGTCCTAATGATGGGGTTGGCCTTGGGGTATCGCCCACTCAAGCGTTTATCAGCCCATTCGGCCAGGAGTCATGCGGCGTATCGTTTATCCAGCGCCCCGTATTTATACATTGGTATAGCAACAACGAAGCCAGTGATGACAGTGTAAATAAAATAGGAAGACCCACCGGAGAAGACTAGCCTCATGTGCGATCTTTATCAGCACGTCATGCTCAAGTCTTCATTAGCCACGGAGACGTCTTGAATCAGCGACCACGGAATGGCGTTTAAATGGAGAAGCTCCGAAACATGTAATGATCGTCATGAATGCAGCCAAATTAATATGAAAATAACTTGTCTGAAAACCTGCAGATTGCCTACCTTTCTTTGACCTGCTAAAACTTTTAGTTATATTTATATTTGACTTCAGATGGTTTATTTTTACATATTTAATATATATTAATATTTAATTTTTATGGTCAACAGCTTCCCTTCACTGTTCAGTGTTCCAAGACCACGGTGCCTCAACTAACACCTCATCGCTGACCGGTGCTGACTGACTGACTACCTGTATTATGTGGTCTCGCAACATTTTGCTGCCCGTTTTTAACTTTTTAGCCAGATGTGCTGGCCAGCTTTTTTGCCCAAGCGCCGCCACACGCGAAAATGCATTTCCCGCTGTGTGCGCGAGCTGCTTTTCATGAAAAGCCTAGACCTGGGCCTCTTGCCTTCATGTTTTTTCACGCTATTGCTGCATATTTCACACACACAGCTTGCGGCAACACCTCGTGCCAAGAGTTTGGTCATTTTCGCATGGAAAATTAGTGCAAAATAGGTAAAGGCAGAGGGAGATGATGGTTCCCGTGTATGCATAAAGTTGTGTGCATGATCGGCAGCAATAATTTTATTTGTTTACGATTATGTTCGCTGGCCAACAGGCAATGGCCAGTAATCCAGTCAGTCGGCCATCCAGCCAGGCCAACTCCATTCGCGTCACTCATACGCCCCGACGACAGCCAGGCCAGCAGACTGTTTGGCCCCTTCTCTCTCTGCAAATTGCTCCGGAAAAAAGAAAAAAATTGGTAACTATCTTTATATTATTTTTTTTAAGAAAAGAAAACATACTTTTCAAGTTAAAAAATGTGAAGTGACAAATTACTGGTATTTTGCCAAGGATGTTTTCCTTTAAAGTAAGTAAAAACACTTAGTGTATAGGAATGGTTCCTCTTAGTTTTTCTGAGTGTAAGTCCCAACCCCAGATTAGCTCCATTCCGATCCGTTGCGATCCCAGCTGGCTTGTTGTCGCTCTTGTTGGCAGGCGCCTGCGCCTTGCGCGGTCCGTTCAATTCATGTGAAAATTGCTATAAATTGTGACCAGATCGGGGCTTTTGTGTTGGAGAGAAATATATAGTCAAACAATGTTTGCTGCTTTTGGGGGCCGCACACGGTAGGGATTTATTGTTTATTGAAATTGCCACAAAACGGTGCAAAATAATGAGAAAATCGCTGCAGCCAGACATTTTTATGTTTTCATTTTCCAAAGTTGTTTGGCTTTTCCGCTCCACAACTTGAGTCATGTAACCGTAGACGATATTAAATCTGTTCAGAACAAATTTCTTTAAAAGCGGTAATGCCAGCTATATATCTTTCGGACACGTGCCCATCTTTTGTTGTCATCCACTTCATGGGATGTCCTCCCTTCGGCTGTTAATTTTAATGCTTTGTCCTTGTGCTCGAAGAGCAGAAATCACGTCTAATCAAGATTGATAGTCCGTAACGCATTTATGCTTGACTTTCGACGCCGACTAACTCCCCAGAACATACCCCCAAAAGCTATGGGAATCCACCCCCATTAAGGCGATTGCAACATTTGCGCTTTTTGCTGGTCAAATGTTTGTGCCGCAAGTTGCAGCCACAAAAGGGGCGGTCTGATGACATGGAAAAGGCGAACTGAATCTTACCAATATGTAGTATTCGAAACCAAAGCCCACATGTGCCATTAGCAACGGCTGCGTTGATTAAGTTATAAAATCTGATTCCCCATGGCCAAGATCTCAGTTTGCACTTAACCGAAATGAACCTCACTATGGGGAGTTTTTAGAGGTTTTGGCTTTGATTGGAATTTAAGGAATACTAAAAACAAACAAAAAATCATTCATATTATATTCTTTAAGTGCCTTGACAATATTCTTGGCTTGCATCACCTTGCCATAATGAGCTGTTAATACTACTAATGCCCAAGTGGTTAATAGAGCCATCTGTTTGTCTGGTATTTCGGGGTAAAACAGTGAAAAATCATTCATTTGCATAGTGCAATTAGTGTACCACTCGGATGCAGCTGCCGCTTCCCATCGAACAACTGTCGCGCCCACTTAAATTAAGGGATTCTGATCGGCGAATCAGCCTTTCGGCGGAGAAAACAGAAAACAGCACCACAATCCGCACAGATTTCCCATTGAAATGGCAAATATTTGCAGAGACAAATGCCTGCCAAAGCAAAAGGAGAACCGCTGAAATGCGGAAATTACAAAACAAATGTGCGAAAAAGTATTCTTCAGCCGAGCTGTTTTTTTCAGAACATTTGCCAATATAATTCGCACGCAAGTCTGTGCACATTTTGATCCCATTGTTCGAGGGTTGCGCACGAAAAACAAATGCGTGAAAGGTGCCATCGATTTCGATGGTTTTGGGCTCGAAAATCCCCGATCAACCCTCAGGAACTTCATCGCCCAATGACACGAAATCCGAGCAATTAACTTAATTAAATTGGAATAACAAGTGCTCAGTAGTCGCAATCGGTGGTCCTAATCCTCTTCTGTCGGGTTGTTTATCTTTGTGCTCGACCAAATGTCGAATTTTTGACGAAGGGCTTGGCACACAAACAGTTGAATTTGTTCGAATGTTTGCTCAAGTTTGTTTGCTCCAGTTGGTAATGTTAATAAGTAATTTTAATTTGTCCCTCTACTAAAACGAAATTGGCCGACAAATATGTCCAAGTCTTGTTTGTTCTTCTTGATTTGTTTTGGCAACGAAATTAGTCGAGGGAATAGTACATGGAATTAGTTGACAAACAAAAGAGGGGTAGTTTATGAGCTTATATCTGTTCCGAAATTACGAAGATAAACATAAAACAAATGGTTAATTCCAGATTTTTACAATGAGAAAAGAATTATTAAATCCATTCAACCTTTTTCCAAATTTTTTCACTACCTTTAATTTTTTCGTCCTCAGTCAATTTCTTTGAGGAAATCATCAAAGGATTCGCTACGGAAAATTCCCTGAGACAGAGTAAAATGTTATCCAACTCATTTTTACAGCTGCAAAAGTCAAAATGCGTGGCGTGTTCCAGCTCTGATTTCAATCCCCTGCAAATAGCTTTAAGGCATCCAAATCCGCCACAGATACGTTTTCCTCAAGCGAGAACAAACCAAACTTTAATGGCAACCAACATTAGAACCAACAAACCGGAACAAAGTAACTCAATGCAGAGGAAAAAAAAATTAAAGGTGAGAAAGAATTTAAAAAAAACATCGAGCACATCAATGTTCCCTACATCTGATAGCCAAAAGCTTTATTTTAGCCTATGTATACAATTTGTTTAATACATATTTGTTATACAAGTTTTAAATATTTTTTTTAAGTGATCTAGCCGTGACAGCACAAAAACTTTATTCCTGGCCAAAAGCTTTCGACGCTGAATTTTCTACGCCCTTTTTCCATCGCTTTTCCCCCCAGTTTCCCCAGCGAGCGGAAACGAAAGAATTCTAATAAATGTCAGACGAGGACGCTCCCCAAAAGCAAATTCCTTTTGATGAACTCGAAATTGTGCACGTGCAAAGCGAGGACATGGCCGGAGGTCGGAGGGGGCGAGTCGGATGAGTGGCTCGGAAGGGCAAGGACTCGGAACAACCCCCAAACGCAAATGTTGGGGTGTGTCGGAGTTAACGAGTTCAAATGTATTCATGAGCCGGCTCTTACCAGCCAGCTGGCTTTTATGTGGGAGGTGTCGCGTGGGGGACTCCAGCCCCCTGCCACAACCTCCCCCTCTCGTGGGCTTTGGCTTCCTGCCAGCTGCGAGGGTTGGATTTCTGTCCTGACTTATTGCCTCGCGGTCATGTGGGAGGATGTGTCTCGGCCCAAAAGCCCACCTCCCTGACAAATTCCACTCAATGTTTTGCAATTTGCAGGTGTTTTCATTTCCCATTTCGACCAGCTGTAGACATTTTCCAACAAGGCAACGTTCTTATGCCAAAAATGCGCTTGATTGAAAATGGATGTCTTTAGAAAAATTTGAATTATTGAAGTCTGGTTCGGAAGTTTAATTCTAGTACCAACTATATATTTGAGAGCTTAAATTCAAGCCAATATAATTTTCTGAGTGCAGAGTTCGGAGCAAATAGTGTTTGTGTGAAAAGTGCGTAAGTCGAAATGGAAAAGAAACAAACATTTCTCACCGAATGGGGTGGTAACAGGCCTTCTCTGGACAGCCCATCTCTGACGCTGTCCAGAACGGGTACTAAACACGATCAGACGATCCGCAGACCAGTTGATCGAACTATATAAAATAAAATATTTCCACATAGATTTCTCAAATAAAGCGAATGCGGGGAATATCAATGGCGGCTCGTTAAATTTCCCCTGAAGGCATTGTGTATGGGGAGCATTGATAGCACCTTGAGGGTCTGTGGCCCATCCATTCTCGTGTCTAATTTAGTGGCAGTTGGTGCCGCAACAAATCGCCTTCATTAGGCTCACAAATCGCTCGCTTATTGGCACGCCACTCGGTTAAAAATTTATGCGAATTTATTACGGCCTAAAAAGTGAGTGCAAATTGTGCAAATGCGCCCATTCAGTACAGTAGTTAACAGCTATGGCCACCCCGCTGTGCTGACCATCCATGACAATGATCGTTATGGCGGTTCCCCCGTCCCGATCTTCCCGAGCTCTCGAGCTCTCGAGGTGTCGTACTGAGGAGTGTGGCGAACGAGGATCCCGGCCGCAACCAAAGTGGACTTAAATGAAGCGATTTCTTGGCCCGGCCAACGATCTGTTATGAATTGATCGCGGGGCTAAGTGAACTGCTGTTGGTTGAAGGATTCTATTACCACTTCATGCGCCTATTTTGCAGGCTTAATCAGGTAATGAGAAAGTTTGTTATGTAAGTATGTTATGGCAGTGATATAAAATTATCATGAATACCGTATTAATATCTAAATAGTGCTAAGATTGTTTGGCATTAGCAAATCATCAAGAAAAGTTTTCCTATTAAATTGTTTTGAATTGTCTATAATCTAGATTTTAATGCTACACAATAATGTACACAAAAATAATTAAAAGACCACACAGATCATTCCCCTCCCAAATATCCTTCTGCTTCAAAGCTCATCAGTTTATCCACCTTTTCGATGCTTCTGCACTTCATCCCCAGACAGCTCCGACTTTCTACCATTTCACATCCATGTGGCCTGCCAATCAGAGGTGCCGCGAAGCATTATATATATTTCCCTTGATCCCGCACCCGTTTTTCGGGGTATTTCGCTTTATTTATCTGGCGCATAAATAAAATATTTTCGGTACTCGCTGGTCAGCTGTTTCCCATCAACGGCGCTTGCCACATGGGCGTCCATCGATTGCCATGGGTTGTCTGCAGATTCTATCACCTCGGCGGGACTCTCGCGGTGGAAGTGGCATAAAGAAGCGCTAATGTTGCATTAAATTCAACTGAAATCAACTGTTAAGTGGCTTTCAGTGAGCTATTTAATTCTCGAACACCCAAAAAGAGCAAAGGCGATATAAATACGGAATTTCATAAATAAATATGCGTCGGCTAAGATCCAAACTTTATTCGCTTGAAAATCCCAATGGTAGGCAAGGGAATGAGTTCTTTGCTTTTTAGGGGCAAGTAAATAACATAGAGGATGTTTTGCTTCACAGTAATTATGATTGTTTTGGCAGCCCAATTTTTGAGCAATCATTGAAATTCTACAAAATTCGGGCATCTGTTTGGGAAGTACATTTATTTGATTTGATTGAGTTAGGACCTAATATACATCCGGTCTTTTGTGGAACAAATAGGGAACATTTTAAGGTTATAATAAAAATAGTTATTAATTGAAACTGTGAAAAGAATTTGGTTAGAAAAGTAAGGATAGCCAGTTAGCAATAACGACAAAGTAAATCATCTAACCAAATTTCAGTCAAAAAAACTTCGTAGTATTGCCTTAAAATCTCTCGCTGATAAACAATCTTTGTACGAATGTTTTTTACTATACATTCTATTAGTTTGAACTTCTCTCACCTCTTGTTAATCTTAGATTGCTGACTGTTGTTCTCAGAAATGTTTCTGTCTTCCCAGCCAACTTTCAACCTTTCCAAACCGACCTAAAACCTCGAAAACAGAGGTCAAAAGACTGCCAGCCAGAGGTTGCCATCGCCGTATGCAAATCTCAAGTGAACGGATCGAAAGGGGCCGTAAAAGAGGTCAGCAATTGTGGCTTCTTGCATCCACAGAACAGCCGCAAACTTAAAGGCTTGTCAGCATTTCGTCAAAAGACACATGTTGCCGTCTAGTCAGAGACACAAGACACAAAGGCGGAGACAGCGATTCTAACGAGAATAATATAGTTCTCCATTCTCTTTATTTATATTTATGGCGGTCGACGAAAGGCTTCTTAGAAAATGCATAAAACCTGCGCCAAGACAGCTCCACATGCTACGTAGACTGTGGCCAAATGTGCACGAACGATTGACTGTCGTGAAGCTTCGTTTAAATGCGTTTTTAATTAATTATGCGACGCGCGTGCCACATGCAACGTGCTGCAAGAGGGGGCAGCAGGCAAACTTCGGTGACAACACACGATCGACATAAAAATGCAGACATCGAGCGGACGGAGCGGAGGGAGTCGTAAAAATGCGGCAAGAAATTTTCAAATTTGTAAAACGCTCAAAATTCCCAAAACGCAGGAGTATCTTCTGAATGCAGTGGAAAAAAAAAGGTTTCACGCAATAAGAATAAATAAGGACTCAAAGGGTAACATTTTGTTGAAGACATATGGTTTAAATGCGTTTATGCTGAGCTCGCAATCATAAACTGTTATAATTGAATTATTTATTTGATTATTCTTATGTTTTTGTTTTAAAGAGAACAACTATATTTATTAATATTTTTTCCTGTGTATTTTTCCCCAGTCCCTCAGTGGCTCTCCTCTGCAGCCTGCCACGCATGTGTTAATCTGCGTGGAGCACAATTAATTTTCTGCAAATGCCTGGCAGGCAGCCTCACTGAACCCAACAATGCGCCTCGAAAGATCATGGGGGCTTATATATTTTATTAATTACGCTCAAGTGCTCCAAAAAGGGAAAGAGGGGAGCTCTGCCGGGGCTAATTACTGAAAAATTGGCAGTTGTCGTTGATTTTATGGTAAATTATTTGTCAGCAAGATGGAAGATGGCCAATGGAAGATGCCAACTGGCGACGACTGGCGACTCTTCAAATGTCTTTCCAAGGAGTGGGTTAAGTCGTGGGCTGCGGGAGGTTAAGGGGGGGCCTGCCTAGACAGATTTATGGCTGGCATTTGAAAGTTTATGTATAACTAAATGCGGTTTTGATTTTAGTTGCAGTTTGGTTGTGCCCAAGCAGCTGCTCTGGGAAACAGAAAGAAATCGTGTTGGGAAGTATTGGAACATCGATCAATTGGGGATATAATAAAAAATAGGATAAGGATAGTTTTGGTGATAGTTTTTGAAAGAAGAGGGAATCTTAAAATATTGCCAGAGGTATCTTTTTATATAGTATTTTTTTTTGTGCATTTAAGGTAAGTCTTCTGAGAAGAAAATACTGCTTCGTTATATGTTTGCGTTGAAGAAAACTTATAATGGTTCTATCGTATCGATTCAAAGTGTCATCTCCTCCAAACAAATGAAGCTATGTTCCATGTGATGGCCCCTAAATCAACCAGATCACGCACTTGAAATAAAACTGTCAAAGATCTCTGGAGAACATCTACTTCTGGCTGCGGATAGAATCGAATAGAACCTGAAATTCACGTCAATTTAACCTTTCCCATCCTATAAATACTCATAACGATTTGAGGCGACATCGAAGGCAGTTGTCCGGACAATTTATAGATAGTTTCGATGGGCTAGGGTCTCGGTTTCTCCAAACTACAGTCTTTCGGGGCCACCCAAGTCCCCGAGTGGCGGAAAGCCATTAAAAGTGACTCCAGTCGGAGTTCTTTTATGATTGCCACTAATCAGAGGTAGCCGAAGCCGTAGTCGAATGCTTTGCATATTTCGACTAATTTTCATTAGCCGAACGGCTTTGTGTCTCTCTGATTTTTATGAACACGACCACAAATTTTAGTTTGGGCTAGCACAAATGCCTCATAAATTGTCGGCTGATTAGTGCAACAATTTCAGGGTCATAAAACTTAATAAAAACCCATAAAGACGGTGCAGCTGGCAAAGGATCCGCGAGTTAACACTCAAATGTATCTCATAGATACACACGGAGTGTACAAGCGAACGGCCATAAAAATCAAATTGCAATGTCTAAACGACTGTAAGCGACTAATTTTGCACAAGTTAATAAATTTGTTTCCCCGTTTTTTCTGGTTTCTTTTCGAGAAGGAGGAGGAGGCACACGGATCGTGCTCCAAAAGCTGATCTTCATATTTAGTAAGCTGCAAATTATTACCGCAATTTCCAGACGCAATTTGCCCAAAAAAGAAAAAAACACAGGCGAAAAGCGAGAAAAAATGCAGTGCAACGAGCAGAACGCACAAGGAAAACATATGGAAAATTATAGTAATAAATACTTTCGGGGACCAAGGGGACTTTGAACACTGGACGACACGCAGCAAGGCACTTGGAGGTAAATCTGAAGAAAAACGATAATGGCAGCACTAATAAATTGCGGCCAACATGTTGCATGCTGCACGAGTCCGGGGTGTTTCCCCACTCGCCCCCTAAGTAAGACCCCCTTTTGTGGATCCCCCTTTAACTCTTCCTTTTCTGCACTGCACCTGAAGTCGCCGCGTGACTCAAAAACTCCGTCCAACAACAAAAACAACTACGAAACGCCGGGGCGTGCAATTAGAGTACAACGTTTGCGATTCAACTGGGAATACGCTTATGCAGAGAGAAAAATTGCCTAACTCACTTTACCACAAACATATAATATTATTGTTTATTATATTATATTTACTATATGCATCCTATAATTGGAATTATTAGCGTCTTATTATCTTATATACTTTAAAGACTCAGTCTCTTCAATATTTGTTTTCAAATCCTTGAATTTGTCTCAATTTTTTGTCAGTATTTACCTTCATGCAAATAATGCCAAAGAGGCAGTGGGCTGAAAAGAGGGTCAGAACGAGCGGAGCAAACCCCGAGGGACACTTATTAAAAACAGTTATTAAATGCGACAGGCAACGCGCTTGGAGATTTCGGTGCGTACCCACATCGACGTCCCATTCCCAAAGCCAACAGAAACCCATAGCCGAACCCAAAGCCACATAGCCAGCCCAGCTCAGCCCAAAACTCCAGTCTCAGTCCCAATTTGAACTCCATTTCGGACAAAGTCGTGCAATCCCCCGCGGCTTTGCACGTGTTCTCTCCGCCTCGAATTCTCCCTCTCTTATTTGTATTTGGATAAGGACATGCGTACGAGCGACGTCCGCGTTTCCATCGACATCCAGAGCGGCGTCGCAGTGGCCTGTAGCGTACAAGATACAGTAAACACTCCGTACGTGAATCTGCCTCATAAGGTAAATATACAGTTGTCAACATTATAAGCTAATTTTTCACAAGTTATAAAATCAGAAGTCAACCTAACCTATTCGATTTATGCTCCTGTTGTCTGATATTAATAATATATACTCGATTAACATTCTCTACTACACTTAATTGCAGAAAGGTAAAAGATTAAAATTTGTTCAACACAATGGAGTTACCACTGTACCGTTGCTCACACTCTTGTTGCCATTACAATTTCATGCGGTTGCTCAGCTCGCAGTATCGCAATATGGGATTTCATGTTTGCCACTTTTTGCAGCGCAGTGCGTCGGGCGCGGCTTTTGGCAACATTTTATGCTGATTACACGTCTAATCCTCAGCGTGTGCCGTCGTCCTATTGAGTTAATGGCATGGCAGGAGGTGGTTTACATGGTGGGGGACTTTTCCAAAAGGGGGATGGCCTGACTAGAGCCAACACAGAGTCATTCAATTGCTGTTTGCGCCATTGGCGTTTAACGTAAATGGCCAAGAAGAGCTTTAATTGAATACAGGGTGCAGGCACGTTGACACCGACAACAAAAAGAAGCCACTTAGGTGCCGGCAATTGAAAGTCTTCTAGGTCTTCAGACTGTTTGGTGAAGCCCTAATTCGGTTTGCTCTTGGGAAACTATAGAAATGTCAAGAGAAAACTGTAGTTTCAGGTCAAATAAAAGAGTAATAATATATTTGTAAGCTCCTAATAGAAGGACCACTAAGTTCGAGCACCCTGTTTCCTCGCGAATCCAAAGGAAATGAGCGCTCGCCATGGGATCGCAAAGCCCAGACGACGATCCACGTCGAAAAAAGGGCCCTGGCGTTTAATTGGAATCTTGGGCAAATATAGAAACAAATAAAGGCACGCCGAGAATCCAATAAATGTCCTGCGCTGCACGTGCACGCTGCCAGACGCCGTCGCCGTGGGATCGAATGAAAATATGCTGGGACGGGAATCGCACTCTGAATCGCAAAGGGAATGAGAATGGGACGAGGACGGTTCTCTGCGACTCGGCAGCGTTAATTGAACGCTCATGAAACTGGATAAATTGCCCAGAATGAGAGAAAAAGTTGGCAGGAAGGGAATGGATATGCGAATGGGAGTGCACACAAGCGGTGTCACAACAATCGATTGTCCTTTTTGTGCCCGCATTTGCTGACATCATCACAAAGACTTTTGAATCACCGAAACGCCACCCCCATGGCTGCACTTCCTACTTCCGACTGGATACAGTGGGTCGATTCTTTAAGATTTTTGAGAATGTGTAGCCTTAATTCAAGTTTGCTAGTGACATAGGAAAGGATTTTATGCATAGACTCCCTCTACTGCATATGCTTAATACGTTTAATAAACTTAATATTCTTTCAAAATAAATTACTTTCAAAATGTGGCCACTGTGCTTCGTGCTCAACTGGATGTTCCGTTTCCAGAATCTAGATTGATCATAAGACACGTGTTCCGCCGGAGACTAACCCCTGGAATCTGCCGTTATGCGGTGCACGTGTTTGGATTTGTGTTTATCATCCGAAGGATTCGGCTGACGATGCGACCGGAAGCCTTTCGGCCGCAGTGAAACCCTATCGCATTGGGAAAATCGATGCCAGACGCATCCTGTTGCCAAGGACCCCAACTCGCATTTTCCACCTCCCTTTTCAGTGGGTGGCGCCTGGTGGAGCAGACGCCATTGCTGCGCAGTGGATGAGCTCACAGAAAGAGAAGAGAGAAAAAGAGAGACATATTGCTCCAAGTGTGGTGGAGACATTCTTGGGGGGATGGCACGAAAAGGAAAGTACCAAATTCTACAAAGCTCTAGGCATCATAGGCCCCTAAATAAAAGTCTACACTCTCAGTAAAATACCCCTAAGGTTCCCCTCTTTTCCCAATAAGTAGATGAATAAGTTCAACAAAATCTCTATGCTTTAACACAGCCAGCCAAAATGTCTGCCTTAGTTTCTCAAGGAGTCCCTCCATCTGTTCGGGCCACAGGAACAGATTCGAGATCCGAAACGATCCGCTTTAAGCCCAAAACCCCGGACACAGGCTGTCCAAACAATTGCCGGCGTCGATCTGTTTGGAAATTGTGTTCGAACAAACGTCGCATTAACGCAACATTTTCCAATTTTTTATGGCCAGGCCAACTCCCGCCTTGTCCAACAAAGCTCAGCTGCCTGTTATTCAACACGGCGGCGACAGCAGAAAACCTCAGCACGGATTGCCCTCCACCACCCGATTCCCTCCTCCTCTTCCGCTTTTCCCACTTCAAGTAGGTGCACGGAAGAAAAGCCTAATCAAAACTTATATAAAATCAAAAGAATCAATTTTAGTTATAGTCACATTAAACTTAAAATGTTTTGTTAACTATGTTATTTTTCAAAAACTGGTAATCAAATTTTTAAAGGAAAATAGTTTAACTAAAATGTAAGAAATTATATTAATCTTAGTAAATATTTTTCTCCGTGCATTGCCAGCCAGTCTAGGCTCAATCTCAGACGCGGACTCCAACTGCAGCTCTTGTCCAGTTATGCGCCAAAAGCAGTGCAGTCTCCAGCTGTGACTTGAACTCTTTCCAAACACGCGCGCCTGCGCAGCGGTTGCCCCACCTTTCCTTGCCCCCTTCCCCCACCCCTGCTCCACACTCTCCCCCTTTTTTATGGGCATTTGAAAGCGCTTGGCGTCCAGGAATGCCAAAAGAGCCAAAACAGCCAGGCGGCTATCTCGGCAGTCGTTTAGTGTAATCAGTGGCCGGCACAGGAGGACATGGACAGCCGACTGAGTGGGTCGAAAGGGGGCAGCGGAGAAGGGGTACTTTGTGGAGTAGATGCATCTATGAATATGAATACAAGTCAACACCTGAGATCAATTAGATGAATGAACTGCAGTTGGGTAATGGTCACATGCAAGTTCGAGAAACTTTGTGTGGTAAATAAGGACTCAATAAATCAAATCTTTAACTAGTTATACATATTATTAAATAAATTGTCATATAAATAACTAAAGAGTTTAATAAGGTGTCCTTATTTTCGCAAGCAATATTTTTGTACATTAATGACTGAACAATAAGGTATTATCTGAAATGAAAAAATTTAAATACTGCAGATATTTTTGCGCCATTGTAATAAATCAAGTATTATTCCCAGAAGGACCATTCTCAAGACCAAACAAAGCTCCAAGCTTCCATAGTCATTTCCATTATTTTTCTGCCAAATAAAGCTATCGCGAAAGAAAATCTTAGCAGCAGGTCAAAGATCTTCAAGTGCTGCAATCTTTATCCCACATAAAGTCACAAAAACCATCTGTTACAAGTAATGGGAGAACTGGCCACCGATTCTTTCACTTTATCAGTGCTCCAGTTGGAAGTAGCAATGGAATTCTTGTCTGCAGCGAATGCCATTGCATTTTGCCCTAGCCTGATTGACCCTCATAAAGTCAACTGCCAACATTTAGCGATCTAAATCAGTTGAAAGCGGCCAACTGGCAACATAGATATTACCAATGCAGGAAACTCTTTCCAGGAAACTCTTTCTGGCTTTTTGGCTCTGATTGTGTTGTGTCCACCTTTTTTTGGTTTTTTTTTAGTTTTTTTCTTTGGTCTTTTTCATGTTTTTCTGTTGGTTTTTGGTGCCCAATTGAACCGACCAGCAGCCGAGAGATTTATTTGCAGGCAGCGAACATGACTTGGTAGTTTTGTTTCGTGTGCATGTTGCTGTTGGCTGTTGTGTTGTCTGTGTGTTGCCTGTGTTTTGGCAGTTGCTAGTAGTCCTCGAAGATGAGATACTTGCCGTCTGATTAGCTGACACAGCAACAGCAACTCCGCAACAGCAACTGCTGCAGCAGCAGCAGCAGCGGCGAAATCAGCAACAACAGGCCAAAGAGTGGGCAGCAGGCACTGTCAGGCTGCCAAGTCAAATCGTGTACACAATTGGCGCGACATGCAACATTATTCTCCTTCTGCTCCTTCGAGGCCGTCGATCCCGATCCCCCAATCCCCAATCCCCAGGCCCCATTCTCCGGACTCCGGACTCCAGTTCCCAGTTCCCATTCCCCATCCCATTTCCATTCCCGAAGTTGCAGCTGCAGCAGCCTGCAAACTCCAATTGAAAGTGGCGCGGGCGGCTGCTCCAGCTCTGGACAGACAATTTAGCTTTAACACTCAAAACAAAGCTTAACACATTATTTAATATTTGTTTTTTAACACCCAAATCAACAAACTAAGCTTATAGTTTTTCAAAACAAAAGCCTTTGTCGAGATTTTTCACAAATTTATCGAAAAGGGATTAATTTTAATTGTATTTAAGTTATAATATCGATAAGCATATTAGAATACTTAAAATAAAGACCAATGCTTGAAGCTTTCCTCAAATTCCCCCAAAATAATTGAATATTTATCCCCGTGTACCGGCATGTCCCGATCGTTCCGATTGGTAAACGTTTTGCAGCCTTAGTTTGACTTAATTTTCACCGACCGTCCTGGTCGTCGTGGTCGTGGTCCTCTGGCTCTATTGTCTGCTCAGCTTTCGCTTCGTGATTTGCGATTTTATCGCATTGAAATGAAATAATTTGAGTTCAAAATGATGAAGTTAATTGTGTTTATTAGGCTGCCAGTCACACAGACTCTGACAATGCGAGCCTTGAGTCGCTCGGGTCTCCAGTTTCGATTCCGCTTTGCTGACTCACTTCGCCCTGAAGGCGCTTCCCTCCAACTGTCCCTCAAATGTTGCCCAAATAGTCTCAGTCCCAGCATCGGTTTATGCAAATTCGTGAATTTATGAGCTGTGCCCCATTAAGTCATTTTAAAAGACTCTTTTTTCCAAGTCGCCCCAGGAGCAGAGCGGCAGCAACAAGAGTTGCTGAAGTGGCACCGACAACAATACGAATACGAAACCCAACTCCCTACTCCCAACTTGCAACTTGCAACTGGCAACTGGCAATCCGCAAATCGGGCAACTTGCAACTTCCAAGTCCAATTTCCAAGTCCAAGTCGTGTGCGATATTAATCGCTTTTGCTGAAAATGTCATGTCAGTTTTATGTCGTAACATGATTACGTGATTTCGGCTCCGGAGGATACGGATGTGCCACGAACAGATGTTGCAGCTCTAGCCAAGAAAAATGGTTAACACAAAATAGAAATGATCAAAAAGTAGCAAGAATTAGCATGGGAATTACCCTATTAATAGGATCTTTTAACCTAAAGGTGCTTTGTTCCCTTTACTTCTATGTATTCACATAATTTTTTCCCACATTACATTACTCTATCTTACTGAAATCAAGAACTCATTTTACGTAGCCCGAAACTAAATGCAGAAACAAAGCATTCAACTGGAAAACAGTGGCAACAATTTAGGGGTAGGAGAGGTCGCAAGATTAACGCATTTTGCGCACTGTACAGCGTTGTCAGCTTAGCTGATTTCATCTTTGCAGGGGTTTTTTGGTAAGTAATGAAGGGCCGTGTTTCGGATTTGGGCTGTTCCAAAGATCATATCGAAACACGAAAAACGCTTGTCAGACGCTCTTAATGAGCAGAACGCGGCCTCGTGTCGCTTTTGTAAAGGCCACGTGTGGATCGCTTTTGCCCACCCCCTCTTTCCTCTTTTTTTGTCCTCATCCTTGCTGTCAAGTGGTTAAGATTGGTTTTTACACGGGTGGTTCTATTTTATCATAATGGCAGCTGAGAGTTATATTGCGATTTATCAGAAAATTGTTCAGCGTTTCCTAACACCACCGACTGAGATTTTATTTTGAATAATGCCGAGATATAAAAGAAAATATTTTTGAGTTAGGTCAATGGAAATGGTTACATCTTATAATGACATATCTGACATTAAAAAGGTGGTATGAAATGCTAAATACTTATTTTGGTAGAAATCCAATGGGGTTCCAGATATATTTATATTATTTCCACCCAAAGTGGAGTTAATATCCATGACCAACGGAAATCGTTGCATCTGGTGCCAATTCCCCGTTTTCCCACAAAAACCATGCTAAGGTGGTTAAAGACCAAGTTTATTTACCAGTTTAGGACCCAATCACACCCAGGCCATTTAAAGTTGAGCCAACGAAATTCCTTGCATCTGGTGTCGCCAGAAATCGATTTGGCCACTTTCCCAGACAACAACCCCCGGATTTGGAGCCCAGCAACCCCTGACAAGGACCCTTCAATGTTGTCCGGGTGACGAAACTTTTGTGGAGACTCTCCACTCTCTCGCCACGGGCCACTCTCTCTCTGGAAATGCATTTTCCTTCCGCTCTCACCGCGCACGAAGTCGGCCATTTTGAAATGATTTGCATAAAGGTAAAGAGAGAGAAATGCAACCCCCAAGAAAATGTGGCCCCCACAAAAAGTCTGTGTATACATTTTCCTATTGATTTTTCCCTCGTGTGGCGCCCACCTCGGCGCTGCCTTCTTTTCTACCCGGCCATAAATCCATGCCAAAAGACATTGCATTTCTATACTTTGATTTTTATGCAAATGGGAAACCGAAACGAGGCAGAAATTGTCTTCGAATTGCTGTTGTCTCTGGGCTCCAGACCACGTGCAAAACTGCAACCGTCAAAAGGAGCGCCTTGCTATTGGCCTGACTTCAGATTCAGCCATAAAGCCTGAACGAAAAAAGCAAGCTGAACTCGACTCACGATCACGAAGTACACAAAAGCCAAAGCTCCTGAAATTATCATGACCCCAGCATGGCAATTGGGTCAAGCAGCGCTTGGCGACATTTGTTCGCTGACACAACACGAGCACCGGGAGTGCAAAATCGGGGGGTTTTATATGTATTTATATTGTCGCAGGGGGTACGTGCATTTCTGACACGTGGCCCCAGGAATTCGAGGCAGCTGCAGGCTTGTTTCCGTTCCCAGTTGCGTTCAACTTTTACCTGCAGACAGGTCACACTTAACAAAATAAATAAGCTTCAGTTTATCCACACATGAAACGTTTTAAACAGAAAATATTATGGATAATAAGGTATTGAAGAATTTTGTAGAAAGAAACCTATAATTTATGGAAAATCTCTTACAACATCAGAGAACCCTTTTTTTTTGCAGTGCACCGACTAATGAGGTCCGATCCCAGGCCTTGTTGACTCAGTGCATGAAGTCCCGGCCACGTGACCGCCCTCCATAGAAAATGGGCGTGTGCCGGGGACTCAGACTCGGACTCGATCAACCACCGTCGCTATAGACATCCCCATTCCACATATCCTATCGCAGCCTTTCGCCTAATTGACGCACGTCCAGGTCGTGTGTCGCTTCAATTTGGTTATACAAACTTAATTGACGCATTTGTTTGATTTGAACGGTCATGGGAGAGTCCGCCTCTTTGCTTTGGTCCTAGAAAAGAGCGGCGCAATCAATTTGCTTGATTGGGTTAGCTCCCTTGGAGATTGTGCACAAATTGCCCAACAAATTGGAGAAGGAGCATCTCTAATTTGCTTGAAGGCTACCGAGATTCCATTGCCGGGGGTTTTCGGGATAAGGTCACGTAGTAGACAGTCGGAAATAATGCTGATTGGAATTCATCATTCTTTCTCTTAATGCGGAAAATCAAATTATTGAAGAACATAGATTTAGATGCTTTAAAACTCTTGAAAGTTTTTTACTTGTGATTCTTAGTTCCTATCCAAAGAAGTGATTGTTGTATCACTGCAGAAAAGCTTTTTTTTGGAAACATAATACAGATGCGAAAAACTTTTTTGCCCCATGTTCAATTGCATACAAAGATGTTCGAGATGCATCTCATCCATGAACATTCGGGCAATCCTAGCTTCCTGCTTCTGCCGGTGTCGCAATCTGCAGGTGTCTAATCCAACTGGCTGGCCAAGATTTGTCACCTCCATTGTGCCAGACTTAACGCTGCTGGCGTCGGCACGATATTGCCCCCTGTTGCCCCGAAACCCTGACAGAGTGTTATCTTTATTTTCGAATCGAATAAATCATAACTTTTGCACCTTTTGGCACGACATACGAGTTGAGACACACTCCCAACACCCCCTTCTTACTCATGCCTGGAGTAGAAATGAACGAGAATTAAATGTAAATAACAGCAGTGCCCCAAAGAAAAATTTATCAAATGTATTAGATGAAAAAATTATAAGAACTAATGCAATTTTACTGTTCTTATTTCAGTATAACAATAACATTTTCTTGATTTAAAAATTTGGTTCTTAGCATAGTAATCAATTTCTCCACCTTCTGTTAACCCAAATCAAATTTCAATTATGCGACAACTCCATAAAAAGCCGTCAAGTGGCTGACCGATTTCCGGCTGTGGATAATTATAATTATGTACAAAGATCGGCAGACAAGGAGTGGCTATTTTTAAAGCTCAGACATCAGGTTATTGTCTTGTCGCCGTTGTATTTGGCTTAATTGCAGCCCGATTTGTTTATGGGCCAGCGCGACAATCAAATGGGCCCACCGAAATGGCCAAAGCCCGAACCAAACGCGCATTCAAATCAGGCCCAGCTGACACTGAAAAATACTATATAGCCGCTCACGAATATAGCAGACCGACCGGCCACATCGGGCATTGACTACAAGGCACGCACAGCGACACGAGAAACACAACATCGACATCGTTGACATCCGGAGCTGCCCTGTCGCATGACAATTAGAAAAGGTTCGGCTACAACAGACTTGGCCACAAAACGGCCGAACGCCCCCGCGTTTTGCGGCCTGGGAGACCAGTTAAGACATTCGCCCTTATCTCAGACAATCCTCGCTTACCAATCGCCGATTGCCAGACAGTCTCAGCGGCGAATGAACCTTACCTTTGGCTCTATAACTCTATGCAAATCGATCGATATGCGAAAATGTTTTTACCACGGCCAACAGACAAACGGATTACAGTGCCTCCCCATAGTATATCAACGCTTGTGTACATGCACATGTGTATCTGACTTTTACGGGTGAGATTTCTCCGCTATTTTAGGGAATGTTGTCAATACCAAAACTTATTGAATATTATTCAGCAAATTCTTAAGAAACCACAGGTTATAAATGTAAAAAACTCACAAAAAATAAAATCATTTTATTTCCATATTTAGTCTAGCTGCTAATTAAAGGATCTTCCCCTTTTCTCAGCTCATCCCTTTGCAATTAAGCATCTGCACTTAAGCTGTTAAAATATTTGCCCACTCACAAGAACAACACACTTAAAATGTCCAAAATTTTGACAGCAACGCCCACCTACACAGCCGCCCCCCGCAAACAAACACACGCATTTAACAAGAGCGCCAAATTAAGCCATAAATTTAGACGCCTGGGACCACCAGCCAAGTGGCAAAGTCGGATCCGAGATGTGGGAAGGTGGGGAATGGGGCTATATAGCTGTATATGTGGAGCTGCACAGCAATAGCCAATGCAAAAACAGCAATGCAGGGAGCCAGGTCCAAGTTGTCTGCAGGCAAAACGCCTCTGCAAGTGTCTTTCCTGGGGATCTCGCATCTAGCATCTCGCATAACATCTGCAGCTGCGTCGGAGTTGCAGCTCGAGTGGTCCTCTGTAAGTCACCTCCCCTGAGTCATCACCATCCCACTCTCTCCTTTGCTCGTTTAATGCAAAAATTCAAATTTAATTAGTCTTCAAGTGAAGTAGTAATATTTGTACAATCTGGTAAATTTCGCAGCTGCATCATCTGCATCCAAGGAAGTGGGAAGTGAAATTGTGGAATGGGAATAAAAGTGGAGGGGGATTGGGAATGGGAATGGGAACGGGAATCAGAATGAACATAGCAAATGGAATGGGGGCGACTGGTCGGATGACGACTCCTTGACTGAATGCCTAGCGTTGTTGATATAAAACTGTTGGGCAGCAAGTGGGTTGAGCACTGACAAAAATTTAAAAAAATAAAATCCTTTTCAGTCCCAAAAATAGTATACCGTGTAATGGTGTTTTTTTTTGTACCTTGTAATTTTAAACATTAAATTTATATTTGATTCACCTTTTCTTGTGAATTGGAATACGAATTTCCCGCAGTGTTTAGCTCATGATTGCCCGCTTGTCCGACTGCAACTGCACACATCTGCATTCCAGACGAGTCAACGGCAGACACCGCTGCAGACTCACTCGCAGCCTGGAAACTATAGATATTATACTATAGCTGGATCCAAAGCCAGACCCAGACCCAGACCATGTGGGATTATGACGCGCCGGCACTCAAGGAGGGGCAATCGCAGTGCTCAAGTCAATTGCAGTTTGTCTGCAGCCAAACGCAGCTGATGATGAGTTCCTCTGCGCAAGTTTGTGGCATCTCCACATCTCCATCTCCGCCTATCCAGCTCCAATGGGTTCTTGATTGGCTGCGAAGACGCCTCCGTTTGTCGTTTTCAGCGGTTCGCGACCCCGAGCATCGCGTGTGACATTTGCTGCCCCTGCAATTGCAACTGCAACTTCGATGCTGCTGCTGCACCACATTCATTAGCAGTCGCTAAATGTTCGCTTAATCAATTCCCCCGTCACTCTGTCACAGCTGTTTTCCGGGTGCTGGCTTACACAATGAGAAATTCCTCTTCTTTGATTTTTCTTCCCCACAGAACGCCAATGTTTCAGAAACTCGAAGAAAATGGTTCAAAATTCCGTTCTGGGCTAATACAAAATTTTTAGCATTATTATTTTTATCGTAATCAAATGTTAAAAACTGTGGTTGTTAGTTCTTAAACAGTTGTAAGCATAAGAACCTAAGTGTAGATCTCAAGTGCCTCTGAGTAAAAATTGGCTACGATGTTAGACTCGAAGGCATGGAGTCACAGTGGATGGCACTGTCTACAAATTGCCATTGGCGGAGCTCGTTGCAATCTTAAGTGAATTTATGTGGCAATCTGGTGGCGTCTCCGGCCTCCAATTTCTTGCTCACTGCCTGCCAGAGTCCATGATGACTTCAATTAATCAGCTTAATGCGCTGCAAATGTTAAGAGCTGAGATTGCAGGATGCGAGAGGATGCAGTTCTGGGATTAATCACAGAGGATAAACAGGATTCTAATAGGGGCTCTCTACTTCTAAGATCTGTTAGCTCAATTGAAAAATGTTCTGTCTTTTTTTATTGATGCGGTGTATGAATTATTTGAATAAATTTTTAACGTTAAGGATGGAAACTGATACATTTGTACCTGTTGGAGCTTGGGTGCCCTAAAACCAAACATTTTTTTCTCATATTTATCTCGGCATAAAAGGTTATGTCAGATTGTGAAAGGTGTAAGGCCTCCAACACCAGCTGCAGAAATTATATGATTGTATGGACTCCGCATCGCGGCAGCTGGCTGAAATAATTCGCCAAATACGCAAGCCGAGAAAACGAAAAAAGCAAAAAAGTATATATTTGAAATATCGGTCGAATGGCCATATAGAGATAGAGACAGCGCCGCCATATGCCGCTTTATATGGCGATGGCAGGTCGGATCGGATCCGATCTGATCGCTACGGATCGTGGCCAACTGTTCGCCCAGTACTGACCATTTTAGCGTTGTTATTTATTTTTCCTTTTTTTTTTTTTGCATTTTCTGCGACATCTACAGCTATTGACAACGCACTTGTCGTCGTTTGGGCGTGTTTTATGCACTTGTCGCAGCTCGTTGCACTAAACAGTTGCCTCAACATGGCCAACAAGTTTGTTAAATGTCAATTTTGTGTCAAAACGCATTTTGAATGCCCGAAAATTGCCCGGCCAAAAATTGTGGATTATTCGTGCGACACACCGCTTACAGTTTTAAAGGCCCTGAAATCACGCTGCCAGTTTAAATTTAAAGCTAATAAGACCGAGGAAAGTGTCCCCGAGAGCACGCCCATTTCGTAGACCATGGCTGATCATAAAATATGACACGCGAGGTATATCAAGGAGCCATAAACAAAGCTAAAATATTGAGCAACACTTGGTGGACCATAACAAAAAGTTTAAGAGTAAATAAAAAGATTTTTCTTTATCTCAGGGGATTTGGAAACTTGAGGTACACTTTCCTTTTTTCCATTTTTATATATTTTTAATTGGTGACATAGTCACGAATCTTCTTAAGTTTTAGTTTTTGTAATAAATATGTATTGTCTCATAAAAATAAAAAAATGGTTTTCTGGCAAACGGTAAATATATAAAAATTGTTTTTTTTTTAGTTTTTGGAAAATATTTTTTCCGATAATGTTACCAATTTTAGGTATTCAACAATGCTCTTTTGAAGTGTATGAAAATCAGCTCTGTTTGCCCCAAAATAGTTCACAACACACATTTTAACCCGTTGGCATCATTAGCAGCTCGTCGGGAAAAGCCCCCGCCCACTCCGCCCCCTCAGAGGAAGAGGAAGAACAGTGACATGTGGGTACCATTCGGTCTACCCCCGATCTTCCAGAAATAGCGTGATAATCGCGGCACGCTCATCTGGCTTCTGTTGGATCTTGATTTCCACTTCCGATTTAACTGGAAATGCATAAAAATCTTCCCTTTTTTTGGGTGTCGGGCCATGTGTGTGGTTTTCCGCCCCAGTCGACCCCCTTTTTTCTGAAAATTTCCGCTGTCATGTGTGCCAAATGTGCAGCTGCAGAGGGGAAAGCGATATAGAACCAATCGACTGGCTACCTTATGTTTGATTTCATAAATACACGATATTCTCCTCGAATCGGCGGCTGGGAAAAATATGGTAACATGTAACAGATGCGCGCCATATTGCGGCTACGGATCACGGACTGTTTTTGGACTCCGGACAACGGACTCCGGATAGCAGACTACGACTACGGTTTGCCCACCATTGGCATTGTTTATGAACTGCATCCGCAGTCAATAAAACATATACATTTTGATACTTATTCGTATACAAACAGCCGACCACGGGCCTTTGATCAATTTTTTCTATGGATGGAATGAGGTGTTTCGTTTTATTGATTAAGTGAAGTGTAAATTTATGCCATTTGGAGGTTATGTATTTCTCTGATTCTTATAGAAGACCTTCTTTAAAAGGGAAATTTTCTTATGACATTCAATATAATACATATTGTGGTCATTAAAGGGGAATGTGGTTATTTATTTCGATAAACTACAAGTTTTACTTTTCTTACCATTATTTTATATTCTTTCCATTTGTGCTTCTAAAAAATCACTAATTAAAGACCATCGCACTTTTTATTATACGCTTTATAAACATAAAAACAACACAAATTACTAAATTTTTTTGTATAATTTTACTACTTGAGAATTTAAATGACTCAATTTGTAAAGACACTACACTTTATTGTTTCACTAAAAAAAATAAAAAAAAATATATATTATATTTTAAATGAAACTTATTCCTTATTTCTTGTTATTAAAATGGTCACATTTTTTGACGCCATAATAAATTCGCCGCAAGTTCAATGCGGCATTTTATACTCTTCTTCTTCATCAAATAACGGCGAAGTTGACAAACGCTGCGAATTCGGTTCGCAGGATTAGCACACACACACATACGCAACTGCGCGACACCTGTGTGAATGTATTTGTACCGAGAAAGCGTCTCGCCGATTTAAAACCACTAAAATATAAATATTTCTTGATTTTCAAGATTGCTGGTAGGTTTTGACCCATAAAGTGTTGACTTTAAGTGTAAATACAGTTTCTTAGTTGCTTTTAAGTACGTTAAACGAATATGTTTCGTTTTTTTGGTTCACACACACACAAGAAACGGGCATCGCGTGATTTTTGGCGTCTAAAAGTGGTAGAATAACTTATTTTTTAACAGATCACTTTGTCACAGGTGCATAAACTATCTCAATATCGCTTAGAGAACGGATTTAATATGTTTAATTAATTTATTCCGGGAAAAAAGAAAACAAATCCGGAGAAGGGAAAAGATGCGACCGGTAGAAAAAAGCGCAGCGAAATAATGAAAATGGCGGCAAACTAAAAGAATAGCGGAGAAGAAGGAATCGCCGAGGATTTTAGGGAATCCTCTCTTCTTTCGTTTGAAGAGCGGAAATAATTAGGTAAGAGAGTTATTGAATTAAAATCCTAAATGATCAATTTTTTTAAACATTTATTCAAATTCCTGTGAATGCATTTCAGCCATCTAAATCGAACGACCCCATACTTAAAGCCCTTGCTTTGGACCTCTAGCCATTACCACTAATGTGTTTAAAACGGCCTGTGACCCCTGGGACTTCACGATCTGCATCCGATGCAAATCCCCGAGCATGCTAAATCGATCCACTGATGGGCATAAAGTCTGCCAATCAGAGCTCTCGGGTCCCAAGACCTCGATTCCCCCGATTCGCGATCCCCAAAAGCCCCAACCCGGCGCTTGAGGTTCAAAGAGAAAGACCTGGCTCGAAGAAACCAGCGAAGCGAACTCAACTTAACTAAGACGAACTAAGGCAGGGCCAAATACATTTCGATGGTCGGGGAAAAACCTTTCGAACTTTAACCAAACACTGAGAAAAAATATTTTAAATACAAAACAATATCTGTAAAATTAATAAAAAAAAATTCATAATTATGATCGTTGAATTTAAAAGTCTTTAATTCCTTATTTTCATATAGAAAAAACAAAGATCACATTTGAAATTATTAAAAAATTTGGTTGTACTTTTTTCCCGTGCAGCGATCCTTGGCTCTAAAAAATTGCGTGAAGCGGCGCATTTTGTTTATGGCTTTTGTTTGCTCTGCAATTGAGGAGGCGTTCAAGGGGTCAGGGGGCAGGGGGAGTGGCAGCTGTGCTGACCTTGTTGAAACATCAAAACCATATTATTGGCATGCCGACTTTCGGCCGGCTTGCGATCTTTAATTTTCGTCTTCGCCAGCTTTTTGGTTTTTGTTTTTGAAAAATTGCACAAGTTAAAAACCATTTCATTGCATTTACAGGGTTTCACTTGCCTCCATCGGCGGTTGCGGTCCGCTGCCACTCGATTTGTTGTTGCCACGGCTGCTTTTGGTTTCAACGGCTGCATTGTGTAATTTATATGCGCCAGTCCAAAACGAAGGCGTTGGACCGGCACTCTGAGAAATATTTCCTTAAAAACTGCACAAAAAGTTCCTAATAATCTTTCAACAATTAGCAATTAAAAAATAAACTATTTTGCAAACAAAATATTCAAAACACACAAGCAATATGGAAGGGTGGTTGGAATTGGAAACAAACGGGTTGATTTTTCATAATTGTAAATTGTAAAAATTCTTAGAAATTATATGTTTTTTAACCTAAGCATTTTGGTAAACATCAATCTTCAATGACATTTATTCGAAATACTGCTTTAAATTTAAAACTTCGATATCATACAAATGTATTAACCTGCTAGAACTCTTCTATAATTTAAATCAATTAACAAACTACCTTTTATGGATTTATTTTTCTGCGAGTGTGCTGCACTGGCCTTTTCTGCGGACGACTACGTGACCTCCAATTCGGGATCAGTTTCATGTGCGTTAAAGTGCACATGTTGCCTTTGTGCTGTGCCTGTTTCCGTGCCCCTCCCCGCGATTCGGTGTGGTCCGCCTTTGATGGATGCCGCCTTCTACAGTGGGACACCCGATCCAAGAAGAAAAAAAGCAGCAAACCAAACCCAAGCGATCCGAGCTAAAACGAGCCAAAACACACGAACAGAGTGCCGCCCAAAAGCTTATTCATATGCTAATTTCGCTTAGCGTTAAGACACAAAAATATGGACAGTCCGCCGCACTTGTCGCTTTTCTTGACTTGTGGCTTTTACAAGGAGGCTCTCGGAGGGGACTGAGGCAAATATCCAATTAAAATTGTCCAACGCCGCGACAAATATTGACTTGCGGCTTTTCGGCTCTTTTATGTGGATGGCACTCCCTTCGAGGGAAAAAGAGGGCAATCCGTTGATTACTTTCATATGGAAATCGACTGACAGCCTACCAATTGGGTGCCGCCATCCAGAGATTAGGATCCATAAATCTTATAAACTAGGTGGCGTGGAAACAGCACTTCAGGCAAATTAAAAAGTCAAACAAGTGCCAAGAATTAATTTTAGAAATCGGTTTACCTAGTAATAGTGGAAAATATAATAAAGTAATTAAATTAATAAACTTTTAATAGATCAATATTATTTATCGACGGCCATAAAAACTTGATTTGATTCCCAAGGCGCAGCAATTCAACTTCCTCTTGGTAATTCACGCAACGTTAATGATTTGCCATTGGTTTTTCTCCCTCTTTCTGTTAATTTTTCAACAATAAAGAAAACGAAGCTGAAAATGTACACACGAGCGTGCAACTCTTTCAGCCGCCGCTCGGAGGTCCACTAATTAAGTGTGGAATGTTACAGCAATCAGCTGGCTCTATTCAGTCGGCGGGGTTACGTTAGACCCCCACTTTTGCCCCTCGGAATCACTCGAGGTGGCCACAAATGGCCATTGAATGTGAGGGTCTTAATGAGGCCCCCGGTCAAACAGAAAAATTGTTATAAAAAAAACAAAAGCTGGCCGAACTATCAACGCTTATGTGCGTGGACCCATGGACCACGTTGCGGGTGCGTAGATCCAAAAAAAAATACTACAGGCAAGCTTGCCTCAAGTCAACCCTTAAATTTAAAGCTTTAAATATACATAACTATCATATCAATTGAAAATATATTTTTATAAATTGTCTATTCAAACAACATCATATAGTAAGCAACTGTTTTATTTATGAAAACTTTTCCCGTCCTTGTGAAATTCAACCTACTCGAGATCGACTGTATTATAGAGGCTATACACCCAGCTGAGTGTGATTATCGTGGCCATTGTTGCCCTCCGGTTTAATGTGATCTCATGTTGATTGATTGCGCACACCTGTGTGAAAGACGAACTGAATTGGTTCGTTTTTGTTTCACTTTTTACGGTGTGTCTCCCCAAAAAACCGATCTTGATGGATTGGATTGGTAGAGAAAGCTTAAGGCTTCCAGCACGAAGCTTTCATCCCGGCCTTTGTGTTATGCAATTGTTAACACAACAACAATAACAACAAAACCAGCATAAAAACTATACCAAAGAGGGGCAGAAATAATTATTAGGGGCTAAAGCTAAACAAAAGCGTAGCGTTTTTGCTCCTCTGCGCTTCGCTGACTTTTTGACGGACAGTCGCCGTAGTTTTTTTTTTTATTGTTACTATCGCAACTGCCGGACATTGTGGAGCTGAGCTGAGCTGAGCTGCATGGGTGGCTCTTTCCACCTTCCACCTTCCGCCGCTCCCAATCCCAATTCCAATCCATTGTCGGTGCGCCCTGCAATTTGTATGAATTTCAAATTTCTTCAACATTGAATATGAACAAAACCTCGGTGAAAACGCCAGTCGACGCAGTCAAGCAGTTTGGTTTGAATGAATAATTTCCGCAGTCGTCGGTCGTCTTCCGCTGGGTGCCGTCGACAAAGATTCTGCCGGGCACTAAAAGAAATAAATATAATTATTAAAAGAAACCTAACATTTTAGTTTTATGATGTTGCAAAAAAAATGCATTAAATGGTAATAATAAAAAAGAAGTTAAAGGTTGAATACAAAATATTTCAAACGCTATAAGAACAAACAGTTATTTCATTTTTATTTTATTTTTTGAAACATATTTAAATTTTCTAAAATAAAACAATTAGAAACAATGGCTATGAATTTAAGCAATTTATAACTCCAAAGGGCTCTTCTATTTTAAATGATTTTTGTGTAGTAAATCTACTCATCATCATTCTGTAAAATGGCTTAAATTGTATGATGTAAATTTAGCCCCCTCTTTTTCAAAGATTTTTCCCCAAGTGCATGGCTGCGGCTGTTTATCGTTGTTGGGTTCTCTGCGCCAAATGAAAATGAACACGTGCGTCCGGTTGCTGCGGCTCAGCTGCTGCTGCTGTTGAAAATAAATACGAGTGTGTGGAGTGGATACTGTGCGGCATTTATGTGGACCCTGTGGCAGCGGCAGCGGCAGAAGCTCTGAAGCCGTCCAACAAATTTCACTTTATTGATGGGCACTGCACTTGAATCGCGGGGGCCACCTAAGCAAACAGACTGCCGATTTGCAACGCTTGGCCGCACAACGAGGCGTATGCGCGATTTGCCATTAACATTAACATGGGCAACAGCTGTTCGTTCGATCCGAGCCGAACATCAGAAAACCTGCACCACCTGGATTTCCAGCCCCACTGCAGTTCGCCTTGTGCGTCGTTCGAGTCCACAATTAAAATGCTAAGTGGGCGAAATGGGTTGGAGATGACATTCAAAATGCACTCGGGCAAAAAGTTAGCAAGTTAGAACCCTAAGTCCACCTGACATCTTTGTGTTTTCATTTCTGCACACTGAGTTCTTGTTAATGCAAAGATGATCAGCCAAGTATGCGATTTCAGCTCTACAGAGTTTCTATATGTAGTATAGTAACAACATCATTTCATTCACTGTCCGCCAGACAACAATAAAAACATCGTACACTTGGCCGCAATGATAAAACGCCGACATCTGTAGGAAGTGGCTATTGCATGTACGGATCACACATAAACGAGTTTACTCGCTTGTGGATGGGGATGTGTATCCAAGAGACCCCTCCCAGAAGCCCCCCATGTTGATTGCTCAGCGGAGCTTATCGCGAGCGAAATGACCTCAAAAACGCGATGGCAAAACAGCAACAAGGAGCGAATTCGTCACGGACTGAACCCTGAATTTAATGGTTCACAGATTGCCATTTGTCATGGTCAAATTATCTGCATATTAAATTCAATTTAACTTGAGCGCAATCACAAGTTAGGAAACTAAAAAAGCAAAGGAAACGGAAAGGGTTTCAGATTATTGCGCATGCTAAAGTGTATTTATAAAAACTAAAAAACAAATCAAGAAAGACCTTCATAATTTATGGTAATAACGAATCCCAACCCGATATTAATGTATCCAAATTGGTTAGCTTGCAAATAGAGCATTTACTCTGATCTTGCACAATTCAGGAATTTGGGAAAGGCAGTTCGAAAATGGAAAACGAAAACCCAACTGGCCGCACATGTTGCTCAGCTGTTTGCAATTACTTTTTGGAAGTAGCCGCGACCACGACGTCAAAGATACAAATCAAAGGCATTGCCACAATTGCGTAACAGCCGACACAACCCCATTAGGTTGCAAGATCTTTGGTTCTGGAACTGGGAAATGTGCGCTTCAGGTGGCAGGAAGATGAAGATGGACTGCGAATGGGCTGCCGTTCGCCGGAATTAAGCGACTTCCGCTCCACTCGAACAGCCGTTCACCTTCTGTATATGTTTCTGCAGCGATGCACTTGGAGAAATGTGGAGTAAAAACCTGGAATATACAATATAACCTCCCTTAAAGATCCAACAAAAATGTAACTTTTCTAACTACTTTAACATGGGAATTACAAACACTTTGTTAATGAATTTCCCTTTTTAATCGATATGATCTTATGAATATTTTTTAATAGGTTTTCAAATCCTTTTTTTTTTTTGGTGTAAAAGTGTGCGATCCTCATGCTCCAGATTGACAAACAACACGTGTGACTGATGGAGTGAGCGAGTGAGTGAGTGACTGGCTGGGCAAGTGAACGAGTGAATGAATGAATGAACGGATGGACGAATGGATGGATGGATTGAGTGGGGGAATGGGGATTGAGGATTGGAAGTGTGGAGCGAGTGTGGGGCAATGGCAATCAATGTAATGTTTATGCCGACGCTGTTGCCTGGGATCCAAAGATATAAAGATCTGGCGACTGGAACCAGATTCAGATACAGATACTGGACTGGAAACTGATTCAGGACCACAAATTGCTTTCAATTATGTTGCATGCGACTCTGCTCCCGTTTTTATGCCTCATTGTTGACGTGTCTCCGTTGGCAAGTTTTTACCCTCCTCCATTAACCGATCCATCCAGCGGATCGGATCGGATCGGATCCATCTGGGCCATCTTTCGTGTTCTGTGTGTTCTCCGCTCTGTGTTGATGATCTCCGTGTGCGACTGATCAAGTTGCGTATTTATCTTGCGACTGTGGCAACTGCACTCTCGACAGCACCATTACTGTCCCCATCATCGCAGTACAATGGTACTGGAAGCCCTGAAAAGTTCTCTTAAATTTACTCGAATAAAAACTATGACATTTGTGGTACCGCTAAGTTTTGTTTTGTAAAGATAAGCATCACAGAAATGCTCAAATTTCTACAATTTTTCTGTAAGTCTTGGTCATAGTTCTGGCATTTTATTTCCCAATTCTCCCCACTGTGCCTTCTTTTTATGACTTTGATTTTAAGCATCGGTTTCAGCATTAAAATGTTCCATTAAAAGACCACCACCCCGATTCCCGCCAGAACCGCAGCAAATTACTTGCGGAAGTGCGCCACGCCCACTAAAGTGCAGGTTTGACTCATCGAGGAGATGGCATCGGGATCGGGAATCGGAGATGGAGTCCATGTGGGGATCTGGGCGATTGAGTTACTCAGCGCGGCGTCATCATCATTACCATTAACCATTATCGTCCTCGCAGTGATCTCGGCTTGCGGATCCTTCAGCTGCGTGCAAATTTGTGCTTTTAAAAACAAACTAAAGTGAAAATTATGTCAAACCAGTTGAGCAGCCGGTCGTCGTTTGGAGCTCGTTCTGGATCTCGTTGTCCATCTCCATCTCCGTCTCCATCTGCATCTACATCCGAATCCCAATCTCGACTGGAATTGAGTAATTTGTTGCAGAGACAATTAGATGCAACAGATTGTTGACTAAGTGACTGAAGCGTTTACAGTTGATCTCGTCGGTGAAAGGAAGTGGAGCAGTCGACTTTGGAGCCATGGAGATGTTTTTTGGCCCGCGGGCTAACGAACAGTTGGACTCGACAGAACGATGAGTCGTTGACAAGCTGAGAACATTTCGGATTTTTGAACTGAACTAGGGTAGATGTTAATGAACTTAAATGTTGGTTTTGTTTCGGATTAAAAACTTAATCGACTTTGAGTAAACTTGGTTTGTTGCAAAGCCACTTAGAATTCCCAACATTATTTTCTCCAGGTGTCGAACTGCAGGAGAGAGTTCAACGGAGTTCAGCAGGCCACGAAAGAAATGAAGATGCCACCGCAACGAGCAGTCTGCGATTGGGCCTCGTAGCATTTCATAATTTTCAGCCAATTATGCGAAATTGCCAGAGTCTTTGGGGCCAGCCAAAACAAACAGACCTTGGGCCGAGTTAATGACATTGAATGGGGTCAGATCCCAAGAACCACAAAACCCCGCAAAAAAAAACCAGAGAAGAGAAGGCAGCACCGACGAGTTTGAATCGGGGGAAAGACTGCTGACAGCAATCAACAGTTGCGGACTTGTGGACTTGGGGCTCTGCCGCATGTGAGTGTCACTCTGCCTCGTCCCAAACCCACCTCATTTTCCCCCCTTGGCAGTCAGCAGTTTGTCTGCTGCACAAGATCAGGTACTCAAATCCGACTAGGTAATGCCACTGCCAAGGGAAAATACTTAAGGCAGAGGTATCACAAGGTTAGTAAGTAAAGCATGATTAATCCAAAACAATTACAACATTTTTAAATAGTTTTATATCACTTTATTGTTTTCTTATACAGAATTCTCTTACATCCAAAAGCACAAAATTAGCCCATTAAAAGGTTAATAATATAATAAGTATGTATTAAATGGGTAATTTACCTTCTTTATGTTTAAGAACCTATAGTTATTTCCGTAATAACATTCATTTAGGAACATGCCTTTAATTTTCAGGTTTACTGTATAAGTCCGCTCTCAAATTTAGCTCTTATGATCCACTTACATTTATCTCAGAATCCAGCATCTTTCACCTACTTTCCTCCGTTGATCGCAGATAGCAACTAATTCGCCTGCTCGACTCTTATCGCACATTAATTGGCCGATGGTCGATATATACGGATACTCGTATATTGGATATACCCGCCGCGGGTTAGAGATCGCGATCACAGCCTCTCCCAATCGCAATCTCTCCCAACACGTGCACATCAAACTCTACGCTTTATAATTGGTTTGTCGAGCTGCCAGCAGCCGGCTAAGCCGAAGTCTTAGCTTCAGATTCAGTCTTCAAGACCCCGGCTCAAGCTCACATGTCTGAGTTAAGGCCGAAGAAAAGCCAAGCCGAGGACAGGCACTGAAAGAAATGCATAGGTCTTAAGTTAAAATACTTTAATTTGTCTTACTTACCTGGTAGCTTCATTGAATGTATTGTGAAATAAGTTGACCATCCCTCTTCTTATAAAATTCTAAAATTAAAGTGCTAATTTTACCAAAAGTATTACACTGTTTGCTAATAATATCTTTATGGGTTGCTTAAAAAGAATGCGAAGACTTAATGTCCCAACAATTATTGACTATTCCCCATATTTTCTAACCGTGCCTCCAAAAGCAACGTCAACGATGCTAAGTGAATTAAAATAATGCTGCCGCTGCTGCTTTCTGCCTTTCGCTGATGATGATGATGTTGTTGCCGATGCTGATGTTGATGCTGATGAGGCCGGGACCAGGAACTCCCCTTCGGATCCGCCAGCTACTCTGATGATTCTATTTATTACACGGCAGGCAATTTGCAATTTTCCGCTGCGTTTTAATTATTTGCCATGCCCGTTAGTTTTAATAAAGTTGCTAACTGTGAAAAGACGTGACTGGCGAACGGCCATTTAATTCGCAGTCGCGCTCAGGGAAAGTGTCGGTCTAGCTGCCTGCTCTTCTGTTCTATCCAGCCTCAAGTATCCAACGTCCAACATCCAGACTCCGGACCAGACATCTGATTAAAATCTCGGCTTGTCCGGCTGAATTTCGCTGAAAATTCTTACACGCAACTGGCGGACAGCTGAAAAGCTGCTGCGCCAACACCCATGCCCCAAAGTCCCCGGATCTCGGGGCACTTCGTGCGAAATTTTATCACGCAAGGCATTCGCGGTGATAAGCATCTGGGAACTCTGCGAATTGGACTCCGATTCCGCGATCTTTAAAACGCAGATTGCGATCAAAAGGCTCTGATAGCCACCAATGCGCACAGTCCCCAATTCACGCCCCAAAACAAAGGATCAGTGATGATGTTTGGAGGTAGAGTAGCTAAGATTGGATATTAAATATTTATATTATATTAAATAAATATTTATGTATATTAAATATTATAATATTAATTGGATTATAAAAGACATTAAAATGTAAATTGTCGACCTGGCTAGTAACTTTTTCCTGAGATGATGACTAAGTAGCCAACCGGACAGCACTTTGAAAATCCGCAGACAGGGGAGGCCTTCGTCTTATCTCCTGCTGGGCATCTGCTCATCTCGCCGCAGTCCACACACTTCTAAAGTCCCCACCTTCCTTCCCAAAAATCCAAGAAATGGCAACTGCTCCAAGGCGCCGCGGAGGGGGCGTGGCAGGTGTTGCAGGGCAGGTTGCGCTTGTTCTTCTGTGTTTTTTTTTTCTCTGGTCGGGGTGCCAAGTGTTTGCGCCAAGCGTTGATTGTCCTTATCGAAGGCGCAGATCGTTTGGCCAGAGGAACCAGCAGAGCAAAGGCGTCGCGAATCGCATGCGTAGATGCTGCCTAGAGATCTTGAGATTGCACTTGCGTGCCAGTCTGGCAAAAAACGAGTATGGCCGAGAGAACCAGTGCCAAGTGATGAATGTCCGTGTTATGCGATCTAATGATCTAGAAATGAAGTTAATAAATCGTTTAACCAGATGGCACAGCTCTGGTCGAGATCGGAAAAGAGGCTGCTTCGATGCCTCTGTGGATTCTTGAGAACATCAGAGATGTCATATGTGTAGCTCATGTTACTTAATACAATCCTAAGCTAATATTTATTTTTACTTGGAACCCAAACCCTTAGAAGCAGACTTCAAATTCATTTATTACCTAAATATGAGCAGTAAAACTCGCTATATAATTTGATAAAAATCGTATTTACATTTCGATTTAGCTACCCGGGAGCAGCCAAACAAGCCAGCACTGAGGCACTTGCCCCGTTTGGCAAGCGATCGACCACCGGGCCGAGCGACAATTTGCATAACTACTGTGCTTATGCCGCAAACATAACAAATTACAACGATTTTGCGTACATACCACCGGGCGGATGGAAAACGAGGCATTTAGCAAATATCTGCCTGTCCCATAACGGGACTCCACTGGAAGAGCAGTGCAAACAAGGCCGAGATTTAATGGCCAAGACACATGGTAATGGCCATAATAAGGCCGCAACAAGACAGGCGCACATCAACTGGAATTATGCAGAGACCCGTCCTCGCAGACCCGCCAACAAATCACCTCACATTCCTGGGTTCGCTTTCGGTTGCATTTTATTTAAAAATTGCTAAGGCTAAGGATGGTTATATTTAGGTTGTGCAAATGATCGTGGCATCTGCACAGTGGCTTAGACTAACATAAATAGGCGGCAGTCGATTAGTGGTTGATTGGTGATAAATGTGCAGTTAATGCAGACGTACAGACTGTAAGGAAAAAAACAGTTTAATTAGTTAAAACATATTATGCTATTTTCAATAAACAACTTACCTAATGTAAGGTTAAAGTAAAATCAAACGCCACATACCCCAACGCAAGAAGATCTACAAAAAACAAAAACAAAGACAGGTTAATTTCAATTGCTTTTTTAATTTTTCAATTTTTAATTTGGTTTACTAAAACTCAGTTACTAATTTACAATCAAATCATTTCATTAGTCTAACATATGTAAAAACATCATTGTGCAAATGTAACAATTATTTGATTCTGCTTCTTACCTTAAAAATGGCCAAATGTGAAGTCCATTGGATTTTCTCTTCGATGTTCCTGCAAGCAAATAAGAAAAGCGAATGTTAGAGAAATTGAAAGCCATTATTTATATTCAATTCAAAAAATTAAGAAATTTATTTTTAAGGGCCTCAGTTACTAATTTACAATCAAATCATTTCATTAGTCTAACATATGTAAAAAACATCATTGTGTTAAATCGAAAAACAAATCACTTTAAATCGCATTTATTTCTTACCTTAAAAACGTTTTAAGGGCAGCGTTTAATGGTTTTGTTGGATGGAACTGTAAGAAAATAATCACAAATAAATTAAATCTATTCGCTTAAATTTAAAATAGTAAATGTAAATATTTTACTATCAGAAAAACATAACTTTACACTAATCAAGATTTTTCATAGGTGTCCCAAGGTAAAATCGTAGATCATCATTGGAAACTACAAGCCCATATAGCTTCCTAATTTATTGGTTAACTTACCTTATCCAATAAAGATAGTTCCCCCCTTTGAGCTTCTGATTTGTCTTCAGCTGGAATCTGAAAATACAAAAATCAAAACATTATTTGTCTGTTTTAAAACACAACTAAAGTCTCTATGAAAATGCTATTATCAGTTAATAAAGTTTACACTAATCAAGGCATTTCATAGGTGTCCCAAGGTAAAATAGCTATGTCATCACAAAACCCAAAATAATAATATTATTATCGATTCCAACTGACCTTAGAAGGCATATCGAGTGCGTATGTCCTCCAGCTTCTTGCAGATCTGATTGGGCGTGCGGAACATGTCGCCGGCGATGCTCTTCTGCTTGGCGGCGTCGATGGATAGATACTGCTCGCAGAGGTCGCCATCCAGGACGTTCTTGACCGGATAATAGGAGCTTCGATAGCTAAGGTGATCGCGTCCGCAGAGCGGTGGATTCTCGTTGCGCATGTGCATCTCCAGGTGCTGGAAGAAGTCGTAGTCCTCGCGGCTGGTGAACGGGACGAAGGCGCCAACGGTGCCGCTCAATGTGGCGTAGATGAGCGCCTCCGATCCGCCGGGAATGAGCGTGGCCTTCTGCAGCGACATGATGATCTCGCCCACATGGAAGGAGCAGATGTTCTCCGACTTCTGCGAAGCGCCGGACAGCAGACCACGATCCCACAGGGACTTGGTGCCCGTCGGGTCCTCGTCCACGTCGTCGGTCACTGAGTGCGGCAGCCGCTGGATGCTCAGGTTGCCGAACTTGTCGGCGATGGCTATGGTGTCGTAGTCCAGCAGAGTGGTGGCCGTCACCCAGCGGGGATGCGTGTCGTCGGCGAAGATGATCAACTGGTTCTCAGCGCGACGGTAGCGCAGGAAAAACACCGATTCCTGCACATCCGACACGTACACCCGATGGCCCATCGCCTGGATGTTGACGATCTGGTAGGGAATGTGCTTGTTCTCGCACTTGCGCAGCATCTTCTTCTTGCCAAAGTCGTAGATCCTCAGCATGCGACCGCAGCCGGCCAGCAAGCGACCCTGGAAGCCGCAGAGGGCCCCGGGAATCTCGTCGATCTCCGTGCGATGCATGAACTCCAGGCTCGAGCAGGTGGGGTCTATTTTGTAGATGTCTATGCAGCCGCCCTGCGAGATCCTCGGGTTCAGCTGGAGGTCCTTGGCAATGCCCACGGCCAGGTAGTAACGACCATCGGCCGCGATGGAGAACTTCAGCATGGCCATCGACATGATGGCCTCGTTCTGCGTCAGCGGCACACTGAACATCGTCTGGCCGTGCATGGCGTCCAGGCAGCGGATCTGCGAGGCCCACAGGCCCAGTCCCGCCTTCGGGGACGAGAAGACGTCCTCGGGCAGCACCTCGTTGATGAAGGCGTTGGCCATCTCGCGGGCCAGCTCGCGCTCCTCATCCCCCGCCGCACTGCGCATCTCCTCCGCCATCTGCTCCTTGCGCGCGGTCTTCGTGTCCTCTGTGTAGGCATTGTGGTCCGTTTCCGCGATGAGCATGCGACCTGTGTCCGGGTGGATGACGAAGTTGCGCGGAGTGTACTGCAGGGGGAATGCCACCTGATTGAAGACAGCTCCCAGCTTTTCCAGGGCCAGAATTCTCAGGGTATTGGTGGAAATGGCCACTATGCCCTCGCTGCACTGCTCGCTCGAGAAACCGGAGGCGTACTCCAGTGTTTCGTAGGACAAAGGCGTCAAGTGGAAGCGGTTCTGGTGGTAGTACGACAGCCAGGTTCGGCTGGACATGGCCAGCACAGCCTCAGAGCCCTGCATCTTAATCCGGAAGAGCTTCACCGGACGGGAGCCCAGATACCGGGTCCTGGTGTCCGCCAAATCCCCGGAGACGGGATCGAGAACGGTTCGCAGCAGCACGCCGTTGCTCAAGCCGATGTTTAGGTAGATGGTTCCCTTGTTGCTACCACTTCGCGGCGCTGGAGCCTCATCGTCCAGAGCTCCCTGCGTCGTGCTCTCCGTGTGTCCCATCTCCACCAGGCAGAGCGACTCCGCTGGCGAGGGCAACGCTTGCATGGAGCAGGCGGTCAGGCAGTTGTTGGGATCCAGCGAAAGGATGCGCACGGTGTTGTCCGCCAAGCCGACGGCCAAGAACCAGGAGCGCTGCTCGCCTTCTGGAACTGTTCCCAGGGCCATGCACATGATCTCGGCAGGCATTTCCGATCGCTCGGTGTATTCGTTCAGCTCTCCAGTCTGTAATGAAAACATCCAATTAGCTTGTTGCTTACAAAGAAGATAATTCTTGTGTTTGATGGTAAAGCTCAGCACTGCAGGACACATAGTGTCTCAACATGATTGTTCTTTTCGTGTTTTTGTCATCAGAGCAAGAAATATAACCCCTCTCCAGAATTCAGAACCCAATGCTTACCGGATCCATTTCAAAGTAGACCAGCTCCCTGCCCGACAAGGTGATGACCACCTGGCGCTGGTTGACGGCGCATTTGGTGATCGACTTCTTGCCGGGGGCCTTCCACTCGTTCACGCGCTTGTCGGACCGGATGTGCCGGATGCCATCGGGGTAAACCTGAACCAGGGCATCGTCGCCCAAGGCGGCGCAGCAAAGGGTGGGCGTGGTGCCCAGGAAGCCGCTGTCCGTCACTTCCTCGACGGTTTCGCCAATGCTCAACACTAGGGTGGCGTTCACGAAGGACACAATGATATAGGCATCGAACTCGTCTAAAAGTAGGGGAACAAAACAATACTTTGGTGGTGAGTATGAAGCTAATGTAAACATCGAATAATAAGTTTTGCCTATCACATGGGACATTGAATAATCAGTTTATCAAGTTGTAATCAATGGATAATTCAGCTGAAACACGGTTGATAAATATCGCATCATGTTCAATGTCCTTCTGGCTTAAACATAGTTCTGTATTTTCTGTTTTTCAGGTAGTAGTGGTGGTAGTAGTATCTGTTTGACTTATGAGCTGCAGTAAATGTTGCCTTACCTATCGCTTCACAAAAGACAATTTAAATTTTACACAAACGAGAGAAAATTCTCTATAATCGCTTGTCTTTTTCGATAGTTCACACATTGACGTCTGTGTTTAAGCGCCTGAAATAAGAGAGAACTGGTGGTTGATAACTTGTGGGACTTGTTGGGAATCGTGTGTAAAGCTAGGTGTAATCTATATCTCGATCTGTATCAATGCACCAGTTGAGTTATTAGCCACGTTTCAATCTTAGTCTAGTCTTAGCTTAAGGATTGTGAATTAGGAGAAGCATTTCACTCACCATCAGCTCGTTTTTTCACAGTCCAAACTGCGTTTGGGTTACCGGGCAGCTCGGAGACGGCCATCTCGGAAACCTCCAAGCCGTGACGGAGGACTCGCAGTGTGGAGCGAGGTCCTCGACCGCACAGCACGTACAGCTGAGGGGTGTCCTCGTTGGCCAGATCGGCCACCTGGGAGGTGATGATCGGGGCAAACGAGGGCAGTTCGTCCACCAGAACCAGATTCTTCAGGGCTCGAGGCGCAAAGAAGAAGGTTTCGCCCTCCTCCAAGGGCATGGCCGAACTGAACTCCGGCTCGTCATCATCGTCACCCAGATGAGCAATTTGGTAAAGGTAGCTGCAAGTTTAAGAGGAGTACAAATTAAAAACGATTCTATGAATCAGGAAAAACAAAATATGAAAAGGGGAATTAACTTAGGGTACACTTACTGGTTGCCAAACTCACTGGCCACGAAAAGGAAGCCCGTCTTGAGCACACACATGGCCGTGGCCGGAGGCACCGTGTCAAAGTACTTCAGCTTGATCTCGGACACCACATCGTCGTCCGTTTCCAGAGTGATCTTGAAGATGTCTCCCTGCTCCGTTTGCAGCAGGAAGAAGTACATGCTCTTGGTGCGATGGGTGGCCGAGCAGATGAAAATCATGCCCCGCTCGGGATCATCCAGATCGTTCCTCCTGCGCGGAATGGGACAACGGATGTCGTGCTGATCGCCGAGATTCTTGTAGGTCAGGTAGTTCTCCGAGCAGATGAGCACGCCCGAGGGACCATCGTTGCCGCCAGGCACCGAAACCAAAAAGTTGGCGTGCTCTTCCAGGGGTTCTGAGTACTTGCGAACCACGTGGTTCAAGCCCAGATCCAATTCGTAGAAGGTCAGCGTTTGCTGAGTGCGCTGGGCAGCGTCACCTGGAATATACAAATGGGATATTGGTTATGGTTTATGGTATAACAGAGAGCGGAATTCTTAATGCAGTTATTTGAAAGGTTTAGTCAGATCTTGAACCAAAGTTAAAAAGGTATTTGAAACCCCTTCGATTGATAACAAAAAAGCTTTTTAAAGATTTTGGAGTGTAGGTCACAAATCAGTGAAGTGTAGCTAGGCAATTACAGCAACACCAATGGTTCAGTGATCACAATTCATCTGGCACTAAGTACAGACAGTGTTCGTGGTTGAATCCACTAAACCTGTGAATTAAAGCGCCTTCTCGGGGTTATACTAGGTATTGCGCAGATGCCTACCTGATGGGTCCATGTCGGCCTCCTCGTAGTCGATCTCCAGGCAGGCAAACATGGGATTGTCGAAGCCCACGTCCACGCCCACCATGTGATATGTGAGGGTGTTCGACTTGTGCGCCTCCAGAGGCGATGAGATCGTCAGACGGGCCTGGGTGTCCCGGTTCATGATGTAGGCCAACTTCTGCTTCTCCACGGCGCCAATCATCACTGCTCGGCCTTTGGGATCGATGGCAAAGTACTGACCGGGCACGATCCGCCGGCATCCCGACTTGCCAAAGGTCTCCTGGTGAACCTTTTCCAGTGCATTTTTGGTGGCATTGTACTCGAGGATCACAATGCGACCCGAATCGGAACCAACCACAATGTAATCTGAAAATTAAGGAAAACTTTGTTTAGATTGGTCACCTTCTTTTAATAATTACTAATATTTGAAATAGTTGTTGATCTTGTAACTCGAAGTTTCAATTCGCCATTCCGTTGAGTTGGTTTATGGCAAATGCGACGTCAAGTCTTTCGGTTTTTCTCGCACTTAGACGCGTTTATAAGGTCTTACTGGGGTCAACTAATCAAGTGTTGCCTCAATAGGGATTTGTGCGGCCTGGCGTGGTTATTATTTAATATAAGATATTTTCAGGAGAAACTTCAGATGTAGACAATAGTACAATGAACAATGATTTTATAGTGAATCTAATAGTGTATAGAGTTGGAGAAATTCTTCTAATACCCCACGTGCCTTTTTTCTTCTTCTCAGCTACTGTGTTACCACGTGGTTTTCAATGACAATTTGAAAAAAAAAAAAAAAACTAAATAGAAGTAGGGGGTTCATAATATCTTCATCAAGTCACTTGACGAGCCCATGTAGCCCAAATTAGGTTATCACGATTATGGTGTCAGCCATGTTCAAGATAATACTTAATCTTGGGAAATTATTCAGTCCTCCTAATAAAAACTATTTTTAGATTTACTATTTACTTTAAACTGAAGTTTTTCCTGATATAGGAATGATTTTACACAAATGCTCACCTTTAGTTCCGCCGGTCAGTCGGAAGGCCATCAGAGCACGAATACATCCGAAGATCTCTGTGGAAAGGAGCGTGTGGACCTTTCCGGTGTTCGAATCCGGACGGAGCAGCTCGAGGGACTTGCCACGTGACAGCAGGACCTCCTGCTGCTTTCCGCCAGAGAAGTTGCCGTGCACCGCGTGGGTCACGCCTGTGCCCTTTTGCAGGGTCAAGTTGTACAAATACATTCTGCAGCAGTAAGGTTTTCTTCGCTTTTGCCCAAAACTGCAATAGAAGTACAGTTGAGGTTAGGTACAGTCGCCGACAAGATGTCACCCAAATCGCCCATTTTGATAGAATTATTGTACCGCTTTGAAAACCATGGCCACAGTATGGGAAGTCGTGTCGCCTAACGATGCTAGTAAGCAGCATTTAGTTGTTAATTTAGCACGCTTCAAATGCGACCAAAGCACAGACATTTCTGATTTCTGGAGATACTTCGTGCATAAACTAAACACTGGAAATATTAAGTGCACCGGGTGGATTTGCTTACCTTCTGCCGGTTTAACGGGAGACTTGGTACATTTCGGCAGCGATGCTTTTGGATTTCGGTTTATTGTTAATTAGAGAGCTCCATTTTCACATCCGTTCAATTCGCCGAAAGAAAATCAAAAGAAGGAATCGGTGTTACCAGAACGTAGTTAGCCCCTCATACAAAAATACCAAAATCGAGTAAGCCCTAAATTTGCCAACTTTTCCTAAAACCACCTCGGTTGGAGCCTCGGATAGCCCGTGGTGAGATTTTTGTCAAGGAACTTCTATTTGTTTATGTGGCATTAGGTCCGATTGCGCCCTATAACATATTTCTGGCGACTGTTTATAACCGATAAAGAATTTAAAAAGAGGACATCCATATATAATTTCGTATAAATGTTCACGATAGTTTCGTGGCGTGAGCAAAAATACCGAATGTTTTCTCAGATAGTTTCACATCTCTAGTGAAATAGTATGACCACATAAGTCAAACTCTAAATAGAGTTTCTAGTGTTGTAAAACCAAAAGCTTATCTGCCATTTTTGTTTACCAACCAGAAACAGCTGACGGTTGGAAACAATTTCGAGATTTTTGTTAATATTACTCAATTTTAAAAATGGAAGATAAAGCTGATCAAGAGAAACTTTACGTGGAAGCCCACAAGAAAGTAAAGTTGGGAGAGGAACTGAAAAAGGCGTTAGTCGAATTTGAGGATCTTCCCGGGGTCAGCAAAGTTCAACGAAAAATCCAACAGGAACTTAAGTTTCTAAATAAGGTTTGTCTTTCTCTTATGATCTGAACACTTTCCCTGAATAACGATTTTCTCTAAGGTGATTACAACAAAATCGGTGAAAGAACATCATATAACCAGCAGCAATTTTGTGTACTATGACTTCCTGATAAAAACTCTGCGCTTGCAACAAGGTGTGGTGGATATCAATGCCGTGTTCCGCCTGGAATCGAGAGATAGTCCCCTGAGAGTGGATATCGTGGCCAATAATGGGCTCAAATGGGTGAAGGTGATAGCGAGAAACTCCAAATCCGTGGAGGACGCGGCCAAGGGATGTGTGAGTCCTGGAGCCCGAAGTGTTTTGGATCAGGCTGAGGATTATTTAGAGGCCAGTGAGCTAAGTTTCTGCATGTTCCAGAGGCCTAAGGTGCGTAAGAACCTCCTGGGTAACCTTCTTATTTTAAATATGATTTTATCCCTTTTCAGATTGTTTTTTATTTCTCCAACAAAATCGAGGACTCACTGCATGAAGAACTTCTGGAGATGGGCGTACAAACAGCATCGCTCGACTCACCCGATAGCGATTTGGATCAATATGCCACCACCTCAAATGAATTGAATCTGGATGTGACTACTCTTCTGGCCTATGTGAGCGCCCTGACCAATGGGTCTGCGAATTGGGTCTACAAGGAACCGCTACTCACCGAACAGGCGGAAAGAGAAAGGGCCTCCCCGCTTAAACCTCTGCTAGAGAAAATTCTAGAAGGAAAAACATTAGTCTGCTGCCAGCTAGCCTACGACGCCTTCCAAAGTATTCTGGATATTGTGGGGGGCGAGGGCGAAAGAAAACGGGCCGAGGAGCTGATGAAAAGGGTCACCGTTTACCCGAATGTGGAAACCATACCGGAGGAATTTTCCCACATACGTTTTACTGCCAATGTGAACGAGAGAAGTCTGAAAATCTTTAGCTTTGGCTTGGCCAGACAAATTTTCACAGTGACTTCGAATAAGGCTTTTGTTAGGTCAGCCAAGATGCAGGTGTGTATTAGTAAACAATATATATAGCTTAGTTAGTTTATTTTTTATTTATATTATGTATTTTTACAGGGTATTAATGTGCCTGTGTTTGTCCATGCTTCTGTTGCACTCACTGAAGGTAAACAGGCCACAGGGAGACCACTTTAAATGAAGAAATTGTTAACTATCTATAATGATTATTGTTGATTCGATCAAAATAAATTTTAAATATACACTTTTTTAATTTAAATTTGATATTTTATTCCGATAAATCTTATTCATCGAAAATTCGATAGCCGTAGAGTTGCCGTACCTCGGACTGAAAACATATGTAAACAAAAGTGAAATTTGGAGAAATTGCGACTTAAGTAAAATAACAAACGTCTTAGTTGTTTAAAAGACTAAGACAACACATTTAGACTCAATTTTAATAAAATTGTATTGAATACAATTTTTAAAAAACACCTCATCAAACAGGAGAACTAAAAACTCAGGGCCAAAACAGCTCGAAACATGGACTGCGCACCTTTGAATTTGGTAAGAACTCTGAGAAATTTTGCGTTTAACGAGTTTAAAATATATTTTTGTTAAATAAAGGCCCATTTCCACGAGCGAAGGTCTGAGCGCTTTATACGTAATCATCGCTATGAAGAGGCCATCAAAGCCCTGGAAACTTCACTAATTTATATGCAGGATGCGCAAAAGCGAGTGGCCTTGCCGAAATCCAAGGAAGTTCTGGACACCTTAACTTTGGACTTTCAACGGAAACTGAGCCAAATTGAGATGCGGAAAACTCAGTATGGTTTAAATAAGTTAAAAGACTTTGCTCCTTTGAAGGAAACTAGTCCCATGTTGCCATTACGGCCGGAAACTGGAGGAAGTGGAACCGGAGGATCCGCACAATCAGTGGCCAAGGCAATTGACAAAACAGTGCAGGACTTCGATGCTAAGTTCACTTCTTCGTTGGCGACTAAGGCTCCCAACATATTGACCCATTCGGAGCCCCAAATAGATACGTTAAAAAAGACCGATGCTGCAAAGGATGAAGATGAGCGGGATCCCTACGATCATCGACTGACAGGAAGTGAGGACCTGGACCTGCCCTCTTTGGCTCCTTTGGAATTACCCTCCTTCGATTATACTTTGTTCACCAGCTCTTCTTCGGCCCCCTCGCTGGCCAGTTATGCCGGCATGGCCGAAAGTTTCCAGAAGTAAAATAAGTTGTGATTAGGCATTTTTCCTCTAGTTTTTATTTAGCTCGTGAGATCTCTTTTGAATATTGTGGCCTTTTAGTTTTAAAACGCCTCTGCAAAGGTTTTTTTAATCTACATCTACTATTTCATCTGACGAATGACATCTTACTCAAACCCCTTATCTTATACCGGTATTGACAAAGATGTAGCCCACACCCGCCTCGTAAATAATAATACATATAATTGTTTTGTAGTTAGTACAATCTAAGTCTTTTATTTGGCCATCAAACCCTTTAGCAGGTCGTCCATATCCGTTTCAGTTTCGACATTTTTAAGCAGAAGCAGAACCTGCGCCTCCATTTCACATAGTATTGCTGGTTTTTGATAGGTGATTATCAAGGTGTTGAACTGGTGGTGCACCGAAATGTTTTCCTGTTGAGGCTTGACTCCACAGCGATCCAAATCGGGAACCTGGATGACTTTGTAGTACTTTTTGTTGGAGGTGCGCACGATAATGGCCCGCTTTTCGGGATCGGCCGTTACGTTATAGACATCCAGACTATAGGGCATATTACGGATGCGCCACTCGATGTTCTTTTTGGTGATCCGTTTGGTTAGCAGTGGAGCGGTGTTGCTTTCTCGCAGAGTGAAATCCCCGCCAGCTAACGAGTCCGTATCTTCGCCAGTTCCTTGTGGCTTGTTTCCCGACCAATTCAGTTGACGGGGCTCCTCGCCCAGTTCGATTTCCCACTCCGATTCACCCATCATCTTGTTGCTCTTTGATTTCCAGGCCCGGCGTTGAACAATTCCCGTTTCCATGTTGTATTCCTCAGCCATTTGTCTTCCGTCCGGGAATTTGTAGAGCACCTTGCGAGCCCGACCACTAATCATCGAGTTTTTCTCCGCGGATTGCAGATAGTTAAGCCAGGTTTGGTAAGACATCTCGGAGGACTACGGGTAACTAGCTATATTTGTATGGAATCGAAAAAACAACTGACGGAGGGAGAAAATTTGATCGATGGCGCAAAGTTGAAAAGTTGTGGAGAAGCACATTTCGTCGTTGGCCTGGCAACCCAGCTGTCAGTTTGTTTACAAATGAGCAGGGCTGCCAGTGCGAGCGAGAATTCTTAATATTAATGTTAAATTTTTTGGCGGAGGACGGTATTTCCCATTCTGAGGAATTATTAGTTTAATGTTTAACCTATTTTTGTCAAAAATAAAAAAAGGTAATATTTTTTAAGCTTAAGGGGAACAAAAAGAAATTTAAAATATATTGTTTATCATGTAAATATTATTCATCTAGCTATTTATCTGGCTATTTTATCACAGTAAGTTATGCAGCGCGGGTTGGCAGTCTCATTTGTATACAAAAAAAACAGAGTTGACGTGGCCGCGGTGACCACATAAAATTCGCATATTTCATCACAGCAGCGACTTAAATTTTGCTATTTAAAGTAAGCGGCAGCTCTCCGGCCGTAGTTATAAATAGACACCCGCGGAATCTGTGGAATTACCAGCTAATTTGGGAACACTTTTCCTTGCAGACAGCAGACGAACAAGTGCTAATCGAACAAGCGAAAATCGAATTGGGAATATTAATTAAACATTAAAAATGAGTTTGGTGTGGACTTTGATCGCTGGATTTCTCTACGCAGAGATCGCATTGGTCCTCTTGTTGGTCCTCCCGGTGGCGAGTCCCTATAGATGGAACCGCCTCTTCAAATCCAAGTTCCTGGCCATGTTGGCCCAGCAGGCACACATATATTTCTTCTTAATTATGGGAGTCTTGGTGTTGTTCCTGCTGGAGGCCATTCGCGAAATGAGGAAATACTCCAATTACGAGCAAACTGGCGAGGTCCACTTGAACGTGGAGATGCAGCACAGCATGCGCTTGTTCCGGGCCCAAAGGAACTTCTACATCTCCGGCTTCGCCATTTTCCTGGTTCTGGTCATCCGTCGTCTGGTGACCCTGGTTTCGGCCCAGGCGAATCTCTTGGCCCAGAGCGAGGCCTCGATGAAGCAGGCCCAAAGCGCCACGGCAGCCGCAAGGTCCTTGATGGAGGACAAGAAGACCGAGAAGGCCAAGGAGGCCGGCGAGGACACCACTCTGATTGAGGTGAGTAGACTGTCTATTGTACACCTGCATCCGATCCCCAGGAATGGCATGTCTAGAGAGCTAACACATAAGACTTTGGAGTTCTATCGGCTACTACCAGCTGTAAAGATATGGCAATGCATATATAAAAGGTGTGGTCAAAATATAGGCAAACAATATTTAGTAGCTCATGATATGAGTGCACTTCTATGTGAATATTCACAGAAAGATTTGCTCTCTCTTAAAATTGAGAAGCAAAAGCTTTCAAACGGAATTTATCATAGGATTACTGCTATTATTTTGACCGCAGCTGAACGTTTTGAAACCACACCCAAACACAAAAGTTGGGCCTTCAAAGACAATAGCCACTACTCGAAAGTTAAACTATCTTGTTAACTCTTTAAACAGCTGTCAAGACTGCGGAGACGTGTGCAGGGACTCACCGCCCGAGTGTCCTAAGTATCCCACCCAAAGCCCACACCTCATTAGCATTCCCACACTCCCGAATCGAACGAAAACCCAATCGAAACTCAATCCGAAATCGTTTTTGCAGCTCAACAAGCTGCGCGAGCGCGTCCAGGAGCTCACCAGTGACCTGAACCGCGAGAAGAAGGACAAGGAGGCGGTCAAGTCCCAGGCCGAGAGCCTGAATCGCGAGTACGACCGACTCACCGAGGAATATAGCAAGCTGCAGAAGCAGATCACCATCGGTGGCGCCGGAAACAAGGATGATTAAGCTCAGTGGAACAGAGTCCAAAATTTAAATACCGATAAGACTTAAAATCATGGCGGTGGGGCAGCGAAAGCAGGCACATTTAAAAAAGATTATATACGATTTGAAATCGATAAAAAGCACACACATCTTAATGTTAATCCTCATACACACAACTTTACCCATTGATAACGAATATGGTTATTGATAGTGGCTTACCCCTTTCGTTCCTTTTGCCTGAAATTTTTGTATTTAATTCATATGTGTTAAGTTTTGTTTGCCACAGTAACACACTCGAAATGCGTCGTGGCTATTAAAAGAACAACCATAAAGTACTCCTCCAGTTTTGTTCGCTCGAATGACTCATCTTTCTACTGATAGTCCACATCATGTCTGATTAGTATCAGCTATATATTGTTTGGTCGAATGACGTCATTTAACAGGTTTATCCAGCTGGCGGTCAATGGTCGCTTAAAGATCGAAAGTAAGGTTTTGTTATTTTCGCCAATAGATTAATATAAAATATTACTGCACGTATTTCCGGGGAAAGATGAGCATATAGTATTGCAACCATTTCACTATGTTTAGATTTTTTTGGCTAGAAGTTCTGAAGCAATGGTCAATAAGAAGTCTCGTTGTTATTAGTATTCCAAAATAAATATATTTAGGGTATTATTCCCACCAAAAGCTAACAGAAAAGCTGGGCGCTTCTGATCTTACATAGTGCCACCATTTGGGGGGCATATACAAACACTCACCTGGTTGGAGGAGTAATCTATAGAACTTGACCTTTTCGAGTAGGGGATAGGTTTCTAGATCCAGTTGGTCGGCATCTATTTGCGAAGTATTGCACAGAAACTCGCTTTCGTGGGGATAAAGGTTTGCTGAATCTGCAGGGGCAGCTAATATAACACTTTTGGAACCGAAAACCTGACATAATAGGTTGTGTTTTGGATCGTAGTGCATTGGCGAAATGGTTCCCGCTGGTCCGAGCCAAGCTTTTATGTCCACAGATCCCGGCGGATCTTCTTCGCTAATGGAGCAGTAGTCCGGAACTGATATATCTTTCTTTAAAGCAGGTATCTGAGAGAAGAGTTCGTGCTGGGCAAGGTATTCAATCTCCGGGCTGGCTTTCTCCTTATTCCTTCCGAATTGCCTTCTTAGGAAGTCGCGGATTTTTACCAGCTGCTGTGACCACTCATCGCTGGCATAATTGGACCCTATTTCTATGGGAACAGTGCGATTTCCGGCCACTTGAAGAAGGTAATTGAGATCCAACCACTTATGTACAGCGGGCCAATGCTGGAAGGTATTGAGCAGGAGTGTGGGTTGGTTGGCTTGAAAGCACTTCGTTTGGAATTCCTTTAAGCTTGGTGCTTCCAGTTGGGGTATATCACAGGCGCAGGATACTCGTACTAAAGGCTCCAGAACGGGCAGTGCTTCGGAATCCTCTTCTTTTCCCTTATCAAGGTAATCCATTAAGGCAGTTTTCAGTTCACTCCAGTCGTCCATGCAGCCCAGAAGTTGGGCCTCATCCAGGATCTCACTGCAGAGCTCTTTTTGAGAATAACTCGTGCTCTCGAGGAGTAGAAAGAAAATCTGTGTAGGAAACATGGTTTTTAGTTACGAATATATGTGTTACTTAATTCGTACCTTGAAATAACAACCAATCGCATATGTCTTTCTTGTGCTCAACGGAACACTGCTAAAGTGACCTGTGTGTATGCGCTCCCTATTCCTGTCCACCAGCGCACACAAAAGGTACCTTGTTTCCTCTTCCGAGGAATCTCTCCTGGACTGCAGGTTCTCTACGTGATCTATGGCTCTTTTAAGAATATAGCGCGACTCGACTTCATCCTGGATCACATTTTCGATATCTACAAGCCGGGGAAGTAGCTTGGTCAGTTCCAACAGAGTGGGATCCATTAAATGTTTACAATCTCTTGATTTGTTTACTATTTTGATAACATCGCCGCTGTGTTGCCAGACTAACTATTTTGATAACATCTCAGCTAAGCTGCCAGACATATTTAAGTAATAATAAATCGATAAGTAATCAAAAATCGATTCAAATACCATCTTCCGTTAATTCATTACAGAGAATTTTAAATGATTAAGTTTTCAGTTACCTTATGTCAGCTATTTTTGGTGTTCCGTCTCTTGCTTTTGAAAAATCTCTTTCACTTGCTCGTCTAATAATGTTAAAAAATATGTTTTAGCTCACTCTGGTGTGTAAATTTAAAAAAAATAAACACTTAATAAGTGCATGCTTTTAGGCTGAACGTTTTGATATTCTGACAAATTGTTAATGAATAATATAAATTAACAGAAACACAGCAAACCACTACTTACTATAGGATTTTTTCGGCAATGCAATAAATAATATTTATTTAAAAACATAAAGCACTATCTGCGGTGTTGATTGCTTATCTGCGGTGTTGATTGAATATTGATTGATATTGCGAGTGAAGTGGTGAAGGGGAAGGCTAGATAATACTCTCGTTTATCTATAAATCTACTTTATCAATACATTTTTAAAACTGCATACTTTTTTATCAGGGGTAATAACACCTTTAAGATAAACTTAGATGGATAAAGTTTTTTTTGTAGTTCCATCGGATATGATTCTCGAAACATGTTTTGTATTTTGGGAACAGATAACAGCTGCTGTTAAGTTTGAATACTGAATTGAAACGGAACTTGATTTAAGGCACTTCCAGGGCTTTGCTTTAGTGGCTGAGAGCAACTCGACGCGACTGGTTCTGCGAGAAGTGACGGAGAAAATAAAAGCAAAACGGTTTGTGTATTTTTGTGCTGATAAACAACCTGCGCATGAGCTCCATTAAAGCAAAATATAGCTCAAATAATTGCTATTCAGAAACAATAAGGTGTGCTTCCGCTTGTATTTCTAGTTTGCTTTTAAACCAGGTGTGCATATTCTTTCAATTCAAAATTTAGAGAAAATTTAATGTTGTCCAGCTTAATAAGATGCAATATAAAACAGCATACTGTCTACCATATATCCAAATTCATGGTAATTAATTTTTCTTTGTCTATTATCATTATGTATTATAAATTAATTAGGAATAGGGTTTGAATTATTTTTCACCTTAAAATTCTAGACATGCTACTACGTAATTAAAAAATAAAATAATAAATGTAGAAAAGTTTGAATGAAACAATTAGTGTAAATCTAACAAGGCCTCAAAAATGTTTATAGCCCGGCATTTAGTTTCGGCTACTTTGACTAAATCTAAACCACTAGATAAATAGCCTTTCTATGTTTACAAGCACTCAAGCCCTAAAGAACTCATAAGCAATCAAGCGAGATCTTTACAAACTGTTGCTTGTGTCAATTTACACGATTTCTGGGTTTGCTGGCCGCTCGTATATCAGGTTGCTTATCAGTTCGCGTCCGACGCTCGACGACTTCGCACGGTTTTGGGTTTGGCGTTTTGCAGCGAGTCAATAACATTTATTTGACCGCCAAGGTGATCAGAGGCGTCTGTGACGGAGGCGGCGACGTGGAAATGGCATCCGGACCGTACTTTGTGGGCGTGGACGTGGGCACGGGCAGTGCGAGGGCGGCCCTGGTGAACGCAGAGGGGCGTGTCCTGGAGCAGGCGGTGCAGACCATCAGGACCTGGAACCCAGAGCCGGGCTACTACAACCAGTCCTCCGATAATATATGGCAGTCCATCTGCCAGGTGGTCAAGGTAAGTCTCCGCAGCACAAAGAAACATTTTATGGTCAGTTTCGGTTAATCTATTAAAAATTAAATCAATCAAGACAACAGTTTAAAAACAAATTAATAATGAGAAAAATAAGTGGAATAATAATAAACAAATTTGTGTGATTAAATAACCAAAAATATATATTATAAAGATTTGTTGTAGAAATTGTTTTTGTTATATTCCATCAATTAAAATTTACATTATGAATCTCTTATCTTGTTTTAATTATTTAATAAAGTATAATACCTTTTTTGGTTTATCTAAGGCATTAGTCTTAGTTATCAGATGTGCCAATTTGGAAAGTTAAAGACCTCAGACCTGATCTTAAATTTTTTTCTGTGCGATAACCTCTGCCGTTCGGCGACGTTTCTCGCGGAGATTAGATTAACCCAGTGGCTGATTTTACAGAAAGTCATTGGCGGCGTCGATAAGTCAGAAGTCAAGGGCATTGGCTTCGACGCCACTTGCTCCCTGGTGGTTCTGGGCCCCCAAGGATCGCCTTTGAGTGTGAGCAAGACGGGTGAGTCGGAGCAGAACGTCATCCTTTGGATGGATCACCGAGCCGAGCAGGAAACGCAGGAGATAAATGCGTTCAAGAATCCGCTTTTGAAGTACGTGGGCGGGCAGGTTTCGCTGGAGATGGAGGTTCCGAAGCTCTTGTGGCTGAAGCGGAATCTCTCGAAAACCTTCGGCAGCATTTGGAGGGTTTTCGATCTGCCCGACTTTCTCACCTGGCGAGCCACCGGCGTGGACACCCGATCGCTCTGCTCCGTGGTCTGCAAGTGGAACTACGACGCGGCAGAGGGAAGCTGGAACAAGGAGTTCCTCGAACAGGCGGACTTGGAGGAGCTGACCCGGAATAACTTCGAGAAGCTGGGCAGTGATGTCCAGCCTCCGGGCAGAAAAGTGGGCAAGGGTCTCACGGCTAAGGCTGCCCAAGAACTGGGCCTTTCCGCGAACACTGTGGTGAGCACCTCACTGATCGATGCCCATGCCGGCGCCTTGGGAATGTTTGGCTGCCGCTCGAAGGACGCTCGAGGAGCGGACGATGTCCAGGGCAAAATGGCCTTGATTGCTGGCACATCCACCTGCCATATGAGCATCACCAGACGGGCCTGCTTCGCCCAGGGAGTTTGGGGTCCCTATCAGGATGCCATCATACCGGGGTACTTCCTGAACGAGGGTGGCCAGAGCATCGCGGGCCACCTGCTGGACCACGTCCTCAAGTCCCACGAATCCTACGCTGAGCTGAAGGAGAAGCTGGGGGAGGACAGGTTCATCTACCAGTACCTCAACCAGTTGCTGCCGCAGCTGGCGGCAGCCCGAGGACTCAGCCAAGTGAGCTGTCTAACCCAGGACATCCACGTCTGGCCGGACTTGCACGGCAATCGCTCGCCCGTCGCCGATCCCACGCTGCGAGGAGTGGTAAGCAGTGCTATACCAAGTTTTTAATCATATCCTAACCCAGAAAGTGCATCCCCAAGATCACTGGATTGGACATGACCCGAGGAACCGAATCTCTGGCCCTTAAGTACTTGGCCTTCGTTCAGGCGCTGGCTGTAAGTTGCACAGTATGTTTGATTGGGTATGATAACAAGTAGTGTGTTCCCTTTGCAGTACGGCACTCGTCACATTATAGAGAACCTCTATCAGTACGGCAGGGCCCCCTTCCAAACGCTCCTTTTCTGCGGCGGACTGGCCAAGAATCCTCTGTACGTGCAATGCCACGCGGATATCTGCAATCTGCCCGGCTTAATCCCCGACGAACAGGAAATGGTTCTCGTGGGAGCCGCTGCCTTGGGAGCCGCAGCCTCGGGACATTTTGATAGCTTGGAGGTGAGCCTAGCAAACCTAATCAATGTCAAACTGCTTTCAACCTACTATTTGTGCTTTCAGAGCGCCTCGAAAGCCATGGGAGGCACTGGTCAGCTGGTGAAGCCAAACCAGGAGACCCTGGAGTTCCACAATCGCAAGTACAAGGTGTTTCTGCAACTGCTGGAGAACCAGCGCCAATACAGGACCATTATGCAGGGAGACACTAAATAGTAGTAGCTTTTCGTTGTCAAGACTTTAAATAATTTTAAAATAAATGCCGCACTTGAGCATTGTAACAAAATATTGGGTTGACCCGCACACAGGTACTTTGTGATGTGGTTGGCATTCGGTTGATTTTCAGGCGATGAAGGCGGCTGCCTTGGAGGCGATGTTCCCACGACACACGGGGCAGGTGACGGAGATCTTCTGGGCACAGTCCTCGCAGAGGCAGACATGACCGCACGGCAGTAGGATGATCTAAAACAAATTTATATACGTTAGAAAATCCTAAACGATTGCTTTTCTGTTTATTTGTCATATTCTGATCAATAAAAATTCTCAAAAACTATGTGGAAATTTTTGTGGTTTTATCTTGAGCAGTAAAAATACCTTAAAAAGCCTTATCTGTAAATACGTTCTCATAAACTTTATAAATACTATCGAAACTAGCCAGAAATTTTACAGCTTATGAAATTTTAGAAAAAGGAATATCAGAAGTTTAAGTTAATTATAAATTTTTCGATTGTAAATAATTTCTGGAAAGTGTGCTGAAGATTCAGAACACAATTTAAAATGTTGTTTAAAGGGAGAGCACGGCAAATAATTGTAAAAATTTTTCCATGAATGAAAACAGCGTTGAATAACCACAAATTACCTCTTTGGGATTGGTTGAGCACACAACGCAGAGCTGATCCTGGGACAAAGTGTGAGGACGATTCCTCGCGCGTCGTTCCCGGCGCTCCGTTTCCAGACGACTGCGTATTTTGGCCTCCTCCCGCTCCTGTTTTTTCCGCCTATAGATCTTCTTAGCAATAAAGCCGATTAGGACGACGGAAATGGCGCCGCAGACCACCAGCTTGAGTCTGCAAGGGATTCTCGTTTAGAAATGTTGTGCTTCAGGAATACTGTACTCACATCGATGCTGCCTTGGCGTCTTCGAATCGCTTGATAAGCGTGGACTTGGTGGCAGTGGTCAGGAAGAGTGGTCCCTCCCGCGAGGGCTGCATTCGCAGTGAGCTTCCGTCCAGTTCCAGTTCACCGATGGCCGTGAGGAAGCTTCCCTCCCGGAGAACCTCCTCCGTCGTCTGCAGCCCCCGCTGGCGGACGCCCGAGAAGAATCCGAAAACGTGGTCGAAGAGGGAGAGAGTCGAGGGCTCGTAGTTGTCGTAGACCATGTCCACATCCAAGATCGCCGCACTCAAGGCGTCCACGATCTCCACGCCGTGCTGCTGGTTACGCAACTCAAAGGGCATCTCGTTGGCGGACTCGTGCAGCAGCTTGTGGTGCTCCGTCCAGAAGCCAGCGAATCCCCGGGTGATCCTGTGCTCGTGCAGCTTCACGATCTGCAGGACTCCGCTTACACTGGGCACCAGGGAGCTCCTCAGGGGAACCCCGATGGGGGTAACTGTTCCTCGGATCACTGCATAGGGTAGCTTCTTGTCGGGTTGCTTCTCCACCACCGATTTCAGCTGATCGTCTATGTTGTATTGCGGTGCCGTCTGCAAATAACCAGTTAAATAAGTGAAACGCGAAACAATATAGAGTATACGCACCTTGAGCACTTGGGCAGTACGTTTATAGTGCACATATTCGCGCGCACACAACCCCAGTATTATCAAATCAACGCCGAGTGCTATTGATTCGTGTAAGAATTCCATGTTTTGGTTTGTTATTGTTGTTTTTATCTAGGGAACATATGTTTTTTCGTTCAGTGTTGCTGTGTTTTCGTTTGCCCTCTTATGCTATTCCTAACGCGTTTTCAACACTGTGGTTCCCCGAAATTGAGCACCGTTATTTGGGGAACTAGTTCATTAAATATTCAACATTATTAATGAAGAATGTAGCCCAACATAAAACTATATGGTTCTTAAGTATAAAGAATTTCAACCCTTTTTTATTAAAAACACCTGATGCTTTTCATATTCTACCAAGTTTTCCTGCCATACCTTAGAATTGTAAAAAATAAAAACAATAAGCTTTAAAGAAATATGGAGAGAGAAGTTACTTTATAAAATTTTGTAATTCGATCAACAGATAAACACTAATAGGTCCTACTATAAGGACAATAGTAATTCGATTTCTAGACGATAAAGGCAGCTGCTTTAGAGGTTATGGTTCCACGACACACGGGACAAGAAACTGTTATTTTCTGAGAACACTCTTCGCAAAGACACACATGGCCACACGGAAGTATAATGATCTAGAGTAAGGATATGGGTATTATTGGTAAAAGGAATCTCATCATTCTTATCACCTCTTTGCGATTGGCGCAGCACACCACACATAACATATCCTGGGAAAGATTTAAAGAACGGTTCTGTCTGCGTTCCAACTCAAGGCGATTGTGTATTATGACCTCCTCTATTTGAACTTTCCTCCGCCGATGAATTTTTCTGAGAATAAAAGCAATCAGGACAATGGAAATAGCGCTGCAAACTAGCAGTTTTAGTCTGAAAAGAATTCCTAATTAAAGAAAATAGTTTAGAACATTTATAAAACCCACAAATTGCCTTTATTGACGTTTTCTAAACGCTTAAACAAAGTCCGTTTGCTGGCTGTGGTAATGAGTAGAGGTCCTTTTTGCGAAGACTGCAAACGCAAGGTATCTCCATCCAGTTTTAGTTCCCCAAAAGCAGTGAGGAATGATCCTTCCCTTAAAACCTCCTCCGCGGTTTGCAATCTCCTCTGACGAACGCCGGAGAAGAAACCACAAACGTGATCAAAAACCGAAGAAGAGGAGTGATTGAAGTCATCATAAACCAAGTCGACATTCAAAACAACTGCTCCAATGGTATTCCCGATCTCTACGCCATGTTCTTGGTTACGCAATTCATATATCATTCCATTGGTTATCTTGTGGTCAGGGAGCGTTGAAATGGGGCTTACTGATCCCCTGATTACCGCATACGGAATCTTTTTGCCAGGCTGACGCTCCACGATTGATTTCAACTGACCATCGATTTTATATTGTGGCGCCGTCTTGCGAAACACTCCATTCAGTTATCAAACTCAGTGCTAAATATGAAGTATACGCACCTTTAGCACCTGGAATGCTCGTCTGCTGTGTACATATTCACGTACACAAAACCCAAGCAAAGTTAAATCTACGCTAACTGCAATAAAGTCATTAAAAAATTCCATTTTTCGTTTTTATAATGTTATATTGTGAATTTTCAATATTTTTGACATTGATCTCATGAGGGACTTCGATTTTAAAAAATAAAACAAGCAGAGGTGAGTTATTTTCGGATTAACTTTTATTTCAATCACTGTTTGGTCAAAGCCATTTATTAATTAGTAACTTAAAATTCTAGGGTAAAAAGCGGATTTATTATGGCTTGCCAATTATATTGTCGATGGTGAAAAGAGTAGTCTTTGATCGAATTGGTGTCGCTGCAGATGAGTTTTCAGCAGTGTTACTGGTCACCAAGTCCTGGAGTCCTCGAAAGGAATCGCCAAGGATTGGCACAGACGAAGAAATATTTTCCCGACGATTGATAGGAGGAGTAAAAGCGCTCGGGGAATGTAGGTCCTCATGGAGGGAGGCACTGTCCGCAGGATTGTGGGCTGTTTTGCTGGAACTCGAAGACGCATCCACATCGTCAGCTGATTCCCTGATCTCGGAGAGGGAGGAACTGGGCAATGGTCGTGTGCTCCTCGCTTCGTTGTTGAAGAGGCTGTTGAATCCCAGAGATACCGATAAATACTGCCGATGCAGATCCGTTATCCTGTCCGAATAATTGGGTCTTTCGTTGCAGAAGATGTCAAAATCATTCAGCGGTTCGCTTTGCGATCGCATCTCTGCTGCACTGTGGTTGCCATCAACGGAATCCTGGGAGTACATTTAGATTATTATACGTTATTTAAAATTATTTTGTTTATATAGTTACCTTTCCTGATTCCCTTTCGAAGCGATTCGAGCTGGTGCAGTGTCTTTGTCTTCGGGTCCTTCGCCGTCGGTAGTTTCCCTGCTCGAACATATCCGATGCCGAGGAGTCCAGCATCCAGTAGCTTCCTTTACCGGCACTGTCATTATCCTCGATCGTGTTTTTATCCCGCGGAACCTTCACAAAGCAGTCGTTAAGCGACAAATTGTGTCGGATTGAGTTTTGCCAGCCCTGTTTATTCTCCCTATAATATGGAAATCTACAAGAAATATAAGATAAGTATTTTGTTAGCTTCTTACAACATCCTTTTATGTTCAAACGATTATTATTATATTATATTATTCTATTTAAACAAGTTAGAAATCAGAAAAATTCAGATGTGTTTGTAAACAAATCAATACATTTTATTTATATTTCAAAACAATATATAAATAGTAATTATTTTACAATACCAAAAATGTTGTGTGTTGATACACATCATATTAGCCAATATCTACATTTTTCATTTGGTTTGTTTAAGCAACGCGGTCCGTAAAATCAATAAAAATAATATTTGTTTATGTTGATAAAGAAATCGGAAATTTTTAGTTTATAAACACATGAAGTCATGGTTCTCGTTCTTGTATTTTCAGTTATTAGCGCTTCATTTTGAATATTTGCCCGCCATTTTACAAAATATGTGCTTAAGTAGGAAAAGAATTCGGGCATACAAAGATATACGCAAGAAAACATTTTTTAATATTTCAAAAAAATATGGCCATAACTTAAAGACCTAAAATGAAACCATTTTTTATGAAACAAACGAACGATCAAGTAATCCTTGTGATATTTATATATTTTCCACATAAAAAAATAAATTTACGCTCAATATTTCATTGATTTAATCCCACTTTTGGCAAAAGTTGAGACAACTGTTTTGAAATGCGTCTTGGGATGAAGACTTCTTCGGTTTGTATAGAAATTCGGAATGTTGCGATTGTTTATTTTGGCATTTGATTTAGTCAGGACTGTCATCTAAATTTCTCATGATTTTTATTTTTAAAAGAACGAACAAATTCATGTGAAAAAAAATTTAAAAAAAAAAACTTGGAGAGAATGTACTATACGTAGTGGAATCCTTTTACAACTTAATTTATTATTTAAAGTTTTTAAATAACCAGCTTACTTGTCCATTATAAACTTGTAAATTCCACTGAGAGTTAACCGCTGATTGGGAGCACTGCTTATAGCCATGGCAATCAGGGCAATGTAGGAGAAGGGAGGCTTCTCCGGCCGATGGGAGTTGTGCAGGAAGGATATGGGTAAGCCCCAGATGTTGTTGTGCAGGGCCAGGAAATTGTCGATTCCCTGGTAGTAAAATGCAGGTGAAAACGATCCGCACATCAGACCCTCCATTCCGACGGCACTTGGTGCCAATGGATTGGGGGATACTTGGGCTCTGAGATATTCCGGATTGGCGAGAAGGGAGCTAACGAGCTCCTCGTTATCCGGCAAAACCGATCCGTTGGCATAGCAAGACGGTAACATTTCGCGAAAGTATTCCGGTTGCTTTAATTCCGGTAATTTAAATTAATTTGATAATATCTGTGTTTTTTCTTCCAAATTCGATAAAAACACGCACTGTGCACTTTATTTTGGATTTATTTAAAAGGATCTTTGTCCTGTTTCTCACGAAAATATACTACCCAAAGTTGTGGGAGGAACGTGCGCGGCTATTTGACTACTCGTTGCGTCAGCCAAGGAGTCCGATCGACTAATGAATGGACTCGGATACGCAGATCACTTGTAATGCCTCATCCAGTACTCATGTGCCTGTGTTTCTGGGGAGAGCAGCGTATTGGTCTATAAATACAGAGATATGCAAACACCCTCACCAAAAGATCCACATGTGTTTAGGTTCTCCGAGAGATGGGGAGAGTAATTCTTAAGAAAACACATTTCCTTAAGGATAGATTAAAACAAAAATTAACTATATTTAGGGTTTATAAAAAATAAAACATCCTGAATGTAAATAATCTTTCAAAAATTGTAAGTTTACATTTCTGTCAATATAACTTTTAATTAGATTTTTGGCATTGAAAAAATCCCCTATTAAATATCCTTGGTTATATTAGTATTTTACCGATTATCCGAGATATATAACTGATCTACAGTGTCGACTCGTAAAAAGGGGGCGTTGCTTGAAAATATATTCTCCACTCTTTCCATGTTTATTTGTATCCATATGCTCAGAGCGATATTCGGTTCTCATTTGTCTGTATTTTTGAAGATGGGCGGAGTCTAGATCTTTTTTGAATGTGTATGTGAGTCTGTGAGAGTTTCCAATGTGTTTTGAAAAATATGTAAATTAGAATTTTCAACAAATGAAAATTGAGCAAAGTTTACACATGAATTACAGTCATTTGAATTGAAAATTGGAATGAGATTAAAAAGCTAATTGAAGAGTAAGAAAATTAAGGGGCTTAACAGTATATCATATTTAATAAATCATACGTTTTATTAACAGATTTTTATTTATACAATAATTTATTTAATTGTTTAACTTAAAATGAACTTCTGGTCTTGAAGTTTTTTTTTCAGGACCCCCCAGTTAAAAGCGAAACAAAAGTTTTGATAACTTCTCTGCTCAATTGGTTTGTAAACACTATCAAAATGGTAGGATTCCACGAAGCACTTCGTTTAAACAATACGCCGGATAACAGCTGCCCAAGATAATGCCAGAAGGTTTATCTCCGTGCAGTCCCTTGACATTGCTATCTCGTAGAATTTCCCTTCCGATTTTTACGACTTTTCCGAGCGAAAGAAAGCGAGAGTAAACTCTGCCGTCAAGTACGCAATTTTCTCAAAGCAGCCAAAGTCTTGGTCTATATCTTAAAAGGTCGTAAAATAATGTGTATACATTTCAAACAGGACTACAATCGATTTTTACGATCGTGCCGTTCTCAAGTAGAAAGCAGAGATCATTTGAAAGAAATAAAAACATTGAACGCAAATCGAAAATACCAAATACCGAGGCAATTGAAGCTGAGTTATTCACATGTGTGGAAGATGCCACAAAGGATTCTTCACGCTCTCTCCCGATTTATTCAAATTTTACGATCGCTTACCGCTGGTAAAAATGGGTCATAAAACAATGGGTTATCCTAGTGCGCGTGATCCTCTGATTTTCTCGATGGCCAAACATTCGAGAGATGTCGCTGCTTATTTTTAGACCTATGCTGGGAATAGTATTCGAAACAAATATTGTTTTTTATGGCCCAGCTCGGTTTGCCTTTAGTCTAGAACCCAATACTAATGTTCTTCGGTCTGAAACAATGTTTTCTTTGGGGTTCTCTATTTTTTTTTTTGACGTATCGGTCGCACTAAGCCATAAAACGCCTCGGATCTTGTTTGTTTAGTTGCCGCTCCCGACCGCAACTTAATCGCTGCTTGTAATTGCATAGTTATTGTTTAGTGCGTGACTACCGATGTTGTTGTTCCCGTTGTCATCGCTTGATTTATGCCATCAATTCCCTGTTTTTGTTTTAGACTCACATGAACAAAAATGCAGTGGAACTTCGATACCACAAACTCTGATAAAAAGGAAGCTATAATCAAAGTATTATCAAGTTTTATTCCCAACCAAAACGGGGTTTTAAAAGGTGAAACCTCCGAAAGGAAACCCAAAAATACACTTCCATAAGCTATAACTTTGCTTATTTTGGTCCGATTCCAAAGTGACATACCTTTAAACATTTGCAATTGCGTTCATAAAAAAATTACATTAAAAATTTTCCATTTCCCGATGGTCGATATTTTGACCCCTGTTCATGCCAGATTTTTCAAAGTTTTCCGATGTTTTACCAATAGGAGACATAATTCTCGAGGCCCACAGCCCATAACTTTGCCAATTTTAGTCCGATTTCAAAGTGGCATACCTCTAAATATTGGTAATCGCGTCCTTGAAGAAACTGCATTCAAAATTTTTTCATTTCCCGATGGTCGATTTCAGTATCTTATAACGTGTGTTTCAAGTTGTTAATGGATTTTTTTCAGTTTAAAATAATTTAAGAACACAGCTTGGAAGGTAATAACTAAGTTTCACTGTAAGGTCTTCGATTTTGGGCACACTTAAAGAAAAACGCGCTTGGGTGCCAGTCGGCACCTTGTCAAAATTTGATTTAATCACTCGACACTCGGTGTTCCAGAGATCAAAGACAACAAATCATCGATCAGCGCGGATTTGTGGCTGTGCTCAACAAGCAGTGATTTGTCAAAACCCGATGGGGAGCTGCCTGCCCCAAGAGCCCCCGGTTCATCGGGCGGCATTAACATCCAGTGGGGCCTATTTATAGGCGCCGTAAAATGCAGCACGGACTATTATGGGATGAGGAGGGGCTGGTGCTGCGTTGTTTGACAACAAATACCGAGGACCGCAGAGCTGGGCCCCTTCGTTCCACATCATTGACAGCAAATTATCCACATTACCTGAATTGTCAGGACCGCTCGTTGCCCATTAGCCATTACGGCGGTGTGAACGTGACCTTTGCCGGCCATTAAATGGCACACTCAGCGTCCCGGAATCGGAAATTTATGCGATTCTTGACACTAGTTGCTCGGATCCAGCGTCTCCAGCGTTTCCATCGCTTCCATCCTTGTCCTCGATGATAATGATGACTTTCGGAACGCCAGAAGATTTCTGAAATGAAATGCGTGAGCAATAAACTGGTTGTTGACCTGTGACGGCGGGAATTCCCCTCGCCTTGCGCTCCTTATTTGTTGGTAACAGGTGTTGGACACACAAGTAATCGCCGCCATTTCGATTCCGCTCCTTGGCCAAAGGGTTGGTGTTAATTAATGGCGGGTTTCGAGTCGATAGCGGTAAGCGAAGACCATAATTTATTTAGCCATTGAGTTTGTTGGCAAGTGCAATTGATTTGTGTTGCGTAATCCTGTGCGGTTTTCACCCTTTTTCGTCTTGGCTGAAGAAGTCAAAGATAAATGTCTGATTTGCCCCTTGAAATCAATAAAACTAATACGAAAGCTTAAGGATACTTTATATTGGCTCGAAACGTAGACTGACACTCAATTATAGTTTTTAATTAACCGTATCAAAGAAACCGATTTGAACTGATGCCTTTAAAGTTTCCTAACTTCTCCTGACTTTAATTCACTCGAATCATTTGTAATGCCCCCATTCTGACAGCACCTCATTTGCACTTGAAAAACCTATAAATTGAGTGATAACTTCGCCTTCGCCGCTGGTTGGCATCTTCAAAAAGAGCAATCTATACACAAATCGAAATCGAGTGGCCCCCAAACCACGGGAATCTCATGGATTATTATTTCGTATTACTCATATTGATTTCCAGCCGCAAGAAAAGTTTTTCGTTTTCACGGTGGGGAAAAAGGAGCTGGGCGGATGTGTTCGGAAAAACATAAAGCAAGCGAGCACTCACATTGATTGCTTTTCCCGGCCAAAATGAATCAAGTGGAAATGTGAATGAATTTCGCACGTTTTAAGTGCCAAATTATCGGCTACTCAACCGGGCAAACGAAAAGGAATATCAAACAGTTTTGCTGCACAGGCACAGGTTTAAAAACAATAAACTTTCAACAGCAGCAGCAGTAGCAGCAGCATCAGTATCAGCAAAAGCAGCATTGGATGGATGTTTGTTTATTTGTTTAAATTTAGAATATCGACCACATTAAAATAGCAACAGCTTCGGAAAAGCCTCTCAAGTGGCCGGCGGCCCATTAAACAGATTTCCAAGATGTATTACGGCCGAAAAGCGAAACCAAAGCCCCATTTTCCCTGGTATTTTCCAGGGGCCCTGTTGTTTTTGTGTTGATATTTTGTTGGAGTTGACCCCGCGGGTAATTCGCACTTCAAAGCGGGCCCCATGCAATCTGTTTATGCCATCGAGTGGGCCAGCTGGTGGCCCCCAAAAGATCTATGGCATTTATGAGTAAGTGCGGGCTGGGGATTCCTCGAGTGCCATGTGCTAATGAGCCGGCGGTTTCCCCGCTCGCCCTCCCCATTTCCCCCACCCAATTACCTCGCATTATCCGGGGCGTTAAGTGAAATAATCTGTGGCAAGTCTGTCTACGCACCTGACGTGATGCCAATGGGCATTACCTACCAGTCCACTGCGATTCCATCATCGATCCTTGTCGCCGGCATAAAGCAGCTGTCAAATCTCCAGTTGACAGCCACTTTCATTTCGATGCATTATTAAAATACAGGCAGTGGCAACATCCTGACAACTCCCCAAGGACCTGCACTGCTCAAAAAAAGTAGCACTAAGATTATTTAAATTTGTTTTATTTCTTCGCGATTTGGGAAAGTACTTGAACCTAAAAATGTATGCTAAGTTTTTTTTTTCGATTATTTTACACTCTTGTCTCATGGCTTAAAATATAAAAATGTATTAAAAAATATATAAATATGTATTTGTAGTTTATCAAACTCCTCCATTTAAGTTTTGTCTCTTTTGTCTCTTTAAGAAAATTAAGAGAAATCCACAGAAATCCACTTTTGATAGACCACGGCGATTCTCTCTTTCTTAATTCGTCGCCATTTTACTAAGGTTATTGCATCGCGATGCATCGCATTTTTTGCCGGCTTCATTAATTCTTGTGTTACTTATTCCAAATTAGAAAAAAAGTATTAAGCTTATGTAAAAGCAAAAGTTAAACACAATGCAGTTATAATTAAACACCAGTGACAAAGTGATCTCTAGTTTTTAACTTAAAATCATTCATAAACAAGTTTTCAATTGCTTACAATTTTACATATATGTATGTATAAACAAGTGACGCCCGATCGCGAATGTGTGTGTGAATTCGCCGTATCTTCTATTTCGCCGTATTTTAATATCATAAAAAAGGTGCCATCTCCAGCCATATTTTAAAGTTCGATGTAAATAACCAAAAACTTAACATGGGTAAGTTAAAAGTATTAGAAAAATCATTTCCTAGAACAATCCCTCTAATTTATTTAGTTTCGCACAAGTTTAAAGCTAGTTTAAGATGTGTCCTTCAGAGTAAATCAAGTTATTATTGAGCGGTTTTGTGAGTGCACCTTGCAGCACACCCCTGCCACCTTTCGGGGCAACCAGGTGAGCCAGAGCAACAGCAAAAGCCAGGGCCCGTCGCAGACATCTTGGCGACTGTCGGAGCCAAACGCTTGTTTATTTTTCATGGGAAAGTCAGCCAACATTGGGGAGGTGGGGTGGAGAACTCCCTCTTGCTGTTGCTGCTGCTGCTGCACTTGTTTGTATGTAAATACAAGTAGGCAAAACTTCATGCGGTGCCCATACACACACCCGCACTCCCGACCATATTCCGTATTCCCTATTCCGTACTCGCAGTCCGGAACACACGCATCGCGCAACAAAGGCACGTGTAAACAAGCGGGGCTGGTTTCCCCTATCCCCGGAGTGCCCTCGTACTAAAACCCCATACTCCCCACACTCCCCACAAGTGACGCTATAACCAGCAATGCGGTGGCACTTGTTGCCACATCGAAGTTTCTATACCCTCCAGGCGATCGAAGGGCTGGAATCAAAGAGCCCAGCACTAACTTCCCACGGGAGATTCAATTTTGAGGCGAAACTTGGCCTTAACTGATAAGCGAACGGCTCTATCCGCTTTCATCAGCTCTAGCTTTCACTTTTAGGGGTTAAAGACAAGGGATTAAAGGCAAGACTTATAAGAAACCATAACTGATGGGGTAGGGACTGTGACTGCTCCAAGTATATAGTATTTCAAAAAGTATGCTAGAAAATATTTCAGAGACCTGATGTTATAAAGACTTTCGACAACTTTCGAAGCGGTCTCAACTTCTTCATTGTCTTAAATCTTTACTGTGACCTGCACTAGCGAAACCGCGGGAAATGCAGTTTGCAGGATACCCTGACTCCAGAAGTTTGTAAATTGCGAGCGACCTTTTCGCCGAACAGCTAGTATTGACCCCCATTGGGTATCAGTTTTTTCCGCCTGCGAAGCCATCGCGGAGTGGGAAATGCCAGAGTTCACCACAAAACTGTTCGCACCCGCTGGCGAAGAGTGCATAATAAAAAGGGCATCTACGTATGAATATTTTTTATATACGAATGCAGGCCGTCGAGGCGTGGCGCGGCAGACAGAGTGGCGTCAAAAGTTGCCCGAGTTTTCGGGACGGGGCGGTTGGTTTTGGTTTCGGGGGGCTGTGTGCACTGGTTGGGAAGTACGTGTAACGGGGGGAAAGGGGAAACGAATGTTATGAAAACAACGGCAGCCAAAAACCACTTGGCACGGGCCGCACCTCGTTGTAAGCCCAATGTAAATGGTCGACAGTTTGATATGTGGTTTGGCAGAGCCAGCAAAATATCAGTTTGAACGGAACCAGAACTGTAACCCCAGCGCAAGAAGCTGCTGATTTAATTTTCCATGGCCGAGTTTTGAGGAAAATGTGGGTGGTCCCTTGTTGGGTGATGGGTGTTGGGTGGTGTGAGTGAAAAAACGGAACTCGTCAAATGTTTACAAGCAAATATGCCACATCATCAGGGGAACTACGAGTACAAACTCGGACGCACTCGTAGTCGTACTCTCTCCTCCCGGAATTTACAGATTTCTCCTCTGGTTAAGCCGCGAAATCGGGGGAACAATAAGTTGGAATTCGCTTTGATCTTTTCGCACTTTTAAATGTTTGAGAAATCTTTGTAGAAGGCATGAATCGGATTTCGGAGAACCAATAAAAAATTAATGGCAGCCTCCGTCTGTTGTTCTTGTTGTTACTGTGGCCGCTGCTGTTTTCTTCGGCTGTTATTTGTTTTTTAAATTTTCTGTTTGATAAAGCGCACCACAAACAAAAATGGGTGGCGAAAATAAATCCTCCTCCCGCCCGAAAACAAAAAGCCAGAAGAAATAAATACGTGTGAGGGCGCAGAGATGTGCAACTAGTTCAGTGGAAAACCAGCAAATGGCCTCCCTCCATTTTCCATTTTCCCAACTCGCCTCTCTGTCTCCCTGATTTACATTTGATTCGATTGGAAGGCGGAAATCTTCGGCAATTGCAGATTAATGCCCTGACAGCTGCCTCCTGGCGAAAGTCCTGGCCCTTCTCCACTTAAAAAAAATGTCCATGCACTTGAAAAATTTAGCTAAGGAAATGGCAATCAGTCTTTTCGAGACACCTCTTTAAAAGATTTGTTTGGTTTTTACATTTGATAAAGGTTTAGTTTACAATTTAAAAGATTTATTGAAGGTATATTCCACATTCCTTCAATTAGTTGTAAGTTTTTGATACCTGCTTTACTTTTTACATTTTTTTTTGTTTAATAATGTTTGTGTTAAAAAGTGCCTTTTTTCTAAATGTGTCCTTAAATTTTTTTGTAGTGCCCCTGTCGTTTCTGGCTCTTCTCAGGTGTCAGGATACTTTGCGCTGATTAGATAAACATTTTGGGGAAATGTGTTAAGCCTTGTTTGGCTTTTGTTTTCGGCTGGCGGAGGTTTGGCCGATTGCCTTTAAAGCCAACTTTCTGCGGGCCAGCAGAGCGCTGTGCAAATGGCATTTTTATTGAGCCATTAAAATTTTCGCTTTGCCTTCGATGCCTTGGTCCTGTATATCCTGAGTACCTATCCTGGATCCAGGATCCTGGTAAGATGGCCATATCTGGCGGGCAGGACGTTTTGTCCCCCGGCTCCCCGCCAACATTTTGATTAACGTGCTACTGATGCTCGTTTGCTGCGTTGTTTTTTGGGTTTTTTTTATTTGCCCGCAAAAATCCCACCTAAGGGGATAAAGTTGTGAAATATTTTTGGGATTTGCGCGACTTAGGAGTTGTCCCATTCCCGTTCCCATCCCATTCCCAATTCCGTTTGTTGGTGCTCTAGGTGATTAGGCAGCAATCCATATTTCTTGCGGCCAGCTTTGGCCAACCAACTGCTACCGTTTTCTATATTTTATTTTCTATTCCGCTAAAGATTTATGTACATATTTGCCTTGTTGGTTCTGGGCTTGGGTCTGGATCTGGATCTGGATCTGGGAATTTGCCTCATTAGCCGCAGCCCTACGAATTTCCCCACCTTTCACCTGGGGGCGTGTGCGTGTGCGTGTGCTTATCACATGAATGTCATTACGCACCTTTCGCGCGGGGATCTGCTGCCACAACCCCACTTTGGCCATAACTTTGTGCCCCCTGCCATCGGAAGAAAGGGAGTGAAAGTGCGAATGCGAATCCGAATGGGAATACGTGAGTTCTGCAAGTTATGTGCGCGTAAGTGAATGAAATTACCGTAAGGCATTTAACCAATGCAAGAAAGTCCGGGCTCTCGGAATAGATACATAAATGACAATGCCGCAAAGCGTTTAAAGATGCCGCATAAAAATGCTGGGACTGCCTGGGATTGCCAGGCGTTCAAATCCACAACCATCCCCCTTCAGCCATCGGCTGACTGGTTGTCTTTTCGCACTGGAGAAGGCGCGCTTATCGTTTTGACAGGAATATCTGCGCTTTCTAAATGCCGACGCCGTCGTTTATGACGCTGACTGCTGCGCTTACGATTGAGTCTGCAGACACCTCCCTCTCCCCACCCGCTCGTGCCCCCCGATTTGAGCCATCCTGAGGAACCTTCTTTTGTCGCCGTAAAAACGTGCTGTGCCTGGTTGTTACTTTAATGGCTTTTACTCCCCACGAATCCCGGAGTCGTCAGGCGAATTATGGAAGCTGCCGTCGCCGCCATCGCCAGCGCCATCGCTATCGTCATCGCAGCCATTTGGGCACTGAGAGAAAAACTGGGGCGTCATGTAATAATGATCCCCGAACTTTGGAGGAACTGTTTTTCAAAGCCTCAAACCCTTTCATTTACTTACTTTTTCACTTTGTCAGTCAGGGACGCCTAACTAAATATGGTACCACTTCCATTGTACATTTTCAACTGAAATACCTATAATGACAATTAAAAGTGTGCTTTAAAGTATTTTCTTCCACTGCACTCAGCATCCTCATCTCTCGACTTGCGCTGGCTTTGTTTTTCAGCACTTTCGCGTGCCGGCGTGTGTATTTAATAGTCTGTGGTTTGACATTGACTGCCAGGCCTTATATACACACAAAGAATCATATACAAATATACATAAAGTGCGGGGCATTAAGGCCGCTCAAGTTGTAATCTGGGCGAAAGGGCTGGCGCCGATGCGGTTCCAGGATCTGGATCTACCTGCTCCAGTCCTATTTTTATGCTGTGGCCGACCTCCTGCTCCTCCAGCCGCTTCGCAGCTCCAGCGCTTCGATTATCGTGTCAAATTTTAATTACTCAAATTACAACTCGGCTTTTTATGCCCGCGACTTACTTCCTCTAATGCTCACTGAATCCCTGAGTTCGCCCCCCACTCCTGTCATTTACCATTTCTACAGCGAGTTGTCAACGCTGTCACAATGTCTCCTGGTCATTAAACATCCGACTTAGAGGAGGCGTGGATTTGCGGCGAAATTTTAAAGCCTGTTAAATAAGTGAAATAATTGACCCGAGGTAAATTCCTGGCTAAGAATGTGGCCTGGATTTGCGAAAAGGAAACAGTGGCTGACATAGAATTTAAAATAGGTTTTTAATGAAAAATCTGATAAGTGTGCTATAAAAAGCAACCTGAGAATAGAAAGGATGTCCTAAGAAGCTAAGGAGGAAAAAAGGAATGTTAAATATGTATATATTTAAGCCAGGTGTTTAGTTTTTATAAAGAAACCTTACGGATTTCAAAATATCATTATAGAGACAAAGTATTAAATTCATAAATATTTTCCTTATCGCTGCTAATGCATTTAATGGTGGCAGCGGACCTTTTTCCGAGTTCATCAATTCGCTGGCGAATTTGACACGCATTTCGGTCTATTAACCACTGGAAAACCAAACCGAAAAGGATTTTCAAGGCAACCAGTAGCCAGTGGCTGCCAAAAAATATCTCTGGCCATCTATCTTTGGTTTAAAATCGCCAAAAAACGTGACGAGGGGTGAGCTGGGATGAGAGGACGCTGGGGGGCAGGGAGAATCAGGGAGATAGCCCGAGGATATGAAGCGACTTAGGCCGCGTTAGTCCTTTAATATGCCAAGATTGACGTCGATTATGCATTAATAGGACACGCACTATAAATAACGCGCCTTTGGCCCTAGCGAAGTCCTGTCGTGACGTCTATGGGCCTAATGAAGGCTTTTTTCAGCATACGTTCCACGTAGTCGCCCGGGGGAGCGAGTGAAAAAGAGGCTGCCAGAGAAAAGCACTTAGAGAAAAATCTACCTCTGATAAAACATTTTACTTAAGGCCCTTCAACTGGAATAATTTCCAATCAAATTCATAGATTTGGGGTGCGTAGAAAGTGTCTTATGTTCAGAAAAGAATAAACTATATATTGACAGTGATTTTGAGGCAACTCTTAAATTTCCAGCTCTGCCATAGAAACATATTACAAAATTCAAGAAGTTTTATAATCCCAAATTTTCAACATTCTTGATTGTCACACACATCTCAGATTCATATAAATCAATCTTTCGCTTCCGTGTTAATTTTCTATACCTCCTTTTTCGATTTCCGGCGCACTTTGCTCTCCGATGTCATTTTTTAGCAGTGCAGTAGGCGTCACCACCCATTTCGAATTTTGCGCTGACATTGATTGATTATAAATCGGCATACATTGCAAATCCAAAGAGAGGACAATAAATGCCTCTGCCGCTGCTGCTGTTGCTGTTGCCTATGTTGCTGGCCATCCTTTGTGTTGCTGCTGTTGTTGCTCCTTGTGTTGCTGCTGCGGTTGCCTTTGTTTGGTCTGTGACAGCTTTTAATCTGGCACGAGGCACAGCAGCAACACCAACACCAACAGCAACAGCAATAGCAATAGGCAACAGCAACAGCAGCAACAATGGCAGGCGGCAGCAACAATGGCTAGTCCTAAAGTGCCTGGGACGACGACTGTGTGGCATATTTGAAAATCACTTTAGTTCATATTTCGGACGCACAGCCTGAGACCTCAGCCAGTTGTCATTGCGTTCTCCTAATGCCTGTCCAAAGCGTTAATGATGCGGTTGCTGGTCAACCGCAGCAGTCGCCGCAGCAGCAGCAGCAGCAGGAGAAGCAGCAGCAGCAACTAGCAACGCCCACCGAAAGCCACCCACCGCTCCACCCTTCCGCCCCTTGTCCTTCACGCAATTTACATAATGGTCGGCTCCTGGTGCAGAAGAGATGCTTTCAACAACAATAACAACGCCGGCAATAGCAATAGCAATAGCAGCAGCAACAACAAGCGACATCAACAACATCAGCGCCAACAACAACATCAAGAACAACAAAACAACAACAACCAGGGGCAGCCGTTGATGGCACGTTTTTGATTTCAATTGCTATTGCCAGTAGTTTCACTTGACTTTATGTGCTCCTGCGTCTCATCCCTAAGCCAATGCACTCCGAAAAAAAGAGTGTGAGCAAATGTAAGTAGGTTAAATCGTATGTTTGGGATACATATTTAAGTAGAGATTGGAAACGTATCTGTTCCTATATTTATTCTATTCCAATTGTTATGTTTGAAATACGAAAACTCACTCAGAATAGATTCATCTTGGGCCAGTGGGCTTTTCGCTCAGTGCAGACATCTTTCTCGTTGGCTTCTGTTCGCCTCTGATGTCTGGCCTATATAGGTTGCTTGGCGCCATTTTATGTACGTAGCAAAACAAAAGTTATGGCCCGATTTTCCCTATCGCCAATGCTGTTCGGCCCCACCCACTTTCTATTTTTTTTTTTTTGTTTTTTGGGAGGGGGCGTTCTGGTAACAAGTGGGACATTTGCCAGTTTGCCTGGCCGTTGTTATTGTCCTTGTTGTTGATGTTGCTGGCAGCAATAAAAACAAGAAAAAAATGTTGACGCCACCCTTTTTTCGGCGGGTCCAGAGTTACGCATCTAATAGGAAGTCGGCATAAGTATATGTGTACACAATGGAAATCCTAGTTTTCCTTATCCCAATCCCGAAAACCCAATGATAATTTTAAGCAAACGAGCGAAGTGTCGTAGTGAAAGTCAAAGTCAATTACGTGGCGCTTTCACAAATCTTTCCAGCCAGGACAATCGTGTTAAGGAGCTGGGGCTTTCTTGGGAGGTCATGGGGGTGCTATGGCAAATTAATAGAGAGCACACACGTAGGCAGGAGCCACCCTCACCCACACACAAACACACACACACACACACGCGGTATCGTAAAATGTAATGTCATAAGTGCTGCTCTGAACCTAAAACATTTCGCTTAACGGGACCTCCTTCCCTGTCGCGACTCCATCTATTGGCCGCTTCCTTTCTTCATCCTGGTAATGGCCAAGTGAGAATCCTGACTGCGACATTGCGACGTTCACATGCCCAGTAACAGGTTTCTGGAAGCGGAAGAACTCATTTTTTTACAAAACAACTAAAATTTGGTTACAAAATTGGTATTGGGAATTAGCATGTTTCATTTTTATATCAGTAAATCCCAAGTAGATATTGAACATATTTTGGGAGTGCCCAGTTAATTTATATATTGACTTTTTTGTATATATTAGCTTTTTGTTTTAAATAAAGTAGCTAGAATAATTAAAGAAACTCGGCTGGAGGTCCTTCGTAGAAACCCATTCCCCCAAGTTCCCCAATTCGACATACCCTTGCTAGAGCCAAAACACCGGGTACAAAAAGTGGCTTCCACTTGGGCTTCTGGTTTTCGGCGGGGGGTAAAATATTCGGATTAGTTATGCTGTTGGTCCGCCCCAGGCAGTGTCTGTTCGACTTCCTCCCCCTCAGCCAGAGTGGTGGGTTCTGCGTGCCCTTTGTGTCCTCGCACTCGGCCAGGACGAAGTGAAGTTGCCCCGTCCAGGACCCGGACTATAACTAATTCCATGGTTATGTATTGTAGTTTCCTGCGCTGCCGGTGCCTGCATTCATCGCTCACAAATTGGCAGTCAGCGCCGGAGGCTTGTGCACTTGCGACCAAGGAGTCACTGGACCAGCGGACTCAAGGAACTGTTGCTCGCCGACGGGGAGCTCCTTAGCCTGTTTTGTTCAGTCAGTTAGTGGCTTATTTGTAGGCAAACATTCACCGAGAGGCCCCGGGATCCATCTAGTTCATAGATTTATCTAAAATAAGTGAACCATCTAATTGTTCAATAAGTTCATCCTGGGCCCCGAGCAGCGGGCCGCTCTTGTTGCTTGTTTAGAACATCCAGGGAATGAATAGCCAGCTTAGGCAAATGGAATCCCCACTCCAGAGCTGGCAGCATCCCCATACCCACACTCGCCCGCAGGCTCCGACCTCTAGACGTGCTTAAACCCAAAATTAGGGGTGGTTACAGTGGGTCCTTGGTGGGTGGGCCGGGTGCCTTTGCTTTTGCAGCTAGAGAGAGGTCTTCTCCAGGCCTTCTTACGGGCCATAAAATTTAAAAGCGAGCAAAGCATTTTAGCTCTGGTGCAATTTATTAGGCCGGCTCATCGCGCCGCATTTCGGGCCTTTGCGTAACAATTGCCTTCATCTGTTGATAAATCCCTGGCATGGCACCAAGTAAATTGAAAATATCCCCCGCCGCACACACGAGAAGGTGGCACATCGGCTGCTCCTCCGGTTCCGATGTGCAGCCAACTGTGTCGCAGTTCTAATTATCCACGCACATGTATACTGCCAAGGAATTGAACAGGACAACTTCTTTAACTTTGACTCGAGCTGGAGTTCCAGGAGGGAAATCTGGAGTAAATGTTTAAAATCTCTTTCCTTGAAAGCAACTTTCTAGGATTCCTATTGCTACGCAGTTAAATATACTCCTAGGTGATGGTGAGCCAATAGTTCTGTTCGTGTTACAGAAAGTGGTTCGACCGCGGGACGCTCGACTGTACCTCCATTGAGCTTTGGACGGGGCTTAAAGCGAGTCCTGAGAACACGGACAGAAGCTGGTAAAGCAGGAGCTTCCGCTTCTGTCTTTTATGCAACTGCAGTGGCCACCCGCTGGCTGCCTCAGTGGAAAGCGGCATTCAAAACAGCAGCCAGAGCGGCCCGCCAGCTGTGCAGCTGCCTCCGCATCCGCATCCGCAAGTGGCGTGAAAGTTATGAATTTTAAACATTTTCTGGCAGAGCATCGTCGGAACCAGAGAATAGCGGAGAAACGCCCCTCTGGCCACGACCATATATTAGTTTCAGTGTCTTCGTGGCGTCTGCAGATTTATAGCAGGCCAAAATCTGCAATTGTGGGTGACTACTACTCCCCTGAATGGTTCACTAAAAATTGGAAGAAATAAGTCTTTATAAAAATACCAAAAGAATGTATAAAAGAAGCTGTATCACTTTAAGCTAGGCATTATTGTCTTGTGTGTGCTTCAGGAGTCGGCGGTGCTGTTGCGCCAAATATCCACATCCGTTTGCAGGCATTTCCGGAATTTATAGTTGACCAGGCCAATGGAATACATGGGATTGGCGGCCTTGTAAAAGTGCAGCCCTCGGCCAATTTTGATAATGTAGCCATTGCTCAAGCTGCAAGCAAACACAAAGAGATAAGATATTTTATAGTACATGTACTTTTTTAGTAGGGTGGCTCGACCTTCCTTAGTAGGATAGGCGAAAGTTAATTATTATATTTAAAGCTTGAAAGTTTAATGTTTTTGAAATATTTTTAGCTTACTAGATTTTGCGGTCGTGCAAAGTGTCTTCGTATTTGATACAGACACTAATATTCCTCCGCTCCAAATCTGCTTTGATCTGTCCCAGGTTTGTTCTTTGTTGATCGGGGTTCTTTGAATCCTGATACTCTTTGGTAATCAGGCGAAAATACTTTAGATTGGGGCAGTTGGTGACAGCCAGCTCCAAGAATCTCACAAGGTTTTGATACTGCAAAGGGCTCTTATCAATATCAACTTGGCAATACTTTGTTTTGATAACTTTCAACTTTGGCTTAGGTCAGGAGTTATGTTATGTTTTACATTCCTTACCTGATAGTTCTGCGTCATGTAGGGCTCCTCCACCATGATCTCCACGGTCTTATCATCCATGTATTTGCCGAAGAGCTGGTCGTAGTCGAAGCCCGTGTCGTTCTCATCGATGGAAACATGGGAAACCACCTGACCGAGCATCAGTTTGCCGTTTACCCGCGCTTTAATCGCATCGGCCCGATCCATATATTCCTTGATCCTGGTCAGGTATCCTTTCCGCTTCGTTTCATCCGGCTCCCCGTTTACGAATTGCATTAACTGAGCGATCCCCTCCGTGTAGAGGGTCTGCGCCTCGAGAATTCGAGCTTTTTGGTCGCATTCTACGGCGCGAATGAGTAATTCTTTGGCGTTCAAGGGGTTGCTCATCTTGACATCTTAATAGGGAGTTTTAAGTACTTCGCAAAGTTGCTATCTTAGTGATATTATCTATTGTTAAATCGAGGATCGTTTGTATTTGATCTCTTCTGCAGACGTCAACTATGAAATCGGCGCAATCAATCAGCTGTTGGTGTGGCCGCAGCTCTTGAATTTGAAAAATCCGAAGAGCTGGAAGAAAGTCAGGGAAATGCTGGTATTTACATACATAGCTGACCGTTATTTTCAAATCTATGTATTTTCAATTATGTATAAAATCATTTTCTTAAGTGATTTAAACTTAAACACATAAAGCTGTCAGTCGAGTTCTTTCAGTGGATTACACTTTAATTTAATTTCGCTCTTTTGTTATTTTCTCTGGAAAACTTTTCAATTGCAACACGTGCAGATAAAAAACGTCCCGAATTTGCATATTTTATTGTAGCACGATGACGTTCCCTTTATGGCTGTGTCGCTTACGAGCAATTACCTGAAATCGAAAACGAAAGCGTTTTATCGCCGGCCAACAGTCAGACATGCCAACATCGAGCCAAATTCAATTTCACTAAGCCAAATATTAATTTATTTGTGTTTTCATTTCTGGCTCAAACCGCCAGGTGACCAATGGACGTGGCTAAGGATGAGGAGGAGGATGGCTGGACTCCTCTGTTCGATCGAATCCGGAGTCAGCGAAGGAAAAAACCGAAAACGTTTCGTGTAATTTCGATTTGGAGTGGTCGGTGGTGGGGTTTTTTTTTCGGTGGGTGGTTGAGTGGTTTTTCCCGACCATCCCGAGTCCGTATTTTTATTTATGTCATAAATTTTAAGCCATTGGGAGCTGTGAACGGGAACGTGACGTCAGCTTATAGTTCGCATTGCGGGGCTTAAATTTTTCGCATTTTAAATGCGTATTAAGGAGAAAGAAAAAGTCATTTTAGGTGATTCGACATAAAACCCGCCACCCAGCTCATCCAATTGCGAATAAATATGGCTTAATACATGCGTGTGCTATTTGACTATGCAATTTGTTCGGTTCGATAAAGTGAAATGTCAAAAAAACATCGCATAACTCGAAAAGCCATTGAAAGTGATGTCAAATTGAAAACTTTATTTGGCGTGCTGAAATAACCAGTTTTATTTTTGAAGAAGTCCCATTAGCAGATTTCTCCTAAAAGCATGTGGGGTTTCCATAATGGTCGAAATTAGTTTGGTGCCGCAATCTAAATAAAGAAATAATGTTGAAACTAGCTGCAAAGCAATTTAAGATTTTTTAAGGGAATTCGCTAAATGCTGGAAACCAGCGCTATTCTAAATCTATGATTAAAATTCCCAACCAGCCCTAATTTAAATAATTCAAATAGTTTCAGCAAACTAGGAACAAAGGATCCTAAAAAAACATAGCATACTCTCTGGCTGAAGTAGGAATGCAGCCAAACTGCTTTGGAATTCAGCTTGGAAATTAATTTGCCGTCTCGAACAAACTGTTTTTATTTGTAAATTAGACAACTTGAAGTGAAAGTGACCTTGTTTAAGACAACATGATGGAGGAGAAGTTGAGCTCCTTGAGTGCCACGGAGGACTAACTTTTTGTTTGGAATTAGTGGAATTGTATCTTGTAAAACACAAACTCAAGTGGGCTAAAGCTGCGAGCCTAGAGCTCTCTGCCATGGATCCACATGTCACCCAATAATGCGCCTGTGATGTGCCAAGCCACTTGTCCGAGTGTCGAGTGGGTGAGGGATTCACGGGTGAAGTACACAGTGACAAAAAATCGAATAGGACAAAGCCCTCTAATTTTAACATGATTTTGTAAAAGGCACTATTAAAATTTTTGTTTTAAATTAGATTATATGATAAAAAAATATCACGATTATAACAATATATTTATATTGTTGTTAAATCTATTTGATCTAAAAATATCAGGCTCGTATCGTATTTGTTTTTGTGTAGAGACTCCAAGGGGTTTGTGGGTTAAGTTCTCCGAAGTTGGGGTGACTTAGAGGATGGATATAAGGAATCGAAATCGGAATCGGCATCGCTTGCTGGGGGGCAGTGGTTAGCTTGGCTTAGCTCATATTACGGGTATCTTGGCGCCAGCTTTTTATCGACGATTATTTTTCTTTTAACTGTGTTGTTGGCCTGCTTTTATTGTTGCTGCTGATGTGCCTTTTCGCTCAATATTTGCTTGCTAGCTACTTCGTCTTGCTCGCATTTTGGCTTCCTTTTTTTCCGCCACTTTTGCAGCCTTTCTCGTTGATTTTTATTTGTTTCTCTTTCAATTTATTTTGCCATTTCGTTTTCCTTTCTGCTGTCATTGCTGTTGTTGTTGCTGCTGCCATTTTCATCGCTTTTATTACAAACACACACAGGACTCACTCACACAGGCAGACACATGTGGAGCAGCACCCCACATTGTGTGTCCTTCACAGTCACAGTCACAGGCACATTCGCACACACTCGCAGTGCGTGTTTGTCAGTCTAACTGTGTGCTCAGTGCACTGCGAACAAATCAAGTGGATTTATAGCAATCAATACAATTTTTGTTTGTTGGCCTAGATATAGCATAGGTAACATGGATTCAAATTCGCTAACTAGGTACATCTTATTCTCCATGCTTGATTTCTGTATTTTTTTTAAGAAGGTATACCAAACTCGATTGGTAAAGCCTAAAAAGTATTTGAAAGGAGAACCTATTTTCAGTAAAAAGATTTTATTATAGCACATTTAAAGGTTTCATTGGATTTATGAATGATCTTCGTCTTCTTAAAGTAAAATTCACACTTTAAATTGCAGTGTAGGGATTTAAACTTCCTTAAGCCCTTTTGACACGAGTTTTTCTTGGCTTCAAGTGCTCGCCATACCCTTGACTTTCGATTGCTTTTTCTCAGTGTGTTTGCGAATCTGTTTGTTTGCTGCTAAATGTGCGCTCAGCCCGCCACTCATTTATGTCGTCGATGTGCCACAGCCGCTGTCACCCTCTGCAAAAACAGCCCCGCGTCGCCCTTCATCAGCCTGCCCCTGCCACGCCCCCCGCCCCCTGGCACGTTCGTTAACGTTCAGTTTTCCACTTGATGCTATTTATGTTTGCTTCCATTTTTCAAGAAGGATCAAAATTTATATTGGCTAAAAAGTCCCTCGAGAGCTTTTTGCCCCCCTCCACGGGGTTCCTTTAAGGAAAGCCCCCACATCACACACTCTTACAGATGTAACAAATTGTAACACAATCGTAACTGTTTACTCGGGGGTCAGGGGTCGCCGAAATCATAACCTCATGAACTTGTTCGCCCCTTCGAGCGCGGTAAGTGGCCACGCCTTCCCTTAGCCCTTAGCCCACATGTCCCTCAACTCGAGCGATTGAATTGAGCTGTGCAATTGTTTTGATTTCTGGCCCAGGGCCTTCATTTTCCCGCTTTTGCCGTGGCTTTTCCTAGCTAGCGCTGGGAAAAGCGCCCCCACCCCTCGACATTATGACTTCTCGTATTTATCGCCTGTGTGGCAAAAATGTAATAAACAATTCTAGATGCTTTATTGCTCTGCAGCAACTCAATTTATATGGCCTGGCCTTTGAGGTGCTGTGCTCTCTCGCCGGCTCCCTATTTTTTTTTCTTGGTCTCCAGATCCTGGCCAAAAGCAATCCCCATCATTCCCCCTTCCACGCTGGCCTGCTTTTGTTGTGCGTCAGTTTCCCTATTAAGCACACACAAATTGATGATGTTAACAATGACGGTACAAAACTCGCCGGCTCCATGACTGGCCACAAAAACCAGAAAGCTGAAGTTTCTGTCGGCGAACCGGAACAGCGCATGGCCAACTGAAATGGAAACTGGCTGGGAAATTCGGAAGCCCACTATTGCGAATATAGTTCAAGATGTATGTGTTGTATTGGAGGTGTTCCAGAAGTCTTGAAATTTATATAAGGAGGTCAAATTGTAAGCATCGACCAAGTCCGACTAGCTTCCTTCATTGAACAAGTTTAGACAAATACTACTGATTGTTTCGATAAGGGGTCAAAAAGGGACCAAGCCAGCTTTAAAATAAAAAACAATGGCCCACGAGAAACTTTATCGATGATTACATATTTTGGAAATAAACTTTAAGTGTTTTTATGCTTGTCTGGTTAAGAAAATAAACACATTGCAAAATACATTATCATATTAAATTCGGAATAAATTTGATGGCCTAAATTCATTTTTGAGTTCTAGGTTACGGTTGAGTGAGCATCATGTGTTTTTTATGGCTTTAAGGACATGCAATGAAGCTTAAGAAATTGTTTAATAAATAGGTAAGCATGTTAAATAAATTTGAAAATGTATTTTGCATAAATATTTTGTTATTTTCGTTGGTTAGACTGTAAATAAATGGTTAGTTATATCAAATTATGCTGGTTGAGTTTTTAAAATATCTTTCAATCCATCATTAAATATTGATCCCTAAGATGGTTGGAATTTTATCAGATTTGTTTGCCTTAGCAGAAGAATTCTTTGAGTTTGAGTGTACTTTGGCTTAAATATCAAAGTGGATGCTGTAACTACTGCAGCTGATGTTTATTAAGCATCGTTAAATATAAAACCAAAAGTTTGCGCTGCCCGAGATGAGATTTATGGACGTTTCAGCATTTTCAGGAGCACAGACAATAGCTCTTCGTGTTTGTGTTGCAGGCCAAAAATGGCTTTAATGTTTTCACATTTGCTTTGTTGGCTTTGATGGAAGCTAACTTCCATCGGGCCCCAACCCCAATAGACCAAGAGCCCCGCCCCTTCGGATCGACAAATCAATTGAAAACTGACAGTTGTGACTAAACGGCGCATATTTCCTTGACATCTGTGTGTGGGAGTCTGTGTCTCTGTCCCCAATCCATATCCCCAATATATATTGGGTATTGAGTGTGTGCTTGTCTGTGTCATGCATATTTCTGTATTGGATTTCAGTCCATTACGCGTCGCTCGAGTTTCGGGAATTGGATATCGGCTTTTATATATATATAGAGCATGGCGGGGCCCTGTTGCCGTTTCGGTTGGGTTTCAGTTTCTGCTTCTGCTCCATTCAGCTCCTGCTTTTGGTATCTGGCTTTGTTTCTGACTGCGGCTCTGTTTCTGTTTCTGTTCCTGCTCTCTCGGTTCCGTTTGTGCATTAACGAAACTCACGCACGCCAGCCTAGCCAGCAAAATGTCAGGGGCTTGATTTATCCTGGCCAACTCCGGCACTGCGTGTTTGGCCACAATCAATCGATTGCCGCCATCGCCATCTCCATCGCCATATAGCCATATAGCCGAAGCCCATCAACGTGGGCCCATCACCGCCCGGCTGTTTGTAACTGTCGCTCAGGGCGTGCCTACACTCAAAAACTCATTTTTTTCTAAAAATACACGCACTTAAAACAAAGTTGGGTGCCCATAAAAAGCTGCACTAAATACAGATATTATGGTTGTCACGAAAAGATCATTAGTGACTGGTTATGATATTCCATAATCCCGATATATTTTAATGACCGAAATTTATAAATTCAGAAATAATATTTAGTAATAGGAAATCCCCTTAAGTAAAAGTAATATGTTCAGGAATATTTTGCAACTGATGTTTTTTCAGGTGTCTTATCGAAACAGGATGGGGCCCACTGACTAACTGACTGACAGGACAGGAACTGGACGGAACCGGGCCCAGAAAGCGGCAACAGCTGAGCGGACCCGCACACGGGGGCGATAATTAAAATCCGCTACGCGCCCCATAATTAGTTGCACAGGTCGAAAAACGCTAAACGTTCAACGCCGCAACACCACAACCACATCGAGTACTAGTCCACTCCATTATTCGTAAGGCTGCCCCGCGGCGACCACTTTCAATTCTGGTTCTGATTCCGAATCGCGATGCCATGTGCTATCTCCATCTCTGTCCATTTTTATGGACATGTGCGTAAGCGATCCGTGCGAAAAATGGGCGCTTCGCAGCAATTACCACCGCCGAGAAGTCAGAACAGAAAAGAACAGAACAGAATAGACCAGGCCAAATAGATTTGCCATGGCCGATAAGTTCGCTTTTCCGCTTTTCCACTTCCCCCGCTCTCCACTTTCCATTCAGTTAAGTTGCGAGCGTGCACGCCTACGCACCTTTTGCTGTCATGCAAATCAGTTGGCGGCGGGTGGCCTCCAAGTCCTGGGCCCCCACGATATTTACTATATGGCTCGGCCCTTCCCCATTCCGGCCCACTCCTTCACATATGCGTAACGCCCGTTAAATTACGAAAACTACGACTGCCGACGCTATATATCTGATAGTGATGAGTAAAAGGTTGGTTCTTACCACTAGAAATCCAGATTGAATAATCTAATTTTCTACTCTTATGTTCGACTATTTTTGGGGGAGCGTACTATAAGTCCAGGAAAACTACAGAGTTTTTTTGTCCTAAAGTTCTGAAGCAGCTGAAATAACAAATGTATCCATTATTCCCGCCAATTTGCGTCACTTCTTTAGAAGGTATTAGCGTCAACTCTCGACACGGAATTCCAGCCAGGTCAGGTGGTTGGCCGGAACCGTCTGAGTTTATCATTGCGTTGCGAAATGCGAATCGGAACATCCGCTTCTAAATGCCAGGCATTTGCAGGGCTCTGCACCCCGATCCCCGATCCCCGAACCCCGACTAACCTCATATCTTTCTAATGGGGTTAGACCTGCAATTGTCCAGTGTTCGGGGCTAAATTGAAATTGACCAGGGCGGTGAAAAAAGGAATTGGCGGAGTGAACGCCCACGCCTTGGCTTATATAACGCGGGGCTTATGTAATTTCAGCGTCACTTTGGAGATTTATAAATTTCGTTGGTTTTTCTTTTCCATTTCGCCCCGTCTTTGCTTTTGTTTTTTTTGCCCCGTTTGTATCTCGTTCCCAGTGCGAGGAGTCGCATTAAGCCAGCTGGACGACGTTTCATTACCAAAAGAGGGAAATTGGGTTGGGGCGGGGGAAAAGCCCGAACGGAGCTGGGAAGTATGCAATGTAAATAAATGGATAGGAAGAAATCAACGTTAAAATAAATGACACTAAAACTGGAGACAACACTCACTTTGTTTTTGTTCTCCATTCTGCTCATTTAGCCCGCGTTTCTGTTGTTGTTTTTGTTTTTTGTTTTGGCCCGCTCTTCAATTGGCTATTAAGCAAATTGATTCAGTTAAATTTATCTTAATGCAATCTTCGGGCTCTCCCCCGCGCCATTGAGATAGTGCATAATTTGAAGGGCATAGTAAACAAGCCGACAATTCACGCGCAACAACGGCCGAATATCTCTGGCACACTTGTGGATACACAGATACATCTCATGGGTCCGACACATGACGGCGACAAAAACAACAATAACAACAACAGCAGCAACAAAAACAGAAGCAGAAGCAGAAAAAAAGCGAAATAATGGTAGAGAAAAGCAAAGTATCCAGGCTGAGTGTCTGAAATATCCAGACCCAATCCCCAAAAAACCCGGGCGGGGGAAGGACGACGGACGACGGACCATAAAGCGCTCGAAGCGTGAAGAACAAGGGTGAATGCGGAAAGTTACAGAAAAAAAGCATTAGAAAATATATCTGGCTTGGCTTAAAAAGCGCGCTGTTGATTGTTTTGCTGGATAACGGCCACGACGATTCCATTGCCCAAGTACCCATCCCATTTTCCCGAACTGTTGCGGGGTTATTTTGATTCCGTTGTCGCCATCCGCTATACTCGTACACCATCCGCCTATGATGGAATCGCCCCGAAGGGCTGCTCTTCTGCTGTCTTCCCGCCTCCCCCCCAAACAGCCGAACCCAATCCAGCCCCTCAGCCTTTAGCCCTCCGGAAAACTATCTCTCCCCGAGCTGCGTATGTGTGCTACTGGGCAATCTCTAAGCCGTATAAATATGCCATCGTCTGAGGACAATCTACTAAAACCATCGGATTCGACTCGGCTCGCGTGGCGACGGCCCAGCCCAAAAACAAAATGGAACACAGAAAAAAATGGAAACTGATTAAATTAGAGTCCGACTTATCCAACTTGAACTTTCCCAAGCCGCATTTTGTGTTGCCCCAGCTAAATTGGGCTTGATTAGCTTTGGGGAGCTCAAACTTGCGTTATTCGTTCTGTGTTGAATTTTCACTCTCAACTTTTATAGTAAGGAGTTTTATCTTAAAGTAAGAAGAGAGTTCTAAGAAAGCTAACAGGTTCTTCCGCTTTTCAAATCTACACATAATATCAAACATTCAAGTTGCCCATACAAAATTTATTGCCATCAGGAAAACAAAAAAGATAAATCGCTTACCAATAGAGTTATAAATTATTATTGGTTAAGCTATTATTAATAACCACTCTGCCATAAATTTCTCCAAGTGCACTGCAGAATCAGCCTCGCCTTCGAGCCATTGATCGGCCTATAAACAGAGTTTTTCTCTTGCCTTGTTATTGCCCCATAGGCAAATCATATAAATTATGCTCAATTTTTTCCTTTTGGCTTTTAATAAGCATAAAAACTTATGATATGTGAAAATATGCGCAACAAACAACAACAGTCTGGGGGAACCAGGGGGTTATATGGTCCATGGGCCTGTTTATGCTTGAAAATTGTTTACTTTCTTGTTTTTGGCTTACAGTTACGCGCAGTTATGGCAGCCACAGTTGGGCCAGGAATTTATTTAGCTGACAACACGGCCCTACAGCCGGAAGGGGTTCTCGAATATATCCAACGCCAAACGTGTCACATTTCCCCTGGGGAATCGCTGGCATGTACTTAAAGTTGAATTTAACTTTGATTTGAGGTGGTCCTCCAAGGACGTGGAGCACGCTTAACGACATCCTAAATAAAGGCAGATAATCTCAGTGTTGAAGCAGGATAAATGAATAAATTATGATAACTTGGCAAGATACATGGCTATATACAATACAAAGTTATTATTATTGGTTGTTATTATACAAAACCGGAAGTAAAAACGATTCAGTTAAACCAATTTTTAAGAACCAAATGTTATTTTAAGATAAAATTACTCATACGCAGTGTGTTCCTCTGAGAGTTTCAAGTTGCCCACAAAACTTAACAGTAACTCATGTTAGCAAAAGCTGTACAGTAAAAAGGATCACAGTTGTTAGCAGCTGTATGAAATGCACAATTTTTATTAAAAATCCATTTCAACTCGTGGCTCGATTGTCAGAAATTCAATATAAAATCAGCGACCAACAATTTGTAACATCCAACTTCCGGAAAATACAGATCAAAGGAGGAGAAGTGTAACTGCAATTACTTTTCCGTGGAAAATACTTAGTTTCCGTTCCGATGATTCGCACAAGTGAAACTGCATTGAATAGAACTTCCACAGTCTGCCGATGACAGAGGACCTTTCCCCCGAATCCCCAGAGCTTTCCACGCCAAAACCCACCAATTGAAATCAAACGCATTGGGCTGTGGTTTTTTTTTGTAAGATTTTTATTTTTTTATTCACTATGTTTGTTTTCTCATTTACTACGCAAGTTGTTTTGCATCGTCGCACTTTTCTCCATCTCATTTTTCTCCGTTTTGGTTTTCATGTATAAATTTGTCATGTGTTATGAAAATATAATATACTTATGTACGTTTATGTTAGATGTTTTACAGAATGCTTGGCTCCTTTTTTCTCGTTAGTAACTATGCATTGATTAGCCATTGTTGTGTGTGTGTGTGGTTGTATTTTCGTTGGATTATACAAATCAATTGGTTAAGTATAAAATATATAGTATACTCGTTAATGCGTATATAAGTTTATATATTTATTGATGCACTCTAGTCGAAACCACGCAATCAAACTGAAGACATTCTTAAATTCTTTATCGATTTCTCTTCTTTTGTCTGTGTTATTAGCTGCACAATTTTTAACAACTTAGCATAAAAACTACTGAAAAACATGAAACGATTTCGATTCATAATTGAAATTGACCATTTGGTAAAATTGACATTCGAGGGCGGATCCTGAAATCTAAGACTCCAATCAAGTGCGGCAGGACTTTCTTGTTAGATGTTCCCTCCAATTTCCTTGATTGACAGCATAAGCCAGGACCTTTATGTTTGTTCGTGTGTATAAGTGTGTGTGTGTGTGTGTGTTTCGCTGCCATTTATGTACATGAATGTCATATACATAATGCACGTAATTAATAATGTAGAATGTTTTGCATATATTGCATAATAAACGCATTTTTGTCCTTGTGTGTATATATTTATAGTTGCATATATCGCTGTATATATATTGGATTAGTTTGTTTCGATGCAATTAAATACATAATTAATGGTTGCATGTGTGTGTCAGTATCCTGTGTGTGCGTGTGTGGGTGTTTGTTGTATTTCTAGGTACAGAATTCATATTTTTTGCTGGCTCACTAAGGTGCTGTGTTGTTCTCTAATCGTAAGCTTAAATTTATGTTCGCTTTTTGTTCTAATAATATTTTTTGCAACTCTACTTTTCTACAATTCTACAGTTGTGTCTGTGTGTACGTGGGCGTGTCGTGTTTGTATGTGTGAGTGCTCTAAATACAAGTTAAAATGATTTAATCTCTACGCAGTAACTCTTTTCAACTATTTCTGTACGCGTTGTATCTGGGTGTGTGTGATGTATAATCGACCAAAATAGGTTTGTATATCTATCGCAACAATATGCACCTATGCAAAAACATAAGAATTCTCATTAGTTTCCTTGGGTTTCTTGGTTTTCGTTGTATAAAGTACATCAATTGGTCTCGTCAAGCAGCACAAAAGTTGCGATAACAATATGCAAAAAACAACTCTACCTGTTAATATATCTGTATATAGATAACTAATAATCGTTATAATCGTTTAATCAATTCATCGTTTGCCAGCTAAATCCAAAATCCCTACGGCTCGTAATTATACGTTATTGCTTATTTTTTTGTTAGCGCCTCTGCAGATTTTCCTCTTCGCTTGTTTTTTTTTTGCTTTGCTTTTCCGTGTAAACTAAACTGTTTATATACTTGATTCTGCTATATATATAGTGTATAGTGCCATAAATGTTCGGGGTTCGCCTTACTTATCGCAATAATATAACGAATTCCAAATATTTACTCATAGATACATGCGATTTAATACTTTTTAGTTACCTTAATGCTCTATTGCTTTCGATTTGCGTTTTTGTTGCTTTGTTAATTGCTTTTGCTTTCGATTCTCTATGATTATACCATATACAATACCATATACTATAGCTGTAAATAAGTAGAGCTTTTCCTCCATTATAATGTATATTCAAAGTGTTAAGTCTTTCATTTTTTGTTCTCGCTTGCTTATTTGTTGTCAGCTATATATGACTTTATTAGTTATGTTCAATTCTTGAATTATTAGTGTTAACGTGCCAAGTCTTTTATATTTTTGCTCAATTATTTATACATGTGGGTTGGGGGGTGGTGGTGGTTTTGTGATTTTGATTTGGTAAATAAATAAATCACGCTCAACGCAAACTATGCAAATTAAATTTTTTCGAATTAAATGCTTGCGAGGCCACCCCCTTTTAATATTTTTCCAGTTTCGAGGGGGCGGTGGGGTGGTTTTTGCCCAGTACCCAGTACCTCCCCCTTTCTATTTGCCTGCTTTTTTATTACGTTTCCCTTTGTTCGCATTCGCCTAACGAGCGCTCGTTAAACTGCATTGACACAAAAAGGACAACACAACGCAACACAACATTGTGTTGCCATGGGTGTACTTTGTGGGGTGGTGTCAGCAACAGATAATGGAAACAATGGATCATGAACCTAACGCTGCAAATACTGAATTCAACAATTGCATTTCGCGATGCGCTGGTTCCGTTTATGCGTCTGTACAGGGTATATGTATGTGTGTGTGTGTGTGTGTGTGTGGGGTCCTAACGCTACTAATGTATCAACTTTAACAATTTCCTTGGGTTAACAATTCGTCAGGATCTGGGTTCTGTGTATGTGCGTGATTGGAACAACTAAAAAATTACATTTTGGGCTTAAGCTTTCCAAACGTATATATGTATATGCCTGGGGGATATATGTAAATAGTTGTTTCATAGTTTTTAAGTTCGTTTTCTATTACAAATTTTAAAATATGCACCCCCTTAATATTATCTTTTGCTCCGTTTTAATATATTTATCTTTACCACTACGTTTTATTGCTTTTCGATACACGTTATTTCTATTAAAAGTTTCTGGAGCTCAATTTGATTTCTCGTTTGCTCTTTTCCTTTGAGCAAAATTAATGAATAGTTCTGAAAATTGTTAGTGTGTATTTGGACTATCACAATATTCGAATTGCTTTGGGTTCGTCGTTTATATTCATCAAAAATTACTCAGCAACTTAAGCCAGTTGAAATGATAAGAAGAACTCCGAATTAGTTTATAAATGAAAAACATTGTTTCGCTTGTAAAATGTTTGGTTATTTAATATGTATTGTATATTTGTAACTTTATAATTGCTTCTCTCGTTTTCTTATTTGTTTTTGTTTCGTTTTTGGTTTTTACATGTGTGCTTCGATTGCTAAATGTAAGTAGTTCCAACCTTATAGTATTTTAAAGACTAATAAATCGATTAACTCGTTAGTTAAGTTATTGCTTTACTTTCCATCGCCTTCTATACAATTGTTATACAAAATTTTTAAAATTTAATATTATTGCCGGGCTTCAATTCAATTCAACATTCTCATAATGCAAATTTCATAAATATTCATTACATTTCTCGCTTCGATAAATTATAAACGATACATAAATAATAGTTGACTATATGCTAAATAACGCTATATATTATATTATATATAATTAATTGTAGTTGTAATTGAAATAATTGTAATTTGTCTTGCGGTCTGCAGGGGTTTTTAATTTTTTTGAGTATTTGCTTTGGTACTTTAGCCGATTTAGTCGATTCCGATTGCGATTCGTCTCGATTATTCGTTTAATATTATCCTTAAAAGTGTTGCCATCTCTCTCGTCCGACGCTCCCTCCTCCGAACAACAGTATAAAAATAATTTCGTGGTTATACTTACTAGTTTAACTTACGAGTACATGTCTGAAGACTAACCCTAGCTGTATATAATATATGCTTTGTAAATATTACGCAACTACATACGTATTCTAGATGTATATATCTTCTATATTTCCCGATTACCCGCTTAGAAATACCAACAACTTTGGTTTTGGTTTTGGGTCATCTAAACTTGGCTACGACTAGGGCTACAAAATGTTCGTTGCACTTCATTCCCCTCTTCCTCTTTGAGATCGGTTGCTGAAGCTGATTTCAGTTGATGATTATAATGCTGATGTATATGCTATATCCTAGTATTTACAGATTTGTGCATCGAATGGGTGTTGGTGTGAGCTTGTGTGAGTATGAAGATGAATGAGTAAACGATTGGGTGAATGAATACGAGTTACAGTTACATAATATAGGGCTAAGTAATATCGTACTAGGTCGGTTAAGTGTCGAAAAGTGCAAAAGTATTATTCACGCATGGACGAAGTGTACTGTTAAATGCTTGAGACTAGATCACACTCGATATTTTCTGTTCTGCGACTGAGGGGTTCTCTCTTTGCGATCGAATAATGGGGGACTTGCCCGGATTTCTTTGGTCTTATTCGCTGACTTTGCTCCTAGATTGGGCCTCGAACGGAATGCAATGTTTTCTGTTGATCCTAAACACTGGAATGGCTTTGGTAATAAATAAGTGAGTTTTGCTGTTAAACAGCGACTAGACGTTCACTTCTAAAGACTAAAATAAATATTCGTAGTGGCTACTTCACTGGTTAGTAGTAGTTCTAATTGACTGAAAAAAGCGCCCAAAAGGAAAGCGTTCCGAACCGCCCTCTGTGATTTCTGCAATGCTCTTCTAGCCTTAAATGATTTCAGAGTGAACTAATGGGGGGACTTTACCTATATAAACGTGATCATGATGCTTTCTACAGGGGGTATATGAGGCTTACACAACCAGTTCTCGGGGAGTGTTTCTTGGTCCTTGTTACTTTGGTTGGTTTCGGTCTGTTAACATTCGCTCCTGAACCGCTCCCACCTGAACCGGTTCGCAGCACCCGACTAAATATTGCTTTGCGTTTCGTTTTTGTTGCTTGCTTTTGATTAATTTGTATCGTTGTCTTTATATCGAATCTAAAAATTGCTGAGTGCTTAAATGTCGCTTTGGTGTGACTTAGTTTAAAATTGCTTAGTGGCTAGCACTCGTAATTGCTGCTTATAGATAGGCTGCCCTTAAGTCCTAATTCGTTGTTTGAGAAACATTGCATTTGCTTTTGTATTCGTTGCATTAATTTTAATCACTTCGTCGTCGTCGTCAACGTTGTCGATTAAAAAGATAGAGATAGAGTAGAGAGATATTGTTCGAGTAAGAGTTTAGAGTTAGCTAGAGGAGTTAGTTGGAGAGAGTGGGTAGATTAAAACGTTCGTCTGGTTTAGCTACGGGTTATAGTACATTCTATATATGCATTTAAATATAGTACTCTTAAGTGTGTGATTTTTGTTTTCGCTTGGTAAGTTGTTTAGATAGATAAGATAGCTGCTAGAATTGCTTAGATTTCTTCAGGTTCTCGGAATGCATGTGGCTTTAGCACCTCATACACAAGGCTCTTTGTGTGTGTGTGTATTTGGGTGTATGTTTTTGTTTTTTTTTTTTGCTTGGAATGTGTGGGGTTTCTTAGGAATGTTCAACTCACTTATGTTTAAAAGAAGAACCATTTTGAGTTGGTTTACACGGGGGTGTTTTCGAGTTCTCTGTGTGTTCGGAACATTCCTTTGCACTTGTTTTAGGCACCTTTAAAAAAGGAGATTTCAAACCCCCACAGAGATTTCGGGAACACCCCCATTGAGTATTTTGTTGCTTGGCTGCCTAATGCGAATTTCTACAGTCTCTGTGTTACTCTACTACACTTTGCTCTTGGACGTATTGTGATGTATGTATCTTCTATAAAAACGGCTATCGGTTAACCTAGTTGTAAATGGTAACGGTAACTTTAACATTAACGGTAAATTAACTAACCAGCTATGCAGTTACAGCACACCCTTCCTCTCTTTTCATATCAGGGGTGCCACAAAAATCTCCAAAGGTCTAAAAACTCATTTTGGTCCTTCGAGCCGGATCGTGCAAACAGTGACTTAATACCGCCAGAGATTCGGTGTGCCACCCCCGCATATATATATATTGCTTACATGGCATAAGTGGGTCCTCCACTGCCCTCGATTTTAACGCGCTCAAGGAACTCGTGTGGCGGCGACGAGGCCATACTCGCCCCACTCTCGCTGTTGCTGTCGTGCATCGACAGCGACATGGACATCATCAGCTCCTCCTCGTCCTTCAGGCAGGCCGACTCCAAGTGCTTGTTGAGGTACGACTTCAGGGCGAAGGTCTTGTGGCACCGCTTGCACTCGAAGTTCTTGTCCACCGAGTGGGTTTGCATGTGGGCGCGCAGATTGGAGCGATCCGCAAAGGCCTTGCCGCAGTGCGCACATCCGTAGGGCTTTTCGCCCGTGTGGGAGCGCAGGTGGCCCTGCAGCAGCCAGGGCCGCGAGAAGAGCTTGCCGCAGACGCCGCAGCTGTGCGATAGCTTGTGCGTCAGGACGTGCATCGCCAACGCGGGCATGGAGACGTAGGCCTTGCCACAGGTGTGGCACTTCTTGGCCGACTGCGAGTCCAGCGAGCGATGGGTCTGCTTGTGGCGCGAGAGGTTCGAGGAGGTGGCGTACTGCTTGCCGCACTCGGAGCAGGTGTACTTGGTCTTCTGCTGATCGGGAGTGGGCACGGCGGCGGCGGGATCCGTCACGTGCTTGCGCTTCGACCGGCCGTCGCTGACGAAGAAGGCCTCGTAGGTGTAGGCCACCGTCTTGGCCGACGCTCCCGAGGCGCCGCCGTGCTCGCCGTCCTGCAGGCACTCGCCATCCTGGTTCGTGTTCGTGGTGTTGCTGTTCTCATTCTGCACCTGGCTGCTGCTGCTGCTGTGGCTGCTGCTCGAGTGGCTGCTGGGGCTGCTGGGCATGTGGTTGCTGCTGGCACTCGAGGCGTTGCTCGCGGGGCGTTGCTCATTTACCACGCTGGCCGCTGCAGCCAGTTCGGCAATCGATGATGTGCTGCGCAGATGCGCATGCGCCTCGAGAGTTGGCAAGTGGGTGTGGTGTGCCTGCTGCTGTTGCTGCTGCTGCTGCTGCAGTGGCAAGTAATGATGTTGCTGCGGGGCAAGGTGTTGCTGCTGAGTGTGCTGTTGCTGCTGCTGCTGTTGTTGCTGCTGCTGTTGCTGCAGTTGGTGAGGCTGCGTGGGCGGGTGGAAGGCTGTGCTGGCACTCAGGTCCAGGATGGCGTGTGCCGCATGCAGGTCCTCCTCCGCCGGAATCCTTCGTCGGTAGCCGTGCGCCGGCTTGTCGTCCAGGGAGTACGGTCTGTAGATGTCCTTCTTCTTGGGCGGCAGCGACAGGGTGGCCCCCGTGCTGCTGAAGCACTTCCGTTCGCTGGAGGTCTGACCGCTCGAAAGCGGACTGTAGCGATCGCCGGCGCCGCTGGGCGAACAACTGGGCGACGAAGTGGTGGACGAGGGCGGCGTTTGGTAGGCCGCTAGGTGCTGGTCTCCATTGCCATTTCCGTTTCCGGACGAGACGGACGCGGCTGCCACCAGAGCTGTGGCCGCGGCACGGATCACGGTTATCCCGCTCTCCATGCGGGGCAGGTACGCGGTGTAGTGCAGCGGCGACAGTTCGCGGGTGTAGCCTGTAAGAAATAAAAAAAGGAAAACAATTGGTTACCATCTATTCTGCAACAGTTCAAGGGTCGAGGGGTAGAATTTGGAAATACAGGAATTTCATGAATATTGCTTTCTCATCAAGATGTTTTTTCCATATCGTTGAACCTTAGACTGTAACTCAAAAACTTGAACCTATCTTAAGTGCTCGTGTTTTGTTTTTCGCTAAAAACATAAAAACTTCTGTTTCCTTTTCTTTTATAAGCTGCCAAAACATTTATTCTTTGTCCTTCTTAAGTTTTCCCCTTTTGAGAACTTTAGACAAAAGCAGTTATTGTAAGCTGAAGGGCAGTCGCATGGTTCCACTTTATGATTCCTCAGTGCTTAATTTCTATAATCCAAGGAAAACTTTGAAAGGTCAACTTAAATATCATAAGGACACGCCGGGAGTTATGCTACGATTACAAAATTTTTATTTTCTGTGAATGTTTTGCAGACAACTGAGCACTTTCTATCGCTTTTTCGTAGTAACAGTTTTCAAAGTTGTTATAAAGTAAAATATTTAAAAACTTTTAAGCAAATTATAGTTTAAAATTGGATAATTGGTAGATCCTTTAGGCCTCCAAAAGAAATTTATTTAAAGACGCCTGAACCAGGAAAGCATGTTTATTCTATGCCTAATTTCTAACTCCAACTGAATAATTAATTTCCCAATTGTACATCGTAAAAAGCTCTGACAGGCACATATTCTAACGGAACCAAGGACCCGGGCAAACGGTTTAATTTCGCCATTCGCCATTGTTTTCACGCCGAAGGGAAACCGAGTTGGCAGTTGGCGAGGGTCTGCGGCCCGCTGGCCGGAATCGCAAACAATATTGAGTGACAACAAAGGCAATTAAATTGATTCGGAATTGTTTCGCAATCGCACAATGGCCACATCAATGACAGCGATTACGTGCGCCCCCACAGTGTCTCCCCTCCGACTGGGCCGATTTTCCGATTTTCCGCCTTTCCCGGGGGCGAACTTACCGTTGTAAACATTGCCGGCCACTCGAGTCGCCGCCTCCGGGGAATGGGGCGGCGGACTGGGAGCCGTGGTGCCCGCCGTGGGTGAACTGGGTCCCCAGCACTTGGACGTCGTTGCCTCGATGTTGCTGCTGCCGTGCGATGTTGCCGCCTCGATGGAAGTTGCTGCTGCTGCTGTTGCTGCTGCCGCCGCGTCCGCTGCTGTTGTGCGTTGCTTCTCCAACTTGATCAGGAATTTGTCGCCCACCACGTCGATCTCCTCGTCCTCGTCCAGGGTGGAGCGTCTGGACTTCAGATGCAGCTCCTCCAGTTCTCGCGCGGAGCTCGTGCTGCCCTGCTGCTGCTGGCCGTTGTCCTCGGAGCGATCCAGCCAGGGATACGCCTTCCACTTCTTCGCGATCAGGCAGCGCGGCATCTTCGGGGTTTCTTGAGGTTAGAGTTTTGTTTGGCTAGGAGCTGGGAGGATCCAGTTAGGTCTTAGAGGGCTAAGTGCTGAAGCTAGTGTCGAGTTTCGAGCGAGCAAAGACCGTCTCAGGGGGTATTGTTCGTGGCAAAAGCGGAAAGGAAACGTTGCTGTTGTTATCTCGCATGTGAAAATATATATATTGTATATAGAGTTTGGCTCGCCGAAAGATCTCTTAAGGTTTTAGTCGTACAGCTTGTTGGAGCTCTTCAGGCCTGGCATTTCTGCAATCCCTGATTCCTCTCCCTTTGATTGTTCGTGTGTGTGTGTGTGGCGTGTGTGTGTCGGTTAAATATTCTTAATAATTTGCATTTTATTGTAAATTGGTTTTTTTAGTTAGGATTCTTCGGGTTTCACAGCCACTTCACACATTTCGGCGCTCGATTCGTTGTCAGACCCGTATCCGTCATTTGGGCTGGAGTTTCGTCTCGCTCTTTTATTTCTTTTGTTTTTTTTTGGGCCGGAGTTTTTGCGTTTTTGGCCAGGGCCACCGATTTTTGGTCAGTTCCCCCCGCTTTCTTCCCCTCGCTCCACGGAACACACACGGACACGTTCGCGTTCAGTTGGCTGGCTGCGTGTGGCTTATCGATTTTTACATTTGCGTTTACGTTTACGTTTGTTTTTAACACGGAATTTGGACTCAAAACATAAGGGGGGCTTTCCTTTTCTTTTTTTTTTTTTTGGGTATCCTTTCTCCTTTTCGCTGGCAATTTTCTCCTCGGTTTTTAGAAACAAAGCTTGTTCGATGGTCGAGTCGAAATTAAATGTTTTGTTTTGAGGTTCAGTTTAAAAAACGGAAAGTTGACAGAGTTGTAGTGGTAGAGTTGTAGTTTTTTTTTTTTGAGAAAGTTAAGTTAAGGTTGACGCGAGTTGAGAATAGTTGAGTTGTTATTATTGTTGTTGTTGTTGGTAGTGAAAAAATTGATTTAGGAGAAAATATAATATTATATAAGATAGAGAAGAAATGCGAACGAACCGAACGTAAGCAACTCTTGAATGCTTATGAGAGTCGGACGGACCGAGAGCCTGCTTATAAGGGTGTCCACCCCCTGGAGAACGAATGGAACCCGAAACCGAATCGTATCCAAACCGAAGGGAGGAGAGAAGCCGAGAGAGCGGAACGGGCGAGAGCGGCACAGCCCCTAAATTCCAACCCCCAGTAAGGATGCATAGCTGTTGCTATTGCTGTTGCTTGTCCTGTGGGCTGCTATGCACGTTGGAATATTATAAAATATATTTTTAATGAGAAAACATAAGGACAGAACTGCTATTTAAGCTTAATTTTGGATTGGAATAGTTTATTGGATTGAGATTCCCCAATAAAACCCTTTGAACGATGAGTTTTCTCAAATTTTTTATAAAAATCGTTCAGTTTGTAGCCTCCCTAGCAAACAGGCAACAATCAGGAAGTGTTCCACTGCCGAAACATTCCCGCTGTTGCTTGCTCTCAATTTCAAAATTGTTGCGCCTCTCTCTCTCCATTTCTCCCACTCTGTCTCTTTCTTAAGTGGGGGCCCCAGCCTTACCTGAGAATTGGCTCATGGCTCTTTGGCCCTTTCGGAACTTTTTCGGCTCGGAGCCCGCGGCTCTTGGCCGCTTCAGGCTCCCATTCACGGGGTGGATTTTTCGCCCAGAATGTGGCAGTTGTGCCGAGTTAATTGCTGTTGCATTGCATTTGTTGCTCGGCTCTGATTTTGAACAAATTGCCAGAGACGCGCTGGCATGGGGGTGTACTTCTATACATATATATAAATCTGGACGGGTGAGGGGATGCAACAGTCGCTGGTCCTTGGCTGTAACTCAGTTAGTACAAGATAAACAGCACAAACTAACTTCTGTCACCCCCACCCTGCGGACTCCGGCTCTCCACTGGCCATGAATAAGTGGTTTACTTTCCAGATCGCAGAGGTCGGATATGAGTGCGGCAACTCGAATCGTTGGATGATTAATTGCAGCTCCTGCCGAGTTCGTTTTGATTGACAGCTGGATGTGTCATATGCCACGCACCCAGGATGAAGTGAGCTCGATTTTATGCGCATAAATGGGGTTTTTTGATGCCACAAAAGGGTGCTGTGCAGTTAAAGACTACCCAAATTCCTTTATTGGTAGTTTCCGTTCTGTACGGATTTAGTCAATTAGGTATTTATTTCCTAAATTTGGTTTTCAATTGGGATAATTAAAAAGAGGAATACGTTTATTTAAAATGACTGGTTATAACTAATAGATTCTCATAAGTAAACTTTCGATAAAAAAATCTCTGGTGCTGTTTAAAATTAATTACTCGCTCTAATATCTTTACAAACATCTTGAGAAGTTAGTCAGATACATATACAATCTGTTCGCATTCTCAGCAACACCAACACAGACAAAAGTAATTAATTAAAGTGGAGCTTCGGTTAGCTGTACGGGGAGCTTGTGCTTTGCATAATCAGACACTTAAATTACAAAGTTCTTAACCTTTTAATTAGCCAGCGACAACAGACAATTTGTCTGCCTCAGACAAGCTTAGCGTCGCTTCTGCAGCAGTTGCAGTCCTTTAAAATTATACTTTTCATTGGAAATTCCATTCGGCTTACTATGGTATCCCCGGGGTCCTTTGTTCAACCCACTTCCTGCTCCCCAGCCCATCGAAAACTTGGAACAGATGTAACCTTTTAATGTTGTACGGTTTCCTTGTTTAAACTATTTCGAATTTTTTGAGGAAAACCAAGAAGTGCCCACCGATCTATCTGACCATCCATCTCGCGGAGTGACAGGCCATAAGGACCTTCTCTTCATTCCTCGAAAATGAACAGCGATATGTAAATATGAATTCCAAAGTAACGTAAAGACCATCTGTGGAATTCGGCTGCACTAATTATAAAAAAATTGGACTCTCCCTACGCCCGGCACCTTAGTAGAAGCCTTAAATATGCCCCGTGCAACCCCACCCAGCTTGCACTGAGAGAAATTTATTGTACGTAGATTTCAGAGGTTGTTTCAATTGCTATACTTCAGAGTTATGTTATGTTGTGTTTAGATAGGTCGATGATATAATATAGATAACCAAAATCAGGACCATTTGCTACATATTAATAATGTGAGATATTAAAGGAAATTTGTATCATTTAAATGAAATATGTATTTATAGTGACTTCACTTGTAACATTTTAATAAGGTTTACTCTTATGTTTATGTTTTATCAAGACTTTTCAATACTTTTTCCCTGTGCATGTCCTTTCTTGAGGTGGTGAGGAAACCACTCGCCTGGCACGCGGCTCCTTGCAAATGGTAATCTGCTTTTCCAGCCAGCAGACTTGAAGGCGATTCCGAACGAGATGCGCTTTATGCGGCCCACGACGAAATTGTTGCGCTTCGTTAGTCGCGGCCTCCGCCTCCTTCAGGAATTCAGGAGCCACTATATAGGACCTCGATCCCTAGATCGCCGCTGGCCACGCGTACACCCCTCCCTGAATATTTCAAATGTCGGTCCGGAAGGGAACTGCAGATGGTGAGGCACTGAGGCGATTCAAGCTCTGTGGCATATGGTTTGGGCTTGGACTTGGGACTTGGGTTTTGGCTAGCGAATCGGAACTTGGGCCACGCGTCACGACAGGAAAATGTAGAATAGTTTGGTTGCAGAGGAAAAGCGGCCACCGAAATTATGCAGCCGGCAAAAGGCAAAAGGACGGCAACGGCGACGGCGACGGGCGGAATGGGGCGCGCTCACCTGGAACAAGGACAATATGGTTAATGCAGCGACAGCCTTTCCTGTTTCGTGTTTTACGAGCTGTGCGGTGTGTGTGCTAAGTTTGCTGCTATTAGTTTTTGTTTATTCCTTGTTTTTATACCCTGCGAGGGAGTATTTCAAATGGGCTTAAGGGCTTGCCAAGGGCGGAGTTCTTGACACTGTTTCGAAAGTAAATAGGGTCTATGAGGACAACTACTTCGCTATCTGTACTATCTTGATTGTTTGTTTTAATTACACCTGAATTACAGTTCTGTATTAACCAGGCCTAAGAATTAATTAGATGCATTTCAACCTATTTTAAAGATTTAAGTTACGGAGTAATTTTAAATAATAATCAGCAATCGTGGCCAAGAAAAAGTAATTGATTCATGTTATTGTAAATAATATAGCGCAAGGGTCCGAATATTTTGAGGGCTGCAGTTAGCAACCTAAATATTTGTATTCTTCTGTTTCCTGGCTTTCATGTGATTTCTCCGCACACATACAAAAGGGTATTTCGTGGGTCAACCCATTATATTTTCCGAAGTTTGTTAGTTTATTTCGTTTCGAGTGGGGGGTGTATGTCCGAGAGTACGAAAGGTGCACCGCAGCCCAGTTGCGGGGATTCAGTTGAGCGCGTTTGCGAGCGTGCAAAAAGCAGCAGGAGCCGCAAGGACCAACAGCCAACAGCCAGGAGCAGAAGCAGGAGCAGGAGCAGCAGGAAATGCTCTACAAGTGCTGCAGCTGGCCCAGCTGTTTTGGGTGCTTTTCCCCCCTCGTTTCCTTTCCTTTCCGTTTGCGCTGGGTGGGCACTGCTTTCGCCCAACTCCAAGCCCAATCTAAAATGCACACCCCACTCGCTGCAGTCGCCATTCGGCTTGTCAGCTTGCCAAGGGCTATTTGGCGTTGCCTAGCGAGTTGCTCCGAAACTTCGGCTATAACCGACCGCCCCCACCCCCAGCAGCTATCCCCTCTATATGGCCATATATATAGTATACGTTCGAGTATATCCCTATCCCGCTCTCGCCTGAAGTGTGACGCTCGCGTGGCACGGAAGTGACGGCGGCAGCTGTAGCTGTAGCTGTAGCCGAACTATAACCAGAAACTGTTGATCCTTACCTCCTTCCTCTCCCCCTCCTACTATCGTCCTTTTGCTCGCTGAAAACTGGGCACCCAGAGCAAGCCGAGCGCTAAAGGGAAAAGCAAGCCAAGCCAAACCAAGCCGAGCCGAGCTGAGCTCAGCCAGCGGCAGCAGTACGGAGGTAAAAATTCACAAAGGTACTGAGAGCCCAAGGGAGCCAGGTGTCTGGCATGCTCATTCCGCTTTCCATTCAATGATGTATTAAAGTGGAAACAGCACGAGAGTACCAGACAGAGTCTGGGTCTGATTCTGAATTGTATATTGTGCATGCCCTATAGGAAAGGACATGGGCATTCGCAGGGAAGTTTTTAGAAGCAGAGGTCCCTGGAACTTATGAAGAGCTTTATAAATTTGTAAACTACATCTATGCTTAGAAACGCACATCAATTAAATGCAATTTCAGCAACAAAGATGTTTTAAAAAATATTAATTCTTTTTATAAGATTCAGAATTCTTATGTTATCTTTTGTTTACGTGCTAAACATCTCCTACTGAATGGAACCCTTCGCCTTATTTTATTTTCCCGTTATCCTGATACCTCTATACCCCATTGATTCCCGAACATATGCAAGGCAAAACCGATGGAGAAAACCCAAAGTATTTCCAATAAGCGACGCAACAAGGAACTGAAACAATCGAGCTGTGTGTAAAGAGCGGTGAGGCCGAGCAACATGTAATTTGTAAAGCTTCCTTTGATTAGGCATCCGTGTTCCTTTGTCGCCTGTCGAATGACTCGTGTAGTTTATGGCACCATAAACCAATCAGTTTGGCCCGACAAAGAGTATTCACGCTTCGATGGTTCCGCAATTGACTTCTCTTTCATCTTTATTGTATTCGCGATGTCTGTGTCCGGGAGTCTGGGTGCCAGGGTCTGGCTTTCGTTTTGCGTTTGGGTTTGGGTTTTCGGCATTCGGCATTCGGTGTACGAGTGTACGAGTATATCCTTTTGCGTCCGGGCGCTGTCGACTTTTTCCCAAATGCTATTTATTCCTGTTCCTGCTGTAATTTCATTGTTACTCCTTTTTGAATGGCTGTGTGCAACAACCACCACCCCATCGTCGTCGTCATCATCATCATCATCATCATCAGAGCAACACGGCACCACCGCTGCCAACACCACTACCACCACCAGCACCCTGTACCACCCTGCACCACCCAGCACCACCCCGTTTTTGGCATTTGGCGTCTGCATAGAAACCCAGCAAAACAGGTAGAAAAATGAACAATAACAACATCGCAACGAGGGGAAGTGAAATAAAGGCGAGTTTACGTCATCGCCCGAAATTGCACTTTGCCCAGTTTTGATGGGCCAACTTATTAGCATATCCGGCAACAGGATATGAAGGATATGGCAGGATACTTGCGGGGCTTCCCCAAAACTGGACGCGCGTGTGTCCAGTTCATTTCAGAATCCAGTTACCATTCCGGTAATTCGAAACTTTGTATTTTTAATTACATTTGTTTCGGACTTTCGTCCGAATCGGGTGTTGCGATAGGGAATGCGATTCGGAGTGGGGGGAAATCTCACTGGGATCGTTATAGGGATAGGGATTCCCTCTCTCTTTCCAGCAAAATTGGCAGCTGTTGCAGTAGGAAAACAAAGCGAATGAAACCCACAAATCGTTAGACGAGTCCCGGAGTTCAAAGACCTCTCCTCCTTCCTCACGACCGAGGAAATCAAATGGAAGGGGAAGGGGCAGGGCACGAACCCTGGCCAGAAAGTTGAGGTGCGGTCCAGGTAGCGAAAGGCTGGCAAAACAAAAAAAAAGGACAAGGACTCGCCCAGCGATCTGCAGACGGGACATCAGTCGATGATCTACATAAACACACACTGAGCAAAATCGATATTCACGGAGAAGAAATTAAGTCAATTGATTTTAATATGATAAATAAAGAAAGTGTAGTAAAATAAATAAGTTTTTAGCTTGGAAAGTCTTTTATTCCTATCACATAAATTATGTTCATGCTATTATGAACTTCAATAATCGCAAACACACATTGGTATTCATAGATTCATAAAAAGAAACCTTTAATGAATATATTTTTAAAGTTAAAAGCTAGTTTTCTTACAGTGCAGAAATAGCATTCAGCATGATAATGACGATTGTTGATGCCAGAACCAAAAACCCTGTAAAAAACAGCCCAAGGGCAAACCGAACCCCATACAGAGAGCAAAGACCGCTTTTCAGTCGCCTTTCAACAATTTTCCGACAGCTGTCCACATTGGCATTATTTCATTTTCCATTTTCCATTTTCCTCTGCATAGATGCAACAGCAGCTGATTCCTGACCCCGTCGAGGTTCCAGGCTCTGAGTTCCAGGCTCTAGGTTCTGGTTTCTGCTGCGCCCAGATCTTGAATTTCACTTTGGGTCTTCGGGATAAGGACTCGTTTAGGGAAGGGGATCGGGATAGGGATTGGCATTGGGATTGGGACTGGGATCGGGCTTGGGTTAGCGCCCTCTGGCATTTGTTTTGTTTGCCATCCATAAACTAATGGCTTTCAGAATGCAGCCGCTTTGGAAATACTTTGAATATCCGAGGCTTCGTTTTCCTTTTGCAGCAGTTGATTCAATTAGAACCCCTGAGAAGTCAAAACTGGCGAGGGTTAGGCATCAATCAAGGAACCGAGTTGATTCTTCAATTTGTGGGAATTACCGAGCCAACACTCACTCGCACAAAAGGAAGCTGCTTTCGGCAAATCTGTGCTGTGTAAATTGGTAATTCCGAGTGCCAGAGAAACCATGCGAAGATACACATTACTTAGAGGAGATAGGAATTAAAGCTTTGAGTTCTGTACACTGAACATAAGTAGTTTTAGCTATCCCACCAAAACAACAACAAATAATAAGCGTTTCATATATTGTGTTATTATCAATTTACTTGAGAAACTAATTCAATCCCTTTAAGAAATCAGTTCTAACTTAAATTTCAGGGTCTGTTGTCCCGTAGTCTTTCCACATTCCTTTAAGATGCTTTAAGCTTGGAGGATGTCACGAACATCCTGTTATATTTTTGCAGAGTGCAGCTAAAACAAAGCAAGCAGGATGGCATAGAACAAGTTAAGTTGTTTGTCTGAGGAATCCTGTCTTTGGACGCACACACCTACACACTCGTACACACACGTATATTAACGTGTGTGTTTTTGTGTGCATATTGAGTCACTAATCTTAATTACTTGTGCAGCATGCAACAAGAGCACTTAGCGCTGATATCCTGGCAGACTCGTGTTGCCCGAGACATATGTACATACGTGATTATAGTTTCCGATGGCCTTTAGTGATGCCTTTCAAGATACCTTATGCCCCTGTTCTCCATTCCACGTACTCCCCCTCCTGTATTTTTTTTTTTTTCATCTTTTCCCTCGTTTCTCTTATTGAAATAAATTCTCAATGAACGCGCCCATTCGATGGGCCTTTCATTTTCATGCGTGCCATTTGCAGCAGCTGGCGTTTTGGTCCTTGCAGCTTGTTGCTGATGGGATGCTGATGTTGTTGCCGCTGCTGTTGCTGTTGTTGCTGTTGTTGCTATTTGTGAAACGCTTGCAAATCTGTGGCAGATGCTGCGCCGCACATATATCCGCAGCATATACATTCCCGTATAGTATATCATATTTGGTTTGCGCATTAGCCCGGCCAGCAAGGCTAAGCGACACATGGAGCTCATCCACGTAGATGGATACACTCCGTGCCAAACCAGTGCAGTTGGGGGCAAGCGAATAGAACTTTACATTAAATTCAAGGTGTTACCTTCCTTTGTTTAGATCCATTTAAATATAAATATTAATTAGGATATATCTTTACTAAACTTAAACACTGTTTAATAAATAGTAGATGTTTTGTAAGAAAATGCTTGCTTATTTGTATTTATTACAGCAAAAGACCATCAATCTGCTTAAATATTTTATACTGTTCAGTAGATAGAGTCATTATTTCGACCCTGGCTGTACGTACATACATGTATGTGCGAGCGTGCTTGTTTGCCATGTAGATGCTTAGGGGGCGGAGAGTGGATGCGATGGCGGCCCATCCTTTTTGTTATCCTCCATGTCCTTGTGCTTCAACTCGACAAATATTCAACACGTATTCATTTCCTGCGGACGCTCAGTTGCCAACTGGCAACATTCTGCATTGCACGAGGGGGTGGACGGTGGGGAAGTGGCGCAGATGGAAAGGGCGGGGGTGGAGGTGGAAAGGGGGGGGGGTGGTGATGACGAAGGAGACGCTGCACAAGTGCAGCCAGGACATGGATACTTGCACTTGATGCCGCAGCTCTATGGCTCTGGCTTTAGCTTCGGCTGTAGCTGCTGATGAAGTAGCGACAATGCGGCAATGCGTCGCAAACTCACTTTGAGTGCTACTTGGCAGCAAGACAACGACGCCCAGACTGCCAGGAGAAAGGACCGAGTAGCTGGGAGACAGAAGAAAGGAGGAAGGATGCAGGCGATGGAGATGCTGATGCAGATGGAGGTGCAAAAGGATGCGAGGCTTGGTCCTTGGGGGCGTGAAGATGCCAGCGACGACAGCGTGACACGCAACAGGAGGGCGGCGAACGAAGGACAGCGGTATTTTCTATTTTCCTGGCCGGGATAAAGGAAGCTCTCCTTGAATTGGCGACAGATGCGCTAAGGAATCTTTCCGCCTCGGATAGAAAGCACAGATGGTGGCACTGAGAGAAGAGTGAAAGAAACCGTGCGCTGAAGGAAGGATGAATAATACAAAATGCAGATCCAAATAAGCGTTTCTGAAGGAGACTGGATAAATTACTTAAACGGTTGTCGATGTATCAATTTACTAATTAGAAATTCAATTTATTCTCAATTAAAAGGGGAGTATTTAAAGATAGTTCACACACTTACTGAGAATGGGTTTACCTATTGTTTCATTGGTATTGGTATCCTTTCTTTTCTTTGAAGTTTTTACTGGTATCTTCCAAGTTCCCTCCCTTAGCCCCTTCAGCCCTTTGAGGCGGATGTTGCCCGTGAAGTCTTGATAAATTTCCCTCACGAACCGACCTCATCTTCAGGCAAAGCGAATGTGTTGATCCTTTGACGATTGCACAACACTTCCAGCACATGCATTCAGTTCCCAGTTCGCAGTTCCCACTCCCCATTTCCCATACCCCATTTCCCATATCCCATTCTCCATGAAGCCCACCTCTTAACCCCAACCATTTTCCGGCATTATTTCACCCCCCTGGAGGTATCTCGTCAAGTGACCCTCTCGATGGCTGTGGCTGCTACTCGGGTTCCCCAGTTCAGTTCTCCCAGGATATCTGCAGGACTTCTCCAGGAGGAAGCCGTGAACGCTTAACGCCCGCTCTTTTCCCTCGGAGAGAGTCACACGTAGCCACGAAATCATTTTTCACCACTTAGTCACGTCGCTTTGACAGCACATCCCTGGGAGGATGAGGATGAAGACGAGGATGAGGACGGGTTCTGGCTTTCAGGCTTGGGTTTGGGTTCGGTTTTGGAATCCGGCGAGATGGGGATGCGTTGGGGTTTGTCTGGTTTGCGGGCCAGGGATATATGGTCTCGGCCGCAGCCTCAGCATCCGCTCTTATCTGCGGTTTAGTTGCTTATAATTGGCAGACATGTGAGTGGAGTGTAGGAGTAGAGCTTTCCCAGAGTCCTTCGGCCGCCTCGCCCCTCAAAAACCGGATGCGAGTGCCTGCCGACTGTTAATAGTTACACTCGCAGGATATCTATATGTCGGTAATTAGCCAACCGTAAGTCGGTCCTACTTTCCCACGCCGGCGAGCGTTGCGTGATGTTGTTATTAGCAGTACTCCTACGTAACTTGCTCGGCAATTACATTTGTATTTCTGTCGATCGTTAGTTGGGCGGTGGAACTTTCCCGCCACTTTTTTTCTTTTTTGGGTGGGTAGCTAACAGATGGCATCAATCAAGTGGAAACCACTAAGTATAATGCAGCAATGTTGCCCAAAAGCTGCCATTGCAGTTGGGAAATCTTGTTGCTCGGTAAGCAGCCGTCCTGCCGCCCCGAATCCTGCACTGTAAAAAATGTATGAGTATGTGTTGTTAATACAATAATTAAATTGATGTCTGTCCTTTCCTCGAGGTTGATATTTCAGGTTGCATTGCCTGATTCCGTAAGTATAGCTATACCAATATTAATCCGTTTAAAAAGTGGCTTAAAATTTTAACCATTTTAAAAGTTTAATGAATTCCAGAAAAGTACCCCCTACCTTATTTTCCCAGTGTACATTGAGTCTCCCAACAAGTGCTTGTAGTACGTGTTGTCCTGCTATTTGGTTACCTTGTATGGTTGCACTTCCTTCGCTCTGCTTGTGGCACGAATCAAAGTATTGAATTTCTATATCCGTTTTTTTCCTTTCGCTTCAGGTTTGTGTATTGTTCGGGTGAAAGGGGCGTGTTGCTCCGGTGTTGCTGCTGTTGTCGCTGTTGCTGTTGTCGCTGTTGCTGTCGCCGTCGCTGATGTTGCTGCTGCTTACATAAAGGACAACAGCTCAGCAGGACTAAATGAGTGCACAGGAAGTTTTTACATTGCTCACCTTGAGCGGGGGTTTGGGTCGAGGGCTCGTTCGTTCGCTTGTGGGAATGGAACCGAAATGGTAACTGGTAACTGGCAACTGTAACTGGGTGCGGGGCAATTAGGTCCTGTGTATATGGCCCAGTATCTGAGGCAAAACGGAAACTGTCGCAGGTGATCGGCGTGTTGATAAGCCCAACAACATCAGCAGCGGCGGCAACAATCACCATCACCATCAGCGAGTTGAACCCAAAATGTGTTTCGCATTTTGGCATTTTCGCAATTGCCAAGGCAAAAGTTTCGAATGCGTTTTGTGGCGCCCGCAAAAATCCATTTTTCGCATTTGTATACCCTGACAGAGGTTAATTGCTCGAGTTCGTCATTTTAAAGGTCTACGGGTTTTTGTTTCCCCGGTTTCATTGAAAACTTTTTCGTATGCTTGAGGTCGGTTTTTTTTTATTGCGGCTCCTTCATTTGTCATACACTCTTTGTTTTTCGGATGCTTAACAAAGGGCATCCTTAAAATGGCGTTGAAACAAAAAGTTGACGACGAGTTTCTAATAGAAACTTCCTTTTGAGTAAAACTTTTGCTTTAATTTACTTACTCCATAAACTTTATCTTAATTAAATCTTGAAAAATATTACAAGGAAGTCACTTGAACATTTACATAGTGGATGTGATAACGATCGTTCTACGTGTTTAACAAGAGGCGATATAAAAGTGCTTATGAAAATTTGTGAAACTTTTATGAAGATTCCTAAAATGTATTGAAAATAAAACTTCGGCAGAAAAATCTTTGTATTATAAATATTTACTACAATTAGGTAAATTTTCCCAGCTGGTTTTTAAAACTTATATTTATTATGAAACGCCAGTGTACATTTTATAAAACATTTAAGACAACTATCGTAAAGGTGAGAAACTTGTTTTGTTAGTCTTCTCACCGTTTTAGCTGTCATAACAACAATAGGCAAACAAGGGTATTCAAACCTTTAGCTATCGAAAGTTTTTCACTCTTTTAAAGGTTTTTTTCGGCTTCTGGTTTTCTGTATAGCTGCAGCTACTCGGAAACAAAGTGCTATAAAAGTCACGCCCGAGGCGAAATGAGTTTTCAGTTCCTGCAAGAGCAGGCGGGGAAAGGGGAGGGGGAGGCGGGCGGGAAAGCCGCTTTTCCAGCGTGTTTTTTCCGTGTTCAGCATCAGGTAACCTAACCTTTTGTGCCGCCCATTAGAAACATGCACGCAGTCGGCTTACTTAAGCATACAAATTGTGTACGGAGCCAAATGCAAATGCGCCAGACTCCCGGCAATGTGGAAATGGGAAATGTAGGATTGTTGAATTGTAGAACTGTGGAAGTGCGGAAACGTGCGGGGATTTGAGCTCGGAGCCAGCTCTGATGGCTGGAAAAACTTTGCCATGCGTGCCGCCATTTGACTCGCAAGATTGACACGCTGCCAACAGGGGGGAGGGATTTTCTGGGGGGCGAAAAACTGTGCAGATGTGTCCAATTTAGTGGAACACTGGACCAACGCCCCCGGCCAGATGCTCGGCAGCTCCTTATGATTATAATGTATACAGTGTACAACCCCCAAAAGGAAAAGCAAGGAAGCAAAAGAAAAGCGAAGGAAAACCCAAGCCCAAAGCCTTCGGGCGACTCGACAAGTGGCGGAAATTAATGCAGTAATTGTGGTAAGTGCTTGTCCCCGCTGCTGATTCATAATCGCATGTATTCAATTAAGGAGATTAATTATTTTGGGTAGCCTTCGGAGGATTTAAATCTGTCAGGCTTAAGAAAAGAGTTTCCCCATCTCGCTTTCCCTGCGGTTGAGCGGGGGGCGGTGGGCTGACTCCCATTCCCAGTAGTCAGCGGTCAGCGAAAGGTCACGTGGCCACCATAAATATGCCGGCTATCGATTGTACCTGACCACGCCACAGAACTATCCATCTTCCATAAGATGTCAGCGGCAGGAGCTTATGCAAAGTTCCCCTTCCGCTTTTTGGGGGAAGAAAAATCTGAGATCTGGAGAACCCTACGGGTTTCGGTTTCGACCATGACAATAATCAGCTGAAGCGGTTCTGTGGGGTGTGTGGGGTGTCAAAAGTAACTCCCCCTTTTCGGGGTGGTTTCGCATTGGTTTGGGCTGGCCAAATAAATTAGGCAACAAAAAATTGACATTCCAAGGAGGCCAGGACATCGTCACTGATTAGAACAATATGCGTGAGTATGTAAAAGGCAATCTATAGACCCATACACACACATATACCCTCGCATATATCCTCAGTGGCGTATTTATATAACGCATTTGTAGAGCTGGCCGAAAAAAGATGTGTTCAAAATAAATATGCGTGCGTGTTGCTTCCCCACTCCAAGGTACAGTAGTCGAAATGAGTATAGATTTGTTTGTTTGTATGTCGTTAGCATTGTTTTTTCCCTCTGTGCGTGCGTGCGTGTGCCTCCATCTGCATCTGTATGTGTCCTTGGCTCGTGGTGTGTGTGTGTGTATTTTTGCCTTTCGTTGACACTTTCACAATTTATGGCAAATGCTGTCTTTCCCCTGCCACAGGAAAAGGCGCCAGCGAGCGACAGAGGCAGCCCAACCAACCCCCTGAAAGTTACTTTCGCCACCCACCAAAAACAAAAAAGAATTCCAAAAAAAGTAAGGAGATATAATGACATTGGGCTACGAATTCGGGCTACCCAAAATAAGTAGGTTTTTTGAAATAAAAACAGTGGTTATTCTACTTTAATAAAGTCTACAAATATTTTTTTTATTCTATGTGGCTTCTTGTGCATTTAAAAAAAATGTTTAGTACTTCAATAATATATTTAATTTAAATTCAACAGAGGTTTTTCTTACACCCCTAAAATTGGTAAGAATACTCTTGATAAAAAGTTAAAATACTTTCTGATAGCTTATCAATACATTTGGTCATTCCCTTATCTTCATTACAGGGTATCTCCCGATGGGCGTTTGGGGGCGTGGCCATTTGGGGCTGGGCAGAGAAAGCATTCTGTTTACCAGTTTCCGCAGTCCCCAGTTGTACACAGGACTCATTTGAAATAAATATTTTTGTGTTTTTACTTGAAGCGACAATAACGCAAAACATGAAACATACACTAACAAAGGAGACAAATGTTCCACAGTGTGTGTCTGTGTGTGTATGCGTGTGTGTGTGTGGGAGTCCTGGGAAGAGTAAGAGGGTCTGGATGGGTGTGTGTGTAGGGCTGTGGCTGTGGCTGTAGGCAAAACCACGCGCGGCGCAGCGGCGTCAAAGTCGAATTACTCATACGCCACGTTGGCCAAAGTCGCTGGCACTTTTGGCTTTGGCCCATTGTTGTTGCTGCCACCAGCGTCTGACACACAATCCGTGCCTCTAGTATTCCGCGTTGACGTTAAAAGCTACAGAGCAATTAATCATTAGCTTTTACAGGATTTATTGCAAATACTTTTATCGGATATATTAAATGAACTCCACTCCACGCGAGGCTCTGTCGTAGCCGCCTAAGGCCGCCCGTGGAATTATGGCAGCATTAATCCAGTGGGGACTATCTGCCGACAACATCTTATACTACTGTTCAGTTCAGCTTAGTTTTTTTTTTCTTCTTTTTTCGGGGGCCTTATCGGCTTTAAGATTTGCGTCATCGCGGAGTGTCAGTCATGTGGGTCACGGGGCAAAAAGTAAGCAAATTTGGCCGGGGAAAACAAGGAAAACTTTCAGACATATGCACACACGCGATGGCTTAGCAACAGTTTACATCGCATTGTACTACGTTGTTTACTTTCGGTGACAAAATGAGTTACAGGTTTCATTCATTGCCCTAATGCAGCTTGATAAATTTGAGCGCATTAATTACGCTCACTTGGACGCTTCGTCCTGGCGATTCGCAGAGTGCCTCTGTTGTTCTGTTTCATGTGCCATTAACTGGCTCAAGCCGCTGCGATTGATCTTGGCCGTAAGTTGGGTTTATTGCCTCCTCTTCGCCAAAGAAGCTGTTCATTTTCAGGCACTCCAAAAAAATATGTTGTACTATATGTAAATTTAAAAGGCAGACAATTGCGTAGAAATCTTTTTTATATATAGTAAGTAGGTTAGAAAAGTGAGTTATAAACAGTACTTAAATATAATTAGTACGAAGATTAAGCGTTAAGGAAATGTAAATTACCGTAATAATTATTTTGGTTTGCCAATTGCTTATTATGGCCAAAAATAGTTGAATTAACAGCACAACTCTTTGCAATGCCTTGTGAATTTCAAAGAACTCTAGATAAATTTGATTGACGTTAGTTTTATGGCAAATCACTAAATTTAAGTGCGATTTGAGGCGTTATTTCTTAGAGTGGTAAGACGGGGTTGCCGCCTGCTTCTTTCGCATTCTGCACATGCAAATTTATAACAATTTTACGTTCTCACATGCTGAAAGTCGTAAATCGTATTCGGCAAGGTGCGAACTGCTGAACTGCTCCACCATTCCGCGCCAAAACCAAGTGACTGTGCATAAAAAATCGTTTATGGCTTTGCAGCGCTCAAATAGAACAAAGCATAAATCCTAATTTACTTATGTGTAGCTGCAGCAGTTGCCACTTGCCGCGAGTGTCGGCGTGTGTCGGTGTGTGTGTGTGTCACCCAACGGTAAACATATATCAACAACATCTTAAACTCATGACGCCAAATAAATACAAATGTTGTAAAATGCAGGGGATGCCCCGGGATAAAATAGAACCCAGGCCAGACTCGTAAATCGCTCGGAAAAGAGGAAAACCCACTCCCATTCCCATCGCCCGGAAAAAGGGGAGGAAAAGCGGCAAGCAGCGTGTGAGCTTAGTGGCATCGCGATTGAATGGGACTCTGAATAAATTTCACCTTAGCAAGTGGCTGTAAATTGTTTATATTTTACTCCCGAGCTTGCTGTATTAAAAGGGAATTTGATGGAATATGGATTAGGAGTGTACGAGTATGTGAGTTCGTTTTGACTGGGTTTTTGATTTTCAGGAGGAGGGGAAGGGATTTGATAGAGATTCCAATGGAGATATGAAAAATAACTTCACAAGTGGGTTTTACGATGTGTCGGGTTGCAGATTGGCTTCCGAAATATTTTTTCATTACACGGCACATTTAATTGAGAAACAATCTTGATGGTATAAAACCGAATTCAGGGCTATAAAATTATGGCAGAGCTTGTGCATGTTTAAAATGGAGTTGTGGAATATGTATTACAGGAATTTGCTGATTGCAGTTGGCAAATTAAATAATTCTTTACAGGACCTTTAGTTAGGTTCACAAAATGCAGCTGCGCCAACAACAAATGCATCTCACAAATATTTCAAAGTGTTCTCCGGCAATAAGTCTGACCAAAAGGCAGCTCACCTCTTGATCAAACTAATCAAGTTGAGTAGCCGCCATTGAAGTGGTTTTGTTTACCTGAAGTTCTCGCCCAGAAATAGATATAATTGATGGCGAGTTATAACAGGCCACATTAGAAATGCCGGCCAGAGCCGGAGATTCTCGCTTCCTCTTCCTCGTCTCCATCCGTGTATCCATCCGCATTCGCATCCGTGTCCGTGTCCGTGTGCCTGAGTCCGTCTGAGTCCTTGTTTGCGTCTGTGTTTGTCGTCCATCTGGCCAAAGGAGCTTGACTTGTGCAATCCGAAATCTAACAGGAGAAAAAATAGTAAAGCGTCAGCGGCATGTTAAGCAAACTTTATGACCGGAGCATTCCGCAAAGGCGGGCGGGATGAGCTCGGCGGATGAAGCCGGCAATCCGGAGGAGGAGGAGGGAAAATTGCGGGCCGCAAATAAAACCAGGACCAGAACAAGCAGCCAGAGCCCGAGTGAGGCATCAAAAAGTAAGAGCAAATGCAAAAGCAACAACTATAAAAACCTGCAGCGATAGTAAAATGCAAATTGGTTGGAGTGGTGGACTCGTGGACTGGATGGCTGGTGGATTGGTGGACTGGGGGGTGGCGAACAGGACACCCAGGACCTCAGGTCCTCAGGACTCCCTTGGTCCGTCAACGAAACGGAGGAGGCAGAACAGCATGGAGGGCGCAAAAAAATAGTAAGCTCTGGCATTCGCACTCGTAAAATAAAAGTAAAGTGCAACAGCAATTTGTTTGCACAATTGCTGAATGCGGCCATTGCTGTTGCTGCTGTTGTTGTTGCTGCTGCTGCCCGTAGATGTTGCTGCTGTTTTTGTGTAGCTGTTGGCACTCGTCGCATTGTTTGCTTTGTAGCCGGGTTGTTGTACATTTTTATGACAGCTCAAATTGGCCCCCATCGCCGCCCGCGAGCAACACTGTCAGCATATGGCAATAAATGGGCAACAGGAGTCCTAGGTCCTCAATCCTCGGTCCTCGGTCTCCACAAATGCCCAGACTATAGTCTCCTATATATACATATAAAGTATGAGTACACCTACCCGCGACTTTGTTCTTGCCCACTTCGCGTTTGATTTGCGATGACAGAACCCGGCTGATTTGATGCCTTTTCCGAGCCCGGGCCCTTTTGATGACTACTCCCCCGCCCTCCGCCTTTTCCCGATTTCATTTTCTATTTTGGCACTTTGAAATTAAAATATAAAACCCGCGCCGCTTTGACAACTTTTTAAGCTCCATTAGCGTTGACGGGAAGAAAGCCTATGAAGCGGCAACAAAGGCGGCCGTGGAAAAAGGGTCAATGTAACCGCGAAGGCAGCCGACGACGCGGCAGGACATCAGAGCACCAGGACATCGTGGCCAACTCGATGGCAGCGCAACAGCAACCCCTTTGGCCGGGGCAACCTTGCGGTCTTTCCATTCCCAGTCCAGATCCCAGTGGCACTGGCAGGACCCAAACCAAAACCCGATTGCAAAACCCGTTTGCACACTGCTGAAAATGGGATGAAGTTATACATTTAACCGGTTCTATATGTTTACAAAAAAGTGGTTGAGTTCATCAGTAACTCAAATACAACTTTCGGTAACTCAATAAATATTACCCTTGAACAGGGTCTACTATTTTGTGTGATTGTTAAATAGCTGGACTAGAAATATTGGGTACTAACTATAGTTTAAAAAACTTTTCCTAAACCTTATTTGTAATATGTTCTTATCCGAAAATAGTATTCAATAAGTATTGTTTGAGTTATAGTAATGCCATGTTCCGACCTTAAAAAACACTTTATGGTGTGTTTACGAATTGAACTTGAAATTTCTCGCTGTGCATCCTGTTCCGGTCTGCTCTGGGTCGGTCTGTTGGCCTGCTTGGTTGGCTGGTGTTGCACTTCCGTGGCTCGAACAACAGCGGGACCCGAAAAAAACATTTAACTGTTTCGCTGTTTGGCATTCATTGCGAATTTAAAGGGCGGCTTAGTGACAGGAATAATAAGGAAGCCCGCAGCGGAAGCGCTGATGTCAACGCAGCAGCAATGCCACAAAAAAAAAAAAAAAGAAAACCGAAAAAGAAGGCAACCACAAGGGACTCTATTGGATTCGGAAGGAGGGGGAAGGGTGGGGCTTCGGCGGCGGAGGGCGGGGGGTCGGGCAATAATGGGCCACGGCCCATGGAGTCCTTGCGGCCGTTGTGTGTCCTCTGGCCCCCGTTTTCGATTCGGTCTCGCATCTCGGCCTGTGCAAACAAACCAAACCAAATGAAACCAAACCAAACGAAACGTAACGAAATAAACCCAAAACCTCAGAACGTTAAAAAGGACAACGGGCAATGGGCAACTGGCAACTGGCAATGGGAAATGGGCAGCAGCAAGGAGCAAGTTTCAGTTGTTAACTATGCTAAATATTTGGTCTAGCTAACCGAAAGAAAAAGGCCAACCGAAGAATGAAAACAATACCAAATTAAACGCTTACAGCTGGAGCAGCTCATAATTTATTTCTAAGCTTGGAACCCCTTCGAATTTCGGACTTCGGACTTCCAGGTTTTGGTTTGGGTCTCTTTTTTTTTGGCAGCCAAGTGGCAGACATCAAAACACACCCCCGGCTTTTCGGATCGTTTTTTTTTTTTTTTTTTTGTTGTTTTGTGTGGAAGGCACTTCTTCCCGGTTTTGCGGCCCCCTGTGGCTCAACCTCCCCCTCCGCCGTCCAAAAGCGGTGCTGTTGCATAATTTTCGGCAATCCACAAGTGTGTGTGGCACGAGTTCCTGCCAGGATGTGTCCTCTGTCGTAGTATTGGTGACTCGCTGGCTGAGTTTTGGGAGAAGTGTGACAACCGGAGAGAGTCTGCGCAGTCTCCGTGGCGAGTCTCTCTTGGGGTTGTTGCATGTTTTTGGGTGTTTTTGTTGGGTGGCCAGGAGGTGGTGTTGCTGGCTACTTGTTGTGTCTTTGTGTGGGGCCAAAGTGTTTATGGCTGGCCAATAAATCAGTAAAATATTACTAGAACTGTAGGTTCCCTAGCTAAAACTCTAAGCCATAATCCCCACCAAATCCCGAACCCTTTAACGCATGGACCACCGAAAACACCCCTCGCCACCGAAAAACACCACCCTCTTTCGGTGGTGTGCGTTGGTGTTGACCCGAAATCACGCACACTCGCTGTAAATCACACACATACACACCGCCGAACACACACACACGGCACAGCCAACTGAGCGGCAGAGCCAGCGAAAAGCTGCGAATGCCAAGCGCACAGTAGAAGGGAGTGGTACGTCAAAAACTGACGCACAGCGGCAGGCCAAACAAGTCCATAGTTTAAAATAGCCAGCACAACTCCGCACCGCAATAATATGAACTGTAAAATACATAAAACAACAGTCCACGCAGTTACGTGACCAAGTGCAAAAAACAGCAAATCTATAACTATAAAAAAAGGGCGAAAAGAGCCAACTGTGTGTGTGTGTGAAAAAACAAGCCACAAATCAGAGCGAGTACGAGAGTTTCCTTCTACATTTCCCCCACGAAACGATCATATAACCGCCTTAAATCTGTGCCTGTTTGGGTTTCCGTGGTCAACGGGAAAATTAATAATTCGGAACCTAGTTTATGCATGATTTGATTTGGTGTTGCATGTGACAAAGTAGTGTATTCGATATATATGCCTTGCATGTGTGTGTATAAGTCGCTGCAGCTGCAAAGTATGCAATAAAAATCTCGCATTGTTTATGTGCAGCAGGAGCCAGAGAAACCGAGAGAGAAAGCGACCTGGAGAAAGAGAGAGAGTGAGAAAGAGTGAGAGGGTGAAAGGGGGTGGTACAGTGAGGTAGGCTAAGGCAACCAACAGTTGACTATTTGTTGCATGTACTCGTTGCAACAACTTCCACCAACTAGTTCTCCAAACCGGCGAGTGCGCCGAACTCTCAGTTTCTCTCCCTCGGAGGAAAAAGTCTCTCTGAGAGCTTCTCCGTCGAATTCAATTCACAAAACATTCGACAAGTGCAGAGTGAACAAGTTGTTGTTGCTGAAACAACGAGCGGAAAAAAAGGAAAATTTATAGGATTTTCCAAAACCGCAGAGCGCTGAGCCATTACCTAATAAATATTCAACATGTGATACAAACAAAAAGAAAGTTCAGACGACGCTTCGAGGGCTACGAATAGGTAATCCCCACCAAAGTCGCAGAATATCGGTTAGTGCATTTCCTAAACAATGGCAGCGAGTGTATGCGCCATTTTTAAACGTGGGATAGGGATAGATAGTTTCGGTGTGCGTGCGTGTGCGCCACCTTCCAATGGAAGCTTTTCCGCCCAGAGCCCGCCCCCTCCAACCTCCCCAACCCCCGGAATCACCGAATTTGCCGCTCCCTCTCTCGCTTCCACGCTGTGCGGAAAATGAACTGCCAGTCCGTGCATAAACCGTGCAATTTAGTGCAAAAAGTATAACAATTTATCAATTAAGTGTAATCAAGTGTTGCAAATTTGCCCCACCCACCCAGAGAAACCACCCCCCACCCACTCCAACTCCTCGCCGGGATGTCCTGCTCCTTTCTGTTGCGTTGACGCTGATTGCACGTCGGTTTCTGCATTTATAATGTAAATATTATGACTGCCAGCCAACTGCAGGAACTTGTTTACAATTTTCGCACTTTAATCGCCGTTTAAATTATGCAATTTCGTGGCTTCTTTTTTTCGCTTTTTTGAACGCAGGGCGTTTGGAAAGTGGCTGAGTGTGCAGTTAATGGTTGCCATAGAGTATTTACCTGCGATTTATGGGGTAACTCAGCGGCAGGGCGGTCTAATGGGCCATCAGAAATTGTTTAGGGAGGTTCAGTAAGGGTTCCTTGGCTTAGTAAATTCAGAAACCTGTTCAGGTTTAAAAAATATGAACTGGCTACTTTGATATTGATTTCTTTCGAATATAATAATTTATTCAACAAGTAAATGTTTAATAATATCTTTTCTGTGTCGAACTGTATTATAATATGTTTGTTATACTCTTAAGATTAATTATTTTTAAAAAGAATTTAAATTTGATATAAGATCATAAATGTTGTACATGATTTTAAACTTATGTGATTGTTAACTTACTTTTATATATGTATAGTGAAAAGTAAATCTAGAAAAAACTCCCACAAGCTGACTCTTTTTTTTTAATAAGCTGCATGTTACAAAAAACCACCTCTGACTTTGTCCCTTGAGAAGACAACGTCTATTATTTGCATGTAAATGTGACAGACCCTTTGTACACAGTCTTACCTGTAAGCAACTGCAATTTAATATACCTGTGCTTCCATTACTTGCAGAACAGAAACGGCAACGGCGACGGCAACGGCAACGGTAGTGGAAACGGCAGCAACATTGCAACCCAACAACGAACGCCAAATACCTTCAATTGCGGAGATAGCCGGGTCATAAGTTAAATAAGCTGCCAGGCGGATGTGGTAGGACCTGGAGGAGGGACCCGAAGGATCCGAAGGATGCCAGCCAGCCGGCGAGCCAAAGGGCACAAAATTGCAGCATCCGCAACTCCGGGGGCAAGGAATCAAAGCTGAAGGAGCAACCGCAGCAATACTCTCAAGGCAACTCATGTCAATGTCAAAGTTGAAGTAGACGAGAAGACGAGGGCCGGAAAAAGGGAAAGACGAACGGGGGCGGGGCAAGGAACGGCTATAAAGCTACAAAGGCAAAAGCATTTTAAACTGCAGATGACAAAGAAGGTTGTGCTACATCTACATAGTAAATACAAAACAAATCTAAGCGTAAGAAAACCCAGAACCACACCCACACCCCAGAAACCCCAACCGAAACCGAAACCAAAACCCAGACCAAAATAAACACAGAGCGAACGAGTGGAGGGAAATCCCTGGAATTTCGAACTGGCAAAGGCAGGAAAAGGCATACGGATTCGGATACGGTGACACGCTTCGCAGGCAAAATGTCCGTGGACTTCATACTGCCCAATCGCAACAAGATCCAGACGATTTCCTACGCGAGTGCCAGCAAGAAGTATGTGGCCGGAGGGTCGGGATCGTCGGCCGGAATGGGATCAGGATCGGGATCGGGCACGGGATCCGACTTGCAGAGCTGGCGACGCCCAAAGCCCAGAACCTCGGGAAAACTGAAGCTGGAGGATAAGACCCCGGCAACTGCCAGTTCGGTGCTAAGAAATGCCAATGGAAACGGTCTGGGAAATGGCGGAAAATCTCCCCTCAAATCGCTGACCAAGCGCAGCTCTCGATCGGTTCTCAAGCGGGAGATCATCGATCTGGACGAGGAGGAGGGCGAGGAGCAGGAGGACCAGCTGTGCGAACACCTCGAGTGGTCCGCCGCCCAGTCCTTGGTGCAAATGAACTCCTCCAAACACGAAAAACTGCGGCGAGCGGGAACTTCATCATTAACTGCGACTGTGGCAGCGCCAATTTCCGCCTCAGGTGAGTCTTGTTTTTAAGGTTTACGTTCTAAAACTCTGAATCGGGGAAAGAATTTCCAACAAGTTATAGTTTATATGAGGAACCTAATCTATACCATCCTTACAATCTAGAACTCTGAATTGGGGAAAGTTTTTAATTATATTTTTAATTCGGAATAGTTATTTTCGGGAACCTAATCAATACCATCTCCACAAACCCCAAATTTTAAGTCAATTAAATTATTTTTGATATGCGTGACAAGTCTCCTTGTAGGAACTTTAATTAAATTTCTTTGTTATATTTTAAGTTTTTAAGCTTTTTATGATTTAAGCAAACACACCTTTGCATTTTTTGTAATCTTCGAGCTCATAAATTTTGAAACCCACATTGTAAATTTTGTATGTGTGCATTTTTAATTTCGGCAAGCTGTTTTCCGTTCTGTGTAGCAATTATTCCATTTGCGAGACCCCTCGACCCACTCGAACCCGAACCCCCTGAAAGTTGCGTCACAACAATGTGAACAGGTGGCTGCGACAATTTGTGTGCTCGTGTATTTATTTTTAGTAGCCTGGTTCTGGCGATCCCACTCCATCAGCGAAAGCCAGCGGCACTTCCAACCATTTTATGGCCACCCACTTGGCCAGCGTCCTTCAACCGCGCTGGTGACCCCCCACTGGTGACTGCTGACTGCTGAGTGGTGACCCCACACAGCCCCCTTTCTCCGCTTCCCCCGCTCTTTCCTCCGCTCGGAACACTCTACTGTGAGCGCTCGTGTTTGACATTGTCGCCGTTAGCTAATCTTTTTAGCGTATGTTGGCATTTTCCATGTTTGCGCTTGCCTTCTTGTCGATGTCGTTGCTTGTTGCTCTTGAGTGAAGGAAAAGGCATGGGAAAGTGGAGGAAAAGCTGAGGCAGAGCGGCGCAAAGCTGAGGAAGAAGCGAATGCAAACAAGCGGCATTGACTGCCACTGGCAGTGGGTGGTTGGGTCGTTGGGTAGTTGGGTTGCAGGGTGGCTCGGGTGGCCCGGGAGGTCGTCATATCGATTGGGGAACTCGGAACGTAACAGGTCAGCCGCAGTGGAGAAGGGATATATTGCGTCAGCTCCGACTTCACTCCCATAAAATTCCAAAATGTGCATTTATGGTTACTGCTGCTGCCTTTATGATTCCTTTTCTTGGTCCTTCTGTGGAATATCAGTGGCGGATCCAGAGACGATTCTTGGGGGGGGAAATTGAACTTATTCTTCGATTTGGGGTTCAAACTTATTGTTGCGAGAGAAATACAGTACAAATTATAAAACAAAAATTATCCATCCCAATTTTTTAGTATACAAAGTGGTTATATTTGAAAAGTCAACCATAGCAAACAAGTAAAATTTTCAGGTTCTCTGGTTCCAAGGGGGGAAATTTCCCTAATTTCCCCCCCCGTGGATCCGCCACTGGGAATATGACTGGCATTTGGCACACGCACTCCGAGTACATATGTCAGGATATCAGGACGAGCTTAAAGGGGGCAAAAACAAGTCTCAGTTTTAATAAAGACAGTTCAGAGAAGACATGGGTTTAAGGTTACACACACTGAGGTCCACAGGTGGAAGCTTAAAAAAGAGGCAACGAAGGTAGAAATAAGGAACAGGCAGTAATTAAATCCAAGTGTGTTTGCTTTATAAACTGCAATTAAAGCATTGTTTTAATCATTTAAGCTTCGTTTTTAGTTTATTCGTTTCCTATAGTTTCTACTAACAAACCCTATTTTAAGTTGTTTAATGCGAATAATTTTAAGAAGCAAATTATAATTGTATAGTAGTTGTATTGTTTTTACTTATCAAGCTTATTTACTTGTTTAATTATACTTCGCTTTGCCGTTAACCGTTTTCGTTTACCGTTATTATTTGTTCTGAGTAAAAATGGGTTAAAGTGGTTCTCAATCAAACAATAAATCCAGCAAGTCAGAATGACAATTGATTCGCTTTTATGTTGTTTTATTTATTTATGCCCAGTGCAAAAGGTTATTTTGGTGATTTTGGGGCTCTTTTACCTTTTTCCTACCCTGTCCGGCCAAATGTATTGAATTTAGCTTACATTCATCGAACCCTCTTGATCCAATTTGCATCTGAGCTGGTTCCAGTGCTCCGAAGTGTCAAAAGTTCACAAGTGATTAGCCAACCCTGGTCGAAAGCGTGACAATCAACAAGTCTTTTTTGACGTCTATTGAGTTTGATTAAGCTTATAGGCGCTTTATTCCCTATTTTCGTCAGCTGTTGAAGCGGGAATGGAGTTTCAGGACGAACCCTTGGATTGTTAGTCCCTTTAAGTTAGTTAGTTGGTTCCTCGGGCACTTTAACTGAGTATTGGTCTCCCCACAAACAGTATCGCTGCGCCGTCCAGTGGGCAGAGCTCCGGCGGAGGATGGCAAGGTGATCTTCTACGCCCCGCCTGCCAGCGCCAGCGGATCGCCGCGCCAGCCGGAGCCAATGGCCCTGAAGAGGGAGCGGGACAGGGAGCGCCAAAGCGCGTGCGAGAGCGAGCGGGAAAGAGAGAGGGAGAAGGAGAGCGAGCGGCAGCGCGCGAGGGAGCAACAGGTGGCGGCGGCCTCGATTTACCGCGGCAGGAGCGTCGAGGAGACGGAGGCGGCCCACGACCTGCTCTCGCTGTCGCAGAGCCTGCCGCCGCTGATCCCGCCCTGCGTGGTGACCATCATGAAGCAGGAGCAGGAGCAGCTCCGCTCGCCGGAGATCCAGGAGATATCGAACAGCGCTTCCAGCCGATCGCCGCAGTCGACCATCCGGTTCATCGGGAGCAGCTCCTACGACCTGATGGGCGGCTCCTCCGAGGGGGCCAGCGCCTGCTCGCCGCTGACGCCGCCGAACTCGGACCACAGCTCCGACGTGGACGTCGACATGTCTTCCTCCTCCGAGTCGGGCCTGCAGCAGTGGGGCAAGGCCCACGTGGGGCAGGGCCAGCCGCGCTCCTCGGCGCTCAAGATGTGCCTCAACATGCTGGACGGGCGGACCAAGGCGAGCAAGGCGGCGGCCGTGCAAGGCAAGCCGGAAAGGGCCGAGCCGGTGCAGCCGCGGCCCAAGAGCGCCCAGAGCAACGCCTCCTCGTCGGGCGGACACAGCAACAGCAACAGCGCCTCGGAGCCGCCGGAGAGCAGCGGTCCGAGCACGGGACACGGCTCCTCCGGACACGGCAACGGGGAGAACTACGCCAAGCGGAAGCGGGGCTGCTACAAGTGCTGCGAGTGCGGCAAGCAGTACGCCACCTCCTCGAACCTCTCGCGCCACAAGCAGACCCATCGCTCGCTGGACTCGCAGTCGGCCAAGAAGTGCAACACCTGCGGCAAGGCGTACGTCTCCATGCCCGCGCTGGCGATGCACCTGCTCACGCACAAGCTATCGCACAGCTGCGACATCTGCGGCAAGCTCTTCTCGCGGCCCTGGCTGCTGCAGGGCCACCTGCGCTCCCACACCGGCGAGAAGCCCTACGCCTGCGTCCACTGCGGCAAGGCGTTCGCGGACCGCTCCAACCTGCGCGCCCACATGCAGACCCACTCGGGCGACAAGAACTTCAAGTGCCACCGCTGCAACAAGACGTTCGCCCTGAAGTCGTACCTCAACAAGCACCTGGAGTCCGCCTGCCTGCGCGACACCGGCGCCATCGACCAGGGCGGCAAGGGGGGGCTGCTGGGGGAGGAGGAGGACGAGGACGAGGAGTGCAGCAAGCAGGACGAGCTGGAGGCCGACGAGCTGGACAGCGACGAGAACAGCCAGGACATTGTGGTGGCCTAGGTGGAACGGCGAAGGAGGAGGAGCAACTGGCAAGCGGACCGAACGACGACCGACAACTCTCCTGCCCGAAACTAAGATACTTTATACCAGAACCCTATAAGCAATACTCGAGCACCCTTATCAAATTATTACTAAAAACCAAACAAAACAAAATGAGGATTATATACATAGTAAGCAAACAAAATCTAGTCTAGAAATCGGCTTACTAGCGAAGTAGTTCATTAAAAAAAAGGTTAAAAGAAACGCCATATGGATCTCAACTCAATAGAATCTTCTTCAAGCAGTTATATACACACACTTATATCTACTCACTTATAATCTCTGAACTATCCCGGAAAATCTCTCCAAGTTGCAACTTTTACTGAACGAAGATTGGGAAGCAAAGAACAAAGCAAAAACAAAGGTTTGAGAAGGAAATCCAAAACGTAACTTATAGTAAAAATCTGACACAACGAATATTATGGAACATAAGTAGAAATTCTATATATACACAGATCAAATAAGCATTATATACAGAAGGAGGTGGTAGGAGCGGAAGGCGAAGGGAAGGGCAAATTATATGTATACATATGACCTAATGAATAATACCTAGCGAGCAGAACCAATTTGCATGTTTTTTTGGTAAATATCTACTTTTAGGCATCGTTTTAGGGCTCTAGAGTTTATATACACCCCGTACACCCCCGGTACACACCCAGTACACACCGTCGTACACACACTACCCACTCACTCACTCACTCACCACCTAGTTGTAGTTCGGAACTTAAGGATTCGATCGGAGCTCAGTTCAAGTCTTAGCAAACTAATCAATTAGTGAACTTATAGCACTTCCCGCAACTCCCTATATCTCTCTCGCTCTTAGACTCTTTTTAACCGTACTCAATGATCAAGTTTAGCAATCGGAAATCGGATATATAGTACATATATAGAGAAGAAGAAGATGAACGACGACGAACCATTTTAACCGCTGCGGCAACTTTACACTCTAACCAAGTTTAGGATGAGATTACTTCCATATTATGCTCTAACTCGATAAACAGAAAACTACTTCAATTACTTAGAAATGATTAAAATTAATGAGAAAACAATTTAGAAACATATCACAAGGACAATACTTAACATAAATAAATGCATACATTCAAAGTATGAAAGGTGCGTGCGTAAGGAAAGGCGGAAGGATGCGACCCCAATTAAGAAGACATTCTCATTCACATGCAACAAAGTACTTACGAAATAGTTATTTTATTACTAGCATTAGAACCCCGACTAGTGTACATATACGATATATTTGCAAGTTTAAAAACAATTTTATACAAGAAACTACCCCCGTACCCGCGACCCCTCGAGCTTTGGCCCAGCCAAAGGTTTCTAATGGACAGGAACACATCCTCCCCAATCGCAAAAGGACACTTCCTCAAATTCTGGGAGTTCGTCGAAGAGGAAGTAGAAGATGATGATGATGATGAAGGAGCAGAAAGGTTGATGAAACGATGATGATAGACGTAGAAGACGCACTTGTAAAACAAATGATAACTAAAAGCAATTCCAAAGTTAAGTGACATAGTTTTTAACGAAAAACCAAAATACAAAAATTTGTAATTCTATAAAACAAAAAATCGAGAAGTATTGATATATACACAAACATGTATTTATTTTACGCGTAGTTTTTATTCTGAAACCAAAAGCAAATGGACAACAAAACACAAAAAAAAAGAAAACAAAACAAAAAGAGTAAACTTGAAAACAATTTAATTAAATTGTCAATTACAATTATTTCATAATTTAAGAATTGATGAACGAGGCGGACGCGATAGAGGTTATTTTTTAAAGCATATATATACACATAAAATTATATTACAAATAAACAAATATATTTAAAAGAGGCAGTTTTATATCGAAATTAATAATAGTAAATGCAAAGTAACAACAAAATATTGAAAACCATTCGAACTTAATTATACAACGAGCAAGAAACCATTAAATATAAACCCCGCCCCCACACTCTCACACACACACGCCCACAATTTTATAGCAACAGCAGATTATTACATCGTATCTACATACGTGCGCGCCATGTAGATAACCAAGTAACGCCGCATGTCGCAAGTCTAGCAGCATCTGAATATCGGGGCAGAATTAGAATTTAGACCAGAGAGTGCTATGTGCGTTGTTTATAGGGCCATAGTTCGAAATCGTGTTTATGCATGGCTTTATTGATGATTATTGATAGCGTTTTAAATAGCATTAAATGCCTATATACACATAAGCAAACCAAACAAGAACAAAAACAAAAACAAAAAACCAAACCGAGAAAAGCTAAAAAAAACGTATATAAGAAATTCCATTGAACAGTAGTGGTAACAATTATGTGATTTGCAATTTTACATTCAAAATATATATGAAGTAATTACGAATATAAATAGATTATATATTGAGGCGAGCGTTTAATTGGTTTATTTATGAGTAAGATTTATTTATACACATTATACACCACAAAAAAACAAACAAAATGACAAAAAATAAAAATAAGGAGGAGAATGGATTGAGAAGAGGCAAAAATATTTTTACACAGAACCTTGTTTAATACACGCGGCAATTAAGACCCCAAAATCAAAGTACCCCTTGTCACACCTGCTAAAAATTAATTAGAAACCCCCCAAACACTTTTAAATCAGACGTACACAAAGCTGCGTTTCCGATTTCACTTACTTTTTAAACGCTTTTATAATTTCGAAATTAAATTGAAAGTATTTTCATGCAGCAACTTCAAAATATTCACCTTCTTAAAATCAAAAGTGAAGTGGAACGTTAGCTGACAAGCGCCAACACCACACCCTCTTAATTAGAGTGATTAAGTTCAAGATCAAGGACACCAATTCAATTTTGATTATTATACAATAAATGAAGGACAGAAATCGAACAAGCGAGTGACGGACGGTGAGATATTTTATAAAATGATCGATGAATAACGTAAAGATATTAATTTATATATTCATATATTAGAGATGCAAAAAGACTTGAACAGTTATATACATTTAAAATTGCAATATATTGTATACTTCATTAAAAAATATATACATACATACCGGCATATATGCAACCACGTATATAAGTATACATATTTAACTTATTTATATAAATGCTTACAGCGAACCATAAACATATACATCATAAACCGAATCTCAATTTTTCCAATGCAAGACGAATAGGAATCCCTCAAGTAACTCAGATCAATTCCAGTATATACTCAATGACCACCGGCCGGCATCGTCTGGCCGTACAGGAATATATAGCTAAAGATATATAAGTAATACGTATGCAATACAATGCCACGCCCACTCCCCGATGGCAGGCAGCGATTTTAAGGCGCTGCCCGTAGGAGTTTTCCAAGGTTTTTCCTTTTGATACTTAGCATTCGTTCTTGTTCTACTTTTAGTTAGAGAATGTTCAACTAGTTTCAGCTTTGGTAGGAGTTAAATAATCGACTTTAAAGACACACAAAACCAACACCTAGATGAACCGCAGCTATACTAATAACCCGTTACCCGTAACCCGTAACCCCACACACTCTATTAGACACTAACCGACATTCTACAGACTTACCCACATGCATAACCATGCGATTTTACCTCAAAATATGTAGAGCATATAACCTATTATATCCCAAAGAAAGCTAATCCATTCTTAAATTAATATACACACGAGTAGCCGGAGAAAGCGAATCCAACCGAATCGAACGAATCGAATTGAAAGCAGAAGAATCACAGAAGAATCAAACAAAGAATTAATGCAAATACAACACGAGTAAACTCCCCCTCAAAGAAACAAACAAGGCAAAACAAAACCAAACCATGACAAGATCCAAAAACTAATGACACGATGAAGGATTATAAATTAGAATCATAGTTATAAAAGCTACACCCACACACTAGTGCAGCCATGTAACTATTTTTAGAGCCTCGGAAATAAACATACATAAAATACATAAAAATATTAAATAAACGACAGAGAAAACCAAATGTTTCTAAGAGTTGTATTTATTTAGAAATGTGTTTTGGTAAATATTTATTTTAAATTTCTTTTAGAGGATATACATGTAAGTATATTTTATGGCTCTAAATGAGCTTTTTGCTCACTTTATTCAACTTCGAACACCACAACCCCTTGCAATCATTCGACTTCGCTGAAAGTTAATTCAATGGACCATAGAAAACACGCAATTAAAGTGTACTTAAGCCCCGTATCCACAAACATTTTACATTGAGAACTAAGTTAGTGAAGGATGGGGATTTGCTTAGTTCGCTTTGTTTAAAGGGAAATTACTGCGCAACTAATAAACTATGCATCGCTGATTTATTTCAATTGGGAGAGCTGCCCGGGGAACTAAGTCAACAAGCAGTTGGGTGAACATTCAGTACATACAGTGGAGTACAGCACATACAATATAGTAAAATACTTGAGCATTATATCGGAATCTGGAGAGGCCCGGGCACACACTGTACCGTCGAGGGCCTCGTCGAGTGGAGTGTGCTTAAATGAAATTTCTTGATTCGGCATAAACATATTTACTCTGTTGAATATTTGCCCAACAATTTGATTCGCAATCGGGCGAAGGGCGGGCGAGTCCCAAATCAAAATGGAATTGTATCAAGGACGCGGAACAATCGAGGCGGGCAAACACACAAGTTCAGGCCTCGTCCCCATCCAGCCATCCAGTTCTCCTGTCAATCCTCGAAGCCCAAAGCCCTCCATCCACTTGCATTCAATGGCGTAATCGCAGGCAGATACAAGTGCTTGTATTCCGATTTCCGCCGGTGCAGCAGAGCAAGCCCAGCCATCCATCCACCCGCGGCATTCCGTCCACAGATGTCAGCAATTTCTCGATTTGAATACTCAACAAAAACGAAAGTGGGCAAACAATTCGAAGGAGAGTGCGGAGCAAAAAATAACAGGCAGCAGGGCGCAAAAAAGACGAACCTCTTCGCGCAAATGGCTTCTCTAACGACCCAATTAATTTGAAACAAGCTGAAAAAAAAGCGGAATAACGTTTGAATTTGAGGAACAGGGAGCGTGTGGCGGAGTGGTAAGAGTTGAACGCCACAGGCCACTAAATGCTAGGTTAGAACCCATCCCCTTTCCATCAACTTTTTGAGCCCCTTCCACGGCGCCGGCAATTGCCGCAGAACCCAAAGCTTTTTGTGCCCCCGCCACAGCTCGAAAAGTTCGCCGACAGCTTCATTACCAGCCATCATCGGAGCCATCATCATTCCGCTGCTGTTGCGTGCACTGCAAGAAAATAGTATAGAATGGATGAATGGTATAAATACACAAAAAGAATGAGGTATAACTTCCTCTCTGAGCTACGAACTAAAAATTAAACACTTAAGAGTTTATGGAAGTCATGAAAATAAGTGATTAATATATTCGAGAGGATTTAGTTGCTAAAAGCAATATATATTTTAAGTTACACATTACAACTTGTGATAAAATAGATGTAAATACTGCTCATTTCTCTCTGTGTGGTGATGCTGCTACCCATGAGTAATTGGCCCGCAAAAGTTTGCTGGAGTCGAGTCAGATTTAAGCTTGGCTGCTGGCCGATCTAGCCTGAGTCTCGAGTCTGGAGTCGCGTCGATCGCAGTCCGAAACCAAATCGCGGGATATTCACAATCAAGTAGCCATGGCCAAGACATCTAGCCGCCTGGGAAGCAGCCTCTTGCTAGCTCTCCTCGCTTTTCTAGCTCTCGGAATTCTCGCCGAAGGTAAGTACTGCGGCAAGAACGAAATGATTTATTTTTAAAAGCATTAAATACTTCATGTTAATGCACATCTGCTTGAAATGTTCGCGGCTATTGTTTTGGGACGAGAGAACAGAAACAGGTTTTCGAGCGCCAGAGCCGCAAATCAGTGGCGTAGTTTGAGGGGATCTTGGGGCCCTGGCGCTCGGCTCGTTAGTCATAATTACGCTTTGTCGTGATTCAAGGCTTCCGGGTGTATGTCATAGCCAAGGCGGCGGAGATTAGCCAGTTGATAAGGCGAACAGCAACCAGAACAGCAAAAGCAACAGCAATGGCGCTACATAATTTAATGGCCTGTAATTAAATTTCCCCCAGCGGCACCCTACCAGGAGTTGGAGCCCCGCAAAGGTCATGTTCCCGTCTATATACGACACGGCGATGAGCCGCTGAGCGAAATCCATCCCGGACTGGCCGAGGCCTTCAAGGAGGGCGAATCCAAGGTAAGTCCGCGAAGTCTGAAAACTCTTTAAGCACTTACCGCCACTTTCAAAGCACTCAAATGAACAATTTCCATGATTTTTTGCTCCTCCTTTCCCCTTTTCCCACTTTCCCACCCGCAGAGTCTGGTCACCGAAGCTCCCCAGGCAGAATCTTCTAGCCCGCCGACCACAACCGACTCCCCGCCCCCGTCCGCCAGCTCAACTGTTTCGGATATTGCCAGCTTTGAGGCCATCAAAGCGAAGACGGAATAAAACAATTTAATAATCACAAAATTGAAGCTAAACCCTCTTTAGTTTACCAGTTAAGTCCATCAACCGAAAGCCCCCTTGAGGTCTAGTGATAAAATCAGCAGGCAAAAGCAAATATTTAAATTCAAAATGAATAGAAACGAGCAAGGAACAATTTTAAATTCAGTTTTCGAAGTGCAAAGAATACCAATAAAAGTATTAAAATAATTTTGGCGGCGTTAAAGAGTTGAAAAACTATTCTCTGATAGCAACCCTTAGTTTGTGCTCAACAAATCTGCATATTATCTCCCCCTCAAATGAAACGTATTACTTTAGTTGGAAGTCAAAAAGGTCCTGACCCATGTAAAATAAACTTAAAAGTAAATTGTAACTTAATTATTTGTATAATTTACAAAATTACCAGCCACGTTAAGGCGCTTTAAACGATCCCATTCCAGGGCTCGTCTACTCGACTGTCCTGTCTGGCGCGTTTAAATGAATTTCTGCGGACCCGAGCTCGTTAAGAGCTGCGCAAGTTTCACACATTCAATGGAAATTATTCGGTCCTTTTGGGTTCGTCTCCTCGAAGCTCGATGCTGGATGCTGGATGCTCGATGCTCGTCGCCTGAAATCGCCTTAGAGCTTTGTGTGTGATTTACTTGTTGTGCCCATTAGGGAGTGGCGGACACGCCGGGAAGCTCATGGCGAAGGAGGGGAGAGGACCTGGCCAGGAAGCTGTGGCGCAAACGTTTGTAATTAATATAATGGCAACGGCTGTGCCGAGTAAAACTCCAAAATGGCCTACACACGTTGCGGTCCGCCGTTTGGTGTGGAGAAAGGGGGATTCTGGGGAGTCCGGTGGGTTTTTTGGGGAGTCCTCGGTGATTGGGGGCGATCACAAATTGTTGTTTCATTGTCTCTCGGCCCGGCTGTCTAACGAGCAATAAAACTAAATACATACACATAAAGTTAATTATAAAAGGGCAAAGGAAATTGGAAGGTCCCAGACTATTGAGCTGTAGGATGCAAGTGATGGATTAACCAAGATGGAGTGTCCTTCCTGGAGAGTGGGGGACTTATCTGCAGACGGAATCGGGCTGCAATCAAGAGGGCATTAAAAGGAAGGCAAAAATGCTCGTTGTAGAAAAAAAACAGTGCGGAGTGGAAGTGGGGGGAGGGAAGAAAGTAGAGAGAAAAGCCCGAAAAGAAATGCCACAAAAAAGCGACGAAAACTATGCGAAGTAAAAGCGAATTTTATGGAGCATCCTCGTTTAAGAAACAGCTCCTGAATTTAAATTTCCTTGCGTTCGCATACAGATACACATACTATTCGAATACTCTCATATATATTCGCACACACAGAGGCTGCCAGGTCCGTGTTCTTGTATCATTGTGTGCGTTCGAGCGCATTCAACCTCAAAATGAATAATTGCATATGCTTCAATGATTTGCGACTTTATTCGAGCACAAGCTCCTCGCAAGCTGCTTGCTGCCAATACTTTAAAGCCACCTCTGCTACCTCCACGTTAAAGGCCAAAAGTTCAATTGCAGGACAAACATAGGAGATGAGAATGAGAACGAGTGCCCCGCCATCCGGGCTAATTTGAGAATTGCTCGGCTTAATTGCGTGGCACTTAAACAATAATCAAGTTAACGGTTATGCCAACGATTATCGCCATTTTTACACCGATGCCAATACTAAGGATTATTGGTTGCCCATTAGCAGGGCAGCAATTCCAATCCGGGTCCCCGCACCGCCCCCCAATTTGATTTCCGCCTCAGTCCAAACCAATGACACTTCTGCACTGCGCGGAAGATTCTCACCTGAGAACTCAAAAATACACTTTACAATTACAAAAACCTAAAAGAAATACTCTGTTTATTTATAATGTATTTCACCAATCAAAGTTAACACTTTCTAAAATGTCGGAGCAAATAGCGAAAAAGTTAAATAAAATGAATGTCCTGTTGGAGGAGCTGCAAAAGCTGGAAAGGGATCTTGGACAGGTACATCTGGACTTAACCACCGCCAATCTGGAGGAGCAATTGGCCCTGGTGAAACTGGAATCAGCCAAAATGATGTTTTTCAATGAAAAGCGTTCTAATATTCTGCTGAGTTTGCAAGAGGAGATAACCAACTTCAAAAGCATTAAGCAGCAAGTTTCCGAGCCAGAAGTGGTTAGGATTGCCCAGCTTTGCAAGCAGGTGAAGGATATCAACAAGGAGCTGGACGGGATGTACGAGATCAATAAATGCTCGATTTGCCAGATGATTTGTGAGGCGGAGGGAAGTCATTGTCTGGTTTCCCTGCGTTGCGGTCACCTTTTTGGACGCAGTTGCATCAGCAGTGCTCTTTGGCAGGCTTTTAAATGCCCCATTTGCTTACGGGGAGCTCTCCACTTTCATCTGCGGACGATTTACGGGCTAAAGTTATTTCCGTTCTGAAAATGTTTTACAAGTTGTGAAGTTGTATATATTTTTTAATTCAGTTTTATTTCCGTGAAAATATTTAATTAAGAAAACTGTTTATAGATGGTACTTTTTTTCCAGTGCCGGCATTTTTATTGGGTTTAATGTGCGCACTTTTTGCCCTACTTGCCCCCCAGAAGACCGCCCAAGATGCCACCGCCGCCGCTTGTGCTGCCGCCTCCGGTGATGCCGGGTATGGAAATGAGATTGCCCAGCAATGGGTTGCCGTTTAAATTGAGCAGGCAGCTGTCAAAGCAATTGCACGGAAAGAGCGAATACGTAAGCGAAAATATCCTGCGGACCGAACCGGAAGCTGGCACTTACCGCAGATCCAGACGGATGACGTACTGACAGGCCCACTCCCGGAGGCACTGCAATGTGGCGGAGAGATCGGAACTGGGCTTTAAGGCTGTCCGAGGGATTTACCTAATCTGCACTCACCCGTATAGTTTCGGGGGAAGGTTTCGGGCAGGAGCCTTGGGTGCCGCCCCCTCCGCCGCCGCCTCCTCCGCTTCCGGATCCTCCTCCCCCGCCGCCACCGCCGCCACTTCCGCTGCCACCGCCACCACCTCCTCCTCCTCCACCGCCTCCATCCTTGGGGTAAACAGGAACTGGCACAGGAACAGGAACAGGTACCGGAACAGCCACCACCTTTTTGACGGGAGTGGTGGGCTCACCTTCCCAGGGGTTCTAAAAGATTTGGTTCTACGGAATATCTTGAACAAATAATAGAGAATCGTATCTTACGGTATGACCCACAGCCAGGGAGATTAATCCCAGCACGGCTAGGGATAAAGCAAATTTCCTCATTTCAGCTTCGGTCAGATGGAGTCCACTGATATCGACTCACTGACTGACAACCCCCTTTATTTATAGGGCTAGTCCAACAGGTGTTTCTATATGTGGGTCATGCAACAGCCGCTGTGAGATAATCCCATTTTCATTTTTCTCCCAAAATAAGGTTGAACAAAACAATAATAATGCGTGACATTTTATTCTCGTATCTTAAACCTAATTGAAATTAAATAACAATGGGTTGTGATTTTATGTTTATAATTTTTTTTGTTTAAATATAACTTGGAGATTTATAATACTTACATTTTCTACATAAGGAACAGTTTTTAAAATAAGGTTAATAGACTATTGTGTTCGGAATATAATAATACCAATTTAATAAAGTGTCCTAAAAGTATACTTCGTTCGTCGATCACCTTAACTTTGAACATGATGTTCTGTAAGAAATATATAAAATTGATTTTCTTTGATAATTAATATGAAAACAATAATGAACATATTTCTGTAAGAGTTATATTAAAACAGTCCTCCTAAAGTTAAGTTTATATTTTAAACATTTAAATTTAAGCTCTGAAACATTTGGCAACACCGAACCGGTTAACGAGACCTGGTCACCCTAAGCGCAAGGTCTGGCAGCTCTTTTTTTCCGTTTCACTTCCCGCCAAATTTGAAGGGAGTGCTCCATACAAAATTTTGTCGTAAATTTACCAACTTTTATTTTATTCATGTTTCTTTACCCTATTAAGTAACGTACCAAAAATGAGCAAAGCTAAGCAGAATAAATAAAACAACAAGTTATTTCCATTGAGTTTCTATATATATTTCAATTAATTTGATAATCATAAATATTTATTTATTCGCCATGCAAACCATGTACAATTACATAAATAGGTAGGTTCATTTCAATTTCAATTTGTGACTTTTAGTGGTTTTGTGTACTGTTTTTGTTTCCGGTTTTGGCAACTAGTCGTATATGTATATATATATATATAAGTTACGAGAACTAATTGTACAATAATTCATCTAATAATACCGCTGTGTATAAGAGTAATATGAACGATCGCTTGCTATTTGATTAGTATACGTAAGACAATATCATTACCGTTGGCAATACAAATATCAATGGTGTAATTGAGTTGCGCGAGAACGAGCGCTTCAAAGGAGGAATAACGCACATCCATAATCGAATCGAATCGAATCGAGATTCCATCTCGTAATTCCTAGTTCCATTGTACAGGTAGGTGATTCTAACCATGCTAATCATGTTCGAAACTGTCAACTGACTTAACTTGACTTTTTGAGCAGTGTTTTTGTGGACAGGAGGGTGATATTTTGAGGTGAAATTAGCATGAGGACAAAAAGTAATTTCTGACAAACTACTTTACCTGAAAAATGTTAGGGTTCACATTCTTTTTAGGGTTCCCCAAATAACTTTCCGTCCTTATGCGGATTTCAAAACCCCAAAAAGTCCACCCTCCCATCAGTGATCAGTGTTTGTTTTGCAATAATCCTTGGTAGAGTTAGTTAATCGGGGTGGTCGAGTAGAATCAATGAGCCAGTGGAGCGACTAGCGCCCGAACCCAAGTCCGAGTCCGCAGCTGCACTGAGCCGGCGATTCTCAGGTGCACTGCATCTTCTTGCAGTTGCACAGCCACTTGATGATCCTGGCGTTCCGCTCGACGATCGAGGGCGGCTCCGAGGGTCTGTAGGCCTGGGTGGTCTGCGGCTGGGTCTCCGTGCTGTCCGGCAGTCGCATCGAGTCCACGGTGCTCACGTCCGAGAAGAAGACGGTGCTCGAATCATCGGAGGCGTCGTCCGTTTCCGAGTGGTGCCTCCGCGGCTGGCTGTAGATCTCGTGGAAGGCCTCGTCGTTCAGTCCCAGGCGGTCGAAGAACTTCTCCAGCTCCGAGATGCTGGCGTTCAGCGCCTCCCGCTCCATGTCCAGGCTGTTGTGGTAGACCTCCGAGGAGAAACCTTTGGGGAAGAACACGTTCTCGTGGTCCACGCTGCCGCGGTGCTGCTTGTAGGCGGCCAAGACCCCTCCAGCCGGGCCCATTCCCCCCGATCCTCCGGGAACGAGGCCGCCTCCCGATCCTGGTGGCACTCCCATTTCTAAAAAGGCGAAGAATGTATCTATTAACATCAAATTTTATATAATTTAGTTGGAGATGTAAATCTTGTTCTACCTTTGTGTAACTATTATATTTTATTTTTATTTTAGATTCCCGAACTCTTACCTCCTTGAACTGGCAACCGATTGCGGTTCTTGAAGCGGATGCACCGCTGCCTCTTGAACTGAATGGGCGGCGGACTGATGTCGTCCACGGAGGGCGCCGAGCCGGGACTCTGGACTAAAGAGCTCTGCGAGTGATTGATGCTCGTGTAGCCCTGGGAGCTGGTGTGCAGCTGCTGGCTGGAGGAGCTCGAGTAGCGGGGCGTCTGGGTCTTGAGCCGCGGTGACGGCGGAGTCGGGGTGTAGTCGTCCTGGAAGGCCTCCGGCACCTCCGGCGTGGGCGTGAAGTTGAGCAGGTAGTCAGAGCCCATGCCCGCGGTGTCCTGCTTGCAGCGGCAGTCCAGGCACTCCGTGTTCCGGCCGCTCATCCCGGAGTAGTCCCCGGCCGGGGTGACGTAGCCGCAGTAGGAGTTGGCGCTGTGCTGCGTGGAGGAGCCGCTGTCCCGCCGGGTGGCCGCCACCAGGGTGCAGCAGTTCTTGATCGTCCCGCTCGCAGGAGCCGCGCTGCCCGCCACGTCCCGCTGCCGCTCCCTCTTGTAGCAGGGCTCGCTGCGATGGGTGTAGTGGCCCGAGCTCCCGCCGGAGTCCCGGTTGATCGAGGACTCTCCGGCGGATTTGATCGAGCGGTTGCCCCGGCTGCAGCAGCTCAGGATCTCGCTGTGCGGCGAGTGGCGGCTGATCTGGGTGTGCAAGTCCGGCAGCGACTTGTGGCTGTTGATGTTGAAGTCCCCGGAGGGATAGGGAGCACTGCGGTCCTCGCCCGAGTTGGGCACCTCGTGCGAGTGCGAGTACGAACGCTGGTAGTTGTACCTTGAAAGAATAAGTCAATTTTATGATCAGTCTTTTCCTGCATCAAATCAAATTTTTGGTTAAATAATTAAAATAGAAACTTTTAGATTTATGTCAATTCAAAATCTGATTAAAATTGGAAAAGATATGGACTTAAAACTGGTGTATATTGGTCAACGTTGTTGAAATTTCGAAATTAACTATTGATGCAGTTTATTAAAAAATTTAAGTATAAACTTTTAGAGGTATGCCGCTACAAAATCTGATTAAAATTAAAAATGTAATTGATTTAGAATTAGTGAATTTTTGGCCTTTTTCAGCCATCAACTAATAATAACTACATAGTTTATTCTTGTTTAATAACAAGAAGAATTATTATTATAATAATAAATAATCCATTTATTGGACCTTACATACTCTCCCGATAAGATAACTCCTCTTGGCTCACCTGTAGCGATCGTTGTGCGGTTGGCCCGACTTGGCCGCGTACTCGGCGGGCGGGCTGATGGGGCGGTAGTTCTCGGTGAGCACCAGCGGCTCCTCGCCGTCCCGCCCGAAGCCGTGGGCGGGCATGTAGAGGGGCGGGGGGATGCGCAGGGCGCCGCCGACCTGGCCGCCGACCTCCTCCTCGCCGTAGTCCGTGGGCAGGAGCTCCGCGCTGCCGTCGCTCATCTCGTGGCGCCTCAAGGTGCCGCCGTTGCGCTCCTTTCCCGCCTCCGATCCGAGCAGCATGCGCAGCTTGTGCTGCAGGAGGTTGTTATTAACAGCGGCTCCCGCTCCCCTACCCCTCCTCCTCCGCCTCCTCCTCCCGCTCGACCTTGACCTTGGCCCTGGGCGTGGCGGGAGTGGGGGTGGTGTGGGTGAGGGTGGGGATGGTGGTTGTGGAGGTACTGCTGCTGCTGCTGTTGCTGCTGCTGCTGCTGCTGCACCTGCTGTTGCACCTGCTGCTGGCGACTCAGATTGAGGCTCATGTACCGCCTGTCCTCCATGTCGTAGTGGTGGCCGTGGGCCTCCTCCGGCCTGCGTCCCCGCTTCCCGCCGCTCACCCCGTTGTTGCCCGCTCCGTTGCGGTAGCTCGCCTGCTGCAGCCGCTCGAAGACCGCGTCCGACTTGATGTAGAAGGGCTTGGACTCCGCTAGCAGCTCCACGGCGGACTTGCGCTTGCTGTAGTGCCGCCCGCCCGTGTGGTAGAACGCGTTGTGGTGGCCCCAGTAGTTGCGGCTGGCCGCCGCCGTCTCCGGCAGCGCGGAAGCGGAGAGTGGTCGCTGGTTGGAGGCAGCGGCTGCGGCGGACATCCCGTAGTTGTAGCCGGAGTCCGGCATCCCTCCGGCGAAGAACTGCTGCGTGGTGGCGTACAGCGTCTGGCTGACCGTCCGCGAGTACTTGGGCATCGTCGGGTAGGCGAAGGAGGGCGTGGAGCCGTGGTGGCCACCCGGGGAGCTGCTGCCGTTGCAGGACCGCTGGCGCGGGCTGCTGCAACCGTGGACCACCGCCGCCATTTTCTATGCTCTTGAGTTGCTTTGAAACCTAGAATCTCCTCAGGTATCTTAAATATCCGAACTCTCCTGGTACTTCCAATTCCTTAGATTCTTTTCAAATCTCAAATTCCTTTAATATACAACGCAAGGAACTTTACTTTCCTCTTGCACTTCTTTGGGCTCTATAGATTTCTTGGGGTTTCTAGATTATACTCTAAGTTCACTTTATGCGTTAAATTCCAGCAGTTCCTTTGAGATCTTAATTCCCTTGGGTTGTCTCTGAATCTTTTCTACCTTAGATTCACAGGATCCTTTAGACTCCTTGTGGTTTTCTTGACTCTCCTGATTGAGTGATTGAGGTTCCTTAGGATCTCTGTTTTCCCTGCCTTCTAGAACGTGGGATCCTTGGGCTCCTTGGGGCAGGTGTTGCTGCTGCAGGTGTCACCTGCTGTTCCTCCGACTTTTCCTCCCCCAGCTTTTCTGCGTTCTGCTGGCCTCGATTGGCGGGGGTGCGAGTTGGGGTCCGGGCTTTGTGGCATGCGCAGTGGTCGGCGTGCTGCGTATACTGAAATTACAATACAATAATTTTCAGCTAACCAAGGCTTGCTTGCAGTCACCTCCTACACTGCTACACCTCCGAGGTGGGCCAAAAAACTAGACCAGAGCAAGGCGAACGAGACCCCTGAGCAGCCGACATGCACTTGGCCACAGGAGGTGCAAAATAATGGGGCTGACGTGACTTGGTCTAGTTACCCAGGTGGTATTTATAGATTCCGACGCACTTTCACTTAAAAACCTTCTTGTTGTTCAGATGTTGGAATTCCAATGAACCGAGGTTTTCCCTTTGCATTTCCTTTTTGGTAATGAACTAGGAAGTTACACTTTTCAGTTCCCAGACACTCGACGGAGTGTGTTTTTTCGGTCCGGGGCACACACACATTCCGCGGGTGGGAACTCACCAGGCGCTTCGAAAATTCCTTCACTTGTGCGACGGAGGCAAGGTCCGCTACATTGTGCCTCTTTGAATAACAGATGTTGTGCCGCTTCCAAAGTGTTCCGTCCTCCCGAAAGCTCCACACATGCGCTCCTCTGGAAAGGCCCCAAAAGAGCTTTTCGGTTCTTTAGGTGTGGTGCTTACCCGATTTTTTACTTTTTCTGGGAGTCACAGAATTCGCTAGAAACTTTTCCGATTCAGGAAATCTTATGCATACATAGGTATTCCTAAAAATATTTATATTTCCTTAGATTTATGGTTAATATAACCTTAAAAGATAAATTATGCATGCTAGAAACTAAGATCCCTGGCTTTCTAGGTTCCTAGGATTTCAAAGATTAATTTTTAAATTAGAAAAACCGTTTCATAGTTAGCAATAATTCCCGCCGATATTCACGAGGCTTTGTTATCTTTCAGGAGCTTTTTCCACAACTTTTGCGAGAGAACCTCATCGAAAAATTCACTTTAATCAGTCAGTGAGCAACTGCGAAACCGCCAAGATGTCCAGCAAAGTTCCGTACGTGAAGCACAACAACGGCACCCAGATCCAAACCATTGGATTGGGCACCTATACGGTAAGAAGATCACGTCTCCGATATCGATCGGTGCAATATTATGGTTATCAGCTAAAAACCAACTATATCACATTGTAAAATTACTTTTAATTTCAGTCGCTGGGCGGCGATTGCGAGAAGGCTGTGCTCCATGCGATTGATGTGGGCTACCGGCACATTGACACCGCCTACTTCTACGAGAATGAAAACGAGGTGGGTGCGGCGGTTCGCAAGAAGATAGCCGACGGAGTCATCAAGCGGGAGGACATATTCATCACCACCAAGGTCAGGTGACAGGGATAAATAGCTATCAGGCCAATCCTCAAATGGAAATCTATTTCCACAGCTCTGGTGCCACTTCCACGAGCCGGAGAGGGTGGAGTACGCCTGCCGGAAGACCCTGCAGAACTTCGGACTGGAGTACGTGGACCTCTACCTGATGCACTGGCCCTACTCCTACGTCTACAGGGGCGACACCGAGATGATGCCCACCGACGCCAAGGGGGAGGTGGAACTGAAGTGAGTAACCACACCACGTGATGTACTGAAACTTAATGACCAGATCCTCCGATTAAAGCGACATCGACTACTTGGACACCTGGCGTGCCATGGAGAAGCTGGTGGAACTGGGCCTCGTCAAGAGCATCGGCGTGTCCAATTTCAACTCGGAGCAGCTGACTCGCCTGCTGGCCAACTGCAAGATCAAGCCAATCCACAACCAGGTGCGCAATTGTGGTTTTCCCTTTAGGTTTTCCCTTACTTATGAACAGTTTTCCAGATCGAATGTCATCCCGCGTTGAATCAGAAGAAGCTGATTGCCCTGTGCAAGAAGAACGACATTGTGGTGACCGCTTACTGTCCGCTGGGCAGACCCAATCCTGCGGAGAAGACGCCCAATTATATTTACGATGACAAGGTGAAGGCGATCGGAGACAAGTACGGAAAGTCCACCGCCCAAGTGGTGCTCCGATATCTGGTAGGGCTTTCGTTTATTACACTATGACATTCCTTTCACTAATCAAATTTATTGTGTAGATTGAGATTGGAACTGTTCCCCTGCCCAAGTCAGCTAATCCAAAACGCATCGAGGAGAACTTCAAGATCTTTGACTTCAAGCTGGATGCTCAGGATCACGCCATTCTGGATTCATATCACACTGGCGAGCGTCTCATTCCTATGACCCACGCCATCAAGAGCAAGAACTACCCCTTCCATATTGAGTTCTAAGCTGAAAAGAGAAGAAAATATATAATAATTGAACCCCGGATTTGATATTGAATAAACGTTGATATTATAAAAAGCTTTTTAATAAATTTAACTTGTTCAAGTTGATTTTCGATGTTTTGTATAAAGCAACATAACTTGTTTTATGATCGAAATTTAATTTAAAGAAAGATTATCAGTCACTTATACCCCCGGCTGATCTTTAGGTGATTTGGGAGAACTAATAAAAAATGAGAGAGCTTTCGCATTCTCTGCTAGTTTTGAGATTAGAATTCGCATGGAAAATTCCACCAAATCAAGATCACTTAGAGTAATGCAGTTCTACCCACATCTGTGGAAATTTAATTATTGCAAATTAAAATGCAAATTGTAACATTGCAGAGCAGTAAAAAAAACCAACAAGCTCACAGTTGAAAAGTAAATAAACAAAATTAACGATCAAGTTCAGTGAGCTTTCGTTTCGCGCCATCCAACCATCAAACTATCGATAAGCAATATTTGAATGTGCTCCCAATTTTGTTAAACAGGGGCATTTCCACAAAAGTAAACTATTTGCTCGTAAGCTTTTAAAATTGGGTTGTTTATTCTTAGGTTCTAATGACCTATACTTTTTTATACGTTAAACTTATTGATATTGAAAATAAAGAGAGTAGGAGCTGATAAGGAATAGATATGAGTATATTTTCAACTGCGATTCTCCTCTTTTACTCTTAAATAATTTCATAGTTTCCTTGAGGTCTTTTGAAGGTTCCTTGAACCCTTTCGAAAACTTTATAAGAGAGCTGCATTGGACAGCTCGGGCATTCGGCGTTCAACTGTGTGACAGTGAAGATGACCAGCGATTTGAAGTACTTGAGGCACAACGACGGAACCCAGGTCCAGAACATTGGATTGGGCACCTTTGCGGTGAGATTTTAAGTGCCTGATCTCGACTCCGATATTGACTCGGATCGTGGCTTATCAGCTACCCGCCAAATAGGTTTAACGTCATTACAGATCGTTTAACGTTATTCATGACTTGTGATTTCAGTCGGTGGAGGGAGATTGCGAAAAGGCGGTTCTCCATGCGATTGATGTGGGCTACCGGCACATCGACACCGCCTACTTCTACGGAAACGAGGGCGAAGTGGGTGCTGCTGTCCGGAAGAAGATCGACGAGGGAGTCATCAAGCGGGAGGACATATTCATCACCACCAAGGTCAGTTGGCAGGGATTCACAATAGGAGCGATTCAAGGGAAATACCTTTTTATACGACTAGTTGTGGTGCAACTTCCATGAGCCGGAGAGGGTGGAGTACGCCTGCCGGAAGACCTTGGCCAACATTGGTCTGGATTATGTGGACCTCTACCTGATTCACTGGCCATTCTCCTATGCCTATCGAGGCGACAACGAAATGATTCCCACGGACGCCAATGGAGAGGTTGAACTTGTGTGAGTACATAAGGAATCTTTTATTGAAGAATATATTTACAAAGTTCCAAATAGATTTTTACAAGAAAGTGTTAGTCTCATTGCATTTTGTTTATCAACAACTTACAACTGATAGAGAAAAACCTTCTCATCGACTGACGTTAGCTCTTCTGTTATCTTTGAGTCTCAACAAGTAGGAAATAAACAACAAGCCGCATTGAAAGGTGTCCATTATTGTTGATTTATGGATTTTACTTATATACAATATTCTTCCTTCAATCTCCCAAGCTGTAGTATATTCGTTTTAAAATAAGTATTCCAAGGCATTTAATGGAATATATTTCTACTTACAGCGACATTGATTATGTGGACACCTGGCGTGCCATGGAGAAACTAGTCGAACTGGGCCTGACCAAAAGTATTGGCGTTTCCAACTTCAACGCGGATCAGCTAACTCGACTATTGGCCAACTGCAAGATCAAGCCAATCCACAATCAGGTACGACTGTATTTTCTTTTCTCTCGAAATTAAAGTTTTTAATCACCTTCTCTCCAGATTGAAGTTCATCCAGGCTTAAACCAAAAAAATCTGATTGAACTGTGCAAAAAGAATGACATTGTAGTCACCGGTTTCAGTCCGCTGGGCAGACATAATGCCGAGAAAAGGACTCCTGCCTTTATGTACGATGGCAAGGTGCAGGCTATCGGAGATAAATACAATAAGAGCATTGCTCAAGTACTAATTCGATATTTGGTAAGAATTTTGTTTGGATTTATTGCCAGAAAAATCTAAGCAATATTTTTGAATTGCAGATCGAGCTTGGAACTGTTCCGCTGCCAAAGTCATCAAATCCGAAGCGCATCGAAGAGAACTTTAATGTCTTCGACTTTAAGCTGGACGCTAGGGATCATGCTATTTTAGATTCTTATCACGGTGGTGAGCGTGTGGCTCATGCCCGCCAAGCCATCAAGAGCAAGTACTATCCCTTCCAGCATTACAGTGCTTGCTTTTGATTTTTTAATAAATATATAAATTATATGGATATTGTTTCTTATTTATTGTACTGGGAGGACTTAACTTCCTGGGCAACAACACAGCTAATTTTAATCCGAAATGTATATCTTTACCTTTGGTTTGGTATTCTTAAACCATCTGTGATTGCATTTTTTATTACTTTAATCAAATGTTGATATTTTTCGAATACAACTTTAGTAATTTCAATCCATTTTGAAAGTCACAGTGAACCCGCTTTGATTGGTTACGGGCAGCGAACAATCACAGTGATTTTTGTAACGGTTCACGGTATCTAAGTATTTCGGTATATTTCGTGGTGCCACGCGGTATTTTTGGTGGCCCCCAGTGGGGTCACACCGACATTACAAGATAATTACCCTTGTAAATAGCCGGGGTTTTGCAGCAAACTCCGGGTAAACAAGATGCCAGCAGTACGTGGCCACCGCAGTAGCGAAGATTACGTGGACCAACAACTGCAGGAGAAGTAACCGAGCTCCAGAATCGAAGTAACTCCGTCCAATCGGTGGAAATCAGTGCCAGCCGGAAAGTAGAGCAGACTCGCTAGAAGTCGGAAATCAGAAATCGATGCCCCACTGCCACACAATGGTCTATATGCGAATCGTGCTGACAACCTTGGTGACCATTACGTGTCTGCTGGGGGACAACTTCGTGGAGCTGACCCAGCACCCGCTGCTGAAGGCCCTGGCCGACAATGCCACCCATGCGGCAATCGGGGCGCTCACGGGCATCGCCTTCGCCATGCAGTTCTATGAGCGGACCTCGCAGCTCTTCGGCTGGGTATTGATTTTCACCTGCTTCGTTGTGTCATCGTTTATCGACCTGGATCACTTTGTGGAGGCGCGTTCCCTCTACCTGGAGGTGGGTTGAAGTCACTAAATAGAAAATATACTAAGATCTACTTCCTTCACTCTCCTAAAGGATGCCACCAACCTGTCGAAGAGGCCCTTCCTCCACTGCTCCAGCATCATCGTGGTGCTGCTGCTGTTCTACGTGTGCACCGCCTGTCTGAACTACTTCCGGACCAGCCTGATGCTCGGATCGCTGCTCTGTGCCTTCATAACTCACCACACGCGGGACGCCGTGCGGCGGGGCTACTGGCTGTGCCCCCTGGGCCACACGGACCGGGTGCCCCAGCTGGCTTACATCCTGACCACCATCCTGACGCCCCATCTGCTGGGCTGCCTGCACGGCGTGTGCCGCAGTGCCACCGTGCTCAACTTCCTGGGCCAGTACATCAAGCTGAGCGAGGGCCAGTACCGCGGCAGCTCCACTGCCAACTATCGCTACATGCAGGTCTAGAACCGCCTGTGGGCGACACTTGTGATAACACTGCAACATCATCAAATGGTAACTGCAACATGCTTTCTGCTTCAAGCGCTTTACGATTTACGATTAGAGATCAGCTAGAAACCAAATACTTCCACACTACAGGACACAATTTTACACTCTAGTCTCTAGTCGAGGTACCTCTTTTGGGGAACTATGCTTCCCCGCTCCAACTAATTTCCTTGTTAAGTAGGGTAGGTTTTTACTAGCATCTAATACGAGTATAGTACAGATAATATCCGGATTTGTGATATGTAGACCTTAGACAAACTAGAGTAACGAGCATAGCGCACAACGATATACGTAATCGATTTTCAACTTCAACTTTGACTCTGTATTTGTAGGCCGTACGAATTTTAAGCTAATCGAACAATAAAATCAATGTAATTGCCTTATAAAACAAAGGAAGAAGCCTTGTAATCGCGATTAATCGCATTGATTTACCTGGGGCCCACCTTGGTTTCGTTTTCTGTTTATTTGTGGGCCAAATTAGTTGCCATTTACAAATTGGCCCTAATGGCTGGCGGTGCTGCGAAGAAATCCCGTCATAAATCGACTTCTTCGCTGATTTGGCCGAATCGGTCTGGGCTATTTATATCCGAATTTAAATTTAAATGTTCGCCATTATAAATAAATCACATTTCGATCGAAAAAGTTCGTGAGGGATATAAAAAACTTTGGTGTTTTGAAATTTTCCTACGCTTTTCAGGGAAAATCGCAGTGTTTGCGGGTCAATAATTGGGTAATTAAACTTCCACGTGCGCCCAAACAAAGAAAACATTCTAGGGTATTGTAGGTCCCAGAATTTCCCACGCATACCCATTAACAGCGGCACTAACAACAAAAACTACAACAGCGCCGGAATCTGCTGGCAACACCCACGCTACAACATTTGTTTGACATACATTGAAAGATAAGTGTTTAAAATCTAATTCGATGTTATCACTTTTTGCTGGGTTAAATGGTAAATGCATGAGTATAGAATATGTCATATAGTATAATTAATTATTATGGTAATTTATCATTTAATTTATTTTATACTTCATGTACTCTCAACAGGTGTTAAAAAAAGGTAGTGATGAATCAAATTTAAATGATTGATGATGAAATGTTTACAAGATATATATTCTGTTAATATATGATTAGTTAAAATCTAAAAATTGTTCCCTGTGCACACAAATGATGATCGCTTTGGGCTTGGTCGCGTCTCGTTAGAGGAGACATATCTATGTGACTGATCAGAGGCGCAGATCGCTGCAGAGAACCCAGTACAAAAAGTGTGTTCGCGGCGGCCACAGCAGCCGTTCTGAAATCGGAGTCAAGAGGTCGCGTGTCCAAGTGCCTTAAAGCCTTTCCATCTCGCGCGAGTTTTCCGAGTTAGCCAAGATTGCGGACCAAGGGGACATCAGTGGGAACCCGCTCGGCGTAAGTGCGCTGCAACTGTAGATTTGGCTTAGTGATTGGCTTTCAATTTTCAATTGGCCCGTTGGAGTTCCGCTTTTTTGTTCGCCCCTCGACCTTGGGCACTTTTCACGCTTCGTTTGGCAGCCGGCCGTGTGTTTGTCTATCGATGATATCACGGCCGGGTCATTAAGCCCACAGCCAAGTGCGACATTTCTGTTTGCCTTCCGCCGAACTTAACTAACTTAAGTTGCTAAACGCCGTTCCCAGAGTCATTAACACCCCGTTAAAATCCAGCGTAAATCACGGGACTCGCCTTCGGGCACCAGAAAGTTTCATAATATTTATCTGGCACGATCATAACATGCATACTCGTACACACAATGTGCAAACATGTATATTATATGTATATGGTTTAAAAATAAACATTGTAAATATTTACATTGGAAATCTATAAAGAGCAAGGAGCCGATTTCTCCCATAATTCTCTCGCACGGCGTTCACACGGTCTTCGGTCAAACGGTTCTTATACTATTTGTTTTAGAAAATAATAATAATCATGATCAATAAATAAATTACTCATAAAAGTTCTGTGTCTGGCTGCTGCTTTCATGTTTATGAGCTGATAATGAGCTCGTAAACAGTCCAATTCCGGTTGCCTCTGCCTAGAAGCCATCCAAACTGATCTGATCTTGATCAACTGGGGGATCTCTGAATGCTCTGCAGAGAAGCAGGTTCCTTGACATCTAGATTTAAAGTCATTCACTGATAATAGCAATGACCGATGACAAGAAAAAGCTCTCAAGCAGTTGTGCAATTTTTAAAAATACAAAAAAAAAGAGTAGAAAGTGAGTTTACAGTACCAGTTCTATAAGCTAAACCACCTACATATTATATATAATGCATGGACTTAAATAAAAGTATTACATTGTTACAAAAAAGAAAAAACGAAATGTTGATGCTTAGCATTTTTCATTTCTGCTCAATTTATACACAATTTATAAAAAGAGGGACTGGGAATGAACTTTTTGACTGATGTTTGAGCAGCTGAGCAACTTGAATAAAATAAAATACGTTCCCGTTGTACAGTGTTGACTTAACTCCACAGAAATAAAGCTTCACCTTTTTGCGACCCCACGGCGTATGAGCAATGTGTCATTTTTGGACGCCTCACCTGAACACTCTGAACGGTCCACGACAGCTGCCTAATTAAAATTATCGCAGATTCCGTTGCTCCGCCGCCGTGTGCCAACTTTTTTGAGTGAGGCCCACGGGGCGGATTGTCGATCGGTAAAAATAGCTCATACGCAGAGTGGCACACGAACGCACTTGCAACTGCACAGGCACTTCTTTCTGTCATCTCCTGTGCGACCGGGTTGAATGACTCGAGTCCGTGCGTCCGACTAAATATAACCCTTGCAGTTTGCCTTCGCAGTTTATATAACACTCTTTCGAGTGCCGATCTCAGCTATAAAAGGGCTTTGAAAGGTGGCATGTACTTGGCTCTAGACTTTGAATACCCAGCGCCAAATGCAACTCATTGTGGCGCATTGATAAACAAATATGGGGAAACGTGTTTGCCCGATTCTTTTTTTACTTGGCTCTGATGGCACAGATCTTTCTTTAGAAACATATGCACAAGCAGCCACAATTCGCCTCGTCACAAGATCTAAATTTTATGCCGGCTGTTGTCGTTGACAAAGAGCAAACAAGCAGCGAAATCGGTGAAAATAAATCACAAAAAGAAATTAACAAAATGGCAATCCCAGAATAAGGCGAGATTTCAAAATTTTCGGTTCAAAAACAACTGGCGAGAGAGCATTCCGCTCACTGTCTCGCTCTCGCCGACTTGTTTTCGGTTTTCGCTTTTTTTTGGCAGCATTTCGAGCGCGTTGGAGCTCCGTAAAATGCTCAATATTGTTTGGGATTCCGAGGCGAGACGATCGTCGAAAAAGTCGCGCGCGCTGCTAAAATAAACTCAGGCGGATCACAAAGAAATTTATTATTAGGCAAACAAATAAAGGAACACAACATTAATAATCCCCTAAAAAACTTTAGATTTATATGCACAGAAGAAGAGAAATAAAAAACAAAGTAAACACACATTTTATTTGTGAATAATTATACGGCGAGCAGTGTCAAGAGTGCCAACACATTTAATACACATTTAAGTGCCAGTAAATAAAAACGAAACTAGGCCAGCACAGAAGGCAGAAAGTTGATTTAGAAGAAAATATTGCTCATACGCCACCGGCACCTCATTCACACCCCTCTCAGTTATCAGACTTTGAATGAGCCCAATGAGCGGACTGCGGCAACAGCTGAAGGTGAGTACCGCCCCGCCTTATCGATATTTGAACCCTAATCCCTGACGATCTTAAGTCTTTAATCTGAACTCAAACCGGCTCGCACTTGCATAAATATTTACCTAATCGCTTTTCAAAGGTGGCAGCAACTTTCGTTCTCCGACTCGCAGGCACTAAAGTTGCCGTTGCCTTCTTTGTATACACAATTTGTTTTCATTTCTTTTATGATGAGCAAATATTAAATCCCTCTCTCTTACGACCAGCTATAAATAATTTTAATAACAATATTGGTACTACTCTGTCAGGGTCGCCAAGGAATATGTAAATTAGCAGATCGTATTTGTTAATTTCAACATCAGTCGTCAACTATTTAGGGTAACGAAATTACACAGCGATCAATATAAATGTTTATGTTGGTTTATTTTCGGAGCAGTGCAAATTTAAATACGTTTTACGGCTTTAATGTTTGTAATTACTTTAAACAGCTAATGTAGTCGGTAAATACGGATTAATTACGACCCAATATAAAAGCTAATTGGTTTTAAATAACATTGCTTTTGGGCAACAATTTCAATGTTGCAAACATTCAGCTTGCGATTTGCAAAATTTAACATTTTTATGGAAGTCTACAAGTGAGTAGTATCCAGACCTAAATACAAAACGTACGTCGAGACTCTCATAAAACCGTTCCCCGACATTGCATTCTATTTTTCTGAAGTCATAAAACGCGTTGCTGTCGCAGCCCATAACATTGTAACCAAAACACATCATTAAAAGCGCAGACGAGCACCCATAAAAGGCATATGGATATAGATATGGATATATAGTAGACGTGTGCATGTTTCTGGAAATTAGCCTTTCGCGGGAGGGCATCATAATGGTTTCTTAATGTGCCGTCCAAGATTTTTGGCATACAAAATGCGCTTCAGTGCTTTCCAAGGCATTAAAAACGACGATTGTTTATCGGCATAGACGTGTATATACTTGGCGAATATAAACATTAGCGATTATTAACTTTTTCCATACCTTTGATGTGTATATTTAAGTTTCGTCTACCTAGAGCACACCGTTCAAGATTTAATTTGAGGTCCAAAGTTTGATACTTGTTTATCAGATTTTACCCATTGACGACACAGCAACATTTTGTCTGGATTTATACAAACAAGCCACAGATTTATGATTTTGGCAGAGCTCTGAGGCACATAAAAATGAGGTGAATAAGTGAAAAAGTGTCATAGAAAAATGCCATCAAAAGAGCATAAAAGCGCGTTCGCTACAAATTTATTAATTTGTTTACACGATGTGCGTCTTGGCACGTGAGCAACGCCACCATCTGCATAAATGTAATTTGATTAAAGCAGATAAACCTAAGGTAACTAACCTGGGCCAAGGTTTTACACATTTGCCGATTGGGCTCAAACGTCTGACGCATTTTAATTACAAACAAAGTGGTGCGTAGACTTTAAAGTTCGATTACAAACCACGTAAAAAAAGAGTATTTCAGAACTTATAAATTACAAAACAAAAACAAATAAGGCTGCGCATAAACTTTTTTGCAATATACAAATAGCATTAAAACGCAATTACTGAAATTTGTTTACAGAAAATTCAATTAAAAACCCTAAAAGGTTACATCGACAACACAAAAACAAAAAACCCTCTTTTCAAATTAAAAAATGTATCTAGGCCTCTTGCACAGGGTTTAAATGAACTTTGAAGAAGCATTGTTCTGGGAAAATTAAAATATTCGTTCTTTTCAGATACTTACGTAAATACTTTCACCAGTTTTGCTCGTTTATTTTGTAATTAATCAAAAATAGTTTGAATGCCTGCCCCTCTCTACGTAATTGAATTGGGAATAAATAAAAATCACGAAATCTTTTCTAGCCCCCTGCCAAGTTTCTTATATTTGGCCTATCGAGGGGTTGATGAATTCATATTAGTCTTAAAGAGCCAACTAATTGCATTTGCACTTCTTTTCGCTCAGTTGAGATGTTCGGAATTCCTCGAGTGAAAATAGATCGAACAACAACAAACATGGGCGGGTGTTAAAATAGCCAAAGAACAACGTAATAAACAAGAATGTCAAAAATAAAAAAGACTTATAGACGAAATGTAAAAATATATTCTTAACTCACCCCCAAATACTTTTAGATTTCCCCTGCAGCTCAAGAGTATGCTACATTTTTTTCATAGCAAGCTAATATATTAAATTTTATTTCCGACTTTATTTAATTTTGTTAACCCTTTTTCGGTTGTTTGCTTTTTTACAGATGCTGGGAACAGCTTTGCTGGGCAAACGGGCCACCAAGGTAAACACGAAATTATTTCGGATCGGTTTATTTTGACTGTTCGTTATTTATTTGATTTTCACTTTCGTTTCGTTTTTTGCCTTTTCATTTCACAGTCTGTCAAAAAGAAACCATTTACAGAGGTGGAAATCAAAGGTACGTAACCAAAACCACACCCCAAATTATCAGATAAATTGTTTATTTACAAACAAGACGAACAGTGACCTCTGTTCTTCTGGGAAGAAATCAACAAAATATGGGTTAATATACGCAGACTTGGCGGTGCTATCTCCTATTTGACTGTTCATAATTACTGCAAATTTATGTGGAAAATAAACAACCAGCTCGGCCATTTCGTGGCCAGCTCACACTGCGTATACGGAATCGGTTTTTGCACCATCATGGTGTAAAAATATTTTCGTTGTTCGGGGAAAAACATCTTTTTTATCTCACCTAGGATCAACCTGTTGTTTGAATGCTTAGAATGGCTATTATACTTGATCTATAGATGGCAGCTTGATTTTTCAACAAGGAAACAACTTCAAAATGGAAGAGAAATTACACGTTAGTGATTGCTATTTCTGTTCGAGTAAATTTAGACATGTGAAATTGCTGACCGCCTTTTGCATGTAGGCTGTCTTTAATTAATGTGCCTGCCACTAATTTCAGCAGGTGCACCGGGACTCAAAGATAGATGGGTTCTCTTCGAGAGTTATTTTTATATCTTGAAAATTGTTCGGGCAAGCACAGCGGCTTTAATCTAATCAAGATAGCCATAATCGAGTTGAAATTTAATTAACGCTCCTCTTTCCTTTTCCCTCCGATAGTAGAAAGAGTGGAAACAAAGTACTGGGGGTAAGAAGGCGGCAGATAGCTGACACCCCCGCATCACATGCCCAATTAACGGGCTTATAAAGCTTCCAATAAAAAAAGAGCAAAATAAAAGTGGAGCGGAAAAAATACCTGTCGTTTTTAACAGAAATTTAATTTGGCCTCTGGGATTTACCGCAAAGTGTTTACCATCGAATGGCGAATCAGATAAGATGCTGATCCCACACCACTCATGTGACACATTTCGCCGGCTGACAAGCCAAACAAGTCATATTTAAATCGGCGCCAGGCACTTTCATTTGACATTGCCTTCAGCTGTTGATCTCCAGCAAATATTTGCCCTTGGAGTGGAAAAAGCAGCGGGAAAGCAACCATAAACCCAATGACTCATTTATGGGGTTGGGAGGGTCTTATTGTTGCCAAATTACGGTTAAGATAAAGCCATAATTATTTATTAATTGTCCTGGAGTCATAAAAGTTGTTGTGGGAGTATGAAGAGGAATATTAAAAGTTTACACATATAAATAATAATATTTTCCCCAGTGTATTTCGCGTGTAACTGAACACATACTTAATAAGTAAACAGCTATGAAAGTGCCATTTTTGAAATTACAGAACTACCAGTATTTCCCCGATATCGCACGGCAATCAAGACGATTCCTACACAGGTACTTTTTAGGCTAAGGCCCCACTCAAAGTGTCCGATTGTCTCGCTCCGGCAATCAGACAACTGAAATCAAGATAAAGCCCATGGGAAGAACGGCGATGAGAGAGTGAACACCATTACGACATATAGACTAGCACTTAATGAAATCAGAAAGCCCATCCCATCCCCACACGAGTGTAGTATACACCCACCCACCGACCAAAATCGGGCTCTGCCATCCGGCTGATAACTCTGTTAGTTATCTGCGGGGAGCGGCGGGTGCTATCACCCAAATGAAATATAATATAGTACAATATAGCAAAAGTCGGCTGGGCTCTGGGTTCTGGCCCTGGTTAGTTCGCGTTCAGTCATTATCTTGGGAGTTTTCGTAGATAAATCGCGCGGTAACGCTGGCATTCCTGCAGCATTATTATTCGCGCCTTCGCAGAGTATCGCCAGCTTATGTAGCGCTCGGAAGTGCCCCTCGAGTGTCTCTCCCCAGCCGTGATTGATTGATTGATTGGCCAACTGATTAACCCACCAACTAACCAACTGATCGATTGGTCGATTGATAGCGTCGCGCTCGTGCCCGCCAAACATTCAAAACGAACCAGTTCTACCTGGCAAATTAGCGTCTTTCCGCTCTGGCAATATGAGCAAAGATGATAAGTGTGAGTATAAGTTAATACCGCGACTTGGCCAGAAGCGAACTTTAGTCAACCGCTATCGTTATCGGTTGTGCGAGTATCCGCGGAAGGTGGAATATTAACTAATTTGCAAACAGCAATCAACATTCAAAGAGACACGGCGTTGTCAATTTGTCGCCACACTCGTAAAACTAATTAAACGATTGTCACCAGACACGTAGGGCCACAAACACGGGGAGAAAAAAGCACTCAAAACTAACGTGTTCTAAATAAATATATAATATTGAATGTTTTATTGAATAAATTTTATTCCAAAATAAATAGTTTTCTTGCTAAAAGTAAACGTTATTGCCAAGTTTACAGATGTAAGATTAGTCTGCAACATAAACTACTGTTCCAAGTAATCAATTCATTCCCATAAATATTTATTTCCCCAGTGTAGCCTCGTGGCCCTTTGTATCTTCCTGTTATCACTCGAAAAAATTATCTCACTGCGTGCTGGTGTATTTGGCAAGTGGGCGGTTGGCAGTTAATTTGTTGCCACTTTGCCGCTGATGAAACCTGACAGTCAAAGGCAGCCGTAATATTTCTGCGAGTTTTTATTTATTTGTTCTTTTTTTTGGGACACGCCTGCATTTTGATTTATGGTTACGCAACGTTGGCAGTTTTTTAGGCTTCGTCCACAGAATTCTCGGCTTGGTACTCGACTTGAGTTATGAGTTGCAAGACAATTAGCCAAAAAGAAAAGACCCCAAACAGAAGTGAAAAATGAGAGCGTTGGTTGACTGTGAAATTTCAATTGTTTCTTTACAAGTGATTTATATATGACGTTCTGTTCAAGAATTTGTTAAGCAACATTAAAATTATTTGCTTCAAAGTATTTACGACCAAGTGTGCATTTATTAAAAAGTGAACCTGTTGGGTAAATTTAATTCAGTGGCTGTCTTAAAGGGTTTTGCCATAAAATGTATTTATCTCATCCCTTAAGCTCTGAAATGAAAAACAATTGTTGACCAATTTTCACATTTATGTACTGCAAAATGCGAAACGAGTGTTAAACAAATGTATATCGATGAATGCAAAGTGCTAATTTGGTCACGTAAATGGATTCAATAACAAAGCGAGATAAAAATTTGTTTTTCACAGTCTCCTGCTGTGCGTGTCTGAGTCCTTGACCCCCAGCCCTGAACCACCCCTTTTGCAGCCCCATTTCCACCCCACATTTGGCCCCCTCGTTTAGGGGGCACGTTTTGCGTATGAAAAATTTTGACGATACCAAAGGCCCTCGGATTGATTTTTGCATATTAATGCAGGACGTTGAATCGGAGCACAGCTGCAATCACTTTCGGTTGGGAGGGAAACTCTATATAGAACTGATGACTGGCCTTGGGTATTTTGACGGCCCATAAAAAGGAAAAGCCGCAGATAAAAGGCATCGACTGCAAACGCATCTATAACGGCCATCGCCTCGTTAAATCGCAAATTTATGATGCATTTTAACTGCATTGAAAATATTAAAAAAGTGATATTAATATAGAAGTCAACTTAGACAAAGTCTTTAAAGAGTTTTACCTAAGTGAATGAAATTCAGACACTCAAGTTTAATTGCGTGGCATTCTTTTCCAACGGCCAATAAAATTAACTGCCTTGTTTCGAGTATGTGATTAGGCATTAGAATCAGGCGTATTAACCGATTTCACCCCACAGCTCGTGGGTGGCGCCCTCTGGCGTCGGCACGTGACTTCGTTTGCGTACATCCCACGATTTTCGTAGGATGTTCGTGATGTTTTTGGACCCGCCTAGTTAGTTACCCCGCGCCTAACACAATTTACGCCTTTTGGAAAAGTTTCTTGCGGCGCAGTTTCCTTTTTATGTATCAGATCGTTTGCCAGTTAAAGGCCAAAGTCCTTTAATAAAGCTGCACATATTGTGAACTCTATTCGTCCATCTGTACCGAAGTTAACTGATTGGTGTTGTTGGCTTCTAGCTTGCATTTCACTCTGTTGGCTGCCCAAAGTTTTCGCAATTAATTTTCATTAAAAAGTTGTTTGCATTGGCGAAAGTTGAACGAACTGGGCAATTGAGAGGAAAAGCGTGGGTACTACAACAAAAAAGGGGAAAAAGTTGAATATTTGGACAGGGCTTCGTTAAAGAATTGCAACTCATTTGTCGGAAGAAAAAGATGAAACTTAGTTTCAAGTTCTTTCATCTCATATTTGTTTGTTAGGGAGAAATGTCTTGGTGTTAAAGTTGAAGAAAATCTAAAGAATTTCCGATTGTCCGGATGCCGAGAACTACTTGATTATAAATATTTTAATGCCTACTTTTAGTCACTCATATCAATAATTTCAGATCTCTAGAGATTTCGTTGGGATTACAAGCCTTTCATCAAACTGTGAATTTTAATTGGCTTCCCAAATATAAAATCTGCTAATTAAAATAGAATCGAATTCTTATTATCGCGAAAATCGGAATAAATTTGCATATATGTTTGAGGTTCTTGCAACACGTAAGTGGACAATGCGATTTAATTGAGAATTACATAAAAATGCAGCGATACCGTTGCATAAAACCTTACGTATAACGGTAGCCCTCTCTCTCTCTCTCTCTGTCTACCTCTTTCGTTTTCACTCATTGGCATATTCCCACAAATGCCGTTGCCTGCGATAACAACAACAACTCGTTTCCATCATTTTGTTTTGTTCCCCGCATTCGCTGAGCAAAACAAAAACGGGGCTTCCTCGTAGTGAGTGCAAGCGAGAGGGCGCGTTAAAAAGAGAGACTTAGTCGGAATCCCCCAGTTCCAGCCGACGGGAGTGAGAGTTAAAAAGAGAACACTTTGCACATTGCCCCTCCAAGAACACTAATACATTCGCCAAAATTGCATGCTGCACAGAATTCTTTTTGTTTTTGTCAATCTTACTGCACATGTTCTTGTTGTTATTGTTTTAGTTGGGGCAAGGTTACTGGAAGTGTTCTTATAAGATTTTATTTTGAAGTGTTTTCATACTGGGCGTATGCGTAATATTGGGAATGAAAAATATTAAACATATTTAAATAAGTTTTAGAATGATTCAAATGATTAGTCAATATTTATTTTTCGAGAACTTCGTCGTAAAATCCAACCAAAAAACAATGTATTTTAAAATTGCGTTCTTGGGCGGCGGAATAACCAAAATGTTATGCTAGTTAGCAATCGTGTTAACAAACTTATCATATTTCGTACAGATACACAGCGAAAAACCCAAAGAATCCTTGAAACGAAAAGCGAACGCCATCACGTGAATTCCGAGACGAAAGGGAAAGCACTAAAAAACATTCCAACGCGAGGGAGAGAGCTCTCACCCACTCCCCCCTTCGCATTCTCTCCCACACTCTCTCCCGCTTTCTCCGCGGCGAAGCACGTTATGAAAACAGAAGCAGCAACAAAAACAGAGAGAAGATTCGCTGGTTGCCCCAGCGATGAATGAATTTTTGGCCGAAGCCAGAGAATCCCGAAGTCTCGGGGACCCGAAGCATCTTCGGATAACGGGAATCAATGGGGGAGGAAGGCAGGCGAACACGAACCTACTGCCAATGGGGCTGCCATTCATGGGGTTCCGTTTTATAGCGCTCAGTTTCAGTTTCGAAGTCGGCGCGAACACAAAGTAGCGACGGATTGAAATTAACTAACAAAAACCAACCGAGCTATCGGTCCGTTATCTCACTATCTTCAATCTAACACTAACTAACGCTATCAGTTCTTTGAATTTCTTGGCTCGAGCAGCTGATTTCCCCCTTTAAAAGGTTACAAATTATAAGGATAATTGCCCTTGTTTTGGCTTGGAAATTCCCGATGATGTGGTCATTATACACCCGCCAAATAGTTTGAACTCAGTGCGCGTAATTGAAGCGTAACGTGCGTCCTTGAAGTGTCCGTCTATAAGTCCTTTCAGTCAGCACCAAAAGTTAAAAGCCAAGGAACTGAAAACAGACAACCAGAACCAAAAAAGAAGTTGTTATGTCACTGGGTTGTATGCAGCTTAGTGCATTATTTTATATCAAACGCCATAATTGTCATGACGAATGATGAGTCAAGATGAGTAAATTCGATAGGGAAGCCTTGTGACAAATAATGACAAAAAATATAATTCAAAATGAGTCAACTGAGGGAAGAGTTATAGGCTTTCATTTAAATTAAATTCTTAACAATATCAAATGACTAGTATGTGTATGTTTCATTCCCACTTTAAGACTATTTTGCTTTAGTCTGAAGCTTTAATCCTCGCCCTAAGTCACCTCCTAAGAACCGAAAGAAAGTTAAGTCAGATTTATTCGCCATCATATTTCTCTTGCTCACGCCATAAAACTTTCAATTTGCATCACCCCAGACGTATATTTATTGGCCTTAAGAGAAATGGCTGTCAGGCGGCATAATTATTGAAATATCAAGTCTGGGAAAACTCAGCGAGTGACGGGCGATAAATTGAGGAAAGCCGACAAGTGTCGGCGCAATGTGGGGGAAAACTGAAAGGAACGAAAGGGAAAGAACAGACCCTGACCCTGAACGCATTTTGACCTCATTCAGTCGAGATTTCAGCAATTAATTGCAATTAAAACACCAAGCCAAACCAATGGGGCTGACTATAATTGTGGGCGGCTCGGCCAAGAAAAGCAATAATCCAGTAATGACTCGAAAACCATTTTCCTTTTCGTTGTTTAAGTAGTGAAAACTAAACAAATCCCCCGTGTTACTCATACGCCCCGTTAACAGAGACACAAATAAGTGCACACATCCGCAAAAAGCAGAAAGTCATAATTGCCGGCGAGCAAAAAGAAACATTGAGCTAATAACAAATAAACGAGCGTCGAAAATAACACAAAACACTAAATCTATAAATACTAAATAGATATAGGCAAAGAACAACAGAAATGGATCACAAAGAAATCGCAAGTCAAGTGCGAGGTGAGCTAAGTATGGAAAATAATTTATTCTCACATTTCGTTCACTAAGTTATTCTACTTTTATTAATTTCACATGTTGATAATTCAACACACGTTAATTAAATTTCAGTATAGGGATCACAAATAAACAGAAACTCTGTTTAACTAGTTTGTTTTGCCACTGCAATTATCCCGATCACACATTTCTATGATAGCGCTAAGCGGCACATGATGTTGATATGGGCAATTATCACTGAAAACCTATCTGCATGTGTACAATATTTAGAGTCGAAATTAGACCGGGGGAACTTAACAAAACACAGTCGTGTGTCATGCCAAATAAATACATTCGCCCCCACTCGACATAAAAAAAGCAAACAAAACTGCGGAGCACAATCAAACACAATCAACGGAATTTCAAATCTAATCAACACGATAACTTTCCGTTGTGTTGTGTTTTTTCTTTTGCTCATTTGATGTCAATTACCATACACCATAGTATCTTATCTTGGTGACTCGACAACAATGTGCTTAATTATTTTACGTTCTCATTATTATTGTTAGGTCTCGACTTTGACTTTCATTCTTTACTCCTGAACCTTAGATTGATTTAGCTGTCGATATTGGAGCGAAGTTTCCTAAGTAGCCAAGTTTGATTAAAAACAATGTATCTTTTCTTTCTAAGTAAAGAAAAATACTATTTCTTTATTGTCACAAAGAGAACGAAAATAACCAACTGCTTTGATTTGAATCAAGCCAATCTAAGTCAGTTTCAGAACTCGCACTTTCGGTTTTCCTCTTTACTGTTTTTCACAGAATAGTTATGTCTTTTTTCTTGGCTTTTCCCAATCGTACACTCAACTCGGGGCTCCATGGACTCCCACACAGTGCCCCCATGTCCTCGTATATATAAAATGAATGTATGTGACAAATAGAGGCTCTCGAACGACCACCCACGCCCACTTCAATTTGACACGTTTGAAGTGTTGAAAAGTCCGCGGAAAGTGTTCACGCCTCGTCCTCTGTGCGGGATAATTTGATTTCATTGCGAATATAAAGGGGGATTAGCATTGCTTGCCAGGGTATTAATAGCCATGGCATCCGGAAAACAAAAGATTAAGTCTTCCACTATTAGCAAGTTTAAAGCTAATTTATAGGCTTCTTAAATTAACGCTACAAATAATTTCGTGAATGAAGTATTTTATTGTAACTCAATTCAGTAGGAGTTTCGCTTGATTTGCAGTGTGTAAGTCAGTAAAACAATAACCCAATAAATCTGTGAGGCTGCTGAAAACCCCAAAGGGTGTAATAAAACACTCCTACCAACTCCGGCACTTCCTCTTTCGAGCCACATTTCATGGCCGCTGTGGTTTATGCATAGTGCAATTTCCTCGCCAGCATTTTATTTGGTTGGCAAATCTTGTGCCAATATGTGTGTGGGATGGCAAAAGTTTCGGAGCTGGAAAACTTTACACTTTTAAGCGTTATTTACGACGGCAGTCGCAGTGTGCAAGTGCAATTTATTGGGGTTCCTCTGTGCGACGGCGAAAGTGTTGGCAACTTTCGTTGGCAACTCAATTACAGGGTCCCCGAAAACGAGGCTCCGGGGAGGAGCTAAAGGCATAAAGGGTCCCTCGAGGGCGATGCAATGCAATTATCAAGTTCATTGACAACGCAGGAGAACAGGCGACAAACCAAAACAGACAAGGACAAACAACAAATGTTTTGCTCTCCTGCGAGAAAGTTTTATTGCAAATTGGGAGACCTCGAGTACAAGGAACACTTTTAAAATTGAAGGGAGGGGATTTCTCCCCAAGATGTCTCTGCAATTAGTTACAGCGACACTTACAGATGGCCAACTTTCCGCCACATCGCACTTTGACTTTGTCATGGAAATGTCGCCCCGAACTGACCTGAAGTTTGTCTTTGTCCCGATTTAATAAGGCCATTATCAAACTTTCGCTAATTGCAAACGCCAACAAATAAGCGCTGTCTGCGTCCAGCTTAGTTTACAATTTAGTTTGCCCAAAAGGGGAAAGTCCTTCGCTTTGTTCCAACTTTCACAGGCATTTAATGAGCAGCCTGAGGGGATATTTCTTTGCTGAATTTAAAGCTTTAAAATAACGTCGAATCCCTGGCCAATTTTCACGAATTTGAATTCAATCAATCCACTGTCAGCGGCAGAAAAATCGAGTTGAGCAACAGAGCAATTTGAATTTGCCTAAGTGTCGGGACATATATTATCTGTACAGTACACACTCGCATATACACGCTGTGAAGGCGACGACACCAACTTAACTAGATGCCAATCAAATGCGCCGATCCATGGGTTAACCTCAATATGTCCCGGTGTCCCGACACCTGTCATTCCCTCCATTCCCCATTCTCCCGGAGCCGCAGACACTGCACTGTAATATTGGTGTCAATGTGTCAATATTTGAAGTATAAACACGTGTGCAATTACAAACTATACAAGTACGAGCTCGAGTGTTTGTGTGTGTGGATATGGGAGTGGGTGTGTGTGTGTGAGTGGTGGTATTAACAAAAGCAACGGCAACGGAAGTGCTCTACATGCGCCGGAAGAGGGGAAAATGGAGGGGCGGGCGGCTGAGAGGGCGTGGTCTGGTGGAAAAGCGGCTTTGGCCCAAAGCAATTTACATGCAATTTTCGCATATCTTGTGGCCCTATTCCACTTTCCTTTGCATCGGAATACAGCTAAAAACGGACGACTGCCTTTAAAGGATAATTTTTTCTTTGCCTTTTGCTCTCCTTTTACAATCTAATTTTGTAAGCAAAAAAGAGGGTTTGCTAAAGATATTTTTGGTAATAAAAAATAAAACCTTATCCCACTAACTTCAAGATATCTTTAATCTATGTTTTCCAAAGGCTTAGTTACCACGAAAATTCTTCTAATATCCCTCTCCATTTCCTCATTTATCCCGCCAAGTTGCATAGCAAATTGCACGCAAAGTTATGCGCGATTGGAAAAATTATAAGTTCTGGCTAAACGGCAGTATTTATGGCCTCTTTCTGGCAGGCCAACTGCAAGTTTGATCGATTTGGCATTGGGCACCCTGACGTGGCTTTATGGCCACAAGGCATTGACTGAGGTCTCCTCTGAGGTCTTGGTTCTTGGTTCTTGGCGTGCCGCAGAGAAGGCCGTCGCAAGGCCTTAATTATTGTGCAAGGACCCCATCGCGAACACCCCCAAACTTCTTGGAAGCACATTAAATCCCGAATGAGCCTTTAAGCCAGAGTAATTTCCGTCTTAGCCCGGGAGCATGCAACGATTATTTCTGTTTGTTCAGCGGGGAAACAAGAAAATTCCCCCAGCCGACGAGCAGTTTTCAGTGGCTTTTGCTTTTCGCGCGTTCATAATTTGAACAAATGCACCAACAATGGAAAACAGGCACGCGAGTTTTCCCCCAAAACAAATCACGCATTTCCACAGAAGTGCTCTTTTATTTTACGACTCTTTTTCTTAGCTTTCCCTTGCTTTTCTTTGGTTTACCCCCGAAATGTTGTTTGGCAAATTTGCGTTTTAGGATTGCGAGAACTTAAGACGCCATTTCACTCCAGCAGATATGCAAATACTTATGTGGACTGTGTAGGTTCTTGTGGCTAACACGGCGCATACGTAATTTTCTCTTGGGCAAAACCACAAACAAAAGAGGTTTGGGGTTTGGAAAAGCCGTAAATGGGAGATTAAATAAGTGTTTTCTTTAAGAGGCAGAAACTTTAGGGGAAAGCATAAGCTGCTATATGCGTGTTAAATTCTTAACTTTTTGCTTTAGTTGATAGTTTTCTCATCATATAATAATATATTTTGTTTCTTTTCTTTTGTTCCAGATCTGCGCACAGCTTTCGATCTACTAGACAGAAATCGCGACGGCAGAGTCACCGCCAACGAGCTGCAGTTTATGCTGAAGAACCTGGGCATAAACGTGAGTGACGAACTCATCCACGATCTCATACGTGAGGCAAGCCACTCGGGTAAGTGCCACTTACATTAGCCCCTTTGTGCGGCCCTTTTTCGCCTGGCCAACAACCTGTGGACACGAGTGCAACAGTTTGTCCCCGTGAAAGTGTTTGTTTGTCTGCCCTTTAATAATTCACGGCGCCCGGTGGCAGTTGAAAGGCCGTCGGGAAACGTTAATTAAGCCAACGGAGGAATGCCGATTGGTTCCACTCTCATTTAATCAAGCTCTGACCGGGTCACAAACAAAAAGGTTAAATAAGCTGGCTTTTGCTTTTAATTTCCCAGAGGTAAAGCAATTGCTACGAAAACAAAATCAAGTTTTTAAAGTAATTGAATCGTTAATAGAAGCGGCGCAAATAAGTATGCTACACTTTTTATAGGCAAAGAGAAATATTCTGTGTTTGCAATTTATTTCCATGGGAATTTAAGTTAAGTATTATTAGACCATCTCGCTTTAAGCCACTTTTCTACTTTCTGACGGCTGGAGTTTTCCCCCTTAATTCGCTCGTTAGCAAATGCAATTTTTATATTGGAAATTCCCCCGGGAAGAAGGAAAGCTGTAAAAGCATTTTCTTAGCCTGGTGAAAATAAAGGCGATAAGCGGAGGGTGGACATCCGGGCCTTTTCTTGTTGCATTCTCGGGATGCTGTCAATTTGTGTTATTTATATTTCATTTATCAATTTGGCCCAGTTGCGCTTGTTCAAATTAAGTTAGGCGAGTCTGGCGGAAAATTGAATCTTCTCCATTAATATGCAGTTGTTGTCATGTTCACTACGTGTTCGCATCAATAATGGAGTTCTCCTTAAATAGACAGAGCTATAATTATTGTGCACTCAACGATTTTATGTTAACAAAGCATCGATTTTGAAATCTATTTGCTACTAATTTAAATAAAAAATTTTAAGTTAACAATTTAATAAAACACCTCTTTGGTTGCATACTAAATTGACCACTTATTAGCCAATTTATAGATAAAAGCTCCACGTCAATTAAAACCGCTGGCTGACATGATTGTTCGCCAAGTGTTTGCATAAATTAAAGATAGTGTCACTCTTGTTTGTTCGACACCGGTAATTGAGTTTCGGTTAATCGCTTCACAGGTAATTAAAATATTTGTCCACTGCATTAGGGGCTCTTATCGGCGGTCTGCAGTTTGCACCGGCTGTGCTGTAAATTTAAACTCGGTCACGTTCAGATGAAAAGCGGGTTTTCCAGGGGCTTTTCCACGGGGATCGGTTTGCGGGCGAGTGACATTTATCATATAAAAGCAGGCAACTGTTGCTGACAGCAGCTCCAGACGGGGGCGAACGAGGGTCGGTGGGCAGGAGGATGTGTTTTGATGGCTGCCACCGGCAGGCGGTGTTGCACACGCCCCTTGCCACATGTGGATCGGACGCGGGGAGACCTGTAAGTTGACAGCGAACAGTACACGGGGCACAGGCTGCGACATGTGCCAGACAGACAAAACAAAGGCTCCAAATCCGATCAAAGAGTTCGCAGTTTAAAAATATACCAGGGGTTATGGAGGTCCTCTATAAGATAAACTTAAATAATCTTATTTAATATAAAATCTAAAATATTTCTCTCTCTTTGTGCATTCAAAAAGTATCTCAAACTTATGTATTTTCCCAGTTTTAAAATATAATGTCCATATAATGCCCAAGTAATCTCCAATATCCGCTCGGCAAATAGAAAACTTTTTGCGATTTAAGGCAGGTCCTTGAACCCCATCAAAGGCAACCGAATCAACATAAAAGGGCATCAACTTGGCCCAGAAATGGCCACAAAAGACCAAAGACAAAGACACTCCTCGCCCAGTGTTTTGCTGTTGGTATTCACTTGGCCAGCACTTCGATTAAGGCCCGGTCAAGTCGCTGAATGTGGCTTAAAGCGTGCACTTTATGGCTTCATTAACATTCCAGGGGTTTCAGTGACACTCTCTGGGGAGAAAGTGCGGAGAAAGTCGGGGGAAAGTAGGTTGGCAAGACGCTGATTCCGATTTCGCTAAGTGACCACCTGGCAGAGCTTTTCTTGGCCTTATTTATGCGTTCAAAGGAGCACGCAAGCAACAGTCTTTCTTCTCCATTTTCCATTTTCCACTTTCCTCGCTTCCCTCGCCCTATTTTTCCACTTAATTTCGGGGTCAATTTCCGCTTAGGCTGCCATTTGAAAATTTAATTTTTCGCTGTGCGCTAAGCGGCATTTAAAGATAATTGTTGCGCCCCCCAAAAAGGGGGACAAATTAATTGATTTCGGGAGTTGTGGGCTGCAGGTCGGCCGCCAGATGTGCTGACAGCTTTTAGGCGCACAATCCACACAATCGCCAGCTGGAGGCCATTAAATTTCCTATTAGCCAAGTTGTTAAGTGTCAAAGCCAGGCCCGCGGGGAATCTCCCTGTGTGCCGCGTTAAATTAGTTTGCCGTGGCCGAAGCCACAACCGCTGGGCTTCGCATTAGCGGCAACTGCGGACGCAATTGCACAACCACCGAATCGTGGGTAAGCCACCCACAAACCAAAGCAGCCTTGCTGCATTCGACCCTCTAATCGAATTCCAGCGAACAACCCCGTCCGAAATTTACATAACGAAGTCGGCACCCAAATTAAAGACAGCTCCGAATGCCAGCAGCAAGCGGAATGAAAATGCCCCGAAAATGCCGGAGACTAAGTTCAAAGTTCAGTTGGAGCCTTGAAATCGCTGCCTTGAACTGCATTTCTTGTCCGAAAAGCACGGATTTTCCCATTACCAGCAGACATTGCACATACGCAGCGTTGCCCTCTGACGGAATTTAATTAATTGCCAAACTGCAAGGTAATTTATTGGCCATCAAAGGCAGTCGTTCGTTGCTCACTGCCTGTGTATTAGTCAGCACTTATGGCCTGTTTTACAAGCCCGAAAACCGAATGGCCGAATGTCGCCCCACTGCAGCGCAACAATCAAACAAGAGTGGCTCAGTGGTTGGGTGGTTCGGGTTTCTGCCCCACAAATACAAACGTAAAACGCCCGGACGAACTTCCGTTTCCGTTTGCCGGGGCATGAGGTCACCAACAACCTACAACCAACCAACTGGCAACTGGCAAGAGCCCACAACCAGCAGCTCCGTTTGCCAATAATTGATTACACTTTGGCATGAAGTTGTTGCCACACACCTCGGCAATTCCCCCCAGATTCCCCTACTCTGCCCCCGAAACGAATGCACTGACAGACCGCAGTGGCCATTTGTTATGCCGGCTGTCATTGGGTGTCCCTCATCCAGGGGCAGCCTACAAAGCCGAAGGGATCTGTGATTGAAATAGAGTCCTCCGAAAAGGTGGCAAAAAAGCATTTAAAATGTGTGCAAATCGAATATCCCAAACTGCATTGAAAGTAAAATTAAGTGGCAGAAAACTTGCCTTATTTACTTTTAATTCCCTGATTGATTTAGCTTGTTGATCGGCCAGCTTAAGTGTTATAATTTAAACCTCTCGCCGGGAGAAACTTTCTGCAATCGATCAATGCCAAGAATTGCTGGCAACTGCAGGTCAAGCTTGAAAATTCTTTGCTCTGCCCAACGAGCCAAGTGAGGAGGGAAATACAAGTACTCGTATGTATGTGGCATTTGCTCCTCCACAGGACTCGTTCTATGCAGGACATTACCGAAATGTGCGACAAACAGTCGCAGCCAGAAACGCCCTCGCCTTCGTCCTTATGGCTCAAAAAAAAAGTAGAAAATACAACAAAAAACAGGACGACAAACGATGACAATGGCGGCAACGTCAACATCAACATACATATAACCAAGCCATTTTCATTATCCTTGGACTTGTCCTTTTCGCAGCCTGACACAGACATCGGCGCAGATGGAGGCGGAGATAGGGATAATGTGCATTTGGTTTTCGCATTTAAAAAGCCAAGAGGCTGAAAGCGGAAAGAAGGCCTCTCAAGAACGGGGGCTTGGCCCTTGAAATTGAGAAGGAAACTTGCAGAACCTGCAGTCATAAAAAGGAAAAAAAATGACTCATAGTTTATACCCTATTTTGGAGATTATAATAAATATGATGTGACTTGATCTATTTTGTATTAAGGAATTACATAAATTGGTTTAGAGCCCCAAATATTTGGGCATTAAAACTATTTCACCAACACTTTTATACACTTCCTTTTTCCGACAAACAAGAAATCCCTTTTCAGGGAATGGGAACTCCAAGCAGAGTGAAAGCCGCTAAGCGCAAATGAAAATATTTTCCAAGCAGCGCCGACACACAAATGTCACACAGATGTCAGAGCGACAAGAAAAGCAGGAAAAACTGCGGCAGGAAAATGGCGAATGGAGGAAGTGGATCGGTTCGGGGAGGATGACAATAATGGGTCGTGTTGAGCGTGTTGGGCGGCAACATATGAGCAAATACCCAAAGCAATCATCGTGATATGTTGATATGTTGACGATGGAGCAATATTTGTGCTCGGCCAGAGAGTTGGGTGTGTGCGAGTGGAACTTTGTTTTGCCAGTTGGCTGGAGGCCAGGGAACTCTCTGATTGCACTGTCTAATTGATGCGGATCCGCCTGTTTGACCCCTAATGCGTTTTTGATGCCGCCGAGCGAAGAGCAACAAATGGTTACTCGGGGTAAGATTCGAGGAGCTTCTCCGTAATTACCACCAATTATTTTTACGCCAGTTTCAGCCGAAATCTCTATCTTTTACTTAGCAAAGGGCTTTCGTTGTCTTGGCAGCGATTGGGGTGTTTTAACCAGATAAAAGGAAACGAAAAACAATTAAGAGGCGTTGAAAATGATAGGGAATTCACCCAAGGTATGCTGAAATATAAGAAACGTTCAAGGAAACATTATGAGTTGTCGGTTAAATCATTTCAGGGAGCTGAAAAAACAAACTGAATGATTATCTTTATACCTTACAAAAAATTGTGGAATAAATTAACTTGTCCTTGGTTCTTTTCGGGATAAAAAACGAATTCAAATTAAGAAGTTAGTGCTTTGCCATCTTCTTTCTTTATTGCCATTTCATTTAATTAAATTATTTATGTCTCCCAGTTCTATTTCCTGCCTTTCAACACACAAATAAATTAGCAATTCTAATTACGGTGGCGGTTTGGTCAAACAAATTGCAATTAGAGATGAAAAACCGAATTATATACACCGCGTTTCTTTTTCCATATCCTTTGGCATTCGCCGGCAAATTTATGCGAGCGGAGATTATTACAGATTTGGACTTCATTTTCGCCTCCATTCACAGAGTGAGCCGCGCCTTTCACTTATTTTCCCTCTAATATATCTTTATTATTTTTCTTGTTATCGCGCTGAAGGTCAAGGCCGAATGACAGAGCGCAAAAGGTTTTCCGGACGCCGTATCTTCTGCGCTTAATTATAAAAGTTTCAGCGGCAGAGATGAGTTGAGCCACTGATTTCCCACTGAGCGCGCTCACTTGCAGCTTTTGGCTTAGGATTTTCCCCCGGCTTTCCCTCTAGCTTTCCCTTTTAGCTTTGGCTTTGGTTTTGATTTTCCCTTTTCCCCACTTTTCGGAATGTTAATGGTCGCAGAGATCTCAGCCGGAAATGCCTCTGACAATGGCAGCACCTGGGCAGCATTCGGATTGGCGCAGGAGGAAGCCTGCCGAGCATATCCTGCCAACAAAGGATGTCCTCGTTGCTAAGGATTGAGGCGTGTAAACATTTCCCAACAATGAAAGTGCATTTTTTTGTGCTGAGAAAAGTGTTTGTTGAAAATGTTTCCAGCAGCACTTACACGCAAAATATTTGTGTTTGGAGGAGTGATTTAAGCTAAAGTTTAAAATAGTTTGGTAATGTATTCCAAATCTTTTAGTTTCGAAATCAAAGAACTCCTTATCTTATTGTGCTTAAATATATAAATGAAGAGGAAAGTATATTAATTTCATTACCAATTTTTCTGCGTGCATCCAATTAATGCATCCAAAAAATGTGTTATCCGGTAGAGAAATCCCACTGTTGCACTCGTTCGTGTCTACAATTTCCAGAATTTTCTCCAAATCCTATTCCTTAACCAGAATTCTTCTCCTCCGATTCGCAGGCAATGGCTTAATCAACGAGGCCGAGTTCCTGCAGTGGGTGGGCAGGATCCAGGCGCTGCGGGACGAGCAGCAGTCGCACGAGGACAGCAAGGACAGCAAGCCGGTGGACGAGGCCGATGATGTCACCGAGGACTTGATAGCCGCATTTAGGTGCGTACCATACAGTGCTTTGCATATCCGCTTAGCGACGCCCCCGCTAATTCCCTGATTCCCACTCGTCCTGCAGGGTATTCGATCGGGATGGCAACGGGTTCATAACGCGCGACGAGCTGCAGACCGCGATGGAGATGATTGGGGAGCCCTTGAACGAGCAGCAGCTGGAGCAGCTGCTGGTCATCGCCGACTTGGACCAGGACGGGCGCATCAATTACGAGGGTGAGTGCAGCCCACTCCTGCCACAGCCACAGCCTCAGCCACATCCACATTTACTGCCACTGCTACTGCTACTGCCACAGCCACAGCCGCCGTTAAAAGGACAAAGGACACTGCTGACGCAGGCGTTCGCGTGGAAGGACATGTGTGCACCGACAGAAATTAGCCATTGACATTAGCAAAAACAATTTGGTTTTTTCACAAGGCTACAAAATTAGTTGAGGGAACTTTTAAAGCGGGCTCAGACACCAAAAAGAAATGAAAGCCTTTGAAGATTTTTGTGGCAAATGCAACTTCAGCACTTATTTATTTTCAAGGCTATTAAATTGCCATTGCTTCTTGTCCATATGACTGTTATTAAGCTTGAGAGGATCCAGTCCTGTCCAATTGCAGCTGCGCCTGTCTGAGCCTTAATCAAGCGATGGCATAAAATATGGCAAACCCGTGTCAATATTTGTGCTACGCACCGAAAACCGTACGCCCATAAATCAGCTAGACAAATACGGCGACAACAAAGTTTATTAACCTCAAGGAACAGCAACAGGAGTTCACCTAATGCGGCCGAAGGTTTATTTGTTTGTTTACTCGTAAAGTTTTTTATACCCGCTACTTGCGGCCTGCTGGGTTTATTGGGTTTTCGTAGATTGAATCCCTAGAACTAGAAGTTGGTTTTTATGATGCAGCAACTAAAACTGCTAGTAAGGCTTCTGCATATGAAATTGTGTCATTCAAACGATAATCAAACTCTGTTTACAAGCAAATTTTCAGTAAAAAACTAAAAGCTTTAAAACTTTAGCTTATGAAGTGACTTTAAATTGAAACCTAACGCTCCCTTCCATAATTTGTTCCCCTAAAGCTACCTTTTAGTCATAAAAGTGAGCAGAGGTCTGTGGCTGGTCTTAAGTTGCAGACATAAAAACTTTTTGATAAGCAAATAACTACAAGAGCAGAGGAAAGAAAAAGTCTATAATGCAGTTGACCCAGAATGAAGTGGCAGCACCTCACCTCACCTCTCAGGATCGCCTTTCCCTGGGCGCCACACCCACTTATTATTCCGCACTAATGGCAAAAAATGGCGGCAGAGAATTCCCCAGCGTGGCATTAAATTGGTTTAATAAACTTAAACTAATACGGGGACATGCTCGACTCGAGTGTCCTCTTTGTACTTGCTTTTTTTTTTTTTTTTTTTTTGCTTTGCTTTGCTGTTGTTGGCCCGGCCAGGAATCCCTTGTATCATTAGGTTCATATGCCAGCGCCTCGCTAGTTGATACTTTGACCTTGTAACGCATTGACATGTCAGCACCGCCCAGCCGCCCAACAACCCCTCCGCCCACAAAGTCCGCCCAGTTCAGCAAAGTTCGAAAGGAACAGCCCGCAAGCCGCATTTGTTTGCTGGCATCTGCAATTTATTTACTCATTTTGCTCTTGTTGTTGCCCGAGCCTTTGCCTTTGCCTTCACGCTATTTACTTTGCGCACCGGCATCGACAACGGCCAACGTTGCGTATACGTTATACGTTCATTCGGTATACGCAACGTTGTCCGTTCCATTTTTGCTGACACTGCAGCGTTGGCCGCCGGAATATGTCGAGATTGGCCGGAGCAACACGTACTCCGCCTACGGAGAGCCCCGCCCATAAAGAGCCGCAGTTCGTTTTTCGGAGCGTGATTGCCTGGGGGCGACAGCTTATGTAGTTTGGATCTCTCATCTGTAAACTGTTTTTGCCTCGGTGGGCAAAAGCGTCGAAGGACACTTTGGAAATTCGATTTATTTCGTTTGATTTGATCACCAAGTTGTCTTATGTGTTGCGGTTAATTATCATACATCTTCACTAAACGTTATTTATTTTGTAGATTTACTATTTCCAGCGCTTTTGCTCTTTATATTTGATGCACTCTCACCCTCTTTTCTAATTTCAATTTTAGAATTCACGAGACTTTTGCTGTAAGCAGTTTTACGCCCGACTTGGAGGCATGGTCAACAGAAACCCCCGGAAATTTGGAGTGGAATGCAGCCCGAGTTACCCCTTCAGAATAATTGTTAAGCTATTAAGAATATACTCAGACAAGCAGAAAATAATAATGCAACAAAGCGTGCAGAACGTAATTGTTTGAAATTTTATACACAAAAAAACTTATTTATACAAGGGTTTGAAAAATGTGCAAGGCAGGCCACACACACACCCATCAAGTTTTCGTTTCATCCAACACCCGCATACAAACACACACACACACACAACCATATTCATATGTAAATTAGTTTCAAAGTTTTGTCGATTGAATTAATTCAAATCAGCATGTGGAAAATTCAAACAGAAAAGTTTAGACTAATTTTTGTAGACGATTTGCGTCGAAAATGATTTACACCACACAGAGACACACACACACACACAACATAAACATTAACATATATAATGCATATTCGGATAAGTCTGAGCGCGTGAGTGATATTGTGTTTAGGGTGCTGCAAAAATAAATAAGCAAGCAAACGGAGAATAACAAAGAAAATTACAATTAAAATATATCTTGATTCGGAGAAAGTCAGAAAGTGGATTCATATATTTGTATTTTATTGTAGTTATGCTGCTTTCAATGTATGCGTGTTTCAAATACCCCAAAAACAAACAAAAATTGTTTAAAATTTGTTAGAATAAGGAAATAAATGTTAACAATTTATATAAGAAAACAGAAGATTTAATTTCAGTTGGGAAGTGACATGGTAGAGTTTTCAAGAAACACGATTTTAAATGTTTGAGATTATTAATATGTCGATGTTTTCTCAGCTCTATTGTTTAGTCACAAAAAAGATGAGACAACCGCAAGAATTTAAAATGATAAGCCCGTTAATTAACAATTACCAACAACCTGAATAGAACATTTCAAAGTTCTCAGAATACAAGTTCAAAAACTAGTAATTTAATTTATTTTTGTTCTGCATAAAATAATTTTCAAAATTTAAGTCCATTGCATATTGCCGTCCCATAGAAAATTTAACAAGTAATTTTTATAACAATTACAACTCATCAACTTGAGGCATTGCGGTTTCAAATAATATTTGGTTAATTAATTTGATATTTCCTTTTTTGATACAAACTTAGAAGAGTTCAAAAACAACAAAAAATCAAATTCAAAGATAAAATACATTTAACAAAAGTGCTCTTTTGAAAAATCAGTGAAACAAGAGTTAAAAATATATATTTACATTAAAACACTAAATAAATAGAGTTGGGTAAAAAATATGAATCAGGTCAAAGGTACAAAAAGAAAAATGGAAAAAGCAAGTACAGCATACAAGGAAACCACAACTTTTGTATGGTATTTACAACAGGACTGCAAAGGCAAAGCGAATTAAAACCTAAACAAAGCTTGAAAACCAAATCAAACTGAATTCTTACTTAAAATATTGAATATACCCAGTAAATGTACTTAAATTCAAGTAGTTTTTTATGACCTCTAAATGTGCTTAACAACTATATGCAGGACTATATACCTACCCAACAATATACTACTTATATACAAGATTACTGTTTATGTTTATGTTCAAACTACAAACCTAATATTATCTTCTATATAGATATAGATACTGGATAAATCGAAACACACAACAACTAAGACATTATCTGTATGCGTACTTAAAGTGGTAGATAATTGGTTTAGGTATTAATGATTTCATAATTTATAAATGCGATTGCGAGTCGGAAAACGAGATGTGTCATAATAAATAACGGTACACCAACGCTCAATGAATGTTTTTTACTAATAGTAGGCTCTTTTGATTTACTCCTGTCAGTTGACAAACCAGAAAACGTAAAACCTATTAAATTGTGCTGTTCGATTCGACAACGTTTCCAAATTCCTGGCCCTGCCTAAAATATTGTGTATATTTTCTTTTTAACTCTTAGCGCGCTTACATAACGACAATGAGTGAACCGGAGGAAAAGGTGAGTGCCAAAACTTAAAGAATTCCGTTTGCTTCTGTTTGCACTAAATAATATGGATGACGATTAATAAACACAAAGGATTTAAAGGGGGCATTAAAATTCATAGCAAGGAGATAATTTTAAAATACCGCTATAACGCGCCAAGAAATTTCTCAAAATTGCGTCGCGATATATCGATATCTTTTGGACTTTTTGTCACATATCGCGAAAAGTCCATCACTAAGCTCACGAGGAGTAGCACGTCTAAAAATCAATTTTATTGAAATTGAAGCGACCGCGAACGAGAATTCCTCCAAAGCTCAATTAAATGCAAGTGCAAACTGCATTTTGCGAGCGATTTCGGTGATACGAGAATTGGGTGTTCTTTCAAAGGGTTGCTTAATAGCTGAGCCCTCGATTTCCGACCGTGTGCGTTGATTCAAAGCCGCAAAAGTGGATACCGAAACAGTGAAAATCGAGGATTTGATGGACTCTGATCCTGAAATCGAGTTCATTGAAAAGGATAGCGGGATGTCATCGTTGGGTGGCAGCAAAGACGAAACGCCCGAGCGGCGGGCAGTGGCTGCTGTAAGTAAAAACGTGGGCCTCTCGTAACCCTCTGGATCCCCATACCCCTCGACTCCTACGCTTTCTTATCGTGCTCACGTAATTGTCGGTCAATCGGAGCAGTGGTCACACAAAACCGAATCACTGATACCCTGTATTAATCTTCTTGTTTTTTTCTTTTTGCAGACTACAAATGAGCCACAGGGCGAGAACTACGATGATGTAAGTGGACCCTGTTTGTAAACACAACACGCAATCTAACCTCAAATTTGGGGAAGCAAAAGATTACCATAAGGATCTTTAAAGGGGTTTTAGTGAAAGGACTTAACTAAGGAGATACTTACCTTGAATAGAGTTTATTTAGTTCTCATTTATAAATTGAAGACATCTTATTGGGATCAGTACTGATTCAGCTGTTAACTAAAACGTGCATTTGGTACAGAATTTAATATTCCGTTTGTTTAAGCTCCAATGTTCCAAACCCAAATTCTGTTACAATATGTTGATAAATCCATTGACTCATCAGAATTTCATTGAATGCACCTAAAGTTAAAAGTTTGGGTTAATTTCGTTCCTTATTTTCGATAATTTATTCACTTTACCTATCTTGTTTTTAAATCCAGGAACCTGATGAGACGGCGGCCGAGCGATTCTGGGGCCTGACGGAGATGTTCCCCGAGCCACTGCGCAAAGCGGTAGGTGCCGTGAGCAGTGCTACTGTGAACGGCGTCAAGGGATTCTACACGTTCTCGTGCAACGCCAGCTGGATATTCTTCACCAGCTCGGTCATCCTGTTCGCACCGGTCATCTTCGAGACGGAGCGCGCCCAGATGGAGGAGCTGCAGAGGTCGCAGCAGAAGCAGGTGCTCCTGGGACCCAGCAGCGCGATGGGACCCGGCGGATCCTCGCCCAGTTTACCCTTGATTCGTTAACCGAGAGAAATACCCTACCACATACGCATATTAGATCTACGATAACCGGCAGCGGAACTCCGGAAATTGCCACACGTTAGCTTAAGTTTGTCGATACCAATCAATCCCAGTCGAAATCGAGAAGTAGAGGACGTCTCAAATGGCCGAGAAGGTAATAGAACCAGCGGTTCCCCTAAAAGCAGCCACCCATCAAATGCCACTCCATAGCCCAGCATTTACACGTTTACACTCGAGGAACTCCAGGCCCCGAAAAAAGGAGACGTCCCCTTCAATCGAAACGAGCAGTTGCAAAACTTCAGATAGGTGTTAGCATTGTAGTTGGCGTACAGTGTATAAACAAAGCAACCACTACGGTTTAAACCAATTAATAAAAATACGTTTATTAATAGTTAAAAGTCGAAATGCTGAGCTCAATTTTGCATACCTGCTGCTTGGTTTTTTGCAGTTGTTTATAAGAGATTTTAATTTAAGGACTCCCAAGATATTCCCTAGGAATTGGATGGTCCGTGAAGTAACGTCGGAATTCCCCAGCATACTTGTTTCTCAAGTTCCTCTCGCCAAATTCGTTAAATCTTTGAGCCAGAAAGACATACACATCCAAAACTTTGGCATGAGCAGAAAGCTTCTTGAAGGACTGTGCGGCTCGCTCTAGGATTTCCAGCGACTTGAGTAGCTGCGCCTTTCTCTGCTCCACATTGTTTTGACTGATGGCTAGCAGGCAGCGAACGAACACAAAATCCGTTTTGGCTCGTTCGTAGAGGCCACCATTTATGTGAATATCGTGCATGCAGCGCTTGATGGCCTGGTAGGCCTTCTGTGGCATCCCGAGAAGCAGCAACTGTTGGGCCAGCAGGAGGTCCACCAATGCCAACTCATAGTCCATCTGTGAGTCAGCCATGTCCTCGGCCACGCGAAGCAGAAGCATCGTTGTTTCACTTGAAAAGCGGCCATCCGCCATGCCACAATAGCCAAGCAGAACCTGAACCCTCATTTTTAGAAGGAAGGGCAGATTATCCTGGGAAGCCAGCTTGTCCAAGAGACGCCTAGCGTTGAAAAACTCTCTTTTGGCCACGTAGATGGAGGCCCTTTGCATTATGGCGTCCGAGGGATCCAGCAAATATAACTGGTCGCAGGCTTTCAATGCATCATGCCAGCGGCATTGGTAAATGCCCGCCTGAATGACGACATGGCACTGACTCACCATCCAGCCCTCGGCACTGGGCAACCGCGGAAAACGCTCCTTCGCACGGTGGAGAAGAACCTTAGACAATTGTGACTCTCCCTGCAATTGAAGCCACAGGGCGTAGCTGGCCAAAGCGCTTCCCAATCCCGCACATCCGTTGCCAAAACGATCCCTGGCCGCCAACAAAACTTGGGAGTACAAAGCAGCCAGTTCGTGTCTTCCATATGCAGACCACACAGCACTCCTTAAAGCCAGAGCCTCCGAAGCGTGGTCCGCAAAGTTGTTGCGATTAGTAAGATTGTCGCTATGCTGCAGAAGATCAAAGAGTCTCAGGGGTTGGTAGCCAGCGACTGTGCCAAGCTTTACAGCGAAATGGAGAGCCAGAGTGTAGTTCTGCAGCAGGGAGCCATCTACTTCGTTGGCCTCTTGCACACTCTTTTGAACAGTGGACAGAGGAAGCTCATCCCTGAGCAGGCAGTACCAAGTATTGGCCAGATTGAGACTCCTTTTATCGCCGTGTTCCTGGGCCAGCATTATACTTTCCCTGAGCGCCGCCAGAGCTTCATCACGATGACCAAATGTGGCATGCAATACTGCTAGATTGACGCAAAAGTACTGATAGCCCTTCTCCTGGCTCATCAGTCTCACGGGACTACGGTCCAAAGCTCTGTGGAGAGCAGAAAGTGCATTATAGTAGTCCCTGACTCTCAACTGGTTCATGTAGCCCAGAAAATAGGGAGTGGTTGAAAGTGGAAGGTCGTGTATTATCTCCTGCACCTTTTTTTGCAGTTCCAATGGTGGCAAAGCCTTTCTCTCATTGGTTTCCAGCAATTCCGACTGTTTGTTGATGAAGAACTTTGCCTGTTTGGGAGCCCATTTGCTAAGAGGATTGCGTTCCTGGGTAATTCGAGCTACGACACCCTCTTTTTCTTTGCTTCAGGATCTTTCGGCTTTTCCGGTACTGGATTTGGAGGAGGGGTCTCTTCCCTGTGAAGAATACCGCCAGCTACTGCCATTCTGGAACCAGAGGCAGCAGCTCTAACTCCTTTTTCGTAGTAGGAGCATATATTCTTGTACATATCCATCATTTCTGGGAAACTTAGGCGCTCAAGGACGACACCTACTCTTCGGACATAAACTCCCACCATGCTGAACTGGCTGATTCCATAGTTTTCGTTTAGGATCTCGTCGATGTTTTGAATCTCCGTAAAGTCAAACAGGGCTTCAATGCTGCCCGCACAGAACTCAGACATGGCTTTTTCGAAGGATTCCAACATGAGGGTGTCCAGTTTGTATTTTCCTGTGGTTAGCAAACTGTGCAACTCATTGTAGGTCTTATCAGCCTCCTGGACGAGCTTGAAAACCAGCATATAGAACATTCGGCGCCGATGGGTGCGCATAGATATGCCAGAATCCAAACAGGACTTCTTATTCTTTGAAAAAAACACAAAATAATTCAATGAAATATAGGTTTTGGAAAATTACAATTTAAGACCACGTACAATAACATATTGTTTGAGCAGAATCAACACAGTTATCTTGTGAGCCGTGGGTGTTTCGATGCGGGGAGGCTCCAGTTTCGATGACGGGTCCAAGGTGTCCAGCTCCTCGAACAGATTCATGGCTATTACAAGGGCCGAATTCCCTTCTTAGGTTTGCCGGCAAAATGTAAACAATTAGTCTTTAGTCGCAGCCAACTTAGCTCGGTTAGAAATGGAAGCCAGTTAGAGGTTCAACAATGTGGCAACCCTGAAAAAGCGCGCAATTTAAACCCAATAAAATACTAACTTTGAATTTCTGTTAAAAATAGATTTATATTATAAGAAAACAATGTTCCATACAATGCCGGCATAAAATATTTAAAACTAACTTTCATTTGTAGTTTTCGAAGTCTTACACCTTACACCTGACGCACCTTTAAATGCGCCAAATAAACAATTACTGATTACACGCTCTCTATCAAACTGCTCATACGATCAAAGTCCAAAAACCGACGAAAATTCCAAAAGCCAAGCGTACGCTTCTCCAATTTGTATTTGCTTTTAATTAACGAAAGCACAAAGTTCATTAGACAACTACCCTGTTTAACGCTAGCCAAAATGTGTAATGTGTTATAGGTAATGTGGAATAGGTAATACAGCGAATGCGTCATGGGGGCATCCGTCCTACAGGACGAACGGAAAGATGGAGCGGCGCTGGCGAGGGTAGTCCTTGAACTCCTTTCTGTAGTTGCGGTGCTTGGCCAGGGCCCACACCGTCATCTGGAAAGCTCCGGCGAAGGCGAACAGATATGCAGCCAGGCAAGAAGTGAGCACGGAAAAGGAGACCCAGGCACCGATCTCATAGGTGTAGTTGGGGCACGAAACCAAGCTGCAGTTGAGAAAGCCAAATTACATACTTGGGCTATAGTTGGAAATAGTATTTACTTACTTGAACAACTTGGTCAGGGGATTGGCATCGGCCACGGGAATCTTGCGCACTTTGGTTCCCGGTGGGCGCAGGTTGCGCAGGGCAATGTGCACTGAAAAATTGCCCAGTTCACAGAGCTGAAAGTCGAAAACGTGGGGTTTTTTTAATGCAGTGGATCAAAATTTGCTTAAAAACAATTATGACAAATTTATAAACAAAAAAGTTGAATTCTTAAGCAAACTAGTGTTTAGATATTGTAATTCAATTATTTTTTGGAAAATGTACAACAAGAGCTTATACCAATGCAAACGAAAATAACACTTTTTAATAAACAATAAACAAAAAGAAAATGCTCTTGTAATAAAAAACCAGCTTTTATTGAAGCTGACTATTTTTGAGTAAAAAACAGTTGGTTCAAAATGCAGAATAGCTTCACACAATCGACACACATAACCCAAATCCATAAACTAAAACCCCAAATACATACGGCAAAGGCCCCGAGCGCAGCCCAAACTGTGCACATGCATGGTGACGTGAACTGCGGATGGTTCACGTGGTAGGACACATAGGCGGTGAATCCCCAATAGTAGGTGCAGTTCTTGAAGAGATTCCTCAGCGGCATGGTGGCGTGAGAGAATCGGTGGACGAAGATCGTCTCCAGCAGCCGCTTCACATAGTGGACCGTGTAGCAGCCGGCGGCAATGCTGAATGAAAAGAAGAAAAGAAAGCGGGTTACTAGGTTGAGCCACCATCCAAAGTTCGTGGATAATTATGCAGAGCCGTTGCGTTTTAGTTTGCATAAGCGACGAGGTCGATTAGGTCGAAAATCGAAAGATTTCAGCGACTTTCTAATATACTCACTGGGTTGTTAGGGAAATTGGCAAAGTGGCCGATTTTCCATAGATTAGCTCAGGCCGGAAGTAGAAAATCAGGTAGACGATCAGGGGACCGGCGTATTCTGCCAGAAAAACTGTCTTCCAACCGATCTGCGGACCCAGATCCTTAACGTAGACCTTATCACCGGAGCGCAGGGACAGAGTCTCCAGAGTATCCGTGTCCTTCAGGCTCTTGCCTTTCAACTCCAGCCGCAGCGATTGGCGGTTGGCATTCGGAGTCTGCTTCAAGCTCTTGTGGATAAGGGCGCGCAAATCCGAGATGGGCGTGGCGGCGGAGGGCACCTTCACCTTGCCATAGGGTTTGCTGTTCTTCGCGTTCACTATCTCGAGCTCCATTTTGCGTGAGGCGCTATTGAAATCTGTACTGCCAAAATCGAACTGGAAAATTGCCGATAGCAGGTGGGCCGTAGTGTGACCGTGTCTTGGTGGTCAAATAACCTTATTGGAGCTTTCTTGGCCACACAGTCAGAGATTTTAAAATAATAATTTAATTTTATTTTAGTGTTTTTTTGAGCCTATATACAGGATCATAATAATCTGGAGCTGATAAAAATTTATTTGATTTGTAAGCAGTCGTTGTCTCAACACTCAGCACATCACACTCTGAAAACACCTTATATCACACACAAAATTCCTTCAAAATTTTCCAGTCAAGCTGCAAACTTCAAAATTATTACCAGTGAAGAAGACAGAGCCTTAAAAAACACAGTATAGAAGTAAAAATATATATATAAGTTTTCGGTAATTGTGAATCAAAGTAGCTGGGAATTTTATGTAAACATTAAGGTAGGTTGTCTTGGCAAATGATTTTATTCAGCCGGCGAAGTCAGTACGATATCGAGGTCTCGTTTTAAAATTGTCTTTAAAATATATAACCATTTCCTATTGTGGTGAGTTCACAAAAAAAGTTTAAAAAATATTTGAAGGAAAGGAAATTTGGATTTAAAATTATAAAACTCTTCCGATAATTCATTTCAGTGTATTTTGGGGAAAGTTGCCATTTTTTAGTGGGTTTTTTTTGGTGCACAAGGGTATAAAAGAGCCGTCCGCGAACGGTCCCATTTCAAAATCGTTGAAAAAGTGCAGCAGAAAGAACAAGCGTAAATAAAATCGCAGCTAACCAAAAAATAATAATTATATAGTTTATTGGCGATTAGATTAAAATAAAAGAGCACCCTCCAAAGCAGCAAGAAAAAGTAAGTATGAACCCCATTTTTTTTTTTAATTATAGAGGGGCAGTGAAAAGTTTGAGAAAAAAAACTGCAGTTCAAGGTTCTTGTTAGCCATTTTGATTTTTTTTTCTTATTTAACCCTCTGCGTAATAGAAAAATTACAAATTGGCAGACACGCATTACATTATTGCCCGTTATTTGGCAAAACAACCAATCTATAAATATAACTGCGTATTTGTTTTTTCGCCAAGATTTATTGGCAAATTGTGAAATTCGCAGTGACGCCATTGAAAGTTCGAGAAGTCACCTACACAAGCACGCATTTGTGTGTGTTGACCTTTGGTTAACGAACTTCTCGCAAAATCCAAGGCTTTGGTTAACTAATTTTGTGATATTTAAGCTGAAAAAACGCCATTTATATAAAGCCACGACTGAAAATTCAATTTAGTTGCAAAGCTATGACGTCATCGGTATACATACGTGAAAAGTGTATGTATGCATTTTGAACTGCGTATACATGCACACGCACACACCACCAAAAAAGTGACGAAGCAATGAAACAAAGGTTTCTAAATTTCCCTTTGTTCAATCTTTCTTCTTTTCCGTATTGGTAGAAAGGGGAAGAAACGAAAAAAAAAAACTAGACGAAAAAAGAAGGCGTTGATAAATTTCTATTCCTATTTTAATTGATTCGTTGACAAATTGAATCAGTTGTGTAATTTCAAAGCAACTGCTCAGATCTGTTTTATACTGATTTTCCATCTTTCGATTTTCTACTCGCAGAATAATCCAAAATGCAGATCTTTGTGAAGACCTTGACTGGAAAAACCATTACCCTGGAGGTTGAGCCCTCCGATACGATCGAGAATGTGAAAGCCAAAATTCAGGACAAGGAGGGAATTCCTCCAGATCAGCAGCGTCTGATCTTCGCCGGCAAGCAGCTTGAGGACGGTCGTACTTTGTCCGACTACAACATCCAGAAGGAGTCAACCCTCCACTTGGTCTTGCGTCTCCGTGGTGGTATGCAGATCTTCGTGAAGACCCTCACCGGAAAGACCATCACTCTGGAGGTGGAGCCATCGGACACCATCGAGAATGTGAAGGCCAAGATTCAAGATAAGGAGGGAATTCCTCCAGATCAGCAGCGTCTGATTTTCGCCGGCAAGCAGCTTGAGGACGGTCGTACTTTGTCCGACTACAACATCCAAAAGGAATCAACCCTCCACTTGGTCTTGCGTCTCCGTGGTGGCATGCAGATCTTCGTGAAGACCCTGACCGGAAAGACCATCACTCTGGAGGTGGAGCCATCGGACACCATCGAGAATGTGAAAGCCAAAATTCAGGACAAGGAGGGAATTCCTCCAGATCAGCAGCGTCTGATCTTCGCCGGCAAGCAGCTTGAGGACGGTCGTACTTTGTCCGACTACAACATCCAGAAGGAGTCAACCCTCCACTTGGTCTTGCGTCTCCGTGGTGGTATGCAGATCTTCGTGAAGACCCTCACCGGAAAGACCATCACTCTGGAGGTGGAGCCATCGGACACCATCGAGAATGTGAAGGCCAAGATTCAAGATAAGGAGGGAATTCCTCCAGATCAGCAGCGTCTGATCTTCGCCGGCAAGCAGCTTGAGGACGGTCGTACTTTGTCCGACTACAACATCCAGAAGGAATCAACCCTCCACTTGGTCTTGCGTCTCCGTGGTGGCATGCAGATCTTCGTGAAGACCCTGACTGGAAAGACCATCACTCTGGAGGTGGAGCCATCGGACACTATCGAGAATGTAAAGGCCAAAATCCAGGACAAGGAGGGAATTCCTCCAGATCAGCAGCGTCTGATCTTCGCCGGCAAGCAGCTTGAAGATGGGCGCACTCTGTCTGATTACAATATCCAGAAGGAGTCTACTTTGCATTTGGTGCTCCGTCTGCGCGGAGGAATGCAGATCTTCGTGAAGACCCTGACCGGAAAGACCATCACTCTGGAGGTGGAGCCATCGGACACCATCGAGAATGTGAAGGCCAAGATTCAAGATAAGGAGGGAATTCCTCCAGATCAGCAGCGTCTGATCTTCGCCGGCAAGCAGCTTGAAGATGGACGCACTTTGTCCGATTACAACATCCAGAAGGAGTCAACCCTCCACTTGGTCTTGCGTCTCCGTGGTGGCATGCAGATCTTCGTGAAGACCCTCACCGGAAAGACCATCACTCTGGAGGTGGAGCCATCGGACACTATTGAGAACGTAAAGGCCAAAATCCAGGACAAGGAGGGAATCCCTCCAGATCAGCAGCGTCTGATCTTTGCCGGCAAGCAGCTTGAAGATGGACGCACTCTGTCTGATTACAATATCCAGAAGGAGTCTACTTTGCATTTGGTGCTCCGTCTGCGCGGAGGAATGCAGATCTTCGTGAAGACCCTCACCGGAAAGACCATCACTCTGGAGGTGGAGCCATCGGACACTATTGAGAACGTAAAGGCCAAAATCCAGGACAAGGAGGGAATCCCTCCAGATCAGCAGCGTTTGATTTTCGCCGGCAAGCAACTGGAGGACGGACGCACTTTGTCCGATTACAACATCCAGAAGGAATCGACCCTCCACTTGGTCTTGCGTCTCCGTGGTGGCATGCAGATCTTCGTGAAGACCCTCACCGGAAAGACCATCACTCTGGAGGTGGAGCCATCGGACACCATCGAGAATGTGAAGGCCAAAATCCAGGACAAGGAGGGAATTCCTCCAGATCAGCAGCGTCTGATCTTCGCCGGCAAGCAGCTTGAAGATGGACGCACTTTGTCCGATTACAACATCCAGAAGGAGTCAACCCTCCACTTGGTCTTGCGTCTCCGTGGTGGCATGCAGATCTTCGTGAAGACCCTTACCGGAAAAACCATCACTCTGGAGGTAGAGCCGTCGGACACTATTGAGAACGTGAAGGCCAAAATCCAGGACAAGGAGGGAATCCCTCCAGATCAGCAGCGTTTGATTTTCGCCGGCAAGCAACTGGAGGACGGTCGCACTTTGTCCGATTACAACATCCAGAAGGAGTCTACTTTGCACTTGGTGCTCCGTCTCCGCGGAGGAGTTCAGGCTTAAACTAAATACATTTCCAAATAAACACGGCTCCTTAGCACTCACTTTACCCGATACTCTTTTTAAAACAAGATAAAGCAATAGACGACAACGACCATGGCCCTTTAATTTTGGAAAGGAGGCTAAATTCTAAATTTTAGTACAGACCAAGATATTACTGCTTTAGTTATTACTTCTTAAATATATCTAAATTTTATTTTCAAATGCATAATACACCATTCAAATAAATTAGAGATTGTTCGAAATTTAGTTTGGTTGTTTATTTTGGGACGGAGAATATTCGATGCAGGCGCCTTGAATAAAAATAAATACCGAAAATACTGAATTTTGCTGCAGCCCTGGTCAACTAGCAAGGAGGCGTTAGTTAATTTTTATTATTTACCTCTTGCCAAAAAGTTGTTGATAGCTTGTCGAAAAATGGCTAAATTACTTCAACGAGTAGAAATTACGCTGCGTAGTTTTTATATATTTAATTCAAAGTTCGGTGAACAAGAAGGCGAAGTGGGTTGTATAAACTAATTTCGATGAAACGCCCCTTTATGACTAATTTTTTGCAGGAACACAAGAAAGTTTTGTTTTACCATCCAAAAGATATTGAATTAAATACGAAAATCAAGGATGTGGGCCTCAGTGAGGCCATTATAAGGTTTACAGGGTAGTTATGTGACTTCTACATTTGGGAAAATGGAGCAATAGTAATGTTTTGTCGTTTTTCCAGAACTTTTACCTCCGAAGATGATTGTCAAGCGCTTCATACCCAGAAAACCACCCAACTCTTTTACCAACCCGAGCCAGGTTATTGGTTAGTTTTGGTTTTAAATGTTCCTAAGGAAGTACGTTTAAAGGAGGGCGTGGAGGTGGCCGAGTACAAGGGCGCAGAGATCTCCGACAGGATTTACAGAGCCATTCTAAGACAGTGCTATCAAATGTTTCGCTTCCGCTATGGAAGTTTCTCCTCCTTTGGATTTGAAGAGCCCTATCCAGAGAAGCGAAGGGTTCTGCTTTGCCATGAGCTCCAGAGGTTCTACGATCAACACTTGACTAACTTAAAGGATCCCTCGAATTGTGATATTATCGACATGCTGCAATCGATACAATATCTTCCTTTGGACAAATCACTGTTTTTAAGAGCCCAGAACTTTGGGATGCTGGGTCAGACCTTTCCCGCCATTAAGGAGAGCATCATGTTCTACCAAGAGCAGGTTCTTTGTGGTGGAAAACTAAGTCCAGAGGATTTGCATAGCTTGCACTCATATGTGGTACAGGAAGTGTTAAAATTGGAAGCCAGCAGCTCGTCCATTGCCGTGAGTCCTTCGCTTAAAAGGAGTATCAGTGAATGTCAGGTGGGAGGGTTCGTAAGGAGTCAGCAGAAAGGCGAGGAGGATAGTCAAGAGTTGGATAACCTGGAGGATCCTCTAAAGGTTTATGTCACCCTGGAGGAACAAGCTAGGCCATATTATCTGCTCATATATCGCGCTCTGCACATAACTTTTTGCCTGTTTTTGAATGGTAAGTTTGCAAACCCTGTGTGGCTTGGGGTTAATTGTGGTATATTCCTTTTAGCTGACCAACCGGCCCCAGAACAAGAACTTTACGATGAACTGCATGCCTATATGGCTCCGCAACTGACTGCTCTAGCCCGGGATATATCCAGCGAGCTGACTAAGGAGGCGGCGGGTGCTGCGGGTCAGGATAACTCTACCAGCAGCAATGAAGCGGCACCGAAATACTTGTTTATTAACGAGCAGAGCCTGCAACATCATACAAACCTACAAAGGCATCTGCCTCAAGGATTGCCCCGCAATGTCCTTAGTATCATAGCGGATCTGGCCAATTCCAATGGCAAACAGCAGGATTTGGAAAATTCACCGGCAGAGGAACTCCAGGTTAAGACCACCAACGACTATTGGATTGTAAAGAGGCGCTGTAACTACAGGCAGTACTATGTGATCCTATGCAATAGCAAGGCCACCTTGCTAGATGTCACCCAGGAAGCGAGACGGATTTTCGAGCAGGAGCTCACAGATGATGTATTCTTTGACAAATAAAGAGAAGGATCAGATATAGAATGGGAGTGCGCCAATTGTGGGGTCTTTGCTCGTTTCCCTGCCAGCAAAATCGGCAAGTGGATCGGGCATCCGAATTTGGATTTCAAGCCAGCACCGCCCCCGAATCGCTGGCATCGTTATAAACACTGTTGGATGAAGAGGAGCTCGTGGTCGTGGTGACTCCGTTTTGGGATTTGCTGATTTTAACGATATATATTCGACGGTTAGACATGCAGATGCTGTAGTAGTGCTGCTCGTAGTCGATAGTGATCCTTTCGCAGCTGGAGTTCGGCATAAAGGTTTCGTCGATACTGAAAACGGATTTTCATATTAAAGAGTCTTTAAAACCCTTTGTTCTAAGCACACACCTTTCTGTCAAGTTTAGCAGACCCATTATCACTTCTGCACTGTGTTCGTCGTTTTTTAGCTCTCCACCTGATTCAAGAACTGCTCCATCATCTTTAAGTATCAGGTAGCCAATTTGATTAGGCACAATTAACTTTTCCTTGTCCATTTTCAATATTTATTTATCTTTTGTACCCACACCCCTGGTTTTAGAGTTACCAGAGTGCTTATGCGCAGTTACAGCAAACAACAAAATACTAAAAATCAAGGAAGACCTAATCAGGTGCTACCAACAGACCGACAGTGTTGTAAATCGATCCCTTGCGCGCCACCGATTCAAATTTAAAAATTTTGATACCAGTATAGCAAGCGCAGACCTTACATTTTATTGTATTTTAAGTATTTTAAGGTCTCATTTATGTGATATGTTAAACAGATATGTTACAACTTCGCACTTTTATTTGATATTTCTTTTACGTTTTTTTATGCTACAAAACAAGAAATCTTAGTACATTGCCAGTTTACTGAAATTAAGGCATATATAGTTCATTTTTCTTAGGTTTAAAATTAATAAAGTTAAATTTTCGTTGCTATTTAATTTTAACGCCAATTATAACCAGAGCCTGGATGTGGATCAAACTTAAGCCTCCTCCTTGGTTTTGCTTCTGTAGCCCAGAGGTTAGAGTCCGCGCCCGCTGTTCGGAAGTCTCGAGTTCGAATCCTGCCAACGATTTTCTTTATATATCTAAAATTCCTTTTCTTCATTGCCAATCTTGTTTTTAAGTGCTCAAGTGGATCACGCGATTTACGCGGCTTTTAGATTTAGTTCTACACAAAAATAGTTTATGTATTTTCCGGCAAACAATAGTACCGGCTACGTTTAACCGATACTGTCTCTCCTTTTTGGGATATAGACGTATTATTTGCGGTTTGTTATATGTGTTAATATGCCCCTCGATCCTTGTCCGTTGGCTATCTAAAATAGTATCTCTTCTATAACCATATCACACTCGGGTTTGCAATACAGAAACTGTTGTAAAATTGCAAGCAAGACACCTGAACGGGAAGTTCCAAAAAATCCAATCCTCTGCATTTACTTAACACTGTCCATCGGGAGACTCTGTTAGGATATGCTTATAGCCATTGCTGCCCAAATACATGTGCTCACGCTGGAATCGATAGGGTATCTGAAAGATAGCTTTTAGATTTACGTGGCAAAAAGATATAGATGTCAACTTACTGCTCCGGGAGCTGGACAAGGTATGGCCACAGTGGCAATCTCGCGCAGTTTGTTCATGGTTCGCAAACTCTGGTAGAAGCTGTGCATCACATACCACTTGCAGTAATCCATGCAGATCAAGGCATAGCAGATGATAACTGAAAGATATTGAAAGATTATTAAAAGTCTAAATGATATTATTCGATTCAAACTCACAATAGGGCACTTGTCCACCCAGCAGTTGTACAATTTTCGTATCTCTTAGCATGAAAACCAGAGCTCCGAGGCCCACCATCAATAGGAACTCTACGACCAGCCAGGGCATAATTAACCCCGGCTTATTCTTGTAGACCCCAAAGAACAGGGATATGGCACTCAGGGCGTAGGTTCCAGCCACTCCAGCCATTATATAAAGCAGATTCTCCGTGGCAGCCGCCAATTGGGCAGCGGTTTGTAGTCGAAGATCGTTGTGGAACGGCGACATGTTGTAGAAGCCATTGTCCTTCTGGTCCAGGATGTCCAGCTCCAGGACCTGGCACATCTGTTCGGCATGTGCCAGTCCGAGAAGTACCAAAAATAGGGCGCAGTGCGAGATCAACTGTTGGACAGAATAAATACAATAACAGACTTAATAGTTGAATAAGTTCTTGCTGGTATTTAAATATAAACAATTTGATTAAATAATATACGATTACATTAAAAAATATAAAAAGACTGCTTTGAAACAAATTTGAAATAAATACAATTCATATAACCTTTCAAAACATATGATGTTTACGTAAACCAGAACAGCCCAGTGATCTGCCAAAGCTCCAACCCCTTTTCGCAAGCTGTATTTACAATTCCCAACTGGTAAAAGCTGCTTTTGGCATGACTCCCCCTGTGTGTCTCCATCAAGCTTTAAAAGGGCGCTCGTCCTGGCACGTTCTCCGTTACAGAGCCAAAGTGCAGACGCATTGCGCCGCAGGAGCATCTCCTTCGCTCCGCTCCTGGGCTTCCAGGGACGGGCGGGGGCGAGCGTTCCATTGCCGCCTTCGATGGCTCCTTGCGCGCCCAGTGGGGTATGGCTTTGCATATCCAGTGCGTAATTTTTGTCCTGGGGCCGCGGCTGCACATTTTGGATTGCTTGGGGAGCCCACTCCCCTTGCGTGCCTGTGCGCTGCGCCCCGCCTTATAAATCCATCCCAGAGGATTATATAACCCAGGCTTTGAGATGTTTTGTTTACTCGACGGTTTCTTGATATTTTATATGAATAATAACTTTAATTGTTGGAATGTTCTTTAACATTTGAAGAAAACATAGCACTCTGAGCTGGTTACTTTACACTTGTTTTAGTTTGCTTGCAACAAACTATAGTTTTTATATTGTATACTACATAGTAATGCACTCACCAATTGATAGATACTCGTAAGCAGGGCCGTGGTCCTCAGGTTCTTGGGGGATACGGGAGCCATCAGCATGTCCCAGCCGCGACGACAGCAGTTTCGCCACTTGCATCCTCCGGCGGACGAGCCGCTGACCGTCGGCAGCAACATTTTATTGGAGTTCTTCCGTTTTTCCCCAATCAATTTATGGATTTTTCCCGCTTTCAGCTAATCAAAGAGCGACGCAACTGTTCCGCGGCTGTTTCGTCATGCAATTGACTTGGGGACCTCGGCGAAGGTGGCAAAGAGTAAAGGGCCGACACCCACGCAACCCAAACTTTTGTGGAGCTTTTCCTCTGGGTTGGGTGGAAACTGCACTTGCGAATTAATCAACAAAAACTATATGGATAAAACAACGCTGAGTGCCAAGGTCTGCGGAATGTTTTGACTCGTTGAAAAGCTCTTACTGTGTTTTGTTTGGCTTTCTGTAGTTAGGCGTGTTAACTATTACTTACAGTTTGTTCTTTCATGAGAAATAAAAATAAAAATTAAATTAAATTAAAATACGAGTATTCTGGAATTGGTATTTAAAATGCTTCTTATAACTAAGTCTATAAAATAACGATTTGGAAGTGAGATAATTTTAAAACTCTGTGGTTTATTCAGGTACACAAATAATTAAATTTTTTTTTATTTAATCTTCGTACGTTATAATTAATAAAGGTTGAATTTAAGGGTATTTAAATTGCAGGCTCGACCCTACCGGCAATCTTTTTGGGGTTGTTTTCCTCTTGAAACCGCGCAGATGTTTATCGCCCCCATCAGTGGAGCTTTATTTGGCTTTTGGGAGCTTCCGCCAGAGTTGCCACTGCCATCCGCAGCCCGGGCAATTAAAGTTGGCTTGGGACTTCCTCCTTCGAACCGCTGGCCCGTTGCTATGATAAATTTTTGCATTTTAAAAGTCAATTTACACTGGAACTATAAAAATGTAACATAAATTCTGCCAAAGCAGGCCATAAAACTGCGGCCAGTCGGCGCGGAAAGAGAATCAAAGTCGTGTCGATGCCACTGGGCAACCGTTCAGCGAACCGAGGAGCCCGTCATCACCATCGTGATCTTCGGGGGAGCCGGACTTTGTGGCGCTCCCTTGGAGTTGGAGTTGGGAGCTACTTGTGGGCCTAATTGATTGTTTTTCTACGAGCTCGGAGCCCCGAAAACTCCTGGCGAGGATCGGGGACTGGGATCCACTTGGGCTCTGGACTTTGGGACCTCTGGGATCATCTCACAATGTTGGTTGGGAAAGCGAAAACGAAACGAAACGATGATGAAGACCTCAGGGGCAATATATGGCCGAGCGGCTTGTTATCATTGGGCGTGTTTTATTAACTTTTAAGCTGCCATGCACGCGAGGGGCCATAAAAAGTGCAACTGGCGGTGGCTCCGCAACTGCAAAACCGCAAAACTGCAAAAGTCAATTAAAAATTTTTTACATTTGTTTGCACACACAGGAACGAAAGAGTTTCTTTCGGCTCCTCCATCCTGGCGCGATAATCATAACTGCAAAAAAGTAAGAAAACTACGCGCAGGCGTCGCCCGTCCATAATTTATGGCCAAAAAGTGGAGACGAGGGGCAGGGGGCTTGGAGCACAGGTGATCCCGGCAAGCTGGTGTATTGAAATATCATCTTGCAACCATTTGCCGTTCAATTTGCGTTCGCAACGCTCTTTTGATTGGTTTTTCCAGCCCATCCCCCGCCCGCCCGCTCGCGATCCGCGCGATTCGACTACAAATTGATTGCCTTAAAGTAACTTGTAAAACGCATCTAAGAGATGCACACCAAAAAATGCTAAGGGGGTTCTACAGCTGTTTCATTGGTAAAATAACATATTATTAATTTATTTATCATGTGAAGAATCCACGGTTTATTGACTTCAAAGTAAAGATTTTTTACGAAAGAATGTATCCGCCAATTTAATAACAAGCGAAGTATAATTTTACGTCAATGAGTTACCTACTCTTAAAATTCTTAAATAATTTGTAAATTCTTAAATAATTTAATAATAATTCTTAAATAAATTTCAAATGTGTAAGGTATGTATAGTTCCTTCCTGTGCTTAAAAAAAATGTCTTTTTTATTTCACAACTTGTAAATACTTGTTTTTTTCCGTGTTAGCTTCCCCTGGAGTTCCTCTGCTGTCTTTGCCGCTTCCTGGGCTCCTCTTTCAGCCAAAAACAGAAGCAACATTACAAATGTGTGGCGTTATTGCCACGGGGGAGGAGTCAGGAGTCGGGAGTCAAGAGTTGGATGTTGGAAGTTAGGAGTCAGGAGCATCGACTTCTTTTTGATTAAAAAAGGAAAAAGCGGGAGAGCAGGAGATTCAGTTGGGGAGGGAGTTGGATTGGGAGTCGGATGGAAGTTGTGGCTGCGGACTGTCTTGCCTAAAAGCAATCGATGTTGTTAACAAGCATTTCAGCGCATGACAATTGGCATGCACACCTCCGGGCCATTAATATGCAACCGATGCTGACACATTTGGAGCTCAGCTGAGCAACTCCTGCAACTCCTGTCATCCGGCAACTATTGTGGAGTGGGGAATGGGAATGGGAATGGGAATGGGAATGGGAATGGGGCCTCAGTTATTTAATCACAGAAAATCTTACGAGCATAAATAACATTTCCCCGACTTATTTGCACAATTTGTTTGCCTGTTTTGACAGTCGGGTTTGCAGGCATTTTCGATTTGAATGCCTTCGATGTAATAGCAAGCTGCAGGTTTTCTTTTGGGAGGGGTACTGAAATAGATGTGGTATGCAATTGCATAAACATTTATAGATGGTTTAAAGGGTTCGGAAAGTAATTATAAAAAAAAGGTTCTCGTTGGGTGGATCCCTACAAATAACTTGTAAACTTCTTAAGAATGTGGATATATAAATACATTTTTTGTTATTGTAACATTGCTCTTTAAATCCCCTAATAAATTGCATGTCCTATTCCATATTTTGGTGGGTGAACTCCCCTCCTATCAGTTACATAATTTCGCTAAGCTTTTGGCACCTCTCGTCGAATCAAATCCCCATCATTGTCACGTTTTTGGATTCGCATGCAGATGTCAAATATCAATTGTCGTACATGTTTGCGTGGGCCAAATAAAGAAGGGGCTTTTCGGGAATCGCCCTCACGAGCAGAAATGTATTGTCATCTCGACGTTTTGGGATACATTTCCACATCGCTGGCTTGTGTCGCGGATTTTTGTGGTGGCGCAGTGAAGAAGATGTTGCCAGTGGCGGTTAAACATGCACCCCCATCGGAAGAGCAGCAGCAACACGCACAGCAGCAACATCACTCCCCGCAGCAACATCAGTTCGGAAAGGCCTCACTCACTCGAGTCTCAAGGGTGTGTTCAATTGTGTCAATTTAACGCCTTTTACGGCCCACCAACCTCGAACATTTCACCCCCTCCCCCGAAACCACAAAGGCCCCCTTTTTACCCATGGAAAACCTCCTCCTCCACCGTTGCACGTTGGGCATATTAATTATTGCACGGCAACGGTTTCAAATAGATCGCTGCCGCCGATGTTTAGCCCACTCGATTTGCCAGCAGTGTTAATTATGCCTCCGATCCGACGGGTTTCATCTGGGATAACTGGGATATCTGGGATATTTGCCAACAGCATGCTCGCTTTACGCCGGCCAAACACGATTATTAGTAGTTGCCTGTCTAAATATTGGAAATTGTCAATGCGCCAGCAACGCTGCTTAAATGGTTTATGGACATGTGCAGCCGGCGAAGGACGAGGACTCGTCGAAGGATGCACATCGGAATTGCTGGATTGCTGGCAAGGATGAAGGAAGCTTCTCCGTTGCAGATGTGGGCGGTGCTCTGCTAACAGCAATTGTAATTAAATTGCTCGATGCACAGGCATTCACAGTTTAACATTGTAAATATATCTGTTTCAATAGATTTTCAAAGGAGTTTCCAAACTAATAACAGAGAAAATCAGACTAAATATTATATTTTACATATTTTATCTGACTCTCATGCTTAATAATATTAACGTGCTACCCAAAAGGACTCGAGGCGAAACCTAATTAGCATTAGGTTAAACCTACATTGTTATGAACATCTGAAATCCCAAGAAAGGCTTTTTCTACTTCCCTTGGGCTTCTATTACTATCATTATTCCTTCGACACTACCAGCTAAACCCTTGCCTTAAATTGAGCAATATTTAAACAAAAACTGCCCACTGGCCAAATGCAATCAGAGCTTCCAGGAGTCCTGAAACCCCTGGAAAAGCAGAGAACTCATAGGCTTAAAGACGCAACCTGCTGGCAGGAGCCAAAGCAGTCGCGCTTGCCTTGGAAATATCCTTGATATCATTTAGTCAACTGGAAAAAATTCAATCAGCATACTTGGCAAATATTCAACAGCGCGCTGGATGTGGATGTGGATGTCGATGACGATTGTTTGACTGAGTGAGCAGCCCAGGGGTGGGCGGGGCTCGCTAAGGGAGGGGGGTTCGCTGCATAAATCAACAGCAAATAAATGCTGATACGCTGAAAGTTCGTCTTGGGACGCTTTCGGCTGAAACAAAAAAACATTCGAAGCGGAAACGAAAAGAACAAAAAACAAGAAGAGCAGCGGAGGAGAGAAATTCGCATTCGATAATTGAATTTTCCCCGGCGGAGAGTATAGGAATAGGAAAAAAGTGTCCAAAGGAAAGAAGTGGGCGGGCGGGTGGCCACGAAGGACCCCGAGCGTGTCCAGCGATGCATGCGTCGCACGTATCCTGGAGGAGCGGAGCGGGAGAACGGGAGGAGTTCACGGAGGTCCAGGGAATCGTGGAGCGGGGAGCCAGCCGGCAGCTCCGAGCTGCTCCCATATTATGTGCACAATAAATAGACGTGATCAGCATGAGCAAGGTGAGGGAGCATCGCTGACGTCCTTCCCGTCCTGCCCCTCCTCCGCTGCTCGTCCTTTTCCTCGGGAGCTGTCCTTGCGCTTGGCTGAGCGGCCACATCGCTGGCTGCATGCTGAGAGGTGGCACACTAAGGGAAAATGTTCTTCTAAGTTGGAAAACTTTGAAAGAGAAACTAAACATTAATAGAACAAATAAATAAATTATCCATTTCTATGTAACTTAAGAGTAGGAATACAAAATAAAGGTTCAGCTAAAATAAACGTGTTTAAAAATGTTTTTATTCTTAATACAGCTTCAATAAAAAATGATTAAAAATAATCTTCATATACATATTTGCAAAGGGTTTAAAAACGTACATTTATTGTAGCATACTTTTCGACGCCCTTTCAAGTGGTTTCTGTGGAACGTCTTAAAGCTGCTGTTCAAGCTTCTACTGAAACACCTAAAAAATCGTTCGAGGAACTTTTCCTGAGTGCAGGGACTTGGAGCGCCGAAATCCCCGAGTGGAAGGCAGAAGAAGGAGCAAAGGAAGCACTTGAGAGGATGTTGACTGAGTTTTTCCTCAGATTCTTTTTGCCGGCTGTTTCCGGCTTTTGTTGCTCGAAAAGTGCTCGACGGAATCTTTTGTCCCAGTATCTGTATCTGTGTCTGCGTTTGTGTCTGTGTCTGTGTGTATACCACGTGTGGGTGTGTATGTGTCTGTGGGGGAAAGGGGATGGGCTAAGGATGCCACCCACTTCTCCCCCCGGAGATGTTGAAACTTCCGAAAAACAAGGCGCCGCTAAACTTTTTTTATGCTAACTTACTTTGTAGTTTCTTCTTATTTGCAACTTTGATTTTTGTTTATTTTCGCTTGCGAGCCACCCCTGCAGAGCAGAAAAAAAAATGGGGGAAGGAAAGCTCGGGAAATCGCAACCCCCAGAAAGAGAAAATGGCGGCAAAGCAGCTTCAAGTAGAAGGAAAATTTTTTGACACGGAAAATTTCCTTGGACTTTGTTTTTATCGCTTTTCCATGCCTTTTCCTCTTGCTTCCGTTCACTTTAAAATGCGCCATTTTCTTGTTTGCTGACCCGGCCTAGCATCCCCCCTCCCCCTTCGGATTTTCCAAGCGGAAGTTTTATGAATTCTCTACAAAGCGGCCAAGTTTTTTCCCAGCCCCAGTGTCCTTTGGGTATTCCGCTCTTCTCTTTTTTGCGAGTGGAAAAATGTCTATCTTGCTGTGGAATCACTGCAGTGTGAATAATGACAAAAAGCAGACGAGCTGCGTCAGGAAATATTCATAAAAAACTTATCAAGAAATTCTCCGCCAGAGAAATGTCACCCGAAAAAAGTTGGTGGGGTCTGCCATGCGGGTTGGTTACAGAACTTCAATCATCTCGGTTTTGTACAATTAAAAAAGTGAAGTAAATTTAAAACATAGCATGCCAACCCCTTTCTAATGAAGTTATTAAAGGCGTCAATGAAGGTCAACGAATCGACAGCCCGCACTCAGAAATGATCTTTTAATTGTTGGGCAAAGCACCTAACTAAAATTAGCCTCAATCATAATTTTCTTATTTTTCCGAGGACTGTTGATAATGATGTCGCCTGTCAATTGACAGAGCGTGAAGCGGAAAGTGTTTTCATGTGTGGCGGGTCATTAGAGAGTGTCATTTGTTGGCGGTCTTCAAGGGGTTAAGACAGGTCATAAGGAAATGCTGTGAACTTAAAATAAAAAAATGTTAAAACACTAGTAAACTAAACTCAACTAAATTAACTGAAGCTGGCTCATAAAGATTTGATCTATGAAACATTCATGTGCGAATTCTTTTAGTGTCGACATTGATATATTTGCAGCACAATTAGTCAAGCAAACTTAAGCAATTAATAAAAGAATTAAGTACTGCTTAAATCATGTGTTAGCTTATATAAAGCCAGATAATTAATTAGGTTGTCTGCCTTTTCACTGGGAACAAGGCTTTTTAAAATAATTCAACACAACTGAGTCTGATCTTTAAGTTTATGTTTTCCCCTTGCTGCTGCTCTATTTACACATAAATATTTTTATTATTTTCGGTTGCGTTTCTCAGGCGAATTAGCATAAATTATGCACGCCCACTTGCGAATGCAGTTCGTGCGTGCTTTCCCCCCTTTTTCCCACTTGCCGCTTTTCCGCAGCGTGTTGCACGTGCCGTTTTCCATTTTCCTCGGCAGGTGAGGCGACGCACAATTAAGCCTCAAGTGGCAGGACCAGCGGGATGTCCTCCAGGACTAGGACCTGCGTAGTTTATTGAATTTTCATATTTTGTGCCAGCGACTCGCTCAACTATGTAAAGTAGATTTGGTAAACGAATTAGGCATCTCGCTGGCTCGAAACTTTGGCCAAACAAACAACTCAGCAGCATGCGAAAAAAATAAAGCGAAGAAATAAAAGTGCCACGCCCCCTGCGAGTGCCAACCGACTGCGCCTCAGCGGGGAGTAAGGCGCAAAAAGGAGGAGTAAACACTCAGAAAAAATCGTTACATTGATAAATTATTTTGGCATAAAGCTTAGCAGACTCATTGAGATACGGATTCTGTTAATTTTCAAATCTATTTGCGAATAAATTATATTTTTTACTCATTTCTTATTTTCCGCTTTTGAACGCCACTTTTTTTCAAAGTGTGGCATAATCGAATTTATTCGTCTGAGGGTTTTCTTTTGGGCAAAAGTTTTTCGCAAAGCTGGCAGCGGTTTTCAGTTTTGAGTTCACTTGGGCTTGTGCCACCCAAACCCCCACCCCCCGGAAAAACCTCAACCCCTAACCACATTTGCACACGCTCGTCCACACACGAGATTTGATTTTATTTCATTTTCGGGATGCTGTAAAATTAGCAGCATAAGATTGGATTATCTTTATGTGTGATGCTACACAACTTGCCACTGCCAATGCCACCGCCACTGCCGTTTGCCCCTTTTTCCAGATTCGCTCGCTTTTCGCTGGGTTTTGTTCGTTTGTGCGCCAGAGACACAGCCCTGTGATTAAATATGTCGGAGCACGTGCCACGATTAGGCCAGTCGGGGGTTAAGGCGCACGAGGGTTAAGGGCGAGGCGAGGCGACACTTTTGTTGAATTGCTAATTTGCTTAAAGTCAGCCTTTCTTTCGCTCGGCTGGCCAAACGGACCGGAATTCAATGGGGTTCCTTCGGCGGTCCCTCTGAAATGGGATTACTCTGAAGTGGCATCGCTTTTTTGGGCTGCCTCGGCGAGATGTTGACGGAAATAATGGGGGCATTATAGGGTTAGTCACACGATTTGCTCCAGATCAATGAGTTCATCTTTGGGGAGTAAGATGATCGAATACGAACAAATGTGTTATTCTGAGTTGTAGAGAAATTTTACTTCAGATAAATCTGAGATATTATTGAAATAATCTAGCAATTATTCGATTTATAAATGTCAGATTGTTAAACAGGAGTACAATAAACATAAGAATGCTTTTTACTAGTTCTAAGAAAGGTAATGTTGACCTTTAAATGTATTCTAATAAAATATTAAAAAAAAAAAAAACACTACTTTCCTATTCCATCTTTTTTGAGGACCTCTTTTCGACAGTCCATCATGTTTTTGAAGACTTTCTGGGAAAGTCTTTCCCAGCTGTCTCGTCGGCAACCGAAGCACTCTCTAATTGGAACCCCTTTGGCTCGCAGGCTCTATGGAACGGTCGCTCTATAAGGCCCCCACCAACCCTCACCTAGAGTCATAAAGTCAATTAATCGCCTAAAGTGCGGGATAATAATTCTGGGCTCAGAGAAACCGCGACAACCGCCAAAAAGCGGCGAGCACCTCGAACGTCTCAACTACGAGAATACGTATTAATCGCCCCGAAATGGGAATGGTCGAGGGTCTGGGTCTTCGCAACAGAACCCTCTCTATAGAGAGGAGTGCGATATGAAGTGGTTTTGGGTTTGGGTTGGGGAAGGAAAAGAAAAGGGAGAGGAGAGGGGAAGGGGAAGGGGCAACTCTTGTTTTGGGACTCGCGCCTTTGCTGTTTGTTTTTGATGTTGATGAATGTCGGCGGCCGCAACTTTCCGCTGTTGTTTTTAGGCCCTGTGTGTGTACTTTCCTGACCACTTCTGTTGTTCCCGGCTAATGTTTTCATTTTGTGGATTGGATTGGACGGATGGACGACTCGCAGTTGCGTGCTGCTTGATGCATGTTCCCTCACATTTCACAGATCCACTTAACCTCGTGATTGATACGTTGCAATAATTCTTATCAAACAATGACCGAGAGCAGTGAAAAATAGACGGTTTTATTACTCCGGTCAGCACCGCCCCATCGCCTTTGCCTTTCGCCCCGAAGCAAAACCACTGGAAATAAAAGCTCGGGGGGAAATATTCCGAAATTCTCACTTTTGTAAACAATATTAAGAAATATTAATTTTCATTTATCATTTTGATTGAGCGATCAAATCAAAAGAGATCTCTCTGTCTCCTCCGTTTGTTTTCTCGTGTGATTTCTTTATTATGATAGCAGAGATTCTCTTTTAATGATCTTTCGCCGGCTTGATTTATGGATCCCGAGATCCCAGACCTCGAGCCCAGCCCCAGATCCATCTCGAACTCAACTTTAGCCGCAAGGTGTCGAAACTGCAACTTGATTTCGGAATGGGAAGCTGTATCTTTGGGCCTGGGAACATAACATAGGTGAGTGGATAAAACCGATCTAACGGCGCATCTTCTAATAGAGGGACTTGTTGTGGGCGGGAATCAGCGTGAAAATGTGTGTGAAAATGGGGAGATTTTGAAGATCATAGGTTCCCAGGCCAAATGGGTATATCAGCTTTGGGGGTCTCTAATTATTCGAATTAAAATATTCACTAGGCATTTCATATTTGGTTATCCAAGGGTTTTCTTATATATAGTAAAATAAAATAATCATAATTACTCAAATATTGCAATATAATGATTCTTTATTATTAAAGTTTTATACTTCCACTCAATAACTTTTTGGGCTCAACACACTTGTGAGCCTCATAAAAAAGTACTTTCATGGATTAGGCAGCCTCTGAATTGAAGTGTGTCCTTTGATGCTGCCCCGCCCCCTCGACACATCCTCCCACTTCCCCGACCTTCGACCCCACCCACCTCCCCTCCCCCGATATCCGAGTGACGTCGACTCTCGACTTTTGTTCTTTTTTTCCTGTTCAGCCAAGACTTAACTTAATTATACCCTGTAAATAGGCGTTCGCGTTGCGCAATCCCTTTTGGCCTTTTGTGAATTCGGGGGGTGGGTTCCGCTGATTTCCTGCGCCTGGTCGAAAAAGATCCTTTGTAAGCCGCTTAGATCCCGAAGGGTTCCGGTACCGGCGAGGTCCCTCAACCAGTTCCCAATGCTGCCAGCGTGCAAATTAAAATTCGGTTTCTGCGGTTGCCACACTTGCATAACACCCCGTGCAAACACCACCGACGAGCAAACAACCCACACTAACCACTCGGCACCAAGCCCAACCACACGGACATGCTCTCTATAATTTATTTTGACATGTTTGCCAACACATTTCAATTGATTTTATTGTTGCCGGCAGTCTCGCTCTCCGTAAAAATAAAATAAACTCAAATCAGACGAAAAGTATCACAATTATTGAAATATGAGAACTTGTCGACTAGCAGCCACTATAAGTACACAGAGCCAAAACGGTGGAATATAAGTCTTTGTATATTTGTCCTGAAACCTTTATCTAAAAGATTCAATTTTTCATAAATCATAAAACAGAAAAACAGGACTCTAGAACTAAAAGTAAGACTCTCCCTGGGGTTTTTTTGGTCGTATTTTGGTCCAAAATGGTCATTGAACTAAAATAATGACTTCCTTTTACTGCTAAAGACCTAGGCTAATGATTCTCATCACTTTTTGGAAGATTTGTAAAACTTCATTTTTGAGCCATTTTTCGCATTTTTGGCAAGGGGTAACAACATCATTTTTTGCGAAAAAAGGCCAAAAATAAAAATTTCCAGATTTGAACGCCAATCGATTGCATATGTCATTACGAGGTATAACATTCCATATTTTGACCATTTTTTCGATTGTATTGCTAAAATTACTCTTTTGTCTCACCTAAATATAACGATTCAACTATTACTCATCAACATTTCTGCCTTTTTTCTTAAGCAATATTAGTTATTTGAGCTGACAAACCAGCCAACCGAAAACAGGTATGTTGTTCTCGATTTTTAGAGTGCACAAATAATAATAACAAGTTGCAGTTATCGCCTCCAAATCGCACCGCTTCACCCCGAAAACCGCAGCGCAGACAGACTCCCCTCGCTGCAAATAGTTTTGCGGATTTGTAAATTAACAAATTGAATTAAATGCGCGACTGGGCAGCAGAATCAGAGTCAGAGTCCTGGAAACCCTGGCAACTTGTTTTTCCCTCCCGAGGGGAGGTTAGTTTCGTTTTATTTGCATTCGCTGGATGGTTGGGCTGCCAGTTTTTTCGGCCCACCCGAAAATTATGAAAATTTCCGTATTTGTTATTCGATGATATAATCGCGATGATAATCGGTCTGTGTCATCATGTGGCAAATTGCGGCAATTGTTGTTAATGATTAGGCCGTGCGAAATTGCAGAGATCAATGGCCTTTGATTGCGGTCATAGTTGAAGTGGCAGGTGGTCCTGGGTAAAAAAAAGGGTATTCGAGAGTCCCTTCAACACACTTGCCGACTTTAAAGCCGTGCATATGGCTTTTCTTAAGCCCAGAGATTTTTTCGCAAGGGGAAAATTTGATATTTGTGCATATTTTAAAAGGCAAACAATTTGCATGCAAATACTCACACATGCGAAAAAGTTCTTCTCCTCTGTTTGCCGTATGGGTGTGTTTGTATTTGTGATGCCTCCGCCTGCGAAAGTATTCGACATATTTTCCAACAGCCAAAGCAAACATCAAAGGATGCCAAGGAAACGAATGCCAAGTGCTCTGGATTTCCCGAACTCGATTTATGGAGATTTAAAGATTACATTAACTTTTTATACTCGATAAATAAAAAAGGGATTGCACAAATAAGGCTTGATTAAACAAACCTTTTCAAAAAGCGGAAAAAAATGTTGGTTTAGGTTTTTAAAATAAAGATTGAAATAACATTCAAATTTTAATAGATTTTTATTTTCAAATATAAAGTGATATTTTATATTATTTAATAATACCTGCATTTAAAAAGAAATAAATTGAGTCCCAAGTAATTTCCTTTTGTGCTCCGTCACTTTCTCAAAATGTTTCCCCATACCCTTGACTTTCCCATTGGAGCCCTTCCTCAGCAAGCAGTAAATATGCATTTTGTTGAATTTTCCATTTCCATTTGGGCAACCATTTTGCGCATTTTTATGTTGTTTATTTTTGGTAGCTTTTTAAAAAACATCAGAACTTTTCATTTACATATTCGCTTTGTAAAGAGACACAGAGGCGGGGAAGGGGAAAGGGAGCTGGGAGCTGGGAGCGGGCTGACTGGTGTCCTGTGTATCCTTCGAAACGTTTGCCACATTTCGCCTGGTGCCGAAAATTTGCATAAAATGCAAATGATGCCGGCAGCAAGAAATGGCAGGGGGAAATCGGTGGGGAAAACGTGGAGGAAGGATGAGCTACCTCGGTTACCGCTGTGGCTTTTTGTGGTCCTTTGCGATATCATATTTATTAAAAGGATTATTGGTGCTTCACTGGCATATCCTGTTAGCGCCGCTCGACGAACCTGCACCACCCAAAGACCACCCAGTACCGCCCCCGCCCACCGAATCCCATTTATGCAAATGAACAACGGCTGCCTTTTGTTTCAGGTTTCCAGCCTCCAACTCCCTCGGAAAATATGCTGCTTTCTTTTTCTTCCTTTTCCACAGGCGGCGCCATATTTGATTTAAAAGTTGACGCCGAACGGCTCCCCTAAAGCCTCTGTGAAAAAATTACACAAATACAATTAAAATGGGCGAGTTTCCGTTTACAACTTCGGCGGAATTTTCGGAGGTTTCACCTGATTTCACACCCGGCACTTAGCACCTGGAGTCTGGATTCTGGATTCTGGAATTTGAATCTGGGTACGGCGCTACCTTAGGACTTGGCGCTTTGTTACGACTGCACTCTATTTACTTGGTTTTTCTCACCTCCGAACTCGGTTTACTTCTAATGAAGTCGAACGTCTCGGCTGCACTTTATGGCCGAGCGCCTTCAAATAGTTGAGAGTGATGGGAAATCCTAAGGACTCCCAGGATCTGGATCTGAGTGATGGGAATCGCGTGGTCTTTTGGTTTATTGGTTTCCAGATAAGTTGGGTCCAGTTACACAGGGTGTTAACTGTCCGGGTTAAAGAAGATCGTTCATTAACAGCAAACAAAATATTTTGGTGCAATAAATTCAAGAAATTTTCACCACAATAAATTTTGCTAGCATACACTATGCTATTTTTCTATTGTGTTTTTAGCTCTTCAAAAAATTTCGTAAAGCCAAACAATTAAAGTCTCTGATGAGGTTTCTATTCACAACTATACTCTTATACATATATTAGTATATTTACAATATTTTTATCATTTATTTTCAGCCCTAAAATCGTACCATAAACCATTTTCCTTAAAATGAATTTAAGGCTTTAATAAACAGCCTCCTTTAATTCCGAATGCCCATTTTAAAGGCCTCCATTGGGTTTTTAGTATGTCAATTCAAGAGTTCGCTTCGACATGACATATTGCAGCAAGTGGAAATGCTCAATTCCATCCCCGAAGCCCCAAGTCATCCCTCCACACACAGAAAACACCCTTTGCCACACAGATAACACCCACATGTGGCACTAACACCGCCAATTTGACGCCAAGTGTGAGTCTGTGTATATGTGTGCCTGCCCCCTTTTCCCCCATTTTCCCCGCTTTCCCCACTTTCCCCTGCCCTCAGAGTCGATGCCCACTTGTCAGTCATTTTACGAAAATGTTAAAGTATCAAATTCATTGGAATTGCGTTGAGAATGTTTGACAGTTCATAAATGCCCGTCGCTTGACTTGCATAAATATTTTGCAAGGCAGCCGGAAAACAGGGTGGAAAAGCGGTGGCACAGGGGTTGGGGGAAAGGCCTTCGGGGGGTGGAGCCATGGAGCATGTGTGGTGAGCTCTTGAAAAACTTTCCAAAATGCGAAAAGTCAAACAAACGTCCGCGCCTCCGCTGCCTTTTTACAGTTTTCAGTTTTCCATCTCGCATTGCTGAGCATTTTCCGCCTTTCATGGTTGCCATTTTGTTTCGAGAGCCGTCGAAAAGTTTCCCCCCTTTGTTTTATTTTTACGGAGCTTCAGTTTGTTTTTTTTTCGTCGTGTGTTTGTTTGTTTTTCTACATTTTTTTGTGGGTTTGCGTCGGCGCAGTGCCGAAAGTCACTCGGCAGAAAGTCACTCGAAGTGCGGCACTTCCACTTCAACTGGAGAAATCCACTCAAGGGGCGTTGCCCGAAATTCCGAGTGTTATGCTCGAGTGAGCGTTCAATTTCGGGACAGGGTGATTCTGTATTCTCTCCGCTGATTCCGCTTAACTCCGAGTTTCAGCTGCTTGTTTTAGGAAAACAGCTGTTGGCTGTTGGCAGTTGGCAGTTGGAGAGTCCGGCCGCCTGAGTTATGTTATGTCCTTTCGCTGCTCCCGGCGCTCCGTTCGCACAGTTCGTGGAAATCCTTCTGCCAGGAGGCGTTCAACCGCACTTTTCCACTTTCTGGTTGGGCGACAACTAGCGCCGGCTAAACCATTGTGGGTTATACAGATATCAGGCCATAATATTGATATTGATGGTTGATAAGATATGTAGACTGCCAACCTAATAACTCAATTTAATAGAAGAAGAAGTATAATAATAACCAATATAAATTAAAGAGTGCAAAACGATTCCTTTGCTAGTTAATAAAATTAAGTAAAAAATCTATTTCTCTATCTTCTGCTCTATCTTGTAGTTCGTTTTTGAAATTGTTTAGGTGAGTTATCTGTGTTTCACGCTTAATCCTCCACCTATTTGCACTGCATATCTTATGTTCTAAAGCCCTTTATCATTCGCTCTTTGAAGGGGCGGGAAAGGCGCCTAACAATTCACTTCCGCGTCTCCGACCATTTCCGTTGCAGCACTCGGCCAAACAAAGGCAGCGCCTAGAAATGCGAAAGAACATGAGACCTCAATGGAAAAGAAAGCTTATGCGGCAGGCAAATAAATAATAACAAAAGCGAAAAAAAAACAGCCGAAAGTACACAGAGCAGCGACAGGAAAAAGGTGAAAAACTTGTGCTGAGGTGTCGCATGCAAAAGTTTTTGAGGTGAAGCCTCCCCTTTTCCCCTTTCACTTCCCCTTCCCTTTCCCCCAATATTGATGGCTTCTGCACACGAAATTCAACAAGAGTGCGACGCGATTAGAATCTGTAATTAGTTTTCGTGTATCTGCAATTGTTGTTGGCAATGGTGAGAACTGCACTTGTTTGGCGGCTAAACTTAAAAAGGCGTTAAAACGAGCGCCGTCGCTTCGGACACGCGATGTTCTCGGCCCATTCGACCTGAAACTTGGGGGCGTTATGGGGCCTCCGCTTGATGAATGGCTCCCGAGATGCAACGGCAACATCCGAGGGAGTCGAGAGGAGGCAACCTGTCATGAAAGCCAATTGCCGCTGTTTGCCCTTCGTTCTGAAAGGGGCCACCAAATTAAAGAGTCAACCGTCTTAGGAACATGAAGGGTATTCACTTTGGGTAGTAAAAAATCACATACTTTATACTAATTTATACTAATTATTTATTCTAATGTTTTATTAAAGAATCCTCTTAGTTCGTTGTACCATCTTGGTTTTAAAAGAGTTTTCCTGAGGACCGAGTAAAATGCTGCGTTCCTTTGAACTCCATTCAGTCCCAAGTGCTTTGGGTTTTGGTCATCGTTTAAATTATATCGATTTCGTATCATAATCAAATGTTTGCTGCTTGTCGTTTGGCGGCATCCCCATGTCCAATATAACAACTACAAAAACACCGACAACACCGGCAACAGCAACAGCAACACCAACACCAACAGCAATAACAACAATCAACGCACGACAACGTCAGCAAACAGCAACAACAACAACAATGGCAAACAGTAGTGGCAACAAACAGGCTCATTTGCATATTTACCAAGCACACATACTCACACACGCACACTCACACGCACACACACGAGCGGAGGAGCATGCCAAAATATACGATATCGTGTGCTCATAATAAGTATCTGATAAGTAATGATATACAAACACAGATACAACGACATAGATACGGACGATTGTGGGTGTCTCTGTGTGTGTGTGTGTGCGAGTGTGAGATAAATGCATTCACAAAATGGCCGAACACCGCAACGCACACACGCAAACACTCGGACCGTTATGCAAAGTGCAATGGCTGCAAAGTGCAATATTGCACTTGCAACACCAATGTTGTTGTTGCTGTTGCTGCATGTTGCTGCTGTGCTTTCCGCATTTGATGTTGCTCTCGTTTGGCTTTGTGGCGCATTTTTGGCGAAACACAAAGTGCAACACAAACCAAAGTAAACGGCAGCCACAGAAATTGCAGCTGCAGCAGCAACACCAACGCCATCAGCAACCTTCCACTGCCACCAGCAACTTAGTTGAAGGACAGACATTTAATCCATTTAAAAGTGCCCCAAAAAGGACAAATTAAAGATGAGTAAAAGATTGAGATGATTGGTATTCGCAACTACGAAATACTAATTGATGTTGCAGGGGAATAATAGCCAATAAATCCCAAATAATGGTAATTTGTTTTTAAATCCTATTTAAATCCATGTTTTTCACCAGAACACAACACCTTCCACATACAATCTCATTTTCGGCACTATGACCTATGCAAATTTTGCACATTAAGCCATCATTTCATTTTAGTCCACAGACCAGAGATAATCTGTATAGCTTCTATTAATACCCAATTCTTTTGTGGATCAGTGACGCACTCGTCAACTTGGGACACCAAAAGCATCGCTTTAGTAGCGCTGCGTTATCGAAATTCATAAGCGATTAAACATTTAAAAGCCCATAAGAGACAGAGAGATTTTCATAAAAAATCGATTTGACTTTGTTGCGCCGTGCCGCCATCCACTGAATTAATATTGAATAAACGTGTGGCTGTCGATGTGGATGTGGCTGTGGCTGTGGATGGGAGCGTAGGTCTAAGGTGGACTTTGGTTAGACAATAAGCGACACAAAGGGAATTTTTCAACGCAAAAGCCACAGAAAGAGATATAGACAGACAGTAAATTAATATCGGGGGATGACAACGGCGGGTAAAATTAAAAGCGCAAGCCCAAACAGAGGCAATTAATCAAAAATTGTGGGGACTGCGAGTGGCTCGGTTTGACCGGGGCTCCGGTGATAACTCTATTATGTGGCCAGATCTTAGTAGCGACTAGATACGGATTTACAAGCGTTTAACATTTTCCTCTGCCTCTGCCTCTGCCTTTCCTTTCTTCCGAATGTGGCAACTTGTCAACAGGTCAACCCGAAACCCGATACCTTGGGCCCGAAAAAGGGAAATCGGTAGGTGTACCATTTATCTGGGCCCCGGGATCGGGCATAAATTAACTTGTTACGCCCGCCAGCCTGGGAAAGAATCTCCCTCGGCAGCCGCGCAAATGTATCGCTCGGATTGCATCTACGAGATGCCCCAGTATCTCTGGCGTTCAAACCACAATCGCTGGCAGGACGGCCGCTGTAATTACCGGATTAAGGACACGTGCCTGCAGCTTCCTCTGACTCGATGAACTCACTGCACTTGGCGCTCCGTCCTTTGTTTGCCATTCGCCTAAGCCGCGTGCGAGTCTCACTTGATTTAATCATAACTATAGTTGTATAAATATCCTCTATCTCGCGCGACGATTTGTTCGCGACTGCATTAAAAGTCAATCAAACGAAATTAACAAGTTAACAATGGCAGAGACACAATAATGTGGGAAGTGCCCGGGGGTTTGAAAGTCCAGCCTAAATTTACACTGAACTAATTGATCGATTGAAATGGAATATTATTTAGGAGCGACTTTATTTATTTGATAGAACATGAATGACTTTGTCGTACATATTGCTTATTCATAATACTGGCAACCACTTTTCAGTAAATCACTCCCTTGTTTTTTTTTCAGTGTGTATCTGGACTCAATTATTGTGCAATTATGTGTCCATCCATCCCTGTGACATGAAAAGTCAACAAGGAGAGATTGAGTTGGGGTAGAAATGTTATTGCTCGAGGGCTCTCGACTCATTTGTTTGATTCTTTCAGTATTTCGCGTGGGACTCGCGATTGTTGCGAAAACAGGATTCAATATCGTACCCCTGCCAGAAGAAGAAAAACAAAATCATACAATTTTCCACCCATTTTCTGGGAATTTCCAGCGGGGTGTATTGGTGTAATTTTATGACACCATCGGATTTTTCCTCTCAAACTACAGTTAAAAATGCTTGAAAACAGATAAAACTTTAAAACCAATAAACTTTATAATTTGTCCGATAGAGATTTACCTCTAAATGACTCTATTCTTCGGAATTTCATTTTTTAATTAGCCCATCGGATGGAATAGTTTTTTAATTGATTTTCTATAAACAAGAATCTAGTTTGCGGGAATTACTAAAATATTTTTGTTGCCAGTGGACCCATTAAAATAAGAGCTTCCCCGATTTGATGGCTCTTTAATGTGCTGCAGGTAAGGTTTTTGGCTTTTGTTACGGAACCACGATCTATGATCTGCTTGGGATTTATTTATGCGGCGAAAAACATAAATAAATATTCGTTGTGTCCCAAAGTCGGGTCATAAAACGCGAGCAAAGTGTCAAGCGGGTTCCATTTAGGGTTTTATATAGCACGTTCCGTGTTTGGAAATGTGATTAATGAGGAGGGTTTTTAACAAATGAGTTTTATGCTGAATAAGAGGAAAGCTTTTAGGGTTTAATCTCCTTTTTTGCATAACACTTGGAAGGGATTTTAAATAACTTTTGATAACAAACATTGGTATTTGTTATTGGTAAATTCACATCCACACCTGACACGCTCAATTCCAAGAATATTAAATCGTTTAAAAGAGCACTTTTGTTTAATTGCCAATTTACAAGTTTTTAGGCGTTCAACCTGAATAAAAACTAATTATGAAAATTGAGCAGAGCAATGGCCCTGGGGGGATTGCACATGCTCTCCTCGCATTCTTGAATCGCCTGGCTAATAAACCCCGTAACTTCTTGGTTTTGGCTAACAATCATCGGATTTATGGCAAGAACCACCCACCCACGTCTCGGAAAGAGGCTAAAAATCAAATCCACTGCCTTAGTGGCAACATTGTGGCGGCGCCTCGGCCATTTGCCAACTTTATGGCCCATCTCGACACACAATTTTCCAGCCGAGTGCGGAAATGCGCGCATCATTCGACGGCTGATGACTCGAACCGGCGATTTCCAGGAGGAGGCGTCCCGAAATCGGACTCGGATTCAGACTCCAAGTCGGGATCGCCGCTTGGAGCCGGGTGCACCTTTCCAATGCCATTAAATATGCTCGGTTGCTCTGTTGGTCGGTTGCTCGGTTGTCTGGGTTATCAGCACGATGGCATCATTGTAATAGACTCTTCACAGTGCGCATTTTTACGACGCTTACAAGCATTTCAACAAGTTTTACAGCTTTTCCACTAAAAGCCAGCCCCCGAAAAGTGGTCGACACACAAATCTCCATGGCGCTCCGAATGAAAATGCGAGAATAACTCCCCCTCCTTTCAGTGGGATCTCTATATGTCTCAGGTGAGGCACTCAGAAAAATAACTCTATAACCCAAGAGGTAAGAAATTAAATGGAGAATTGTATAAGCAAAATAACAACTTAGGAAGATTTTCCCTATTATTTAAAGGTTAATATTTTATAATAATTTAGTATATTATAAATTGTATTTTATATGAGCTAATAATTTTCGAATATTTTTGTTTTTAGTGTCCCGGGCAAAAGAAATCAATTCGAAATGAGCCATTAAACGCTGCTAAACACGCGGGCATTTTCCACCGTTTCCACTCCGCCTTTTCCACCGGTGGCTCCGACTCCGCCGTCCAGTCATAAATTTCCAACAAAAGAATGTAACCCGAGGCCTGAGAGTTATCCGCTGGGCAGGTTTTTCGGTTTTCGGTTTTTCGGTTTTTGGGTCTCCCGTTCGATAGCCGCAGTCCCGATTTCTTCTGAATAAATTAAAATTCAAATAAAAGTCGTTTGTTTTTTTCGCCGCCTCAAACGTGGGAAATGTGTTCATCGCCGAGGGGCCGGGATGCACTTGGATGCTTCTTCTCCTGCTTCTTGTTTCACAACATTGGGGCATCATCGGTTTTGTTATTTTAATTTAACGATCTCCCGAAAGTGCAATAGAGCCAAAAAGCCTGACCAATGTAATGCCAGTGATGTCATAATATCTGTCTGTCCAACAAGTCAAAAAGAAAAGAGTGCAGGCAGACCGTCTACCCTCGTCGAGTGTGGCCTGTACTTTGTCAGTTGGGCATGACCGACTGATCTAATTAGGATATTATGTCACCCTCCGAAAATAACTCTTTTGGCATCCGAAAGAGAGTGCGAAAATGCGAAAAGAGGGGCTGAGATAAGATAAAAACAGACATCATTGTGTCTTATTTCGGGGGAAGTTTATCTTTTGAATTTTCAGATACACTTTGGTGTATTTAATACATATGAAATTCATTTATAGAAATTTATAAAATAAAGAAAAATAAGTGAAAGACTTAATTATATTCTTAAATTATTTATTTGTATAAAACATAATTAATAGATAATGAAACTTGTTGCCAAATGAATATTTAAACCTATTCAAATTATTAAGAACATAAACATCCACTGAGGAATATTAAACTATCATCGCAACCATATTTAAAATAGATTATTGATAATGTCTCCCTCACATTAATGAACTTTTAAATATTCAATTGTGAAGTCATGGCAGACTTCATTGTCCCCTCGTTCCCACTTGTATTCAATTCCCCATGTCGAATTGTGTGATCTACTTATGAGCTCTCAATGAAAGCCAAGTGATCTGCGGATGGGGGAATTAAGTTCTAAGCTGCCTCACAGCCTCCCCAAGATCTGCAGCCTTATCTGGCGGGTTCCTCTTGTAAATTGTCACCGGGCAACAGGCACTAGCTCAATGTAATCGCCGCGCTAAGCTGCCAGTTTTTCCCCGGACCCACTAGCCTCCGTCTCGATTCCCTGAAATTCCAGCTAAATACGCGCGAGTCCGATAAGATTTTTCCGCCTTACAAGGTGATGTCTTCCCAGATCCCAGATCCCAGATCCCAGATTCCAGGTTCCCAAATCCCAGCGGCAGTCAGCTCCCAATCTCAATCGCAAACCATTTCCATTTCCATTTCGATTCCCATCTGGTGCTCACATTTGACATTCAGGGGCGAGCATATTTCTCTCAACTCTATGCCGCACGGACCGCCAAATTGGTATTAAATTACTCACTTTGGTGATAATCGAAATGGACACGACACGATTACACGCGGGCATCGGGAACCGGGGAACTCAGGTGGGCAAAAGGGGCAGGAGGGGCAGAGGGGGGACACCATAAAGTTGGGTCCCCGTGAACCAGTTCTTCGGCCTGGCGAGATCATAAAGAAAGTAAAAATATTGAGACGCAGACAAGTTGAAAATGCCACCACATCACATTTCGAGCGTTTTCAAAACGATCAATTCCGCGAGATAAGGCGTTGCCTCCAGTTCCATCTGCCTGGGATCTCTGGATCTCGGGAGCCCGATGGTCCGGTTGTCCAGTTGTCCGGTTGCCAGGCAACTATATTAAGGCCCCTGTTTCGATTCAGTTCCAATCTCAACATGTGTCCAATTGGGCAACTAACTGACTAATCTCGGGCGCAAACAGCAGCCGTGGAAAAACAAGTGTTATTATTTCTCTAAATGCTCGGGATCAAAACAATTCAACTGTCAAATGGAATTGGCCAACATAGACAGACAGACACAGAAAAAGGAAAATCGGGGGTAAACGGAAATCCTATTTGCATTTCAAACATTGCAATCCAGGGACTATTAAAAACAAATATTTGTGGGCACCACAACAAAAGCAAAAAGGCGAAAGACTGCTGCAATTTTGAGGGGTGGCCAGGGGAATACCCTTTAATTTCTTACCACTCAAAGTACTTATCAAAGGAATACTTGTAAATAAAAATTAAGTGTATTCAAAAATGTAATAAATTGAAGTAAGAAGTCATTAACAAATTAAAGAATACGAGCTTAAGAAAAATTTGTTTTTATCAGCAGTGGTTATGAATTGATGGCCCTATTTTATCATAAGCTATACTTAACTTTTCGGGAGAAATGTGAACTTTAATTAAATTATTAAAAAATATAACATATATTTGAGTACTGATATTTAAACAAACCTATTAAGGAAACCCATCATACCCATCGCTCTCTGCTGCTGGGTAGAAAAAAGGATCAAGGCGCGAACACAAAGTGAACATATGTATTAGACGGTGGCAAGGACACCCCTTTTGGCTGCCTAATCCCCTGGCCCGAACACCCCGCCCCTCCCCCTCTGCCAGGGCTGCCTGGATTCCCTGGATTCCGGCTTGGCCCGCACAGTGGACATCGAATGGAATCCGAGCCCGAACTATTTTATCCCTGCCAGCGTTTCCGCCTTGACAATTTGTACAATTGTCGCCCAATTTATATGTACAAAGGGGCGGCGGCGGCGGAGGAGGAGGAGGGGAGGGGGAGGGGTTGTGGTGTGGGCAAACGAACAACTTCCGATTACAACTTCATTTGTAAATGTTTCCTTCGAACCATTTTTATCCTGGCGCAAATACACAATGCCTTTTGGCACACGTGCCCCCTCCGAAAAATGGGTTTTATATTGTGAGGGTGCGATTTCTCTGTCTGCCGGAGAACTGAGAACTGAGAATCGAGAATCGGGGAACTGAGAACCAAGCACCCAGAGCAACCCACATCTGTCACCTTCAATGAAGTGTCAAAATGGGAAGTTCATCATCACCAGAAATAGAAATAGTTGCCGCGATGATTTCCTCCTTTACTTTTTTATTTGTTTCTGTTACTGTTTTTATTGCCGGCTGCTGTGCGGGGATTTTTCCACCCAGGGGGTGGGGGTGGGTGGTTGTCCTTGGGCACTTTGTGGGCGGGGTGGTGACGCAAATTAAGCCTCTGGTGTATTTGGATCCCTCAGATTTAACGCTTGGTCCTTTGAAGGCTGCTAATCACTTTAACATACATTTGCATTGCATTTACACGCACTTTGACCCTCATTAATGCCTTGCCTAAAAGTCCCAGGGGCAAGTGCTTTTTTTTAGAGCGGCATTCTTCGGCTCAGGTGTGGGGGCGTGGCAGTTGTGAAATAACTCAATTATCCCAGTCTTTGTTTTATGAATTTTGATAATTTTCGGGTGAAAAGGTCAAAAAGTCATAGTAGATAAGATGATTGAAATAAATATCTATCGATAGACCTTATGCTTTTGGTTAAATAAGCTACAACTTTTATAAATGGGCTATGTATTTTGAATGGTTCTTTTTTTTTTAGAAGAGTTATGCAATTGTTTTTGCCATACCACTGAAACCAGCCCTCTTCCTTCGCTTTTTTCTCAAGTTTTTGTGCGAAGTTTTTGTGGCACTTGTGAAATCTCGCGCGTTCGGCGCGTTCAAACATTGAAACTGGTTAAAGGACCCCCCTGTTTCCCGAACCCAGGCAAAAACTAAGGATTTTGCCAGCTGTCCTTCGGCTCTGTCCCGCATTCCCCTCATCCGAGCGATTCCTTCGGCTGTTTTCGTTACAAATTCTGGCTGGGATGCGGGTTCCTGCTGCTGAATTTCATCTTTGAATTGTTTTTTTGCGCCAAAAACTTTTGTTTACTCCGCAAATAGAGAAGACTTGCACCCACTATATAAATGGCTAGAGACAAAGTTTTCTCGTGACTGCCAAAATCTAAGCGCCTGTTTAGTTGCCACCGCCCAAATTTCGGCTTGTGCAAAGTTTTTGTTGCATAAAAGTTTTTGTTATGCCTTCGCCTCGCTGTCGTCGTCATCGTTGTTAAATTGTCTTGTTGTTTCTGCAGTCTTTTCCCATTTTTGCACAGTCGAACTCACCGAAATTTGTCACGTTTGTTATTTTTGTGAGTCGAGAGAGTTTCGGTTGTATTTACCCAACTGATTTTGATAACATTCGTGTAACATGGCTAGTATTTTATAGGGAATTTAGATGGCTCGGAAAAAAAGAAATGAGGGAACAACATTTAAAGGTTTAAAAACTGTGTTCGAACAAATAACATTAAAATATAAACAAATCTATTGAACCACAAGTTCGCTTTAAAAGAGTTTGGTCTTCAAAGTTCTAGCAAAAAAACTTGGATCTTTTTCTCTTTCGCCAGCAACCACGCCCCATATCTCATAAATCGCAGACATGAGCATTTTGTCCTTTATAAAGTCTAATCCGCATTTATTTTATGCTCGGCTACAAATCGTCGCTTTAATAGTGTCACCATGAGTTATTGGAGCAGATCCTCCGTATCTTGGACGCTCTCTTTTGGGGGAAAGGAAGGGGAAAGGGTTCCCCCAACTGCTCCGCGGTTCGAACCGCCCCAGCAAATAACAAAAATAAATGCATGCATTAGTTAATGTCCAGTCGTTGTCGTAGTTCCTGGCCCTTCCTCCCGAATCCCCACACACGGGGGCAGCGGATCGCAGCAGGATGCAGTTTATAAGCGGACCGAATCGAGCATCCAGTTGCCCGGGCCATCGGCTCACTCGGTGTTTGCACTGGGAGAAAAAATCACCCGAATTTAACAAGAAACTGTTTTCTTTGAGAAAAGAAACTGATGTTTAAAATATTCTTTTAAATAGCTTAAAATTATCATATTATAGAAATATATTTCAGGAAATGTATCCTATAAAATAAATTAAGATTCAAATAAAACCTGAACAAATATATTTTAGTTTTTAATTAAACTCAAAGTATTTGATTTATTTTTAGCATTATGACTTTGAGTTGTATTCCTTTTTTTCTGTGCATGTTCGTTGGTGTTGCTCTTCATGTTGCTGCTGTCGTTCTCCTTGTTGTTGTTGTCGTCGAAGGCGGCGGCGTCGCTTAAGCCAATTCAAAACGGTGGCCGCTGATCCGATCCCCCGGCTTTCGTCCGGCTCCGTTTCCCGATTCCCGATTCTCGATTCCAGCTCCCAGTTTGGAGTTCCAGGCCCCGGCGACCAGATCCTCCAAGTGGAATCTCCAGCGGTGGACATTGCCCGCGTATTACATTTCGCGCTCGATAAATCTCCGCTGCCTGCCGCCCCGACACATATTTCATATCAACGCAGATAGTCTTGGGAACAGTGGGTTCTAATCTATCGAAATTAGAATTGCTTAATGATTTTTGACCCAGCAAGAAAGCTTCTATGCTCACCTTAATGATCCGTTTAAAACCTATTGGAGATTTCATATTATAATCTCCACAGTAAGTGCAATCATATTATATTTAATCAAAGCTATATAATATTAATATAACACCACACTATTTTTCAACATATCTCAAACCACTGTGCGTAGGAACGTCGAGCGGTTGCGCATCATAAAGCAAATTTCATTTTGAATTATTTTCTTATATTTTCCTTACTCACTTATAGCTGCGATTTTTTGCTCCCTTTGCCAGCTTGTTGTTGAGACGTATTGTGTTGGCCAGAATGAGAGTGAGATCGCGGGCAGAAAGGTGTTAATGATGATCATCTCGCGGTCATCATCATCGCGGTCTTTCAGGGGGAGAACGAGTATCCCGGGATGTCAGCTGCCCATTGATGTTCTTAAGTAAAATTTAGGAGCTTTTCGGTGTCCAGTCGCCGCACTTTAAGTTGATTTGCTGTGGCGAGCATAATTCACCTGGATATTCCTGGGTGGAGGGGAGTGTGGTGCATAACTTGGGGATTTCAATACAGGCGACGGCATAATTTATGAAATTAAACCATGAAAATATTTACCCATCTGCAGCACGAGTCGCTGTGGCTCATTGAAGTTGCACGGGCTTCGAAGACAAATATCTATCTTGAAGTTCCTCCGAACGAAAAGAACTCGACCAACTGCAGCACGAGTCGCTGTGGCTCATTAAAATGGCAAGTGTGGCCTAAACCAAAGGCGAAACAAAGGCCAAGCGGCCTGGAAATGTGGCCACCACCCGAAAGTGGCTAATAAAGCAAATCTTGTTGACTGGACAACCTGCAGCCGTCCTTCCTCCTTCTCCTTTGGCTCCCCTGAGTTCTGTTTTCGGTTAAGCTCTACATGGAAATTTCGCCAATTAACACCTTTTAGCATGTTGGCCAAAAAGACAACGACGACAACAGCAACAGCAAGACCAGCAACAGCAACAGCAAGAGCAACAGCAACAGCAGGAGGCGACAACAACAGCAACATCATCGAATGCGTTAATTAAAATTATCCCAAAAGGCAGAGGCACAAAAATAAAAGAATGAGAAATGGGAAATGAGGCAGCGGCAGATGAGGGGCACAAACATTTTACTGTCGCTCAGCTATTAATATACATAAAATGGCTAAAATACGATTAGCCAGGCTCCGTACTCGGCGGCAACATGTTGCTCCGTAAATATTGACAAGCGGCAGCAGCAACGGCAGCAGCAGCAACAGCAACATCTCGGCCCAAAGACGCAGCAGCAACATGAATATCGCACCTTGTAAACTCATTTGCGCGTACGTGTTGAAACAAATGTTTGCGGGGGGTAAGTGAAATGAAAAAATTGCCATCCTGGGACAGAAAACAACAGGAACTGCAGCAGCAATTCGAGATTGTCGCGTGATTGAACTCGAGGCGTGAGCAATCACGATGCTCAATCGAAGGAGTAGTTAATCAATGGCGGAGATACATTGGTTTAGGGTCTAAAAAATTGAGAAACTGTTTGTAATAAATATAATAAGTAACTCATTTACCTGTTCAGCATTTTTAAACAAAGTTGTTGCACTTATATTTTAAGTAGCAACTCAAGTGGTTGGTTTTCTATTTGCTGTTTAGTGGGCGTTGCAATTGGTTTTTAAACATTCCGCTTTGCATGGGGAAAGAGAGTTCTTAGCGGACGGGTCACGCCCCCATCCTTAGGGCCGCCGTCCCGCCAGCAACAAATGTTGCATTGGCAATTGCCATAAGTCAGACACAGCAGCAACTCCAGTGCAGTAGCAACATGGCCACGCCGCAGGAGTGAATTTCATTGCATGCAGTTTATGTGCGGCCTAATGGGTCTCTCGTTGTTGCAGTTGCTGCTGCTGCTGTTGTTGTTGTTGCTGCTGCTGATGGGAAGCCACCAGCAACACGTCCATCTTCATCATGGGCAGCGACTGCGGACTCCTTCCTCGTTTTCCCTGCTGTGCACTTGGCGTTTGTCTGCTTTTTTTCGGCACCATGACACCAGGAGAGCACATGGACACCCCCCTCGCCCATCCACCCCCTCCCTTCCTCTCCCCTCTTTATGCAAATTCACTGCTGCTGCTGCTGCGTGTCAATGCAAACTTTGCTGACTTGCATGCGAATGTTGCTTGCACAAACATTGAGGTGTACTGCCAAAGTTGTCGACGGAGTCGGGAGGCAAGGAGTCGCCCATGTTGCCGCTTGTCCGTGGTGTTGCCGCCGTTGCTGTTTGTGTTGCAGCTACAGGAGCAACGGCAGCAGCATCAGCAGCAACAGCAACAGCAGCAACAGCAACAGCAACAGCAGCAGCATCAGCGGCTTGTTGGCCCGGCGACCACAGCTGGGTGTCCTGTGCGCGCACAGTTAAGCAAAGTTAAGCAAACTCGGTGGCCAGACCAAAGGCAAAAGCAGCAGCAGCAGCAGCATCAGCAGCAAAGGCAAAGGGCAAGGGATTCGCAGTCGGATTCACATTCGCATTCGCACTCGAACTCGGACTCGCAGCCACTCGCCAAAGCCAATGGAAATTGGACTTGGCCTCCGAAATGCCCAGTCGATTGAACAGGAGCACCAGGAGCAGCAGTGATGAGTGGTGAAAAGAGATTTACAATTATCATATGATATTAAATATAATTCAGGAAATACATATTTTAACCGTATAAAATATAAATTTAGTAAAAAAAAGATTTTTTAGGGAGAATGATTTTAAGTTTCGTTAGTCATCGATTGACTTTCTTTCCGTAGAAAACTTCAAGTGATTTTTGTGTTATTTGGGTTGATTGGAAATGATCTTAAGATACGATTCTATAAATACGTATATTTCCTTTAAGCTAAAGTATTATCTCGACAATAAGCTCCCCTTTTCAGCTTGTATTTAACCGAAGAGCCAGCTCAGTTGTGCGTAAGTTGTCGATGCCTGGTTCCCCCTGCCAGATCCCCTCCGATTTATCCAACCAGTCGGTGTTACATTTTTACGTGCTCCAACGCCCAATGAAGGTAAACACGGCGGAGGGAAAACGCTGAGGAGGAGGAGATGTTGACCACCAGTAACGCCTACGCAGGCAGTCAGATTCGGACTCGCATTCGCATTCGCAGTCGCATTTGGATTCAGGTTCAGATTCAGATTCAGATTCAAAGAGTCTGGGAGTCAGCGGGCAATGCAGCATGATGAATGTCCCATTCCAGATCCTAGGTGAACTGCGTTTTCCGTACGTGCTTGATTTGAAATGCAGGGTCTACAAAAGGGGGATTCAGTTGGAGTATCTTAAAAGAAAGTTTTATTAGTACTCAATATATTTATAAGTATTTGGAACCTTAAGGTATCATGACTTACTTAATATATATTTGGTAGACTTTTGAAATAACCTGTATATAGAGATTAGGTGTGCCAATCTATGTGTCTTTTCATGATCTCATAAATGGGGTTAATCCCCTGAAATCCTGAGTCAGACGCCTCTGCGGGGGCAACTCGAATAGAACGTGTGCCAGAATGTCGTCGTGTGGTGACGGTGAGGATTTTGGCACAAGATTTGCGCCCCCAAAATCAATTAAAATGCCAAGCTGCGTGAGTCACACGCACATGGAGCCGGGCTGCGATGAGGTTGGTCTTCGGTGAGGTTCTCCACGCTCCACGAAAGTGTTGAAAGGAGCGGGCTCCTTTGTCGGACCTCCTTTCTGGGACCTCCTCGACGGATGATCCGTCGACGTCGAGAGGTGATGATGGGCCAATGGCCAGGAATTACAATGCTTATTGCATCTGCTGGAAATTTGCATACCCAATCACCGAATGGCATCCCCGACTCTTGACCCCGTTTTCAATGGCCACTCGACACGACTCCGGCACGTTCTGTAATCGATCATCGTGCCCCAAAGTGGCCAGAAGACTGGAACCGGAGGTCCGAAGACTGAACACTGAACACTGAACACCGAAGACTGGAGACTGGAGACCGAGGGCCGCCGCTCATCAAAGTCCAACAAAGCGCATACCACAGATATCAATTAATTTCAGCGGGCCAGCGTGGATGTGAAAAGGCCAACAAAATCGTAATAAGTCAATGCCTTTGACGAATACACGGAAAACAACTTAATCAATAAGATGAGCTAGTAAGTATAACTTTCTTTAAAATATTTTATAACAAAGTATTTTGTTTAAAGCCTTGTACTGAATCAATATAGAAAATTTTATGTTATGTTACTCCCTTTTATAATTTTAGTATATTATTATACAACTTTTTTTTTCCTCTGCATTGCCAGCAAAACTGAGATCGAAGTTCCGAGACTTCGGACCTTTTTTCAGCGCAACTCTATTGATAAACACAAATAATTTTGTAGCAGGATGATGATTCTACCTCGGCGAGTCACAATCATCATCAATCGGTTAAGAAAATATTTAACAAGTGTTTGAATGATTTTGAAAAATGATGTGCAGCATGTGCAGCAACAGGAACGATTCTGAATACGGATTCTGGGTTCTGTATTCTGGATTGTGGGTTCGGAATACTGGATTGTGGGTCTGGAAGCAGTCTCCTCGTCTACAAATTATTGCACGCGATCGCTCATTTCCAGCAGAAATAACACAAACACGGCAGCAACTCGGATGGGGAAACGGATGGGGTAAGTTTAACTGGCAACCAGAAACCAGCCACCAACAACAAACAACCAACCAACCATCAACAACACCAACAACAACAACAACAACAACAACAACAATAGCAACAACAAGCAACTCGAGTTGCCAGTTTCCAATCTCGCAGGCGATGTAGATATAGCAAATAAGATATGGCCGGGGCATGTCATGAGCCCCGCGACTGTGAAAACATCTCAATGGCAAAAGTATCACATCATTCATAATTTCATTGCCGGGGAGACGGGGGAAAAAGGGGAAGCCGCTGGGAATTGAGTTGTTGGACCTGGCCACGAAAATCTCTCGGCTCAAGTGTTGAATGTTTGCTCAAATAACAACGGCAACAACACGAGATCCGATCCGACCAACAGATCTCGAGATATATCTCCCGGGGATCTCTTGGGGGCGCGGTGAAATTTGACAAATGAACCGGGCAGTCCGAAAAATAAACACACACAAACACGGAAAAAAAATACACACAAAGTATATGCACTCGGACAAAAAATTACATTAATTCATAAGGAATTTTAAAAGCTTAAAATTAAACAGATCTGTGAAATAATATTAACTTGTTCAAATGGAAAAAAAATAAAAGTAAAATTGTAATGATTAATTTCACTAAAATAGTTAATAACTTCTTTGTTTTTAAACCAAATCTTTCTAAAATAAATGTAATTATATTTTCTTGTTTTATTAACTTAACCAGTGGGTGACATTTCTCCATGTGTAGTGACATTCATAGCCCGAAGTGATCATTATTAATGATGACGATTTGTTGATATTTATGTAACGTGCTATGGAAAGCCTTTTCGTCTGCAATGCGATCGCACAATTATAAACCAACAACAGGAATTACAAACAAGTGCAGTACGCAGGGCTGCCAAGTCATGCCCATTGGCTGGGTACTCCGATCCCAGGTACCGAATCCCAAACCCAAACCCAACTCCAATCCGAATCTCAATAATCATGATCACTGCGATGATCTTCCACACAAATTGCTTTATTCGAACAGCTGGCGGGCAGGAAACCTCTGCATAATCTAGGCTTATAATTCAATTAATGCCCTCGGTTCTTCTCGATGCACTCAGCCCGGGGAACCTGAAGTGCCACACTAGAATCCAGCCACATGACTGGCAGCTTGAGTGGCCATAAACCACGAGGACTCCTCATTTGACTTTTAGGGGGAGCGGGATATTTCCAAAGTCGTCGTCACACTGTCTGCGGCAGATGCTTTAAATGATCGCCAGTTGCCACAGGTTGATGATCGAGCTGCACCGGAAATCGGTTTCGAGTTTCGAGTGTTGCCCAAAGAGATCGTTAGGCATTAGCAAGTGTCGTGGAATCGGTTGAAATTAAGATATTAGCACAACCTCTTCTGCGAAGGAAGCAAAAACAAATCCTCTAATCTCTCCAATCAAAATCAACAAGACAGTTTGCGTTTGTTTTTGAAAAAGATGTTTTCTCTTTAATTTGTTTTCTTTTTTAATTGATTTCGGTTCATTTTTAATTGTATTTTATAATTTGTGTTAACTAAATGCTAGTTTTTAGCTGTGGAGTGGCGTCTCTTACTGTTTTCTGCTTTGCTTATCGTATCAATTTCGGCTATCATTACTATTTACAAGTTGCCTGGCCAGCTATGTTAGGGACACTATGGATCTATGGATCTAATTATACATGTATTTATATCGATTTTTATACATTTAAAAAACAAGAAAATAAACAATAACAACGTTTCTCATGGTAGGTATACGACAATGGTTGGTTAGGCGTACGCATAAATATATTACAGGAGCCTTGGCAAGCAGCATCAATCTTCGAGTTGAATGAGGGAACACTTATCGATTACCGAACATTAAACTAAGTAAATTTAAATTTCATTTAAATTAAATTAACTAGGCTCTTACACTACAATGCAGGAATGTTTGTTTGTCTGTTTCTTTTGTTTTGTGCTGTGTGCTGTGTCTTTTTCGATGAGATTTCACTGTGGTTCGCTTGGGTTGCTCAAAGCCTAAGAACTGGGTTGCTGCTTTCTGGTTGAATTTTCGTGTGTGTTTCCGGATCGCTTTTCTTCGATTGAGAATGCTTGTGTGGTTTTCTGCTTCGTGGACGATTTACATATAATTTTGACTAGGAAAGGACGTTTTTGTGGACTGCCAGCTAGCGGTGGGCTCTCGCTGGCGAGGATTGCTCTAGTCACACCTCGCTGGGCATACAGTGCACACTCGAGTCCTGCGACAATTCATCCATGGAGGATTCTGAAAACGAATCGAAAATAGAATGGTTTAATTTAAGAGCCTTTCTTGCAATGTTACTAGTTTAGAAAAGGATTTTACAACTTAATAAAATATATAGAACCCTTTAGATTTATTTAAGTCAAACCCAAAACAGATCCCCAAAACTAAATCAGATTTCTTACCATGGGTCGGGTATAGACCCGCTTTAGAGCCGTTCAAATGCATTGGGTTCTGAGCGTTATTCTGAAATGAATACGTTAACTGCAGGTTAATATGACGCGCAAATGAGCTTCCTTCCGGTTCGCGAACTGCAATCAGAAATCGTTTGTTGAAAGTAGAAAGAAAACAGAAGAAATTGTAAGTACTGTGTTATCATCTGCAACTCAATGCAAGTGTGGGGATATATTTTTTTTTTGAAAGGGGGGGGACTGGATAGTCTAGTTCTACTGGGAGGGGGTTTTCTAGGGGATCTGCTGTGGGGAAGGATGGAGGAAAGGGGGCATGCGGCACTAATCCACTACTTACTTTTATTCTTACCAGCATGTATGTGTTTTTTCTGACGCGCCCGCGAGTTCTGGAACCACACTTGCGTCACACGCTTGCTGAGACCGGTCACCGAGGCGATCCGCTCCAGATCCTGGCCATCCGGATTACTGTCAATCTGGAAGTTGGCCTGCAGCACTTGCAACTGCTCCTCGGTGAAGGTGGTGCGCACCCGTTTCGTCTTGCTCTTGTGGTAGCCATCGCCATCACAGCCCTCTGGAATGGAAAAGCAGATATGGTAAAATAAAACTGCGATCAGAAACTCAATCGGAATGTAAATCGAAGGGAAGCAGCAACAATACTTGGGTATCTCCGAACAAACTTATTAAAGTTATTGATCATTTATATTATTATTAAATAAAAATGTAGTTAGTACTTTTTCTCAATCCATATAAATTAATTAATCCAAATCCTTGATGATTAAAAACTAAAATACTATTTAATATAAAATAAAATCTTTAATAGGGAATGCTGTAAAGTCTCTACTGTGCGTAAGCCTAAAGGTCTGTCTCTTCAGTGGCTTCTTTGGCCCTGGTCTAAAAGCATTTTGACAGTCGGCCAAATTGAAAACGTCAAAAAGTGTTTATGGTTTATAGAGCTGCTGCTGCCTTGCTTTATGTGGCCACTGTGGTCCGGACACGGTGGTCTCCTCCGCGGAAGGAGATGGGGTTTCCAGAGAGGGGGATGCGAATGGGAGGGGGAATGGGAATGGGTTTTGGGTCGGGGGTTTGGCTACGACATTCACAAGCCGATCACGTCGCCTCAGAAGCAAAAAAAAAAAAAAACAGAAAAAATAAAGCATAACTGGAGAGTTGTTTTTTACGAGTGTGACACGATTTCGTCAGTGGCGACTGGCTGGCGCTTAGCTCTGCCGCAGCTTCACTGTACCGTTCACAGTGAAGCGTCCCGAATTGGCAACCGTTCTGCCGCCGGAGCGTGCAGCATGTTTCCACCTTGTTTTTATGCCCCCGTTTTGTTTTTCGAGAGAGAAGGTGCAGAGGAGCTCTTACCGTCGCTCGATGTGGTGCCTCCCTCGACCGTCTCCAGATAATGAGCCTTGCAGAGCACCCGGTCGTCCATGAGGGCGAACTGCTCCCCGGTGGACAGCTGCCTGCCGCACTGGTCGCAGGCGAAGCAGGCCAGGTGGAACACCAGCTCCCGCGCCCGCCGCACCCAATCCGAGGCGGAGATGCCGCGACAGCACTTCGCGCACTTGGCGCCGAAATTTCTGCAATCAAACGAGAGGAAACTCAATCAGTGGCTGCTTTTACATATGGTTAATTAAGTAGTTAGGAAGTAAGATTAGGTAAGATTATTTAGAATATGTTCTTGAAAAAATAAATGTACTTTTAAAATAAAAACCATTTTATATATATATATATAAATATGTGAAATAGATCTTTTCATGGGAAGAAATAAATTGAAGTCATCTTGAGAATACTGAGATACCAAGAGATAGAGAAATCTTAAACATAAACAAATTATGTTTAAGATAATTCCATAACTTATGTTAGTTATGAAAAATGCACATTATATTATGGAAAAGGAAAATCGAAACGAGTCCATCAATCCGATACGGTTAAGTATTTTCCTGTACGGCGGAGCAGCGCTTTCCAAGCGGAAGTGCTCGCCGTGGCAAACGTTTTTCCAAATGAGTCGGCAACTTTCGGTGGCTTATTGTTAGCTTTTAAGCTTATTTTTACAACAGCCACAACAATGTATGGCCAGAGCATGACTCGGATGTGGATGTGGATGTGGATGGGTTGTCTCGGGATGGGTTCAGATGCGATGGGAGGAGGCTGCTGAATGCCGAATGCTGAATGCTGGATGATGTCTCCATCGGGCAATGCACACTTAAAATTCTTAACTTGAAAAATAAATATTTTTACAGCATCTCACGGCGCGTCTGTTTGTTTATTTTCATTTGGTTGGACGTCGACACCGTTTTCCTACGTTTCCCCCGGTTTCTGTATCCGCCAGATACTCAGATACTTGGATACTTTGGCTTGCAACTTGCATTCGCCCCGTAAAGTTTTCATTTCGTTACGTTTTGGCCGCATCTTTGTCGCTGTTGACTTTATGGATTAAGTCGCAAACGCTGTCGAATTGTAACAATTACAATTAACCAGGGGACAGAAGATGTGTGGGAAACTATTCGGAAAACACTTGTGCACATACACAATCGAGTTGGAAAATCAATTGGAATTTTCGAAAGTTTTTCAAGGGGCAGTTTTTCAAAGCAAACACAGGGCATTTTTGGCTTTTTACACAGTGGGGCAAAGCTAGTGTTTATATGAGGTAATTAATCAGGAATAATATGATAAAACAGAGAAAGCTTTTATGATTTTGTCATGAAAGGATCAGTAATCTAATCAATATTAATTATCTTTGATCAGATATTTTATAATTATTTTTTTATATTTTAGCTTATCAGTTTGAGATGATGATTCTATTTTTTCTAAATTTTTAGTTCAATACTCACTTGCTGTAGTCGGCCTTGCAGTAGACCTGCCGCTCCCGGATGAAACAGGACTGCTGGCGGTCCAGGGGACACATGCACATGCAGCAGCGGAGGCAGTGGGCGTGCCAGGAGCAGCCGCCCACCTCCAGGAAAAACCGATCCGAGATGGGCTCCCCACACGCTGCGCAGGAACGCAGCTCAGTCTGGAAAGGAGATTAAAAAGGCGGTTTTAGTTTATTTTATTGGATTCTCTGCAAGACTATTTCTATTTCTATGCAAATACTGGTGGCTCTTTTATCACACACCTGAGAACCGGATCGGTGGCCTATTCGAAAAGCGATCTGATCTGATATCGTAGCGCCCGTCGGATTTGTTTCTTCTTTTGTTGTGCCTTCAAATGAAATCGTTCAATAAATCTGGCAAATGTCCCGGCGGCTTCTGTTTTATTTCTTAGCTGCAGCGTTTAACTTATGTATATTAAACAAATTTCAATAGCCACACAAAAGACGAGTTTCTTTCGCCTCGGGCTTTGTTTTGTTTCGACTTTTCGATTCGCTCTTTTCGAAAATTGAACCATAAATTTGAAAATGTTATGCTAATTGTTGTTGGCGATATCAATGTTATTGTTGCTGCGACGGCAACTGCTTCACTCCGAAGTCCCCGAAATGTGAAATTTATCGACCCATCCGAAGATCGATCTTATGAATATTCAATGGGTCGCCTGCATGTTACGCCGATTTAAATGAGTGTTCCAAACAAATTTTATTGCGTTTCATAAAGTACAAAAAGACACCGAAAATAAAAGTAATGCGTGGAGTATTATTTAGGTTGTGGCTCTCCTAATTGATTTTTTAGTGCTGCATGCAAATTGTGGATTTTAACAAATATCTTAACAGCTGCAGAATCATCATAAACAAAACATATTTTGAAATGAGCCATTTGTAATAAATTCTAATTGATATATTAAGTTCATTTTTTAATTGATAAATTAATGATACTATCTGTGCTGGAGGTGCTACAACAATATTTCAGTTATTAAAAATTAAACAGTATATCATTCTGCGATCTTTCTGATTAATCTGATCGTGAAATTTACATTTAAAAATTGCTTTCAACTCAAATAAATTATTCCAACAAAATTAATGTCACTAGATACTCGTGAAGTTCCTAAAATAATTTTGTTACCCTCCAAGCAACATTAATAAATCAGATAAAGATAAGAGACAAACATTGGAATAAACATTTTTAATGTAATTTTACCTCGAGTCATTTATTTTAACCAAATGACTTTGCATTTAAATATCCTTATTATTATTATAATAAATATTAATTTCAGATAATTTATTTATCCTTTCTCTCTGAAGTGCGCCATCAAAGAACATTTCAATTCGCGTTAATGCCTTCTCGTTAACTTTCCTTCAAGTGAAAAAACATTTAAATTGCTCGATCTGGTTATTGTGATGTGCAATTTCGGGCTGATATATTTATATACTCGAATGCATGAAAAAGGAATTGAATGCAGTACTTAAAACATTTAATTAATGGCCGGCAATTCGCTTATGTACTTTCCGTTCATTGATGAAAAAGGCAAGACGCGAAGCGGAGTTTTTCAATTAATCAAAAATGGCAGGGAAAATACGCTATTTTCGTAACTGGCGGCGACAAAACAATTGTAGGCACAAATAATTGCCGTTTAACTTATGGCCACTTGTTGTTAACTTAGCTGACGAATTTGTTTCTTCTCTCGCCGCCGGAAAATAAATACAAATATAAGCGAGATAAAACCTTCGGCCGTGACTATAACCCGATCAAAGGGCCCGCCATTTGCGACTAAGGCAATTAATGAGACAATGCCGAACGGCAGAGCGAAGCCAAAAGCCAAAAGCCAGAAGCAGCAGCAGCAGCCTGTGGGTAATAGATATCTATGAGAATAATTTATGACAGGCCGCAAACTATCGGATACAAATCTATATCTGGCGTCTTTCGGGGGGTTGAGGCCGAGATACTCGTATAGTATGCAACATGGCCACCATCAGAGCGAGCAACATGTGAGCATGTGAGCTTGTATCTGTATCTGTATCTGTATCTGTGCGTGTTCCGCGGACATCAAATAACTACATCCTAACATGGCCGTCTGAGCGCGCAGCCGCTGCCATTTAACTTTTCAACTCCGGCGTGTATGTGACACGTTTAATAGCGGCAGTCGGCAGTCGGCTCCGACCCACGGATACCCCCGGATACCCGCAAATACCCCTCGACCACCCGACTTTCCCCGGACGAGCCTGCGCTCTGGAGTATCTGCCATAGCTGCCACTGCCGCAGCCCAATGTGCCACAGCCCAATGTGCCACAGCCCTCCTCCTGCGTCGCCTGTCACTTTCGTTTAACTTTTCACATTGCGCGCCCGAAAAACACAGCCAACAACAAGGCCGAATATTACAGGGGATGGGGAGGGGGTGAGGGGAGGGGTAAGGAGAGGAATGGGGAGGGGGACCGGTGCGAGGGGTGTTTTCAGCAATTTGTTTTCCCAACGCCCGTTTTAACACACAAAAACGGAGGCTGAGACAGTGACTTCCGTACACTCGGAAAAATATCTCACAGGACTTTAAAGACAAAATTATGCGTTCTATAGATTAAATAAATAAAATATAGATCAAATAAATGCCTTCATAAAAATATTATATCATCATAAATTTTAGTTTTTTGCAAGCCAATAATATACTTATCTTTATTAAATTGTTATTAGTTTTCAAAGTAACTATTTTATTTATTAAAATTGATGACTATTGAAGTATTTTTTTTTAAAATTTTACTAGCTTGAAAAATATAGTTTTTAAACAATTTATTTTTAACTTTATTTTTTTTTTGTGCCCCAGTTTCCACCCCAAATCGCACCTCAATTCCCTGCAGCTTGTTGGTTATAACTGCATTGGTGTTGTTGTTGTCTATGCCCTTTTGAAAATATGTCAGTTGTCGAAGGACAGGACTAGGGAGGAATGCCGAGGGTAGAGGGGAAGGACACATTTGAAGTGGCATTTTTGGCGAGCATGTCATTTGACTGTAATTTACTCGTGAGTGTCGTGAGCCTTCTGCGGTTGTGTGTGCGTTTCAATGCGAGATGCATAAATCCAGACATGAATTTAAAATGGGTTCCTGGTGGGCTTAGAATTCGTGAAAACTTTTCCGACTGGGTGACTGGATGAAGTGCGGAAAATGGCTTTAGTAGGCCAAAAATGGTGAAGTGATTCGGGTGATGGGAAGAAACATCAATCAAATAGTAAATAGTTTTGGTAAGGAGGGTTTTATTTAATAGATCGTTTTCTTTATTTTATGTAATTAAATAAAAAGAAATACATTTTAAATCTAAGCTATAGAGTCTAATAAAGTAGATTGAGCCCCAAATTGAGACCCTCATCTGGGCAAAAAGTGCCGAAGATTTTGGGAACCGATAGAAGATGAAGGATTCGCCGGATCTCTGCGGGTCGCAAGGGGCGATAAAACATCTCCTCGGTTATCTGTGGGACCTTGGCTAGTTCTGTGCCTTTTATTGTTATTATTTGCTATGAATACTCAGTGTTATATAAGCACACCCCATGCCAGCGAGGCCCTCATAAAAATTCCACAATTTAAAACTTGCACCTTGCAACTTTTGGCTCGAAATGTCGTAAATAACCCGGCTGGCAGTCGTATAAAAGTGGGAAAAACAAAGGGCCAGGCCAGAACTATAAAAGACACATGAAGAGTGTGCGATAAAGTTTATAATCCTCCCCATCCCCATGTTCCATGGGATATCTCCCCAGCAAGGTGCTCGGATCGGTGAAGAAATGAGCGTAGGAAACGCGATGAGACTGCAACCAGTAGCCAGTAGAGTCAACCGGACTCAAGAAGTGTATCATCTTGGAAAGCCAAAAAAAAAAGGAGGGACACGCCTAGAAGATCGATTACCCCGGAATACGGAATAGAAGGCAATCTCTCACGTCACTGCGCAAATTGAGCGATCATCGGAGGGACTACCGAACCAATATCGATTGCCATATCAATGGACGGATCGCTACCTCGATGACAAAAGCCCTTGGCACTCAATTGGTTTCTCCGGTTGTGGCTTGTCATCTCCCAGCCGTGAGAATGTTGTGCTCCCAAAAAACCAAAAACAAAAAAGAAATAGAAATAGAAATAGAAACCAAGACAAAGAGTACCACCACAATGGCCATATCTTTCGGCCGATATCGTTGAACGAAGCCGTTGTACCAACAACTCGAGCACTTGTCACTCGAACGGATTTTGGCAAATGTTTTCCTAAGGCCTTTCGATCTCTCGATTTAAGCTGCTTTTGAACAACAAATTGCAGCGAAGGCTGCTCGGCTCGGCTCGGTTTATTTCCAATACGATATTTTTGTTGTGTAAACTCTTTTTGCCTGATTTATGCGGCATGAAAATTTTCAACGGGCGTCTGTCAAATAAATACTGTATACTCGTATATATTATTTCTGCTTTTCGATGGCGTTGCTGACTTTCGAAAAAGGCGTATCGCTTTTTAATTAGAGCTACTTTTTTGTGGCATAACGCGCTGCGTGGGCCTTTTCGCTTTGTGCCTAATATATTGAATTATGCTAAAATATGAATACCAAAAAGCCTGCACGTCGGCGTTTGTTTGGCGTTAAGTTGGGATCATCGTATCTGATTGTTATTTAATGGCCGCACGAACTGCTCTTTATGAATGGAAGCGGCCAACAAACGCCCACGATCTGGAGTAAAAAGTAAAAAGGGGCATGAAGAGCCATGAAGAGTATCCACAATACGAGCACGCTCCATAAATTGGCTAAATGTTTACAAATATTTCATCGGGAAGCGGTTAATGGTAATGCCGTCGACCAGTTCTTTCACTCCTTCACTCCATATTCACCGCCATATGCACGTTCTATATAGTCCATAGCTGTTGCTCTCGCACCCATTAATCCAATCAAATTAATGGCCTGCTATAACTGGGCAGCCGACAAAAACGGCGACAGAAATGAAAAGGGAATGCATTTCTATGGGAATACAGTGGGATCACACTAAGAAAATCAGCAGGTGAAGCAAAAGTAACATAGTTTTAAGTTCAATAAAAGGTGCCAGAATAAATACTCTTTCAAAGTTCATCTACTGATAAAGTACCTTATGCAAAAGTAAACTATTCCTGTTCAGCCTTGACTATTATAGACACCCTATTTCCGTTTAATCGACCCTTTACTGTATCCAATGCATCCACACTTCGGAACCTGTCCCACTGTCTTCGCGTTACTGTTGGTTTGTGCATCTCTCCGGCAAACTTAATTACCGCTTTATGTCAATGGTCCAGCGTGTTTTTGCTAAATTTATCAGCGTTATTAAATTTTATCACTGGCGACAAAATGTGCATATGCCATTCAATTTTCACAACATATTCGCACATCACACGCACACACATTCCCCTCTTATCCCCCCCTTGGATATCGAGAGTGGGACTTTTCAGCCTAGGCAAATATTATGATGGCAGACAACTCGTCGGAGGTTCCATCTGGAAAAGGAGGAGGAGGGCTCTTGCGGGGGGACAGCGAATGGAGTTGTGGACCTAACATTGGCGTAACATCGTAAAATATTTTACGGCCAAATGGCTGCGAGCCAAAGTCGCCAACGTTTTTATGGACGCAAAACAAAGAGCCAATATTCGCGAGGAGAAAAGCCGCCGAGGGAAAAGCCCTTCGATTCGCAGCTGTCAGTTTTCAATTTGAGCCGCTAAGTGGCTAATTGACAATTGCCAAAAAGTAACTTAAATGCAAATGAAATATCTATTAAAGATAATATACAGCCGATCATTAAAACGACAAGGCCCGACAAGGAACGAAAAAACTCTGTTAAAAAATAAACTTTATATATGCATATATAAAAAGTTTTATTTCACTTTATATCTTTGGTTTTTTTTTTGTTCTGGGGTTCTGGCGATGACAAAGCCTTGGCTCATCTGTTAAGCGGATGATTGGGGGTGCGGGGGGTTATATTAGGTGTGTGATATACACAGAGAGAAATAAGAGGGAACATTTCTAAGTATTTACTAACTTAAGCTATAACAAATGTGAAATGACTGTTATCCAATTAATATATGTAATATAACCACTCTATTGCTACAATTTGGGTTATTCCCTCACCTGGTTTTTACGCTTTTTTCTCAGTGCAGGATACCCAGTATCCCACAACCCCAGTGTTGACAAGTTATGGCCCAAAGAGCGGCTACGACTTAAAATGTCGCACTTTATTACACTACAAAACACAAAACTGAACTCAACGCGAGATGATCTCTCCGGGTTTCGTATGGGATTGGATCGGATCGGATGGGATCGCTTTGGTTGAGGGCTCTGAGTTCTCTGGGGTTCTTTGGGACTGGACTGGTTGACTTTTTACAGCCATTTCGGTGGATGTTGCTGTTGGCAAACACCGGCCTTTGTGTGCGCTCCCAGCCGCGTTTTATTATAACTGTTGGCTGCTCGCATACGAGATAAATTTCATTTTAATACTTTCTTCGTTTTAGTTTTCGTATATTTTATTCTGTGCGGAGTGCGGGGAGAACGCGGGGCTTTTGAGGTCGGAAAGTGATTTGCATACGGGGCACCGTTCTCACGCGTTTACCACCGGAGATCATCCAGTCGAGTGCGAGAACAAGAACCCCAGAATCGTGGATCTCTGGATTCGAGGCTGACTGATCGCTCGACTTATGCAGCTAATACCGTTTTCTGAGCCCAGCTTCCAGCTTCAATAGCTGCCACTTCCACCGGCCATAAACATAAACAGGTGGCAATGTTCATTTGCATAGACAACGTTTCGATATTAAATTTCAAAGCGAACGACCAGCGTCAACGACATTCCGAAAACACTAAACAAAAACACCAACAAAACAACAAACCAAGGAGTTGTTGGACAAAAATAAACTAAATATTCAGATGGGCAGTGGCAATCCGAAAATGGCTCTTCGATTTGCTTCTGGTCCGCGGGTCTATGAGTGTTTTATCGGGTATGGAATACTTTTTGGTCAGAGAGCAACCATTTGTGAACTTGTTTCGTGTTTTAATCATCATCTGCGGCTTTCGGCAGCTGTCTTCAAATCGAAGCGAACCTGTAAATTATATATGTCGCGACAGATTCGGGCTTTTGTCTTCCGAACTGATAAGCTCAAATTATATGGTAATGGGGGCGAGAAGTCTGAATAAAATCCGTTCTTATTTTCATAGATTAATAAGCACTTGAATTTATTGTTCTATTTAGGTTGGATTTATAAGCAGAAACTGCGTTGGTTCAGAGTCTCAGTATCCTATTTGAAGAGTGAAGTAAATCTTAAACTATTCACGTAATATTTTAACCTTTTTATACCCCAAGATCTGTTATCTATCCCAATCTATATTCATGGCGATACAATAGCTTGTTACAATGTCAAATTAAATTAAGCTACTTCTTCGTTTTTCATCTTGATCTGCCGTTTACATTTATTAACTCTTAATTAAAGATAATCGCCATCGATTATTTATTTAAAATGCATAAAGTCCGCGACTTATGGCGTTACTCTGTATAATAGAGCGCCCTGTGGCTATGCAATTTGCTGGCCAATAAATTTCAATAAAACATTTGCATTAAACTAAATGAATGTAGCCACCCTCGCCACTCGCCACTGGAAGTACGGCAAACATTTCGTTTGCCATTTTTTATCATTTCACGTTATTTTGTTTTTTATTTGGCATAATATTGTGTTTGTTTTTTTGCATAAATTTAGCGGGCGGCAGTTGTGCAAACAGAACTCAGCACTCAGAACTCAGAGTCTGGGGAGAGAAAATCCCCAGCCGAAGTTCTCTTCATAAATCGCTGATAAATCGCCCGCAAGTATCTCAAATGATTTCGACACGCGTTTTTCTTGTTCTCTTGTTTCTGCTTATTTTTTTGGTTTTATTCACTTTTGAGTATGTATCTTTTTATTCGCATTTTTGAGGCATTCATCATAATGCTGGGGACTCGGGCATCGAGTGAATCCGAAACCGAACATCCCAAATGCTTTTGTCTTTTCGTCAACATGTCACAGCCACTAAACATCAATAAGTTGGGCTTTTATTGATTTCGCGTTGTCCAAATTTTTTACAGCTCATCTTTGTGCGGAGTTTTTAGGGGGATTTCGTGTTTGATTTCTGATTTTTTATTGAGCATTGGCCACAATTAATTAGCTAAATCTGCATTTTGCATAAATTACAAATATAATATTTTCATATTTCGGTTTTCAGTATTCAGTTTCCAGCTTTCGGCTATTGTGCTTTTGTCTCCTTCTTTTTTGTGGGCCAATAAATCAAGTCCGGAGTTGTTTTTTGTGGGCCACCGCCAAAGTTCTGGCCGATAATTTATTTAGGTGACTTTGAATGATTTTAGCGGTGAGTTTCAAACGGAGCAGACGCTCGAAACTAGTTTCTCTTCCCTAAAACTAATCACTTTGGCTACTGTTCGGAGATGCCATCGATAAGACGGGACAGGAAGATCCATTGGATCGATTTGCAATTGTCAAGTAATTTAAAACAAACGAAACATTTAAGTAGAGCTGATAAAAATATTACTTATAAGCTATTGATTGCTTTAATTTAAATTAGTTAACAAGCAAACTAAGCTCAAGTTAAAAGCAACTCCAAGGGACCAATTTGCAATTGTCAGACAATTAAATACGAATATTTTCGGGCGAGAAACTGGCAAGAGAACATTTATTTTATTTATTGGAATTTTTTGCCAGAAATCAAATCGAATGGTTTGTCGTTAGGGGTTGGCTCGTAAATTCCAGGGGCGGGTTTGGGTCTCTACCTTTCTGTCTTTTTTATTTTGTGGGCTGCCGGCAGACAGGAGTTGCAATGATTTGTGGCATTTTACGATTTTACAGGCCCAAGGGCCATGCATCATTTGTAGGCCAACTAAGCGTCCTTTAAGGACTATTTTGTGGATGCACTCGAACGAACAATGGGAAGACACTCGACTCGCCTTCTTTTGTGCGGTTTGGAGAGGACCCCTTGTGCTGCCTCCTGCATTCGATTTTCATTCGAAGGGACTTTTCGCATTTACCTGCTAAAAGTGCCTCTGCGACTTTGACACGTTTGTCGGGAAATCGGGAAATAGGGAAACCTCTGCCTCGCAGTTCGCATGCGCAACCCGGAAAGTGACCAGGATCTCGGATCTATTGTCCATGTGCGAGGCCCAAACAAAGGTGTGATATTTGTTTCTCTTTTGTCCCCGATCGGGGCAATTGGCTCAAGTCAAGATGCGTTTTCCGCTTGCCATTGTTTCTCCAAGGAGACCCGAGGCGTAGACTTCTTGTCAGCGTTGACAATTAGCCAGATTCGTATTCTCCTGGCCACAGGACACTCTCGAAAGTGTCCTTTGTTTGGGAAGCCAATTATGAGGGGGCTTGCTGAAAAATCTGCTGACCGCCGGTCAAGCAGCTGGTTTCAGAAGTATCCTTTGGAAAGCAGCAAAGTCCTGGCAATCGGCACGCGCTCCTTTTCTGCTTTCTTGTGCGGAATTATGGGACAATAGGGATGGGCGTGTAATTCACAAAAGGTGTTTTGTTAACCACTCAAAGCCAATAAGTAGCTTGAGATATGGAAAGTCAGATGCTCTATCTTCTATGTCTGTAATCTACTATCTATTTTGGGAAATAGAACACTATAGCAAACAATCTTGCATAATTAAATTCAAATTTAAGGGCTTAGTCCACTAATCCCAAGTCAAAACCACTTCAATTCAACTCGAAAAACCCCAACTCGCCAATTAAAGAAAACATTCCGAACCGCAAAAGGAAGGCGTCAACGACTTCTTACACAAAAACCTCTGCCGTGTTTATGGGAGGTTTAGTTTTTTCCAATCTTTCAATTTTCTTGTGAATTATTAATGAAAATCAGTTATTGAAATATGTATATATGTTTTTTATAGCTGCTTCGCAGGCATTCGACATTTAAACGCTTAAATATTTATGCCTTTTTTATATCTCTTTCTCCGACTACCTAAGAGCAGGGAAAAAAGAAAAAGACTCCAGCCCCATACATTGTTGAATATTCATAAGGCAGCGCCTAGTGGCGTCATTTTCGGATTTGGATTTGGATATGGAGGCTGTATAGGATGGGGATACCACATCTGGGGCGGGTCAAGATCGATGATGTCAAGAAAAGGTCGATCGGGCCGAGGAGAATCCCCTCTGTTGACCAGAACTGTTGACATTTGATTTCAGGGTTTACCGGGGACTCGAGATGTAAGCGGAGCCCCCGCCGATTTTCAATCCAGTTCTAGCCGGAGAAATCGGTCGATTAGAAACATAACGCAGAGCAATAAGCGTCAGCACCTTGTCCAATTTGCTATGGTAATGAAAATTACACTCGTCGAACAAAGCCATGGCAAATCGATCATCGGCGAGCATAAATCATGATCGATTCTCTGCAGACTCATGGCGAATATTTTTCAAAATCCTGTGGGTGGTTCGAGCACAAAAAAAAAGCAAAAGCCTCGCACAGCGGGTGCAAAAATCGATTAAACGTTTTCGGGGGGATAAAATGAAATCAAAATCGAAACCCCGAAAAATGTGTTTTGTTGAATGAACACGGAATTGAGCAACATCATCTAGGCGACACGATCCATGCAACATCTCGAAAAAACCCAACTTGTATACAATTTTTTGGGGTTTGGTTGCAGATACATTTGGATATCAGCCTTCATTTCACAGCCAATATTCAAGTATTCGAGTATTCCCCAAACCCCAAAAGTGTGGGCTGTGATATGGGGCTTATTTCTTGAGTGTTTATTAAGGAACCCCGTGGCGCGACTTGTGTGCTTTTCATATTCACCGCTCTGTGTCGTCTCCGTTTTTGGAAACTCATCGTTTTCCAGCGGCTATTAGTGCGCTGGCTTTTTCGAATTGAATTGGAACCGCGTTGCTCTGGTTTTTGTCTCAACTCCGACTCACTTTTTGCTCCTAATGGTCGATCAAACGCCGCCTGTTGCGTTTTCTGGCCCAAAATGCTCGCAGCGGGCTAGGAAACACTACACAAAAAACTGATTTGTGGGTCACTCGGGGTTCGCTCCTCTTACATGTCCAGCAATTAAAAAGGAAAGCGGACTAGTGGGTGTGCAAACAGAGCTCGCAAGGTAGAATACGGGTGAAAAGTATTTGCTTTATTTGCAAGAGAAGCCAAACTGGCACTTTAAACTTTGATAATCAACGAAATGTAGCTCAACTATCAGTAAAAAATATTCTTTAAATTATTTGTAACTATAGTAAATGCAGTTTTACACTTTAGAGTTTTATGCTTTATGCTTCTTCAACACCCTTTACTTGATTGGATCCCAACTCACCTTCATTTTAATTGCCTCCACAATTTTGGCGGTTTTTAATCCAAGTCTTTTGCACGAAAATCTGTCGCCAGCTTTAGCCTGGGAATGGAACCCGATCGCAGCCAGAGTTGGGAGATATAGAGGATGGCGACGACGACTTGATCAGTTTGTCAAGCGCCCCACGGAAGCCGCCGTCTGCATGCGATGCTATTATACAATATTATTCTTCGCCAGCTATTAATAACCGGTGTACTATAAATTCGTATATCCGAGGTGCGGATCAATTCGCAGGCGTTTGCAACATTTTTCGCCTTCGATTAGCACATTCCTCAAACAGTTCACTTCGGCCGACGGCAAATGCGAGTGCGAGTGCGAATGCGAATGCGAAAGCGGGCTTTTGGCAGGGGATATAGTATAGTATATACACTCGTCGCAGAACCTTATCAATAATAACACGCGATAACACGTTTCCAGTATCGCGATTCTCGGGAGATTCTGGTCTCGTGGCGAGCGGACGCGAGATGTTGTTACAGCTTCGAGGCCACTGCGCTAACTGCCGGCGCTCGGGGTTCGAGCTCAGGGATCTGCTGGCTCAACTGGCTCGATTCATGCCCGGTTTCCATATGCTCATGGCCTGTAGCCACCACTACCACCAACAGCACTCGCACGACCACCACGCTCACAGGTAGCAAGCAAAGTAACAACCACCGGTCGTCTCGCAAGAAACTCGACTCGGAAACCCGCTCAACTGGTTTTGAGTGCACAGCTGTCGCCGGCGCAACGGGAATGGTGGTGATTGGCCCGCCTGGCCACGCCCCCTCGGCCCCTGGAGAACGAGTTCTCGACTGGCGTCCCCCATTTTGAGTGCTTTCCCAGCCCGGCCCGTCTCTGCACCAATTGAGTGCGCCGGCGCGTGCCAAGCTGGCCACTTGAAACGAGTGCCACTCGGAGTGGAGTTCGTCGCCGGGAAACCGGGTGGGTGTTGCTCTCGTGACAACGGCAACATCGCTGCCACAGGGGGCTCCACCGAATAATGTTGAATGTACGCTCTTAGGACTGGTGTTGCACGTTTCACTGCTGGCCATTTACCGAGTGTTGCTACTATTGGTACTATATAGTAGCCATTTGTGATGATTTTACTGATGTTACTGTGTTATGTATAAGAAATATATTTGGTATTTTATTTGACTTGGTATAGCTGTTGTTCAAACATTCTTCTTTTTCTGATAATGCTGCTATTGTTTTAACACTAATGATCGACTGATTTTCGAACCTTCTATCAAATATGCGTTATTGCTAAGAATATATTCTACAGATGTTGCTGCTTTTGCAGCTTTTTCGACTGATGTTGCTGCTGTCATTTAGCTGCTGTTGCTCATGTTGCTGCTGTAGCTCCTGATGCTGCTGCTTGAGTGGGTAAAAGCCCTGGAAAAACCAAGGAGACAAGAGGGAAACGGGAAAACAGGGAAACGGAACTCGAACTCCACCGCACTTGACTTTTTTGGGGTCAAACCGCTTGATGGAGGGGAAGTGAGTTGCCAGTCGATGTTGTCGCTGCTCTCTTTTTGCTTGAATCTTTTTTATTCTTTTTAACGTTTCTGATGGAATGCCAAACATGATAGCGGAACAGAAGTGCCGAAAAAAACTTTAATACAAAGTTAAAGAAAACATATGTATTTATTTCCCAGCTGATCTGTTATTTGGTTGTCATTAACTTCTCAAATTATTAGACTCCAGATTTTCCGTATTAACCATTGTGCTCCTTATCCTTTTATTTAAGCGCTGCTCTTAGCTTTTTGAGCTGCGAGCACTTTAACCATTACTTTGACCATTTTTCATTCAGTGTCTCTTTGGTCGTGGGCTGTCTTTAAAGCCGCTTGGCATTCAATTGGCATTTGGCTGTCGCCATCATCCAGTGGCTCCAACCACCTCCTCTCCCCCTTTTTTCCACTCTTTCTGCGCTTTTTTCCCTGCTCACGTTATTTAAGGATTAACATCATTTTATGCTGCCTCGCAATGCCTTTTTGCAGGATTAAATGCTGCCGTCTGCTGGCTCTCGTTCACCTCCCAATGCACTTGGAAAACCTTTTAATTCAATGGTACATTAATTTCTATTTTATTCTGGTCATGTCTTCGTTTTCAATGTCTTAAACTTTAATGAAGTTTTGTATAAAGGAAAGCCGTTTTTAGAACATTCTTCTTTTCATATCAAATGCAGATTTCTTAGCTTCGAGTCGAATTGCATAATATTTTTACAAGTGTGTATCCCCCTCCCCACCACTCCCCCTTGCAGCAGATCTTCCCCCTCCTTTCTCCGCTTTGAATTGATTGCATTGCACTTTTTCTCGCTGTTGTTGTTGCATAGTTTGCGCTGATGCGCCGCCTCCATGGCTACAAAGTGATTTTTATGGCTTTCAGTCTGTATGTATGAGAGTGCGAGAGTGTGCCTTGGTGTGTGTGCTTGTGTGTGTGTGTGAATGCAAATGTTTGCGTTCGAGTGCGTGAGTGTGTGAGTGCACTTTGATGTTTCCGCATTACAAAGGCGGCAATTTAATAGCAGTGCATTTATCAAAAGGCAGCCAAAAGTCCGACAGCAGTCGGTAGCTTTAACACGCATACGCCCCGTGGAGCGCCGCCAATAAGTGATCCAAAAACTAGGAAACTAGCGGAAACAGAGCTTCTTGCAAAGCTCCATACCCTTTTATTTCAATGGAAAATGCGCTTTCCTTCATGTTTTATTTTAAAAAGATTAGTTGACAATTTAGGTAAAATTCACTAAATTCTAAGTGGTGTTTCTGTTTAATAAGGCCAAAAAGTTACTTACAGAGAAACCAAACACTTTTTTTAAGCACCTTATGACCAAGGTTAACGAATCCAATCACTTTTTGGACGATTAAAAAAAATTAATTTTTTCGCCAATTTTCGAATTTTTGGTAAGGGGTAACATCATCATTTTTTGCGAAAAATGGCCAAATTTCAACAATTTTTGGTGTAAATGCCATCGGATTCTAAATTTTATTACGAATTCAACGGTGTATGCCATTCCACATTTGGAAGAGTACTTCCTCGGATATTGCAAAAAAACTGGGTTTTGTAAAGCAATTTTATGTAGTTTTTAAACTGATAATAAAAGCTACTTACATAACATTATTCTCCTCTCAACTGTCAGCACATCGAAGCGCAGTCCGTTGCTTATCCTGGACCACATCTGCCTTAGAATCTAACTCGACCCCAGAGGCTCTAAATTGATTAACAGTAGCCCCCGACCCAAAATAATCGGTTGGGGGATGTGAAAGAGATGCTGTCAACGCTTCGGCGTTCCCGGAATGCCTTCCATTTACATGCCATAATTCTTAAATGTCACCCGTTTACAAAAGCCTTGACCATTTGATTTCGGCCGCCTTCGCCTTGGCCCTCGAACAGGTTGAAACCCGGGCAGGTAGACCTCTAAATGAACTCATCCTTTTCATTTCTCCCTTTGTTCGACTCTTAGAGCAGCGATATTATATTTATTTGGATCTTTATTGAGCTGCAACCTGTCGCGGTCGCTCGTTTTTGGGTTTCGGGTTTGCTTTCTTGGGTCTCTCCCTCTAGATCTTCCCATTCTGATGGCAGATTTATGTTCTGGCCTCCAAGCAGATACAGATCGAAGAGATACCATCGAAGGGATGGCCAAGAATAACTCTCTCTGTTGAAGGAACACACTATAAAAAAATTTAACTGGAGAAAAAAATTTTAAGTTTTTAGATTAAGTATATGCTTCTGTATATCCACATATTTTCAATATACCAAGGGGTAGAAAAAATCCGATTCAATTTTAAAAATATATTTTTTTCTACATGAAAACAAATATTTTTCAGTGTCCGTTTTCTTTGATCGGTGAAAATTTCAGGGTAATTTGTTGGCTCCGTTTTCTTTTATTTTTGTTGGTCTCTTGGTTTTCAGGGCGGACTCTTCCCAAAACTGTTGGTGGCATGTTCGACTTAGTGTGGCTACCTTTTTCGGCTTTGTGTCGCAGTCGCGCGTGTTATGAAGATGTTAGGATCCCTGGTCAACCCCTAAAATATGTCTTAATTGTCGGGGCCCAAGACCATGGAATGGACAACATTTAGTAGGTAGTACATCCACCTACGTTGAGTTCCCGTCTGTTTGCATAATTCCTGGCCAGCGCCTGTTTGCTCAAGTTCTGTTTTATGGCCGACGTTTGTGGTAACATGTGCCAAAGGACATCATTTTGTGGTGGTAAACGACTGCCCATAAATCATTGGCCAAATTTAGCTGTTTGCCCAGGGAATATTTGTGTTAAATGTCCGAGGGGTAATATTAAAGCATTAAAAAATATTGAGGTTGTCTGGCGAACTTAGGAAAGTTCATATAGAATTATTTTGGGGACTCAAATAATTAAGAATATATTCATAAAACTTAAATTGAAATTATCGTTCCCCCAAGTTCAAAGACAGATTTTTGTTCCTTCTCCTTATACATTATGTATATATATATATTTGTAATAACTCTCTAGTGTATATATAAATTAAAATAAATAAATACATTTTTTTGGTTTGTATTTTTTGTTGGTTTTTCGTTAATAATAATTATCATTACCATCATCATTATCTTTAGAGTTATCCTCGTCGGTAAAAACGCCGCCCTCGTCCCATTAATTTGTGTCTTTATCTCATTTGCATGCTTGGTTGTTCGAGTTGCTGGTTGCTGTGGTTTTTGGTTGTCGCGGTTTGGAGCTACAGTGTTCGTTTACCAATTAGACCGAATTGTCATGATGCAGTAATAATAATAATAGTATATTGTATAACATATTCCGCATTATCCTGCCCTCCCTTGCACATTCATTCCCCAACGATCCCTTCTATCCCTTCTAACTCTCTCTTCTCAACATTCTTTAGTCGTCAATGATTTTGTGGTTTCTTTAACAAACAGAGCAACAAACAAAGAAATGCACAACAGGAGCAAGTGTTGCATGCCTCCAGGATACTGGGATGCTGCCCCGGCGATCCTGCTTCGCATCCTGTCTCTCATCTCGGGACTATCCAACAAAGCGTTTTCTGTGTGGTTTTCTGGTACAATACGATTCGGTGCTTACAAGTAGTATAAGTAGATTTCGGTTTTGGATTCGAATCTTGAGCAGTTTTGTTCACTAACTTATTTGGTACTGTTTGTGTTATCGGCTATAAGGTTATATATGATTTATCAAGTATCAAGCTGAGTTCCTAGCGCACCTTATTTCGAAAGCTATTTATACCTATCGGCTGAATGGTTAATGGGCTCAGGATCTGCATGTGATAAGTGACAGATTGCTTTGGAGCGAGACTAGCGTTGCCGTGTGAGCGATGTCTCGTTTCTCGGTTTTTGGTTTTTGGCAGGTCCAAATTTCCAGACTGGCCGGCGCACTAACCTACTTAGACGCTATATGTATGTATATGTATATACTCGTAGTCGCGTTTCAGATTTGTGTAAATTATTGTTATGTACATTTAGACATGCAGTTCTAGAAGTTCCGAGCGAGCGGGCGAGAGAAGTCCTGCCATTGCTTGTAAAGTTCGTTGTACAAAAGCGGAAATCAGGAAAATCATAACCGTTTGCTGTGGAAAGTCACTAAGAAAGTAAGTAAGTAAGTAAAAACACAAAAGGCAACACAAGGTTTAACTTCAACTAATCATGTGGTTTCTCTTTTATTATACTTTTCGATTTTCGCATTTGCTTGTTTTCTTTCTTTTCACTTGCCTATATATTATTAGATGGTACATATACATATGTAGTTTATACGCTAAGCTAATTATTTGTTTAACAATAAATGTATAGCTGCTCGACTCCGCCGTCTACTCATCCATCGTGTTCCATTGTCTCTTTTCACAACAACGAAATGTAACTGCAGCTTCTTGCATAAGGAACAGAAAATAATAAGGAAATTCTATTTCGAAAGAACATAAACGTAATAAGGAATAATTCAAATCAAAAATCAAATTTAACAAATTTCATTAATTAAAGTTACGAAATAATAATAATTGACTCTCTAAATTATAGATGTATTTTACTTGTAGGTGTTATAGGCCTTAAATAAACAGATTTAGTGGCTGTTTCGAGACTTGTGTCGAAGAGCTTTACACGAAATTTTGCTGGACAAAATTAGATATAGGACTCGCCCCATTTCTGGCAGCAGATTGTTGGAACCTTCGGATCCAGAAGGCCATGTTGTCCGGTCGGTCGATTGGTTGGTTGGTTGGTGGAGTTCATGTTCTAGCTTTCGGTCGAGATTTCTAACATAATTAAAACGCATTCAATTAAGCACACCAAAGCAAGGTGATATTGAAAATTTTGAAAAACTTTTTGGTAGCAGCTTTGGAAATTATCGGTTAAAAAGGGAAATCCGGGAGATAAGCTTGCTTTAGCGTGCAAATAGCGAACGTCTCTGAGTTTGTCGATGCCGTCCTCTCTGAAACTTCTCTCAGTCTATTTGCCATCCTTTCGAGAGCTCTTTCGGAACTAAAGTCTACCTGAATATCCTATACATGCTTGAGAAAGGGAGTGGAAGTTACGTATCCGTCGAGTGTTCCGTGTTAAAAGTTCTGTGTTCAGTTCGAATGTCCGTTCTTCGCGGGTCGTCGTTGTGTGTTCATTTATTGCTTCTCCGGGTTCTCGATTTTTGTTGTTTATTAAAGACTATTTGTAATGGCACAAAATATACAGCATTCAATTCTTTCTGTAGCGGTTCAGTTATTGTAGCTATATCCGTACAATACTCCTTAACTATATAGAGGCTATATGCTATGCTTTGTCGGTTTTCCCCCTTTCCCTTCGCTTTCTGCGGAAGATAACAGTGATGGCTTCGCTCTGTTTCGCTCCCCGGATCTCGTGTGGTGTTTGTGGTGTGTGGATAGTTTGTTTCGGTTTAGGTTTCGGTATCGGTTTCAGTTTCAGGTGACTGGCGACCGACTCCCGGCCACGCCCCCTTCCTCTCCAGCTGCTACCAATAGTGCCCGACAACTCTGCGGCCAGCACTCGACGAGTTCTATGCTCCTCCTGCGCTGCTCCTCCGTTTCCATCCGTTCATCCGGTCCACTTCATCTGGATTTATGGTTGTCAACTACGTTATGTTCCACTAGATTAGGTTGCTATTTATATTTATCTTAGGTATGCCGTTATGTGTATGTAGTTTTTGTTTTGCTTGTGTTTCCTATATTGGTTTTCCGGCTGGCTTTACCGCGGACGCGAACCTTTGTAGTTCGGGTTCGGATGGCGACTGGGATGACGCGCTGAAAACAATCATCAGGGTTAGTATATTTATTTAAAATTATTGTTAAAAATGTAGAATAATTCTTAAACAAGAGTTAAATTAAAAACCTATCCTTGGGGATATCCTCTCTAAATTCAATCAAGTGGAGGTACAAATAAAATGCACTTTTGGGTTCACTAATTACGTATATCCGTTCTTTCAAAATGATCCTTTAACTACTTCAAGTTTTCCCGCTCACCTTGTATCATCATTGTGGGATACATGCCGGCCACCTGCGCCATTTGCGGCCGGATATCGTTCGACGGCGATCGTCGGCTGTTGGGCAAGGCCACCGAGGGCTAAAGGACATGGTAAACATTATACATTAATACCCTTTAATAGAAAATAAGATGATAAGCTGGTACTCACATGGGCGAAGTAGGTCTGGCCGTACTTGAAGTACACGCCGGACGCCCCGTTCGGATTGTAGCCGCCGAGGGCGGCCGCAGCGGCCACGCCGCTCAGCACCGCCGCCGTTGCCTGTTGGCTGCCAGCAGCTGCGGCGGCGGCAGCGGCGGCACTGTGGTGCAGCTGGGCAGTGGGAATGTGCGAGCGGGCGCCGCCTCCGCCTCCCCCGCCCGGCTGAGGACCTCCTCCCGCAGCGCCGCCGGCAGCGGGACCTCCGACTCCTGCTCCTCCTCCGCCGCCGCCAGCGTAGAGCGAGGGCGGCGAGGCGTTCATGGCGGCTCCGGTGGCCTGGTCGAGGACCACGAATCCCCCCGAATGGCTGACCAGCGTGGGCTGTGGCTGCGGCTGCTGAGCTGCTGCCACCGCATTCGGCGTGTTGGCAGCACTGTTGCTCTGGCTGCCCAGAATACTGTTGGGCGAATTGTTGCTGCTCTCGTGGCTGCCGCTGCCTCCTCCGTTGGCGCTCGGCGAGTTCCGCTGGGAGACGCTGCGCCGGTAGTCCTGGTTCATCGACTTCTGGCTCCGGAAGCTGGCGGCTCCGGCGTTCAGACGCATTGGCGGCTTGCTCTCGTAGCTGGCGATGCCGCCGGGACTGGAGTTGGCCGCGTAGCTCGGCGGCGGTCCGCTGATCAGCGGCAGCTGGTTGGGCTTGTTGTCCCGCTTCACGCCCATCGAGTGAGGCGGCGGACCCCGGTGCTGGTAGCTGGAAATGCCGCCGGACGAGGAGCCGCCGCCCAGGCTCACGCTGCTCGGCGAGGCACGTGGCGTGGGCTCGTTGTTGGAATTGAGCAGCGGGGTCTTGGCGCCCGAGGGGATGCCCCCTCCCAGGGGCACAGAGTGCCTGGGGTTGTAGCCGCCGCCCGGGTGATATGGCTTGCGCACTCCCACCGAGGCTCCGCCGCCTCCGTGGCTCCTCTTCTCGTACGGCGAGGTGTAGCCCTCGTTGCTGTTCTGGTTCTGGTAGTAGTGCGGTGTGGAGCTGTTGCTGTGGTAGCCACCTCCACCTCCGCCTCCTCCTCCGCCGCCGGCACTGCTGCTCCCGGAGCTCCCGTTATTCGGAGCCGGAGGGGTGCTGAACAGCGGCGCCTGTCTGCCCGGATTGGCCGGAGTGGTGGGAGCCGACTGCGACGACCCCGGGTCCATGGTTCCCGCGCTGGCCGGGTAAAAGGGAGCCGCCGTGATGAGCGTGTGGGCGTGCGGAGCACTCTGCGGCGGTGGCGGAGGCGCCGCCTGGGGCACCATCTGCGGAGGAGCCGCCGCAGGACCGCCTCCGGGAGCGCCGGCCGCTGCTGCCGCCGCCGCTGCCGCCGCGTAGGGGAAGATGTTCGTTGGGATCAGCGCGGTGGCGTGTTGGGCGGGCAGCGCGTACACATGGGCACCGCCCGCACCACTGAGATCCGTGCCGGCTGGCGCTCCGCCGTGGGCCAGCGTCAGCGTGGGCAGCGCGTGATATGTGGTTGTGCTGGCCGCCGGCGCAGCGATGATCTGGGCGGAGCCCGCCGACGGATGGTGGTTGCCTCCGCCGCCATGCGACACCGAGCTCGGAGTGTAGCTGGGGTTGTAGTGGATGGACCCGCCGCCGGGCGTGCGCTTCACCCGCGTGCTGTAGCCACTGGAGCTCACCCCGGACCCGTTGCTCGAGTGCTGCTGCTGCTGATGGTGGTGGTGCGGCTGGTGGTGCTGCTGCCCAGAAACTAAAGAGAAAGGTATTAACACAGTCTGCAAATTTAATAACCACATTTGTTGTGCCCACCTGACACCACTGTGGGTGGACCTGCGGCTGCTCCGGCTCCCGCGTGCGGGGCTGGCTGCGGCATCGGAGTCACCTGGCCCACCGGCGGCTGGCTGGCCACCATGGGCGCGGCGGCCACCGCCGGCTGAGGCACGTAGTACGAGATGGGGTGGTAGTACGGGTAAGAGTATTGGATCGGATACGGGGCCATCGGGAGCTGCTGCAGCTGGGCGCCGCCGCCCGGCTCGCTGGAGTAGATGAGCGGCGCCTGGTAGATGGGCCCGCCGTTGGGTGCCGCTGCCGCTGCGAACTGGGCCGTCGGATAGGCGGAGGCCATGGGCATCACGGTGGCGGCGCCCGGTCCGCCGGGACCTGCCTGGTAGATGGCCTGCGCCGGGATGAGGCCCTCGCGCGGCGGCTGGGCCGGATCGAAGACAGGTATCATGTAGGTGCCGCCGGGGAGCTCGCCCCCGGCCTCCGGCGAGGCGAACAGCGTCTGGGCGGGCGGATGGCTGCTGGTGGTCAGCTGGAAGAGCGGCTGCGAGGCGCCGCCGGCACCGGGCACTCCGGGCTGCGGATAGGCGGCGTACACCATGCCCTGCGGCACCGCGTAGATGCTGCCATCGGGCTAAGGGAACAAGCAAGGGATTAGTCTGTGAACAACGAAAAGATTTCCCATCCTCAGATGGAAGGACGGAGACTCACCCCCTGCTGATATGTGGTGGCGCAGTAGGGCGCCGCCCCGTTGGGCGTGGTGGTGGTGTGGAACACGGTGGACCCGTCCGGCGCCTGGTAGCTCTGCGTGTACGTCCAGGTGGTGGTCTTGGGCTCCTCGACGGCGGCACTGGGCCCCAGGCTCTGGCTGGGCGTCTTCACCTCGCACTGGCTGTACGGCGTGGAGCTGGGCGACACGGACTGCAGGTCGCAGTTCACCTGGGTGGCCAGCGGCAGGGGCGTCTGGCTGGAGGGCAGTTCGGTGATGCCCACGGAGGAGGTGGCCGATCCGGACGAGGATGGCCCGGCCAGCTGCTCCTCCGGCTCCTGCTCCTGGTGGCCGGCGGTCTCCAGCTCCAGCTTCTCACCGGCGGCACAGCAGGCGGGTATGTTCGGACTGGTGGCCTGGTTCTTGTACTTCTGCACCTCGATGCGGTCGTAGTTCTTCGTCGACGTGGAGGTGGTGATGCTCAGGCAGGCGGTGGCGCTGGTCAGGCTATCGCAATCGTCGCCCTTCACGCTCGACGCGTCCCCGTTGCCGAAGTGCAGCTGCTGCGCGGCCAGCGGCTGCTGCTCGTAGCTCTCGTAGCCCTCGGAGCACTCCGCTCCCGGCGACTGGGCCTCCTCCTCCGCGTAGCTCTCGGTGGAGCTGCACGACAGCTCAGTGGTGGCATGTTGCTGGGCTGGCTGCTGGTGTTGCTGCTGCTGTTGTTGCTGCTGCTGCGGCTGCTGCACTTGCTGCTGATGTTGCACCTGCGACTGCTGCTGCTGCTGTTGGTGTTGCTGCTGCTGGTGTTGCTGGTGCTGCTGCTGCTGCTGGTGCGGCGAAGACTTGCGGTAGTTGCCGTAGCCGCCGGAGGAGGAGTTGCCTTGGTTCTGCGACTGGTACTGGTTGCCCGTGTGCTGGAGCGCCTGGTTGGGCGGCAGGTTGGACGGGTCGTAGTGGTAGATGGAACTGCAATAATCGGATAAAGACATTAGTTCTTTGATTTCATTTAATAGCATTTTAACTGATAGGATTGAGTGTGTCTTTCGGGTATTTTTCTCGCTCGGCAGCATGCAACGTTCGAATAGGAAAAGTAAGTATAAAGAGTATAACGCTGCAACTAGAATAACTGTAGTTTTCATTGATATATACAATTGAGTGTTTATTTCCAAAAAAAAAAATAATACGATTTTTTTATGGACAACAAAAGTATGTAATGATTACATTTCTGGAGTTAACAAAAAATGAATAAACTTTTATTTTAATCGCAGCTTATTAACTATGTTCAAAAAAGGAAAGTACAGTCCACACAAGCGGCTGCTGATAGAGTTGCCACAGTATGCGGATTTTATTTTCTTGTTTTCTTATTTATTTGCAGTGTGTTAGCGACGCGACGGCAGCGACAGACATTTAGTATTATATTAAAATAATTGAAAAAACAACAACAACAAATGGTAGACGGATTGTATTGATACAATGCGAAATGCAAATTGAACGAACAACAATTAGGGTATGACGACAACACTGGCAGACGATACACACGATAACATTCAACTCATTCATTCAATAGGTACAAATCTTGAACTTTCGATCAACGCTGAAGAGGCAAGCTTGGTGATTATATTTTGTTAAGAATGGAAAGTGAAGAGGTTTTGCTTAAATATTGGATATTGGAGTAACGCCCATTTGTGTGGGGATATGGTGTCGATGAGCGTGAGAAAAAGAGACACAGATCGAGAGGTATATAGAGGTGAGAGGCGAATAGTTATATTCGATAGCAGTTGGTGTTGCACTGGGTGTCGGTTAATTTAGTTTGAGTTTAGGCAGATAATTTACAAAAACAACATCAACAAGTTTTCACGAAAAATGATAAGCTAATAATATTGCATATTTCACATAGAGTAACGCATTAATATTTATGGTAAATAATATTGAATAACATGGCTAATGTTATATAGGAATATTTTAAATATTGCTAAATATTTGGTAAAGCTTTAAGCAAATAGCTCTTGCGCATTGAACACAGATATGTAAGTATTTATATTAGTTATTAAAATTTCGTATTAAATAATTAACATTCAATGTAAGTTCAATTTCGGATATATTTTGTCTAAGTATATACTTTTTCCAAAAATATTTTGCAACTACTGAAATTCATTAACATAGAGTAAATACTTTATAAATTTATTAAAAATTGTATTTTAAGTTTGAGCTGATTTGCGAGTTTTAAAGAAGAGGCTAATTATGTAAACTTTTATTATAATAGTGAGATAAGATATGCATTAATAAAAAAGTTCTCTTTGGTAATAATTAATTAACGTTGACAATAGCTGAACTATATTTTAAAAGAATATATTTAGGTATAACTGTGTCCTTAAGCCGCAATTGTCGCTATTTTTATTTGATTTAAAATATGTGTAAGTCGAGGAAAACGAAATAAACGGATATACGAAAAGCAATTGCAGTAAAGAATGCGATAATTTTGCAGCGATTTCTGTAGTATATTATTCTTTTTAGTTGTTTGTGTGGTTTAATTGTCTTTGGTTTAGTTTTTGTAAATTACCCGTCTGCATTGACAATTGGTTGGAGGGTTTGCGGATCAATGAGGAGGCTGCCAATTGGCACATTCGAAATGTCTGTGACGGCCCAGACGAGTCCCGACGTTCCCGACATTCCCGACGAGGATGAGGATGACCCACCAGCCCCGGCGGCTTCTGGTCCCATTTCCGCCACGTGGGGCGAGGCTGCGCTGGCTCCTGCTGGTCCTGCACCGCCGGCACAACCACCGCCACCCAAGGACATGGTCGGAGCCACCCTGCTGTGGGCGGAAATGGGCGGCGGCGGCGGGTGGCTGAACTCCGGCGTCTGCCTGTCGCTGCCGTAGCCCGTTGGCGATGGCGTTACGGAATCGGAGCGCACGGATTGGGTGCGCGTCTTGTAGCTGGACGGGATTTCAGTTGGAGTTGGAGTTGGTTGGTTTATATGTTGGTTGTTGGTTGGTTCATTTGTTGTTGTTGTTGTTGTTGTTGTCGGGGGATTGCATACAAAAATGTGGTTTTGGTTTCGATATTTTTGGGTATTTTTTAAGGTTGTCAATTTAAAAATATTCGTAATTTAAGAAATGGAGCGAGAGCGATTTTGAGTTTGGGTACATGGACATGGTTTTAACAAAAAGTTTATTTCGCTGACCGGCTTCACTAAGTTTCTGCTACTTTAATCGAATTATAAAATGAAGGGAAATTAATAATTACATTACTTAGTAATCCCACTTAAAATGTCTTCTCAAACTAAGCTTGAATTTGTGGCCAACTAAAATGAACTAAATATGAAACCATATATTCCCAAACCAGTGAAACCGGTTACACATAAAAGAGTTGAGGAGACAGACTTTGTGGCTACTCACCCACTGCTGGAAGGAGACAGCCGCCAGGGAGTGCTGCCAGTGGAGTCCTGCTTCACGAAGCCACCACGTCCGCTTTTGATCGAGTTTGTGGAGTCGCCTCGCGGCAGGGAATTGTTGCCAGGACCTCCGGAACTTGGAGGACCTCCGTAGTTGCCAAAGTTGTGCGACTTGGGCACAGCTCCGCCCGATCGCATGCCATCGCGAGATTCCGTGGACTAAAAGTATGGAATGTCAGTTTATCTGTATAAAATTATAATATTAATTCGTACATTCTGCATCTGGAGCATCTTGCCGTTGGGCCTCTTGGGCCTGGGCAGCTGGTTCTGCTTCTGCTGCTGCTCCCATCCGCCGTAGCACTCCTCGTCGCCACCGCCGGAATACCCATCGTGGTTGTGGCCCGTCCGACTGAAGATGCGGCTGCGCGCCCGATCGTAGTCCTCGTCCCGCTCCTCGAAGCTCTTGGCCTTGCGATCCAGGGAGAGGGGGCACAGGTACGGCGACTGACGCACCTCGTCGAAGCTGTGCGTGTCCCGCTTCAGTATTGACTTGCGTGCATCGTCGCGCACCAGCGACTGGAAGCGGATCTGAAAGCAGTATTGATTAAGTGATTATTGCATATTGTAGAAGGCTTTATTAGTCAAAAAGTACCTCCGGTATGCGCGTGTTCTTGGCCACGGCCACAATCACACATTGCTGCGTTTCGGTGTCCACATTGTGCTCCATGCCGAAGAAGGCCGCCGTGCGATGGATCAGCATGCGATTGTACGAGGAAGCTGGCGGAAAGCGATACTCACAACCGCGACTGCAAAGGAAACAGAAGAAACGTATGTTATTTATAGTTAATATTAAATTAAATCTTTAAGCCAACTCACCTGTTCTCCTGGACGAACTCCATTAGATCCTTCTCGATCTTCAGGAGGATATTGCGGTCCTTGGGATTCTTGTTGAGTGTGTCCCGGAAGAAGAGCAGCAGATCGGTGCCGCCGTAGTCCGTGTACTGCTCGCTCGAGTTCTCTGATTGATGAAAGACTAGAATCAGTGAGTGATGAGCCGGGGTATTTGGCCACAGACGAAAAGCCGCCACTTACCGCGCGAAATGAAGCCCGAGGTGTTGTTGCTCGAGTTGTTGGATAGCCCGTTGTTGGACATGTTGTTGTTGCCGCCGTTTCCGTTACCACCGCCGCCGCCGCCGCCGCCTCCGCCTAAATCAATGCTACCGGATGAGCTGCCAGCGAGATTCTTCAACCGTGGTTTGTTACCTTTGGCGTTGGTGTTGGCGCGGTGTTTCTTGCCCCCGCCGCCGCCGCCTCCGCCACGCGGCTCGTAATGGTACGGCTCCTCGTCGTGGTTGTTGCTCAGATTGCTGTTCTGGCTGGACATTTCGTGGCGCTCGTGCCGCTCGTGGCGCTCCGCCGCCTTGTAGTTCATCCCGGAGTTGTAGATTACGCCCGCCGAAGAGGAGTTGTTGTGCTGCTGCTGCTTGTTGTCCAGCCCGTTGGACTTCATGTCCACCACGAACTTCTTCGAGCTGGCGTTGTTGTTGCTGTTGTTGTTGTACTCCATGCCGCTGCCGCTGCTGTTGGTGCGATTGTGCTGGCCGCCGGACTTCTTCGGAGGCGACAGCTTGGGGAACTCCGCCTCGTTGCTCAGTGGCACGTTCTGCTGCGGTTTCTGCGGCACATACTGCTGCTGCTGTTGCTGCTGCTGTTGCGGTTGCTGACTAGTGACAATCACGGCTGGCGCTTCCATCAATGGCGAGTTGCCCCTTCCAGTTGATTGTGCTTTGCTGTTGCTGTTGATATTGATATTGTTGTTATTGTTGCTGTTGCTGTTGTTGTTGTTGTTATTGTTGTTGTGCTCGTGGGAATCCCCCTGGAGCAGCTGCTGATCGGAGGAGGCGCCGCGGGGAGTTGGCGTGCGAGGTGGCGACGTCGATTCACGCATCGCATGGCTGCGGGTGAGATGTTTGCCCTTCATGTTGCCCTGGAAAAGTCGAAGAGTCGAAGGGGTGAAGTAATTAGTTTTAAATTACTAGCGAGCGAATGCCAAAGTTGACCAGGCGAACTTCGAAGGCAAGCTTTTCAAAGGATAAAGGTTAGCTACGTACACTAATTTTCTACGGAAAAACTTCTCAACACGGAAACTATCAACGAAAGGATTTAATTGGCAGCCTAAGTTGTACTACATCGAATATATTTTACCTACAAAAAAATACTTTTCTCTAGTTTCCCTCTTGCCAAACAAAAGCAGCAATCCGTGATGCAATTTCTGTTTCATTGATATGTGAAAAACAAACGGCCCACTCAGGCAGGAAAAACCGAAAAGGTTACCGGGGAGTAAACTCCGCCTGGTTGCCGTGCTAGGCTTCTAATATATGATATACTTTGTATAGTATACTTTATATAGTATACCATACAACAACCTACGAACGGGATTGCCTTTTGACATTTTCCGCGCGCTGAAGGACAGGACGGAATCGGAGGATAGACGCAGTCAGGCGTTCAGTCTGTCGGCCAATCGTTCAAGTTTAGTCATCAGCACATTAATTTCGTGCCTTTATTTGTTTTTCCCCCAATTGATTTTCTGCTCAACGAAAACTAACCGAATCTGACATCATTAATCAGCTGTTGGAGTCACTTGACGTGGCCAACAGGCTAAATTAACACTTGAAGTTTCATTAAGGTGGAGGTGAGGAAATCAAATTTCTAATTTAATCCAAGTAGCACGAAAATGTACCCCATATTCAATAAAAACTACCCTTACCTTAAAAGGAACGCCTACTTTATTTTTTTTATTACACTAAAGGACAACACTTAGGTTTGAGTTCTGTCAGAATTTTAAATTCTCTGCCCAAACCCAAAATGTTCCTTCAATTTATAAGACCCACAACCCAGCTTACTTCTTATCAACTCCCAGATTTTCCACTCAAACGAAACCTTAACAGACAGCTTATTTATTGCAATTGGCAGGTTTTGCGAAACAATAACTTGGCCTGCCCAAACCCAGACCTTGCTAATTTTCCAATTCCTCGAACAGGGCTTTCAAAGTGATTTCCAGGAATCTGGCTCGCGCATTTAACTTTCATTGTGGGAAAAATCAATAAATCGACCTTGGAGCCACGCAGCAGCACCGAAATCACCAGCAGCTGCCAGCGAGTGCTGCGAAAGTTCGGGAGGGGTGGAACCAGGGGCCCAGGACATAAACAATGATTGACGATAAATCCTGCATGAGCAGTTAACCAAGGCAACCGACCGACCGACCAAGCGACCAATCGACCAACCGACCAACCGACCCAACCACCCACTCGACTCACACATAAACCTTGAACTCTGTTGGCAAAAGCGTTTAGGAGGACTGTCTGCGATTGTGGGGCAGTGGCAACTGCAGCAGGAGCAATCAGAAACACGTTTACCGAACCGATTGCAACACTGTGGCCATTCGGGGTCGATTGGGGATTTCCAGCAAGTGCGATTCGCAGAACCGTGGTCGCCACCCCCACGTGTGCACACAGTACACATAGAGCACATAACCCACAACCATAACCCCCTTGGACTGCCAGTGACCTGACCCAGTTTGTTAGACGTTTTTTGGGCGTGTATCCTTTGCTCGAGTTCAGTTCATGGCTGCACTTATGTGAGTGCATCCTGCGAGAGAGGTTCGCGCGATGCGATGGCAACTTCGAGAGAGCTCCCAAAAGCGAGAGCAGGTCGAGATGAGAACCCATCTGCAGCACGACACCTGACAAGAGCTGACCTATTTGGGCCAAGTATAACGTCTGCATATCATGTTAACCTAATTTCCGGAAATATAATCTTTCAAATTGCCTTCTATACGATTTACATTGAACATTAAACAATGCTTACAAATGGAACGAAGAACTGATTTGACTCAACTTAAGTTTATTCTATTGTAGGGAAAGTTTTAGTTCTGGTTTGGTATGTTGATACGACAAAAGTTGATACGATTAACTATATTTTTGGGTCTTACTGATTTGTTTAAATGTGCATCACTTACTCGTCTATTGCCGAAGCTGTTCTGGCGTCCCAAGTTGGCAGATCCAGCGGATCCGACCGTCTGATACTCCTCGCCGCAGTTGTTGTTGAGGTTGCTGCTGCTGCAGTTGCTTGAGATTGTTATTACGGAAGAGGAAGATGTGGCTGCTGCTGCTCCCGCTGCTCCAGATCCAGATCCAGATGCAGATCCAGATACCGATCCCGATCCCGATCCTGATCCTGATCCCACTTCGGATGAGTTAGTGTTTGAGGCAACGGCGGCGTTGGCACTGGCAACAACAACAACGGCGGCCGCAGCGGCCGCTGTTGAGGCAGAAGCGGCAGAGGATAAATTGGTTGGAATATTCGTAGCTAGGGCTACTTGAGATTTTGTGGAACTCATAATCACAGTTTATGTCAAGTGTACTAAAACGGAAAAATAAATTGTAGTAGCCAGTTAATGAGTTTGTTTGGAAGAAGCCAATCTCTAAAGTCAATAAAAACATAATTGAAACATAAATGGTGTTTTTATAAGGTTAAACAAATTTGGAATTGAGAAAACAATTATAGGACCCATTGTGATTACCTCAATACGTGAGTTAGACTATTGCATTTTCTTTACACGGTTTTATGTAGCTCCAAAAATTTGTGAACAAATTTTCGTTTATGGTTAGTTTGTCTTTTATTTCCTTTTTTGTTGTCTGCGGCTCATAAGAATTTTTGCATAGTTTCTTTTTTAAATATATTTGTACGAATATTTTTTAGGTTTTATTCCTTCAGAAAAATCATACTTGTCGAAAAGTTGCGGCAGTGCAGTTGAGAGAATATTTTTTATAAAATAGGTTGAACCGAAAAATCTCTGACGCTGTTGTTTTCACTCAATTTGCTTTGGTTTTGTGCGACTTAGAATAGTTTACTTTTAGTTAAGTTTATTTATAAGATGCAAGGCTTAGTATTTGTAGATAAATAGTTATTGTATTGGATTTTGTGGCAAAAAACTTTGCGAAGGGAGGAAAAATAAAACACTATTTTAGGTTTCCTTCGTTATTGTGGTAATTGAGTTTTAAAACGTTTGGTAGTTTGTTGTTTTTAGAACGTTGTTTATCACATTTACACCATATCACCGAAAATCAGAAGCTGCCCTCACTTTTTTTTGGTCTGTACACTTGCTTGATTTTCCCAGTTGTTTAGTTTAAAAATTAATTAATGTATGCACTAAACACTTAAGTTTCTAATTCTATAATTAATTTATATATATATGTATTGTATATTGTATAGTTAAAAATATTTTAGTTAAAGCTTTCTTTCTTTCTGGTTGTTTGTGATTATTTCTCTCGCTGGTTTTCCTTTTTTTATTTGTTTGTTTATTGAGATATTCCCTTCTGGTTGTCTATATAGTTCGGGTTCTTTGAGGATTTCTTTGATTTCCTGTTGTTTCCTGTGGCACACATTTTACTATCTGCAAGAGTTGGAGGAAGTTTTAGTCGAGGGCTTTTCCCCGAGAGAAAAACGCGCAGGCGAAAGAGAGAGAAGTCGAGAAATCGAGAGAATCCCTCCGCAGAACTGTGTATCCGTGTGTATCACACACTCGTAGACAATATGACCTTGTTTACGATTTATTTTGATATTCAAAACTGCACGAACCAAAAGCCGAGAAAATTTCATGATGCGAATATTGCCCTCGGCACGATTAAAAGGGTGGATTCGCCAGCTCTCTTTATCTTCAGGGCTCCTCAGCTCCTGGCGAATATCCTTGTAAGGACACCCAACTGGTTCCCCCAGCCTAATTATCTGGAGGTTTTGATTGCCACAGTTTATGGAATGGAGTAGGTAGCTAATTTTGCGTACTTTTTCTGCGTACCAAAAGGGTTGTGCCGAACACCAAAACAATGTTTCAAAATTTGATGTTTATCAGTCCGAGTTGAATGGACTTTGCATAAATAAGCGAAGCAAGTCGGTGTTCGTAGAGCCAAGTAAAGGCATCTTGGGAAAGGGTGCTGTCCTTTTGCAAACTATAAAATTTTACCATAAAAAGGGCAGCGGAAAATTTTCAAAGACTATAAAAAAGGGAAAGGATTTCCAAAGGTTAAAAACGGTTTCAATATCAAATTTGTTTTTAAACATATTTCTTTTACAAAGTATTGGCCAATAATATTTAAGTTCTTTCTAAACGATTGAGCACGATGCAATTTTCCAACATTTTCTCCGACCACTTTCTATTGTAGATACTTATCAGAAAATTCTCGAAGGAGAAGAAAATACAGGTATAAACAAAACAAACTAAAGAACACATGAATGAAGGTTTCAATAGAGCCCCAAATGCAAAATGCCATGACAGTCGCAGTGAATCTTTTATTTTGGGAAATACCCGCGAAAAGGCGAACCGAGTGGAAACAAGATTTGGAGAATTGTAGAGGAAAAGCAGAAAATCAGAAAAGTGGGCAGGTGACAGATGACGTAGCCGCCTTAAAAAGAAACACGCATACGACGTGTGGCACACGACCAAAACGAAGGTGACGACGTCGTCTTCGTTTTTCCACCGCCTTTCCTTCGCCGTTATTTCGGCACTCGGTGGAAATGAGGCAAAGGCAAAGTTCGCCAACGAAATTTGGGACAAGAGTCGGAAAATTGCATTCGGGAGAGAAATAGGCGTCCGGGATATCGAGATGGGGGAGTGGAATTATGGGTTGCATGTGGCATGGTATTACGACTTGGCCTTCCTGCTGTTTAGCTGTTTACAGCTGCTCGCCCACCCACCCACTCCCCCGCCCTTTGACCCCACTCTTTCCTCGCCTATCGCGTTTTCCTTTGCTCGGCCATCCGCTCAAAGCGACAAACAAAAAAGCTTCGCCGTAGTGCGAGTACTAGGAAATGTGTTGCGGTGTCTAGTCTGCGGAGAATCAGCTCAAAAGGCGCCTGCGTGGGAGAATCCAAAGAAGAGAGAGCGAGCCTTATGGCAAGTACACGGCCAGAAATACAAGTAGCCAAAAAATATATCTCCAAAAATAAAAATTGTCCCCGAAATTAAAAAACGTTTCGCAATAAAGAAATGAATAGAAAGATGGGATTTTTCTATTATGGTTCAGTTATTTAAACATTATGATATCTTTGTATTTTTTTTGTTAAGAATTGCAGACTAATTTTCCAAGTGCATCCCTTGGAGAGAGCGTGGCGTGCCTGCAGTCGAGCAGGAAGTTGGCTGCGATGCACTCGCAAAGGGAAATGGAAAATGAGGCACCGAAAAAACCCCAGCAGGGCAAGAAGAAGAGGACGAAATGGGGCGTGCAATTCCACCTAGAACCCAATGATTATAATTTGTTGACAAGTCGATGATACTTTGCAAACATGCACTTTTCCACCTCTCACGGGGAATTCGTACGTTAAAACGTCACGGAAATTGAAAAAAAAAGTTTAAAAAAAGTACGAAATGAAAAACGAACCCGAGCAAAAGACCCGAACCCTCGTATGAGTGTCTTTATAAGTGTGTGGGGGAAAACGTGTGCGACTGTGTATGTATAATACACCAAAAATGCGACACAAAAAAATTTGTCTTTAAACCAAATGAAAATTCCTCGCGACTCGAAAACATTTTCTTTTTCGCACACATTTCTCTGCACTTTTGTATACATATATTTTTAAACACTGCCCGGCAAAAGGGGCTTCCTTTTCAGCTTTGGTATATCCATTTACCACTCGAAGTGTCTGCAGTTTCACTAAACCGATTTTTATTTTTTCTACGCGCGTGCCATTCGTATTTTGTATTTTTTTTTTCGTACTTTTTACTGGTGATTCTGAATGTTGTATTGGGAAGCGAAGAACCCCCTACGACAAACCCCATTGTTCTCTCTCGATTTTTCCTCCTCTCTCTTTCTCTTTTGTTATTTTTGTATTTTTTCTTGAAAAACTAATTTTCTCGGGCACTAATTTTTCTTGCCTCCGCTCGTTTGCTTCATTGTGAAAAATGTATTTTTAAGCTGCTGCTGCTGCTCCTTCGCTTTTCTATAGATGTTGCTGCTGTGGATGTTGCTGCTGTTGCTAGTTGCTGCTGCTAGTGTTGCTGCTGTAGATGTTGCTGCTGTGGATATTGCTGGTACGGATGACAATGACAACTTTGGCAACGGCTGCGACAGAAGCGACGACCGCTGGCGGACATTATGGGAACACGGCCGAATGGATACTGGGCCAACTCGCTGGCGGAAAGACACTTTTTCTCATTTTCTCTCTAGAATCTCTCGGCAAAATACCTCCTTCGTGCTTTTCCCCAGAAGGGTGGCAGAAAAAAGCGAGAGAGAGAGCTCTCGGCCAAAAAAAGAGAGCCCTGCGAGTGCGTAAAAGCTCCGCGGAAAACAGGTTAAAGCGTATAGGTCTCCCCCTCTCTACCACTCTCTCTCTCTCTCTCTCTCTCTCTCTTCCGTCTCTCTCGCCCCCTCTCACTCTATATATCCTCCCTACTGTATAGTTCGCCCGATGTCCCATGGCCCAGAGGCAAAATGCTTATTGGGGTGGCGTTTGACAGAGTCTTTTCACTCTGGGCTCACTCAAAGAAATAATGGGTTCCAATGGGTTAACAGCAATTATACAAATTAAGGTGGCCAAAACGTAATTATTGATAATCGAAATCTATCAAAGTGTAATTTAAGAAATGTTAATATTAAGGTTTTTTAGCTATTTAAGAGGCCATCATTTATTTCTCGCAGTGTTCGCATCTACTCCTTCTTGTTGCTGCTGCTCCTGGTAGCTATTGTTGTTGCTTTTATTGTTCTTCCTTAGTGCGTTTGTGTGCGTATTGCAGTTGTTGTAGTCCTTCTGGTTACTGGGCATCTCATTCTTTATGCTTTTTCTGTGCCTCCGCCTATATATCCCTATATCCCTGCTTGGTTCTGGGGCTTCACTTCCTAGCAGGCCACAAAAGGACCTTGGACATGTGAACATAAGTGCGTAAGAGGGAAAGGGAGAGAGTCCTGGAGAAAGAGAGCGAACCAAACAGGAATGTTTATGGCGCAAAACATAAAAAACTTTGTAAAAGTCGATGATGTTTTTTGAGCTTTACCTGAAAATCGAATTCAATTTTAATTGAATGTAAATACCGAAAGAGATTTTCCATCAAAGCAATCTAAATCTGGGTTTCGAAAGATTTTAATTGAATTGTTTATGTGAAAGCCAACAGATAAACGAATGGAAATTGTTCTGATAGAAAGAGCTCATACAAGTGTGAGTTCTTAGGACTATGGGATATCCTTTTAAGGTTACGTAATAAAACCTAAGGTAAATGGACACTTTATTAGTTGTCATAATCATTTATATTAAATATCAATTTATATATTTTTTGCCAAGGATTAAACTTCATTCCGGCACTTCAAACTTTATCCCATAAATCATTGTACCCTATATTCAGCATTAAACTTTTCCCAATTCAATTACCCTTGCAAATCACTGGCAAATTGACCAAAAAAGTGTCCATCAATTGAAACCTTCTCCGCCTCTTTTATTGGCGTTTTCCTTCTCTTTTTCGCTTGCATATCTGTCAATTTGGAGCCTGAAATTGCATTTGATTCCTGACGGAGTACGCCAGTTATTTTATGTTGCCCCAGACTCTTTTCTTTTCCCGCTGATAAATGCATTCATCATTTGAGTGGGCAATAAAAAAGCTTTTAGAATTTAGGGGAAAAAACTCAGGGGAAAATCGGAGGGATAAAGCGACAGCACATTCATTGTTGCTGCCAATAATGTTAAGACAGAGAGCAGTTTCCATAGTTCCCCTCTAAGCTAAGGTTTACTTCAGAAGCTATGTTCCAAGAAGACTTAAATTGTTGTTTTCTCTGTTTAGATTATCTTTCGTTTATCAAAAATATATTTATGTACATTGTGCCGTGCACCCAGTAACTTTAGGATGAAAGTCAGGTGAAGCGTGTCCCAGATTCTACTAAAAATACAAACAAAAATAAACCAACACAAACGCAAATACACATTGAAATTCCACCCCGAAGTATGCAACATAATTTTAGTGCAAACAACGCAATAAGCTCGACTTTTTGTCTAGCGGGACCTTGAATTGAATCAAAGTCTTGCGTTCCTTTCTCGCATGCTTATCACTTCGTGGCGCCCTCTCGCTCTGACTAATTGCAAAATAATTTGCATCGATTAGCCAAATGGGTCCTGAGAATTCGTCGTTCCCTTTCCTCTCTCCTTACTCTCAAAGGACCTTTTTAGCATCTGAGGGATGTCGATGCGTTCCCCCAAATGCGTCGTAATAAATAATTTATGTAAAACGCTGGCAATACCGATAACGGAACGGGGAATGATGGCAAAAACAACAGAAGCAAGAGAGAGAGAGAGAGAGAGAGAGAGAGAAAGAAATTAAAAGGACGAGACTGTTGCTCCTGTCTCTCTCTCGCTCCTTTCGGTTAATGTAATTGCATATTCGTGAATGTCGCGCCTTTCGCCTGCAATTACGACATCTTATTTGGGTCAACACGGAGAGATAGCTCTCTACAGAAAGAGAGGGGGCTAGACCGAGTGAAAGAGAGGGGTGCAGAGTTAGAAAAAGAGAGGTTGATACCCCACAGAATGAGAGAGGGTCCGGAGCTCAAGCTCGTCGCACGTGTGAGCTTAAAAGCGCATCGCATTTCGAGGCCAAGTGCCGAGTGCGAGGATACGAGAATACGAGGACTCGAGGATACTACCAGCATCCGTCTGTCACTTCCGCAGGCAGCTGCAGTATCCAAAAGGGCGGTTGGGGGGCGGGGGTGTCCAGTGGGTGTGGCCTGCGTTGGCCCAGTTTAGTTGGCCCACAGGATATGCAAATGCATCCCTGCTTACTGCACTGATTTCCTGCTGGAAATTCAATTTTAATTCAACGATACCTGAATTCCCCACGGTAATTAAAGGTTACAAGTACTGCTTCTCAATGAATTAACAGATGGCAGAATATGGAAGTATACTTCAGCTTAGTAAAGATGTTTGGAACCTACATTATAAACTTTTGATTTATTTTAAAAAAGTTAAAAAAATACCCGCAGCAAGTAGTCAATAATTAAAAATGTAAGTTTATTTAAAACCAAACCAAAGTAAGCCCTAATTGCCACCTGCATGGGTATTTTCCTAAAAGCTCGAGGTTAACTCAACCCAAGCAGTGTTAGAGCAACCAAGAGGATTCAATAATAGCTCCTAGATTACTCTTCAGTTAGTCAGAGATTTTCGCACTGCAGGATGCGGAGGAAGAGCAAGGAGATGGCCATTAAGCCTTTTGTGACGATCCTGCTGGGGGATATTAAGCAAGCAAATCTAATCTAATTAGCCGGCAAATGCCAAAGCAGAGTCAACTCTGGCCCGGGTATCCATCCACTCTGGACCCCTTAACCCCCGTCAAGCAAAGTCACCTGTTTAACACCTCGACGACTGACTGTACACCCCCGCTTCGTTTTATGGCGCAATTAAAATGCTAAATGCTTTACGACATCGCCCATGGGGGGTCCTTTAATTAATTTGCCTGTGACAATGACTGTCTCGTGTTCTGACGACCATGAAAGGTGTTAACAACAAAACGCCTTGCCGAGAAAGGAGGTAAAAGCAGGCTGGCAAGGACACGAACACCTCCGTTCACTTGACCCACACAAAAAACAAGACAGACAGATGGAAGAGGCGCCCCCGAGAAGTCTTCATTTAAGCGTTGCTCCAACCTTCTAAGACTGGGCGTCTAAACCCCGTCGTCTCTCTTCCTTGATTTTTTCCACCTTTGATGGATGTAGAATTTTTTGCAACACCTGGGGGTCTGGTTTGATACCCAATTTTGTGATGTTATAGAATGCATAATATATTTGTCAAGCAGGAAATGTGTTGTCAACCACAAAATAAACGAGCAGCCGACCCCCTTCCATTTCACCTAAATAATTGAAGTCATTTTATTTGTAAATTGAAGTGAAAAAGTTGCGATTGATTATACATATACCTGGACATTTTATAAACCCTAATAAACTGAAACTTCTAGATTTATTAAACTGGTGGAACAGCTATTTAGGATGCATGGTATACTTAAGGGGAAAGTCTCGAAATCATTTTAACAACATTTGTCTGCTTCCTTTTTAGCTGACACACGGCTAAAACTTTTAAGGCCACGTTGAGCAACCTTTTGAGTTCTCTGACATAAAAAGCCGAGCTAAGCACGACAAACGAGCGAAAGGCTTCGGACTAGCTGATGTCCTGTAAATGGTATTCCACCGAAAAACATTAATAGGAATAGAGCACCAGCTCTCCTCAATCGTTCATTTCGTATGTGAAGCATGCACATTGCATACAGAAAGGGGCACTTGGGAGCCGACATTTGGGGCCATTTGATTGTTGCCTTCAGGTTACCCCGGGCATCAGTCCACGTAGCCCCAGCCGGAGCCACCTGCGGGAATTATGAAATATGCAAAAAGCATCTGCGCGGGCCTAGAGGCACCACCTACCCACCTCCTCGGCGCTTTGCGGGAATAGAAATCGCTTGGCATCGCAACTTTGTCTGCAGCATCAAAAGAGTAAATCCAGGGGGAGGTGGGAGGAAAGGAAGGGGTGTATGAGGCCAAATCAAAAACAAAACTGGCGTTACCGATGTGATGTGATGTGATGTGTCTGCTCTTATCACAGGCGATTATTCATATGGCACAGGTAAAAGAAATACAGTCAAGATTAATATAATGAGAACATTTTCTTGCCTCTTTGATTTACCGTCAACTTTATTTCAGTGTAAAATTAAAACAATTATATTTAAAAGAACAGAATACGTTAATAGACGGAAAAATGTATTGCCCTATATTACCAATTCTTTTTGTTTGATTATATATATTTATAACCAACTAAGCGGAGTTCGCCTGCCTTTGAAGAGAAATGCAAAATCAAAAGATATGCCGCTGCCAGAATGTGTTTAAAAATTTAAATAAAATAGCATCCGATAGTCAGTGGCATGAGCGAAGGCAATAAATTAATTTACAGATTCCCGACATTCTCGAATGAAAAATGCTTCGGTTTCGCGAATTTTGCATTCATTTTTTTTTTTTTTGTGTAATGACAGGCGAATCGGACGGGCGATGCGAATCGGAGCGCGACAACAATCGACTAACTAAGTAGCAGCAAGAACGGAAACAAGAACTACAACATTGTGTGACAACGACGACATTTCGTTTATAGCATCAGCCAAGATGCAACACCTTCATCTCGGCATCATCACCGAATCATCATCAGCATGAGCAGACGAATCATCGAATGCGAACATCCGAATGAAATAATAAACAGAGACCCCCACGATACAGCGACGTTTTAGTAAAAATTAATATCAGTACATATCAATCAATATACAGTAAACACTTGCCTCATATATTGCATCAATTAAAACTATTGAGCTTATTGAATTTAAAGTGCAATTCTTGTATTGTGGCATACACATCTTATCAGCAAATCGATGGGACCACTGTCCATTTATTTCATCTAAGTTTTTTCTACCATAACATTACGTTGTCATTTTGCCCGGGTTCAAAATTAGGGAGAGTGAATAAACAAACCTGACGACATGATCACGACGCAAGCGATGTAAGCTAGATGGTGGCTAGTGAGAGAAGAAAAGGGGCAGGTGGATATAGCCAGGCTGGTCGGATGATTCGCAAAATAGATTTTCAATAAAACCCACTCGAAAACGCCGACAATGGCGGACGCAGGCCAAAGAGCCAGTTCGAATCTATTTTAAACACAAACAAAAGCATTCTCTATAAATCGAGCAATGGCGAAGAGGAAGAAACTTACAGAAACCGTCGAAAAGAATGCGATATGTCAACAGAAGTTGTGGGTTCTGAACGCACTGGAATTAGGAAGATTTAATGGTCAAAAAATACATTTGTGTCTTTCTGGAATCCTACGATCCATTGCTTGGTTATCTTAGTTAGAATTTATCTATCCCCAGAGGTTCTTGCATAAGCAAAATTCCGTAGATTAGACAATTTATTAAAGGTTATAAATCTAAGTAATTTTTAAACTTCGAGATTTAAGCGCTTTTTGGGCAACCAAATTGGTCAAAGTATATTTTTTGTCTTCTACTTCTAGTACAGTTGTAAAAACATTGTTAGGAAAGCAGTTTATAAAAATCTAAAAATCAGAGCGTGCATCCTTTTATTATGAATTAAAAACATTCTTGTTAAACTTTTGACCCGTTCGTGTAGATCGGATTCCCTATTGTACCGCCTATGCAATAATTTTCTCCTAGTCATGGATTCTTTCTTATGCCATCCTAGCAGTCTTCCTTTTAGTCGGGTCCTTCATAGAAATCGTTCCACTAGCTTTGCTCGAACTCTTTAAAGTACTTCAAGGGAAGAAGCTGTGCGAAAAAGTTCCCCAGATCCCAGCCAACCAACTCCAATTAGACATACAGCACAGAATCAGATAACGGGGCCTTCCCGGCAGCAGCACTATTGAGTATATAATTTATAGAGTGAGTGATGTATGTATGTATGTGTGTATATACTGCACTTCAAAATGCAACCGGCGCCCAGAATCCGAAATGGTTGATAAAGTGAAAAGTTGCTAATCACTTGTTTTCTTTACACTTAAGTTATGCACCGGCGAGTGTAGGGAGCCGATAATTAAACCGATTTTCCTGAACCTTTTCTTATAAACTCACCATTTTCAGTTCTGCTTGCCATTGCGAGTCGTTGTTGTTGCTGCTTTTCCTTTGCTGCGTTCTTCTTTTTCTTGTAGCTTTTCTACGCTTTTCCGAGTTGTTCGATGGGCGGGCGCTTTTAGAGGACTACACTGCAGTTTTAGATACTTTTCGCGGCGTTTTCCAAGTTTGTTTAGGCCTTTGTGGCACGCATTTTCACTCGCGGCCTTATAACATATATATTAGAGACGGCAATACATTGACGGACTATCGATAGTATCAATCATGGGATACGTCTGATATCATCAACAGCTTTCAAGCCGCCGCGATAGTATTTTATTTAAGTTAATTAGAGATGGGACACATTCTGTCATCCATATTTTCCGCTGACCACCAATGTTACTGTTGATACCTGGGTGAATATACTAAATCTAATAAGAACGGTCTTATTAAAATTTAAATGTGTGGCAAAACTAGTATTTATAAATATGCTCCAGTTTTAATGAAAAGAGAGAATAAGCTTTCTTGTTTTTCCACGGCTACTTCTTTTACAATGGTTCAGATATAAGGACATTAAAAAAACAGTGCTAACAAAAATAATATAACATGGTAACCTATTTGATTATAGTCGGACCCAAATTCCACAAACCTTAAGATATACAAAACCTCATCAATTCCGCACGACTCTCCTGTTTTCATGCATATTTATTACACATTAATGTAGATACAATTCGAATTGATATTTCGATCAGGTATTTTAAACTAAGGCAAAAATCTGTTCGCAAAACTATCGTTAAAAGCCGAGTGCATCATTAACGACTTAAAGTTTTCATTTTGGTGCGAGTTACTTTAGTTCAACTTGGTGGTACGGCAGTAGTTAACTTAATTCTTGGAATACATGTCATATCTCAACGCCTGTCGTTTCACTTTAGTGATTTTCACAATAATTTATTTGGGTTCTCTCGAATTCAATTTCGAATTTTCGACACTTTTAGCTTAACTGTAGGTTCATCATCATGAGTTTGCGTATACGCTTTGATCGGCGTACGGATTCCGTTTTGGTTATGGCCATTTACTATTTACACTAACTCCAGGCGCTTCATCTCCTTGAAGAGCTCGTGGCCCATTTTGGCAGGACTCCTGGTCACAATAACGCCAGCCTTCTCCAGAGCGGCGATCTTGTCGTTGGCACCTCCCTTTCCTCCGGAGATGATCGCTCCGGCGTGACCCATGCGTCGCCCGGGTGGCGCCGACACTCCGGCAATGAACGAGACCACAGGCTTGGCCTTGATGCCCTGCAATTAGGCGTTGGAAAGAGTTAATAATCGTTGCAGTGGCTAACTAAGTAGCTTCACCTACCGAATTGTACTCGGTCAGGTAGTCGGCAGCCTTCTCCTCGGCCACGCCTCCGATCTCGCCGATCAGGATGATGCCCTTGGTCTCGGGATCCTTGAGGAAGACCTCCAGGCAGTCGATGAAGTCGGTTCCGTTGAACGGATCGCCGCCGATGCCCACGCACAGGGTCTGGCCCAAGCCAACCTCGGTGGTCTGGTGCACGGCCTCGTAGGTCAGGGTTCCCGATCGGGAGACCACGCCGATTTTGCCACGCTTGTGGATGTGACCCGGCATGATTCCGATCTTGCACTGCAATTCGAAAAGGAAAAATAGTTGGGAAATATTTGAAAAAAAAATTTAATCAGGAGAGGGATTCCTAATTTACTGGGTGTGACGTCCAGAAAGAACAGGTTGATTATTAGTCATAAAAATCGTATTCTATAAACAAGACCACGAAGAAGTACAAAGTTCAAGATAAGACGGCCTTAGAGGATTGCCATTTCTGTTTCAACTGTATAGAAAAATCATATAGCGAATATTAAACAGATAACGATATGGTTTCTTTGTCGCGGACGTCACAAGCAGGAGATAAGAGAGCATCCGACGAAGGTGAACTTTGCACCCGGGCTAAGCGTATATTTAGACCTCTTAAAAGACGTACGAACCTGTTCGGGGGCGATGATTCCCGGACAGTTGGGTCCCACCAACCGCGACTTGCTTTGGCTGATGAGGGCATGCTTCACCTTGACCATGTCGTGCTGCGGCACGCCCTCCGTGATGCACACAATCAGCGGTATCTCCGCCTCCAGGGCCTCGATGATCGCGGCAGCAGCTCCCGGCGGTGGCACGTAGATCACGGTGGCGTGTGGGTCGGTGGCCTTCTTGGCCTCCGCCACCGAGGCGAAAACGGGCAGGCCCAAGTGCTGGGTGCCGCCCTTCTTGGGGGAAATGCCGCCGACCAACTTGGTGCCGTACTCCAGAGCCTGCTGGCTGTGGAACGTTCCCTGTTTGCCGGTGAATCCCTGGCAGATCACCCGCGAGTCGCCGTTCAGCTTAAGGTTGCCGCGGGTCTTGTTGTACTGCGAGTTGCAGCGCACGCCGGCAACGAAGCCATCTGAAAAATACCAACATCATTCATAATCATGTTTACAAACGTTTCTAATCAACAGAATATGCGACAATAGGTTTAAATTGACTTTTAATCGTAGATGTGGAACAGCTGCAGATTGCTACTTTGATTAATATTTGATGTTTCATAGTCCTGCAGCTTTCGCGGAAATAAAAGAAGGAGTTTGTCCAAAAGATAAGCTCCAGTGTTCAATTATGGTGCACCATTTGCAACATTTGAATTTTCAATTGCAGTGTACGCCAGCAACGAAAACTCACTTATATGCATCTGTATATGCATTGATTTTTGAGAGTAAATAGAAACTTTATAGTCATTATGAAATCTGTATTTTAAATAAAACATTGGTATATTATCGTGTTTAAGCATAGACTGAACTGTAACGCTAAAAAGAAGGAGTACTCGGAAATCCAAGTCAGTATAAGCAATCAAGCGTTTTGAACTTAAGAAAACTCTGACATTTATATTGTCCTAAAAACTGACGATTGTGTGACAAACTTGTAACCATAATTTGGCCTTCCTTTCGATTTCACGGATAAGCCGACCCTTTAATTCATTTTTCACAGTACTTATTTTAATGCGCTATATAAACCTGGCATCATTTTTAAAACTATCAGCTTCTTACCAGTTCATCATGAGAAACTTAAGCTTTTTATTTATTCTGGGTAAGATTTCTTGACAATTCAAGAACATATTTTACAGGTTTCCCCTTTAGCTGTCTTCGTATTGGGAATCAACGGAGAATGCAGTCATATGGTTCCAAAGATTTATAACCGCAGATTGCAACTTGTATGCCTCTAACTGGTGGGAAGCCGACAATCAGTCTTGCGAACGCAAAGAATTAGGACTATCACGTAGGTACATCCAATTTTGAAATGAATGTAATACTAGATGTTTCAAAATTTTCCAGCCTTCTTGGAAATTAAAGGCGGAAAATGTTCATCAGATAAACCTTCGTGTAAATATTTATATAAAGGATTACCTTTTAACAAAAAGTATATAAAGTAAATTGTAACCTCCAATAAAAGAGCTTGAAGCGAAATTGTGTTTTCTTGGCCACATCTAACTTGGTTTAGTAACAGTTCAATTTTCAATTGCAGTGTACACCGGCAACGAGCATTCATTTAAATGCATAGTTATTATGAAATATGTACATATATTAAATAAAACATTGTTATATTATCGTGTTTGACCATATAACTGAACTATAATGCTGAAACGAAGGAGAACTTGGAAAACCAAGTCAGTATAAATCAAGCGTTTTGAATTTAAGAAAACTCTGACATTTATACTGTCCTAAATACTGACGATTGTGTGACAATCTTAATCATAGTTTGGCCATCAATTTGATTTTACGGATAAACCGACCCTTTAATTCATTTTCCACAGTACTAATTTTCAGGCGCTATATAAAGCTGGCATTCCTTTTAAAACTATGAGACTCTTAACAGTTCATCATGAGAAACTTAAGCTTTTTATTTATTCTGGGTAAGATTTCTTGACAATTCAAGAACATATCATACAGGTTTTCCCTTTAGCTGTCTTCGTATTGGAAATCAACGGAAAATGCAGTCCACGAATTGCAAGGATTGTGGCCCCTGTTTGTGGAGTTGCCGCAGATTGCAACTACGATGCCACTAACAGATGGGACGCCGACAATCAGTCTTGCGAACGCAAAGAAATAGGACTATCACGTAGGTACAACCAATTTTGAAATGAATTTAATACTAGATGTTTTAAAATTTTCCAGCCTTCTTGGAAATTAAAGGCGGAAAATGTCCATCAGATAAACCCGAGTGTAAATATATACATAATGGAATACCTTTAAGCTAAAAGTATATTGTAACATCCAATAAAAGAGCTTGAAGCGAAATTGTGTTTTCTTGGCCATATCTAACTTGGTTTAGTAGCAGTTTAATTTTCAATTTCAGTGCACATCGGCAACGAGCATTTATGTATATGCATCTGTGTGTGCATCTAGAGAAACTAGAAACTTTATAGTTTTTATGAAATATGTGTATTAAATAAAACATTGTTATTCTATCGTGTTTAAGCATAGGCTGAACTGTAACGCTGAAACGAAGGAGAACTCGGAAAACGCTTTTCGAAAAGCGCTTTGAACTTAAACCAACTTTCAGACATTTATATTGTCCTAAAAACTCACGATTGTGTGACAAACTTGTAACCATAATTTGGCCTTCCTTTCGATTTCACGGATAAACCGACCCTTAAATTCATTTTTCGCAGTACTAATTCTCAGGCGCTATATAAACCTGTCATCGTTTTTAAAACTATCAGCTTCTTACCAGTTCATCATGAGAAACTTTAGCTTTGTTTTTATTCTGGGTAAGATTTCTTGACAATTCGAGAACATATTTTACAGGTTTTCCTTTTAGCTGTCTTCGTATTGGGAATCAACGGAAAATGCAGTCAAATGGCTGCATTGATTTTGGCCCCTGTTTGTGGAGTTGCCGCAGATTGCTACTTGAATGCCGACAACCGGTGGGTATTCGAAAATCAGTCTTGCGAACGCAAAGAAAAAGGACTACCACGTAGGTACAACCAATTTTAAAATTAATTTAATATTAGATGTTTCATAATCCTTCAGCCTTTTTGGAAATGAAAAGCGGAAAATGTCCTACAGATAAACCCTCGTGTGGATATATATAATGGATTACCTTTAAGCTCAAAGTATATTGTAACATCCAATAAAAGAGCTTGAATCGAAATTGCGTTTTCTTGGCCACGTCTAACTTGGTTTAGTAACAATTTAATTTTCAATTTCGGTGCACATCGGCAACGAACATTCATTTAAATGCATAGTTATTATGAAATATGTACATATGTTAAACAAAAAATTGTTATATTATCGTGTTTGATCATAGGCTAAACTTTAACGCTGAAACGAAGGAGAACTTGGAAAACCAAGTCAGTATAAATCAATCGTTTTGAGCTTAAGAAAACTCTTTGATTTATATTGCCCTAAAAACTGACGATTGTGTGACAAACTTGTAACCATAATTTGGCCTTCCTTTCGATTTCACGGATAAACCGACCCTTAAATTCATTTTTCGCAGTACTAATTTTAAGGCGCTAAATAAACCTGGCATCTTTTTTAAAACTATCAGCTTCTTACCAGTTCATCATGAGAAACTTAAGCTTTTTGTTTATTCTGGGCAAGATTTCTTGACAATTCAAAAACATATTTTACAGGTTTCCCCTTTAGCTGTCTTCGTATTGGGAATCAACGGAGAATGCAGAACTTGATTTCCATTGATTTATCATCCTAGTTGTGGAATAGCCGCAGATTGCTACTTGAATGGCGATAACGGATATTTACTTGAACATCAGTCTTGCAAACGCGAAGAAAAAGGACTTCCACGTAGGTACAACCAATTTTAAAATGAAATTAGATGTTTCACAATCCTTCAGCCTTCTTGGAAATAAAAGGCGGAGAATGTCCTACAGATAAACCCGAGTGTGAATATATAAGGGACTAATTTTAAGCGGAAATTACATTGTAACATCCAATAAAAGAGCTTGACGCGAAGATGTGTTTTCTTTCTTTCCTTTCTTACTTGGTTTAGTAACAGTTTAATTTTTCGCATCAAATTACAAATTTTCCGCCTATAATACTGAACTGTAAATATTTTGCTCGCTAAAATATGTATTATATTGCGATTTTCCTACAGTCAATATCATTATGAGGGCCCCTGCAGTTATATTTATTCTTGGTAAGATTTTATGAACCCAATTGCATCCATTGCATGAATTACAAAGTTCTATTAATTTTTGCTATCTGCAGTTATTACGATAATAGATATCCAGGGTGGAAAAAGTAAGTGTGATGGACCTATTTCACGTGTCAAGAATCCGCGCTGTGCATTTGCTAAGGATTGTTACTTTAGTGGCATTAATATTTGGGACGTGGGGCAAGAAAAGTGTAAGCGTGAAGAACAAGGACTATCTGGTAGGTTTAGGGATATTATCTAAATAAAAAGCACCTAAATGTATTTATTCTTTCAGAATTTTACAAAGTAAAGATCGGGAAATGTCCCACAGGCAAACCTGATTGCAAAAGAGCCGCCTAAAAAAACAATCTTTCAAAAATGATAGACAAGAAATTGCTTCATTTTTCAGAGCTAAAAGTTTTAGAACGGAAATTTTTCCTGAAGTTAGTTTTTTAAACCATTATCGATTGATTTTTAGATTTAAGGGAAATAATAAATAATAAACCGTGGATGCAAAAAATAACAGTAAAAAAATGCAACAAAGTTTATTCATTAAAATCGTACATTTTTCGGGCCTGAGAAAAATATAAGAAGGATTAAGATATGATCAAAAATCACTTCTATATTAGCTTATCGACATTTCACTGTACTTGTTGCCAAAAAATCAGTTGTTTGTACTATGGGTCACATGCAAACGAACCTTGAACACACCCCCTCCACTCCCTAGGAGGTATTTCTTCCTCTTATTCGAAGCCACGTATATGCAGGCTTAATAATTAACCTGACTATTCATCCCAATTGAAGCTGACTAATCAGAAGATCTCTTTTGAATGACAGGTGCCCTCTATTTGTTTGCCTTTTCTTTTTTTGTTCCATAAATCCACCGAAGTTATATAATTTATTATGCTGTATTGCATGTGTTAGGCAACTAATATTGGTAATACGCACCTCGCACTTTCAGCAGCGCCCTCATTGAAGCAGCCATGTTATCTGTGTGTGGCGGTTGTGCGATAAAAACAGCTTTACTTAATTAAAACGCGTTTAATTAATGCGAAATCTGCCGAACAGAAGGTTACGCCGTGCGATCTGGCAACACTAGGCCGCCTACACGTTGGTGGTGGGAGCTTTGCGGGATTGCCACATAGTTTGAGTACTGGTTCACACTTAACAAAAACTATCGGATACTTGCTAACAAATAAAAAATTTTATTAGGTATTTAACTTAGCTATCCAATTGAATACTTTATTGATTATAAACTGACAAATATATATTTTTATAGATAATGTAAAAAAAAATCACATTATTATTTGTTAGTTAAAAACAAGTACTGTTAATAACAAAATCGAAAACTGTGACCGTTGTTTGACAACCCACATTCAATATAAAGAAACTCAATGTACTTTAACTGATCCTTTATTTTAAAAAATTTAAGAAAGGATAGTTCAAGCTATTTATAAACTACACAAAATATATTGCCTCTCGTTAGACTGATAACGTCTAAATACTGAGATGACTTATACATTATTAACTAGCACAATGTACACAAAATGCGCCTACAAAAATCAGATTTTTTTTTCTCTGATCTTCGATTCTCTTCGCGCGACGTTTTAAAAACTTGTCAAGGTCAAAAAACTGGATACAAAATATCCGTTTGTATTTTTAAGTTAATATTACGAGTGTGTCATTGCTTCTTGCTAAACGGAGGGCTGTGGTGGTGGGCTTCGGCTTCTTGAGCTCTATCACCTAATTAAAGAGATTCTCGTTGGTCAGAGGAAGATCTTCCAGCGGCGGATGATCGTGGACATCCGGCTCTTGGCCCTCCTGGTCCTGACCACGATTAAATGCATTCTCCTCGCCCTTTTTCAAGCGCTGGTACACCAAAATAGAGCGGCCTGTACGCGACTGGCGGTGCTGCAATAGAGAGGCGATATTAGGTGACTGAGCGCCCAGTGCCTGCGACCACTCGTCCACCAGAGCCTGCGAGCCCTCCAGCCGGATTACCTCTGCGTGCTCGATGCGATGGAGCAGCCGGTAGTTACGGAGAAACACGCTAATATTCTCGGCCAGTGGATCAAAAAGTACCACGTGCGTAGGCAGAGCGGTCAGTGGATGCACGGGTATATGGGAGTTGATCCAATGAACGGGGTCCTCATAGAAGCGATCGGCCTCGTCTTTGTACTGCTCTTTCTTCTCAAGATTCGGTTCGCAGGTCAGGAAGCGCATCGTTACGTTCTGATGAATGTGACTGGCCAAAAGATAACAATTAGATCAAATTCCAAATAGAATTTCGAGCAAAAATTCTCACCTGTAATAAGGCGTGGAATGGCAGGGCATCAGGAACAGAATATTGGCCTTGTGATCGCGCTCATCCCTGTACTCCTGGGCAATCTCCCTCAGCTTGGGCATCAGCTCGATGGGTCCCTTCTGGTGTACTGTGCTCAAGTACCAGGCGGGCAAGACGTTGCCCACCAGGATTACCAGCGCAGTAGTCCACAACATGGTGCGCGATGCTCTGTAACTCCACGTCGACAAGGCGTCCGTGATCACATACAAGCAGAGGGGCAGCAGCGGGGACACAAATCGGAACTCCTTGTGTTCCACGGCACTCAAAACCACCAGAGTCAGAAAGATGGTGATCAAAAGCTGCTTGCTGACATTATACTTCCGCGACTGCCTCATAGTTACTATTATTCCGAAGATGAACGGCAACGTGTTGATTCCCAGGACTGTGGGCAATCCCACGGTGAAGTACCAGTACCAAGGGTGGGAGCCATAGAAGCTGCCGATGTTGTTGAAAATGTTGTACTTGAGAAACTCGTACGGGGTCACTATAAGATGGCCATGCCAGTAGGTATCGATGGCTATGCCCAGGCCTGCGACCAGTAAGCTGAAACACAAATTATATTTATTGGGGTACGCCTAATGGTTATTTAAATGTACGCTCACCCGATGAGCACAAATCGCTTGAAAATCAGCTCCAGAACATTTTGGCGGCTTCTGCGCAAGTGGTATAGGGATAAAGGCAGCCAAATCACACCTGCAGTGGGTCTCAGGAAACAGCAGATGGCAGCTGGCCATAGGTAAGCAGTGGTCTCGGCATGCCAGGGGAAAAAGCTCAAGGCAATCGTGGTCAGGGAAGTCTCCAAAGTGTTGGCCAGAGTTCGCGAAGCCGTGTAGAACCAGAACCAGGGAACCAAGATTAAAAACAGCGCCCACTTTCGTTTGCCGGTCCACACAAAGAAGCGGTAATCGGAGTAGGCCGATAACACGGCCTGCAGAATCCTTGGCAGAATAACCAGCAGTTGAGCACTGTCCAATTGCAAGAGGGCCAGGATTTTATACAGTCCGGCAATCAACAGGGGATATATATAGCTGCGAATGCCCTGCACCCATTCCCATGTCAGGTAGCCATAACTGAAAAATAGTGATTGAAGAAACACAAGGTTTTAGTGAGGTTCCTGATTTTGGCATATTATAGATGTAAGCAATAAGTATTTTCATTATATTATGCTTTTATTCAAAATCAATTTAGTTAGGGGAAACGAGGAATATTAAGTACAGAACGTCAAACAAAATACTTCAACATCTGTGGAAACACAATGTTGTTTTATTTTTTATGAATGAAGTTAGTCATGTTGATGTCTTATAACACCAACGTAATATGTGAAACGTATGAACTGTCAAGTTTTAGTTAAAAATAAAGCAAAATCTAAATAGATAAAGAGCAAAAACTGAATTTGAACTTACCCAAAGGTCAGTTTGTGGGCCACTTCCAGGCTTTGCCAATATTCATCCGGAACGTAGTAGGTTTGCACTACGAAAACGGAGGCCAATCGTACGGCCAAAATAAATATAAAAACATAGATCAGCCTCATATCGCAACGCGTGGGTCCAAAAAATCTTCCAAAATTAGTCACCCGAAAAACCGGATGGGGATACCTAAACACCTGAAACTAAAGCGGATTAAATAGAAGTTTTAAGGCGACTTCTCAGACCGATCCTAACCTTAAATAGTTGCGTGTGTTAGGGAATTACCAACCGGTCGGATTTGGTAGAAATTAAGAAATTTCTTACCTACTAAATCGAATCACCTTTCGGCAAAAAAAAGGCGGCCTAAAAATAACGCGAAGCAGTGCAAAGCAAAATTAATAAAGTGTGACCGTAGTTGGCGTCGCAGGGTTGCCTAAAACTATCGATTTATATCGGTCAGTGGTGTATGGTGTTACAGATTTTAATTTAACGTTTAACATCCGAGTTTGAATAAATAGTAAGACATAGAAATTTAACTTACAGGAGCTTTACCAAATAAACGAATTGATTTGATTAAGAGGCTTAAATTCCGTTAAGACTCAATATTCAAACACAACTGCATTTTAAATTGTATCTGGAAAAGTGCATCATTTAATATTTCATTCTTTTTTTAGTAATCTTAATCTCCAAGCGCCCTTCTTAATGCTTACCTAATCCTACTTGCAAATGGGGTAAACCAAAAGCTGGAAAAATAAATTTAATGGATTCATCAAGTCGATCGCTAAAGCAAGTGTTCCAAAGTCAAATAGAGATAACAAACCGAGTTCTTGTTACCTTTTTGCATATTTATGGGCAACTTAACCAGGTAGGCAGAGAGGGTCTGTCGAGGTTGCGGGCCGGATCCAAATCAGATTGGGTAGGATGAGGATGGTTGGCTGTATTTGTCTGATTCCTCAAAAGATGTTTTTAAACCTTGATAACTATTCAACGATGAATTCTGGAATACCGCCGAAACCAAAGTTTTGGTCAAAATTGTTCGGAAAATACCTGATGCTGACGAACACTGTCGGCTCGGGAGTTCTGCTCCCCATTGGAGACGCAGTGGCCCAGCAGTACGAGCGAATGGGAGACAAGAAACCCTTTGATTTTTCCCGCTCGGGGTGCATGATGGTCACGGGATTGGTGATCGGCCCCGTCCAGCACGGATTCTACCTGCTGCTGGATAGGCTGCTCCCAGGAACGAACCGATCGGGAATCGTGCGAAAGCTCCTCGCCGACCAGCTGATTATGTCGCCCATCTATATATCAATGTTCTTTTACATCAGCGGCCTTCTGGAGGGGGGATCCATTCGAGAGTGCAACGACGAAATGTCCGAGAAGTTCCTCTACACTTGGCTGGCCGACATGTGCTTCTGGCCAGGTCTGCAGTACTTTAATTTCCGATACTTGAAGTCATTCTACCGCGTTGCTTTCGTCAATCTGGCCAACTGTGCGTATATCGTTCTGCTTTCCCATATAAAGCACAGCCAATCTGGCATTTGGCCATAAAATTATAGTGCCCCCATTATACTAAAATAAAAAACTGCATAAAAACTTTACTAATATAATTTACTTCAATCTAATAGACTTTTACTGAAAAATATAAATCATCAAAACTACGCACAATATATTTGAACAAATTTAAAAAACGATGAAACGAGACTTATCGATTTATCTACCACGAGATCGGAAATGGGGAGCCGAAAAGGGTGCCATCCCAATCAGCTGTTAGTTTAACGTCAAGACAATCGGGGATTTCGTAACGTCCAAAACACACGGGACTACAGTAGTCTCAAATAGCAGCGGCAGCTGATAATGTACGGCATTCGCTGCCTGCGCCAGTTGTATGTCCTCCGGACCCCGGCACGCCCACTGACTTGGAGGCTCCGTGGATCCCTGGACTCCCGGCGGGATTTCACGGTCTTGTGTCGGGTGAAGGCCTTCGAAATCGGTCCGCGAAAACGCCCGGGTCTTCGTTTGAGCCATGGCAAGGGGGGAGACGAAGGGCGGGGCCCTGGGCTTTCTACTCATGCGATGGACAAAAATTGCCTGGAGCAATATGTTCGGAAAGTACCTGCTCATCACGAACGTGGTGGGCTCTGGTCTTCTGATGGTGGTCGGCGACGTAATCGCCCAGGAATACGAGTACCGGAGGGGACTGCGGCACCAGGACCGCTTCGACACGGATCGCATGTTCAGGATGTTTGTGGCGGGCGCTCTACAGGGACCCCTCCATCACTACGTCTACAACTGGATGGACAGAGTGATGCCCGCCCGCACATTTCAGAACATCGTCAAGAAGATCCTGATAGACCAGCTGGTCATGTCGCCCGCCTGCATCCTCATTTTCTTCTATTCCATCTGCTATCTGGAGCGCCAAACACTGGAAGCCACCAACCAGGAGCTGATCAGTAAGTTCCCGTACGTCTACCTGCTCGACTGGATGACCTGGCCGGCGGCGCAGTATCTAAACTTTCGCTACCTGGACACCAAATACCGCGTGACCTTCGTCAATGTCTGCACGGCGGTGTATAATGTGCTTATGTCCTACATGAAGCACGATTTTGGAATCCATTTGCCTCTTGAAGAAGAATTGGGGGACCCCACCAAGATGTCCTTTGTGCTAACGAATTCCCCGACAAATTCAGAAGCCGAGAAGTCCGGTTAATTGTGATATTGATTAAAGTCGAAATTTCCAAGTCACTGTGAAAAGAGGTGTTATTATGCAAAAGGAAGAGGCTTTTAGAACAAATATAAATGTATGTATATCGTACAAAGGTGAACCTGAACGTTGTCTACGTTGTAATCCCTAGAGTAAATAAACTAAACCTTGTCATGACGAACATTAGACGCAACTAAACTTTAGGTAATTTAACAGCTTTTAACTTATAAGGTTCCAAAATGGACGTAAATGTTCAATCATGTATTTAAGTTTTACGCCAAGGCAGTAAATTGTGGCATTAGAAAAACTATAACATATCAAAATACGGTACCTCAACAAGAAATATTTCTGATGTGAAGCATAAACACCTAGTCTTTGTTAATAGTTTAAGATAAACTGCATCTTATATTTAAGGTTTAGTGGATTAAAGAAGCAATTCCAAGAAGTTAAAACGATATTTACACTGTAAGCTTATAGAAGCTATTAAACACTAAATACCCCGGTGGTCTTCCTTCTCACTTTATCACAATCGTCTCAATCGGTTGGCTGATGCCAAAGATGTGCTGGGCCAGCGTTAAATGCTCCTGGGTGATGAAATTCGCCAGCAATGTGATTACATTCTCGTTGCAACGGGCAATCTGCTGGCGAGTAATGGCCTTGAATTCGTCCCTAGCTCCTTTGTCCGCTCCACGGGTGCCAATTCTCCGCGACTGGGAACCAGCTGATCCACCCGTGGCGTTTGGTGTGCCACTGGAGGTAGGCGAGCTGGTCAACTCGAAGTTATCCTCCTGCTGGGAGTTCCAAATGTGCGACAGTTCCTCAATCAGATCAATGGCAATTATGTAGGTAGACAGCGTGCGCAGATTGAACGATTTGCGTTGCTTAATCATGCTGAAAATTTGTTGGGTGAGCAGCACATCGTTAAGGAGATTCAGTTGCTGGAGCACCAGTAGATCGCCAAGCAATCGATCGGGGCAGTTGGGTTCGTACACCTTTCGACTCAGCCGACTAATGATGGCTCCCACGCAATATTGAACCAAAGCCGATCGTGTGAGGGGCAGGAAAATCATGTGACGGTGGCCTTTGAGCGACATGTTGTCTAGAAGTTGACCCTGTGTAGCGGGCAGTTCGGAGAGGATTTTCAGGATGCACTGGAAGCCCTGGAGCTGTGGAAGAAGTTGATATACAGTTGCTCATTTAAATTTACATGTTACTTACTGTCATGCTTCCTTGCATCAGATTAAGACTAAGGATCTGAAGACTCTGCACCAAACTGCTCTGGGTGGTCATGTCGGCCATAAGTTTGTTGGCCTCATCGCGGTGCCCGAAGTATATGGCCAAGTCGAACAGGAACCTTGAGATCCAAGGTGCCAGAGGAAGAGCTAGCATAAGTTGACTAAAATCGCGCTGAAACTGATCCGTATTTAGCAACTGCCAGCACTGAGCGGCGTGCAAAAAGGCCTTAGACAACTCTGGGCTTATTGCGGTGGTCAGGGAGAACTTCGGGGGCTCCATGCTGGGCACTTCAGACCCATCGCTCTCTGGCGACCATTCCATAAATCCCTCCACCAAAACGTGGCTGACATCTGCATCCTCAATCCTCAGCTTGCAGTTCCGTATGTAACCGTGCAGAGAGTATATAAACAATGTGGTGGCGTAGAACAAAACCTGGGAACTGCCCGCAGGACTCCCGGAGAGTATGTCCACCAACTTTTCCCAGTAAACGTTCTGATTTACATGTTTACTGAAGGGTAAAAAGGGCTCCCAGCCCATCATCTGTCCGCAGATCATCAGTACCTTAAAAATATTCTTCCAGGCATCCGCCGTATCCGATTCGTCCATGATCTGTCGTAGGTAAAACTCCAAGGAACTGGTATATAACCTGCAGGCGAGATTTGGAGAGAGTTCCGGGGGTTTATTTTGAATCATGGGCAGCACCTCCTCCACCAAAATTCTTTGGTACAATTCCGAATCGGTTTTCATGCCCTCGGCCAGCATTTCTAGCAATCTGGGGGCCTGGGTAATGGCCGATTTAGGAAACTTGTTAAACATCAGTATGTAGATATAGACGCACTGCTCCAGATTATCGCCACAGTGGTTAATCGTGTGCATAAAGATATTGTGTTGAACTTCCGGTGTAAGGTGTTTGTACATCTTTACATAGAACTCCTGTTCTGGCGTATTTTCGTTTTCATTTCTGAGGGCGTTTGTTAGGGCATTGATTTCCTGCCACAGTTCCGTATGCTGATTCGGAAAGTTGGTAGCTCTGTAAAAGCAGAAGGTATTTAGAAACCGAATAAACATTAATTTACACACCTACATGACGCTGAAACACTTTGCCGCCTCCTCGTAATTTTTACCATCACGCTCCAACAAGTAAGCCTCATATTGCAAGTTGAAGGCATTGGGGTACAGGGTTTTGGCCGTGATGATCCAAGCCATCGCCGCACATGGATCGGATTTTCGGAGACGTTGCGCCTCCTTGACCATGTACAGCTCGTTTTCCTCGTTGTTTGGCATGTTTATTTCTTAATTTCTTTTTTTTGTCTTAACTTTTCTCGCAGTCAACAAAACATTTAGCCGGCAGTTAGTGGTCTGTTTACTAACACTGGAAACAAAACTCTTAACAGCTTGTGCCAAATAGCTAAAACTAAAATCAAGTTCCAATTCGTAATAAATGTTAATTCTATAAAATGTTTCTTAGCTCAGCAAAGATGTATAGTTTTTTTGTTGTGATAACTTGTTATTTGAAGACAGCAGTAATCTAGAAACTAGCTCCTAGGCTGCGCCATCGATAATTATAATATCGATAAGTGCAGTGTTGCGATGTAGTGTTGTTCAGCGGCCAAGTGCCAGCTGATTTTTCGCGAAAAAATTTTTATTCCTAAATATTAGTAATTGCTGTGGTTTTTCGCTAACAAAATCGAAAACTATTATATTAAATATAGATACAAATGTGGATGTGGTATCTTCCCGTGTTATGAGCGTGACTAAGTGCGTTTTCTAGGAAATATTTGCCGACGCTGCGTATTATTGTTTTTGTTGCGTGATTAATACATTGGTGGTTATTTGGAAATTTTGCAAAACATCTTGTAATTTAGATATACAGTGCCACATCTGCTGCAATTTAACAAATAGATAAAAAAGATAACATTGTGGTTCCCCATTTAAATTTCACTATAAATACCGGCGCGTAAACGCAGTATGCCCCATTTTCCAATTGTCATCATCAGCTCCTCGATAAAATAACAATGACAGTCCAAATAATAAGTTAATTCAAAACACTCCGCAAAATTTATACGTAAATAAAACAAAAAAATGTCAGAGGCAAACTCGGTAAAAGAGGGCCTTAAAACTGGCCTCTCGACAGCCGGTGAACAACACCAGCAAGATGAGCAACAAGTGGTTGCCACCACGGAAACCAAAACTCCAGATTTGGGTATGTCGATCCAAGCTAAAGATGTAATGTAAAATTAAATGTAAGAAATAAAATGACTAAAGTTAAGCACACCTTGAAGATATTGATAAATGGCTTGCTGTTCGCGATTTCCCCATTGTTTACTCGTAATCCTCCACTATTTATTAATGTCTTGGCACTTATCACAAGTTGGACACTGCCCTATAAATCATAGAAACCAACAGAAAAGTAAATATTAAACAAATAATTTAAGCAATATGCAAATAGCAATCACTCACACTGTAAAATTAGCTTAAAAATTTTATTTTATTTATTAAAGCCGTTTCTGTTACATTTATTCAAGCTATCATTTGTGTTAGGAATTATAATCTAAATTTATTCGCTCTGATTCTCTTGCTGATTTTTCGCGCCTTTTATTGATATGAATATTTTATTAAAAAAAACAGTTATTTTAAAAGTATTTTGGCCTTAGCTTTTCCAAATGTAATATTATGTTTAATTAAAATAAACCTCTCACTTTCACTTGATTTTTAACATGATTTTGTAGCACCAGCACCTTATTCAATGGCAGTGGGTCATAAACACTTTTACAGTGAAACTAATTTAAATAGCCTTTGAAAAGTATACACTCATTATTTTATTTATATGGATTTTGTTGGAATAAAATTCTTTAGACTTAAATTACACGATTAAATTAAATTAAACTAAAAAGCACGATGCAATTTATTTTCAATTTAAGTGTCACTAATGCAATTATGTTCTCTTTTCCGTGATTTGCGATTGCCTACAAGTGTGAATTTATCATTTTAATTTTTGTATTAGCACAAAGTAAACGCGAGTTTTAAGTTGATGTATGTGTTATATTTTCGTAGTGTAAAAATGTATTGTATATAACCACCACTTTGAGTTGTTGCATCCCAAACCGCGCACAGCAGGTTAGTTGCTGCATTTCTAAACCCTAAAAGTTCCACCTTAACCACAAGCACACAAAAATCGACTAATCATTTTTCGTGATTTTCTAAAAAAAAAACAACTTAAACAAAACCTCATTACAGTGCCGAAAAAGAATCGTCAGCGTTTAACAGAGGAGCAGAAAGGCAGCCTGGAGTCAGCGAATCCCTTGATCCTGGAGCATGCCAGCCTGGAATCAGTGCCACAGCATCTGGAGAAGCTCATGAAGCAGTACCAGGAAAATCGGAAAATGCCGGCTGCCGAATGGCTAACCCTTCTGATTTATTTGCTGGCCCTCGAGTGCGGATTTGTGGAGGAGGAGATTTATGCGCAGAAGAGGCACCTTTTGCAGCCGGTTCCATCTTTCAGCAGCTTCCACGCGCTGAACGTGCGGCTCCTCAGCGAACAGCCGGCCCATTATGAGGTGTGCTTCAACGACTCGGCGTACTCGATGCGACTGCGGACCCTGTTGGACAAACACGCCTCCGAGGAGGCTTCCCTGGTGGCCGCCCTTCAAACGCGGCTCATGGCCATCACCTTGGGGGATCAGCTCATGGTCACCCTGTCCCCAGCTCCGCCCTCGAAGCAACCTGGTTACAGCATCAGCCTGTCCATCGGCCGGTATGTCCTGAGCGTCCAGGCGAAGAACAAGCCCGTGTACCACCGCTTCCGAAAGCTGGACGAGCTCTCCTACCAACTCAAGCAGAACGTGTTCCAGCCCATGCGAGCCCAACAACTCATGCAGATGGAGAACAAGCTGCAGCCCTCGCTGCTGGGCCTTCCGAACGAGCTCTACCACGAGATCTTCAGGTACCTCGACAAGAGCCAGCTCAACGTGGTGGCCAAGGTCAACCGCCAGCTGCAGTTCTACAGCAAGGAAGCGGAACGCAAACGCTCCATTAAACCGACTTGATTTCAATGAAATTTATTAGATGATTGAATGTCAAAAAGGCACTAGTTGAAACATTTGCGAGCGAGAGCTCTCTGATATATTAAGAAACATATAAAATAGTCTTTAAATCCGTGGGTTATTTTGTAGATACAAGTTTTATACTTACATAGTTTTGTAATTCTTTGGCTTTGGTCTGGGCTCAATCAAGTTTCCTGAAATGAATGCAGTGTAAGCAACTCCTTTTTTCTATAAAATGTAATAAATTATCTTCTGATGATAGTTGACGAGTTTTATTTAATGGCTTCGAAGGATATCTAACATAGTTTTATTTAAGTTTGCCACAAAACTATAACCTTCTATAACTAGTGTCTGTAATAATTTTTTAATTTCCGATTTGTGCCTTGCTTTCATTACTTTTTTGGGTTGTAGCGGCATCGAGGATAATTGTGGACCCTCCAACGCCGTCGGCTGAGTCCTGTAGCTCTTATGACATTTTCGAGCCCCCTTCCACACCGCTGGATTGCATCAGCATCAAGAGCAGTGCCAGCAGCTACCTCTACGATCGTGATATTACAGGTGAGTCCGCATGTCCTTGCGATTCGCATGCTCCCCCTTGTCACCCCCTTTTCGGCGCAAAGAGGGGTACACGCCCCTAAACGAGTCGGCCCTCAACCACAGAAGTGCAGAATGCGAAACAAGCGGCTCCGGCAGCCGAAAACGCGCCGAGATTGTCGCATCCACAATCCCCAGTGTGCCCCAAAACCCAAACCCAATTCCTCACCTCGTCGGCTCCGAATCTCCAGCCTCCAACATCCAACCTCCCATGCCCACTTCGATTTTTTATGCGCACGCAAAATCAACAAAACCCACGCGGGCAAAACGGCACCCCTATAACCCCTATGAAAGCCACATCTCCGTACACTGCGAGGAAGTCATGAATAATTGACGAACTCTCTAAATAAATTATCAGGAATGTGGAGACTGCTTTACAATATTACCTAACATACTCTGATTAACAAATCCTGAAAGAATAAAACACAGAATTATATTATTATGTTATTACATCTAACATCCCCTAATATAGTTGTTAACTATTCCCCTGTAACATTTTCGCCCAGTGTAAACCCCTTGGCCTCTTTGCCTTTTTGGTTTTCCTGGCGGATGGCATCCACAATTCGGTTTTTCTCCCTCAACTGCGGGATGCTTGCTGCTCGGTGCTGGGCTCCTATTTCGTGTTTATATTACGATATCGACTTTCTCGAGCGGAGCCTTATCACTGGACTAAAAACAAACATTCGGTCGGAGAGGGAGCACAGCTCCCCAGCTTTCCCCTTGGAATCCGTATGTTTTCGGGTTCCCGTGGGTCCTGTCGAAATTATCTGGCTACAACTTTATCAAAATAACGAAAAACAGTGACAAATGCATAAATAAATTATGGCAAAGGCAAACAAAGCAAAACATATACGACTGGGCTGCGCTCTCGCAATTATTTTTAAACTCGAGTCGTGTCTGCTGAAAAGCTTCGGAGAACCGAGAGGAGCTTTCTTTCGAGCTGCTCTTGAAGAGTTGCTCTGCATTTCCCAGGAGCAGCTGTTTTCCCCAGCCCCGCCCCCGACTCTTGTCTCCCACAATCTGTTCGAATGGTTGGGGTGAATGAACCCGCAGATGTGGGCATCGCACAATGGTTTGGGTTTTTTTTAAAACATGTTTATTATATTTTCATAATTTGGGAAAATCATGTACATACTTCCATCAATTGTTGGTGTGGTGGGTCTAGTCACTTTTTACATTATGTGCAAAGAAAATTCGCCCGATTTTTTCTTAGTAGTGCATTCATAAATACTTTAAAACTGCTTGCAACCTTGAAGCCAATGTGATCCTGGTCACACTGTGCGCTCATCTGCGATGGTAAACTGTGCCAAACTTTTCATTCTGCTCCTCGTTTTAGTAGCTGTTGTTGCTTATCCTTCTCTTTCTCCACGCCTCCCTTGTGGGCGGGCTAATAACCGTAAACAGCAAAGAGGAATCAAAAGAGTTGGCAAAACATACGTTGCTCCTTTTCGTCCTTTTTCATTCCTTTGCGATGCAAGCTAAAGCAAGGGCCACTTTTCTAAATATTCCCTCTCTCTGTTACTCCTGAATACACTGAAAAAAATGGCAAATCCATTATGAAAAACTCTCTTTTAAGTAGAGTTCGGTGATAAGTGATGTTTCTTATTTATTTGCATATGGAAATATTATTTTAAAGCTATTAAATTACTTTTGCTTTTTGGTTTAATAGGTACAATATAGTAGTCCCATACTGGTAAAGTCAGCTAAAAGTACTCGATTGACCCTTTTGTTTGTTATCTGTGCTTTTCGCTCTCGCAGACTCCGCAAACTCTCTCCGACTTTCTCCCGCTTTCTCCCACTCTCTCGGCCGATTGCGCTTTTGTCGTTTCGCTCCTTGGGCAGCCAGCTTTTCCGCAGGATAACAAAGCTCGGCGCAATCAGTCGTCGTACTTTGGCCCAGCGTCTCTGGTCGGAAAAGCGGAATAGCGGGACCTTTCACCCGGGAGAGAGTGTCGCGAGTCCTCGCTCTCGCCCAGATACCGTTAGAACCTGTTCGAACTAGGTCCTCCAGTGACATACATATGCATCGCGCCCTCCGCGTCCGCGAGTGCTCGGTGTTCCCCTGAATAACATATAAATAAATCAGTCCTTTCTGGTCCAGAATTGGATTCCAAACAACAGCTGTTTTTCGCAGGCAGCGCTAAGGATTATAATATCTACTTTCCAGTGGGCTTAGGAATTTGCCAGCGACCTTGACATAGCAACCGCAGTCAATGGTCTAGCTATTATCTGTATAATCTAATATAATAGTTCAATGGCAATTAGCAATACGTTGTAAAGTTCGGAATTTAAAAAACCTTTGTAGATTATTTTGATAACTAAATTTGTAACGGAAGTTAACAATCTAAGTATATCCAAATCTTAAATTATTATTATAAATTATAAAGTGATACAACCGATATTAAATTGAGGAGCATCATACATGACATCATGCATGACTCTTCCGAAATGGTCTAAGTGAATGGCCTAAAACTTTCTTATCGAAAGCCACAAAGAATCGGCCTCAAGCTGGATTACAGCGGCGACAGCAATGGACCCTGGGAGAAGCAGCACTTGCACCGCTCGCACCACCCGCCGCTGCAGCACCACCTGTCGCTCGGCGGCTACCAGCAGTTGCAGTTGCAGATGCAGTCGACCAGGACCCAGTACTCCACGCCGCAGCACCACTATCGCCCCAACGCCGCCACGGGAGCCACCACGGGTGCCGCCACTGCCAATGCGGCGACCATAAGGCGGCGCACCCTGAGCCACGTGTCGCGTTCCTACTCCCTGGGCCACTCGGCGGCGTCTGCAACTGCAACTGCAACAGCGGCGGCGATTCCCACTGTTGCCACATCCACAACTGCTGCCTCGTCGGCCAGCAGCAACAACCAGCTGAGTATCCACAAAACTGGCATCATGGTGGCTGCCTCCCGGTGTCGCAGTCCCATTATGCTGTGCCACAGTCACAGCGACGGCGAGTTTCCACTGTACAGAGGTGAGTCCCCAGATGAACTGCCACGCCTGCATCTTTGTGTCTTTGTCCTGAGGGAGAGGAGTCTGATGTTTAGGCCACATAACCTCCTTTTCACACATTCGAGCAACCACAGGATCCCCTTTTGTCTGGGCAGGACTAGCGAGGGCCCACTGTACAGCGGTGAGTCCCCAGACGGACATTTTGATAGCTTAATTAGCGGCTGTCGCTGTGTGTCACTCGCATGTGCAGCGTGCAACAGTTGACAGCATCGGAAAATGAGATGAAAACGGGCAGGAAGTGGGAAAACCGATGGGTGGGCTCACGGAAATTGCGGTGTGTTTGGTTATTTTCCCAGGATCCAGGCATCCAGGATCCATTGTGTCCTGTAATGCTAACTGGCCGATTGTTACGTGCGGTCCTTTTGGGGCCGTTCCGCCGTTTATTGATTGATTGATTGCTTTGCAATGATTTATTAATTGGTTTGCAGTCAGGAGGGAGCCCTTTCACTTCCGTAATTAACTTTTTAATTAAATATTGTTACTCATATTTTATGTCCGTTTGAATCGAAAGCTCCTACTCGAGATAAAAAGTAATTACAACTTAAGTCAAGCGTTTCACTTGTTTTATCCCCATTTTCCATAATTCGATCGTTAAATATTAATAACAATTCAAAAGAAGTACGCAATTAGCCACGTTTAATATTCACCTAAATCACTCAATTACTTTATAATCAGGATTCGATATAAAAGCTACAATTTCCTAATCGGAAACCTTAATGAGCTCTGCGAAATCGCAGTTAATTTTCATATTTGTAACGCCAATTTGCTGTAATGAGAAAATTGCATTGAAATTGCACAGAGTTTCGCAAAAAAGTTGGCTCTGGTCCGCAGTAATCAATGTCCTTTGTGTCTGCTCCTGATTCCACCGATTTCCTTGTAATTTTTATGCTTTTGTCCTCGACTCTCTTTCCTCGACTTCCACTTTTGTTTTGCTTGTCGTTTGGTGCGATGCTTAATTAAATTACGACACTTCAACAGCGATTTTTTACGGCTTTTTGTGACAAGTTCAAAGCGCAATGTGTCGCACATCCTGCCAAGGATTCTCGTCCCACTCTTTCTATTTTTATCTCTCTTTCTCTTTCTGTTCTCCCTACGCACACATGTGTTGACTGGTCTAATATGCTTTAAATGATGGAATCGATTTGGAAACATTTGATGAGCTTGTCTCAGCGGCGACAGCTGCGAAATCTTTTTCGTGACAGTCTGCACAGCAAAAAATATTCAAATGACCTCACAAATTTTAATAGGTTTCGAGCAAATCTGAAAATATAAAAGGAAAATGAATACATACATTTTGATGGTAATAAAAAGGTGATGGTAAAATAAGTTTTTTTTTCAACAATTAATTCTCTCAGTGCTCAAATGCTGTGGGTGTTTGTTTGAAATGAAATTAGCAGAGCGATGAGGAAAGGGGATCGAGGGGGTAGACAAACTTTTCTTTGTCGTAAAATGCTGTTCGCAATGTTTCCCCCAAAAAGGTTGATACAAAAAATTGATATTTCAAGTGGAAATCCATAGACATTCCACTCGTATTCCGACCTTATGTTGTTCATATAAAATTTATGAGTCTTTTTTGTGACATCTTTGAAAAGTTTTTCCCTGGATTTTGTAGATTGTTTTAAAGGAATCGTGATTCTTTATTTACTGGCACTACATTTTTAAGCGTTTAAACAGCTCATCGAATGGTTGGTAAATTATTCAGGCAGCATTTTTGAATTTAATTTGATATGCATACATTTTTTCCAACATGATTTACTTTAAAGAAATGTTATAAAGCTTTTTACCGCATTTTTTCACTAAAATTTTTATTGAAGAATGAACGTTATTGGCCATTTTTTATGAAGTAAAGTATAAGAGAAGAACTTTCAGAATTAAATTTATATATTCAGCTTTTTCCGTATGATATTTACTGAAATTTCGCCACAGAAATATTTATTTATCATGCATATGTAATCCGCTTTTTTCCCTATAGTTTTTGATTTTTCTCTGGACGTTCTGGTCGAGTAAATATTGACAAATATTGATAATATTTCATTACCGTCTCCCATGGTTATTTCTTGTTCTTTTTTTCGCCCTTCCCCATCGACAATTTCTGCAGTTTTTTTTTTTTTTGCTGTCAATATGGCGCCGTTTATGACAAACTGTTCGATGATGGCGGCGACAGCTTCCTCCGCTTTAATCACACCAGCACGGGAACCCGCTCACTTTGGCTATGAGTGGGTGCGAACACTGAGAGAAAACCTCTTTTGAATTAAATATTATGCTTATATTAGGTTTTGCTACAACTATTTGGGAGTTACTATGTTAATGGGTTTTAAACTCCGCATGGTTTCTTGTTTCTAAATACTTTTCTTAATTTATTTATTAGAAAAGGCTTTTTTTTTTTTTTTAGTGTTGGCCTGGTGGAAACTTAATGACTCCATGGCGTGTCTTTAGTGCTCGAGTTAATGTTTCGCGTATTGATTTCGCTCCCTTCGCCTGCAGCCCCGCTTTCTTCCCTTTCTCTCCTTTCTCCGCGATGCTTCTTGGCACTTCTCCCACTAAGATGTGGGGGCGGGGAAGGGCCAGAGGGGGCGGGGCTGGGGACAGCATCCGCAGCGAGTTGGCCAAGTAATTAAGGTTCTTGTAGCGCTGCTGCCTCAATGGCTTCCCAAAGTTACGTGCATGAAATCTAAATTTAATTTGCAACTTGTGCCAAAAACGAGGCAAAGGAAAAATTAAATGAAATATTTCGATGCTGCATGAGTTCTGCTTGCGAGCCTATTGACGTCATTAGCCGAATAGTTTGGGGATAACTAATGGGGGCGATGAACAGATAAGTAGTTACTGATATGGGAAATAAGGATAATTAATGGACAGAAAGGAGATAAATGGATTCCTCGCCAGCCAGTAAACATCTATTTTTAATCGCCGTGAAACCAACCAAAGGAACAACTTTGGAAACCCAATAAAAGTTACCAAAATTATATTTCCCATCACCATTCAACACTGAATTTCCACTCAGACTGTTTTATGTACTTTTCCCAATGAGGTTTAAATTTTCCCCCCAATTTAATTCCGCCCACAGAAAGCGTAATAAAATCAATTCGGACCCAAGTTTGGGTTCCCCCAAAAATTGAGTTGCAAATTTTGCCGCTTGTGCTTACTTAATTTTTTGTGGCCATCTTCTAGGCGGTTTTGTTGGCCAAGAACATCTCAATTTGAGCTCGACACGCCTGCATTTGACTTGGCACTTGCTGGTACAATTTGACATTGAATTAAGGTCTTTCGCCCGCCGGTTTTCCTTTTTTGTTTGGCTTCACTTTTTGGCGAAAAACGAAGCCCAGGGAAATTACCATAAAAATGCGCAGCTCTGGGAAAGATTATCTTTATTTGCAAACGAGACAGAGACAGACAAATCAAACGGGAGTCCTTGAACCTTTCCCACTTCGCTTTTCCCCACAGTCACATCAGACGAAACAAAAGGCCGGGGAAAACCAAAAGGAAAACAAGTCAAAAGGTAGCCAACAACAACGGAGACAGCGCCGACCGCAAATGACCAACTTAAGCCTCAATTTGGGTTTGGTCAGAAAGGAAAACTTGTGAGGGAAAGCTGGGAAAGCGGGGTGGTCGGAAAAGCGGGAGGGGGAGGGGGAAACTGTGACCACCTTGCTGGCAAATTGCCTGGCTTAAAAATGTAATGCTGCTCGCTTATTTGAAAACAATCAAAGTTCCAATTTCGTTGTTGATTTTGTAACTCCACAGGGAGAAAGTTTCCCATAAATTGAAAGGGTTTTTTGTACAAAATATTTTAGTTTCTCTGTATTTTTATTGTTGGGGAATATTTGCAAGTGCATATAGTACATACGTTTGTGTGCACACAGCGTTTTATGCAGTTTACAAAAAAAAGAAAATGTCTTTGCGTTGTTCTATTTTCCCTCTGTCGCTGTTTACTGTTTTTCTCGTTTGGCTCGCCCGCTGTTATTTATTTATATTTTATTTGCTTGCCCCACTTACCTGGCATCCCCCGTCCTGTCCGCCGCATCCTTCCGACTTCCTTCCTGCCGTCCTTCCGTTGGTTGTCCCACGCCCCCTTTCCCCCCTCTTCCCTCGTCTCTGGTGACAGAATTCTGGTCATGTGCTGCACATAATTGCATTCAAAGCTCTGCCAACCTACCTTCCTCTCCCCCTTCCCCTGATTTGCCACGCCCCCTTATTGAGTGGCGCGGCAAATGACAATAAAAACGGTTACTTATACGCCGTGTTGTCCATGTGGAAAGTTGCTCATGTAATTACAGGCGAGTTTATTATTGCGGGTGGTCAGGGAAAAGGGAAGGAGAGGGTTTTCCATGAAAACTTTTAGGTCAGGTCGCTCGGACATGGATCCACCCGATGACAAGTTGAACCAGAGAAAGTTTGCGTTAATTTAAGTTTTCCCAACAGAAGCGGAGGTTCGAGTAGTAAGGGAAAAATTGAATTTACTTGGCTTGTATTTCGCATTCGTGCCCATTGCAAATCTTATGCCCTTTGCTCGTGCCTTTTCCACTATTGATTTATGTGGGTTTTATGTTTTAGTGTTTCATTCTTCTCAACCTTCTAAGCTTCGTTTTGCGTTGACTGAAAGTCACGTTAAAAAATTAAATATATTAATTAAAATTATTAGTGGGTTTCTTTGTAATTTCTAAACAACTATTTAAAACTAAAGTTTGCCACTTACAAATCGAGTTAAACTGTTTAGCAGAGTTCCATGCTTGTTCTTTTGAACCAGCTTAGTTAGAAAACCACCTACATCTCTCTCAGTGTATTCCATCCCACAAACGGTCATCGTGACAGTTTTGTTTTATTTTGACCGCGTTTGCGATTGATTTTAGTTTTAGTTGAGTGCGAACCTTTACCATTGACGGCTGAGGAAATTTACAAGCCGGAGAATAAAGGGGAATCATGTACCCATAAGTGTGCTGGGATGAACCGAATGAAAATCGATTATACGCCACGTTGCACGCAGTGAAAAGTGAGGAAAAAACTGTGCCGCGGATTCAATTTAACGCCAGACTTGACTCCATCTTGCGTGTGTGTCTCTCTCTCTGTGTGTGTGTGTGTGTGTAATCAGAGGAAACGGCGAGATACAGAGGCGAAGAAAAAAGGATAACGGATAGGAGGCGATATCGGAGGAGTGGGAGATATAGACACAGAAGTGAAGTGCCAATTGAGATGTCCTGTCAGCGCCAAACGATTTCCAGCTCGTCAGGACGTTGATTTGCGCCCCGGTTAATAGGCGGGCATTATCCTTTTTTCTTTTTTTTTTTGTGCGGAATTACTTTTCGGGACGGGATGTTCTGCAAGCGAAAGCAACAGCAGCTGAGATTGAAGCAGCGACCCGGCGACAGGAAGCGGAAATTGTTGTCCTGCATTTTTAACAGAGGTTGGCCGAAAACTGTTGTTCATTTCCACACTCACACTTGGGCAATGAATTTTTAATGTTCCCGGAAAAAAGAGCAAAGGAGCCCTCCTTCGAGGGGTTAAATACGTTTCCAGCGAAAAGAGCCTCGAAGGAAGGATAGCGTGGTGTAATCACTTGTTGAGTGCCTCGCCGGATCCCTTTGTTCGTCCTGCTAATGGTCCGGCAATTAATTGCTTGTCTGTCCCGAATCCTCGCTTGTGGCCATCATTAATCAGGGGCGAAAATTGATAAGCGTAATGATTTAGTAATAAATTAAAAGCATGGAAACGTTTTCCTCGAAATTTAATTCGAACAATAAAAGCTAAAATTAGTTGATTCCCTTGAGCAGAATAACATAGATTTTCTTGAATGGATAGCTTTTGACTAGGCAGTTTCCAAGTTAAAATTACTAAAGGCGAATTGCTTTAAAATATTCACCTTACCACATGAACTTTATTAATGCCTGTGATTAATTATCTCGTCGTCTCCGCTGGCAAATTTAATTATCAGCTTTTCTCCAGACAATCGCTGATGTTAATTTTAATTTGATTTGGCGTCACATTCACTTAGTCCGTTGACCACAAAAGAAACTTCCAAGGACAAACAATTGTTTGGGGAGCCAAAAAGGACAAAAGAAAAACATTTGCGAACTGTTGAATTCGGGGGAAAATGTTAAATGGCTCTTAAAACCCTAAATAAACTTTTTCAAATTTATTTAACAAGAAAATGGTTATATTTTGAGAATGTATCCTTTAACTTTTACTATTTAGTTTTATCTAGTTTTCTCCAAACACTTCGATAAGTGAACTTGAAGTCCCATTTCCTTAGAGCTTCCTGATGGCTCATTTGATTTCGTTATTTACCTGAGGGGCCCATGCAAACACTTAACTTTATTTAACCTGAATTATTCCGGCCACTCCTCCAGCCACGAATTGCCTTTTATCTCACCACCTTTGCTCTTTTCTTTTCTTGCAGGTAAGTTTGACATTGATGGACTACGCATCCTGGAAAATCGGAGCGTGTGGCAGGATAAAGAAGCTCGAACAAATGCTCCCGAAAATATGCAATGACTTTTGACATTCCCTGCGTGTGCGTATGTGAAAAGATATATGAGATGGTGTTGGGGGGAAATTCGGAAAAGCGTGGCGCGTGGGTTCTTTCTTTTCCAAGTCGCCGTCTCCTGTGGCTTACCATTATCCGCCCCACGATGCAAATTAGATTTAGATTTTGCCAAATTTCCCTCCCGCTTTTTTCTACACACACTTCTTCAAGTTCGTACTAAGCTCAAAGAGAAAATAAAAAGAAAACAAGTTTTGAGGTGGGCTCCCTGCTGATGACAGATTTTTCTCGCTCTCCCCCGCTTTTCCCTCTGCAAATACAGTGGTGTTTCGGCCTGGAAAAACAGCTTCTGTTTGTTCTTTCGGCGACAAAGTCCTAAGAAAACAGCGGCAAATTAATGGCAAGTTAAGTGGAAAGTTGATTGCCATTTTATTTCTATTTTGTAAACATTAAAGGAGGAAAATTAAATGGCTAAATTCTGGGGTTAATGGTTACATGTGGGGGTTAATATTTAATAAGTTTGGTTACATATTATTTATTTTCTTTGAATCCCTCAAAGATAATTTGTTGTGCTAGTTAGTTTATCATACTAAGACAAACATATTTTACATTATCCCTACTCCATTTGTTTCATCTGCTACCCTTTCACTTACGTTATTTATGTTTTATGGCATTTATTCTTCTCGTAAATGGCTCCTACTTTCGCCAATCAAGTGGAAAACAACATTAGCATGAACATTATTCAACGTTTAACCGCATTTGCCTTATCTAAATGCATTTATTCAGGATGTTGCACATATTTTTCATTTCGGGCCAATTTCCATATGCATTCCGATGCTCTTTTTTCGCAGGACCACGGTGCACAATTGCGCCTGAAAGGATGCTGCAAATTCTGACACACACACACACACACACACACACTAGCACACATGCATTATGCAAATGGCGACACTGAAGCTGACGTCTAAAAATGAGAAGTAGGAATAAAATGGAGAAAGGCGAAAAGGGGAAACGGAAGGGGAAGGGGAAAGCGAAAGGAAGGGAAAGTGCGAGCAGGAAATGGAGGGCTCTGTGTGAAGATGGCGGCAGGAGAAAGTGAAACATAGGCTCAAAGAAAGTTTTTGACACTCCCTACACTCTGAAGTTATTTCTGGCCAAAAATATATTATATATTGAGTCTATACTCCTTAAAATATTGTAAGTTCAAAGTTCATATTTGTATGAAATTAAATTTAAGACTGTTTAATTCATATTTCACATACCTCTATATTTGTCTTTTAAAGAAGCACAAAATCTATTGAAAGAAGTACAACAATGGTTTTATTTTTTACTGTTTCTTTTTACATATTAAAAGTTGCTATACTTTTTTTTAGAGTGCACTCCACTTAACCCATTGCGTGCTTGGGACAACATAAGGCAACTTAGTTGCCATAATTTGCACATTTTAGCTGCGATGCAAATGCACGCCGACGCATGCCAGCGACAGTTTACCCCGCACCCCTGGGGCGCCTCCCCCTCTGCCACCCACCACCCAGCAGCCTGCTTTCAGCAGGAACCCCTTCGCCACATAAAACATGATATACGAGCCAAAGCGAATGTTTTTGATAGCTAACGGAAATTGCCAAGCAAACCAGCAACCAGCAACAACACAGCCACAAATTCGTAAATATTTTAAATACGCCTCTTTGCTCCCGCAAACACACACTATGCACTGCGAGAAAAGCGAGCAAGTAGAAAGAAAAATACAGAACTTCATTCCAAGAATTGAATGAACATAGTTTCTGGTTCATATAAATTGAAGAAATAGAATAGCTAATAGATTCTCATTAACAGTTTTCAAAGTTTATATTTATTTTAACATTTTTTTTAAGTTTTTAAGGTGCAATATTTTTACTAGGTTGTTTGTTTGAGTGTGCATTCTTGGCCCGCCCCTTTTATTTTGAGCCCCTTTTAATCTGCAGTTGCTCAAAGCAAATGACAGCAAATAGCTGGCCTTTGGTATGCGAATCTTTATCTGTTTTATCAGGTTTATTTGTTCATTAGGTCGTCGTCGTCGTCGTCGTTGTCGGCAATCATCGGAGTACAGTGATCACTCGGAGAGGGGGAATTAGCGCCTGAGGTAGAGGGAGCTGTAGGGGTAGGCTCCGTAGGTGTAGGGCGAGGCGTAGACTCCGCTGGTGTAGGCCGCACTGTACGGGGGAGGCGTAGAGGCCGCTCGAGTAGGCGTAGGGCGTGGCGGCCACCACGGGCGAGGCCGCACTGTAGGCGGTCAGGAACTGCGGCTTTGCGAAGGCAACGGCCAACAGGGCGAACAGGCACAGAGCGAACTGGTTGGGGAGTGGGCAGAAAAGGGGGATTCGATTAACCAATGAAAGTAATTAAAGCCTCGGGGGATACTAATAATCCCACTTGAACAACATGAGTCCTTATAATCGATTTGAATGACAGTTAAGACACCGATTTACTCAGATTAGTTTTCAAATGAATTTGAAATATTTTAAAAGATTTAATTCAAATAATTTAAATCCTTTGATAGTTAATTCTGAAGTATATTCTTTTTGTTCTATATTATTTCCTTATAGTTTCTATAGTTTTTTAAGGACTCCTCGGATACTCACAAACTTGAACATCTTGGATTGATTGTTGCTGCTGATTGAACAGAAACTGATATGATTGAACAGTCGCAGAAACCCTGGCTTTTATAGTGAAACTTTAGTTGACTTTTGGCTTTACTATCGCAGTGGGTGGCCCACGGAAAGGGGAGGTGGGCGGTGGGCGGAGGGTTAGAGGTCACTCTTGACCGTGGCACGTCTGCTTATTTCTGTTGTTGTTTTTTTCCTGGCTCGTTTTAATTTGGCTGCTGCTTTTGGCCCAAACGTCTTTATGGCCGCTTTGCGTTGCGTGCATTGCATTCCTAATAAAGGTTTGCCTACCTATTTTCGGGGGACGGGGCTTTCGGGCCAACAATAACAATGGCTCGAACGGCAAAAAAACGGAAGCAATCACGAATTCCCCGAGCAAATGCAATTTGACCTCTGGCAATGTTAATTTGTCTTGGCCAGATTGTCAATTATCGTTATGACTGCCAGAGATTCCTCGACTCCGAATGAGGAATCCAAGGGAATGCCAAGGAAAAGTCTCTGCAAACGGGTTGCCTTGGTTACCCCTTTGAAACTCTGATTTTTCTGTTACCCCATTGCATCTCTATTGTTTAAATGCAGCCAATTGTACACAGAGAAAAATCAGGAGCTACAATGCGAACTGCTTTTTGGATAGACAAAACATTTTATAGAAATAAAGTTAAGATTTTATACTAATTAAATTGGGCAATAGTATTTATTTATCATAGTTTTTATGAAAAGTCTTATCTCTTTTACTTGCTGTTTTTATGCCTCCTTCATCGTTTTGCTTTCTTCACTCTGCAAACATTCAATTTGTCAAGTTGTAAAATTAAAGCAGCTTTTCAGCTGTGCCCCGCCCACTTTCCCATGCCCGCCCACCTCTCTTTGCTTTGTCCTATTGTTAAATGCTGTGCATTTTGCATTTAAAATACAATATAAATTAAGTTGGCAGCTTTTGCCATTGAGAACAGTTTTCGGCAAAGCTGCTGAATGAATGAATGGCAGCCCTTTTATCAAGCTTCTCAAGTTAATTTTGCTGGAGGATAAGAAGGTTGTGCGAAAATGCAGAAGGGCCCGGGAAAATGGGTTAAAGAAGTCGGGGAAACTCTGACATTGAAGACGAATTGTTCGCTCGAAACGAAGTGGAATTTCCTTGGGTGGGTGGGAAAATTGCCTTGGCGTTTGAATAAAACTAGAAACTGTTTGCTGATTTCATCAGTTTATTTACTATCTTTTGACTGAAAATATTTCAGCATAGCTATTTGTATTTTATTGTACTTTTTTTGACTGCAATGACTATAATGCTTTAAAAAACAGCGAAGGGGGAAAAAATCATACAACCTTCTGTGTTTAATTGTCTAAAATAAATCAATCGTATATTATTGTTATTTCTTAGTGTTATTACTTTTACAAATATTTATTTCTTGTAAAAAGGCGTTCTTTAAAAGTGGTTAAACTCTCAACAGTGTTAAAATCACAGCACTTTACAAACGAATTTATCGCATGCGATAAAAACTGAACTGCTTGAAACAGTGCTTCGCAAACCTCGAGCACTTCTCAAACTGTTTTTGTTTTGCTCTCTCCCTGAAAAAGTCGACTGCCTTTTGTCTTTGGATTTTCCTCTCTATTTTTATTTGTGGACCTGCGCCTTTCAATTGCCGGCGTTTTGGTGCAACAACAAAATTCCAGCACTGAGTTTTCCTCTGCTATTCCCCCTCTTTTCACACTTTTTCCCCCTCCCCTTACCAAAAATATCCAACTAGAGCAAATGATGTTTCCGTTTCCTGTTTTATTTACTAAATAGAACTTACTATATATAGAGTCTATATGTAAAATATCTATTTGTGCTGGGCTTGCGTTTAGTTTGTAATTGTTGTGTTTCTTAAAACAAATATAGAGCAATTTAATTCGTACTTTTATTAAAATTATTTTAATTTATTGCGATATCTTGAAGTACGTTTTTAGATTTTGAATTAAAGTAATTTCAAAGTATGCAAAATAGTTGAATAGTTAGTTGATATTCAAGTTAAAACTTTGTGTTCAACTTCTCGGAAGCTTACTGTTTGGTGTTTTCATAGTGAGCCTAAAAATAGGAGACGCCACCACTCGTGAAAATTCTTGAAGAGCAGTCTGGGAAATTCCTTACCCGAAAGTTATATATGGCCAAAAAAGATATTTGCCTCGCGCCATTGTTTATCCACTATTTTTGTTTGTGTGTGTGGAAAACAAGGTGAAATTGCTTTTGAAGTGCGGTTCTTGTTTTTCTTTCGCCTCCCCGAAAAGATTTTCATTTGCCGATTGCTTCATTGGATTTGAGAGACTTAAGTTTTTTGGAGAGCCGAATTAACATTTAAATATTTGTGGTGCGGAATGCAAATTGATTTTCAATAGCTGCTCGAGATTTTCCAGACTCTATTGCTCGCCTGCTTTGTTTTCAATTCAAATTAGCAATTATCGTTTGGGGGATGCTTTTGTGGGTGTGAATTGCAAATCAATAGGCAAGTCTAATTGAATTCGAGTTCTCATAATTAACAACGAAGCTCGTTGGGAAAGAGTCGGAGTTAGTTTCATTCTAAAATCAAGCTATAATGCATCTAATATGCATGTGGGATTATTAAGTAAACATTTACATGAAAGTTTACTACATTCGCAGTATATAATTTGATTAAAATTATTAAAGTAATCAGGAAACAATATTAATATAAATAATCATGAAACAAACTCTACTGATTAAAAAAGTAATAACTTAAAAAAAAAATTATATATATTATATAAGCTGAAAAGATATGCTTATTTTAATAATATAAGAGCGTATTAAATACTTTATTAGAAAATGTAAACTATATTAAATTAAGTAAAAAAACAATTAAATCAGCTTAATTATTCGAAAAATCAGCTTATAATGTTTGAGTTCTATCCGAGACGCCAACCATTAGCGTAAAGGTATAAAACAAAGCTATGGATTTTTTAGTCATATATCGAAGCTGGAGCATTTTGAAGGGAGGTCCGATTGGTCGCCAGTTTTTGGAGCCAGTTTTTTTTCTCCGATCGGCAAAACGACAAGGCGGCGCGCGGAAAGTTGGATCCCGAAACCGCTAACAACTGAATACAATAAATACCGCCGTGCAAAAAAAACAGAAACTAAGGCATTTTGGTTCTCTCTTTTTCACGCTCTTAAAGCCGCTCTTGTTGTGGTGAAAAAAACGTCGACGCCATCGCGAAGAGAACAACACAAAAAACATAAACAAATTCGGATCAACGACGATATTAGTTTCAATTTAGTTTAATTTCACGGTGAAGAGGAAAAGATAATTTAAAAACCTCTGTTTTTGTTTCATTCGCCGCCTTTTTCGTTGTTTTTGTTGTTTTTGCGGCGCGTCGCTTGACGTTTCTTGATTGTGTGCTTGCGTGTAAGTGTGAGTACGTGCCTCTGTGTGCGTGCGTTAGTTTGATTTAAATAAATTATTAGTAAAATTAGAAAAGCGAAAGAAAACGTCAGAAAAAAGAAAAAACGCAATACAAATAAAATTGAATAAAAAATCAACAAGTGTAAGTGCAAACTAAAACAAAAAAATAACACAAAAGCAAAGTAAAAAAATGCAAAGAAAATGTAAAGAAATGAAAATTGTTTTAACATTTTAACATCCCCATGTTGTATACAAATGGGCTCTAAAATCGAAGATCGACACAAAGTGCAAAAGGCAACGAAAACTACAAAAGCGCCCAAAAGGAAAATCCGGTTTTACAACTTCTCTCTTCACACACACACCCACAAGCAATCGAATTCTCTCCGAGAAACTTAATCTAAAATTCCTTTAGTTATTTTTAATTGATTTTCTATAGGAATTTCACTTACAAATGCGCACCTAAAAAAATAACCAAGGAAAATAAATATTGTGAATGAAAAATCAGCTGCGACAGGTGCTAAATAAAGCAGAAATGCAAGCCCAGAAAAGCAATACTTTTAAGTGAATTCGATTACAGTGAACGCTTCTAAAAGATTAAATATATGACTCAAGACTTTCAAAAAATTATTGATAGCTAACGAAAACTGTATAAACCTTAGCTGTTCAGATCATTTATGCGTTGAAAATATGTTTTAAAATTTTTGTGGACCACGACTCTGTAGTATTTAAAAAACCATCCAAAATCTCTGGTAAAAAAGTGAAATCAATAACACAAAAGAATGTAAAAAAAGAGGAAAGAGGGGCCATAAAAATAGCATAAACAGAAAATAACAATAAACCAGCAAAAAATAAACAGTTACCTATCTCACTCTCTCTTTCTTTCTTTTAACCATTTGTGTAAACAGAAAATACTTTACAGTAATTTCTGGCAGCTGTTTTGTGTTTATATGCATAAATATGTTAAATATGCATAAATAAATGAATTTTCCGCAACACGCTTGTTCGCTAAATTGAATTTCAACACGAAAAATGTGGAAACATTTAACACTATCGTGTCTTATCTTATCCGTAAACACAACTTTAATGATGGTGCAATTGAAAAATAACAGTGAAATGGGCTAAAATTGCTTCCTTATCAAAAACGGTATTACCTGAATGAAAGAGATAGCGATAGAATATCAGAAAGGGACGGGAAAAGTTGGTAGGAAATTACATATTTCATTATTTCCATGGGTGATTTTTCCGACAAAATATTTTTATCTACTTACAATGTTGTCTAGACAGATTCCTTTGCTTTTCTTCCTTTTTTCACCCGTGTATATGTATATAGAGGAAAAGTCTGGTAGTGGTGTGTATACTGCGGGATTTTCACCCCCTCCTAGGCATTATCTTCTTCTGCCTCTTTCACTACTTTTTGTTGTGCTCCAGACTTCAGTTTACTCCACTTTGCTCCGACTTTCGACCCGCCTCCCCCCACATCACATAATCCACCCCCCTTTTAGGGCGAACCCCCCTTTGCAGCATCCAGCAACCCCCAAAAAACGCATTCTCTTGCTCCCTTTTATTGCCATTCCTTGGCGTTGCCGAACAGTGGGACTTCGTTAATTAAACATTTGTATCTAATACAGAAAATAGTAACTTAGGTACATTATAAAACTGTCAACCCAAGAAAGAATCCAGATAAGATCTTCTAACATATTTAAAACTATCTTTCACATTAAAAAAAAGGCATCTTTGCAATGAGTTACAAATAATCCCTTTTGTAGAATATCCACTGTATGGCTTATATATTTTTTTTGTTCGGCTTTGTGGGCGCCGTTTGCGCGCAAATTTAAATTTATGCGAACGTTCTGTGGAACGCACTAACTGCCGGCAACCACTCCCCCTCCCTTTCCCCCACCAATATACCCATCTCTTTCACTTCTCCGGGGAGTTGAAGTTTTTACCAAAACAGCAAAAACAACTGAGGATGACGACTCTTGGTCCACCGTTTTGTTTGTGTTTTTGTCCATTGGTTTTTGCTGTCTGCCGCTGTTTTGCTTTTGTTGTTGCCATTGTCGTTGCAACGACAGAAAGAGACGGGGAGACTGGGGAGCGAGAGCGAGGGGTGCAGACAGAGACAGCGAGTTCCCAGTGAATTGTGAATTGTGTTCCATTAGCAGCAACCCCGAACACTTGTACTTATGGATTGTGCAGCTTGGCACAGTGGAATGGGATTTAACATTAACAGTCCGTAATTTAGGATAATCAAATAAAAAAACATTAGTTGCATATGTTATATTCAACAATTAAAAGAATTTTCGAGTTACTTGCTAACTTTAGATCAAAAGGATTGCAATTTATTTATCTGACAATTTATTTACCCCTAATTGCCCACTGTGCGACAGCTGCTGGTCAAAAGAGTTGATTGTTGTTGGTTTTGCTATTTGCTGCTGTTTCGGCTTGAATTGCCTTTTCTGTTTGTTGCTGCCTCCGTTTTTCCTCCATCTCCATCTCTGCCTCCATGTTTCCCTTATGGAGTTCGACAAATTTGTTGTATGAAGTCGCGTGTGCTGGAAGTTGTTATTATTTTACGTTTGTTATTTTTGTCGGTGCTTTTACATAAACCATACTTTTTGTGAAAAGTAAAAAAGTTCTGCCCCCAAAGTTTTATCTGTTTTTGCTGTGGATTTTTTCTTGCTCTTAATTGGATTTGATTGCTTTTGGCTGGCGGCGCCTCTCAAACGAAAAACGAAAAATCCATGAATCTGGGAGGTTTTTTCCTTTGCTGGTGTTGCTGCCGCAAATCGCATTAGTTTTTGTTACTATTTTGTTCCCAACGCTTTCCTTTCTTGTCTCACATTTATTTGGTTTTTTTTTTTGCAATCCATTGTTTGGTTATACAGTCGAAATTCCCTAAGCCGGATATTCCCATAGCTCGATCTACTTTTAGTACATATTGGAAATTTTCATAAAATTTATAATAAAAACTGAAGTTAATTTCCTTCTGCGAGATAGTTGACTTTCTGGGTAAAAACTTAATGTAGGCTTTTATTTATTAAAGCGGGCAGACTGTATTTAGTTTTGTTTTTTTGCAAAGCCAGAGCTGCCCCAAAAATGAAAATCGGGCCTCCCTCTCGGTTGTCTTTCTCTTTCACTCGCCCGCTTTTCCGTCTCTTTCCCATGAGAATAAAATCGCTAAACTACTGAACTGTAAATGAGGTTCAATGAACTTGCCACAAGGCGAGTGAGAAAGAGACGGAGACTGCCGGCGAGTGAGAGGGGGATAGGCCCTCTTTGTTGGAGCTTTTCCTCATATATTTTTTTTAATATGCGCCTGCTGACGTTGCAAGTTGCTTGCGTCGTTCCACATGTGCAACGTGCAATATGCAATATGTTGCACCCTCAACCCCCTTAAGCCCCCCTTCACACACCCCTGCATTCAACGCATTCGCTAATTTAATCGCCCCTCTTCTCTTGGCGCCGTCTCTTTTGCACTCTGTTTCAATGGACGTTCATTAAAAACAAATGTCGACATAAAAAAGTTTCATATTGTGGGCTTTAAAGTGCACTTAATACTTACTTCCTTAGTGCTTGTGTTTAATTACAGGAATAACAAATGGTGTTATTTTTTATATTTAAATTTAAGAGATAGGGTCAATCAACCATGAATGTACAAGGCAATGTAGCTACTATTTTTTTTTGTGTACTTGTACCGCCTTTAGCAACAAATGCCCCCGTTTTCCTCCACTTCCTGAGCTCTCTTCAATTCTCGCCTGGCCGCCTTTTAATGTGAGTCGCGCGCCAAATCCACAAACTAAATAAAAAAAAGTTAACTAACTGCCGACTTAAAACAGAATCGAAGCTAACGAGCCAAAAGTCAGTGCACTGGAACAGGCAACTCAAACAACCACAAAACTGCGGACAGCGGACCACAAAAGCCTAGTTACTGTTACTCTTAGCCAAGATTTCGCCCAGCGCTGTTCTGGTTACCAATTCTACTTTTTTTTATCGACTTTATGGGCCAGCAAACCGTGCAAGAAATTAAAAAAATATTTATATATAGACATGCCTAAATAGGCGGTCATAAAAAGTAGGCTTAAAAGGGCCTTTGCTTCAAGGCATATTTTTAGAAATTCCTTTAAAAAGAGTGGCGCTATTTAAAAGCCCAAAGAGCACATGATTTTAAAATAAATAAATCCAATTTTTAGAAAAACATGTTAGGGAATTTGTTGACATTCAAAGATCAAGAAAAAGTGAAAACAAGTTCAGCAGCAGAGAGACGCAGGTTGAATTTTAATTCGCCGCAGTTATAATCTTTTCTGGGCGGTCCCTCGCTTTTTGTGTTCCCCTGGAATCCCTTTATATCTTTCGGTTCCAGCTGTCGTGCAAGGTTTATTATTTTTTCTTCGATTCCTCGACGGTTCCCTTTTTGTGTATCCTGTCATCATCATCATCTTGCCGTAATTCCGCTTACCTGTGAACTTTGCGTGTCTCCGTTCTCCTTTTCTCTGTTCCCTGCTTCCTCGGCCATATCTTTGTCTGAACCTTTCGACGGAGCTGAAGTCTTCTACCTGCGTTCCGATATGCATTCTAATAAGATTTTCTCCAACTTGAGCTGGCTCAACTCGTTGCCCTTTGACCTTTCCATGGTTGTTGAAGGGGGAAAAGGAAGAAAGGATTTGGAATTCTGCGGCGAAACTTTTTGGCTTTCCATTTGAGTTTGGATTTCAGTTTGTCTGAGCTGCAAAAAGGATTTGTCTCACCATTGGGACTTAAATGCATTTTCGCACTTTGGGTTTTAACTTTTTACACATAAATCTATTTTCGTGAAGTTATAAATCCATATGTCATGTTACTAATGCTATTATCTAATATTTAGTGGAATAGATAAGGGTTTTCTTGCATTTTTACTATAAAGTAAGTAAGTAGATTATCTGAAAACAGAGCATAAACCATCAAGCAATGTAATAAAAACATTTTGGCGATTATTAAAGATTTTCCTACAATCACTTGGATTATCGCAATAATTTAACCCTTTCGTTTATCTTAAAGGGTTGGAAATTGGCTCGGAAAGTAGCTCCCCCAGTGTGCTTACCCCTTTCCTTAACCCTCTTGGCTTGGTTACACTCGATTTCCCCACGGACACTTCAATTTGGAGTGGCCTCCCCTCGATTCCCTCGTCCTCGACCGCTTCCCTTTGTTGCCTTTGGCCATCCTCCAGAAATCCTTTGGAGCCTTCTTCCCTCTGTTCGTTTTGGCTCCTTTTGTTTCAGTTCAAGTGGTGCAGTGGTGCAGTGCACATGATGATGCTCCATTTCCTTGGATGGATTTCCATCTACTCCATCAGTGTGTTTCTCACTCTATTTTCCCCCATCTTTTGTGCACGGAAAATCTTCACCAGCTGTCAGCAATTGCAGCGTTTTTGATGATGACAACGACAAGTGGTTGAGTTTGTGTGTTTTTACTGTGGCTTTTGTGGCATTTGTGGGAAATGCTGGCAGCATTTTCAGTTAATTTTCTCAAAGGGAAAAACCATGCAAGGAATATTGTTGTGTGTTACTTTATATCTGCACCAAATGTTGGAAAAGTGCTCACAAAATTGACTATTAAATAAATAGTGAATAAGGGTCTTTAAAGGAGAAACCTATTTTTATGCATTTACAATCTGAACATGAGAGGTTTTTTATACCCTTGCAGAGCAAAGGGTATTATAATTTCAGTCAGAAGTTTGCAACGCAGTGAAGGAGACACCTCAGACCCCATAAAGTATATATATTCTTGATCAGCATCACCATCTGAATCGAAATATGTATGTACGTCTGTCCGTCTGTCCGTCTGTCCGTCTGTCCGTCTGTCCGTCTGTCTGTCTGTCCTCCTGTCGGTTTCTATGTAAACTAGTCTCTCAGTTTTAAAGCTATCTCGCTGAAACTTTCCCAAAAGTTGTGTAGTTGTTGCACGCAGTATATATGTCGGAACGAGCCGGATCGGGCGACTATATCGGATAGCTCCCATACAAGAGAATGAAATAAAAAATGTTTACACCGTTGTTTTTGATCAGATCGACTTGACTCCTTCCAGATGGCGTTTTCTAACTGCTATTGAATTTCGGATTAAATTTTATCAAAATCGGATAACTCTATCATATAGCTGCCATAGGAGAGATCAAAAAATATATATATAAATAATGGAAAAAAAATTATAATGTCGTTGTTTTTAATGCCACGAGCATGATTTTTGGAACATAAAGTTTTTTAAATACTCTTAAGTTGAGAAAAAAATTTCATAAAAATCGGAGTACTATATCATAGAGCTGCCATAGGAAAGATCGAAAAATCTATATAGAAATAACGGAAATATAATTATAACCTCGTTGTTTTTCATCAGACAATAATGATGTTTGGAATATAGAGTTTTCTAATGAGTCTTGAGTTACAAATTAAATTTCATTAAAATCGGACGACTATATTATATAGCTGTCATATGAACAATATGGAAAATTAATAGAAAAATCCTCATAGCTTCGATGCTCTTTAGCTTTTATGTATTTTGTTCGGCATATTTAGTAACTGCAAGGGTATATAAGCTTCGGCTTGCCGAAGCTAGCTTCCTTTCTTGTTTTGTGTTGAAAGGAGTAAGGTGAAATAAATATAATGTATTTATAGGAAAATTCAGTAGTTTTCGTTGCCAAGGGCCTATAAAAAAACTATTAGGACACATTAAGCGCTATAAACACAGATATTAACACAACATTCTTAGAATATCTGCCAGTAGAATCTAGTGTCAAATGGTTCTTGTTGCCTGCTGGCCCAGAAAACACGAGCAACATGCAACAACCGCCGAACAACCACATTTTAATTGCAGCAATTAGGGCGCCGAAACAAAAGTGAAACCCTTGAAAAGTGACACAAGAAAAGTGAAGTGCGGGTGAGCGAAGAGAAAAACAAGGAAAACCACGCACACGGGCGTGTTAACCACCAATTAGCCGAACCGCACCACCAACGTCACGTGACAATGAAGGAGTAAAGTAGGCGTCTCGTGCCCCACAATCATGTCGCTGCGGAGCAACAAGTTGCAGAGCCAACAGTCGACGGCCAGCAACGGCAGCAACAGCAGCAACAACAGCAACAGCGGCGGCAACAGCAGCGCGCCGCTGCAACATCCGCCGATGGCCTACCAGCAACAGCAGCAGCAGTTGCTGCAACAGCTGCAGCAGCAGCAGAAGTTCCAGGCGCAGCAGCGGGGCAACACCAGCCGCAACAACCTGGCCACCTTGGTGGCGGCCATCAATGGCCACGATGGCCAAAACTCACCTGTCAGCGGTGGCTACCAATTGTCGCCTGCCGCGGCTTCTAGGGTGGCCCATGCCCCGCCCCACTCGCCTCTTGGTCCACCCTCCTACTCCGCCGCCACCGCGCAGTCCGCATTCACATACTACGGCCAGCATCAGCCACATCAGCTGCAATTAAGCCACAATTACCAGCAGCAGCAGCAACAGCAACAGCAGCAATTGCAGTTGCAACAGCAGCAGCAACAGCAACAGCAGCAACTTCCACCGCCCGATCTCACCGATGGCATCGATCATCCCTCCGCCCAGGCTGCCACGCCCCCCGACTCACCGAACGCCCAGTCGGGCGGACAATCGGAGCTGGAGCAACAGCTCTGCGTGGTGGCCAAGATGCAGAAGTCGGTGACCATAACTGTCACTCCGCAGCGCAGCAACTCGATGGACTTCCTCAACTTCGAGGAGAAGCGCCAGCTGATCGCCTCGTCCTTGTCCTTGTCGGATATACTGCACAGCAGCAACGCCCAGCAGCAGCAGCAGGCGGTCAAGGATGGCCTGGCCCTGAATGGGGGGCAGTGCGGTAAGTTCAGGGATTATTAGTGGGTTAAACTGAATCAAAGAGAAGAGTTTTGATAACCAATTTATATGTTTAGCAAGCAAATTCCAGGGGAAAAAAATTCCTATGGTTTTTAAACTCCTTAAAATATAATAGAATTTGTTTGGTATTTTATCTGCCTTTAAACTCCATCCTGATTTGAAAAGTTCCCTGACTTTAAAGTTGAACGACATTCTATTGGAGCTGCACCCTTCGAACCGCTCCATCGGATTCATTCCCCATTCCATCGGTTTGAGCACACATGTCACACCTGATATGTGTGTAGCCCCCACAAAAGAAGAATTAAAGCTGACCCCCTGCCCGAGCCGTTGGCCCTCCCCTCCTCATCGACATATTGTTTTGCTTTAGGCATCAGATAAAAGCGTTGACAAACCCAATCCCCCGCCGCACGCAGCCCCGCCCCTTTCCTATGTTCTCCATCCGCCCACAATCGCAGAGTCAAGTGCAGTGAACCATTTTGGGGCCCGTCGTCGGGCAAACAGAAATGGAAAACGAAAAACGACAAAAAAAACTGGGAACTGGGGAAAAAAAATCACATTTCCGTTCTGCATTGAAGTGTAAAAAACAAACTTTAAAAAAGGCGAGGGGAGTTCCCTGCAGTTGTTGAAGTTTAAAGTATTTGTTTTACTGCTGAACTTCGTTAGCATATGTTTTAATAAAGCCAAAAATGCATTTAGTTAGCAGTCAAGTGCCTTTGCGTGAGCTTTGAATTTACTATGCATTTGCATAATATTTTAAACTCTGGGGATATGTAAATATTTCCAAAGGAAATGAACAATAAATAAATAAATACATGCGTTCGTTTATCAATGAGGACAGTTTGATTCATGGTCTTTATTTGTTGTGCGTATTTTATTGCTCGCTTATTTGCCGCATTTTATTAGTCTCATTTTGTGGCGTTCAACAAGTCATCGTCGCAATATTTTCTGCCCTATATCCGATTACCGATTACCGTGACATGTCAATACAAATCACTGGGAGGCCAACTTAACCCACTTACCCAGTGGGCAGATCTCACCGCAGCCGCCACATATTTCTCTATTTCTCTATAATACTTATTTCGAGTTGAGTGACTCATAATCAGGGCCCATCAATCAAAGCAAACTTAACTCGAGTCGAGAGGAATGCCGAGGAAAGCAAAAACACTGAGGGTATTGTCTATTTATAGCGAAATTAACAAAGATTCGGGCAGATTCTCACATTATTGGCATTTAAAGATGCAATTAAAATGCTTTGCGCTGCCTTTGTCTCGCTTTAAGTTTCTGCCAGAAGATTTCAAGTTCAAGTGGGGAATTGAAATGGTTTTTTAATGCGTCTGCCTTTGGTTGGTTGGTTGGTTGGGGGCACGTGTCTGGAAAAATAAAACAAAACCAGATAGGAGATGGAGTGTGGGCAAATTCAGTGTGTCAAACCGGAGTCGATGATTCACTCTGGTTATGCGAGGAGGTTGGCCGTATAAACAGGTGTTTGTCAGCCAGTGCACTGCCAGAAATTAATACAATGATTTACAAGTGACAGGTTCAGGTTTTTTCAAAGATAACTTTCTGATTCACCAATAACTTGTTTGATTTAAATGATATTATGTGGCATTCAATCGCCTAATAAATTTAAAAAAAATGTTAAAGTTACAACAGTTTTTATTTATATATTGTGGTTAGCCGCAAAGTGATATCAAATTGTTTTCTGTGTCGATGTCGAAGTCAACGTCTTTGTTTCAGCTTCGTTTTGTTTTTGTTGTCTGACTGCTTTTGGCTTAGCCGCATTCCTTGAATATTTTTGCAATTATTTTATTTCGCATTGCTGTCGATTTAATCAGGCTATTTGTTGTAACTTTCGTTGCTGTCGATGTGATGTGTTAGCCTGTCAAACATTTATATAACAACGGCTTATAAGGCCTGGTCATCATCAGATCGTCGAATTAAAATCTCCCCCAAAAGTGACTTGTGTATTCTTCCCCATGACTTTTTGCTAAAATTGTAAAATCAATATCGAAAAAAACCGAGGGCGATGGCAATTTACGATGTTCAATTACTGGCTGAAAAAAGGCAAACAACAAATTGCCTTCAATAAAGCATAAATCGAACTAACTGACGATCCCCCTGCACTTTTGCCACCTGAAACCGTTTTCCAATTTCGTTTCAATTCATCAAACGTTCATTTCATTTCCCCCGGCGGGCAAGACATCTTCTGGAAAATTTCCGCACCTCCTTTCCCCATTTTTATACCCTTGCAGAGCAAAGGGTATTATAATTTTGGCCAGAAGTTTGCAACGCAGTGAAGGAGACACCTTAGACCCCTTAAAGTATATATATTCTTGATCAGCATCACCATCTGAATCGAAATACGTCTGTACGTCTGTCCGTCTGTCCGTCTGTCCGTCTGTCCGTCTGTCTGTCTGTCCGTCTGTCCGTCTGTCCGTCTGTCCGTCTGTCCTCCTGTCCGTTTCTGCCCAAACTAGTCTCTCAGTTTTAAAGCTATCTTGCTGAAACTTTCCCAAAAGGTGTGTAGTTATTGCACGCAGTATATAAGTCGGAACGGGCCGGATCGGCCGACTATATCGGATAGCTCCCATACAAGAGATTGAAATACAAAATTCTAACGCCGTTGTTTTTAATCAGATCGACTTGATTTCTTCCACATGGCGTTTTCTAGTTACTATTGAGTTTCGGGTTAAATTTTATCGAAATCGGATAACTCTATCATATAGCTGCCATAGGAGAGATCAAAAAATATATATAGAATTAAAGGAAATTAATTGATTACGTCATTGTTTTTCATCACACGACTATGATTTTTTGAGTATCAAGTTTTTTAACTAGCCTTGGTTCATAAAAAAAATTTCATAAAAATCGGACAACTATATCATATAGCTTCTATAGGAAAGATCGAAAAATCTATATAGAATTAACGGAAATAAAATGATAACATCCTTATTTCTCATCAGAAAATCATGATTTTTGGAATATAGAGTTTTCTAACGACTCTTGAATAACAAATAAAATTTCAGCAAAATCGGACAACTATATCATATAGCTGACATATGAACAATATTCAAAAATATGAAAAATTAATAGAAAAGTTGTCGTTGCTTCGATGTTGTTTAGGCTTTGTATATTCTGTTTGAAATATTTGATGACTGCAAGGGTATATAAGCTTCGGCTTGCCGAAGCTAGCTTCCTTTCTTGTCGATACATTTTTCTGGCCAGCTGTGCAAATCAATAAGTTGTTCTAGTAGAGTTTTTATATTTTTCTCCGCAAGCCTATCCATAATCAGGCCATAAACTCTTTACAATGTCGGCCGCTTCACCTAAAATTTCATTGAAGTCGATTCAATTCTGGTTTCTTCTATTTTCAATTTGCACGCCAATTTCGCTGTCAGTTCTACAGTTACTGCCCATTAGCCGTAAAAAATACAGTAGCTATAAAAGTGGAGTGCTGAAATGAGGAGGCGAGTCGAGTTGGCTGGAGTCAAGAGCCGAAAGACGGCCAAAAACAAACTCAGAGCAGTCAAAACGGTGGCAGGAATAATAATAACAAAGTCTGACGGGTGCACATGTGCGAGGAGTAAACATTTTAACCCATTGAGGAACTCTGGGGAGTTTGTCTTGAAAAATGTGCATTATTTATGTAATAAATTAAACTTGGTTTACAGAAAAATTAGTAGGTAAACAGGGGGATTCAATAATAATTTAATAATAATTTTTGGAACTACCAAATAACAAGGGGTTAAGCTTGAAACTTGACACGTAAATGTGGAAAAAAGAGTGGGCTACAAGAATTCTCCAGTTTTTGTGTGTGCTTTATTTTGTCGAGGTCTGTCCCCCTTTGAGCTATTTATACATCATAAAGGACAGGTAAATTGGACTGTACAATAGACCTGGTGGAATCTGCGTATCCTGCGCTCTTTTACCCTCTTTAATTTTTGGCTTCCAAATTTAGTTTTCATTGTTCTCAGGCTCACCTTTTTTCGATGACGCTTCGATTGACAGCCGCTTTGGGGCAGAATATCACTGTATTGGCTCCGTCTCTTTCCTTTATGAATTTATGGGGCCCTAATCGAACGGCATTAATCAATATGTTGGCGTCAAAATGTTCGCCTGATTAAAATTCTCCTATTTTTGGAGCGTCTGCAAGAAGGGAAGTGGGCGTAAATTATACAATCTGGAGATTCTTACGTAAGCCTCGTTGCGTGTTCACAATTATTTTTCTGTCTCTTGTGTGGGCTCAATCCGAAGTGTTAATTGGTCTTGGGTAGAAAATGATTACCGATGATTACGGTTGACGATCAACTTCATCAGCAAGGTGGGAAATATTTCGCACTTTTAGATTTATTTGTTCTGCGGTCTTTGGTTTCCAGGTGCGATAAAATATCGTGTTCTTTGATTCTTTCGACATTCTTAGTCATCCCTCGCTTCTTGCTTTGCTTCGACTTCAGTTTTGTTTGGGGAATCTGGCTTTAGCTATCGCAAGATAAGAATTGTTTGCATAAAACGTGAGTTTCCCCATGATTGATAAGTGTTTATTTGCCGCTCGATTGGGGAATTTAAAGATAGCTCGATGGGTTCATATACTATGCATAAACAGTTAAAGAGTATTTGCTAAAATCTAAGTGGGTAGTACACAATATTTTACTGGTGTAAAAGACTCTTAAAGTTTCATGAATAAAATCCCATTTAAACCAAACATGCGACTGCCTTAACCTGGTGTTATCTTCCAACTCTATTCATTTCGGAACCAAAGTTAGCTTAACCCCCAGCTTAGACTTCATTAAATATGTTTTGAAAGCGTTTTAACACATTTACCTGACAGCTTCTCGGACAAAAAGCTTGGACAATAGAGTTAGAAACGCGGCAACAAATCGAAGCCATGACCCATTGATGATCCGAGGAGTATGATTAATGGACTATGGTCTGTAATGACCCTCGCCAGCTCGCTTAGTGGCACTAACTTGGCCCAAAGCCCACTGAATACTATGGGTATATGGCAATATATATAAAATATGTCCCATAGTGGCGTCGAACAATGATCGATCAGAGCGGATGGACCGCACCCAGACCAAATGAAACACAAAGCCAAACACGCTGGCCATTAATCAGAAAAATGTTTATGTTAATCGGTCAATCGACAGAGTTCAACACAGAAGTTCTGCAGTCAAAAGAACCTTAAACTTTGTTCAAAAAACATGGCAGTTTATTCGCCGTTAATGGCTGAAAATGTGCAATGCAGTAAAAAGTTTAATTTGTATAAAAAAGAAAAGTGCAGTGGGAAAAAATGTTAGGTTTAAATTAATATTAATATGTTAAACTACCAAATGAAAAATGTTGATGAATTTAACAAAATTGATTAATTTAAACTGGGAACTGTCATTTTTTCCTTTTCTTAGCAACACTGTTTTTGTCTCGGTGCATTTATTTATTCAGATTTTTATCTGTCAGTCTTAATTTTGCTGCTGCTCTTAATTAATGAGTTAAAACTGCAAGTGCTGTCAGCCGAAGGAAGCCATTGCAGCATTGCAGGTCAAGAGTTTTGGAGCCATGGGCATTTCAAAATTGATATCGTTCGCCGTCCCTTGTTCACTTGGCTTGTCCATCTCTGTCTTTTTCTGTCTGGTTGGACAAATAAGTTGGCGGTGTACAGTCTGCGCAAAATGTGTCAAAGTTTGTTGCTCACTTCCGTTGGCCGTCATCATCGTCATCGTCATCGTCAACGTCGTCATTATCATTATCATCCTGTGCAGACATCCGACCAGACATTGTCCAGGTGTCGGATTCTGTTTGAGTTTCCATTTTCCCCCTCGCTTTTCCCCAGGTTTCCCTTATCTGTCTGGCTGTTGGCCAATTTGACAGTTGGAAAGTTTGCCACTCAAATGCGGACAAAGTTCTGCCAATGCGAGAAACTGTTTGCAGCAATTGCAGAAAATATCAATTAACTTTAGTTAAAGTTTGCCGTTTGAGTTGTGAATTTGCATTTGACAAGATTCGTTTAACAGATATTGATATTTGAGATTCATTTAGTTGGCATAAAGTTTTAAAATGCTTTCAATGGCTACAAAGTTCTCTCTTAAACTGTAGCGTTCTTTTTTAGAGAACTCAATGAAAAGCTATCCCAGCAATTCATTGTTGTTGTCTACGAAAATCACCAACAAGTAAATTAAAAACAATGCAAAGCTAAAAACCCTGACACACTTTTCTGCAAATTATTTTGCGAGCTGATTAAACGAATGCTAAACAGCAGAGACAAATTGTTGAAGGATTTTTACTCACATTGAAGTTCAGTGTGTTGTTTTTGCCAAAGGCCCACGAACAGAATTCATTCGGTTATTACACAAAATTTGATGCTAATACAGAAAAACAACTTTTATTTGTCTTGCTCGGGGGCTTTATTTGCATTTTCAACTTTGCCTGTAAGTTGTAAGCAAATATTTGGCGAAAGTCTGACTCGATTTGGCGGACAAAAGGCTACCGAACCTGGTTTGAAATAAAAGAACAAAATAATTCACGGTAAAAGGTATTCAAATGTTCAAATTCCAGACTTTACCCTTGAGTTTCCCTCGTTTAGCCCGCTGCCCAAGCCATTTAAGTCGATGACGATGTTCGTTTCTATTTATAAAACCCTTCGAAAGATGTCAAATGTCAATGCAATTAGCGGCGTGCATTTCATAAGTGTTCAACTGGGCGTGTGGGGGATTTTATTGAAGCGGACAAAAAGAAGCAGCTGCAAAGTCTTCAGCGATTTATGGACAAGCATTTAATATGCAATTTGTTATTGTCCATTCGTTCGATCGCATGATTCATTGCCATTCCATTATTCATGAAGTCTCTTTCTCCGTTTAATTTGAACAATTGTTAGCCACACGAATTTCGACCAATTACGTGCTATCTATCCTCCGTATTCCATATGGGGAAACATAGAGAAATGGAGAAACAGAGGAGCCGGGAATCATTTCTGAAATTGGTTTCATAATTGACTTTGACACAGACGCCGGTAATTTGCCGGGAAATAATGGGAATTGCGCCTGCAAGGGGATACAATTAGTTGCAACCGAGGAATGTTCGGTTGTTGGTAGAACTCTGATTACCTCGCTGCAGGTGAGTAGGTTGGCCAGCAATGATTGGTATTTATGGGGATATTGTATTGGAATTTGATGGCAATAAAGCGCAAGTGACAGCGATAGCTGAAAAATATAAATAGATATTCAGGAATAATTATTTAAATTATTCAAAAAAGAACCGCACATCATGTAATTTCACATTGTTGTTATTTGTTCATTATTTATAGTTGAAATCGCAACTCACTGTTATTTTTAGCTTTGATAAATCAGTATCTCTGTACTCGAACAACTCTGTCGCTCGGCTCAATGTCAACAACTATCGATGGGCGATGTAAAGTGAATCGGATTTTGTCATTGGCTGCGAGTACGCTTTGCTTCAATGCTTCACGTCATTCACGAAAACACACGAAAATAAACAAATCCCCCGCCCTGTTTTCCCTTTGCTGCGCAACGTTGCGTATACGTAATGCGATTTTAAAATTTTGTGCATGTGCATTTGACGCTGCTGGTGTGGCGATGCTTTTTCGCCGTTGCCGTTGCCGTTGCTGTTGTGCCCAACGACGTGCCACCAGGCGTGACCTGTCCCCCATCTCAGCCCCTTTCACTTGGCCATTCGACTGCACACGACTACGTTTAATTTCAGGCTTCATATTGCAATCAAATCGACATTAGACCGGGCCCACAAATTCGCGTTCAATTCGCTTGTAATTGCCTTTGCCTGGCTTCAATTAGCGCCGAATAACCTTCAAAAGAAGAGCCACAATCTATTTTATATGAATTACCACGAGGTGCAAATTAGAGAAAATTTCAATTTAATTTTCAGTCAGTTTCTTGCACTTTTTCTTTTCTTTTCTTTGCCAGTCACTATTTCACTTTTTCCCAAAGGCTTCAACCTGTCTGACATTTGGCCAAGCTTTTCTTACTGCCGTCGGATTAAACTTAGAGATGTTCAGCTTGGAAGCTATATATCGTGTCACGATAATGATCTAATAACTAGTAATTATAACTTATAAAATAAGAAATGATTTAATCTCGATGCCAATATAAGAAAACAATGTGTAGATATAAGCCAATTTTGTATTCTGTGATGCGTAGCTGGGATTTACCAATTGTTTCCCAAAAGTCCCACCACCAAAACAGACTTCGCTTTCGTTGTAATTAACTTTGGGTTTGTTTTTGTGGGATTTCAGCTTTGACATGTTGTGTCAACCTCTGTCTTCTATTTTTCACTCCACTTTGGCTCCGGCTTAATTTATTCGCCAACCAAAATACACATTTTGTTGCATGCGATAAGTCGTAGAAATAATTTATATATCTCTGACTTTGTTGGGTGCTCAAAATTCCCCGGCTTTTGGTTTTTTCTCAGCTCCTTTTTTGTGTTATTTTAACAAATTGTTGAGCACATCACGTTGTGCAAATAAATTCACCCGTGTTATTGTTAGCTGTCCGGTTTTGTTGTTATAGTTATTCTTCGTGTTTGCGGTGTAGTTATCAGCTGGGATTTCTGTTTATTTTTAAGTAGATCACGCCAATTGACATTTTACATAGAGTGGGACTTTAAATTTGTGGAGCTATGTTTTCAAAGATACTTAAATAAATCGAATACAACTATGAACAACATGTTTTCGAATAAAAGAAGAATGCAAGCACGTAAATTTCCCTCGGCTTGGGAATGCAAATGCAAGCCAAAATCCATCCTTCTTGAACCCTTTGCATAAATCCGACTTGAACATTCATAATTCTTGTTCGAAATAATTTATCTGCGCATATCGAATGGATGTTTTCATACTTTTACTCCTTGTCTCTCATCTGCTGCCAGTTTATGGCTGGTTCCCTCCTCCCTTTTCCCTCTTTTCCCCCTTTTCCCCCTTTTCCCCCTTTTCCCCCTTTTCCCCCTTTTCCCCCTTTTCCCCCTTTTCCCCCTTTTCCCCCTTTTCCCCCTTTTCCCCCTTTTCCCCCTTTTCCCCCCTTTTCCACTTTGAGGTTCCCCTATCTTGTAACATTCGAACAACAACAATGAGAAGAAAACATTTTTCCCGCAAGAGTCAGCCATATTTCTTGGGTTTTCTCTCTGTCTCGGTTTTGGCCTCAAGCGAATCTGGCGGGCGCCCCGAAAAATTTGATACCCAACACAGAGGAACCCTCCTAAATGGAACACAAATTGGTCAGTTAAACTACTTTTAAAATTGATCAAAGTTAAAAGGAGAAAATATTTCAATATTTCAAAGTAAAACTTGACTAGTTATTTCTATTTTATATATCATTTCATATAAATTGCAAAAGTGCAACTTAGCCATGTACTACTGTATCCGTAAAAATGCCGCTCAAGCGAGAATAGCAGCAAAAAACAATAATAGCAACAACGAACGAACAATGACAACAACTTTCGCGAAAACCCGTTTTCCACGCGTTCGCATAGCAATACTTTTCTTGATTTTTTTCTCCGTTGTTTGGCTTTTGGTTTTGTTATTATTGTTGTTGTGTTTGACGCGCCCTTCACTCGTTTTTGTTGTACTTGCTGACGCTTTTTTATAAGCCGAAATCTTGGAAGCTGCATTCATTCAAACGTCCACAAAGCTCCCAAAACCGGTTTGTCCCCACAGAAAAACGTTAAGAGAAAAATGAAATAAAATCGGTATAATGACGACAACGTCGGCCGCGTTGTTTATTTCTGTGTTTTTGCATATAGTGTGCTTTATTTGCTTGATTTTGTGTTTGGTTTTCCCTTTGGGCCATAAAAAATCGGGGGGAAAGCGGCGGAAATTGGGGAAGACGCGTCTGAAATTGCCATTTCGCCTTAACAATTTCTGGTCTCGTGCTGAGATTCTGATGATGTGTAATTTGCTGGTCAGGGAGTGGGTATGCTGGTTTTGCAGCCTTTTGGGTGGGAACAATATTATTTTCGAATTTAATTAACTGCTGTGTGGGAAGCATATGATGCATATGGCCATTTTTCTCAGCCAAATGAATAATTGACTTGAAAACAAATAGCAAACAGAATGAAAATCAAATTAGTTGTTTGCTTGGGATGTGAATAAAAGCAATATAAATTTAAATTTGTTTGTTATTTTATTATAAAGAGTATACTCTGAATAGTTTATTTATTTGTAAGAAAATATATTCCACCCCGAACACTTGTCACCCAATTTTCCGAGAATTTCCCCCTGCCTCTTGCCGATTTTCTTTGTTGGCGCCATCCGAAATGAGTCAAAGATTTTCCTCGCTGTTATTCTTTGTGGGGCGTCTGCTGTTGGCAAAAGTAATTCCCTTCAAGTGTCACGCATCCACGAGATACACAAAACCAGAAGCAAACTTAAAGATGTCGCTCTTTTTTCGCCTCTTTCCTGGTTTTTATTATGTAACTGGCTGCTGTTGACCAACAATTGACCACAATTGGAGCACTCGCAGCGAGAGAAGCCCAGTTATGGTAAGAAGATCATGAAGCCAAATAGTTGTTAGCCCATTTGGAGCACTTTACAGTTGGCCCCGCCTCGCTTTTACTTCAAAGTGCCTCTGTATTTCCCCCAGCCCCACTATTCCTATTCGTTTTCCCAGGTAGCCTAATTTCAACGCTTCAATGCAGGCAGCACTTCAAAGTTTTTCAGCGTGTGGGTGGGTGTTTCTTTTATGGTCCATATGTATGCCAAAAGCTTATCTGAAAAGCAGCATCAACGGCAGGAAAAGTGGGCGGGATTCGGGGGTACGACTGCGGAATGAGGCGACATATCTTGCGCTGTTTTTGTTGATTTTCCTTTACCCTATCTTCATTCCCTACTTGTGTTTCCATGTGTATTCCTACTATTTCCCCACATCAGTTGTTTGTCCAAAAGATTTCCCAATGCAAACTGGCATGGAGCTCCGAATAGCAACGAAGGAATTTAAATATTTGTCCAGTTGGAAAAATAAAGAGCTGTCCCCTGGGAAAATTCCCCGGCATGAGTGACTAAAATGGCAAAGAATAAATTTATCAGCCTTTTATCGTAAATCGAAACTTTATTTGCTTTAGTTGGACAACTGTCTTTGGGAGGAAATAAAAATGTTAAAACACTTGTTTTTTAAAGACTACAATCCGCTTAAAATCTCATGTTTAGTGACCATAATAGTATTTTACGCACCATTGCAAAACCCATTACTAAATTCCTTACTTGCAGAGTAGCTAATTATTTATTGCACAATCGTATAAAACAGCAGCAAAATGATGGCTTGCTTAGACGTTTGCACATATTTTCCACAACGGCGAAAAAACAAAACAAAACTGAAAACAACATGCCGGCATTCCGACACAATAGCGGTAAAAGGGGGCGTGGAATGTCGGCCATTTAATAACCGGTGGCCCAAAATGGGGGAACGCCCGCTTCCGTTTCCGCAAGAGCGTTTCCATTGAAATGTTTGCGATGTATGCTAATTGCCAATTGCCCCTCTTCGTATCCATTTTCGATTGCTGCCAAGGAAGATAAACAGATTGTCTTTTATGGATATGAACTAATGCTAGAAAATAAATATTGACAGATTAAGCTGACTCCAGCTTTTCATTTGAATGTTCCCCAATTTATAATTGATTTCTCTGATTTAAATTGCAGCTAAGAAACAGAATGGAGCTGCCATACGCACAAATAGTTTGGGATCCGGAACCAGGACTCCGCCCTTGGAAAGAAAGAGCAAGTTGAGTGCCCTGGGAAGGTTCTTCAAGCCCTGGAAATGGAGGCGGAAAAAGAAGAGCGAGAAGTTCGAGGCGGCCTCCAAATGTAAGTTTATAAACTATTGTAGTATATTTGAATGTTAAATTAGTTATTTATTTGTTACTTCAGCTCTGGAGCGAAAGATTTCTGTGCGTGCCAATCGTGAAGAGCTAGTGCAAAAGGGGATTCTTATGCCAGAGAGTCCCCTGGGCAATATTCCAGAACCAGGTGAGTTCTAAACCAAGTTTTAAGTAAAATAAAAAAATAAATACAAAGCTGTAGCTAACCAAAGGTCAGGTTCAATTCAATAAATTGTTCACGTAGTTTTAAAGACCTTCTATGACTGCTGGCCTTAACAAATTAACAATCATTTAATCCAAAAAAAAAAGTATCAAAGAATCCACAAAATCCCAAAAACTTCCCCGAAATATAAACAAATACATTTGTTGAATCTCTTAATGCGTGCCAAGCGCACAAATTAAGTTGCTGATTGTTTCCACAACTTTTTGAGGCCTCTTCCTCTTTTTCTCTCGATATATTTTGCTTTGTTTATATTTCTTCTTTTTTCGTGTTCGCCATGTGCAACAAAACTTTTTGTCGGCTGCCAATTGTTAGCAAGTTTTGCTTACGGCCAACCGAAAGAGCGGCAAAAGCAAGCGCAGGCATAACGGAAATTGGCCATAAGCCACGCACGATATAGCCATGGCTTATAGTGTGATATTCCCCCCTCGAGGCCCCCATCCCCTCCTCCTTCTCAATCTGCGTAACTAGACAGGTTAGCACTCTGCTAAATTGTTTGCTAGCCAAGAAGAAGCGTCTTCCTTCCGCTTGAGTTGCGTAGTTGAACTGACAAGCAGCCAGCCATCTCGTCAATTGGCCAAGTTGTGGTGAAAGAGCCACAGAAATGGGGGCTACACAGGGAGAAAGAAAGCGTTAAATTCTAAACAAATTCTATTGAATTCCCATAAATGGTTATAAAGTTGGTATTCACTTTACAATTGTATGATTTGATATTAATACTTTTTATGGCTCTACAAAACGACACATCTTTTGCCAAGTGTAAAAGGCGAAGGAGGCGAGATTGGGGGCGTGGCACCTCAAGGAGGCGCCTTGTCAACGGACTTTACGAGTCGCTGTCGTCGCCGAGTCGCGACTTTTCCGCTAAAAGTCAATTAATCAGTGGCGGCTAATTGTCCATGCCCATGGGCAGTTAAGGCATCCATGGGGAAACAAGACAAGGAGAAGCCTTTCCACAATAAAACGCGAAATGCATTCAAATGAGAATCTAGTGGAGGGGGAAGTGAAGAAGGAGGAGGGATCTGTTTTTTATAGCGAGAAATCCGAACCTACCTCAACTTAAAACTGCTTGCGAAAGGCAAAAGCAAGCAGTTCACTGCCACTACTCGACGATAGGCGGCGCCATTTAGAGAAAGACTTTCGCCTGAAGAAAGCTGTTTCGTTGTTGTTACTGAAGGAAAGCTTTTATGAATGGACTGGTACTTTAACCGGCGTTCTGCGAAGAATTTCCTGGAATTCTTGGTACAAAAAAGACTTTACTTCCAAGAAATTTTACGGGAGGTTATTCACCTTAACAACAATTAGCACGGTTGAAATAAAACATTTTAATTCATTTCGGATTGAGGATAGCAAATCGAGAACCCTTTTTGATGTTGAAAAATTTTAATTTATTAGGCATTAAACGGTAGTTGTATAAGCCTTAGCACTCTGTTAAGAGATTACACGAAGTATAACTGAAGTTTATTGTGAACGTTTATAAGATAAGAAAACAATAGCGTCTACCAGCTTTCTCTAGAAATTAATTTACAACTTACTGATCTTTGTCCTTGATTTGCAGGCGAGGAGTCGTATTACAACAGCAGCAACAGTGGGGCCACCGCCAACGGCTCGCTGCTCAACTCAGCCGTCCACAACAATTCCATGAGCCAGGCCAACAATTCCATAAACGCCACCACCTACGGCACCGCCGGCAACCCGCTCATCTCCGCCAGCCAGGGACTCCCCAACTCGATCTCCGTGCAGCAGTTCAACGGACAGAACCCCCAGAATTCCATGGCCAATGGCCTCGTGGGTGGCGGAGTAGGTGGCGGCGGCGACGGCTCCTCGGATACGTCCTCGTTGAGCGGCGGAGTCCCGCACTCGCAGTCGGCGCCCCAGCAACTGGGCGTGGGTCAGCCCCCTCCACCGCTCACCCCCCTCGCCCAGCACCACCAGGCGTTGGCCCAGCAGCTGCAGCAGCGATTCGCCATCAGCAACAATAACGGTGAGTTTTAGAATTTCAATTAAGGCAAATGAAAAGGATCTTTTGAGTGAATGAAGATTGGGTTCAATTTATTAAGAGAGATTTGATGGCTGCTTTGTGCGGAAATCTTCGTTCAAGAACTTAAATAATTTCATATGAATTTATATATCATTTTATTTGTAATATCCATTGAATATTGGGAGAGATTTCCCAGTTCTATATTGAACGGTTTTACAAGTATTTTACTTCTCACCTACATGCAGTTGACTACATAAAATGCAGCCCATAAGTATGCAAAATAATTTTTTATATATTTTTCCAAAGCAGTTTATGTAAGTCATTTAAGGGTTGAAATTAGGACAGGACCCCCAATTTAAATTAATTATAAAATGTAGTACTCTCACACTTGAAGTTTAGTTGGGAGCACAATGTGGATTTAACCCTAACTTTTAAGTGGCCACTGCACTCGTCTGTCCCACTTGATTTCGCCATCAACGTAAGCCATAAATTAGAGACACTTAAAGCCCATTTAAGCTCAGTTAACGCCTAGTTAAGGGTCACCCACGCTCATATGTACATACATATATGTTTGGGTACTTATCTGTATGCAAATACTTCTGCGTCTGTATCCGTGTTTGCTTTTTATACCCTTGCAGAGCAAAAGGGTATTATAATTTCAGTCAGAAGTTTGCAACGCAGTGAAGGAGACACCTCAGACCCCATAAAGTATATATATTCTTGATCAGCATCACGAGCAGAATCGAAATATGTATGTACGTCTGTCCGTCTGTCCGTCTGTCCGTCTGTCCGTCTGTCCGTCTGTCCGTTTCCGCGCAAACTAGTCTCTCAGTTTTAAAGCTATCGTGCTGAAACTTTCCCAAAAGTTGTGTAGTTGTTGCACGCAGTATATAAGTCGGAACGAGCCGGATCGGCCGACTATATCGGATAGCTCCAATACAAGAGAATGAAATAAAAAATTCTCACTCTGTTGTTTTTCATCAGATCGACTTGAATTCTTCAAGATGGCGTTTTCTAACTGTTATTGAATTTCGGATTAAATTTGATCAAAATCGGATAACTCTATCATATAGCTGCCATAGGAGAGATCGAAAATTATATATAGAATTAATGGAAATAAATTGATAACATCGTTGTTTTTCATCAAAAAAGTATGATTTTTGGAATATAGAGTGTTCTTACGACTCTTGAATTACGAGTTAAATTTGATCAAAATCGGACAACTATATCGTATAGCTCCCATATGATCTATAGTCAAAAATATGGGAAATGAATAGAAAAATCGTCTTAGCTTCAATGTTGTCTAGCCTTTATGTGTTTTGTTCGACATATTTGATGACTGCAAGGGTATATAAGCTTCGGCTTGCCGAAGCTAGCTTCCTTTCTTGTTCACTTTTCAAATCTTTTTTGAGCACTTGCGGCAGTTTGCTAAAAGTTTATCGCTTGTTAAAGTAACTGAATGGAATGCTTAGACACGATGTAGTGGGACCCCGATAAGAAGTTTTTATTTAAAGTGAATACAATTTAAACCTACAAATATTTTAAACAAGGCCAAGTTTTTCCACAAAAAGTAAAATTTAAAAATTCTGCTACAACTTCTTTTTATTGGTTCCATTTAGTGAAGTCATACTGTTGGTGAAAAATGTGGGGATGTCTGGCAGAACACTTGAACAGACATTTAGCAGAGCTACCGAAGAATCTTCAGAGTTTTCGGCTTCGTTTTCATCTCCATCTTTATAGGTTCTTCTGATAATTAGCACAGCTTCGCACACTTATCGTACTGTTGTTTTTTTTTTTTAATGACTATTAAATTTTCATCGCGATGCCTTGTTGACTTAACTTTGAAGCTTTTTATTGTCGTTTGCATTTGGATGGAGCTCTCTCTTTCTGACCGTTACCCCCTCTTTGTCGCACTGGCTAAGAAGCTGCAACCGGCATACGGTTACATCTGTGTCGCCTTCTCGCTCGCACAGTCTGCGCACGTTTTGCGCTTTTGTTTATTTTATATTTCTCCAAGAGCTGGGGAGCATACTCTTTTATCGGCTGTTCCTCCATTACCTCTGTTCGTCGCTCTCTTCCTCTCTCTTTTTCGTGGGGCATTTTTATAGGAACCCCGATGGCAAAACGTTCGGGTTAAGTCCGTTAACGGTCAGCCAAAAACCCGCAAGAAACTTTCGTCTTGAACCATAGTACACAAACGTTGTCCCTTTTAATGTTAAGCAATTCTGTTAACGCCGGTTCCTGTAGACCGGGTGTCCTATCGAAAAATTATCAAACGAAGAAGGTTCATAAAATAAACAAGTGTCTTGACAAGAGTTTTAATTAACTTCTTGTTGATAAACCACGTAGCAAATCATATAAATCTAATATGACCGTCGATTTGAAACCCCATGCCCCACATTAGGGTTAAATACCACACTCTACTGCTATTTCTTTCGCACTTACTAGTGAATACCCTTGCACTCGCACGTATTGTAAAGATTGTAACGGACTGGAGGACCCGACAAGACCACCTTATACTTATTCTACCGTGCCCGAATCCATTGGATTCGCAGTTCTCATTCAGTTCAGTTAACATTATAACGCGTTCTCGTCGCGTCCGTCGAAAAAAATACATAGTAAATAATACACATAAAAACATCCCGAAAAGTCAACAAATCGGTGTAGGAAATCGTTTGCATTACTGCAGAAAAGTGCTTTATAAATAATACGTAATTTACCCGTGTACATAATATAATGCATAATAATAGTGTAGAAGTTAATAACAATACGCAAAAGTAATTGCAGCTAAATACCTCGAACCCCCCGTTCACCTTTCGCTTTTTGTGCTTGTATTTCGGAGTCACATGGGTGATACGCCGGTTTTCTCGGGCTTTTGGGTTCCCCACTCGAGGGTAAACAAACGCCGACGAGGAAGTTATCGCCAACTTCCTCTCATAAAATACTGCAGCCATCAATCAGCCGTGAATTGGAATGTCTAGAAGTGAAAATCGAGTGGCCATTGAATGAATGGTGAAGGAATTTGTCTGCGGGTAGATTGGTGCAGTTTTCAAGGTGTTATAATTGCTGGGTGGGAACCTTTTCCCAGAGGGTTCTATTCGAGAGTGGTTTAAAAATAAGTACGAAATTTATAGAAAAAGTGCAACAGAGAACATAAACGTAAAACAAGAAAATAAAGGGCATTCAGTGCCAAATTTGTAAACACTCAGTCTTTTTTTTTTTTTTAGGATTTTTACCATCGTCAAATTCAGTCTCAAAAGTTTTTATAATCAAATATTTACAAAGTTATACCATTCTTTCAAAAGTATGTCATTTAATAATTAAAAATTCTGTACGTCACATATAGTAGACTCATATGGTACACCTAAACCGGTTTACAAAAAAATTTCCATATTTTCACAGTTAAATCAGAGGATATCTGGTTATGGAAATAAGGCTTCTAAACTTAATGCTTGTTTGAAAGACAAACATTGAAAGTTAAGCAACTGAAAACTTGACATTTAATCGCTGAAAATACTAAACCAGCTTTTACAGCATTTTTCTTATCTAAAATATAAATTCTAGACTTTGAGGAATACAATGACTCATTCTTAATAGGTGATAAAAAGCCTGTTATTCATTTCGAAAATTTTCACATGTAATAATACTGTTAGTCATTTTATAGAAATTTCTAAAGGAATTCTCGGACCTTGAAAACTTATTTTGTAAATGCGGCCGTTTGACAAAAAGCAACCACCGCTTAAAGTTCCCTGCAAAGTCATTGCATTCTTTTCAAACCGCAAGCCTTGTCAACGAAATTTGAATAAATGCAATTTAAATTGACTGAGCAGAACAACACAAACAAGAGGGAAATCGGGGAAAGAGAGAACGCTTCGTCAGCGCCACCCACAAAATTAAAAAACAAACAACAAACCAAATAAACCAGCAGCACAAAAAAAGAAAACATTGTTCTTTTGTATTTTCCTTCGTTTCGCCGACGAACAAAGCCCACAAAAGCGAAACAAAAATATTTTTGTTCCAAAAAGGAAAAACACATAAAAGGAAATTTTTGTGTAAATGCAACATGCGAGTGCATTAGGGCCAAAAAGAGAGGAAAAGTGTAAGAAGGCAAATTAAACACGGTTGAACTTCTGCCGCCCACTTTTCCCGTTTTCCGCGGTCCAAACATGCAGTTTAATTTATGTGTGTCTGTGGAAGTAGGGTGATTCAATTGTTTTTCAAAATCTTTAAAATATTTAAACATTTTATTTATAGTTGATAAATCAAGTTGTACAATGGTGAAGTTTGTTGTTGATTGACCTCTTAAGTTAAACAGTAGATGTTATAGAGCGCTATTCTACATTTAGGTTGATGAATATTAATGTTTTTATTGCCTGGCTTAGGACACCCCAGTGTCCATTTACAGGGTGTTGCGTTTGGAACCCCCCTGAAAAGGCACCCCTGCTCCGCTTTGAACCCCCCTTTGCGGGCCATACGCATTGCCACGCCATAAATTGCGCTCGCCTGCACGTCAGGAAGTCGTTGGAGCTGTCGAAAAAAGGGGGCAAGCCGGGCTGGGAACCTCCCCACGATTCCCAAGTGGGGGTGTACGAAAAAGGGGGCAGACAGGGGCGTGCAGTAAACTTTAATTTTCCGCCATTCCACTTTCGACTTACTGTTCGCTCACATTACGCATACGCAGCGTTGACGTTTGGGAAAAGTGTTGCCTACCATTGGGCGTCTCTCTCTCTCTTTCTCTCTCTGCTTCTCTGCGTTTCTCTCTTCCTGCTCCACTGAGATTTCTCTGTATTTTTCTACCTTTGTTTTCCTTTCTCATCGCTCTCTGGTATATCCTTTTTAATTCCCTCTCCCGGTTTGTTGCATTGCATTGTTTATAAAATTCTTGCATTTCAAAGGACTTGAAAATCCTTTTAAATATTGAGCTGACAAAAATCATACAAAATTTCCTATAAATGTTAAATGGCCATGCCTTTCATTCATATTTTTATTTCTCAAACAATTTTGAGAACCGTTTTTATGAGGATTTCCTGCTCTTATAATATTTGCAACCATTTTTTAGCCCGTCGAGGTCGACCACCTTTTCCTGTTTGTTTTCCTATTGCATCCCTGCTGTGCATCTGTGTGTGTGAAGAGTCTGCATCAGTGTATCGTGATTTCCAAATCATTTGAATAACAAATTGCATTTTTTTCTTCACTCTCTGAGTTGCTTGTGTTCATCCACCGATGAATCATCTTGAGCTTAAGTTGCTCCGACTTTGTTTAATAGTGTCAGTCATCAAATTGATAGCCCTTCCCGCTGAGAAAAGCACTTGGAAGTCATTGTTGGGCTAGGTCACGCACTTTGTAATGAGAGTGCGCCGTACAGTGAACACTCATCCTGTTGCTCTCTCTTGCGGACTCCCACTGGGGGCTTACCTAAGTGAGTTATGGCCATTAGTTTTATTTTTATGGCCAAGTACTTAGGGCTAATGACCACTGAAAGAAAAATGAAAGTTTGCTTAAATAGATAAGGGTATATTGAACTGCCAGCAAAGAGATATCGAATAAACAAAGGATTGTATAGGTGTAGATATATATTATTTTTATCAGTTGTCTTGGTATACACATACATTTATAACATACATTCCTGTATCGCTTGTTTAAGCATTTGGTTTTAGTTTTGATTCTCAAACTTAATATTTACACAACGACAACAAAATACTTTGCAAACAAGAAGCAACAAAATTTGTTGAGGAATTATAAAGCACACAATTTATGACACAACATTTGCTTTGGCCAAACACACAACTTGTGAAAAATATTTATTTTGCCGACGATATATAATTTATTATACAATATTTGCTTTTTCATTCCCATATCGTTTTTTTCCACCAATCTCCGCATTCTAATCTAATGAAGATTCTCTTCTTGTTTCGACTCTTCCCCGAAACGAAATCTCATTAAAAGCGCATAGCCGAAGATAAGCAATATATGCGTGTATATCTTATATATATAGAGTACACAATGCCTAATTGAGTCAGCCTGATAATGCAATTAGTCGGGCCAATGGCGCTGCGTGGAGATTTCTACTGTCTCTGGAACCACGTAATCTGGGCGGGCTATTTAATATTATTTTGTTCTCTATTTTCCTCCAAGGCTGGGTGTACTTACTCATCAAGGGTGTTCTATAGAAGACAGGGGGAGTGATAAGCTATAGATTGCTTCAACGGTATCAATCAATATAAACTTACATAGGCATGCCTAGACAATATTAAAAACCTAAGTGGAATCCACTTTTAAAACCACAACAAAGATTTGGAAGCAAAAAATTCTAATATCTCTTATTGATTTTCCTGCATAGTTCGATTCCAATTTTTCGGGTTTGCCACCTGTATGCGGTTTTCTTGTTTTATTTGCTCCGGCTAACCGGCTCATTAGTTGAGGTCACCTGATGAATGAACACGTTTCAATTTGTTTGCCCTCCCAACGAGCGGACAATATCTCTCTATTATAATGGAAATAAATGTGCAGAGTCGCCAGCGCTAAATCGATTTTCATTCGCAGCTGTGTATTGTTTGAACGCGAATTTAATTTAGCTAATTAAAATCCGGAAAACTGAGGGCTCGGGGGCAGAGTCAATAGCCCAATCGGGGTGACCAAATAGAGACGTGTGTCCGCCCTTGTCTGCCGACCACTCCCAATTCTATACCTATATATATTTCGGTTGCATGTCCGACGCTCGTAATTTCGACATTTGGATATCCGGTTCCTGTTCGCGAGACAACAACACATGCAAATGAGTCAACAGGGTTCGCTTTCCCATTATTTCGGAGCTTTCCCCTCTTGTTTTCCTCTGTTTTGCCGCTCCTGCGGGTGGGTGGTCGATCTACTTGGACCCCGGCTAATTTGTTGTTCAAATTTATATTTCTCAGGATATATACACAAGTATCTCGGACGCCTCGACCCTCGAGCTCATTAATTAGGAAATTCTTCTCGCCGCTTTCCCGATTTATTGTTTTCGCATTCCCCCAGTGTAAACATATTGCCAAAAAGGCAGAGCCAAAGAACAAATGGGCGAAAAACAAACTGAAAGGCACCCGAAATCTTTCATTTTTTCATTTTTCATTTCGCATACATACACTTTCTTTGGCTTGCACAATTTTTGTGAAAAGGATGTTTCTTTGGTAGAAAAGAATGTATATAATAAATATTCAAGCAAAATAAAATATAATAGGCTTTTCTTTAAGTTTTTTATTTATCATCAAAAGTTATTTCGATTGAGTTCCTGGATTTGTAGGGTGTTTCAAGTTCGTTTTTCGCCTCAAAATTTCACTTCCTCCACTTGCTACTCATCTCGCATTTCGCCATCTTCGCTCCAGCGATGGCAACAATTTCGAGATACATTTTTAAAGGCGCCATAAAAGTCGAATGATGACAATGTCAATGTCTTGCCCGTCCCCTCGAAATGTTTCACCTCTGGAAGCATGTGCTACTGACCTCCAGCCGGGGCCGTAAAATCCACACAGCGTGGCATCGAGGGGGGAGGGGGAGGGATATGGAAGCGATATTGGAACAGAATGTGGGCGCCATCAATTATAATTCTCGCGCGCAAAAAATTCACTTTTATGGTGGCGTATACTTGATGTGGTCGCTCGTTGATTTCCCATGTTTGCTCCGCTTGCCGCTGGCCAGAGTGTTTAATTATGAACAATTGGCTGGCGAGAAATTCGTCTCACTGCAACTTCCGGTATTTCACTTCTCATTTTTCAGGCTGTCTTTTTGCGGTACTTAATTATTCCCAGAATCGCATTGAATAAAGTCCCATTGCCCCCCGCTGGAATTCAATTTAAATTGGAATTTTCGTGGGTGGGTGGATTTTTGATCAATGCAGTCACAGTTTTCCTCTCTCTGGTTTTTTTTTTTCATACTTTTCTGGCATCGGGCCGTGCCTGTCGCATTGGCTTTCGGATAATCTTTATCAATTTGGGCCACTGACAGTTTTCCAGCAAGTGTTTTTGTTTGTGTCTGCCGCTTATTTATGGACAATGGGCTGCTTGTTTGGGCAAATAAGGACACAATTCAGGCCAGTGGCTTTCAAGTGGGTAGCACTGCTATTTTAAAGTTTCTACTGAAATTTAACCCGTGTGTAAAGTGGTCGTGAGTGTTTTTGACGCGTATGGTTGATTGCCTAAAACGGTTTTTTGTATTTTAATAGATTGTTGTGACACAACAAAGCAAATTATTCATACTAAGCGGCGACTTGAACTGGCGATTTTAGTCAAATAAAGAATATTGTCGAGGCAGGCTGTTTCGGGTGGTCTTAACAAATATATAAAATTAATCTTTGGAAATCAATGCCAATAAACTTACTGGGGGCTTAACAACCAATTTAAACTCGACCTCTGACGCATTTTAAATACATTTTCCGAGTAAATGCTCTCGCCTTTTGACGCTTTCGTCATAAAGCCGTCCAATTTATCAACCCCAAAATTAATTCCCCCAGCCAAATACAAGCACAAAAAGCGTTTACAGCTTCCTTAAATGTTTATGATTAATTTCACATAATTATTAATAACGATTTTAATTGGTTCTTGCTGGCGCGTCAGAGATTCTCTTTTGTGATACTATAAATTAAAATTCAACAAACACAAACCACAACAACTGCACAATCAAGTAAAATAAATTATAAAATGCAAACGCACAACTGAAAAAAAGCAACAAAACAAAAACAAGCCGATATTAAAACGCAACGAGTGAAATCATCGAGAATGAGCAAATTTTCCACAATCATCGCACAAAGATAATCGCGAAGAGCAGAGAGTCAGCCAAATAAGGAAAAGCAATCAGAGAGGCAAGACAAAAAGCAACGCAACATAAGAAACCAAACCAATTTTAAGTGATAATCAATAAAAAATAGCACAAAAAAAGCATAAAGCGAAATCAAACCGAAAGGCTTTATTAGCAATAAAGACAGCAACACCAATCGACAACTAGAATATTTGTGATAAAGTCAAGTGTGTAAATCAAAGTTTGTGAGTGTGTGATGTACGACGGTGCACAATAGAAAATAAAAGTTTCATGGGGCTTATTGCATAAATTCCCGTTAACCGTTAAGAGTGATAAGCGTCGACCCTGAGGCCTCATAAACCCAGATTGCGTGTTAAATAATACATGGCCAAGAAGTCTGCGAGCGGCAAAACTGCGAGAGATTAAGTTTATTCCCATAACTGCCATTTTAAACTCGACTGTTTCCGATGTCGTTCACTTCTCCACGAGTGCAGCCCCACCAGAAACAATCACATCATCAACAAAATCACCAATAACATCAACAACTCTGAGAAATTGGAAGAATAAGGACAATCGGGAGACAAGCGAATCAGCTTGAAGGGCGACATCAAAGCCACGCTGATGATGGGCTACATCATGGGTTGTGCTTGTTTCAAAGGTACGAAAATGCATAAGAGTTTAAATACACAAAGAAAATACTTTAATAATTATCAAATCTAACATTTGATTTGTTGATTTATTAGAATTTATTATTTCTTTAGTTCCTCTTGGATTGTTTGAGGTGTTTAAAAGTTGACTAATAGGAGTTTTTGGCTTATTAAATAACAAGTTTAAAAAAGTTTTATGTATGTTCTCACTACTATAGTATTCCCTAGTCGATACCCTTTCCACCAACTGCTTTTCAACCTGTCGCAACCCACGATTTTCCAACCTCACTTCATCCGCTTTTCCTTCCGCTCATTAGGCGGCTCTCTGGGAAAATCTCTGGCAGAAAGGAAAAAAATCTCTGCTAGAGGCTTTTCCCATTTTGTCACGCTTTTTCAGTTTTCGGTTTTTGGTTTTCTCGCATCCTGCTGCACACGCAGTTTCGCATTTTTCTATGCAACGTCACCGACGACGTCACGAAAACGGAAATGAGAGCCTGCGCTCTGCATCCTGCGCGCTCTTTATCCTTGTTTTCCGCTCTCTCTGTTAAGTTTTCCTTAACATTCGCTGGTGAGTGTTAAGTTATAGCACTTTTATGGCAACCCGACTATTTTTGTTTTTCTTTTGTGCATTTTGCAGGGCGATTTTCTCGTGTGTTTTTGGCTTTTCACTGCTTTTGATGGTTTTTCATGGGGCTTTAATGCTCTTTTTCTTCCACGTCCTGTCATTTCCCTGTGTCCCTGTGTGTGTGAATTACTCGATAGCCTTTTTGAGTGCAATGTGATTTTTATGTTGCCTTTTGCACTTTCCTTGTTGATTTCGTTTCTGCTTGAATGTTTGTGGATTTTTCGGCGGTCTGACGGTTCGGACCTTGAGTTTGTTTATCTGGTTAGATTGGGGATACGAAAGGTGTATAACGTATACGAGGTGGTGGCTCAATTTGTTTGGAGGTGAAGTGCACTTTGTGCTCCCTGATTGACCTGATTGTCAGTCAACTCAGAATTGATGGTGCATTATTATATCAGATTTTGTTGTTTGTTGTTGATCCTTACATTTTGTATTTATAAATATATTTTTTTGTAGTTACATGTTAAATAATTTTATCATGCAATAAATTTCCAATTAGACCCATCACACTTTAAAAACCCCAAACATTTCTCTCTCACTTTCTTTTCGGGCTGAAATATTTATTGTATTTGTACTTTATTTTTAACACCTGGAATTTGAAATTCTTTGTGAATGGTTAGCATACTTGAGCCATCTCGTTTGAGGCATTTCCCGTGACTTGCGAGGCAGAGAAAGCCTTCGGGCACTTAGCAGCCTCCTTTTGCTGCTTCTTCCTCCTTTCCCCGGACACTTTCTCTCCCTTATCTGTTCCTTGCCTTCGCCTTTGCATTCCATAAGCCACAAAGTATGAGTAAGCACTTAACCCTTTCTTGGCCGATGCTTTCTCTACCCCCCTGTCTCTATCTCTATCCCCTTTCTCCGCTGTGCGGCTCTCTTGCATTCCTGACACGCATTGCAAGTCTAACCTTTCACATTTATGCGTTGCACACGCCCATTTGCCGCCCACTTTCTCTCTTCCAGTTAGTTTTATTCAATTTTTGCGCTATTTTTACTGATGCAATTTTACAGCGGAAGCAAGAGTATCGAGACAACCATGGAGAAGTGCAGAAGGGGTTAAGAAGGCGGTGAAGAAGCGTCGACGAAGGGGAGAAGTGTGCAGAGGGGAGGGGGAGGGGGAGGGGGAGGCTGCCTAAGTGCTTGGCCCATTAAAGTATGCAATCATTTTGCGGTTAGTTGCCCTTGTCGTCCTGCCTCTTGAATCACCCCTTCCCAACAGTTTATTTAGCCCCTTCCTCTTGGCAATTTCCCCGCTTTTACGGCTGCATAAATTTCGCCGGTGGCATTCGCCTCCGAGCGCTTTAGTAATCCATTTTGAGGTCGCTCGTTTCTTGACAGGATTAACCATTTCCAATGGGCTTCCTCAGCTATTAACGAGGACATTATTTTATTACCCGCCTGGTCGAGTTGCTTATTTGGAAAACTGATTATAAATATATAAATAAATTTATTTGTTTTTCTGGCCGTAAAATTTCTTAAATGACACTAAATCGAAATGGCATGGGAAATCCATTCATCTTTGACTTTTATGCCACATGTTTTGTTTTGGCCAAGTTTCTGTGGGCCAAGTTCATTCATAAGCAAATGAGTGGAATTTCTTCTGGCTGTTCTTCTTTCAAGTCTCTGCCCCCACAATTAAATCGAAAACACGACGCCCCCCTCAATTTATCCCCTCCCATCTTAGAGTGAATCGCCCGTAGAAGCTACGTATAAATAAATAAATAAACAAGCGTTTAATTGAACCGGAAATTATTGTGTGTGGGTTGTATGGTGCTTCTTCTTCTTCTGCATATCCCATGTGTGTGTGCTCGGTGTATTGGTGTGCGTCTTATTGGAATTTGTGTTTCGTTTTTATTTAGTTTTATCCCACAGATGTTGTTGTTTGTTCGCATTGCGTTTTAGCTCTTCAACTTGTTTGCCCAGTTGGATTATTGTGGTCCGAATGAAAGGGAGTTTGTTAAGGGGGAGAAAAGAAAGAGAGAGAGAGAGCTAGATTGGGAGTAAAAGAGATGGCGAGAGGAGCTTGAGGGAATTACAAGCTAGTTTTGGGGCAACAAAAATCCATTCATGTTCCTTATTAGATTTATTTTTGGTAACAAGTGCCAGAGATTTAAGCTGGAATAGGTTTATGCATTGAGGTAATCGGAACATAAAAACATTTCTCTCTTTAACTGGGTCAGCCATAAGCTTAATTTTCGTTTGCAATATACCAATGCTTATTTTTAAGAACTAAACAAGAAAGGAAGCTTCGGCAAGCTTACACTTGTAAGCCATAAATTTGCCAATTTTTGTCCGATTCTTAAATGGCATACCTCTAATCTGTTTGTAATCGCATCCTTAATAAAACTGCATTCAAAGTTTTCCATTTCTTGAAGGTCGACTTTTCGTCGTCTTACACTGAGAGGCTAGTTTACATAAAAATAGATTGACGAATGGTGATGGTATAAATTGTTAGACATAGAATTAGGCTATTACTAGAACTCGTAGAAAAGGGGGTTTCCCTTCTAAATCCCATTAATATGCAACCCTTAGCATTAGCGTGATATATATTTGATTAGCTTGTGTGGGTGTGTATCTGTGAATGTGAATGTGTTTCTTGTGTGTTTACCATAGCTCTCCGGTAAATTACAGTTGACAGTCGTTGCATGTTTCGACTTACGATACTCGGCAACTGCCATTTCCATTAATGGCCACTCAGCCACGCCTTCAACTTGTTGAGCTAATATAATTTGACGTTATTTATTCGGCTGGAGACACTCGAGGAGCTATCTTCACTGGATAATCGGGGTTCTCAATGCCATAATTACCCGGCTTAGGAGCTATAAAATGTAGTGCAGGAAAAATATCACTTTAGTATTGCCAAAATGTCTCGAATTGTAGAGGCTTTCAATAAAACAGTGGTGGAATATTTTCGAAAAACAAGTCTCAATGGCTTCGGCCTGCTTTACTTTATAAGAAGACGCCGGATTCAGAGAATCTTCTGGTTTCTGTTTATTAGTTTTGGCATACTCTTCGCTGCTTATGCCGTGTTTGCCATGATTCTGGAATTTCTCAGCTACTCATCTATTACAGAGCTCTCAGAAGTGCAAGTTGTAGAAGAGGAAATGCTTTTTCCTGAGTTGAAAATATGCAGTGGATATAGGTTTAGTCGAAGGAAAATGGTTAGATATGCACAGGGTTTGCTTAATTACAACCAAAGTTCCGAAGAGTATTGGCTGAATGAGTTATCATTGCTCTCGGGTTACTTTGATCCCTTGTCTGTTAAACCAGAGGATGTATTCAATATAAATACTTTACTGGATGTTCAAAATATTAGCCTTCTTTTGCTAACTTTAACTCCCGCCTGTGAGTCCTTAATAAAAAGTTGTAAAGTTAATCAAATGCCAGTAAATTGCTCAGAACTATTTATACTGAAAGCTCATAACCAAGGAATTTGTTGTGCCTTAAGCAAAGCGAATCTCACGGGAGAACTTTCTCTTTTTTTGGACTCCTCGCAAGAAGATGCATATCCTTTAAAGGAAAACTTTCCCGGCTTTAGCCTGCATGTTCCGAGTTGGCTGGGCAGAATTAGCATTAACCCCGGCGAAGTGGCAGCAATACAAGTGGAAGTTATGGAGCTTCAGGGAAATCCTCAATTAAGAGAGTACGCCATAGAAAAGCGAGGTTGTTATTTTCCCCAAGAGGGCAAAAGCCGGGAAAAGTGCCTCAATGAGTGTAAACTAAATGCCACGCTAATTAATTGCCAGTGTGTGCCATATCCTTTCGAGTTGAGCGAGGATATTTTTCAGCACTGCACTTTGGAGAATGTAACTTGTTTGCAGTTGGTGGAAAGTGAGTTTTGATTTTATAGTCTATCCTATAGAGCTCCTTAGATTACTTGACTTTAATTCAAATCCAGGGAATTGGTCCCCATCTCAGTGCGCCCAGTGTCTGCCGCTCTGCAATGAACTGTATTATAGATTAAAGAAGAAAATCCTGGGATATTTGCATCCGTGGAGAAGCGAAGTGAATTTTAAATACGTGACTCCACGTCGGCAGCTGTACAAAGCAAACATTCTCTACCATTGGTATCAGATGCTGTGTGAGTTTGCACAACTCTTAAAAAAATTCATTTTAATTTAATTAAATATTTACCTACGATACATATTTAATCCAAGCAAACGTCGGTGGCGTTCTGGGCATTTGCATCGGCTGCTCCTTCATCAGTGGCTTCGAGTTGATCTACTTCATGGTCTTTCGCCTATGGTCCAACTATCTTCGGCAGCCGGAGATTTAATTAAGTTAAATGTTACTCATACGCCGTGTGGACAGATGCGATGTGATGTATCTCGGCGACAACGTGCGAGCGACAGGGGCGCATTAATCTTGATGACTTGAATTGTAACCGAGGCGAAATAAATGAGCGAAAAAGGGGCAGGAAGGGGTGCTCTTTGGGGGGTGGTGGGTGTAGCTTAGCCGTGGAGTGTGCCGATCATCAAGGTTAAGTGGTCTGCTGAGCCCCTTTTTCATCGTCTCGGCTTGTTCGTCGCCTGGGGGCCACTTGATGACGACTGAGCGGCAACAAAGATACGGGGAATGTATCTCCTCGTGCAAATACTGAAAGGAAAAATGTTGTCTCATTAAACATGATTTTTCGATGACAAATACAAAAAAGTACAAACCAGTAAAACCAGAATGTGCATTGAATGGTTTAAAATTGAATAACATATTACTAAGAAAGATGGTGTTAATATTGAGGATTTTAAATTATGGTAATAATTCAATTTGCGATTTAGATTTTTTTTCTCAGTGAACTTTTGTGAGTGTGAATACCTTTCTCAAGTGCACTTTATCGTGCGTTTTACTGTATTGATTTTTTCCAAACTGACTTGTCAGCTTTTGAATAATAAAATTCCTCTTTCTTTCGTTGCAGGTGAGTTTTCCCAAGAAAATGGTGACCCTACTACGTAGCGTAAGTTTTATTGCGTTTAAGATTTAAAATTTGAAATACCTGTTTAAAAGAAACTGTAATCGCGCTGTTAACAGAGAAAAGCTTACGAAAAGCTGTTAGGTAGTGGGGAAATCAGCTAAGAAAAATTTTCATCCGAAAAGCTCATGGAAAAAGCTTTTCCCATATGGACTGGGTTATGTTTAACAAAAAAATTTGATGGACTTCTCTCAGTTGCCACAAATCATGTTCAATCAATTGAAACGTAAAGCCAAGAAGCTCTAAAAATCTGAGGAGTGCTTATACCAAGCCATGAATTATCAAAAATCTGGCGATAAAAAGTGCAATCTAAGCATGGAGTAAAATCTAGGAGCTGCACACATTTAATAGCCTCCTGGGGGCAAAAAGCATCGAGCAAGGCGAACGTCTCCATTAATTTCAGAACCGCCAACTTATCAGGCAGCGTCATGGTCCTAAGTGATTTCCCCGGCTCCGTTGATTTACGGGGAAAAAGTGGAGAGGAGAAGCGGATATCTGCTCTATATTACACACATAGAGCCACTGAGCGCAAGGACATGCGATGCCATGTCCTTCACCTTCCCGTCGCCTCCGAAAAAAGCGAAAACAATTTATACATAAATATCTCCGAGCGGGGACCTTCGGCATTCCTTTTAAAGTATTCCGCATGCGGCGGCGGCTTGTCCTGACATTATATTTTTTCCCCGTTTTATTACTTTTTTTTTCGCAGTCTGATGAGTTGCTGATCAAAAGCATTCCACTCCGGCTCTTCCTGGCAACAGTTTCGGGGGAAATTCAATTGGTGCCGCTTAATGTGTCACATTACAGTCTATTCGGGTATTCCGATTTAGCGGCAACTAATTTGGGATATTTGAGAGGTCCCGAGTTTGAGTGGGGATCCTGTCAAAATAGTCTTTGATTTTTGACAGCCTAACTTAATTCAATTACTGTTTTCCAGTTAAATATTCAATACCCTAGATTTCTGCTTAGGCTTTAAGTTACTCCCAAATTTAACGTTTAAAAACTTGCTTAATCTCTATGAAAAAGCGGACATTGTTACCATTACCATCACCATCATGCATTTCTTAAGGCCTCCGTGAGTTTGGGCGGCGGCTAAAAAGTTTTTGGTGAAAACTTGAAATGAAATTGGTTCAAATTAAACATTTCGAACTGCTTCAACTTGTGCCCCAAATTGCCTGCCATTGTTCGCCGCTCGGCAAACTCCGATCGTATAGGAACGGGGATGTGGATGTGGATGTGGGTCCCAAGGACATTAGGCATACCTAAACAGAGTCCTTCCTCCGCCTTCAGCGGAGTAGAGTCCTGCATCGATGTTGACTGTCTCATTTGCATAATTCTAATATGGAACATTTTTGGCCGGCATCTCCCTCAACTGTCCACCTACACACACGCACTTGGCTCGTCGTCCTGGGCGAGGAGATTTGCATAAATAAAACCGTAGTTGTGTCCTTGTCAACGTAAATTACGGCCATTTGATTTCGGCAATTACAACGCATTTTACTTGCTACTTGTGCAACAAAACCTCTCACTATCTCCCTGCCCGCCACAACCTGATTTATATATTTTTCCTGGCAGGGCAATTTCAATTTAAGCTGCTCTCACTCAAGTTCGACATGTTGTGTTGGCCAAGTTAATTATGGGCTTATCCTTGGACTTGTCTGCAGTCGACTATATTTATTGTCGCTGTTCTGTCTGCAGGACTTCCTCCGTGATTTTTCCTTTTGTCCGCCATTGTTCGCGACGATTTTCCTGCAACCAAGTCGCAGCAATTTGGCTCTCGTCCCAAACAAAAAGGTAGACAACCTTGGCCATGAGAAGGACTTTCTATTTATCTATTTGGCCGAAGCCAACGCCAAAGCCAACGCCAAGTTGCCGACTTGTTTTTTGGTCTATTTGCATTTTGCGGGCAGAAAATGAGAACGAAAATGATTATCATTTGTTTTCGTTAAGTTGGCTAAAACCAAACTGTCCAGAGCCAACAAGTTGTGGCAGCTCATAAAAATGAATTACGTGCGACGGCGTCCCAAGGATTCTGTAGTTTATCTAAGCTTTTCCGCATGTCCTTTCCCAGAGTCTTCCTAGATTTCGGGGGATAACATTGCGGTGGCTTTTTGGGAATAAGGAAATACCAGGAGTTGTGGTTTAAAGAAATGCAAATTGAATTTCCTGGCTAAATGTATGTATGGCAAATTTTGTATGTGCTTGACTTAAAAGCCATACAATATGGGGTTCGTTATTTATTTCCATATTTTCGTATAAATTTATGCTCACACTGAAGTTATTTCTTCCATTAGTTCAGTTATCATAAATATTTATTTGAAATTTTCAACTTCTTTATTGAATAATGCACTTTAATTTCTGCTTGCTCGAGACTTCAGACTTTAGAATGCACACTGAATATAAAATGCTACATTCAATAAGCCGAAAGAAACTTGCAAATTTCAATTTCGCCTTTGACAAACAACTTGAAACGTTGCGCCCAATTACAAAAAATAATTCAAAATAATTTGTATCGATTTCGGTGAAGAGCTCTTTGCGATTTCTTTGCCCCCTAACGACTATGTTGCCTGCACCGATTCCAATTCGTCCTTTGCGATTTGCATGATTTTCCTCTGCCGACTTTCCAATCCGCTTTTCCGATCCGCTTTCCGCTTTCCCCGCCGCCCTTGACCGTTGTGTAAGTCCCGGAGTCTTATGCAAATGCTTTCAGGGACAAGTCCTCTCAATCGAGGAGCGATTCCTGTCCTCCCGTCGCTCGTCCTGTAGTCCTGTCCGTTCAATCAAAGTTGACATTGCCTGGCGGGAACATCCAGGACTCGGGATTCATCCCTGTCATTGTCATTTTTCCTGTTCCTTGTATGTGTGTGTGTGTGTGTTTGAGTGTGGGCTTCGCTTTAAAGCGATTTTATTTATGCAACGGCATGTGCTCGCTGAGCTGAGTTCTTAACCGAATTTCGCATGCAAATTTTGCACGTGCCCTCGTCTTTGTGTGCATTTAATTATTAAAATTTAATTTGGCCAATTCTCAAGCCTGCTCCGGCCTTAACTCTTAACCCTCCTCCAAGATTGGGTCCTTTGTCTGGCGAGCAAACAACCTGTTTGCATCCTCACCTAAAAAAACTAAAATATGACCGAACTAGATTTTTTTTTAGAGAAGGAGGGCACATCATTGTTATTCCTGTTGCTCCTCTCTTTCGGCTGATAAATTTTTGATAACTTGCGTCACTGGCATTTTAAATGCGAAAGGGAAAGTTGTATTCTTCGCAAGAGAGTCGAGTTGCGATTTAAGAGAGCCGAAAGCTTTTCCGCATTTCCCAGCACGTGCCGTTTTTGTCGGCGAAAAGCGAATTCAAGTTCAAGTCGCACAACATTGAAAGCCAAGTTCACAGGCTCCAAGGCTCCATCGCCCCCTCCCTTTCTATTCGAGTCGTGCTCTCTCTTTCTGCGGCGCTGACTATGTATTTTTGTGATTATGTAAGCAGTTTCCAGCTATTGGTCCTTTATTGTTTTTTTCACGTCCTGTGAAAATGGCAATGGAGATATGAAAAATTACTACAAAAATCTATAAGAATTCAATGAAGGGTTCAAGAGTTATCCGTATGTTTCGAATAACCAAATTGAAATTTATTTTTAAATGTATCTTAATTATTTAATGCTGGGGAAACCTATTTAAAGGCCTGCCTATACCGCTATTACTTTGCCATCCGATGTTTATCTTTGTTTTCTTTATACTTTATTTTTGTTTGCGGCCAAAAATTTCAATTGCATTTTCTGGTATTTATTTTTCATTTTCCTTAGCATTTCGCTCGATGCTGGCAGCCGTCCTTTTTGTGATTCCTCGGCAGCTATCTGTTGTTTGTTTGGTGTTTTCTTTTAGCCTTTCTTTTGGGCCGCCTTCCCCTTTATTTCCCTTGTCATTGGGAACAACAAAGCGGAAGGACGCCCGCCGCCATAGTTTTCCCCGTCTCTTTCTCTGTCCCAGCTGGCTGTCTCTTTCGCCCCGCCTCTGCCCCTCTCCTTTCCCCTTTCCTCGTGCTCTGTCATTCATCGCGTGGTTGTCTCACATATCTTAGCCTCTATAGATTCGCCGTAGCATCCATAAACTCGTGTAAACTTGTGTTTTCTATACTAACTACTTGGCATTGGTTTTTCCTTGAGTTTTTCGGAGGATGAGAAGGAGGCGAGGCTTTCCCTTGTTGCGCATTCGAGATGAAGTCTGATTTTCCCCTCAGGGGACCTTCAACGTATTCCTGGCCTTGATTAGCTTTCGGTTTGCCCTGGAGATCGAGGGAATTTCAATTCAAATCACTGTAACGCTGGTTATATTTAGACCCCATGTTTAACCTTGTGGACAGGGGCAAAAGGAAGGAACACACTTCCTTTTCGGCGTGTCACTGCTGTGGCTTTTCCTCTGCAGCCAGCTGACAATGATGGAGCCTGGCATTGATGCTGAAAGGACCAAGAGGACAGGGACAGGGACGGGCAGAAGGACACGGCCAAGGACGCGCCAGGAAATGAGGAGGGCGACACTCAGTGCCATCGAGTTATGACTTTGAAGTGTTTGCTCATCAACGGGAAAGTTATCTCTGCGACACTTCTGCCCAACTTCAGTAGTTTTCTCGAAAATCTCCTGTGCGCCTGAAGTCCAACGAACCAAGTGCACCTATTAGTAACAGCCAAATAAATTTTCAAGTGAAAGTGAAGAAAAGTTCAAAAAACTTAAAGGATTTCTTATAGATTTTACTAGGAATTCAGAAGAGGCTACGTAAGTTTATTTAAGTTTTATTCTGTTATCTCTATTCCTAGTAGTTGTATTCCTAGTTTTTTGTGAAGATACCCAGTAGTTGAGTCCTGTTGCCTGCTAATGACTTGGACTTGGGCTCTTTTAATTTGCTGCTTGTCTGCCACATGCCACTCGGCATTAATTTCGCAACATCCTTCTTTCCTGCCCCGACATTGTGCTCGTTTGGGCGCTCATTTGCTTTCGGTTCACTTAATTACAATAATTCATCAACTTGTTTTCGCTCTATAGAAATCCAACCACGCTCCGTGTTGATTAAATTCGTGTTTCATTGTTCTCTGCTTTTATCGGGATGAGTCGGGAGATCCAGGGAACTCAATAAGGAAAATGCGGTGTATTATTCGGTTTGGTTTGTGGCTCCTCCTTCTGTTGCATGTGCAACAGGCAAACATCAGCATAAATATATGGCCCTGACCATGGCAGTTGCATTGACGCACACAAAACCCCCGTTCTGCATTTTCCCATTTCACATTTTCCATTTCCATTTTCCCTCACTGGCTAGCCGCAAAACTCCTGCCTGATGATTTCAATCAGACTGTGGGCGTGCATTAATGAAGAGGGAAATGGAAACGAGCGAGGGAAACTCGGGGAGAGGCGGGCGAATTCGGGGAGTGGACAGGACAACAGGCTTCGAGCCGGGCTAACAAACAGGCATAAACAAAACACACGCACACTCACCAGAAATCATGGCCAATAAGAGCGGGCAAAGCATGAAGAGATGACAAAAAGCTTTTCTTGTCCAAGAGAAAAACCTACAGCTTTTCCTGCTCTTGCAAAAAACATATGCTCAGTCGTTTAAATATTAACAATAAATTTATTTAGTAAAAAAATTATTAAATAATATTAAATACTTTCCGATGATCAACTTTTATTGTTTTTAAGCTTCTCTTAAAATTTTCTTTATATTAACTTACTTTGTTAAACAATAAAATAATTGGTTATACATTTAAGCAATGACTTTAAAAGAATAAGATTTTTAGTATTCCAGATTAATAGCATTCCCAAAACTTTTAGAACTGCCAGAATACTTAGGTTGCCTCAAATATTAAAAACTACTGCCAGAGTTGACAAACTTTCTTATGCCATAACTTTTTAATTTAAATTCAAGCCCGAGAAACTATGCGATTATGCAAACGCGGCTAAGACGACAGTTTCCATTATGAGGCTTCGTGGCACCGGTTAAATTATGCAGAGGAAAAAGGCTTGCAATGTGCCATTAATAATTTCTTTATGTGGCCGCAATGTGGCTAATTGACAGAGCAACGTAAAAAACAGCCGGAACTCTTTTGGCCAAAATAAGAGAGCCTCTTCGCCAGTGGGTTCAACCACCAGAAAAGCTCTCTCTGCGCCGCTTATCAGTGGGTGATGCTGCTGCTCTGGTGGCTCGACTGGCTCGATTCTCGAAATTGTTGGGTGGTTGGACGACGCCTTGTGTGGTTTTGGTCGCTGCTCGTCGCTCGTCGCTTTTCGCGCGGCGCTGCGATGTCATGAAAAACATTTGAACGGCTTCCGTGGGCCGTCAGTTTGTTGGCAATTCTCGAGCCCGTCGGAGCACCAGAAGATATTTAGAAAATATTCCAAAATTAGAAAACCACTCAGAATACAAAAATCTCAACAATTTCTAAAACAAAAGCCAAAACAAAAGACACACAAACCAATGTTTATCAATCCAAAAACCAAACAAATTGTGATGTGATACGAGGCGGATAATTAACGCGTCTTTTGAGTTTTCCTATTTTCCCCGATACATTTCTGTTATTTTTGGGTAATTTTTATGTTCTACCATTTTCAATTTTTTTATTAGCTGTTAAACGTATTTATCGTCGAGTGTTATTGTGTGTGCGCGCGAAGTTAATTTCAAATTTTTATGCTTCGCCCATTTATGCGCGCCGTTTTAATGTGCCAAGTGAGGAATCAACAACAAAATCATAAATAAATATTTTTGGCCGCAGACGAAATTCAAATTGTGGACAGACACACAGATATTTGTGGCGATTCGAAACTAAGTGGAACCATTCATTTTGAATCTAAACAAAAGTGCATTGACTTTGGCACGGCGGCAGACAAAATCCAAAGTCAAGGTGTTCTCTTGTTAACTCTTGTTATTGTTGGCACCAAATGTTTATGTGCATTTAAATGTGCATTTTATTTAACGAATTTATTCGCAATACCAAGGCGCTATCAGCAAAGAAATATTGAAATTTGTTCATTTATGTGTAATTGGCAAAAACATAACATTGTAAGAATAAATTTATGAGAAACATAAAAAAGATGTAACAATTTTATGTTAAAACAAGCTGATTCTTTTATTATTTGCAATGTGCGATGTTGTACAATTGCTATGGCAAAGAATTTCAAGTATAACTATTTTTTATTAATTCCCTGAAATGCTTTGTTTTAAAGATCATTCAAAAGAAAATAAATGAACTTAACAGTAGCTTAAAATCTAATAACATTCAATTAGTGAGGGCTAGGTAAATTGGATTAATTGCCAAAAATTGAAGTTTCAATTGCTTCTCCACTTCCAATTTTAATCTGTACAGCAAAAGTACCCAAAGCGTTTCCACGCAAACAAATTGCCATAAGTAAAACCAATATTCTAGCCAAAGTAGAAGCGAAATTTGAGCAAATATTTGGGAATCAGCTGCACACAAACACACACTCTACCAGCCACGCCCATTGAAATAGCTATTATAAGTTTTATTTGCAACTAAGAAAGTAAATTACCGAAAATTTCAATTCGATTGAGGCCAAAATAAACAAAACAAAAGGCGGAGGCAGAAGCAGCCACTCAATTCACATGAGATTTTCCACAGATGGGAAAAGTTTTGCAATTAGAGCGGGTCGGGAAGATAATCCGATGGAGAGATAAGATGACAGGAGGCGAGAAGCAAATTGAAGTGGAAAATGGTTGTATAGTACACTAACTTTATCATTATGCCGAGGCTGGACACTCAAATTATAATTCACTGGCCTTAAACTCAACTTTGCAGACTTTTAGTTCGTTATGTTTTTCGGGTACTTCGTGCACAGGAATAAATAAGTAGAATATATATTTGTATAAATTTATATTTAAATTCATACACATTAAAATAAAAGGCTCAATAAGCAGCATTCAAGAATTTTTCAACATTCAAAATTTAAGACCCTTTAAACTACTTTAAATGGTGTTTTACATAATTCTTTGATCAGTGTAGTGTTGTATTTTTTCGTACGCAGAAAACACGCACCTGAGAGCGAAATTTGACCCGAGTATCTGTAGGATACATAAATAATAATACCCTGGGTCGGCGAAGGCGGACCAGCTGGGTTAACTGAAGCAAATGGCCATCGATATGGATGCCATTTGCTGAAGTATCCTTGAGAGGGAAAAGCGGGGAGGAGTGGGTTTGGGGAAAATGGTAAAAGCTAAGCAGGCTTATTTGCCGAGCTGCTGCCCCTCCGAATTTTGGGAGCCCGTCCTTCGGGCTTACGTGACTTTTGTGCCATGTGCGAGTGGTCCTACCATAATTCTTCCATTTTCTCTGGATCTCCGGGTGCAAGTGAAATTAATGAAGCAGTTCATCCGACACTGAATTGATTGGCTTATTACGCTGGCAACTTGAGTAGTAATAGGAATTGGAATTTCACTTTCGTTCGTTCCCTGTCGTTTGGCAGACAACAACGATTTCTTTTTTTTTTTTTTTTTTTTCGTTTAGAGGGGGATAAGTGCTCCGATGACAGGACATTTCTTTCGGCTGCATGCCCCATTTGCCCCGCTGTTTTCCGCGATTTCCCCGATTTCCCCAGGGGAGAGACATATGGATAGCTTCTCATAATTGAATTCCCATCAAACCGCAAATAACATCAAAATTACATTATTTGCTCCTGCCATTTTTCCCCGCCCCGTCGGATTTTGTTTTTGCTCCTGCTCTTAATTGCGAAACATTTCCGATATTTCAGTCACGTTCGAGTGCTATCAATATGCCACGTCAATGCCTCAATGCCTCAATGTTCGACATCGATGGCAACTTTTTGCCACAGCAGCCTGCCTCAACATTTCTGCTGCCGTGCCGTTAATTTTTGGTCTCCTTTTTTCAAACACGCATTTACATAATACCACAGAATGTTTAGGGTGGATAAACCTCCCGAGTCATTTGTTTGATTAGCAATTTCAATGGGCGTGACAGAATCACTCAGAAGTCGAGGGTGAAAAAGGAAAGCTCATAAAAAAGATTTCTAAATGTGTTTTACAGAAGAGCAGAAACTGAAACGGCAGTTACTAAAAACAAATTATTGTGTTTCCTGAACAAAACTCAAACTACAATAAACATACTACGATTTTAAGAGTCCTCTTGAATAAACGGTTAACAAACGCATCAAATTAAGTCAACTACGCGGGTCGGTTGTTGTTTAAACTATATACGTCTACACACAAATTAAAATAAATATATATATATATACATAAATATCTATATACAAACCGTAAAAGACAAGCGTTAAAGAGGCTTTCAAAACTAACATTTAATGTGAAATTATTGTTAAACCGTAACACTATAAGCAACGTATAACCATAAAGGCTTCAAGTTAAATCAGATGTGACAAAAGCGAATTAAACATTTAGCCAACTGCTCAACCAAGTCAACTAAGCAAATATTTGTTAATTACAAAAGCCAAAACCACAAGGACAGCAACACTATACAAATAAAAGCAAACAAAGTTACAAAACGCCGCAATTGAAAGCTTCCATTTTAAACAGAGAAATATATACATATATGAAACACATACGAGTAAATATTTAAATATATGAATTTACGCAATATATGAACCTATAAAGAATATATAAAAGTTACTATTTTCTATAAATTTAACATACATAATATATAAAGCATATATTAAACGTACTTGTTGAAGACAAAACGAATATTTTAAACAATAAAACCAATTGAGAACAATAACGGAGTACGTACTTTTTGTGGACAAAGGCGGAATTTTAAACTATACAATAGCGAGGAAAAATAAAAATATTTTAAAAGTGAACTTGAAAAGCCATAAGCGACGGAGAAAATTGAAATAGAATTACCCCACTTTGGTCGGACAAATGCTGCAATACCAGCAACCGCAACAGCAACAACAGCTACTGCAACAGGAGCAGCAACAGCAACAGCAGCAACAGCAACAGCAGCAGCAGCAGCAGCATCAGCAACTACTGCAGCAACAGCTGCCGCAGCAGCGACGGCAGACGTACAAGGAGTACTTGCAACAGCACCAGCAGCAGAAGCAACAGCTGCAGCAGCAGCAGCCGCTGCGCATCTTCCGCGTCCACTACATCCGGCTGAACTCGAAGGACGGCGTGCCGTCCATCAACCAGCAGATAAATGGCTGCCCCAACGGATCCCCGACTGGCGCCAAAATGAAGACCATAGCGCCGAACATCCGCCGCCGGCGGCGGTGCGACAAGCACCACCTGGAGCTCTACTGCAACGAGACCACCACTCCACCCACAAATGTCCCGAGCAGCAGCACCAGCAGCGGCGGCTCCACCAACCAGCTGAAGCCCGGCGGCCTGAGGATCCGCGAGTGCATCACCGCTCCGAGCACGGCGGCCAGTTCGCCGGTGGACGAGCACATGTGCATCCCGGCCCCGCCCATCACGCCGCCGCCCGCCTTCCTCACCGAGGGCTACAAGCGCTCCAGCACCTCCGTCTCCACCTCGGCGCTGCCTAGTGCCAGTGCCAGTGTTACTACTAGCAGCCAGGAGACCCAGACCCGGAATCAGACCCACAACCACGGCCACGGCCACAACCAAAACCAGAACCAGAACCAGAACCAGAACCCGAGCCAAGCTGCGGCCCACTTGCAGAACCTGAAGCCCGGACTGGTGCGCCAGCAGAAGCCGTTCCCCGTGGTCGCCAAGCCCCTCGGGCCGCAGAAGCCCCGCACCACCGCCACCATTGCGGTCACGTTGAACAGCGGCTCCAACAAGCCACGTGCCACGGTCAAGAGAAGTTTAGGTGAGCGCCAAACCGAAACACTTGGAGAAAATGGGGAACACTTAGTATGTTGTCAACTACTACTACAAAATATTAGGAAATTATTTGTACAAAGAAATCACTTGGTTCAGCTTGAGTAGTTTGTCTGAAAGATAGTTTTGAATTAAAAGTATTACCTACTTTATAGCAGGATTGAATCCTGGACTTTATCCTAATTTCTTTCTCTGCTTCGCTGGTCGAAAGTAGGGATCGCCTTCAATTCCCAAAACCCACTCAACGTCGGCGATGAAGCATTGCCTCGGACATTGCAGCGTTTTATGGCGGCGGTAATAAAGTGTGCTATATGCGCAAGTGGGCGGTTTTGGTCAAGTGTGTGACTGTGTGAGTGTGCTCGGGAATGATGGGCGTGGTCAGCCATAAAGACGAGCGAGCATCGAGCTGCAGCTGCGTCCATCCACTGGAATAAATTCCGTGGTCCGAAAGTGGGTGGTTCTTTGGGGCGGCGGAGCGATTAGGCTTAAGCCTGCAACTTTATTGAAAAGTTTTATGACCAACAGAAGCTGTGCGCTTTTTGTGTCACTTTGATGGGGAAACAAAGAGCTTAAAGTGTCGATCGGGGAGATAGCTGCACTCCATAGTTTACAGGGAGTTTAAAACTTCAGTTTTTAAATGAAACCTATCTCATGAAATTGTAGTATTATTGTGCGTTTCAATTTAATTTGAACTAAAAGTGCAGCACTGGTAAATGATATTTACACAAATTTTAATAAATAAGTGGCTAATTGATTTCCATTATAATGATGCAGGAAACCACAGTAATTAATCAAGTTTTTTTACACTTCCGAAACCACAAAAACTCATTATGTACAATCATTTGATTAATTCCTCTTGCGCAGAAATCTGACGGCCTTAAATTTATTACCAATCAGCAATAACATCCACTTGTCCGCTCGGCATATATTTGCCTGATCCTGCGTGTAACGAACTCCATTATTGCCAGACTTATTTGTCCAAGTGTGTTTGCGGGTCTGTGGCTCCTTTGCGAACGATACTCAATAAGGCCATTGAGGACGATATGCAAATGTTGAACTTCTGCGAGCGAAAGGCGCGCAGAAAGTGTCAATAAAAATAAGTTTCAATGCAATTGCCGCCTGCAAGCAAGGAAGGGCGTTTCCACCGCCCTCGCTTTTGATTGCATTTGCTGGCTGCCAGGAATCGCATATTGAGCCGGGCAAACTTGCCTTCGAGGAAGATGCAAAACGAGAAATATGTATTTTGTAGGTGGTCGGTCCGGAGGGTTTGGGAAAGCCAACCTCCTTCTGCCAAGAATTGTCGCCTCGAGTTTGATCGATTTGTGTGCACAATTTGCTCATAATAAAAATTGTATGCCCCGTGTATATTCCGGAAAATCATTTTCTCTGCACTGAGAGAAGAATTTGTGAAGCCAGAGTAAAGTATAAAATAAAATAAGTAGTAGGAAAGGCAAACACACAATACGTATTAGGAAGATCATCTTCTTGGATTAAGTTCATTAAGCTACCTATAACATTCTTTACTTTTCACTGACATTGAGTTAGATCATTTCTGTTTGCCCGATGAATTGCATAAGGCCATTTAGAAATTGTGCTCCGCAGTCTTGTGCCAACACGTGTGTGTTGTCAATTACCAGACTTCGGCATGAGTTTGCCAAATTTTCGTGCTCTTGTGGCCATAAGATGCTGCACAAAATCTAATTCCGCAGAGCAGGGCTTTCATAATGGATGGGGTGATGGGGTGGAGAATGGGAAATGGAAAATGGAAAACGGAAAGCGGAAAATCTATGCCAGAGGCGGCGAGTGAAAGCAGCTCTACTCAACCTGCATGTTATGAAATATTCAATCAAAATAAACAATTTTCAGGCCATAAATCCGACTTGCAGTCAAGGTTATAGTTCTGCCAACTTATGCTCCAATTTCTGCTCCCATTCAGTCAGTCCATTCAGTGCATATCTGAAGCATTCATTACATTATTAAAATGTTTCGATTTTGCATTCAAATAACGAACTATTTGCGCCAAAGCCAGCGAAAGTCTAGTTGCTTTCCCAATGACAGGGATTGAGGAAAGTGTGGGGGAGCAACTTGGTTGCATGGGCGAAAACTTTTGCAATTTTCCAGCATATAAAAGATGGAGCATGACTTAAATTAAGAGGGAGTAGGCGGAAAGTCTCTGTGAAAATATATAAGTTCAAGAAAAACATACTCGCAGCTTTAAATTTCTCGCTTTCAACTTTGAAGTAGAAACATTTTAGCAGAACTTTTTTTACCCTTTTAAATATCCGAATAGTAAAGCTATTCCAGTAGTCTTTAAACGCTTACAAAACAGCCATTTTGCATTCCATTCACTACAAGTATCGACCCTCGAAACATTCTGTTTAATGAATTTTCACGCCATTAATGGCGAAAAGTTCGCCTTTAGAATTGAGTGACCAGCCAAGTTTGGAAGTCGAAATTAATTGGCAATTAATTGAAACTTGTCCAACTTTGGGGAACTTGCAAGATGCGGAATCCAGCCCACACATAGTAGCTGTGTAGCTGGAGAGAATGTGATGCTCAACCAGCTCAGGCAGCTCAAGGACTGCTCCCCCAAGAATTGCAGTCTGCAAAAGTCCTCGAGGCGATTGCTAATGTGGCCTGCAACTTTCGGTCCAAGTGGGGAAAAGTTTCGCATTGTCCCATGGGCATTACGTTAAAGGGAGCGAGTTAATAATTAAATGCATAAATGCGAGCAGCTTTTCATTATTTTTCCTCTTATTTCCCGGGCCTTGGTGCGCCATAATCCGCAAACATTAACGCAGAGTCATCAAGGCAGGCTGGGAAAATGTGGGAAAATTGTGCAAAATGGGTGGCAAGCAGAAGCTTTTAATTGAATGCGTGACTTGTTGAAACTTTTTGTGATTTTGCCCCAAAACGAGGTGACGATTTGTGGGTGGTAAGCTGCTGGGTTGACAGTTTTTGGCCTGATTTGACTGGATGCCTCTCTGGCTTCTTGATATAAACCGATTAAATGAGCCGTCAAGTGTGCTTTGTGGCCGAGAGAAGAGCTTTTAATGAAAATAAGCAGATATTGCGGGCTTGCAGCGATTAAATGAATTGCTTAAATTGTCTCGATTAACATTTGATTGCATAATCATGGGACTGGGTCATTTTAAGGCTTTATTAAATTAAACTTGCCCTCCTAATTCTTTTTTTCCCCTTTTTATTTACAGGTGAGTTTCTGGCTGCGAAAATCTCGGTTAAATGCGGGTAAACCCAAAAAATCTTTCGTTTTTTATTTGTACACCCCTTATAATCAATCAAAAAGTGTCGGAAACTTGCTGCTATCAATTCGAAATGCAGCAGCGTAATCAATTATCTGTCACGACAAAGTGAGGACAACTATCGAAAGAAGTTTTCCCCTTAACGAGAAAATGAAAAACTGCCCGGAATCCGCTTTCTGTCTCTCTCGCTGGGGATAAACAAGAAAATGTAGAGAATGTCAGGCGAAAGTAATCTAATAAAATTGTTCGGGTTGGCAGCGAAGTAGCTTATTTATGATTTGCAGCATTTCGCTGGAGAGGAAGCTATTTCATGTGGAATATCTGCTGCAAACACTGAAACTATTTGCTGAACAATTTCAATGAAAATTGCATTTGGTTCGGGGCAGAAAGTGAGATGCGCAAACAAACAAACGGAAAACGTAGCATACTTATTTGGGGCAGCACTTAAAATGCCATATTTCGAGTGCCGTTTATGTTTTTTACTTTTTGCACTGCTGCACAGTTTGAAACGATATTCGTTGCAATTTATATAATTATATTTTATGGGGAATTCGGGGATCTTTAGCTGCATTTAGTTGAACACATTGTTGGATAACTTTTTGTTGGGCCAACCGATGTTTTACATAACAATTTGCGTGTTTGGCTGGCGGCCAAGAACAATCGCAGGCAGACGAGTGCATTCCGAATTGGTTCGTTTGCTGCATTCCGCAAAATATGCAATTAAATATCATTTTAGAGGGCCGGTGAAAGCGGCCAGCTTTCACGCACTTTCCAATGCGGCAATACGGCACGTGGGCGCAGTGAGGCGTGTGCGTGTGTGTTTATCAGTTCCTGCCGCGTCCTTGCACACCACGAAAAAAGGAGGGGGGAAACCAAAAAGGGGCAGGCGGAAAAGGGCGGTTGAGATAACGAGGGGGTGGGGGAAATGGAAGCGGGGAAAAAGAGATGCGAGAATCAACATCCGGCGCAGGAAAACTGAGCCAGCAGCAAGTGGCAAGTGCAAGGTCAACTTTGTTGAAGGACGACCGCCTGCCGTCATCAGCAGGCCACGCCCCCTTTTCCAGCCCCGCTCCCCCACCTCCTTTCCGCTTTTCCGCGCCCCCCTCTTCCGCAAACACAAAGCGCAATTGTCGCGTTCTGGTTTCGTGGATTTGCCGCATTCGCAGTGTTGGTATTGTTGTTTGTCCTTCCATGTGTGCACACACACGCTGGTGTGCGGTATGTGTGTATTGTGTGGGCGGGGAAAGTGTGTGCGTGTGTGTGGGTGTGTTTGGCATGTGCCTGTGTGGTTGTGTTTACCCATCTCTTGCTTGTGACGTTTCATTTCATTTCGCTTCGTTTAACGTTTTGCGGTTTTTTAGCACACACTTTGCGCTTAATTGCTGTTGCCCAATCCAAGGAAATTTTTATTTACAATTTTTGGTAAATTAAAAAAGGGCGGTTGGACTTTTTTGATTGGAATTCAAAGATTTTAGAGGTTGAGAGATTCTGTTTACGTATTTGAAATTTAAATCTTGATTATGTTGACGCTCACATCTACTTGACTGTTTTTCTCCCATTGTAGAGCAACTTCAACCATTTCTGGGTCATTAAACAATTTGCTGTTTATCTTCCGCCTCTGGCACACCTCCCGAACCCAACTTTGAATATCTTCCTTTCTTCTTATGGAGAAGCGGAAACAAAGGATCCCAAGGCTGCAACAAGTGTGCAAACAATCAGGCAAACGAACCGCACTGACGACCTGCCCTCCACCAGCAATTCTACTCGCATTTATCAACGTGCCCTCCACTCCACTCTGCCCCCCGCATAATTTTCTATGCCACATAATTCAAATTTTTTGCTCCTGCCGCTGCCAGGCCTGCTAAATAATTCAATGCTAATCTTTAAATTAAAATCAACTCCCGACCATTACGAACAGACGAGCCGAAACGTGTTTGCACTCGCCGTCCAGCCAAAAAGTGGGAAAAGCACCGACTACATAAATAAAATGAAATAAAATTCTTCTATTAGCCGGGTTGTTGTTCCTTTTTTTTGTTGCACATGCCAGTGAAAATTTTATTTACTAACGCCGAATGAAGGTTTCCACGGTTCACTGCAGTTTTGTTGGTGCTGTTGGTGTTTTTCGCTTTTGCATAAAATTTCCAGCAGCTCGCAGAAAAACAAAATGTGCGGGAGGGAAATTCATGAGGCGTGGTTGTTTTGGGCCCTTTCCCGACGCTTTTCCCTGATTTTTCAGCATGCCTTCAACAATTTGCGTTGAAAATTTGCAAAATGTTTGCCCTGTGTGTTATGTAACGTCGGCCAAAGTTTGCACACTCACTTAAATAGATGCCAGAGAATCATATCCGGGCTGCGAATAATGTGCAGAATACCCCGTGTCAAACTAATGCCTGAAGTGTCACAGAATGTGGGCGTGGCGAAAATTAAAAATTCAAATGAAAATGTGCTGCCGAGGGAGAAAAAGGAAGGGCGGAAAAGCGGAGAGGAAACCCCGTTGAAGTGGGTGGAAGCAAACAAATTAAGGACTTCCTCGCAGAAGAATTTCCTCTGCTCCTGATGACTTGGCACTACCCAGAGTTTCCCTCTCCTCGTCCACTTTTCCGTAATTTATTTTAATGCAAACGCCTTCACTGGACTTTGGTTGGCTTAGCCTTAGAGATGCGTGATTTAAATGGTGAATTTTAGTCACGAAACATATATTTTTATAACTAAAGAATATCAGAGATGTTTTGAAGAGAAGAATATGTCATGGATACATTTGTAGTTCGGTGCAAACTTTATCTTTTCAATCAGAACTAATTTAAATTGCTATTTGTTGTTCTCCAACTTACCTTCCCACCTCTGAGTAGAATTGTAATTTCCTGCCACTCAATTCCGACTTCCTTGGACTAACTCTAGGTTTTCCTTTTCTCTAGCTCGTTTTGTATGGCCTCAGAATTTCAAGTTGGGTCTCCTTCAGTATAGTCCTTTTTTCCTCTGCTTGTTTAGAGCCACTTCAAAGTTCTCAAAAGGGTTTTGTGTGTAAGCCGCTTAAGGGGTACAACAAGTGAAATAAATATTGGTAAATAACAAAGAGAATATGTTTAATATACTTATTTGGTCGGGGAAAATGCAAGTAAAGGCTCTAGACCTTGACAATGAAGAGAAGCCCGGGGAAAATTCCACCCATAGAAAGATGAAAAGCGGACTGGGGAGACCATAAAATTTATTGCTCACCTTGGACGTGGGCGTAGCTCAACTTTAATTAACCCTTTTGCGTTGCCTATCCTCCAAAAACCTGCGGATACAAAAAGAAGCCCGGGGAAAAGGCTTGCGTAAAAAAATAGAATAAAAGCTAGCGCAGGAAAACCTTTTACAGATTTGGTTTATCTTTTTTTTTTCGGTTTTTCATGGCATGCGGCCTCTTTTTGTTATTGCATAATATTCACTTTCTTTGTGCGTTTTTGCACTGTGAAAAACAGGCCATAACAGTTGAATTACAAAAGTAAAAGGAAATAAATTTATAATGATTATTTTGCAAATGCTTTTCAGATAATCACCCATGTTATTTAAAAATTAAAAATAATTCAATTGAATAGATTAGTTTTAAAAGGTTTTTTGTGTTATTGTCAAGGACGATTCCTGTCCGTTGCCAAGGTTAAAGTTAACCGCAATAAAATGCAGTTGCCTCGCCTGCCGCTTTTTGCGGCTTTGATTTCGGCCCGTCCTTGATCTTGATGGGGGGTCACGGAGAAGCGGGGACCCTGACTATCTGGCTTTTCACATTTTTTGCTTTCCTGCTGCCGCTGTGGGCTGTCATCATTATCATCCGGACCCACATCAGAGCATCAGAGCAGACCACATATCTGTCCCGCTTGCTCGCTTTTATATGACTAATGACTGTCAAGCGCTGACTTTTGGACAGAAAGTTGCTCCTCATCGGCGGTTAACTAACCACTCATCGCCATCCTCGTCCGCTCTTCCGGTCTTCCGGCCTTCCGCCTTTTTGGCCAGCCGTAGATTTCCTTTTGATTTATGGTAATTTATGTCATGCATGTGCTGCCATCAGAGGAAAGTATCTCGGACAAACTAATTACATAATTCCACAGAGCCAGCATGTCGGTGTCCACGGGTTATCAAGTAATTAAGCCGTTATCGAAGTTGGTCTGGTCCAGGGAAACTCTCGGAATTCAATTAGCCGACCGCAGAGTGTGTAGACTCACTCAGGTATTATTTCTTTTCCCATTTGATTGATTGTGTCCTGATTACACTTTGCACAACTGTGCAAAGGTTTTCCATCACATCACTGTAATTTACTCCGAGTGGCGATGAGAGCACATTAGCCTGCCAGATTATGGTTTGATTGCGTGATGAAGGTGGATTGTGTATTGCATATGGCCAGGCGAATGGATTTGTTTCTCGAATGAATGGGAAACGTGTGCGTGGGACTAAACCGATGTTGTTCACCATATTAGAGCATAATTGGTTGCTATAGAAATTAATTCTTTGCGAGGAATTATTCAGAAAATAAGTGCCTGCAAGTATTTAATACAACCTTATTTATATTTATTCTCCTTTAATATTCTCAAGTGCTTTTTGAGTTGCTCTTTCCCCATTATTTGTATTGACAATTTTCCGAGTCCATTTCAAATGTTGTCGCAATTGGCTTTAGTTTCCACTTTTACACAATTTGTTTGTTTCGCAATCGCTGTCGAAATTCCAATCAAATTAATTTTCCTCCATTTATTTGCCGATCAAAATTTACTTTGGCTCCCAGAAGATAAATCCCAAATCCCAAATGATGTCTGTGGGACGCATTTCCGCACATCTGCAGCGTCAGGCTAACAAAATACAGATTTGGTCAGAAACTGTGGAAATCGGGGGTGGAAAGCGTGGGGAAATTGTGGAATCGGGAGACGTCATCGAGCGAGATGACGCCCCTCCATCAGTTAGCCAAGAAAAACAAACAAACCGAGCGGGACAAACAAATTTCCAGCCGATGTCCGCACATGCTAAAGCTAAAACTAAAGCTAATGCTAATGCTAATGATGATGATGATGGTGGTTGTTCTGCCGAAGATAAAGATGGAGATAATTATGAGGATGCTGGCTCGCCACAGAAATGTCCAAAAAATAAAAGAGGCGAAGAAGAAAAACTATTTTCCGCCGACCTTCACCCAATCGCCAGCGCTGAGTTTTTCGGTCATTTTGTTTTTACTTTTTGAGTGACGAGGAATTTTAATGAACTTCACCTTCGGCAAGGCGAAATGTGTTGGCCATTTGTTGTAGCCTTTACATGTTAATGAACTGTACAGCGATTTTCTCTCTCTGTATATGTATCTGTGGCTGTTCTATTTGTGGCCCAGCACTCTCTTATTTATTTATAACATGTTAATTTTGTTGCAGACTTAATGAATATTATAATTGCGGGGATGTGCATGTGACACATTGACTCATTGAACGGGAATTCATTTGCCGCTCTTTGCTTCTGCGACGTGATTCATTTTGGGTGAAAATTCTCGGCAGAAAAAAATGCTTTGACGCCATTGAAAAATGTTGTCTCTCTGCGCGGCAGATTTTCTTTTTATAATTTTCGATGTTGTCTCTTTAATGTGCGGACATAATTCATATGTTTTATTTCGCAGGCTTAAGTTCCGAGCAGCTAGAATAAATATTTTTGATGTCATTTTCCTACGCTTATCTAAATAAATAAGCAAAACCGAGCAAAAAATATATAAATAAAGTTAAGGCAGAAAATTATATGGGTCCCGAGGATTATAAAAAATCTTAAATCGAGTCGTTTATCTTGTATTTTTAGGTCAACCTATTATAGAGAATGGGAGGCAGTTAAATCTTTTTCTTTAATAATATTATGCCCTCTTATGTTGAGGGGAAATAATATTCCTAATGAGCGCCAGCGATCAACAAATGCTCTCTAAACCCATGACAATCAATCATATTGCGTGGGGCTTCATTAATTTCTCGATGGCAACAGCTGATGACAATTCGGATGCCGAATACTCCTTGAGTTACATAAGACAAAGCCTTTGTGTGTTCCACTTTCTGCCATCAATCATGGTAGTCAGCAGCTTGCCCTGGAGAATTGGAAATCCTTGGGCTGCCCGGGGCTTAAATTTATGTTTATTACTTTCACTTTCTTGAAGCGCCAGAAGAAATGGCAGTAAATTATTTCTTTTTAATTATGTCGTCGTACTGACCAAAATTCCGCTCAAGTTCTTGTCAACAGATTTCTTTCTCGCCACGTCCAGGCGAAAACAGAGACCAACGAAAACAAAACAAACAAAACAAGAAATCATCATTATAATGGCGACCTTGCAGGCATCCGCTGCTGTTGGCCAAAAGTGATGGCTAATTTATTGCAAGACTCTAACGCCGGCCTCTAAAATGCTTTATTCGGGGCACTTCCGCTGTCAATTAAAGCAATTTACTGCCCAAGATGCCAAAACACGGTCTGCAGGGCATCGGGGCATCCACGGCGCAGTCTATGCATAATTCAAGCCGTAAACGCTGAAACTAATTGCTCTGCGACAGGCGCAACACATGGCGTATGATTAATGTGCCCAACAGGACGCTTATCATTTTTTCTACAATAAATAAAAGGAAAACCTTAGCGAGCGAGCGGCTGCTCCTCGTGTGACCTTCAGCTATTGATTGAAGCCAACGCCCTTAACTGAGTGAAGGGACTTCAAGGGGAAGGAAGCCGACGGGAAATATTGCCATAAGTGGAATTCCTCAAGTAACTTTTTACCGTGAAACGGAAACTGTGAAATTTAATGAAATAACGTGGAAAAATCGCTGAAATTTGTAGAGACACCGCTTTTCGCTGGGGACGCTTATCTAGAACATTTTTAGCCAAGTAATTTGTCTGCTCGATATTGATAACAAGCGGGGTGAAAGAAATACAGTATGACCACCCTAAGTCAAAAGCTGAATGCATGGACCGAAAATATTTCTTAGAGAGAAGTTAAATCTTTAATTCCGAAGTAAAATATCTTCAGGTTCTTCACATAAAATTAACAAAGGGGTTGCCTTCTGTGGTTCCCCCTACGGAATCCTGACTGTAGATGACAGCTCGTAACACACGAGTTTGTCTTTCCGAGCGCAGAATGTAATCATAATTCGGAGTATGCGTTAAACATAACAAAAAATAGCTCAGAGCACGTACGGAACACAAACACACTGGCAAAACTCATATCTGGCGCGTTTTCCGAAAGGGAAAATGAGGCGCAGTGAAAAGGAGAGACATTGTTTGCCGCTTTCCTGGCCGTTCTAAACGATTTCCCTGCAGCAGCTGAGGCTGAAACTGAGGCTGAGGCTAAGGCTGGCTGTGTGTTATTTTGTTGTTCCAGCAATTGGGTGTGAAAAGCTTTTGGGGGCTGTTTGCCTACGAGTGCGGGTTTGAGTTCTAGTCCGCAAATATGGCCCTAGGCCAGGGAAACTCGTTTGGCAGTGTTAAAGTGACGTTTACTGTTACTCAACTCGCACCACGTGTCCTTTAGCATCCCACAGCCCCTTTCCATTGCCAAAATGGTGGAAAAGACCTGGGGCCTTTGCCAGCTCGTTAATGTGCCTAGTGTACCCGAAATTCCTGCCTTCTTTTCTTTACCCTGTCTTAGCCGTTTAGGGGATTTCATTTAATTTAAACCCAGGACTAAGAATCCCTGTAAATCGGCTGAAACGAGTGGCAGACACCGCTGGATTTTGGATTGGTTGCCCCAGACAACAAATCCAATTTGATGAGTTCCCCTTTCGCCTTTGCCATATTTCGCAACCACTTTTCTTTTGCGGGCTTGTTTGGAAGTTTTCTTTGATGGAAGGTGGTCGACCTATGACAGGTGATTGTGTCGAGTTGAGTGTGTAATCCGCGTTATTTGCTAGATAAATCTGGGAAAACCTCTTGGGGATCGGTCGCAGATGTGCTTGATTAATGAGTTAAACTTAAATGCCGTCACTTTGACAAGCGACAAGTTGATTAACTATTGAAGTGTTGACAAAAAGTGGCAAGTCAGTGAGAGTTGTATTTTGTTACTGGTTTTCCGTAGAGAATACTTCAGTCTCTCTTATTTGTTGTTTACCAGGTTCCAACTCAAGAAGTAATACAATTTCGAAACGGGCATGAAGCTGTCACTTTATTTTAAGGCTACTCAAAAATAGAACCAAAGTACGGATTTTTTATTCCTTAGTAACAGCCACAGAAATACACATTTTTGGGTCTTCGAAAAGAAGGAATAATTTATCAAAGAAAATCACTTAATTGAGTTTTGCCCACTCTTGACACCAAGTGTCAAATATTCTTCAGCTAAGACGCAAATGATGATGATCGTTATACATTAATACCTAATGACAGTTGACGCTCGCTGCATTTCACCGCAATATCCTATTTTCTTTGATTTGAAACAGAGAACTTGTCTCTGGTATTTTGTTTTATGGTGCCATGAAATTAATGTCGCATTGTCTCTCTTAAACTTGCATATATTTCGCGGGCGAATTTTTGTTTTTCAATCTGCTCTGTGCCATGTTATTTGTATATATATATTTGGGCTATATAACGCAACAGATTTATGAGGCGGCAGCAACAAAATTTTAGCTGCTACTTTCTTAATTCGATAGATGAAATCAGCACTCAGTTATGTAGGGGAAATAAATACAAATGCTGAGTATTAAAATGAAAACAAATGATCATTGGCAGCCAAGAGCCCACTAAGTATTAAATAAATTCATCTAAAAGGTCGGACTTTGGAAGGTGCGTAAATCTCTCTCTTTGCCTGATTTATGGGCACCCCATGAAATTGTTGCATATCGTAAAAAATGAGGCTGGCAACAATACGAGAAGAGCATAAATAACATTTAATTTTTCTTGAACTCGGAAACGACCCCGTCAGAAGGGAAAAGCGAGCGAGGAAAAGCCTACCGAAAGTTGATGAAAAACCGTTTCGACAGCACAGCCCGCATAAAGAATTGGTCGAGAGAGCCAAATAATGCCATAAAAATAAAAATCAACAACGTGCGAGTCGGAGTCGGGAAAAAAGAGAAAAAGTTATGCCAAAGTTGGCGAACCAAGTTCGAAACTGCAAATGGGGAAAGGTCGGCAGCTTGAACTGCGGTTTTCCAACATAATCAAAGACTACAACAAGTGCGGGGAAAAATCGGAAACTTTACGAGCCGCACACTCGACACATGGACAGCCTACCCCAACCTCCCCTCCCCTTCCCTCCCCTTTCTCCACACCCCATTCCGTGCTGCCACGCCCACTTTTCCAGCCCACGTGCACACACGCGCCGCTGCGGTGTAAATTTTATAGATGCGCCCGGAAAAGTAGGCAACGCCAAATGGCAGAAAGCGCCGGAGAAAGCGTAGAAATTGTGGGTGCAAAAAACACAGAATTCCAATTAGAGATTGGACTGGGCGCAAAAGTCCTCATCGGAAAGCGGGCATTTCATCTAATTGGAATACACCAGCTGACTTTGGTCTGCATTTGCACGAAACTTAACTTTTAATTGGAAATTTTGAGTTTGCCATAGTTTAATGCGAACTAATTCTGCTGATTGATGTACATTATCGTTTCAGTTAGATGCTGCCAAAATACATTAAATGCTAATTTATTTTTTTTACACATTTTGCCAATTAACTTTATTGACATTTCCTAATTTGCTGCTTTAAACTTCGCCACGCTTTTTATATAGCTTAAGATTGATTGATTGGTGTAATTAATTACCTAATTGGCTTCTTTTATACATATTACCAAAATGTACAATAAGAAGAGTGTATTAAAGGTAGTCTATATATGTGGGATATACTCTTGCTATAGGTTTTGAGTACCTACTATATTTCAATGAATCTAATAGACTTTTCCGTTTGTAAACAAATTCTAAAACCAATACAACTTTGTTGAATTCCACCCACTTGATTTGGCCATCAGTCGTCACCTCCGAATTGTTCATGGCGATGACAAATCATTGGCTAAGAAATTTCGTTAATGGGGAAGCAAATATAAAAAAAATGTTGTTTTTCCTTTGCGAAAATTTGAGTGGACTGATGGTTATGTTTGTGAGGCACTCGACCTTCACCTTTGTGTACATTTCAAGCAAGAAATTTTCTGGGTGGGCGTTGCAAAGTGAAAAACTCAAACATTATTTAACTTAAATGTTACATCTCGTCCCGCTGCGTTTGCCATTTGGCTTATAGCAATTGCCGAGTAAACTTAATTTATTTTTAATCGCCTTTTAATTTGGCGCTGCTGCATTGTTTTGTTTACTTTGGATCGTAAAACTTTTAATTGTTCGCCCAGGTATTTGTGCTCCGTGCCTTCGGCCCAAAGCAGCCTGCTGTTTGATGTGTTTATTTTTGCATTAGCCAGCTAAATGCCAAACGCATTTCAATCTCGGCCAGCGAATTGTGGGCCAATGTGTCGTCGACGGCAGCGGGGTGCCAATGGCGCCTCTGGTATGCTCGGTATTTCTTTATTTTTTATTCCCGAGCCGAATATTGAAAGTAAACAGCGTGGAAAGGCCAAAGTTCACAGATACTTTCGGGTGAAATGTGGCGTGTCTGTTTTGGTAAATGGCAGCTAATGGAAGTCCGTGGTAAAAAACATGTTGCTGCGGAGAAGCAACAGCTTAGCGTAGGTGAAAGGGCATAAAGCCAGCCAATGGGCAACCCCAATTTCATATAGTTTATTCGCTCAACTTGACAATTTCCCGTGAACGTATCCCGAGCAAACCCTTTTTCGCAGTCTGTTGCTTTACATTCAATAAAATTTGCCATCGTCAAGTGCACTTGTTCGAGTGGAAAATGTTTTTCGCTTCGACAAACACAAAAACTGTGAAAAGACGAATTGCAAATAGAAACTTGTGAATTGCGACGAGTTAACAGGCAGAAGAGGACTTGCAAAAGAGCTTTACATGTCAGAACCCCAAATTGATAGGGGAATTTACGGAGGAAGGTGGAAAACAATATTACGTTTTTATGGACACCTTAAACAAAATACCAGAGCAAAGTTTCCTGGTCGTTGAAACCTCAACTGAAGAGTCATTTTCAGGATAGTAATATCTTTTTAATGTCTTTACAGTTTGTGTTTGGTTTCGTTGTGTTCTCTGTGAAAACGGGCATATATATTTAAATCACTTTTCCTTTATTCATTCCTCTCATTGAACTAACGAGAGCGAGGTGGGTGCATTAATTAAATTTAATGAATTGTGACTGAGTGTTGATTTAATGCCTGCACAGCCGCTGCAAATGGGACGGGGGTGTGCAACATTCTTGTAATTGCCAAGTTGTTTGCTGTGCAGCGCGTCGTATACGTGATGTAGTTTTGTAATTTTAGCCATTTGGAGGCCAAGATGCAGTTTTTTTTTGGGGTTTGGGGGTGTGGTGTATAAATTGCACCCAGGGCTAAGTCAAGTGCACGTGTTGTTGCCTGATATCCAGCCATTCTTAACCACCGACTGCTGGCGCTGCTGCTCCTCATGGGCACATGGCGTATGAGTAATGTAATTTCGTTGTGACGTCAAGCTTTCCCTGGGCCTGTCAATCTCTTAAGGGAGCCCACATATCTCTGCCCCTCATCCGGGTGGTCCCCCTCTATACGTTCTCGCTTGTTCCCCAAATGTCCTCAGACTTCGCCTGCCATGCAAAAACTGAAAATGAGCTATGAAAATTTGTTGCCTGCGGCTTTTTGCAGCATTCCCAGGGCTATTTCCTCACTTTTTCCCCTTTGCCACCGCAAATGTACAATGCTCATTGCTTATTTATCAAATATCCACACATTGCCTGCAGTTACAGTGGGCCCTCGACTGTCGTTCCCTTGGCTCTGTCGAGAGGACAGAATAATCATTCCCTCTACAGAAAAATAAGAATTGCACAAAAAGTGAAGGGAATACTTATTAAATTATTATTTAAATTATTAATATTTAAAACCCATTAGATTTTAATATTTCCCTTTTTTATTTTGATGAATATTATTTAAAAGTCAATAAATTTCTCACCGTGTACCTGTTCATATGCGATTGTGTGGGTGGCCGCGCATTTAGTTGGCGGCTGCATAACGAATTGTTCACTGCCGAATGCTCGTTCCCCTTCGCATTCGATTTTCACGGAGGGCAGACTGAATTATAAATAAATCTCCGCATTACGTTTAACATGAATCCAAATCCCGTGTGACGTCACAGTGTCGCCCACACAAAATAAACTTTGTTATTGCGTGCGTGGAAATCATATTGTGGCTGGGAAACTTTAATTAACTTGGGTGTGAGGAGCTCTTTGAAATGTTTTCGAGAATCGCATTTGACATGATTTTTAAATAATTGATTCGGCAAGTGAATAATGTAAGTGAATTGTTAACTTGTCGGAAATTAAGCCAACACTTTAGGCATTAAGTGCCGTCTTTAAGGAGACAGTCTGCTGTCCCCTTGCCCCGAAATTACCTCATTTGTAATTGCAGGCCAGACTTGGGATAATTGATTAGAGTTTTGTTTTAAGTGTTCGGAAGGGGGAGGCGGGGCGATGGCGATAATGATTTTAGCCATGTTTGTGTTCGGCCGCAATCGTGCGCCTGCCTTTGTGTGTGTTTGCTAATTAGAGGCCAAACTTTCTGCTTAATTAATGTCATTAGTGTGCACATTGTTCCTCAGACAGAGGGAACGAGAGATGTCTGATAAGGGGAAAATATTCGGGTGTAAATGGGAACTCGAGGACGAGAGAAAGGCGGGCGGGAAAACTTTACTCAATGACTTTCCTCGAATCATTACGCGGGAAAGCCGACGACTCGAAGGTCTTTGCAGATGAAAACACTCAATTTGAATTGCGGTTGTCATCGAACTTATTCCTGGAAAAAGGCAAAGATACTTACGTAGGTCAATTGAGCGTTGAGCACTTACGTTTTTTGCTGTGTACTGATATCCCAAAAAGATTTGGAAAATTAGTTGAGTGGGTGTGCTTTCATCCGACACAAAGCCCAAAGATATCCTCCTAATTTAGGAGACCCACTTTTTGTTCAGAGTTTGCAGGCTGTCAGCTCTAATTGATAAATGACCAAGCGCCAGAGCGTTTTATCTCCATTTGCATAATTGATAGTGAATTTTAATTGGTTTTCGTTTTGCTTACATTAGTTTCAATTTTGTATACATTACCCCCGTATTTAGTATGCAATAAACAACGTTTTCACCTATGTCAAAGTCAAGGCCTTTTGCTCGTCAGTTTTTCATTTGACAGGCATCAATATAATTACTTAATTTTGAATGCGCTTTAGCGGGTTTTGAAATTAAAATACATTGAGTTATTTTAGTTTTATTTAATAGTATTTAATACTATATTTAATAAATATAAATATTAGCAATTAATCAAATATATTTCGAGCAGCTTTGCCGCCTATGTCAAAGTCAAGGCATTTTCCTCTGCGGTTTTCCGTTTGACAGACATCAAACTCTCGCTTTTCCTTTTGCTGTTTTGAACTTGATGCAAAAAATAATTTCATTACTTCAGCGCGTCAAACAAAAAACGAACCAGGCAAAATACTTTGTTTAAAAAACATATTTAGGCAAACACGTCAAGTCTTTCGGTGGCTGGCAACTCGCCAGCGGAATTCGAATCTGTTTTGAATAGTTGCGAGGTGCTGACGATTGCCACGCCCCCTGCTCACATATGAATAGTATAGTCGTATATAATATGCCCGCCCCTGGGCAATTTGTGCTGCGTATTTTGAGCCGCTTTGATATTTATTTACGTGCGATTAACCCGCCTGGTATGCAATCCGATTTTTTCTTTTGCACATTTGCATTTAATATTCAATGAATTATTCACTGCTGTGGCTTGTTTATGCCACGCAACTTGTTGAAAAATCGGAATTCATTTGCTGGTCGAACTGCCAATTAATCGTGTGATGACCGTGTGAGCGATGTTTTAATTTTTCTGCTTAGGCCATAAATATTTCTGTGTGGGAATTGCGCAGGATTTTCGATGGCTCTTCTTTGGCTGTCTGTCAACCGATCAGCGAGTGGCGAAATCTATTTGGAATTTCACTTTAATTGCTTTTGTAAGCGATCTTCTCTGGCTGTCTGCTATGGTTGGAATTTTAATAGCGTGATCTCTGCGCTAATAGTAGGAAAATAAGATATTTTCCCCGGTCCAATTTTTGTGGTGGGATAATGTCTATAAATAAAGTGCTGCGAGATACTTGGGACTCGGGCAGTTTCCGGTCGCTTTGAGGCTTGTTATTCCACACATCTCTCTTCCACCTTTCACTTCATTTTAACAAGAAAATAATGCGCATCCGCCATGTCCGCCAGGGGGAAAACAAAACCAAGGTCCTTGCCACAATTTGACCCAGCCGAGTTGGCAGCGCTTAAGCCTTTAACAACAATTAAAAATATTACTCCCGAGCAAGGAGAAAATGAACAGAGGCGAAAAAAAGAGTGCAGGGACATGCGGGCACTTGGAGAAAAGTGTAAAATTTAAATTGTCCCAAAAATAAGTCACAATATATCTTAAAGACAGCTTAACACCTTCTTAAACTTATAAATGTAATGGTAATATGGTTCTAAATAAAAACATTGGATCTGATGTATCGTATGCATTGTTTTACCCCAAACTAGTATATTTTTTTCGGTGCATACGAGAGCTTTGTGGCCGGTGAAGTGGTTGCAAGAGCAGCTGGCCGGCAGGCAATTTTCCGAGCGTCCAAAGGACACCGGAGGACCAAAAGCCTCTGACCAGCACACACGACAATTAAAGTAAAAGCTTGTCAAGTGCACGTATATAAGCTGCCAAGTGGATTGTGTTGGCTACTTTTAAATATAAATTAGTTTGCTCCCGACTCATTTCGACCTCTTCTCCTGCTCTCTTCTGTTTGCAGAACCAAGAAAAGACAAGACTGATGCACAACAACAACACGGAGGCAATGGCACAATATCCACGCCCAATATCGAGCAGCCCACCTGCCAGGGCTCGATGCTCCCGCCCCCAGGGGGCGGTGGCCTCCACCAGGCGGACGGGAGTGGCAAGATGGAGCGCCCGAACACGCTCGCCGGCGCCAATAAGCTGACCCGTCGCGGGGTCAACATTTGCTACCACAACGAGCACATGTGTAAGTGGGGGAGAAGTCCTTGGGAAAATGCTGGGAAAATCACTAGTGGATAAGATGTTGTTGGTTGTTGGGCAAGGGAAACTGAAATCGAGATACTTGCTACATGGAACAACGGTTTAAGAGACTTTAAAATATATAAAGAACACTTGAGATTTCCTAGAAAAAAGAAAAATTATTTAATCAAATTATACTATGAGCTCACTTGAGGACTTCAATGATTTGCTCTTTGAACTCTTCAAACTTAATGAACGATATCTCAGTTTCCTTTTCGCTTCCGCCAACTTGTTCACCCACACTTAGCAAAACGCACACACCCAAACAGTCACTCACCCACGCACACACGCACACTCTCACATACACATTGGCTAGACTCAAAGAAGAGCTGCTCACTTGCTTTCTTTTCTGACTTTCTTCTGTACAATCTCTTCTGTCTCTCTATCTCTTTCACCACCTCTCCTCTTCCGCTGAAAAACAACAAAATGCAACAAACAAACTCGAACTCGAACACGATTGCGAACCAATTTTCTGTAATTGATCTTAACCAGATGGCGAGGATGGGAAAATGGTGGGTGGTCCGCCGGGCAGCACCCCGCCCCCTTATCCGGGCGGCAAGCTGCCGCCGGGCGTGATGCTCAGCGAGCTGCCGGAGCCGCCGATTCCGCTCTCGGAGATCGGACCGATCCCACCGCCCCCGATGTTCTCCACACCGAGTCCCACGCTCATCGCAGGACGACCGCACGGGCCAGGCGCCGTCAACGATCAGGACTACCAGCAGGACTACGACTACGATGGTAATTCCCCACCTCCCTCTACCCTTTACCCAACCCCTCCCGAAAACCGTCCCCTTTAGAGTTAGATCAACCTCAGCTCATCAACAAAAACGCGCACTTCATAACGTATGCTAGTTGGGGAAGTTTGCTATTAAGTTGATGTTTGATGTCTTTACTTCCCCAACCTCAATTTAGTTGCTTAAAAATAAATATGAAATTATTATAAAATAAAAAAAAAGAAGATGCTATCAACTTAATGGTGACACCACAATAGCTAGTCCCCTCCTCTTCCCTACTCCTACAATCCGAAACCCATGTTCATCGAGAGTTGTGTTGAATGTTTATTGATTCAAATATGCTTACCCTTTAGATCACGATCCGGATCAGGATGAGCTCGACTCGGACGACGAGTATGCTCCGTACGGTGGCAACCATGTGCGCATGATGGACACGCAGCGCGTCGAGGAAATTCCAGCCAAAGAGCCCAAACCAAATGCAGTTCCTCTCAAGTCGGCGCTGAAGAAGAAGGGCGGCATCCAGCCGGCCTCCGCCTCCACGCCGGTCACGCCCACCCAGGAGCACGGAGCGGGCAGCGCGGCCACGGCGGCGGCCATGGCAAACAGTAACGGCGGCATCGGCTCAATGGCGGCAGCCGCCGCAGCAGCGGCCCAGCAGTCCGCCAGCCAGCGGCCCCTGGTCGTTCGCCAGGATGCAGCGGGCAACAACTATTCGCTCAAGTGAGTACGAGATGGGAATACCGGATCAGAAAGGGGATATAAGGTTGTTTATGCTCAAAAAAGATTTAGAAAATATTTTAAAACTCAAACTAGAGGATAACCTCTCATATATTGGATACTTATCAACTTTATAATAAATCCAACGCATAAACATCCCTATTCCCCCTTTGAGTAGCTTAATTTTGTATCGTTTTACTTAATCCCCTGTTGACCCTTTTGAACACCTCCATAACCGACCTCAACTTCCCCACGTTTTTTGGTAGTTTTTATTCCAACACCCAACTAAAGTTTGTTAATCTGCCCAGAGAGAGCGAGAGTTTTGTTTGTCTCTCTAGTATAATCACTACTTTTTACCTACTACAAACCGAAGAAAAACTCACCAAAAGATAATATCCCCCCGAACCCCACTTTGTATTTGTTATGTTTTCATTGTTACTCGAACTATTTTCTATAACAAAACATATTTGTTCTCTTCTCCTTTCCCCGACTGCCCCCGAAAACCTGTGTTCGTTCTATTTCATATACAATTTCGATTCGATTCGTTTGTGTGTGCGTGTCGAACAACAACCAAACCCATCCACTTCTATATATACTACTATCTCAACTAAAATCAGGCCAATACTACGACCACGGATTAGACTATGGTAAACAATTTTTAGCTAATTTATTTGTAATGTGACAATCATAAAAGCCCCAAAAGTAAATGCTTTTAGTGCACCCAAACATACTGCATACTGCTCACTCTCTCCCTTTAAATGTGTTAAATGTTGTTACATAACACTACACTGCCACTCTGTTGTATAACACTCCCCGCAGTCCTTTCAAAAATAATCCCCCGCAAACAAAAAACTGCTCTCATTGTATCCTTGCACTTAGCTGCACTCTAACACTCGGCTGTCTGTAATTTTTTCACAAGTTTTTGTTTTATTTTTGGGTAAATAAAAACTGAAAGTTTTACAACTTTACAACACTGGTAGTTCTCTCACAAACACACATACGAACCATCTCCCACACACACGAACTTGTACTCTTATTAAATTACTAACTTTTTGCTGCGATTTTCGTTGTTTGCCTCTTATGAGTTTTTCCTTTTGTTTTTCCACACCAACGACAACAATAACAACAACAACACTCGAGTCCTCTCCATTACCCCCGTGTCAGTATGTGTGTGTACGTGTATATGTCCGAGTGTGTATGTGCGTAGAATTCTTTTAACGTAAAAACTTTCTTTGTCTTTTCTTTGCCACTGTTGTCTGTATTTTCCTCTGAGTCTCGCATGTTTCATTTCAAGCAGGAATTTGTTTCAAATTACAATTTGCCTTCCCAGTTTTAATTTGATATTTCCCACATTCGAAAAATATGCAAACAGCGGAGAGGGAGAGCCCGAAAAGGAAATGAGTTTTCCGGCGGCGGCGTAGGTCAAGTTTTTTCATTAGGCAAACTTTGCCTTTAAGTTGTCCAGAGGCGAAATGAAAACTTCAAGTGTGCCGCCAGTGCATCGAAATTGGAATTGAAATTCAAATTGAGTGGAGGACAAAGACAGGCCCCTCACTCAAACGGCCGAGTGCTTCGCCATTCTCGTTTCACATGACTGATACAGCGAACAATTTATGCACTTTATAACGCACAAAAATCAAATAAAAGGGAAATATGTAAAATAGCTGCAGCTCACAGCGAAACGTGCCTGGTAAAAAGCGATTTCTTGTTGGGCGCCCTCCAATATCTAACCATCTGCACATCTATCTTTCTCTCTATCGGAAAATGCGAGAGTGGGCAAATTTATGGGTATGTCGCACTACCAGCCATTTCGATGGAGGTTAAATCGCTTGAAATGTGATGGAGATATGCCATTCGAGAAATGTGTGGGAGAACATAAACGTTATAAGTTTGCAGGAATATTTTCAAAGGGGTTAACGAAACCTACCTAGTAGAGAAATACGGAATATTCCAGCATAATAAAAACACAGTACAGTATTTTCCTTTGCAAAGGCCAACTAAAAAATCCTCCCAATAGGGTCAGAGTTATATTTGAAGTAACCCTCGTATGCCCTCGAAAAAATAGTAATCTTCACAACAGAACTGACTTCCTGTGCGGCATTTCCACTCGACTTCCTTGGAGACAGTTGCTGGAGAACTATGCAGAGTGGCGTGCATCTGCCCCCGGGGAACGCGCACTGCGTCGCTCATCCGCCCTGTGGCCCCACTGCAAACTCGCAGGCTTTGTTCGGTTTTTATCCAATCGTGTTTTGCATTAACGCCCCGAAAGTGCGGCGGAAGCAGCCAACAGGATATGGCGTTCGAGGCGGGCTTTCAAACCTTCTGAAGCCCCCGAAAGCTTTAAGTACAAAGTCAAACACACGAGAGTACGTATCCTACTTTCGTACATATATGCATGGTTTTGCATATCATTTCCGAGGGTGGGTGGCCCGCCAGATGTGCACTCCACGTGCCGTTTACGAAAAGAAGAGGAGCATAAAAAAGGATAGGGAAAAGCAAACTGCCGCAGCAGCAAAGGAAAATAAAGAGGTGGAAAAAGGCGTTTTACGTTTTTTCCCAGCTTGGTGACAAAACTTAAAGGAACAAAACGGAAAAAGATAGACAGATACAGTCGTGTCTGCCAAAATAGGAGGGGGGATTTCATTTCCTGAATTAAATTAAATGGTTGAGGGTTACCGAAAAATAGCAGGGATTTCATCCAGGCTGTGTATTCTATTTTATTAGTCAAATTCAAGAATAATAGAAAAATGACTGTTTGTTTTAAAAGCCAGAGCTTATACATATAAATAAGACTTTAAAAAATACAAAATACAACAATTTTAAAGAGAACCAGATTTATTATAGTTGCTCACAGTTCAAATACACAATTATAATTCATGTTGATATAAGCATATTATAGGCCACTAAAGCCTCCCCTATTAAATGCGATTTAATGTGTAAAGCAGACAGCTAAAATGTGTGTATTCCTGCTACTATTTCACCTGCAACTGTAGCAGAAGTAGATAAAGAAAAAGCTAGGACTGTGTGCACGTGGCTGAATAAATTAAGCACATGCAGGGATATTTATGCACATGCGAGTGCGAGAAGCTGGCTAAATCTGGCAGATTGCCTACAAAGATTGCGGCAAGGACTCAGAGGAGGAGGAGGAGGAGAAGGGATTCAGCTTGAGATTGAGAGACCGAAGTGCATGAGCCTGTAGTTGCTAGTAGTTACTGTCATGTGGTTGCTGTTGTGATGTGGTGATGCCTGTTTGTAGTTTGTAGTGTTTAATGCGCCTGCTAATGACACAGTGCTCATGACGCGACTAATGTGCCGCCTTTGATGCTTAACCCACAGCAGGCAGCAAATGTTCAACATCCAGTTGCCGTGCACCGTGGAGAACAAGGAGAACGCCCGGCCCTTTGTGATACGCGAGAGCAGCAGCGACAGCGACGAGAGCGATGGCCACATCGTCTACCGGGACGAGGACAACGACAACACGCGGCTGGCCAAGTTGGCCCGCAAGGAGTCGCTCTCGCTGAAGCTGCAGCTCCGGCCGGACAAGCAGGACCTGATCAACCGCAACATCCTGCACCAGGTCAACGACAACGAGCTCAAGGAGTCCAAGGAGGCGATCGGGGCCCGTCTCATCCGCCGGCTGTCCATGCGGCCCACGGCCGAGGAGCTCGTCGAGCGCAACATCTTGAAAAGTGAGTAGAAAGGTTAAAGGTTGAAAAGGAAAAGCATTCTAAAATCAAGAATTAATTGAAAAGATTGTAATGATTTATGCTCAGAATTCTTTACAAAATCAAATCGAGGAAATCTTTGCAAATCAGATTCAATTAACACCAGCCTGGCATAAATTCCACAGCCTTCTGTGATAATTCTTGATTGTAGTTGACGTTTCCCCCCTTGAATAACTTGAAAATTCAATTTTACTAAATGTCATTCGTCCTCTGCTGTGCAGCTCAATCACCCGCCGAGGAGAAAAAGCAGAAGGAGGAGAAGAAGTCGTATTTGCTGCGCAAACTCAGCTTTCGGCCGACCGTCGAGGAGCTCAAGGAAAAGAAGATCATCCGGTTCAACGACTACATCGAGGTCACCCAGGCCCACGATTACGACAGACGGGCGGACAAGCCGTGGACAAGACTGACGCCGAAGGACAAGGCCGCCATTCGCAAGGAGTTGAACGAGTTTAAGTCCTCCGAAATGGCCGTCCACGAGGGCAGTCGGCATTTGACGAGGTAAGGGGCTTTCTAACCCCTGGAAGTGAACCATATTTTGGGGAAATCAATCTAAAAGGGCAGCTAGAAATGCTGGAAAAAGAACTTTTAAGACTGTAGATGAAAAATCTGTTCCTATTTCGGGACTTTCCATCTTGGAGTTGTTTTGAGCTTAGAAATGTCAGATTCATTTGGCTTTTCCAATAATTAAGTTCCAGACTTTGCGAGCGTTTGAAGGGCCAGGGTATTTCGCGCTTCGGTGACCAAGGATAACCTCTGTGCCTAACTGGTTTTGCAAATTGCTCCCGCGGGTCGTTCGGTGGGTGGGTGGTTATGGGGCCAAAGCAATCTCGCAATTGAGACATCCCAGTGTACGGGCCTGAATTATGTAGCGGGCGTGTCCTTGCGGCCAAATCGAATGGCCAAAAAGTGAGCCAAGCAAAAAATTGCCAATGCCAATGGCCAGTGAAGTGTCACGTGCAGTTTTGGTCGCCAGCCACCCGCCACCCAGGCACCTTACAAATGTATTTTGGCGATGTGCAGTCACAAAGGATTCGGTGGGGGCAACCTTTTTCCGTTTCTATTTCCACTGCAGTTTTGGGCAGGGTTTTAGTTTTTTTTTTTTTTCTTTGGGTGGGGGAAGTGTGTAATGGCTCTTGGATTTTGTGCGCTGCCAATGGCCAGTTGCAATGTTTCCTTAAAGAGTTAAGCGACCTGCCACACGCCATTTAAACTTGGTCGCATTCCTATTTCCAGAACGAGGCTAAAACAAAACTAATCAAAACTTTCTCTTGCAGATTCCATAGGCCATGACGATTGCAATGGCAGCAACTTTCCAACAAATTACAACAACAACCCAAGCAACAATTGTATTTTATGCAGCATCAAATTGTCAACAAATGTTTAAAAGCAAAAAATTAAGCCAACAAAAAGAAAGAAATACTTTCAGCCCCAAAAAAACCGGCAAAGAAATGCAAATAAAATAAAACGAAAAAATACACAAAAAAAAAAGAGGAAGGAAACGTGAGAAAGCGAGGAAATGAAAAAGGCCACATTCAAAAACATAATTGATAATTTTAGGTTTCTGTTGATCATAGCGAGAGTGCCGCTCGGTTTTCTAATTTTAAGTTCTTTATGTTTCACTTTCTTTATTTGTTAATTGTGTGTAAATAAAATTCCTTTGATATCCAAGCCAATTTCACAACGTAAATCAAAATATCAATTCGTCTTTTGTAGAAATGTTAAGTCGCTTTTTGAGTCAAGGCAATTATGTATTATATTATATAAAATTAAACGAGGAGAAACACTAAATGATATTCGATTAAATAATTACATTAAAGCAAATAAACGGCTGAGAAAAATTCATTAAAGCTTAGGCATTAATTTACATCTACTGTTGCTTTCCATACATTTTTAATTTTTGAATTAAGCCAACTAAACAACACAAAATTCTAAACGAAAAATTATGTTTTACATTTATAATTACTTTATTGTAAAAAGCTTAAACGTAAACAAAACAACACATTAAACTTAGAGCTACCACATATACGATAATACGGAATAATAAATTCTAATTTTTCGAAAGACATGTTTACGAAAGATAATTTTGTTGTTTTCGATTTTTTTTTCAGCCTGAGTTCCTTATGTTAAGTTCTCGATTGTCTTCTAACATGTACATACATATCGCCAAAGAATATTTGCAAATCCAAAACTTATCGTGGAGAGATAGGAAGGAACCCAAAAAGCAGAAAAAACAATGCTCAAGCTGAAGATGAAGGGTACAGGTTGCAGAAACCCAACCGTATATAAAACTCTAATAATAAATGGCAACAAAATATCAGGAAAAATAAACTGAAGCAAGTTGGACCCAGAATGAAGTTTTTTAGCGAGGAGAAAAGTAAAAGAAAAATTACAACTTAAGACGTAAGTCACGTAACCTACAACTTTTTAGAGACAGAGTACAGAGTTCGGAACCAGATGGAACAACATCACGATGAATATTTATTTTGTAAAAGCAGGGAAAGCGGAAACTGAAACTTTTACTCAAGCATTCCACATAGTAAACTTAACCAAGAAGAAAATATGAAACAAAAATTTCACAAAAAAAAAACCAAAAAACGAAAAACAGAAATTGTAAATTTTGAGGCAAATGCAAATTGAAATGCTCGCGCGTGCTCGTGAATATCTAAACTTAAAGACGAAAAGTAAATGTAAAACTAAACTAAAGTTAAACTAAACAGTAACGTAATAAAATCCGTTTCAAGGACACTTAGTAAGATACAGATACAGATAACAGACACAGCATATAAATTAAAAAGAAAGCAACTTATTTCGAGAACCGATCAAGGGGATAAACCCAAGGACATTAGTTTAATGATACAGTGGCGCTTCCTTTGCGAGTTTCATACTTCTAACTGAGCAGGGGACTTGTATAGACTTCGGTTTCGGATATGGAAACCGTTTGAGTAGCAGTCCCGTGGCTCAATCCGAATCTGAATCTGAATCTCTCTCTATGTCTGCCTCTTGCTTCACAGCGTTGCATTGTCAAAGTTAAGCAATATAAATTGCATATATACATATAAACAAATATATATAAAATCGGAATAAATAAATTATACATATTTAATGACTATACAAAGGCAGAATATATATGTATATATTCATTTATGTATACACCTATTTATATGAGATGAGGCAGCCGAAGCTATACAACTCTATCAATATGGGATAGCATAGTTTACACTTTTTCTATGGAGCGATTTATAGTGTACGATACACAAGAATTAGAGCAGAAGAGCCAGAGGCGTCGGCGTCGTCGGTTTCGACCCCTTCGAAGTTCGAACTCCCCGAGCAATATCCGGTATATGCGATTGCGATTGCGATTGCGAGCTATATAGAACCGACTTTCGTATTACAGCAGGGCCTTTCCTCCTCGATCCCCACCAGTTTTCGTTCTTCTGCCATTGGTTCTTCCTACTCCCTATTTTTCGACACATCTTTGCCAAGTTCTGCAGTTGCAGGAACAAAAACAAAAACCAAAACCAAAACGAGTAAAACAAAAGATCTATAGCAATAACTAAGAACACCATGAAGCGATCGGAAAATCGAGTTTTTGGGCCAAGGCCAAAGTAGGAGAAATCACAGAAAAAGTTGTGAAAAATTGCAAATGCGAAAGGGTTAAGTACGAGTAAAGAAGTTAAGTAAAGTAGCGGAGTAAGCGTAGCGAGAGTTTTGGCAAAAACAAAAACCAACAGAGATCACAAACAACAGAAAAACAAGAAAAATATTGAATAATAATCACCGACAAATTGAGATTTAATAAAGATTTAATTACTTACAAAACACGAGTGTTTTTATATAAGGATATAAGATTCTTTGAATTGAATTTTAAATTTATTTTTTTTCTAGCATTTAACAAAGCTTCGGATGATTTCATTAATTTCATTAATCAGCTATCGATCTTCTTTGTATTTCTGGGTGGTTGTTGTATACAACAGATCTCTAATCTTTCTTTGCGGTAAAAAGGTTACAAATCTCCTCTGTAGAATTACAGGACTGGATAGCAGCAGCTATCAGTTCGGTTCCAGCCTGTAGCAAACTGTCCAAGTTCAGGTAATTTGAGGCCATTACGATCTGCAGTAGGAAACTATACTCGGTGCCCTTCTCCGTTGATAAAAGTTTTTTCAGGATACCCTCTCCCTCTATATCTATGTTATCTTTGAGATCCTGCACCGAAGAGCACCACTTGATTATAAACATCAGGGTCTTGGCATCGACCCGCGGGAGAGGAATTACGTCATCATCGCCTTCCATTATTGGCATGTCAGCAATGACGCCCATCTGTTGTGTCAGACGAATGTCCACTGTATGAAGAACGCCATCGTTTGTCTCTAGTTTCACAAATTGTGGGACTTCCAACTCTTGAGAAGCAGCAGACATTGTGGGAAGCGAGAATTTAAAATTTCTTTCGTTTATAATATTAAAGGTTACCAGCAAGCAAACTGTTGCGATAAGATATTTACTAGTGTCGGATATTGAATTGAACTGTCACTTGCCAACTACGTTTCTGGAAATATTCCTTATAAATACCATTAAAATAAAACCCAAGTAAGAATCGAATTAATTTTTTCGGAAATGTTGTTTGCCAGATGTCTGCCTAAAAATATGCTTTACTAAATCCCCAAATCTGCTTGTAAACCCCTTGTCTACTTTTGCGGAGCAGCGGATTTATCCATTTTCCCGCAGATTTTCCAGCAAATCCGTTTAGGCACTTGCGCGAGTTTCCCCACCTTTTGGCCCGTTCCATTCATATCCGTTTTAACCAGAACACATGGCATTCATTCATGAATTCCACGGCGTTTTCCTTAGCCATTCTGCGCATATTTCACATGCCACGTACCTCCGGTGGTTTTGCGTCTCTGTATCTTTGCATCTCGAGGCATCTGCGTACGTGCCAGACCAGAAAGAGCGGAGAAAGAGCAGGTGAGTGGCGGAGCGAGGGGGTGAAGTGCCCCAGGTGAGGCGACACCAATCACAATCATCATAAGACCATCATACCATCGCCATCGCCATCCCAGTTGATTATGATGAGCTCCGCAGATCTCGCGAGTCGAGTGCCTGGGCCTTTTCGACTGAGGCTCTTTACTCGCGAAAGTTTTATCGCCGCGGCGAGATTCTAACATTTTTGTGTGCATTCCACTTTGGTGCGTTGTGGTTCCTCCGATTTCTCAAGAGTTTTTCGCTCATAAAACGTACTCGAACTCATTAAAACGCGCACTCTGATAACTGAGATGGCCAAAAAAGCAAATTGGACACCGTCATCTGGTGCCGTCCGACTGTTGCGATGGAATATGGCTACACTGTTGAAAAATGTTTCCGTTTTGAAGCTAGATATATATGTTCAGAATTGTAATAAATGAAATAAAATATTTTAGTCAATTCCGCCCTATAAGCCCTACCACTTATTAATTTGGTTGATTTGTCAATATTTGTAGGTATTCAAGTTTAGTATTATATTATATTATATCAAAATATTTTAGTCAATTCCGACCCATAAGCCCTGCCACTTATTAATTTGGTTGATTTGCCAATATTTGTAGGTAATCAAGTTTAGTATTATTATTTAAATCAAAAAATAAAAATAAATTTACTTAAATCTTGTAGGTTTTTTTATGCTTATATTGCTATGCAATATTAAAATAGAAAAGCTAACTAATCACGATTTCAGGTTTTTATTTTGTTTTGTTATAAAGGGGAAATGAAGAATTTATTTAAATATAGGTGAGTGCCCATAATTAAATTGATATGTTTCGCATTGTTTACTTTGTAACTTTTCTTCGAGTGTAACGGCAGACGTGTTTGCATGTGCGTCTTGCTGCTGATTTATTTGATGGGCAGTTAGAGAAGAGGTTCTTGTTGTTGGGGGAGCACGTTGCCGGTTCTCAAAATGGGGCAGACGGCGGAAAAATTTAGCCAGCTTTCCAAGAGCCAATTAGCCGCGCTCGCGTGTGTGTGGGAAACCCAGGAAAAGTCCCGGACACTGGGGAAAAAACCCTATAAAAACCGAAAGATCGAAGGCTAATGAAGAGATCCATTCCTCTCGAAAATATCAGCTGGCCTATCTGTTGTCCTGGAGCAGTTTTCCGAGAGCTATCAATCCTCGCGTATCTGGACAATCGGTTAACACTTCAGCAGCGGCGGGCCCCACAGTCAAGTCCATTGTTTTGGGTCAGCCAGCCTGCCGCTTTTTGGAGGCGAGCGAAATTTGCATTTGGCCTGTTGGCCAGGTTCGCGACTCCATGGAAGTCGCCCGCTTTATCCCTGGGCTTTCTTTATGACCCGACTTGCAGTTTGCAGTTTGCAGTTTACAGCTCCAGTGCTTTTCTTCTTCCTTTTTGTCTTATTTATATGTATACATTTTTCACTGTAGCCTTTTGTTCGGCCGGCCTGGCAGAGAAAAGTTTATTTGATTCTATTTTCGTTTTATTTGAATTGTGTTGTGTTTGCGGCTTTTATGGCTCGACTTTGCGCCGAGATTTGTTTGTGAAAGTTGGCCAATATCGATGAGGAGGCTCCTCTTGTCTCCTTTGTTGCCTGTTGGTGGCTTGCTGGCTTACTGGCTTGGTGGTGATTGTAAAACAATAAAAGCAACACCTGACTGCCGTTTGCCAACAATGGCGACGACTTTGTTGGTGGCCAGGCGGCCAACAAATGCCGGCTAGATTTTATCTGGCTCTATGCTCCTGGCCCCAAACACAGGCTCAGGCCATTTTTGGCCAAAAACAAAACATGCTTATTGTTTGTAGATTTTCCGCAGCGTTAACCCAAACATTTCAATTGCGTTGGGATGCGTTTTCTGTCTAAATATGAATTTGTGCCAAATAATAGAACAAAACCTTTGGGAAAAAAATCAGATCCAATATCAGAAACATGTATTTTTTATTCTTCTATTACTTTCTACATGTTTGTATTAAAAATGCCCAGTTTACATGTCACATTTTTGTATAATGACCAATTTTAATGGTATTTTCCGGTAAGCAAATTACTGAAGAGAGAGAGATGGCAGCGGGCTGAGCCAAAATTAAATCTAAATCTAAATAAATAAAAATCGTGCACTGTTAAGTGAAAGGCATCGACGACGATCTGTGTGCTGTTGCAAATTTAATCAATTGATGAGGCAGTTGCAACTAGCAAGTCGCAGGTTGCAGGTTGCTGGCCCGTTGCTTTTGTTTGTTGTTTGTCGATGGCTGCCAAGCAATTTGGATTTTGTGGCACCAACTGTAGCGGCCGCAAAATAACAACGATCCTGACCAGAAAGACATTTACATTCTACTGTTTTGGCTGATTGTTGTTGCTGTTGCTGTTTCTGTTGCTGCCACCGCTGCAAGTGTCGCTGGCACATGCAACAACAACAGCAGCAACATCAGCAAGCCGCCGCACACTTTACACGCTGCAAACCGTGACTTTAATTTTCTTTCTACTCCCTCTCAACGTTTCAGTTTTTGATTTGTTTTCCCCCTCGTTTTCTAATTTTTTTTGTTGCCATTTTATATAATTTCAAAACTCATTTCCCAATGGCCGCGCTTTTCATTAAATCGCCTCGCAATGTCGCCAATAGTTTTTGCCCGAATTTGCCCCGCCGCAACATAGTTTTTGTTCGGCCATTAGGCTGCCAATGCTTTTAATTTGTAATTACATTGCACACTTTACTTTCGTTTGTCCGGCTTTGATTTATGGCCCACAGAAATAAACGTCCAAATTGCTAAATGGCAGGAATTGGCTGAATGGAATCGTGAGTGAAGTCACAAAGCGCTTGTCAATTGGAGTCAGGCAGTGGTGATCGTAAATGGAAGATTCTGAATAAGTCAGGAGATGGGTCAAGTGGTCTTTCACTTATTTTGTATACCTCGTTTAAAGTTGCAATGTAAAATTGAAGAAAAATAATTGGTTGCTTGCAACTTTGTTAGTTAATTGTTGGGAAACTCATTTCTGTTATTAATTCCCTTCATAGTTTGTGTCCTTTTCTTTCATAAAGTAATCATAAAAAGTTGTACCTGCTGCGCTGTCTGCGCTATCAATAAATAAGCTCATTAACTGCCAGTAAAATGTTGCTGTTGCCGTTGTCGCTGCAGTTGACACTTGCTGCTGCACCACAGCAACACGCAATAGCAGCAACTCAACAGCAACACCCACTCGTTTTCGTTTTCGGAGCTGCAGTCAAGTGACACACACACGGAAAAGTGCCACCATTTCAAATCGCTTCTATTGACAAGCGAAACAACCATTGCAGTTGCTGCTTCGGCGGCAACATGTTGCTGCAACATCCGTGGACCCATTGATTAGGTGACCCTTGTAGTGGTCCTCTGTTGTTCCGTTGTCTTGTGTCTTGGCCCCAATTGTCAATGACTTTAGCTGGTTGCCGGTGGCATGTTGCATGTTGCTGTTGCTGTTGCAGCTGCTGTTGTTGTCTTGCCATTGATTGAATTACATACAAGCTCTCCCTTGGAGACCTTAGGCCGCCAACGCAAAAGGCAAAGAGTCAGGCCGGTTAGCCAGTTAATTAGCAGCTAGTTCAGCGGGCTGTCCTTGTGCCAAATGTGAGTGGGTTGCCGCGATGTGGGATCAAGAAAAACCCCAGAAAACCAAGACCAGCCAAGAAAATCCAATCAGAGCCAGCTCAAGGATGTTCGGATCGTTGCCACTCGAGATTGTATCTTTATCTCCAGCTTTATATATATTTCACTGAGCTTTGCGCCTATAATCCAGTCTTTAAGATAACTTTCAGCAACCGTTTGCCATCCACAATCCTTTAAGCGGCTTCCAATGCGAGTGGACAGCAGATACAATATATCACCATTAGCATTGCCTGCTCCCCAATCACTCACTGTCCAATTGCATAAGGCATCAACCTCAGGCAGCCCGCTACTTCCCCGCTTTCCCCTTTGGTTTTCCCCCCCGCAAAACCGCATTCGACGACGAACTTGTCCTTAAAATGTCAGCCAAAGTGTTCATTAATTTGTGTTTCTATCCCTGTCTCCCTCTTGCTCCATTTTGTTTATGATTGTGTGTGCGTGCCTGTGTCTGTGTCTAGTCATTGATCATGAATTCCATGAGCTTGGCACTCGCTGCATGCGTCATTCGAAACCGCCAACCCCCCTGCACTTGCACTGCAAAAAAAGGATATAAAGTATTATTTAAAATTAAGTACAAAACGGTAAGTCCAAAGCCAAGAAACTTTTATGACTTGCCTAGTCTTATATTTGCTTTTTAATCTTTGTTGCAAAAACTACTTTACTTTTTTGATTTAAATGAATTTTGGAAAAATTCTTTAAAAATCATGTAGCTACTTTTTTGATGGAGTTAATGTACCTGGCTCCTAAGTGTATTTATATGCATGTGCCACCAGCAATTGGCGACACAATTTTGCTGCCTTTGGCATGTGCCACCCCCTCCCCAACCCCTTGACTCCATGCCCCCGAAAAAACCGCAGTTCAACCTACGCAAAAAATAATCTCTTGCCTGTTGCCAGTAGTTTGTAATTTCATGTAAAAGTCGCGCCAAATGCAAAATGGCCCTGCGAAAAACGGCAAAAACAACAAGAGCGTTGACTGACTGACGGGCTGCCACGCCCCCTCTGGGTCCACCGCCCCTCTGCCTATACGATATGCACCCAGCCATCAATCTCAATTGCTTCGCGTTCTCATATGCGACTCTTCGATCATTTTGCAGGCTGACAGGCAACAGGAACCCAACAAAAGGCAACAACGGTAATAAAAATTGCAGATTTGTCACAGCAATGTTGTTTTTGTTGTTGTTTTTGGTTTTTTCTGGCCCGATATTCTGGTTTACTTTTTGCCTACATCGTGTGCCTGTAATTACTTTTTATTGTGGGTATTTTTTATTTATTTCTTGAAGTTTTCGTTCTCTGTTTCTCTTTCATTTTCTGTTCTGGATTTATCTCGCCCAAATGTCTACGCGTGATTAAACGCTTAAATTGCCAGATATGATATATCCCAGAGAGCCTGTCGCCGTCGGTTTTCCTCCGACCTGACATACCTATATGTAGATGGAGGACCAGATTGCCGGGGATTGTCTTCTGGTTTCGAAAGTCTGCGCCAGTGGCTGCCTGTCGATGTTTGTTGTCTGTTTCTTGTCCCCGTTTTGTTCTCCTATAAATTTAATTCAGCCAGAGCCAAAAAGTGTGACGTAAATTTTGCAGTTCTAGAGTTCAACAAAAGTAATTCTAAGTTTTTGTGTAGCTTGAAAAATTTCTTATGAAATGTTGTCGAAGGTATTACAAATACTAAGGTAGTTTCTTCACAGCTTATCAATCATAAGCCTTCAGCTATTTTCCTAATCACATCTTTCCATCATCTTATTATTCAAATGAAGACATGTTCACACGCTCACTTCTCGCACTCCAACTAGAAATGGGGACTTTTAAACATAGTTTAAGACTTTATTAGCGCCCACATCTGACACTCTGTAAAGCCGTCACTTCACGCTTAATTAGGCGCATTGTACAAATAGCTTTATCGAGAGGCTTAAATAGTCTTAAACTTGTAAGGGAGTTTTCTAGCCGGGATATGAATCTCAGTCGTATTCCGGGGTCCTTTACAAGAAAATTTGTAAGTCACTGAGACACTGAACTAGAGAGGTCCGTTCATTTGATGAACAGGGGTTTGCGGACTGTCTTGGAGGGGTTCTTCAGACCCAAAAATTCCACGGGCTGGACCTTCGGGCGAGGCCGCAGCCGATCGGAAGACGTTGCGCTGGTGGGGTGGAAAGTTCCACTGGCTGGACCTTCGGGCGAGGCCGCAGCCGATAAGAAGATCCCGGGCTGAAAACAGTCTCTCGTCTAACGAAGACGGAAAATTCCACCGGCTGGACCTTGGGGCGAGGCCGCAGCCGACAGAACGGTTTCGGGGCTCAAGTTTAGCTCTCACCTGATGGGGTGGAAAATCCCACCGGCTGGACCTTCGGGCGAGGCCGCAGCCGACAGAACAATTCGGGGCTCAGAAGATCACTCGCGTGCGTTAAGGGGGATCCGCCGCCCTTCCTCCGAACTGCCTAGGGAGGATCGGCCTTCCCCAAACGAGTTTACTATAGGGAGGATCCGCCTTCCCTTTACCGTCCTAACTAGGGAGGATCGTCCGTCCCAAAACGCTTCGTTCACTGGGGGGGGGATCCGCCACCACCTTCCCGACCTGCCTAGGGAGGATCGTCCGTCCCAGAACGAGTTATGCGCGAGGGAGGATCCGCCTTCCCTTTACCGTCCTAACCAGGGAGGATCGTCCGTCCCAAAACGTGTTATTCACCGTGCCCGTGGGGTAAATCACAAGGGGGATGAGTTTCGTGTTATCAAAACTACGCAAGGAAAATCGTTGGCGACTTGTTAGTGTCTACTTGCTTTATTCAATTTCATTAGTATTTTTACTGCACCGATTACAGTGAACTCCTCTAACCTGCACTTAGGATCCCACGTGTTTTCTCCCAGAACGCACCCGCTTGGCGTTTTTCTCGTGCACGTCCGTTCGCTACTCCACCTCGCCGGAAACTCCCCGATCTCCCTTTTTTCATGTGCCCGCATACTTATTTTTAACCCTCGCTTATCTTAAGCTTATCTGGCACCTCTCCGCGCTTTCTGGTATTTTATCCCGGATCGATACCGCGGGCGGGGTTGATGACCCAGCTTAATATGCTAATCTCAAGTATTTAGATTTAACATAAACATATATATATTTGGCTCCTTGCCGCCGACTTCAGGGTCATTCTCTTAAATCTATTATAAATTCTTACAGCTATAAACAAATCAATATTTCAAGATACTTTTTCCCTTATGGATAATAATCATAACAGTGTTGCTATTGGGTGTGGTTGCCAACCCCGTCAGCGTGAATATCTGCTGGCTGTGACGTTGCGGTCATCCGGCCACACCGTCACACCCTCCCCTTGCTCACCGGGGGTCGATGAAGAAGGTTCCGCTTCTCCTCCCAGTGACCACGTAGCGGATTCCCGCGTCATCCATCGCGAATCGTATTCGCCTGCCAGCTCCAGCCCAGCCGTCAACCCTCTCCGTGATTCGAGCAATCGTTGTCCGGGGCAGCGTGGTAGCTCCGCCCGCTACGGACCACCCTCGGGGTATTGCGCATTCGTCCACCGTGAACCTTGGGGGTCCACATCCATCGCCACATCGGGGATGTCGTCGCTGAAACCCCCGATCCAGCCAGCTCCTTGGATCTCGTCTAGTACTCGATCCAGCACCTCGTCTTCCCAAGTGAAGAGCGGTAGGTCTGGAGCGGCACACTGCGGTGACCTCTGGGATTCGGTGGTTCCCTCCTGCGGTTGTTGCTGGGGTAATCCGGGGAGATCATCGACGACCCCTACCCCCTGGTTCACGTCTCTTCGGGGAAACAGCCGTCTGAACATGGGTCGCTCCTCGCCGACGTCGTCGCTGTCCGTGGCCCCCTCGTACTCCGCGAAGAACTTCGTGCGGGGTCCCTCGACCGACGGGCTCCGACCGCGTCTTTTGTTCTGAGACCGTGCAGCCTCGTCTCGCGTTTGGTCGGCCTGGCTGGCTGCAGGGGACGTCTGGCTCGAGCGGTTCGTCATTTTCTTGAGCGTGCGGAGTTGGACGGGCGACGTCTGAGCTGACCGCGGCCGGGTAGCGACTCTTGGAGATGTCTGGCACGCGTGGTCGGATGTCTTCTGGAGCGTGCGGAGTTGGACGGGCGACGTCTGAGCTGACCGCGGCCGGGTGGCGACTCTCGGAGATGTCTGGCACGCGTGGTCGGATGTCTTCTGGAGCGTGCGGAGTTGGACGGGCGACGTCTGAGCTGACCGCGGCCGGGTGGCGACTCTCGGAGATGTCTGGCACGCGTGGTCGGATGTCTTCTGGAGTGTGCGGAGCCGGATCGGGGATGTGTGGTCGTCTTCGAATGGCCCGGATGAGTGTCGGTGCGTCCCGCAGCCTTTCAGCTCCTCTGACTCCCTTCCCACGTCGACATCTGGCGAGTCCTGCCCTGGGCGACGTCCCTCCAGCGTGGGGAGTGTTGGTGACAATGGCTCGTCGACGTACGGACCCTCTGGTTGCAGGCCGGGCACCCGGAGCACGACCGACCGAGTCTCGATCCTCATCAAGGTCACGTGGCCGTGAAAGCGAGCGATCTGGTGGTCGACCGTCCGAAAACAATTGTGGTCGAAGGCCACCTCGCGGCGTGCTCCCGAGTAGCCCGGGTGACCTGCCCGGGGGTCCCGCCGACTCCATGGCCCTGCCCGCTCGCCGTCGTCCGGCGTCTCCGTGTAGTAGGGAGACGGGCAACGTCCGCCCGTGTAACCCCACGACCCTGCCCGTTCACCGTCGTTCGGCGCCTCCGTGTAGTAGGGAGACGGGCAACGTCCGCCCGTGTAACCCCACGACCTGTCCTCCTCGTCTTCGGAGTCCGAGTCATCTTCAAGGACGTAATCGGGACGGGGAAACGAACTCGACCCAGGTGTGCGCCGGTTGCCGTCGGGCCGGGGGCTCCATGCGCTCTCGCGTGCTCTCGCGAAACGGTCGCCAGACACTTCCGACTCGTCCTCGTCTGTGGCCGGTCCCTCTACATCCTCTTGCTCCGACTCGTCGTATCCGGCTGCATCGCTAACTGCGTCTTCGCTCTCGTCCGAGCTGTCTGAAATCTCGATCACTTGGTCCATCTAAAATTACAGACTAGCTTATCGCTATAACAACCTGACCCCACGAATTCCTAACTTCGGTGCAGTGATATTTAGACTTAGTGCTACATGTTACAGTTTCTTTACTTATGGTTAATTTCATTAATCGCTTTTAGTACTCTATTCTTCTATCTACCCATACCATTACTTCTCATGATCGACGTCGCTCTCCTCGTTGGTAGCTTCTCCCGGGTGATACGGCTTGAGCTGTGCGATGTTGGCCGTGCGTCGTTTCTTCTCCCCTCGGCGTCGTAGAACAACCAGGTTTGGTGATGTGAACTTTGAGACGACGTAGGGCCCATCAAATTTAGGCGCTAGCTTGGCTGCAAATCCCTCGGCCGCTTTCGAGAGGTGATGCTGGCGGAGCCACACCTGATCTCCAAGGTTTGGTCTCCATTCCCGTCGGCGAAGATTATAATACCTCGCTTGCTCCTGCGACGATCGTTGTAGATTGTCACGCACCAGGTCGAAGACTCCCCTCAGTTGGCATGCTTTGTCTTCGGGGTCGCGGGTCTCCACCGCAGATCCAGGGGTGACCGCGTCGTACAACATCGAGGGCAGTCGAGGCTCGCGTCCTTGCGTGAGGAAAGCTGGGCTGAACCCCGTCGAGTCCGAAACGCTGGAATTGATGGCAAGTGTTATCTCCGGTAGTAACTGGTCCCAGGAACTCTGATCGCCTTCAGAAAGTTGGGCCATCATCGTCTTTATAGTCCGATTAGTTCTCTCCGTCGGATTCTCTTGAGGACAGTATGGTGCGGTATATTGTATCTCCACCCCCAGCGATGTGAAGAAATCCTTTAACGTTCGACTGGTAAATTGCGTGCCATTGTCACACACGAACTTCCTCGGGATGCCGACTCGACTCAATATGCGCTCGCGGAAAGCCTTTTGGACGTGCGCTGCCGTGGCCTTTCGTAATGGGATCAGCTCCACCCACTTGGAAAACGCATCGTGAAACACCAGGAGCATGGTATTCCCCTGTTTCGAGCGGGGTAGAGGTCCAACGAAATCCGCGCACAACACATCGAACGGCTCTTGTGTTACCCGAGTTAGCATCTTACCCGCCGACTTGGTTTGAGATGTCTTAAATTTTTGGCATGACTCGCAGTGTTGCACGTACCGCCTTGCATCCCTGAACATTCCAGGCCAAAAGTATCTTTGCGCTAACCTGGTGATCGTCTTCCGCCCGCCGAGGTGTCCGGCCGTCGGGGCATCGTGACACTCTCGTAGAACCCGACTTCTGTGTGGGCTAGGAACACAGAGTTTCCACTGAAAGTAATCTTCGCCGTCGATCCTCCGCCCAATATTACGATAAATTTGTCCATTCTCCACGGTGTAGTCCGCAAACTTCTCAGGATGTTCCCGTATCTTGCTTTCCATGTTTCGAATCCACTTGCAAGGAGACTCCACCTCAACCATCTGTTGCAGGACTTCGCACGGCTGCCGGGATAACGCGTCAGCCACCGTGTTTAACTTCCCTCGTCGATAACGCACGTCGAATTGGAATTGTTGTAATTCTAAAGCCCACCGTGCTATCCTACCGGACGGACTTTCAATAGAATTCAACCATTTCAGAGCTAAGTGGTCGGTGACTACCTCGAACCTGTAGCCCTCCAAATAGCATCTCATTTTCCTGATGGCCCATATGATCGCCAAGCACTCCTTCTCTGTAGTCGTGTAGTTACCCTCCGCAGCAGTGAGTCGCCGACTGGCATACGCGATAACCTTTTCCTGACCGTCGAAGTCTTGTGAGAGTACTGCTCCCAGTCCAACGTCGCTCGCATCCGTTTGTAACACGAACTTCCTGTCAAAATCCGGGTACCCTAATACCGGGGCCGTGGTTAAACTGCGTTTGATGTTCTCGAGAGCTGTCTGCTGTTCGGAACCCCAATTCCATTTCTGCCCCTTTTTAAGCAGAGAGGTCATGGGTTGTACCACCGTTGCGAAATTCGGTACAAACCGCCGGTACCAGGACGCCATGCCCAGCCATTGTCGGAGCTCCTTGAGGTGGGTTGGAGGTTTCAAACCGGTGATAGCTGCAACTTTCCCAGGATCCATCTGTACTCCTTCACTGCTAATGACATGTCCCAAATAGACCAACTTCCGCCTGAAGAAAACACACTTCTGGGGATTGACCTTTAGATTAGCCCTTCGCAGTCTTCGGAAGACTTCGGCCAAGTTAGCCAGATGTTGCTCTTCTGTGGCGCCTATGACAATTATATCATCCAGATATGCGAAGGCGAAAGGGTCCATGTCCGCTCCGATAACGCTATCTAAGGCTCGTTGAAAAGTTGCGCCGGCCGAGTGGAGTCCAAATGGCATGACCTTCCATTGAAATAGGCCTCTACCTGGGACCGTGAAGGCCGTGTATTGGCGACTGTCTCGAGCCATTGGGATCTGCCAGTAGCCGTGTTTGAGATCCAACGTCGAAATATACCGCGCTTGTCGCAATTTCTCCAGAATATGGTTGATCCTTGGGACTGGGTACGCGTCCGGCACCGAATGGGCGTTTAACTGCCGATAATCTACACACATTCGCCAGTCGCCTGTTTTTTTCTTGACTAACACAATCGGGGCACTGTGAGGACTCCGCGAAGGTTCAATAGCATCGGCGCGAAGAAGTTCATCCACTTGGGCGTCGATCACTTGTTGCATCGCTGGGTTCCTCGGATAATATCTCTGTTTCACGGGCTTGTCGTCGCGCATGACTATCCGATGCTCTGCCACGTGGGATACTCCTTGAAGTTTCTCGAAGAGCGCCAACTCACGAGCGATGAATTCCCGTTGGTCGGGCCTTAAGTCATCCGTTCCCGTCTCTGGTTGGCTACCTTCCGTTTCGCAATCCTCGTTGGGCCTCTGCATCTCCGACAACTTTTCCTGTGCTACCGCCTCCTGGTCGTGTAGCTCGTTGAACCTTGTCGTCTCAGGACTGACTACCGAATGCATGATCCTATTGTTCGACGGAGCCTCGTTTTCCTCCGCCTGATCTATTTTCGGACTCTTGAAGTTAGATTCTTCCCTCGTCTGTGCTGTTTTCCTTTTCCTTTCTAGCTTCCCTGTGTTTATCGTCATGGCCGGGATCGACTCTGCCTGACTCGGGAGTAGCCGGGCATCTTCCGCTGACGGACTCAACGTCATTGCCAGAGCCGCTGTCCCGCATTGTATTCGTGTCCCCATCGCGGCCAAGAAATCCATACCCAATATCATGCGGTCTAACATAGTGGGCATAATCAAAAACGGCATCATTACCTGTTTACCAGCAAATTCCACCCGAGTGCGCCATAGCTCCTCCACCTTTAAGTTCGATCGGTCCGCCAGCGCGATCGTAGTTGTGATTCCATAAATCTCTTCTCGTTTCGCCACCATGCGGGCGAATTCCTCGCTGACAAAACTCCTGGACGCTCCCGTGTCAATCGTCGCGTCCACCCATCGTCCACTGATGCGCACTGTAGACGTGATCAGGCCATTGTGTAGCCTCAACTGCGATTTGTGTGTGGCCGGGTTGTCTCTCCGAACGTCTCCGCTGCTCCCGGGCCTCGGCGAAGACGTTGTCCGTTTCCCGGTACAACTCGTCGGCAACACTCGATGGTCAAGATCCCTCTACGGCCACAATCCCAACAAAAGTCCACTGGTGAGCCAGTACACTCCCGCCGGAAATGCCCCATTTCTCCGCATCGACGGCACGCGCGCTGCACGTCTATGGTTGCCCTCGGCTGCACGAGCATACGGTGTGTAGCACCCACGTCATGATGGGGTGTTCCGGGATTCCGAAACGGGTTTGGGGTGAGACGCATATTGGGACTCTCATTGCTCAGGACCATCTTTCGCGACCCCCTAACGCGGCTTGACTCCAGTTGTCTCACGTTCTCGTGTTCCGTCGCCATCTGTGTCAACTGGGCCAGGGTCGTGAACTCATGGCGTCTAATGTACAGCCGGTATTCCGGCGCCATGTTCTCGTAGGCCCGATACACCTCCTCTTCCTCACTGTAACCGGCCTGCTGCATCTTTGTTCTCAACTCGACCAAGTAATCTTTGAATCCTTCTCCCACTCCTTGAACATGGGTCCTGATCTCGTCTTCTAGACGCTCGAAATAGCGGGGCGGTAAGAAGAATTCCAAGAATTCTCGCCGGAACGTCGCCCACGAGGCCGTCTGTAAGTGGCTCGTTCGTAACCAACGGGCTGCCCTTCCTTCGAGAATCTCGGACATGGCCCGGGGGACTTCCTCTGGGTTAACCCCATACGTGGCTATTTTTTCCTCTAGTTCTGCGATCAGCATCAACGGATCAGACTCTCCGTCGAACCTTAAGTTCCATTTGCGCATTCGTTCCGGAAGCAAGTGTCGAGGAAGGGGGACCCTTAATGATGCCTCCTGTGTGGGTGCACCCATCTCATTACTGAGTCCGGGCGGCAATAACAAGGTATCCATCGTCGAGCTAGGATGAGCTCCGCGTCGGGTGGTACGGTTTCCGGGTGACGAAGTGCCGGCGGAGGTCGCTGTCAGCCCAACCGGAAAAGTTTCGGCACCTTGTGCTAGGCCTACGCTTTTCCCCTGTCTGTTGGGACTCGGAGCGCGAGAGCTATAGAATTCTTGTAATTCCATGAGTCGTTTCCACACTGTCTCAGGAAACGATCCTCTGCTCACCAGTGTGGCAAACGCCTTCTGCGTGTCTGCTACCGTGCCGTCCGCACTGAACCCAAATTCCTGCGCTAGAGCCGCGAGCTCGTCTTTACGCCGGGCATAGATCCACCGCACACCCACTCCAGGATTCTTCGTCAAATCCGCATCTTCATACTCGCAATCCGACTCCTTTGGGTCGACCATGACTCGCTTAATTGATCTTTAGCTGCCCTTGTCTTGGTAAATCTTTGTACGGGGCGCTAGCTGGATTCTTCGATCCGCCTCACAAGACAGTTTGTATCCTTTAGTGGGTCTTTACGCCACTTTCCTGTCGCTCTAGCTAGCCTCAGTGTCCCTGCTCGGGCGCCACTTGTAAGGGAGTTTTCTAGCCGGGATATGAATCTCAGTCGTATTCCGGGGTCCTTTACAAGAAAATTTGTAAGTCACTGAGACACTGAACTAGAGAGGTCCGTTCATTTGATGAACAGGGGTTTGCGGACTGTCTTGGAGGGGTTCTTCAGACCCAAAAATTCCACGGGCTGGACCTTCGGGCGAGGCCGCAGCCGATCGGAAGACGTTGCGCTGGTGGGGTGGAAAGTTCCACTGGCTGGACCTTCGGGCGAGGCCGCAGCCGATAAGAAGATCCCGGGCTGAAAACAGTCTCTCGTCTAACGAAGACGGAAAATTCCACCGGCTGGACCTTGGGGCGAGGCCGCAGCCGACAGAACGGTTTCGGGGCTCAAGTTTAGCTCTCACCTGATGGGGTGGAAAATCCCACCGGCTGGACCTTCGGGCGAGGCCGCAGCCGACAGAACAATTCGGGGCTCAGAAGATCACTCGCGTGCGTTAAGGGGGATCCGCCGCCCTTCCTCCGAACTGCCTAGGGAGGATCGGCCTTCCCCAAACGAGTTTACTATAGGGAGGATCCGCCTTCCCTTTACCGTCCTAACTAGGGAGGATCGTCCGTCCCAAAACGCTTCGTTCACTGGGGGGGATCCGCCACCACCTTCCCGACCTGCCTAGGGAGGATCGTCCGTCCCAGAACGAGTTATGCGCGAGGGAGGATCCGCCTTCCCTTTACCGTCCTAACCAGGGAGGATCGTCCGTCCCAAAACGTGTTATTCACCGTGCCCGTGGGGTAAATCACAAGGGGGATGAGTTTCGTGTTATCAAAACTACGCAAGGAAAATCGTTGGCGACTTGTTAGTGTCTACTTGCTTTATTCAATTTCATTAGTATTTTTACTGCACCGATTACAGTGAACTCCTCTAACCTGCACTTAGGATCCCACGTGTTTTCTCCCAGAACGCACCCGCTTGGCGTTTTTCTCGTGCACGTCCGTTCGCTACTCCACCTCGCCGGAAACTCCCCGATCTCCCTTTTTTCATGTGCCCGCATACTTATTTTTAACCCTCGCTTATCTTAAGCTTATCTGGCACCTCTCCGCGCTTTCTGGTATTTTATCCCGGATCGATACCGCGGGCGGGGTTGATGACCCAGCTTAATATGCTAATCTCAAGTATTTAGATTTAACATAAACATATATATATTTGGCTCCTTGCCGCCGACTTCAGGGTCATTCTCTTAAATCTATTATAAATTCTTACAGCTATAAACAAATCAATATTTCAAGATACTTTTTCCCTTATGGATAATAATCATAACAGTGTTGCTATTGGGTGTGGTTGCCAACCCCGTCAGCGTGAATATCTGCTGGCTGTGACGTTGCGGTCATCCGGCCACACCGTCACAAACTAAAGACATAAAACCCCGCTTCGGGGGAAGAGATGTGGCGGCGGGGCAGCCGAAAATGGTCAAAACATGAAATCCTATTAGACAAATTGAAATTACAAATGAGACACACAACGAAATTAATTTATTAATTAGTCACACTCCATTATGGTCAGACAAAGGTGGTGATGAGGGAGAAAGGGGGCAAAATCAGTAGCCAGCGACATCAAATGCTGCCCACATGCGTTTGTCTTGGAAAATGCTTGACAGATGGAGTTGAGGGTGCACAGGAAAAAAATCTATTCAATTTTCAAATGTACGTATAAGAAATGCCTGAAGTGTTTTAAATGGTTTTATTATTTTACCTAACATTTAAAACTCTTTATGTGATGTGATTTTATGTAGGTAAAAGAAATGTTGATTTAAAAGAAATGGTGATTTAGTCACAGTGTGGAGCTAAATACGAAGCCCAGTCCAAGTTGTCCAAGCCATTCTTGGTGTGAAAATACCAGAGATCCAATTCGAATCACGCAACTTGCCTGCAACTGCGGAAAACTTTCTGTGTGGGTTGTTCTCTCCAGCGGACTGACATAATCGGCGATAAGCGATCGCTAATTAAAATTATTAAAACCAGAAATGAGCGGCGGACAATGAAAATGAAATTTGTGCCATTCTGGAGTCGGCTATCCAGATATCTCTCCAGCGATCTGTGGGTTCCATTTTGGCCCGTTCTCGGACAGGTTGTTGGCAAGACAATTGCCGAGCCAAAGGAGTTATCATGGGAAACCGAACCAGCATTTGGTTCATTTCTATTTCAGCCTTCATCATTATCAAGTCGGCTCACAGAGATAGCCAAACTTGGGCGAAGTGAATGCTCGCCGCTCCAAGGAGGCAATTTGGCCAAAACGAGTGGGCCAAAACGCTAATTAAGACTTTTTCTGGGTGTCAGGCTCTATACCTGCCGAGCATAATTCATATCTGGAAATCTGGGCCTCCTCATATTTCGGTTCAGTTCGGTTGGGGTTATACAACCGGCGTATTTTGGGGAGAAAGTTTTTGTGGGGTCTCTCGAGCAGTTTGTATTTTTAGCGCCATAAATAAACGTTTTTATTAATGGCAGCCCATTAACCCCGACTAATTAATTAACAAATCCCAAAATACATATCCACCGGCAAAACAAATAAGCCTGCGGTCCAAAAGAAACATTCAAACTGACTGACTGAAGACTGTCCGATCGCGAGATGTTGTTCCCATCCAAAGTCTGCCGCTGGTGATGAGTTTTCAAATGATGCGTATCAATTTTATTTGAATTTTTTTCATATCAAATATTTATGAGCGCTCGTTAGATCATTCATGTCTAAAAGCTACACAGAGTTTGACTTTGAAATGCGGTTGTTTGGCTTCCAAAAGACGAACAACCATCTTCATTGTGGGTATCAATGATCGCAGTTTGAAGACCTCCTCCCAACTCTTGTACCACTTTTTTCAAGCTGTATCTTTTCAACATAAATCTGTAGAACGCCCACGTTTGTCTGACTTCGATTTCCAAAGTTGCTTTTTGTTTTGTCTCAGCTCGACTAATTTGCGGTGCGTGGAATTTTCGGTTTTCTTTCATTGTCAAAGTGTCTTGTCGATTTGTGAAAAGCGTTTAATAAATGCCGTAATAAATATCTGAGCCCGGCTGCCGAAGACAATGGGCAACATTTCACTTGGATGGGCCCGATGAAAAAGGCCTGTGGATTATTCAGAGTGCGGTGGCTTATAAAAAATTCATTGAGGCAATTGTCTGCGTTGCAGATTATCTGCAATAAGTTCCCTCCCACAGGTCAAGCGTGCACATCAATTACTTTGGCACAGGCCCAAAAGATTTTAGGCCCGGGAATCTAGACAGGAAACGCACACAGATACTGCACACGTAGATGCCGGCACACAGACACACACACACACAGACCCACTCCATCCAGCACTTTGTTGACCTCTCAATTTAACGCTTATAATGCCAGGAAATGCCAACTTTGAGCAAGACACCAAACAGAAGAGGATGAGCATGCGGCTGCGGAGTCTGCAAGTACACGGAAAAAGTTAAAATTATTGTGTTTAAGCACAAGATACACGACCTATAAGATATAGTAAATTGATAATGCAAACGTTTAATTACGCAACTAATTTAGTCATTTTTAAAACAGAAATAATAGGTTTCACGTTGCTGACATTTATTATATTGGCTACATTTATTTTTGGCTCGTTTACTCTCAAACATGATTAAACACCTGAATTTTTGTTGAGTGTTCACCATCCACAAAGCTTGTCTGTTGTCTATGGAGAGTCACTTGATCTCGGCGTTGATTGTGCGTTGATTGTTTTATTATGAAGATGTTGATGGGGCCTCCATAGTTATGGCTGTATTATTAAGTTAATCGAATGCACTCCACTCGCGAATCTCCAATGAGTTGTCAACGGTTTGGGAAGAGCTTACAACACTGCCTGACCTGTCAACTTTCGACTGCCTGGCATCCCTGGGATGCTCACATTCCAGGCGCTCATTTCCATCCCACATCTAATTAGCCAATCCATTAACGTGGCCCAGACCATGTTGACACCAAAGCGCCAACAAACGGCCATTAGGCGACTGTCAATGCTTTTATAATATAACTTTTTATAATTCTCGTTGCATTTTTCCACCGCAGCAACATTTCATTAATCGAGTCACGACATTAGACATTCAACAGGCCCAAAAGCAGGCAGCTGGAGCTGTGTGGCTATATGGCACTTATATAGCTGGAAATTTTACCAAGCCAGCCAAAAATTGCTTTGACAACTTTATCGTTGCACAGCATCGACAACGGGCGACGTCAAAAAAGCGTTTGCTGACAGCAGAGGAGAAAAAATCGAAGGAAAATGGGGAGAAAAGAAGGGAAAACATCAGGGGGGAACACTTTCCGACTGATACACTGTCAACTGTGTGGCCCTCGGCCCAAAAGGGAATCTAAATTAAATCAAATAATCGACCTCTGGGGATTCGCCAAACAAAAGACTCAGGCCACGAACTTGCAATCCAGCCAGCCAAAAAAAAATGCCACACACATGCTCTTGCTTTGGTAATAGACGGGCTAATGGATATATACCCCATATCCGTATGTATATACTGCATATTAATTGCAATATCAGTGCCTGACTACCGTGGCCATTTGTTGTTGTTTGCTTATGACTTGGTTACCCGTTGTTGCTGCCTCGTTAGCGCCCAGCTTTTAGTTCAATGGTGAATAGGTTGAGAGCGCTGTGTCTTTGGGTCTAAGGAGCAATAAAAGCTAAATACCCTACTAAAAGTGGTAATGGGAAAAGGAAATGACTGGCACAGCACAGCTCCTTTGGCTATGATTTTGGCAAAATGGCCACAAAGCACTTAAGGGCATACTTAAATCAAATGTATTTCAGTAAAACGAAAACAAGCCATTTGGAAACTTAAAGCAGTGAGTTTTCTTAAAGAGTTTTTAAAAACGACTTTCCTTAAGCGCCATTAACACCTCATTAAACTCCATTTTATATTTAATTCACCACCTGAGCTTTCCCACCTTTTTGCCATTTTTCCACCCAGCGAATGCACCCCTTGTGTTGCAGAGCACAACAATAGAATTGAAATGCGGCGACTCCGATGTGGGGGCGTTGCAAATTAACTTTCCCACACACTCGGCCGCACATTGATTCAATTACGTGTCGGTTTCTATATACAAACTGTTAAATATCTGTGAGTTTCTGTGTGAGCCAGCCATTGCATGTTAGTTAGCATTTAGTTGGTACAACTCGCGGCTTCCTGTTCGCCGCATAATCAGAGCTGCTCCGGAGTCTCGGCTGCGCTGCCCCCATATTATTATTATTATTGCAATTTTCGCACTTTAATTTATGCACCTGCAGCTGATTCGTGGAAATGTTGCTGGAGTTTTTCTTCGGCTGCAAATGGCCACACCCACAAAGCAACTAATCGATTTTGTCTAGCTCTTTATGGCCAATAAATTTCACTTTCAGTTGGTTCGCTGTGTGTCCCGACTTCATATTTAAATACACGCGATAATTTATCTAATTTTTGTGGCTTAATTTAAGTCAGCTTTATGTGTGGCTAAAACTGAAGTAGTTTCGCCAAGGAAAAAAGGTAAAAAGAAACGTAAATATAGTGTTTGCTATTGGTTGTTTTATTTACAATTATTCAAAGTAAAGCATATTTATGGCAGGGAGTATTGATTTTGTCTAGGTTAATGGGTATAAAAATGCAAATAAATTATTGGAATTTCCTTTTCTTGGGGGTCTTTAAGAACTCTGTAAGTAAGTTCAGAATTAGCCTTAATTGATCTGATTACGCGACTTGTGGCCAGAGTTCCCTGATCTCTGGGGTTACCCCATGTGAGAGAGATCCAATCGATTCACACAGCGGCAAGCACCTGGTCAGCGATTCTGGTGCCTTGACCCAACCCATTGTGAACTTTGCAAGCTTTGGCAAAATATCCGAAAACAGACGAAGACAATTGCAATTGGCAAAATTCAAGCCCGCAGTTTGTATTATTGGTTTTTGGGTTTCGCTTTTTGCGAGCTGCGTTTTCATAACATGACAGCCGGGCTGCAAACGTTCTGCTGTTCGTTTTTGGCTTTTCCTCCTGTTTTTTGGCTATCAGTATCAGTAATGCAGTAAAGCAAAGCGGCAAATCTGCAAAAGGTCATAAAATGTGTTGTTGCCCTGGTCGTGTAAATTTTTACACGCCGAACCGCAAAAAAAAATACTGCGCCGCCAATTGTTCGCCACGGCTGACATGCAACTTCAGAGTTTTGGCTTTGGCTTTTGGTTTAACTTTGAGTTTGTGGGCTGACTGCGACGAGCATTCAACTGTCAACAGTTACTACCGAAACGACAAGAGCCGCTAAATGCCGCCAAATAACTCAGTGCTCGGAGCCCCACCATTTCGGCAACTACAAATCACTTTTACTGCCTGCTAACTCGGCTCACAGTCCGCTGCCAAGTCCACTCGAAATGGCCGAGAGGCCCGCAAGAGCCGAAAAAATTATTTAAAGTATAAATAAAATTCTCTAAATATTTGCGCGTCGATTTTCCATTTAGCCGCCGTGGACAGGCATCGCCGAACCGGGCAATTAAGGTGCAATAATTTCGGATCATTAGGTTAAATTTGTCACGACCCGCTGCACGACTTCGTAGCCCCTCTTAACCCTCTCGTGGCTCCTGTCCCGAAAAGAGACCCCAAGGCGGCGGCGGCCGCAACAACTGTCCGACAGAATGTAAAAGCCTAAGTCTGGACAAGTCGGAGAGCTGTCCATTTGGCTAGTCGATGTCCGCGGATTCGGATTGGCCCCTGGCAGCCATAATTTCGGCTTCGGCTTGGCTTGCAATAGGTTTTCCTAGCGCCACTCAAAAAAATTAAAGATCAAAGCTGTGGCTTGAATGTGCCTATTTAAGTGTGGCCTAAAAGTATTTTAGTGCCACAGAAATAGATTGAGTTTACCTACAATAAAACAAAACAATTGAGTAACACAACCTATTTTCTCCCAGTGCCTCTTACCTTTTCGCAGCGCTAGGTGGCGCTTTTAACAAATTATGACACAATTTGCGGGCCAAATTTGGTAAGCAGTTGACATTTGGCCATGTTTCTTGTCGATTGTCATCGTCTATCGGACAATCGGCCATCGGCGGATCGGCTGGCAACGTTGACAACGCACGCCAGCAACATGCAACATTCAACATTCAGCATTCAACATGCAACATGTTGCTCGTTCCGCGAAAGTGACGCGTGGGCGATTTAAAAGACTGTCTTTTCATGTAATCCCAGCTATTAGCATGAGTCTCAGACTTCGGGAGGGGCTCCACTTGAGCGGGGGTCTGCCACAACCACATCGAAGTGCATCCAAGTTGCATTCCACAAATCGATTTCGCTGCGCACACGCACTGACCGCAATTTTGTGGCTTTGCTCAATGATTCATCGTCGACGGATTTGCTAGAGGTGGCAGTTTCAAAGATCGTTTGGAAGGTCTTGGGAATTATTCTGGTTCAAAAAATAGGAGATGAAAATGTAGTGAATAGTTGTACCAATTCCTCAATACTCACATTTATTTAAAGTATTTAAAACAAATAATAAATATTAACTGATGTGCTGAGCATAATATTTTTAAAGTGATTTTTTCTAATTATTTTTGTAGTACTCTGCGCCCATCTCTAGCAATTACCCGCAGATCTTTAGGAATAATGCCCCACCCTTCTCCCCCATGAAAAAGACAACCCCCGGGGCCAATGTGTGTGGCATTTCTGTCACTTGACGCTGAATTATTTTCACGCCTTTTTACAAATGTTTGGCTTGAAAAGCGCATGAAAAGCCATGGCGGGGGCGACAAACTGCAGTGTGTTCCACTTATGGCCAACTTGTGGCCTCAGCTCGGAGACCCAATCCCAATACCAAGCCAACTCGGACTCGGACTCTGAATCGGACTCGGACTCAAACTCAAACTTGGACTCGGTCAGCATGGAGATTTGCTCATAAATCTGACAAACTCAGCGCTAATATTTGCGGACTTCGTTAGACACACTCGAATGCATTTGATATGCCTTAAACGGGCCTGACTCTCCATCGGAGCTGGACTGGAGTGGAGTGTAGAGTGGTCTAGAGTGGACCTGTAGGTGGCTCCACCAGGTCCGCCTCGGTGTGCCAGTGCCTGTGCCTCTGCCAATTGACAAGTGCAAAAGCTGACAAGGCGGCGGTTACTAAAATGAAATGCAGGCAACATTTTTATCTGATTAAATGGCCCGACGGACGACTGACCAACTGCCAGAGTAACCCGACTGGGAAAAGGAAAAGTGATTTTGCTTTGGGCGAGCTTGTCGAGGAAAATGGTAATTGAAATCTGCTGGGTTATAAATTTACTGCAGATCGAAAGATGTTTATTTTTCATGCTGTTTTATTTTACCAATCAGTTCAACATATAAAAAGAATTTACTTCTTGGCGAATAGCAACTTAAAGTTTGACTGATTGGTACAACCACACACACCTTGGCTGAAATTATGACATCCACAAAAGGCTTCATTAATCTCCAGCTCAGCCAGCTGTTGTGCACCACTCACTCGTGCTCCTCTGACCTTTTTGCACCACTCCGCACCACTCACTGGGCTACTCAGAAAACCCACTGGGAGCGCGGAAAGTACAAGCGACTAATTTAATTTTCATTTATCAAGCGACTAATTAATTTCCCGCTGCGCTTTGACCGCCGCCAATGGATTTCGATCGCAGCACTACTCGTATATAGGTGGGTACTAAACACAAACTGGACGTTTTAATTATTTAAATGCAGGCCGAAGGCTAGAATTCTGGCGAGCAGCAGGCGCAGGCAGCACTCAAATCGGCAATCATAGCTCATAAATCCATCAAAGTGGCAATTGCAGTGGCCAGAGCGGCAGAATGCCAGAATGCCAGAACAAGGAGGCCAGAACCACTCGGCCAAGTGCCATGCAAATGTTGTTCGACATTAAAAGCTACACGAAAAGAACAATTGTTTTAGTAGCAATTGTTCTGCGCTCGTTTCCAGCAGCTCCGGATTGGCAATCGCGGCCAGTTTCTTGGGCTGCCGTTCACGATTCGCATTGAAATGTTACTTTTAGGCCCCGATTTACTCCCCTTTGTAAATGCCGTGACCGTGAATTGTTTAGAATAATTTGCAATTGCCATAATATTTATTATGATTTATTAAACGCATTCCCAACTCGACTTTCCGACCGACTGCTTGATTGTCTGTTTTTTGCGGCTAAAGGCCCTCGACTCTGTCTGCGCAATTAAATTGTTTACTTTGGCTGGCAATTTATTAAAAATGCATTAAATAAATAAATCGCTTGCCATTCAAGATTTCATAAATTTCAGTCGCCAATCGAAAGACTTGGGCGGCGAACGCGATGGAAATGTCATCGGAGCAATTTGTCGGGGAATTATCTTTGTTCCGCCGCGCGAACTGTAAAATGCAATTGGGTTTAAATAATGTGCTTATTATAAAGTATATTAATATTAATTGGATCGATATACGGATTAGAACGAATCTGGTTAACTTCAGGTGTAAGAACTTCCACACACTTAATATGCATTTGGGTTGGATTGACGAAAAGAATGTTTATAGTTATTAATGCTACTGCAGTTATAAAAGAATTCCTAAAAAATAGTTGTTAACGCCTGTGGTGAACTACTAAAATCGCCTCCAGCTGCATGCATCATCGTTCGCAGCGGCAGAACCTCCGTGAAAATGACTAATTGCCCCACAGACAGCATCTGAAAAAGGGGAAAAGCGCTCACGCGATGCCCGCCACTTGCAGGCTGTCTCCAAGAGGCCATAGAAACGACAGTTTGTTTGGCAGGAGTCCCAGGAGCAGGGGACTAATTAAAAAAGTGTCATCAAAGTGTGGCCACCGCGAAGGAAAACCGTTGCGTGTCCCCAGATTTTACGGGGCAGCTCTCGGCCTTCCGATCTTGAAAAAGAAAGAAAAAAGGTAAAGGAGGCCCACTGGGTGGGCAAAACGGCAGCCGCAATATAAACAAACACATGTTGGAGCATAGTTGTCTATTGGGGACTCGGTGCTATCCGAACTCTCCAGGTATGCAAAACCATATTCCCATGAACATGGTAACCACTTGCTACAAATTGTCGAACAAGAGCAGCGCGCTCTGGTTAAAAAATGGCAGCGTTTTAAACGGATGCAGATAACGATCGTCGAACACAAATGGTGCAGAAATAAACACGAGTGTAGATGCAAATGATATGATAACGAGGAGGGTTAAGGCGAGGGGGAGCTCCTGTGCTTAACCCATGGCTGCCCCATGTCCATCACGAGTGCAGCACTAAATTGGCACTATGCAAATTAAATTATCAACTTGGCCGGGGCGAAACGAGTTTTCCACTTGGGCAAATTACTGTCAGCGACAAGTCGCCTCAACTAAAATGCAATGAATGCGTCCCCTAATCGAATGGTGCTCCTTAACCCCTTCTTGGCCCCCCCTCTCGGCTCTTTTCCACTGTCAATTATGTGTAAGACGGGCAGCCGAAACCAGCTGGTTAAGCACATAAACGATCCCCGGCATGCCGCATCATTATAATCACGTGTTGATTGCTTTTTAAACTCTGCCAGCCGGTTTGCTTCTTTGCCCCTGTTCCATCCTGCTGCCAGCTTTCTGGCTTTCAGGCTTTCTGGCTCTCTGGCTTTCTGCCGATCTGGCCTTTAATTTCCATCTCAAGGAGGCGCCATCTCGCAAAGAACAGGGGCAAAAACAAGAGCAGTCTGCATTATCCGCAGACGAGCAGCTTGTTAAGCAAATGCTGATAATTAGATGGAGGTTTGTGGTCGGGGAATACTGGTTCACACATGGGATAATGGGTCAGTCGACAGGGGAGGGGAAAAACGGAGGACAGGAAGCCCGGCTGACACACAAAACAAAGGGGATAATCAGTGGGTATCAGTGGTATTTATAACTAAGAATACATTTAATCGCTCAAGATTGCTTCATTGAAAATTTATGAGCTTGATGAGCGGTTTACTAATGGAACTTTTCTATTTCGAGAGTCATTTGCAAATGGTTTCCGAACTATCAACCATTTTTTAAATTCATCTTTGAGCACTCAAAGTATTTACCAACTGCCATTTTGGTACTTAGGTCCTAATGGTCCGATATTATTTTTTCCCAGTGATTACACTGCGACCCATCCCTGACCCGACCAACCGTGGCCAATTGCCGAAATAAAATGTCTTAATCCCGGCTGGCGAAGACAAATGCCGAGCTAGTCGGGCAATCTAAAACAGAAACCGCCCCGAGTGGCGGTCCCTTCGCATTTGGGCTTAACCAATTTTCCACTCGGGCGGCCCACGCTCTTCGGCCAGTGAAATTGTTTCACGAAAAAACACAAAAAAAAATCAACAGCCAAGGAAACCTTGTACACATATCAACATATAGAAATTATAATGAAGACATCAACAACGGGCACAAAAAACTGAGTAAATCGCCAGCCAGCCCACTTTGATTTTTATGGCCAACAAACACACACATGGATTGGGGATTCCGCAGGGGGTGGGATGTTTCTCGGGGGGCGAAAGGGGAGTTACGACCTCTCACCGGCGTAATGGAGAATCCAAGCATCCAAGGGGTTTTGGAGCAGGAACCGAGTAGTAGGAGGTGCCCGAAACAAATTGCAGGCAATCGCAGAGTCGTAAGTATGCTAAATTATCAGGCGTCGTCTGCGCTGATGCGGGAATACCCTTAATGGGAAGGGGTATAGCTCTTTGTTAGATTTATAAAGACAAATTAAAACTATTAAAGAACTTTTTGTTACAGCCTTTAGATCAGGTGATCAAGGTGAGCAGGCTTTCAAAGTAAAAAAGGATATGTAGTTCTGATATTCACTTTCAACTTAGCTGTTAAATAAAGTAACATATTTGTATTCCAAAGATTTTCATCCTCACACAAAGAGCATTAAAGACTTCGTTGCCCATTCTATTGTTTGTTTAAACAACAATATTTTTCGGAGTTTTTCCGGGACTTTTCAATAATGGACTTTGAATGCTGGCGGCCGAATAAACAAACAAACCGCAGAAAAGAGCTTTGTGCGCGGATTTTTGTCGGTCGATCGGTGTATTATTATGAGAAGTATTAACATTATTATTGGACGCTGGACAATTTCGGGCAATAAAAGACGCAAATTGCTGCTAATAATGATGCTGAATCGTTGTCCCGCACAGGCTTAACCCCGCACCGGCCTCCATAACCCACTGCCGGCCGCACTGTTAACCCACTCTTGCCCCAAAGTCTTTCTCGGCTGCAGGTTCGCTGCCTAAGTCTTTTGTTTTGTCCTCTTTCGTGTGTGTGTGTGTGAGTGTGTTTGTGTGGCTTTGTTATTATTTTACATATTTTATTTAATGCTACGATAGTTTCATGCTTGTCATGTTCTGCGGCTAAGAAATTGAACTTTTTTGCCGTTTGCGGTTGCGCTTTTTTGGTCGCTGTGAAACATTTGTCATTTTTACCATTTTTAGCCAAGCGTGACAAGCGTTTCTTGGCCATGTTGCTGCTAGTTTGTTGGCTGCTAGTTTCACCCACCGGCATGCAAATGCAACAAGACACCAACAATGGCAGTGTGTGTGTGTCTCTGTTTGTGTGTATGTGTGTGGATTGCTTTTCGATATGCGATAAAGATCTCAAATATTGTTAAAACAAACAAGAAATTTATTGAATATGCAATGTTTACTTTTTTTCCTGCTTTGCATTTGTCTCTGGCCAGGTGAACACCACAAAGCAACAATAACTGGCGGTTTATTGTTTTTTTTATTGTAGGTGAGAAGTCAAATATTTGTGGGTGGCACAGTCACCGTTTGCAGTCGCAGTCGCAGTCACAGAAGCGATTCACAAATGGCACATCTCGCCATCTTGGCAGGTTGGTTTGGTTTGTTTGGTTGGTTTCTTTTTATTTGCTCGCCTGCAGTCTTGGTTTTTGTCAGGCGGATATGTGCTTGTTGGCCATATAAGTCATAGGCGTATTAACGGGTCGCCCCTGCCACGGAAATATGACTTCGGACCCGAGGTTAATTCCAGCATTAAAAGGCAAGACAAGCCCCACATTTATATTGGGCGGAGTGATGCAATCTGCGATCCGAGATGAGAATGTTCAGATGGAGTCAGTGGGGTTACGCCGGTGATATATCGTGGGGGAAGTGTTTTCGTTACAGCCACGGATCATCTGAGAAGTTGCTGTTCATAAATTACACGGAACGATAAGCAAACGATTTGAATACATCCCTCAAAACTTTGCTTGAGCAACCGGAGCTGGGTAAATAATAACCTCCTTCCTTTTTAGGCATTGTTGACTTGATAGTCGCAGATTAACCGCCGATTTAAAACCCCCTAAGAATCCCCACACACATTGATCTGCCACCCACGCGAGCATATCATCCTCATCTCGATTTCCGGCCATCCCAGGACCCCGGAGCCCCGTCCGATCTTCTGGCACTTGTCTCCATATAATTTGCTGCACTTATTTAGCACCCACGCACCTCGGGGCGAAAAGCACCAACTGCCAACTGCCAACGGAAAACGCAGACAAATTAGCCCGGCCAGAGCCTTTCACACGTACATTTTGTTTTCGGCCAGCAGCAGCAACTTGCAACTCGCAGTGTGCAACTTGCAACATGCAACATCGAAAAGGAGACCCCAGAGGCGAGGTCAAGCAATGGAGCATGGGAGCGGGACAGATGAGATTGCACAACCGAAACCCGATTTGCATACGGCGATTTAGATTTAGTTTCAGCTTTTTCACCGCTTTTTGCCCAGCTTAGTTTTTCCTTCTCGGCTGAGTTCCCTGACTTTTTCCCAGCCGATGTCGCCAATCCACCTGTTGGCTCGAAAAAAGTGGCATACTTTGCATATCACAGCCAATGGGTTTAATCAATGGGGGTTTGCAAGAACCAAGAGCGTCAGAGCTTCAAAGAGACTCGGCTGTCTCGGTTTTCCTTCTTTTTTTTCAAGCCATGTCTGGTGGGCGTAGACTTCGGATATAAGGCAACAACCACAAATACTTTGGCGGGCCGAGGAAGAGCTAAACAAAAAGGCAAGCGACGACGTGAGGCTCACCATTGTCTGGTGGAGATAATCTGTGATTCGGAAACTCCCACAGGTCAGGCGAGCACATCAATTACTTTGGCACAAGTCCAAGACGAGTCGGCACTGGGGGAAATTCAACCGCAAAGGTTCTAGGACATAAAACACTTTACGAGTCTTTGGTTCCAAGTGAACTATTAACCAATAGGGAACTCTAAAATTTGTGAGTGGTTAATTTGCCACGACTGAATGGTTTTATTCTTTGAAATACATTTTAAGTTGGTTTAATAATGAGTTGTAAGACAGATATATTTTCGAACAGTGTAGCAGTTCCCCTCTTGGGATTCTTTGGCGGCCGAGAGGAGACGCAGTCAAAAGTCTCGCATCGAGGCATCGCATCGAAGCGCCAGCGAATGGCAGAGAATGACCTCTCAATTTATTGTGCAGCCTTTATCCTTTTGGCATATGCGATTTGTATCGACTTAAGCACACATACACCCCTTCTTAACCCCTTCGGGACCCTCTTAACCCAGTAGAACCCTCTCCGCCGATTTCTGCAGATTTGCCCGCTGCGAGTGCCTTACGTTGATTGTTTTATTATGATGATGTTAAATTATTGTAATCCAGGCGCGCAATCGCAATCGTTGTCGACATCATCATCTCGCCGGGGATCCCCCTTAACCCTCCGCGGCCCCTTAACCCTATCTCTGTGCAGTAGGCGTTTCTCGGCATATCCTTTGCGTATGCGCAAAAAACAAATAAATGCTGCGGCCCAGGCTCCATCTCTCTCTCGCTCGCGCGCCGAAACACTTACAGATTACGATCGAGTCTTGGCCAAGTTAGGGCTATGGCCAAAGCTATGGCTAAAGACGGGCCCGATGCCAGGTCCGTGATAATTTCGGGTTGCACGCTTATTTAATATGCGAATTTTTACAGATAAATGGTGAGAAATAATTTGCGCTGCTCTGTCTCTTGATCTTGGCCTGCGCTTTGGTCGCGCTTTTCGGATTTCTATAGCTTTATGGCTATATGGCATTTTGGCAGGGGCGTGGGCGTTCTGTTTGTTCAGGGGGAAGGGGCGTGGCCGGGGGCGGCCCATGTGTGCGAGTGTCTGCCGCATGTGATCATTTCATTTCCGTTAGCAGTTCTGAACTGAACCCAACGATTGCTGACCAAACCTTAGAACAACCCATTCATATAAAGAGAAAAAGTTGTAGGAAAAATATACTTAAAAGTGGTTCCTCGTGATGTAACGGTATTAAATTCCTTGAAAAGTTTCTAAGGATTGATTGGTGACTCGTAAAAATCTGAACCGAGATAAAAATCATCGATCTTAATCGCACTTAACCCAAATCGCAGCTCAGTGGACATGTTCATGTTGGCTGTCCGCTCTGAACTTGTCCTTAGACTCTTGCCCCACCGAAACCACCGTCGCTCTTGTCCGCTGCACCACCTACTCCACTTAAGCCCCACTTCGATCCCAATGACTTGTCCACCTGGATTGGCCTTTGGCTCGAGTCGCTACATTTCCAGTCGACTTGGCCGCAGTGGGCTACTGGTTTTCACTTGGCATTTGCCAATCTGACATTTACACGAGGCGACAATCGGCGACAAAACTCGGAGCTGCTGGGCTACGCAACGCCCACGCCACAAATCGGTGGATATATGACGGATCGGGGAGTCCATAGCCCCATAGCCCCATAACCCCAAGGGGCTCTCCGAGTATTTGGCATTGACATTCCACTGAGGCGAAGAGGCGCCGCCTGAGGAATTCTCTCGTCTCGGTGACAAGAAGGCATTTTAATTGTGAGAACTGTGCGCCAAATCGTTGGGTTTGCATGCCGCTTAGGCAAATGTTGCACTGCAGACATATCCGAGATGGCAGATATGAAACAGTTACACTCGAAGAAATGCCGTCCCGCCAATCCGGCAATCTGGCTGCGTTTGGCGCCAAAGAATCTCGCCACCCCACGGGCCCAAATCGATGCCAACTCGACTTGGACTTGCGACTCGGACTGCGAATGCTAATCAAGATGCCGCTGTCGGCTGGCCAATGCTTGAACACTCTGAAAAAAATATAAAGAAAATATTAAATATAGAACTTTATTTAAATATGCTTCCCATCTTTATTTGTTGACTTTAAAATTATTTAAAAATGTTATGTACTTGTTTCTCGCTCTAGTAATAATTGCTTTATAATTGTAAAGCAATTTGACATTTACATAGGATAAATATTTCCATGAAGTATTTTTTTTCAGTCTTGGCTTGGATTATGCAAAAGTCGGCTCGGTCGACCCTCGGTCTTCGGTCAGCTTCATGTGTGTCTCGGGATCTGCGGCTTTATTCGCTGCGGGGGCTGGCGTTTGCTTTTGTTGTGCTGTGTGATGCCCAAATAATAGCACATAAAACTATAATAGTAATTTCCAAACGGAGGAGAAAGAGCGATGCAATCGCTGGGCTTTCGGCCCCAGTCAGTTGGCCATTTGGTTGCCCGTTTGCCCGTTTGCCAGTTTGCTGGTTGGCCAGCTGTGCGGGCTTAGTCATAGAAAGGCTGAAACGCTGACCACACAGCGAGCAGGGAATCGATGAGCTGGATACCGAGTGCTGGACTTTATTTATGACCAGTCAATGCCACAAGCTCCAGGCCCAAGCTGTGATCACCAAAAAGAAACCAAAGCAAACACTTTCATTTTTCAAACACTACGCAGAAATAAAAGCGAAAAATGTTTTAATTTTTCGAGGCGACCTCACCCCCTGATGCTAATTTATTTGCCAGAGCCCCAAAAGGTTCAAGTTCGGTTTTCAGTTTTCGTTTTTCAGTTTTCGTTTCTCGATTCTCGGCTTTCAGCTTTCGGTTTTGGTTTCAGGTGTAAATTAAATACACTTTCAGGCAAACACGCGACAGATCCGACTTCATTAGAACCAGAGAGCCTTGGAATGCCGCGATCCTCGGGATCATTTAAATAGCTATAAATTAATAAGCATCCATTAATTTGGCGCAAGGGCGTTGCGCATAAATTTCATGATTTTCGGGCTATATCCGATGACCGATCCGCGATCGGGTGAAGTATCCTTGGTTGGGGGTCAAAGTCAGACAAATTATGTGGTTTGCAACACACGCGCCATAAATTTGTCACTTATGAAAGCGGTTGGGGAAGTCGAGGGCTCAGTCGGGGTAAGCTGATCAGGAACACTTTAAGCGGCTGCTCTCATGTTCAGATATGTGCTTATAATGAGCCGAAGTAAGCAGGTAAACGTCGTATGAATTTTACGTTCACAAGAGGTGGCCTTAAACTGCAGTTGCAAAGCCCTTAAGTTTATCAATTTGTTTCACGAATTTAAAGAAACTAAAAAATCTGCGTTTAAATATTTTATTTCGGAAATTCTAGATCACATTTATATTAAACTAGAGGTCCTGTGCCCGCTTCGCTGGTCAACACAATTTAACAACATAATAGTCAATGTTGCACGTCCAATTCCTATTCGTCTAACAGCAGGCATTATTTCAAATTGTTTAAGCTCGCTCTATTTTTTGTTTAAATATTTTTTTACCGACTTCATCGATACACAAAATCAACGCAGCTATGATCTTTTTTTTACATACAACATTGTGTACATCTGTTGAGCCGCTAGCGACTTTTCCAGAAGGTTTTCCCAAAATTTTCTTATGCTTAAACCTTCTTCTGGTTCTAAGCTATCTCCCTACCAATTTTCATCCAAATCGGTCAAGCCGTTTTCATGTGATGCGATTGCGCACATATTTTGTCTCCATTTTTATATATATAGATACAAGAAACCCTTCCCCAAACTAACTAACTGAAGACAACCCATAGTTCCACCTGGCAGGGGAGCCATTAAGCGTTACAGAAGCTGACAAATTGAATTTTTCAAACTTAATTGCAGCCGTCCAAAGATGATGACACTCTGTGGCGGAAAAGACCACTTGGGTTGGCATTTAAGGAGTTGACAACAGCGGGAAGTCGTAGACAAAAGGCCAAAAGCAGGAGTGAAATATAGAGAGGCTTCTTTCAGCCATATTACACGTCTTAGTCGGATAGGAATAAGCCAACTTGGCGCCGAAAAACTCGAGAGACTGAGCCCGCAGTTATTTAGCAGGTGTCAAGCTGTGCGTGTGCCGCCAAAACAAGGCAGGGAAAAAACATTAGTTAGAGACTACATAAATAAATACCAGACTGTTGCATACGCATTAATGTTGTTCCCACGGGCCAATAAAACGAGGGTAAAATGCATGTAATTAGAACAATTAAGTCGAACGTCATGGCGAATGCAATCTCATTGGGAGATAAGGCTGGAAAACCGAAACTGAGACCCCGACTTTGAGACACTTTTCGAAAACCCGCCCAGAGATGCCAGCGAAGTTTCGTCATTGCGATCCGAGCCGATCCGAGCTGAACTTAATTTGCATAATTGCTGCGTAAATATTGATATTTGAATTTTGATATTGACCGGACCGCGCAGATATCGCCTGTGCGAGTATATGGCCGCTTGGCTGCTAATGCCCCCGACCAGAATGTCAGTCTCTGTTTGCATTGCCCAATCGACTGTCAATAATTTCACATATTAAATATTGAATAAAACGAGGCGTTTAATCAAATGGCCCAGCTGCGTGTGTGCGACACTCGATAGCGCGTCAATTCCCACGCTCCGATGTCCGAGGTGCGTGAAAATCGACTCACGGGAGCCCAATCTCTGTTATGAAGACATCAGGGAATAGGTCGACAGATCTGAGTCAGTGGTGCATGGTCAGATAGTAACAAAAGTTGGGGGGAATTTAATGTTCGCAAAAGAATAGGAAGGTAATTTATTTGCGGAGAAATTGTATTAAAATAGAGGAAACAATTTACATAAATATTTAAAACAATAAAAGTTACTGTAAAAATCATTTTACGAGTTGCAATATTTAGAGCTTGTTTTATTTTAAAGTATCCACTCATTTAGATGAATATCTTTTTACCGTAGATGTTTGATAGTTTCCTTTAGCTTACACAAAATCATTTGTTTAAGTTTCCTGTTATTTTCTGTAAGTATCTTTTTCCTTTTTACAAGTACCCCACCAGAATTCGTTTAGTAAGAAGCTCTTAATGTTGTTCCGCTGAACAAAAAAGTTGTTTTGCCTGAGAGCGTTGTTGCCGCAACGGCAGCAAAGTATTTCAAGTGGTGCTGTTGCTCCTGCCGCAGTTGCAGCAGTTGTGGCAGTGGCTGCTGCTTGTGGCACATGTCCATGTGCCTTGTTGGGGGCAACCGAAAACACAACGTATAAATTATGCTCTAACACAATTAGCCACTTTAGAAGTGGCCTGAACATTGCTGGCCTCCTTCTTCGGGTCTGTCTTTCTTTTTTGTAATTTTTCAAGATTTTTTTTGGGGGGTGGTGGTGGGCCATTTGCCACTTACATGAACCGCAAAACATTTTGCAACATGAAGCTTGGCTAAAAATTCGCTACAGTTGCCTAATTAAAACCCAAAACCGAACAAAAAAGATCTCAACGCGAAGCTGACAAACAGGATGCTATGTGTAGGTTGTCTCGTGTGCTGCCGACTAAAATTAAATCAAGCAAATTACTTTTATCTCTGGCACGCATCTCAAAACGCAAAAGCTTAAGCCGCAAACTCTGACGAGGCCAGAAGGGGATCCCCCCTTCCGCGGGCCCCCAGCTCACTGCATAAATTAAAGCCAACTAAGTGGCGGGCTTTTATTATTAAGCCCGCTGAGCTGCCTCAGCTGCCAACTGTGCAGCTGATCGATAGCTGTCTATCTCGCGACTCGAGCGGAGTACGAGTGATCGTGGAGCGGAAAGTATCGGGGCAACTGGAGCTTATGGCAGGAGCCGAGGTCCCAGTCGCAATTGCAGTCGGAGTTGTCTTTGTCGCACAGCCGCAGGAATTCATCATGCGCACAGTGGGCTGGATAAGAGAATTTGTTGGAAAGAAATTCGTTTCAGAAAGGTTAATTATTAATCAATTGATTGGTAACCAAATAAAACCTGAGCGAAATCTTAATTTATTTGTATCATGAGTCAGTTGCTTTGTTAACTAAATACTAATTTTAAAATATTTTTAAATCAGCCAAATCTCATTCCACGGTGGCTGCCTCTTTTCCGCCTTTTCCTGGCCTCCTTGTCAATAACTCCGGGACTATATCAACATATGTGCATATGGCTATCCACGACACTTTGTCAGGGGCTCTGGGGTGCTGGATCTGGATCTTGGATCTTGGATCGGGGATCGTGGATGTGAAACTACTCTGATAGTCGAGGCTACGAGTTGGCTGGAGGAGTGATGGCGATTGCTCGCCGGCTGTCAAATTAGTGGCATGGCTATTGAAAAGTGAAAAGCGAGCAGCGGTGGTAATTGCAGCTCTGCTCGGCCCCGCCCACCCCACATGCCGCCCCCTTTGGGGGCTTACTCCGGATCCGAGATCCGCGATTCGTCACAGCTGTGTCGACGATTTTGATTTTGAAATTCATGCGATCGCAGACGACGTCGTCGTTCGCCGATTGTCGACGTAATCGCATGCAGCAAACGAGTTTCAAGAATTTATTTTTATAATTTTTTACCCTGCCGCGTGCAAAAGTGTTGCAGGAGCCTCATTGGAAGCCTTTGTTTTTGCAGAGTTGTTGGTGGCTATATTTATGGCATATTGATTAAGTTATTAACATTTTATTAAGGCATTTCAGAGAGCCGACGGCTGTGGAGCAGCCAAAACCGATTTTAATTGTGGCGTTGTGGAAAAGTCGTCGTATTGAAATTGTTGAAATGATTGCGGCGACATTGTTGCCCCGCTCAAATGCCAGGAATCCACTTAATTTAACTCAATTTGCTCGCCGGCTAATTGCAGCCGCCGCAAATATATATATTATTTATATGTTTCTTTATTTTATTCGCAATCATGTCGCGCGTCACTCCATTTCTTACCCTCTGTACTCTGTCTTGGCGAATTTTTAATTTATGTTGTGTGTAAAATGTCGGGCACACCAAAAAGTGACAACGAAAATGTCAAATTGCTGTTGACAGGCCGACTCTGGACAATGGTTTCTGAATATTGTACTTATACTGTCTGTACACTCGTATGTTCTGGCATAGGGGGTCTATCGGGTGTCTGGCATCACCAGACAATGCCGCATTATATAAATCATTTCAAATGCCAGCTCTTAATAGGGCCGCGGACACCTCGACACTTCGGACATGGCCAACACTTCTGGCTCCCTCTCTTCGCGGAGGCAAACATATATAGAGCTGATCCGGTACTTATCGCCGAGGTGTCAATCACAGGCGGACCAAGCGTTTAGCTCGTGAGCCGTTGGAATTCCTAGGCCACTTTCACTCATCAGAGTTGGTCTGCAGTCGCAGCAAAGAATGACAACCCACCCATATCCTAACATGCCACGACATTTATTACTTGTTAAACGGGGGACAGGAGAGTGATTTCAAATTTGGCCTTGGACTGCAGGACACCTGCAGCTCAAACACGAATGGCTCATTGGAACACGATGCCGTTGCAGAAGTCGGCCAGCTCCTCGTAGCGCTCCTTCTCGCTGGGCTTCAGCAGCTTGAACCTGTCCTTGCCCAACTCGGCGGCCAGGGCGCTCGGAACCGCGGCGGCGTTCTCGGCGAGGAAGAGCTTGAACTCCTCGAGGAACATCATCAGGGCGGTGAACTTGTGGTGCGGATGGCTCTGGTACTTCTGCAGGGCGGTCATCAGGATTTGCTCGTTGGAACAGAATCCGCTGTGGGCCATCTCGGGGTGATGTAGAATTTCTGGGATTGCGATTTGGCTATCTCGCTTGCTGCGACAAGAGCAGAAACAGAATGGGTAAACCTACCCAACCAGATGACAACTCGGGCTGAGAACTTCAGGTCAGGGCCTACTACTACTGACATTTGTGAACCTAATTGGTTCCGATGAGCCAAACCTAACGAAAAGCCCCACCACTATGTAAATCGATTTGTCATACGATCTGGAGTCGGCTGGAAACCCTGGCTTCTTCAAATGAAAATAAAATAGAAACAATTCGACAACCAAAATGAAAACGAAAACGAAGCCCAGACCAAACTGAAACTGAAAATGAAAATGAAAATAAGTGTGAGGAGCAGTTGGAACACGCTTGTAGGTCGTCAAAGGTCCTGCCGTGAATTGTCATTGTCGTGAGTTGCATAATGCCGCACAAAATCGACACAACAATGCAGTCAGCAAGCCAGCAACATCAACTAGCAACCTCTGCTGCCAGCCACTTAATAGTAAAGAAAAAATAGTAGTAAAAAAAACCCGGTGGCCTGAGCCCAATTCTTGAGCTTGCCTCGTTCCTTTCTGGCCAATTTCAAAGCAATTTCCAAGCCCAGAGCTCCAAAGAGGCATCAGTCGTAAATCAAACAGCATTTCAACACCTTCGCTCAGACCTTGACTTCAGCACTATAGAAACCGAGAAATCGAAATCCAAATCCGAGTTTGGAGCTTCGAGTTCCGAGTTCAAATCCGAAATCAGTAGCAAATGCAGGGAAAACAGTGAGTCTGCTAATTTGGCTCATTTTGTCTTTAAGTAATTTGTGCGCTGGCCTAAAGTGCAAATTTTAAGATTCCGCCGACTGGCCGTGTCTGTGCAATATAATTAAGTTTCTGGCTTAGACCTTGGCTTGTGCGATTCTGATAAAATTGGCCCAAAAAAATACTACAAAAAAGTGGTAAAACAGCGCCGAAAGAGGGAACTGCAAAACATGCCATTGACTGGTAGCTGATTTTGTCTGTCAGGGCAATGCCAACCGTAGCCAGAGTCAGAGCCAAATTAAAATTCAAAACTCGTGACTTATTTAATTATAATGAGTTTAGATTAGAACGGTTTCAACGGGAGTCGGCAAAATGGCACAAAGTAAATCGGAGTTGGGGGGATTTTGCTTTTTGGCGAGGGTTATAGCCGCTGAGTATGTGACCCGCTCTGATAGCAATCGACAATATGGTAATTTGTTCGAAAATTCAGTCAGAAAAGGTAACTAAACAGAGAGAAAATGTTAGCAGAATTACTCCTGTATTTCTTAGAATATATTTTAAAATATTATTTTTAAAATATTAATGGTACAACATTATTTTTTTTGCTCTTTTACCAAACTTTTATTTAAGGTACAATAAAAGTCCAAGGTGACGATTTTTTTTTTCCCTCCTTACAAAAACCTAAATAACTCGCTGACCGAGTTTCAAGCAGGGTGAAAATCTCAGGTTGCATTCACCCATAACTGCTCCACTTTTCGCCGGTGCCCAAACAATTGTGCAATTCTCAACCGCAACTGCCACTGCAAATTGCAATTGTCCATGTTCTTTTCGAGGTCGCCGCTTGCAACATCTTCAATCAAACAAGCAGCCACATACAACACCTACGTGCAACCGGCGACAAAAGCCATAAATCCAAATCCCATTTGTCAGCATTAGAAAATTATGCAGCCAGCAAAGTACGGGCCACATAAAAATACAAGCACACACCGAAAAATCACAGCGGCCCAGGCTCAAATTCATAAATTAAATTACACGACAAGCACAATAATAATAAAAACGATTTGAGGCCCACACGCAACTGAAAAACTACGAAAACTACTACGACCTGCACAGAGATTCATTAAAGATTTGCCAGCAAAAAATGGCAAATAAATAATAACGAAAAAAATGGCAGAACAAGCAGCAGCCGTTTTATTTATTTGATTGTTGTAATCTGCACAGCGACATGCACAAACCGCTCCACTGGCCAAAAGGCATAAAAAGCACAATTAAAATAAAATAAATGATGATGAGGCAGTCGCAGCTTGAGTTTCCTACCTCGACTGGCACGCATGCGCGGGCGCCATCATCAGCTGCCATCAAGCCGCTTTATCTACTTCCAAATTTGGTCAGGTTTGGCCAAAAGCGAACTCCAAGCGGAAGCCGAGCTGCAGAAGTGTCATTCATTCACTGGCAGCAAACAGAAAAGCCATGGGAATCTCTGGCCAGCGAGTGGGTGCCAAAACGCTGGCTAAGGTGTGTGTTCTTCGGGCCAAATGACAAATGCTAGCCCAGGCACAGATGCAGAAACTGCAGCGAGCACTCAACAAAATGGTTGTAAAACAATAAAGTACATAAGGTAGTCAGTAAAATCTCCAGACTTACTGCTTACCTTATATGTTTTTAGATAACGTTAGAAATGGAGTTTTCGCTCAGTGCATTAAATCAAACAATTGGCTGACGTCAGGGGCCACGATTCGATCTGCAAATGAATCACCCTTTTAAGACTCCAAGATCCTTGCCTTGAACCAGTTGCGCGATTGTTTATGCTCTCGAATCGATCGATCGCGTCGATTGCAATTACCAATCAATCAGGTCAGCAATTGTACTTCCTCGCCGCATGACTTCCCAAAAAATAAGCGAGTTGAAAACAAAAATCAATTATATGCAGAAGAAACAAAAAACGAAGCCAGACTGACGCGCGTCACTTGGCCAAATCGATCAATGTCAGGAAATGATGGCAAGGTTATGAAAATTATCAACGGACTGGCAAAAAGTCATGCTAATTATTATTGCAGTTGCAGTGGCTCTAATGGCAAATGGAAGTTGCCCAAGTGTATTAATTATACGCCACGTTGACCCATAAAGTGCAGTGCAAAAAGACTGCGACAATTGTTTGTAGCCCACCAGGTTGTGTTTTTTACAGTCGCAAGAGCGAGTGACTCACTGACCCCATCCATCCCCTCTTAGCCATTGTGCGTTGCCAACTTGCAACTAAGGTGCGTTTTGTTTAGAACCCGGTTTTCAACGCCGGGCCAAGCCATTTATTGCCTTCATGGCACTCAATTTGTTTGGCCGACGGCTGGCGGAGTCGCCGCCTCAGCTGGCTCAATAATAAAATGCTTTTTATTATACAATTTAGTTGCTTTAACTTGCGTGTAAATCGCCTTTTGCATATTGACACATAATCATTGTCTGTGCCAGCCAGTTGGCCAAAAAACGCCGAGAAAAAACAATGGAGCTAGGAGTTGAATGGGATTAAAAGATACTCTTGTAGGATTCAACCTAAAAACTTAATCCGTCCAAAAACTACCGTTCTATTAATTTGTAACTCTTGAATAAACTAAAAAAAATTATATTATTTTTAAAAGATTTATTTGTTTTTTTTTTTCATCCTAGCATTAAGGTTACCTTTGGTTTTCTACCAATGGGTCAACAAATCCCGACTACCCTCTTTTATTTTGAGGGAATTAAATTGAGACAAAACTTATTACATGTTGCGCTGAAAACCGTTGCAAATCTAATGAACATTTTCATTTTCGGGCCTGCATTGTGTGGGTGGACTGCAGCTCCAACTTTTGGATTGGCTTGAATGGAAAACGGGAAAAAATAGGAGAGTGTGAACTGCAGACTGCCATAATTTAACGTTTCTAATAAGCTGACTGCAACGAAGTTGCGACTACGCTCTCGTATTTCGCATTTCATCTCTAGAGGATGCATTCTTTTCTAATGAGGTTAGAAATGCAGCTGGGAAAAGCGAGGACATCTGCATGAGAGAGATGCCAACGAGTTGCTACTCCAAAAAGTAGGTCAGGCAATCAGCAAATAATTAGAATTTCCTGCCATTAAAAATCTAGTAAATTAAAGTTGGATGAGCAGTTAATCCGGCAGGCATTTAACCATTTAAATTGTACAGAGGAGGTTGGATTAGCTGGTTTATCCTCCTTTTTCTCTGCTTTTCTGATCGAAAGTGTCTGCAAGTTGCTGGTTACAAGTTGCTGGTTGCAAGTACCAAGTTGCATGTTGACCTCACTGAGGGGTGAGCAACGTGCGTCTGCTGAAATTGTGCAAGCAACTTACATGCTGCAAATGCCGCATGTTGCAGGCTCATAGCTGCATGATTGAATTACATTTTGCACAGCAGCAACATCGTAGGAGCACAACGGCAACATGCGGCAGCAGCAACAGCAGCAACATGCAGCAAACAGTAGCAGCTCTCCTGCCCCTTGCACGTGTTGCATGTTGCTGGTTGGCTGTTGCTGGTTGCTGGTTGCCTGGTGCAACTAATTAGACGTCATTGTCTGGCCAGCGGATCGAGCTCGTTTGCCATTTTCCGGGCTGTCCAACAGTCCCGGCTCCATTGTTATCGCGGCCAGCGCTAAAAGGGGTCATTATGTCAAGGATTTTTCTGTTATTCGGGCTCTCAGCCATGGCCAACACTCTGAGAAAAAATTGTGATTTAATAGGTGATTTAAAGAGTTCCTGTTTACTAGAGAAAACTTAAAGAGAAGCTCTGTTCTAATCAAAGTTTTATCATGATTCTTATAGTTCTTATGCTTAAAATTTAATTTACAAATTGATGGTTTCGAAACAAACATTATATACCGTAAGTATATACCATCTATTTCGCTCAGTGCTGGCTTTTCAGCCGGATCTCGGACAGCAGCCGAGTAGCTGTTGCCGCTGATAGGTTCGCCGGCTTCCTGATAGCCACACAGCCACCAACTGCAGCGGTGGCTCAAACGGTGACTCATGCCAACGTTTCAGTGTCATTGTTTGGCTTTGGCTGGCAGCTTTGGCCGTTTCCCGAGATCCGATGCCAGTGGCCCATTGCCGATTGCCAGTTTTATTCGAATTGCCAGCTGCAATTAAGCGGCTGACAAAATGACTGACAATTCAACTGTCTGCGTTTGCCTCCTGCGCCTGCCATTTTGGGTAATTGCTAATCCCGCTAACGAGGCATTGAGCCACTGAACCGCCGAACCACCAAGCCACCGAACCACCGTGAAGTCTCGAGTGTCCAGTGGGCGTCGCATTAGTTTTCAATATCTCGAAAACAAAAAAGTGGCCAAGAGTGGCGAGTTAATGTGGCCCATGATTGCGTCTAATGATTGATTGCCTCAGATATGCACAGACTTTTTCAGATTTTCCCCCTTTTCTTTATTTGCCACCCCCCTCGCAACGATAGCGAAATTGTTAGCGAAACTGAAACGAAAACTAAAACTGCAACTTGCAACTGGTTCCTGTGGATTTCTGGAGTCGCAAACGTGACGCGGCTGACCCACTGAACCCACCGAAACAGCCGGTGGGTGATGGGTGGCACACTCACAGCGAATCGAACCAAGAAAAACCACCAAAAAGAGCGGTGCAAATTGCACTCAGCGGTATCGAAATATTGAAATATCGAAATGGAAAACGCTCAGACGCTCGTGCATAAAAGTTTATTGATTTTTCGCGATATTAACCCCAAGTTGCATAATTATTTTCAGCATAATATCAATTTATATATATCCAATGCGGAGTGGGAATCAGAGAGTATAATTTAGGTTGATCACGCGATTTCTTAATACTAGAAACAGGTGTATATTGCCTAAATATAATAATTAAATAATCGGTTCAAATACATCAAAATAAAATAAAGGGTAAACACACTAGCAAAAAAAAGATTGCCTTCTTTTTTTCGAACTCACTCCATAAATTGAGCGGAGAACTCGATTGGCTGCCCGGCGACAACTTCATAAAGAGTGCAACTGGCAACGCCAACAGCTAACAACATATTGCAATTTGGCCAAATTGCTGCGGCTAATTGGCACGTGTTCAAAGAGCGACGGCAGCGAGTAAGAAACGGCCCAAATACAAATGAAGAGAATTCACTTAAAATGCAAATTCGGTATCGCTCCTCCGCCAAAGTGGCCGATGTTGCAGTTGCACGTGCAACATGCGACAAACAACCGCCCATAGAAGGTGTTGTTCCTCGTAATTTGTTGCCAACATGTTTACGCAATTGAGGAGGGGGTGGTGCACTGGTGCAGTGGTGAAGTGGTGCAGTGGGTGGTTGGTTGGTTGGTTGGTGGCTCATCCACCTGGATGAAGTCATAAAATCCAGGTGATTGCCTGCAGTGCGTGTTCTCCTTTTGCGGCATGTTAATGGCTTCATTTGCTATTTTTGTGGGCAGATATCGAAGAATAGCAGAGAAAGCCTTAAAACTACATTGTACTCCTTTTTCCTTGCCCCCTAAGACTTACCCGAATGCAATTTATGCACTATACGAGTAAATAAACCAAATTGGTCACGTTTTGGCCGTTGGAATTAAATTATTCACACAGAGCGAAATACATAAATAGTCACAATTTATTTGGCAGCAAACATAAAAAACATATCCAACTACTTCTTCACTATTTTTTTCTGGGCGAGTACAACATGTGGTGTGGATGTTTCTTGTGGGGTCTCCAGGGGTTAGTTGCTTTAATAATTTACAGAAATTTAATATAAAACACTTTGACCGCCAGCACCTTTGCACATTTATATGGAATTATCGGACTTGTTAGCTGTGTTTAATTGAACAAAGTTTAAGGGGTGAGAAAATATGTATAAACATTTTCATATCTTTGATACTTTATTTAAATGAAAATAACATCTTTAATTTCTCAATGCACCGGTCTTGGGGTGTTAAATAACTCATTTGTTTTACTTCATAGGAGTTTATGAATAATGTTTTCGCGCTATAACACTTTTACCATTTGAAACTGGCAGCGTTTTGTAGACATTTTTTGCTTGAGTTTTTAGCCGTCACCCCGCACGACTGACAGCAACAACAATTGCTGATTAGTCGCCGACATATGCAAACCGAAAATAACATTTACCATGCTTACACAATTAGCCATTTTGTAGCGGGCAACATTTTTGTCACTCCGCTCGAGACGCGTTGCATGTGTAGCAACAATGTTTGTCAACACAATTGTTGCAGCTTGTGGCTGCAGTTGCGGCTCGGAATCGGAATTGGAATTTATGCAAATGATCGTCAGGCAATGCGTTGACAATATGTCACATGTCACTTAGCAGACACACACATAAACCCATGGCAATTCGAGTCGATCGATGGCCAGATAGATCGGCCGATTTTTTATGTGTCCAAAGCACCCGCACGTTCTGAACCCGAACTCGAACAAAAGCCAGCCAATGAGCCATTGAACAATTGAACAACTGAGCAGTTGAACAACCGAGTTGGGGAACAACGGAGCCAACATGAAAATAGCAAAGGCAAAAATCTTGGCAAGCATTTGACCTCAAAAGCGACAACTTTGGACGGATTGAATGGTTACCCTTTAAATGGTTGAGCACTTCGGTTGCGGTTGTTACTACGTTACAAAATTTATATGAGTTATTCAGAACTCCGTACATCGGAATAATGGTAAATTAGCTAAAATGATATTTATACGAACTGAAAGCCAGAGCTTAAAGCGATGTTTACTATGCATACCCTTTTATAGGGTATTTCCATCGACAGTGTTGAGATTTTGCTACTTTATCTTTCAATCCAATGGCTGACTAATGCCCGATTGTGGCTGCTGTTGTGGCAATTGATTAATTGTCAAATTGCTGAAATGAGTGCAAAGACTTGTTCGCCTGTCGCCCAGCGTAAATCATTTTTCCACCAGCTTTTCCCGAAACCCCTAATGAAGTTGTATTCCGTTCGTCCCACTTGGCACCCACTGTTCGGAGAACCCACTTGGTGAACCCACTGGTTATTATCCTTAGACGCGCGTGCGTGCTGTCTTTTTGGATGATTGCAATCGACAATCGGCTCTACCACACTACATACGGATACGAGTATAGTATATAGAAAGAGCAAACGCGACTTGGCTCGGGAATGATTTATGGGCAGGCGCAATCAGGCGAACGCGATATCCAGCGCCAGTGTTAGATTTTGATATATTGTATGTTTTGGGGGCACGCGCAGGATGTTGTTGCTGTCCCCAATGGTTGTTGATGTTGCTAGTTGCTGGTTGCTGTTGGATTTTGCGTTGCTGCTGCGCTGTTGCTGCCCCATGCCAACAATTAACGCATGCGTGCCACAAACAGCCGATAAGCATCGACCGCATTTGAGTCAAATGGGGTTAAGAGAATGACTGGAATTGAGAATCAAAACGCACTAAATGTTTTTGTATTTCCGTAGATTTATATAAAAATACAAACTATATATTGGGAATTTTTTTTTAGTATATGCAGTGAGTACGTATATTTTATCCCACAGTTGCCAGCCGCTATAGTCTCCCCCATTGAAGCTCGGTGCAAACGGGTTCAGTTCACCCATATCATTAGCCCCTTCGCTTGGGAGCTGCTAAACCTTGCGCCATTATAACACAAATATTTGCTAACAATAAGGCCCGCGGAACGCCATTAGCCTCGCTTCGCTCTCCGCAAAGTTTAAAGAGTCGATGTCTCCTGGGCTCAGAAACTCAGAAACTTCGAAAATCGAAAATCGAGCCGGTCCAGGCCGACAAACTGAACTCTAACCCTCATTTGCGATCAATTCGTGGCGATTTTGCCGGCGTCTGAATATTTGCGCGCGCTTTCGTGCTGCGAACGTGCAGAAATCCCAGGCCGGCGAAAATTTAGTTGCTCACTTTTATGTAATTTCCCTTTTCTTTGTGTTGCCTGAAAATAGCTGAAAAAATCGCCGAAAAAGCGAAAAGCGAAAAGCCAGGGGCCGCCCGCTGGTCTAAACGGGCTTGAAAGTGATTGCCAATAATTGCATAATCAGCCGCAGCATTCGGGACTTAGAGAATTTCGGCCCAACAGGTTGCAGGTTGAAAAGTGAAACTTTGACATTGGACTGGCAGGGTAAAATGCTCCAGGTGAATGGACGGGTCAATGTCCAGTTAAAAGTAAAACCGAAGTGGCAACAAAGAACTTATTCAATACTTTCGGCCCAGGGCAAAACATTCTCACACGAAAGACAAATAAAAGCGAATTTATCACGCACCATGACTAATTCCCCCTGCGAATTTACGACACTATATTATCGGTTATATACACTCCAGCACACTCATGTTCTCCGATCGTTAAATCCAAAAAAACAAAACAAAGCCCGGACCGAGTTTCAGTTGCATTTGCATTGGCTGCAATATTTGTTCTCCTTATTTTTGCCGTATTTAAATTCAATAAATACTTTTCATATTTTTATGAGCCGCGCAATTTCTGCTAAATTATTGCACAAGCTTATGATGTTTGAACGATGACTGATGCAATCGAATCATGCAATCGGGGAACTGAATTACGCGGAATCGGAAACTGTAATCAAAACTACAAATGTTAAGGGATCTGTTAGGTAAAGGATAGTTATGATTCTTTACGTACATTTTTGTATAACATTTCGTGATAACCAATGTTGAAAAGTTTTTCAAATCCCTCCTTGAAATGGTCTATCCAATTGGCAAAGTTATACTTTTGTAGGCAGGCCACAAACTAATTATGTACGAGCGGAAAAACTGAATGAGAAAACGACTTTTGGCGCGGCCAACAAATATTGCCAATTGCAATGAAATACAACTGAAGGTTCAGAAAACTGAAAAAAGAGCAGAAACTATCTGTTCAAAAATTGAACATGATAAATTCATAATTGTCCATTCAGCGAACACGAACTATAATTCATGTTAGAATAATCGAATTGGACGCCATTCAGAGAGGCAATTGAGGACGGCGACGATGGAAACGGCGGCCAAAACCCAGCAGCAACGCCAACAACACTGAAAGTGCAGCAGCAACTGCAACAACTGCAACAACAGCAACTAGCAACACCGGCAATATGAACAACATAGGTCAGGCGTAACGAGTCATTCATGTTGCAGATATTGTTGGTATAATTCCAGCGATTTTTGTGTACTTTTTCGGCACCCGCATAAGTCACACTCTGTTTTAAAATGGCAAGCCGAAAACGAAGATTAAGAAATCTCCGAAATCGTTTTGGATTTTTTGCCAAGTAGCATCTTTAAATCATTTGGGGTATGAAATGCTTTCGGTAACTCTATCCATTCGAAGCTGTTTTCTCCAGGGTTCGGGTCGGCAGGTGGCGCCACTCGATTGCCGTCACGTTCGACTGGATTGCGGCAGCAACAACACAACAGCAACACTGAACAGCAGCAACATACCCAACAGCAACACTACTCAACTGGCGATTAATACGCAAAACGCTTTGGCATCTTAAATATTGTGGCGTGAGATATTTGTTGATAGAGAATCTGGGAGGGGAACGGGGGACTCGGGAGATTAATGTGAATATTGGCAATCAGCATTTGTATTTGCGAGCGTGGCATTTGCAGCCAGAGGAGTGGAGACCGAATTCCTCGTGGGGCTTATAGATCTTAAGATACACAATCCTTTTCGGCGCATGCGTCCTTTTCCATTTAAGATTTTCTTGTAAACATGTTTAATAAATATATTTGTGTTAAAAGATGATTAATCTTATATCAATTGTTTAACACAATTAAACACGATTATAAATTAAGTCAAACTTGTAAGACTAAATGAATATTATATGAGATTTTTTCCCTCTACAGTGGCTAAACATATTTAATTAATGTCTAACCGCCACAAAAATACGATCAAAGCTTACTTTATTCATTTCTAAAAGCTAAACCGATTGGAATCCAATAAATTTTATCATAACGATGCGATAAAATATGTCCAGTTTTTATCTATATGTTTACATCCATCTGTGATTAAATTGTGGATATGAACGATAAACTAGATAATCTGATAGCCAATAATTAAGATAAAACAACTAGTAAATGTAAGAACTACAATATTTTAGATATTGGGTTTCGAATGGACACAAATAAAACCCTTTGTAATTGATTTTCTTGTTTCGTCACCTGTAATCGATTTTACTTTAATGGTCTACACACGGTCATAAATTATAATTCCCGAGCTGGTAATTCAATTATTTTCCCACCAAGCTGTTTAATTAGACCGCAGTCTTTTGCTTTAAAGTGCAGCCGGAGAGTTCCCGGTATCTCGTGAATATTTATAAACTCGGCGGAATAACAAATTGAAATTGTTTAGCAGATTTATTTGCTGCAATTAGCGCCCATAATTAGCGACTTTTGCCGTCGATTTGTGGGCCATAATTTGGTGCTTCTGCGAAGTTTTCAACGGCAGTCAACGAGACGTCTATGATTAGAGGCGTGTGGGTGCCGCGAAAACCGCGGCTGTCTGCCAAAAAACTCTGCCGTAAATCCGGGGCCAAATATGGCCATCGATTAAATGATTTTCATGTGCCATAAACGACGCGCGCCTTTAATAAGCCCGATTTTAACGAGCTGCAGTTTGAAGTCTGCAGGCTGTAGTCAGCAAACTAAGACCGAAATTGAAACCCGCTTTTGCCCCTCTTTTCATGCCACTAAACTGTCGCAGACGTCGAGTCTCCAGTCTTCAGTCTTCGGTTTTCGGTCTTCGGTCTTTAGTTCAGTCTTCCGTCTCGCGGTTTTTCAGACCTCGAATGCGACATGTTTAGATATGCGTTTGAGTCGCTTAATTGCAACTTTTATGGACAGTTCGCGTTGCAGGAGGAGGGATAATAGCTTTAATGCATATTTGATGGATATTGACTCCGTGCCGGGTGTAAACAGCATCGTAAATTCAGCAGAGTCCCGCCTAATGAATTGAAGCCTGACCAAATTGATAGCGAATTTGTCGCATAATGAAGCTGATCTCTGCGAAATCATAGGTCAAATCCGGAATAATCGCTTTGATATCGACAGGCAGTCATTAAATAATGCAGTGCAATAAAAGCCCCCAAGAAACACACTCACAGCTGTGATAAAAATAATATCAAAGCGCTAAAATGGTTATGGTAATATTAAGTTATGTCATAAAATTTTTAAAGGAAGATCATTTCCATTTGTTTAATTTTCATATCCTTACGTACTAGCGGGCTTTTATTTTAAAATTCATACAAATAGAAATCTCCCAGCAATAATGAAATTTGTTACATTTGCTCAAACGCAACTTTCCGTTGTAGGCAATTTAAAAAAGTGATTTATGGCCTGCGAAGTCTTTAAGACATTTTACAACTATTAATTTGAACACCGCTGTACATATGAAAATGCAAAATGCTTTCAAAGCGATATTTCCACAATTTATTAAAAATTGATTGTATTGCCACGCCACAAAAATGGCAATTGCAACAGGCAAACACTTTGAGCCGGCCAACTGCACTTGTTGAGCGGGCGAACACGGCAAATAAAAAAATAAAATGCAAACAAAATATGGGAAAAATAAAAGGAAAACCGAGGCTCGCAATGTGAAAATGGCATTTTAATAAATTCAGATCGGGCCTCTTTATCGGTGCCGCTTGTTCGTTGTTCGTGGCGTGCGATATGAGTTCCATAAATGATTTTAATGCGTGAGTGCGCCAATAAATTTGCGGCCAGCTCTCAAGATAAAGACCCGATCCTCCGGCTTTAATTAAAACCCCTGCACTTGACCCGCTTGCGAATTTATCGGGCGAGATTTATCTCTCGATTTACCGTCCTAGTGCCGCTTGTCAAAACACAGAAATAATTTCTCACGTTGCAGCACCGAAAATTATGACAAAATATTAATAAACATTCAGTTTCTGCCGCTGTCTTTGGTCTCGAGTTTATTTATCTGGGCTCTATCGATTTGACCCGCTCTAGAAATGAGCGCAAATCCAAATCCAACCTACAAGTTGGCCGTTTGCATGTACGAATTTAATTAAAATCCGCGCTTGCGTGTATATTTCATAAATAATTATTATCGCCCGATTCGTTGGCTGATTTCGTTGTTTATATTATTTATGAGTTGGCGGCGGCGGTCTGAGTCTAAATCATGTTCGGATGCTGGCCGAAAAATAATATTAATGAGAAACCGAGAGATTAAGGTTGTTAACACGGTCGCCGATAAACTTGATTCGGGCTTTTCGTCTTGATCTATTCGAGCTGGAATCTCTGATTTGAGTCTAGGTGATCTAATCTGATGCTTGAGAAAAATGCAATTCTATAATAAATTGCTTAAAAGAGTTTAAAACATGAAAGGAAGCTAGATTCGGCGTGACGAAACTGATATACCCTTACAGTAATCACAGATTCCGAACAAAAATTGAAAATAAAATCGGCCGAAAAACCAAAAAATTTCTAATGATGCAGTCTGTCAGAGAATTAAAGTACAGACTCTTAGAGATATCCCACTTCCAAATCGGATTAAAATTAGAAAAGTTATGGATTTAGAATTAGTGAATTTTTTGTCAATTTTCAAAGAATCCATTTTTAATCCAGAAGATACGAGTAAATATTTCATGGGGTTCTCCTTCTCCAAACTTCTGCCTGAAATTATAATACCCTTTGCAAGGGTAAAATGAATAGATATAGATAACTATAGATAAGCTCTGCATATAATTTCATAAAGTTCTATCCATATTTAAGTGTATTAAAATTAAATTCGCCAATCTGTGCATTTTTCTCTGTGCGCCCAACTACTGAGAACTATTTTTCAAGTATTTAAAAGCTTTCGCAGTGGCTTCATCGATACCTGGCAGTCATGCGATTCCAATGCATTTAATTAGCCATAAAAAATGTCTTCTGGTATTTGGTAATCTTTCCACTCGACTCCACTCGACTTCGGCTCTCAGCTCTCAGCTCCATTGGCAAACTGGCAAATAAAAATGCCTCACTTGTTCAATGCGGACGCCCGATTAATTATGAACAGCTGAAAGCGCGCCATTAACATGAAAAGTCAAATCTATCTAAATATTTGCCATGGGCAACGAGTTGGTCCGGACTGTCCGACATTTTTTAGAGGCTCCCCCGAATCCGCCGAGAGCTCTTGGCCAAATGTGCAAGTTGGCAAGTCATTTTTATCGCCCCGCAGTAATCTGAGCTGCACGAATGTGCCGACGTTGGGGGAAAAATAAAGGAGGACGGACGGAAAATATATAACATGGCATCATTTGCTGCCAGGCGCGCGTTTGCTTGTTGTACAATAGTTGGCTAACCTCCGGCCCCAGCCCCCTTTTTCGAGCACCGCTCCCCCTTACCCTCCCCCTCCCGCGACTTCTTTTATCGCAACTCCTCCTCCGCAATGATGATGCAACTTTTTCGGACCAACAAGTGCTGCGGAGACCAGTTCCCTCTCTCGGATTTCAGGCTTTATCTCCCTGCTAGAACATGTTTGCCAAAACAAGTTGGCTCGGACCTTTAACTGGGTCACTAAGCCAGCGTGATCTGGAGTTTCGAGCAGCAGGAACGGGGGGGGAAGGGAATGAGAATCATGGAAGCAGGAGTTGCCTAATTAGCACAAAAGACTTGGACAACGAACTTGGCTGAGTGGAGAGAATATGGTGGAATACACTTTTGAAGACCGTGCAATGAACTCTTGGGCTTTTTATTTTAATCAATGAGCTCCAAATAAATCATTTATATGTTCGCTCACCTATAAATCAAGATAAACCGTGGTTTATTTAATAAACCATTAAATTAGTTTATACTGAGAGCTTCCTGTACAAGGGTATTCACTGGGTTCCCACCCCGAACTTGGCCATGTTTTATGCAAGCGGTACGCGAGCATGATTGTCAATTGGCCCGCGGCACATCCTGTCCAGATCCATGAGATTCCATGTGCCAGATCCCAGAGTTCCAAGATCCCAGACACCAAGTCGAACGGCCGACGGCCTGCAGCTTGTTGTCTTTATTAGCGTTTTGGCAATAAATCAAAGCGCCAGCTCTGAGCGACGACGACTCAGCTCACATGTGGCCCTGGTACTCGTTCTCGTACTCAAAGTTGCACTCGAACTCGTACTCGAACTGGCCACTTTGTAGTGTATCTGTACCCCAGAGATACCTTTCCGCCCCGCGCCAGAGGTTTCGTTTACTTTACATGCGCATAAACGACGTTTGACTGCCCGGCAATATTTCAAAATTAATCCAACTGCCAGCGATGACGAAGTGTGGCTCACTTTCCAAGCGTCGCGTATTTGTCTAGTTCCCTCGGTAGAAGAGAAAATAAATCAATTGTGAATTGCGGTTTGCCGGTTAGTTGGGTTATTACTCAATCTCTGTGGTGCCGCGAATCGCGGGGGGAGGGCCTCTCGGAGGGGGAGGATCGTTTACCGCCACAGTTCCCTTTTATGGCACTCGGAAAAATTAATTGCCCGACTAATGAAGCACAGCATTTGAGCAGCGATCGCACAATGAGATCTCCGATATCTGATATAGCCACAAGCTGTCGAGATGGCTTGAAATACTGAGATAATCGACGGTTTGGCCAATTGAAAGGCACAATGACTGTTTTATCTGCTCAGATGGGGGAGCAAAGGAGATTTTAAAGAGCACTAGATAATTTGTCGGTTAATCAGAAGGCTTAGATTGGATAAGCCACTGCCAAAAAAGAACTGATGGTCCATAAAAATCAATTATAATTGAATTTAAAAAGCCTTCTTCAATATATGTTCAAGCATTGCTGATTTCCTGAATACCTCTTCCATGCACTATTTTTTTCTGCATGTGCAGTGTAAAGGAGAGATATACGAGCATAGTAGGTCATTCCCTGGCGATCCATCATGGCTCTGCATATCGCCGTCAGTGGCTGCCTTCGTCTATCAGCATATTTGAAATGCCCCAGCATCAAAATCAAACTAATTGCAAGCTTAACTTCAACGTCATGGCTTAGTTAACTCAACATCGAACCTTTCCACATGAGGGGCCGCCTGAGTATTCGGGGGCTTCGGAGGGGCTTTCCGAGGGGGTTCGGCACCCAACTGCGTTGGCCCATGTCAATGGGTCCGATTGTCGTGCCTCGAGACATGAAAAACGAATTCAAGTCAAACTCCGGGCTCAAATCCGAAAAGCAAACGCACGTGCCGCACAAGCGAAACAACTTCATTTTCTGATCATTTGTGGAGCAGCGGCGGAAAGCCCCAGCCACCTCCACCGCCACCGCCACCAACTCCATCCTATACCTTTCGGAATGGAGGTTGTAGAGCACTATTTTTGACATTTCTGTGGCGCCAGCTGAACAACGAGCCAAGATCCAGCTGACATGCGTCAAACAACAATCAAAATACATTCGTTGTTTGGGTTTTTTATTTCTGCTTCTCGGGGAACCTCAAAACGTGAGCTTGCTGGGCCGGCCATTCATTAGGAACTCGTTTTATTTCTTTTTCGAGGCCCGAGAATCCAATACTCACATATGTGACAGAAAATCTTTGGGATGTTGTCGGCTGCCAATTAACCGAATGACCAAAAATGCGTACAACATCGTAGACAACTCCATATGGCGCGGTTGTATTTTTTATTTTATCACCCGCCTTGAGATCTCACTTATGAAATCCCAGAAATCATTAGTCTCCTTATTTTACGTGACAATTTTTGCCTGAATGATAAAAACTATGTGGTGAAAAACGCTGCTTTTAAATTATAAAGTTGTGTCGTTTTTGAGGAACTGAGGCTGAGGTGAAGGTGATTTTAAAAAAACTTATTTTTATATTTGTAAAATATAATTTCCAAGTGTTTAATTAATGGTATGACCGAAAGATAAAAAATCAAGTCCGCATTGCTGCTCGTGAGTTATAAAGTTGTTTTCTCTGAGACCACAAAAGTCTTAAGTTAATTAAAACATTTTTGATTTAAGTACAAGTCTCTCCCCTAATTTTTTTGCCATTTCAGGCGTTTAGGCCTCTTGGCGCAACACTTTAGCCAAACAATTTCGGTCGAGTAATTTCCTAAGCCGAAATCAACTGGCAAAAGGCCGCAACTCGAATGCAAAGCAGGCAATTTTTCTATAATATCGTTGGGAGGATTTCCCAGTACCCTAACCAAAAGTTAATCTAGTGACGGGTGATTTTTGCAGCAGAAAGACGTTCCTGGCCTAGGAATTCCTGAGATAGAGTATCTCCTGCTTGGAGAGTTGATCCATTGATTTTGTTAATAGTTTCGATTTTCCTTTTTTTCAGCAAGCAAAGTTATTTGACTTTCAAATGAGCTGAATGCGCGGCCTGCGGCAGTTTTTCAGTATCTGTTTTTTTATGAGTTTTTCCGCAACATTTCCAACTGCCGCGATTTCTGTGGCAATTTGCAATGCAAAACTGCCGAAACAAAGAAATGTTTTTCGGTCTGCCAAAACGGACGACAATAAAAAGCGACAGTTGACTCGTGTTGCAAGATATATTGTTGTTCCCATTGTTTGACAACGTGATGTGCAAAGAGCCACCGAAGTTGGCTTAAAGATGGAGCTGGCCAAAATCTGTAATACCCTCGATTAAGTCGGTTGTGTACTTGCTAAGCTACTGAAAAATTATCTGCAAATTTAGTTAGAATGTTTTTAAATCTGTTTAAGACATTTTCAAGGGATCTACCATAAGTTGTTATCCAAATAAAGCCACAATAATTCGCCAAGTCTTACTTCGACGTTAAGAGCATCTCTATCGAACCATCCAGCCAGAAAGCCAACTCAGTGGGTCAAAACGCATAGGTTTAACAAAGGCGACCACAAAAATGAATAATTACGGGCGAGCTTTGCCGGATAATGGCACATATTTATGGCCCCAACGATGAAGTTGTCTCCTCGCCAAGAAGTAAAGTAGCAAACTGGTAGCAGAAATATGTCCCAGTAATTTACCAAACATATTATCACAACAATGTTTGCGGCATTAACGGTGCTTTCCATACGTGTAAGGCCACAGAAAAGCGGCCTGAGAAGCGATCCGCTGCCAAAAAGCTCGCCGAATGAAATATTTGTAACACATTAGCGCAAAGCGATTTCTAATGGCCGCCGCATTTGTTAGCCCGAACTCGGGGATTTAGTCGGTGAACTGTGCAGTTTGGCCGAATACCTGGTCATAACTCATCTGTTCTCCAGTTTGGCTCTCTGCAATAATTGATAGTTGGGTATCGCCGTCGTAATGGAGATATTTTTCCCGAGAAGTGTGTAAATGAAATGATTGCCATTTTTGGATCACAACTGCGGTTGTTGGGCAAGAGAGACAAATTGTCGCAATTGAATTGATTTTAGGGAGTGTAAGAAATCATTAAGCATTTAGGACTTGCAGAAGGCTTTAAATATTTCACTGTCGGGCTGAAAAGTTTGTTGAAGTGTGATGCATCAATAAATCTTGTGAATCCACCTATGATTGCAGAGTGAAAGCATTTTGTTTCCCCAACGCGTTGAACTGCGCTCAAAGTGTCTCCAATTCGGTTGAATGCGCACTGCACATTCCACATTCCTTCAGACAACATCACTCAAACACTCTGAATGCTTTGCACTAACATGAGCATAATTAAACAAATATTTACTCACTTTGGTTGTCCAGTCACTTACCGTTTTGCTTCTGCAGTGCAGATGTTGCTGCTGTGTAGATGTTGCTGCTGTGTAGATGTTGCTGCTGTGTAGATGTTGCTGCTGTGTAGATGTTGCTGCTGTGACATTTGTTTTCATTTAACCGCTGACCAAGTCGCTAACGACGTCTCGATCGAAACCCTTTAGGGAAATTTTCCCTTTTACTTGGACGAAATATCAATATGCCACCGTGGAAAAGACAAACAAGATGCTTGTTTGTGGGCATTTCCCGACTATGGTTTTCCACTGATTTTAATGACTTTTTGAAGGGGCTTTTTATTATTCTTTATTAGCTCAATTAAAACGAGAAACGAAAAATAGCTGTGCAGTGAGTGATATTCATAACCGAAATTCCAGCACGCTTTATGACGTCGCCCGATTTCTGTCCAGATTATTCACGGTTCCCCGCGACACTTTTTATACGGATTTGGATATTTTTTATACTTTTTCTTATTGCTCTTTTCTCTGGAAATCGGCTTTCAGTTGATTTTTCATTGTGCGCGGCTCAGAGAAATATTAAAATGAATCTCGTTGACGAAATCTTTATCGTGGGTAACCCTATATGGTACTGGGGCTACCGTTCGAAGTGCTTGACATCGTTTCGGGGACCGGGACTGCGACCGGGTGAAATCCATCCATCCATTGTGCCCATTAATTTGTCAATGATAATTCGCCGTCTCTTTATAATTGCTGAATGATATAACTCGCCGTCACAATCGATCAATTTGGCATACATAAATTTGCTTTGTCCGCGCAGATCGGAGCGAGTGAGTTATATATCCCCGTGTTTATATATCTTTTACCCGTTCACGATCTGCGATCTCAGCCACGTCGTGTTGCAGTTGTTGCTGCTGATGTTGCTGTTGCTGCGGTGCAGCAACTTGAGTGCTGCACAAATTGCTTGTTGCTGCTGCTGCTGCTGCTGATGCCCGTCTTAAAGTAGCTTTAATTAAAGTGTGCGTTTTAAATGTCGACGTTTGGAATTTATTGGCTTTTTATGCTCGAATCTGGCCAGGCACTCTCTAATTTTATTTGCTTTAACGTGGCCACACAATTTGCATTGTCCGTGTTTAGTGGCTGCTGCTCACACCATCTCCTCTCGGATCTCTGATCCATTTCCCAGTGCTATCCGATCGTTCAGTTTTTTATGGATATACTTAATTGAACTGCCGCTGCTGCGATGCTAAATTTGCGTTTAATTGTTCAATTGCAATCGCCGGCCACTTAGCCAATTCGCGTTTCCAATTAGCCGGAATGGATGCCCGCAGCTGGTGGCCCATTAACCCCTGTTGGCCGGTTTCTCAGCGGCTAGGATTACCCCATGTCATCCAATACTCACATCCATCTGGAGCTCGCGGCTCGAGTGTCAAATGCCCATATTGTGCGCCGTGATTTATTGTGTGTGTAAAGTGTCACGCCGGCGACAACAGCCACCGCTGCGAATGTGACTGCGATTGTGACAGTGACTGCCATTGAATACTGGAAAAATCATTTCCAACCCGACGTTCACCGGTCAAAATTTTATGTAATACAAATATTGAAAAAAATACTTTTATAGCCCGCAATGCTTTTGGCAGTACTTTAAATTGTTTAATTAGTTTATGAGCCTTTTATTGGTATATTAGGAAATGCTTTACAGTTTTAGTTTTGAGTAATTTAATTCACTTTATTTACCATTTACTCTTAAACCTGTCTCCTATTAGAAAACCAATAACTCCATTACTGTTATTTGAATTAAATATCAAGATAAATAAATCTTAATTGAAGTTTAGCACTATATTTATGGTCGTATTTCCTCTCAGTGCCACTTTGACGTGTCACACAATAAGAAAAGTCAGGCAGAACTTGCGAGTCGGACTGACAACTGGAAATGTCATATTGCAATGCATATTAAACGCTGGCTAATAGGAATCCAACTCGTTGGCAATTATGACAATGGCAAAAGGTTGGCCCAGACAACCGATTAAAATCGCCAGAGTTTCCATCTTCGGTGTTGGCGTATTTCTTCGCCGATGTGCGGGTGTGTGTCAGAGATTGCCAGCCGAATGATTTGTGGATGATTTCCCACGATTTGCAAACGCTCCGCCGAAAAAATGAGTCATTTTTCAAAACAATAACTTGTAAGACCAACCGAAAAAACCCAGCCGAAAATCTAGACGCAAGGGATTTCTGTTTTGTAAACACTCGAGAGCCCGAAAACAACAACAACCGAAACTAAACCACAGAAATCAATAAAGAAGCGGCCAAAAGGGAGCAACTGCAACGAACATTGCGCAGGCGTGCACTCCGTGGGGTTAAGGGGGCCAGCCGGGGGTTAAGGCGGCCGAAGAGTGTGACTAGCTCCACAATTGAGCAATTGAATTCGCACGCTTGCGCGCCTTTTTTTTGCCAGTTTTGGATGCTTTTTTGCCTTTGCTGCTGCAACGGATGTCGCAGATGCATCTCGGAAGTTTTGTTGTCGTAGTAAAAAGCCAAACAAAAACGAGTGCCAGCCAAGATATTACAAAAATCAATTACCAACACCTCAAAAAGTTGTTGCCTTTGTAGCCTTTGCTGTTGCTGCCAGCACAGACACAGCAGCAACATTAACAACGACGACAACACCAGAGCAAGGCTACAGAGCAAGAAAATAATATTAAACAAAGCAAAAAAATAATCAAAACAAATATGTTTGGTTTTCAATCACAATATATTTATATTTGAAATTACTCCTTTGTGAATTTCTCTTATGTTGTCTTATTTTATTTTAGACTTCGAAATGGAAAAAATTTTAGTTATAGTCTTGTTGTCATATTTCTTTGCTGTGTAAAAATCATTAATCCCTAAGCTCGTGGAGGGAATCACAAATACCCTTTTATAGCAAGCAGCTCATGCAAGGAGTTTATTTCCACTGGGAGCTGAGTCCAACCATCCTTGATCCCAGACTGCTGCCGATCAAACTCGTTTAGAAAACATCCATGCCCAGTGTCATTGGAGTTAATTCGAAATACGGCAAAACGTGCGTGGTTGTTGGTAATAGACACAATCATAAAAATGAAATATATCTGAGAATCTGCCATGGGAGACGAGGCGAGGCGCGAGTTGCGCAACTTTGTCTCCGCCGCTGAAAAAAGATATAAACTTAAAAAACTTGGCTGCCTCATCAGCCGCTGGAGGAGGAGAAGAAGAAGCAGGCAGAAGGCAGGAGTGGTTGCAACTTGCAACTCGAGAGCAGAAATCGAAGCTGGAGGCGATGTCGATAGCCAAAAATGGTAAATGGGATAAGCCAGATCCAAGAGAGAGCCACGCGTGGGCTGTCAGAGCTAGACCCCCTTGGCCCTCTCTGGGTTCCTCTCTCTAGGCTCCCCCGTAGACCCCCTCGACCCCCTGAGACCCCGTTGCATAAGCCACTCTTGGGGGTGCTCACTGTAGCTCTGCTGCCCCCCACTGCTGCCCGCAAATATTTAAATTATTTCATCGCATAACCGAAATGGCCAAAAGGCATGGCAAATGCAGGAGATCGGGGGCAGGGACAGGGGGGTCGTAGATATATATCCTGATCTAAGCTTCCTTGCCTCACAGACCCATAACTCATGCAAACGCCAAAAGCCTTGTGCTCCACTCGCTTCCAACTCGTTTAACAATTATTATTGGTGATTAACACGGCATGTACAAAGGCTACAGGTGTTTTTCCGGGGGACTTCGGGGGGCGGTGGTGCAGGTGGTGCAGAGACAACCTTCGACACCTGCAGCCACCGAAAGCGGCGGCATGTGGAGCACTCGGTGGCTCCCAGTCGCGACTCACGTTTGCCTTTTAATTAAAATATTAAACGAAAATGCAACTGCACAAACGAAATAGAAATATTGCAGCGGTCGAGTAAAGGGGAGCATTCGGGGGGAGGTGGTATTTGTTATTCTCTATATTGCGAACAAATAGAGAACCACTTCGATGGGATATAAATGATGTTGGAGCTGTGAGAAAAATCAGTCGAGAATAAAATGGTTTACCCCACTTGTAGAAGAGATTAAATGCTAGTTGAGTCGTAGATTAATTTCTAAAATGTATGTCGAATTTTTATTAAATTAATAAGTTTACTTATCAACTCTAACTACAAAACTTAACTGGTTTTCCAGCCAACCTTTTAACACCCAGACTCGTTATAAAATTTCCCCAGTGATCTCATGGCTGAGTGTGTTAATTGATTAACCGGCGATCAGGTTCATCGATCGATCGCGGCCATAAGTTCTCACTCTGGGTTAAACATAAACCGACACTCTCTCTGTGGCCCCCGATCATCTTTGGCATATCGATCTTCGATTAACATGCGCCGACAACTCGACAACAAATTTCCGATGTCTATGGCATGAATAATGCAGTGATCCGGCCAGATCGTGCCAGATATGCGAGGCATTAACCCAGGCGCACAGCACTATCTTAATTTCGATCATAATTTCGCCGGCAACACTTGACTATTTCTGTTTCTATTTCTCCTAAGGGGCGATTAGGGCCCACGCAAGACCTTTTGTTCGGACTCCGACTTGGACTCCGATTCGGGTTCGGATCTGTGCCAGCATTATGCAAATCGAGGTTGAAAGAACTCGCCTCGGCGACCTCTGCGCCGATCGGCTCTTCTCCGCGACTTAACTTTTTGTTCTCTTTGGGGGATTCAATCAATAAAAATTATGCTAATTAAATGCCATTTCATTGAGGGAACATAAAAATCCACACGCCACGCCATGGTCTCAGTGAAACTCGAGTTTCGGTTTGAGTTCATTCACAAAAATATATGAGAAGGAATGCACTGCAAGAAAGAATACTTTAGTTTAAGGTCCCATAAAATAGTTGATAATTAATTCAAACATTCAAAATAAATACTTGAACACACATAAAGCTTGTACAAATAATTTAGTTTTGTTGATGGGAGCATCTTTATGTCTTACCATTTTTCTTCGAGTGTTCCATTATGTATTGTGTCTATTTTGGATCCCAGCTTCTAAACACGACCGTTAACAAATTCTTACGCAGCATACAAAACACATTTTAAACGTGCCTTGTCGCTTCGCTTGGCTTTTGGATCGGTTCGGTTCGATCTCCAGCTGGGCCTGAACTTGGCCAACTTTGCGCAGTGACTCATCGCGGAGCCAGAGGCCTGAGGTCTCCGCTTTCGTGCCTGAGTTCACCTATCCAGATGGAACAGGCTGGGGCAAAAGCAAAAGTGTGCCAAGTGGTCAGCGGCGAGTCGGTCGGCAACGGAAGTTTACTTGCCCGCATTTTTGTCGGCCGGCGAAGGCCAAGCTTTTGCACTCTTGGCCGGCTCAATCAATCAGCTGGTAATGAAGAGAGTTATTTCTTGGGTCGGGCGAAGTGTTTCCCAATTCAGGTGCCAGGGGTTAGCCAGATCATCGAAAGAATCGCCGGAGAAACCCAGCAACGCTCTCGGTTTCTATCGGTTGCAGTTCCCTGTCTCATAATGATATTGAAATGTTCCCATGATTTATGTTCTGTGATCTCTGCCGCCCGCTGCAATAAATCATCCGCCGCAGAAAACTGGTAGCCAATTGGGTGAGTCGCAATTGCTGGTTTTTCGCACAGCGTTGCGAAAAATATTTAAGGTCAGCCGATATCTGCAATTACTGCAGGATATACTCGAACATTTTTCTGAAAGAAACTGCCAAATCAAAATACCGAAATACTCGTACATGCATAAATTAATCACAGATAAAATGTAAGAGAACCTCCTTCCATCTCCTTTTCAAACGTATCTCCCAGATAAAAATCTCCCAAGCAAGCGCCTTTCCCCCATCAGTTGGCCAATAAAAACGCGTCAAGGCTCCCACTTTTTTGTCCCAGTCCCAGTCGCAGTCGCAGATCCAAGTCCACCTTGGCCTGTCTCCAGTGTTTTCGCCTCGTTAATGTGTCACCTTTGAATTGTGTCTCCGCGGCGGAAAATCGGACGTGCACTACTTTTCGCCTCGGTTTATTTTTATCTCTCTGTGTGTCAGCGACAACACAAAACGCCGACTCCTGGCGACTGCCAGTAGTGGCCACTGTACAGTGTCCACTCGCCGCATGCACTGCCCCCGTTGATCAAACGTAAATGTCAGCCCAACTGACAGTTTGACAAATATTGACGACGCTTCGCGCAAGGCGAACCTCACGACTCGCTGCTCCACTTTGGAGGTGCTCGCAATGGCGATGCGGGTTCCCCACAGGGTAATTAGTAGCCCCGACTGGAAAACTCAGGACCCACTTAGCCGCCACTTGCCACCGATATTTGCCGGTCTTTGATCTCCGCTGGATAGCCGACCAGTTGCTCTGCTTAACGTGTATTTATTGGGGAAAGGACAAGGATTGCGGACCGAGAGTGTTTTATTAGGCAATGCAAATGAGTTGCCATTTCAACGGAGAATAAACCCCTCAAAGAAAAAACCTTGATTAAACAAAGACTTTATACATTAAATATTTACTGAAAAGATTTTGATTTATTTTTTGAGGGAAGCTTGAATAAAAAAGTGTGAAAGGTATTTAACATTAAAGTTTTCAGTATAGAAACACATAACACTTTATATCAAGCTTTTTTGCGATGAGTACTTAGAACTAAGCTAAGCAATTCTGATTATGTGAGTACTCAAAAGTGTAATAAAAGTAAGTAACTGGTTCACTCAAACGATCATTTACTGTACCCGTTCGCCTGTTTGGCCCACTTTGCGAACTGTGGCATTTGGCTTTCTGCGATTTGCGATCAGCGATTTGTATCTGCGAGATACAAACATGCTTTTAGCAGCATTATAAACATTTTGTTGCCCAACATTTTTGCTACTATTTGTCATCGCTAACGCATTCCGCGAATCAAAATCCGAGAACGGGGCATTTTCGGGGATCTTTAATTGCTTTTGATAAATCGCCGCTTAATCCGCTTAAGTATTTCGCCAGGGTTTTATTTTCGACTAATTTTTCAGTGCACTAATTAAACAAAGGACACACATTTTAAGCTCTCGAAATGAATGTGTTTTTTATGCGCGCAGCTCGAATAAATTGGAGTTTTTCTGATTGGATTTGGAGTCGTAGTCGGGGTCTGATTGGGCTGTGGCTAATTAGCGTGGGGGGCAATCCATCATCGGGGCAAAAGACCGCATCATCACTTCCCCCGAAAGACTTCACAACAAACTCCTCCATTAATTCGGCATTAAATTTCATTTTCAATTGTGGCCGCAACTGGAAACCAAGTCCAAATCGAATCGGATGAATCGATTATTGGGCAATTTCGAATATGGAAAAAATTACAACGTGTCCATTAGATTATTAACTTGGCTCGAAAACTGAAAAACCTGCTGAGCTGAGCGGCATGTGTGTGTTCGCTTTTGGACCTGGAGTTAGCTCATTAAAGCGCTCCAAACTGAATCGGAGTCGGCCGTCGCGCCTCCTTAGTTCAATTATAAAGCAATTGAATTAGCCTACGAGTATCCGAGTGGCTCTCTGATCTCGGACCAATCCATCAATCAGGTAATCCAGCGATTACGCAACATTACAGACTGCCAATTTTGGCGCGTGAGTTTCTTGGGCTAATTGAAGGCGAAGTACGCGGCGGCGTGATGTGCAAAATTCGGTTTTCGGTCGGTTTTTGTGTGGAAATTGGGTTACCGGCTTAGTGGGTTAAATGTGCCGCACGGGTTAAGAGGTCCACACAACAGGGGAGGCCCCCTAAACAGATTGCGCAAATCCAATTGTTTGCTGTTTGGGAAGCCATGGAATTGCAGCCTAATCAAGTTTTAAGACTATTAAAAGTTAATTAAGGTAACTCGATAATAATTATGGACAAAGCCACCCTAGTAAGTTCAAATCTAATCACCTCACATAAAAAATCGTCCTACCATCAACTCTATATACATGCCAATCTTTAAATTGATTTTGTAAAATCCTTTTAAAGCCCCAAGTTATTATCAGTTTTTTATGGATTAATAAACTCCGTAGATGGCACTGAATTCTCGTAAACCCTCTCCTGCATTTCTTTGCCATTTAATTTCCTTTTAATTATTCAACTCTTCACAGTTTTGTAAACGTAAAGGAATATGTGTATTTAGAGTCCCCTGGCTGGAATATTGCGTGCTTCGTTGATGTAAAAACCTTTGCCCACCTTCCAAGTCGACCAGCACGCGCCTCATAAAAATACATAAACTTCGGTGTCGACAAAATGCGGTGTAATCATTTTGCAGTGAAATCGTAGGTGGATGGGGTTCCCGGGTTCCATGGGGTCCATGTGCCATCGAAAGTCAGACGGTCGTAAAAACAACCCCAGAGGTCAAACAATTTGGTGGCACAATTTTAACACCTTTTCGACCGGGACACGAGCCAACTGTCCGAAACTGTAGCGAGGGCTCCTCGAAATATTTATGGGAAATGGGAATGGTATCTAGCAGACAGGACACTGAGAAAATTACAAATACGAAATTTACTTCTCTTGAATGAAATATATTCATGTTTGTGTGGTTTCCGCTAAAATAGTTATTTAAACCAATACGATACTAACTTAAATTTTATTATTGAAAATCGTTGACTGTATAGTCTATTTGTTTTTATCCAATTTTATTCGTGCAGTGTATGTATGCATTTTTATATTTTTTGAGTCATCCCAACCTGGGCAGAAATCGTGGCTGGACACGCGACCCGAGCGCATAATTTAATTTTCAAGGATCCCCGGGACGGAGTGGTGGTTGGAAAATGCGAGGGACGTGCGTGTGACATATGGTTAATGAAAACGTTAACTGATGATAAACTGGCAGGCTGGCGGGCGGAGGAGTCCTGGTCCCTCTGAATATTAGTTCCTGACATTATCATTAATTAGCGGCGGAAAGGGGCCGGAAAACGCGATAGGCGTAGTGTGATAAATGTTGGTCGCTCTCGAATTTAGCAACGTTTAGCATGCAACAGTCGATGCCGACTCGAAAGTCGGCCTTTACTGTAACTGCGCCTGGGTATCCGACGTCCAACGCATCTTCCACGGTGAGTCAGTTCGTGGGCTTTAATGTGGCCCCGGTTTTCTATTTTTTTTTTTTGTGTTCTTTTTTCTCGGCTAATGTTTTTAGCCTGGCCGCCCATGTGCCTTGTGTTTTGGAGTTCTTTGTGACACTTTTTTCTCCAAGCAATAGCACTTTATTAGGCACTTTAAGGTACTCTCCAGCATTTTGTGTTTAATAACTATTTTTTGTAGATTTTTTTATGAAGTTTATTTTTGTTTTCCAATATATTTGTAATATTAATTATTTTTAGCATAACTTCATAAGGGTATTTCCCCACTCGGCTTCCCTCGGTCAACCTCCTCACGTTGTCTTTAAGTTTGTTTCTTCCATGTAATTGGTCTTTGTTTGCCATTTGATGTCATGTTCTCTCGGCTCTGGGTTCTCGATTCTTCGGGGCTGTGTAGGCTGCAGGTTGTCTGTCGTCTTTTTATTTAGTTTTTATTCTTTTTTTTTACTCACAACGATTGTGCAACACGCAATTGCGATTGCTTTCATGGGCGCTGATTTGCCGCTCGCTGGCTGCCATTTGCATGGAAATGGAAATGTTTGGCCAAATTACGCGTGCTCTTGGCTCAGTTTATGGCCAATATTCCCCTTTCTCCCCGCCCCTGTTCGCGTTTATTCGCGCTATATTGTTGTAAATTATTGCGGCTCCTTTGCAGCTTTGTAGCGGATGTGCGCAATTTAAAGAGCTAGTTGCGAGTGTTAGATTGTCACTCGAATGTGGCAGAGGTGTTGGCCATCATTTGGGCCTAAGTTATGGCTTGGGATGGAATAAATTAAAAGTTTTTGGGTCACAATAAGTAAAAATAGAGGAAGTCAAAATAATAAATGGATTCCTATCGAACCCTTCTTCAAAATCTTATTTGGTAACATTTTTTAGGACTGAGCCGTGAGCCACCTATGAAAATACCCTACAATCATTCCATTCGAGGAATAAGTAAGCCCAATGAGGCGACTCCTCCGCGCAGTAGCTATCAGTTTAATTGAGATTGATTGCGACCAACTTCCGTTCCATCGGCCAACCATTGCGAGTACATTCCCCAGAAGTCCCGATAGTTGGCCCCCGATAAGGGACTCTGTGTGGGCACCAGTCGCCCCGTGACATCTCCGGCTTCTGGGGTCGACCAAGATTTATGGCTCCTGTCACTTTCCTCCCTTTTGGCTCCTCTGCCACACTTGCTCGTCTCACACATTTGCAGTTGCATTGATTTTTGTCACTTGGGGCAGCCGATTGGCATCGCATCGTCGCGTGCCCCACAATTAATCATCGAGTATCCATGGGTATCGTTCGGCTCTCCCGATTCCTGGACAAGTTTCGAGTATCTGTAGTTCATAAACGACAATCCGCGTGACATATGAAGAGTGATGTCCAAGTCGCCAGCTGCAGGAAGAGATTCCTCATTGTGCCACCGCACTCGCTGATGCAAATCGCTTACGAACCTCTTAAGAAGTTGGAATTTTCTGAAGAGTTGCACAAGCAGATGATTTTACAATAATAAATCCAAACTAATTTTAAGTTCTTAAAAATTGTGAGTCAGTTTATTTCCAGTATTACCAATTGTTGTGTCAATAAACATATGTATGAAATATCTCACAATTTATACAATAAATTAATCTGGAGAATGCAACTCAATTTCGCTCTGCTTACATTGTTTAAACATTTCTGAATTGGATTGTAAACTTGGTTATTATTATACAAATTCCTGTAAGGTAAACAATTTATAAATCAAGCCTGAGACTTCTCACAATGCTGATTACTTACTTATTGCTTATCTTTGGTGTTGTCTAATGTCCCGATTTCAGCAGAGGAAGTAATCGACAACGCGCATGATCAAGGTTATAGCTGTAAAGGGGCTTTGGCGCATATAGGAATCCAGGAAAGGGTCGACGATCAGGGCCATCATTAGGGTTCCGTCGTCGACGAGGCTGTTCCATGTAGCGGCTTCAAGGCTCCTGCTGGGTTCGAAGATGTACCGAAACCTTTGGGGATACGGTGCGCGAAGCCTGGTTCCCGTCAACATGATGGCTTGGATTGCGGATCTCTGGTACTGTCGTTGGGACATGTCGAGCCGCAAAAACATTGAGCGATTTAGTTCCGCGGGGCAAGAAAGTATGAGCATATCGGTCGCCGGCCAACCGTAGCCCCCTTGAAGCGCTGCCCTTGTGTCCACCAAGAACAGAACCCGAGGCGGATTGACTCGAATCGGATATGGAATCACAGCTCTCTGCCTTTCGAGGTTGCGACGAATGCGCTCACTGCGCCTAGTTCCTTGGGACATGTCTTCCAAGTTAACCGGGAGTTGCTTTTGTCTAAATTCCGGATTTTTATTCGACGAACACAAACTTTTCACCTCGAAAAGCCTCGTCTCGAAATTGATCGCTTTGCAACACTGTAAGGTGGCCATTGATCTGTGTTGCAAGTCAGAAGGCTGTGTTGGGTAGGATTATATTATAAAGCTTTTATTCTACAAAAAAGGCTGTGTTGGGTAGGATTATATTATAAAGCTTTTAATCTACAAAAACAAACGGGCTGCTAAAATATATAGTTTAATACTAATCTTTCTAAATGCCAACCCTAAATTTAACTAACATTTTGCACATTGAATTTGTGAGCCAGGATAGCTTTTATGTTGATGGATTGTGTGTTTTAACTTCATACACGGGCTGAGTCCTTATCCAAGGGGGTTTCAAAATTGTTTTTGAGAAGATGGTTGGTTAGGCCCCTCACGACGCTATTAATAGCGCAAAAATGGAAAGTCAGATCGTGTGAAAAGGCCTTTCGTTAATGAATAGGGTTGTCAGCCCAAGTGTCAGATCCACTCACTCTACAGCACTGGAAACGCCAAGGTTGCCACTTATGCAACCGCAAAGGATAGGACTGGCAGCTCTTGGCGCTAAATATGGTAAATATGGTCATTAGTTTTGGCCAAGCACGACTTGGTTCATTCGCCCGTTGGCCACTTTTTGGCCCATTGAGCCTGTTTGCGCCTGATTATTATTATGCTTATGCTTATTATTGCGAAAAAGCGATTTCGCCGCAGCTGCAGCTCATTTATTGTTGTTGTAGGTGTTCAATTAAATATGCAAACAGTTTTGCAAATGTGTCTCGACTTGACCGAGTTCAAAGTCAGCTTGCCAGCACATTTCCAGCAAAGTCTAGACTTTTGTCTTTTTTTCGCTGCGAAAAGTTCATTGCCAAATGCAGCAGCCGTTTTCTGTTTTCTGTTTTTAGTTTTTACTGTTTCTGTTTCCAGTTGCCACGGATCCGATCGATCGGTCGATCAACTGCAGCTGCATTGAGTCACAAGCCGGGCTGAAAAGCCCAGAAACGGACAAGAAAGACCAGCGGACAGCGGCCAAGTTCCCAACCTCCAACTTCCCAACTTCCAACTGCTGACAACGACGGTTTTTGTGGGCGGACACTGAGAAAATGGCTTTGAGTACCCTTCTCTAAGGGTGTCTTAACTTGGAGGTGTACCAATGTTAAGGGTAGATTCACAAAAACTAGATTTATTGACCCTTAATTACGGGGCCTAAAAACAGGCAAGAGGAATGGCCCAAGTCGATGAGTAATTTTCACTTAGGAAAAGATTTCCAATTAGAGCATTCCTTCTGTCGGTTAATCCCCACCTTGTTCCCCTTCGCAGTTGTGATTTCGATTTCACAGTGTTCTGGCTTTTATTTTCGTTATAAATTCTGGGCATAAGACCATATCGTTTTCATTTTGATTTTGATTTAATTTACGGTTCTCGGGCCACGGGCTCTCGCTCGGACACTTTGAATAATGTTTGTCTATTTATAAATATGAATTATTTTCCAGCAGATTAGAGAGACCCGGGCATTGTTGTTTGTAGGTTTGCAGCGTTTAACCACCGACCGCTGTGTGCTGCATTTTTAATTGCTAATTAATTTCCCCGACACACGAAAAACAATAAGAGTGAGCGATAAGTGCGCTTTGGGTTTTCAATTACCCAGATATCTGGAGCCACACCCCCTCGCGCCCCGAAAAACACCTGGTTAGGCTTATTTATCGCGTTGAGATTCGCATTATAAATTTAATTTAATTATACGTGAAGTGGTGCGTGGGCGGCTGTCTCTTTCCCATACTTTTTGCGGGGAAACAACGGCGAAAAGTTGCCCCGGCTCGCACTAAACAGCAATTAAGCTTAATTATAGTTGTCGCCGTTTTTAGCCAGCTTGTCTTGTGTTCGGCTGTCTTGTCTTGTCGCATATTGTTGTATGCAAAGCAGGCGCACGTCTGGCCAAAACTCCAGTCGTCTTACCATTTTGCCGTGGATCGTAGAGCAGGCCGACTTCGCAGACTAGTTAGCCGCGGTTCCTGTTTCGCGGTTTTCCGTTTTTTCGGTTTTCGATTTCGGTGGTTCCAGAAGTGCACTTAGAAAAAATTTCATGCTAAGGGAAGCCATTAGAAACATGTAAATAGCCAATTCTTTAACCTAACAACCGGAATTCAAAGTGAAACGATTGTAATCAAGAGCCGGAAAAACTGGCATTTATCTTTTCGGTTGTGTAACTAAATTTAAACTTTTAAATTTTGGAGAGAGTATATTTTTCAAAATTCTAATAACCCATTAGTTCTTAATATTAGTCAATTAAATTATTCGTTGAACCTAAGTATCTACAATTGAAGTGTTTTGTACCGTGTGCTGGTAGATGTTGAATGGCCATATCCCCTGCCCGCCTCTTGGCCAAATGTCTGTCACGATTACCAGACGGGCACGAGTGATGGCGTCTGCTGCCCCCCCCATCCCCCTCTGCACCCCTGGAAAAGCCGCGGGGGGGTCCTCCCCCATTTGGCTAATGGGCGCTTTTATGTTATGGCCTGGCTTAAAATGGATGAGCCTGCTCAGGAGTTGCAGTATATAGCTGAATGTGGATTTTGAGTCACTGTGGGTGTTGCGGCAGCTGGACTCGTGGCCCAAACGAAAGTAAAAGGTGTTGCCAAATGGATGTTAGTAAAGGAAGCAGGAAATACTAACAGCCATAAAATAAGGGGACATCTTGTAGATTTTTAATGGATTGTGTGCGGCAGTCACGTGTTAATATAGTTGTGGTGATTAAATACGATTAAAAAAACGAAATTTAGCTTTAAGATTTAATAGTTTTAGCTTGTGTAATTACGAATAATTAAGTAAAAAATCAAGAGTGATCGCAGTTGCCACAAAATCATCGGTTAAAGGCAGGGCATTGCAATTTATTATAAGAATTCCACCCACAAGGAAGTGGAGTTGTTAATTATTGAATCACCTTTCGAATCGCTGAACATCTCATTCATTTCCATTCATTTGTTATTCGCTATTCACAATTCCCTGTCGATTCGGCCGGAATCAATCAAAGTTGAGAGCAGAGCTTAATTAGCTGCAAATTAAAACATATTCTCTGTATATTATTATTGACTCGACTGACACATATACCAAGCTGGCATAATGAGTGCACTTCCCCCCGCTTTTCGCGCACAAATTAATTGAAATCAAGAGATTTATCACATCTGCGATCTGGCTGAAATCAAATCAATTTCACGAGGCTTTGTTGCCATCGAGCACAATATCCCATACAGCCAAGTGGGTGCTGTAGACAAAACCTTTGTGCGACGTACTATATGCATAATATCCAGTTGTGGGGTCCCATTCCTACACGTACTTTAGGTTTATCCGGCGATCTTAAGCCAATTTAATAAGCGGGTTGCCCCGTTGTGGCCGCAAAGTTGAGCTGTCAGTCGCCAAATGATTAATCAGCCGGCAACGCACCACAATTGAAGAGTGGTGCTGGAATGGCACTGGATGGATGGATACTATAATGTGCTTGTGGATACGACTGGATGTGGCTGGGGATGTGCCGGTGGATGCTGAGAGGCTGGCATGAATGAATGAGGGCATGCCAATGTCTCAACGCCCACGTGAAGGGCATAATCGTACTCACAAACATTGGTAATACACCATGAAAAATTGTAGTTTCTGAATAAATCAAAAGGTTTTCGGAGTCAATTAATATCAACTGAAGTTACATAGGAGTTGGCTTATTTTATATATAAAAAAAAACAGTTTACAATACTATAAAAGAAATAGTAATCGAGTACATTTTACGTACAAATCAATTGAATTTAGAGCCACACAGAACCAGTTTCTTTTCCCTCTTGGCTGCATTCCTCAAATCATATAATCTCCTAATTAATTGCCTTAAAAGTTTCGAAAACTTGTGATAAGTCAAGCAGGTTCTCTCCGAAAATATCGCTTGGTTTCTGAACTCTACACTATAAATGAATACTCTCTTTGAGGGGCAGAAGCGAAATGGGTTTTATCATCGCCCCAATCAAAACAACATGACGCGTTCGAACCGAAATGCAGGCAGACAATTGAAATTATTATTGTTATTTTTAACAATTTATTCGGGTCGCTTTCGGGTTTCTGGGGAAGGGGGCAAAGACATTTGCTTGACATGTTTGTTTCGTGTACAAAATATTGTGATAATGATCGCGAGCCGAGTACAACAAAACCCAATTGAGTTCCAAGACACTTCGTTCGGCAAGGGGTCACACTTATCGGGCTTACATTCTCATCTAAATGAAATTATTGTCTTTTTAGTCGATAGAAAAACTTATGACTGCCTTTGTGACGTGTGGAGAGTTTCGAATAGATGTCGAATGGGGAAAAGTTTCAATGATTTGTGTTTGCCTTGCCAGGCACGTATGGGGGAAATGTTAATAATTGTTTAAAGTCCAGCCTGTTGCAATAAATAAGCGACAAACAAATCAAGCCGTGAATTGCTAATAGAATGAGCTTTTTAGTCTAAGTACAGTCACGCAGCACCAATACAACAAAATATTATAAAAAATAAAATGACATTTAAAATGCACAAAAATGTCTATGTTTCAAATATGCAAACTGTTTTATTTAAAATTGAATGTTGGGAAATCACATTTTACATTTTACGAAACCAATATTTAAAGTGTTTGAGAAGTACAGATGAAAGCAGGCTAGAATTGGCTGTCATTTGCTTTCACTTCAGTTTATATTTTGCAAGCCACAAGGTGTCTCAAAAATAATAAAAGTACGTCGTCCGGTTTATCGAGCTTATTTTGTTTCTACGAAAATGCCGCCACGACGTAGCGAGCGGATTCGGGCTCGCCGGAACACAGTTGCGGCAGCAGGAAACACGCCTCCCACCCATTCGAACCGGAGGAGCAGAGCGCGGCGAAACTCCACTCCATATGGTGGTACTCCTCCAGCTGGTGGATCTCGGAGGCGGTCATCTCGGCGGGGAGCTGGGCGTGGAAGACGGAGGAATTCCCTACCAGCTGGAGCCGTAGTTCCTGCTCCTGAGCCAACTGCACAAAGAGGAGCAACTGGATCCATTCGCATCACACACAGCAACTTAAGACTTTGGCAAGAAGGTCATCCTGCGGGTGCAGAGCGAACCAGCGAATCCGAACAAATATGCATCCGCAGACTGCGAAAGGACCTGTCCGAGATCGCCATGAACCCGATGGAAGGGTACGAGGTGGAGGTCGTGGACGACAACCTGCTCCACTGGATGGCCACCATCCCCGGCCCAGCGGACTCCCCTTACGCGGGCGGTAGATTTAAGCTGGATCTGCTCTTCACCACACAGTTCCCCTTCAGCCCACCGTACATCAAGTTTTCGACCAGGATCTTCCACTGCAACATCGCGACCAACGGCTACGTCTGCCTGAACATTCTCCGGAGCGAGTGGTCGCCGGCCCTGTCGGTGTCCAAGCTGCTCCTCTCGATAGTGTGTCTGCTGGGGGATCCGAACCCGAAGGATCCCCTGGAGGCCGAGGTGGCCCTTCTCTACATCTCGAATCGCGCCCAGCACGATCGGGTGGCCCGCGCTTGGACCGACCAGTATGCCAAGCCGTGAGGAGTGCGTTAAATTGAAGTTGTTCTTTTTCAAGTAAATTTATTGGATGTTTTGTGCCAGCACTTTTTGGTGGTTTGAAACTGATTACGACACTAAGATACATGCGATAGCGGTATACATACAGAATACATGGACTACGGCTACTTAACATAACCCACCTAGCTCCGAATTCGATTAAACGTCTATTGTACAGCTAGTGTCTTGTAATGAAGTAAGTTTATACATGTTAGCGTAATCCTACTCTAGCCTAGTTCAATTTGTGGTCGTGCTGCTGAAGGTGTTTGTCTTTGCCTTGGGGTTGGGGTTGGGGTGCGGGTTAGTCGGTACAGTACGGTGCGGTACAGTACAGTAAGGATGTCCGTCCGTCAAGCAGGTGGTAATTTCATTTACTTAGCCTACTTCGCCTTCGAGTTTATTGGCTCGCTTAGGGTGTACTGGGTTAGCTGTTCCTAGAGTAGTAGTTAACCTTTCAACTAAACGAATTCTTTTATCTACGCTAAAGTCCTTTGGATTGTGGTATAGTTGTGTTGGTGGCTGGGCTCGCGGCCCCCCGCCTTCCTCATTTGTTCTTGGGCAAGTGGCGCTTCATGTGCAGCGCCAGGTGGTCGCTCCTGGCGAAGCTCCTCTCGCACACGATGCACTTGAAGGGCTTGGCGCCCGTGTGCTTCCGGTAGTGCCTGGTCAGCTCGTCCGACCTGGCGAACCTCCACTCGCACTCGGGCCACTGGCACGTGTACGGCTTCTCACCTGCAAAAATCAAGAGATATGATTTAACATTAGTTCTATAAGTTTTTTCCGAGTGCTTTAAGGGGAAATCACAATAAATACTCGCAAGTCGAGTAGAAACTCCTTTGAGAGATCAAGAAATCGAAGCGATATGGAAACATGTGGAAATAATTGATACTTCATTGTTATGGCCAAAGCAAAATGACAACAAGAGAACAGCAGCTGCAGTAGTTTGCTACACAAGTTTTCATGTTGTGTATTTTGTGGTTTGTACCTTGTGATTTCTATTACCATTTTTGTTACCGAGCCACAGACATTCGAAAAATTCCACCGGCCGGTGAGCGAACCTCTTTGTTATTGGCACCGCTCTATGACTAATTCAGACCCTCCGAATGCCCCTCGATACATAAACATAAACATTCGTGTTCAAATTTAAATTGAAATCGAATGAAATAATTATTGCGGCCCGAGATTTGTGAGCGAACTTGACATTTTTGGTTGCCTGCCTGGGTTTTGTGGGGCGAATCGAATGGATTGGATTGGTTTTCCAATTGGATTGGTTTCGGTGTGCAGAATTGTGATTTTGGTGACGAAAGAGATTCATTCGAAGGGACTTAGACACATGTAACCATCAAGCTTAAAATATTTTATTTAAGTTTTTTAATTATAAATAATGTATTATATGTTTAAAACAATTACAAACACATTTCTCCCCGAACTTTCCCCATTCATCCAGCCTCTTGAACCCATCGGCCATCTCAATCTCGAGATCTCAGCCAACATCAAAGCGAGTAGACTTGTGATTGTTATTTATTATTTTGAACATCGAACAAACGCACAAATTTTGTTTGGTTTCCTCGGACATTTTGGGGGCCCTCGAACCCAAGAGATCTCGAGTGGCACTCAGCTGACACTTTGCCGGGGATTTCGGATAGAAACCCAATGCCCCTCGACTCGTGGCGTGACTTATTGGTTTATTTAGATCTCTTTTAATGAACTTAAGTGCCTCGAGATGCGAACATAATCGGGGGATCGCGGCTTAGATGGCCACGTGGGGCTCCGTATTCCAAAATGGCCAAGCGCGGTGAGTCACATGGCCCAGAATGGGACATTAAGACCTCCCCGGCCGTGGGAATTTAATTTGGCAATGATCACGGCAGCCACACTGCCGCAAACAAACAACAAACCGCCTGGCAAACAAACAAAAGTTATGTAAATGTTGTTTTCTAATGTGCGATGAACGCAATGCGATAAGCGCAGCGGAATTACTTCATAATTTTACTTACAGCCGCGATAAGGTCTCTCAATACAAATAAATTCAGGCTCCATTGGCGACTGGAACTACGGAGCTTAGAGACCAGAGCCGCGGGCTGGACCACGCCACAAAAGACCTCCTCCAGTCGCTGGGCATAAAATCAAACTAATTTATGGCAGCGCGAACATATTAGCAAACAAATCAGTACAAAATAAGCCAGTTCCAGCCCGAATCCCGATCTCGGTCGGAGTCCTAGGGCCAGGCTGCGGATACTGGACTGCCGGCTAGAGACTGGTTGCGAGATACGGCAAATTTATGCGTTCGCCGCCTGCATAAAGATAAGTTACCTAGTGATTTTCTAATCGGCGCAGCCCGATAAAAACAAAAAGCCCAAATAAAAATGACGTTTTTACGATCTTTGGGGTTTCACGATGATATGAAGATGAGAAGAACTGGGGATTGTTGGAAATGAGGCAATGAAAAAGGTTGGAGGTGAAAAAAACAGCATATTTAAATACTTCGAACTTTGAGTCAAGAAAGGGTATACCAGATTAAAAGGAAATATCTTTTTTAAATGCCTAAATTTCTGAACTATACTTTATGGTCATTTAATTGTCTGAAAGGAAAAACATCTTCTTCATATTTGACAACAGACTGGGGCAATAGTTTTTCTTCTGCTAATGGATCTCTTCACTTCTCGCAAACGAAAGACTTAAGCAACGAACTAACCGCTGACAGCCTGATGACTCTGGCAAATATTTGCGGTGGAAATCTCTCAATCTCGCCACTTCCCCCCTTTCCTCCCCCCGAAATCTCCAATTCTCAACTCGGCGTTGCTAATCAGCGGAGACAACAGCCTGGTGGCGCCTCAAAAATGGCATGAAAAATGTGTGTGTGTTTGCGCCAAAGGGGGGGGAAATCAATGAATCTATGAATGGAATGGGCTGGGCCTTGCCGGAACGCTAACTAACTCGAAAGCCAAACAAACCGACAGCCATCAGACGGTAGCAAAGCATTTCTGCATCTCAGCCTGCCACTCGAGGAATTGCGAAAGTCGGCTTAAGTCCAATAAGCCCGCCGCGGAATTTTCGTGTTGGCCCCGAGCGGGGTGATGTGGGCTTGCTCCAAATCGGAACGACCAAGAGAACTTTCGGCCATCTCAAGGGAACTCGGGGGATTCGAGGTCGGGGTTAACCCAACCAACCGCCGACCTTTCGTTGATGGGGCGTTAACTTTATCAGCGGAGTGAAAATCAGCGCTGCGCGCAAAATCATAATAATAAAAATGTTTTTAAGGCAGCGCTTTAAGTTGCGCATAAATCAGCTGGTCATGTGCGATTAATAAAACGGCGGAGAGATGGGGTTCTGCCATTTTTTGTCTCGCCTCAGTATTATTTTTGCCTCCTCCTTGTGGAGGCATTAAACGTGCGGCCCATAAAACGAAGACAGGTGATCGCGGTGATCGGTGGGCAGCGGATCGTCAAGTGTAATCCGAGCAAGGAGGAAATGCAGGCCAAACGTGCGCCCAGCTGATGGCGTTGGCGATTGCCGATTGCTGATGTTGCAACTGCCAACTTGCAACTGCAACTGACCACAAAAACGGGAGAAAAAAACGGACCCAGAGCCGCAAAAACAAACCGTACAAATCACGATTTTCGCTGCGGTTGCCTCCGTGCCTCAGAAATTGAAAATGAACAGCACACAGAAAATAATTCTGGAGATCAGTGAGATGAGATTCGAGTTGGAAAATAAATTGGGGCCTAGAAAGTACCTTTCCAACAATTTGATTTATTTTCGGGGTTCGGAAAGGAGAGAAGAACTCATGATTGAATTCTCATAAGAACTGTTTAAGAGTGAAAAACTAAACACATATTCAGCTAATCCAATTCATGGCTAATATCAACTGAGTGAGCATTTAAATATTTTTGCAGTGCATGGCACTCAAAAAAAGGCGCTCGAAGCTCTCTGGGCCTTGGCAAATTATGTGCTGGCAACTACAAATATGAGCGCGCGAATTAATCAAAAGGCGGCGGTTGCCCAACGACCCGACAACCGAGTGGTGCAGCTGTTCGCCGGTGGCTCATCGGAGGTTCAGTGGTGCAGTGGGGCCCACATGCGAGCTGAGGGATTGCAGTGGACCACTCTGCGACAGCGGGTCAAATACGGGGTCATCGAGTGGGTGGTTGGGTCTTTAGTGGGCAGTTAGGTGGGGGGAAAACTCACCCGTGTGTATCCTTTGGTGGGCCTTCAGATGCGAGCTCTTCGTGTACACCTTAGAACAACCTGCAACAAAATGAAAGGAATCGTTAAAGCATTTACATTATATAAATACCACGTATTACTTAAAATATAACTGGCACAGATGACCATTAAGGCCTTTCTCTCTTACCCTCCTTTTCTATAAATAATAATTTTACAAATAGGTAAAGTAAACATCGTATTAAATTTCAAACGGTTGAGCCATTAATTTCATTACTGAACCAAAGTTAATTACTTGGCGCCTGAGAATCCGCTCTTAAATAAATACAGGCATTTTCATCATTATAATTGATATCCTCCTTGGGTTGAAAACACTTACTAAACTGAATTTACTGCCAATAATAGTTTATAGCTGCAACTACCTGAAGGCTATAATATTTTCAAGTGTGCCTGCTAGCTCTTCGCGTTTCGCAAAACAATATCAGATGTGCGGCACACCACATTAGAGGAGCCTCGGATCTTGGATCCCGATAGAAGAGCCATTCCCAAGAAGTGGGTCAGTGGGCGTGGGCCTTTAATTAGCGGGTGAAAGTTGCACGAGATTCACTTGCAGCTTGCAACTTGCAACTTGCGAGCTGTAGGCCACAGCTTGCAACACCGCAGAGCGAGTGACATTTATGAGGCATTTTAGTGCCCCTTTCCCGAAAAGGATTTCCCGGGGATCCCCGCACGTACGGCTCTAATTGAAAGCTGCCTTTAAACGTGCCACGAAACACAATGCCCCGCTGCCAGCGAAGAATGTTGCTGACAACCATCGACTTGCAACGGGTAACCAGCAACTAGCAACCAGCAAGCAGCAATCTGCAACCTGCAACCTGCGACTCGCAACTTGCAACGATCGTCGACAGTTAGACAGTTAGAGATACCAAGCCATACGCGCTGCCGAATCGGAGGAACTCCGCCAGTCCAGACATAACTCACTGCCAACTTTTGTGTCTGATGCGTGCGCTTATGGCATAATAACTTCATTTGGACAGCGTTTCGGCCGGAGTTGCCTCAAAATGGCCATGGCCAACGTGTCAGACAATTGTCAATTATTTATTAGTGGCAACGCACGTAGTCGGTTTCGAACAAGCGACATTGGGACACGGACGGAATGCGTCTGGTTGGGAGTTGGATTTTCAGATTGAGTCGGACAGCGTTGCCTTAAGTGCTTTTCGGCCCGTAATGGTGATCCATCGATAGCTAATGGATAGTACTTCAAGCCGTTCTGTGGGTGATGCGGTGTGACCTCATCTTCGATTTCGCCGAGATAATGCTACTCGCAAATAATGGCAAAAGCCAAGCACTAAGGAATCTTGTCTAATTTGTTGGGAGATATTAAGTTGATTAAATCCCAGGCTAAATCACCAAAATAAATTGTAAACCTTTTTCTTGTTCGAAGCAATGGTTACGTAGTATTAATTTCCATGACTAAGAATAAAATTGTAATGTATTAATTTGAAATTCCTTTCAGCACAACCTGTCATATTTTCCCATCGATCACCGCTGACTCAACGAGCTGGCTGACTCTCGCCCACCTCTGACATTGAAAACGCACTTGGCCAGGCTAAAAAAGCATGCAACTGTAACAAAAGCCCAGGGAAGTGGAAGGTGGCTCGAAGCTCTTACATAAATACGGCAAATGGCTAATTAGAATTACAAAGAAGGCAATTGAAAAGCGCCACAACAGCGACTGCGACACCAGAAACTCGCCAGTGGCAGCGGCAGCGGGAACTGTCAGTCGCACAGCGAGCAAACAGAAAACAGAAAGATAATAAATAAATGTATAGATAAATAGAGAATAAATAAATGCCGATTGGAAAAACGCGGCACGCATGCGCAATGAGGATCGCACGTGGAGCGGAGTTGCTGGCCGAAAGCGGGTGGAAAACGGGGCGGAAGGTGACTTTGTTACGAAAAGTGTCGCAAAACGCGCCAAGTGATAAACGAGAAGGAGACATGCAGTGATTTACAAAGAGGGATGAGGAAGCGCATCCATAGAGATCTCGGTGGGATAGGATCTTCGGAGCCAGAGGTATGTACGATTTTCTATTTCTAAATCTATATATATATGTATATATACTCGTAATTTTTAGTTTTACCACTTTTCTGTTTAAATATAACTCTCTTAATAGTAAAGTCTATATTAAATCTCCGTTCAGATTTTATCCTTTAATAAGCTTACACAGTTTCTAGACTTTTTAAGGGTTATTTTGATCTGTGTTTAAACGATGTGAAATAAGGTGCTTCTAATGATATGAAAAGCTTTAATTGAATTTAGTTAGGAGCTACTATATTTTAAGGCTTGAATATTTTTATAAAAGTATAAATACTCACCCACAAAATCACAGTGGTGGATGCGTCGCTTTTCCAGCTCGGGATTGTTGCGGCGGTTGTAGCGCACCGTTCGCACGCTCATCAAGCTGGCGATGTGGGCGGCCGTTCCCGGCTGGTGGTGCGAGTGTCGGCCACGCCTCCCGCCCCCCGAAGAGCGGGGGGTGGGCGGTGGCTGCTGCTGGGGCACCTGTTGCTGCTGCGATTGTTGCTGCTGCAGCTGCTGCTGCTGCTGCTGAATGGCACTGGCGGGCGTTAGGGTGGTGAGCGTGGTGGTGGTGCAGCTGCCGCTGCTCCCCGTGACTGCCCCACCCAAGAGCTGCAGCGTGGGCGGCGGGTTGATCAGCCCCAGCACGTGACCTTGCTGGTAGGGCGGCGGTGGGGTGGCGCGGCGTTGGGCAGCTGCGGCTGCTGCTGCCGCCACCATCGAGCTGCCAGGAGATCCGGGATCCGAACTCGGCGGGGTCAAAGGTGGCACGAACATATGGCGACTGGCGGAGGAGGCGGAGGACGAGGAGATGGACGAGGACGAGGCGGAGGGGGTGCTGGGTGCCGCGGGGGGGCAGAGCTGCTGCAGTTGCTGCTGCTGCTGCTGTTGTTGCTGTTGCTGTTGAGCACCAAGTTGAGCTGAGGGCGTGGCAGTAGCGGAGGCGGAGGCTGAAGCTGCGGCTGATGGCGGGTGTATTTGGTATTTGGTGTGGAAAGTCTGCGGGTTGAAAAGGGGAAGAACACTTTGAAAAAAACTTTCGCAAGGTTTTATAGTGCAAGTTCAAACTATTCAAAGGAATAGTTAGGAAAAGTAACACAAATTAGTTTGATGGAAAGGCATTTAATCTATGTTTCGTTAGGACTTTTCTGCCAGTGTATGCCACTCACCTGACTGCTGTGCCAGCTGTAGCCGTAGGAGTTGCTGCTGCTACCGTTCAGATAGCCGCCGCCCGATCCGGCGACCAATTGAGATGCGTACTGTTGCTGATAGGAGGAGGTGTTGCTGCCACTGTCGCCGGGGGTCGCCAGCTTGGGGCTGCTACTGCTGCTGCTGCTGCTGTGCTGCAGATGTTGCTGCTGCTGATTCTGCTGCTGCTGCTGCTGCTGCAGTTGCAACTCCGCCACCTCGACAGCGGGTGGCAGGTTGGCCAGCGCCAGGCTGGGATGATGCTGGTACAAGTGCTGCTGCTGCTGATAATGTTGCTGATAGTGTTGCTGCTGGTACTGCTGCTGATGTTGCTGCTGGTGTTGCTGCTGCTGCTGCTGCTGTTGCTGCTGCTGATGCTGATGTCGCTGCTGCTTCTCCGTCTTTATCTCCAGGGGACTGAGCATTGGGGTCGAGAAAGTCTCCAGCAAACTCTCGTCGATCGCCTCCATCTTGACCTGCGGCAGCTGCGACGTTGCAGGTTCGCCGGTGTTGCTGCTGCCGTTTCCGCCATTGTTGTTGCTGTTGCTGGTGCCACCGTTGTTGTTGTTGCTGCTCAGCATGAGCGCGTTCTCCGGATCGATATTTTGGATTGAGGTAGTGATATCGTCCCAGAGCACGGGTCGCTGGTAGGGATCGTCCAGCGGATCGGCGTAGAGAGCCTCTTTGTTTTTGGTTTCTGTGCAATCAAAACGGACAGAAAAGCGCCTTATAATCGCCTGCTAACTCTTTATGCAAATCGCCGGCATGGGGAATTATTAATGTACACAATGAAATCTCGCATATGCATGAAATTTCTAAACAGCTGCTCATTTGTTTGACTATTTTTAGAGATGCTATTTAACGGGGGCCCACAATCAGAATTGAAACTTTTCGTCTCGGGTCGAGGTGTTTATTGATAGGCTTTGGTTCACTGATTGATTTGAGGGAAACTCCCAACCATGTTGGGTTGAAAACAGAACATTTAAGAACCTACTAATGACATAGAAAAAGCTGTTATGTAAATGTACTTTGGTCTTCAAAGGACTTGGGAGTTAAAAGGTCGGATAAAATGTTAAGCTAATATTTTCAACAAGTTGTTTTATAACTTTTGTAAATTTATCATCAGCTTATTGCCAGTTTGCGGAGACCCCAATCACTCTTGTGAGAAGGGTCTCCCGCTTGTCTGTGTCTTTTTTTTTTGGCGGTTTCAGATTTCACATTTCGGCACCGAGCTGCAAACACGCTGCCATCGCTTGTTTTTCTCTGCTTTGCTATTGACTTGTGAGATTTCACCATGCGTGTAATTTTGTGTGCCCATCAAAGTTCCCACTCCCTCTGCCCCCGAAAAATACCCACCATACAGATACTCCTTGTCGCTGGAAGTGGCTCCGCCCGTCGCCGCCACCACCGCACCACCAACGTAGCCCAGAGCCACGTCGTAGGGCGCTCCGTCGTAGAGCGGCGCACAGCCGTAGGCTCCGTTCGAGTTGGAGTTCGGGGATCCGGCGGGCTGGAGTTGCTGCTGCTGCGGATGCTGCGAAACATCGCCGGCGTACGAGGGGGCGGAGAGGTGGGGCCATGCCTCCGACGCTCCGCTTTCGCCGCTCTGCAGGCTGTGCGAGTGGTGCTGGTGCAAGTGGTGGTGCTGGTGGTGGTGCTGATGCGAGTGGTGGTGGTGCAGGTGGTGGTGGAACTGATGTTGCTGATGCCCGGAGGCCGTCAAGCTGTTGTTGTTGTTGCCGGTGGGTGTTTGGCTGCCATTGCTGTTGTTGCTGCTGCTATTGTTGCTGTTGTTGTTGTTGTTGCTGCTGTTGTTGTTGGCAGCTGCTGCGGCGGCTGCCAGAACCTCAAGCTCAACATCGGCGGGCTCGATTTTATGCAGACGTCCCATCAGCTCGTGCCGATAGTCAAGTTCCGGGGACTGGAAAACGAAGGAACGCAGAGAAAACTTGTGAGCAATAGAAGCAAGTACACTGAGAAAAATTATTTATACGAGTACTATTAGTAAATCAAAAAAAGGTGCAATATCAGCAAAAGCTTATACATTGAGTTGTAATTATTTAAATATAAACAATTTAAATTTAATTCCAACCAATTTTTAAATGTTATAGACTTTTTCCCTGGGTGTTGCTTAAGTGGATAGCGTTAGCCACTCGTGTGTTATATGGCCCATTGGGCAATCAGAGCTGCAAAGCTTCTTTCTCTATCTGCGTCGCTTCCCTCCCATAAATTTTGATTAAATTTTTATCGCCCTGCAACACTTTGGGCTGCCACTTCAGCAATCTCGAATCCACTGCCCCCTGTCCGAATCACTGGCGTCTTATCTTTACGTTCATTTCTTTTCTCTGGCTTTATTTTTATTGCATTCTTCGCTTCAATTTCGTTTTGCTCGGCACCGAAATTTGTTGTTTGTAGATTTGTCGTCTGACTTTTATTTTTATTTCGATTTTGATTTGGATTTTTATTTTTATTGCCCGGCTCGGGATCTTAATGCTCATGCGCTTTTAGGGGAATGCAAGTTCGTTGTCTAAGTCATTCGTTTTGAGTGGGGTATTTGTCGAATTTGAATATCTCTTCGCGAGCTGCGCAAACGAGAACAAATAGAAACGCGCTAAATTCGAGGCTTTTGTTATGCTAAGATTCTTCTTTTATTTTTGTTTGCGGACTGGAGGCCTACAAATTGCTAATTCTGGAGATGATTTACACATCAAGTTTACTTCCTCTCCACCGCTATTTTATGGAATTTTCTCGGGTTTTATGTTTACGTTTAGTTACTTGAAACTTTTCCCTTGTTTTTTTTCAGGTTGATTGCCTTTTGTTTTATTTAATTTTTAGAGAACAGAGAATGGCTAATTTATGGCAACACTTAAGGTGGTTTAGGCAAACATAATAATCGTTTGGCAAATTAGTGAAATTTTTTATACCCAAACAAGCCAGGCTTTTCACATGCAAATGAGGGGGCCAAGGGCCCATATATCAAACAAACTGTCGATCGGCGAAGGCTTGCTATAAAAAATAGCAGAGACCATCGAAAATCTGACTCAAATTCGAGAAATGCCCGACACTGACTCACTCGCTCGAACAAACTTCGAAACTCCGACAACAAATGTTGCCTCGTTTCTGTTTTATGAGCTGAAAATTTACGAGCGTGGCAAATTATTTTAGCTGCAATATTTTTGCGCCAGCATTTTTCATTTTATTGGCTGCGGTCGCTTTATTTTCTTTCCTTTTTTCGGGCTATGGATTTTTGCCAGACCCACACGGTACTATTTCTGTTTCTGTTGTTTTTTTTTTTTTTTTTTGGTTTTTTGAGTTTTGGGTTTTGAGTAATGTTTGCTCGCCGCTGAGGTCAACATGGCGTGTGATAATTTTAATAGATTTTTGTGTTTCATTGCGGGTCGTATGAGTAATGTATGGATGGAGCTGCCATTTTCCGCCGCGAAGTGTGGAGTTGTGGCTTTCCACGAACCGCGTTTTCCACTTGGCAAATGTTCTGGGTTCTGAGTGGGGTTTTCGTCGAGTTTTTCGTGGAGTGGGTTAGTTAGTTGGGAGCTAGGGCGCATTTAGTGGGCTCCCCACGCAAATGACCTCATAAGAATGCGTGGAGCGTTGCCTTCTGGGAGCCTCGCGGAATCTTTAAGTGGCTTCGATTGGACTTTGGGGCACCACCACCACCAGCAGAACGGTAATTGTGTGACAGCCACCAGAACCACAAACATGAATTTCAATTATGAACTTTTTGTTCTTTTGGACATTTCTTGTTGGCGCGGTGAAATTATGCTCAGGTACTTATAATTTCAGTTTCTTTGCACTGGCTGGCACGCCAAAGTATTTTTATTTATTTATGATTTTTTTCCAGCCATTAAAATGCCGTTGTCAATAATCGCTTCTTACGGCAGCGTAAATAAATGGGTATTATGTACGTATATAAATTTGCATAAATTGTACAGGAGAAGGGAGTTCAAATGGCTGCTCTGTCCCGCTTTCGTCTGTGAGTTATTCGCCCGTTGTGTGAACATTTTATGTTATTCTTTATTGATTTGACCCATTTGGGGTGTTGATTAAGTGGGGTTTAGAGCCTAGTCTTGTTCGACTGCAGCTGCAGCAGTAATGTGAATCATGTTCACTGCTAGCAGGAAATTATGATTATTGAAAGGGTCAATTGCCTTTACAATTACTTTTGAAAGGTGTCATTTGTTTGAGTGGGGTAACAGTTGGATTTATGATAGAAGCCACAGTTATAATTTAATAGCCTAAAGAGTCAAGCATTTAAACAATTCCAATTACAGGGGTGTCACTTGCTTTCTTATTGAATAGCTTTTATTTTCGGGACTGACTGTTCAAACATGAACACGCATATATACAAATGTATATTTAGGTAGCGGAATTGTAGCCGCACCAAATGCATCACATGTGTGCATACCTAAAACAACGAGATAAAAAGGTTGTAAAATGACCCCCTGCGAGTGGTCACCACATGTTTAGGGATAAGTGCGATCGGAGTAATTGCTATCTCCTCTATCGCCCTTAAAGATAAGAATAGTTGTAAATCTCATGTTAGCTATTTAAGTAGAACATATTCTTAAATAAAATCAGTTTGAAATATCAACTCAACAAAGAAAGACGTGTTTATTCGGACGTTCTTTCATTTTGGTCAATCGAGCCGATCATTTTGATCCTTCGAAACTCTGCAACTTTCCCCCCTGTGGTAAGAGGTTCAGAGTGATCAACCAGCACCTGAAAGTCTGTATGTAGTGCTAGACACACGCAGCTTAAGGTAGCGAAAATAAAAAAAAAATCTCTTGTTACCCCCCACCCGAGGTAAGGAACAGAGATACATATAACAAAAAAGCACCTTCTGGTAGAAATAAACTAAAGGTAGCTTAAAAAATTAACAGTGTCGTGTAAGGCGTGCTTGAGGCCCTTAAACATCAGCGACATTGTGCGGGAAATAAATGCAATTAAGCATTTAAACGAAAGGAAAAAGAAAAAAAAAAAAAAAAAACCAGCGACGCAGCACCTTCAGCTGCAACGACAGAGCGGTAACAGGACAAGCAGCGGCGACTTCAGCAGCAACAACAGCAAATAAAGATACCACTGCAAGGACAGAGCGGCGACAGGACAAGCGGCGGCGACTTCAGCAGCAACAACAGCAACAAAAAATATCGCTGCAACGAAGAGCGGCGACTGGACAAGCGGCGGCGACCTTAGCAGCAACAGCAAAAAACGACTACTCTGGCGACGGCAACGGAAGCAGCTAAGTCACAATAAAATTTTTTTTTTTTTTTTTACATATACATATATCCCTAAGAAAATAATAATAATGATTTCGGAAAAAACTATAGATTTGCTAAAGAAGCAGTCCGGGATTATTTTGGAAATAAGACGTTTAGAGGCAAAAATAGGGCTAACAGAGCTAGACGTAGGACGATTAGAAGAGCTTCAAAAACTCTTTATTACTAACCATACTGCCCTTTTAAAGATCGGCGTTGTCGATCATGAGTATTTTAATACCAAGCAGTATGATATCATTATGATGGTGTTGGCTCAGATAAAATTAAGGGTTGAAAAAGAGTCTCAGACTAATAAGCCAGAGGGACAGGTTATTCCCACGGCAAACGTTTCAAAGACCAAAAATATGGAAATAGAGATCGAGTTGCCAGGCACTTCAAACGCGTCCAGGATAGAGCAGACATTTCGAAGTCAGGTAGGCATTTTGAAAGCATACTTAGATGAGACGTCTACTCTCATAGACAATAGTCCAGATTTCCTTACGATAAGGAAAAACAAAATTGAGTTTCTATGGAGTAAGATACAGAACCTAATTGAACAGGGTAATACCTATTTCGAGAGTTCTGTGTTTGACGACATAATAAGCGATATCGAGTTTGATACGCAAAATATACTAACGGCCATTAAAAATCGATCCAGCGTAGTCAATAGGCATGCTGACGTGTCGATGGTGGTGAAGGCAGAGGAATTACCAACCCTGCCTAAAATACAGATTCCCACATTTTTTGGTGATTCCAAAGAGTGGGATCTGTTTTACGAACTTTTCACAGAGCTAATCCACTCAAGAGAGGATTTAAGTCCATCTCTTAAATTTAATTATTTAAAGTCAGCCTTAAAAGGTGAAGCCAGGAGTGTTGTCACTCATTTATTGTTAGGCGGGGGCGAAAATTATGAAGCCACTTGGCAATTTTTAACCAAGCGTTTCGAGAATAAAAGAAAGATATTCTCGGAACATATGAATAGGCTTTTGGATATGCCCAATTTAAATTTAGAATCGGATAGGCAGATTAAAAAGTTCATTGACTCAATTAATGAGTCAATATATATTATGAAATTGAAGGCACAATTGTCCGAAGAGGTGGATGCCATTTTCGCCCACATAATCCTTCGGAAATTTAATAAAGAATCATTAAATTTATATGAAAGTCATGTCAAAAAGACAAAAGAAATCCAAGCGCTTTCGGATGTGATGGAATTTTTAGAGCAAAGGCTCAATTCCATATCATCATTGTCACAGGGAGAGAAACCTGTAAAGAAAGTGGTAAATACAACGCAGAATAATAACAGCGAAAATTGTGCGTGTTGTAAATTACCGGGACATTATTTAGTCCAGTGCTTCAAATTTAAAAGAATGAACCCAGCAGAGAGAACTGACTGGGCAAGAAAAAATCAAATTTGTACAAAATGTTTAAAACATAAGAGTTTTAAGAGATGCACAAGCGAGCAGCTTTGCTTGACTTGCAACAAACCTCACCATACTTTACTTCATGTTAAAGTTCCAGAAAAAGTGAACACATGCAGGACAACGGAGAACGTATTATTAGCCACAGCCATAATTGAGGTCAAATCAAAAAATGGAGGCTATGAAAAATTAAGGGCTTTGATTGACAGTGGGTCTCAAAGTACTATAATTTCAGAGGAAGCTTCACAAATTCTCCAATTACCAAAAATTAAAAATTATACGGAGATTAGTGGAGTTTCCTCAGTAAAAACATGCAGTTCAAGGCACAAAGTTAGCTTGCAAATAAAAACAAATCAAGAGAATAAAAATAATTTGAAAGTAGATGCAATTATTCTTCCAAAATTAATGAAGGCACTACCAGTACAAGCGGTTAAGATTGACACGACAAAGTGGGACAAATACCGACTTGCTGATCCCGAATTTCATAAGCCAAGTAGAGTAGACCTAATAATAGGTGCAGATCTAAACGCGCACATTTTTAAAAGAGGAGTTAAGAAAATAGACGGACTCCTAGGTCAAAATACTGAGTTCGGGTGGATAGTGTCAGGCTGCACAAAATCAAAAGGCAGTAACACAATAGTGGCAACTGTGATCGAGTGTACAGATTTGGAAAGGTTTTGGGAATTAGAAGAAGAAAGTAAAGAGGATTTAGAATTTCAGATATGCGAAGAAAATTTTATAAAAACAACAAAAAATGATTCATCAGGTCGATATGTAGTCTCAATGCCCTTTAAAGACGATAAGGTTTTAGGGGACTCAAAAAACCAAGCAATGGCACGATTTTTAAATTTAGAGAAGAAATTAAGCAAAAATGAAAATCTAAAACAACAATATTCTAACTTTATTACTGAATATATAGACTTAGGTCATATGATCGAATCTAAGTCTGAAGGAAAGTATTACTTGCCGCATCAAGCCGTAATTAGGGATGAGAGCTTAACAACAAAGTTAAGAGTGGTTTTTGATGCGTCTGCAAAAACAACAAATAATAAAAGCCTTAACGACATTATGTGGATTGGACCTCGAGTTCAAAAAGATATTTTCGATATCATTTTAAAATGGCGTAAATGGCAGTATGTTGTTTCAGCAGACATTGAAAAAATGTACAGACAAATTAATATTTCAGAAAAAGATCAAGAATATTTGCATATACTTTGGAGAAATTCCCCCAAAAACAAAATAAAAGATTTTAAGCTAACCACAGTTACATATGGTACGGCATCAGCTCCGTATTTAGCAACCAGGGTGTTAGCTGAGATAGGAAATCGATGTCAGGATCAGTCAATTAAAGATGTGATTATAAACGATTTCTATATGGATGATTTAATGACTGGATCAGACAGCATTGAAGAGTCCAAGAAAATAGTATGCCTGATTTCAATGGAGCTGGAGAAAGTAGGAATGAATTTAAGAAAATGGATCTCCAATGAGAAAGAAATTATTGATACAGTTGAAAATGCGGGTGAAAATAAAGTACTGAGCATAGAGGAAACGGAATCAGTTAAAACTTTGGGTCTTCAATGGGAACCTTTTAAAGATGAGTTTAAATTTGCAGTTAAGTTGAAAAACAATAAAAAAATAAATAAGAGGTTAGTGTTATCAAACCTCGCAAGAATATATGATCCATTAGGATGGTTGTCGCCAGTGACTATAGTGGGAAAATTATTTATGCAAAGGCTTTGGCTAGAAGAAAACGATTGGGATAAAGAATTATCTACTAACGATTTAGCTGAGTGGAATCTGTACGAGAAAAATTTAAAATCATTAGAAGACATTAGGGTTCCCAGGTGGTTAAAAACGCAGACTAGCATAACGGTTCAGCTACACGGATTCGCTGATGCTTCCGAAAAGGCGTATGCAGCAGTCGTATATGCAAAAGTAGGAGAATCCGTTACATTAATAGCAAGCAAAAGTAAAGTAAATCCTAAGAAAAATAGGAAGACAATCCCTAAGTTAGAACTTTGCGCAGCCCATCTTTTGAGCCTATTGATGAGTAGAACGAAAGAAGCTATTCCTGGCATAACAACGAGTTTTGCATGGAGTGATTCTACCATTACATTAGGATGGATACGAAATAAGAACTGCAAGGATAAATTTATTAGACGTAGAACTGACGAAATTTTAAAAGTAAAAGATACAGCATGGAATCATGTAAGATCTGAGGATAACCCAGCAGATATTGCCTCAAGAGGCATCTGTGCTACAAAATTAAAAGATTGTTCGCTGTGGTGGAATGGGCCCAAATGGCTCTCAACACCGGAGGACAACTGGCCCAAGTTACAAATAGATGATAAAGTAAGAGTAAATACGGTGATAGTAAAATCCGAAGACACCATTTCTAAGTTGCTGGATAAATATTCAAGTTTTCAAAAGTTGGAACGGGTCGTAGCTTGGATATTACGATTTATCGCCATGAAAGTCAAGAAGATGTCATACCCACATTGTCTGACTGTAAATGAATTAAAAAAGGCCCGATTATTAATTATTAAAAAACAGCAGGAACGACATTTTATTGCAGAGATATTATGCTTACGAGCCGATAAGGAAATAGAGCAGAAAAGTAAGGTTATAGGGCTGAATCCGTTCTTAGACAAAGATGGTATTCTAAGGGTAGGTGGTAGGTTGCAAAATAGCAAGTTACGATTTGATGTGAAGCACCCGATAATATTAGATAAATGCCACGTGTCACGACTTTTAATTGAAAAGGCTCATAAGGAGACAATGCATGGTGGAATCAATTTAATGAGAAACCAAATCCAAAGGAAGTATTGGATATTTAGGTTAAGGGATTCTCTGAAGAAAGTATTGAGAGAGTGTGTCACTTGTGCGCGATATAGGCAATGTACAGGTAAACAAATAATGGGTAACCTGCCGAAGTGCAGAGTGAATGTAGCATACCCATTTTTAAATACAGGTATAGACTATGCAGGGCCGTATCACCTAAAATGTTCGAAAAATCGAGGTCAAAAAACTTTTAAAGGTTATATTTCAGTGTTTGTATGCATGGCAACTAAGGCAATTCATTTAGAAGTTGTGAGTGATTTAACTTCTGATGCATTTCTAGCAGCATTACAAAGATTTATAGCTAGAAGAGGAAAATGTGCCAATATATATTCGGATAATGGTACTAATTTTGTAGGAGCTGCACGAAAATTAGATGAAGAATTACTAAAAGCCATACAATATAATTCCAGAGTAGCTGCAGAAAAGGAAACCGAAAAATTCAGTGGCATTTTATCCCGCCGGCAGGACCTCACTTTGGAGGTATTTGGGAAGCAGGTGTTAAGTCGGTTAAATATCATTTAAAAAGAGTCATTGGAGATAGTATATTGACATACGAAGAAATGTCAACCTTATTATGCCAAATCGAAGCAGTACTAAACTCTAGACCGCTATATACGACGGGAGAAGATGTCGATGATAATGAGGTGCTAACGCCCGGACATTTCTTAATAGGTCGACCTACGTTGGATATAGTGGAGTCAATAGATGATGATGAAAAGGTTCCTAGCCTGGATAGGTGGAGGTTAATTCGCAAAATGAGAAGAGATTTTTGGGTCAAATGGAAGGAGGATTATTTATATACGTTGCAGCAGAGGTATAAATGGAAAAAAGGTAGTCAAAATATAGAAAAGGGGCAGGTAGTGCTCTTAAAAGATGAAAATTGTCACCCAGCTAGATGGCCAATGGCAAAAGTAGAGGAAGTTCATAAAGGTAGAGACGACAAAGTTAGGGTTGTCAAAGTAAAAACCTCAGAAGCATCATTTACAAGACCGATTACCAAGATTTGTCCTTTAATTGGTGTACAGCAAGCAGAGGATGCAACTGCAACTCCGACCATAAAAAGAGTTTCCCCTAGGTTATCTAAGCTTAGTAGCATGGTAATATTGGTTTTGCTTGCTTTGTTGTGCCAGATGTCAAGTGCCGCAGCGATAAAAACAAAAAAGGATGGGTTTGAGGTACAAGGAATTAATAGCACTGCGGCAATATATTTAGATCCCCTAGGAGATGTAGAAATTGTAAGTACGTCTTGGAATTTGGTGATTTATTATAACATGGAGGCATATTTTAAAATGATTTATAAAGGTAAAGCATTGATAAAGGAAATGAGAAGAGTTTGTGAAAAACTTCATGGCTTCGAAGATCAATGCAATCTAGTTTTGGATAATATGCAAAGCCAATTAATGGAACTAGAAGAGAATAATAAATTATTTATGATGGAACCAAGATCCAGAACCAAACGTGCTCCCTTAGAGTTTATAGGTTCGTTGTATCATATTTTATTTGGTATAATGGATGAAGATGACAGGGAACAGTTAGAGGAAGATATGAAAAACTTATTAGATAATCAGAGGAACATGGATAAATTGGTTCAAAAGCAAACGTCAGTTGTTGACTCAACTACTAATTTATTAAAAAGAACAACCGAGGATGTTAACGCTAATTTTAAAAGTATGCAAGTAAGAATTGAAAACATGACAGAAGTTCTTAAAGAGAGTTACTATGTTTACAAAGAATCGATAAAATTCTTTATGATAACTAAACAGCTTCACTCCTTGATTGAAGAAGGTGAAAAAGTTCAATCAGGGATTATAAGCCTTTTAATTGATATTAATCACGGCAGACTAAACACAAACATACTTAGGCCAAATCAGCTAAAAATTGAGATTGCCAAGATTCAGGAAAATTTGTCGGAAAATCTAATAATGCCAGGGAAAAGATCAGGAACGGAACTCAAGGAGGTATATACCTTATTAACAGCGAGAGGATTGTTTATAGAGAATAAATTAATCATCACTGCAAAAGTGCCTTTGTTCAGTAGGCATCCGTCTAAATTGTTTAGACTAATTCCGTTGCCTATTAGGAATGTAGATAAAATAATAATGGTACACATAACTTCCGAATTTTTAATTTATAATTTTGAAATCGATTCTTATCACATAATGAGCGAAGCAACTTTAAATCAATGCCAAAAATGGCAACAAAATAAAAGGATATGCCAAGGAAGTTGGCCCTGGAACTCCGCGAATGACAACGCATGTGAAGTTCAGCCGTTAAAACCAAATAGAGCTTCGAATTGTGTATACAAAACAGTAGTGGATGCCACAAGTTACTGGGTAGAGTTGGAAAAGAAAAGTAGTTGGTTGTTTAAGGTTCCGATAGGTACTAAAATAAGAGTAAAATGTTCTGGGTCTCAAATGGAGTTGTCTGAACTGCCTGAGCAAGGGATTTTAAGTATTGCACCGTATTGTACAGCAAGAACGGATGAAAAAATGTTTATAGCCCATCATAATATTCAATCGGAAAGTGAAGAGACACTGTCAACACCATACATAGGAGAGGTTAGTGAAGTTCCGAAAATAATGTGGGATCCGTTAAAGTTAACGCCATTAAATCACACAATTGAAATTGATAAATTAAAGAAAGAAATTAAAGAGCTTAAAGAAAACCATCCACAATTAAAGGATTTACATTTCCATCATATTTCCGGACATGCTGGTCTTATATTGTCATTAATAGTTTTGGGAATTTTTATAATATACCTTGTGAAAAAATGTTTTGTTAGGCAAAGATTACAAGCCATAACTTTCGCAGGCCCGTTGCAAGGAATTTAAAGTAAAATAGTTAAGTTAAAAAAAAAAAAAATGTATTGAAAAATAATAAATTTACAGTCCACTAAACCGTTGTTTGCACAATTGTCAAAAATAATTGTAAAGCTTGCCGGGCCTTTGGCAGAATGTTCATCAGAACACGAAGTATTTTATTATTTAAGAAAGAATAAATCAAACCAATGTTAGAGTTAAGCTATAAGAGAATTACATGTCTAAGCTGAAAAATATATATGCACAAAAAGAGCAAGATTTGAGTTAAAAAAATAAAATTGAATAAATAATTACAGTCCACTAAATCGTTAAATCATAACTATTCATATATTAAAAATATATCATTCTTGCCGGCCTTTGGCAGTATGTTCAAACATGAACACGCATATATACAAATGTATATTTAGGTAGCGGAATTGTAGCCGCACCAAATGCATCACATGTGTGCATACCTAAAACAACGAGATAAAAAGGTTGTAAAATGACCCCCTGCGAGTGGTCACCACATGTTTAGGGATAAGTGCGATCGGAGTAATTGCTATCTCCTCTATCGCCCTTAAAGATAAGAATAGTTGTAAATCTCATGTTAGCTATTTAAGTAGAACATATTCTTAAATAAAATCAGTTTGAAATATCAACTCAACAAAGAAAGACGTGTTTATTCGGACGTTCTTTCACTGACCATACCATATATATAAGCTATCAAATAAATTAGTTACTTTATTGCTATGGCAACACCTCTCGTGCCACTTTCCCTGCAATTCCACCTGTCGGCGCTCTCAAAGGCAAACAAAAGCCTCGGTTTCACCGGCAACACTCGGATAATTTGAGTGGATTTTCTCATATTCCGCGTCTCGAATTCGGCATGCCCCGTTTCGAGTGCATTTTGCGGCTGTTTAGCGATTCGTTTTGGTGATTTTTCATAGCCATCTCTGACTTTTATGTGGACTGACGGGCGACGGCGATGACTGGTGGCGGCTTCTGCCGCAGATGCAGCCATCAAGCAGCAACCTGCAACACTGCAACACTATAAGTGCAACTGCAACTGCTAGTGCAACTGCCTCTGCAACTGCATGCTGCTTTGGCATTTCTTGGGTGAATGGCAGCCGAAACGTGAGGAGTTGGCTGCTCAAAGGCTGCCTCTTAATGGCCAAGAGCGTTAAGTGCACAAATAAAGTTGTTAACTATTGTTTAACGCCACCGCCACGGAAAACAAGACATTGCTGTAGCAACACATGTAGTGGGGCCACCAAAACAAGACACAAAGAGGCAATATTTATATGAAAAACAAGCAGAAAGCATAAAAAATAATGACAAACATAAATATCAACTTTACGAGTGCAACGTGACTTCATTTAAAATCGAACAAAATATGCAAAATAAAGCACTGGCACTCGGATACGCACGCATACACACGCACTCACACACACACACATGTCTTGGCCACGAATACAGTGAAACCAGTTGCACGTGCGTGTTTGTGGTCAAGAACCTCAGACCAAATTTGGCACTTGCTGTGAGAAATGGAAACAAACGGGGAAGCAAACAAATACTCTCCGAGAAGTAAAGCCCATAAAAATTAATAAATTTTATGTTCCATTATATTCGTTGTTACTTTTATTGTTTTTTTGTCTTCTACCAACTTCGGCAGCCGCTTTGCATTTTAAAGAGCCGTCTCCGCGATCCCCGTTGCTCACCATTCCGAGCGGCTGACATTTCTTTTCAATTTGCCTCTATCTATTAACGACCATCAATATGCCAAAAATAACTATATAAAAAAGATGTCAAATTGCCAACTGTTTATTTGATATTTTACCTCTGTTAATGCGAGGCATTTTCTTAGCCCGACTCCATATTGATCCATAAAATTGGCCATTTTGCGTTCGATCTCGACGGCTGCGACAGCTGCGCATAAAGTCGCTCATAAATGTCGCTCCATAAAACTCGTAAGAAATGGGTCCAAATCATATCAATAACAAAAGCATTTGAACTGCGGGAAGCGATAAATTAAATGCCTAAATGGTTCAGCCAGAATGGGGTTATAAAAAGCCAAGTCAAGAGGGCCCACACAAAGGCGCAGCCGATAGCGATCTAATTGGTGCTGTAATTCCCGAAAACATCCAAAATATCGTAGTCTTTACAAGAGATGGCTTTCTAAACCGATTGCCCGACTTCATTAACGGCACGTGCCGAATATCAGTTCATCATCCAAACTGTGCGAGTAATTCCCCCACACACCCACTGTCGATGCCAAAAACAATGCGAGCCGGGCTTTTGTGATAAGGCCAACAAAAGACTGCTCAGAGCCAAGTCAGATTCGCGGCGGATAAGCAGAAGCGGCCTTCAGTGCCGGCCAGCAGTAATTGCTAGGCCAAGACAAAGAGCCAGAAAAATAGAGAAAAAGAAAGAAAGGCAAGAAAGCAATGGTAGAAATGCTATAGCACCATATAATCGTTAAATAATCGATGGCGTATTGTTCGCCAAACCAATTGCCAATCGCGCCCCAGGGCCGAACTTCAATTGAGTGCAAAAAGAGAGATACGAGTGTAAAAAACATATTTCCTGAAATTTGTTTAATGAAATGACGGCTAATGTTTATTATCGCCCGCTAGTGAAAGTTTCCATTAAGGCAGGAAGCAATAGACTTGACACCAGAACAAGTTCGCTGCCTGAGTCTTTCGCTCGGCGGCGAGAGGCGAGAGCAAGTTCGTTGCCAGAGTCTTTCGTTTTTTGTTGTCGAAATCAATGTCAAGTCCCCAGGGCTGACCCTCTTCAAAGCCCACGGATCTCGATAAGTAACCCCAATCGCCGGGCGCCATAAAAACTAAACGCTCAACTATAAAACCCAGCTCAAATCCAGAAGATCGTAAAAATAGCTTAGTTCAGCATATATGCATATAGACGGATTGTTTTGGCCATGACTCAGGCAAGGAGCGAAAAGCGATTTGCATAAAAAATCGCTGGCAATTATTTTATTGGACCAACCGCACATAAATCTTGGCCAACGAGAAAAGTAGCGAGAGGTAGCGAGGGGAGGGAAACTATGCCAACTATGTTTTTCCGCATTTTCCGCCGGCCAAATCAGCATGGCAAATCAAATTTGGAACAGTAGTTGGATCGCTCTTTTCCTCGGAGGCCAGCGACAAGTGCAGCCCATGCTCGACATGCGTTTTGCATCGTTTCGTTCGGTTGCGAAATGGCCAACTCCCTGGCTTTCCCGCTTTTCCTCTTTTCGGGCAGACTTAAATGTCACCAGGGGACCTGAGGATTGTGTGTCTCCTCCGCGCGATTTGCAGTCAATTTCTGGGAATTGAATTTTGTGTCCATTTGTGGTTCGCGGGGAGATTTGCATTCGCTTTGAGGAGACTTTTCACTGGCTGCTCGATGGATTTGCATCGAATATCGAATGGATAGTGCCCTGTGGGATTAAAGCCCACAAATTTAAATACATTTGTTGGGTGTATTTACTAGCAAACACAGGGGGATTGGAAAATTAAAGGATGCATTTATATTAAGCCCTTAATTGCTTTAATATTTCCACTTAAGATTCGTTTAGTTTGTTTTGAATTCTAAGTAATATTTCTAGTTATGCACTAGAATGCGACTCAAGTGTATGTTTGTGCCCCCTTTTTGTGATGTCTAGGCTCCCTGCCCGTGGCATGCCGCATTGGCTTTGGGTCCGCAGGCAGGCGTGTAGGTATTGACAAGCCAAACGCTACCTGCTACCACACGTTACTCGGCGATACCTGTGGCACGCCGCCTCCTTGCCACTCGGAACTCTTTACATGGACATTCCCCGGCGAGAATCATTTACACGCGAGCAAATCGCGGGAGGGGGAACTCTGCGGGTTTTGATTCTGTTTATTTGCTTGTCGCCGGCCACAATTTGTCGGCACAGCTGGACGCGTCTCCTTCGCTTTGCTTTGGCACCTGCGAAAGCAAACAGAAAACTACGGCCGCGACTCGAGAAGTAGGGAAAATCTGTTCAGTCCACCGAAGGCCGGTCCAACTTTAACACCTTTATCTGAGGCGAGCTCATCAATTAGGTAAAAGAGCGCAAGACGGGCTCATAAATATTTAAAGTGTATTAGGCTGGGGAAAACGAATGAGCGAAGGGAGGGGAGGCGAAGTGGAATTTTGGAAACCAGAAGAGTTTCGGTACACCGGAAGAAAGGGATTTGTTTTTAAATAAGAAGTAATCAATAGATGATCCTACGTTTTAGATAAGTAAACAGCTTCAAAGTGTAGTATATACACATTATTTAAGCAGTACTTTTTCTTTAGTATGAAAATACATTTAGAAAGACGGTAATATTTTCCCTCTGTGTACGAAAGACATGGAGAAACTGGGGGGAACCCACAAGGTGTCAATTTGACATAAATGGGTCTCGTATCTTCTACTCAAGCCACGCTCGTGTCGTTTACATAATTAAATGAGGTCTTCACCCGCTTCCCGAACCGCCTTATTTTCTCCGGCTTTTTCTAATCGTAAAAGAGGCGCTAAGTGGCTGGGCAAACAGCGCAGTACAGCACAAATCTCTCGAAAAGGTGTTAAAAGAAAAGCATGAAGCGTTTATCTTGCGCTGTCCCCCTCCATTTTCGATTTCTCAAAAGTCCATTAAAAAAATCAAATGTTGCTGGTCATCTTTAATAGGGGCAGCTGCAAATAACTGCGGCTCATTCATCAGCTGCGATCAAACTTGAGATCATCATCATAAATTTAACTTAGCTCGCCCCCATATCGTTTTAAGGATCCGGCGAGACCTCAACCCTCCGTTGAGTTCGTTTGCGGCACTGACACCCTCTGCTCTTCAACTTTGACGTCATTCGCCGTCAGTGTCTCTTTCATTAGCGCTCGGGTTATTAACCACCTTAACCCCTGGCACCCCCGTCCTTTGGCTGGTGTTCTGCCCTTTAGAGCCGGCCTTTTAACACCTTTTGCGAAGGTGTGCGCACTTTTCGCTGGCATTGGCGTGTGCTGCGAACGACGCGTGCGCCTCTTTAAAAAAATTAACTCGCAATGTCCGACATCGTATGTTTTTCCGCTTTTAAAGTGCTTAGTGCGAAACGAAGGTAAGATGAAAAAATCAACTTAAATTAACTTATAGCATGAGAAAGGTTAAAAAAAGTTAATGAGGTTAATTCAACAAAAAACAATTAATTATTGATTACCATTATACAAAATGCATAATAAAATCCCGATGAAGCTTATTGGATCAATTATGGCTTTTTTATATTAGGAGTAATAAAGAGAATCAATTGGTAATTAAAGGCACAGATAAATTATTCTTTTGATTGGATAATTTTTATGTGAACTTAATATGAGTTTCGGAATGACGCTGCTTATTAAAGCTTGCGTTTTACTGCTTCAGTAAGCATTAACGAATTAATTCTAAAAAAAGCTTTCAGGAAAGCAGAAGTGAATATAAAAGGTCCTCCTTTTTTAACAATCTACACTAATATAAACATTTGCTTACACCTAAGTTGTATATTTTTTGATCATGCTTAAACTTCTTTTACTTCTGGGCCACTTAAATTTCCCATTTCTCAATCTCCCGCTAAGCATGCCAAACTCTGCTCCTTCTGACCCAGATTTTATTGGCGTGATTCATTCGAAAAGCTGCCACATGTCGCAATCCGCCGGCCATATAAACTATATATTCTCAATTGGCGATTCAATAGACCTTTTCAAACGTCATTCATTATGCCACTAAACTTATTAGCTACAAATGTGTCTCCGCAATGTGTCAGTTGCAGTTCCCCAACGGCGGCATAAATCACTTGCCAGAGCGGCAGCTCCACCAGAAAAACAGAAAACAGAAGCCACGACAATGGAAACCACAACAAAAACACAATGCCGGACAGCCAAAGAAATGCGTTAATCAATGCAAGACCCAAAAAGCAAAAAGAGTTTGCCCAAAAATGGCCAACAGACCAGCCCACAAAAGTCAGTCGCACGTGAGTCCCAGATGATTTCCGAGGGGATTCGAAGGGGCTTTTGGGGGTATTTCACTTGCTAAAACATTTCAACTTCCTCATTTGGCACGACCACAAAAATAAACTTAATACACATTTGCCGATCTCCTACACCCGTCAGCGAATCTGAATCGCACATCATTAAGACTCGCTGGAATATTTGCGAAAATAACAAAACCAAAAAAAGGAAACAAAACAACATAAAAACAAAACTTAAGCTTAAAATATTTGCGCTTTTGTTAACGAGTTGCAAAAAGGCAGCAGCAACGGGCATTTTGCGTTAATGATGCACATTGTTCAATGAAAATGAGAAGCTGAGACTGAAAAACCGAGCCGGCACCTGCGTAATGAAGGATTTCATATCTGGATGCTGATTTTGGCCTTTGTGAGCCCAGCAGTAACTGGTGAAACCAGTGGAACAAACATGATCTTAACTTAATATGATGATGTAAGTACAGGCTTCAGTAAAGCGAAACCCCAACAAGACTTTTATTCGCAATGTAACAGCTCGGACACTTAATTCTCACGTTGATTTATGCACATCTCAGCCCACTTTGACGTCAGATGATCGTTTTGTGCAGGTGGGCGTCAATTGGAGCAGCTGCATCCAAAAAATAAAACCCAAAAGCCGGGCGAAAAGCGACAAAACGAGCCACAATGATTGCCCGCTTCCTGCTCAGAAAGAAATAAAACCACCGGCAAAAGGGGGCGGGCGGCGAATTATGCACTAAGCGATTGTCATTACAATAAATTTCGCATATTGTGCGCATAAATTTCGCAAATGCTTCAAAGGAGCCCAGGCAGCTGGGCCATCCAAAACTGGAGTTCGCAATGAGTCACGGGTTCTTATTGTGGCTGTGGAAAACTGGGTCGAATTGCGGCACATGCGACTGCTTAGAAGACAATGAGTCAACGCCGCGTATACGCAATGTGGGCCAGGCAGTAACTTCTTCGAAGTGACATTTCCAGTTGGGCTCTTTGGCTCTACTATGCTGTACTGTGGCTGCCTTGGCCGAATGTTTCGATTCGGTTTTTAGGCAGCTGTCAAGTTGTCAAAACGTTTGCCTTATCGACATTTCAATTAGTTTTGCGGCTGGGAGAAGTTTGCCACATTAACGATATGAATTGATAGTTGGCCTGTCAAAATCTTTTGGCACATATCTATTTCGTCTGACTGCCGTTCAAATATCAGCCGCATTTTGTGCCGAATTGGCAGTTGCATATGCAGATTGTGTGGCAAGTTAAAATGCCAGCAGACATCACAGGTTTAACATTTCTCGACTTCTGTTTGGATCGGTTACCCCATCCGGTAAATCGGCCATATCAGTTGCTCATTCAGCAGTCTATCTGTCCAATTAAGCATTTATTTTGCGACATTTAATTAGGTGAGATAGACTGCGGTTAGTCGCTGGCTGTTGAGTGGAAATATGACAAGATTTGAGGAGTGGGAAAATGATTTAGGCAGTAGCGAAACCAATAATGTAATCTATTTGATTTTTAATAAGAGTTATGTCTTCAAATTTGAATTCCCTTTTCCTTATATAACCAATTTCAACTTTAATGTTGATTAACCTTCAATCTCGCCTTCTGATCTTCTGATCTCCCGGAATTTACTTTCATTTTCGGTAGAGATTTATAATTTACAACCGTACTCGCCGAGCTTTGTTTATGGCTCATTTAGCTAATTTCACTTATTACCCCTTACAGCATCCCGCCTCCGATTTGATTTACTTTAACGATCCCCCCAAATGAGTTTAATTAAGCAACGGAGGAATATAAACAAAACAAGAAATTCGCTTCCCAATTATTCGAGTCTGCTGTTTATTTGCTTAATTCTCGTGTTAAATGCATTTAATTTAACAGTGACATATAAATTATCGGCAACCTTGGGCAATCCGCGTTCTATGTAATTAAATAAATCGTTGAGAGCAAAAAGTGCGGGATGTGGAGAGTGTGGTTGGTGGTAGTTTAAAAACAAATAAACTTTAGTGAGACTGTTTAGACTGCCCGGAGGCATAAATATTTTGACGATCGCTTGCACAATTAATAAACAAAAATCGTACTGAATACGGGGGCATAAATTATAAGGCTAACATATGTCTGGAGCTGGAGCTGGAGCTTAGCTGGACATTATAGCCCCGTCCCCTGGCAACTGCCAAATGCAATCACGACTCGCAGAATCGGCTGGTAAGAAATCATAGCTCTCTCGCCTGAGACAAATGCGGCATGATGGCCCAAGGGGACGGGCCAAGCAATTACCCACAACTGGGAAATTAAAATGCATGTGCAGTGGTTTTTCTTTTCGGCTTTCGGGGGTTGCCGAGCTGGGGGGCTGGGGCCTGGATGCGTGTGGTGACCCCTGAACCCCTTCCTCCACCTCTGCCTCTGCTTCTGCCTCGTAAAATATGTGACAGCTTTGACACCAACAAACAAATAACCGCAGCAGCCCATGGAGAGCCCCCTCCAATCTCTCGCATTCGTATTCACTTTACTCGCGGGGAACATCATGTCCGACAAGATTTTCGTTTAAAAAGCGAACAGGTTTCGCTTTTATTTTTCCTCTGCGTGTGCCGCCTTTCTGGGAACACTGTACTACAGGGAACAACCATCTAAATACATTTGCTACGAATTAATAAACAAGAATGAGTTAACTATTCTTTGTGGTAGATCGATCGGTTTTAGTAACTCCCAAAAGTTTATTTCAGTTAGATCTTTATATATCAACAAAAATGCATTAACAAAGGAAAAACCCAGTTAATAAATGCCTTGTAGCACAGTGTAAGCCCAGCGAGAAAGGCAGGCGCAGATTATGCTAATTTTCGGCATTTCATTGAGGAAAAAGTCTTTGTATCTATGAGCCTGCTAATCGGAGTGTGAGTGTGTGGAGGCATTTCATTGAGGCCAAGCGATATTTACGCAACCAGTTAACAGAAAACACGAATCCCAAATGGACATGGCCGGCAGAAGTTATTGGGCAAGGGGGCGAAAGGGGGGACAGGTGGGTGAGACTCGGACAAAGAGTTGAAACAAAACTCCCAAAAAAGATAAAAGTCAGAGGGGCAAAATGAAATAAATCAACGCGCAGACGACGAGGGAATAAACAATAATTTGGTTAAATTAGAAAATCGGTAACAAAAATCAATGATGCTGAAAATTTTCATAATAATAGCGTTAATAGCCATCATAACAACGGTCGAAGACCAAACAATGGACCAATATTTTCGTCTGGGAGGGAAAGGTGGGAAAAGATACTCCGCTGGAGTTGAGGATTGAAGTTTTTTTGGGGGAGACTAATGGTCGACAAATTGCTGAATGAAATTGATATGGGAATGGTTATGTGGCTGGAGTTTAGGAAATAAGTAAAGAGTTAAAATGTGAAGAGTTTGAAATTCATTAAAAAGTTAATGTTTACCAATAAAAAAGGTAAAGCAAAGAATAGCTTTCTGAAAATATCTATTAACTAACTATTATTTGCAATAATTTTTTAGCTTTTCTTGTTTTCTTAGCCTTGGGTTTTCAAACTCTGTACGCTTTTAGCTACGTTTTTAATCGCTTGGCCAAAATGGCGACCGGACTAATCGACATTTTCCATTCCAGTTCTAACGGATCCGGTGCAACTGTCTTCCTATGTACAGTCCCCTTAGGAATATGTATACCGATTATATATATTTCTACCGTTCAGCGGTACATGCGCAGTGTCACGCAGTCGCTCAGTTGTTTAGCTTTTCAGTCCGCTCCGCTCGACGGCTGTTAAGCACCATTAAGCAGCAAAAGTCAACGTCGCCATGTTGAGATAGCCCCCTTCTCCCTCCCCCTCCCCCACCCGGTTGCCACTGACTGCCACCCACCCCCCTTTCGAGCACCCCTCCCCCTCCAACGACACTTAACACCCAACCAAAAGTCGGCAGAGAAATAGCTAAAGCTTCGCAAGCGCAGCAAATCAAAACACATTTCATAGCTTGAAACAAAACAAAGAGAAAAACAGCAGCAAAAGCTGGGAGAGTAAAGTCAGAGGTGGGGAAAGGGGGCAATCTGTTTACAAGTATATAATTAAAATTATTCCATTTTAAGGGGTTATATACCTTTTTGAGCGAAAAAAATGAGGGAACTTTGGATTTTTTTTCAGGTGTGTAGCAATTATTTTATGATACTGAGGTTATTATTTATTGATAGTACATGTTTTTATAGACACAACAAACGTTTGTTCTTAAAAAAATATAAATAACTTTCGAAGTTATGGCAATTCTCTCATAACCCTTTTTTTGTTATAGCGGCTTGCGGTGACCACGATGGAAGTCCAGCGGGTCAACTAAAATCAATAAACCAAAAAATTTTTATTAGTTTAGTATTATTTCTAGTTCGTCATTGAATTACTTCAAGAATATTTGGTTTTTTCTGCATACAGTAACAATTTTTTAAAAAAATTGATTTTTCGAGCTCTAAAAATTTTATTAAAAATTTCTTATCTGCAAAATCGAAATTGCCGCATAAAAACTGATTCAATGACGAACTCAGCACAATCATTACGAATGTTTTAAAAAAAAATTGAAGAAGATCGATCAAATAGTTCTTGTGCAATCGCGGTCACAGCAAAGGCACTTTTGGAAAAAAACGACTTTGAGATAATCGCATTCATAGTTTTACGTTGCGTTACAAAGAGTGACGAACCGCGCCTCAAAACGCTGTTTTCCTATCGAACTATTATTCGGATCTCTTCAAAAATTTGGGAAAATGTACTCTAGGGGATATACTTTAGGATTCAGCTAAAAAAATTTTTTCGTTTTTTTTGAAAAAAAAAAAGGTATATAACCCCTTAAAGCATGCAATTAAATAAGTGCCGACAAGTATATAATTGGTATTAATGTTGCTATCATGAAGCAATGAGTTTTATTTTTCAATTAATAAATGGTAAGGCAATTTAAAATCCTTGCGCCATTTTTAACTGCGATCAATTTTGTATTATTCTAAGTAGTGGTTTCAATTTAAATTTAAATTTATTTCTATTAAAAATTTAGACTTACGCCCCTGCTCGCTTAGCATTAAGCCATGCTCATATTTATGCGTGTAGGGTAAAAAAATAAAAAAAGCAAGCATTTTTTTTGTTCAGTCTTCGGTAATAATAGAAACAAAAGCCGCTAAACGCTGCTGCTGAAGTCCATCGCTGAGTGCTCTCTGTCTCCCTCGCACTTGTTGGATGTACCGCCCTAGCCCCACCCCCCTGGGCGGTGGGACCCCCGCTCAAAACCCACCCACCCCTCCACTGCCGCGACGCCATTTGCCGAGCGCTTTGCCATATAGTTGCTGCCGTGTTTTTGTTGTTGCTGCTGTGCCGTCGATGTTGCTGCTGCTGCTGCTGTGTTGTTGCTGCTGCTGCCGCCGTCGTTCTGCTCATGTGCGCATGACGAATGACCGCAATTTGCGACAGTTTTTTTCCCCGGCTCTCGACTATTATTTCTTAGTTTATTTTACTTTACATATCTGCCTGGCTGACTGATGTTGTTGACTATTAGCTATCGATTGTGCTGTCCGCTGGTGTGTGTATCTATTTTCATTATTGGCTGCCTTTAAATGCGGCTCTTATTTGCCTTTGCCTATATATAAGTTTATTTATTCTAATGACAAGTCACTCGAAACTGACTGATATTGATATGGTTATTGTTGTCGCTATTTACTGTTCCCGTCTAGCGCGCCATTTTGCTATTGAAAGCGATTTGGTTTAGTGGCTTCTAGCGATCGCTGTTTGTGAGCGGATTTAATTGAGTCTATATGGGCCATCGGTTTCTATATATCTGTTAACGCTAAAACAGAGTTTGTAGAATATTCACGTTGTTTTCCTAAATGGTAAATACGATGTTTTACATTTTTAAATAAGTTGTTTCTGAACATGATCTTATTTCATCTCCTCTTTTTCCCAAAAGGTGTTTTTCCCAAGACATTATGCTCATAAGACCACCAAAAACAGCATTTTTCCACCACATTTTAACGCTTCTCCCGCGTCCCTTTAAAGAATTTTCCATCCCCGCTCGCTCATTTGCATAAAACCATTCGCACAGCTATTGCATATCGCCGGGATATTAAATATCCGCGGCTAACCTTCGCGAAGGACAAACAGAAACGCATAATAAAACATTAATTGATGTCGATGACGCGTCGTTCGGGAAATATTCTCACAATTTCACGCTAGGCAATCATAAAATTCGGATATATTGGGGTGGCCAGTGAAGCTATGAATGCTCGTAAATGCAATGGGCACAGGAAGTGCCCTGAAACCCTGGGCCTACAAAACCAATTTCCGATCAGAGCTGGAAGAGCACTCAGCCATATCGAGGGGCTCTTGGCCCATAGAGAACTGGCGCATGCGCAACATGTAGATTGTGGGGAATCAATAAAAATTTGAATCGAAAACTGTTGAATAAATGCCGATCGGCCGAACAGGATTTGCGGGCAATTAATTTGTGTTTTTCAGGAAACTCGAGGGGCAGTCGAAGTTCAATGGCCAAAAGGCGTTTGTTGACAGGGCCTATTAGTGGGTCAATTGCCCAGAGGAGATCTCAATGCTGGGCCCTCGTACCTGGCGCCTCCATTCGACCTACACTCATTTCGGGTACCTTTCTGTGCTCTGGCAATTAGCGATCGATCGATCGATCACTGAAATCTCGGCTGGGTGATAAAAGTTAAGTAAGCAAATAATGTGAATTTTCGGCGCATGTTCAGCTGCGGATATCTCCCATCGGTCCACGGATTGTATTATGCTATACTATATATATAACAGTACCTTACGAAATGTGCTGCGATTTCGATTTCAATTTCAGTTTGAATTTGCAATTCGGCTTCGAGGCGGCGGGCTGGTTTGTTTGAACCTTTGTTGTGGCTTTACGACTGATCGGAATCGAGATCGAGACCATCCGATGATGGCTTTATCATCGCACCCCGATCAAATGTGTTTTTTTTCTCACCTCGTTGCCGAAATGGATTCGAGTCTGAAATTGAAATTTACAGCGTCGCCATTTGACATCGGCTTGGGTCAAGCTATTTGAAGATTTCACGCAGATTTTGTTTCATAATCAAATAATTGATCTTAATGCGGCATCCAAGCTTTAAATAAAATTTATTTCATTCCATTCGCTGTCATCCGCTGAGCTTTTGATCCCATCAAACTCGGAACGAATCGCGCTTCAATGTTGCGGGGGTTTTAGCACCTCTGTGAGCATAAAAAGCCTTTTTTTTTATTTTCGGGCAAACTAGTTTCCGCAATAATTCGCCGAAAGCAAGCATGTTTTTTTGGGCCTAAGGCTGGCCAATCTATCAAAAATTAAAGGTGATACTTTCCGCTGACTCGAAAATATGTTGAAATTAGTCGGCCGAAGGGTTTGCTTTCGGCAATAAATGTTCAATCACGTGCCATAAAATTGGGGTACAAAAAAGGGAAGAGGGTTTTGATTTGATTGAATCAATAGCGATGATTCTATTGAAAAGCTTTTAAAAAATATCAGGCAAAGATTGATGGATAGTCTGATTTATTGATTCTGACATTCCCTCTTTATTGTTTCATATGTATTTTAATAAATATGATTAGTATCCTTGAATTTACAGCCTTAGAAAATAATAAATATATAATTATAACATGATTTTCGTGATTTGTGCAATGTAGATCACTGACTAAATTTAATAGAACCTTAATTCCGAAATGTTCTGTGTGCAGCCAATGGATTGAGAGTGATTGATTCGCGTGGCCCGATTGACCTCCAAGTTGGTGAGGCGGCGAATCAATCAAAACTGGCTGCAGATAAATGATATTTTTTCCGCAACTTTTTGTGCCATTTTTGGCGCAAGTTTTGTGTGCCAGTTTCGTTTTCATTTGCATGAATTGGCAAAAGCGAAATAAGGCAAAGACTAGAAACTAAAAACTTGGCATTGTGATGGAGGAAACCGAAATTACTGGCGGGATTTGCATAGGAACCGATCGATCGATGGGCGATATCCCACTGGGTCTTAATGAGATTTTGGCCAACTGTTTCCATGGCTTACTCCAGTTATTATTTAACTGCCATTGTCTGGGCGGTGTGTAATTGGCAATCGGTGTTTTGTTCGGGGGATCGATCCAATCTTGAACTCATTTCGAAATGGAAAGTCTGCCGGGACATCATTATCTTATCGCCCCATTATTTGGCCGTTTTCTATCTAATTTGCCACGATTTTTTATGGCTCAGATGAGCAGACGGCGGAGTAATTGTATCGGGTTGTAATTCTTGTTGAATTTCAGCACCGATTCGGATTCTTTGAAGGCGGCCGCCTTTGTCTGATTGCGAATTGCGAATGCAAATATTTTCTATGGATCCAGATAGGCTACGTATATGCATTTATTTCTATTATTGGACAATTATTTTACTGACAAATCACTGAGAAGGCTGCAAGTTTCGTTTGGTCTACTAATACGATTTGCATAAACAGTATGCAATAGTCTCACCCCCTTTGGATCCATGGAACTGGGGTTATCTGATTTCTATCTATATTTAATTATTTGCGATTGAAGCACAATGGTTCAGGGCCATTAATCAGAGCTGCAAAAGTCGGGGCTATAACCGCGTGCCTACGTGCTCGATTGGTTCCATTATTCACTGAATGTTTCCGATGCCCAGATATACTCGCTAATTCCCTGTAACCGATCGTAAACTAATTTCGTTCTGAGCCATAAAATGCGAGAGTTTTTCGTCATAATCGCCGTGAGTCGTGGGAATTACCTTGCCATATCTAGCCGTATCTGCCAAATCAGTGGAAAACGGAAGAAGCCCGCCCCCTCATCCAAACTTGACACTATCTGGTGGGGCAAGAGGGGCTTTCGAGGGGCCAAGGGGGCCAACAGCGCTTTGTACTTTTGCGGCTGTCTGTAAATATTTGACAACACATGCCTAATTAGTGCAGCCATTGATGGTGACAGGCGGAACAAGCAACAACACTTGTCGAACACCCAGCTCTTTTACGACTCTTTCCCCGGAATCGCCAATGTCTCGGGTTTCTTCATACGTACTCGTATGTGCATACTCTATATGTATCTGAGGGCTCCTTATCTTCTTGTGGAAGGAAGTGTTCTGACGAGTGCCAGGGCGAGAGCACTTAACCCGCAGCTTTGTTGAGTAAGGCAGACTTCTGGGGGAATACTTATCAATGGGCGTAAGACTGGTAGAGGTTTGCCTGTAAAAAACTATGTAGAAGTGATGGGGAAGATAGATGCAAGGAGTTTAATATTTTTAGGTTCGAAGTAGGTTGAAGTTTTTTCCCAACCAAGGCTAAATTGTGAAGGGAACACTATTCTCCCTTTAAGCTTTCAAACTTTTGTTGACATTCAGCGGTATTAATAAACAGGATAAACAGTTGTGTTCCCTAGAAAACCACATTACTCATACGTTTATTTTCATGGTAACAAATTGTGAATGTCCCCCAATGTCGGGCAGTCGATGATCGGCAATGGCTATAGCTATCTGTATATATATATACAGTTCCTATATAGGAACCCTGACGAAACGCACTCGTCAGTCGGCTGGGTTGAGTCCGCGGAGGGGACACTTGGCACATTGGCAAAGTGTTGTGCGCAAATATTTACCCAGAGCTTCGCAAGTAAGCGCGAGTCAAACAATTGAGGCAAACAAACCGGAGAAAAACAGGCTGCAAACACGGGATACTTCGAAGGAAGGAGTGAGGATCGGATCGCCACAGTTTCCCCGAGGAGCGCGTGAAAAGTGTGGACAAGTTCAAAAGAGTTAACCGACCGTGTGTTTGAAAACGGCTTAAAGAGCCGAGAGTTCCTGCAGGTGATAACGAGATTTACAAATCGATTGTCGCTTTTGACAAACATAAAAACGGCGAAGGAACCCAAGGAACACCTGAGGAAATTCAAGGTGATAATCTTTGTGAAAACAAACTCGAAAACACATATAAACCTCGCAGCAAGACTCCTCATCTCAATCGATAATCGAGCTAATTTGTTTTCGGCGTTATTGTAATTTGCGATTGCCGCGTGCGTTTTATTTATACTCGTACTCAAAAATCGGCAAAAATCTGGTCTGTTCAAGATTTGCATTTTGATAAGCGGAAGTTGTTGGGCTTAAGGTGTTTTTTGGCGATCGTATTTGTTTTGTGCCCGCTTGTGTTTGTCAAATTTGGCTAAAATTAATTTGCAATAAAAGCTGTTTAATTAGCGCATTTTGTTATAATTGTGGGCCGTAATGGCTTACGACGGTTTTGTTTTAATTTCGTTTGACATGAAGGATTGATTACAATTTAATTGGCTGGCATTTTAGGTTTTTGAAAGCAAAGGGGCTCACTTGTCCTGGTTGATTAATTTATATTGTAAATATTTAGAATTTAACATGACCAGATTTTGCATTTCAATTTATCATTGAACATTGTATTGCATTTTAAACTAAGGCTTAACTGTAACCAAGATTTATTAACTTATTGAAGTATGTTGGATTGTATTGAACACTTCTGTGCAGTTTTATTTTAATTGAAGAACATATATTCTCTTAAAAACAAATCTCACCTGCATCACCCAGTAGTTATTGTTGGCGGCAAACTGATCACCAATTATGATATCCGTATGCATTTAAGCGGCGTTTTTCGCATGAAGCTCAGCTCGAGTGGGGGCCAGGGGAAACGCCTGGTGGGGGAGGGGGTTCCACCGATTCTACCGATACTCTACCAATATTTAACCCGATAATTTGCGACTGGGCTTCGTACTTATTATTTGCGGACAATTAAAAGGCGCTGCTCTGACTCACGAGTCACGATCAGTTCAAGGCACAGTGATTAATCAATTTTCGGATTCAGATTCAGATGCAGATTCAGATTCGAATTCGGATTCGGATTCGGGATTATTATTATTGAATACTTCTGCTTGACATGGCACTGCGAACAACAGACATTGCGGCACGTTTTCTGGTTGTTCAATTACTTTTGTTATTTAAATAATTTTATTTGCAAGGATATGCAAATGAAGGCACTCGATCACTTTCTCTCACTCTTTGTTTCCCTTTGTTTGCACACTTATTTTTTATCCTTTGCGTTAATTGCAAAAATTATTAAAAAGCCGCCGGCTTTCGCTCACTTCCGCATTCGTTGAGCATCTGGTTTTGAGTCGTGTATCTGGTATTCTGTTACTCTGTTACTTTGTATCTTTTGTTCCTGTCGATACGGCGTATTAATGGGCAGTAAATTCGTTGCGATATTCTAAAGATTACGGTAAGGCACTTGCGGGATTTGATTTTCAATTTGTTGTTTGTTTTCCCAAAAGGAAAGCTGCAGGTTTTCACGCGCTCGTCGGCGAAGTTGTTACTGCGCTGGCGGCAACCGAGTTCGTACTGATTGGACGAGCGCGGGTTTCGCGCAGACGAGCCTCGAAAGTCAGAAAGCCAGTCGCCAGTTGCCAGTTTCCAGTTGCCAGTTGCCGTACCGCTTAACCCCCGCCGCTTAACCCTCCACTGCCCGCTCTCTCGTCTGCTCTCTCTCACTCACCTTTGGTGAGCACTCACCAAACACTCGACTCACCTGGATCGGGAATCCTCTCTTTCTGCGCTCTCTCGCGGCCCAGGTGATCCACCGATCTTATACCCCGCTCTCAGGTGCGCCAGCCAGCTGATCTCATTGGAGCCGAACGCGTATAAGAGCCGCGATCGATTCGGATTGAGGGAGCCGACTGGGGTTCGCCATTTTAGATTCGACCTGCGGTGGAGGTGGTTACGGGTGAAAAGTAGACTAGATCTCAGGGAAATGCGGAAAAACTAGAAAAGGGGTTCAGGAAACGAAGAAGATTCACTAAGAAGATTTAAAAGTTGCAAAAGAGCTAATACCATTGAAGTATTTTAAATAGAATTACTAAAGTTTTACCAAAAAACCTTTTAAGCGAAACTTTAACCTTTAAGAAATAATATAGAGTTGGCTAACTTATGTTTAACAACAACAAGATTTTTGGATCGAATAAACAATTGCAGTATAGGCAAAATTAATGAACAAAGAAAGGAGCATAGTCAACTTGAATCATATCATAAAAGAAAACTGTTAACTTCTGTTTTAAGTATGAATTAAACTTTTAGTACTACTTAACGTTTAATATTCCACGGTATATACTAGGTAGCTTTTGTAGGAGTAATAAATCACAGGACATACCAAAAACACAATCCCCAAAAAGCCTCCCCCATTTAAAACAGCTTTACCGCAGCGTTCATTAGGTTTGACACATTTTAGATAGTTCCTAGGGCAAATAAATAAAAACTGTCCAAACAACACGCGAATCTTTGTCAGACCCCACGCTGTTTTGGATGGTAAAAAACATAATTAAATAGAATTAAAGCATAAATTAAGTCAGCTTATGTGCTTTCTTTGAGGGAAATCAATAAAGCGACAATTAAAAGCTATCCGTATCTACATATTCTACGTGGAAGGCGGCGGAGGAGGAGGAGGACCGAATGTTCCCCGTGTAATTCCCTGAATCGTAAAATTACCCCAACGCACGCCACACATAAAAGCCATTTTCATTTTCCCTCATCCCTCTCCGGGTTTTATTTCCCATTTTTTGGCCATTAGGGAGCCACAAGTTTATGTTTTCCAGGCGGGGGGAAAATGGGGGCCAAAGTATCTGGAATATCACGCAAACGCGGACTTCGTCGGGGGTTTTCAGAGGTGTGGCCTCTCCGGAAAGCGGCGCAGACTCGAAAACCAGCCAATCGGCGTTCGACAGAGAGCGAGAGATACAAGATACAGCGAGCGAGCGGGACGGGCGATTCGGTTGGAGCGAGAGGGCGAGATACTTTTGCGTAAACGGTGGCAGTAAGCGAAAACACAACGCCACACGCAGGTGGAAAAACAAAAACATCAGCACACCAAGTGAGCTACAAGAGTATCTACAGTACGCCGGCACACTCGCAGATACATTCGACGCTATTGATAATTGACTGTTCCCCCGTTTGCGCTATTGACTTCGTGCAAATTTGCCATTAGTGCCGCCGCAGACGTCTCCAGATACAAGCTCGGCTACACTGGCAGATACATTCGAGTCTGTTTGCCCGCTTTGTTTGCTCCCGAGCTGCTTGTCTTGCGGCTGGTATCCGTGAGATACGCCAGAGCCACCTTTCCGAGTTCGAGTCCGCACTTGACTCCGTTCGCCGGTTGACAAATGCCAGCCAATTTACAACGCTTCTGGCCTAGAACGGAAAAGCTGAGCGAAGTATGCACGCTCTGGGGATATAAATATCGCTATTATGGGGCTTACAACATATTTATGGAATGGCGAATTTATTTATCTTAAAATATGCAAGTAGGGCAGACTAGCTTGACCTAATTAGAACAAACGATTCTTCAGAAGCGTGGGCAATAGGATACAAAAGCCTTGAAGACCTTTTTTTTATTAATATTCCTGCTTTATGTAAATATAATTCCCATTTAATGGAAGTTGGTTTAATCTAGTTTTGTAATAATTTGTTTGTGTTATTGAGACTTTTTCCTTATTTATGATTCTTTCTAGTCAGTTAACATCTTAAAACCCAAGTTAAATTACTTACTTCCCTTAACGATAACCATCACTCTTTGCCATATTGTTCCCTGAGTTCGCTTCCTGAAAACCTGTAACGTATCAATTTTGGCGCTTTTATGTCGAGATTCGAGCAATCCACCATAAATATTCAAATTGGAGGCTGTTATCCTTGTAAGGCTATTGATTTTAAAGTGATATCCCCCGATTTATTGATGCCACCGTTTGTATCTCTTACCGCACACAACGATCAAACCGAAAGGGTAGCTCTCGGTGAGGTACCTGTTATGAGTCTGGGGATCGGGGATCCAGGACTCCCCCCGAAATTCACTGCACTCGACCGAGCAGAACTTATCGGCCAGCTCGACATGATTAATTGCCCGGCGGAGACCCTCGAGATCAGTTCGTTTGAATTGTGGCCAAAATATTGTCACGCTTCGGAATCGGAATAAAGCGAGAGAACAACGAGAAGTCTCCGAGGAAATGGTTCTCGCTTGATTGATTCCACTTGGCGGCACTTGCCGATAAAGAAGGACAAGTTCCCAAATGATTCCGATTTATTCGGGCCGTGTATTGTCAACCTGGAGTTGGAGTTGGAGTTGGAGTTGGTATTTTCCTCTTTCGGGGAGAGAGACCCGAGATTACGCGGCAATTTGTTTTGTCTGCGCGATTTCTGGGAAATATTTTCATAATTTCTTCGGCTCTGGCTTATCTCTCGAATTTATTTGTTTGCATAATGCGAGGGTAATTGAAATCTCAGGAGGGGAAATGGGGGCAGGGCCACCTCGAATTCCGTCTAACTCGTCAGATCAACCAAATCGGCCAGATCGGAGATACTCGCACGTTAGTTAGCCCGAATAATCGGGGGCCCAAATGCGCATTCTATGCAAATGTTGCAAATAGTTGCCGAGTTGCAAGATGCAACTGCGAAATTTATGCGAATGCTAATCAAGTTAACACCGAAGTCGTTGTCGTCGTCGTCTGACAATTTTAAGTGCGTATCTGTGTCGCTGCTGCGGCGGGGGAACAATTATTAATGATTTCGCTAAATGTTACAGAAAATAATGACAGCGCAGTGCTGTGCAGCTCCACAAATTACAAATGCACACAAAATGCCTTTCGGATCTCGTATTTTGTAATTCGGTTCTCGCCTCGCGCCTTTCAACACCTCGCAGCCCTCGCAGCTTTTGGGACTCGTTGAATGAATGATTCGACATGTTCCGAGTGGGCGGCCCGCCCGAGGGCGTGACGCTTTCGGTTGGGGGCGGGGGGCGTGGCAGGGCGAGGGCGAATGCGAAGGGTAGAGGGGTAGAGAGGGAAGGTGAACAGCAGGCGGCTGATTCCTCCTCAGCTCCACGGGCTCTTTTTTGACATTTAGCGCGTGCGCAGAAAGAAAGAAAAGGGGAAAAAGACAGTCATGATCAAAGCATCTAACGATCTGTGGTACACGGAAAAAAAGTAGAAATAAGTTTTCTAATACCCTATATCATAAATAAACAAATCGTTAAACGAAACGTTTCGCTTTGTCTATTCAACCATTTTTATTCCTCGACAATAAACAAACACGTTTGCTCTAAATTAGCTCTTTTATACTGGTTATACTGCCCCAATATGCTCTCCAAAATGTATCCCTTTCTTATTGATGATAATCACATCAGAGCTCGCAAAGCGTTTTTATTGTTATTGATGGTAATTACGCACAACGTTTCTCTGAGTTCATTATCTTGGCTTGTCTGTCATAATCGATGGTGTACGAAATCGGTTGTTAAGGAACCTAAGGATAAAAACTTTGTTCTGCTGTTGAGTATTTAACATATCTTGATGCCTGTTCCTATGAAGTGGCTATTTTCTTGCAGTGCATTTTAATGTTCCCGATTCCCTGTCCCACTTCAGGTGTTGGAAGATGAGCCCCCAGTGCGGAGTGCGGAGTGCGGAGCTCCTCCTTCATAATTTCTATGATCGCGTTAATCACCTTTCAAGCCCACTCGAAGCGAAGTAGAAACGATATGGCACTCGAGATCGGATGGGATCTCGATGGCATGGGGGCAACTCCAAGCGATATCGTTGCTTACTCAGCAGGTTTCGGGTCGCAACTTTTCGGGGGGCACCAGCTGCTAATGATGCGACTGCACAATTGAAATGAAATTAATTTTACGCGGCAATTAATTAAGCCAGTGTGTGAGCTGTGGGCAGAGGCAGAGAAAGCCAAGGCCTCCCACACTAAGCCGCATCCCCCGACTACGGATAATAGTAATTATTAATTGGGCTAACAAGTCCCGCGCTTTGGGTTGTGAAATCTCTTCGCCTTGGCCAGAAACCATAAACAACTGATACACCATAAATGCGACGACGCACAAAACAATTGCACCGAAATAATATAAATTCGTGTGAAATTAAATCGTAAAGGTAACAGCCATCTGGCCAAACCCAGAAACCCACCAGGCACCAGTCACCAGTCCCCCAGTCAACAGTCAACGTCAGACGGAGCAGACATCGGCCAGACTTCAGACATTATGCGATTCGATATTCGACACTGACACAGAAAGCAAACATCGAGCAGCCGAAAATTTCCATAGGCTTTTCTATCGATTTTTATGGCGAATCGGAAAAGTTTATCAATGACGAGAACTTTTCTTCGAACGCGGCATGCAAATTATGAAACTGTTCGGAGAGCCCTAATTCTGCTTAAATTTCCATATAAGGCTTTCTGTTGTTTATCTTTTTAGTTGTGAACGATTGTAAAATGCGTTATCTGTTTGCCTGGTTTATGGGGCTCTTCATCAAGCGATTTTCTGTCGATTTTTATGGCCAATTGGAAAAGTTTAACAGCGGCTGAACAAAAGCCGAAAGGTTCTGATTTGGTTAGCGCCAATTCGCCCTAAACTTACTTTATGGTTTGATGGGGGTTCTTCGTCCCGATAAGAATCCCACTTGTCATGGTTCTATCTTTTAGCAGGCCGTTTAAATCGATTTTAAACTGGGAAGCTTTGATTTCTATTTCCAGTGCGTCAGCACCAAAATTCCTATCACCAGTTTGGCAAACAAAATTCCAAAATGAGTTCGCTTTTACGGCGCTACTTTACTTTCCTCTTTGTGGTGGTGAGCTTTGTGGGCTTCAGCCTGGTTGAAGACCAAATAATCCAGAAGGAGCGTAAGTTTGGGGTTACCAATAACTATATTTACTATATGCTATTGCATGCGTTTTCCTTGATCGAATAGCCATGCTGGCCTCCTTCCGCCAAGAAACCCAGGAGCTGCAGGACGAGTTTGTGCATTTGGCAGACAGAGTAAGATGGTTTGCCTAGCTTTGTGGCTTAATTCCGATAATAATCCCCCTAAAGTGCAGCATAGAAAAAGTCATGGAGGAGGACTCCCCGGAGTACCTGCAGATCAACTGCCTCGTGGACAGTCTGCCGGAAGGCTATGCTAGGAGGCTGAAGCCCGTAGACTACGGCCGTAGTTTCTTCCTCAACCAGCGCATTCCGCAGCCCCTGAAGCGCCAGTGGAATTTCCGAGTGCCCAAAGACGCCGTGAACGGACTCAGTCTGCTGACTTGATTGATTCGACTCCAATAGACCGATAAAAAAACGTCAAAACGCGCTTATCACCTGAATTCATGAGGAGGAAACGCGGCTGACCACCGGGGGAATTCAATTAATCCGGGGTCAGAGTAGAAGAGTAGAAGGAGCCGCTACCGAATGATCGGCACTGATCCGCGGGCCTTTGTCTCTAATGAGCTTATCCATCATCGCGGTCACAGCTCCCAGCGAGTTCGACTCATCTGTCACAGGGCTAATAGGTTTCATTAGTCATCCGAATCCGAATCCGAAATCGTCCGGTTTATCAGCTGCTTTTTCCCCCGTCTTCTCGTCTTCTGGTCTTCTGGTCATTTCTCAGAGTCTCGCGGCCGAAACAGAAATACAGAAATGGATTTTCAGTTTTGGCTTTTTACCTCGGCCACCTTGTCGTTGGGGGTTTGCGTGTCGACAGCAATTTTCACCTTAATTATTTTTGGTGGCAGGAGTCGGGTGGCCGAGGACGTGTCCAGCACGCGCTAATGTTTAATATCCGCCAGGATAATGGCGGGGGTGTCGAGGGTTTCGAGGGTGGTGAGGGAAGTCGGGGAAGAGCCCTGAGGAAGACACCCAAGCCAAACCAAACCAGACCAGACAGCTATGCAAATTTCCGACTTTATTTGTGTATTAAAAGGAGACCGCCGTTGTGATGAACCAGGGGAATACCTTGTGACGTGCGACAGTTCGTGGAAAGTTTTCGAAGAACTCTACTTACGCAAATGTAACAAGGTTATCGTGCCGCTAGGTGTCAAGACAATAAATATAAACCATAAATATCTGAATAATATTCAAATTTATATGGCCATTCAATAAATTGGCGCCGTCAAATCACTTTGAATTTGTTATATGGCGAAAAAAATAACAATAAATTGATACTTTAACAATCGTAAAAGCAAGTGCGTAAATTCCTTGAATTATTTAAATGAAATGCACTCCTTAAACCTTGAAAATAGTTTGGTTTTCGATAAAGGTATTCTAATTTTCGTTTTATTGTTTACATTTATTGAATTGTTTATGCACAATTGAAAAACACTTTTACGAGTGTCCCATGGGTGAGGTTTACAAGTCTTTACATCTAAAAATAAATTAAATGGAAGGTTTAAACTTGTTAAATAACTCTATTTTAATTAATAATTATATATTTTAAAGTGATTACATATGAGGTATGTAGGTTTGCCCTAGAGTTACAAAACCTACAACTATCCAAGTATTCCCCGAAAGTCAAGGGGCATCTGCAAAACGGAAGCGAAGCGTGTGCTCGTAAATTATTGTGGTCGCACACAGCTACAGGACACACACACACACACACACTGACAGCCGCAGGATGTCAGCTAGATGTTGCTGTGTGCGGCTGCGTTTGTTTGCCCATTTGGGCCATCGTCCTTTCGTGTCCTGGCTGTCTAACATTGTCCGTTCATTGTCTTGCCATGGCCTGTTTTTTGTGAGCGGTGAAAAAGTGGATAGTGGAAAATGGGAAGTTGGAAGTGGGAAATGGGAAAGTGGGGGTGGGGTTTTCCTTTCTGTTTGCCATTCAATATTGGCGCCGTTGTGGCCCCTCTCGGCGACTCCTTGCAAGTCCTTGCCGCTCTTCCTCCACTGCCCCTTCTGCCATAAAATGTTCAATTAGTTAATGAAAAATTTTCCAATTGGAAAACAACATTCGAGTCCAACTAACGATGTGGATTGGCGGGGAAAGGGGAGAAAGGGGGAGTGAAAGGATAAGGACAAGGGAAAGGGGCCTTTTGCCTTTGTGGACTATGCCTTCAGGTCGGAAATTTATGCATGTGATTTATGCACAACAACGATTGCCAATTACAATATCATTTCTCTTCTTGTCTCCTCGGCTTTGTGTTTGCATTTGTTCATTTTGTCGTGCCTGTGGGCTCCTTTTTCACCTTTTTTACCTGTGCCTTCGGCCGGTTGTGTGCGTGTGTGGGGTGCCATTAAGAAATCAAAAAGTCAAAACACGTGAGGAATTATATAAGTTAACATACGACAGCGGGAGTTTTCGGAAAGAGCAACCAGGGTTAAAGGATAAGGAACTGCTTGGAAATTAATTGATTTTTTCAGAGTTTTGTGATGATTAAGTATTTTTTGATATATATATCTCCTTTGTTGATGAATAAATAGAAGTTTATTTTAATTTGTTAGTTCTCCTATCAATCTTATGTTTAGTTTTGGGGGACTAGGAAATTGTTATCCTGATTTTGTTTATGAATACATGTGTATAACTAATATAATACTATACCATAATATATTATATTAATTGGAGATAATGAAAGAGAAAAAGGTCCTAGTTCTCATATCAATGAATCTTATGTTTAGTTTTCCCACTCCCCCTTAAAAGATACTCATGTCAAATTTGAATTAGAGCAGAACATTGGTCATTGGCACGAACCCTCTCAAGGGCCCTTTAACCCCCCTTAACCCTCGATGACCCCCTCCCCGCTGAGCACCCAAGCATTCAGCCATCGCCAGAATCAAAAGTCAACAACTCTCGCTTTGTTTTACTTTCCCAGCAAACAGAAATTAAAGCCAGAGAAAAGCAAAACGAGTGGCGGACAGGAAAAGCCAACGCATGACACAGAAATTCAGGGAAGGAAGGTGGTGGCAGAACAAAAAGCAGAAAGCGAACTGCCGTGGAAATGGGGAAAACGCGCGAAGGGAAATGATGGAAATATTGAGAACGCATATGAGAAGAGCAAAAACCCAAAAAATAGTCGAGACTTTGGCGCGCGGCGTTCGGTAAACAGGGGAAAAACGTTCGGCAAACACAAACTCGCTGGTTGACCGAGCATCAATAGAGCGGCTAACTTGCCGGATTTTCACTGTGGAAAAACAAAGGAAAAGCTCGGCTCGAATGCGGGAGTTTCCTGTGCAGGGCGGCTAATGAAGCCTGAAATCGATTTGTGGAGTAAAACAGAATGCTGCGCTCTATTCCCCTGCGATCTCTGATCGATTCAAGCGAAGGGTGATCGCCACTGAACCACTTGACCCATCTGCACCACCTGTGCCACCCACATTTCCTTCAGCTTCGGTGGATACCCGATCGACAGGCAGCTGTTTCCATCTCGGAATCCCCGAATTTACAGCATTCATCTTCCTTTTAGTGGCATTACTTTTTGTTCTTCGGCAATTTACGACCGCAGCCTTTGTTTACTTCCCCCATTGGAGCTCATTTTATTGGCCTCTCCTCCTCGAAACTTAGCTCTGCACATGCCTCACACATTTCATACACTGACAATAAAACGGGGTGCAAAGTGTGAATGGTATATGAATAATATATCATTAGGAGTTCCCTTAAAGGCAATACATATTATTTCTTTAAACACAGGAAACCAATTATTGAAAATTTCTGAGAAAAGTAGTTTTTAAATGATCAATTGAGTTAAAAAGAAGCAAAATACTACAGTTTTCGCTTAGTGGAGTGGTTCGATGGCGACGCAAAGGAAACAAAAGTGCTCAAGCAGCACTGAACCACCGAACCAGCGAGCCACCGAGGTGTCAAGTGTTTTGGCTTATCTTCTGCGGTTGCTGCCTCTTGTTTGTAGGCCAACATCATGGAGTTAGGATGCGAAAACCAAGATTCTTCAGGCCGCCGACGTGTCTGCTTCTCGAATTGCGTCAAAAATTATCGCCATTAAATGTAGATGAGCGTTTAGTTGTAAAGTTATTGGCCCATAAATAACCCCTGAGTCTGCAGTTATCCGCATCCTCAGGTTTTCGAGGAGGGGACTGTTTGTTCTCTTCATTCATAAAATGAATGTGATTTATGAACCGAGGTGCTTGCGGATCTTTTGATTGCGGTTCTAATAAGGATGATAGTCGTTGCAAATTGAAATTCATTTGCTGATTGAGCAGGAATTTAGTGAAATAAAAAATGCTTAGTCGGTGGGAGGAGAAGAGAAATTTTACAAGACGAAGTTTATGTGACAGTGAGGATTTAATTGATTATATTTTAAAAGTCTATTTAAAAGTTTGAATAGTGTATGTCAAGGTATAAGTTTATTTATAGAAAGGTGCATTTGTTCAAGTGTTTATTTAAATTAGTAAGTAATACAATTTGGAAACTAACAAAAAATATTGCCAGACTTTGTAAAACATAACGATTGTTTCTCACCTAAAATGTTGCTAGCGCCATCTATTTCAGAGATTCAAAAGTACAACTAAAAGCGGGAGTTCCTGCCTTGACCGTAAGGTGGCGATCTGTTGGTTGCCAAATAAAAATACAAGGTGGCGCTAGGAAGAAATAAAACCAAATTCTTAGTTTTAAATGTTGGCAATGTAAAATAAATAAGATCTTACGTTTGATTAACGTACTCCCCCATAAAAATAGTCCGATCTTCATCAGACATTTCTGTAGTCTTCGATTTTCGCCTCAAGCATTCCTCAACACGTCGACTTTTAATGCTTCTTAAGCTGCAGGAAACCGCGGGAAAGTTATTGGGCATTCCTATGGACTCGGCATAGAACAAGACTGCCCTGTTGTGACTGCAACTGTCTAATGAGTAGATAAATTGATAGAAATAGTATGACGTTAAAATGATATTCAAGTGAGCTTACAAGCCTCATGAAGTAGCTTACTGGCGGCAACAACGTCCACGTTTTCGCAACCTGGTTGGGGAGCCTGTCCGAAATTCGGGTAAAAGTCTACTGTGCCTCGAGGTGTTATGTCCCCGAAAAGGGGATAATCCGTGTGGATCACATCCACAAATCGAGCGGCGTTTGAGCGCAAGCTGTCATCCGATCGACTCGAGAAAAGGGGAAGCGCAGGATCGAGTCCTGTGACTCTGCCCAGAGATCCATTGAAGTGCCGGCCAATTCCTCCAGCGATGTGAGCTCCCAGGCTGTGACCTATGACATGAACCCCTTCGAGATTTATTCCATGCCGCTGGAGGAACTCCTCCAGCAGTTTCGCAAGAACCCGAGCGACTTTCTTCACCGCCAAACGGGAGGTGGGGTAATCCAGATTGGCCGCTGGTCCCCAGTCAGCCACGAGGACATTCTCGAATCCCTGGGAGGTGTAAGCTTGGGAGTTCCAAGGTTATAAGGTGACTGGAATAGTACCACCTCTTACCATTTCTCAGCGGCAAAATAGAGCCATGCGTGCGAGATCCCAGGTAGCCATGAACGATTAGCTTAACGGACTCCGTTGTTCTCAACACATCCACATTCTGAAGGAGCACATCCCCCGAGGGCTTCAGGTAGTAAATGCTGCTCTGATCCAGCAGAGAATCCAGCAGGGCGGCCTGCAGCCCCAGAAACTGGCAGATGATCGGCACCAGACAGAAACTGCTCTTGGCCATGACTGAAGTAGAGTTCTCCCCGGAAAATAACTAGAATTGGCAATCGAACTCCACCCTTTTATACCCCTGGCTAGCATGCGATCCTCTAATCGATCGATTAGGGAAAATCTGCCACAGATGACGCACTTTCGGCTGGCTTTTCGTAAGATTACTTTATTATCGCTAGGTATTAAGTAATTTCCACATATACTACACACACGCACATGAAGCTTAGTTAGTTAGAATGCAAGCAATCGGTATTCGGTAGTGGGACTTCCCTGATTTCGGAGATGGCAGTTGGCTTTCGACAGCAGAGCGCTGCATCCTATCGCCTGAGGAAATCGGATCCCTCGCCTACGGGCTTGATCATCCAGCGGACCTTCTTGAGGGAGCTGTTCCTCCCCCCCAGGGTTTCCCACCACATCCCGGTCTCCCCGGCGTCCTTCTCGTTTGGGGCCAAGTACCTGCCGAACAGGTTGGTGGTGGCGCAGTTGTTGAACCAGCCGGCGCCCTTGTGCTTCGTGGCGCAGCTGCAGTCGACGCAGTTGTCGTTGTCCTGGTCCAGAGTGCTGAACTTGGCCCCGGCGTGGTAGAACAGGGAGTCACCCGCGTTGGGCTGCAGGTCGTCCTGGAACCTGCCCAGCAGCGAGAGGGGGAACAGCTCCGGCTCGCTGCCGATGGCGAAGGGGGCGTAGCCGGCGTAGAACTCGGTGCCCGAGGAGTCCTCCAGCACGATCCGCAGCTCCTGCAGCGAGGAGGAGGTCAGGGCGTGCAGCTTGTTCAGCCCGATGAAGAAGTCGCCGGCCAGGTTGCCGAACCCGTCGCGGTAGTCCAGCCATCCCCGCTCGAAGCTCACGTCGTCGGAGCTGCGGCTCAGCACCACCGTCCACTCCTCGGCGCACTGCACGTAGAAGGGCTCCCACTGGGGCTTGAGCTGGATCCTGAGGAACTGTGAAATTAAGGGCTCTTCCGCACAGCTGGTGGGCAAGGGGCGCCCGGCGGGGCTTCCATGGGGTCCTGGTGTTTGGAAGAAGTCTGGCCTTCCCGATTCGAAGCCTTTACTTCTTATCAAGTGGCTCTGTCGCCTGGAAGATAGGTTTCCTATTATTATGTTTATTCTTTGAATGGTTTTTACCCACCTGAGAGTCCGCGTGAGGTTGCCCACTTCAATCTGGAGAGCCCTGATTTTCACGTTAGTGGAGACCAGCAGGGTGGCCAGGGCATCTAGACGATTCGGAACACTCACTTCGGATCCAGTTGCCTGATCCTGCGGAACATCCCGGGTATTCCTCGATAAATCTGTAGGGTGGAATATCAACGCTACTTAATCTGTTTTATTTAAGAAACTGAGTAGACAGAGAGGCAAACACAACACCGAAATCTCTTAAGCTCAACTAGGTTACCCTTCATCTTGTGTCGGTTGTTTAGCTTGTGCTTTAGCTGCCTAACTCGGCGAGGGCCAAAAACCTGATCGGTTTCACCTTTAAGCTCGTCCAGGGTGCTCCTCGAGAGCCGCTGGATGTGCTCGAAGCTGTCCAGTCGCTGCTGGAAGTCCAGTTGCTGGGCCTTCATCGATTCCATGCGGGCAGCACTGCTCTCCACCAGCTGGTCCAGTCTGGAAAAACCCACAAGTTCATATCAAGCGAAGAGTAAGTGGTGCAGCGTTGTTCTAATCGAAGTGACCCAAATGAACGACCCCGCCAAAGCTTGATTTTGGGTCTTTCCTTCTATACCCACTGATTAGAAAAACAAACTAAGTGGACCGGATAACGAAATGTATAAAGCATACAATCCGACATAAAAAATGAGCAATTAAAGGCAACAAAGAACGAAATAGATTAACTAAACAAGCAGCTAATTATAAACACTCTCCGGATGCGTGCGAAAATCAGAAGAAATTTCTGCGAATCTATTGCAATAAATTTTAACCTAACAAGAAAGGAAGCCAGCTTCGGCGAACCGAAGCCTATATACTCTTGCAGTCATCACAGATGTCGGGCAAAATGCATAAAGGCTAAGCCACAATAAAGTAATTATGAATTTCTATTTATTTTTCCCCTTGTTTCTATTAATTTTCAGCAATTAACTAATGATAACTAATTTATTCTATACTGAATTTAATTTATTTTCTTTTTGTATCCTTATTTCAGGTCATGGTTATGGCGAAGAACAGACAGAAGGCCTGCGCGACCCAGTCTCCCGACTCATCCCGAAAATCCACATTGCATCAGCCAAGGAAGCGAACGGGGACACAACGTTGAATTCTAAATTTAGCAATAGTTAATTCACTAGACTCGCATCTAAGACTCACAAGACATGGATTGTCCCAAAATCTACAGTATAAACCTAGGGAATAGTTTTTCTAAATTATATAAAATAAAATAGAAATATCGAAATTTTGCATTATTTTTGGGGGTTCAATTGGGAAATATGAAAGGTAGGCGATTTTTTGGGTTTGCAATTTTACTTAAAAATTTGTAGCATAATTTTGGGAACAATTAATTTTTAAATTTTTTCAATTTTCGTTTAAAAAAGTGTAGCATACTTTTGGGGGCAAGTAAAAATATTAAATTTAAAATGTGGCCACCTGCTATAGCATTCTGTTCGCCTGGTACTTCAAAGTGAGCACTGGCTAAAATTTTGAGCTTGGCCGACCGATTTCGACGAGCAAAATTGAAATTTTTGGATTTCAAATACCAGGCGAACAGAATGCATTAGTAGGCGATTTTTTAGTTTTGCAATTTTACATAAAAAATTTGTAGCATACTTTTGGGAAAAATTAATTTTTGATTTTTGCAATTTTCATTAAAAAAGTGTAGCATACTTTTGGGGGCAAGTAAAACTTTTAATTTTAAACATGGCCACCTGCTATGGCATTCTGTTCGCCTGGTACTTCAAAATTGGTTTGGCCCAAAAATTTTGGATTTGGCTGGTCCGCCAAGTGAAGGAAGTTTGGTTGAATATGTTGGGTTTGGCTGGCTAATATTTAAAAAGGGGCCGTCCCTAAATCTCGTGACCCAAATTTTTTCTATTTTGCCCCCCTCCCCTCCTATGTGACGCATCACACATACAAATTATAACCCCCTACAACATAACGTAACTCTCTGATGAACCCCCCACCCCCCTAGTCAATAGCCTCTTTTCAATACCCTCTGCAAGGGTATAAAAAGCTGCAGCAGACGTTGCCTAACGATCACATTAATGGCAGATAATTGAAAGCCAGGTTAAGCGATGAATTCTTCTGCCAAATAACTCGCAGCTTCCAAAAAAGGCGCTTCCACACGTTTACTGTTTTAGCGGATATTTTTCGAAAGTGTTTTAAAGACGATTTGTTGTCTATTGAAAACCAGTTCTCACTTCTTATCGATGACTTCCAGCCGGTGGCGCTGGTCCTGGTCCAAGGTCACCAAGACACTGACGCGGTCTTGCAGATTGGCCATCAGCTCCTTGAAGTCGCAGCTTGGGGGGAATGTTGGTGGTCCCGGGACTCTGGAGATTGGCGAAACGGAAAGGGAGACGGGTCGTTAAGCAAACACGAGGCCAGCGCATTGAACTTGTTCTGGCCAAAACGAAACCTGCTGGCCAAAAGTCAGCAGCTTGAAATTCACATTACGGTGGACGATCGAGAGAAGAGCAAACATCACGTTATGCTAAATACGTTTTTGCATTTCGCACAAAGGGTTTATTTGTGTTATTTATCTTTTTTTGTCGAAAGAAATACTTTTTTGGCAAGCTCTTGACTTGTTTGTTTTATAGGCAATCTGCTTTGCTACGTTGTTTTTCAGTTTGGTTGCGATTCTGCCAATTTTTAATTTAAATAAAAATGATCAAACTTTGGACTTGCATTAATCACTTGTGAAATTGAAAGGAAACAACACAAATGTGCAGGAAATACATATACATAGTCAGAAATTTTTTGATAAGCACTGTGACATTTTTTAAAGCGCTCTGACATTTGTTTTCCTATAATTTATACATAGTTTTTTTCACTCATTCGGATAGTTTTTTTGTAAGAGATTTCTTGTTTTGCCCACCGATCATTAGCTCGATGTTAACCTGTCTTTCGATCGTCTGCCGTATTTCGACTGTGACGCACTCGGAAGTTACTGGGCCTGCGCGACCGCGTCTGGTTAATTTGGGCGTAACGCGGCGGAGGCGGAGGGGGCGGGGCCTGGGTTACTCCGGGGACTTCCACCACGGAACCAGTGGCGAAACCGCAGATCGCAGCCATGAAAACCAAGGCTAACGCCCCTAATTTCGGCATCATCTTGTCACTTGTTTACGCGGCTCACGAAACTAACAAGTCACTCGGAAACATCCGAGAATAAGACTCCCAACTTTGAGTCCACAAAGATAAGCGCGCTGAGTATTTTAAGACCGTTCAGTTCGATACTCGCGAGGGCACTAAGTGAATATCAAAATCCGACAGCAGTTCAAAGAAGCTTTCGCTCAGCAAAAAGCTTTTTTAAGATGTTGGGTTTTGTTTCTTTGGGGATCGCCTTTGTTTACACATCTGTCTTAAAGACTGAGAAGAATTCCCCGGGCTTTTTCCTCAATTTGGGCTGTCAATCATCCAGGTGATTACCAAACATACCAAGCATGGCAAGCCTCCTATGGCTTGTTTAAATCGAAGAACAATAGTATTGAGTATTGTTTATTGCTGGTGCAAAAAAATGAGAAGATGGAATCACCACTATAGCTACTTATCTTAAGCTTAACTATAGTCTTTAGTATATCATTTTAATGCTAATTAGCATTTCGCAAGGAGTGTTGAGTATAATATTGATGAATGAATTAGCTGTCGCTTAAGTAATATTTCATTAACAATGTTGGTGGCTTTAAGAACTTGTAATCAGCTACCAGTTTAACGTTAGGTAATTTTAAGTTTTATTAAACGTATTTTACAGCTTTATTCTTTTGAGATTAGGCAAAATTCTAAACATGATTTACTGCCCGTAAACCTACTTTTCCAAAGCTCCAGTCTTAAGCCACAAAAGCTAATTGCCAGATAATTTTATGCAAACGATGCCAGGGATTCCCTAACCTCACCTTTCGAAGTTCATTGAGTAGTTTGCATGCCAATGATATGCAAATCCCATTCATGGCAGTTTGTGTAGGCCTGCCTCAACTTCTAGCCATATTACACTCATATGTCGTCCGATAAGAAAGGGTTTGCCTTCGCAACCGGTGACTAATTGTGCGCTGGATTGCATGCCAATGCCCAAGTTCTCGACCCCTGTGATTTTCCCCGCTGCAATGACATTCTATATATAGAGTTCTACGAGCGCAATTTTATTTATATGGATTTTGGCCTTAGCCGTCATCAGCTAGAAATAATGAAAGACTCACGAGCAGAATACACTTGGATGCAACTGCATTTCCCATTCGGTTTTACAACTTGTTCACGAGCTTACCTTTGATTTTTGTCAGCTGTAATTGTTTACAATTTCAATGGTGATGGATTTTATGGGTTTCTGAAGGCCTACAGCTGCATCCGCGTGGCTCAAACCTTTTCAGCTGGCCATTTGCGAATAGTTCGTGCCGAGATGCCCGCTTGAAGATACCAAAAGTCAGGCCCAGCGTCAGTCATCTCTATTTGGTGGGTAAGATGAATTGCTGGGGTAATGACGCAATCATCGGGCGATTGGGAAAAAATTTCTTTACATTGTGCACATTGCTTGTCATTTGCCAAAAAAGAGTTGCGTCATTAACATAATTAATGCCTTTGAATCCCATTGATGCCACCCTTTTCCGCCTCCATCCAATCTTCCGACTTGTCATCCTCTTGAGAAAATTCATCACTTGAATTGGGGATGAGTTTATTTCAAAGGCCGCCAGCACTTGAAGCAATCAAGAATTATTAGCCCATATTGTTATTTATTGCTAGACGCCAAACAACCGTCGAAATTTCTTGGAAAACATAAAACAGAACACTCAGATCGTTACTTTTGATTGGCCTCGGCCACTTTTTATTAAATATTAAATTATTGTACATGTTTAACTTATTCAAATTGTATTTAGTTGCCATCCATTTGTGTTAAATTATAAACATTCAATATTTTTCCACTTCTAATGCGAGTACACCCACAGTGTCTGTACTCCAGCCAAATATTGTTTGGTTCGTCTTTCGCTACATAGAAATCAACTACAAATATTTACAAAATCTTCATTCATATTTTCTTAAGGGTTGCGGGCTTCACCCGCCTTTCGTTTAACTATACAAAAATGCTTACGAGGTAAACATAAAAATTGCATGCTCCATCTAAACTATCGCCTATCTGCATCGAGAGTTCGTAATTTGCGTTAATAGATTTATTTTGTTTTTAACAAAGGTACATTAAATATTTACGACGAATTCAATGCATTAAAAATATTAAGTTTCTCCTCGTTCCAGCCCTCCGCCAGTTAAGTTTTACCTTTCGTTCCCAGGGTTCCGAGGGGGGAGTTGCCCTGCCGCTTAGCTGCTATATAGAATAAGTTGCGCTAAAAACATTCTTAGTTATTTACTCGTTACTCATTACGTTACTCGTTTCGATTACGTTAGGGATTAGCTTAGTTTTCTCTCCACTACCTTTTGTTTGGTTTGCTCGACTCGTCTCGCCTCATCTCGTTCCGAATGTTGTGCAAAGTAATCAATTGGAGTTGCTCGGAAAATGCATCGAAAAATGATTTCTGCGCCTCTGATAAAATCTGCATTAACGCAAGCGGAAACGGAAACAAAGTCCTCTTCAATCTCCGCTAATTCGTTCGATTCTGTTCGATTCGATTTGTTCCATTGGCCATTGGCTTAAAAACTATGGACGTAACCTTCGGGATGGGAAAAGTGCAAAAGTGCGTTGCCATGCTTCGTTACCTTTTGTTTAGCGATCCTACAATTAATTTGGTAAAATTCACGGAAAACCGAGGAGAAATGAATGCGTAAACATCCTCCTTGCTAAATTTTGAGTGCGTGCAAAATTTTGTTTCGGTCTAACGTACCTCTCCTCTCGGCTAGCAAATAATTATAAACAATTTCGCCTGCCCAGCTTCTACATGCGTTGGTTCTCTAAAGTGCCTAATTCTTTATCTTTATTAAGTTTTCGTTTACTTTGTGTGTTGTGTGTGTTTACCTTGCTGAAGTGTTCGAGTGTTTGTTTTTTGCATACTTTTTTCATAAATCACAGAAAAAGTTTATTCATTTGAAATATTTGGTTTTGGATTTGCATTTGCTTAAATTTGACTTTTACCTTTTGCTACAAAATATAATCTGGTTGTGGAACGCTATTAAAACGTGGCCCTAATCGAGGTGTTCTATATAAGTATCAACTATCTGTACGGGCTTGATATCTCCTAAGAATCGTGTCTTGATCAGAGAATCTTAGCAATTTGATTGCCTACAACTCAAATTGGCTCGTCGCTCCCATAGATTTATACGATATTCATAATATATTTTGTTCTACGCTTAGTTTGCTCTACTCAAATCGTTTTTGATTCATTTACTTGTCTCAAAACCATGTGAAGTGTCTTTGATTTCAATTTGCACATTTGTTAGCTCTCGTTTGAACTTCTCTTCAATAGTTGTGGAGCCCGAAGTGATCGGGCGTCCTCTCGTTTTGGCCAAATACGTTACGTTTCTTAGAGTATGGAAATGGATTGGGCTTAGTTTCGATTCTTCTCGCTACAAACTCTATGTAAAATACTTGGTTAGGTTACTTTAGTGTTTAGTTGATGGCTATTTTATCTCGAATTTACGTTGGTTGATTGCTAAAAATTTGATTCTACTATTTGCGTTCTTTGCTAGTTTAATTGTTTATCTATTCGCTTAAGTTTGCATCGAAAATTTCATGATTTATGATCCGCCAGCCTCGCTCTCAACCTTTGATTTTTTACTAAATGTTTCTAGGAATTCAATCATCTTATCCGCGCGCCAGCCAACCTCTGTAAAAAGAACTCAAAAGTTAAATATGAACATAGGAAAACAAAACCTGCAAACTTAAATGGTATAAATGATTTAAATTTATTCGTTTAACATATGTTTTTAAGATTGTTTTACTTGCTTTTTACATAAATTCATTTAATAGTTATAAAATTATCACTTAAACAGCGCGGCAAATCGATATAATTTATAATGACAAAGGAAAGCGATACGAAATCATACAAACAAACAAATAAAAAGAGCTGTGAGTGGAAATGAAGACAAAATAACATTTTGTGTCCTTGAATTTTCCCTGTGACGATCTAAATTTAGTAAAATATAAAATTTAGTTGCATAATTGCTTGGAAATAATTGTTGAGCGCAATTGGTGTTTTTTTCAGCGCATTCTCGCCAACCCAATAATTTTTATAAATTGCACTCTATTAAAGCAGTCACCAATCAAATTTTTATTTGAAAAAAAATTCTGAAAAGTATGGCGCAACAGCTGAAACCGATCCAGAGACCTATTTTATAATGCAGACACCATTTTTCAATAAGTCTGTGTCTCGCTTTCAGTCGCTTGGCTTTAGTTTTCAGTGACACTACTTCTGTGACTGCAAACGAAAGTATTTCGTGGACCACAAAGCCAATTCACTCACTAAAAGCAATCTTTAAATGTTAAGTTCTTTAGCTTACAAAAGAATACAGAAAAACATGTCTGCGCTTTGACTAAACTGAGTATCCTTTTCGCGGCTGCAGGATGGCGAGAAACCTAAACTAACTTTAAGCGATTTGACTGAAAATAAAATGCCGCCGTCGGTTCCATGTCTTCTGCTAAACTCCTCAGCTAACCTCGCGAAATCGAACTAATAACTAAAGTATCATAGAATTATAGTACAAACTCTCGCGCGCGCGAAGTTATTTGCTTGCGTTTATATATGGCTGTCGATTGCTGGATGGTGCGATAGGTTGATTGACAGATCGGTAGTCCGGGAGGGTGGTGGTTGGGTGATTGATGCCGAGGACTGTGGTCCTAACAGTAGAAACGTACGCCATCCACAGAGAGGACTTGCTTTAATTTTCATTTATTCTGTCGATTTGGCTCCGTATAAAGCTGCACGCCTTCCACGGTGAAAATTGAGGTTTCTGTTTTGTAAGGGCGAGAAAGGACGTTGGTAATTAGTAAAAAAAAAGAATGGAATTATAATTGTAATTAAAAAGTTTGAGTTATGACAACATGTTGGACTCTGACCATGACATAATTTAATTTACGGCCATCGACGAGCGACAATTAAAATGGCCATTGGCGAAATTACATTTCCAGCCACACATGATACACCCACGCAGTTGTCAGGCTCGCCCAACCACCCACAAAATGCACTCAGCTGTGTACAGTGGACACTCTAATGGGTGTAATTGTTGAACATTGCATACATTGTCCATAGAGCTTCATCCTAATCCAAATAGTTTTAGGTACACAATCTTTACTGCTTAATAAACATATCCTTTCATTCACAATGTCCCTGTTTCTAGTATTCACTGTACTACACAGTGTGCTAGCCACATAAACCGCTTACGGGGTGTGATGACCTTTTCCTGGCCATGATAAATGAAGCGCATTAGTTGCGTTTTAATTGATTCTATCTGTCCACGCTGCGTATACGTAATTTACCACCCCTTTGCAAAGAACTGGGTTTGGAGTTCTCCGCAGCGACTGTGATTTAGACCGAAATTAGCATGGCACCCCATCTGGATTTGTGCGGGGAAAAAATATAACCAGTTCTGTGTAAACAAATCACGCGTTAATCGCATTTTAAGCACACTTTAAGCTGCCCTCGATTAAGTGCAAGTCCGAGGGGGGGAATTTGGAATTTGCACTTTATTCATTTATTTTCGGATTTCCCACTGCATTCTCGAGTGGCTTTGTGCCCCTATTTGTGGGTATTTGTATGTACTCTGAAAGCCCTCTCCATTGCAGTTTATTCTCCATTCCCCCCTTCCCCTTTCCCCTTTTCCCGTCGAGTTCCCCTGCACTGCATTTGCCAAATTGCATAGTCCACAACTCGATGCCGGTCTGTAGGTCTGACCCTTGAATATCCTTTTTTCGGAAATGTTTCCATTTACCGAGCAGCATCCGATAGGAGGTCTGCTAATGAATGCAGGCCCTCAGGAAGTCGGTTTGCATTTTATTTACTCGAAAATGCAGGGATTCTCTAATGGCATTGGAATAGAATCTCGGCCAAAAATTACGAGTATTTTTTAGACAAATTAATAACAGATACTCACAGAAGTTTTCTGTTTCCAATTCGATGCTCTAGATAATAGTAACTTTTTGTTGAGTGTACCCAGGCTAGATTGCGGATTTTAAAACGAACCTTTATTTACTTTTAGATGTTCACTTATAGCAATCTAATTAGTGGACCAGCTTGATTTTCTGTATTTGTCCAACAAGTTTGTCCTTTGCATTTGGTATTTATTTGGCCCAACTTGTTGCAAACTTTTGCCACCACTCGAAGTACAAATTAAAACTGGCAAATGCAATTACTGTTAACTGTACCTCGGAAACACTCGCTCAGCCGGCGAGGAAAACTGCTCGAAAGGCAAACAAATTGTCGCGAAACTTAAATGAGTTGTCCCTGCAAAAGAATGGCCACCTTCGCGAAATTTTCCCTGACTTTCCGCCAACTTCGGGCAAACATTTGATCCTTTTTTCCCACTCCCTTTTCCTTGCTTTGTTAATTGCTTTTCTTTCCGGCCACAGACAAAGGCCGTAAATGTTTAATGCACTAATTCAATTCGCAGGACTCACCGTCTGGCAATTCGTAGAGTTTCTTTGGCAACTGCGCAAAGTACGGATGCTGCAGTGCATCGTCGGCGCCCAAACGCTGCTCCGGATTCAGCTGCAGGAAGCCGTTCGCTATCGTCTCGCCCTCGATGATGTCGTACAGTCGTGGGAAGTTGTGACCCAGTTTCCGAGGTCGGTAGAAACCTGTCCAAAAGAACCAAATTAGCTTTAGCTCTGGTGTTCAACGTGGCCGAAAGTCCAGCCAATTACTTACCCAGCTTGTGCGGCTTGTAGCCGGGAAAGTGGGTGACCCCCGCCCACGTGTCCTCGGTGGGCGTGCCCAGCAGTTTGAATATCTTGTCCAGCTGATCGTAGGTATCACGTATGCCCGGGAACGTCGGCATCCCGGTCACCATCTCCACGAAGATGCAGCCCACGCCCCACATGTCCAGCGAGGTCGAGTACTCCGTGCTGCCCAGCAGGACGTCTGAAATGGTCACGAACCTCGGGTAAGTAAATGCACCTCGGAGCTCGGAGCTCCTCCGTTTTGTTGCGAAATAAATTGCCATTTAAAACAAACAAGAGGGGGTGGAGGAGGGGGAAAGGCAGGTGGAGCAGGAAGAGAAAGCTCCGCACTTCCTCTGCTGCTCTTTGCAACCTTTTTGTTTATCTACTCTGCCGCTTTTTGGCCAGCAGCTAGCCAAGTTTAGAACTGCCTGGGGAGCACACGAGGTACTGTTTAAATACGAGGAGTTAAAGGTACCTAACGATCCCATCTAAAGGGTTTACAAAACTCAACAAAAACATTTAAAGTGGTTTAATAACTCGAAATGGTAAACAATTTAAACAAAGGCCTCTATTTGCCTACACTTTCTTTTCAATACAGAAACCGTTTTGTACTTCTTTTGTACCCAAATCGACTGAACTGTTTTGAAAATTTGTACCCTAGTGTGCTGCATTTTAGTTTCCACAGCGATTTTCCGGCCAGGTGGCGACAGGTGCCCGTGGCAACCACATCCGCATCCGCATCCTCATCCGCAGCTTTCCCCTTTTTTTTTTTTTTTTTTGTTTTTGCCAGATGCCGCTTTTTGCCTGCCGGCGTTGTCTGCCAAGAAGTGCAGATTAAATTTGTTTAACATGCTTCCGAACTATTCCCCAGCTGACGGTGATGGCGTCCAGAGTACAGGGTTCAGGGGTCAGGGGTCAGTTGTGCGGGAGGGGACTGCACTATGCAGGTATTTCGCCCGGCACAAAGTGTTTATGCCCAGGGAGTTGCATGTTAGAAAAATTATTCCTCTATCTCTGCGCTCTCCTCGCTTTAGTTTTTCATTTTCATTTAGCTCGCCGGCTAAATTGATGGAAAAATCCCTGCCATGCAGAGCGAATTGTTTACCCATTGTCGAGGGAGGGATCTGGATCTTAGTGGCGCATTAATTTAATCCCGCCCGAGCTCCTTTGCCGAGCGAACAATTTTCAGCCTGTATGGACGCCAATTAATTGGCTTTGCGAGCGCAAAACAAACGAAATAATTTAATGCGATTTTCAAATTGGTTCGACTTTGGGCTTGGCTTGAGCTCAAACTGCAAATTGTTTGCGCTGCTGAAGAGTGATTACTAGTTTTTTTATTTTGGCTGTGAAAAGCTTACATGGAAAGGCTCTTAAGTGTTCAGCTTTGGAGGGATTAAAAGAAAGGGAAGTACTTCTACAAAAATCGAATGCAAAAATCAAACCTACACTTTGTTTGGTTCTAGGAATCTCACAACATAATTGCTTGCTTTTGTATTTTTGGATAGTTCTGTATGACCTTTTAATTTAATGTTAGGTACTGAAATATTTTCACTATGAACTCTCGGGCTTAGAAGTGAGGTACCCCCTCTCCTTTCCCCTTTTTCATTCGGAAAACTCACCTGGAGGGCGGTACCATAACGTGACCACCTCGTGGGAGTAGGTGTGGCTGGGCACGCTCTTGGCCCTGGCCAGTCCGAAGTCGGCCAACTTGAGCTCGCCGCAGTCGCTGATGAGCAGGTTCTGCGGCTTGACATCCCGGTGGAGGACTCGCCGCTTGTGGCAGTAGGACAGTCCACGGAGCAGCTGGAAGAGGAACAGGCGCACGTTGCGGTGGTCCAAGCCACCGGGGTGCTTTTCCATATATTGCGACAGATCGGTATTCTGAAATGGGTTGGCAATGCATTCAAATTATTACTAAAGGCTAGAATACCTCCTAGAGAAGTTGTTACGATAGATGCTTCATTCTTTCGATCTCCCAACAATCTTTAGGATCTTTTAAACTACTCACCACATATTCAAAGACGAAGGTCAGCGTCTCGCGCGTGTGGACGATGTCGTGCAGCGTAACGATGTTGCTGTGTTTCAGTTCTTTCAGCAGCGAGGCCTCGCGAATGGCGGTGAAGGGGGCTCCCTCCTCCTCCTGGAGGCGAATCTCCTTGAGCGCCACCCGCTGGTAGGTTAATCTGCAATACAAACGAGGAGGGGGAATTAATAAAATAAATACTCGAGCGGGAATGTCCGACAGGAACAACAATTGCACAGCTGCCGGCGAGGCAACAAAGAATTAGGCTCGCAATTTGTGGTAGGAACCCTCCCGAAATGTCGTCCTTGCCGAAAGTCAGGACATGTGGTGGGTGAGGACCGAGGGGCTGTGTATATTAAACAGACATAACGACCCAACACGCAGGGAAATGTACGGCAAACACTTAAATTAGGATAAGGGACAGGACACGGAAAGGCAAAGAGGACACAGCATCGCAGCAGTGATGGCAGCTTAGCGTGTTTTTTTAGGCCAAATTACTGGTTTTTCTAGCAAGAAAAAACAGCAAATTGGCCATAAAAGGTCAAAAATGATCAAAATATTTAATGCTACACCTTTTTGAGCTCGTATTGACATGTACAAGTGATTGGCATTCAAATCTGAAAATTTTTAGTTTTGGCCATTTTTCGCAAAAAATGATGATGTAACCCCCTTACCAAAAATGCGACAAAATGGCCAAAAAATGAATTTTTCGAAGTCTGCCAAAAAGTGATTGGGGTCGTTAGCCTAGGTGCTAAGCTGCAAAAAACAGTCATTCTTTTAGTTCTATGACCCTTTTTGGCTGAGATAGAGCTAGAAAGCCCCAAAACATCTCATATTTTATAGTCGAAAATAGTTGTATCTGAGTTTTCAACAAAAATTATTAAATCTCTCCTTCACTGTGATTACAAAACGTAGTTTTTAAAGTTTTGCGCTGCTAAAACATCTATCTAAAAAAAAGTGCCAGCACGGAAAGCGGGTTGTGGATGTGGCGCTGGGGAAGGGACACGGCGGAGGACATTTGAAGTGTCAAATTAGGTTAAAATATTTGACACTGCCGCGCAGACGTTGGCAATTTATGCGGCTTTCTCGCATTGCCAGGGCAACATCTAATTGGCGAGGCGAAGACCGCCCAAAAAAGAACGCTGCAAGGAGGCAAATCTCGCCATAAAGTAGTTGGCTTTAAGAGCAGCAGCCAGAGTGAATTTGCGAAAGTTTCTTAATGGCTCAAGCATGCCAGGATGAAGATGTCACTCGAATATGTCAAAGTGGAGCTTCTAGGGGCTGGAATTTATCACGCCACCAGCTAATTGGGCAGGCGAGGGTTAATGACGATGATGAGGACTCCTCGTGACGAACTTGGTATCATCAATTTGTCGAGCAGCATCATAAACTCCGCCTGGCAAGTAAATATGCTCGAAATACCCAAAACTTTTTATCGCAGACGTAAAAATTCACCGAGTTCTCCCCGTTTCCGAAGAATATCTTCGGGTTGCGAATTAAACCTTTTATGCCATATCAAAATGTATTCTAAAACGCACTCGGTTAATAAACCTTCATCTAGGAGCCCAAGAAAAATGCCGTAAAAAGCTTATGTCCTTACCGCATCGTGAGCAATTTCCCTGCAGAGGAAAAACAGCTGCCAGGCAGGAGGGATTTTCCCAGGAAAATTGTACACAGAAAGGAAAGTGAGTAAAAGCTAAGTTCATTTACCCGCCTAATGGAATTTTAGTTAAGAACCTACACTTTTTTCTCTGTGCATCGCAAAGCTGTAAAATATCTAGATAATTTTTCAAGTGCCCAATGGCGGAAGATTGTAAAGAGGATTTGTTGATGCGAAACTTTGTCTTGTTAATGCTAAAATAATACGATTTAGTTAAGCATAAGCCAAAAATTGCGTGAGCCATCAAAGTTGGGCAGAACTTTTGGCAATCAAAGTTTCCCCAGCCAGATGACGACTTTTTGCGACAGCTGACCTACTAAATGCTAATCAGTACTCGACTTCTGCTCGACGGATTCCGGCTTGGTTTCTTGCCCTTTTCTGTGTTTGCATAGGTAGAAAATAGTACGAGAATTCCGGAACAAACACAGTGGGAAATACAAAGAAAACCAGGACAAGGCGAGGGAAAACGAAAGTCAAATAGAAGTGAAATCATTCATGAAATCTTTTACAATTGGCAAACGGAGAAGGATCCAGAGTCGGGGGATTCATTCGGCAGAAAAAAAACAGTCCGAGAGGAAGCATAAATCTTGGAGAAGGAAAGTGACCTAAATTTCCATTTGAAAAGAAAAAAAAGAAGAAAAAACAGAGCGCCAGGAGTCGCAGGCTCACAGCAAAAGGACTCTAAACAAAGGCGAGGCCTAAGAAAAGTAAAAGCCAAAACTGAGGGGTCACATTTCCATTCGGCAGATAAATTAGAGCGAATTAATTGCATTTCGTATAAACAAAGGCTAATTGGAACTCATTTCGCATGTAAGTGCTGTCGTGCATAGCAAATGAGAAAAGGAAGCGGGGAACTAGGAGACTTAGGGGTACAATGGCGAGGGAAAGCGAGGGAAAACGAGGGAAAACTCCGGCGAAGAGGCTGTCAAACAACTTTGTTCGTCTTTCACGTAATGCCCATTGTTAAAAGGAAGAAGTTCGGGCCAACACCAAAGCAAATGATTGTCAAATAAATCAAAAACAAAAGGGAGAAGCAGGATGAAGTGTGCGGGAGCAGGAGGCAGCAGGAAATGGGAAAATGGGGTGGGAAAGAGGGTGGCCAAGTGGCTGTGACAGGCAAAAAAAAGGGGATTGGGTGGCATCTATCATCGGAAAAGCAGGACAGCTCTGCTGTCAGAAAGGTGACGAAGCTCCCTCTTCCCGCTTTTCCAGGCCCATTTGTCAAATTATGAAGGGAAACCCCTCGTAACCCCGACTCCAATTCGAACTCCGGCTCCTTAAACAACTGAAATCAGTGCCAGACGAGGCGCAAATGAGCCAGCATTTTGTACTGCCATGTTTTCGTGGAGGGGAGGGGGAGGTGGAAGGGGAGGGGTAACGGAAAGTAGGCTGTGGAAACCCAAGGAGTCAACTCAATTGTGGGGCAAGTTTTCACAGAAGTGCACTGCACTGGGGTAAAAAAGTGTACTTAAATTTAACAATGAGAATTGAAATAATTGAGAGGTTAATGAAATAAATTACAATCCAATATTAAAATAAATAGTTATCACTATGTAAATCTTTAGAGCATTATAAGTTCCCAGTTTCAAGACCCTTCTTTCAGTTTGCTTCTTATTTTCTTACCCTTTGGGTAATTCATCTCAGTGCAGAGTTAGGCCAAGCCAACAATTTGGAACAAAGGAAGAAAAGGAGCCGGGAAAAGGACACTCCCGCTGCTCCTGCTGCTGCCAGTGCAATCTCCTTCTCCCGCCGGGTGACCCACATCGCTCCTAGCCATATAGCTACATGGCTACACAGACTCATATCCCAGACCACCCTTTTGGCCGTGATTGATAGCCACATTTGCATGGCTCTGGCTGTAATGAGTCTGCCAACGGGGACAAAGGCGGAGGGCCAAGAAACCGGGGAAACCAGAAGGGAGAGCTCCGAAAATAAGTGGGTAAACGGATGCACGAGGAAACTAGCGAATAAATCAAGCCAAAATGACGACACATTTTTTCGAGCTAAAAAAGCGAATCCATTTTGATCGGGGTCCATCACAAAATTCAAGCTGCGAGATGTCGGCAATAATTTCTTGTTTAACCCACTGACACGGCGACCCAGTTTGGGCACTATTTGGTGGGGATCCCCCTTTATTTGGGCGTGGTACTCACTTGCTAAATCCTTTGTAGACCGTCGCATAGGACCCTTCGCCCAGCGGCTCCAGTTTGACGTAGGCCTCCTGCTTGCCAAATGGGGAGTCGCCCTGTGGGAAAAAGGACGAAAGCAGAGGAGAAAAAACAAATGGAGTCGAGTGAAAAATGTATCATGTTTGTTAATTAATTAAGCAAAGTTAGTTCGCCGTGCGGTTCAGTTCGCGTTACATTAGCGCATGATGTAATCAGCGGGAATGAATGCCCACTTTAGCAGCCCACATGTTTGCTTTCCAGCTTGTTTTTCAATTACGCGAAAGCCAACGTTGGTTTTTTAGCAGGCCTTTTAATTAATTACTTAACAGGGAGTTCGCTTTGCAGCTCACTGGGTAAACACAGTTGTTCAAATTTATTGTTTAATTATACATATTATTTGTGGGCCTAAAAGTATGCTTTCAAGTGTTGAAAACTAATCTGTAGTTTTTTCATTTGCCGTTCAGTCTGCAAGCGGCGCCACAATAAAATATTTGAAAATGAAAAACTTACAATTGTTAAAGTTCTCTGAACAAGGAATATCCTTTAATTCGATGCACCAAAATATATAAATTACAATTCAATAAGACTATCCTTAGAGTCACCTGCGGCTTTCTTTCTTAGTTTAGGTTAAATTTATTTATAAACGGGAACACTCAATGCCTAGACAAAGGGTCCCAACAAGATAAATTTCAAAGAGAATAAAAATTTTCAATACCAAACCAGACTCAGCAAGGCTGACTTCATGCGAATGCAGCCAGAAACAGTTGGGAATTATATTGTCAGGCGAAAAGAAAATTCAATGCACACATAAGTATGCTATACAGAACTGGATATAGAGAACATTAGGTGGTTGATGCCTTAAAGTCCTTATTTGTTATTAAGAGGACTATTACCTCAGAAATGTTCTCTCTCGAAATATTTAATAACTATATATACGTTAATATAAAAATATAATGAACTCTACTTACACCAAATGCACTGAACCGTTTGCGTCGCGGATGCGTTTCCTGCTTGTTGAGAAAGACCTCGGACTTGGGTCTGGGCGGCTTCTTGGGTCGCATGACCACGTGCGAGTGGTACTTCATCTCCTCGCGGATGTCCTCGTCCAGCAGCTTGCTGTCGGAGGACACGGAAAGCTGTCTCTGGACGCGATCGTGGTGGTCGGTGCTGTCCGTGCTGCGCCAGTCTGCAAAGGGAAAATAAGGCGAAACGGAATGCTTGAGTACGAGTATCAGCCAAAACAAAGTGAAGCAGGTAAGAGCCAAAGTGCAAAGGAAGAGCCGCTTAATGAGCAGTCGCCGGAGCAGCAGCCCCACTTAAAAACCAAATTAGTGGCCCCGACAACAGCCTTCAAGTGAGTCGCAAGTGGAAGGCAGCCTGCTCAAAGGACTATTTACGTACACTCGCTGAAAAAGGCTATCTGGAATCGCGTTTACGGAACTTTACTCAAGAACTTGGCTGTCTTGAAGTGCGAAATGTATAAGTCTTTTTGCATATTTACTATTTAAAGGAACCAATGTTTGCTATTTACAAAGTATTTTACCTATTCAAATTATAATTTTATGGTTCAACTGGAATATTTATATTCCTTTATTTTTTGCGGGGAATAATTAATTAAATTTTTTTATTGCTGATTGAGGTTGAAGTATTTTTTACTCCCCTTCAATGCATTTTTGCCAGCGTAGGAAAATAATTGCTAGATGGACCTCGCATTTCTCATTTCCTTAATGAGCACAAAGGTGCACAAGCGAAAAGAAAGGAAGAGAAGTGGAAAACTCCGCCAGCGAACTCATTATGCACATCATCAATATAATGAAGAATGAGAGATGCCGGGATCTTTGGCCGAAATAAATCGAGTCTGGCCAACCTTGAAATGGCCGGATTGAATGAATGACTGGCAGACGTAGGAGAAGTGGGCCATGTTTGCCTTGCCCCAACCTCGTTATAATAAAATGTTTCAAAAGCAACCGCAGCAGATGGCGAAAGTTGGTCTAGGACAAAGTTTTGTGGGCGGAGTGCAGGTGTGCTGCCTGTCCAGGTGCGAAATCTGGGACTGGGTCACCTAGTAACCCGCTGATGATATTTCTCCATTTTCCATTTCCCACTCCCCATTTCCCATTTGCCCATTCATTGACTTTGCGGCGCCCCGGGCTTTCCGCCGAGTTCACGCCCGCCCAGCTGCGTTCCCTGTTTGTTTGGTTTTCTATTTGAGCACTAATTACATTTTAAATTATGTTTGCTTTTCCCAGTTGCAGTTCGCAACGTAACCGTGACTGACTTTTCGCAGGTGGAAGGCGGGGGGAAGTTTTCCAACTCAGGTGCAGCAGCATCTGCTGCGTTCGTTCGTAATATTTATTCAACAAAGTTGCAGCCGCTCTGTAAATTGCTTTGCTTAAAGCGACGGCTCTTCAAGATTGGAACTTCTCCAAAGGAACCAATGACACACATAGCACTAACACTAAAACAAATAAAGCCAAACATCTCGAGATATTTTCCACTTGCGAATTCGCAACATGTTTCCCATTCGACTTTACTTTTTTCACTCGAATCATAAAAAATTTAATATTCGCTCGCAAGATGTTCTTCCGGCAAGAGTTTCCTTATTCCTGCGGAATGCTTGAAAAATTACTAACATAAAAATTAAAAATTCAGCAGCAGCTGATTGTAGAAAAGAAAACTTTGAGCAGCCCGCAGAGAGCCATAGAACGGGGGTGGGAGGGGTTTTCCGGGCGGAAGGAAAAACTGACGAGCTGGCGCTGAAAGATGATCCAAAGAGGCAGCACGGAAAGAAAAATAGTTCTCTTAGATGTTATACTTTGTTGCAATTGCGATATAACACAAGCAAATAATTTCTTTTCAAAGAGACTCACAAGTAGTAGGTAGTTAAATCAAAGAATTTAATTTTAACAACATTTTCTAGGCACTCGATTTGGTTCTCAGTGCATCATAGAAGGATACACATCCTTAGCTTCGTATCCTCCGCTTGCTGACAGCGATTAAATGCGCAATATGTGCCATAAATGAGCCAAATAAAGGAAAAACTTCAATAAAACCGAATATATATTTCAAAATGTTCTCGTTTTTCAGCCCGCCCGCTTTTATTCCCTATATCTTGTCTAGTCGCTCGAGTGGAATGGCATTTGGCGTCGTCTCCTTTCCTTTTCCTCGCTTTCCTGGCAAATCAGCGAAGGAAGAACAACAAACGGCGGCAAGCATTTGATTTGCAAAATTGACTGAGCATTGGAAAAGTGCCTGTAAAATTGGAAAATGAGAGCGATCGCAAAGGGGAAGGGGGCCGACTTTGGCCGCTTGCTCGGAAAGTCCTCAAATTGAATTGCTGGAGTGAGTGAGTGCCAAGAGCAGCCAGCAACTGCCAGCCAGCGAATATATCCTTTTGGCAACGATAATTGGATGCGAGAGTGGCAATGCGAAAGTTGCCATTTTTGGCATGGATATTTTCGGGTCATCATAACGATTATTGTTACTTCCATTAGAATGGCTCGGTTATGGATATGGATATCGATTCGGATAGGAGAAGCGAATTGGGGCACAGAATGTGCTTAAGAGCTTTAAAGATTTCATTATGGTAACTATTGATATTAACACACCAATTGGTACAGGAATTCTCTCCTCTTTAAGAAGGCTTAAAACCTTAAACTTTTTTGGCAGACCCTTTCGGTTACCTTATCTCCACCTGACCCACTTTGGTTTTATCTTTCCCGTTCCCTTAGTTACCTTTCGGCACACCCCATAAAGTTATTTAGTATTCCATTCTCTCCACTCAACTCTTTTATCGCCCTCGCTGGATGCCTTCCCCTATATTATGTTTCCCCCGTCCAACGCCTCCGTATAAAGTTTTATTGCATTTCCCTTACACATATCTTGCCACAAGAAAAAAAAAGAAAAGTACATATATAAATGTGAAAAATCTGTGACGCGAAAATCTTGAAATGCAAACGAAATCAGTACAGGAAGCTGTCGCCAAAAAAAGCGGAGGAACTAAAATGAAAGAAGATAAGTTGAGGGAAATTCGCTTGTAAAATGAAAACAATGAAAATTATGCAAGCGCATCAAGGAGAGCACTTGCAAAAAAAAGATAAAAATAGCACTGGGGATTCTGGGGGTTTCAAGGGAAAGGAGAGGGGAAGGGGAAAGCAGATGTCCACTGAGGCTGTCGCTGATGTCTGGTATATCTGCCCCCCTCCCCCTTCCCCACTCCACAACTCGTCCTTCGACCAGGGTCTCTTGTTGATATAGTTATGCAAATGCTATGCAAGGATGTCACGTCCTCCCGCTGACTTAAAGCCACGCACACATGGGACAAATACAAAGTGAGTGTGCCAGGGGAGCGGTGAGCTCTTCCCATTCCTCTGAACACTACACTTGAATAAAAACAATGAAAATATATAAGCAGTCTAAAATAACATAATACAGATACCACCGTTAACTACCTATATATTTATTATTCTTCAGAAAGAGTTGAAGAAACAGAAAGGAACACAAGAACTAATAGTTGTTTTATCTAGGATTTCATTTCTTTTGAAGTAATAAATATTTTCCTAGCTATTCTACTTGAATTTTAATAACATTAGTGCCACAGAAATGTTTCGAGTGCCCCATATTTGTTCGGTATGTGTGCTCTTAGTCTGCGGCCCCATCCGCTGTTGTCCTTTTGCATTATTGCATATTATTGTAATTTCTGTTTACTATTTGTTTTTGGCTTTGCAACAATATTTATGTCTTTTGGGGCCTGTCTGGAGGCTGCATGAGCGTCATAAAAAATAGCGGAATCACAGCGGCTTGTTGCATAATGCTGAGTGGGTCAGCCGGCGGCCACGCCCCGGAAAAGCAGTAGTGTGCCGTGGAAAGCCATAAAAAATGTGCGCATAAAAGTTTTTACTTTTCATTTGCATAAGGATGGGGCACGGGGGAAATTGGGAAGGGATCGGGCGAGCCTTCAAGTATTATTCTTTTTTTTATGACCATGTGTGACTGTATACTGTATATATATTATTATTCATATGCGCGTGTCGAGCATTTGCGTAAAAATTTAATAAAGCGACACTCGAAACTCGACACTTCCGCTTTGCTTTTCGCCCACTTCCGTTTCCCATTCCCAGTTTTTCGGGACTTTTCCCGAATTTACATGGTTGCCTTGGCCGGGAAATGGCATTTTGATAAGAGCAATGGCAACCCTGGTCGGCCATCGACAACGAATTTAAAATTGCCCAAAAATAAAGGAGTCTAAAATTGTTTCTCCCGATATTTTCCCCCAAAAAAGGATGTGTCTATGGCGTTTTATCTGGCGACATCTCAGCAGCCCCCGATTTTTCCCACTCCACACTCGCTGTTTATGTTTGTGATTTATTATTCAAGCAAGAAATTAAATTTTCTCTTTTTACTGCAGCTCGGCATCGAACTCATCCTTTTTTCTCGGCCCCTTCCACCAACTGTCTGCACGTTTTGGCATCGCTCTATGCCCCCCAAAACCCCCTTTTGGCCATGCTCTTCCCGTTTAGTGCCTAAATTTATTGTGTTGTTGTAGAATTCAATTACAATACTGAGAACGAAGACCAAGAGGCGGCGGAAAGACAAAAATCTACCCAAAATGGGGGAGCTTTTGGGGTTGGATATGCAATGTTGCATCCTGAAATGTTTGTTTTCCATTTTCGAAGCCCCCGAATCATGAAATGCCTGATTAAAGTGAAATTAAATTGTTGCTAGACTCAAAGGCTTGCGATCCCAATTCGAGTTTCGATTAAAATCTACATCCATGATGGAGATTTAGGAGGGCAAAGGATGTGCAATGTATGCCTTGCACAAATATTGCCTTATCTCTTTCAAAATTCATTCCCATAAACCGAGTTAGAAACGTTAGGTAAAGGGAAATCAAATTGATACGCAGTAAGCCTGAATTTAGATCAAGAAGAGCATAATGGAATAAAGCCAAAGTTGTCAATAAATTGCTCAACAGTTCTTGAAGCGAATCTGCGACCGAAATAACCATTTAGTCCTTGGGAAACTTCATATTTTAATGGCCACCCCCTTGTTTAGTATGCAAGATTTATAGTCGGCCAGAATTCAATTACGGGGATGACAACCTTTTTCGGGCGCAGACTGCATCCTTGAATCCTTGAATCATGGCATCCTTGAATCCTCGCTAAGCCAATGGGCTTGTGCAAATGTCTCAATATGACAATGGTGACCCGCTGCGTTTTGTCATTACTTTTGGCTGTCGCCTGCAATCGTCCTTTCCCCCGCCCAACTTTTATTGACAAAAGGATGCGATCCTGCGAGCACAACAACCGACTGCTTGACATCTATTTTAATGACATTCTCAAAAGCTTTGCCGCATAAAATATGGCAATTTAAACTGCTGTCCGAAGAAAACTATTAAAAGTCTGGGATATTTCCGGTTTGAAGGAGGGAAAAAGGGTAAAACCGAGTCAGGACATGCTGTGCAAATAAGAATATTCAAAGTAACAGATTTAGAGGGGGGAATAATAAAAGCGTTTTACCTTGTGGTTTGTTATTATCATTTTTCGCAGACTCTTGTGCTAAAAATAAACAAAATAGAAAGAAACGGGGGGAGAGTATTAAATTAAAAAGTGTTTCATTGAAGCAAGTAGCAAAAGTGCAAACTATAACTACGGAAACAAGCATTAAAGTACGGGAGGAAAAGGCGGTTAAAAGTGCATTCAAAAATTAATTTATGGCGCAAGCCAGTTAAGCTCTGTTTTTGCCCAAGGAAAATCCACTCGGTCACGGAGTTTATCAAAATATGGTTCGGATTTTATGATTTACAATCAATTAAGTGTGTGGGGTTACGATGTTTACGAGCGTTTTTTGCCCTCTGAACTTTGTTGACAAATAAAAGCATAAATCGCGCGTAATAATTGGCCGAAAACAGGAAAAGCCAAGCCAGCGAAAGGCAAGCACATTTAATGGCTTATACACAAGCGCATTGGACATGGTCAGGAGAGCAGGACAACAGAAGCCAACAATACAAGCAAAGTGAGCGGGGAAGCACATAAAAGTCGTTAAAAGATTTACTCTATTCCCGGTGCATGCACTGTGGAAAATAACGAACAACTACTCAGGTAAATAAAGTGATGACTGAAGTATGGTTATTCTTATTCTATAAGTTGTTAAAATGGTTTAACTAAATTATAATCTATACCATAAACTATATTATTATTTAAGGATAAAGTACTTTTAAATCCTTTTCTCTCTGTGCAACTCTTATAAGTATTTATTTCGCTTTTCGCACTCTCCTTTCGCCGGATAACTTTCCTCGCGTGTTTTCGATTCGTTTTCTTTGAATAAGGAATCGACATTTGATTAGAGATTTCGGTTTTCTTATGGGACTTGTTCTAGTTTTTCGGGCGTGAGCGCGTGTCTGGGACTTGAGCTCCTGTCCCTGGCGTTCATCACTTCCAATTACACTCTTATTTATTGCGGAGGATAAGTGCAGAAAAATAGCGAAGTATCAGCAAATTGATTTGTGCGTGTGGATTAGCAAGGGCATTTGTGTCTGGTTGCCCAAGGACTTTCGAAGATCGAGTTGTCACTCGATGGTGTGTTTAATTACTCAAACCCGATCGGAAAACAATCGATTTCGGGTGCGAAAGCGTTTCCAATTAAGCGGAGGCGAGGGAAAACCAAGAACGGCCAACGGACACGTACAAACAATTTTCAAAACGTGGCAAATTATTAATTGCTGACACTGGGAGTCCCTTTTTTTTTTTTTGCTACTCTTGAATTAATTACCCACACCCGCGTTTAGTAACTCTATTAGTGCGGAATGGTTAGGAGTGCGCCAGATTCAACACTTGAAACCATTTTTCGACTGAGGGATTGCCACATCAGTGGGCGAAATCCCTCACAAAAGGCTCAAGACTTCAGCAACAGACATCGACCACTTTGATGTTTCGTAATTAAGGAGAACAAATCCTTCCTCGTTCGAACTTTTCCTCTTTTCCTATTCTCCGCACTTTTCCACACGCCACATCCTGGCGAGACAGCCAGACAAACACACACTGAACTGTATGTATTACTTAACAAATTACATACAAATTACTTTACTCCGTTTTCCCTCAAGGGGAAGGGGGAGCATTTTCCGCTCTGCAAACAAGGAAATGGGAAATCGCTAAGCGTTTATAGGGAATATGAAAGCTAGTGGTGCGAAATTAAACTTTCACGAACGTAACATAATTCCTCTATGTTTTAATCAAGATCCCTTCGAGAGTATAAGTTTTACTAAATTAACTTCTCTTGTTTTTCATAGTAACTACTATTGTTTGGGTCGAAGTCCACATCACGCTACCATCTCTATATGCTATATCCCCGATATGCCGCCTGTCATGTCAAAATGTTTACTTTCGTTGCCTCGGAAGGAGTCTTCAGCTTATTCGTCTTCAACTCTTAGACATTTGTTTGTAATTCGCAAACAAAAACAGAAAACAATTGGCGGCTCATCACTCATCATGTCATGAGTTTTCGGGGGTGGACGGAAAACATATGACGGCATATTTGTCTCAGCAAGACAACCCTTTCTCCTACAAACTCACACATTTAAATTGGCTGGGGAAAAATCTGAAGGCACCCAAAATGCCACGCAAAACTGACGTTGATGGTAATTAAAAGCGAGTGGTTTCCATTCTAAAAGGGTTGAGTGGCGTTGGCAGTGTCGGCATGAAATGAAATTACTAACGGAAAATTAGCGGCATGGCACACATGGCGTATGCTTAATTTCCTGCCTTCCCTTTGTCCTGTTTAAAAGCAAAAGCGTGCGAGAGCGCTGCAAATTATGCTCATCATTGTGACACAATTAGCGGGGCGGCAAAAGCGGTGAAAGCTGTGAAAGCTGCACAAGCGGCAGCAGCGACTTGCAACTTAACCCTAACGGATGTCGACGCGTCCTCTCCTGCGGTATGGTGGCAACTCTGGACAGTTGCACTTGGAGAAAAAACCATTGCAAATGATTTGTAATGAAATATAAGTAATATAAGAAACTTATAGAACATTGAACCATTCTTAGAAGATTTTAAAATGATAAGCACTGAGAATTCATCTTGAAAATCTGATAGCTATTCAAGATCTTTATAAGATTTTCTTCAAGTGCCTTAATAGGAGACAGGAGAGACCAGGATATTCTGGGCTAGGCCACTGCGCACACACTGCAATTTTGCCATTTTTCTATGAAAGTCATTTCATGCATGCGGAATTAGTTTATGTGCGCAATTTCAAAAGAAGTGCCGCAACGGGGAAAAAAGGGAAGTGGAAGTGGGAAAATTTCACACTAAACGCTGGATATTATGCAACATTGTTCATGGGAGACGGGGTTCTCCCCCTTGAAAATATTCTGCGGTCTTGCAGCCAGCCGAAGGAGGAACCGAGAAAAATTACCGACTAGCCACTTTTAAATTAAACAACCCAGCCAATCTATTGCCCCCTGTAAGCCAGATTAATTCCAGCCAACTTCGCCTTGACCAAGCCCCCCATCGAATTGATTTGTCACAAATGCTCCATCAGAGGAGATTTACAACCTCAATTTGTCGTCTATTTACCGGCCATTTCTGCCCAGACTCCTAAGACGTATCGGAAATTGCACAATGGAAGTGAAATGAATTGATTTCTAATGCGATTCTCCAGCCACACTCTTTTTTCATCGCAGTTTGGGGAAAGGTGAAAAGTTGCGAGGCAGCAACAGGAATCCAATTTACTTGCAGTTGCAGCTTCTCTTTGGCGGAGCAAATATTAATAAGCAATAAAACGGATTCCTCCTTTCTGTTTGCCATGGGAGATAAAGATTTATCAATAATATTTTTACTGCTGGTCGTAAAAAATTAAGGACCACGAGGAGCTGCTGCTTGAGTAATTGAAATCGCTGGCTGGCTTTCGTTTTAATTAACTTCAAAAGGTTTGCTCGATAAACAAGCCTCCGAGGCATATACTCGTACGGGTACATAGCCTTACCACCGGATTCCATCCCAGTTATTGGCCACTGATTTGCGGCAACTGCAAACAAAAGGCGGGGGGCGTGGTCGCGGAGCTGCCACTGCAATATATCATCCGTTGTTTGTCATTCCGTGCAGACCAAAAACAAAAAAAGCGGTGGAGAATATACGAGTATACGCAAGTGCACAATGCCCCATGTTGAAGTCCCGTCATGTATGGAAACGCCGCATTGTTTGCCGCTGCGAATCGCTCAGGAAAATAGCAAAAATGGAGCAGGATCGCCGGGCAATAGCACACCGAGCTATTGAGCGAATCGGGACTGAGGATTCCACAAAGGACACACGTAGACAATTTTAGCCCACAAAGCGGGCGAATTCAAAAGAGATGTTTGGTCAGTAAATAGGCATCGCTTTTGGTTGGCGAGAGCCCTCAGGATTGAAGTGGCACTGATTGATGCAGGAAAGTGAATAGGAGGGGGACCACTAAATACCCTTTAGGATATATATTAAACACACATAGAATATCTATACCAACAGATACATTTCTATTAATTAAACCAAACATGCGGCGTTTGAATCCAGGCTCATCCGATAAAATATGCAAATGAAACCACACATTTAATGCTAAAGTAATCGACGTTTGATTAATACGTTAGTGCAGGAATCAGGGAACTCTGGCCGCAATTTGTGCAAAGGCTATTGCTACTCCAAAACTCAATCATTCCCAGTGGATGCCTATATCCCCTGAAAACCCCTGAAGCCCAACCCGCAACCCCCTTTCCCTTGGTCTTTGCTCTGCGAAATGTAAACGACAATCAACTTGAAATGCAGCTCTCCAAAAACGTAATGGGAATAATTTGCAGCAATTTCATTCCGAAGGCCTCTCACACAGACACAAACGCACGCACACGCACACGCACACGCACACAGTCACTCTCGCAAATGACAATCAAAATTTGAAGTAGTCTGCGTGGCAGGAAGGAAACGGAAACGCCGGCTGACCAAATGAAATGCGTAGGCCATAGGTAAACCAGTGGGGATAAGGCCCGGCGATGGCGATGGCTATACCCGTGACTATATGACTACGGGATTGGGATTCGGTTGGGGTTTCGGTTTGGTCTGGGGCTTGGCGATGCCCCAAGGCTGTCACAGCCAACACACATAACGGACGTTATCTGTTCCGGAGGCCAGGACACGCATATGACGAGCCAGGAGCAAAAGGAGGGGAATGGCTAAGCCCAAAGACCAGCAGGATATACTGACAGAATTTGTTATCAAGTGGAGTTATTAGAAATCTGAACATACAATAGAATACTGCTGGGAAGAAGAAAGTATTTCTTAGGCATTTAATTTTTTATATATTTCTAATATTTTTGAAATAATTAAATGCTTTATAAATGTTGGAAGATCATTATAATTATATTATTTTATTGAACTAAATTGAAACTAATTAAAGAATTATTTTAACAATTGTTCCTTAATTTGCTTAAGAGTTTAATCCATTGTACACTATCTATTTAAGATATATTTTCAAGTTTCTATTGCTCCATAATTTTCTCTCACTGCTGGAAAATAGAAGTGGAGTGTCGGCCGGCTTTTCCCAGCGGCCCAATACCCAAATGTATGGCAATGCCAGCTTTGTAGGCGGGTCTGTGTGGACAACCACATTTGCAAGTTGCTTATAATTCACGCACACCTTTGCCTCCTGAATGTGTTTCAAGGATATCAGTTGGCACACGCAGACAGGACAGCCTTTAGTTACAATTGCCACCACCGAAGGCAAAGGGCGACCCCCAGAGCATCCCTCCCCCGCCAGCCAACCACTTTGTCATAATATGAATCTAATTCCGTTTTTGGGGCTCGGGTTTCGGGGTTCGAGACCCGAGGTCCTTCGATGACGCTGTGGATCCTTCAGCTGTCAGTCGAAATGTGCGCTGATTGCAACCAAAATGCCCTCAAGTTATCCTACTTCTCGTGATCCCATTCAGAGATACAATATTCGTATTATCCTCCTTCTATCAAGGCTATTAACAAGTGGAAGAAGTAAAACCTTTTAAGGCTGTCCTGTCCATTTTTTGTTGTTCGCTGGCCCATTATTATTTTTATTATATCGAGCGGTGTCTGCCAAGGAATTTATAATGACAAGCGAGAATTTTAATATTGTGCCACTTTCTTGGTCCTCCTTGGACTTGGGGGCGTGGCACTGCCCATGGGCATTGTTGGCCGCAGCGAGATGCAATAAAATAGAAGCGCTCATCAAACCACGGGGGCGATGCTCATGGCCGGGCTCCACTATTAAAAAGTTTCCCAGCACATTTTCAGGACCCGCCCGTCGGTTAAGGAGTAATAAAGGCGGGGCGGGGGGAAAAAGGATGTCCACTGTGCCTCAAGTTGGCCATAATGAGCTTAGTATGCATGGAGCGGCGAATTGTCAAAAGACATTTTCTGGACAATTTTCTTTTTCGTCATACAAACGGAAAACGGGAAGCGGGGTTTTTTTACGAAGGAGAAGGACAATGGAAAAATTGCCAGTGGTGAGCCGAAAGTTGGAGGGGAGTGGCTCGGGTTTGGATTATTATAAAGCTTTCACTTTGCTTAGTTGGGCAGACAAAGTTTCAAAGAAAATTGATTGCATTAGTGAAGGGGTGTGCGCTAAAAAGAAACATGAGCAACATTTAAGAGTGCCAAGCTAGGAAAAAAAAGTATACATAATTCATGAATAACTATTTTTATTTCCTTATCATATTTATGTTCATCCCAAATTTAATCATAGAAACCATGTTGACACCCCTCTCCTAATGAATTGAGTTTGCGAGTGAAAGAGTTGTTATTTGTGTGCATTTGCCACAGTTACCCACTGTGGCATCTCTTTTAAACAAGCCAATTAGCAAACTTTTCATTTATCAAAGCTTAAAAAAGCCTTTGGCCTTTTGATAAGCTCACACTCCCTTCGAGTTACCCCATTTTTTCCAGCTTTTCCAGCTTCAGACGTCATGCAAATGCGGTGTAGTTGCCGGAAAAACACTCGAAAAAAGGGAAGAGAAAATCAAACGGAGAGAAATATGCGGACCGCAAATTTTCCATGTCATTGCATAAGTCGCTTCATTAGCCCAGCCAAAAAACGACCGAAAACCACCAAAAAATTGTCTCACGCAGAATGACATCAAACAAAAAGGAGAGACCAAAGGAAAAGCAAAGAATTTTCCACCCAAAAAAAAACTAAATCATTAAAACACAGAATGGTTTCCAAATGCGGCGGAAAAAACAAGTCAGCGAAGGCGACGTTAATAAACTGCAACGATTCTGACAGCGAGGAAGGGGTGGTGACCCCAAAAGGGGTGAGTGGGTGGTGGTGGGTAGTGGGGTGGCCTTCTGGAAGCCACAAGAAAGACGCTGCCGAAACCGCAAGGCGTCGGGTGAATTCTGTGCAGAGATTCCGGTTGCGGCTGCCAGTTAGAATTTTAAAATGAACCGCAGGAAAGCGCCTTAATAGACGTGGAAGGTATAAAAAGCACGCCGAAAATTGTCAAAGGGTTGTTAAAAAAAAAGGAGAAACACCACCCCCACAAGACACGTTCACAAAACAAAGTGAAACAAAAAGATTTACTTTAAGTATTTTGCCAATAAATTTAAATCACAGACAGTGAAAAGGGTGGCTAAAAAGGGAGCAGGAAGAGGACCCAAGGAAGCGGCATTAAAAACAAACAAACGCACAGGATCCTGCGAGTCAAAGTACAAAATAAAAATAAACAAAAGCTCAAACAAGAAAGGATGGCAAAAAAAAGGAAAAAAAGAAACGCGTCAGAAGCCAAATAAAGCGTTAAAAGGATTTATGCGCAAGTTGAGTAGAGTTTATACAAGGACCTTCTTCTTTCACCCTATAAAAGTAGCTTACAGGTGGAATGACCTGGCTTTAAGGGAAGCCCAGAGAAAAACCTTAGCACACTTTATCGCCGAATTCAATGTCTTTCAGGCCTTGTTCCCCTGCAAATTAAATTCATTCCTCGAATTTATGCTTCACGCATAATTGTAAAACACGCTTTGCCATCTTTATCGGGGTGGTTTTAAAAAGTTTTATGCGAGTCCTTGTGGCCAATATGTTTTTCGCAATTTTACACAGCTATGTTCGCATAATTTGCGCATATAAACAATAATCTTTTGCGAAAGCGCCGAGCATAAATTGTTCATATCCTCCGCTTCCCCTTCTCTAATGGCAAACAGCGTTGTTGTTTTGCTGAAGATAACTTATAAATCATGTAATCAAAACAACAACAAAAACGGGAACAGCATGAAAAACTGAAATTGCTTTTTGCTGATGGGAAAGGTGGGGGAAGGGGCTGGGAAATTGCGGGGGCAGCGGGGTTGTGCTGTGCTAACTGTGTTGAATTTTCTCTGCTGGCTTTCACAACTCTGTAATTTATTGTGCGTTATATAACTTTATGATTGCGTGGGTCGAGGGTGGCTCAAAAAAAAACTTTTGCAGAATTGATTCCGATAGATAAGGGAATTAAAAAGTTTGCATCGATAGTTCTGTGAATTACGACAAAATGTTTGGACATCTCCCGACTTGAACTTGTTTAACTTTAAAGGGCTAGAACAAAATACCTAATAAGTATTGACAGTCACGCTTCTACTTTACACAGCATCCCACTTTAAATGCTGATAGAATTATTTGCAAACTTAGTAAAAACCTTGAAACTAAAAGAATTCGTGTCGTGACATATTGTAAACACAAAATGCATTTCCCTTTCATAGGAATAGTTTGCACACCAATGGAATTCAATGTCAGACGACGCTACTTGGAGGAAAGTCGGAGAGTGGTAAGTGCTCCTCCATGGCTGCGAGACAATAATGGGTTTAAAGCCCGGGAAAGATATATGGAGCATGCACAATTTCCATTTGGTTATGAATAATTCCCTTGTTGCTGTGCAGTTGCTTGTTAATATTTCCATTTCCGTTGTTTTATGGCCCGATTCCGAAAGGCCTAGAGCCTAGACATCGGTAAGACAATGGATATACACGAGTACACAAGGCGGCATTAAGGGGGAGTACATTGGAGTTCGGGTTCGAGTTGAGTGGCCCGCTTACAAGGACAATAACAAGGAGCAACAGCTTCAAGTACGAGCAACAAATGAAGCCATTACATTCACGGGCTTATCGGCAATGTCAACGGGTCTCGGCCACCTCGCCGTTTCCCTCCGCACCCAGGAAAAACTGCCATTGTTTGCATAAAATTGCAATTTACAATTATGAGAAAAACAGTCGCAAGGAAAATGATGACAGGGCGCCACGCTTATCGCGGAAGTTTTTGCTCAGATAAGCTGCAAGGCGAAAGGCGAAATGGAACAGAAAGAACTTGTTTGCATTAGCTAAATGAGACAAAAATTTGATAAATTGCAAAGAGGCTGCGGTGCACAGAGAAAAATTCAGCCACATTTTGTAGAGCTTCTTTATAACATTAAATACAGCGAATACTTTTTGTATTAATTTTTTCTCTGTCAAGGGAAATATGTTAGGGAATTCGCCCGTTGCACCAAGGGAATTAGGAAAAGCCGAGAAAATGGAACTCGCTTCCATAATTAGACACGCCGCTCACACAAGATGGAGGCATAAATTATTGCCAGTCAGTCTGGGCGGAATCGGAGGTTGAGGCCTGGCATCTTATCATTAAATTAGTTTCGGTGGAGGAGGGCAGCTTAAATGAGAGATTATTACACAAGCGGGCGATAAATTAGGCAAAGCCTTAGAATGAGGCCATTCGAGGCTTCAGTTTTGGCAAGTTTCTTACAGCTAATAGACGAATGCCCTTACTGAAAAAACAAACTAGACTTATTGTACAGAAACTGCATATTGTTAGTAGGTAATTTTATATTACATTATCTAAGCAAGCATAATATATAATATTTAGTTTGCATAACTCACCTCCATATCTGCAATTTGTCTTGTCAGCGGGTATATTGCCATTCGGTTCGAGGCGGTCCAAGTATTCCTCCGAATTGTAGCCGTTGTATGGAACTTTGTTACCGTGGTTGTGGTGCCCGCCGTGTCCGCCGCGGTGGTGGTGGTGGTGGTGATGGTGGTGCGTCGAGTCCTCGCCGTCTTCGCGGGAGATTGCTGCAAGACAGGAACAAAGGAAGCCGCAGTTTAGTTCGAGCTCTCTCCAGGTTCTCTCCCGGGAAGCGGTGCCCTAATTAAATTACAGGCCATTGAGATGTCAATATCCATAAACGCTGGAGTGGCAGGCAAGCCACTTCAGTTTCGGACCCTCCCAACTTCACTTTTCAGCTTTTCCCCCTTCAGGCCATTAGCCTTGACAGCCAAGTATGAAGAGGTGAAGTGGTTGGGGGGTCGGTTCTCGGGATGCCAATCAACGCCTATCGGACAGCCTCCCTTTTTTCGGGTCAATATGCCAAGCTCTTTGCGGTTTTGTGGCTGTGAAGCCACAGGATTGTGGTCCTGACTCCTTGCCCTGAATCTGACATTCTCCGGCAAATGTTTACATTTTCTTCCAATCAACTTAAAACCCAAACGACAAATTTTCTAAATTAACTTTCCACAGTGGATGCCTTGGGTGCACGTTTAGTAAAAGAATAGGTAGATTCACAAAAGAAACTTAAGCGAATGCAACTTCCTCGTAAAAAAAATATGAATAACGATATTTCCCTTATACCATTTAAGTAATTTGATGGGAAATTATGATATTCCCACTCCTTCTACTAATTTGCGTTCCCTTTAAACGGGGTTTAAGCCAAACCATTGATAGTCACAGCTCATAAAGAGGAGAATGAGGGTAGAGAATGGTCAGGGGTTTTTAGAGGGTGTTCAGGCAAATATCGTGGGTACTTTGAATGTGCCGAATATGCAAATGATTCGACGACGGGGAGGCCACGGCAAACAAAAGGCGAAAAAATTGCCTAAGCTTTTGTACAAATTTATATGGCAGCGCCGAAAAAAGGACACAAAACGGGTAAAATCACGAAGGACACTGGAGAGGCGGTGCTGGAGAGAGCTCGCTGCGCCTTCCAATTTCCAAAACGGAAACACAAAAGGCGAAACCAGCAGGGCCATGTTGGCCAAGTTTACCTGGTCCGTAGTATCCCGTCGAAAAAAAAAGAAAAAAAAGAGGAACACGCGAAGCGAGTCAAACGGAAATTGGTTGGATATCAGCTTACCGCCGCGACTCACATGCAAATCCTTTTTTCGGGGGTCCTGGTGAGCCTGCAATTTGCTAACGATATGCATACAAGTGGGCGTGGCAAGTCGCCAGAAGGGAGATGGAGAGGAAATCCAGAGGATTTCCCTGGAAAAAGTCAATAAATTCTAATCAAGCGGAGTGAGCAGGCAGAAGCCAAAGAATGAGCAGCAGAAAAAGCTCGGGTTTCTAATCAAATTCTTCTGAATTTTGGCCATTTCTTGTGCTCCCACTAATGTTCATCATCTGGCAGCAGACAAAATACATTATGGAGAGTCTTAAGCTGCGATTCAGGGCATCAAATATGTTTAATTAATAGCAAGGGCAAATATGCAACCCAAGGGAGACCGAAACATAAGTTCCACCCTCGTCCAGAAGAATGATGTCACCCACCACAAATCACAAATTACCGCAAATCGTCGCTACAAATAAGCAATTTATTTGCAAAGTCGACGGAGGAGTGGGTCTGGTGTCCAAAATGCAATGCGAAATGCCCCAAAATCATATCTCAGCAGTCTGGGGAAAGAAATCCCATAAAGTTGTGCCAAAACACGCCGGAAAGTGGCTGGAGTTGGGAGAAGCTGGAGCTGGGAATGTAATCAATAAAATATGTTCAGCATAAAGTACAAGCCAAAAGGGAGTTGGCTGATTTTTTGACAGGCGGGCGAACTTACAGCTGAGTTTCGAATATTAGAACTACGAATTTACGCTGCTTATAATTTAATATAATAGCTTGGCTGCAAAAGTTATCTTCCGTTCAAGTTCTTTGAAATCGATAACCTTAATTTGTGTTGAAGTTCATATTCGGTGCTACTATTTTGGCCCTGGCTGTATGCACATTATGCAATCCGACCGCAAAACCAGAGATGCCACACAGCATTACATCAACTCCGGTTATGTTCTTCCCCCAATTTGAGAGCCACACACATTTCGGTTGGATCGCGTAGCCAAAATGGGAAATAAGCATTATGTGGCGGGCAACTTTTGGCAGCTCTGCCAGGAAAATCGGAATACTTTAAAAGTTCTCTTCGCTTTAGGGAAGCCTGGCGATTTAAAACGCCAACACCCAAACAAATTCCGCTGACGCATGAGTGACAGGACAAGGCGAGAACACGGAGCTCGGACTTCGGCAGGACACCAGAAAAGCCAATTGGACAAAGTCCGCAAATTGCAGGGAACCCAGAAGAAAGAGACATAACGAACCCGAAGGATAGAGACGGAGATAGAGACAACAGCAGCGGCCAAATTAAATCAAGGCAAAACCACAAAAGGAAAAGGCCAGCAGAACGAGGAAAAAGTGCGGAAAACTTCATCGAGTAAATGCAATAAATTTGCAAGGATCTGGAGATGGAGCGGAGGAACATGTCAGGACGACGGGAGATATATGGTTGGAAAGCGGGGGCGAATCGAAACCTATTACGCCTCGGGCACAAGGAATTCGTTTGCACTCCTTTCCCGAAGGACTTAACGGGTACTAAAACCCAAAAAGCCCCGAAAACTTCCAAAACTGAGAAAGTGTTGAGCTGGCAAGGGATTGGCAACCTTAGATAGCCATAAAAACCGGATCGGGGCAAACGTCCGATGATTATGACGAGCCAATGGGTAATCAAATGGTTAAGGCTGGCCGTTTCCTGGAATTTTATGCGATAAGTTTTTGTACTATGAGCAGGATAAAGGAAGTTTACACATGCAAAAATGTGGTAAAAACAAGAAGGAGTAACGAAACTCTCAACAATAAACCTAAACCTTTGGAGCTTTGTTTCAATTTGATTACCGTCATTCTATTTTTTTACTGTGTGGCTACAAATTCGCTTTTTCAGGATTAAACCCCACTCAAACCAAACCTCCTTTGGCCAACAGTAACTAACGCAGGCAACGCAGACAATAGACGAAATCAGTAATTTATCCTTCAAATTGGCCGCCGCAACCCAAGCGAGCAGACAAAGCCAAATCCAATTGAATCCTGGGAAACCCAGAGCCAGAGCTGATGTGACACTTCAAATGCTGACAAAATACATCGCATTAACGAAGCTTCCTTGGCGGAACAATGGGAAACGGCGTTGCAATTTGCCGAGTCAAATTAAATGTTAAATTTCGAGAGATTGCACTCTGTGTGACTGATGTGGTCATGCAATTAAGGCCTTTGCAATTTAATCAATTTATCAATTAAGCAAAAAAGGAAAATCAGGAGGGCCCTAGGACATTTCAACTTCTGTGCTTCTGTGCTCCGTTTTTCAGCTCTCAGTGCTACTTTCAGCTACTGCTTTAAAAGGCAATTTCATTAGCATTTCAAAGTGCCGCTCGTGGGTCCTCCTCCCCCTCACCCACTTTCCCAATTCGCCGGCGAACAGAGTCAATAATGTTGTTAATTGCCCTCCTCCAAGTGGGCGTGGTCCTCGCCGAACAATGCTGTTGCGCGTCGGCAATTAACTTTTGTAAATAATGCATAATTGTCGGGCGGAATGTGGAAAAATAAAAAGCGGGAAACAACGGGTGGAAAAATATAAAACAGGAGTAAAAACAAGTACTGCGTCCAATGAACTGTTTAAACTTTAAACCACTGGATTCGGGGGCAAGAGGTTCGCGGCTGATCAGTCTGCCCGGTTCAATTGAATCAGCTGGCCAGACGGGCGGTTAATTGTTTAAATGATTTGCATATTCGAGACCAAAAGAAAGATGTTTACATGGCGATAGAGTGTAGAACTGCAGGAGATTGTAATTTAATCGAGCCATTTCGAAACTAGTCTGCACCTCCTTTAATTACCGGGCCATTCAAAAAGCAATCTTCCTTTAAACTAGATTCCAATTATCCTCTATGCACTCAATTTTATTATAAATTTTGCATAGTTTGCGAGCTGATGAAAAGTGCGAGTCGAAGGGGCATCCACTCTCGCCGGCGACAGCGATGGCTGTGAACTTTTTAATTTAATTAATAGACGCTGCCGCACCAACAAAAACGACAAAGAACGAAAACGAGACAGACGCCCTGGAAAAACAACGATATTAACGAGACGAAAGCAAAGGCATTGAATTACACGAAGTTCGGCGGGGAAGGAAAAATCAGGGGAGGGGCATCTCAACTAAGGTGTGCGTCTCCTCCATCCAACGCACTTAAAACTTGTTATTAATTAAAATAATTTCTGCAGCCGAGGCGTGTGGCAATTTATGGATTCCAAGGATTTAAAGAGCTCAGTTTCGGTGGCGCACCACAGAAATGTCAGCTCCTCAACCGTTGCAGGTGTGGTTACACAGTAAGAAATTGTTAGCTACTAAAGTTCTTTAAAAGATATTGTAGTGAAACACCTTCCATAATTTCGTTGCTTAAAAGCTGTATTTTCTGGCCAAGATTGCTATTGAAAACATACAATATGTTTTCACTTATTAATACATTTTTTTTCCTGTGCTTCTTATAGTTGCTGCTCCTGTTCTGTCCTCCATCTCCACAATTTTCTTCAGTTAACAATTAACTTTAATGACTGTAAAAAGAGCCATGTACCGAGGCACTTAAGTGGCGCATTTTCGGACGGGGAACCACAGACGGCAGACAGAGAGTTGAAATTGTAAAATTGTTTGTGGCATTAAGTGCGGTTAAGTGGTTTTTCCAAGGTGTCCTGTCGCCTCCGTTCGACTTGATTCTTTTTGACAGAAATTGAAAATTACAACAGCTTTTATACTACGTCTTCTATGCGCACATCAAAGTGAGTGAGCTTAAGTCAGTTGCCAGAAACCGATTTATGCTTTTGTCAGCTGAATTTGAATTGGAGTTCGGCTTGCAAGCCCCGAGGCTCCGAAAAAGGTGAGCAAAGAAATCAACGACGACTTGTAAGTCCTGGCCAAACAAGTTAACACTTCTGCGGGACATTTTCGAGCAAGGAGTGGGGGCAATACGGAGTGAGGCAGCCAGACAATCAGACAGGCCTCGAGGCTCTAAAAGGAGGATTCACCAGAAGGGAGGATTTGCGACACAACAACTGGCAGAAGGTTCAAATGCTCGACATCGAAAAGGCGCAAAGTATAGGTTTCTTACGTAGATGTTAGACACCTTTAGATACACTACAAAATAGTTAAGGGAATAGGGAATAGTCAGTTTAAAAAAAGTGTACAAAAGCTAAGATTTGTATTTATTTCTTTTTAGTTTCTATTGAATAAATAAGTCGTAGCTTCTTCTTTTTAAATAGTGATTGGTTGACTTCGTCAAAGAGTATTTATAGTTCGTCTTTTAAGAAACCCGGTAACCCAAGAAAACTCCATCCAATTCCTGTCAATTGAACACGCAACATTTGGGCCCTGAAAAGGATATCCAGTGGCAAATAAAATATTTAAGCCCAACATTGTGCCAGGACATGGCCAAATTGAAGGCTCAATAAGGCCAACTTTTCCGCACTTGCCAACAACCCGATTTCCCCAACAATTCCCCCTGCCTCGCCACTAAACCGTTTTGCAAAAATTGTCAGAGGCCCGTGGCAAAATATATCCTTTGCCATAACAAATAAAAAAGGCCGAACTTTTTTGGCAAAAATCAATAAATATTTGAGGAGCCGGAAGGCAGGGAACAATCCTCGGGATTGCATTTAATTTAAAACTCATAAATACCAAATGCGCTCGCTGGCTTCATAATCATAAACTGTGAATAAATTGCTGTGTAGCGAGATACAATTTGTGTGATCATCTTCTCCTGCCAAAAACCAAGGATGAAATGTTATGGAAAATTATTGAAAATCTCCCAAGTGTAATTGAGTGTTAAATGCGACCCATCGCCCGTGTTCAAGTCATCAAAGTGTCAGCAGGAAATAATTAAGAAAATATTTAGCCAGTTTTGTTCGAGGCAAATTGAAATTGTTCACGAAACTTGAAACACGAATTGAGCAGCGGCATCGGGGGAAATCCAAGGAAAAGTCTGCAGACACAATTGCCGCTCCACTTGAGACACTATTCCCGATGCTGGATGGGCATTATAATAGCTCCCTCACTGTCTGTTAACTTGGCAGATGAGCATGCTCGAGGATTTCATTTGTTGAAGGCTTCAACTCGTACTTCAGCTCCAACTTGACTCGAACTTTCTTCTACTTACGCATATTTTAAATGCACAAAATATGCTCCAAAGGGTTGCTAAAAGGAGCGACAGGGCTTCCCCCGGCAAGCATTTTTGCAGCAATTTAATTTGCTCCTTTGCATAACAATCAGCGGGGAGCGTTCCTAGCAGGGATAATCAACGTTTTCACTCATTATCATTATCAAGTCGCTGACTTTTCTCCTCCATCTCTCCCTGTGTATATGTATTTGTATATATATTGCTATCTGTATCTCCGCGCCTCGAAGTGGCCTCTAGGGTCTTCAGCTAATGGCCCGCGGCGCCGGAAGTTTTTTTGTGTAGACTCCGAGTTTCGCTTTGCCCCAGCTCCACTATTCCGGAGTCTATAGTGCACTTGACTTTACAAAATATAAGGCAACTCTTCTGGATCACATAGAGAAATGCCTTTAGGTTTAGAAGTTTATCTACTTCAATAAATATTCATCTCATACTTAGGTTAAAAATACCAATCAATAATAATTCATCAAGATACATAAGGCCTCCCTTTATTTTTTTTTTTTTGATAGGGAAATTAAATCAATAAGAAATGGTTCACACTTTTTCCTGTGTATTTTTACCTCCTTTCTCACTCTTTATCATTTTGTTCGGAGTTTGTAAATATGAAGTTTGATAAGTGGGCGGCTCGGGAGGGGAGTGTCTAAGTGTTTGGCCTGGTTTAGGGGGCAACTTGGCAGCTCGGTGGGAAAGGGGCAAGAAAGCAGAAAGGACCTTCCCACTTTTGACTTGGCGCAGACGGCAAACGTCGCCGAAAAAGTTTCTCTAGGTGCAGATTCTTTATGAGATTACTTGGTCTTCGACAAGATATGAGAATAGACACTCACCAACCATAGAAAGGTGCATTTATCTAGGGGTGCGCACAAATTTCAGCTCAAAATAATAATTTCAATGAATGAAAATGGCTGAACATTCCGCGAAATTCATGGCTCATTAAAAGGAATTTATCTAATTAAGTTTTGGGTTCTTGTACCGCCCCTTAAATCCTTCCTTTTTTCTCGATTTCAGCCCACTGTTCTCGAGTTCTTCTGCCACCCAGTCACGCACTCACCCACACCAAGTTTTTTCGCCAAACAACTTTAGCAGAATGCTTTTGTTTATGTTCTCTTAAAATGGCAATCGCTGACTCCTCTGGCTTTTCTTTGTGTTTTTTTTAGGTTGCCACAAATGTCGTTACGTGCACAAGTTGCGCTTTTAAAATAATTACAAAAGAAGACAAGCCGAGAGTGCAGTCTGTTCTGCCTCAGCGAAAAAATAAAAATATGGTCAAAGTTTCCAAACAGCAGAGATGATGGGAAAAAAGTGTAGCCGGCTTTTGTGCGACCCTGTGGGGAGGGGGCAAAGTTTAAGGGCCACTGAATGAGCAGCTGTTACACAAGAAATTGTCTGAAAAGACTGCACTATGGCATATATCTATATATCTGTATAGATTGCATAACGACATCAGTTACCGGTTGACTCAAAATAGAAAAACGAAGTGAAGCCAAGTGTGGCTAATGCGAAAAGGGCGGCGATGGAGGCTTTTGGACTCAGCGTCTTGGAAAATATACTACCAGTACTTCCAGCCACACGTCAATAACTTCATGCCCAAAAAAATATATATACGTATTGCATAAGGAATAGCTTAAATACGCAGCAACAGCAACAAAATAAGAACAGCCACGGAGCTTAGACAAAATGTATTATGCACGGACGATAAAACGTTTTGTGTTCGTGGGGCAAAAAAATGGGACAACAAGGAATGCAGGAAACAGTAGACAATGCAAGCCCCCGAGCGCCGGGGCACCGAGGTGTTAATACTTGGGTGGCTCTAACCAAAGCAGGACAAAGGGGAGGGGGGTTCCTGCATTAAAATGCCGCCCACGCAGGTTGACACTATTTCTCTAGGAAAGAAAAAAGTTTCAAATTGAAGGAGGAAAAACGTTGAGTTTGAATTCTAGATCATATTAGATTATAAGTTACACATCAAGATTAATAATCCCTTAAAGATTCCAGCAAAGCTTTGCAACACATGTCACCAAATATCTTTAATTTAAAATGCATAAAGAATGCTGTGTGACTTTTCTTCAAGTGCCTTCGGGTTTGGACAACTTTCAGCCACGTCATCAGGCAAACATTAAGTCGGCAGCATCCTGAAGCTGAACTAAGGCTGGCTTTTGTGGGGGCGTTAATGGGTTAAAAGTGCGCTTAGAGCGTGTATAGATTTTATAATGTGTTTGCTCTGAGTCTCACCTCCGTTCCAACCCCTCCTTTGCATCTTGCATGAGTTGCAGTTTTTTTTAGCATCGAAAGAAAGGAAAAAGAGGACGACACCTGCAAGCGGCATTTTTCTCACTCGTCCTTTGCCGTTTTCACTTCCGCTTCTGCTGAGCTGGCAAACTTTTCCCCAAGTGTACGGTTGCGGGTGTGTGCGTAGGTATAGAGTGCGTATGTGTGTGTGGCTTGATTACAAAATACAGTTTAATGTTGATTACACATGCAAGGAGCACAGCCTGCAGGCCAAGGAATAGCAATTGGATTACACTCGGGGAAATTGACTAGAATATTTATACTTAAAAAAATATCCAATAATCAATTTAAAGAAGTAGTCCACATAAACTAAATTTAACATTTAATTATAGAAGCAAGCGACATTTTCCTCAGCCAACTTTCCTTTTTTATTGATTAATATATTTCTTTCTCTGTAGAAACAGGCTGTTGCTGATGGCGACTTGGCTTGTGCCGTAACAAAAGACTTCTGCTGCCAGTGACTATCCATCTCCACATCCCTATCTCTATCCCCATCTCTTTCCGGCAAGGTGTTTCCCTCTCTGTCTGAAGCTCAGTTGCTCTTAAGCCTCATTACTCATACAATGTTGACACTAAACTAGTTGTCTGGCATGCATGCATTAATACAAAAGTGTGAAAAATGCTCTTCCTTGAAATTGCTTTGGAAATAAACCGGATAGCTTTAACTTTCTGTAAGAAAATTCAAGGAAATATTCAAGGTACCTAAGGGCATTTAAAACATTGCACAAAGTTTGGAAATGGCTGGAATAGTTAAGGTAAATACCAGCACAGTTTCGTGTACTAAAGAGCACCGGTAAACAGAGTCTACAGTTTGACATCTACTGACCAATCAAGCCCCTCTAAAAACCGAACAAAACAATCACGCAATCAACTTAAGTATGCAAATTATAATAAATTTGTTTTGTTTATGAACTGCTAATGATTTGGTTACGATTTTTATGTGTTTTGTTTTCTGCCGCCGCTTTTCCTTCTGTTGTTTTTGCGTGTGCAGGAAATGAGGAAAACTGTCGCAAATTTGATTTACAACACGCCGGCGTAAGAGGAAAAAAATTGTTGCAGCAAAATTTCCATGTCACCCACAGAGTCTGGAAAGACTTGACAATTGTCATGACAGATTATTCATTATTCAACAATGCGCGGCGAACGTGATGTAGCATTTGAAAAGCAAACGACGGCGATAATAATAATGATGCTTCTGGAAGAGTGAGAGTTGCAAATGTGATAATCACCAAATTGTATTAAATTTAATGCGATTTGGCTAAGTTTTAACACATTTTCTGAGGGCACGTGAACAAAGTTGTCGGGCCGCATGGAAAAGTGAATGTTAGCCATGAAACCGCGTTTCCGCTCCCCAGTAAGTTTATCTTTTTCGCTCACGAAGGTGTTAAATGGAAATCGTAAACCATTTTCTTTGTCATGAAATGTGAATGGATGTTTTTTTCACTCTATATTCGCTGCAGAGATATTGTTTTACTTGCACTGTATCGAATTTAACAAATGGAAAGTACTGGTCAAAAAAAAAAAAACATATTCAGCTCGGTTTTTTATCAAATTTAAAGGCTTTAAGTGAAGACCTTAAATACTTGAAATACTTTTCACAATTTTTAGGGGAGGTTTTCATTTCTTTTAGTACCGAAATTTCCCTTATTCATTAGCCGACAAAAGCCCATAAAAAGAGGCAAAAATCTGTTCTGCTCCTGAAACTTTCCCCCATTACCCGAACATGTCAATCTAAAAGGACCTCCCAGGAAGCAACCGGAACAGAAATTGAATTTCCAGTTTTTCTACCTTCAAACGAAGAGAGTAAACATTTTTGGATAAATGAAATTGAAAACTTTCGACAGCTTTAATGAAAATAAATATTAATTTGTTTTTCGGGCCCTCGCGAAGCCTTTTAGTCCGCGGATTAGCTTGTCGGTTCTCAGGAGGCTGCAAGTTTCGACAACTTTAATTGGTTTAAAATTAAAAACTCCGAAGTGGGATAAAGAAATGCAAAAGGAAGGAGGAACGGGGAGTGGGGAAAAGTGAAAGAAAATACGACACAGAAATATTTTGTGACAATTTCAGGAGGTGGATTGTTGGCGAAACACACCCCGGTTCACATGAATGGCTGTCAGTGGCAACGCGGCAATTTTCTATATAAATCATAAGCGAAAAAAACAGGGCAAATAAAGAGAAAACAGGCAGGAGAGCTCGTTTATCGAGTGTTTAACTTTGGTTGGGGGACTCGTTGTTTTCAAGAGCCTCCGAGTGGGGTTTCGGTCGGGAATCCACCTTTGGAGCTGGTCAAACAATTGTGTGCCTACCGCAAAACTGCAGAGGGCTCCCCATATCGATTGCAGGTCCCAAAGCCCAAAGCTCCCAACCCCCCAATCCTATATTATGCAAAACCACCCCAAACAACCGTGCTGCCTGGCTGATAAGCAACATGGCAACAAAATGTTGAATGTTGCAAATGCCAACGTGTGGCAGCTTGTGATAGCAGAGCACAAGACTCCCAAAAAGGGGGTTGCTATTCTATACACTAAGAAAAACATGTGAATAGAAGACATTTGTCCATAAAACCATTTAGAATAACCACATACTTAAATTTATTGCATTTAATTTAAAATCCCTTTGGATTGGTTTTGAGTACTCCATATTTATTATACTAGTAAACCCAGCGAACTCCGTTCCGCCACCAGATGGCGATAGTTTTAGGTAAAACTTCGTTTGGTGTTTAAAAGATAAAGAAAATTTTTTTTTGTTTTATATATGAAAAGGAAAAATTTTATTTCGATACCATTAAAACTTTGGCCATTTCCGAGTGTTTTGCAATATTACACGTTGGTTCCTCAATAATTTGAAGATTTAACGGTAATTTTAATGCTGAATGAGCCGTTTGGCATCTTTCTAACAATATGGCTGCTATTCCCGAAGAAGCAACTGCAACAGCTATGTTGGATCTCGCCCGAACAGTTGCTAAAGCTAATGACATGAGGAATGTCTTGTCAGTACCACCAGGGGCATCTAGGAAATATAAACCACCATTTTCTTCATCGATTGCCTTCATTAAAGTATCATAAACTTTCTTCTGTTGGGAATTCAACAGGGGTACATTCGTTTGAACTAATAAATTTAATTCCTGGTGATCATATTCACGTTCCCGTTCTAATTCTCGATTAAATGCCTCATTCATTTCACGATTTGGCGCTGGCATTCTAACCTGATTAATATATTACCGCACATGAGGTAACACTTATCTTCGATCAAGAGTAAAACCCGATAATGTATCTCCTCATTCATCAAATTGTTCACAATCAGGATGGCGACTTCGTCTATTGTTGGAGCATTAAATGTCCTTTTGTGTGTTCCAGATGGTCGTTTATCTGCTTTTATGACAACTTTATAGTCATCATTTGGCATGCGCTCTAAAGCACTCTTAAACAACCTGATGTTCATGAAGCAGACACTGCAAGTCTTGAAGAATTGCTCGTTTCATCCCTTCATTGATCGCATTCTTCCATGTTGCCCATGAAATACGTGTATATTTTTAAATTTTTTTTGTGTATCTTCGAAAGGAAGTAATGATCCAATTCGATGGTGAATCTGCCCTTGTATCTAAGATAAAGTAAGTTATTCTTTAACTAAATTCTATGTAATACCAAAAAAAACCTTAAAAGTCGGATTAAATCCTCGTTCTTCGATAATATCTGCCCCAAATGACGTCATTTGGAAACAACCATTGTATTTTCGGGTATTTGCAAGAAAGTGGCGTGATTCTTGTGTTTCACCACAAAGCAACGAATACAATGGCTCAGGTGGCGGAGTCAACAATGGCAATTTAACTTTACCATTAAAGCAGCATAATCCAGGCGTTTCTCCGGAAAACTTCAGTGCACCGCAATACTCGCAAACAACGTCCATTTGCCCAATGCAAACGCTAGGATGCAAGCTGTAATCAGTGATGGAATCGTATTGAAACGCTGCTCGATTCAAATCAGCACTTGATAAATTTCTTCTGCGTCGCAAATGATCTATTTCTTGACCTCTGTTGTAAGCTCGACGATTCTGCATTGTCAACCGAGCCGTATTACGGATTGCCTCTCTTTGCTCTGCTGATTGAGAAGCACGACGTCGACCCATACTAACGCGGTTCTGTTCACGTTCATTGTTTTGTTCTTCTTCAGACCTTCCATTTGCAGTATTTCGTAGTCTTCTTGCATTACGGCTTTGTCGGGAAAGATTCGATCGTCTTGGTCGCAGCATTATTTATTAAACTTCCCTTCACTTCAATTCACAAAAAGCACGAAAAACTTCACTTCAATTCAATTCACCAAAATCACAAATAACTTCAATTCACTTCAAAAAAATTGAGTTAAAATGCTATGGTAGTGTGTGCTTGTCAGTTTGATGAGGTAATAACTCAGTTTATATGCGATTTTTGGTATGTCGAACGGAATAAAAAGTACCCTAACTCCTATTCCGGGCTCTAAGCTACCTTCCTACCAATTTTCAGCCAAATCTGTTCAGCCGTTCTTAAGTTATAAGTGGTGGAACTAACACAACTTGCTTTTATATATATAGATTTTAAATGCTAACCTTTTTAAATAATTCTAACCACTCTTTTCTCTTTGTGCACTTTGTTATGCCCATTTTGAGTGATGTATGACTGGGGTGGGTGGCTTTGGGGTGGTGAGTGGTTGAGGTGGTGGTTTCAGGTTTTGGTGGCCATGCAAATCCGTCACGGTGCGTCCGCCGCTGGTCCACTGAACCCCCGAAAATGCGACGACAAGCGGCATGGTGTGAGCAATATTTTCGCAGCGACTGTGCGAATGTTAACCCATGAACCATATACCGTGGGCTGGGACAAAAAGCCCTGCGTGGCACGTGTCTGCACTTTGAGCTCAAACGAGCCAGCAGCCAACTCCATTAGCGGCGGCATGGGCGTCGGGGGTTAAGCGGGAAGGGGGAAAGGGGGTTGCAAATGCCATCACCTGAGGCCGCCGAAAAACCAAGAGAGGCCCGCTTATCGAGGGAGTCCTTGTTGCACGATTGCAGCCTTTGCGATTTTATTTCCCCGAGCTACTTTATTTTTTCCAAGCCGCTTGTTACCCACTGCACTTCAAATGCAGTGAGCTATGAAACCGATTCGGCAGGATAAAGGTGCGCAAAGCCTAAGGATATTCTTTAAAGAACTTTAAAAAAGCAAATACTTAAAAATATCAGACAGTTGTTTTCTATGGCTTACTGCTTGCGTTTGTAATTTAAGTTGTTTAAATCTGTATAAAATCGTTTTCCTAAATTTCAAGTCCCTAAAAAGACTACCGTTAAATCTTATAAAATTTAACGAACTTGAACTATTTTCCCATTCTTCTTTTCCGGTTGTTTTAGCAGCTTAAATGCCTTTCCATAGATTCTCAATTTAGGAGATATTTCCTCTGGCATTTTCTCATTTTCAGCTTTGGTGGCCTGATTTCTTGACTTTTCCCGCCCCCGAAATCCCCCACTCGTGCTCACGTCTTGCTTCATTATTTTTTATAGCCAGGCCATTATCTATTTACATATGTCTAGGCCATCCGCCGTCTCCTTCGCAGCTTTACTTTTATTAGATTTCGCATTTCCATTTTATTGGCAATTCTCGCACAATCGCCTTCAAACTGTGAACTCGCATTTAGCGCGAGACATTCGCACTTTTCAAGTTGGCGTATTAAACATCCTTCAGTGGCATCCTCCCAGCAAACATTTTAGCTTGCATTTCCCCGCCCCCTCAGCAAACTCTGGCTCTCAAACAGATTTACATGCGATTTGCATAAATTGAGTGCTTCCTTTGAGGCCGCCGATGATGACGATGCGGATGTTGTCGTCCCAGCTCTTTGGAGTTGCTCATGTCCCGGTCCCCGAGGCCACTTCCCTTGAAACCCCCTGGTTAAGACCTAAGACCCCCTCCTCTGGGCTCCCTTTTCAAATGAATTTAAATCTCTGACAAAGAAGTGGGCTGCCGTTCCGCAAAAGTTAATGTTTCAATTATCCTATAAATTCAAAGGCAACCAAGTGCACTGGGAATAGTAAGTTAAAGGTGATCCAATTTATAGATCAGAAAATAAAAAAACTTTAAATTTAATTAAAACCATTTGCTTATTATTACTTTCAAAATAATACCCTCTTTTCTTTTTTATGCCTGAAAAATTAGTTATAAAGCAATTGTCCTTTTTAAAAAAGCACCCCTATTGATTTCTGCCCGCTGGGAATTATTTTGATTGGAATTCTTCTCGATTTTCGGCCACATTTTGGGGGTCATTGAAGGGTTAAGCGTTTACTTTCTGCATTGAGTTTTCCGGTGGCCTGAGAGTGAACAATTTGATTTGACATAATTGGGGTAAAGTCAAGCGGAAACGATTATTGTGTGCATGTGAGGGTAAGTAGGGGGAGGTGTGGAAAGTGGGCGTGTGCACAAGCAAAGTAATTCAATTTCCCGGCTTGCAACTTTTTTGGCTGCTGGTCAGCGAAAAAAGAGAAGGGTTTGCTTTGGCTGGGCATGTGTAACCCATTTTTTTCCAGTCGGCTGTCGCATTGCGTCAGCGAATATGAAGCCACCCACCACCCACTCGGCACCCTCTTCTCACCCACTCAACTGCTCAACCACTCACCTGCCAACCCCCACTTAACCCACCCAGGCAGTTAGTTTAAACTTGTTTGCCTCAACTTTTTCCGTTTCTAGCTGGCCTTTGCATTAAAAATGCATGCGAAAGTCGTTTGACAAAAGTTTTCCTCCACGAGAGACAAAAGGGGAGGCGGAAAAGCTGGGCGGTGGGTGTGGGAGAGGACACCTTGAAGGCCAAAGGCAAAGTTGCCCCCGAAGCAAAGTTGACAGTTACATGCGGGTTAGACAAGATTCTCCCAGAGATTCACTTTAAAATGCAAGGACTGCGAGAAAGCGGCAAAAGGGCAAAGGTAAGGGCTAAGAGCTTAAGGACTCCACTCAGGCAATCGATAATTTCCAGCAATTCAATTACGGGTTTCCAGGACACACGACACAACACAACACATGCCACAACAAATCGAAATTCCCACGCTCATTGAAATGACTTCAAGGCGAGGAAAATATTATCAAATGACGGCAAAAACATCCGAGTTATGTCACACAAATGAACAAAATGATAAGGAAAATTCATGGGAAAATACTCGGGGAAAATTCGTTGGCAAAATGTCAGGCAAAAATGTTGACATTGTTCGGCTTAAGATACAAAACACACGGACTGCAGAAAAGAGCGGGCATTGTTGGGCGAAGAAGTTGACAAATCAAGTTTTCCTCCTTCGTATTTTTCTTGTGCATAACGAGCTCATAGCTCATAGCTCACAGCTCAGAGCTCAGAAATGTGTGTGTTTGGATAGCAGTGCATCAAACGAAATGAAAAGATGAAAAGCAAACGAAAAGAAAATTATGAAAATGCACAAGAGGCAGTGCTCTAATGGAAAGGCTTAAAGGCAACTTGTCAAGTGAAATGCGAGTGAATACACAAAAATCACAGAAGCCAAACTTAAATCTCTACGGCTAAGAAATTCCAACAGAATATAAGATAAATACCATACATTCTCATTTCCCAATTAGGATTAAAGATTAAAGCATTTGCGGACACCTTTAAGCTCGGCTTTCAATCTAAGTGCATTAAATGTTTACGCATTTCTCTAAACCTAAAGTGATCCTTCAGCTAATCCTGCTGAGTAAACTTAAGCTGCGAACTTAAAAAGTTAAAGTCTCATCCGCAATCCATTAGAGCCAGTCAAAGTGCCATAAATAATGCCCCACAATGCATCAGAGGAGCCAGACACAAATACAAATCGCCGGGAGTCGGGGGAAAAGGACTCCAGTTGGTAGGGAAGAGCACATGCTCACTGCACTCCCATCCGGGCTTTTATTCAAATTGTCAACTCGAAATGGGCTGCAAAAAACTGAAAATCAGCACGCCAGAAAGCAGAAAAGAACAGAACTGCAGAGTTCAACTGAGCGTATGTGCAATGTTTGCGAATGACAATTTACGAGTGGCCAGAAGGACGAAAGCCAGGACTCCGGCACTTCTCCGCTAATTGCCAGCAAAACAAGCTCTCAAATCAACTTTACACACCGAGGAAAATTCCAGCCAGCTCTTGTAACGATTTTAAGGTGATATTTGCTGGGGCCACACGCTTTTTACTTTTTATTATTAATGGCCTGGCGAACGGAGGCGGCCAGACAATGACTCATATGCTAATTTCGGCCACAACAAATGTTTGGGAGCCAACTTCGCACACCTCCAACTTTTAAGTCCCCTTTCCCGATGACATTGAACGATATGCCGCCTGTTTTCCTGCAGAAGGAAACAAGATGTTGGCCCACCGGTGGGAAAGCTCTCACCTTTTTTGCCAACTTTGATTGATGGCTATTACAAGTTTGGCTTGTCTAGTTCCTTTGTTTTACGCTTTTTGCGGCAACACTCAAGGACATTCGAGAATAACTGGCGAAACACCGAAAAGCTTTCAGTCAAATGAGTTACGACACACACGGAAAAACCGAAGCAGGGAAAAATGGAAAAGTAATCTGTTTGAGGTGAGAAAGTTAGGCAATCTGTGCAAATCAAAGTTTATATTGCAAAGCCGAAGCCAATAAAATATTTAATATATAATCTTCGTTCCGAGAATTTCAATTATAAACTTTGGCAGCCTCTAAATGAAAATAAAATCACTTGACAACTGGAGGAAAGCTGAAGACTGAGAATTATATATCATTTGGCGAGCAACTATTTCCACAGCAAACTTCAGTTTTTAATAAGCCTGAAAGTTTGTTAAACTTCTTTTTTTTGGGAAGTAATTTCCAAATTTACGACTTTACAGTGGCGCCCTAAAACAAGAACTTTAAAACTGCCCAAAAAGGGAAGTAATCCAAAAGGAGCACACACAAGTAAAATAAAAAGCAAAAACTTGTTTATGACTTGCAAATTTCCGGTAAAAGCCAAAACAAGTGCAGCTCGCAAAAAATGGGACTAGAAATGGGGAAACTTGTCCAAGGAGCAAATCAACTTTTTCGAACTGGAAGGAGGATGGCAGCCGGAGGAGGATGACAAACGAACTAGAAATCCCCGCACTTGGGTAAATAACTAAGACGGAAGTGGAGCCATTCGACCGGAGGCCAAAGGCAGGACGAGATGAGGTGGGCAAATGAACTTTAAAATGGATATCCCCGAGGTGGAAAGCGGAGCCCGAGACTCGCAACTAATGTAATCAAATCAAAATGAAACGCCCGCCAAGCAACTAACCAAGGCAAATTGCCAGCAAGAGATGAGCGATTTTGGGAAGGGTTGGCAAAAGACATTTTAGACATGCTATCTAAAATACCTCATAAATAGTAGAAGTCCTTAAAACCATTGTTAAAATAGAATGAAAAAATAATTATCTGATTTACTGTTCACTCAATAAACTTTTTAACTGATAAATACCACGAAAATCTGATTAAAGATAGTAAAGAACAGTTTAAACCACATCATATTGCGCTCATAAAGCAGTTTCATTCTTCCCCACTGAAAACAAATTAAATTGAAAATGTCATTCCCATATCGCCGGCCATCTCTGGCGACCGGAGAGCATTGGACTCGAGGCAATCGGAAGATGGCGAAAGGAAATATTGTCATTGAAATGCAAGTCCTGTGCCACCGCGACTCCACCTGGCCAAACGCAAATGCAAATTGAGCGGCAGTGGGGAGTTGGTGCGGAGACAACAATAATAATAATAATAAAGGAAAAAATAATAATTTGCAACAAAAGTCAGTCAAGTGGTCGGCGGTCGGTGGTCGGTCGGGTTGGTTAACCGCAGAAGAGAGTTCAGTTCTTGCCCCCCGTTTGTGCCACTGTCAATATTTGCCACCGCCGTCTGGTTTGTCATCATCATCGAAGTGATGGCTTCTCCATGGTTCTTCATCGATATGCAGACGACACAGAAATCTCAGGACAAGGACAATTTTTTTGTTTTCTCTTGGATTGAATTCTGTGGGACTGAACTGCGAGGCCTCAATCTTTTGATCGCCAGCGCAGCGCACTTCATTTGCATGCAATCATTTGTTTATTTGCTTGTAAATAAAGCCAGGGAGTTCCTGCTAATGGAAACGATAACTTATTCCCAGAGTTGCTAATTGAAGTAGCTGCCTTCAAGGAAAGTTGAGTCATGTTTGGTCTTAGGTCTACAATCTGCGTACGTTTACGTTTTGAAGCACCACAAAGAAACCATAAATGATTGAGAGGCTAAGAGACTCTCGTCCTGCTGCAAAAAGGCGTAGTAAATTTAAATCAGCATTACTTCCCACTTTCCTGCGGAAGCCTCAGACATTTTCTGGGTGGAAAACAACTGACCCGTGGTCAGAGTGAATGTAAAAAAATAATGGAAAATAATTTTCAATTTGCCTGGGCCCCCGTCCTTCCAGCAATTTATTGGAATATGTTTCTCGGCCCTTCCTGTTCGGTTCTGTTTTTATTTTCCCCCACTCGAGATGTATATGTACAACGGTAATTCTAGACGCTTGGCATGCGCCGCTCGTGGTTTATTATTACCCCCCACCCCCGACTTTTCCGAGCCGCCTTCCCACTCCAAGTGTGTGCTTTGCTCTTCTTGAGCCAGGCAGCCATACAGCCAGGGAGGCAGCCAAGCAAACATTTCCAACAGAGGAAACAAACAATAATATGTGAAAAAGGAACAAATATATACTAGAGCGTATATATGAAAATAAAGGAAAAATGCTGGCCAGACCCTAACAAGCGAGACAATAGCCAAAAGCTGTAAATTGTGGGCGGGGATGGGCGGCGGGCCAAGCAACAAACTAGAACAATGAACGGCGTACGAATGTCTAGAGGAATGTCTGCCGCCTTGCCGAGCAGTGGCGTCCAAACTGTAATTAAAACTGTGCCTGCGAAACTGTGCAGAGTCAAGAGTGTCAAGTGCAAAGATATGGAAAAGAATTTCCAAGGCGAGAGCCGAGGGGAAACTCACGGTAAGAAGGAAATCATTTTACGGCCGCATGACAGACAATAAACGAAAACGGGAAAACAGGAAAACTTGGGGGCGTGTAAGCCGAAGGTTGGTGGAAGGAAGAGCTCCGGGAAGCCATTACCTCGGTGGTGCAGGTGCCACATTTGCTGTGGGCACACATGCACACAGCCAACACCTTGAACCAGTTTAAGTGAAAAGAAAGGAGAAATTATGGCAGAGTGAGAGCGCGCTGCAGAACTCAAAATAATGAAGTGCGAGGGCGCCGACACTGACATTTTCCTCAAGACCGGGAAAGCCCTGATGACGAGGAGTCGACCTGCCCGCCGAGCAAAAGTCATTAGCGAAGCACATGGCACAGTGATTTAGCATTTAGCAAAAATAAATACTAATCTGATGCATTACTTATCTTTAGAACCATAAGAAACGAGCTTGTTGTGCTGATTTCAACGCTCATTTTGTAAGAAGAAGGAAGAAGTTTTACATATAATACTATCGTGGTATCAAATAAGTTTTTAAAAGTCGCTTGAAGAGTCACTTTTCCCCAATCTCGGACCAGTGTACCGCTGGGTGGGCTTTTGGGGCAGATTTGTGGGGTAAATGCCGACAGTCGGAGCTGTCAGGAAATGCAGCAAAGTTGCCTTTTGCCTTAGGCCGAAGAAGAAATTCTAGACGTGAGTGGCGGCCACTCCTCTGCAATCTCGCCTCCTGTTGTCAGGCCCGTGCCCCTTGTCAAATATTTAACACTTGGTTTACTTTGCATTTGTTTCGCTCCCCGTGGCACATGGAAATTAAATGTTTACGCTTTTTGTGGCAGCAAGTGGGCGTCGACGTCCCCAACTCGAGGAGGCAGCGCTCAAGTGGATTTCATGGGGCAACAACCAAAATGGCAACCAATTTGGAGAACTGCACATTTCCATATCCATACAGCTTTGCCCGCCCACGCAATCAATGCGGCAGAAATATTTCACAACTGCAGAAATGCAATCAGAAATCAGGAATCGGGAATCAGGGATTGGGAATCGGGAATCGCGCCAAATGCCGACCAAATCACGTAGCATAATATTTTGTTATTTTGTCGGTCTGCACTGCGTCTGCATCGCATTGACAGGCATAAGTCTGTGAGATATGCCACGAATGGAAATCTATATGCGAGAGCGGATTTTCAAAGTCACGCGCCACCGAACAGCGGAGAGCATGGGTTAAGACCCGCACCACCACAAATGGCTAAAAGTCAGACAACAATCGATGATGAGCACATGTAGGGGGTGCAGGGGGTAAAGGGGGTTAAGGAGTGGGTTTCCGCAGAACAGCATAGAAATTTGCAGAATTCTCTTGGCAAACGAGCTTTGAATTCATCCATTTCTGATTAAAGAGGGAATAATTTTCTAAAGAGGTTTCTTTAATGTTTGTGGGAATTAAGCTTGAATTTATGGAAAATAAATATGTGATAACTTCTTAATTTAGTAGGCAGAGAAAGCAGGAATCCGCTGAATATAATCTGAAATAGTTTACTTTATATTCCGCTTAAAAAATAGTGTTCCCTTTGCAAACTCCCATCCGCTTTCACTACAAGGAACATCAGTGGAGCTTGAGTCTTTGTCGCCTCAGAAGACGCCAGAGAACATTTCTATTAAAATGCGAAAAGCCTTTTGTGGCACCCCCTCCCAGTTTTCGGTGTATTTCCCTTGTTTATGCGGTGGCTGTCTGGCTGTGTGTTTATCGGCGGAGCTTCTGCTTTCGCCGCTGCTGTTGGCATTGCACTTTGCATGCAAAAAACATAATAATCGCAGGGGGAGGGGGATAGTGGGGGTAGAGTGTAGGGGGAAGGGGGAGGGGAAGGAGCACGGACGTGTTAGAGTCTTCCGATCACAAATGTCGTGAACGTTGTTTGACGTCAGCATAAGCCACCGAAAATAAACAATACCAGAAGCGAACAAAATGCAGCGGCATAGATAAACAATAAACAAAGACACGAGCAGCACAGCACAGCACAGCATCAGCAGAAATGGCAAATTGAAAACTGCATTAAGAAGCGCCCAAAGGAAAGGGGGGCGAAGGGGTGAGAAGTCGGGGGACGATCCCTTGACATTCAGAACAGAATTCAGAGTCATTGAACGAGCAGAAGACAACGAAAAAAATTAAAGAACAACCTAAAGATGCCAAAAATAAAGTTGTAAAAGAAAAAATAGGAACCAGACAAACTGGCGGCAAGCTTCGCTAGTTGTACACTTGAAGATATTTACGGAAGAATTATTTATAATAAATAAATATATCAAAAAATTAACATGTTATTTTTTTTAGTTAAAAAATTTACAAAATTAAAAGCCATTAAACCAAAGAAATAAATACTTTCTTAACATATATTTTTCTCTCTGCAGCTAATTGCGAAATGACTTTCAAACTATTCCAGCCTAATTGAATTCTACTCGCGTTGCCAAACAACAGACATGAAAAAACCAGTAAACACCGCCAAAGAAACCAAACAACGAAAATAGTAGAGGCCGCATTGAAAACAGAATTTTTACGATTTACGTCGGAAGGCTGTGAATTTCACTTTAAATACTTTTATTATGGGCGGTGAGCCGCCGAAGAAAAAAAAAGAAAAGGGAAAAAACTCGTGGGGTGGGGAGCTGCTCGCATTCAAGGCACGTTTTCCAGGCAACGTTGACGCTTGGTTCGGCGCAAAAAGCTTTGGCTTTTTCTCCGGCTCCAGGCAACACATGTACCTGTAATGGGCCCATTCGACAAGAGTCGAAACAGCAGCAACAGCAACAATGAGCCGTTTAAAAACAAATTATCGAACATGTACGGAACGCCTGTCACCGGCAGAGAGTGAAATAATAAAACGGAATAAGGGAAAAATGTTTATGGACAGTCAATGATAGTCGGCGAAAATGCAGAATAATCCCGAACACGAGGGCCCAAGGGGTTAAGCTGTCTGAAATGGGGAAATGTGTTTGGGGATCGGTGAAAAAAGATAAACACATACAATTGACAGAAGTAGAACAAAGCTAGTGATGTAATGCAACTCAGGGACTGCCAGGTAAATGTTTAGGTGATTTTTAGTTTTTTGCTAAGCGCTTAACATCTGTATTTATTTGTAAACATATCAGCTTTTGATTGCCTGTTTTAGTGCTCATAAAAGGTTGGTTGCTGTCATGTTTAACGAATTTTAATGCCTAAATGCATGTTTAAAGTAATGGAATTAATAATTATACGTTTTATTGGTATTTAAATTACAAATTAAAAGCAAATATGTTCGGCTTCCAGGAAATCTTATAAACTTTGGGCCAGCTAACCACATAATTAAATTTCATAACTGTTTGAATTTTCCCCAGCCGCCTTAACCCTTAACCATTAACCCCGTGCACAGTTCACTGCCCAGTGCCACTCATCAATGTCACAAACATGAGCGCAGGAAAATCGAGGAAAACCCTCCATTTAAGAGGCCTCACTAAATTGCTCAGAAATTCGTGTAATAAAACATAGAAACACCCGCATAAATTTCTTTTCAACGCGCTGGGAGCGTAAAAAAATCTTCCGGTTTATGGATTTTGCGCTGGAAACATATAGTATACGTATTTTCCCATATCACACACTTAATAGTGCAGCATTTAGTGGGAGAGGGAGGGGAACTGCATTAAATGTGCTTAAGCGAGCGAGAGGTCATGTGCGTGATTACTCATACGCCGTGTGGCCGTCGCGGAGATCATCTCCTGGCATGCCGGAAAATAAATATAAAGCCGAGGCGAGCTGGTGAGCTGGCGAGCTGAAACTGAAAGAACGCTTCATATCAATGACATGACATATTAAACGGGCCACCAAAGCGGATTTGTCCACACATACGTACTCGCAATCTCCAGATAAAAGTTGGGGTGGAAGGTTAGTGGGAGGGAAGTGGGCGGTGGGGTTTGGGGGCGGGGCCGATGGCATCTGTAGCGCTTCTGCTCTTCACAAATCAGAGCGTAAATACAATGCTGAAAGGCGATGAGAAGGCAAGACGAGAAGCGAGAAACGAGAAGCGATGCGTGTTCAGATAGCGGAATCTGCTCAGTGGCACTTGAATGGACTGCGAGGTACAGTGGGTGCACTTTAAGTACAGTAAACTCATGAGAAATATTCTAAGAAACTCTGTTAATCTGCTATCAAATCCAACACTTATTTATACTTCTTTATAGGTAAACCACTCAACCACTTTTTAATTGATTTTTAATCACATCTTTATCATTCCTATTCCAACTTAAAGCTCATAGCCCGCATTTTTCAGCAGGACAACTCAACCCCCGCTGCAAATCATTCGCCAAGGGCTCTGCAGATTCACTCAAAGCAGTTATCACTGTATCAGAAGCACATATGCGGGCAGGGTCCAGTTCGGCCCATCTGAGGGCACTGAAAAGACTCGTGAAGTGGGGGGAAGTGGGGGAGTGGCCTTATATAGAGGGTGGGAGGGAGTATGGAGTTCGAAGAGATAAAAGCGGCGATGGAGGAAGCATCAACAGTCGGCGGCCATTAGCTGCTTATCGCGCTTCGTCTTCGGCTGCTGATTCTTTTATATACGTTCTCCTCCTCCCTCTTGGTTTTTCTTCTTTTTGTCATTGAGTAGGACGGAAAATAGCAGCGACAGTGAGCTCAAGTGTAAAGTTGGCAAGTGGCTGCGACTGGCGGCCAGATGGACGGACACCAGTCAAGGGTTAAAGCCATAGACAACGTCGAGTGTGTTTGGCCATGGCTTGTGACACAAATGTTATCAGAAAGGATTATGACAAGCCTGCGAAAAGGGGGAAAAGCAGAGAAGCCGAGAGGTGGAACACTTTGCCGGGAACTGTATCAGTGGCACAAAGAAATAGAGACGCCGGCGATGATGATGATGATGATGCGACGGCGACACGATATAGCCGACAACCAAGTGTCAAAGTCGGACATTCGACGCCATAAAATATTTACACCGAAAGGAAGCAAGGAGCTCCGGGCAATCTCGAGAATCTCACTTCAGTTTCGAAAAGTTATCCTCTATTTCCCAGGCAAAAAATAAGGAGAGGAGGGATAAGTGTCACAATTGTCGGTTAAGTAAGTCGAGGATTCTCACTTCAGTCTGGAAGAGTTTGTAGCTCTTTCTCACTCAAGCCTTTCAGATCTAAGAACTCTGAAGAACTAACAAATTAGGTTAAAGTTTTTTTACAACATAGCAAATACACGAATAAAAGTGAATGTAAACTAATTTATGTATAGGAAACCATAATCCCCAAACAAGAATATAGTTCGAGCATTCTTATCGTAAAACCACTTTATAGACATCTTGAGAGAACACGAACCCAACAATCACGACTCCCATGAATCATTCCCAGTTATCTGCAGCTCAACGAGAACCAGAAAACGCAGGATGACAAAGAACTCTCGATCGCCGCAAGTAAACACACATAAACGTTGAGTGTATGTGATTCCGGTGTGTGCTCTTCTGATCTATGGAACTCACTCATCAAAAGCTGGAAAGGAAACGCGTTGAATTCCCTGGTTAATCGCAAGATACACAGCAAGAAAAGAAAGTTTACCTAGTACAAAAGCCGACCCTCTCTGCGATTCTAAAGCTGTATTCTATATTCTTACAAACAAAGTGCTACATGATATTAAAAACCTCATTAAACATTTCCAAGTAAACAAAGGTAAGTCTTTTTTTGTTGCGTGTAAGTACTTAATTTCTTGTGCAACGTCTTGCAGCTTCATAACTTTTATGGTCGTCGAATGAAGCAGTTTAGAAGGAACGACAGTGAGTTGCAGGCACAACTCAGCCACAAGCTGGCTGTAATTAAAAACGAGGGAAGACCAGCGGCAGCTCGTGCGGCAATTAACGATAGTTAAGCTGCGAGTATCAGTTCGCTGACAAACAGCCACGACAAGTCCAACGAGTTGCAACTACTGTTAGTGGGTTTTGCAATGGCCTTGGCAGCCAACTTGCAACTTGCAACTTGCAACTGGAGTGACATTCTTGGGTTTTATTTCTCTGCTTTTTAGTTGCATCAGCAGCTGCTGCGCCAAACTCCTCAATAATGCAATGAAAACATTTAAACTTCAGCTGAAATAAAATCAACTTTACTAGTTCTTTAGCTTTTCTTCGAGGGCCATGCAACATTTATGAGCCGAGGAGAAGCAGAAGCTCCCAAATGGCAAAATCGTGAGAAATTGTTTCAATGCTAGCTCAAGTTGCATTCGAAATTGTTTCCGCTTGAAGGATTTCCCAATTGTTGGGGGGCTGTTGCAACTTCGAGGAGAGAACGCTGACATGCTGGGTGTGGCGGAGAATATTCGCTAAAAATTTCATCTTTCATCGAAATGAATGCTAAAATTGCTCACTGAACATGAGATGAAATGTGGTAAAATTATTGGAGCCATAGGGAATTTATTGTTTTTGGTTTGATTGATGAAAGGGAATCATTTAAGGAACTGTAGGTTCTAAATAAAATTTAAAGAGATTCCCATTTTAGAGGAATTATAATTATAATCCTGAGAATGTAAGCTTATAATTGATTGCCTCAGCTTTGAACAACCTTTTCCAGCACCATATTAAACCATACAAGGCCCATATTTTCGGTCTTTCAAAACAAAGACTCCGACACAAAATGTCAATTAAATACTCAGGCCACATACGGTCGGTTTTTGAGTCAAACAAGACCATTAGTCAGATATTCAGGGGCTTACCTGTGGCAATCAAACTGTGTTAACGTTTTGGTGCCGCAGTATCTTTGACTACGCCTTTGACTAGCTCGCAAAACAGAAAACCACTCCGATTATGGGAAGAAAAACAGCTGTTCGCCGAACTAGTTTCTGGAACAAGAAATGGAGGCAGCAAAAAAAGCCAAACAAAACCAAAAAAAAAACCGTTTGCGTGGGCGTTGAAAGACAATTAGCCGCATGCCGCAAAATCAAACTACCGAAACGGGTTTTTCAGTGAGTCAACTCGGTGCAAACTATACGGGTTTCCATGTCATGCCCAAATAACCACCACAAATGCATGGCGAATTTTATGAAATCCAAAAATTAGGGGGAGCCATCGAACCATCCACAATCCACACACATTCGATCAAGTAATTCATCAAAATTTGTTTACACTTCCCCCAATTTCTGGCATAGTTCGGGGTCTTTTGTCTGTCAAATTGCATTTGACTGGGAACGAGTGCATTCAATTACCCCGCGAAAAGAGCCAAACTGACAACCTATCAAAATGCTTTTTTAGACCATTAAAAGCTTTTCCCACCATGCCGACGCAAACGCAAAAAATCGATGGGTTTCCGTCTGAAAATGCGAATTTGTTTTGCATTTATTTCCTTCTCGTTGTGTTTTGTATCTGTTGCGGTCTGGCAGGAGCAAAGTTTTTTAAATAAAAATTGCGTCTACTTGTATTTTTTATTTGCGAATTGTGCTTTCGGTCAGAAAAAGCTAAAGGACAGCATAAAAGAGCTTCGCTTTCTGTTCGTCTAAATGCAAAATTTCGGCATGGAGTGGGTACTGAGTTACCAAGGGTAAAGTTGATTGAAGTTTAGGCTCTTTAGGGCAGGAAATGTTTTGAATTCATAACAGATACTACAGAACTTGATATGTGCAATAAAAACCATTGAATGAATCGCTTTTCACTGCAGAGCTAAATTCTACAATTTAATTGCATATTGCTTGGCATAACTTAACAACAGTCTGATGAATTGCTATAGCTTCAACTTCACATTTGACATTATCTGCACCGCCTTTTCGAATCAAACACGTTTTCGAAGCCCCAACTTTGTATGCAATAATGTAAATAAATTTATCTATAGAATATTGCATTACCATAACTAACTATTGTTCGAAAGAAACTGCACCCACATGAAATGCAATCATAGAATGACTCAACCCATCGAGAGTTTTTCCAGGGAACATTACCAAGTAGAGGCAAAATTGGTTAGCCACAATTTGGCTTTGGAATAGCTATTTCTAATGAATACTCACTTAGTCTGCCGAAGCTGTGCGATAGCCTCTTCTTGAGCTTCTGCAGGGCTCCTCCCTTCTTCTCGCGCATTGTGACGCCTGAAAATAAGTGGGGAAAAATATACATAAATACATTTACGAAAACAAATCACTTAATTGCGCTGAAATGTGAGAGATTTATTAAGTGACATGCAGTGATTGCATAATGATGGCTCCAATCAAGTTGTCTGTTTGTCAGTGTGTGTATGTTGGGAAAACTTCAAAACAAACAGAGGAAACAAAACACAGATTTCGTTGTTATAAACGAACATAAATCAGTCGAGCGTGGTCGCCCATAATAAACAGGGTGACCCCAGAGACGGAAAATTGGGGGACTGCATTTCCCCAAATGAATAATCAACACATTTTACACCAACCAAAAATATTCGACCGAAAATAGAAAATGCATTTCGCGGTTTATTTTTGTATTCGAGGGGATACTGCTCACTCCCCTCCACGATCCATTGGTATAATTAAGTTTTCTTTTTAATTCCGTTGTTTGTCAAAATGATCAAATAATAACATTTAGCAAAAAGCGCTTGTTTGAATGTTCAGTGAGGCATGAAAATTGTTTTCTGCTATTTCGAGGGGGTTTCAATGGGAGGAGTGTCTGGCTTTGCTGGTTTGTTGATTGCATTAACAATTTGTAATTGAGTTTTTACCCACTATTATTAGAACACACGAAAAAAAAGTAATTTGAGTGGTCAAATGTAAATAAGCAAGTGGGTCAGCGACTGGAATTGTGTTGCGTTACGAAAGGAAAAACTATCATTGCTTTGAAATTATTTGTTAATGTGTTTAATCAAAAACCAATCTAAATTGTTACTTGTGTTTATCCGACTCCCACATTTCCTATTCAAATCTTCTTGTTTACACTTCCTGATCGCAGTCTTCTTGATTATCCACCAGTTTCTATTGGATTACCACCATCCGAATAAGGAAATTGGCACTTGAGCAATCATTTGTCAAACTCTTCACAACTCTTAAGTCGCAGAACTGACACTGATTGAGATGACCACTCCACAACGACCTCCACAATGCCCCTACGTCCATATAATATCCGCTCCATTCCCCGACTGCCCACAGAACTAAATAACAACATGGAAACCAGTTTTGTCCGAGAATAAAAGCGACTTTGACAATTGCATACAGAAAATAACTAAAAACTTCTCTCCCTCCATAAAGTGTACTGCTCGTTATTTATTTACCCATATATGAATATGCGAGCTGTGTTAAATCAGGCGACAAAGTGCATGCTGGAGTGTTGAGATAACTTCTTGTTCGATCCCCCTGAGTATTGTTTGGGCTGTTGTCGAAAGCAATTTGGCTTAAACAAAGCAAGAAGAAGTCAAGCCCAAGCAATTTATGGCCGTGGAGTGCTTTGCATAAGTTCTAAGCGCCTCCCTCCCATTGCCACCCGCTCTTCAGCTGCAACTCAATTACGGGGCCATCGGAGTCATAACTATAAGCTGTTGTTGACTTCTAAAACGGCTATTCAAAAACATAACCCGGGGGCTAAAAAAGAGGGAGGTAATTTGACAACAAAGAACTTGGATACAGAGAGAAATTAACGTTTCTAATGTCAACGCAAAACTATCAAAAATGTATGTTGATAGTAGGGGTTTCTTTAATAATAACACATGATGATACGTGATCCCCAAACCTATTTTAAAACCTTTCACTTGAATACCTTTTAAACTATTAATTTATATTTATATACAGTTTTTTCTCTGTGCATCACAACAAAGAGGACCATACAGTTGCGTTGTTTTTGGTGTTGTCTATATAAGTGAACTGGAAATATGATTACGATGGCGATGCTGATGCTAATGCCGGTTGACAGAGCCAGACACAACCAGGCGAGCCAGGCGAGCCAGGCTAGCCAGGCGATTGCATATAAATGACACTCACTGTGCACAGTGATTTACATAAAATGGCGCCAGCCTTAATAGTTTTTGATAAATGGATGTCAATATTGCAGGCGCCCCTCCCCGAAATTGGTGCGGAGTTGTTAACAGAAAACTTATTTAATTAAATGCGTGGCGCAAAAGTTTCTTCTCTGCGACGAAGTTGCAGTTGCAAAGCGGCATTGCATTAATGAGTTGCATATGCAAACATCAAAGTTTGCAATCAAAATCAATGTCAGCGCCAGACGACGACGACAAATTGTGGGCAACCAAGTTCCAAGTTCCCAGTTCCCAGTTCCAGATCAAAGGCGAGCGATATAGGCGAGAGATATATACTACACAGACAGGTAGAGTTGAGTGGCATTGAGTGGGTTCAATAGCCCGAGGTTCCCTCGCCCATCCGCCCATGATATCTGTTGGTTGGGCGTGGCCAGTCAGGCGTGCCACAGGCAAAAATAGCAAGAGCACTGGCAACTGAACAGTCACTCCTGCAAATGTTCGTCAATGGCTGTGACATCTAATTAGAGAACAAATAATGAGGAGCCACAAAACAGGCAAAAACAAATAATCAAAAATCCAAAGGTGGGCTCAAAAAGGAAGGTTTGCAAAGGCAAGAATTTTTTATTGACTTTCCCATGATATATGGGAAATATTAATTGATCCATCCCTTATTGGTTTTATTGAGTCTACTGTTTATGTTACCAGAAATAGTTCAATGCTCAGTTGATTAGTGGATATCAAATATTTATAAAAGCCTAAGAGGTTTCTATAAATTGCAAAAAATTTATGATAGTTCTCTGAATTAAACTCCTATCTTATTCTCGGTAAGCAAAACGTAATGTACGTATTGTATATGTTTACCAAAAATCTCTCTCCCGGAATTCCGTTCTTGGAAAATATATGTTTATGCTTCTAGTCAGATTAACCCAATTTATACAACTTAGTAGTTTACAAACTGTGCAAATTTTCGGATCGTTTTTATCCTCTAACAGGTGCCGAGCAAAGTGCCCCTTTCGAAACGTATTTATTAGCCACAAAAGCAGGCCGGCAATTACCCCCTCGAAGAAAACGGCACCCAAACAGTTGACACAAGCCAAACGATATGACGAGCACTTTCCAAATTTCTTGTTAATGACGTAATTACCTTCCGCCGAGCAAAACAAAGGCGAAAGGAGAAGCAGCCGGCGAGGAAAAGTGGAAAAGCGCGAGACAGGCGTGAAAATCGTGAAAGAGGCGAAGCAGATTTCGTGGCAGGCCACACGACGTATACGTGACATTTTGGCCACGACACTCGGCAGCTCACCCACAAATGTGTGCAAAATAATAGAAACATTTATGCAATTAAATAAATTGAAACTAAATGCATATAAAAGATAAATTTAACTTTTTTTGTTATATTTTGTTTATGGAGTTTAAAAACTTGTTTAACGATTGTTAACCGAAATCTTAGTAATAAGTTATAGTAACGATTATAAAGTGGTAAACACATTTGTAGGCAAGTATCCTTTCCGCTTGCTCTCCATCTCCTGGCTTTTAGCCAACTTGCACACATTCTCTGATTCAATGCAGGGGAAAATAGAATGATGAGAAAAATTACAAAACGGCTAACAAAATAGGGAAACGCAGAGCTGTTGCTAGCAAAAATATTTTGACACTTTTCGGCGACAAGCAGCTGACTAATTGCGAGAGTTTAGCTCTTTTGGAGAATGCATAAAAAATCCCTAAAAATAGAAGAGATTGGAGTAAAATGCATTAGCGACAGCTGACGGAACTGCTTGTCCAAGAATGCTCGATGATTAAATGGCTAATAAATGACGCGAGAATTTTTTGCCACTACTCTCCAGCTAGTAAAAAAAAAATTGTGGGCCAAAAATAGGTAAAAGATGACGGCGAAAAAACGCAGTCACGTGACTGGTGAGGGAAATTAAAAAAAATAGGTAAATTCACAGTTTTTCCATAGTTCATGATCTAACTGAACCCGACTAAAAAACTGAGTTCAAGCTTTTATCAATATTAAATTTGTTGGGCAAACAAAACTTTATACAAATTTTATTTATTTTGCGGCTTATTAATATGCAATAGAGGGAGATGCAAAGTCTGTGTTTAATTAAAAAGCATTTGTAACTAATTAAACGTTGAATAATGGAATGTCCAAAGCGGATGAAGCTTAAACTAATTAAAAAGCTCCAGGCCAAAGGAAAGTAATTAAACATAAAAACTATTAGAGCTTAGCATTAATATAAAACAAATATTGATTTGCACTCATAACTATCTGAAATTAAAACCTATTTATTTTCGTTTTCCTTTACGCAAACATAAATTTCAAGTTTTGGCTGGCCTTAACCCTTTATCGCCGGAGCTTTCTACGCCTTTGGCATCCTCATCCATCAGCAGAGCTATAAAACACGCATCATTTATTTACCAGGCAAATAATAAAATTAAAAAACCATAAAAAACACAGCCTCGAAAAGCGTGATTATTTAGTTTTGAAATATTCATGTTCGCCCGAGGCAAACACAAATTTTATTACCATATAGAACTATTTTTTATCGCCGGCCCATCAAATCTAATCAAATTAAAGTCGGAGAAAGGGAGAGTTTCCTCGAAAGATGGGGCGTGATGGATAAGAAAACTGGGTAGGAAATTAGTCAACCAGTTGCATGTTTTCGTAATGGAAAAATACGTATATATTTTTGGGTGAGTGTATTGGCCACCTGTTTTAATAGTTTTTGCACACGGCAACGCCAGCTTTTTGACTGGAGTTGCGTGTTCATGAATCGTTCGTCTGAAACTCGCCAAAAAGCAGAAAACTTGGCAGAAGGAGGGACCTGCCGAATCCAAGCATGATTAAAATTGAAACGTATTTTTCAGAAAGTAACCCCAAAAAGGGAACAAAGCTGAAGCAGCTGGAGAGTTTAATTGGAGTTGAGTTTTAGTTTCAAACAACTATTCGACTTAAGCCTCATTTCTTCAAAGTTAATCATTAAAACAGCTGTAAAATTACACATGAGTTTGGGATACAAAAACATGCTGATAAGAAACTAGAGGGTTGGGTTGCATGGAGATAAGAAAACAGATAAGCTAAATCGAAATCTGTGGGCTATAATAACAGTTTAATAATTAATATGGTACTATAACAGGGTAGAAGTTTATATCTTCCATTTTTCATTAACAAATAGTTAATAGCTTACTAGTTAAATTTAACGATTTTAATAAAGTCCGAAAATCAGAACTGCGTTTCGATCATAAAACAGCCATAATTCTCTAATTGATTTAGCCATCGGTTGCCAGCCTCAAACTTAATCAATTTGACATTGTATTGCGATGTAAAGGCGGCTTTCATAATTAGACAGCCGAGAGCGACTTGGGAAATAATTAAATTGTATTTAGCCTAAAAGCAACACCAAAACTAGTTGGCCACAATCTAAACGAGTTGCACTAATAAATCAGACGGAGATAGAAACAGATATTCCATAATGAGTTTCGGATGCGTTTGCTTGATGTTTGCTATTTGATTGAAAGAGGGAACCGAAGGGGTTCGTATTTGGAGGCTTATCGCCGACCATAAAACATAATGTCTGATTAAATAAATGATTTCGATTTGCCTCGGTTCGTGACGTCAGTGGTTCGTCGCCGGCGATCGTCTTGGGTTCAATGTTCCCTAATAAACAAAATAAAGTTCAATTCGACTTGAATTAATATCAATTGAGGAAGGAGAAGTCGCTTTTCAAACGGGTTCCCAGAAAAAAGAGGGAGATAAATGGGCGAAAGGGAGGGCAGAAAGAACTGGATTGCACAATTTTTCAATTAAATGCAGTTTCTGCTTCTGGCAGTTGCATTTATATAACTCTTCTCTTTTATTTCTCCCCTGCTCGTGTCAAAATATTTACGCTTAATTTTAATAAAATTTACTTTGAAGCCTGCCATTCTTCTTTCCGTATTTGTGTTGCATTTTAAACGGGGCTTTTGCCGCATATTTTAAAATATGCATTTATTTATTTGCATTTTGAGGCACTGCATCAAATAAAAAATACATGTATATTTATTCGTTTTTTGCGGATGGGGATGAGCAGCAGGAAGTTGGGGATTTGTGAGTGATGCAGGAATTTAAACTGAGAGTTTAATTTATTGGGCATTTCTTCTGTCAATTAAAGGAAAGGAAAAAAAAAAAATATTGAAGAATTTTGTAAAGAAATTTCTGGGATTAAGGAATTACTTATAAGGAATAAAAACATTAAGCTGCAAAAACTTTATAAATTAGTACACACTCAAAAAAATTCTAAATATTTTTTGGTATTCTTTTCTATATCAAAACGTATTCTCTTTTCCTTTTCATTTTTTTTCGGTACTCACTGAACTTGTTTATATTTTTGAAGTCTATAAAAATAATAAACAAATGCTTTTATTACACTGTGAATTCCGCTTAACTAAAAATAAACCGAGTAACCCTAAAAAACTGCCAATTAAAGCCAATCAATACAAATAAATTAAAAGAAACAACGAAACATCAAGTTTTTGTTTATCTCCAACAGAATTCCTTCCGAACAGAAATTCAAGTACAACAGAGGAATTTTGTGTGCTCCAGTGATTAAACAAAAATATATACATAGTATGTATAGGGATTATTTATGATGTGTATATACGCACCGGCACCAAAATTATTGTTGTTAATTTTAGTGGGCTGACTGATTAATTCGGCCATGTTGCTGCTTTTGATTCGAAGATATGCACACAGTTCAGTTTGTTCAAATGTTGCTTAACTGATTATTTAGTTGGGATAACACACTCGTTTATGGCACACATTTCTTTGGTTTTCTTCGGTACTTCGGTAAATTTCACTGGGTTTCAAATCCGATGGAGATATATGAACTCCACACACTGCACACACTCTCAAATTAAATATACGGGCTTATCAATTTTTTTATCAGACGTCGACGCCGAAGTTGCAGCAAACGAGGTCAAATATTATCTGCAGACAAAACAACAATAAATCTACGACCACAGACAACAACAAGCACCACAGAAAAAGTTTGCCGCTCGCAAGACACTTTTTTGTTGTGGGCTCTGCTTTTTCTGGGGTGGCGATTGTTAGGGGTGGTTGTTGGTTTTTATGATTTCCAAAGGTTTTCAGGTTCTGATGGTAATCGCAAAAATCAGTAAACAAATATTTTAATACAATTTTAAAGCGAATATTGGCAGCAAAAGCCAAAGTTAAACGTTTTCCGCATTTTTTATAAGCTGTCCAGTAATTTATTTATTTCTCGTAAAAAAATTAATGATATGCAAATAAAAACTTGAAACGGTGGAATTTTAATATTTAGTAAATGTTTCTGTTAAAGTCACTTTTTTCACACTTTTTTTTTCCATTTTTTGCACAGTGTTTGAGTTGTTATAAGTTTTTAGACTTTGTAAAGTTTTGAATGTTTTTGCACATTAATTATAATATGTGATTGCCAACAAACAATAAAAACAAATTATAATTGTTACAAAATTCACACTTTTTTGCTAATGTTTCGCAAATTTCGGGGTGTTATTTTGAGGATTTCTTAGCCGGGACGCACAACCTGCCGCTTTGGGTTTCGCACACGAAATGAGGTCAACGAGAAACGGGACAAAGGACGTCGACTGCGGAGCGGCAGCGACTTCGACTGCGGCGTCGGCGTTTTACGTTACGCCAGGCGAACAAGAAGAAGAAGCGGTAAAAGTAGCGCAAGGGCGACCAAAAGTGGGCGGTGGGTGGTAGTTCTACAAGGTGGTGCTCTCTCTTTTTCGGAGAGCTCAAGCCGGCTTGTGGAACCTAAGAGAGCGAGAGAGCTGCAGGAGTCCCGCTCTTAAGGGGTGAAATATCATGTCCTACCCCGCGTATACGCAATGCTACATGATTCAGGACTTGAGGGTGAGGGCAGGTCGCGACTCAATCGGAAAAAGGGGTGGCAAAATCAAAGGATGCGGGCTCAGCTTAGCTGGGTCAAAGGCAAATCTCGTTAAGAGATCAAAAACAAGAAGTATAGCTCGAGCTGTGCAGTTTGGCAGTCACTGCAATTCCGAGCATTTGCGTCACACTTTTCCGGCGATGCATGCAAATTGCGAGAAGGGGAAAAATATCTTGAGTCAGCTGATCGAAATCGAAGCTGCGACTCGGCTAGTGATTTACAGGAATCTCAGATAAAATTACAAGTCTCTTCGGATATCTTTAGTAAGTATATTTCTGGTCTCTTTGTTACTCATGGGGCATTTTTCATTCAGCTTCCTCAGAAGTTCATTATCACGATTATCTCGCATTGCCGCCAAATATTTAAACTTGAAAGTCACGCACCGCCTTGAACTCGAACAAATTATGATACATATTTATTTTTGGTACAGTGGTCTCTAATGCAAATATATTTACTTTATTTGAGTTATTTAAATGACCATTGTTATCCGTGACTATTATTTATTTATTGAGTGCAAGGCTATGCTCTCAAGAACTCTAACATTTTATTAGTAAATATATTCATTTTATTACCCAAAAGGTACACAAAAGAATTATCAAAATAACTAAAAACCATTAGCACCTTAAATGCAGTGCTAATGGATTTTTAGTGCTTTAAGCTATGACTTTCTTTCCCAGTGACTACTGTATTTAACTTTTAATGATTTGGGCTTCGTTTAACTGTGCGAATCGTAATTGCCAAAAGAAAAAAAAAACCCAAAGATAGCAATAATAATGAACTGCTCTGGCTCAAAAATAACCTTCAGTTTCGGTTTCCTTTTCGCAGCTGAACGCACTTCAACCCGTGCAAAGCCTCGCAAATAAGTGGAATTCAAATAAACGTGGGGGCGCTGGTCCCAAGGGTTAAGCCGGGGGGACTTGGGGGTTAAGGGGCGTTAAGGGGGTAGAAACGGACCCGAACTCGGACTTCTAATTGAAACTAGAGACCGCATTTCGTTGGGGTGCGCACTTCGCGGCTCCGGCTGCTCAAATAGCAAACAATTCAAATAAACAAACACAAAACACACACACGAGGCAAATAAATAAATAAGCTGCACATAACACAGGGCAACAACAATAAGGGTACACAAATTATTAAATATGATTATTATATTTATTGCGGCCCATTATTGTTGTTGCCTGTTTGTTATTTAAGCTGTGATTTATGAGGCTGCGACAAAAATTCAAAAAAAGCCAGCAGCAATGTGACGTACAATATCTGCAGTTTGAAAGCCACTGGGCGAGTGAAAGAGATCGGTAGATGGCGCGCGAAAGAGACGGGGACAGAGGGAGCGAGCGAGAGCGAAACGTCAGCCGCGGCGAACGTTCAATTGTGAACTGAAAACACGACAGCATCATCAGCGGAGCGACAGCAGCACGAAGCAACACAGCAGCAACATCGCAGGCACTGCAGCAACATCGTAGCAACACAGCAGCAACATTGCAGCAGCAACACCCCAGTGACAGCAACATGCAGCAGTACCAACAACAGCAACATCGCAGCAGCAGCAGGAATTGCAGCACCAGCGACGTCGTGGTGAGTTTTCCCCGCTTATTTCAGCTACTATCAAAATTCATTCAGGCAAAAAAAAAGAAAGAAAAGCGCAGCCGGCAAAGTTTGAACAGCTGAAGAAGAGCTTTGCGTTCCGGTTTAATTCGCTTCGCTCGGCTTACGTCACAAACAAACACTGAGAACCAAAAAAAAAGAAGCCATAAAGCCACAGAGAGAAATATGCAGCAAATGATTGCATTATATAAATATTGGGATATATATTTAAATCTGAACAATAAAACAAATTAAAAAATATTGTATACATTTATATAATTTTTAAATTTATTGGAATAATAAATAAATTATATTTAACGAAATAATAAATTATAAAGTGTTCAAAATGTTTGGTTATTAAAACCAACAAAAATGTATACACATTAAAGTCACGAAACTTGTTTTGTCTGCTCATTCAGCAACCAAAACAAAGCACAACAAAACCAAAAAGTAAACAAAATAAAATAATAAAATCAAAACAAAAGAAGAGAAGAAAAGAGAGAAAAGTGCTGATGTAGCTGCTACGAGGAAGTGTTGGCGAAAATAAATAATTTAAGAAGCACATTGTTTAATGCAGCAGTGGCCGAAAAGCATGAATCATCAGCCAAAAAAGAGAGAGGGAGAGGAAGACACCGAGAGAAGGAGAGGGAGTTAGGTGCAAAGGCATCCACAACAGAGAATCTGAGAAAACGGGTATCCAATGAAGGAATGTGGCCACGCAACAAACAAATGAGAGAATAAACTCTCTCAAATGACTTGACTTCCACACGATTTTCACCACTCTACGTGAAGAGAGCAATAGAGGGGGACATGGGGGTGGAAAAGAGAGGGGAGACTGCCCAAGAAGGAGAGGGCACTACACATTGGGGCATCGCACATTTGGTGCTCTATTTTAAATTATTAATGAGCGGCTTGTTCAGTTATTAAAAGCCTGGGAATATCGCAGAAGTCTCCCTGAAAGAGAAGCATTCTCTCTCTCCTCCTGCTCTTTTCTTTCTCCCTTTCTCTGTGCAATTCCCCTGCGAGTTCTCCGCGTAGCAGGCGCCAAGTTAAGAGCCCAAATTCCCCACCTAAAAAATTTGATTAGGTCTAGCCTTCGGTTTCTTCAGCTTTCTTGGCAATAAAAAAGGTTTTATCTGTTTAATGCATTTCCGAAAAAGGATACGTTTTCCTCCCTTCTTTAGGGATAGGTTAGGTTTATCGCATGATTTCCAATGATGATTTAGAGACCCATTAATTATTGGTATATATAATAATTGAGTTGTTACTTTACAGTTTAATAAAGTAAGGATGAAAACGTTAAAAATAGCATTACGAAAAAGGTAGCATAAATTTAGTTTTCCTAAAAATACTTCTAATACAAATTAGATACTGCTTTTTGTGTTCAGTAAGTTTTCTGTTCCCTTATGGATTTTTTTCATTTTTCATTTTGCAACTCTTTTTCTACTAAAACACATCGAAAGCCATGAAAACATGTCAAACCTAGGGGCTACCCATCTTCGGCACCCCTTGCACACGAACCCTTATCAGGACTTTGCCGCAAAAAATATCAATCATTTCCACCGAGCTGACTTTTCACGCAGGACCTTTCCTCTCCGCCCTTCGTTTCAATTACCCGAAACCGGGCTAATTTGCATTTGGATCGCCCGGAGGCCTGAAAAACCGTACCGCAAAAACCGCACCTGGAAAAACTTTTGCGGCTGCCATGCGAGGAAAATAAATTTTGTAGTCATGGTGCTTCTTGTTGTTTGGGGCCCGAAAGTGTTGCATTTGTTTAGGCCGGCGAGACACGCACTCCCCCCACCGAGGAATCCAGGCGGCTTCTACTCGATTTTCCCCGGGAAAAGGGCCTCCTGCCCCCGGTTTTCCTGACTTTTCCCTAAGGTGACCAAAAGGCGGAGCAACAGTCACACAGGCTGAGCAAACAACAGGAGGCTAAAAATTGCGTGTGAAATGGTTTTAACTTTTGCTTTTTATCTTCAGTGCTGCACTGGCACGTGAGGGTCCTTGGGAGTGGGTCCTTCGAAGTTACGCATACGCCGTGTTAACCAATTCATGCTGCCAGCTACCAGTTCATTCTGCTTTTTATTGTGTACGCTCTGAACCGGAAAGGCGAAAAGTTTGCAAGGCACTGAGAAAATGGATACTAATTAGGGGCTCGTATCTTTATTTAAGTTACATAACTTAAAATCTTTAAAGTATTCAAATATAAATTCAAGCTAGTAAATAAATAAACATAATATATTAAAGTTTTATCTTGATATCAAACAATATTATTTCTCCCAGTGTAAGTGCGTGTTCTCAGGCGGCTTTTCTCACTTTTTTCATCTGGCTTAACTCAACAAAAAGTAAATCTTCCTCTTCTTTGTTGCCTTAGTTGACATTTTATTTCTTACTTTGCGTAGGTAAATTTAATGGGAAGCGACGTGCCCCTCCTCAATTTCCTGTCATGCTGCAGAAACTTTCGGCATTCGAAATGAATTTTATTTGAAATCGAAACGGATTAAGGGCACCAGAAAAATAAACTCCTTCGATCGACCAAACTGGCCAATCAATTCGGACTCGGGGGCGTGGGTGTGTTTTTGTGTGTGTGCCAAGGGGCGGGGCAAATGGACCGGCCAACTTAATTGACTTTTGAAGTGACTAACCATCAATCCTCGACCCAAAAACCCCCCACTTCACATGTGGGTAACATAAAATCATTTAAATAATAAATGCTGCTAAAAGTTTATTCGGGGAGCTTAGCATGTAATCAAAGTTTGGCTAATGAAAACATTTGCAAAATGTTTGCCCCAATTTCCCTCCCGCTCGTTCCACTCAGACTTTATGTGTGTGGGTCCATAAAATCAATAAACTTAAATAACTACAAATAACTGGGAAATTGGGGCACAGCCCAGCAAGGAGGAAAGGATCTAAAATGCAATTACCTTCCTCGTAATCCTCTTTTTCCACAGGATTTGGGATGTATGCGATGAGCTGCAATTTCCCACACGTTGGCCTTTGCTTTTTTTCCCCAATACATATATATACAAACATATTTGCTAATGAGATGGATTAAGGACCAAAAAGTTGCGGACAAAGTTGACCGTCCACTTCCCTCTCCGAAAACCGCAATAATAATTCATGTTTACGTCAGCCAAATAAATATGCTAAATAATGTTTGCCTGTGTTTGTTGTGGTTTAGTTATGGCTTTGCGAGAGATGAGAAAGGAAATTGACAATTTCCTGTGGAGGGAGTTGCAGCGCAGGGCATTAAATCGGATTTAAATGTGCGGGATATATAAACCAATTAAAGGGATTCGATTAAAAGTATGCAAACAAGAAAAAAAAGCTCGCAAAAAGTTAATAACATTTGAATGGGTTTTCAACGGCTTCTTATCATGGTTGTTTTTAGATTACATTTCTGAATGACCTCATTTTATAGAGAACATAAATTACAACTTATTCCATTGCAACTTAATTCCGATTTTATTCGGTATTTAAACATAGTGGAACGCAACAAAACTTAAGACTAATCTCACAATAGGATGAAATTTCACACATGTGCTAGAACCAATAAAGTCTTAGCTATAAAACCCAAGCAACTCAATCGAAAGGATAATTAAAAATCCGCCTCGACAAAGTCGGTTTATAATGTCATAACATTCTGGCTGCGCCATATATTCCGCACATTGGTTTCCTGCCCTCGATTCCCCATTCGCTTCGTTCCCCAACAGTCTCTAACATTTCCCTCTTGAGCAAACCAATCGACCATGAACTGGCCGTTCTTCAAAGCCCCCTAAGCCCCCTATTTCTCATCGCATACTCGAATGCGAGAAGGCCCCTCCACATATTCCGGCAATCAACAATGAGCGAAGCACAAACTTCCGGTCTCACTTTCATTCAATTCTGCCCTGCACTTTATTGCAATAAAAGAGGAAAAAACAAACGAAAATCGCATAAAATGCAAAACGTTCTCGGTTCCACTAAAAAGGTCTATAAACATTTTGAGTCATCAACTTGGCTTTTTTTCCGCCGCGCGAAGAGTGCGAACCAATTTACAGCTATGCCCAAAAAGAAAACAGAATTAAAGCAAACAAACAGCACGCACAAGCGTTTAATGGAGGCCGAAATGTGGGGATGTGGGGGAAATAGCAGCTGATGACGACGAAAAAATAGGAGGAAGAGCCCCACATGTGTGACTCTGCAGCGAATCGAATTGGAATAAAATGGGGAAAAACGGAAATAATTTCCGTGAAAAGTGGCAAGTGTCTCAAGTGCTTTAATTGCCCGCAATCCGACAGATAGTTTTCATCTGCGCAAAACTAATTTGAGGGCACAACTCTCGAGGGGAATTAAATATATGAAAAATAGGAGAGCTACTTGACGAATGTCTCAAGTGCTTCAATTGCTGGCTAATTTTCTATAGACAGAATGATTGGAAAAGTAACACTATAAAAAGTACTCTATATAAAGCGAAATAGTATTTTTAAGGGGTCACATTTGTTTAAAAGGACACGCTCAAATTTGCATAAAACCATTTGCATATAAATTGCCAAAACTAATTAAGCCACAGATATTTCAAACGTTTTTTGGTACGACAACACAAAACCACAAATATTAAATAATTTTATTATACAAGCAATCACAGTTTGCACAAGATTTTTTTGTTGTAAATTCTCTCTATAATTTAATTGCCTGCAGCGATCTGCAAATATAATTTGGCAAACTAATTTGACGTGCAACTTGGTGGTGCTTCTCTTGCAGACTAGTGTAAAGTTTAGTTCACTTTAAAATTTGCATAATTAGACAAAAGAGTTTGGCCGGAGAGTTGGGCAAAGTCCTTGCAAGGAAGTGAACTCCTCTTTTAACCGTCTACCCTTTTTCCCTCCTCTTCAAACATTTTCCATTTGCATTCTGTTTATTTTGCGATTGAAGATGCAACTTTTGTGGCTCACAAATCTTTTTTGTTTCTTGGCTTTCCAAGGGAAGCAGAAACTGCAGTCGGTTATTTATTTATTTTTCTTCTGGCTCGGTCTTTCAGCTCAGCCAACACAAAACTTGGCTGGCTGCTGAAATTATGTATTTGTGGAGTTATGAAATTTATTAGCCTCAAATGGTACACTCCCATCTTTCTAGTTTTAATTGGAAGTTGCAGCAGATTAAAACAAATGTTCTTAAAACAGCAATTTCTCGGAATATCTGGTGTGTTTGCTTTGCTTTGTCGTTTTATTTTGATTAATGGTTATGTGAGAACAAAACCTAAACAGCGCATGAGTTTTTGGGGCGGAGGGAAGCTTTTGAACAGCGGGAGTCCGCATAGTTTTGATGTTATTGAGTTTTCAGGTTGATTAGTGCTCCTCAGGAATTGTTTGCCAGGCATTTAATTAAGTTATTTTCGGTTAATTACAAAGCAAACGTTGAGGTGATGTCATCAATGCGAAGTCGAAGCCATTGATTTAATTTAAGCAGGCTCTCGAATCCATTCAGCTCGCAGTTCGTTTGTCAGAAGTTAATTAAGCAACTGAAGATGTGGAATGCAAGAAATTCGTTTCGTTTCCCTTTATGCAGAGCATGAAATGTTCCCTGGCCATTCAACGATAAAAAAAACATGGACGAGGAGCAATATAAAAACAGGACATGCAACCATGGCGATCCTGGTGGCAGGCGGTGAGCAAATTAAAACGCTTCGCAATGCACAAAAGGGTTAAATGGCTTAACCGATGGGCGGGGGCCTCGGGGGGCGTGGCCATTGTAAAGGCCAATAAAACTGCGTGAGTAATGTGGCAAATGCCGGCCGTCGAGGGAGTTGCAGCTCATAAATTGATTGAAGCAAAGGGAAAACTGATATGGCAAAGGAAGTACAGGGAACCATTTCAAGATAAATATGCAAAAATGGTGAGGCAAAAAACACTCTGCAGATCTTAGTTACTTTTAAGATACTCAAATTTAATTATAGCATACACGTTTTGCATATTTCTCTCTTTTAATATTTGCCAAAATAGTATTAAGAGTAATTTCTGTAAATGTTAGCATACATTTTTAATTATTATAACCTTACATTTTCTTTCCCTGCAGATGAGAACAAGAACGAGAACGAGACAACGTCGACTGGCCAACACTTTAGTTTAAGTGTGCGATACCGAACTGAGCCCACGTGGCGTATGAGTGACGTGAATTTATGTAAGCTGTCCGAGGAAGGAAGAGCGGGGGGAGAGGAGAGGGGAAGGCGGAGGGAAACTGCTTAACTTGCCACACGTTCTAATCAGTGAATGCAACTGCAAACATTTTGTTTGCCTGCTGCCCAAAGTTACTTCAGCCGGGGAGAGTGGAGAACCGGTTTCAGCAGCAGTTGTTCACCTTCAGCGTCCTTTAAGCCAGACTGAAGCGAGAGTGACAGGGAGGCAGGGGGGCTACGGTGATGGGGAGGGACCTCCGCCCGGCCAATGTTGCATGCCACACAGACCCAAACCAAAGTAAACCAAACACAAAACGAACCAAACAACCGACAACTGAGAACTGAGAACTCAGAACCGAGCACCGAGAAACAACAACGGCGAGAACAACAAAAATAAACCCAACGAGAGGAACAACAAGAAGTGTTTGGAATGCACAATTGAAATTGAGATTTATGTGGCCATCAGATACCCTGTACGAATGGGAAAGGGCAGCAAGTCAGAGGGTAACGAGGTTACTTTCTAGAGTGTACAAATATTTAAGGAATGTATCATAAAGAAAGTACATAGCACAGGAAAATAGATTTGCTTTAATGGAATAATATTGATGCATTAATTAGATATGATGTGCATCTGATGAATTTTTTAAACTCTTATGAAATACCCCCTCAACTCACATTACCCCCTGAAAAATGCCGCTACCCTGGAAGTCACAAATCAGCGACTGCATTGGCCAAATGCCTGGCATGCTGCTGCTGTTGGTAACTGCTGGCTGGCACAGCTTGGAAAACTCACGGAAAACACCGGGGGAAAGTGGGAAAGGGGGAACAGGGGCAGGAGGGAGCCACAGCTGGGAATCACTATGTATGTGGGTAAACCAGTTGAGTGGCAGGCTGCTGGCGATTCTCATTCCGCTTCCAATTCCAAACTCCCAAATCGGTGACACAACAACAATAAAGCACTTCAGTTTCCGATGGAGAGGCGGGGGAAAGTGGGTAGGAAAGTGGGTGGCTAGGTGGGTGGTGGGAGAGCGAGGTACAACGTCGGCAATTACAATTCAATTAATGCGCTTAGTGCAATTCTTCTTCGCCTTCGTTCCTGCATTCTTCGCCTACTTATGCCCACTTATACTTTTTCGCAGTATAGTAAACACATGATAAGAAGCAGGAAAATTGCTCAAGAAGGCGGGATGGAATAGGGGGAGGGAGTGGGCAAAGGGGAAAGGAAAGAAACGGGATGGGTTGGAGTCCAAGAACTTGGAAATTTAATCGCCGCCGCACAAAGTTAAACGACCGCGCAAGTTGCTTAAGTCGCAGACGTGGAAAAGTGGGCGGTGGGAGGTGAAGGCCAGGCGCACGGGGGCGTGGCATTTGACAGCCGTCGTGGCAATCAGCTCATGTGTGAGCATATTGCTTTCGCTAAGGGCCCAAGAAAATAATTACGCTTTAACATAAAAAAAATATTGTATTATTATACTGGTTAAAATTAAAATCCTGGGATCTACAAAAATAATAATTTAGAAATTATTTATATGCGAAATTAAAATAAAAATTAAATGTAATTTTTTGGTAATAACTTAATAACTTTGTTCTATGTTGTGTGCCTGACTTCTTTATTCGAGCCCTTAACTTTCAGTTTGCATTGCATCCTTATAGGTGCTTACACCGCTTCTTTTTCTTCCTTCTATTCCCCCCATCATGGGTGTTGTTTTTCAGGTTGTTAGGGGGGCAAAAATGTGCGGAAAGGGGGCTTTGTTCCTTCAAGAAAAGGCAGCGTTGCACAATGAACGGTTTTAAATTGCATTTTATTTAATTAAGCTTACGGCATAAAAGAAGAAATTGAGACAGGGAGAGTCGGAAAATATTCTCGAGAAGTTTTCCTTTTTCTTTAAACAAGAGAAACTCCACAACTTTTTTGGGTCTCCAGAAGATTTGTTTTGTGGAATCGCTGAATTTGTTTTTGGGACTCAACAAGGAGTTTGTGGGGAACAAACAAAAACGAAGTTCAGCCAACAAAGAATTAACAATGGCTGAAAGAAATCATTACAAACTCTTTTATTATAAGAAAGTTTATAATAAGGGAGTTTTTTATGGTATTGTGCAAATCATTGAAAGGTGAATTGGGATTAAACATTAAAGGGAACTTATATTTCCCAACCAACTAGGTTTTGTTTCCTCCTAAATTATAAAAAAAATCAAGGGAGATCCTAATGCCTCTTAAGTGCTATTAAAACAATCCCCACTTAGTCTTTCTTCTCTATACCCTCATCTAAATATTTTTTTTTGCCAAATCTCACTAATTAGCAAACAAAATAATTTCCACATCTCGGTTGCCAAAGAAAAAACTTTTCACAGAAATCCTCGTGTTGGTTTTCACTTTAAGCAAATAGAAAAGAGAGCTCCATCCTCTCTCTTACCCTTAGTTTTTCCTTTTTTCCTCTCAAAGGTCGCGTTGGACGAGACGAGTCCCCGAACTAGCGTTAAAGTTACATAATAAAACTAATAATAATTATCAACGCCATTGTCAGGACATCAACAGAACGGCGAACCAAAACAAACAGCGAACAGGCGAATAAAAACCATAGAGTAGAGAATAGAAACTTGATGTAGGTGGTGGGATTCGGATGATGAATACACGATAAAAAAAACAAAGTTTTCTTATATAAACAAACACTTTATATAACAAAAGAATATATTATAAATTTATATTTTATAATATTATTATTATTATTACTATTATTATTATAATATTTAAATTATTATAACATTTGGTTAAAGTAATGTGGATTTTCTCGCTGTGCAGCAACTAAAACCAACTTTTCTGCTGTTGGTGTTTGGTGACATGGTCTCAAAGAACAACAACTAGAACAAGCGAACCGGCAGCAGTTACACCATTTGCCTGTTGTTGAGGTCCTGGCGAGATTCCCTCTCCAATTTTCGCCTTTTCTCATCTCGGCTGACACTGCAGGGGGAAGCTGGATGGCTTCGCCTGCCCATCATCGTTGTCATTGTCTCCTGGCAACAACAACCGGAGAATCAGCCACAATGAGCGGCGCAAATGGCAGCCGGGACAATAAAATGTCATAATGAAAGTTTTCCTTTTTTAAAGCTATAGAAAGAGCGAAGGCGACCGGCGAACGGCGTTCTCGAGAGTTATAAATGGGACAGACTAATGGGATTGTTGACTGGTCTATATGGCGGCAATGGCTGACTATAAAATGGCGGTTTAGTCTCATGTTTTGGGGCATGTTTGCCCTTGACAATGGACTGAATACGCTTACCAGAAAGCGAGAAGGATGATGGAGCATCTTAAATGTGCCAGGATATCGAAAACTTACCTGAAATAAAAGAAAATTAAATCAGTTAGAACTAGTGGGTAATAACATTTAAAAAGTGGCTTACTAATTTTAATTATTTGTGCAAAGCTAAGAGACAAAGAGGCTTTAATCGAAATCAAAATAATTAATTGTAGAAAAAAATGCACACAGTAAATGTTCATTAAAATGTTAATCTGTTCAATTAACCATTTAAACACATTCCTTTCATATTTTTATTGATAAATGTCATAATTGCAATTTGCAATATTTACATTCACACATTTCAATGCATTTTCCTTTGTCAGCGGCTGTTGTTTGCGGTGGTCTATTGAAGTCATCTCGCTGCTGAACAGAAATTAAATTACTTAACCCTAATTAGTATTGGCATGACAGTGAGTAACCGCGGCTGAAACTGCCACTACTACTGCTACTGCTAACTGTGAAATTTTCGCAGTTGATTAATAATAAAAGACAGCCAAAGTTCAGTCATGCAACACGACTTGCAGAAGCCATCTTTCCGCAGCCAACCTTCAGTTTTGGCTTAGTTCGTCTTCGTTTTTCCATCCCGGGTGTTGAGAGCGGAGACTCAAGTCTGGGATGCCTTCACATCAATTAGTGGTTTCATGTTGTGCATGACAGGCGAAGTTGCTCTCAAGATTTATATCAGGCATGTGTATAACTTCCTCTACGATTCATAGCTATCTCTTTCAATGCACTCAGAAAATACTTCAAGTACCGCAATGGTTTTATAGTTCTTCACAAATAAAATTTGAAGAATCCAGAAGGTGTTCAAGAAATGATCTATTCAGGAGAAATGTTTACTTTATCGATCCAATTCTTTTTAGAAAACTTTCACAAAAGACTGACTACCTTTCCAATAACCGATACCCAAAATCCTTCGAGTGTAAGAAATGCATGTTGCCTTGGTATTCAAGGATTGCATTCTGCGCCTCTGACGAGGTTGTCGTTCATCAACGTCTTTTCCCAAGGAGCTTTATTCTCCGTCTTCATTTTCCATTCTGGGATCCCTGTTTCATACTTTTTTTGTTCTGTTTTCGGGACTCGCAGGTGTTGCCCGCTGTCTGCGATTCCAGCTGATAGACAAAGTGTCAAATGAGTAATGCAAATTGCAGGCAAAGGCAGCCGAAGGCAGCCAAAGGAGCTGCCAAAGAATCCTGTTTGAGCGAAGGGTTATGGAGCAGACATTTGCATATGTAGACCAAGCAGCGCTTCCTTTTGGCAATTTCAGGGTTCTTCGTGCTCGGGAGTTTCTGGTTAGTTAGTCAGTCACTTTGGCAGCGTTTTGCAGCTGTCATGCATATGGAAGTAGGTCGTAAATCTCTGCCACTTTCGGCTGCCTGCAACGCAGATTCCATTGCCTTTGCATACTTGATGAATGCGAGTGCAGAGGATGTGACGCCCTTTTGATTAATAACTGCAAATTGCCATAATAGTTCACATGATTTGCTCAGTCTCCTATTTACGACTGTTGTGTTAAGTCATGAGAAAACGGGAAATATGACGTTTGTATGGTGTGAAAATTGGGAGTAGTTTGTGATGCAAGTTGCAAATAAATCTCGAGAGGTAAGGAACGACTTCCGGTATCTCCGACAAATCCCCACTTGGTGGATTTGTCGGAGATACCGGAAGTCGTTCCAAAGCAATAAAATCTTTAAGCATCGCATTTACAATTAAAGTCTACTCTACTCAACTTGCTGTAAAACGAACTTATTTAAGAACTTATTACCCCTTTAAGCTCTTTGTTATTTTTTAATAAATCTCTCTCCATTGTTACCTCACGCTCGTAAAACAATATTAAGATATTACTTTGCCCCATTACCTATTTATTTAACCATTGCTGCCACGAACAATTTCGCTTCAGCCCATCTGCCTTCCGCCCGTCGTCGCTTTAAGCTGCAAAAACTGTGTCAGTTCAGTGGTTCAACATTGGCCCAATCGACCCACAATCCGCAAAACCTTCAATATGCAGCTCAACCTCAAAACCACCACCCATCCATCCGTCCATCCATCCAGCAGTTCGGCTTTCTCCTCGCCTGGCAATCATAATTGGTTGGACAATTTGCCTCCGGCAAACATTTACAACATTTTACATGTAGAACGGCTTCCATGACCGCCTCCTCCACTCCTCTGCTGCTCTGCTCCCCTTTTGACCCCCTCGATACTTTTTAATTGAATAAAGTGCACTTTGAACCAGCCAACCCAAAACTGCCCCTGGGCAACACGCCCATCCAACTTGTGACACTTTCATTGTGTAAAATGTCCTGCAAAGAGTGAAGCTAAAGCAGAACTACAGAGAAAAAGATTTGTAATTTTGTAACCTTTTTTTTGGTTTAAAAATTTTTGAACTTAAGCTCAGATAAATACTCCTTGCAATAACTTTAAGTATATCTTAAATACCTTACAACTTTTAAAGAATTGTGTACTTTATATTATTTAAGATGTTAAGCAGAATGTTTCCATGTGTAAAAAAAAAGCGGAGAACGGAAGGCAAGACCAAATGAAGCATGAGAAGTGAGAGAATCGTGCGACAAGCAATTTTTCTGGTAATAAAAGTGCGCCAATAACCCACTGCACTCTGCACCGCCCCACCCAAAACCCTTCCCCCCCTCATAATCCCCCTCTAGCCACATTAGGCCTACTCCACACTTGCCACACATAAAAAGCCAAGGAAGCAGGAGGCGGTTAGATTGAGTTGTGTGTAGGCCTCTCCACTGATGCCCCCGATCCGTATCCATTCATTTCTGTTAATTTATTGCCCTGTGATAGCCAAAAATGGCCGAGAGGGGAGTGGGCTGGAGGGGAGGGGGAGGAAGCTGTCTAACTGCGGAGGTGGGAAGGTGGAAAGTGGGCGGTGGAAGGAGGAAAGAGGAAGAGCTGGGGAAAACCATTGCACGTCGCAAGTGCCAATGCTTAAAACTTTTTGCTACGTGACTCGACAAGTGGCCAAGAAAAGGCAGCAGGCGCAAAGGGGAAGCAGGAGGTTCTGGCCAATACGTGGCTCAAATATGCACGCACGCATACACCAGGGCAGCCCACAAACAGTGAGAGAAATAAATAGTGACAAGAACAATAGAAGTCATATGTACGAAACTGAAGAGACATACAATCAATACAAATTCATATTTCCCGCAGATTTTATAAAACGTTTTCTTGAATTTCTGTACTATTTCTAGTACCAATTTAAAGTAATACCAATAACCAACTTTATTTTCAGTGACTAAACTCCAGCAGACTGTTGCCATCAGCGTGGCTCCTTCGTGCTCGCTTTTTTGGCCCGCCTAATTTCTTTCCCGCAGCATCGCCGCCCGCACTCACACGGATACACACGCACACACATGCACTCGGCGGGGAGACACCGACACGCATACATATACATAAAAATCAGGTCATGTTCGCTGCTCAAAGTAATGGAATTTGTAATGCGTTCTCCCGCTTTTCCGCCCTTGTTTTACCGCCCACCGCCCATCCAGCGCCCCCTTTGATTGCCGCGGAATGTCGTTCTGTGTGCTCGTCTTCGTCTTGGTTTTTCCTGGCTCCCTACCGATTTTCCCCCTGCTCGCCCGCACTTTCCCATACCCCTTCTGCCCCCCAAAAAGAAGCAGAAGCTTTTCCCCATTTGCCACTCTTTCCCCTGCTTGATTTTGCGTGCCCGTCGCTGCAAATTAACTTCTTCTTCTTCGGTAGGGTGGGGGGAGGAAAAGTGGAGAGGGAGGGGCATAGATGGCTGGAAAAGTAGGTCCAAGGGGGAGGGGACTATCTTAAGATACAGGGAAATTCGCCTGTCAATGCTCAAGTGGCAGGGCAAAAGTGGAAACTTCAGTGGCTCCGCTTGTTTGCCATTATTAACAATCTTTGTTGCCATTTCCTTCGAGTCTGCCATGTGTTCCAACCACGCCCCTCCCACCGCCCCCATTTCGCAAATGTATTCAATTAGTTAACTGAAGAAAAATTACATCATTAGCTGGAGGTTCGGCGATTCGAGGGGAGGGAGGACGACAGGGCGACAGGAAACGCTCGGGAGGTTTATTAAAATTAATAATTGTCCTGGCCCGACATTAAAAGAAAGCGGTGATAAGGGGGCGAAGATGTCCTGGGGAACGAGGATACTTTTGATAATAATAGAAATTTAATGGAGTCGACAATGATGAAAGGGAGTGCTTAAGTGTGTAGTTACATCTGTGATTTGCGGAACAAAGGAACTAATTGAAACCTGATTCCATTGAGAGTTTCAAAGGAATTAAGTAGGAAATACTCAGGCAAACAAAGGGACTTCAAACAATCAAAGGCTTATGACCACTTTAAGCCAAGAAAATGATTTGTTTAAATTTAAAGCAAACTTGATTCAATAAAACTTTAAATCATGCATTATAGATACTTTATCACACCCAATTTTATCACCCACTTCGCCTTCTCCTCAACTTCATTATCATTCCACTCGAAAGTTGATCAACCTAAGTTCTTGTCAACTTCAGCTGACTTTCATCATAATTTAATTAAATTGGGTGAATAGAGAACATGCCCCTCCCCACTTTTGTGGTATCCTCCTCCAGTAAGTTCAAGTCAATCGAGCGACACAAGCTCTTGGGCTCTTCATTATTTGGGTCATATTGGAGGGAAAATTCCGGCCAAGAAAAACTTTTCAATTGGCCTAATGACGGGAAACTTCCTGGCACAAGCACTTGACTCGACTGGCTGGCAAATTGGCCAGCAAAATGAGCCAACTACAAGGAAAAGTCGATATTCCCCCACCACGACAACGCCCACAACTCCGCCAATTGCATTCAACTACGACGAAGTTTTGGCGTTTGCTAAAATGTTTTAAAAATACTAAATGCAATGCAAGTGCGGAGAAAGCACCAAGAAAATTAGGAAAGCAAACAAACAAACAAGCAAGCAAACAGCAAAGACCACGAAAACAAACCGAAAATGTTGCATTCCATCGCTGGGCAAAAACTTTTCTATTTTCACACATTCGTTGGCCAAAATCCAAGAACTATAACCGAAATATGCAACCTATATGTGTTTTTATATCTATATCCAATGTGCCATCAGAAAGCGCGCAAAGTGCTGGGAAAATTGTGGAAGAAGCTCGCCAAGAAAAAAGGAAATGGGAGTGGTTGAAGTTTGTGGGAAATAGTGTGCGAGAAATCACTGAAACTAGTTCGCCGATAAAGCAAATCCAAATAAGATATGGATTTGGGTCTTTTTGTACAAATAAAAACACAGTTGCTTAAATCATTCTTCGCAATCTCAGTTGATCCTGCCGCTCTTAAAATTCGATTCTTGGCACTTATCCCAATAAAGATTACGCTTCCCCGGTCATTTGCACTCAAAATGCAATATGCACGCCCGACCATATAGCTAAAGCCCCATCTAAATCAGTCGAAGGGAGCACCTCGGAAAAAGCCAGACGGAGTCACAGACGCATCTGCTTAGCATATCAATGCGGAGCGATTTGCATTTAGAGCTGCCACCACAGATATTAACACCATTTCGGTGGGGGAGCCTCCAAAAGTCTTAGGTGTTTGTTATTTATGCGTCTGTTTGCACTAATTCCGCTCGTACAGTGAAGCCACCTGAAGAGGGGCGGTGGTTATCCACAGACAGGCATGGACAGAGGTCAGCGAGCAGAGGAGAAGTCGAGGTGACGTCCGTGAAGTGAAGTGACAGTCTGCAAACTTAAGCGGGCTTATCAGAAATTCTAATTGAAATCAACAAAAGAAAAACAAAGGCAACGAAAGTGAAATATAAATTGAATTACATATTTTATGCAAACAAAGCCGGGCGAACATCCCGGACCGTAACCCTTTGCCCCGCACCCTTAACCCCTTTCAGTGCGATTTGCCAAAACTTCTGCTTCGTGTCAACATGACGCCTCATGCGGTGTCCACATGGAAACTGAGAGAAAATGTTAAGAAATATCTACCAAAAAAACAAAAGAGTAATTTAGATACCTGAAAACTTGGATATTTCCCACATGAAAGGGGGTCAAAAATTCAACTATCGAAAAGAGGAAAACTTTGAATGCAGTTCTTTTATGGATGCGATTACAAACGTCTAGAGGTATCCCACTTTGGAATCTGTCTAAAATTGGCAAAGTTATAGGAATTTATAGATTTTATTAAGAAATCCTTTCAAAATATTACAAGATTTCCTGTGAGTGTCCGTGCAAATTGTAGCTTTTCCTCGGGGAGGGTAAGAGCCAAAAGGATATCCCTGGACTTTCCCGTCAACTCCCCATCCACTTGAAAACCCTCCCCTGGGCAACATGTGTCTTTGTTTATTAAATAGTTTCTGTGCAAATCCTTTGGCACTTGCTTTGTGCCTTGTTGGAGATTATTGTGCATGTTGGAAATCCCGGACAACCCTTCTATCTTGTCCATCAATTAGTGTAGAGTGCAACTATTTTTATGGCTTACTGAGCAGTTTGCAACAAATCCAGGGACTTTGTTGAGTTGTCCACAGCAGCAGGGATTACATAAAGCTATTTTTTGTTAACTGCTACTTGACAATGTTGCTACTTTGGGATTTCTGCTCACGTAGTTGACATAAATTGAAAGTGCAGAGGTAAAAGTAAATAGGAAATACAGAGAATTATATTTGGATTGGTACTCGAAGGGCTTTAAGAAAATTCAAAGGAATTCTACTCTATATTTATGTAGAATCGTCAAAATGTTCAGCCCATAATAACTGGCATTTGGGACTCCCATTAAAGAAAGCACCTGATCACATTCAAAGTGCCATCAAACCTCCGCTCACATATGATAATTAGTTCTCGCACGTCTTCTTATCGAGCAACACCTTTCACATAAAGAATAAAAATCGAATAAATTAAATTAAAAAATCAGATATATATCTGCATAATTTCGGAGACAACGTGAGGCGCCTGACAAAGCTCGTGGCTCGATTTGCATAGAACTGAAATAACAGCATAATAATGAAATCAAATCAAGACGGAATGGAGTGCAAAATCAAATTAAGTTCTGCTGCATATGGAAATATTTTACCCAACTAATTCAATTAACAGCACAATGCAAAAAGGGCAAAATATGCGGTGTGTGTGTGTGTGTGTGAAAGGATATTCCTTTGTTGGGCTGGGGACCTCGGCGAAAAGACGGTCGGGTCCTTGCCCTCGACTCGATCAAAGGGGCGCAGGACAAAGGGGCCGAGGCCAAAAGGAGCCGGACCAAGGTAAAATTTCCGTATACAAAACACGCGCCACATGTGCGATTGCCAGCTCCCAAGGATGTGGCAGGATGGCACGATGGCAGGATGGCAGGATGGCAGGATGCTGGTGCCGCTCGCAGGACGCTGATGGTGACTCAAGAGCACTAAGCTCCAAGCGGCAACATCCGTTTCATAAACGCAATAGTTGGAGCCCAGAGAGCCAGGCCAACTTACAGTGGTGGCAAACATTAAAAGTTTTTTAATGGTAAATTAGGCTGTGCACGGTAAAAATAATATTATAAACTACTTCCAATTATATTTAAATAAATATAATTTCTACAAGATCAGTTGAAATGGTAGTGGCAAATAGGTAAATAGGTTATACTAATAATAACAGAAACTGTTATTTTCATTTTAATGAAAAGCTGGCGAGTATTCAAATTCTTACAAGAAGATTTACAAACTATGAAATTTACGCTGCATTGTAACAGCCCAAATGACAGCATTATGTTCTTGACATCAACTAAAATAAAGTTTGTTATTTACTCCCTGTCAATTTGGCCATAAATCACCCCCCCTTGATTTTTGTAAACCTTGAACCACAGTGCAACTTCTTTTCACATCAGGCCAGAGGACCAAACGACCTGCCACACAAAACCTTGCCCAGGAGTCTGTGAACTCTCTGCTGGCTCAAGTTCCTGTGTGCCTGTGTGACAATTTTCCATGACCCCTTCCTGGCTTTACCGCCCGCCCCCTTTCCCATCACCTTTTGTGTGCTATTTTCACGCTTTTACGCCGCAATTGTTGTGGCAACGTGGGGCGAAGAAGGAACTGCATTGAAAGCGAGGAGAGCGACTTTGCCTAACCATATGAAAGAAGTGATGACTTTAAAACTAACCTACAATTGCCCAGCAGCCAACAGTTTGATGGGGTTCCATTGTGGCGACAGTTTGAGAGCGATTGCGGGCAGGAAGTCTATTTAGGCCGGCGTCTATTGTGCGGAGGTCACTGAATTTGTGGGCTTTATGCCAAAGTTCGTGAACTTTTTGATGGCAAACACGGCAAACCACCGTCGCCAGCCACTTTTTCAATCGAACGCCGAAAGGCGGGAAAACTCATTAACAAATTGCAGAAAGTGCTGGCTGTCGGGCCAATTTCCCCACCTGACCATGACGTGAATTATGCAGCAGTTCTGTGCAGGAGACAATCGCAGAACGCCCAGACATGCTCCACATTTGTCTCGGGTTAACATGTCACGAAGTCGCCACGTCACGACTTTGACAACATTTGATGGCTCTGGATGGTTCTGGATGGGTGGGAATCGGGGATCGGGGATCGAGGGGAGGGGGTTTGGGGATGATGCACACAGCGTGATGGAACACTTAGAAGCCATTAATAACTGGGTTATGTAATCGAGACAAGAACCCAGTGAATGACAGCCCAAGAGCCGCCGAGAAGTGGAGCCATGAGCAGCGAAGCGAGGGAGGTCAAGAGAAAGCTGGCTGCGGCTGTCAATGAACGAATGTGGAGCATTCAATTGTCAGTCTACACTGAAAGACTTCTTTGGAATTAGCTGGAAGGTAATGGTACGATGGCGTTTTGCTTGGGGTAATTAGATTATGTTCTATGGCATTTCAGACTCATTTAACCACGGATAAGTTCTCTGCTTAATTAGAGTAAGCATTGCATAATCTTATCGCAATAAGTAAGTAGTTATATTTCCAAATTCTTTTTCAAGTGCATAAGTTGTATGGTTTCATAGCTAAAGTGACTGACATTTGATTTCCAGAGGGATTCGGTTGGTCATCTCACCTTCTCCATTTAGTTTTCCCCAGTCAAAACAGGCGTTTCCCACAACCACGACAATTTCAATTTCGATTGCCTGGCAGAGAGTGTGACAAGTGTCAACAATTATCAAGTATACGCCACCTGGTCACGAATGCAACCAACACCGGAGCCCCGTTCCCATTCCCCGGCTGCAATCTCCCCGCGGAATGACACACGTGCGTCAATTGCCACCGAATTAATTGAGCGCGCTCATGAGACTGCCAATTAGCGGAATCAAGCGAATTTATGGCCAACAGCAGCATAGCAAAGCGAAATGTAACGAAAGAAAAAGGCACAAGCGAAATGCTAGGCAAGATATATCAATAGACAGATATACGAGTATATTGTATATATGCAAGACAAACGGAACATCAAATCGGACTGTCAATTTGTGAGGTCGAGCAGAAAACGCGTGTCCAGCCCATAAAAAAGATGCTAACAAAATTCTCAACGCAGAAATATGATAGAATAGAAAAGAAGATAAACGGCAAAATACTTTTGTGAAGAGCAGAGAATGTCAAAAATTAGCAACGAAAATAAATGAGGCCCGCGAGAAGGAAAAAGACATTCTATAGAGAAAGGAAAACTTTTCGTGAAGTTTATTATTATTTTTGCTGCCTTGCCGGCCAACTCTTTACACATTTTGCTTTGGTCGGGTAATTTGGCCTTATCTCCGCTTCGGACAACAAAAGAAACCAGAGAAGTGAACCGCGCAAAAAATCTATGAGAAACTTGTCGCTAATTTTGACAACAATTTGCAATTTGGCCCTCCTCCTCGGCAACTTCGCTAAGGCATCTTAATGATGGCTAATTAAAAACCTCAACTGTCACAAAGTAACGAAAAAGAAGAGAAAATAAAACATTTTTATCTGCTTGCCTAAAAATAAAAACGCAGAATATAAAACCAGATAAGTCCGTCGTGGCAATTAAACAAAATCATTTTGTGCTGTATCGTTTTGTGTTTGTTTGGAAAACAAAAGATTGTTTCGCCCGCGTTAAAAATAGCCCGTTGAGATGGCCAAAAATATCCCAAAGTATCTCGAAGATATGTGGCGTGGCATGCGGATAGACAGACAGCCAGTCAGACAAGTGCTTTTGTTATTCCGAATGGAAATGCTCGAGCAGCAGCTGAAAGCAAAAGTTGCCGTTCTCGCCCACGCATTTTCCAGGAAAACCGGGGAAGCAAAAATGGGGGTCTGGCGGAAAAGGAAGCCGCAAACAAATTACAGCCTCCGAACGACAGCTGTAGCTGTGGAGGAACAATTGCAGCGACAAGCATCCCACAGAACAGTCGGCTGCCTGTCCAGAGAACTGGGAAATATACATTCGTGTGGCAACTGAAAGTCAATAAATACTCAGCTATGCAAATACTTTGAGAAAATTAGGGAATGTATCTAGGTAAACATGGAAAGGAGAGTGGGTAAACGAAAGTTTATTTAAGATATTTATTAGAACGCCGTTGAAACTGTTTAATCTCCTGATAATCCTCATGCCTGTCCTTAATTGTATAAAAAAATATTGTCTATATTCAAATACGAATGGTTTTAAATCTAAGAACACCCTTTAAAGGGCACGCTTTTGCAACCTAGACTTTCTGTCGCACAAGGACATCTCACATTGAAAACTAAAATCCGACAAAAAACGCAACAAAACAAAACAAAACACAGAAGTACCCAAGAGAAAGACCAGGAACACAATAACAAACAGAAAATGGCATAATAGGCCTTGTGGGCGTTTGCCAGTGGGCGTGGCAGTGGCGGGAGGCCAGAAGGGAAAAGCGCAATCAAGCGTTTCTACATAGTTTTGCCGAGAAACAAAAAAAAAATTACAACAAATTTTCTACTACAATGCCTACAGAACACTAGCAACAAAGAGGAAACAACTTTGCACAAGGCCCCCATAAAAAAGGTAAAAAATCATAAAAATGCCTGGGAATACGAGTGGATAAAACGCAATGCTCATAAAAATTGTTACGCACATTGAGCAGAGGCAGCATGTGTGCGAGCCCAAAGGATCTCCGGAAAAAGGACCCACACCTGAAGGGCACCGTCTGTTGCTCCACGCAAAATTGAAAAAAATACAAATTTCACTGCTACAGTTTCCATTTTCATGCCTTAAATGCTGGAGCTTTTTTCCTGCAATGCCTGCAAGTGGCAGTAAAATTAAATGAAAATTGGAGCCAAGCAAAAAATATACAAACCGAAATAAATACAAATTATATGCGCTGGATAAGGGAAAACTAGATGAGCCGGCAACCGAGACGAGAATTTAACATGTGCATTTAATTAATGTTCATTAAATATTTACAAATTGCGGTAGAACACCGCAAAATGTTTTGGGATGCATCTGAAAATGGTGTGAAATTCGGGAGGACCAAAGGGTGGGGGCAAAACAGTAACTGCGGCAGGACAATGCAATTCGCTCGTTCTCACTTTCCATCTATGCCTCTATGTGCATGTCAGGGTGATCCACTATCTGACTTGAATATAAGTATAAGGTAACAACTATACAAAAAAGATTTGAAAATAAATCAGTTTGGCAATGGCTTTGCAGCTCAAACATTTTTGATTATAAAAAGGTCTTGAAATTGGTTATGATTAAATACAGTGCACCCTACTGATTGAGTTTGGTTTTCTAAGTGAGTGTGTCCGGTACATTTCACATTCTGCGGTGCCATTTGGTTGGGGCGTGCGAATTTTCAGTTCTATTTGGTTCGATTTGATGCGTGTTCCGCTGCGGTTGGCACTTGGAACCGTCATAGATGTCGGACATGAGTCCTTCGAAGGACCGAGGGGGGTCAGAGGTCAGCGGGTCAAGGGGTTGGGGGTCCACTCTGTGCAGTGACAGTGGTCAGTGCTGTTTGAAATTTCGGTTTTCGTTATTGGATTTGCGGTGAAGGAAGCTCCAATGGGCGAAAAGTCAATAGGAAATAAAGTTCAAGGAGAGATGCAAGCGGATTTACTAAGTTTATCAAGATTACAAACTAAAATTGCCACTTGAACAGATTTAAAGGTAACTCTTTTGAATTTTACTCTTATTTGGAATAAGATAATTAAATATGTAAAAAGTATTTGAGAATGATTAAATAGTTATGAAACAATATTTACACGTTCCATTGACCTGAAACCACAGTCCATTAGCATTAGGTACTTATCGAGAATGCAAGGCATGCCTTGAATACATGTTTAATTAGTTTGAGAAGCTATGCACATGCAATTGAGCATTGCAGCCTCTTCCGAAGGGGAATAAATCAATCAGTGTTCCAGGCAGGTGATCAAATAAATTAAATTCCTCAATTATTGCTAGGAAGCCAAAACCATAGCAAAGGCCATAAACACTTTGGCGTCGAGACCATAGTAATTGCCATGAGTGAGCAGATTTTCCAGCCCATTTGGTAGTTGTGCGTCAATGGAGAACGGGGAACTTAATTTGCAAAATATGCAAAACTTTACAATAAATACAGAATACAGAATTTGGTACGCCGCGTATCGCATCGATTCGCCACTCAAACTGATTGCGAGGGAAGTGAAAAACTGCAAAAGGAAGCACAAACAAAACCGAATTGCGAGTTTCCCATTTTGGCATAACGATTTTCCCTCTTTTCATTTTCTCTTTTTTGTGAACTGTGTTCGATGACAGGCAAAACGAGGCGAGCGACAATTAAAACCGAAATAAAAACAAAAACCGAGAGAAATTGTTAGGCGATGATGTCCGAGATGATTCCGCACGATACGTCACAGAACATTCAACGTTACTCGAGTGGAAACTGCGCTCCACCTAATGAGGGGGTGTTCCCCCCAGGAAAGGGGACTGTCTGCGGATTCTTTGGGTCGGAGTAAGTCATGTTCAGGTGCTGCGTGATTTGAATGGAATCTATAACCTTTTCCCAGTGGTTGAAAAAGGAATGTTGGTTACCACAGGAAAGAAATATCCAGGTAAGGAAAGAGCTTTAATGTTTAATTAAGTAGAATTACATAAAATTTAATATTTTTTATAAACCAATTAAGTGTAGTCACGCTGCCATCACTAATCCGAAGGACTCAAGCAACAAACCGACTGAACACAAATTTTATGCGACCACGCGCCATTTGATTTCCCTCGAAAAAGGGAAAACCAACAGAGAAACGGGTGGAGAGTAGAGTAAAGTGGAAATTCAAATGGAAATACTTGAAGCGGTTGCATCGACCAGTTTATCAAAAAGATGCTCCCGAAAGATTTCGCCCCCTCGAGTTATGCATTTCTTTCTAATGAACTCCCGGCCTTTCAGCGCTTTCCTCTTGGCTCGGCTCCTCCGCCTTTCCCGAGCAATAAAAATCGTAATGGAGCAGGGAACATAAAACAGAACGCCGCAGTGGACGCAGAGCCTTTTGGAGCGGGCCGAGGTGAATTTTATGCGCGTAATTAGCAGCAATTAGGGCGGAGGGGGCGTGCGGATATTCAATATTCGGTAAACAGAGCTTAACATGGACTCAGGCCATTCATTAATGTCTGACGGCAAATTATTTCTGTTTTCCCCGTGTGTTTGCCTTCTTCTGTATCTCTTTTTGTACCTTTTATTCACACGCCTCGAATGGCATTTGCGAAATGCAAATTACGCTAAGCAAATTAGCGCGGAAGCGCCAAAGTGCAAGAAAAGAAAAAAACAAGAAAGGAAAGGGGGAGTGAATTCGAGTGGGGTGTGCGCCAGGGAAATTCAAGACAAATTAGCTGGGAATGTACAATAATGCGCCATATGCGGGTGCACAATGCCAAATGAGCTGCGAACGCCGTTGCAAATAAGAAAACTAAGTAGCCACAGAGGAGATATTTATGGAAATGAATTCAGGTGACTCACTGGCGTAGGAAAGACCTACAGGAAAGTGTCAGGGAAAGGTTAAAACTGGGTTAAAGGTTCGCATTACTTGTATTCTAACCAAATTGTAAGCCGAGTTGGTTTGAATGGGTAAATATTCTTCCATTGCAAAATAGCTCTTTCTAAGTCATCGTAGTGCTCTCGAGCTAACTTCTTGACACCTCCGAGTCGTTACAATTAAATGTGAAATATAACCGCGGAGCAGGCTGTGCAGGTGCAGCCTCTGAAGACCTAGTTAAGTTGTTAGAGTGCACAATAAACTCATTCATAAGTCTGGCGTAAAGTCTCACAGCAATTTAGCCAAAGTCTTCACACCGCGACGGATTCGCCCACAAATCAAATTGCAATCCCCGAGAGCCGGGGAAAGCTGGACTGGGTTGGGTTTTACCTGAGAAGGGTTATATTGGTGCACTCGGAAAAAAACCTACAGCAAAAGCTTAGTGACATAAGATATAAATAAGTTTCGAGTGACATATCTATCGCTTTAAATTTCATTGGAAGATATTTTTGAATCCTTCTTGTAAGGGATATTACTCGGTGCCTACTCGTAGTAAATATTTTGTATTTATTTTTGCGAGTGCTGGGAGGGAAACAGGAAACGCGATGAACAGACCGACACCTGGCCTTTCTGCTCATGACAAACTGCCACTCCAGGCGTGCCTGGGAAAGCGGGAAAAGCGGTGGGCAATTGAAAAATGACGCCCGGCCAGCCGGTGGAAATGCATTCAGCAAATGAAGCCGGCCCAAAAGCACGTGAACCGAGCAAACAAGCCTCAAAAAGGGAGCATCAGCAGCTGTGGGAATCCAGTTTCAATGCGACCAATATGTCAATATGCAGACTGCTGTTTGAGCCCATTTTTTGCCTCTTTTGCCCACTATATGTTCTATTAGCGATCCACTAATTGCAAAAATTTGTTTCGCATTTATCCGGTGAGCCGTCGACAAATAAAAGGCCAAAAGCGAGAGCGCGCGTGTGGTTTTGCTGCTTTATGATCATTAAATATTTGACAAATGTTATCAGCGATTTGGTTATCGGTTACCTGATGCTGAAATAAACTTATAAAACGGTTTGTGTTGACCCTCAGCTCTAGGCCCTAATTGAAAACGGCAATCGGAGTAGAAAAATGTAAAAAACGCACACACATTTTACCCCTTGTTTGTTTATGTTATTTGCCCTGGGTAAAGTTGCATTGGCTGCGATAAGCAGCGAAATCACAACTGATAAAAAAAATAAAAGTCAAATGAACAGACATCAGAGACAAACAACAGAATGTTATGTAAATAGTAATGAGATAAGGGAAATAGTAAGCTGAAATGGAGTTTTCCTTTGGCCAATATGGAATAATATGTGTCAACTAAAATAAGTATTTTTATCTTCAAATATTAATAATAAAAATAAATTATTTTCTGTTCTTATAAATATTGCAATTCGAACCTTATTTAACATTCAGGAATTCATTAGCTTTAAGTGCATTCGATTTTTCCGATGCACTATATATTGAGTGATTTTAGTGAAAAATGCAAAGTCCACTTTATTCGTCTATTATATGTATACCACTCAAATGAATCACGTTTCATGCTGTGTCATTCCACTATCAAACATTCCTCTTCATTTTAGTTGATAAGAAACAACACAGAAAATTACTTCGAAATGAGAATGTTAGGATAAAAATGGCAGCCAGCTAACTTGTCAGTTTGGCAGTGTTATCTGCCAAAAAAAAAACAAAACAAAGAACAACGAACCAGAGTTTTTGCACAACTTTCATCGAAGAAAACCGTTAACCGGCAACCGTTAGCCCTGATTTAATTAGAAGATTTTAGCTTGCTTGCTACAGTTTATCAAACTCTGAAAACAACACACGATTTTAACATCAAACTGTGACCATGGCTGGTATTTCATTTTTTCCCTCGTATGTTTCTTTTACTGGCTCTTAAAGCAGGTTTTCCATTTGGCCTTTGGCATAAGCCACACACTGAACTACTCGAGTGCCCAGCAAAAGCCGCACAAGTCGCTCGTTTGAATGTTTGGCTTTGTGTGTCAGTGTTTAAGCCATACAAATATGAGTAAAGGTACAGTGGATGCGTTTGAAATTGGAAAATAAATGTTTGGTTTTATTGTCTTGCTTTGAATTAGGGTAATACTCTTACAGCCAATCATTACTAGTACATAAGAAACTCTTAAATTAAAGTAAAGCACGTTCCCTTTATCTAGTGTCTACCGTTTGAGGTAAAGTAAAACGTCGAACAAGAGAAATATGCATGATGTTGTAGCTGCTGTTGTTTTTTGTGATTATTCCTCTCTTTTTGTGGCTGCTGCGCGTAAAATCAATAAATTCGAGCGGGTTCAGAGGTGACGACAACGTCGAAAATGCTTATGACCTTCAGGCCTCCCGCTGACCTTCGCAATGGCCCCTGGCCCCGCCCCGCCCCTTTTATTCCGTGTTACCGTTTTCCGCCTTGGCAATTAAATTTTGTACGTAACTTTTTACACTCTTGCTGGCCGGCACTTCTTAATTATCGTTGTTAAGCTGGTTATGGTTTGTTGGCGCTTTTATGCCTTGGCCTTTTCTTTATTTTTTGTTGAAATTTATTCCCCAGCAGTGGCATTCATTAATATCTTGCCTTATTTGCTGCCCTCGCTTCGCTCTTTTGGTTATTGATATTAATAAAACTTTTCTTTCTTCAGAGACCAGAAAACAAATCCGCCAGCAATCGTTGCTCAACAAGTTACGTCAGAGGGGCAAAATGATGCGTTGGTGGAGAACTCAAATGTTTTGCCCGGATCCCTGAATACAAAACAAAAGATTAAGCTCCGAGGGATTAGGATTACGTCCCTGTATGCCAGGCAAACAAGTACACGGAAGTCTTTGGCAAAGTAAAGATAAGCGGAAGAATTATGGAACTTTACTTTAACAAATATGCCTACGTAATTGCCAAAACTTTAATAAAATGTTTAAAGTTTGTTTGTGTTGATACCAACCAAATGTTTTAAAAATAACAACATTCAACTGTAATAGTTATGAATTCGATGTTCCTAAAAAAAAGTTCTTTAATATTTTAGGAGGTAATTAAACTTAATTGCTTTTTGGTTTCTATTTTTTATTTTTATTTTAAGAAGGTTGCACTAAATGTTGGTTGACCAACTTACTTTAATTGCAGAGTTTGACTTTAACTGGAAGCCAGCAATTTAATATATTGGATTGCCTTGAACTTATGAACCTTGCGTTTGTGTTTCTGCTATTTTGTGGGTGAGTTTTGTTTTTTAACTATTTAGTTGGCAATAGGGAATTATTAACTACTTAGAATATACTAAGGAGTTATCTCTTTTTTAATGGCGGATCTTGGTTTTGAGATTACTTACCATCTTTAGCGTTTGTGGCCGCCATTGTTGTTGTGGTGGCCATAGTTTTATTAGTTTTTGATTTTGTTGTTGGTGTTGTGGTGGCAGAGGCCGCTGCCGACGCCGACGTCGCTGCTTTGTAGAAAGCCGTGGTTGTTGTTGTTTCCAGGGCGTCAGCAGCTGACAAACTTCGCGAACAGTGCATTAGTCACCTGTTTTTTACAGGTGCAAAAGGGGTGGCAAGTGGGTGGTTGTGTTTATCAGCTGATAAGAGGGAAAAAACGCGAAATTTTATAGTGACCGGGGAAAGGGGTGAGGAAATGCTGTTGGGTAAGCGGAAACTGCACAAAATCTAACCAAGGCAACATAACAAGATCACTAAAAGCTTGAATTCTTTTTAATTTGTTTATTTAATTCTTTTCTTTTCTTTTAAGATAAGATTCGATAATTTCACCTCCTATAAGATTTAATTTTAATATTTCGATTTGCTGTTTGGGTGATTTCGGGTAATAAATATTGCCTGGTTGGTTTTTGTGTTTTTTTTTTTTTTAGAAATCAAATCTATAGATTAATATTTTCGGGTACTTTTTGCTTGTGTTTTTTGGTTCACTTCATTGGGCAAAACTTTCTATTTTTCTCTTTTTTTTCGTTTAACATATTTTCAGCGCACCTGCAGCCGACGTTATGTATAATTAAATTTATAAATTTTTTTTTAATTATTGGGGCCTTTCTTCTTGTTGTTTTTATTTCATTTTGGTTGCATGTGCGTCGGTGTTTATGTGTTTGTGTATTCGCGTATGTGTGTGTTTATACGAATGTTGGTGCACTGTGTTTTGTTGTTGTTGCCAGTGACGCGAACGCGTGCTTTACCGCTCGCACCTGCACGTTTTGACTGGCTCGAAATGTTGCCGCACGTTTCTAGCAGCCGCCGCACATGTTTTCGTTATTTAAACGCGTTTATTTCTTTATAATTTAACAATTGTTTTTTTACGGCGACTCGCGGAGCGAGCTCGAATTTGGTCACACCACATCGCAAGTGAGGCCGTGCGTAGCCCTGTCGCAAAATACCAGGCGGCGCAAAAATACCAAAGCACGTAGCTGAAAATACTGCATGCGTCTAACAGCACACACATAACAGCACTCTGTAAATTTATATATATTTAAAAAATCGAAAGAGATTATATCCTGCTTTTGCTGTATTTATTTAATGCTTGTAAAAAAATGGAAACAGGATCGAACATTTAAATACAAAATACAATTCACCGTAACATATATATCTTACTATCACAACAACATCCTGCCATCTGCACATCTGGCAACGCGGTGACAAATTTAAAAAACCGTTACACTAGGCTATTTCAAACTTAATTAATCTTATGCATTTAGATTCCTTTGAATAGTAACTTTAAACAAAAAAAATCTAGAATGCAAAAATTGTAGAAGAGATCATATAAAAAAATTACCACTAATAAATGTGTTTTACTTCAGTACAAGATTGATCAATGTTATTTGCAAAATTGAAACACTTTTGAACCCTTGGCGAATTTCCGAATTTTATTGTTTCCAATGAAAAAGGCGACCTTGGCAGACACTTTTCACACTTGTTGGCCAACTTGGCCAAAACGGTGACCTTGACAGCAAAATATGACACAAATATTCGGACAATAAATCGCAAACGGCAACAACAAGCGGCTTAGTCCGATAAGTGAGGTAATTTCGGATGACGAAGATCACCCGACTTCTCCCACTCGCTCCCAGTTTTTTTTGTCACCCACTTTGCGCGGGTATTTATTATTGTTTTTTATTTGTTAGTATTCCGCACGATTGTTGAGTGAAAGTTGCCACCGTTTAGAGTGATGTGTTTTTTGTTGCTGCTGCCACGCCCCGTCCGCCTTATCGTCACCTGTCGCTGGATGTGAGTGAGGTGTTAATTCGACAGTCAATTGTGTAAAAAGAGTGCGGCTAACAATTGCATAATACCCAGGCTGAAACCGAAACTCGAGCAAATTTTTAGGGCCATCGGATCACGAAAAAAAGCACTTAGCCATCAAACAACTCCAGGAAAAGCCATAAAAATCGACAGAACCGAAATGGGGTTTTTTTCGGATACTGGAAAACGTGTTCTCCCCGTGCCGAAATCAATTTGGAGCTGCAGAATTGAAAGCCACAAGCTGGGGGTCATAAAAGCACATGAAAGATCGCTTACGAGATCCCAGAGCAAAGTCAATGTCCTTAGCAATCCACTTCGATCTTTGATTTCTTTTGATGCCCTCGAAAAGAGCATATTTCTTTTGTAAACATTAGTCTTAAGATATAGTTATTCATAAATAAAAAAATTATTAAAGTCAATCCATATATAATACCTACTAGGTTTAAAATATTTAATTTAGATTTAAAGACTTGAAAAGATTCTTTAAAACGTATTTGAAAGGGTATTCCAGCCTTGTATTCCAAATCACGATTTACTCACTCGGTTCTTTATGATCTTTGCTTGTGTATCGTTTTAGCCCTTGCAGGTTTGGCCTGTTTGCAGAGCTCTTGTTGGCCAAAGGGCCAAGAACGAGTTCTGTCCGCCGATCGAGTCGCAAATGGACCGATCGATCAGCGCATGAAAGTGCCATGCGAACAGGAGATAAGTTTTCCTTCTAGTCACTGCGGCGTTTTCTCCGCCATCGAATGACCCATTTAACTACATTCAAATGGACTCATTTGCATAGAACACATTCGGATTCGGATTCGGATTTTGGTTCGCCGCCCTCGTGGGCGTTTGTTTCGGTTTCCGTGCATTTCTAATGAATTATTAACCCAGAACCGGGGAAAACGCATCCCAGAGGTGCATCTTCCCTGCAGAGACAGTCGGGCCAAAGCTAATTGACTCTAAAAATAGCCGGAGCAGGTTTCTCCGTCTCCGTCTGAGTCTGGGGAACGGGTTTCCACCGAAGACCAAAGAGCCAAGCAGCAGAACGGCGGCCCAAATGGGTTTCTTGTAGGAGCGTTTAACCAAACAAGAAAACGAGAAAAATCTGCCGATCAAATGTCGCTGCTGCGATCGAGTCAACGAGGAATGATAGTGAAAAAGGTGGAAAAGCAGCAGAAAAAGGGGGAGTTATGTACACAGGCCGCTGATCATCGACCGATTCCAATGCAGACTAATGGCCAATAGCCGCACAGTAGGACGATGCCAGGAAAAAGTAATTAAATTTCATGTTGATAAATTTTTAAATAAAATTTTATGGCAAAAGAGATTATAATATCAGCATGATTGCTTATGCATAACATATTTGTTCAAAAAAGTACAAAAACTAGATTAAATATATGAATGTTTCTCACCTCCTCGTACATATTGTAAATATTTAAAGTAAATAAGGATTTACCGTATGCAGGAATAAAATACATAGGTTTACGTTTGCTAAAATAGAAGGTCCCTAAATAAACACGGAATTATTTATTTAGGATGCAGGCAATAACTTTTCCAATTTCTAGATAAGAAAGAATGTAATGGTTTTTAGTTATTTGTAGAAGTGATTTTTTTGGCTATACCTATCTGCAATCCTTGTTATGTTAACCAAATACTGATGGCCGATAAAGCAAACACGATTGATGACGGCTCTGCGGTTTTAGCCACTTTTGTGCCCCATCCGCTTGGCCAATTACAAGTGCAGCTTCTTGTGCAACCTCTTGGCCAAAACCCTTTTAATTCCCGGTTCCTTTTGCCAGTCGAGTCCAGCCTGGTCCAGTTCAATGACATTCGGGACAGGAATTGGCCAAGCCGCCGGCGTTGATACTGCCACTTTTCTCCATCTCTTTTCATTTTAGCCCTGTTGGCTTGTTTGTCTGCCAACAAAGTTGACTGCGACTGCGCAGCCGGCGGTTTGTATAAAATGCGTTGGGCCTAAAGAAATTTCACACAGTTGCGGCCGAGAGGCGCTAGTGAACATATCTTGAGATTGAAATATATATTTTAAATAAGAATTAAATAGTACTTAAATCGTTGAAATGAAGCCCGTTGCCTTGATTCTGGTTTTCCTGGCTTTAAGCCAAGGCAGAGTGCTCAACTTACCCAAGGAGGCGGTTGATATTCCCGTGGCCATTATCGAGGACAAGGAGTCGCCAGTGGCCTTACCTCTGGTGAAGGAGGAGCCCAAGCCAGAGGAGCAGCAGCCCATCATTCCCGAGGAGAAGGCCAAGGTACTGAAGGAGGAAATTAAACCCGAGATCAAGGAGGAGATCAAGCCAGAAATCAAAGAGGAGGTTAAGCCTGAAATCAAAGAAAACAAAGAGAAGATCAAGGAGCAGATTGAGGAGCAGATTAAGCAGCAGATCAGCGAGAAGCTAAAGGAGAAATCCCTGGATGTCAAGGAGCAACCTCAGGAAATCAAGGAGGAAGTCAAACAGGAGATCCCTGAGATCAAGGAGGAAATCAAACCAGCGGAGGAACCTGTTAAAAAGGATCTGAAGAACCTGCCAGCCGAGGAAGCAGTTGCTGTGCCCGCCGAGGAACCAAATCCGTTGGATCAGGAGCAGCCGGAGAACCAGGATGGAGTCCAACCCCAGGTGCGCCAGGCCACCCAGGCCACGCCCACCCAGCAGAGCACCACGCAGGGCAACTTCGTGCAGCAGTTGATCCAGAACTCCCCGATCGGCCAGTTCCTCAACCAGTTCCAGCCGCAGCCAGCCAACCAGCCAGCTCCCGCCGCCAATCCCGCTGCACCTGCTCAGGCCCAAGCCGATGACGCCGCTGCCGAGGCTCCGGCCACGCCGGCTCCCACGGTTCCCGGCTTCCTCAATCCCCAGGCGGCCATCACCTCCGCCCAGCAGGCCGTCCAGAATGCCGCCCAGACCGCCGTGAACGCCACCACGCAGGCCTTCCAGGGCATCCAGCAGTTCGCCAGCAACCTGGGCAACCAGTTCCAGAACACCCTCTCCAGCCTGACCGGCCAGCAGCAGCAGCAGCAGGCGGTGTCCACCACCCCGCGTCCGCCCGGTCCCATCCAGCAGTTCGTGAGCAACGTCTTCGGGGGCAACAACAACGCCACGGCCGCTGCTCCCGCCGCCCAGCAGAGCGGCAATCCCCTCCAGGGAATCATCAACTTCCTGGGCGGCAATCGCCCGCAGAACGCCCCCGCTGCTCCGGCCACGGAGAAGCCCGCCGTGGACGACAAGATCGATCCCGCCAAGGACGAGGTCGCCGAGTTCGTTCCCGAATCCGAGAACGAGGTGCGCACGAGCGGCGAGATCGTGGACGACTCCTTCGAGGAGGCCGGCGTTCCGGCCAACGAGGTCATCGTGGTCAACGACGATGCCGGCGAGGCTGGAGAAGTGGTTGATCCCGTCCAGAACCAGCCAGTGGCCACCGATGCAGTGGCTCTCTAAGAGGTTCCCATCTGGAAGATAACTTACAAACCGACTGATTTTTCGTCCACTCTTTCCGATTTCCATTGAAAGCGAGGGAGTGGATCGGAAAATGCTTCTTTAGTTTTCTAAGTGCATGCACCGCAACAAATTATTTATTTCATACTCAGCCCAGGAATTTATCTATAAAATGAGAGAACACAAATCATTAAATAAAAGAAGTAACTTTACTAAAAAGAGTTTATATTGGGAGAAGAAGTTATTTTGGGAAAAAGAATGGAAACACTCCCAGAAATTATTCAAAAATTATCTCATATTTATTTGAATTACTTCCATTTGTTTTCTTGGTTTATTATTCTCGAGATGTTTTTGGTTTATCTTTGTTTTGTTTCACATTAAGGTGGTTCAATAGCTCAAAATGGTTACTTCAACCGAGACGCGGTAAATGTACATTCATACACATTCATATAAGGCTAAGTATCTGAAGTGTTTCGAACTTAGGCGAGAGAACGAAGGCTTCCAATTTAAACTAGGTGTCGCAGCTGGAGTTGAACTTTTGCCCAAATATTTAAGCTAGTTTCCATATACTTTGATTTTTTTGTTGAAATTCCATTTCAGTTTTCGCTTTTGTGTTTTAGTTATTCTTTAGCTAAGGTTCTGGGGCTCGTGGGCTGCCTTAAGTAATTTTGGGTTTGAGCTGGAGAATGGTTCTACTTAAAGTTAGTTTGGGTTTCTTAGAGGGAAGAAGGGAAACTGGGGCAGTGATTGGGATTTGGGGCAGTGTTCTATTGACTGAAGGGATACTTTTGATAAATTTGTAATGCTGAAAATCGGATCGTTGAGCAGTGAGTTACAGGTGAGGGAGCAAGAGTGATTATGTGATTATCGGAATCGATTTAGTACTTATCCAAGTAGAGTCTTTTTCGAGATTGGTACATGAACTTAATAAGACTTTTGATTTGTTCGATAGTTTCGTAGGATAGTGCGTAACAGGCGGGGGATCTGTGGAGTGGATCCCCGTAACTATAGTATGCAAATATAGCCGGGACCTCCTTCCCTACACGAAGTGGAATTTATGCTAAGTAAACGTTCGTATAAGTTGGCCAAACATAACAGTGTCTTAAAGCATTTGCTCTGGCATTTCGCTCAGTGTATATGTACGTGGTAAAGTAATCGAGATATAGAGATATAGATAGCAGCCGTACACGGGTGTAAATATCGAGTAAATATCGAGGCATTCAATATAATTTTGATTGGTGTGGGGTTACTTTGGATAGAAAGTACTTGGTTCGTTCTTCTGAAGCCGTTCAATGTTTTCTGTGTCTTGTGGGTCGGGTATACACGAATAGGTGAATATATATGTTATGTTTATGTATATATAGATGTAAATATATGTGGGTATTACAATCATATGTCTGTTCAGATACGTTTACAATGCAAGTGTGTCCGTGTCTGTATTTGGTTTCCGTTTCCGTTTCCGTTTCTGATTCTGTTTCTGATTCTGTTTCTGGATGAACGTGTATATAGCGTGGCTAATATATAGTGTCTTTGATTTAGCAGTTAGCAGAGGATTACAGTTCTCTATATAAAGGTCATCTAATAGGCAGGAATGAGTACAGTTTTTTTCCGGCAAAAAGGTACAATACTTGTATATATAGTTTCGATATACTGATCGGGTTGGCTACAAAGCTTAGCGCTAAGCTTCTGCTGCTGGACAAAAGGCTCGAATCGAATCGAATCGAAAACAAATCAAAGGTCTGAAACTCTCCCCTCGTTTTTGGTCGCTTTTATAAAAATAAAAATCCACTTCCGCTCCTCACACTACCAAAAAATATTGCACAATCGGAATCTAGAAAATATAAAGCGCTTATCAAATATCAATCGTCCATAGCGTAATTATCTGTATATCCCTATAAATATAATTTATGTATATCCGTTGTAACCTAAGCTTGGTTTGGGTTTGGGTAAATTTTCGAATTCTTGTGGGTTATATTAACATGCAGACATCAAAAAGTTACGCGATTTAGTTTATGTGTATAATTTCAGTTATATCGTAAGAGTAACCATATCATATGTCTTAGATTTGCTTTTGGTTTTAGCTGCGATTGCTGGGGTGCCTTTGGGGCGTTGGTTTTCAATGGAAAGTAAAAAAAAATTGAATTAAGGGAAGACATTTTGAGACAATATCATAGATACTATAAATCAAATTCATAAATTTAAATCACAATTTTAAGAATGATGATGTTGGAATGTTGGATTAAGAAAGTTAATAGAATAGAAATTTAATTATAATTGCAAAGTAACACAAGTTATAAATCCAGTTAAAGAACCAATAAACCAACGCCCCAGATATTTCTCCCCCGATTGTTCAGATTATCATCCTAAGTAGTGTAGCTCCAAAGCAACTTTAGCTAGCTTAGATCGTAGATTGTGGTGTAAGTATTACATTTATCGTACATATGTATAGTATCATTGCTATTAGCATGTGTCCTTGGCTTCCTGGCTTCTGGGAACCCGTCGCCCAACTTAAGCGCTGCTATATCGACTTGTAGAATGCGGAGATACGAACTAAAGGTAGCAAAACTAGACTAGAATACAGTTTGGTTTTGGTTTCCTCCTCGAGTGCGTGGCGAGTTCCGTGACCCCGGTTGCTTATAAATTCGTTTCAGTTCTGTGGGGTGGCAGGACTCCGGCGGCGGACGACTGGGTGCTGCTCTTGGTGGCCACGGCTCCGCCGGGCGTGGCCATCCGCACCCGTTCCCCCACTCCGGGACCCAGAATCCTGCGCTGCAGCAGGCGAGTGGCGGATCCAGAGGCCTGAATCACGCCGGGATTCGCCGATCCGTGGCCGCCGTTCATGGACCACTCGTTCTGCTTGAGGAGAAACTGCTTGACGTTGTACTCCATCTGGGCGATGTCCACGTGCTGGGTGGTCGTGTGCAGCTCCGCCTGCACGGAGCGCGTCTTGTCCGTGTCATTGGGGTAGTACTTGTAGTTCAGGATATCACACGTGGGCTGTTCCGGGCAGACGAGCGCCTCCGACCCCGAGGACGTGGACTCCCCGGCGGGGCTGGTCTGGTCGTTCGGCGGTGTCCCCGAGATGGTGGTGTACGCCACCGGCAGTCCCGACCTGGTGGTCCTCCTGTAGTAGGTCGTGCACATCTCCGCCTTCTTGGGCGGAACCGCAGTGCTTCCCATTGGATTCTCTGGCAGAGAGTTGCTGGTGATGTCCGTCTTGGGGGACAGGGAGTCCTCGGTGGACTTCTCCGGATAGCCGTTGGTCAGCTGCTGCGGCGTGGTCTTGTAGCCCGAGTCCATGGAGAGCTTCTCGATGGAGATGGAGTCCATGCGGTCGAGCGTGGAGTACGAGGACTGGCGCTCCGTTCCCGAGTTCGAGTCGCTGGTGGGCGGCGCCTGCTGCAGGTTGCGCTGCTCCAGCTGCTGCGTGTTGTGCTGCACCCACTCCGCCACTCGGCTGAGCTGCTGGCGCCGCAGAAGGACACTTTCCTGGTAGTCGATGGCGTCGCTCAGCGAACTCGAGTTCGCCGAGTGCTTGGGCGAGTTCACTCCGGGATTCGGAGTCGCCTCGCAGGGCTTCACCTCCGCCGACTGGTCGACCTCGGGACTGGGGGACTCCACCTGGGGCTCCAGCACGGGCTGCAGGGCCACGTTCTCGTGCGGATTGGCGGGTCCTTGCCAGGCCTCCACCGCCGACTGCGCGTTGCTCTCCTTGCTGGTGATGATGTCCTTGCCGTCGTTGAGCTCCTCGTCCAGCAGCTTCTCCCGCCGCTTGTAGATCACCGGCGTGTAGGTCTCGATGGACTCCAGGTTGTCCAGCAGGATGTTGCTCTGCCCGTTCTGCTGGATCCGCATGGCGCACAGGCGCGGTCCTCGGTACTTCGGGTTCTCCGCCTGCAAAGGATAAATAGTTTTAGCATACTCTTATTTAAATGCAGTTTTTGATAAAATTAAGTTTTGGGTCACCACTGGCCAGTTTTGGGTCACCACTATAAACTTCTGAATTATTAGGGGTATCCCACTTTAAAATCAAATTAAGGTACTCTACTTCCATTAAAACCCCTTTCCCACCTTGATCGTTTTTATGAGGTTCCTGTTGAAGGTCTCGAACATCTTGGCCCCCTCGCAGCTGCTGGTCTTGTTGCTCCACAGGCTCTGGACGCTTCCGGAGTTCGTGGACTTCAGCTGGGTTCCCGATGGCGCGGCAGGAGCGGGATTGCCTGGAGGAGCCGCCGGAGCAACTGGCTTGCTGGGCGCCGGTTCGCAGACATCCTCCAGCTTCACGGGAGCCACTGTTTGCTGGGGAGGAGCCTGCTCCGCTTCCAGGAGACTTGGCTGCGAGACTCCGGACAGCAGGGGCTTGCTGGACTCGTCCTCCAGCTCATCGGGGACCACTCCCACCGCACTGGCTTCGTACTTGTTGAGGAGCTGCAGGGCGGTGCCTCCGCCATCGATGAACCTCCTCTGGTAGCCGTTCCTCAGCTGGCCGAGATTGCTGGTCTCCAGGAGATACTTCTCGGCGGCATAGGCGCCCAAGTGGGTGGTCGGGTACATCATCGTGGAGGTGGTCAGCTTCCCGTTGGCATAGTCCGCGTTCTGACCGGCAATCGAGGTCCTTTCGCAGAGGCGGTGGTGACCCAGAATGGGGTTCACCATCAGGTCGTCCTTCTTGGCCGGAGTGAACAGCTTGTCCATGTCGTTGAGGTCCGAGACGGAGCTCTTGGTCTCCGAGATGACGGAGTCGCTGGACTTGACCATCTTCATCAGATACGGACTGTTGGTCCGCGACGGGGAGTTCAGATTGCTGTGGCACCTCAGGCAGAGTTGGGTGAGAGGCTCGTTGAGTCCCGATCCCTGGAGCTGCAGCTGGTGGGGCGTCTGGGTGGCCACCGAGTAGGAACGGGACACGTCCGCCAGGACCTGCAGGTCCTGCTTGCTGCACTGGCACGTGTCGCAGTGCTTCACCTCGTTCGCCTTCAGCTCGTCCTCCAGAAACTTGGCCATTATGGTGGGCGAAATCATGTCGGGATTGGTTGCATTGTTATTATTGTTGCTGATGCTTCCGTTGCTCTGATTGCTGCATTTGTTGTTGCTGCTCGTGCTGTTGTTGTTGTTATTGTTGTTGTTGCTAATGGTGTCCTTGGTGTTGCTTGTGGGCTGAGTTGACTGCTGCTGAGGACTTGCGACCGCATTCCCGTTGGCGGCATCTAAATTGGGGATAGATATTTAAATTAGTAGAGCTACTAGGAAGAAAGGTTTAATAAATATGATATATTTATAAGTAATTGCAAACAAATTGGATTGGGGAAAATAAATGTTAAAGGTAGTTAAAAAAGCTTGTTAAGTAAACTTAAATTACGGTTTTGTGCAATTCATTTCGCTTCGAAGAACTTAATATTCACAATTTCTACAAGAAAAGACAAAGCCAGCAAAATCGATATAAATTAGACTCAATGAAAACTAGTTTACTCCAATTTGACTATGTTGTTGAGCTCGACTACAAAAGAGCTGTGTGCAAAAAATTTGCCTCGCAAAATATGCACATATTAAAACTAACAAAAATTTCCCAAATTGATCAACAAAAGTTTCTGGCCACAATCATGCCTCTGCAGCATTTCGGACAACAATATGTTTTCGGCAAAACATGTAAACATTTCCGAGAGCGAGTCGGAAAAACTATGCCAAGAATTATTCTGCAGCAGTTTCAAATTGCAATTATGACAACAAAAACGGAAAACAATGAAGCGAAAAAGGGAAATAATATATACAAATTAAATTGGAGCGCAGGCAATTAATGCAAATGAACAAAACCGATGAGGAATGAATGCCAATGCAGAGCACAATGATGTGGAATACGAGCAATTATACAGCAGCAATCAAATTGTAAGCTACTGCCAATCAAATAAGTGAAATCAGAAATTAAAAAATAAATTTACCCCGTGGATCTAACATCTACCAATTCTAGGATTGCTATTATTCTATAGTTTCAATGGTTAAACAAAATACTCTTCTTAAATTAAATGAAATAAGGTGGATGAAATCAAAGGGTGAACTTAACGCAGTCTTCGTGATTCAGTCGGGTGCCTAGAAAACGTAAATCAACAAACGAAACGTAAATCAAAATGCGAAATCAGTTGGAAATCGGGGAGAAATCAAAGGGTTCAACATGGTCTACTAACACCTACCGATTCCCCGCATCGAGTAAACCATGGCCGTGGGCGGGAAGGGGCAGGCGGAGGGGGGCGGCGAGTCGGAGGCCGGAAGCACTTTGTAGGAAGCTGTGGTGGCCACGCCCACTCCGCTGTTGCTGCACTCGGAGTCGGAGTGGGAGTTCGTCTCCAGTCGCATGTACGCCGACACCTTCGATTGGATATCAATGGGTAGCTGCATCGAGAGAAGTCATTTAGAGCGATTTCTACCTAGAAGGGGGGTTTGGGGGAGGGGAGATTACTATATATATATTGGATACGAACCGAGGACACTTTTTGGGACACGAAACTATCCGGCTTGCACTGCAGCAATTGGATGGCCAGGCTAATGTCGGCCTTGTAGCGTTCCTGTGCAGGAAGAAAAGAGAGCGAGAGGACACAGATAAGAAAGCGTCACGGAAGTGGTACAACGACCAGGATTACACTGGGAGAAATATATGCTATAGTCTTAAAAGTAATGTGCATTTCTATTGTAAAACCTTAAGATTTATTTCCCTATAAAATACTGAATAGAACCTCAAGCACTGGTTGTGTAATTATAGTTATTATTATTTCAAAGCTCCGATACACATTTTGTATTTTAAGGAACTTTTTCCAGTGAATTTATTATCGTGCGGTTGGTTGGTTGGCAGTGTGTTTGCATGGGTTAGTTTGCGAGTGTAGCTTCTTGCTTCTTTTGACACTTTTCGTATGCAAATGTCAAATATGTTTGCTGTTCGTTTTGTTTCACTCGACTCCTGCCACTGCGAAAGTTCACTTGCCGCGTCCTCTGCCCCAAAAACCCTTTTACACATTGTTAAGCAAACTTTTTTCAAGGGGTATGGCTGTGATTTAGGGGTGTTGGGGATTGTTAAGATTGCATTTTTAATTGGATATTTTAAATTTGTAAAGGCTAATAGTTCTTTTCCTTACTTGGCTAAAATATAAAAAGAATATTTTTCAGATAAATTTTATTTATTCTTTTTAAAATGAAAAGGATACAATCACTTCAAGAACAGGTAACTATTTCCTATTGCCTAATATTCAAAGTTTAGAAATACCTTTTTATATTTAATACACTATTTGTGTATACTCTTAGTGTTAACTATTTCCAGGATACTTGGCAACCGATATCCTTACCCTCTGAGGACAGCCTTCTTAGTTCGGTTCGCTGTTGCTTTTGTGAATTTTGGTGTCAGCGGCAGGGCCTCAAAAAGTTCGCTCCTGTTTTGCTTTTGTGTTTGCTTTTTCCCTTTATTTTTGTGGCACACACGAACACACAATCACACACACCCAAACACACACACACATACAAACAGGAGGAACTTTCAGATGCCTTTTTAAATTTTCACAAATGCGATGCACTCGAACTTGTTAAACAAGCAACAACAGCCAAGAAAAACAGGGGAAACTGAGCGGGGGAAAATGCTACGACTGCATTGGTGACCCAAATACAACAACACCACAATCCAAATAGCAACAACAACAACAACAACAGCAGCAGAGGCAATGGCTTCGGGGAAAATGGAAAACGCAGGATGGCAGTAACGGCATTTTGCACCACGTTTACCAACACTTACACGCCCCACCGCCCAACCATTTTCCAGCTCCGTTTCGGTTGGTTTTCTCACGCTGCATTTTCACACAACAGGGAAATCCACACGGTAAGAAAACACAAAATCTTTTTTAAACAATTTTTAAACTTAAAAAAAAACTCTAAACAAATATTACATTTAACTCGATTATTTTATATTGCTTTAACTTCCAAAGAATGAAGGAATTTCTCTTTAGACAAAACCCCAATCCCAGTTGTTTTTCCCTGTGCAAGGAAAACAAGGAAGCGCAATGGGGGAAAAATAGGAAAATACGAGTGAGAGCCTCGCAAGGAACTGCGAAATGACGCCGCTTGCATTTTATGTTCATTTTCCCTTATTTTTCTTTGCCACGTCTTCCCTGGCATTTTTATTATTTTGTGTGCTCTCCGGGCTCCGCGCTGCGAGCAATTTTATAAATAGAAAAATGCATAAAAATTGCATGAAATAGGAATGAAATAAATTCCGACTGGGAAACCGGAGGAGGCGGAGGCGGAGGCGGCCACAGCCACTGGGGGCGTGGCAAGTGGCCCGGCTTGGAAGTGGCAGCTAAATAAGCGGATGCATTGATTGAACTCGAAAACGTTGATTGTCAGTTGGGGCAAGAGCGTGAAAGTAATTTCTTTAAGCAGGGCATTATTGTGTTGGGAAATGGAATTCCACTTCCACTCCGAATTGATTGATGGATTACAGCCACAGCTTATTCGTGCTGCACTCGTTTGTACTCGCTTGTTGGTTTCCTATTGCCAGTCATAAGCTTTCCGATTATTTTCCTTGGAATGCACTTCTGCTGAAATGCAAGAAATTTCAGATTTTTCCTTTAAATTTTGTACAGTATTTGAACAAAAATGAACTGGATTTTAAGGTATTTGTAAATGCAGTAAAGCTATTTAACTACAAGCACTACAAATTTGGCATGTTTTTACTGCCCAGCTCTTTGAAATTAAACTCCCGCAGATCGTATCTCTTTGATCCCTTAACAGTTTCGCCAACTTGATTGACCCATTTTTGCGGAGATGCGCGTCTCTTCAATCCAGTTTAGTGGCGCAGCTGCAGCCATAAAGAAAGCCACCCGGAAAACCACCCGGAAAACCCCCGTCATTGCATCGCCTGCCATTGGCAGCCCTTCAGAACCCATTTGCCCAACTGGCCTAAGCACGTTCGATACTCGGCGAATGCAAAATAAATTCCCAGCTTTGCACTCTTTAATGAAGAGCTTCGAGCTTCGAGCACTCCATCAGCAGTCCGTGCTTCAAGGACTGCAAGGACCTGGGCGCTAAATTTAAAACGTGCCACGGCCGGCCATCGATTCGAATCGGTTTTAATTAAAAGCCGGCTCCCCGCCTCCTCCACATATTTAGAATTGCGTGATTGCAGTGCAAAGTGCATGTCGGGGAAGTAATAAAGATAATTGAATCATTAGCGTGTGTAAGCTAATTGTATGCATTTAATTAGCAGCCCATAAAATCCCCTTGCCCGAAATCAACTTCGACTACGATTCATATAGATGCTGGCACTGGACCCAAATCAAACATCATCAAAGAGGGCTTAATTGCCAGAGAAGTGCGGTGGGGGAAAATGCTTTTTATGGCGAATAAAAAGGGAGCGGCGAAAGCAACGAAACAATGCGCTGTTAAGCATTAAAAAATTCTTTAAATTCCTGCAGCTTAAATGTTTTTACATACAGCAAGTTCCATTTCCGATATCCGTGATATGTAATTACTTATATTCCCAACGCTTATTTGCCATAATTTTTTGTAAATACTGCAATATCCTCTCGAATGCAGTCACCCCGTAGCCTTAATTAATTCACCCATCAGATTCCCCTGCCATATTGTATGCGACATTAAATTCATTGCATACTTTGCGGCTGCAGGCGCGCGGAAAACCCGCAATGAAAAGGGAAAAGCGCGGAAAAACGAGAGTGGAACGTTCCGCGGCAAAGGAAAAGCGTAGCACATTCGTAGGCCGCAAGTCTGATTGCCTTTTGTCGCTCTGTTTGTGCGGCTTCCACAACCCAGTGCTCCTCCGCTTTTTTCGCAGGTTCCCTTTTTTCCGGTGGCTTAGAGTCCGTCACGGCTTTTGTGCAATTTCACGCTTGTTTGCTGACCAACAGCTGACCGCAAGCCAAAACCAGAGCTCCTGGAGAGTAGGAAAACCGGTTTGCCGACCGGGAAAAAGGGAAAACCAAGGGGGAAACTCAAAAGAGGTGGCATGCATGTGCGCTCGCCATTTGCGGTGGCTTTTGATTCGGCAATAAAACGCGATGACAGGCGACAATTGGCGCCAGTTTGTGAATAGCATGCAAAATTGTCAAATAGCTGCGAGGTGCCAGCTTCATAATGAATAATAAATTAGTTATGGCGGGCAAAACAATCAAATTGGGGCAAAGGAAATTACACATTAGCTGTGAGTTTTCGCGACTGGCCAATTAGTGAAATCAAATAAAGCGCTGCATGCGAAAAACCCCATTGCAGTTTGGCGGTCATAAACTTTTTTATAGCTGACATAAAATTCGGTTTAACTAGCAGCACGAGTTTAATTGTTTTCAAATTGTTTAATTCAAGTTTAAAAATTTTGGGAGCGACATAGTTGGATAACTGCCGGCCATAAAAGTGGAAACCGATTTTGGCTGTTTAAATTACCAACATGGATGTTTCCAGCATCTCAATTAACAACTACGCAGTTCCGATTAGACCCGCATAAACATTTGGCCCCTCCCCATTTCCCCTATTTTCCTGGGTGGAAAACGTCGCTAGGAAAAGCAAGTTGGAGCTCTGTTTGTGTCATTTGGTCCACGAGAGATTTCCGCCCCACAGACACACACATGTTAACCCACAGCCAACGATGCATGTGCACAAATATTATGGTTAATTATGTGGCACAGTTTTCCCACAGAACAGAGAACGGAGAATAGAGAACACGGCAATTTCCCGACTCTAATTAACATTTTTCCGTGCGCTGCCACGCCTTTTTTGTGCGAACGCGAATGCGAATGCGAAATCGCCGTCTTTAAGTTCGACCAACCGCAAAATCAAAACCACAAATGCAAATGCCAACTAAATTATGAGAAAATTAATTTCCACAGATGACAGCCGCAACAACAAGAGCTGCAGAATTGCATAGTAAATTAAGTTACTGCAAAGGGGTTTTGGCTCAGGGGCGGCTGAATCTAATTAGTTGCTCAAAAGCCCAGCCATCGTTCAGGGTTTAGAGGGGGTGGTGCGGTGGTGCGTTGGTGGGTTAGGCCCTGGGTGGTGGTGCTGCACCCAACCAGCAAGTGGGTGATGGACTGCCGGCAGATAGACGGAGACAGGCATTTGAGCTAAGTGAATCTGCATGTCATTCATGTCAGGACATTTAGTGCAGCAGGATGCGTCGAGATGAGCTTGTTTCACTGCGGGAAAACTCCAGCCAGCTGGATGAACATATGTGTTTAGTTCTGTGAATACAACTATGAAATACAATTATGAGATATAATTATGAAATATAATTAGGGAAAAACCAAGTTGTAGTAGGGAAATCACAGGAAGGTCACAGGGAATATCTTTTTACTCTACTTTCATTTTCTGAAAACTAAAGTAATGTCATTTCCCTGGGCAATTTTCCCGAGTGCCTGCTAGCTGCTTATGCATCTGCCCAATTAGTTTCAGCCTGGTTGCACTCCGGCATTCGGATTTATGTGATTAATCAGGAAGGAACAGAGCATCCCCATCCCCCGTTTGGACTAGGACAACGGCTACAATCAAAATCCGGGTAATCTGGAAAAAACTAGCTGCATGTGCTGGCCCTAAATTTGCTCGGCAGGAACAACAAGAAAATGCTGAAATGTCAACATTTCCCCATAAATACACTCGCACACATGGACCCAAAAATTAGCATAAGCGTAAACATTGCCAAGTGGCATTTAGGGAGTCAAACATTTTGGCACTGCATTAAATACACAGCATTTGCACAATGCCCAACTGGAAGCGAACATAGGCGGCGATGAAGAGGGTAAGGGGGAATCCTGTACACTGCCACTGCCAAAAGCAAATAAAATTGCCCAAAAAAGCATCAGGACCCACTGATGATTGGCCGCCTCACTATGCCCGATGTTGCCACATATACGTACAGTTTTCGGTGGCAAGGGTTTAATGCTCGCTTGTGCGTGGCAAATTTGTAGAATTTACATTTTTATTCCTCGGCCAGAGGAATATTATACAACACATGGCGAGCATTAGAAGGGACGGAGCTAATGAAGGCTAAAAGGCTCTGAATACCCTTAAGATGATTGGCATGGGGTTATCCCATCCATAAGGGGGATTATCACGGACATGGATGTTTGTTTTTATGTTTTATAGGTGGCTTAAGATGAGGTAAGGATGAGGTTCTAAGAAATTGTTGGCTTTTTTTTATAGGTTATATATTTCATGAAGTTATAAGTAGAGAAGAGATCTCATATTTCTTGACTTGTAATTGTTAATATTATCCCATTGCAGATCTTTCCTTTGTAATCTCCTGAATAGCAGACAGTAATCATTGAATAAATAACCCTACCTACAAAAGTGGTATCGAAATACAATAACAATACAATGTAGCAAGTGAATTCCTTTTATGGGCGAAACTTCCTAGGAATGCAATCATGGCAACATATACCCATATATCAACGGTTAAACCCGAATCGTTTCCGATTCATTCGTGGTGAACTTTTCACATTCCCATTCAGAAAGTTAATGTACCTTTCCACCACCGAGGAATCCCATTTGAAATCCCCTCCGCCTTCTGCAAAGCGAAAAGGCAAAACTAAAGCAAAATCATTGAAACTTGCACGAGGCGCATCATTTATTCATCACGCACAGTCTGAATGACAGAAGGACATGGTCGTACATTATTGTGTGGCACCCCCACTCCATCCACATCCTCACAGCAAATATCCTTATCCAAACACTCGCCCACAGTCGAGTCGGTCAATCATGGAAATGGCCATAAATGTATACGTACTGTTTGCATTTGTGTTTTCTGTTTTATCTTGCTTGGATTTGAAAGTTCGATCCCAGATCCACTTGCTCGAAAGTGCGAAAGTTTCCCGGCTTCTTGACTCTGGGAAAGTCAACCCCAGAAGATGAAGGCTAATCTTTTTGTCCCCGAGAGTGTTTTTGTTGGCTTTTCGAATTTGTGTGGCCGAGGATGTTTTCATCACTAATTTGACCACACAGGGTGGAAATAAATTATTTTGAAGCAAGCTCGTTGCCCAATTTTAGTTTGTTGCCTCATATTTTCAAGTATCTTGAAGTCGAAAGAGTGAAAAATGTTTATTTAATTTTCCCCTTGGTTTAATAACTCATTTAAATTTCCTTTTCAAGAGGGTCTGCTTCGCAGCGAAGTGGGAAACCAGAATTTCTGCACCTGTTCGCCTTTTCGTTTTCACCCTCCTTTTATTTCCTTTTATTTTTGGTCTGCGTTTCTTTATTTCTATTTCTCCTTTTCTTACCGAAAGCAGATGTAATTATTTTTAATGAGCGACTGCAGAAATACACATGAAACACATCGTGGAGGACGAAAGAATTTTTTATATGGGTCGAAGTGTGTCTGACGAAATAAAAAGGAAAATGTCCCCGTAATTCAGGCAGCAAAAGGCAGAAATCAGAGTGAAAAATGTGGAAAATCATCGTGGGCATCATCGTGAGCAAAGGCCCCAAAGGGCATCAAATCTTTCAATCTAAAATCCAAATATTGTAACATCATCAAACCAGTGACTTCATTAAAACCAAGGAGCGCAGGGAAAACTTATTTCAGTTTCAGGTCAAGAAAACTCTGCGTGTGTGTGTGAGTTTCTGTGTGCCACACTAATTTGAGGCTTGTGTTTTAATTAAAAAGGACAATATATTTGCATGACAGGCACGGCGATGAAACGCCCGGAGACGAACAGCTGGCCCATAAAGCAGCAGCAGCCAAGGACATCAGGATATCAGGACACCCGTTAAGGTGGGAACACGAAATGAATTGCTTAATTTATGTGGACCTCTTGATTAGCAGCCTTTCTAACGATGAGATAATCCCTTAAGCCAACTAAACTTAAATCTCAACTTACAATAAAAGCTTCATGCCACAAAAGGCATCAATTTTCTGCAATCAATATGCCCTTCAATAATTCAGATACCCCTTGGCAAACAAATGTGGGAATCACGTCAAAATTAAATTGACGGATCGATAAAAAACAGATTTTCCATAAAAATGCGTTTCAATCAAAAAACAAAAATACGCGATAAAAAATAAAATCAAAGGGACAGGCAGACGTGGAGAAAAAAACAAAAGGCCGTCGACATTGCGTAAGCGAAACGTGCAAAATGCTGAAAAGAAGAAGCCGAGCGTGGAAAATCGGGGGGAAAGTCCGGGAAAACATATCACGATGAATCATGCAGCCAGTTGGCGCCAAATGTCAAAAACAATGCAACCTCGCAATAAAGCCAAAACAACAAATTATGATTTACAACAAGAGAGTGGAGAAGCCGGGGGAAAAAGGATAAAAAGCATAAGTAGAATGAAAGGAATCACTGTAATTACAAAACCTGAAGGAAAACCCGGGATTAAGTACACGCATTGTTACATTTATACGTGCACGTGTTGCAGGGTTGGGAAAAGATATTGCACGCTTTACACAGTGAAAAACAATAGGGTACATGACACAAAACATCTATTTTAAAAAGTCAATTTACAAGGCTTTACAGAGAATTATAAGTGCAGGTCTATTGTTGGTTAAATTATCATAAATCTTATGAAAAGTCTGACATATTTTTAACACCCTTTATTTGCTGTGTACCTACAATGTGTGTGATTTGTTGTGGCTGCTCTTTTTTTCGTCACTTCAGGAGCAAAAGTTGCTCGGGAAGAGAAAATTTATTTGCGTGTCGGGCGAACAGGGAAAAATTGGCGGGAAGGCACCCCGTGAAAATGCGTGGCATGGAAAACAATAAGGAAAACTCTGCGGCGAAAGGAGGCGGACCCGCAAATGGAAATGGAAGCGGAGTGCTTTGGCGAGGGCAACGTTAAGCAGTTGCAATTAGTGTGGAGTGTTTGGTTACGGTGAGATCCTGAAAAGGATTCGAGGCGTGTGTGAACAACCTGGCCTAATTGATGGGTGTGTGAGTGAATGAGCCGGCGAACAACCATAAATCAAACGGAGAGGAATGTAACTAATGAATAGTTAAGGCTAAGGAGCATCAGCAACAGTTTGATAAATGTAAGGGATAGTAAAAGACTATTTAGAAATTCAATATTCCCTGAAAAATTTAAATGGAATTTCAATATATGGTTACTCGTGCAATTGAAACTAATCAATTGAGCAATCACAATTATAAAATAAAGCTGCCCTTAGCAAAACTTATCTAAGGTTTAACTTGAAATTTAGGATAAGTGCAAGATATTTTAAGACTTCTGCAAAATAAAAATCTTTTTAAAGGCAAGGCAGCTTAGCAACGCAAAATTCATAACTCTTTTTGGTTGACTGCCTCTCGTTTCTGCTGCTCGTCTGCTCTATTTATTTAATATTTATTTCAAATTTATTTATTTAGCAGGCCGCCGCGCACACTTGGAAAAGGCCAAAAATGAAAAAGCACACACACTCGTGCGGAGAAAATTCTATGCCAAAATCGAGGACCTCGCAAAAAAGGCATTTTTGGGGGTTACAACTTTGAAGCCTCAAAAGGGGAGGAAAAACCGAAGGATGGAGAAGGGATATATATATTTAGTATATATATATTGGGCCAGTTGCTGCTAAAAGACCAACCAAAGGTGTTTCAAATGTGTTTCCAAAGTGCTTAAAGTGCCGGGCAAACTATTTGCAAAATTTCCGCTTTTTTGTGTTTGTTGTGTTTTTCGCAGGGCTTTCCACGTTTTCCATTTTGCGGGAGAAAGATCGAACAAAGTTTTCACCCCGGTAAGCAGCCAAGCAAAGTGATAATGTGCACAAAGTAAAAGTAGAAGCAGGCAGGCAAACAACCCAACAACCAAACAACCAACAAATAACAACCGCACAACAACAGCGAGTTGTAAAGCTTTTACACTAAACAACAAAGTTAAGCTGGATATTTTTTCCCTATCTTGTGCAGTTGCACAAGTTTTATGACTACAACAGAAGCTCACAAACACCGACAAATACGGAAAAATGCGAGGAACTGCTTTACAACACGCACGTGCAACGCGGCGTATGCGCAATGTCCGTCTCAAAGTGGCTGTAAATGCATAAAGGATAAGAAGCGCTAGGAAATAAAACCAAATACTATTGCCTCAATAACAAAGCAGCTTACGTTGAATCGAACAAACGAAATGCAAAGGAGAGTGGGGATTAAGATTGAAGAAAGGACACAAAACAGTGGAGAGGAAAAGCCTAAGGAAAGTACGATAAATTGTAATTACCTAAAAGGATTGCAGAAGTGCAAGGAATTTTTGTGGAGAAAATCGGATTGCCTGGCATCGCAAAAATTGCAATGAATAAAACGATTTGCCTGAAACGTAATAACAATTGTAAGAGGTTTAATAGGAAATGTATAGAAGGGGTAAAAAACATTCCCCCCTTTTTATTGTGCAAACTCTTTGCCAGCTTGTGTAGGCCCATGGAAAACCAACACTAATTCTGTAAGTGCACAGGAACTGGCACTTTAACCCGCCTGGACTTTCTGCAGAGGCCATCAAGATTGATTTATGTAAATGATTGCCACACTTTGCGCCAGATAATAAATAACCCCACGGAGCCGAAGGAAACTAATCAGAAACTAAGAGACAACAAGAGCGATAAAAACGCAGGGGAAAAGCGGTGAGGAAAAGCGGGCGGAAAAGCGGGCTGGAAAAGGAATGAAAACCCGAGCAAACTTCGCCGTAATGCAGCAGTCGCCTTTTGGCTTTTGACTGACGGACAGACGTTGGGAATTTTTTGCATGCCACTTAAGCCCTCCTCTTAGCCAAGAACAAAGGCGAGAGAGAGAGACGGCCTCTGGAGGAGCGAGGAAGAGGGGGATAGTGATGGTGGAGCACCGGCGGAGCAGACACAATGATATATTGCTGATTTGCGTGCCGCAGCCGAGGAAGTTTCCTTTTACAGTTCGCTAAGGGCAATTCGATATGCATACATCAAGTGCAGGGACACGACCACCACTTCCAGGATCCAAATCCTGAACTCAGAACCCCATATTCCTTACTCCGTACCCCTCTCTTCCCCCGGGTGACGACCTCCATTGCAAAGTTGCTACATGGCAAATAGTACGCACCGGATTGACAAATGGTCGGGGCCGGGGACTCGTAATGGGAAAACTCCAATCCGCCCAGAGATCTGTTGTGTTTTCGGATGAGATCCGCTAGTTGTGCTACAAGTTTTCATGGTATATCAACACGGAAGTTTCCGATGCTAACAATGCCTCCCAGCGACATCGGTAACTCATGAGGGGGGCTAGTCGTTCCCTTAAAATAAGAACAAGGTCTTGCTCTTTAAGCTCCCTGCAATCCTGCAACTTTCCCAATGGAATTATTTTTGCCAACCCAAGTCGAAGGACAATCGGCCACAGAGAATGCTAACAATAGTTGACACTTGGCTTTAATCGCTGCAACGAGGGTAACGCGAGCAAATTAAAAAGCTGCCAACTAATGGTCCGCACCAAAAACTCATTTGCGCACTTGGCCACACTGGTGCTGGCATTAATAGCTGAGCAGGGCGGAAACTTCGGAATGAAAATTGCATAATTCCAAGCTGGCCATGCCCCACTCCCTACTCCCCACTCCACCCGGGAAAACCAGACACATGTGAAACTGGGCGGCAAAGTGGGCGGAGCCCTCTCCACATGAAAGTTGCATGTAATTCCAGGAATGTAGCTGCACATTCTCTGATATGTGCACTTGTATTTACAGCTTTTGATTTTGCCATTTTTCATTTTGGCATTTTGTTTGCCTAACAGATTTTACATCCCAAATTTGGACCCCTCGCGTTGTGCAGATTTCATTGTGAAACGAAGCCACCATGTGGATGCTGTTGTTTTAGAAATAATAAAAATATACAGCAGGCTTTCGGAGTTATGTGGATTGAAGTGGTTTAGGGAACTCCAGAAAGTTTAAACAAGTTTAAAAGTTTAATGGAGATTGCTAGTTTTGGCAATCTGATCAGAGGTGATGAAGAAAAAAAACATTCCAATTGAGAATTTCCACAAAAGGTCTAACTATTTGACAGTGGTTTTGAATAAAGTTTGCTTGCCACTTCAGATTGAATTGCTTGTTATACACTTGTTCAATCACACTTGAAGAACCCGCTCATATCTTCAATAATTGCCCCGTATCAGTGGCTTCTTCTAATTTCCCCAGCTCTCGATAAAGGTTGGCCAACATCTTGAGCTCTAAAATTGGCCACATTTACGTAGAGTATACTTGAACATTTCCTCCCTACCTGCCACATTAATTTATCTTTCCAGCCACTTGAGCATTTTCTGCTTCTGGCATGCAAATCCCCCACCACTCGCCGACCCACCAACTCACCCGTTCACCCATTCACCCACTCACCCACTAACCGTTCAAATTCCACCCACTTCAGCTTAAATTGCTCTCAAAACTAAAGGCTCGCATATGTAGACACTCTCGTGGACGGACACAATCCGACTAAATATAGTAGCACCCCCGGCGGCGCTAGAGGGTTAAAATGAGAATTCCGGCCACTAAAAATAAATGGGAGACCAAAGTTGAGTAAAGTAAGTAAGGCTGCTATCATGATTGATTCACCGAATTAAGGCTAATTGCATAAAAAATATGAGGTGCACATGTAGTCGGCAGTAGGGTTGAAGAGCAATTAAGGCTAAAACAGCTATGAAAATACACTGGTCAAAAAGAATTTCAAAGTATTACAATTGATCGAAATAAAAATCGAATACAACTTCATTACTTTATGTGTATTTAAGCTTAAGCTTTAATGGTGTTGCTACGGTCTTTATTAATTCAATCTGACCATTAACCTAACCCAGTTTTTGTCAGTGCATTTAAATATATATAGACGGCGCCACAATCATGGACATGGACATGGCTACGAACACGGACACGGACACTCAACCCTGGGCACAACAAAAAAGGAACTGGGAACTTGGCGCCAACATTTTGCGTTTGGCGCAGACATTAAAATGCTTAAAATATCGATTTGTTACAAAGGCTCAAAATGTAAGGCCGCCATTTGGGCCAAAATGCTCAAAGCGGAGCGCACGAGCAACAGTCTGCCACTTAAATAGCCGGAGAAAATGGATGGAAAAGGCAGAAATAGAGAAAAGCTGCGGTAGAGATTTTCTCGGTATACATATTTGAATCCAATTTGAATCTTATTTTTCTGCAATTATAAACACAAATTGGGGAGGAAAATTTAAGGCAAACGTTTTTTTCTGGGTAAGCCAAGACCCAGGGCAATAAATATTTTTATATGTATTGTTTGTCCTTGGGAAATGTTTTAAATGTGCGGAAATCGTTGTTCTTAAATATGGAATTATATTTTCTGACTCTTAGCTACCCAATTTCTGTTTCCAAGTTTGGAAACCCATCACTGCAAGTGCGAAGCTATTAATCTGTTTGCCGATTTATATATCCTTGCACCTATCAGCCGCCCAACTATGTGGGCAATTTATCCAACCATCCATCTGGATGGGAGAATCCATCAATTTGTCCATGCTCAAACACTCGGCACTTATTTTTTGTTTTTGGGTATCTGTGGCCGGATCTTCTCCTGTCTTTTCTTCGCCCGAATAGACATTTATAGCCCGAAAAGTTAGCCCGAATGTAAACCTGCACATCCTGGCCAGTTGCCTCGGCTATTTAGTGTGTGTCTATGGCTTCCCTTCTGCCTTTTTTCCATTTTGGGAGCCTCCCAGCTCACCTTTTTGCCAAACTTCGCTTTGCACCTGTGTTTTTTGGGTAATTTCTGCCGACCGCTTACGGGGGTTTTTTTTTAGCATTTAGGTTTTATGTGCGCCGGGCCAAAGGCAAAACGGATTCCTATCATGACTGAGAACTCGGCTCTGATTTTTCCGCACTGTTATTGCTGTAATATGAAACAATTTTTTTTCGTCCCCTTTTGGCCGAGTTTTCCGTTTTGAAGCGTTTCAACTTTCGGTTCGGTTGTCCGTGTGTTTTACGGGTTACGGGTTTACTCCACGGCTACGTGCATTTTGGCCGCATATTTTCCGGTCGTGATGCTACTGCCACTGCTACTGCGAATGCCACTGCTACTGCTACTGCCACTGTCGTTGTTTTGGTTCATTTCACATGCACCCGGAACCATTTCCATTGTTTGCGCGGGGAAATTAAAAAACCGAACACGCAAAGCGAACTGGAAAAATGTTTTGTGGGCAGCGCAGGATGAAGTGGAAAGGAATCCCGAATTGTTTACTTTGCATTCGCGTAGCAGATAACGGATAGTTATGGGCATTATAGGGGATATGCACGGGGGTTTATAGAGCGGCAATGCCCGTTGATTGAATGCCGGATTTTCGCATATTCTTTATGGGGCAGGGATCAAATGTTGCACGGAACGAGTGCGGAATATTCTCCACGGACTTTTTGAAATTAAAACTGAACGATTTATTACAAAAAATAACAATGGATTTTCTGCCCGTCTCATGGAAAGCCAAATTTTAAAACATGAAAATAATAATAGTTGCTGATGGACGGTAACAGATTGCATGAATATTCAATTAAATTCAGAGCGCTTCCAGAATCAAATAAAGCTAAAAGTCCAAATAAATCTAAATTCGCTGAACAACTGTGTCAATTCTAAACGTTTTGGTTAAATTATCGGAAAATCTGCATTTAAATTGGTGGAAAATCGTATTCTACAACACCCCCTCTGATAAATACCGCAAATGAAGTTTTCAACAGGGGATTATATTGCAAATAGCTCTCTCAAATTTAACCAAGCAAAAGTTAATATAAATTCATAATTGGCTATAAGCTGCCAAATTCCTTCCTAAATATTTAATAAGCCTCCATCGTTCTCGTTCCCCCTTCAGTTTCTTAACCAGCTGCTGTAATCCTCTGCGAAATTTCATTAAGCATCTTGATGCACGCTCTATCTCATTACCAACTCCGGACCCACTTAAAACATTTGATAATTTAATCACCCCGGAATTTCTATTATTTGGTTCGGCTTATTGTCGGTTAAATCACAGACAGATTGGGTTGTTGGGCCAAAAAGCAATTTTATCAGTGGCCAAGCAAGTCGACGAGCCCACTAACCAACTGCCAACTGGCAAGCCAAGCGGCAACCAACTCAGCACACTTAACCGCAAAAAGCACCACCCAACCATCCAACCATCCAACCATCCAACCACCCGACCACCGCCCAACCACTCGCCCACCTAAGCCGGCTGGCTGAGTGCTTAGTGGGATGCCACATTAGGCAAATATGTAAATAACTTTTAAGGAATTAAGCGCACTCACACAAAAGCCGAAAGAGGAGCCAAAGACGTCGAGTGCCCAGGAGGAACGTCTATGTGCTAGACAATACATAGCTCCTTGGGTCTTGCTTATCAGCCGATAAACAAGGCCTACAATACAATCACTTATACGCCATGTTGCACCGGTCTGTTGGACACAAAATGGGGCATGCAACAGGGGGAAATCCCATGGAAGCGGAAGGCAATGAAGTGCGTTTGTGCACTTGGAGAAAATGCTTGGCTACACGCATCAAATAAAGTCTTGCGTCAAAAGTCACAAGAGCAAGAGACAACTAAGTGGCGCCCAACGAAGGGCACAAGCTGCATCTTAGAGCTTTTTACTTGTTCGATTACTCTACTGTACTTTTCAGCCAATTTCTCTCTGTGTTTTAGGTGGAAAACATTAATTACACACACGTTTGCCAGAGGACCAGAGCAGGCAGTCCCGAACAGCAGCCACGAAGAGCAGTCAGACCAGAAGGCAAACCACAAGCGCGTCATTACCAAACAGGGAAAAGCGGAGATGGATAATGGAAAGCGGGGGTGGTGGGTGGTGGTGGCATAGTGGGAAAGGACCTGGGAATTGAGAGTGACGCAGAAAGGGGGCCAACGGGAATTGGGAATCGTTTCATACTTCGCCACGTGAACTCCTGCTGCATTTTATCTGCTCCAGTTGCAAAGGATGCGACGCAACGGGACTCTCCACGTGCGAAAGGGACAAACACATCGGACGTAAAAGTGTGAGAGGGACGGAGGACGGCCCCGAGCATATTTACATTTGCTCGGCATTTAATGCAAGTGGGAATTACAAAAGGAGGGCGTGGCTAACGATGGTGTTGTTGTTGTCCTTGTTGTTGTCCTGGGTGTCTGGCTGTCTCCTGGCAGGCGATTTAAAATATTCGAACCAAGCCGCAGAAAGAAAGAGTGAGCGATGGGGATAGTTGAAAGCAGGAGGGCCTAGGCTTAAAAGCATGAACGGAAACAGCATATTTTGCATTACACAGTTACAAATTAGGGACCAGCATCGATTTTTAATAACTTTTTTATAAAAAGTATAAATTTATATGAAATACATTTTGAAGAAAGTAATAAAGTTCTTTACATTTCTCGAAACTTTAAAGTAAGTTTTCTAAACGTAAACAAATTCATAGAGAATGCTTTGATGTTATTAATGGGCGAAGAGATTTAATCAAGCCACAATTTGTCTATTTCTTCCTCTGTAATACTCTGTTCCCAGCTTTTCAGCCAGCATTTTCCCGTAAGAGCGGTAAACAATAATAACGGGCAACAACAATGAAGCATGATGGCCCTGGGAGGATTACAGGACACATCCATGGAAGGCGACGCAGGGGGGTTCTGAGGGGGCTTCATGGGGGGCGAGGAGCAGAAGAGCTGAAACTGAAGCATCGAGCGAGTATGCGACTAAGTGTTTTGCAACGGAAATGCCGGGCTATCATGCAAAAAGCCACTGTCAGATTAACGAACCATGGCCAAAACAGATAGCGGGTGGAAGGGGGCTGAAGCGGGTGGCAAAGGGGGGATGAGTGGGGTGGGGGGGACGGTTGAAACGTAGGTAGCCTGAAGGTAAATGGCATCGGGAGACCCGCTTTTCAGGCACGTGACGCAGCGACAGTCCATGACCAAGTGCTGATTTTTTATCAGCCGGATTGCTAGGAAGTCGACAGGAAGAAGAGGAAGAACGACGGGCCAAGAACTGAACGAAAACTGGCAAAAAGGTTATTGACATTGTTGTTTCCACTCTCCACTCTTCATTCTCCACTCACCGCTCTCCGCTCCCCAAACTCTCCATCTGCATTTCTGTCTCGTCTGATTCGTTCACTTCAGAAATTCGTAGACTTGCTGGCAAACAGACGGCGAAAAAATGCAGAATGAAAAATGATCTGAAAGCTGGGAATTATGGTGGCTGAAATACACTACTTTAAAGAGAAAGCTTAAAACTTGTGACTTTACCGTATTTTTAAGGGTTTGTTACTTTTAAAGTTTTAAACCATAGATCTATAAAGATTGAATATCACGTATACGTTGTGTGGCCCCTTCTTTATAACCCATTAAACAGCTTCTAACCAACTCTTAATCAATTTGTCCATATCTCAAACCATATAAATTGAATGAAACATAAAATCTGGGCTTAAGTTTTAAAATTTTAAGGTCTGTCTCCTCAAAAGCAGTCATCAATTTCTGAGCGCTCAAAACAAAAGCTCAATTATTTTTGATCACCAATAAAACTTTGGCGAGCCACTTCGGATTGCCACCCAGCAATCAAAATGCAAGTCCCGCCACTTGTGTGTGACAAAACCCCTTGAAAACATCATTGGATCCTTCAAGCGGGTCCAAAACCGCTTAAAAGGCATTGCATACTTGCAGGCGCCTCCTTGAGAAGCACAAAAAGCATAAAGAGCGCCAGCCAGGACAAAAATAAAACGCTGCACAAAAACAGCAACAGCAACAGAAAAACAAAGCAAAGTCAAGCGGAACGTAACAGAAACTGCGCAACTTTGAAGAGGTGGAAATGCTTTTTAAGTATTAATTTGCGCAAACACTCGACGCAGCGACGAAAAAGCGACGAGGAAAAAAACAAAGGCGGAAAAAAACAAGTTAATAAAGCAGTTGCAGCTGTAGCACCTCCTCAATTTCTGTTTTCCCTCCCCCTTTCCTCATTTCCACCTCTTGTTGGCTTGCACTTAAAATTAAAACTGAAACAATGCAATTAGGAAATTACAAATTCAAAATCCAATCACTAGAGAACCAATTATTAAGTAAAATATTCCTCCTATTCTTTTTGTAATAGTTTAAATGCTTGTCAAACTTAAGAAATATTTTAGGACATATGTATGTTTGGGTGATATTATATTATAGTTTCCACTTGTCTAATTAAATAGATTTTTTCAAGTATTTTGATTGTTCTAGTTTATTTCTCCTCAGTGTAATCGCTTCGCCCAATGTGCCACTAATTGCTTGCAACATGGTCTATCGTTTTGCGCAATCACCTCGCCCGAACACCTAGGACACCCGCAGGACAGTTCGGTTAAAAGGTTTCCCAGCCAGCCCCCAATGCAACCTCCCCTTTCATCGGAGTGCATTTTTACTGTTTTGCGTTAATTGAAAACTTTTTTCGAGCAGATATTCGTATTTTTCGCAGCATGGCAGAAACAAAACTGAATTGGAAAACTTTTCTAGTTTTACCCACACTACGAAACGGAGTGTGCAAAGTTGTCGTAAGTAGAAGGGCAACTCAGAGTTTTTAACGCTTTGCCGCCTTTCATTTGTTTAGACTTCAGCCCCCTCATCCAACCACTCCGTTGAAGGCTTAAAGTTGCAGTGGTCTGCCTCCCCCGCCAAAAAAAGGGAAAACACCCCGAATTCGGAGCCAGACTTAAGTGTGTTGGTGTTTCCTCTCAGAACTCGGCGGCCAATTAGTCGGTTGCATGAAATCCGAGGAAAGTGCAGGATTTCGGGGGCTTCAACTGGTTGTGGCAGCTGTTATATTCGGGACTTGGACTTGAACAAATCGGAAATCCCTCTAAGCTCTTCGGGCTGACGCGCTTTTTCACTGCAACATTGTAAGGGAATGAACTGAAGTCGAAAGACTTTGGAAAGTACTTTTTTCGCTAAAAGTGGAAGCTAATATTCAAGAGTAGTTAAAGGTCTTTATTGCCCTTCTAATCAGTACTTCGACAAATCTTTAGAACACGTATTTCATTACTAGTTAATGACCTTTTAACATTTGCACGTTATAAACCTATAACCTGTTCATTAATGCGCAACTAACAAGAAATTCATTCACAAAAAATCGCTTTGAAAGCTCTTTAAATTCATAAGTGACTTCATACAACAGGTTTTTTTTTGTTTTCTGGGAGAGATAAGAGAACTTTTTACAGATTCTGCAATCTATTTAAGCGACTTAAAACTATAATCAGTTTATTTTAATTAAAACAACTATTGTACGAGTAACTACTCGATTAACTGTTTATCATGGATAATATAAAACCACCTGGCTTACACACATTTCTTCTGAGAAAAGGTTTACTGAACCCTTTCCCCCATTATTAGGAAAACTTTTATAAAGACAATACGGGTACTTACGATTTCCCTCTGCAGCTTGGCGATGTTGAAGTTGGCCTGGGCGAGCCGGACACTCAGAGTGGCCACATCGCTGGTCAGCTGGGCCCGCTCGCCGGCGTTCCGGTCGACCAGCTTGAGCATCTTGTCCTCCAGGCTCTGGTTGACCTTCTGCACCCGCTTGTGCGACTCGTAGAGCCGATCGTACTTGTCCTGCCACGCGATCACGCTGTCCTCGAGCTCCACCTGCCGCTCGCTCTCCCGCAGACAGGCCGACTCCAAGGCGAAGAGCTGCGTCTGCTTTTCGATTAACGCCTGCTGCAGCTGTTCAATTTCCGTCGCCGGGGGGCGGAAGTGGCCGCCGTTGCGGGGGGGCGTGGCAGCTGTGGATGCAGCCGACGGGGCTGATGTGTGGGTGGTTTCTGCCGCTTTCGGTGTGGCCGCCTGCAATTGAGTAAGCACACAGAATGAAATTACGAGCTGCAAATATTTTGTAATTAATTTCGCTTCCGGAGAGCCAACGCATACCGGACGCAGAGTGTCACACTGTTTCGGCTGCAAAACCCGTACTGAGAAGCCCGGACAAAGCGGGCTCCGTAGAATGCTGCGGACAGCTCCATTATTCTACCAGCAGATCTCCTTTCCCGTCGCTCTGCTTTTCTTCTTTTGCTTAATTTTGAAACAACATTTTAAAAAGCTTTGAGCTGCCGTGTCATAAAAATGCTCGTCATGCCCATGAATTCGAGGGGAAAGGGGACGAGGGTCGGATTTAACCCCACTCGCACAGCATCTGCTGCAGATAAGGTATTAATCAATGGGTTAAGTCCGGGTGAGAGTCGGAATACCCTTCCAATACTCATTAAATGTCGACTGGATTTTCACAGATATTATTATTTTCCACTTCCACCTTAGAGCTTGTTTGTACATATTTAAAATTTAATTGCAAAACAATCTTGGATTGTGGCTTTCAAAATGTAAGGGTGAAGTCACCATTTGAATGTAAATAGAGCCATAAATTGCTTAAAAGGTAATACATTTTATAAGGTAGAATCTTTTGCTAAAATTTAGAAAGATAACAAATGTTGCGTGTATTTTTAAAATTTTGTTTTAATGTTTTTAGGATCCAAAGACCCCACAGTTCGGTACGTAGAGTACACTATATGGATCTAGAGCTGTTGACAACTGATAAGCGAAGTGTAACTGTGGATTATACCGCACGCAAACAGAGAGAAATTCCAAATGCAGGAGAGTGAAAAACAACGAGGGAGATCACTTAAAGAGAACTGAAAAAGTTATAATGCATTACATATGAATATACACAATTAATCATCCTGATAGTCGAAATATCGTCGAACATTGTCTGTTAACACTATTTAAAATACTTTGCAGATAACAGCAGTTGCTAAATAAATGAATTAGTCTAACAGCTTAATTATTTCGTATGCTTTCTAAAAGTTACCTAACACTAGGAAACTTTGCAGTAAGGCACGAAAATGTAGAGTTATCAAGCTCAGAGGAATTTTCTATTAGGTTTATCTTTATAAGAAATTACGGCGCATGTTCGACACCTATAAAAGCACTGCGCTAAGTTCAAAATTCTAAAGTGTTTTAGTCAACAAGTTGGAAAATGAATTTGTTGTGGAGTATCTTAGTCCTGAACATTGTTTTCAGAGCAATAGGAGTTGTGGTATAGTCCTTTAACAATATAATATATATAAAACATTATAAAAAAAATACATATTTCAGAGCGCAGAAGTCACGACAAATTCACCAACAGAGGTATAGTCCTTAAACAATATAATATATATAATACATTATGAAAAAAATACATATTTCAGAGCGTATCAGTCTCGCAATCACCAGCAGAGGTATAGTCCTTAAACAATATTATATATATAATACATTATGAAAAAAATACATATTTCAGAGCGTATCAGTCTCGCAATCACCAGCAGAGGTATAGTCCTTAAACAATATTATATATATAATACATTATGAAAAAAAATACATATTTCAGAGCGTATCAGTCTCGCAATCACCAACAGAGGTATAGTCCTTAAACAATATAATATATATAATACATTATGAAAAAAATACATATTTCAGAGCGTATCAGTCTCGCAATCAACAGCAGAGGTATAGTCCTTAAACAATATAATATATATAATACATTATGAAAAAAATACATATTTCAGAGCGTATTAGTCTCGCAATCAACAGCAGAGGTATAGTCCTTAAACAATATAATATATATAATACATTATGTAAAAAATACATATTTTTTAGAGCGCAGAAGTCACGACAAAGTCACCAACAACAGAGGTATAGTCCTCAAACAATATAATATATATAACACATTATAAAAAAAAATACATATTTCAGAGCGCAGAAGTCACGACAAAGTCACCAACAACAGAGGTATAGTCCTTAAACAATATAATATATATAATACATTATAAAAAAAATACATATTTCAGAGCGCAGAAGTCACGACAAAGTCACCAACAACAGAGGTATTGTCCTTAAACAATATAATATATATAATACATTATGAAAAAAATACATATTTCAGACCGCACAAGTCACGACAAAGTCACCAAAAAAAGAGGTATGGTCCTTAAACAATATAATATTTATAATAATAATAATAAAAGTTTATTTCACAGGAAAAAAAGGATGAGGTATAGTCCTTAAACAATATAAAAATACACTATTTAAAAGTATATTTCTCAGATGGATAAACTTAATGACAAGATAAACGCCGAACTTGAAAAAATTGTTTCCAAACATGGTTCTGATTGCAGTGGAAACTCTGAATTTTCAGCTTACCTGGTTAAAATTCGCGAAGCGATTAAAAAGGATAAAACCCACATAGAAGAAAAGTTTGACTTGAAGTCAGACTTTGAAGCCTACGATCGACTGCGTATAACGCTGGAACAACAAATCGATTTTCGTATTGTAGCCATTAAGAGTATGCTTCCCTTTTTCGATCCCAGCAGCTCATGCTATCAGTTTTACCTAAAGCAAAAGGAAACACTTACAAATTCAAAAAAACTAACTAATGAGCAAAAGCAACAACATTTAGTTGAAAACTCGAACGATTGCCCCAATACAGACGATAATGATTCGGATTATGATTATATTTACTAACGCAACACAAAATTTCAGATTGAAATTTTTAAACATAAATGTAAAAATGTATTGTACAACAAAAAAATGTTGCCTTGTTGCTTAAGTTACTTTTTTTGTTGTACAATACATTTTTTACATTTATGTTTAAAAAATTTCGAACAACAGTGTGGAAAAAGTGTAAAAAAAATAATAAATATTTACTTTAATCACGAGCAGAACCCAAAAAGCTGTTATTAATACCAATACTCATCCGTCTCCGGATAGTCCAATTTAGTTGAGGATTTCGAGTTTAGCAGCGAGTCTTGGCGCAGATGGCTTATGGCCGGAATCAAAGTGCAAACTACGTTCTCAAACAACTAATTGGATTAACTTGACACAAAAACGAGAGGGAGTTTGAGTTTGCAGCCAGAATGTCGCCAGTGGAAACTTTGTCTTCGGTTACTCCTTCGACTACTTGAAACCGTTGGAAAACCGCATGAGTTTTCCTTTCGTCACATATGAGCGACATGGGTTGGCGAGGAAAAGTCGCCCGCCGCCCGGGCTCAAACCTAAAAACTGCAAAATGTACAGAAAATTTAATTAAAAAAGGATTTTCGGCCTGGCAAGTTGCTTGGCTTCTCCTCCGCTGACTTGGCCCCTTTCGATTTTTCTCGCCTCACTCCTTCTGCTAACACACATTTTCTCAAGCCAAATAATTTTTCTTCGCACTCCGTTTTTGCCAGCAACGCATAAGAAAATTCAATTTATAGTTTGTGTGTGTGGGCGTGGCAAATTGCCAAAGACAGACAATGCCATTAATTAATTTGGAAAGCATTTTGCGAGCGGAAGAAGGCGGTAACAATTAAAACGGAACCGGTTAAAGTGCCGTGGGTGTTTTGGGGGCCAAAACAGTGAGGAGCTGGCCAAAAAGTTTGCTACCGGCCTGTCCATGTGTGAGTTTCCGGTCCAGGCACACATTTTCCCGGCATATGATAGTTGTTTTCCCCCTACGATTTGTTTGCCTTTGGTCATTAAAACCATTTTCGTGTTCCAACATTTTTCTGCTTTTATGTCGACATTTGTGTTGGGTTTTTGCTTGCGGCTCGTTTTTCAATAATTTATTAAATGCTTTTTGTTTTGATGTACACAAACAATTTAACATGCTAAACGGGGGGGCTGTCCGTGGCCTAAATAGCGATTGGTTTTTATTATTGCCTCTTTTTGTTAATCATTTATAATTGATATTATTAAGGATTATCTCGTAAATTGAAAAATAGGCTAGGTACAAATTTTTCGTTTTTGCTATAATGCCCTGTTAATTATCCTCCTAGGATGATATCGCATTTAATTTTCCTGTCAAGATTCCGATATGTCTGTGACAACTTAATATAGAATGTGGCTCATGGCTTTGTTAAATTGATTAACCCCTAATTAAAATTGGCAAATCGAAACGTTTCAAAATTAAATTTTATTTTGCAAATCGCTTTTCAAAGCTGACCAAATTATCTCCCTTTAAATAAAGTTTTACAATAAATAAATAATAGATTAAGTACATCATGAATGAATCGCTGGGCAAAAGGCTTTTCCAGACTTTTCGTCACCAAAACTTTTCATCAAATTCAAAGTTTTAAGTCCTCCTTTTTGCTTTCCACTTGATTCCCACTTGTATCTTTTCGCTGCTCATTTTTCATGGTTAAGAAAAATTTGGGGAAAGGAAAAGCTGCTTGTTGAGTTTTCCCATGCACGTTGATGACTCTCCGAAAACCGGTTTCTAATTGTCATCCTTTCGCTCGAAGTGCATTGGAAAACCCAAAAAGTAATGAGAGGAGCTTGAGAAAATGCGCAAAATGGGGAGTTCGGAGTCCTTGTCATTATTTATTATGTTGCTCGAGTCTTTCATTACACAAGCATTTTTGTCTTTCATTTGTTGCCTTTTGTGTCAAAAAAAAGTGAAGGGAAGTTACAAGGAAACGAGGGAGAATTTCTTATCAACCGAGGATGTTGTCGCATTCCTTCACTGCTTATTTACAGTTATTCGGTTGCTCATTTTCTCCGACATTTATCTCCTCACCCACACAAAGGCTTAAAAAGTGGGGGAAACGGAAGTGTGGCGCCCAAGTGTAGACTTTGAAAAAAAAGAATAATTCCCATCATTATAGAGTTCGAGGTTCACTTTGAACTCAGTGAAGAGTGTAGAGAAGAATCCTTTTTGAACTAGGACTAGAAATATCTGTATATTAACAACCATTTTTGAACAGTATACCTAAACGTATTAATATATTATATATTTTATATATGTAAGGAAACTACGTACAGTTTTGTTTTACAAAAGAGTATGATTATATTTAGGTACGCAGATTTCCTCCCCAAGGAACTAACCTACAGTTCTGGTTCATTTGAGGGGATAATTACAGATCCACCAAAGTCCCTGTTCCCCGATATCCTTCCTGTTGTTTCAGTAACCCAAAACTCGCGACTCTTTCCTGGCCCAATCGATAAACAAATGCGGTAAACATCAATGGACAGCGGGAAAGGACCCAGCGGGAAACTCACACAAGAGTGCTTGGGCAAACAACCTCGTTGGATGATGAATGGAAGGTCAATCGCCGTGACCCCGGCGAAAAAGAGAAAAAGTGGGGCCAAAGGCAGCGCTGACATTTAACGCAAAGCGACGCGAGCCTGTCAATGCCAATGTCCTGGATGAGAAGCCAGGATACGAGGATGCAGGCAAGGAAAGGGGATAGGGGGAGGAGACAAAGCAGAGGACAAGGAGCAGCTCGAGATCCCGACCAGGAATGTTTATGCGAATGCCTGGGCACAAAAACATACGTGACGTGCCTCACTTGTTATCCCCGTCTCGTTTACGTTGGCTCTCTGGCCCTTTCTATTCATGAATTTAAGCACTCGAAAAAAAAGTTTAAGTAATCAACAGAATTTCCAAAAAAAATTCATTTTACAATACTCAAAGCGATTAACCTATACATATTTTAAAATACTACTACTACTATTTTAGAGCAATTAAATTAGGAAAAATGTTTTTTAAAATTAGTATAGCTATCTAATTTGGGGAACCATTTTCTTCCAGTGCCCTTAAGCGGCGGAAGCGATGTGCACCGACTGACAGCTGAAGGAACACGAATAAACGAGAAGTCCTGGCAGCGGAGAAGCGAAATCCCTCAGCTGGAAAAATGCCTCATCTTGGCCTGACAGTTCGCCGAGTTGCGTCAACTTGTCGTCATATTTTTCAGTCAACTGAAAGTTCTCTATGACTTTCTCGATGTGAGGATATGTGTAAGGAGGGACCAGATTGCGAGTGTATGTGTGTGTGTGTGTGTGTGCTTGTGTAATTAGGATAATGGTTGCAGTGGCAAACCATCAGGGGTTTTGCCATCATTCAATATCATATTTATAGATGCCACGGCAATCGCTTAAGGCTCTTTACCATTGCAGAATTATTTACTGCGGCACCTAAGCATTGAATTTATGATTCCTGTTGACTATTTTAACAGATATAAGAAAGCTTGAGTAGTAGAATAATAGAACCTAAGGAAATCGCAAACAATTTCAAGCGTTCTAAGCTATTTGACAATTATATTAAAATCATGCTAGTAATAAAAGGGTATTAATCTTAATGGTTGAGCTCAGTTTAATTAACAATAAGGCTTTCCAAGTAATTATAACCAGGTTGCACTCATAAACCCAAGCATAATGCCACTGTACATTATCATTAAACCCACAGAAAATGGGTGGGTGTGTATTTCGACCCATATCTTGTTGTGCGTCTGTAAACCTGGTTAAATATTCCGAACATTTTGCGCCTGACACATTATGTTAATACGAATGTAGTTTAATGCTGGCAAATATTGAGCTACATGTATTCAACTCAAACCACGCACACACGTACACAGAAAGACACGCAAAATTTATGCATATTTTGATGACATTTTGAACGCAGAACGCAAAATGTCAAATACATAAAAATGAAAAGCCGACGATACGAGTAACAAAGTGAAAGAGTAAACCGAACGGCGAAATCATTTCATCCAATACACGCACATTACGTTCCCCCTTTTACACAGAGCAAAATCATTTTTATCACTCGCAAAATCATAAATAAGTTAAAGAGAAATTTAGTTAAAATTATGTAACTTCTTAATAACCACTTGGCCTCCCATTTCTTAATAAGAATTCATTTTTGTTTTGATTTTAATCGTTTAGTAAAAACTGATTATCTTTTTTAATTCTCAGTGCAGTGAAATACATATCGAATAACACGAAAGCGGAAATCGATGACGGCCATTTTGCCGTAAATTGAGGCATTTTGCCCCAACGCTCTTGTAATTGTACCGCTGAAAGATGGAAAGTGACGATGGGGGAAAACGGCTGGGAAAATGTAGAAAATGGGAGGTGGCAAGAATATCTACTGGATGGCGGCGACACATTCAACCGGCTATTTTTAGCTCGATTTTCATTTAATTTGCTGCCCATGCTGCATAACTAAAAATGGCGAACGGTAGTCAAGCTTAAAATCCAAGGGAGGCCCTGGAAAACCGGGCGGGAAAAACCAACCGGCGGTTTATGTTTTCAATTACGCCGGCCGCGAAATTTGCAATTTAGATAGCAATTTTTAGGGGAAATTTGAGCGTGTTTTTATGTTTTTTTCTTCTATGTTTTATTTTTGTTAGTAGTATCCACGCAATTTGGCAAATTGTGCGCAGGGCCAAAAACCACGTATGTGCGGGGCTAATACCAATTTCTAGTCAATTACGCAAATTTTGAATGTTTAAAGACCCACTTTTTGTGTGCAGGAGAACTCAATTGGTTTGAGCGCAGAATTTCTGGGTCGAATTAAAATTGTTGCAAAACTCGTTATAAGTAAACACGTTAGCTAAACTTTATATTAGTTCAGCATTTTGAATAATAGATAAATTGTTTAGTAATTTATATAGTTTGTAAAAATAGTAAAAAATGTTATTGTAATTTTTCTTTGATAATAATAGAATGAGTAATTGTAATAAATTTTGATTTATATATACTTAATAGTATTTTTAAAGAAGTTTTTTTTTTGCAGTCGTTATCAACATTTACAGTGACCGAAAAATGTATCTCAACAACATTTTCCTCTTATTTCGTTTTACTTAAATGGATAAATACACATCTTGTTCTTGGTAATTAATAAATAAATTCCGTGACCAAACAATGCCTAGTTTTCAAAGTAAACAAGCATTTGTTATGCTTCTATTTGCACATAATATGGCCGCAAACAAGTCAGCTAACTTTTCTAATAATTTTAATTGGCATTTAAAATATTTGCTATGCAAATTGTGTCGCCATGGGTTGTACAATTATTTGTCTTTCAGTTTCCTTCCTGCCGGGTTTCCTCCGGCTTTTCCACATCCCTTGGACCCCTCGTTATCTGTGTGTGTTCAGAGACTTGGAAAATCCGTGTGCAATGTCAGTTGCGAAGAAGAAGGGGCAACTACGAGTATTTATGTGGGTGCAACGTGGCGTATGATTAATGAAAAAGGGGTAGGAAAAGCGCATCGTGTACACACAGTGCATATGGACAAAGTTGAGAGAGCAGTGCTTCTGGCAGATAAAAAGTAAGCTAAGTAAGACCCAAGTAAAAAATGGGGGATTGCAATAGGAATCGATTAAAAACAAAACGTTGATTGAATTTCCCCAGCACAAAAGCGGTTATGACGACTAAAGGGAAAATGGGCAAAAGAGTGGAGGAGGATAATAAAGAAAAGTCGAAGACAAAGCAGCAATGCAGTGGCAGGAGCAACAACAACAACAATCCACCCCGCCCCCGAAATGCCAATTTCCACTCGAGCTTCTTTTTTCTTTGGCTAAAAGGGAAATAAGCAATTTCAGCAAATAAATCGTAAAAAGTAAAAGTAATAAAATCACGAAAATGAGAAAAGAAACCACGCTCATACAGACACACACATGTGTGCATGGAGAAAATGATGGAAAAATGAAAATACTCGTTGCTATCAAAAACAGACAGCAAACACAATCGCAATCGAAGTAACTGAGAAGAGCCGGAAAAGTCGGCAAGTGCGGCAAATGCGGGAAACTCGGGGGAAAAGCCGAGTTGAGGGCGTGAGATAACGCTTAATGTGGTGCCAACGGTGGTGCAAAGGACCTTGATTAGGGAAAGCCAAGAAATGGGGGAACATCACAAATTAATGAGTCAATGTTGGCACACGAATGCTGAAATCGAAGCGAGTTATGAAAATATTGATTTTGGCTCAGCAAGATTAGTTTGGCAAAGTCTTTATTGTTTCAGAGGAAAATAAAGGAACCATTCTAAATGTCCAATATACTATGTTTGTCGCATTTTACATTAAATATTCAGTTATAATAATAGCTAGTATTTAATGTCATTGCTGGAAAATGTTTTACAAAATTGGTAAGCCCTATTGCAACTTATATATGCCCACACAATTCCAGCAAATTGAATTGGTTTGAACACTTGCCCGAATTCATTCAAACATTTCCCATCAACTTAAGCAGCTCTCGCTTGGCAAACTTCAATATACAGTCGACTCTCGTTAATTCAAACCTGCGATAATTCGAACCTCTCTATAATTCAAAGTTATCACGAGGTCCCTACGAAATCTCTTTATATTTCGAACTAAATCAATACATTTTCATACACTTGGTAATTCGAACGAAAAAATCATTGATATTTAACAAAACCACGCGTTAATTCGAACTCATCAGCGTCTAACACTCGACAATTCAAAGTTGCAGAGAAAAAAATTTTGCGACAAGTTCAAACTTGCCTTTGTTTTTGTTTTGATTATGTAGTTTTTGACGCACACACTTCTTACGAATTGGTTTGTGTAGTTATTCAGTTACTGTTACTCTTTCGTTGGTATGCATATTAAAAGTTAGTGTTAGCTATGAGCCCTAGAACAAATTTCGAACCATTTGATATTTCAAACACTCGATAATTCGAAATATTTCAAGAGTCCCTCGAGTTTCGAATTAACGAGAGTCGACTGTAATTGATTTCTCTCACAGACAAAGCCATTCCTAAATTAATCCCCCTTTTCTATTGGCCAAACGGAGGAATGCTAATCAAGCCGGCCAAAACAAACCGAAATTCGAGAGAAAATCGGGCAGGAGACATACATATGAAGTCATACACACTTGGAACTTTTCCAGCTTTCCCCGCCAGAGCAGAAAGGAGCAGATAAAGAAAATTCCACACACACACAACACACTCGTAGTTTTCCGACTTTTCCGGCCGCACGAAGGAAATGAGCAAGACATTGAGTCACCTCAAATTGTGGGAGTGTGGAAAAGCTGGAAAAGCAATCAAAATACGGCAGAGACAAAGGCGAAGATAAATAGAGGCAGACAAGCAAAATATTGCCTTTTCTGTGGCGAGGCAACAGGAGGAGTGAGTTGCCGCAGTCGAAATGGGGCAGGAACAATCTGAGGAACTCAGTGGAAAAGCGAGCTCGAAATAATAATAAAAAAGTAAAAAAACCTTTTAAGTATTTCATGCTTTTCACTCTATATAAATTTTAGCCTCTCTATATTTTTCTCATTTATTAATCTCTTCTATCTTTTACATCCCTGAACTATTAAGCAATGTTTTCAAAACCTTTTTGAATAGATATTACTTTGTTTTTCCGTTGACTTCAAGGGCGTCGCTTCTTAAATTATTGTTCTCTTTTTTTGTAGCTAATGAAATCTTGTATATGCAAACAGTGAGCAATTTTGAGACATTCCATGTTTTGCCCAGTTGCCCCGAAGGTATTTCGAGTTTGGAACTCCTCCTTGGCGCCCGCCTCGATTTTTACGAGCCATGAAATGTATGCGGCAATAAATTGAATCAAAACATCTAGGATTTGACCTTGAGTGCCCGGGACAGATGAACACATCAAGGATGCACAAAGGGCAAGCAATTTTACGGCATGCAGTCCATTGGCGGTCAGCCCGGGGCCATGAACCCTGCAGATGTCCTTTCGTTAGGCGGGGGTGTGTGCATGTCAGGACCTCGGGGCAATTTCCCTTTGCAACATACTCGCACACTCGCAGTCAGTCACACACGAGAGTGTGCTCGTGGGCGGGCAAATAAGCATAACGAGCTCCATTATCCTTGGGGAAACTGGTTTGGGATGCAGCCTTGGTCCTGCATTACGCATACGCCATGTGACTCACAGCGGAAGGCGGGGAAAGCCGGGGAGAGCTCTTTTGTTGCACCGCCAAATTGAAATAATATGCAGGGGACAGCAAATTCGAAAAGGAAGTTGAGAAGCGAGAACCCGAAACCGAGAGATGAAAAAACCATGAGTCAGCAGATGTTATATATACAGTTATCGCAGGACATGGGAGCCGAAGGATTAAGGGTGGCGTGGTCGCTGCGAAAATAGACGTTTTGTTGTTATAGTCCACAGAAATGTTGCTTTAAATGAATGGCTAAAAACCTTTTAATTTTGTTTCTTTCTTTTTATGAAAACGTGAAATTTGTCTACCAAGTTGTTAAGTAGTTAACATAAAGTTTTTTTAATAGTTTATTTACAACAATGTTAAGTAGTTAACATAAAGGTTATTTAATTATAAATGTACATGGTTGAATCAAAGGTCCCTAAATTTTTTAATGATATACCACTTCCCTCACTAAATTAAAGTTTATTTTTTATAAACAAACTGTTTCAAACCAAATCAAGAAAAACCCTTTACTTAAACTGTATACAACTTCTCTTCAGCGTTATAACCCTCAATTTAAAGAGTAACAATACTGCAACATAATGGCTGCAGGACACCAGGCAGCAGGAGGATGCAAGTCCTGTAAACTAGAGGCCATTGTACACACATAGGTCACGAGCGACAGTTCCTGCTCTTCTTTTGACTTTTGTTTCGGAAGAGAGCATGAAACGAGTTTCCCCCGTATTTGCCCGACCCACCGGCTTTTCCCCATTTTCCGTTTTGCCGGCTGGGGCGGCATCATTAACATTATGTAAGCAGCAACAAAAACAACAACAAAAGCAACAACGACCGGCGACAGTGACAGCAGCAACAGACGGTAGTCCCTTTCACCTTTCTCCGCTCGCCAAACTACACCTGAAGTTGTAATTTATGCTCTGACAAAATGGCGCACACACAAAAAAATGGGGGTGGCAAGTGGGTGGAAGAAGCCTCTCACGTAACAAAAGGGGGCTACAATGGTGGGAAAAAAGGGGGCCAAAAGGGCCGCATAGTTGGCCTATGTGTTGCACTTGACGGGGTAGCTACTTTTATGTATTTATGTATATATATGTATGTATATCAGGCGCTTGGCCTTTATGGCCGCATAAATTAAAGCATCAAGCATTGAAATATTTTATTATAAGTTGAGGATTCGCGGGAACTTCAGCTTGAGGAACACAATCAGATACAACGAATAGTAAGCCAAGATAAGCCGCAGCCATAAATTACACGTTTTATTTAGGAATTGAAGGATTTCTTTGGTTAATAGAATTTTTCGTTCTTAACATGAGAATGAGACTTACAGAAATTATAAATAAGAATTTGAAGTTCCCAAGCAACACAAAACTTAAGTCGTTTTTTGGTAAAGAAACAATTTAGATGGGATTTGGGTTTCACATGACCCAATTTCTCAAGAGCTTCTGCATATCTCTTCCGCACCTTTCCGGGAAATTAATTTAACGACTCCAGCATTTGCCCGCATCCGCATGAAGAATCGGTCCAATTCGCAACTTAACATCCATCAGCGCCGGCAGCCAAAACTTTAATGGCTGGCCGTAAAAGGAGGAGCCTCGCGGAATTGTTTGTCTTGCCGCCACAATTCCGAAGCGGAGAAAAAGCCAAGATACATACATGCATTTACCTAGGTGGAAACTTTTGAGCAAACTGCATAAACGAAACTTCTTATAAAGTCTATAAAACGTAATGACTCGCGCTACATGCGCACCCAGAGAAGTATGCAACAAAAGTTCCACTGACTTTGACTTGACAGGATGAAAATCAAGGAGAACACAGGACTCTGGGAAATTCCAGCAGGAAAATATTAAGTTTTACACGGTCCCAGCTGGGGGGAATTGATTAAAGCCACAGTGGCAGGGAATGAGGCGGATTTTCTGCAGGAATTAAACGAAATTGAAAAAGTTCAACGCGCCACAAGGAAGTCTTTAAATCAGCTTCAGTTGAATAATTTCGTTGGCTTCCATAGTTAAACTTTTTAATTACAATTAAAAATACTCAATAAATAATACTCATCTTATATTTCCGCAATAAAATGCAAAATGACAAATATTTATTGTATTCTATAATACAGACATACAAAATTAAAATAATAATACGGAATAACTTTTGACATTTTGCTAAATGAAAAACAACAATTATTTAGGTCAAAGAGGGTCAAAAGAATTCTGTTCGATAAATTAATTCTTTGTTTGTATTTTTCCCTTTCTATTTACTCAAAACAAAAGCAACGTCTAAAAACCAATTGCAGATTTATATAAAACAACAACTTCAGCTTGAAATTGCCCGCATATTGTGACATTTAAAAACTTAAAATGACTTTGTTGCTTAAATTGAAGCTCCACTGTAGGCGGTAAAGCTTCATTTTGCATTTATGACGTCAAGTTGAGTCGCTTACGGAGTGTAACTGCACTTGAAAATCGCCCAAGGCTCTCGACGTTGGTCGATGGTCGAAGGATGAAGGATTTTCGTGCAACAAAATGTCAAATCACCGACACCAGGCCACCGATACTAGGACACTTTCACCCACACACAGACAGCAAACGGCAAACCAAATTTGCATGCTACGCCGCGCCAGTGTGTTTGTATTGTGTGCATGTGAATGGGGAATTGAAATTGGTTTGCAAAATGGCAGCTCTTTATATTTGGCCAGTGGTTGGAGTCGTCTGCACTTGTCACACTGATTTCTGCCGATTAGAAATTAATCGAATTTTACTGTCAAATCGAAAGCGGCGGGCGTTCAGGAAGTTGCCGTTACGTTGCCATGGAAATGCAAAAAACAACCAAACCCAGACACGCACGCATACTAAGACAGAATGGCGGGAGTATCCTGGAAATTAAGGTGACTCTGTAAATCTTTTACTCGAGCTCTGAGATTTGTTTGCATGACGATATAAATATAAAATACGCAACACAAAATGTAAAATGAATCAAAAAATATATTTTATTTGTCATTTGCAAATATACATATATAGAACCTATAACTATGTTGTTTAAATAATATTTTAAAAACTCCGATATCAAAAATAAACTTCAGAAGTCCGAAATCTGATTTTGCATTTCCCGACCAATTTGCTACAAATTGAATCAGAGTTATACTCCCTCTAAGTTCTTATATATTTATTATTGGTCCTTGTGATTGAACCACCCTAATGAGCAACACACACACACTTTTGCAGACTGACAGACACTGACACTGAATGTTACGCAGTCGGCGGTCCTATAGGCAAAATACCGTAACATTTCGCCCAACGAAAGATAATCTCTGTTTATATAAGCTTGGAATATTGGGAAGGATACTACAAAGAATCCTTCTCGATATTGGATTAGCTTTATTTCACTTCTCTCACCTGTTCCACAACTGTCGACATTTTGTTGTAAGTTTTATTGTATTTACTGCACTCTGAGATATATTTCTCACTTTGTCGCTGTGCTCTGTACACTTTTTATTTCAAAAAGATTCAACAACTTATTTCTTAAAGCCGCACCGCATTTTGCTTGTTTCTTTCTGCTTTTTCGATTTTAATTGTACGAGCTTTAGGGTGAAATTCGCGAACCTATGATACGCAACGAATCCGACGAGTTGCTGCTGCTGAAATCAACTAAAAATCCTTTTTTGGCGAGCAGGATACTCACGGATTTTTATCCTGCCGAAAGGACAAGTGCGACCAGTCCGAAAAATATACCAAAACAATTGTGGGTGGGAAACTTCGGTGAAATACCGGATGGTTAATTTCACTACCCCTGCTACGGCCACACTTGTTATCAGTTTTCAGTGCTCCGCACGTTTTCTTGTAAATAAATAAATAACTTATAAATATCAACCTAAACAGACATGTTTCGCCTCCAACAGTCGCAGCCCGACCCCGCCGAGGAGCAAAAGCGCGTGGCCTCCGAAGTCCGTTTCAATTTCATTCTGTTTGGCGCAATTATCGCAGCTGTTCGACTGGGTATGTAAAGTTCTTATGTAAAGTGCTCTATATAAAACAACTCATTTGTTTTCTCTGTTAAAACAGCTCCCGTGGTCCTGCAGCAGATAAATTCGGCATAGGAATAAAGTTAACTATATAATGGAAGATCGGGGATAACCATTAGCAGTTTGCTTCTATCAGGAAGTTATCAATTACCTAGTTGTTCAAGCAATTTTAGTCAAATCATAATGGCACGCGAAATGCATTTATCTAAAGGCACTTTGGCTAATGGGCAAAGATTTAACTCAAGGCATTTTTAAGTTTGAATAAAATTGAGGATGTTCCTGAACATAAATCGTTTTACAAAATGTAGAAAGTGAATAAACACATAAAGTAAAGAACAAAAAGGAATGGGTTTAATTTAAAAGCTCTAATGCGGTTTCAAAAAGAACCCAAGTCTGCAGCATAGCTATCACTATATTGTACCACTATCCAAATATAGCGGGAAAATAGCCGATATGCCATCTCTGACTAGTATTTTTGTGGTATTTTATTGCAAGTGCCAGCACTGCGTGTGTATAAACAGCTGGCAAGAAAACAGTTGGCAATAAGAAAGAAGTTTTTGTTGAAATGACGGCGTAAAACCCATTAAACCAATTACCATTATTGCACGATCGAGTCGCCGTACATATGCGTATATAGTAACGTAGCAGATAACAAACAGAGAGAAGAAAAAGCGGCGAAACACGCTTAACATATGGACGTGCTCTCCAAGATAACGAACGAAGTAAGGTGCCGCGTTGCGTTTTGCCATGTTTACACTTAACGTCTTTAGATATCTACTTTGACAGGTACTCCCGATAATATATAATGGTGGCGGCCAAGTACGAGCGCCTGAATTCCGGCGAGGTGAGTGCAAATGGAAATGCCAGCGAAGCGGAAGAAGAGGAAATCGAGCTCAATCTCGGCCAGAAATCGCAGAAAACGACGCTGAATAATGGAAACCGTTCACGGCAGAGCAACTTTAAGTACGCTATCGGCAAGTCCGGACCGGGAGAAACCCAGGGAGTTGGGGAGACCAGCACTTTAGCCCAGGAGAACATGATGATGCAAATGGCGGTGGGCACGTTGGCCATCATTCTTTTGTATCTGACGCTCTCCATCTCGCTGACCTTCTACCAAACGGACATCAATCGGCAGATGCCCTTTCCCCTGGCCATCGTGACGTACCACCTTGTTGTTAAATTTCTTCTGGCCGCGTTGGCGCGAAAGATTTACAGGATGAGGATGGGCCGATCCAGGGTCCAGCTGGATTGGAGAGTGGCCCTGAGGAAAATGGCACCCACGGGAGTTGCCAGTGCCATCGACATTGGGTTCTCCAACTGGGGGCTAGCCCTGGTGCCCATTTCCCTGTACACCATGACCAAGTCCTCGACGATCGTCTTCATCTTGCTGTTCGCCATCGCTTTGGGCCTTGAAAAAAAGGTAAGGTTTATTTTATAGAAAGAAAAGGGAGCTTTAGAGCCCTGAAAAATAATTCTCCGGTGCAGAGTTACGTCTTTATATTTTTATCTTTTTAATTATAATGAAAGCACCCAAAGAAACAAGCTGAAAACTAATTCATTTTTTGTACTGATAAAAGGCATTAAATCAAAACCTTTTGTTATTCAATTGTTGCTCAATCATTATATCTGACAACAGTCAGATAAAAAGAAAATTGAAAATGATATCTCGAAACATATACTAAGAGATTACAAATACTTGTAATTATATTGGTTAATAACTTTTCGTTTTCAGATAAGAAAAGTTTACTTATTTATGAGCATGTTTTAAATATTATTACTGCACATTTTTATAAGTTAAATTATACGAAAAGGCTATAACCGCTTTAAATTAGATTGAGTATCCATTAGAGAATCAACATTTAAAGAACATCGAAAAACTTTAAATTCATAAAATGTATCATGTGTTAACTTGTTCCTCAGGTTTTTCAAAATGCGTTGCAGCTAATTTTAATTTCGCACCCCCATACAGATATAGATATTGATTGTGCATTAACGGCATTATTTACTTTTAGAGCTGGTATCTGGTGTCGATTGTGGGCCTGATAGGCACCGGGCTGGTGATGTTCACCTACAAGTCCACGCAGTTCAACGCCCTGGGCTTCTTCTTCATCCTCTTCGCCTCGCTGAGCAGCGGACTGCGGTGGAGTTTTGCGCAGTTCATAATGCAGAAGTCCAAGCTGGGATTGCACAACCCCATCGACATGATCTACTACATGCAGCCGTGGATGATTGCCTCTTTGGTGCCACTAGTCTTAGGAATCGAAGGTGGGTTTCCGAAGTCTTTATGCTGCAATGTGCATTTAATAACTGGTGATTCCTTAAAGGGGCCAACCTCTTCGCAGTAAGCGAGGACCTGCACAACCACTCCTCGCACGAGATTACCTGGGCTATTGCGAGGATAACCGCTGGAGCCCTGCTCGCCTTCCTCATGGAGTTCAGCGAGTTCCTGGTACTCTGCAAGACCTCCAGCCTGACGCTCTCGATAGCCGGGATCTTTAAGGACATCTGCCAGTTGGCCCTGGCCGTGACCCTCAAGAAGGACCAGCTGAGTGTTATCAACTACATCGGCTTGGTCATCTGCCTGGCGGGCATTGTGTGCCACCTCCTGCACAAGTACACCAGCATGAAGGAGACGCAGAGGCAGCAGAAGGAACAGGGGTTCAACGACGACCAGGACGAGTCGCCCGCGGGGGAGTACAACTTCAACGAGGGCAGTGCGATTGCGGGAGTGCATGTGAAGTCGCACTCCACGCTCACGGTGCCATTGCTGGAGCAAACTGATTCCGAGGACGAGTCTGGCCACGACCCCAGCAACAAACAGAACGCCTCCGATGTGATCTTCGATGTGCTGAAGCGACGCGACATGCAGCGATGAAAGCCGATCCTTGTACAGATGTCCTGTAAATGTTGTAAATTCAAACGATCCTATGTTACGAGCTCCATTCCCCACACAACTACTTACTACACTGGGATAGCAATGCAGGTTTAAGTAAGTTAGTTAGTTTGAGATTTCCCGGCTGCTTCCGACACTGAGAACTTTCCGATTTCCCGGTTGCATTCCCGCTTTGTGCATTTTGCAGCTATAATTATGAGGTAAAAATTAAAAGAAATATAGATAACTCTCTTTTTTGACTGCTTTCCATTTTGACAAAACAAACAAGACAGCGGAACGATCGGTAATCTTTGGACAACAGGTATTAGTTTTCCACAATTCTCTTAATTTTATCTGAACATTTTTAAATTGTCAGCTGTTTTGTGCCAATTATCAACATTTCTAATTTGCATTTTAAAATTTTTTGATTGTTGTCCAACGCTACCTTCAAGCCCCAAAAACTATCTCGTTTTTTTTTCGTAAGAACTTACAATTAAGTCTTGAAACCTCTGTAAAAATAAGAAATAAGAAAGCCTTAAAGACCTTTTATTGTTCCTTAATTGGCAACTCCAATCCGGCATTCCAAATTTATTTGTAAACAGTTTAGTTTTAAGAAACTTTGCATTTGACATCTTGAAAAATGTCTGATAAAATTAAACACGAGCCATTGTTTTTGTAGAAAATTATAAATAACGTCTTTATTGTTTTAGTTGATAACGCCTCATTTTTGTTGAGTTTTTGACATTTTGTATTCATAAGTTTATAAGGTAATTTCAAGTATATATTAAACACGTATATATTAAAGAATATAACGATTACGATATGGCGGCGGTTCAAATCAATTGAACAGGGTCATATCCACGCTATTGAGGTATGGGAACCGGAAAACTATTTGGCGTTGCGCCAAATGATATTGGTTCGCCTATGCTTTACATTACTTATCTTTGGTTTGCTTTAGAGGCGGTCCATTTTCCGGATCATCTTCGAGGCGCTGACGCTTGAGAGTCGGCTGAAGCTCGGAAACCGCTTTGGTCGAAACCGGAGCAGCTTCCTGCAGCTGCACTGTAATGATGTTGTAGGCACCCACCCCCAGCGTGACCACTTCGTTGGACACCACCAGGCCTGTGCGTTCGTTGAGAGATTCCTCGAAGCCGGAATCGGGACTAGACAGACTCTCGTTGCTCTGATTAGACGGAAGTTCGCAAACGGGCTGGAGTGACTGGTAGAAAGGGTAGCCGGACAGCACGTCAATGAAGGGCTCGACGTGGGCGTCTGTGTAGGAGGTCAGTCCGACGAGGTACTGCGACCAGCGCCTGACCCCGCTGACCTGGCGAACAGCCGCAATGCAGACGGCGGCCAGCAAAGAGGGGGGTTCCCTGGCGAATGTGGTGACTGTAAGGGAATGCAATGTTGTACAATTTCGAACACTGTTTCTGGCAAGACAGCCTGCTTACTGGTCAATGTGAAGTCTGCCATGCGGAGCAGCAGCTGTGCCAAGACGGCCAGCATTTGCTCAAAGCTTCCGTATCGCTGATAGGGCAGAAAGTTATGCTCCCTTTCGATGTCATTCAGCATCTCGGAGTAGGCCGCAAAGTCGGAGCGAGTGAGGAAGCTGCAGGCGAACAGCTCCACAAAGCTGGCAATTGTGGGACGCACCAGCTCGAAGTCAAGGAAGCACAGGAGCTTCCTCTCCACGGCCTTGTATTCAAATCCGGTGTAGGCATTCTTGACCAGACGGTTCATTTCGCTGTAGCGCGGGATGAACGCGTCTGTGTTCTCGATCTGAGCTGCAATATGGAGACTCGTGATCGCAACGAGTTGCAGCTTGTCCTGCCGGATTTTGTAGCGGTCCATAAAGCGATCCAGGTAGTAAGCGGCTGGAATAAAAAAGGATTATCAAAAAATATACTTCTGAGCACCAAGAAAATGGTATCATATTTGGTAGTTTAGGTTAGCAAAGCTCCACTGTACAGTGCTCACCCAGGTGCAGTGCACATCGACTTAGTTTGTAGGTGCCAGTCACTAGTTGGAGCAACTGCAGCATCTTGTAGCGTTCATCCAATTGGGGAGACAGGAAAAATAGCGGCAAGCGGCGCATCTCCTGCTCCTTCATGGTCAAAAATATGTCACGTGCATAGTCTTTTAGCCAATGGGTCTTCGCCAGGCGCTATAAATTGGAAACCAGTTAATTATATCAGAAATTATCAGGATTATTTCGGAAACCAAATTTCATACATAAGTTCATAACCAATTACCTCGACGTCAGATTGCAAGTGATCCTTTTCCAAATTAGGATTCACCACGAAGATGTTCTCCTCGACAGCCAAAGTCTCGTCCATCTTTTCCTAGTTTTCTTCAGTTCTTCACTTATAAAAATCTTCACCTATGCGAACTGAAAACTCCGATGCGAATAAGGAATAGAAAACAAAACCCGGAAAAACATGGCGGGATAACGGTGCTTGTCAGTGCTACCACAAAGTTTATCGAGCAATGCTGCCAGACTGAAAAAGGATTATGATCTAACCTAACTTTAGCTATAATTCTGATGCGTTTTGTTTTTCAAAATAGATGATGATCCAGTCGTAAGCTACTGTTTATTTGGTAAAATTGTGCTTTAGGGGCTTTATTTAATTAGTAAAAAATAAAATTTATAAACTTCACAAAAAAATCAAATTTGCTTTCCAATTCATTTGGAACTTTAGTTTCTTAAATTGTAAATGCAGAGAATACAGTATGTCTGGTTGGCGTTTGGCTAATAGGCAATTGCGTCAAGGCACAAAAGATTCCAACCGAATTGGGTCTTCTTCCTCTTGATTTTGAATAGATTCTGGCAGCTCACAACCAAAATAGGCGTTGTTGTTGGCACAAAACAGGATGAGTTGGCGCCAGCAGTCGTCGACGGCGAGAAGATGGGGGTTCCCGAAGACAATCATCATAGCTCGAGCTCGCGAAATGGCCACGTTCATTCGCTTTTTGGAGCGTACAAAGCCCAGGGAAAGCTTGGAGTCATTCCGAAGAATCGATTCCGAGGATCGAACCGTGGAGATCAGCATTATGTCGCGTTCCTAGAAACAAGATAGAAGGTTACCGAGGGTATTTTTCGTTTGACTATTAACCCACCTGTCCCTGAAACTCCTCGACGCTGCCAATCCTTGGCATGGCCACATCAGTGCCAATGAACATGTTGCGCAGCATCTTCACCTGCTTCATGTAGGGCGTGAGTATTCCGATCTGTTCCGGACTCACGTTGGCGCGATACAGGGCGATGGTCATGAGGAACACCTCCTTCACCTCGTGGGGATTAAACCAGGAAGGAGAATCGTTCTCCTGCCTGTTCTCCCCAGTGATGCCATAAAAGAACGTGCCATGTGCCTGGGGCATATCCTTTTCTGGCTCGAAAACCACTCGCAGCTTGGAGAGAAGCTGAGATTCCCTTGAATCGCTCTGAGAAACCATCGGGATCAGTTCGTCGTCGTAGAACAGCTTGCTGTAAACGCTCATAATGGATGGCAGTGCTCGGTAGTTGTACAACAACTTGGTCAGCACCACGGGATTGTAGCCCGAGCTTTCTGGAAACCTCTGAAGGTCTTTTTGATACGGCGAATGCTCGAGCAACCGTTCCAGAAAGGACATGCAGAGTGACGTATTGCTCGAAAGCCTATTCAGCGTAATTGCCTGCAGCTGGCGAGGATCACCTGCCAAAACCACTTGGCACCGTTTCCTGCTGAGCATTACAATGGGCACCATTGTCTCCGGTTCGGTGCACTGACCCGCCTCATCGAGCAGCGCGTGGGTAAAATGTCCTGGCGGGAACCCCATCTGCAGGAAGTTACCCAAAGTGGCGCACGTCGAGATGGTGATTCGGTGGGTGCCAATGAATTTCATCTGGCAGCGGAGCTTCAGTCCGGATTCGGTGGTAACCATCTTTAAAAGGAGGGTAAACATATGCTGTAACGTTACGGATACAACAAGAAAGAAGTCTACTCACACTGTCAGTGCAGGAGCCCGCAGCAGCGAGATCAATGGTGGCACAATAGCTCATTAGTTCGGGCGGAATCAGGTCCCTCTCCACTAGATTGTGCGACACAAGCCGAATGAAGTCTCCCTGGAGCAGAGCTTTGGATTCGATGAGTCGCTTGGTCACCAAGTCCGCCGCGCTGTTTGATGGTGTCCCCACCAAGATCCGAGCACCTGGCAGATTCCTCACCAACTGAAGGATGGTCTCCACCAGGGTTACCGTCTTTCCAGTGCCCGGTGGCCCAAAGATCACGTACGGAAGGTCCTCCGCCTCCCCACGCAGGATATTGTACACAGCTCGCTTTTGGATGCAATTAAGCGAATCGTTGTACCATGGCAGCTTCGAGTCATACAGGTACATATCATCGCCCTCCATTCGGACCTCCGACTGGGGGTTCTCGCGCTTGGTCACCTTGCTGGGAAACAGGAACTGCTCGCCCATGACGCTCAATATCCGCGAGACGGCATGGTGCTGCTTGCGGTAACCAAAACGCGAGAAGTAAAACTCCAGCCGGTAATCCTCGCCATTGTACTTCCCCTGGAAACTGGCGTTGAACTTGAGCAGCACGCGATTGAAGAGTACCTTGTGGATAATGCCCTCGTACGACTTGTTATCCTTAGAGTTGGGCTCCACCCAGGGATTTATGGCTCGCACCACATCGCCAATGACCAGCGAGGGACGACGCTCGGCCAGATTCTCGATCTGCAGCGCCAGATACTCCCCATCTCGGAGAAAGTGCGCGCGGTCTCTGTCGTAGTTGCGGAAACTCACGAAGCACTCTATCTCCTCGAGGTGGAGATACAAGCCCATGCGCTGCACATAGTTACTAGCGTTTAGAGACTCCGTGACGCAGGGATAACTCTGCTGCAGTGAGTCCAACATTTCCTGTTTCCGTTCGACGGTTAAATAGATCCGCCGCAACTTCTCGGGGACCTTTAAAAAGTATAAGAGTGATGAAATTATATATTCACTAAACCGAATCAATTCTCACCTCGAAAAAACCCAACCGCAGGGAAACAAATCTGCGTTTGGTGGTACTGTACTCCCCCGGCACCACATCCCTTTGGTTGCACCAAACTTGGTTGGCATAGAACTTCGATCTCTGAAGCACCGTGCGTCCGGGAGCCAAAAGACTTTCGGCGGCTACCAAGCGCCTCTCGGCCTCTTCGGCTTCCTCTTTAGTTTCGCATACGATAACTGTGAAAGACCGATTCACTTTGAACCTATCAAACTTCAGGACGAAGTTCTCGGTCGCTTCGCCCATGAACTGGGTATGAATTTCGAAGATCATTGTCAAGCTGCCGCCACTAACAATGTCCCGGGGCTCGAGAGGTTCGAGCAAGCTCAACTGAGACTCACTGTCGTTGGAGACAACGACGCTTTCCAGACGCAACTGGCGACTCAGGTTGTTGGTCAGCTGTAACGAGATACTCTGCTTTTGCCAGAGCTCCGTGCTGATGAAGCGGTTTACCCCGGTAACTGAGACCGCTTGATCACGGCTGGAGGATCCCAAGCCTGCACTGCGTTGAACCTTTGTGGCTCCAAAGTTCTTTTCCAGCGGAACAAGCTTAATGGCTCGCCTTGTGAATTTGGACTGAGGAATTTAAATACTTTTAGTGAAGCTCTACAAATTAAATGTGTATTTTTGCAACTCACATACTGACACTCGATAAGATCGGCGAGCAAAAAGTCGCCCAAGTGGGGATCCATTCCCGTGGGCACGTCCGCTTTTAAGGCATAGACCTCCGGGCCCAGAATCAGCAGATCCGTGTAAACGCGCTCCACAGTGCACTTCTCACCTTCTTCGATGCGCGTGGGACACACCTTGGTCACCTGCAGAATCTCCCCTTGTTTATCGACGTATCCGTCGTCCAGCTGGATGTTGCACTCCAGGCGCACGCGATCTCCAGTTTGGGGTACGAAGTTTATTTCGATGTTGTCCAGTTCGACGGTGAGCTGCCCATACTCCGTCTCCACGTCGATGGAGGAAGCCATGCGCTGGCAAATCAGGCCTAAAACGCTCCTCATTTCCGTGTTGAATTGGATGGCTTTCTGGGTTTTTAGTTTATCCAGAGCTTCATCGATCTGAAAAGATCGTAACCAGTTGTGTTATATTATGATTTCATTATATACTATTCAAAGAGAGAAGAGATTTCCTCACCTGGTTCTGATTAGGGACCTCCCAGCTCGGCTCCACGATGCGCTGCACCTTGACCACCCGGATGTCCTCCTCGTGCTCCTTCTGAAAGGTCAGATATTCGACGACAGAGCCGACGCTCAGCTCCAAAAAGATGCCTTCTGCCGCCTTGCTATCAAAGAAAAGGTTTTTGTCGATGGCCCCGCTGTTGCTGGTCAAACTAGTGATCACTCCTTTTCTAGCACAGCAGCGGCTATCCTTGTTGATGTCCAAAGCGGACAATTTCTGCGTAATTTGACGCGTCTGGTTGGTTAAAGCTTCATCCATACCCGATGGATTTGCCTCGTTCTGCCGCCTAATTTCCTCTTCCATTATTCTTTGATCCAAGAAGCGATTCTCCTGCTCAGCACGCTCCATGAGAAACTCACGCTCCCGATCCGCGTTGGGGAAAAGCATGCGATAGAGTGAAATCATTTTGGTTCAGATTTCGTATGGGTTCTGTTTCTACTGAGCGGGTTTTTTGTCGAGACTCTCGTACATCCAGTCGGTTTCGCTGAGGTAGCCCAATTCCTTGCGCAGATTCTGCAGACGCTTCAAATGGGTCTCCGTCGTCTCCTCCGCCTTCCCGCCCTCGGCTTCGGTCAGCGATTCTGCCTTGTCAGCTTCAATCTCCGATTTCTTAGCCTGAAGTTTATGGGGCAATCGTTAGTGTAAACATTTGAGAGCTCGAACCAAGAAAGTGAATACACTTTGAGATCTTTGATCTTTCATACTATAATTCTTGTTTATGTTTAATCAATTTTTATTGCTTAAATGTAAAAAAGAAATAAGTATTGGGGTTTTCAAATTGATTTCACCACTTTAGAACGCCAGCAAGAAATGAATATCGTTTCAGTAGTGTGAAATTCCTATCCTTTTTTTAAATTAGTTTTGAATATGTCAGATTGAACTTTTAAATATGTAAACACAATTTTAAAGCCGTATTCCCGATATTATATTTTAGTAAATACGACGTAATTTAAACGGATGTCACGCACATGTGATTTACTTCCATAGTGAATTTACACGATTTTACTGTTATTCTAACTTTCATCTCTTTCGCACAGTCAAGCACGAATGCAACAACAAACCTCTGTTTCGTTGGTTTCGGCGGCAATATTGGAAGCCGTACCGCTCGTGGAAGCTTCTTCTTTAATAGTTATACTTCCAGATGCTTCGCTGGACATCGTCCAATCACCAATTCTTCAGAGATGTCGAACTATAGTTTAAAAATCAAAATCGGCTTAAGTTTTGGAAATTCAAAACCTCAATTGGTAGCCGGCTTTTTGTTATTAAACAGCTGGCTTTTGTTATATACCTAATACTTACAAAAGTTCTAAAACTTTATGATTAAAGGGACGATTTTACCAAAAAATCTTTAATATATATGTAGTTTATATACTTGAAAATTAAAAATTAAACACTGAACATCCCATCAAAAAGCGTCTTCCGCGAACTTTTGGATATTGTGTGGCCAGGAGTAAATGCTGTAAAATACCTTCCAGCTATAAGGAAAATACCAATAATGTCCCACTTTTGTTAACCCTTAAGTAGAGTAATATACATTTTTAAACATTGTGCTATTCATCATGGGTACCCCTCAAATAAATGTCATTTGAGCATAATTAACCTCTTATTGAAAATATTTCAAAATAGTTTGACTTTATAACAACTAAAATTATGTTTAAAAATATTCCGCATATAAATTATTGAAGCGACAAAAGAAGAAATTTCCGCCACACATGAGACGAATACATGGAAATTGAAAGCTGTTGAATCATCCTTCGACTTTCCTGTGATTAATACGTTTTAAGATTATGCAAAAAACTTTTCACAGTCAAATTCGGAAATCGGCAATATAAGAAATTACAGTGACACATGTGATGAATACTGTGGCGGAACGTATATAAATGGTTCACCCTAAACAGCGCACGCCGGCGCCGGGCAACTCTGGCCGCGAGACAATATAATACCGTCAGTAAGTGACAAGTTTTTATAAATTTTTAATTGCAACCAGTATTTTGTACACCTCTTATCCAACTTTCATAGTACGACATATACCTGTCACCATACTATTACAGGGTATATATCTTATCGATAATTGCTCATCTTGTCTTTTTCAGTTATTCCTCACACGGTCACACTGCCATCCCCCTGCGTCCACCCACTCGTCCAACGTGTTTGTGTGCAGAATTTCCACGGTTTTATTTAACCGACTGAAAATTGGCAATCCACCGTGCCAAATATAGCCCTTGATTGCTCAACTCCAAGGGAGCAGGACCTCGCCGAAGCAGCCAGTGCGTCAGCGTCAGGATCAGAAGATCAGGAGCACCCAGTGGAAAAGTCCTCCTCATCTCCGTTTTTTTTTGGCTGCCAAAGCGTCGCGTGTGCGGAACTTTCAGCGGTGAATAATCTAGGGTTTTTGGTTCTTGGCCAGCGGAGGAGCGTGTTGCAGTCGCAAACGGGAAGATGGTTAAAGCTAAAAAGGGCAAGAAAGAGATACTGACCAAAGTCGAAGGCGGTTCCTCGGCGGATGAAATGTGAGTCTCTCGAAAACCACCTGCCAACTTGGCAAACTTTCTAATGGGTCTGGGGTTTTTTACAGCTCCGATGTGGACAGCGACCAGGTGAGCCTTAACAACAAGAAAAACCAGGCCGCAAAGGTCAACAAAGCTGGTCAGGATGATGTCCAAGCGCTGACCAAGGGCGTCAAGAAGCTCAGTGTCAAGGGAAAGGGCAAGGCAGCCAAAAACGAGGACTCCGATGAAGAGGAGGAGGTGCCCACCAAAGGCAAGGCCTCCAAGAAGTCCGCCTTTGATCTTTTGATGGACGACGACGACCAGGATGAGCCGGCAGCCCCGGAAAGCCAGTCGGAGGAGGAGGAGAAGGTGGTGGCCAAGCCCCAGAAGAACGAGAAGAAGGGCAAGAAGGCCAAGCGCAAGAACAAGGACGACGACGACGAAGATCTGGACAGAGTTTTGGCCGAACTCCAGGCGGAGTACGCCGGCGAGGCTCCTGCCACTACCGTTGTCTCCCCCGAAGAACTGGCCGATGAGTTCTCCAAGAAGAAAAAGAACAAGAAGCAGGTCAAGCAAGCTCAACCGGCGGAAAATGCCGCCGAGGATGAGGCCAGTGAGGATGAGGAGGGCGGTGGCACCGTGAAATCAGCTGCACAGAAGAAGAAGGAAAAGAAGGAGCGCCAGAAGAGGGAGGCTGCCTTGGCCAAGCAGAAGGCAGCCACTGAACCCAAGGCCAAACCTGCAGAGAAACCTGCTCCCGAGCCAGAGCCCCCAGCGCCTGAGGAAATCCAACCGGAAGCTGGCGAGGAGGATGAGAAGACCAGCAAGAACAAGAAGAAGGGAAAGAAGGACAAGAAGGCCGAGCCCGAAGAGGAGAAAAAGGACACCAAGAAGAAGGGAATGTCCGCCGCCATGGTGGCCGCCATGCAGGAGCAGCTGAAGAAGCGCAAGGAGGAGGAGGAGCGCCTAGAGCGGGAGGAGGCCGAGCGCATCCGCCTGGAGGATGAGCGCGAGGAGGCTCGGCTGGAAGCAGTGCGCCTCGAGGCCGAGAGGAAGGAGAAAAAGAAGCAACGCGAGGCAGAGCGCAAGGCTCGCTTGAAGGCCGAGGGCAAGCTGCTCACCAAGAAGCAGAAGGAGGATCGGGCCAGGGCACAAGCTTTGCTGGAGTCTCTGAAGGCCCAGGGCCTCGAGATTCCCGATCCCAACGAGAAGCGACCCACGCGTCCAGGTAAATTGATATAAGATGTAAAAACCATTTGAACTTGCTAGTGAAAGTTATACTTTGTGCAACATGTCTTATTCAAATAGTTCAACTTTCTTTTTAAATTAATATGCAAGTGTTCCCCCTTTTGTTTTTGTGTTGGAAACCAAAAGTGTTGCAACTAGAGAGTTTTCTGCTCTTCATTATTTTTTTTAGAACAGCTTCTTATCCCCTTTTTCCTTCCAGGAACCCGCATCCGTCCGAACAAAAAGAAGGGTCCCAAGGAAGAGGCCGCCGAGGAGGAGGCCAAGGCGGCGGAGGCCCAGGCGGCTGCCGCTGCCGCCTCTGCGGCTGCCGACCAAAAAGAGGAGGAGGAGGAGGTCAAGGAGAGCTGGGACGCCACCGACAGCGAAGCGGAGGCGGAGCCCGAGGAGGAATCTTCGCAGGCCACCAACAATGGCAAGAACGAGGCTGCCGAGGAGGAGGATGAGAACACGGAGGATGATGACGACGATGAGGACGAAGATGACAGCGACGATTCCGATGAGGATAGCGATGACTCCCAGGAAAAGGAAACGGCGCTGGCCAACGATCCGGAGTCGCGAAGACTCCGCGCGGAGGCCCGAATCCTGAAGCGTCAGGAGGAGGCGGAAAAGAAGCGCTCGACCGATGAACTCAGAGCGGGAGTAGTTTGCGTGTTGGGACATGTGGATACTGGAAAAACGAAGATCCTGGACAAGCTTAGACGCACTCACGTGCAGGACTCCGAGGCGGGAGGCATTACCCAGCAGATTGGAGCCACTAATGTGCCCATCGAAGCCATCAAGGAGCAGACCAAGTTCGTGAAGGCTTCCGTTGGCTTCGAGCATCGCCTGCCCGGCCTCCTGATCATCGACACACCTGGCCACGAGTCCTTCAGCAACCTGCGCAACCGAGGATCCTCCCTCTGCGACATTGCCATCCTGGTGGTGGACATCATGCACGGCCTGGAGCCACAGACCATCGAGTCCATTCAGCTGCTCAAGAAGAAGAAGTGCCCGTTCATCGTGGCCCTCAACAAGATCGATCGGTTGTACGACTGGAAGCAGCTGGCCAGGCGGGATGTGCGGGATGTGCTGAAGGAGCAGGCGAGCAACACACAGCTGGAGTTCCAGCAGCGCACCAAGGAGGTGATCCTGCAGTTCGCCGAGCAGGGACTGAACGCAGCCCTCTTCTACGAGAATACCGATCCGAAGACGTACATCTCCCTGGTGCCCACCAGTGCGATCACCGGCGAGGGCATGGGCAACCTGCTCTTCATGATCGCCGACTTCTGCCAGAACATGCTGGCCAAGCGGCTGATGTACTCCGAGGAGCTGCAGGCCACCGTGCTGGAGGTCAAGGCTCTGCCGGGCCTGGGAACCACCATCGATGCCATTCTGATCAACGGCAAGCTGCGCGAGGGCCAAACCATGGTCGTGGCCGGCACAGACGGACCCATCGTCACCCAGATCCGCTCGCTCCTGATGCCCCAGCCCATGAAGGAGTTGCGCGTGAAGAACGCCTACGTGGAGTACAAGGAGGTGAAGGCCGCGCAGGGTGTGAAGATCGCCGCCAAGGACTTGGAGAAGGCCATTGCAGGCATAAACCTGTTGATTGCCCACAAGCCGGATGAAGTCGAGATCTGCACGTGCGTTTTATCTTAGAATTTACCTGTGATTGCTCTTAACTTTTTTTGGGTTTTTTAGGGATGAAGTCGCCCGGGAGCTGAAGAGTGCTCTTAGCCACATTAAACTGGCCCAGACGGGCGTTCATGTCCAGGCCTCCACGCTGGGTTCGTTGGAGGCTCTTCTCGAGTTCCTGCGCACATCTAAAATTCCGGTGAGTGAAATCAGAAATTCTTTTTTCGTAGAAAGACCAAAGGTCTTAACAGCGAGTGGTTTTCAATAATTATTGCATACTCTTGGGCGAAAGTTAATATTCGCAAGTGGGGAGAAAAAATGGTCTTGTTCAAGCGAATATTTTAGAAAGAAGAATAGTTGTAAAAGAAATGTTAAATAGCTGTCAATATTCAGAAACATTTTCTGCAATTAAAAAAAACCAGATAAAAGCAAATTCAAGTACCTTTATGCGTTGCAAATTATAGAACACACGTGCCCCAGCAAGTGCAACAAGTCCGAAATGAATAACAACCGAAAACCGAGGGAGAGAAAATCCCCCAAGGGAAAGATCTCGGACGATGCGCTAACATAATTTCGCACCGTTTGTTTAGACAATTAGCCGAAAGAATATTTTCGGGCCAACCACATAGATCCCAAGATCGGAGGGAGAGATAACCTTTTAATAGGTGAGCTCTGCAATTTATGTACACATTATTTATTTCGGCCCATGGCGGGATATTTCTAACAGCTCGTATAGTCCGACTATAAACAAAATATCTCCAAGCGAAAGACCTAGGAAAAGACTAGTACGCAGTTTGGAAAATTTGCGATTTTCTTGGCTAATATCCGATATCTGGCGAATTGAATTCGGTGCGGCGACAAAGTTGTAAATTCTGCGCTGGCCAAAAACTATTTCGGATGGGGAATTATGAGTGCGTGAGGAGGCGGGGGCCTTGGGACGTGGGATTTCTGCTCCTGTCTGGCGGACTGCGCCGTAAACATAAAAACGCGTATTTTTGTAAGATGCAGATGAGCCCAGAGGCCGTTCTAGCCAGCAAAACGATGCTGATGATGGCGATGATGAAGATCGCTGGGATGAATCATGCCGAAAGAAGCCGAATGGCGGGCGCCCAGCCAACTGAACACGCACTGTAACCATTTCAGTGCGCTGTCTGCCCCCCAGTCTCGAGAAGATTGAACACCCAACTAAAAATACTGGCCGCTCTATATACACCATGTAGATACGCACTCGCGGCGGCGGTATCTGCGTACTCTGGCATATTCCGGCGGTGTATATAGCATACTGGTGTACATGGCCGCAGCGGATATGACAACTCAAATTCCAATTTAGCAAATATTTATTTTCTAGCAGCGCTTGCGCCAATCAATTTCGCACGCCTTAAATGAGTGAGTTAATCGGGTTTGCTTGGCGTGTGTTTTTAATGGCAATTAGATAATCAGAAGCACTCGCCTCCTCGTTTCATTTGATACTCTTTTTTTTTTAGCTGGCCTCAGCTGCGGAAATGTTGCAACGGAAGCGCGGATAAAGTGAACAAAACAATCAACAGACGAGCGCATATGGGCCATTTGATCCAAGACCCCGACATTTGAGCGTTCTGTTGTTTCAGCAATTTTCTATTTTCGAGCAAACTCTTTTTCGTTGCCCCACACACAATTTGCGTTTTTTTCCGAGTCTGTTTCTGTTTCGTTTCTGTTTCTGCTGACACTACAAGCTCATTAGCGGCAGCAGCCCACATTTGCTAAGGTTTCCCACAGTGTCATCATCATCTCCGCGTGGCCATCATTATCATCGGCAGGCCGCAACACTTTCCCAGGCCCAAAGGTTCCTATACGATCCAATACGATCGGGCCGAAACGCCAACGCAATGCAAAGCACACCGGGCTGAAAAGCTATGCAAATTAGCCACCAAATGCAGCCACAGGGCGCGTGGTTGTGAGCCGAATGAACGAGCGACTGACTGGCTGAATGACTGACTGGTTGACTGACTGAATGATGAGACCAGGCCAGGGACGTTCCAAGCCACAAGGGGGTCGTCTCTCAAGTGGATCTCTCAGATATATATAAAAATATATTGATCAAGTCTAAGACAGAGCTCTGCTTTTAAAAGACTTCTAATGTGGTTTAATGGAAGTAGAAACAAAAGTAGATTGAAACACGTAACTTTATTTTAGTAAAGCAACTAAAAAGCCAAATGGTTTTTCCAAGATTTTAGCTAATTGAAAACTCTTTCAATCCCCTCCCCAGAAAACTCCGCTCCTATCAAAGTTCAACCATCTGAGCTTCCTTTTGTCTCTGCGGCCCACTGAAATAATTTCCAAGTCGCTTTCTGAGTCGCGCCCATTAGATTCGGTTTCGTTTTCGCTTTTTGGACGACCACTTGGACTCTTAATGAATGAATTAACAATTTCTGCAGTCGCATGCACATGTTGTCCATATGGCCACGACTTTTTGTCGGTTTCTTCGATATGGTGTCGTCGGTTTTTGCTCTTTTTCCGATTTTGTCACATTTTAGACGAAAAATTTGTCGCCGTCATGTTTAGTGCGCTCGTTTCGAAAATCAATTATGGCCAGCTCACTTGACTGACTGACTGACTGACTGACTGACTGACTGACTGAGTGAGTGAGTGACGAACGGACAGAGTGACAGAGTGACGGACTTCTGCTGGGGGCTATGTTCATTCATGATTTGAGCCAGAGATGCTGGCTGGCCATGTGGGCCGACCATCGACCACCGGCCGGCTACGTAACAAGTTTCGCCTTCGTTTAAGCCAAATTTAGTAACTGGCTAGCAGCATTCACAGACGCTGCGAAGCTCGGCTCTACCTTTTTTTGGACCGACTAATGCTATGTAAACTGCCATAAAACTTTATGGTTATCGCCGCCAGAGTCATTTTTCTAGGCACCCACATGTGATGGCGGCCTTTTGGATTCGGTGCCTTTGCTATTTGCCATTGCTTTTGCTTTTTGCCTTAGCTTTTTTCTTGCGTGGCCGTTGAAATACGAGCAGGGTTGCCAATTTATTGGCACTGCCAAACTGACGGCCGGAAATTGTCATTTGAGTGCCGCTGGCCGCGGCTGCCGTTCGAGAAAAAAAAAACCAGAAACCGCTCAAAAGTTTTGTCTCGCTTAGCCCATTAATTTCTGACACGTCGCAGGTTGCGTTGATTGGCGATTGCCAATCAATCTTTCGCTTGCACCGTTCCATTAATTGGTATTCAGGCGATCTGAACCCTTTCCGTCACCCGAGGTGTAAAATAAATCCATCGATTTTGATTTGAAGAGGCAGAACAACCTTTAAATGGTTAGGATAGATTTACATCACATTGGTATCTGTAAACATGTTTTCTTGCATGAACTCCCCCTGTTTTTTGATTGAGTTGTTCGCCTCTTTAATTTGGTCAGACTCATACATCATTTGATTGGGTGTTTTTGCATTTAATTAATTGACAATAACGCAGCAAAACGAACAATAAGTTGGCTTCCAAAAAGAGCACACGCCGGGAACAATGAATTGTATGGAAAACAAATCAATTACAAGTGTGCTGCTCTCCCGCCTATATTTAATTTTCGTTTTTAATTGCGTCCCACATATTGAACTGCATTTATGGAAGTTGTGGCTATACTCGTAGTTGTTATTTGCCATTTCATTCATTGGTAAACATTTCAGCTTGTTTGTACAGGGACACGAAAACACTCGCACACACTGGCACAGATGCTCGTACAATAATTCATTTCATTGATCAAATAAACATTTGCTACACATTTCGATAAATTAAACCCCCAGCCCCGCCCCTTCTTCCCTCCGCTCAGCAGGGCGTATCTGTAGAAGCAATAACAACAAACAACAAACAGCAAGTAAAGCAAGACCTACCGATCACTGCCGCCTTTTTGATTCATTCATAAAATTGATTGCACTTGTTGCCCAGCTTTCGGTGGCCATGTGTTTTGCGGAGAGTGTGCGTCACAATCACGATTAACCATTGGCCCATTCCACCTTATTTTTACCCCCAAGCGTCTTTAAATACTTTTCGAAAATATTCCCCTTAAAATAATGTAGGTAGATCACCTCCTTCTTCATATTCAATAGAAACAACAAGTATTTTTGTTTTTATAAGTATGCATTCAATTACTTAATGTGAGTCAGCTGGGTCTTAAAAATAAATATAAAAACCCATAAATTGTCAGCTTATTAGGCGTTGGCGTTCTTTGGAAAACATGCAACTAAACATATCCATTCTTTGGGCCAAATAACAGAGCCGATAAAATCCATGTTAAAATGCATTTTTCCGCCTCCAGTCAACAGACATTCCTCGGTTACGTCATGGAAAATGTTTTCGCCAGATTTATGGTCCGTTGGCTGCACATTTTTATGATCGCCTGCCGGAAAAACCGAGCCAAAGACAACATGAATGAACGGCTGCTACCACTCTCCATCGCTCTGTCCCTCTCTTTTGGCCATTGCAAACACCGTTATGCATTTGGCCCGCAATTTCTTTAGCCGTTCGCAGTGATGGGAAGTTGTGGTGTTGATGATGAATGGTAAAATATGTTTTATATTTTAGTTGAATTTTATTGAAAGGATAATATATTGTTACCTTACCGATATTTTAAATATTTTTGAGTTTGTAAAAAACAGAAACTCCCACCCAATTTCCTACCATCACTGTCTGATTGCCGTTGATTCTGCAGCGGTGGCTTCATTAACATTTGCCCCTCGTAGCCATCAACCATCACCATCACCATCAACGGCCAAATGCAGCGGTGCTGCCGGCTGCCATTCATAAAAAGGCGGTGTGCAGCTCTCCAAGTTGGTTGGCTGCCATTTGGCTTATACAACGAACGAACAGCCTGAATTCGCTGCCCGGGCACCGGGCACCCGCAACGTGGCAACGTGGCTCTGTTCGTGTTCATTCACTCATTTTGCAATCCACACACTCGAGCGAGTGCCTTACCTGTACCTGTATTTTCTTTGCACAACAATGTGTCCCGCAACTCTTTTTGTCTCGCTGGCTTTTCCTCACTGCATTTTTCATGAATGAAAAAATTGCGCACTCGAACAATTGCTAGACGGTGGAGGTCTTCTTCATTTTTGAACGGCCACCAGTGATGGCAAATTTGTAGGCTATTCTGTAATATTTAAAAAAATTAATAATAAATATTCAACACCTCTTGAAAATCTGAACTGAACAGAAGAGAGTATTTGTATTAATTAGGTTTTGATAAATAGTTTGTTTGCATCCTGAACCAGAAGTTGGCAACTCCAACTCAACCTGTTGACCTGCTCCAATCTCCTTCCCTTCAGATAAACTGATGGGTGGGGGGATATATCTCCCTCTTTCTCCACCAGATGCTCCATTGCTGCATTTGGGCGAGAATGTAATTATGTAGCCATCAGCTATTCCTATGCATTCATTGCGCTGCGGTTGCCTTTGCCATAATTGTGTGCCACTTGTTGTTGCTGGCTTTGGATTTGGTTTTAGTTTTGGTTTTGGATTCGCATTCGGATTCAGATTCAGATTCAGGTACAGATTCGGATTTGGATTTGGTAGGTGGGCCAGGTGGGCAGATCCGCTCGCAGTCGCAGTCGCAGTCAGCCGCAAATGTGTACGGCCGACGTAATTTGATTCCCACATGCATTTTAATTAAAAGTAAACAACAGAAAGTTTCGCAAATACAGCTCGTCATGCTCGGCGACTTGTCGTCCGTTTGGGGCCGCCATTTGGCACCGCATTTGCAGGTTTGCATGCGAAATGCGAAATGCAAAACGCGAACGCGAACTATTCAAAACTATGCGAATCCACTGCCAACGGTTGCGAATTGCGGATTTCGCCCACTTGCGGCAGAAGCTCTGCTGCAGTAGCGGCAGTTAAGATAATTAGCCACTCTTGGCCAGCATTTGCGACTGGGTGGACATCAATGCTGCAGCGCAGCAGGTGTGGAGATAATTAGCCAAACTGGTCAGTTTCTTATTTTTTGGGAAGATGTTATATGTATTTGGTTAGGAAAATGGTTAAGTTTCTACTTGCAAGTTTAGGAGTTCTTCTGATAGTGGCTTTTCTGAATATCTGGAAGTATAATTTAAACAAAAATCCTCTATTTTAATCAACAAATTCTTTATTCTTATGCTGATTAAATTACGTTTCAACACGGCAAAGGAACTACGCAATTAATGAGCGAAAAACAAAATGCCACGCAAATATCTTGGGAAATATTGAAGGCATAAAAACTGGCTAGATCGAGTGGCGTGACGTCTTCGGGGGCCCATTCATGAATGGCTCGATGGGGAGGGGAGTAGAAGGGGGTAAATGCGACCCCGAAGAAAAGACCGGACCCAGAAAATGTCCATTGTTGGGTGCTTAACCCTCTCCCCGCCCGCTTACTTTTTTTTTTTTTTTTTTTGGACGCTCTTCGTTGAATTTCATGAATGAATTTAATTTCGCTGCGGTCGTGGTTCTTTTTCTTTTTCTCATGTTTAGCGTGTTTCGTAGTACTAGTTGGGCATTACGGTCGTCGGCAGGAAGGAAGTGAGGTAAGAAGCAGACAATGCCAATGTTTTCATTAATGCGACGCAGTTGCCAAAAACAACAAAAACAAAATGCCTCGGCAAGAAAACAAAAAGTAAAACTACTGCGGCATCACGAATTGTAAATGCCCTTCCAGGTATAAAAGGATTTGATCAGGAAATTTAAACGCAGATCGTTTCGGAATTTAATCAGAAATAAATTTGGGAAGTTAGAGGTTCAGGAAGTGCAGGATTGGGTCACCATTCTATGACTCTGGGTTGTTTAAGTGAGGTTTAAGGTTTTAATTAATGCTGCGATACTTTCTGCAAGAGTATTAAGAAAGAAGGAAGGCATGAGCAAAAACAATGAATGAATGAGTGAACCCAAGTGAATGAGTAAATGAATGAATGTATAAATGGAAAGACGAAAACAAAAACAACGACGGAAGCAATTCTTCCTGCCCCACACACACACACACACACAGATACACTATCAATGGCACACAGATACGCAGAGTATCCCACAGATACTTTCCAGAGCTTATTGCTTAATTTTCATTCATAAACACGTAGCGACCGCATTTTTCGGAAGCAAAGGAAGTTGAAAATAATAGATTTGTGTTTGCATTTAAGAACCTCAAAAGCGAAGCGGAAGTTCTCGAGGAACGTGCGGCGTTCTCGAAATCATCGCAATTTTCCAATTCCGAAACGGAGGTTTCCTCGACATTAATCAGCTGTTTGGGCTGTCTGTCAGTCACTAAGTCGACATATCCCATTAATTTAGTTGTTTTCCCATCAAAATTGGCATTATTGACGGCGTTTTAAAAGATTTAAGCAATCTATTTGTGATCTGAGCAATAAATGTTGAACAGTCCCCCTTCTAAGCCGCCATAAAACAAACGATTGCTGCTATGATATCATTATCTCTATTTTTATTTAATATAACCCTTTCTGCTTTTAAAAATCAGTTTTCTAGAGTTTACTATACGGATTTTATAAACAATCGCCGAGTGTGTTCGTTCACCTGTCTTGGCTTTTCGCCCGTGTCATCGATAACATTGAGTGGCGTTGCCATTTGACGTCAGCAGCAAAAAAGGGGCGGCTGGTGGGCGTGGCCTTCCACCTTAGGCATCCATGTTCGTGGGGCTCTCTTGCTAATTAGCTCTCCATTCGCATGCGTTTTCATTTGCCACTTACGCACTTCCCGCCCACAAATTCCGCCTTTTCTCGTCTCCGGCTTCTGGCTTCTGGCTTTTCAGGCCTTTTCTGCTGATTCCGATTGTGGAAACTGTGGATGCTGCTGCGTCAGCCAGCCGCACGTACTGATTGTTTGTGCGAAATGATATTCAGCTGGAAAGCGACTGCCGGCTGCCACGTGGAAATCCAGCCCACTCCCTTTTTACAGCTCCCTAGCAACCCAATCAAAATCACACTCAAAAGAACGTTTACCCTATTCAATATTAAATAATTTATACTTTCAAAGGAAGATCATTGGAGATCATCTAACCACTGAAAAGCTATCCCCCAACAAGTGTTTTGTTTTATAGTTTAAGTACATTTTTCATTATTTGATAAATACTAAATAAATACTTTTTTGAGTGCAGAAATGGGGGCATTCGGCTATCACTTCCGTTTGCACCCGTTTTCCGTTTTACATGCAATCGACGACTGCTCTCCTTCTCGCCTCCTCAATTACTATGAATTTTCTTGTTCGCTTTGTTGCCTCTGTGCCACAATTGCATACAACAATAAACTTCCGATTTCATTCATTGTTTTGCTGATTGCAAAACTCTTTCTCCCGTTTTTTCTATTTTTTTTTTATATTTTTCCTATTTGCTTTCCGTTAGTTACACACAATTTCTTTTATAACAGCGTCAACAGCCGAGGCGTTTCGCAGTAATGAATGAAATGCTCGTGAATGGGTTAAGCTGTAATTGAATTCAATTTACAATCGAAGCACTTGAGCAGAAAGCAGGCAATTTTAAGTGACGTCAGACGAGTAATTACAAGTGCTACATAAGTTAATACAAGCTACTTTCATATTTATTTATGTTTTGAATACCACCTAAAATGAATTTCATATCAAGCTTAGTTTAATCTATAAAAAATTTATTGTATGGAAGCGCTTCTTAAACCTTCAGCCTTAATACGTAATTTATGCCACGATAAACTGGCATTTAAATTAATCCGATTAATCTAGCCGATAAGCCGACTTTTCAATTCAACAACTCCAACAGGCAGCTGTAAAAGAGAGAGTAAAACGAGTGTGCCAGTTGTTAATGGGTTTAATCGGGGGCCTCTCATTATTTCGGTCTTATCGACAACGCATGCATATCCGGTGGCGCAATTAAGTCGCTATCGACAGCAAATTCCATTTGCCCCACTCACTGAAGTCCACCACCAGCACCACAGCAGCCCACCAGAGCCACCGAACCGCCCAACCATCCAAGTCCATCCATCCATTCATTCATGTCAGACTCTCGCGCTGCGCTGTTATTTTTATCAATGATCATTTGTAATCATCTGGCGACGAACAAAAAATAAATAGAGTAAAAATTGAACAGCTTCGATGTGAATGAACTCATCGCCAGACTTTCCCGTCTCCTTCTAATGTCTCCTGGCCATTTGAGAAATGTTTCACTTTAGTGGACCGCTTGTTTAGTTTAGGTTCTACTATATTCCTCTCTTCGATTTTCCCATTTCGTTTATTTTTTATGGCCGTGCGACTAAGAATAGCCAAAGTTTTCTTTGGGTCAAATGCTTTTGGGCCAACTGGCGGCGAGGAGGAAGCATAAAAAGAAAACTTTGCAGCCGCACATGGTTGACAACATAGTATCTCAAAGTATGTTTACATGTCTGCTTTCTGATGAATAAAATACTTATAAATATCCAACGAGTCCATTTGCTGAACAAGTTTGTGTTACTCTTTTAAAAATAGGTTTGCAAATTTAGTTTCTGTATGAAACAAATTGGATTGGAATTTAAATGAACAACAAAGGGTTGTAATATCTTTAAACAGTTCCTAATTCTATAAATATTTGGTTTCTTCAAGTAGTATATTGTTCTTTAAAATAAAAATTCTGTTGTTGAAACTAATTCTAACTTGAAACCCTTTCTATTTCTTTCAGTACTCTGCTATCCGAATTGGACCCGTAGTAAAACGCGATGTGATGAAGGCCTCCACAATGTTGGAACACGAGGCGCAGTGAGTAAACCCAAACTTATCGTTTCTATGCTCACTTTCCCCATTTTGTTTGCGAGGCGGATGTGTCATATGAAATTATACAAATCGCAGTTCTTAGGAATTCGCTGAGTGCGGAATTCGTACCATCGAGAACCCAAGAGACTTCGGAGTAGTAGTAACTCCACTATCGAATTCACTTTCGAGGGGTTTATTGAACTCCCCCATTGAGGGATTTCGCAAGCAGAAATTGTGTCGACAGCTGGGAAATTGATCCCGAGGTTGTTTCTATGAATGACAAACGGAACGGCTGGGTATTACCCAATGCGACGAAAGTGATGGCTCGGGAATTCTTCAGAATTATATTTCAGACACTCGATAAGTATCTCACTTCCTGGTGACGAGATTGCACAGAATGTTGGTAATACCGGAAGCGAGTTAAGTCACTTTAAACCCAGAACTACTTTTTGGAATTCAAAGTGCCCTTTCCCCACTATCCAAGTATTCAATGAACCCTTTCCTTGTATTTTACCACCTCTTCGGCTTGTGCCTTTAGCACTTCCTCCCGAGAACGTGTCCAACTGGCGGGCAACACCTTCTGCCGTCCATTTGCAACAGCACTCACATTTCATCGGCGAAGCAGATAGATACGGCTGATGCAGTGCCCCCTCCATGTTCGCCTACATTGTAGGCCATTGCCGCTTTATATTCGAGAGATTGAAGCAGCAAGAGGTGAGAGGTAAGAGGTGCGGCGAGACAGCGAGAATAAACGACTTTTTGATATATGACAACGAACAATGCAATTTTATTGCCGCTTAACTTCATTAACACACAGCTCCCCGGCAAACCCGTCCACCCGCCACTTGATAAACAACGCAATACGGTCGGATCTTTGAAGATTGTGTGTGATATTGGCCGACGAAGGAGCCGCTGGAGCTGGTCGGGTTAAGTGATTCATTTAGCGGCAATCACAAAATGCACTTTGCCGGGGGGATAAGCCGGCCGAGCGGGCGGGACGCCCATGATTTATTGTGGGGAGCGGACCTTCGAGCCGGCGGCTTTGTCTCATTAGCGGCACTAAGTGGTGCCAAATAGTCCACTCGCCGTATCTACTACATCTATATCTTTCTCCTCCAGTCCAATCCTGTCTCTTTTGCCTGCCTGCCGGTTTCCAATTGCGAAACTATCTTCGTGCTCTGCTTGGCAACAAGAAAAGCCTCAGATGCAGATGCAGATACAAATGCAGATGCAGATACGTTTGCGTTTACTCTTACGTTTACGGCCCACTCAAATTACGCTGTCACAAGCGCGAAAACGGAAAATGTGGCCGCGATTGTGTTTGTATCTGTATCTGGTGTCGCTGTATCTTGTATCTGCGCCCAAGACGGAGCACTTCCGTTTCCGGCCCTTCTGCGCATGCGTGCGTTCGCCTTAGCCTCCGCCAAGAGTTGCGTCCACTTTTAGGCCCATATCCGCCCATCGGAGCGATACCCGCCCAAGTATCTCCTGCCATGTGTGGCTGCTCCTCGCTTATTTATGATTTCTACGCGCGTGGAATTTTCGAACCATAAAATATTGCATTTTACGCTGCGAGCAGCGACCATAAGACCATAAAGATCGTCTGTCCGGGAGAAGAGTGCCTTCGATGGGTTCTCCACCATACTGTATTCCATTTATCTCCCTTCTGGGGCTGTCGCGTTTACGAGTCCCATAAAATGTTTAACTCTTTTTATGTGATCTTTATGCATAAAATTGGCTCGTCCACTCGAAAGTGATCCGCTCCAACAATGGATGGGTATTAATTGCCCCTCAGGGGAATCCTCGTAAAAGTTTGCCGCGAAAGTGATTGTTTCGGGGGGTTCTAAATTGTTAATGCTTGGAAATTCACTATTTTAATGCATGATCTCTCCGATCTCAACTGGAAATTAAACTTCTATCAGACACACAGATCCATATATCACAACGACTTCCGATTAACCCTTGTCATATTAGTTCTCTTCGCTCCCAAATTGCCCATAATTCATAGATCGATTAGTCGTGGACTCTCTCCTAAACTGTTTTCGCCTCTGCCCAAACAGATTTGATCCCCATCCCAATTCCAATTCCACAATCCCGTACGTGTTCGACAGATCCCAAAAAGAGCCCCTCATTAGCCGACTCCACTTTGGCTTTGGGACCTTTTCCTGTCGACGCAGAGCTTCGATTCTCGAAATGCCAACCATTTCCTGTCATTGAAAGCCCCGCACGGCAGAGTTGGTCAAGCCGAACAAACAACATCTTGAGCCGCTGGATTCGACGGACGAGAGGTTGTTGGTTGTTGTGATTTCAATTATTAACGCTTCCTGGTGCCCCAATCGCCATGTGGCCCGATCATTAGGCCAGCTTCTTCTTCGGACAGGAAGAGCAGCGCGGCAGTGGTGTCATTATGGTTATTGTTATTATTATTCAGCTCGTTGGTCGTCTCTCTGATTACATAGACGTAACACTGGCTTTTAATTGTTTTAAATCACCGCGATCTCTGTTTGTTTTCTCCCCCGCCCCTTTAGGTATGCTACGATCCTGGCCTTCGACGTGAAGATCGAGCGGGAAGCGCAGGAAATGGCCGACTCCCTGGGCGTGAAGATATTCCAGGCGGACATCATCTACCATCTCTTCGACAAGTTCACCGCCTACCGCGAGGAGCTCAAGCAGAAGAAGCGCGAGGAGTTCCGCTCGGTAGCCGTCTTCCCCTGCAAACTAAGGGTAAGTCAATCATATTTTTATTTGCCACATCAGCCGGAAAATAAAAATTCACCCAATGATGCATTTAGAGAATTAAAATACAAACTTTTAGAGGCAGGTTACTTCAAAATAAGATTAAAATAAGAGAAGTTATGGACTTAGAATTAGAAAATTATGGTCAATTTTCAGCAAACCCATTTTTTGCAAATTCGGAAAAGGGTTGTAGTATAAAAATTAAAGAAAATCGGTCAAAAAAATAAAAAATTAAGTAATGATGCAGTTTGTTAGATCACATCACCAGTCGGGAACTAAAGACGGAAACCCAGGGTTTCGGTGTCATTATGGACATTATTTTAATGCGCCCATGTTCGTGTTCCATTTCCCCCTTCTCTCTCCCCTTCCTCTCGCGATCTCCTCCTCCGTGGCTCTTCCGCTCAGCTGCAATTACCCCCGAAAGCTACAGGTGTAAAATGCAATCTGCCGCGAACTGAAAATGAGAACGAGAATGAGACCGAGACTCCAACTCCAACTCCAACAAGTAAGACCCAGAATGGATCTCCAGCTGTGGCTCGTCTCGTCTTGACGCTGGCTTAATGATGCTGGCCAACAAGAACGGAGCGGCGGCTCCAAACTCCGGGCTGGGGGCTACGATATACGTACGTGGTAAGCCGGGCCAAGACAAGCACTCAACAAGCGATTAGAGGCAAAGCCTCGGATCCCAGCGGACGGACGCCTGCATCACGTCCACACTTCCTGCTCAAATAATGTTTAAACAGCGTATTTGATTTATAGGCAATCATTAGATTTCGGTCGTATGCAATGTTGGGACTCAACACGCCACACTCTAAACTCCACTCGGGGCCACTCGGGTCCACCCTGGTCCACTCTAGACCACTCTAGCCACTGGGCTCCCACTGTGCTGGTAATTGGACACACGGCGCACAGCTGTTGGTAGCATTCGTTCGATCTTGTACACTCAAAGTAGTGCACTCTAAATATTAATTTTGAACAGATAAATATTTTTAAATATATTTATTTTTCATTTTATCTTCTGAATTTGATTCATTCGAACTAAATTTATATGAAAAGAAAATTTCAACTCAGTGTCCCATTTTTAGCAACCAATTCATAATTCATAAATCATTATTCCGAGTGCATTTGGCCACTCTGAACCCAACGATTCTCTGGAGTCCAAGTCGCAGTCGCAGGTCTTGTAATAACAATGACGTTGTTTAGTTTGAGTTATTAACTCGCCTTCTGTCTTAAGGAGTTTACTGCGGAGCTGGGGAGAAATGGGCATGTGCATGTGGAGCTGGAGCTGGGGAAACGTGTTCTCTGGGCCACTTTTCTTTTTCCCCGGCAACGTACGATCCATTTTCTTTGCCGGCTGATTCAGATTGTGCCGCTTCTTCAGCTCCGACTTTTGCTGCAGGCGGCATCCCATTTGAGGCCTTCTTCAACAGTTGACGCAACGGAAATTAAGTTGTTCTTGGTGCAGCCAAAGTTGTTTTCGTCGGGTGTTTCTACTACACTCTATTAACGAGACTGCAACATTAAGTAGGAATAATATGTTTGCAATTAAAACAACTTTATATTCGGCTACAATATTTTAAGCATCCATGAATTACAAAAAGATCTAAAATAATTGAAGAGTTAATAACTAAGCCAATCTCAGGAGGTTTAAAGCCATTTACCTCCTTTATAGAGTATCCAGTATCCCAACTGACTTATAGTTGTTATATTATCTAAAAAAATCCGTTGTTGGCATCGGCTAAGCCACCATAATTATCGGGCATTACTTAAAAAGTAGTTGCTAGCCGGCCCATCGTAATCGATCGTTCCCGATTGCGCCGCTTATTAGTTATACCCCACAAAATCATCGTCTATCTAACAGTCATCGATCGATATAATTATTAGTTGTTTCATGATATCTCCTCGATTCTATCCCACAGATACTGCCACAGTTCATATTCAACAGCCGAGATCCGATCGTGATGGGCGTGATGGTGGAGAACGGCATTGTCAAAGTGGGCACTCCGATTTGCGTGCCCAGCAAGGAGGTAAGTGCACTGAGAAAAACAGATGATGAAACTATAGATATATGTTATAAATATTTCCTTACAAATGTGATATATGGGTAATTACAATAAGTACTTAAGAGGATGCAAAGACCCATAGGAAATCTTAAAAAAAAGTATATATCAAAGATAATTTGGAATATTTTTCCCTCTGTTTCCCACAATCTATTCGCTGGCAAATATTTGACTATTCTGCGAGTCGCGCCCCACAAAAGGTGCCATTCAATGGGCACGCATTGGGCGCGAGTGGTGCAGATCGGCGGAGTAGATCGCGGTGGTTGGACTAAGGGGTTCTCTATGCGCACAATGGAGGCACAATGGAAGTCCTTGTCTTCGGACTCGATGTCTTGTCGGTGTGTTGTCTTGGGAATCGTGTCAAGTATCCAGTATACAATGACAAGGAGGCCCGACGGACGAGCTGTTTGTTTGATTTGCTACCTTCGGCGGGGCAGCTTTCATTGTTGACACAGGTGGTGCGGTTCCATCGCCATTATACTGGGCTCTCCATCTGGATGTGCGTGCGGAATTGTGAGTTGTGACGGGGAGCTGGGCAATAGTTATTAGCTCATCGGGCGAACGAATTGCGTCGCAAAACGCTCTCGAATTCCATCGTAATAACCACCGACTGGCAGGCTCAATTATTGTCCTTCCGTTGATGTCGATATAAAAAAGAGATATGGGAGATGGGAGAAGGGAAGCAACGACGACGACACTCATTTCAATTTATGCGCCGACATGTCCTGTTTCCCGTTCGCCAGCGACAACAACTGTGTTTCCTTTCCACTTCTGCCACTCCTGCCACTTCTGCCACTTTTTGTCGCTTCTTCGATCTTGTGCCAAAGGGTTTATGTTCTGCTTCCCGTACCGCTCTTGACTTTTTACCATTTTCAAGGGGGAAGGGACAGTGGCAGGAAGACGCAGGAGCAGGAGGACCATTCATTGGCAATTATAACTTCCTCAATTATCCGAGAGAAGCGCTGCTAAGCTGTGCGCTTCCCGTCATTCATCGTCATTCTTTTCAACGTCTTCTCCCTCTTGCTTCTCGCTTTTTGCCAGCTTTAATACTGATTTTAGTGCGGGGATACCCTACGATACGTTCAGATCGAATTTGTGGGTTATGGGGAACAAGACAAATCGAATATAGATAGGATAGGATATATATTATTAGGTTACAGTAAATATTATATTAAATTAATTAAAGTTATTAGTTAGGTAACCCCAATAGTTTCTTTCTCTTTAACCCTTTTTTATTTGAAATAACAATGTAGTTATTCCCTTAATAAAGCTGAATCTTCCAGTTAACCTTGGTGTAGCTCATCCAAAGAGTCCCCGCAATTCAAGCTCACTTTCCGCTGGCGGACACATGTGATCGTAGCCCCTGCTGCAGGTCCATATGTCCATTGGCAATCCCCCTCCTGATCCAATTCTACTTTAGATCTGCACTTCATTTCTGCCCAAGAATGCTGCCATCGTCATCGAGGCCGCTTTGTCGCTGTGCCTTGCGACTTTGCCCGGCTGATTTTTGCCTTTGCCTTTGCCTTTGCGATTTCCGTTGACTTGCAGCTGGGGGAGCGCTTCTTCGAAAGGGTTGGGGACTTCTCCGGCTCTGGCAGACCCCTCCTCCTCCCCGCTCCCCCTCTCTCCCTTTCCCCAGCGACAACTTCCTCTGGCTGCGCATGCGTGCCAGTCGCTCCACCAGATGTTCTCGTCTGCGGCCCTTGTCTCTGCCTGCCTGCCTGCCGTTGATTACATTTATTAATTATATAATTAAATCTGTAATGGCAGGCCACTCCGATCACTTGCTTTCTGGCCTTTGTTTCTCGGTCCGCGTAATTGTTTTGAGCCGGCCAAAACATCCGTTCTCACACGGCTGCGAAGAAGACAGAGCCCAAACCACTTCCACTTCCCGTTTTGGGGTTTGTCAATCCGTTTCGGCCACGGGGGTTAAACAGCGAACAGCGAACAGGTGACCATTGTCTGGCGCTCTGGCTCATCAACCCTTAACCCCTGAGAATTGGGGACTGAAAGTGTCAAAATGCGGTAACGGGATACGTCTGCCGACGGGTCGATGGGTTAACCAGGGTGAGGAATCAATGGAGGGTCAGTGGTCAGAGGGTTCATTGGTTTCTGGGGTTAACCAGGGGTTGTGATTGAAGGTTGCTTAAAGGGATTGAACAAGTACAATAAATACAAATTTTTAAAAGTGCAGCTCTTCAGTAAACTTCCTCTTTTAGGAAGACTTTTCCAAACAGTTTTTGATACAAAAGAAATCACCCAAATGGCTGCTCTAAAATTTCCACAGGTCGAAGGTGTTTACCCAAGAAAGCAAAGAAAATCAGCGCCTGATTAATCTTGTTTAGGGAAATGCTGATGATCTCAGGATCGTTTCCTCTTCGATACAAAAAACTTCTTCGACGAATTCAATTAAAATTGCCGATCATCCCACCTTTTATTTAGCCTTGAGGTCACCGTGGCTAATTAAGCAGCGATCCGGCGATCTCCCCTGCTCTTTCGCACTCCCCAAGCTCCGCGGCCGTTGTTTATCCTCCGGTCTCATCAGATCCGCCCCGATCTGCCCCCGTGCTCGTACATCAAAGAGTTTCACCTTATCGAAGGCCCGATCTAAGCCAAACACGCCCCATCTCGCACATCCTCATCTCCCACTGACATCACCATCATCCGAAACCCAACCGAACTAAAGCGAACCGAACCGAGTGGAGGAGCGATCATCTGCATCCACCTCAACCGGGGAATACATTCGTTATTCGTTCCCCTCGCTTCCTCCTGCGACTGCCTCCACTGCCGCACTTAAAGCCAAAGCCAAAGCGAAAACAGCAAACGGAAGTTGGAGGCGTTACCCAGCGCCAAATCCAAATCCGTCAGTCACTTAACATATGGACGTTGCGATGCGAGTGTGTACGTGTCTACGACCAATTTATACGGGGGATATCTAGCTAAGGCTACTACAGTCCACCCTCTATACAGCAAACTTTCTAATTAGCTTAAAAAAATATAAATTTCAACTATGTTTTCTATAAAGAAGAGTAATTCCAAATAAGTTAAACTTAATATCCAAAGAAAGATCCCTTATAATTGGAACTGCATTTCTGATTCCTTTTTTTATGGTTTACAAATTGCAAACAGTAGTATCCCCTTTAGAGTCGCCACTGTAATCGAATCTGGTTGGCTCCTAAAGACGGTCTTTAAGGCCGGGGAGACAGACTCTGGCAGATCACTTGCAGATCGTCTTGCATATGTGTATATAGATATTACTTTGCGGTCTGCTGTTGCTGTTGCTGATGCTGATGCCTTTCCTTTGCACAGACCGCAGAGAAACCAGAAATCTGGTGGCAGAAAGAGTTTTCGGTTGCGCCGCCTGCGATGGCGATGGCGATGGCGAAGTGAGATCGAAGCGATCGATATCTTTAATATTTTCATTCATGCCCCGAGTGGCTGGCTGCTTGTAGCGGAAATGAAAGCTCATTCGGTGCGCTGCTACTGCTGGTTTTTGTTAATTAAATGGCCCGCGGGCTCTTGCAGTTTTTCGATTTATATATACACGTATATTTATATAGTGGCAGTTGCCTCGGTTCCGATCGTTCCGATCCCATTGCCCCTTCCCTTTCTGTTGATTCTGTGGCTAATTTATGGGCTGCGAGTTAAGTTTAAGTAGGTAAGGGTGCCTCTCCCCCTTTCCGCCTTTCCCCTCCGAATCTCTTAATATTTTCAGACCTGCCGGGCCATTTAAGTGCGAGATTTAAAAAAAATTTACATTCTGTTACTCCACCCCGGGAGCTTAGAGCCTCTACAATTTCTTGTAGAGGATTCGTTATCAATGATTTTCGATCGTACCGGTGATAAGCCAGTAGCGACTTATCCTAGCGGTGGGGATGCCACCTGGCGCCATCTAGGAGTGACGAAAGTTTTTTATTGTTGGGTCCATAGTAACGTGGACGAGGGGGTGTGCGGGTCCGGGGAGCCGAAATTTGTTACTAATGTTAAGTGAGCGATAGAGCATAGAAGTGGTGGAGATTTGGAAAAAGAGACCGTTTCTTTTTCTCGGGGAGCCTGGGGCTCGACTTGAACCCGGGCCTTCCGAACCGGAGGCCAGCGCTCTACCTGCTGGGCCACCGTCCCCCTCGAGATTTAAGTATTATTTTTTATTTCGCCGGTCGCCTCAATTGTTGAGCCTTCATGGCTTACGACTTCCGTTGTCGCCGCAATAAGAACTGAGTTGATCTACGCGATTCTTTTTCTGTTTCTGTGAATGAACGAGTGAAAGAGTCTTATGGGCTTTGCCGTTGAGATTGTGAAAGCGCTTTTTATGGAGAAAACAGAATGAGATAGGGTGGGGAAATCCCTTGGACTGTCTTCTGCTATCACAATAGGCAACAAATATATTATAGGTCTTATAGATTCAATTGAAGTGTTATTGTTTCCCAATAATATAATGTCTTTCCCTTTAAAATGTTACAAGGAATTAGTTTCTGGTTTCTCGACTACTTGTAGGATTGCTCAAAATTAACACCCTGATTATTGCGTTGCTAATGCCCAAGATCTCCTGAGATCTTCTTACCCATCGAATTCGAGAACCCGTGAAGAGTATCTCACTTTTCAGATAACAATCAATGATTTCCGTACACTTCCTCTGGGTTTTCGGAACTGCGTCATCTTTCGCCGTTCGGGGTTGCTAAGAATTCAAATCGGTTTACGGATACGTGTGCGACAAAGGAGCACTTTAGACAATGCCACAATAAGTGGCACACGAAGAACCACCATAATAATGATGATGGTGGATGGTATATGGTAGATGGTAGGGAGAGGAGCGGTGGTGATGAAGCGATAGAAACAGCGTTAAGAACCGGAACCAGTAATTAAATACAAAAGAAGTCGGGAGGTGGAAGTGGAAGTGTGTAGATGGCGAAAGAGAAAGAGCTGCGGAAGCGGATTGCCGGCGACCCAAAGACAGCCAGCTGCAGTTTTTTTCCCAGTTTTTTCAGCTGGCTGAAAACGGAAGCAGAACGGAAGTGAATACTTCCGCACGTAGGAACCAAATAATTGGCTGTACTGAGAGAAATTTATATACTTTGTTCTGCATTACCAAATTAATTTTAAGTTGGTTAGATTAGAGAGCGGATAATCTGAAGTGTGAAACAAAATTATAATAGAGATTTAGAGTATTTAATATAAAATCATTAAATCCTGTAAAAGGTTTAATCAGTATTTAGGATTTTATTAAGATTTTTTTGTCCTAGATAGTATACTTAATTTATTTTTCCAAGTGTTTCGAACTTATGAATGAAAACGCATAGATAGTGAGCGGAGTTGAGTGCTCAAGGCAGAAGTGTGCTGAGGTTGCCAGCTGGTCGGAGTCAGGGAGACTCCAGGGGAATCCTGGAGCGGGGAATCGGAAGTGCAGGATCCGAGTAGGAAGTAGGAATTCTCGGTCGGAAGCAACCCCCGAGATAAGGCAGGTGTGCTCCTCTGGACGTGCCGAAGAAGCGGGAAAACGGAAATTCAGCTTATGAATGAATAAGGGAATGGAATGGGCGATTCATGAATGGGCCGGCCCATCTGCGAGATACATTCGTATCTTATTATGATAAGCGGGGGCGGCGGCGGAGATTTCCCAATAGAACAGTTGGAAGACATGTGGGCGCACTCTGCCGTGCCGAGTGTGCCTGTTTCTATCGGATACGGCCGCAATAAAAGCTTTTAATATAAAATAGAGCAAACAGACCATAACAAATAGTGGCAACAACAACACGACAAAGCGGTCGCAACTCATGAATGAAAACTACAAATACGAAATTAATGCAACAAAGTGATTTTACTGAAATGGAAATAAATATCGCTGGGGCGGAGTGGCGAAAGTAGGTGTTCTACTTAGTGATTTTTGTAACACGAGTTGGTGAATAATAATACTTGTGTAAAGTTAGTAAAGCGTTAAAAAAGAAGTGCAATATTTAATGCCTGAAACTAGGAATACTACTATAGTAAATTAACCATGTTTCTGTGATTGAAAAATTCTAAAATTTAAGTAAAATATTTTCAGAAAACCTATCTGTTTTTATTTCTCATATGACCCACAACTAAATAATAAATAATAAATCAACTTTTATAGTAACTTTCATTTACCACAAATGTGTTATATTGCCCGCTGAATTTAAGCTGAACGTTTTGCACGTAAGTGCCGTTGGCCATGTATGGGTGTGTATCTGTGTGTGCGGGTCTCTCCATTTGTTTGTTTGTCTGTGCCTCGCTTTCGTTTCATTCATAAAAATGCTTATTTCCTGTTGTTGCCTTGACTATTGCCTAGGCCATTTGCGGACAAGGGGGCTTGGGGGGTGGTGGGGTTGGGGGAGCTTCGTGTTTCGACGGCCATAAAACACACACACACACTTGGATATTCGCGCTACACACAAACACTGGCAGTCGGGCAAACGATAAGATAGTAAAATCCGCTTAGATACGCGCTTTTTTTCGCCCCGTCTTCATGTATCTGCATCTACACGTTAAAAATTATAGCGATATCAAATGCAAATTTACAGATTCTATTATACATCTTTTTTTTTGTAACATATTAACAAGTGTACAACATCAAATAGAAGTCAATCCTGCAATAAACCTCCAATTTATCTAATAAATCAATTGAAGATACACCGATTCAAAAGTGCACCTCGCTGCACTTATTTTCTCTCTGTGCACGCTTGCCTTATATATTTATTTTACTATGAAAATAAACTGGCAGAGCAACAGCAACAATGGCTGCGATTACAAATGGCAATTGCAATAAAAGCAGACCGACCAGCAACAACAAAAGAAATTAGCGTAATTAGCAAATTACTCGCCGCTCTCTGTTTCTGTTTCTTTTTTATTATTTTTATTTTTATTTTGTATTTTCTGCCTTTGCCTTTGTTTTTGCGGCTTGGAAATTGACGTCGTCGTCGCTGTGTTCTGTTTTCTGTTGGTTTTATTTCGCTTTTGCTCGGTCAGTTGGTCGCCTTCGTCACATTTCAGTTTTTCTTGGCCGGAAATGCTGAATTTGCACAAAAACCAGCGGAAAACTGGCATAAAAACGTTCTTATTCTCGGCTGCTTCCTCCCTTTTTCCACCCATTTACACGCGCACCCAAAATAAATATACTTAATTGACGTTTGTTTAATCGCTAAATGTTCTCGGGCTGCAGGCCGTAAAAATAATAAAAAGCGTGTGGAGGGAAAGCAACGAAAAATGAGGGAAATATTATAAAGAGCAGACGTAACACCTACGCGAAAATCGCCCAACTAAATGGAACAATAAACCGGCAGCAGAAAACAGAAAAGGGCTGACAAATTGTCTGGCGAAATGCAGCAGAGGTTGAGGTGCCTGATGACTTTTTCCTCAACTTTGGTTTGTTTTTAGTTGTCGTAATAACTCACAACTGTTTGAAAAGCTGATTATCTCGTGGGAGGAATTTCCTCAATGAAAATGTTACGAGAAATAAGTTTCGAGGTAAAGGGATAAGCAAGTGGAATAGGTCAGGATAAAGTGGGCGCTTTTGGAATTACAGAAACCACTTTTTATTAAGACTTTAACTTTCCAAAACTAATACATATTATTTCTTTGCTTACTTCAACACCTGAACGGTTATTTTGGTTTATACTTCGTGTAGAATAATTTACTATTTGTTTACGCAACTTTAAGTGGGTGATGAAATTGCAACTTCCGCACTCTCCACTTTCGCGAAATAAACACGGCAAACCTACTTAAAGTTTCAATTTATTTGGCTGGGGAAAACCCACTAATGGAATATTATTTTATGGTCGCTCGGTGAGACGCCAGAACCTTGGAGACTCCTAGGCCCGCCAATCGAGAATTATTAATAATAGCCATTAACTCAGGCATTGAACTTGATACGACTCTTGCTGATAGCTGATGGCCGATGGCTCCCCTTCCAACTACTCGCATTCACTTCCTCCAGAGCAGAGTCCAAATCGGCCTGCATTTTCGGCTTCTTATCACCGTATGTTATTTTTAAATATTCTTTGTTCCATTGGTTTCATCACCGGAATTCACTTACCTGGTCGCATAATTGATTGTTTTGCACTTGGACCGATGTACATATGGGCGAGGCCGGGAGACTTCCCCCTCTTTATTGACACTACTGATTAATGGCCATATGCCGGGCAGCTGGCGGGTATCTATCAAGTATTTCCGATGTCCGATAACACGGCGTTAACCCAAACAAATTAAACAATAATCAATGGCTTTAATTTTCGCTTTTCGAGTGGCGCAAACCACGAAATTAATAACAACCGAATACAGATATACCCGACCGCTAATCATTTCTAATCAGCGGAGGTCTTTAGCACCTTGGCAACAACTCCCACCTGGGACTTACCTGAGTTTCGATGACGCTGGCGATGGCAAAAGCAATGGTGATGACGATGGTGATGGTGATGAGGTTGCCCACCAGCTTCCTGTGAGTGAAAGATTTTCTTTTTGGCCTCCTACGAGTGGCGAGTGCTGGTGGTGGGCGTCGCTGCACCGGAGGTTCGAGATGCTAATGAGCATGACTAGACTTCTGCTGACGATGACGATGAATGGATGGCTCAGAGCGGCTGTCTTGGCTTGTTTGGTAGGTGTTGTTGGCATTGTTATTGCCGCTGAAAGCCGCGTCGCTGGGCGTTGCATGGCTCCACTTGAGGGATGGATAGTGGCATAAAGATCTAAATATAACTATGTTGTACCTTGCTAAATTTAAAAAAAAATTTTATATTTTTTTTATTTGATCCAATTCAATGGTGCTTGTCTAAAGAAAAGTTGAAAAAGATTAATCTTTTAGCTGTCCTGGGTAGTACTGTACATTTAAATGCTTCATAATCAACTTTTCAACACTGAAAGTTTCCCTTTTATCATTGTATAAAATGTATTGTATGTAATACTTATATTTCCCAACCCTGCTGCCCACCTACTCTACCAGCTTCCCCCTCCAAAATTGTTGAGCTACCAAGATCTCCTCCGGTTGTCTTCCAACTGCCATCCATACTCCTCCTCTCGAATCTTGTGGGCAGCCAGATGAGTGGGGTTATCTGGTGGTCCGCGGACGGATGGATCGTGATCATGTTCATGATGACTATATAAATGCTTCCTCAAATGTGGGGGCTTGCGGGCCGAACTCGAATCAGCGACAAGTTCTTCTTTCTCCCTCGAAGAGCATGACGTAGGCAACTTTGTTGTCGATCCATTTGAAAAGCGTAGACCGGCAGCCCGAGGGGCTGATTCGGTTGAGACTCGTTCGGTTGAGGAGAATCCAAGACCGGCAGCCGCGATTGGAAGAATCGATGTGGCTACTGTTTTTCTCATATTTTTCGAGGAGGGGAGGGGAGGGGAGGGGAAGGGAAGGCCACTCGAAGTTGCAGCTGCGCAGAGCGAAGACCCTGAAAATGTGCTTTTCGGAGTCCCCCGACGGATGTTGCGAATTTTGTCTTTGACACATATAAATGTCAGCATATCGTATATATGCGGTAATTCTCTCTACGGTCAACTAATTTAGTGTTTCCTGCTGACAACAGCACTAACAAGCTGCAAAGAAATCAGAGAATTGTGTCACTAAAATGTTTGTGCTACCCGAAAAAAAAGCTATCAGACAATCTATTTGTTTGTCTCTCTTCTCGTCGTCGTCGCTCTCTATCAAACAATTCATAAAAGGCCAAATTGTTTTTGAATCTCGGTTTGTTCGCTTTCGATTTGTTGTTTTCGTTCATTCATACAAGCAGCGCTTTTTCGAAAATAGACGACATCCGGTCTGCACGAAAAATATAAATCATATTTTTAGATAAACGCCGATACACACACACACACACAGACGAGCGATCTGCCAGCCAGAAAAAGTTGTAGAAAAAATATACAAAATCGAACAGAGCAGAAAAAAAAAACGAGCAGCGGAATGTAAAATGTTGTTTTCGTAGTCAACTTGTTTGGGTTTTTGGCGACACGAGACGGCTGCGTCGTCATCGAATTTTTTCTCGATACCCAATAAAGAATTTGTTTTTTTTTTTGACATCGAAAGAATTTTTCTATTTAGATTTAGGATTAATTCATAGAAAGTGGGTTGTATTAATTAATACTATAAATACTTTTCAAAATGTTTATTTTCCACAAACAATTCCTACCTTTTATTTCAAGGTTTTTGACTTGTTACTTCTGTTTTTTAAAAGTCATTAAAAATTTAGTATTTCGCATTAAAAAATTCGCTCATAAGAATCGGATGGCTCTGCCAATTTATCTCCTTTCGAGTCGGTTTTCTTTTTGCCACTTGCATCAACAGGCCCATCAATTTCTCCTCTCATCATTCGGTACGAATTTGGTATGGGCCGGGTTGTTTCCCCATTCCCCCGACGAACACCATATCTATCTGTACGAGTATATCATAAATATCCCCCGCCGGGATGATTTCGTTGCTCTCATAAAAGACGAAAACTGCCGGCTCGCACCGCAGAAGCAGAAGCAGAAGCGCAATGTTGAAAGAAAAAATTGTGTGGAAATGGAAATAAATTAACACATTTAATGAAAATTTTCGAAGAGAGCGCGAAAAGGCGAAGACGTCGCGGCGGAAGACGTGGAACGGGGCGTATGAGTAATCAGCGACAGGAAACGGTGACAAATGCTGCCCCCTTTCCCCTTCCCCTTCCCCTGCCGCCTTCCCCTTCGGCCAGAGGGTGTGTAAATGTGCTATGTAGCAGCTATGTGCACCGATAGCAACAGGCCAACAAAAAATTTCAATAATTTATTTGGTCTGAATGAAGTGAAATACGAACGAGGGCAGCGCCGTCAACCGCCATTGGGGCGCCCACAGGAAACGCGGCGTTGGCAACAGTTTCCTGTTTTGTTTTTGCTTTTGCTTTTGTTTTGTCGAGTGCAAACGGGTTACGACAACAAACATGTTACAATTTGGTTCAATGACTTTGTTAGGCCATCGAGATAGGAGCAGAGTGCACAGCGAGAAAATCTGGAGTTCTGGGGAATTTTAGGGATTCATTGATTTCGTTTAATTAGAAAGCTCTGTTAACGTTTAACGTTAACTAGAATACTTTATTATAAAAATTAAACTATTTTTAGTAAACATCTAAATATTTTAGGATAAATACTTACAATAGTTTTTACGAGTGCATCGAGTTTGGTGTTAAATGTTATCTAGTAAGCTCTCGGCACTCCACGGAAAGCGTAAGTAAACAGAGCAGTGTAGGATCCACCCACGAGTTTATCAGTGGAATTGAGGAAGTGGTCACCGCATGTGAAACTCGCGCCAGATGCGCTGATAAGACCCACCCACCCGCACACCACCCTCTTCCACCTTTTTTTTTGGCAAACCTTTTATTAAGCGCTTAACGTGGAGTTATTTTACGGCTCTGGCATGCCAAATGAGCTCGGTTAACTTATCAGCGATTCAGTCGATGACATGCGGAAGTCCCCAGCCCCTAAATGTCCCCGTTGGCCAACTGATTTACTAGTTGCCGCAATATCACGCATACGCCCCATAATCCACGTATGCCAAAACACTTTCACAATTTCCCTGACCATTTCTATTCTTTCTTCGCAGTTTGTGGACATCGGAATCGTGACGTCTATCGAGTCGAATCACAAGCAACTCGAATTTGCGCGCAAGGGCCAGGAGATCTGCATCAAGATCGATCCGATCCCCGGGGAGTCGCCCAAGATGTTTGGTCGCCACTTCGAGGCCGAGGACATGTTGATCAGCAAGGTAAGACCACCGACCACCTACCAAAATGATTGGCAATAAATTCATTAGTGCTCGGGAGCGGAAGAGCCAACTTGGAACTCGAGATAGACTCGAGTGCATTATTGTCGGGAAGCCAAGAACCGCAATATCATCGCTTCGAACGGGCATGTGGTTGATTTTGATGGCCGGATTAGATATCTGAAGTGGGGCAATTGTAACCTCACTTGTTTTTAGTGACTTTATTTGGGCTTGTTTTATGCAATCACTAATTGTTTTTTAATTGTCTGAAAGTAGTTACTCAGTATACCGAATTTATAGTTATAATTTATATTAACAAGAATATCTTCTATAATATTTGTCAGCAATTGAAAGTTATTTTCAACAATAATGCATTTTCTATGGTTATGAATAGGTTTCTAAAATAACGTTGCATTTTGGCCTGCTAATTTGCCAGTCATTCGGCTTAATTGATCGAGAACCAGGCTGTTATTCAGTGCGAATTCGAGTGCAAATCACTTACGTTGAAGAGCGGCGCGAATCGAACCATCGTGTCGTATCAAAGTTGTCAATTGCAACTGGATGGCCAGGGGCAAACCCACTCCACCTCCTCCTCCTCCACTATAAAGCTCCTCACCTTGTCCACTTCCTCCACTTTGGCCAGTTGGCTTATCAAATTACATGGCCAAGTTGTGTGTCAAGTGTTAGGTGGCTACAACGTCGAGTCGTATCGCATCGAATCGAATCGAATCGAATCGAATCGAATCGAGTCGAATTGAATCGCTTCGAACGACATTCGACGGATGACTTAACTGGCTTAAGTGGCGCTGAAAGGCCTTTGCAACTTCCTTTCGTTCAATCATTTGATTAACAATTACTTACCAGCTCTGACGTCAAGCGGCCTTCATGAGTGGGCGGTGGTTAAAAGGGGGGTAAACAACAAGCTGGCCAAAAACCAAAATCGATAGCTAACTTCGTTTTTGATTCATTTTTGTCCCTAATCAGCGGGTGACATCGGTGACGTCAAAACGCCAGGCGGCGCTAATTGCCCATTGAGTTGGCAGAGCGCTTTATTCAATTAATGCTGCGTAAAAATAAAGATGAATGGATGTATTTTTAGGCCTACAAGCTGAGGAAGAAGTCACTGCGCGAAAAAGTTGGACCTGCAAACTAAATAATAAAGTAGGGTCATTCCAGTACTCCTTTAATATTTTTTGAGTTCATTTTTCATTTGAGATATCAAGACAGACTTTTGCATCCTAAAAATAAATTAGGAGGTAGACATTATTAAATTTTTTATTGTAGTTAGTAAATCAATCGCTATTAAGTGCTCTCCCAATGAAATTTCAAGTTTCTGTTCTTGTCAAATTGGATTATGCTTCCAATTTAGCTCTTCAGCGCTGACCTTTTGGCGTTTTCGCAGTGCAGGCTCCATCAAGAGCTATTAGGGTGGCTGCCACCACCCAATTGACACACTCGGCGTCTATTTATAGCCCGCAGTGTCCTTGCAGGAACCTGGGAGCCGTGAAAGGGTATTATGTCATGGCTGACCTGATGCTCGGCCCTTGTGAATGCAGGGCCGCTTTTCGAGTGGAGGGAGGGGAGTGGCCAGGTCCCCTCACCCAGATATATTGCCATATCGCCATAGTTGACCCCAGTCGCCTGCTGACGTCACGTTTTACCTTCCACGGCGAATGCACTTGCACAGTTCAGCGACCTCCGAGCATCGTCACCATCGAGCTAACCCAGTTTCCTCGGATGTCGACCCAGTTTATAGTGTGCTTTTGCAACGGGTTCGGTTTTCGCCGCTGGCGGTGTTTCATTTTGTTCTCTTTTCGGATTTAATTTGTGCACTCGCCTTTTATCAGCTATGACGCACTCGGCGACCCAAAATGGCAGAGAACCCCACCCCGAGGCTCGGAACCCCCTGAAAATTGGAGCTGAGGTCGACCATCAGCGACTTTGGTTTCGGCCTTGTCGGTTCACCCGCAAAATTGGACAAGGCCTTTGGCATGGCTTAAAATAGCTGCAATTAGTCGAGATTAGGAATTCATAGGGAGCTGAATGGGCTTTTCAGTGGGAGGAGAATTCCAGTGAAACCGAATTCGATGGGGATTTAGCTTCCTTGTATTTTACTAATCTGAATTGCTCATTGAATTTCCTGATTTAATTCGATTGATCATTAAACAGAACTATAAAATCAGCAAGTCAGAATAAGCATTAATTTCGACTGCCATAGATAACCAATCAATGCGAACTTAACTTCAGGCTCCTCCGATATCCTTCAACTCTTGGCTGAGGACAAAGCCTCGCCCATTTGCCCATTTAATATTCACAGCCATAAATGGGGACTCCTCGAGAGGCTTTATGCCGCTTATCGTTTAGAGAAATCTTTTGTGCATAAATACATACGGCTCCAATAATCAAAACCATTGATCGGGCCTAATTAATATGCGATGCGCCAAAAAAAGAGAATAAAAACCCAGAGATGGGAATAAAAATAAAAATAATAATTAATCGGGGGAGCTTATGGACAAAGGACAGAGTGCTGTCTTTATCAAGGGCGTGCTGTAATCGGACGTTCGGACTTTCGGGGGGCCTGAAAGTGGAACTATTCATGAGGGTCCGCTCGCCATAAACGCGCGGCATTAAAAAACGCATTAAAAAGGCGCCATAAAAAATGGCGACACTAAAATAGCTTCGATAAAGCGTCGCCGGGGGCATAAAGTATAAAGTCGGGCTGTATGGATCGGATGCGAAAAAGATGGAGAAAAGTATTGTTCAAAATGGCTTTAATTGTTATGCGCCATATGTCGGGGTTTCTGGGGAGGAATGGGGAGAACTGGGGACACGTGCCGCCCCGTTGCTTGATTGATGGGGCAAGCAGTCGCGATCTCCCTTCGGAGTTTTGACAATTGGCACGTTCCAATTGTACATTTTCGCCGAATCCATAATGCCGATGATTTATGTGTAGCGCAGCGTGTTATTAATATGCATTTAGAGTCATGGGTGTTGGCATTTACTTCTCTACTTTGAATAAACCTTAATCTTAATTTGTATTTTGAATGTCTCCTTTTCAGATCTCTCGACAGAGCATCGATGCCTGCAAGGACTACTTCCGCGAGGACCTAATAAAGGCCGACTGGTCGCTGATGGTGGAGCTGAAGAAGCTCTTCGAGATCCTCTAAGCGGCGGACTCGCTTGCCAAACTTCGCAAACGTACAACGGACGAGGGATCTGCGCTAGAACTATACTCGTACATAATTAAATACAAACTACAGACTGTGCGCTCGTGGTGTGTCCCCTCGAGTTCTTGAGTTCTGGAGCTCGAGCAAGGACCTTTCTCTTAAGCTTAGTTTCATTTATGGTTTACAGCCGAGTCGTCGCAGTCTTCGCAGACGTCGTCGCTTGGAGAACTCTGTTATAATGGTTTTAAATCAAATTTTTGTAAAACGCTTATTGCGAACATCCATTTTTTGCCTGCGATTTTGTTAGAGCCAACTTAGAATAAAATGCAAATGTTGTACAACGGAGAGAGCGTGTGAGGCGTGTGTAAACTTTGCAGACTGCGGCTTTGGCTTTGGGGTAACTGTGTCAGCGGTGACGTCACGCCCAAAGGATATTGACCCAGTTGGCATGCGCACAGGTCCTTTTCATTCATAGCCAAGTCATTGAACGCGGCAAGGATGCCGATGAATGGGGCAGCCGAGATGCCTTTACTGTGCTATATGCTGTATGCTGTAAGCTGTGTCCTGTGGCAACTGCTGCTGCTTCTGCTTCTGCTGCTGCTGCAGCCAAAAAACTGGGTCATCCGCCGAGCGGGTTCGTTCACCCAACTGCCGCTGGAAGGACGACTGTGGCGCAGCACCAAAGTATGCGGCAAGTTACGAGCCGCAGTTTTGTGAATGACGCAAATGCTGCCGGAGCAAGTATCCTTCAAGCGGGCTGTTGTGCTGCGCTGAATGGGCTCAAGTGCCCGAGTTGCGACTGCTGAGTGCCAGGATATATACTGTGTGCTATGTGCCCGGGCCATTCGTCCTCGAGTTCTGTCAAGTGCCAGCCATTTCATGGGGCGTTGCAGCCAGATACTTTCCCAAGGAGAAACTGTCGATTAAGATTGGATAAGCGGCTGAGGCAGGCCAATTATGTCCAAGGTAAGCTGAAGTAAAGTTATTTTTAGCCCAAGAAAGATATAACAATGTATCAGGTAACCTCAAAGAAATCATTTAAATTTAAGTATTATCCGTAGTGATCCAAGTGCTTTATCAACTTTATAAATAACATTCACCTAATGGCCCCTCGAAATCAGTTTCTAGAAATCGTCAGAGCAACCGGACGCTTTGACCAAAAAAAAAGTGGGCCATAAAAAGTGCTATAAAGCTCAAAGTATATATATTCGTGGAAGTGCAGCAAAGTGGTTCGCAAAGTTCTATTTGCAAGTGCTTCGGTATCGCATTACGTTATTTCTGGCACGTAATTCCGCCTCAAACGGAGTGAGGTGCCGTAAAAATTCAAAGGAAATTATATTCTCTTCGCTAAGCCAAATGCCCATCAGGCGTGTGCCGTTCATTGAGGAAAAATAAAGATTGCACATATAAACACATATAAACATCCTGCGCTGGCTACGTGTCTCCTCGGTTCATTCATTGATTTTCTTGGCCAACTTTTGCCTTGGCCAAAACGCGCACACACATGCGCGCAGATGGAGATGGAAAATCCAAGAATGACATTCCCCGTCCATCGCCGCTTACTGGGCTGGAAAATCCATCCCCCGCCGTAATGGATGCCGACACAAATCCTCCGACAGTCCGGAGAGTGCGAGAGCGAGCAAGGATTTTCATTCACAAGGTGAACGAGTGGCGCGGATGGCGTTCAGCATCCACAGAAGGGCTGTGGAACTAGGGCAACATTCTCTGCGGCTGTGGTAGGTAAGTTTCTGCCCCACAGCCTCCCCACTCCTCCCTTCATCCCCCATTCTGCATCCCGCATCCTTCGTCCTTTGGCGGTGTTTGTTGTGTGGGTGGCATTGGGTTCATTGAGGAAAACGAACCGCCTGGCGAAGGACTTGGAAGGCCACTTGGCTGTTGGTAAAGTGAATGAAGAATGAAGAGGTGAAATAAAAGTCATAGGGAATTCTAAACAGATGTATTTCAACTTTTCAGCTATTCCAGTTCATTATTTATTTATTTACTAGTATCAATAATAAGTTTAGAATATTTTAACATTTTTTAAACAATTTTAAAGGTAGGATAGACATTTTCAAAAGCTTTATCTTGGCATGCAATTTGTTTTACCCAAAGTTGGATTATTTTAGCTGTCACCCCTTTATACCGCTTACGTTTAAAAATAATCGGAAATGGCCAATCCGCTCGACCGCTTTGGTTCTAAGGAAAAAATCTATTTGCTTCCGGAAATTCGAAATTAAAACTTCCAATAATTGGCAGAACCCATCAATCGTCGGGCGGAAGCGGGATTGGGAACAGATCTGCTTAGGCGAAAATAGCAGCGACGTCAATTGCAGACGTTTTTCCAAATAAATATTTGCACGTGCGTTGCCCTGCCACTTGTGCTGTGTATTTTCCGTTTTCTTTTTTCTCTTTTTTTCATTTTTGATTTTTTTTTGGGCTGGCTGTCCGAAATTGCCCCGAGTTCATGTTTATACATTTCACCTCGAGGCCGATGTGTTACCTCTGCCACTGCGGCGATAATCTAGGACACTTGTGACGTCAGGCGGTAAATCTGATGGTCGGGGGCAGAACATATATTCATTTATTGCGGATTGAATGCACGGAAAGCCATCAAAGCCAAACGCAGACAGCAACTCGGCCAACTTTCGTACATCTCTCTCATTGAGCGGTTTCGTTCAATGAAATGCCACAATGAAATTTCATTTATTTATATTCTGTCCGCTCGCATTGATACGTATTTATATTTTTGTATGTTTGCCCAAATATATGTTTTCTGTCTCTATCGAATGGCAGACCACTTTTTGTTTGCCAGTTTGATCTGATCAGATGATTCATTTTTTGTTGGTATTTCAATTCCCTGGGAGAAGTCCAGTTTCGGATGGAACTCCATTGGGAATACTCCTATATTGAAAGGTGGTTGGGAAATAAGGATTGCTTTGTTTGTCATTAAAAATGTATACATAATTTTAAAGGATTTTACTTTTATTTTAAATTTTTTGGTTAACATATTTTCCTCAAATTCGTATAGGCGACATTTTAATTAGACATTTTAAGGTGAGGATGTAAAACATTAAAATTAAAGTTTTTTTCTCGTAGCTGCTACTTTTGTTTGAAACATTTTAACTTTCCACAGGTTCCCCTGTTGGATCGGAGCTTTTTTGGCTATTCATTCTTAAATACACATGTGCAAGTTTTTATATAGATGTTCGATGAGTCCCGTCCAAATGTGGAGCTGGCAAAGTGGCTGCTCTCCGCCGAATTTGGGGCCGCGTTCGACCGGATGTCGTTGAAAATAATATTGAAATCTTTATTGTTCTCACTGATTAATTTATGGGCCACTAAACGAAATGAGTTTCTGGGCGAGCGAGCTGTTCGATTTCGGTTTTGGGAAGGGGTGAGGAGTGCCAATTTCAAATTTGTCCCGCCGTCTGGGGCAGGCAGGGCAACCCTGGCCGAACAGCTGATGGCGGACGGCGGTGACCTTGGGGCTCGACGGGGTAATTACAACAGCAACCCCCAGTGAGAATCGACTGGCAATGCCAATGTCGAGGCGACGCCTACCGAAGGCCGTTGCCAAGGCGACCGAGTGGGCCAGGACCCAGCTCATTGGGCCAGGAAATGCAGGCGAGAGCGAGTGGGCGGCCGTCGGACGCGGCGGTGCATTCAAAATGGCCGTCAAACTGATGACCTTGAGCGGCGAGCGCCCATTGGCCGTGAAGTGAACGGGGGGTGGTGGGCGGCGGCGGCATGCAAATGGACGGAGCTGGGAGCTGGGAGCCAGGAGCTCTGGGAACAGGAGCAGCCAGCAGCCAGGAGCCAGCCAGCCAGCCAGGATTAGTCCTGCAGCAGGAGCCCGAGCTGCAACGAGGCCCGAACGAAGCGCACGAAGCCCACGCAGCAGCCGCTCGGCACTCGGCTCCGGGGGCCTTCGGCTGACGAATGGGGATTCCCCTCCGGAGACGAGATCCTGTCGGCCGTCTTCGGCATCGGAGGATGCAGCACCGATGCAAAAGTCGTGCAACATGGGCTCAGTCACTGGACGAGAGTCAGGCTGCATTCAACGTGCAATCTCCGAGAAATTCCACATTCCAAACAGAACTGTCCACCAAGTATATACAGCCGATACATATAGTTGAATATTCCAGGCAAAGACACAACGCAATTAGCGATTAATATATGCCGCTCACAGGGCGTATGCGTAATTTAGTGCACAATAGTGAAAGTGTTGTTTTGAATAACTGAATAACTAACAGTGCTTAGTGGTTAAGTAACCTATTCGAATATCCAAACCGAACATAGGTTCAGCCATCGACACTTTATTAGGCCTTAATCGTGCCATTAAACAATTAACCAAGGCAGCTCATCAAGTACAGTTGCCACCAAAAGGCAAAACAACTCAATCAACCCCAAAACCCAAACCAAACCCAACCAAACCAAACCAAACCAAAACGAACCAAAGCGAACAGTGCCGACACAAACAAACTCTAATCAAATTATCTGCATTATCTGCAATCGAAAAGAGCGAGTCGAGAAAAACTTTTAACCAGAACTCATCCGTCAACGAAGTTCCTTCCATCGGTGAGTAGCCTCCTTGTTACCTGTCCATCTTCATCAATCCCCACTCTCCGGTGCACGGAACACAGTCGAATAACAGCCAAGTGTCCTAAGTCCTTTGAATTGCCAATTGCAACTTTCAATCTTCACTGTTTGTTTCGCTCTCGAGTGCCAAAAGTCACCTAAAGGTTAAGTGGCCAGTGCTCATCCAGTAGAAAGCCATTAATATATTTAAAACTTACAAATTGCAACCAATTGTTTATACCATAACTCTGGTTGCAATTGATAACAATTTATTTAATTTATTTATTTAATAATAATAATTTCAGAGGAAAAGCAATTATTTCTGTAATTATTTATTTGCGTATGGAATAAATATTTTGAAATGTATACCTCGAGCTCTAAACAAAGTTATCCATCAATTGTATCAGCTTTAAGCAAATAAAAAGAAACCGAAGATGCTAAGCTTATCGAAAATCTTCTACCTATTTATACCTTTATATCTTTTTTTGAATGTTTACTTCAAAAATAATTTAATTTTATCAGTAAGCCATAGCTTATGTTTATGGTAAGTTTAAAGTACAACATAAACAGATTTCGTTTTTGTTATGAAATTAAAAACAAACTCTTTAATAAAAAATATAGCGTTTTATAAATTATTTGGAGTCATAAATACGAATAAATAGGAAAGGTTCGTTTTCTAAAATATTTGTTTAAAATACGATAGCAACACTTATGAAAGTACTCTTTTGACCTTTTAAAACCATTTTGTAGAACCTTTTTATTATATTTTAACAATTTAGTTATACCTCAAACATTAAAAATATATTTGAGAAATAATCTTGATTAATATTTAATAATTATAGACACAAAAAAACATTCTGGATGATTTTAGGATATCCATTTTCTAAATGCTATAAATAAAATACATTTCCACAATCCAACGTTATCATTAAGTTGCAAAATATCATAAAGATAAAGCAAATCAGAACATTCGATTTTACCGAAAGATAAAGTGCAGAGCTAAAACAAAACATTTGGATCGTGCACTTTTGAGTCCGTATCTCTATCTAAAACTTATCAATTCTTAATGTTTCTTTTTTCGCATCCCAAGGGCAAATCAGAAGCTGCAGCTTTAGAGCTTAGGTTTTCTGGAATGCCATAAATCATTTTCACTGCCCAAAAAAGGAAAAAAAATGGAATCAGAGAGAAGAAGTGGGGCGAAGGGGACTGGAGAAGGCTCTTAAGTTAATTTAGTACTTTGTGCGCTGTGTCAGATCATTAAAATTATTTGGCGACTTTGAAAAATTCGAAACAGTAGCCCACAAATACCGACAGCTGAACGAATCTCGAAATGAAATTGGTTTGGCTGATGAGGATGGAGATCGTGGCTTCGCCGGCTACCCGCTGCGATTGTCTGCAGATGTCTCATAAACATGAGGACCAACCAGACCCCGAAAATATATATCTTTTTACGAAATTTGTATAATCTGTATGCGAATCATAATGACGCGAAATCAAGATCAGGCCGAAGGCTGAAAGCCGAGACACACTTTTGCCTTTTCTGCCAGCTCACAGTGAATCTGGGGCCCACAAGGAATTCGAAGACATTAACCCATTTTAAGTAGAATACCATCAGTGGTTTTCGAATTCAAAATCAAAAAACCTCAATAAGGAGTTACTATAAATATTAATATATTTAGAACTTAAAAAAAGAAACCAATTGTTCATACAATAACTCTGGATGCACATAAAAAGTCCCCTATAGGTATTCATAAAATTGTTTTTAAACTAGGCTCCTTGAACTTATATTGAATTATCCACTTTTAAATTTTTAACAATAATTGAATAAAATAAGCAGAGCTTTAGCTTAATGTTTAGACTTACTAAATAATGTTCTGACCTGTTTTAGTCACCCTACCCATTATATACATGTATGTGAAGGCATTTCTTTTAGATCCCCAGTGGGTTAACGTTTTGGCTGTCTCAGAACCATTCAATTAGCTCTTTTTTGGGACTGGCGTTGACCAAGACTAATGCGCACATTTCATGCTGATCGTCGCAGGAATTCCAATTCCCTGCGAGTGTGTTCTCCGCGGGTTTTGTTTTTTGTTTTTTCGGGTTCTGGGATGGGCAGGGCTCCTCAGAGACCCTTTCTTCGGGTCGGTCGCGTAACATAATTGCGTGAAGAACTGCGTTAATTTCCCAAAAGACTTGACAGCGGATGTGGCTACTGGTCTGCATTGGTGACTCCTCCAGCCTCCGAAAACCGAAAACCGAAAGGTGACCAGTGACCAGTCGCTGCCTTCTGCTTTGCATTGGCATTCCAGAGACTCTGGCACCGATCCGATCCTCTGGATCGCGCTTTCTGGCATTTTTTGAGTCGGGTGTGCCAATGGGTTTCGTATCTTACTCGTATTTATTTTCTGCCATAAATGGCTTCCGGTGGAGTGTCCAGTTTTTGGCTCACGCTGAATACGCATTCACATTGGGCTCCATTTAAGGTGGTTCCGGGGGCTGGGGTCTTCCAATAAAATTATGAATAGGCCATGTGGGCAGGGGCAACTCCCCCGCCTTCGAGGCTCCAACTACTCCAATCAAATTATGAGCTATGCGTTCCAGTTTCGGCTGTGGGCTTTTCTCAGATCTCCACTCGACCTCTCTCTTGCTCTCTGATCTTACACCGCAAAAAAACATACATCAACAACTGATAATAACTCATATTTAAGAGATTATACAAACAAAACGAAAATGTTGATTATTCGACAGGAAATAACCATATTAGGGTCAATATGGTCTCGCATATATTATTAATAAAATATGATAATAATAAAATATATTTTATGACTCATATAAAAATATGTTTTCTTGAGTGCTCACTTATCGATGACAACGGAAGCGAGTTGGCGTTGCCGTCGTCATTTTGCGTTTGCCACAAATTTGTTTAGTTAAAGTATTGATAGAGAAAAGAGAAACAACAAATAAACACAGCTTTTGAATAGTTTTTCATGTGGGGGTTCCGACGGTTCCGGCGATGATATGCAAAGCTCCGACGGGAGGGAAAGCCGCGGCTTACAATTCGGCTTTGGCTTCGAGCCTACTTTGTCCATACTTGGTTAAAACTTAAATATTTATTTAATATTCTCCCCCAGAAAACATGTGTCACCCAGATTGACATTTTGCTTTGACATTTTACTGATAAAGTTCTGTCGAAATTTTTGAGAAATTTTCGGGCAGCAAAAAGTTCATTCACAATTTAAGTAATGTGAATAATTTCTAGAAATTTTTGTTTAATCTTTGGTTTTTTCCAATGATTTGCTTTCTTCTCAATGAAACCTTGCACTTTTAGTTCTATAATCAATTATTTTGAGCATGTATATTATGAAAGTTCTTGGAAACCTCTTCGAGGAAGTACATTTCCCACAATAGTAAATATTTACCTCGGCATTATCAATATTGACAAACAACAAAGACAATGCCAAAAGTGTTTGTTGTTTTGCATTTGGTCAAGTCACGAGTTAGCCCCGTGACTCAGGCGACTGATAAACCATTACTCTTATCTGTGAGATACAGATACTCGAAATGCTGTTGTTCTGGAGGAATTAGCGCAGTGCGTAGAAAGTTTCGCTTCTCCAGATCCAGATGGGTAAATTCGATTTGAATGCGGCCTGGCCCAATTCAGCGGTCCAAGTTTGGGGGACTTCTGGGGGAAAACCTGAGCAACTTGCTTTAAATGAGGCGTGTTATGTAAATGTTTCTCTTTTTCCCATCTCCACTTGATTTTTGCTTAGTTTTTGTGACTAGATCTGGCCAAATGTGGAACGCCCACATAGGAAGGCTGGAATTTAGTCAAGACTTCATTAAGCCAGCCAGTGGCGTAGACTTCTAGTCATTAGCTGGCTAGTAAAGAAATATGAGGAATGTAAAATACAATTTAAGGTGGTATAATATCTTGGGCTTGAAAAAAAAGCATCCAAAAGCTGCTAATATTAGTCCAATTTATCTCTTTTTTATAAATTGTATTTAAAAGTTTTTTGAGGCGAACTAGCCCCAAAAATTCGGCAATTCCACCTACGCCGCTGATGCCAGCCAGTCTGAAAAGTGCGGTGGAAAAAATTGCCATATTCGGTGTATTTTTTTCGTATTGTAACGCTGATTTATGGCGACGGCTCGTCTGCACTGGAGAAGTCCAGCAAATACCTGCCTTAAGCACTCTTCAATGGAGTCGAGCGAAGAAAATTGCATGCTAGCCAATATTCGATGAATATATATGTTGTACGTGTAAGCCAGAAGAAAAGATTAACAATATATTTAATTTGCAAAGCCAATTTCTGTGTTTGCGCACGAGGCCGGCAGCGCAGTCGACGTCGACAGAGCGTCGGGCAGACCTCCAATTCCATTCATTATAATCGGGGCCCGTTCATTTCATTCATAAAAAAGACGAAGCGAAACGAAACGAAGCGAAGCCGAACGCCAGGCGAATGTATCTGTGTCCGTGAGAGAGCAGTGGCGAATTCGCCGCGCGGCGAAACTGGCTCTCAGCAAAAAAAGAGTTGAGATTGAGATATTTCTGTGTGAGCGAGAAATTTGCATGGCACACGTAGCTACGTATGCTCGTATATCTGTGTATCTGTGCCTATTTGGAATATGCCACTTATTTATTTTGTATTCCGCAGATACTACGCCCCATAGTAACCGAAAAAAACATCACTTCCCCGTTCTGTTTTTTGGGCAGGCCTGGGCTAGTCTCGGAATTCCGATGGGACCCTCCACTCGAGCGTCTTTGTTTACCCCCCGATAGGCTTGGCTTATTAGACAACACCCATACCCGATTTTGGTTCATTTTTCACATTTTTCTCTCTCTGTGTTGCGACGTCGAGAAAAGTGCTACTGGTTTTGAGTTTGACTTGGAGATTTCGAGACCAGAGTTGTCGAGCTTGAAAACCGCACGCGCCGCTCAGTCGTGTATCTTTTTTATGGCTTGGCCGCGACAACTCTGCTCGAGGGCAACAACAAAAACAACTGCTGGGGGAAAACAACAGCAACAGCAACAACAACAAAAACAATGACAACCAGTCGCGTTGTTGTGTTTGCTTTTTCAACATCATTTACACTCGAGAGCTACGAGCTGTTAAAACCGTGGGTTCCTCTTAGAGATATATAAAGAATCAAATATAAAATTTTTCAAAATGTGTAGCCAAATTTTAGAAATTTTCTGTTTCAACCTTTCGATTTATAAGGTAATTTTTTTACTGAATGAAGTCATTGAAGAGATGTGACCTTTAGGTGTGAATGATTTTGCACCTTTGTCTCACCTGCGCTCAGCATTTCCACACACACACATGGACACACGTGGGCACAACATCTTATGCTTACCTTACCTCATGCAACGAACCCATGCACACACACACCAACCCAGTGGCTGGAAATCCAAGCACACACACGGGGAAACATCTTGAGTTGTCCACGCATAGATACAACCCCCGCCCTCCAGTAGCCCACCCCGCCCCCAACTTTCTCCCAGTGTGTGCGTAATTTTCATTCATATTAAGCCAACGCGACGCAGTCGGCAGCGCAGTCAGCGTTTCTAATTTTCTATAGACTAGCTTTAAAAAAATCCTTATTTGAAAAAAACTGCGGTTGAATGTTTTAATTCATCAGTTTAGCATCCCTATTTACGAGATTCAAGGTGTGTAATTGTTGTTATTCTGGTTGCTACCGACTTGGCGAAAACACGCAAGAGGAAAATTTCATTGAGGGAAAAACGTAGATAATATGGAAAATGAGTCGGGCCGAGTCGAGCCGAGAGGTGATTGGCAAATTGGCGACGGGGAAAATTACCAAGTTTATGCACGCAACGGCCGGAAAAGCGACGACGACAGCACACCCATTCGTGGAAAACTTGTTCGGATCGGGATTCGCCGCGTAGGCAATCCAGCTGCTTAACCCATTGAGCACTCAACTTTTTGTTGGCCAAGATCGTTTAGTTTAAAGTTTGTAGCTCGATTTTAAAGTTGTTTTTATGGTCATTTTCTGATATTTACTTTACCCCCAAATTGTGTCTTTTACTATATGGCTTATAAAAAATTAAATAATTTTCAAACAACTATGACCTTTAATGCTAAAAATTTTCTTTTTGGTTTCCATTTTGTATGCAAGCAAAAGGAACTCGAAAATAAACCTTAAAATATTTTTGTTGAGCCCAGAAGGGTTAATGGTGGGTAGAAGGCAGAGGCTGTGGAAGGGGGGGGTCGCAGCGGGGGCCCAGCTGTCGCTTGGCTTCGCTGTATTTGCTGTATTTTTTGTATTTGCCGTATTTCGCTGTTGTTGCCTTTTGCCTTTGCTCTGTTATTTGTTTGCGCTGCGAGCCGTTCGCTGTTTGCATTTAAATTTAAATGAATGAAAAAGAAACTGGCTGAATTCGCCTCGACCCCGCCACTCCCCCGCTCCGAAAGACCCCCTCCGAAAACGAACGAGCGCGCCTACAAGTTGGCATATTTTCAATTTCCGTTTTTTACACAAACACACGCAGGCACACAGATACAAGTGCGTGGTGGAGGGGGGCGAGGCGGGAGGCGGGTTTCGGTCGAGGGGGGCTTGGGGAGCGAGGGGCGGCAACGTCCGGTTGGTTTTTAGTCGCCGCTGTTGCGCTCGCTCTCCGGTTCTCGGCTTCTCGCTCTCTCGATTTTTCTCTCTCGCAATGGGTTGGTGGTTAAAAAGTTTGAGGGGGACTGGGGGGCTTGGGGGCCCTCTAACTAAGGCCGTTCATCGCCTGCCATGTGCCTTTGGCTTTACAACAAGAAAAAACGCTGTAACACAGACGAATTCGCCTCGCGAGAGACCGATGTGCCCGCTCTCACAGATACATTCGCCCGAGGTTTGTTCGTATGAGTGAGTTTAATTCGCCGCCAGCATTTCCTGTGCTTGTTTTTTAGCCTTTTCAAAGGGTTTCCTCAACACCTTTTTTCGATGCGATAATTTTAAATGATTCTACAGGGTTTTTCAATAAAATTGTGTAGATTAGCCCCACAATAAACCGTTAAAATCCGCCGTAAAACGCCCATTCAGCACTGGCTCTCTCACACACACACTGACTTTTTGAGAATGAAAAATTTCGTTCAATTAAAAGGCAAAAAGAAAAAACAGGGGAGTGATCGCCGGTCGCCACTCCGAATTCGCCGGCTCTCCATGAGCTGGCCGCTCTCGCCGTGAGCTAACATCTGGCTCGTTCTGAGTCAACAGGGCGCTAACAGCGGCATAACAGAGGGAACGGCCAAGCAAAACGACTGCGGCTCATTTCGCTTCAAAACCTCGTGACGAGCGGTTGCCGCGATTGCCGCGTTCGCTGTCTTTCCGATTTCCTCAAAACCAAGCCACTTCTCATCAAACTGCAACATTTTTTTTCGAAGCAACCCGACAAGCAACAATAGCCTGCTAAACGCAACAAAACAATTCACTAACAAGCCGCGCTAAACAACAACGGTTCATTGAAACGACCAACAACCAATCACTTGAGAAAATATTGTGTGTGGTGAAAAGTGAGTGTTTATTTTTGGGAAATAGAAATAGAAATAGTTTACCAAGCCAAACCAAACCAATCGCTTCCAATGGAAATCATGTGCCTACAAATGCAAATTGCTCGAAGAAAATCAACAACGCCTGTTTAAAAAAGAAAAAAGTCCAACTCAAGCCAATCAAATACAAAACGTGTTGGTTAAAAGTCAAATAAAAAATACAAAATCAAACAACAACAGTCTCTCGCGCACACAAATATTTTTATATATATATGTACATATATAAAATTGCATAAAAATATTTTTTACTCAAGACGAGACACAGATACATTCGCCGCTCACACACGCGCACACATAGGCGACGACGTGGCCCCGCTTTCAGTGTGTTGGAGTATCTGTGTGTGATTGTGCGACGCCAGCAGCGCCGCCAGCGTCGCTGCTCCAACAACAAAAACAAAAACAACAACACCGCCGGTCGCCAAAGTTGATTATTATTATTTTTTTGGCACGCCAAAAACCGAGCGAATACAAAATAATACGAGGTTGGCAAAAATAATAACAAAATCAAACACCGTCGCCGGCGTCGTTTTTGTGTTAATTAAATTTACTTTTGTGAATGAAATGCGAAAGAAAGCAAAGCGAAAAATCATCTTTAATAAATGCTAAATAAAACCAGCAGTCGCGATCGCGAGTAAGAATCATAAGAACCCCCGCTCCAAATCGCCATTGGATTATTCCCAACACAAAAAAAAAAAAAAAAACAAAACGAAAAACGTCGAAATCATCGCCGCATTTTGGATACACCTCGAAAAAGGATTACACAACATACAGCACACATCTACGGTGATTAATTACGGAATTTGTACCACGGATTGCTTTTGAAAATCAATGTAAGTTCGCCCCCACAGCTGCCAAGATATCTGGGCGGGTATATGGGTATATATCTCTCGGATCCGTAGATACTCGCACACAGTCGCACAGCAAACGCTGCAATTTCAGTTAATCACGTTTTGGCGTCCAACCTTCGGCCAGATGGATTGCCAGGAAATGCACAATTCTTGATAGAAATAATTGGTGTATATGTTTATTCCATGCGAATATCTGATTAATTTACGACTGCGTCGTGACATGTTTTTCGCTCGAAAATAAACATAAGTGGAGATCAGCGATCGGGAAGAGATACTCGGTGTGGTGGGGCCATTCGTGTTTTTCCGAAATAAAACATCACAGGAAGCTAAACATTAGCAGCTAGCGCTGATCAGGAAGTGTTTTAGGTGTTTGTGGGTTATTAATTAGTACTTATGGATGAGCAAAAAATGATTCCTCCTTTTGTCAATACTCTCCCCGCCATAATTCATCCTGGCTTTGCCCTCTAGATTTTCATTGAAGAAAACAAAACGTTCTATAGTTAGAATCGCTTTGATCTCGTCTGAGAGTGCTATAAATAAATATATATGGATGCATTAACTGTCAAAGTAGAATCAAATAAATTTCCCTGCTTTTTATTTGATACGCAGACTGTTGCCGTATTTTTGCGGCTGCCCAACAAATGTTTAACTGACATTTCGAGTTGTTTGTTCGTCTGGCCTCGTCTCGCATCGGTATTTACTGATCGGACCGGACAGATAATCCCCACACACACACACTCACACATAGAGGGGAGTATCGCTTTTTATTGAAAATAAATTGCTCTCCGATTCGGGCTGCATCTGCGGAGAAATTCTAGAATGTGGACTTATAAAGTTGTTTCATTGTTGCCCAGAGATCAGCGACTGATAACTGATAATGTCTATCCGGCGATCGATCGGTCGATCGATCACAGAACCCCGTTCCACAGAGAATTCCATTCACAAATCACAAATCAGTCGACTGACGACTGACGACTGACTTTAGCTAAACCCTCTAATCAGTTGCCCACTTTTCTTTGTACACTTTTTGTTTTGATGGGATGGATGTGTGGCAAACCTTTGGACACTCGATCGTGTTTTTCTACTCTATTTTTAAACACTTTTCGTGGGTTTAATCTAGAAAAGAGCCATTTCGTGGGGCCAGGCATTTCGTCATCGATACTTTTTCCCTTTTCGGTGGCTCGATAAGAGCCGCAGGTATTAGGCCCGTTTTTTGAGGCTTTGCCTCTGCTTTTGCTTTCTTTTTCACGCTGACACACGCTTAAAAAATCACAAGAAGAAGAAGCAGAAGCAGCAGCTGAAGAAGAAGAAAAAGCAGAGGGGACTGATAAACCAACGAAAATATTTAAGTTTATTTACTTTTTGCTGGCTGTTAATTTTTGGGGCTAACGGAAACGAGAGGCAAAATAAATAAGGGAGGCGTAAAAACTCTTCAAGCGATAAGTTAACATTTTTTGATCGATGGATGGTGGTCTCTCGCCTTTTTCGTTCGGCAGAGGTTTTACCAATTTTCAATTGAATTAAGTGGCCTTCCCTGGGCTCTGAGTTCTGTTTTTGCTGTTTTTGATTGTGCTTCGGCTTTCTGCTCAGCGCTCTGTTCAGCGTTCTGAATTTATGTCATAGCCAAAAATACACAAATACAAATTTCATTCATAATGGAAGGAAATTCTCGCGCTCGCCTCGCCTCTGCCAAAAAAACATGTGCACACAAACATATCTGAATAAATAAATTAAATGCTTAATTTTTATTAGCTAAATAAACAGCTAGACACACGGCGAAGCACCAGATCCACAATGACGTTGATGACGCAGACGGCGGATAGACAGACAGCCAGATAGATGGGGAAGTCGTGAAGGTTCCTATACCACATATACATACTATATATACGGCTTACATACCTATATAGCACCTATTTCTGCGGTCGAGCAGAGGGACTTTGTAGATCACCTGTAACTTTGTATGGGGGACTCGCCTTTAATCAAACCCCGCGCACCTGATTTATAGCCGTCCGGCTATATATACCGGCCATCCCGTGCATATATCTTCCTCCGTCTTATTTGGGATATCGAGAATAGCCAGCAGAAATAAAATTACACGAACAACGGGCGAGAGGCCGAAATGACAGCAAATTAATTGCATTCGCAACACTAAAAATAGACAATCGCGAATCCGTTACCAAAATGTAAGGCAGGCCAGATCTGCATGGGCATATAGCATATAGCATATAGTATGGTGTACTATATAGTATGCTGACGACAACAACCGACGACATAATCGAAGCAACGGCTCTGCCCGTAATAATCTCTGCGGACTGCCGAAAAGATATATCAGGGCGATCGGATCAGGTGGAATGCGGGGTTATTCTCACCCATGTGACATTTACTGAACTCGAAACTAAATGAAAGGTGAAGGGGTTGGATGGGTTGGATGGTCGGATGGGAATGGCGATGGGCAGCGCACGCTTCAATGGGCTGGGATTTCAGATATGCCATATAGATAGGCAGGGCACCTACATACAACGAGTACGAGTATAGGAAAGTATCTATAAGATATGTGTTTGTGCTGCCAGCAAAGCAAAAGCAAAACGCCAAATGACAGCCCAACAAGAACAAGAACAAAACCGAAACCCAACTGAACTGAACTGAACTGAGCCACAACAACACACCACAACTACAACAACAACAACAAAAACAACCAACCAACCAACAACAACAAGAACAACCATTTTTATGCCGCAAGCAAACATGTGATTTTCATTATTTTTGTCGTCGCACCGACGCTGAAAAAAAGCCAGCGAAAAATGGCCTTTTTATTTTTGAAAATTATAATTTTTAAAAATAAATCGGGCAACAACAACAACAACGAGAACAACAACGAGGCGAGGCGAGTGTTTGCTTTTGGGGGCCAAGACAACAACTGCAATTGAAAGAGCTGACGACTGGGGGATTTATGAAGACTGCGAAGTAAATTCAAGGGGTTTTGGGCAAACAAGCAATCGTTTTTGGGTTAATCATTAATTAATGGGTCTGGGGAGTAATTATAGAAAGACTAGACGAATAAAGAAGCTATTTTGGGGTTACCCTTTCAAAATCGTATTTGCGGTGCAAAGGCTGGCGAGTAAATCCTTTTGCTTAATAGATTTGTAATTAGTTTCGTCTATTTTTAACCTTTCAACACCATTGTGAATCATAATCGACTCGATTGCTATAAATACCCCCCTCAATACATGCCTAAGCCCCATTCCATGGCTCTAGCTGCGTTTTGGGGCTTTGCTGGCAAATCTTGTCCATTAGCGAACTAAGACAATAACTGCACCCCCTTCGTTTGAGGGGGCTTCCCTCAGATGAGCCCACGCATAGAACTCGCTTCCGATTGTCCAGTTTGGGGGCTCAGTTCAAGGGGAGTGGGAACTGGGAGGTGGGTTGACCACCCAAGAGGCGAGTCGGTGGTCGAGCAACGCATACAAAACGCTCATTAATCGAGCGTCTTTAGAAACGGCCTAAACACACAGGCACAGCTCTATGAACACATATATATCCATCCATCCATATATAGTATATCCGACTATATGTGCGCAGCTAGCAAAAACAAATCGCTGGCCCATAGAATTGTCGTCAATGAATGGCTGACGACGACGACAACCTCTGATAAAGCCAAAGATGTTGATGATGAAAACGAGAATCATGATGGCGATGCAGTCAGCAGGGATAAAGTGATCAAAGGACCACATTCTTGGCAGGATTGAGGGGTGGAGGGGTGGAAGAGTGGAGGAATGGCTTACTGCTTATGACAGCCCTTTGAATTGGACCCGTAATGCAATTGCCTGGGCGTGACCTTTGCCACCAGCAGGTGACAACTTGGACACGTCCAAACAAATGCGAATGCTGGCAGTTCGCTCGCCACTTATCCTCGCTTCATATGCAAAGTCTGCACAAGTGCACAGAGAGAAATAAAGTTGAAGACTAAAGGAATTGGAAAGTTACTTATTTAGGGAGGGGTGCAGCCTCTTCTTTGAGAAAACCTTCATTAAAACACTCTTATCTTGCTGAAAACTATTTCGAATAGGTTACCCTTATCAGTAGAATCTTTCAGTATTCAGGAACATCCACATTGGTTTTCCACTCTTCCCAATCTGATTCCATTTTCCTCCGTGTGAGGTCAAAAATAACTAAGCGAGCGTGGGCCAGGACCCTCCGTGTATCTATTATATCTGCGAGCGAGCGTAGGTGACCTCAAGACGGGCCCACGCAGCCCCCTTGGAAGCGCCTCCAGTGGGCGTGTTCGTCCACCCAAAGCCCCAGCATTCCTTCCATCCGCTTCCCCTTCCCCTCCCCCGGAAAACACTTTAAGCGTCGGCTTTCCCCGCCAGTCTTTCCTGCGCCTTACAGGTGGGGCAGTGGAGCCATGGGGACGTGGGATCGGGGATCGGGGTGCGGGGACTGGGATGTGCACTATAAGACTGCGGCTTTCCGCCTCCTTTTCCCTTTTTTCGTTCGTCGGAAAAGCGTCGAGCTAAAAATAGATTTCGGTTGCCACGCTTCGGGGAAAATGAGGAAAATTAGGAGCGAGGCAGACGAGTCAAGTGCGTGTATCTGTGCGGCTTTTGTGGGCGGTTGGGTTGGGTTGTCTTTTTGCTGCTGTGTCTTGTGTGTCTGCCGTTTTGGGGGTGTGTTCGTGACACGAAAAGTTTGAGATACTCGAGTATGCTCCCCGCTTTTAATTGGGTGAGGAAAACTGTGCGTTTTAATAGCCACCTTTTGATGTTTGTAACCTGTCGTTGGGCATAAATCTCTTTAAAACAGATGTTTTTTATATAAATCTTGGGAAGATATAGGAAGTGTTTTAAGATAGGTCTACTCCTTCAAATAAATTCTTACAAATATATATAAATTACAATTTATATCTTGCCAAAAATGTGTTTGCTTCACATCTCCAGCCATTCAGAAAAGTTTCCAGCCAAAGTCACGCACTTTTGGCCCTCATTCTTTGATCAACTTTGGCTTTCCCTTCGCGTCTATGTGTTTGTGTGTGTGTGCTTTTGGGTGGGTGGTTGTCAGTCTTTGGGTGGGTGTAAGTGTGTTTGTGTCTGAATCCGAATCTGTGTTGTTGTACATTAGGGCGGGTCAGGTTGTTTACACTGCCTTCTCGCCAATTTCGGGTCTTTTTTGCTCGCGAGGAGTGGAGATTCGGGTGGTTTTGCGGGCCTATTGGGGACCCAATTGTTGTTGCTATTTCGGGGCAAGGACTCTATAAATAGCAGGCAAATTTATATAGCAGACACAGAGACAGACAACCTGGCGTTTTGTCGCTGTGTGTGTGTGCCTGTGTGTATTGTGTGTGTCTTCCATTGACGTCATCACCAGCATGTCATGAGTTTGCCGTGCAATTCTTATTTATTTGGTTTCGTCTCTTCTTTTTTCGGGCCAAGCCAATGAGCATTGTCTATGTGTGTGTGTCTCTTGCACGCTCACACAGATACTCACCAACACAGAGACGCTCTGCCAGCTGTCGCCTGTGCAGTCGACGTCGCTGCCGGCGTCTCTGCCGACTTCTGTGTGGGCGTTTGCGCGTGTAAGGATGTGAGCGGAATTTTTGAATAGCACACGCAAATTAGATATAGAAAATTATGTGTATGCTCTATGCTCACGGCTCTATTAGTGCGCCCTGCCCCGCCCCCATTGTACGTTGTATTATATTGTAGATTCCCCGATTCTCGATTCCGCCTTCCGAGGGGGTTGGGCCGTCTTCCAATGCGGGGGCGTTGCTCGGGGATGCGGAGCAGGGAGGTTTATCGCGGTAGTACGACCATGATATCACCGGTGGGAAGGTTACTGTGCTATCATCCCGAAATTATAATGACAGACCGATGCGATGATGGAGGAAAGGGGTAGGGAAATGCGTTCTATTCCGTGGGAAACATTAAAGTAATCATACTTTCACAAGAAAGATGTTATAACATGTTTTATACAAAAACTTATAAATTCTTTTTTGTTTACTATTGATGAAGTAATACATCATGTGAAGTCATAAGCAGTCCAAATTTTAAACGAAAGCAAGGTAAACAATCCCACTCGAAGGGAAGCACATGATTTAGGACAAGTTTGGTGTTTTGTTTTCATAATCTGATTCCATTTCCCAGCCCCAAAGCAAATAAATCATCCCACATATCATTCCTTGGCAATGAAGCAACTCGACCCCTACTCCCGATCTTCCCAATCATTCAGTTCTGTTCGGTTCGGTTCGGTTCTGTTCTGTTCTGTTATAATACCCCATTTACGAGAGCACCTTTTCAAGAATGAAGCGAATGCAGGCGATTGAGAATTACAACAAAGGCGGACGGGCAAAAAACAAGAAAGAAAGAAATAGAAATCCAAAATGAAAGGAGAGCAATCACCCAGAGAGTGAGACGGCTAGATAAGGAAAAGCAGGCTGGCAGCAGTAGGAAAAAAGAGAAAATTTTTCACAATGAAACATAGAAAACATCTGTTGGATGTTTCCATAAGACTGGTGGAGGAATCTCGACCGATGTTGCTGCTGCCGCTCGGATATTGCTGTTGCAATAGTGTTGCTGTTGCTCTTGCTATTGTTGTTGTTGTTGTTGCTATTGCTGTTGTTGTTGTTGTTGTTGTTGTTGTTGCTGTTGTGCCTGGCCAGACAAAAGGTGCAACAACAATGGAACACCACTTACGCACTTGGATGCGGCAGAAAGAGACGGCGATGCCGGGGCAACACATGTTGCAGCTTTCTTTTTGGCTGCCACTTAACTGCAACTCACTTCAGTCATTACAACGCACGGAGGAGAATTCTACCTGAAATCTACCTACTTTACGCACCACACAACCATACAGATATACAACCAAATGCGATGCGGTTGTTGTTTCTGTTCTTGTTGTTGCCTAGAGAAAACGCAGATTCGACGGCACGGAGACAATCAGCCCGAGAAAATCTTAAGGTCGATCACTTGTAGTTTATGGGCTTCTTCTCCAGCTCTTCTTCTACGGCTCATCTTCTTCCTCTTGTTGCTCTTCGCGTTCTCCAGACCAGATCAAACCAGACCAGACAACAGAACAGCATTATAGCCCGGGGAAAAACGGGGGAGAAGAGCTGAGTGGCTTAGGGGAACTAGTTCGTGGAGAACCCCATTAAAGATGACTTACATTTCAAGTATTGCACAAAAAGTGATTATTTATCATTAAAGTACAATATTTTGTTTTAAGCTTCTAGTTCCTCCTTCAATTAATCGTTATTTCACTTTAAACAATAAACACTGGATAGTCTTTATAAACATTAACTAAATATAATGTTGGTTTCTAGGTAACCCAATATCATTTCCGAACCAGTTCCCATCGGTGACATCTCTGGAGGGTCGACCGTTGTTGGGTTGTCTGGGCCTCCAGTTTGATGGCATCTTCTTGGCTCAGCTCATTTGTTGGTGATTTGATCTCCTGCCTCTTCCCGGCTTCTTCCTCCCCCCCCGAAATCCCCTCTCCCAAGATCTCAGCCAGAGTTGGCTTCAATGATTTCTACAAAAGTAGAGGAAAACCCGAAGCGAACCATTCCAGACACAAGAACGAACGTAATCATCATTATTATAATTATCATTGGAAGGTGTATGTGTGTGTGTGAGTGTGTGCCTTCATTAACACACACTTTCAGCCCTTTGCCACATGTGCTGCTCATTTGCTTTGAAAACTATTAGCTGATGTTGCTGCTGGGGCTGCTGTTGCTGTTGCTGCTGCTGATGTTGCTGCTGCTGCTGCTGTGGCTGCAACATATGGTCGGTTGGGCATTTAAATAGTTTAATGATCTGTGCTCTGTGACTGGCCTGCTGGTGTTGTTGTCGTGGCAGCAGCAGCAGCATCAGCACACCAGAAACACCAGCAACAACAGCAATATCAGCAGCAACATCCAGCGATTCCCGTTTCAGTTTCAGTTTTCTCATTCGCGTTCGGTTCCCTCCGCCGAGTTGCCTGCAGTCATTAGCGTTTCCTGTGTAGGTTTTTCATCTGTCGCTCTCCGCATTTCAGTTATCTACTCATGTGTGTCTGCCTTTTGAGCGTGTGTATCCGCACATATTTTTAGCAGGGCTCAGAAGGCATATTCCAAAAACGCAGCCCGAAAGGGAGATTCCAGGCCGAACAAAACATATGAAAACTAAGAGTCGATTTAAGCGTTTTCCATCGCCAGAACTTGACACAAAATCGGAACGAGAGCAGAAACTAAGTAAAACAAAATAAGCGTTGAGACATTTTTTACACATCATTAAATTTAAAGCACGATTTCCAGACATGACAAAATGAATTGCAATTCGTACTTTTTGTGTCGTCATTGCTGACGGTTCCAAAAATGCGTCAATAAACCTAGATCAGCACTAAATTGAAAAGCTACAAAGTAGGCTTAGCGAAAGCACCTAGAAAAACTAAAAGGTTTTCAAGATGGTTTACTTACTTATTTATTTTTAACTGAAAAATGGCCCAGTAATAATTCGTCCTGTGTTTTTTTGCTTGGTTTTTCTGAATTACTTAATTGGGTCACGCTGGCATTGCTCGTTGGGCAATAACTTTTATTAATTCATTTGACAATTGGAACGGTAAACGTAGCCGTGATAAGGCAGAGATCGGACTCCTCGGTCGCCAGAAACATTATTCGCCGGCTTATTAACCAGAATGGCAGCCCCAGCGAAAAACCTGTTTGCATTTGATTTTCGCCAGAGTTTATTTTTGTATAAAACGCTTCGCTTTGTGTTGCTGTTGTTGTTGTTATTGTTGGGCTGTCTGCCTGCCTTAAATAATTTTATTTAAATCGCAACTGGCAGTGACACTTGTTTGCGCAAACAGCCAAGCAAGCAGGCGAGCAAACAAACAAACGCAAACCAACAAAGGCGAATCTCCTCGAATCGTTTGAATGAATTAGCCGGGCGACAAAGACCTTCAGCCCCCCTCGTATTTTCACTTATTAATGAAAACGTTTCAAATGCCACATTTCACATTTCGTGTGCCATTGAATCACACTCTCTGCCAGCGAAATAATTTATTTTTTACTCAGGCACTGCTGCGATCCAAGGTCAAAGTTTGCCCAACGCAAAAAAACAACAAAAAAAAAGAGAAAAATAAGTAAAAAACGGCGAGGAAAAAGAATTTTAGCGCAATTAAAAATAAGCGAGTGAACGCAAAAGCAACAAAATTGTTTTGAAATTACGTACTCTGTGTTGTTGTATTCTATCTGCTGTGCCCAATTAATTTAAGAATGAAATCGAAATCTTGGCATTACTTTGGGGTGTGCGTCAAGCAGCCGAAAAGATCGGCGCTGAATTATGTTTATTTATTTTTTATTGGGCAATTTGAATATGTTTTTTATGGCCCGCATTTACACCTTTTAATTGGAATTGGGCTGGCAGAAACTTGCAGCGAATTTATGGTTAATTAAGAACTCAACTTCGATTCGGAACGCCATTTAGCGAACTATATCTGTATCTCTATATATATTTAACCGTAACATCAAAGCCTTTCTCCCAGAGTTCATTCTTAAAAAAGCCTATAAATAGTTTACTACCTAGAATTCTGTGTATCAAAGAACGGAAAAATCGGAATGACGCTTACAGTTTTTCCCCCGAAAATCGCCGAATGTCGATTGCCAAATACACAAAGAAGGAGGAGGGACCTGTGGCGCGATTTTCTTATTGGCAATCAGCGGCGATCCGCTGCCACTGCCACTGCCTCTGCCCCAAAGAAAAGCCCCATCCACTCGCCCCACGACGTGTGTTTTCGTTGATTTTCTATTTTGTTTTTCCCAATTGTGATCATTCTCGAAAATTGTTTTTGAGTACCGGACATGACGTCAATAAGTGGGCGTTTGTGTTAATTTTTATACCCCCGAAAAATACACACACTTAACTCAAAATACCTACGAATGTGCACGTGTGTGTGTGTTTGTGTGTGTATTTATTTCTTTTGGGGCGTAGAAATTCTCGTTGGCGCTTAAAACCATTTTCATGCGGCACAATAATAATAATAATTCGTTGGGCTTTTTATCGCCAGATATAGGCGCAGATGTACAGCGGAGGTGAAAATAATAGTGGTAAATCTGCTTTTGCTTAAAATATGCTGCCAAGAGAGAAGAACTCTTTTATTTAAAAAACAATGCAGTTTACAATAGAAAGTCTTCTGATTATTATTGCAAGTACTATTATTTTGAACTGGAGTGTCTGCTGGCGCTTTTATTAATTTTTATGGAACAGCGACGCCATCTATTAATTTCCTGTATTTCCTTATTTGCCAGGGGCACCTCGTGCCTTGCCTTTAATTATGTGTAAACAAATATTTATCTAAACGCGGCGGGACTTCGATCGCATTACTCATACGCCGCGTTGACCGGATTAACTGCTGCATCGCTATAAATCCGAAGGAACATGCCATTAAAATGCTGTTGTCTCGCCATTAAAATGCTTTTTCGCGATCGTGCCATAATTAACGTGATCATCATCGACACCGAAGCCGAAAAAATGTACCCAGTCAAAGTTCAATTAGCATCGTTTCCTTTATTCATTCGCCTTCGCTTCTTGAAGTATACAGAATCCGAATTCGAATCCGAATCCGAATCGGAATCGCTAATTTCCCTCTGATATGCCAAATCGAACAATTATGAAAGTTATTCCGTTTATTTGAATGGCTCTACGTAACGCGGAGCGGAAGTGAGTGGAAAGTGCGGGGAGAACTCAGGGAGAATGCCTGAATGGAACTTCGAATACTGCCGCCGGATCGCCGAATCGGATCAGATAGGCGGGGTGAAAGCAATTAAGGCAGATAATGGGGGTTAGCGGTGTCGAGGGCGGCGGATCCGTGAGTACGAATAGAGAGTTTTCGGATCCAAAAGCCTCAGCTCTCGCGGCCAGCATAAATACCATATAGTAAGCAATTTGATCTCCGGCATTTGGCAGTGGAGCCAAGCCCAGTTTCCCTAGAAACCCCGAAACACAAACTCCGAAACATCATGTCCCGCCGATTCGAGTGAACCCGAAAGCATAATGAGCCGAAATAGTAATAATCATAAAGCCCCGCCATGTTTACATGAAAGCCACGCCGAAAAAAAAGAAAAAAAAAAACAAAAAAAAAAAGAAGAAAACCGTCTTTATCTGTACATATAAATATGACGACGGGCGACCTTCTCTCACTTCGGTTTCCTAGCTGCGGAATTAATTACAAACACTAAACCGTCGGCGAGGAGGAAAGTTCACTGCCGGCCATTTAATCCAAACAAAAGCATAAAGCATCTGGCAACTGGCACTTTGGACCCAAGGGGCACGCCTCGTGCTGGACTGCCTCTAATGCCACTGCCACTATTTCTGGGCTCTGTTTGCCCTGCGTTTATCCATCTACGTGCCATTTTTGTGGCACTTTCTTTCGAGGAGCTTAAATATATTGTAGTAAATAGTATTAGTAGTAGCTTAAGCCAATATGCAGTATTACGTAGAATTTAAGTATCCCTTGATCAGATGACTAATTTCTTCTATTTATTCCCTCCATTTACAGAAAGCAATCGCAGCTGTTGGCATCTGCGAAAGGATGAAGGCACACCGAGCTGAGTTCGGGCGCAGAAACAACGATCGGCGGCATTGAGGTTCCCGATCCCGATTCCGATCCCGATCCCGAACCCAATCTCGGATCTCGAGGAGGAGCGGCGACTCGGTCTCGCGGTGGAGCAAGGAGCGAGCTGCGAGCTGCGAGGAGCGGAGGCGGAGGCGGAGAAGTGGAGGAGTGCAGCTGGGCAGCCGGACAGCTGGGCGGGAGTCCTGGTCTAGACACTACATGGATCGCAGGAATGGCGGCGATCCCTTGGCGCCACCCCGGCCCCCGAAGTTACTACCGCGAGTGCATCGACCAAGGGCGCCGGAGCCGACGTTAAGCGGTGTCGACCAGCCATCATCAGTAGGAGTAGCAGTAGCAGCAACAGCACCTGCAACAGCAACAGCAACAGGAGCACCAACAGCAACCACAATCCACAACAACAATTCACAGCAGCAACTTAGTATTAGCGCCGCCACCGCCGCGAGCAACAACAACAACAACAACACGATATCGATTATACCCGCGTCGGCGGACATCGACGACTATCAGATCCACCATCTGACCTTCCTGCCGCAGCGGCCGAGCAGCTTGAGCCGGAACAGCAGCACGGCCTCCTCGACGACGGCCACGGGTCTGAGTGTTTCCGGTTCGGGCTCCGTTTCCGGTTCCAGTTCGAGCTTCACGCGGCGCCGTCCGCCGGCACCCGCACCGCTCACAACCAACAGCAACACAAGCAACAACAACTTCCTTAGTCATTTCCAAAGCGCTGAGCCGGCGAGCAACGCTCTGGGCCAGCCGCCCGCCTCCCCCGTCACGCTGGCTCAACCGCGCCCCGAATCCGAGCGGCTAACCAACGAGTATGTGGACACGCCGCTGCAACACGCGACGCGCTCGCAGCACCCGGCTGGCCAGCAGGACAGCGGCCAGACGACCACCCACCACCTGCTGCTGCTGCCGCAGCGCAACCAGCAGTTGCATCAGCAGCATTTACAGCAGCAACAGCAGCACCTGCAGCAGCAGCAACACCTGCAGCAGCAGCAGCAACATCAGCAACACCTGCAGCAGCAACATGCGCGACTGGCGACGACGACGACGCAGGCGACGTCCCTGGGCAGCGACCACACCGACGGCTTACTACATTCGCACCTGCATCTGCAGCACAGCAGCAAAGCGCAGCAGCAACTGCAGCAGCAGCACAGCACACCCGCCTCGAAGCAGCCCAGCCCGCCCAGAATGGGAATGGGAATGGGACTAGGACTGAGCCAGCCGATCATCACCAAGCAGCCGGCGGCGCAGAAGGAGCACATGCACGCGCTGGAGGAGCTGCTGCAGCAGGGCGCAGGGGGCGGGGCGGGCGGAGCACTCGTGATGGCGGGGGATCCCGCGCTGGCGAACAACATCGTGTGTCCGCGGTGCGAGCGGTGCCGCTGCGAGCAGTGTCAGAGCCCGCGGCCGCTGCCCCAGACGTGGGTGTGCAACAAGACGTGCCTCTGCAGCGCCGAGTCGGTGATCGACTACGCCTCCTGCCTGTGCTGCGCCAAGGCGCTCTTCTACCACTGCGCCCGGGACAACGACCTCGACTGCGACGACGGCAACGGGACGCCCTGCGTGGACAACCCCTGCTCCTGCGGCCCCTACAAGCGCACCCAGCGCTGGGGCTGGCTGGGCGCCCTCTCCCTCTTCCTGCCCTGCCTCTGGTTCTACTGGCCGATGCGCGGCTGCATGAAGCTCTGCGAGAAGTGCTACGGCCGCTTCGCGGGGCGTGGCTGCCGCTGCCAGGGCATCGGAGGGGGCACTGCTGGCGGAGGAGCGGGCGGCATCGGGTCCACCAGCAGCATGCTGCCCATCGTGCCGCTGGGCGGAGTGAACGGCGGCGGACTGGGCGGCGGGGTGAGCCTCTCGGGCGGAGCGACGGAGGGCGGACTCGGGCCGCTGGCCAACGGGAAGGCGCTGGAGCACGGATGCAGCGCCGCCAGGAGCATCCTGCGCAAGGGCGACCTCACGCCGGAGAAGCGGCTCCTCGACTCCAGTCCCGACTACTGAACGGGTTCTTTGCCCCCCGCGGCAAAAAACCCCGTGGCACGAAAGGGAGGCCCACTGGAGGAGCATCTACCCCCCACATATATACATACGGAAATATTTAATATATATGATTTAAAAGGATATTTAAAGAGAGAAGGAGCGATAGGAAGATAGAACGATAGAAAGAAAGAAAGAAAGAAAAATTAAATAACCAAAGACTGCAAACAGATAATTATTAATTATTAGAAATGTTATTTAAAAAATAATTTTTGCTTAACGAGGAAAGGCGACGAGTGGAGGAAACCGACCGAGAAACGAATGCGATTAGGAATTATTTTTCGAACGATTTTTGTATTATTTGATTTTGTTCACATGCTTAACAACAACTCTTCAGTTCAATGTTCAATTTCTAAGTCAAATTCTTACCCTATAAACGTAAATAGTTGTATGCAAATGATTCCAATGAATTTTCCACGAGTGTAAAGTAAACGGGCGAAAGTTTTTATTGTTTTCGTATACAAAAACACCCTAAAACTGAATAACTGAAAAACTGAACAATTTGGGGCGAGCGTAACAAAACACCAGATTATATATACCTATATACACACACGGGAGAACTTTTAGAGAAATATTCAATGGCGTAAATTAGTCAAATATTATACTATATATACCAAGTCCAGTCCATTTTTGATGTTGTAGAGCGAACAGAGCCAAAAGCCGAAAATTACACAAGAAATATTGTAGAACTTTACGAATTTAAATCTTAAATTGATTTGTGTGTTGATGTGTGTATTGTATTGAGGGCGACGAACTTTTCGATAAATTTAGAGCAGCCTATAGACAGGTGTAAATGTGCTTAGCTATCGATCTAGACTCTAGATTTACTGCGAACTGCGAACTGCGAACTGCAAACCAAAAGTCAGTTAGTTTACTTTACCATCTACGAAGCCGGAACAAATCTTAGGAGCGAAAATATGGGATAACGAAATCGGTTGCTTATGAACGTATTTTATAGTGAGGATGGCTCCAACCAGCAGCCCCAAAGTGTGAGCAAGATTGTATATACATATAATAAAGTTTTTAAGCGAAAAGCAAAATGTATATACATATATATATACAAACATATATATATGTGTATATATACAATGCAAGCAAATTCCAAATAATAGAAAAACAAAAGAAAACAAAGCAAAACTTAAGTGTAACGATAAATCCACATCTAAATGCAGCAAATACAAACAAACAAACAACAAACATTTTTTGTATAGATTATCCATATGAAATATGACAACAAAAACAGTGGCAAATTAGCAACTTAAAACCAATTTATACACGTAAAAGCAAGAAGCAAGCAAAAGTAAATTAAAGATTAATGTTAAACACTAAAAACACATTACTATATGCTATATATGTAATCTGTATATGTACTATATATAACTATATATATACGCCTAGATATACACACCAGAAAACTATGCTTAAAACTCCTAACTTCTAAAAACGCAACAAAAAACGAAAAAAGAAAAACCCCAAAAAACAAACTAAAAGCTGGAAAAACTCCTTAAAGCCTAGCCGGTAAAGAAAATTTAATAAGCGCAGACCTACGACAAACCCAGAAAAAATTATACACGCATAAAGATAACGATAAAGATAAACATTAATATCTAAGGCACTCTATACATACAAAACTATGCATAATGAATATTTATTTTATTTGTACATTTCATTATAATAAAATAAACTGAGTAGAAGACGAGTACGCGATGAGTAGGGCGAGTATGTGGGGTTCGAGTGCGAAACCCTGGAGAACCAGAAGAACTTTATGTAATGTTTTTAGAATGTATGTTCCGTTAAAAACTACAAAATAAAAAAAATCATATAATACTAAAAAATATAACAAATTTCTCTGTGTTTCATTCGAAGTTTATAGAAAATATTAGAGAATATTTTTTGAAAGAAGGCTAAACTGGGATGCTAAAGTGAGACTCTGCGAGGATGTATCTCTACCTCGGTGTTTTTCTTTCCTATAACTCACGATCCCTTTTCTCCCCCGATCTGTTATACGTATGTATGTGTGTTTGGGCCCCTCTGTATTGGTGTGCCAAATGGCTATGGCAAAACTAAAGCAGCTGTTTCCGGTATTTGATTGATAGTGAACTGGCAGTTTGTTTATCTCGAGCGCACACGGACCGACCGGAGGCCCCGAGAACAGAACGCGATTCTCGTTTGGCTTCGGATTGGGGCTGCTCGCACAGATACGCACACACACCGCCAGAGCCGCTCACACACACACTCACACACATGGCCATCCAGCGGCAAGCGAACGACGATGCTTCTGCTGCATTTTGCGGATGCTATTTGGGGCCGCCGTCGGCGCACTTATTTTTAAATTACTAAAAACTGAAAAACAAAAAAAAAACTGAAAAAGCGGAAAAAGCAAAAAAAAGATCAGAATGTTGCTGCCGTCGCCGATGTGTTGCTGCTGTGCCGCTGTTGCTGTTGCCGTTGCTGTTGCTGTTGCTGCTGCTGCTGCACAAACATTGCGGGCGGCGGCAACTCACCGACAACCTACGATGAAAATTTACAACGGAAGGCGCGCATCAAATGTTGCAGCCACATAAACACTCGAACACACACACAGAGAGTGGCCCGTGTACTTAATTTAAATTTAACTGCAAAATATTTTCACTCGCACTGGAGGGAAGTCGGGAAATGTTTCGAGATCTCCTCCAAACTCGCAACCCCTTTGGTTTGCCGGCAGCCCTCAGCTGATCGAGCTGAGCTCAAGATTGTGGCTTAGATTAACCCACTTAAACTAGGTATTCAATACTACAATTGTACAAAAAAAATAACGAAAATGTATTAAATAATAGAAAATATCAAAACAAGTTTAAATGCAGTGCCCAAGAACAATGACTTCAATCTAAATAGGAAACAATTCGCAGCCCCTATAAAATGGGTTAACTTAGCACGTGCAAAATTGTGTCAGCTGCGCGAATTTCGCTTTGTTTGCCCGTTTGTTAATTAATGCAAAGTGCAGTAACCGTTTTGCATAATTGAAGGCAGCGACTGACTGCCCATTGCCCATTGGGGCATTTCATTATTCAATCATAATTCGCGCGCTCAAACGCAAATTACAAACAGTCGGGCTATGGCTATATACTATATACTACATACTACACTATGGTATGATGGTGTGCTATGGTGTGCTATGGTGTGCTATGGTTTGGTGTGTGCGAGGGGCTGGTGATAACCCAGCGGATCGGCCGGGGTTGTCGGGGTCATCCGGGTTTCGCAAAAAGAGGAGCACAAACAAACGGGAGGCACAAGAAAAAGAGAATGAAACCGAAAGAAATGAAGGCAAATAAAACATGACATTTTCGCTTGTAATCAGTGGAGGGGGCACCGCAGACCCACAGACTTGCGAGGGGCCCCCGACTCGGATCGAGACTATCCCCCGATAAGCCTTGCTGCACGAGACCTGCCAATTCGCTCCAAACTCGCTCCGATTGACACACATTGGCGAGCATCACTAAAAAAAAACTCTAATTTTCCGACCAAAAGACGTTAAGCTCTTAATGGATTTTAAAAATTTTTCCACTCAAAAAAACTGAAACTGAAAAAAATATTTGAAAAATAGTGGCATTTCCAACTACAAATTTTGATTTTGACCGATTTTTGCAAAAAATGGTGATGTCAAAAAATAATTTTTTTCGAAATCTGCCGAAAATAATCGGTGCGCCTTTCTTCCGTAAGTCACATATTGACCGAATACAAGTATTCAATGATCTGTCCAATTTGTGATGGCACGCCCAAAACTAGTTATTTTTCTCTGTGTAGCGAATGAATGGAGCAGCAGCACTGAACTCGAACTCGAATACTCGTCGCAGACGCAAGATGCACTGCCTCTGATTGAAGTGTGCTATATTTAACGAGCGAGCCGATTGCGTGCAATGCAAGTCTGCCAATTCGAGCAACTCCCTCCGAAGAAACCCCTCCCTTGCCACGCCCCTGGTCGCTGACAGTTCCTCTAATGAATGAAGTTGATAAGGGGCTCCACCGACCCGATGGGAAATGCACTGGACAGAGAGAGACATCGCTATTGCTATCGCTATCGTCCATTGATCATTAGATTTCCGAATAAACTATTATTATGCACGCCGGCATTTCCATTTCCCTTCTCATTTTCCGCATTTTCTATTCGCATCGATATCGCATTTCGGAGGAATTTCTTTGAAGATTCTCTCATTCACTGCACGCAATGAATTAACTTTCGATCAGTTTCGCGATATCTCTAAGTAACTTGAAAGTGTACTGATCGTTCTCTAAATATTAAAAAAATACCCACTGTAGAATGTTCTTTTTTACACTTAAAATAAAAAAATAAAAAATTTATGAATCATTAAGCTGGGAGCTCAAATAAAAATGTTTTGTTTTTATTACAGTGATTTGTTAAAATTATTTACTTTAATGAAGTACAATAATAAAATATATTATTACTTAAAATTCTATATGGCAAATTAAATTTTTAAACGTGAAATTATGTTTAATAAATAAAGTAGGGGAAGGTGGGGAATCGTGGGCCACGTTTATATTTTGTTAAATATCTTAACAAATAAAATTTTTTCCCAAAATTGTAATATGGTATGTTATTCTACATTAAATTAGGTAACTTTTGACTATTACACTTTCTTACAATTCTTTTGTTTTTTCCGACTTTTCGTGGCTTTAAAAAAAATGGTGTTTTGGCGATTTTCAAAAATGGTGGGGAATCGTGGGCCACCCCCGTATTTGAATGAAAATCAAACAATTATGATGCAAAACTTTATTCAATTAGTAGAAATGACAAGTACAGTTATTTTAATCGAGAAAATGGAGAAGGATTATGCACAATCAATCTGATACGCAATTTGGGCACGTAAATGTGTTGGCGGAGGTAGCACATTTTGCATGGACATCTCGACCACATTCCATGCATGCAACTGAATTGTTCTTGGTCAATTTCTTTGGCATTGACTCCAAACAAAGTATGCAGAAGTCAACAAACATCATAAACACAACATACCAATGTGATTGATAACAAAAAATTTAAAAACACGGGTGGCCCACGATTCCCCACCAAAAGTGGCTCACGATTCCCCACAAGCTACTTTTTGCAAAATAACGGCGTGTAATTGACTTGTTTAAGTGTCATGCAAAATTACTTTTGTATGTTGAAAAGGAAAGGTCTAACGATAATGTGAAACATATTTACCTGTGTTTTGTCGTAGCCTTTCGTCCAAAAATGATGGAAATAAAACACACAAAAAAAGTGTTGCCGATACTTTTTTTGGGCAAGTATTGTGCAAAGCGAATAAAACGCGTGCGTTTGTCAGCAACCAATGTAAAAATGATTTCAGGTTAAAAGAAAACGATGACAGGTGCATTTCACTATTTATCTCAAAATACTGCCGAAAGGTGGCGGTGGCTCACGTTTCCCCATGGCCCACGATTCCCCACTTTCCCCTAATTAAAAGGGTTTTAATTGCCAATGAATCCGAGTAACTGTAGGACTGTCAGATAACCTTCCAACTTTGTTTGGGGACCAGGTAAGGTATTACCATCGGGGCTTCTCTGGGCTTACTGCCAATTGGCTGAGGGTTGATCTCTCTGATTGCCGGAGGAGAACCACTGATACGGCTGCCAGCGAAGCTGCTCTAATGAGCAAGGAAGCGGCGCCGATAAGCTATCAGAATCCGTATCAGTATCAGTACATATACGTATAGACACCCTGCCCGGAGACACACACGGTGGTACATGGCCACATTGTTTGGGCGCTGCAAGACTCTCCTCGCACTGCAGACATGCTGGAAGCTTTGAATGACAGATCAATGAAATCATTATGAATTCGCTGAAACCGAAAACTGCGCACACAGCGTCGAAAATCGCAGGAAAAAATGCCAACTCACGGCAGCTTTCGGGGAATTGCAGAGCACCAAGCACCGAGCACCGATGACCGAGCATCGCAGCTTGTGGAATGGGAACAGGTTCGAGTTCTTGGGTTCTCAGATCCTGCGGCGGCGGAAGTCGCTTGTGGTTTCGTATTTATATGCATCGCCCGTCGATCGTTATTCGGTTTGTCCCTGCACAAGAAAAAATTCAATTCAAGATTTTCCTGATTATTTAGAAAAATAAAAAATAAATAAGTAATGAATAAACCTTAGAAATCCTTTCAGGATAATATTCATCATTATAATATAAAATAGTTTTTCCATCATGCTTCGTATATTTTTTATTTTATCTTTGAGATATTTATCGATTTAATTTCTTCCTCTGTACTTAAATGTTTGTTCCTTGACTGCTGCCGAGGTGCAACAGGTGCAAAAATCACAACAAACACTCACATCCGCTGCGAGCTGTTTTCTGGTTTTCCTCTGGGTCTCCGTCTCCGTCTCCGTCAAAAGGGAACGGAAGCACCTGTGATATGGACGCGGATCGCACGTGATTTCCTTGGCCTTCCGATGGACTCCGCCTCCTTCCCCTCTCCTTCTCCTCCACTGCCTCCTCCTCCTCCTCGGCGGACAATTAAATTTGTTTTTATGGCCCAAGTGCTGTACACGTCCGGAGAGTTCGGGTTCGAGACCGAGTCGCCCCCTCCGATCTGACAAATTCATTTGACACTTTGCCAGCCTTATCGTCCCTCGATGCTGCCGCCGTAATTGTTGTTGTCGAGTGCCATGTAGCTATAGAACTATAGCTGGAGCCGAAGCTATAGCCCCCTGGCTCACTCTATGGAGCCCCAGCTAAAGCTGAAGTTGGAAACTTGTTTCGGCTTTCGGGCTTTCGGAGTCGCATTCTCAACATGTTTGCCATGTTGTCTATGTTGCCCGCGTGTAGTTGTTGCTGCTGTTGATGTTGCTGTTGTTGCTGCTGCTGCTGTTGTTCCTGCTTGAAGCACATAATTACCGCAGCGCGTATTTAATCCGACAAATGGTTTCAACCTTAGTTGAACTTTGTCTATGGGCCGCACTCAACCCCTTGTAGTTGCTGGTTGCTGGTTGCTAGTGTTGCTGTTGCTGTTGCTGTTGATGGTGTTGCTGCTGCTGGTGCTGCGATGTTGCTGCTGCCGCCTAGCATTTCTAATATTCCATGACAGCCGCTTGAAGCTGAAGCCAAAGCGATTTCTGTGGTTACAATGTAATAAACCTTGACAAGCTTCGGATGGGTTTTTTTGTTGGTCGCCGTTGGCGGAAGGGGAGCTCAGCCGAAAATCTTAACTCGCATGTTGGATGATGTCAAGTGCTCGCGGTGTTTAAGTCCAAGTGTTCTGGGGGTATGCAATTTAAGACTATTAAAATGAAGTACAGTATTATAATTTTCTTGTTATAAGATAACAATTAGGGAGTATGGAATATTACTTTAATTCAAACTGCTGTTTACCTGAAACTCAGATCGTTTCCGAAAACCATTTCGATCTTTCCACTCTTTGAACTGCCAGACTGCGCACCTGTCAACCCCATCCCCCATTCACGTAGACCCGAACCCCGCCCAGCAGCAACATTGCAACATGGCCAACGATCCCCTCCCGATCGCAGTGCAATTTGCAACTGTGCAACTGCAACTGTGTGTTGTGTGCCACCCGAGATACTTTATCTTTTCCGCCCATCTATCTGCATAAATAGAGAGGAGGAAGATGCTGCCGCCGCTCCACATGTTGCTTCATTCATTCCCGATCCGAATCCAAATACGAATCCGAATCCAGAACGGAGTCCCAATCCCAAACTGACGGACTATGATAAATAAAGTAAAGTGCATTTCCGTCAAAACAAGTTTGTTCTATTAATATTTTCAATACTTCGAATTCAGACAGAGATGTTGTCGGCGGTTGTTGTTGCTGCTGCTTCTGTTGCTGTTGTTGCTGTTGTTGCTGTTGCTGCTGCAGTCGCGAGCAACTTTCACTGCAGACTCAACCGAAAGATCACTAGAATCATTTTGTGGGGATGCACTGTAAGAAATGTAGTGGTTTTTACTGGATATAGATTTCATATCGAAGAATTTATGAAATAAATAACTCCTAATGTGTCCTTTTGATATTTATGCATATAATTTGAATATATAAATAATTTAAAATTAAATTAAATATTTTTTCTTTGTGTACGATTCGTGTGCGTTGATTTGTAGGGGGCGACGACGTGCTGGCATCGTTTTAATTTGGCCGATCTCCCCCTTTCGGAAAAGTGCACCGCGTTTACAGTTATTTTTATTGGAGCCAAGCAGCGCGACAATTCATCCATCATTTTCTGTTATGATTTTGAATATTCCCCCTCGGGTTGGCTTAACCCATGGCAGCCCCCCCTCGAACTGGCCCCCTGTTCGTATTTTGGCATCTGCATTGAGGGGGGCACTTGTCTACCCCTCCTCCCTGCCCCCTCCCGAAACCCCCGCCCCTGCCCCTCTGAACAGCATCCGGTAATTATGCGACACGCTGATTAAAATGCGTTAAACGCACACCAACACATACACATACATATGTATGCCAGGCGGCTTGTGTGAGTGTGTGAGTGAGGTGGGTCTGGAGTCCAAGTGAAATCTTCGCCTGCATTAACGAGTTTTCCGTGACGCGTCGCCCCTCGCTTCCCTCAGCCTCCTCCTCCTCCTCTTTCTCTTCCTCTTCCTCTTCGTCTTCTTCTCATTCTTTTTCTTCGTTTTCTTTGAGCCCGCTGCTCTTATTCTTTGGCCTCCGCCTTTCCTTTCCTTTGCCTTGCTACACTTGATTTCCACAAACACACACACTCACTCAGACTTACACTTGGGAAAATTTATTGGGATTTTTCAAAATAATATTGTGAAGCCTTCAATATTTATTATTTAATATAATTCACTTATCACCAAAAATATATTTTATATATAAAAATATATATACAAGATCTCAAGTAAATATTCTAAAGAGTTTAGAGATTATAAATCAATCATTTTTTCTCAGTGTACAACGGGAGGAAGAGGAAGAGTGAATGAGAGGAGACGGCGTCTCCTGATATGCTGGCTCCGCTTCTCCTTCTCCAATTCTCCTTCTCGTTCTCCGTTCTGTTTCTTCTGTTTTGTGGCGATCAGGTTACCTGTTTGGGGAGGTGGGGGGAGAAGCGGTGGAGTGCTAGGGGGTGGGGGTGATCGAGGAGAGGGGAACAGGGAAGGGGGGGCGGGGCAGGGGCAGGTGGCCAGCAGAGGTTTTCGTTCGGTTCTGCGGCTGTTACCTTGCCGGTTGCATGGTTTTATCTGCAGTCGTTGCTGTTGCTCTTGTATTTATTGTTGTTTGCATACCCTACAAAAACCTTAGAAAGGTTGTTGGGTATATTCCCTTATCGTACAGATCATATCACAGAAAAAATATCAGGGAATATTTAATAAAACTAAAATTATTATAAGTTAACCTAAAATTAAAATGGATTCTTAATTTGGCCTTACCATCCTGTATTTATCAAAATGATATGATATATTATACCTGTACATAAATTGCAATAATTTTTGAACTTTGAATTCTGCAAAGGTGTATTAAAGGAGTATCTGTTTAGTCGCTTCCTAGATTTCCTAGGCTCGTTGTTGTTGTCATTATTTTCGTTGGCCTTTTTCTTTAACTGTGCACGTTGTGCAGTTGTTGTTGTTTTGTTGTTCTTCCTCTTCGCGTTTATTGTTGTATTTTTCTGCCATTGCACTACACACGGCATTCGTCCTCCAACAAAAAGCGAGGCAAAGTCGTAAACAGAACAACAACACCCCTCCACCGCCCACCGCCCCGCCCTTTTCTTCAACACTTTTCCCCCTTCTACACAGAAAGAAATGCAGTGCGATATCTACTATGTACTCTATTCATTGAATTTTATAGGGATTACAATTACATAAAACAATTTTGAAAGTTCAAAATCGGAATACTGCATTTTTTTAAATTCGAAGATTGATGATTGATCGATCAGATTGTAAAGTAGTTTTTCTTTTTTTGAGTGCACTTTCTGGAGGAACTTCTCCGGCAATGTAAAAGTTCTTTGGTTGCTCCATCTCAGTTTTTTTTTTATCGTATTTCTTCTAACTCGTCGTCGTCGTTGTGCGTGGATGTTGTTGTTGATTTTAGTGTTGTTGTTCGTGTTGTTGGGGCTTTGTATGGTTGTTGCTGTAGTTAGTGGTGTAGTTGGTGTTGTTGTTATTTCTGCTTGTCTCGTTTATTGATCGTGTTGCACACACACATACACACACATACACCAAGAAAGGGGGACTAACACACACAGTTGCAGTCACATACGCAATTCAATGAAGAAATGCTCCAAGTCAATGACCCGGAAATTGTGTCTAAAAAGCAAAACAACAACAAAACCAGCAACACCAACAGCAACAGCAACATAGAACTTTTACCTAGACATCGGCGCATGCGACTGACGTTGCAAGTTGCAAGTTGACTGCTGCAGTCCAATGAACCGACTGCAATTCGCAGCCCGCAGCTTTTTGCAACAATTGCACGCAGAGCGACAACAGCAAAAGCAACATCAACGGCAGTGCAGCAGCAGCAGCAGCAACAACAGCAACAGCAGCAGCAGCAGCAACATCAACAACCAGCAACCAGCGATGACAATCAACACAATTAATGCTCATCCGGCCAGCAGTGTAGTGATGCTTGGACTTCCTTCTCCATCCTGTTTAACTAATATGTATATCCACAGCCCTTGGAAATTGCCCGCAGGTCTTAAACACTTTTGAAAAAGAAGATCAACTATTTAAATGACTTCCTCTTCTCTTAGAAAGCCAATAAATAATTGTTTTATGGGAGTGTTCAAAAACCAGAAGTATTTTTAGGATTGGAATGTTTTGGCAAGGAGTCACTTCATAATGTTCGGAGTCCCATTCCTTTATTAATTACAATTTTCATATGTGTACCTATAGGTGCACAGGTCAACCAATGTAAAACCCCAACCCCGATCGACAGCCTCTGACAATTGTGCATCATGTCATCCCCCTGGGCCATTCGCAATTTATTGCATATCGAAAAAATTAAGCACAAAAGTTCAGTGCCATAGGCCAAGTCGTTGTCATCGTCATCGTTCCCACTTGTAATGAGAATTTATGTGCCGACAAGATGTGCATAAGATCCCGAGATGGGCAGTTCGGGGGAAGAGACGAGTTGCCGCGGACCGAAAGTGCCGGCAAACATGCAAACTGCAATTAGATTTGGGGGCAAGTGTTGTGAGTTCTCCGATGGCGATGGCGATGGCTATTTGGAGCAGGGCAATTGAGGCAGGAATATTGGAAGCGATATAGAGTGTCTGTCTTACTAGAGAAATTATGAAGCAAGAGAATATCTTTTTCAATCCAAGAACTTATTCTTCTTACCGCAGTAGGTGATCTTTAAGCCAAATAAAAAATTATAGCATGGAGGTAGAAACAAGAATTTATAAGTGAATAAAACACCTTCTCAAATCATCATCACTTAACCCGGTTTTATAAGAAGGGGGTCACCTAAAGTCCTTATCGAGGTCCCCCTGATTTTCACAAGAGTTTCCAGAACCATTCATCCGCAACCAAACGATGCGTGCAATATTGAATCACTTGGCCATTGAAGGGGGTCAAAGTTGCTGCCAGTCTCACGACACAATTCGCATATGGAGCAGGCCGGGGAGACTCGGGCCCCTTAAGATCGGAACCACCAGATGAACCGGAGAGTCTCCCCCTGGAGAAGAATGGAGATGGAGAACGCAGAACGGAGAGCCGGGAGAACGAGCCGAGAGATGCGTGCTCGACTTTACGTTTCGCATTTAATGCAATTAACCTCAAACTAAATGGCAATCACTTTAATTTGCTTTAATTAAGCTTTATATGCCTATCGAGGGGGCGCATTGAAGGGGGCGGAGAAGGTGGAGGAGGTGGAAGGGGTGGAGAAGGGGGAGGAGGTAGCCAAAAACGACGCCTACATCGGATGACGGTTCTTTAATTAATTACGGGGAGGGAGAGGGCACTTGTCTTCTCTTGTCCCGCTCCGCCACTCGACGCCCACTGGCAACTATGGTAGGCATGTTTCCTGTTCTCCTCGCCCGGCTCAAGTGCCCGCCTCGTAAGCCCTCCAGGATATGCCCGAGCATATGCTGCGGTGCTCCCTGCCCATCTGAGCGATCCGATGATCCGATCCGAGGCCCGGATTCGGAGGAATCGACAAAAGAGCTCCACGCATGCGCACACTTAACGAACGCTTAACGGATGTTTCTGCCCCCTTCCCCTCCCCCTCCCCCTCCCTCTTTCTCTTTTTCTTCTTCTTCCTCTGCCCCTGCCCTTTCCCATCCACTTTCCTCCTCTTCCTATGGCTTATAAAGAGTCCCTCATTGTGGGCCGACACTTGTAACACAATCAACCCATGGGCTCGAGTCCCGATCTCGGCCTGAACCACGACCTGACATTTGTTTCCTACACTGTAAATAAAAAATGCATAGAATAGAAACTACCAAGCAGAGGGCAATAATGTATTAAAAAACAGTTTTGCAAAACAGGAGAATACAAACCATAACTTATTGCTTCTTGTTTACTAAAATAAATCATAGCGTTTTGATGGTCTACTTGGGTTATTTTCTTTTTCTAGTCTCATGGTAGTTGCAGAATATTTTTTTGAGTGCACAGTTTCCCTGTTTCTGTTGCTGCGCGACGCTCTCCACCTCCACATCCACCTCCGCCTCGAAATCCATCTCCGGCTACTCCTACTCCACTTGAGATTCTCGTACGTGCCCAGATGCGTGGGAATGACGAGATGTCTGGAGAACTCCGTCAGAGAAAGAGAGAAAGACGGGAGGGGTGAGCTGTACGGGGTAGGGGGACTAGGGCAGTTGCTCATAACTCAACGCCAGGCGAAATTCGAGACTTGTTAATGCGCCAAATAATATGCGGCGACAGCCAGCCGGAATACTCGTACACAGGGCCTATTAAGAAGGGCATTCCGGAGGGGATTCAGCCCGAAAACAATTAACGAAAATCATTAATTTGTTGCCTAGTGTAGGGGCAAATTAAATGAAGAAAAAAGTCAGAGGAGCCACACAAAATACCCCGTGAACACGCCACCGATCGGTGGCCGGCGATCCTCGATGCGAATTTATGAATGTATCTTTCGGTTTCTTTCACGAGAACGGGCACGCAACGCAATCTCTGAAGGATCGCGTCTGGAATGTGGCTTAAATTATGACTTAAATGGCGTTGGCAGTTTATGCGGCTGCCCGTCTTGTGTAGATGCTCATGATCACGATCTCATGATCGTCATTACGAGGCCGAAGCCGTCGGATTCTTGGCGTTTTCGAGCGGAAACGGCGCTCTCGAGCTGCGAGACTCTTGAGTTGGCTTTTAAGCCGTTTCGCTGGCTTTCTTTTTCAGTGCTGTTTCGCCCATTCTTAAGAGCTTCTCAGCAGTCTTTCCCCTTCAGCTCACTCCATTCCCCAATCCCCAAACTCCAAACTCCAAACACCAACCTCCAAACACCAACCTCCAAGCTACAAGCTTCATCTCCAACTCCAACTCCACTTTCTTGACTGACTCTCCAGTTGTGTGTTTGCTTTATTTGGCTGACGTGAGGTTTCTTCTGCCCGGTTTCTTCGGCTTCGTTTTCTCGTTTTTGGTCGTGGCTCGCATTCTTGGTCACATCCTTCACAAGGTCATGGCAAAGATGATGGGCAATGTGAGGCAGAAGTTGGCTCACCTCGGCACACAGTAGATACGGCCCAGCATAGGCACACACGTATAAATCGTATTTAAGCAAAGTAATCTCTGGGCAAATAATTGTAGACGGAATGCGGTTTCTGTTGGCATTTCCATCTCCATTTCCCCTGGCCATCCAGCCAGATCCGTCCTCGTCCGCCCCTCAAACGCCGAGCACTGAAATGTTCCCCGATGTTTGCACAAATTGTTAGCGACTGCCGCAGAGATACGGTTTGTTTTGGTTGTTCTTGTTGTTTGGCTCGCTTTTTACGCTCTCGCCCCGCCGGCTGTGTACAAAAAAATTTAAGGGAAAACGTCCACAAAAATAATGTAAAAACATTGTGTTTAATGCTGGCTCTGAGATTCTGGCAATCAGTCGATGCTAATGTTGGCTGGCCAAGTGAGTTATGCTCGAATTCTGCCGAAGAAAGTCTCTAGAGCGAGTGGAAGATTCAATGGATTAGATGATCGAATAAGAACTTCTCTTGATTATAGTTAAAATAATTTCTAAGTAAGGTGTTCTTATAAGACAGAGTTGTGGGTTGCTTTCATAATACTATTTGAAGGTTTGCACACCTTTCTGACCTTCTGCTCATTATGTTGAAAATGGGAAAGGTATCCGAACTGTTGCCATATTCTGTTATCTACTCGAAAACCCTGCGGAACCCATCACATTCCAACTATTCCGAGTATGACTCCCTGAGATGACATCGACATGTTTTTCTTTATTTTCTGTCTGGGTGCTGGTCGCCGTGGTGCGCTTCACCCTTTCGGCTGTGGGGTGTTAATAAGATATCAAATATGCATGTGGCTGCGCACCATCGGAAGGCCCAGAACCAATCCCAATCCCAATCCCAGTCGGACATCCAGTCCCAAAGACCGGAGACCAGAAATTCGGGGACCCAGAGACCAGATTCAGTGGAGACTTTGGCCCGTGGCCGGCGCGAGATCTTGCTAACGAGGCGCGTTTGAAAATGCAGCACATAAAAAATAAATAACCCAGCTGAAATCGGAAAAAGTAGGGAACCGAATCATTGGGTTCTCTTCCGCTATTTTCTTGAAGCTTGAAATCGCTTTACTTGAATAAGAAAACTTGAGCTAATTTCTCTATGTTAAATTAGTTATCAATGAAGGTATGTTAACTGATGTTCAAATTATTTTCCATTTTCTGAAATGGAAACTATTTAAAGTTTATATACAGATGAACTCTTTTCATTTGAACATAAATACCCCAGTTCAAGGGTATTTTGAAAACGGCAGCAGCCGAAAAGTGCGACACAGCCGGCGTTGAATGTGCCCTGAAGTTTTGTTTATTTTCGGAGATAAAAAAAGGAAAATAATAAATCGACAGCGGCAGCGATTCGACCACTGAGAGGCAGCGATTCGACTGGGACAGCTCCATAATAAATGCCCCAAAGCACTCAAAGCTTTTCTTATTTATTTATTTTCGCGCACACAGATACCACAGGCCGTCGGATTTCTTCATTATGCGATTTGATTCGAAAATAATTCAAACGAATTTCGTGCCTGCCAGGCTTTCAAGAGCGCGTGCGCAGCCGTTCGGCGGACAAAGGAAAAGCCACTCGCCGTTTTCGCCCAGTGTATTCCACATAAAGCGTAGCACGGTAGCCAGAGCTACAGGTTCGAGTGCGACTGTATGTGTATGAGTGTGTGTGTGTGTGTGCACGATGACGCTGGTAAAAAAATAATGAATAAAAGAAAACCTGTACACAAAAAACCAGACAAATAAACCAAATACAAAAGCCTTCTCCTCGAAGTCCGTCGTCTTGGTCTTTGGCTCGGTTTTAGTGCGTGCGGCTTAACTGCAGCGTGGCAAACTGGTCCGCCGAGTGCTCGCCCCTCCCCACCTCTCACCTCCCCCTCTACCCCCTGTTTCCCCCACCCCCTCTGCAACCAAGTCACAGATCCCAGCTCCAAAGTGCTGCTGCACAGTAGCCGCATGCTGGCTGTAGTTCTCCATCCGCTCCTCTATTCGCCGCTCACATCCACAGCCTGATTATGCACCTAAAGAAAAAGTAAGAAGAGTTCAAAATATACTTTAGAATAAATGCAATACCATATTACAAATTTTGAAATATATGAAATTCTTATAAAACATCATAAACCTTTTATTTACTATTTTGTTTTGAGTTTTCTGTTGCTTAAGCCTTGCTTTTAATTATTCTTATGTTTTCTTTTCATATTGATAATAAATTGGAATGCAAGTTTTGTCAGAATATATTTTTATATATTTATTTTTAATTCCAGCGGGTATCCAGCGGTTGATAAAATTGTCCACTTCTTTTTTGCAAAGTGCCTTTGCAGCTCCGATTGCAATTCTCCTCTGCAGATTGTGACTCCGACTCTGCGGCTCGTCAGCGATCGCAGCCTCCTGCGAGAGGCCTTCACGGCCCCAGAACATTATGGCTAATAGTTGGCCGGATCCCCAACTCCCCCCCTCCCTCCCCTCCTCTGGCTCTACCCCTCTCAGCCCACCGAAAAGGAGGCGTGGCTGCACTTATTATTATGCGCTGGACTGTGTTTTTGTTTGGGTTTCTGGCGTTTTTGCTGCTTTTCTGTCTGCGTCTGCACTGCGTTTTCCAGAGAAATCTGTCGAGAACTTTTCCTCGTTCTCGTACGTCCTTAAAGGTCATTAAACGAGCCCAGCTTGTTAGGGATCATGATCATCGCCATGCCTTCGGACTGACTCACATTTGGGTTCCTTTCGTTGCTCGCCAGGCTGATTGGCTTAATCATCGCTCAAGTTCGGCGTCAAAGGTCGCGGAAGTTTGTAAAAATTTAACGACATCGTTTTTGAAAAGTGCCAGTGCCGCCGACACTCGAAAAGGGTTGCGCTTTAATTAATTAATCAAATCGACAGTTAAAATTCCTTACTGATCTGACTCACGATCGGCTGAATGGGAATAAAGATTACACCCATCCCAATGCTGCTTTTTGAGATGATGATAGTTAATGGTCAAGGGGTCAATTTGTAAGGCGGCTTTGGGTACACTCACTTCTCAGAATTTTTCCACTCTCATTCCCCCCGTGAATATCAACTTAATTAACTGTTAACTGTAAAGCCGCATAAAAAGGCGGACGGGCGGAAATGATTGCGTATACGGCTGCCAAAGCCCATGTCCAAAGTTAATTCCAAGTCGCATGTAATAATTATGTTGATGGAATATTCATAACAGGAAATCCCTTTTACAGTGCGAGTGTTGTGATTAAAATTACATAGAGTCATGCACAATCAATGCAAATGGGAATGTAAATGTTGAATAAAAATTGTACGCAGCCCATTCACAATAGGATTTGCTGTTGTTGTTTATATTGTTGTGGTTGTTGTTGTTGCGGCGCAGTTGCTCACTGAATATCAAATTACTGGGCATGGATTTTTGAAGAGGAACTCTGGAGTGCACTGCGATGTACACTTGAACCGAATGGGGGTGAGTTGAGCTAGGAAAGTGTAGTTTATTGTAGGGGCACCATTAACCGAAAAGGGGAATCTGAAGATGTTTGGTTGAATTATTCATAAATAGGTCAGGTCAGTATTGATTCATTAATTGTAGGTATATATCTGTGCACCATTAAATGAAATTATCTCAATTAATATGTTGCTGCTTTCTGTAGCTGCATTGATTGATTTAAATATCCTACTATAGGTCCACTGGACAACACCTTCCAGCTGAAATCCACTCCACTTTTCAGGGAGCTGAAAAGCCCGTTGCTGTCTTGCACAGTAGTTATCGCATAAGCATGCACATCAAATGGGATTTATTTATTAGCACCCCACAACATGAGGCTATAGTCTCCGGCTATTACTTTATACAATGCCGCTGCTTATTTGGATAAACATAAGCCCCCAAAGAGCATTAAGCATGAGCGATCCATGCGAGGGCCACACACACACCATCTATCCAGCGAGCCAGCCAGCTAGCCAGTCAGTCAGTCAGTCATTCATCCAGCGATCCATGCCATATAGAATATACACACCAGGCGATATCCCATACTACACCATACCATACCATACCATTCCATACCATTCTATACCATACCATCCCATCCCATCCGCTGCTGGGCTCATTCACAGGCACTCGGCGTCGTCGCTCGCCTATTTCTGTATGCGTAACGCAATCTATTCATAAAATAAAATTAAATAAAATAAAAAACAACAACTGCGACCGAGACTGCGACTGCGAGCGACGTCGGCGGCAGAAAAATACATATTTTCATTTACAAGACCGGAAGAGCACTTCCTCCCTGATGTGCTGTTGCTTCTCTTGTTGTTGTTGTTGTTGCTGTTGTGATTGTTGTTGCTGTACCATCATCAATCGCGGCACCCGCACCAAGATACAGTGGAAGCCCATGCTGATGATGTTGCCGTGCTGCTGTCGTATGCTAAATACTAAAACTAAATGCCTGTTTGAATATGCAACTCTGGCTGGGGGCCACAGCCACATCCACGTCCACAGTCATCCATCCCCAGCCTTCCGATCCCATGTGTTTAGTTCTGTTGGACTAGCAAACCGCTTGTCTGTCCGTCCATCCGTCCGCTCGTCCGCTTGTCCGTTTGTCCGCTTGTCCGGCGGTTCCGTTGTCCGCTCATTGGAAATGCAATGCCATGTGTGTGATTTTTATTGAAGCACATCCAGATATAAAACAAGATTTATGCGAAATGAATATATTCATGTACGGCCAAGCCGATGAGCTGGTTGGATCTCCTTTGAAAAAACAATAGCCGTAAATTTTTGAAAATTATGATCAAAATAGGTTCTAAACTTGAAAATTAACCTGAGGAAAAATATTCATACAATCCCAACTGAAAACATAGTTTGGAAAAAAGAATTCAATATTCTCTGAGCAAAGCATTACTATGGCAAGACCCTGTGTTATTAACCTGTTCCAGATACACCTTAGCATTCACTCAGACATTTGTGCGATCCACGATCCAATTAGAAATTTTCCGAACGTGGCTGGGAAAATATTTGAAATAACATTCTGCGCAAAACTGGCGCCTTTGCAAATTGCCCTCGACTAACCCGAAGTGCTCATTAAATCGTGGCGTAAAAATTTTCGGGTGAAAATTCTTAGTCAGTTCGGGAGGTGTGCGGAAAAGTCGGAAAATTGGGGAGGAAAATAGCGAGTGGGGCCGAAATAAATTCAAATTGGAAACCATGGCCATGAGGATATATTTACGGCACTCGATATTTATAGTTTGAACTCAAACAGGTGTAAACCGTAAAATGGCAAAACATTGTTTAAATCATTTCATTGTAAACTCCGCGCTGCCCTTCTTATTTCTCGTGTTGTCCAAGAGTGTAAACAAAAGTGCAAACAAATTGCTGAGGAGCAAAAGAGTGGAGAAGCAGAGTGGGGATTCCAGGAAAAGCCAAAAGTCCGGGGAGCAGCGGGACCCAAAGGGGGTCCTCGCTCTCGTTTATAATGTGTGTAGTTCATCAAAATTTTTTGGCACGCGGCCCCTTGCGGTGGCATTGTTCTGGTGTTCTGGTGCTCTGATGCTCTGGTGTTGAGATATCGAGCCGCAGATACCGATACTCGCGGATACAGATACGTCTGATATGCACACGCACAGCACAGGAACACAACAGATACTCCACACACGCTCACGGATCGCAGGCTTAATTTGAATTATTTGGCCGTAAATAAAGCACAATGGGAGCGGGAAATGGGATTTTTATTTCGCTGTCCGTCTTTGAATTGGTCTCCCCGACTGACGGAGCCCAGAAAAAGCATAAATATTTATTATCATAAGAAACAGCAGCTCCTCATCCCAGCAGCATCAGCACCAGCATCGGCAGCAGCAGCCTCAGCAGCCCCACTGAAAAGGAAAACGATTTCTCAATGTCTTTTATATCGGTATCGCAGCAGCCCAGAGAGCTGCGCTTCGGCCCCAGTTTCCCTTGCCGGTTCTTCGCCTTTTGTGCCACAGCCACAGCCGAAAAAGAAAAGATCAACTCTCTAGAACTGTGAAAACCCGGCTAAGACCTGAAGATACCATGTAATTCCGGTTTTTAATGAAAACTATGGAAAAATAAATTTTTCCATATATGTTTTTTGTATTACTTGACCAATATGTAACTCACAAAAAAAAGGCAAGCTGTTTTAGACAATTGGGATTCCTATCTAACGATCCCTTTAATTTTCCGGCAGATTGTGAACAAAAATTTTTTTTGCCAATTTTTGCATTTTTGGTAAGGGGTAACATCATCATTTTTTGCGAAAATCGGTCAAAATCGAAATATTTTAGGTGAAAATGCCACTCGATAGAAATTTTTACCACGATTTCAACGATGTATTACATTCCATATATGAACGATTTTTAAAACTTTTATGGCCAAAAAAAGCTTTTTTATACGTATACGTAATAATTCATATCACGTATACGTTTAGTGTAACATTTTTTTTATTTAATCATAAATATAATTTTTTTACCCAGTCAAAGCTAGAATAAATAGAAAATTATAAGCCTCCAATAGATAACAATTTTCCGATTTAAACAAAGGAAACTAAGGAACAGGCAATACATAGACACATGCAGTCCCAAAAGTATGCTACAAAAATTGACTGCTTGTTATAATAAAGAGCAAACAAACAAAATGTTTGGCGTTGGATCAGGTGAATGCCGATATACCTTCGGCGGTGTTTAATGCACAGGGTATTCGGGCAAGACAAAAGACAAAGACGCGCTCTTGGAACCGATCGAGAAACTTGTTTAGCACGCGTTACAGCGGCTGCCTGTTTTTCAGAGCGGGGGCTTTCAAACTGTTTGCGGTCGGTCACTCTTCAGTCCCCCTCCCTTCCCCTGCAACCCCTCGCCCAGCTCCTCGATTTCCCCTGAAGACCCAACCCCGCCCACTTGGCTCCCATATATAGTGTAGTGCAGGGCTTTTGGATATATAGCTTTACATACGAGTGTATTTGCTTTTGCCAGCGAAGAAGACTCTCGGCTTAATCCGTTCGGCTAAACGTTGATTACTCCGATCCGGAATCCCCCGCCTGCCATCTTAGCCCCCCCAAGCCCCCCTCCCTACTGTCTTAGCCCCCCGAAAGGCATCCCTGCGTGGGCTCATTGTGGAATTTCTACACTCATTCTTGATTGTTTCGTTTCGTTTTACGCTCTGGGCCAAATGTGCTGTGTTTGGGCCTGCATTCCAGCTGAATTGGTTTTGCCCGCGACCGAAAAATCTCTTTCGACCTGGCCAAGCCCGATTTTGGTATTGGGACGGTCTGGGGGGAGCGGTAATAAATTTGAATTTCAATAAATTATTTTGTTGCTACAAGACAGCCAGCAGAAGACCCTCTTTTCCACTTCATTGTGCTCCGTTCCCTTCTGAATGGTCAAAAGTCCGATCTTGCGTGGATTTCATTCAACAAAAATTTTCTGTTTAGCAATTTCTTTTTGGCGCTGTCGTCTCCGTCTCCGTCTCCATTTCATTTTTATTTATTTAGTTTTGTATTTTACCATTTTACCATTTTTTGCCCACCATTGTTGGCCAAGGCTGCCGCAGATCGATTGAGGGAGGAGAGGGGTTACATGTGTACATACCGAGATCGAAGATCGGTCGTAGTTATGGTCCGATGAAGTGATCAGGCCTTGACATTGATCAAATGCCAAGAGCACTCAGTTGCTGTGGGCGTAGGAAACACATTTTAAAACATGGCGAAATATTAGGGAAATAGGTGAAGCACAGGTCTACAAATTGGGTTTTAAGAGGAAGTTCAAAGTTTTCGGTTAATATTTGCTGGACTGCTATTTGTTAGCGGTGATAAATAAAAGTGTAAGATGCGCAATGCTTAATGAGCTCTACCAAAAATCTGGCAGTAGCCATCTGCCTTATTTTCAGCTCTTAAGTTATTCGATTTAAACACAAACTGTGGCTTTGTGGGCTCCATGAATAATTACAAAACGGAATAATCAAATTAATACTGGGTTAATGAATGAATCGCCAGCCAGATCTTAGGTAGTCTCGCTATCAGTCCAAAAAATCTGCTGCCCTGCCAAGCTACTGAATTGGATGATGACGATCATTCATTTAGCGGGGCCAAATACCCCGAACGGGGGATATACGAACATTTCCTGATTGCCACAGCTTGAGATCTGCTTGGGCCTCCGACTTAATATCGGCCTATAACCATATATAAGGCACACAAGTGCCGGACACCTGAGGAGCGGCATAATCCGGCAGCGGCATTAATTCATGGAAATTCCGTCAAAAGAAATTTCTAACCCCCTCCATCGCTATCCACATTACTCTCTCGCATCTCTCTCACATGGCAACCAGTTTTAGGTTTCTTCTTCTATATTTTTTACTATTTTTTTTTTTTTTTTTTTGGCAACGGCGTCAAGTCAACTGACAAAGCTAACAAACAACCTTCGTCATTAGCCAAACTATGGCATGTCAACGAAAATTAGCATTTTTTACAGCGGGAGGCCGGCAGCAACAACTATGAGTCTGTGAGTACAGCTACACAAAGAATATTTTTTTTTAATTTAGTAGAACCTTTAATACTAAAACTCCCATTTGGTTGTAGAATTTTCTATTTATCAATGGAATAACCAAAGTAAAAAAATCTTCATAATTAATGTTATGTGGTGCTGAAGTGCTAAGGGATTCTCTTAATAAGTATGTTACAATTTTCTCAAATACCATATATTTTTTCCGAGTGTTTGAGAAGTACGTAGGGGGCCCCGAGAACCCGATTTACACTTGGATTTTAGCGCTGTAAGATGTGAGCTGTTCGAGCTTCGTCAGATGCGTAGGTAAGCCGACTTCGGTCCGCATGATGAACTATATCCACTTTATACACATTTTCTAGTTGTTGTTGTCGCATTTGTGCCGCTCGGTCGACCGTCGCTGCTGCTGCTGCTGCTGCCGCTGCCGACGCCGCTGCCTCTGCCTCTGTCAGCGTCTCTGTCGCTGCCTACGCATCTTTTGCAATTTCGTTTGAGCCGCCCACGCATTTGAGTTTGCTTAGAAATAAACGGCAAAGCAGCCTACAAATTCAAATTAAAGTTGTATTCGCATTATTCGCTATATTTTTTGACTACACAGAAAGAAAAATATCTTTTATGGTCACTTACTGCTTAAATAAACAGTATTTGAATCATAACAAGGCAAAAAATAGTTAAAATATGAAATAATATCTTGTTAAAATTTGGTAAAAAATATTTTTTCGGAATCCGCAGGAAAGTGATAGGAATTGTTAGACAGGGTTCCCAAGTGTCTAAAACAGTGCGCCTTTTTTCTGTAAGTAACATATTGGCTAAGATACCTAAAAAACAAAATTGGAAAATTCATTTTTACACAAAAATTCATCATCGTTTTTTAATGTGTATGCCACTTAAAAACAGCTCTCGTGGGCTTTATGGCCACAGATATACAGTTCGTTTCATTTGGATAGGACACCTAGCAACTTTTATGGTTAATCGCTCGTAGCGAAGACAAAAATCGTTGAAAGCTAAAATTTTTTTTAAAGTTATAATCTCTGTTCTATTGTGATTCTAAAATGCAGTTACATTTTTTCATTATTGCTTTCCACACTTTTTTATTTGAGCTTTTGCACTGCTGCATGGTTTTTTGAATGCTGAAAATCGTTTCATTTGGATAGGACACTTGTCAGAAATCACTTTTGTACAGTGCGCAGTTTGTTTAAAACGTTTTTTTTTTTTCAATCTGATGCTATTATTGATCAAATGGAACTAAAATAGGCCTTGGATCGGCACTCCAGGATAAAGATGGGAAAATTATGGGGAAAATTGATGCATATTTGGACTCAGGCCATAATGTGACCCAAATCGCCACGAAAATAAAAAAAATCGCGAAATGTTGTACACAATTTATTAACAGATAATGAAAACTATAAAAAAAATTATAAAGGGCTCCAAAAAACAAAGTTAAACGTTCGAGATAAGCGGCTTCTAGTGAAAAAGGCCTCCAATTTCCCCATGTCCTGCCCCGTTTTGGCTCATTATGAGGCCAACAAGGCGTCTAAAACCCCATTTGGCGGACTTTACACACTTGCTAACACTTGGGGCCATCAAAAATGGCAAGTTCTCCAAGAATCACAGAGATCCATCGTCAGGCGCGGCACAATTTTGGAAAATACAACTTTAAAACGAATTGGCGCTCAGTAAGCTATTCTTAAAGGCTCCTGCTAAGCTCTATTTTAATATTTTTTAATGTTTGGATTATATTTAAATGGCCCGGATGGGCTCAAATTAAGTTTTTTTCATCGAAAAATATAATCCAAACATTAAAAAATATTAAAATAGAGCTTAGCAGGAGCCTTTAAGAATAGCTTACTGAGCGCCAATTCGTTTTAAAGTTGTATTTTCCAAAATTGTGCCGCGCCTGACGATGGATCTCTGTGATTCTTGGAGAACTTGCCATTTTTGATGGCCCCAAGTGTTAGCAAGTGTGTAAAGTCCGCCAAATGGGGTTTTAGACGCCTTGTTGGCCTCATAATGAGCCAAAACGGGGCAGGACATGGGGAAATTGGAGGCCTTTTTCACTAGAAGCCGCTTATCTCGAACGTTTAACTTTGTTTTTTGGAGCCCTTTATAATTTTTTTTTATAGTTTTCATTATCTGTTAATAAATTGTGTACAACATTTCGCGATTTTTTTTATTTTCGTGGCGATTTGGGTCACATTAAGGCCTGAGTCCAAATATGCATCAATTTTCCCCCATAATTTTCCCATCTTTATCCTGGAGTGCCGATCCAAGGCCTATTTTAGTTCCATTTGATCAATAATAGCATCAGATTGAAAAAAAACGTTTTAAACAAACTGCGCACTGTACAAAAGTGATTTCTGACAAGTGTCCTATCCAAATGAAACGATTTTCAGCATTCAAAAAACCATGCAGCAGTGCAAAAGCTCAAATAAAAAAGTGTGGAAAGCAATAATGAAAAATGTAACTGCATTTTAGAATCACAATAGAACAGAGATTATAACTTAAAAAAAATTTTAGCTTTCAACGATTTTTGTCTTCGCTACGAGCGATTAACCATAAAAGTTGCTAGGTGTCCTATCCAAATGAAACGAACTGTATAATACAGTTTAGAGCCAGCCCGCCCGAGTGTCTGCCACATTTACCACAGCTCCCAGCCGGTACCTGAGTATCTGGGTATCTGGCCACGCTATCCATCTAAGCCAGCCTATCTGGAACTGTATCTCCGTCTCTATCTCCATCTGTATCTGTGGCTGTATCTATCCGGCCATCGGTTAAACCTCTAAAGTGCCATAGATTATTATAACACACGCGCTATGCGACTGTGCTGCGGTTAGCCGCAAAACTCAAAACCGAAACAGACACTCCAAGCCAAAGGCCCCACACGGGCTATACTCGCTGCTATACTAGCTGCATATATGCACCGCCCACCCTCCTGATTCTCCGCCCCTCTCCGACTCCAAATTGGGCAAAAGGGGGGATGGACCCACCCATTGGGAGGAGGAGCACTAGCGCGAATTAAAGAAAAAGGCTGTCAACAGAGCAACGGTAAAGAAAATGAATGAGAGAAAAGCCCACAGCGGAAATGGCAATGTAAAAATAAGTTATGGTAGGTGGATGTGGTAAATAATATTAACATGAGCGGGGAACGGGCTGGAGGAGGGGGAACACACCTTAAATAGTTCTATTACCATCTTTGCCGTCAGCCCTCCTCATGCTTATGGAGCTTTCAAACTTAATATGTTAAATGTTCAAATTATTGTGTTTTAAAACTGAATTTAACTACTTCGGGCAGAGTAATTCTACTGATTATTTCGTAAACTTAAAAAAAGGTATGATTTCTGAACATAGATCTTCAGTTTGAAAAATAATTAATCAACTGCAACAAACTATATTTTTCTCTGCAAAGCACTATTAACCAAAATTAGTGAATGGAATTGTAAAAGCCACAAAGTCTCGAGAAATATGACAAAAATCATAAAGTCGCAATGGCCACGCCTTCTTTGAGACACATACTTTTTGAAATGTTTGAAAGTGCTGCCAAAATGCAGTTTAATCACCTCCAGAAAGACAGCCCACATGGCGAACCCAAAACGCAGCCCACACCAAATATGCACATTAGAGAGCACGTAGAGAAAGAGTGGGTTAAAGGCGGGGACTGGGAAGGGGGTCCGCAGGGGCGGGGGGATCACATCGATCAAGCGGCTGCAGATTTAATTACCAGACTCGGTTGTACACTCACACAAAATGTTGATCGCTTAGGGATGGTATATATTTAATGGGGAACTTTTACTTCTTGTGAAGTTTACCTTTGAAGCAGTAGGGCTTTTCCTTCGGATATTGTAATTGTTTTTTGCTTTGTCTTCTTTTATGAAAACTTCCTAATAACCATCGAAATTTTTCTTAGTGTTTAGATTTTCACTCGCCTGGCAACAAGCCGAAGCGAAAATGAAAGCTCGTAAAGAGTCGCCAACGTAGAGCTGCCCACTCCCCCACTTGTCTCCCCTCGACACTCCGGTCCCCACTCTCCTCCACTCCTCTCCCCATCCTCTCTCGATTTGGGCGTCGACGTCGCTGCCGACGCCAACGCAGCGAGACGCGCTTGCCGCCAACGTTGAATGAAATTTCATTCACAAAAATCCACAAAAACGAAGCCAAAAAGGCAATGGACACCAGTCACGCATGCGCGGATCGGATCGGAGTGGATCGGATTGTGTTTTTCATTTTATTGGGGCTCTGGGGACCTGGGGAGCAGGGGGTCGGTCTCCAAAAGGGGGGCCATCGCAGAAATTACAGCGAAAAATATGCAGCATGTCTGGGCGTCTCGCGAACGTTGTTGCCCAACCGGAAGTATTAAATTCCAATTATGGCGACAAGATATTTCGCCGACCCGCGATCGTTTGTCGCGCTGCCTTTATTGCTTATGAATTCATTCAAAATCAGAGGGTTTCGGCGGGGAAACGGAGGATCTCCGAACGCCGATCGCCGATCTCCACTAGCTGCCCACGACCTCCATCAAACGTCGTCGCAGTCGCTGGCGGACATCGTCGAACTCGGGCAGGGGCACCAGGTTCAGCTCCTCTCCAGAATCCAGTCGGTGGTCGTACAGCTCCTCGCCATAAACATCATGCCAGTCTGAAAAGCAAATGTACAAATTAAGTTTTTAATCAGAAAATTATTAATAGCTTATGTAGAGTTGTAAAAAACTCCGCTTAACTCTAAATATTCAGTGATTGTTTTCACCTTACCTCTGCTAAAGTTTTGGGAGTGGAACCTCACCCACAAGGTGTACCTATATACATCCGTCCTGAGGCTATAGCCCATTATTTTTATGTTCCTTAACTTCGGCTTATCGCTGTTTGGGTGCTTTGTGGGCAGCATTCCGGGTCGGGGATACTGGCTGAGTGCCACATGTTCCTCAGCTAAACAATATATAATTTTTATAGATATAAAAAAGATATAAAAAATATATTAAGATGTGTTAAGATACTCACCCCTGCCCAAACCCATAAGCTGAAAGTACAGGCTCTTGCCCTCGCCGCAGGTCAACTGTAGAGAGTCCTGGCAGGTGGGGAGCTTGGGTAGCGCAGCGAGATCCACCAAGGTGGGAAACACATCCAGAAGTTCGGTGATCCCGTGGTAGAACTTCGTCTGGCTGACCGGGAACTGCGGACTCCTTATGATCAGGGGCACCCTGAGGGCCACCTCGAAGTTGCTGTACTTGGCCCACTCCGCGTGTTCGCCCAAGGACCAGCCGTGATCGCCCAGAACCACCACCACCGTTTCGTCCAGATTCAGTCCTTCGATCAGCTTGCCGAACAGGTCATCCACGTAGGCCACCGAGGCGTAGTATCCCTGTCGAATCTGAGCTGCTTGGTGCCTGGAAATCGGTCCGTAGGGAAAGGATATGTTGGAGTGCTTGAAGTCGTCCCTGGCCCGCACATCCGTGAAGGGGTTCCAGGCCACCGCCGGCATGTCCGGTGGCTTCAGTCGGTCCTCCGTGTAGTTGAAGAACTGCGAGAGGCGGAACCGCGAAAGGAACTGTCGCGGAAAGCGGAAGTTAATGTGCGGCTTGTGGAACCCCATGGCCAGGAAAAAGGGCTCCCGATTGTTGTTCTTCCGGGATTCCACAAAGCGCAGTGCCTCCGCCACGGACTCAATGTCCGGCAGGGTTTTGTACGGCTGGGTTTGCAGGTCCACCGGGCAGATGAGGTTCTTCCGCAGAATGCCCTCGCGATCCGGACAAACCGGCGAGTTCATAAACTGCTCGGTTCGCGGTCGGAAAGCTGGAGCTGACCAACTCAGGGGATAGTCGTCCGTGTTGTTGGAGGACAGCCCCGGATGAAATACCTTCCCACAGCTGTATGTGTAGTACCCGTGCTCCTTAAAGTACTGCGGCAGAGTCGTGAAGTTACCGGTGAAAGTGCGCCAGTAGCTGTAGAAGTCGTACAGGTGCAGGGTATCCGGTCGTCGACCCGTGAGAAGGGAATTTCGGCTGGGCGCACAGAGTGATTGCTGAAAAGGTTTACAATATATAGCAGTGATAGCAGTCAGATAGGTTGTTCCGCATAATCCTTACCTGGCTATAAGCCCTTGTGAACACATGACTTCCCCGAGCGAAGGTATCCAGATACGGGGTGCTGGCCAGCGGATCACCATAACTTCCCAGCACTGGACGCAGATCGTCAAAGATCACCATCACCACATTGGGTCTTCGTGGGGGAAGAACTGCCTCCAGCAGCACTGGAATCATCAGCGAGAACAGGAGGCGAGCAGTGGTCATGTCCACGGCAAAGGAAATTCGCGACTGTTGACTCGAAGATGCTGACACGGCGGATGTGGATGCCGGCGAATTTGTTGTGCTACCCTGTGCCCATGAAATCGGATAAAGGGGTATATCAGTAACTTATTGGTTTCGAAACAAACTTTACAAACATTTCTGCAACTAATAAAGTTAACTTTTTTATTTAAACAACTGTAAATGTTTTAATTTTAACAAGATAAACAAACGACACTTTTTTTTATTACTGTTAGCGTTACCTTTAATTTGTTGATTCCTCATGAAAAAGATGAAATAGTCACGTAAAATGTACATATGAGTAAAAGCTTATCCCTTACTTAATGTTTTGGGTATCTCTGGGTCGTTATTTCCGGTTTATATCTTCCACTTGTTTACAGTTTTCGCGGCAAAGCGTAAAGAGCATGGAAAATACGGACGCGGGCGTAATTCAAAACCGCCCTCCATTATATTTCAATTGATTTTAACGGAAGCGCGCCTCGACGACGCTTTCAGTGCACAATGAACACAGTACAACTTTCATCAGTTCAACTTTTAATCACATAAATGTAACCACTATTTACCAAAAAACAAACATGTTTTGAATCACGGACTTATCATCCATTATTTGTTTATTGTACATATGGAATATTTGCACATATTAAAAACTTTAGTAAATTTAGAAAATGTCTGCCTTTTTATAATAAAATCATTTTATTTCTAATCACCATTTTAAAACTATAATAATTTTATACACTTTTTAGAGGAAACAAGACTTTTCTTTAACCAAGATTTTTTAGAATAAATGTTCATAATTTTTGTTGATCAAAATCGGTTGGTAAGCAAGTTCTACTGTACATGGCCACTCTCTTTATAAGCAATCGCCGGACAGTGACTGGAAAACGGGGGCACACCGCAAACAGCCATGATTAATATTTACATATAATATTTAACGATTTGTGAGCTAACGATTATTATTAATAAAAGTATTGGAGTTTTGTGATATCAAAATAACAGTCGTCACTGAGGAATAGTCACAGGAATCCGCCGAAGGCGAAAGGGGTGTGTTTTTTCTGATTTCTTTGTATATATTTCCTGTTAGAAGTCCTTCTGTTGGTGCAGCAGAGCTGCAAGGTTTTTGAGGAATCACCTGTAGAAGACGGTTACAAAAGCCAATAGGGAAAATGGGGCTGATTTAGTATTTCTGTGGGAAAGACCCTTTAGAAAATTGTTCCGCAGTTGGAGCAGCGTTTCTCCCGCATCGCCAAGCAGCAGAGGATTCCTAACGGGAAGAAGAAGATGGCGCAGCACAATCCGCAGGCAGAGTAGGTGTCTTCCAGGTAGCCAATCCTGCAGGCGGGACATCCTCCGATGACGATGATCTCCGTGGGCATGGCCACCGGAGCAGACTGGATCACAACACTCACTGGCGTCGTCTCAAACGCTCCGTAGGTGGGCGTGGGCATGTGCATGTTCGGGGGTGGCGCACTGGGTGCTCCATGATGAACGCCAGCTATTAGCCGGGAATCTGGGATTAAATACTGCTTAATTAAACGCCTTTTAAGGGCCTGATTCTTACCCTGCGACGGAGAATTCATAACTTCCTCGTAGCTCGGCGGCGCAGCGTCTTTACGGGTATCTGCCATTCTGGCCGGAAAGCTTTTTCCCGTGACTCACTGCCTCTGTGTTTTGGGGCGATAATCTAGGCTTTTTTACTTCGCTTAATTGCGTTAACGTTTTCTGTTTTTCCTTTGTTTTGTTCCCGCAGAGTGCAATCGTTGAATCAGCTGAGCTCGATAACTGAGAATAAATCGAATAACATATGTAGGCGCCAATCTATCGATTTGAATGTTGATTTGAAGTTGAATAAAAACGTAACCGAAGTAATTATTTAGCTTAATAAAACAATATGTTAAATTTAACAAATTTATTATATCATACCTAAAAATTCGAACCTTCTAAGTATTATTCTAAATTTTCTTTTTCGATTTTACGAAAACCTACTGGCAAATTTGTAGTAAGCATCTATTTGGTTTTGCGTAAGCGAGGATTTTTGTTTGGCCAGCACCTTTTCAAAATCCTGCAGCTCAATTTCAGTGGCCTCAAAGTCACGCTGGAAAGCCTCGATGGCAGCCTCATTGCAGAGATTACACAGATCCGCGCCAGAGCAACGATCAGTGCGCGTTGCAATCTCATCAAGAACCACATTTCGGTGGAAGGGCATTCGCTTAGCGTGAAGTTTCAACAATGCCAGACGAGACTCCTCATCCGGGGCTGGAACATGGATGAGTTTGTCAAAGCGACCGGGTCGTATCAGGGCGTCATCGATCATATCCGGACGATTGGTCGCCGCCACCACGAGTATGTGCTGTTGAGTGCCTCCACCCACAATTCCGTCCATTTCGGTGAGCAAGGTGGATAGAATCCGCAGCTGAACTTGCCCACCGCCACCGCCACTTGAAACTGTCCTTCTGCCAACTAGGGAATCTATTAAGCGAAGATTTTATGTTAACTTGTACACTTTTTGGAGAATTGATCTTATCTTACCAATCTCATCTAGGAATATCAGGCAAGGTGCGTTTTTACGCGCGGTGTCGAAGATCCGCGAAATAAATCTCTCGGCACATCCCACGTAGGGCGAGTATACCTCCGCCGCCGAGGTGGCAATAAAGGTCATGTTGGCCTCCTTGGCCAGGCACTTGGCAATAGTGGTTTTGGCACATCCAGGTGGTCCATAGAGCAGCACTCCCTTGGGCAGAGTCAGTCCGAAACGGGCGAATGCGGCACTCTGTCGAAGACCCGCCAAAACAGAGACTTGCAAGGTGCGTTTCAGTGACTCCATTCCTCCGATTACCTCGAAGCCGGCCGTCATTTTCGACACTCGCACATCCGTGCCACGCGAAGCACTTGGCTGGGTTTGGAGTAGCGACTGTCGAAAGACTTGCTCCACACTGGAGGTCTCTTTGGTAAGAAGTTCCTGTTGCACACGGCGAAGGAGGAGATTGAGATCAGCCATTACATATCCCTGTGTGTTCCTTGCTATGTGATCAAGCAGAGTATCCGAGACATCCAGCTCATGGGCTTGGCAAAGCTCCTTCACGAGCTGCCTGCGCTGCTCCTCGCTGGGCATCTCGATGGACACTTCCCGCACAAAGCGTCTGCGCGCGTGTTCATGCAGAGAGTCCGGAGATCCCGAAGTGGCCACACAAATGATTCCCTGAGGCAGTGCATCTATCAGTTTGTAGAGCTGTGCTGAGATGCGCAGGGAATTGCTGGAGTTCTTGGGATCTGCAGAACTTGACGAGGGGCAGAGCAGCTCCAAGTCCTCGATGAGTATAACAATGGGCACTGGAAAGGGACAAATTATCAGCATTTGGTTTCGACTAATAAAAACCGCAAAACTTACGTAAAGGTCGCAGCTGCTCCTTGAAAATTTCCGCAGCCTGGAAGATTCTTCTCAACTCCTCTTCTGTTTCACCCGGATAGGATCGCAGTACCTGGCTTGCTGTTATGTAAAAGCAGTTGCAAGTATGACGGCGCAAGAATTCTCCAAGGAGGTGACTTTTCCCGCTGCCCACAGGTCCCACAACCAATGCCGTGGTAGGAAATCTGTGCGAGAAACTGCTCTCTGAAGTTACCAGCAAATGCTCTAGGTCCGCAATGGACTGCTCGAAGCTGTGGGGCAGGTATGTTGACGTGGAAACTAACGAATAGGGTAAAGCCAATCGTGTGTCCTTAAGGAGAAGCTCAGTATCTCGATCTATTTCGAAACATTCATTAACTGCCACGCCTGGCACATCGAGGATCTCCACACAAGCAATGCCCAGCTGGGTAAGGCGTTTGTGCTGCACACAGCATCCTTTGGTGAGCTTCAGGTGGCGCAGGAAAACACTAACATCATCCTTCAGATCCTCCATAGAAACCTGAGGCCGTTGCAGTAACTCCTGAGTAATTGTGACTACACACGAAATCCTCTCTGGACAGGAAACCATTTCCAGTGGTTCTAAGAGCACCAACTGCTGATTAGAAGGTGAAAATTTCGATGTGGAGGTGACCATTCCATCAAGGAAGCAACAAGTTTCACTGCCGGCACGCGTTGTAGCCCAACAAACGGCGAAGCTTCCATCGGAGAGGACGCATCGGCACCATCCTGTCGACGGAATATCCTCCTCTTTGGGCACATAACACTTTTGTGTGCCTAGATCGCAGTCGTCCAGCAGGGAAAGCGGAAATGCCGGAAAATCTAATTGCGTTTGGTGCATATTGTTTACCTCTGTTCGACTCAAACGATAACTTATCGATTACAACATGTGACTGTTTTAACGGACTCACAAGTATACTTTACTTCCTTACGATCGAGATGAAAACATTAAGCTAATCAGAACAAATATTATTTTTAAATTTCCGTATTTGTCCTAACTAACAAATATTGCCAATAAGTTATTTAAAAATGTAAATTTAGCTACTTTTTAGCTGCATCCTCGTATCGATAGTCGCGATGGTAACCGCGATAGTCGCCGCTCGCGACACATATAGTCGCACTCTTCTGACGCCATCGCCAATTCGTCGCCGCTGTGACGCAGAATTTGTGTAAAACCTTGTAAAGTCTGTGTTTTTTCGCGTTCTTAACTTGGCTTATTGCGGTAAAGAGTGGATAACAAGTGGCGCTAAACCAGTGTCCACACAATTTACGCCGAGAGCAGCAAGTGGGTTTCGATTAAGCTGCATTTCAGAGAGCGTTACTCACCTAGCCGATCGATCGGCGTTTTTCTCTATATTTTTCTCGGCTTGTGTATGTGTGCGTGGGTGCTCCATTCATTTCTGGGACTTCCTTGAACTGCGTGTAGGTAAACAAACGCTGCCGATGCGCGAGATGGCGGACCTGGACGCAGTGCACCTGGGACTGGACGAAAACGAGGCGGACATCGCCGAGGAGCTGCAAGACTTTGAGTTCAACACAAGAAGCGAGGCCTCTGAATCAAACGCCGGGGACTCCTCGGACTCCGAGCCGAGTATCAGCTCGGTGAGCACGGCCACATCATCGCTGGTGGGCAGTGGCAAACGGAAGAGTAAGAAGGCGGCCAAGGAAAGCCCACAGCCCACGGTTGAGGCGAAGTCTTCCAAGGGCTCGTCCAAAAACAAGGCCAAGAGGGAGCTGACTCCTGAGGAACTTAACGGGGGAAAGAAAAAGAAGCGCACGGCCAGTGAGTCCAAGAAGACGTCCATTTCAGAGTCCTCCGAGAAAGTCAAGGACAAATCCCCGCAAACCGAGGAGCGTCAGCCGCCCGCCAAGAAGCCGCGCAGCAAGAAACCCTCCAACGCGAACGATTCCGGCGGTCACAAGAGCGACGTCAGCGAGGCAGAGGACGAGAAGCCGGCTCTTCCGGCTCTAGAGTCTGACAGCGAGTCCTCCGATTCGGACTCAGGCACCCAACACAAGCGAAACGGGGGCAACGGAGGTGGCAATGGCAGGGGTAAACCCAGTTCAAAGAGCTCAACGCCGGAGAAGGATTCCAATGGCGGCGGAGGGTCGCAGTCACATTCACAGAAGGGCTACGACTACATGACAAAGCTGAACTATCTGTTTCGGGACACGCGCTTCTTCCTCATCAAGTCCAACAACAGCGACAACGTCCAGCTGTCCAAGAACAAGAGCGTTTGGGCCACCCTGCCGCAGAACGACGCCAATCTTAATCAGGCTTTTAAGGAGGCCAGGAACGTGCTGCTCATCTTCTCGGTCAACGAGAGCGGTAGGTTACAATCTGGGAAAGCGCATATAACTATATTCTAATTCCAAACACACATCACCGTAATCTGCTTTTGCTTACAGGTAAATTTGCAGGCTTTGCCCGAATGGCGGCTCCCTCCCGGCGGGACATTCCCCAGGTGGCCTGGGTCCTGCCGCCCAGTATTTCGCCCAAGGCGCTGGGCGGCGTTATTGAGCTGGACTGGATCTGCCGCAAGGAGCTCTCCTTCAACGCCACCCTGCACCTGCACAACACCTGGAACGAGGGCAAGCCGGTCAAGATCGGTCGCGACGGCCAGGAGATCGAGCCCAAGATCGGTGGCGAGCTGTGCAGGCTCTTTCCGGAGGACGAGCAGATCGAACTGACCCCAATACTCAAGAAATCCAAGGAGACGGCCCGCGTGATGCGGGAGAAAGGCATCCACGTGATCTACAAGCCGCCGAGGAGTCTCTCATCGCGTGGCCACGGCGGAGGAGGCGGTCGTGGCGGCGGCAGGGGTTCAGGCCACGACCAGCTGGGTCCGATGCGCCACAAACGGAGCTACCACGGCCCGCCGCACCACCGCCCGTACCGTCATCACCACGGCATGGGCCTTCCGCCAGGCGGTGGCTTCAAGCGCAGCGGCTCACCCTACCGTCAAATGGCCAGTGGAGCAGGAGCTCCGCCCGGCGGACCTGGCGACATGGCCATGCCGCTGTGGGAGCGCTACATGTCCTCGGCTGCAGCGGCCGAGGCCTATGTCGCGGACTACATGCGCAACATGCACGGCCAACTGCCGCCGTTGCCCTTCGTTCCTCCGTTCGCCCAGCTGCCGATGCCAGGAGCTGGCGCGGGAGCTGCGGGGGCCCTGCCCCCGGGAGCAGCGGCCGCCATGTACGAGCAACTGCCGCCACCGGTGCGGTACTACGACGGACCGGGAGCACCGCCCCTGCCGGACTACCCGCCTCCCCAGCGGCCACCGCCACCGGGCTTTGACAAGGCGCCGAGCTACGAAGAGTTCGCCGCGTGGAAAAACGCCGGCCTGCCCACAGTGCCGCCGCCGGGCTTCCCCGTCTACGGGGGATCGGCCAACGGCGGCAGCAATGGGGCTGGCGGGACGGCTGGAGCGCAGGCGTCATCGGGCGGCGGCAGCATGGGCGCCGGAGGAGTCGGAGGATCCGGTGGCGGCATGGGCGGACCCGGCGGCTATCGGAATCGGGACGGCAACAACGGCTCCGCGGGCGCTCGTCGGCGGGAGTATGGCAATCGCAGCGGCGGATCTTCGCGGGATTCGCGACCGTTTCGCGAGCGTGGTGGCGGCGGCGGCCAGCGAAGCTATCGGGACAACAGGCGCTAGGGTCGAGATCGTGCTGCTGGCCCCGCTAGAATCGGAAAGTGTAATCCTAATCCTATCGCGTGTGAAATGCAATGATAAATGCTGAATGCGTTACGGTATAAGCAAAAAGTTAATACGATAAATCCAAACCGCAAACCGTAGACCTATGAAAGCCGGCTATCGTCTAAAGTCGATACAACTCTCTTTCCCCTTTCTCTCTGTCCCGCTCACCAAAACACCCCCACCACCCACACTATGATTTAAACAAACTTACGACTTAAGCAAATTTCAAAACAACAGAGATCTTAATGCTAATTAAATATTTTAAACCACAAAAAAAAATACAAAATGAAAGAGAGAAAATGTGAACTTTATTTACCCGAAAGCGAAAATATATAAAGAGCGAGAGAAAGAGACTTTAAAGAGACGCCCAACAACAACAACCACAACCAACAACAACACCATGAACGAACTTAAGTTAACATGAGAGCAGTGATCAATCAGTGATGTGTGTATCGTGTGTGCCAAACCCCACAAGTCCCATTCTCATCAAACCATCCCAAGCCCATAAAGTTCCGAAAACGAGAGTTGGACTCAGCAAAAGCAGCCCCAAAACAAAAAGGGGACCTCTGCCCCACAAAGACCTTCAAGGACCTAAGCGGAGCCCAGCTCCGAGTGGGGACTATAAGTTATAATCACTGCTACCTAACTTCAAAGACGAGGGTCCAGTCGTTTCGATCCGATCCAAGCTTCCTTATACGTAGTATAAAACTAATGCAATCATTTTTAACACTTACATGTCTTGCCGACAGAAGACCGTATGTATTCCAGAAACAGACACACATCCGCCTACACTTTGGCCCGGAGACGAAATCGCTCCGGGTCCCTTTGGCCCCATAGAAATCCGAACCGTAGCAATCCGAACTGTTTGACCCACTGGATGGTCACCGATTCCCCATCGAATCCACTCAATGACTGCCACATTTTCACGCTTTACGAGAGCATTGACCGCCCGACAAACACCCAAACACATTCCCGGACGGACCTAGGGAGTTTGCTCTGTTTCTTTGCAGTATCTGGACCCACCGGATGGAAAAGTACTAACCACATTGCGGAAAAGAAAGTGGAGAGAGACATGCTGAAAGACTGATGCCTAATAAAGAATCCAGCTGGTTACAAAATTTACTACAACTCTCTTATTATTGGGCTGCCGTTATGAATGGTCATATAAAAGGGTTTTATTTATTAAAAAAAGGGTTTGGACAGCTGTCTGTTTATTTATTTGTGAGTATTCAAATAAGTTTCCTTTAAAAAGATTTGTTTTTTTTTTTTACTTGATTTGTTGATATTTCCGACAGGTAATGAGTTTTTTCATTAACGAATCAGTACTTTAACAAACTGCAAAATGCAAGTAAAATAAATGCAAAATAGAGTTTGCCCTTGACAACTTTTAAAGGTGTACTGTAGGTCCGGGAAATATTTTTTAAGCAATTTTAGATAAATATTCTGTACTTTTTGTGCTACGTGCTGGGAGATAAGTTTTCAATTTAAAAATTCGCCATACCTTAATTAGTTTCAAATTACCTATCAGACTAACTATTGTGTAAAATATTTAAAATAACTAATTTACAACTTCGCATTTTGTGAAGACTGCAAATGATAAGGTTTAGATGGGCTCGATTTTAAGAAATAGAATTTTGGTAGGATTGGCGTAAAATAATAAAAGTAAAGGCTTTACTGTACATTAATTTTTATTAGATAATCATAGTGGGAGAAATAATAACATGCAGATTTTAAATTGATATTAGCGAGCTCTGATGCTTTAGCATCCTACGCACCAGCACTTCAAGCTGGGGCTGCAGTGGCCATCGGCTCGTCCTTCCTCCTTGCAGACTCGACGACAGTTGTCGCTGTCGTTGATCCTACAAGGACCCTTGTACCTTCTGGAAAGACAGTCGGCGTCGGCCTCGTTGGCTCCCAGGACAACCAGCATCAGGACAGCGAAGAAGGCGAACAAGTACTTGATGTGCATCATGTTGGGAAAGTTCTTGGGAGAGATTGGGTGGTGATATTTCACGGAGGAGCTTATATAGTACCCGACCTCTCGGCCGAGCAGTTGAGCTTTCAGTCGGGTATAATTTAGTTTTCACATCAGTTTTCAATTTAAATAATCGCCATGCCCTAAATAGTTTCAAATTAATTATCAGTCTAACTATTGTGCCAAATACTTAAAATAACAAATTGGCAACTTGTCTGAAGTGTGTTTTGTGAAGACTGCAAATGCTACGATGGGTTCGATTTTTAGCATTTTGATAGGAATGGCGTAAAATAATAAAAGTGAAGGATTTAATGTACATTAATTTTTATTAGATATTCATAGTGGGCATAATAATAACAATATTAGAGATTTTAAATTGATATTAGAGAGCTCTGATGCTTTAGCATCCTTCGCACCAGCACTTCAAGCTGGGGCTGCAGTGGCCACTAGAGCGTCCTTCCTCCTTGCAGACACGACGGCAGGTTTCGTTGTCCCAGACGGCACAAGGACCCTTGTACCTTCCGGAAAGACAGTCGGCGTCGGCCTCGTTGGCTCCCAGGACAACCAGCATCAGGACAGCGAAGAAGGCGAACAAGTACTTGATGTGCATCATGTTGGGAAAGTTCTTGGGAGAGCTTGGTTGGTGATTTTTTGTTGAAGTATCAGCGACTTATGATATGGAAGGCCTCGCGGAGGCGCTTATATAGTGCCCGATCTCTCGGCAGCGCAGTTGAGCTTTCAGTCGGGTATAGGGAGAGATGATCAACAATTGATGATACAATTGCAGTCACTTCACGTACTTCGGGGGAAATACTTGTTTTTATCGTTCTATATTATTTGTAAATTGGATTTATTGCTTGAAACACCATGATCATTTTAAAAATATTTGCTTTTCTTCACTGCTGTCTATATTTATTAATAATATTTATTTAATAGAGTTTACCGCACATTACTTGTTTGCTCCAGTCAGTCAATAGGGTTGGGGTTAACCCAAGAACTATAGCGATAAAGAAAACATAACAACAAGATGACAAAGAGTCACAACCGCAGACTAATTTAATAAATCTTGAAAAAAGATCCCCGTGAAATCAAAACGAGTTCTCCACAGATGAATTTTCCTTCCAAAAATAATAAGCCCTTCAGAGATAAAAATCAATTTTAACCCCTTGGAAAAACGTTACGAGATACCTTTAGAAATATATATACTTTATACAGATAAGCTTTCCTTCCAAAAATAATAAGCCCTTCAGAGATAAAAAGCAATCTTTATCCCTTGGAAAAACGTGACTAGATAACTTTAGATTAATTATACTTTAATTTGTACCTCAAAATTTTACTATCTAGTATTAAGAGTGCTGAGCAGAGGTTTGTTTACAAAGTAATTAACATTCAAATGGTTGATAGCGCAACCCCTGAATAAAAAAAAGGAACAAGAAGCAGATAGGAACCCATAAATTAAAAACGTAGCTTTGGTCAATCAACAGGGAAAATCCAACGTAAACACACTAGATTAGAGAACTCATTAACTGATTAGCTGAATTGTCAATTAATAAACAATTCCAATACTGCCAGGAATTATATAAGTAAAAAAAAAATAAAACCACAGTCAACAAAATATTAAGGGGTATCGGCACATCTCGGACGAAATATAGGGGATGGCTAGGTCAAACGGACTATTGTTGACGTTGGTCAGGAAAACATAAACATCCGCCATGGCTTAATCTGCTACTTCTGGTTATTTACTTTTAACGCGACGCATTTAAAGCCCCATTGCAAGAACAATATTTAAGGCAGAGAGAGGATTGTTAACCTATTATTATGAACCTATATAATTATAACCCCTGCTTATCGTAGGATTCTTATTTGCCGCCGCCGCGATGAAATTATTCTGAGAAACCATCTTACCTTTAAAAACTATTGCTTCTGTCGCAATCCCGAAATATTTCAATTTTGAATTTGGCTGTCGAACAATATTGCATACCCAAAAGTAACCCGACTATTGCATTCTATTTAAAATATTCCAACAAGAAAATTTGGTACACCTTCAACTTTTAAATTTATTAAAGTAACAGTTTTTTGGAGTTTTTGTTAATGGTAATTTTCCATAAAAATGTGTGGCATACTTTCGGGATCTATTGGACAAATCTTTTAAAAAATATTGCCATATACTATGGCATTCTTTTAGGATCAATTGGAAAATTTTAATAAAAAGAGTATCCACCTACTATGGCATTCTGTTCGCCTGGTACTTCAAAGTGAAGTTTGGCAGAAAATGTTGCGATCGGCCGAACGATCCCAACCAGAAAATTTGTGACACTTCGCAATATGTTTATATAGTGTAAAGTATTTATTGTTTAAGGTATTTTTTTTAAGAAATTAAATTTAATCATACAACGAACAAACTTACAGATACATTTTATAATGCAATTAAAACATTGACTTTATATATATATAATATTTCATTTATACTTTTCATCGCTTTAGCTTTAAGTAGACACGTTTAATTTTCAATTTTTCGTTTTCTGTTTGTTTTTGAATCGGTTTGCCCTCGGCGGATACAAATTAAATAATTATGGTGTATATAAAAAATACAAAAACAATTCGTCCTGGCTGGGTCCTTACTGCGGCGGGACTTGACTCGACCGGCGCTTGTCCTTGTCCTTCTCCTTCTCCTTGTCGCCCTTGCGTCCGAAGATGCGGAACATGCCGCTGCGCCGCTCCTCCTTGGAGCCCTTGCTGCCCTTCACCCCGGACACGGAGGATATGGACTGGGCCTCGCTTTCGCTGGAGCTCTCTGCCGAAACGCGCGAGAAGCTGATGGAGTCGGGCTGCAGGGAGACGGGTCGGTTGCTCTCGAAGCGGGTGTTGCCCCAACCTGGTGGGATATAGAGTTGGGATTAGTGGTGCGAAGGCGTTTTACATAGAGAGATCATGCACATGAGGAGTGTTTCGAGTGGAGCATAACATAGAGTGGGATTCGGAGGGTGAGCAGGCAGTAGAATATAATACATAGCTTATCATATACTATTACAATATAGAAAGGTAACTAAAAACCACTAAAAGGACTCAAGTGTAAAACCCATGGAAGTACTTTGCAAACTGGTGCGCAGATAGGATCGGCGGGTTAGCTTCACCGGCTTGAAGGTCGAGGCACCTTATCCACCAACATGCAGGCATTGGAAACAAAGAGAAAGGAATAAGTTTGTACAGGTCAACCACAACCGAAAGGCATGCACTTAGACTTAGGACTAGGAGTCAAGTAGTTATATAGTGGAGAGCTTGTTAGGATCAATGAGGTTCTTCTAACCACCGAGTCCGATTCCGATTGATTCGTTATTGTTATTCAGATGCAGACCCATGTAGCTTGGATTACTGATGGCGTGGCTGGGCTCCGCGGAGCCGCCAGTGGATGATGACTTGGTCGATGAGGTGGGCGATGAGGTTAGGTGCCACACCGTGCGACTGCTCGAGGTCACTTGGTGGGTGGTGGTGGTGGTCGAGGTCGAGGTGGTGATCGTCGTCGTGGACGACTGGTGGCCTCCACCCGCGATCTTCGCATTACCGTTGCCATTGCTGCTGGCCCCGCTGCTCGAGTAGTTGATGGTGCTCCGCTTGGGACTGCCTCCGGTGGTGCCTCCGTTGTTGTTCTGCGCCTCCATCTCGATGAACTTCCGCGTGGAGTCGATCCTGCCGGAGGGAACCCTCTGCTGCTGCTGATGCTGCTGCCTCGCCAGGTTGTTGTTGTAGTAATCCGGCTGGTTCTGCTGACTCGCCGCCGCGTTGAAGGCGTTGATCCTCTGCTGGACCTGCGCCTGGTGGCTCTGACTCTGATTCTGACTCTGATGGGAATGGGAATGCTGATGCTGATGGTGACCACCCACTGGTGGCATCGTCGTTGGCAATGGCGGCGGATTATCTACACCACACGACATCGCGTTGTTGGAGGACAATTTGTACAATGTGAGTGGAGTAATGTGGAGGTCGGGGTGTGTGGACAGAGACACTGGTGGCTGGGACTGGGGATCCCCATTGGTTCCCTGGTTGGAGCACTTACCCGATTGTCTGGCCTCGCTGTTGCGCGTCAGCACTGTGCTGTCGTCCCTGCTGCTCCCATTCTGCTGCTGGACGCCAGTCAAGCCGGCGGGCAAAGTGGCGGATTGTTGCAGGTCTACATAATATATATTTTAGTTAATCGAAAGAGCTAATGGAAGCACTCCCTACCGTTGTTGGAACTCTGGCGGTTGCGCAGCACTACCAGGTTCTCCTGGCTCTGGCGCTGGCTGGCCACCGGTGGTGCTCCTCTGGGCGGGATCGGTGGCCTCTGGTCGAATCCGGCGGTGGACGAGCTGGGTGAACTGGGCTGGGATTGCTGCTGCTGTTGCTGTTGCTGCTGCTGCTGCATCTGTCGCTGCAGGAAGGCCATTTGGGGGGTGGCAGTGCCGTCCAGCACCTGACCACCACTGGTCCTTCGCTGGGAGTCGGGCGAGGAGTTGCGGGAGCTCACAGGCGACTCCACACTGCTGGTTACCTTGATGTCCGGCGAACTGCTCGACTGTTGCTGTGGGAAAAACGCTAAGAATTAGTATGGATCTTTCGAAAGGATGAGGATTGCTACCTTCATGGACTCGTCGTAGCTGAGCAGCTGCATGTTTGGCGGCAGGCTGGCGTGGAAGGAGATCTTGCGCACCCAGTCGTTGAGGATGTCCAGCGAGGGCGCCTCGAAGAGGAACTCGGAGCCGTCGGGCAGCTTCAGCCGGAAGACGTACTTCTTCTTGGTGTAGTCCTCCGCCCGCTCGCACTTGGCGCCCAGGATGTTCACCGGGGCGGTGGCCGTCTTCTGCTGCAGGAAGTCGTTCTCGTCCTTGAAGAAGCACACCAGCTGGCCGCAGAGCACCGTGTGGAACTGCTTCCAGGAGCGGACCGGCGCCTTCTTGCCGCCGGACTGCAGGCCGTGCTTGCGCTCCAGGCTGCCCTGGATCTCGACGGGCGGCAGGTCGAAGCCCTCGCCCTTCTGGTTCTTGCGGAACGATTGCGCCCGCCGCCTCGTCGTGAAGGAGGGCGTGCGCTTGGCCTGCTTCGGCTGCACCTTCATGCTCTCCGCGCGCTTCACGTTCGCGTCGGCGGATCCGCGGCGCAGGCGGTCGCCGAACATGCCGCTGGAGCTGCTCTTCTGCAGGGCCAGGTGATCGCTATCGGCCGCCTCGCCGAACGGAGGACGCAGCTGGGCCGCCGGCGACTGGCCGCCACTCGCCGTCTGGGCGGGCGTCACCATGGGCGCGGAGAAGATGGGCGTCTTCTCCTGGGAGGCGGCGTTCTGGCGGTGCTCGTGCTGCTTCTCTGCCCGCCGGCGCTCGTCCGCCAGCCGCTGGAGCTCGCGCTGCTTGAGCTGCTCCAGGCGCTCCTTCTCGAGTCGCTCCTTCTCCTGCTGCTTGCTGATCTTCTCTTGCTCCAGCTGGTGGCGGAAGAGCTGCTCCAGCAGCGTGATCCGCTTGATGGCCTGGAACTTCTCCTCCTGCGCGGCCACCGTCTTCTCAAAGTCCTCGTGGCGGCGCAGCAGGTCCTCCACCTGGGGAATGGAGTCGCCCAGCTTGGCGTCCTTCAGCTGCGGCTCGCGGCTGCTTATCCACTGCTCCAGGATCTCGGCGTCCTTGAGGAAGAGCTGCGTGTCCAGGTTGAGCTCGTAGATCTCGCGGCGCTTGCGCAGCGTCTGCTTGAGCAGCTCGTGGCGCGCCTGCAGCACCTTGATCTTGTCCTCCACCTCGTGGGCGAGGAAGTGCTTCTCGCGGATGAGCTGCTGCCCGTTGGCGGCGAACTTGGCGAACGTCTCGTCGCGGGCGCGGATCTCGGTGTCGTGGTCCTTGGTGCTGGCCAGCAGCAGCTCCGCCCCGGCCACACTGGTGGCCAGCTCGGGCGCGGTGATCTTGGCCAGCATCTCGTTGATCCAGGCGATGAGGTCGCGGTACTCGTCGAAATACGACTGCAGCTGCTCCGCCTGGCTGAGCTTGTTCTTCCGGGCGGCGGTCTTCTCGCGGAGCTCCGACCACGCCTCCACCGTCTCGTCGCGCTTCACCTCGATGTGCTCGCGGGCGTCCGGGTAGATCTCGCCCAGCTTGACCGCCTCGGCCAGCACGGAGTCCACCTGGGCCTGGATGGCCACCAGCTCGGACTCGAACACCTGGTGCTTGCGGCCCAGCGCCTGGATGCTCTCCAGATCCTGGCCGTAGTCCTCGGAGATCAGCGAGGCGTCCTTCTCCCCGATCAGCTGGATGGTCTCGTCCGCCACGCGGTCGTACACGTGCACTTGCTTGGCTCCTGCTAGGGCATCCTGGCGGGCGTGGACCAGGTCGCGCAGCTCCTCCCACAGCTGCTTGGTCTCGTCGCGCTTCGCCTTGATGGAGCTGCGATACGGATTGTTCTCCTGGATCAGCCTATCGCCGCGCTCCAGGATGGCCTCCACGCGCGCCTCGTTGGCGTTCAGGTTGGACACGAACGACTCGAAGGCCAGGATGAGCTGCTCCACGTGCTCCACGTCCTCGCCGTAGTCCTCGCTGGCGGTGACCGCCATCTGGTCGCCCACCCACTCGTGCAGCTCCTCGGTCTCGCGCAGATACTCGAACAGCTTCTTGCACTCGCCGAGCCGCAGCTCGCGCTCCTTGGCCAGCCGGAGCAGGTCCTCGTACTGGCTGCCTACCTGGCCGTTCTTCTCCTGGATGTTGGCGCTGTCGAAGTGGTTGCGCTCGATGAGACCAGTGGCCAGCTTGGCCACCTTCTCGATGGAGGGCTTGAAGGCGGCCAGCTCGCGCTGCAGCACCTCCAGCTTCTTCTGGTGGCCCTGCACGGAGGCCTCGTCGCGTCCGTAGTCGCTGCTGGCCAGCACCGGGCGCTTCTCGCGCATCCACGCGTCCGCCTCGTTGGCCTCCACGTAGAAGAGCTGGCTCTCCACGGCGTCCAGCAGGCGGAGGCGTCGGATGGCCGCCAGGTCGCGCAGCTGGACGAGCTGCTTCTGGAGCAGCTCCGACTTGTACTGCAGCTGCTCGCTGGCAAAGTGGTTGTCGCGGATCATCTGCTGGCCGCGCTGCAGCAGCGCCTGGATGAGCGGCTCCTGCGAGGTGAGCTCCGCCTCCAGCGAGTTGTGCTTCTTCTGCAGGCCCTGCACGGAGAGCAGGCTCGTTCCGAGGTCCTGGGATCCCGCCACCAGCTGCTTCTCGGCCAGCCACTGTAGCTCGTCCTCGGCGTCGCGCAGGAACTGCTGCAGGCTGAGCGAATCCTCGAGGTTCTCCCGCCGGATTCCGAGTGGCTCGTGGAGCGTGTTGTAGCGCCGGATGCTGGCGGTGGCCCGCTCGTGGATCTCGTGGCGCAGGAAGTGCTCCGCCTGGAAGAAGAGCTCGTCCTTCTGCTTCAGCTGCTCGGCCAGCTCGCCGTGGTGGGCCACGTCCGCCTCCAGGCGCTCGTGCTTCTTCAGCAGGTTGCTCACCGCGGCGAGGTCCTTGCCGTAGTCCTCGCTGCTCAGCTGCAGCTCCACCTCGTCCATCCAGCCGTCGAACTCGTCGAGGCTCCGGTTGAAGGCGAGCGCCTCGTGCGCCTGCCGCAGCTTCTCCTGCTTGTTCTGCGAGGCGGCCTTCAGCTTCAGCCAGTCGCCCTCGAGCAGCTGCACCTGCTGGGCGATCTCGTCCCGGGCGAAGTGCTCGCCGCGGATGAGCCGCTCGCCCTCGTGGATTACTGACTGGACGCGCGGCGAGTTGCTCAGCAGCTCGGCGTCGAAGGCGGCGTGCTTCTGGATCTTGCTCTGCAGATTGCTCGGCTCGCGGTAGTTCTCATCGAGGGCCACCTGTAGTTTCTGGACGAGCCAGCGGTCGATCTCGTAGAGGCTGCGCAGGAACTCCTGCAGCTGGAGTGACTGGGTGAGCCGCTGCTTGCGCTCCTCGGAGAGCTCCAGCAGCTTCTGCTTCCTCCGCAGAACGTAGGCCAGCTTCTCGCGGATGAGGTCCGCGTCCTTGGGCTCGCCCTCCAGGATGCTGCCGGCGAACTTCTGCAGCGTGTCCACGTGGTCGGCGTGCAGGAGCTTCTCGAACTCGTCGTGCTTCTTCAGCAGCCGCTCCACGGCGGTGTACGAGTCGCCGAGGTCGTCGTTGTTGAGGAAGGCCTCCTTGTTGGCCAGCCAGAGCTCCACCTGCTCCACCTGCGCCTTGAACAGCTGCAGCTGGTGGGCCTCGGTGAGGTCGCGGGCACGCTCGCTCCACGCCTCGTTCAGCGTCTGGTGGAGCTCCTCCAGCACTACCAAATGTCGGCGCACCTGGTTCTCCTGTTGCTGCTGCTTGGTCAGCTGCTCGCCCTGCTGCTTCAGCCCGGCGAAGGCCTCCTCGCGACCCTCGATCTCCACCTTGCGCTCCTGGTGCAGCTCCAGCTGCGTCTCGCAGTCGTTGATGGTGGATGGGGCCTGGGCGCTGCGCATCTTCTTCACCATGTCGTTGACCCACAGCTCCAGCTCCTTCACGTCCGACACGAACTTGTGCGCCAGGAAGGCCTCCTTGAGGAGGCTCTGCCGGCGGACGGAGAGCGCCTGCAGGTTGCCCCACGACTTGTGCAGCTCCTCCAGCTTGCGCTCGATGTGCTGCGCCCCGCGCTCCGGATACTTCTTGATCAGGAACTCGGCGGCGGTCTCGTGCTGGTCGATCTTCAGCTTCACCGCGGACATGTCGCGCTCGAGGGCCTCCTCCCGCCGGATGAGCGCCTCCACGGCGGCCAGGTCCCGTCCGGTGTCGGTGGAGCTCATGGCCAGCGCCTTCTCCGCGATCCGCTCCGCCGTGTCGTCCACGTCGCGGTTGAACACGTGGATCTCATTGGCGCCGCCGAGGAGAGCTCGATAGGCATTGAGAGCTCCTTGGAGCTGGCGCCAGTTGTAGTTGAAGTCCTTGCGGCGCTTGTCCACGCTCTGCGTGTCCGCAGGGACCTGCGCCTGGTTGATGAGCTTGTCGGCCAGCTGGTTGATGTGCCGCACCCGCTGGTCGTCCACCCGCATGTCCGAGTCCACATCGTCCAGCTTGCGCATGAGTGCGTTGCAGTGCTCGAGGTCGCGGCCCGTGTCGCCGGCCTGCACCATCATCTCCTTGTCGCGGATCCAGGCCTCGATCTTGTCCAGCTGGCTGTTGAACTCCAGGCTGTCCTGGGCCTCCTCCAGCCCCCGGCCGCGCTGCTCCAGCTCGGCTAGCAGTCCCTGCCAGGCCTGCAGGACCCGCTCGATGGCCTGCTTGATCTCCGGCGAGGACTCGTGCTGCTTGCTCAGCAGGATGACGCCCGTGTCCTGGATCTCCTGGATGCGGCCCTGGTTGGCGGCCACCTCGGCCTGGAAGGCCTGGTGCTTCTGCAGCTTCTTGATCTTCTCGTCCAGGTTGGCCACCTCCGCGAAGCTCGACGCGTCCGCCTCCAGCTTCTTCTGCTTCTCGCTGATCCAGGACTCCGCCTCGGCGCAGTCGCGAACGAACTTGGCGTACAGGAGGGCATCCTCAAGCTTGTAGCGGCGCACGGCGCAGAGGTCCTTCACCTTCTGGCGGCGGGCGAGGACGCCCTGGAGGATCGTCTGGATGTTGGCGCTGTCGTAGTGGCGCTGCTCGATCAGCTTGCGGCCGTGCTCCTGCAGCAGGGCCACCTTCTCCTCCTGCGTCTGGATGAGCCGCTCGAACTCGTCGTGCTTGCGGATCTGGTTCTGCACGTCCTCCACCGTCTGCCCGAAGTCGGAGCTGCTCAGCGCCGCCTGCTGCGAGCTGGACAGGTTGTCGATCTGCTTCGCGTCGCGCAGGAAGCAGAACAGGTCGATCTTCTGCTCCAGCATGATCTTCTTCTTGTTCCAGGCGGCGTGCAGCTTCTGCCTTTCGTCCAGCATCGCCGCGCACTTCTCCTCCACGTCGGCGGCGGCGTAGTGTCCGGTCTGCACCATCGAGTCGCTCAGCTCGTTCAGGTAGCGGAACTTGTCCTCCCGCGCCTCGATCTCCCCGTAGATGGCGTCGTGCTGGATCTTGAGAGCCGTGGCTCCTGCCGCATCGCTCACGTGCTCCTCCGCCTGGAGGGCAGCGCGCAGGTTCGCGGACCACGAAACGATGTCCCGCACGTCGGTGAGGAAGGTCTGCAGGTCCGAGCTGGCGGCCAGCCGATCTCCGCGGGCGGTGGAGCGCTCCTTCAGGTCGTTCCAGGCGGCCACCACCTTGTCCTGCTGCTGGGCGATCGCCGCTGCATTGGAGGGATACTTGGCCTGCAGCCGCACGGAGTCCTCCACCAAGACTTGGAGCTGTGCCTCCAGGGCCACCAGGTCGTTCTCGAAGCCCTCGTGCTTGCGCAGCAGCGCCAGAGCGGAGTTCAGGTCCTTGCCCAGCTCCTGGGAGAGGGCGGCGTTCTTGTCCTGGATGCGGAACAGCGCCTCCGCCACGTCCCGGTGGAAGCGGTGGATCTCGCCCGCCGCGTGCAGCTTCTGCTCGCGCTGGTTCAGCAGCTGCAGCAGGTTCTCCCACGAAGTTCTGAGAGAGAGAAATTACAAGTTTTATTACCATATTTCACTAAACAAACCAATCAAAAAATATGGTTTTATAACTTTTTCTGGAGAAATAGTGCTCAGAACATGGAATGGCATACACCGTTGGAATCGCAGTAAAATTTCCTATATAGTGGTATTTTTACCTAAAAAATTTTATTTTTGCCCAATTTTCGCAAAAAATGATGATGTTACCCCTTACCAAAAAGTCGAAATTTGGCGAAAAATTAATTTTTCCTGAATCCGCCGGAAAATGATAGGAATTGTTAAAGGGGCTATCAGTTTCCTAAAACAGTTCGAATTTCAGCTGTAGGTGACATATTGGCCAAGATACAGCCAAAAACCCACCAAAAGAATCAACATTTGGGCCAAAAAAAATAATAAGTTTAACTTTCTACCGAACAAAAAATTGCAATTGTTCTTAGGTGATAAGAATCTTTAGGTTAACCACCCAAGTATCTAAAACACCGGCCCTTTTAGCTCCCTCCGCTCACCTGAGTTGCTCCTGGCGCTTCTCCACCTCGTTGGCGTAGGGGCTCTCGGAGTCGATGAGCTTCTTGGCGAGCAGCTCGCACTGGTCGACCCGATCGGCGCCCACCTCGACGCGGTGCTTGAGGTCGTCGAACTTGTTCTGGAGCAGCTGCAGGTGCTCGAAGTCCTGGCCGTAGTCCTCCGAGGAGGCGGCCTGCTCCTGCTCGCGGATCCACTGCTCGACCTCGTCGGACTCGAGGAAGTACTCGTGCTTGTAGAGGCTCTCCATGAGCCGGCCCTGCCGCTGGGAGGAGAGCTTGTGCAGCGACTTGAGCATCTTCTCGATCAGCTGCTGCTTGGCGGCCAGCACCTTGCTGTCCGGGTGCTGCGCGGCCACCATGGCGGCGCAGCTGTGGCCCATCTCGGTCACGATGCCCGAGTAGGTGTCCAGCTCCAGCTCGATGGTCTTGTGCTTGGTGAGCAGCTTGGCCGCGGAGTCGCGGTCGCGTCCGTACTCCGTGGAGCGCAGGGCGTTGTTCCGCTCACCCAGCCAGGACTCGATCTCGCCGGCGTCGAACAGATACTGCTGGGCCTTCAGGCTCATCTCCAGCTTGCGGGAGCGCTCGCCGCAGTGCCGCTCCAGGTCTTGCCAGGCCTGCTCCAGCTGCTGGCACAGCTGCTCCACCTGCTCCCGCTCCGGATGCTGCTCGGCGATCAAAGACTGGCCCGAGAGCAGCGCCTTGTTGATCACCGGCTGGTGGCCCTTCACCTCCGCCTCCAGCTTCTTGTGCTTCTTGTGCAGCGACTGCGCCTGGTGCAGGTTCTGGCCCAGCTCGTTGGACTTGGCCGCCGGCAGGTGGTCTCTGATCCACTGGAACTCCGCGTCCAGCTCGAACACGAACTTGTGGTAGTTGAGGCTCTGCAAAGTAATTCAGATTAATATGGAGTCCTAATTCATTCAAAGATTAATAGCAATGGTAAAGAGGTTCAATAGAACCTGAATGTAATCTCATATCCCTGTTACGCATAATACTGCTGATGTACCTTCTCTAGCTTCTCCCTCCTACGCTGCGTGGGATCGCGCAGGTCCTTGAAGCGCTGCTGCAGCTCCTTGGTGCCCGCCTCGATGTTCTGCGCATTGAAGTGGCCCTCGTGGGCCATGTCGTCGCCCGTGGAGACCAGCTCGGCCACCTTCTGGTCCCAGATGGTGATCTCCGACTCGAGCAGCTGCTGCTTGTTGATCAGGTCCTTGCAGCTGCGCAGGTCGTTGCCCACGTCGCCGCTCCTCAGAGCAGAGTCCAGCTCGTCCACCTTCTTCTTGGCGTCCTCGAGGGCGCGGTTGTGCTCCCGCTGGGAGGCGGCCTGCTCCAGCTTGCGGCCCTTGTCCTCGGAGAGGGCGAGCAGCTCCTTCCAGCGCTTGTTCAGGTCCGCCACGCGGGACTCCACCTCGGGCACCCGGTTGCCGGCCTGGACCAGCGCCTGCCCGTCCTTGGTCACGTTCCGCAGCTGGCCCTCGTTGGCGCGCAGCTCGCGCTCGAAGGCCTGGTGCTTCTGCAGCTTGCGGGGCAGGTTGCTCAGGTCGCGGTAGCTCTCGTCGCCAGCGATCCTCGTCTTGTCCTGCAGCCACACCTTGAGGTCATCCGCCTCGGCGGCGAACTTGTGGAAGTCCTTCGAGGCCTGCAGGAGGCGCTTCCTTTCAAAGGCGCGATCCTTGACGGCCTTGCGCTTGCCCAGCACCTGATTGCGTCGATCTCCGATGCTGCAAGTAAATGATTCGTTTAATATCAATACCATTAAGGAGGCGTATTAAATTAATATTAATTAATTAATATAATATGAATATAATATATTAATTAATTAATTAATTAATTAATAACAAACTTTACAGATTACAAACACTTACTATTTTGAATCGTAGTGATCGTTGGCAATCAGCTTGTCCGCGTTGTCCGAGAATCCCTTGAGGATCTTGTCCTGGGCCATCAGGCTCTTCTCGAAGTCCAGGTGGCGCTTCAGGATGGCCTCCACTTCGTCCAGAGAGGACTGTTCATAGGAGGTAATACCAATTAGGAACCATTTATTAATAGATTACTCAAATAACTTACCCCCAGGTTGTTGTACTCCAGGAAGGCCTCGTGGCTCTTGGTGGTGGCGTCGATCTTGTCCGCCTCGCGGTTGAACATCTGCAGCTCGACGCACTGCAGCAGCCACTTCTGCTTCTCGGCCCAGCCGCGGTGGATGGCGTCCTGCTCGGCGCGGAGCCGCTCGACCACCGCCGCCGTGTCGGCCATGTGCTGCTTGCCGTCGGAGAGCTGCTTGCCCAGCTGGATGACCTCGAGGAACTCGGTGTCGTGGGCGCGGATGTCGTCGCCCAGGTCGTTGTGCTTCTTCAGCAGGTTGTTGGCCGTCTCGACGTCGCGGGCGGACTCATCGGCGTTCAGCTGGTCCTTGACGGAGTCGATCCAGGCGAGGAGCACCTTGGCGCTGTTGTTGAAGATCTGCTGGCCCACCTCGCTCTCGATGCGGTTGCGCAGGTCGCTGCCGCGCTGCTGCACCTGCTGCCACATGTCCTGCACCTCCTGCTGGCGCCCGTTCACGTTCTCCTTCTCCGCCGGGTAGGCGTTCTTCACCGAGTTGCCCAGGTAGGTCACCCGGTTCACCTTGTCCTCCACCGGGGCCAGCTCCCGCTCGAGGTTCTGGTGGCGCCGCTGCAGGGCCTGCACCGTGCGGAGATCGGGGGTGATCACCGCCGTGTCCAGCTGCAGCATCTTCTCGCTCATCCAGACCTTCGCCTCGTCGCAGGTGCGGTTGAAGAGCTCCACGCTGGAGGCGCCCTCCAGGCTCTTCTCGCGCTGCGCCTTCGCGTTGTTCAGTCGCTGCCAGATCTGGTGGATCTGGCGCTGGCGCGCGATGATCTTGTCCAGCTGCGAGTGGCCCTGTCGGCGGAAGGTGTCCACGGCGCCGTCGATCTCCTCGACGCGCTTCGAGGCGGCCGAGAGGTCCGTGATGAACTTCTCGAACTTGCGCTTCGCATTATCCACGCCCTCTCCTCCGTCTCCCCTGTCGCCTCCATCGCCATCTGCGCGGATCATACGCTCCTTCTCCTTCATCCACTTCTCGAAGTCGTCGCACTCGCGGTAGAAGCCGAACAGGTGGATCGAGTCCTCCAGCAGGGCGTGCCGCTTCTGGGCCATCTCCTGCAGCTCGTCGTACGTCTGGTTGATCCGCTGCTGGCGCCGCTCCACGCTGTCCGCGTTCTCGTTGATGCTCTGCGTGGAGGTCCGCCGCTGGACGAGAGGCTTCGGCGCCACGCTGACCGGCTTGATGCGCTTCACCGGCACCACCTGGCGCACCAGGATCGTCTTCTTGACCTTCTGCAGCGACTTGACCTTCTCGGCCTTCGGCACGATGCAGGCCACCGGGCGGGGCTCCACTTCGCGCACATAGTTGGCGGGGACGAATCCCTCGACACCGTTGTCCTTGCGCACGCACCACCAGTCGTCGTTGGTCTTGGACTTGAGCAGCATCACCTCGCCCTTGTCCATCTTCATGCCCTGGCCCTCGAAGGGGAAGAGCGACTTGACGTGGGGCAGCAGCTTCGTCTCGGTGACCTTCTTGTGCTCCAGCTTCTCCACCCACTCGTCCTCCCACACCTCCTTGGGCACCAGGCGCGTCTCGTTGACCCACTCCTCCTGCTCCGCCTCCGGGAGCTCCGGCTCCGCGGCGGAGAGCTCCAGCGTGCAGATGCCCGCCTTGATCAGCTTGTCCGCCTGCTGGTTCAGGTTGAGGATGTCGCCGGAGTAGGCGTTCAGCTCGCCCTGCAGGTCCCGGTGCCGCTGGAGCAGCGCCTGGGCGGAGGGCTCGTCGCTGCCATAGTCGCGCGAGTTCACCAGCGCCATCTTCTCGTTTAGCCAGGACTCCGCCTCGTTAGCGTCCGTGTAGAACTGGTACGCCTCGGCGGCGTCCTCCAGCTGCCGCCGGCGCAGCTCCACCAGCGCCTCCAGCGCCTGCCAGTGCTCCGCCAGCGAGTCGATCCGGCTCTGGATCTCGCCGGAGCGCGGGTGCTCCTCTCCGATGAGCCGCTTGCCCGCACTGGACATCTGGCCGGACTTGGGCTTGCGCGACTTGATCTCGTCCTCGAGCGCCTTGTGCTTCTGCTGCAGCGAGAGCACCGCTCGGAGGTCCTTGGCCGTGATGCCCGTCTTGCAAATGCGCTGCTTGTCCACCAGCCAGGACTCCTCGTTGTCGTAGTCCTCCATGAAGTGGTGGAAGTTGCGAGCCTCCTCTAAACGAGCCCGCCTCGCCGCCGAGCGGCGGAGGAGCTCCGAGTAGGCCTCCTCCAGGTCGGCCAGCCGCTGGGCCAGCAGGGCAGCGTCCTTGTGCTCGGAGCTCTTGTAGGGCAGCGCCTGGCGGTTGAAGCGCTTCAGGGTCTCGCCATAGGTGTTCACCTGCAGCTCCTGGAGCGAGTGCGCCTGCAGCAGCTCCTCCACGCCGAGCAGATGGGGGCCGACGTCCTCGGAGGCGAACTGCTGCTGCAGCTCCCGCACCGCCTCCGTGGTGCCGGCGATCTCGCGCAGCAGGTTCATCAGGTTGCTCATTTGGGAGAGGTTCAGGCGCTGGTTCTCGAGCAGCTCCAGCAGCTGGCGCCACTTGGCCATCACCTCCTGCTCGCGACGGCGCACGCGCTCCTTGCCGTGGTAGTTCTCGCGGTCGAGCTCCTCGGCCATGGCGGTCAGGTCGTTGAAGCGCTCCACGCGAGCTAAAATGTCCGCCGAAATGGCCTCGTGCTTCTTCAGCGTGGCGTCCACCTGGCGCAGGTAGCGCGGGTCGGAGAGCACCTGGATCATCTCCTTCAGGTAGCCCTCGCGCAGCACCGACTTCTTCTCGAACTTGTAGTTGAGCTGCTCGAGCTTCTCCTGGCGCAGCAGCTCCTCCCGCAGGGCCACCTCGCGGTGGTGCTCGGCGTACTCGAGGATCTGCCAGGCCTTCTCGATGTCGTTCACCAGCTGCCCGTCCTGCGGATTGTACGGCGGCTGGTTGAGCGCCTTCAGCAGCGTGTTGATGGTGAAGTACAGCGCCTCGATCTCGCTGCGCTCCTTGTATCTGTTTGATATCATTGGGGTGCCATTAGTATCGCTATCAGATCCCATAGATGGAGTACACTCACTTGGGCGGCTTCTCAATGGTGCGGTACTCCTTGAAGGCCAGCAGTTCCCGCTGGATGCCCTCCAGCGAGTTGGGCAGGTCGCGCTGCTCCAGCTCGAGCGTCTTCTGGCGGATCCAGCTCAGCAGGTTTGTGGTCAGGCCCTCGTACTGGATCTTCTTGCGATCGGCGTCCATCAGCTGGCCGACGATCTGCGGGGAAAAAAAGAGGAGAGAGGAGAGGGTGAGGGAGCTGGTTGAGCAACTTTCTAGGCTTAGGTCTGGGGACCCCACCCGAATCCGAATACGAAAACGAATTCGAATCCGATTGCTATTCCGATTGCGATTGCGATTCCGATCGGGAGCCAATCCAGTGTGAAGTAGAGCGTTAACTGTGGGACACCGTTACGCTGCAGCGATTCCCAGAGGCGATGGGACTCTGCCAATGGCATCCGCCTCTGAATCCGACCCCAATCTGAATCTGAATCGGAATCTAAACCTGAACCTGAACCCAGGTCTTCTACTTACATTCGCGATGCGCTTGCCGCTCTTCTGCTCGTTCTTCATGCGTGCAAAGGTGTGATAGTAGGAGGCCACGTAGGTCAAGATCGACTTCTCGTCCGGTCGGGCGGAGTCAATGTCCTCCGCATCGAGCAGGCTGAAATTGGGAATTTTTAATTAATATGATTGATATATAATAAGTATTATTCCATTGCCATTTCATCATTAGGAAACACTAAAGAGAAACAAACCCTAGTGCTGCAAAAAATATTGTCTTAATATCACAACCCATTTAAGCTACGATTAGGTGATATTTTATAAAGAACTACAGAGTATAAAGTACTCTTTAAGTAAGTTTAAAATGTAATCAAGCTTAGTTCTCACCTGGGAATGCCCAATTCGTTGGCGGCCGTGTCGAAGGCATGGTTCAGATTGTCCAGGTTGGAGTTCTTCGAATTGACAATGGTGCTGTACTCGAACAGGTCGGGGCGGTGCGAGTGGATGAGCGCGTTGAATCCCAGCCCGGAGCGCCAGGAGTTGGTGAAGTCCGTGATGTTGACGCCCGGATAGCCATGCGTCTTGCGCTGGCACCACAAAAGCAGCGCATCTTTGGCGGATCGCTTCTCGCTGGACTCGTTCTCCTCATCCTGAAAAACCAGATGGCAACCATTAATGAAACTCTCCTAATTATGCGACTTTGTAGCAGCAAAACTTACCACGTCGATTTCAATTTCCTGAATCTGAAACCGCAGAATGATGGTCCAGATGAGACCCAGGATGAGACGGGGGTTGCCATCGACAATGTCCTCGGCACCGATCGACTCCAGGCGGACCTGAGAAGCAGAAACCATCGATGCATTACTACTCTGCTGCTCATTCTGCGCACTGTCTCCTCTGCATTTCTTTCATTTCCATTGAATGGCTGTGGAGTGGGTAAGCCGCGTATTGGGTTACCAGAGTGCCACCACTCAACCCACGGAGGCGGAGATAGCGATACTCGAATCCAAACTGGGTCTCTCCACCGAGTCACGCATTATCAGGTGGGGTGCTTGACCTCCGCCGGGTTCAACTGGGTCGACCGACCGCCTGCCATTTGCATTTATAGTAGGTCAGGTAGCCCGCACGGTAATCCCAGCTGATATCGATCTAAATCGCATTATCATAGCTACAAAGTGGCCAGCGCTCGGCCACTGATTTATGGCCACGGCACAAATTAAGATGGAGAGATCTCTGCTGAGTTTATTTAAAACTCAAAAACCAATTTCAGTTACGCCCTTTATTATTTACAGGTATTAATGACCCTAAAGATTTTAAGAATTTTTATGCATTTTTTAAAATATATATAAAGATTGGGGCGTTTCATGAAGTTAATCTAAATAATGATATGGAAATTAGCTTTACATATTTTTTTGACCTCAAAAAGTTCTTCCGACAACGGGGCGTATATTATATTTTGGGATAATTTTTGGGAAGGGATCTATCTAATTTAGCTTGATTTTTAAACTGCAGCCTAAAAATTATTACATTTCCCCTGAAACAATTTACTTTAATGTTCTCTATGGAAAACGTTCCGGAGCATAAAGGTTCAGTAGCTCCGCCATTAAGTTCACCTAATAAACAACTGGAATTTCCGAGAGCCGTGCTCCCCTGAACGCTCCAATGGTTCCCCAGGGATCCTCCGTCAAATGCTCGCTTGTGCGTAAATCTTTCGCTCGGGCTTCTTTCGGGCCTAAAACCAATTAAAATGCACTCGATACCCGTGTCACACACAAACACACACGCGAGAGACAAGCCCGAAAAACAAATAAAATGCGACATGGAATGGTGGAAAGTAAAACCGAAACTTTCACTGCAGGCGCTTAAGAAGCAAAGCGAATTAGCTGGGCAATGGGACAAATTGCGGCGTTTAATTGCTTCTAATTAGATTAGCACAGAGGCCCCTGACTAACCAGAAGACGCGAAACTATGTCGCACGCTAAGCTGCCGTTTTGCACAATTAAAATCAAATGCACACGAGAGGTGCAAAGAAAGTCCGCTGGATCCGTTGCTGGATGGAAAATGTGCCACGCGAAGTGAAGTGGAGAAAGAAATGCATTAGAAAGTATGCAAATATTTCAGAAATTGCCAAGAAAAGTCGGGGCCCAGGCGAGGTAATTAAATATATACTTTTAAGCCGTGTCTTGGCGTCGTCTCCTCTCACTTCACCCGAGTCTCCAGATCCCCCAGTCCCCGTTTCCTCGGATCCCCTCGGTATCCCCTTATCCGAAAGCCAGATCCGCGCTGCTCATACGGCAAACAAAGCACGCAATGGCCACGCGCAGCTGCGCAGGCGCGACTTGCACTTTCTACAAATGCGTAGAGAGCTCTCCTCTTACCAGTCTTCACTCCCCAGTCCCCACACACAACACAACACAACACACACACAAATGGGAAAATGCTATATCTCACCTTGGTGTGCAAGAATGCCAGACTCTTGTTGACATTTTCGATTTTATGGACGCGCATGCGTCCGCTGTTCGGCTTGCCCAGTTTCTCCGACGATATGATCTCCAGCAGCTTGAGCAGCTTGATGCCATCGGCCAGGTCTGTGAATAGGTCTTCGACCTCCATTTTGGCCTACGGAGAAGACAATAAGCCCAAATGTGAGTTGCATTCATATAGACATTGGAGGTGCCGTACAAATTTCCACCAATCAAAATATGAGGTGAATGTATAATTTTGGGTGTCGCTTTCATTTTCAACAAATGCTTTGACTTGTGATAACTTGGGAATGGTTTATAGCTGGTTTATAGTGGATATTATTAATCAGGTAGGTTATAGTTTTGAGAAACCTTCCCACTTACTAATCAAAGTCACAATAACTTCTTTGCACTCACCTTGATCAGAAAGGAGTTCATCCATTTTGTGAATGTCTTCTTCTGAATGTGCAGCCGCTCCTCCTGGAGCGTCTTGATCCGCTCGTTCTCGAACTTGATGATGCCGTCCCGCTGGGTCATGTTGGCGGAGTTGCGATTCGAAGGCGTCGACGTCTGCAGCGCGGAGTAGCCTCCCGGCTCATATTGTGATGCTAAAGAACAGGAAAAGGAACAAAACAAATCTCGGATTAGTGGAAGTCGTACGAGTGCGGCGGGAAACGTTTAGCTTTTCTGTTTGTTTTGATTTTCCCCTCGCAGAGCAGGGAAATGGGTAAGCCACCTGACAACAGTCCAAAATCAATAATGGGCAAACGGCAAATGGCAAATGGAGGAAAAATACGGGAAGTATGTGGTAGAGATAGAGAAAGCACACCCGTGACGTCCGAACCCATTGATTCACAGATAACAGGTTATCGCCAACATAATTGACTCTATAAAAAACACTAAACACTGAACACTGTCTAAAGTTAGGCGACATTCCAAGGCAGTTTACTTATAGCTTACGCGTAATTCCTAATTTTAAACCATTCTATCAGCGAGCCTGAGCAATGTCGCAGATTACCGTGGGGAATTACTAACGAAGAGCCACAAAATGTTCAATTTCGACACCTCATCACGTAGTAGAACTTTTCAAACCGTAAAGATAAGCCAGCTTGATTGGCGTTTCACATTTGGATCTTAATTGCACAAGCTTGCTAACAAATTAAACCATTTCAAAAGGTTGAGAAAGGAATATAAGTCTTCGGATAGCATAAAAGACACTATAACCAAATGTCAACATCTTTCAGGGGCTGTAATATTTATAAAATAGTCGCTTGTATAATTTCATGTTTTCGAAACTTGTACGACTTCATAAAAAGCTAAATTGATTTTGAAAACTTCCTTTTGTAAACATGATTATAGTAATTACCACATCTTCTGGCAGTTTTCTGCCCATTCAACTATAAACAAACCAAGTCGGAGAGCCAAGCTTTCCGTCCCAGTGATTATACCCCCAGCAAGCGTATCGAAAACAAAATACTACCAAGAGATATTGTTGCCTTGGCGAGCTTATCTGTCGACTGCCGAAATTACTTCATACCCGTGGAAAATGCTTCGCGACTGTGTTACTTTTTATCAACGGTTCGATTTACGTAATACTGGGCAAGAGTGTATGCCAAAAATGGCCCGGAACCAAAAATGGAGCGGAAACTGCAGAAAACGAACCCGTTTTTCTAGGCCGTCAGTCGGCCGACTCATTTGTCAAATATTTGCGCACTTATCAACCGAAAACGAAGTTCCACCCAAAAGGCAGATAAGAGCGGGTTACTTTCGTTTCGGTTTCAGGTTGTATAACAATCGAGAGTTTTCCAATTCCAGGGAAAGTTCAAGTTCAAAATCAGAATCAAACCTACCCAACGACTGGCGTTCGTAGGATATGTATCTCCGATATTCATTGCGCGAGAAGTTCGAGCGAAGAACGCTGTTGTACTCCATGGTCTTTGATCACTGATTTCGAGGGGGTTTCGCAAGAAATGTTTCTGGGTTTTCCAGCACCAAGTGCTGCTACTAGGGTTACGATTTCGCTTTTCAATTCTTTTCGGGGCGGGTCACTAGTTTTCGATTCTACAGCAAGTTGCTCGCGGAGCCCGCGCCGTTTAGTCACTGAAAAAAAATGTGGGCCCAACAGAGCGCTGGCCCCCACAATTCAGAATTCAGAGTGGGGGAAAGCTTCCTCCCCCTTTTGGCTGTGTTTATCAGATGAATTAAAAGCCAACCCAAAAGTGGCAGCGAATTCTTCAACTGGCCTATGGTGAATTCCTTTTATCGCACGGCGATTGCGATTGCAGGCGGCGGAGGGGAAAAGGGCGGGGGATCGGGCAGATCTTCGCATTGACATAAGGCCAAATAGGCCCTGGGGCTTATCTTATCGCCGATAAATCCCGCATACCTCGGACATATGTTGCCAGGTATTTATGGAGGGGAATGCACCGCAATATCAAGTTATTTATGGAGCCCTGTCAGAAGCCGCAGACTAATGAATGGCCCATTGAGTGAGTGCCAAATTTGATCAATTCCCATGACATCATGCGAAAGAGCTGTAATCTGCAATCTGCTGCCTGCTCGAGTGAGTGTCATAGTGCCGCTATTAGATCGTTAGCCACAAGTGCCGCCAAAGCCAAACCCGCTGAGGTCACCTGGAAGGCATTCGCCCATTCGACCATTGGCAAACAGAACACTTCGCTTTGGCAAACAGAAAAATCAATTAAAAAGAGGTGAAAACTAAACAATAAAAACGAACAACACGGCCAGTGTGACAATAAACTTTACCATACCGCGATAACGATTCGCCTTATCAGCATGGAATGGCAAACAGAACGCGAAGGGATCCAATTGTTGGAATTAGAACTGCGGCATAACTTTAGGCTTAGCCGGAAAGGCAATTAAACCGGGGCGATATATCCCAAAAACAAGGAAACATACAGTGCGAGCTCCTCAACTCACACACAGCTGTCTTTGTCTATAAACTATTTATAAAGCCCGCGTCAGGGGCAAATGCGAACTGAGGGTCGAATTCCGGGCATCCTGTTTACTCCAATCGGGATTCCGTATAACACCAGAGCACATGCGCGGCAGCTGGGCCTCGGGAGCAGGAACCCTCGAGCCGCGCGCCTCTTTCTATTTTTAAACATCCACACTTCACTCATCGCAAACACTCTAAACACGATTTTTTTCGTTTCGATTCTTTTCGGGGCTCTCGGGCAGACCTTAATCTCCGGCGTTCCACATACCCGGTTAGCTAATGAACAAGGCGTGCAACAACCTCGGAATCGTGTAAAAATTTGCATAGATCAATAAACATTTAGCATTTTGTATGCTTAATTTTAATGGCCCATATGCAAAGCCACAGATATCATTTGGCCAACACAGAACCACTTGATACTTTAAAGTATATCAAAGATAACTAAAGCTTCTAGCTACTTTGCTTTTTAGATACCATCTCAGCTTTTTACCAGATTTAATTACTTTTGCGTGAGTGATGGAATACGTCTGATAAAAGCCCAATTTTACTGACATCTCGGTTTTAACGCAAAATAATGAGACCTATAGCTCGGCAAATTAGGGAATTGGTGGGCTTTGTTGTCATCATTTCTATGCATAAAATTACCTCATCAGTGGCTGGAAATTAAAATTCGGTTTTAGCCTCAGTCAAAAAGAAGAATACAGACGAACAAAAAGTAGAAAAGCACAGTGTTATAAATTCTTTTGTTTGTGCCTGGCATGCTAAACAATTTTCAAATCAAAGAGAGAAAATAACAAACAGTTTTGAAGAGAAAACAGCTAAGCTGCGCCAAACTTGGTTTCAACAATGGAATCAAACTGGATATCTGTTTTGGGAGGAGTTATTCTGAGCGCTCAGAACATCAATGATTTATGAACACTTAAAATGTGTATATTCTTTATAATTTTTAGATTAGTTTTAAAAGATTTATATATACTCCTCCCATAAATCTATGATGTCCGTTTTATTGAAAACCCTCTTCAAACCTTTACTCATAGGCGGAACCTTAATTTGGTTTGCTGTTTAGAAATGATTACCAAACATTTGGCTGATTATTGTCTCATAACGATTGAAAAGGCAAGAAATATTACATACTTCGTCTATTGCTTTTATGGCTTTGGTTGCCTTTTGCTTTGTTGAAATCGAAATTGTTTATAGAGAGCTTCACTTCGCTCGTTTTACTCGCTCCGATCGTACGTGTTGTTGTCTATGTGATGTGCCCCAAAAGATATTTGCGAAAATTAGTCAATGTTGAGCTCAGAGCTCAGAGCTCGGAGCCCCCAGCTCCTCGTGCCCATTGCCTTTATTACTTTTTGGCATTTGGTCACGCCCCCCGGAGGGGCTGTACCACATACGATCTGCGATATACACCCGCAACCGATGTTGTTTTGATGACATCACCGCACCTCGGAGTCGAGCTTGGTTCAAAGCCCAAAAATTCGTTTCGTTCTTCAGGGTTCTGCGCATGCGCCACCGGCTACCGAATTTAATTTGGTTTTCTCCCTGCTTTCGCATTCTGTTTGAGGGCCTTGTTTATGCAAATGCTGGGATCGATTATTTGGGGCGCCGCTTCAGCGGTTTTAACTGATTTTTTGTGAGACTCTGGCAATGAAAACAGTTTTCAATTGGTGTTTTCCAACGGCCTCTAGCTTTTCCCCAGGCTGGGAAAAGCGTCTGAACCAAGCTTTTAATCTACACACCAAATAGTCAAGCGATGACATCACTACTCGCAAATAGAAATCTCTGGGGACAAAAGAAGCAGCTGAAGATGACAACGGGTGGGATTTATAGATTCCGTAGATATGGCACAAATTCCTCGAATAAATTTCTCTAAAACTCATCTTTTGGCACAATAGAAATCAATTAAAATCGAAACTTGCTGGGTATTGCCTAATTTGCAATGAATTTCAATCGACTCGAGAAGAACCATTAATTTTGCGACCAAGGAGGAGCCAAGCACGCGTCTCCATTTAATTGTGGTATAATTAAGATTCGTTATGGCGGATATAGGCCCATTAAACCCGATGGTTTCTGTAACAGTTGAGATGAGTTAAGCAACAGGTTTCCAAGCACTTTGATTGATTTCCTTTGATTGTAGGGGAAGTGCCAGGCAATTATGAATCTCGCGAATCCAGCGGCGTTAAGTGTGACTAAGTCGGTGTGATTGATTATCTGAAAAGCATGCTAAGTCTTTAAGATTTTTCAGAAACTTTTGCAAGCGGAAACAGACTTTGTAGCCAGATAATAACTCTAGCAATCGAACTTCAGTTCGTTAATCTCCTATGGGAAAATTTGAAACTTTCACTTGAATGACACAAAGAAAATTGTCGAAAGCCAGCAGAAACTTTCAACGACTCGAAGTCGAACTTAAGCTGTTCTACCAACTGTATTTCTGTTTGGTTTCTTTCCCAAAAGAGCTGGTTTCTGATTAATTAGTGGTGCCTACCCACTTCCTATTCGAGCAGGGTCGAAAATATGACTTAATCGCGAATGATTTGCATATGGGGGAGAGACTCAGTGGAAGCCGAAACACGTGTGAACCCAAAATTTTAAGCTTAACGAACGTTGAGTCACCCGAAAGATATCTGGATACGGTATTCACATACCATATAGCCAGCACTCATAGTAAACACTCAACAGTCACAGCAAATCCAATATTTGCACACTAATCTAACACTTAACGGGGGCTTTGAGATATTTCCGCCGCGTTTCGCAGGAAGTTTCCAAAGAATATTTTCGTTATCGACTTGGTTTCGGTTGGGTTGTTTTCCGGCAGAGTTCAGTGGGGTAAGGTCGGTCCTATCAGCAGCAACCCTCTCCTCGCTTTAGTTTTAATTAAAATGTACCAAGTGGCAATCAAACGATCGTCTGACAAGCCGGGGAACAATTCAATTTCATTTTTGACAGCCGGGGACCCGAAGATGTCACGAAAACAAAGGCAACGAAATACTCCAGCTAGTCATAACTCATATCTTAAACATCTATTCCGGAGACTAATTGAAATTGAAATCATGTGAGGGGCCCTTGGAGGGGGCAACTTTGCCCATTGAATTTTTAATTGGCTAAGCCTGAGAACCGAGAAACATAAATGTTTACTCAAGTGTCGGGCCATAAAAATAAAATCGTCATCGAAAACGAAATATAAATTTGTTACATTAGGAAAGGGAACTTGAATTTGAAAGTTCTGGGCCTTGTGGCCCATCAGACTTGTTTAACATCGGCAAATGTTCCATAAAATATGGATTTTAAATGAATCTCAAACGATTTTAATGTGTTTTTTACGAGCCACGAACTCTGATATGGGTTTGTTATTACAGACAGCCCAAAACAAAATTGCATTCCGACTTCAAAAAGCACGTTGCGCAAACCACAGAGCAAAACGCGAAACAAACACCCAAGTCTACAATTACACGACAAAAATTCAGATTCGATGACGTTATAAGCACTTCAAAGAACACTCTTTTGCGGGTTTGTGTGCAAACATTTCATGCATAATTTTACTGACGAGTGGGCTTTAAGAGCGCTTGAAAAGAGAGTGCTTGGGTTAAAAATAGCTAAAGCAATCAGTGGGAAAGGCTTATTAAGAGACGTCGGGGTAACCTTTATTCCGATCTCTCAACTTTTGAGAAATTTTACCTGTAAAAGTTTCAATGATCTCGCAAAGCTTCACTTCAAAAAAAAAAAACTAAATGCGATTTGATTTTGTTTTCTATCAGATTTTATAGTAATCCCCAATCGAAGTAAAGCTACTTTCTCGCAAGTCTGTTTTTATGCAGGTCTTTTTCTATTATCTGACGGATTTCGAAGTAATCCCTGCTTGTATCTCGTGGCTACTTATGCCATTAAAAAGCTCTCACCCGAAAAACACTCCCCAAAAATGTAATTTGCTTATCGGCACAATGAGATTTGGCCACCACATTTTATGGTAATCCCCAGACGCAGAAGTATCTCAAAGCTACTTTGCACATTCCTCTAATCAAGCCCAGTCCCCCGGGGAACACTCTTGCGATCTCGACTGCCGGGTGGCCAACTGGAGGAATGCAAACTTGTTTCTGCCTTGCGGCATATGCAAATTCCCATTCCCTACTCGCTGATGAAGAGCTCGCCGGGCGCTCGGCGCGTCATAATCAAATCGTAAATATGGAATCGGAAAAAATGAAAATAAAGATCACAAGACTTCACGCTACAATGCTAAACAGACGCAGCAGACTCATGCTTTTTTCGGACGGAAACCGGTAAAAATTACAGCAAACAAAGCCCCGAAGAAGAGCAGACTTCTGGAGAATTTTGTGTTTGGAAAGCTCCACGTAGCTGTTTAAGTTCCCCCCTTTCAACGCTTTCCGTTCATAACTGGCTGATTGTCTGATGTCAGCGTTAAAGTAAATATTTTCTTATTTAAGCGTGTAATTTATTTTCAGTCGCCGCGCGAGAACATAACCTTTATGCAAGTTCGACTCCGACTATTTTTTGTCGAGTTGGGCTAAAAAAGTGTTATATAAGCGGGTCTCAAGGTTACTCGGCGTGGTTTTCCGCTCCATGCAAATGTAAAACATTCTGTAAGCAACTTAGTCACGACTACGAAGCGCTTGATCATCGACTCAAGTTGATCTGAGTTCCCAGCTATTTAATAAGACAAGTCGTAGGCAGTGTTACTCAGAATTTCTCTTGGTATTCCTAAACCTAGTAAAATATGGCAATTCTAAAATAGCTCTAGGAGCCATTCAAACTGATTTTGAACAGTTAAATTTAGTTATGGCGAAGAAAATATTTCTGTGATCAGAGTTGACGAGGCATGCCTGTAATTAATCAGACGAGTCTATTCTGCCATTCGGAGAATCTGAAGTCTGACTCACTCCGAACTCTGACATCACCAGCTGTTTCCATCGATTCCTGCGCTTACCAAAGTGCATTTAATCAGTTTTTATCGCAGTGTGGCAGTTGATAACTACTGTCCAGCACTATCTGCACCATGAAGATAGCCTCTATCTTCAAAGTCCACCATAAACTCATCGAAAGGCCAAAGAAAGTCGTAAATTGCAGGGACAAATTGCTTATGTCAAGTCACCTCTTTCCGTTCGTTTTCGAGGCCCCATTAGCAGTTGGCATTTCAGTTAGCCACTTCAGTACTTTACTCAAGACATTTCATTTGTGTCATCATCATCATCCGGTGTCTTGGGCTAAGAAATGGCTAAAATGGCTGAAATGGCTGGCTTAACTGATCGCTTAGCCGGCAAATCCATGTGAAAGAACTGGAACGCACAGCGGTCATAACATAAATTTCAGCGTACTCACGCACACACGAAAATCGGAGGAGAAAGAACAATTTATAAAGTACGCCAAGGAATGCCAAAGTGAAAGAAGAACTGCCGAGCCAAAAGCCCCTTGCAAGGTAAGACAAGTACCGCCTCGACCTGGGGTTTAAAAAGCCAGAAGAGGACGGCTTTCAGGGTACACTACGAGAAAATATGATTATAAAACCAGGGAATGGATGATCACATTTCCAACTTCAACTCTTAAACTATTCTAAGTGATTGCATCGAAATACTATGTGATCTTAAAGTAAACTTGTACCTGTTTCTTATCTCAAGAGTCAAAAAAAATTTATTTAATCGATGCAAGAAAAAAGATTGTCTGATTATAATAAATTTAAACTGTTATTTGAATCTATTTAAAGGCTATAACTTTCACTGGTTTTGTTGGATTTTCGTTTCATTTCATTATCTATATCTTATACTTTTTAAAAATAAAAGCCGTAAATTCATTGCTCTGTGTTCATTGATGGTTCCATGATTTCTTGCCGTGTGTGGACAGCCATGTGTCTTCTGACAGCCTTCACAGCTGTGCTTTTGGGCCGCTTAAATATTTGGCATTTCTGCTTTGGCTCTGTTACGCTTTTTGATTCCGATCGATTGTACGCAGCGAGGTATGCAAACCAGAGCCACGAGTTCGGGCTCAGAGGCAGTTTACGAGTGGCGCACATGCGCACTGTTCTTTGGGAACCCGGCTGCAGGCGCATTGAAATGCGAAATCAATGCCCCACACGCAGAGGGAAAGCGAGGAACACTGGGGGGAGAACAGGGGGCATGGTGACCATCAACCATCAACCATCAACACCTTCCTACGGACCTGGCCAAAACACCGACAACCGTTGCACCACAAACACAAAAGCCAGCAGGCCAAGAACCAGCGGCACTTTTATGGCTTCGTCTCTTTCCGCTTCTCTGGCATCGACGCGATGACATCCCCGTAATAATTTCCACAGAGCCATTGGCTCCTCAACTTATATACCCCATACTTACGGGGTGTTCGTGGCAAGAAATAGGAACACAAAACCCAGACAAAGGAGAAGAAATAATTACAGCAAAGAGTACAAAATTCTACCGCTTCCAGCCAGCGGAAACAAAGTGCGCAAAATGTAATTAATTGCCTGGGGCCCTCGGCCCAAAAAGCCAATTCATATGCAGCCACAGTGCGGTTCGCAACTGTAAAACTATCTACCGATCTCCGGGCCGGCGATGATATCACACAAAGCAGAGAACAGGATGAAGTCGTTTGTTACGAGCAAAAGAACAGAAGAAACCAGAGTTTCAAGAATTAGATGGATGAGGTACCTCAAAAAACAAAAGGTGTTTAGTAAGAGAAAGCTATCTGTATTTCTGCATTTCAGACTCTTTAGTAGTTTTTGATTATTTATGAAAGAGCCACATATATATCCTTGAATCACTGTACTTGGACTTGAGCGATCAAAAGACTTCGCGGGTCTTTGCACCCTAACGCTCCTCCTTTGATGAAACTTTTGTTTGTTTGACTTTGCCCGGCTGTTTGTTGATCCCTTTGCAACTAATAAGCTAAATGTTTTGATTGGATCCGTGGCCGTAAAATCAAGAAAGACACAACCCGAAGAGAATCGCGAATTCGTTCGCTCACAGAGACATGATTAAATTTGGCGTTGTCTTTCCGTTTTCAAGGGGAAGTTTCTCTGATTTCAGACTCTCTCGGATGATTGGCAAATTGCTCAAATTTAAGACCCGCGTCAAGGCTATATTTAATGCCTTTTCTTTTGTTTGTGGTGGAATTTTGTTTTCCGCTGATAAGACTCTGCGTTTCTATTTCTACGCTACTGGTGGTGCCAAGCCGAAAAGTGCTTGGACTAACCGGAATTTCGACTACTTCCGCTGGATAAGTCGGGTTCCATTGAGCTCGAGCACCGAAATCGAAGCCACTCTCTGCACCAAGCACTCGACTCGATTAGCCAAATTCCACAGACTCGCCAAAACACGAAGAAAAAAGCTAGACAACTTCATAATAAATAAGCTTAACTGCGAACAACCTGCTGGCAATTGTTTATGGCCCAGGTCCGAAACTCGAAAGCCAGGCCAAAACAAAGACCAAATCTTTGGGGAGTGGGTTGGCAGAGTTCGAATTGGTAGTGGAGTGAAAGAGATGGGGACCTCTTTGGCCGAGAAATTTCACTTGGCAAAGAGGAAGGCAAGAGCCAGTTTCAAGGTTGTCTCTTCTTCTTCGCCTCCACGATCTGGGATAATAGCTGCCAGGTGGTAATGGAATCGGAACACAATAGAAGCCTAAAATCATAACCCTACAATAATGGGAAAAGGCTGGACTTGGAGTTTTCGCTTTAGGAAAATAAATATTTGTTCAATATATAATATATATTCAACTATATTTTACAATCGAATTAATATGATCAAGTGTTATTTTAAAATGTGCACATTTCTTACTGCAAAATTGCAAATTAACGATCATGCACTTTGAACTTTAGCTGAAAGCCGGTCACTAATCGCAAATCCGTCGTTACAACGACTAAAGTTTAACCGAGCCCCGACGTTCCCAAGAAAATAAATAATTTCCTTCTGAGACTTTTCGTGTGGGCATATTTCCTGCGTTATTTATTGTTGGGCGAGGAACTCTGATGATAAGCGTTTTGGCCTGGGCAGATTTTTTGGCCAGCACACACAGTTAAAAGACTCCGACTTACAAAACGAAAAAAAGAAAGCAATCCGCGAGTGCGAGTACAAAATACAAGACGAGAAGAAAACCAGTTCCTGAGCAAGTTTACTCTTAGTTGTTGTTACAGGCATAGTGTTGTTGGCTTATAGCCTTGAATGTGCATTTAACGTTGTTGCTGGTTTTCAGTTTTCGGTTTTTGGCGCGCGCTGGGGAAAAATAAAAACTGGTTGAAGCCCGGGTTGGCCAAGTTTTCCCAAACCTCCCAAAAAACGCACATTTGATAGACAAGTGAAATGGGTAGCCAAAGAGAGCGAGAAATTCTCTAGTATCTTGCGGTGTAAATTTGCACACGACTTACGGTAAGTTTCTAATTACTTTCTTAGTAATTTAAATACATAGAAATTTTCGGAGATTTTGTAACGAAGCAGAACGGCAGTGTGAAATGTTATAGAATAATGTTAGTTGACCACATTTGCCTTGGCCAATTTATAGGCCTGATCTGATTATCTCCGACTGAAACATTTTTATTTTAGAGCTGGCACTCTTTGGACATCTAAGTACTTCATCATAATCAGTCATTTATTAATTAATGGCAATGAAGGGAACGCCGTGCCGGCTACTTGTTCCTTTAGGAAATACGTGGGATTATCATATCACACATCATTCAAACTGATCGTGTCAGATGAAATGAGTCGCCAAGGGGTTCGCCAATCCTTATCAAATTGGCAAGTGACATAAGTTATTTTTAATGTTTTTTGAATAGATTACTTACAATCAATGATGTTGGACTTGTACCCAGAGATAAGCGCAAATGGGTTAAGTAATATTAAATGCATGTATTTGACATTGTCAACTGGAACATTCTTTCGAATCGGGTTCAGCAAGTCAATTGCCATTAACTGCAGCGGCCTTTCATTTAATTAAGGGGTAATTACAACTCCCCCAATCACTGGCACTCGAACAATTGCCGTCATTAGGCAGAGTTTTATCTTTACGATTCAGTCCCTTTGATTTTCTCCCACTCGAAAATGATCAAAGTTCAAAACGCAGCGGAGATTGCCTAATGCAAACTGCTCTGATCAGAATCATTAGATTACAATTTGGATATAGTAAGTATTTTAGAAAGGAATTTAGTATGGAATTGTTAAGAAACCAATACCATGTGGAATTTATTTTCATAAAAGTTTGGTTTAAGGAAATTGGACTGTACATACTCCATAACTGCTGACCCAGCGATAAGACCCATTTCGTGAAATCACAAAAATTCGTTCTAAATTCGCTTTATGGCCTTTGATTGATAGGCAGGCGGTGCTTTTCTGAACAAAGCTGTGATTGATTGGCTCTTTGGCTGATTTTGAATGGGATTATGCATAGCTTACACCGGGCAAAGGGAAAGGCAGAAACACTCGAGAAACATAAAGTCGAGTCAAATGAAAAGTACAGCGCACAAATTGCGCAAAATGCCAAAGAACGCCGCAGTAAAAACTCCAATAAGAGTGCAACAACAAGAACCGCATGACCAGCTGCAGTGCAGACATCTAATTGGAAAAAACAACAACAGTGCTGAGATATAAACAAGTCCATGTGCATTTGTGCGCCTGTGTGTTTTGGCGTTCAAGGGGGAATGTAAAAGAATTCAAAAATGGACCAACTGGGTCTTCAATATGAATTGTATATTGCCGCGCAGTTTGAAAGCCACTAGACTAATGCCGCCTATGCTTCACTTTTGTTGCAGGGATCGGCATCTGTTTGCACACACGGACACTTGTGTTTAGAATAGTGGGAGTCCCTTGTGCTTTACATATTTCAATATTCTTAGACTTTTAGAAAACATTGAAAGATCTTAAAACAATTAGATAGTAGGTCTCACAATAATGGAACAACTCACAAACATTATATTTTCTATAATTAAGAAAGCTTATTACATCATCTCTAATACCCGTTTTAATCATTATAAAACCGTTTTTAATAGCCATATAATTTTAAACATTTAATTAGCTTACTAGCGTGATTATCGAGATGGCCGCAACTGTATGGAAATTGGCTGCTGCATTGGGGGCGTTGGCTTTTCCCCTCTTTTGATCACCCCCTCATTTCTCTCGCCTTTGATGACTTGGCCTTGTTGATAGTCGTTGGCCTCTTGGCTGACCCGTTAAGTGTAATTGAATTTAAGCGGCAATTGTCTTGCGAATGCATTTATGGCACTTTGCAAATCACAGTGCGGTGCAGTGACTCTCAAACTTCCGAGCTTAACGGTGCCGCAGAATTGTTAATGAGCGAGCGAGACTCTGGGTTGTCAGAGAGAGACGGCCAATACCCAGGCGGAATGCGGTTTAAAAATAAACCAAGCCCAGAGCAAGACAGTAACTCAGGAGAGGGGGTGGGAGAGGTGTGCGAGTGGGACAGGCGAAGCCAAAACGTGCTTTGGCTTAGACCCTATTTAGCCTAGTTTACGACGACTGGTCAGTACAGCCCAGAAAAAAAAGAGAGCCTGGTTTAGAGACACCTGTGCCCAGGGAGAGTGGGTCGAAAGGGGAGGGAAAGGGGGAGGGCATCCCCATACCCCTCGTTATGCTAATTCCAGCAGAACTACGGGCCAACCTCCGTAACTGTAACCATCTTCCACTTCACTATTACTACTATTGTTAGCAAAACGATTATGTATGTACTTTATGATTATATTTTATGTAGGTATTGAAATAGTTTTTATTCCGGTATTTTTGTTTTGTTCTTCGTCTAGACACTTCTTTCATGACTCTCTTAGGCGGACTGGACTGTACGACTGTATATGACAGGTTGGCAATTTTTACGACCTGTTCGCACGCAACTTGGCCACAATGGATTGGAAGTAGATGGAAGATCGGGAATGCCCTTTACCGTTTACAGTTTGGGAACCCTAGCGATATTATGCAACACCTTGTGCCCGGTTTATTGGCTTATAAAGTGGAGCATCGGACCGTAAAACATCCCATATTTTTTTAACGATCTTCTCTGCACACACTCCAATTCAAGTCCGGTTTTTTCATTTCTTTTTTTTTTTTGCTTACCTTTGACAGCCTCGTAGTATCCCAAATCCAGCGTGAATGATTTACGTTAATCCTGGCGCACGAAAAACTATGTGTTCTCCAGATTTCTGGATGCTTTTGCTTCTTCTTCTTGTTTAGCTGCTGCAATTAACATAAATTTCCGTATTTATTTGTTTTTCGCCGACTGTTTTCACTACGATCTTTCTCCTCCTTTCGCCCTCTTCCCACTTTTCTTATTCACACACACACTTGAGAATCGAAAGATGCAGACGAAGATGGTAACAAAAAACAGGGAACGCGAACAGGAGGGAGAGAGGGAATGGAGGAGGAGGATGGTGGGGAGCAGGGGGAAAAACCGGAAAGTTGTTTTTGTTGTCTCGACCATAAGCGGCGTTCTTTGCCTACAAAAAACAAGCCGAAAGAGTTAAACCCATGAAATCTTGACGTTTTTCGTCGCTTTTCGGGATTCTGTTTTAATTTATGCCAGAGATTTTGTCACTTGTTGCTGCCATTCGACCTTAATAACAAATTCCAATGCACACCAGTTGCTTTCACACGCAAAAACCAGCTTTGTGGGTTTTTTTTCCCCGTTTTTGGGGCAGTAATTAGAAATAGCCGCGTTTTGAACACCGGCGCAACAATGGGGTTTTCTAATTAGCACAAAACAACAAACACAGCGAGAAGAGCGGCTCCAGAGAAAAGAGAAAATGATTACGTTTTGCTAAAGGCCCGCTCGTTGATTCTTTTTGCACGGCGTTGTTTTTGAGTAAGCGGGATCCAGCGTACGGTGCGCGTCTTGTCTTGTCGATCGAAAAACTGAAACTGGCCCCAAACCTGGTACGCGAAACGCGAAAGAGGCTTCATGCTACCCCATGGAAGAATATAAGATTCACTGGTAGAATATAAGAGTACTCTCTTCGGCTGCCGAATCGTTCGGGCGGCTCTCTCGGGCTCGGCTCACGGTTCGACCGTTGTGTTCTGTTTACCCATTTGGAAAAACGTTGCAGTGTAAAGTATCTGTTAACCAGTTCAAAAAAAGCGCCCGAAAAAGACTACCAAATCGTTTGGGATCAGATCCGCCGCATAAGGGACAAACAACATACACCCTTTCACTCGTGTGTTGTTTAACAGAAATTGGCTAACAGAAGTTCTTTGCAGAAATACCTAGCGAATGCACCCACCTAACCTAGCAAGTACACCCTCCTTACATATCGAATGCAGCCTACCGTTTTCCCACCTCTAACTTTTAGCGGGAAATTCAAATCAAAATTTTGAAGCTTATTTAAAACATTAAAAACCATAAGGCTAAATGCTATGGAAAACTAAAAAATATTTGAAATTTTATAAATGAGTGAATACTCATGACATATTCTGAAATATAGAATACATTATGGAAACACAGCTGAGACCTATCATATAATGCGTATATTGTTAATGCTCTTGCAAGCAATTTGCCTTAAAAGGTTTCATTGTGCCTTGGGCATTTGTGAATTGTATTTATCATCTGTTGATGCATTTCACCACGATGCCGACGCTGGCAGCGAAATCGGCCGAGCCAGACCTATATAAGATCACCGGGATCTCAAAATCGGTATAAATCCCATTTGGTTAGATCCGAAAAACTCAACCGAAAAAGATGCAAGTCAAAATCCTGTTTACTTTCTTCGCTGTCCTGATGCTTGTCGTCCTGGGAGCCAAGGAAGCCGAGGCGGATTGCCTATCCGGGCGATATGGAGGTCCGTGTGCCGTCTGGGACAACGACACCTGTCGCCGAGTTTGCAGGGAGGAAGGACGATCCGGAGGACACTGCAGTCCCAGCTTGAAGTGCTGGTGCGAGGGATGCTAGAGCAACACTTCAATCTGCCTGAGCCCCGAAATCGGCAAACTGCTGCTTTACAGAATTTTTGAAAATAAACAAAAACACTTTGCTGCAGCCAAATCTTTCCTGACTCTTTTCTGGGTACATTCCAAATAACTAGATTTAAAATTATTTTTTTAATTTGGTCACCGAAGAGCTTAACTTATTGCATCTTGCCAATTTATTCTATTCAACGGGGTTCCTGTCTGTTTAAAGCACGAAAAAGATATTCACAAGCAGAAAGGACGAACTGGTGTAGAGAATGCTCAATCAGGATAAGCCGATTATTGCTTTAAGAAATCTGCTAGATTAAAATTAATAACTTCAAATAATTCAACACACCAGGTGTCATGAGAACTGGTTTCTTTTCGTGTTTATTTTAAGTTTAATTGGAATTACATCGTACTAAAAAACATTAAAGAAATAAATTCATTTATAAATATGTTGATTGTTAAGATAAGTGCTTATTTAAATAATGCGGAAAAGGTTGATAACCCGTATTTTTGTTTACCAATTTTGTGCATAAATTTGGGTAATATTTGTTTTGTGTTCATTCAAGTGGATTGCACACACTGAATTATTCTAGATGTTTTGATTTTATATTGAGTTTTAAAGAGTTCCTTTGTGTTTAGTCTCCAGATTTCACAAGATAAAATACGATTGTTCGGAGAAGAGGTAAACAAAGCATGCGGTTTGATCAGCAGTTAAGGCCGATCGCAGCTGCAGCCCGAGTAAAAAATATTCGTAAACATCAGGAATTATTTTTAAAACTGAGATGGTATTCATTTATGTGAAACGGCTTATCTTTGTTGGGTTTTTAACTACCAGGAAGAAAACTTAACCAGAATCGAAACCGAAAATTGAATTTTACCGCCATGTTGGCGACGTTGCCAGATTTTTCTTCCTTTGTTTGCGGATCTCCACAGTAAAGTCGGTAAGCTTGGTCACATTAACGAACCAACATCCAAAATATAAACATGCCGAGTTTTTTTGTTTTCGTGGGGTTTTTCTTAACCCTAAGTTGCCGGTTTAACCTGTTGCTGGCGAAGAACAAGACCTGTGATAAGCTGGTGGCCGAACTAGCCGACGGTCAGAGCAAGCTCATCTACTGCGCCACCACGCACTCGGTGCCTGTGAATCTGTGCGTCGGATGCAAGAATTTATACCAAAGCATGAGCCAGGAGTATGGATACCTCTTAGCCGATGTCAACTGCTCCAAGCGGTACCTCAACTCGGACCGGATCAACATTGTGGCCACCACCCAGGGTATCCTGACCAGCCTGTGGCAGAAGGCGAACTGCGACAGTAAGTGTCAGGCACTCCTAGTCTTCCGAAATGAGTCACTCCCCTTTTCCGTTTTCCAGATTGCTTCACGAACGACTATTGGCCCGAATTCGATAAGTTTTCCACCGATTTGGAGTCCTGCTTGAAAAGCTATAATTCTGATGATGTTTGCAGTGCCTGTAAGCCCTCTTATCTTGCGATGAACCAGTTCTATCTTAATATGGAATCGAAAGTGGGTGGCAAAGTGTGCTTCGATCTGCAAGACAATGTATGTCAAACTGTGGTCCAAATACATTTTAGGTTCCATTTGTGTTTCACAGTCGTTTAACCCTCTTCCGACTTCCAGATGAACCGCACCCGTTTGAACTGGTCCAAGACACTGAACTGTTGTCAGCGCGAGGTGAAGCTAACCAACTTCCTCATCGCTGTGGGAGTGGTGGTCCTGCTGCCTATTTTAACTTTCTACATCACGGCAATCGTGGTGACCAAGCGGAGGGAAGGAAACCACGGCTTGCTCAACGAACAGGGTAGGGAAATCTCAGGCTTTTAGGTGGCATTTTGTAATTGAGTCCCTTTTAGAACCAGAGCTCGATGCTCCCTCCACTTCGGCACTTATCACGGCCGCCGTGCTGTCCACTCGAACCGAAGAACCTGTTGTAGTGTCGGCCCGATCGGAGAAAATAGCCAATGTGTTGAGCGGAGCTGGAGCTCACATATCGGATGATTCTGACCATGATGAGCCTGCCGTAATACAAAAATCAAAAGGCAAAGCTGTTCCCGAATCTCAACAGGACTCCTCCAGCGATGAAGGACTCGCCGAATCACCAAAGGTATTGAGTAAAACTCATAATATCTTGGAGTCCGACTACTCCAGTGATGATGAACCTCTCGTTAAACCCAAAACGGCGTAAAAAAGCCAGGCAGAGCGTTTTCTAAGGCTAAAAAACAAAGTTTTACGTAAGCATTTTAAAAAACTTATCACTAAGGCCGAACCAAACTGGCAACTATTCATGTGGCGGTTTATGGTATCCAGCTGCCTTAAAAATGGGCTTGTGCCCAACCTACTACTCCTCAATAGTGGTTATCGCATATATTATATGTTTCTCTCTAACAAAAGTATAGCCATTACCAGATGTGATATCACAATAAAACACCAAACCTTTATATATTTATAACTGGCACTGCGAGTGAATGGGATGGTTAGTTTTAGAATATCAAAAGTGTGGAACAGTTGTGATTAGCATTTTGGATGCACTTTATTGTTGGCAAGTAAACCGCACTAAGCCTAGTTGCTTAAACCGAAGTAATGAGAAGATCAGGGTCGCGTCGTAATGGAAAGGGCCCTTCCACCGGATTGGGTGCTAGCCTAGCATCTAGCCTAAAACTAAATAACAATTAGCAGAGGAAATGCATTGTCCGTGTTCGTTCGCGGTTCGATCTCGCACTAGGATCAGGTTCGCCCAATCCTAGGTTACCCGTACGGGGCGTAGAGGTTGCCGTGCGTGGACGAGGTCTGGAAGTGGACCAAACTCCCGTGGGTCTGGGCGGCCGGCTGGTAGTAGGCCTGGTGGTAGTGCGACGGGGGGAGCCGGCTCGTTCACCTGGATCTGGTGGTAGTTGGTGAAGGGCTCGTGCTCGACCACCTCGCGCACCGTTTGGAACGGGTGGTTGACCACGATGCGCCGCTTGTGGAAGGTCTCGCTGGTGGCTGCCGCATCCGTGGGCGCGGGGGTGGCGGCGATCACGCGCTCGTTGGGCTTCAGGTGGCCGGCGGCCCCGTTGAGGGACACATCCACGTCCGGCTGGGCCTTCGACTGCGATGGCGTGGCCTGGGTGGCGGAGACGGACCCCTCGGACACCTTGGGCGCCTCCACCAGGCGCTGGGACTTGTGCTCCCGGAGCTCGGATCTCTGCTGTCCCCTGTCGCAGTCCGGAGCAATGGTGGTGGCCACCACAGCCGACTTATCCTGGTCGTTGGCTATCTGGATCTGGATGTGGGTGTTCTGCTGCTGCTTCTGCTGCTTCTCCTCCTTGGGCTCCTCCTCCTGCCGCTTGGGCGCCTCCACCAGCCGGGATGACTGGCCCTCCGGACTGAACCTCATCTGGGAGTAGGGCGCGCTGTAGTCCAGCTCCTCGGCCACCCGCTGCCTGGAGGGCTGGCTGTAGTAGGCGCGGGGAGCCTGGGACTTGGCGTACACCACTGTGGGGCCGGCGTGGCTCCGCAGGTAGGGCTTGATCTCGGTCACCTGGGCGGGCACCTCCTGGAGGCGGCGCTCCTTCAGAGGCGTCTGGCGACTGCGGCCCAGGTAGATGTTGTGCTGCGAGGGCGGCAGGTGGATCTTGTGCTCGTGCTTGATGATCTGCGTGGGCCGCTCCAGCTCCTCCTTCTCGCCGGCCAGCTCCAGTCGCGCCGGCTTGGCCTCCACACTGCCGGCACTCACGTTGGGCAGGTACTCGCCGGAGAAGTAGTCGTCGTCCTCGTTGTACGGCTGCCGGCCGAAGCTCTGCTGGTTCCTCTGCTGGTAGACCCGCTGGCCGGACCGCGAGTAGTCCTGCTCCGGCTCCGCCCGCTGGATCATGCCGGGCGAGAGGTGCTTCGAGTTGATCTTGATGGCGTTCCCTTTGGAGTCCACCGCCGATATGAAGGAGCCCTTGCCCCCGTCGGTGACGTCTCCCAGGGGCTGTGGCTGCTGCAGGCGGGACTCCACGAACTCGTCCTTGGGGGCCTGGTCGTAGGAGGGCATCGTGGTCACGCTGGAGCCGATGGTCGTGGTCTGCTGCTCCTTGCCAGCCGGAGCTGCGTCATAGGAAGGTCTATACTCCGGCCCGTTGGCGAACGTCTGGGCTTGGATCTGACCATTGTTGTTGTTGTTGCTGTAGGCGGAGGCCACCGCGGGATGGGGATGGCCCAGGGGCAGGAGGGTCTCCCCCTTGGGAATCTTGGCCACCGGGTGCTCCAGCTCGACCACCAGCGTGCCAGCGGGCTTGATCACCACCCGCTCCTCGATGTCGTAGAACTCCTTCTGGATCGCCGGGTGGCGCACCTCGTACTTCTTGGCCTTCAGGGCGGGCTGCACTATCTGGATGGTCTTGGTGACCAGGGGACGTTGCGGGGGAGAGTATCCTCGCGGGGCAGCGGGAGGCAGGTAGCCCGATCCCCCCTGGTATCCCGATCCCGCCGGATCGGCGTAGTCCTCGTAGCCCGGGCCATCGTCCACCTCCGGGGGATACTGGTCCTGGTAGTCCACCTCCTGGGCGTCCTCATAGCTGAAGCCGTTGGGATCGTACGAGGGACGGTTGTAGCTGGTGGCCGGATTGAAGCCCGACGCGGAATCGTAGCCCGAGGAGGGGTCGGCGGGCAGGGACGGAGCTGCGGGAGCAGGAGCACTCGACGAGGAGGAGCTGCTGCCTCCCGACGAAGACGAACTGGAGCTCACCGCCGGCGCAATGCTTGCCGTCTGGATGGGAGCCTGAGGTGGCTCGTAGATGGGCTTGCTGTCCTGCGCCGCCTCCACATTGGCACTCTGCACCTGCTGCACCTGACTGGAAACAGGAGCCGCCACCTGGCGCTCGAACATCCTCAGCTGCTGGGAGCGATGACTGTCGATGTGGACCAGTTTCTGGGGAGCACCGTCATCCGAGGAGGCACTTACTCCCGAGCTGGATTGCGTGTAGCGCTGGGGAGTGGGATTCGATGACTCGTACACCTGTAAATCAATGGGGATTAAAATATATTTTATTTTTACTAGTTACTTTATCGGACTAAAAAAGGATTATATTTTTTATATTATAGGATGCATCCTGAATGAAAAAAAAATTTTATAAATATTATAATAAATAATATTGAAATGATGTAATTGTATATTGCTTGTATATTCCTATCCAAGCGAATACTAATTCCATATTTCAGATGGCTATATTAAAAAACCTTTTTTTTAATGAAAACTTAGTTCATTTTATAAACTTTTAAAATGAGTTAATTTTGATAGCTTCACTCACCGTTTCCACGGTGGGTCCGTGGCTGTGGTACGACTGGATGTAGCGCTCGAACTCCTGGTTCTGGCGGAGCTGCTGGTTCCTCTGCCGGAACTGTCCGCTGTGGGCCATCGGAGGCTGTTGGTGGACAGAGGGGCGTCGGTTGTGGTTCCTGCGGCGGGGCAGACGGCCGTTCTTGGACATGGGTGGCTGGCTCTGAGGCGGGGGCTGCAGTCCCAATCCCTGGCGGGGAGTCAGCTGCTGGGGCACCTGTTGCTGCTGGGCTTGCATCCCGATCTGCTGTTGCTGCTGCTGCTGCTGCTGGGCTTGGGTCTGCACCTGCTGCTGCCGCTCCTGGATGCGCTGGAACTGCTGATCCCCGTCCTTTTGCGGACCTGCCCTCAGCTCCGCCGGCGCACTGCCCTCCAGGTACTTCACGTCCGCCGGATTCGTGGCCGGCTGCTGGGCAATCGAGATGTTGACATGGGTGGCCGCCTCCACTTGGCTCCCGGCCACCAGCAGGAGCACCAGCAGTCCTCGGAGCATCCTGATCCTGTCCGAAGTATCCCAAGTATCCGAAGTGCGATATCCAAAGTCCAAGTCCTACTCGGAAAAGTCGAATCACTGCTGACCACCTCAAAAGCCGACCAAAGCTGTCTGATCGATCGTGGAGTGTGCTCCGCATATTTATACGGATTTCAGGTGGATCGCAATTGGAATTGGGGGAGCGATCGCAATCGCGATCAGTGTCAAAGTCAACTGCAGTAAGTCGGCTAGTCAGGGGGAATAGCAATAGCCACAATAGCTACTAGCTGCCCCGCTGACCTGGCCAAACTGTTTAGGGATGAGTCTCAGATGCTTAACCCAGTTCTACAATTAAAGGCATTCGTCGACCTGCCGATGGAGCGATCGCGCTTGATCGATGATGCATTCAACAAATTGCTGTCATCGCTTCACACTTGTGTGGCACGCACCAACACTGAGGAAAATCAGCCTGGATTCGAGATTAATTCTAGAATCCTTTTTATTTTAACTAAAAGGTAATAGGTTCTATACTATGGCCACAGAAGTAGCTTTGCAAATTCTTAATTTCTTAACAAAATTGTAAGAAAAGTGCACTAAATATACATAAGTGCTTAAATACGTAGAGATCCAAAAAGAACCTCAATTGAAATTCAGATCACAGATAATAGTTTTTCTCCGCCTGATCGCGACTCCGAATTTCGATGGCATCCGTAAATGGGCGGTGCAGCATTTTCATGTAATTGTCGGAAGGTCAGAATCGCGGCTCCGTTGGCAACTAGTTTGAACTTGAAATCCGAGCCGAGACGTTGAACTGCTCCGATCGCGGAGCAGGAGAAGCTACTCGAGATCGGCCCCCAATGGGCTGAATCAAATCGAATTTGGGGGGTGCTGGTCAGGCAGATTTGCGCAATCGAAGTTTGGCGAATACGACCACTCCAATTCGGAAAGAAGGTAAAGGTTAATGTGAAGTGCTTTGTTTTTCTGCAAACAGATTTACCACAAATAAATTCAAAGTTAGATGTGCAGAAAATATTAAGCAGGAAATTGGTCGCGATAAAGAAAGTTCGGTGAAACATAAACAAATTGAAAGAGACAGCTCCAAAGGATAACTGGTTTCATCCATTTTGTATGGTTGTAACCAGATATGGAGTGTAAAAATAGAATATATCACTAATTGATCAAGGTTTATTTGTTTTGGGAAATAAATTAATTAAAATCAGGGGTCAAAATAAACCAACAATAAACTGAAAAAACGATAGATAGTAATTGATTAACCAGTTAGCACTCCTGTAGGACATACTACAGTTTAAAATAATCCAGAAGTTTTGAGCTTTCCTTTCTCTACTGAATATTGACACAATTTATAATATAAAATCACAAAACAAAACAGTACCGGACAGTACAAAGCAACATCAACCAAACTCGTGCTAGAAGTTCGTGAAGCCTTAATGAAGCTGAAACTGCGATGCGCTGGCAGCAAGTCTTCGATCAAATGAACACCATCAAATCCGCGAAGATGCAGCTCGGCCAGACTGCAGTCTCCGTGGTCTACACCATTGCGGGCTTGGCCAAGCACATTCACCGGAGCTGCCTTATCGTGGTAAGTCATTCCGATTCCCCTTCGACTGCATAATACGTGCCCTGCGTCGCCAAAGACCGATGGGATTGTGTGGTAACCACAAATGGCGTTTATTATGTGTGTGGGTGGGAATCAAAAACCAGTAAGAGAGTATACAATATATATAACATGCGGTGCATGGGGCCAGCCACAAGACTGTCTGGTGGCCAGGCGGCTACAAGCTAAAGCTACGCGAAAAACACAGTCCATAAGACTCCATAAGAATCCTGTCCTCGGGGGAGACCTACAGGAGCTTCTCGATGTCCTTGGATATGTCCAAGGGGTCGGTGGTCGGGGCGTATCGGTTGACGGGGATGCCCTCCTTGTTGACCAAGAACTTGGTGAAGTTCCACTTGATTCCACTGCCCAGGGTTCCGGTCTGCTTGGCCTTCAGGTACTTGTACAGGGGTGCAGCGTTATCGCCGTTCACATCAACCTGAGAGAGGGGATAATGATTAACTTGTCTGCTACACTGTCAACTGCGTGGCATTACCTTGGCGAAGACCTCGCCAATGTCAGCCTTGGAATCGCGCAGATGGCACACCATGGCCTCGCCATCGGCCTCCGGCATCTGGGATCCGAACTGGTTGCACGGGAAGTTCAGGATCACCAAGCCCTTCTCGCCGTACTTCACCTTCAGGTCAGTCAGCTTCTCGTAGTTGTTCTTGGTCAGGCCGCACTTGGAGGCGATGTTCACCACCAGGACCACCTTGCCCTTGTACTTGTCCAGCGAGACATCGTTGCCGTGGGTGTCCTTCACCGTGAACTCGTAGATCGAGGCGGCGTTCTTGTAATCTCCGTTAGCAGACATGTCGATCTGGAAAAGAGGGAAAGCGGGGGGTTAGCAATGGCTGAATACATGTGGACGAGAAAGGAATGGGTCGATTTGTTCTTTTCAAAAAGAAAACCAGAGGAGGATAATCTATGTTTAGTTGCTTTGGTTATACTAAAGTGGTTTGAAAGACTTAAGAATCTTAATAGTTTTCAACTGAAACTATCCATCTTGTCTTTATCACAATGAGGAAGTGTCCAGCACACAATTGAAACAAACCAAAGATAAGATTATATTATCAAATATGTTAACAATACTGGAGTCAACAAAATTTGTATTGTGCTCTCCTTCAAAGTCGACCCATTCCACAAATAATATAGTAAGCAAAGAAACACAAAACAGAGAACACAGGCAGAGGCAAAGGCTACAGAGTTTAGTTCGGCGTAGAGACAAGCAACTAGGTTAGTCAACGGATTAAGAACTAGTCAACTGATCAGCACTACTCACGGCGGCAGCTGTGGAGTACTGGGCGGCTGAGGATGCGGAAGTGGCCGCACAGCTGACGGGAAGCAGAACAGTGCAGAGGCGCAGGCTCTGCCTCTTACCCTGAGTTAAGTCGAGGGCGGGGCCAAGGGTCCGCCTCATTGAAAAGCACCTGAGCGCCTGGCGGGAAACGGTTTGAAACTGCCTGAGACTCATACTTCAATCGCTGCAAATAACCAGGCAGAATTGAAATTAAGAAACGCGCAAAAGACTTTTTGGTTTACTGACAATAGGTGTGTGGAAACACTTGGACAGTGTTGAAATTTGGAATAAATTAAACTAAGGCATGTAAACCAAGAAATTGTTAGTAAAAGCGGTAAAATGAAGAACAAAACGAAAACTAGTGTTGAACGATTTTTAGTTTGTTAACAATGCACTGTTATTCGATTAACAGATGGACATTCAGGTTTATCAGGCTAAATGTCTACGAAGTTCAGATAAGTGGTGAAAGGTCCGCCGGAATTTTTGGTATTTATGGCGGTTATCTTTCCTTCCGACCAATAGTCATAGTGACTATTCAATGAAAAGCCATTAAGTGTCTTGAAATTATCTTGTTTTTGTGAATGACGTTGGTTGCACTAATAAAAGTTGAACTGATTGTTGTTTCCTGTATCGTTAAAGATTACTTTTGATCGATTAACAGATGGACATTCAACTTTATTAGGTTTATTGATTACGAAGTTCGGATTAGTGGTGAAAGGTCCGTCGGAATGTTTGGTATTTATGGCGGTTATCTTTCCTTCCGACCGACCAATAGTCAGGGTGACTATTCATAATTCATCAGGGTCAAAGTCGAGGACAACGCGTCTGTACCACCGATGAGTCACGCGATTACACCCATTGGTCAGGATTGGGGCCCGCACTTCGCCCTTTAATCTGATCAGGATTGACCCACGTCAGTCGGCGCCCTTATAACTGCCGCCCACTTTGCATGCAAGCCATTGTTTTCGAGTTGATTTGTCAGCAATTTGAAGGATAGTTAGTGTTCTGGGTAATTACTTGCATGGTGAAGTAGATGTACGAGCCCAAGGCGATTGCCACAGACCCGAAAAAAAAGTGCGCGATGGAGCGGCCGGCCATTGTTCTGTTATACTATATCTTGAATATATCTTTGATTTCACCACTGTCTGTACTGATTTTCGGATGCAGGGATACAAATATAGATCGACTGATTTTGCAGAATCACGCTGATATGTGCGAAAATCGGGTGCAAAGTACAGAATCAATTGTTTTCCCTTTCGTCCGACAGCTGTGCTGACTGGCTTTATCTCCTGCTAAACACCTGTCAGTAGCTGATATTATTGTTTGGGCTTACTTATGTCGTAATGTGAATGACTAATGGCACTTGGCACTTTACTTTCTTTCTTTCTGTTAAAAACTGAAACCGGCGGCTGGGTAACCCTGCTTTATATGTTTTCTTTAAAGCTAGGGATGTCGAAAATATATCGAAATAATTTTGTCGAATTATCGCATATCGATACTATTTTAAAATTATATTTTGGTTTTTTTTCTGGCCCCGATGTTTTTGATGTTATTGGTATTTTTTCAAGCGCCAAATTCAAACAGTCGTTTATTAAATAAAATACATCGCCGGAAGCTTTTCCCTAAAATATCTGCTGCCGTTGGTTATATGTTCTTTTTAAATTAAACTCTTGGCGTTATTAAAAACGTATTATTGAGCGCTCAGTACCAGAACTAAAACTTTTTGTAAAGGTGTTTTAAAAATCTTTATATTTATTAAATTGAATAAATACAAAAATGTAAGTAATGTTAGTTCAAAAACCTTATTCCAACCAGTATAAAAACTTATTAAGACGAAAAGTTCTTTGTTTTTCCTGTCAACTCGACTGTTATCGATTTTTTTGTTGTCCATCTCTAGTGTGTGTGTTTTTTTTTGTGCGAGTGAGAAACAATTGTAGACTTTTTTGTAGAAATTATCAAGTGAAATGCAGTGCGAAAAAAGAATGTCCTTTTGTTAGAGAAAACGCTAAAAAGACAGTGAGAGTGAGCCAGAGCAGCCAAGCCCAGTAAGGCGCACCGCCCCGCCGCAGGATACACATACACAGACGGCACGCAGCCACCCACACGCACACAAACAAGAGAGATCCCAGTTGCGGTGAAAAGGAGCCTCAGATATGATGCTCTCATCCATAAACAATTCCTTCGAGCAGGACACCCACGATGCGGACGCCAACTGCGACGGTCCCGACCTGGACTTCGTTTACGCAGATGTGGACGGATACCAGAACGAGATTGCGGAGCTTTACAGCTACACGGAGTTCAGCGAGTTCCAGATGAACGTGAAAGCTTTCGAGGACCAGATGGAGCTGTACGACCTACCGCCCAACTGGCAGAAGCAGGACTCGGCCTCCCAACGGGGCATCGTTATGAAGCTGGTGGACCAGCTGGAGGTCTCTGACCGTTCCTTTCGGATGCAGGCCGCCCGATGTATCCTATACTTGGCCCAGGGATGTTGGGCGGAGGTCCAGTCGGACGAGGAGCAGCACCAGATCACCAGGGACAATGTGCTAGTGCTGCACCAACTCGGGGTCTTCGCCTCCTTCATCGACCTGCTCAACATGGAGATAGAGAGCGCCTGCTCCCCGGACATAGTGGCTGTCAAGATCACTAACGTCACGCTGGTGGACTCCACGGACATCCGGGTGATCCTTTCCGTGCTTTACATAATCACAGAGACCATTCGGGACGAGAGAGAGCGGGGCAGCGAAGACTACAAAGAGCTGGCCGAGTCCTTTGTCCAGGAGATCAACTCGCCACTGCCAGACGGCGAATTGCTGGCCGTCAAGCTGCTGGGCATGATCACGAGGTTCTGCAGTGGCGCAGCCCCGCAGTTCCCCATGAAGAAAGTCGTCCTGCTGCTCTGGAAGGTCTCCTTGCTCGGCCTGGGTGGAATGGACGTGCTCAAGAATCTCAAGAACGAGTACCGGATGAAGGTGGGTCTAGAGCCCATCATCGAGGACACGCTGGAGGTCACTAAGTGCATGAGGGCCAGCTCACCTCCTGCGACGGCCACCGATATCCTGGAAAACCAGTACCCCAAGAGGAACTTCAAGTGAGAGTGATGTGAAAGTCGCTGGTACAACCCTTTCAACATTTATCTTTTTCTCTTTGACAGACGCTCCCTGATGAAGCAGCGCTTCCTGGACGAACCGGAGCAGATCGACATGGAGATGGGTGGCAACGAGGGTCAGGGCAACGCGAACAACGGCAGTGGCAACGGTGGGAACGGCGAGGAGGAGCTCTCGCAGTACTACCGACCCTACGACGACCCGTCCTCGTCCGCCTCCACCACCTCGACGGCCAATCCCAACAACCAGCCCAGCTTGACGCAGCCTCCGGCAGCCGTACCACCGGTGCAAATTACCGCTCGCCTTCCCTGGACGCCCAAGGTGCGGCAGAAGGACATCGACCAGTTCCTGGATATTTCGCGGAACAAGTTCATCGGATACTCGCTGATCGGAGACCACGAGAGTCTGGCCGGGCTGCCAGAGCCCATCCACGAGGGCTTCAAGACGCTGCAGCGGCACATGTACATGAGCCTGGCCGACGTGCAGATTAAGAAGGAGGAGGACATCGCCAGGAACCCCATCTCTACGCACGAGGACGAGATCAAGTTGACACCGGCAGAAGTTTTGTACCAGGCAATTCTGCCCAACCTTCCGCAGTACATGATCGCCCTGCTCAAGGTTCTGCTGGCCGCCTCGCCCACCTCCAAGTCCAAGACGGAGAGCATCAACATAATGGCTGACGTGCTGCCTAAAAAAATGCCCCTGACGACTACGCAGTCTTCGAAGCTAACAGTCGACATGGGTCGTCATAAGGAGATCATTGTGAAGGCCGTCTCGGCCATTATCCTTCTGTATCTGAAGCACTTCAAGATCAACCACGTTTACCAGTTCGAGTTCATGTCCCAGCACCTGGTCTTCGCCAACTGCATCCCACTGGTGCTGAAGTTCTTCAATCAGACGATCACCGAGTATGTGAACACCAAGAACTCTATTCCACTGCTCGACTTTCCGTCGTGTGTCATTGGCGAACAGCCGGATCTGAGCGGAGACAGCTTTGTGTACGGCGGGGAAATGTCCGACAAGCCCTACTCCTGGCGAAACGTGTTTTCCTGCATCAACCTGCTGCGCATCCTCAACAAGCTGATCAAGTGGAAGCATTCGCGCGTCATGATGCTGGTCGTGTTCAAGTCGGCGCCAATCCTGAAGAAGACGCTGAAGGTGCGTCACGCTATGATGCAGCTGTACGTACTGAAGCTGCTCAAGATGCAGACCAAGTACTTGGGCCGCCAGTGGCGCAAGTCGAACATGAAGACCATGAGTGCAATTTACGCCAAGGTGCGGCACCGCCTCAACGACGACTGGGCCTTCGGCAACGACCTGGAGTCGCGTCCCTGGGACTTTCAGGCGGAGGAGTGCACGCTGCGGGCCTGCGTGGATCGGTTCAACCTACGACGCTATCCGGAGGCCACCCAGAAGTGTGGTAACAACGGCACCGCGGCTCAGAACGCGGAAAACGCCCAGCAGTCGAACATGATGGCTGGCAACAACGGATGCGGCAACAACGGGACCGAGGCAAACGGCTATGGAAACAACGGGGGCGGCGGCAACGGCGGCCACAACCAGCAGCAGCAGCAACTCAACGACTACGGCGTAGAGGGAGGCTTCCCCAGCGACGAGATCCTCACGCACTCGGACTTCGCCTTCTTCGGCCACTCGGGCTGGTGGGACCGGAAGGTCGAGCTGACGGACTACTTCAAGGCCAACTACGCGGTGTGGCTGGAGGAGGAGGTGTACAACAGTCAGACCGACTGGGACGCGCTCTAGGACAGAGCAGCCGTGGGTGAGTAGCTGCCTCTTGTATACAATACCCTTTCCGCTCATCTGTTAACTTCCACTTCACACATAGCTGCTTTCTGAGCTCCGCAGCCGGATCAACATACGCATCATATAAGAAAAAAGTTATTACCATAGTTGTATAGCGTAAGAAAATACATTGATATAATCCATGTAGCCCGACCTCAATTGGAACACCAACTACTCACTGAACTGGCAATAATCGGCAAGCCCCGGGCCTCCGCTCCGCTCCTCTTCACTAACTAGCATATGCGACTACCCCATAACGATGACAAGCCTGTATATTTAGTTATTGTATTTTTTAAAAATTTATATTATATATTTATTATTTGTCCTGTTCCACGAGTCCTTTTTACGGATCGCGGCGATTGGCTTCTGTAGCGGAATAAACAAATTAACTAGTTCGAAAACGATGGCCGTTCGGTTTGCGGTTAAATGTCTGTTTATTCGTATGTGTGTTTTGTTTCGCACAAGAAAAATAGAATTCTATTAGGTCATAGTCTTACAGCTAGGTTTAAATTTGGTATTTATACACTACGGTATTTACAAGGTGCATATGCATATATGAATATCCATTATATAGTACAATAACGTTCGACTCCATAAAAACGCCCCACACCAAATACCTCGTTGGGGTTTTGCAAAATTCCATGACGTAATAGTAAACAATACAATACAAGTGTATTAGTTAGCACAGCTAAATATGAATTCCTGAACCTAGTTTCTTCATTTCACAATTCTGGTTACAAGAGCGTTCTCCACAACAGAGACCATGTCACCCATAATAATTATCTTAATACGAAATAAAGACTAACTAATGAAAGTTGTATTTTAGGGCGGGTCGATTTGCACATGCGGAACTGAAAACTGTAATTGATTGGGTAGATCTGGCCACAAATTATTTTTTCTACAATACTGCAACTTTATTATGACTTTCCGGTGGTAAGACCATAAGCTCCGCTACTGGCGTTCTCAACCGAATAGGACTAACTGACCGAAAGATCAAATTTGGATGGTGTTTGCACTCGAACTAAAAATCGAACCACCCTAAGATTTGCTTACATATGTATATGCCTTAATGTACAATGGGGATTTTAGCCACGACTCGGGGAGGTAACTCAAACAATTTAGAACTCCTTACTTCCTATTACTATACAATATTCCTTTATTGTACACAACTTATTGCTCCATGGGACAGGCCGTGGGCATCACGTTGTTGTTGCTCGGACCCACGTAGAGCATTCCGAATCGCTTCTGCTGCGGCGGACAGACGACGGGAGCGGGAGCTGGGACCTCGCAGCGCTCCTCGAAGTAGTGCACGATGCGTTGGAGGACGAACTTGAAGATCTTCTCCTTGGCGATCTCGCCGTTCAGGAATGTGATGTCCTTGCAGTCGCGGTACTCGCTGAAGTTCTTCTCGTAATGCGGCCACACGCAGAGCTCGAAGTAGCCGGTCACGTCCGGGGGGTCGTAGGTACGCTTGCTGCGCCGCTCGAAGCACTTCTCGTAGGGCAGATGGAAATGGTACTTGAGGTTGCACAGGGCCAGCAGCTCCGGCTGGTTGAATATCATGAATCCCTCGACCAGGAGGAAGTTGACCTTCTTGTCCCTTAGCTGGGCAGCGATCTGGGCATTGATCCGCATGATGTGCGCCGCTTGCTGCTGCTGCTGCTGCTGGAATTGCTGCTGATGGTGATGCTGCCGGTGGTGGTTTTGATGGTGTCGGGGCTGCTGGGGCGGATACTGGTAAGCCCCGGCTGCGGCCTGCTTGTAATAATTCGCGTTGTAGTGGTACTGCTGCTGGAACTGCAGGGCGTAGTGCTCAAAGTTTGCGTAGGTGACCAGCTGCTCCGGGGGCTCGGGGGCCACATGGCGGCCCTTGATGACGTGCGCTATGTCGTTCAGCATCTTGGGCATGTCCAGCGAGGTGATCAGCTCAAAGTTGATGGCGTTTAGTGCCTCGTTCCGCTGGTGGCGCTTGTCATCCACGGGAAGGAAGTAGTCGTCCTGCGAAATCAGGCGCACCTCGCCGATGGTGTACGGCGAGTGCCACAGCGGGGCCCCGCTGAGGCCCTTGAAGTAGTCGTGCAAGCTGTGGGCCAGCGTTGTCTTGCCCCCGCAGGTGACGCCCGAGATTCCAATGACCAGCCACTGCGGCATGTTGTCCTCGACTGACTATCGCTTCCCTGTTTTCTGATTCAGCGGAATCGTACGTTCGCACCGCGACTGATAACCCGGGATGACCCTTAGTCGCGTTTCACCCGCAGGCTCCAGATGTGATAGAAGGAAAACGCGGCGATGCCGCCGAGGAAGATCACCCCAAACACAGTGGGCACTATAAAAGCGTACTTCAGCGGTGGAAAGAACAGCCGAATGGGATTACCTATGGGATAAAGAAGAGAGATGATTAGTGGAGTCCTATTCATCCATATAATTTGGAGAAACAACCAATTTATGAATATAAAGTCCCTTATTACATTTTGATTATTTCATTATTTTATTGCTAGGTATTTGATGTTTAAAAAAGAGACACAAATAGTTGATTAAAAATTGTCCCTCGGAACTAAAGTGTTTTGCTTTGTAATACTTGCAATGCAGTTGTTTTTGTATGTTCTGTATGTTTAGACCAGTGATTAGTGCAACAAATTAGATTGGTCACGATATGAAATTCAAATAATCGTTTAGATGGCACACGCGTACCTGGTGAACGTTAAAGCTATTACCTAGTCAGGTTGAAAGCGAAAAGTACATAGGTTCAGATACAGTAATCTCCTATATAAAACATAAATGATGAGCGCTAAGCCGGTGTTTACTGTACTCCGCATCACTGTTTGTAGTCCGGTGACCTTGACCCGAGCTTAGAGCGTCTGCTTGAGAGCAACATTCCAGGTAACCCCGGTTTCGGATCGGATGGGTTTCTCACACATACACACAGCGCTATGTGTTATTTATACGAATGTATCGCGACCAATTTACGCCGCGGCGTCACTTTAATTACTGCACAAAAGCGACGCGAGATTATTCAATAAAACTTATAACCGAGAGAAAAACCCCTGACTTCTGCCCGGAAGAGGGAGATTTACCTTCATCGATGAGCATAAACGGGAGGACGGCCACCCAGAAGAAGTAGTAGAAGAACACGGCGATTGCGGATAACAAAATGATTTTCCCGAGTTGCGCATTCGAAGCCATAAATAGCTGATATTCTCGGGAACTCTTGGTTTTCTCGGGCGAAAAAACACGCGACCGGCGACGATTTCTGCGGAAGACTGCTCATAGGGCGTTCTCCCCGGGCGGCTGGCTCCACGGTCCACTGATCCTGGTCTTCCTGGACAAATCCGCAAGTAATCGTAGCTCCCGATTGAATTCCGTGATGGGAATTGTAAACAAAACAAACAAGTGCGTGCTCCAAAAAATGTCGAAATCGCAAAGGTGTTGAGAACGATGTGACCAGGTCGGGACCATAAAATACCAAACATCTAGGGCTACACATCAAAACTTTTAAGTAGGGTAACCACAATTAATTTTTTAATTTTTTTTTTTAATCAAAGCAAATAAAGTTTAAACTTTTACTTGTAGCTCTGGAATATTTAAATCAAATTATAATATCACTGTCTTATACTTGAAAGGCGTAGATTTATTTGTTGTTAATTTTTCAAGCTTTTTTTGACGCAGCACTGGTCACACTTAAGCGTCAGCAAATGTAAACAAACAATTCAACGTTTAATGAAATGATTTAAATATGGTGAAAAAGGGGCAATCAAAACGGCAGCCGTGGGTAAAGAACCTGTACTCCAACCGCGAGTATCCGGACAACTATACGGACGCCAGCTTTCTGAAGGATCTGCGCACGAACCTTCATGTCAGGATATACACAATCCGCGAAGCAGTTGCGGGCATTACGGTGCTCAACAACCAAATATCTTGCATCACCGGCTTTTTGATTCTCTACCAGCTCATGTTAAGCGACCGCGTTTCGCCCACAACGATCCTGGTTCCCAGTTGCGGTGTCACGGGAATCGGGTACCTGTGCTACCGGGGCCAGAGTCTCAGTTGGGCCCTCCTGCGGGAGGATTCCAAGACCCTTGTCACGGTTGTCCTGTTTGGATACCTCTTCTCGCCAATGCTGCACACATTAACCCAGGCTATCAGCACGGACACCATCTACACGATGACCTTCTTTGTCCTGCTTGGGAATCTAGTTTTCGGCCACTACGGACTGGATGTGGCTATGGTCTCAAAGGTATCAATATTATGACCCACATTACCTACATTTTACTGACCTAGTTATTTTTTTAAGGCCATCTCGCTAAATGCAGCGATATTTGGAGCTATTTGTCTGGCTTCCCGTCTGCCCACTTCTTACCACGCCTTTGTTCTCCTCGTCGAGGCAGCCGTTTTCTTTGTGCTGTATCCCATAATGACGGAGGCGAACTGGCATGCTGGATTCATGGTGCCCATCTTTGCCACATGTTGCATAGCTCTGTACTGGATATCCCGGCCAGTACTCTACTTGTACGCATTCACTACCGTATTCATCAATTTTGTCTGTCCCTTCATATTTGTGTGGCAGCAGCAATACAAGTTCAACATCCACGGACCCTGGGACGAGGCTATCGTGGAGGAGAACACCGAGGAGAATCTGGATGAGAACTTATAGCGACAGCTTCGCTTCTCAGAACAGCTGCGGTCACGACCTGGTGGCGGCGATGTCGGGGAGCACTTCACTAGTCACTAACCATTCGCACGGTTTTAAAAAATTTTGTTTTCATTTTTTTAACACAACTGCTTTGCTTATTCAAAGATATTGTTGTTTGTTACCCTTTTATATTGTTATGTCTGATTAGATTGTAAATAAGCCTTTAATAAATTATACCATTTTAACATCGGGTTTCATTACTGGTGTCTTAACATTTTCCTGGAAATAAACGTTTTTAGAATCAAGTCAAAGTTAATTTCAGTATTTACACATACAAGTGATTGATAAGTGGAATTAACTTACTTTGTAAGTGCCAAGAACTGTCTAGGTAATAATATCAAATGAATTAACCCTTTACATGGCAATAACTCCGATTTTCTTCATTTTTTTTTTGTTTAGTAGATAAGTGAAAATAAAAAATACACTTCTTTTTATTTTTTTAATTTTTTTGGTTTTACCTTATTTTTTTATATGTAAAGCTATTTTAATGCATATCTGCAACAAGGCAAAATTGTTGATTTATTCGTATTATAATGCAACAAACACAAAAACTCGAAAATATATAACTAAATATAATTTTTACCTGTTTAAAAATATAAATTAAATCAACTATACATTTTTTTTTTTAATTATTTATATTTGGATGAGAAACTGCACAACCAATTCAGATTTCCACATTCACCAAATTGGCGGGAAAAGTAATCTTCTGTTGAGTATTGGACAGAATCCTGAGTGACTAACACTTGTTATATAAAAAACGAAAGTTCCTGAACTGCATCAAAAAGATTTCAGACAGTTTTGCAATGCCCGTTGAAAAATAATTGAATTTGAACGGTATGATGCAGATATGCATCACCACCATGTAAAGGGTTAATGAATTAAAATGGGTAAACCCCTATACCCCTAGTAGAGCAAATCAACTTGATTTAAGGTTTGGTGCACTTAAAAATAAATTTAATTGAAGCCCGTTTCTCATATGCGGTTAAAACTGGTTTCAAAGATGGCAATTCGTATATAATAGAAATACTTCTAAGAATAGAAAAATTAGTTCACATCGTTACAATTGAATAACAATTTGAAAGGGTTTTCCCCAAATCTGTAAGCAGTAGTTTTAAAATTAATTAAAACAAACAATTTACTAGATTCAAATAGATTTTTTTTAGCAATTGCAATCATTTCCAATTGTGTGCATTTGAACAATATGTTTATCATATTCGAATAAGTGATTGCTCTATAAAGCGTTTTTCTTTATTTAATCGACAAGAAAAGTAAATAATGAGCATGTATGTTTTCCCACCGGTAAATCCAGTAATGATATCAGCTCATAGGAGATATCAAATGCCCAACTCTCACAATAATAGGAAGGAAAATCGTTTGTAATATTGACCGTCATCGGTTATTATTGGACATCCGATACCTTAGGACATACGATAAAAACAAGTCCATTACGATATGATCGTCAAGTCGAACTCAATATGTTTACTATGAGTAAACTTTAGAACATCACAGTGGCCTATAGTTTCAATCCTACCAAAGTTAAGAAAGCTAGGCAAATCCTTAGTAAACTTTCTAAACTTAAACAGTCTCTACATGACAGATTCCGACTAAATCAAAACTTAAGTTTCGTTGCAATAATAGCTTTATTTGTATTTCTTAGCGGATGCTCTATAAAATTTTCAGCAACGATTTTGGAGGGTGCCGAATTAACATCCCTCACACCAGCACTTCAAACTGGCACTGCAATGGCCACTGGATCGTCCTTCCTCCTTGCAGACACGACGGCAGGTGTCATTGTCCCAGACAGCACAAGGACCTCCATATCGTCCGGAGAGGCAATCTGCTTCGGCTTCCTTGGCTCCCAGGATGAAGATCGTCATCACAGCCAGGAAAAAGTACAGGAACTTGATTTGCATCTTGTCGATTTTTAGAGAAAATAGAGTACTGCTGTTAGACACGTTCAAACTCAATTGATACTTCCAGGTTCTCAAGGTGCACTTATATAGGGTCGCGATCTGCGAGATCGGCAATCGATATTCTGCCAGCGTCGTCGCCGATCAACAAATAATTACGAAAACCAATTAAAGAGTATTTATTTGCAATGGCATTATTAAGGGATAAATAGATCACTAATACAGAGTCCAAACAATGGTTTCAGAAATAAAATATTCTGTTTTAAAAAATAGTTAAATTAAAGAAAAATAAATATGTATATTCATATTTAAAGTAGGGTAAACATCATTCAAAATTGGATTTTTATTTTTATTTATTTTTTGTTTTGACTTAACAATCAATTCTCCTCTGGCAGTGAAATTGCATATATGTATGCAAATTAATGCGGTGCAATATTTATCACGAGATTTCTAGGAAATAGGTTAAAGCTGTATAAACAATCAAACAGATTCAATGCCTAGTCTACGGACAAGCTAAGCATTATAAAAATAATATTTTTTATACTTCCTCCAGCAACGATTTTAATTTCTGGGACTGGCAATCAATGGCCAAAGTTATTTTGGAGCCAAGATTATTATACCTTTGGAGAAGGTATTGTAATTTCAGTCAGAAGGTTTCAACAAAGTTGAGGAGACACTTCAGACACCATTTAAGGTGTCTTATTCACTGCATTGCAAACTTTAAACTATAAAACTCTCCAAGCAATCGGTAAAGATATGGAAAAATTATTAGAAAAACCGTCATTTTTTCTTAATGACTGCAAGGGTATATAAGCATTGGATCGTGGAGATAGGAGAATGCAGGCCCGGCGGAAGGTGTATACCGGGTGTTGAGCACTCCACACGCCAAATCTTAGCGGGTGTGGAATTCAACACCCCAAAATGCTTGACTTGTAGAACAAAATTTATTTACATCCATTAATTTCAGTTGAATGTATGATTCAAAACTGTTTCTCCGGCCCTGCATATAGAGTATATCGAAGAAAAACGAAGAGAAATCCCGCCTTTACCACGGCCCAATTAAATCAGTTTCTATTTAAATAGATAGATAGTAACTCTCCCAAATACTTCCCAAGTTAAGCATTTCCAATTAAATGTAAAAACTACTAAAATAATTATGAGATTATCATAAATAAATCTTTTAAGATTGGTACTTACTCAGTTAGCTCCTTGATCTGCACTGCAATCTTTCGTCTTCTTGAAGTAAGATAATCACCGCAACCACTTTATTCGCAACATTAACACTTAACACTTTACCCTGAAAGTAAATAAGAAAAAAAATAATAATAAATAATTTGTTACAAATAATAATAGTTAGAATAAATTTGTTAGTAAAAAAGGTATTAGTAAAAAAGTTATTAGTAAAAAAGGTATTTACCTCTTTGGGTTATTGATTCACTGCATCTTGAAGTACACTCCAAGTAGAAAGGTATAGTCATCACCTGTAATGAAAAGAAGCATTCCAAAATATTAGTTAAATTATTTTATACAAATCGGTTGTTTAAAAAATACATACCCCAATGAGGTGATGCACTGCATCCTGGAGTGGAGTTCAATAGAAGATCACGCCATTCATAATTGATCCTGCAGCCTGTTGTCCAGTCCATTTATGTGGTGTCAGCATACTATATATTTCCGGTAACCGCATTCTTACAACTATTACTATATATATACTACATATATTTATATTATATGTCGCTACTTGTTTACAATTATTAATTGTGTTTGATTTTCATGTACTTCAAGTTCAATATTTGATAAAATTTACCTTTCAAATTTCTTTCATGTTCTTGAAAACTTTCAGATCTTTATCTGTTTCTTTTAGTTTCTTTGTCAAAATATTTATGATTTTTTAAAATATATAACTTAATTATTTATTGTCTAAAGGATGTACTCACTGCGTAATAACTTTGGTGCAGTGCATCCTGATGTCGAACTTCAAGTTACAAGTTGGATGGTGTCACCAATTATTTTCTGCAATCAGCCAAATACACAACCAAAAACCTGAAAAAAAATATAAAAAAAATTGAATTAATTAACTGCATTTTTTTTACAAAAGCCACGTCATCACATAATTAAAAAAAACTGCAACTCACCTTTTCTGGTTTGGATGCCCTGCATCCTGGAGTCCACTACATGCAGGAAGGGATCGGGCACCTTTAAGTTCATGCCAAGTCAGGTCATGATGCAGTGCATCCTAGGAGGAGTCGACCCATGGTGCACTGCATCCGGAAGTGGACTCCAGTAGGTGGAGTCGACCCAAGATGCACTGCATCCGGGAGTGGATTCCAGTAGGAGGAGTCGACCCATGGTGCACTGCATCCGGGAGTGGACTCCAGTAGGAGGAGTCGACCCATGATGCACTGCATCCGGGAGTGGACTCCAGTAGGAGGAGTTGGCCAGATACTCTCTCCCACTTTGGAACCACGTCACTAACACACACGCACACACACACACTTCCAGAGACCGGAAAAAGTTTCTTAGAGAAACTGCCGGTCATCCCGGAGAACTGAGAAATTGGCCAAAATCAAGGGGTATCCCACTACGAATCAGCCAGAACCACTTGGGAATTATAGGTGCGAGAAAACGAAAAAAATAATTAATTATCATTGTCGCTGACGTGGCCATATTAATTTAATTAACATTTAGTTAACATTACATTTACATTATATTAAATTAACATTATTTTAACATTAAATTAACATTACATTATTATTAAATGGATTTTAATTAACATTTTACATTTAAAATAGTTTTTTTACCTGTTGCATTTTGATTGATTGGTGTTGTTGTTTTAATAAAATTTATACTTACCTATATTATGTCAACAGTGTTTCCCTCATCATGATTTGGAATGATTTTGAAACAAAAGGGGCGGGGGGGGGGATATTGAAAATTTGTGAGGTCATCACCCCACTCAAAACTGTTTCTCCGGCCCTGGGAGAATGTTTAAATCAAAAACCTCTCAGCCAAACCCTGCTGTTTTTGTGATGAAAATGTAAATCACAATACCCTATTTGGTGAGAGCATACTTTTGGGCTTTAAAGTTTACGCGAGAAAAATCTTTTCCTTCACAATAACGAAAGGAATTGTCGTTGACAAGATACTCGTCCTTTATCCGTGCATAGACGTTTGCACAGTTCATTGTCTTAACAAAAACAAGGAACTTTACAGGATTCAGAAAGGCAGTCTTTTGCCTCCGTGATAGTTGCCATTGCAGGGAGAAAAACTAACAACGTTTTCAAGCTGTATTTCAGCGAAGAAAACAAAAACACCCAAACGATTTAGAATCTATATAAACCAAATAGTTGACTGATTATGTTTGGCGTTTATTTACAAACATATACAGGAGAAAATCAATGCAGATCATAAAATAATACATGACGGTTGCATTTAATATAGTCATTATAAAGTTCGATTTGATTAAAATTAAATAGAAACTAGTTTCTCGTTTGTGGTAAAAACATTCATTTACAGATAGCATTAAACCTACTAAGATTAAAGGACTATGCCTAACCATGCACAAACACTCGCAGGTGCTCGTGCCTATGTATTTTGTAAACTGTGTTTCTGTGTTTCATTAGCTAATCCGTAGTTAACTATTGAATACAATAATTTAATTCACGTCGGTATAAACTTCTCAAAATGTAAAAAACGTAGTACATATGTATTCTCTGTTGGTTGGGCTCACTTATCGACTTACACTAATGCAACTAACTAAGATCGAATATTTTAACATACTATATAGTATATGAATGACGTCCCTATTAACTGCATTTTCCATTAAACTTTGTGTCCTCTGCACTATTAGATAATCGTGTGTATTTCTCTTTTGATTTTACTTTAACTAAACTAGCTCAGTGGTCAGCACAGCGCTCCCGTCCTCCACTCTCGTTTATGCCTAAATTCCACTAAGAACAAATAATGATACAAACACTAAAAACACGAACGCTGCACCGGGGCAGACCAGTCTCCATTGCAGCGGTAAGCACAACTAACGCTAAACTAGGCTCCTGATTAGAGGGCCACCTCGTCGCCGTTCCGGGTGCTCAGTGGCGACACCTGCTCCTGGAACTGCTGCTCGGCCTGCAACTGCAGCTCCCGGCGCCGCTGGGCGGTTACCGACAGGCCGAGGAGACCGCCCACTTGTGCGCTGGAAGCCACTTGGTTGTTGGCGCTTGGCTCGTACATTATATCACGTATTGATGTTGCTGTTGATGCTGCGTTTGCTGCTGCTGTTGCGGTTGCTGCGGTCTCCGTTTTGGTCGTGGCAAAGTGTACATGTTGCGGCGCCTGCTGTGGCTGTCGTCAGACCAAATCGCTCTTCGGCGCTGACGTCGCCGCAGCCGCTGACGCGGGCGCTCCTGCTGAGCCGCCTCCGGAAGCTCCCTGGCTGCCGCCGGACGCGGCCTCCAGCAGGGAACCCGCCTCCACATCGCCGGCCTGGCGGGCGGCGTTGCGCTGGCGGCACAAGTAGGGCGAGTTGGTGGGCGAGGGCAGTTGGTTCTGCAAAGCGAGTTCATAATTGCAATATGTGCATTTATGTATTAAGAGAACTCACCACTTTGTTGTTGTTTTGGCAGCAGGTGGCCTTGACACAGCCCTCATCCGTGGTGGGACAGTCGAGGGCGCAGCAGTCGGAGCCGCTCATGTTGATGCTGGAGGTGCCGTCGGACATGTTGCAGCCCTCGATCTCGCTGAACTCCGGCTGGATGGTGGTGGAGTGGATGCCCTCGTTGTGGAAGAACTCCTTCACCTTCTCGGCAATCTTCATGTACTCCGAGAGATTGCGGCACCTAAGGAAATAGCGAAGAATAGTTTAAAAACACTTCAGAGAGTTATCAACCGAAGGTGCGTACCTGATATGCGCAGAGGCGATGATGCGGTCGCCGGCCAGCTGCCAGACGTGGAACTCGTGCACCGCCAGCACCCCGTCGACCTTCTCCAGCAGCCGCTTCTGGATGGCGTCCACCTGGATGTGCGTGGGCACCGTCTGCAGCAGAATCAGCGCGGACTCGCGCAGCAGCGGCCACACGGAGTGGAGGATGAGCACCACCAGCACGATGGACAGGGCGGGGTCCATGTAGTAGCGGTACGTCCACTCGGTCTTCCACACCACCACCGCGCTGATCACCACGATGATGCTGCCGAGGGCGTCGCTCAGGACGTGCAGGAAGGCGCCGCGCATGTTCATCTGGCCGGGATCGTGGCTGTGCCCGTGGCTGGACTTCTTCACCGGCGCCTTCTCCTTTTGCTTCTCGTAGGCGTAGTCGTTCTGCTCGTCCTCGCCCTCGTCCATGTTGGCCAGCTCAGTGAGGCGGCTGTGGTTGCGGGTGAGACCTCCGCCGTGCGAGTGTCCATGATGGCCACCGTGCTCTGCGGAATAGTTATAGTTATTGCTGGGATCCCCATCATTGCACTGGGTGGACTTACCGTAAAGCAGACACAGTCCAATCACATTCACCAGAAGCCCCAGAGCTCCCACGATGACCAGCAGCTCGGGCTCGTGAATCGGTTCCTCCTCAATGAATCTGTAGAGAAATAAAAACAGAATAAATTACAAATTATTATATCAAATTACTATTATATCTAATCTATATAAATCTATATATATAAATTCCCATTTTTATCAGTGTAGCTGGCTTCTCCAGGCTTTCTGTAGCTATTGGCAACCGACTCGCCTCGTAGAGCTTTCGATAAGTATGCGCGAAATGCGCCCGGAATGTAAATTAATAAGGCGTCCGAGCGACGAAATACAATTCACATATACAGACAACGAGTTAACTGACAGACAAAATTCAAGGAAATTTATACAAATCACGTTAACACACGCCGATTCCAATGGCAACTTATTGATCGCAGTGCGGCTTACTGCTCACAGATCAGCAAGCAATTGGGTCTTCGTGCGGATCGCTGATCCGTAATTAGTCCCGATACATATGTATTATAGTTACGAAAAGCAATTTACATAAGTTGCAGATGAATAGCAAAAGGTATTGCAAATTAAGATGATATATGTAGTTAGAAAATTGATCTATGTATATCTTATCAGATTGTGTTAACCCTATTAATTCTAAAATGGTTATCGATTGGAATTCAGCTTCTTAATTGGTTATTTTTGAAAGGACACTCACCTCTTGCAGGCCTCGATGGTGATGCTGAAGCAGAGGGCCACCAGGAAAACAGCGTTGACCAGGGCACCCAGTACCTCGGCCCTGGCCCAGCCGAAGGTGTTCTTCGACCACTTTTTCGGTGACATCTGTCGAGATAGGAGGGTACGTGAGTGATATAGATAATGATGCACGAACGATAACGTTCTTGGTCGCGGACAGGGACTCACCTTCACGGACAGAAAAGATATGACCAGGGCGGCGATGTCGCCCAGCATGTGGAAGCTGTCTGCCACCAGGGCCATCGAGTTGGTCACATAGCCCACGATGATCTCCACGAAGAAGAAGAACGCCGTCAGCCACATCATCGAGAGCAGGCGGCACTTCTTTCCCGAGTACTTGGCCATTTTGGAGAAGCTGCAAAAAAAAAAATGTAAAAGTAAAACTTAAGTTAATTTGAATGCAAGTGAAACATGTTTCTTAGACATTTTGAAAATTGAAAATAGCCTCTCTAAGTTCTTCCCTTTGCAAACTGATTCGTTTTACTATAGGAAACCCATATTCTTTTGAAAGAAGCCCTCCGAAATGATGTTTCCCAATTTCTTTACAAAAGATTACCAATGACGTGCTTGGAGAACTTCGACGGTATTTTATTGCTCGGGCTCATAAATGTTCCCCCAATATGGCTTTCGAAATATCAATCAAAGCTGGCTCTCAGTTCATTCAACCGCCTTTTTATGCAGTCAACAAATCGAATGCAATGTGCCAAGCTCCGAAATTGTTATTGCACAAAAACACTGAGACACGCACGCCCAAACAAATTACCAACAAATTGAGTTTTTCAATTGTTTTCCATTGTTGCTGCTCGAACAGTTTTACATTTAGTTCCATTTAGCCTTTTGTTTAGGCAAAAGTTTTAGTGCCCCTCCATGGAGGATTTAATTGAAAGCGGGTATCGGCAGAAAGTGAACCCAGCTCAGCTCATTTGCCTGAGACTTGGTCGGAAAAAGGGGATTGGCGACAGTTGGAATTGTTCTTTTTATGGGGCTAACTAGGGTTTCGGTTCAGTAGATCTCCATATTCCCACTCACGCGAAGAACTGCATTTCGGAAGACTTGGGGACTGCTGCTCCTCCAGCACTGAAGTGGATTATGGCTGGCCCTACTTCAGATCGGGAACGGCTGGCCAGCGGATTCCCTCGAACACGATGGGTAAACAGAAGCAGAAAACATTTTCGACTGAATCGACAGCGAATGAAGGTGTATCGGCATCGGTTGCCAGGCTAAATCGGGGAATAATGGCCGGGTTTACGGGGCGGTAAACACAGAAGGGTGACGTTTCCCTTCTGTTTTCGTTTCGGTTTCTGTTTCTGTTTCTGCTACTGTGGCGACGGGCAAGAAAACAATTTGCATTTTCGGCCAAGAACCACTAGCAACAACTGCGGCCCGTTGGCCAAGCAACCGCTGAGGAAGTGAGGTGCACTCGCAGAAAACACTGCAGCCCATCATGATTCAAATCTCTTCAGATAGAATTAACTCTTCTTTCGGAAAAAGAATGTGACACATTTGTTTACTTCTAGAATGTTTACTTTGAGTATCGCACAACCTATTTACATTTGAGAATAATTACTTTTCCTTCAGAGGTTTTTACTGGCAAACCCTTTCGCGACCTTTGAGAATGCACCACTGCCTGCTATCGGACAGGCCTCACTGTATGGGAATCCGCATCACCATCGGCGTGTTCCCGCCTAACAATCGCCAAACCGATTACACAATCTCCTCGTGTGGCTGTTATCTCGACCAGCCGCTCCCCTCCGCCAGCCTTTAGAACGCTCGGCACACGAGACGCCAGAAACAAAGTCGCTTTTGCATTTTGATTTTTATCTACGCCACAACCGCCGCCCCACCTCCCGGAATCCGAAATCCACCGGCTGTACCGCTTGGGTACCGTGCGCAGTGCGGCCAATAAATGCGTACCGCACTCACAGCCCGATCTTGTGGGCCGTTGTGGGTGTGGGTGTGGGTGTGGGTGTGGGTCCACGTCCCCACATCATCTTCACATGCGAATGGCTTCATATGGCCAAACTAGATAAACACAACCGATAAGCCGGTGGCGGGCGGCTCTTTATTTGGCAGCCTGTGCGCAAAAAACAAACAATCCGCCGCTTATCGGATGAGCTGGAAGCCGGAAGAGCCAGGGGAGTGGGTGGGCCTGGATCCAGGAGTCACCGGAGCCTACAATGTTGGCTGCTTTGTGGCCTAGCCAAATATTTAGCGTCTGGCAAATAGACCAGCATTCGCTTTCCCTCGGGTGCACTCAACTTGACACTTGCGAAAATAACTAGCTACGATTTAAATAGAAGTGCAGATAATAGCAGCACAATAATATCCAATATCTGGACGGTTTTGCTTGGATAAATAAAACACACATATACTATTACTTTCCACATCGTTTGCCAAACTATTTCAAAGGGAAATTCTTAGATATTCTGGAGAACAGCCAAGCAGGAAAATAATGCATTTCGAGTAATTGAATGCAGTTACATTCCCCAGCGATCTTTGGGCAAGCGATACAATTGAGCAAGTGCAGTGCGCACCAAGCGAATTAATCTAGAATCCACAATGAGCAATGAAGGGAAATGAGCTGAATCACAACTTACACGCGGCGAGCGGGTGGAGTCGAGGAAAATGTAGATATTGGAAACTATATTTTTGCGGAGGCGCGAGCGGGAAACCTCGTCCGTTCACACGCGAATGAGCACTGGTCGAGTGGCGGGGCCAACTGGCCCTACCTGGCCTTTACCCGCTTTCCACAGGTACTCACCGCAGATAGGGACTGCCGGCCAGGCCAACGAAGTGGTCAACTGGCGCGGCTTAAAATGTGTCAACTGCAGCTGATAGCCGACAGCCCCGCCGCTCCACTGAGCTCTTAAGTCCCTCCAGGCAGCCGCGATAGGGGAACGTGCTCCGCATAAATGCGGCGGACGGCTCCCAAAAACCAGCTAACTATGGCCAAGCCATTGATGAAATCGGAGTCTCTTTCGCGGCTCTCGGCTGTCAGCCATGAAGAGCTGGTCAAAAGATCATTTAAAGCACAGCTCAATTCAAAGCTCGCAGTGAAAGAAATATTTACTACAATTTAAAAACCACATTTTTTTTGTTTTTATCAAGCTTTTTTCTTGTTAAAAATGTTAAAACCTCTGCGGTTTTCATTTATTATCTTACAAAAAGATAACAATCCCTTGTTTAAAAAAAAACTTTACTGCCAAAAATAATTTAACAAAAAACCTGGAGAATACAACTTGCCAATAATTGAGTGATTCTAATTGATTTATAACGCTTACTTAGTGTCTGTTGCCTCGTCAGAAAATCGTATCTCAGCCTAGTAGCACTTGTAAAATTAGTTAATGAGACAATCTTTGCCAATGCCTACTCGAATATCAGTTTGACATTGTCCCTAGCAAATTGGCCTTGGCTCCATAAGTACGTGATGCGATGTACGACTACGAATCGAAAAGGAAATTTTGAATGTTAGTTTGAAATTTCCGGAAAGACCGGCTTGGATGGCTCAAGGACTTTTGGGTGGAAAGGGGCGGGATTTATATCGAGAGATATACGTACTTCTCTGTGAGGAGCACGTGACATGCGTGGCCTACGCAATTAATTCAGACCATTTAACATGCAGCTCACAGACGACAGACTCAAAGTACAAATTTGTTAGATCGGATGGGGGGAATATGGACGTAAGAGCGGGGCTTGTAAACACATGCAGTCTCAGCAGCGAAACTGGGCTACAAATATTCTAGGTCAGGTGCTTTAATTGGCCTCTCCAGCTCCAGTTGCACTGAACGGCTATTCTCCGCCCAATTGCCCCCGGACAACTGGGATTCGGCGGTTTCTATGTGGGTTACTGAGCCAGATGGTGCTCGCTCGAAACAAAGCCAGCCAGCATAGGATTTGGGCTGGCCTAGCGATAGGAAATATTCGGGTGATAAGCGGAAATCGATCGTTAATGCGCGGAATACAGTACAAAGCACTCGAGATAAGCTAAATAGGCAGCGTGGGTGATTTACTGATCAGAAATAGGAAAAGATTTATTAGGCTCAACCTGAAGTAGGTGTGTTAATCAAGTGTCATGTGTGGGAAACGGCGGAAAACATCAGATTAAACAAATTATATAGATTACTCAGGTTTACCATCAACATGGCGATGTGAGTCAAAATTCCTAGTAATCAAAGACTTCTAGGGGTGTTTCTATTATTGATTTATTTCTAAGGACGGTGTACACAATTCACGGCATTTAAAAGCAAAAAGGCAATCAAATAATTATTTTAATGGCGAAAATTGCAGTTGACCCACAAACGGCAGAGCCAGCGAAAAAGAATCATTTGTTCTCCCCGACGACAACGTGGCGACGATTAACCCGATTCTTTTTTCTTTTGCAGACCTCTGCGAAGGGAAGGCGGACGGGGGATGGCGGATGGGGGATGGCGGTGCTCTGGAAAAGGGGCGGAAAAAGAAAGGCAAAGGAAGGCAAAGGAGGAGCCGGAATGGGCTGGAAGAGCTTACTGGGCGGGAAGTGCAACCCAGTTGCGTTGCCGTGGGCAAAACAATGAGCGAAATATTTAAAAAGAACTGCCACAACAAGGCAGAGAGGTAAAAAGTATATGTATGTGGATGGTAAACATTGCATGGATGTGTCAGCTAAAAGTATATACGAAGTGGCCCAATTTGCATGGAAAGCCACCGATAAACAAATAGCGAAATTCATGAGGCTCACAAATCAAATTTCAATGGATTCGGCAACGTGAGTGGAAACCCTTTTCCAGAAGAGATAAAATCCGTGTCAAGGTCGCCAATGAAAACGCAGTTATCCAACCACCTCCGAGATTAGAATGCGCTATCGTTGGTCCGCAGAGGAGGAGAAAACTGAGCGCGGAGGCTTATCTGGACCTAGGCTAACCCAATTTAGTTGCAGTCGTAAATTAAAGCCACTTTATGGTGGCCGGGCAAACATAACCCACTTTCGGCCTCATATTCACATGCAGGCAATAGTCGATAGTCGCTCTGCTCGCCCACAAATCACAAATCAAACTGCCCTGTATCAAATATTAAATGCTGATCAAATATTCACCCCTGAAACCAAGCCAAATCAACTGAATAAATAGGTACGCAGTAGGAATAAATCAGAGCAGCGCCGAGCTGTTTTTGTATGGTTTAATTTGTTTGCCACAAAATTGTATTAGCACTTATTGATTTTTTTCCTCCTCCGCCGCTGCCCGGTGCTTTCAATTTCACTAAATTTGCGCTGATGAACTGGGAGAACAAAAGAGTTGGAAAGTCACTTGGGCGAGAGGTGGGGCCTGAACTTTAAATCGAATTATTTCAGCCACAGCGAGCACACATTTAATGTGATTTAATTAGGGCCGGAATACACGGGTTTTATGCAACAGTGAAAATCACTGAAGAGCCAACACGCTAATCACAAAGAATTTGAAATTCAAATACCAAATCAAGCGCAATTTTTAGTGTTGATATTAAAGAATTTTTTGAAATGCATTTTTATGCATTTTGCACTTATGCATTTTGCACTTAAAATGTGTTTTTAAGTGTTTACTTATATTTTAACTATAGTAATTTAAGACTATCGATTTAAATGGCCTTTGAATAAACAAAATACTTTTCAAATTTTTGCGAGAGTTGAACTGCTGGGGAATAACTTGAACATCAGCGGTGAGTCAGAAAGAATTTCTGATAAAATATCCAGCGAGAAGCGATGATTAAGCCAATGCAACCGGTTTTCGAGGATGGGAACGCACGGGAAGAGGCCATAAATCAAGTAGAACAAGTCCTAGATGAAGACCCTCAAAGGAAGCGGAGATTAAGATCGATTGTTGACATGAAGATATTACACGGGAATAACAACGGCTACCTGGCCACGCCCACCCGCCCAGTTCGGTGACCCAGGTGCGGCAATAACAACGATAATAATAATGGCCTGGGTCGGAGGAACATGTTCGTACAGGTTTTCTTGGGGGAGATTTGCTACCTAAGAACGTAGATTTGCTAAAATATACTTATTTTTCTTTTTCAATTGAGCATCGGAAAGTTGGTCAAAAATCTACTTTACGTGTATAGTATTTCTAAGTATAACCTTATCCATTCGTTTATATGTACTTATTAAACTGATAAGAAAGAGAAATGGTTACTTACCAAAGTTTGTCGCGTAGGAAAACGTTGCTTTAGCTATTGTTGTTATTCAGCAGAAACGCGACTCCTAATGAAGTTGCTAAAGATCGGAATTGATTTCAATTTAGACAATTAATTTAACAGGAACCAATTCAGTTCAGAAAATATCGGCTGTAGTCACACTGGCTACCCATCAACAATTACACCAAAGCACTTCCTATATTGTACATAAATTATTGTGTATTTAAATCATAGTTGAATTCTCATACCTTTGTGAGCCATGAATAATTATTTTTTACAAAAAATACATTGAAACATGTGCCTTTATTAAAGGAAATCATATAAAGTACTAACTAGCAAAAACGTACTGTAGCTTTTGTGTTTTGATAAAACCAGCGTGTAAAACGAAAGGCTTTTGTTTAGTGTTGACTATAACCAGTTCCTGTTAGCCGACATTCACTGTATTTACAGGGCACAAAGTGGGGCGGGGAGGGCGGTGCTGCAGAAGTGTGGCTCTTGTTTTGCGATAAAAGTGGAGATAAAGGAAAACAACTTCCGAGTTTCGCCAGCGTTTTCTTGCTGAAAGAGCAAAGTGCCGAGCAAAAAGTTGGGCGACTGCTAAAATAAAAAGTTATCTAGGATTTGGCCGAAATTCCTTTGCTCTTCCTTTTTCCGCCTCTTTGGGGGTGGCACGCATACATACAAACAGGGGCATATATGTATGCAAGTTAATTGTGCACAGTCACAATGGACGAAGGGGGTCGAGGGGCAGGCGGTGGCCGGGGAACCGAGGACGAGTCACAGTTGCACGTGCACAGGCCGCGGTATTCGGATAACTTTTCACTTCTGCGTGGCAATTTACCGATTAGCTGCCTTCTGGGTTTCCCTTTGCCGCACTCGAAGCGGAGCGCACAGCACGAAACGATGAAACGGCGCGGTGGACGATTTTTTTATAAATTATTTTCCCCAACGGCACGGAGTTGCCACATAGTCTCGGTCAGTCACGAATTCACTAAAATATCCAGTTTTACTTAAGTTGGCATCCCCGAGTAAAAACTCTTCCTCCCACTTGAACATTGGTTCGAGTCTGGGATTTTTGTTGTATTTAAATGCAACGTTTTTTAAAACGGTTTTATTTAAATCAGTTTTATTAGAGATAAGAGCTCTTGATTTAATTATTCATACTTATTTACTACCTAGCAGTTAAATGTATGAATACCATGTGTTAGACATATCCGCTTTGAATAACGTTCATAATGTTAATCCCTCTTTTGCCCAGACTGACCCCCTCCAACACGGATCCCTGCTCCTTTTGCAAGTGGCAGAGGAACTGGAGGATTACGTAGAACAGGTTGTTCTTGTCGTAAGCGCAATCTAGCAAATCCCTGCCTCTCACAAAGTTGAACACTAGATGGCGCTGCTGTCGGCCGGTGGCCAAAATGGCGCACTTGGCCTTGTTTCTTAAACAGGATCTGATGTCCATTTTCCGAGTCACCACGTACCGGGAGTAGAAGGGACGTCGCCCGGCACCATGTGGATGTGGCAGGAGCTGGCTGTCCAGATAGACGCACAGCAAGTGGAATACTATGGCTGCGTCGGTGGGCAGGTGATCCCCCCCAACGCAGACCGCGGTTCGTTCCTCCCGAGTTCCATTTGTAGGCGTCCAAGAGGGTGCCCTTCGAGAGCTGCCTGATGCGCTGCACCAGGTACGCCTGGTTGGGAAAGGAGTCGAGGAAGGCGAGCAGAACGGGCAGCATGGGAACGCATTTCGCCACGAATTTCTTGTCCCTTTCCAGCGCACGCAGCCTCTCCAGACTGATGGCTCCGATCCTCAGGTTGCCGAGACCCTGTTTGCGGAACATCTTATCCGCAAAGTCGATCTCCCTCACCAAACGGTGGAGTATGGTGGTGGAAATCCAGAACCTCAGGTTGGACACCCACTGCAACAGATTGTTCTGCGAGAGGAATTCACTGTTCTCCACGACTATCGGGCCTTCATCTTGCACTGCGGACAACTGGTAGGGGATGCTTTTCAAATGGGAAGAGTGTGTCAAAAAGCGGTGGCGAAGCAAGAAGCTCGGACTATTTGTATCTTCCTCCATTCTGCGATCCTGCTCCGCTCGCTTCATCAGAGCGGGCAGCTTCCGGATGTCGGAGCAGAAGTCATCCGGTCGCGCCTCCTCATAGACCGACGGTTTCGGATACCACTTCACCCGTAAGGAACCCACGTTTCTCCCACTTCCCCAGGTTTTGTTCAGGAAGGAGTGCCACTGGACGATGGGACGGGCGTTCCTAGTCCAAGGATCAGGTGCCTTTGCCACAGGGCGTGTATACACCGTTCCGAATTCGTTCTCCCTCCCATCGAGGAGATACTTCTGGCTTTGCGTTCCCCTGACCAAACGCTCACCCGATAAAAGCCACAAGTACTTGCCCAAACATACCAGTGCACTGAAAGCTAACGCGACACAAGCGAAGCACTCTGCCACAAACCAGAAGGATGTCCTGTTGCAGGAGCAGTGCACCTGCCAGATGTCCAGCAGCAGCAGAAGCAGGACCGCCGCATTGAGGAAGAACCGCTGGAGGCAGTGCCTCAGCTGGACACTCCGGAGCCGCAAGTCGAGGCTGTGCTGCACCAGCGGACTTCTCCTTAGCAGCGAGCAATTCATTATCTCCCAGGAAAAATGTTAAAAAATATAAGTCACAATTGAGAGGCAAAATAATGCTATAGACTGATTCAAATGACAACAGAGTTTATTTCAAAGTTCTGGGATTTTCAAATGACATATATTTTAAAAAACTATTTTTTTTTTTGTTTAAAACGACTTTTACTCATGTTTAACAAAAAGCTTTTAGGGAAAAGCTTGCAAATGGTTTTAGCATTGGCTCAGAAAGGGGAAAACCATTGAGCCAGTGCTGTTTTAATTTAACGCTAACTATTATTTAAAACTTTGGTAGAAATATCCAAATAAGGGTAAACAAAAGTGTAACTAATGTCTGGAAATAATAAAATATGTAAAGCTCTCTCGACTTTAAAAACTTTTAACAAGACTAACAAAAAAGCCAGAGCTACATCACTGGCACGATCGCTTGGCTTTTCGTTAGTTGCGCGTTTACCGGCCGAGGAAACAGGTGCACGAGAGACAAAGCCACGATTAGATCGGTAATTGCTGTGTGACTTCCCGCCACAATCAATCGGGGATCACCCAATATATATTGACTACTACTATATACCTTAAATGGAGACATTCTACCCAGTTTTCGATCGAAGAAGTGCAAGTTTTACCCCTTTTACTGTGACATTTGCCTCGTGTTTGTGGGCCAGTGAGTGATAAGATTAGAGGAATGGGTAAATGTTTCGCTATGTGATAACAGGCAATCGGAACTTGGTAGTGGTGGAGTACAAAAGTGTAAATACAAGAAGCTAAACTGGATGGATTAGTCATTGTGAATGAATCTGAATTAGTGCAAAGCTCCACATACGCAAATCTATATGTGTGGCAAATGACAGTCATCACCAGTGGCCGTAAACAAATTATGATAAAAAGATATATATATGTATATACTATATATTATATGAGCAGAGGAGATATGCTCGTATGAGCAGCTTCCGGCTTTGGAACCGTTTAGCCTGAAATGTCCACTGGGAAATTATCTAAATTGGACTGCAAGTGCTACTGTTTATTGTTATTGTTATGGTTGGCGGTGCAAACATACATACTCTATGTTGTTATAGGCATAATATCATGGAAAAACAATTACATATTTTTTCAGAGAACTAAATATTTAAGAAAGTTAGTAGACAGTGTTTTTTTTCTGCTCATAACCTATGCAACTATAGGAAAATCAAATAATGTATTACTACAATTGGGCTTTTGTCTTCGGACTGCAACTGTGAGATAGGCCAAAAGTAAACTGAGATAAGCGAAGTGAAAAAGTGAGTGGAACCTTGAAATAAATATTGGTGAAAATTGCTTAAAATTGTATTAGCGTTGCAAGCACTTAAGTATTAAGCAACGGCCCTTAAAAGTGACAGGAAATAAAATCCAGAGGCCATGAACGTGATCTAAATGAAAATCTGGATCAGGGGGAAATAGCACAGATAACCACAATTAGTCGCTTGCTTTGTGAGTACTACTGTCAGCTATTGTCACTTGCTATCCCCTTGGGTCATTGGCATTAAAATAGTAGTCAAAGTTGAACAAAAAACAAAGAAAAAATAGGTTGTTGAACAGGCGATTCCCCCTCGTTTCCACTCAAGTGACGTCACACAGGTAAAATCCATTGCAATGAACTCATTGCATTTGATTTGATTTCGTTTCAGTTTTGGTTTTAATTTTGGTTTTCTCTCGTTGGCCATTAATTGGCAGACATGCAACTATTGCACCATGGTCATTGTATATATCCGGCATAAGCCTATTATGTTCGCTGTGCAGTGGAAGTGGTCAACGGGCTGCGTGAGGAAATATTAATAATGCATTTCTAATAAATAGTGAGCGGCGGGTAGTGAAAAAGTGACGAAGTGACGGAGAAGTGGTTCAACAAGTTGAAGTTTAAATACCCTGCTTGGGTGAAGTTTTCGATCCGCCGACTAGGTTATCAGCTTCTACTTTCAGACCTTACCTCATAATTATTTCTTGATTAGATTTAAAACGCTTGACCATGTATGCTTCCTGCACTGAGACCAATTCTGGCCTATAACTAAAACAAACTTTGATAACTTTGCGTCATTTGTGGTAAATGCAAGGAACCTTTTTTTTACAAGAAGGTATAGAATGTATTCATCCTCAGAGGACTCTACTATATTGTGTAAAATGTATAAGGAACTATTCATTTTTCTCTCTGCATAGCCGTTGCCTCCGATATCAGTTGTTTGTGCTTAGGCAGCGACGCCGCGTGAGAGAAAAAAAGTTATCTGAGCGCCGCTTTTGTTTGGCCCATTTGTTTTGTCTGCGCTCTTTTTACCTGTGCGAGAGCGAGAGGGATGGATGCGGGGGGAGTGAGGGAGAGGGAGAGGGCGTGGAGCTACCTGGGGCACAACTTGCGACACCTTCTGCCGCCGATCGCGAGTTCAGTAGCAGTCGGCTGCCGGGGACAGCAACAACAAGCCCAGCAGAACAATTAGTCAACCGATATTTAGTGGCACAGACATATATCCACATATAGGTTCGAAGCGCACATGAAGCTGGTCATGTAAGACTCGGCGATTACGGTGAAGATATGGTAAAGCAACGGTGGCTGTAGTAGTACATTATTCCCGAGGTACATTTTATGGGAGCGTTACTCAACCTCTGGTTTTTGCGCCCTTTGCAGCTGGTTTGCGGTGAATGCGTTTAACGGTGGATCTTCGCTTGCACCGCTTGCAACGCAGCCCACAAAGATACCCCTAAGATACAGAATGGCCTCCGGCAACAGCAACAGCAACAACAACAATAACAGCAACAGCAGCAGCAGCCCCGCCGATCTGGACAGCCAGGTCAATGTGGAGGATTTGCCCATAACGTTCAAGGTGAGTGTCCACATGGCGAAATGCGTATTTAAGTGCTGTGAAATGAGTGGCGCAAGTTCAGGTACCAATGCCCATAAAGACCCCGAAATGTGGCCGAAAGTACGCTGAGAGAAATAATTTATTGAAAAATGTAAATGTATTTGTATAGGTCAAAAGCTTTTTAAATAAGAGTATGCTTGGTTTATTATATAGTTATTGATAAAATTCTGTTACCAGTAAGCTGTAAGCAACTCAACTCTTTATATTATTTATTAGAGCCATCATAAAAATTTTTGATATATTTTTTTAAGTGCATGTACGAACAAAAGCCGACACATGAACATACCACCCGCATACGAGACATGGCCAAAAAAACAGAGCCAGACACGCATGCGTCACGCCCTGCTGAACTTCAGGTGGGGGCGGTGGGGGAAAGGGGCGTGGCGGAGGCACCACACGAGCAGCAGCAGCAGCAGCAACATTTTGGCTCGGCTGTGGACATCCGGTCGCAGGTCGGATGCAAATGAAGCGGCTCTAACGGCAACGCATGCGCAGCGGAAGCCACTGCCACCGACGAACGATCCCACGAAAACAAATATTTGTACTCACCTCGAATGGGAGAAACAGTTCGTTTCTACGGGGTTAACTTAAAGGGAACGTCTGCCAAAGTACACACTTTTCACAACAATTTTACTTCTACTAAAATCAAAAACGATGTAAGCCATTCCACATTAGGAGGAGTACTTCCTCAGATATTAAAAAAAAAAACTGGATATTTCTGGGCAAAACAAACATTTTGCAATGGTAATGTGTATGTAGTTAAGGCAAGAAGCAACTTAAAGCCAACCAAAGTATTGGAAACCAAAGAAGCTCAGCTATCGGTGCCACCGAATGCAATTTAATTGTCATTTAACTTATCCCTTAGTTAGTTCATAAAAACTTATTTGGAATAGATTAGTTGACAATTTGGTTAGAAACACTATATTTGTAGTGCTTACAGCAGAACCAAACACTGTTTCGAGCAGCTTATGACCACGGTTAACGAGCCCAATATCTTTTTGGACGATAAAAAAAATTTATTTTTGGCCATTTTTCTTCTTCGTTTCTGCGATATAATCTGGTCTATGCTTAAACACGATAATATAACAATGTTTTTAATTCAAAGATTTCATATGAACTTTAACATGTGATTATTATAAAGTTTCTATTTACTGTCTAAAATCAATACATTCACAGATACATATAAATGAATGTTCGTTGCCAACTAAACCAAGTAAGAAAGGGCCAAGAAAACACAATTTCGCTTCAAGCTTTTATATTGGATGTTACAATGTACTGTCTGCTTAAAATTAGTTCCTTATATATTTACACGGGGGTTTATCTGTTGGACATCTTCCGCGCTTTATTTCCAAGTAGGCTAAAGGATTTTAAAACATCTAATATGAATTTCATTTTAAAATTGGTTGTACCTACTTCGTAGTCCTTTTTCTTTACGTCTGCAGGACTGAAGTTCGAGATAACCTTTATTAGGGCCATTCAAGTAGCAATCTGCGCCTATTCCACAAGTAGGCTTTAAATCCGACTGCTTCATATAGGTGCATTTTCCGTTGGTTCCCAATGCGAAGACAGCTAAAGTGAAAATCTGTAAAATATGTTCTTAAATTGACAAGAAATCCTACCCAGAATAAAAACAAAGCTTAAGCTTCTCATGATGAACTGTTAAGAAGCTGAATGTTTCAAAAATGATGCCAGCTTTTTATATCGTCTTAAAATAAGTAGGTACTGTGAAAAATGTATTAAAGGTTCGGTTTATCCGTGAAATCGAAATGAAGGCCAAACAATGATTACAAGTTTGCCACACAATCGTCAGTTTTTAAAACAATATTAATGTCAAAGAGCCATATCATAACATGAACATATAAACTTAAACAAATGATTACTATAAAGCTTATATTTATTCTCAATAATCAATAGTGATGTTATTGATATTATTGGATGTTCTAATGTCCTTTTCGCTTGAAACTACTCTATATATATATTCACACGGTGGTTTATCTTTTGGACATTTTCCGGGTTTTCTTTCCAAGAAGGCTAAAGGATTGTAAAACATCTAATATTAATTTCATTTTAAAATTTGTTGTACCTACGTGGAAGTCCTTTTTCTTTACGTCTGCAAGACTGAAGTTCGAGATAACTTTCATTAGCCCCATTCAAGTAGCAATCTGCGGCTATGCCACAAGTAGGCTTTAAATCAAACCGCAACGGCTTGCATTCTCCGTTGGTTCCCAATACGAAGACAGCTAAAGTGAAAATCGGTAAAGTGTGTTCTCGAATTGTCAAGAAATCTTACCCAGAATAAAAACGAAGATAAAGTTTCTCATGATAAACTGTTAAGAAGCTGATAGTTCTAAAAATGATGCCAGGTTTATATAGCGCCTGAAAATTAGTACTGTGAAAAATTAATTAAAGGGTCGGTTTATCCGTGAAATCGCAATGAAGGCCAAACTATGATTACAAGATTCAGTTTTTAGAACAATCTAAATGTCAAAGAGTTTCTTCAAGTTTAAAGCGCTTGATTGTTTAAATAAACTTGGCTCTTCAAGTTCTCCTTCGTTTCAGCGTTATATTTCAGCCTATGCTTTAACACGATAATATAACAATGTTTTTATTTAAAATATTTCGTATGAACTTTCGCAAACGATTACCACAAAGTTTATATTTACTGTCAAAAATGTATACAAATTCATATAAATGAATGTTTGTTGACGGCGTGCACTGCAATTGAAAATTAAACTGTTACTAAACCAAGTAAGAAGGGGCCAAGAAAACACAATTTCGCTTCAAGCTCTTTTATTGGCTGTTACAATATACTTTCCGCTTAAAATTTGTCTACGATATATTCACACGGTGGTTTATCTGTTGGACATTTTCCGGGTTTTCTTTTCAAGAAGGCTAAAGGATTGTAAAAGATCTAATATTAATTTCATTTTAAAATTGGTTGTACCTACGTGGAAGTCCTTTTTCTTTGCGTTTGCAGGACTGAAGTTCGAAATAACTTTCATTAGGGCCATTCAAGTAGCAATCTGCGGCTATGCCACAAGTAGGGTTTGAATCCGACCGCATCACATTGGTGCATTTTCCGTTCGTTCCCAATGCGAAGACAGCTAAAGTGAAAATCTGTAAAGTATTTTCTCGAATTGTCAAGAAATCTTACCCAGAATAAAAACAAAGATAAAGTTTCTCATGATAAACTGTTAAGAAGCTGATAGTTCTAAAAATGATGCCAGGTTTATATAGCGCCTGAAAATTAGTACTGTGAAAAATGAATTTACGGGTCGGTTTATCCGTTAAATCGCAATAAAGGCCAGACTACGATTACAAGATTGTCACACAATCTTTAGGTTTAGTAGAATATAAATGTCAAAGAGCTTTCTAATTTTAAAAGCGTTCGATTCTTTATACTTACTTGATTTTCGGAGTTTACCTCCTTCAGCCTACGCTTTAACACGATATAACAATGTTTTTCATTAAAATACAGTGTGCGCCATCTCGAGCTTCGGTAAAAAAATATTGAATAACTTTGGCAAAAAACAAAAATTCATGGAAAATGTGTTATGTTTATTTAGATTGATCCTTTACAATTCATTTGAGTTAGTTTTTGAACACAATATCGACTAAGTTACTTCCTTTGTTCTTGATGGCAAAAAGTGTCCTTTTTCGAGCATTTTCCATTACTTTCTTGAGCAATCGGCCGATATATTGGCCATTTCGGTGCGAATACTTTCCTTGAGCTCTGTGATGGTCTAGGGCTTGCTTATGTATACCCCACAAAAAGAAATCCGGCGGGGTCAAGTCCGGCGAACGCGCCGGCCAGTCGATATCGCCTCTTTTTGACACAACGCATCCAGGGATTTTCGCTGCAAAAACTCCATGGTTTCGTTTTCTGTGTGACATGGGGCCCCGTCCTGCTGAAACCAGAAATTTTCTAGACCCTTCAAAAACTAACTCAAATGAATTGTAAAGGATCAATCTAAATAAACATAAAACATTTTCCATGAATTTTTGTTTTTTTCCAAAGCTATTCAATATTTTCATACCGAAGCTCGAGATGGCGCACCCTGTATTTCGTATGAACTTTCGCAAATGATTCCTATAAAGTTTATATTTACTGTCAAAAATCAATACATTTACAAATACATATAAACAAATGTTCGTTGACGGCGTGCAATGAAATGAACTTGTTCTAAACCAAGTAAGAAAGGGCCAAGAAAACACAATTTCGCTTCAAGCTCTTTTATTGGATGTTACAATGCACTTTCCGCTTAAAAATAGTACCTTATAAATTTACAGGGGGGTTTATCTGTAGGACATTTTCCGCCTTTTATTTCCGAGAAGGCTAAAGGATTGTGAAACATCTAATATTAGATTCATTTTAAAATTGGTTGTACCTACGTGGAAGTCCTTTTTCTTTACGTCTGCAATTCTGATTGTCGGCCAAAGAATAGTTTTCGCCATAAAAGTAGCAATCTGCGGCTATTCCACAAGTAGGCGAATAATCCAAAAGCATATAATTGTTGCATTTTCCGTCGGTTCCCAATACGAAGACAGCTAAAATGAAAATCTGTAAAATTTGTTCTCGAGTTGTCAAGAAATCTTACCCAGAATAAAAACAAAGATTAAGTTTTTCATGATGATCTGTTAAGAAGCTGATAGTTTTAAAAATGATGCCAGGTTTTTATAGCGGCTGAAAATTAGTACTGTGAAAAATGAATTAAGGGGTCAGTTTATCCGTGAAATCGAAATGAAAGCCAAACTATGATTACAAGTTTGTCACACAATCGTCAGTTTTTAAAACAATATTAATGTTAAAGAGTCATATGATAACATGAACATATGAACTTAAACATATGATTACTATAAAGTTTTTATTTACTGTCAAAAATCTATATATACACAAATGCATATAAATGAATGTTCGTTGCCGATGTGCACTGCACTTAAAAATTCAAAGTTGCAAAACCAAAAAAGAAAGGGCCAAGAAAACACAATTTCGCTTCAAGCTCTTTTATTGAATGTTACAATGCACTTTCCGCTTAAAATTTGTGTGCTATATATTCACACCTGGGTTTATCTGTAGGACATTTTCCGCCTTTTATTTCCAAGAAGGCTGAAAGATTGTGAAACATCTAATATTAATTTCATTTTAAAATTGGTTGTACCTACGTGGTAGTCCTTTTTCTTTGCGTTTGCAATCCTCATTTCTGACATAATCTCCGTTATCGCCATTAAAGTAGCAATCTGCGGCTATTCCACAAGTAGGGCGAAGAATTGCATGCACCAAATTACTGCATTCTCCGTTGATTCCCAATACGAAGACAGCTAAAATGAAAATCTTTAAAATATGTTCTCGAGTTGTCAAGAAATCTTACCCAGAAGAAAAACAAAGCTGAGGTTTCTCATGATGAATTGGTAAGAAGCTGATAGTTTTAAAAGGGATGCCAGGTTTATATAGCGCCTGAAAATTAGTTCTGTAAAAAATGAATTAAAGGGTCGGTTTATCCGTGAAATCGAAATCATATTTGATAACTGCGAGGCTATATAAGCTACGGCTTGCCGAAGCTATCTTCCTTTCTTGTTTTTCATACTTTCAATGATTAATAAATCAATATCAAAGCGCAGCTGAAGGGGCAGTAATGAATTTATGTACCGAACCAACATGCAAATAAAATATTTCACCCATTGCAGGTCAAGTACATTGGCTCGGAGGTGGCCCGCGGATTGTGGGGCATCAAGTACACGCGCCGCCCGGTGGACATAATGGTGGGCGTGGCCAAGAACCTGCCGCCCAACAAGGTGCTGCCCAACTGCGAGCTGAAGGTGTCCGCCGAGGGCGTCCAGCTGGAGATCATCGCGCCGAAGGCGAGCATCAACCACTGGAGCTACCCGATCGACACCATCTCGTACGGGGTGCAGGACCTCGTCTACACAAGGGTCTTCGCCATGATCGTGGTCAAGGACGAGGCCAGTCCGCATCCCTTCGAGGTGCACGCCTTCGTCTGCGACAGTCGGGCGATGGCCCGCCGTCTGACCTTCGCCCTGGCCGCCGCCTTCCAGGACTACTCGCGGCGGGTCAAGCGAGGCCTCCGGCGAGGGGGAGGGGCAGGGGGACAGCGACGCCACGCCCAGCGACTCGATCACGCCCACGCGCCAGAAGTTCGCCATCGACCTGCGGACGCCGGAGGAGATCCAAGCCGGCGAGCTGGAGCAGGAAACGGAGGCGTAGTCGGGGATCCACTGTACAGTCGCCCCCTTGTGATGTGTTAGTTACTTAACGTCCAGTGTCCACTGTATTTGTAAATTGTACTAGTAGTTCTCTCACCCGGTAGTTGCCTCATACAGCTAATTACCCAAAGCCTAAGTGTTAATGCGATCTGTAAACGATTCCTACAATAAATCACCAATATTGTACGTTTGTCTTTGCATTACACTTTAACTTTAGCCTCTGTAATGCAGCGTATAATTAATTTACCTACGAAATTCTCCCGGTTCTGTAAAGATTGTTGAGTTAGTAATGGAAACCACAGAACCATTGGAGGTTCCAGTTCCAACTCATTATGCATTGTAGAAATGATGCCTGATAAACGAGATCACAGTTCCTGCTCAAATAGCATTTAGTGTATATATTTAGGCTGATCTATAGCTCCACCATCTCTACCGTTCAGAGATTGAATGCGAATTTGACAAGACACAGGACACTCAAACCTCTGCACGATGGAGTTGATTAGCTAGCTGAAAAGGTTGCTTCACCCACTCAAGCAAAAATACTTTAGAATTTGATTTTTAAACTTTTTATTTTAAGATTTTTTTGCAATTTTTTGTAATTTGTTTCTTTAACTCGTCGGAACAACAACTCTAAACTTAAATTTCGACTCTCGTGCGCGGTGTTTCCTTTGAGAAAGGGCCATAAAACTAGGAAATCAAAATATCATTATCATAAATAAAACTTGCCTAGGTGCAAATGAGTGGGATAGCGTTTGGGGAACTAGGAGGTGAACGGGGTTCCGGTTCGACTGGTGATTGGTGAGCTAGGTGCGGGGAGGGGATCCTCCCCAGGAATGCTGTTCGCCCTTCTGAATCTCTTCCGTTTCCCTTCTTAACTTCTTAACTGGCGTCCGCGCGGAAGAGGAAGCGCCGCTTGCGGGCGTCCATCTTGGGCTCCCGCACTTCCGGTTGCGACTCCGTTTCCGGAAGAGCCTCCTTTTCCGCTTCCGTTTCCGCTTCCGTTTCCGCTTCCGTTTCCACCTTGCTCACCGTAACGGGCAGCGTCTGCACCTTGGTCATGGCGGGTTCGGCTGGGGATATCCGCTTGTAGATGGGCAGGATGAGCTCCTCCCCCTCCTCCTTCTCCGCCGGCTGGGATTCCTGCTCCGCTTGCTCCGCTTGCTCCTCTTTCTCCTCCTTCTCCGGATTGCTGTGCACCAGGGTCATGGGCTCAGCAGCTCCGGGTGTGAGGATCAGCTCCATGGGAGCCATCTGTTCCTTTTTGGGCGTCTGGTCCAGTCGCTCCTTCACCAGCTCCACGATGTCGTCGATGCTGATGGATGGCATGTAGGCGGAGGTCACCACATTCTCCTGGGCGTCATCGTTCTGGTGGGTTTCCTCTGGCTTAACCACTTCTTCAGCTTGGGATTCTGGACCGTCTTCCTTGATTTCCTCAGGAATACTTTCCTTGGCTTCCTCAGGAGAAACTTCTTCGGCGGGAGTTTCCTGCTGGAGTTGCTCGCTGGCTTCCTCTTTGATTTCCTCAGGAACGGCTTCCTTCACCGCCTCCTGAGCAATTTCCTCCTGAACAGTTTCCTTTACTTCTTCCTGAGTACCTTCCTTGGGATCCTCAGATCCCTGAGAGATCGGTGAATCAGGCTGAACCTCAACGGGAATCACCTGAACTGGAATCTGATAATCGATTGGCATGTGCTGCAGCTGCATGATGTTGATGATGGGAGAGTCCTTCATAATCTGGGGCTTCTGCGCCTTCTGAACCTCCGATTCCTCCAGCAGCTGCTCCTCAACGGAGGCGTTCTTGTCCACGATTTCGGGCTCCGGCAGCTTGGCCTCCTCGATGGACACATCTGGGCTTTCACTCTTTGCCACTTCAGTCTCTGGTTTCTCTTCGCTCTTCTTCAGGGTGTTCAGGAAGTCGGTGATCAGCTGCTCCGCCTCGGCGGCCATCACGGGGTCGACTGGCTTGAAGCCTCCCAGCGATTCCTGGGCCTCTCCCTCGTGGCTGTTCTCCAGGATCTCCTCCACCAGCGAACTGTGCTGCTCCATTTCGGGAGTGGCTGGCATGCTCTCGGGTGCGTCGGCTGGCTTGGCTGCCTCCATTTCCTCGAGATTGAGGGGTTCTTCGTGGGAGCTGCTGGGTTCCGAGATAGCTGGCTCCGCCTTGACTTCCTCGTGATGTTCTTCATGGACTTCCTCCACCTTGGCTGGCACTTCTGGCTCCTCTTCTGCTGGGACTTCTTCCTGGGGCTTAACTTCCTCCTCCGCCTTAGTTGCTTCTTCCTCTGGCTTGACTTCTTCCTCTGTCTTGATCTCCTCTTCAGCCTTAACCTCTTCCTCTGGCTTCACCTCCGCAGTTGTCTTGGTTTCCTCCTGGTTTTCAACTATGCTCTGGCTTTCCTGAGGCTTAGATTCATCCAGACTTTCGACTATGACAGCGGGAATCTCCTCGAAGGCTTCTATGGGCTTTACATCCTCGATCCTCGTGTCGATCTCAACCTTTGATGGAACCTCTTCCTCGGCAACTGGCTCTGGCTGGACAAAGGTGACTGCTGGCTCGGAAGCCTGAGCCTCTGGTTCCTGGATTTTCACGGAAGTCATTTCAGGTTCCTGGATTTTCACGGGAATCATTTCAGGTTCCTGGATTTTAACCGGAATTATCTGGGGCTCCTGGACTTCCACGGGGATCAACTGCGGATCGGCGAACAGTGTTTGCAGCTTCAAAGTGGGCTGAGGTTCGTTGAGCTGGACGACGGGTTCAGTGACAGCTGGCTCACTCTCGACCACTTCCTCCACGGGTTTCACGGTTGTTGGCTTATTGAAAATCGCCGGACGCTTGCGAATTCCGTTGAAGAGCTCATTCCGCATGGGCGGAGCAGCAATGGCTGGCTTTATCGCCTGGGGCCTTTCCTTGTGGGGTCGGATGGTGAACCGCTGGGGCTTGATGGGCTTGGACTCCACCTCGACGTTGGCAACAGGTTCCTCCACCACGGGAGCGGCTGTCACCGGAACAGGGACCTTCCTCTGCGGCTGCGGCTTCCTGCGATTGGGTTTGGGCTTTTGCACCTTGACTGGCTTCACGGGCTTGGCGGGCTCTTCAGCTGGAGCAGGAACCTCCGGCTCCATCTCAACTGGCTTGGCATCCTCCGACTCCTCCTCCTGCTCCTGCTCCTCCTTATCGGGCTGCTCGCTCTCCACGGGAGTGGGCTTGCTCTCCTCCTCCGCAGGACCTCCGAAGTTGCCATTCAGTTCGTAGTACCTCGAGCTGTCCGCGCACTCGATGGTCATGTCCTCGCGACGCATGCAGGTGAAGGATTCCTTAAAAGGAATTTAAATTTATGGTATACATATATAAGTAATCAGGAGAGCATCACCCACCTGGCTGAAGATAGTCTCCTCGGGGCAGATGAAGCTCCAGCGGAAGGTGTTCTCCCGCCCGTCGGCGTAGGTGACTGGCAGGCAAACGTGGAAGATCTGGCAGTCGTTCTCCACATCCGCGTAGTAGCCGTAGGTCTTGTTGGCACACGAGAAGTTGTCCGTGATGTCCGACCGAATGGAGGTGGCGTTGCTGGGCAGGGTCAGGGTTCCCAGGGGAGTGGCTTCGGCTGGAGAGGATTCAGCCTCCGTTTCGGTCTGCTCCGGCATTTCCACCTCGGCTGGCATGGGTTCCTCCCGAGGCACTGCGGGTTTTCTTTTCTACAAAAGGGGTAGAACATGAAAACCTATTGTTAATAATTCCCAGATGCACCAACTATAAAGCTAATCTGTAGATATATTTATTTTTTTTATATGAACCGCTGTTTCCCCTTTTTATGTGAACATTCATGTTGCACCTTTCAACTCCTTAGCTTCGAGCCAATCCATTGTCTCATCGAATCACGACTTTTGTTTCGGTGTACGATTAGCCAGCTGTACAATCCATTGAGCTAACGAGGTACGTGATCGGCGTGGATAATCCCGCGAATCCAGCACGTGACTCTTCGATCGACTAGGCACCCGAAAAATTTCACTTGTGTTCTAGTTTTCGTCTACGCGGAGGCAGCGGCAAGTGAAAATTAAATCGAATCGAGTGGAATCGAATTGAAACGAAATGAAGCCCAAACCCAAACCTAAACCTCTGTGCAGTTCGCACCTGTTGCCGCCCTTTTAAGGGCCGCACTGCAATCGAAGTCACTTTCGAATGGAGCACTTGAATATTATCACATAACATTTTAGCCATACGCGTTTGTTATTAACTTATTATTTTGGGCGCTGCCTTTCGGTTAACTCAGGCGAAAACTTTCAGTCGCACAGAGACCTTTCTCGAAAAGAGCCTCCCAATGAGTAATGCAACTTAAAGAGAGTCTACAATCGGCGATTCTTGGAACCTTTTTCAGTGATTTCGCTGGCGAATTCTTGCCGGCTTCTGCCTGCTTCTACCTGTCATTAAGCCACCTGCAAGGCCTATAAATACCTTAGGCAGAGTCTTGGAGTCTCGGCCGTTAAAGAGGGCCAACCGCACGGCATACCAAGTAAGCCAGGCCAAAAGATGTGGCAGAGGCACGTTGGAGGGGCAAGAGGCAAGGCACATGCAAATGCCGGGGAGTCCAGGCCGTGTCCCATTAAAGTTTCATCGTATGGCTCGGCGGGCCGGCAAACATTTCGTTAACAGTTCCCATTTCCGTTAAGGCGAACGGAAGTGGTCTTCGCTGGCCAAGCTGTCTGTCTCCCACTTCTTTACTTCTGGACTTAGAACTCCAGCTGGCTGCCTGGCTGGCTGGCTGGCTGGCTGATTCCAACTCACCTGGTGGGCGGTCAGGGGTCCTGCACTGCAGGTGGCCGTCAGAACGAGCAGCAGGCACGCGTATCTCCACATTTTCACACACTGATTCTTCGGTTGCGCTCACTAAATGTCACTCGGCACTAAATCACATTCGATAATCCGTTTCGCGGGCTCTTTTTTTTGTTTCTGGTTGCGTGGGCGGTGTTTAATCCAATTCGATATCCAGGCTTTGTGGTTATATTTAAGATATATAGAGGTACAAAACCAAGGCTTGCACTCGCACTGCGGACGCTTTGCACACCTGTGAGGCACCGTTGGCTGGGAAATACTAACTGCCACCGTCCACCGAGCCGCCCAATTTATATATTCTTCGCGTTGATTTATTAAGAATGCAAAAAGGCAGAGAAACCGAAGAGTCACGCACACACCGAGAGCCCCGAAGAAAGGTGCGCACCACAGTGGGTACCTCAGCGTACCTCTGGTACAGTGACAACTCAATTACAACCGCACACCACTACCACCACCACTACTAGACCATCGATCGCCCGATCGCCCGATCGCCCTCTTCTGCGAGGACGTGACATTACGTATACGCACTGTGCGCTGGTGTGCGTCTCGGTGTGTTTGGCGCGCATGCGCTTAAAGTGTGCCGTCTTCTGTGGATTCCATTCCTTTGTGGAACCCAAATCGGAGAGCCAGCTGACAGCGGAAGAGAGCGGCCAAAAGAGGATGGCAATTGTCTCCGGAAGATTTGTCAAAAAAATAATAAGTAAACAGATAACATCTTAGCAAATATTTGGTAAATAAATATTAAATAAAATATTCCCCTTACAAGACTTTTCTGGGAGTTCATTATTATTATTATTTCGATAAATTTTGGTTCATATAATTTTAATAACATATTGCTCGAGTGATTCCCCCTGGAATTAAATTCAAAACTTCAATAAATTCCCAAAGTTTCAGCTGCCAAGATCTTCCAGAGAACCCAGTTGGTTCTGTGACAATGTTTTATTACCAAGAAATTGCTTATCCATTAGCAGTTCCCCACAATGGCAGATGGGTGACGAAGACACTGGTCCGCAGCGAAGATTACACTCGAAAGATTGCCCCTCCGACGACGTGAGATTGCAGTTTTATGGTGTTTGCTATATGGTGTAGCATGATTCTGCTAGAGATGGCCAAACATAAATTCGATGGGGTTCATTGGCTCGCCCCCGGGCGCTCTGCGTGGAAGGATTATGCAACAAACGAAATATCATCAGGCAGTGACTTTCACACACCCGAAAAGCGAAGTAAACCCTCCGAGACTCCCGAAACAAGCGAAGCCTATTAGGGCGCATTAGCGATTTAGAATGGAGTGCTACCATTTCGCATGCGAGCGAAGTCCACGTATTTTTCGTGGTGCCGTATTACGCGACAATTATGAATTTCTAATGCGGTGATTAGTGCGTAACCCTTCCCCCACCTCGGGTTCTATCGAAAATCACGTACACCCCGGCTCAAAAAGCGAAAGCTACAGAGGCCATTGGCTTCGGAAATAGCTATAAAGCCATGATTACAATTATGGTATTTCTTATTAATTATTTATCGACTGGCGCTAGTCAGTTGTCGTGGCTGTACTCGGTCGTAAAACCTAAAGGCGGTTTATCAAAGCTGCCTTTTCGGACTATCTGATGTTGTTCATCTTGTAAGTGAACCGAGAGCTGCTGGCATATTAATAAGGTAAGTAGGTTTTTGAATTCTGGAGAACATTGTGCGAAGGTCACTCTCTGGAGAGTCTCAATATAAAGGTAAATAAATAAAATATTAATACATATATTCTGACTTATCATGACATTACTAAACACTTTATTAAATGGAAATAGAAAAGAAATATCCCAAAATAGAACAACACTTCACTTTTATATACTTCTTTCTATCGATAAAAAGCAATCAAATTGATAGATTCCCCGAATAAACCCTTTATATCTGCCATTAGTGAAGCTCCTAAAGCGCGATCGTTGGCATGCCTTCATGCACCTTATCGCACTTGGCAACAGAAACCCGAATGCATTTTGCACGAGTGTTGGCCAGCAAGGAGACACAAAGGGCCCAAACCCAGAGCGAATCGTGCGGAGATAAGCCAGTTGACAACAAGGCGACGTGTCGAGTTTAAGGCAGAAGTTCTGCCTTCGGGCAAAAAGCAGAATCATGACTGGAATTATGAAAAATGATTTATTAATAGACAGGAGGTGCGAAGGGGGAGGGCAGAGCCCACTTGGGCATTGTTTAAAAATTGCCTGAAGAAATGCAGCAGCGAAAATGCTTCTTGGACTTGGGACTTTTTCTTTTGGTCTTTCGGGGTTTTCTGCCGCGATTATAATGCAGCGAAAAAACACGTGTAACTTTCTAAAATGCAAATTGCACTGCAATGGAAAATCATGAGTGCTTTTCAATTTCAGAAGCAGCTGAAATTAAGCGCGAGGGCGTTCGAATTAAAATGTGTGGAATCGGCCCTTCATTTTCTGCCACTGATCACAGAGTCGCGTGCACGCTGCGTATACGTGATGTGGCAAGTGGCAATCGACGCGGGGCGTTGCAGTCCACCAGTCCACTTTCTAGCGGCAGTTAAATTAATTAAGTCCCCATCAAGTGCCGGGTTGACAGTTCACCTGACAGCGGCACGTCGTCGCCTGTCACTTAGTGGAGCACTCGGCGGAACGCGGCTAGAAATTTTCCAGGGGCCACTGCCAAATGTCTTGACCCACGCCCACTTCCCCGGGAACTTCCTTTGGCCAAAATCAAAACCAGACTCCATTGATACTATTTATGATTTTTCGCAAACACCGCACGTTATTCTCACCGTTATTCCACCCGAACCCAATCCCCAATCCCCAATCCCCATTGAGCAAACATTCGCGCTGCGAGAATTTCAATTGATTGTTTTAGCGTTTTCGGTTTTTTCGATTTTTTTTGGCAACCTATCGAGAACAGATCGTATCTGCATGATATATGACCAACAGCCACTCCCACCAGACATTCAGATCGACACCACCGCCCACTTTAGGCGTAAGCCAAAGTCCGACATGCACAGCGAAAAAAAGTTACTTGTTTTTTTCCCCTTTTTCTATCGAATTTTTTCTTTATTTCTGAAATAAAAATTGTAATTACTGTTATTTGAATCGTTATATATATTTATTTCTCAAGGATATATATTATCTATTTAAATTGGCATCTTCTTATCTGCTTTTTCTTCCTGTGCAGAGTTTAGAAAGTGTTGAAAACTAAACTATTTCTGTTTCTCCGACGATCAATTATGTGGCACACGTCTGCAGACACCTTCGGTTCCAGTTCCAATCCCATCCGATCCGATCCGATCCGATCCCATCCAAGCTGGAACTCGGACTTGCTCCCACGCATTGAGCCAAGTCAATTGAATTTTTATGGCCAATTTCATTGATTTTAATTTTGCTAATGATAAGCGTTTCTTTGCACGAAACTCCCACTTGATAACGAGCGTGTTGCGGCATGTCAATTCGCTTTTCCCCACGCCGCATTTTAATGGCCCAGGGCTTTTCTTTCGGTTAATTTAAACAAGGTCAATATCACAATGTGGCAGCCAAACGTGTCAGAATGTGTGTGAATCTGATTAGGCGTAAATTGACTTTCTTTTCGCCTCTGAACCTTGCTTCTCATACATTTATTCAAGCGAAGGCACTGATTTTATTTTTCGCCCCAGACAATTTCTCAAAAATATCCTCCTTTTATTTATTAGCCATAAATCAGGCGCTCGCCTTGTCAGACGTTTGTCAAACACAAATTTAATTGCTTATTACAAACATTTTGCGCATCTTACTTGGCATTCAAGGCGCGATCTGCGCATGCGCAAATTGCTCGGTCTTCGGCGACACCCAAAATATTGATGGGTTCCCGGGTTATTTTGGCTATTTGGGCGCACGTCTCCCCTATTTGGTATTACGGAGCAGTAGGAACCAGAATTGGGCCACCGCATTAGAATCAAATGCACGGGCCAGCAGGTGAAACTTCTTCAGGAATTTCCAGCCAGAAGTGACCGCATTCTGATTGGGGGACCGATTATAATGAACATACCTCCATTGGGAGCAGGAAATGACTAGGCAATTATGATCGGAAATTTTAGGGGGTAAGTGAGGTTACATTTGAACAACCAATCGATGTCAACTATCAAATCTGTTTCTTTAATAAGCATCATATAACATAAGAGTACAATAAATAATTTGCATAAATAACTTAAGCCTAGTTTGTTTTTTAATCGCTGCGAATGTATCCGAAACAGTTCTCGATTTCTCGTTACAGGTAAGTTTAAAATTTAGATTTAGATTACAGTTAAGGCATTGCACTAACGGGGCTAAGGGTTACAGCTAAAATTGGTTTACTGGCATTCTCATTGTGCTAAAATTAATTTTGCGCTAGGGCTTCGGGGATTATTTAATAATCAGCATCAGCATCGTCGTCGTAGTACGAAGTAAATCGAAGTAAGTACAATAAATATGTCTCCATTGGAGGTCAGAGTTCAGGTGGTGGGGGGTTGTTGGGTTGGGGGATTGTGTGGTTTTTTGGGGGGGATCTACTGCCACTGGTTGCGGTAGGCCAGGTAGTGGGGGTCCTGGAACTGCGACTGCTGCGACTGCGACTGCGACTGGCGCACCTGGTAGCTGTCCGTGGAGGAGTCGACGTCCTCGACGGAGGGGTCCGTCTGCAGGGAGCGCTTCCAGTAGCTGCCCGGCTCGCTCCAGTCCTCGCCGTGGTCCTCGTAGTGGTGCTGATGGTGGGCATGTTCAACGTATACAACCTAGTTAGAAAATATGCAAGACGTGTGCCGTGAAGTGAGAAACACCAGAGGAAGTACCAAAGAGGCCCAAGAGTGTGAGTTGTGGGTGTTCAGTGTTCAGTATTCAGTTATCTGTTTTCTGTATTCAGTATTCTGAGTGTCTGGGTGTCAAGTGTCTGCCTGTCTGCAAGGACTCCCTCGGAGAGGAGACTCCAGTGCGGCTCATCCGCCCAAAACTCGTACTTACACTGTGTGGGGGAAAGCTTGAAACGACAACGGACTCTAAGATCTGTTTTGGATTTTGGGTCTTAAAGCGTAATCTGTTATTAGTGAACACATTGCTTGGGTTTTACTTAATCAGAGTTGCACGTTTGTGAGCTGTCCAAAATGTTACCATATCTGAAACCAAAGAGGTCTGAATTTGTTAGCATACGGCACACTGCGGAGTCGTTATTAGGTGGAACTCTGGTGGTTGAAGCTGAAGAGGATCTGGAGTTCATCCCCAAAAACAGTTAGAGAAGTTAGAGCGCTCGGGTGATGTGGAAGGAGGCAACGCATTTTACAATCTTTATATACATCTTGTGGGGAAGAAATAGCGAGAGGAAGTAGCAGGGCACACAGAAAGCAAGTTGTTTGTAGATCCCAATGTGATTGAGGTGAATCTCAAAATATTTCTTATACTTAAAAAGTTTATATACATTTCAAAAAGATAAAATTCATTTTATGTTCTTCAAAGAGATTCACCTCATCACATATTTTTCTGTGTACACATAAAAGTGAGAACTCTGACAACAAACCTCGGCCAATATACATTTTCGATCGACTTATGACTAGTGTATGGACATTCTTATCAGAACTGAAAGAGTGCAAGAATCCGTTAGAGTCGGGAATACCTGGGTCTAGCAACCTGAACAAATGTTCGTGTGTGTCAGTACAAAGGGGTTTTCAGCCCGGGAACATCTCACAGGATCACAGGATCCGGGACCCAAGCTCAACTCACCTTCGAGGGCGGACTGCCCCGCTTCACGTCGATCCAGAATCGGGCTATATTGATCAGCAGGCCGATTAGGGCTATGGCAAAGAACTTGACCTGCAGATGGGCTCCCAGGATCTTCAGCAGCAGCTCGATCTTGGCCTTCAGGAAGCTGCCGATCATTATGAACTTGGCCAGGGCCTTCTTCTTCTTCTTCTTCTTGCCACGGGTCACTATATAGTGTTCGAATAGATGGGATCGGGAGTGTTAGTCACGAAATGCTATGAATGGCTTGCACTTACTTCGCTAAACTGAACAAGAACGCAAATAATATTCAATTCTTCGTTTGGGAGGGTGGTGTTTGTTAGTATGAACTGCAGTGCGTGTTAGGTGCGTAAACGATAACGAAACGGCATTCAAAAAAGCAAGCGAAAGCAGGCAGTAAACTTATTTAAACAAAAAAGGAGGTATTTGAAACTATAACTAACTTAAACCGATGTATTTAACATTAAGCTGGTCACTGCTTAAGTATTTTATAAAACTTTTCTATGCTTATAATTTAAAATGTAACTGCAGGTAAAGTAGAGAAGTTGATATTCAAAATGTAACGCCTCGCAGAAGTCTTTCGTTTATAGGCAGCGCCATCTACACAGCTTAATGCGTAAGCTTTACTTCTACTTGTATCGTACAGATGGCGCCACCCAACATTGAAGGTTCAACTGATCTAAAAACCAATTATTGGGTACTCTTAAAAGAATTGATCTTTAAACAAAACTTACGAAAATAAATATGAATTAATATATTCCCATACTTAAACCATTACCTATTTTTCAACAAAAGCAATAAACTCTTAAGCCAATTTAACGAGATAGGCTTTCTTCGGTGGACCAAAGATAGGAAGCTACTGTTTCTACCAGATTATTTACATACAAATTTAATGAATGGCTTGTTGAAGTTCTTATTACCGTTCCACTACCTTGATTTCCACCGAAAAAGGTCTAGATCTCGAACCAAACTGGAAACTTAGTCATAGAAGGCACTGAGTTGTGCTTGGGAAAACGGTGCGCAAAAGTCATGTAAAACCACACGCAGCAAACAACACACACCTCCGTTACTTCTACCATAATTAAGGGGGTTCCTGTGCTTGCGCTTTCCACCGCCGACTCCGGACAACACGTCATCGGCATCGGCCAGCTCGTCGAGGAGCCCCAGTCCCAAGCTCAGGTCGCTCTGCTCGTGCTCCACCGCCGTCGTGGATCCGCCGTGCTGACCCTTCCGCTTCCGCTTGCCCTTCATGCGGCGGTTCAGCTTCTGCTTCCGCTTCTTCATCGGCTTTCCCACCGGCTCGTCGTCATCCACGTCGTGGCTCACCACCGAGGAGACGCCTTCATGTCCCGAGTCCACTTCGTGGTGCTCCGGGGCCGCCTGAACCACCACCAACGTGGCAGGTTGCGTCTCGTGCCCTTGACCCTTCTTCTTGTTCTTCTTGCGCTTGCCGCCCTTCTTGTTCTTCTTCCGCTTGCCACTCCCACCGCCTCCACCTGGTTTCTTCACGGCACCCGCCGCATTCTCCTCGGCGTCCTCCAGTTCGATGAACTCTACACCTGTTTGAGAAAAATTAAATTAATTACTTAGTTACGAAGCTATCCATAAAATGATTATTAAATAAATAAATATAAGAATAGGAAAAATATATTGGGAATTTGTTTAAAGTTCTGTCATATAATAAATACCATTCGAAGTGTTTTCCTCGGGAAATCCAGGGTTTTTCCCACCACTTTGCGGCTGCGCAGCTGGCGAACCACTGAAGACACTTGGCGTGCTTTCCTTTTCATTTTCACTTTCGGGAGCCGAAACCGCCTCATCCACGTCCTCGTCTTCATTCTCCGCTTGTGGTTCCTTTTCACTTTCAGTTTCCTGATCCTGATCCTGCTCTGCGGTGCTGTCCGAGTCGTCGTCCTCCTCGTCCTCCTGGTCGTCGTCGTCGTCCTCCTCCTCCTCATTGTTGGCATCCTCGTCGCCCTCATCCGCGTTCTCCTCCTCGGCCGCGTCGCTTTCATCTTCTGCCTCGGCGGCATCCGCCTCATCCTCGTCTTCCACGCTGTTTCCACTCTGATCGGTTTCACTATCGTCGTCCGCAGCTTTCGGTGTCGGCGTCTGCAGATACTCGTATTCGCGCCCCAGGAAACTGCAGGTGGAGTTTGGGAAAAAAAGATGACAGGAAGAGATGAAAACGCTGGCCAAAATGTGCACCCAACTAGTTTGTCCACCGGCACACACACTCACCCATCCATCGACTCGGCCAGGTATTTCTTCATATAATTCGTGCCGATTTCAATTTTCTTGAGGATGGAAGACGGCTTCTCCTTCACTGGCAACTCCGAGGTGCTGTAGCCGCGTCTCTCGATCGTCGCGTTCATCTGCCGATCGGCCTCGACTGTCCCCGAAAAATAAGTGGAAATAAGTGGAAATAAATTGGTGAGAAAAGAAGAAAATGTTTTCGCTTTTAATTGCCTTTTTATGTAAATCCTTAGCACCTTCGAGGTTTTCTGGGAGTTGCGTGTAAAATTAGCTATACGAAGTCATTGATTATCGCACTAAGTGATCACCAAATTTAGTTTTTTCGGCTCTTGCTTAGATTTTCATCCGCAAAAGCTCTTTGAACTTCAAATTTAGCTAAGGGGTCGGTGAAATTGCCAACTTTTCCTTACTACCATTATTATTTTTGCTTGCATACTCGAATGTGGGAAAAGTCTTGCCAATGAAAACTGTTCCCACTTGTTGCTGGTAACAATTGAAGTTTATATTAACTTTAATACATTTAATGGGAAATGATTTAATTCGGAAAATACAAAAATATTCTGTCATGGTTATTAAATTTAAAAATAAATATTTAACTCTGTATAGAATTTATCGAAGCTAGTTCTTGTGAATATATCTACTTCAAAATAATAGCTTATTACATTTTTTCTTCGGTTAGTATAACTATTCACTCACCCTTTAGTTTCTGCCACTGGAGGTGGAGCTCTCCGTCCCAGGCGTCGAGGATCCTCCCGGACTGCTGGCGGGCACAGGTCCAGGGCTCCGCTCGGAGGGGGCACAAGGCCAGGTCCAGATAGGGGGACACCTCTGCAGAGATACGGAGACACAGTTTATGGAGATCAGCACAAATGCGAATACAAATAGGCGGGACTGGGCAAATATTTGATGGAAAACTGCCAACAAATTGGGCAAACTGCGACCGACAGCTCCACTGACTTTCGTTAGGCTTTCGTAAGCTCATTGGGGATTTGTGGTCTGATTTGGCAGACATGGCTAAAACGGTTATGGCCATGGCCATGGCTCTGACCAGTCTTCAGTGTTCGGATGTGGCCATTTCCAGCCAGTGCAAATATTTGAGTGAAAGTATGTGTGTCCACCACTCGGCACTCGGCCAGCACCACTGGCAATCATATCAACACCTTGTGTGGTTTTTTCTGGCCAGCAACCACCGATGGACGAGTGGTGGTTGCTGTGGTGGTGCGTGCAGATGGATGTTCCCCCTTTTGGCCACCGGTAACCTCGCTTGTTCGCGGCGCGAGCCATGTTTCAGTTGGCATCGGAGATTGCCATCAATCAGCGATGGAGTGAAATGCCCGCCGATTGCCGTCAATTAAAATTATTGTTACCAGTCGTCGTTAATCGCATCTTAATTCGAGCCCATTTAATGGCGAATAAATTAATTTGTCGCGTTGACAAAGACGCCATTGAAATTATAAACACTCTTAGTTAAAATTTTAAAAACAATTAAAGAGCTTTAGATACAATCAGCTAGTGAGTATAAACTTAACAAAAATAAAAAGGAAATACTTTGCTGTATAGTAGAGTAACTTGAAGTTGGAATATACACTTTTTTGGAGGTCTTCTGTGAAGAGTTAGTGTCCCAGGGCATTATTTATTTTCCACTCACTTAATTGCTGGCAATTTCCATATTTTCGTACAAATTGAGCAACTATTTTCACTACTTTAATTCATTAGTATTTGCTTAGGCCTTTTGTTGACTTAATGGCCATGTTGCAGCTCGGAACGAATCGTGATAAGTGAAAACTTAATGTGGCTCCATGTGGGTTTTCTCATGTCGCTCGTTGTCTCTTTGTCACAATTTATTTGGCTCATTTCACTTTCGATGACACCGACACAGCGCGTACTTTGACCCAAGGCTCCCAAGGCTAATACTTCCCAATTCAATGCCATGGAGAAAGCCTCCCGCTGGGGAGGGGGAAAATAAGGAGGGGATGTCGGATTGTCGGATGCCACCAGCCTGTGAAAAATTGTTTACCTGCGACTCGTGGTGACATCCCGTAGATAACATCCTGCTAAATTCAACCCACGCCGCAAGCAACTACAGCAACAACTACAACTAGGAAAAGCTGGCCAAGAAAAGCTGGCCAAGAATGCCGAAAACCGAGTAAGGGAGCAAGGAGTGCCGCCAGGGAAATCGAAGTCTCTGGGGAAGTTCAAAGAAAGACAATTCGTGACCGAGACGCACTTGCAGAAATCTTCTCCTGAAAATACTTTAAATCGCAGTTAAGCATTTTGCTTCTCCTCTTTTTGTTAGAGTCAGATTCACTTTTTATTATACAACACCAATTTTGAGCATCAGTACTTGTTTTTTGCAAGTGTACTCCCTGGCGAGCATCTTCGATCTTTGCGACTGTCTTTTCGGCCGACAAATGTGGCACATTATTTGCAGCAGCTTGGGAGCTGCTTAGTAGCCATTCTGCTGCCTTTTGCCTTTTGGCATTTGCCATTTGGTGTGCTGGCCTTTTCACTTTTCTTCACAATTTCGCTGGCAGGGCGTATGGTAATGCGATGGCGATGGCAATGAAAATGCCACCGACCAAGACCGAAGCTCAATCCCTGTTCCTAATTTCCGATATCAAGGGGACTTTCACTGCAGTCGCAGTCGCAGTCAATGCGTGGCTTACTTATAGTTATGGATAATGTAAAATACAAACTACTACCCTTGGCTCCATGATGGGTGACGCATTTGGGCCTTGGACATGGTAATTCCTATGGTGAGCCTCGCTTTAACTGGCAACTGTAAACTGCCGCCGGTTTGCTGGCCATGTGGGCCAACTCGCACCATTGGCCAAACTCAGACTCAAACTCAAACTTCGCCTGCGGCTAGTGGCCATAACAGTAGCTCGTAAAACATAATCACTGGAAATTCTGAGTTATTTTGTTTGGCCAGATTAAGTTGTAAACTCGAAATGCAGCCACGGTGCATCGTGTGCGGCATTTGAAAGTGAATTGAAAAATTAGACGGCTTCTGAGGCTTTTCTTCAGGGTGAATTTTTAATGAGATACCAATTCGTATTCATATTTTACCCCAAGGCTTAAATGTACTACAATGTATATATTTTGTTGTAATTTGTTGCATGCTTATGTTTATGTTTTTCCAGCCCATTGGGAATGCTTTTTATGGCAGTGGTAAATAAATTGGTACATTGAAAGTAAAGGTTTGGTTGGTTATTCCGAACAGCCTAGTTTCAAAGGTAATAGGTGTTCTCTGAAAAGAGAAATTATCTTATACATTTGTTTACTTGAAAACATCTTCATCTGCAATTATTCAGTCTGACAAGATTTAAATTAAATGTAACAAAATTGATTCTTTTTGTCTGTAACAACCAAGCACTCTCAATTTAAATCGCCGCAAACCTTTTAGGGTAGCCAAATTAAAAGCAATGATCTAGTGGTTTCAGCATTTAAAGCATCCCAGACTTCATTACAAAAGAATTTTATGGCCATTATAGAAATCGGACGGAACAATGTGGCACTCTTAACCGTTAGCGAGCGACCCATCAGCCAGTTGGATTTACTATAAGAAACTTTGGACATGTGAGCTGAGCTCCGCGGAGCTTGAAACTTTAATAAACTTTCACTGGTTTCGATCTGGCGCAGAATTTGAATTGAAGACACCGCCGACGACGACGAGTCAACCGCAGAGTTAAATGCGAACTCAAAACCCAAACAAGACATGGCCATTGGCAACAACTCAAACAACAACCGCGCACATGTTGTTTATTGATTAGAGCTCCACTTTTGCTAGGCAAATCTATGGATGCACCGGGGGAAAAGTGTTGCTTACTTCAACTAAATGTTGTTTAAAGACTTCATGTTTTCATGTTGGTATGCAAATATGTTCACAAGCCAAGAAAGCTAAATAAGATAAGATGCACTTTTCACGCTCTGTATTTATATATAGAAAAGTAGTGAAGAAAATAAAAGTTTTCCAAGAAACGGCAAGTCCGAGTGCAGATACTTTTCCCGATCAGGTTTGCCCGCTAAGTGAGAAGTATCCACCTGCCAATTACAGAAGTATTTCCACATTTTTCCCTGTGTGGCTCTGGCTGAAACTGAAATTGTAATCCAAATCCAGCTCAATGCCTACGCAGCAACCCAGTGGCGACTCAAACTTGACAGATGGAGTTGAAGCGGTTACAGCTTCATGCGGCTCCTCCAGTTGACCATCTTTCAATTCGCTGCCAACTGCCAAACTGGGCGAGATGCCAATGCCTGAAAAGCGGCAATTAAAAAATGAAATTAGATTTCATTCCAGTGAAGCAGCAGCAGCACTTTTCATTTTGTGCGCTCGGCTTCGACCAAAAATGTCACCAATGTCGTTCCGTTTAGGAGTCATCCAGCGGTTTCCAGTGGCTTTGTTTGCCTTTTGGTCAGACCCGTTCCTCTTCGGACCGGGCTTATTTAAATAGTAGGTGACTCGCCGCCTCGGACACTCTCACATACAAATATGACGGTTATAACCCAATTACGAGCGCTTTTCGAGTTTTTCTGTTGTGTTTTTTCGCCTCGCTTGGCTTTTGGTGTCGGCGCAATTTGTACAACTCCCCGGAATGGAGACCCCGCCACTCCTCCTCCACCAGCTCCCTTTGGCTTAACACCACCAACTTGGTGTAGTCTCTGTCTAAATCCGAGAGCAAGACGTCAACTTGTTCGGACGGCTGTTTATCCACTCTTGTGTTGTTTGGGTTGCCGTTGTTATTCTGACTTTTACAGGTGTTTCCCTTCGGGAGGTGGGCTTGGTGGAAAAGTTGGGGCTTGGCTGGGATTACTTTTAGATATGAGAAGTATTTGATTAAAGAGCTAGTCTTTGTATCTTCAAATACAAAGCCATACAAATGTCGCCGTGTGTAGTGCATTATATATTAATCTTAAAATACAATAAGAATACAAGATTTATTCTACGCTTGTTTGAAATTAAAAAAAATATTGAATTCTGTTTAATGTTGTTTCAGTAAAAAGAATAACCATCAATGGATACTCCAAGTAATCACTTTTAAAAGAAAAGCATATTCGCATAAGTTAAAACTTTGGAAATTACTGCACATATCTTCTCTTAGGTTATTTTTACTTATCATCCGAATTTTCATTTTAAATCCAGACAAACTTATCAGATAATCACTAGACTCCCCCACTCAACCCCAGATATTCCACCCTCTACTTTCTTAATTAAATTTACATATTCCCCCGTCGAGTGTATTTGATATTCGTTTAATCGGCGGGCAAAACGTTAACTCATGTTGCGCTGCCAGTTCTTTAATGACTCGACATTCAGCGGAGTCTATCGTAATACCCGACCAGCCGCCCTTCTTTCGGTTCTGGTTTAGTTGGCTATGACCCATATTACTTGCTCAGAAGCAGAAGCAGAAGCAGATCGAGACGTCAAGTGCCCTAAACGATAACGACGTGTGTTTCTTTCGGGTGATTCTTTCTTCTTGCACTTGTGCCTTCCGCTTGCTAATTGTTCGCCATGCACCCGAAGCTTTTGGGAGAACCAGAAAAAAGAACCCAGTAGGATCAAAAGCAGAACAGCAGCGGTCAGGAGAAGAGTGTCGTACGCTCCATAACGTAACAGATCCAAAAAGGCAGGAACCAACTCGCATGCAGCTAGTTTGTTATGCTGCATTGCCCATAAAAGTCACCCGAAGAAATCTCATTTGGAGCCCCACAATGTCAAGTGAAAAAGAAAAGTATGAGAAGTACTACACTTCAAGCTGGTAATATAAATCATTATGAATTTATGCAGAGACCTATTTCCAGCAAAGAAGCTTGTGGAAATAGATTATTTTAAGCTGTTTTAAGTTGGTTAAAGAGAGTGCAACTTAACCACAAACTAAAACCGATCAGTTTCCCAGTTTTTCTCTATGTACGGGTACTCCCCTCCTTTCTGGCCAAGATTAATGCCCGTTTGTGTGTGGCAGCCTGACGCTTTTGATGGATCTGTGGCCACTCCAGTGGCTCGTAAATCTCTCGCGATTCTTTGGCAGTGACAGTGGCCACTTTCGTTTGGCGGCTGGCCGATTATATAATTGCCGAACGCTGCTGAATCGCCACTCTCACAGGTCCGCTTAATGAACTGAAATTTCACTGCAATAAAAGTATTTCACTGGGGCTTTTGTTTATGTTTTGATTGCTGCCACTCGCTGGCCACTCGTAACTCGACTAGCAAATGGAATACTTGGTAAAAATTCAGAGAAATTCGGGGGCTGTGAGAGACCTGCCTTTGATTGGGGAGCTGGCTTACCATTTAATCGGCGGCCAACGGGGGCGGGCGTTACGGCCAGGCTTACTAAGTGGCGGGCTGGCAGACTCCAGGCTTCGGATAAGGAAATCTGCGATGGCAGGAGCAGGCAGATCAGGCCTGCTATAACATAAGGCTGCCAGTCCATTTCGCTGGCAGATGGCAGATGGCTCTCCTCTCTTGGATTATATATTGAATATATATGATTGTTTATACACTTGCACCGTTAGGTGGAACCAGAAGGCAGAGTCAACACACTTGATTTATATACACTTATCGACACGCACGAGAACAACGGCGCTTTGTTCCATTTTCGAAACCCGAAATCGAACCGCACGAATTTTGTAACGAATGTTGCTAGTTGGCTTTGGCTTTGGCTCTGGTTGGCTCTACTGCGATCTGCTCCCGACCAAGTTCAAGGTAAGATTAAGCCATGACGCGCATACGTAAGAAGTTTTATACCGCCGCCCGACTTAAGAGAGTGCGATGTGAAAGCGCTCGCAGCGCGGCTCTTTGGAAAGTTGGCAGTTGGCATTGGAGCTGGCCAAAAGAGAGCCGCGTTCGTCTTCTTCTGTCCGCTGACTTGTTGGCCGGTGTGGATTTTAGCAAATGTGCGGCATGCACTGAACAAACGGATCAATTAAGCTGTCCGCTATGCGCATTTCCAGTGTCACACTAAATGCGCCACGGGAATTCTCGGGGGTTCGGTATGAGGTATTTGGTATTAGGTATCCAGGGTTCAGAGTTCAGGGTCATATGTGAACCAACGAACTCCGACTTGACCCGCATAGGGAGCTATTTTACAGGTATTGTCTCGGGCAACTGGAAAAGAGATGGAAAGAGATTCATCTCCCTCCGAACAAAAGGGGTTTTGGTTTTGGGTTGACCACCAACAAAGAACTCACATTTAATTCAGCTTTTGTTTCGTATGCAAATTTATTTACTTTACAATAAGTTCACTAGTTAGCCCACTTAAATCCTATTAATTTAATGGCTAAGCTGGGCTTATTTAAATAAAAAATTATCCGTTTGATTTAATAGTATTAAGTAAAGTATATAATTGGATTCTCTGTAAGCCATCTTAAACGGGAATAGAGTATCCCACTAATCGATAGCTAAACTTGATTTACAAGAGCACTGAATAATCTGCATCAATCATCTGGGAATGAATAACCCACAAGTTGAACTTCACTTTTCACTACTCGCTTGAACTCCTTGATATCATTGGAAATTCATTCGTGAGATGCTAATCCTGTAACGAAATGCCTGCATGGAGATGCAAATCCTGCAGGGGGTCAAAAAGGTTCCTCTCCCATGGAAATTTTCCTCCAAGCAGCGATGAAATTTCCACCCACATTAGTGAACCAAAGCAGTAGCCAAAAAAGGGGTATTTAGCATACCCCTTCACCACTTTTACTTTCTTTCCCAACGAATTCATTAGCACCTCCCAGCTGTTGCATCGAAATTTGGTAATCAAATTAACAACAGCGACACAGTTGCATCATTGATAAATTCTGGCTGTGAAAAGACCCATTTTTCACCTGACGAGCAAATGAAAAATGAAAGTTTTCTATCCGTTTACCCGAGTCGAGCCCACAATTGACTTTGGCAATTGGCGAACTAATGCTATTTATCTGTAAGGGCTGGGCCTACTTCAAAAACCGATCTTTAGAAGAGTGAATATCAAAGGGGCGCCACCCTAAATACTGACACGCTGAAAAAGAAAGTTGGCACAATCCATTGATAATACAAAATCGAAGTTTTGAACGAGGTGTGACCGAATCGGGGCCCAGTCCCATTTGGTCAATCCCATTTGGTCAACGCACTCGCACACTGCTCGAATTTCTGATTAGCCGCATTACGAAATTACGAAATTATCCGTTGTGAGCTGCGATTTAGCGGAGAATTCGTGATGGACGCTCACTTGTATGTATCGTGGGTATATCTTTCATATCATATATCAATTTCACTTTCCGCGGACAGGCGACAGGCAATTAAGGAGACATAGGGCTGCCAAAGACGTCGCCGAGTAGGTAGCTAGTGGGTTAATAAGGTAGTTGACATCCCATCCAACCCACCGACTTCAGGTGCCCGTTCCCAGCCGCGTCCAATTATCATGTTAGAAAGAGAGTGAGAGCGGCCAGATCCGCTGACAGCACGTCCCCAACCCCCAAGATCCCCAATCAGGCTCGTACATGCAGAGAAATACTGAATAATAATGGAAGCATTGTATACTGTTTTAAGCAAAAACAAAAAAGAAGCCTTATACCCTTGCAGTCATAAAATTTATTAATTTCAAAAACCATACCAAGTCAGGGGACGATGCACTGCATCCTGGAGTGAAGTCCAAGAAAACGTAAAAAATATTTAATTATCATTGCCGATGACGTGGCGATTGGTAATGTAATTAACATTACATTTACATTACATTACATTAAAAATTAAAATTAATGTTAACTTCATGTTATCTAACATTTTTTCTGGTGTTAAATTTGCATATTACAAGTTCAATATTTTAATTTCAGTGATCAGTCAGAGAGGGGTAAACATTTGATCTTTGGTTGAAGAACCAAATTTACTTACTTAGAATTTATTTTCAGATTAAACTTTGAGTTTGGTTAAGAAATGATTAATCAAAAGGTATAGTATATCTAATTTTTCTTTTCGTGCACTTGTGACCATCAGATGGTTGGCCCAGTGTCTTGGCTGTCAGTTGGATGCAATTATCCACATTTTCTATACAGCGAAGCCGAAGATGCTGGCCGCTGTGCATCTGTCGATGCTCATGATTTGTCGCTGGCGAGCCGGCTTCCATCCAAATGTAATGGACAGAAAAACCTTTGGAGTATTTCAATAATCGCAGTTGGCCACTGGCTGTGCGTTAGAAAGCCGCCTGGTAGAGAAATCCGGTGAGCATTTTCATTTATTGCTGCTTTGTACTGGTCTAGCTATTATATTTCGCCCCTGCCGCTGGTTTGGCCTTATCAACTGCTGGCTTCAAGCAGCGCCATTTTGATTTTGGCACGGCTAACTAATTAATCGAGGCGCCCGACTAAGGCCGTCCTCCGCCGACAAAGAAGACATCACCGGCGGACCTGTCAGTCAAGTCGCTCCGCAGACGTCACCGGCCCACACTTATGACTTACGACTGGCTAATGGCTGGCACCGCCGCATCTTGGCCAAGTCCACCAACTCACCAGCTAAACAGCTCACCAGGTCCTCCTATAAATTAGTCAGCCAGCGAGCAAGATTCCATAACGCCAGTTGGCCAGCCTTGGGGATCCCGGGAGCGGGGGATGAGCGGAATACAGATCGTCATTACATGCCTGCTCGGCTGTCTGAACGCCTCTAATTGCGTCTGATAAATATTTATCGAGCACCTCGCCGCTGGCCGAATCTTGTTTGGCTCAAGTGGCCGTCGGAAAAATGCTTAATTGCCCGTCAAGTGCTTCTGGCTTCGCTTTCTATGGCGGCTAATTAACAGGTCCTTGCTAATATTAATATTCATCATTCCGCCCGTTGAGCGTGTCGTGCTTTTCGCAGCTTTTTATTGCCGCCAAACGAAAGACTTAGGGCACGAACTTGCCGGAGTGACATGACAGATTGTGATGCCTACTTTGCGGATGACTCGCAACTCTTCGGCACTCTTTTGGGGCTTCGGCTTAAGCAGGGACTTGAACTATCTAAGCCAGAGATAGTAAATAAAAAATTTTTGAGCTCATCTGGCAACGGTAAAGGGTTGGATCATTCCGGCGTTTTAACTGGGCTCATAATTTACGCTGTTTAACAGACACTTTTATGAGGAAACGCTTCTTGTTGTTTAGCGATTGAATTTCTTTTGCTTGTCTTATTAAATGATATATAAATATTAAACCTACAAATGGTATAATCTTCTTTCAAATCTGTTTGTAACTAAACAAGATACAACTTATCTACCGCTCAGTCAATCAATGTCATGTTCATGTTTTAACACCTGCTTCTGTAAACATTATTTGCTACAGCCCCAGATAATCCATCAATCAACACTCGTGTTAACCGATATAATCACTCTATCAGCCAAGTGGGGTTATTTGAAAGCCAGCAATTACTCCATCCCAACCATTTCCTGCCATATTTAGTAATCCGATCTCTCAGTTTGCCCAAATATTTGAAGTAAGTGAGGCGATCCAGGAGAGCGATGAGGTCGGGCCCATTTGGCAGTTGCTAATAGCCAAAGCGGCTTATCCCCTCCACATAAATTGATCATAATTGGATATATCTGGTTGCCTTAAGCTACCTTTAGCTGCCTTCAAGCTACCGAAAAGCGGCAGTCGAACAGCGTCTGCGAAATCCGCAGTGTCAAGTCATGACTCGGACTTCCACCTCAGTGTTCGCGATGGAGCCGATGATTAGAAGCAGCAGCACACGCCCTGCGATCTGGCCAAAGAAAAAAAACCACAGCGGTGGCGGAGTCGTCAGAAGGCCCGTCGAATGGCCAATTAATCACAGACCCCGAAAGCCCGGCCAAAAGCGAGCCACACAAACCGAACAGACTTTCTTCGCAGACACATCAATCAATTTGGAGGTAATTGTTTCGGCGGACTCAAACAAACGGGCACAGATCGCTACTATTAGGCTACTTTATTTGTTACAAATTATCATTCATTCATTAGATTAGGGCTACGGGGCAAATAACTTAGCTAAACTCTAGAATCGTAACTAAATATTATAGTTTTAGGTGTACGTAAAGCTGCGTCCTCGAAAAGTCGCTGACTAAGTGTGTGCTAGCTAATTAACGCGGTGGTCGATGACTTCCTGCGGAATCCTTCGCGGACAGCTCCTCCTCCTGATCCTCCTATTCCTTATGCTCAGCGGATGAGGCGTCTCGCCCTGTACTTTGTGGGCAGCAGGGACATGGGATCGGTGTTGTTGGGCACCTCACCAGCGATCCCGCCCACCGGCTGGCTATCGGTGAATTGGCCAGTGGGAGCGTATCCTCCGTACGGATCCGACCGACTGGCCCACCCGCCCGACTGCGACTCGTACTGGTATCCCTGCCCGGCCAGCTGTGCCTGCGTCTGGGCGTTCCCGTGGATGTGCAGGTGAATCTCCTTGCTGGGCGGATGCCCGCTTCCGTGTCCAGTGGGTGCAGTGACTCCCCAGGACTCCTTGGCGTGCGGATTCCAGCCCGGGTAGTTGAAGCTCGGCGCCGTGTGCTCGTACTGACCGAAGAGACTCGACTTCAGCGTGATGAACTTGCCCAGGATCGCGATGGCGTTCATCAGCACCAGCACCTTGAGCAGGAACAGCGACTTCATCCCGATGGCCACCAGGAAGGCCACCATGGCCGAGAGGACGCCGAACTTGAAGATGATCGGGATGAGGGCCATCTGCAGGCGGCGGATCTTGCCGAAGGTACGACCCTCTGAAAGAAAAGTTTATATTATTACATGTAGAATAAATAATAAATTATGTAAAGTAAAGAATCTATATATGCCTGTTGTTAATAATAAAAAGTTCTATATAAATCATTAAGCTTGGATACAGACAACTAGCTTTAGGTGTCATAAATGTTTAATATTGTTATATTTTATGAAGGCCTAGCTATTTGGATCACACTCCCAATTAAACTCCCAAATTCCTAGCAACCATCCAGGTGAGGTCCATAAAATATTCATTAATTCTTAAAGTGCCAGAGGCGTCTCTTTGGAAACTCCCCGAAAGACCGCTGGGTGTTTATCTCCCTCGACCGCTATAATTTCATCAATAAACAGAGCTGAACGCTCAGCTATGCGAAAGTCCAATAAAAAACAATTCGCAAACAACGAGAAAAAAATCAAGCAAAAATATTTTCTCATCGTTTAAAGATGAGCAAGCCGCTTTTTGTTGTCTTATTTAATAAATAATTTGAGCGGCTCTAGAAAGATGCGGAAAGTGAAATTACAATCGTTGCCCGCTACAAACAAACAAACTTATATCTCGACTCGAAGTCGGGGCTGATTTTTCTCAGCTCTTCTGTGTTAACACCTCTTAGCGGCTTTTGCTGTTTGTTTAGCCGCTTCAGGTTTCATTGAAAACGAAAGTGAGCCGAGCAAAAGGGCGCTGGGAAATCGGCTTTGATTAGAAAAGCCGCTAATCATTTGGGGGCAGATGCAATCAGACTGAATGGGACACGCACTGAGCTGATTTTGAATGAGCACACTAATTGCAGTGTACACACGGAGAAAATGGGAGGTCTTAATCTGGTTTACAGCAAGTATTATATCATAGGCGTTGTAAAAGCAGTTAAGTTGTAAGAGGATTTACTGGTAAGCTATTATCATAAGTAGTTTACGATCGGAAGGAATATAAAATGTTGTTGTTATTATTACAAATGTAACATGTTACTTGATAGTTTTGAAATTACATGATGATATATTAAGTAAGCAATATAGAAAACACTTTCGTTATATATGTTACAAGACTGTCTGGTAGTTTTGAACTTTTAACTAGATAAAGAAACACTTTGCAACCAATTAACTTTAGTCTAATCTGATTTTTTTCGTGTGTAGGCTGTTTTTAAACTGCGTTTTGTTTGTCGTTTATTTTTCGCTCTTTGTTTTTTGTTTTTTATTTGTTGTTTTTTGGCGGGGACTCACCCACAGCTGAGTTGCCGGACGCGGGCTTCCCGTCGTCGCTTTCGTCATCGCCGAAGAGGCTTTCACTGAGGTCGCTGCGCAGCCAGCTCCACAGAGTGCGGACCATGCCCCAGACACTGAGATCCGTGGGATCCGTGGCGGCCTGGACTGCAGTGGGGTTCTTGCTGCCGGAGGCGGCGGCGGCTTCTTTGTCTGCATCCGCAGCGGATTGCTCCTCCTCCGCCGGCTCCTCGTCATCATCTTCATCACTCTCCTCGTTGTCGTCGTTCTCCTCAGCCTCAGCCGGCGATGCAGCGGCCTCCGCCTCTGGTTTTTCCGAGGGCTTCTCCGCCTTCTTGGTTATCTTGGCCCCGAAGGCGCTGCTCAGGCAGCAGAAAGCCAACAGAAGCAGCAGCAGCGAGTGCCGCGCACTTGAACTCTTTGTGAGAAACTGAAAGTGGAACCAACAGAGAAATTATATCAGTATGTGCCGGCGTTCAGTGTTCAGTGTTCGCCTCTCGTTGTCTCTCATTGTCCGAGGAAAAAGCCATTTCATCATCGCGAGCTGCGGAAATTGCGTAAACAAAAGACTTAGGAAACGAACCTGTTGCCACCTCGTCGCCGTGTCGTGAAACGCACTTTAGAATCCACTTTAAACCACTTCAACGGTTGCGGCAATAAAACATTTTATGGCCTTGTCTCTGGGTGCGAAAGCATTTCCCATTTTAAACCGAACTCCAGTCTTTCGTAATCCACATTTCTGTGGGGGTAAACACATTTCTTTTGCCTTGCCGCAGATATCAGTTTGTATGCAAATTCGAGAGGTTGCAAAAAATATGCCACATTGTATAAAACAGTGATTTATATGCATAAAGATACAGCCGGATGGAGACAAAGTGAAATTTAAGCAGGTTGTTTTGTTTGGATATTCAATAATTAAGCCGTTGGGTTAGTTCTTTGTGCCTAACTTTGAGTTTATTTGTCTTTTAATTGGTTTCTGTTTAAATATTAACTGAAAGCCTACCTTAAAGCTTCTCACCAAAACCACAATTCATTGAGCATTTAGCATTCCCACCGAATTTCTTCGAAAACAAGTAGGCAACCTTCACTTCCCCTAAGTGAAATTTGAATATGAACTTACGAACCCATATCTTCGGCCAAAATAGCTCCACCGAGAATTCCCAAAAACCGAAAGTCATGGCTACGCGCTTTCCATTTCCAATTCACCTGCAGAACTCCCTGGAAACACAGATATAATTGCTATACCCAATTTGGAGAATCTCCGAAGCCCATGGGAATGGAACTAAGTTGTTCGAAAGACAATAAACCAACAAAAGGTAAACAAATTATGTGGAGCTAACGGTTGGCTTCATTCCCCGAAAAAAAGAATATTCGTCAAATGTGTTTAATTAATCGGTCCAAAAGAATTTGCCAAGATGCCAGAAGTTTTCGACTTAATTTGCGTTCGCTTTGCATTATTGGATAAAAGGCTATTTATGGCCCTTTGTGAGGCCTCTTTATTGTGAATGATCCGCTCTTTTATTTGTAGGCCAACTGGCTTTGTGCCCGATTTGTTTTGGCTCCAACTGTAAATGGAAATCTATTTTGGCATGGCCTTGATTCGGATCAAGCTGAGCGGGAAAATTGATTTAAATTTCGTGCGGGCTTTGTAGACGCGGGAAACTGAAGAAGAAAGTCTTTCCCCAGTGACGCAAGAGCCGAAGAAACGCATTGTTAAATACCGATTTATTGGTATTAATTGCTTTGCATAATTTTCCACTTCAGATTGACAGACTGAACTCGGTTTTTCGGCTTAGTTTCACTGCATATTTGTTTTAACCGCGAGCCCAGCCCTTTAATTAGCATCTTCTGGGTTGTTTCATCATCAAACTTAAATGTTATCACATCTGACTCACACACACACACACTCACTCACTTTCAGGCCACTTTATGGGTGAAATTTCATTCGACTTTATCTGGCTTATATGTAAATATTAACCGAAAATATTTGCACTTGCTGCCGGGCAAGATTTCGCCTCGAGTTCCGACGAAATGGTGCCGACCACCCATAAAATGGTTACTATCTGATGAGTCGTCACATTTAATCCGGTTGAGGGGAGTTCGCATAATAAATTATTATTAATATAATATTATTATTCGGATCTAAGGATGTTTTCCACTGGCAGATCTCGAAAAATTCCCCTAAATTGTGAATTTATCGCATTTGCTGAATAATTTGTCTACAATTTGGAATCGTTTCTGTCTGCCTCCCGAATTATTCAACAATGATAATGAAAACACCGAAATTAACTAAATTAAACGTAAATGTGGTAAACATTATGGCACAATAGCATTTTGCTAATTCCGCTAATCAAGCCAATGAAATGTTTATTGTTCATAATATTAATTAGAGTAGCCATAAAATACGTTAACTTTCCTTTCACGTGGGTGTAACATTTCTGGAATAGGCATTTCTGATTTTATTACAGATCGCACTCATAAAACAATAAAACCCGGGGTTATCTCGTGTGATTATGCATCTGAGGCACGACTTTCTAAGTTTATTGCAGGGCTTGTCATAATAAAATGTACGAACTAGTAAAGTTGTTAGTAAAACGTTGTCGATTATGCAATTGAATGGCACGTGGTTGAGGCCATAAATTCAACCATTCGACCATTATCTAATGGCGATATAATGTCGCAGTTCATGACACGGCATTGGGGCCGAAATGTGGATGTGTAGCTTGTGCCTTGCCAGCCAAGTTAATAACAGCTCGGGGATCTTACCAACAATTGAAAACTGGCCCGAATGAAAACACGCCTCAAAAGAAAGTTCGGCTTTGAACTGACCAAACAAACAAGTGATTTTTGTGCCAAGAATTGTTGGCATTTGTCGCACTGGCTTTTTGGCTAACATTTTCTACAAAATCTTTTGTAGTCGCGCCTTTTCTTTTCCTAAGAGGTTGAGGAAAAGCGTTTTGTGACACTTAACGCGTGCTTAGAATTTCAACGAACAATGCACTGGAAAGAAGAACTACTGAACCCTAAAAAAGCAGCTCAGAAATTCTATTCAGGTTGTGTAGAGCTTAAGTAATTTTTAATTGATGATGTTTTGACTCTATTGTATTTTCACACAAAAATTGAGATTAATATTGAGCATCATTTTCTTGAAGAAAATCTAATTCAAAGTAGCGAAACGTTATATCTAGTTCATTCTTGCTTCTAGTTGAGATATCCAGCAAATCGGTGTTTATTATCTGTCTGCATAGTTATTGAACTTGGCCGCTGTTTTTTCGTACTCACCATAATTAAGGCTGTGACTTGCTGATTAGAGTGCGATAATTGCAGGCACTCGCTGTATCCCGGGTTATTTGTGATTGATTTGGACCACTTTCACGCGAATCTGCGCCAGACACGCAGCTGTTGGCCGAAAATAAGTACACACGATAGTTGAGTTGGCCAAGGAGTGCAGAGACGATGGACTTGGCTTTGGCTTTGGATCGAGTTCGGATGGAAAGCGACTGCAACGCTTGAGATGTTTCCGCTGACTGGCAATCCGAGTTGGCCGCGGCCACCAGGTAAGATCCACATTCGCTGCCTCAGTCGACGCAGCTGCTCTGCTCGGACTTTTGGTAGACGGTAGTTGGTTGATGGCAGATGCGGACCAGTCTTGGCCAAGTCGCTTGGCGCTTCTTCGCCGTGTTTGCTCGGCCAGCCAACACCAGTTGGCACTCTCACAATCGCCAGAGACAGAGACACGCGCTCCTCTCCCAGTTACAATTTCGTTTTCAACACTTTCTTCACAATTTCCCCTAAACGCCAGCAGCAGCCACCAAAAAAAAAAAACAACAAAAAACTGCAAAGTCAATGTCTCCATTTGGGCCTTATCTGCAGTGAGCCTCTCTTTCTGGCTTCCTGTATCGGTTGCCTTATTTACGAATTGTCGTGCAATGGCTCAGAGCATGAAAACCGTTTGTGAACGTGACGAGACGCACAACTGACGTCACAAGATCCGTGGAACGAGGGTCTAACATATATCTTCCAATCTGCAATCTCCAATCTCTTCATATGTGATACTATTTTAATAGGTATAGTGTGAAAAATAATTGAAATATATTCAAATATGATTTCAAGATTACCATCAGTACTATTTAGGAAATAAAAATGTTTATCATTTGAATTTGTACTTTATTCTTTTAAGATAATCTGTATATCCAATTTAGTGAATGTAAGCCAAAAACGCATTAAGATAATGAAAGAAAATTAGTTCCTCTGCAGATATTGCGTTCTGCTGCACTTACCCCATCAAAAAGTGAATTGCACTTTTCCTAATTAACTAATTGGTAATACAAAACAACTTAACAATTTCCCCAAAAGATCGCTGCGTCTTGGTGCCTTGGCAGATAAATGGGTTTTGTGGCTTTCTCGTTTCTCGTTTCGTATTTCGTGTTTCGCCTGCGTGGTAAACCGATGCCAAACATTTTTGCCGGCTACCTCTTACAAGCCATCCGTCGCTTTGAGCCGCGTTCCGTGATTCGATTGTCGTGACCCATTTCCCCACTACGCAGCTTCTCTCTCTTTCTGGCTGGCGCACTCGCTCTCTTTCTTTTACGCACCGAACCCATTCACATTCCCCGAAGATCATCTGTTCCAAGTGATTTGCATGAGAATGTCGCGTGTGTTGGGTTAAAGTTCTATATCGATAACCTATTCATATCAAGTGGATTCCCTTTGATTTGTGGCCAATAATTGTCACAGTTCTTGGCAGTGAGGAAGTTACAGTTAAGAAGAACGTTCCATTCGAATGTTGCTCCAGAAATGCCCAACAAACGAATCTTATGAAGTGGAAAGCATTTTATGATCCCAAACTTTATTGGCATTACATCAAAGGCAGTTTCCACACATCGCTTACATAAACAATGCAGGTTCATTGCTCTTCTCGGGTGCAGTGTAACCCAAGGGATTGTCCAAATCATTACATAATGCTGGCCAACTGGAACTAGCGATTGTGTGTGAAAACCGTTAAGTACACACACTCGGGCTCAGGTTCAGGTTCAGCCGGAGGTTGAGCTCGGGGTTCAGGTTTTCCGGCTCGCTGGGCTGCTCTATGAACGTGTCAACGGAACTCCAACTCCACAAAGGTCGCGTTCTCTGTAAGAACCCCCAAATACTCAGACGGTCCTAAAGCAGTCGAAACCCTAACGGTTCTCACACCTTTTGTGCCTCGAGCAGCCCCACATTCTGGACTATCAATACTGTTTTGGTGGCAACATTTGCATTTTTATGGCCGAATCATATTCCCCAGATGCCTTTCATTGTTCAACAGCAATTAGCTATCTAAGCGATCCAATTACAACTGTGATTTTCCCTCTATAGTCTAAAGATTTTCTTTGATTTAAGTCATTCTGGCGTAGGCATTTCTCACCATTAGGTTATCTTAATTGACCAATTGCCTTTGTGATTTATGAGACACTATTTGGTGTTAATGTTGAATAAGTGAAGGGAAATAATAGAATTCAGACTCATATTTTTTATCAACATTAGATAAAAATAAATATTTAATTGGTATTGGCTGAACAGATTAACAAAGGAAAAACACTTCATATTTTGGGATCACTTCTTTCCCAAACTCGATCCGTAAATACTCGCATAGTACTGTTGCCAATTGGAATTGCTGAGCGAGGCATAAGGATTGTAGTAGTTGTTGTTGTAGTACGTGGGATATAGATACTGCCCGATCACATAGGGCCAGATTCTGATCTGGTTGTTGGTGTAGGGACTCGGGGTCGTATACGTGCTGTAGTAGTAGGGATACGGCGTGGTCTGATAGTAATAGTTGTTCAGGCTGGAAAACGTGGGACTCGGAGTGTAGTAAGGATTGTATTGAGTGTAGTACTGGGCAGATCCAAGCTATAAGTAATAATATAAATTATTAACTTATGATTTTATTTAAATCGTATATATAGAACTTACTGCTAGCAGGACTGCAATGGAGATCAGGAAGAGATAGCAGGATTGGTGCGACATTTTGCTCGAGATTCGATTGCAAACTAACAATTCTGATGCCTAGCACTTGCAATTTATAAAAATGTGACTGGAGGGGCTTCAATTTTCCGCACTGCTGGCGATTGCCAATTTTCACAATTAAGTACACTGTTTTTTGGGCCAACACTTTGCTGGCATTTCGTCATTGAACTTGACTCATCCGGGTTACGCTCGGTGCCAGCAGCCGATAGATATTCTGGGGGTTGTTTACCTATAAACATGGGTGGATTTTGGATCGAGTGATTCCCGTGACGTGTGCAACAACAAAAATCGTTTAAATACAATTGCCGAAAATGGTGAAAACATTTTGTTTAGTCAATTGATTAGACGAGCATTAGGCTATTAATTTGCTTTGTTTTTATTTCGGTTTTATATTGCTTACAAATACGAAGATTATTTGTAAATTATACATTAATGTGGCGGCCCATCCGAGGTGTTTTCCGGGTGTTTCGAATGGAAGTTTGTTGAATGGATTTGAAAGTGGCGTGGAAATGGAACTGGGACCATCTCTATATACATTATATACACAACACGACTCCTCGCACGACTCAATTAATTAGACTACAATACAAAGGTACAAAACGAAACTCAACAAATCGTCAACAAGGCGCTTAAATTAGTTTATCTCATTTGCATGGAATTTTACACATTATTTTCACACATTTTTGCTTTCAGCTACGATTACACTGCACATTTTCAGGGGGCGTTTAATTTAATTAGTTTGCTTTTGGAGAGACAATAAATATTTAATTAGTTGCGAATCGTTCAGTAATCCTCGTCGTCTTCATCTGGCGGATCAGTGGCGTAGGTCAGTTCGTTCAGGTAGAACCATTTCTGTTGGGTAATATAACTATTTAATTAATTTCACTTATTAAGAAAATATATTTTATCTTACGGGTGACTCTGTGCAGTTGAAATTGTAGTCCCAATCACAGATTCTGTACTCCTGGTTAAAGCTCGTTTCGTTTGCGCACAAGTGTGGAATCCGATTTCCCTCCTCATCGCACATGTGAAAGATCTGTTGGATTACGTTGAAGTATCGAGTATTATATGGCATACTTTCAGGCACTCGGAAAATCGGAAAGCTTGGCTCAAGCTCTGCCACTTTCTTCCTCTCTCTCTTTTTCTTGTGGTAAGCCAACCACTTTCTCACCTGGCAATTGTACTCCATATCCGCATAGAAGCCCACAGAACGCCTCTTGCAATCGAACGAGAAGGTTATGTTGTCTAAATTCGTCCACTCCTTCGTCTTGTGGTTTTGAAATACTGGACTGGCTGGCTCTTGGCCCTGAACCGCGATGGCGGCCAGCAAGATGGGACCTTTAAATGGGAGAAATATGCAAATGATTGGTTGATAAAACAAATATTTATAAAGGGAAGTCGTACTAATGAATATCATAAATATTTCTGAAGTATAATTTATTGTTTCAACATTAAACTTAAAATACGTAATAATAATATTTATCTGTACAAACATTTGTATATAATAGATTTTCCATTAATGAAATATTTTAAAACCTCTTCCAATTTAAATTTAATTTCTTGGCTGCCTTAACAAAGAATTATATCCCTTTTGGACAACTGTTTTGCACCTGCACTATAGTCAGTTAGTTAGCCAGGTGTCTTGCCTTTTTAATGCTTCCTCCTCCGCCCACATTGACCATGGCCAATTGGTTAAGTATTTGGCTCACGCATGGCCCAAACACTCGGAGTGGCCCACTAACACGATGGAAACACACGGTGGACGACAGGCGGCTTAAAGAGTGGCTTAATCGACGCACTTAGCATTTAATTTGTGGCTCTGCGGACGTCTCGTCGACTCGAAACCGAAGTCTTTATTGAGGCCACTACTCACCTAGTAAAACGCCGGAAAGCCATAAAATTCTATAACTGTAAACCATTTTTGTGGCGTTGGACATTTTGGCGTGGATTTTGTTTTTCTCGTCCGCTTCGCTGCTGTCCGCTCCGTTTTGATATCAAGCTGAAAATCCAAATCACGATCGTCTCGCTCGCTCTCTCTCTCTCTCTCGCTCGCTCTCTGTCGCACTCACTCGCCCTCTCGCTCGCACTGTTGGCCTTTTGCTACGCGTCCATTTAGCTGGCTCTGTTTTCAATTAGGAAGCGTGTCTTCGGTTTATGGCCGGCACATGGCTAAAACGGGCAAAAAAGGCAAAGAAAAAGAAAACAAAGTCAGTTGGAATGGAAATAAACTACAAACGGTAAATAAGGGTATTTGTATTATTAACCGGTATATAGCATTGAATACACATTTATAGAATAATTAACTGTAAAGCTTAGATTCCTCTTCTTTCTTTTTTTGGGAATTAAGAAAAATATATTACTCATACGCCATGTGTTTACGTATGTAAAGTATGTGTAAAAAATTACTCATACCACACGTTGTCCAAGTAGCATGTTATGGTGGTAATTACCAATAATTATTGAGTCCTAAAATCCGATATGTTAAACCGTTATGTTTACTGAAACCTATAAATAGCTTAACGTTGATTTAATCCGCATTAAGAGTTAAACACCCCTGTGCAAAGCTAACTATGCAATTAACAAAGAAACAGGCAGCGCTCCAATAAAATATAATGGCCAACAGGTGATGAAACTCGGAAACAAAATGCCCAACATGGCAGTGGGTTTACCTTCCCTCGTCAACAGGTTGAAGTGGGCTTCGGCTCATTACAAAACCAACCAGACGAGGCTTAGACGCAATTTACATGCCAAACCCACGCCGCCAAGATCTTTGCTTGACTCATCACCTCCGCCAGCCGGATGCTCCATCTCGGCTAATTGATTTTCTTTAAAATTCGACACTCGACACTCGGCTGACACGGGATGGATGGAAACCACTCCGAAATCCGAAATCCGAAATCGGTGGGTAACCCACACCTTGTCTGGCCCAACAGGATACGCCAGCAATTGTCAGTGGGTGACCCACTTAGCCGCCATTCAGAATTATTTTCTATTGAAAACACCCATTTCATAATGTAATACCTGCACCGCACATCAATCACAAGTTGTCAAATTAACAGAGGGCATTCGAAGTGCTTGGAACGCCATTAAAAGACAATCAGTCAATGGCAGATCCGATCGGCGAAAAGAATCTATTATGCAAACCCGTTTAGCGCTCTTTTGGCGAATTGAGTGATTTATTTTGGAATTTTTATTGCTGATTGTTTTCGTGGCAGCGAGTGAAAGAGGCGGCCTTGCAGGCTCAATTAAATTGTCAACCCGTCTGGACCGGCGATTCCCTTGGTTAATCTCGGCTGCTCTTTCACTCGGATCCCCGAGAAATCCTTGACATTTTATCGCGATTTATGGCCGCTGGATGCGTGGCGGATGTCGATGGCTGAAAGGCTAAAAGGCCAGCAGATCAGAGAGGCAGGGATCCCAGACGGAATAATCGTAAATTGTTTTCATCTCGGCCTCCCGCGCAACTAATTTCCAGCGCCAGGAGTTGGGAATCCGCCGGCTGCAGAAAAGCAGGGGAACAGATAAACAGAAAAGTTGAAAACAGAAACGAATGATATGCAAATTTTCGCCTTCTCTGCGAAGACTCGGCGAGTCCGTGATGAAGTGAAGGCAGTCTTAAGGCGACGTAAAAGGTCATCGGTGGCAGGCGAGGCAAAAGCCATCTTCACGCAAAACTGAAACTGGCAAACTGGTAACAGTTTCATGGATCTCCGATGACGATGAGGAGGGACTGGACGGGATGAGTCTCCCGAACAAAGAGGCGCCTGCGAGATGACACAGCAGTCATCCGGCTGTCCATTTGGGCAGATTGTCTTTCATCATTTTCAATGGCCATGGCGCCTGCGACAATTGGTCGGAACCCCGCTCGAAGTTTCCCATTAATCCCCCCTGGAATCCCCTTTCCCGCAGCTTTTGTTTACTGTTTCCGCCAAACATATTTCGAATCGCTTACCAGACTTTCTGGCTAATGGGAAAGCACTCAAGCTGAAGCCAACTGACGCCCACAAGTCCTTAAGATAAGCTATAAGCCGAAAAGTAATTGATTTTAACGCATCTCAACTTCGTTTGGAGTTGTAAGGTAATTAAATGTAAATCCATTGGAATTCAGCTAATCTTTTAAAAATAATTAACAGCTGATGTTTCCTCCAATAAATCATTGATTCGTCTGTAAAACAAATGGGTAGTATTCGGTGTTTAATGATGTGTTTTACCAAGGGCATTCGGTCTTCGGTGCTGACTGGCCAAAAGAAGAAGCCCCACTCTGGGCATCCCCCCAGTATGCATGGCATCCTCACTTCTGACATTTTCTGACAAGCGTGAGAAGCGGTTGCCTATGGACTATGGACTATAGACTGCAGACTTTATGCTATAGATGGCGGACCCTGGGCTCTGGGGACCCCATCTGCCCATCTGGCATGCTCCATCAGTTGGCTGCGGCTGGTTAGCTTGGTTAGTTTGGTTAGTTTGGCCAGATTCTACTGGCCAACGAATTCCTGAGCCGCACTGCAAGTAAATAACTGCGGGCCATCTGCATGCCGCGAGCATGTGCGGCATTCGTTTTGGAAACACATTTTGAAAGTCTCATTTTACATTTCATGCTGGGTTTTTTGGGTTTCGGCGGGCTTCGTTGATTGGGTCTGCGGCTAATTCGGAAGTTTGTTGGCGTTGCCTTGCGAAACATCGCACTAATTTGTTAATTTCTGACGCGTAACCGAGGGCGCAATGTTTTATGGCTTTTCGCCTCTGTAAATTTATGCAAATTTTTCAAATTACATTGAGGAAACAATGAAAAATAAGAAAAGAAAGCACTGCCCTTGACTTCATTTTGTATTTGGGTTTTAAACACCTTAATCGTTTTCAATGAAAGTTGTTAGCCCAAAAGGTTTCCAGTTCTTTTATTGCACTTAATGGCTAATTAAAGTTTTGGATCAAGGTTGGCCACTCTTGTTTCGAAAATCAATTATCTGGAAACTAGTTTCTTTTGGGTTATCCTGTGCTGATCAAGAAAGCGAAACAATCGATGTTTATTAAACAATTAGTTGTCAAAGCGGGCAAACAAGACGAGGGGATAATTTAATATTAATTTGCGCATTTTTCTGCTCTAGCCCCTGCAACAAAGTAAAATGAATGGACGAGAAAAGCTGAAAAGCAGAAAGGAAAAGCCGAGAAAATTATTTCTCGTTTCTCGTTTGTGTGCAGCAGCGGAAGCGTCGCTAATTGGCGGAACTGCCGCTCGGCGGCAGCGGCAACAATGGTTCAATGCTGGAAAATAAAAAGCTGCAGAAATATGTTGAAACCCGGCGATGACGGCACCTGAGATGCCTGATTCCATGATGCTTGATGGCTGATGGCTGGTGGCTTATTGCCTTGGTGCCTCCGCCCCGCGGATTGGATCTCGTGTCTCGCATCTCGTATCTCAAATCTCGTATCTCTTAGCTCGGATTGGAGATGGATGGCCAGCACTTACATAACCGGGCGGCAAACATGGCCTAATCATCTCATCCGACTCCCAAGTAGCGGTTAGCCAAATTGATTAGGCCGACAGCGTTGACACTTCAAACTTGGACTTTTGCACACACATATTTTGTTTCGGAAAAGCAACGCGAATTGCCGAAGAGAAATGACAGCGATAAATGGACGCCGTTTAATCGAGTGAAAAACCCGCTCGACCGGCACCCCCTGGAATCCCCTTCAACCACTTCCCGCCCACTTCCACCCCCTCCCCCGCTCCAGAGATCAACGACGATTATTGGCCTTGAAAATTCGGTACGCAGAAATGCGCTTAATGCGAAAAATCAATATCGCCAAAAACACAAACATACACACATTCGAAGCAGCAGCAAATCAACAAGAAAAAAAATGTTAAAAGACTAAAAGTTGATCACACAACTCAGAAAAACCGGCTCAAACTCGGACTTGTACTAAAACGAAGCGATCAAAGCAAATTTAAACGAATCAGCTACACCAAAGCCCACAAATTTAACATAAATTGTTAAAAACAAAATCTACCCAAATTGCAGATACCAGCAAAGTCTCAAATGTGATAAGAGTGAAATAATTATATAAACATTTGCACAAAACAAACAATAAAACAGAAAGGCCTGAGGAACTTTAACCATATACTTAATAAAAAGATAAGTCCAACATTTACCAAATTATAAACATCAACAAACTGGTAAAACAAAGACATTTATAAAAAAAAGCTTATACAAAAACAAAACGCTAAATGCATAAATTAATAAATATATAATCAAATTTAATAAAAATTATTGTTTTTCCAATAACATTACTATTTATTACTATTATTACTTTTATTCAAAGGCTGCGTGGCAGCATTAATGATTATTATTATTTTCCTGCCCAAACATACAACACTTTAATCCAATTGGTATCTGCCCGACTTTGTAATGAAGTTGAGCAATAATGAGCTTGACGACTCAAGACCGCATTTTCATGGTTTATTTATCGATCAGCCCCAACATAAAATCGCAAGGAAACTGCTCGAGCCTAACGAAAAGTAATGGGTTTATTAATTTTCAATGCTCAAGTTTAAGGAAAGTTGGGAGACAACTGGTTTGCGAGCGGGAAAATGTAAGCCAATTAATTATTGCATCTTAATTTCTTGTTTGTATAACCATATTTCAATGGAGATTGAGAGCTTGTGAAAAACAGCAATTAAATGGAATGGAAAGAGAAATAATGACTGGTTCGGGTTTTCGCTCCGCAAACAGTAGCTTGCAAAGAACGCTGATTTATGGTTTAGTCTAGGAAACCTTCCTCGGCAGCCATAATACCCATTGTTGGCCCGAAAAATATGCGTTCAGGAAGTGGAGGTGGTGGTGGGGAACTGGAAGGCGGGCTTAAAAGGTCGCCCGAACAAATTATTAATTAAAATTCCATTAAATGCGGCAAGATGCCGTCGAGAAGCATTGATCGATCACACAATGCCAATTCAGTGATTTAAATGCCATCAGCAGCTGCCACAAAAGAAAAGACCGATCGGCTACCGATCGAACAGATGTACTCATGTCCGTCCGGCAGGTATACAAGTATAGCTTTTTTCGATTCCAAGCCGATGATGCCGATGATGGCGATGTCCATCCGTCATTAACATACGTATATCAGCATTTGTGCTTCGGCAGAAATAACAATCGTTACAAGGGCACAGCAGCCATCATCAATGGTTTATGGTTGATGGTGCCGCTGAAACATTTCAGTCAGTCTGGGCATATCTGGGCAGAAGATAGCCATCAGTATCAGTGGATGGATGGATGGATGGATGGATGGATATAAGCGGATATTTTTAGATTCGCCACGGCAACGTCTCGTTGGAGGTGCCCTTCCCTTGCTCACTCCAAGATCCAAGATCTGACAACCCTCGACGGGCCAGAGATCGCAACTCATCCAATTTGTAGTGTGAATTGCCCTCTGGCTGCCTTCGAAGTGGGGATTAGGCCTGCATCCCAGAGATACAGAGCTACAGAGATACAAAGATACAAAGATACGAGACCCAAAACCATCCGAATCATTAGGCATTGATGTTGCCACGGAGTAAAATACTCTTTGCAAAGACTACACCTTTTTTACTTATTTATATTTATTTATTTCGCAATCTTTTATTCAAACTTAAGCCTTAAACTTGTCCGTCTTGTCGGCCAGCTCTTCTACAAGAAAAATGTGTGATATTGAGATCAACATTCGTCGGTGAACGGGGAACTTTTCAAGTCTTTCATTGATTCTTGGGCATTTTTGTTGAGCAACTCATTCACATATTAATCACCAACTTGTTGTGCCAGCGAGGACATCGTTTGTTAAGAGTTTCTTAAGCTGCGGTTAAGTGGATTTCCTTTAAATCTATACTCTTTTGAATTTGTTACAGCTGCTGATGAAGTGAAACCAAGAGTGTTTTGAACCTTGCATTCTTTTTAGGATCTTTCTATGATAAACACACCCATTTAGTTTCACGTTTGCTGAATAACACGTTCCGAAGATCTGCAGATCTGAGCACAGAATTTATGATCGCACACTCGAAAATCTTTCCGCGACAACCATAAAATCACAGTGACGCAAACGGTAAGTCCATAATTTGAATGAATTAGCTAACATAAACTGAATAATTTATCTGTTCGATTATATATACTATAAGATATAACATTGTCGTCTGCCGAAAAGTTGGTGTTCTCGAGGCAGCTTCACTTGGCATTTGATCGGGATCGCTTGGTGACTGGCACATCGGTTCTGGTTTGATTCCTCAATTGCGAGTGCAGAGCGAACCGGTTCGAGCGAAACCCTTTTGGTCGAGTTCAAGGCTCGCCACGTGTCGTATACGTGATGTGCCGGCACTTGGGCAAATCCGAATCCGCACGTTGCAGTAAACACTTTTCACACAATTAAACAGCAGCAGCACTCAGCCATTCAGCCATCTAGTCAGCCATCCAGCCAGCCATCCAGCCGGCGGGCAACATTAACTAACTAACTTGTAATGTGGCAGCAATAAATTTTATGTAAATCGCCGCTTTTTTGTGCAGTTTAAGTCTTATTGCAGCCACACAAGAAAACGGTACGGAGCTAAACAATGCAAATAAATTACGGCTGCGGGTACGGATACTTGCCAAGCTGATGTGCAATTGAACGCAGAGATGCACACACACTATATACGATATATACGAGTGTTCGCAACATAAAAACACGGGGAAAAAAAATAAAAACACCCGCCATCGCAAGCACAGATACTCGGCAAAAAACGCAGAGATTTTCCAAGAATGCGCTGCATAGCTGCACTCAAAGATACATTTTCTGGCAGTTCTTTAAAGGAATTTAACTTGAAATAAAATAGTTTTATTATCACATATACTTTATATATTTATTTGCAAGTTACTTCATAAAGTTGTGTTATTTCCCATTCAAAACTATTCTCTCCCCTTTTAATAAAGTGAAAGATTTCTATGAATATTTTTTCTGGGTGTAGGACAAGCGGGTGGCTGCTGTGACTCTCAATCTCAATCCCAATCCCAATCCACTCTCAGCGGTTGTGGCTGTTGCATTTAACCTGCACCTCCAACAACAATCGCAAACAACAAGTTATTTTTGTCCAAGTCATCGATTGCATGGCAGCTTTTGGCTTCGACTTTGCTACGAACAGAAAATGCAAGTGACTCCGTTGGATTGTTTTTATGCAGTTTACCGAAGAATTTATACATTCCTACACCTTTTGCAGGCTTTTTGCAGGTTTTAGGGATCGAAGTAGCACTAACCACAGAAGAGACTCAAAATGAAACCAGCTTAGCGAAACAGAACTTGCTAATTGGAAAAAATGCTCTGGTATTATACAAATGGAACTTTGCATAAATTAATACTAATAGGTGTTATCCAATAAACAAGTTTGTTTCAGCTATAAGGTCAAACTATCAAGTCGCCCAAAATGGCTTAATAAAATCACTTAAAATATTGGTTAGCGTGCCAAATTGCCCTAAAAATAACTAAAATATGGAATGAGTTTTTCAATTAGTTTGGGATACTAATAATTCTAGAAAGTTTGAGTATAGTTTTTCTAAAATTTTAGTTAATTTTTCTAGTTTTAAGAGTCAAAGATTTATGCAACGTCAAATGTGATTATGCTTTAGCCTCGTTTTTTTCTAAATTTATTGATCAAGATTGTTTTGACACACAAAAATAAATTCTAATATATAGGTAAAATTAATAACAGCGGTTAATTATTAATGTTTTCCACTTATGTGCATAACAGTTTCATGAATAAAACAAAACTATGCAAAAACGAGGGCCAAGATTTATGTTCATATTAACACGTATTAATTTAAGCATACTTTTAGATCGGATTTTAGGTAAGCAAAGAACTGAAAATATTTTTAATATACCAATAAATAAAATGAAAAAAAACTATGCTTTGTTAGTTTGTTTAGCTAAAACTGCAAATCTATTTACAAGCTATTTTTTCCCCTGTTGTGCAAACTGGGCTCAGATCACTAGTGGCTCCCCGCTGGGCAAGTTGTTAAGTTGACTTGTTCTTTTGCATATTCATGTGGCACATGTAATGGCCACTCGAACAGCATCATCATGGCAAAGCCTGGGTTATTATCCCGAGCTGCACAAGCCAAACAGACTCGAACACCTCTTAATGACGGCCGCTTACGCAAATTGCTCCGATTTGTGACAGATCTCGGATTTTGGTAGGCATTGAATTATGCTAATGCCGCCGATAGCGATACATCATTATGTGCGTGGCCGCACATATAAGTTTGTTATGTTATGTAAGTTCGAATTGGAGCACACACACATTGTATAAGCGATTTGCAGGCTGCAGTTTGCGTTTGCCGAGGGCCTACCTTTGATTTATTTACAGGTTGCACTGGGCTGCTATATCCGAAATCCGAAATCCGAGATCCGAATTAAATCCAAGAAATCCCAAGTCACTGGGGCGCTGCAAACTGACTGACTTTCTTGCCAAATCTCGAGGCTGGCGCTTAATTATTTTTGAAAACGCATTTGCATAAGATTTTCTCGCTGGGCAAACGTTTGTATACAAATACTATATAAATTTGCGTTGATTTTTATGTAATGAACACTGGAAAAACTATTGCTTTAACGGCCCGCGGATTGCTGTGGCTATTTCACCAGCAGCAAAATATATTTGATATATACGTATCTATATCTATATATAAATATAGCTCTTTCTTCACACGCACACACACACAGCGGACGCGGAACGGCTCAAATCGAATCGCGTATCCGTCGGATGCAGAGATACAGATACAGCGCCAAAGTCGAAAGACAAAGCAACAACCGTTCGCTCGAGCGCCCGTTGAACGAATAAAACGGCCCAAAGTCTGGGCCCAAACACTTGACTTGCTCCGCAAAAAGCCAGGCCAAAACAAAGCCAGCCCAAAGCCAGAAAAAGCAGCAAAGCCAGCAAACTCAGCAAAGTCAGAAAGAAGTAAGCAAAGTCAAGCGCGAAATGAAAAGTGTTTCGTGGGGGATTGTCTTTGCCTGTTTGCTGCGGCTTTTTGGCCAATGCATTTGTTGTGTTGGCCTCGTTAGCTTACGGTGTCTTTTTGGCCTGGAGACGTGAAAACGTTTGCAAAGTCAGCGCTCAACTGGTTCGCAGGCGGCTGCTCAAATTGGTTTTATACGCGGATCGGTTCGCATCGCATCGCTCTCGAGCGGAGCGACTTTGTATCCGAGAGATACATCCGCTGCATCGCGGCGGCCAGAAGAGATGGTCATTGAGGTAGGTTTGCCAGAGCGCAGACTCCGCCAGGTGTGGTGTACTCAGTGTTTCGGTGGTGCTGTGGTGCGCTGGCTCGTTGGTGCCAACTGGTTCCACTTTAACCCGCTGTTCTCCAATTCGAAGTTGAGTAACTTGAGTAACCATTCAAAATTCTGGCTCTTCGGCGGGAGTTCATGGCTAGACAAAGAGGCGAATTCCGATTAACCAGATCCATCTGCCAACTGATTGACGCACAAAGTCACCAGTTCTAGATCGAAATCTCCCTTTTATCACTCCTTTAAATACTCTTTCGAGGGATAATTTCAATTTATAGAAGCCTTTTTATTGAACACTTAATCTTATTTTAAGAGCAATTGCTTGTAAAGAATAATTTGAGGTTTTTAATGAGATTCAGTTACCATAAAAATGTGATTTTACCCTTTGGTAAGTGCAGCTTTTTATTTGTACTCAAACACAAAAAATAAAAAGTGGTTTAAATATATTTTTTGAACAGTGCAAGGCCATAACTTAACAAGATGTATATTTATGCATCCAAAAGCTGCACTTCCCAAACGCAAAATACAAATTATTAGATCTCGTTCCAAAAAGATATCGTTTTATGGGAAGCCTGTTCTGGGATGAATAGATTTTAATGATCGCCAAATATCAAATATCAAAAAGTCATCTAATTCTGATTGCAGATTCCTAGGTGATAAACTTAAGTGTATTCGGGCTCTCGAGGTGTCCACCTCCGCCGGCCTTCCTTTCTCGTTTTCAATTAACATAATTAAAATCAAATAAAGGCGAGCAATGGCCACAGCCACAAAATATATAAAACCGAATTAGCATGAGAACAACTTAAGGTTTTATTCACTTCGCTTTTTCGGTAATTTTGTGTGCGTTTTGTGAGTTGTTTTTCTTTGGGAATCTTCTGTGCGAGCGTTTCTGTTTAATTTGGTTTGCGGTTTTGTGTTTTGTTTTTTGTTTTTGGTATGCCACCAACTCCGCGTCAAGTTCATCAAACACGTCTGATTAGGAGCCCGCCCGCTAAAAGTGGTAACTGGTTGGGCTACCAGCCCCCCTGAATCCAAATCCGAATCCAAATCCAACTCCGAGCTCTGGGGGTTTTTGGCCAAGTCAGAGAGTCCGGTCATTTGAATGCCAAAGGCATCGCACGCTGCTCTTTTCACATTTGCCGTTGGTCTTTCGGTGCTTCAGTGCTTCAGTGTTTCAGTGTTTCGGTCGTTTGCGGGTTTGCGGGCTTAAAAAGCAATTTATGATGAGCGCGAACAACGAATTTATGACCGGCGGTGGATCCACAACCGACACGGAATCAGACACCGACCCACCGGCCGTTTGACGCGCAGCTCTCTCGGCTTAAATGTCAAACTAATTTAGGCAAGACACTCCATTAAAACTGGATTAATTAAAGGCGCAACGGCAGCCGCAGCCGCAGCCGCAATCAAAATGAATCCATTGATTGTGATCGCAGATCAGCTCGCGAATATATCTGCGAATGCGAAGGCTTTTGGGAGCCAAGATCACTGACTGGATGACTGATTGATTGGCTAATTAAATGACTTATTGTGCACCCACTTGACGGACCAACAGGCAGAAGACACTGCTCAGCGGCTCCGACTGGCAGGTCTGTGATTTCTATAGTAGTTCAAGGGCAGAACGGTCCATATAAATTTATAGCCACTTCTCTATTGGTTTTCAGTTCTCAGCTGTCTTAGCTAATTCAGCATGGTCTTCACAGTAAACAACAAATATTACAATTGGCTTAAAACATTTGTGTTTTATTTCTGAGCAATTAACTGGCTGAAGTGTGAATCACTAGTAAATAACTCTTCAAGTGGCCTGACTTTACTGGCTGTTAAAATATACCTCGATAAAAAGTATCTCAACTGCAGATTTATTCTGACGGAACAAAGAGATACTAACTAGCGATTGACTAGGTGATTGATTACCCTATTGGCGCCCAGGTTTGTCATTCTATCGCCGTCGGTTGGCTGGCGAGTTAATTAGCAGACTTTGCCTGTGTAATTACTTCGAGTTTCAAATATTTTAATTAACAAGTGGCAACTAGAAGGGCGTATCTCTGGCCCGCTGCACTTATTCAATTAAAGTCGAGTGCCGCGCGACTTGGCTCACCGGCAAAACCCGAAAAGGAAAGGAAAGGTGTCGACCTTGTCGGCCAGGCCAACACGCACCGAGACCAAACCAAAAAAGACACATTTCTGGTCCAGCCCGGTTTGCCTTCTCGGCGAGAAAACAAAAGATAATGCAAATATGTGTCTGGAAACCCTTCGGAAGATCAGAAGCCGGTCTTCTCAAGACGTGAAAAGTGAAAGTAAGCCGAGCTTTAGTCGTCCCTAAATCATTTCAAGTTCAAGGTTGCCCTGGTCACTGGTATTTGAACATTTGAGCATTTTCGCATTCCGAATGGATTCATCCGCAGATATGTTTTCGCTGCCCATATAAACATATATATTTGCGCTAATTTCTTGACATTTACCGCTTTCATTCGGGGTATTTTGTTGTTGGCACACTTGATCGCCGAATTATGTCCATAATTACGCCGATGTTAATCGACTTTTAAGTTGTATTCGTATAGCCCAATATCAACACAGCTTGCGCTTTTGTGGAGCGGATTATACAACAAATATTTAACACCTTGCAGACAATGGAAGTTTGGGTTTTATCGCCGCTGGATTACTGGCCGCCTCGCATTTGAATTGCTTTTCAAATCCACTCGGTAAATTAAATCGTGTAGATTCCATTCGACGGGTAATAACCCGTCCAATGTTGAAAGTCAATAAAATATCAAGTTTTAATATATTTTTTATCCACCATACGATACGTGTGCCTTTACTCGCCTTTTGGTTGCCAAGCAGCCGAAAAGTTTGCATTCAGATTCAGAGCACTCGCACTCGCAGTCGCACTAACTGCATATTATTATCTAGAGCATGAAATCCAGCTGACCGCCTCACTGGAACCCAACTGGACTGGACCGAGCTGGTCAAGTGTCTAAGTGGCTGTGGCCGAGAGATTGTTGGCCAAACAGAATCCACCAGATCACGAGCCACTCAAGACGGCTGGCGAGTGCACTGCGATCGCCTGAATAGGTTATTAAATTGGGGGATTTATGCCACTCTAATATCTCCTATACTCGTAAATTGGTTCAGATTAATTTGGATATAGCACTTACGACAATTTAATTGCAGTGTGCTAAAGGATAGGGGATAAAAATAATGGGCTGTTAGGCAAAGCTCATAGCATTAGTCGGTCTAGTTATTTTCTACTCACTGAAGTAATCTCTGAATTTAATCTTGTTTCTTAAACGAACGCCCATTCACTACCAAAAGTCCACCCACGATCTTTCCAGCCCCTTCCCTTTCTCCAAAGACCCGCCCAAATAATTCAGGCTCGTTTCCGCAACTAATCCGTCTGCAGAGTATTGCGATTTGCGATTTGCCTAGCCAGAGCATTAAACCAGCATCAGTGCAAAAAGCGGTGCAGCAGCCAGTGGAGTCAATTACCCAATTCCCCCCATTTTCTGGGGTACCTTGGCTGATGGCAAACAATTGCCGCTCGCAGTTGAAGTTGAATTGGCGCTGACTTCGCCGAGTCCGCCTTCTTGGCTACTGCGCGCCACTCAAATTCCAATTCAGACTAATTTTCTTGGGCTTGAGAAGAGCACACACACTCGTGTGTGCAGTGGCCAAAGTGGCAGAGTGGCAAAGTGGCAGAGTGGCGAAGTTGGCCATTTTAAAGCGAAAATCGTGAAAAATGTTACACTTCAGCAGGTGCAAGTTATTTCCAAGGAAATTTATCTATAGGTGGCTAATGTCGTAAAAAAGCTTTTAACAATACTGTTCAGCTTACGAAATTCTACTCAGTTATAAAAAAGTTAAATGGCTTTTCAAGTAAATAAAAACTACCAAACTTTGGTCTCTTAAAAAATATATATTTCCTTTGTTTTTCAACCCAATAACTTAAGGCATTAAATATACAAGAAATACTTAAGATAAAAATATAAAAAAATGTATTATGTTAATAGCAGAATTTAACAATTTTTTACTGGTAAGCCAAAAATAAACAAAATGCTGAAGCAATTATAAAACATGCTCACATTCTCGCCAGCAAACCGCAAATTGTAATTTCCGAAAAGTCAGTATGCAAATTGTTCAGCCATATTTTGTTTAACAATAGTGGCCATCACTGACGACGGCTCACGTGCAGACGGCCGACTGACTGTCAGGGGGAGAATGGGAGGGGGGAGGAAGGGTGAGCGATTGGGGCGACTGTCGTCGGGCGGTCGCGTTCGTTTCTTAAGTCATTCGTTTTGCCTGACACTAAACTGTTGCACTAAAGTGTTGAGTTTGTTTGGCTGCCTTGCTGCTTGCTGCTGGCTGCTTGCTGCCTGCTTTGACTTGTTTGTTGTTGTTTGGCGCTTGTCGATTTTACAGCCAAGTTTGTTTTGGGCTTTGTGTATGTTTTTTTCGCTGGTTGTTTTTCTACATTTGCCGTGTAGTTGGGTCAGGTTGCAGATTCGAAAGTGGGTCAATTTATTACTGCAATGAATTGGTAACGCTGTTGATGCTGTTTGTTGCTGCTGGCAGGGTTTTTGCTTAAATTTAATTAACTGCAATCATTTGTTTGCCTGTCTGCTGGTCGCGGTGGGCGTGCCACTCAATTAACTTCGACAAATTTGGAAGAAGCTGCCGAGCATGGGGAAGGTCATTCTTCGATGGCCGATGGACCAGGAATAGCCGTCAGCTGGATGTGGGTTAAATGTTAGCCCATGTACTCGGGCCAGCCATAAAGCCCATGATGATGAGCGTCACATTGTGAATTGCATAAGCCGCGTGAGCACCCGCCGGCAGCTGGAAAATAGTAGGATCACACTCGAAAATATTTCTTGTTTTCGCTAAATAAAATTGGATATAATAAATTACAAATGTGATTAAATGCTTTCATGTAACATATACAATATTCAAGAATAGTATTTTCTAGGTGCTGAGATTAAAAAACCGAAGTATTTTCTAGCTTTTTAGAGAATTCTCCCTGTGCATTGACAAATAGGAAAATGGTAGAGTGCAGGCCATAAATACAGCACGGCAGAGTGCTCAAGTGCCATGTACAAGCCATTAGGGAAGACATGAACGATGCTGGCGCTGCAATCTGTTTTCCTTGGCTTAATGTCTTCGATTTCGACTCGGATTTTATGTGTGAGAAATCCACCGAAATGGTAGACTGTCTGTCTCAAACGCATTGCGGCCATTCCGAGCGTGTTTTATGTGCAGCCTGTGCAGATAAACCAAGGCAACAGAAGCCAACGGATTGCCATTGTGGGAGTTAACTCAAGATTCCGGTTCACAAACGATCCATCGTACCATTGACGTTCCATGCTGGTTGCCCAAAAAGAAGAGCCATCTGCAGAAACCTAAAGAATAAATCAGTGTAGAAACAGCAAGCTTAGGAAAGCTTTATATTCCATTTTAGTTTGGGAATAAATATTTAAAAATTATCTAATTGCAAAATTTTTTATTTTAAATCTAAATAACTTTTATATCACGTCTGTCCTTATTTTATATCTTAATTTTTATTTGTTTTACTAAAAAAGTGTGTTTATTTTTAATGTAAAATAACTCTCTACATTAAGATACTGATGTAGACTCGGCAAGAGTTTACCTTACACTTTACTATACCTATGGAAGCAGTGCAAGAAATGATCGTGGAATATCTGAATCTTTAAAGCTCTGATAAAAAGCTTTTAAACCCAAAAATCCGTTACAAATTTAAAAAAGAATTAAGATAAACCGTATTTTCTTATGCCTTATATAATAGTTTGGGTCCATATATGTTTTAGGCAGGGGGGGCTGGCTTTTTTCTGGCTAAAACCTTTCCATAAGCTTTCTAGCCCTAATTATTCTCTCTATAACTGCTCTTTAACTTCGCAATAAATGGTTTTTAGTCATTATAAAAAATTTTAAAATAAATCGTATTTAATAGAAACCCCTCGAGTTTTGGAAACGGTATCCGTTTGGAGCTCTTCCGAATCCCGTGTCCGAGAATTTCGATGACGACGCAATTAACTTTTCCTTGCATTTATGTATTGGAAAATTACCAACTGTTTTGCGAGTGGCGCCTTCGGGGGCGATAATCAACTGAAATCCAATCCGCTTTGTGTGGCCCAGCCAAACCCGAGAATAAAACAAAATCAACAGAACAGAGTCGCCAGCTCGACTCGCAATAATCGCTCAATGGGTCCCATAAAAACGCACACTCATCAAAATCGGAGAAACGCCTTTTTATTCAAGTATACTCGTACATTTATGATTTATTGACTAGTAAAAAGCGCAGGCTAAACAAAATTCGGGCCAGATGGGGATCCAGAACTAAGCCAGCTAGATGGGCGGAGAAAGGTGGGAACATTATTGGTTGGGGATGCTGGGGAACGCGCTTATCAGCCGGTTGCCTCCTCCCCCATCCTCCGGGGGCCAAACTGTAATCGGCGCCCTCTTCGCTGCTCTTTCGCCTTGGTACACCTAACCTCTTATAGGCTATGTCTGATCGGCTTTCGAATGCACAGACAAAGCCTAGTAGAGGCTAGATTTAAAAGGAGATTCTCGGCCAGAACGGCGACGGAGGGTGGGGCACTTTCCTTTCGGCTCGCGTTTGTTTCTTTTGTTTCTCTCGCATTTCCGATAGTAAAAACCAAAGTAGTTTTACGGCAGCGCGCCGCTTTCTTTGCATTGCTTGGAATCTGGATTTTTCGTTTGCCGTCTTAATTTATTAACTTGTTGCCGCCGTTTCGCATTTCGTGTTTTGCGTACAGTTCATGTTTGATCTGCTGCTCGTTTCGGATTTTTTCTTTAATATAAAATTGCCACGTCTTTCACTCGCGACTTTCACTTTTGGGGCTCGTCAAGAGCCAAATTAATTGCAAGCCAGTCGAAAATTTATCAGCGGGCGATTGTCGAGCGCCCAAATGGAACGACCGCCGCCTCGCAAATGATTGTGAGCGGTACCATACACACATATCATACATATACTCGTGCCTGTCGTGTCTGGTGGAGCTCTTTTCCAGAGAGCGATACGGGGAGCACGCCCTTGGTCAAGCCAACAACAACATGAATGTTTATGCATTTAAAGTTCAAGTTCAAAGCGGCGAGAATGCCAATTAGAATTACTGCTCGGGCGCTACGGCTCTCCAAGAGAGCGAAGAATTGGGAGCGGAGAACGAAGAGCGAAGCGTGTGGCCAAGTGCACGTAGACCTCGAAACAGAAGAGATCGCTATCTACACGGGAAAACAGAGGGAGTCTAATAAACAAATTCAGATAGTTGAAATGGCAAGTGACAACCCCAATACTAGTATATCTTTATCTAAGAAGTAATCCGATACAAAAAATATAAACTTTTAAAGATAAAACAAAAAAAAAATATGCTTAGCCAATACATTTACTATTATATTAAAGGACAAAAACTCATTTACTTTGAGCAATGGTGTCTCAAAAACGTTTAGAAAAGGAATTTGCATTGGCTCTAAAATATTTTCCCAATTTTACTATTTAGAAATCACCACAAAGAAGCTATATGCATTTTAAAGATAGGTGGTAATTTGAAAACTAGCTGTTTCAGTGTAGTGCTTTCTATTTTAGACCGGCCTTTAGCTCTCTGCCTCCCATTCTCACTCTCCGAATCTCTGAATAGACCAAACTAGCACTAGTTTCTCTTCGCTTTTTGTTGTGTTTGTAGTTTTGGGGGGCAAAAAGTAATCCATGTCAGTAGAACACTTTCGATTTTCTTTTTTATTCGCTTTTTGCGGGCGCGACGCGTTCCTATTATTTTTATTTTTTTGCGCTAATTGTTTGATACTATTTTTGATCATGTTGTTGTGGAACTTATTTACGTTTTAATTGCCCAACTTTCACTTTGCAGTGAGAATTTTTTTGTGAATTTCACTAGAACTTTGTCATTTAGGCTTATTTTTAAGGTCCTGCGGGTTTTTTTTGCTGCTGCCACCGATCTCGACACTTGCACAGTTTTGGTTTTAATAAACCCGAGTACGAAGTGATTTTATGCTTTTATACTCTCGGCAGCGACGCCGGCAGCGCAGTCGGCGTCAATGGCGGCCATTGCGTGCACATATATATGTGTGTACGTGTGTATGTGTGCGATCGCTTCATTTTATTATTTTGTTTGACTTTTTTATATGCGAGAAAAGTACGAAAAGTAAAGCGAATGGAACGAACGGCGGCGGAATGAACATTTTGCATCGCCCGATCGCCGCTTTATATATTTGCCTGATCCGGCCACTGCCGACGTCGCTGCAGACTCACACACTCTCACACTCGCGAATATGAGTTACTTTAAGCATCGTTCTGTTTCTGTTTCTTCGCCTCTTTTTGGGCACCACTTTTGTGTTTTGTATGCATTCGCTGTTTTCTTTTTGGCGACCCACTCACACACACACACGCTCGTTTTGGAGCTCTCCTGTAGTCCACCCTTTCCCCCGCCCTTTTCACCACACACACGCACGCAGATCACCATCCTCAACAATGGGGGAGAGAAAAAGATAACCGATTATTTAAATTTCTAAGAGGATTCTTCACAAATTTAAAATTACTTATAGTAAAAATTCATAAAATAAAATATCGAAAAGAAGAACATTACACAACCATTAATTTAATCTCTTCATTGATAAGAACTGCTATAATTTTGACCACAATTGTAAGCCCCCAGACGCGTCGCTGCCGCGCTCTCTTTCTCTCCAGGCCGAGTTTTTGCCGTTGGGTGTTGTCTGCCTTGTTGATTCGCATTTTTTCGCTTGCATTTTTTTGGCACTCTCCTCTCTCCGAGGGCGCAAATTAAGTTCGAGTCATTAAACCGGTCAACTCAAAAAACGTGGCATCCAGACCTAAGATCAGCAAACAACAACAGGAACATCTTGATCACTTGTGGTCACTTAAACGTTTTGTGCAGGGGCCCGGAGTTATTGACCGACTTTGGTGTAACCCGAGCTCCACTGACATTCAATGCTCTCCGAGGAAACATGGCACCATCTGATAAATGCACCAGATGAGTGGAAAACATAACTGTTCACACTTGAAGGGAGGGGATTTAAATAATAATGGAGATTCTTCGATTGGGGTTTGTGTAAAACTAAAAGTTGTTTAAAATTAATAGCATACTGTACTGCACACCTAAGTTCGAACATTGTGTTATAAGGAGTAAGTTCTTCCTATCTTATACTTGTAGGGAAAAACAGGAATACCTTTGATACTAACCAGAATTATACGAGTTAACTATGTCACCAGTCATGAAGTTAATTTAAGACGAGGACTCCAAGAGTGTACAGCTGCAATTAATCAGTCGATCGATTCTACCGATGAAATTATGACTTGGGTGGCACTCTCCCTACTTAAATGCAAGTATTGTTGATTTCCAAAAAAGAACGAATTGATAAATTAACTTGAACTCTCCACACACGCGCAGCCGTTAATTATACGCCATGTATATCAGTCGACGTTCCTGTTTTTTCGCCTTTTGTTGATTGTCGAGTGCTTTTCGTGTCGTATTTGTTATATTCTTATTCTGGCGAATGCAATGAACCCGGCTTGTTTGTTTAAAAATAAAAGTACAAATTACAAAAAAAAAAAAGAGCGCAGAACAGAAATCGAATCAACAAACAAAAGAAATTCTTTGTTTATGGCAATGCCAACCTGTGCTCTTGTTCAGGGGCGGATAAAGAAACAAATTTTAAGAATGGGGCTCGACACCAGACATTTGTTCGTATGTTTCACCTAGAAATTTTAACTGCTTAAATTATTACTTATACATATTTACAAATTTGTCCTTTTTGTTTGCCTCCGGGTTAAGTTTTATTAAATTCCCTTGAATTTGTTTTTTTAATCAATGTTTATCTAAGGAATTTTAAAGAAGCTAAAAAGTCGCCTTCTGGTAATTGGGCCCACTACAGCCCCTCTAAATTTTACCCCTGCTTTCGCGAAAGTATGAGTGAGATACTCACAGCTATCTCTGTTGCGCACGCCTACTTTCCAATTGGGGCGCGAATTGCATTTTCGGGTTGTTTTGGCTTTCGAGAGGCGATTGTAGAGACTAGAGTTCATTGGCATCGTGTAGATTTTATTTATCAGTTGAAATATTTTGCTAAACAAATTGCAGTCAATGACATTAACCGCTCGAAAAGGCGCACACACATGCACAGGGCGGATGTGGCACTCGCCCCATCTCTTTCTGTTGCGTGGGGGGCTCAAGGAGAGCGACAAGGAGGGCGAAGGAGGAGCGACCGAGATGGCGAACAGGTCACGCAAGCGTACAACAGTTTATTCATCTCGCATCTCGCCAAAATGCGCATCAGCGGAATCGACAAAGTTTCCGAAGCCCCATCGATAAAGTGGAGATAGAAGACTCTCTTCTGCACACTTGTGCAAAGCTCCGGGAACAAGAACAAGAAGTAGAAGATCGAAAACAAGGGCACTTAAAAAAAAATTGTGTTTTACATAACCAGCAGTCACTTTAATTTAAAAAACCTTTAAATGAAATCTAAGATGAAGAAGTTTTGTACAACATTTTGTCAACTAAAAACTATTCATATTTGATGTTTAAAAAAGTACATATTATATTTTTCCACGTGCAACAAGCTTAACTTTTTCGGGTTTCTGTTTGTCCAGAAAAAGATGACGGAGGAGCGTACGAAATGTTGGCAAGGGGCTGCGGGGGGTGCGACTGCAAAATTGTTTAATTATAAAATGTAAAAAACGAAGCAGGCAGAGCGAAAGAGATAGATTGAGGGAGATAGGGAGCGAGTGAGGGACAGAGATAAAGTTTTTGTTGAAGGACACACACGGTCTTTAAAAGTGAGTAATGCACTGGAGGTTGTTGACTCTGTAGCTATCCCATTCACTCTGCCTGTTGCCATCGTCGCCTTCGCCTTGTGGATTTTTTTATTTATTTATTTTTTTATACTTATTTTGCACTGTCCACTGGGCTTGTTGTTGTTTGTGCTGCTGTTGCTGTTGCTGCTGCTGCCGATATTGTATTCCGCATGTCTGTATTTGTGAAGAATCTTTTGTTATGCGTTTTTTTTCGGTGTTGCTTGTGTGTGCTGTGCAAAGTCAAAGTGATTAAACTTTATGCGCAATTTATTTTGCATTCACCACATCAGCAACAGCAGCAACAGCAACAAAATCAACAACAACGACGTCTAAGCCGAAAAAAACAACAACAGAATTATTGTTTAATGCTAATTTAACACACGTCAAATGTGGTATCCAAAAAAAGCTGGCTGCCAAAATCGCGTTTACAGGTTCAGGCAATCGCGAACTGAGATAAGCGGAGTGATAACCGTACACCGCAGCGAAAATTGCCTCTTTACCGGTAATTTCGCCCATAAAAATGCCACGTTTAATTTGGGGGTTAACATTTCACAAGCGGTACAAGGTTCTAAGGAATGAACTTTACGAAAAACAATAAGTTCTTCAGGGGTAAATGACTTCCAGTCTTATGAAAATATATCAGTTAAGGCCAGGTTCCTCTGAAAAACGTACTTTTTTCAATTAATTTTATTTTCATAACAAAAAATGTTGAGTATTCAATTTTTTTTATATATGAAAGTATGTATATGAAATTACTAAAAAAAAATTTTTTAATTTTTTTTTCAAAATGGCGGTCCTGAAAATGGCTGCTGAAACTCGTCCGATTCGTAGATGGATGACACGATTACTTGAAAAATAATTATCTGAATGCAAAAACCAAAATAGTTTCGTGTTCTGCATCGAAGTAGCTATGGCCGGTACCAGAATGAAAAATTTTCCATGAAAAATAAAAAAATGGCGGACTTTTGAATTTTTTGAACCCTTTTTTTCACTTATAATTGTTTATAACTTTTTTAAAAAATAATGAATATTTCTGATTCTGGTACCGGCCATAGCCAGACATATTAAGAGTAAAATGCCGTTTGGTTCAAATCGATAAGTGCCATAGTTTTGAAATGAGAGTGTCATCCATGCGAAAAAACGTGGTTCGGAGAAAAATCAGTTTAAAGTTTTTAAGGCGTTCGAGCGGCCGTACTACCAGCAGCGCTCCTCACTCTTTTACACCTAATTCTCGGCCTTGCTGACCTTCGGGACTTATTTTATACTATTTCGACAAGTATATAGTAGCAATTTATGAAAAAAAAAAAAATTTTCATTTTTTCAAAATTGTTGAGAGGAACCTGGCCTTAATATAGAAGGAGTGCAGTTATGGATCACCTCATTGCTAACCTGACTTTATCGACCTTCATGGAAAGTAAATTTAGAATGCTGATATTTCAGGAATTTTTCCTCACTTTTTTTCGTTACAACAATTGTTTCGAATGGCTGTTCGACAAACCGTAATCTGAAAACAGAAACTGCAACAGTGTTGTTACAAATGCCTTGCTACATGACAAAAGCCATTGGAATTTCTGCACATTTTCCGGTCTGATTGACTGGGCGACTGTACGAAAGTCGCACGACAAGAAAAACAGAACATGTGCCTGAATGCGGGTGCTAAACACTCCTCATCCTCCTCTTTTTTACCAGTCGACTCAGAAGTTAATTTCGCCCTTTTTTATTTTGCGGGCCTTTTTTGAGAATTGGGGAATTGCAGTTGTGGCAGCAGCACAACATGCGGTTAAATGTTGACACCCAGCAGACGCCACAGTCAACCGCAAAAAACGCACGCCTCGGGATCTCGAGTCCAAGCTGAGGGAAAAAACCTAATGAGTGGGATGATCCACTAGGGTGGACCTTGTCCGGGAAGAGCTAATCATGAAAATTGGTTCGTTTTAGTATTTTTAACTACTGTAAATGAAGTGGAAACCAAACTGTATGGAATACAAATTGAAAATGGGTGCTATCAAATCTGAAGCTCTTTTTTTGTTTATAAGAATTATTTTTTATTGTATAAAATTGTATGCTGGAATTGATATTAATAGTTTTAAAATATTTCGTACCATATTTGAACTATATTTTTTTCAGAATGCATCCATCCCAATCGCGTGCAGGCAACCTCCAGATGCTCACAATATGGTGTTCCTTCTGGATGACGCCGCCGGCTTCATGGCCACACAGTTGCAGTGGCTGCAGTTTTATTGTTTTTCTGCTCTTGCTGATTCCGCTGCCTTCTCTGTTGTTAATCGTCTTGACGGCGCAGTCACATTGTGCGTGCTGCTCCAAGGCCAGTGCAATATTTTACACGAGTGACATCGCCGGCGAATTTCCGTCAGTGTTGCTGTTGCTGCTCGCTATATAGCATATATAGTATGCACTCGCTGTCCCCCTACACTCTTCCCCCAATCTCCCTTGTGCGTCATCGCTGGCTCTGCGCTTCATGGCTGTTGATATCGCTTCTCCCGCGAACGAAACCCCAACACCCCCACACGTACGCACTCCCGATCGTTTAACACCCACTGTAAGTGGAAGCGAGTGTAAGCCAGACAAGTTCTCCGAATATCCACACAGCCAGAAAATTATATAGCATCGACAATAACTTGATTAATAACATCCAGGCAGGAAGAAAATTATATGCGGCGCATCGAAATTGATTAATGGCATTTTTGACCCCAGTTTCTGTAGGCTGTGCAACGCGTCGTATGCGCAATATCTGCAATCTCTTTTTTTCAAAGAGAGGCATCTTTGAAATTAGCCCATTAGAGGCATAAAAATAATAGATAAAGCTGTGCAATTTGATTAATTTTTACAAAAATTCTATAGCTCACAATTTTGTTGTCCCGATAACCATATATAGTTATATAGTTTATATAGTCATATAGTTTTTGGGAGATATATGCATTATCAGTACCATACCTCCCAACATTTTATAGTGGTTTATTGGGTGCACTCCTCTTTACTTTTGTTTATTTTTTAACCACTTTCTTATCTATCCGTATTGGTGCAATTTGTTTCTTGTTTACCAATTATTTGAAATAAGCGAATAAGAAAAAGTTAAGAAATTATATTATTAATTTTCGGATAGAACTTATACAAAAACCTCTTGTTCTCAGTGCTTAATGTATCAGGTAGCAATCAAATCGTTCCGATACTCAGTTGTCAATAGAAATAAGTCGATTTCGGCTGAAGCTCAATCTAAAATCAAAATTACAACGATAACTATCGCCTGTTGATCTTGTATACTCTCTTAAATTTAAAAGTTACTTCTTTTAGCACTAGATCCTTTAATTGTTTTTATTTTTTTTAGTTTTCGATTATTATTAAGTTTCAAGGTACATTTGTAGAATCTTCTTGCAATGACTAATAGTGACACCCTTGTGGTTTAGTAAGTGATCGCCAGTATCTGTGAATTCCTATTATTTCTATTCCTATTAATAATATGCAAATGTAGCTTCTTTGTAGTGGCCACTGTGGGTCTAGTGATATCGGTGATCTGCGTGAAGGTTCCCCGAGTGCGATTGTTTGCGGCGAAGCTGTACAAGATCTATGCGGAGTACACACCCGTGATTTACTTGAGCGAGGATCGATTGACACCCGTTTCCAGGCGGCGACTGGCCCTCGTGGCCAGGAAGACCCTCGTGGTGGACATGGACGAGACCCTGATCACGTCGTGGAGCACAAGACATGGCAGGAGGCGCAGGAAGATGCCAACTGTGCCCCACGACTTCGAGTTCTACCTGCCGGAAACGAGGTCCGTGCACCTCGTCTACAAGCGTCCCTACGTGGACCAGTTCCTGGACCACGTGTCCAAGTGGTACGACCTGACCGTCTACACCGCCGGAGCCGAGTGCTACGCCTCGCCCATCCTGGACTTCCTGGACAGGGGCAGGGGCATCCTGAAGAAGCGCCTCTATCGGGACAACTGCCTGGACGTGGCCGGTCTGCGGGCCAAGTACGTCTCGCTGGTCTCCCCGAACCTGTCCAGCGTCCTGCTCCTGGACGACTCGTGCGTGGAGTGCAGCTTCAACGCGGGCAACTCGGTGCACATCAAGTCCTTTCGGGTCGGCAAGCGGGACCAGGCGCTCCTCGACCTGCTGCCCTTCCTGGACGCCCTGCGCTTCACCAGGGATGTGCGGTCGGTCCTCCAGCGCTGCACCCGCTTCGACTGCCTCACCACCAATCTGCTCAGTGTCACCGAGCGGAGATCCTCGTCAGCTTCTTAGGTTTCTGTTTCCGTTTCGGTTTCGGTTTCGGTTTCTGTTTCAGTTGCAGTTGTGTTAAAATTAAAAGCATTATTTGCTGGCTTATCATTTTGAACGTTAATCAAAGGTCGCTTGGGGCTGGGTCTATTTTAATTAAATGTTTCCAGTGATCGAAGGCCTGGGATTTATAAATAACTTTTGCATTAGGTTTGCATTTAGAGAGGGTCTGGTCAGATACTAAATTTTCAGTTAGCGTGGTATGTTCTTCTTGAAGGCAAGGTAGCTCGTCGATTTAACCACATTGTTTACCCTTCAGCACTACCATCTTTCACCATCTCCGACTTAGTCATGCCAGAGAGCTCTTAGTCATATCCCAATATCCAGTGGAAGGCCAAGTGATTCACTAAGTAAACGACTTCGGCCAAGGCTGCGGCGGTATCAGGCCACAACTCATATTAATCAGAGGCTAGCACAATATGCTCCACTTTATCGGCAACAGAGTTGCGACAGTGAAAAATGAGCGAATGTCACAAGGATCATAGGGCTTGGCCCGTTGTACCATCTGCGCTTCGATCGGAGCTGAAACCTAAACTGGTTTCGTTGAAAGAAAGCTAAATCGTTAAGGAGAAATAATTAAGTGCGGCGAATGCTGCATATCCATTAGTAAAGCGGTGTTTAGTATATGAATTAAACAGACTATTATCTTGTTTCGAACATATTCGAGTTTCAGATACCTGTAACATTTAAAGGCAATACTTCTAACACAAAATAAATATTTCTACATATATATAATAATTACTAATGAAAAAAGCAAAAGCAAACTGAGCTGCAAATATATACACTGGATAACACAGCAAGCGATGGTCTCGGGAATCGAATTCTTTGGGGCTAATCCCTAGTCCAGCTCAGCCATTTGGGTGCGGCAATTAAGTCACAACCGCCACCGAGGAGGCGAGCAGGATCCTGGGATCTCGGAGGAGGGAAGTGTGCCGGCGAGGGGCTCGCGATTCCAGCGAAGATCATTATTGTCTCGTCGCGGATGCGCGATGCCGAATGCCGAATGCTGGAGAGCGAGACGATCCAAACGACGGCCCCAAAAATAAGGCACTCGCAACGCGGCGGAGCAAACAAGTTAATGAACCTGCGTCTGGGATCCTTGGGACACCCGAGAGCGCGGGGGGAGCCGTCCAACTAGTTTGGCCCTGGTTCAGTTTTTCAGTTTCTCAGTTTTGGTTTTCGACGCTGGTCTGTTTCGCCGCGCCGAAATCTGTGGCATGAATTCCCTGGAAATGATCGAAATTTCATTTCATTGCGGGACGGCCGGCCGAAACTAAGTTCAACAGCATTCCACCGGTCAGCGACTGTCTGGTGTAGCTTTTGGGCAAAACACTAGCTCTTGGCCAGACTTAGACGAGACTAACGTGTCTGTGTCCCGATGGAAATCGGTCCTTCAGGAAGAATTTATTAGCCATTCGAAAATAAAAATGAATTGGTATATTTCACAGGAAATCTCTACTCAAGAGCATTTGGTCTGGGATACATTTCATTTGGACCAAAACTTGAACTTAGATTGAATCAGCTGCAATTAAATCGAACACTTTTAGTAACGAAACTAAATGCAGCACGCATTATCAGCATTTTTATCTGTTTTAAACTATCTTAATACAGTATTGCTTACATCCGAAAAGTAGGCGAGAACTGAAAGTGGAGCGGCTAGAACGCAGATGGCAGGGATTACTCTCCCGGCAGCTCCTGTTTCGCGGCTTAGTTCCCCCATTATCCTTGGGCCAGGAGTCATTGCCCTGCGGCGGGCTCGCATTACACAATTGCATCGGCGATCGGACGGTGCTCAAGTTACACGGAACTCCAGTGGCCTACTTCCACTCGAGTGACCCGCAATGTCCCCGAACAATGGCCTTTGTGCCTATCCCGTGGCGGTCCAGAAAACAGGAGCAGGAGCAGCAGCAGCAGCAGCAGCAGGAGAAGGAGCAGGAGCAGGAGCAGGAGCTGCGTACAGCAACCCCATTTTCCCTTATGCAGATCCTGCCCAGTCAGTCAGCCAAAGACAAAGAAACCCATTTTGTCGCATTCAAACAGAAATTAATGTAAAACAAGAAAGGAAGTAGCTTCAGCGAGTCGAAGTTTATATGCCCTTGCAGACATCACAAATTTCGTGCAAATAATATTAAGGCTAAACAATATCGAAGCTATTATTTGTTATTTTATTTTCACCGATTGTTCCTATAGACATTTGGTAAAGTTTCATAGAGCAGGTTTCGAAAATGAGAGACTAATTTACAATCATTATGCTGATCAAAAATGTATAAACTCTCCAGGGTCTGAAATTGTAATACCCTCTTTAAGGGTATTTCAAAACCCAATCCAATCCAATCCCATCCAATTCCAATCCCATCCAAGAGCTCACAGAAATGCGGAGAGGGAGCGCACCGAGCAGGGGAATATAATTTTATTTTTATAACTGACCTCGAACTTTTGTGCAATGTGATTGAACTGCCTGACGATATCTGTGGGCCCTGCTCTGTCCGGCCCCTTCCCTGTCCCTTTTCCTGCACGGGACATGCACTCGGAACAACTGGGAGCTGCTCCCTTAATTAAACATGATTTATTTTAATTTCTTGTTGAGCAACACTATCCTAGTAAAAATTCTGTGTCAGAATTGAAGTCAGAATTAAGTTTACAAGTCGATAATCAACCTATGCGTATACGTAATATTTCATAATATTATTTCTGCATATTATATTTGCAAACTTCCACCATAAGGTATGTATTGTTCATTTCCAATATGTTTTCTTTATTCCACCTAATAATCCGAAATTATTTTTTTCAGTGTGCCCCGATCCGAGCTGCAGCATTTGCATGCAGACTGCATACGGAGCTGTTGATCGCCTCCAACTCCGATTCGGATTTAGAGACCGATTCAGGGACCGAAACCGAGAAATCGAGCCTGGATGCAATCCTCGGTTGACAAACAATATGGAAATTCTGCAGAGTGCGCTGAAATAAAAGGGGAAGCGAAAGCGAATCTTAAATGGCAAAAGGGTCGCTTGTGCGGGGGGTGGAGGGGGTTGGGATAGTCGCAGTCGTCAGCGGGGAACGTTAAATGCATAATAAATGTGCGTTCTAGAGGTTGGGAAATAAAATGCGTGCAGCGCCGTCGACGCCTTGCACTCTCAATGACCAAACAGAACGATAAGAACGGCAGCGATATAATACACAGAGAACAATTCGACGTTCGTTGTATAACGTTATGTTCGAATCGTAAGTGCTGTTGCTTGAAATCAAAACGTTATACGATTTTAGACTAGAAACTAACTGTATTTAATATTGATCATGATGCTTGAACAGATATTAGGACCGCCAAAATCAAAATTCCAATACCTTATCTACTTTTATATATATATAATTTATAAATAAATAAGTACTCCCCATCGAAACGCCATAGTTTGGCAACAAACTTCTGCTTGACTTTGTTTGCCAAAACAATTTGGGAGCGCCAAAGATAATGCAAAAAAACGAGAGAGTGGAGCCGAGAGCGTATGAAAATACACAAGTTCTTTATCAAAAATTGCTCTGAGGCTTTCGCCTCTGCTGTGCAAATATTTAATACAAAACAAAAGAACCAAAAAGAAAAGAGACGACGAAGAAGACAATAAATAGAAAGCAGAGGCGTTGGCAGCGAGTGCCAGTCAAGCTTTAATTCCCCAAACAACAACAATATGGGAGCACGAAACAGCAGCAGCAGCCACAAAAAATGTTTAGCTGACGTCATTTGTCCTTGAATTCGTATATTAGCCGTAAGCCCAAAGCAAAATTCGCAAAATTCAATGCACTCGCGAACCAAAAGGGAGATAAGGTGAATAACAACAGAAATGGCTAATGTAGTTGAAAAAGCAAAACATTTGTATGCAGCATTTGCATTCTAATTCTTCCAATTTATTGAAATTGTTGTATATCAAAATTATTAAACTCTTGTTATTAAGAGTATACAATTTTTAAATTTATGTTAAGCCGCCAAATATTAACCGTGTTAGTTAACGCCAAATTTAGCAATGCCTTATTTGTCGCCAGGGCTGCAGCATATTCATGGTTAGCAATGACGTACTCCAATTCAATTTGTGTTTGATGATTGACTGTTCTCACCATGGAAAACTGACCGGGGAACAGTGAATCATCGATTCGACAAATATCGATAGCAAAGGCAAACATCGATTATCGTCCACCTCTAAAACAAATACAAAATAAAAAACACGCGCAGTTTTTAATAATTTTTTACTGGACAATTTACATTTTTGATGCGGAGTCGGTTTGTTTGGGCGAGCAAAAACGGTGAACGCCAGGTGGGTAAACCAATAAATAGATCATCAGAGGGATACCGAACCGACACATCCGCTCTCCACTTCTCCACTCATTTCTTGGCCTGTTTTTTTTCTTTGCGTAAGTTAAGGTCTGCTGCAAACTGTGTCAACTAATTACGGGGCGCATGATTGCCGTTCCGTTGAACGGCATGAGCGAAATGAGGCCCTTATCGAGTCGCGTTTATCGCCTGCCCTTTGAACCCGTGCTGCAAAGCCAATTCCGGATCGCGATCCGGCCCTGAAATCCGAAATCTCCACGTCTGTTTGCATACGGCTTAAGCAGAGGAACAGGTCTCTCTTTTTGATATGCTAATCTACAGGGCCCACGCGTATCTGAGAAGTTGACAGTCGGTAGTCCGTAGTCAGTTTCGTAATTAACTTAACCCGTGTGCTTGTACGACTTCTTCCCCGCAGAAAAGCGACGTAAATCGATAATACACCCCGAAAACCGCACACTCCACCGCTCTACACCACACACACTCGGAAATAATGGGTCAAACTCTGTCGGAACCGGTGACCGCCAAGGAGTCCTCCTACTGCCAGAACGCCGCCTTCCGCGTGGGCTCCAGCTGCATGCAGGGATGGCGCATCAACATGGAGGACTCGCACACCCACATCCTCTCGCTGCCCGACGACCCCGGAGCGGCCTTCTTCGCCGTCTACGACGGCCACGGAGGCGCGACGGTGGCCCAGTACGCCGGCAAGCACTTGCACAAGTTTGTCCTCAAGCGACCGGAGTACAACGACAATATCGAGCAGGCCCTGCAGCAGGTGAGTCACGTTGGAATCACATTTAGATGAACCAAAGAAGCTCCATGTAGGAGATCGCTAGGAGTACCAGAACGAGTGCCTCTGTATAGCAGCTACAGCCACTAAGTTTAATTATTTGAAGCAATTAGAATTAGAATTATTTTGTTCAAATAGGTTAGCTTAGTTGACAAAGATATATCCTAAAAAAAAAGATTGTACAAAATCGACATCTCGTCTCCTCTTAAAAGTTTTCTACACCCAGGTAAATATTTACCGAATTTTTTATCAGCCGTAGCTTTTTAAAATGCCATATACTTCCATTAGATATCAACTCAAAGTAAAAGCAATAGTTTCCAGTTATCATCAGCTAAAATTGTTTTGTTAACCAATAAATCATGTGTTTAAAGTTTAAACGCATAAACAACACCGTTAAAAGCTATTATATGACTCATATGTGAAAACCCAGATGAAAAAGAGACAATCTTTTCTTATTCTTACTTATTATTGTGGAAACTGATGCAATTGCAGGGCTTTCTGGACATAGACTACTATATGCTGAACAATGAGTCATGGGGCGACCAGATGGCCGGCTCCACAGCCGTGGTGGTCCTGGTCAAAGACAACAAGCTTTATTGCGCGAACGCGGGAGACTCGCGGGCCATTGCCTGTGTGAACGGGCAGCTGGAGATCCTGTCGCTGGACCACAAGCCCAACAACGAGGCGGAGTCCAAACGGATCATTGACGGCGGCGGCTGGGTGGAGTTCAACCGCGTCAACGGCAACCTGGCACTCTCCCGGGCACTCGGCGACTTTGTCTTTAAGCGGGCAAACAAAAGACCGGAAGACCAGATCGTCACAGGTGAGAAACGGCGCATCCATTGTTCCCATTATCCATTATCCATTACCCATTATCACCTTGTTTTTCGTTCTTCTCGGCGCGTGTGTAGCCTACCCGGACGTGGAGACGCGTAAGATCATGGAGGACTGGGAATTCATCGTGTTGGCCTGCGACGGCATTTGGGATGTGATGAGCAACGCGGAAGTGCTCGAGTTCTGCCGCACGCGCATCGGCATGGGCATGTACCCGGAGGAGATCTGCGAGGAGCTGATGAACCACTGCCTGGCGCCCGATTGCCAAATGGGCGGTCTCGGCGGCGACAACATGACCGTGGTGCTGGTATGCCTGCTCCACGACCGTCCCTACAGCGACCTAATAGCACGCTGCCGGAACAGCAACCAGGTGGCCAGCGAGAATGACCTCTCAGGCAAGGTAGCGAAGGGCGAAACGGCAGCAGCCACCGAGGCGGAAACGGAAGCGGAGAGCGACACGGAGACGGAAACTCAGTCCAAACCCTGCCAGAAGCAGTCCAATACCAATACCAATCAAAACCCCAATCCCGGTCCCACGGACGACGAGAAGAAGCTGGAGAAGGAGTCACAGGACGCGCTGCTGGCAGCGGCCGAGATGCAGCTGAACTATATCTACTAGTGCGCCTTACGATTAATTAGGGTTACTCCAATACCGCTTAGGTCAACTCTTTATACTTAACAACGCAAGTGTTCTTGGTTAAGTTTTATACACCACACAGTCCTTACCAAAATGTTTGCTCCGATAGTAACACTTGTTTTAATTGTATCCCCCAAGATGCGTGTATATACATATATGCCTTGTCTAACTATGTAACCTTATGATTTACTATGTTTTGTGATGCCCGAGCAAAATGGATAAAAAACTGTATTACTCGTTTAGTATTTATGTACCCGAAGCATACTTGTCAAAGTTGTTTGGGTTTGATCTTTAAGAATGAGTGCAGTGTTTCAAAATTAAAAATAAAGAAAACGTTTTGTAGTGCCCAAGAAACTAGATTGTTTACTTTAGAGTGGGAATGAAAGAAATAGAAATGTTTTTTAAAAAGTATACTCATTTTAATTTCATGCGTTTGTCTTATTTGTTTGACAAAGTATTGTTGCTGAATAATTTAATTGGCCGTACTTGTTTTCGTGAAATTGTTTGATACTGGTATTACCAGTTCGGCTGTCGTTTCTTAACATACCTCTTAGTAGATCCAATGCGAATATCCATATCCAATAACCTTCCATTCCCCTTTGAGCAATAACTCGTATCGTTGTGCACTGCCTCTGTCGCTGGTTATCGCTTTATTGTTCTCTTCGGCTATCTACATTGCTATTATTATGGAGTCGAAATGAATTACGCTTTCAGTTTTTTGGTTGTTTCTCAGTGTTTGTATTTTTTTTTTCGTTTTGTTTTATTATAATATTTTTATTTATATGTATGCCATCATATTACACATTCAATTATGTATAACTGCTGTTGGTTTCGCTTTCGCTTGCTGCATAGAGGGATATTGTATTTCTTTATAGTTAGTTTATAGTTTAAATCATATGCAATTTTATAAACTTCTTGTTACTTTACAGTTATCAATTTCGGTACAATTACAAATTGATTATATATATATTTATGAGTGAATTCAACCCAGGGCAAATAAAGAAACAACTCAAAAGATCTCTGACCGTCAGGGAGAGTTGGGTTGGGTTGGGGGATTGCATCAGCATCAAACTCAAAAAGTACAGGGGGATGGCAGTGCCAAGAGAATGATCGGGTGAAATCCGGAAATCAGGAGGGGAATGCCCCCAACAATGTATAGCTAAGGGTATGTACAATGGTCTTTTGAGGGGCACTCCGTAAAATTAAATAATACAAAATATTTGGATGGTGTAAAAACAAAAACTAAACGATATTCTATGCCGTGTGTGGGGTGGATTTAACTGTTTTGGTATTGGTATTGGTATTGGTTTGGGGCACAGGAGAAATGATCGGCGGCGGTGGAGTGGCAATGTGGGGAATACATAGTTCTATGGGCGTGGCGTGGCATGTCTGCTGAACTTGCAATAGTATAATTTTGTAAATATAACAAGGTGTCATATGCGCTGCTTAAGTATACAAAAATAAATAACTTAAGAACTGAGGTTTACAATTTAACAATTTAATTTAATTTATTGTATTCCTTAAAATTATTCAACATCAACAATGTTCCTTTACTTTCCCTATACCCTATACTCTCTATCTCTCGCCTGGTGCCCGGCCCTCGGTCCCGGCGTCTGTGTGGACAGGCCGCCTGGTCCGAGTGTCCGAGTCCCGTGGCTCCAAGTGTCGACTGTCTCGCGGTCGAGTGGGCGTCGCAATCTCGATGGACATTGGCCGGCCCGCATTCCGTTTATTTGTTTTTGTTTTTTGTCGCACACAATTGATGATTTGTCAATTGCATAATATCACATCTCATTGCCGGAATACCAGGGCCGCCGCCCATCGAGCCATCGAGGCTCCACTCAGGCCGCCCCTTGTCCACGTCCTCGTCCTCGTCCATTGATTCACCTAAAGCACAGTCCGCAGTCCCAGTCGCAGTCGCAGTCCGCCCTATTGAGGTCCAACTGTACAGTGTGTAGTGAGTGTGGTTTAGTATTCCTTTGTGTTGGCAGCCGACAGTGAGTGATGAGCACAACAAAATCATTTGAGAACTTTCCAAAGAAATGTGTGTGAGTCGGGGTTAGTTGGATTATAGTTTGGGCCTTTCTTCAATTTCAATTGGAGGGGGAAGATACAAACTATAAACTATGAATTATTTAAAGATACATTTTGTGAGGCGGCTACGCGACGGACCACTGAGCAAGGTATACTATCTGTGTGTGTGTTTGTGTGTGAGTGTGGCTCCATCCAAGCGAAGTAAGTATCCAGTAGGATTCTGGATGCCAACTTTCCGGGCAATGAGTGATTGAGTGGCTAGAAAGATTGATTGATTTCCGTTTATGTCCTAGAGGCAGTCGTGTGTGTGTAGGTGTGTGTGTATCGTGTGTGTGCTATTAGACGCCTTTTGAGGGCGGATGGAGCCACTTTGGTTCTTGGCTCAGTGGTCGGTCTGTGTCCTGCTCGGATTTTACATATTAGTTAGTATAGGCACTTAGCATATTCGATTGTTTTCATAGAAACAAAATATATGTGTATATATATTGGTTTTTCAGTTTAGTTTTCTTCTCTTATATTTTCAATTTCATTTTGGTTGGAAGTCTTGCGTTTAGAGTTCATTTTTCTTGTTCTCGTTCTTTTTTTTTTTTGTTTTTGTTTGTTTTTGATTTTGGATGAAAGTTTTCATACTTTTTCCTTTGGGAAAACATTGTTCGGTTCGTTCACAGTGGGTTCATAAGCATTCAATTGAAAAGAACAAAAATAAAACGCGGTTTTCCTTCGTTTTCAGTGGCGTAAAGTTGTGAATGAGAAATGAAGATGATTGGTTTCATTTTGGTTTGAAGTGAAGGGGCGGAGTAGTTTTGTTTTAAAACAAGGGAAGTTATTAACAGAAGAAATTATGTCGTTAAGTGTGAATATCCGTATATGCATACCTAAACTTAATTCTTATTCCTAGAATAGTTTGTAGATATCGTGAGTAAGCTCTTAAAACTACTGATTATTTTCTTTTCTCCCTTCTTGCCAATTGTTTTACGCTTCAAGGATTAATTTACATTCTTCTTACGCTTGAATAAAATAAGACTCCATAAATCAATTTGTGCGTTAATCGTGAACAATTAAAAGGGAAACCCATAATTAAAATTTACACAATTCTTCGCAAATTTATATCTAAGATGAGCATCGATATTTTGGGGGCGAGGATGAAGCAGCATCTTTCAAGTTGAGAGATAGTAAAACATAGCTAAAGAATTCGTTTTAAATGCCTATTTTGTGTTGTCCTAAACCTCATAGAATTTCGTGTATGTGTGTCTGTGTGTGTGTTTGTTTTAGTTTATGGCACCTTTTTGTATAGAGTCCTAAGTCGTTAATATAACATTAGATAGTGTTTGTCTTATGAGCTGCGCTGTGTCCACCTACGCGTTGTAAGGATTAAGTTTAGTATTTAGCAATGCACTAACTTCTTAATTCATTTCATTTCGTTTCGTTCTTTGTTTTATTGAAATAGACGTGTGAAACCATCAAACTGAGAAAATTGCTTTTATGTGGAAACAAATGCAATTTTAAAATGTAAGTTCTTCCCACGATATACGATACAAGTATAAAAATGAGGGGTATAAACATTATGTCTTGATGTGTAAGCAAAAATGAAAACGATGAAGTATAAAACGTAGATAATAGATAATAGATAAAAATCAACGCGTGATTCATGAGTTCATCGGTAATTTATCGATAAAGCCTAATATTTTTCTTTTTCTCTCTTCTTGGCTTCTTGGCTTAGCTTGCTTTAGTTTTGTTGTTTTGTCGTTCGATGCAAGTTGGCTAACTACGCTCAAACCTCTTAGATCTATTCACTCGGCATCATTATGGGTAATCGTAATGATAGCTTAGGCGTATTCATCTTCTTGTCTCTTCTCCTCCTCTGGCTGTCGCCAGTTCTCCTCCCTGTTCTCCGTGTGGCGCTAAACTAGGTGTGTACCCATCGAGCCTGGGTAACATTAGCTTAGGTAGATTAACATTAACTGATAACTGATTAAATATAGCTGGAGAAAGGGTATGCACCATTCATTCTTCGTCTTTGCCTACTAATATGATAACTGGTCCAAGCGTCGCCAGCTGCCCGCTCCTTCCTTAGCTCTCGTTTCCGCGTCCTCGAGCAGCGGCAACCACTGCAAGCAAGATGGAACTGGTAGAGTTATATATGGGAGGGACTACACGCCAACAACTCACCTTTTATATGCCTCCTTCGTTAGCTCGTACATATTTATAGCACTTATAGGTATAACAAAAAGGTTCGCTGGTATTTACACATGGAATTTCTTATATGTACAGACGGATGCATCCTCGGAAGCATCCTGCAAAGGTAGCTCACAGTTGCCTCGCTTTGGCAACGCTGTTTCCCACTTAAGAGTTGTTGGCCCTGGACTTGCGGTTGCCGCCAGTTCCTGAGCCGACATTGGCATTGGTATTGTGCTCTGCTGCAGAGCCGTAATGTTGCTGTTGCTGTTGCTGCTGCTTCTCCTTGCTCAGATGGCGAATGGAGGCATTGGGACGATTATCTGTAGATTAAAATGGACTGTTGAATTTAAAATACTTGGAGTAGAGGATTGGAAAATGCAACCGTTCGAGCATTTGACATTTTTCGATACTGAAGACAGCAAACAATTTTATGTTTGTATATGAAAACTTCTTTAAACATTCGCAAAACATGCTTGCATTTTCCAAAACCAAAATGAAACTATTAGATATCTTAACCGGTCTTTGTCCTACCTTTCTCTTTGGCAGAGACCACGACAGCAATGCTGCCTTGGGTGGTGGCGATGGTGGTCAGGGGACCACCGCCTGGTTTGCCAGGTAGCGCGGCTTGAGCGGCTCCTCCCGCTACGCGCTTCTCGGTCACAACCACAGAGGTAGCCAGGCCGCTCTTCTCCACGGCCACTGCCACGGCGGCGGGGTCGCCGAAGACTAGGTCCATCTTGTGGCTGCCGGTGGGCGACAGGGTGCCGGTGGAGCCGCCGGACCCGGCTTCCTTGCTGTCGTGCGCGGCGGCGGCGGCTGTCTTGTGGTGCTGGGCCACCTGGGCGTAGCTGAGCTTGCTAGCCGTGGCGGCAGCCGACAGGTTCTCCGTCGACGTGGACGTGGCCACGCTCTTGTGCTTGCTGGCGCCCTTCTCCAGCAGGCTGGCCTCCTTCTTGGCGTGCAGGGCGGCCACAGAGGGAGGCTTCTTGTGCTGGCCGAGGCTGCACTCAGCCAGGCTAGTGGTCAGACCACTCTCCACCACGCTGCAGGCGCCAGCGCCTGCGGCCAGGGCAGCGGAGTACTCGTTGTGGCTCGCCAACGGCTGCGCGAGCTGCTGCTGCTGCTGCTGGACGTAGCCCTCGACCAGTCGCACCTGCGACGGCTGCTTTGGATGCACTTCATCCTCAGTCTTGTTTGATTTGTCCAGCTGCTGTTGGTGCTGCTGGTGCTGCTGGGCCCCGGCCGCCTCCTCCTTGCTGGTGGCGTTGATATTTGGTGTTAGACACTTTATCACATGGATCGAATTGTTATTACTGGAGCTCTGCTTAGTAACGTTCTTAGTATTGTTGCCGTCCTGGAGCTGGAGCGAGTACTCGGCCCCCAAGGCGGGTGTGGGGCTAACAGGTGGATTGCGCTGCTGCTGCTGCTGCTGCTGATAGTTGTGGGCCAAGTGCGGCTGGCTCTGGTTCTGGTTCTGGCCCTGCTGGTGCCTGTTGTCCTTGCGGGCCTTGCCCTTGCCTCCGCCCCCGGTGCGCACCACGTCGGACAGGCGGCTCTCGGCCCAGTTGTTGGCCGAGGAGCTGTTGACCAGGTGGGCACTGCTGGCCTCCATTCCCTGAAGACTGCCAGCGCGCTGATCCTCGGCGCTGGAGCTCTCCACGCAGCTGTTCAACAGCTGTGGCTGATGAGTCTGCTGCTGCTGCTGCTGGTGCAGCGCCTGCTTCTGGCCCAGGCCCGACGACCCGGATGACGTGGCGGTGGAGTTGTGCAGGGAGGCGCCGCCCTGGGCCTGAGGGGTGTGCGGTACTGCGGTGGCCGACGTAGCTGGCAGTGGAGGAAAGGCGGCTGCCTCCAGGTCAAACTGCGGCGGCTGAACGGGCGCCGGCGGCTGTTGCTGTTGCTGCTGCTGCTGTTGCTGCTGCTGTTGGTGCTGATGCTGGTGGCCCTGGTAGCCCAGGGAGCTGTGGTGCAGGCCACGCTCGTTGCTGCCGCTCGAGAGACTGTTAGCGCCCGAGCCGCCGCCGGATCCACCGCCTCCCGATCCGCCGCTGCTGACGCCCAGGCCGCCGCTGTTGCCCACGTTGCTGCCAATCGAATTGTGGTGGTGGTGGTGATGGTAGTGGTGGCCCGAGCTCTGCTGCCCGGAGCCGGAGCTCAGGTGGTGTGCCTGCTGCTGTTGCTGCTGCTGCGAGGACAACGCGTTGTGGTGGTGATGATGGTGCGAGCCACTCGCCATCGACGAGTGCTGGGCGTGGTAATGCGGATTGAAGTTGTTGCCCTTGTAGTTGCCACGGTGCTGCGGCGGTGGGACGTCGTGGATGGTGTTGTAGTGGCTCTGGCGCTCCCCGCCGCGGTGGGGGGCTCCACCGCCTTCAGTTCCGCCGGACTGTGCATTGCTGCCGGAGGAGGAAAGCAGGTGCTGCTGCTGGTGCGGGTTCGAGGGAGAGCTGCCGTAAATCTAAGATGGATGCGGAAAAAGAGCACGAGTCATGTTAAAGCTCTTGTCTTCATTGCTCTTAATGTTAATTATTATGCACTCTACTCACCCCAACTCGCCCGCCTGGGGAGTAGTTCAGTCCACCCTCCTCATCACGACGACGACGACGCGGGCGATTCTGCCACTGGAGCGGCTCCTTGCTGATCGACGTGGCCAGCGAAGAGGAGGAACTGGCGGACATGTTGCTGCTGCGGTTCACCTGCTGCATGGCGTGCGAGCCGTGCTCTGCCCCGTCCCCCGCCTCCTGCAACTCCTGCTGCACTGGCACCTGCTGCTGCAAGGCAACCTGTTGCTGTTGCTGCTGCTGCTGCGGCTGTGTCTGCTGCACCACCAGGTGGTGCTGGTGTTGGCCGGGCTGCGGCTGGGCCGGAGCAGTGGACACGTAGGTAACTTGAGGAGCGCTGGCAGCGCCGGAGGAAGCAAGTTGATAGTGCTGCTGCTGGGATTGACCCTGCGGCTGCTGCTGGGTCTGCAGGTGGTGGCTGTGGGCGGGCAGCGCCTGCACCTGGGTGGTGTAGTGGTGGTGGGTGGTTACCCCGCCGCCATAGCTCTTCTCCAGGTTCTTCTGCATGCCACCTGGGAAAGAACAAAAGCAATCAGAAGGGTTCTCATTGGGTACGCGTATTAAAACTCACCCTTCCAGTTGCTCTTGATCGGATAGTGGCGAGTGGAGCTGTTCACCTGCACAGTGGTCTGTGGCTGCTGCTGAGCCGAGCTCGTTGGCTGCTGTTGAATCTGCTGTATTACCTGCTGCGGCTGCTGAGCCAACGGAGCCTGCTGCAGAGGAGCCTGCTGCAACGGATCCTGCACAATGTTCGCGGGCACCACGCTCACCATTCCGCCCGGAATGGCGCCCGTTATCTGGATGGGCACAATGCTGCCGCCCTGGATGTGCGAAGCTGGCTGTGTGTTGCGCGGCGGCTTGCCCCTCGACTCACCTCGTGGTCCCGAGTTCGCGGCGCCCACGTTGTTGGGGTTGCCGCGGTGATTGTTGTTGTAGCGCCCGCCGCCCTGCGGCTTGGACGTGACCATGGTTTGTGCGGTGGGTGGCGGCGCTTGAGCGAAGCTGGCGGCCACGGCCTGCGGGGCCAGCGGATTGGCGGCGAAGATGTTTCCGCCGATTTCGTAGAAGTTCTGGCCATGGGCGGCGGTCGCGGCCACAGTACCAGGCGGCCAGGGACCTGCCACAAGGCCCGGGTAGAATTGATTCTGCGGAATCGGCTGTGGAGATATAGGATTTTGATGAATTGCTCTTCCATAAACCGTAAAAAGCTGATTGAAGCTGGTTAAAAAAATAAATAACTAGAAAACCTGACCAATATCCCAACACAAAACCGCAGCAACAATGCAGCCAAACTGCACAAATAATTCAATCGGTAGCATTAGCAGTAGTAACTAGTAGTACTTACAATCAGCACAGAGCTGCTGTACGGAACTGAGGCGGGGGCTGCGATGGCCGCTCCGTTGGTGTACAGATAACGGGGCTGCTGGGCACCCGCATAGCTGACTGAGGCGGCTCCAGCTCCGGATGGATCAAAGACATTGGCAGTTGGCGGCGACGTGAGGCGGTAGCCGTTCTTCATATTTGGTACAGACTGGTTGCGGTTTATAAACGACTTCGGCTTGATGCGGGCCATGATCGGCTTGCCCTGGAACTCCTTAACCTCCTCGCGCAGGTACTTGTACGCCTTCTGCGCATCGTCGTCCGACTCGAAGGTGACATACCACGAGTTGTTGGCGACGAATTCGCAGGAGATCGGCCGGGGGCAGCTTTCGTTGCTGAACAGAGCCTGCGGAACACACAAACACACACAAGAACCCAATTAGCTCGTTAAGAACGCGTGAGGAGTGGAGTCGAGTCACCCACCTTGACGTCATCGAGGGGCGTGTTGTTCGATATCTCGCGCAGAATGATGATGCAACGCTTGCGATTGGGACGCACGCGCAGTCCCTCCTCGTCCACCTGGACATTGGGCGACTCACGCAGAACCTCGGTGATAAGCTTAATGTCGTTGGTTAGCTTCCGCACGAGATTGAATCTGGCTACAGTCCAAATGGGAACGTACTGGTCGTAGTCCATTTGCGAAATCAGGTAAGTATCGTTGACCAGGTTCTCTCTGTTTTGGAGGAGTTAATTGCAAATTGTTAGATGAAGCTCAAAAAGAGAAAAAGAGAAGGAGAATCGGTACCCACCTGGAGAAGTAGTACTCAAGCTGGGTGGCCAGCATCTGCTTGAGCTTGTCCAGCGGTATGTTGGATTCCTCCCCGCCAGCTGCGGCGCTGTGGCTGCTCTGCTGCTGGTCGGCCGCGCCATTCGCCGGCAGCTGAACGGGCACTGGGACTTGGACAGGAACCTGAACCGGCACCACTATTTGGTGGGGCTGCGGATCAAGGGCCACTAAATTCGTGTTGTTGAGGGCATCTGTGGTATAGCAGACCACAGTACCGTCCTGGGTCTGGGCGAGAGTGCCGTTCATAATGGCGTATTCGCTAGTGTCCTGTGCCTCACCGCCTCCTGCGGAAACTCCTGGGATTCCGACTCCGACTCCTACTCCTCCGGCTGCTCCTGCTCCCGCTCCCGATCCTCCGGCCACAGCGGCTTGTGAAGCGGGCGGCTGGTGGCCGTATGTGAGATGCTGGGCGGGATGCGGCGACTGTTGCTGCTGCTGTTGGTGGTGGAGATGCTGCTGAAGCGTCTGCTGCTGTTGCTGTTGTTGTTGGTGGGCTATGTGTGTGTGGGCCAGGATCTGCGCCTGGTGCGGGTGCACCTGCTGCTGCTGGGCGGGCACAACTGCCGCGGCTGGGGCGGTGGCCACTGGAGCAACTGCGACGGGAGGAGCTACTGGTGGAGCGCCGGCGGCGGCGGCTGCTGCAGCAGCGGCTGTGATCAACGGGATGTGGGTAGCGGCGGCTGCTGCAGGAGAGGCTGCGATTTGGGTGGTGGCGCCAAACAGATTAGTGGTTAGCATCGCCGTCTCGACAGGAACGTTGGTGTAGACCGGCGGCTGGATCTTGACTGCATCTCCGTTCATGTACACATATCCTCCTGCAAGTGGTCGGTACATAATGGTTGGTTGGTTGGCATAGTATGGATGGAGGGTGGTGGGTGTTGGGTGGGAGGTATATGTGCGTTTGTGTGAGTGTGTGTACAAACAAGGTCAATTTTTTTTGTGTTATTGTAGACGTAACGGGAAACTTTCGTAATCGGAGGAAGCTAGACGCTGGGAAAACTCTGCCGATTTCGAGTGAACAAAAACAAAAAACAAACAAACGAAATGCAACGCCAGCATAAGCGCACACACGTGCAAGTGTTATATAGGGGGTGGCTCATACATATATGCAATGGTAGTGGTTAACTTTTTTTTTTTTTTTACCAACCTACGTAGTATTCCATGGTAACGTATGTTGCAATTATCAAGAAATTCCACACAAAGACACAGTCGGTTATTTCGCTTCTCCTTCTTAGCTTTTTCTCTTATTTTTTTTTTTTGTTAAATCTATTTTTTTTTGCTCTTTCGAGCTGCACACACACACTCACGCACGCGGCACACTACACACACAGCAGGCACACACAGACACACACACACACACGCGCGTTGCCACCCAGTCGCGAGAGTGGGAGAGAGAGCGAAGGAGAGGCCGAAAGAGAGCGAGTGAGAGGAGGAGCTCTTCTTTCTATTTGGAAAATTTGATTTTCACTGCAAGATTTTGTATTATTTCCTATTTCCGCAACTTAAATCGCTCTGAATTAAGGCCTCTTCAGCGATGATGGTTATTTATTTAGACTGCTGCTTGCGACTCGAAAACACGGCTCCTGCTCCTCCGCCCCTTTTCCTGCACATTTTCTTTAACTTCTACGTTGCCTTTCCTCGGTCTTCGTCTTCTGCGCTCTTTTTTATTTCTGCTCGCCGTTTCTTTTATTTTTTTTTTTTTATTTTTCGTTCGCAGACTTTTTTTCTCGATTTTCCTTCGCTTTTTTTGCACACGCAGAGAATGTGAATTGAAAATTGAAAACGACCGAGAGGCAATTGATTTTTTTGTCGACTTTTCACACCCTACTTGCACCGCCCGCACCCGCCAGCGATGCGCTTTTCAGTTGCCGATTGCTTGCCAAGTTGCTAAATGAATTGTTAAGATTCTGCCTGGTTTTTTTCACCACCAACTTGTCACGCGAAAAATCTAAAAATTCGACTTCTCATCGTCATAGAAAACTTTCGCCGTTTCGATAGATCGCCAGGCAAGGTTGCAAGCGATTCAAAATACCAAAAGCTTGAAAAATAACTGGTATTTTAAATATTCTTTACTAGCTAGTTCTTGCGAGTTCGACCCGATTTGTAAGCAAAGTCAACAGTATCTTATTTTTTTTGTGTTCAGATATATTTAAAATTACTTTTAGTTTTCGCAGGTCAAAAAATGAAATTTAAAAATACCGCAAAAAAAAAAACTGATGTGCTGTTCTAAAATACCAACTGCCAGCAGGGTGGAAACTCTGGACGATGCAAGAACATAATATTGCTTAGAAAATTTCAGCCCCCCTGCCCCCTTTTCGACCAAATGGTTTGCTTAATTATATGATAGGGTCTACTTACCAGTGGGTTTCAAAGAAATCCCGGCTTAATCCGCCTGCAAACACCGAGTCTGTGCAGCTGCAACGTGCTGGGGCAAAACCACTTGTTAAATTTGGCCGAACGAACAAAATGAAACACCAAGCGTTCCGCGCGTCCACGTTAACATTCACGATTTACTAGCGAATTAACTTTGTAGAATCCGAATATTTCGACTCTTGTTTTTCAAGGACAAGCTTCTGTTTGTAGGGCACTCACGAAACGTTTTTTTTTCCAGCAAAAAGCAACACACGCAAAAAATTCGCGCTCCTATTTTTTGTGCCTAAATATGTGTGACCGTGAAGCCATGTGGTAAAAATACCACATACGCAATATGTCATTAAGGCATTCGTTACTAGGTTGAAATCTTTGCTATAGTATGTACCCAATCCAATTGGTGTGCAGCTTGTCTACGGTAGGCGTTACCGTTAGGTCTGCATACAGTTTTAAATATTTCCTTAGCGAAGTACTCAAAAATTAAATTCAGAAAAATTCTTTAAGTTGTTTAGCATCAGCGACTTCTTTCAAAACTTTTACCGAAACACTATAACATTTAATAATGGTTTTCACGAAACGATAGAAATAAGTTCACAATAAATATACAAAGCTTCCTCTCAATGTTCAAGCCCCTTTGCATTACCACCAAACCTTTTGCTTAATTATAGTGCGCACTGCCACAATAAAGACACAAAGCTCCTTTTTCGTCCCATTATGCTACGACAGCGCCCGCACACATTCGTTTATTTAAATTGAACATTTTATTTATAACATTGTTCTCAGTTAATGGTCTATTGCTTCTGTATGCATGTAAATGTTCTATCAAGAGTGTTTGAATTAATCGGAACAAAGAACTTTTGCAAGTTTCGGGTGTTGATTTAGAGCTTAAGAATGAAATAGTATGAAAATTCACACTGTTTGTTTGTTCGTCCGCCTAGAAGCCGTGCACCTTGAGCTGATCCGGCTTAGCTAGTCCCACCTTCGTCAACCATTGGCAGATGTTTTCACGCTGATCGCCCTGAAGCTGCAGGACCTCACCATACTCTGGATGCTCGATTACAGTGCCATTGCAAGCAAATTCCTGTGAAGGATATAAGTAGATGTTAGTGGCTTTAAGATAAACAATAGTTGAAATAGTTTCACTATCTATTAAAGAGAGGAATTAAGGTGATCAATGTTATGTTTCAGCTAGAAACAGCCATTTATACGTTTTTTAGTAATTATTCATTATTCGTTTAGCAAGTAGAAACGGATTTTTAAGTAATTTCACTTTTGTTTTCTTTCTTGTTGACCGTTGACTTTGACCGTAACTTTCTACGACAGTTATGTACCCAGTAATCTGGATTAAACCTCCATAGATTTACCCACCTTCTTGCAGGAGCGGACTATCTTCTTCAAGTCATACTCCGCGGACAATCCTTGGACAGTGGTTAGTGTCTTGCGACCGTTCCTCTGCTGGATTCTAATGTGCACTAGCCCGTCTTGAATATCATCATCATTGCCCTTGATTGCATCAGCAAAGGGGTCTGCAAAGCGGGAGAATCGATTGATTATTGCGATTATATTGAGAGTTCAAAGGATGTAAAGCATGTAAATGTAATCACACCCTCGCAGCGTGTTTTACTTTTTCCAGAATGCGGGTGTTTGCGTGCGTATGTGGCTGTGTGTGTGCGATGATGACGAGCAGGGCAGCCATTTTTATGTACATGTGTAAAAGTCGGGGGATTAGCCTCGCTTCTACCTTACTTACCACGAGTGTTTAAATTCTGGATGGACATACGACAATAAAAACAAACCACAGCCTAAAACAAAAACCTTTTGAAATGATTTGTTGATATCTGAACTTTTAATTTAACGTTTTACTGAGTGAGTTTTTCGGAAATGTGTCTGACAAGTAGACTAGAGGTGGTATAAAAATCGATTAGTTTAAGCGTGCCTATCGATGCAAAAAAGTTTCACCTACTACGATAGGTGTCTTTCACTTAAGACCTATTCGAACATTCTTCTAAATTATTTTTCGATAATAAGGTCTGAATAAAAAAAACCAGATGAGTAACAAACACAGAAATAAACGGGGATTCAGTGTTTGGTTGGCAACGCGCGCCAGGGATGCCGAGATTTTTTCGATAGGTGGCATGCCAACTCGCTGTTCCCCAAATGCAGCCCTGTGTTTTCTGCAAGCGCAGCCAACTTTGCGCCATGCCGGGCTGCCATATTTCTTTCCTACTTGTCTTTCAACGAGAAAAGGTAGGCATTTTGCGTTTTGTCTCGATTTGATTAAGTTCTAGCGTTCCCGCAGCGTTCTAAGCGCTCCGAAAGTGTTAAGACAATGTCTGCCCCACGTGTTTCCGTCACTTTGGCAGCCGAACCACAGATACTCGGAGGTAAATTGAAATTTACCCACACGTGCAACACAGCGGGAATATAGTGAATTAAAAAAAAATGATTTTGGCGTGCGAAGCCACCCAGGAACACGTGCGGTCCTAAACTGCAGAAATTATTCTTTAGTGATGAACGATTGAGCAGAAGAGTTCTTGAAGACTATATTCATCACCCAAGACTGAAAATAGGCCAAGATTTAGAAAACTTTAATTGAAATTCCCGAGCTAATTATATGCTTCTGTCTTTTTTCATGTTTCCGCCTGGTAATTGGACATTTTGTGCTATTCGTATGAAGGTAAGCATCAATATGCATCTCACGTGTCAGTTATCATTTAATGAGGATTGATTTAGCAGAAGAGTTCTTGAAGACTATATTCATCACCCAAAACTGAAATTAGACTCAGAACCTTTGAAAGTTGTTTACCAAAACATCATGATCTAATTTCCTATTTTTCTATTTCATATTTCCCCTTCTGGTTGGACAAATTGTGATATTGCTATAAAGGTAAGCAATAAAACCATACTGAGAACCTCAGTTTTGTATTAATGAGGATTGATTTAGCAGAAGAGTTCTTGAAGACTATATTCATCACCCAAAACTGAAATTCCAAAAAACCTGTAGAATATTTACCCATTCTAAGAATTTACTAATTATGTTGTTTTTCTTACAGACGTGAGATGGCAACCTCTTCGCACCTCAATTGGTTGATCATTCGCAACAACAACGCCTTCTTGTTGAAGAAGCGCGATGTTAAGAAGCCCTTCAGCACAGTAAGTGACTTTGATTTGAAAACTTGAAATACCACTATTACAGAAAAGCTCAAAGTGGCAAAATGGTCTATAAATGTGGTACTAAAACTTCTTCAATGATGTTTCCAACTTATAATTTTCACAATGATATTTGAATACAACATGATAGTATTTTTAATCTGACAAAAGTTGAATGCATCTGTTCTGAGATCATAAAGACACGTAAACTCACTTTTAAATATTCTTTTCCAGGAGCCAAACAACTTGGCCAGCGTGAGCTCGTTCCGCTATAGTGGAATCGTGCACAAGAAGACCCTGGGAGTCGTGCCTGCTGCCGACAAGAAGGGCTTCACCGCCGTTCTGAAGAAGGGCAAGTATGCCCAGAGGCCCGCCAAGAACACCGTGCGCGTTAACTTCAAGGCCGGTCCCCGCCGTTCCCTGAAGAAGCTGAAGAACCTGCTCATCGGCTCCAAATACCGCAAGGACCTGACACAGGTAAAAATGGCTCAAACTAGAGAGATATAATTTGGTTCTTGTCATGATGATCTTTTTTTAATGCTACACAACCAAGATCGCAGAATGATCGTGTTGATAAACTTTTCTGAGGCTCTCATTTGAAGTTGTATTATCTTAATCTTTTGGCTTGCGTGTGCTAATAAATTTTTTTTTTTTATACATTTTCAGGCTGCCCTCCGTCGCGCTTCCGCTGTCCTGCGCTCCCAGAAGCCCGCCCCCGTCAAGGGAAAGAAGGCCGAGCTTGTTAAGGGAAAGAAGCCCGAATAAACTGTACCAGATTGGATTATGCGGAGCTGTTTTCTACTCGAGAATAAAGAAAAAATGTTAAAAACACCCTAATATTAAATGATAATTCCGTGTTCATTTGTGGGAAGAACTGAAATTCAGAGGCTTTGTTTGTGAGAATGTAGCATACTTTCAGCCTTATCTGAATAATACAAAAACATCAATTATTAATCTCGATTAAGGTTATTGACCCACTTTTTCTAAAGGTTTCATTTTAAATTTAAAATGTTTTCTATAAGTATTCATGCCAAAATTGGTCGGATTTATTAAATCTGATTTGGGATATAGAGAACGTTACATGAAGAGATACCACGAAATTGCATTGAAATATTACAGTTCAGAGTCATAAACTTAAATCTGAGACATTACAACGTTTGTTAAACTACGGTACACATGGATTTTAAATGCGCTTTGAGCTTTGCTGCTTCACACAGCCTTAGTAGAAGTACTCGTACTTCTGGGCGTGATGCAGCATCACCTCCATCGACTTTTTGCCCTGCAGCACCCCGTTTCGCTCCATGTAGTTCCAAATGGAGGCCATGAAAACGCAGAAGAGGATGACGCCGAATACGATAAACTTGAGCAGTAGGAAGATGGTGCGCATGCCAACGGGAGCGGTGAACTCCACCAACAGAACCAGGAGGACGAACAGAAAGGTGGCAGCGCTGTAGTACAGTATCCGATCCGTGTTAAGCTGCAGAAGGGAGGCGTCGCACAGGGCCAAAGCTTCGTGAAGGGCGGCAGTTCGAGCGGCAGGCATGGTTTGAATGGATGATGCGCTGCCATTGCACTGCGCTTCCGGCTGCTCCTCATCGCCGGCCTGAGCATCGCCCGCTCCCAATTCTCTCACGGCGCAGCTCCCGCCTTCTTCCACCTGGCAGTTCACCTCGATTGTGGCAACTGGCTCCTCCGTTCTTGGTGCAGGCTTTGATAACCTAAGCTTGGCTAGCACTGCCTCGTGATCCGAGAAACTGAACTTTTCGCCGGGTACTCGGTCCGGAAAGGGCAGTTGGTACTCTACTATCTCTGCGTCTACGTGGTCGCCGCCGCGAACAAAAATATGATCAATGCGGATGCCCTGGGGATTCCTTTCCAACGCCTGCTTCGAGGTGTACGAGTTGTGCTGACACTCGTTGGTTCGAAAGGAGTCCGAGGCGCAGCTGTCAAGCATTTTGGAGGTGTAGAGCAACACCTTGTATGAGATGTCCTGTGGCTGGGCGTTCAGATCGCCGGCTAGAATTTGCAGGGCAGAGTTGCCTCTGGTGGCCTCGATGAATTGAGCTGTGTCGAAGGCCTGGATGACGCGATGGGTCTTGTACTCGTCGTTGGCATTGTCGTACTCAGCGTGCAGATGGGCATTGTAGAGATGGACCATTTGTCCAGCCACCAAGATGCGGCACAAGCCCACGCCCTTACCGCCGAACCAGTCTGCGTGCTGAATGCGATGGAAGTAGCCGTTGACGGACCACGCGTGAAACAGAGTGCCCAAGATGGGATACTTGGACAGCACCAGCAGTCCGGCCCCCATCACTCCGCTGTGGAAGTAGTGACTGTGGGGCAGGACCGCCTCTGTGCCTTTCTGTAGTCGCTCGCTGTCCTGCTGCGCCCACACCTCTTGCAGGGACACGATATCGTATTTTCCACTTGCCAGCTCCTTGCAAATGGCATCGATACGGGGTCCACGATCACTTGACACATATGGAATGCCCCTGAAATGAGGAATACAGAGTTAGTTTCAGGAGATCGGGGTCAATTGTGCAGGTGCTCCGGAAGCCTTAAAAGGCAATGCTCGTTCTTACCAAATATTCAGGGTCAGAATGTTCAACTCCAGCAGCAACATCGCAACTTTTGTGGTCTGTTTTCACGTTCGCATGCTTAAAATGCAATATAGAGGCGCGGGCAGCGACGATAAGATAACTTTTTGATTTGTTTTCAAGATATATAGCCAAAGTGTGACCATTTGTGAAAACAAAAATACATTTAATGTTAACCCTTAAGTTGCTTCTTTGCTTAGCTTCAGTTCTGATTTATAACTTTGAGACAATATAATGTTTGTTAATATGTACAAACAATATATCAATGCAAGTAAAATTTTATATAATCTAAAGCCGTTTAAAGTATACTTTCAAATTTATATTCTTCCTCTGCCTCGTTCTATATTTTTCTTTCCATTCGTTATTATACCCTTGCAGATAGTATTGTTCTTGATATCAACTTATTTCTTCCAGATGTTTTTTTTTAAATACCATCGAATTTCGAATTAAATTTGATCAAAATAGAAAAATAGGAAAGATCGGGGAATATTTACACAAATAATGGCAAACAAATGATTACGTCGTTGTTTTTTATCTCACGAGAATGATTTTTAGAACATCGAGAGAAAATTTCATTAAAATGGGACAACTAAAATATAGAAAATTAACGGAAAAGTCGTCATAGTCATAGTATATAAACTTCGGCTCGCCGAAGCTAGTTTCTTTTCTTGTTGATATAGTCTATTAGGAAACGAACTGAAGCAGAGGGTTAAACAGACTTTTAACTGTTAGCTTAATGTCGGATTTTTAAACTTTCTTGCCATGGTCAGTCTATTCCCGCAACTAGTAAATTTTAGTATTTAGTTATAACATTTCAAAACATTAAAAAATAAAACCCAAATGTTGTGGCGATAGGCTGATTGAGGGGCGATCATGATGATTCAGCTGCTGTTCTTGTGCCTCGTGCTTTTCGTCGTTGTTTATTGGTTTGTTTCGTCGGGGTTGGGCGTACATATTTTGGCTCATCATGGTTATAAACATAAAATTGGATCACCTTTCATTTTAGGATCTTGCCCACAGGCATAAGCTGGTACTTGGTGAAGAGGTTTCGGGTAAAAGTGCGGATCGGACGCGTGTCGTTGCCCTACTTGTCCCTTAAGAATGTGCACATCAGCAAGAGTGGATTCTCGGTGGTAAGAATAGCCCTTAACCTCCGGCTGCTAGGCAATAAACACTCCCTTTCTTCCAGCAAATTGAGGAGGTGTGCCTGCGGAGCAGTTTCTTTACCACCGAGGTGACCAAGCTGCTCTCTATATACGTCCGCGACATCCGCGTCAACAAGGACATTCACGGGCGCCAGGATGACAATGAGGACTTCTATGAACTCCGGCAGACGGAAAGTTCGGGAGGCAACCCGACGGATGCGAAGGGTGTGCCCGACTTTCGGCAAACGAAGGTGCCCGCAAGCATTATTACGTTTGCCCAGTTCATGGCGGTGCACGTGAACAACATATCAGTGGTCCTGATGAACAACGATTTTGATCCGGGCTGGTTTATCCACGCCACGGCAAAGGAGCTTCATCTGGACGGGAGTATCGTACAGAATGCCCGTGTCCTGCTGGTGAACGCGGCCCTGAGTGAGGCCCAGGCCAAGATGCTGAGACACTGCAGTTCCCGTCGCCAGTCGCTAGAGAACTTGAACAAAATTAGACCATGCCTGGGTGAGGTCAGCTTTGACATGACCCTGGATGCCTCGCTCTTTGCCCAGGGACCTCTGCTAATGGATGTGGGTATTGGTATTTCCGTTCTACAGCGTTCTAACTGTTAATCCAACTTTCAGACCCTTAATCTGGTCATTAATAATGCCAAATCCGTAATCCACGGAGGACTTTATGAGTTCCTCAGTGAGGCCAAGCGAAGAACGTCAACTGGACAGCACTCACAGCGTTCCATGCAGACTTCAGTGCCCTCTAAGAGGACCTACGACAATGACAACTACGAAAAGCTGGCGCCAATTATACCAAAAAACTTTAACTTTAGCATTAGGGCGGCAACTTTCTCAGCAGTCAAGGAAAATTCTCAAAATGATTTTAGTGCCAAGCTGCAGTCCTTTCAAGTAGGTTGAAGCCTGCTTAACTGATTTGTGTGTTTTAAAGCTTATGTCATTATGCACAGATCTCGGGAAAGTTTAACTCGAAAGTCACGGATGAAAAGACATTGCTACCTTCAATGCTTGCCAAACTAGGATTTCAACACTTAGATATCGATACCAAATATGAGAAACTTCTCTTTGTAGAACAATTTACCATAGACTCTGTGGTAAGCCTTTTATTATCCTTCTACTGCTTTTAATATTCCGAAAAACCATTTTTCCTTTCAGCTGGAAAAAGACATATTAAAACTGTTTGTTAAGCTTAAGACATTCCAAATAATCTATAACCACAGAGAGATCTACGACTTCGTCAACAACAACTTCTTGGCTCGCCAACGTTCTAGCGGATCGATGCAACTAATACAAAAGCAGAAATCCCTGCCGGATCACTTGTATCCGAACACGGCGTCAGTGACTCAACTGAGACCAAATCAAAGACGCGAGGGCGGAGTTCTCGAGTGGATTATGCAGCGGATCGTAGTTAAAGGCTGTGCAGAGCTGTTCAATGTCTCTCTTCTCATGACGCTGGAGGACGAGAACATAGCCATGAGTGTCAGTCACACGAGGTTCCTCCTGGAACAGATCGAGGAGAAACGCAGCAATCTCTATGAAAACAAGTTCCTCAACTTGCTGTTAAATCAGCGGCAGTGGAGCATGGAGATAATGGTGGAGACGCTGTGGTCGAATCTGAGGAACTCTATCAACGACACCAACAACCTAAAGAAGACCCATTCGCCCGGCTCACCGTTCTTTCTCGGAGTGAGTTTGGTGAAACTCTGCTCATACGCAAACACCACTAAACTGGACATCTCTGTGCACACCTTCCGCACGGAGTACAGTATGCAGCTGGCGGAGTTTGTAGTCAAATCAATGGAGTGCCTGCGGCAGTACCGGGGAATGGAACCGAAAAAGACACTCGCAGGCCAGGCCGAACCTGGCTCTCTCCGTTCAGCCACCAAACTCATCCACTCCCTTGCGCGTCTCCGTTAAGGTCAAGGATATAACGGCCTACTTTGTGAACAAACACAAGGTGTACACACTGCTCAGCTTCTCGGAGCTGAACTTGTCGAGAGCCCAGAACCTAACCTCCCTGAAGCTCGAAGAGTTCCAGCTGGCCATGATGCGCTCGATGACCGCTTCCTCGCTCTGCCTCACCGACTTTTCAGACGTGTTCGCCACTTGCAAAATGATTCGTCTGGAGCATGAACAGGTGGAGGGCACCCTGGGCAAGCTGTCCATCTACATACCCGGCAATACGGACGCGAAGTGGAACTCCAATTTGCACATGCACCTGCTAACTTTGGCAAGGGACATGCAAGACTTAAAAAATGAGTTGTCCCTTTCCGCTTCGCCTGTGAAGAAAACCGCCCCAAAAGGAGGACTTGTTGTGGAGTTGTCCGCCGAACGGAGCACTACCTTTGAAATAAAGTTCTCCGAGCGTCACTCCGTCCAGATATTTGTGGAAAGCCTTTTCTTCAGTCAAAAGGAGCGGTGCATCATCTATGCGGAGAACGTGTTTGTTAAGATTGATGATCAGCACATATTCACGGTAAAAGAGCTCGATCTGCAATCGGTTCCCCGACTTGAGGTTCTCACCCAAGAACGACAAAACTTTCCCGGCTTTCAGCTGCCCTCCAACAAGGTGTGGGTCTGCACCATTGGATCCTTTAAGGCAATTTTCCCGTACGACCACGACTTCTACAATGCCATCAACGGCGAGTGTGTGTCCCACTTTAAGTGGCTCAAAGTGGTCCACAACTACGAGAAAAAGCCGTTCACGGTGGACTCCCCGCTGCCCTGCGACCTGGTGATAAAGATCAAGGAGTTCCTCTTGGAGATCAGCGACGATCCCTTCGAGGTCAAGCTGCGGGACAACTACGTCCTACTGGTGGACGAATACCTGGAGAGCTTAAAGCGTAAGGCGCTGTTTGACAAAAAGATCGGCGAGATTCGCTCGGAACGCCTTTTGATGCCCACTGGAACCATTGAGAGTCTTTACGCCAACCTGGTGAAGAAGAATTCGGAGATCTATATCCAGCGATCAAAGAAAATTCGGGAGAGTGGCCCGGTTCGCACTCGGCTCCTGGCCTGGATCATGACGGATGTGAACATCATGGCCATGGCGGACACCTCCATCCACGGCTACGATAATGTGACGCGCATCATGCGGGAGATCGATCACGAGAGTCCCTGGCCCGAGGAGGGACTGGAGTTCTCCACGCTGTGGTGTCGTGGAGTAAACATCAGCTGTACAGAATGGAAATTTATGCTGAGGTGGGATAAACTAGTTAAAGGGATAACCCCGTTTTAATGAATTATATCTTTCCCAGGGACTTTCCGCAACCCATGTTCTGCGTGAAGAGCATGCGTCTGTATGGCAATCTCTGCGGAGCGGAGCAGATGGGTTCCAAGCGGGCCAAGCGCGACGTGCTCATTGAGGTCGGCGAACCCTTTGGAACCACTGTGATTCAACGTAGCATGCCGTCGCTGAAGTTCTATCACGACTTTGACTGCGAGCTGGAGAGCTGCAGCTACGCCTTTGGAGCCTGCTGGGAGCCTGTGATGGCCCAGTGCAACCTGAGCTTCGAAAAGATATCGGCTCCCTCCAAAGATCCCTCGCCTCCGTTGCCGTTTTGGGACAAGCTGCGCCTGCTCCTGCACGGTCGGTTAACTCTGATAGCCAAGCGGTTCACCATTCTCCTCCACGCCTCGCTGGATCCCTATAACACCACTGAGGAAATGGAGCTGACCTGGAACAACTGCGGCATCGTGCTGACGAATGCCAAGATTATGTTTAAAGGGGAACTCAATGTGAGTTTTAGGTTGTTAAATAGTATTCGATACTAAAGTTATTCCCTTTCAGGTCACCGTAAGAACAGCTTCTCGCTACGACGATTGCCGGTTGCTTCATTTCCCCAACCTTAAGTTGACGATCAAGCTGAAGTGGGTGTGCCTGGCCAATCCCAATGATCACCACGCCGTGATGCCGTGCGCCCCAAACAAGCTGCCAGAGTACTCGAGCAACCAGGTGCACGACTCGTTCCGCGCATTCCGTTCGCTCAATCTCAACATTTGGATATCCTTCGAGACGAAGCCCAAGGCGGGAGAGGACTTGGAGGTCGACATACCCAGTCTGGTGCTGTACGGCAGCACATTGCGCTGGTTTGAGAGCCTGCAACTCATTCTTTCGGGCGTGACGAGGCCCACGCGACGTGGTCCGGTCTTCAACAATGTGAGACCGCGGAAGAAGCCGCTTAGCCGGCACTACAAGAAGGCCAACCTGCAGATGTGCCTGCACAAGTTCCAAGTGCTCTACTGGATGTCGCACGCCCTGCAGAAGGGATTCCAGCTGAACGGCCGCCGCGTGTCATTCAGTTCCGAACACTCGCTGGCCCTCAATCCCATCGACGACGGGCTTATCCACCGACCGCGGGCGGATTGGTCGACGATCTACATGAACTGCGAGCTCAACGATGCGGAGATCTGGTTGAAGAGTATTCTGACCGAGAAGATGGACAGCAGCTCCGAAAACCTGGCCAGCGCAGCGGATGCCTTCAAAATCGTAAGATTCTACTTCCTGAGCGTGGCCAAGGTCTCCTATGGACGTGAGGCACTTATCCCGACGACAGCCACGAGCACTGAGGAAGATGTAAAGGCCCAGTCCACAACGCCAACCCACAAGCTGGTGGTGCACGATCTGAAGGGCGCCTGGACCAAGAGCAATCGCGATGTGGCGTTCGCCCTGTTCGACTCATTTATGAAGTCCCAGAAGTTGAAGAACAACTTGTCCACGGAGGCGGTGAAGAGTTATCGCAAGGAGGGGCCTAACTCCGCCGTCCTGAAGCACAAGCGCAGTGATAGCACCATTACCTTGTCGAGCAACAACAGCGAGGGTCTGCCTAGTAAGTCTGGGAAATCCATCTAGGGTTCATATCTGATGTGCCTGCTTCTCCCTTTCAGTTTCCAATCCGAATGCATCGCTGAAGAAGCTTCCCGCGCAGATCCACGCAACAGCCATGCTGCAGCAACTGATCGCGGAGGCCGACCACAAGTTCAACGTGTACAGCGATGACCACAGCACCCAATCCCGGGAGCTGCAGCTGCAAGGCCTGCAGGCCTGCTCCGCGCAGGATGTGATCCACGAGAACTGGTCGATCAGCCTGGTAAACTCGCAGGTCCTGCTCAAGGGGTGCGAGACGTCCGGCTACGTGATCATCAGTGCGGCCAAGGCGGAGATACTGCAACGGGAGCACCGTCCGGTCTGGCGGGAGCGGTCGCTCATCTCGAAGACCACGTGGAAGGGACTGCTCGAGTGCATGCAGTACTACGCAACAGTCAGCGCGGGGGACAACAACTCGCTGCTCGAGAAGGAGATCATGTGGCTGACAGTGGACAACATTCAGGACAAGGACGAGACCGTGATCAACAACCTGCCGGACATCTCGCACCTGGTCGGCAGTGGACGCAGTGTGGGTGGAGTGGTTTCCGAAACGGTGGGTGCCTTTCTGAGCGACAACTCTGGCGGGGCACAGCCCGTCCAGCTGCAGCGCATCGTGTCCAAGTGCAAGTGCGAGTTCTTCTATGTGAGCTACGGCGATGCCATCGATCCGAACAGCATCACGGAGGTGCCGCCTCCGCCCTCGGAGGAGCTGCAGTCGCCGTGGGAGAAGCAGGACGATCCCGTGGACGCCTTCACCCTAATGCATCACGACCTGGACGTATGCACCAATTCGCTGCAGTACGCGATGATTTTGGACATCGTTAACAACCTGCTGCTCTACGTGGAGCCCCAGCGAAAGCAGGCGGCGGAGAAGCTCACCCGGATGCGCTTCCAGCTGCAGCTGCACTCCACGGAGGACCAGAAGCGCCCCATCCAGCAGAAGCAGACTGTTATCCGCAGCCTGCTCATGAAGATTCGCTCGCTGGAGAAGGACACACACATGATCAGCAAGGAGCGGATCGAGGACGGCGACTCGCTGGAGCTGCGGCAGGAGTACGACCACGTGCAGCAGATGATCCGCGAGAGCAAGGAGGAGCTTAACACCTTCAGCGAGGAGCTGGACATGATGCTGCTCTGCTACAAGGAGACCCAGCTGTCGCAGCTCAGCAAGATCTCGAACGTGCGCTCCGATGAGTCGGTGACCATGATTCGAACCAACGAAATCTGCTTTAAGCGCGCCCAGTGGCGGCTGACTGAAACGGACGGCCAAATCGGCATAGCTGATCTCGTCCTGAGTGCCTTCCTCTACACGAAGAAGTCCAAGAGCGATGATTCGGTGGAGCATCTGCTGGAGCTGGGCAACATTCGCATGGAGAACCTATTACCGCGGGAAATCTATCGCGATGTCCTGCTGGCCACCGAAATCCAAAAGGATATGCCCGTGGACACCCACAAACGGGTGCTGCGGATCTTCTGCCGGGAGAAGGCTCCAGTTGGCGGAATATCCGTGAAGGAACACTTCGAAATCAACGTGGCACCCATCACAATTGCCATCACGAAAAAGTTTTACAGCACCATGCTTAAGTTCTGCTTTCCGGACCGCGATGCCTCCGAAACGGAGGCTAGCGATGAACTGGACGACAATGCTTCAACCAGCTCGGCGTCCACAACCAATTTACAGGTGAGGCCATCGACCTCCTCGTCGACCAAGCGCTCCGGGAAAGGCAAGAAGGGAGCCAAAGACTCCGAGTTCTATGTAAAGATCGAGAAGGACGACGTGGAAAAGATGAAGGAGCGCGCGGAGAAAAACAAGCTGTTTATTTACATCAAGATTCCCGAGGTGCCCGTGCGGGTCAGCTACAAGGGGAACAAGGAGAAGAACCTAGAGGACATCACCGACTACTCTCTAGTCATACCAACATTGGAGTACCACAACGTTACGTGGACCTGGTTGGATCTGCTGTTGGCCATGAAGTCAGTGAGCCGGCGCGTGATATTCTCGCAGGCCATTAAGCAGAAGCTGCACATCCACCAGCGCCAACCGATCCTCTCCGCCGGAGAACGAGCCACTCCCCAGGAGGCGGAGGACAAGGCAGTGATGTTGTTTGGAAATCGCTTACTCGTGAGTTTCACACAACTAGTTAATTTTATTTGCTAACTTCTTCACCCTTTCCTGCAGAACGATAACCGTAGTCAGAAGAAGGGCGTCTTCAAGTTCTCCTCGAGCGGAAAGTGATGAAACTCGTGTTGTCTTTTAACGATATTTATATGATTTATTACTGTACGTTCAAAGGATGTACGAAAATATGTGCAACTTGCGGTACTGACCAGGATTAGCACAGCTTACCTAAAACGCCGTAATCAACTAACAAGAATGTCGAGTGCGTCTTGGCCCGATTAACAATACATTATACAATACAATCACACACACTCTCAAGTATTATGCTATGTAACTCTCTAACTCTAGCTATTAATGTTATGGATACTTGTTGTTAGCAATAAAGAGGGAGTAGGCGTAGTTCATTTTTACAGACCAGTGACAAACTTTAAAACACTTATATTAAGCTTGATCGCCGGTTCATCGCTACTTGTTCTGTTGCTTCAGGGGTGGCTGAAAAACAAAGACAAATTAATATCGTTAAAAGTCCGGGGATCTCCGATTACCAACCAGCACAAAGACTCGTTTCGGCAGGGCTCGCTGCACCAGTTCGTCGAGCAAGGCGTTCTGGATGTCGTTCTTCTGCGGATCCGCCTTTGTGTTGTACTCCAAACTCAACACCGGCAGCTCCTGCCAGCCGACTTGCAGGGGATACAGGTTGTAGACCAGCTCCTTCTCCTCGAAGGCCATTATGGAAATGTCCAGCTGAGGAAATTATTATTAATAGAGGACAACTAACCTTTGTCTTTCAAGTCAAACCCACCTGCTTGTGGCCGGAGCAAATAAAGTTATCGGTCTTGCTGATGCTTAGGTTGGCTATCAGGTGGACCACGTGCGAGGTGGGATTCTTAAGCACCACCTTAAAGGCAATGGGCATCTTCACGAACATCTTCTCTTCAATGGTGCAGTAGATGTTGAGCGGTGGCTCCGCGATGTCAAGCCCGCTTATCACAAACTTCGACTCGTTCTCCTCCTTGCCATTGGCCCTCCGCCAGCGGATGCAGAACACTCCGAAGATGGGGACGGAGGATGGATTCGCCTCCAAGGTGTAGATGCCCTTGATGAAGCCGCGACAGTGTCCCGTTCCCTGCACGGCTTCCAGGGCCTTGTTGTAGACGAGACGAGTGGTCTTCAGGCCCTCTTGGGTACTGAGTGCATCCTCGGCCACATTGACCTCGTCCGACTGGATGGAACTGCTCATCACACCCGCGTTGGCGACCTGAAGAGCGCCGGAAACTGCCGAGTTGCTGTTTATTATGGTCATGGTGGTGGGAATCTTGGTCACCAGACTCTTGCTTATGTAGGCACTCATTCCGGCCGGCGGCGTAGGAGCAATGGGTTCTTCTGCAGAACTTTTCACTGACGCCCTGCTGAACTTACTGGCCACTGCCTTGCCCTCTAGCTTGCCCCGGTGATCTAAGTCCCGAGCAGTTGTCCAGTCCTTAAGAGTGGCATTTGTCCGCAGGACTATCACGCTCTCCAGCTGCTCGCCTGCACTGTACTTATTGGTGTATTTCTTCCGCTTAAAGCTGTAGTTTGATTGCACTAGGTTGTGATCCTGAAACAGTATGGTTATCATGAAGGATAGGCAGAGGATATTTCAAATCACACTTACACATATAAAGAAGCTGTCCAGTATCTCCACATCGTCTACAGCCACCACTTCGGTGTTGGCTCTCAACAGAAAGTTTTCCCCTCGATACACCTGGTTCAGCGGCTTTCTGTCCAGCGTGTAAAATCGGGCCGAAAACCTAAAGTCCCCGTAGCATTGAACTGTGAGAGTGTCCTCCCGCGACTTGCGCACTCTCGTCTCGTCCAGGTACTCGATCTGCACCGGGGAAATCGCAGCCAGGCTCTGGGCAACACCCTTCACCTCGTGATCGGGCGTAGATTCTGAGCTATTCGGAGTAGTACTAACCCGGGCAGGGGTGGAACCTCCTCCACCCTGGCCGCGATCAACGTCCAAGGTGTAGCTCAACCTCTGCTGCAACTTGATCTCCGCCTCCGCCAAGCTGAAGATGTAGAAGGTGGCCGTAGTACTTCCGTGGGCGGACAGCTCGCCCACGTCGATTTGGATCTGGGCGTGGAGCTTTTGGCGTCCCGGCGAGATGTCCGTCGTAAGGAAAACTAGAGAAGTTAAAAGGAGATTATTAGCAACAGATATTTTTCAAAGATATGTTATTTATTACTACAAATTATTATTGCTTGTGCAATATCCGATTCGCACCCATTGAAAAACACCTGCATTTATTGCCTGCATTGTTATCGGACTGCCATACCCCGACGATACCACCTTATACTTATTCTACCATACTCTCTTTCAGTTTTCGCGAGTGACGCGCGGCGCGCGCAGCTTCCCTTAAACTTTAAACCAAATTCTTCTTAAATTCAAACTAAGTCAATATCTGCTTATTGATATCGGGATCGCAAAGTGTCGAAAACGAATTAAACATTGGAAAAGAAGCGCCCGCAGTAATATGCTATAAGTTTTGGTTTATATCTGGCGGGAAACCGAATCTGCCACAGTTCAAAAATTGTGCGTGAGCTTCGCATATCCGGCTTTGCATGCATTGTTATCGGACTGCCAGACCCGACGATACCACCTTATACTTATTCTACCATGCTCTCTTTCAGTTTTCGCGGGTGAAGCGCGGCGCGAGCATCTTCCCTTAAAATTTAAACCAAATTCTTCTTAAATTCAAACTAAATCAATATCTGCTTATGGATATCGGGAACGCAAAGTGTCGAAAACGAATTAAACATTGGAAAAGAAGCGCCCGCAGTAATATGCTATAAGATTTGGTTTATATCTGTCGGAAAAACGTTCTTTCATTAAATTCTGGTACAGGGTGACAGACGCCAAGGACTCTTTCTGTTTTCGCGGGTGCAAGTGACGCGCGGCGCGCGCAGCTTCCCTTAAAATTTAAACCAAATTCAATATCCAAGTCAATATCTGCTTTGTATATCGGGATCGCAAAATGTCGAAAATGAATTAAACATTGGGAAAGAAGCGCCCGCAGTAATATGCTATAAGTTTTGGTTTACATATATCTGGCGGGAATCCGAATCTGGCACAGGGTGCTCTCTTGGACAGATGACAAAGAGTGCGTGAGCTTCGCATATGCGGCTTTGCATGTTACATACATATGTACGATTATGTAGATGTATGATTTTTTTTAAATTTTTGTTCAGTGCTTTAAAGTGAAGTATTTAAGTATCTTTGGTGAAAAATAAGTGTATATGTGCGAATATAATTCATTTTTTTAATATTTTTTTCTGTGCTGTGATGTGATGGTACATATACATATGTAAGAGCTAATGTTGATACTAGCAATGTCAAATATTCATATATCTGATTTGTACATAATTTTTTTTTGCGTGATATCGAAAATAAATGTATTTGTGTACATAATACGACGGGTTAAAGGATTTAAAATTCACCTTTAAAAATACCTAAAAGACGGGTAAGTCCCCCTTTGTTAATTTTTCTTATTTCTTAAAATTTGGTAACAACTTGAATATTTTGAACTGTTAAGGTTAAAATAACGTGTATATAAACTGTAAAGTTCTCTTGTGGTTCAAGTCCACGGCACAACAGGTGTGTGTGCTCCCGCTCTTAATTCTTTGCCATATCTATTATTTAACGCAAAACAAATAGTATTGAGTGGGAACAGTTAGAACAGTATTGAGTGGGAACAGTTTCTCTTCACTTCCTCATAGCCCCTTAAAGCCAAGTTCATTGTCGTGTGTAAATAGAGAGCAACAGGTGTTTTTTGTAAGTGGGTTCTCGTTGGGTAAGGTCAGTACCGCATCGTTCTATAAATGTCTGTGCTGCATGGTTTGCGGCTTCAGTTCCTTGAAGTTCACATTACAGGCCAGTCAAGATCGCGATGCAAGGCGTGCTGCTTCCACTGATGATGTGGATTATTTGGCTTTCGGAGATCCAAACTGAGGAGCTCGACTCACGTCGGAGTCCCCGCGTGGTGGGCGGCCATCCGAGCGACGTTCAGAATCTACCGTACATGGTCAACATCCGTAGGCGTGGCAACTTCCAGTGCGGCGGATCCCTGGTCACTCCTCATTGTGTCTTAACCGCCGCCCACTGCCTGAAAGATGGTCAAACCTCCGACTTTGTGGTCCGTGGCGGGGTCACTTATCTAAGTGACATGCGGAATGCCCGCTATGTGAGGAAAATACTGCTCCCTTCGGCCTACAGTAGCAGCACTTTGGATCACGATGTGGCCCTGTTGCAGCTTCAGAATCCTCTCCAAGCGTCCGTTGCACAGCCCATCTCGTTGGCCTTAAGGTCCCCTCGCCCAGGGACCTTTGTTCGAGTTTCCGGCTGGGGATTGACCGACGACAGCTCCACTTTGCTGCCCAATCAGCTGCACAGCGTCCACGTCCGAGTGATGCCTCAGCGAGAATGCCGGAATTTGTATCGGGGATATCGAAACATAACAGCCAGTATGTTCTGTGCTTCGATTCCGGGCTACAAGGATGCCTGTGCAGCCGATTCCGGCGGTCCGGTGGTGAACTCCAGTGGTTTCCTGGTGGGCGTGGTCTCGTGGGGAAGGGCGAATCGTTGTGCCGCCGCCGATAGTCCCGGGGTTTACTCCGACGTGAGTTACCAGTCCGACTGGATAGCCGAAAATATTCATAGGTACTGCTAGTTACCCTTCGAAACTGTATTAATCAGTATTAGATCAGATAACCCTGATCGTTGACGTCACTGGGAGCTGGAGCTAGAATGCCATTGAAGTGGCAATGCCTTCCATTGTGACCCGCGGTGTTTGCTCAGTTGTTTTCTAGTTGTTTTGCCGAATATCCGGCCATAAAAGCCGGGACAAGGTCACAATCATATCAGTTCACATCGAGATGCTTTGGCGCTGGGAGTATCTTATCTTGGGCATTCTGCTCTTGGCGGAGATCACCCAACTGGGTGAAGCTGCCATTAATCCGAGGAGAAACAGGCGGTTGAGAAGTGCGAATGGAACCAACTTGTCGAGCAGGAGAAAGCAATCCGGAAACAGGAACACTCGTAACCAAACTTCTGGCAGAAAACTCGCTGCCAAGAGCGTCAATCGAAGCAGGAAGTCCGCGACTCCGGCCAAAATCGAATCCAAGATTATAGGTGGCACAAGCACCACTATTTCCACGACTCCCTACATTGTGCAGGTGCGACGGGGAGAGAATCTATGTGGGGGATCCCTGATCACGGAACGGTGGGTCCTAACTGCAGCCCATTGCGTTAAGGGATACAGTGCCTCCAATTTTAAGGTGCGCGGTGGAACCACCACTTTGGACGGCAGCGACGGCACCGTTCGCTCCGTGGACTCTGTCCACGTGGCGCCCAAGTTCACCTCAAGGAGTTACAACATGGATGCGGCGCTGCTCAAGCTGAACGCGTCCCTGACTGGAACCAATATCGGAACCATTTCCATGGGTAACTACCGACCCAGAGCGGGATCGCAGGTGCGCATTGCGGGATGGGGCGTAACTTCGGAAGGTGCCTCATCAGCCTCCAAAACCCTGAAGGCCACTTATATTCGAGTGAACAAGCAGAGAAAGTGCCAAAGGGATTACCGCTCCAAGGCCACCATCACAAAGTTTATGTTTTGTGGCCGCGCAGCTGGCAAGGATTCATGCAGCGGAGATTCAGGAGGTCCTGTTACCAGGAACAACACCCTGCTGGGCATCGTATCGTTCGGCTATGGATGTGGCAGAGCCAATTACCCCGGTGTGTACACAGCCGTGTCCTCGATCCGCACGTGGGCCAACAACGTTATGGCCAGCAATTAGGGATCGCTAGTCTGAGCGATACGAATCGAAATGAACTAGATCGTAAGGTCGTTATGCGTTTTAATAAATATTTGTTAAAAACAAAACTTTCATGTATAGAGCTTTGACAATGTGGGAATTAAAAATAGAAATTATCACAGATGAACTGGAAAGAAATGTTTCACACTACGGCAAAATGTTATCTTAACGCAGAGCCTTGGCTTTAGGCAACGCTCAAAATTCATATAAACATAGAACTACAAAATAAACAACTTTGGAATGTAGGCTGTCATTAGTATTCTACTATTTTCTATTAATGCTTAGTTAGAAACATTCCACATAGATAATCCTTAACTTTTCTTGGTGAGAATGATAACTTTTTGGTAGAAGTCGATTATCCCAAAATCTAATAAACTCCCTATAAACAAACACACAGTAAAATGGGAGCAATGCAAATTGAAATATTTCCGTTCTTTTAATTTCGACTTCCCGTCAAAGATAGTTGATTGAACAATTGTGCAAATGTTGATGTCTTGTTCCGCCCAGATTTACATGATATAAAATCAGTTTCCACTTAGATTTAAACTAGTTCCCCACAATGATTGCTAAGTGTCTATCTCTAATGCTGCTGATCGTTATCCCGATCCTGAGATCCCCCTCAGTTTCGTCCTCCGATTCCGTGGAGATACAGCCCCGCATCATCGGTGGTCAGGTGTCCAGAATCAAGCTGGAAAAGTATCTCGTGCAGGTCACAACCTCCACGGAGTTGTGCGGAGGATCGCTGATCAAGCCCCGATGGGTAATCACTGCAGCGCACTGCGTTTACGGTCAAAACAAGGATGAATTCAAGGTGTACGGAGGAGCCTCCAACCAGGCAGGTCCCCATGCCGTAATACGAACAGTAGACTTCATGGCCATTCGCCCGGATTTCAATCGCAAGACCCTCAACATGGATGTGGCTGCGTTGCGACTGACTTCTGATATGACTGGAGCTAATATAGAGACCATTGACTTGGCCTCCCAATCCGTCCCAGCTCGTGCTTTGGTCAAGATCTCAGGTTGGGGTTATCTAACTCCGGATGCCACAGAGACAGCCACTCGGGTGCACAGCGTCATTGTTCCGGCGTGGTCGCGTCAATCATGTGTTGCCGCTTTCAGGGGGCTCCATCGCATCACCCGCTCCATGATGTGTGCCGCCAGGTTGTACAAGAAGGACTCCTGCGATGGCGACTCGGGAGGGCCGTTGGTATATCACGGAGAGCTGGCCGGGATTGTTTCCTTCGGATATGGATGCGCCGGTGCTCTGCCCGGGGTTTATACCAGTGTTCCTGTTATCCGAGACTGGTATCTGCGAGTGGTGAAAGAGCATTCCTGAGCGTAACTTATGGCGTATCTTTAAGTGTCAATAAACAGTTCGAGTGAATCCAACAGTAATTAAGTGGGGAATGCAGGAAGAGATAACCGAGTATATAAATGGAGTGGCTTTTGGGGTTGTGACTTCGTAGACCATGATCAGGCTCCTATTCGCACTAGTTATACTTTGCCAACTAGAAAGGAACATCTCCTCCTCCTCTCGACTGGGTAAAATCTTTGGAGGACAAACAGCGCCTGTGGAAAAACATTCATTTCTGGTCAATCTCCGACGTGGGGGCGTGTTCCGTTGCGGAGGGGCTCTTATCTCGCCCAACTGTGTCCTAACTGCTGCTCATTGCTTGGAGGGACGGCATCAACAAGTCCGAGACCTGACCGTCCACGCCCAGCAACAGTGTCTCGGCGATCAATCCCCAGCCGAGCATGTGCGTCCTGCTTGGTATGTCGGACTATCACCGGATTACTGCCGACAGCGAGGTTTGGACTCCGACGTGGCTGTGATCCGATTGAGTCGCCCCTTCGACATCGCCGGAAACGCAAGTCTGGTGAAGATCGATTTCAACGATCTGCCACGAAATGCCAATCTCACGGTGCTAGGATGGGGAGTGACCTCCGAAAAGGGCTTCAACTGGAACCAGTGCTTGCAGGAGGCTAAAGTTGAGCATGTGTCGAGGAACCAGTGCATCGAGTCGCTAAAATGGGGCAAGCAACAGGTTACCAACAACATGCTCTGCGCACTGGGGAAAGATTCTGAAGATGCCTGTCAGGGTGATTCCGGAGGACCCATAATTTACGATGACCGCACCGTGGGCATTGTGTCCTGGGGCTATGGATGTGGCAGCGGCTATCCGGGGGTCTACACCCGCCTCAGCAGTCCATCGATTACGTACTGGCTGAAGACCTTCATCGATCGACATTGCTGGTGATCTATCAATGATCTGTCTGCCAACAACCTTTAGTTTAATAAAGAAGTTAATATAGTATAAGTGGAAATGTAGCTCAAATCTCTTCCGGGATTTCAAACAATATGCAGTTCGTGTGATCTAATTTCCGGGTCAATTGCCTGCCAATAATCATTATCACTTTGCAAATGAGACACTTGTAAACACCCAGTAGCTGTCAGTTGGGACACGCCATGGTTGGCGTTTGGGTGCTTTGGTGGCTCTGCCAGATAACATTCGTTTTTCCCAGCTTATCCAGTAAATCCCGCATAGTGGGTGGCGTGGAGACCTCCATTGATCAGGTTCCATATTTGGTTTACATTCGACAAAGTGGTTTCTTTATCTGCGGAGGATCCCTTATCTCTACCAGCGTAGTCCTGAGCGCAGCACACTGTGTCCATGGATCCCAGCCAGAGAAATTTACAATTCATGCTGGCGCCAGTCGGTTAAATGAAGATGCTCCCGTGATCCGCAGCGTGGCCATGTTCCACACTTCGCCCAGTTACTCTTCCACTAACTTCGACATGGACGTGGCTTTACTGCTCCTTCAGGAACCTGTTTCTTTAATTCCCGGTAAAGTGGCCACGATAACTCCTTGTCGCAACTCTCCTGAGGCGAATGCATATGCCAGAATCAGCGGATGGGGAGTAACTCGCGAGAATAACCGCGATCCCGCTGAGCAAGTCCGCACGGCCATGGTGCGCGTGCTGTCAAGTACGGAATGCCAGCTGTCCTACGGCGTAGCGGCTCAACTAACTGATTCCATGCTCTGCGCTGCTGTTCGTGGTCTCCGGGATTCCTGCTCCGGCGATTCAGGAGGTCCACTCGTCTACCGCGGACAGGTTTGTGGCATTGTATCTTGGGGATTTGGCTGCGCTTCGCCACTTTTTCCAGGCGTTTACACCAATGTGGCTAGTAGAAGGGTTCATGACTTCATCGAAAACACTCTAATCAAAATTAGGAACTAGCTTAAAACAAATTTAAAAAATCTTTTAAATAGGCAAATAGAAATCTTCGAAAAACTTCATAAACTTTCCTTTCTTAAAAATTGTATACGAGTCTGTAAAAGTTATGTTCAGTAAAATAAAGTTTATAATCAGTACCCTTTTTGGAAGAACATAAAATCGCTTCAAAATTATGGTAAAAGGGGTCTAGATAGATGTAACTAGATAGATGTCGGAAATTATTCAATCAAATAATTTGTGGAATCTGTGAGGTTTTAACATCCCGAAACAAGGCCAGCAAAAGCGTTTAGACAAAAGATATTAAGACCCATTACACAGCAATATTGGTTGGGTTTCAATTTCTCGTTCCAAACCACGATGAAATCCGACGATAAGCCGTACAAAATGGTTTATTAAAATAATTATTATTTGCACAATAAAATAATGAGTGTGCTGTGCGCTGATTGTTTCCTAAAAGGCATATAAATCGAAGCGGAGAGCCGCGCGATTCTAGTTTTAGGAAGTGCGATCTAAAAGCTGTTTGCTCAGGTGGCCAACGGCTCTGTAACTCGCTTGGTAGATACATTTAACACCGAGAAGGGCGGATATCCAGGGATGGAGTGAGCCGATGGTAAAAATGTGGCTCTTGCTCCACCTGATCCCACTTAGCTGGGCAGCCGGAAACGAAGAAAACAGTCGGATTGTTGGCGGAGTGCCGGTCGACATTGGAAGTGTGCCCTATTTGGTAAACCTGCGCATCGGAGGAAACTTCATGTGCGGCGGATCACTGGTTACCCCGCAACACGTGGTCACCGCTGCCCACTGCGTCAAGGGAGTGGGTGCTTCTCGCATCCTGGTTGTGGCCGGAATAACGAAACTATCGGAAACAGGGGTAAGAATCGGCGTGGACAAGGTATACACACCGAAAGCCTACAACACCCGCACGCTCACCACGGACGTGGCCGTTTTGAAACTTAAGTCCCCCATCAGTGGTCCCAAGGTGTCGCCCATTGGGCTGTGCACCGTGAACTTTACGGCCGGTGAACTTATTAAGGTTTCCGGATGGGGACAAATCGCCGAGCGCAACAAGGCTGTTTCGATGCAAGTGCGCAGCGTGGATGTGGCCCTCATTCCGCGGAAGACCTGCATGAGCCAATACAAGCTGCGCGGCACCATAACCAACACCATGTTCTGTGCCTCGGTGCCCGGAGTCAAGGATGCCTGCGAAGGCGACTCCGGAGGACCTGCCGTCTATCAGGGCCAACTGTGTGGAATAGTCTCATGGGGAGTTGGTTGTGCCCGGAAGAATTCTCCAGGAGTCTATACGAATGTCAAGACTGTAAGGGGCTTCATTGATAAAGCTTTGGGCATGTGAGCCCAAACAAAAAATGGGATAGAAAAATGTTATGTTTAAGTTTCTTAAATAGTTAACTATTCTTAAGAGGGAAAAATTGGAATAAGCCAAACAATAGAAGTTTGACTTACATTTTTGAGAGATATATATTGTTGTTTTCATTTTAAGGGATAGGTTTTTGAACTAGGCTTTAGTCATCGCTTCATAAAAATCAGAAAGGTACCGAGCCCTACTTACCACTATTCCTTAAACCTGCGGGAACACTAATGTGCACGCCCACGTTCTGCAGATAAATATTGTACGGATTGCTGACGGTGGTCACAACCGGATAGTACTCGTTGACCAGCATTCGCGTGGCCACCAAAGCCGCTTCCTCATCCAAACCGCTTTCATGTCCATGGCCAAGGTTCGTTTGCGTGTCGAGGTGGAAACTGGAATAGAGACCCAGATTTAGTAGAGCATTAAATGCGCTGCTTGCATGCAATTGTCCGGAAATAAGTCACCGCTTCCGTTACGAATCACTTTGACCTACGTGGGCGCAATGTAGCAAATGGGATTGATCGTCACGTTGTCGTCGAGATCTCGGCTGCGCGTGTGGTGTCGGAAGAGATGGCGTGAGTAGTTGGAGCTGCAGGTGAGAAGGGCAGCAACCTGGTCGGTGCCCATGTGGGCCTCTAACCGAACAATGCGCAGCTGAGTGTTTTCCTGGAACTGCTGCGCTTCGGTACTGCAAAATAGCTGGTAATAGGAGCCCGGCTCTAATCTCATGTTCTTCTCAAAGTTTTTGGGTTCATAGCGCTGCTTTTCGAGCGGTTCCTGCGGCTGATTCTGGCCCCGCAGCTGGGTGAGGCTGGGAAAGCAGAAGAACTTGAGGGCCTCCAGTTTGTAGCTGTTCTGCGGATTCGCCGCATCGGCTAGAATCACATGGAAGCTGCGTATCCCCAAAGGCACGTCCGTGAGCACACTGAAAGAATTTTAGATTGAGGGATTGGTTCGAACAGAACGGAAAACTATTCTTACCGCACTATCAATTGGAGCTGTAGTAGGTCGTCGTTGTTCAGCTGAACTCGCTCAAATGTGGCACACATTTCCACCACGTCGCTGACCTTATCTAGATCGATTTGAATGGGTGATTTTACGGTGGCCAGCGCGCTGGTCCACAGCGCTTGGGCCTCGGGCGTTAGCTCATTTTTCGGAACAGGCGGCACGCCCTGAAAAACTTGCCACAGGTTTTCTAGCAGTAGAGTCCGCTCGGCGCGCTCACCATGATGTTTCAGTGAAAGAGCTTCAACGCTGCAAGCAATGTAATCAGTTACAGATCCCGAAAGCAAAGCACAACGAAGAGTCTTCAGCAGAACATCGGTGAATATCGTAGACCATTTCTCCTGACGATAATCGGGCAGCATAAGGGAATACAAACTGGATTAAAATGCATACATCATTAGTATTCGTCTAATAAAAATCTTGCAAATATAAACCCACGTCAAGGCCTTGGCATGATCCCCGCTTTTCAGGTACTCCTCCGCCATGTCAATCGCTAGTTTCTTGCGAAACCTGAGGCACTTGTAGATTTTGAACTGGGCCATGGCCTGGCTGAGGAGACCTATAATGCTGGACGAATGGTTGAAGCTGCGCTCCTGGTCACAAAGCTGCATTGTAGCCTGCTGCTCGGCCATCAGATCACCAGTTTTCACCGCCCGGATGCCAAAAAACTCGGTGTACAGCGACAGGGGATTCTGATTAGTGGCGGGCGTAACTTCTGCAGCGGACTGCATTGCAGTGTAGGCCTCCAGTGCGGCATCCCGTCGCTTCATTACGTACTCAGCCGCCTTGTGGTAGTAGATACCAGGGTGCTGCGTCTGCAGGGCGGGCAGTCCGTTCTTGATGGCCTCGCAAAATAGCTCAGCAAATACAGAGTGTCTGCAATTAAAATCGATATTCTTAACTGGGATATTAAAAAAGATTGACTGTAAAAATTACTGCGTGCTCAGCCAGGCATGGTGCTCAAAGGCCAGATCCTTGAAACCCACTCGAGATTTGTACTTCTCTACATGGATGATGAACTGATTGATGGCATCCCTGGGAGTTTTTAGCTTAAACATAAGTCGGCAGATTTTGTAGTTTAAAAACCCAGCAAGAGTTTTAATCTCCAGGCAATTGCCGTCGTTGATGCGTATTTCGTCCAGATTGGCATACGCCTGAAAGTAGTGCCTAAGGAAAAGTCGGATAAATAAATGCTTTGGATAGAATACTTCAAAGACCTACTTCTGTCCCGTGCTAAAGTCCTGTCGTATCTCCGCCACGAAACCCAGCTTAAACTGATGCCGAATCTTGAGCGAGGTGTGCGCCGCTGTCAGCTGATCACGATGGTTGCGTATCCGCTTGGACATAAGTGCGTAGTAGGACTGAGCCATGTCCAGAAAGGCAGACTCTAGACGCAGGGCGTATCCTGTGAGGTGCTCGGTGTGAGGGAGTATGAACAGCATCTTGCTGGTTATTCCGCAGGCGTTGGTCAGGCTGGCAGCCCGCTCTGCAGCCAAGAGATCCTCGCCAGGTGGAAGAGGCGCCGCCTTTTGCAGTAGCACTAGACAAAGCCGGGTGTTCCGCTCCTGAAGTGCGTTTTTAAGGGTCTGCACAAAGCTTGCACACTGCACCTGCTTCTCGGTCCATTGAAGGTCATTCCACTCCATGTCCTGAAAGAGCACCACCACTGAGGGCAAGACGTGCAGGTGCTTGAGCATCCAGTTCCGCTTCAGTACTCCTTTTGGGTGGTACCACTCATAGGAGGCCCGTTTCGGTTTGGCCACGGGAAACTCGTAGTTGGGCGGCAGCAGCTTATATTGTACCGCTGCTCGGTCAGCGGCCTTGCGCTGCAGACTGCCGCTAAACGCCTCCCAAACGGCCTTGTGCACCGCTACCCGTGCCGTGTCTAGCCCACAGAAGCCAACCAGCGGCTGTGGGGTCACGAGCAACTCCGACGGCAGGGCGGTAGTGTCCATTGTCATGGCTCCGCCGCTCCTGCTCACAATTGGATGAGATCACTTCGTCACCGACGGCCACTCCTCTCGTGCGCTGCAATTTGTGATCTTCTCCAGCTACGTTGTCCTCAGGTCAGTCTCAGTGTGACCGTGCTGGACCATCGCAGTTTACCATTGTTGTGACCGCCTAGCCCGCAAAAATAACGGTTGCAAGTGGGTCAAAAGGTATATACTTGGAAAATAAAAAATATTTTTCAGTTTTATCTTTTAAATCAATAAACAAATTTTATGTTTGTACGATTTCTTATTAATCCTTTTTTAATTTTTAAATGGTGTTATATTATTTGTTTAAAGTGTTTATTTTTTTGTTAGCATTAAAAAATGATTTGAAAAACTGGGTGGTAACAAAAGTTCAAATTATGTATGTATAATTTTTTAAAGCGACTTTTTTAAACCAAGCCCACCAGCTCGTCGGAACCTGGCAACTCTGACAGCAATCGATTGCACTGCCGGAACCCTGCGCATGCATCCCTGGCAGTATACGTGTCGGGTCTTCGCTTTCTCATTCGTTTTGTTATTTTTGGGCTGAAAGGTAGGAGAGTTCTCTTTAGCAAATATAAAGGCACAGCCTGGTGCAAGTTAAAATGATAAAGTGCACGCAAGCTGTGGTTCAAACAATTGGCAATTAAGCATTGTGTTCCCTTGTGATTTTCAGTGCGACAAGTGCTACACACATATTAAAATGGCTCCACCACAGAGAATGCGCGTCGCCAACGAAAAGGCCAGCAAATATGTGACAATGCGTGGCAATGTTCCCAAATCCTCGGTAAGATTTCATTTACAATCTGCTGTGAAAAGAACTAAATGGAAAAGTGGAGATAAGAATAAAACTATTATCCGAATAGCCGATAATCAATTGCCAAAAGTGCCACGCCGTCATTGATTTTATTATTGCTGCTGCGTATGCGTTTGCATGTGTGCGAGGAAGCTGGTGTGTGCGTGTGTGTTATCGGCTCTTCTGGAAATTGATTAGGTGTTTCCACTAATCTCTGACTGCAATATAAAGACCCAAGACAATGCTAATCTCTACTCTCCCCTCTCTAGAAAACGAAAGAAGGCCAATATCCAGTGGGTCCGTGGCTCTTGGCGCTCTTCATCTTCGTGGTCTGCGGCTCTGCCATTTTCCAGATCATTCAGTCAATACGCGCCGCGTAAGGAAAAGCTTATCCACATAGAACACACAAAGCAGCCGCATCTGGAGGAAGATAATAGACCTTTCCGCAACCTCCACTTGTTACTTCAATAGCCTTTCCAACAACAAATACAACACCTTTCCTAGCTGAATAGTCCCCGGAAATATGTGCAACCAGAGGATGACTCCTAATAACTTGGCTTTCCACTGATTATTTTGTGTCTGCAATATCTACTCTTATAAAACACATCAAAATTTAAGTTAATTTGACGCATTTTGCATTAAATAATTTAACTTTAAGCTCTCCAATGTGCATTCCTGCAACACTCTCCTACAACACTCACACAAAACAAATAACTGATTGATCCAGATCATTTTATAGGCGATAAATGCATTTTTAAGATGCTTCTCGATGCAGTTTTAAATAGTGCAAAGTGTTAAAGCGTTGTTTTCTAATGCAAAAACGAGTAGAGGAGAAACTACGAGTACATAACAATGATGAATATATGATAATTTTTTACCTAAACTATTTTGGTATGATTTTCGTTTTTTGGTGGGGATTGGAAATGAAGGGTCAAACATTAAACAATTCCGAGGATGATTTATCAAATTAAAAATGAGTAAATTTATATTATAAATTTTTAATAGTAATTGCATGTTGGTGAAGAACTTTTCATATCTATCCTAAACAACAAAGACTGGGTCATAAAAAAGGTTTAAATGACTTTTATTTGCACTGTGAGGTTTAAATATATATCATTTAAAAAATGGGGAAAAATAATTTAAAGACAATACCGTTATTTAATAAATAATGGTTTTCTCACACATCAAGTACTCATCCCTGTTTTTTCCCATCCCTGGGGTTACCCAAAACAGCTGATTGACGCCAAAAGAGATTGCTAAATTTGCCGAAAGTTTCTATTGAAATGGCTTTAAATTTGTAAATTAAATAGAATAATCAACGAAAAGTTCATGCGCCGCTTGTTTACATCGGTCAACGCTCAGATAATGTCGAAGAACAAGGGGAAGTCGAAGACCACTGCTGAAAGTGCGAAACCAGACGCGAAATCCACGCCGGCAAAGGAAGCCAGTCCGATCACAGTGGACAAAAGCGGGAATATATGCATACAAATTCTGGCAAAGCCAGGTGCAAAACAGAATGGAATCACAGGAATTGGCCTTGAAGGAGTGGGGGTCCAAATAGCTGCGCCTCCTAGCGAAGGGGAAGCAAACGCAGAACTGGTCAAGTTCCTCTCGAAAGTTCTCGGTCTGCGAAAGAGCGACGTCTCCCTCGACAAGGGATCCCGATCCCGCAACAAGATTATCATGATCTCCAAAGGAGTCTCCACAGTGGAAGTCATTGAGCAGATGCTCCGGAAAGAATCCGATTCATAAATACTCGCCACCTAATAAATGTCCATTCAATTAGATAATTTTTAAAACACATTTGCTGGTTTATTTGGTTGGTTGTTTTTATATTTATCATCGATCTGGTCATCAAACCTTAAATATACATTTCTCCATTTTTTTACATAGCTATATCAACTAGAGCGCGTATGTAGTCTTTAGTGTTTATACATAAATTACTTGGATTCTAAATTAGAAGTTCTTAAAACGACAACTGCTCTTGAATGTTTATGTGGGGTCCTAACCATTTTACGAGTTATTCCTTGTTTATGAGAGAGTTAAGCGTATGTTTGTCGCATACAACGCGGCAAAATGTAAATGGGATACAGAATTTAACTCGGCCGTAGTAAACTAAGTACGAAATTCGGAACGAAAGTAAATCTTGTATGTGTGAAGAATGGCAGTTTTGGGATGAATTTTGGTAGTGTTTGCCAACTAATCGACTGCTTAGTCGACCTCCTCCATGTGGGAAGCATCCTCGGTGTCCTCAACCAGCGAGGGGGCGTCACCGGCGCTCTGTGCATCCTCGGTGGTCATCGGCTCGTCCTCGTCGATGCCCAGGCCCAGCTTGATCATGCGGTAGATGCGGCTGGCGTGCACCTGGGGGCTGTCCAGCGAGAATCCAGAGGAGAGCAGCGAGGTCTCGAACAGAAGGATGACCAGATCCTTGACGGCCTTATCGTTCTTGTCGGCGTCGGCCTTCTGGCGCAGGGTCTCAACGATCGGATGGTCTGGGTTGATCTCCAGCTGCTTCTTGCCAGCCATGTAGCCCATGGTGGCGGTATCGCGCAAGGCCTGGGCCTTCATGATACGCTCCATGTTCGCGGACCAGCCGAACTGAGAGGTCACGATGCAGCAGGGCGAGTCGACCAGACGGTTGGACACAACAACCTTCTCGACCTTGTTGTCCAGGATGGACTTCATCAGCTTGCACAGGCTCTCGAACTTGGCCTTGTCCTCCTCGCGCTTCTTCTTCTCGGTTTCGTCCTCGGGCAGTTCCAGGCCCTCCTTGGTGACGGAGACGAGCTGCTTGCCCTTGTACTCCTTCAAGTGCTGGATGACGTACTCGTCGATGGGCTCGGTCATGTAGACCACCTCGAAGCCACGGGCCTTGACGCGCTCCACGAAGGCAGAGTTGCTGACCTGGTCCTTGGACTCGCCGGTGATGAAGTAGACGTGCTTCTGGTTCTCCTTCATGCGCGACACGTAGTCGGACAGAGAGCAGAAATCGTCTCCGGAGGCCGAGGTGTGGAAGCGCAGGAAGTCGGCCAACTTGGCGCGGTTGTTGCTGTCCTCATGCACACCCAGCTTGAGGTTCTTGCTGAACTGGTCGTAGAACTTCTTGTAGTTCTCCTTGTCCTCGGTCAGCTCCTCGATCAGCTCCATGGTCTTCTTAACCAGGTTCTTGCGGATCACCTTCAGCACCTTGTTCTGCTGCAGCATCTCACGCGAGATGTTGAGGGGCAGATCCTCGGAGTCGACCACGCCCTTGATGAAGTTCAAGTACTCGGGGATGAGGTCCTCGCAGTTGTCCATGATGAAGACGCGGCGCACGTACAGCTTAATGTTGTTGCGCTTCTTCTGGTTTTCGAAGAGATCGAAGGGCGTACGACGGGGGATGAACAGCAGAGCGCGGAACTCCAGCTGTCCCTCAACGGAGAAGTGCTTGACGGCCAAATGGTCCTCCCAATCGTTGGTCAGCGACTTGTAGAACTCGCCGTACTCCTCCTGGGAGATATCGTCGGGGTTGCGGGTCCAGATGGGCTTGGTCTTGTTCAGCTCCTCATCCTCGGTGTACTTCTCCTTGATGGTCTTCTTCTTCTTGGCATCCTTGTCCTTCTTGTCGGCGTCCTCGTCCTCGCCGACATCCTCAATCTTGGGCTCATCGGTATCCATCTCCTTCTTCTCCTCGTCGCCCTCCTTCTTCTCATCATCAGCCTCGTCGTCGCTGACCTCGCGATCGCGCTCCTTCTCCACGAGCAGCTTGATGGGGTAGCCGATGAACTGGGAGTGCTTGTTCACGATCTCCTTGATCTTGCTCTCCTCCAGGTAGTCGGTCTGGTCCTCCTTGATGTACAGCACGATCTTGGTGCCGCGGCCCAGGGGCTCCGAGTTGTCGGCACGAACAGTGAAGGAACCGCCGGCGGAGGACTCCCAGACGTACTGCTCGTCATCGTTGTTCTTCGAGGTGACAGTCACCTTGTCGGCGACCAAGTAGGCGGAGTAGAAACCCACGCCGAACTGACCAATCATGGAGATATCGGCGCCGGCCTGCAGGGCCTCCATGAAGGCCTTGGTTCCAGACTTGGCGATGGTTCCCAAGTTGTTGACCAGGTCGGACTTGGTCATGCCGATACCGGTATCGATGATGGTCAGAGTGCCGGCCGTCTTGTTCGGGATCAGCTTGATGTACAGCTCCTTGCCGGAGTCCAGCTTGCTGGGATCCGTCAGCGACTCGTAGCGGATCTTGTCCAGAGCATCGGAGGCGTTCGAGATCAACTCGCGAAGGAAGATCTCCTTGTTCGAGTAGAATGTGTTGATGATCAGGGACATCAGCTGAGCGATCTCAGCCTGGAAGGCGAAGGTCTCTGCTTCTTCAGGCATCTGAAAGGATAACAAAAAGGCAGATCGGGGATAAGTAAAGTTGGTAGGTAGAAAACGTAACAAAGCAGCTGCGTTTACAGCAGATGCATTTCTAGCAGCTGCTTTTTTCATCACCCCATACACATCGCTTATTTACCGCACACGTTTAAACAGATAAAAACATTTTTTGAAACAATGATTCATAAATTTAAAAAAAAATTATTTTTCAAAATGTTTTCTTGAATTAAAAAAAAAAATTAATTTGTTAGTAAATTAATTAGCTCCTTTTTACTGATTCTCGAATATTCGCTGCTATTTTTCAACCCCTACCGTATCCAATGTGCACGTGTGTATATGGGAGCATTTTCTCATTGCACATTAAAACCTTTAATGTTGGTAATTGAAAACATCTAGAAACCCAAGCCACCCTTATATCCATGGCAACAATTATTAAAATTAAACAAATTTAACCAAGTTCACGCTCTAGTGTCATTTAAAAGTTTTTTTTACCTTCCCATGCATATGTATGTGTGAATAGCATGTGCAAAATCGAAAAAAAAATGCTAATGCAGAGAAAACACGTGCAAAGGGTAATCAAAGAAAGTAATTTATAATTAAGCAGCCTATTTGGAATGTTGTTTAATTCATAATCCTGTAAATAAAGTTCTGGAACATTCTCTAGCGAAAAAAATTACCGGCACTTTTAACTGTGCATGGTTGAGTCACACATTAAAAAGCGGCAAATGAATTCTAAGCAAAAAATGATGCTTGCTTTTGTTTAAATTTTAACCTCTTGCATCACTTGGTTTCTAGAACCATAAAATCGATTTTACTGCATTTGGGTCAAGAACATTCGAGATGCAGACGGCAATGCACATTTTAAGACATCGTCTTTGCAAAAAAATTATTCACTCTTTTACTCACCTTGTATGTATGTTTTTCGTTCTAGTCACAGAATAAAGGTAAAAATATAGTAATTTTCACTTTGCTTTGTGTAGAGTAGGAAATTCACAAAACTTTTTCAGACGCTGCTGCTATCAACGCACACCGCACGAAATTTTTTTAAGACTCGAACCGGCAAACGACGCGCTTCGGCTTTTATACAAAAACCAGCCCCAGTCGCGAATGTTCTAGACGTTTCTAGAGACTTCCAGAAGCCAGGGACACAATTTCCGGTTGATAAAAACCCGCGGTTGGATGTTTAGTGTTGTAAGCTGTTTAAAAAGAGCGCAACCTGTGCGGGCGAATTCAAAAATAATACTGACTTGATGTTGTTGGTAAATATCCGGCTGGAAGGTCGGAATGTTTAAGCATAGCCTACTCGCTTATATTTGATTATTATTTAAATAACAATCAATAGGGATAATTACCTAAAATTAGTAATGGAAAAAAATAATTCAATTGTTTTATTAATGATTTGTTAATAATATACAACTAAAGTTAATTAATAATAAATATAAAAACAATTTATCGGAATCAGCATTATAATATTTTTGTACCATATCATGTCTAGTGAGCGCTTTCAAAATAAATTTAATTTGATACTTTGCTTTTTTATTTGCTTTACTCTGTATTCATGGATTTTTACGTTACGAGATCAAGTATTATATTTTTTATAGTAAAGGTGTGCATAAAGAAAATTTGTTTATGGCTTGGTTATTTCTTACCATAAAATTCTCATGCTTACATTTTTTGAAGGCTCTTGTCAAGCGCGCCATTCTGACAAGTCTATCGATAACTCCAGCTGTTCTCGGCCTTACCGCCACTATCAGAAATATAAAACATATCTGGAATTGTTTGTGTTTAAACTATGGGCGGCACTAAATGCAGTTTTCGGGACTGCCCGGTCAGTTCTGGTCGAAATCCTAACATGCATTTTTTTAAGTTTCCGGTAAAAGACCCTAAAAGGTTGAACGATTGGATAAAAAACTGTGGAAACGCAGAGATTTCAAAGGCGCCACTTGGCAAATTGGCCGGCAAAACTGTTTGTGCCCGTCACTTTCGCATCGAGTCCTTCATGAACTACAAAATGGATAAGCTTATTCCCAGGCAGACGCCCACCTTGCTGAGAATCAATCGGGATCTCGCCTTCGACTTCGAGAACATCGACCAGAACCGCGAGGCAGTTCTGGTGAAGCTTACTCCGCCCACGCAGCCACATCTTATTCCACCAGAGGATTTCGAGTGTCCCCTGGGATTGAAAGCCGACGATGAGAACCAGATGGTGGAGGAGATAAGAAAAAAAATTGGAATTGATTTGGACCACAGGATTGAAAAAGATTTAAAGGAGATGTTTGAGGAAGAGGACACAGAGACGCAGGAGTCACAGGAGTCTCAGAACTCATTTGATATTTTTGGAGAGAATAGCCAGCCGCCAGCAGGCGGTATATTTGACGATATTTCGGATATAGACTTGACGCAGGAGTCGCAGAAGGAAGCGGAACAGGAGATGGAGCCGATGTCGGAACGAGAGATTGAACAGCCTGTATTGAAAAAAGAGAACATTTTCACAGCATCCACAGTTCCAATGTCTCAAAATAATCTTTCGCTTGGCCTTGCATTGATAGAAAGCGTGGTGAATATTCAAACATTGGAACTGAAACCGAATGTAGAGCAGTTACCAAAGGAGCAGACTTTGAGTTCAACAAAGCGACCATCAAGTAAGACCGAGGAGAAAGTTTGTCATAATCGTATAGCGACTGGCAAAGAACAGGCTAAAAGAAGGAAGCTGCATTCCGACTTTCAAGCAAACGAGAACTCAACGGATAGTAATTTGCTAAGGAGTCTTAATCAGCAAAGGCAGGAGGCAATCGAAAACGAGCAGAAACTTCAAAACTCTATTTACCCCACTCCAAAGAAAAAGCAGCCCGTCACTTTTTTCGACTTGAGAGATGGAGTAAAATCAAGCAGTGAAAGTCCAGATAGTCGTGCATCGGCGGAGAAAGCAATTTCCTCCGACGATGACCTCCGGAATAAACTCCTTCAGGACTATAACAAACTAAAGACCGAGTTTGAGGAGCTTACGAAGGAACATACCAAACTAAAAGAACTGCACGCAGCACCCCCAAGGGCACCCACTGCCACGAAACCTGGCCCACAATCGTTGAGCAAACCACAGCTTTACATGGCCATTAAAAAGTATTTGGGACCAACGATGGCCGCCCTGCTCCGCATGGAAATGTTCGGGGGCTCCGAGGAGCGCGATTGGAAGGATGACGAGAAGGAATTCGCCATGGAACTGTTGCAGCTGGGCGAAGTGATGTACAGGTACTGCTGCGACGAGTGGCGATTCCGGCTGCCTTCCTTAAGGATTGCGCGTTCCTGGTTGAATGAGAGGCAAAGTAAAGATGCCGAAGAATTCTTCGATTTATAACCGCATTTTAGTTTGATAATGAAATGAGAAATGGTCTGAAACTTAATCGAAATGCGCGTTTCTAGTTTGGTTTACCATGAAAGACCCCTTCAGTATTTGGTTAAGTTTAGGGAATTTGTCAGCGTTTTGTTTATTTTTGTCATATTTTGAAGTTACATTTTAATTTGTATTGCGATAAGAGAATATGAATGAATAATAATAATAATATTGTAAAAAATTTACCATGAAAGACCCCTTCAGTATTTGTTTAAGTATTAGGAATTGGTTAGCGTTTTGTTTATTTTTGTCATATTTTGAAGTTACATTTTAATTTGTATTGCGATAAGAGAATATGAATGAATAAGCACATGTAAAAAATATAAAAAAAGTTTCCAACGAGGAATAAATGTTTTAAGTTCACACCAGCAAAATATCATCGGTTTTAATAAGTAAGATACGAAGATCCGTTGTCAATTCTTGTGGCAGATGATGGAATCATCAGTGGCCTCGGTCACGCAGATCTCCTGGGTGGAGGCGTCGCAGAAGTAACCATCTGGGCAGCTTCCCGTCACATTTGTGGGCGTGGTGGCGCCGAAACAGAAGGCGAATGTGGAGCGAGAGGTGCAGGCAAACACGTAGTTTGGGGCACACTGGCCACAGCTGTCCGTGTCGCCACAGCTGGCGGGGGTGGTGCTCCTCTGGAAACAGATCACCGGCTGATCCGTGCACACCAGGCCATCGGTGCAGATGAAGGTCTGATTGGTAACCGGTTCGCTGCCACCGAAGCACAAGTTATATGCCGTTTGGTTGATGCAGGCAGCTGAATTCGATTGGCAAACATTACACTCAGCCTGGATCCAAGCGATTGGAAAAGCCATCAAGGCAAACTGAAATTGTATTTTAGAAGAATGGTTATTGATGTTCCTTGAAAGAGTCTTCAAGAAAGTGTATACTAAGCCATCTAAAATTAATTCTATTTAACTCACCAATCCCAGCCACCTGTACATCTTCACAATCTTAGGAATCTTCTGCGAATGATCAAATACACAGTGCCAAGTCATATTTGTACATTTTGGCAGCGGTGTCGAATTTGTTCTATGGCATCGTAAACTCTTTGAGCCTTGAGTAATAAGAACAACTACTTATCTTTTTATGTGCGCAAAGCACACGCTAACTGAAGGTGTGGATTGGCTTAGGCTCCTCTATAAAGAGAATTGGCACCGCTTTGGCCAGCCATCACAAGTGAGTTGCTCTTTCCGGCAAACAGACAAACCATGCTCGCAAATACAACGGCGGTGAGTCGAGGGAATAGTGGGCCCCGAGAAAGTGACCCACTTTGCATATAATTTTAGTTTCTGCTGTTCGTCTCGATTTTGGGAAGGACTTTGGGACAGTCCTCCGTATGCTCCGATTGTTATTCGACAAATGGGCAGTACGCCTGCATCAATGAAACCGCCTACGGTTTTTGCTTTAATCAAGGGACGGTCTATGAAGGTGCTGTGCAAAATTGCCCGGATGGAAGTTACTGCGTCCTCGAGGGATTCTGTGCAGCCGAAGATTCAGCGGAAGTGAGAATCTCTTTGCTCTGCGATGCTTGCTAAATTTCACCCTTATTTTCCCACAGCCGTCTTGTGTCCCAGATTCTTCAACTACAACGGAAGTAGTAACAGGTTGGTAAATGTAACACCTTTAAGTTGAATTGATGGGTTCATTGCCCTCGGCTTTATATTTTTCGCGCTCTGAATTGGAAGATTTGACGACCGATTCGAGTACGCTGGAAACCTCGGACTCTACAATCACCTCTGAGTCTACTACTTTGGAAACTACGGAGTCTACAGTGACTACAGAGCCTACTACATTGGAAACCACGGCGTCTACAGTGACCACCGAGCCCACTACATTGGAAACCACGGAGTCGACAGTAACCACCGAGTCCACTACTTTGGAAACTACGGAAACTACAGTAACCACTGAGTCCTCATCATTGGAAACCACGGAGTCTACAGTAACCACTGAGTCTAGTACTTCGGCAACTACGGAGTCTACAGTGACCACTGAGTCCACTACATTGGAAACTACGGTACCCACAGTGACCTCAGAGTCCACTACATTGGAAACTACGCAGTCTAGTGAAACCACTTCAGAGACCACAGTAACTACGGGCTCCACTTCTTCTGATACAACAACAGAATTGAGTACGCAGGAAACCACAGAATCCTCGGCGGTTACCACAGAATCTACTTCACCAGAACCAACTACCGAGTCCACTAGTTCTTCAATTACTACTACAGTTGCACCGGAAGTAGACGCAAACGTCTATTGCGCAAAGCTAAGGAGCAAAGGATACTTTCGGGTGGAGACAGATACAACATGCCAAATGCAAGTATTAATAATCTCTTTGGAAAAAAGTCTTATTGGCGTACTTTTTTAGGTATGTGTACTGCTATAAATTGAGCCAAGATTACCTAGGATGGCTATACTATTGCAACACAAATCAATACTACAATTCAGACACGGAGAACTGTCAATCTGCACGACCAAGCAACTGCTAATTTTATAGGCAGAATCGAAATTAACCACATTTTCAAAATATATCAATTACTAAAAGGTTGAAAAATTTTTACATTTATTTTAATCGTATCAAGTAGAAAAATAACTTATAACACATAATATATTAACTCTATTGCACGACAAGTATTATTTATTTATCGTGCAGGGGTCAACTTAACACAAATCTTTCTTAAATTATTTAAGCCTTAAAAACTTTATTTACATCCTTCCGGTTTGTTGATAGTGCAGAATTTATTTACGGCATCAAAGTACTGTCCGCTTTTGCAGCTTTTAACAAGAGCCCTCGGCGACCCATTGGTTATATAGCAATAAACAAATCTGCAAATATCAACTTCAGTACATAGTGATCTCCTTTATCTATGAACTAGCTTACGAGGTGCATGTGGAGTCGTTTTGGTTTGCAATCATTACCGATTTATCCACTTCCTGGCAGGCTTCATCCGCGTTCCAGGATTCCGTATTCAGATCATTTGACTCGGGAGCTGGCAAAGCGACCAGGCAGTGAACCAGGAGCTTTTTAATATCAGTGTTATTAACCGGATCGTGTCCCTATAGTCCTTGCATAGTTACCAGCGATAAAATAAGACTCGTCCACATTGTCGGTTCGGTTTAACCTTGCTTCACTTGCACACTGAAACCTTGAATCTCTGGAGGGGCATTTAAATACCGGGAGTATTTAATCTACAGCATCGTTTATCTCGTATGATTTCATGTTTATTGCCTACGTTTATTAATTTGTTTTGCCGGCAATAAATGTAGGTGTGTGTTTTGTTTACGGACCTCTTAGATATGTGCAAATTTCTGGGGAAATTCTGAGTGTTGTCAAGAACAACAATCCGGATGTGTGGAAATGCAAATCTTTCACCGAGAAACTTCTTCCTGGAACTTATTTGAGTAATATCAATCATTGGCGTTTTTTGTGAACCATTTTTTCTCATCTGCCTCAGGTGGGATTTTCATACTATTATGAATCCTAACTTAAGGTTACTGAAAATGTAAGAAACTAAGGCTTAGGACTATCTCATTGTAACAAATGTTTTTATTGTCGTTTACAATCATTTTTGCTCTCAATAATTTGAATTTTATGTGCAATTATCAGGCTTGGTACTGCTGCAAGCCTTTGAGGTGGCATCAAAATATTGGTCTGTTTTGCAGGACTTAATTAAAGCCGTAGCTGATCCACTGGCAACATAACAATACAGAAAGCTGGAAAAGTGTTTGGTGTTAGCTGATTGCTGGTATCTGCGTACTTTGCACTTACGTGGAGCAGGTCGGATCATCTTCATTAGCGAACAAAGTGGTTTTTGAGACAGTCGAGCAGGTTGCCTCGGCGCTCCAGGGCTCTGCGGTGGTGGTGGTGCTAGTGGTGGCCACAGTGGTTGTGGTGGTCACAGTAGTTGTGGTGGCCACAGTGGTTGTGGATTCCTCTACGCATCCATCCGGTTTCGTAGATGTGCAAACTTTCAAACTTGGGTCGTAGTACTGATTCGTCTTGCATGAAGTGACTTTAGTAGAATGCGTTCCGTTGGCACTGACTGTGCAGGTTATAAAACTGAGAAATGTGCCGAAAGTTAATTCAAGGATCCTCTTTCACCAAAAGATATTTACGTAGTGCAAGTGGGGTCGTCTTCGTTTTCGAAAAATGTGTTTTTAGTTGCTTGGTCGCAGAGGTCATTCGGATTCCAAGGTGCTGCTGTTGTGGTGTCCGTGGTCGTAGTGGGTACTTCCGTGGTGGAAGTAGATGTTTCAGTAGTGGAAGTAGATGTCTCAGTAGTGGAAGTAGATGTTTCGGTAGTGGAAGTAGATGTTTCAGTAGTTGTGGTTGGTTTTTCAGTGGTTGTTGTTGGTTTTACAGTGGTTGTTGTTGGTTCTTCAGTGGTTGTTGTTGGTTCTTCAGTGGTTGGTATCACAATGCGTGTAGTTAGTGTTTCAGTGGTTGTTAATGGTCTTTCGGTGGTGGTGTTTGGTGTTTCAGTGGTTGTGGTATCCTCTTCCGGCTTGCAAACCGGGTCAGCATTCAGATAACAAGTGTAAAATCCATCGGTGCAATAATAATCCGCTGGACAAGACAGCAAATCATACGATGGCTCTCCTGCAAAACAAAAAATTCATAAGTAACACTCCTTTTTCAAACATTAACTCACCGTCATAGCAAACGGAAAATGTGGTTTCATTGTGACAAGCCACTTTGCTGGCACTTTGGCACACGTTGCACGTGGACGCCGCATATTGAACCAAGAGCTTAAAAATGTAACAAACAAATCACAGTCTGGAATTTGCACAGCTTCGAGTAGTTACCAGTGAAAGAAGCGTCTTGAACAACATCTTTTTTGTCTTCGGCCGAGTTTCATTCTAAAATACTGGGGACGAACGAATCACCTTATATGTATCTTCGGTTATCTTTAGAGACTTGCCCAAAAAGTGAGATATTTTTATGTCTGTTTGCTTAGTTTTATTGCGGTGTTAGGCTTTGCGTCAATAAATAGTACAAGACTACGAGTAATTTATAAAAATATATTCACAAATTGAAGGCGCGTTTGTTGGCTGCTAGCAGAGCACGAGTGTGGCATACAACGTATTTAGGAATATATAGATAGTCGAGTTTGCAAAACATACATATATATATATCGCCTTATCAACGAAAATGAAAGCCTTTCGCTTTGGACGTAACATTGAGGCATCGGTATAACTAATTTGTAACATACTTCCGTGTAGTTTCGTGTATATAGTATATAGGGGTGTATACTGGATAGTTATGAGTTCGCTTAGTTGGCGCGTAGTCTTCTAGGGTTTTAAGATTGCATAAATAGGTACAAACTATAGTACAGCATATGGACTTATTGTAAACGTGTCTTAAGGCAAATCATAGCGGTTCAAGCAGCACTTTACACTTACACTTCTAACTAGTTTAAGGCAACATCGATGTTCTAAAGTACACATTTAAAATAAATTCGTAATTTCTAAAACGAAATAATACTTCGTCAGCAAATGCATTATGTTCGAATTCAAATTCGAGTTCATGTTGTGGACGTCAACTGTTCGCTTGACTGCCTAGACGCAGCCGTATTCATACCAGATGCTGTTACTCTTGTCCTCGGTCCGCTTCCTGGCCGACTTGTCGTCCTGCAGGGGCGTGCCACTGCCCACGCTTCCGCTGGCCTGCAACAGCGGACTCTGGTCGCCGCTGGTTGAGGCTCCGCCGATCGTTGTGTTGATCCGGTTGTACATGAGGAACGTGGCCGGGCCCACGGGCGCACTGTTCTCCGCGCTCTTCTGCGGCGTCTGTGGCTCTGCGGGCGACGGATTTGCGGCACTGCCGGGGCCGCCGCCTCCACCCGACTGAGGCTGGGCGGAGCCGGGAGAGGAACCGTCGGGCAGCTTCTGATGCTCATCGATTAGATAAACGGTGCGTCGGGAGCCGGCTGTGCCGAGCGTCAAACTGCTGCCAGTCACGTCCGGCGCTTCAAGACTGCTGCAAGGCAAGTGGATTATCAGTGGCTGATGGTTTAAAGATATTTCACAGAGATATTTCAGTCGCTCCTCACGACAAGAACATGGGGATGCGGGATGCGGGGGGAAAGATGGACGGGGTTGGACATGTTTTAATGGGAACGTGGGTGTTTGTTACACATCTAAAGCGCATACCCGTGCACGCTATTTCTACGTGAGTTATTCAAATCCGTACGTTTCTGAGCCTGCAGGCTACTGCGCACGGCTCCGCCGCGTTGAATCGAGTTATCCAGCAAGTCCCTACGCGAGTATAGTGTACAGTGGTGTTGGTTGGTTGGTTGGTGCGAGTGTGGTGTGTATAATACATGTAAAAGAACAAAAACCATAAACCACTTAGCCATTTACACTATCCCGAACTGAGGGCTTACCGCTGCAGGCTTTGGCGGAGCGGGACGTTCCGCTGGAGCAGATGTGTGTCGGATGCAATGGACAGCGGCTCCTCGTTGCTGTTGTCAGACTCGTTGCCGCCGGATTCGGAGCCGATCACGAACTGGGAATTGGTACGGGCATCATCCACCCAGGAGCGCCGATTCTAAAAGGAAACATTTAGGAGGGTTAAATTAGGCTTCATCAATTCTTTTCTGGCCAACCTACTCTACTGGGAACCTTATTCATCAGATCCGAGCTGGCCTTCTTGACTCTTCTAACCAGCATGCTGGCAAAGGGTTTCCTGCAGTTTAAAGTGGTTTGGTTATTATCAAATAAACGTCGCATATTTCGGGTCATACTTCTTGTGCACCGTGGTCTCAGACTTCTTGTAGTGCTCCATGATTTTCTCCTCCAGCTTCTCCTTCTGCCGCTTCAGACTGTGCACCCGTTCGGTGTAGTTTTTCTCCTCCTCGTGGAAGTGCTTCTTGTCCTCCAGGGAAATGGCCAGGAGTTCCTGATACTGCGAGAGCAGCTGGGACACGTTGTCCATCAGGGCCTTGCGCTCCGAGTCCAGTTCGGCATTGTTTTGAATCAACATCTGGAAGGGAATTTAATTATAACAATAATTGTTATGGATTGTCTCCCAAAAACCCACCTCGCATCGTTGCTGCACCTTGCTGTACTCCACCTGCAGGTGACGCACCTGATCGCTCTTCGTGTTCAGCTCGCCAGACAGCTCTGTGTTTTGCAGCTTGAGGCTCGAGTGCTCCATGCGCACCATCTTGTACTGTTCCTGGATGTTCTTGTACTCGTTCTTGAAGCGATCGCTGGTGGCGAACAGGTTGCGGAAGTCGTCGGTGAGCTTGGAGTGCTCGGTGCGCAGGATCGATAGGTCCTCGCTGCAGGTCTTCATGTTGTTGTTCTGCGTGGTCAGCTCCTCGATGCGCTGCTCCAAAGCTGCTTGCTGTTCGCGGGTGTCGCGCAGTTCCTGGCGCAAGTCCCGCACTGCCGCCTTCAGCTGCTCCTTGTCCTTGTTCAGCGATTCGTACTCAGCGGAGAGCTGGTCGTGCAGGCACTGCAGCGTCACCTGGTCCTGCAGAGCGTGCTTGTGCTCCTGTTGCAGCGAGTCGATGTCCTTGAGGAGCGTGTCCTTCTCGGCCGCCAGTTGTGAGTTGGCCAGCTGAAGAGCCACATGCTGGGTATTTAGGGACGTGATCTGCGAGCCCAAGGCAGCCACATCCACGCTGAGCCGGGCGTTCTCCGTCTGCAGCTGTGTATTGCAGTCTTTGATGCGCGTCAGCTCTGCTGATTCGCGTGCCGGACTCAGTCGCAGTTTGTGCTCGAAACGGAGCTCCTGGGAAGACGGTTGCGCCGGGGCAGGAACTGGAGCGGCCGCCAGCTCGATTTTCTTTTCCACCGTGAAGATCTCCTGGCGGTGGCACAGCACACACATGTCCGACTTTACGCCGCCCTCTCGCTCCTCCTCCTCCTGCTGCTCGCGCGTCACGTTCAGCATGATTTCACGCACCGTCTTGAAGGTTTCCGGGTTGCGCACCAGTTTCTCTACCACATGCTCCACATTCAGCTCGCCGGGCTCCTCGTCGGCCAGTCCCAGCTTCTCCAGGTTGCGCCGCACCTTCTTCGTTACCAGGGTGCCAGTGACGAGGTCGTTGCGAAGCGTGCTAATCATCTCCTGATCAATGTTGCGCTGCGAAACCAGCTCTTGGTTCTGCTTCTCCAGCTCCAAAAGCTTCTGGTGCACCTGCTCTGATTCCTCAAGTGCCTTGCCCAACTTTTGGATCTCCTTGGCCTGTACATCCAGGCGGTTGACGCTTTCGTCCAGCTGGACGGACTTTTGTTCGCTGCCCTCCTTCAGTTTGGAAACTTCCTTTAGCAGGCTGGCGTTCTCGCGCTCGAAAGCCGAAACCTTGGCCTCGATTTCGTAAAGCTTTTGCCTGGTGTGCTCGTACTGCTTGGACTTCTCCGAGTACTGCTCCAGTTCCTTTGACTTGCTCTCCGCCAGTCGTTCGAGATCGTCCGCTCTTCGCTGGATGCTTTCGTTCAGCGTCTGAATGCGTTGCTTCTCCTTGTTTAGAGTCTCTACATGTTGCTCCGCATCGGAGAGCTTCTGACGGTCAGCCTCGCGCTCCAAGCTCTGGCGATCGTAGCTCTTCTGGCGACTGTCGACGGCGTCCTGTAGTTTCTTGTTCTCCTCCAGAGCATTCTTAAAGACGCTCTCAAGTTCCGCATTTTGCTGGGTCAATCGTAGGATGTTCTCCTGCATCTGCTCGGCCTTTAGGGAGAGCTTCTTTTTTCCTTCTCCAGTTCCAGCATTTTGCTGGTGGACTCGTGGAAGCTGCTCTCTTTTAGCTGTTCCAGGGCGGCAGTCAAGCGACGGTTCTCCAGCTCCAACTTAAGAGCACGGGTCTGGGCATTATTAGTGAGTTGTTCAGACAAGCTGTTGTCGCCGGAGTTGCAGTCGTCTTCGTTTTCGGAAAAAGATTTATCCAGATCCATCGTGGAGTTCAGATTTCTGGCCACCAGTTGCAGTTGGGCATTCTCCTCCAGCAGCTCTTCCAGTTTGGAGCGATCCACGTCCCGTTCGAGCGCCATGTCGTTGAGCTTTTGCTTGTATTTTATGATCTCGGATTCCAAGGAGATGGCGTGCTCAGACCTTTTGCGATAGCGCTGCAGCTGCTCCTCCAGCATTTCTCTGAGGAAATAGAGGATAAAGATTATAAAAAGTTTAAGACTTTTTTTTTGGGCAAGAGTACTTTGATTCAAGAAGCACACGATTATCCTCGCGGAGCTCCTCAACACGCGATTTGTAAAAGTCCGAGTCACCCAGTTTCTCGCGGTACTTCTGCACCTCAACCTCCAGTCGATCAGCGCGTTCGGCCCGCTCCCTAAGGATGTCCACCTCGTCGCGATAGGCAGCTGCCCGCTTGGCCTCCGTAAACCATTCCTGGCTCTCCTGGCGCAACTTGTCGAAACGGGCCTTCTTGTCGTCCAGCTCCTCTCGCAGTTCCAGCAGATTTTCAGACTTTTCCTCACTGAAAACAGGTTTTAATTATAATAACTAAATAGCAAGTGAGGTTACCACTTACAGTTCCTGTCGCAGTTTCCGGTTCTTCGAGCGTAGATCCGCGCACTCCACGGCTAGGTGGTTGCTCTCCGAGTTAGAAGAAGAAGAAGGCGTCGAGGTGGCAGTTCCATTTGAGGGCGATCGCGGCACATTGACTCCCTGGCTGCACTCCACCAAATTGTCACTGGCTGCCAATTCGTGCTCCACACACGCAAGGTCAATCCACTTGAGGTACATAAGATCCCTCTCCTTGGTCAAGCGCAGGATGTGCGAGTACATACTCTGCGGGGTTAGCCGCTCCAGGGAGTCCTCTGTGAGCACTAGGCTGTGGCTGTCGGTCACCTGCTTGATCAGAGCCACGATGGCATGCTGCGTCTCCAGATCCAGCTCCTTGATGCGGGCGATGAACAGCTCCTTGTTGGGACACTGCACAGCTGCACCAAGGAGCAGGGTCAGCAGGGTTTTCATCTGGTCTAGGCCGTTTCTGCTCTCCGGATGGTGACCCAAAGTAAACGCATCTGGGAGAACCAAAATGGTCTGGCCGAGCTCCTCTTCGAACAGCGATTTCAGATTCCTTACGATGCACTCAAAGTTCTTGGCTCTGGCAATGCTCAGGGACTTCCCGTTTAAGTCGGACAGCTCAGTGGGGTTATTTTGCGGCTCCGGATCGATTTGCAGCCAGACGCTGTGGATTATGTGGCCGTCCAGCAGGGAAGTGTACCCCGCAAGGAGCTCGGCACGTGGCAGACATGATTCCAGCTAAAAAGTTGATAATACCAGTTTTAGATGCGGAATTCAATAAAGAACAAGGGGGGTGTAAATATGTATATTTCGCTGGACAGCAGTTCACGAATAGAGCTCATTACACTCCTCCTCCGTTCTTTTTGTACCGTAAGCCGTCTTGAGCAAGTTACAATGACCTTGCTTCTTTGGCGACTGCTGCGAAAAGCCACATAACAACCATACAATTTTGGGCAGCATAATAGGGGAAACGTATATTTATGTATTAAAAATTATTTAAAAAAAAAAAACATTTTTCAAACTTTTAAAGGAAACATAAAACTAGGCGAAACAATATTTAAAATGTATTATTTTAAAGTTTCCGAGGTAAACTGTAAAATTGCCTAAAATTCTTATTGTAATTCGTTGACCGCTGCTGTGCTTGTGTGAATGTGTAAGCAGGTTGTTCTCACGGCTGCGTTGTTGTTGTTTTTGTTTTCGCTATGTTTCCATATGTGAGCGCTTGGGAATTGAACACTTGTATTATTTATGCCAAGCACATAGGCCCACTGGCGATGCAAATATCGAGCATGTTTACCCATATTACCACATAGTACTCACCCAAGAAACGAGTGCTCCATTTATGAATTCGTCAATTTCCATTGGCGTCGCGGTCGCCGTTCCAGCCATGGTTGTTTTTGTTTTAATGGACGGGCGGACTAAATGCAGGTATGAATGTATGTGTGAGTGTGCCGCTGCACCTGTCACAAAAGGAAAACAGCTGCGGTTTTTCCTAAATCCAATACGCTGTGTTTAGTCTTTATTTTCCCAATAAATGTAATACAACAGCATCCCAAAAATCATCCCAAGGACGGGGCATTTTTTTAATGCACTCAAAACACACATAAATTTAGATCACAGTTTTAATTCCACTATTGCAGCACTATTTGAATTGGGCTTCGTTTAATTAACTAGTTAACAAGAAACACTAAAAGGCGGCACTACAAAAAGCTGAAAAAAACACTTTCGGGAAGACTGAACTGCTGGAAAAGTTAAGCATAATTTTTGCAGGTGATGACACTCAGCCACTGTTGCCAACTATCGATAGCGAATCGATACTAATTGTGGGGGACCTAGAAATGGTGCTTTGCAGGATGTAGCTAGATTTCCAACTTGCAACTAGCTGTAAAAATGCTCACTTTTAAGTTGCAAATATTCATGTGTTGTTAAGAACATACCTTATTTAATAAACACTTTAAAAACATGCAGAAATTCATAAAGTCCCAACGGGAAAATATCTGTGGAAAATATGTTATTTTCATGAGGTTTCTTCATACAAGCGGAAGGGACAAAACCTCATTCACCCCTTACATTCCTTCCGTCTCTGGTTTCAAAACACGAAACACAAAAGTGAGGGGCAAAGGAGGTTTCTATGTGAACCTCTGGCAGGCGAATGCAGGCCAAAATCCCGCTTAACAGAATTTCCACATGTACTCAGTTAAGGATTTTCATTCCTTGCAATATGTGCATTTCCCCTTCCATGCAATATTTGCTTTTCCATTGAACTCCAATATTGAATTTCCATTCAATTGCAAAATTGATTTTAAACCACTCCCTCCCTAATCCACAAAAACAATACTTTTTAATTTGGTATATGCATTTATTAATCTATTTAACCTTAACAGAAATAAAAATTTTGTTACATAAGCCATTTTTATTAAGGCTTTTATGCTTATAGCAACATAGGAATGTATGAACTGATAATGGCAGTGCAAGTAATGACGATGATTATAAGTAAAGTACATATGAAAAGAAAGGAAAACTAATTTGTACGACTATTAACATTTTATTCCTGAGAATTTGTTTTCCTTTTTTTGTTAAAATTATTTTTGTACACTTTATTTTTTGCCTTAAGGATCGCTGAACGCAGATCACATTTATATTGTTGAAGACTGTAATTTTCGTTTTTGAGTGATTCTGAAAAAAAAAAAACCATAATATATAAAAAGGTATGGGAAAAATATATTTAAAACAGAGAATTTCGAAAAATAAGTTTAATTACCATACAGTACGTTGGTGAAGTTATAATATTTCACTAGGCCGACCTGTCCCATCTTTCCCGAATAATTCATTTTAAATAACAGGTCATCTGACAGAAGTTTTCTTAGACCAGCTATTATGCCTTCATTTCCGATTATGTTTTTAAACGAGATTTTCTGCAAAAAAAAAAAGCCTTCTATACTAAAATACAAATAAATTTATTTTGAAAACATAATATATTTAAAACAAATCAGTTTATACACAAATCAGCTGCATGAATTTAAAAAAATGTAATTACATAGTAACAAGCATGGGAACACAGTGCTATTGAAACTTATTAAAAATTTAGTGAGTACTTACAAATGCTTCTGGATTGGCTTGGGCATCGGAGTCCAATTGGCCGAGTTCTTCAAATGACGAAATCGGAAATTTCCGCCCGCACACGTTTTCCTGAAAGTTTGTTTTCCCTTTTTTGTCATAAGTATTTTCCTGAATATTTGTTTTCTTTTTTTTGTCATAAGTATTTTTGTATACTTTATTTTTTGCCTTAGTGAACGCTGAACGCAGATCTAATTTGTATTGGTCAAGACTGTAATTGTCGGTTTTGAGTGATTCTGAAAATAAAAACCATAATATATAAAACGTAATGGGAAAAATATATTTAAAACAAAGAATTTAGAAAAGTAAGTTTAATTACCATACAGTACGTCGGTGAAGTTATTATATTTCACTAGGCCGACCTGTCCCATCTTTCCTGAATAATTCATTTTAAATAACAGGTCCTCTGAAAGAAGTCGTTTTAGACCAGTTTTTATGCCTTTATTTCCGATTATGTTTTTAAACGAGATTATCTGCAAAAAAAAATCCTTCTATACTAAAATACAAATAAAATTATTTTGAAAAAAAATTTTTTTTTTTTAAACAAATCAGTTTATAGCTGCATGAATTTAAAAAAAATTTAATTACTTAGTAACAAGCATGGAAACACAGAGCTGATGAAACGTATTAAAGATTTTAGTGAATACTTACAAATGCTTCTGGATCGGCTTGGGCATCGGAGTCCAATTGGCCGAGTTCTTCAAATGACGAAATCGGAAATGTCCGCTTGCGCACGTAATTTGTTTTTTTCTTTTCTCCATAAGTATTTTCCTGAAAATTTGTTTTCCTTTTTTTGTCATAAGTACTTTTGTATACTTTATGTTTCGCCTTAGCGAACGCTGAACGCAGATCCTCGTTATATTGGCTAAGACTGTAATTGTCGTTTCTTTGTGATTCTGAAAATAAAAACCATAATATATAACAATGATATAAAAAAGTAATGGGAAAAATATATTTAAAACAGAGAACTTAGAAAAATAAGTATAATTACCATACAGTACGTGGGTGAAGTTATTATATTTCACTAGGCCGACCAGCCCCTTCTTTCCCGAATAGTTCATTTTAAGTAATAGGTCCTCTGAAAGAAGTCGTCTTAGACCATCTATTATGCCTTCATCTCCGATTACGTTTTTTAACAACGTTATCTGCAAAAAATAAACCTTTTATACTAAAATACAAATAAAATTATTTCGAGAAACGTATTCAAATCAAATCAGTTCATACGCAAATCAGCTGCATGAATTAAAAAAATGTAATTACATAGTAACAAGCATGGGAAGACAGTGCTATTGAAACTTATTAAAAATTTAGTGAATACTTACAAATGCTTCTGGATTGGCTTGGGCATCCGATTCCAATTGGCCGAGTTCTTCAAATGACGAAACCGGAAATGTCCGCTTGCCCACGTTCATATTAGCCGTTAATATTGAAATTTCGGCCAGAATCTTTGATGTCGTATCTATTACATACTCTTTACAAAAAAACGTTTGTTTGTTCTTGTAAAATTGAAAAGTAAATTTTAAAAGATAACTTACTTTCCAAATTATCAATTTGCTGCTCGAGCTTAAAAAATCTAGCAGAAATCTCGTAATGGTCCATCCTGAAATATCAAAACATTTTTTAATTAATCCTGCAAGGTTCAAAACTAAGAGGTCTACTTGTAAACAACGGGTTAAATATTAAGTTATTTTGCATCCATTTTACCAGGCAGGTCGATTAAGTAAGTTAGTTAAGTAATGTATACCTTTTTTGTAACACCTGTTTAGACCTCCTTGTATTCTATTACTGAAAGAGCGTCCAATAAAACACGTCTTCCTTTGTTGAGTTGATATTTCAAAATGGTTTTATTTAAGAATATCTTCGACTTAAATAGCTAACATGAGACTTACAACTATTCTTATCTTTAGACCTACGAATCGGTATATCCCGGACTACGGGAAATATGCTAAGGGCTATAGAGGATTATAGCAAATTATGACCACTCGCAGGAGGTCATTTTACAACATTTTTACCTGTGCGCCTACAATTCCGCTACCTAAGTGTAGTGGGTTTTTGAATATGACCTTTAATTACAAAGAATTAATGACTTATTCTATTAAGCGGGAAGGAAAAAACCAGTGGATTTTGGCCTGCATTCGTCAGGGACGTAGGTCCAGCAGGTAGAGCGCTGGTCTCCGGTCCGGAATGTCCGGGTTCGAATCCCGGGCTCCCCGCGAAAAAGAAACGATCTCTTTTTCCAAATCTCCACCACTTCTATGCTCTATCGCTCACTTAACGTTAGCAACAAATTTCGGCTCCCCGGACCCGCACACCCCCTCGTCCACGTTACTATGGACCCAACAATAGAACTTTTCGTCACTCCTAGATGGCGCCACTGGCTTATCACCAGTACGATCGAAAACCAAAGATAAATGAATCCTCTACAAAACTGTAGAGGCTCTATGCTCCCGGGTGGAGTTAAAGAATGTAATTTTTTCGTCAGCCAGAGGTCCACATAGAAAACTCATTCAGCCCTCACTTATTGTGACACCCCGTGTATTTTTAAACCAGAGACGGAAGAAATGTAAGGGGTGAATGAGGTTTTTGTCCCTTTCGCTTGTATGAAGAAACCTCATGAAAATAACATATTTTCCAGAGATATTTTCCCGCTGGGCTGAATCACTATTAACGATGCAGTTTGTACTGTAATGATTTCAAAAATAATTTATGAAAAGCCGAAAGAAATGTTTACTGTAAAACAGCGCACAAAACGCAATTTGACAACCGATGTGGCGGCTAATATTTAGTTTTAGTAAAAATGCCTATGTTCACCATATCCCTAACTCTGAAATAAAGATATACGAACAAAAATATTTATGTTATAACTTACCTTTATCTTGTTTTTTAGAATTAACTGAAGTTCTTTTCCACTATTTACACTTTTTGCGCGAAATTTTATACTGATGTGACCGTGCATCATATATTTGATAATACCAATATTCCGAAGATAGACAATAATTAGTCATAACTTCGCTGTAACTTAAGGTCATACGTTGCCCGCGAATAAATATTTCGTTTAAATAATATTTTTTAGGGACCGTAATAAATAAAGGTTATGTATATTATAGGTATACTAGGAATTTTTTGCCAATTCAATTTCATGTTAAGTATTATCAGTACTACCAACACGAATTTTTATTTTTTAACAATACTTAAAAATGAGAATAAGGGTTTTTGATTTGGTGTAAATCATAGGATTGCTGATTTTTTTTGTTAAAAATATAATAATCAGGATGCCACAGAAATCGCACAGCGCATAAGTGACCTGATATTGATGTTATTCAGAAAAACACTCCGTTTAGCAATCCGATATTTTCTATTCCTACACTACTGCCTGCTAAAAGGAGCAAGATTTCCAGTTAACTAAAAACCAACTTCCCACTTTCCCGTTGGAGTGTTAGTTTTGTTTTGCAACTGTATGTATATGACTTTGAAACAACCAGACACTGGTGCTTCCCCTTTCGCCACATCCACTGCCAGCGCTATCGATATCGATAACTACTATCGACACCAAACGGATTTGTTGGAATTTCATTTTTGAAAAAGAGCAGAAAGCTTTAGAATCGAGAAGAGAAGCGCTCGGCTCGCTCGTGGATCGGAGGAGGATGCTGACTGCCTGACGGACAGATTATTTAACGCCGCAAAATGGCAGCGCTGGCAAACAAAATACAAACGCTACAAAAGTTACATTACTAGTAATTAAACCATTCGGAGTAAATATAGTTCGAGTTCAAAGTGTCCTTATTGGCGAAGCAAAAACGACGGGTCCGCGAGTGTCCCAAGTTAATTTCGACTGTCTATTTTTAGTATAGGCAAGCACAATATTGCAAATAGGTTAAATATCTAACATCCCGAGATGGGAAATCAGCCTGGCAAGCTGCATACGCATCCGCAGAGCAGTCGACCCAAGAAGAATGTCCATTGGAAATCGGCAGGCAAGTAAAGACACCGGAACGCAGTGGAATCCCAGTCCGAATCCCTTCCCGAATTTCGAGACATCAGATGGGGGCCCCAAAGAGCAGGCAGGCCCACATAGCTCGACGGCTGGTGGGAGCGCTAGAAATTCGACTATTTATAGCCACTCGCACACTCAGTGGTTGCCGTGTTCATCTGTTTGGCCCCAAAAACCTCACATCGTCAAAGTAATGTTGTCGTTCGCATAGCGAAAGAACCATTATGCTGAGATAGTTCCCCCGCAATATTTTTAAAGGATTTTTAACCGCAGCATCACTTAGGAAAAGATGACTCAGTTCAATCACGATTTCAAACATTTCGCTTAATGTCAAACTCAAGGGATAAACAACTCCAACAATTTTTTGCGCATTTTAAATCTTAAAAAGCTACATTAAAAAATTTAATTCATGTCACATTTCTACACGTTTCCGAATGCGTTTTTATAAAGTTGACCCAAAACCGCCCTTTAACCTTTTTTTTTAACATTGAGAGAATGTGGTACTAACTTATAGGTCTAAGAAATATATTAGGGCCTTGGGCGAAATTGATTTTATTCTGTTACTCCCAATTAGAGCGACCTTCACCACCCGGCAGGCCCATCCTGACACCGGTTGCTCTTCCGGAACAGCAACCGGATGTCGTGAACCTGCGCTGGGAGCGCCCACTCCACGACGGAGGTTCCCCCATCACAGGCTACACTGTGGAGCACCGGCGCATGGGGTCGCCCCATTGGGTGAGGGCCACGCCCACTCCGGTGGACCGATGCGATGTGTGCATCAGTGGATTGGAGCCAGGATGGCGCTACCAGTTCCGATGCTTTGCCGAGAACATTGTGGGTCGTTCCGACGCGAGTGAGTTATCCGATCCGCTGACGGTGACTCTGCAGAGGAACGCCATAACAGTGCCCCGTTTTATCGACGAGCTCGTGGACATGGACGCCGTGGAGGATGAGCGCATCGAGTTCCGAGTGAGAATACTGGGGGAACCGCCTCCTGAGATCAATTGGTTCAAGGATGGCTACGAGATCTTCAGCAGCCGGCGCACGAAGATCGTGAATGATAACGAGGCCAGTGTCCTGGTGATCCACCAGGTGGCTCTAACCGACGAGGGAGAGATCAAGTGCACGGCCACCAATCGAGCGGGTCATGTGATCACCAAGGCGCGACTGATGGTGCAGGCTCCTCCGAAGATCCGACTGCCACGTACCTATGAGGATGGACTGATTGTGGAGGCGGACGAGGTGCTGCGTCTCAAAGTGGGCGTGGCCGGTCAACCACCACCCGCCATTACGTGGCTCCACGAGGGCGAGGTCATAGCTCCAGGTGGACGCTTCGAGGTGGGTAACTTAACTTTATTCTGGCGTGACCCACAAAAATGCAACGAAACCAGTGATAAGTAAGTCACACTATAATCTGAGCATGGTACCTGTTCAATCCATTGCAGATCACCAACACGGAGAAGAACTCGCTGCTCAAGATCGACAATGTTTTGCGGGAGGATCGGGGGGAGTACATGGTCAAGGCGTGGAACCGACTGGGCGAGGACAGCACCTCCTTTCTGGTCACGGTTACGGCCAGACCGAACCCCCCAGGAACTCCCAAGCTGAACATGTCCTTCGGCAAGTCGGCCACTCTTTCGTGGACGGCTCCTCTGGACGACGGAGGCTGCAAGATCGGAAACTACATAGTGGAGTACTTCCGAGTGGGCTGGAATGTTTGGCTCAAGGCTGCCACCACGAGGGCACTGAGCACCACGCTGCATGATCTGATAGAGGGCTCGGAGTACAAGTTCAGGGTGAAGGCGGAGAATCCCTATGGCCTGAGTGAGCCCTCCGGGGAGTCCGAACTGCTTTTCATACCCGATCCCAAGAGGGGAATCACGAAGCCGAAGTCGGCCACTAGAATTGCAGGAGATGAGAAGGACAAGCCCAAGGGAGCAGCTGGAGCGGTGCAGGTGCCACCACGTCGGAAGACTCTGTCGCCACCACGTCCGCATGCAGATGCCTCCACGGGAATGTCGCCCAAGCAGTCGCCCAGTGTGAAGCGGAAACCCAAGCCCCAGCTGGTCGACAACGAGCAACTGACCCACGAGATGTCCTACGGAACCTCAGACCAGGCTCTGAAGATGGATGTGAGGAAGAGTCCTTCGCTGAGCAGCGCTGATCTGGGCAGCAAGCCCGCTGCGGCTGACTCCAACCCGAAGCTCAATTTGACTCTGGTGACCACCACTTTGACACCGGTGGAGAAACCGGAACCCACTCCCAAGTCACCGAAGACACCCAAGTCACCTACTGCCACTTCCTTTAAGTTGTTCAATCCGAAGCCGCCGGGAGTCGCAAAGGAGAGGTCACCAGCACAGCCACAACCACAACCCTTGCCTACTCCCCCGAAGGAAAAACCGGCAAAGGCCTCTCCGAATCGCAAGAGGAGCTTGAGTCCACCGAACAAGAGGCAGCCGGCGCCACTGCGCAAGAGTCCGACGCCCCCGGAACCCATTAAAATCACTCCGGCTCTGCTGAGGAGTGCGGAGCCCGTTCAACTAGGTGTCAACCAGAATGTGAGACGCTTCTCCGGGCAGACCCTGAGCCCGGCCAGAAACGTGCCCACCTTGGCCCTCGCAGTGGCCTCCGGGATGTCGGCCGTCATTGGTGAGAAGCTGCCCACCATCGAGATCAGTGCACCTCCAACGCCGCAGGAGGAGGAGCCTCCGTCTCCGAAGCAGGAGCCCTCGAAATCGCCCTCGCCAGAGCCAGCTAGTAAATCCCAGTCCAACGCAAGGCGCTTCTCCAGGTCAGCCGACAAGCACGACGAAGTGCACACGAGCAACGAGTTCATGCTCGTCGTGTTCGACAAGAACAGCAAGGTCAAGGATAAGGACAGTACGTATGCAGTTAATCGGATCGGGATTGGGATTACATATCATCGCTTCACCTAATCCACAAGCATACTTATAACACCTACCACATTATAATCATTTCATCATTCTTTTGCGAATCAATGATGCTAACCTTTATTGACTCTCTTAATCCATAATCATACTATGAAAGGTACACCTTATAAGGATTTCTCTTTTATAGGGATTGCAAATCACTCAAAAGCTCCACTAATATTCACTAATGCTAAGACCACACTGAATCTAATCCCTGTTTCTTGCTCCCAGAACAAGATTCCTTTGAGCTGGACCTGGAAGACGCCATTCAGCCGCCGCCCATTTCGATTTCTGCCCCGGACCTGGCCTTTCTGGAGTTCACAAACTTGCACACGACCTTCCCGCTGCGTCGCTCCGTCAGCTCCACGGAACTCCTGTACGAGAGGGCGATGGCGCGGTTCTACGAGGCAGTGGAGCTGGAGCAGGCTTCCAAGTCCCGCAAGACGTCGCAGGACAAGCTCGCCGCTCCGGCGCCGCCCCATCAAACGCCCGCCAATCTGCGCAAGCGTCTGGGTTCCATTTCGGAGGCGGAGCGGTTGTCCTTCGAGAGGAGGAGCGAACTGCGCCGCCAGTCGGCGGACATGGTGTCTATTTCCCGCAAATGGGACTCGAGGGAGAACGTCAACGAGTTGGGTAACTTGTCACGTATGAACACCACTGGGCAATTGCCCCTGGACACGAAACAGGATATTCGGGAGCAGGAGGAGGAGGTGGAAGAGGAGCACCTGACTGAGAGCACCGAGGATGACAGCGAGGATATGGACTTGGACTTCGATGAGGACGTGGAGGCGGAGTATCCGCCGCAGAAGCAGCTGCAGCAGCAGTCCAGCAACGACCTCGGATCGGACTACACCGAGAGCACTGCCTCCTCGGAGCAAGACTCCATCGAGAAGTTCAAGATGGAGCTGATGGCGCGCACCCGCTCACCCAGTCCCCGGGATCTGGAGACCTATCATCCGCGGAGCATGGGGGCGGGAACCTTTACGCCCTACAGAGCTCCCACTCCGGAGCAGGCGGCCGTGGTGCTCAACCGACCAGTGCCACTGCCCAGTCCGGACTTTGTGCCCAAGCCGATCCTGAAGAGGTCCTCCAACGAGCATGTGGAGCAGTCGATAAGCCCCCTCCCGAGCAGCGAACCAACACCCACAATTGTGCCGCCGAATCCAGCTAATCCAGTGGCTGCCAGCAACCCCAGCACCCTCAAAATGGACCTGGCCAAGGGGATCAAGTCGTTCTTCAGCCGCGACAAGCGATCGGCCACGGAGAAGAACACGGAGGCCAACGAGGAGATCTCCAATCCGCTGGAGAGCACCAATGCGGCGGCGATCGCGGCTGACTTGGAGGCCAAGCGAAGGGCCAAGGAGGAGGAGGAGCTGCGGCGCCTGGAGGAGGAGCGCCTCATGCAGGAGGAGGCCCATGCGGCGGTGGACCACTACAGCGATCTGGTGCGCGAGGTGGGCAGCTCGCACCGCTACCACACGCCGCTCTACTTGGACCGCGACGAACTGAAGCGGGCGGCGGCCAAGGCGTCGGCGGAAACGGACGAGGAGGAGGGGCTTTCGCACGCGGAGGAGCTGAAGAAGCGGCTGGCCAGCGACGACATGCTGCTGGCTCCTCCTGTGGTGAGGGAACGGCGTCTCTCCATCTCGGAACGGGAGCAGCTGGTCCATGTCCGCGATGCAGCCAGTTCTCTGGCATTCCACCGGTCGCCAGACTCCGGAGAGGCGGAGTCCCCACAGCCCGCCCAGCCGGATGATAACCAGTTCGAGCCGGAGGAGCCGGAGTACCCCACTGTACTGGTGGTGCCTCCGCCCAAGTCGAAGAAGAAGAGCGAGTCCGAGACGGAGAGCGTAATGAGCGAGATGGTGGAGGCGCGTCCGGATGCGAGGGGCAGGACTCGGCTGGTGAAGGTGAAGAGGGTGATTCGGCGGCGGGTGCCCTCGAGCACGCGGTCGCGCGACGCCTCGCTGACCAGGCCGGCGGCTGCAGAGGCGGAGCAGTCAGCCCTAATCCCCTCCAGCGCCGACAGGGATCTGCTGCAGAAGGCCGCCGCGCTGGCCATCCTCCAGTCGGAGGAGCAGGCCCACGAGAAGGTCCGCTCGGCCCTGAGCTACTGCACGGACCTGGTGCTCTTCCTCGTCGCCTGCTACGTGTACTTGTTCAAGGACGCCCGCCTGGTGCTGCCCATCCTCGGCCTGATCATCTACCGCCAGCTGGGCGAGGCCGTGCGCGGCTATATACCTGGTTGGCTGCGTCGCCGGATGAACGGGCAGGGCAGCTAGACCGAAGGACACCGGAATCCCATCCCCTGCTCCCACTCACATGCGTTTATCGGTTAAGTTAAGTTACTTTTACATACGACTTATTTATACGTCTTAAGCTAAAGATGAGAGTATCCCCCGCGTACATCGTACTGCAATCTGTATACGTAAATCCCTGCAAGTTTTATTTCTTTACCCCCATTTGAAGGACTCTTCAATCCTCATTATTTGGAAAAGCTTTTGTTTTTATTAACTTTAAAAACCAGAGCAGGGAAATCAAGTAATCAATTGACAACCATTAACTAATCGTATCCATATCTTATCACCATCACCTTGGTGCAAAAGCACCTCCATTCACTAAATTATTCATCTGCGAGCATCAGTCTTGCCAGACTCTTTGGCAAAGAATTGATTCGCCATTATCCCCAAGAATAAGAAGTCTATATCCCTTAGTTTTGTTTTGCCTTGTGTATGTATGTGGAGCTATGTAAATCCTACGTTATGAAGTGTTCGTTTGCGGTTCTTTGTGGATTGTTGGTGATTCACTTTGAAAATAAAGCTTAGCATGTTATGAATTCGTATGATATAGCTACTTTCTTCTGGCCTTGTTTGCCCTCAACCTATTTTGGCCAAGACACAAACTTCCGTGGGGGATTTGAGAGTGGGTAAACCCATAAACAGATCGAATCGCGAGTAAGCGCTTATCATACGACGACAATTGTCAACAGAGATGCTGCGCCAAATTCCGGGAGACGCAATCAGAAGATAAAAAAAAGGTGCTGGGGGTATAAAAGGGCGTGTGAATTGGAGCAGGCAGTCATCTTAGGTTGATCCCCAGTCATGGCTATTACTCTGGGCTGGCTCTTTCTGATCGCGCTGGTCACTGGATCCCTGGCGCAGTGGCCTCCTCAGCTGGTGGCTCCAACTGGCGGCCTATTTGCCCAGCCACCTCCTGCCACCTTGGCTCCGCCGCCAACTTTATCCCAGGATCTGGAGGAGATCCAACGACTGATCCAGTTCAAGCCCCTGAATCAGCTCCTGGTGCGCTACCTCATCAACGACGCCCAGTTCCAGGGCTTCGTGCGAGCAATCAACAGCAACGCCGCGTTCACTGCCCGATGGCGACTCCTCTCCCAGCCGGAACTCATACTGTTCCTGCAGTGGGTGGACCAGCAGCTCGTGGCCTCAGGCGGATCCTTCGAGTGGGAGGAGCAGCGGCTGAAGGTGAGCCTGCTCAACCAATTCCCCTATTGGTCGGGCACCGTTTTCGGCTGGCAGGGATTCCTCAGCGAGGTGCAACTCTACTTCCCCCTCCCTGCCATCCGGGCACACATCAATGCCAAGGTGCTGCAGCAGGGCATCTTCGCCCAGTTCTGGTCCAGATTACAGGGATTGGGGGTGGTCTACGATCGCTGGCTGGCTTCTGTCGAAACTGCCCAGGTTATCACCGATCTCCAGCGGGCGGGCATCGATACGGTCCAGTTGGATGGCATCATAAGGGAGCTCTTCGGCTGGAGTGCTGTAAATGGAACTACTGAATCAACCACTGCTGCTCCTGTGACTCCAACTGCCCCTACTGTAATCCCGGGAGCAGTTCTGCCTCCAGTAAACGTTGATGTTGTGGTTGTCTAGGTTGCCAGTGAGCAGTGATGGGAAGGTTATTCATCCTTAGATAGTTTTTAAAACACATTCTTATTGGTCATAGGTAGTGTAAAGGGTACACTTGTGTAAATATACAAAAAAAACGCATAATATTCTTCAAATAAAAAAGGGGATCAACGATAAATACTAGAGACTTTTTTCCTTGAAAACTACAATTATCAGGTATTAGATTGTAAACGGAATGAAATCACAAAATAGGTCAAGGCATCTGAGTATTGATTGGGAATAGAAAGAGCGACCTACCTACCTACATGAAAACCTTCCATCACTGCCCACCTAGCGATCGTATATTTTGGATTATCCTTGCCCTAGCAAATGTAACAATAAATGGGGACTAACTACTTCTACTACTGATTTTGGTTTAGTTCCTTAGAACTTGAGTTTGCCGAGTGTGTCGGAGACTTTCTGGGCATTGGCCCCCTTCTTCTTGTTGTTCTTGATGGGTGCCACCGGGGCCTTGGGTTTCTTGACCACCAGGTCCTTGTGCAGTGTCTTCAGGCTGGCGTCCACCTTCTCCTGCTTGGCCTTCACGGACTCCTTGATCTGTAAGTTGGACCCTTGAGTGCGGGGATTCTTCTTTTTGAGTAGAAGTCAGCCCACTCACCTGCTTGAGCTTGCCCTGCACCTCCTTGGGCTTCTTGCCCTTGCCCTTGTTGCCGTCGCCCACTTTGAAGACGTTCTTGGCCTTCTTCGACTTGTTGAGCGCCGTCTTTGGCTTGCCGGCTCCAGGAGCCACCTTCTTGTTGTTCGCCTTGTTGCGCCCCATCTGAAAATAGGTACAAAAAGATTCTTTTTTAGGTTTGACAGTCACAACTTTATTGCATCTATTGTAAGAGTATCAAACACATTTCACTTTGCTGGCTGCCAGCGGCTCCTCCGACGCACAACGCTTTCTCGAGCCTTCGATCTCCTTCGGGGTGGTTAGCAGGTGCTGGGTTAGCCTAAACGACACCCTGTACATGTCCTTGTTGGGGGCCACGTTCCTGACAAAGCTGATTCCCTCCAGCAGGTCCTCGTCGAGACTGGCCCCCAGATTGCTCTCCACCAGTTGCCTCACCAACTCCTTGGTGTTGTCGCCCTTGGCAAAGGAGTAGACATGGACGATGGGGTAGGAAACCCTTTGAGGCAACTCGGCCAGTTCCTCCGGCTTGTAGAGACCTCGAAAAGCGTCTAGAAACTCCACGGCCATGGCTGGTAAATTCATAGTTATGTGTATGGCGTAGGAGGTAGTATCTGTGGTCAGCAGACGCTTTAGCAAATCCTCGCGCACCTCATCGACTATGAACTGCCTCCCGTCCTGGTTGAACATTTTTATTTGGGAAAGGCACTTGTTCCGCTTGGCGTTGTGCTGCAGCCAGTGGAAGCTGACGGGATTGAGGTCGTTGGCCAGAACGTGGCAGCGCTTCTTGGCCGCGGGAACACTAAAAGGTCCGACGCCAGCAAATACGTCGTAGAGAACATCTCCCGATCGCAGCATCTTGACAATCCTTTCGTGCTCCGTCGAGAGTCGTGGATTCCAGTACACTTTAGAGAAGTCGAACTCGAAGGGAACGCCGTTCTCCTTGGTCTCCACCTGGTAATCAGCGTCGCCACAGATCAGCTCTAGCTGGAAGTTGCGGTAGGTGTTGTCTATGGAGGCGGCCTTGTTGACCACCGTGCGGCAGTTGGGCAGCTTATCGCGGAGCACTTGGCCTATTAGCTGCTTGTAGGGCAGTAGGTGCTCCCGGAGATTAAGATGGGCAATGTGGCCGATGCGGGAGTAAGAGGTGAGTCCCTCCTCTTCCGCAGGCAGCACGCTCTTCAGGATCTCGTTGGCACTCCAGTTCTCGTAGCCCAGCTCGAGCTCGCTAAAGGAGAAATTCTCTGCGGTGACCTGCTGCTCTTGCAGATCCTCCGTGGGGAGGCACTCCCAGTCCTTAATTGGAGTCGGGTGCAGCAAGATTTCGCGGGACTGGTCTACCGCTCGGACCGGGTGCAGGTGCTCCATTTTTAGCAGAAACCGCTTGACCAGCGGCATAACTCGTTGTACTTGGGCTTCGGGCACCCGTAATCGGGGCACTTGGACGCTCTTCCGGAACTCGTCTCTTCGAAGCTCCTGCATCCCGCGCACCGCAGCAGGTGGCTGCAGCTCCTTCGCGTCCATGTTTCGAAAGTAGTGACGTAAACGGGTGACACTAAGCGCTAATCCCGGGACCTTCAAATTGGTCACCATAAACATCCAAACACGTGCGACCTAGATTCGTGGGTATCCGCGGTTATTGGCGACAGGAGTGAATGTTCGAACAATGTGGGATTGCGCAGAAGTATAAGGAGTTCTTCCAAATTCCCTAAATATTTATTAACCGTTCAATATACCTTTATTATTTACTAATCTGTCGATATGCCCACAAGATCGAGAAAAAGCCAAACAAACGCAAGATGGTAAAAACAGTGTGGCCAGACGATCTACCGTTAAAATATACTGCTTCTTAAAAAAATATACATCAAATTTTTAAATTTTAATTTTTAATAAACATTTAAGTGTAACGTTTTTATTCAATGATTATATTTGAATAGCTTTTATCCAAATCATATGAACAATAAAAATGAAACTAAATATCATATGTTAACTCAGGCTACTTTCTTAGCCATTAAACATATGTATATTTATAAGGGTTTTTAAATCAAACAAATTCAATTCATTTAGTGACAATTTCGGTTTTATTTAAAAATAAAAAGTCAAATATATAGAATTGGTGATTAATTAATACAGAGATTAGCTTTCTGGTATACAATATGCACTTTCGCTAAATTTCAAATTGTTACAAAAACATCGCGTTATTTGTCTTTTTGACTACATCCTTTCTGTATCATTTATACTTATGAAACATTGTGCAAAAAACCGAAGCTGATCTTGAATAGATTACAATTTGTACATATATTTTAAGGTTTATTTTTCGCGCTGGACAATCATGCGACTTTACAAAGCTTGTGCTCAGGCATTTATAATACATGGTGAAGCGAATTTGATTTTTCATTTTCGTAGTAGTTGTCCTGTCCGCGAAGGATTGAATAGTTAATTGTGTACATATTACTATTTTAAACGTGGCAGAAACAATGACGTAACAGTTAAAGAGGGCGAATCAATATATATAAGACGGCGAAGAAATTTTAGCAGGTTAGCATTAGTTTTAGGGGAAGCCTGGGCTCGTTCCATCTGCCTTCGCTGTGGAATCCAAACGACATTACTACAATTAAATAAATAAAGGCAAAAACGCTTGCTTAAATTTAAACACAGTACACCACTGAATCGGATGGCATGGTGGCAGGATCTTATCGACGGTAGCGCCCCAAGTATGCCCGGCAATTGGGGCACGAGTGGTGAACATCCATACAGTCGTCGATGCAGCAAGGTATCAGGCAGCATCCCAGCCAGCAGCTAAAAATATCAAATGGTGATTAAATGGAAAATAAGTTCAAAAAATTCGAACGATCGAATGTATGATATTACACTTACCCAAAGAGGGCAATCAAAAATCCGGACAAGTAGGCAATCATTCCGGGCTCGGTACGCGTGGTCGTCTCAATCTCGGCGTGGCACGATGGACAGATCATGTGCGTCGAGGTGCGACTGATGGGCACCACCGTGGTCACGATCGTGGTGTTCGCCGTGGTCGCTGGAGCCACAACGGGCGTGTATGGACCCACGGGTTTCACCCCGCCCACCGCCTCCTGGTAAGAGGGCGGTGCCGAGGGGGGCGGCACATAGGTGAATTGCGGAGGAGCACTGCCCGGTTTACTCATTATTTTAGGCTAGTAAATGCACTTGAAGACTTTAGTAGCTGCAAAGGAGAAAATAATTGGATAGTTTTTTAGATTTAGATTGCACAAAACGGGACAAGCATTTATCTGAATCTAAAATGAAATTTACTATCACCCATTTTCGAATAATCATCAAACAATTTCTTTCGATAAGATTCTTTTCTCTGTTTGAGTTGGGATGCGTAAACTTTAAGCCTTAAAATTCCAAAGATAAATAGAATTCAGTTTTAAGAACATCAAAAAAAGTATTGGGAAAGGTAAACAACCAGTAATGAGTTGATTCAAAATAATGCCGCTGAAAATAGCACACAGCCCATTGGTCAGCACCGCATTTACTGTGAGTCATTTTCGCTCTTTTGGCACGCACACGAATCTATTAAAGAGCAAGCCTCTAGAGAGACCCTAAAACATGCTCCAAATACTCTATTTAGAATCAAATAATAAGTGTATTTAAACTCAGAACGACTACCAAGGTTATCTTGAATTTCAAAAAATGAATTTTGAAGAAGATCAATAGTTTTTAATGTTGATTTTCGAATAAAAGATACGGTCTGAAGACAATAACCAACTGAAATCTCATCAAGGTATGGGAGTCACGAAGTTATTGACTATCCATTCGGTGGAAGCATTGATGAATTGGATCTACATATGTGACGACAAGTGCCAAAGCTGTGCAATTGTTTCAACAAGTCTGGCGATCAGACGAAAGGCACTCAACTTTAAGAGCTCGTGTACAATGACCTGCCCCTCATCCAAACTGCGGCAACTTTCACCATGCGATTGCATACAAACAGAAATGTACAATGTGTCCCGAACGAAACCACATAGTTGCAGGCGGAAGTATAATATGGATAAAGCGGAGAACCAGATGTCTGTTTCTTGGCCAGAACGCCAACAATCGGCAAAAACCAGCTGCACTTGGCGGAAATAACCTCAGATACGATGACGTATGTGGGCGAAGTGCATTAATACCGAATCTCAAGCCATTAATCGACTTCGATTTGGTTTATACTCAATTAAAGCAAGCGTTAATCCAATTAACATATGATTCTTTTACATAGGTAGATCTCATTCCAGGTTTGTGATTTGTGGAACTTAAATTGAGTCTTCTCAGCAGTCACTACACATCGGCGTTCATCTGTAGCCCAGAAATCTATCTTATGTGCAACCGCAGCGATTACGTCAGACTTGTGGACTTCGCCGCATTCATCATTATCTCAGCTCAAAAGAATCTTCACTTTAAAGGTGCGATAACCTCGCGTTTTGGACTTAATGCTTAAATTAATCAGTTTACTGCAGACATTAACTAAATCCCCTAGCTAGTTAAAATTTTTAATAACTTGTTTTTGCTAGACTATCTTATCTTAGTTATTCGATAAATGCAGACGGGATGCTAATCTATAACTGTTACGAGACAATCTTAGAGAACACCGTATCGAATCTAACACATTTTCATAATAGAGAAAGTAGTCCTAATTTTGAAGATCATACAATTCAATAAAACACCTGTGCTTTTGCTTCTAGATTATATCTTGAAAGTAGTAAGGGCTTGAGCAACATTTAAAATTATTCCAAATCCAATTCAAGCCAGATTGATGTTACTTTCAGAAAGGGTATAATAAATTAGAATTTTCAGATGTTTGTATGTCTGTGCGTACAAGGTCTGCCACTCAAAGCAATCAGAAGAGATTTAAAAAACGCCTTAGTATGTATTTAATTTTAGCCTGTGTGTTAATTTCAGACAACGCTTTCGTGTATTTCTCCATCATATGTAAATTTAATGAATCGAACTTTAGTTCTAAGGTCTTTACGTGCAACAAAAGAGCCGTAAATCAAATTACCCAGTAATAAGGCAGGTAAACCGGAAAATGTAAGACATTTCGGAGATACATTTGAGTGAAATTGCTCGCAATTACCCAAATTTCAAAGGGAGTTCATGATTAGAACTGGATTTTGGTTTTGGGCGACCTTGACGACGCCCTTTTAAGACCGCTTTTTGGAACGGAACCGAATTCGAAAATGAAACCCTCCCTCTCTCGCGATGATGATGTTGTTTCGTATGATGTGAATAGGAGTACCAAGCACATTATCTTTCGCACCGCCAGATGTTTTTGGCCGATGCCACAGATGACGTAGTCGCGCCAAAAATAGCCACTTTGTAGGCGGGAAGGACGCGGGGGGCGTGGTAAAAACAAGAGTCAAATGTTATGGGTTTACAGGTGTGTGAATGTGTGGGTGAGTTATCCACTTGGAACTGCTTTTTTAATGGTAATTTAATCGTGGGACTTTCACAGTCCGTAGTATCATTTGCCACAATATGGCCACAAAAATAAACCCGATTTAATTTGCGCTAATTTTTAATGTATATTTTTATTCGCACGCACACCGAGGTATTTCTTGGTATAGGTTTGAATGCACCCAGACAGGGCTCATCTTTTCATCTCATTTTTGGTTTATCTTTTTTTATTTAAAGGCTTCTATTGATTGCCCTTATTTGGTTGTTATTTATAGCTTGTCACACCTGCACAAATATTCTTTCGAAAGCGATCGTTACCTCGAATTTTGTAAGCGACGTATACGTTATAATAATAAATTTCTCGTGGAAGAGTGACCGTATGTTGAACTGTAAAAAAAGCTATCGATAGGCATTGATTAACACACTTCATATTTCGATAAAGGTCCTTTCCCAAAGCAACAGAGATGGCCATCACTAATAAGAAATTTACTTTTACGCCGGAAATTAGCGAACTTCTACCCGTGCGGGAACACAGGTGCCAGAAGTGTCCTAACCTGGTGTTTGGCAACCTTAGTCATTATCAATTGCACCTGCGCCAACGCCACCAGGAGGTTCTCCCACCCTCACAGAGCGGAGCAAACACCGTCTTTCAGTGTCCAGTGGAAAAGTGCATCTACCATGTTGCGAGCAAGGGAGTTCGCAGCTTCTCCAGCCTGCGGCTGCTGCGACAGCACTATCAGAAAAGCCACCTGGACAAGAACTACAAGTGCCAGGGATGCGGTGAGAAGTTCCTGCTGCAGCATCACCTGCACAAGCATAGATGCTCGGAGCACAAGTGTCCCGTATGCGAACTTACCTACAACAGCAAGGCCGGATTGAGGACGCACATGCGGCGCAAAAACCATTTCATGGAGGAGCTGCAGCCCGTCAAAGTGGCTATTCCTTCGCTTGACACCTGGAGAAAATTGAATCCAGTGCCTAATCCCTTGCCTGCAGAAGAAACTAACGTTCGCTGTTTGGAAGAAACACCTGTTTTACGTGTTCAAGACCAAGAATTTAACCACATTACCTCCAGCTTGGCAGTCTTTACTGAATTTCCATCTGAACCAACTCCAGGAGAGGATTCAAATCTAAACACAGTCACCAATATACCCGCCCCAGAGGAGCATTTTCTTTGCTTTCTTCCGATTATGGATGTTCCATACTCTGTGGAGCAGCCATCACAAAAACTGGACATGGAGACCCAAACAGAGGAAGAAGATCTGAACGAAATCAGAAACGAAGTGTTAAGCCCACTTTTGCGCGATATACAAACACAAACGCCAGATACCAGAGGCGACATTGGAACTATGACCGAGGATTTCCCCGAGGAGGAACGAAAAATGGCAGAGCCAGCTCCAGTTGATAGTGATTTTCCCACCTACTCCGAAAACGAATCCATGTTCGGTTTGCAAACTTCCGCACACATGTACACCCAGACCTGCGACGAATTGTTCGAGGAGCTCGGATTGTCGCATATCCAAACGCAAACCCACTGGCCAGATGGTTTGTACAACACGCAGCACACACAGACCTGCGACGAAATGCTGGACGAACTCTTCCTCGATAACTTTCAGTCGACATGCACTCAAACCAGGTGGCTGGACTGGCAGGGCAACGGCGAAAGCGAAAGTTATGGAAAATCAGATTGAAAGTTTAGTAATTTTGAATGTGTTTAATTGACAACAGGACCAAAAGAAATATAATTATAAATTAGATTTATTAGATCTTTCTTTTGTACAAAGAATCTTTATAAATACTAGACACCTGTTTGCAAAATTCACAAAACAAATATTTAGTCGTGATATAATACAAGTTGCATTGGTTTGTTCAAAGAAGGTTTACGTAATTCTAAGCAGACTTTTAGCGAGGTCAATTAGTTTTGGTTTTTAAGCGACCATCAGACTTGGCGAGGAGCAGCTCAGAGCACTGAAAAAAGCAGTAGCTACAGAAGCACAGGGCCATATAGTTTCCCACCCCGCTGAGGTAGGCGCCGCGCATCAGAAAGTCGCCGATCTCCTGCCCGCCGATGAAGTAGACGTTGGAGAACGCTGCTGGGATGAAGAGCTGGGTGGCCATCATGGCATAGAGCCTCTGGGCGCCCACGGTTCCCAGATAGCGCTGTGTAATCCGCTTATACTCCGGCAACGAGGTCAGCGCCCTGAAGAGCTTCTCCGCGGCCAGGCAGAGGAAGTTCAGGATGCTCCAGATGAGCACGTAGGTGTAGCATCCGTGCCAGACGAACACAAAGGCGAAGGTCAACGCGGTGGCGCCAAACTTGGCCGCCGGAGAGGATCTCCTGCCGCACAGCTCGGCGTAGATGTGTTGAAAGAGGAACTCATAGAGGCCCTCGTCAAAGTACTTCCACATGTCCGAGTAGAAGTGGATACGACCGATGCACCGCGGCCTGCTGGGCGCCGGGATGCCATCCTGCCGTGCGAAGGCGATGCCCAGGCCGTAAGTGACCACATAGTAGAGGAAGAAAAACTGGCCCATGAAGTAGCCGGCAGAGTGCTGCCAGAACACCGAGTCCATCAGCTCCACCATGCGCACATCGCGCGACATGTAGTGGATGTAGAAGTAGTGGAGGGCGCACTGCATCACCAGCCACCAGAAAGCGCTGCGTATTATTCCTACGGCGAATTCCAGCCAGTTCTGCTGTTCCTCCTCCCTCCTATCTACGAATCTCCGGTAGCCGATGATGGGTCCGTAGGTCAGGCAGGGGAAGTACATGGCGTAGCCGAGATACTGGACGATGTTGTACCTCTGCAGCTCCTCCTCTTGGGCCCCCATTTTGGAGAGGGAGTAACTGCAGCCACGCAGCACACTCCATGACAGAGTGACGATCACCAGGACGTATTCCGAGTATCCGACGCGTTCCGTCCACCACTCGTTCTTCTGCAGCAGATTGATGCACAGTATCCAGCCGCCGGACAGGAGCCACACCAGATGCTTGGACCTGGCCAGAGAAACGAGGTAGTAGCTGGCGATCACCGTGGCCAGGAGCAACACCGATGTCCAGTCCAGGCTCAAACAGAGCGCCAGGGCGCACACCGCCGCGAATCCCTGGCACTGAAGGCGGGGACACTTCCAGCGAACAAAACCCTGGACAACCGTGTGGAGCAGGTAGAAGGGCCAGAAGCTGGCAATAAAGTCCCCGAAGTTCTCCAGCTCATCGTTGCTGTCGTCTCGCCTCCGCTGGGAAAAGGGATAAAAGTTCCAGCCCGCGGGAAACTGGAACTTTGCTTCCTTGGCAATGTGATCCCGGAGTACGTAGATCTTGTACAGGCCCACAACTATGTAGGCTATGTAAACGCCGAAGTAAACGAATATCTCGCAGCGCGTCAGCAGCGATCGGTCAGCTAACCTGGACATAGCTCAGCCACCGACTTGGACTCTTCATTCCTGGAAAAAGATTGCGTTAGGGATGTGAAGAACCAGCGAAAATATCGATAGTCAATCTATGTATGTGCACATACGCACCGGAGTTAGCAGAGTTAAGATAAAAGTTTAAATTTTTATTTATATTCATAATCACCTAGTTATGAACGAGGGAACATGAACAAAGGGATTGCCTTAAACTACGTATGCATATGGTATCTACAGATAGAGCTACGCCTAAGCAACTACCTCTAGTATAGCATCTCTTCCCGCTCCTCCGCTGTCGCGGAATCAAGAATCTAAGCTGAGACCTAGGGTGAAATGATTTACATCGATGAGAGGACAAACAGTTTAAAAGCTTAGCTAATGGCTTCTTAATGCTAACTTAAAACTCCACTCCTAAATCGTTCAGACCTGAACCTTGGTCTCTCTAGATCAGGAGATCGTCCTCGTACTCGTCCTGCAGCTCCTTTTTGACCTTGCGGTTCTGGTTGGATAAGCGTCGCTGCAGGTGTCGCCAGAGTGTGCTCTTGGGGATCTCGAACAGGTTGGCCGCGTGGTTTTGGGACATGCCCTCGTTCAGGCAGGCGTGCACCGCCTTTGCCAGTTTGTCCCGCAACTCATCCTTGGGTGTGGTGTCTCGCTTGCGGCAGGCCACGAAGTCCGGCAGACGTCCCTGCGCCGACAGACGAACCTTATGCCGGTGCAGCGTAGACATGGGGATCTGCAATTCTGTGCTGATGCTCTTTAGCGAGTCCCCGTTCTTCAGGCGCTCATAGGCCTCTAGCAGCGATGGTCGTTCTCTGTTGTTGCGTGTGTAGGCGGGATTGGTGCGCACTCGACGCCACAAGACGGTTTTGGAGATATCAAAGCGGTCCGCGGCCTTTTGTAAGCTCAACCCCTCGACGATCACTGCCTCCGCCGCCAGATCCAGAGCGTCGTTGATATCGTCTTTGATTTCCCGCTTAAGTGCCACAAACTGCTGGAGTCGCGTTGGTTTGCTTGGCGATCGCTTTGTGGGTTTTGCATTTACCGGGCGGCGGACCCGCGGTTTGCCTTCGAGCAACTTTCGGGGCTTTACGTCCTCGATCTCCTCGTCCGCCATGTCAACCGGCACGTCCTCGTCGTCATCCATTTCTGCGGCAGTGCCTAGCTCGATGAGTGGATCTGATGCCGCGAAGTCTTCCTCGATCATCTGGTTGTCTTGTTCCTCCGAGTCATCCTCCGCCATTTCCGCCTCGGCGTCGTCGTCTACCAGCTCCACTTCGGTACCACTGGCGACTGTCTCATCGGCTTCCAACTTGGTCAAGCTGGAGGCGGACTGTGTGATGGTAAAGGTGCCCGTGTTTTCGGTTAGGATGAACTGGTTTCCGCTCGAATGGCCGTCCATGTGCTCTATAGAGTAGGTGATCTTTGGCGGCTCGTACACGTCCAGGTACTCCAGTGACCGGTTGGAGTGAGTGGGCTGGTGCTGGGGTTCTGCCAGAACGGTCGTCGGCACGGTCTCGGCCGGCTGTGCCGAACCATCCTCCTCCTCATCCAGTAGCTCGGCTTCGGCGATTTGCAGGCCAGTTATCGACTTAGCTGTCTCAACGGCCATCGAACCGCTTCCCACATCCGCACTGGGCGGACTGGCCGAGGGATTGCACTCAAAGCTGATAGCCGACTTGATGCCCAACAGGTTGATAGCCTCCAGGAACTCGGACAGCGAGGCGGAAGGCAGACTGGTCTCGCCCATGTAGATGAATGAAAGCATACTTTCAAGCAGATCGCCGCGAATGTCGGGCAGCATGATGGTGGCCTCCTGGCCACGGGGCACATCGACCAAAAGGTTCCGCATCAGCTCACTGCAGGTGCTAAGCACGAAAAGGTGGGCTCGCACCCGGACGCCGTCCCTGGAGGCCAGAACCACTTCGCAGTTCTCGCTGTCGTTGCGCAGCGAGCGCTGTATATCCATTATCGTGGACGAGTGCCCCATCCACTTGAGGTGATTCTAGAAGCCAAGTCGCGGTTATTTTAGAGCTTCTAAATGGCGCGTTTCACTTACCATCTTGTTGTGTTTTGATTTCCAATTGATTTCCACAAACTTTTCGATTTCAATTCTCGCAATTCCAAACGCGACGCCAGAGTTTTCGCTTTAGGGTTGTCGAATGCACGCATTGTTTTGGTATATTACAAAGTGGCAATAGAAACCGCTTCGGTATTTTTTTTTTAATTGTCAATATTTCCATCGAAAAAGTTATTAAGAAAAAAAAATTGAAGTGCTTTTAAGTATAAAAATCTGAAAATATGAAATAAATAAATTGAAATTATTCAAACGAAATCAAACAAATAATTGTAGTATCCTTAGACAACGGATCTAGCTAGGGTTGCCAAGTGTGATGGCAGATCCGCACCATGGTAACTCTGGAAATACAACAACTGTATTGACATTTCAGCATTACATAAATTGTCAAAACCTGCAAATTGTTAAATTAATATTAAGCAGTTTGTAGAATGGCGGCCCTAATCAGGAACCTGGGTGCCCGGGCCGCAGTGGCCGCTCTAACGGTCAAACATGGTGGGTAGACATCCCAGATCGTAGTTCCGACTGATCCGTTTTAACTTATGAATATTTAGTGGTGCCCGCTGGAGCAACAGCAGCCCTGCGTATGGCTAGCACGGCTCCCGTGGATCCCAAGAAGGCGGATAAACGTGGGTAACGACTCCTTTTGTCCCAGAGATAACTGCATCTCGAACTTCTTCCCCACAGCCACCGTCCGCCAGCCGGACGCAGTTGCTCGCTCGCACCTCTCCGATTTCGGGCGTTATGTGGCCGAGTGCCTTCCCAAGTACGTACAGAAGGTACAGCTCACCGCCGGTGACGAGCTGGAGGTGCTTATCGCGCCGGAGGGCGTGGTTCCCGTACTCCAGTTCCTCAAGGATCACCATCAGGCTCAGTTCACCAACTTGGTCGACATTGCAGGCGTAGACGTGCCCTGCCGCAAAAACCGCTTCGAGGTGGTCTACAATCTGTTGTCGCTGCGCTACAACTCCCGCATCCGCGTGAAAACCTACACCGACGAACTCACGCCTTTGGATTCCGCTTGCGAGGTGCACAAGGCGGCCAACTGGTACGAACGTGAGATATGGGACATGTACGGAGTTTTCTTCGCCAACCACCCCGACTTGCGCCGCATTCTCACCGACTACGGATTCGAGGGACATCCCCAGCGCCGCGACTTTCCACTTTCCGGCTACGTGGAGCTCCGCTACGACGACGAGAAGAAGCGCGTTGTCTGTGAGCCTCTGGAGTTGGCCCAGGAGTTCCGCAAGTTTGACTTATCGGCTCCCTGGGAGCAGTTCCCCAACTTCCGCAACGCAAATCCCCCCGCAGAGGTCGTTCCCCCTCAGGCGCCAGCCAAAAAGTAATCCGGAGTCGGTTTGTTAAATGGTAATTAGATCAATAAAGCGAGGTCATTATGAGATATGTATGACAAAACGGAAACACTTCCGGCTTTTAGTAAAGTTCAACCCCTTGAGCAAAGTGTCAGCTCCCTCTGCAGGCAGTCAGTTATAGGGTTTTAACCATTTCAAGTAAACCAGGCTTATCATTAAGGTTCTCCTTTATATTTTTGTTGTAGAAAAAAAGCGCTCGCAATACCAAGGAAGGAAACGAGGAAATTGGAATAAATAAATACTTACATTCAACCTTTAATGTTCTTATATACGCATTCAGTTTTATCAATCCAGAGCGGTGACAAGTATTTATTGATTTCTGTATTGTTTACATAGTAGTTTACACTCATAGTTAAACGATTCTCCCGAACCTGGCACACACGGATGCCATCCTTCAGGACACGGCGTGGGCAAGTTACATACAAAACGATTGCTAAAACAAGTGTGTGGGCCTCTTGACAATTCGTGCGCCTGCGCAGCGGTGCCCGGCAAAATAGAGGTGGACATGCTTAAGTTTAGACCGGAGAGGATCGGGGAGTGGTACTTGTTGAAATCCTAATCGTAATTCGAGCTTCTGAAGTCGGCGCACCGCTTGGCTGCACCATCGTCGTCGCCTAAACGTTTCTAATTAGTTAATGTATTTTTGTTTGATTTTTCGTTTGTTTGTTTGGTTTTTTTTGTACAAGAACATACACACATATATATATATATATATATATATATAGATCTATATATAGTACATAGGTACACACACATAAACATAGTATTACATTTAGCGATTTTAAAAAAGTTTTTATTCCGCTTTTCGGCGGAGTGATCCAAAGGGTTTCGTTACTTTACAATGGCTGCGTGCCCGTGGGGCACGGCTCAAAAACAAATCTCCGGCGCCGTTCGGCGCCCCTTTCCGGCAGTCCATGTGCCCGGAGTTCCGTCCTGACTGGCACAGCGGGACTGGGACAACAAATGAAAATTTCGGAGCAGGCGTAAAGTTCGCGCTTTTCGCGCATCCTGCTGACAAAAAAACAAATTCGACAGACGGCCTGCCTGCTGGGAACGAGACCTCCTCATTGGGAGAGGGGTTCTCCTCCGCTGAAGGTCTTCCTCTCGGCGGCCGACCTGTCACAAATACAAATTCGCGGGCGTGGCCTCTGCAGCTCCAAATTAAATTGACTCTGTCTTGGTGTAGTGACGCCCTGTTCCCGCCCCGCTGCTGCTGCTGCCGGCGGAGGAGACGTACGGCGACGCCTTGCCGCTGCTGCTGCTCCCCGAGCCCGAGCCCGTTGTGCTGCTGCTGTTGTGCTGGCTCTCACCCGCTCCTGCTGCACCGGAGGCGGCGGCCGCCTCGTTGTTGAGCCGCTCGTGGTACTCCTGGAAGCAGGGCACGATGCACAGGTTGGTCTGGCACTCCGGGCAGTGGTACTTCGTTTTGCGTCGCAAAATCCGGCCATGCCCGTCGATCGTGTTCCAGCAGAAGTTGCAGCCCAGCGCCGGACCCGGTCGTATGACCGGGCAGTGACTAGAGCGCGGATTCTCGAGGGTGATGATCTCCCGTTGGGTCTGTCGAGCACATAACAAAGTTAGGGGGCATTCGGGTAAGAAGTTCCCATAACTCACCTGCGGAGAAGACACCGATCGCTGCAGTTCCTCGTTCTTGACGCGCAGCGTGGGCAAATGCTCAAACGAGCTGCTCATGGTGACCTGGCCGGGATGCAGGTGGCTGCCGCTGATGGAGCCCGAGGCCGACTTGGAGTTGCGCAGCCTCAATCCGCCCCCGCCGTTTGCCGCCTCGCCCGGGTTCTTTCCACCCGCGTTCCGCTCCACAATCGGCGACCTGGAGACGTTTGGCGAGTGCGGCGACCGCCGCTCGTGGGCAACGTCCGATCCGACAGAGAACGTAGGCGACATCGGGTGCCGCCCGGCGTTGTTCTGCAGCCCTGAGACGGGCGAGGTGACCACGGAGACGGCGGCAGAGACCGCTGACGCGGAGCCCGGACTGGCGTTGGTGGGCGTGGCTGCCGTCTCGCTGGAGACCGCCGGACCGGTCACAACGCGCGTGGGCACAAGGTACTGTGAGGAGCCGGCAGGCGGCGGGGAGCCCGAGGCGTAGATTGCCTCCGGCAGCGAGATGTGGTGCGGATGGTGGAGCGGCGCCGGCGGCACGTAGCTGGCACTGCTGCCGGACAGCGGATGCGAGTATTGGCGGTGCAGCGGGGCAAACGGATTGCTGGCGGTGGACAGGCCGGAACTCGAGCCGGCGATGTGCAGCGCGGACTGGCGGGGCAGGAGCGGGTCGGAGTGCTGCTTGATGAGATAAGGTGTGCTGGACGGCACGCTGAGCAGGTGCGGCGTGGACGGGGCCAGGCTGGGCGCCGGCTCCGAGGCGTGGCGCTCGATCCGCGGCGGAACGGTCAGCAGGTGGTGGTGCTGCTGCTGGTGCTGGTGCTGGTGCACCGGCGGCTGGTGGTGCAGGTGATGCGAGCCCGTGGTGGAGTAGTCCCGGGCCGTGACGGTCGTGGCGCCCGCGGCGTTGAACGGATCGAAGTCGAGCGTCGAGGCCGCAGTGTCCGGGGATATTTGGTTCGTCGACGAGATGCTGTCGCTGTCCCGCTTGACGCGCGGCTGGCGGGTGAGCACCCGGTTGCGCTTCGTGCCCATCACCACCGGCGAACTGGGTGAGCCGTCCGCGTCGCACTCGCCGGAGCCAACGCCCCCGATGCTGAAGGAGCGCTCAAAGCTGCCGCTGCCTCCGCTGCTGCTGCTGGCGGCCGCCAGCGAAGGATGCGGAGCATGGGCTGCATGCGCCGGGCTCGGCTCTGCAAGGAAAGATGGTTAAAGAGTTAGATTTGTTTGCTGTTTACTGAAATCCTAGACACAGGTGCCACCTTTCGGGATGAAAAATATCGAAACCTCTTCTGTTGCTCACTAGGAATCTCAGTTGATGAAAAAATGAAGCTTGAGAAGATCTTGTGTACGTTGTAGTTTTGAAAGTTTATTCGTTTCTTGCACATCGACTACAGTCTAGAATGTTCGTTCCATCTCGATTTCGGTCTCGATCCCGATCTCGATCTCGATATTCGTTTGGGGCTCGCATTACTTGGTATGGTACATGCAACTTATAATACAATCGGTTCTTTTATGCACTTGCGCTGATTTAAATAATTTATATATATATTTAACACACATAACTAGCGTAGTTATTGGTACTTTGCAATTGTAGGAAACAGAGTTAGTAATATTTGCTTATTGTTTCTGCTATTCTTCCGTTCGCGTTCGTGTGTTATGTGATCTGGGATCTGTGATCTGTAATGGGGATCGGGTCGGGATCGTAAGGATCCACCGTGGTATCATGGTATATCTATCCAGTGTGTGTGTTGTGGGAGGGCGAGTGTAATAAAAGTCCATTATCAAAGTTGACGTTACTCTATGACTTCTAACAAATCACGCTTAGTTCTTAGTATGCCTTGACACAATATAAAAAGTTCTCTATTAGTTACAATATTTATATGAATTGTATTAAAAACACACTATTCGTAATCGCTATCATAACCGGAATCGTATGCGTTTTCCGTTTGTGTTTGGTTTTCTGTTTGCCTTTAGCTGCAGTCTCCGTTTAGGATTTTGGGTGGTTACGAGTTATCTTTAAGTTTCGTTTGTCTTGCGTATCTGTGATCTGCATCGTGTAATTATCCATTACGCGCCCCTGTATGTACATACCTTTGTACAAAGAAGTCCTTAAAAACCAAGTGCCGAAACAAATGAGTGTCCCTCCCCGAAAAACCCCCTTCTCTAAGATATGTTGCTGTCGGATTTGGAAATGTATAACCCTAAAACCTGTGCCAGCACCCAATGGGACCGGCACCTCGCGAACTCAGAAAGAAGTGACAAGTGGATACGTTCACAAATATAAATATATATACATGTATATTGGTTGGTACATATTTATCATACATATCCGGCTCCCTTACATGCTCCTCCGCTGATCTTGCGGCTTACTCTATTGTACGCGTCCGCGATCATTCGTCGTCGGGAGCTCGCTATCGATTACATTTATGCTTCGAATGAGTGCGTCTGCCTTTCACCGTACACAGATAAGAAGCTTAATATAATGCCTACATACTGATATTTGCTATTGTAACACAAGTGCAGAAATTAAATCTCTTTCGAATCGAGGAATAAAACATATTTCTGATGCGCCAGAGCCTAGCAAACCACCGGACCGGGATGTGGATGTGGGGAAATGTGTTCAGAAATCGCCAATAAATCTCATGGTGTCCTTAATATTTAGTATTACGATTACAGATAGAATTTTTGGTTTCGTCCATTGCTTGTTCGCATTACAGAAAGTGGAATAGGAGCGGATTCCTCGCGGTTTGATCGGCTGCTGGCACACAGCACCACTTTAGCTGCAGTTGCTTTACAAATCATTTGATGTTCGCGATTAACACTAATAAAATTGTATAATTTATGTACAATTACATTATACTTTTACACGCACTATAGCTATATATATATATATATGTAATCGAAGATCTGTACTACCGATTTCTTAGTTAACAATCGTAAAAATGTAGGGTTCAAAACTTTAAGCTTAAGGAATTAGGTCCTAGAAAATTATTACAAGTGCGGCCTGCCTTCAATTCTCCATCCGCATCCGCGTCCGCTTCTCCTCTCCGATCCTCCTGCTCTGCTTAGCTCAGCTCAGCGCAGGAATCCGATGCTCCGTCCTTGGCCGACCTCCTCTATCCTATTGCCACTCTGCCGTGAAAGCGGTCCGCTATCGCTATGTACACTAGATTGCTGCCGTTGCTCTAATACCTGTATCGATCGATTTGAGGGCCCTGCTGCGCCGGGACCTACGACTTGTCCAGGTACTGCAGGCCCGAACTGCTCACCGTGGCCACCGGCGGCGCGGCCACCGTCACTGCGAAGTTGTTGATTAGGAAGCTGTGGGCCATGCCCATGGGCACGGAGACGGGCATGGCTGATATGCTGAGGGACTCCGCCGGCTCGCTGGCGGCCATCACGGCGGCTGCCTGCAGCAGAGTGGCCGTCCCCGCCTGGCTCGAAATCGTATTCTATATCGAGTTGAAGTTAATACTCTGCAGATTCATGGCGGTGGTCGGGTTGACATTGATCGTTCCGGTGCCCGCGCCCGTTCCCGCACCCGCTCCGCCACCGGCTGCCTCGATGTACCGCTGCCGCGTCATCGAGTGCACGTTGCCCGGGGAGTCCATGTAGCGCGGATCGAACAGGCTCATCACGCCGATGGCCGGGTGCGAGTTGCCGCCGCCAGGCAGGCTGCCCGGTCCGCTTCCGAGGCCCGCGTGGTGCGGGGTGCACATCAACGAGGGCGTGGGCGTCTCTGCCTGCGGCGGAATCTGCATGCTGAGCGTCTCGTTGGTGTTGTCATCGCCCTGATTCGTCGAGGGCGTGGGCGAGGGCGACAGGTTAGGCTCCTGCTTGACCACGCGCGCCTTGATGCTGGGTCGCGAGACGGGGTAGCCGCGCTTCTTGTACTCCAGCCACAGCGTTCTGTTGTTCACGCCGTACAGCCGGGCGGCCTTGCAGAATCCGATGCCACCCGTGCGCACTGCCTCCAGGGCGCGGATGAAGTTCTCATCGCCCTGCGGGTTTACCGACCGCTTGCGCTTCACCACCTGGCTGGCTGCGCCAGTGGCTCCTGCCCCATTGCCGGCCGCCGTGTTGGCCGCTCCTCCGCCGGCGGCACTTGCTCCGGCCACTCCCGCGTGCACAGGCGACTGGGTGGGCGTGGGCCCTTGGCTGTAGACCGACTGCACCATGTTCGATTCGTTCGGAGAGGTGGGCGAGAGGTTCTGCGCGGCCGTCGCGTAGCTGCCGACCAGGTTGTTTACGGTGATGATCTGCGACGAGTAGGCCTGGCCGGAGGCGGCGGCCTGCTCCTGCTGCTGGTAGTGCAACTGCTGCAGATGCTGCTGCTGAGTGGCCTGCTGCTGGGCCTCGTGCTGCTGTCGCTGATCGCCACCGACACCGCCGCCGGCGCTATTCGCACCGCTGCTCTGGCTGCCAGCCCCGCCACCACTGCCCCCGCCGTTGCCCAGCAAGTTGGACTGGCAGGCGGGCAGGGAGAAGCGTGGATAGTTCGAATCGACAACTGTCCATTGCAGACCTGGGAAGGGGAGAGAGAGAGAGACAGCGAATGAAAGATTGGTTCTGGTGTTCGTTCTGGGGCATTTCGATCGAAGTTCAACTTGAGATCGCTCTCTCCTAGCTCTAATGGATCGGGTTCTGGTTTGGGTTCAGTTTGAGGTCTAGTCTGGTTAGGTCTGGTCTTGGTCTTGGTCTGGTTCTGGGACAATTTATAGCATCGTAAATAGGCACAATAGAGGTGGGATAGGTAGAAAGATTGCTAAGGCTAAATCATTATCATCGGAAACCGCTGTTTGAAACTCCCACAAAACAAAAATCAATAAAAACGCAAGTGAACGCAAATCGAGAATGAACAATCGAAACAAACAAATAATATTTTGAGTTTTGGAAGTTTTGGTTTTTGTTTTTTGTTTTGGACTCTGTGCTAGCTCTCTCCCATTCCCAAGTTCAGGCAGGATTCGGTTTTGGAATACAATACACAATAATATTTAAACATAGAAAATTTCGGCATTTTACAGATATTTCGTTGCACTTAGTCGGTAAATCGGTAATGGATAATCGGTATGCTAGATCTCATATTTAGCTTTAGCATTCATTTCTCCAAGCGCTGTGTACTGAAATTTATTTTTCGAAATGGCACCGTTCGTGTGTGAGATATGCGAATGAAGTATGATCGTGGAATTGATGGGTGAATCAGAGAGTACACAGTGGTTGATCAGACTAAACTTATTGGGAGACCCTAACCCGTCAGTTTACCATGCCCAGTCATAAGTCTGCAGTTTTAGGATGGCAGTCTTTTATTTTACATCTTTTTTAGACTAAGGTTTCTTATTCCAGTCATATTAAAACATATTAAAGTACCTTTTACTAAAGTATACATTTTTCAAAAATGTCTTTCTATAAACAGGTTTTTTTTTTATGATTTTTGTCTTTTTAATTTTCTAGCATTAAGCCCCATTTTTTTAGTGTTTGTGTTTTAAAAAAAAATCATAGCAAACAAATTTAAGAAACGATAAAAAAAAGGATCCATCCTTGCGAATGAGTTCCCTACCCGATGAGCAATGAGTTTTGATGGTACCGTGTTGGATTCTGAGTTTTCTTTGCGACTTACCCGAGTGCGAGGACTGAGAGTTCGGCGCATCGTGTTCCGAGGGCGTGGTGCCGCCGGAGATGTCCAGGGGCATCGTTGGGTTCACGCCGCCAATGTCCACTTCGGGCTTCTGCACGTTCGTAGGCCGAGAAAAAATAGGAAACAATTAGTCAACTTGCTCTACAAGACGATGGTTCGAGGTTAACGTGACCAATTTCATTACAATTTGCATGTGTAAGTGTCCGTGTCCGTCGTCCAAATCCGAGTCCTGCGGCTGCTGGTCCAGCTCGGCGCTGACAGATTCCTTCAACAGCTTGGCCGCGTGCAGCGAGTGAGCGGCTAGACCGCCAGCCGCTCCGAAGGACATCTGGCTCATCTGGGCGAGACTGAGACCGGCGTTGCCGGCACCACTGCCCGCGTCCAGGGAGCTGTTGTGCTGCTCCTCAACGTTGTTGCGTTCACCAGAGCCTGGAAAGGTATCGGAGTTAATTCGATTCGGTCCTTTGTTTGTGAAACGGAGCAGTCGACGATGCTTTACCCAACTCCAACTCACCGTTATTCGATGATTTGCGCAACCGCTTGCGTCTGGTGGCTGGCGAGGTGCCGGCGCTCAACGGCGACGGCGTACGTCGCATCTGGTGGTGATGCGTCTGCGCCGCCTGCGCCTGCCCGCCCTGCTGCTGCTGATGGTGGTGGTGGTGGTGCTGCTGCTGCGCCTGTTGCTGCTGCTGCGCCTGCTGCTGTTGCTGCTGCAGCTGCTGTTGTTGCTGGTGGTGGTGGTGCTGCTGCTGCGCCTGCTGCTGGGCCTGCTGTTGCTGCTGCTGCGCCTGGAACTGCTGGGCCTCGCTGCTGCTCCACAGGGAGTCGCCCACGCTGCCGCCGCTGGCGCCCCCCAGGCTTCCGGCCGAGGTGCCCGCTCCAGAGCCCACTCCGGTGCCACCCACTAGCTCGGTGCCGTCCGTGGAGGACTTGCTGTCCGACTTGGTGAGATTGGCCGGATCCGTGGGCATCTCCGCCAAGCCCTTGATCTTGAGCATCTCGGCGGTCTTAAGGATGTGCGGAAGCTGCTCTTGCGAGACATTAACCTCGCCGTAGTACATGAAGTCCACCATGGTCTTGAGGTCATCGTACTGCACATCCTTCAGGATGACGATGGGATGTTGGCACGGATTTGTGGTGAACAGAGCCTGGCGGGAGATTTGATGGTTAGCTATGGGTTTTCCTGAAAGGATTATATACTCTGCTTACCTGGAAGTACGAACTGCAGGCGGAGAGCACTATTTTGTGGGCCTGCAACTGACGTCCTTCGGCAGCCAGAGTGACGTCCACCAGGGTGCCATTGTGCAGCAGCGAGGAGCACACCGAGATGAAATTCGGTTGGTGGTTGTTCCACCGCAGGCAGAACTGCTGCACGGACATGGTGGTGATCCGGATTTGGAGCTTTAGTCCTCAATCTCCGGATCCGGAGCCACCTCCTGCTCCTCCCCCTCCTCCTCACCCTGTTTGCGGCCAATTAACTCGCACTGATAACACTTTTTATCGCCTCCCGCTCGCCGCTCTAGTGGTTTTTATTATTAATTTTTCCGGTGTTTTGTTCGCCTTTTTGTTTTCGCCTCTTTCGAAATTAATTAAAATTTATGAACATTCGTCGCAGCTTGCAGATGCGTGTGTGTTTGTGTGTGTGAGTGGGGGGTCGGGGTTTTCGGTTTCAGGGGGGTGACGACTTCTAGGCCGCACGCATCGCGAGTCTCTGCAAAAAGGGGTACAAAAAATGGGGTTTAAATAAATCAAACATTATCGATGGTTACACAAATTGCTCAAAAACACATTCCGCTCTCTTCGCGCTCTCTCCTTCTCTCTCTTTCGTCTTTCTTCTGTATCACAGCTGCGCGCTCTCCTCGCTTACAAAAAAACCACAAACAACAACAACGGCTCTGCGTGTGTATGTAATTATACAGTCGCGAAAATGAAACGCACACACTCACTCATACTTGTTGTTGCTGCCTGCTGGCCAAAGTTTTATTTTTGATAAAACCGAGAACGTAACGAAATCGAATAGCTTTTTGTATAGTCGTAGCGCTGTAGACCTTGAATTTTCTTTGATTCTTATGACGTAATTATATACGTGCCCCGCGCTGTCCCTCCCCTTCTAACGCTCTCTTTCTCACCCACACTGACGACCGCCGACGACGTACTAATCGCTGCTTCTTCGTTTATTCATCGTATCGATATTTTCAGTGGCATTTATTTATGTGCATGTCGCGCGTTATTTTCGTATGGCTATGATGTTGGGAATAAAGCTAATACACAAACTAGCGGAGCGCCACATGTTTTTCACTCGCTTCTCCCCAGCGACTTGTTTCTTTTCGTTTTTACAACTTGAACTTTTTGTGGTAGGTTTTTGCTGTTGTATTTTTTTTGGCTTTCCAAAAACAAAATGGCGCGCAACAAATTTATGCGAGGGCCAAAACAACACTGAAAACTGATCGCGCAGGCTAGATTTCAATGCACTCGCATGCCGCACTGATAGCTCCAACTTGTTTACCACTTTTTATATTATTTTAACGCAGATTTCCCAACGAAAAATGCATATGAAAATTCTTACGTTTTACTTCTTTATGCGAAAGATTTTTGTGACTATATGGCAACACGGCGGAAAGAGAGTTGGCAGGCCGGAAGAGTGTGGCCAAGTCGGATAGAAGAAAAATATCTTTACTTCATAATCTTTATTTTTTAAGCGGTTGTATAATTTATTGTATGTTTTATTCCAATTGTCCCAAAATATAATTTAAGGATAATAAGTTAACTGAATCACGACCAGAGTTGCGGAGCTCTCGCTTTGTTGTTAAAACCCAACGGAACTAGTTCGGTGACTCGCGAATTTGTTGTTGGTATTGGTTACAGATGACAGCTTTCAACAAAGAAGCGATAGTTGCAACCGGCCGAGTTAATAGATTTAAGATCTTTGGTGGTGAAAAAGAGAAAACACCAGCTTACAACTCATACTAAGAAGTATTTTATAGGTAAGTCCCGACTGAAGTAGTCCAACTGTTTAAATCCCTATAAACAACTAACCGAATCCATCGATACGCGCCATTTTCGTGCCCGCCGGTATCGATGCATTCGTCCTCGTTCATCTCTAAGTAGCCGCAGCTGCAAAACTCAAAAATCATCTATTTCACATTCGGCTCGTTGTCCAGTATATGAGTAAAAGGCCAGCCACAGAATTCCAGGTAACATCGTAATGGAGGAACTACGCAAGCATTTATCCAAGGTGAACGTGCCTTGCGGCTCCGGAGCGGGGAGTCCGCCGATCTACAAGGACGAGTGCGTCTACTCCTACGACAACCCAGAGACGCCCACCGGGCTGTACGTGTGTCTGCACAGCTTCCTGGGCTTCGGGGAGGCCTACGTGCGCGAGTACGCCGACAAGACCGGCAACGCTGTCTTTCTCCACATTCGGAGGGTAAAGACGCCCAAGGAGGGAGCCGACGCGGAGCCGGGCTGTGATCCCGAGGCGGAGGCAGGACCGGAGCGCAAGATCACCCGCCTGGCTATTGGCGTCGAGGGCGGCTACAACGAGTCGGACATGGCTAAGAAGTACGAGATAAAGGACACGTACAGCATAGTAGTGGCCCCGCAGCTGGACAAGAAGCTCCCGTATCCCGACCCTGAGCTCCCCATGCGCGTCACCCAAGCGGTAGAGGCGATCCTTGCCGCTGACTCGGCCATAGCCAAGCTGGAGAAGGCCACGCTGATGGGTGAGTGTGCGACCGAAATAAGTTTTGAATAGGATTCAGAAAGTGCGCAAGGAAACTACCTTGGGTTGTCCCCCTATGGCTTGGGGACCGTCCAATTGGCGGTGCCTTCAGCATTTTTTACAACGTATCGTTTTCCGGTTGAATTTGTTTATTAACTGACCAACCCTCTTGCGAATTGCAGGCACCTGGGATGGAGAGGTGCGTCAGGCCTCCAAGTACGCGGAGAACCTGCAGCAGCTGGACAACGGCAAGCGAATCCCACCCGCCGGCTGGCAGTGCGAGAAGTGCGAGCTGACCAACAACCTCTGGCTGAACCTCACCGACGGATCCATTATGTGCGGTCGGAAGTTCTTTGACGGGAGCGGGGGCAACGACCACGCCGTGGAGCACTACCGCGCGACGGGCTACCCGCTGGCTGTCAAGCTTGGTACCATCACCGCTGACGGGAAGTCGGACGTGTTCTCCTACCCGGAGGACGACATGGTGCTCGACCCCTACCTGGAGCGCCACCTCTCACACTTCGGCATTAACATGGCGGCGATGAAGAAGAGCGAAAAGTCTATGGTGGAGCTGGAGCTGGACATCAACCAGCGCATTGGCGAGTGGTCGGCGCTGACGGAGAGCGAGAGCGAGCTGCAGCCGCTGGCCGGTCCGGGGTACACGGGCATGCGCAACCTGGGCAACTCGTGCTACATAAACAGCGTGATGCAGGTGCTCTTCGTTATCCCGGACTTCCAGCAGCGCTTCGTGGGCACCGGTGCCCAGCGCTATTTCAGCGAGTTCCCCAACGACCCGGCCAACGACTTCAACATCCAGATGGCCAAGCTGGGCACCGGCCTGGAGTCGGGCAAGTACAGCAGCATTGCGGAGAACACCCTGGACACTGACCACTCCACAGGCATCTCGCCGGCCATGTTCAAAAACATAGTGGGCAAGAACCACCCCGATTTCAGCACCAAGCAGCAGCAGGATGCCAACGATTTCTATCTGCATCTGCTTACTTTGCTGGACAGGAACTCCCGCAACCAGAGCAATCCCGCAGACGCTCTCAAGTTCCTGCTGGAGGACAGGGTTGAATGCCTGGCCAGCCGCAAGGTGAAGTACAAGACGCGCGAGGAGTACAGCTTCCGGCTGCCCATTCCTCTGGACAAGGCGACCAACCTGGACGAGGTGCGCGAGTTCCAGGAGCGGGAGAAGACAGCCCGAGAGACCGGCCAGCGGCTGGTGGAGCGGGACATCGTGCGGCACAAGGTGCCACTCCAGGCGTGTCTGGAAAGCTTCTTTGGCCCGGAGCTAATCGAGCAGTTCTTCTCCACTGCCATCGATGGCAAGACGAACGCCAGAAAGACCACTCGCCTGGCCACCATGCCCGACTGCCTGATGATTCACCTAGGCAAGTTTACGCTGGGCGACGACTGGGTGCCCAAGAAGCTGGACGTATCCGTGGACATGCCGGACGAGCTGGACCTGAGCGCCTGGCGCTCTGCCGGCGGGCTGCAGGCCGGTGAAGAGGCTCTGCCCGAGCCCGTGGCGGAGCAGCCGAAGTTTGCCTTCGACGAGGCGGTCATGTCCGAGCTGCTGACAATGGGCTTTCCGCCGGAGGCCTGCAAGCGCGCCTGCTTCCACACAAAGAACAGCGGGCTGGAGGCCGCCTCGAACTGGCTGATGGAGCACATCGCCGACGAGGACATCTCGGAGCCTTTCGTGGTGCCCAACAACCGCATCGGGGACTGCGCGCTCGACCAGTTCGTGGCCAATCCGGAGAGCCTCGCCATGCTGATGAGCATGGGCTTCGACGAGCGTCAGGCGGTCGCGGCTCTGAAGGCCACCGATGGTAACGTGGAGCGCGCTACCGACTGGATCTTCTCGCACGCCGACTCTGTTGGCTTGGAGGAGGCTGCCCCCGCTTCGGATTCATCCGCTACAGCGGCCTCATCGGCGCCAAACAGGAGCAATTACCGCGACGGCGGCGGAAAGTACAAGCTGGTGGCCTTCATCTCGCACATGGGCACCTCCGCCCAGGTGGGGCACTACGTCTGCCACATCCGCAAGAAGGGCGAGTGGGTGATCTTCAATGACAGCAAGGTGGCCAAGTCGCAGCATCCGCCCAAGGACCTAGGCTACCTGTATCTGTACATGCGCGACCAGTAGCCCGCCCGATCTCAGCCCCAACCCAACTACCCCGGTCCCGCAACCCAATATTATAAGCCCTAAGAAATGGAATTTAATAATAAACTACACATACAGTGCTACACTAGGTTCTGCGGCTTGGATCGGTGTACTTTGTGGGAGGCTCTTTTGTTTCTCTGTTTTGTTATTTGTAAGCTACGTATTAGTAAGCTACTCATCGAATTTAAATTAAAATTGGAATAGTTTTCGATTATCAAATAATGTAAGCATTAATTGAAGAAGTTCTGACGTGGCAAATATTACAAATTTAAAATAATTTCCTTGATATTCGCGTTCTATGATGACTCACTTTTCCGGAAAAACAGATTCCCTCCTAATGACTAATTCTAGAGCGCAGCTAAAAATAAGATGCAATAACAATCCATGCCACGGATGTGCTGTTTCAACTGGAATTTTATTCAGTTTTCTTAGTACTCGACTGCTTTGGAATGGGAACCAGCTCCTGGACAATACCATTGAGCCGATCTGCGAACGCCTGGAAGGAGAACTTTTGCTGCACCCGCTTGTGGCCCTGGTCGCCCATCTTGATGCGCAGCGGTTCGTCCCGGAAGAGCTGGTACATCGCTCCGCCGAAGCTCTTTTCCTGCTTCTCGCACAAAAAGCCAGTCGAGGTGTTGACCACCGTTTCCGTGGGACCGCCGCTGTTCAGAGCCACCACTGGCTTTGAGCAGTACATGCCCTCCAGCGGCACGATGCCGAAGTGCTCGTTCTCAGGCGTGTACAGCAGGACGTGGGCGGCGAAAAGCAGGCGGCACTTCTCCTCGTCCGTGGGAGAACGCAGCAGCACTACGTGATCCTGCAACTTCAGCTCCTCGGCCAGCTGCTCTAGCTCCGCAAAGTGCTCGACGTTCTCCATGCAGCGGGTGTCGTATCCTCCGGCGATGATTAGGCGGCAGCGTTTGAAGTCCATGGCAGGCAGCATGTCACCGAGCAGCCGCAGGGAATGCAGGGCCAAGGCGTGATTTTTCTTCCTTTCGTACCGATTAATGTCCAGGTAAATAAACGCGTTTCGCGGCACTCGCGGGTGCACAGGCTCATCCAATAGGGCGGACCGCTGCTCTAGCTTTTTCTGCATCTGGTCAAAGTATTGGGTGTGCAGCGAGGGGTACAGGACATCCGGCACCGTGCTTAGTCTGCGAAAAGTGTCCTGGAAGACGCGCAGAGTAAACTTTGAGTTTACGAGCACCTTGTCCGCCAGTCCGATGGTATGCTCCTCCAGCCAGTTGATGGGCAGCCGGTAAAGCCTTTTCAGAAGGCCCTCGCGCGCGCTGAGCAGCTGATCGGGAAAGTGGCAGTAGAAGAGGACCCGTGGCCGATGGCGGGCCAGTCGGAGAACAGGAATGCAAACGGAAATAAGGTCGCAGATCACTACGTCCACCTGCTCCCGCTGGGGCATGAAGAAACTGGCGTAGATCGCAGCGTAGATCACGCGCAGGTAGGCGCAAATGGCGTAGAATCTTCCGAACAGTCCGCGTGGCATCCAGTCGCCAACAACTTGGACCGGGAAACTACCGTCTGCAGTCTCCTTGAAGCAGTGCGTGCTGTCATGGTGGTTCGTCAGGAAGCTGACCTGATGACCATGCTCCTTGAGAGCCAGAGCAGCATCCACCACCAGGCGCTCGGCGCCTCCGATACCCAAATCCGGGTGAATGAAAAGGACCCGAACCATGACCTAAACTTACTATCTGCAGTACGTGAATTTAGAAGGGATTAACTAAGAACTAGGATTGTATCCTTATTTAAAGGCGAGGGTCAGAATATTTGCATTCTTTTGCGGACCTTTGTTTTTATTTTTCAACTTTTAAATTCTTTTACTCTTCAGCTGACTTGGTGGAAGTGTGACCGTGGTTCTTAAAGGATTCTAAAAATACCAATTACACCGCAATTTTAACAAAGACTACTGTTTTTTTTTAATGATTATATCAGTCAAATTTATGTATAAAAGCGTAGTTGGAAGGGTATATAAATTATCAATTTCCGATTGGTAACAACTTGGAGAAAACTTTTAAATTTTTTAAGTGCAAGCAAAGTTCTAAGAGACTTTTTTTAAGACTACAAAAACAAAAGTTTTCTTGCAAGTTTTTAAATGAAAGGCACAAGCATTTAGATAATCTAAAGATCTAAACATCCGTAGCACCTGCAGAGCCCAAAACCCTCTTTACAACGCTAGAACTACAGCGCACAGCTGGCAACTCTAGAACACATGTTGACAGCGCCCGCTTTTGGCGTTTTTTAGCCCCAAAACGTAATCGCTCTCGGTCCGTGTTTGCAACGAACGCATTAAATTTTCGTGGAATCCGTGGAATCCGAGTCCGAAATCCCAGCTAGAATTACCATCCAGAAGAGCAGCTAAGACCCACAAACAACCAGCCACATGAGGTCGTCGATGGCAGTTAACCCATAGGCATGCGAGCCGCCTAAAACGCCGCCGTTGCTGTTGTTGTTGTTGCTGTCCAGGCGTCTCTTTACCACCAAATAATAATAGTAAATTAATAATCGTGATTAAAGCCAGAATAAAACGAGCAAATCGAGTGACCGCCGTGTTTGTGCTGTGCGCCCCTTAATTAAGTCAATAGCCGTGTAGCAACGCAGAGAAAAACAACAACAAACACACGGGTGATGCAGGCAAATTGCTGAAAAACACTGAAAGAAAAGCGTGCGACCGACCGACAAGAGAGAAAAGAGCGCGGGCATTCATTCCAATTCCCAAAACAAACATTGCTAACGGTAAAGCTAAAGCTAGAGCCACGTAGCCAAACCGTTGCCAGTTCGCCGCCAAGATGCCTAAAATCCATGTCAAGAAGCCGCTGGCGGGATTGGTCATCCGGAATCGGGCCCACAAGAGCAAGAGTGTCTTCACGGTGAGTGTTTCCACGGATTTTTACTGGGTCTACGGCAATATCGTACAAGTGTATAGGTGGGGGAGCCTTATCTCAAGACCACTGCCATTGAGTGAATCAGCGAACGGCGTGTGCTAGCCGACACTCCACTCCCGCCGCGATTTGGGCATTAGTTTTAGGCGTAATCGAGGTCTATCAAACGTTTCGAGTAATGACTACGCCAGCGCCAAAGTGTTTACTCAGTTGGCAGGGGGATTTTCATAGGAAATTATTGTGGTTTTCGGTTAGACTTGAACTATGTTTATGTTTATAAATACGTTATGATATGGATTTCGTGTATGGAAAGGGTTGACAAGTATCCAGATTTGACAGGTTCATACATTGTGAACAGAACACTAGATATACATTCGATTTGGATAGGCTATATTTAAGATTTATATAAGCTTTATTTTAAACGTGCTGAGTAACTTGCACCCCTTATCAACGTAGGTGTAATTTCAGGTACTTCGTGTTCGGGTTTTAATATTTCGCAATTGTTTTAAGCTCACGGTATGATAAGAAAAGCAATCATCGCACGGAATTTTCAATTAAAATTACATTTCGTGTTGCCAGTGATGGAATAATATAATACTACCATATGTATATTCTCAATTAAATTATGACCTTTATAATCAATTGTTTCCTGTGTAGTTGTGTTTTTTCTGATAAAGTGGGTAATAAATGTGGAACTTTCCCATCACTCATGATTGATATCCACTGTAGAGGATGGAAACTGTACCTTCAGACATCAGGCGATTTCCACGATAATAGCGATAATATCCCGAGGTTTTTCCCCAAATCGGCCGATTGCTTTAAAGCTCTGCACCGAAGTCGAAGTGTAGTAAAGACATAAAACGTGCTTGATAATGCTTGATAATAGGGTTCTCCCTTGGTGACTAGTGCCCATATACTCCACTCCTCTCCGGTTCCATTTGTATTCCCATAATAAGTGTGTCACTGGCGATGTCGTAATCAATTCAACATCGGTGACCCCTCCTTAGCACAGCCAGATGAACCACTTGTAGTTGTGGTAGACTTTCGATTTCGTAGAGAAGCTGTTCCGTGGGTTCTAGACTCTCGCTTTCGCCTCTCGAGCGCTTGAGTGTTTTCGGGTTTCTGTTTTCATTATTATTTTTGGGGGAGCATTGAACTGCCTTTTGTTTACCCATGCTTGCTCTTGCCTTTGCCGCACTAATGATCGTCCATTTGGACGGCAAATCAGTGCGCGTGTAAATATTACATTAGTCGCCACTACTTTCCACCCCCAAACTGCGTTTCTAATGCGGGTTATTTTTGCTGTGAAATTAGGTGCTGCCCAGGTGAGTGCGAGCTCCCATATCCAACCCATTTTGACTTGGTCACGCATATTTAAACCTTGGCTAAAAGATAATTAGCCGCTGCGGGGAAATAGGTATAGACTTAATACTAAGAGTTGCTAGTCAGCCTGCCGCCAGGCCCCCAATTCTATGCAACAGTTTTCGATTTGGTGGAAAGCTCATTACGCCTGCGCCGCGCTCTCATTTCATTTTCCGTTCCCCCATTGGTTTTGCTCTTATTTTTTCTGCGGTCTAATGGCTGTCATACCCACAATTAAGGGTCACGCCACTAGAATTTAATTTCTGGAGTTGTTTTGACCTTGGCTAGCCGGTAATTATTTTATACAGAGCCAACCATTAGACGAAATGCCACCCAAGAGACTTTACAAAAACTAAAGTTTTTACAATTCTCGTACTCCCTGGGGAAACATATTAGACTTATAAGCCCCTCACTAAAATTAATTTTCGATTAATAAACTTAAAAAAAAAACTTAAAAAAACAAACAAAATTATAAAATCTTTTTTTTCAAAAACAATTTTTCCGAGTGCACTAATTACCATTGTCAAGCAATTAGATAATTTCCCTAGAAAAGTTACACTTTTTCGCTTTTCTTTAAACTTTATTGAAAAGTCCCTTTGTGAAATGTTCCCCAAGCAAAGCTTTTGACTGCGAGTATAAAAGAAAAGCGCCTTCATTCATAAAACACTGCGATAAGGCGCAGAAGCGAACAGGTGCCAAAGACAAAAGTGAGTCGACAGAATGAATGGCGGGGAGAGTGCGGAAAGTCCCTGCGAGCGAAAGCTTTCCCTTGGCGCACTCTCTCGGAAAACGCGAAGCCGGGAAAATGTGACATGCAACAACAGCAACAAGGCAAACAAACAAACAATGCCGAAGGTTCCGATGGTAATTGTTATGGGAAATTTTGAGCACGCGAGAAAGCAGGTTTATGGAGCAAATCTGCGACGAAAGTGAAAGAATCGAAAGTAACGCGAGGAAAGGGAATATAGTTCCTGTTAGAGTGGATTCAATCTATAATGCAAATAAAGTATAGTATGGCACTCAAAAAAACATTTAAAGATATAAAAAAAACCACAAAAAGAGTTTCTGCGATACATTGACAATATTAACATAAATTATTTAAATCTGCAAACCTGTGTACATTCCTTAGAATAATTCATGAGCCCGCAGAGAGACATTTTCTGAAAATACCAAAAAGCTTTTCACATCCAAAGCTCTGAGGTCGCGTGTTTGTGAAAAATGCGAGGAAAAACTGCAGGCAATAGAAAATGCTCAAGCAGACGCTTTTCCAGCTGAGTACGGCGCAGCGTGTGGAAAAGCGCACATCGAAGCGCACATTTTGTCGCGCTGTGTACGAAGCTGAAAAATCACTGAACAATTTCCACGCGTTTTCTTTTCGTGTCGACTTTAGTTGTTAATTATCGCTACCATGTGCAATTAAATCAAGCCTTGTATAAACAGAAAAGCCGTTCGTTTCGCCAGGAAAATTCCGTGAAAAGTGTGTTTTTGTGGAAACTCAACGAACCAATTGTGGGAATTTGACAGAGACTGAACTTGAAATGCTTCTCAATTTGCTGACCCACTCAATTCGCTTTTGCTTTAAGCTTTCCACTTCCACCCACGGAAAACTCGGAAAAGTGTCCCGTTACGCAAAACTGAAATTGTTCTCCCACCCATCTTGTTATTCTCGGTTCAATTATGCTTTTGTTCATGAGATCAGACTATATGTATCTATATTTCAATTTTTTGGCGCAGGAAAAACCAAATGTGGCGGAGAATTTTCCCATGCAAACGGAATTTCCTTCAGCCTCTCGTGTTACTGATTTTCTTTGTTCTTTGCCCGCCTGACGCACACAAACGCAAAAGTGGAAATGAAAATGAAAAAGAAAAGGAAAAGAAACGAAAAGCCTCGGCTTTCCTTGGAGAAGGTCACTCAAGCTTTGCGTCCTTTTCGCCCATTTTTCTGATCCTTTTAATTTCTTCCCTTGACCAGTAAGCTCCTGTTTAATGTTCTGAAAATTTCGCATAATTCCGTACGTATTTAGCGCTCGTAAAATGAATTTTTATGGCTGATGGGCTCCTCGAGATTGTCGTTTCATGGGGGCCCATTTAATCTAAGATAGTTCCCCCGCGGTGCAGTCTGATTTGCATTTGCTTAGGTATATATTATATTAAGTACAGCTTGCCGAATAAGCAATCATCCTCCGAAAGAGACATCTCTTTTTATCACATAACCCACGCTTATTTGTCAAACCAAATTTGCTCAGAGTTCAATAAACTTTTTCTCATTTTTTTCTAGGAACACGAAACAAAAAGTCTGCCACGCATAAATTTCCATTCTCATCCTTCCGCAGGTTCGGGATTGAGTCCTGGAGCCATGGCAAATATTTGCTCAGTCAGGGGCTCGAATTCCAATCAATTATGGCGAAACTTCGCCACATGAGTGGCGGCTCAAGTCTTATAAAGCGCCGTTAGATAACACACTGCCATCCATAAATTATATCCCCGATTCCTAGGCTTTGTTTGGCCCTTCTGAGAAGTCTTTTGTCGGAGTTGGGGCTTTTGTCTATGAAGGCATGCCGCAGTGGACAAAGTGTCAACTGCCGCACTTTACAATCTGCCGCAAATCTGAATATGCGAGTATTCCCTAGTAAATAAAAGGTTTGCCTCAACCTTTTTCATATAGCTTTTATTAAAGAAATAAAAGGAGGCGATTTCCTACAATCGTATAAAATTTAAAAAGCTTTCGAGATTAAAACACTCGGTTAATAGAAATTATATTTTGTACAAATACTTGGCTTAAGCCTAAATTTGACTTTTTTTTTTTAAAATACTAGTTCCTAATGTACTAAGGAAAAGGAATTATCTAAGTAGTCACATTCGTTTTCGGCTGCGGCGCTTTGGCCAAGTGCCAAGCCTCCGGGAAATCGCTTCCGTTGTCTCCTTATGCAAATTAACTGCACGACTTCCGCTGATGATGCAGTCCTGCCGTGTTGCAGTTTTATTCAGTCCTTTTGCGGCTGTTGCCTCTTCTTCGGGCGGCCTGTTGTGTCAACACTTTTTGGGCAACAGTTCAAGAATCATAAATTTATTAAAATTGCTTGTGTTCCGTGTTTGCAGTCCGCCGTGCTTGGTGCGGCATGCAAGGTCAGCCGGGTGCTCGGAATCGCATTTAGATTCGGATCGAATTGGCTTTCGGCTGGCTTGGGCCTGGGCTTGGGTGGCAAGTGCTCCGCCTCCCCCTGCCCCTCCGTTCGGTTCGCTTGGGTGCATCATCGCCGCTAATCAATAAGGGACGCCATTCACTTTGGCTTGCCCTTTTTCGCCCGATTCACTGGGGCCTGATGAAATCCCAGGCCATTGCAATTGGCCGTTTTTGGCTGGCATGGCTTTGATTCCATGCTTTTGCTGAATGGCCGACACTGCAATTTCAATTATCTCACTGCCGGAATCTGTGTGAACTGGCCAGCAAAATCAATAGAGGGTACACACATAAATCATGTGCTCTGCTGCGGACAGGCTGTGGTGTCCTGCGTCCATTTTAATTGCGGAGCCCTAAACTTGTTCAACTAGAAGCCCACTTTTCCTACAAGTAAAACACTTTTCGGTATGTGTTTCAGTCTATATTTCCTTTGTTTATGTTAATAACTTATTACTTTATAAAAGAGCTTACTTTCCTAATAGTTTGCGGTGGCCGATCGATAAAATTGATTATTTTCACCAATCAGGGGGTAGTAGATGCCCCATTCCCAAGCAGAAAGGCGGTGCGCTCCAACTCATCTTGGGCCCATCCTTCTGGGGGCCCAAACCAATTTAGTCGCTGCAGCCGTCGCAGCTTGACACTTTCTGGCCACGTTGTTGACAAACTATTTTTAATATTGAAAGGCGGCAGGCAGCGTTTCCCCACGGGTCGGTGTGTGTGTGTGCTTGTAGGCTAATGTGAGTGAGCACATTACGTATACGTATACGAGTAATACGTATCCGCAGCGTTGCACGCGCTGCAGGCTCTGAATTGAATTTCAACAGCATCTGCTTCGGCAGCGTCTCTCTCTCCCCCTCTCTCTCTCTCACCCCTCTCTCGCTCTCCCCCCTCTCTCTCTCCCCCTGTTGCTTGTGTTTTAGTTGCCTCTGCTCTTGCACTCACATGACCTTGGGGCCGGGAATGCTCTCCATTAGCCAGCAGTCGTCAGAAAGTCCGTTTTTCATGTGGGCTGACATTTGGCATCAAGCATGGCGGAAGATGAAAGGCATCGTTGGTGGACGGAAGGCCCCACATGCCCATTTTAGTTTCACTTTGAAGCTGCAGGAATTATAAACAGTTCTGTTCAGTTTGTTGGTGGAAAAAATGGGAAACCCTTTAAGACTCCAGTAAATATTTAAAAGAATAAGAGTTTTCTGTTTAAATTGCTATAAAATAAAAGATTAATTTGGAAAAAGTTTTTGACTTTTTTGTAGATTTTCTTTCCATCAAGAAGTCGATTTAATTAATCTCTGAAACAATAACCCGGGAAACAAAAAGTTACGTTTAATCCGGCGCGTTTCGGCTGCTTTCCTCTGCCAAAAGCGTCGCTGATGGATTTGTGTGCCGTCAGGCTTGCTGGAGTATTTTTAATTAAAATTGCGACAGTCTTTTCCGTCAGGGTTCCCAGCTTAAGGTTCGGAACACCTGCCTGCCACCCACGCGCGATTATCTTTGACTTTTGGGGAGGGGAAGAGGGGAGCAGGACATTCCGCTGGAGGCAAACTTCTGCGTTGTTAGCTCGTCCTTGCTGCCTTGGGCTTTGGCCTACTTTTCAATAAGCCACAACAATGGAGTTGCCAGTTATTGGCCATTGTCTGGTGTTCTTGGTCTCATTGCGAAACCCAAATCGAAATCAAGAGCGCCACGTGCGCCAAACTTCCGCAGAGGACGGAGCTAACATTTTCCACACATACAAAATACAAAATTTACATAAACATTCTAGATTCGAAAAGTATTTTAACCCCTTAAACAAATTTCAGGTTCTGCTCATTCTTATTTCATTTTTACAGAACCGATAGAATACATAATAATAACTACTTACAGCCATATTTACATTTAATGTAAATTTATACTATAATTTTTTCTCCCTGTAGGGTTAAATGCATTTTAATGGAGTTTGGAGTGGGCCACGAATTTCGCTGATATGCGAATATTTCAGTGGCCCCCAACTTGACCTTCGCAGCCTTTTCTCTATTTAAACTTTTGCGTGTCCTTTAGCCACCCCGTCATATGGAATTTTCCTCCTACCGATTTCCCATGACCGGCAAGATTAATTAGCAAAGAAAAATTTCAAAACGAAACAGTCGTACATTTGAGGGCACGTAACACTCGTCAGTCGTTAGCTCACATCCCATTTTAGCCGGCTTTTCAATTTGGCAGTGCCCAGCCCACCGACTAACTATCCGCTAGTCTCTTTTTGTGACATTAATGAAAGGAAAACATGGAAATGTATTTCCCAGCTTGTCTCTTGCCAAATCGTTACGCCATCGTGGACTTGTTGTGTGTTTTTCATTTGTTTTTTGCTGTGCCCCAAAACGGATGCCTGTCCATCCATCCATTTGGTGCTTTTCCTTTGGCCGGTCCCTCCCCTCCCCGTTTTCCGCATCCTTTGCCGCTCCTGCCAAGGTCGTTCCTAATGCCTTTTGATGCGACACATGCAGCCATGTGAATGGGATCCAACACATCAGTACCTCAGTGGGCTGCAGCCCTGCCTCGGGTTCTCTGAATGATTGACTTGGCAGCTGCCGTTTCCTGCTCGGCTAAACAGGCTGTCCCCGCAGCAACAGGATCGCTTTCCCCGTCCAGGTTGTCGCTCTGTCCTGGCTGGGAAATGGCATTTACTCCGCCAGTTCTGCGTTCTCTCTTTGGTCTGCACTTGACCCGATTGTATGGCGGTCAAGTCACTGTGATTGGGTCAGTTTAAATGAGTTTTATCTCGCTAGTTCCACGCACAGCGATCTTCTGCCAGCGGAGGTTTATGCGCGTTAAGTTTTGCGAACTAGTTTCCCAAGTTATTACCATAACTTACAGACTCTTATTGCTTTTCATATTTAAACCCATAACCCTTTGCAAACGACTTATGGCTTTAAGATAAATGAAGTTCAACAGTTTTAAAAAGTTTTAACAATTCTTTATTGCATCATTATTTCTTTAATCATGATTTGCAACCAAGTCGATACAATTTTAATTTAGTATAATAAATGCTAAAAATTCGCAATATTTTTAATTTCTTACTTCTTATTATTAAAAGTTTGAAGGGTGTTTTAATAGATTTTATCTTCTTTGGTTGCTTCCTCACATGTTATTATATTTACTTGCTTTATAGCTAGTGTCTCGAGAACAAGAGCACATTTTCGGCCCTATCCTATGGAATTTTGTTGGGTCGACAAAAGTAGTCACAGCATAATTGCCGAGCCTAAGATAACAATCAAATCCGAGCGGTCGGACCGCAAAAACATTTCCATTCTACCGGAGACCGCTGCTCATTTGCCTTTAGCGAGAAACTTTCATCATCGTTGTCAAGCTCATCCATTTGATATGTGCGACAATTACTTTTGGGCTTTTTTATGGCTCCCCGAGGCACCATGGAGACTCTGCTACGTGAGGGGTTTGTTGTTTGGCGGTGGTTAATAGAATCGCCAATTTAGCGAACATCCGAAACTTTTTAGATCGGTAGATAATGGCCATAAATGCGTGTGCGTTAAACTTGTTCGGAGTCTTCTTTCTGATACCCTCGCTATGTATACATCAATATATTTATGAAAGGTGCTTATTAAACTCTTTTTACCATAAAAGTAATTCAAGTTGTTTATATTAGTTCTTATGTCCCTTCTAACTGGACACTAATGGGTACTATGCCGTCGCAACTCTCTGCTTAGCCTTCAATTTCCGACTGTTGTTCTCTATCGGGAGTGTTTACTTTCGTGGCTCTTTCTAAATAAGCCCCACAGCCGGTGGACATGTGTTTCTCTCGACTTTTGGCGCTCTGCGGAGCTTCCGCTCGCTGGAGAACTAGAAAACTCGAGAACTGGAAAACTAGGGAACTGGCGGACTGGCGAGCTGGAGAACCGAGTGCTCGACCGATCCACTTAGTGAGTCGCGCACATCGGAACACAGCAGACGTCGCTGGCTTTTTGGGGAAAACGATCGAGATATCGACAGCGTCGACAGAGTTGGAGATGTATTCAATTCACATTATTGTCAAAATTCCAAGTGACTTTTTTTCGTGTGCTCTTTTAATTAAAATTTCATCGATCGCTTTCCGCGCACGGAGTGAGAATCGCAGTGAACTGACGTAGAACCGGGGATCCGAAAGTCGGCGGCGGGTATGTGTGTTTGCTCCCCGATTCGCAGACCGGAAAAACTATTAGAAAACGTTCCCCTTCTGACATTGCCGGGAAATTGCTGTGAATCGCCGAGCAGCCCCGATTTTCAACCTGATTTTCCGTTCACTTCACTTTGAAGTGCTTCGATTTAAATTGCTTCGTTTGCCGGTTTGCTAATGTTGATCGATCTATTTTCAAGCCGTTTTAAGCTTGTGGCTGCGATTTACACCTGGGTGCTAAAATCGCCACAAAGCAATGGCATTAAGTGCGGGGTCAAATTGGCTTTTAGCGCGATCTCTGCTTTTCTGGGCCAAGCCCAGATCGGGCTGAGAGCATACTTTGCGGCGTCTTTAAGGATCAGAAGTAGTATCTCTCACAGTTTAAAATTTAATTCTTTTACTAAAGATGAAGCTCGGAAGAGTTGTCGTTTGAGTCGCATTCATACTCCAATAATTAAGACGTTCATTAGACAAAGCAATCAAATTTGTATCGATTAACAAGACTGTTTTATAGACGTGTGTTGGGTATTTGATTCCCCCATTGTGAGGTTCTATACTCTGTAGATAGGGGTTCTCTTTACGGGTTCCTCCCCGGTGGACAGCTGAAAGCAAATCGTGCGTTTCGCGAGAATCCGAATGAGTAAACGGCAATCGGTTGGCCACTTTAATAGCAGCTAGAAAAGTGCCTCAAGCTGAAGAGCAGAAGCGGAAACATCGTGTTTAGGCCAAACAAATGATAAGATAAGGCTCGCTTCGATCGCAGCAGAACGCAGAACCGAGGAGACAAGCAGCTCGCATCCCCAGGAACACGAGGAGCAGGAACAAGGAGCACTCAGCGCACATGATCGGGGACCCGCGGCAATGGAAATTAGTGTGAGCCCGGAGCCCGGAACAGCATCAGTAACCAAGAGGGAGACACGCAGCTAGAGAGCACGAGACCAGCAGCCCAGGAGCCATGCGCAGCGGGCGGAACTACGTCCAGCGGCCGGGCGAGAGTAGCTTCGAGCTGGAGGAGCCGGAGGACTCCGAGCAGGAGTCGCGTAGCTCGGCCAAGGGGGAGCCCGCGGCGGAGGAGGAGCGGCAGGAGGAGCTGCAGGAGCAGACGGACACCTTGAGTACCCGCAGCAGCAGCTCCACCCCGACGACAGCCGACGTGGCCGATGTGGAGACCATCAGCTCCCTGCCCCTCTCTCCTCCCGCCTTCGGCGGCCGAGGCAGCCAGCTGGTGAAGCGCCACTGCCCCTCGAAGGACCAGCAGCAGCAGGCGGACAGCGGCTCCAGCTCCAGCTCCAGCTCGAGTTCCAGCTCCAGCTCCAGCCAGCAGCCGGATCTGGACGACGTGCCCACGGTAAGTGGGCGCGATCCGCGGCGCAACGCCTCCCCCTCATCCACTTCATCCTCCTCCTCTTCCACGACCCCGCAGACATCGCGGTACGCAGCAGCGGCGGCCCATCCCAGTGCCGCCTTCGCGGAGACGGCGGCCACCTCGTCCTCCGGATCGGGCAGGGCGTGCGGCGGGAACGGCGGAGCCGCCCACAGGCGCACCCACTCGGCCGCCTCCTACATCTCGATGCGGTCGCAGGGCGGCAACTCGGAGGCGCCCCCGGAGCGGCCCAAGCGGAACCGCTTCTTCGAGTGGCTCAGAGTGCTCTGCAACATCTGCTGCTGCAAGGTATTTCCTATAACAGTTGGGGGGTTATTACTTCTTGATACTTTCTAAAACTATTCGAAAGCTTAATGTCTTGAATTATGTGGGAGTAAGTTGCAATTTACTAATTAGCAATTACTAAAAATATGGTTAATCAGGGAGGGTTTTACTTTTATTCGCATAAAAGATCGAGGAAAATGTTGAAAGCTTCAACGTTATGTACTTAATAAGATAACTTATCTGTCGTTTAGATATGGTCTGATATAAATGTCAGTTTGCATGGAAAAGGTAGCTCTTATTGTTGAGATAAACCATTATCTTCGACCTTGTAACATTAAATATGAAATTATTCTTGTTACGGAAACCTATGTGTTTATGTAACAGAAAGCACACTGGAAAATAGTTGTAACCTAATTTAGGAAAATACTGCATTTAAAAGTATCATTTTTGGTTACTGTTAAGAAAACAATTCTTGCTTGTAATTGTAAGTTAGAATCAATAAGAAGGTTATAAACTATCTTTTTTAGTTGAAAGGTTGATCTGTATGCTAACTAAATATGTCTCATTACGGCTTTACAAAGACTTCTAGCTAATTAAATGTAGTAAAAACTAATTGAATGGGAGTCATTAGCTGTCGCTTTTTAGCCCAGCTAAAAACATGTTGCTATTACTTAATAAATTTTAGCTTCGGTAATTAATCTTAGTGAAATGCCTTTTGTCCACTTTTGACTCCCTAGAACAGATACTTAAAAGTAGTTAGCATTTCTCATATTTGAACGCTTTATGATCAGAATGAGGGCTTTTTGATCCGGGTTTCTTTTTTATTTATTGGTGCGCGACAAAACAAATCAGAATACAACGCCCGATGCCTCGGGTGACATTGGGGCAGTTAACGAGCGCAAACAATTTCGCATTTAGTACAATTTATTTCGAGCAGACTCCGGAGTCAAATGTTTGCAAATAAAACAACAGTCGCCAATTGGCTTCCATTCCGTTGGGGCCTCAAAGGGTTAACGTGGCAGCCTTACAACTGGTTGCGATGACGCACTCCATGGGTGCGTCGCCTCGGTGCATCCTGCAATTATGCCAATTGGCTACTGCTCTTTACTTAGCTGATATCTATCTATCTAATTATATGTCTAACATTACTAATGAGCCATCCATTCCACCCCATTTTTCCCCAGAGTTCCGGAATCGGGGAGCCGAGTGTTCATCATGCGCTGGTTGTGATATTTCTAGAGTTCTTCGCCTGGGGCCTGCTGACGATGCCCATAATATCGGTGAGTACTGGATGATACTGCATGGGTTCTCCAGACCTTTATCCTTTACCCTTTCTCTATTCTCCGTTCACCTCGCAGACCCTCAACCAGACGTTCCCGGACCACACATTCCTCATGAACGGCCTGGTCATGGGCATCAAGGGCATACTGTCCTTCCTGTCGGCGCCGCTGATCGGCGCCCTTTCGGACATCTGGGGCCGGAAGTTCTTCCTATTAGTCACAGTATTCTTCACCTGCCTGCCCATACCGCTGATGTCCATCAACACGTGGTGGTTCTTTGCCATGATCTCAATAAGCGGCGCCTTCGCCGTCACCTTCTCGGTGGTGTTCGCCTACGTGGCGGACGTCACCACGCCGGAGGAGCGCTCCAAGGCCTACGGCCTCGCCTCGGCCACATTCGCCGCCAGCCTGGTCATCTCGCCGGCCCTGGGCAACGCCCTGATGGAGATGTACGGCGACACGCTAGTCGTGGCCCTCTCCACGGCCATTGCGCTGCTGGACGTCTTCTTCATTCTGGTCGCGGTGCCCGAGAGTCTGTCAGAGAAGATGCGGCCCGCCTCCTGGGGCGCGCCCATCAGCTGGGAGCAGGCGGACCCCTTTCTGGTGAGGATCTCATTGGAACCTCTCACCTCCTAGAGCTTTTTCTAACATTCATCTTGTGTGTCTAGGCTCTGCGCAAAGTGGGCACCGACAAGACCGTGCTGATGCTCTGCCTCACCGTGCTGCTTTCCTATCTGCCGGAGGCCGGCGAGTACTCCTGCATGTTCGTCTACCTAAAGCTCAAGATGGGCTTCAACTACGTGGAGGTGTCCATCTTCATAGCCATAGTCGGCATCCTCAGCATCACGGTGCAAGTGACCCTCGGCTCCTTCATGCAGTGAGTTTGCACTTCTCGTACTTTCAATGTACCAAGATATCTAATTAAGCTTAAATCCTTTAGGGTTTTCGGGGCCAAGCGCACGATCATTATGGGCCTAGCCCTGGAAATCGTGCAGCTCCTGTGGTACGGCTTTGGCAGTCAAAAGTGGTAAGTGATCTGTGCTTACTCCTGAGATTGATTGAGTATATCTAATCCAACTTGCTCTCTCATCTTAAGGATGATGTGGTCGGCTGGCGTGGTGGCTGCCCTGGGCTCCATCACGTACCCCGCCATCAGCGCCTTCGTTTCCCTCTACGCGTCCCCCGAGAGTCAAGGTGAGTGTGGAACACTTTAAAGTTGAACCTCTGCTAATTGAGTAATTGTGTTCCACAGGCGCTGTGCAGGGCATGATCACGGGCATGCGGGGCCTGTGCAACGGGCTCGGGCCGGCGGTGTTCGGCGTCGTCTTCTACCTGTTCAACGTGGACCTGAACGACGACCACGACGCGCACGCGAAGAACAGCGGCAGCCGGGCGACGAACGTGGAGAAGATCTCGCAGCACGTGCCGGGGCCGCCGTTCGTGTTCGGCGCCCTGTGCGTCTTCTGTGCCATAATAGTGGCGGCGTTCATTCCGGAGGGCCAGACCTCCACCCTGGAAAAGAAACGTAAGCGCGCAGAGTCCGGCTGCTGTCATTACTCCCCATCCATAACCCAATCACCATCACTGACCTTCATCCCAGGGCAAGATGCGCCGGTTGCGACCAAGTCATGAATAAATTCCCAGTTCAGTGCAATCACCCCTGACCCGTTTCGTTCCGATCTTTCGCAGGTGCCTCGCTCGACGTGCAGTACGAGATCGAGACGGGCCACAAGGCGCCCAGCTCCCTGGCGCCGCTCATCCGCTCCGATTCGCTGGCGCAGCTGTAGTGCGCTCCTCCGCCGGCGTCCCGGCCACGCAACTGGAACCAGCTGCTGGTGGCCATCGATACGTTTAAGCAGTGCTAGGGCGTTAAGGATTTTGTAACTGTAACAAATGCTGTAACTAGTTTGGCTTTAGTTTCCGGAGTCTATTAGGTGCATAATAATCGTATATACACATAGCGCAGATGCAGATCAGGCCTTGAAGATGATAATGTTATTGTTTGCATGGCTAGGCCTTCTTACTAAGTTTCTTTCCGTTAAGGGAGAGCACCACCACCACGAACCACCTCAGCCCAATTACGTTTCGTAACTAACTAATTTATTATCGCCTAAGTAACGTAGTCACACATTGGATTTGCCCGCGTGCTTGCCCATTTCTCCTTTCTTTGCGACTGTCGGTTCTCTTCGGGTTGGGATTACATCACAGCAGACAGACAGCCGGACAGCCAGACAGCCAGACAGGCGTTTAGGCTGAACACGTTTTGCAAGAACAACAAAATAACTGCCAAATAAAAAACAAAGTAAGTGTAATTCGCGATCTTTCAGCACAGCACAACACGCGGAGTTCGGAAACGTCGGAGTTCTGAACATCGCTCGGTCGATCGCATTTCTAGTTGGGCTTGACGCACTCTTCTGTTCCTTGCCCCAAAGCCGTTTCGTTGCAGCCAGTACAGCCAGACGAGGAAAATCCAAATAAACTGAATACTAAGCTTTACTTTGAAAATTGTAGTGATTTAAAGTCTAAACTCTAAACCAGAATTGAGAACTATAAAGAATCGGGTCACAAAACCACGAGGTACGAGTATATACAAAATAAATGTGTATATATAGAGAGACGCATGTATGGATACTGACACAAATCGTAATGTTTTTAATTTAGCTAAATGCAAGTTAGCGCCTCCGATCATGTGCAACGCTGTAGTTATTATTTTGATAAAGATAAAGATAAAGATAGAGCAGAATTATGCAGAGCCTTCAACAAAGTCAATGCTTGAAAGTACATATAAAGAAAGGGAGCATGTGTATGTATAGTACTATAGGTATCAAAGTTATATTTTTCGAAGTTGCTACAACAGTGTAAAGTTCCCCACTCGCTCCTCCCACGAAAAAAGAAAAAATGCAGACGTAGCACGTACATACACATCCACCCGTGTGAGCGGAGGCACAGTCAATGGAGCAGAGACCCCCAATCGGAAACCGGGGGCCGCGACAGACAGTATACAAGAAAACTGATCCCAAATTTCGATTGTAAATTATTTAACGTGTAATTTAGTGTTTTAAACGAAACCAAAATAAACAAAATTGTTTAATGAAACGCTAGTACAATGAACTCACGACTCCTTTATCACAAAGCGGTGCGAGTAAGTAATAAAGCAAGTTTGGAATGGTTATAAGTTTTCTATTGGACTTTATAAATGTCTTCAAAAAAATAAAGCATTTCCCATTTTCTTTCCTAAATTTAAAATTCAAACGGTTTAACGGTTTACTAAAGCAGACTTTCAGGGGTGGATCTTATGCGGCCTTAATCTAGTATCTTTTAATTTTTGAAGTGGTATTTTTTCGCGCATTCTTCTGAGCCGCGATGGCATGTTTCCTCGCTCAGCACACGGTCACACTGGGCCAGAACTCTTTCAAATGTGAAGTTTTTTCGATCGGATAAAATAGAAACAGAAAAGGTGAATATCCGGGGCGGATCTAGTCTGAATGGAGCGTGCGTTCGCGTGACTGAAATTCGATTGGCCACGCCTACTTGTCCGGGAAAAAGTGAAAATCAAGTGAAAATCCCAGCAAATGCCAGGTGAAACTGGGCTGAAGGCAAACAAAGAGCAAAAAGAGCAGAATGTTTCGAAAGGGCGGTGCAGTGCAGTGATACATACAAATAGAGCCACATAAAACATATCTGTGCGCGTTCGCTTGAAAATCGGTTGTGAACCCTTTAGCGGATTAACAAATTCCCATGTTTCCCATGGACTCTACTTCGGAAAACTCCAATTAGGCCAAAAGGGCCACTGGAAGCTGGAAAACTGAGAAAACCTCGCTGTGGCAGCGACCTGAATTCGAAATTATTTTTTTTTGTTTCCCTAGAGCATTTTTCCATCGGTTTTGATTTATATGTTAACGTTATCTCAAGTTTGACTTCAATTTTACACGGAATCACACAAAAAACCTTAGATTTTAAACACAAACATCATAAATCGGTCGAACTGCATCTCTTGAGTTTTGAGCACTCTTAGCTCTCTAAATTGGTTGTTTTTGTTGTTCTTGTTACGGCGACTTTACGGAGGAACCCACCATCTGTATCTTCATTGTAGCATTGTAGCATCTGGGGATCCGAAACCATCTGGAATTGTGACCGATCCAGCGATCCTACGATCCTACGGCTAATTGGATTTGGACACATCGCATCATCTTTCACGAAACCGAGTCCGAAAGCCAGCTTAATTGGCTTAGGCGGCGGTTGTCGATGTTGGTGAGTGTCTCATTTATTCTGTTTATTCCAATTTACCCAACCGAGTTATTCAATTTGCGGCGTCGAATTAGTCGGAACAGTTTATAGTGGCCCTTCCTGCCTCGAGTTATGATATACCCATCCATATCGGCGAGAATTCCCACCTGGCTGTGTGCATAATTAATGTGCGGTGCTGCACTAATTGCTCCACACCAACAAAATACTCAAAAAAGGAACACCCGCAGATATGTACACGCACACACACACAGCATACTATACATCCCTGACCTGAGATACAGATGCGTGTGGTGGAAACGACACCCAGCCGAGTGAAATCCGTGTATTTATAGTCTCGGGTCCGTTCTATGAGTTCCCAGTCATTTACAGAATTCGGAAGCAAACTCAAAATTAAATCGCAGCATACATATTTGTTCTGCCTGAATAAGCAAGTTTCATGGCACATTAAACGAACGTTTTTGATAAGGCCTAAACCTGAACTTAAGCAAAGATATGCTAACTTTAAACTGAAGTGTTTTGCAGAAAAAACTTATTCTCTGACGCTATTCACTTATTTCTTAGGAAAACTACATAAAAATAGAGTTAGCCAATATAAAAAAGTAGAGATAACCATAAGATTTTAGCCCAGAGCTCAGAGTGATTAATCAAATACTGTAGAACCAAATGGAAAACTTATGACGCCAACCGGTCGGGTCTATCTCGTGTCTGCTCTTATAATCCGAGTGCAAACCGAAAATAGACCCAAGATTATTCAAGGTTTGCAATCTGATAAGCAATTGGATAACCAGGCAAGAGATTCATTTAGCAAATAGCTGACTCAACGTCAGAGAATCAGATGATATAACCCGTCATTGGGCACGTACCCTGCATTTCTGTCAGTGTACTTGGCTTCCGTTTCTTCGTTTAACTGAAGCGAACTACTTCTCGATCGTCCCCACCCTTTTTTGGTTTCTGTTCATTTCCGCCCCTTTTCTCCATCTGCATTACCCGACTTCCTTTGTTTGGATTCGTTCAGTTTTCATCTAAAGAAGTTTACTTTGTATCTGCCTGTGTGATTAGCCCATTTTTCTGCGGTTTTATATCGGAGTGTGAGTCACGAGAAACGAGTTTTTGCTTTGGCACGACTTCGCTCCATCGGCAGGGCAACCTGTTCTTCTGTTTGCGCTGTCTTTCGCCTCGAACCTCCGTCCATGGACTTCTCCGCCGGCTGTTCCCAATTCGATGTAGATGTCTCTTGGCGGAGGCGGCTTCAAATTAAATGATGTGCTGCGAGGAGAGTGCTCTCAATTCAATCAGTCTTAAAATTAGTTGCAGCTCGCTCGGGAAGAAGTTGCTATTCATAAACTGATTAATCTCACACATTCCACTTCATATTTAAAAGTTCATTTTTGGGTCATTGCTGCCTTTGTCATCGTTCTTATCTCTGATTTTTCTCAGCTTTAAAAATGAATTTTGTATTCCGAAATGGATTTCATAATGCATACAGTTCAACTAAGAACATGTTGAAGTAACTAGCCTAAACTAGTTTCATAATACATACATACTTGAGTTCTTAAATTTAAAAATGATTTAAAATGATTAGCATTACTTATTTCTTCCGCTATTAATCCGAATAAATACTAAACATTTTTTACATTCTTGTGAATTCTTTAAAATATATTCCCTGCTCAGCAGTTTTGCTTTACGACTGGCATTGATTGTGACTCGTTATAGATGGGGGAAATTGTTTTTATTAATTCAACCTTCAGTGTGTATTTAATTCTTTTGTTTATACAAGCCACAAGAAACCGGCGCTCAGGTACAGTCATTAAGTTTATCGTGTTCGGACTCAACTTTTTGCTTTTGCTGACTTAGCCGCCAGCAGATTTTAAAGTACCTTGCACTTGGCGTTTCCGCAGATACAGTGCCCACTCGTTCTATGCTCCGTGCCGGTGACCCAATACGGGTATCGCCAAATAAGTTTGCTTAACTTTGCCAACTTTCTCTTGTTGGCGCACAGAAAACCAGTTGGATTCAATCAGCTGGGGTGGAACAGGCGAGACCCCTTCGACGTCAATAGATGGATTGTTGCCTTTATTGCAAGCCTCGACTTGCCTTACCTAAAAGGGAAACTTTATTACGATACCAGATATTCGCCGACGACAATGGCTATATTGTATGTATGTGCAACAGCTCGCTGGAGCATCTGAATAATCTAGTTTATTTTGATTCATTCTGCGACGGCGTTTGTTCTGCAAATTAGCAGATTGTGAAACCCGCTTTTCTGGACTTGTGTACTTTACGACCCTGATTTTACTGTTGTTAGCAAATAGAGAGTTAGCATTTTATTAGCAAATAACTGCAGTTAAGGAATTATATTTTGCTTCAAATCATCTTGTGTTTGCAAATTAACATATTGGAAATCCCACTTTCCGGGAATTCTGTACTTTTTATGGGCTGATTATTATTATTACGCTGCCTCATTTTCGTAAATAAGAATTTTATTAGGCATACCGCCGCACATTAAGGCCGCAATTCTTAAACATCCATTTGATTTATTTGTTTACCTGGTGCATGCCACAGAAAAATATTCGGCCCCTGGAAAATTTGTGTTTTTTATTTATTGAATTTGGAAAAGTTTACAATTAGTGTGAAATAGAATGAGAATGTTATTTACCATTTCCGTGGAAACAATCCCCCATTGTTTTGAAATCTTAACTCTGTGAAATTGTGAACTCTAACCGGAATTAAGGGCACTTTGCGTGTGGCCTTGCCGAGCCTTTGCCTGTTCCGCCCACTGTTCGGGGAGTGCAGCGTCCTGCAGCCTCCGACTGCGCATGTCCTGGCCTGCTTGGATGGTGCTGATGTCCTCCGAAAAGCCGAGCCTGCAAATTGTTTTGTTTTCTCGAATTACTGAGGAGACGCGACCTCTGGCTAAGCTTTTGATTCAGCCAGTATTTGCGATGCTTGCGATGTGCGTGCCTTTTCAAGTCGGTTTTCGATGGGCAAAAAGCAAACTTGGGGCGAGAGAGAATCCACTCGACTCGCAGCCCGCAGCAACCGCGTGTCAAGGCCGTTCAGAGGCTGCTCCTCCAAGGGTGTAGAGAATTTTCTGCACAGCAGCAGCATCGGGCCACAAATGGAGCATCGTTTTTCCAGCGCCTTTAGTTTGCTCCCAACCAGACAACGCTGCGTATACGCAATCGACACCGAGCAAACGCTTGCTTTTTGTTTGGACAGGCATTAAGGCCCTGTCAGCAGGTGCAGTCCGCAGAAAACGTCTATTTTTACACGCTATTTTGCCATCAAGACGCCTGGTAATCCAGCCCTTTCCGGAAAGTAAGCATGGAAAAAGAGGGGCAACCTCGAGATAAGCGGTCGGCATTGCAGTGCTCCGAGTGTTGTGTGTGTGTGTGTGAATGTGTGTGGTGTTGCGACACATTCGAGGCGACAAGGGGCCAGGGCTAGGCTATAAAGCATAATGCCATGGAAATCCGACGAGTTGAGGGGCAGACCCTTGGCGCTTCTCGGCCCTTGCTTCTTCGCCTGTCCACTCGCCCACAAAGTTCAATAAACTTTTCGATTTCTTTGTTTCTATGCCCGCTTGTTGTGCAAAGACAGTCGATGAGCAGCGATGTAGCTGCTGCTGCTTGTTGCTCGCCTCGCTGGCCATAAATTTACAGTTGCCACTGGCGGGTATCAAATGAGCACACTCATTCCTTCGATCTCCCCGTGGAAATGCGACCAGTGACTGTAGTGAGTAGGCAGGGCACTCGGGCAAACCCACTCTTTTGTGTCAGCGATTCTCGGGAAGACGTCCGTCGTCTGGGATTTCTCAAATGCTGCAAATGTCTCTTAATCAACTGAAATTACAAAGCATGTGTCATTGTGCCCTTGTTATGAATTTATTTAAATTTAATGCGGAGTGAAATTAATTTTTAATTTTCTTGGATGTATTACAAGGGTGCAAGGGAAAAACGAACAACAATGTGATTTTTCCACAAACTGATTGTGTGTTTCTATGCCAATTATCTGATTGATATGGGAAAAACAATGTAATTAGTTTCAATATAAATACGTGGTTTACTTTATGTGTATATACTGGTTAAGAATCGTTTTGTTGACAGCAAATATTGATTTATTTGAGTGTTTGACAGAAAAAAAACATCCATTTAGTTTTTTATTTATTTTATTGGTACAATGCATTGCCACTCGATTTCACATCGATAGGAACAGACTACAGAACTCCTTATCTGATAATTTTAGACAAGCACACGACCTGTTTGCATAGGCCCAGTATTTCTCACACATTTATGTATATTTGATAGGTAGGTATAATATATATATGTATCTATGTTCTTAGCACTTGTGCGACATAAGAACCCTTCGCAGAAGTGTGCTTTTTGCCGGCACCGTGTTCATGCCTCGATGGCGCAGTTGGCAGCGCGTAAGTCTCATAATCTTAAGGTCGTGAGTTCGAGCCTCACTCGGGGCATGTACTTTTTGTATTGTTTTTATTTCTACAATGTGTCGGTTTTTTGCTCGCCATTTGCATTAGCTCTGCTATTTTGAGTACTGGTCTAAGCTAGTCATTTCATATTTGGGCAATTATGCAAGGGCGGCACGCGCACGCAATGTTTTGCGGCAAGGTTGGTGACTCATGATCCCGGCAAGTGCATTCAACCGACGCCAAAGGGACTTTCACCTCCTCGCCAGAGAGATAACACCTGAAAGCCACTGGGCAATGTGCCAAAGTGGAAGCTCGGTCCTTTGCATCGCCAGTGGATTGCATTCTCGGGCGGCTAGAGCCTCAACCCATTGTCATCTCCTCGGCTTTTATTGACCTTAATTGATGTCAAGTGGATGTTAGAGTGCCTCTGGGTGTGTGTCTGAGTCCGCAGTGCGATGTGCGGTGTGCGGTGTTCGGTGTGGAACCAATCCTACTCTGCGCCCTGGATGATATGATTATGCCCCATTTGGATGGACACACCGAGAAGCGAATGTATATTTTATTGCCTCGCCACGCATTTATTATTGGTCGAGGACATGCCACCGAAGCATTAGGGAGTGGGCTCTGACCCCGAACCAGCCCTTCCATTCTCATTTGCAAACTGAGGGAGTTGAGATTAGAGATTAGTTTTAATAGCAGTTTGTGGGGGAGATAGCCCCTTGAGATAGCCGCCAAGAAAGCTATCTTCTTAAATGGTATATTTTGCCCATCTCCCATTCCAGGCCACTGACGTGTGAAATGGGTGTGGGCTACTACACTGAAGAGAACAACATCAAGAGCAGCGGCTCAGCGCGTCAGTGAGTTGAAAGAGGCTTCTCCCGAACCGAGGACCTCGAACAGCACAAGATGAATCCAGTGGCGGGCACAGTGGAGCCTCTGGCCACGGCCAAGCCGAAGGCGATGCGATCGCGGAAGAGACGACAGCGGAGGAGGCGGCAGATAGCCTACCTGGCCATCTGCGGACTGAGCGTGGCCATCTTCGGGTTCGCCCTGGCCACGCTGATCAGGCCAGTGACCGCGCAGGGTGAGGGTGAAGGAGAAGGAGAAGGAGGTGAGGCCCAGCCCGCGCCAGAAGAAAAAGCTCCTGTACAATGGCGCAAGGGATACGAGGGCCACGGCACCACGCACGAGCAGCTCGGCCAGCCGCACTGGCCGCCAGTGGAGTACACCAAGTACAGGCCGACCACGAACTACACCAAGGAGCCCCCGCCTCCCACGACGGCCATGAACTCGATCTTCAACTTCACCCACTTCCTGTACGACAAGGTCCTCTACAGGGACGATCCCATTCCGGAGGGTGAGTAAACTAAGCCGTTTAGATCATCTCAATCTAATATATTGTATGCCTTTCTCAGGATACGTTGTGGTCAGGAACTCGGACACGCTGGCCCTGGGACCCAAGGTGGAGGAGAACGACTGGCGGGATCTGCTGAGCCACTATTGGTTGGTCCTCATCTGGGTTATCATTCTCGTGGCGCTCATAATTATCATACCGTTCATTGCGTGAGTGTGAAATCCATCTGGCACTACCCCAATGGCTAAGTAAACTAACGTATGATCTCCTCCAGCGTTTGCTATTGCTGCTTCTGCTGCTGCCGAAGATGTCGACAGGGATGCCCTCCGTGCACCAGTAAGCAGGATGCCCAGCGGCGCTTCTGCTGCGGCATCTGTCTGCTGATCCTCATCATCGGACTGATGTAAGTTGGAAGCCCGAAGTCGAGAGCGATCCCCAGCTAATCTGCTTCCCTTTCCGTAGCTTTGGCATCATCATCGCCTTCGTCACCAACAAAATGATCGACAGCGGCTTCTCCGAGACCTCGGAGACAATGAAGCGCGGCAGCGAGGACACCTGCACCTACCTGAAGGACGTGGCCGACCATGTTACCCATCTGATGAAGTACAACTACGAGGAGATGGAGACCCATGTTCTGGATCAGCTAACCCGTACGTGAACCACATGTTTCCCAGCCTGGCAATTTTAATTCTACCTTCTTTGTTCTCGTTTTCAGACGCCCACAGGCACATCTTTTTGGATCTGTCCGACACTTCGGAGAGTAATTCGCTGGCCGAGATGGAGCGGGTGTTGGAGAACATGCCCGAGGCCCTGGAGCTGATGAGGCAGGTGGAGCAGATGGAGAAGGACCTGCGCTTCTACGGCTCCCAGTTGAGAGATGGTACGGTTGACTGAAACAACGGATCGGGAACAGCACGAATAATCCTATTTGTCCTCAGGTGTCCGTGGCATCAAGCGCGACGTGAACTTCGCAGTGGCCAATCTCTGCCAGCTGCAGATGTGCCAGAAGTTCCTGATCAGCAGCAATATCGAGCACATTGACACCTCGCAGTGCCTGCACTTCGACAATGTATGAACAGTAATACATCCCGCAAACATGTACACTAATTCAATTCGATAATATTTCAGCTGCCCAACACCAAGGAGTTTGTGGAGGGCATGGAGGACATTATTCGGAACAAGTACTATGTCATACCGCAACGGGGACTCGCCCGCCTTAAAAAGGTCAGCGACAAGGTGAAGACGCAGCTCTCCTTCGTGGTGCCGCCAATGATGCGCGACTTGACCAAGGGAAGATCCATCTTCAACGAGCAGGCGGCGAACGTGCGTAACATCGTGGACGCAGTGCTGAGCGACATCCACATAAAGACCCTGCACTCGACCAAGTCCTTCGAGGACGTCTACGACCGGTTCGGCCACGACAGGAACATAATCAGCTTGGTTGTGTGTTTGCTCATCCTTTTGGTAAGTCGCTCCTTCGAGGTTCAAATCGAATGAATTTGAAATTAATCAATTTATGTGTTGTGCAGGTTCTTTTCATCCTGATCTTTGCTCTGCTGTGCGGCTGCTTCGGCCGACGGCGCACCGGATATGGCGACGAGTGCTGCAGCAAGTCCACCGGCGCCTCTTGCTTGCTCCTGTGAGTACACTAAGCGAATCCACTCCTCAGCTCTCTGAGTAATCAATTCAACTTCTTTTTTAGTGCCATCTTGCTGATATTCTGCGTGTTCTCGTTCATCGCCCTCGTGGGACTGTTCTACTTCATGCTGGGCATGGTGACCTACCAGGGCGCCTGTGCCCCGCTGAGGGACCAGGAGAACAACACCCTCTTCCGGCAGCTGGACGCGGCCATCGACCTGAACCACTACCTGCCGCAGGGCGACGGCTCCAGGAAGGAGGTGGGCCAGCCGCTGAAGATGTCGGGCGCCATCAGCGCCTGCCACGCCAACCAGACCATCTTCGAGATGCTGCGCGTGAACGGGATCTACGACATCAACGACCTAGCACGCATCAAGGTGATGACCCGCTCGGAGGACCCCGACTCGGTGAAGATCTTCGATGAGGACCTCTCCGGCGTCGTCCTGCTGACGCCGGCGGAGCAGAAGGACCTGGAGACTGCGGGCGGCAACAAGCTGTCGCCGTACCACAGCTCCCTCTACTTGCCGAGCCTGTGCACCCAGTTCACGCCGATGAACCTCAACGCGCTCTCCGAGCAGCTGTTCAAGCTGTCCAACGACCTCGAGTACCCCGCCTACGGGTGGGCCAAGGTCTCCTTCTGGAACGAGGGCCTCAACACGAAGGCCTTCCACCGCAACTTCGTGCCTAAGCTGACCAGCCTCGTGGAGAAGATGCGGGCTAACCTGCAGAAGATCGACGAGCTGATCTCGTACGAGAACCTCGACTTCACCACCACCATCAAGGTGCTCACCGACACGGCGGTCAACTCGGAGAAGTTCATCCAGACGCGGGGCAAGGACTACATCAACACGCTCGGCACTAACCTGACCCTGACCATCGACCAGATGATCGACGAGTACATCGACATGATCATCGCGGAGGCCAACGAGAGCGTGGGTCACTGCGCGCCCCTCTCCTACATCTACTATCGTGGCGTGGACCTGATCTGCCACCGCCTCGTGGACCCCATTGTGAGTAGATCCTGAGATCATCGTGAAGCATAATCTTTACCTACCTTATCCATAGAACGGCTTCTGGGTGGGCATCCTGCTCTGCGCGCTGCTCTTCCTTCCCATTCTGTTCGTGGCCCACCGGCTGATGTGCCTGTACAAGAAGATCTACCCCTACCTGGCCACCGTGGGAGCCGCAGGCGTGGTCGAGGGCGGGTAAGTCAGCACCCTGTGTTCCCACTCCCTTTCAGGCATCCCGCTTAACCGCCGCCCTAACCCAAAGCTGTCCCATTTGCACGGGAGCTGCGTACGTGCCGCCGCCCATTGTGAGCTGCTCCGGCGGCCAGCAGGCCTACTGCGGCTGTCCCGCCGGCTCGCCCACGCGTGGCGGAGGCGGCGAGGAGCCACTCGAGGGCGAGGCCGAGGAGGCGCAAGCGCAGGCGGAGGCTGAGGCGGAGGCCAGCTACCAGAGCCCAGATCCTGACTTGTCGGCCAGCAAGCGCAAGCAAGACTAACTCCTTGACTTGGACTTGGTTTTACCCCATTAACTTTCAGCATTTGTTTTGTAAATTTATGCGTGTAGTGAGATAAAAAAGAAAAATCCTTTGTTGCACCACAACTAAGCGTCCGCATTCTTCTCATTTCACCGCTAACCCGAATCATCCGCCCGCAGCAGCGACTACCTGTACGACGCTTACAGTGAGCGCGAGCGCGAACATGTCCCATTGGCTAAGTAAGCGAATCATCCCTCATCCCGCCCCCTCACTAGCAGCTGCTCTAATCCGCACCCTTTCCCCTCTCGCCTCTCCCCTTTAGCGTTCCCAAGAAGCGGCGCAAGGCGTACGAGCGGCGGAGGGAGCAGCAGGACTACTACGAGGACGCCTCGCCCAGCGTTTCCCGGGGCAACCGTTCTGGCGGAGATCGCGGCGGCGGCGGCGACGGCGCTCCCGGCAGCAGCAGCATGCGCTACAACGACATGGCGCCCACGTAAGTGTCCTCCACCTCCCAACTAAGATTACCCTGCTTTCAATCTTACTGAAAGACTGGCAAACCTAAAGAATCAGAAAGAACAGAATCATATTTGCCACAAATATATCGAGTAAAAACTAGAGATGAAACGGATAGCAGTTTGGCCGGATACCGGATATTTGGCCGACTTTTTGGGCCGGATATCCGGCCGCCGAATATCCGGCCGCCGAATGTTTTGCAAAACTTAGTCGTTTGCGTAGACGTCGCGCCAACGATCGGGTGGACTCGATTCGATTTGGGTATTTTTGTTGATGAGTGAAGTTAACAGTTGTACCCATGGTGCAATTATACAAGGTCGTCTCGTCGGCTGCGTCACTTCCCTATCGACACTACAATGAGAGCGAGAGAAATCGTAGCTATCCGGTATTCGGCCGGATAGTATCATCGTGGCCGGATAGGCCGGATAGGCCGGATACCGGAAAGTTACCGGATACCCGTTTCATCTCTAGTAAAAACATTATTTTATCCAATAATATATAAGTAATTAAGTAACGCCAGTCTTTTGGTAAGTGAACCAACCATACTTTAACCATAGTAAATGCATCATAGCCGAGTGACACTGACCAAGTTATCAGCCTGCCCGCATCGACAACCAGTTTCCCCCGATCGCTTTGACCGCTGCTAATCGCTAAAACGCTAATTTTTAATTTTGTTTAATTTAGCGCTAAAGGTGCGACCAATGGCTCTCGGCCAAAGGCTTTGGCGGCAGACGGTTTCTTTTAGGCATGGCCCAAATGCTAATCGGTTTCGGTTTCTGCCCGGTAATGTGCCACTCCACTCAAAGAGTCAATCGGTGTGCTTCCCCGACAGCCGCGATTCGAATACGTGTCCGACTGGGAAACCCCCCCAAAAACACAAAGCTTTGTTCCCTTTTCGTTTCCATTTGCAATTGCTACCTTTCGTTAACTTTCATTGGCTTTAATTTTCGTTCTCTTATTGGGTAAAAGTAGCAATCAAACAAGATTGGATTTCGATTACTACTTCCTAACTGCAAAAGGCTTCTTTGTTGTTTAAATATGTGTAAATCTGCAAACGACTGTATGTTTGTGTTTTAAATTTTTGTTGCTCGATGGAGAAGCTTTCGTATTTCGTACTCGGGTCGCTGCTCCAAAGTAACAGACACTTCTGGAGAGGATCCCTTGCCGGCCAAGCCCACAGCTCATTACCCAAGAAGTCCTCCGATGGCCCCTCCCTGATAACCCATTCAGCTTTTCATGACCAATCGCCACTAACTCTGTATCGGTTTTCGATCTGTGTTTGTTGACCAACTAATCCGGTTAATCGCAGCCACTGCGCCCTCCTTTCGTTCTGTGTGTTGTGCGTGAGTGGTCGCACTATCAGTATTGGATGCCCTGCATATTTCCCATGAACTAATTCGATTCGTTACAATCCACAGGCACTGGGACCACGAGCCGCCGCGCTACCACAATCCGCCAGCGGCGCCGCCATCCTCGGAGTACGAGCGCCCGCCGCCCTACTACTACCCGGGTGCCTCCGAGCAGGATTAGGCGGACGGAGAGGCCCGGGACGGCTCGTTCGGGAGGAGGCAACATGACGATGATTTTATTTCGAACCCTCAGGCCCCGTTCCCGCTTCGATTTCCCCTCATTGTCCCCCACTGAGACTGTACTTTTAGTTAAAAGCGTAAAGAGATAACTGAAATTGTATAATTTAATTAAGTAGTATTGTAGCATCACATGTGTTATCGCCTTGGCCCGACCAACTGGAAGCTGGAGAGGAACCGCCAGTTGCTATTGGAAGCGGGCCGAAGCAAGGAAACTCTCAAAAACCAACCCCCTTATAATTACTTTGAAAATGTTGCCAAAAGACGAGCACCGTAGGAACCGGACGAACCGAAGAACGGGAAGAACCCGGCGGGGATTCCCCGGCCGGAGCATTTAATGAACTCTGGAGTCCCGAGACTCCGGGCTAGAAGGCCGGGCGGCGGGAGTCGGATCTGATGAGTCCCTCGAAGAGTTGGCCATTCGACGGCCGCGCGGCCACAGAAGCTTTAAGGAATCTCATAATTTTATTATGCACACACTCTGAGATGGCGATACGTACCCAAAACAAAACAACAAAAAAAAAAAAAACAAAACAAGAAATAAGAAATGAAAACGAATATCTAGCAAGCAACAACTACATAAATAATAACCGATCGAACACTTTATGGAATCTGTAAACTTCCACGAAATCAAAATCGCGAAAACAAATATGATCAATACCAAAACTGCCATTTTAATTTAGAAAAGAGCAGGAAGAGAGTTGGGAGTTATTCAATGCATTTAATGTATTTATTTAGAAACAGTACGAACCCCACACACTTCCTTAAGACCGACAAGCCCTGCACTCGGACACTGAGATACCAATCCAATAGAGTCCCCCAATAGAAGTTCGAGATGCATTCGAGTGCAGTCGTACGAACACGTTGTCATAGTTTAGTAAGTTAAAACCAAACGCAAGAGCAACCCCTAAGCATTTAAACGTCTCCAATTGTATTGACTAGGACCTCTAAGCTGTAAGTCTCCGAAATACCCATTACTCCACACACCACACGAGAATATTGTACGGACTACACAATTACATAATTTTAGTATTATTATACGAGTAAGGATGTATGTTGTATTTACATTTGACGTACATTGAATGATTTCCGCTTAAGTCAAGTAACCATGTATCAATATTGCCGCGCGCAAGTAAAGATTATCGACTAAGACCCGGAAAACGCAAAAACCCAGTTGCCAGTCAATCATCGAGCTCCGTTGATGGTTGTCTCCGTCGTTTGCAAAATTTTGTCAATAAACTTCAAGTGGTTTTATGTACGAACGAGCGAGTCTTGATTAATGTTTGCGATCTAGCAATCCAGACTTTCTGGATCATGAAAATTAGCTATATGATATTCGTAAGTAGTAAAAATGAAAGCGTGCTTGTCGGGTGATTTTCTCAATTTCCTTCTTTGGGTTGGAGTTCTTTTGTTCCGACTGGTGTTAGTTGATTGCCAGTCGCACCACTTTCTGCGTCCCTATAACATACTGATCGAGCGGGACTCTTTGGCCAAGTTCCGTGAGTTGAAGCCACAAAACAGGGAACTGCAATCGGAAACCAGGACTGAAGGCAACGACACCTTCGGAAAAGAGATATCCTTGGGCCCAATAACCTGTTATCCCCACGCATTCACCAGAGTCTTGGTTAACGGCTCCAAGAATGTGCCTGAGGAATATATGTCCAACGATGGGAACGACATTGGACCCAAGGTGAAGAAGGATGAATGGGCGGCGTACCTGAGGAGCCAACCTGGTCTCAAGATATTCGTATTTCTATTGATCCTTCTGCTCCTGTTGGTACCGATCATTGGGTGAGGAATCTCAGATAGTTCGGGTATTGTTATTAAGAGACTCGATTCCCAACAGGCTAATCTACGCCTGCTACTGTGCGCGCTGCAAGAAGGTTCACAAGTCGAGCAAAGGTTGTCGCTACTGCTGTGGCATTCTTTTGGCCCTCTTGGCTTTTTTAATGCTGTAAGTGCGTGGAGTGATTCTTAACCCAAAGGCGTTTCGGATTAACTCCCATCTACACTTAGATTATTTCTCATTTTTGCCCTATTGGCAACCATCCGGCTGAATAAAGGTTTGACAGGGGCTAAAAGCAAGACCTGCTTGAGAGAACACTCAAACCACAGCCAAACAAATGAGGATGCAATCCGAACGGCCTCCAAACGCATGAACCATTCGTACATTTTCAACTACAATCAGTTGCGGAAGAGGATCAATGGAGACCTAAGACTTGAGCCCAATGTCTCACAGGCGCATAGTGAATACGAGAAGCGTGCTAGGGAACTCGGGAAGCTGGTCACGGTGCTCCGCAATATGCCAAAGATCAAGCCATTAATGAAGGAGAGGTTCAAAAACGAGTTGGCGAAAGCTCGACCTTTAGCCACTCAGTTTCGGGACGGTAAGGATTGATCTTTTCCCCACATGGTTGATAACTCCACAACCTGCCCTCGACAGCGTTGCGTGGAGTCAAAAGGGATCTCATGGTGATTCTCATCGCGGAGTGTAAAGAAAAGGAATGCCAGGATTTCTACAAAAATAATGATATCGGGATGCTTGACATGGGATGTTTGCATTACGATAGTGTAAGTGTGCTTGAAATGAGAACTTTTGCAATCAGTTGTTAACTTTTATTTACCTGCAAGGTACCTGAACCGGATGGCCTTATCAAAGCCGTTCAGGAAGTCATTGACAGCGGGTTTATAAACATTCCGCGCAAGGCTGTTCATCAATTGGAACAGATTTCGAAAGCGATCAAGGATAACGTGAATAAAATATTAGACAAAATTAGGAAGGCTCTTGATGAGGCCGGTGAGCTGTGGGATTTTAGGAATTTAACAAGACAACCCAATCCTCTCCTTAGGAAAGAAGCTGCAGAAGAGGCACGAGGCATCCTTGATGGGGTTGCGGCGGGTCGTCGAGGAGATGAAGAAGGATAAACCATTGGCTAGATCTCAACCAGCCGCTGCGCTGGGCAGGAAGCTAGGCTCCGGCTGGTACGGAATCACCATCGGCTTGCTTGTTTTGCTGATGTTCGTGATCCTTCTGCTGCTCATTGCTCTCCTGGTGGCTCTGTCCAGTCCGAAAATTGCCAGCTGGCTGCTGTGCGCCTTCTTGGTAGCCGTATTTCTTCTTTTCGCGCTCAGCATTATCCTGGTGCTATTCTATCTGGTCCACGGAGCTCTACTCTATCAGGCCTTTTGCCTCAGGTAAGCTTTGCTTCCGATTTATTTTGAGACGGAAAGTCAGCCTTTTAGCTGCAACACTCCTATCAACAGTCAAAATATGAAATGTTATACCTTGTTGAGCTCGAAATGATATTTAAGTTCGATTGGAACATAATTCTGAACCTTTTCTTACCAAAATATTAACAAAAAATGCGCAAATTGGAATAAATATCGCTTATTTCGTATTTCTGCCAAATGTTCAAATGTATTTTAATAGCGTCAGGGCCAGGGGCGGACGCAGAAAAAAATTTTGGGGGGTCCGGTCGAAAAATTTTTTCGTTGGGGGGGGTCCGGTCAAAAAAATTTTTAGTTTATATGGTTGAAAGGCCGTGTGCTGTAAGGGAATTTGAAAAAGTCTGCGATTTTGGGGGGTGTCCGGACCCCCCAAACACCCCCCCTGCGTCCGCCCCTGGTCAGGGCTCTTATTTTCAAACAACAAAACCCTTCAGACACTTTAAAAATAGTTTCACAAGAAATCATAATACACCTTTATAAATTTGTAGTTAAAACAAACCTAATATTTAAGTATTTTAATTAATCGATTAACCCGGAGTCGTAGGCCCTAGCAGCTAGTACTCTTTAGAAATACATTAGATTAAGTATTGTATACTAGATTTAATTTTGTTAAATAAATAAAATAAATAACGAACATTTTTTAATTTGTTGGTTTTATAGTTTGTAAGCAACTTTTAGGGTTTTTAATAAATGCTTATCAATAATAGTTGTAGCACTGTTTTGGTTTCTGATTTCTAATACTAATTGAAAATGCTAGCAGACTTCTGGGATAACCTTCTTCTAAATTCTTTTCGCCAGAAACTTTAATTCAGGAAATTAAAATTTGTGGTCTAATCCGGCCACGCAAAACCAAAAATTTTCAGGTAAACCCACTTTTAGGTACCAGGCGAACAGAATCCATTAGTAGGTGGAAATGGACAAAATTTTTGGAAAAGTTGCTCACTGACAGAAGCTCTATGCTACTAATTGCTTACTGACAGAAGATTTCTGCTACTGATTGCTTACTGATGGAAGATCGCTGTTATAGAACTGCTGATTGCTTACTGACAGAAGTTCGCTGCTATACAATTCAGACTCAAAATTCGTGTTTGCATTAACCTACTGCTGCGTTCTGTTCGCCTGGTAATTTAATTCAGAAAATCCTAGTTTCTTGTGAAATTCGGCCATTCAAGACCAAAAATTTTAAGATCAACCCGCTTTTAAATAACAAGCGAACAGAATCCATTAGAAAGTGGAAACTTTTCGACATTTTTTCAGGAGTTGACAGAAACCCTCGGCTATATAGTTCGAACTGAAAAGTATTGCTTACTTCTAAGAGTAAATAAGGTGGCTAACAGTAACCTACTGCTGCATTCCGTTCGCCTGGTGTTTTATTTCAGGAAATCCCCATTTTTTGCCAAATCCGTCTGATTGTCAAAAAAAAATCAATTTTCCAGATTTAAAGTCAGTTTATTAATATTTATTGTTATTACTATTATTATTACTATTATTAATATTATTTTTTATTATTATTATTATATTATATATATTATATTATATTATATTATATCCATCAAGGCATAACATTCCATATTTTTTTTCTGCGTCGTCGTCCTACAGTTTGTTGATTTTTACAGGAATCTCTCACAATCGGTGGGGAACAAATCCATTGATCCGAACGAGATTCTCTCTAAGAACATAACTCTTCCCCGTCCGCTGCCCACGTTGAGGGCCTCGGACATTCTGGAGAGCTGCGTTCGCAACGAAAGTTTGTACAAGGCGATGGGTCTGGAGGAGATCTATGACGTGGATGGCCTGCGCTGGGGTGTGCTGAGGGATGTCCGCAATTCCCTGGAGGAAGTGAAGAACGCTTCGCAGCCCGGGAAGCTTGTCAAATATTACCCAGAGGCAGAGAGAGCGGCCCAGAAGTTGCTGAGGGGCAAGATCAACAGTTACAGCAGTAAAAACTACACGAAGCACGTGTGTCGGGAACTGGTGCCGAAACCCAGGCCGGGACCTCTGCCTGCGTTGGCCAGGAAACTGGACAACCTGGCCGAGAAGGTGGATTCCGGAGTCGCGCTGAAAAATCAGGCAACTCACCTGCGCGCCTATCAGTCAAACCTCGGCGATCCCTTGGCTGCGATTGTGGAGAAACTGATGAATATGCTGAAGCTATTGGATCTCCTTCTAATGGGTGAATACCGCAGCTTTGCCGATTACATAAAACACTTGCTGGCCAAGATCAAGGAGGGCGACGAACTCATCCGACGCGATGTAAGAAATGTGACCGCTGAGGTGGCCGACAACGTCGGCAATATTGTGGAGTCCGCCCTGGATGAGTTCGTCGTCACGGTGACGGAGGCCACCGAGGGCGATATGGGGAGCTGCGGGCCCCTCATCCGGGACGAGGTTCGGGACATGAAGGAGTACTCCGAGCTCTGCAACCGCATTGCCAAGCCAATGGTAGGTTGGGGGTCCGGCAGTCTTTTGTTTGTTCACCATCTCATCATCATGCAAGGGCTTAACAATTCACATGATAATCATCCAATGTATAGAATGCCATCTGGTTCTGGCTGCTGCTGTTCTCCCTGCTCCTTCTGCCCGCCCTTTGCTGCACGCACTTTCTGAGGTGCCGACTGGCATCCCTGGGGAGCACGGCGGAGGAGAACTTCGTGACGCCTGTAATGCTGCCGATGAACTTGCCCCCCTGCTACTGTAAGTACGTTCCCGTTGCGGCGGAGACGAATGTGGATCACCTGGAGGGCAGGGACGACTTCTACGTGGATCAATTCAAGCGCAAGCGGGAGTAAATCCTTTTCCAGTTCTCCCAACTACAAGTCACCATCAAGATTAAACCCAATTCCTAGCTTCATAAGTCATTATTTTTGTAGCTTTTGTACACACACAATAAATGTAACCGAATGAAGTAAAGGTAGTCAAATAAACAATGAAGTTGCTGTGCTGGGAGTTGTTTGGCTGCTCCGAGGCCGATGTCCTGGGAAATTCGGTAACGCTGACTGAGGACTCCACAACCCTGAGCATGGTGAACCACAGCCAGGATCAGGCGATGCAGGGCTCCCTTGGCTGCTGCTCCCTCGACTGGCTGAAGCAGCTCCAGCAATCCTCGTGCCCTCTGGTGAGGCTCTTGATACTCGGATTGCTGGTGCTGCCCCTTTACAATGCGCTTTTGATCGTGGTGGGGTGAGCTGCTCACTTTGTAACTCATTGGTTTGCTTGTTAAGCGGATCCCCTTCAGGTGGCGCCTCAACTGCAGTGCCTCGAGCAGTGCGGAGCGCTTGGTGCTGGACATCCGGGTGGCCAAAGCAGTGAAGCGGCGGGCTCCATCGCCACCCTCGGCTCCCAAGCCCCCGCCTCGGATTCGCAGACGTAGGCCTCCCACGATCCCAGCTCCATCCAGAAAGCTGCGCTCTCCAGAACTGCTCTCCAGCAGAGGGAATCCCTTCGAGCTTTCGGAGGACCAGGCGGATCAGTACAGGAACCTGAGGAACAACCTCCAACTTGTGCTGGAGGGCTTGCAGAAGCCTCAGCCTCCAGCGAAACCCCTCACTCCACCGGAACCTATATTTGTTCCCCCTGCGGAAGAAGAACCCCTCTCCGTGCCGGAACTGCTGACTCCGCCGGAATCCCCCAGAATGGAACCCCAGAAGCCACGCTCCAAGTTCCACGTCTTCAAGCGCCTCTGGCTGAGGTGGCGATCCCGGCGCAGTCGCAAGAAACCCACCACTCCGGAGGCCAGCACCACCTCGTCCAACTGCTCGAGCACGGGATCCAGCTGCTTCTACGTCTACTAAACCGAATTCCAGACCGGAGATCGGAGGTCATCGCAGCTTTGCATTCGTGTGAATCCGAGCGATAATATGCTATATTTTGTTACGATTAAATGCGTGCTGAGGTCAGCCTTGTTGGCCCGGCCCATTGGGACCTTGAATGCGCGATCGCTTGGCTTTATTAGAACACATCCGGCAGTGGAACTAAGAGCGGCCGCCGACAAAAGACCTAAGCGACAAACCTTGTTCTCGCATCAATCTTGCGGAGGCAAATGAAAAGACCCAAAACATAAACAGCGAAACAAAACTGACACAAACAAAGGCAAAAGACTAAGCCCAAACACCAGAAGGTATCGCTGGCTACATCAACTACCGGGTGAGCTGGTGAGCTTGTGAGCTTGTGAGCTCGTTCGGCGATGACTGGCTGATTAAGGGGCAGCGAAAGCAGATCTTTATCGCCGCTCCGCCCCACAGCAGCCACTCCAGTTGCAGCTCCTCCTCCTCCTCCGTCGGGTAGCAAGTAGTGGAGCAGCCAAGTGCAGCTCCATCATTGTCTGCTCCACAATGGCAGGAAGGAAAAGCCAAAGAGCACGGGAAAAGCGAGCTGCTATTTGGAGCACTGAACACCCGATGCTCTGCCGATTAAAGATGACAGCTTTACTGCTGGGTTGGGCTCGCCATTTGAGTGAACCGAAACCCCAAATGGATTAGGCTTAGATATTCCGGGAACAACTATTTCGAACAGCATTGAAGGGGAGTTCGCTAGAAGCTTAAATCTTGATCAAGGTGTAGCAGAAACTGCAAAGCTTGTTTCATTTCACACTAAACAGCAGATAATTGCCATGGAGCACCTATCATTCTCTGTGACAATCCTTGATTGTTTATTTATAGAGGTAATCCATCAAGAGATTATGATTATAAATAGCCAAAACTTTTATCACCTTGAATGCCAAGAAATTCCTTTTTAGGTATGGGAGGAAATTAATATTGCTTTTCCTTTAAAGTTCATAAAACTTCCTACGACTTGCTGAGGTGTGTAAGTTAGCATACTTCTTTTTCCACCTGTGTTTTGTTAATATTTGTTTACATAACCCAAATATTTACCATAGCCAGCTTGCAGAAGGGCAGTAAACAGTAAACAGTCGAAAATTACAGCGCAAAACGAGCGGGCGAACAGTCGACTCCCAGACGAGTTTTTGTTCTTCCGCTGTCGAATGAGATGACCAGGGCGCCGATGGTCCGATTCCAGTGAGGCAGAGGTAGAGTGTGGGTAAAAAGTCGAGACAAGGCCCCCCAGGCAAGGCCATTGAAAAGTGAAAAGCCGCTCGAGCACTACGTACGTATGCTTCTCATAATTCGTAGCTAAAAATTAAATCACGTTTCTTATCAGCGATGCGATGCGATTGTGATTGTGATTGTAATTGCGATGGTGAGTGCCTTTCTTTTTCAACAATTACCAAAATCATAAAGGCAGCCAACGAAATTACCTACAACGAAATTTCACTTTCAGTTCGTACGCCTGTGTGTGTGCGAGTGTGTGTGTATGAAAACAAAAGACTTAAGGCACGAACTTGCCGCAGTGAAGGTTAAGTCGTTCGATTTGATATTCAATCGGTACGCCGATTTCGAAAGCCCAAAAGCCAATGCACCCATGGATGAGGATGAGGTCCCACCTGAACGGCATAGCCAAAATAGTATGGCGATCGCCCGATCACCCGGATAGATCACTTCTTCCTGACTTTTTCACCATTCAGCACTCAACATTCAACATTCAGCTTTCGGTTTTTACTTTTTGGTTATGGGCTTAAGCTCTCGATTTTCGGTTGGTTTGTGCATCCGACGAGAAACTCGGCCAGCTTGCGAAACAGAGCATCGCATGGAGGAGTTTTCTCGGGGAAAACTGGCACACAGAATTGCAAAGAGCTGCCAAGAGCCGCAAAGAGGCAGCGCTGCAGCCACCGTCAAATGGCAGAAGGCACGCAACGGAGTGGGCATTAAAATGCACGCAATTAGGTTGGCCAAATGATTTACAGTGAAAGGCGGTGAAATTTACGGCATGCACAGCGTGAGAAGGCTCTCTGGTTGTTCGAGTGGCTTCAGATCCCAGGAACTGCCAGCCCAGAACTTCGGATAGAGCCACTCCCATCTGGACTTTCGGTTTCATTCAAGCGCGATTTGTCGACGTTTGCTGGATGGCTAGATTGCTTGATCGAAGGGGGCGTGACTGGGGCAGGGATTGGATCGGATTGGAAACGCTTATGAAACCCCTTCACAGAAACCCATATGCTAATTAGCTCCGCCGCCTCCTGCTTTCTATCGTGTGAAACGTCAGCCGCGTGTTATGCGCCGCGTATTTTGTAAATCATATTTCGAATTTGCATTTAACGCAGTGCGGATGGGAATCGAAATGGGTATAAAGATGGAGATGGAGATGCGGGTCAGGTTGGAGACAACCAGTGAGCTGACGGGTCTTGGCCGTTTGTCTCTATGCTAATCAAACATGTTTGTTTACCAACTCGCAGTCCGATTGCAAGTGGGGCGCCCAGTGGGTGGGTGGGGGAGTCGCCCGGTTTCACCCGGCTTATTATCGAACCGAAGTGGTCAACCCATTGTCACTGTCAAAGATTTACCAAGCAAATCCAGTTTCCGAATGGGGTTAATTCTGCATTTAACGGTGTAACCTGCGAGTGATAAATATTATACGCAGCTATTGATAATTCACTTTTATACTGGGTGAAAACAAAAGTAACCTTACAGTCTATATTTTAGATGAACAAAGCACCAGTCAAGTTTTTATAATACGTAATTAAACGGTGTTTTCTGTATTAAAAGACGATAACAAATGTGTCTGCCATAAAATAAATTAGTATCCAAGCCGAAGTCGCCTCAATCTGTTATTGATTCGGGGACGTTTGGCGGCCCCAAGAGAAACCGGTTGAAAGGCGCTCGGTTGAACGGCGATTGAATGGCAATTGACGGCTGCTAACATCTTGTCTAGTCCGCCGACCAACTGTTAACCCTCTGTTAGCCATTAACAGTGGCTCACGAATCAGAGAAGCAAAGGCAACGCGGCGATTTCATTTCCCATGCAGCTCACAGCGCGCGCTGCAAACCGAAAACTGTTTTTATGCTGCTCTTGCTGCCTTCGTTGTTGTTTATGTTGTTGTTGTTCTTATTGTTGTTGGATCGTATAAGGCGCTCGTACGTGGCGGACCTCAAAGCTGAAGCTCAGCCGTTGTCAAACAGCAACAAACAGCAAACAGCAAAGCCAAAACCAAAACCAAAACCCTGCTCAATCCGGGGGCCAAACTAAGCTCAGCTCTACTCACTCTCCGCCGCTCCACTCGATGCACAGGGGGAAATATATATCATATATCCCAACAACATAATGATTTATAAGCAGAATATATGATTTTGTCATCTGGGATAAGAAAAGGTTTTTGCAAATAAAAGGTTAATTGAAAATACACCGAAACTTCTCACGCAGAAACTCCCATAGAGTAGATCACCAAGCGAACTTTGAACATTTTATTTTAACTTCTGCACACGCTAGTATTTTCTGGCAGTGTCGACGTCGGCGGCGCTGCCGTGGCCGTTATTGTCGTCGCCTTGTCTTCGCAGCTGGCGGAGGCAGCGCTCAAGTCAGTTTCAGTTTTTCAGTCCAACGTGCGAGTTCGAAGCGACAAGCGGTCCACTTCGCCTTCTCAGGGGGCCAGGATTTTTGAAAGTGACTAGTGACTAGTGGCAAAATATGTGCGGTTAGCCACGACAACTGGCAGTGTCTCGAGTAGCAATCCAATCCAATCAAATCGAATCCAATCGAATCCAATCGAATCGAATCGAATCCAGATCAATCCAATCTAATTCCCGCTGCCAGCGCAACTCAAGGAGAATCGATTTTGTAGCTTGTGGATACGCGGCGCAGAGTCGAGTCGCTGAAAATGGTGAGTGCAAATGTGTGTCAGACGGCTGGAGCTGGAGCCGTGGAAATTATCATAGCCACAGCAGAACAAAAAGCACGCCAAAGCAGCCAAAGAATATTGAAAGTCCGTTGACGCAGCGGAAAAGCGAATGCCAAGCAGCGGCAACTCCGCGCCAGTTGGAGAACGTGAACGTAGACCAAGACTGCACAGGGAAAAAAATTACTTAAGACTAGAAAACCTTAATGAAATTGCTATTGGGTAAAGCTGGTTAAATATTAAGGAGATTTTAATAACAAGAATTGTAGTACAGAATGTCAAACAGAATAAATAGCTTAGGCAAATGTACTCTATATTATTTTCATATATCTTTGTACTGTCACTGATTCATTGAGCTCCTTCGTTATTTTCGGTGCTAGAATAGGTGCTGAAAAATCTTTTGCCGTGTAGGGCTTAGTCGCAAAACGGGCGAGTGTGAGAAAAAGCAACAACAGCAACAACAACGGGTTCTGTACCGCTACTGACCGACCGAAGTTGAAGGCGAACTTGTCAAAGACAATGAACAAATGAGCGACTAGAGGGGGAGTTCGCTGGAGTTGGAGTTGCGGGGGAAAGAAGTTGCTGGGGGTTTTGGTTTCGGTTTCGGTTTCGCTTTCAAAGCAGAAAGCCCGGCTGAAGGGGAAAACGCCCGCAGGCTTCGATTGGCCAATTGGCAGCGGCTTTTACTTCCTCGGCGAAAAGCGAGAAACGAAAAGCTAGCCGAAAGATTTCCATTATGGCCGCAGCAGGCGGCACGCCTCAATTTGGCAGCGAACTCAGCAGCAGCAGCAGCAGCAAGTAAAAGTTGCAGGCGCACAACAATAGCAATAACAATAACTAGTTTTGTTTTACAACAATTAATATTTGCAAAGGAAAACAACAGCAGGCGAACAACAAACAACAAATAACGAAGAAAAAAGGAAAAGAAGAAATACCTATGGTATTGGTAGAGCTCGCCGCCATCGATTGGCAAACACTCGCACATAGTTGGCCTGGCAAAAACTGGTCTCGAAATGAAAAACCCGCAAAATTAGGTTCGAGCCGGAGTCCGACTCGCAGCGGAGTCTCGAAAACAGTGGAAAAGCAAGGCGATCGGAGAGTCCGAGTCCGAATCAAATGCGAACTCTGCCTGCTTTATAAATTAAACATTTATTTTACGGTCTTTCGCTGGCCAAAAGGCACAATGCAACCGATCGGCCAACTTACTCCACTCCACTCGACTATTTTTTGAGTATTTCTGTGAACGAGCGTATAATGTGTATAATGTGGAGCAGGTCGAAGCCCAGGCGTTTCGAAAATGAAATCTAAAAACAATAAGAAATGTTAATTACCCAGGTTTCCATTGTCTCAGCGATAGCTTTGCATTGGTTAATAGCTTTTTTGACGCATTTTTGAGTGCTAATTAACGTTTCCCAATGAAAAGCGATAACCTGATCTGCCGAAAATAAGTTACTCAAAGAGTAGCAGCTCTTAGGAATAAGAGAAATATAGTTTTTTGAATAATTAATAATGGTAAATAATTAACAACCATAATGACAAGTAATAATGTTTAAGCAACTTCATTTCTTCGTAATTTCAGCTTGCTTTCTGTCTTATTTCATTGTGTTTTTCAAACACTATTAGCTTTTATTTATTATCCCACTAATAAAAAATTTGTATCTTATGTGGATCAGGTAAAAATGTAATCATTTTGAAAAAGAAATGGGAAAAATGTTAATTGCCGGACGGCGCAGAGTTTTCATTGCCTCCGCGCACTTTCGCGGCGTTTCGGCCTTAGTTAATAGCTCTTTTTACCGCCGCCCCTGGGCCATGGGCCACGCCCACCGACGTGACACGCGCTATTGACAGCCGTGACTGACATGAGCAGTTGGCGCAGTCCGTTGGAAAAGTATCTGGCGACTGACAAGCGATGTATCTGCGCTGCGAGCGCGTGTATATGAAACTCTCACTTTCGTTCGAAGCGACTCTGCCGCGGCAGCAATTGAATGGAAACACTTGCAGAGAATTTGTTTGCAAAACAAACCATTGAAATGGCGAGCCGTCGGGTTGGCCGTGTTTACATTCGAAAAACCCCAAAGAAAATAAAATGACAACGAGAAATGTCAGTGGAGAGGGGGAGAGAAGGGGGAGGAAAAGGGGGAGGGAGGGGCAGACAATATAATTGCAGAGCAGCAGACTTTCTCCCTTACAGAAAACAAGCAACGCACTTTTCTCCACGCTCTGGCCGTATTATTTTTTATATTGTGACGGAAGTTGCTAATGCGGTTCGACTGGGCGTATACGTAATGCGAATGTCAGCCGGCGATTACGAGGGTCCTCGCAAGCCTCGCCAGCTTTTGTAACCGATCGCGCAATTAGCGTGTACAAATAGAAGAAGATGTAAGCGGCCAATTGGGTAACCAAACGTACATCTTCCTGGAAATATTTAAAGCGGAGGGGAAAACATAAGTACGTTAATTAGCAGAAGCTTATGATTTTATTAATCACTATTAATAATAAATTGAAATAAACACTATATAGTTCTGACATTTTATACTCGTCCCTGAAGCTGTGACTTTTGAAGCGATCACATCGTTTATACAGCACTTTAAGCGAGACTTTACATAATTTAGAGACATTCAAATGTTGTTCAATTGTTGTGCTGACTACAATGCAGCTGAAGTTTCTTCGAAGCAATCTGTGATATTTCTATGAAATGTGGCTAAAGTGCCACGAAATGCCAGGCACTCACAACTGAGCCACGAGTCACGGCTCAAACGGCGTCAAGTAGCTGGTTCATAATTGCAGGCCAGGCACTTTTGCTTTGGCCAATAACCATTTGGCTCTAACTTTGGCCAGAAGCGCCTGGCAACACAGCGTTCTCGATTCTCCATTCTCGATTCTCGGCTGTCGGCTTCTCGGCAATCACTTTTTGCCTTGCCCTGTCAGCCAGCTGCAACTGGGTTTGGGTTTGAGCTTCAGTTCGTATTTGGATTTGGATTGGGGGAGTGTGGGCTGCTGGAAAACACTGTACACTTTATGTAGAGAAAATCAGCTTGCGAGAGGCAAATCAAGTTTGCAGCCTCGCTCACTTTTATGCTGATTTGTGTGCACAGTTCGCTTGAAATCGAAACGCATCAAATGGTTATTGAACCCTCGTTGAGGCGACAGTCAGTCAGATAGAGAAACAAACAGACAGACGGACAGACAAACAGCTGATGGCGATGGAAGTGAGAGTAATTCAACAAGTCATTGCACAGAAAGAAACTAACTCGTAGCTTAAACTATGTGTTAAGAGTGCTTGAACCACTGCGAATTAAGTTTGGCTATTGAGGTGCGGAATTTGTTTATCATACAATAGGAAAACATGTTTTTCATACAGCAGTTAAGCCAATTTAATTTCAATGTATTCATGAGTTATCGCACTGGTAAATCAAAAGACTGCGGCAACGAACTTGAGACCCAAAGCTAGTTTTATTCTCGTGGTCTGGCGAAGTGATGAATACAAGCGATACACAATTATGGACTATTTATAACAAGTCGAAATCGGTTTCCTTTTCATCTGCCCGCGCACTGGCAATCAAACCGAATAAAAAGACTGAGGCAACGAACTTGGCGCTCGGTGCAAGTTTCAGTTTCTCAGCACTTCAGCTTTTCTGCTTTTCAGCTTTGAGTTTTAGGGTCTAGCAGGAAGTGCGACAAAAGCCACCTCGCTTTGTTTGCCCAACCACCGTCTTAATTACCCCGCAGCCAATGCCAAGAGCCATGCCAACACAAACAGATGCTAATTATGCCTGGGCCAAATCCACATCCACATCCACATCCACATCCATATGCTCAGGGATCGGATCTGCGGAGTGCTGTTTGCCGCTTGCGAGTGTATCAATCACTTGTCAGGCGGCGAGGTGACAAACCGAATCCACAGCAAACTGGTTCGCCACTGGCGTTATGTTATATAAAGGCGGAGTATCGGAGTATCGGAGTTTATCGGCCGTATATCCACGGCGAAATCGGACGGCGACATAATCGAAATGTCAAATCACCTCGGTGGCCACGGCTGATCGCGACTGGTTGCACAACTGGCTCTCATAATTGAAACTAATTAGGCGAAATTGCAGTTTGGGGCCCTTCCGCTGGCCAGCGGCCACCTCGATTGCCACTTGGCCATAAATTCGTCCGGCCAGACCGGGCCATAAAGCGGCTGGCCAAACCGTTTTGTGGTCTAGGCCATAAACATTGATCGGGCCATCAAACTGGCCCACCCTCGAGGCAATCGCGCATCTAACGTCTCTTAATTTGAATAGCTGCTTAACACTCGATCCGCCAAACGGGTTGTCAGTCGCATCTCCGCTTGGCCAAAAGGTTAGAGTTGAGCACAATGCCACCTGCTTTCGGCCAAGCGGAGATGCAGACTCCGCATTAGCCTGCTAATAATAGCAATATGAATTTCTCCGCTGCTCGCTTCCCTATTTTCGAGGCGCTTTGTTTATTAATAAAAGCGCAGCGCATATGGCACACCAGCTTACGTAAGGAGGCTGCTTGTATTTGGCTGGCGCTTCTCCTCGAGTTGCACTTGCTGGTGTCTCGAGTCCGATGCCTTGCCTCTGATGGCGATGACATAATGTCCGCACCGCCAGTTCCTTATTGCCGCTGGGCTGGCGGAGCTGACAAGGCTGGGCCACTGAAAAGCACTCCCCCAGAAAGCGCAAGTGAAAATATGATTTAGCCGCCGTTCGAGAGACACAGTCGGGCCGTCGAGCGTTTTCCAGGCCGTTAGCCGCCGTCTCGCCAGAGTAAACAGTGGAGAAGCCAGTGGAAAGGCGGCTACAAGGCCCAAAGAAGCGGGCTCCACTGCTCCAATGCTCCAATGCGACACTGACAAATGGCGAATTCTTTACGAGGCCAGCCGAAAAGCAAGACAAACACAACACAACACAGAACACAACGCACAACAAACGGACATAAATTTTATTGACATTATGAACAAGACTGCGGCGTGTAGGAAATGCTCGATCTGGCGGCTCTGGAACGGAAGTGGTGCGCACTCGACTGTTGAAATCTGGCACTGCAGCGCAGAATAATGGATACCCCACTCGATGGCGAGTGACTCAGCAGCAGTGGCAACAGCTGGCTGGCATTTCATGGGCCCCACGTTCGGGACATTAAAGCGCCAGGCCAAAAGGCAGTTCCATAACTCAGTGGGTGCGTCGAAAAAGCCGCGCTGTTGCTCAATCCATCAAGAGATGAAGAGGTTTAAGGACCGTAAAGGTCTAGTGGGGGATAATAATTGGGTAGAACAGATTGCCTTTGGTTTTATGCGAGTGCGAGTATAGGAGTGCCAAGGAGAGACTTTTCTAGATACTTCTGGAGCTCACACTTGAAAGCTATGCAATCCTGACTCAAAAACAGGTATTACCTCACACGTATGAACTCTTACTTTTAAACAGTACAAAGGGGGTTCTGTTTTTCAGTGTAAGAAGCCCTAAAACAGGCTCGGGGTGTTGGTAAACATAAAGACGCTGCTGGAGGCTGCTGCTCCAACCCGTTTTGCCGGGGCGTCAACGGCCTGCTCAGGGTTATGCTGCAGCAGGAAGTAATTGCCGCAAAAGGAGAACCGAGGGATCAGGAGATTGGCGCGGAGATCGGCGAGGAGCCGCACCCAGAAGCAATTGGCAATTGGCCATTGGAGTCGCTCATTCTGGGCCCAACTAATTGCCGGAGTTCGGACGCTGTTCTAATCGATCCGTGAACCAGTTTCGCTTGGGCTTAAGTACCGCTGACTCAGACGCCTTAATCGCCAGTCTCCGCGGCGATTTGCTCTCTGCTGTACCCGTTTGCCCAGCTTTTGGCCAGATTGCGCAAGGTCGTCTGGTCAGGACAGGTGCTCACCAGCTCACGAGCTCACGAGCTGGCTTAATTGTGACGTATGCAACTGGTCCGAGACCGGGCGAAAACAAAGTAGCAAAATGGTTAGCCGCCAAATCAAAGCCAAAATATTGCCCAAACAGTTATGACTTGCGGCTCCAAAGCCCCAATTTATAGATATAGTATATAGTATAAACCCACACATCCAAGTGACGCGTGTCGCAGGTTTTCTTCGGTTTTCTCTGTACTTTTATTATTTTTTCCTTTTCCTTCGCATTTCGATGCTGTTTTCGCTGCTTTTGCTTTTGCTTTTGCTGCGCTGCGTTGCGCCTCACCTTGAGCTTAATTTCGGTCAAGCAAAAAGGCGTTCAACATTTAATTAAATATAGCAGGCGCGACAGAGCCGCAAACAAACGGCCAGACAACATCGACTCGACAGCCGCCAAAGTGGTAAATGGTAAATGGTCGAAAGCCGAGAGCGCATTTAAATAAATCGCACTTCAAACGAGCGCCAACTGCATTGCCATTTCCATTTCCATTTCGATTTCGATTCCCATGGGCAATCCACTTCCATTTCCATTTCCATGGATGCAAACGAAAGACTCAGGCGACGAACGCGCCGCGAACGGCAGATGTTGCAGCCTCCGTGGCGCATGATTAATGCAGCATTTGCGCAATTTGTCTCGCCCGTTGAAGTTATTGAGCGGACACGAACATTCGGCATTCGCCATTCGCCATTCGGCACTTGGCATTCAGCATTCAGCATTCGGCAAACGGCCACAAAAGCCACAAAATTTACGCAAATGAATTGCGATTTGTGCGCTTTCTTGCTTTCGTGCAAGTGAAATCCACGATTCCGAAACGGATCATATTTTCAGCTACCCTGGAAGTAAATGCAAAGTGGGGAGGATAGTTTAATTCGATATTCAAGTGGCAATAGGGGTGCCAATTAATTGGGATGCATGGTTGAACATTTAAGCTAAAAACTTTTGAAGCGAGTTGAGATCATTAAAAAGATTTATCGACTGTTTTTATTAGTGGAAAGGAAATAATTGAATTGCAGAACACATTTGGGTATTTGAAGGCTCGCATGCAAAGCCAAAGGCTTAGTGCAATTTTCTCCGATTTTCCAATTCGAGTTGTACGAGTAGTTTCTTTTTTGCGCAAGACAATTGAACAAATCCAATCATGCTGGTGGAATGCAGTTGGCTTGTCTCTACCTGCGGCCACCCCCTCGTCCACCGGTCCACCCCTCTCTCTTTCTATTATTTATTGACTTTTATTTGGTGTTGTCGTAACCGCAGACTTGGCGCGGCTTTCAGGCTTTCAGAAAACAAAACGCACACGAGGGGCCAAGCTGAAACCGAAGACTGGCGGCTCTTTAAAGCCGAGAAAGAAAAGCAAGTCCGAGTTACACAGAAAAGTGGTAGTCGTATTATCTTTTTGTAGCTCGTTTGTTACGAAAATTAATAGGATTTATGGAAACATGATTCTGTCTTCAAAGATAAGTTGCACTTAAAGCTAGAAAACTCTAGAGGAGCCTTGACTTTTTTAGGCAGCTTTTAAACGGATTGACCAGTCAGCCTCTAGAAGTGGCTGGGTATTCAAATCAAATTTGATTTGTAAATAAGTGTGCTTGTTATGCCGCTAACAACACTCGGTTTCGACCAGTGTTGGGCTGCAGCGAGCTGGCTCTGCTCCAGCGAGCCGTTAGTCAACATGGACACCAGCTAATGATACCGCCACACAGCCAGACGAGCACAATGGACATTTGTACTATAGGAGACTTTGCAATGCGACTTGGACAATCGCCCGAAATGGACGTGCCAGCCAAACACCCAACACTCGACTGCCGCACAGAAACACACTTTACGCAAGAATGCAATTGAAAGATGATTTACCAAATTCGAACCCACCAAGTTGGGAGTGGGATTCGGGAAGGAAGGGGGTTTCAGTTCACTTCGCTTGTGTTCGGTGTGGTTCTGGCGATTTTCGCTTTCGCACAAGGAAAATGAAAGGCATTTGAGAGGCCCGGTTTCTCTTTACGGTCACTCCGTTTGTTTCCGCGCCCAGTTTCAGAGCCAAAGATGCCGAGCTGCCGAGCTGCCAAGATCCAAAGCGAGGGCAAACCAGTTGGTTGGGTTGAGACCAGTTCCTCCGACTAACTGGCTAACTGGCTAACTGACTAACTGGCTTACTGGCTAACTGGCTAACTGGCCACACGCGATAAGGAACCTTTTGCGTGCTGCTTTAAGACCCAATAATTTATGCGTCGTTTGCGGACTGCTAAAACATTTAAATAAATAGCCGAAATAAGCCCAAACCAGTTTCACTTTTTTGGATCGGCCGTGTCGCATCTCGATCGCCCGATCTAAGGAGATTAATGCCGGACTAATGGCGGGGGATGTTGCGGGCATTCCGGCCTTTTTGGCCAGTTAGTGACTCGACCTTGAGCACTCCATGCGAGAATGGCTATGACTACAGCTTTCTAACTGTAAGCCAGAGCCGTTGGCAATCGACTCACGATCGTGCCAATTCTGGCCATTTCACCATTTCTCCACCACCATTTCTCCGCCGCCATTAAGGCTAACTGTTCGTGGCCCTCGGGCGATTTGCATAACCCGGCGTTGTGTAAGGTGTTCTTAATGGCGATGCCCCCTGAATGCCTAATCAGGCGGTGGGTAATGGCCCAGAGAACCCGCTAAATCTGAAAGGCATCGGTAATCTGCAGTCCACTGCCAAAAATAAACGTAGGCAAGGTGAGAGGCGCCCAGCTGTAACCTCTGTAATTATTTCAACTCGCTTCCAATAAACAATAACTTCTGGTGCCCCAGAAAATGAAGTGCCTCGTCTTCCCATCACTTCAGCGAACCCTTGTGAATGGGAATGGCGTCGGCTGGAGGTCGGACTTGCTTTCAAAGTCAAGAGAGACTCTTCAAGACGGCTAATAAGTCGCCGGAGTGCAGCCGAAGATGTCAGACAAGTTTTAACAGTTTTATGAGACAAACTGTCTCATCCGAACAATGAATGGGCCGCATAAATTGTGACAGCCGTTGTGAATAATTATGAGCAGCGGGTTAATTGTTAATTAGTTGGCCGGGCAATCGAGTCGAGACTTCGGGCGCATTGTTTGTGTTTCGGACCAGGTCGACTGCCAAAAAGTGGGTCAATGTCAAGACGTGTTTGTGGGCGCCAAAGGGCCATCCGACGACCTCTGTCCGTCGCCCGGCGACCTTCTCTGCGGCCCAATTGGGGAGGCAACAAGTGCCACGTAATGTGTCGAAAGTCGACGTGCCCCCACATAAACCTCAGATTATTAATCGTACATCAAAGCCTGAGCCGTGATTAATTGCCCCTTGTTTCTCTTCTCGTTTGCAGTTTCCACCGCGGTTGCTGCGAATCGCATTTGTGATATGCCTGCTGATCGTCTTGATCTCGCCCTCCGCAGACAGTGCACAGAGTAAGTAAAAAACGTAAAACAAAAAAAAAGGGGAAGGGAAAGGTAATTGGCTAATTGAGTAAAAGGTGGCAAAAAACAAGGGGACACCCGGGTTTGAACCGGGGACCTCTCGATCTGCAGTCGAATGCTCTACCACTGAGCTATATCCCCACTTATATAAAGAGCGAAAATAAACCCAAGAAATCAAAACATCAGCCCCACGATTTTTTCGCGTGGGCGTCTATCTCGTCTATGACTATATTTGGTTCCCCTTTCTTGACGGAAATTGATAAACAACACTGTTTCCTTTACTTTTGTTGTTACTTCTTTGCTGTGATTGCCTTTATCTGCATCACTGTCACACAATTGACTGTTGCTTAACCCCAAAATGTAATTAGTGAAAGTCAGAAGGGCGTGGCAGACAAGCCCATGAAGACAGCATTAAAACTTAATTAAGAGAGATAATTAAAAACGTATTATTCAAAGAAAACAAATGGTTTTGACAAAACAGTGGCCAATATCGTGCAATTAGCAATCTATCTCTACATCAATGATGTGGTGCAGACGAGATGTTAAAATCATTTACATATATCATACACGCATAAGCAACACATACATATACCTTAATTTAGTCACAACGTTTAAAGAAACTAATATCGCACAAAAAACAAAATAAAATCTGTTAAATCACTTGTAGGAAATAATAATAGTTCACTTAGAAACCAAATTGAAGCAATCACATTACCTAATTAAACTCACATGGACTGGGATTCAGTTTCCGTAAAGTTATGTTCTGAATTCTTTTTACGTTGAAACACTTTTTTCCAGTTATTTTTTTGATCGCGATCCTATTCGAAGATTTTTAGTTTGACTCTGCGCGTCATATAGCCCGGCTAGCTCAGTCGGTAGAGCATGAGACTCTTAATCTCAGGGTCGTGGGTTCGAGCCCCACGTTGGGCGAAATGCTTCTTTTTCCATTACGTGTTGTGTTTTTTATATTAAAGACAAAAAGCTGTTTTTATTTAAAAAAAAAAAATGTATTTCGAACAAAAATATTAAAGAAAAATTTCGTATTATTTTAATAAAACTCACCAAAAAGTTTTTTAGAAATTGAAAAATCGCGAATAAAAAAAGTTTCGCCCAACGTGGGGCTCGAACCCACGACCCTGAGATTAAGAGTCTCATGCTCTACCGACTGAGCTAGCCGGGCTATGTGGCGCGACAAGTCAAAATAAAAACACGACATGACGTTCTAATCTTAAGAAGACCAATGTAAAAGTCTCTGGCATTAAGGGGGGAAATACAATTAGAAATTTTTTTTTTCGAAAAAATTTTTTTTGGCTCAATGTACTCTAAATATGTCTGGGAATAAGCCTTTAAAAGCATAAAGCCGTCCGGTACTTATTTTCAAAGTTATAAGCAATTTAGTGAGGGTGTGTCATATGGCGGACATGCACAAAAGTAAACTTTAAACGCTTCTCCTGAAAAGTCGTGTTTTCAAAGTCGCCGTGCAATGTACAGGTCAGAGATTTTATTTTAATCGAATGCGGTTTTTTGCATTATGTTTGAAATTAAATTCTCCACACCATGAATATAGCGGTTTTTCATATTTGTTTGTTATAACATGTTTTTTTTACAATCAAAGTCAAAAAAAATCGTTAGTTGTGAAATTTTTTTTTAACCTAAAATTTTTTAATGGAAAAATAATTTTTTTTAAATATGGTTTAATTCATGGTGTGCGCTGTACCTTTAAGTTTAAAGCCCAGTTGCTTTTTTTTGTTTAAGTCGTGATCCTGGACCTGGAGACTGCACGGCGCAAAGTCCTTCCCTAAAAACACGACTCCACATTATTGATCATAAATGGGCTTAATTACAATATTTTTCAAAAAACTTGACTGATTTTTATTGCTCAATAATTACCCAATAACATGCAAAAAGAATCACTAAGATTCATTTAATACTCTACTTGCAATCCACTCCCAAAGATAGCCCTCATTTCAGGCCTTCTAATTGTATTTCCCCCCTTAACATGTTTGACGATATATGTATATTTGCAAACATTCCCAGATCCTAAAAAAAAAACAAACAATATTAAAAATGGGATCCTAGATAAAAAAAAAAACCTGTGTTCAAAACACAAAAAAACAAGGGGACACCCGGGTTTGAACCGGGGACCTCTCGATCTGCAGTCGAATGCTCTACCACTGAGCTATATCCCCACATTTGGACCACACGGCTAAAGTTCTACTTGAGCACCAAGCTCACAGTTGCGTCTCCAATCAAACATGTTCGCGAGCAACATTTAAGAATTTAACCCACGGCTGGGCACACGATTTTAACAGCGCAGATATTAATAAAACTGCCTTCAATTATACAACGCTTATGCTTGAAGTTAAAAAGTAATTATTTATTGCTCTTGTGCAAACATAAAAATGGTTATTAACACAATCTTAAGCTATCCACAAATTGCATGACAATTTCGTTTAAATTTTCATTAGATCTTAGATGAAGTCAAGGAAAACTGGTTTGTAGCAAGACATAATGCCATAACAGTATTCAGTTTATACAAGGAAATTAAAGTAATTAGGAATAAAAGTTCAAGGCGGAAACTGCAAAAGCAGCAGTCATATTAATTTTGGGCAATCAGTTCTAATTATAACTCACACAGGAAATTCGTAATGGAACAAGTAACCTTTTGAAATTAGGCAAAAAAGTTTACCTAGGGGACACCCGGGTTTGAACCGGGGACCTCTCGATCTGCAGTCGAATGCTCTACCACTGAGCTATATCCCCAAGTGTGACTGCGGGCTCCAACGGAGCGCCCACGTGATAGCTAAACCGTATTTACTACCTAAAATTACAACTTAAGGCGTCTGATAATTAAAAAGACCGTCTCCTTGCCAAACAGAAGATAAGGACTGATCAGAAAAAATATTGCGAGCATAGCGGAGCAAAAAGGTTTACCAAGGGGACACCCGGGTTTGAACCGGGGACCTCTCGATCTGCAGTCGAATGCTCTACCACTGAGCTATATCCCCCAGTTGGAGTTCGACCGCTCAACCGACAACTAGAGGCTCGCCAGCTAATAATAATAGCGTGCGAGGGCGGTCCCGCCCCCTTTGCAACCATATTCAGAATTGAATGGTGTGTGTGGGCTTGCGCAGTGGAAAAATGCAAAAGATACGGCCATTAAATGAAATATTTAAACAGGTTTAGCAATAATTTCGCTTTGTTATTTCTGCAGCAGCAATTCCACTTCATTTAGCGAAATTAAGCAGCGAAATACGACAGAAACCAGTGTGTGACAGCGACTCAATTTAGTCGCTCCATTGACAATTATAAATGTATGTTTATTTGCACAGACTCGAGAGTTATCTACCAGAGATATCATAATTATTAAGACAAAATTAAGTAAATCCCAACGTCACGACTGTCGATGGATTCGAGCTGAAGATACATTAATTTGAAATTATCAACACTCGACGATCGCAAGTGGTTGACAATCCATCGCAATTGCCATTACGATCGCGATTGAGATCGAGATTGCGGCAAACCGTCATTACCATTGCCCCATTGACAACTGATGGGGAGTTCAGTCGGATGACAGGTGCCAGCTACCGTGCCTGTACAGTGAAGCTCTCATTGCTGGGGATTGTGCAATCTGGGCAAGGTCAAGTTGGTCGCTTTGTGGGTCAAATGTGGGCGAACCCATCAAGTCACAGCTTTAGCTTGTAGTGAAATCAACAAATTACTTTCAACTGAAATAGGTTTTGTTTCAAGCAGATGATTTTTCTTAGTCTCTCTTATTACTCTTCTAAAAGTTAGCAACAGAGACTGTGCAAAAATAAAAAAAAATTATGAATTTTTTGCTCACATAATTAAGTTTGCAATGCGGTTTCATTTAACTATTATACTCACATGAACCATAAAAATTGCAGCCAAGACACGGCGACGCCTGCGACGTCCCACCTCGTCGGTCAGCTCCTCGCGGAGCAACCTCATCGATGCCAAGAAGTCCACTGAGGCTCCGGAGGCGGAGAAGCGCGTGGACCAGATCACCTCGGCCACCACCACCAGTGTGCGGCGCACTCGTCTCCGCTCCAAGGCGAAACTGGGAGCAGCCGCCGGAGGAGCAGCGGCAGCCGCCGCAGGAACGGCCTTGGTGGCCAGCGGGTCCTCGCTGAAGGGCAAGAAGACCAAGGTGGACGATGGCTCGCCCAAGATCGTGTGCTACTACACCAACTGGTCGCAGTACCGCGTCAAGATCGGCAAGTTCGTGCCCGAGGACATTCCGGCCGACCTCTGCACCCACATCATCTTCGCCTTCGGCTGGCTGAAAAAGAACAAGCTGAGTTCCTACGAGTCCAACGACGAGACCAAGGACAACGTGCCCGGCCTGTACGAGCGCATGATGAACCTGCGCAAGGCCAACCCCAAGCTAAAGGTGGTTTATTAATCGGAATTCAAACAAAACAGTATGTTAACTGATATACTTGCACTTTCAGATACTTCTTGCTCTGGGAGGCTGGTCCTTCGGCACCCAGAAGTTCAAGGACATGTCCGCCACCCGCTACACCCGCCAGACCTTCGTCTACTCCGCCATTCCCTTCCTGCGCAAGCGCGGCTTCGACGGCCTGGACATGGACTGGGAGTACCCGAAGGGCTCCGACGACAAGAAGAACTTCGTCCTTCTGCTGAAGGAGCTGCGCGAGGCCTTTGAGGCGGAGGCCCAGGAGCTGAAGAAACCCCGCCTGCTGCTCTCCGCCGCCGTGCCCGTGGGCCCCGACAACATCCGCGGGGGCTACGACGTGCCCGCCATCGCCAGCTACCTGGACTTCATCAACCTGATGGCCTACGACTTCCACGGCAAGTGGGAGCGGGAGACGGGCCACAACGCCCCGCTGTACGCCCCTTCCACGGACTCCGAGTGGCGCAAGCAGCTGTCCGTGGACAACGCGGCCAGTCTGTGGGTCAAGATGGGGGCTCCCAAGGAGAAGCTGGTCATCGGCATGCCCACCTACGGCCGCTCTTTCACCCTGGCCAACCCGGACAAGCACGGCCCCAACGCGCCCGCTTCGGGCGGAGGACGCGAGGGAGTCTACACCAAGGAGAGCGGTTTCCTGGCCTACTACGAGATCTGCGAGATGCTGCTCAACGGCGCCGTCTATGTCTGGGACGACGAGATGAAGGTGCCCTACCTGGTGGACGGGGACCAGTGGGTGGGCTTCGACGACGAGCGCGCCATCCGCAACAAGATGCACTGGATCAAGTCGAACGGGTTCGGAGGCGCCATGGTCTGGACCATCGACATGGACGACTTCAAGGGCGAGGTCTGCGGCGGAAACGTCAAGTATCCGTTGATCGGAGCCATGCGGGAGGAGCTCCTGGGCATCTCGCGCGGAAAGGAGGCTAAGGATGTCAACTGGACGGCGGTTGCTGCCACATTCGAGGATATTGAGGAGGTTGGTTTAACAGCACACATCAATATCTTCACAGTTAATCACATCTTCGACGATTTTATGACACCGGTTAATCCACTTTATTTGTCATCCACATCTTAAATACATTTTTAATGGTTTCCAAGTAAACCAAGTGTATTTATAATTTCTTTAAGTAAACTTTTCTAACAAATGAAATCACTTTCGCTCCAGAAACCCGAACCCATCAAGATTTCTGTGGATGAGATCCTGAACAAGGTGCGCAAGCCGCAGGTCCTGAAGAAGCAGCGCATCAAGGGAGGATCAGTAGCTGTCGACACCAACAGTAAGTAGTTGGATAACAGCATAACACAATCAGAAGCTAATACCTCTGGATTCCCGCAGCTCGTCCCGCCCAGGTGTTCTGCTACCTGACCAGCTGGTCGGCCAAGCGGCCGGGAGCCGGAAAGTTCCAGCCGGAGAACATCGACCCCAAGCTGTGCACCCACATCGTGTACGCGTTCGCCACCCTGCAGGAGTACAAGCTCACCGAGGCCACCGACGACGACCCGGAGAACTACGAGAGCGTGATCGCCCTGCGCGACGCCAATCCCGACCTGCAGATCCTGCTGGCCATCGGGGGCTGGGCCTTCGGCTCGACGCCCTTCAAGGAGCTCACCTCGAACGTCTTCCGGATGAACCAGTTCGTCTACGAGGCCATCGACTTCCTGCGCGACTACAAGTTCAACGGCCTGGACGTCGACTGGGAGTATCCGCGTGGCGCCGAGGACCGGGTGGCCTACGTCAGCCTGCTGAAGGAGCTGCGCGTGGCCTTCGAGGGCGAGGCGAAGTCGTCGGGTCTGCCGCGCCTCCTGCTCACCGCCGCCGTGCCCGCCTCCTTCGAGGCCATCGCCGCCGGCTACGACGTGCCGGAGATCTCCAAGTACCTGGACTTCATCAACGTGATGACCTACGACTTCCACGGCCAGTGGGAGCGCACGGTGGGCCACAACTCGCCGCTGTTCGCGCTGGAGTCGGCCACCGGCTACCAGAAGAAGCTCACCGTCGACTACAGCGCCCGCGAGTGGGTGAAGCAGGGCGCGCCCAAGGAGAAGCTGCTCATCGGCATGCCCACCTACGGACGCAGCTTCGAGCTGGTCAACGACACCCAGTTCGACATCGGGTCGCCTTCCTCCGGCGGCGGCAAGGCCGGCAAGTTCACCAACGAGGCCGGCTTCCTCAGCTACTACGAGGTGTGCTCCTTCCTGGCGGCCGACAACACCACGCTCGTCTGGGACTCGGAGCAGCAGGTGCCCTTCGCCTACCGCGGCAACCAGTGGGTGGGCTTCGACGACGAGCGTTCCCTCAAGACGAAGGTGAATTACTTAACTTAAATCACCTCAACCAAATCATTGTGGTAACTTTTACTATGTATTATTCACAGACCGAGTGGCTGAAGGAGCAGGGCTTCGGAGGCATCATGGTGTGGTCGATCGACATGGACGACTTCTCCGGCCGCTGCGGCAGTGGCAAGTACCCGCTGCTGACCGCCCTCAACGACGAGCTGAAGGACTACAAGGTGGAGCTGGAGTACGATGGACCCTATGAGTCCCACGGCCCACGAGGAGCCTACACCACCAAAGATCGTAAGTGTGCCACACAAATTGAACTTGGAACAGTTAACATAACCACTTTCGCCAGCTCACGATGTCACCTGCGCGGAGGAGGACGGACACATCAGCTACCACAAGGACTGGGCCGACTGCACCCACTACTACATGTGCGAGGGCGAGCGGAAGCACCACATGCCCTGTCCCGCCAACCTGGTCTTCAATCCCCAGGAGAACGTCTGCGATTGGCCCGAGAACGTCGAGGGCTGCCACGCCCCCACGGAGGCGCCCGCCTAGGAGCTCCGTCTGCAGATGTTGTGCAGAATTGTTAATATTATGAAATCGATGCCCTAGATTTAGTCGTAATGCGAAACTGCCACGAAACTCTTTTGCTGCCGCCGCCCCTTTTCCCCACTAACTGCGAAAATACTCGAAGTCTTGCTAAATTTCGGCTGAATTTTTTTACACTAAACATAGGTCTAGCTAGTACTGTAAGTAGTTTTTATGTCTTAGTTACCAATTCGCACCCACAACCAACCAGGATGAATGAGCAACCCGAAACCCCAGGACTACTTTCTGCCAGGCCCGAGCAACCAAGCCACCAACTAACTTTCGCATTTCCGAATGACTCGTAACAAAATGGTTTATACGGAGGGAGCCCGAAACCTCCGTATAGCAAACTGTGATAATCATAAGAGAGCAACCAACCAGAAATCGGCCCAGAAGTCACTATCGAAATTTTGTCCAAAAACAGTTTCCTCTACAACACAGAGTTCCCTGCCGCTTTGCCCCGCCCCAGGCCTCCATCTCATTCACAATCTGAATAATACAAACTGGCACAGAGAAAATTGTACATTTTCAAGTTTTAACAATAAATTTGTATTATAGAGTTGTAATTACGTAGTTAAAATAAAAAACAAAAAAAAACCACAAAGTCGAATTCCTCCGAAAACCAACTAAGGGAACACCACTCCTTATAGAGAAATAATTCCAGTTTCTCAGATTTACTCCACTTCTCACTATCTCACATTTATTCCTTATGGCCCCAGTCTTGCGACAGGGCACTACTAAAAATTATTTTAGACTCATTAGAGTGCTCCTCTCCACGGAAATCTTTAGTAAAAGGCGAAAGATTTATTCGACAATTGAAGAGAAACCAGAGTGCCTGAACCACAATTCTCATCCGCTACTCCATGCCGACGCTGCTTGACCGGGTTGGGAATTATAACCAGAGAGCAACGTTTTTTGTAAAAAGCTGTTGCCGTCTCTTGGGCTGAAAGTGAACCCTCCCTTGAAATGGATTTTGTGAGCGCTTTGTTTAAATGCTCCCTGCGATGAGAAAATCGAGAGTTTTCACGGCTCGCAGTGCGCAAGTCCCCAATTTTCCTGCCTTCTCCACTCTTATATGCCTCTTATTTATTTCCACCTTATATATGCCTCTTATATTTTGCCACCTTAGCGGAGGTTACTCATTGCGACCAAATCTATAACTTGTATAAGTATTCCACAAACAGACGGATATTAAAATCCAGAAGTAGGTACAATAAATAAACACTCGCTACATTTAAAAATTTTATTATTTTTTTATTGGTTTTTTCAAAAAGTTTTTTACAGTTTGTTTTTCGTTTCAATTAAATAATTAGTCTTACGTTGATGTACACAATAATTTAAAAATAAAGTACACAGTAATCTTGACGAACAGAAAGAGAGATAAAAGTACAAAAGTGTAAAAAATCAAGAAAAATATTGTAAAACTTGAGTAGAACCAAATTGCATAAACCGTCTGATCTGAATAAATCGAGTAGCCAACAAGTACAAAATTAGTATAAATCACACTAAGCTGGTAAACGAACCGCAGCATCTACTGATTTGAATTATTAGTACTCTTGTATAACACTTAGGATAAATTGCCAAAATTGGAAATTTTCTTTGAGGAATTTCGAGCGGACTCTATAAAATTGGATCCTTTAGATTTGATTCCTTCCGCCGTTCTTTCGTTGCAACAAAAAATGATATCAATATGCAGTTTTCGGGAGTCTCGAAATCAAACCGTACTTAATATGTATTTAAAAGTTCCTTGCTTTCCATTTCATGTGACTTGGTGGTGGTGCGGAGTAGTTGAAGCCTTTAGTAATCATCGTTCTCTCGGTTGGGTGATATGCGGCCGCGCAGGCGCAACGCGACTTTCGGACTGGATGGGATTACGGATTACAGCGGGGAGGAAGAAGGAGCTTTACAACTAGAGACAGACTTTCATTAGCAAAATATTGTACTCGGATGTTCAGCGCGTGCGTGGCAATTCACATTATGCTTCACTTAGATCATTTGAGAGCGCATTTCAATATGGATGTATCACGCTATTACGCTATTGGCCTAGACAATTTCGTTTCGATTTTAATTGCGGTCTCGGTTTCGTTTCGGTTACAGTTTTAAGAGTTTCTCATTTTCATTTTCAGTTTCTGTTTCAGTTTTAGTTAGATTGAGTATCTCGTTGAGCTACTTTCTAGAGTCGCGCTGTGCGTCGCTTTGCATGTTCCATGAACCAACATTTACATTTTCTTTACAAATACATAGTTTCACATCTCATTTCGTTTTCATTTTGTTTTTGTAAACTTTTAAATTGTATTTAGAAAATTTGTGTTTTTCTTTTTAAAATATTTTGCTATAAAAAATACACAGTTTGAAAAATAAAAACGTTTCGCGGTCGTCCTCATTCTGCCCGTCTGCGCATTTATTTCGCTTCTGCATTCTGCTCCACTTTCCAGCGGCTTTCCAGCTTCTCTTCCACACTTTTACTTTCTTTTTGTTTTTGCTTTTGTTTTCGTTTGCTGTAGGGGAGAAGAGGCAGGCGATAATTGTCAGACATGCTTTATAAACATTTGATGTGGTTCCTTGTTCGCTTTCTTACTTTCTCTACGTTTCTCATAATCCTTATCCATCTACTCTGCATTGAAGGTTTCTTTCTTTTTTTGTTGTTGCTCAACGATTTTGCTGCACTGCACTGTTGCAATTTTTGTCATTACAGTTATTTATTGTTGCAAAATTTTACAATTTTTTTCTTTCGATTTTTTAATACATATTTATAAATACTTTCATCCTCTCTTAGCTCTGTAAAAATAGATCCATGTTTTCTCGGCTCTTTCGCTTGATTTCTTTTTCCCTTTTTATGTGTTTTTGCGTTTTTTTTTAACAAATTTTTCAAATTTTGTTGCTTTTAAGTATGTTTTTTCTTGCTTTTTGTTTGTTTGCGTTTTTTTGGATTTTTGAGTTTTTCTTTTGGAGAGATTTCGTTTTCAAAAAGTGGTTGTTGGTTTATTTGTTGTGGTTGTGGTTGCTTCTTTGTATTCTTTAGTTTAAATGCCTAAAATTTAGTTAAGAGCTAACATAACATTGGATATCGGTTTTCATCTTTTTTCGTTTTTTTAGTTTTCTTTTCTCGGCTTGGCTTAACAATAAACATCTTCGTACTTTACTTTACGGTTTACGGTTTACGGTTTACGGTTCTCAAAATGTCTTAGTCGTAATGAATGTTTCGCTTAGAGGCTAATCCGTTTAATCGTAGTCGCTTTGTGGTCATGCGGAGGGTGGCTAAGTGAGCTGCGCGTGTTTTCAGTGAGCGGGATCCGTGATCCGTTTCCCGCTTCCCATTGTGGGTCTCAGTTGGCCCGAGGTGCTCAGTTGGCCGCACTTGACATCAGTTCGGAGAAAGCGTTCTCCAGACAATTCTTGAGTTCAGCATAGGAGACGATGAGTACCGATTGCTCGTCGCGGGACATAAGTTGCACCTGCAATGCCAAGCGGTTAGCAAGTGGTTAGCTCGTTGCAATCTCTGTGGCTGCGGCCGACTTTACTGCACTTCCGACTTTACTTACGCGCTCTATGGAGCCTGCATCCAGCTTGTTGAGGCATTGTACAATGTGTGCGTGATCCAGCCAGGGCCGGCCATCCTCAGTCACGGAATGGAACAAAAAATCACGGAATAATTTCAACATGTATCTATCACCAGTCTCGGACCATGTGCAGTCCAGATTGAAGCTGAAAGGAAATCAGTAGTTTTAATCCACCTTAATTTGAAGCCTTGAATCGATAACCGACTGAGGCTCTCACACTTACTCTGGCCGATCGTTGATGCTGTTCAGCTTGACCAAAATGCGATACAGGCGTCCGTTCTCCATCTCCTTTGCCAGCTCGTCCTCCTGCATGTCGATTTGGCTCTGCAGGGCGTCCAGCTGCGTGTAGAAACGGGCCCCGATCATGGGCATCAGGTCGGTCACCGAGCGCCGGTTGTTCGTGGTGAAGAGGTAACTGCGGATCAGAGTGGTTAGTCCACTAGCCAGTAAAAAAGGCATGCAAGGCTATGTCTGCTTACACTATGAAGTTTCGCAGATCGGTGGAGTAGTTTCGCGTAACCATATCGATGCTCGACTGGACGTTGTCGCGTTGCACGGACTGGAGGCAGCGGCAGGCCAGCGCTAATACTAAGCGACCCAGAGCAGTCAGATCGTCCTGAGGGCATAGAAGTAGTTTTAATATTTATCCATAAAGCGGGAGAATGAGGGAATAGTTCACCTGCTGGTGCATGTTAACCAGGGCCAAGGGATTGGCCGCATTCGGGTCGAACTGCGTGATGTCCGAGATGCAGCAGGAGCTAAACCGCACCCGCTTGCCCGTCACTATGATCTTAGTGGGATCCAGGACCCTGAAACAACAGATCAGTAAGTTCCATCCCGAAAAGGATTATGTGGAGCACCTACTTGCAGGCAAGACCCGCGTGGTGGATGGCTTTCAGGCCGGCGGTCAGCTGCATGATGATCGACCAGATGGTGGCCTCCGGCAGCAGTTGTCCGTTGCTCGTTCGATTCATGTTGCTCTTATGACTGCAGGGGATTCTTGTTAGTGGATGGCAACTTGACCTCCTCGGGAGATAGAGAACTCACCTGAAGGGGCGGGCCTCGCCTTGGAATGGATCAGTGTACCCGTTGGTCTCTGGCGCCGGCGTGAAGTATTTGGCCAGTAAAGTTTGTGAGCCGGGATAGTAGTCGTACACTAATACTAAAGCTGTGGGTGCCCCAAAAAAACATTATTCATATGGAAAGGGTTTTCCTTACACCTTAACTAACCAAACATCCCGTATTGCTTATCAAGAGCTACTATATTTTATCGGAATCAAGGTTAACGCGCTCTTTATCAGTGATTACCGAGTTATCTATTATTTATTTTGCTCTGCATAGTTAAGATTAAGTGGTCCTAAGTGGCTTTTCCATAAATAGTACCATTATCGCATAGATTCTAAGTTGACATATCGCAACCTTAAGCAAGTGACTTGGGAAATCCCACAAAGGAAACCACCTGGCGAATCTGTTATCACGGTCTAACATCGTCCTCGAATCCCAGAGGCAGCATTAAGCACACACCTATAGGCTATAGCTCTACCCAACGGCTCGAGAGAGCGCTCCCCACTTACAGTTATCACCAAATGCTTTCGTCGTGAACACCTCGCGCAGTTGCACCACGTTCGTGTGCTGCAGCTTCTTCCACATCTCCACCAGCGTCATGCACTTGGTCGACTGCAGGCGGAAACCTAAAGATAAAGTCACGTTAGTTATTTGAAAAAAACTTTGGGAATGCAACTGCTCACCGTGTAACCTTCGCAGGCAGTACTTGTAGCCCGTCGTGTTGTGCGTGGCCCGGTAGGTGCTGGCGGGGAGCGTGAGCTTGACGTGCATCGGCTGGGCCGGCGGCTCGAGCGGATACAGCGCGTGGTAGTTGTCCACCTCCAGCGGCAGGGCGTGCTGCGCGGCCTCCGCTGCGTCCATTATCAGGTTGGAGATCTCGTTGCGGGCAAGGATTTCGGAGCGCATCTCGTCCGGCATGAAGAAGGCCGACTCCAGTTGCGTCTTCGGCTGCAGGGTGACCACGTTGGAGGAGGGCCCCGGGTACACGTGCCCCGCGTACATCATGCTGGCCGGAACCCCGCCGCTCATCGGCGCCACCGAACTCACGCCATGGTGAGCGGGGTGCGAGTTGTCCACCAGCACGGAGTTGCCGACGGGCTGGTTGTTCTGTGCGTTGGCAGTCGGGTAGAAGTAGATGGTGCCGCCCACGTTCTCCTGAGGAGCGAAATTAAGCGGTGATTAGCAAGGAAGCTCTGCAAAATATCGATCTGATAAAAAACGCACCTGGTGGACGCTGGTGGGCAGCGATGTGGGAATGGGCGAGGCTCCGTGGGGCGTCATCCCGTGGGGCGGGGACTTCTCGCCCGCCAGCATGGCCGTCGTGGGCGACTCCTGGCGCAGCAGGGCGCCCCTCCCCTTGAGCGGCGTCTGGGCGGACAGGCTGCTGACGAAGGGGGGCGGCGGCGGGGTTCGGCGGAGCTCCGCTAATCGCGATGGGGGCGGAGGCGGCGGACACCGCTCCACCGCCCACCGAGGGCGGGTGCTGCTGCTGCTGCTGCTTCTGTGGGTGCTGCTGCTGCTGCTGCTGTTGTGCGATGGTGACTGTGGAGATGGAGGCGGACTTCTGCAGCGAGAGCATGGAGGCTCCGCCGTTGCCCGACTTGCTGATGGTCACCGAGGCGGACACCGATGTCGTGGAGGAGGAGGGAGCTGCGGCTGCCACTGCTGACGTTAACCCATTGACGCCGTTGAGCCCATTACTCAGTTGGATGGGCGCGTTGTGATATGGTGCGTAGAAGTTGGGGTTCGAGTTTAAGCGCGTTGGAATGAACTCGGGCGACTGCGGCGTGACCTTTGGGAATCGATCGAGAACTTTTTGTTAGTAAATCGTTAGTGAATCACTCTTTTGATCTTTGATTTGCTTGATTTCGGCAAGGATATTCCATGCAGACCTAACTCATTTTAACTGCCATGAAGTGCATGAAATCTGGTGCTATTTTCTTAAATGTAAACTTATTCGAGCACCAGACATTAATACAACATTCATTTATTCATGAAAGAGTATCAGTATATCCTGCATTGTACAATATCTTGCCGAACCCAAGAACCAACCCTGTAAGTAACACACAGTGGGACATTTGTACACATTCTGTGGGATAGGATGGTATATTCACTAACTACTACACTAATGGGATAAGATAAACCTCTACTGAAACATTTACACGTCTAACGCACTTTTTGGGGGCCACAAAGACATGGGGAAGGGAACCAGATGATTACGGCTTTACCTGGGACTTTTTATTCAGGGGCGAGTCCAAGTTAAGTAGTGAGAACCCGTTATTCAGCCCATAACCGCTCGATGTGGCGACATTCTGTCGATTCTGAGATCGGAGATCGGATCGGAGTAGACGGATAGATAGAAGTTCAGAGAAATACAAAAAGAGAGTAGTGAGATATTCAGTTTTACTGGGGGATCAAAAATTAAAGATAGTAGAGCAAGTCTTATTGGGATAACAGGAATTAAAGGAATTATAGATGTGGTTAAGAAGAAGCAATCAAATCAAAGTTAAAAGATTTTGCTTAAATCATTTTAAGTTTCCCGTTTGTGTACAGTCTGCTACAGATACTTCCTCTGCAAAAAGAGTGCTTGTCCCGTCTATGCACCCATTATCTTATCGAAAGTCCACAACTTGAAATATCAGACATTGCAGTGCCCATTAAAATTAGCTACAGCGTCATCTACTAAATGTGCTTTACTAAGAATTAAAGAAACTGTTCAGCCGCATATATTCATTATCCAGATCAGTAGGAAATTTATGTGAAATTTATTATTTGAATTCTACAATTGAATGCACGCCTTTAATGCCATTAAATTCCGTGTATTTTTCCATTAGTTTACTTGCATAGCAATTATGCGACTACCACATTAACGTTTAATTGCTAATAATTTCCGAACTGTTTAGCTCGCAAAAATCGTATGCAATAAAAAATCCATGCATAAACGCAAATTGATATTTAACGTTCGTATTCGACTTATATGGCACTTTGTGTGTCAGTGGACCCAAAAATAAAAAACCGAAAAAGTCGGTCAAGTGTATATTATGTGCGACTGAGCGTTGAAATTGAAATGGTTCGAGTAAATTGAGTGAAAACAAATAAAGCATAATTAAAAATACTTGAGCAAACGTGGCCAGCTGTTAAATTGGGGGCCAACAGCTGTTTTCAGTGGGTGGCTTTTGTTGGGGTGTCAAAATAGTCCTCCCCAAAACTGTTATCGCCTTGCTTTTGTGCTTGGCTTTCGGGGGAACTGTGATAAAAGGTTTGTGGAGGGAGGAGAGGGGAGGCACTAACTTACCATATAAGTAGCGAGTTTACTTTCTGACGGTATACCATTCGTTGGCGAGAAGAAAATTGGATCCATAGCAGCCGTATCTGGAATGGGAGCAAAGAGAGGGGGGGTTATATTAAGAGCTGCGTTACACACGATAATTGATTAGAAATCAATTAAACAAACATCAACAGGAATTGGATGGGCTGGCTGTGTGTTTGGGCGATAAGCCTACCCCATCAAACTATTCCGCACTCCGCACTCCGCACCCCGTTTCCCACAGTGAAATTCTTTTTTGTTATGTTCCTTGTTATTTTCCATGGTTATCGATACGACGATAACGCGTAGGCCCCAACATTTTTGGAGTGTGCGCAATATATTGCTGTTCTGCTTCTGCTGCTGCTTCTCCCGCTTTTTGTTTTCGAGGCTCCAGGTCGAAGCAAATAAAAGCCAAGACGCAATTTGTGCGGTAAACAACAGTGCCGCCAAACTTAGAGTTTAGCAATTCGCACATTTAAAAAGATAATACAGCTGAGTATATGTTGTTGTCGGAACGGATGGGCTGTATAGTAGATGAGCGCTGAGGTTGCTCAGGTTGCTCAGGTGTTAAATCACTATACCTTCCTCCTATGTAGACGACTCGGAAGCAGCGGCGTCATGACTAATCGGCGTTCCTATGCTGTGTTCTCGATTTGCCCAAAAGTTCTCTGAATTTCGAACGCCTTCTCCACCGGATATTCGAGTGTTGAATCAATGCTAATGCTAAGCACACTCGTACTCGTACTCGATTCGAATGCAAGTGACTTTGCTCTGCCAAACCGAAAGTGAAAAATTCAATTTCAAAAGCAAAACATTTGATTCGGGGTACGGGGCCAATGCCTCTTGCCAATGTACGAAGAGAAAACAAGTGATATTGGCCTTGAATTCGCTATATAGCCTATACACGAATACGTAAAACTTTTTATATTTATATGGAGCAGGTTGTGTTCGGAATTCGTGCAAATTCGGGGGCAGACGACAGTCGAGAATATATTTATTGACTTAATCCCCATAGGCCAAATTGGGGTTTTTTCTTTACATATCAAATTAACAATAACTTATCTCGAGGTGCGTTTTTTCCATTCAGTTTTAAAAATCCATGTATATAAGGTTGTAATCTACATTTTAAATTATATTTATAATATGTACTTCCAAATAATCCAAATGGAATTTTATAAACCTTATCGCCTTTTTTTATATGTAAAAATTCAGTTTCCAAAAAACAAACGTTTTAAGCTTTGTTTTAGAGCAAATTTCACTTCAAGATCAAGTTTAAAAGTAAAAAAAACGTACCGATAATTAGTTGTTTTCTGTGAGAACTTTTAAATTGAATGTTTCTATTGAAGGGTACCAAGAATTCGAAAACGCAAATTATGTTTACAAAATGCGAGATTATGGTTGCTGTTGATGACGCTGTAGCCATATAAGCAATAATTCGTATGCCGATTTTATTTATTTGACTTCGAATTGGAAAACAAACACACGAGCGAACAAAACGCGAGGCAATTTAATTGAATGCCTATGTTAATGATAATTATTATGTGTGCTTTTATTTATTCATACTTTGTGCACTGGACGGATTAATTAGGGAGCGGGAGCGGAAAGGGGGCGATAACCTGTTAAGGCGGGCGCAACAGTTTGGGAGCCACAATCAGGTGTTGTTCACTGTTTGACAGGCAGAAACTTACTTGAACATGGCCAGAACCAAAGTTGTCTTTACTTTACATAAATCGCTAGCCACTGGTTGTTTGTTGGCATGACGTCGACAGAAACACTATATAGCAATGTCTATATTTTAGGGTTTACGTGAGCAAGTTCGGTGCTCCGCTATATACGTGGGTACACATAGAAAACCGATGATTATTGGGCCGTTGCCTTATGCTGCGTTTCGCGGCGAAATGGACAGCTTTAGCTTTGTTTTGCTTCAAAGATCACGAACGCGTTCATGAAAACGCCACACTCAGATATATACGCTCGGCTATATATCTTTATCTATATATGTATATGGGCAGTCCCACGTTTGGGTAGCAGGCCAAACAATAACAAAAAGTGCGCTGTTACGTCACGTACGGTGAATATGTAGATGTGGCAGAGCGGTGGAGCGGTGTCCACCCTTTACCGTTCACCGTTTACCGCCAAGCGCGCACTTTGTTGCGATTATTCAGAAGGGAGAGCCGCGTAATTGTCGCAGTGTTTTTGCCTTCGGTCGGCGTAAGTGTAATGAATATGCAAGCGGTGGAATAACACATCGGATCGGATCGTATCGGTTCAAATCGGCGGACCATCGATCGCTCCACGAACCGAGCGACAGCGCTGCGTTCTCTAAACTGAAAGCCCCAGCCGCTTTTTTGCTTGGGGAAACGCGGCAGCAAACGACTGCGCACAGTGGTCAAAGTAAAACAAAATCTGAATGCAAATTTTGTCTTTGATAAGAACATCTTCTGCAGTCGATTGAAAATACAAAGTGTTTTTCTTTAAGCGGAATTTTTTTTTTTTTTTTTTTATTCACTGCCAACGCCAATTTGTCCTACTGTTCCTTGGTAGAGAAGAGAGAGAGATAGTGAGCGTTTGGGGGCCAAGCCAAAAGCAGGAGTGAGCGAGAGCGAAGCAAGTTGCTCCCATAGTGCGTCTCAAACTGTGTGACGATGACAGACGAGCGGCAAAGACAAAGTGGGCGTGTGGTGGTGTGGGGCCTGCTCGCTTGTCCGCCCGATTAACTGTAAATATGTGGCCGCAGCTGCAGTAGTTGTTGCTGTTTTGGCATTGGCATCTTCTAACCTGAATCTTCATTAACTTTAAAACTGATGCTTATCCCCGAAATTATTTACCTTAATTTTTTAATCGTTTTAATTCTTAATTTTTTAATCGTTTTAATTCTAGAGGTCGGTCTTCCACCAAAATTGAACTTGGCTCTATTAATCCTATTCGCTACTTTCGCATAAATAATCATAGGTTTCCAATAGTGGTAGTTTCAGTTACTTTGGCTTCACTGTAATGGGAAAGATCAAGCTCTGCAGGCACACGCGCAACAGTAAGAACAATGAAAACCCATTGGCGTTGTTTGTTTGTTTATTTCTCTCACAGCAACCAAGTGCTTACAGTTTGAGAAGCGCCCAGCCTCGGTTCCAATGACCCTTAAAACTCTTGATCAGAGAAAACTGCATTATGATCATGCAGCGAGAAAAATAGCCAGATCTCTGACTTAACATTCTTAAAAATAATAATAATAAGAAATAAGTTTTATCTAGTTAAACTCTACTCCATTTTAACATTTTTGTTTATCTCGAGTTTTAAAAGAAACTAACCCTGCGATTATGAATATTTTTTTCTGTGCAATCATGTGTTTGCCCAACGCCGAAACGAGTATTTTGCGGATTCTAATTATGAGAGTGGGGCGTTCAAGGGGCTGTAAGCGATCATCTGATAAGTTCACATCCAAAGGGGGATAGTTGGAAGAGCGGGACGAGGGGGGGCACGCACACACGTGGCCATCGCTTTATGGCATGCAAAGCTGTCGGTGTAATAATAATTCACTCGCACACATTTGTAAGTACATTATAATGAAATATTTATAGCCAAGGCTTTGGCTTCATTATCAGTCCAACCGCAGTCAAACGCTAACACACTCTGGTCTATCCACAAACACTGAGGTATGTAGCTATAAGGTATACGAATTGGTAACTTCAAGCACATGTTAATTGATTTCCTGTTTGAGATCATAAGAAACTGATAAAAACTTATATTAAGGAGCCCCAATGCCAATAACGCGATCCTCTGGCAAAGAGACATTTAAACTAAAACGATAAGAGTCATTCAACCCCAATGGTTTCAAATTGGAAGCCTATAAGACTGATGCTTTCTGAAATAGATAAGAGAAGTTAGGGGTCCGTCAAAGAACTTGGCCAACAAGCTCAGGAGTAAGTAATTAGATTAATGTTACAATATTCCATTTAATCACTGATTTGTTTGATGATGTTTCTAACGCTTCGTGTATTTATGCTTGCAAGTAAAATTTCCTTAAATTGAAATTAAACTGTTCCAACATTTTCCCACCAGTTTCTCCCTCTGACGGCCTTATAAATATTCCATTGGAGAGAACCCATCCATCGAGATTGTTCTTCTGCGCGGCTTCTGTTCTCTTGGCCGCGTCACTAAACTTGGCCAACAGAACCGTAAACCGCTTGTCAATCGTTTTTACTGCTGATCGCAATCTGAGCTTGATATCGGGCAGAGCTAACCTCAGAGAGCTGCGAGCTGAGCTGTTTTATTTTTTTCGTCTTGGCCAACAGACAAGTTTGGTTGGTTTACTGCCAGCGGCAAAAAAGCAAAAGCAACAGCAACAGCAACGCCAAGCGGCAGTAGCAACACGGCAACAGAAACAGCAACAGTTTGACCCAATTTTTCGCTGAGCAACAACAGCTGCTTTCAATCATAGACGCTTGAGCCGAACAGCTGTGCAGCTGAGCTTCAAGCGGGGGAGGTCAAGTCGAGGGGTTTAGGGGGTAGATCATATCAACTAGATATATCTCCGCAAACTTAACATAACACTGGGCAACAAAACAATTGCGAAAGCCGCAGCGAAAACGAAAACGTCCGAAATGTAAATTGTGTGTAAATATGTACACATGAAATTAAGCCTACTCGCTTTTTTATTTATTTATTCGCCGTTCGTATTCATTTTCGTATGCATGCGATTTCGACAGCGTGAAGTTTTAAATTTTCGAAACGCGGCCATCGAGTTGACAAAGAAAAAAGTTGGACGGGATGAACGGGGGAGGGGATTACTTGGGGGGTGACACCAGTAGCGGAAGTTGTAAATGTGAAGCGAGCCGCAAAATGATATGCAGACTGGGAGAACGACACAGTCCAACTTCCAACTAATTTGGTTGGGGAAGCTCGAAACTAATTCAAAACAGGTTTAAGGTAAAGCAATATATTCTTTTAATCGAAGTTAAGTGAATATCATTTATTGTCTGATAAGTTACGTTTTAATTCAAAGCTTGTTACGCGGTTAAAAATACTTCCGTTAGACAGGAAGTCGACTTTCAAATAGAAAAATAGCTTAAACTCAATCTTCTCCGGCAGGAAGTGGACACTAAATTAGCTGTTTTAATGCTTTCGTGAAACTAAAAAGAACTTTCGAAGGCGTTGATACCATTGAAATGTTATGTTTCCATCCTTTGTTTTTAATTTACGCATAAAGATACGGAAGCTGGCAGACAAAATAATGAAATTTTTTCAGCCCCTTTTTTTTTGTATGTGTTTCAGTTTTAGAGCCACCACTTGATTGATGACCTAGTGTGATTGACGGCAGAAGCAGAAAAACTCTACCTTGGGGGGTTAACACATGTCACGCATAATATTCCGATTCTCCACTTTTTTTTCTTTATCGCTCCACTTTTCCAGCGCGTTAACCGTTAAGACCTCCACACCACACACATACGCACCGAAGCACTCACAAATTCGCATATGATAATTCCAAAGACACTGGCGTAGGTGTCGAAAAAAGGGGTCGTGGGTTAACTGGCCTTTCGAGAAACCCGCCGTTTGCTAACGCTCGCGACCGTTGCCAAGGAATGACTAACAAAAACACAGACAAAGTGAGCAGAGCGAGAACTGAGATTTAGAGAGACACGCGAGAAAAAATAAAAAGCAAACACCTCTCGACACAAAAACACGAAGCAAAGTGCAAAAGCAAACAGCCAAGCGCAACAATGCGAGAACAGCAAAAACAAACAGAAAAAAACGAAACGAAATCCCCAACGAAGCGAAACAAAACAGCAAAAGGCAAAAGACAAGAGCGCGTGATAATACAGTTTTGGAGGCACCCGGCACCCCAGATAATTCTGAGTGTTGTCAGAAGAGGCTGAAAATTTGTGATAATGCCAATTGGAAAAGTGGAGGAGGGCAAACACGACTCAGCGATAACCAATGTGTAGATTAACTAACAATCTGTTCCTATTTAAAATTAATTGAATTTGAAAATTATCAGCATTTCATTTAATTGGTTATATTCTTATTCCTGTATTATTTGTTATGTATAAGTCTGGATTAAATTGATCCATCTCCATATGAAAGAGTAGAGAAAAGTTAAGATCTACGTGGGCCACTTGTTCCTTATGATTCCCCTCCATTTGCATGAAACACACCGGAAATCCGTGCAGACGACCGGCGTGGAACTGAAGATAATGACACCGACCAAGGGCAATAAAACGGGCCGACATTCGGTCCTCCACTGCGAGATGGCCATATTGTGCGGCGCGTGTCCGTGCCACGCACTTGGCCAAATTGCTTTATGGCCACTAGACTGTGGGCACGGGCCCAGCGGCGTATTTACGAGATATTCTAGGGACACATCCCTCTATAATGGCAGGAAAATGCGAAATGGGAAATGTGGCGGAAACCACCCCGTCGTATGAGTAATGCGTGTGTGCGCAGCATTGTGGCCCAAGGGCGCAATGTGATATTTGGCAAGGCAAGAAGCGAATGCGAAATTAAATAGCCAAAGAGATGGCAAGGCCGAAAGGGGGCGTGTGGAGAAAGGCGAAGAAAGACGTGGGAAACACAATGCTAGTGTCATTATTAGCCACTTGCCAAAAGGAAAGGCGAAGAGCGAAAATATTCAGAAGACTGGTGCGTGCCAACGAAGGAATGTGTTGCATACTTTCTTGCGCTTCGCCTTGGAATTTGGCGGGGAATTGAAAACCAACGACAAGCTATACAAAAAAAACTAGTGCAAAAACTGTTGCAATAACAAAAAAAAAGTGACAAGTCTGGCACATTAGCGACGTCAACTTGTCTGCAATGTCGCTTGCAACGCGATAATTAAATTATGGGTCACAAAACAAAAGAGGCGACTGCGATGAGCTGGGAATTTTCACTCCTAAATCGCGATAATTCCGAAAATGAATAACCAATTACAACACTAATCAAGAAAAGATTTCCTGTTGGCTATCGTAACTTATCTAAACGTAATGTAACTACTGAAATCCTAACTACAGATAACTACATTTGAATACCAACAGTTTTGATCATCCTGAGTTGATAGCATTGTTAAAATCAATGACACATGAAATGAGTCAGTTGTAAGAGAGAAGCTGAACAAATAAAAATAAACTTGGTAAACAATGAAAGCATGCAAACGCCATTCTCCAGACCCCTTAAAATGGAATAACTAAATTTAGCGACATAAACAAAGAAATACATCGAAGAAATGCTGATGAAAAAGTTATTTGCAGGCAATTTCCGTCAAAATTTGTAAACAAAAAGGACAGAGGAGCTTCCCCCTGCTGGCAGACAACAGAATAGAGTATAATCAATCGATAGTTATTTGTTTTTGTAGTTTTCCAGACTCTGGCACATTTTCCCTTCTTTTTCCGATACAATTTTCATGTTTCGTGCACTTGTCGCATAGTAAAAAGCGGAAGAACAAAAGCAAAAACCTTTCACGAATCGTTAGACAATAAAAAGTTGATAGAAATAAAATTAAGCTCGTCTCTGGGTTTTTGTTGAGATGAAACGAGTGGCGGTAGGAGGGAAACAGGGGGGTGGCACTTTCGGGAGGCTTTTAGTTGGTGCGTCAATAAAGTTGAGCGAAAATATTTGCACAGCGTTCCACCGACAAACAAACGGCGCTTTCCTTTTGTTGCTCGCTGTTTTATGGGCCATAAACAAAGGCCCAAATTGAATGTTGGGCGATTGAGACTCGGAGAAATGAAAGAGCTGGCCAACAGCTGGTCTGAAGACCCCATTAAAGCTGACCATATACACAGAACCAGTTGCTCGCCCGATTTCCACTGCCAACCAAACGTTCTAACGGCACGAAAGGCTCACAAAAATGGCGAAAATTATGGCTACAAATCATGAGGTAATACTCTTTAATACCCCTAACTGTCAGCCATTAGGTTTATTCAACGTTTGATGTTTATTATTGAATAGATGGTATTCGAGGACATATTCTCAATTTTTCAATACGTTTTCCATTAAAATGTTATTGGGAGGCTGTAACAGCTTTGCCAATATGAAATTTAAGAATCAACTTTTGGGCAGGAAACAACTACATTTGTACATTCTATACAAGCAAGAAAATTAGAGTCCAGAGCTCAAGATCTTCAATTTCGTCTGAGCCTTACGCAAAAAGACGATCAAAACAGTTGAGGGACGAGTGCGGGAAAAAGGAGCGGGCTGGTAAACCAGTTCTCAATTGCACTCGACCAGAACGGACAGCGCCAGAAGAGAGAAAAAGGAGGCAGAGCAGTGAGTGGTAGGGCCATCAACAGGTAACCCAGTGCACCTACAGACATCGCTGCACCAGAAGTTGCCATCGCCATCACCGTCCTATTGTTCCATTGTGCCCTGGTACACGTATCGACGTATCATATCACCGGAGTCAATGCGTTTCCGTCAGCTGCCGTTCGCCTCAGCCTGAAAGAGCTGACGATGTTGATATTGTTCAAGTTCTGGGTTCTCTCTTGTTTTGACGCCACCAAAGAGCTGATCGGGCTGAATTTCGGTTCTGCAAACGGGTTTAAGGAGAGCAGCCATCCAATCCATCCCAGCCGACTACCTCTTCGGTATCTTTTCCCAGGCTTTCCAAGTGCTTGCACCCTTTCAACGAGTAGTTAGAGTTCGATTTGCAGCTATAAAATCTAAAAGAAGCGATCATTCGCCTAATCGTTTCTCTATGAAAGCCCTAAGATCTATGATTGGACACATTCAAATAAAATCGATAACAATCAAGAAAATCTTGGAGATATTAGGAGATTCTTACATTTCAAATAGGAAACAATCGTAAATCTTATCTGTAGAAAGAGTATCCCAGGGTTCTGCGCCCCTTTAAGAGAGCCTTTCTTTATTGTCTTATTGTTTTGGTTTTGGTTTTGGCAAAGGGCAGGGAACCGAGGAAGTGGTTTTTCCGGCCGTACCTGTATGAGTTTCCCTGCCTTGGCTTCTGTATTGCCATCTCTTTCGCAGGACAAAGAAAATGCAAGAGAATGTAAAGTGTGGAACTTGTTCCTGATCCCAGAGGGTTGCAAGGAGCAGAAAATGGGTATCCGAGAGTTTCCAGGAATAAAGGGCACTAAAGGAAAACAATAATCGATGGCATCGAACCGTGGAATGCACGTAATTAAAGCGAATCGGATAGATTGTTCTGGATAGATTGATTACAGCCAGATTCCCACTGGGTACTCCTTCCCGTCCTTATTCCTTCGCCCTCTCGCCTTCTTTGTTCCTTGGTCACGTCCACGTAATTGCCAATAATCACAATATGCGCTTCGGTAAGAAAATTCAATTTACATGCCGCCAGTGGAGCGGAAAAGCGAACGAGAGCGGCAGAGAATTGAATTACAGGATGACCCCGGTGAGAACGCTTATGAAATATGCCAAAGGTGACTTTCAATTAAATGCCACCCAATCAGTGGCGAGAGAAGGATTCAGAAAGGGGGGTTTAGATCATTTCATTGTCCTGCACTAACTTAAAACGGAAAAAGAGCGTAATGAGTGTAGTTTTTCAAATACACAACAGGTTAGTGGGTATTCCCTTTACCCTGCACAACGGGTTTTTCGACGCCCCTGCTACCAGCTGTGTTTCCTCTCTTACGTTCCCTGAGTTTGTTGTGTTTGATTTTATTTGCTTTACTTTGTTTTTGCTTACCTGCCGGGAAGAAATTGTTTAAGAACGTTGACATTTTTCTCTCTCGCTCCCGCCTTCACCTTTTACTCTCTCGCTCCTTGTGGTCCTTCTTTTCCCGTTCTGTTAATCTTTGTTTTTGTTTTTGTTATTATTGTATGCACTAGTTTAAAAAAAATGTTTCTTGTTTTTTTCCTTTTTTTAGTTTGTTTTTTCGATTTTTTTTAGTTTTTTAATTTTTTTTTATAGAAATCATTGAAACAATAATTTAAATAATACATTTAATCCGCGCTTAACTGCTAAATTTCACATTACACATTTTCACATCTCACGTTTCGATTATAATTATTTTTTTTTTTCAGTTTTTCACGAAAGTTTTTTACTGTTGAAATGCATTTTTGGGCAAATTATTAACAATTAGGGCGCGTCGACTGAAAAGTGAAGAAAAAGGAATGGGAAACGAGTTTAGTATATTATAAAAAACCACATAACGGTAACTAAATGTATTTGTTGTTTATTTTCCAAAAGGCAGAAGAACTGAAATCCCCAAAGCAACAGTAAGAATGAGTAAGACAGGCGAGGAGCTGGGTTTTCGTTTAATTTTCCAAAGTGTATGTGTGTGGGTGTAAGGGGACGTTTTTTCACACATATACAGACACAATTGCGCGCATATTTGTTTTACATTTCCCACTTTTTGCACTTGGACTTCCATATTTTTAGAGTTTTATATTTAACACAATCCGAAAGACATACACACCGAACCTAAGCCAACATATTGTGAAGTAAATTGATGGATTTACTTGGTAGAAGTTTTTTTTCATATTGACAGCGGCTGCTTCACATAAGTTGTATTTCTATAACAACTTTTTAAATACATATGTGTACTTTTCATTACCATTCCTTAACGATTTTGCAAATAAGAAAAACGCAACACACACCGCGCGATTGGCGCTGCACGAATGAAGAAAACGCAAAGAAGATCCAACAGCCAAGCAAAATGGAGTCCACAAACGACCCCAGAGTGATTATATATATGTAGTATATGTATGTATCAATGTGTGTGAACAGGAGCTCGAATAAAAACAACAACAATGGCCAGCTGTGTGTGCAACACACTGTGTGTGGATCGCGTTGGAGGAGTGGTGAAAAATGTCTGCGTTTAAGGGGTTACATGAGTCTTACTGCTTTCCCTTATTTTATTTTAAATTAGATGGTGCTATGGAACATATTAAATACGATATTTAAATATTTTAAAGATGGTAAGGCCACCTTGAAAACGTGTGGAAGGTTTTTTTTTGTATTTAAGAATAATAAGGCTAACTGGAACCAAAAGTTTTTGGGTAATAGGTCATTAGCGGCATTTACCAAAGGTATATTTACTACTTTTATTGTACGTAACCAAGAGGCCATTACCTTTTGCAGAAGCCCTAGCAATTGGCGTTGTTATACACACAGGCATATATATGTGTATATAAATTATATATCAGGGGGGAGTTCAACAGGACCCAACAGCTGGCCACAGGTTGAATTCCACATAGAGAAAAGTTGAAGCCCGAGCTCCCAACAACATCCACACTCCAGCCATATTTGTGGAACGCGACAAACAGCTGGCTGGGATAAGGGGAAGAGAAGGAGAGGAAGGATGAAAAGATGGAGGCAAAGGTAAAGAACAGGAGCAAAGAAAAATTAAAATATATTTTTTAATGGAAGCAATCAACAATCTATTGTTTTTATATATACACATATGTACTAACGTAAAAAATGCAATTTTCGAAGCGTTTTCAAAGTTTTTGTACGCTTTTTAGTTTGTGTGTAGCAAATGCAGAAATCAAGCCCTGTCTACCACCTTTTCCTTAAGACGCAATTTGCCCAATGTTGGCCAAATATCTTGGTTGGTTATACCGGTAAAAAGATGAAGAACAGACATATGTAGTTTATGTAAACCATGCCAAAAATAAGGTTTTTTTAATTTGTTATTTGTTGTTTTTTAATTACTGCCGCTGTTGCACACTCACACAAACACAAACAACGCCACACACACGATACCAACATGTCTGATAGAAAGAAGTGGCTTTTTCTTGGGAAAAATCACTGGTTTTGGGTTCTCCGTCGACACCACAAGGCACTGAACAAGCAGACATTTTCTGCATTGTGTGTTTTTTAATTTTAAACAATTTACAGACAAAACAAATATTCTTACATGTTTTTCGTTTGCCGCTCGCAGTGTGACCGCATTGCGAGTGGCCAAATCGTGGCGTCTGGCTTACAGTGGTGTCATTTTTTTCTGAGCAAATAAAGCTGGACGAAAAACAGAATCGAAAAAAAGCGGAATACCAGAGAAAGAAAAGTTATGAAAACTATATAATATACGTTAATGTACAAAAACTAAGAATTATAGTATATTTAAGATATCGTCAATATTATGGGCATCATCGATTGGATAAAAATTCTTTTGTTCAATTGTAGCTGGTCAGCTGGTTGGTAGATTGTAGTTGAAACAGCACTTATTGTGTCGACGCAGCCCCCACCTAAAATTTTAAGTAAATTAATTTCAACGTTTGATCGCTTATGCTATTTCGAATTTTTGTTTTAAATAAATTTACTTGACTGAGTCCAGCAGTTTCCGCCAGAATCCCGCTATTTCTGAACTTCAGCCCAGAACTTTGTATCACATCATCCACATTTTCCCACTCTACCAGGGTTATGTCGTTGTACAGACGTTCAATTTTATCGATGTTGGAAGTACCAAAATACTCAAGGATTGGAGTAATACTTTTCTTTTTAATTTTCAAAAAACCCAGAACTCCCGCTGCCCGCTGTTTTCATATTTTTCCCGCAATCCGACTTCAAAAAAAATCAAAATCTGACGGAAAAAAAGCGGAAATGACACCGCTGCTGGGTAAGCGGAACACCGACCCAAGCTGCGAACCACTATTTTAACAAAGCGAATTGAAACGGTTAGGAAGGTGCATATGCTAGGTCGGGAGGGTGCATTGGCTAAGTGAAAAACATCGGCTGCAATACACCAGTTTTAAAAAATCGATACTATCGTTTTTGAGAGCGATGCTTTTGCATCCCTCTCCCTCTCTTCTTCTCTTTTCAAAGCGTTCGGGCGTAGTCCGTTAACGTTCGGGTGGCTCTCTCGGATTTGTTAAACAATTTAACCGTTTGGAAAAACGTTGTCCAAATGAAAACGCCTCTAGCGGAAAAAAAAATTCTAAATTCAAAATTTATTGGCATCGACAAAATTGTTTAATACTTTTTTTTTATTTATTTTGATTTATTTATTTGATTTTTTGATACTTGTTGCAGTTCAGGTTCTGTTTAACAGGTTAAAAAAAAGCGCCTCTAGCCGACGAGTTTGCCTTACATTCAAAGATATAAACCAGTGGTGGGGTGATTGACTAAGGCCACACACTCTATTTCTGTTTCATTCGCACTTAAGAGTAGTGCTCACTAATGAACTGACGGACCCGACGAGACCACCTTTCAGTTATTCTATCATGCTGAGCCATTTCCCTGTCTGACACCGTCTGGCAAGACTCATTTTTCGGCGAAAACTCACTGGGGAAACGTCGCGGAGACGGAGACATAGACTGTTGAGAAAGTGGCTAAATAGTGCCATACGAATTGAGTGTGAGAGCGGGAGAGCGCAACTGGGTGTTCTTGTGTGTGTGTCATCAGTGTGTGGGTGTGCGAGAGCCAAGGAAAAACATAATAAACAAACATACTTCCGAGGAAGTTCCCAATCATGTCGACGGTGGAGTCCTCCAGTTCGGCGGTCCAACAGCCGCCGTCCTCGACCTTGCCCCTTCTGGGCGACAACCAGGTTGTGATGCAGGCGTCCACCTCCAGTTCTGCTTCCTCGGCCTCTGCCTCTTCCTCGGGGGGCGGTGGCAGTGTGGTGGGGGTGCCGCTGGACACGCAGAGCGGCGGCGAGCCGCCGGCTAAGAAACAGCTACTGGACGGTGGGGCACCTAGCAGCAGCTCGCTTTCCAGTGCGGCAGCCGCCTCCGGGATGCACGAAAAGCTGGCCCACCGCATCTCCAATGCCCTGTGCTGCGCCGTCTGCCTGGATTTGCCCAAAACAGCCATGTACCAGGTGAGTTGTGGGGTAATTGCAGCGGAACCTTTGAAATATCGAAATACACAAAAAATAGCTAACAAAAAGAAAAGGGGCGAGCGTGTGTGTGTGGGCCATTCTGTATACAAACAATTCGTGGCAGCTCAGCTGTAAGAGTGAATTGCCTCTCTCTCGCCCCCACCACACATAACAGCTGTGCGAGAGCGAGACAGCTAGCTGAATGGGGATCTCTTGCATTTGCCTTGAAAACATTGGGTTAGTGGATAGGGAAGGGGTGCAGGCGCACCTCGCAGCATAGGAAGGCTGACTCTCTCGCACTCTCTCGCAACTAATGCAGTTTTATTGCGTTTTAGAAAACAACCCCCCAGTTGAGCCGTTGCATTTCACACTATGAATTAAAACCCCCTTCCGCCATCTATTTCTCGCTCTCTTTTGCGCAGTAACATTTACTGCAGATTTTCTGTATTGCGTCATAGAAGTGGTATTATGTCTTCCCCATTTTGTTGCCCTATTTTAAGCAGCATATTACCAGTTACCCTCCCTTCAAATTTTTTGGTTTTTTTGAGGCCAATTCCCGCATTCCTCAAAATTTACACTTATTAATGCGTCTGCATTGTTGTTGCATCTGACGTTGATTGAATTTAATGGACGAATACACAGATGTCTTGAGAACTTAGGCACGGGCGTGGGCTGCAGTAGGTGAAATGGGGCTTTGTATAACTGCTTACAATTTCAAAAAATAATTTGAAAACATGATTTGCTCATTTAAATCGGTAATATGGTGCCCTGCTATAAATAATAAAAATATAAATGCAATCAGTAAAAATAGGCTTTTAACCACCTTCTTGCGCCTATGAACTAACGGATCTTTTACGTAAGGCGTGTGTGTAGGTTGACATTGCTCTCTTTTTCTAACAAACACATGCCAAGGCAACCGCAACTGCGTCATTGAAAATGGTTTTGTATTACGGTTTAAAGAAAAATATCTGCTGACCCACACAGAAATAAAAAGTAGACCGTTCGGAACCCAAAAACGTGAGCACACAAAGATGAATCATGCAAAATGGCAGAAATTCGCAGAAACCCGTACAAACTATTAATTAGCTAAAGAATCCCTGACGAACCTTAAAAACACGATTGTTTTTCTTTTTGTATTTCCACTCTTCTATATGGGCTGTTTGTATGTATGTACTGCGCACACACACGCACTGGGATTTTTGCTCTCTGTTATTGTTTTGCTTTTGCCACTGCCTTGCTCTCGTGTTGTCTCACTCTCTCGCAAGTCGTGGCAAAATCAGCTGTTGTGGGGCCCCTGGGGAAAATTAAACAAGAATTTCACTATTTTCAACTAGAAAAAAATTAATATACTGCTCATATTTGTTTTTTTTTAAATGCAATGACACAAAAGTTGCTGATGAATTTGTTGAATCAGCTTGACGGCAGTTTTAGGGACCTGTAATCTGGTATAAACTCGTTTTACCAGTTTTCCGGTTCTAAGCGCACTTTGTAGGTGTGTGTTTGTTCGTAGGGGAAAGGTATACCTGAAAACACACCTGAGTTTTTTGTCGTCGTCGATCTTTTTTGTTATTTTCCTTTACCTACGCTGTTGGCGTTCTCTTCCTCTATCCACTCTCTATCTACAATAACACTATCAGCTGGTTTTGTTGTGTCTGCGTTTTTCTGTTTTGTATGTTGTTGTTATTGGAAAAAACGAGTTAAACTCCTTTGTGAATCCGAGGATTCTTCATTAAACAATCATATTGTATGCAGCTGCTGGCCGCAGTTAGTCTAGGCCATAAATTTGCCAATCAAAGAACACGATTTCACAGGTTCATTCAACTTGAAAAGATTCAGTTACTCAGATAATTTAGCAGATACACAAAGAACACAGGAACAAATTGTGGTTTAAAAGCCCAAAGGCCAATGGTATCAATAGTTTTTCTAAAAAAGCAAAAAATTAACCTAAAGAAATTTTAAGACAGACTGAATACTGATCCCAAATTGAGCACAGACCCAAAATATAATAAGAAATTTTGAATTTTCTACTTCGAGTTTTATATCGCCAGACATAAAACAAATGATATCTGTGAAAGGCACATTTATTTCATTTCTTGCTTGAGGTTTCCCAGACTGTCCCGCGATTATCAAAATTTTGTTACGTGCACAAGATACACAAGAGAAGCATTGCTTATCGCTCGGAACAGGCGGGTCTGTCCACAAATAGTCCCGGCGGACTATCGTTGCCTCCTCCGGCGCTGAATATTTCCCAAAATAGATATAGAAATTCCAAAATGAGGGAAACAGCCCGCATTCCGCACAACGGAGTAGTAAATAAACGCATGCGGCGATTTAATGGAGGTTTCTTGCAGCGGCGGGTCTTGAATTTCACTTCTGGGTTTTCCACTTCTTCTATATGGCCGTTATCGGTCCACTATCCCGACCTTTCATCAATTGCTTGACCAACTCATGTCCGAAAACCAATTGAGAAACGCACACTACTATGTCTTAATTGGCTTTCAACCAAAAAAAAAAAAACAGAAAAAGCAAATTTGTATGATAAAGAACGCTAAATTTAACCCAGATCTATCAACTATTTATGATTTTAAATTTGCCGTAGCCCTACTTAGATAACCATTACTTTCCTAATGATTAATCTTAGTTAAGTCTATAATCTCGATTTTGAAACATTTGTAAGCACACGCAAAAAAGAAAACCATAAGATTGTAACTATAATAAACAGATTTCTTAATAGCATTAAAGTTGAACCCTAAAAATGTATCCAAAAACGGAAAAAAAATAAACCTAAAAAGAAACGAAGAATTGAATTCAATAAATTTGCAAAGGAGAGTGCAAACTTGAGAATGCAAAATAAAACCAAACTACAACATAGCGTTTTTATTTCAACCAAAAAAAAAACACAACCGGAGCCTCAAAGCTAAACATTTCCAGACTCCACCTTAGATCACCTCCTGCCAAGAAATCCATGCCCCACCATCTTCCTCACCTCAAAGGTATCTCCAAATAGATTCATTCATTCGAACACCCAGAAACAAAACACCCCACACACCCATAAAAACATACAAGCTCTTTGCAACAAGGCCGTATTTTGACTAATAGAAAACTTTTCTTCTTTTTTCTTTAATTGCAGGTTAATTTTCATTCCACTTTTGTTTTAGTTTTCGATCTCTATCTGCTTACGATAGAAACTAGTTGTGAAATTACTAAAATGGCGTTTCCCTTTCTCTCCACTCTTTTTGTTTTCAGTGTCAAATGGGTCACTTGATGTGCGCCGCCTGTTTCACGCATCTTCTGGCGGATGGACGGTATGAACCCACTCTAAACCCAAAATAAGAATCTCATATGGATGCTAATATATTGAAGTTTGCTACTTAGCTATTTTAAACCCTTTACAATATTATCTTCTCTTCAGCCTGCGCGACCAAATTGCTACTTGTCCTAATTGCCGCGTGGAAATCTCGAAGAGCACGGCTTCGCGTAACTTGGCCGTGGAGAAGGCCGCTAGTGAACTGCCCAGCGATTGCCAGGTGGACTCTTCAATATCACCATTTGAATGAATTTCTAATTAAATAACCTTTATCAACAGTTCTGCAACAAGGAGTTCCCTTACAAATCACTCGAACGCCATGAACAACACGAGTGCCAGGAGCGGCCCACCAAGTGCAAATATCATCGCATTGGCTGCCAGTGGCGCGGACCCTTCCATGAGAGTGAGTTCGCCTCCTCAAACGCAACTAATTACCCGTATACTACTAAAGACCCATTAAACCCACAGCTACCGAGCACGAGCGCAACTGCTTGCATCCCCAGAAGTCCGGATACGAGGTGATGGCCGCCCTGGAGGCCCACGATGTGATGATCAAGGAGGAAAAGAAGATGTTTAACACCCTGATTGACTTGCTGAGCTATGAGAAGATTATATTTAATGGTGAGAGAGCTCAGGGCTACTGAATTTCTTTTAATTGATATTGCAAAGTGATATTAGTAGTCTGTGTTCATTGTGAGCCATATAACTAATTCCCAAATGTGGGTGGTTTAAACTGTAGATTATTATCTTACTTGGGAGAACATCTCTTTAACCCCTTGCACCTTCAGATCTCCAGATGAAACCCTACCGGACGGACGAGTACGTGCACAAGCTCTTCTACGAGACGGCCCGCTTCTCGGCCTTCAACCAGCAGTGGGTGGTGAAGGCGCGAATCAACAACAGCCAGCGCGATCCGCACCAGTCGAACGAGCGCACCATCACCTACCAGCTGATCCTGAAGACCAAGACCAGCACGCCCATGAGCATACACTTCTTTGCGCTGAAGGGTCCGTTCTCGGACATGAAAGTCTCCACGCAGATCTACAAACACGAGTTTACTGAGACGGTAAGTCGATCATATTGTTTATAGGATTCTGTGCCCGATCGATAACCATTCTTTCCCCACAGAGCACCGAGAGTGAGTATTATGTTTTGCCATTGCCAGATGGCGTCGGCGGCAGTGGATCGAGTGAATGCAACCGCATGCTGGCCAACAAAGGCATAAACTTCCGGTGAGTAACCCTCAATCGCCTGCTGGAAATCACATCTAATGGCAGTCTTTCCTTGCAGGCTGCTCATGTTTCTGCTGAACAAGTAAACACGTTCGACAAGCAGCGGATAAACATTTTCAATTTAGCTTAAGTTTGTTGTTTCAAACTCTTGAATGTGCAAAATCTAGATATAGTTGACTTATATTTTCTATAAATGTAAATGTAACTGAAACCACGAGCCCACTTTCGGTTAGTTAAGCTGTTAGTGCTGGCGGCGCAATGGAAGCGATTGGTGGACAAGACAAGACGGCCGATGTGTTTGACTAACGTTAAAATGATCTCACAGGAAGGAGCCAACCCCGCTAACCCGATAATATCGATAATAACCATTAAATAGCTGTAGATTAACTGTCCGGACGCAAGGACCTCGAGTCCACGGCTCCGTTTTCACTGTAAGAAGAACAACACCAAGTTGAAACTCGAACCCCCGGGCCTAATGCAAAAACAACCAAACTAAAAAAACAAGAACTAGAGTCCTCACATTCAAATCTTGTCTAATCCTCGTTCTGTTGACCCTCTTACGATTTAATGCTTTGAACTTACATTCGTACATGTAATATTTATATGCATCGTTAAATGATAACTATACCTAATGCATATACAATAAAGATACTTCTTAATAAATAAAACTCGGGTGAACTTCTTGGGGATGGAAAAGGCAAAGTAGCCAAAAGGGATATTGGAATTGGTTAAATTCTGTTCTCTGTTTATGCAAATGCAAGACAAAGTTTTTGGTTAAAGGTTTAATTTCGATGATTTTGGTTTGTGGTTTGAGGCATTCAGTGAAGAATTATTGTCATCTATTCACAGTCACATAATGTTAAATACATCTGTATTGCTTTAAGAGTAAGGCTTAAGTGTAAAATTATTAAATAGGGAGTTTAGGCTCTATTCATCGTCGTCTTCTTCCATTGCAAGATATTTGTTGCGCACATGGCTGGCAACTACTTCGCGGGGATTCTTTTTAAAGTTCTTGTCCTTGATGAGTTTTTCGAAAGACTTGACGCGGTTAACTATGTCGTTACGTTTTTTCCGGATCTTTTCGTTGGCACTCAGAGGGACTTCCGGCTCGGTGAGAGCAGCTTGTTCGACAGAATCCTTTTGCTTGGTTTTCACCAGATTGTAGATGTCCTGTAGGGAGGGCAGGGCGTCACGTAGGGGTTTCAAGTCTCCAACGACCTTGGTCTTCTCGCGATTCTTGCGAGCCTGCTCCTCCTTGCGTTCCTTTCGCGATTCGGCAAAGCGTTTGAGAAGCTTCTTGTGTTTCGCCTCGGTCTTTTCCTTTTTGGTGGTCATCTTTTTGGGCGTGAGTGTTTTGTGGAGAAGCTTATCCTGCCGAAGCTTCGCCTGCATATCCTGAGCCCTCTGCTTGGCTGCCCCCACCACACTCTTCGCCTTGGCCCTCACGTTGCGTTTGGTTTTAGCCATTTCAAAAGCGTTTTTCTGCACCAATAAAATCAAAACAAACGTGCAGCGTGCTAAACTCAAAAAACAGTGTCACCCCACCTGTTTTTTCTTCTGGTTATCGATAGCAAGTGAGTTTTCAAAAAAAAAGTAGCTGAACGCGATAGAAAAATAGCCAAAAACATCTAAGTCACAAAGCTTAATTTAAATTTGGAACTAATTTTCAAGACCATATCTTTTATTCCGTGTCCCGTTTTTCACCTGTTAGGTTTCTCTTTTTCAATAGTTGACCGATTTTATAAGCGTACTTTACGATTCCTACTGCTCTTCTAAACATGTTGTGTTAATAAAAACATTTTTTAGGTTATTGTTGACGCACTCTTTTAGATAAATAAAATACTTTAATGGGTCACTTTCAATTTCAAACCTTCAAATTTTCCACAACCTGCTGAGCCATAAAAAAAATAAGAAATTAGTTCTTCAACACTACTCGGCGCTCTTTATCGCTTATTATCGGTTATCGGTGAACAGCTGACTAGCGGCATCAGGATTTATAAACAATTTTGTTAGCCAATTCGCGAATTTTATACAAAATGGATTACGATTTCAAGATGAAAACGCAGATAGAGCGTACAAAAGTGGAGGACCTTTTTAACTACGAGGGTTGCAAGGTAGGACGCGGCACCTACGGCCACGTCTACAAGGCTAAGTGGAAGGAGACAAGGTGAGTTGGTGATCTAGTGCTGAAAATCCGAGATGTTCCTTATTTCCCTATCATCCAGTGACGGAAAGGAATATGCCCTGAAGCAGATCGACGGCACTGGGTTGTCCATGTCTGCTTGCCGAGAAATAGCTTTGCTGCGCGAACTGAAGCACCAGAATGTGATTACTCTCATCCGGGTGTTTCTTTCGCACAACGATCGGAAGGTGTTTCTGCTAATCGACTACGCTGAGCACGATCTTTGGCACATCATCAAGTTCCACCGGGCGGCCAAGGCAACCAAGAAGCAGGTGGTGGTGCCGCGCGGAATGGTAAAAAGTCTGCTGTACCAAATCTTAGATGGCATTCACTACCTGCACAGCAATTGGGTGCTGCATCGCGATCTGAAGCCAGCTAATATCCTGGTGATGGGCGACGGCAATGAGCGCGGTCGCGTCAAGATTGCCGACATGGGCTTCGCCCGTCTGTTCAATGCCCCTCTAAAGCCTCTGGCCGATTTGGACCCCGTGGTGGTCACCTTTTGGTACCGTGCCCCTGAACTGCTGCTTGGTGCCCGTCACTACACTAAAGCCATTGACATCTGGGCCATTGGTTGCATCTTTGCCGAACTCTTAACCTCGGAGCCCATCTTCCACTGCCGGCAAGAGGACATCAAGACCAGCAATCCGTATCACCACGATCAGCTGGACCGAATCTTCAACGTGATGGGCTTTCCGCAGGACAAGGATTGGGAGGACATCAAGAAAATGCCCGAGCACCACACACTTACCAAGGACTTTAAGCGCTCGACGTATTCCACCTGTTCACTGGCCAAGTACATGGAGAGGCACAAGATCAAGCCGGACAGCAAGGCCTTCCACTTGCTACAGAAGCTGCTGCTGATGGACCCCAACAAGCGGATCACCTCCGAGCAAGCCATGCAGGACCAGTACTTCCAGGAGGAGCCGCTTCCCACGCAGGACGTTTTCGCCGGCTGCCCCATTCCATATCCCAAGCGGGAGTTCCTTACCGACGACGACCAGGAGGACAAGTCGGACAACAAGCGTCAACAGCAGCAACAGCAGCAGCAGCAGCAGCAACAACAACAGCAGCAGCAGCAAATGAACGCCGAGCCAAATGCTAAGAGGGTGAGATTGTCCGGAACTGGGAACCAGCAGGACTTCCATCACCAGCAGCAGCAGCAACAGCAGCAGCAACAACAGCAGCAGCAGCAGCAGATGATGTTCAACCCGCAGCAGAACTTCCAGCAGCGCTTTAACTGAGAGACTGACAAACGCAGCATTTTTCTATTCCTACTTCTTCTAGTATTCTAAGTATTTAATGACTTTAGCGCGTAACAAATACAAAACAGTAAAGTGTACAATACAACAGTTTGTACTAGTACCAGTCACTAAAGCGGTCGATTGTTTGCACCCACTTTTCCATCCTGCTTGATATTGAGTCAAACTCCTTGGGCCGCGGTTGAAAGACCCGCTCCACTATTCGGAAACACTTAAGATCCTCTACACTGTTCCAGATGCCGTGGTTAATGCCCGCCATGAACGTGGCGCCCATAATGCTGCTTTCCGTGTTCTGGGCCCGCTCCACATTCAGCCCGCTGAGATCGGCCAGAAATTGGCAGACAAAGTCGTTGCGGGAGACGCCGCCATCAACTCTGGAATAAATTGTTTATATTAATAACGTTTGCAAAATCTCTTCCTATTTAATTCGGTGACAACCTAATAGAAGTCTTTGAGGTCATAAAGCTAGTAACAATTTAGCATTCAGTGAGTAATGTTTTGGGCAATTTAGGATTAATGACTTCTTTTAGTATCAGCTTTTAACGAAAATTGTAATTAAAAACTTCTTAATCTGCTGCGGTTTTTTTTAAGATGTATTACCAGCTTACCTAATCATCTGAAGCTTCTGCGAGGTTTCCTTTTCAGCGGCCTCGATCAGTTGCACCAGACGAAAGACTATACTCTCGAGCAGGGCGCGCACCATGTGTGCCTTGCTGGTGGACGGACTAAGGCCAATGAAGCCGCTTGCTGACCGATAGTCGTTTACCGGGGGCTGTCAAAGATAAGATAGGGATCAGCTCCACTTGCGAACTAGCTTTATCTGATGGGACCACTCACCCCCAGGCCACTGAAGGCGGGCATGAAGAACACACCATTTGTGTCCGTGACGGATTCTGCAATATCCGATGTGTCCGCTGGATTCTCGAAGAGTTCGCAGGATTGCGCCCACGAGACCACGGTGCCGAAGTCATGGGACGCTCCCTCGATACAGTAGATGGCTCCCTGGTTGTTGCCTGGGTTCTTTAGCTGCCAGGCAACCAGTGGGTACATGCCAGAGATCGCTGCACGACATCGATCGCCCGTGATCAGATTTAAGAAGGCTCCAGTGCCCATGGTGACCTTAACGTCATTCTTTTTGAAGCACTGAGAGCCCCACATGGCGGCCGTTTGGTCACTCAGAGAGGCAGCAATGGGGATGTTCGTATTGGCCCAATCCGGACCCAAGGCAGTGGGATGCACGTTCCCGAAACCCTTGTAACCGTTGTCCACCACTCGTGGCAGAATTTTCGACTGGAATGGGTAACAAGACATGAGAAGTTATCGTATCATAGCATGAGGGTATCTGCGACTTACATTGATGCCAAAGAGCCAGCTTATTAGCGGCGACCAACTGAGCGTGAAGGGGTCGTATAATCCCGTCGCTGTACTTGAGGTAACATCGGTTATGTGCTCCACATCTTTGTCCCTGCTGTTCCCTGTTCTCAGTTTGTGCAGGATCCACGAGTCCAGCAGCTCCACACGTGCCTTTTTTTGGACCAAAGCCTGGCGCAGTTTCTTATTGTGCATTACCTCGAAGAGAAGGCGTGGGGTGACCTGGCCATTCATCAGTTTAAGGACACTTCCGGCAAGGAATCGCGACTGGCGTGTGAGCAGAAACAAGGCGTACGAGACCCAGTTCATGGAGCTCTTCGTCCAACTAGTGTTCCATTCGTTCACCAGCTTATCGGCGCGCAGGTCTTTCCAGGTAACAAAGTTGTGGTAGTACTCGCCAGTTCGGTGATTCCAGGTTAGAAAAGTGCAGCGCTGAGTGGAAATGGTCAGGCACGAGATGTCCGAGGGCGAAAGCTGGGCATCTAAAATTGAATAAAAGGCTCAATTAATATAAGTGGCTAATAAAAAAGATAAGTTTATGTGTTCTAAGGCAGTATTTCCCTAAGTGTGGGTCGCGACCCACTGGTGGGTCGCGTTTAGATTTTTGGTGGGTACTAATTGCCATATAAATCTTGAAATTTTTTGTGTAGATGGGTCGCGGTCCCGACAAGTTTGGGAAACACTGTTCTAAGGCATTCCCATTTACCTATGGTTTTATTAACTTATATAAAGTTAAACCTGTTCTTTTATAAGCTTTGAACTCACCCTTTACCGCCAGCGTTATAACGTTCACAATTTTGCGCCACAAGATCTCCGGTTCGATTTCAAAATAGCCGGGCTGAGGGTTCAGTAGCTCTACCTAATTGCACCAAAGGTCGAATAGTTAATTAACTTTGCACCGTGGGTCGCTTGAAGATCGAATCACTTACTGCATCCACCGCCGATCCCCTCACAACACACCGATCATCTAAAACGAAGCTCCTCACGCAGGTGGTGCCTACATCCAGAGCGAGGATGTAAACAGGTAATCCCGATCCTGTGTCCTTCGATGATCCCAAATTTTTGGGCGGCTCTTCCGACTTGGTTGCTTTTTCTGGAGACCCCGACATCTTTCCCAGCGCACACTTCGACGATCACTGTCTTCTGGACGCTGTTACTCCGAACTGGCGGATCGACTTATCCATTTCGCTACTGCCGCTGGAATTGTTATTGTTTCGACGAGGCCTCATAGTGCGCGATTCAGATTTCCTTATCAAGTCAAGTGCCCGACTTTTGTTTTTGTTTCTCGCCCAGATAATGATCAACTAGCTTGAAAGTAGCCGAAACATGGCCTAGGATTTTATTTATTAAAAGTGCGATATTTTGTAATAAATACGATTTACGTGTTACAATCAGGGACGGATTAAGGGCAGGGCCGACGGGGCCGCGGCCCGGGGCTCCGAAATTTTGGGCGCCCCCACAAAAAATGCGAACAAATAGGTTTTTAAATTTTTTAAGAATTTAATTTGGCTAAATTTACGGGAAAGTGAGTTCTTATGATCATTAGAAACAATCATTGTTTGTAAACATTTGTATTATACCAGGGCGAATTAAGAATATTTGTTAATATTTTGTGCATAGCTAAAAAAAGCAAAGTTTCGGCATCTAAAAAAAGTGTTGACAAACGCACAAAAGTGCTTTATGATGTGCCAGCCCTAATCTGCGCAAGTTTTAAATCGACAAAACAATAACAGCCTTCTGATAAGACAATGGATTATGATTTTTATCATTGCCGATACGATAGGCCCGCTAAATATAGAGCTACATCGCCCTGATTGTTCACGTGTGCCGTGAATAATCACCCATATAATCTTAACGACTATTCTTTTACAACTTTATTTGCTGTACACATAGCCACTTGCATATATAATGTGTGTATACATAGGTACGAATTCAGGTATATAGATACTACACATACAAGATAAACCTTTATCTAAAATAGTTAGCATTGTACTAATAGTGTGTGTCCAATAAAATACATTTTACAATCAACTTGTTAAACATCGATTTATAGAGTACTGCACTAGATAAAAGCTCTCAGAAGCCTTCTTGCAAACTTAGGTACTGGTTTCGGTTCTCTTTGGAGATATGTCTACGCCAACTGGAGCTTTAGGCGTAAGGGCACCCTTACATGTCTGTTGGCAGGATGTCCGGAATAAGGTACTGGCACAGTTCCACTTCATCCGCCACAAATTTCACCTTTTTGGCGGTATTGTCGTCCAAAAGCACACGAATGGCCGGCCAGATTGTGGAAAAAATACCAGGCGAATTAATGATCAAACAGACGCCCAGGCGCTCCGGGAAGTGCTTTCCCAGCAACCAAATAAGGTTTTGGACAAGCTGGTAATCCATGCAACCGGTGCTGAACTCCGCCAGGTCGAAGACGATGCAGAGGCGGTCAGTGACCTCCTCAAAGCACTTCTTGCACGCCTCCTCCAGATTATAGACGATGAAGCGGGTCAGCTCATCGATGTCCCGCTCAGAGCTATGGTTCTTGGCCGGAATGTAAATCACCGGACGGCCAATGCAGTCGCGGTGGCGCAGCAGACGGGCCTTCTTCTCCAGCTGGCTGCGGTCCATCTCGCCCAACTTCTCCACTCCGTACGTCTCACGCCACTTGTTTGTCTTCAGAATGGCCTTGGGTTAAAATATTTCGGGTTATTTTAATTTCATTAACGCAAAAACCAAAAGTTTAATATAGTATTGGAATAATTAAGCGTATTTTCGAAAAGATTATGTGCGGATTTTTTAAGTGGATTATTATTAAGTAACTGGATTTTCTGAAGAAGTGAAATAGAATTGAACTCAATAAAATCAAAAGTCTGGATAAAGACATGGTAAACAAAAAGACTAGATAAAGACATTGTAAAACAAAATTAAAAGTGGGCTTTTTAATACTCCACTTAATTTCAGTTTTTATTTGCGAATGTGTCACCTGAAATGCGTCATCTGTGGTTTTAAAGGCACGAAGATATCGTCGCAGTGAGAAGTCGTTATGATATTGCTTCGGATCGGCCTCCACAATCAATTTCATGCGGTCCTTCAGATCCTTGAAGTCCTGTTCGTTAATTGGCGCCAGCTCCTCAGATGACATATTGTAGGACTTAAATCGATTTCAGATGGGGTATAATAAGTGCCTTCGTTCCAGAGAGCCTCGGACTGCGAACGGAATGTGCTGACACTATGCGAAATGCAAGCGGAGCTTAATATTTTTCCTCTGAAATGTTTTTTTTCGCAAATGGAACGGATTTGTTTTTTCTCATTTGGACTAGTGTGACCAGAGGAGAATCGTTGAAAAACACCGTTATGATTACGTTAATTCGAACGACCGTTACATTTAGCTTAAATTCAACTTGTCCCTATTTTTATAATCAAATTTTAAACTGATTCTAAGCTCAATTATTTTATTCACTCGATTTCAATACGCCTCACAAATTTTCAAGGTATTCTTTGCTTTTCTAAATGTTGCTAAATTTCTTAAAAAGTAAATTCATTCAAGATTATATTTATGTCGTTTTAAAGAGAACTGGGAAAGTAGTATATAATTAACTTTTAAGAATTTTTTTTTAATGTTGTAATACTTCCAATTTATGTGAAACTTTGATTCGCAGTTCCCAAATCACACACAATAAACCTTTTGAGTTTCATACTTTTTGACTATTTAAAACAGTTGAGATACAAAAATCGAAAGGTTTACTTTTTCTGGCATATATCTTTTTATACATGGTAATACTTCGTACATAACTGCAGATTTGATAAAAAACGTTAACAATACTTAATTGGTTGGCAGAAGCAAGCCACATAGAAACAGAAAAACCAAAATTCGAAGAATGCATAACGTCATCTCGGCCGTCTGAGGCCCTAAGTATTACAAATGCAGAGATTCCTAAGTTGAGATTTCTATTGCTTAAAGGTCTTCGTCCCACGGGGAGTGGTTCTCCTAGTTGGGCACCATGACACGGGCTATGCCCGGCAGGACCTCTGCTTGAAGAGGCCCGAACTCGACTCGCTCCCCGTCGACAGTGATGATGCCGTGATTGTCGAGTGGCTCCAGGCGAAAGGCTCGCACCGGCAGCACCTTTACCCACTCGGTGCTCACCTCCGGCAGATGGGTGCCGGAGCTCATGTTGTAGAGGAAGCTCAGCAGGTGCGGCCGACTGATGCCGGCGCGGATGAGAATCAGGTAGATGGTTCCGTCGTTCAGTCGAGCCTTGGGCGCAAAGTGGCAGTCGATGCCCAGATGCGTCTGATAAACGGCGTGCATCATGATAAACTCGCCCTCCTCCACCAGCCAGCCCTGGTCCTCGGGCAGCGGTTCGTCCAGGTCGGGAAGTTCGCTCGTGGGCCCATAATTCTGCTGCCTGTTCTCCAGCGAGGCGGCAGCCAGGCCGGTGAACTCGCTCTCGTCCGCCAGACTGTGGTAGATGCTCTCCGATATGGAATAGTAAAAGCTGCGTCGCGAGCCCCCCGACAGCCAGCTGTCGCACCTCGATCGGAACGACTGGTTGACGGACGTCTCCAGGGAAATGACGTCCGCGAACTCCTGAGGCAGGTACTCGGCACTGGAATGGTAGCTGGGCACCGCCCCCGTCAGCAGATCGACGTGCGTGTTGCAGCTTCGACTGCTCTGTATCCTCCGCTGGCCAGCGTAGCCGCTGTGGCTGTGGCTCGAGGAGCCCTGCTCCTCCGTCAGCAGGTAACTGATGCGACCGTTGTAAGTGCGCAGATTGACCAGGCGGTACAGCGTCCAGATGGTGAAGCGCTGGTAGCCCAACAACCGGATGCGCTCGCTCTCGATGTCCACGTCCGAAATCAAGCCCCATCCGATGGATAGGAAGGAGTAGACGGAGCGGCTCTGCAGCTGCACGCGGACTACGTCCATCGGAGAGCTGCGACCACTGATCACGGTCAAAGCAGCACCAAGCACTGGCTTGGTGAAGTACGGTTCACTAGTGGAGAAAGGCACCGGATTAAAAAGTTAATTATTTGTAGTTTTTGAAATTTAAGCTTTTATCAATAAGGCTGTGTGAAACAGGTAAAGGTGTTATAATCAACTTCACTCGTTAAAGGTACGTTTCCAATTACCATTTAACAACATCGAAAGTTGATTACCCTTATGGATTATTTATTTATTCAACAAGATAGGTGTCACGGATTGATTGTTGATGTTACTATTAGAAATGTGATGATTTATTGAAATAATGGAAGGAAACTTACTTGTAACAGTGGGCAATGGACCTGGCCAGTCCGTTGCCGGAACCGCACGGAATAATGCCGAGGGCCAAGTGAGGCAGGACGTGGGCCCAGTCCTGCCGCTGCAGCAGGCCGTTGATTATCTCGTGGAAGAGGCCATCTCCGCCAACGGCCACCACGCAGCACCAGGCATCCAGGCACTTTGTGCTCATGAACTCGATCGCAAAATTGGAATGTTTGGTCACGTACAAGTCGTAGGGCACCTCGGCCTCGTTGAGCACTGGGGTCACGTGCATATTAAAAACCTCGCGGGCGTCGCCTGAGCCGGATTTCGGATTAAGCAGAACCAGGATCCTGCGGCGCCGCTCATCTGTTGCAGGAGCCACAAAGATATCCTCCAGCGTGCGGTGCAGCTGCCAGCGTAGGGACCTGTACCATCGGTCTGCTTCCCGCATGTTGTCCTCGAAGGTGTCGAAGGACCTGAATCGCAGGGTCAGTACCGTTCGCTCGCGGTGCAGCTCCGACCGTAGGCTCCTTTTCTTCAGGACATAAGCGAAGACGTAGAGAAAAGCGCTGACGTCGCCGCCATCGGAGGGAAGGTTCTCCCTGCTGTTTGCGCTACATTTGCTGGGCGTTGTGGCCGATCGATGGTGGTCCCCGGAAGCTGAGATAGCCGGCGAATTGGGGTTGCCGGAGCTGCAGGCACAGGCTCCCGACATCACCAAACGTCGGCTCTTTTTGGGCCGCATGCAGCGAGCTCCCACTATGTCACCGATCCGTACCCGCTGCTCCTTGACGATGCTGCCGCCCGGTGACTCCCGCTGCAAGGTGAATCCCGTGGCGTCCAGGCGAACCCGGAAAACGTGACTGCCCTTTTTGCGCTGGCTCGTGTAAAAGGTGTCGCTGACGTCGTGGCCCTCGTCCCGATCCTCCTCCGCCCCCGGGGGCGTGGCCCGCGAGCCGGCCGAACTCGGGCTGGTGGTCTTATCAAGAGATTCGCTCATTTTGACTGGAGATTCGGCTGCCAAGCAGCATGTTTTGGGGATTTTTTGCTCAGCTTTTTATGGCTCCCTTATCACAATCATGGCCGCAGTGTGTCCGCAGGTGGAAGTCGAAAATATACCAGCTGCCGCGGAGGAACTTAATACCAAAATGTTTAAGTATTTGCTTATTTGTACAACGTAGTTATTTTCAGCGTTCACAACGCGGCAACACTGCGATTATTGTTGTGAACGGTTCCAGAATCAGATCCTTTGAAAGCGTTAATTTTAATTCCGAAAGAATATGATGCAAATGAGCGAATACAAGGTGGTGCCGCAGAACGCGCCGCAGGACGATACCGTTATTCGTCAGCCGCAATCAGTGACACCCGGAAACGCCAATGGAGTTGGTGCGTATTTATAACGCATATGGATTAGTCCCACGGATAAATTCCATCACACAAATGGACTCAGTGAGATGCGCGCGTCTGTGTGTGTGGGCGCGAGCAAAAAAGCTGAATCTTCTTGACATTTGGACAGCAGCGGTCAAGACTTTAGCACTTGTGATATAATTTTCGAAATCTTTTTTGTTACTTTCTTTAAAACCAACTAACCAATAAACAAATAATCCGAAATGTAAAGTTCCTTAAATAATAAATCAACAAAGCTTTACAAAGTGATTCGTAAATATTAACGCCAAACAAGTTAACAGGCCTTTAACATCACTTATGATAAGAATTTAGTTGAAACAGCGATTAAAATACGCTGAAATGTACATAATTTTTTTTTTTTGCAGATATACATAAACAACAGGTTCTTTTTAAGTTAATTTTTTTAGGTATATGTAATATGACGCCCGAGTACTTAGTGCCATCGGCCTGACCGCTGGTGTACCTATGCTTATTTTCATTGCTAATGCATATAGCCTATATCATATAAAAAGCTAATCTGGAACTACGCCCCGTTGCAGACAATTGGATGTCGATACCCGTGGGCATGCCCAACTGCCCCCAGGGCCTCGAATACCTGACCGCCCTGGACCAGCTGCTTGTGGCGCAGAAGGTCGAAGCTTTAGAGGCAATCACCGGCTTCGAGACGAAAAACCGCTTCAAGGTAAAGAACTCGCTGGGACAGAACGTCTACTTCGCCTATGAGGAGAGCGACTGCTGCTCCCGGAACGTGCTCGGCGGCAGTCGTCCCTTCGAGATCAAGATTCTGGACAACTTTCAAAACGAGGTGCTCCACCTGAACCGGCCGTTTAGGTGCAGTCTATTCTGCTGCTTCCCCAGTTGTATGCACACTGTAGAGGTGTCGGCTCCGCCGGGCCAGGTGATCGGAAGCGTGGAGCAGGTCTGCAGCTTCTTGCGACCCCAGTTTAACATCAAGAACACCTTCGGCGACACCGTCCTGCGAATTGAGGGACCCATCTGCCCATGGAAGTGCTTTAGCGATTCCAACTTCAAGGTCAGTGCGCGGCCAACAAGTGGTTATTCGTCTGTCTCGATTTCGATTCGCATATTCAAACAAGTATACACACACAACGGCGGTCAGCTAAATAGCAGCAATATTGAACGAACTCAGCATTAACCAGATAATTAATCTGCTATTCTTAATGAACAATGCCAGGCTCCCACATTCAATTATTTGTAGCAGCAGTACTTTTTGTTCTATTTAATTTTTATAACAGACTTATTGTCTTATTTAACTAACCGCCTCTGTGTTAAGCACCATGTAGAGCGGTTCATATACTGAAGTCCGAGACAGTGACGTCATGGATCGCTATGCTTGACTGTCCCGAACCAGTCAATTAATTCCGATACTGCAAACTCTGTGTGCGAATGCGAATTCCGTTGCGATTAATGCGAAACACAAACATTTCTCATTTTCCCCCCGTTTTGCAGGTATTGAGCGCCAATAACGAGGAGATCGGCAAAATAAGCAAACAATGGTCTGGACTGGGTAGGGAGATGTTCACCGATGCGGACTACTTTAGCATCACCTTCCCCCTGAATCTAGATGTTCGCATGAAAGCACTCGTATTTGCAGCGCTCTTTTTGATTGTGAGTATATAAAAAACAACACGGAAGCATTTTTAAATATATTTACAAATTTATTATAGGACTCACTGTTCTTCGAGCAATAAGCTTGACAAGGGATCGAATGAACAAACACCCAGACATTATTAATGCCGACTGCTTTTTTCAACGAATTGCTTCGTTGTAGCCTTAAGAATTTTTTAACCCTTTATTTGATTAACATTTCCGGGAATCTGAACAATGCAACGCTTTGATCAACTTAGAATCTCTGCAGCAAAGGAATCTGCCCGCACAATTTTGAACTGCAATGGAGTTGCACCTTCGTTTATATGAGCCTGGGTTTTTGGCATTTAAAACGCACAACAACGTAGCACACAACTGAATTCTGACTAATGTGTACACACGGAAAACAGACGAGAACGAGTGCCTTATGACGTCCTAGTTAATATTGTCGTCGCCCCGCCCCGTTTCCACGATTTTTATACCTCGACATAATTAGCTTTGTTTTACCCAAAGATCGGAGCACAGGACTACTTAACTGCAACCATGGCGTACCTTACTAATTTACTATTACCTATTACATTATACATACATATATTTTTGTATGAAACTAATCGCAATCGAATTGTTATCCATTATTGTGGCCACAATCGGCAATTTGATACTGCTGGTCGATTTCTTGTGGCGCCCCATGATTAGCATCACTTATACATGTACTTCATCAATTTATTTATCTCTCAGTTATGCTGTAAAATAAACAAACTATATTTTATACAAGACAAATGCCAACCATTTGCAATCGGTGGCAATGCAGACTTTTGTACAAAGGACTCAAGCGTTGGGCACGTTGTTCGATGTAAATGTGGTTCAGTTTTGGACATTTGGAATGTAACTGGGCTTAACCGCTCAGAGTAAAATCTCGAGCGCATCTATCCTTAGTTATTCTTGGCAAAGTACTTGGTTTTTTCCTCAGGGTTTGGAACGATCTGGAATATAAGTTTGTAGGGTATTTATATAGAATTCAATTGAAAACATTGTTTTTAAGGCCAAATTCTTGAATTTATGTATTTTTAAAACTTACCGTATCGGCACCTGGCCGCCAACCCGCTGGGCAAACCTCTCCGTGGGTATCCGTATACTGGAAGGCCTGTACCAGGCGAATAGTCTCGTCCACAGACCGTCCAACTGGCAGATCGTTCATGGTGATCTGACGCAGCACTCCAGCTTGGTCGATGATGAAGAGCCCACGCAGAGCGTGACCACTGTCCTCCAGATAGACCCCGTAGTCCTTGCTGATCTTGTGTGTCAGATCGGAGAGCAGAGGGATCTTCACGCTGCCAAGGCCGCCCTCTTTTCGCGGAGTGTTTATCCAGGCCAAGTGGGTGAAGTGTGAGTCCACACTAACGCCGATTACCTCCGTCTTGATCTTCTTGAATTCGGCAATGCGGTCCGAGAAGGCTATGATCTCCGTGGGACAGACGAAGGTACTGAAATGCAAAAGGTTGTTTATGTTTTGAAACCAATAGCTTTGATATGGAAATATCTTTTGGGTTTGATGCACTTACAAGTCCAATGGGTAAAATAGAAGCACCACATATTTTCCCAGGTACTGGGATAGCGATAGCTTCACAATCTCCTTATTAACAACAGCGGTTCCCTCGAACTGCGGGGCTGGCTTGGAAACTGCCAAAGAGGAGGTAATAAAAGAGTTAACTATGATAGCGGGCTGTCTATATTAAATGATAGTTTACTACTTACTAACTGCCTTGGTGAACTGCAGCTGATGGTCACCCTTCGGCTGATCGGGATAAACGGATCCGCCAGCGTAGGAATAACACGATTCACTATCGTCTGGCTTAGCAGCTCCAACAATCACTGCGGATAGCAGTAGGATAGATAAGTACTGGTTCATGACTGGGCTGAAACGAGATCCACGTATATATTACACTTATTAGATTCGGTTTATACGGTTTTTATGACACGCAACCAATATTGTTATTGACGCCACTTTAACTTCTATATTTATTAACTAATACTAATACTTTATATTTTATTAAAAAAATGAATATTTCTATTTTATAACTTATTATCTTTTCCAATGGATTAGCAGTCGAGAAACGAAGAGAAGGGTCCCGAGTAGTTATTGAATCTATTTTAGTCTGTCTTCACTGTACTCACATATTCAAAAAAGAAACACGCCCACAACTTGCAGCCACGCAGTCAAAAATTGTATTTCAATTTTCAGAACTTCAATTGATTTTGGTAGAACGAACCGATTTATTGTTGCTGCGCTTCCGTAAAGATAAGCTTATCAGTTTCATTCACTGGTAATATATTTTATAGTTGTCAGCGTGTAACTGCTTAAATAAATACTTGACAAAGGCATAACTAGGATTTCAATGCTTCTGCGATTCACTGGTTATCCATTTACATTTATTTATAGTGGCTTAACAATTAAAAGTTCATTGAACAGACACAAGTTCGCACAGCTGTTACCTTTAAAGCGCTATAATTAACTCCGTTTGTTTAATTTTAACAACAAACTCTTCTGCCGGCATTAGTGTGACAGTCGCAGTCTAAAATACCGCCATGCCTCTTTGGTCACACTGCCCAGGAAGTACGGACGTTGCCAGCACACATAAATTAGCAAACAATTATTCAAATGAAGTTATGAACTTGGCGGCCAAATATGTAATTTAAAGCGTCAAGAATATAGTAAAATTTTGTGACTAATAAATATTAGCATCACACAAAATCGTATCTGAAATGTTCAATAATCAATTTAAAAACCGTCATCAGTTTGTCTCACTTATTCTATAAACTTTATTAAAATATATATCAATATATAAATTGCTCGCGCTTAAAAATTAAGGTTTACGCCTGGAGTTAAAACAACACGTACATATGTATCTATGCATGTTTACTTGCTAATACCAATAAATATAGATATTTCTCTCTTATGGCCTAACTGATATAATATGCATTACATCACTATCATGCATCCTCTAAAAACTACAACAAATTGAGCAAAAATCTGTGTTAATTGCACAAAAAGCGAACATTTAAAGTACATTGCTTAGCATGCATTAGCTTTGATTGAGAAATTTTTTTGTTGTGGGCGTTAATGGTTGGTAGTGATAGTGGTTTTTGTTGATCTTTATGTTGCTGTTGCAGTATTATTGATGGGTTGAGAAAAATGCACCTTGCCTTCTTCCGAGGCCGCGGTCTAGCTCTCCCAGACCTCGTCCCGCTGTTTGGCAGCTAACAGTTTGCGTTCTGTAAATAAAAATTTAATTTACATATAAAATAAAATCGTGCGTAACAGTTGCCTTTATAAAGTAGTTAAAAATGAGCACATTGAAAACTCTTCAAAGAATTTTCCCAACTACTTTTTCAACTCTAACAACAGTGAACTCGACTCTACTCACCTTTGGCTTCGCGTAGTACTCGCCTCTCGTTCTCCCGCTCCTGCGGCGCCGTGGGCAGTTTGACCCCCAATGCGCCGGACACAAGACGCCGGGCCAAAGCCGTGCATGTTTCCGGTCGCTGGCGATACGGCTGTAGCGAAACGGCTCCGGCCTTCTTCGCCTTCAGTCGGGACTCGAGCGTGGCCTCCGCCAGTGGCTTCAACTTCACAAAGGGATGTCCCATTGTCAGCACTTCAGCAGCTGTAGATAACAGCCATACACTTCATTACACATTCAATTTATGATTACAATCTGCGCCACTCACCGATGCGGGAACTGCTAAACACAGCCAGAGCATGGGTGTCGTCCACCCACTTGATGTCGAAGCCGCTGCCCTTGTACTGTGCGAAAAGCATGAGCAGATCGGGTGTTTTGAACTCTACTGGAAAATTGGACACCTCCAGGACGTGGGGAAACTCTTCCTCGTTGAGCAGCTGTTGTTTGATGTGAAACACCTTAAAGATTCAATAACAAATGTGTTTATCCTAGCGAAATATTACTAAAGATAGGCTACTCACGCTGTAGTCCATTTTGGGCAGCTCGATTTTGCATTTGCCCACAGATTCACTCAGTTCTTGGAGAATCTTGGGATCCAGACAGTCGCCGCTCTCGTCAAACATGTTTTCCCAGTCATCTTCGTCCTCCTCGTCATCATCTTCGGTGGTGCTGTCTGCAGGTGGTTTCTCTGTGGCTTCTGCTTGAGGGGATTGGATCGCCTTGGGTGCCGCTGCCTCGATCTTTTCGGGGATCTCCAGCACATCCGAGACGAAGGTTTGTTTCATGATGCGACGATTGCTGCGATTGATTTCCTGCGATGGAAGCGAAAATTAGTTCGCCTCTACGTTTTGACATTGTTATACCATACCTTTGAGGCTCGCTGCAGTTCGCGCACATCGTTATCACATTTGGCCGCCTCTTCACCGTTTGGAGTCCTAGATACCACCACATCCTCGATGCGCAGTGGTGGAGATGCCTGGGATTTGCCGCTGCTGGCTGATTTGTTGCCATTGCTTGGCTTTGTACGCTGGGAGCCACTCATGATCTGTGGATAGACAAACTATGGATTAGGATGGACGGGTCAGTGTGTTAACTAACAACTTTAAGGCAGCGAGGGCGCCCTAATTTTGGTAAGTTTTGATTGCCTTCGAGCACCCACCTCTTTATCACAGTCCGCTGGCTTGGCCGGTCGGTTCTCTTGGTTTGGTTGAGTATCGTTTTCAGTCCCCGCTATAACGAGTACAGTGGCGTTATCTGCTGCTATAGATGCAGATATAGCTGTTGATTTCTTGCCTCGTTCTCTGCGGTGCGATTTCGATTTCTTTGACTTGGACTGCTGCTGATCGTCCGCCTTACTTGAGTTTGTATCTGCAACTGGCGGCGAGTCCGCTGTTGTAACCGTTTCCGTAGCCGCTGGCGGTTGTGCTGCTGTCGCTATCGATGTTGTTGTTGTGGTCGGTGGTGTAGTCTGGCTGCGCCGTGCCCTTGGCACATAAACCGCTCGATCGGGACGGCGTTCGCGACGGGTCGCAGCTGCTGAGCCGTCCGCCTGTTGCTCTCTGCTGCGAAAGAGCGGAGCAAAACACAGGTAGCAATAAGTGGATGGAACAAAGCAAGGCAATCGATTAGCTCACGACAGAATTTCGTCAGTTTCTAAGATACAACGCAGTCGATTAGCCATATGGTATGTATTGTATACCTGTTTGGGGATTCTTTAGAGGTAGGATTTGTAGCTATAGCTATTGCCGTGCCTGCAGCTATAGTTGTTGAGTTAATTGTTGTTATTGCTTCGTTCGCTGCACCTGCTTCCTCACTACTGCTGTTGTTGTTATTGCTATTGTTGTTCCTCAAGGCTGGCGGTCTGTATAAATCCACCGAGTTCGATTTGCTTACTAAAAGATACAGATAAAAAAATTATATACTTCCAAAGATACAATACTGTGGGTTACTCTAAAACAAATTCCATTTATAAATAAAGATCGCGAGTTGAGCAGAATGTTATAAACAAAAGTTGGCAAATGCACAAAGCAACTTAAAAAAATAGAGACTAAGGTGAAGCAACGGATTCGGCATATTATAAATTAAAAAAATTCACTTATGTCGACCCAATTTTACACGGCCTGCTTTGTGCCCGATGTTCGTGAATGTCAACACGAACTTGGCAGGTGGATCCCAAGCGGGAAAGGGGAGGCGGAGTGAGCGTGCGCAGCGGTCTATCAGCTGAGCGTTTACCTGCATGAGGCGAACTGAAGTGGAGCGAAGTGCGGTCGGGCAAGGTGTGATGCAACAGCACCAAAAATCAGCTCGAGAAAGAGGGCGACCTTGAATGAACGGTCGACGCGCTGCCTGCGCCGCTCAGCTGGCATCTGGTTATTTGAGTAATTTTACTTAAATTATATTATTAACTAAATACCCTTATATTGAGAGTAATTATAAAAGTTGATTGGAGGTATATTTTGAAGGTCTCTATAATTATATTGCGTTAATATCGATTTTTAATCAATACTTAACTCATACAAAACTGTTTTAAATGCCTTCTAGTGTCCAAAGCAATAAATTAACTAAATAAAGAATTAGTACAGAACGACGATCTTTTTTTTGTTTTCTAACATGTTGACAGTGTATTCCCGTCTTCGTATTGTTTACCCATTCTCATTAATATTTTGATTTCTTTGTTTCGCATCTTTTGCGTTTTTGCAAACATTTTAATTTATGGCCGCTTGCTTAATTCAAATGCAAAAACGCTTCGCGCCGAAATTTAAAAAACATAGCCTGCCTTTGTTTATTTGCGTAGTCTATTATTATTTACTTTTACTCACATGGTGATTCGCCGATATGCTTCTTAACGCCCATCTTACAGAGCTCCGTTATGTTTTTCCTGCTGGCGCTGCTGCTTCTGCCGTTTGTAACCTGTTGTTGTGAATTGTTGTTGCTCCTCCAGCTCTTCGCTGTCTCCCTCTCTCTATCCCGCTCCCTCCCACGCGTTGGCTGGCGCCGCTCTCTCTCCTTTTCCCTTTGTTGCTGCTGCTTGCGACTGTTAATTGTAGATTTTTTAACACAATTAGTTAATCTTTATAAAAGGTATTTTTTTTTCTTATTTATTTAACAGGATGTACTCATTATATAAAAAACCATTACTTACGCCTCAAAACCGCTTGGATCGAGGAGCTGGTTGCGAAAGCAAAGGACGGTACGGCGCTGCGGCCCTTGGCCCACTGAAAAGGTGAACAGATCGTACTGCTGGCGGTATTTCTCACATGTTTGATGGATGAGATAACGGCGGTAATTGCCCACAGGTGGAAAAAGAAGAACGCTGTGAAAGAGGGACAGAAAAGGTTAAGAAACTCTCGATCAAAACCGATCGGTCGCTTTATCAGAAGTGTGTGTTTGCATTTGTGATGGGCCGTTTATGCGGGAATTCCATTAACGCTAATTGGGCGAATCAAAAACATACCAGACCAAATTATTTGTGTCCAATTCTGGGTATAGAACACAATTGTAAGATAAAAAAACAACTTTAGTGTAGTGTTTATGTTGTTAAAACGTGAAACACATATTATGAACCGGTATACACGAAGTTGAAAAAATCCAATTAGAACCGATCGCTAACAGGTTGTTGGGAATTCTCACATAGAAGAGGAAGCAGAGGAGGCAACCCCAAGAAAATAAAAACAAAGTCGAAACGAAGCACGACTTGTAAGCGATATTACGTAACGGTGTTGTAATATTAAAAACTGAAATTTCTATGCGGCGCTTGCGGTTGTTATTGCGCGGCGATTAATTGTTTATTAAACGCGGGCCGAATGCAAAAGAGCGCAAGAGCACGAAGCCCCAAAAAAATGGTGTTAGTTGGCGCAACTGCAATGCGGAAAATCACATTTGCAGTTGGGAAAACTCAAAGTTGTGCAGAAAAAAACAATGAAAAACTGGTATCTGCACACGAAAGGCCCACAAACTCGTACTACTTCTTTCATTGTTGTTGTTTTTCTCTGTTGCACATTTCCGTATTACGATTGTTGTAACGGGACTTGCAGGTCTCTCCCTCTCTGTCTTGCGCATCGTATTTGTTGTTTTTGGATGTTATGTCCAGAGGGGGCTGGGGGCAATTTACTTCTCTCTCCCTCTCTCATACAATCAGGGACAACACACGCACACACTCGCACTCACACACACCTACGCACTTCGATATTCTCGTGGCAAAACGTTCTAAAGTGTTCTTTTCACAGCCGTTTTCTTACCCACAACTCAGGCGCTTCTTCACAAACAGCTGGATGTCACAACCGACATTATGCACAAATTCCTGGTCAATTAAACTTAGACTATTTGCGAATGCCTCCAGTTTATTTAAAAAATCGCGACGACGAAAAAACCGACGTCGCACACACACAAAAATTTCTGGCTTGTTGTCCAGCCCTCGCACGCGTCTTCTTAAACCCCGAAATCCATGGTTGGTGTCTCCGGTCATTCTGTTTTCCAACCATGTTAACGTTGATGGGGATGTTAGCAAATACATTCATCCAATCCTACCGAGTGCGCCCTCCGATGCAACCACTTAACATAGCGAGTGCACCATATCCCTTACCCTATCCAAAACTCCCTCCAAACCTAGCGAATGCGCCCTTCTAATCTAACGAGTGCATATACTCAGTGACAGGATCATTGATATACCCTTTCTTGGAGTACTACTGTTTGCAATTAGTGAATACTTTTGTGAATATTCCTGAGTGCATAGTACTGATTAGCATTAAAAGACGATATGTCATATGGCTCTCAAATATACACGTTAGCTATCTGTCCTTTTCCTATTCGTTCCTTATTGTTCAAAAAAGGCAGCCAATTTAATTGGAGCTATTAAATGTAAAGTAAGAACGTGGTTTGTTTTGCTTTAAGAAGTCTAGTGCGTGAGTTTATACTCTTAAGTTCACACCAAGCGAAGGGGAACCGTGTTCTAGTTTCCGAACTATGCACAGCTGAATTTCTAGCAGCTAATATTTGAGCAAGTGCTCGAAATTAAATTCTGCATAAACACGAAAGGAAGAGTGGAGCGAACCGTCGCTCACTCCATTTCCGCTTTTCAGGCTGTCAACAGGCTATCGCGCCCTTGACACCTCCAAAACGCTCCCAGCCAACCGAAAGCCACCCACTTGCACCGCCACCCAGCTCCATTTTCTAATGGCTCAATGGAAAACTCGCTGTTTGCGTAGGACAAATGTTTATTTATGAATTTCTTTCACTTCAGCTCCTGCTCTCTGCGGATCGAAGTGTCACGAGACAGCGACTTTAACCGCGACAGATATTTTGGCGGAGGCAACTTTTTATTCCTGTTTAATTTGTTTTGGTTTTTGCATTTTATTGCTCAATTAATTGGGCAGGCAAGCGGGGCAAATAAAGTTGAGCCCTTGCAGATGATAAATCGGTAAAATCGCACACAAATGCTCTCCATTCACCGATTTCAGTGCAGTGGGTTATGAGCTATAAAAGGCAATTCCGAGGACCCACGCAGAAACACTATAAAGAAAAGTTCGACTTGAAGGGTACGAAAAAGATATAAAATTGTTGCAATAGTTGGAGAAAGCAATATATATAAACATTTAAAGAGCCAATATTTGCACGTGAACACCCTTTTGGGAACCACTTTGCTGATCTAGTTAATATTTAAGAAAGAGGTAGACATTTTTCCGAGTGCTTGGTTATCGCTCATATATTTCCATTCATTACAGGACCGAAGGCAGGCCAAAAACTATGCCCATTGCCACGCCCCGCCCGGCAATTTGTAACGCCTTTTGCTGTCGTCTCCTGTCAAAATGGCATTCATAAAACTGACTCTCGGCCCAGTCCCCAATTTTCGGGAAATTGTCCCCGTTTATTTCGCCTGATAATGTCTCAATAAAATCTACCCGGCATCTTTTATGGATAGGTGTTTGGATATATGGTAGGGCTCTCGGTGTAGCTGCAATATATGGAAAGACTCTGTACCTATACAAAACACCCCGTGTTATGCCGAACTATTTCGCAATTACCGAAGCTGTAAAATTTTACGATCTTAAAGCTTTCTGCTGGCAGAGCTGCCCCGATGGAAGGTCGTTTTGAATTGGATTTTTATCTTTCTGCCCAGCAATCTGTTGGGTCGGATGCGTAGAATAGTTTTTCATCGCCTTATGATTGCAACATCATCTGCTTTTAATTACTTTTGAGTTCTGCGCGTTGTATTATACATTGGGGGTAGCAAATATCTTGTATACTAAAAATGGATTCGAAGTTAGGAGTATCTCCATTATTTACCTCCGCTTTCACTCTATAAATCCCTAATTACCAACCTTGTTACTTTTCTTTCACATTTTCCTGTTGACTTTTTCCATCTTCGCTTTGATTGTAATAGCTTTTAATCTTTTCGTTATCCTGTGGTATTCTCATTAATTGAGTTTCTGTCGAAGATGGCGCAGCAGAATGTTTTACGTAAGTATTAAAAACACCAACGGAGGCGGGGAGGAAATAAATCAGTATTTTACCTTCGCTTTGTTTGTGCTCAGCTTCTTTTATCTTGAGGCCCCCTTGTGACTCAGAGCATTTTCCGCTGAGTTTAAAAGCTTCCGCCCAAGGCTTTTAGACAACTGCGAAGTTGTTCGCTGCATTTCTCTTACGGCTTTGCAATAAATAAAGTTTTAATTGCCCATCGCCGGGAATCTTGGCAGAAGAGAGATTATAATTTCAGATATTTCACACATTTCAACAATTTCAATTAATGGTCAAGGAGTTCGGGCAACTAATATTCGTGCAAATCAACAGTGGATTGCCTCCCTCGATTAAAGTGCGAGTTAGAGGACAAGGTCTAGACTCCACTCATAATTTACTGATAAAACTTGAGTAATATCGGCTACGTGATTCAGCTTAATCGAAGCAAGGAATAACACACTCCAGATAATCAATTTATGGCGTAACACGCCTCGTAATTCGCAAACATCGAAGCGGCAGATTTGGATTTCAATTTCCATATGGCTGTGCAGAATTTCTTATTCATAGCTGAATTAAATTTGCCTTGAAGACAAACAAATGGAAAATCCCGCGCACGCCTTTCCCTTCCCCGAGTTTCCCTTTTTGTCCTGGCATGCCTTTCCTTCTAATTTCCTTTTATCGAATTTACGATTTGTTGGTCATGTCATCAACTCTCGACTACGGCGACGACAACGCTGCGGATACGCAATGTTCGGTTGGAATTTGTTTTTCCTCTGCCGCCTGCTCTTCTGCATCAATCTTTGATTTGCAAATTATTTTTGCATTCCACACAATCGATTTGTGTTTTTATAGTTCCGAGGGTTTCCCTTTTTCGGGTCTGCCTGATAAATTGTCACCCATAAAGAGCAACAAGGAATCGATTCGGAGGCCTAGGGTTCAAATTTAAAGGGCAGAGCGGCCAATGTGGGTGCGACAGTAAATGCAGAGTTATGTGTTTGAGGGGAATTCGATGAATCGTGTTACGAGAGGTGTTAAGTCTCAAAGAGGCCTGTAAAGCGGAAAATGGGATATTGGCCTTGATTTGGTTAAGCTTAAAGAGCATCGTTGCATTGTTCGATGAAGTACAGAATCTTGTAGGTTAATGCAAAGTAATCGATTAAGTAAGCCGAAGAAGCCTCCGCATGTAGCTCCGCTTTTTATCAGCTCGTCTGCCGCTCATAATTTATGGGTATTCAAATAGGAGAAATCTTTGGGACGCCGCAGGACCCGTTCGCATGCGTTGCCAAATGTCATGTGGCGCCGCATAACCTTTTTGGCTCGATATCCCGTCCTTTGCCCACGCACAGAAGTCCCTTTGCCTGACATTTACAAAGTGCAGCTGCGAGGACTCCGAAATACAACAAAAATGCAATACAAGGCAACGCAGACGATGACGCTGTCCGCAGCTGTGTGGGTGCACAGAAAAAAACAATTTGGCAATCGAAAAGTTCAAATAGTATAACTACAGTGGGGGAAACAGTTGTGTTATTAAAACATGAGGATGGATGAAGCATGAAAATATTGAAAAGCAAAAATTCCCGTATGATTGATTGAGTTTTTGCCGAGTGTTTGTTGTTCTTGCCCTGAAACATAACAGTGTTCGGATGTTCGGTAGTTCCAAAACAATTTTTTGTTGTCCCCAGCTTGGAATAATACCAACTTAAGCGCTAAGTCACCGACAAGAAAAGCGAAACTACAGAACCCGTAGACATGAAAATGGTCACGTTCTTTGCGTGAAAAGTTCTACTTATCCTTTTGCGTGTGCTGCCAGTTGCGGTAAACACTTCATATACGCAAATAGTTGAAAAGTCGAGAGGAAAATGCGCAGGACGATCAAAATCGTGGAGACTGCACAAAAGTTGGCGAACATAATGCAAACCGGGTTTAGTGGGGCGAAGCGTATTGTTAAGAATCTCTATGTTGAAAAGAATAACTTGATTAGTTTTGCTTAGTATAAAAGCAACTAAAGTAACTTGAATGGGAATAACGTTCTTAAAGCTTACTACTATATTTAGTGAACATAAGTGCACAGTAAATATAATGAATCGAAGGTTCACAGTGGGTTTGGTTTAGTTATCCTAAATAAATAAAAGTTTTTCCGAGGCAACTGCTGGTCATGCGTGGTTTGTAAAAGTGAAAACTTCAATTAAAAACATAGCAACTCATGCGGCATGATTCTTCTGTGTGCTTCTCCCTGTTTTTAGCTGCATAGGCACTTTGTTTAATTGGCTCCGTTGCGAAGTCGGAGAGCCAGAAATGGCGCGGACATCCAAAAGATTGGCAAATATCCCGTCCGTCACGTTTCCATCTCTATGTGACCGCATTCCGGAATCGGATTGGCAAGCGCCGGGCTTTCGGGCCAACTGCCACAGTAGCCGAGCAGTGCGATGCGAAATAAATGTTTATAATTCAACGGAAATGCTCGGCAAGGAAGCCCCACAAAAATCCACAATTCCCTCCCCTTGGCCAACAACTCCAGTCCCTCGATACACAGTACGATATACTGTATATAAATTCCTGTGTGTGGAGGCGATTGTTGCGCTTTTCATGTCGGATGGAAAAACATGGCAAATGCCTTACTGCTGCTGTGCATTTCCCGCCAGACTTAAGCAGAGGAAAACCGACTTTAAGATCTCGAGCTGCTGGCAGTAGACTCCTGCCAAGAATAGCCCTCACTTAACAACCAGAAACCCGGCGATATGAGAGCCTCTCGAGTATGCAAATGGGAAGTGAAATCCATTTTGGACGCCGCCTTAGTCCTTTTTAACTTCCGTGACATAAATCCAGTGCCCGCTGGCCATCTACAGATGCGGTCAAGATAACAGATTTCGCCAGAGGTTAATCGACATTTTAAAGCGGAATATAAGAGATTGTTTCAAGCGAAAAAAATGAGTCACTCTTAAAATTTTTTTAATTGGAATACATGTTCCCATGACAACTTAATCAGGCTCTAATTTGCTGACCGCATCTGCACTTGTTAGCCCAAAAATAAAGTCGGTCAGAACACGACGCCGCCATCCGTCATTTGGATGGGTATCTCGTTGACAGGCCAAAATCGGGCGGAATCAGCTAAGCTGATTTACTCTAAGCAAGGAGCGGCGGGCAGAAGGCTAAGACTGAAATAGAAAGTAAGACAATGGGGGTGTCAATGACTTGGTCCTGAAGTTCTGAGTTCTGAGTCCTGAGCTCCGCCCCTTTTGGCTAATGAAAGTGGACAGGGACTGTTGGCGGCAGAAGCGCTTAAGTCAATTCCAGTTGACTCGGGGAGGCAAACAAAAAATACAGGACGTCCCAGGATGTCCCAGAAATTCTGAGGACATCGCAGGACGGCAAAGTTCAACTGGCCGGGCGCGTGTTTCCGCTTAAAAGTTCTCTGTTTTTCCAGTTGCTGTCGTCAGCAATTGAGGCGCCCCAAATCCTCGACAGACTGTTGTTGCTGCCTTTGCTGTGGTGTTGGCTAATTGCGATTTAATGACGATGACAATTTGATAAGGGGATTTGCTGCATTGTCCATCCGCCGCGTTGTCTCGATGGATCCACCAAATAAATCTACCAATTGAATCAGCCATTTCGATGCTGCACGGAAAGAAACGGTCCTTAAATGACTATTAGCTGGGTTTTCTGATCGTTGAAAGTCCTGAAAATGACTCCAAATTACTCGCAATACAAGTTGGCTTTCTTTATAATATTTACCATTTTCTTTCAGAGAAAACTTGATACGGCACTTGAATTTGGAACAAATGACTTGCGAAAAATTGTTCTTCGTGCACTCCGGAGACAATGCAATCACATGAGCATTTTACGGGCCGGCGAAGCAGAGAAAACTGCGATAAAAGCCAATGTCAGCAGCAGGAGGATGGGCAGCAGGACGAGTCGGAGTCAAAGGCGCCTTGCCACAGACAATGGCTGTAAAATAACTGGAAAAATTGAACATGAATTGAAATAGAAGCGATAGTAATTGAAATTGAAAACCCGAGGATATTCGGTGCACGAAATCATTGTCGTTTCAAAAGCGAAAGAGAACGAGATCTCTGACTGCGTCACCAAAGGAGATTATCTTAAAGTTAACTCGACAAACAGAAGAAACTCGTGTTCTTAAAGGGGAAAATTTAAGTGAGCCCCAGCATTAAATTGCGCAACTTGTTCTGCAAAAGCCGAGACGCACAATCTAAAAGTTAAAGCCACACAAATTGTTTGTTTGGATGGCGAAGCCTCAAGGTGATATTTTACACGTCAATGGTATTCATTTTTGTTTTTATCTGACCAATTTTTAGGTTTTTTATTGCGGTTTGTCCCACATTTCCCTTAGGTTCAAATGCCGTTTCGCTTTGATGTGGGTAGCAGTCGCATATATTTATAATTATTATTGGCATTTTCAAGGGCCGATTCGGACCCTTTTTTGTGGCCTTATGATAACGGTCGAAAGCACCCGGCTTGTCAAATGAGTTCTAATAAAAGCGGAAAGTAAAACCGAAATTTGTCCATGCCGCAAAAACTTTTCGCCCGTCACTTTCGCGCTTTCAATTAATGCGACAAATGTGTGACTATATGGAGCGTTCTCTATACAAAGGAGCTTTGTTCCCCTCTGCAAGTCTGCTTTTTTGGCTGATACGTGACTTGCAGGGAAAGTCAATGACTTCCCCGACCTCCCCCACTTTCCCAAGTGGCTTTGTTATGTCCGCTGTAAAACCCCGCTTTAAAGACCAACTCTCGAATCAATTAATCTGCTCTGGCCATGAAAGTGGCGCCTGGCGATAAGCCAGCTCCGTCCCATGTATAGAATCCTTGTCCCCTTATCTTGGAAGCCGGCGATACAAACTGCCTCAATTTTAATGTCCTCAAACTGTCATAAACTGTAAATGCACAGTAAAAGCCGAAGTATAAGATTGTGGCCTTCTCGATGAGGAAGAGACTAAAGCTGTCAGCACGAGAATTTAACTTCGACAAGCACTTGAAACTATCTTGCACTGAGAACCTCCTTTGCGGGCTTCGAGTAGAAAGGGTAAAATATTAACCATTGTTTTTTGAAAATGTTTTTAAAGCCCTTGTGGCTTCTGTTTAAGCAGAACTCTATGCACCCTTTTTAGGTTCCCTCTGTTTTTTGAGCCAGTTGTCAGTTGTTAAACATTTAAGCCGGAACAGGAGCCAGTTTTTTTGGCAGAGTGCAAAATTGTCCCGCGGGCAGAGAGTGAGCCAGACCAAAAGCCAACATTTGCCACACAGCCGCATGAGAATACGAGTATGTGTGGCCGTGCACATGAGTAACCCGTTGGCACGACATATCATCTCCCGCTCTGCTGGCTAAACCCTCCCGGGTGGGCGGTAGGTGGGCGTGGCAGGTCGCCTGCAGCTTTCATTAGTTCAATGTCAATGTTTTGTTGCGAGATCCTGGAACTGGAAAACGGGCTCCGGATTGCGAACGAGTATGTGGTGCCCGACCATTTGTCTGCTGTGGATTTTTAATTTTAAGCGCCCGTTGTTGGCCTTTTCCCCTTTGTTGCCACCTCGATTTGGCCTTTGCCACCTGTCTGTCTGCTGATTAAATGAGCCCGAGCTGCAGGTGTCCTGCATCAGGACTCCCGCTGTTGCTTAGTCGCAGGGAAGGAATGCAAATTAAAATTGGTATCCCCTCCCTCGGTCCGTGGTTCTCGAGAGTTCTGTGTGAGCTGCAAATCGAGTGAGGTGAGAGGCGATCGATATCCCGTTGGCAGGGAATGCCTTTAAGTTCCTTTAAGTCTGGATATCCAATTTCCTTTTTCTCAGAAGGCGACCGCGACACGTGTTTGTGGTTTCCACACACTCGGAAAATCAGGAAAAATGTTCGGGAACTTACAATACATCTAATTCCAAGTCAACCAATATACTGTTTTCCTAATTTAATAAAAGTGAAGACGGTGCTTGAACATCAACACTGTTCATCTCCATAAATGGTTTTTTTTAATTGGTACAAAAAAGAGGAAATGTATTTTTGCAAGTGCACTCTCGGAATGAGGGGACTACCACATAACAGACACGGAAATTAGGCTAAAAGTACGCCTATTGCCGGCAGCTAATAACGACGGCCACTTACGCAATTCGAAATTTGTTGGCGGCTGTTTTTGGCCAACAGTCGTATGCAAACTTTATTAATTACGCGCCCCAATGACCAGTACGACCCTCGAACAAGGTCCTTCTGCGAGTCCTCCCGAACTTTGCTTGTTTACTATTTTCCCCAAATTGAGTTTCGCCCACGCATTGTCGTGGCATGCAATTTGCACCAGAAGCGAAATCAAACAAAAGTTTCCCAAATTAAAAATTCAACGGATTTCATTCGGAAAATCAACAGCATCAACTGAACGTCACAATAACAAGAATCAAACAAATGAATAAAACAAGGAAAACAGTGTTTGCCTTGCCAAACGGAAATAGCCAACAAAGAGAACAAAAAACAAATAATCCGATTCAGTTTGTGATTATGACCTAATATAAAGAAAAACATTAATTAGTGCCGAAAACCAATTTAGCGCCTTTTATTGATTTTGTTTAGGTAAACTTTGTTTAATTGTGCTCCATTTGGAAATGTTTTTCTTGAGGATTTTACCATTACAAATTATTTGAGAATTTATGTTTAAAATATAGAGGTCATTATAGAATTACAATGCAACACAGACTTAACATGGCAACCCTAAAAAAATCTGCTAAACTCATCTCTATTTTTATGTCAATTGCATAACTACTTTAGTAGATATTTGTGTACACATTTTTAGAGAGTGAAAACTTGGTTTATTTGATAAAGAAAACCTAAGTAGACTGTTGAACAATGTCGAAAAATAAAGAAAAGATTAAGAGTTCGACAAAGCAGTCTGAAGGCTGCGAAGAATACGAGTTTCTGGCAAATGTTGGATTGCTGGCAACAACTACGTGAGAAATCATACTGTTTTGAAATTAAATTAGATTGAACAAGTGCATTCAGTGAAATTTATGGAACCTTAAAACTAACTTGCGTCGTTTGCAGAGTGACGGAGATGCGCAAAAGTCAGCCAAAGAAACCCAAGAAAATTGGGACTGAGTGCGGAGACGATGAGTTATTTGTGAAGCGTCCCGATTTCAGCAATTCGCGGAGGAACAGAAATGAGGCGGTGGACGGGGGAAGGACTCGAAAGGAAGTCCCTGTGGAAAGCGAGGGGGATCTTTCGGAGGAGGAAAGTGAAGGGGAGGAGAGGAAGGATTCCGATCCCGGAAATTACTCGATTACCGGTCAGAGGTTCGTGTAATTAGAATATTAGAAGATGCCAAAGAATTTGAATCGAGTGATTGGTTTTCATCTACAAATATATTTTTGTTTATAAACAATAAGCGGAACTATTATTAAACTTAATAGAAGCAAAATATAAATAGGAAATCATTAAGGTTAAGTCCTAATTCATAATGACTAAGGAAGTCATAGTTATTTGTGGCATACAATTAAATTTGCTTACCCTCTTAGGCTGTACAACTTCCTGACGGCGCTCTCCTCCCACCGCTGGATCTGGTGCGAGTTCGTGGAGTCCTTCGTGGACAAGCCGATCCTGGCCGGCGCCTACACCATGGCCGACTACATGGCCGACTGCTGCTCCCGGTTGGGCACCCGCCACATGCCGCGCCGCGGCTGGCAGCTGCTGCGGCGCCACACGGGCAAGGCGCGCCGCTTCTCGCCGGCCTTCATCGAGCTGGAGCTGCAGGACCTCTACCGCAGCCGGCGGATCGTGCGCGAGCTGCAGCAGTACCGCTACAACGACGAGCGGGACGGGCCCTTCATGGACCAGATGCCCAAGCGGATCCCCCTGCCCCTCGCCGCGGACGCCAAGGTCACCGGGCTGCTGCAGGAGCACGCGGGCCACTCGCTGCGCGGCATCGTCGAGGGCAGCGTCATGGACTACGACCCGCAGAACAGCTCCTACCTGGTGCGCTTCGTCAAGAGCGGCCGCTCGGCGGTGCTGAGCCTCCCGGACTCGCAGCTCCGTCCGGAGCAGGACACCACGGCCCTCCCACTCTCGCTCATGATGCACGGCGCCCAGGCGGACACCAAGGAGGTGAAGGTGGAGGCGGCGGGGAAGCCGGATGGCGGAAGGCGGGAGAAGTTCGGCAACCAGCGGTACGACAAGGAGCTGCTCGAGTCGGTGCTGCAGGTGCGCCGCCTGCTGGCCACCAAGCAGAAGGCCGTCCTCGAGATAGCCGGCATGAACGAGGACTTCGAGGGCGGCAGGGACTGCGGTCGCCGGGAGGCCAAGCAGAGCCCGCAGCGGGAGCAGCTGCAGCGGCGCTACGCGGCCAGCATGATCGCCCTGCACCGGGTGAACACGGAGCTCCTGGAGCCGGTGCACACCCTGCACGAGCACCTGGCCGAGTACCTCAGGCAGGAGGCGGAGCAGGAGGCCAGGGGCGGCCGCCCGGCCAGCGAGGTCTTCCAGAAGTGCCGCCTGCAGGCGGAGCTGGACCTGAAGACGGCCTGCGGCGAGCGGAGCCTGCACATCGAGTCGGACTGCACGCGGGAGCTGATCTGCAACCTGCACACCATCCTGTACCTCAACGGGCGGCTGGGCCGCGAGAACAGCTGCGACATGGAGGCGGTGCTCGCCGACCTGGTCGCCCACATGCTGGACCACATGCCGCCCACTCTGGGTGCAAACTTCAAGGAGGCTCTCGACTCGCTGGATCCGCTGCGCCAGCGCGTGGTCGAGATGTTCAAGGCCGTCGAGAAGCCGGAGCGCTTCCACATCACCCAGCAGTCGCCGATGCAGACGGAGGACGGGGTCTTCAACTTCGTGGTCGAGGCACAGCCGGATGGCCTTCCCTAAGCTCCACTGCCTCCTTCCTTTCCTCCCTTTCTCCTTCTCCTAGAATCCCGAAATAAAGCCTCCCTGTTATTTATGGCTCAATTAGTTGGAGTGTCGTGTGCATTGGGAGTTTATCGGCGAGCGAAGTTTCTCCGCTTCCCAAAGTTGCAACTGAAGTATCTATATCGACTGAAATTCCAAAGGAGGCACGTGGCCCTCCGATTTCTCTCCGAAGCCTTCCTTAAATACACACGAGCTTCCAGGGGCACGTCGCATCGGAAGTCAAGTGTAAAACAGTTGACAGATTGGCAAGCAAATAGGCGGTGCGTGTGTGGAGGAGTCCATTAGGGGGTTCTCCTCGAAAGCATTCTCTGGGTAACCCAAGGGATATACACTTGTTTAGAACACACACATCACCTAAAATCCCACTGAAAATTGATGCCAAGTGACCCCTTTGTGTCCACTTTTGTACTGCATTGCTGCATCCACATAAATCAGCATTTAAGCGCTTTCTGTTTTTTAATTACCAGATGGATGCACTGCGCTCGTAAATTGTGTAGGTAAGCCTGTTCCCCGGAGGAGTTTCCCAACGCCCATGTGTCCACCATAAAGACATTATTAATATGCCCCCAGTTGCACTGCGTCCTTTCCGCTTTTCCCTCGGGCGAGAAAAACGATCGGAAAGCAGCTGATGGAGCGTGTCCTGCGGGAGAGGACTCTGGTCTTTTGGCTCGCCAGCCAAGATGTGGGTGTTCTCCCAGGAATCCTCCCGAGCGACGGCTCGTAAATATTTATAATGCGTTCCAGCTGCAGGGGCGTCGACTACTGCTATAAATTTATAGAGTGCAGAATGCCTCGCAGTCCACAGTCGTGGAAACACGATTGGAAACCTGAAAGGGATAAAAATATTTATTACATATAGAGGTTCAAAAAACAAGTAAATCACACACTAATTTTATCAGAGCAGAAAAGAATATTATATTTGTATTTTTTGCCCAAACAACCACAAATAGCATTATCATCTTAGCCGCTTCTGCCAGCAAACAACTTAATGACATTTTCATTCGGACCTTGACTTGATTAATGAATGGGAAGTATCTATTTTGAGCGGCCAATATCCTGGGAAACTTTAAGTACACACAACAGGAAACTGCTCTGACTTGGCAGCTTGCCATCAAGATCCCCCGCCGGGAAAACAAACGAAACAAATGGCAGCAAATAAATGTTGGCTGGACAACTTTATCCGGTCAAGTACCCGCCGTGTGGGCCAAGTTGGCCGCGTTCTCCGAGTTGGCTGCGCGTGCTAAATGAAATTCAATACGCCGCCTTACATAATGCATTCGAGATGACTGAAGTTTTTGTTCTGTTGACACTTGATCATTAATTATATTTGCGCGTGGCGGGGCACCGTTTGTATGAATCGAATCAATACATAACAGCTTAAGTGGCACACATTATATGTATATACGAAATAGTTGTACTATATGCCACAGCAATCGCACAAGAGCGGCGGCCTAATTGATTAACGACTCTCAAAGGCTGATGCGAAGGCGGATGTATGCGTAGATGTGGGATGGATTAATCCAAGTACCGGGCTAAGGAAACTTTCGCCACAAGCCGCTCAATTTGCTTTATTAAATTGTCATCTAAGGTTGCCTGGGTTCGGTTAAGTCATAGCGGGCCAAGAATTGGGTCAGGCAGCTCCAGTTCTAGCTGATTAGGAGGCCCTCGGGCGAGAGGGGGCGTGGCTCGTGGGCCGGACTTATCCTCATCGGTTCGCTTGTGCTTTTGTTGCCATGGGGCAAGCACTTATCGAAGTAGGTTCTCCCAGACAATTCTGGCATCGAATTCCGCAAAAGTCGACGGGGGGTGTACCTTAATTAACGAAATGAAATGGGCTTTCTCCTATAAAAAAGCGAGGCTTTACAAGAGAACTCAGTTTTTCCACATTTGAGAAGCAATCTTAGCAATGTTCTCTTGAAAACAATTTGAGAGCCGTATAAAATGACCTTGATACTCACGTAAAACCAAGAGGTTCTTAAAGCAACCATAAACCATAAACCAAATTGATTGCTGTTTCTTAAATATTACTCGAAGTGCTGTTAAATGGCCCTCGAAACGAGGCTCATAAATATTCATATTTCATGAACCAAGTGAATGAAATGAATTTAAAACACCCGATCTTTACTTAAAAGTTTAAACATTACGTTTTGTGTAGCATACTTTTCTGGGCGAATTGATTTTAACCGGCTCATTGCCATTGATTCACCATTGGTTTATGGGATATTGATGGGATGCAATGCGTGTCGGTTACATAATTAATATAAAATGGATATTCCCCTTTTGGGAAATGTAAGCGCATGTGTAATGTGTTGGGCTTAAGAGCTGTAAGTGAAGCATTTTGCCCGCTTGTAAATCAATGTGCGGCGGTCAGAAACTCTACTCGAAATACGCCTAGAAAAATTAAGGATATGGGGAGAAGTTATGTGAAAATGTCGATATAGAGAAGCACTTAAAGAAATTAAAAAAGCTTTTTAGTCCTCTACCGATATAGCTAATGTATCGATATAGAATCGTAAAACAAAACCGCAGGGCATGTAGTATTTTTGCGAGTGTTTTTCCCGTGTCCTGTTACAATTGTGTGCGTGTGTGCCAAATGATTTATGAAACGGGCATCAGTTTGTGGCGGCAGCTGGAATACCGAGCTCGGGGTCAGGGGTCGGCGGGTTGGCGGTCAGCGGGACACGAAATGCAAATGTGCAACAAAAACGGAGCAAAAGCGAAAACAAACACACACGCCAAAGTAAGTGTAAACAGTGGAAAAGCGGTGGAAAAATCGCAGAGCAAAAAACAAAACGCAAAAGCCCAGCCGGCGGCATTCATTTCATAAAGCGGAAATAATGGCTTAAGTTTGGTTACGCTTCTGCTTACGTTATAAATTACAATGATTGACGTCGCGTGTTGCGGGCAACGAAACTTTAATTACGCCTGAAATATGCGCCACTATTTATTTTGAGCGCTGAGCCGTGAATCGATAGGCAAAATATTTAGCTTGGCCGGAAGCCTCCACATACATACATACCATAGAAACCCCCATTCACAGGATCCGGCATTCACAGATGCACAAAACCAAGAGCAATTAGGAGGCATCATGGCTGGGCTTCAGGCTCGAGTTGGTCCTTTCGTTTTTGTGGAAAGCCAATGGGTTGTCACACATATGGTTGCCAGTAATTGGAAAAGGCCAAAAGGGAGCTCTTCCAAATTGTCGGACTTTAAGTTTCCAGGGATAAATTCTCCTAAAGTATTCTTAGTGCTTAATTTAGTCTAGATATCATCGAATTGTTTGGATTGGCAAAAACGATGACGTGACCAATTGTAAATTGTGTTTACGATGACGTGGCCAGTTGTTTAATTAATTAGTACTGCTAACATAAAACAGCATCAACTATAATCTGGATTGTTGTATAAGTAGTTTTGTCAGGCTTGTGCAGCCATGCCTTCCGTTTGCACTTCAACAGAGATGTTTTATTTATTAAATCGATGATTTAAATCTTGTTAAATACAGTTTTGCTAACTCTAACCAATTTAAGATGTGGGCAAACATAAAGTCCTGCACACTCGAAGCATGTCCTTCATGGACACGGACCCACAATCTTGCTCAGCTTATTTATTCATCTGCCAAGTGTTTCGGTTCCGGCCTTGGGCTCATTGCTATCTGCAGAACGAGTACATAAAAATAAATACTCGAGCGTTTTCGTGTTTGCCGGCTGTCAAATCTCGGATCTCACAAATGAATTTTCGGGGACACTTTCGACACAAATTATAATGTGTTGTAATTTGGTTTAATGCACGCAAACTGGGACCTAAACCCTCGTCCAACGAAAGTCCTTTTCTGGCGCCCCAAGGCTTTATGTGTGGCATTGCTCATACGCAGCGTGGGCCAGGGCCATGGTCGACAAGCCACTGACGGCCGGCCCTCACTTTAAGCCACCAGCTTGGCATTTACATTTTGCGCAGCTGAATAAGGTGCACTGATTGCCATTTAGTTGGCTTTGTATCTGGGCGGCCAATTGCAGTTAACACAATTAAAACGCATTTAACGTGGTTGAAAATTGGACAGAAACGACACGGCAAAAGTTAACATATTTATTCAATAAATTAATGAATCAAGAATTAATTAATCAAACGAATTAGTGCAATTTCATTCAAATTTCCAATTGCATTTCATTACATTAAGGGAATCTGGCTTCGGTGAATCGAAGCTTATATACTCTTGCACTCATCGCAAAAGGTCAAATATTATTAAAGCTATGACGTATTTTCTATTCATTTTCAATCCGACTTTCACAGACAGACGGACAGACGTACACAATAACATTGATTCAGATGATGCTGATCAAGAAGATTTATTTGTTAGGGGGTCAGAGATGTCTCCTTCTGTGCGTTGCAAACTTCTTACTGAAATTATGATGCCCTCTGCAAGGGTATAGAAAGATAAATATTCCGTAAATAAATTTAATTACGTTGTCTGTTAAGAATTGCTGTATGGTAAATGCACAGAAATAGCACCACTGAAATAAATTTAACTACGAATACGAGAATAGTCCTTCCTTGCACAAATCATTATGTGAGCTTCTAACAGGTTGCTGAGTAGATCGTCCAGCCCTCTTGTCCTTCTTCACGGTTGCAGGACGACGAAGGACTTGCTGAAGTACCCGTATCTGCAGTACTTTTGCCGTGAATCAGACACGTGTTTCCGCTTTCAACACGGCGTTGCAGCATCCTGACATTCATTCTCGCTTTTCAATCTGGTCAGAGCGTCTAACTGGCAGCACGAGCCAATTATTGTCTGCAGCATTTATGGAAGTCTCCATGGCGATGGAATGAGCTCTTATTTCAGATTTTTTCGAGCCAAATCCTTATTTGTGAAACAGAAAACGTTTTAATTCTGCTTAGCATTCCTAAGCTGTTGAAATGCAACAGAGAGTTTAGAGACGATGCTTGATGTTTCGCAAGCCTGTCCATCAGTCACTACTCAAAAGAGATTATACTGGGATCGAATTCGAGGGCATTTGAGGGTATACTGGTTTATACAAGTATGCTAAAGGTAATATACAAATTAGGAGAACTTACTGTGTTTGATAGGTAAAGAAATATTTGGAACACTAATTTATATTTGAAGTGTATTCAAGCTCCCAAACCTATTTACTGCCAAATGATTTCGTCCCCAGGGTGAAGACTCCTCGAGTTCAACTGGCTTACCACCAGAGGCAGTGCAAAGTGGCAACAGTTCCTGGAAAGAGCCATCCATTCTGGACAAATAATTGCGCCCTGCGACCCAGCTGAAGATGCTATCTGTGGATGATTTATTCGCCGATAGCGGACACTTTAAAGTTTCCCCACTTCGCTCTCAGAGGATTTTTGCTGGAATTCGATTTAAGCAACTGTCGATGGCCCAAAGTGTTAGTTGTGCCCGCAGGCCAGGCTTGATTAGCATATAAATCAAGTGGATTTGTTCTTATTCCGTACTTCTGGGCCTCCCGTCTCGAGGTATTAATTAGGGAAAAACAGGCAAAGCCTCAGGGTCCGCGAAATTAACTTGGCCTTGTAAACTTAATAAAAAAGTTTTGGTTTTGGCTTAGGTTTTGGTTTCGGTTCGCTCTCGTTTTGGGTTTCTTTTTCTGGTTTGGAAAAAGTAGGGAAAAGTTTGGCAAACTTTGCTCTTTAAACTTCATTTGTTGCTCTTGCTCTCGATGTCTGGCGATTGGAATTCGCATGTAGCTTCCCTTTTTCGTTCCGTTTGTTTGTCCCTTTGCTCGGAAAATGCATTCCATTTGCGTTGGCCCCCATCTACCAGCTACCATCTACCCATGTACATTTAAGACGGATACTCGAATAAATTGGGATCTAGGCAAATGGGAAAATCCAAGCGCTTTCCACTTGAGCAAATTGAGTAGGCTGCGTGTGCAGCCCACTTACCCTAAACTCTGGTACAGGTAAAACAGCAAGGCATAAACATTTTAGCAAAACCAATTTGCGCACACAGGCGACTGCTGTTTCAAAAAGAGCTTCAGACATTTAGTAATGTAAATTCTTTTTTTTTTAATTATATTATACGTAGGTTACTTGCTGGATCCCCTGATAATTACTCTTTCGAGTGTTGGTGGTCAGAGTCAAAGTCGAAAAGCCTTCGTATTTGCTTTTGCATCCTGGTTAATCCCGCAAAGTTTGTTTGCATACGAGTAAGTGTCTGGTAAACTCGTTCTCATTGCGAACGGAAATTTAAAAATCGCTTTGGCTGTTTGGCTGTTGGCTGGTCGGGTGGAGAGCTGAAAACTCGCTCGTTAGCTTTTGATTTACCCCTCGGGCGGCCCAGCCATAAATTCCGCCACAAATTCAGCTCGTTTGCCAATTTGCGTTGCTTTTTTAAAGTCGAGCGGAGAGGGGAGAACAGAGAGGAGGGTTCCGCACACTTTTGACCAGAGGCCATTCAACACGGAGCGACCAAAGAGCTCGAGAAGCGCGCTAAATGCTCAGAGTCCCGGGGCGAGAATGCCGGAGGGAAGCGAGATTTAATGAATTTATGTCGAGGTGCGCTGGATCCGGGATTCTGGCTCCGGATTAAGCTTTGCCGGACAAGTGTCGGATTTGGGGGCCGCTTGAAAGGCGCTTCTCGGAGGCGACAGCCTTATCTGCGATAAAGCCGAATGCCATTTTAATTGGCGCAGCGGGACAACACAACTGACAGCCGGTGGCGTGCACTCCGAAAATAATTTATAAATATTTATATTGAGCAATAAACTTTAAATCAAAAGAATACTGTAAGATTGCTGTGAGTAAATGCTACAAAAGTTTGGGTGTGAAAGACAACACGTTGTGAAAAAGTGTTTTGGAAAGAAAGTTAAAAATGAATGCTATCCCCTTTGAATAACCAATTATTTTATGTGTCTGCGTGAAAAGGCGTACATTTTCGGCCCCCAGCAGAAGTGGCTCCCCTGGGAGGGCGGACCGAAAAGTGGGTGGGACCAGCCAAACACCCCGGGGAACTCTCCTTGCAGTCGCCGCCTGACTTGGCCTCCACTCATTGCGCACAATTAAAAGTTGGCCGCGGCGTTTGCCACGCCACCAAACCGCAACTTGGTCCTCGACGATCCAATTCCGTTCCCTCCGCTTAAGTAATGTGCAAAGTTTACTGAATTAAATGTGTCGCCGATGACATTTTCCCGGGCAGTGGTTGCCGAAAGCCGAAATGCAGGCGACGAGTTCCCCAGACCAGGTCAAAACTTTGAATAGATTCCGACAGCCGCGCAGTCAAAGCCGTTGAAAACTAATCCAGTTCCGGGCTGGTTAGGATTTCTGTTGTGATTCGGAGGTCAAAAGTTCAAGGTTCCATGGCATAACATTCACTCATGATACTGAATTTATTTTGTATAGAACGCCTTGTTTAAATAATCAATTTGATTCAGAATTTTTTACACACGGAGAGATAGTCCTCAAACACAATGAATCTCTCGCTAAATCGGAGTGTCCAGAGGGGCGGCTGTCAAGTTTTGGGACTGAACAAGTTCGGCATTCAGCAGTGGCTGAAGACCATCGACACGATCATCTTCGACGGCGATGGAGTCCTGTGGAACCACGACAAAGTCCTTGACAAAGCACCAGAGACCTTCAACGCTCTTCGAGCGATGGGAAAGGACGCCTTCATTTGCACCAACAACTCGGCCACTTCGGTGGTGGGAATCTGTCGAAAGGCGCAGGAAATGGGATTTCTGGTGGCCAGGAATGAGGTCCTTTCCTCGGGTCAGGCTTTGGCTCGCTTCATGAAGGAGAAGAAGTTCAAAAGGAAGGCGTACGTAGTGGGAGGCCAGGGGATCATCGATGAACTCAAGTTGGTGGGCATCGAGTCCCTGCCCCTGGATCATCCCTCTCCGAAGGGATTCTCGATGCCAGAACACGTTCAGGGTATTCTTTTGGATGCTGATGTGGGCGCAGTGGTGGTGGGAAACGATAAGGACTTCAACATGATCAAGTTGACCAAGGCCTGTTGCTATCTCAAGGATCCCGCTGTAATGTTTGTGGCCACAGACCGCGATACGGCCTTTCCGGCGGCTCCTGGGAGATTGGTTCCCCGATCCGGGGTCATGGTGTCCGCCATTCAGGCCGCCAGTCAAAGGACTCCCTTCACCTGCGGAAAACCCAATCCGTACATGTGCATTGATCTGATGCGCCAGGGAGTAATTCAGCCGGAGCGCACTTTGGTTATCGGAGATAAGTAAGAGAAGATTGAAAAGTTCAATCAATTTGAATTGAGATAAGTGTTTCCTCGTCAGCCTGTACTCAGATATCCTTTTCGGCTACAACTGCGGCTTCCAAACTCTGTTGGTGGGCACTGGGGTCAGCAGCTACAAGGATGCGCTCGATGCTCAAGAATCCAAGGTTCCTTTGCTGTATCAGCAAGTTCCGGATCTTTTTGTGCCAAGGCTGTCCAATCTTTTGCCCTTCTTGTCCTCTCGAAATAGATAGCCTGTGAGACTGCATGTCATTGTTAATAATAATTTCTATAAACTCTAAGTTGTTTCTTGCCCAAACAACACACAAAAATTATTTAAAATACACATAGAATAAATAGCCTAATGCCCTTTAAAAATAACTTCGTTTCTTGTCTCTATCTCGGTAAGTACTGATGTAAATAAAAAATGTGATACACCTTTGGAAAGGTATTCATTTTTAAAAGTCAGCAAAATATCTTTATTAGATCCTAGCAAGGCTTCCTTTAGTTTTCACTCAGAACCCGGACTGCAAAGCACACGTGCTACTGGCAAGTGATGTTCAAGCAGACCTGCTCCGATTTGACGAAGCTGCCGAAGCAGAAGGTCCGCCAGTGGCTGTCCACCTTCGAGTCCGTGATCTGCGACGCGGATGGCGTCCTGTGGCACTTCTCGAAAGCCCTCGAAGGGTCGGCGGATGTCTTCAACCTTCTGAGTGCTTCCGGCCGAAAGACCTTCGTGGTGTCGAACAACTCGGAGATCTCGCGGACGGATATGGCGAAGAAGGCCAAAGACCTTGGCTTCGAGGTCGAGGAAGCCAGTGTCCTGACTTCGTCCTTCTCGGTGGCCAACTTCCTGAGCGCCAAGAACTTCCAGAAGAAGGCGTTCGTCATGGGCGAGAACGGAATCCAGCAGGAGCTGGAGTGCCTGGGCATTTCCACCGTGATCATGGCGGAGAAGCTGGAGAAGCCCCTCCACGAGTTCGTGGCGGACCTCAAGCTGGATCCCGAGGTGGGGGCGGTGGTGGTGGGCAAGGACGAGGACTTCAACATGGCCAAGCTGGTGCGGGCCGGCACCTATCTGCTGAATCCGGAGACGTTATTCCTGGGCACCTGCCTGGATGCCGCCTACCCCATCGGCAACAACCGCGTGGTCTTGGGCGCCGCAGCCCCGTTGGCGGCCATGAAGGCCCTCACCGGCAGGATGCCGCTGGTGATGGGGAAGCCCAATCCCTGGATGGCGGCTCCCCTCCTGCAGAGTGGCCTCATCAAGCCGGAAACCACGCTGATGGTGGGCGACACGTGAGTGATGTTTCCGTGGGGGAAACCCTTAGAAGCTCTAACCGAATCTCATCCTAATTAGACTGGAGACGGATATCCATTTCTCCGCGAACTGCGGCTTCCAGTCCCTGATGGTCGGAAGCGGGGTGAACAGCCTGAAGGACGTGCAGAAGATCCTCGAGGAGGGCGACCCGAAGCAGATGAACCTGGTGCCGGATACCTACCTCCCCAGCCTCGGCCACTTGCAGGAGTTCCTCTGCTAGGCGCACTCAACTTGTAAATTACCACTGCCAAAGACTCTGCATAAAATCAATACCTCCGAAGCGGCCTGCCTCCCATGTCGTCCGCAAATCTGGGCCCTTTTTCGGGTCTCGGTCCCTTGTCAAAAGTCGAACACTTGCAGTCCCAACAGCAACAAAACAAACACGGCCAACATCCACATTCTCATCCACAGCCACATCCTCGGCGGCGTTCGTCACTTCATCGCCGTCGTCGCCGACAGATGCGGTCTGGGATGCCACTCCTCGTCACCAGGACTATCCTCTTTTCAATACCCACACTGAGAGAAAAGCATCAGAACAATTTCATAAAATAGAAAGACTTCAGATGATTTAGATTTGGTTTTAATATTTCACTAGCTCTTAAAACTTCAATCTAAATTAAAGAAATTGCGTTTGCATTTGTTTTTTTGTAAAAATGTTTTTTTTCTACAATCATCACTAATTTTTTGTACTGTACCTTGTGCAATCTGGCAGTCGGGATGGCTGCCATGGACACGCCTCTGGTGTGTTTTTAAAACGCTTTTCCACGCCAGACATTTTCCGGAGCCGCATATAAAGTATATGGGCCACAAAACGTGTGGTGTACTTAGCGGCGTCGCCAAGTGGGTTTTCGCAGGCTGTTGTCCTTTTTCCTCGGTCCTTTCTGCGGGGTGGCGATAGGTGTCAGTTCAGCATGTTTCCAAGTTATTGAATGTCACAATTTGTAAATATTGTCTATTTATATTCGTCTATTTGTGTGTTTTCAGCTGTTCTTTGTGAGTCAATGGGAAAATAATGTGCGATTCTAGTGGGCATTGTATTTTTTATGGCCTTTATCTCATATTTTTTTCGTTTGGATTTCCACGAATTTAGTACGGGTATTGTGTAATTGGTTTTTCATTTAAAATATTTGGTTCAGATGGTTTGGATATCGAAATCTAAAATTCATAACATAATAGTTTTTAGAGGGAAGTTACTTTGGGATAATTTTTATTCTTTCTTCTTGCGTAAGTGCTTTTTAAATGATAACGACGCGTAGCTTAATTGTACGAGTACGTCATTCTAAAGATGAAGAATACGAATGACTAGCAAATTGAGAAGTACTTTTGTTGTGTTCTGCATTCCTAAGTTATTTGTATTGGCTTCCTGCTAAAATCCGAGTAAGCAATTTTGTCAGTTTTAATTTTAGATAGTGTTCGCTTCTAAAAATATACTGAACCACTAATAAAAGTTAGTTTGTAAGAGCATTGAACAAACCACCGAAACCGCTTTTGTTGTGTGCGTAATTTATATTCGATTGTTATTTTTCGTTGTCGTTTCGTTGTCGTTTATTGTCAATTCGGAATGTGGGCCTTGTTTACAGAGCAGTGTTTGCTTTCTGTTCGTGGCATCTGCCCCTCCAATTGTCAACTATCCAGCGAAGGGATGAGATTGCGCCGCCCTGTAATTGAGAGCCGTTCAAAGCTAATTATGCGAGTGTTTCGGTGTCTATGCTATGGGCATACACATGCACTGCGAGAAATATTCTAGGAATGAGGGGTATAGATAAGCACCACATAAGTGAAGATTTCTTCAGGTGGTTTTAAGTCCCTGCACACTCCAGAGGAGTTTAAAATAAATCTGATAGAAACCCCCATAAATCGCTGGTTCTCCCCACTCATTATTTTTTTTCAGTTTACTTCAAGTGGTTGGTGTAGGAAAAAAAGTTCGAAATGAAGCGAAATTTCCGTGGTTGGGTTCGCTTGACACTAACGTTCAGATCCCGGGTGGGGATAGCTGCCAGGAGGCCTCCATCTCCCCTCGTCGCTGTCGTTCCGCCGGATAAAGTGGGGCCTGGGGAATTTAGTTGTGTATTAAATGGGGAACAAGTGCTCCTCGTTACGCGGCGTCACAAAGCCCGATGTTTGGCATTGTTTGCCATTGTCTTCGGCGACTCCCCGTTTGGTGTGGAAAAGGCAGTGCGAAGTTTGAGCTTTCGGAATTCCGGCGAATCACATGGCCAACATTAATTAAATTTTTGACGCTACACAGCTTCGATGGGTCGGACAAAAGACGGCTAATTAATTAGCAAACAGAGTGACAGGGTCAACACTTTGTCATCAACGCCCGAGTGGCAAAAGTCGGAAAAAGCCAAAAACTGTTTGTCGTTTGTCAAACACTCAATCCAAGGCCCATCGCCACTCGAGGCCGGGCTAAGATAATCCGTGCAGCATCAAAAACGCATCAAACTGTTAGGGCGACACCGACAAAGTCATCAGCAGAAGGCAGGAGTATTTACTCTGCGTCGCCGGGGACTGGGTGTTGACATTATCCGGGCTGATTTATTATCGCCAGCGTGGTGACACTTCAGCGCCGGGGAACAATGGAGTTCCTAGACGCCTTTGTTTCGGCGCCCGCAAGAGATTCGAATCGCTAAGCCCGCGGCATTAAGGTATTCCATGGCGCTTGTCACCTGTAATTGTGTGCCTACCTTTGGCGAAAGGGAAGTGAGAGGGGAAATATTAACCCAGGATCTAATTACTTATCAGCTAATAATAAACACTGCTCGACAGCATTGAAAAACACAAACGGAACTCCAGGAGAACAAAGGACTTTTCTCAATTAGTTCTTGAAATACTGTCCTATTATTTGGGGATATTAAAATCGTATATTAGCAACACACTGAAACGTGTGTAACTGACTCGGGAACACGCAATAATACCCGCTCTGAATGGGCCGTCGGTCCCCTTGTTCCAATTACTTGCCGTTATCCAGATCGGTATATATCCCCGTTATTAGGTTGGGGCTCACGTGCGGCCCGTAATTCACTCCGGCAGTTTGCCACCTGGGCAGGCGACCTTCCTCCCACCCCCTCCTCCCCCATCCACCCGGTGCGTGTGTGTTTGTATCTTATTGTTATGGTTATTATTATTTAAATTCCTTTGTGGGGCTGTGTGGCTGTGGGCTGTGGGGCGTTATTACCGGCTCCTCGACTGTCTTGACTAAAGTCGACATCCTGCCAACGTGCTTAGCATAAGATACGCAAATGCGCCAGGAGCCCCCCTCCCCAGTAATCCCCCAGCTCAGATTTGGCCAGGACCGAGATTTTCCATCGGCCTGACACTCCGCTGGCAATTATCCGACAGGACCGGCCAAATTGAATCGCAAGTGGCCGCCTTAAGTGCTCGTTATCATTTTCCAAACTGCGTCTGGCTAGTAAACTTTGCCTATTTGCCTGGTTGGCCATTATGGCGACTGCGGTAATTGCGGTGCAAAATCTGAAAATCAATGCAAATCAGGCGGCCAAATGTGCTGAATTATTTGCACTTTAAAAGCATTTCTGTTCTCATCATCATTTATTTGCACAATCGTTGAATTCGTTTATTTTAGTTTCGATTACGTATTTGCTATTTCTATACAATATTAAAGCTACGCTAGATCTAAGTAATTAGGGTATATTTTTCCGTAGGGAGAAGAGGATTCTAAATCGGTGTTTTCAAGCAGAGTGATGGGGGATTTATAAATCTTTTCTTTGAGCATTCAATTGGATGTCTAGTAAATTATCAAATTTATCGACAATGAAGCAGGCGCACTCGTGAGAGTGTTGTATTCATTCCTACTCATAAATCACCCATCAAACACTCATAAACTGCCATTTATGACTCCCTCTCCTGGACTTCGGTACTCAGAATAGAAGTCTAAAGTTCAATTTATTGGGTTTCGTTTATGCTTTGCATACTTGCTAACTTGTAAATATTTACAGAACTCTTACATGTAACTTATTTACACCATAGCGGGGATTATTTTTATTTTTTTTTTGAGGGCCAAGGAGCAGGACAAATAATTCCCTTGTGAACACCTGAAAATGTCTTTTCTTTTGTTGTTTATTATTGTTGCAGTTGCTGTTAAATTGAGCTACTCGACTTTTTGGCTGACTAAATTATGCTGGCAAACTTTTGAGCTGACTGAACTTTGAGCGGCGTTTTTAAAACTTTCTGACAAGTTGACAGATTGCCGACCTTCTTATTTTTTGACCCAAAGAACAACAGTTTCCGAGGAAAGTGTGGGGCGAATCGAAAAGTTCGGGAAACCCAAATCAGCCGAGGAAAAGGAAAATCATTCATCAAGTTCGGCCGAGAAATGCGCTGTAAAGGATATTAATTAAATTCGGCCAAAGTTTCCGCTAATAAATAAAACTTGGGCCAAAGGCCAGTGAAAAGCGAGGCGATATTGGGTTCGAAAAAGTTGCGGGGCGTAATGCAGTGTGAAATTGATACAAATTCAATTGATTGAAAGGGCGCAAGTGAGCAAGTGAACTCGGGAAAGCAGTATTCAATTCTCAGTCTAAGAAACTAGTTCTCCTCAGCCCGATCGCCTGTGAAACTAACTTTTTAGGAGCTACGTCAACGAGTAAAGTTCTTTGGAGGAGTAGTGGAGAAGTCGGGGGGAAACACTTAACGCTTATCACAAAGAAACGCAACGCTTGGAGCGCCTAGTTTACGCCTTCTGTACAGTTTAACAGTTTAGTAGTTGGTTGTGACAGCTGCGGTCGAAATAATAGCAGTGTCTTGGGGGTAACCCTTGAAAAAAACTAAGGAGGTAATGCTGGATATAAATATAAATATTTTTGAAATATTTCAGAGGTTCCCCATCCATTATTTAGACCGCAGCTGGCTGGTTACTTGTGCTATTCCTATTTACATGACTAGTGGACTAGACTAACCCTGCACTTCGACCCACTCCCTTCGAGCACCCCTCCTCATGAGCATCAGATTCAGATTCAGATTCGCAATCAGAACCCGGAGGAGACGTGGCCCAGCTTCTTGCTGTCCGGCAGCGTCCAGTCGTAGCCGATGGAGGTGTTGTTGTTGGTGGAGGAGTTCGTGGTGGAGGCAGATCGCTGCATTTCGCGGGCGGGGAAGTAGACCACCGGGCCGGGCGAGGGCGCCCGGTTGCGCTTGATCTTGACCAGGCCCGGCGACCCGGACCCCGACCCCGACACCTGGGTGAGCCGCACGTTGTTCAGGGAGTTATTGCCAGCGCCACCAGCGCACAGACTGCCGGTGGTGGGGCCCCCGGTGGCCACCAGGTAGGTGGTGGTGGTGCTCCGCTGGGTGCCGTGCCGCGAGAAGCGGCCGGAGGAGCGGTGGTTCAGCGTGCCGTCGCCGTTGTTCGAGATGGAGCTCTCGTAGTGGATGAGATCCGGCTGGTCACGACTCAGGCGGCGCTTGAAAAAAATGAGTAAAAAAATGCGCTTGAACTTCTCGCCGAAGATGATGTAGATGAGGAAGTTGACGCTGCTGTTGATCGTGATGAGCAGGTTCGAGATCTTGGTGATCTTGTGGTCGATCGTGCTGTAGAAGGCCTCCGATATGTTCAGCACCAGCGGCAGGAAGTTGAGCATGAAGAACACGACCACCACGCACAGCAGCATGGTGGCCAGCCCGATCTCCCTCTTCTCGGACCGCGACAGCCGCTGGCGCTCCCGGTTGGCCCGCTTCACCTGCCGGTAGATCAGGCAGTTGAGGATGGCCAGCGTGAGGAAGGGGATGATGTAGTTCACGATCAGGTAGCACCAGTGGATGTAGATGTTGATGTACGCCTCCGAGCGCCGCAGCCGCGACGGCCGCACGCAGTGGAGCACCCGCTCCGTGCCGGGCTCCACGTAGGTGATGGTCAGCACCTCCCAGAAGCGCGGCATGTTGTAGGCCAGCGAGAAGCAGACGCACACGATGAAGTAGATCTTGGCGCGGCCGTAGGTGCAGAGGGCGCGCGCCTTCAGCGGGTGGCAGACGGCCACGTACCGCTCGAGGGTCACCGTGAAGGTCATGTAGATGCTGGCCGTCTGGGCGATCAAGCCGATGGGGAAGACCGCCGGCGAGATGAACGGGTACACATAGTTGTAGTAGCCGAACAGGTAGCCCGTGTACGGGTAGATGGAGGGGATGCCGAACAGCAGGATCGAGGTCACCAGCAGCAGGGTGTCGCAGCGGGCCAGCCCCGTGAGCAGGTAGTTGATGCTGGAGCGCATCTGCGGCCGCGACAGGATGATCATCGAGATGATGTTGCCCAGGATGCCGAGCAGGCCCACGATGTTGATCAGCACGCCGCACACCCAGAACTCGACGCGGTTGTTCTCCAGCAGGGGGTTGTACACGTCCTCGCAGATCCGCGTCCAGTTGGGATCGATGTCGGGGTCGAGGTCCTCGTAGTGCGGGTACTGCAGGTCCGTCTGCACCTCCGTGTGGTTGAAGATCCCGTGGATCAGGCTGTGGTTCGCCGGCGGGAACAGGTCGTAGCGCACCGTCGCCGGCCCCTCGGTGGCCACCGCACTGGCCAGGAACTCGTCCTCGCTGATCGGCCCTCCGTAGTCGTAGTCCGTCGGCGGCGGAGGCATCACCCCCGGCGAGGGCAGCTCCAGCCGGAGGAGCAGCCGGGCGACCGCTGCCCCACTCATGGCTGCTGGGGATCTATTGGCCCACCTCCTCGATTACGCGACTGCCCGCAAGCCAACTACTCCTACTCGGGAACCCGTAACATTTAGCTGGCTGCCGGGAAGCTGTCGCAGGAACATCAATTCTGCGGCCACGGGTCGGGCACTTAATATTCGTCCCTGTTTCGGTCACGGGTCAGGGGTCACGAGCACCTGGTCGTCACCACTCCTTTGTCCTGGCTCCCGGCCGGCGTCGTCGACACTTTAAGCTGCAAAATAGGAAATGAAAAATGGAAGGTCGTTTAGTTTGCTGGTCGAACACTGTCCAAAAAATTCCGCATTTGTTGTGACCTTTTTAATTTGAGTCCTATTATACTATAGTATAGAAAACTTTTTACTTTAGCTTTATAACTTTCTAAAACTTTTAGGATATTTACTTTTTACTCTATTAAGGCTTTTCATTAGTTTGATAAAAAGTAATGTCTTGCTTTTCTGTCAAGTGTTTCCGAGAAAGGTAACTTTGGTTACATCGATTAACAACAAGAAGCTTTCCCCGCTCCCTCGAACAAACTTATTTGCCTGGCAGTCGGTGCGGAAATAAGTAAGATATATGTAGGTTGCAGGGCCCAAAACATTTTCTCTGCGCATTATAAATAACGTCGGTGTCAATTGCTGGCCTCCCGTTCCTGTTGTCTAAGGGAAGTCTAATTGATGCCTGCTTTCACAGGTAAATTTGTAACAATTAGTTCTATAATTAGAGCGAGGTTATTACGTTTCAGAATGATTTGCCCATTAGTTACGCTCTTGACTTTAGAAGGTTCATTTTTGGAAATTAACTAACCCAAGATGGCGGGGATGGGCCGTGTTTTCCCCTGGGAAATCTTGTTTAAATTCTAGCTATGTTACTCATTTTCATATTTCACATTTTAGTTTATAAAGAAACTTAATTGTGTTACAAAAGGCTTAGGTTATTTTAGGTTTGGGGAGTGTTACGTAATCAGCTCATGGATACTGACAAAACTGAACGTGTTTATTGTCATTCTATTATCGGGTTTTCGATTATATAAAATTACCTGTCTCGTTAGCGCAATGTTTATAAATACATTATAGATAGCACTTCACCAAAGTAAACCACAACCAGTAATCTCCATTACAAAGGCTAACAAAAACTACCAGCAAATTAGCCGGAAACACTTTCGGGTTTCCAAAAGGATTGTCCTAATTGCCATTGAAATTGGTTTTGCTGAATGGAGTGTGTCGGTTTCTATTGGCCATTGTCCCTTAATGAAGGTCCTGTGTTTGTCACACTCTAATGATTTAATTCACCTTGTTTGTTCTCGCCCCTCATCGAGTTGTCTGGCAACAAGTGTGGGCACTAAATCATTTAGGGTTCCAGCTCGCCCGAATATGTCGTGGCCACGTGTAAATATCACGATTTCCCACACCGCCGCGCCCATCGAACGTCACATTTTTGACACATCAATCAGGCTTAAGTGGCCCAAACCAAAATCGGACCGCACACCCACACCCCGATCCGTTTGACCAGCAAACAAAGACACACAGACAGTCACACATTAACAGGCACAGAAAAATGGGGCCAAAATGCGAGTGGAGACTGATAGCTCATCAAGTGGCGAGCAAATCAGTCAAAGCACACGCCCCTTCAATGTTGTGTCGCTAACCGAACTGATACTTAGGAAAAATATATGGTAGGTCCTATATAATAAGGGATATCCCTCAGAAAATTATATCTTAACTTCCACAGATTGAGATAGGACATTGCAGATTAAATCAGAATGCATTGCCTTGCTAAATTGATTTTTCCTTCAGTGAGTGTTGACTAGACTTCCGTGCGACCTATTCCCTTGATTGCATAATAAAATCAATTTACACTTCCAGGTGAAAGGCGATTGTGATGTAATTTATGGCCAGGCTATTCCACTAGAATAAAATGTGCGGAAGTGGCTGACGTTGATTATACGAGCATGATACATGTAATTGTGGCCGAGGCTGTTTGCAATGTTTGCGGTTTCGCCCAGCCGACCACAAAATGCAAAAACCTGAGTGAATGGAGGTCAAAGGGCGCACGACACACGGACTGGTCACACGTTGCGTATGCGTGATATTTGGTGAATTTGCATCTGTTATCTGTGCAGAGCGGCAGCAGTTGATTAACTGGAAGAGTCCGCTGCAGTCGCAGTTGTTTGCATGTTAAGTGGTCGCCGCTTTGCGGTCGATGGACTGCAGGTGTCGTTAAACAGGAACCCATCCCCCCAGAAACGAAAACCCCATTGTTTTGACCCCGAGGTCCTAATGCGATTATCCCAATTAGGGGCGAGAATTGAAGTGCCTTTGGGTGTATTCCTGCAGCAACTGTCGGAGCAATTATAAGGGCAATTATCTTTAATGCCTGTGACCCTTTCTGCCGCTCTTGACGGCCTGCACGTGTCCAGTTTTAGTTGCCCCGCCCCCCGAGTCCGAGTGACTCACACATACTCGTACTCTTTTTACGGCCCTGACATTGGTAAATCGCCCACACGACCAGTCCCGAAATTGCTTTTGCTCGGCTTGGCCAAGAAAAACACTCTATCCTAGCCAGCAATTTTTCCCACAGCTGGCTTTATTGCGGCAGTTCGGTGCTCGGAATTCCCTGCCACTTCTTTTTGTCACGCGGAACAAAACAAGAAAATAAAAAAAGAGGCTTTTTGGTTCCACTGCTTTCGGTCTTTGTTACTTGGAAAGTCGTTTTTTCGGCTTTTGTTGTTCCACATGTTCCCTGAAAAAACAGCAAACATCAAAGGCCGTTTCGAGGATGATGAGTGCCACTTGAATGTCCTTTCCATATTTTCGGGCAGCCTAAATCATCTTCGCATTTGTTCGTAGTAAGAAGAGTTTTCATTTGATTTGTTATTTAAAAAGTTGCTAAATTTAAATAAATTTGAAAATAATATTAGGATACTCCCAATGCAATGCATAAAATGGAAAAGTCGGGAATTAAAATCAAAGTGAGTCAAAATGTGACTATCACTGAGTAGCTGAGTAAAATGGGAAAATCTCGAAACCATTAGACAATTTTCAGTGGAGGGAAACCGCTTTTTACAGCCTTCTGATGGCGGAATGGAGCATAAATACGGCTCGGATTACGAGGCTTAACCACTAAAAGCTGACTCGAATCTACATGCGAGCCATTTAAAAACTTTAAGCTTTTAACGCTTTCAAAAAACAGAGGGCAAGGGTTGTGCGAACTTTTGCTGAACAGCACCAGTTTTTGCATAAATGTTTAATGAATAAACGGTTGGCAATGCTCTTCTAAGTGCTAATTACACCTACAAGAGTCCGAGCAATAAAATCGATGGTGGGTAATTAAATGGAATTTTATTTATGGCCATTTTCTATGGCCAAATCAATGTCGGATAATTAGAACAGACACGTCGTTTCCTTTCACTTTTCGTGTTGAGTGACAAATAGTTTCAATTTTGTTTAGTCTGTGAGAGACGTTAAGCTTAATTATTTAGAAAGCAATTTGCATGCGGAATGCTTTTCAGCGATCAATTTTCCCGTTCCCCTCTATTTTGCATGGTTTTCCTTTGTTGGATTTTCAAGAGTGCAGTTTGTATTTTGCGGAAAATACGTGTTTAGTTTGGTCGCCGGATTGTCTGGATTGTGTCACTTCTTTTGGCTGGGATTTTGTCATGTGCTTGCAATTTGTTTTTCTTTTTAGGAGGACAGCACCGAGAGTTTTCAAGTTGATTCATGCGGATGTGAAAGTTTTATTGATCGCTTAACAGGTGCTGACTATTATTTAGGGTTCTAATTAATTGGAGGACTAAATGTGCTAATAATAACGTGGGCAAATTATGTAAATACTTATTTTAGATGACACCTCTGCCTATGTCATATTTCACTCCTCGCCTGCCGCTTTTCCGAACTCATTTAATTAAGCAGCTTAAGTATATTAACTTATGGTTGCCGTCCGCTTTTCCATTGTGGTTCCATGTGGCAGCGGAATTTGCGTTGCTTATAGAAATATAGCTTTGGATTTAGTGTTTTTTGAACGCAGAATTTATAGAAAGAAGAGTGCTTCTAGCCGCATGCTCAGCATATAAAGCCAAATAAAAAAGAAAACATATAAAAGTCAAAGATTCTGGTTGGCGGCATGAAATGAAAACACAAAATTATAATTATAATATTTCGTAGAGCAAGAGAGAAAAGCGAGCTCTTCGCGATTTATTTTTAGTTGACAGTTTCAAGGCTTTTGCTCTCGACAATCTGGCAGACGGAACCAGAGAAAAAGCGCTGTGAAATAAAGAAATGCTGGTTGGTCCAAACCAGTTTTGGCTGTGGATGTCCAGCCCGGCTTTCTGTTTGGATTGCCGGCGTCATTTGCATTTTTCTGTTGCAGTTTCGGTTTTAATGAGCATCCTGCCGTGGTCCTACGAATCCAAAAAGGCATTCGGCAGCCCTTAATTGTCGGAACTCGCACAATTTGAGTGCTCAACTAGCAGGTGCTGAGTGCTCAACGGAGGAAAACGATTTATGCCTGCCTCTTCTTAGATATTTTTTACACAAAGAACAAGGGATTCTGCCTTTGATTTACGATTGTTAAATCAATCATTATAATTACTTTTTGTAAACTGTAATTAAATATGATTATAGCAATAAAGAAAGCGCTTAAGAATAATTATTTTTTAGGTAGAATAACTGTGTTATTATTTCTGTGTACCGAATATACACCATATTTATTGGCGAAAAATAAACAAATAGATTGGGTAATCAATAAAGGTTGAACCTTTTCTTGTGTAACCTCCTATTTTTCTACTTAATGGGCCACGCATTTGTTGCCAGAATTGCTGCGTTTAGGGTAAATAATCGCTGCATTGTTTCCTGCGAATCACCACGCGTCGTATACTTAATCATTGCGACGTTAAGTGGCAGCGAAGGGGGAAAGGCCCAAGATCTATTTGCCAGCAGCATTTAACCCAAGGCCAGCTAAATCCATTGCGGCTGCTATCCATTTTCCGCTAAGTCTGAGTTTTCCCGCCATCTACATGTTTCTCCTTGTTTATTTTTTAGCTCGTGTGCAAATGAATTTGCAGCATTTACTTAATTAATATGCAGTTTGTGGACAAGAGAAATGTCTGTGAACACATCTGAATGGCGGCACCTGGGCGAATACGAATATGTACGGCCTAGATGTACAACACAAACATGTGGCATGGAAAATTACTCCCCAAGTACTCTAGTATTTATTTGAGGCCAAGAAATTCCAAGGAAAGTTTTTTATTTACATTCCTTGAGTACTTCTAAGTTGCTATCATCTTTATTAGATTTCTGCTTTTAATTAAAATGTAAAGCCTAAATTGCCTTACCTGCAGAAAAGCGCCTGTAAACAAATTGTATGAACGAAAGGCAAACAACCAGCAAAAAGTAGTTTTCATTTTGTTCAAGTTCAAATATTATTTTGATTTACGTATTTGTTAGCTCCTATTTATTATGTGTACAAAAAATGCCTTTGGCGTCTTCGAATTCTTTGAGATTCAGTGTTATTGTATTGAAAATAACCAATTAGGTATGGGTAAGAATAAAATTTGTTTTGATTTCGGTGGAGTCTTCATAATATTTTGTTTAAGGAAAAATAAATACATATTTTTTTAAGTTCTCGTTGTCAAACAACTTCAATAAATATTGCAGAACAGAAGTAGAAGCCCCCACTCTTCCTGCATTGTTATCATATTTTATTGAATTTGAAAAGTGCCTTTGTAATATTTTGCGCCCTTATACAATAAAGCACTCTTTCCACGATGTTTCCCTTAGGGTTCGCATGTCATAATCAAAGCCAGAGGCAGAGGAAGCCACAGTGAATGCAAGCTTGGCTGGAAATCGAATAGCTTGGGCCGATTGCATCCAAGGATGACCCGTCAGCAGCAGAGAATCCCTCTTCCCCAGCCTTCCGAAGGCAATAAAAATATTCCTTTGTGGAATATTTTCGCCCGACGAGCCACATGAGAGGCTCCCACCGCAATAAATTAATCTTTTTAATATTCAACATGCTGCGGCTTATCGACAAGAAAATCATGAGGATTTTCCACACCCAAGGATGGCAATAAAAAAAGCCACTTGACATTTAGCTTTCTTGGGAAAAACGCATGTTTTACGGCACACGTTTTCCGCCTTGTTTTTTGTGGTTATTTTGTCTGCTCTTTTAATAGGCTTATTAAGACTTATTAGCTTACCTTGGAAATTTAATTTACAACTCGTGTGTGCGCAAGATATTCGCATATTCCCATTTGCATATCTTTGCGGCGAGAGTGTCAACAATCAATGCCAAGGGATTCTCGGAGCGAAGGGCGAAGAGCGATTGAGTTGGAATGATCAACGATTCGATTTTGGGGGCTGAAAGTTCTTCGGCTTCCTGGGTTTTCGGCGGAGATAATTAGCCAATCTGTTTTCACGGTTCGCCTCCGAAAAATTCTTCGGAAGCTTTTTATCGATGCTGTTCACTCACACTCGCCAGAACATATTTATTATATTTATTTATAAATTAATGCGCTGCTGGCAGGCGTTTTCACTTGATATATACGGCAGGGGATATTATTCAAACACTTTCCCCGACTCGAGTTGAACAAACAGAACTTTGTTTTTATTTATTTAGTGGCCTAGTGGTGCCTAGTGAATATCGGTGCACTCTCACTTTCGTTTCGTTTCGGACACTCGCTCTCCCGTGCGTATGAGTGATATTTTGGTGTGATTCGAAATCCGTTTTCCGAACGCTTTTTCTGGCGCGAACGCGATGAAAGCTGCCTGCCAACTGGGCCGCCGAATTTTCCGCTTAGTTTTTCCGGCCTGCCGACTGGCAACAATGTTGCACGTTGCCGCCCCGCAGCAATATTGTTGCCGCCTGACAGTGGGCATGCGCCGCGGAAATGTTGCTGCCTTTCGGGGAAATTCATTCATAAAAGCAACTGGCGCTATCGTTACTGCAGGTTGCATGTTGCTGCAACACTGCAACAACCATTGCACCCAGTCAACGTGCGTCTATTTATACGGCGGGCAAATGTCGTAAGGCGAACAATCAAGTTTTATGCCCTCGGTAATGACCACTACGACCGAGTTGCGTTTGTGCAATTGAGGAACGCCTAGACACCCGCATACTCGTGTCTTGTGTCTCCCATTCCAGCCGGAAGTGCACGGCCACGGCATAACTCAGAAGGTGGGGCAAGAAAATGAACTCTCTGCGAGGCGCGTGGGTGGAAACCGCTCGGGGAAATTAATTTAATGTTTATTGTTTGGGCAGCAGATGACCGAGCATTGTTTGTTGCCAGCGGAAGTGGGCGAAGAAAGCCAAGTGGTTCCGAAGAGTGGTTCTTGCCACGTCCAAATTTAGCTGCGGCTGGGAGTGGGGAGTTTTTTGCAGTCACAGGTCATTAGCGGATTGAAATTTTACAATAATTCATTACATCTTTATAAAATCGTTATTTATTATTCACATTTCCGTTGAATTTGCGCGCATTGTGTGGCGAGCTTTGCCATTTGAGGACCTATTGAACTCCAACCTTTCCCCCAGAGACCATTTGCACTTTGATATTTCATGACTGATGCGATCAAATCCGTTTATCAAACTAAACAATAAATTACCATCCTACACTCGATTCATTTCCATTTCCCGCTTCTATGGCTTCTGCCGCGAAAGGCTTCTCTCTCGTGATAAAGTACTGCATTTAATTTGAGCTCTATATTTTATTGAATATGCTGTTTCTTGTACATTAATTTTTTGGCTCTTTGTGGAATCCCTCAAAGTTGATCCGTTGGTGGCATGTGCCTGAGTTTTCGGCTTTTTCTCCGGCTGAAAAGCCATAGGAAAGGCGGCGAAACTTGCAGAACTCAGTTCAGAGACAACGCGGCGGATTACGGCTGCTGATTTATTTTCTCTTTGGGTTTTCACTCCCCTCCCTTCCTTCCTTCCTCCCCTCCTCCCTGCACCTGTCAGAGCGAGGCTTTTCCTCGGCTCGACAGTCGGAATATATTTTTAATATTTTCATTTCCCAATAAGGCGGCTGCCTGGCTGGCTGACAGATGATGTTTCCTTTCGCCCCCGAAGACAACAATTTCAAAAGTGAAGCAGGAGCACTCCTCGTGGGTTGGCCTGCCAATCAGAGCCATGACGCGCCAAAGAGTTTTCATTTATTTGCCCGCTTTGACACTTTTACCGCCCGGCGATATAAAAGTTTTCTAATAGGGCGCCGCTGACCAGCGGAACGCAACCTTTGGGGGCGCTTTAGATTAATCGCCCCGACATTTCCACTTGGCTTAACCTTTATGACCCGTCCCACTGCGGACCCACTTGACTCGCACAATTACACAACAAGCCCGGCGACCAAGGAGACCCTCTGACCACTGTTCACTGCCCACCAATTTTTTGGCAACTAACCACTGGACGAAAATAAAAGGATACTTCATACGGGGATTCGGGGCAGATTTATGGGTGGGATTTTGGCGCTGTTCAAATATTTAAGACTGCTCTACACAGAGAATAAAATAACTTTCAATGTTTAAAAGAAGTAGGGAAGACTTCTATGATACAGATTTTTAGTTTTTGCTTGTGTGTAAATTCAACTTCCGGCACAGCTTGCACTTCCTCCGCTTGTCTCTGTCCCAGAATAAGAACAGGAAAAGTGACTTTACGCAAAATTCATTTTGGGATTTGGTTTGCGGAGTGGCAGTGCAAGATGCAGCTGGTGAGTGTCGGTACTTGTGCTTATTTGCTTTGTTTTTCGGGCCAAGAAAACTCATGCAAGGCTCCTGGAAGTGTCGACACTTTCCGACAGCCCGTGCCAGATTCAAATTGGTTTATATCCGAACTCCCCATTTGCGATGCGCTTTTGAGGACCGGAGAAAGGAGGCGGAGACAAGAGGTGGCAAGTGCCACAAGCATGTGCCACCAAGACGGATAACTCAAGGAACCTCTACGGCTTCCGCAAGCTGCGGCTCGTGGCAGGTGGCGATTGATTTGAAATTGAGTTTCAGCAATAAGCAGATAAATATTGCAGGAGAAATTGGAAAAATTACGGTGCCGGCAAAAAGCAGCAGAGCAATGAATATAATTATTTGCAGATAAATTATTTAGTGAGCGAAAATTGCATTTGTTGCTCTGGAATGCGGAGCTCATTTGTATATAAAGATGAGCTTTTAATCCACTCTGCATACTCGATTCGATGACCTCCCTTAATGGAGCACCCCTTTCAACTCGGTTATCAACTGACTGCTTTTTTGAAGCATCCTGCCGCAGGATCAGGGCCTTGCCAAGTGCTCCATCACAGTCTGCACTCAAAGGCCCAAGAGTGACTCATCGAGTCCGCAGTGACCTTTCTGCTTGGCCGCTTTTGGCCCGTCAGCTCTATTTGGGAAGCGGGTAATAAATTGAAATCGAAATCAAATACGATAAAAACTTGGCACATCAACAGAACTTGTCTCCGCAAAATAATGGCTGGAAAATGAAAAACCATCTGGCTGGATGCTCGTCCATAATTAAATGTAAATGTCTGCAGATATGTATGTATGGGGCATGCAACAAAGTGCCGACAATCATAAACAATAACACAGCAAATAAATAACGCATTTGCCGCCATAAATCGCCCATGCGAGTCCACGTCCTTTGTGCTGCGCCAAATGGCGGCCATTTGCATAAATGAGGGCTAAGGAGCAGCTACGTCATTGTTTGCAGCGAGTCTGAAAAGTTTTTGCCGCTCCTCGCAGAGCGAAATTCAGAAGGCACCCACTTTAGTTTTATCTCCACGCCGCCATCGCTCCGGCCCCGGACATTAGCACTAATATGCAAAAACATGTCTGAAGGTATGTATAATTTTTATGTTTATTACGTCCCCCGGCGATTTTGAATATACGTATAATAAAGCTGGCGACGAGGTCTGGGCCTTCGAGCTACCCTGTTGACTTTAGCTTTAGCTTGTCTTATGGTTAAGAAGATGTGGTGGCAGGTAAGTGATTTACATCAGACTGCCTAACGTCTGGCTTAATGCTCGTGTGATTCCGCTTCAATTAATTTGATTACTTTCCAGGACTTTGACTGCAGTGAATTTAAGTTGGGTATACAAATCCTTTTTACAAACCAACTTTGCTGACACGCAAATACCCCGCTTTACAGGTAAGCCTGCCACGAGTGCCTTTCGGCCATTCGAACTGCGAAACGGCGCTTGACCCAGAAATAACCCCGGATTGACCTCCCTGCTGATGGCCAGCTGGTGCCCCGTTGCCACACGCGCCGCTCTTATCAACTGGAAAACGACAGTTTTACGATGCGGCTCCTTATCAAGTGCAGCGTTATTGCGACGAGAAGACCTTCGGCGGCTAATCAGGAGGAGCTTACTACCTTGTTGTGGGCGAGTCCTCTGGGAATCCAGAGCAGCAGGCTCCGGCGGAAGCGGATGTGGCTCGGCTTACACAGCGGCAGCGTGTCCTTTGACGACCGACTCGGCCATAAATCAGCTACAAGTTTTGACGGAAATTCAAGACTTCGGGGCCGCGCAGCGGGAAAGCCACGAGCTCAAAAGGATTTCCGCTGGGGGAATGGCTGAAACGAGCTGGGAAACTTAAGCTGCATCCCCGAAGATGGCGGGGAAATTTATACGGAATTGATTTTTATGGAACTGCAATTACCAGAAGTGGCCCACAAAAATTACAACGATTGGTGGCGTTGGTTTAAAGAGGTTCTTCCGCTAGTAAAATTAATTTTAAACATTTTGGAGTGTTGTGAAAAAGCAAATTGTTAAAAGCCCATCAAAAATGCAAAATAAACTTAATAATCTTGCTTGAATTTTACATCAAAGGAGTGATGAATGAATTCAGTTTTATAGCCTCTGCAAAGTGAATTAAAAATTCATAGAATAGTTTTTGATGAGAAACAATTTTATGTAAATTGCACTCAAAACGTTACGTTTAAAACTATGGGCAAACAACTTGACTGCTTTGGGAATTACAGGAATCATTTTTATTTTCCAACCACTTGACGTGTAACCAGTTCATATACACACAAAATCAATAATTCATAAGCCTTTAGTAAGCCCGAAAAATATGCACATAAATACACCAACTTTCCGACCGGGTTCAAACCAAAATTTAACCCTGTGACCACCATATTTTTGTTGCTTTGTTTTGACCTGGTTTTATTTACCTTTGTCTGGGACAATTGGGCGTGTGTGAACTGTGATTTAACCCGCAGGACCAAACTGGCTTGCCAGCCGAGCAATCAGCACCTTCATAGAGCAGCTCTCTGAGTCGCCCAGTGGGATTTTTCCGGCCTTTTCTGGCCCCGAATTCGGCCTTCCGGCACGAGTTGGCAGTCGGAAAAATGGCAAACGGATGTTGTGCGCAACGAGCCGAGTCATGACATTTGCATAACAAATTCCATTTAACCCCCGCTCGGTCTCCCTCCTTGCCGCGCTCAAAAACATGGAAACATGTTTATTTTAGATCATTTCAATCTATTCCGCCCGCATTCAGGCGCTCCATCATAATTATGTGTCATAAATGCCGAAAACCCAGCCATTCGGTCTTCGTTATTCAATCATTCGGTGCCTCTGTGCAAATTTACTGGGCCTAAATCCCGAAACTGGGGGACTCCAGGCCGCGCCTGAGGTAAGGAATCGAAGGGGGAGGTTGGGGTCGTTAAATCAAATCAGCGGTACATTACGCGGCCCCACGCTCCTTCGGAATTCTCGGCCTGGCAGCAGTGGGCGGGGATATCATGTCAGTCGCAAATTAGACAAATTCAGGCGATGGAAGCAGGCAAATACCATCAAGAGGCTTTAAGAACAACCAAAAATTTAAAACTTTGACAGCCTGTACAACAAGAACTTCAATGTTTAGAACGATTTTAAGTAGGAAGTAATATGATTCCTTTTGGGGAAACTTTGAAGGGCAATTATCAGTTTCAAACTAAAGAAGACTGATGAAAAACGAATTTAAAAAAATCCTATACCAAACTGAAGTAGATTTATAAAAAAAGAATGGAGCTTTCTGCACACTGTAGCCTAGCAAGTACACCGCTGGGAATCCAAATGACTTACGGGTTTCCCATCCCCCCAAATAACTCGACATAATTTGTCAGGTAAGCGAGTTCGGAGCTTTGAAGTCGACGAACTGGCGAATGAATTCAACTAAGTCGGCTGTAATTTGTTTACTTCCTGGAGGTGATACAATCGCAGCGGTGTTGTGGGATCGAAAAGCCCCCGCCAGGTGTTCGCGAGCAGGCCCACCTGTCGTATACGTGACGGGATTGGTGGTTTACGGCTTGGTGGCTCGCTGTCGGGCAAAAGCCTTTGGTCAGGCTGCCAGACTTTAATTGAATTAGCTGCGAACCGGCTGAGGTGCACACGTGCCGCCTTTGACACGGGTCAGGAATCGGGTGACAAGTTTTATCGCCGCCCTTAAATTGAAAACATTAGTTGGACCCGCGCAGGACTGCCGACTCCTCGGGCTTTTCGGTGAAAATGCAGCGTAGATCCGCGACCTTGGCCAGGATTTCGGCCTTTAGCTCCTCGAAAGGGCGCACCAGGCGCACGGGAACGGTGTCGTCTCGTCCTTGGAAAAGCGTTTCCCCGCTGAAGTCCACGAAGCCGTGCTTGCGGGCTCCCAACAAGGTGGCCAGCAGCTTGTCGGATATGTCGTTGTACAGTTCGAAAAGGGGTCCAAAAGTCAGTGCTTTCAGACCGTTTTCGGGATCGTCTTGGCCGGAACTCTGAATCATTTCGCAGAGCTCCAGGATCTCCTCCAGAGCGCGGACGCTGGCCTGCAAGGACCTCTGCTCGGAGAGACTTCCCGCCGGAGCCCTGCCGTACTCCTCCTGCGGAAAGCTCCTCTTGGGCATCTCGCTCACGTTGTAGTGCGCGAAGGGGTTGATCATCATCCAGTTCTGGTGCTGCTCCGCCTGCTGGTTGAAGAGCGTGATGCGCGAGGACACCGACGAGTCCTGCGGGGTTCAAATCGGGTTCACGGGCATCCACGGAGGTATTTGGATGACCACTCACCTGGTTGGCAGCCATTTCAATGTTTTGCCAGAATTTTGATTGGTTGTATGCCGAAAGTTATAGTCACATTCAGAGCGACGACAGAGCCTGCTTTTTGGCCAGCCTAAGCTGAAACTGCTTAGCCAACTAGGTTTTACCTTAAATCTGTGAAAAACCCATTCTGGGTCTTAGAATAAAAAATAATGGGGAGTCAGGATTTTAAGTAGCAGGCCAACATAATGCATTAGTAGGTGGCTGTATAGCATCGTTTTTATTTGAGTTTTGTGTCGACATAAGTTCCCCAGTTATATGAATTATGCCTCTAATTAAGGTTCAGTTCAAAGTGCTCTGTTAAGTGGAAGGGCCATTTGCGTATTGCATGTAATCAGGAGACCCCGCGCTGATTGTCGGTGCCACATGCAAACACACGCATCTCATTAGGGAGCGGCTCAATGCCAAGCCGCGTCAAAGGTTCAAAAGGCACGAGTTTGCCCAGGGATAATCAATCAAAGTGTCGCTTAAAATACCTTCTCCCTCGGCATTCATCCTGCCAGTGGTTTTTAGTGCGGCTTAAAGCCGTGGCAGCCATGTGGCAAATGCGGCGGAAACAGCTCGCAAACTAGCTCCATAAATTTAAGCCTCGAATGGCGCGCAAGTCGCCGGAAGTATTTGGAGCTCAGTGCAGCCGGAAATACAAAACAAATTTCGCAGAGACAGAAAGACCGAGTAAAAAGGCGCAAAAAGGAGGGAGAGAGGGCCAGTGGATAAGTTAATGAAACAAAACGAGGAATTGAAAGCCAGAAGATAATGAAAGTCAGTTGGGATAGGACTAGTCGAGTCTTTAATATGCTTTAGATTTCTTAATACATTAAATTTAAGATTGATACTAAATTCAAACAAATAATTCAGTACTTAAGCTTTAGAAATGTTTTGTAGTTACACGTTGAAGTTACCTTTTCTTAAATCAAAGAAAAAGTCCTAAAGACAACACAGCATTAAGAGATACAGCTTAACATTTCCATTAGTTAAAGCCAGCAAGATTGTGGCCCCGAGTCAAACCAATAAAATCTTTAATATCCCGGCCCTCGGGAGACTCAAATTAAATGCTGTCACACAATCTGGCAATCCAATTATTTTCTTTCCGAGGGCATGAACCAATAGTTCGACTGAATGAGCATTAAGTTAAATCACGCTTAAAGCAACGACTTTCCTCGAAGGGTATCAAAACTGTGTTCCGGCGGTTTTTCTGTTTCAGCTTCCTCTTCTCGGAGGAAGTGGAGTGGATCGGGGGCCACGAAACAAAACAGACAAATGGCAAAATGGCGCCACTTCCATATCCGCTGAGCAATAAACATTAATGCGCAATTAATGCTGGTGTCAGACGCTGACTTCGGTTAGTGGTGTTGGTTGGGTGTTGCCCCAACTTCCCACCACTCCCCCCTTGAATTTCTCTCTAATTTGCCTCCTGTTGTCTGTTGTTGATTTCCTCCACTTGCTGTGATTAACGTTTGGCGCCTCGTCTTAGCCTTTAGTTATTTATGGCACGGCATGACAAATGAAATCAAGTGGGCCCAGGCAAACTTAATGCAAAGCAGCTTACTTTGCCAGTCCAGAAAGGCGAGTTCTTTGAAGTCAGTGCCCCCTCACTGTGTTTGCTCACCGCCCCACCTTCGAAGTGATGGAGTGTCCTGGCGATTGTTTGAAGAGCAGCTTACAACCTTAAAGAGTGCGAATTGATCAATATGTTCGAGGGGCGACAGCTTGTCATTGGTGATGGCAGTCTTTACTTCCTTTGGGATATACATTTATTAACGAAACTTGTATTCTCTTGTGCACTTTAAGTACCTTGATTTTAACATAATTTGGACGATTTTATTTTTGCACACAATTTGCCTTGCAAAAGTGAATCCTTTCCCATCTCTAGCTGCCACAAAGCCCCGCCAGCTGTCAAAGTGCCCAGCCAGCCGAGATTTCCGCCAGTTGCCCATATGTTTCCCCTTCCCAAGACCGCTGTCAGGCTGCATTTTCGTCCAAAGGAAGTGTCAGTGGCAGTCCTCACTGGCAACCACACCCCTCTCGAGGGCCACTCAAGATCCGACCACGTCTGCATATGGCCCCTAGGAATTTATGGCTTGTTTGTATTGGCCTCCAGAAAATCCCCGACGCATTATTCAATTTGGCGCTGGCTGTAATGTAAAACAATTTTCCGCAAGTGCACCAAAAAGGGAAAGGAATAAGGAATGAAGGAAAACTGTCTCGCCTCAGTGAGTTTTATGTGTGGCACGTTTGGCAATAAATTCTCGGTGCTGAGTATTGGATTTACAAATTGCTGCTTAATCCGCTGTTTTCATTGTGCGGGAGACAAATTTATATGGTCTGCGGTTAACACCTGTTTTTCGGGTATTCATCGAAAAAAACACTAACTTCTTTAATGTCCTCTGATCGTTGCTTAGCTTTTTCTTTGGGTACCCTTTCTGGAACCCATTTCATGGCTCTCCTAAAAAAGGAGGAGCGGTTTGGCTTTGCCCTCAAAATTTGTGTCATTTATAACTTTGTCCAAAACGACAAAGCGATTTATTTTGTGATTTCCTTCGTCTGGTTCTAGTCAAAGTTTGATAAATGGACGCATTCCGCTCCAGATTTTCCTTTTGCATACGAAAACCCGAATGGGGCATTTGGCAGTTGCATTTTTTCAGCTTCATTTGGCAGATGCCGGGGTCTGGCTGATGGTCCTTTTGGCCTAGTCGGGCTGCCATAATCAGGGCGTTTAATATCGCCAATGTGCACTGAACGGGCGGCGAAAATCAAATCAACGCCTGGCTGGACGACATGATGACCTTGGAAAAAAACAAAAAACCCCAAACAAAATAAACCAAACTTCGATCATAAAAAATTAGTCAAGTCAACATGAAGCGTGGAAAAGGGGAAAGCGTTGCCACAATGTTTTTATGCCCTTTTGTTGTGATAGCTTTTCCTTTTTCCAAAAAAAAGTCGAAATCCGAAAAATATGCAACAGCCGGTACCTTAAATGTGTGTCTACAGGCGCTACACTCAGAGAATCAGCAACAAATATAAATCTGACTTTATAGAATAATCAACCGCAAGTCAACTGACTTTGCAAATAATTTTTTGCTTGTCCAAAAAGTAGTCTTAAATCCCTAGACCTTTAAGAAGTTTTAAAAGGAAAGTGAAAGTGAATATTGATAATTTTTTTTTCGCTGCACGTTTTTGGAAGCATGAAAAATTGCTAGCCTGTCCCATTGATTTGATTGACACTTTTATTGACACAGTGTTGCCCTTGTTGTTGGCAGGGTTTTATGACCTGCCAATGAACGCGAAATCCTTTAAGCCAATCGACGCGTCCAATGAGCTTGTATATGGGTAGTTTGCAGCTGTTGTAACACTTTAACTGTAAGCCCTTCCAGAAATTTGTATATGCGTTTTCAGATTTTTATGGGCCATCAATATTTGATTTGTTAATGCTTTAGATTCATTTCAATTAGGGAAACCCCATAAAAACTTGTACAAAAATATTATTGCCGAGCGAATTCGACTTCTGTCGAGTGGAAAATATGTGATATTCAGTTACTAGCTTTAAGAAGCGTTTCAAAAAGTAATCAATTAAATTTGTTTAAGAAAAACTACTTGGATTAAAAGGGTACTGAAAGTATGAAAAACTAAATTGCTTACAGCTAGTAAACGTTTACGTCGAGGCTTATTAAAATACGCAGCTTATTACGAGCCAGCACTAATATCCCGACCAGCAGCAAGTAAACGTCGGGCTTGCCATGAATTTTCATGGTCGCAACTTGGTTTTTTTATGCGTGCCACCGGAACAATGGCCACCCAAGGCCAGAGAAAGTGGCCGTAAAATATGACATTTGCTAGCCTTTGTTTGCACTGGGCCAATGGATCCTCGTGGCAATCGGCTGGCAATTAATCAGGCTTCATTTGCACTTAATCGCGGCCATGATTTGCACGCAACTGTGGCCGAGTCATGTGGCTATTAGATTCCATTATTCGGACCCCGCTTATTCAATTTAATTTTCATTAGCCCAGTGCCATGCGGTCATCGACGAGCGCCACATTATTTTTGGCCCTCGGTCGGAAAGACCAGAAGGAATGAAAACTCATTTTAATATGCGTAGCCCGGCAACGACCGTTTTTCTTTTGCCGTTTTGAAAGCCCCTTCTCTCGCGGACTTAATTACATATTAAAATTCCAACTGCGCCGCCACTCAATAGTAAAAAAATGGCAGCAAGCCATTACAGCTGGGAAATAATATGGATATTTTGGGTCTCAACTTGCAGCCGTAGTTATGAGATACAATAAACAACATGACGTCAAAACAAACTGAAATGGAGAGTCCCTTTGAGCAGAACGATTTAATACTCTTGGAAAAGTTTCGTTTAAATTAAAGTAGTTGTTAATTTACATTTACGTAAATATTGACTTTCTTTAGAAACGAAAAATTTCATTTCAGTTTCAATTTTGTAAATAATACCCCACATTTAGACTAAGATGAGAGTTACCCCTAGAAAGTGAAACAAAATATGCTCAAGGTCATGTCTACTGTAACTCTTAAGTGGCTATCAGCGGATTTCTTCAAAATCATAAACAAAAGCATATTTTATTGTTGTGTAACTGAGCCACAAATGAATTTTAAGCAGCACTGTAGCATTCTGAAAAAGTATGACATAATATTTTTGGGGGAAATAAACTTGGAACAGTTTTATGTGCAACTCAAGTTTTCAGAACATATACACTAATATGACAATACGGATTATATGGTTTCTATAAAGAGTTATAAAATCTAGCCAAGACAAACAAATGGTTAACATTTTTCTTCGTTCTCATCAAAGTCTTTTTACTACTAGCAATTTGGAACAGTTTTAATTAAAACTAACAAGTTTTTTCATTATTCTTTTAAAAACAAACAGCAACTAGGCAGATGAATTATCAGCAGTCTCTTGACTTTCAAGGCGAACGGTCGTGTTTTTTTTTGTGCGCTCCGAATTTGTAGTTTTTTTTGCTGAAGCCACCGGTGGTTTTAAATCAATTCGTTAAAATTTCGGCTTTTAATCTAATAAACTTTAAAACTCCGAGTGAATCTGTTTTAGATTGTGATTTATTTCGGTAAGTAATTTTAATTTTTCTTGTGTTTTTTGTTTTTATGATCCGTGTCTTACATTCCACATTATCCGCAGTGCTGTTTTTGTTGTTGCTTATTAGTGCAAGCTAACTGTGCTGTGCTCTCCCGCTCTCGTGCTCTCACACACAAAACCGCTCTTGCGGTACTTTTAATGGTAAGTGGTAATGAGTTAATAAAATATACGTCGTTCAACAATATTATTATGATTGTGTAAAGAAAACCGCAAGCTAATATTGCTGATTTTTATTAACTAGTTATGGATACTTTCAATCATTGGATTCATGGGAATGAATGATGCTGAGTTTATGTTGACGCATTTATAAATTAGGGTTTCGTGAAATAAATATTTGGCTTATAGTGCAATAAGCAAAATAGAAGGCAAACAAGATAATTTTATTTAATGAAGTTGGCTTAAATGAAAAAGTACCCTGTCTGCCATAAAACATTAAACGATTAACATTAACTGCCCCATTTGATTAGCGACTTTATGCAATTGCTTAATTTGATATGCTTTCCTGGACTACAAATTCGCAGTCAGACGAATTCAGAATTAGCTGGTATTACACAGCCATTGGGGATACCTCATCGCATCTGCATAAATTTCCGCTGGCTTTGAAAATTGCTGCCCGCTTTTATGTGGCGCACTGCAATTTTCCTTCAATTTTCCTCAGCTTAATTTACGCGCTGTGGCTGGCTTCCCTATTGATTTATTTAGGCGTAGGCCATTCACGCCCTCTCATAACTGCGTATGTATGTGCGGCTCTGTGTGCTCGGGTCGTTCATTCATTGTTGGCTCACGCATTTCCCTGCTTTCGCGTTTTATGGCCCTCCGCTTGGCTTTTCCGCCCCACTTTTCCAGCTCCTCCGCTCCGTTCCGCTTTTCCGCCGCTCCTGCACCCCTTCCCCCGCAGCATTGATTCATGTTAAATTTATGCAAATTGCCTAGTATTTCGGCTGCCAGGATAAGGCTCTTCCACACCAGTTCGCTGCTAAAAATAGTCTACACAAAAGAAAAAATTAGCAAAATATAACAATGTCAGAGAGATACGCCTGCTGAATTTAGCGAGCTTAATAAATATCAGTCAATACAGACTGCTTCAGCATAAACAATTATTAAAGCGCTATTGCCAAATGTTTTTTTCAGCAAGACACTTGGTATACTATAAGGTATCAGAACTTTTTGGATGGTGGAAAAATATACATTGGACTGGATGTTTATTTTCGCAGTGTAAAAGTTCAAGCCAGAGACCTTAATTAGCTTTCCTCAAAATTTAATTTTTCCGTTCCCGAAAACGGGTTAGTCTTCGCCTTCAAATTAAAAGGTTAATTGCTTGCAACATTTAGTTGCAGCTGGCCTTGCTTTTGAGAGCGGCGAACGGGGCGTATACGTCATATCCACTTTGCACACATTTCTCGCCAGCGAGTCGGGACGACAACAATGGCAGAACTCTTGATTGGACGGCGGGGGTGTGCTGCTGATGGCTTACAGGAATAACCGCTTTGCTGTTTTATGGCGAAAACATGCTAGTCGCTTGCTTCTTGGCCAGCGAACCAGTCGATGACGTGTCCGAAAGGAGGGTCCTTCGGTCCGAAGGTCAATATACTCGTATTTGCGCCACTAGTGTGTGGAAAGTGTGGAAAGTGCGACTGCGGTGCGAAAGCGTTTGCGGATTTCGGTCGCCGCGGTTGTAAAATCAATTCCCCGCGGCACCTCGCTCTCGTTTTGCCTGTCAGCTGCATTTCCATCCCATTGAGCGATGGCTAAATCGCGATTCCGCAGCATTGACAAGGCCACAGCCACTGAAATTCCAGATCTCTGGTTGCGCAGCCAAAGGCAAAGCGAAATGTAATTACTACAACGAAATACGAGTCACTTGACCCAGATTGCCACGCCTGGCACCTTCGGGAAAATGTGGCTTCCGCACGTTCAGTTGGATCCCAGGGTGAAAGGCTGTCTCCTCACAAAGGATTCGACCGAGTAATGAAATCCCGGCCAGACGCAACGCAACTGCCTCATAAAGGGCAGGAGCAGAATTATTGCATGGCTTGCAATATTCTGGGCCGAGGTCAATGTGTTTTTTGTTTATTAGCCGGCCCACAACCTCCGCCCTCTCCTCTTCGCCAGCCGTAAAGATGGCAAGTCAACGAGAACGTGAACGTTTCACAGATACACGGTGCAAAAATAGTGATTTAAAATTATTAATTTTTCCAATTCACAAAGGATTCAGTCCAAGAAATGCGAAATAAAAGCTGTGAGGTAGGGAAGACCGCATAGGAGACTCGTTCTGAGGATGGTATAGTACAGTGTAGTTTAATATTTCCGTATTTTCTAGTCACTTTTTATTCTCGGTTTAGGTGGGACATGTCATACATGCGAATAGTCGGGCTGCAAATGGGAAGTTACGCACTTTAGGGGCTCTGAGGGTGGGCTGTCGCTCCGGGCCACCATAACTTCTGCTCCAAGCCAGGAAAACTCCCATTTGGCTGTCTCTGGTTCTTGGGCTCAGACATTCCCATTGTCCATAAATCAAATGTTGCTTTGAAGTTGCTGCTTGTTCGCTGCGGCTCCAGCCAAATGAAACTATATATAGCCAGAGTGGAGATACAGAAGGGAAGGAGATAAGTCTGTAGTTGGTAAAGTGCTGAAACAAATGTTTAGTAGTAACGAAGTTAATAATTACGCCTTAATAATGATCAGACAATGGAGGAAAGGTGATTCAGAGTAATTTATCCACTAAGTTATTGTTTGCTATTGCAAAAAGTTTTGAAATTCTGCAATAAAATTGATGTTTTTCATAATCCCCGCAAATGCTGTCGTTACAGGGTGTAGGCAGTGAGAAGAGATTTTTTTCATGAAAACAAATGGCAACTAAAATTTCATGAATACTCTATGAGCCAGGCCCTTCCGGCTGGAGTTTTGAGCCCTGAGCACTCTCGCCCCGTGAATTGCGAAACTTTTTGGCGCCAATCCGCGACTGTCTCGAAGCAGGCGGGAGTATTCAAAACTTTTTCGCGTTCTGTGGTAAATTGCATTTCCGAATGGCTGCTCGGATCGGTCGTGTAGGAGGATGTGCCAAGACAAACACAGAACTGTGAGGCATACGAGGCAGTAAATTGAATTAACTCGTGTTCAAGGGGGGCGAATGTCCTTCCGCTTCCCTGGCTTCCTCGAATGGGATTCGAGATCCCCTGAGTGATGAGGCACGGTGATAATAAAAAAGTGGCTCTGAGCAGAGGAAATGTGGAAATGTAAACAAGTATGCCACATGTGTGACGAGGCACAATTGACTCGACTTGACTCGAGTTGCACAACAATGGCCGGCTTTGTGGCTCAAGTTAATTGACTTGGCCCTTTGGCTGCTCGTGGCTGCATGGGGTTAATCGTCCAGGATGTGGCATATATATGCTCCAGTTGCCAGGGAGATAGGGCACGAGTCTAAAGACCATTGTGTGACTGACATCTTAATTAAAATGACTCGTACGCGCCGTTGCCCGGAACACTAAACCTAAACATTTTTCCTGCAACATTTTAGCGCGCACACAACAAGTGTCTTGGCCACATGACGATGCGCTCTTTGTTTATACTCAAATGTTGCCAATGACTCTGACTACCTCAAGATACATTCAAGGTGGATTATGGATCTTGTTTTCGGGTGTTACTGATTAGTAAGATTTTTCAATGAATGGCAAAGCAATGAATCACTATGAAACTGCATTGGTATATACATACGTCTTTTATTTATTTACTCAACAGTTTTGTTTATCCAATTTCCTAGATTTTGTTTTATATTCTGTTTACCTTTTTATTTAAAGACCGTATTTTCTGCATTGTTTCTGTACTTTGCTCTCACCTAATTTAAGCAAAAAAAATGTGTTTCCAATTTTCTTTAATCTTGGTAATTTATCTCATTTTAAGCTCTTGTTCCTCTGGAAATAACCAAATATAAATTCTTTCCTTTAAATTGTTCTGCATTTAAAATAATGTTTATAAACAAATGTTTTTGTTTCCCGACTACCCCAACGTGCGAATTTGTTTTTCCTTCTCTCTGAAAAACTGGCTGCCATCCAATAGAGGTACTGTGAATCAATACAGAAAAAACAAACTCAAATAGTTTTTACCTCATTTTGGCACATTTCTTTTTCTTGTTTCCCCTGAATTGTTTTCCCGTAATTTTGTTTCGCTAATTTTGTTTTGGCTTTCGTTTCCGCTGCTGGCTCATTGACTATTTGTTAATGTTATAAATAATTGCCAGCAATTAGAAATGATTATTCCGCTTTGCTTTCGGCATTAAAAGGACTTGCTCATTGTTTGTGCTCATGTCTCACCAAATGTCCTGCGGCAGTATCAATTAACTTAAATGCTAAATACAGGCACGAGCTGCGTTAAATTGAGTTTCAAGTACTTTTTATGCCACCTGTGCAGACATTTTCCATGAATTGCACATAAATTTGATGTTAATTACACAAGGACGAACGTCAAGGGCCGTTGAGAAAAGCACGTGGCTGGGCTTAAGCCGTCCTTTCGGTAGCTGACACTTTGACATTCTAGAGGTTTAAAGGCGATGACCTGATATTGAAAAGTAGAGAACCCATTTTTAATTATTTAAAAGCCGGTTTTAATTTGCCAGAGGTAAAACCAGTCTAGGTTGGTTTTAAATAAGTGATAGCTGCCTGCGTTTGCCTATAATGAAGTTAATGCCACTTAACTTTACGTACACGGAGCATAGGTACTCAGTCAACTAATTATTAGTAATGAAATAATAGGAAAATATATCAGTACAAGGACCTCTGGTAATTCATAACAAATTAAAGCACGTATTCCCGGAAAGGCGGCATTCCTTAACCACATGCGAATTTTCCTTTTTGTCGCCGGCAAAGGGGAATTGTAATTTCCCGACACGTTGCCACATGTTCTGGCCATTAATTCGGCCAGTTCGCATCATAATTGGTCGGCACCTTGTCCTGTCCGAAACCGATTTCCATATTAATTGCTCATTAGCCCGAGGTGCGGAAGTGCGGCTTGCCTTTGGCCCCAGTGCATTAACATGCGGCAATCGGTTGACCAAGATTACGCATACGCACTGTAGCCGATGGGGCGAGTTTCCAGGGAGTTGCTAACGGCTTTGCGGTCCTGCGGTTGTTGTGGTCGAACAAATATTATTGCTGCCGCAAATTGAAGCTGCCTGCCAGTGTCGGAAGACAAGCGCCAAAGTCCAGGGGTGAAAATTCGGCCATAAATCAGTTTGTGGGCTGCCCGGAAAAGTTTGGCAGCAGATGCCCGGACCTAATGATGCGTTCTCCGCGTGAAAGAGCATAAATTAAGTATTAATATTCAATTAGAAGAACGGCTATTGATTTTCCTCAAAGGCTTCTGTGTGCTTAGCGCCCGTTAACGGAATTTTGATTAAAAAGTAAAAAGTCGAAGCTCATCTGCAGGCGATGCACGTTAGGACGTTTTATTACCGCCACATGTCGCATGTCCCCGGCACAATGGGCCACAGGATAATGTTCTAGAATACGTATAATGCCACAACTATGTAGCCAGCTGGACGGGCAGTGGAGTCTCATTTTTGAATAATTTAATGAGCTGCCTGGCGACGGCGGCGTATGCGCAATATTAAATCCTGGCGACCGCACATTTATCACGGCCCACATCCCCACATCCCCTCATACACACAGACTGCACATCCACATCCTTGCCGGCACGTCAGTTTAATATGTTTTTAATTGTCCGCCACTGGCTGGGAAAATCTACTTGGCTTTAATGACCTCTCCGCTGGAGAAATGTCTCCTTTTTAATTTTTAATGCCGCCCATTAAGCCGGAATCGTGTGTATATCGGGAAGACCTCCCCAGCAAGTTAATTAATTTTTACAGCGCCACGCCAGTTGGCAACAAAATTTGGCGATAAATCAACTGATAATGTCAGCACATTTAGCGGCATCCACATCCCAGCCCAAAGGGCACAATTGTGATAAAGCCCTAGCCATGTTTAGACCGAGTTCGCGATTGACGTGTGCGGGCGCAAATCAAAAGCCAACAACTTGACGCGGAGGATTGGTAGCAAACTTTTCTGGGTCAGTGTGCGGATAACCTTTAATCAGTCACCGCTTAAGGCGTGGGTTTTCCCCACCCACTTTGGGGTAAACAAGTTGGGAGAAGGTCGCTTATTTGCGTGGGCACACATCTTGTTAAAGTTAAGTGACAATGAAAGGTCAAAGTTTACATGTGTTGAAAGGGAACTCTCTTAATAGTTCGACTTGCCCGAACGGGTTGATGCAATTTCAGACTGCTTTCGTTAAATTTACTTGGGAAAACAAAATAACCCAGAGGTGCTTCCCCAAGAAAACATTTTTTTAGGCTCAAGAAAACTGAATTGTGATTTTACATTCATTCTTTAATGTGATGATTATTCTCCTGAAGGGTTAACAAAAAATCTTCAAACTAAACCCTTTGCCGAACAAATAGTACTTCAAAGGTTTTAGTTCTTGTTAAATCCACTTTTATTACACCAAGTCTCACCCATCTATGTTTTTAATAGTAAATTATTTCTCGTTTCAATTTCAATTGCAAAGCCCTACCATATGTTGGCCAATTTATTATCCCATCAGCCGCAAAAGCAATAAAAGCAGCCGGATAACAGCAGACGCAGATGCTTTAGACGGGGTAGAATGTTTTCAGTGTATAATCTATAAATTGTAGAGCTAGGAATAAGATATTGCAATTCAGACGCAAGGGATACAGTGTAAAAGCATCAAAATAAATCTCCTGGTTTCGTTAAAGCCATATTCATTGGGGCAGGGTCGGACTCCTTGGGTGCCCTCCTATTTCTTGCTACTGCCGCTCTGCTGAATGACAGCGCAAATTTTATCAAATGCAGATTCCAGACTGTCTATAAACATCTTTCCATCGGCCTGGTTTTTGTACGTGGTGACTATGGCGCCGGCGAAATCGTTCTGAATCGAATAGCTGGAAGAAAAATAGCTTATCAACTGTCAGCAATTGAACAATTTGTCAAAGAAATTTGGGGAACGGGCACTGCATGCGTAAACAGAAATCCCAATCCCAGCAGACAGTCGGCTTACCCGATTCCGAAGCCGTTCCTGACCACGGGACCGAAGGAACCCGCTAGCAGGGCATCCGACCCCAAGGTTGAGGTACTGATTATGTTGTTATTAATGCGCTTGTAGGCATCAGTCTCGTAGAGATCGGGAAGGGGTGCGCCCTCCTTTTGGGCCGTGTGTCGGAGGGCGAAGAGGTGCCGATCGAAGCCCTGTCCCATGGCCGCCTCCTTGGTGAGCTGGCCATGCACCTTGCTGCACTGGTCGATCATTGCCCGCAGCTCTCCGGCGCTGGGCTTGCTCTTCTCCGGCTGCAGGATAGCCTCGCAGAAGTCCTTCGTGGCGTTCGTGCACGGTCGCATCGTTTCCGTGCGTCCATGCCGGAAAGCGGAGGTGCTGCACGACTCGTAGCTGCCCACGTAGCCACTGTAGGCCTGGCGGTAGGCCAGCTGGAAGGAAAGCTGGATGATGGAGTCGGGGCTCAAGCCGAACTGCTTGCAGATCGGCTTGTTGATGTGCGGATACTTCAGCACATTCATGTCCAGACTGTCCACAATGCTGGCGTTTTTGTTGAAAGCCTCCGTAACTGCCGACTTGGTGGCATCGTCGATCTCAAAGTTGACGGGTCGCACGTTGCTCAAGTCTCCTTCGGCGGGTGTGTGAACCGTCTCCGTGGACACATACGGCTGATTCAGGGTGTCCTTGTAGAGCTCGTTAAAGTAGCGCAGGACCGCCACTCCATCGCCCCACGAGTGCTCGAAGTTTATGGCCGTGGTACCATCCGCGCTGATTAGCAGTGAAATGGATTTGTCAAACCAGCTGGGGGGTAAATAAAAGTTATCGTACGGAAAGAATATCTACAGTCAATAGAGGTTTCCCACCGATTTTGAGCCTTTCCCGCCAGCAGATGCTTCAGCAAAGGAGCCTGGCTCTCTTCGTTGAACACTCCATCCTCTTCGCCATCCAAACAAACGCAGAACAGGGCCGCGTCCACTTCGCTCTGCAGGAGATCCGCGTTCTTGGGGTTGCTGACAAACTGCTCCCTGCTCTTGGCCCATTCGTCGCGTTGTCCGGAGGTGAGAACGCCCAGGGGAACACTGGCTGCCTCGCGATCCGCACCCAACTTGAGCACAGCCCTGAGCCTGCCCAGAATCACACTTGGGCTCTCGATGTAGCCACTGGAGTCCAGGACGTTCACGGCGTACATGTGACCGCGTCGCATCACCAGGATGTGCTTGGAGTCGGGCGACTGCACGAGCTCGTCCTTGCCGATCCTGGGAATCCTGGAGGTGCCGAACAGCCGGCAATACTGGCTCATGTCCAGCGGGAATGCCTTGAAGGCGTACGAGGCGTAGGTGGCGAAGGCCTTTGGAGCCACCTTCATCCACCTGCGGTAGCTGGCGGTGTCGCTCTTCTTGGCGTTCATGTGGTAGACCTCCGGCTCGAGCAGATCCGCTTGCAAGGAGCGCCAGAAGCGGAGCGAGCTGATGATCATGTTGGTGGCCCTCACAACCTGGTCTTGGTACTCCGGTCGAGGGTCGCTCTTCATCACCAGCAGGGGATTGTAGTTGAGGGGCAGGGGCGCTCGATCGGCCAGGTACATGTCGAACCAGGGCTGAGATATGTAGCTAGTGTGCTTGTTCTCGGCGTCGTGGGCCTTCAGTTTCGCGTGCAGCTCCATGCCGACTCCCTGTCGGAATTCCTCCACCGTTTTCTGGGTATCTGCCTGCTCTGCCGGCGAGAGGAGCGGCTTGGTGGCCTCCAGGAACCGCCGACAACTGTTCTCCAGCAGCGGGATGGGCAGTCTCGGCAGGGAGCGCTGGAAATAGAGGGTCGGCAGCTTGGAGCACTGCAAATACTGGTAGTGCTGGCCATGAGTCGTCGTCGTCCGCGATGAGTTCGTCGAGATCCACGACAGATTGCGGTGCACCCGTGTCCGGAACATGGCTCTCCACTCGATGGCGTTGCGAGTTAGGTAAATATTGTCGTTCAAACTCGAGAGGCAGCGATTCAAAGTCCAAAAATGAAAGCGCAACAACAACGGAGGAATTCGCGAGCCACATCAGCTGTTTGCCGCCGTTGATCACAGCTGATCGCGGTTATCGATAAGTGCCGGTTGGTATTAAATCGGTAATTCATCAAATGGCGCCAAAGCAGTATATTTTTCAAATTTAAAGCTCTTTGATGTTAATATGGCGGTTTAAATTCGCAGTAATTTAATTTTGCAATATCGTGTCGAAAATTGAATTTCATGTTATCAAAAATTGATGGTAGTTAGGGCCACTCGACGTTAATGGGAATTTCAGTTTTCACTGCATTCAATGCTCCGCTTGGAGGTCAAACATTTCAGTTCCACATTACAAATTACACATTTGTCTGACCTCATGGCTAACATTTAACATTTGCGAATCGTGCTTCAAAGAGAAGGGTTGGGTACCCCCTAAATTCCGCATAATTTCGCACTTCGACCCCAAGGACTCCGTTTCCGCATCCCTTTTGCTCGTTTAATGTGCTTCACTTTTGCACTTTCGCTGGCTTGTTAAATATTAACGCAATTTCACTCCGCCCAATTACACTGCAACCCATCCGCATCCGCATCCGCATCCGCATCCGCATCCGCATCCGCCAATGCCTCTTATGCAAATTTAAACGCAGAGGGGACTTCCCCACCCACTTTACTTAATTTGAGATATTGAGGGGAAGAGTTATATTTCTCAGACGGCGAGTGCAATTTGCAAGGACAAATCGAGGGGGATGGCTCGTTAAATTCGACAAAGCATAAAAATTTTATGCGAATTTTCATTGCTTTCGTAGCCCCTCATTTTAGTAAGCCGTTTATTTATTTGGCGCACCTGGGAACAGTGACCGGCAGAGCCACTGAATATCCACCAGGAGCCTTTGACCCACCGCGTCTGCAGGGTGTCCCGACCCCTCCGAGGACCCCTTTCCCGTCCCTAAAGGCCCTTCAAACCCAGCAGACATCAACAGCGGGCAAGCAAATAAGCACCACGCAAATGCAAACAAAAACGCTGTTTATCCACGGACTGAAATCGCCGGGATGCCATTGCCAAAAAGGTGAAAGGACGCTTAAGCACTCAGAGCCTTCAAATCGAACAAATCGATGGGTAATCGCAGTTGCAGTTGTTGTGCTGACTTTAAAGCGCTGTTGCGGCTTTAAATCAACTGGTGAAAATGGTTCTCAGATTAATTTAAACGGGCGATAAATTAATTTTGCCTTCAACTCCAATAAAAAAAACTTGTGCAACCATGTTTTTGTCGCTATTAATATGAATAACATTTCGTTTTCATAAAAAAGCAAACAATCAGGGCAACCATAAACAAGGAACGGTGGTGCAAAATAAAAACTGTCGCCACCAGATGCAGAGGTGTGAAAAAAAACTCTTAAAATCCTTTCCCACAGTTTAAAATGCACATTTGTTTCAAGAGTCCATTGCCGGACAATAAAACTTTTGACCATTCCAGCACGCACAGCATGACTGCGAGTCCGAATGGGAAGACCTTTTCTTGATTTTTCACACCCAAAAGGTGTGGCGAATAAGGCGCTTTCGACGGGTTGACAACTGCGTAAAAGTGAGGCCCAAAAATCAGACAAAAAGGTGACCAGATGGAGGAGTTAACAGGCAAATTCCATTTGCACGGTGATGACAATGGCAAATGGCTTCGGCAGTCCTTCGGGAGGTCGGAGATTTGCATAGATGGCTCAGCATAAACGCCGGATTCCAGTCAAGCAAATCATTGACATGTCTCGGAGATGGCTCTCAAATGGCCGTGTTGACAGCGCCAAGAAATGGAGGCAATAACTTAGGCTTTACTGTAGGAGGGGAAGTAGGTTTCCCCCTGAAGAAGAGAAAACAAACAACATTTCCAGCGGTATACAAATTTGTAGTTATTTTTAGAAATAAGGGAGAATGTTTAAATTCAAAATTAATAAGCCTATAATTTGTAAGACCTCTTAACAAACGTACCAACATTTTTTCCAGACATTTCTCACCACACAAAAATATTAAAAAGCTAACAAAAATGTTGCCAAGGACTGAACCCAAGCCAGGAAGTTAAGCCCGTAAGCCGAAACGCTGCAAAAAGTCTGGAAAATTCCATCTTTCCCGAGGCTGTCGGAAAAAATTCAAATTTAATTCACCAACCTGGACGTGCATGACAAATAAAGCGAGCAGATTAAGCCAAAACCCACACGCAAAAACGAGAAACAGAAAAACAAGACGCCGCCCACTTCTCGGGGTCTTGGAGATCGTGGGATGATGAATATGTAAAGGCTTTTTCGGGACTCAATTTGCGGCTCTTGTGTGCAATTATGCAGGAACATGTTAATTTTCATAATTGACTCCCATTCCGCAAGAAAAACATTGCAAGTAATTGCAGCAATTTTAGGGGACACTGAACCCGCTGTCATTAATTTATGGCCAGCCACGAGCCACGAGCGATGACCAGCAGCATAATTAATGTGCCGCAGGAACAGGCGCTGGGGAATCCTTTTTCCAAGGCAACAATGTCAAGGTTCAATGTCACCAGCAATCAATATCTGCAGGCCACAGAGTTTATTGATATCCCTGGGAGTGCCACACAGAATGGATAAGTATGGGATGTCAGTTTTCGAGGAAAAATCAGAGCGCAGAGACGGATTGCTCTGCAGAGCAGCATTAAATTCTTTTCTGGAGAAAGGTTTAATCAAGTCAACATTTAACCTGACTCCTCTAGGCTCTACAATTAAAGCTCAATCCCATCGTAATCCCAAAACGCTTAAGGAGCTACGAAAATAATGAATAATCGCACACATGTGGCGAAACGCCTCTTCAAAATCGAGGTCGGCAAGCCGCAAAAAATTAATGGCGAGCCCAATTACCAGATGTATGTATATAACGAACGCGTGCGCGAGTATGTAAATGAACGCTGACTTCCTTTAACTTTTGGAGAAGCCAAGCAGGGATTCCGCCTACTACACAACCGCCATTGTGATGATTTTTTCTAGAAGGCCAGACAAATTGCTTGATTCGGTTTTTTTTCCCAGTTTGTATGTTTTTTTTGAATGGGCTGAGAGCAAAGCGAAATCATTTTTCACGAGAGTGGAAACAACAGCTTCAAGAACAAGAGCAGCAACACGAACACATTAAATTGCTATAAAGCCATCGCCAGGTCCCAGGACGCCCCCAAGGAAGCGCCGCCGACATGTGAACTCCTGCCGATGGTCCCCAGTTTCTGCACTTGGAAAAAACTCCTTAAAAAATGTAGTGTATCATCGGAAAACGAAGTACCAGTTTTATACATCATATTCGTAACCAGCTACTATCAAATAGTTCTTGTTAATGCAGAATCTCTATGATCTTCTTGGACCTTAGCTTTGTGCCAAATATTTTTCAAGTGTAAATCCCTGTGCTCAGCCACCAGGTCCTTACCCCTGATTCCTGCTATTGCCCTTCGGTCCCAGTCACCCAGCCACCTTGCTACCGTGAAGACATGTAACTGATGTTGTTTGTTGTAAATTTAATTTTCCCTGGCTAAGTGAGCCAAAAAACTGGGACGCGTGGAAAATGGCTCTTGGGCTCCTGGCAGCTCGTTAGTCCTGGCTCCCAAATCCTGGACCTCTGTCCTGTTGTCGGGAATTGCGAGCAGATTGAATTGTTTGATTTCTCTGTCGAGCACCCAACTAGTTCGCGTGCCGGGGAGCGTTTTGGCCAATTTTATGGTCGGCAATTAACAGGTCCGCCGAAGTAGGCAACACTTTTCACATGTCGTGCTGGCGGCCATTAATCAGGTTGAAGTTTATGGGGTTTTGTGGGGCTTTCTGGGAGCGGGAAAGGAGCGTTCCGCCAATCGTAATGGAATCGAAACGAGCGGAAATGCGCACAAATAAATCAAGTTCACATAAATTATGAAAACGGGCGCCAGACCGTTGGCCAGAAATAGCAGAACCGAACGCTATTTGCGTCACTCGAAAAAGAAAAATAGTTTTCCAGTCCTGCGTCATGCTTATGTTATTTTTTCGCGGCTTTCCCTTGATCACTCAAATAATTCGAATTATTTTTTCAATATTTCCTCCCTTTTCCGTTTTAATTTCATGCAAAATGCTGACGTGACGTCAGCATTGTCCCTCTGCGAGGATTTTGTGATTTTTGTGGACATGTGAATGTGGGTTTTGTTTGGAAATGAATTTCAATGGGCCACCACTGCAATTGCGAACATTTACGAACCGATTTTCATTTGCCAAAGCTGGAAATGTTCAATGGAGTGGAAGCCAAAGGGAAAAGGGACAATTTACGGGAGTTCAAACAAAGTTTGTTTCTTTTCGGATAGGCCGTTTTAGAAATTGTTACTGCGGCTGCTTTTCGAATGGCCTAACGATTTGTTTGAATGCGAGTTGTAATGGAATTTATATTGCTTCCAAAGAGCAGTTAGGTTATCATTCAATTAAATTCCAGTAGAACGCTGAGCGCAGCATCAAGAATCTCTATAGTTGAAGGCTCCAAATTAAATTAAATCTAGGCAGGAGTCGTGGTAAATATCG